>NC_136068.1:773165852-783165852 GCF_964261635.1 Lissotriton helveticus | reverse complement strand
CATAGACGTCTGGGCGATAGTGCAATGTAGGTGTGAAACGATGACTACAAACAAATTGAAACATCCCAACATGTAAACTTCAGTCCCATCCCCCCTCCCTGCTACCCTGCTCCACGGACAAACTCCCGCCCGCTTCCCCAACTGTGCAGAGTGCTTTAACCCTCCCCTAAACATCTCACTTGCTCGTGGGGTTGGTGAGTCTCCTTGGGGCACCGCCTGTGCCCACCCTACTCAGCCGCGTCCGAATCACGGCACCCGCGGCCCACACAGTCCCGAAAACAATATTGTCCAGTGTCACACCGGTTCCACTTGCCCAGAATCAAGCGGGTCTCTCTCAAGGTCCGATTCTATTTCTTCCTCGCCTCCCTGACGGACAAACGTTTTTTTGACATTCACATGTAGGTCCAGCCCACCCATGAAATCCATATACCTATTCCGAGACTGCTGTAGTTCGCGCGGAGTGCGCGCCAGAATGACAGCATCATCTGCATAAAGCAGAGCGGGAACCAGGCGCTGTTTTACCCGTGGGAAATCCTGGCCCCCCCTCAGCATCTCTTCCTCCAGGCCGTTCGTGTACTGAGAGAAGAGAAAGGGGGCTAGGACACACCCCTGCCTGACTCCACGCTCCACTCCAAAAGATGCTGTCAGCTCACCCTTCGCGCCGAAGCACACCCTCGCAGAGGCTTTAGAATAAAGCTCTCTCAATAAAATCTAAAAGAGGGGGATCCACTCCCATTTGTCTCAAAACCATCCCGAGTTTTGCGTGCGAGACGCAATCGAAAGCGGCGGACAGGTCTACATACACCATATAGACCATGTCCTTCTTTGCTTGGGTATATTTGCCCACTATCAGGCTAAGATTAAGGGCCTGCTCTACCGTTCCAAACCCCTCCCGAAATCCAAACTGAAGATCGGAAATAATGCCTCCCTCCTCAGCCCACTGCTGGAGTCGCTCAAGGACTACCCTGCCAACGACCTTGCCCAGAGAGTCCAGCAGTGAGATGGGGCGGTAGCATTTGACATCCTGACGATCCCCTTTTTTAAAAATTGGGACCATGATAGAATTGGTCCAGGATTTTATCAGTCCCACTTTTGCAGCTGCGGTACACACTCTAGTGAGAATGGGGGCCCAGAGATCCAGGTTGTATTTAAAAAGATCCACTGGGACCCCATCTGGACCTGGAGCTTTCCCATTTTTGCTTATTTCCAGTGCAACTAGTACCTCAGAGATGTCAAAATGCAGGAGTATTGGGTATTCAACTGTTAGATGTGTGTTTTCTGTCCCTACTGATGTTACTGTATTTTTAAAGATTTTGGAGAAGTGGGACACCCAGGTGTCTTCCTCTAGAGCCACTTCTATCTTGGGACTGTTATCGTTTGTTAGGTAGGGGGATCTGACTGTTCGCCAAAAAGCCTCACTGTTTTTGGAGACGGCACTAGTATGGAGATCGTCCCATAGTTTCTGTTTTAGTTCTTGTATTCTTAGTTTACGTTCCCTTCCGTATTGCTGTCTAAAGAGTTGGATCTGCTCCGAATCTCTGGGTGTTTTATTCAGGGCCAGCTTTAGGTTAGTTAGGGCCACGGTACAACTATGGTTAAACCACCCTTTGGTGGTTGGGTTCGAGCTCCTTGGATTTACTGTAAGAAGTCCCTTAATTTTCTCTAATATCTGGGTAAAATTATTTAGGACTTCTTCGTCCGTTTCTAGAAGATCCAGACATTTGATTATGTTTGAATATGCCGCTTTTACCAATTTTTCGGTAATTTCGGCTGGGTTTATCTTCCCCCATTTTAATGTATATCCATTTTGTTTACCTAGCTCCAAATTGTTCTGGGCAAGAGTTTTCGCTATAACTGTAGTAAGGGGTTTGGAGTTAATTAAATAAAGATCCATCCTCAGGGCAGAATGATCGCTTAGTGTGTTAGTCAGGACCTCGAAAGATCTAGCTATGCGTAACAATCCAGGCGACAGGAGGATGTAGTCAACTGTCGTTTGGTATCCCCTTCCCACATATGTTGGTTGCAGGAAGTTTGAGTCTGAGCTTAACCTATTAGCTATTACGAGATCTAAGTCAGATAACACGTTGTTCATAGCAATCCCCACCTTAGTATGGGCAAAATGCATGAGTGGAGCGTCATGTTCATCCACTATCCCACAACGATTTTTCTCAGCGTAAGGGCATGGATGCAGATTAAAATCCCCTCCCCATAGAAGATGAATCGCCCCTTTTCCTGCCTTAGATTGATAGAACTGGGTTAGTTTCTCCTGGATGTTAGAGAGAAGGGTCAGGAATTGGCCCTCCTCTAAGTTGTTATAGAGGTTAATCAAGAGGATAGACTCCTTGTTCTTAAAGGAAAGGGAAAGTAATTGGAAATTTGGGTCAGAATCGACTATGGACACTTTTAGATGGTTCACAGTGTTTGCAATATACGTAGTCAGCCCTCCCTTAGGTCTGCCTACACTGCTGCCCAGAGCTGGAATGAAGTATGTTTTATAACCCAAGAGGTGGAGCTCCGTCATGGACCATGTCTCCTGGAGGCAGATAATTTTACCCGGCTCCAAAAAGTACATGGCAGTCCCATCCTCAATTTTCGGACGGAGACCCGCAGCATTCCAGAAGAGGATAGGTAGGGGCTGTGGTTCTGGATTAACCGCTGCAGCTTCATTTACTGAACAAATTGTTTTTATTTTAGATGTTAAATGGGGTGGCTTAGGATTAGTAGATTCGGTCGCCGTTAGCGGTCAATCGACCATTTCGAGGCCACTAAATCTATTCCTCGTCGGGATGCTGAACCAGGCATCCCAGCGAGGCGGCTCTCTATACTCAGAGCTAGACCTCTGCGTGTGCGGACCCCAGTCATCCCATCCTCCTCCCCGATGGCGTGGGTCCACTGTGTGCCAGGAGCTATCATAATCATGGCAACGAGGGCCCGCTATTTGCCTTGTGTTGCCATATTCGAAGTGACGGGGAGCTGCTACATCCCAGGGGGTATCATGATCATTAAAGGGACCATTGCAACGTCTTGAAGGGTAAAAAAAGGAAAGTGGCTTGGTGCCTATACCTCCATTTACATTCGAGTACTCCCAAGAGCAAATATAGTCTACTACTCGGGGGTCTTCGAATGTAATCACGATACAATCTCCCGGAATTGTTTTTCTGCCATTTCCCACCCAGGGAGTCCTACGTACCATCAGAATCCTACATGGCCAAGTTGATGGAATGGGGCGATTGGTGTTTAGCCAATGTTGGGCCTTGTTTTTCAATGACCACGTAGGTTCTGCGTTGTAATCCACTAACTGGGGCACACCTGTCATTACCACTACAAAGGGACATGCTTCCGGTGGCATATCAACAGGGAATCTAACTTCGGGAGGTCCCCTAGGGCCACCTCTGTTGGATACTGGGGCCGAGGTTTTTGGAGCCGGAGTTTTAGAAGCCGGAGTTTTAGAAGCCGGAGTTTTAGAAGCCGGAATTCTAGGCACCGATTTTTTAGGCGCCGATGTCTTAGGCGCCGGTGTTGTTACTGACAGGGCATTACCCTGGGGTAGAGTTATGGCAGCATTAGTGGAGGATTTCACTAGTCTGTTCCTATTTAATGTTTCAGGGAGTGTTGGTTTAGGTGTTACATCTGAAGGTATAGATACATTCTTTTGTGTAGCTGCGAGCTTGGGAAGGATCTGTTTGTTCTGTTTGTTTCCCCCCGTTTTTTGGGCCCCCGGCACTTGCATGGGTTTTGTAAGGTTTGTAAGATTAGATAGCTGGTTCTCTATCTGCACTAGCCTTGCTTCTACTGGTTCAAGAAAAGAAAAGCAGCTGTGAGTTGTTGCTATCGGTTATTTCCTTACTATAGGATAAATGAATAGGGGATTTCAGGGTAATGGAGTTAGGAGAATCATGTGCTGACTGGTTTATGATCGCAGAAACTACTACCTGTTCAGCTCTAGGGGGTGCATTCTCTATCATGCTGGGCGTGTCACCGATCTCATTGGGGATGGAATTTTTCAGATCATTCTTTCTTTTCCTTATGGCGCCCTCCCTCCTCCCTCTTGCTTGCCTTATTTCATCTGGTGTAATTTGGGGTAACAGCTCTGGTGTCCTTTCTAGGTCTAAACTTAACTGGAAGTCGGAGAGCTGGGAAGCCAACAGGTCCACATTGTTTGGTAGGCTACGCCTACCCTCACAAAGGGTCCTTTGCCCAGAGTTGTTGTCTATTACGGGGGTTCTTGCGTCCGCTAAGTAACCCATAGAGGATCTCTTAGCGCGCGCTAAATCCAAGGACACCCTACCTTCCATCAGAGTGATACTTTGGCCAATAAATGAATTTGCCTTGGTAATGAAGTCGTCCATGGGGCCTAACAGCTTGCCCCCACCCCCCGATACCTTACTTTTGTTTCCTCTGGTTAACACCATTGTTCCTGTTAGACCAAAACAGGAAGTTAATGTCTTACATGAACAGAAGGTCAATAAAGCTGAGTCTTTAGGAGCTCGCAAATGCAGAGTCAGTAGTGTAACAGTACATACGATTTCGGTGTGGATTCCGGGTGATGGGAGTTAGAGAGGTGGCCCGGTCCGTTCTCTAGCGTCCTCGAACGGCCTCAAACGGCCCGCCCTTTGCCCGGGCTTAGCCCGGCGCTCGCTCGTGCGAGTTCCGCATGCGCGGAGGAGGATAGGCTTAAATAGCGGTTGGGCGTCGGCGGGAAGAGGTATAGCTGCGGGTGATGTAATGCCGCAATGCAGGCTGGTCCTCGCAGTCCCGCAAAGCGCCTCCGAGGTTGTTATACACTTCCCAGGTGTCAGCTCGCCTCCCCGCAGTGAAACACCAGTCGGGCCAAAGTTCTCCTCTGCGAGCGGCTCCTGCGGAGCGGGGGCCGTGAGAGGTGGTGATTTAAGCAGGAAACAGTCCAAGAAAAAGCCGAGTCTCATCCCAGGCTTAAGGGCACCACAGGACAAAACGCTGCAGGGGGATTTATGCAGGCAGTCGGGCGTCGGCGGGAAGAGGACCAGCTGCGGGTGATATAATGCCGCAATGCAGGCTGGTCCTCGCAGTCCCGCAAAGCTCCTCCGAGGTTGTTATTCACTTCCCAGGTGTCAGCTCGCCTCCCCGCAGTGGAACACCAGTCGGGCCAAAGTTCTCCTCTGCGAGCAGCGCCCGCGGAGCGGGGGCTGCGAGAGGTGGTGATTTAAGCAGGAAACAGTCCAAGAAAAAGCTGAGTCTCACTCCCAGGCTTAAGGGCACCAGGATATACTCATCAATAGTCACAAGCACTGAATAGAATAGCAGGCCCATCCCCAGAATCATGCGGACGAACATCAAAATAGGTAATACACCCTAAGGGCAAGTTACCCAAATAGGTTCCATAAAGAGGCTTGCACAAACTGAGCATCCGCCTGAGTGTCAGAATCTAGGCAATAGTCGGAGCAAAGGTGTGTACTGATCGCCATGTGGCAGCTTTGCATATTTCTGCAATGGGTACATTTCTGAGAAGGGCCTTAGTGGAGGTCTTTCCCCTGGTGGAATGAGCCTTTGGTCTACCAGGGAGTTGTTTGTGTGCTAACTGGTAAGAGAATGTAATGCACAAGGCTATCCATTTGTTTATATGAAAGAAACTCGGTACACATGGGACCATCATTTACAAATAAATTGTCAGATTTGTTTATGCCCTTGGTTTTATCTAGGTAAAATTTCAGAATCCTTTTGAGATCCAGAGAATGCAATGCCCTCTCAGGAGCGGTGGAAGGGTTTTGGGAAAAAGTAGGGAGTGTAATTGACTGATTAATATGAAAACCAGAAACAACCTTAGGTAAAAACTAGGGAGGGTTCTCAGGACCACCCTGATGGCATGGAAAAGGAGATAAGGTTATTTAGAACAGAGAGCCTAGATCACACTAACTATGCAAGCAGAGGTAATTGCCACTGTGAAAGAGGTCATCCAAATCAGGTGCGGCAGGCATATTTTATGTATGGGTTCAAAGGGAGGACCCATCAATTTAGAAAGGACTACATTAAGCTCCCAAGGGAGGAGGGGAGAGAGAGACCTAACCGGAAGGTAGACCTTTTTTAATCCTTCAAGTAAATCTTTAACTACAGGCATCTGAAAAAAGGAAACCTGCGTGGTCGATTTTCTGGATGCTGTAATGGCCGCTAAGTGCACCTTTAAAGAGCAAAACTGAAGACCTCATTTAGCCAAATACAATAGGAAGGGAATAATAAGGATGGGATTATGGCCATTGTTGGTGCACCAAAGGTAGAAACGTTTCTATTTAAGAGCGTATGATTTTCACGTAGATGGTCTCCTTGATTTTTTTAGAATGCTCATACAGTCTGATGGGAGACCTAGATTTCCATATTGGAGGACCTCAGGAGCCATGCCGTCAGGCACAGAGAGGGGAGGTTGGGGTGGAGCACCTTCCTCAGAGTTTGGAGAGTAGGTCCGGACGGCATGGCAATCTCCTGTGTGGCATCACGGACTGGGGAAGAAGGTCTGGATAACACCACTGGAAAGGCCACTCCGGTGCGTTCAGGATCTGTAGAACTTGTTGATTACCAACGAATGAGCGGAATTTGAGGAAAAGCTTAGAGTAATGCATCTAAGCAGTCGATCAAAAGCACATTCCCTCCGGAGCCCAGTTGGGGAAGCCTGGATTCAAAGACGCTGCATTTTGCGTTTGTTACGTCCGCAAAGAGATCGATGTCTGGAACTCGCCATTGTTGGAAGATGCCCTGTGACTTACTCGTTTAGCATCCAGTCGTGAGCTTTGCTGAAGTTGCGACTCATGAATATTGAGAGTGCCTTGGAGATGGATTACAGATATGGTCAACTTTCTTGCAAGCATCCATTTCCATATAGCTTGGGCCTCTTGTGTAAGGGGTCTTGACCTGGTGCCGCCCTGTTTGTTCAGCTAATACATGGGCATGGTATTGTCTGTCTGAACTAACAGACTGGATGGGAGGGAAGAATGACTTAAGCGCTAGATGTACAGCTCTTAGTTCCAACATGTGATACCCCTTCTCCGCTTCTGAACACAACCCCTGAACTTGGAAACGGCCCATGTGGGCTCTCCATTCTTGAAGGAACACGTCCATGATGAGCGTTTGGCAGGGAAAGGTACTCCTTTCAACAAGTTCATCCACCATTGTAGTGAATCTTTGTCCATCTGAGGAAGAGTAACTGTGTCTTCCAAGCAGTTTTGCGGTATCCGGAGTCGCACCCAGGTAGAGAATTCTTTGAGTTGGAGCAGATGTTCATTGCTTAGCCTGTGGTTTAATTGAGGAGGGTGCTGATCTGGACGCTCCTCTTCCTCGTCTTGGCCGACGTTGATGGTAGTGCAAACTGATGTTGTTGTTGTGTCGACCACTGGGGGGTTTGAACCCTCTGCTGAAAGTGACCATGGTCGTAAAGTCGGTATCGGCGCCGAAAGTCTTTACATTGATCTAGACCATCTGCATTCAGGGTGTCTAGATCCAACTTCATCTAGGCCATTTGGCCATTGGCATGCGTGCCGAATAAGGAGTTACCAATGAAGGGAAGGTTTATGATTCTGCGTGGAGCTTCTGGCTTCAGCCCTGTGAGTCACAGCCTAGAGGAACACCTAGTTAAGATTACATGGGAGTACCCATGTGCTACCAGGTCCGAGGCATCAGCTGCCGTGCTGATAACCTGATTGGCTACCAAACTGCCGTCTGTGGAAAACTTCCTAGAAGTCTTATTGATCTTCCTTGGGTAGTTTCTCTGTGAATATTGACAGGTAGTCCCAAAAGCACCCTGTCATATCCCCCTAGAAGCGTAGAAGCACCGGCAACCTTCATATATGCCGCAGAGGTATTGCACGTCTTTTTTTACTAGGGAGTCTATTTGCTTACACTCCTCGGGTGGAACTTAAGAGGAGGAAGCTCCTGGAGGTGCCTTTCTGGCTGCTGCCACTAGTCTGGTGGTGGACCCGAAAAAGTGGGTTCTGATCTGGCGCTTTGTATTTCTTACTGATGCACAGTGGTGCAGACCCTACAGCAGCTGGTTTCAAAAAGGTTTATAGAGTTTGGTGCCGAAGCAACATGGCCACTTGAAGAAAGAGCTCTGCCGTGAGTGCGGCCCACGGACTGAAATCCAGAGCCCCATCCGATCCCCACAAGGACCGACAGGGTGAACTGAGAGCCCAAAGTTGAGTTGTTCACCCTCAACTAATTTTGGAGTGCAGGGAAGTAGGGCAGCTCTTAACTACCCCACTGAACGGTCTGGCAAAAGTGCTTCACGGCCCAGAAACGCCACGCCCAGGGAAATTGGAATGTCCGATGTATGAAGGGGAAGGCATAAAGAACCAAGAACATTGTGGGTGATCAGTAAAGTGGCATTTGACATCATGGTGAAGAGTGTGATGGACGGAGTTAAGAGGAGAAGCCACGTAGGAACAGATGCAGCCGTGACCGTGCGGCGGACGCTCACGGAAGCGCACCGAGAGTGAAGCGGACGAGGCAGGGGTCGGGTAGCCAGGTTAACCCCAATAGACTGATCGGCGGGGGGGGCGGCTGAGCTGCCCGAGCTGGTAGAATATTATTTCTAGAGGCACGGATTAGGATCCGGTGACGCGGATCGGAACAACGGCTAAGGAGAGGCAATGGCATACAGTTCCCAGGAACAGTAAAGTAAGGACAAAGAGCCATCCAGGTTCTGAGTGTGCAGAAGGCCCTGTGGTGAAACGGAGAAGTATAGGATCCGCCAACCGCAAGATGGAGAGCAGAGTGGGCCGGTCAAATATTGAGAGCAGGCTCTGGGTAAAAAGGTGAACAGAGGGCTCGGATCGCGAACTCGGAAGAAGCAAGATGGCATTTTGTTAATTGTCAAGAATCACTGGAGCCCAAAAATAGTGATTGTGGAGGCTTTGGCCCTCCCCTCCCCCCTTTTATCTCTCTACTTTCCTGTCTTCTATGTGGCGGCAATAGTGGGCAAAATAGCAGTGGAGGTATGCGAATACCGGTGCGGGGATCAACAGAAGACACACTGATGAAGTGAGGGACGAGATTGGGCAAGACTGAGCGTTACTGACTCCCCTGCCTCCTGCTCCTCCTTGGGGAAGACATAAGACTCATGGCATAAGGAGTTGAGACATGATGAAGGGTAAGTGGAATCTACAGCTCCAGCCAAACAAAATGGACAAGTATGCGGTCCCTAGACAGCTAGTAGAGGGGGGAGCAGGGGCCGTCGGGCCAGTAGTAGAACCCTCACTAGAGGGCAATAATGGCCGAAATTCAGACCCTCCAGTCCACCCTGGAGCCCAAGATAGACTCTGTGACCACGGAAGTAAGCCTACTACGCACAGATTTTGAAAAAATGTCTGAGAAGGTTCATGTGGCGGAGGCAGAAATTAAAGAATTTGAGACCTCGTCTTAAACGGTGGTGAATCAATTGAAGCAACTGACTAAGTGACAGGAACTATTTGTGGCGAGGTTGGAGAACCAGGAGGGGAGGTCCAGAAGGAATAATCTGTAAGTAGTGGGGGTCCTGGAGGGGTTGGACACTAAGAACGTAGACCTGTTTGTTGAAGATTTGATTATCAATCATCTAAAGCCTAAATGCCTAACAAAAATTTCTTCAGTAGAAAGGGCTCACAGGGCCCCAATTCCACATCTAAAACCGGTGGCACCACTGCGCACAATCATAGCCCGATTGCTGAACTTTAGAGACGGGACATCATTTTACAGACAGCAAGGTCTCGAGGAGATCTACAATATGAAAACACAACAATTTGATTTTTGACAGCATTTACGTGTGAGGTCCTAAAACAGCGATGGGATTTGAAGTTGTGAAGAGGGCCCAAAGGGAGCAAAACATTAAATATATGATGTTGTTTCCTGCTAAGCTGAAAATCATAGCGGAAGAGAAGTCCTGGTTTTTCGGTACTCCAGAAGAGGTGAAGGAACGGCTGGAGGGATGGCGAATGCAGATGCCTAAACAGCAGAGGGGCCGAAGACGGACTCATTCCAGTGCTCTTGCCGAGGAAGGCTCTCAAGAAAGTGGCAGAGACAGGAGTAGTCAGGAATTCTCCTTGCCTGGGTTCTGATTTAGAGTAATCTGAATAATAAGGAGCCAGAACTAGAGGCCCCAAGCAATATACTAAGAAACAAACCTTGCTAAAATACGGACAAGGGCAACAGGGCTATATAAGAGTACAGTTTGCATTTAAGAAATAGTTTGTGGGGATCATACAACATGCAGAGGATGTAAATAGTGGGCAGAGCTTGCATGAGGGAGACAGAAGGTGGGGCAGCCAATCCCCCCTCCCCATTATCAATGTTTGATGCACAGTTCAGGGTTACAGGTGCTCTGCAAATTGGGGGAGTAGAAAGGTTTCATCCCACGGTGCAGGGTGACAGGGTGGGGGAGGTAAGGGGTTTGTAGTAGAGTTAGTAATAGTTGTTGAGATTGAACAAGATGCAGATGTAGGGAGTAGAGAGCAGGAGATGCAATAAGCAATGAGAGTTCTATTGGTATCCATGACCGCCCAAGAAAGGCAGGGGAAGGAAAGAGCAGCTAATTTAAGTTAGCAAAGCAGGACCAAAGTCAATTTAAAGTCATGTCACGGAGTGTAAATGGCTTAGGCTCCAAAATAAAATGTACAATGATAATATAATTCCTTAAGAGGAATAAGCCAGATGTGGTCCTATTGCAAGAGACACATCTGCAGGGGTCTTACTACAAAGCGCTAAATAGGTAGGGATATAAAGAAACTGCTCACACAGGATAAACATCGGGATCACAAGGGGTGGGCATTCTTCTCAGAGTCGCATCAACATATGTCCCAGGGAAGACATAGAGAGACACGTTAGGTAGAATGGTGTTCAAATCAGGGAATAGGGATGGGAAAACATTGTTCCTGGGCTCTGTCTATGTCCTACCAATGATGCAAAAACAAACAAGGACAGCACTAGGGGTGCAATTATTGGAGCTACCATTGGGCACGCTAATTGTAGGGGGAGACATGAATGATGTGATGTCCCTGACAGATGATCATTGGCCTGAAAGGGAGATTTCAGGCATTGAGACGCCTTTGAAAGGATTAAGGGGCAGACCTTTGGAGAGCTCATAGTGGGGATGCGCGTCAGTATACACATCAGCCGGCAGGAAATGGGAGCCTTTCTTGAATAGATTATTTACTTACTTTAAGAAAAGATGTGGGGGTTTCAGAGAAACACATCAACTACCGACAGGGATTTCAGACCACTCACCGGTGGTTACCTGGTATAGAGGACAGACAGTGAGGGGGTCCTGTGCCTCCTATATGAGAACCTTGGCATTTGAAGGATAAAGAGTTTACAGGCAAATTACAAGAAGGCACAGAAAAATATTTTCAGGAAAACGAGGGGTCAGTGAAATCGAGCTGTATACTCTGGGAGGCCTATAAGGCAGTAGTGAGAAGGCAATACCAAGCTATGGTAGGGGTAAAAAAGAAAGTAGATAAGAACAATAGTTACTTACCTGTAATCTGTGGTTCTCCAGTATTGGTGTCTTTCATAGATTCACATGCCTGAATCATTTCCCGTCGTCGGAGTGGGAGTCCCACGGTACATAAAAGAGCAATAATATGCCATAAATATGTAGTAAATACCAATAAAAACAAACCAGGAAGTAAAATAGCCAAAGCTACAGTATGAAAAACTTCCACATCTATGACTATCCTAGTCATTTTGTATAGTCCAAACTACAGCCAATCAGGCGCCAGCACCCACCAGAATGTTCTCCCCAGAGGCTCAGGCTCTCAGATTTTCTCGCAAGGAGTGAAGGTAAACCAAAATAGCCTAAAAGCCTCTGAGGGGAGGTGGGCGGGTTGCATGTGAATCTATGAAAGACACCAATACTGGAGAACCACAGATTACAGGTAAGTAACTATTGTTCTTCTCCAGTATTAGGGGTGTCTTTCATAGATTCACATGCCTGAATCAGAGTAGCTAGCAGTACATATCCGTGCTAGGCAGACGCCAATGGTTGTAAAGCTTGTCAGCATATAAGTCATAAAACAGTGTAAACTGAAAATACACATATCATATAAGCATAGGAGAATGCAATCATGTAAACATGTGTAAAAACATAACATATGAAGCGTCTGACAGCAGTAATGGAGGTGGGAAACAGAGGCTCACCTTATTTGAAAAGATTTCGTAGAACTGCACGACCCACAGAAGTATCAGCTTCACTGGTTGCCTCCAGACAGTAATGCTTGGTAAATGTATGGTGACTGGCCCAAGTAGCCGCTCTGCAGATCTGCTGAATAGGAACTCCAGCAAATAAAGCCGTAGACGATGACATTGCTCTTGTGGAATGAGCTCTAGGAGCTGCTTGCAACGGTCGTCCTGCTTGCATATGGCAAAAGGCAATGGCAGAAGATATCCATCTTGCAATAGTCTGTTTTGAAACTGCCTGCCCCTTATGAATAGCACCGTAGGTGATAAACAGTTGGTCAGAAGAGCGTAAGGCGGATGTCCTCTGCAGATAGAAACTAAGACATCTCTTAACATCCAGCGTATGCAACGCCCTTTCCGCCGGTGCTTGCGGGTTAGGAAAGAATGACTTCAGAATTATAGGTTTGTTAAGGTGAAAATCCGAAGGTACCTTGGGAATGTACTTCGGATTAGTGCGGAGTATTGAGTCACTAGTAAATTGCAGGAAAGGATGGTGAACTGTAAAGGCCTGAAGATCACTGACTCTTCTGGAGGATGTCAAAGCCAGCAACAGTGCTACATTCCACGAGAGATATTTGAGATCGGCCTTGTGGATGGGTTCGAAAGGATGACGCATAAATTGTGCTAGGACAACGTTAAGATGCCACACAGGAGGTGGTCGTCGTACTGGAGGGAACATTCTAAAGAGTCCTTTGAAGAATTGTTGTATAATCCTCGCAGAGTATAAGGAATTCGTACCATCCAGATGATATCTAGAGATCGCCACCAGGAAAACTTTCAGGGTTGCGTGAGACAGGCCTGATTTTGCTAAATGTAGGAAGAAAGGTAGAATCTCTTCCGGCGTTGCTGAAAAAGGGTGAACCCCGTTTGCGTGACACCAGATGCAGAAACGCTTCCATTTTAGACTGTATGTCTTTATGCTAGCCGGTGCCCTTGCCCTGGCCAGAACCTCCTTGCATTCCTCTGGGATGTTTAGGTGGGCGAACTCACGGTACTCAGGCGCCAAGCCGCTAATCTCAGTGATGTTGGATCTGGATGATAGACCTGACCGTTCTGCATGCTGAGTAAGTTCGGGATTGGATTCAACTGAATCGGTTCACACTCTGACAGAAGAAGAAGTTCTGTAAACCAATACGGGCGCGGCCATCTGGGGGCAATCAGGATCAATCTGCACGGTTCCTTCTTCATTTTCCGCAGAACCCTGGGGACTAGCGGAATCGGCGGAAAAGCGTACGCCTATGTCAGAGACCAATCTATCGAAAACGCATTCCCCTGAGAGTCTTTGTGGGGATGCCAGCTTGCAAAGAATTGGCATTTGCTGTTGGACTTTGTCGCAAATAGATCTAGGTGTGGAAGACCCCACAGGCGAAAGATGCGTTCCACTGTCTGCTGATGTAGCTCCCACTCGTGAGTGGAGACTGTCGTCCTGCTGAGTGTGTCTGCCAAGATATTCTCTATTCCCGGAACATGCACTGCTTGAAGATTTACATTGTGCTTTAAGGCCCATGCCCATAATTCTTGGGCTTCCTGGGAGAGGAGAAGAGATCGAGGTCCTCCCTGCTTGTTGACGTAATGCATGCTTGTTGTGTTGTCTGTTCTTATCAACACATTGGAATCCTGAATGATTGCATGAAATGCCTTGAGTGCTAGAAATATGGCTCTCAGCTCTAGACGGTTGATGTGCCATCGCTTTTGTGGAGCAGTCCACTTGCCGCTGATTGTGAGCCCTTGAAGATGCGCTCCCCAGCCCTCGAGAGACGCATCCGTCGTGATGGTGAGGCTTGGTGACTCTTGAAGAAATGCACACCCCTGCTGGAGATGTCGTTTTTGTGTCCACCAGCGTAGAGAGTTTTGCATTAGCGGTATGATCCTGATAAGATCTTCAAACGTTCCGGAGACCTGTAACCACTGCAGGGTTCACTCTTCCAGGAGAGGTCTCATTCTGAGGCGACAGTTCAGTATTAATGGGATGCAAGAAGATACCATCCCCAGAAAGGACTTGTATAGCCGAACAGAAACGGACTTTTTTGATAACAGGTTCTGCGCCATGTTTTTTATCTTCATTTGTCTCTCTTCCGAGACAAAGGCTTGGAGTTTCTGGGTGTCCAATGTTGCTCCCAAAAAAGCTTGTCTTTGAGAAGGTCTCAATTGGGATTTTTTGAGATTGATGGAAAGGCCCAGAGATTGGAACAGGTGTAGACACTGTTGTAGATGAGATTGCACGACACCTCGAGAATTGGCCTTTATAAGGCAGTCGTCTAAGTATGGGAAAATTTGGATTCCCTCCAGCCGGAGGTGCGCCGCTACTGGAGCCAGAACCTTGGTAAAAACTCTTGGCGCTGACCGTAGTCCGAAAGGAAGAACTCTGAATTGGTAATCCCTGCCAGCCACCCTGAAGCGCAGGAATTTTCTGTGGCGAGGTAGAATGGGAATATGGAAATATGCATCTTGGAGATCTAAGGTGACCATGTAATCTCCCGCTGCCAAAAGATGCAATATTTCCTGGAGCGATAGCATCCTGAAAGTTAATTTTCTTAAGTACTTGTTTAGAGCGCGAAGATCTAGAAACGGGCGTCACTCTCCGTTTTTCTTCCTTATTAGAAAAAATCTGGAGTAAAACCCCATTCCCCTCATCTTCTGAGGTACGCTCTCGATCGCTCCTTTTTGCATCATCAATCTGATTTGGGCAAATAGCTCCTTCAGGTGAGCTGGGGGTGGTCCTTTTGGGGAAACATTTGGAGGAAATTTCTCAAATTCTAGGGCATGACCCCATGCCACAATATCCAGGACCCATTTGTCTGATGTTATTGACTGCCAATTTGAGTAAAATGTGGATATTCGTCCTCCAATTCTTTCTTGAGAGCAGGGCAGCGGTGGCGGCAGGTGAAAAGTCTCATTGGCGCTTATCTTTTCCGCTGTAATTCGCTTTTCCCCTGTACTGGGCATAAGCGGGCTTTCTCTGGCCGTAAGATTGATAGCGTTGAGTGCGGTATCGTTGATTGTTTTGTCTGTAAGAGGATTGTTGGTTATATGCACCTCTGGTAGAGGACGATCCTCGTCCTCTCGCTCCTCGAAAGGGCGGCTTGCGGAATTGAAGGGTACCTAAGGATTTTGCTGTTTCAGTATCCTTCTTTATTGTTTGTAAGGCGTCCTCCACCTGAGGGCCAAACAGATATTCACCATCATATGGCAAGTCCAGCACCTTATTTTGGACTTCTTGTCTAAAGGAAGTAGATCGTAGCCAACCCTGTCTACGAAGAACCGCAGCTCCCGCTAGCTGCCGAAAGCCCGTTGAGGCTACATCCACTGCTGAATCAATAATCTCTTCTGAGATTCTTTGACCTTCCTGTAGAATCTTGAGCGCTTAACCCTTAGAAGGTTCAGGTAGGAGATCAATAAATGGTGCAATGTCCGACCACATCTGTCGGTCATACCTTCCTAAGACGGCCAATGAATTTGCCGCTCGAACTGTCGTAGCCGCCATAGTAGAGACACGTTTCCCTATCGAATATAGGCGTTTGCCATCTCTGTCTGGCGGGGCTGTAAGCGGAAAAGAAGGGTACCGAGCCCTCTTTTGAGCTGCCTGGACAATCACAGAGTCAAGTTTCGGCTGTCCGATAAGGCACGCAGGAGATTTTTCCGGTGCTCTGTATTTCTTTTCCAAACGTGGCAGGACTGGAGGAATGGATGCCGGGGTTGCCATGACTTTTATACCCTCCTGCCAAATAAAATCAATGATGGGTATAGACTTAATCTGTTTCCTGGGCTGATCCTTAAAGTCATATAGGAAACAGTCTTGTTCCTTATGCTCCATATTGAAATGAGACTGTGAAGTATGTGGAGCAGGATTTGTTGGTTGCAAAACTGGCACCGGTAATTCAGTGGCCGGAGTAGCAGGCACATAGCCCGTAGTTTCAGAAGGTGGAAACCTTCTATAATAATCGTCCAACATTGAAGGTTGGTGAGTAAAGCAACTGGTACTTGCGCGACAGGTAAACTGTCCATCTGGGGCGCCATCTGTACAGGTGGTTGTTCATCCTCCTGTTCGTCTTCTTGCAACTTGATATTCAGCTCAGAAGGACTAGTGGCCGCTCCGAATGTATGAACCACGTCATCCTCACTGTCTGAGTCTAAAAGTTGGTCAGGCACCTGTGATGATGGCTTTGGTGTAAAGAACACCGTCGACGGTGACCATAACTGCAACGCAGTGCAAGATGACAATTGCGGCGTCAACGGTGTGTTTTCTGCTGCTTCAGTAGCAGACATCAAAGGCTCCGTCGACGGTGTTGTCGACGGGACGGATTTCGTCGACGGGATGGACTTCGTCGACGGGATGGACTTCGTCGACGGGATGGACTTCGTCGGCGGAATGGAGCTTGCCGACGAAGTCGTCGATGGCATTCGTTGACGTCTTCGTCGACGGTGGCAACTTCGTCGGCGGAATGGAGCTCGCCGATGAAGCCGTCGATGGCATCTTCTTCGTCGACGGCAGAACCTTCAGAGGAGCCGACGACGAGGTGTCGACGACGGCCGTCGTCGACGAGATTGGTCTTACCGTTACATAGACCATGGTAGGAGAAGAAGCTGTCGTCGTCATAATCATCGATGGTTTAGGAGATGAGAAGGTCATCGTCGACGTGGATGATGCGTCGACGGAGGTCTGCGTCGACGAGAAAACAGAATAAGGCGTCGACGACGATAAAGAAGTTTCCTGAGGTGAAATCTTGTCAGTTTTCTGAGGCAAACTCTTGGTGGACCGTTTTTGAGGTATAGAAGAAACCTCCAAGTCCTTGCCAGAGGGCGCAACCTTAGAAGTGGAAGGCCTGTCAGAACCTTTAGAAGGTTGATGCTTCTTAGCAACCTTAGCCCCAGGAGATGGCAATACCTCAGACGCAGGCCTCTTTTTAGAAGCAGAAGGGGAACCAGAGGCAATACTGCCAACCTCAGACACAGGATTACCAGAATCCTTAAGCCTTTGTAGCCACAAAAGCAACCGACCCTCTCTGTCTCTGAGAGTCTTTTGAGGAAAGGTTCTGCAGATCTTACAGTCCTTGACTTGATGATCTGGATAGAGGCAATAAATGCACTTTTTGTGTGGGTCCTCTTTAAAAAGCCGGAGCTTATCACAAGATTTGCAGGCTCTAAACAGAGACTTCTTTGAAGACATTCTTGAAGAAATGATCCAAAAGGAAGATAAGTTGAAAGAACTGAGCAGAGCTCAGGGAGACTCCCTTCACACGACGTGCGGTAGAAAATCTGAGATCCTGAGCCTCTGGGGAGAACATTCTGGTGGGTGCTGGCACCTGATTGGCTGTAGTTTGGACTATACAAAATGACTAGGATAGTCATAGATGTGGACTGTAGCTTTGGCTACTTTACTTCCTGGTTTGTTTTTATTGGTATTTACTACATATTTATGGCATATTATTGCTTTTTTATGTACCGTGGGACTCCCACTCCGACGACGGGGAATGATTCAGGCATGTGAATCTATGAAAGACACCCCTAATACTGGAGAAGCAGAAATACCAAGAGATTGAGCGGAAAATAATAAACATAGAAACAGAGCTGACTGGTAAAGAAGAGTACGACAGAGCCCTGATGCACCGCCTAAAGTTGGCACAGCAGGAATTACGGAAGGTGTCCGAGGGGGCAGCCAGAGCCCATGCATTGGCGGTGCAGCACAGGGTCTATGAGGTTGGAGACAAGGCCACAAAATTAATTGCCTGGCTAGAGAAAAGAGACAGGGAAAGAAACTGGGTGACAGAGATCCTTGACCAGGATGGAGTAGGGCGAACAGGGGATGAAGCCATAGCTGTGGTGTTTGCTGATTTTTATGAGGAGGTTTATATAGCCAGTTCCTCTAGGTCCATGGCGGAATGTGTAGAACTACTTACAACTATGAACCTCAATACATTAGCTAAAGAGGATTCAGAAATGCTGGTAGGTGAGATCACTGTGATAGAAATAGCAGGAACAATAAGCGAACTCCAATCGGGGAAGGCCCCGGGCCTTAATGGGTTGCCAGCAGAACTATTTAAGAGAACAGCACATATTCTGGCACCAGAACTATTAAATATTTTCATGGAGGCTAGAGAGGTGGGAGTCTTACCAGAAGATCAGAGAACGGCCACTATACTGGTAATCCCAAAAAAAGAGAAGCCATCGAAAGAGTGCTCATCGCATAGGCCTATCTCCTTATTGAATGTGGAGCCCAAAACATTGGCCAAGTTCCTTGCGAATAGGCTGGCGTGAGTTTTACCATCGGTGGTCCACCTGGACCAGTCAGGCTTTGTCCCAAAACGCAGTAAGCATCTAAATTTAAGAAGATTGGATGGGGTATTACACTTATATGGAGCAACAGATCTTGTGGTATTTTCCCTTGATGCCAGAATGGCATTTGACAGTGTGGAGTTGGGTTACCTATTTGCCCTCCTACCTTGATTGGGCTTTGAGACGGAGTTCTGTGCATGGGTATACTTGCTATATCAAAGTCCATGGGTAAATGGTTGTATGTCACATAGCATAGAATTAAGGAGGGGTACGAGACAAGGCTGCCCCCTGTCCCCTGTGATATTTACTCTGGCGCCGTTGGCGTCCTGTGTTCGGGGTGTTCTACTAATCGGGGGACTAGCAGGGGAGGACAATTTGGAAGAGAAAATATTGTTGTATGCTGACGATATTCTATGTTAGCAAGCCCTGTACGTCTATCCCACAAATTCTACATATTTTCAACCTATTTGGCAGTTATGCAGGACACCAAATTAATTTGGACGAATCTCTGATCTATCCATTGTCCCAGGGTTCTCTGTCCATGCCAAGGAGCTGCCCTGCATCAATAGCTATGGATGGATTCAAATATTTGGGCATTGAAATAACAAGGTCGGAAGCCCAGTTCCTTGAGCGTAACATTGTCCCCAAAATAGATAGTTTCCAGACGGATGTGAGCCATTGGCATGCACTCCCTCTTTCGTTAATGGGAAGAGCTGCTCTCTTTAAAATGATGACCCTCCCAAGATTTTTATATGTTGTTCAGAACACACCGTTTAAGATCCCTCAACCATATATGCAAAGAATAGATGGTATTTTGAGAACCCTGTTGTGGGACGGGGGGGGGCTGCACGAATTTCGATAACAAAACTCCAGCGAGGTGTGTTCCATGGGGGCTTAGTGGTTCCGAACCTTAAAGCCTACTACTGGGCAGCCCGACTAGTGGTGATAAATGACTGGGTGTTTGGGGAAAGGCAAGAACCAGCATATCGAGTTGATCGACTAGCTATGGGAGGCAGAGACTATCTGGCACTTCTGTATAAAGGGAAGGGTCGAGATCGACTCCTGCCGCAAACATCGGTGGTCTTGCAGGCCTGGAAGGCAGCCAACAGGTGCCTAGAAAGGAATAGAAAGCATACAGCTGAAAACCCATTGTGGGATAGTGATTTACTAAGTGCAGTCGGGAAACAGAATATACACAAAATGGCTTGTAATTGGTATTGAGAAACTAGGAGATATTTGGAGGTCTGGGGCACTAGTTACCTTCAAGAGATTAACAAAAGAATTTGAGCTGGCACCGACAGAGATATTCCGATATAGACAGATACAACACGCTCTGAAAGAACACTTGCCTGAAGGAAAGATGTTCCCTGACTACTCCCCTCTAGAAGATAAGACTCTTGTTAGATTCAATTCCTAGCAAAGAGGTTTCTCTGACATATAGGAAAATTATGAACAATATGCCTGATAGTCTTGGTGGGCTACGCAAGGCGTGGACTGTTGACTTGGGCAATTTAGATGACGAAGAATGGAGTGAAGTGCTTCAGTGTCCACGAGAAAAAGCGATAGGGCTAGATTTTGACGAGTACAACTGCCAATACTTCAGACATGAGTCCCTTGCTCACTGCTCCATCAGGATTCAAGCAAGCCGGGCCGACGACGCCTGAAATGGCAGAAACCGGTCACCGGAAGCTTGTCTCCTTTCTGGTGAAGAATTGGCTTGGTAGTTTGGTCTGCCCTGTTCCCATGATGCACTGGGCCAGGGACAGACTAATTTGCATATAGCCAGGTTCTGAGCTGGGATGGGGCAGTGAGCTAAATAACGGTGATGGATCAAGCCCTGATCTTTGGACTGGGTAAGAGTGGTCTGCTTAATTCAGACACTCTGTTCATCACCACCCCCTTTTCTGAATCATTTTGTCCACCATAAGCGTGGAAGGGTATACTCAGACATGAGTCCCTTGCTCACTGCTCCATCAGGATTCAAGCAAGCCGGGCCGACGAGGCTGAAATGGCAGAAACCGGTCCCCGGAAGCTTGTCTCCTTTCTGGTGAAGAATTGGCTTGGTAGTTTGGTCTGCCCTGTTCCCATGATGCACTGGGCCAGGGACAGACTAATTTGCATATAGCCAGGTTCTGAGCTGGGATGGGGCAGTGAGCTAAATAACGGTGATGGATCAAGCCCTGATCTTTGGACTGGGTAAGAGTGGTCTGCTTAATTCAGACACTCTGTTCATCACCACCCCCTTTTCTGAATCAATACTTCATAGGTCGTACCTGTCAAGGACAAGGATGTTTAAAATGGGGCGGGAGGAGTCGGTCAACTGCCCAGGAGGTGGTGGGGAGCTGGGTACATTTTTTCATGTGTTATGGACATGCCCAATTATATAGAATTATTGGTCCAAAATCATAGAGGTGCTGAAAGAGGTTACGGATGTACCAATACCACAAGACGCTAAATGGCTGTTACTTAAAGTGTAGGTAGAAGAAAATGGCAGAGGAAGGTGGGTACCTGGCTGGGAGCGGAGACAGCAGTAGCAAAATATAATATTGCATGACTCTGGGGTGCATGAAGGCCCCCAAAGACACACGATTGGAAGGAAGACCTGGACTGGTGCCAACAGGCGGAGCAGACAATTTATAACGCCAGAGGTGCGATTCAGAAATTTTGGAAAAATATGGGGCGCCTGGATGCGATACAAGAGTACATTAGATTGGTTAGAAGGGGGGACAGGTCAGATGCCTGAGGCTTAGGGAGAAAGGTAAAGGCAGGAGGGCAGTTAGGCTCATCATTGCTTTTCATAAGGGTGGAAATAGTTAAAATTCACTATGCATATAAGGCTGGGCCTCCTGCATGAGGCTTAATTACGGAAATGTGACCGATGTAACTACTATGATTCTTGATCTATTGTTAGATGGAAATAAAAATAAATACCAAAAAGGTTTGAAGAGCTGGTTCAAGCAGGCCAGAGACCAGAGGGAGCATAGGCCTTGCAGAAGAAGTGTTTGAAATATAACAGATGCAGATGTTGTTGGTGTAGGTATCTCAATGTTTAATTTAGTGGCACCTTGTAGGAAAGTATGATCTGGTTTGCTGGTCACCCCCACTTTTTACTCCTGTCATTATGTTTTCCTGACTAGTCTCAACACTCAGAATGAAGTAGGGGAGAATAGAGAAACACTTAAAGAGTTAAAATAGACAAAGTCAACATGTTTGAAAAACTGCCCTCACCCACACAAATGTAGCATGCTTCATCATAGAGCTGCTGAACACACCCCTGTGCAGCCCAAAGTCTGGGGTGGAGCCATAGGGTGGGAGAGACAAAACAAACACAAAGAATAATAAGGATCAAGTTTATAATGAGTGCAGAAATTATTGTTCAAACTAACTCAGGGATGTCCCAAAGCCTATTTTATTCCTGGACTCCCTGGCCAGGGTTAAAAAGGTCTAATAACCTAGAGGATGGCGATGAGCACGGTCTGTTATGCACTGTTCACCCCTGTTATGTTATGCTAATTTAAATGAGCTTGTAAAGTGCACTTACACCAAACATTTTCATGGTGCTAGAGTCCAGGGAGTACTGCAGCTGTGAGTGGTTTAGTCATATGCCTAACGGAACAGCCAGGTCTTTAGCTGTTTCCTAAACTTCACGTAAGAGGTCAGTGATCTAATCTCTATAGGGAGAGAATTCCAGGATTGAGGGCCTAAGACCGCAAACCTTAGTCCTCCATGTTTCTTACGTTTAAAGGACAGAATGACTAAAAATTGAGTGGGAACATAGCGCTGAATACGAGAGGATACAAATGCTGGACTGTTGCAGTATAGAGCTTTAAAGGTGATACATCCCAGCTTGAGCGCGCAACTGGGAGCCAGTTCATCACCACCCCCTTTTCTGAATCGTTTTTGGCCACTATAGGTGTGGCAGGGTATACTCAGACATGAGTCCCTTGCTCACTGCTCCATCAGGATTCAAGCAAGCCGGGCCGACGAGGCTGAAATGCCAGAAACCGGTCCCCGGTAGCTTGTCTCCTTTCTGGTGAAGAATTGGCTTGGTAGTTTGGTCTGCCCTGTTCCCATGATGCACTGGGCCAGGGACAGACTAATTTGCATATAGCCAGGTTCTGAGCTGGGATGGGGCAGTGAGCTAAATAACGGTGATGGATCAAGCCCTGATCTTTGGACTGGGTAAGAGTGGTCTGCTTAATTCAGACACTCTGGGCCCGATTCACAGAAATAACTTAAGACAAAATCCTAAACTTAGTACTTTTGGTATTCACAGAAGTTAGGATTTTGTCTTAAGTTTGTCTTAAGACAGACTTAAGACAAAATCCTAACTTAAGTCTGTCTTAAGTCTGTCTTAAGTCTGTCTTAAGACAAACGTAAGACAAAATCCTAACTTCTGTGAATACCAAAAGTAGTAAGTTTAGGATTTTGTCTTAAGTTAGTTCTGTGAATCGGCCCCTGAGTTCATCACCACCCCCTTTTCTGAAACATCCCAGCTTGAGCGCGCAACTGGGAGCCAGTGTAGACTTTCCATTAATGGCTTAACATGGTGCCATTTGGGCTGGTGGTGGATTAATCTGGCCGCTTGGTTTTGCACCAACTACATGCATTTTAGTTGATATGCTGGAATACCTGCATAGAGTGAGTTGGCGTAGTCGATACGGGAGATTACCAGCGCCAAGATGACTTGGATTAGGGCTTCTGTAGTAAGAAATCCACTAATCTTCCTGATTCTTTGCAGCTGGAAGAAGCAGGAGGAAACCACTGGCCCAATCTGGGCTTTCACGGACAGATCACTGCTGATAACAATACCCAAACTTTTGATGGAGCATTCTGGGAGTGGGGGGTTTCCTAATTAAGGTGGCCAGAAGTTGGAATTCCATGGGTTGGCTGGCCCACCCATTAGGATCAGCTCTGTTTTGTCGGGGTTTCATTTGAGATGATTACTATTCATCCATTCGCTGATAAAACGCCTGGTGGATTGAAAGTTGAGGACAGAAGATGCTGATTGATCAATATGAAATATCGAATGAGGGTCATCAGCGTAGTTGAACTCAAGAGCCAAACCCTGGATCCCGGCATTATTGACACGGTTGATCAAATGGCCATGGTCAACCATGTCGAAAGCAGCTGAGAGATCAAGAAGTACCAAGGCTTGCGTGATCCCCTATCAGCCCCACTTCTACGTTCCTCCATGACCATGAGGATGACCGTCTCTGTTGAATGCAGCCGGTTGGAAGCATGCATGTTGAGAATCAAGATAGTAGGAACTTTCAATGAAAGAACGGAGGCAGCTAGCCAAGTGAGCTTCCAGAACTTTAGCTAGATAGGGTAGCCCCTACCCTCTGCAGATTTGTCAACATGTTTCAGCAGGCTAATAGACCAAAAAATGAGCTGGGAGTGCTAGCTTATCTCAGAAACAATCAAGCATTTAATCGTCAAGAAATATACAAATGGATCTATAATCAGGAAATATATATTGATATTGAAATAATATACAATCACAAAAACAATGGAATTCTTGTCTTTCGTGATGTTCAGCAGCCGACGCGTTTCGTCCTAGAGGCAGGACGTCATCAGGGCTGCAAATGCAAACATACAGTACAATAACATCAGTACATATGTTCAAACTTAATGGAAATTATCCTGGAAAAAAGACCAAATCATTCATTGACTATTTGATAAAGACAGCTTGTTTGTGCCTGGTAGTGGTGGAATAGGATTCATAATAAAACTGTTACACTGCTGGAAACTTGCGGGAACTATTTACAACAAGTTAAAACGAAAACGATATCAGAAGCTCATAATTTTTACAAAGAAATTACACCTACATCCTGGGATAAAAAGTTGGCAAACTGTTGTATAAGCATTGTGAAAAAATCCTCAGTGGCAAGCTCACCTTGTACAATTATAATAGGTCTCCTCTGTCTTTGCCTTTAAGTTCTGAACCTTTAGTCAAGGGAGTTTTCTACATGAGGCCCGATTCTTCAACCTTGTACCGGTATTAGTATTAAACTGGGGTGGGGCAGAAAAGAGGAAAACCGATCAATCACCCATATATACTATATCTCATTATGGAGGTAAAGGTGTTCACCTTCCCGTTCAAGTCTTCTAATACTTTTAAATAACCCAGTCACTGAGAGTTTCTATTTACGGCAATGGGAGTTCATACCTTATAAACACTAAATCAATGACTCTCTCCAATCGATTTATCTCTTCTTTCTTAAATCGAGAGTCCTTTAAAAACTGCTCTGCCAGTGGAATATTATACCTAGAAAAATTAATAAACCTTAATGTATTGTATTATTCCATAGTCAGTCTTGAAAGGAACTAACTATGGCCTTCCTGTTCACTCACCCCAAATCAATATAATGATGCAACAAGAATAATTGACATCTCTTGAAAACCGATCCTATCACTTTCTTCCAATTAGATCCAGTCTGAAAAATATAGGGAATAGACAAAATATATAGCTCTATTAATTCCATTCCTCGAAGGTATCCATTCACCAGATTTCTACCTATTTCTCTCTTCTTACCATTCGTTATGTAGCCTCATGTTCATCTCGCCGCCACCCGGGTACGATAAATCCCGATGGTAAAATGCCGTGGACTCTCTGTACTTTAAGAAGAGCCCAGTAACCAATCGCAGCACGCTAATTTTCGCGCGCGGCTTAATTCAACCCATCTGTGCAAAAGAACAAGTTCCCAATAAGGTCCGCTATCTATATTTGAACCGGTTATTTCCATTAGCCAATCATGCGCAGCTTAGTGTTAAATGTTTAGTACAAGTTTCCAATCCAATCCGCTATCTGTATTGTTTCCGGTTATTTCTACCACCATTTCCGGTCATGCGCAGCTTGGTGTTGATTTTTTATACCAGTTTCCGATCTGGTCCGCTATCTATATTGTTTCCGATGGTTCCTGCCACCATTTCCGATCATGCGCAGTTTAGTATTAATGTTATCAACAATTCCGACGCCCACCCGATCCGCTGTTGCTATTCCATCCGATCGATTCTAAATCAGTTCCAGTGAGCTCTCAGTTAAACAAAACGATTGCGTTCAGGTATTTAATAACCAAACAAATTTATATCTACTCGGCCTGATTTGACCTGACTTCCTTTCGTATGGAACTGCCCCAATCTTTATCAAGGTAGTTCCCATTCTGGTCCATAGTGCCACTACCATAATGTATCTTAACGCATGCGTTACCACGATTTATATTATGCAATCGTTCTACCCGCAATTATGTATTGGTATTCTAACTTAAATGGTCCTAAACTGTGCTAGATTGAAATCATTCTTTCTAAAGAGTGAATCTGTAATTTCCTGCATGTATTCCACAAAATGAGTCTCGAGAACATCTGAGTACTAAAAATACTCGATCACACATACCAGAGCTATGTCGCCAAATGTGGGCAGTGAAAGATACTTGTGTCAAATAAATAAGTATTGTAAATAAAACCACAGTCTGCCTATACTAGTTATCCCAGAATGTGTACAATAGACAATGGATGATATCAAATAATTGCATCTAGTTGCACAATGACTGATACTGATCGTATACATAGAATAAGTCCACAATTTGATTATGGTTATGCCAAAAAATGATGTAATTCAGAATCGATATTCAAACCATATTTCATCGTTCGGCATTTAATTATCCAACGTGCTTCGGTTTGGCGAATTCGTAATTCCCAATCCCCACCCCTCACATGTTGAGAAACTCTCTCTATTCCATGAAATTTGAAGTCTATGTTGGAACCATGTTCCTTCTCCATGTGTGCATACAGTGGGGATTTCGTATCGCGATTTATGATCGCCCGCCTGTGCTCTTGTATCCTTATTTTAAGGGGTCTTTTGGTACTCCCTATATATACTTTGTTACAACTACAAATAATGGCATAGACAATTCCAACACTATTACAATTAATAAATTCATTGATACGGAATTGTCTTGAGCCATTGAATTTGAACATTTTTGTTTTGTTCATGCCATGAGCACATATTATGCACGTCCCACAAACATAAAAGCCTTTAGGTTGTGTGGGAAGCCAGTCCTTGGTGTGTGTCGATGTAGGACGGATATAATTAGTTAAGACCTTATCTCTGATCGTCGGACATTTCTTGAACGTTATTATAGGATTGTCATCGAGTATGGTCGACAAGCCAGGGACACCTTTTAATAAAGTCCAATTCCTACTAAGGGCTTGCCTGATTTTATCTTTTTGCATGCAATATGTTGTAACAAAGGAAGGTTTATGTCTAATGATTTCTTTCTTTTTAGGAAGTAAAGTTGTTACTCTATCAATTTTTGATGCTTTCTCACTGGCCCTTGCTAAGTCTTTCTTGGCATAACCTCTCTTACTTAGTCTTCGTTGTAATTGGTTTAATTCTTGGTAGTAGTCATCATCCCAACTACAATTCCTTCTGGTTCTAACCATTTCTCCATAAGGTATACCTGAAATGACCGATCCTGGGTGAAAGCTATCTGCCCTCAAGATAGAGTTGGTGGCGGTTTCTTTTCTAAACAGTTTGCTGTTTATTTTGTCTCCATCCACCATGAGCGTCACATCTAAATATTCAATGCTTGATGAACTCTGGTTCATCGTAAGCCTGACATTGAAATCATTATTATTCAAGAAGTGCAGATAATGTTTTAATTCATCTGAGGTGCCTCTCCATATTATGAGAATGTCGTCAATGAATCTGGCCCAAAATACCACCAGATCCATCCATTCCCCTGCTCTACGGCTCCAGGCATGCTCCCTCTCATACCAACCCATAAATAGATTGGCATACGAGGGAGCAAACCTGGATCCCATCGCCGTACCCCTAATCTGGTGGAACCATTCATCCTCAAATAGAAAGTAATTATTTTTAAGGATCAACTGGCTCATTTGTATTAGCATTTTAGAATGATGTCTTAAACTTGCACTTCTGCTACTAAGAAAGTGTTCTAGTGCTTGTATACCTTTATCCATCTCAATGCAAGTGTAAAGGCCTACCACGTCTAACGTGGCCAAAATCATACCATCTTCCCATTTGAAATCATTCAATTTGTTAAGAATATCAGTGGTGTCCCTCACATATGAGGGTAAGTTCACCACTAATGGTTTTAAGAAACCATCTACGAATTCTGAAAGGTGTTCTGTGACGCTACCAATGCTGGAGACTATAGGTCTGCCGGGTGGGTTGTCCCTACACTTATGAATTTTTGGTAATGTATATAGGAAAGGAGAGACCGGATGGTTAACGTTTAAATACTTATATTCTGATCCATCAATCAGACCCTCTTCTTTCCATACAAAAAGATGTTCAGATATATTCTGAGAAACTTCTTTCATGGGATTAGCTTTTACTTTCTTGTAGCAATTGGCATCACTGAGTTGTTCTCGTATTTCTGCTACATAGTTTGTTCTATTTATCACAACAATATTCCCACCCTTATCCGCTTCTCTGATAATAATTGAGGAATCCTGTTTCAGATTGGATAAAGCTAATCTTTCATGCCGGGACAAATTATCTTTGTAATGACTTTTGTGCGAATATTTGTCTTGTAATTTATGAAACTCTTGTAAAGTTTTTTCCATAAATAAATCGATTGCTATATATTGACTGCCATGAGGAATAAACTTGGATTTACAACGCAATCCACTTGTACACTGGTAGTTTGTTTCTATTTCACAAAGACTGGCTACATCATCCAAGTTAAGATCCATTTCCCCCGACAAAGTCATTAACAAATGAACATTTTCTAACTCAGCTGTTGTCATTTCAGAATTTTTATTCAATATTTTGCTCTGTACATTCACATCCAATGTTGAGAAAAAACTTTTCAATTTCAAATTTCTGCAAAACTTGAACAAATCAATGTGGAGATCAGTATAATCACAGTTGTATACCGGACAAAATGTTAATCCTTTTTTTAATACAGAAATCTCATGCTCATTTAAACATCTGTCCGACAAATTAATGACTTCTAATTCTCCCTGGTTGACCTGATCCTGTTCTAATTCTTTGTTCTGTTTTGGCTCCTGGTGCCCATCCTGGTATTTGTGGGATTTCCTCCTCCCCCTTCTAGTCCTCCTATGAACTTTTTCCGACCTTTCTTTATCATTTTCAATTTGTCGCAAAAAGAAGAATTCGTTTTGGGAGTTCCTCCCACAAATACCAGGATGGGCACCAGGAGCCAAAACAGAACAAAGAATTAGAACAGGATCAGGTCAACCAGGGAGAATTAGAAGTCATTAATTTGTCGGACAGATGTTTAAATGAGCATGAGATTTCTGTATTAAAAAAAGGATTAAAATTTTGTCCGGTATACAACTGTGATTATACTGATCTCCACATTGATTTGTTCAAGTTTTGCAGAAATTTGAAATTGAAAAGTTTTTTCTCAACATTGGATGTGAATGTACAGAGCAAAATATTGAATAAAAATTCTGAAATGACAACAGCTGAGTTAGAAAATGTTCATTTGTTAATGACTTTGTCGGGGGAAATGCATCTTAACTTGGATGATGTAGCCAGTCTTTGTGAAATAGAAACAAACTACCAGTGTACAAGTGGATTGCGTTGTAAATCCAAGTTTATTCCTCATGGCAGTCAATATATAGCAATCGATTTATTTATGGAAAAAACTTTACAAGAGTTTCATAAATTACAAGACAAATATTCGCACAAAAGTCATTACAAAGATAATTTGTCCCGGCATGAAAGATTAGCTTTATCCAATCTGAAACAGGATTCCTCAATTATTATCAGAGAAGCGGATAAGGGTGGGAATATTGTTGTGATAAATAGAACAAACTATGTAGCAGAAATACGAGAACAACTCAGTGATGCCAATTGCTACAAGAAAGTAAAAGCCAATCCCATGAAAGAAGTTTCTCAGAATATATCTGAACATCTTTTTGTATGGAAAGAAGAGGGTCTGATTGTTGGATCAGAATATAAGTATTTAAACGTTAACCATCCGGTCTCTCCTTTCCTATATACATTACCAAAAATTCATAAGTGTAGGGACAACCCACCCGGCAGACCTATAGTCTCCAGCATTGGTAGCGTCACAGAACACCTTTCAGAATTCGTAGATGGTTTCTTAAAACCATTAGTGGTGAACTTACCCTCATATGTGAGGGACACCACTGATATTCTTAACAAATTGAATGATTTCAAATGGGAAGATGGTATGATTTTGGCCACGTTAGACGTGGTAGGCCTTTACACTTGCATTGAGATGGCTAAAGGTATACAAGCACTAGAACACTTTCTTAGTAGCAGAAGTGCAAGTTTAAGACATCATTCTAAAATGCTAATACAAATGAGCCAGTTGATCCTTAAAAATAATTACTTTCTATTTGAGGATGAATGGTTCCACCAGATTAGGGGTACGGCGATGGGATCCAGGTTTGCTCCCTCGTATGCCAATCTATTTATGGGTTGGTATGAGAGGGAGCATGCCTGGAGCCGTAGAGCAGGGGAATGGATGGATCTGGTGGTATTTTGGGCCAGATTCATTGACGACATTCTCATAATATGGAGAGGCACCTCAGATGAATTAAAAAATTATCTGCACTTCTTGAATAATAATGATTTCAATGTCAGGCTTACGATGAACCAGAGTTCATCAAGCATTGAATATTTAGATGTGACGCTCATGGTGGATGGAGACAAAATAAACAGCAAACTGTTTAGAAAAGAAACCGCCACCAACTCTATCTTGAGGGCAGATAGCTTTCACCCAGGATCGGTCATTTCAGGTATACCTTACGGAGAAATGGTTAGAACCAGAAGGAATTGTAGTCGGGATGATGACTACTCCCAAGAATTAAACCAATTACAACGAAGACTAAGTAAGAGAGGTTATGCCAAGAAAGACTTAGCAAGGGCCAGTGAGAAAGCATCAAAAATTGATAGAGTAACAACTTTACTTCCTAAAAAGAAAGAAATCATTAGACATAAACCTTCCTTTGTTACAACATATTGCATGCAAAAAGATAAAATCAGGCAAGCCCTTAGTAGGAATTGGACTTTATTAAAAGGTGTCCCTGGCTTGTTGACCATACTCGATGACAAGCCTATAATAACGTTCAAGAAATGTCCGACGATCAGAGATAAGGTCTTAACTAATTATATCCGTCCTACATCGACACACACCAAGGACTGGCTTCCCACACAACCTAAAGGCTTTTATGTTTGTGGGACGTGCATAATATGTGCTCATGGCATGAACAAAACAAAAATGTTCAAATTCAATGGCTCAAGACAATTCCGTATCAATGAATTTATTAATTGTAATAGTGTTGGAATTGTCTATGCCATTATTTGTAGTTGTAACAAAGTATATATAGGGAGTACCAAAAGACCCCTTAAAATAAGGATACAAGAGCACAGGCGGGCGATCATAAATCGCGATACGAAATCCCCACTGTATGCACACATGGAGAAGGAACATGGTTCCAACATAGACTTCAAATTTCATGGAATAGAGAGAGTTTCTCAACATGTGAGGGGTGGGGATTGGGAATTACGAATTCGCCAAACCGAAGCACGTTGGATAATTAAATGCCGAACGATGAAATATGGTTTGAATATCGATTCTGAATTACATCATTTTTTGGCATTACCATAATCAAATTGTGGACTTATTCTATGTATACGATCAGTATCAGTCATTGTGCAACTAGATGCAATTATTTGATATCATCCATTGTCTATTGTACACATTCTGGGATAACTAGTATAGGCAGACTGTGGTTTTATTTACAATACTTATTTATTTGACACAAGTATCTTTCACTGCCCACATTTGGCGACATAGCTCTGGTATGTGTGATCGAGTATTTTTAGTACTCAGATGTTCTCGAGACTCATTTTGTGGAATACATGCAGGAAATTACAGATTCACTCTTTAGAAAGAATGATTTCAATCTAGCACAGTTTAGGACCATTTAAGTTAGAATACCAATACATAATTGCGGGTAGAACGATTGCATAATATAAATCGTGGTAACGCATGCGTTAAGATACATTATGGTAGTGGCACTATGGACCAGAATGGGAACTACCTTGATAAAGATTGGGGCAGTTCCATACGAAAGGAAGTCAGGTCAAATCAGGCCGAGTAGATATAAATTTGTTTGGTTATTAAATACCTGAACGCAATCGTTTTGTTTAACTGAGAGCTCACTGGAACTGATTTAGAATCGATCGGATGGAATAGCAACAGCGGATCGGGTGGGCGTCGGAATTGTTGATAACATTAATACTAAACTGCGCATGATCGGAAATGGTGGCAGGAACCATCGGAAACAATATAGATAGCGGACCAGATCGGAAACTGGTATAAAAAATCAACACCAAGCTGCGCATGACCGGAAATGGTGGTAGAAATAACCGGAAACAATACAGATAGCGGATTGGATTGGAAACTTGTACTAAACATTTAACACCAAGCTGCGCATGATTGGCTAATGGAAATAACCGGTTCAAATATAGATAGCAGACCTTATTGGGAACTTGTTCTTTTGCACAGATGGGTTGAATTAAGCCGCGCGCGAAAATTAGCGTGCTGCGATTGGTTACTGGGCTCTTCTTAAAGTACAGAGAGTCCACGGCATTTTACCATCGGGATTTATCGTACCCGGGTGGCGGCGAGATGAACATGAGGCTACATAACGAATGGTAAGAAGAGAGAAATAGGTAGAAATCTGGTGAATGGATACCTTCGAGGAATGGAATTAATAGAGCTATATATTTTGTCTATTCCCTATATTTTTCAGACTGGATCTAATTGGAAGAAAGTGATAGGATCGGTTTTCAAGAGATGTCAATTATTCTTGTTGCATCATTATATTGATTTGGGGTGAGTGAACAGGAAGGCCATAGTTAGTTCCTTTCAAGACTGACTATGGAATAATACAATACATTAAGCTTTATTAATTTTTCTAGGTATAATATTCCACTGGCAGAGCAGTTTTTAAAGGACTCTCGATTTAAGAAAGAAGAGATAAATCGATTGGAGAGAGTCATTGATTTAGTGTTTATAAGGTATGAACTCCCATTGCCGTAAATAGAAACTCTCAGTGACTGGGTTATTTAAAAGTATTAGAAGACTTGAACGGGAAGGTGAACACCTTTACCTCCATAATGAGATATAGTATATATGGATGATTGATCGGTTTTCCTCTTTTCTGCCCCACCCCAGTTTAATACTAATACCGGTACAAGGTTGAAGAATCGGGCCTCATGTAGAAAACTCCCTTGACTAAAGGTTCAGAACTTAAAGGCAAAGACAGAGGAGACCTATTATAATTGTACAAGGTGAGCTTGCCACTGAGGATTTTTTCACAATGCTTATACAACAGTTTGCCAACTTTTTATCCCAGGATGTAGGTGTAATTTCTTTGTAAAAATTATGAGCTTCTGATATCGTTTTCGTTTTAACTTGATGTAAATAGTTCCCGCAAGTTTCCAGCAGTGTAACAGTTTTATTATGAATCCTATTCCACCACTACCAGGCACAAACAAGCTGTCTTTATCAAATAGTCAATGAATGATTTGGTCTTTTTTCCAGGATAATTTCCATTAAGTTTGAACATATGTACTGATGTTATTGTACTGTATGTTTGCATTTGCAGCCCTGATGACGTCCCGCCTCTAGGACGAAACGCGTCGGCTGCTGAACATCACGAAAGACAAGAATTCCATTGTTTTTGTGATTGTATATTATTTCAATATCAATATATATTTCCTGATTATAGATCCATTTGTATATTTCTTGACGATTAAATGCTTGATTGTTTCTGAGATAAGCTAGCACTCCCAGCTCATTTTTTGGTCTATTTGCGTGTTTAGTCTGGGGTTGGGACGATGCCCCAGTAGCTGGTGGAGTGTAAATCAATACTACTATTAGGTAATCACCCCTAACAGTGCACCCTATTATACCCTACGTCGTCCACAAGCCTTGTTGTATAACTGTTTCAGCAGGCTATTTGTTTCTTTCGCGGCTTTGTTCAGGACTGAAAGATCCCTGTTGTTTTGCCCTCCTTTCTATATTAGAGGGTCTAAGACTAACCCTGTACTTACATATGGGTCTTGTATCCACACTTTGGATATGATCTATAAGTGAAAAAATAATGAAGTGAAAGATATATGTTTGAGTTTGAATAAAAACATGTTGCTCTGTCACTCTAAACTTAATCAGCGCATACGGTTAATTGCATGTACATTTATTAACCGCATGTTAGGATTATATCTTCGCAAATTATCTAGACAAGCCGTACAATTGGAATTCATCATTTAAAAACTCGGGATTTACCACCATGCTCCTAACATTCTCAGGGCTCCTTTATATTACACTGAGGAAACACTGAAACCAGCCAATCTTACAGAGTTTCACCGCAGTATGTGCTCGAAAGGACGTCGGAGTGAGGGCGGCCCCCTGTAGTCACACACTGATGTGGAATCAAAAGTATAATGCACAAGAGGTCAGGGACTAATCCCATTCAAAAGGCGCAAGATTAACTATGCCAATAATATCCCCTCAACCTTACATGCTAAAGTTGTTAGCTACTGGTATGAGTGGTCTACTATGCAAATAATGCACAAATAACATCAACCCACACTCTCACGCTATCGCAGTTAGCCCCGGGAGTGTGTGCTGACACAAAAGAATCTGACCATGCCTCATAGCCCCCTCACAAATCTAATCTCCATCGGTTATCCGACCTGTGGGTTTGAGCTTCAAGTTAAAATGGAGCTGGATGTTTGCATCCGTTTCCGACTTGGCCCCCCCATGAACCCCACTTATTTCGTCAAGGTAAGCCTGCCTCCATCAGTGAATGGCTCCTCGTCTTCCAAAGCGTCGCCTGGTCCACACAGCTTCAACTTTAAGGGCACTGTCAACCCTCCTACCTGTATCGAAATCAGTGGGCATTCATCTACCAAACCTCCTGGTCACTCCTGAGTGGCATAGATTCCGTTCCTTCTGCTTGCAGGTTCTTCCCCTCCTGAATCCACCTTTGGGTTTCACCGGACTCCTTTGTCTTCTTCTCCAGCTGCATCTCTCCTTAAGTCCTCCATTGTGGTTTCTGATGCCCCTTGACACCTATGCAGCCAGCTTCCCTGGTGTAGGTATCCTGGATCCTGGGGTATCCACAGGTGGGGTGGCTCTCCAGTCTTCTATTTTCCACTGGGTTTCTTAAGAGTCCGCTGGGAAGGGTCCTTTTTCTTTAAAATTGCAACCGCGACTTACCCTTTGACTTGAATTGATCACGCAGTTGTGTTAACACTCTGCACAAGGCCTCCGCAGGGTTCCTATGTACTTACCTTGGGTGATTCCTTGGGTCCCCAACACTTCTACATCTTCTAGGTCCAGTCTTGACTTGAGTCGTGTTTCGCATACCATTATTTGGTATATGGTGTGGCCTCCCTCTGGAGACCACTCTGTATTTGTGCAACTTACGTGCTCTATTTCCTAAGTATTGTGTGTATTGTCTTTCTTTTTCCGGGTAGGAGATAGTACAATTGTGTTGGTGAATGTCTGTATTAAAATACCTATTTTTATAACTACACTGTGTGATTCTTTCTCACTTAACCTATACCATAATCAATCAATCAATCAGGGCATTTATATAGCGCACTACTCACCCAGAGGGTCTCAAGGCGCTAGGGGAGGGGGGTCCGCTACTGCTCAAACAGCCAGGTCTTGAGTTGTTTCCTGAAGGCGAGGTGGTCCTGGGTCAGGCAGAGGTGGGTCGGGAGGGAGTTCCATGTCTTGGCGGCGAGGTAGGAGAAGGACCGTCCCCCTGTGGTGGCTCTTCGGATGCGGGAGACGGTGGCGAGGGCGTGGCCGGTCGATCGAAGCTGGCGTTTGGGAGCGTAGAAGTTGAGGCGGCTGTTGAGGTATCCTGGGCCTTGGTTGTGTAGGGCTTTGTGTGCGTGGGTGAGGAGACGGAAGGTGATTCTCTTGTTGACCGGGAGCCAGTTCAGGTCTCTCAGGTGTCCGGAGATGTGGCTGCGACCGGAGATGTCCAGGATGAGTCGTGCTGAGGCGTTCTGGATCCGCTGGAGTCTCTTCTGGAGTTTGGCGGCGGTTCCGGCGTAGAGGGAGTTGCCGTAGTCCAGACGGCTGGTGACGAGGGCCTGGGTGACCGTCTTCCTGGTCTCGGTGGGGATCCACCGGAAGATCTTACGTAGCATGCGCAGGATGTTGAAGCACGACGAGGAGACGGCGTTGACTTGTCTGGTCATGGAGAGGGAGGAGTCCAGGATGAAGCCCAGGTTGCGTGCGTGGTCTGTTGGTTGGGGTGCGCTGCCTAGGGCGGAGGGTGAGGATCCCAGGATGAGGACTTCCGTCTTGTCCGAGTTCAGTTTCAGGCGACTGGTCTTCATCCATTCGGCTACCTCTTTCATCCCTTCGTGAAGGTTGGCTCTGGCGGTGGCGGGGTCGTTGGTGAGGGAGAGGATCAGCTGGGTGTCGTCGGCATAGGAGATGATGTTGAGGTTGTGCTGGCGTGCGATGTCTGCGAGGGGGCTCATGTAGATGTTGAAGAGGGTTGGACTGAGCTAGGACCCTTGAGGAACGCCGCAGATGACTTCGGTGGCTTCAGATCTGAACGGGGGGAGGCGGACTCTCTGTGTCCTTCCGGCGAGGAAGGAGATGATCCATTCCAGTGCCTTCTCCTGGATTCCGACGTTGCTGAGTCGCTGCACTAGTGTACGGTGGCAGACAGTGTCGAAGGCCGCGGAGAGGTCTAGGAGGATGAGGGCCGCTGTTTCTCCGTTGTCAAGCAGTGCTCGGATGTCATCGGTGGCTGCGATCAGGGCGGTCTCGGTGCTGTGGTTGGCTCGGAAGCCAGACTGCGAGGGGTCGAGGGATCCGTTCGTCTCGAGGAAGGCGGCCAGCTGCTTGTTGACGGTCTTCTCGATGACTTTTGCAGGGAACGGGAGCAGCGAGATGGGGCGGTAGTTCTTGAGGTCGGTGGGGTCGGCTCATGGCTTCTTTAGTAGAGCGCTGAGTTCGGCGTGCTTCCAGCTCTCCGGGAAGGTCGCGGTGTCGAAGGAGGTGTTGATGATGTCCCGCAGGTGGGGTGCGATGACAGCGTCGGCCTTGTTGAAGACGTGGAGAGGGCAGGGGTCGGTCGGAGATCCGGAGTGGATGGAGTTCATCGTGCGGACGGTATCCTCGGTGCTGATCGAGGTCCAGGCGCGGAGGGTGGTGGTGGGGGCGGTGGTTCGGTGGTGGCGTGCGTCGGTTGAGTGCTGAAGCTGTTGTGTATGTCCGCGATCTTGTTGTGGAAGTAGGAGGCGAGGGAGTTGCAGAGGTCTTGCGAAGGGGTGATGTCGGTGTTTCCGGCGTTGGGGTTGGAGAGCTCTTTGACGATGTTGAAGAGTTCCTTGCTGTTGTGTGCGTTGTTGTCCAGTCATTCCTTGAATGCAGTTTTCTTGGTTGCGTGGATGAGTTGGTGGTGTTTTCGGGTGGCGAGCTTGAGGGCAGTCATGTTGTCATGTGTTGGGTCTCTGCGCCAGGTTCTCTCGAGGGCTCGGCAGTTCTTCTTGGAGCTCTTGAGTTCGTCGGTGAACCATGGGGCTTTCTTGCTGCCGGGTCTGCTAGGCGGGGTCCTCAGGGGGGCGAGGTTATCTGCGCAGTCGCTGATCCACTTCGTGAGGTTGGTGGCCGCTTGGCTTGGGTTCGTTGCGCTGGTGGGTGGGTTCTTGCTCAGGGAAGTCACGAGCTGGTCGGCTGTGATCTTGTTCCAGCTTCTGCGTGCAACCTGTTGCTGTTGGTGGTGGATCGTGGTCCTTTTGAAGCTGAAGTGGACGCAGCTGTGGTCCGTCCAGTGGAGTCCGGTGGCGTGCCTGAAGGCGATGTCCTTGCTGGATGAGAAGACTGGGTCGAGTGTGTGTCCGGCGTAGTGGGTGGGGGTGGTCACCAGCTGCTTGAGTCCGAGGTTTGCGAGGTTGTCCAGCAGGGTGGTGGTGTTGCGGTCGTTGTTGTTCTCCAGGTGGAAGTTGAGGTCCCCGAGGAGGATGTAGTCAGCGGAGGGGAGGGCGTGAGGGCTGATGAAGTCTGCGATGTCTTCGCTGAATTGTGTGCGTGGTCCCGGGGGTCTGTAGATGAGGGTGCCTCTGAGGGTGGTCTTGGGGTTGATGTGGACCTGGAAGTGGAGGTGCTCGGTGGGTGCGAGGGTGTCGTCGGTGTTGGTCGTGATATGGAGGGTGTTCCTGTGGATGATGGCTATGCCTTCTCCGGTCTGGTTGATGCGGTCTATTCGGATGATCTTATAGCCGTCTGGGATGGCGATGGCGATGTCGGGCGCTGAAGAGGCGTTCATCCAGGTTTCTGTGAGGAAGACGACGTCTGGTGAAGTAGTGTCGAGCAGGTTCCAGAGCTCGACGGCGTGTCTGTGGACGGAGCGGGTGTTGAGCAGGATGCATTTCAGGTGGCTGCTGCTGTTGCTCGTCTTGGTCTTGGTCGGTGCAGGAGTGGTGCAGGTCCGGATGCAGGTGAACTTGCAGGAGTGGCAGCAGAAGGGTCCGTGGGTGCGTCTCGGGGTGGCTCGGTAGCAACCCGGGGTTCGGCCGGCGTTGAGTGCGTAGAGTTCGATGGCGTCGTTGGTCCGGCGGGAGGGCTGGAGTCTGCGGGGGCCAGGGGTCCTGGCACTGGGCGCGGTCCAGGCGCGGACGGGCGCAGACGGGCTTACCTTTGGCGCACCTTCGGCGCTCAGTCGGTGCTCCCGCTGCGCGCGGCCGCTGCGCGCGGCCGCTGCGCGGTCGCTGAGGGGGCGTCATAAGAAGGGAGCCGGGAGGGCGGGTCAGCTGGGAGGCGGGATCGTGGTAGCCAATCGTCTGGCGTGGGGGCGGGGCCGCAGGCAGGCAGCGGCGGGAAAAAACGGGTGCAGGCATGCGGCCGGCCCAGCGGCAGCTGGGGCGCTGCAATCGGCGTCGGCCGATAAGATTACGTACTGGTAAAACAAGCTGCTTTACAGTCCTTCTGGACTAAGCCGGAAGGCTGCTCTCCCCAGCTACCACTTAGAGAGCTTTCTAAGGTGGTCCAAGAGAAATAAAATCACCATAAGTGTTGTGTGGATTAGTGCAGGGTGCTACACTTACATAAGTGAGCACCATATAATAACCCAGCCTCTCCCAAACCTCTACTCAGGACCTCATCGAAGATGACAATATCGTCCACTGGTGACAATGATGGGAGGAGTCGCCAACAGAGTCGGTGAATAGTCATGAACAGATGATCTCGATGAGTCTGTAGACCAAGAAGACAATCTACGTTGGTGTCTTCGAGACCTGGACAAATGAGAGTGATGAGAAGAAAACCATTGGAGAGGTGTTCTGGAGCGTGATCTTCTTGTGGAAGAAGACCATGTTCTCCTAACAGACCTACATGGAGATCTATTAACAGATGTCGTTGGTGGATGAGTACCAGCTGAGACCCTGGAAAGAGAGTAGATTTGTGAAAAGTCCAACCCTGGACTTCTTTGAAAACCTCCCAACTCTTTGACGCTCTGCAACCAACATGGAGAAAGGTTAACTAGTGGTGTTTACTTCTCCGGAACAGTAGAGCCCTTCGGCGTGATCTGTATAATTCTGATGCCTGGGGAGAAAGATGTCTCTTTTGATGGCGATCGTCCACATTTCAATGTTGATCTGTGTTCTCCCCTGTCCTTCTATTGATGGAGAGGGGGGCCTCCACGTTGCAATGGCTGTTAACGTTGCTGGGTTGTCTCGACAGTGAACCTGCCACCCGCTGTATCTTCACCTGTGGTGAGAGGTACAGAGAGGTAAGTCTTGACGTAGGGCCTTTCGTTGCTGAACTTCTGTCGGCGCTCGTAATAGAGACTGCAATACTCTCTATGCACATTGTCTATACCCTGATGTTGGTGGAGTTTTTGACGTTGATAATCTGTGTCTGCATGACGGCAAGGTTTTCGATACTGACCGTCTATGCAAGACGTCAGTGGCGTTCTCGACTTCAACCAGTGCTGCCTCTGGGTTGTTGCTGACTGGCGATGTGGAGAAGTTCTCGACGGCAACCCAATCCTGCTTTCCGATGTCAACTTACATTCCGTCTGTTGAGATAAATATCTTACACATTCTGAACCTGGCGCCAAAGAGGGCAGTCTCAAAGTCGACTTGGTCTTCATTGAAGGAGGTGGCGCTGATCGTCTCAGCGGAGACTTATCCCTCGATGTCGCTGCATGGTGCAAATGCCTTTCCGACATCTATCTTGACCACAGCGGGGAGCAAACAGGTATTTGTTGTGATGTCAACCTTGTTTCGGTCGACAGTGAAGCAGAGCGATGCTTCTTTCTCTCTTTTCTGCTCCTGTGCTAAGATCTTTTATGAGAGGAGGGCTCTTTGAAAGTTTGATGGGTGCTTTCAAGGCCACTTGTTGTTACAACTAAAACAAGCATCAGGGTTAAACGGGACCTGAACGCTGACACAAAGCCAAACATCTCCCTAATAGCAGATTTACCAGTAGAGATTACTGGAGAACAGAAGTAACTGGCATTATTTGATAAGCTCACAAGATGGTGGAGTTTATGAGAGAATTCATAGGGCATCACAGAAGCCGAATTGTGGATGGAGAAGTTTAGAACTACATGTCCCATGAATCATTGGAGAGGTCAATTGATCTATAAACTTTTGTAATTAATGACTCACAATTACCCGGAAGAGCTATAAAAGAGCTTCTAGTTGAGGAATGAGGCAGATTATTCAGTCTCTGGATCCCTGCCAGTACTTCTGCTGTTTTCCTGAAAATCCTTGTACTTGTGAGGTGGTAAGGGTGCTTGCACCGATTCCTGTTGATACATTCTAAAAGTCTGAGTCTGTGCTTTCTCCGTGGCATACTTAGAGTGCTAGAAGGAGAGTGCATGGTGAATTTATAAGTGCTTGGGTTTTGGCAGAGTGATTGGATAAGGACATGGGACTGGTTGGGTGATTGGAAGAGTGCATGGGGAGTGACATTGTGTTTGCTGTACTGCATGGGTACTACCTGGGTAATTGGAGGAGTGAATCAGTAGTGTGTAGGTGGTTAGAGGACTGCATGGATATTGCACATGTGATTGTAGCACTGCATGTGTTAGTGCCTTGGTCATTGCATGAGTACATGGATAGTGACTAGATACTTAAAGAGTGCTGCAAGGAGAGTGCATGGTACATTTGTAAGTGCTTGGGTTTTGGCGGAGTGATTGGATAAGGACATGGGACTGGCTGGGTAATTGGAGGAATGCTTAGGTAGTAACAGGGAGATTACTAAACTGTATAGGTAGCACTCAAAGGAGTGTAGAAGTGCATGAGTTAGTGCCTGGGTAATTGCATGAGTACATGGGTACGGACTGAATGATTAGAGTACTGCAAGGTGAGTGCATAGTGAATTTATAAGTGCTTGGGCATTGACGGAGTGATTGGATTAGTACATGGTACTGGCTGGGAGATTGGATGAGTGCACGGAGAGTGTGATTGCCGGACTGCATGGGTACTACCTGGGTAATTGGAGGAGTGAATCAGTAGTGTGTAGAAGGTTAGAGGTAATATTATATATTTATAAAGATAGACTCATATTTACAAAGCAAACAACAGGACAGGTCAGATATAGTAGTAAGACTAAAGGCTGTAGTCCTACTTTTATGTCTGGCCTGTCCCTGTTTTTGCTCCTCAAAATCTGGTCACTCTAAACAGAAGTGATAATGTACCTCTCTCTGTAAGCGCAGGTGGCATAACACAATGCTCTGAAAGCAGTTGTGAATGGAGCGCAATACTATGAAAGCAAAGGCGACAGGCTTATTCATTCTGGTAGTGAAGGTGAAGCGTACTCTTGAAACAAAAGTGAAGACACACCTCACTCTGCATGTGTGTGTGTCAGGTGTAGGGTGTCCCCTTTAACCTCTGTTGGGAATAAACATATATATTGCCCGATGTGTTCTCCTGGGGAAAATTTAACAACCTCTAAAGGGGTGAAGATATCATCGTCTGGGTCCAGTCTGAGGGCGACGTAGGTGGACCACGGGTGCCGAGCGTCGAGGGCGGTGTGCCGAATACGCTTCCACCCCCCTCCTGAGACCCATGGTGTTTATTCATAACACCCAGAAAGTGCAGAAACGATCAGTAGAAGCCTCCTAAACCAGGAGTAATTAGGGATAAGTCTCTATTCCTAATTTTTTGCACTTTTTGACACTATTTGATTTAATTTTTTTCACTTTCACGTCCCTAGGTTAGGGTGGGCCTTAGCGTGCTCATACCGCCGGGGTTTATCACACACCCAGTCCTGAAGAATTGCCGGGTAAATTAACACCGTTTCAATGGCAAGAAACATGTCGACAACATTGTAGGAACCCACCACTCAATTAAAGTGGACTGGTCCCTCACATATTTTTTAATTTCATTGTCTTTAGTGAGCATTTAATAAAGTTTTTCTTTGATACACTACTGACATTTTTAACCTCCATCACTCACTAGTATAATTTTGCACACAACACGCCCTCTACTCACCATCCCGCTCCGCAGTAATTCTGGGGTTGCAGCACACCAAAGAGACATTCGGTCTCTTTGGTGGGGCCCGATGATGAAGCATGTCATCACTAGGTGGTGAGTGAGGGCTTTCTTTAACATCCCAGTGAGGATGTTCTAATGCTCCTGTGATTGGCGCAGTCCTCTCTCATGGACACTCTTCTTTTGCTTATGAAATATTGACCGGGGAACAAGAGTGTCCGCTTACTCTCCCTGTCTCTCTTTTTGAAATACGTGAAGATATCATAGCCACCAATTACTCACAGCTACTGTCGTAATATGTTTAACAATAATGGACAAAAGTACCGTTCTTTGATAAGAAATTTTGGCCCCACTACAAATAAGGTCTATTAAGAGTTGGGTGCACTTCAATATTTGCTCTCAAGGACAATATAAATTGGTTGAAAATGTACATTTTGAACTGACAATAATGAAATGAGATTGTACAACAATAGAATGTTTGCTGGCACAAATGTTAACATGTCTAATATAGTTACAAAAAAATGCATATTTCTTTTTCATTGAACATTTCCCTTTAGTGTCTATTATTTTACATACCGCTATAGCAAAAAATTGTAAAATGTAAATATTGTTGAAAAATGTTATGACAGTTGCTACAGTGAATTAGTGTCTTATGATAGGTTCACCCAATTAGGTAATGGTAATCTTCCTTCAAGAGAGTATGTTCAGCAATATATACACCTCACTCTGTAAGCACAGGTGGCAGGGTACAGGCATCAGAAATCTATGGTGAAATGGGCACAGTACTGTGGAAACAAAGGTGAAAGGGCACAGTGTTCTAAAAGCAAGGATGGCAGCGTACAGCACTCCGGAAGACAAAGCAAAGAGGGCATAGCACTCTTGTCACAAAAGTCATTAAGCACTTTAATCTGCACGCACAGATGTCGGAGGCGCTATACTCCGCGGCTGGCAGTGGTGAATGCGGCACAATAGTGTGGAAGCAAAGGTGAAAGTAACCTAAAAGCAAAATTGAAGACAGTCACTCCTAGGGATAAACGCGTAGGGTACAATGCTCTGAAAGTAACGAAGGGAAGGTTCACAATGTTTGGCAGCGCTGTGAACAGGTCACAGTTCTAGTGTAAAAAAGGGACGGTGTACAGTACTTTTCTTCGTCGATAGTAATATTGTAGCATAAGCTAGTGTCCATGCAAAAGCGACGCCGAACAATATAAGCACATCTCTTTCCAGTGCTTCAAATGTGTATATTAGTAAATTAGTTGCTACATACATGCCATAATGTTACTTAGGGGCCTCGTTTTCTTGAAGGGTGCAGAAATAATGACCTTACATAGTTCGGGATTCATAATCATTCCAACCTGTACCAACGTGTGAAAGCAGCCCGCCCAGTACCCACCCTTACAGGAGTCCCTTCTGAGCAGGGTGTGTAATCTCACTTCATTTGCAGAGGAGAAATGAAGGGCAAACGCGCGACTTCCCTTCAGCTTGTGATGTTTCTCCAGTTGCTTTTGTCACCGGAATAATGTTGGCACCAGACCTCCTGCTGTACCTTTAAATCTGTGAATATGTTTGTTTTTGTTGTGTTAACCCCCCCTCCCACACACACACACACAACATTGGTGACGCTCTCTCTTCCATCTCTTAGCGAACCCTCCTTGTATTTCTCGAGAGCTGTGTCCACAATTTGCGTCTGAGCGCCGTCTTTATCCACCACGCCAAGGATAACGGCATGAAAACTAAATAACATGTTGATTGTATTTTATCTTCTTAATTTCCAAATTGACATTTTGACTTCTATTTGCGTTGCCCAATGGCGTTAAGGGCAAGATCCCCCTAAATCATCGTTCCCAAAGAAAGTTAGTCTGCGCTTCTTCGACGTTGTTGCGGAAACTGTATGAATGAATGTGTGTGAAAACATTACACGTCACATTAAGAGTCCCGAAACACTAGATGTTATAATACCAGACGTAAAATACATTACTATCCCGCAAAAAATAAGATTCTTCGGCAAAGCCGGTGACAGCTTGCTGACAAATAAAAATACGTAACAGCTGCACTCAGAAGTGGCCAATTAAGCTGTTTTTCTTACCCTCTCATTTCCTGCCCAGGTGAGTTAGGGCATTTCGCAACCCCAGTTTGAATTCTGCCCCCCAACATTTTTTTAAATGCTTTTTTGGGCCCTAGGGGTCTTTGCGGGACCCCCTGAGCAGGCCTAGGGGGTTAGGGTGTTTCTACCCTTTTCTTGCTTTTCACCTTTGTTTCACTGTTTTCTTGTGACACGGTTCTATCAAGTCACAAGATGGCTGCCAAGACTTCCTGGTTTGGAGTGTTGGCAGCCAATCACAGTGAAGCTCGTGGTCGGGTGAATTGCGAACCCACCGCTGCCCCAGATATCAAAACTTTTATTTTTTTAATTTCTCAGCAACTACTGAACGCATTTACACCACTTAAAAAAAGGTTGTTTTCTGAAACAGGCACTACCTTTTTGCCAAATTTGGTGTAATTCCGTTCATCAGTTCGGGCTTTAGCTTTGTCTATAGTTTTCTACGGAAAATAATATGGGGAAAACGTGTTTTGGGACCCCCCCTTTTTTCTCGGCCCCCGCTTGGCGAATCACCCCTAAACTTTCAAGACAGGAGCTGACCGGAGCTGATCACTAGTTTTGAAAATTTATATAAATATATGACCTACTGGCGGTCGCCAGTAGGTAGTTATAGTTAGGATTGATTTCCATAGGGAAATCGCAACATTCTATTTGGAATAACTTTGGCGCCGGTTGAGGAATCGGCCTGAATTTTTCAGCAACTTTGCCTCGCGGCGCTCCGCTCCTGGGGGGAATTCGTCAAGTGGGGGCCGAGATAAAAGGGGGGTCCCAAAACATGTTTTCCCCATGTTAATTTCTATAGGGCGGTCGGTCGCACTTTTAGCTCGAGCGGCTGAATGGATTTTCACCAAACTTGGCAAAATTGTAGGGACTGGTAGCCCGATGTGCCTTTGCTAGGTTTCAAGATATGTGCTGCAGAGGATTTCGAGTAATTTAGCTTCAAAAAAATTTATATATCTATGGCAGCGCCCCGGTACGCGCACCGGGGAGCGCTCCGGGCGCACCACGCGACTTGCGCACGGGAAGCTGATTGGCTCTCGGGTGTCTGTAAACATTCGAAACAGTCCGGAGCGGCCACCATCTTGTGTCTCGGTAGGACCGAGACACAAGAGGTGGCTAACAACAAAAGGGGGAAATGACCAAAAGGGGGCAGGGTACATCCCCCCTGACCCCCTAGGTTTGATGTGGGGAACAAATAAGGGTCCCGCGGGACAAAAAATGTTTGAATTTTTTTTCGATTTTCGCGGGGGGGTCGCCCGGTACGCGCACCGGGGAGCGTACCAGGGAGCGTACCATGGGGAAAAATAGTGAAAAAAATTATATATTCATAATATTAAATAATAAAATATTCATTTTGAGTGATTACAGGTAGGTTAGCTCTGAAAAGAGCTTTTGGCTCTGTGGCTGTTTTAGGTACCTACAAGTATGTCCCACACACACCCACACGCACACAACCCCACACCTCCACACACTCCCCACACACACCTCACACACGCACACCTCCACTCACACCCAAACACCCCACACCCCCACACCGACACCTTCCACATCCACACCCACACACCCACATCCTACACACCCACACTCACACACACACCTCACCCCCCCAACACACACACACACAGATACCTCGCAGACACACCCCACACATCCCACACACACATCTCCCCCCCACACACACACACACTTCACAGACACATGCACACATCCCACACATACATACACATCCTACACACATACCCCCCACACCCACACACACCCCAGACACACCTCACACACCCACACTCCCACCTACACCCAAACACCCCACACACCCACACCCACACACACACCTTACACACCCACATCCCCACCCACACCCACATACCCCACACACCTATACACCTCATCCCCCCAGACACACACACACACACATACACACCTCACAGACACACCCCGCACATCCCCCCCACACACCTCCCCCCCACACATGGGGAAAACTTTTAGGTACCTACAAGTATGTCCCACACACACCCACACGCACACAACCCCACACCCCCACACCCACACACTCCCCACACCCACCTCACACACGCACACCTCCACCCACAACCAAACACCCCACACCCCCACACCGACACCTTACACATCCACACCCACACACCCACATCCCACACACCCACACTCACACACACACCTCACCCCCCAACACACAAACACACACGCACACACAGATACCTCACAGACACACCCCAAACATCCCACACACACACCTCCCCCCACACACACACACACACACACCTCACAGACACATCCACACATCCCACACATACATACACATCCTACACACATACCCCCCACACCCACACACACCCCACACACCTCACACACCCACACTCCCACGTACACCCAAACACCCCACACACCCACATCCACACACACACCTTACACACCCACATCCCCACCCACACCCACATACCCCACACACCTATACACCTCATCCCCCCTAGACACACACACACACACATACACTCCTCACAGACACACCCCGCACATCCCCCACATACACCTCCCCCCCCACACATGGGGAAAACTTTTAGGTACCTACAAGTACGTCCCACACACACCCACACGCACACAACCCCACACCCCCACACTCCCCACACACACCTCACACACGCCCACCTCCACCCACACCCAAACACCCCACACCCCCACACCGACACCTTAAACATCCACACCCACACACCCACATCCCACACACCCACACTCACACACACACCTCACCCCCCATCACACACACACACGCACACACAGATACCTCACAGACACACCACACACATCCCACACACACACCTCCCCCCACACACACACACACGCACCTCACAGACACATCCACACATCCCACACATACATTCACATCCTACACACATACCCCCCACACCCACACACACCCCAGACACACGGCACACACCCACACTCCCACGTACACCCAAACACCCCACACACCCACACCCACACACACATCCTACACACCCACATCCCCACCCACACCCACATACCCCACACACCTATACACCTCATCCCCCCCAGACACACACACACACACATACACACCTCACAGACACACCCCGCACATCCCCCACACACACCCCCCCCACACACATGGGGAAAAGTCAGTGAAACACTAAAATAATAATTTAAAGTGCTTAGAGGTGGGGTAGCTCTGAATAGAGTTGTTGTGTTGTGTGGGTGATTTAAGTACCAACATGTAGGTACCAATGCAGAGTCTTAAATTCAATGTACACCGTCTCCTCTGTAGATAATTTGCATGTTGTTACAGAATTTATTGTGGTATATGGTAAGTATGACTAAAAAAATTTAGTTTGTCATCACCCTTTGCTTTATGGTCACTAACATTTTCTCAATCTACCTCACTCCTGTGTCTTTACTCTGCTTCTCTCACTTATTCTTATTCTACATGTTTACTCCCCTTTCCCTATTTACCCTCTCATATTCAACTTCTTTCGATACCTATTCTTTACTTCACTAACCCTCTGTTCCCTTCCTTTGCTTCTTCACTCATTCTCTTTTTCTTAATTATTTACCTTACTCCTACACATACACCTCATCCCCCTCCCAACACATACACACACCTGTAACATACACCCCACACACACACCACACACACACCTCATACACACAAAAAACCTCCCACACACACTCCTCAAAAACACACACACATTCCATACACACACATACATCGAACACATATACACCCCACACTCATACACTTCTCACACATATTTCACACACCCTCACCTCCACCCACACCGAAACACTCCACACAACCACACCCACAGACACACCTTACACACCCACACTCCGACCTACACCCACTGACTCCCTATAAGTCACACACACTGCATTACTTATCTTTTTTTGCTGTTTTACTCAAGCCCATTCAGGTACTGTTTCCTTTACTCTCTTTGTCCTCTCTCTTTGTCACTCCCCATGTGTTATCCTAATTCAATTTTTCTCCCTCTTTCACCCCTCTTTACGTATACTACCTGGTCTTTTCTCACTTTCCCTCATCGTTCTTCATTTATCGTGGTTCCGCCACTACCCTTCATTCTCCATTGTTTACTGTTCTTTCTTTTTCTTTTAACAGCCAATCACAGTCTCACACTATCTCTACTTTAGTGTTCTTCCTCTCTCTTCCTTTCTTTTGCTCCTTTAGTCATTTTACTTTTCTCACTTTCATCCAATTACACCTTCTCTATTTTTTACTATGTAGTAAACAATCCCTCTGTGGTCATCTTGTAGCTCTTTTTCTCTTAACATAACTCTCTTTGTGTCCTTCCCTCATGCTAACTGCTTCATTAAAAAAAAAAATCTATTTTTTTGGGGGGCGCACCCGGTACGCGTACCCTAAGGACAAAAAATTGACAGAGATCCTTTAAAAATATAGGTTTCATTTTATAAATGAAAGGTAGTTCTGAAAAGAACTTTTTTTTATTCTTTTTGTTGTTTTATATTTTTATTAATGTTTTTTGAAATTTTTTTACTTTTTTGGGCTTTTCAAAACAGTTTTATATTTTTTTGTATGTTTTATGGGAAGAAACAAAGAGAAAGGGAATTGAAAATGGCTCAACTGGAGCAAAAAACAAAAAACGAAAAAAATTACTTCTTTTTTTGGGGGCAAATGTGATTCTGACCAGCAAGGACGATCAGCTTTACGCTCTTTTCACCATAGGCGATGAGCTTGCCACATTCAGTACAAGTGATTCTAAAAGTACCAAATTGTTGATGAATGCAAGGCATCGTCTCCGTTGTTTCTGGGTCCAATTGACTGGGTTGCTTTCTTTTTGAGCTGGTCCTTGAACACTGGGGGAGGTGACTGGCCAGTTCCCTGATCTCTGCACGAGAATAGTTAGCAGGATGCTTCCGGGTCATATGCCGAATCATGGTATGATTCCCAAATGAATATTTTTTATCTGGATTGCCCCTTGAGAGTTCTGCACCACAGATTCGACATGTTACCTTGGCCGCATTAACTTTTTTCTTGCCCTCTGGAAGAGAAAAAAACTCCCATACAATGTGTTCTTTTGGCTTGTATGGGGTAATTTCTTCCGGCAGCCATCTGCTTCCCTCCTCCTCTTCCTCTTCCTCCTCCTCCTCTTCTCCACCAGCAATGTATTGTTGTGGTGGTCCTCTTGGTGGTTGTGGTGGTGGTGGTGGTGCAGATGCCCCAGCTGTTGCTGCTACAGTAGCCATTTCCAAGTACAAAAGAATTGTCTCTGTAGATGAAACAGGTCTTCCTCAGTCAAAGGACAAAGTCAGAGTAAGGAAGAAAGTTGGTTTTTTTTATCATTTGGAAAAAAACCTGTGCTGAACCAATCAGAAGTGTTATTTTCAGGTCACAAGACCCAGGCTTTACTCATTTGGAAACCAAAACTGTTCTGCACCAATAGAAAGTGTTATTTTCAGTTCACAAGACCCAGGCTGGTCACAAGACCCAGGCTATATTCATTTGGAAACCAAAACTGTTCTGCACCAATAGAAAGTGTTATTTTCAGGTCACATGACCCGACGCGCTTACGCTACGCGCCCCGGTGCGCGCCCGTAGTCGCGCTCCGGGGCGTGCCCGCGGGTGCGTAGCGTAAGCGCATCAGGACGTTTCACGATCGTATGCGATCGCGTGCTTTCGGTTGCGATTACGCTGTGCGTCATATGAAACATCACGATGTTGTTTTCGTTCGCGAGAATAGCGCTAACGGGACGCTCCCCGGTACGCGCCCCGGGGCGCGCCGTAACATTGCGCTTACCCGTGCGTTCACCGGTACGCACCCCGGGAGCGCCCCCGGGTTACAAATAAAAAACAAAAACATTTTTTTTTTTACATATTCATACAATATAAAATTCGTTTTAAAATGTTTCACTTTCTATACCTATTAAGATTTGCTATTAAAAAACCATTGAAATTCACTGAAAAAACCATAGGTTTCACACCAGTTATAGTTAGGAATTAGCATTTAAAAAACCTATTAAATTCACTAAAAAAAACATAGGTTTTACACCAGTTATAGTTAGCTGGAAATTTTACTCGCATAAAACCATTGAAATTCCCACGTTATAGTTAGTTGGACTCACTATAACTTGTGCGTGCAATGCACTGCTGATGATGTCACATATTACATCACTCATGACATGGTCAGTGACATCACTCATGACATCACTGATGACACCATCCTTGTGACAGACTGACGGACCTCCTTTCACTGTAATGTAACCCTTGAAACACATATTCAATAATAGAAACTAAAATTTTCAAAAAAATGGAGATACCCATACCAGTAACAAGAACAAATTCAATAATTCCACCATCTATGTACACATCCACTCATTCACCAACAGTTATATATAGTCACTCATACATATACTTACTCATCATATGTAGTGATACACCTATACATTCTGTTACACACCGACAGTCATCCAAAAGATACTCTCACACATACTCACACATGCAAATAAACTATTGAACATCCATTTATTTGCATATACAGCTATACACACACTACCACCTTACTTCTAAGGAAACTTACACATACTTACTCTCTTAAACAATAAATTAGAGAAACACATACTTATTTAAACAGGAACTCTTACAATCTCTTACTCTCACATATACTCACTTATATACATCAATATTCACATATACTACATTAAAACATGTAGTTACTGATAAGGACACTAGTGAGACAGTCATTCACTCACTAACACACACATATACACACTCATCCACCCATATAGTCCTGCACATATGCTGTCTTCAAAGCATATACAAACAGAGAGTCAGTCATTCATGCATGTATGTGCTAAGTAATACCCCCACCAAACCATACAGACACTCATACTGAAACTAAAAAAAACATCTAATAACCCATATACATACACATGTAGCTACTTACCAAGCCATGCAGCCACTTATACACAAAGTGAAACACTAATACATATATTTAAATATTTAAACATTACTCACTAATATATGTATTCACTAAGATACACTTAATAAACCAGTTAACCAATAAATTTTTTTTTTTTAAAACATCCATGTAAACACTTATTTAAACATTTATTCTTCCATCAACTTTTACATATACATATATAACACATATTTATTTTTCAGAAAGACAGACATTCACTGGATGGTGTCATCAGTGATGTCATGAGTGATGTCACTGACCATGTCATGAGTGATGTAATATGTGACATCATCAGCAGTGCATTGCACGCGCAAGTTATAGTGAGTCCAACTAACTATAACGTGGGAATTTCAATGGTTTTATGCGAGTAAAATTTCCAGCTAACTATAACTGGTGTAAAACCTATGGTTTTTTCAGTGAATTTAATAGGTTTTTTAAATGCTAATTCCTAACTATAACTGGTGTGAAACCTATGGTTTTTTCAGTGAATATATATATATATATATATATATATATATATATATACATATATATTCAAAGCTGTTGCAGGTACCCATTCGGGGATCAGCCACACACGAAATGGATCCAAATCCTTGCTTCCTCAGCTTGCTGGCAGGTTTAAAACACTCGTGTCCTCACAGGAATGCTGCCAAACGCGTTTCGAGAGCCCAGGCTCTCTTCGTCAGTGGCAAAGTTCATTGAGCACTGAAGCTGCCCCATAAATGATGAGTCCCCGCCCCATGGGCGTGTGCAATCAGGGCGCCGTTTCTGGGATCTATAGTCCTCTGTTCTAGGAAAGGGGCTTTTGCTTGAGGTAATGAAAAAAATAAAACCACAGTGGGTGAGAAAGTACATCTGCGTTGTCTGCCTGCCCTGCTTTTCAGCTGAGGACGGAGTGTGATGGGCCACCCCTGCAGAGCCCCAGCACATTTCGTGTCCATGGTTGTCATCATGTGGTGTCAACCTCGGTTCTGTCTCAGAGCAGCAGGCTGAATCCCCACGACCGGGACGGCCGATATATAATCCAAAGCTGTTGCAGGAACCCATTCGGGGATCAGCCACACACGAAATGGATCCAAATCCTTGCTTCCTCAGCTTGCTAGCAGGTTTAAACCACTTGTGTCCTCACAGGAATGCTGCCAAACGCGTTTCGAGAGCCCAGGCTCTCTTCGTCAGTGGCAAAGTTCATTGAGCACTGAAGCTGCCCCATAAATGATGAGTCCCCGCCCCCTGGGCGTGTGCAATCAGGGCGCCGTTTCTGGGATCTGTAGTCCTCTGTTCTAGGAAAGGGGCTTTTGCTTGAGGTAATGAAAAAAATAAAACCACAGTGGGTGAGAAAGTACATCTGCGTTGTCTGCCTGCCCTGCTTTTCAGCTGAGGACGGAGTGTGATGGGGCACCCCTGCAGAGCCCCAGCACGTTTCGTGTCCATGGTTGTCATCATGTGGTGTCAACCTCGGTTCTATCTCAGAGCAGCAGGCTGAATCCCCACGACCGGGACGGCCGATACATAATCCAAAGCTGTTGCAGGAACCCATTCGGGGATCAGCCACACGCGAAATGGATCCAAATCCTTGCTTCCTCAGCTTGCTGGCAGGTTTAAAACACTCGTGTCCTCACAGGAATGCTGCCAAACGCATTTCGAGAGCCCAGGCTCTCTTCGTCAGTGGCAAAGTTCATTGAGCACTGAAGCTGCCCCATAAATGATGAGTCCCCGCCCCCTGGGCGTGTGCAATCAGGGCGCCGTTTCTGGGATCTGTAGTCCTCTGTTCTAGGAAAGGGGCTTTTGCTTGAGGTAATGAAAAAAATAAAACCACAGTGGGTGAGAAAGTACATCTGCGTTGTCTGCCTGCCCTGCTTTTCAGCTGAGGACGGAGTGTGATGGGGCACCCCTGCAGAGCCCCAGCACGTTTCGTGTCCATGGTTGTCATCATGTGGTGTCAACCTCGGTTCTGTCTCAGAGCAGCAGGCTGAATCCCCACGACCGGGACGGCCGATACATAATCCAAAGCTGTTGCAGGAACCCATTCGGGGATCAGCCACATACGAAATGGATCCAAATCCTTGCTTCCTCAGCTTGCTGGCAGGTTTAAAACACTTGTGTCCTCACAGGAATGCTGCCAAACGCGTTTCGAGAGCCCAGGCTCTCTTCGTCAGTGGCAAAGTTCATTGAGCACTGAAGCTGCCCCATAAATGATGAGTCCCCGCCCCCTGGGCGTGTGCAATCAGGGCGCCGTTTCTGGGATCTGTAGTCCTCTGTTCTAGGAAAGGGGCTTTTGCTTGAGGTAATGAAAAAAATAAAACCACAGTGGGTGAGAAAGTACATCTGCGTTGTCTGCCTGCCCTGCTTTTCAGCTGAGGACGGAGTGTGATGGGGCACCCCTGCAGAGCCCCAGCACGTTTCGTGTCCATGGTTGTCATCATGTGGTGTCAACCTCAGTTCTGTCTCAGAGCAGCAGGCTGAATCCCCACGACCGGGACGGCCGATACATAATCCAAAGCTGTTGCAGGAACCCATTCGGGGATCAGCCACACACGAAATGGATCCAAATCCTTGCTTCCTCAGCTTGCTGGCAGGTTTAAAACACTCGTGTCCTCACAGGAATGCTGCCAAACGCGTTTCGAGAGCCCAGGCTCTCTTCGTCAGTGGCAAAGTTCATTGAGCACTGAAGCTGCCCCATAAATGATGAGTCCCTGCCCCCAGGGCGTGTGCAATCGGGGCGCCGTTTCTGGGATCTGTAGTCCTCTGTTCTAGGAAAGGGGCTATTGCTTGAGGTAATGAAAAAGATAAAACCACAGTGGGTGAGAAAGTACATCTGCGTTGTCTGCCTGCCCTGCTTTTCAGCTGAGGACGGAGTGTGATGGGGCACCCCTGCAGAGCCCCAGCACGTTTCGTGTCCATGGTTGTCATCATGTGGTGTCAACCTCGGTTCTGTCTCAGAGCAGCAGGCTGAATCCCCACCTGTAGGAGACGCACTCTGACATCCACTGCAGCAACATTCATGAGGTAAAAGCCGGATCGGCGGGCGGATCCAGTTTACAGCATGCCTGTCGATTCACGCCGGACGCGTTTCATGCTAATTGCACTCTTCAGCGGCGCGACAGTCATTTTGGCATAGAGGCCACACCTACCACTTAAAAATATGAGCCCTCCAATGGGCGACTCGAATGAGTCCGCGTTGGTTTGTGGGTCTTGTAGTGTGTGTGCTTCAGTTATGTGCCGCTGTCTGAGATGTTTCAAGCCCACCAATGGGCCTCCACTCGCACATCTGACTTGTCAATCCTCCATTGATGCCTCCACATTGAGACTCCGTGATTCGGAGCTCCGTGGCCCCAAATTTCCGGGTGGTGCATCTCCCGCGGCTGGGAGGCCGCGTATAAATCAAAGCTCCAAGGTTCCCACTTGTTGGAGTCACACTCTGACATCCACTGTAGCAACCTTCCTGAGGTAAAAGCCGGATCGGCGGGCGGATCCAGTTTACAGCATGCATGCCTGTCGATTCACGCCGGACGCGTTTCGTGCTAATTGCACTCTTCAGCGGCGCGATAGTCATTTTGGCATAGAGGCCACACCTCCCACTTAAAAATATGAGCCCTCCAATGGGCGACTCGAATGAGTCCGCATTGGTTTGTGGGTCTTGTAGTGTGTGCAGCAGTTCCACAGGACTCCATCTACCAGGCTCCCTCGCTCCTCTAAAACGCATCATTACTCAGCGCCCGGACGCGCATATAATCACCTGCAAGCTCGTGCAGTGCGGGACGCTCCTCTGTGCCACACCGGGGGTGAGAGCCAGCAGCAGCGGGTCCGCAGGACTCCATAAACCAGGCTTGCTCACTCCTCTACAACACCTTGTCACTATCCAGAGCCCGGAGGCGCATATAATCATCAGCAAGCCCCCGCAGAATGGGACGGGCGCACATAGCGCCCTGGCAAAGCATGGTCCAAGGGCGGGCCCGTCCTTGCCAGGAAGAGGCAGGGGAGGGCCACTCCCCTTGGCTTTGAAATAGCCCACCAGGACTCAATGGACTTCTTGTCTGCCAAGACTAAAATTGGGAGTGCTGGTTACTGTCTCTTCACACTCTCCTTTCTACCTTTATCCTGAGCTAGCGCCTGGTGTGCCTCTTTCGTTTTTTGATAGCAAGTGCTTACTACATGATTTAATAATTGCTTTTATAGTGAATTGCACTGAATTTTACCATTTATCTTTCTTCATTGTCTTCATTGACAATGGGATGGGGAAAAGTAAGACCACTGCTAGTGAAGGGGGAGGGAGGACAGGTGGGCCTCGCTTGAAAGCCACCAAAACCAGCAAAACCAAAGTAGCCCGTAGATGGCTGTCCAAATTTCCAAGAATAGGAAGTTTGTTGCTGATGGCATCTTCAAAGCAGAGTTGAATGAGTTCTTGACTCGTGAGCTGGCTGAAGATGGCTACTCTGGGGTGGAAGTCAGAGTTACACCAACAAGAACTGAAATAATCATCTTTGCCACCAGGACCCAGAATGTTGTGGGTGAGAAGGGTTGTCATATCCGTGAACTGACTGCTGTTGTTCAGAAGAGGTTTGGCTTTCCAGAGGGTAGTGTGGAGCTCTATGCTGAGAAAGTGGCTACAAGAGGTCTGTGTGCCATCGCTCAAGCGGAGTCTCTGCGTTACAAACTTCTGGGAGGCTTAGCGGTGCGTAGAGCTTGCTATGGCGTCCTGCGTTTCATCATGGAGAGTGGCTCCAAGGGTTGCGAGGTGGTGGTCTCTAATAAACTTCGAGGCCAGAGAGCCAAGTCCATGAAGTTTGTGGATGGCTTGTTGATCTACAGTGGAGATCCTGTGAACTATTATGTTGATACTGCAGTCCGCCACGTGCTGCTCAGGCAAGGTGTGCTTGGGATCAAAGTGAAAATTATGCTGCCATGAGACCCAAGTGGCAAGATTGGGTCCAAGAAGCCACTGCCTGACCATGTCAGCATTGTGGAGCCCAAGGATGAGATCCTCACAACAACTCCCATGTCTGAGCAGAAAGGAGGAAAACCAGAACAGCCACCACAACAGCCGCAGCAACCACCAGCCATGCCTCAGCCAGTTCCTACAGCCTAATGGGTCACGGTGCACCTGAGAAATGTCTGGATACAGAGCTGTAAAAAAATAAATATGAAAGACCAAACTCTAGTTGTGTTAAATTTTTCAAGGTAGTCTATCCTCATTGAGTGGGCAGTTTATGGGAATTAGCATGTGGAGCTAACCCTAACCTATTGGAAAAATGTAGTCACCAGTGAATTAAGGACTGTGTTCACATACAGCATTGTGAAGTTGTTTTATAAAACCACTAATAAATTAACCAAGTGGAGTCTTGCCCCACCCCGGAGCTGTGCCCCACCTCGTGTCCCCATCTTCCTTCTCACCCTCTCCTCTGATCCTGACCTGCCATCTTGTTCCGTCCTTTGTCCGTTCCTTTCTCCCTGCTCCCACTCATTCCCACGTTTCCCTTCTCTTCTCCCCCTTTTCCCTGACCCCTATTTTCCCTCGCTCCCATTGCACCTTAATATCTTTTGTTTTTGTAATGATCTAATCATTAGATGTATCTGTATAACCTTGTTTTTCCTCTTCCTCGCAACGATCTTTCATGTAAATTTTGTAACGTTTGTAATATGCTAAATGCTAAATTCCTCATGTAACTTGTAACTGGTGTAATTCTATAATTTTGTGGAAACTTATGTAAAGACGTTGAGACGACATGGCCGAAGCCCGGTGGAGCCGCTTGGTTCGGCTATAGAGGAGTCTGGCGCCCGCGGCCATCACCTACCCACCTGGACATTGGTGCATGACACTCCTCGTCCTTTCGCTGCTGTCTCTTTATATCTTCCTCCGATGACCTCCTCTCCCTCTCTCAGAACCCCTTTTCTAGTCCCCATCTTCCTTCTCACCTTCTCCTCTGATCCTGACCTGCCATCTTGTTCCGTCCTTTGTCAGTTCCTTTCTCCCTGCTTCCACTCATTCCCACGTTTCCCTTCTCCCTCTTTTCCCTTACCCCTATTTTCCCTCGCTCCCATTGCTCCTTAATATCTTCTGTTTTTGTAAGGATCTAATCATTAGATGTATTTGTATAACCTTGCTTTTCCTCTTCCTCGTAACGATCTTTCATGTTAATTTTGTAACGTTTGTAATATGCTAAATGCTAAATTCCTCATGTAAAGCGCTATGATACCTCTGGGTCTAGCAGCGCTATATAAAACTCTTAAAATAAAAATAAATAAAAATAAATAAATAGATCGCATTGATGATCTACTGACAGAATGCCAGGGTATTCTAGTTCCAGACTCTAACATATCCACCTTAGGAAATTTGCTCGCGTCAGCCGAGACCCCTCCTTTCCCTAGCCCAAACCCCATAACTGTCAAATGAATTCCCTCTATTTTTACTAAACGCTCTACAAGGAGTACAAATAATAAGTCCCTTAGCCATACCAATACTATGCAATCTGTAGCTGTTAACAACGTTGTTGAGGTAGGGAATCTCCACCCCCCCCTTAAAGAGGAAGAGTCAAATCCAATAGTTGTGGATATTGCCGACACTGTTACATCAATGATTTTATTAACAAAAGCATTTCCCTGTACAATAGATTCCTACCATTGCAGGATCTACCAGACAATTTCCTGGGAAGGGTGGAAGGAGCAGAGACGGTATCCCCTCTGTCAAATCTAGCCAATATTTGTGAAGAACAAGATCCAAGGGAAGGGTAGAGGGTGATCTAGTAAAGTCCACTTTAGCAGAGTTGGACACAATAACAACCACAAATGAGCTTGGGCCCTCAAATCACTAATTCTCATGCATACAGACCTGGTTAAACTTGCCCTGGATAGAGATTCAATACAAACGTGCACCCCTGATCAGTCTGAGGGCTCCATAACAAACCCTACCATACATCTGGGAAGCATGGTTTCCTCTAAGACCACGAACAACATAGTCCCCCTAATGTCCATTCCTACACGCTTACCAACAATATCTACCACCTTGAAGACTCAGACACTAGTGGGTAGCAATGTGGGTAGAAATTAATCATTTGTAGCTGATAACGAACGTTACCTTAGTAACAGGTGTGAGTTAGCTGATGGTCCCACCAAGAGCATTTCTTTGACAAATAGGCCCAAAATCCAGTCACATATCAAATAAGAAGATAACAACTCCTTAATAAACAAATTGATTAACTGGATCCGAAAAGTTAGGGGGTGTAGATCTGCTATCAGAGAAGACATTCTATGGGCAAAAAGGATAACTCATCGCTCCTCCCAAACGGATTTTTCGAATTGCACTTGAGGGATGAGAACCTGGCACACAACCTAATAGCTCTTGAGGCAAGGACATGCCCACCCTCTTCCACCAGAATTCAGATGAAATACAATTCCACTGGTGCATTGTTGCTCCAAGCCCGCAAAAAGCATGGCACCTTGTTGGATTCAGACTCAACTTTAGCTAATTTTGATTGACTGGCATCTCCAATATCGTCAAGTCATAGACTTACCTGTTCATTCAGCCCCTACCGATAGGCCACATGAAGATCCATTGCTAGACATCTTACCTCAGTATTCTAGCTCTTTGGCCTTTCTTAGTCTACATGAACGGCAGTCTCTGTGCAAGCCCTAGCCAGCAAGCTATAGCCACAATCCTACAGATGAGATGCGCAATTGATGGACGTCACCCTGCTAGCTTTGACAGACCAGGTCGTCCGGCTGGAGGGCGCCTGATCTAGATCAGAATTGGTCGACAATGTACTATGAAAGAAATCAAGACCAACCATCCCAATATTCTTGTGGTACACCTTAAGGGCAGGAATGGTATGTCTGTGGCACTATTCAATGTCTATGGACGTGGCACTAAGATGGGTTGTAGTTCTCCAACACTTCAAGCGCTGGAAGATTGCCTCGAGAAAAGAGAGACTCCTTCTCCACTAACAATAGCTGGAGATTTTAATGTCACCTTCGAACCACTCAATTCAGAAGACCTACCCAGCACTGACCGGACAGATAAGTAGTGGTCAGTTCCCCCGCTTGACCTACTGCCAATCCAAAAATGGATGCGGCCAGTTCTCCAGCTCTAAGCTATAACTGTCCAATAGGGGCTAAGGGCAGCAAATTGACGCACCAAATCCGATAGGACAGAGGCAAAAATATTCAATAGAACAGTGAACATGAGTCAAATTGACTACATATTGATAGATGTAAGATTATGACCCAATGTGCTGGACATGAGAGTCGGGACGACCACTGATAGTGACCACAACCTGCTTGATTTTGCCATTTCCTCACCCTGGTCCAGATATAGTAGCCCATCCGTCAGCAAACTAGCAACCTAGATGATCTGCCCCACAAATGTTAATAGGCGACTGAAATGGGCACGTGTAGCAATGGACACATTTCAGTGTGATGAAATGGAGCGATTATTACCTGATAATATTGAAAATCTCCATAATCTGCATGATAAACATACGTCTCTCTTCGAGCAGCTAGCCTCCCTATTTATATTGCCAAGTAGGCTCCAACATAAGAGGCTGTCTGCCCGCCCACAATCTTCTTGGTTTAATGAAGACTGTAAGAAACTACGGGCAGTCTTGGCTGCCGCGGTTAGATCAAGTAACGTCCCAGAAATAAGAGCGGCTAGGAAGACCTACAAGACAACCCAGGTGAGAGCGAAAAGGGACTGGGCTGAAAATCGTTGGCTACAAATCTGCGATGCTTGCCAGAGGAAAGATTCAAAACAGATCTGGTTGTTGGTCACGAGGGGAGAGGCCGATCGGTAGCCGCCTGGGTTGACCACTTCACAGCTGTATATACTGTACTAGGAGAGCTGGCCACTGAAGGTCTTTCATATGAATATACTGGCACTCTCTCCAGTGAGTTATTTTCTGTAACTGAAATTAACCAAAGTGTAACTTCCACAGTCAGAAACAAAGCCTCTGGCCCAGACGGTGTACCTAGTGACGTCTTTCTCAATAATATCCCCAACTGGACCAATTACATCTGGGCACTTGCCAATGGAATCACTGCTGAGGCACCAATAGCCCTGTCTTGGAAGGGAGCAGAAGTAATCCCGGTCTTCAAAAAGGGTGACCGTGCACTGCCCTCTCATTAAAGGCCAATTAGTTTAATCAATAGAGCGCAGAAGATCGTCTCCTGTGCTCTTTAATCTAAGATCACAGATTGGATGGAGGAAAATAACATCTTAGTCAGCATCATCAATCAAGTTTTTAGATTTGCTTTACTGGTCTGGAAAACAGAGAGCATTGAACAAGCCAGTCTTTATATTGATTTTATTGATCTAAAGTTGGCCTTCAACCTTATTCTAAGAACCAAACTATGGCAGGTACTGCAGGAAGAAGGGCTACCATCGGAGCTTCTTTAGTTGGTTGTTCGACTGCACGAGGATACCTATGCAAGGGTTGGTTGGGGGGACCAAGGGCAATTGACTGAACCAATCAAAGTCATTAGGGGGTCCGGCAAGGATGTGTCTTGGCTCCCACCCTGTTCTCACGTTTCATCAACGGGGTGGTGAAGCATTTGGAGGAAGTCCCCGCTGATTCCTCTACATTGGGGGGTAGAAAAGTAACAACTCTATTATTTGCGGACAACACATTAGTCATCTCCAAGACCCCTGTGGTCTTCAACTACGACTTGATTGTATTGCGGACTTCTGTAATCAGAGAGGCCTGGAGGTTAATATCTCGAAAACTAAGCTCCTGACGATGAATACCTACAACTGGTTTAAGGGTAAACTGAAGTTGGGTGGGATTTCTTTGGAGAGAGTGGCCACCTTTGATTACTGAGGGGTAACCCACTAGGAGACAATGACATGGAGGCACGACATTACCGAGAGGAATTTACAGCAGAAGAAAACCTCTGGGGCACTGATTAAAAAGCACAGGGCCTCCTAAACGTGATCAATAGCAGCCCACTCCAGATTTACGATCAGAAGGTAGTAGCCATGTATGGGGAGGACATCTGGGATTTTGATCATCTTGAGGGCCTTTTACACACAGAAAACAAGTTCTTAAGATCCTTATGCTTTCTTCCCCAGAGTACCCAACTCATTCCTTTAAGATTGGATATGGGTAGAACAACAATAGTGTACAAAGTAAGGCTTCGCCCCCTTCTTTACCGGTTACTACTCAAACAAACACCTGAGCTTAGTTATTATGCAGTAGACTTCGAAGATCTTTACAAACTTGATTGCTTCAAAAAAATACGTTGGTTCACCAAAGCCCAGGCATTGCTTTATGCTATAGGCCTGGGAACCTGGTAGGATGTTTCCGATCCTAGCCTCCTGTCTAGCACAAAAATTATAAAGACAGACTTTTGGGATTGGGTGGCGAAGGTAACTGTTTCTCAATGCTCTGCTGGCCGTCTATCATTAGAGTTCATGGAGTTTAAGTGGCTAGGTGTATTCAAACTGTAAATGGAGGTAATTTCAACACCACAAGACAGGAAGCTCTACATACGATTTAGATTTGGCTGCCTCCCTGTGAATTCTTTCACTATGGTTTGGCAACGATCTTCTGAGGTTGCACAGCATTGTCTAGGTTATCCCGGGATATCTGAGAATGTTAAACACATCCTGTTTGTGTGCCCTTCATATATTATCTCGAGATTTAATTGGTCAGCACCTCTCTGTAGGCTACTGGGAACTCGGTGCCATCAAGATGCATTTCGTATTCTAAAAACAGACTCCAGGCAATTAATATTCTGCGCAGTGGCAACATTTCTAGGGAAAGTGTATATCATCAGGCATCATGCGTTAAAGAAGAGATAAAGATTGCTCCTTAGAACTATCTGAGACTATTTTTAACCTGTTTTTAACAACTTTTTACCCTTTATATCTCTTGTTTAATTGTTTTTAATCATGTATATAGTTGGAGCAATTTGTTGGTCTATTTCAGCCAAGCTATGAATGAATTATTGCTATACTTGCTATATTGTACTCTTGCACTATTTTGCATTTGCACTTTCTTTGGAATCCTGTGTGGGTATTTAACCTAATATTACCTAGTACGTTTATCCTTTTGATTTTTCTTTTTGCCAAGCTACTGTTCTAAAATACTTACTTGTTTTTAATATGACACACAAATCTTGATCAAAACTCTACTTTTGCTACACTGGTAACAATTGAACCTTAGTATTTTTTGCACTTGCACTTTTATGTTCGTAGTCGTATGGACCGAATAAAGTATTTTGGACTCATATACATACACACACATCTGTATATATATATGTAACTGTGTAAATATATATATCTGAGTAAATATACATGTGGGTGTGTATATACTTATACATATATGTGTATGTGTGTGTGTGTGTGTGTGTGTATATATATATACACACACACACACACATATATATATATATATATATATATATATATATATATATATATATATATATATATATATATATATATATATATATGCCACACAAGATTCAAGCCGAAGGAAGAATCGGAGGGACACAGCGGGGAGCCAGGTAGGTGGTTTATTTCTCAAACAGCTTCGGCATGACGCGTTTCGTCGTAGTGACTTTATCAAATGCCTACCAACATCACAGCTTCACGCCAGTACACAGCTAATACACACCCACTTGTTCTACCATTGGTGGTTTTTAGGATGAAGTAACAAGGCAAATGAAATTACGTATAACTGCAATATGATGGTTTTAGGGTATATGAATTATTTTTAAATGATAACTGTTTCTGACCTTTTCCTACTCAATTGTTCTTAACCGTTTTTAATCAATTGCTTATAACTGAATTGCATTGTTGATTAGTGTATGTATGTGTTTTTCTGTATAATTGTGTGCGTAGTATACTTTTATGATTTTAAAATAATCGAATAAAGTATTTTTGACTCTGACTCTGACTCTGGTTGTCCCTGGGGGCAGGATTGGAGTCTCACAAAATACTGTAGCCACGTCGGCAGACTACAGATCCCAGCATGCACCTCTCACTGCATGCTGGATGAGGTGCTCCTCTCGTGTCACAGTGTCCATCTTTGGGATCCAGGGAAAAATCAGGAACGTGGTGCTGTGTTCTGGCCAGCTGCGTTGCAGAGTCAAAATCACCGGCTGGGTCCCCAGGACGCCTCAACCACAAAGTGTCCACATATGGGCAGGTCTGAAACCTCAGAAACAGTGGCCATTGGTTCCTCCGTGAAAGTTCACAGACTGCAACTGCAGCGGCACTGTTCATATGTGGGTGCGGTGGGTTAGAGTGATCCAGTACCCTGGAAAAAGTATCTGCCACGAGGTGCCCTTGTTAACTCTTTCCACTTCATGAGGCGGGACCCTCCAGCGCGTCTCGGGCCGGCGCGCAAAATATGCCACACAAGATTCAAGCCGAAGGAAGAATCGGAGGGACACAGCGGGGAGCCAGGTAGGTGGTTTATTTCTCAAACAGCTTCGGCATGACGCGTTTCATCGTAGTGACTTTATCAAATGCCTGCCAACATCACAGCTTCACGCCAGTACACAGCTAATACACACCCACTTGTTCTACCATTGGTGGTTGTCCCTGGGGGCAGGATTGGAGTCTCACAAAGTACTGTAGCCGCGTCGGCAGACTACAGATCCCAGCATGCACCTCTCACTGCATGCTGGATGAGGTGCTCCTCTCGTGTCACAGTGTCCATCTTTGGGATCCAGGGAAAAATCAGGAACGTGGTGCTGTGTTCTGGCCAGCTGCGTTGCAGAGTCAAAATCACCGGCTGGGTCCCCAGGACGCCTCAACCGCAAAGTGTCCACATATGGGCAGGTCTGAAACCTCAGAAACAGTGGCCCTTGGTTCCTCCGTGAAAGTTCACAGACTGCAACTGCAGCGGCACTGTTCATATGCGGGTGTGGTGGGTTAGAGTGATCCAGTACCCTGGAAAAAGTATCTGCCACGAGGTGCCCTTGTTAACTCTTTCCACTTCGTGAGGCGGGACCCTCCAGCGCGTCTCGGGCGGGCGCGCAAAATATGCCACACAAGATTCAAGCCGAAGGAAGAATCGGAGGGACACAGCGGGGAGCCAGGTAGGTGGTTTATTTCTCAAACAGCTTCGGCATGACGCGTTTCGTTGTAGTGACTTTATCAAATGCCTGCCAACATCACAGCTTCACGCCAGTACACAGCTAATACACACCCACTTGTTCTACCATTGGTGGTTGTCCCTGGGGGCAGGATTGGAGTCTCACAAAATACTGTAGCCGCGTCGGCAGACTACAGATCCCAGCATGCACCTCTCACTGCATGCTGGATGAGGTGCTCCTCTCGTGTCACAGTGTCCATCTTTGGGATCCAGGGAAAAATCAGGAACGTGGTGCTGTGTTCTGGCCAGCTGCGTTGCAGAGTCAAAATCACCGGCTGGGTCCCCAGGACGCCTCAACCGCAAAGTGTCCACATATGGGCAGGTCTGAAACCTCAGAAACAGTGGCCCTTGGTTCCTCCGTGAAAGTTCACAGACTGCAACTGCAGCGGCACTGTTCATATGCGGGTGTGGTGGGTTAGAGTGATCCAGTACCCTGGAAAAAGTATCTGCCACGAGGTGCCCTTGTTAACTCTTTCCACTTCGTGAGGCGGGACCCTCCAGCGCATCTCGGGCGGGCGCGCAAAATATGCCACACAAGATTCAAGCGGAAGGAAGAATCAGAGGGACACAGCGGGGAGCCAGGTAGGTGGTTTATTTCTCAAACAGCTTCGGCATGACGCGTTTCGTTGTAGTGACTTTATCAAATGCCTGCCAACATCACAGCTTCACGCCAGTACACAGCTAATACACACCCACTTGTTCTACCATTGGTGGTTGTCCCTGGGGGCAGGATTGGAGTCTCACAAAATACTGTAGCCGCGTCGGCAGACTACAGATCCCAGCATGCACCTCTCACTGCATGCTGGATGAGGTGCTCCTCTCGTGTCACAGTGTCCATCTTTGGGATCCAGGGAAAAATCAGGAACGTGGTGCTGTGTTCTGGCCAGCTGCGTTGCAGAGTCAAAATCACCGGCTGGGTCCCCAGGACGCCTCAACCGCAAAGTGTCCACATATGGGCAGGTCTGAAACCTCAGAAACAGTGGCCCTTGGTTCCTCCGTGAAAGTTCACAGACTGCAACTGCAGCGGCACTGTTCATATGCGGGTGCGGTGGGTTAGAGTGATCCAGTACCCTGGAAAAAGTATCTGCCACGAGGTGCCCTTGTTAACTCTTTCCACTTCGTGAGGCGGGACCCTCCAGCGCGTCTCGGGCAAGCGCACAAAATATGCCACACAAGATTCAAGCGGAAGGAAGAATCGGAGGGACACAGCGGGGAGCCAGGTAGGTGGTTTATTTCTCAAACAGCTTCGGCATGACGCGTTTCGTCGTTGTGACTTTATCAAATGCCTGCCAACATCACAGCTTCACGCCAGTACACAGCTAATACACACCCACTTGTTCTACCATTGGTGGTTGTCCCTGGGGGCAGGATTGGAGTCTCACAAAATACTGTAGCCGCGTCGGCAGACTACAGATCCCAGCATGCACCTCTCACTGCATGCTGGATGAGGTGCTCCTCTCGTGTCACAGTGTCCATCTTTGGGATCCAGGGAAAAATCAGGAACGTGGTGCTGTGTTCTGGCCAGCTGCGTTGCAGAGTCAAAATCACCGGCTGGGTCCCCAGGACGCCTCAACCGCAAAGTGTCCACATATGGGCAGGTCTGAAACCTCAGAAACAGTGGCCCTTGGTTCCTCCGTGAAAGTTCACAGACTGCAACTGCAGCGGCACTGTTCATATGCGGGTGCGGTGGGTTAGAGTGATCCAGTACCCTGGAAAAAGTATCTGCCACGAGGTGCCCTTGTTAACTCTTTCCACTTCGTGAGGCGGGACCCTCCAGCGCGTCTCGGGCCGGCGCGCAAAATATGCCAAAAAAGATTCAAGCCGAAGGAAGAATCGGAGGGACACAGCGGGGAGCCAGGTAGGTGGTTTATTTCTCAAACAGCTTCGGCATGACACGTTTCGTCGTAGTGACTTTATCAAATGCCTGCCAACATCACAGCTTCACGCCAGTACACAGCTAATACACACCCACTTGTTCTACCATTGGTGGTTGTCCCTGGGGGCAGGATTGGAGTCTCATATATATATATATATATATATATATATATATATATATATATATATATATATATATATATATATATATATTCACTGAAAAAACCATAGGTTTCAGGCCTTATATAGTTAGGAATTAGCATTTAAAAAACCTTTGAAATTCACTGAAAAAACCATAGGTTTCAGGAGTTATATAGTTAGGAATTAGCTTTTAAAAAACCTTTGAAATTCACTCACAAAACTATAAGTTTTAGTGGTGTTATAGTTAGCTGGACATTTTACTCATACAAAACCATTGATATTGCTCCTATATAGTTAGTTGTACTAACTATATTTCGCGCACCTGCAATCCACTGCTGATGATGTCACATATTAGATCATTCATGACATGGTCAGTGACATCACTGATGACATCTCAAATGACATCACTGATGACATCACTGATGACATCATTCAGTGAATGTGATTTGCTTCGTTATTTAAATATGCATTATATATATAGCAATTTGCATTGAAGAATAAGTGGATATATATAAATAAATATTTGGATGGAGGATTTAGTAGCAGTGTAATTGACTGTTTACTTGACCAATTTATAATGTCTCACTAAATATAGTGGATAGTGACTAAACTGTGCGAATATCTGTATCACTTTGTCAGTTGTTGTGTAAACTGATTCTACAGTTGGTTACTAGCTATGTGAAAGTCTATATTAGTTATTGATCAGTTAACTGAGTATTTGTATGGGAGTGTGAAAGTGTGTGTGGTTCGTTGCGGGGTGTGTGACTGTCCAAAGATGTGTGAATAGTTGATTCAGTAGATATATGAAGTTATAACTACATGTTCTAACAGTTGTTTGGGTGAGTGAATATCTTTATGAGTGTGGTGATGAGCAAATATATTTCTCAATGGTACAGGTCCAACAAACTAGAAAAATAAAAGGCAGTGTATGTGTCAGTTGTATATAAATAAGTATACATAAGACACAATGATTGTGTGAGTGACTGTATGAATAACTGTATACTTGTAATAATGATTTTATAATTCACTAAGTATGACTTACTATCTAAATGAATAGAAGAAAAGGTGTTTGTATAAGTGTTTTGCTAAGTAAATATGTAAGTATGATCCATTGTTTGCATAAGTGAGTAGGATGACTTCATATGTGAATAGGATGCGTGCTGTTTAATGTCGATATAGATGTATAAGTATTTTTGATAGTGTTCTATTGTTCATTGACAGCATGTATGAGTGAATCCATAGGTAAGTGATTAGATGTGTGTATACATCTATGAATCACTGAGTGGATTTTTAGATACTTGTTTTGCTGTGACAATGGATTTAAATATGATACTCTGTATTTTACAAAGAGTGATAAAAAATTGTAATAGTGTATGAAAAGGTGTATGTGATTGTCACGTGGATGATGTCATCAGTGATGTCATCAGTGATGTCATTTGAGATGTCATCAGTGATGTCACTGACCATGTTATGAATGACCTAATATGTGACATCATCAGCAGTGGATTGCGGGTGCGCGAAATATAGTTAGTACAACTAACTATATAGGAGCAATTTCAATGGTTTTGTATGAGTAAAATGTCAAGCTAACTATAACACCACTAAAACTTATAGTTTTTTGAGTGAATTTCAAAGGTTTTTTAAAAGCTAATTCCTAACTATATAACTCCTGAAACCTATGGTTTTTTCAGTGAATTTCAAAGGTTTTTTAAATGCTAATTCCTAACTATATAAGGCCTGAAACCTATGGCTTTTTCAGTGAATTTGCAAGGTTTTTTAAATGCTAATTCCTAACTATATAAGGCCTGAAACCTATGGTTTTTTCAGTGAATTTCAAAGGTTTTTTAAATGCTAATTCCTAACTATATAAGGCCTGAAACCTATGGTTTTTTCAGTGAATTTGCAAGGTTTTTTTAAATGCTAATTCCTAACTATATAAGGCCTGAAACCTATGGTTTTTTCAGTGAATTTGAAAGGTTTTTTAAATGCTAATTCCTAACTATATAAGGCCTGAAACCTATGGTTTTTTCAGTGAATTCGCAAGGTTTTTTAAATGCTAATTCCTAACTATATAAGGCCTTACACCTATGGGTTTTTCATTGAATTCGCAAGGTTTTTTAAATGCTAATTCTATTAGCGGATAACGTTTTTATATATTAAAACGTTTTTTAAATCTCAAATGCCTGCTTTGCTAACAGAGTTTTTAAGCACAGGCTCTTTTGTCTCTGGTGGCCGTCTTGGGAGACTGCATATCAGAATTTTTTTAATGAAATATAAGAGGATTTGAGAAGTCACTCAAAATGTGCCCTAATTTTTCTTTCTTCAGCACTAATCATAATTTCTATGGCAAAATGAACCCCCTCATTTTGTTCCTTTGCAAATTAAATGTTTTAAGTGTTAACACTTTATTCCAATCAAGATGACTTCAGGTGTGCCATACTTTTGTCATAAGTAAGACTGTTAGCGCTCTAGTTGTTCTTTAGAACACTCTGGGACATTCTGTCATTGGGCTATAGTTGGGCTACATCTGGCTGATATTTGGGCTACATTTGTTTTTTTTTTGTCTCTGGTGGCCATCTTTGGGCTACATTGGGCTACATTGGGCTACATTGGGCTACATTGGGCTACATTTGGGCTCTAACATATATATAGCCCAATGTAGCCCAATATATATTTTTTCAAAGTTAATTTTAGTAAAAACCACAGGAGCACATATCTTGAGACATAGCAAAGGCACATCGGGCTACCAGTCCCTACAATTTTGCCAAGTTTGGTGGAAAACTATTCAGCCGTTCGGGCTAAAAGTGAGTCCAACCGCCCTATGGAAATTAACATGGGGAAAACACGTTTTGGGACCCCCCTTTTATCTCGGCCCCCGCTTGCTATGTCTCAAGATATGTGCTCCAGAGGATTTTGAGTAATTTAGGTTTAAAAAAATTTATATATCTGTAAGCGCGCCCCGGAACGCGTACATTCGAAACAGTCAGCAGCGGCCGCTATCTTGTGTCTCGGTAGGATTGAGATACAAGAGGTGGCAAAAATCAAAGGGGGAAATGAGCAAAAGGGGGCAGGGTACACCTCCCCTGACCCCCTAGGTTTGATGTGGGGGCCATAAAAGGGTCCCGTGGGACAAAATTATTTTTTATTTTTTTCGATTTTCGCGGGGGGAGCGCCCTGTACGCGCACCGGGGAGCGTGCCAGGGAGCGTACTTAGGTGAAAAATAGTGAAAATAATAGTGTAAAATAATCATTTTGAGTGATTACAGGTAGGGTAGCTCTGAAAAGAGCTTTTGGGTTCTGTGGCTGTTTTAGGTACCTACAAGTGTGTCCCACACACACCCACATGCACACAACCCCACACCCACACACCCACACACTCCCCAGACACACTTCACACACGCACACCTCCACCCACATTCAAACACCCCACACCCCCACATCGACACCTTACACATCCACACCCACACCCACATCCCACACACCCACACTCAAACACACACCTCACCCCCCTTCCACCACACACACACACACATGCACACACACAGATATCTCACAGACACAACCCACACATCCCACACACACATCTCCCCTCCCCCACACATAGTCTGTCTGGAAAACAGAAACAACATGGAGGCAGGAGATGAAAAAGAGATGTCAAATACACATTGGAGATAATATAGTGGGAGAGAGGAAGTAAATATGAGCAAAATTACTATGTAACACAAATACGTTGCACAGTATACTATAAGTCTGACTTTATATTATAATCAATTTGGTACTAGTTTATGAATTACATATAATAATGAATAATGTCTCGAACAATTTTTGATTATTAAATATACATTTATTTTTCTGATTCTTTTTCAAAATTTAATAGAACGTCTAACATTTGACTGTCCGAAATGTTCTCTTGTTGAGTGAACATAACTTCCAACATTTGACTGTCAGAAACGTCCTCATATTGAATTAACAAATCCACAGATTCTACACATTGTAGAAGTTCATGGTCCCGTGATTCATCCATGAATTCCAAGTCAATGGGTTCAATGATTTCCTCATTGTTCATCTCAAGGACAATTTCAAAGGAAACGTTCTGTTCTCCTTCCATTTTTGTGCTGAAATTTGCATAAAAGAAAAATCAGTAGAAATATAGCACTGTAAGTTTAAGTTCAGACAGGTAGTTTTGATTTTTTAATAGTGAAGTTAACTTTGGGCAATGTATGGTAACAGGCAGGAAGTAGAAATATTAAAAAGTGCCTGTGAAGAAGCGTAAGTAAATTCATAATTATAGCAGAGAAGACTAAGTCAATCGATAAATATAACAGAGGAGCCTATCTCTATCTATAACTATAGCAGAGGGACAGTAAATAACTATCAGAAAATGTTTTTAAAAAATAACTTAAAGTGCCCCTTACAAATTATCAACTTACTTTACAGAGAGGTGAAGAAGACAAAATGCGAAAATCCTTTCAAGATGTACCTCAGGTAGTTGTAGTCAAAATGGCCGTGTTTCCCTCTCATTTTTCATTTATATTCATGTACATAACCAATCAAATGTCAGGAAAAAAAAATAGAAAATGAAAGTAACATTTTAATTGGTTGTCAATTCTAACACTTCAGATGTGTTTTTGTTATGTAATTTACCTCAGGATATTTAGACAGGGCTACAGGCCAAATGGCTCAATGGAATTCCACTTTATTTGGGAAAATGGTAGGGACTTGTATGTAGTATGAGCTATTCTATATTTGGTGAAAGTGTCTCCAGTGATTTTTAGGTAAATTAAATTTTTTAGGGGTGCACTGCCCGGTATGCGCTCCGGTACGCGTACCGGTAAGCGCTATGGGAGTCCTCCATTTTGTGTTTTGGTAGATTTGAAACAGAAAATGGAGGACAAACAACGTTGGAAATGGGTATAAGGGGGCATCGTAGGCACTCCTTGACCCTCTATGTTTTGTGAGGGGGTCTTAGGAGGCCCAAATAGGCAAAAAGTACTATGGTGAAAAATAGTGAAAAAAGTTAAAAAAAGATAATCATTTGGAGTGATCAGAGATAGGGTAGCCCTGAAAAGGGCTTTTGGGTTCTGTGGCTGATTTAGGTACCTACAAGTAGGTACCAATGCACAGTCTTAAAATCAGGAGAAATATTCTATTCCCCTCATCAGAAAAGTGCACACCATCTCCCGTGTAGATATCTTGCATGTTTTAACGCAAGTTATTATTGTATATTGAACCCATTCCATAGTCTCTCATGTAAGCAGAAACAGATTTATTCACATGTTTCCGTGCTTTCTCAAATTGTGGACAAAATTGATTGGACCACTTCCATTTCTGCCTCTGGCATATATTGGAATATACCAAGGCAGTTTGAGGAAAAAGTGCCATCAATTGATCAAAGGTGTCCTTTATAAGCATTTCCAGACCTACCCCAGTCAAAGTGCCCAAGTCATTTCCTCCACAGTGCACAATTAACAGGTCAGGGTGTGGCAAATGCAAAAAGGTTTTCACCAATGGTATCAATTGGTGACATTTCAATCCTCTGTGGCCAATCCATTTAATCTTCACATTTGGTAAGTCAAGGTTGTGGAAATTTCTGGTAGCTGCATACCTTTGAGCCCAGTGGATATAGCTATGTCCAACAATCCAGACAGAATACATGGTGAGAGGAGATTCTGATGCAGTCAGATGAAGTGTGGAAAAGAAATGGCAGTTGGAACAATAGGAGTTTGCAAAAAAAAAACCTGTGGAGTTTCAGTGCTATTGAATCACAAGCAATGATTGGTAGAATGAGATAGTTGAAAACTGAAAGTTAGGGTGCATGGTTGTGTTCTGTGTAAGAAGTAATTTGAATGGTTAAAAAAAGTCATTTAAAGAAACCTTGCACCAGAAAAGCTGGTGTATTCGCAGGTCAAACATCCTTGATGAGGTGATTTGCAACATTGTAGAATAAAATTTTAACCCTGGGAGCTCAGTGAGAAGGGAGTTGCTATGGTAACAGGTAGAAAGGGCTGAGGGGGGGAAGGGTGTTGGTTTGAAAATAGAGAGGGAGAGTTTTAATTGGTTAACAAAAAGGGATATGTGTGTAGAATTAGAGGTTTTCTGTGCCTTTTGGTTTGCAGTGTCTGGCGAACATACCTTTTGCTCTGCTAAAGAAATATTGGTGTATGTATCTGACACTGTTCTTAATCTCCTAAAATATTTGTAAAGGTGAGTTATGATTCATTTAATATACATAGAGACTTGTATACTCTATGGAGAAGATTTGGAAGCAAATTGTGGTCTTTAAATGTTGCTTTGTGTCATGCTTTTTGATAATGCTTGGTAAAAAGTTTTTACTGCATAGAGTAATTGTATTTTGTAAAATTGTGAAGTTTTAGTCGTGAAATGGAATGCTTCTACGTAGGACCTGTGCTGTGTTTTGTAAATGTGATGTAAAAACGATTTTGGGGAAAATAAATAGTTTTTACATTTTTTAAAAGGAATAAAGAATGTGTGCATGTTTAATAGAAATACATTTGACTCTTTACAATGATGTTACCTGTGTTAACTCAGTGTAGGAAGCATATTGAGTTTGTTTGCATAGAGGAATTGTATTTTGTAAAATTGTGAAGCTTCATGTGCAAGATTTTGCCTCAGTCTTATCCCTGCTGTGAGGCAGATGGTTGTAAATATGATCTGTGCTGTGTTTCCTAAATGTGATGTCAAAAACGATTTTGGGGAAAATAAATGGATTTTACATTTTTGAGTATAATGTGGCGCAAAGGTTTAAAAAATGACGCATACATGCGTCACTTTTTAAATATGGGGAAAAAAGGTACATGTTTGGGCTTTCCGGGGGAGCCTAGGTGGTGAGGATTGTATCTAAGTGTGCAGTGGACTATGCTTCATGAAGCATATCCCTGTCTGCATTCTTAGACACAGGTGTCAATTTGACTCTTTACAATGATGTTAGCTGTGTTTTAAAACAGTGTAGGAAGCATATTGAGTTTGTTTGCATAGAGGAATTGTATTTTGTAAAATTGTGAAGCTTCATGTGAAAGCGTTAATTGTATTTTGTAAAATTGTGAATTTTTAGTCGTGACATGGAATGCTTCTACATAGGACCTGTGCTGTGTTTTGTAAATGTGATGTACAAAACGATTTTGGGGAAAATAAATAGTTTTTACATTTTTTAAAAGGAATAAAGAATGTGTGCATGTTTAATAGAAATACATTTGACTCTTTACAATGATGTTACCTGTGTTAACTCAGTGTAGGAAGCATATTGAGTTTGTTTGCATAGAGGAATTGTATTTTGTAAAATTGTGAAGCTTCATGTGCAAGATTTTGCCTCAGTCTTATCCCTGCTGTGAGGCAGATGGTTGTAAATATGATCTGTGCTGTGTTTCCTAAATGTGATGTGAAAAACGATTTTGGGGAAAATAAATGGATTTTACATTTTTGAGTATAATGTGGCGCAAAGGTTTAAAAAATGACGCATACATGCGTCACTTTTTAAATATGGGGAAAAAAGGTACATGTTTGGGCTTTCCTGGGGAGCCTAGGTGGTGAGGATTGTATCTAAGTGTGCAGTGGACTAGGCTTCATGAAGCATATCCCTGTTTGCATTCTTAGACATAGGTGTCAATTTGACTCTTTACAATGATGTTAGCTGTGTTTTAAAACAGTGTAGGAAGCATATTGAGTTTGTTTGCATAGAGGAATTGTATTTTGTAAAATTGTGAAGCTCCATGAGAAAGCGTTTGCCTCACTCTTATTCCTGTTGTGAGGCAGGTGCAAGATTTTGCCTCAGTCTTATCCCTGCTGTGAGGCAGATGATTGTAAATAGGATCTGTGCTGTGTTTCCTAAATGTAATGTCAAAAACGATTTTGGGGAAAATAAATGGTTTTTACATTTTTGAGTATAATGTGGCGCAGAGGGTTAAAAAGTGACGCATCTACCTACATGCGTCAATTTTTAAATATGGGGCAAAAAAGGTACTTGTTTGGGCTTTCCTGGGGAGCATGGGTGTTGAGGCTTGTGTCTAAGAATGCAGTGGACTAGGCTTCATGAAGCTTATCTCTGCTGCATTCTTAGACACAGGTGTTTTGAGGCAAAATCTTGCACTTGTCTCACAACAGGAATAAGACTGAGGCAAACGCTTTCTCATGGAGCTTCACAATTTTACAAAATACAATTCCTCTATGTAAACAAACTCAATATGCTTCCTACACTGAGTTAAAACACAGGTAACATCATTGTAAAGAGTCAAATTGACACCTGTCTCTAAGAATGCAGACAGGGATATGCTTCATGAAGCCTAGTCCACTGCACTCTTAGATACAAGCCTCACCACCTAGGCTCCCCAGGAAAGCCCAAACATGTACCTTTTCCCTCCATATTTTAAAAGTGACGCATGTAGGTAGATGCGTCATTTTTTAAACCTTTGCGCCACATTATACTCAAAAATGTAAAAACCATTTATTTTCCCCAAAATTGTTTTTGACATCACATTTAGGAAACACAGCACAGATTATATTTACAATCATCTGCCTCACAACAGGGATAAGACTGAGGCAAAATATTGCACCTGCCTCACAACAGGAATAAGACTGAGGCAAACGCTTTCACATGGAGCTTCACAATTTTACAAAATACAATTCCTCTATGCAAACAAACTCAATATGCTTCCTACACTGATTTAAAACACAGCTAACATCACTGTAAAGAGTCAAATTGACACCTGGGTCTAAGAATGCAGACAGGTATATGCTTCATGAAGCCTAGTCCACTGCACTCTTAGACACAAGCTTCACCACCTACGCTCCCCAGGAAAACCCAAACAAGTACCTTTTTGCTCCATATTTAAAAATTGATGCATGTAGGTAGATGCGTCACTTTTTAAACCTCTGCGCCACATTATAATCAAAAATGTAAAAACCAATCATTTTCTCCAAAATCGTTTATGACATCACATTTAGGAAACACAGCACAGATCCTATTTACAATCATCTGCCTCACAGCAGGGATAAGACTGAGGCAAAATCTTGCACCTGCCTCACAACAGGAATAAGACTGAGGCAAACGCTTTCTCATGGAGCTTCACAATTTTATAAAATACAATTCTATAAAACTATCTAACTCAATATTTTCTCGGGAAGCATAGGTGGTGAAGCCTGTGTATAAGAGTGCAGTGGACTTAGACATAGGTCTGATCTTCTTTGTACTTGTGGACAGAGCTGTCTTCCACTATACTTTTCAATACAGGCCTCACCTTTTGTGCACCACTGGAGAATCCTCACCTGATCTGTAACCCTGTATAGATCGTTTGCTTTTTGTCATTGCTTTGTTGTTTGGTAATAGTGGTCTATAATGTGCTAATGTTTTTCTTTAACACAGATTGAAATCGTTATTTGAAGAAAAAGCAAAGATGCCCACAAAGGAAAGGACAAAGAAACAACGTAACCGGGAAAAATCAAAAACAGCAACGGAATTACAGCATTCTTCCACAACAGATACTTCAAAAAACAGGAACAAAGCTCCTGGTAAGACAACTAAGTCTTTTTTACGTAACATATGTACATCCAAAAAAAATGATGGACACCATGTAGAAAAAGAAAATGAGAGAGTAAAATTGAAAAGGAAGGAGAGAACTTCAAAGAATCCTACAACTGGAGCAGGAGAGAATAATATGTATAGGAATAAAAGGCAGAATTAGTTTAGAGACATTCGTAGACGAATGTTTCGCAATAGAGTGGTTTTAAATTTGTTAAAAAACATTAGGAAAGGTAAACAGAGAGCTGCTTTTTATAAGAAAAAGAAAAGTGTAGAGAAGATTGTTGATCAGGCTTTTGAAATTAAGAAAAAATTATTTATTTTAATAATCAATAGAATTAGAACACTTAACAAGACAATTGATGTTTTCAAATCAAACAGTAGATGGAAAAGAGTAATTAATCGGACTAATTTTTGTAAAGTTTTTTCTGGAGAATGGATGCACAGTTCAAGTTGTGAGCCATTTTTTAATGAGGAGAGTTACTTCCAGGAGAATGATTTAGTGCATGCAGTTGACACCAGTGGTCGAGCGTATGAAGTGAAAGACGGTTGTCCGATTGAAAAAGAGAAACTTGTGCCTAGAGAACCAGAAGAGGTGTTATCTGATGGAGTTTTAGGGAAACGTACTAAGGGTCCAGTGTACACTTGGAAGTGTAGTAGTATTTGTAGTGTGCGACAGGAAGCAATTGATTTGTTTTGTAATTTCTTACGTACATATAGTAAAAAAAGTATAAAGCAGAAAGTGAAGTTGTTGCAACACTTAGATCCTTGCAGAGTGAGAGGAATCACAGGTTTGCAAGGCCATTCACTGGCTTGTCTTTCTAGAAAAGTCTGTCAGAGTGTTTTTCATCATTTTAGGATGTTAGCAGTGCATCATACCAAAATGAGGAAATTAGTGAGAATGTTGTATTATGCAAAAAGTATTATGCACTTAAGCTTAAACAATTAAACAGTGCTCTTTTGCATGGAACAGAATTAGATGTGAAGAAGATTTGTGAAGAAATTGAGATTTGTTATTTTCGTGAACAAGAGGACAGTGTAGAAATTGAGACAGCAATTCAAGGTAATGTGGAAGACAATGTACAGATTTTGAATACAGAAAGTTTGAGAAGGAAATTACCAGGTTTAAGGTGAAATCAAGTGAAAGGCCGAATTTTACTTGTGTGTGTTGTCGACGGACTCATTATAAGATTCAGACTAGGTCAGTTGATTTATATGCAAAAAGTGAAAAGATGGATAATTATGAGTGGAAAGATTTAGCAACTTATTTGTGGGTGGAGAATTCTTTTGATTTGAGTTCTGATCAGCGTATTTGTAAATATTGTTATGACAAATTAAATCAAAACAGAATGCCTGCTAGAGCTGTTCATAATAGTCTGGAGTTGATAGACATTCCCCGTGAATTGATGGATTTAAATAGTCTATTTTGATTCAATGTGTCCGTCCTTTTCAGGCAATTGTTCGCATGGAGCCTAAGATAGGGAAATTGGCTCCTACAGATTTGCAGAGAGGATTAAAGGGAAGAGTTGTTTATTTGCCCCTAGATTTGCAAACAAATATTGATACAATTGGTATAGAAAAAGTAGAAGAGGAACCTTTAGTTATTCTAGTTAATGGGGTTCCAACAAAGAGTAAAACAATCTGGCAAGATTTAGTGGATGTTAGGAAAGTCAAAAAGGCAACGTTGTATTTAGTCAAAAACAATGAGTACTACAAAGATGTATGTGTTGCAGCAGAGGAAACAGCTGCAGATGAAGACAGTGATTGTTCAGGCGGACAAATTGAAAAAGTTGATGTGTCTAGAAGTGAAGAAATATATGAACATTATACTGTTCATCCTTTGCATTCCAAAGAAGTAATGGGGAATGCAATTGAATTGTTTCAAATGAAAACAGCAAAATGAAGTCCCATTAGTGTATGGGAAGAAAGTTTGGAAGCTCGTTGTTTTCCACAGCTATTTCCAACAGGTCGAGGTGGACGATATGACGATCGACCACTTCAAATTCCTGCATCTGAATATTGAACTGTAAGATTATATGCTGAAGATGCAAGGTTTCGTCAAAGCATTCCCTATTTGTTTCATCTACTGTATGAAAGTGACTTGTCTGGGCTTTCTTATGCAGTAAACCATATTCTGAAAAGTGGAGCACATCTACAAAATGTTTCGGCGAGGGACTTTATGGAGAAAGTGAATCTGCAAGATAATATTTTAGAATCTCATCTAATCAATCTCATGGCATGTCAGCGTGGTACAAATGAGTATTGGTACCGTCGCCATGGGGAATTGAAATGTATGCTAAGAAACTTAGGAACTCCTACATGGTTCCTCACTCTTAGCTGTGCCGAGTATGCATGGGAGGACTTTCTTCAATTTCTACGAGAGGCCAATGCTAATATACAAAATATAGAATTCAAAACACCTGGAGAACTGTGTTCTTTGGATCCAGTGAATGTATGCAGATATTTCAATCATAGATTTGAAGCTATGATGTCTTTTATTACCAACAAAAAAAATCCTCCCCTTGGAGAGGTTTTGGATTTCTTTGGGAGAAAGGAGTATCAAGCGAGAGGTGCTCCTCACATACATATGTTGTTATTGATTAAAGATGCACCCAAATTTGGAACAAATTCAGATGAGACAGTCATGAGTTTCATTGAAGAGTATTCAACATGTGCTGTTCCGAAAACTACGGAAGAAAACAGTTTAAGGCAACAAGTTTTACGCTTTCAATCCCATCGTTGTGGAAAGTACTGTCGTCGAAAATTCAGAAACAAGGACAAGTTCTACACAAAATGTCGTTTCGCTTTTCCACGACCAGTGATTTCTAAAGGAAGAGTAAATAATTTAATGTCTTCTCTGCGACATACTGTGACGAGGAAATCACCAAAAAATACATACAATTTAAAAAGAGACGAAGAGTCCAAGTACATCAACGACTACAATCCAGTGATTTTGTCCATGTGGAATGCTAACATGGATATTCGATTCGTTGCTGACAACTCTATTGCTGTAGCTCGATATGTGACGTCTTACATCACAAAAAAAGAAAAGACAGAACTGAAGGAAATGTGGGAGGACATTTCACATGAAAAGAGTCTAAGCAAGAAATTGTACAGTTACAGTCTGAAGATGTTGTCGCATCGAGAAATTGGAGCATATGAATGTTCTGATCGATTGTCGTCAGCAAGTCTCTATGCCAAATCTAGAACCATCATTTGGGTGAGTCTAGGTCTTGCTGCAACACGAAATCGAGTTTTGAAATCTGTACAAGAGATAGAGTATTTGGCGGAGAAAGAACCAGAAAGTACAGATATTTTGAAGACAAACATATTGGATACATACTATCCAAATAGAAGTCATCACCTTGAGAACGCTCTATGAAGTTCTGCAAAGATATATTTATAAGAGGAACATCAGAGAAGATATCAATAATGGAATATATGGAGTCTTTGGCTGTGAAGGATGTCTAGTGAAACAGAAAAAAGGTCATTTGATTAATCATCGCAAATTGAGTTGTGATAATCCAGATAAAAGAGAATTTTATTATTTGGCTCTTTTGCAACTGTTTAAAACATGGCGTGAAGAAGGGGAACTTCTTGGAGATTTTCTCTGTTATGAAGACTCCTTTAATGCAACGAAGGATACCATAGAATGTCCTGTTTTTCCAAATTATCTGCAAATGTTGAATGAAGAAATAGAGCAAGAAGCCACAATTGCTGCAGAGATTACGAGAGACAGTTCTCAAGGTAGTCAGAGTTCTGCTTCATTGAGTCAGGATCCACTAGGAGGACCAATTATCCAAAATGAAGCTGCTACTGCCATGGATGAGGTGGAAAGAGCTATGGAACAAGCTCAAGATGATGAAGTTAACTTAGAAGATTTGGTGAAACAACTAAACTTTGAGCAGAAACAGATATATGACGAAGTCACAGAACAGATTGAACATGGATTCAGTCATGAGAAAAAAGAGTGCTCATGTACATCATTTAAGCCTGTCCAACTGTACGTGAGTGGAGAAGCGGGAACTGGAAAAAGTTTTCTGATTAAAGCCATTGCAACTTATCTGCAGAAAAGGACTGAATCACCGCTGTCTTGTGTTGTTACTGCTCCAACTGGGCTGGCAGCACATAACATTAAAGGGATTACTTTACATCGTTTACTGATGCTGCCAGTGGAGCATGATAACAAATTGGAGTATCACAAGCTATCTGGAGATGCGTGTTCCGAAGTTTCGAGAGTCCCGAAGAAAATGAAACTTCTTATCATTGATGAAGTAAGCATGGTGTCAAATATAATGCTTGCTTTTGTGCATTTGAGAATGCAAGAAATTCTTAGAACAGACTATGATGTCTTATTTGGAGGAAAACATATTATTGTTTTTGGAGATCTTCTGCAGTTGACTCCAGTGAAAGGACAACCTGTGTTCAAAATACTCACTCATGAAGATACCAGGAAGTGCTTAGGGAGCATTGGAAACGTTAATATATGGTTAAACTTTAAATATGCAGAACTGCTTCAAAATATGCGGCAGGCAAAGGATGAAGATTATAAAAATATTCTACAAGATGTAAGGATCGGACAAGTAAGTCAGCAAGGGAAAGAAGTTTTACATGCACGATTAATTTCAAATTTGTACCCAAATGAAAACATTCTTCCAGAGAACATTTTTAAGAAAGTTAACGAGAAGAAATCTGGAATATGTTTGTTGCCAACTCTGAAAGAATGTTCCATGTTCAACAACAAAATGTTACAGTTAGAAAATGAAGAGATAGTGAAACTGGAAGCTATTGATATAATGGAGCATATGGGAGCAACAATTATTTTGACTGAAAATTTGACATCAAAATTGGATTAATTAGAGAAGACTATATCTAAAACTGCTGGTTTTGAAAAGACTCTGAATGTGTGTTTGAATTGTCGTGTCATTTTAAGAAGGAATTTAAATGTTGAAAGAGGTCTGGTAAATGGATCAATGGGTTATGTTGTTGGTTTTGTGAATTACAAAAATAGAGATGGAATTGAAATTTCAAAAATTAAATTTGATGACATTGATGAAATAGAACAAATTTGTCGTTGTTCAGCTAGATTTTTGCTCGTGAAAGACTTATATGTTCGCCGAAAACAGTTTCCTATTTGTTTGGCATATGCGGTGACAATTCATAAGTCTCGAGGTTTAAGTGTAGATAGCGCTTTGGTGAACATTGGAAGTTCTGTGTTTAAAGAGGGTATGGCATATGTGGCATTATCACGAGTCAGAACTGGATTGTACTTGATTGAGCGTGATGAAACAAAGATTTGTGCAGATCTAGATTGTGTAAAAGAATACGATAGGTTAAGAAGAGAGTATGCTCCACATTTGCCTCAATATCCTCTGATTGAAAAATGTGTGGTAGGCCGAAAAAGAAGAAATGAGAGTAATTGCAGTGAGGTATCAGCAAAAAGGCATAAAGTAGATACAAGTGTAATTGTAAAGAGAAACAAAAAGGATTCTGTTGAAGATGTTGTTGGATTTCAGTTTGAAAACAGTTCTGGTGTCAACTGCTATGCTAATGTAGTAGTTAATGTTGTTTTTTTTCTTCAAAATTTACAAAGACAGATTGTTGAAAATCGGGAACAAACATTGTGCTGTTTATTGAATTCTGTGTTAGACAAATGTAGTAGTGATAGAGCAAAAATAGAAAGTGTTTCAGAAATTAAAAATCTTATAGATATATGTTCAGGTCAAATTCAATTTTCACAGAATATTCAGCAGGATTGTCAGGAATTCATATATATGTTTGATGTATTACAAGATGAAGGAGTAGATATAAAAAATCTATTTGGCCTTTCTTGTCAATGGCAACATGACTGTGATAACTGTGCTTCATCAAGTACTGCTAGAATAGACTCTGAAAGATTTATATATTTAACTTTACCAGACTGCAAATCAGTGTCTTTCAATAATCTAGTTAAAGCAGCGGATCACAATATGGTGTGTACCCAATGTAAGTCTGCAATGCTGTCCACATTATTTCTACAAAATTATGGTCACTATGTTATTTTAATGTTCCAACGATGTAGACCTGATGGAACTAAATTGACAACTTCTATTAAAAATTTTGTGGCTTCTCAGTTATCGATATCAGGAAGAACCTTTGCAACTCTAGCTATTATTTTTCATGACGGTCCTTCTACAACATCAGGGCATTACACATGCTATTTAAAAACTTCTAAAGGTTGGACCCAATGTAACGACACTCATTTGACTTTCAAACAACGTTTGCCTTTTGGCTTTATAAATCCATACCTAGTGTTTTTACAGCCAAAATTTAGGTAAAGGTAATTGGCCTATGAAGACGGGAGGAGTACTCATATATACTCATACATCTGACACTATTTGGCCAAATGGAAAGGTGCAAGAATGAGTAAAGAGTCATGACTGAAAAAAAGGAGTATATTAAAATTTTGAAAATATTTCAGATGTTCTTGGAGCTTTTCTTGTAGAAAGTCGATGAAATGGATTTCTAAGTGAACAGCAAAGTACTATGCAACGAGAAAAGGACCTCCATGATATACTACTTGGCCTCAAGGAAAAGTAAGTCAACCAAAGATTAGCGTACATTTGTCATTTGTCAGTATATAAAGTTTTTTTTAAAAAACAATCTTTTAGATTGTGTTTTTTTTTCCCGCAGTCATATGATGAGTAATTTGAACTCACTGCTTTAAGTGAAATTCAATATATTCTGAGAACAGCAAAAATAAACTATGTAACATGTTGTAGAAGTTATTCTATACTTTGGATTGTGTAAATTAAATTGTATTCCCATTCTCTGACATCCACTCTCCCTCGCTTATCTTTGTTTGCTCCTTACTTTTGACCTCTTCTCTCTATTTTTCGTTCACTACTTCTCTGTGCTCAGTGCCTCACTCTACTTGTGTTTAGCTACCTTCTATCACTTCTTTTACAACAACTTCACTGCTCCTCTCTCATCGTTCTTCATCCCATTTCTTTTACTCTGGTTCCATTACTATCCCTCATTTCCTTTCTTTCAATGTCCTTCTCTTTACTTTCATCACCAAATTATTTTCTCTCAGTACCACTGTTTTAGTCGTCTTCTCCTCTCTTTCCTTCTTTTTGCTCACTTACTCATTTCCTTTTCTCACTCATTGTACTCCACCTCACTCAGTTTTTCTCTTAGTGTGTCTACCTTATAACTTCCTCAGTCCATTTCCTTCAATTGTTGTATATTATTCTGTCTCCCTTCATCCTTTCACTCTATGACTGTTCTTCACTTACTCTCAGTTATCTTCTATTCCTCATTCTTCTAAATGCATCCTTAATTAGACTGTTTTCTGTCTCAGTCATTATCTTTTTACTTACTTCTGTTTCCTGATTTAGTTTTGCTAACACACATTGTTTTAGTATCTTTCTTACCTTCAGTTCATTTCTCTGTTCTTCTCTCTTTTTTCTTAGTGAATCTATATGCCTTACTCTTTGCAATTTGCTCTCCTTCTATTTCTTTTTCCCTCTTTTTGTCCTTCTACCTTAGTTTATTTCCCTTTCTGTGTTCTTCACTCTAACTTTATTTCTAAATAGAGTGTTATTATGTTTTTAGCTCTTCATTTGTATCTTTTAATTTAAAATACATATTTTACTAATTATAACTTATTTTTTCTTCTCTCTTTCACAGATACCAACTGTAGTAAAAAAAATTTAAGTTACATTTATTATATGGTAAGTATGACTAAAAAAATGTAGTTTGTTATCACCCTTTGCTTTAAGGTCACTAACATTTTCTCAATCTACCTCACTCCTGTGTTTTTACTCTGCTTCTCTCACTTATTCTTATTCTCCATGTTTACTCCCCTTTCCCTATTTACCCTCTCATATTCAACTTCTTTTGATCCCTATTCTTTACTTCACTTACCCTCTGTTCCCTTCCTTTGCTTCTTCACTCATTCTCTTTTTCTTAATTATTTACCTTACTCCTACACATATACCTCATCCCCCTCCCAACACATACACACACCTGTAACATACACCCCACACACACCACACACACACCTCATACACACAAAAAAAACCTCCCAAACACACTCCTCAAAAACACACACACATTCCATACACACACATACATCGAACACATATACACCCCACACTCATACACTTCTCACACATATTTCACATACCCTCATCTCTACCCACACCAAAACACTCCACACAACCACACCCACAGACACACCTTACACACCCACACTCCGACCTACACCCACTGACTCCCTGTAAGTCAGACACACTGCATTACTTATCTTTTTTTGCTGTTTTACTCAAGCCCATTCAGGTACTGTTTCATTTACTCTCTTTGTCCTCTCTCTTTGTCACTCACCATGTGTTATCCTAATTCAATATTTCTCCCTCTTTCACCCCTCTTTACTTATACTATGGGTAACGCACCGGGGAGTGTAACAAGGGGAAAACCAAGAGAAACAGTAAAATAATATTTTAGAGTGCTTTGAGGTAGGGTAGCTGTTGTGTTGTGTGGGTGATTTACTTACTGCACTCCTTCCACTCCTTTTCTCAGTCCCTCTGTTCTCACAGTTCCTCACTCCTGTTCACTCAGTCCGTCTCTCTTACTGTAATTGTCTCTGTTTCTTCACTCTTTCACTACTTGTTCATTATGCTTTCTCCCTGAAGTTCAAGCACACTACGTTATTTACATTTATTTGCTGCTTCAATTATTCCATTTCTGTTACTTCTTCTTTTCTTCTTTCAGTTTTTTCTCTCTGTCAATCCACATGTTTTAACTTTAGTCGATTTTATCCATCTTATTTCATCCCTCTTTAGTTATGCACACTACTTTTTTCTCTCTCTCCCTCACCAGTGTTATTTAAATCTGGTTCCGTTATTACCTTTTATTTGTACATCATTTTTTCTCTTTCCTTTTACTCTTTACAGCCACTCACATTCTTCATGTGCCTCTGCTTTAGTATTCTTCTTCTCTCTTTCTTTGTTTCACAGCCTTATATTTTCTCTCTTACACTTTCTTATATCTTTTACACTGTTTTACTATGTATTACACAGTACCTCTGTGTTGCTCTCTCTTGCAGTCTGTCTCTTAACATTACTCTCTCTTGCTCTTATGCTCTCCTTCTCTTGTTATTTTTTTATTTATTTTTTTATTGCGCTAACGGGGCGCTCTCCGGTGCGCGCACCGGGAAGCGCACCCATGAGAAAAATGAAGTCAAGAGTGCTAAAAATTTAAAATGGGAGGTAGTTCTGAAAAGAACTTTTTTTTAAATGTTTTTGTTGTTTTATATATTTTTTTATTTTTCTGAACATTTTTTGTTGTATTTTTTGAACAATTTTATGTTTTTTTGGGGGTTTTGTGGGGGGAACAAAGAAAAACAGGCATTAGAAAGGGCTCAACAGGAGCAAAAAAAAAAATTTACTTCTTGGGGCGTTTTGAGCACTTGTGGTTTTCAAATGCTCTATTAATTAAAATGATACTCATATTCCCATATGAAATTAGTTCACCACAATAAATGCACACTTGCTTCATGTGCACAAAATTCTGTTGAATATTTGGGACCGTCTCCCTCGCCTTTGGTCCCGATAGAGTTTCCTGTGACGATGTACTGGCCACAGGAGTTGGTGGGTTATCCTGGAGGTGACGCAGCTCAGCAGCGCTGTAATTGATTGGATGCCACCTCTGCATGTAGCGGTGCATAGTATAGTTTCCAAAACTATACTTTTTGTTTGTACCTCTAGACAAAACATCTTTGCAAATGAGGCATGTCACGTATCGGGCATTGACCTTTTTTTGGTCTCGAGGGTAAGAGAAAAATTGCCATATAAAATTGGCTATGTGGTGGGATTTCCGGGGCTCTTCACGCAAGAACTGCCTCGGCTCTACGTCCTCTTCCTCTTCTTCTTCCTCTTCCTCTGGGTTTGGAAGGAACTGTGGAGGTGGTCCTTCCTTCCTAGGTGGTTGTGGTGGTGGTGGGGGTCCACCAGCTGCAGCTACTACAGATGTCATTATTTTAACAAGCAGAAACAGGTCTTCCTCTCACAAAGATGAAAGTCGGAGTGAGGAAAAAAGGAGGGGTTTTCATCATTTGGGAAAAAAATAGTTCTAAACCAATGAAAAGTGTTATTTACAGGTCACATGACCTGTCACGCTTACGTTACGCGTCCCGCTCCGCGCCCAGAGCGCTTCCGGTGTGCTGCGCTCGGCGCCTCGTTCACGCACCGGAGCACTTCCGAGTGCGCTAACGGGGCGCGTCATAAGACGCATTACGCGGCAACACGATACGTCACGCGTCACGATGTTGTTCTCGAACGCGGCAGTTGTGCAAACGGAACGTTTCCCGGTGCGCGGATCGGGTCGCGGACCGGTAGCGAAACTAAAAAAAAAAAAAAAAAATGATATACATAAAAAAATTATATTAAATACATATAAAATATATTTTTGCTTTAAAAGAAGAATACATTTAACAGCTTTTAATATTTGCTATTAAAAAACCATTGAAATTCACTGAAAAAACCATAGGTTATAGACCATATATAGTTAGGAATTAGCATTTACAAAACCTTGAAAATTCACTGAAAAAACCATAGGTTATAGACCATATATAGTTAGGAATTAGCATTTATAAAACCTTATTTTACTCACACAAAACAATTGAAATTCGCATATATAGTTAGTTGCACTAACTATATATTTCGCGCACCCGCAATCCACTGCTGATGATGTCACATATTACATCATTCATGACATGGTCAGTGACATCACTGATGACATCACTGATGACATCTCAAATGACATCACTGATGACATCACTGATATCAACATCCAGTGTCTGTATGTTTCTGTAAAGTTTAAATATGTCTTACATATTGAAGAATGAGTGGATGTATAAGTGTCTGGATGAAGGATTTAGTAGGTGCATGACTGACTGTATGAGTGAGTGATTAAATGTGTCTCACTGAGTGCATGGGTTAGTGACTAAACTGTCTTAATTTGTGCATCATTATGTCTGTTGTTCTGTAAACTGCTGCATGTGTTGATCAGTAGCTATATGAGTAACTATATGGGTTATTGATTGGTTGCCCAAGTATTTGTATGGGAGACTGAGTGTGTGTGTGGGTGGTTGGGAGGTATGTATGGGTTCAAAAGTGCATGTGGAAACAGCTGTATGGGCGGTTGACTGTGTGCATTAGTGTATTGGTGAGTGAATGGATATCTCAGTGCTACATGTCAAAGTAAGAACATATGTAAAACACAGTATATGTGAGAGTTGACATATATAAATAACTGTGCATAAGAGCCAGTGAATGTGTGAGTGGCTGTATGGATCATTCTGAAATTGTATCAAGAATTGTATAAGAGAGTAAATATGTGTTAGTATCTGTTTGAATAAGTAAGGTGTGTATAACTGTATAGTTGAGGAAATGGAGGTGTGATTGATTCTTTGCATGACTGACTAGGTGTGTGAGTAACTCCATGGATGAGTGACAGTCTGTGAGTGTCTGTTTACACTGAGTGTATATAAGGTTATATTAGAGTCTGAAGAAGTTCATCGTATTATCACATGAATGATGTCATCAGTGATGTGATCAGTCATGTCAAATGAGATGTCATCAGTGATGTCATCAGTGATGTCATTTGAGATGTCTTCAGTGATGTCACTGACCATGTCATGAATGATGTAATATGTGACATCATCAGCAGTGGATTGCGGGTGCGCGAAATATATAGTTAGTGCAACTAACTATATATGCGAATTTCAATGGTTTTGTGTGAGTAAAATAAGGTTTTATAAATGCGAATTCCTAATTATATTTGGTCTATAACCTATGGTTTTTTCAGTGAATACATATATATATCCAGTTACCGCTCCAAGGTGCTTCTACGCTGAGCTATATATTTACATATATAAAAAACACAACAATGCCCCTGCGCTATACACAATAAATAATTGGATAGTACTGATGTAAGTTTGTATAAGAAAATGGTGGAGGTTATTAGGACAAATCTAAACATTTAGTAGAACTCCGAGAATGAGTATATATGAACGAAGAAGCATTGGTGGATAAACAGTCTGTTCTTGGTGTAGTCACTTCTGTTTATTGTTCCATTTCACAAGCCTGTTTATTGTTCCATTTTACAAGTCAACACGTGTTTCATCGCAGGGAACAAACTGCGAATCTTCAGGGCTGGATAGAAACATAAAATACATATTTGCGAACATGTTCTATTTATGAACATATAAAGGTAGTGACTTAATCGTGTCAAAAAACATGCCATTGAGTGACTCTGTGTCAGTGTGACGAGAAATCACTAACTTGGTGACATATGTGAATAGAGAATAGAGAATGGGTTAAATAAAAACAAAGGACTAAACGCACTGGCCGGATCGAAAGGTGAAGTGGCAAGGTGAAAAAGTGTTGTATTTTTAAAAAAAAGGACGGCATCCCAAGTGACTTGTACGTGATATTGTTGAAAGCAAAGGGGAGAATGGTAGTATAAATTTCAATTTCCATCATTTGCGCGTCCGACATTGTGCACATTGTTTGATAAATAATTAACTTTTATAAAAAGGTATATTCTGAAAACTTGTGCACTTATTTCCAACAACTTTTGTCTCACTTTAGTGTGAGATGACAATTCTATTGTGTAGATATCGTACCTGGAATAAATTACTTCTAGGATACTTCTAGGATTGGATGCATTCATTCGGATATCTAATTCTTGATCGTTTTGTGAAAAAGAAATTGGGGGAGAAGGCCGGTCAGTGTGTAGACTCTGTTGAGTGTCTACAAGAGGAAATGGAGAATGAAAGAGAAATAAGACAAGGGAGGTAGATTAAAAGAATCAGCTGGGTGCTAACAAAAGTGCTCTGGATTACTAGGTTATACGAGGGGGCTTTCCTGTTAAAGTTATCCGCTATTAATTGTAACGGTGGTCATGGTTAAAGAGATGTTAATGAAATTACATGACACTCACCCTCGTAGCAAACGTTACAGGTAAAAAATACGTTTGAGTAAAAAAACCCCGTTGGGGCGTTGCGTGGAATCCTAAATTCGGATTTCCAAAGGTTATAGACTCGGGCTGTACCAGATCTGCAGAATATATAAGGTGTACATACAATCGTAAACACAGTGTCCTTCCTTGTTTAATACGTGATACATCAGGGGAGAGAGAATAACAAGAAGAGAACCTACCTCGATTATTCACGAGTCGAGTGAAAACCGGGAGGAGAAAAGAGTTCGTGGTTGGGCGGGTACGCCGTTAAGTCCACGAGGCGGTTTCACCTGAATGTGTAAAAAATGGCAATGATTAGCCAAAGGGATTTGTGGGATGGAAGTTTCATGTTAAAAAGGACGGATAGCGTCTGGCATAACTTTGAGTTTCGTAAGAACGGAGCTCGCTTACCTAGTCAGTATAATTCTCCCTCTCTTGGTTTCCCGGCGCCGTGTATCGAAGACGGTACACGTGACCGGAAGTCAGGCTGGAATAAATACCGGTGTTCTGGCTAAAAAAGGGCTAGAACGTTGGCTAAATTGTATGTTCTCCAGAATTGGCAAACTAAAGAAGAAATACTATACTCACTAGAGTATTGAGTATATTATTGGGTATTTCGCTTTCAAATTGTTTCTATGAAAGTGCTAACCCTTGTTTACGCATATAAAGGCGAAACCGTGACTGGAAAATATGTACACAGTTAGTGGTTAGCCGTTTATAGGGCGACAAATACAAAGAGGAGACTATGTTTAGTATTCTAAAAACCAGGATATTTGTGTAGTGTCGAAAAAGTGTTGACACATAAGGTAGTTGAAAATATGAAGAGATGAGTGAGTTGAAAAAAGAGCACATTTGTATCAAAATGGCACCCAGCAAGGGAATATTGAAGGGGACAAGAGGGTAAAAAATGGCTTGGTAATTTCACTTTGGAGAATGTTAACTAAAGGTCAATAGACCTGATGTAGGACTGCAAAATCATGAGTCTTACATGTGTATGTTGTTCAAAATCATGAGTCTTATATGTGTATGTTGTTCGGTATTATTATATATTTTCCCTCTTTCTTTTTTGTAGAACGAGAAAAACTGTTTGGTTTTATATATTATAATTTCATAGATAAACCCTCTTGCTTGCGTTTTTTAGGCATGAATTATCTTAAGTGGACACAAAGTAAGTAACATGGATATATACGTACAGTGTCTAGTTATGAACACAGATGAAAACAAACGTTCCAAAATGGAGGAAATTTTTTTTTGACACATGTTGCATAAATATGTTATGCGTATCTGTTTATACAGCGATTAAACATGAAGTGTTAAGATAACATAGAGGTTGGATTTTGTTCTTAATGGGGGAAAGAAAGAAACCCAAAAAGAAAATCTATTCAGAGGTTGGTATGTCTAATTCCCCAGAAAGAATTGCAGTTCTGGGTCATAATTTAACCCACACTCAATGCTTCGAAGACGCATGATCCAAGTAGCTTCTTTACGTCTCAAAGCTAACTCTCGATTCCCACCCCTCACATGGATAGGCACAGTTTCGATTCCAAACAATGATACTTGGAAGTCTTCTACATTTGCTTGACATTTAGCTACATGTAGAGCTACTGGGTATTTAAGGTCCTGTTTTTGAATGGCCCTCATGTGTTCTGATATTCTGTCTTTCAAGGTCCTTATTGTACTACCAACGTATTTCTTGCCACATTGGCATTCTATGATGTAAACCACGTATTTCGTGGTGCAGTTGATATTCACTCTGATGTCATATAGTTCTTCGGAAGGGCCCTTGAAGTGCTTGGTTTTATGTTTGGCCCACTTGCACATTGTGCAAAAGCCTCATTTAAAGAACCCGTTGCTGCGTTGGGTTAACCAGTTAGGGGTCATGTCAATGCGTGGGACCGTAGGACTGAGCCTATTCCTCAATGTTCTCCCTTTGCGAAAAGTGATCTGAGGGGTTGTAGGGATCATTTCTTTTAGTGTTGAGTCATCTCTTAGCAGACCCCAGTGTTTAGTCATGCTGTTCCTGATCGAGTGATGAAGAGCGTTATATTCCGTGATCATTCTCACTGTTTTATCTTTCGCCTTCTGGTTGTCCTTAGTTTTCAGTGTATCTAGTCTCTTGATTTTATTTAATTTCCTTTTTGCTTCGGACAGGATAGTCTTTGGGTAGCCCCGTTTCTCAAATCTCATGTTCATGTCTTCTAATGTAATGTTGAGTTCGTCATCATCACTGCAATTACGTCTTGCACGGAGAAATTCTCCAAAGGGTATCGATCTGATCTGATGGAAAGGATGAAAGCTATCAGCTCTTAGAATGGCATTGCAGGATGTAGGTTTCCTGTATAGTTTGCTCTGTAAAGTGTTTTCTTTTACATAGAATTCCAAATCTAGAAATTCTATATGTGATTTACTGTATTTCATGGTGAAACTCAGTTCCCAATTGTTCAAGTTGAGATAGTAAAAAAAACTCTGTAGCAATTCATCTGTGCCAGTCCATAGTAAGATGCAGTCATCTATATACTGACCCCAAAAAAGAATGGAGTCAGTATATCGGCTGCCTTGTATACCCCAAATGTGATCTGCTTCGAACGCACCCATGAAAAGGTTGGCGAAAGAGGGTGAGAATTTCGAACCCATGGCTACTCCTCGTTTTTGTTGATACCACTGTTTATGAAAGATAAAAAAGTTGTTATTCAAAATTAAGTTCATCATCGAAATTAGCATTTGTGTGTGTGCCCAAAGCGATGCCGGCCGGTTGGACAGAACACGGGTGATTGCTTCTATACCTAGTCTCGGATTGATGCTGGTATAGAGAGCGACAACATCCATGGTGACTAAAGTAGTACCCGGTTGCCATTCTAAGTCACCCAAAAGGCTAAGAATGTGTTTTGAATCTTGTATATAGGAGGGTAAGTTTCTGACTAGTGGGCCCAGGAACACATCCACATATTCTGCCAGTCTTTCAGTTGGACCTCCGATTCCAGAAACTATCGGTCTCCCTGGTGGAAAAGGGAGATCCTTATGGATTTTTGGAAGGGTGTAGAGCCATGGGTATGTTGGTTTGAATACTTTAAGATACATGTACTCATCTTCGTTCAGGAGACCATCTTCTTTCCATTTACGTAGATGGTCATAATTATTAGATGTCAGTACACCCATAGGGTTTTGTGCAATTGGTTCATAACAAGATAGGTCTGCTAATTGATTCAGTATCTCGTTGTTGTAGTCGTCTGCGTTCATAACCACAATATTTCCTCCCTTGTCCGCCTCACGAATAATGATGGAGGGATTCAGGGTCAGTGTGGTTAGGGCGTTACGCTCTCCTTTTGTTAGATTGTCTTTGAATGTAAATGTTTCATTTAATTTTTTGGTGTTGATTTTGTTCAGATCTTCTAGAACATACCTATGAAAATTGTCAATACTGTTGCCACCCGGTAATGTAGGTGTCCATGTGGACTTGGATTTGAGACCACTGGCAACCCCAAAATCTGTGTCTATATTGAGTTCTTCTAGAAGTTGCCCCATTTCCATAGGGCTATCTTCCCGTTCAGTAATTGACAACAGTAAATGAATTGCTTGTATATCCTTTATTGTGTGTACATCATTATCCAATACATCAGGAATATTTCTGAAATTTTTTCTAACAGGTATTTTTCCTGCAAAGTACTTTTTTATTTTCAAGTTGCGGACAAACTTAAAGAGATCTATTTTAGTTTGGCAGATGTCGCCTGTGGAGTATGGATTGCGAGTAGATTAGTCATATCTGGAGTGAGTGGAAAAGAGGATAGGTTGATTACTTGAACCTCTTTGCTCTCATTTTCTATTTCTTTGTTATGCCGGATCTTAGTTTTTTGCGATAATCTTCGTTGCCCACCCCTGCTCCCTCTGTGGGTTTTAGAGTTTGTGCGCCTCTTTGGGATTGCACCCTGTTTCCCTTGCGAATGCGTTCCATTTCCACTAAAAAAGGAGTGCTATTGGCATCAAGGATATCTCCCATTTCTAGTTCTGGTTCGCTTGTACCCACAGTGTTAAGGGATGTGTTACTAGATGAAATGGAGCTAGGGGCAGATGTGTTGCCCCCGGATTTCTTGGGGTTATTGGATGGAATCATTGCATCGTATTTACGATCGTAAGTGAAAACTCTACCATTGCGGTAGTCCCCATCATCTCCTTTTATTTGTCTCGCTTTTCTATTTTTTATTTCTTCCTGGTGTTTGAGCAAGACCTCGTCCAGGATGGTGTAGTTTTTCACAGTAGGTTCTGGCAGGTTACGATCTTTTATTTCTTGTTCTAGGATTGCAATTTCTCCCTGTAGTTTAATGGTTTTGCGATCTGCGCTTTCTATTAAAATGTCCATAAGAACAAAAGAGTTGTTATTGACAGAGTCTTCCCATTTTTTCATTAGGTCTACATCAAGATTGTCATAGGTTGGAAAGATTTGAGAGCGCAAGCCTCTGGGTATTTGTTTCAAGCGCATGTATTGCTTTAAAGTGGTAGCATCCCACCATCGTGAGTTCTCTTGCTTTTTTAGTCTTTCAAGTTTTTTGAATTTATCTTTTAAACCCTCAATCCGAGGGGGACCAGAATTGGCCGCTGCTGTATGTGTGGGCATGCCTTTGGCTAAATTCTCGAAGAGGTCCGCGGCTATTTTGTCTCTATCCATATTATGGTAGAGACGTTTAGATTCGTATATTCTTTGGGTATATGTACAGGTGAGGAGTCTTGGCGGGGGGCAGCCCTCTCTGGAAATCAGTTATTACAATCAGCAGCTTAGAGGTCTTTTAGTATTCCAGAATAACTAGGCGCACTACCTGGGTGGTCGCAAGGTAATAAGTTCAAACGGTAATCAGTGTAGGCAATGAGGCGAGCGGTAATCCCTCACAACCGCTCCAAAATGGACCAGCAAGCCGATCCACACAATTAGAAAAAACAACAATGCCCCTGCGCTATACACAATAAATAATTGGATAGTACTGATGTAAGTTTGTATAAGAAAATGGTGGAGGTTATTAGGACAAATCTAAACATTTAGTAGAACTCCGAGAATGAGTATATATGAACGAAGAAGCATTGGTGGATAAACAGTCTGTTCTTGGTGTAGTCACTTCTGTTTATTGTTCCATTTCACAAGCCTGTTTATTGTTCCATTTCACAAGCCAACACGTGTTTCATCGCAGGGAACAAACTGCGAATCTTCAGGGCTGGATAGAAACATAAAATACATATTTGCGAACATGTTCTATTTATGAACATATAAAGGTAGTGACTTAATCGTGTCAACCGGAGTGACAAAAAGCATGCCATTTGAGTGACTCTGTGTCAGTGTGACGAGAAATCACTAACTTGGTGACATATGTGAATAGAGAATGGGTTAAATAAAAACAAAGGACGAAAAGCACTGGCCGGATCGAAAGGTGAAGTGGCAAGGTGAAAAAGTGTTGTATTTTTAAAAAAAAGGACGGCATCCCAAGTGACTTGTACGTGATATTGTTGAAAGCAAAGGGAAGAATGGTAGTATAAATTTCAATTTCCATCATTTGCGCGTCCGACATTGTGCACATTGTTTGATAAATAATTAACTTGTATAAAAAGGTATATTCTGAAAACTTGTGCACTTATTTCCAACAAATTTTGTCTCACTTTAGTGTGAGATGACAATTCTATTGTGTAGATATCGTACCTGGAATAAATTACTTCTAGGATACTTCTAGGATTGGATGCATTCATTCGGATATCTAATTCTTGATCATTTTGTGAAAAAGAAATTGGGGGAGAAGGCCGGTCAGTGTGTAGACTCTGTTGAGTGTCTACAAGAGGAAATGGAGAATGAAAGAGAAATAAGACAAGGGAGGTAGATTAAAAGAATCAGCTGGGTGCTAACAAAAGTGCTCTGGATTACTAGGTTATACCAGGGGGCTTTCCTGTTAAAGTTATCCGCTATTGATTGTAATGGTGGTCATGGTTAAAGAAATGTTAATGAAATTACATGACACTGTAACGTTTGCTACGAGGGTGAGTGTCATGTAATTTCATTAACATCTCTTTAACCATTATCCAATTATTTATTGTGTATAGCGCAGGGGCATTGTTGTTTTTTCTAATTGTGTGGATCGGCTTGCTGGTCCATTTTGGAGCGGTTGTGAGGGATTACCGCTCGCCTCATTGCCTACACTGATTACCGTTTGAACTTATTACCTTGCGGCCACCCAGGTAGTGCGCCTAGTTATTCTGGAATACTAAAAGACCTCTAAGCTGCTGATTGTAATAACTGATTTCCAGAGAGGGCTGCCCCCCGCCAAGACTCCTCACCTGCACATATACCCAAAGTATATACGAATCTAAACGTCTCTACCATAACATGGATAGAGACAAAATAGCCGCGGACCTCTTCGAGAATTTAGCCAAAGGCATGCCCACACATACAGCAGCGGCCAATTCTGGTCCCCCTCGGATTGAGGGTTTAAAAGATAAATTCAAAAAACATGAAAGACTAAAAAAGCAAGAGAACTCACGATGGTGGGATGCTACCACTTTAAAGCAATACATGCGCTTGAAACAAATACCCAGAGGCTTGCGCTCTCAAATCTTTCCAACCTATGACAATCTTGATGTAGACCTAATGAAAAAATGGGAAGACTCTGTCAATAACAACTCTTTTGTTCTTATGGACATTTTAATAGAAAACGCAGATCGCAAAACCATTAAACTACAGGGAGAAATTGCAATCCTAGAACAAGAAATAAAAGACCTTAACCTGCCAGAAACTACTGTGAAAAACTACACCATCCTGGACGAGGTCTTGCTCAAACACCAGGAAGAAATAAAAAATAGAAAAGCGAGACAAATAAAAAGAGATGATGGGGACTACCGCAATGGTAGAGTTTTCACTTACGATCGTAAATACGATGCAATGATTCCATCCAATAACCCCAAGAAATCCGGGGGCAACACATCTGCCCCTAGCTCCATTTCATCTAGTAACACATCCCTTAACACTGTGGGTACAAGCGAACCAGAAATAGAAATGGGAGATATCCTTGATGCCAATAGCACTCCTTTTTTAGTGGAAATGGAACGCATTCGCAAGTTAAACAGGGTGCAATCCCAAAGAGGCGCACAAACTCTAAAACCCACAGAGGGAGCAGGGGTGGGCAACGAAGATTATCGCAAAAAATAAGATCCGGCATAACAAAGAAATAGAAAATGAGAGCAAAGAGGTTCAAGTAATCAACCTATCCTCTTTTCCACTCACTCCAGATATGACTAATCTACTCGCAAAGGGCCTTAGTTTCAATCCATACTCCACAGGCGACATCTGCCAAACTAAAATAGATCTCTTTAAGTTTGTCCACAACTTGAAAATAAAAAAGTACTTTGCAGGAAAAATACCTGTTAGAAAAAATGTCAGAAATATTCCTGATGTATTGGATAATGATGTACACACAATAAAGGATATACAAGCAATTCATTTACTGTTGTCAATTACTGAATGGGAAGATAGCCCTATGGAAATGGGGCAACTTCTAGAAGAACTCAATATAGACACAGATTTTGGGGTTGCCAGTGGTCTCAAATCCAAGTCCACATGGACACCTACATTACCGGGTGGCAACAGTATTGACAATTTTCACAGGCATGTTCTAGAAGATCTGAACAAAATCAACACCAAAAAATTAAATGAAACATTTACATTCAAAGACAATCTAACAAAAGGAGAGCGTAACGCCCTAACCACACTGACCCTGAATCCCTCCATCATTATTCGTGAGGCGGACAAGGGAGGAAATATTGTGGTTATGAACGCAGACGACTACAACAACGAGATACTGAATCAATTAGCAGACCTATCTTGTTATGAACCAATTGCACAAAACCCTATGGTTGTACTGACAACTAATATTAATGACCATCTACGTAAATGGAAAGAAGATGGTCTCCTGAACGAAGATGAGTACATGTATCTTAAAGTATTTAAACCAACATACCCATGGCTCTACACCCTTCCAAAAATCCATAAGGATCTCCCTTTTCCACCACGTAGACCGATAGTTTCTGGAATCGGAGGTCCAACTGAAAGACTGGCAGAATATGTGGATGTGTTCCTGGGCCCACTAGTCAGAAACTTACCCTCCTATATACAAGATTCGAAACACATTCTTAGCCTTTTGGGTGACTTAGAATGGCAACCGGGTACTACTTTAGTCACCATGGATGTTGTCGCTCTCTATACCAGCATCAATCCGAGACTAGGTATAGAAGCAATCACCCGTGTTCTGTCCAACCGGCCGGCATCGCTTTGGGCACACACACAAATGCTAATTTCGATGATGAACTTAATTTTGAATAACAACTTTTTTATCTTTCATAAACAGTGGTATCAACAAAAACGAGGAGTAGCCATGGGTTCGAAATTCTCACCCTCTTTCGCCAACCTTTTCATGGGTGCGTTCGAAGCAGATCACATTTGGGGTATACAAGGCAGCCGATATACTGACTCCATTCTTACTATGGACTGGCACAGATGAATTGCTACAGAGTTTTTTTGACTATCTCAACTTGAACAATTGGGAACTGAGTTTCACCATGAAATACTACAGTAAATCACATATAGAATTTCTAGATTTGGAATTCTATGTAAAAGAAAACACTTTACAGAGCAAACTATACAGGAAACCTACATCCTGCAATGCCATTCTAAGAGCTGATAGCTTTCATCCTTTCCATCAGATCAGATCGATACCCTTTGGAGAATTTCTCCGTGCAAGACGTAATTGCAGTGATGATGACGAACTCAACATTACATTAGAAGACATGAACATGATATTTGAGAAACGGGGCTACCCAAAGACTATCCTGTCTGAAGCAAAAAGGAAATTAAATAAAATCAAGAGACTAGATACACTGAAAACTAAGGACAACCAGAAGGCGAAAGATAAAACAGTGAGAATGATCACGGAATATAACGCTCTTCACCACTCGATCAGGAACAGCATGACTAAACACTGGGGTCTGCTAAGAGATGACTCAACACTAAAAGAAATGATCCCTACAACCCCTCAGATCACTTTTCGCAAAGGGAGAACATTGAGGAATAGGCTCAGTCCTACGGTCCCACGCATTGACATGACCCCTAACTGGTTAACCCAACGCAGCAACGGGTTCTTTAAATGTGGCTTTTGCACAATGTGCAAGTGGGCCAAACATAAAACCAAGCACTTCAAGGGCCCTTCCGAAGAACTATATGACATCAGAGTGAATATCAACTGCACCACGAAATACGTGGTTTACATCATAGAATGCCAATGTGGCAAGAAATACGTTGGTAGTACAATAAGGACCTTGAAAGACAGAATATCAGAACACATGAGGGCCATTCAAAAACAGGACCCTAAATACCCAGTAGCTCTACATGTAGCTAAATGTCAAGCAAATGTAGAAGACTTCCAAGTATCATTTTTTGGAATCGAAACTGTGCCTATCCATGTGAGGAGTGGGAATCGAGAGTTAGCTTTGAGACGTAAAGAAGCTACTTGGATCATGCGTCTTCGAAGCATTGAGTGTGGGTTAAATTATGACCCAGAACTGCAATTCTTTCTGGGGAATTAGACCATACCAACCTCTGAATAGATTTTCTTTTTGGGTTTCTTTCTTTCCCCATTAAGAACAAAATCCAACCTCTATGTTATCTTAACACTTCATGTTTAATCGCTGTATAAACAGATACGCATAACATATTCATGCAACATGTGTAAAAAAAAAAAATCCTCCATTTTGTAACGTTTGTTTTCATCTGTGTTCATAACTAGACACTGTACGTATATATCCATGTTACTTACTTTGTGTCCACTTAAGATAATTCATGCCTAAAAAACGCAAGCAAGAGGGTTTATCTATGAAATTATAATATATAAAACCAAACAGTTTTTCTCGTTCTACAAAAAAGAAAGAGGGAAAATATATAATAATACCGAACAACATACAAATATAAGACTCATGATTTTGAACAACATACACATGTAAGACTCATGATTTTGCAGTCCTACATCAGGTCCAATGACCTTTAGTTAACATTCTCCAAAGTGAAATTACCAAGCCATTTTTTACCCTCTTGTCCCCTTCAATATTCCCTTGCTGGGTGCCATTTTGATACAAATGTGCTCTTTTTTCAACTCACTCATCTCTTCATATTTTCAACTACCTTATGTGTCAATACTTTTTCGACACTACACAAATATCCTGGTTTTTAGAATACTAAACATAGTCTCCTCTTTGTATTTGTCGCCCTATAAACGGCTAACCACTAACTGTGTACATATTTTCCAGTCACGGTTTCGCCTTTATATTCGTAAACAAGGGTTAGCACTTTCATAGAAACAATTTGAAAGTGAAATACCCAATAATATACTCAATACTCTAGTGAGTATAGTATTTCTTCTTTAGTTTGCCAATTCTGGAGAACATACAATTTAGCCAACGTTCTAGCCCTTTTTTTGACCAGAACACCGGTATTTATTCCGGCCTGACTTCCGGTCACGTGTCCGTCTTCGATACACGGCGCCGGGAAACCAAGAGAGGGAGAATTATACTGACTAGGTAAGCGGGCTCCGTTCTTACGAAACTCAAAGTTATGCCAGACGCTATCCGTCCTTTTTAACATGAAACTTCCATCCCACAAATCCCTTTGGCTAATCATTGCCATTTTTTACACATTCAGGTGAAACCGCCTCGTGGACTTAACGGCGTACCCGCCCAACCACGAACTCTTTTCTCCTTCTGGTTTTCACTCGACTCGTGAATAATCGAGGTAGGTTCTCTTCTAGTTATTCTCTCTCCCCTGACGTATCACGTATTAAACAAGGAAGGACACTGTGTTTACGATTGTATGTACACCTTATATATTCTGCAGATCCGGTACAGCCCGAGTCTATAACCTTTGGAAATCGGAATTTAGGATTCCACGCAACGCCCCAACGTTTTTTTTTTACTCAAACGTATTTTTTACCTGTAACGTTTGCTACGAGGGTGAGTGTCATGTAATTTCATTAACATCTCTTTAACCATGACCACCGTTACAATCAATAGCGGATAACTTTAACAGGAAAGCCCCCTGGTATAACCTAGTAATCCAGAGCACTTTTGTTAGCACCCAGCTGATTCTTTTAATCTACCTCCCTTGTCTTATTTCTCTTTCATTCTCCATTTCCTCTTGTAGACACTCAACAGAGTCTACACACTGACCGGCCTTCTCCCCCAATTTCTTTTTCACAAAACGATCAAGAATTAGATATCCGAATGAATGCATCCAATCCTAGAAGTATCCTAGAAGTAATTTATTCCAGGTACGATATCTACACAATAGAATTGTCATCTCACACTAAAGTGAGACAAAAGTTGTTGGAAATAAGTGCACAAGTTTTCAGAATATACCTTTTTATACAAGTTAATTATTTATCAAACAATGTGCACAATGTCGGACGCGCAAATGATGGAAATTGAAATTTATACTACCATTCTTCCCTTTGCTTTCAACAATATCATGTACAAGTCACTTGGGATGCCGTCCTTTTTATAAAAAATACAACACTTTTTCACCTTGCCACTTCACCTTTCGATCCGGCCAGTGCTTTTCGTCCTTTGTTTTTATTTAACCCATTCTCTATTCACATATGTCACCAAGTTAGTGATTTCTCGTCACACTGACACAGAGTCACTCAAATGGCATGCTTTTTGTCACTCCGGTTGACACGATTAAGTCACTACCTTTATATGTTCATAAATAGAACATGTTCGCAAATATGTATTTTATGTTTCTATCCAGCCCTGAAGATTCGCAGTTTGTTCCCTGCGATGAAACACGTGTTGGCTTGTGAAATGGAACAATAAACAGGCTTGTGAAATGGAACAATAAACAGAAGTGACTACACCAAGAACAGACTGTTTATCCACCAATGCTTCTTCGTTCATATATACTCATTCTCGGAGTTTTACTAAATGTTTAGATTTGTCCTAATAACCTCCACCATTTTCTTATACAAACTTACATCAGTACTATCCAATTATTTATTGTGTATAGCGCAGGGGCATTGTTGTTTTTTCTAATTGTGTGGATCGGCTTGCTGGTCCATTTTGGAGCGGTTGTGAGGGATTACCGCTCGCCTCATTGCCTACACTGATTACCGTTTGAACTTATTACCTTGCGGCCACCCAGGTAGTGCGCCTAGTTATTCTGGAATACTGAAAGACCTCTAAGCTGCTGATTATATTTACATATATATATATATAACAAAGAAATAACGAATGGACATATACATGAATTCCTAAATTGACAGTATATGACATGAAAAAATAACACACACCAAAGTGTAAAGATTAATAATGTCACAAATGCCAAAGCTACTCTGCATGCATCGCGACATACCTTTTAAAAAAAAATCACTTGACACAAAGCACTTAAATAGCATATTACTGGTATGCAATAACACTTCACTGACCACAATGCACCAAAAAAAAAGACAGGAAATTAACACGTGCTAAACATAAAAGAAAGCATTATGTCAGGTTACCTCATCCCGTGATCAAGCCTCTGGAGGAGGTGAAATGCGTTGGGACTGGCAAGGAAAATAAAGCTGCTGTAAAGCTTGTTTAAAAAACAAATTGCGAGAGAGTGCGTCCTTATTTCAGTTCGTAACTGACTGATTTGGTTTTTGCATATATATATACTAGCAGCCCGTCCTGACGTTGTCCAGGTATGAAATAGAATGTGTGTAATGTGTGTATTCAGATACGGTCATTTGCGTGTTCTCCCGATTGAGGCCCAGCTGCAGCCCAAGTTGATGTTAGCAGGCACGTGTCCCCCCGCTTGAGGCCCAGCTTCAGCCCTGGTTCATCTTAGCAGGCGCATGTAATTAGTGTAGTGATCCGCCGCCTGAGCCCGGCTACAGCCCTGGCTGATGTTAGCAGGCGCGTGTAATTTGGTTTAATGTGATAGTTCAGTAACAGCGCGCATGAGAGGCTGCAGTAATTGTCTCCGCAGACATGCTCAGTCGCGTGTGCCCCCGCTTGAGGGCCAGCGGCGACCGTCTAACAATTAGAATTGAGTGAGTCTTGAATGATGGTTTCCCGCTGTTCTTATTTTTTTATGACCCACACCAACGCTCTTCGGCCCGAGTGCTTTTTAGACGCACCCAGGTCAAGCCACACACTGCGTTCAGCCCTTTCAGGCGCACCCAGGCCAAGGCACACACAGCATTCGGCACCCCCAGTATGTGTGAGACAACGGACAGTCCCCCAAGGGAGTCTTGCGAATGGTTACTTACCACGCTTCGAGGTGAACGCCTTTGTGACGCTTCCAGCAAACAGCCACAGCAGATGATCTGATTAATGTACGACCCAGATGGCATGAAGTGGGGAATGTAGCACACGCCCCCAGTGTTTGTCACGGCCCCAGCGTGCCCCTTGATGCGGCGAAATTGCGTAATTGGTGCTTCACATGGCATGAAGGGCGGACACACGCCCACAGCGCGGACACACGCCAACAGCGTTTGTCACGGCCCCAGCGTGTCACGCCCCCACCGTGCCCCTTGATGCGGCGCAATTACGACTCACATGGCATGAAGGGCGGAACGTACCAAATGCCCCCAGCGTTTGTCACGCCCCCAGCACACGCCCAAGGCAGAACACAGAAACGCCCGCAAGGGAATACTTTGCTGGCACGGTTCTTTTACCTTTTAAATGTATATGGAAGCCTATGTCCTTCTGCTGCAACTGCCCTTTCCAACGCTGTATTGGGTGTTGTGATTGGTGCTGTGGTTACTGAGATTACCGCCTCAAAAGTTTGGGCTCTCTCTTTATAACATTAGTATGGATATGGATTTTCGCCAAAATTTTCAGCGCTCTCTCGCCGGTTCGTAACTTCCCGTGGCAGAACCATTTAAATCCACAACCAATTCCCCCAGCTGGGAGAAAAACGGGACGAACTCGCGTTTGTCTTCACTTATGTGCTTTTTTATTTAATCCTCACAGCATGGAGTTTCTCAAGCAGGCAGGCACGAATCTACGCGTTTCGGGATTGCATATCCCTTGTTCACGATCAATTTGGCTCCAGGCTCTCAGTCTCAATATAGTTAGTCACATTATTACATCATTTCCTATTTGATGTTATTTTGGCCCTAGGCCTTCTGGATGATGTAGTTTTTTGCAATTTTTTTTATACTTTTTTTAACCGTCTGCATAGCCTATGTCCTTCTGCTGCAACTGCCCTTTCCAACGCTGTATTGGGTGTTGTGATTGGTGCTGTGGTTACTGAGATTACCCGCCTCAAAGGTTTGGGCTCTCTCTTTATAATATTAGTATGGATATATATATATATTAAATTTATCGTGTTAGCGGTCCTAAATATACACTTTGACAAAGTAGATGATAAAGACGGTAATACAATCTGCAAAGACCTTCTTGCATTAAAACTGGCACAGAAGGTAGAATCTCAAACTCATCAAGGGGGACACATCTTAGACCCACTATTTACCAACTGCCCTGAGGTGGAAGCGGGAACACCACACCCACTCCCATGGTCTGACCACTACCTAATCCCTTTCACCCTACCGTCTGAGAAAAAGGAGGTACGGGAATGTACCAAACCCATTACTACCAGAAAATGGGCAAAATTTAACTCTGCCTCTTTTTCGCGCACTCTCATGAAACAGAAGCCTATACTAGACCAGGATAGTAACCTAGCCAATAACCAGTTAGAGAGCTGGATTACAAACGCCCTTGATAAAGTAGCACCCTGGAGCACGAGAGTCCCAAAAAGCCCTAAAACAACCGCACCTTGGTACAATGAGGAACTGAGAAAAGCTAGGAAAATATCAAAAAAGGCAGAAAGAACGTGGAGGAAAGACTACTGCAATAAAGCCAAGAAAGAGTACAAAAAAGAACTTAAAAACTACCATGCACTTATTAAAAAAGTCAGATGGTAATTCTACACGCACAAAATAGACATTGCGAATAACTCACACAAAGAGCTGTTCTCTATCCTAAAATCCCTCAAAACTCAGAAAGAAAAGACAGCTGACATTCCAGACACCAAAGAAAGCTGTAATGAGATAGCCGAGTTTTTTTCTAACAAAGTAACAAAAATATACCAAACCTTTCCAGCAGAGGCAAGACTAGGGACTACCAAACAAAATGTCACACCTGTAGCACTGGTCATTTCCCTTCTAGAGAGCTTTAAGATACCAGCTAGCACAGAATTAAGTGCCATAATAAAAAGAATAAAATCGGGCTCACCAAGAGACCCAGAACGACCGGAGAAAATCGTAGAAGGGCTGGAAATCATCCAACCCTATATTAAAGAACTCATTGCGCACTCCTTCAAAACCAGTGTAGTCCCTAAAAAATGGAAGCAAGCAATTGTGAGGCCGCTGAAGAAAAAACCCACCCTTGACTACACTAGGCTGGACAACCTGCGCCCGATCTCACTACTCCCTTTGGTGGCAAAAATCGCAGAGAAAATTATTAATAAACAAATAGTGGAGCACATAAACACCAATGACCTATTACATCCTTCACAGTCAGGATTCAGAACGGCGCCCTCTACTGAGTCGGCACTGCTAATGGCAACGGAGGCTCTGAGACAGCACGTAGACGAAGGTCAAACTGCCGCACTGATCCTATCAGACCTCAGTGCGGCGTTTGACACCGTCTCACACCCTATGTTACTTCAGAGACTGGAATCCTGCGGCATCAGGAAGACAGCCCTTAAATGGCTGGCTTCATTTCTAGACGAACGCAGCTTCCAAGTGGCCCAGAGAACACACCTGTCCAATAGCTACCCCCTGCCCCAGGGAGTCCCCCAGGGATCTATCCTGAGCCCCACACTTTACAACCTGCATGTGGGCCCACTGGCAGAATGTGTGGAGAAGCATGAAGTGGCGATAGTATCCTATGCGGATGACACGCAACTTATTGTTAAGCTATCCCAAACCAAAAGTCAGGCAGCCGCCTGCTTTGGTAACTGTCTTCGGGAAGTAGCTGACTGGATGTCAAACCACTGTCTCCGATTAAATAGGGATAAAACGGAGGTACTAGTGGTAGCAAAGACACCTACCATTTGGTCCTCTGCATGGTGGCCGGAAGTACTAGGACAAGTCCCCCGCCCCAAGCAGGAGGTAAAGAACCTAGGCATGTGGCTGGACCACAAACTATCCTTCGATAACCAAATACAGAAGGTAAGCGGGAAATGCTATGGCATCATAAAAACCCTTAGGAAAGTCATAGACCTACTTCCAGCTCAAACAACAAAAACCATAGTCCATGCAGTTGTTACTTCACAACTGGACTATGGACACGTTCTCTACCTTGGGGCCTCTAAAACACGCTTAGCCAAACTACAACGCGTGCAGAATGCTGCTGCACGTCTGGTGCTCAGCCTCCCGTGGAAGACGAACACTAGGAAGGCCCTGGAGACGCTCCATTGGCTTCCAGTGGAAAAAAGAGCCAAGTTCAAGGCAATGTGCTACTGCCATCGCATACTAGCATGAAAAGGCCCTAAATACCTGCAACCTTTGCTGACAAAATACGTTCCTGGAAGTACCCTTAGGTCCACTGACCAGGCACTGGTAAACATCCCCAGAATCTTCAAAGCCCACACAGGAGCACGCTCCTTCAGGTTCCTGGCGGCGAAAACTTGGAATTCCCTGCCAAGAACTTTAAGGATGGAACCCAACGAGAAAACGTTCCGCAAACAGCTAAAGACCCGGCTATTCTCAACGCGGAGGATAAAATATAAGAAGTACTCACCTCCCATAACCTCTTCTCTGTCCATGCCTCAGTGCGGGGGGATACCGTTGGTGTAACCATGCGCTGTACAACTGAATAAATATAAATATATATATATATATATATATATATATATATATATATATATATATATATATATATGTGTTCAAGCTTTATGGAATATGTGCCCTGGCTGTCTTTTCTACAAAAAGGCTAAAAGATTATGGTGTGAATTTAAGGGAGTTGCCACACCACTAGGGCCGCCGTCACAAGTAGGCGAAGGAATCATCGTAAAGGGATTACTTTGAAGAATTCCTTTGCCCGCCTAGGCTTGCTTCAATACAACTTTACATAGGAGGCAGTGTGCTTGAGTGGGATTGGAATTTATCGAGGATCCCTGGGTTTGACTCCGGAGGAGAGACAACGAGTCAGCAATAAAGGGAGATTAGCACGGACAGGTACCACAGCGCATAACGGCATGAAAAAGGTATGTGGGCTTTGCGTGGCAGGAGAGCTTGTCTGTCAGTGAGGGTGGCCCTTATGCGATAAAAGTCTTGGCAAATCCCCCAAACCACGTATCTGTGGATACGAGAGGACTTGCGCTGCACAAAGAAATTCAGAGACACTGCAGAAAGAAAGGATTGGGGGTGAATGCGAGCGGGACAATCAGTTGGTTGCTACAAGTTCAATTGGGGTCATCTGTATGAACACAAAGGAGTTTACCGGCATTGGAGAATCAGGAAAGCGAGCTCTTTGATACATAACAATGGTGGTACTATGTAAATTATAAAAACCGGAGGCACACAGCAAGCATTCCCACTACTTTTATATTACAGATGAACCATCTTGCATTGTTTAGTTTATTGATTGATGACCTGTGCACATATACCCAAAGAGTGGAAGCCAACACAAAGATAATCCTTTCCCCTCAATATCCTGTACTGCAGATATCTAGATATCTGATTTTAAAAAATAAACCAGACAATTAGCAGCCGAGCACACAGTACAAACTCCAAACATTCAAGCAAAAGCATAGGCTGACGGAACCAAGGTAGGCTAAGTCTGGCTACAGTTGGGCCTACGCGTAGAAGTGCAAGAGTGCACTTTTATTGATTGCAGTCACAATAGACACTGCATAGAATGGCAACCAGTAGACACAGTTGTCATAAGGAAGCAGTAGAAAAGCTGTTCATGAATATTTCCATGACGACAAGAGAATAACAAAATGAAAACGCGAATTCAGAAAATGACACCCAAAATAAAAAATAACTATGGGATAGGTTATGGCGAGCCCTCAGACAACAACAATCCAAGTGGCGGGAGGCAACATCATTACAAAAATATGTTGACTGTGACAGGTCCACGAGAGGCCTCCGTATATTTGTAACACCTGTTCCTGATCTTATTGAGGAATGGGCAAAGAATAATCATAATTGCTCAACAATAACGTTATAACTACTTATCAAAAATGCGAAAATAGATATTGAACGCCTGACCACAGAGAGCAACAAAATTATGGAATCATTGAGAACTAAATATACAGGGAAGAAATAAAGGCCAAGAAACAATGGAGGTTTTACAGAGATCAGATTGATTACGAGAAAGGACAAATACGTACCTTTGAACTGAAGTTTGACCACCAAGACAACACCACCCAAAGCTGTCACAAAAACCAGAGAAGAAAATCAAACAGTGGCTGGAGCAACAGGAGGATGACCAGACCCCAATGAAAGTGACGCAAGTGAAAGTGATGAGGCCATTCAATCAGAGATCCAAGGAGTAAAATCCAAAAGTTTAAAAGAATTCAACCTTCTATCACAATTACGATAATCCAACAAAGGAAACCAGAATACTCTGCAAAATACAGGTCAAGTATGCGGAGGGAGAGGGGGCGCCATTGTGGGAATGAACACAAGAGGCAGAAAAATGGAAGACAAACTTACTTTGGTTAATCTTTCTAACTGTATATTATCGGAAGTAGAAAATGAGGTTCTGTCAGAAGGCCTATCATTTTGTCCCACAGCTTCTTTTAACTATACTGAAAGCAGAATTGACCTGTTCCAGTTTACCAGAAAACTAAAACTTAAAAAATGGTACACAACAAAGACTAAACAAACATGTACTGTTAAGGACAAACCTTCTATTCTTGCAATAGAGGATATAGATCTGCTACAAACTATGGAAGGGGTGGAAGGTTTGAATGAAAACCCGATTTTACATCTAATGAATGATGATTTAACAACAGATTTAGCAAGTAAAAGCGGTTTCAAACCAAAATCTATATTTTTTACCCCAGATCACAAATGAGGCAATTTAGGTATTTGAAAAAGGCATAGGGAATGAATTACAGAAAATTGACAAAAGATGTAAGTTTAAAAATGGCAACCTTATTAGTGAACAGGGGGAAGCATTGAAAGATCTTAAAAACAATAGATCAGTGGTAATCAAAAAATCTGGTAAGGATAGTAACGTGGTGGTATGGCCCATTGAAATGTATTGAGCTGAAGGTAAAAGACAGCTAAAAGATGTGAACAGTTATGAAGTATCGAATCGACAAAAATATAACCACAGAATAGAGTTATACAGGTACCAATTGAGGGAATGGAGAGATGAACTCCTCATTGATGACAATGAATATGCTTATCTTAACTGTTGTTTTCCCAAACTTCCTGCATTTTATATGTTTCCTAAGTTGCATAAGAACAGCTCAAACCCACCAGTTAGACCAATAGTGTCCTCAAGGGGCACTATGTTTGAAAATACATCCAAGTACATCCACCATTTTTTAGGAACACATGTCTATACACTCCCATCGTACATACAAGGCACAGGTGATTTTCTTCGGCGTATTGATGGAATCATATGGGAAAGACATTTTCTAATGATGACCTTGATGTTAACTGTCTCTACATGTGCATACCACACAAACTAAGTATTAAAGCCTGTTGACATTTTTTAAGATCACGCTCAGTGTCATATCTGTTTTACACACAGATGATTCTCAGTATGATACACACATGCTTAATGAATAATTTCTTTATTTTTACAATGATATTTACAGACAGACCCAAGGGACCGCCATGGGAACTTGTTTTGCTCCCAGTTTTGCTGGGTTGTACCTGGGTTACTGGGAGGAACACATATTCAATAACATCAGGCTGTTTAAGGACCATGCGGTCCTTCGGGCCAGGTATATCGATGATATATTCTGTGTTTTGAATGGGACAAAAGAGGAGGCAGATTCAATGGTTAAGCTCCTGAATATTAATGACTTGAATTTACAGTTCACAAGTCAGATTAGTCCAACAGAAATTGAATTCCTTGATATAAAACTCAAACTATGCAATGGTAGATTGGAAAGTGAACTGTTCCGCAAGCAGACAGCGGGAAACAGTCTCTTGCATGCAACTAGGTGTCACCCCAAAAATCTCATCGAAAGTATTCCATATGGGGAATTACTTTGAGCGAGACGGAATTGCAGCTCAGAAGAGGATTTTAAACAAGAAATGTCAGAAAGGAAGGAACGATTTATTGAGAGAGGCTATTCATGCCAAGTGGTAGAACAGGCGTGTAACAAAGTCAGAAGTACACAAAGAGAGGATGTGTTAAAAAGAAAAGTGTAAAAAGATGAAGCACAACTCATAAGGTTATAAAAGAGTTCAGTACGGAGGCATGGGACATCAAAAAGAGCCTGAATACATTTTGGAATGTCCTACAGACAGACGAAACACTGGTCAAATTAATAGGTGCCCAGGTCACCTTCAAGAGGTGTACTTCACTAAAAGATGTACTGTACAGCAGTACCGTACAAGAAAGGCAAATGCAAAATAAGAGACAAGGGTTCTTTACCTGAAATACATGTAAAGCCTGTAGATTCAGTACAAATCATAAAGAGGTCAAACTATCTAAAGAGAAACCAGCATATAGGATAAGTAAACATTTAACGTGTATCTAAGACTACTGTTTTTACTGTCTAGAAAGCCCATGCTCACTGTACTACATCATCAGTACCATACATAAAGCAAAAAAACGTGTGTTAGAACATCTGCGTGCCATTACAAATGAAGAAAAGCAGTACACAGTGGCTAGGCACTTTAAAGATGGACACATTTAGGATACGAGTTTGGTGAAATTCTGTGTTCTATACATGATCCCAGTATCGGAAAGAGGGGGAAATAGGGTACAACAACTTCATAGATAGGCTTTTCTGTTTTCAGTTTCTATTTTTGGTAAATTCTGGTGTACCTTAAAAAAACAGTGGTTCTCGGTGATTACACATTTTGGCACCATTTAAAACAACAGAAACAGTGTTTTTTCCGGTGTTTATGGAAAGTGTTGCTTTTATTATTGCTTGCTTTCTGCACTGATTGTGCATGGTATATAGAAAGTGTACGTACAGTGTATATGAGGTCCAAATACAGTTTTTTCAAATCAAACTTATTGCATTACACCACACAATACTTCTTCAGTGAGTCTTTGTTCATGTGTGCTCGCTCTTTTCTTCCCATGTAAAACCTTTTCTGTAAAAACGCACTCTCAACATTGGCCCTTGAGATGGGCAACGCCAAAACAGCCAGTACACAATTTGCTAACTCTGCCCACCGACATAACCTTCCATGCTAATACTGGTGCACTTGAAGAATGTGATTCTCTGGGAAAGTTCTGCAACAATACGTTGAACTGGGCGCTAATTCCCTCAGAGTTATTGAAGCGGTCAAAAATGAAGCAGCACTTTTGAAACTACAGAGAAAATTCCCCTTTATGGAAGGGATCAAGAACTTGTAAGAGTATCACAGTTAGGTTTCATTGACTTCAAATGCCATGGTTAGCGAAGGGACATTTCTATGCATCATTGCAAGCCATTTCTAATACATTGTAAAATAAAAGGTCCTAAATTGCTCTTCAACATTGCTTTGCTTACTAAGTGGCAAGCACTCTAACATGGAACAGGGAACATGTTGCAGTTCCAAAGTCACTAAAGGTGTGGCCTAGCCTAATCTCAAGGAGATGTTCACATATACACCAATTATGCTAAACACTTGGCAGCCAGGGGTGTTTTCAGTTTTTTTATTATGTCCACTACAGCAGTTATTTTTCCAGTAAAATCTAAGAATGCAGTACAGTGTACTTTTTGTTCACATCACTTTCAATATGAGACCGAAGGTCCTCACATTTCTTGCCTTTGGCATCATCACTCAGCATAAATTCTGTAAACTGTTGTCACATGGATAATATAGCGTTCACAGCCCCTTGGATTGAGAACCATCAGCTAAGTGACACATGTGGGATGACTTTCTTTGATGCCACACAAAGCACAAAATGAGAAATATTTGCGTTTTCATTCCCGCGCATAAAAAAGCAGTGTACCAGAATGGACTAAAAAGTTAATAGAATTCTTCATTAACTCTGAAGATGGTAAAGGTGCTTTCAGCATACCATCTAACAAGTGGCAATGATGTCTTATAGGGAAGCACTTCAGCTCCGGTATCGATTTTGTCAGGTCATCACACAACATTTTCATATACGTAGCTGAATCACTGAAAATACAAACAAAATCACTCCAATCTTTGTTGAACTTAGAAAGAACTTTATAGCAGCAGCATTCCAAGTGACACTGCGTTCCATGTTTTCCTAAAGGCTGATGTCTTGTTTTCACCACTATCCCATATACTTGGTGATAGCACTCTCTTCACATATACTTGTCACTATACCTTGCATTGAATGTTTAAAGCCTGAGGTATTAGCAATTCACCTACTATCAACACTGTCTCACTAGAAACTGGGGGCTGATGTATCAAGGGGTTTACCCATTTTCTGTGGGTAAATGTGATGGCACATATTGGGAAAGATTCTTATGAAGTCAGCCATTTTACCTATCATTGAAAGACTCAAAAGCAGCCAAAATATCAAATATGATTTTGTTATTTCCTGATTCTCTACAGTTTATAAAATAATTGAACAAGACCTAAAACATGCTTCTTTAGACCAAAGACCACAAAACCGAAAAAAGAAAAAGGAAGAAGAAACAATACTTTAGTGACATCCCTAAACAACAAACTCAAGCAGAATAATTTTATCCAAGTCTTTCTTAATGCTAGCTTGTATAACAAAGGTATAATGTATTGGCCACTTCAGAAAGGAAAAAAATTACTCTTTCACTCTTCTTTTCCTTTCTTTGAATGACATTAATTTTGTGGTTGAGAGGTGTTTTGTCAGTATTTATATGTTTACACTGGTGAGGGCTATTTCCCTTTTGGTGGAGTTTTATCAGTTATTATAGGTTTAAACCTAAAACCAGACAGCCTATACATAGATTAGAATCTAAATTTATTATCAATTATAATACTATGTTTCCCAAAAGATTGAATAGGGATGAAGAATTATCAGTACATCTAGGGTGAACGATATTGTGGTTCATGAATACTCTAAGTTGGACGTTAAATAATTATTGACATGTGTATCTAAGAAGGTATGTTTACGCTTTTCAGATTTAAAAGTATGAGGATCTGATTATTTATGTTTTTTTAGGTCGCAAAGGGTTTGAAGTATGCAAGAGATCTTAAATCTGTAGGAGCTACCGAATAGCGGAGCTGGAATTTTCGCCTGCTGTAAGAAGGTGGTGGACTGTCTATATGTATCTGTATTTAGCCCACTAGGGCAGAATTCGATTACTTTTGATTATGGAAAAGAGTTAAAAAGCCCTCTGGAGCTTAATACAGATACTTATAAGTTATGCCATTAATAACTACATCAGGGAAATGGAATTGGTAATGCACCAATGAAGACAACATGTTTGATAAATGTATGCTCCCACATTAAAAGATGGCAGCCAAAGTGGTGTAATATTGTTTGCCCTTTAGGATCCTCTCTTTATGGTGTTGTTAGATCACATGTACTTATATTTGTCATTGGTGAATTGTAAATTGACCCGTGACCAAGAAGCTGTGCTTCGAAAAGCATCTGGAGATTTTCTTGATGCTTTAAGTTACATTTTCACACTTTATGGAATATGTGCCCTGGACGTCTTTTCTACACAAAGGATAAAAGACTATGGTGTGATTTTAAGGGGGTTGCCATCCCGCTAGGGCCGCCGTCACAAGTAGGCGAATGAATCAGCCTTGTAATATATAGAATCATTATTAGGAACTCTGATAAGGGAGGGAACATTGTCGTATAGCCAAGACAATATGGAAGAGGCGACCCAGCAATTGAACAACAATGACTGCTACAAAAAGGAGTAATACTCAATTAGCTCGAGCATCATGGAAGGAATTCTACTCTAAACTAATAGTGTGGCGAAGTGCAGGCCTTCTCAGCATAGATGAGTTCAAATTTCTCAAAAATGGTTATCCCACCATCCAGTCATATACTTTATTCCCAAAATACACAAACATGCATCAAAACCACCTGGCAGGTCGATAATATCAGCACACAGAAGTCTATTGGAAAATACTTCGAAATATATAGTCTTCTTCCTGCAAGAGTTTGTCCGCAGGTTTCCGTCAAATATCCAAGACACCAGAGATTTTCTAAGACAGCTGAGTATATACAATTGGGAATCAGACTATTTGTTAATGTCTCTAGATGTAACCTTGCTTTACACGAGTATTTACCATCAGGAGAGTATAAAAGCTACAGAACACTATTTGGGGTCTAGACCATTGTATCTCTTTTACTATATTAAGATGCTGGTCAACATCATAACATTTTGCCTTGAAAATAACTTTTTTTTTACAACCAAATGTTTCAACAAATATGGGGAGTAGCGATGGGGGCTTGTTTTATTCTTAGCTATTTTTGCCTCCACATGGAATGGTGGGAAAATATGGTTTTGAACACAACTCACAAGGAAATAGTTAATAATAATATTGTAGCCTGGTTAAGGTATATAGATGATCTATTTATGATCTGGAGAGGAACAGAGGCAATGGCACAGGATTTTGTCAATGAAACCAACAAAAACAACTTACATTTACACTTCACAGCTACTATCAGTAACCAGGCAGTATGCTTTCTAGATGTAGAGGTATTCATTATAAATAAACAAAATAGAGACCAAACTATATCGTAAAGTAAACGCAGGCAATAGTGTATTGCACGCCACTAACTATCATCCACAGCATTTGATACATAGCATTTCCTACGGGGAAATGCTGAGGATCAGGCGTATCTTTAGTAGCAACTTAGACCTGGCGGAGGCTCAGAATCAGAGCAAAGCTAGATTCATGGCCAGGGGATACAGTGAAAATACAATTGACATTGCAATTAAGAAAGCTAACATGTCCAATAGAAATATGATGATGTCTACAAATATTTCTAGAAAACCAAAAAGGGCCAATTAAACAGATCAGGACACCAGGCTGATACGTACGTATAATGAACAACACAATAAATACGTAAGATCATAAATAGGAATTGGCCTATTGTATGTAGTGATCCCATTATAGGTAAGGACTTACCTAGGGAAACAAGTATCACCTTTGGAAAAACAAAATCTATGAAAGATGCTATAGTTAGCAGCAGTCCAGAGGTGAAATCCACAACCAGCTAGCTGACATCACACAAAGGATTTGTCACATGCAGCAATTGTCGGGCTTGCAGATACGGAATCAATAAAGTGTCTTACAAAACCCCATTTAAGGAAGAGCCCACAAAAATCAACAAATTCCTTAACTGCAATCTATGTGTTGGAATGATCTTGTGGGTTGCAGTACATGGGTAGTACCAAGCTCCAGGCCCACAAGAGAATATTGAAGCACTTGAGAGCAATTACAAATTCAGACCCAAAATACCCGGTTGCACGCCACTTCAAGGAGTACCATAAAAACAACTTGGAACAGCTGAAATATTTTTTAATTGATTCCATTCCAGCATCAAGAAGAGGTGGCAACCAGGAAGCTAACCTCAGACAATTGGAAACTCAATATATTTTGGAGTTAGACACTAAGACACCGAATGGACATAACTTGAGTGAGGATTTCTACACGTGTTTATGAATATAGCATAAAAATATACAGACAGGTAGAAATCACACTAATTGTCTTCAGTTCAATATTAATACATTCTGATATGTAACTGCAATATGCTGCACCTAGCATTGTGCTATAATGTAATAATGGCTTTTAATTAATGGAATTGTTTATACATGCACTTACAGGCCTTTATGAACATTTGCACTTAGAGCACTTAGCACCTATTAGAGACAGAGTAATATTGCAAACATGCCCACAAGGGATGAAGTGTCTGGGGTTACCATCAGGAACCGTCATATCAGCCATATAATCATGTCTTTCTATATATTTACAAGGGGTACATTCGGCCAAAATTAAAGTAAAAGATCAAATACATGTGAAGTGAAAACTGTTAATGCATTTTACAGACATCATGATTTTACCCAATGTATTTTACAAGTATCATGAGGGTTTTTCTTTAGAACGTTTTAAACCATTTTTTAACGCTTCAACGTTGAATTTTAACAATCAATGTATTTTACAAAAATTGTTATAAGCATTTATTCATGGTGAAATGTTTAAAAATATAATGACATTTATATTTGCTGATTTGCACAAAACAGACCTGTTTAGTATGTCTTCTCTGTCTATGGGATATGTAATTGCATGTGTAGGCACATTGCACTTTAAATAAGTAATGAGACTCCAATAGCGCGTCATGTGATCAAGGCCGGTTGAGGCCGAAACGTGTCATGGCAGTCGTGGTGGTTTAACAGCAAGACATAAAAAAAATGTACTGACCACTGCATGATGGTTTGCATTTCGTTCTTTCCCCGCGAGAGGGGAATGCAAGGAGACGAATGAGAAGGTGATATATATATATATATATATATATATATATATATATATATATATATATATATATATATCAGTATAGCTTTACTATTCTGGGTGCCCCAGGGTCTAGTAAGGACACCCACATCAACCAAATTGTTGGAGGCTGCAGAGGCGAGCCCCAAGATCTCCACAACCCTTACTGACTCCCCACTATCACCCATATCAGAAGCCGAAAGTGAGGCCCACCCAGGGCACCCATATGCTTTTGATGCTTAAAGGCTGCAGGGGAGCTTCAATGCCAAACCATACACAACTCTTGAGCGGGAAGTAACTATAGTTAAATTTCCCATTTCACCAGATGTAGCACACTAGTGCACTGGAGAGACCAGGACCGCCGCTGATCGACTTTGCTTTACAAGGACCGCATCTGAATAATTTGCCCGCTGGAGACACAGATCATCAGCGATACAGGTGCTTTGCAAAGACCTGCCATCCCATTGCGGAACGTTAGTGCTTCCAGCACTGGACCTAGTACCGCCCTTTTGAAATATCTTATCTTGCCCCTTAGGTTACGACTTTGCAACTAAAATGCCTAATTAATATTACTGACACTTGTGATTTCACTTCCCAGTAAGATTCAGTACCCAACTGTTTCAACACCAATGTTCTTGTATATACTTGGAATGTCCACTGGAATGCATGCTTTATAACCTGTCTTCTGGCTCTACTACAGACATCTCTATTCTTACTGACCAAGGGCATTTTTATATATATATATATATATATACTAGCTTACCCGTCGCGCGTTGCTGGGATCTCCGAAGAAAGGAAATTCAAGGAAACTCGTTATGATAACATTCAATTTACATTGTGTCATTTTTATTGAAACTTATTCATTTTAATATGGAAAACATTTCAAAGTGTTGTTTTAATTCTATTTATTTATTCGAGTGCTTGTGGATACACAATTTTTTGTTTTTCCGTTTGGTGCGTACATCAGTATTCGAAAGATTATGAGGGCCCTGGGGGGCCGATATTTAAAAAAAATTATGCCAGAAACCTTTGCGGGAGTGTACTCAACAACTTCCCAAAGTTTCATGGTGATCGGATGAATGGTGTAGCAATGCATAAAGGACAAACAGACAGACAGACATACATTCGTTATATATATATATATATATATATATATATATATATATATATATATATATATATATATATATATATATATATATATATATATATATATATATATATATATTTTGCTGCAATGTGGTCTGTATAAAGGATCGCTCCACAGCGGGTGCCGGCGTTGGGCCAGACTAGTGGCCAGGATCGTTTTTTTACACAAAAAACGCCGCACACAGCAACTCCAGATTTTTATTCAGTGCCCAGTCTAACACCAACGCGTTTCAGCCTAACGGCCTTGCTCACGATAGGTGCAACTACTTTCCTCCAACTGTTTATACTGTTTTCTATTTCTACTACTCCCATGAATTCTGGGACATGTAGTTTTCCATTATATACAGGAGATCACCTTTGTTAGACAGTGTCCTATTTACAAGTGGGACTTAGCTCAAGTACTAAACAATTTTTCATCTTTATCTAACCAATGCATATTATTTAGAGAGATTAATATGTCTTAATATCTCATAAATTATATATATATATATATATCCAACACAACCCTCGTCGATAATTTATCCAACATACAACAAGCTGAGGCCCAGATGCATTTAAGGTGAGATTTAATGGCAGTAACACCCAACGCGTTTCGCAGCCACAGCCGCTTGTTCATGAGTAAAGGTATGTGCTTTGTCAATAAAGAAATACAAAAAAAATTGTCATGTGACATAGAAAGTGAAAACATACTCTCATTTTGAGCAATGCGGTGGTATATACATTAAACATAGAGTATTTAAACCAGCAATCTTATGTTTCTTCAGTAAAAGAACTTAACAAACCCGATAATTAATTTCAGAAATCATGAGCCACAGAAATTGCGCCCGTAAGTGATCTCAGTTAATTACACTGTTTCATCACTGCCGTACGGTGCTTTTGCTGATGTTGTCATACTAAAAGCACAGTGGGTATAGTCATATCGTGCACCCATATGCGCACAACTACGTTTCCCATAATTCGTAGCTGCGTGAAAAATAAAACGTGTAAGGATTCCTCCCGAATGCGCAAGTCATCAAGTCCCACTTATGACTACAATCACACATTATTGCTGATTGCATACATATACTGCAACCCAGCCATTACCACACTCTTATGGTTGCAATTAAGCCCCAGTGGGCAAAAACTCAAAATGCAACCAATGGGCCATGGACAGTAACATACCTACATGCTCATTTATAATATTGAAAATAAATCCATATGGTGTAAAAATAAAGCCACAGTGGGCAAAATCTAAAGTAAATAATACATTCCTGAACGTCCAATATGCCCGGTAACACATTTCATGCGATAATATTCTCGTATGTCTTCGTGGTCAAATTCAATGAGCTTGGGTCCAGGCTTGACACTTCCTCACAACTGGAGTGACATCCTTCCACATATCATGTTTCTGATAATTGTCCAAATTACCTATATATATATATATATATATATATATATCCATATCCATACTAATATTATAAAGAGAGAGCCCAAACCTTTGAGGCAGGTAATCTCAGTAACCACAGCACCAATCACAACACCCAATACAGCGTTGGAAAGGGCAGTTGCAGCAGAAGGACATAGGCTATGCAGACTGATAAATAAATATATAAAAAAATTGCAAAAAATCCATGCTATCCATATCCATACTAATATTATAAAAACAGAGCCCAAACCTTTGAGGTGGGTAATCTCAGTAACCCCAGCACCAATCACAACACCCAATACAGCATTGGATAGGGCAGTTGCAACAGAAGGACATAGGCTATGCAGAAGGATAATAAAATGTATAAAAAAATTGCAAAAAATCCATACTATACTATCCATATCCATACTAATATTATAAAGAGAGAGCCCAAACATTTGAGGCGGGTAATCTCAGTAACCACAGCACCAATCACAACACCCAATACAGCGTTGGAAAGGTCAGTTGCAGCAGAAGGACATAGGCTATGCAGACGGATAAAAAAATGTAGAAAAAAATTGCAAAAAATCTATACTATACTATATACCATCCATACTAATATTATAAAGAGAGAGCCCAATCCTTTGAGGCGGGTAATCTCAGTAACCACAGCACCAATCACGACACCCAATACAGCGTTGGAAAGGGCAGTTGCAGCAAAAGGACCTAGGCTATGCAGACGGATAAAAACATGTATAAAAAAATTGCAAAAAATCTATACTATACTATATACTATCCATCCATACTAATATTATAAAGGGAGAGCCCAAACCTTTGAGGCGGGTAATCTCAGTAACCACAGCACCAATCACAACACCCAATACAGCGTTGGAAAGGGCAGTTGCAGCATAAGGACATAGGCTATGCAGACGGATAAAAAATGTATATAAAAAATTGCAAAAAATCCATACTATACTATCCATTCTAATATTATAAAGAGAGAGCCCAAACATTTGAGGCGGGTAATCTCAGTAACCACAGCACCAATCACAACACCCAATACAGCGTTGGAAAGGGCAGTTGCAGCAGAAGGACATAGGCTATGCAGACAAATAAAAAAACTGTATAAAAAAATTGCAAAAAATCCATACTAATATTATAAACAGAGAGCACAAACCTTTGAGGCGGGTAATCTCAGTAACCACAGCGCCAATCACAACACCCAATACAGCATTGGAATAGGCAGTTGCAGCAGAAGGACATAGGCTATGCAGAAGGATAATAAAATGTATTAAAAAATTGCAAAAAATCCATACTATACTATCCATATCCATACTAATATTATAAAGAGAGAGCCCAAACCTTTGAGGCGGGTAATCTCAGTAACAACAGCACCAATCACAACACCCAATACAGCGTTGGAAAGGGCAGTTGCAGCAGAAGGACATAGGCTATGCAGACGAATAAAAAAATGTATAAAAAAATTGCAAAAAATCTATACTATACTATATACCATCCATACTAATATTATAAAGAGAGAGCCCAATCCTTTGAGGCAGGTAATCTCAGTAACCACAACACCAATCACAACACCCAATACAGCGTTGGAAAGGGCAGTTGCAGCAAAAGGACCTAGGCTATGCAGACAGATAAAAAAAATATAAAAAAATTGCAAAAAAATCATACTATACTATCCATATCCATACTAATATTATAAAGAAAGAGCCCAAACCTTTGAGGCGGGTAATCTCAGTAACCACAGAACCAATCACAACACCCAATACAGCGTTGGAAAGGGCAGTTGCAGCAAAATGACCTAGGATATGCAGACGGATAAAAAAATGTATAAAAAAATTGCAAAAAATCCATACTATACTATCCATATCCATACTAATATTATAAAGAGAGAGCCCAAACCTTTGAGGCGGGTAATCTCAGTAACCACAGCACCAATCACAACACCCAATACAGCGTTGGAAAGGGCAGTTGCAGCAAAAGGACCTAGGCTATGCAGACGGATAAAAAATGTATTAAAAAATTGCAAAAAATCTATACTATACTATATACCATCCATACTAATATTATAAAGAAAGAGCCCAATCCTTTGAGGCGGGTAATCTCAGTAACCACAGCACCAATCACAACAGCCTATAAAGCGTTGGAAAGGGCAGTTGCAGCAGAAGGACATAGGCTATGCAGACGGATAAAAAAATGTATTAAAAAAATTGCAAAAAATCCATATTATCCATATCCATACTAATATTATAAAGAGAGAGCCCAAACATTTGAGGCGGGTAATCCCAGTAACCACAGCACCAATCACAACACCCAATACAGCGCTGGAAAGGGCAGTTGCAGCAGAAGGACATAGGCTATGCAGACGGATAAAAAAATGTATAAAAAAATTGCAAAAAATCTGGACTATACTATATACTATCCATCCATACTAATATTATAAAGGGAGAGCCCAAACCTTTGAGGCGGGTAATCTCAGTAACCACAGCACCAATCACAACACCCAATACAGCGTTGGAAAGGGCAGTTGCAGCAGAAGGACATAGGCTATGCAGACGGATAAAAAAATGTATATAAAAAATTGCAAAAAATTCATACTATACTATCCATTCTAATATTATAAAGAGAGAGCCCAAACATGTGAGGCGGGTAATCTCAGTACCCACAGCACCAATCACAACACCCAATACAGTGTTGGAAAGGGCAGTTGCAGATGAAGGACATAGGCTATGCAGACAAATAAAAAAATTTATAACAAATTGCAAAAAATCCATACTATCCATACTAATATTATAAAGAGAGAGCCCAAACCTTTGAGGCGGGTAATCTCAGTAACCCCAGCACCAATCACAACACCCAATACAGCATTGGAAAGGGCAGTTGAAGCAGAAGGACATAGGCTATGCAGAAGGATAATTAAATGTATAAACAAAATTGCAAAAAATCCATACTATACTATATACTATCCATCCATACTAATATTATAAAGAGAGAGCCCAAACATTTGAGGCGAGTAATCTCAGTAACCACAGCACCAATCACAACACCCAATACAGCGTTTGAAAGGGCAGTTGCAGCAAAAGGACCTAGGCTATGCAGACAGATAAAAAAATGTATTAAAAAATTGCAAAAAAATCATACTATACTATCCATATCCATACTAATATTTTAAAGAAAGAGCCCAAAACTTTGAGGCGGGTAATCTCAGTAACCACAGCACCAATCACAACACCCAATACAGCATTGGAAAGGGCAGTTGCAGCAAAATGACCTAGGATATGCAGACGGATAAAAAAATGTATTAAAAAAATTGCAAAAAATTCATACTATACTATCCATTCTAATATTATAAAGAGAGAGCCCAAACATTTGAGGCGGGTAATCTCAGTACCCACAGCACCAATCACAACACCCAATACAGTGTTGGAAAGGGCAGTTGCAGCTGAAGGACATAGGCTATGCAGACAAATAAAAAAATTTATAAACAAATTGCAAAAAATCCATACTATCCATACTAATATTATAAAGAGAGAGCCCAAACCTTTGAGGCGGGTAATCTCAGTAACCCCAGCACCAATCACAACACCCAATACAGCATTGGAAAGGGCAGTTGAAGCAGAAGGACATAGGCTATGCAGAAGGATAATTAAATATATAAACAAAATTGCAAAAAATCTATACTATACTATATACTATCCATCCATACTAATATTATAAAGAGAGAGCCCAAACATTTGAGGCGGGTAATCTCAGTAACCACAGCACCAATCACAACACCCAATACAGCGTTTGAAAGGGCAGTTGCAGCAGAAGGACATAGGCTATGCAGACAAATAAAAAAACTGTATAAAAAAATTGCAAAAAATCCATACTATCCATACTTATATTATAAAGAGAGAGCTCAAACCTTTGAGGCGGGTACTCTCAGTAACCACAACACCAATCACAACACCCAATACAGCATTGGAATAGGCAGTTGCAGCAGAAGGACATAGGCTATGCAAAAGGATAATAAAATGTATTACAAAATTGCAAAAAATCCATACTATACTATCCATATCCATACTAATATTATAAAGAGAGAGCCCAAACCTTTGAGGCGGGAAATCTCAGTAACCACAGCGCCAATCACAACACCCAATACAGCGTTGGAAAGGGCAGTTGCAGCAGAAGGACATAGGCTATGCAGACGGATAAAAAAATGTATAAAAAAATTGCAAAAATTCTATATTATACTATATACCATCCATACTAATATTATAAAGAGAGAGCCCAATCCTTTGAGGCGGGTAATCTCAGTAACCACAGCACCAATCACAACAGCCTATACAGCGTTGGAAAGGGCAGTTGCAGCAGAAGGACATAGGCTATGCAGACGGATAAAAAAATGTATTAAAAAAATTGCAAAAAATCCATATTATCCATATCCATACTAATATTATAAAGAGAGAGCCCAAACCTTTGAGGCGGGTAATCCCAGTAACCACAGCGCCAATCACAACACCCAATACAGCGTTGGAAAGGGCAGTTGCAGCAGAAGGACATAGGCTATGCAGATGGATACAAAAATGTATAAAAAAATTGCAAAAAATCCATACTATACTATCCATATCCATTCTAATATTATAAAGAGAGAGCCCAAACCTTTGAGGCGGGTAATCTCAGTAACCACAGCGCCAATCACAACACCCAATACAGCGTTGGAAAGGGCAGTTGCAGCAGAAGGACATAGGCTATGCAGATGGATAAAAAAATGTATAAAAAAATTGCAAAAAGTCTATACTATACTATATACTATCCATCCATACTAATATTATAAAGGGAGAGCCCAAACCTTTGAGGCGGGTAATCTCAGTAACCACAGCACCAATCACAACACCCAATACAGCGTGGAAAGGGCAGTTGCAGCAGAAGGACATAGGCTATGCAGACGGATAAAAAAATGTATATAAAAAATTGCAAAAAATCCATACTATACTATCCATTCTAATATTATAAAGAGAGAGCCCAAACATTTGAGGCGGGTAATCTCAGTAACCACAGCACCAATCACAACAGCCAATACAGCATTGGAAAGGGCAGTTGCAGCAGCAACACATAGGCTATGCAGACGGATAAAAAAATGTATAACAAAAATTGCAAAAAATCCATACTATCCATACTAATATTATAGAGAGAGAGCCCAAACCTTTGAGGCGGGTAATCTCAGTAACCACAGCACCAATCACAACACCCAATACAGCGTTGGAAAGGGCAGTTGCAGCAGAAGGACATAGGCTATGCAGATGGATAAAAAAATGTATAAAAAAATTGCAAAAAGTCTATACTATACTATATACTATCCATCCATACTAATATTATAAAGGGAGAGCCCAAACCTTTGAGGCGGGTAATCTCAGTAACCACAGCACCAATCACAACACCCAATACAGCGTGGAAAGGGCAGTTGCAGCAGAAGGACATAGGCTATGCAGACGGATAAAAAAATGTATATAAAAAATTGCAAAAAATCCATACTATACTATCCATTCTAATATTATAAAGAGAGAGCCCAAACATTTGAGGCGGGTAATCTCAGTAACCACAGCACCAATCACAACAGCCAATACAGCATTGGAAAGGGCAGTTGCAGCAGCAACACATAGGCTATGCAGACGGATAAAAAAATGTATAACAAAAATTGCAAAAAATCCATACTATCCATACTAATATTTTTGAGAGAGAGCCCAAACCTTTGAGGCGGGTAATCTCAGTAACCACAGCACCAATCACAACACCCAATACAGCGTTGGAAAGGGCAGTTGCAGCAGAAGGACATAGGCTATTCCGATGGCCACCATATATATATTTTTTTTTGCAGAGTTTTATATAGCGCGAACTTGACCCGAACTGAATCAGGTATCAGAGCGCTTTACATAGCACCAGTTACGTTACATGAGGACACGCATTCATTTTTGTTAGGCACGGGGAGATTAAGTGATTTCCCAAAATCACAGGATGTTTGGCGTCGTTACCAGGACTCAAACCCAGATCCCCAGGTCCGAAGTCGAGCGCCTTAGCCGTTAGGCCAACTCCTCTATACATTTAAAAGGTAAAAGAACCGTGCCAGCAAAGTAGTCCCTTGTGGGCATGTCTGCGTTGTGCTGTGGGCGTGGGCTGAAGGCGTGTGGTACGTCCATCACATCGTAGGCTGTGGGCGTGTGCTGGGGGCGTGACAAATGCTGGGAGCGTGACAAACGCTGGGGGCGTGTGTCCGCCCTTCATGCCATGTGAGTCATACATACAAGCGCCAATTACGTTGCTGCGCAGTATCAAGGGGCACGCTGGGGGTGTGACACGCTGGGGGCGTGACACGCGGGGGGCGTGAGAAACACTGGGGGCGTGTGTCCGGCCTTCATGCCATGTGAATGCAATTGCGCCGCATCCAGGGGCACGCTGGGGGCGTGAGAAACGATGGGGGTGTGTGCTACGTTTCGCCCCTCATGCCATGTGGGTCGTACATTAATCAGAAGATCGTCTGCTGTGGCCGTGTGCTGGGGTGTGACAAACGCGTTCACCTGGAGGCCTGGTAAGTAACGATACTGCAGCCTCTCCTGCGCGCTGTTACTGAACTCTCTCATTCAACGAAATTACACGCGCCTACTACCATCAACCAGGGATCTAGCCGTGCTCAGGTGGCAGATCAGTACACTAATTACATGCGCCTGATAACACCAACTAGGGCTGCAGCTGGGCCTCAAGCGGGGGAACACGCGCCTGCTAACATCAAACAGGCCTGCATCTGGGCCTCCAGTGGGGGAACACGCAATTGAGTGTGTCTGCGGGGACAATTACTGCAGCCTCTCCTACTCGCTGTCAATCAACTCACTCATTTAACGGATTTACCCGCGGCTGATAACTCTCTCATTCAACGACATTACACGCGCCTGCTAACATCAACCAGGGCTGTAGCCGGGCTCAGGCGGTGGATCACTACACCAATTACACGCGCCTGCTAACATCAACCAGGGCTGCAGCTGGGCCTTCTCCGTCCCTATTCTAATGAAACAAAAAATTGTTTACCGCGAGATTTTAAAAAAAATTGCCCTTGCCAAATACACACATTACACACATTCTATTTCATACCCGGACAATGTCGGGACGGGCTGCTAGTATATATATATATATATGTATATATATATATATATATATATATATATATATATATATATATATATATATATATATATATATATATATATATATATATATATATATATGTGTGTGTGTGTGATGTTTGTGAGTGCAATATTGGAACCATTATGCATTCTAGTATTAGTGCAATAGAGGAGGTGATATAGGAGCAGCACCTGCCACTTTCTAATTCCTATACTTAACAGAAAAAGCACCTTGCACTTTGTATCCAACATTGGAATCATTTGAAATTGAATACTAGGTTGCATGAACCCTTGTGTAGCACCTCTTACCCCTGGTACTTTACAAGTATAGCATATTGCATTTTATAATCTATCTTATCTGCGTATTCTATTGTCAAAATAATACATTTTACAAAAAAAGCACCTTGCACTTTATATATTTATGCACAATCTATTATGAATAGACAGGTTTGTTGAATTGTTCCGGTTACAATATAGTGATGGTGATGCGGTTAGCACTGTTCCATTTTTTTCTCCTGGGAATACGATATTAGATCATTATAGACTATATAGCCACTCTAAAAACAGTTGTCCAATGTGACTGTCTACTTTGTGTGGTGTAAAATCTGTCTGGTTGAGTGCCTGAAATTTGGTACTTCACAATTATTTTTTGTTTCTGTAACAAACTGCAGTATGGACAAACGTCATCTTGTATTAATTGTAAATTAGATATTTTCCCTTCAAATACCATATGAAGTTTGTAATTGGTGGTGGGAAAGGGTACAGCTGTCCCTTTAAAATGGCACTCTGTGCACTGAACTCTACGACCCAGTAGAAGGCTATGGCCGAAACGCGGAGGTCTGATCGGTGGGCTAACATGCACCTTGCACTTTGCTTGTTAGGTGCTTAAACATATTTGGAAGCAGTAGCAGCCTAATAAATTGCTTCTATAAAGGATTCCTGTGTGCCGTCCTTCTGTTGGTCCTGGTTATGAAGTGGTGAAAACAGGGCTGATCACAGAAGCTTTCTCTAATTTGTAGCGTAGAGCCGGTCTATGTGAGACGTGCACCCGGAAGTGAAACTGCTTCTGTTTATCAGCGTTTCTGGCAGTGTTTGTGAGGGAAGGAGCTGCCTCCAACTGACAAGCCATGACGGAGGACGAAACACGGGTGTGGAACCTACTGCATAGTACTGAAGTGTACTACGGGACGGTGAGAGGCTTGGCAGCGACGGGAGGAGGGACGACACTTGTGGGCTGCTTGTGCCAAGGCGCGTGTGAGGGTCTCCCTTCCACACGCTGCTGCCGGGCAGCTTTACCATATCTTGGCAACACCCTGTCTTGCAACAATGTATCCGTGTAAAGAATTGTAGGCTTGCGCAAGTTGTTTTCTGCTCACACCGCAGGCTGTAATCTATTTATTAAATATACTGCGTATGTGGTGGAAATCCTGACGAGGTGATGGATTCAAAGGGAAGCTACATTACAGTGCATGTACACCTACAATGTTTAAAGAAAAAATATTGCTTTTAAAGGGGAAATACTGCAGTGAAATTACTCACTTTGGTCCTAAACAGACACTTTTTTGGATATATAAGCAGTATGGTAGACAGATGGAGTAAATGAGAGCTAATGTTAAAAGACATGTTTGATGAAAGTGGAGACATCAAGGAAGGACCTAGTAACAGCCAAAGTCCCAATTTGAACAACACACCACGACAACAGCTGAAGGAATTGGAGCAAGCAAGGACAATGGAGATTAACAAATGGTGGGAGAGTGTAACTTTAAAAACATACATTGAATGCAAGCACATTCCCAGGGGCCTGAGAATTTTTGTCTTACCAACTCTAAGAGATTTGTACTCTGACGTACTCCTCAAATGGCAAAATGATACCACTCAGTGCTCCATGAAACTTATAGACACACTTATAATACATGCAGAAAAAAGATTGAAAGATGCAATGGAGAAAATTGCTGCCATTGAAAAATCGCTAGAAAAATTCTTTGAAGCCCGGAAGGGAAGAAATTAGCAGAAGAGCTGGAGAAAAGGTTACAGAAACACAGGAGAGAGATACAAATGAAAATGATGGAAAAATTCAATAAAGACAGAATTGACTATGCCACTGGAAGGGTATACAACTTTACCCGCCAGTATGACACCAATTTTAAAAAGCAAACCATGCAACAAATTCAAGAACATGAACAAATAAAGTTCTCAAGTGCAGAAAGTTCAGAGGTCAGCTTGGGGGATGAAGGTGCCCAGGTTGGCAGGCCAAGGATAGATTTTTTCGGGGGTAATGCGACTGCTGCGAGTGACGACAAGGGGAAGAGGGAGAGGGGTGATGCCCCCTCCTGTGGCAGAAGAACAAAAAGAACCAGACGCAGCAGGAAGAGGCAAAGGGAAAGGAAAGAGGGGAAAAAGATAAACGAAAATAACCTCATGAATACAAAGGAAGATAATCTAGTGATCAATTTATCCAGCAAAATTTTGAGTGATAAACATATCAACTTACTTAATGAAGGATTTACATTCTGCCCTGAATCAGGGTTGGATCTAGCTTCGGCTAGAGTGGACCGCCACAAATTCTTCAGGAAACTAACATGAAAGATGTTTTTTGCCACAAGGCCTACTTCCAAACTGAGATCTGAATCAACACAACCTTTATCCAACCCTACCGGAGAAGACATCGAACCTTTGATAGACCTATACAATCTGACTAATGAAGGAGACCAACATGACACTGAATATGATGGAGCATCAAATCTCGAGGATTGTGCTGCAATAGGTATAGAAACAGATACATCTATAAGCAGTAAATGCAAAGGAAAATCGAAATTTTGCCCACAAATGCCACAAGGCAACAGAGTGGATGTCTCCCAGGAACTTGTGGCAGAATACCTGAGGGACATCTACATTAAAGAAAAGAAAATTGGAATCATAGACATTCCAATATAAAAACTGAGGACTGGTGGGCACTTACAGATTTACGGAGTGATACCAACATCATAATTAAACAGTCAGACAAGGGTGGGAACATTGTTGTGATGGATCATACCAAATATCATCGGGAGATTAGGAGACAATTGGGGGATTTTACCAACTACGAAAGGTTAAAAAATAACCCCACTAACCAAATTATGTCTACCTTTGATACTAAATTACAATTATGGCATGATGGAGGCCTGCTTGATGAGGATGAACTGCAATATCTCAGGGTCACCAATCCAATTGTCCCGACTCTATACGTATTGCCAGAAGTGCACAAGAGCCTAAAAAATCCTCCAGGCCGTCCCATCATCAGCTCATGTGGCTCTCTCTCGAAGAGAATATTTCCAGATTTGAGGATATCTTTTTGTTCCCATATGTAGCCGATCTACCCTCCTACATACATGATTCCATGGATTTTCCTAACTGCATCAATGAAACCGAATGGAAACTAGGGTACATCATGGCCACAGTTGATCTGGTCTCTATTTATAGTTGGATAGTCCATGATGACGGACTTATGGCATGTGAGCTTTTTATGAGATCTCGGTCCCTGAGTTTACTCAGCCATACGAAAATGCTCCTGGAGATTATGTCCTTTTGTCTGACTAACAATGTTTTTATCTTTGATGGCAGATTTTACAGGCAAAAGCAAGGAACTGCTATGGGTACTTCATTTGCCCCAACATACTCGAATTTAACAATGGGCTTCTGGGAGACAGAATGCCTGTGGTCAGAGAACAATAGATAAAATTGGAAAGGTGGTCTTATGGGTCCTTATATTGATTACATCTTCCTTATATGGGAATGAGAGGAGAATGATTTGAAAGATTTCTTAACATCATTAAACAATAACGCCCTAAACCTACAATTAACCCATACATACAGCAAGAGTCTTCCGGCTCTACTACAGACATCTCTTTTCTTACTGACCGACTCCAGGACCTGCACACCCTTACCATCTATATGCTTGTTTTCTTAGCGAGTTTCACCGAATGAGCCTTTAGAAGTCTTATACAGGCTATAATGTACATTTAACCTAATAATTCCTGTGCCTCCTTTTTGTACCTCTTTAATTCCCTTTTACACATTGCTCGTAAATACTGCCACAAACTTTATCGGACTCCGTTTGTCATCCATATTGTTCTGTTCTTTCTTTTCATACTTCTTGTAATTCATTGTCGAGCCAGTGCCACTTACCACAATGTAGTCTATACTCATGTTAAAGTTGTTTCTGTGTCCTGATCAACTGCACCATACATGACTGCTGTTGATATGCCTACACAAAATGGTATTCTGACAATATGTATCATTGGCCCATCAATTTCCATTGGCCTTTGGAACATGAATACACTATGGTCTCTAACCTTTTACCATTTTGGCACTGCTATTGTTCCTCCCAATATCCATTAGTTTCTCGTTTCCCACACCCCACTCGGTGATCCCTCTTCTTCCATATGAACACCTCATCACTCTCTATCCTCACTAATATCAACAGCATTGAGCAAAACGCCATGCCTGACTGCGGGAAAGGAGAGAAACATGCATTGGTTGATGTGTTTTCTTTGAAACCTGGCTCAACCTTAGAGCCAGCAAGCCTTTATCCGACAATTAAGCATTGGCATTGGAACACAACGATGTTGCATTAAGAATATGACTCACCATTTGGAGTATGATCACAGATAATACTAAATCCGATTGGACCTCTAACTTCCTTAATGAAATGTATTTCCTAGTCGGAAAGAGTATTCTCCCACTTACTGAATCAGTTGGGAAAACTAGACTTCTAACCCAATTATAAAGGGGACATGGCACCCAGGACAAACCCCACATTCCTCTGCACACGAGTTCCAGTTACTTGAGATAAATATAACTGCTGAATTTCAGGGGTTTTGTTCCTTTAAGGCAATATATTTTAACTGAAAATATGACCAAACTATAACATCCCCTTGAACTTTGTTTTCAGGGAATTTCTAAGTGTTTTAATTTAATTTAAAGAAAGACATTAATATAATTTCAAACAATAATGTCACTTGAAAGTTACGGGCTCATCACGATCTCTGGCAAACCACCACCGACATGCAGTCGATGTCGGTCCGTCCGACATTCTGGGAATCAGTCCAACTGCCGGATTACAATACAGGCAGTCAGAGCGCAGAGTTTGGGGGAAGGACAGCAGCCTCAGACAGTCTTAAAGATCCCATTAGGACTGTGGTTGGATTACTACCCCTACAAAGAGGGTGGTGCCTGCTCAGGCACCACTGTAGGGATTAGGATATCTTCTGAATGCCTTTTCATGGTGGCCATGAAAAGGAAGCTGGAAAGGTGCTTTGGGGGCCCCAAGCAGGGCCCGTAGGCTACTGCTAAGTGGCATGGGGCACCTGCAGTGCTCCCCACACATCCAGACAGCAGGTGCCAGGCACCACATGGTGCCTGGCACAAGGTGCATGGATGTGCAAAAACTGCTTTTTTCCTCTGCAGCTTGTGCTGCAGCCCTTTTCCTAAGCAGCAGTAGAAAAAGGCAGTTTCCATCCGCCTACACGGTGAACAAATTGTTATATGGTGGGTGGGACCGCTGACTCTTTGTCGGACGGTCTCATTACCGCTGCAATCACCATTGTAATTAGGCCCTTAGTATTTTTCCCATAAAATTTCAGTTTTTATTAAAGTAAAGTCAAATTTCAATTGCCATACGTGGTGGGATTGGACACTCAACTCCCTGCAGGTACCTAACAGTGTGCGCACCATGATGTTGTGCGCATTTAAGAGGCCAGGGGAGCAGGAGGCACCATGTCCCTCTCTCCTAATTAAGAATATTGGTCACGGGGGATGGGGTCCGTAGCACCTCTATAAGGTTTGCAGTGGGGGGGCCTTATGCCCTGGTTTCCAGTAAAAAATATAATCTGCTACCCCCTAGCTATGGCTCACTCCAGGGGGCTTATATTAAAAAAGCATGGGAGGCTGCATTATTTTTGCGGTGCATAGATCTGTGGCATGGACTAAAACATATATACATCTTTCTTTGGCACCAAAAGGGGGTCTCTCTGGGACTCCACCCCCATCTAGCCTAGGTGTGCAGAGTATCTCTACCCTGCCCATATATATATTTTTCTTTACTACAGGACAAGGGGCTGATTCCCTCAGTGATAAAATGTCTGCCGCCACATCTTTGCTGATGTGTTGGCAGCTAATCAGACCTTATCTTGAGATTTCAGCTCTGTAGATCCTTCGCAGTGTGAAATATACAAATAATTTGAAAATTAATTTTTCAGAATCTACTGAACAAAATAATACCAGATCACAATAAAACACTATCTGGGTAAAGATATAGCTTTGTGACAAATTTGGTGTAATTACATTCAGCTGTTTTTGCGGTATCCCTGTTTAATTTACCTACAGAAATTTGCAAGTGGAAACACGTTTTGGGACCTCCCTTTTTTCTCGGCCCCCACTCGATCGATCTACCAGAAACTTTCCAGAAAGGAGCCGAGGAGGAAGAGACTTTTTGGGAAACCTTCGTAAAGATTTATCAAACAGTGGCAAAGTTACCAGCAACCCAAAAAATCCATTTTGTATGGAGACACAGCTCTAACTTTGAACCTGAATCTAATGTATTAGAAAATAAGAGTGACCTCAATTGATCAATAGCCCATAATCACCCTTTCATGTCATACTTGGAGAGTTCAACATTTGATTAGATCACCCTAACAAATCTTCCCAAAAAGCACTAAGCGACAGCCCTGTGGATCTGGCACTCACAAAATGTGCAAAATGCTCCACTCACTCAGTAAAGCCATACACTAGATGACATTTTCATGCCTCTAGAACTTCCAAAATATATCTGAGATCACACCTACTTGAGTCAATCGCCATGTTTTTGCTTGGTTCTTTACAGGGTCATCCCGAAACTTTCTGCCTTCACCCTCTTGTTTTCTTCACCCATTTTTGTTGGCTTTTAAGACTCTATACACCTTACAATTGCTAACCAGTGCTTTTGCTCTTTCCTTTAAACAATGGTGACACTGGATTATTATACCTATTGGCACATGTAAAGCCCTGGTGTTGTTCCTGAATTGCTGCCTGCCATTTGACAACACCAGACTGGTTTCTGGACACCTGGGTAGAGAGCCTCCGCTCGCTGGATCCAGAAACAAAGCCCATCCGTGGCAGAGGTGTTATGCCTCCTCTCCCACAATGGGCTGGGTCCACAAAAGGGGAAGCTTCAAAGGCCTGCCACCTTAGTAAGCTGACCCCAGCAACTGGTTCCCACCGGTTCTGACCCCAACTTTGGGCAAGATAATTGGTGGGAAAACCAAGCTAGGAGTAGAGGTGTGCCCACCTTTGCCAACCCTGCCCCTCAGGTGGGGGAGGCGAGGTGAAGGAAACAATGCAAAGGGGTCTATTATAATGGCGGGCGGATCGCCACCGCCCATATGGCGTTACGCCCGCCATTATACACCGCTCGCCTCCCATTTCCCCCACCATATTAGTATGGCGGGGGGGACCCCGGCGGCCAGAAAAACTGTCCGCCGGTTTTCCGCCGGTCACACAGGTGACCGGGTGGAAAAGGGGCCTGATATGGTGGCGGTGTCTGCTAGACACTACCATCCATATTATGATGGCAGCGGGAAGCAGCCTTTCCGTGGCGGTGTTCCTGCCAAGGAAAGGCATGCGGTTTCCTCAGTTGGAAGCTCGTTGCGGGCCCCCAGGATGTTGGGGGGGGCACATGGGGGGTACCAACCCCACTGCATTTGCACGGATGACATGGCAGGCACCATGCGGTGCTGCCACGTTGTGCATGCAAATACGCACATGCCTTTTTTGTATTGTGGCAGGTGCTGTTGACAGCACCGCCTGCCCCAATGCAAAAAAATGCAGGATGCGCCCACCAGTGTGGCGGGCGCATCTTAATTACCCATGCGGGACCGCCGCACCCTTAGCAGGCAGTCCCATTTCCCGGGATAACTAATCAGTTTACAAGTTGCTGTAATGTGTTATAAAGATACTCAAACATCAATAATGTACTCAAACTTATGGTATTTTTTTTAAAACACTTGATTTAAAAACTAGTTATTCTGAAAATCATAAAAAATACAAATACGTATGATCACCAATTATATCTTGAAACAATAATTTCCTTCACGTATTGGTTTCATTGTCTCCATCCTCTTCAGACTTTCAAAGAGCAAATAACAAATACAAATATTGATAATAAATACAACAATAAACAACACAGAGAAACTGTTGACGTGGCATTTCGGCAAAAATTTAAAAGTCCTTTGCCTTCTTCAGGACAAAGGTGTTTTCAGTTTATCAAGTCAAATTGTAATGAGACCCTAGAAAAGTCATCTCCTGCTTAGAATGGCAAAACAACCAAAGGAAGAGAAATGTATTATTCTCCCGTACAGCAATGTTGGAAGGGTTCTATGTGGTCGTGTGGTTGTCTATGAAATTTGTGCGACACACTTTAATGTCGTTAATTAATTTGGCACAACATACGATTCAAGTAAATTTGATAGAGCGTAGAGGGCATCAATGACAAACAAGCACTGGCATAGCCAATAGGTCTCGCCTTTGGGACCTTATAAGTGTTTAGCCATGCAACACTTGATGTTGTTGCACCAAGGATATTGTGCTGGATAACTAAAGACTTATCAATCAATCAATCAATCAATCAATCATGCCATTTGTATAGCGCACTACTCACCCGGGAGGGTCTCAAGGCACTTGGGGGGAGGGGTATGCTACTGCTCGAACAGCCAGGTCTTGAGTTGTTTCCTGAAGGCGAGATGGTCCTGGGTCAGCCGAAGGTTGATGGGGAGGGAGTTCCAAGTCTTGGCAGCCAGGTAAGAGAAGGATCTTCCTCCGGCGGTGGCTCTTCGGATGCGTAGTACGGCTGCGAGGGCGAGGCTGGTGGACCGTAGCTGGCGGGTGGGCGTGTAGAAGGTCAGGCGGTCGTTGAGGTACTTGGGGCCCAGGTCGTGGAGAGACTTGTGTGTGTGGGTGAGGAGCCGGAACGTGATCCTCTTGTCGACGGGGAGCCAGTGCAGGTTCCTCAGGTGGCTGGAGATGTGGCTGCGTCGGGGGACATCCAGGATGAGTCGGGCGGAGGCGTTCTGGATGCGCTGGAGTCTTTTCTGTAGCTTGGCTGTGGTTCCGGCGTAGAGGGCGTTTCCGTAGTCCAGTCGGCTGGTGACGAGTGCCTGGGTGACAGTCTTCCTGGTCTCGGTCGGGATCCAGCGGAAGATCTTGCGAAGCATACGCAGGGTGTTGAAGCACGATGAGGAGACGGCGTTGACTTGTCTGGTCATCGAGAGGGAGGGGTCCAGGATGAAGCCCAGGTTGCGTGCGTGGTCGCTTGGCTTGGGTGCGGTGCCCAGGGCTGGGGGCCATCAGGAGTCGTCCCTGGCGGAGGGCGAAGATCCCAGGATGAGGACTTCCGTCTTGTTCGAGTTCAGTTTCAGGCGGCTGTCCTTCATCCACTCGGCGACGTCTTTCATCCCTTCCTGTAGGCAGGTTCTGGCGGTGTCGGGGTCTCTGGTGAGGGAGAGGATCAGCTGGGTGTCGTCGGCGTAAGAGATGATGTTGAGGTTGTGCTGGCGTGCGATGGCTGCGAGAGGTTTCCTGTAGATGTTGAAGAGGGTGGGGCTGAGTGAAGATCCTTGCGGGTCGCCGCAGATGACTTCGGTGACCTCGGAGTGAAACGGGGGGAGGCGGACTCTTTGTGTTCTTCCGGCGAGGAACGAGATGATCCACTCCAGTGCCTTCTCTTGGATACCGATGTTGCTGAGGCGCTGGACTAGGGTGCGGTGGCAGACCGTGTCGAACGCAGCGGAGAGGTCCAGGAGGATGAGGGCCACTGTTTCCCCCTTGTCGAGCAGGGTCCGGATGTCGTCGGGGGCTGCGATGAGGGCGGTCTCGGTGCTGTGGTTGGCTCTGAAGCCAGACTGCGAGGGGTCGAGGGATCCGTTCGTCTCGAGGAAGGCGGTCAGCTGTCTGTTGACGATCTTCTCGATGACTTTAGCAGGAAGAGGGAGGAGCGAGATGGGGCGGAAGTTTTTGAGATCGGTGGGGTCCGCTGTAGGTTTCTTCAGGAGGGCGCTGATCTCGGCGTGCTTCCAGCTCTCCGGGAAGGTGGCGGTGTTGAAGGAGGCGTTGATGATGTTCCGGAGTTGGGGTGCAATGGTGGAGTCGGCCTTGTTGAAGACGTGGTGTGGGCAGGGGTCGGTCGGTGATCCGGAGTGGATGGTGTTCATCGTGCAGGCTGTGTCTTCGGTGGTCACCGTGGTCCAGGTGCGAAGGGTGGCGGTGGGGGGCGTTGGTTCGACGGTTGGGTGCGTGGGTGGGGCGCCGAAGCTGTTGTGGATGTCGGCGATCTTGCGGTGGAAGAACGAGGCGAGGGAGTCGCAGAGGTCTTGTGACAGAGTGATGTCGTTGGTGCCGGTGCTGGGGTTGGAGAAATCCTTGGCGATAGTGAAGAGCTCTTTGCTGTCGTGGGTGTTGTTGTCCAGTCGTTCCTTCAGGGATTTCTTCTTGGTGGTGCGGATGAGCTGGTGGTCCTTGCGGGTAGCGTGTTTGAGGGCGGTCATGTTGTCGGTGGTCCGGTCGAGGAGCCAGGCTTTCTTGAGGGTGCGGCAGGTCTTCTTGGAGTCCTTGAGGTCGTCGGTGAACCAGGATGCCTTCTTGCTTCTGGGTCTGCTGGGAGGGTTCTCTAGTGGCGCGAGGTCGTGGGTGCAGGCGGTCAGCCACTGTGTGAAGTTGCGGGCTGCTTCGTTGGGGTCCGTTGTGTTGGCGGCAGGGCTCTGGCTGAGGGAGGTGGTGAGCTGGTCTGCGGTGATCTTGCTCCAATTCCTGTGAGGTACCTGTTGCGGGTGGTGGTGGGTCGTGGATCTTTTGAAGCTGAAGTGGATGCAGCTGTTGTCGGTCCAGTGGAGTCCGGTGGCGTGGCTGAAGGTGATGTACTTGCTGGAAGAGAAGACGGGATCAAGCGTGTGGCCGGCGTAGTGGGTGGGGGTGTTGACCAGTTGCTTGAGTCCGAGGTTGGCGAGGTTTTCCAGCAGGGCGGTGGTGTTGCGGTCCTAGTTGTTCTCCAGGTGGAAGTTGAGGTCCCCGAGGAGGATGTAGTCAGTGGAGGGGAGGGCGTGCGGGCTGATGAAGTCTGTAATGTCTTCGCTGAATTGTGTGCGTGGTCCCGGGGGTCTGTAGACGAGGGTGCCTCTGAGGGTCGTCTTAGGGTCGGTGTGAATCTGGAAGTGGAGATGTTCGGCTGCGGCGAAGGAGTCGTTGGCGTCGGTCGTGATGCGGATGGTGTTCCTGTGGACGATGGCGATGCCACCTCTGGTCTGGTTGATGCGGTCCCTCCTGATGATCTTGTACCCGTCCGGGATGGCGATGGCGATGTCGGGTGCAGAGGAGGCGTTCATCCAGGTTTCCGTGAGGTCTCAAAGGCGAAACCTTTTGGCTATGCCAATGCTTGTTCCCAAATCTTCTTGGGGTAGAGTCCCCCCAACCCCCTTGTAGTGGTCAGGCTTGCTCGTTGCACTATGCACCATGTGGGGGCTGGTCTGACATAATTTGCCAGGTCTGCTTTGGGTTCCCAGTCCGGCCCTGGCTCTTAAAGCCGGTGCCACATCATGGCTCTGGCTCGGCTATACCTGTTAATTGGTTGGCTTTGCCCTCTTTACCATATCTGCAGCAGGAGCAAAGGCTGCCAAGCTGTTTCCGAGTGAAACTAATTCAACAGATGATGGGCACATGAAAACCAGCAAACAAGAGCACACATGCAGATGGATAAGTGACATGTATGCAGCAGCGGTGCCAGTAGACAGCGTGGGAGTCGGGTGCCCTCCCTTGAAGAAAAATCAGCCCCACCTGGAGTCTCCCACCAACCAAAACATCCTTCCCTTATCTGAGGCCCGATAGCATTAGAGCATCACTCACCCTGGAGCAGAGCGTCGGGCTTAGAGAGTTGGTTTCGAGTGTCCGGGGAGGCCCGGGCCTAAAGCCTCGCGCGGGCCTTCTTCCTCTCCATCTGCTCGGCTTCCCCCCAAATGGCTCCCTGTCTCCAGACCCTTGAAGATTAGCAGAATCACCAACGCCCCTCGCGCCCCCAGGGGATTGAGTGAGACTCCCATTCTGCCTCAATGTGCTCTCACTGCATCCCTGGGCCGACATCCCGACAATGGGTCTCGTGTACACTTGAGCCTGGAACGTGTGTTTACGTTGTTCGCACTGTGCGTGCCGAGGTGTCGGTACTGTGGACATCTGTGGACGCACATATCTCCAGTGAAGCGGGATCCCATGGGGTGGGGTGCCGAGTGTGGCATCCTTCACTGCTTAATTTGAGCCTGTGGTTTACGGTGCTTCTCACCGGTTCTTCATCTCCTCACCGAAGCGTTAGACAGTCTGGCACATGGTTGCACTGTCTGTCTATTTTAAAGAGAAGCACAGCAACAGTAGTTTGTTAATTCAGTGAACACTGAAAACGACTCATACCTACCGCCGACACCATTCTCATAGCTTTAGGCGTGCAGAATAGGCCCAATTGTCACACTTGTAGGGAGTGTGATGGATAGTTGTGTTTGTACTGTCATTGGCGGCAGGGGCAATGGGTGAAGGAAGTGGCCTCCTGACAAGGGCCCTGGTACGTTTTAGTTTACAAATTAAGCACTGCCCTCCTGTACCCGTGAGCACGAGGTGGCTGGGCATCACATGCGGGGTAGGTGTATAGTGTCTCACGGAGCTCTGTGCATGCAGTGCATCCCCCATCTGCAAGGCTGAAGGACGGGCCTTCTGTGTCACTGGGCTGAATTGGGTGTTTGTGTACTGTACATACAGTGCAGCCTGCAGGGGTCAGTTGAACTCTGCACGTGCACCTTACCTGAGGGACAGGTCAGAGGATGGGACTCCTGTGCCCTGAGGCGGAAATGTGTGTTTATGTGCGCATTGAGCGTGCAGGGTAGGAGTGCCACCGGTGTCTGTACACGCAGTTTCCCTCAGCTGGCAGGTCGGAGGAGGGGCCTCCTGTGTCCATGAGTGTAAAATATGTTTGTATGCGCACTGGGGGGTGTACTGCAGGGGCACAGCGTAAATAGAACTGCAAACAATGCACTATTTGCAGACAACGCCACTTGCCCCTTTACCGCTTCGTATTTTCCCCAAACATTCGAAGTGGGCATGTGCATATGTTGTCCATTTTATGCAGATGTGTTAAATTGGAGCCCACTGAACAAGGTGTTAAGATACCATCGGCCTTGGACTGAGCCAGGACATAACGTCTCAAGCCCCCATCACCTCCAAGCTAGAAAACCCTGGGGCAGAGGTGCACTGTGCAAGTCCATTCATTCGCTTGCATAGCATCACCACCCCCACCCCACCCCATCCATCGTTTTATCCATGATCCACCCATACGGCGTTTTGTCAGTAAAATTCAAGGACTCCTGTATCTGAGCTCTGGGACCTATTCTTATTCAGAGAAAAAATGACCAGAGATGTATAGATTGGGACAGACCGCATTGCTTTGCCGCCCGAGTTCTCTAGTATTCGACGAGTGAATAGGTGCGCTCAGCCCCTCTCGCTCTCTAAACGCAACTTCCTGTTACTAGCAGTGAGGGCATGCTGTGGTCCTGGCGCACCACGGGAGAGTGTCATTACAGGAAACACTTGTTACTGCGCAGCGCGCAGATGTCTGCAGCAGCCCTTGAAGGCGCTAGAATCAAATATTGCTTATTGAAGAATATGCCGTTAAAAAATAAACAAAACTCCTTTGTCATATATTTAGAAGAATATTAACAGCTTTTGGCCTTGTCTGCGAATACAGTAAATGCCTGCAGTGTTGCCGTGTTTGGACGCAACCACTACGGCCCACGGCCGAGACAACGTCAATGCTCCGCCCCCCCCCACAGGCGTGGGGTAGTTGGTTTAGCCCGACGTTTGCACGGAGGGCACGCACAGTAATCAATAAAGGGCCCAGGACCCTGGGCGTGGCAGGCAGTGTACTGACCACCAGCACAGTCAACGTGTGGTCTCTAACCATTGTTCCTAGGCCCCGACCAGGACATTACAATGCCAATGATCCGGCAAACAAGAGCCATGCTTCGCACCAGGAGAAGAACGTCACTCCATTATAAACAGGGTGTCTCCCGTCTGTTACTCTGTATTTCACGTGTTGTTTAATTTATTTCAGCACATTCTGTCTTGGCTACACTCAATAAGCACGTCTTTCATGTTCACACCTCTATATAATGACCCTCCACAAAAAGGGAATCTGAAAATAAAATCCAATAATGCTGAGTACTTGTCGTTGTTTCTTTTTTTCCTATTATTTCCTATTCGTATGGTGCGTGCACTTTTTTTCCCCGTGGGAGCCTTTTTAACCCTATTTCAATTGTTATCAGAGTTTGCAATCTCGAGACCCCACTTGGTTTCTTTATTTTTGTTCTTTTTTAAAACCCTTGGGGGGGGCAGCGCTTGCAGAGTGAGAGGAAGGTTACAGCTGTCAGCTGCTGGCTTCAGTCTCCTCCATTTAATGTCTGTGAAGGCGGAAGGGGTGGAGCCAATGAGTGGCAGCTAGCCCACACCCTGATTTAATTGGGAGATTCCTGGGTGCAAGGTTCAGAGCATCCCGGTAACAGCAGAAGTCCAGGATGTTGTCCTTCCGGCATCCCAAGGCCACCAGGATGTCACGCCTGTGGATAACAGGTTACTTAATAAATAGTATGAGTGACCCAGCAGGGGGTTGGGCAGTAGACAAGTGTTGAGGCTCTGGGAGTGAGGAGGGGTGTGAGGTCTGAAAGGAACGGGAGAGGAGTGCAGAGATTACCCGCAAGATGTGGGACAAGGATAGGGAACTATGAAGGGCCTTGTCCAAGAAGTAGGGGGGACTCACATTTTAGGACTGCAAAAAGATAATATCTATTCAAAGTTCAACAAGATGATCGCAGCAAAAAGAAGTGATGCATGCTTGTTTTTGCTGTCAGTTGCCCCGGAGCACAAGCAGGCATCCACTTCTGTCAGGACAGCTGATCGCAGCAAAAAAGACAGAAGTGGATGCCTGCTTGTGCCCCGGGGGGAATGACAAAAAAAAACCATGCAAAGCGTATTGGCACCAGATGGCACGCTGGGTGTTGAAAGGACTCCATAGGCGACAGTTCTGTTTGCTTAACCTCTTCTATGCTCATGACGAGCTGAGCTCGTCATGAGGCATGGCGCTCCGGTGCTCTCGTCATGAGCTGTGGAACGCTCACATGCGGGGATAATTCCCCTGTTGTGCTGAGCCTTCCACAGGAACGGGTGTGGTCATGACGAGCTCAGCTCGTCATGAGCACACGAGCGCCATGCCTCATGACGAGCTCAACTCGTCATGAGCACCGGGGCGCTGCGCGTGCCCCCCGCCCCCAGCACAGCGGGGGAATTACCCCCGCACGGAAGGGGGTAAGAAAAGAAAATATGACACTGTCTAAACTCGGTGACCGTATGCATGCAATAACAAAAACAAGCACGGCAGCCTGCAGAGGGAGGCACGCGCGCCTCGTGTGGCAGCAGGGGGAGGAAGGGGGACTGCGCGATTCACCTGTGAGAGCGATAATTGCTGCCATATGGCGGCGCTCGCTCCCGCAAGTCAATCGCCAGACGTGCACGTATTGCCATTGAAGGCAATGGAACTCGTGCACGTCTTTGGCTGAAAAGCCACAGCGATCGCAAAAGGTCTTTTTGCCTTGGCCTAAAAAGGATCAAAGGGTCAGATAATTTATCATAACGTTGTCTACAGTAGAACGCCCATAATGTTCATCAAGGTTGGCCCTCACTGGCAATCCAATCGGGATTGCCAAAAGCCCGCTTTGCTTTCACGTATTGTTGTGTTGTTGGTTTGCATTTAACCAGGTTGGACGATCATGAGACTCATATTACAGCTCTAATGGCCTCACAACTCTGTCTTCTATTTCCAGTGTCTAACACTCCTTGGCCCTAGCCCCCAAGACTCCCCCTCGTAAGTTGTTTACTCACCTGAGAAACTGCAAATCCTTTTTCTCACATAGGAACCCATGTTATGAGTTTGTTCCTAATATTGTTGGTGAGTCGAACTTTTTGTATGAAAAGAAAAATACCTATATAGCAAACTTGAAAAAGTCTTACTTACCTTGTGTTGTAGGATCCACTGTGTGGTATCTAGGCATACCACCCAGATTAGTTGATGTATTCCAAAAGTAATCTAAAAGTATTCCAAAAGAAATTACTGTGTAATTTAAACTGTTTTGCACTTGACAGTATATTTCACTTAACTGTGCCAAGTCCTGCTTGGTTCTAGAAATAAAACATAAGTATACCTTTTTTAAACTTACCTAATTGGTCTGGATTCTGTCTCTGAGTGTGTGCCATCAGACATGATTGAGTGAATACAATAAATGCTTAACACACCCTCCTGGTAAGTGTAACTGCTCGCCCACACTACCAAAAAGGGAGCTGTTAGTACTTGTCTAATTTAGCCTCTGCTATACCTCTGGGAACTCCCTAGAATCTGAGCACACTATACCTTATGTTGGTATAGTATATACAGATCCAGCTTCCTACAGAATGCTACTCTATTGCCCTGCTGTCTAAGTAAGAAGGAATGGGACTGCATCTTGACCACCAGATTGACTCCACGGCTAGTTGGCTGGACTACTGTTCAGAGCCTCATGGAAAGAAAAGGCTCAAACCACTTGAACCCAGTACCAGGACTCTGTCTGCTGTGAGTTCTACACCCTAAGTGGTGCCATCCCAGTCATGGATACTTGAAAGTGGGCCTTAAGGTGCTCTGCTAGGCCAGCTTTGGCCCTGTAGGCAGAACAGGCATACCATGATGCATTTCCTCGCAGCTGCTTCAGAACTACTGCACTCCAATGCATTCCTGACACAGAACCTTGCATCACAGCCCACAGCATTGTTGGAGTCACAACGGTGCGACGCTTCCTCGACGCAGCACAACACACCCATTGTTGCGCAATGCCTCCTTGATGAAGTAACTCACATCAGTGCCCCACAACTCCTCAGAACTACCTGTATACACTGCATCCTCAACATAGGACCTTGCATAGAAGCTCACTGGAACAGGTGCTGAGCAACGCATCTTCCACTCAGAATCGTGCAATGCTCCGCAACCCAGATGTAAGGATTTTTCCAAAGCAAAACTTTGGCAGCACCATTGGCAAAGCTAAAAGATTAGGTCACGTCATTGAAGGAGAGACTTATTGGCATTGCCTATGTTTGTTGATGGCTGCTGAAAGTTTAGCATGCAAATTGGACACAGCTTAAGTGTCACGCCTTATCAACAACTAACAAGCCTTCTGTGTTAAAAGTGCTATGCCCTACCCTAGAAGTGTGAAGTCCATAACATTGGTATTCTGTAATTTTTCCAGTATCTTGATACGTTTCTTTTATATAAGATCAAAGCACATTCAAGTTATGGCACATGTATATTCAAGTTCTGGTACATGCATAGTGAAATGCTGAATAACTGGCAAAGCAAGCGTAAAAGTCCTGCTTATTTTAGGACATGTATTGTTGAGGTAGCAGTCCAAGTAAAGCAATATATTCACAAAATCCGGTAAAAAACATTATAGCACCAATATGGAAAAGAATTATACAAATTTCGAAATTATTGCGCTTGAGTTGCTTCAAAGTAAGCATTGTATGAGAACTGGGCCTCAAGACATTAGATGAAATTAAAATAAGGAAATGTTCCATAGTCGAGAAATGGGAAAATTAATGGGAGGATTGGTAGTATGGCAAAGCAAGATGCAGGAAGCAGCAGACTTTTAAAAGGTAAATTTATCCCAGATCAAAGGGAGTGAGGAACATGAGCTCAGAACACCAAACCTCTTCCTTCTCCCTTCCATTGTCCACCTGCGCCTCACCCAATCAGGTGCTTGGGGCAGTATGAACAGTCTTGTGGCCATGACTAATTGCAAGTTGTTCGCGTGGACCCCCACAAGATATAGTACCATATTTAGGGACCTTCCAGGGTCTAGTACTAAGAATAATATATTGTTGAAATCCTGCAACTTGAATGGCTTAAGTCAGAACTACTGATCCATAATAAAAATATATGGGGAGAGGAAGTGTCCTAACGGCCAGAGTGGACGAACTCGAAGTTGAGGAATATAGGTCGTATCTCGGCAGGGATCCTCGACATCCTGTGATTCTGAGCAAATCACTTAATTTCCCAGTGCCTACCAAAAATGAATGTGCATGTCTGTAAGGTGACTGCTGCTCATGTAATGCGCTCTGATACCTACGGGTCGATTTTGTGCTATATAAAACTCTAAAATAAACAAAATGGTACTGTCTTCAACAGGCCTAGCTTGTGTTGCTTTTATTCTTTGATAACCCTTTAACTCAACAGGAGGTCGCTGCAAAGGACCACAATTAACCTGTGGGACTCTGCAGATTAGACCTAAAGGAATAATTTCAGTCTTAGTACTGTGGGACTACTGAGGATGGTCTTTGCAAGAGTTACTCTTACGAATTCATATGACTAAATGACAATACCTCACAATCTCTCTCAGTATATTTTGGATCAGGTTCAATTCCAGTATCATGGATTCTTATATCAGGCACATTTGGGATTGAGTACTGGTATTATTGTTTAATCAATGTTCATCCTCATTAATCAGCAACTTTGTGTTCTCTGTCTGTGTTTTGCACTAATGCAAGATCTGAAGTAATATTTATGTTTTGGATCAGCTTCAGGTGTAAAATGTTACACGTGGTCTTCTCGTTTTTTGATTATTTTTACCCCTAGTTGAGTTCTGGTACGGCTTTGGAATGGTATACCAGTATTAAATTAATCTCATCAATTTTAAATGTTTCTTTTTCACTCTTCTTATTGTGATAAGGACTGGTTAATCTGGAATTCTCAGCGGGTGCCGTATGCAAATTTTACACTAATTAGAGATAGCAGAACTGTGTGCCATTTGTATTTCTTTGCACATTAAGCCCCATACATTTTCTTTACACCGTTTTTTTTACTACCAATTTTCAAAAAACACTAATCTTTCATTTATAATATGTGACATGGATTCTATCAACTCTGGAGAGAGTCACATCATTAACTTTATTTCCTTATAGGGTTCTGTCCTTCCTTGCATAGTGCCTCTGTGGTTTACAAGTTGCAATTCTGGTAGTTATAGATATGTTCTTCAACTTAAACTGTTTCATTTTACATATCCTTTGGAAGACTTCGGAGCTAGCTAGCCATGGAGCATCCTGATGCTCGTTTTTTGGTTCATTCTGAACAGCTAGAGAACCTATTTATGATGGTGTTTTAGCACACCTATATACTTAGATTGTTCTCCCTAAACTCCTTTGTTAGTTTTAAAACAACAATGAACGGTACAAACGATCCAGTGCAGCATCAATCTGTACCACACTACACCACTGTATGGCCGCAGTCTTGATACAGCCCTGTATTTCTAGCGGATGAGGATCTGCTAAGTGTCTTTATTTATGAACTCAAAAAAGTTAGAATGACGTCTTAGTTAAGAGGGTAGAAGCAGACATGGCTAACCGACACAGGTTTTCTGTGCTCAGCCACCATAGGAGCATAATTTGTCCTGTATTTCTTTTGGTGTCCTGGGCCACAGCTTATGGGGGACATATACATCCTTCTCAATATAAGGAATCTGGCGATACTGAAATACATGCCGCATGCCAGTGATTAAGCAAATCGCCAATGTTGCATCTCTCATTTCTGCATGTCTGCACATGTAGGATGCATGATCAGTTCCTACATAGGGACATGCATAATGATAAAATTCAAATATGTACTATCATTCAGGGATCAAAACCTACTGGTAGGGCTACAATGAGTCAACAAAATGCACACCAGACCCAAGAGTAACTAAACTTTGACAAAAAATGAATATACTGGTTACAGCAGAGGAACCCTAGACCTTATCCTCCCCAGGAGGACTCTCCTGTTGTGTAGTCCATCATTAGGGTTTTCTTTTAACATCATGAAGTGAGGACTGAAAACGGTAGATAGTTCAATGTATACAAACATGGTGACAGACATAGGTAAACGTGGGATTTAGGAGTACTCTCACTGATCTGATCTCTCATTAATCTTAAGTGAATGGCCAATGAGGAAGACCAACTACACCCCTTTGAAGGGATTTTTAAATATGGCCCCCTGGTGGGTGGGGATCTCGAGATAGAAAATCTGTTTGGTTTGTGAAAATGTTTTTGTGAAAAATGTGTGCAAGTTTTTAAAAAAAGCATCACAATTTTAAAAGCCGCATTTGCAAATTTTAAACAAGGTGGTTAAACTTCCTTTATGTCACCATTTTTATGGCGTACACAATTGAGCGTAAAGGAATTCATCGTTTTTCTCGAGAAAGCTGCCTTCTGCGCTTTACCATGAAGTGTAGAATGTTAATGCTATCAATTTTATCATCTAAAATGTTATGAAAAATACATTCTGCTAGCTAAGATGCTTGATTCTAGAATGCAGTTCTTGTATTGAGGTTCTGTAATTCTCGAGTATGACTCCATTTTCTTCTGTTCCACCATTTTGTGTTGCCCTCACGTAGGCCTGTGAAGGTAGCCTGGCGAATAAAGTGGCCTGGCCTTCTTAGTTCATGTATACATTAACTAAGGTTTCTTTTTGACTCTGAAATGAACTGTAAGAAACTGACCTCGCAAAGCCAATTTCCCTGATCGATATTTGTCTGAGATTGCCAATCAATGTTCAGGACATCGTTAACTTTTAGTTTCCTTGCACATGCCTTATCTTGTTCATCATCTGTTACTGTTTCTTTTTATGTTTCTTCATTACATGGGTTATGCTTTCAATTAAAGGTTTGTCCGGCTTTTGGAGGTTGAATTTGGGACATTCTTAATGATTAACTTTTGGGTTGGGATACTGTACATGTAATCATGTCATGTCCTGCAGTGCCATCTAAATCAGATTAACCTTTGTGAACTATGTAATTATAATGTTTTGCCCATATCCTGCTAAAACCCCAAAGGCTACTCACCTGCTGACTCTCCAGATTTTCCATTTGTTTAGGAATGTAATTGGTACAACTCCCTTACATGCCTGGGGTAGGATAAAGAGTATATAAAACGTGAAGTAAGACTATTCTGGCAGACTGCCTCGTTCAGTTGCTAAGGCTTCTGTGTGACGTAGTCTCACTCATTTGAGGTTAATAAAAATGTACTTTTATATTCCAGGTTCTGTGTCAAGTTCTTCTTTGTGACTTTAAAAGGACTAAGTATCAGTGGAACCCCTGAAAAGTGGATTTTTGATTTCTACAGTATTAGCCCTGAAGATAGAGGTGAAATGCTTAACTTGAACATAAGACTTTCAGCAAGACCTATCGGAATACAGTAATAATCAGACTGGATTCTTTCTTTCAAAATTAGAAAATTAAAGATGCAAATTCTCGACTCTTTAGAACATAATAACTTCAATCAATAATGTTAATATGATGTTCACTGGAGATTAAGACATGGTTATGAGAAGTGAACAAACTTTAGAGTAAGATAAACGCAGAGTAAGAACTCTGCACATCACCTGTGCTATAGATCTTTCCTCTTGCTTAGCATTGGGATCCAGCTGTACGATTGAGTGCAACGGAATTCTCTTCATATTTTTTTCAGGTGACCTGCAACAAATAAATAATATCTAAACAATCCAGTAAAATTATATTTTAAACATTGTTTAAACTAAAGCAAATTACTAATATAAATCAGATCAAACCATTCGTGTGAGGAGAAATCGTAAGTAATTTGCTGCCAAATCGCACTTCACGTTCTGAAAAAATAACTTTCTAAAAAATGCATTTTTATTTGTAAAGAAACATTCAACACTGAAAATGCATTAATGTATACTTAGTAGAGATTCACACATGGAATTCTAGCAGACGTAAATGGGTTTACTACTGCAGATTACACTGCCACGAGTGCGGAGAAGTCTGCAGTATAAAGTCTAAAGTAAGATGTGGGAGGTGGCCAGAACAAAGCGTGGTTAGCCTTGTAAGTTTATGAATGCTCACAAACCTGCATGTTTGTGGCCATTCATTAATTGAAATCTGACACTCTCAACATATAACTAGTCGGAGACATATTCCAGCTAAGTGACTCACCTTCCCGGACGGAATGATTAATGAATCACCCCCAGATTTGGTGGAGGTGTTGGGGAAGGGCTTTTTTTTCCAAAGGGGGAAATATTTTCCCAGTGGTTGCCATTCTCACTGTGTGGAATTGGGTGCTGCATATAATACAGGTGCAGAGGGATTAAGCAGTCCTCGTAAAACTTCATGATACGAGCAACAGTTCATCTGTAAACCTGCAACTGACTCTGCTTTCCACCTGTACTTGTACCTGTTTTATGAAAAGCAAAAATATGTAAAAGTACCTTCAAGCAGATTTGTAGAAACCAGCCCATAATTTCACACTTTTTCGTGACTCAGGCCTTTTATGTTTGCTTTTTAGCATCTATTGGAGAAAAGGTTAGGAGGTTTAGATATTCTACAGACCTGTATGACCAGAACTTTTGTTTTGGAAAGGTAGTAAGTAAAGTTGGAGAAAAAGTTAGGAGGTTTAGATCTTCTACAGCCGCGTATGACCATAACTTTTGGTTTGGAAAGGTAATAAGGTTCTTTTTGGGCCTCAGCAGGCAGTAACCTATTGTCACCACTAAACAACACACAACATACATGTACATTACAAAAAGGGAATGTTTGGAGCCCTCTTCAGCCAGTGGCTGGTCAAATCAAGCATTATTTAAATGGCTGGCTATTACAAATTGGATCAGCCAGAGGGTCTTCAATGATGTTGATAATATTTTGCAATGTTGTTTGAATTGGAGAGGAAGCTAAAAAAAATAGTTCCACTGAGTCAAGATGTTGACTGTATACAGTGGCTGGTAGCTCCCTTGTTGCTTCCCCTGCCATACTTACGCTGGCTCCCCTGCTGCACTGCATTCTTACAAAATAAAAAATAAAAACTATGATAATAAGATACGAAAAACGCAATCTTTTTCCAGTGGAGAAGTTTTCATTTACTGGCCTCAGGATGAACTTTAATGCGAGTTTGGGAACTACGCCTGTCAGAACACAGATAATATTACACTGTCCTGTATACGTTCTCACCCTTACTGCAGAGATGCTAGCAACCTTCCCTAAACATTAAGAAAAGCACTGATGGTATCTGTATAGAGGTGGCCGAGACACCGAAAGCTTGAGCCAGGCTTGAGTCAGATGCCCAGCTCTGCCTCAGCCAACGCTCTCTAGGAGCATCGGGCAAAAAATAAACTTGAGTATCAGTCTTTTTACATTTGAATGTAGGGTATTCAACATTCAAAAAAAGCATAGTAGTAGACAGCCTCTCTCTCCTCTACTGCACCAAAGACGACACTCAACGAGACAGGCTTTTTTCAACACTTGAAAGCCTTGTTCGATACAGGAAGAAACAATGCAAGGTTTTCTTTTGCCTTCCTGTGCAGACAAGGCTTTTCTAGAGCTGCCGAGCTAACGTATATAATTCAGAAAAGGGGGTGGTGATGAACAGAGTGCCTGAATTAAGCAGACCACTCTTACCCAGTCCAAAGATCAGGGCTTGATCCATCACCGTTTTTTAGCTCACTGCACCATCCCAGCTCAGAACTTGGCTATATGCAAATTAGTCTGTTCCTGTCCCAGTGCATGATGGGAACAGGGCAAACCAAACTACCAAGCCAATTCTTATACTGGGAAGGAAACAAGCTTCCGGGGACCGGTTTCTGCCATTTCAGGCGTCGTCGGCCCGGCTTGCTTGAATCCTGATGGTGCAATGAGCAAGGGACTCACATCTGAGTATACCCTTCCACGCTTATGGTGGACAAAATGATTCAGAAAAGGGGGTGGTGATGAACAGAGTGCCTGAATTAAGCAGACCACTCTTACCCAGTCCAAAGATCAGGGCTTGATCCATCACCGTTTTTTAGCTCACTGCACCATCCCAGCTCAGAACTTGGCTATATGCAAATTAGTCTGTTCCTGTCCCAGTGCATGATGGGAACAGGGCAAACCAAACTACCAAGCCAATTCTTATACTGGGAAGGAAACAAGCTTCCGGGGACCGGTTTCTGCCATTTCAGGCGTCGTCTGCCTGGCTTGCTTGAATCCTGATGGTGCAATGAGCAAGGGACTCACATCTGAGTATACCCTTCCACGCTTATGGTGGACAAAATGATTCAGAAAAGGGGGTGGTGATGAACAGAGTGCCTGAATTAAGCAGACCACTCTTACCCAGTCCAAAGATCAGGGCTTGATCCATCACCGTTTTTTAGCTCACTGCACCATCCCAGCTCAGAACTTGGCTATATGCAAATTAGTCTGTTCCTGTCCCAGTGCATGATGGGAACAGGGCAAACCAAACTACCAAGCCAATTCTTATACTGGGAAGGAAACAAGCTTCCGGGGACCGGTTTCTGCCATTTCAGGCGTCGTCGGCCCGGCTTGCTTGAATCCTGATGGTGCAATGAGCAAGGGACTCACATCTGAGTATACCCTTCCACGCTTATGGTGGACAAAATGATTCAGAAAAGGGGGTGGTGATGAACAGAGTGCCTGAATTAAGCAGACCACTCTTACCCAGTCCAAAGATCAGGGCTTGATCCATCACCGTTTTTTAGCTCACTGCATCATCCCAGCTCAGAACTTGGCTATATGCAAATTAGTCTGTTCCTGTCCCAGTGCATGATGGGAACAGGGCAAACCAAACTACCAAGCCAATTCTTATACTGGGAAGGAAACAAGCTTCCGGGGACCGGTTTCTGCCATTTCAGGCGTCGTCGGCCCGGCTTGCTTGAATCCTGATGGTGCAATGAGCAAGGGACTCACATCTGAGTATACCCTTCCACGCTTATGGTAGACAAAATGATTCAGAAAAGGGGGTGGTGATGAACAGAGTGCCTGAATTAAGCAGACCACTCTTACCCAGTCCAAAGATCAGGGCTTGATCCATCACCGTTGTTTTTTAGCTCACTGCACCATCCCAGCTCAGAACTTGGCTATATGCAAATTAGTCTGTTCCTGTCCCAGTGCATGATGGGAACAGGGCAAACCAAACTACCAAGCCAATTCTTATACTGGGAAGGAAACAAGCTTCCGGGGACCGGTTTCTGCCATTTCAGGCGTCGTCGGCCCGGCTTGCTTGAATCCTGATGGTGCAATGAGCAAGGGACTCACATCTGAGTATACCCTTACACGCTTATGGTGGACAAAATGATTCAGAAAAGGGGGTGGTGATGAACAGAGTGCCTGAATTAAGCAGGTAGTTTGGTCTGCCCTGTTCCCATGATGCACTGGGCCAGGGACAGACTAATTTGCATATAGCCAGGTTCTGAGCTGGGATGGGGCAGTGAGCTAAATAATGGTGATGGATCAAGCCCTGATCTTTGGACTGGGTAAGAGTGGTCTGCTTAATTCAGACACTCTGTTCATCACCACCCCCTTTTCTGAATCGTTTTTGGCCACTATAGGTGTGGCAGGGTATACTCAGACATGAGTCCCTTGCTCACTGCTCCATCAGGATTCAAGCAAGCCGGGCCGACGAGGCTGAAATGTCAGAAACCGGTCCCCGGTAGCTTGTATCCTTTCTGGTGAAGAATTGGCTTGGTAGTTTGGTCTGCCCTGTTCCCATGATGCACTGGGCCAGGGACAGACTCATTTGCATATAGCCAGGTTCTGATCTGGGATGGGGCAGTGAGCTAAATAACGGTGATGGATCAAGCCCTGATCTTTGGACTGGGTAAGAGTGGTCTGCTTAATTCAGACACTCTGTTCATCACCACCCCCTTTTCTGAATCGAGCTAACGTATATAGCCACTAAAGGGATTTTGTTTTTACATCATACTCATTCGATGTTACGAGGAGAAAGAAAGAAAAGGAGCAGAGAGAAGGGCGAGACAGAGGAAAGAGAACACAAAGAGAGAAGAGGGAGAGAAAAAGGAAGGAGAGGGCAAAGAGCAAAAAGAGGGAGCCTGAAAAGAGGCGAGATTGCAACCTCAGCATGAGTCAGAGAAAGGTAGAGATGGGGATGAGAAAAAAAATTAATGTAAGATCGAAAGAGAGATAATGAAATAAAGACCAAAACAGAGAGAGAGGGTGTGACTATGTGAGTGAGGCAGTGTGAGTGACAGTGTGTGAGAGTAATAACATGAGAGTGGGAGTGAGAAAGAGTATGAGAGTGAGGGGGTAAGGGTTGGAGAGTGAAAGAGTGACAGAGAAAGTGAGAGCGTGAAATTGAGAGAGTGCACAGAGAGTGAGAAAGAGTGTGAGAGAGGGTGTTAGAGTGAAAAAAGTGTGAGAGGGTAAGTGAGAGAGACGGAAACAAAATGAGAATGATTGAGAATGTAAGAGTGTGAGAAAATTTGTGTGAGTGTATTAAAGTGTGTGAGTGGGTGAGGATATTGAGTAAAAGGCAGTGCTAGAGTATGTCTAGTGGTCATAGTCATACATCCTGGAAACCTATCTTTTTAGGTCGAGCGTAAGCAGCGCAAATGCGCTGGTAAAAGACCTGCTATAATCACTGTACTGAGTGTCATCCGGCCTCCAGCTTGCCATTGGTTCACTTGTCCACTACTCTTCTTTCCTGGCTCCTTATTGGGTAGTGCTCTCGATACATAATTTCCGTTTTTTGCCGAGCAGCACAGACCAACTACAGTTTACTTACACTGTAGCTTGTTATGTCTTCCTTTGGGGACTACTTGCTTTTTTTCCTGCTAGTGGTTCCCTATGGTGCCCACTTCATCTGCTTTGCTGGTTGTATGTTCGTCCGGTGGGACGCTCTTCCGTCCGCCATCGCGTGCCACTATCAGCAGTAAAGGGGCGAAGTGCAAAGCGGGGGACTATGCAGGGAATTTGTCAAGAGCAGGTAGAATGTGGTTCTAACGTAAGAAGCTGACAAATATAGCTATGTTAATACCTGACTAGAGTCAGGGGTGGGGGGCCCTGGAAGTGACATAAGCAGGTGGAAGCTGCAGTATCATTCAAAAGCACTTTTGGCTGCGCTCCAAAGTTACAACTAATTGTTCTTTCTTATTGAAGCCCTGGTATATTCGTCTCCAGTTATAGCAATTGTGCTCCCTCCTCAAAGACACATTTATGACTTTTCCATCGTTGTTGGTAATAGTGTCATAGCAGTATTAAAATCATAGTGCTGAGGGTGTCTACCGCCCACAACGGTGAACCATTACCTCACCAGACATGTTATATTTATTGTCCCGTGGCACCTCGTTCACACGCAGGGCAACTGTGGGATAAGCGTCACTTTACCATGGTGCATTGGGGTTACTGTTCCACATAACGTGACAAGACAGGCCCGATCTGGTCAGCTCTGCCTGGTTCTGTACACGCAGTGCCCGGAGGCCAGCGGTCGCCAGTTGCTACCTCAAGCAATACTTGTTTGGCTTTAAGGTCTTACAGAAGTAACTGGGTGTGCCCCAGTGAAACAACTGTGTCAATAGCCTAACGGTTGTACGTTATCATGCTAGTTAAATAAACAAGTATCGTATTTACTATAGGTTATAACTTACTGTTGGACTTGGCCCTTATTGCAGGGTCATTCCTGAACTTTGTGCCTTCCTCCTGTATTTTTTCTGACCTGTTGTTGGCTGTTTTATGACTCTGGGCACTTTACCACTGCTGATCAGTGCTAAAGTGCATATGCTCTCCCTATTGTAAATTGATGTATGGATTAGTGACTCCATGATTGGCTGGTTTGGTATACATGTCAGACCCTTTTACAGTGCACTGTGTGTGCCCAGAGTTTGTAAATCAAATACTGCTGGTGGGCTTGCAGCACTGGTTGTGCCACCCACAGAAGCAGCCTGTAAAGTGTGTCTCAGATCTGCCATTGCAGCGCCTGTGTGCAGTCTGGTACTGCCATGTTGACTGGGCAAGTTCACCCACTTGCCAGTCCCTAAACCTTCCCTTTTCTGCATATTAGTCACCCTTATAGTAGGCCCAAGGGCAGGGTGCATTGTAGGTAAAATGTAGGACATGCCCTGATGTGTGTGGCATGTCCTGATAGTGAATTACAGCCATTTTCGTTTTTCACTATTGCAAGGATACCTATTCCCCATACGCCAGCATGGGCAGTTTGATTACAACACCTTATAACCCTAACTGACTTCGGGAACTTGGAAGAAATTCGAGTTTAGTATGCCTGAACTCAGAATGATAAAATTCATATTTTAGTGAAGTTGGTTTTAACATACTGTATTTGAAAATACCACTTTTAGAAAGTGGGTATTTTCTTGCCTAGCTATCCAAGCCTGCCTCTGCTAGGTTGTGTATTCCTTGTCTGGAGTTTGAGTGACAGGGGCTGGTGGATTTCAAGAGACAGGGTGAATTAGCACAGGACTGAATAGACCTATTTGCATGTAGATGGGTGGGAGGAGTTGCACCTGGGACCTGAATAGGGCTGGGCCTGCCTTCCTCAATGCTGGCTCCACCTCCTATGGTGCGTCTGATGTCCCTGGCCGACACTATCTAAGGAAAGAAGGAGTCTTGTCAACAAAGTGCTCCAGGACTGCACAGAACTGGTTTGGACTGGGTACAGGACCCTCTGCCTTCAGAGGACAAAGGATTTGCTTGTATAAATATGGGGACCCAGACCCCAGAATTTTAGATCACTTTTGGGAAACAAGAAGAACCTTTGCTGAGGAGAGGAACCAGAGAAACTGAGGAGAAGACTATCCCTAAGCTGAGTGCTGGTTGGGGGATTGGCCTGCAGGGGTTGCCTGACTGCCAAAGAAAGGAGAAAGGATATTGTGCTACTTTCAAATCAACTTATAAAGGATCTCCGATGGTTTGAGATAGAGCAAGCCTCCTGCTGATGTCTCAGGGACAACAGACTTCACCAACCAACTCCCCTGCCTTCCCTTGCTGGGAATTGAAGTGCCTGCTGTTGAGCTGGGCCTTCTGAGAAACTGCGTGTCGCTGGGAGCTGGAAGCGCGACTCAAGACGAAGAAGCGTGTTGCCGCTGTTGTCGTCGCATTACCGGAAAAGAGTGTAGCCGTCGCAGCAGACACCGTCGCATTACCGGAGGAGCGTGCCGCAACTGCCGCTGTCGCCATTGCATCACCCGAAGCGCCTCGCATCACCGCAGCAGAGTGTCGCCTTCGCAGCAGACGCCGTCGCATCGACGGAGAAGCGTGTCGCAGGGCCTGTGGCGGCTCCGAAGAATCGTTGAGTCGCCGCACGGCCGCCGGGCATGCACGCATATCTTGTATTAAGTCTATATAAAAATACTTATTTTTATACTACAACGTGTGTGTTGTCCATCTGTAGTGCTGTCACTGGGTTACTGTATGTGTTCACAAATGCTTTACATACTGCCTCTGAGATAAGCCTGTCTGCTCGTGCCAAGCTTGTTGTAAATGTATCTAGGACCCTATTTAAATATTCCCGATTTATTCCCTTATATGGTTATAACAAATCATATCCTAATAAAGGCATAAGAATCATATCCATATTAAGTCATAGCCAATGCAGTCCAAATACGGCAAGGCTACTCCCATAGACTCCTAGAAAGCACAACGCGTTCTTAAACAAACCAAGCCTCCAGCAGCCCGGGAATTCCCCCTGCTTCTGTATTGATTTGTCCTAGAACTGCTGGAGTCCTGAAAGAACTGCGAGTTCTTAGTGACGTCTTATGTCCAACCTTACGTCAAACTCGGCACCTTCAAGGTATAAATATACCAGCATCTGCCCTAGCAAACAAATGGTGGTTTGGAGCAGATCAGCTATCTACTTGCCCGACGCCCTGCTGTGGAATCTGACCCTCCCATTGACGCACTGAGAGAGACGCTGTCTTTTCTCCTGCCAAGAAATCCAGCTCCAGTGTTTCCTGGTCACCCTTGCGGGTTGCTGGGAGATCGAGTCCTGAGAGAGAGACACAAGACCTCCTTCATTCTATAAACAAGGTACGGAGCTGATTAGACCCTTAGAGAATTCTTGATTCAGATTCTTGGCAAAAACTATCTTAACTTAAACTGCAGCTCACTTACTCCTTCCCACGTACTAAGCTTAGGTTAGGTACACCGGGGTAGGCGTATCTTAGAAGCACCAGTTGAGTACGTTTAGTCATGGTTTTATCTATGTATATATTTTATCTATTTTAGATACCGTATGGCTTAGAAACCATACCATGCTTTTACAGTATTATTTCATAATACTCCTTTTACTGTACGCACTTTACTTTATAACAAGTATTGCAATTGTGGCAACTCACTTCTCTTGCATGAGAAAGAAGACTGTTAAAAAAATAACCTCTTTTATTGAAAACGCCTGTCTCTCTATTTCTCTGCGCTTCTGGTGAAACTAAGCATGCACGATTGACTGAGTGAAATAGTTATCTATTGTTTCCGCGACTCTGGAGATATACTCCTTATTCTGGAGGGAGCAAAGTTGTCATGTTTGTGCGGTTGTCAGAAACTAATCCCTTCTTGTCTATTCAGGAAATTTAACACCTTGTTTACTCGAGAAAGTTTCTAGTGACGTCTGAGCTAGCTGGCATTTATAATTAAGTCTAACATATTCAATAGAGACCTAGTCGACCTAAGTCCTACGTCTAAACTATCGTTTATGTTATTCCAATGCGCAGAGCCTATTGGGAATATAGGAACTACACTACATGGCGCCCAACGTTTGGTAAGGCGATAATTTAACGCTAGATACTAGAGTAACTCAGTCGTGCTTTTCACACAGACCCTTTTTCCCGTAAATACTCCAATAGACGTCTGGAGTGGGTGAAAGGTTAATATCCGCCAAAACTTAGTAGGAAGAGATTCCTATGTATTAGTTTTTGGTTTAGTCAATGTTGAAGGATACAGTGTTCCAAAATATTGTGCACCTAATCTTTGTTTCCTTGAAACTTGCTCTCCAAACTTTCTGTCAGGCAAATGTCGGAAGGTGAAGAGGAAAGAGAAAGAGAAGCGTTAGCAGCTCAACTTTTAGCGGAGGACATAAGTCTCCGGCAAGATGACCCGGAGGCTATTATCATCCCAGTCAATGTAAGGAAGAGTGTAACTTACAAACTTATAAATAATGGAGTATCACCAAGAGGTGGTACAGTCATATTTGTGGTAGAGGCCCATGAATATCGGCAGACATAGGTATTCTATTCCTGGATACATTATTCAGCAGCACATGCTGTGACACACGTGTTCCACTACTTCAAAATAGAGGTATCTCCAACGGAATACGTTCCTTTCAAGGACACTGAAATTCCGCTAACGTACCAAGAGCACCAGCTCTGGTTCAATGGCGCCCTAAAACATCAAAATCACTTTACCAGGCTCGGTCCACTAGGTAGACCAGGAGCCACATGGCCAGTTCTAGCCAGTTATACACCACATCCTGACATTGAAAAAATGTCAAACGGAGAACTTTTAGTTAAGCTAAAAGAATTAACAAAAGCATATAGACAATTAGATCAATTGACAATTGACGGTACAACGATCCGCCAAAAATTAAAAGAAACAGATATAGCAGAACAACCTTTTGAACTTGCCAGAATAATTGAAAAATCCTATGAAGAATTAGGTAGAGATTGTTTTTTTTTTTTTTTAATAATTTGTTTATTGAGATTTCAAAAAAGGACAAGCAATAAAGCATGATACGACACAGTCATATGTGTGAGTACAGTCAGCAGCAACGTAAACTGTCAGCATGGTAAAATCATCAGCAATAATGCCTACTTCAACATAGCAGAAACAGGTATCAAAATAGGGCAAATCAACCCACAAGTCCCAGTCCCCTAGACCATAGTCGCTCAGGGCATGCAGTACAACCGTAGGATAAAACACAGTATTACACACATCCCATCCCAACAGCCGTGTCAGTACCTCTGCATAGGGTTCCCTCAATAGCCGGTTCCTCCCCGGCTCCCTCTTCACCACAATCTTCACCATCCCCATTCTGTGCTTCTGACAAAAGTGTGCCATCAAGGATTAGGGACCAATAATTCTTAGGTCTATTCTTAGGGGGCATTACGTTGTTGTACAGTTCCGATTGTGTGCAGCAGTATATCAATTCCCTATTCCATAATTTGAGAGCAGGGGGAGGGCCCCTCATCCAAGCCATTGCAATGCATCACTTGGCGATCAAAAAAGCTGTATCGGTAAGTCACCTATGAGAAGGTCTCAAGGGCTTCGAGTAGCCCAAAATGGCTAACAGTGAATCAGGGTCTAGGGATAAAAGCAACACTCTGTTGAGTTCCCCATAAACTGCCCGCCAGAAGGAGAAGACCGTAGGGCAAGACCAGGCTACATGTAGAAAATCTGCGCAGCCGATACCTGTGAAGTCTCTCTGGGGTGTAGTAAGTCCTATTCAAGAACTTAAAATGTATGAGTCTGTGGCGTCCATTGAGCGAGATTTTCCTAGTGCTAGTGCAACAGTATTGCCACATTTCCTCACCTAATTCGGTTCGCAAGTCATGCTGCCAAGCCAGTCTCGGTTTTGTGTACTCTGTATATTTTTCAGAGACGGCTAACCTATAGAGATTAGTCATCAACTTCCCAGGGGACTTGGCATTCAACACATAGTCAAATGCTGCAACCGTCACTGGCTCCTCCATGTCGTCCCCCAGGAGTTCCCTCAAAGCATGTCGTACCCTATAAAACTGAAAGCGTGCTAACAGTGGTGGATTCTCCTCTTCATGAATCATGTCGTCCCACAGTCTCCCATAGTGTGTATTCATAGCTGATGTAGAGCCAGTATCACTCCCTTCTCCCTACAGGGAGCTAACCAATGGCACCATTCAATCGCTGCCTTCGGGGAGTATAGCAATGAACACGCCTGAATCTCCATCATGTAACGCCAAGCTTGTGTGACCGAAGTCAGAGAGTCTAGTATGCCCGTGCGGCGATCTCTAGACTGCGCCAACAGAGCTGGCAAAGGGGTCGGATCCACAACGATCCGCTCAATACGAACATAAGGAGCATCCTGCGGGCCGTGTATCCAGGAATAGGCATGAGCACTCTGCGCAGCCCGGTAATAAAGCTCCATGTCCGGTGCGTTCAGGCCTCCCGCCGCATATGGGTGTGTTAAGATGTGCCAGGCAATCCTAGGTTGCTTTCCCGCCCATGCAAGATGAACCAATAAGGCTTGTAGCCTGCGAAAAAAGTGGGAAGATAAGACCATAGGGACATTACTAAATAAAAAGAGAAATCGAGGAAGTGTCACCATTTTCATTAGGGAAATGCGCCCCAGCAGCGATAACGGAAGAGAGATCCATTTCTCTATGTCGTCTTCCAATTTAGATATAGCACAGCCATAGTTTTCCCTAAGAACAACCTCAGAGTCCGTATGTAAGCGTATACCGAGGTATCTAACCGCCTCCGTAGTCCACTGAAGTGGGTACTCCAGCTCAAACCTCTCCGTGGCGGGCATCAAAGGGAACATGATAGATTTAGACCAGTTAACCTGTATGCCCGAGAGGGATCCGAAGAGCTCACGCAGAACCGAAGGGAGGTGCTTAGTAGGGTCCCTTACATATAGCAGGGTATCGTCCTCATAGGTAGATACAATTAAGTTGTAAGTAGGGAATCGGATGCCTTTGTGACTGTGATACTCTCGTAGAGCACACGCAAGCGGTTCGGCTGATAAAGCATAGAGAACCGGGGACAGGGGGCATCCCTGTCTCGTTCCTCTGCCTATCGCAATGGGTTCCGAAACCAGTGGCCCTATGCGGATGTGTGCCGTCGGCGAAGAATACAATACTGCCAAAAGTTGTAAAAACAGTTGACCCACTCCCATCCTGCTCAGGACCTGATGTAGGATCGCCCATTCAACCGAGTCGAATGCCTACTCCATGTCTAAGAAGACCGCCACAGCCGACACCACTGGGCGTGTGTGCTGAAACGCAGCAAAGACAGTTCTAATATTGTACGTAAGGTTGTGCGTTGGGACAAAGCCTGATTGTTCTGGGGCCACCAAAGACGTGACCAAAGGTTGAAGACGATTGGAAAGGAGCTTAGCGAAAATTTTTGTGTCAACATTCATGAGAGAGAGCGGGCGGTACGAGGCACAATCACTAGGATTTTTGCCCGGTTTCAAGATCGCAACGATAATAGCCTCTCTCATGGAAGGCGGCATTGGCCATGTCATCAAATAAAGTAAGCAAGTGTGGTATCAGAAGATCAGAGAAAGCCTTATAAAAGGCCACCGTAAGGCCATCACTGCCCGGCGCACTCCCACTTTTCATGGATGTCAAAGACAACACAACCTCATCCCTATCAAATGGCCGAGCAAGGAATTCGCGATGCAGGTTAGAGAGCCATGGAAGCTCAATGTGAGATAAATAATCAATGATATGCTCCTCTGAAGCAGGGCCTCTCGACGCATACAATTTTGCATAATAAGCACGAAAGCGTTCCGTGACTAGCTCGCTCGTAAGCAGAACATTCGTGGCCTCTGATCTCAGCACTGGAATAGAGGTACTATCCTTACCGCGTCTGGCTAAACGGGCCAGAACAGAACCCGGACGCTCGCCTTCACAATAGCTCCGAGCCGTGGCGTACTTCCCCAGATGCTTGACCTCCGAGTCCGCCTCCTCATTATACTCTCGAAGGACCCTCGCTATATCCTGATCGAGAGACGCATCACCAGTCTGCGTCCTTAGTGTCTCCAAGTCCTTAAGTTTATTTTCCAATATTCCAAGTCTACCCCTAATCGATTTCAGGACGCCTGCATGCTTGGAGATAGTGACCCCCCTAGCGTATAGTTTAAACGCCTCTCGGACCGATTGAAATGAATCGACCGACCCTATATTAGTTTCGAAGAAGACCTTCATAGCAGTCAGCAGTTCCTCCTTAAAGAGGGAATCCAGCAGGGAGTACAGAGGGAAGCACCAAGCAAAGGGCGGAATCCGATGTACAGGCATGTCACAAGTCATCAAGACCGGCGAGTGGTCGGAATAGGTACATGGCAGAACTTCGCAGGATCGTACACTACGGAGAAAGAAAGTTGACACGAACCAATAGTCTATCCTCGTATGGATATTATGGGGAGCCGAGTAATGAGTATACCCGCCCTGCGCCGGGTGTCTGTGGCTCCAGACATCTGCTAAGTCCATATTGGTGAGTTGCGTGGAGAGTGTCCGCGCAGAGGCCGAAGGGGGGCGCGTCGGGTGCGTCGGGCCATCCGATCTGTCCAATCCCGGATGTCCCCTCCCCAGCAGATCAGTTTGTCAGCGCACGTGTTAATCTTTGCCGCCAGGTCCGTATAAAAGTCCGGGAAGTCAAAGTTAGGGCCATATGTGTTCACTATGCACATGTCCGCGCCTTTGTCATAGCAGCTAGTGATCGTGTATCGACCAGCGCTATCTGTTACTAGTGGCGTCCACCTTAAGGAGGACTTCGGGTTGAACCAAGTGAGGAGCCCTCTAGCATGAGTTGTAAATCCAGCAGTGTGAACGTTGCCCCCAAGCCCCCTGTATCTGAGAATGGGGCTGTCTAATGGGAGGTGTGTTTCTTGCATGAGAGCAATGTCTATCTTATGTCTGGCTAAATATTGGAGGACTTTCCGCACTTTACGATGGTCGTTAAGCCCCCGTGCATTCCAGGTCAGTAACCGTAACGTGTCAGGAGATTTGCCCCCTACTGTCATTGCATCTGCCATAGTGAGTGTGGTAGGGACACCCCTAACATGTCAAGTTGGTATTCAATAGGCACAGCTGGCATAGTCCTGCCCATATGCACATCACGCTTGCTTGTCATAAACAATATAACCTGTCTAAAACATTGCATAAGAACAATTCCCATAGTTTCTCCATCCCAACCCCCCACCCACGCCTGCCCTACCCCAACTAGGCTGCGTTCATCCTTCCGCCCCATCAGACATCTCCCAGCCTCCCCTCCATACCCCAATACAGTATCCCATACCATTTAACCAATCCCCCCCTCCCCCCTGAGTGCACATAGGAAATCAGTGGGAATCACACAGGGGCAGATGTAGCCAGCAAAAACAATTCGTAAACCACTCAATAAAGGAAAACCAAACCAAGGTCGATGCCTCCTTCGCCCCCCCGTCCCAGAAATCAGAGAAAGAAGGGGTGTCAATACTATCCCATTAGAAGTTGCACAAAAGAAAAACACAATCCTTATAATGAAATGTCTCAAACTGCCAGAACACACGTAAATACTTGGTAAGACTTCTCAAGTAGAGTCAAAAACATAGAAACAAGGGACAAACCTTATAAGGCACGAGAACAGAATAGTATCCTCCACTTTCTGAGTTTAACAAGCAGTTAGTACGCAAGAATGTTACTGAGGGAACCTACAGAATAGATATCGTCCCCTCAAACGTGGCATATATCTGCAAAGAAGAATAAGGAACATTCGCCCCAGGCCCCCCCCCGCATACAAAGGCCGCCAACCTGCACACCTGGAAGGCATAAAATTGTACACATTGCTTCACTCAGTCCTGTTCCTCCAAGGACCCTTCCTCCCTCGCGTCGTCCTCCCACCTTGGTGAGCGTTTCTCCTTCTGCCAGTCTTTTAGGGCCTTTTGCAATGCTTTGGGGTCTGTAAAGATCATGGACCTCCCTTGTCTGTTGATACACAGCTTTGCAGGGTATAACATTGCGTAATCAGCACTCAGCTCACGGAATTGACGTTTCATAGGGGCAAACTGCTTTCTGGCCTCCTGCACCCTGGCCGTAAAGTCAGGAAATATGGGCAGCACCGAGCCCTCATACTGTAACGGCTGCTTTTCTCTAGCAAGTTTCAGAGCCACATCGCGATCTCGGAAATTTAACAGCTTGGCAATGATGGGGCGGGGGGAACCCCCGGCTTGGGTCGTTGGCCCAGCAAACGGTGTGTCATCTCCACTATAAACATAGATGAAAACGCAATGCCCCGAGCAATTTCTTCAATAGACCCTCGACGAATAGCTCCATGTTGCCAGTCTGGGTAGATTCGGGAAGACCTGTGATGCGTAGGTTGCATCGGCGAGAGCGGGCCTCCAAATCCTCAGTTTTATCCAGGAGGGATTGCACAGCCCTGCCCATTTGTTTATTCTCCGAATCAGGTGAGGTCTGAGCTTCCTCTACTTCCGTGATCCGACGCTCTGACATATCTATTCGCTCCGAGTGTTTGTCAAGCCGTTCGGCCACACGATCCATGCGATATGTAAGTGTGTCTATTTTCGTGCCCAGGGCAGTCATCCCTCCCTGTAGGTTTTTTTCCATGGCAAGAAGTATCCCACGTAAGTCCTGCTGCGGTGCCTCGTCTGCAGCCACTCGATCTGCCGCTCCACCTCCACTCGCGTCTCCCATCGTCTTGGGACCTCTGGGGCCAAAGGAGAGCTTGGGTTGCGTTCTATCAGAGCGACCCATAGCTACAGCCAGTGCACCCCCACACCACCAGGCCAAGGCCACAAGCGCGGAGCGTCTCCAAATATGCCGCAGTTCCGGAGTCCCACAGCAGATTTGTCTTCAATAGGGCACAACACCAGTCGCCGCACCGGTGCCCCAGGAGGACAGTATCTCAAGTGTGGGGGGGGAGGATTAAGGAAGCTTCTGAGCAAAGTATGTGGCCAGAGGATACACAACTTTGAGGCCCCCAGCAGAGGCTTGGAGCTGTAGTAGAGTGAATGTGTAGACTGTATGCCAAACAACCAGTGTAGGAGCCCTCAGCAGCAAACAGGTAAAGGAAAGGGTTTGTTGCCTCCTATATTGCTTCAGAATGTGTGGCGTCTGCCCTGGTATTGAAGCAGTGGTAGCTGCATTTGAATCAAGCAGGTATGAGCATTACAATTCCAGGCACCCCCAGCAGGAGCCAGCCGCCGCCCGCTCCCCGTCGAGGCCCCGCAATTACGTCAGGCAATGTCAGTGGGGGGAAGAGATGGCAGACAACACTCCCCTCGTAGCACAGATCCGTCACCAAGACAGCCAGCAGCAGGTGGAGGGGGAGGGGCCGCCGCGCTAATGTGCGCTATTACCACTGCGCCCCACAGCGGGAGGCGACCCCACTCGGTGCACTGCAGGCAAGAGTAGGCCCCCGGCCGGGCCAAGATGTCAATAGACAGGCCCCCTGTCCAAGTTCCCAATAGAGGTGGGGGAGGCCTCACAGCGAAAGTCCGAGCACCGAGGAGGGAGGGGGGAAGGGGGGGAGAGACCCGATGTTCAGGGTCCTCGCGGCAACCTCTCTGTGCCCCCCCACAATCCGTACACCCCCACTCACCGCCTCTCCAAAGAGCCACAGCCGCCGACCGCAGCACAGGGTTCACAGAGGCCTCGGCAGCGGAGAGGTCGAACAGTGACGCGGGGATCGCGAGACTCGAGGCCGCTGCTGTACAGGCCCACCACGAGTCCCGCTCCGGATCGCCTGAACGCTGTTCCGCAGGTAGCAGACACGAGCCAAATCGTCAGAATTCAGGTCCACAGCTGCAGGACTCACTCCGGTGCCGCAATTCGTAAAGGTTGCGGCGCAACTTCACAGGATAATTGCAGGATTGATTGCTAGGACGGAGCATTTTGGATGCCGGCTAGCTCCGCCCCCATTAGGTAGAGATAGTTTGGGTGGGAAACCACTAAAACCACAACTAACTGAAAATCCTGAAAAGAGCTTTATTAAAAATAATCTCATTACACCAAAAAAGAAGTGGGAGGGTAATAAACAAACTACTCCTAGAGAAAAACAGTTACAGTCCAGAGGAAGGTCTTCCCAACCGAGAAATAGATCTCCAGAACGGGGGGGGGAGGTCTCCACAACGGGAGCCCTCTGAAAAAAAATAAAACCTTAGCAATAGGGATAATTTAAGAAAACCTGACAGATATCAAGATAATGATACACGTCCCTCTCGATCTTTTCCGACTTCCTCACAGAAATCGGAAAGAAGAGGACGGTCAGAACATAAAGAAGAGCGCGTCAAGTCCAAAGACAAGGAACCTGCTCATCAAAGTAAAAAATTACAATTTCCAAAAAAGAAGGTAGCCAGTATTAAAATAAAACATGCCGAGGATTCTGAGGAGACAACTCAAGAACGGAGAATGGGCCCAGCAATGCTAGACAGCGCAGTAGAAGTGACCATAGCTCGCAAGATCCTGATGAATCTTCTGGAGACAGTGGACACGAATGAATACATTCAGGTGGAAACTGCAGACACCAGAGTTAGTGTACCCCATAAATTATATGAAATAACATTACGTATAGAGGGGGACAAAACTAGGAAAATAAAAGGTCTCTTTTGGGAGAACCTATCTAAAGACAATGATATCCTGCTTGCAGAGAAAGACTGGTCACCAGAGTTTGTCAGGGAGTGCCCACATGGCGAAAAAATGATTATGCCTGCCTTCTCAAATCACATTCCAATTCATAAAAAATACACATATGCAAGAAAATGGGCAGTGGCCCAAGCCCCTGAATTATACAAAAATCATGTAGGATGGAATGAGGATTCTCCTCACCATAAAATTCAGTTAAAAAATCCACCTACTGCACAGAGGCAGTATCCTGTTAAGCAAGAAGCTATAAAACAAGTCAGGGAGATCTTAGATCAACTTGAATATCAGGGGGTGATTGAAACATGCACCTCACAAATGAACAATCCTATGTTTCCTTTCTACAAGCCAGACGATTCATATAGTCTAGTTTTGGACTACAGACAACTAAACTCCTGCTGCAAAACATTTGCAGTACAAAACTCACACAGTGCAGCACTAATGAATAACATCGTGCGCAAAAAATATAAAACAACATTAGATATCTCAAATGGTTTCTTTTGTCAAAACATTGCACCAGAAAGCAGGTATTTGACCGCTTTCTCAAGTATGGGGGCTCACAGGCAATTCTGTCGTTTCCCCCAGGGATTCAAGAACAGCCTAGGATTATTTTCAGCCAGGGTAACAGAATTACTGCAAATGTATGATGATGAGGCATTATCTTATGTCGATGACATCTATCTTACAGACGATGACCTGGAGACACACTTGAAAAGAGTGAACACCATTATACTTGGGTTCGCATCTGAAGGGTACAAATTCAACTTCAAAAAGTCACGAATCGCCCACCTCACTGTACTATTTTTAGGATATGAGTTATCAATTGAAGGCAAAAGCCTAGCAGACAACTTCTTGGAGAATTGTGCAGTACTCCAAGCTCCAAAAACGCTTAAAAACTCACAATCAATTCTAAGTTTCCTGAATTTCGGAAGAACTTACATTCTAAACTATGCAGAGAGGGTTAAACCTCTCTACGAATTAATAAAACCTGATTTCAAACCAATCAATTGGACTCAGAAACAAAATTTTAAGATCAATACAAACAGACATGTTAACTAAAACAAAACTGCAAACACGCGCAAATGAACGCAACCTTGTAATCCGAGTCATCCCAGGAAGATGCGGATTTACGTACCTAACCTCTAATGAGGGAGAAACTGTACCAATAGCTTATAAATCACACTTGTACACACAAGCTGAAATGAATTTCAGTTCTACAGAAAAAATTCTGACTGCGGTTCAAACTGCTGAGGCAAAAGAAAGAGCCCTAGCCCAAGGGAAAAGCATATCTGTTTTAACAGCAGTATCAGCCCTTGAGGCAGTAACAAGACCAAGCATTCCGAATGCTAAAGCTTTAGACCCAAAATGGATACAATGGGAAAATTCTCCTGCTGCAACAGACTTGATACACGCATTTGATCCCAAAATGAAAAAACTAGAAGATCTGGAATACGAACATGAATGTCCTCTGTCAATCGAAATTCTGCCTCTCGAACAGTACACCTGTGTAATCTACACTGACAGATTTGCACAACACTACGTTGTGGAAAAACAAGTTTACAATGCAGCTTGCGCGACTGTTAAAGGTCGCTGGTGCTTAGGTAAATTCAGACCGATGGTCACTAAAACTGAATTACTCAGAAACTGTACAGCTCAGCGAGCTGAAATAAGATCTTTAAAGATGGCGCTTGAGAATGCCGATCGCGAATTCCCCACACTAATAGTGTGCGATTCGTATTATTGTGTCCAGTCTTACAAAGAATACTTGCAGAACTGGGTTCAAAACGGTTTCAAAGATGCAAAAGGTGGCACAATCCAGCATAAGTTGCTTTGGGAACAAGTAGTTCTTTTACAGGAAGAACTTCGAAAGACTCACGTGATACATACGCAGAGTCTTCAACGTGATGGCGTTCACGTCGCAGGGAATTAATTGGCTAGCAGCGCCAGAACGGCAGCGGTTCAACCGGCTTCCGTAGCTACAAAAAAGCGTTCTAAAAAACAAATAGATGGAGAAACCATGCTGGCAGTAAAAGCCTCATTAAAAGGCGACTATGCAGCATTACCTCTCAACTATCCACTCAACAATACATACATAATTGATGCAAACTCTGTTCCTTTTGCTCGAATCCCTGGAGTGGGGGACAGAGTAATTCCAAACACGAACCGGAGGGCTTACTTGATTCAAGAAGCACACATGGGAATGGGTCTGAGGCACCAAGAGATCTTGAAATCTCTAATAGAGTTACAATCACAATACTGGTGGCCAGGGATGAGCGTGCAAATTTATAACTTTGCAATCGATTGTCAGGACTGCAACAGAGATCGCAGTTGTGAACCGGACCAGACACCAGCCCAGACAACTCTATTAGACAGCATTAGGCTATCTACATGCAGACATCCACACGGAAAAATGCGATCCCATAAATATTAAGACGAGATTCATTTAGATGTGGCCCCAGTGCTCGGCTGAAGCCAGAACTGTTATAAAAGATTTGCGAGTCTTTATCGGCACATACGCAATTGGCATGCTACATTCTGATCAGGGTCCTGCGTTTAGCTCTCGAGCTTACAAGGAGGCCATGGCCAGCTTGGGCATTGCATTGCGGTACTCTAGTCCATTCCATCCCGAGGGAAATGCGGTAGTGGAGAGAAAAAACGTGACATAAAGCAATCTTTAAGAGCGAGGGTATTAGGTTCGGGTGACGGACGGTTGGGTCAAACATCTAACAAGTGTCCAACGCAGTCTTAATAATCTGCCAAGACATTCTCTGGGGGGAATCACTCCGTATGAACTTTTGTTTGGTACTAGAATGATAATCGAAGATCTCGATTGTCAGACTTCAGTGGTAGAACAAAAAACCTTTGATATCAAGGATCGTTTGGCTGTTTTACAGGACCTATTCTATTCAGTGCTTATGACTATTGATGAGGATCCCCTGGAATTGAAGGATAAGTTACTTACCTGTAATCCTAGTTCTCTTCCAGGGGTTCCTCATCAAAGTCATAAGCTACCCACCCGCCTCCCCAGGTAAATGAGAGCTGTACGTCTCTGACTTGTGGTTTAGCCCTGACTTCAGGGTTATGCAAAGAACAACTGACCTAACTGTCACCCCTGAGGCATGATGGGAAGCCTGGGGTCATGGCTGCCTTAAAGGCACAGTGCATGTTTTTAGCTGAAAATGCTTTCAGTTTCTGTGTTATTGCTTCTCAATGCAGCCTATGGCTGACAATGTCTTTTATGAGCAATTTTCAGGATTTATGAGTGGTTTAAAACACAAAGTTCAAGGACTATTTGACCTAACATGTTTTTTGTTCTGTACTAATTGCTGTACATATAAATTTACATTGTCTAGCCTTAGTTTTGGGGCTGCATTGGTGTGAGAATAATAATATATGTACGTTCATATATAGGGAGCGAGATATATGTGTTTTTACATATATATGTTTCCGGGGTCCCGCACATGGGCGGTAATATTCAGTGCTTATGACTTTGATGAGGATACCCCTGGAAGAGAACTAGGATTACAGGTAAGTAACATATCCTTATTACAGTGTTGCAGCCAAAAAAACAAGAGCTCAATGGTGGGGGATCAGGTCACGTACTGTCATAGTATGGCATGGTGAATAAATGACAGTAGCACCCCTGATCCACTGCCTGTGCACCTGTAAATGTTGCTAATTTGCCTCATCCCCTTTACAGTAAGGGGCGCAGAGTGATCAAGGGCGCAGTGCCAGGAATATCTTCTCTGACGACAACCCATACAAAGACAACCTCATAACATGGAAAAGGTACATAGACGATGTGCTGATCCTATGGAAAGGACCCAGGACCACATGTGACAGCTTTCTAGAGTGGATCAATGAACTCGACCAACACCTCCAGTTCACCTGCACCATAAGTAAGTCCACCATTCCGTTCTTAGACCTCAGAATCATCCTAGAAGAGGGCACACTTAAGACTACCCTGCACAAGAAAAACACTGACTGCAACAGTCTGCTGGACTTCCGGAGTCACCACCCTAAGGCCTTATGCGAGAATCTTCTGTATGGCCAGTTCTTGAAGATATGATGAAACTGCACCACCACCAGGGACTACAAGAGGAGGCTGACCATCTGGAGCAGAACCTTCTGGATAGACACTACCCAGCCAAGGTAGTAGAGAAGGCGAGGAAACATGCCAAAAATAATAACAGGCGAGCCCTCCTAGAAACTAGAGAGAAAGAATCTAACAAACTTCTCACGTGCATGACCAGCTTTACACCCCTGTCCAACAAGGTGAAGAACATCATCAGACGTAACTGGAAAACCCTGAATAGCAATACACTGGAATTGGCACAACCACCTTTTGCGTTCAAAAGGACGTCCAACCTCAGGGATACCCTGGTCCACACACGCCCTCTTAATAAGAGGAGGAACATTCAGGACACCACACTCTGGAACTTGCCTCCAGTTTCGGGACACCACCAATGCGGTAATTGTCATGCTTGCCCAACCACCACAAAGACAAAAACTCTAACTTTGGGCCACTTCCCATGGGAACAACGGGGCCATACCAATTGTAACACCAAGAATTGCGTATATCTGATCACATGCCCATGTGGGCTGAGATATGTCGGCATGACATCACGCCCAGTGAGGACTCGCATTAGCGAGTACAAGAGCACCATACAACGTGGAAGGGCAGCAACGAAATTGACAAACCATTATCTCGAGCACAATCACAAATGTGATGAGATGACTTGGACTGTCCTTGAGGCGAGACCCTGCTGGGACACAGGCCCTCCTACGTCAGGAACAGCGGTGGGTGTTCCGCCTCCAAACACAGATCTATGGACTGAACGACGAAATACCCTGGGTGGAACTCTAGACTGTGGCAAAACACTGATAACTAGTGGTGGTCTACACTAAGCAAAGAAGACTGAGCAAAAAAGACAGAAGCAAGAAACTATGTGTGGGAATAGCTATGTGCGTAAAAAAGTGGAAAAACACACGCATCATCATCAGGTGTGTTTCCTTGACCTGCTACAATCCCAGATGATGAGGCTCCGCCATTTGGGTGGGCTGATGGGATTCATTTCCTATCTTTCACACACATAGCTATTCCCACACATAGTTTCTTGCTTCTGTCTTTTATGCTCAGTCTTCTTTGCTTAGTGTAGACCACCACTAGTCTTCTGTTTTTGCTATATGTATACTGGGGGTGTAGATTAGTTTTAGTGGTCTTTAAATATCATTCCACTTGGACCCTTCCTAACTTGTGTTATAAAACACTGATAACACCACAACATGGTAAAACAAGCATTTGCAATGCCATAGGTCTTGCATTTACACTAGTTCAAGCTATTGGCATTGTAAATGACAATGCCTTTTATTTATCTGTTTAAAAAAAAACATAAATAAAAGGCATTGTCATTTACAATGCCAATAGCTCAAACTCAAGTAAATGTGAGAACTATTGCATTGCAAATACTTGTTTCTTTCTCCAACTCACATTTTCTGTCTTCTGCCATGTTGGTGTAGCCCTTAAGTAGTCACTGTGAAAAGATGATAGAGGGTAGAAGACAGACATTGCTATGGAAGGGTGGGTGTGCTAGAAAGAAAGAATGACAGCATAGCGGAGAGAGAAGAAAGGACCACAAACTTAAGGCAAGTTAAATGCACTTTTGCTGCCCTGTGGACGCTTAAAAGTGGTGAAAGTGAACAGAGTTGCGACTGAAGTGAACAGATGAGTGGTCAAAGTGATGGGGAGACAGTGGGTAGTCTGAAAACTCTCTTCATGTCCCTTAAGTGTCAGGTGCTCAAGAAGAAACATGGTCCGGGCTCTCCTTTAGTGTGTTATAGGGGGCAGGCTGGCGGCAGCTTTAACCCTCGTCCTGCCTCGGGTGCCATGCCCAGGTAGGACGAAGATGATTGGGGCTCCACAACAGGTTTTACTGTGACACTTCTCGAGGACGAAAGGTGGAGCACTTTGGTGCTCTTCAGCAATGAAGTCAGGAAGGCTTGTTGGTCAGAGAAGACCAAATGAAAACTTGAACCAAAAAGCAGAACGTGAAACCATGCAGACTGTGACACTGACCCAGCAACAGCACACGGACCTGAGAGGGCATTTATCTTGCATGTTTACAAAGCAGAAGCTACTTAAGGGGATTTTTAGGTTTGGGATTTGAGACAGCTTAAGTTGTCCCACCAACTATTGTTTTTGCCATAAAATCATACATAATATAGACAAATCTCAGAATGGACAAACCAGTGCAATAAGCACATAAGTGGAATATACCATAAGAAGTATCATAAAGGGACCTGCAGAGCTGTTCAAGTTACCATCATACTGAAAATCATGAAACTGTGCATTTGCCTCTCAGTTCATCATCCACCACACTGCTATACGCTATGTCCCACTAGCAGCCTGTCCCGACGTTGTCCTGGTATGAAATAGAATGTGTGTAATGTGTGTATTTGGCAAGGGCAATTTATTTTAAAATCTCGCAGTAGACAACATTTTTTGTTTCATTAGAATAGGGACGGACAAGGCCCAGCTGCAGCCCTGGTTGATGTTAGCAGGCGCGTGTAATGTCGTTGAATGAGAGAGTTATCAGCCGCGGGTAAATCCGTTTAATGAGAGAGTTGAGTGACAGCGAGTAGGAATGGCTGCAGTAATTTTCCCCGCAGACACGCTCATTTGCATGTTCCCCCGCTGTAGGCCCAGATGCAGGCCTGTTTGATGTTAGCAGGTGCGTGTTCCCCCGCTTGAGGCCCAGGTGCAGCCCTGGTTGATGTTATCAGGCACATGTAATTAGTGTACTAATCCGCCGCCTGAGCCCGGCTAGAGCCCTGGTTGATGGTAGTAGGCGTGTGTAATTTCGTTGAATGAGAGAGTTCAGTAACAGCGCTCAGGAGAGGCTGCAGTATCGTTACTTACCAGGCATCCAGGTGAACGCGTTTGTCACACCCCCAGCACACGGCCACAGCAGACGATCTTCTGATTAATGTACGGCCCACATGGCATGAAGGGCGAAATGTAGCACACGCCCCCATCGTTTCTCACGCCCCCAGCGTGCCCCTGGATGCGGCGCAATTGTGATCACATGGCATGAAGGCCGGACACACGCCCCCAGCGTTTCTCACGCCCTCCGTGTGTCACGCCCCCAGCGTGCCCCTTGATGCTGCGCAGCAACGTAGTTGGCACTTGTATGTACGACTCACATGGCATGAAGGGCGGACACACGCCCCCAGCGTTTGTCACGTCCCCAGCACACGCCCACAGCCTACGATGTGATGGACGTACCACACGCCCCCAGCCCACGCCCACAGCACAACGCAGACACGCCCACAAGGGACTACTTTGCTGGCACGGTTCTTTTACCTTTTAAATGTATAGGGGAGTTGGCCTAACGGCTAAAGCGCTCGACCTCGGACCTGGGGATCTGGGTTCGAGTCTTGGTAACGACGCCAAACATCCTGTGATTCTGGGCAAATCACTTAATCTCCCTGTGCCTAACAAAAATGAATGTGTGTCCTCATGTAACATAACTGGTGCTACGTAAAGCGCTCTGATACCTGATTCATTTCGGGTCAAGTTCGCGCTTTATAAAACTCTGCAAAAAAAATATATATATGGTGGCCGTCTGCTGCAACTACCCTTTCCAACGCTGTATTGGGTGTTGTGATTGGGTCTGTGGTTACTGAGATTACCCGCCTCAAAGGTTTGGGCTCTCTCTTTATAATATTAGTATGGATAGTATGGATTTTTTGCAATTATTTTTATAATTTTTTTATCCGTCTGCATAGCCTATGTCCTTCTGCTGCAACTGCCCTTTCCAACACTGTATTGGGTGTTGTGATTGGTGCTGTGGTTACTGAGATTACCCGCCTCAAAGGTTTGGGCTCTCTCTTTATAATATTAGTATGGATATTATATAATATAGTATGGATTTTTTGCAATTTTTTTAATACATTTTTTTATCCGTCTGCATAGCCTATGTCCTTCTGCTGCAACTGCCCTTTCCAACGCTGTATTGGGTGTTGTGATTGGTGCTGTGGTTACTGATTTTACCCGCCTCAAAGGGTTGGGCTCTCTCTTTATAATATTACTATGGATATGGATAGTATATAGTATAGTATGGATTTTTTGCAATTTTATTTATTCATGTATTTGGGTGTTGTTATTGGTGCTGTGATTACTGAGATTACCCGTCTCAAAGGTTTGGGCTCTCTCTTTATAATATTAGTATGGATAGTATGGATTTTTTGCAATTTTTTTAATACATTTTTTTATCCGTCTGCATAGCCTATGTCCTATGCTTCTGCTGCAACTGCCCTTTCCAACGCTGTATTGGGTGTTGTGATTGGTGCTGTGGTTACTGAGATTACCCGCCTCAAAGGTTTGGGCTCTCTCTTTATAATATCAGTATGGATAACACGACAACTGCAACTCAGTGGTCATCAAGCACAACATGGAAACATTTCACACATAGGATAAAAATAAAGACAACATCCTTTCAACCACACAGCTTACATGGTGTAGAGTGCTACCCATGTAGGCAAGCGTTTCAAGGCCCCACATAGAGGTATATAAATACTCCAATACAATACAAATCAACACAACATGTAACAACAGAATTATCTGTGAAATTGACACTCACATTTTGCTTCAGCCACCAAACCTTAGCACATGGGGCTCCCTTCACTTTGAGTGACTGCACAAAGCCTGTTCTCATTGTTCATATCCACTTAATATAGTGTGCCTTTTTATTTTAGTTATTGTTTCAAATAACTTTAGATACTGGCTATTCATTTTATCTACACTCCTTTCTAAACATTAGATTTATGAAGTATTTAAGTGACATTGTAACATTATAGCTGCCTATGATTTGGGTGCTTGATTAGGTGATCATTTTTTCTTGTTTCCTTCACATACAATATTAAAATGCATTGTATATCTGAAATGACTGGTGTTTAAAAGAACATTATTATAGGTAAAATAGACGCATGGGTGAATGCTTTTTCAATTGAAATTGTTTATTGCAAGTAGCTGGCAGAGACATTTACGTGACTGAATCTTTTTATTTGTGGCATATGCTGGCCTTGTCATGGTTATAACAAAACCTCACTGTTGGGGAATCAATCTAAAAAAAAAATTGGCTAGAGAGCAAAAATATGTTGGCCTTAAAATGCACACACTGCCATAGTAGTCCTTGGCACTTAATCGAACAGCTGTGTGTGTCGATGTGCTCTAGTGATAGGGAAGAATGCTGTCACTCGCAGTGAATTAAGCCAGTGGCTGAAGTTGGCTGACCTACTGCCCAATGCTGGCTGCAGTAGTGGGCAGAAGGAAAATGTGACTGACACAATAAGAGACTAATGGAGGAAGAGGGCTTGTTGAAAGTTCTTACAAGTAAGTATATTATAAATGCAAGTATAGTAAAATATAAAAAGTTCTTGGCAAATAACAGACCGAGAAAAAGAAACAACCAGGGTGCCAAAGCCACGCCTATTGGTTTGCCAATGCTTGTTTCACTAGGTGCTTACCCAGTGGTGCGTACTTGGCAGCTGGCTTCCTTAACAGAGTAAAGACATGGTGCTGTGCTTACATAACGGTGCACTAAGGCACCTGTGAAGTTACCTGGTGAACGCCTAAAGGGACCATCCAGTGAATTATGTCATATGTGAAAACCCCTGATTACATCGCAATAACATTATAGAATGCCTATAAAATGCCTATTTGATACTGTCAAAGACGCAGGACAGGCCAAAGAGAACAGTTTTTCCCTCTATACTGAATGCCCCTTTATATAGACACTGTTGTTGCCAGTTGAGTTACAGGAGGAAGATTAGCTGCCAGTGGGCATTGCCAGTGGCATGCTTGACTGGCAGCATGCATGCAGCATGCTCACTACATTGCATGTTACCTGTTCGTGGGATTTCCTGATAACTGACTTCCCCAGTGACATTTACCTAACCGAATAATTTGATGGTAAGGTACTAACCAGACTTCTCACTTACTGAAGTCTTGAATACCTATTGCCATGTTTGCCAGACGGGGTATTTACCAGGACTGCTCAAACAGCTTCCTGCTTACCGTAGGACTACACACCTCTCAAAGCCGGCTGGCCATGTAATCATCATGGCAATTCCTAGTGGGCTGCTTTTAGGGCTGGAAGGGCTACAACATCCAGCCCTGAAGTTGCTTAACCTCCATATTTGTGTGATTTGCACTGTTTGGACTAAAAGGTCTTTAGGGGAGAAATCCACAGCACAGACCAACTGGAGGAGTTCTGGCTCGCTTGCTTTTGTAACTTTAGTTGCTTGCACAGTGCTGTGTGCTTGAAAACTTTTGCCTGGACTGGTTTTGGATGCCAGTGTGGTCCCTGTTTACCAGTAGACATCTTAGCAAGCAGTATGCTTACTAGATGGATCATTTACCTGGAAGCATGCCCCTCACAAAGCTTGCCTAACAGAAGGCTCACTGAAGAGAAGGCTTGCATACCTAGCTGGGTGGGCGTCTGCAAGGTTGACTGCATGAAATTTAGCTTACTTGTCAGGCCCACTTATTAGAAAACTTTGTTACCGGAATGTGTGCTAATTAGAAGGCTGGCTTTATCGAAGGCTTACTTACCAGAAGGATCAATTATCAAAAGGCCTGCGTTCCTACTTGACCGAGGACTTGACCCCCCGAAGGCTTTATTAACTGGCCGCACACTTACCTGGAGGCACATTTACATAAACTTGCGCTGACCCCAGTGATGGCTATGAGGCTCTATAAGATGCGGGCAGGAGACGCGAGCGTACAGTGACAACATAAATTACCTGACTTACCCAATGGACTATTTAGTTCGGCAGCACCTTCACCTACCGGAATAAACGCCTGTTGGCGCCTTCTGATGAAGGCCTTAGTGCCAAAAGCTGCACTAGCGATTAGATAGGACAGCGTTAGCATGTTCTTGCTGTTGTTTCTGCTGCCCGGCAAGATGAACCGCCGGAAAGGCGCAGCACCATGGCTGACCTGCCCGAAGTCGACGGCTTGCAGTCAGCAGTCACTACCACTCGCCCACCGCCACAAAGCGCAGCCCATCATCAGTATCATGTGTGCGTCAACACGTCCAGCCGTCACTGACGTGTCCAGCAGCAGAAACCCGGAACACAATGACTGAAGCCCACTTGGGTGGGGCTGATTATCATCAAGCTGAGTGGGCCCACAAGGAAAAGGCACAGTACGAGAAACATACGAATTTGAGAAATACATAAATAATTAGACAGCACAAGCCCCACGAGTTATTCGAGCGGCATGAAGAAGGAAAAGAAACACGTATGAACCAGAAACAAGATAAACAAGAGGGTCACTAGTAACACAGAGAACAGGAGAAACGCCCACAAAGAAAACTTTTAACAGAAACACCACTTTAAAAGAAGCACAAGCGCGCGCCATCTTCAATGGCAGCAGGGAGAGGGGAGAGAGGAGGGGGCCGGCACGATTCCCCCGCGGGAGCGAGGTGCTGGCGCACAGATAATTGATAACATTTGACGCCAGCTGCTCGCTCCCGCGAGTGAATAGCCAGACGTGCATGCGTTGCAATTGGAAGCAATGCAGCACGTGCATGTTTTTGCCGCTAAAGCTCTGCCGATGGCTGAAGGTCTCTTTCCTCTGCAGCACATGGGCACCTTGGAGGCGAGACCTAATGACATGGTTCTCTCCATTGACATCCAGAAAAACACACACACACTGCCCACCTACTGGTTGTCACCATGCAGCATCCACCATGGGTGCTCCACTGGTTGGGGTACATAATGCACCATCTACCATGGGTGCGTGGACTGCATTTTTATACATACTGAGTGACCATTGTCTTTACCTTTCAGAGTGGATTACATGAGCGTCTCACCATTGTGCAATCATGCCCCCCTCTAGAGTTATTGTCAGTCTGCAGGTTATCATCTAGTACTGAACTCTACTGCCCGTCATATAGGGCCACTAATGTGCGCAAACCACAATGACAGCAGCAGCCTCATTGCGCGTTCCGCCTTATCTCTGTGCAAAACTCTTTAAACTTTTCCATTATATCATATGTGAGCAAAGAGTTAATATCAAATGCCCCCTCTTCCCCCGGGGGCACCACAGACTGCCATTATCCCTCACACTGGCGGTCCCACTGTGCATGCGCCGAGCAGTTCAGCGACACTCTCTCTGGCACATGCACATATAACTCTCACGCATGACTAGGCACAACGCTTTTTGAGAACCGGAACCGATTCCAGCCTCCTATTTAGAGCAGGCGGAGGCCTCTTCTACACTCAGGTAGCCGCTGGCGAGGGTAGGTACACAGGACCAGGCACCCGTCATAATCGTGAGTAAACCTACAACCTGTGGGTTGGATAGGCGCGCCGCCTGTTGCACGCCTTAAACCTTGACTATTACGACCCCGCATTTCCAGGGCCAGCCTGCATTTTAATATTGCCTGCATTGTCTTTTTACCCGAATCTTCAGTCCAAATGATACAGGCATAACCAGCGTCGCTTAGCCGTGGGACACATCTCCCGTGTAGTGAGAGGGTAAGTAGTAACACGCCCCCATCTACGAGCGTGGATTTTTTAACTTAAAATATGTTCAGACAATTGTCTAGCCAGTTGACCACCTGGGCAGTAAGGGGTGTACACTGAATTCTGTGGTGCAGCCGCTGGCCGGGCTTTGACTGCACCGCATTGTGGCATCAACAGTGGCCATTCTGCTGAGGCGGGAGGCACGCAAGGTGCCCTGCGCCGTTGATCACTCTGCCCCCCTTACTGCAAAGGGGATAAGGCAAATTAGCAACATTTACAGGTGCACAGGCGATGAATCAAGGGTACTACTGTCATTTCTTCACCACGCCACCCTATTACAGTACAAGACCTGATACCCCTGCCATTGAGCTCTTGTTTTTTGTCTGCAACGCTGTAATAACTGTTATGTACGTGTTTGTGTTCAAATATATTTTGGTCTGGTCACGCTGTTGGGTCATGTAGTATAACAAGGACCCCCTAGTTAGGATACAATTCCTGGGTCAGGGAAAGTAGTTCAATGCAAAGGTATAAGCCCAGGCAGAAATACAAAACAAGAACTGGCTATTCAAAAAACAAGATATACAGAAACACAATGAATTGTACTGATATATAAAAAATTTATTATATTGATAAAAAAAGATTAAACACATATAATCCCATATACATGATATGTTTGATACAATAAAATAATCTGATTATTATTTTAAAAAAGACATTTGTTCTGATAATGATACTAGAGGAACAATAAAGTCATCCCAGATTGTATGCGGGGGGCTGTTGTCTGTCAACGCGTTTCGACACGTAGTAGTGTCTTCATCAGGACAAATATTATTAAGCCAAATCTCTAGAGAGAACAAAACACTTTTAGACTTCACAAAACATACAGTACATTGTGTTACAATTAATAAATACTCTTTTTTCTGTCAGATAGAGCTTCTTTTTATAGATTTCCTTAGCCAGACTTGAAGATATAAATATTTGATTTGAAGCTGAAGATAGACTTTTCAGATCTTGACAATAGTCCAAGATTAAACATTCTGTGGTAGTTCTTGATATATTTGATATATACATTCAGTCACATGTTTACATTATTATTGCACCCTTATTTGGATAGAAAGAGGGGGAAAAAAACAAGAAAAAGGGTGAATTGGTCAGAAGTATAAGGACATTCCTTGCTTTGGTTCCTGGTGTAACTATTTAGGGTTTTAAGTTTTGCACATTCCCTAGTTTTCATATGTACTGGCAACTATATAGTTGTACCAATATGTGTCTTTACGCACGTGTACACATGCATAGCGCCATCATAGCATTAATCTTGTTACTGACCTAATCTGTATCTGTATTAACCAATTTCCTAACTACGCTGTATTGGGACCAGAAATTTCACTCACCTTTATTTATGGGGTAGGACCAACTTTCATAGATTCCCGTAGTGTTTGTTAAAATCAGTCGATACTTATCGGGCTAGAACAATAACAGGAAAGTAGAAAGGTATCTTAGTTTATACTTTATTTAATCCTGACTATTATTCCTAAAAAAAAGGGGGGGATTTTCAGAAAGTTTCAGTCTCTTATGTTCTATAAACATTAATATTTATTTATTTTATTCTGCCTAATTCGATGCACCCAAACCTGTATGCTTTTATTACTCGAGGCACAGCTGTTCTTATCTTTCACGTTCGTCGTATATTATTCACTTTCTCTTACATGCGGTTAAATCACCATACTTTTCTTTATGGACCACGAGGGTGTTCAAGTGTGTCATTTGAATTAATAGTAATTCATAGTCAAGCTCCTTTGTTGCTTAAGTTGACGTGAACATTTTAGTCTATTTACTGTGTCGGGCCATGGTGGTTTTAGTTTCCTATTTTAGCAAAAACCACTTCTTACCTAGAATCGCTAAATCTGTGATATGAAATTTTCAACACCGGATACGAGGAGTGGGGCACCTTTTCTATTTTTCTCTGTCGGTATGTGAAATCTGTGGGGAAAATAGGGTATTTCGCTTCCTTTTAACTTGATACGATTGACTTAATGTTAAGTTCCTAATTTACATAGATGCAATTTGCATAGTCTCGCGTTACCTTTTTTGTCAGATTTCACTGCTCGCCTCCCACTTCACGTACCGGGACCACTATAGACGATATTTTTCAATAAAAACAAAGGTTCTAAAAGGAAATTAAATCATAAAGTTAGCTTAAAAGGCCGTGTTATACAGTTTCCAGGCTCTCAAGATGTTTACACGTTATCAAAAGGATGTAGGACCTGATTTCTCACCGCAGCGATCGACTCTCTTTTGTTGTTGTTAAAAGACGCCTACCAGGGACGTGTCTATTTTAAATTGTAATGAGAGAAAACAATGTTTGTATTAACGTTGCTCTGATATATAGTTCTAGCTGACTTTAATTTTGACAAGGTGGATTTTTACCTTCACAAGTTATGATGTCGGGACACCAGTGACGGAGCTCCCAAACGGGGACTTTAAGAATGTGCTCGATTTGTTGATTTCTATAGACTTGACAAAGCTCTCAATCAAAGGAGGGTTTTCTCGACGAGGCTCGTTAGACTATAAAGAATTGGAGCAAAATCACAATGTCAAAAAGGCATTTGGGTTTGTCAAGTAGTCTTATTCTAAAGCAAGCTTTTCCCATTGTCATATGAAAAACGCGTAGTGTTTCCCATCGCTCTCGTGTGCTTACCGATTCAGTTCCTTTCAGGCTCACGTTCCCTGGCGGGCTGGCTTGTTCGAAAAGGAAAGGGTTTTAAGCTCCTTTCCAATTGGTATTTATACCATACTCCTCTAGTGTCATCAGGGTAACGGCACGCCCATATTTAAAGCAGAATGCGCTTGTGGTCGTTGTATTACCATTACCGATTTCTAGGTAGCGTTTTTGATTTTGGAATTGTTTCAGCTATTCCCCTTCAATCTCATTACGTACTTGTGCTGATCAATCACTTTTCGGTATATGGGCTTATTCACACAGGGATTAGTGAACTTAGTACAGACCACATTTTGTTGTATATTGCAAACCCTATTCTTCTTATTCTTATATTTGACCTAAAGTTTCCTACAAAATCATAAGCCAGTATCAGTATTTCTTTCCTATGTTATCGCATTTTCCCAAGGCAATTCTTGATTTAAACCATGGTTAAATGTGCCGAGGGTAAAGATCCAGTACACCTCTTTCTTTTTTCTTATTTTATCACCACCTCTATTGTTTGGTATGTGTATCTTTTCTAAGATTCGCCATTTCAGTTCATCTGGGGAGTGTCTATACTCCACGAAGTGATTTACAAGTGGCGCTGTCAACTTCCTAGTTTTTATTGCTGACCTGTGCTCTGTTAATCGGGTCTTTACTGTTCGCGACGTCTCTCCCACATACCCCAAATTGCAAGGGCACGTGATTAAGTAGACGACATTTTGAGTATTACATGTCCATAGTTCCTTGGCCTGGATGTTGGTGTTATTAAACATCATAGTCTCTCCAGTAATAATACTGTTACACGACTGACAGGAGCCACAACGGGAGGTACCTTTTACTGCTTTAGTGCTTACAATTGACTTCTGTAGGAAAGGTGGACTTTCTGCCCTTTTGCTGTAACGAGAGCGTACTATCTGATCCTTCAGATTTTTATTTCGCCTATGCGCGAACATTGGATTAGCTAGTTTTTGTTGATTTTCATTCAAATTTAACAGATGCCAATTAGAGTTTATTATTTGCCTGACTGTCGAATCCAAGGTGGAATGTTTTGTTATACAGACCAATTTAGGGTCTATTTTCTGCTTTTGTGAGTTCAGGAGTTCGTCTCGATCATAGAAACGAGCCCTTTTATAGGCCTCTCTGACCAGGCGACGGGGATATCCTCTTTGGAGGAATTTCTGCTTCATAGTTTCAGAGGAAAGATAAGAACAGCTGTGCCTCGAGTAATAAAAGCATACAGGTTTTGGTGCATCGAATTAGGCAGAATAAAAGAAATAAATATTAATGTTTATAGAACATAAGAGACTGAAACTTTCTGAAAATCCCCCCCTTTTTTTAGGAATAATAGTCAGGATTAAATAAAGTATAAACTAAGATACCTTTCTACTTTCTCTGTTATTGTTCTAGCCCGATAAGTATCGACTGATTTTAACAAACACTACAGGAATCTATGAAAGTTGGTCCTACCCCATAAATAAAGGTGAGTGAAATTTCTGGTCCCAATACAGCGCAGTTAGGAAATTGGTTAAAACAGATACAGATTAGGTCAGTAACAAGATTAATGCTATGATGGCGCAATGCATGTGTACACGTGCGTATATACACATATTGGTACAACTATATAGTTGCCAGTACATATGAAAATTAGGGAATGTGCAAAACTTAAAACCCTAAATAGTTACACCAGGAACCAAAGCAAGGAATGTCCTTATACTTCTGACCAATTCACCCTTTTTCTTGTTTTTTTCCCCTCTTTCTATCCAAATAAGGGTGCAATAATAATGTAAACATGTGACTGAATGTATATATCAAATATATCAAGAACTACCACAGAATGTTTAATCTTGGACTATTGTCAAGATTTGAAAAGTCTATCTTCAGCTTCAAATCAAATATTTATATCTTCAAGTCTGGCTAAGGAAATCTAGAAAAAGAAGCTCTATCTGACAGAAAAAAGAGTATTTATTAATTGTAACACAATGTACTGTATGTTTTGTGAAGTCTAAAAGTGTTTTGTTCTCTCTAGAGATTTGGCTGAATAATATTTGTCCTGATGAAGACACTACTACGTGTCGAAACGCGTTGACAGACAACAGCCCCCCGCATACAATCTGGGATGACTTTATTGTTCCTCTAGTATCATTATCAGAACAAATGTCTTTTTTAAAATAATAATCAGATTATTTTATTGTATCAAACATATCATGTATATGGGATTATATGTGTTTAATCTTTTTTTATCAATTTAATTAAATTTGTATATATCAGTACAATTCATTGTGTTTCTGTTTGAGTATATCTTGTTTTTTGAATAGCCAGTTCTTGTTTTGTATTTCTGCCTGGGCTTATACCTTTGCATTGCACGCTGTTGGGTCAGCCATCCAGTGATCTTTTCTAAAGTATCGCTGGGCCAACGGGCACCTGACGCATGAGTTTCCTTTTCTCTTCCCTTTGTTTCATTCCTTTGTAGGCACCGCTTGGATACATCTACTTACAGAGATTGTGGACCCCTCTAGGTATACCTTCCTAGGGTTCACCCCGAGCTACCTCACACAGCAATGGGGTTACCACTACGGAACCCCTTTTCATTCTGATGTGCACTTTCACTTTCCTTTTTAGGTCCTGAAGAAACGCTACTGATCACTAGGACATACATAGCGTGAAACATGTTGACCTTGTGTTTAGTTACACTGGCACATTATGCCTTATTGTGACTCACTAACCCTTTGGTTTTTTTAACCTACCAGGGGTACCACACAAATAAATAACCCACTAGTGGAAACCCCTAGGTAATTTTATCCCCCACACTCACCAAACAGCTTTTCTCTTTAAAATATCTCCATAAAAGAGACCTTCGGGGGCCCGTCAGGCATTGCAGCGCCGGCCCGACGAGGAGCAAACAAAGCCTGATGATGAAGCATGACATCCTTTGGGGTGTGTGAGGGCAGCTAAGAGGCAAGACTTGGCCCTGCCCTTCGGGATTGGATCCTTGATACTGGGAATGAACCTCTGTCTCTCTCCCTTTTTCACCCCCTTTTCTCTACCTCTCCCCTATTCTAGTCTTTACCTCCTCTTTCAGATTGGGTGACATACCGCACCCTACACCAGGAACAGTGTCCCTTATGATCTGACTTACATTTGAGGAGCACGGACATTGGACCATAACGAACTCCCGGTCCCCCCTTCCTTTTGTTGACTCAGAACTGTGAGGGGTCCCACTACCAATTTTAGTGGTTGTGTCAAATACTCATCTACTGGTGCAGACTCCCATTATCTGTGTACCTGAGAGTGGTGCTTCAGGTCTCTGGGATGCCTTGAGCATGGAGTTTGTAGCCCCAGGATCAATCAGAAAAGGAACTGTCTTGTTTAATACGGTACCTTCCACATAGGGCCCTTCCTGATCTACCGTTATTGCAGGGGCTATTAGGTAGTCTTCCATTCTCGGGTACCCCTAGTATACACCAGGAGGTGGCGGAGGATAACCAGTCCCTCCCCCATCTTCTGGGTACCATCGGTGTCTATCCCCCCTGGGGGGTGTTGGAGGAGGAGGTGCATATGTGGGGCCCTTGTATCCTTATGGTGTCTGTGTTCCTGTCTGTTAACGTCCTCATCAAATGCATTCTGGAATGAGGGGGTTGATGGTGCATTTCCTGGCTGGTCCTGGGTCTGTGATTCTTGGTGGAGCAAAGAACAGTTGGCTTTCCAGTATCCCGGCTGCTGACAATGGAAACATGTTGTCCCTGGCAGAGGCTGGGAGGATGCTCTGTTATTACAGCCTCTCCCTACCTCGACCTCTTCCCTGTTCTCCCTTATAGAACTTTTCCTGTGCCACCATTAATTTCACCTCGTCCCTTTTTGTTTTTTCTGCTTTCATAGCCTGCAAGTGTACTTGATAATGTGAGCAGTACCTTGCAGCTGCCAGAACCTTCTCTATCGGGTCCTGCTGCCAACATACAAAGTAGGTCTCCATGAGTGTTCCTATTGGTTGGCTCAGGCCATGAACAAATGTGGTGACAAAGGATAGCATGGCCTTCCCCATGGGGTTGTGCATGCCCCTATTGTGTTGATAGACCTGTAGGAGGCGATCAAGTATCTCCTCTTTTTCGTGCTTTGTGTGTATTACTTTATTCCAGTCTACCTTGTTCTCAGACACCTTTTCTTTAAGGAATTTGACTACCTCTTTATATTTGCCCTGTACTTCATCACCTGGTCTACCTCCTTCTCCCTTCTCTGGGTCCTCCCTTGGCCATTTTACTACTTTTTTACAATCTTCCCATAAGCCTTTCGGTACAATAATTTTAAACATTATGTCCATATCTTTCCACATTAGATCTCCAAAAGCTGCTATTCTATTGAACTCTGTGTACTATTTCTTGTGGTTCCTCATTTAGCTTGGGAAAGTCTTTAGTAAATGAAAGGAGATCAGCCCTTGACCATGGGACATGAATATATGCTAGATGCTCTTTGTCATCCCCACTTTGGACTTCTTTCATAGGCATTATTAATTCAGTCTTTCTTAATACTGGGCATGCAGTCACAGTCTCTAAATTCTTTAAAACGCTTAAAGTTACTCCAGTAGTTGAACTTTCATAGATTCACATGCTTGAATAATTCCCCGTCGTCGAGATGGGAGTCCCCGGTACATCAAAAAAGCAATGCTAAACCAATACAAAGCAGAAACTAGACCTAGACCCATTTCAGTTTTGTAACCTATATCTCTTGGTTTGTAAAAGAGACCAAAAGTAATTTGTGAACCAATCAGGATCCTTCACCTTCTAGAACACTCCAGAGAGAACCTTAGACCTTCAGATTTTCTACCACACGTCGTGCTAGTGAGTCTCCTCTGTCCTCTGCTCAGTTTTTTTCTTCTTCTTAGTGAATTTAGAAACAGTTCTTGGCTTCATTTCAGCATTCTACAACTACAGAATCCATCTTCTGTGCTGGTTTGTCAACCTTCCAGTATAATTATGTTAGAAAAGGAAAAAAGGGTATTTTTAGAGCATGTGCTACCTGCTCAAAGAAAAGGCTTTATACAGATGACCCTTATGAACACTGTATTTATTGCCTATATCCCAAACATAAGCCAAAGGAATGCAAGGTATGTTGTACCTTTTCTAATAAAACCTTTAGAGAGCAAGAGGGGCTCCTTCTTATATGGCTTCAGAAAACTCCAAGCCATAAAAGAGGTGATTTCAAGTGAGGACAGTGATAAGGCATCCTCTTCTTCCTCCAGGAGGTCCCATAAGAGGAGAAGATCACCTCCTTAAAAAGACCTCTCATGGTTCGCATGGGCGCAGTCCCTCAAAATCTCCTGACAAACATGAAAAGGAGTGGAAGGGACATTCTTCTGGGGACAAACAACCAAAAAAGGCAAGTTCTGAGCCGCCTAATACACCCCCTCAAGTCAGGCACTCCTTCAAAAAGCCTTCTTCAGTGCCTCCTGAAGGAAAGCCATTGTTGAAAGCTCCATCACCATCTCTGTCGTCATTGACGAGGGTGGAAGTTCACCTGTTGTCAATGAAAGCGTCATCGGAGGCGTTGGAGACTTCGTTGTGGAAGGTTTTGTTACTATCGAGTATAATGTTGACGCCGCTATCGTCGACGACTGCGTCGACGACGTTGATGATGAAAACGACAACAGCGACGATGGCAATGTCGACGACGGCAACAATGACTATGGTAACAACATAATCACTATAGACCAGGTCCTGAGATTAATAATTATTGCATGGAAGTACACAAGGTTGCGCCATGGGAATTTGTATGTGGCCTTCATTGTCAAAGTCAAGTCAAATGGTCTTTATTCGGATATAAAATATCCATAAAAGTACAAATCATCACCACCAATAGGACATAAATATACAATCAACATAAAAACACATACATTAAAAACGGGTTGGATATGTCAGATCGAACATCATTAATGACATGAGGCCAAATGTGCAAAAGATAGCAATAAAGTGCAAATAAGTGCTATATATACATTATATAAACAACAAAACTAGCAATATCATTGTGCAAATTCGCAATCCATAGACTTTGGACTAGGTGCAAAAGACGGCAATTATATGTCCATTAAATCCTCCTAATCAGTGCAAAATGGCTATTACAAATAATTCACATATTCCATGGTGTATTCATAGAAGCTCGCAAGCGTACCACAGATTGCAAAAATTAGCTTACTCGAAAAATCATATCGTCACTACCTAGCTACTGCAATATTTCATGAAATGCCAGATTAAAATCAGTAATAGCATGTACCTTAAAGTAAGGAATTAAATACTGTTTAGTGTATCTGACATAAAATTTACAGAAAAACAGAAAATGTAACAGTGTTTGTTTACAACCAATGCCACACGGACAGGACAGGTTCTCTAAATCATTATTAAAACCAATCGGAAAGCAAAGTACGAATTTTATGCTCCATCCCTGAGACGAAAGAGCAAACTCCTATTCCATCTCCCAATCTTTTTTCTGAGATATTCCTGTGGCATGTTATATTTATTGCCTGATGATACCAAGATAGGGATGTATCTGATAATTGATGGTTTGTGGAGCTCCGTATCTCCTCTTTCCTTGTGGTATAAATCATATAATGCCCCTCTCACAGTTTTGAAATTTATACCGTCTGTGACTAAGGGATAGAGGAAAGTATACTCCAACTTCACACTGGCTAGGCTTTTCTTTACTGCGCCAAGCCAAGGTATACAGCTACCCCTGTCACAATTAAGGCAATCTTTGATTATTTCCTGTTTTAAAATTGCAGCAGGATTTCGCCATATCTTTAGCTAGAATAACGCTGGCCGGGATTTAATAAAATCCTCCACATAATATAAATGTAGTTCTTTATGGCATATATAAGTAGCTGATGAGATTTGAGCCCCTAGTACCTTTCTACATAATCTATTTTCCTCGGTTTGGATCCCGCTACAATTTGTGTACCCCCACACCTCAGCGCCATAAACCGCTGTTGGTACACATTGGGCTTTGTAAATCTGTAATAACGGTGTCACAACCTCTACCTGCTTGGGCTGTCGTAGGCTAATAATAGAATTAACTGTCACAATACGTCCGGACTCCTCTGGATTAGAGTGATGCTTAAAGGGGTCTACCTCCTGACTTCCCCACACTCTGAATAGTGAGTAACGCACAGAGCATAGAGGTAATCAAGCGAGGGAAGGAAGGGAGGGAGCGACAGTGGAAGGGACACCTGAAATTACAAAACACAAGGATTAGACACACCCTAATATTCTAACTACTCTCATTAGGTCTCGCTAGATAACACACCCGCCTAAGTTTCAGTTCTGGAGATGGACCCTTCTACGTCTCAAATAAGAAGATGCCTTTTCTGCAATTGGGTCATGTCCTGTAATACCAAAACAGAGTTATAGACACCTTCAAGAACCTGCACCTCTCAATCAACACAGGTATGCCACATACGTACCCCAGCTCGCTCTCCCCCTATTCTTAGTTATGAATAGCATCCAACTCCAGAATGGCTTGAGTTAGGAACAAAGTTAAAAGGGATCAAAGGTAGATTCGGAATCTTCTCACAAGAAGAATGAAGGTAGTTCAGAACACAAAACTTGTTAGAATGCTAATCCACCTTTAAAAGCATCTTCAATGAAAGGCAGTCAATAACAAGATAAATTAGAGTACAGATCTGTGGTTGCACCTCAAGTCTGGATGCATCGGCTTACCGGACCGCAGAATCTTTCCACCCAGACAGAGATATCGAAGAAAAAGGAATCCAAGAAATGAACACGAGCCTCGCCGGGCTCGGGAAAGGTCAGAAGTCTGTTGTCTCGCAGCAGCCGCTCGCAGAGGGGGGGAGGGTTACAGACACCTGCTCAGCCAAGCAGGGAAAACCAGCCAATATACCGGCTCGACAATCGAGGATGAGTCTAGCCAGACTCAGAAGAACACGATTCCCCGCAGCAGCCTCTAGCAGGGAAATGACTGAACTTGCTCCTGCTCAGCCGAGCAGAACTTGGAGCCAACTCTCCGGCTCCGACAGGTCAGCTTCCCAGCTGGGAAACATTTCAAAGCATGGGGGGAATCAGACGCGGAACCAGAAGCGTCTTGACTCTCCACCAACACAGCGAAGTACAAGAATCACGTACAACGTGCTTCCGCGTCACGTGGTGTTAAATAATCCGGTTCCTCCCAGAAAGCCTTCTGGGAGTTGAAGTCCAGTAAAAATAGAGGTAGGCGCCGATGTCAGTACCTGACATTAACCGCCTTACCGAGTTTATTTCTACCATGGACCACATGTGCTTATCATGATCCTGAAACGGAAAAAACTAAACCCAGGTAAGGAAAAGTGCTAGTGCTTTTTAGGAGATCATTTCCTGACACTATGTGATTGATGCGATGCTTTTTAGGCCCACAGGACATTATGTATGATTTTTTAAAATTAATACAGAGGTCCAAATCTGCCATAAAAGATACGAAACCCGTAATTAAAGTGCGAAGTGCTTTCGGTGTGCGGCCCATCAGGACCGCATCGTCCGCATATAAAAGTACAGGGAACAGTTTGCCATTGATTTTTGGTACATCACATGTCAATTTGGACAGGGAATTATTTAATTCATTTATGTAAAGAATAAAAAGTAGGGGGGCTAAGACACAGCCTTGTCTAACCCCCCTACCGATTAAAACATCCCCGGAGACCTCTCCTTCGTTGTTTATCCTCACCCGTGCTTTCAGGTCTCTGTGCAAATGCGGCAAAAAGTGAACAAGTGCCTCATCCAACCCATAATTTAAAAGAATCTCCCATAATCGTGAACGGTTAACAAAATCAAAGGCTGAAGTTAAGTCCATAAAACCCAAATATAATGGGACTTTTTTAGCGATGGTGTATTTACCCAATATAAGATTTAGGTTCAAACACTGTTCTACAGTTCCCACATTACTCCTAAATCCAAACTGACAGTAATTTAAAATTTGGTTGTCCTCTGCCCAGTTCCTGATCTTATTAAAAATAACTCTGCCCAAAATCTTCAGGGTATTGTCTATCAAAGATATAGGGCGATAACAGCTGGGGTTAAGTCTATCGTCCTTCTTGAAGATGGGCACAATAATACTGGTTGACCAGGTTTTTGGGATTGTAGTATTAGACAGAACATTAAAAATATTACATAATAAAGGGGACCAAAAGTCTGGTTTGGATTTAATAAGATCAATTGATAGTCCATCTGAACCCGGCGCTTAATTCCCTGCACTTTGGTGTATGGCGTCTTCAACTTCGGTTATAGATATGGCAACCTTATTAACTGGGCAATAACTATCGACAGTCATTATTTGAGCTGTGTATATTCTTGAAAAATGCTCCTCCCATGACTTACTAGCTATGTTACAATTTATGGGGGTGATGTTCAATCCCATGGACCTCATGGCTTTTACCTCACCCCAAAACCCAGTTACATCTTTGAGTGTGGCAGCGCAGGCAAGAGAATCCCACCGTTCCTTCAGTATCTCCTCTGTGCGCAATTTAGTTGCTTTGTTATAGCGTTCTCTCAGAGCTCTAACCAAAGTCATGTCCCTGGGTTCCCCAGCTAGTGCTTCACGAAGTTCTCAGTTCGCCCGTGAATAAGTGCCATCGAACCATCTAGGGTTCTTACTCGAGTTCGTGACAGGTTTGGAGATTTCATATTTAATGCCATCGCATAACCCGGGGAAGACCTGGATAATCTACCTGAATGCCTGAGCATCTACTAGACAAGCACGTCTCCAGAAATAAGGGATAGGATTTTATAGTACGTGCAAGTAGGGCCTTGTTATCTATTCCCTTCTAAATCACTTTAAGTTTGTCGGTCGATGCTACCAGGTTCTTTGCCCCTATTTCTTTCCGTTTTATAAATTTGTTAACAAGTCTAATAGTTGTCAGAATTGGATTGTGGTCACTGTAGCTAGTGCATAAAACTTCTGCCTTGACTAGACAGTTCTCGAGGGAGGAGGGTATAAAAACATAATCAATTGGAGATGAACAACCACGTCCTCTAAAGGTAGGCAATGGGCCTTTATCAGACATGCAACCAACTTTATCCATAACATTGGTTAAATACCGAGTGGATAGGTGATTATGCAGTTCTTCCCCTCTTTTACACGGAATTACCCGGACAGGTGTAACAGCAGGGTTATCCATTCCTTTGTGCAAATGTGCATTAAAATCACCCTAAAGAACAAAAGTACCTGTCAGTCGAGTGACGCCGAGGTGCTCAAAAGTCACCCTGGAAAGGAGTGCACAGAAAAAAACACACAACAACTAGATAGGTCAAGGACTTAATAATTACATTGACTATCAACAATTGCTGTTTTAAGTCTACATCTATCTACATGGCAAGTGTGCACCGTCGGGTCTGATTGTTACCACGGCACCACGACTATTCCTTACTGACAAAGAGTTCGTGAGGAATTGGGCTTTGATTGCTTGGCGGTGTACCCGTGATTGGCTGATACTAATAATAAAAACAGCTAAAAAAACAGCCGATGCACTTCTGATAGAGATCCAAGTTCTGGAGGGCCAAATCAACGCAGCTATTCGACCTGTGATCTATAAAAAGAACTTGGACGAGGCCAACAAGACCAACAAGGAATATCGTGACAACATCCTACTTAATAAAGTAGAGAAGTTCAAAAAAGATCTGGCACGCTTTTCAATGGAATTGGCCTATCCCTATTTGAGCGACTCTTATGTAGCTCCATCTACTAACTCCAAAGGGAGAAGATACGGGTCAAACTACTCTTCCTCGGGCTCAGATTCAGGCTCCAGCGATCAAGGAAATCCCAATGCAGGCCCCAACTCCGGCATGCGAGGCAGAGGTTTCCAGCGTAGAGCCAACAGAGGCCGAGGCGCTCAACAGTACCCTAATCCAGGACAATGGTGGCCTCCAGGTCCATGGAATTACCATCAAGGACCTATGGGTCCACCCCCAATGGGTCATCCCATGCCCATGTACCCTCCTAATCTGTCATTTTATTATGACCAGTCTTTTTTATGGCAGGGCCGTGGCAGGAATCGCGGCAAAAGAAGAGGCCAACAAACCGTGAACTGGGCGCCGCAGACCAACAGCAAGACCGGCCCAACACCAGGAGCTGCGACCTAGTAGTGAACCTGAGTTCCAGGGCCATCACACCCACTGATAATGCTGTATTGAACAAAGGGCTTAGTTTTGTCCCTACTTATGATGGTGACCGTTTCAACATGAGGTGTGAACTGGAAAGCTTCTATAGGAAAATTCGGCTGCACTTTTTCTTCAAAAGGTCTGACTTAACTACGGCAGCGGGCGACTCACTTGACCCTAGTGAACAGAACACTGGTCTCAAACCGAAGTCTACCTTCACACCTTTGAACCAGCAAGTGCCAGCTAATGTCCTAGCCTTCGAGCAAGCAGTGACACATGATGTCATGAATAATACCCAACAACGGAAGAACTTTGTCAACTTGTCTTCCTTGGAGAAACAAGCATTGTCCACGCTTGCTAACGACAGTTCCCTCACCATTAAGCCCACGGACAAGGGAGGTGCGATTGTGTTGCAAGACACCAACATCTATCAGGCAGAATGTGAAAGACAACTGAACGATACCAGGGCTTATCGTCGTCTTCATATAGACCCCACCCAGAGAGTCTCGAACGACATCAAGAGTCTTGTAGAAGAAGGATTATCAGAGGGTTGGATTACTCCCCAAGAAGCGAGATATCTAGTGACAACACATCCGGTAACTCCTTATTTCTACTGTCTCCCAAAGATACACAAGGCCCAGAGACCACCTCCTGGACGGCCCATTATTTCGGGGATAGGCTCGCTACTCGAGCCTTTATCTACCTTTGTAGACTTCTTTTTGAAACCGATAGTCAAGGAGACACCGACATACCTACAAGACACCGGGGATGTACTGAGACTACTCGCTGATGCAGAGTTCGACGTGGAGACAGACCTGTTGGTTAGTTTCGACGTCGAGTCTCTGTATACGTCAATCCCTCAACAGGAAACACTGGACTGTATCAGAACCATCTTAGAGGCCAAACAATTAGATACAATAACACCAGTATCCTTCATAATGGAATGCGCCAGGATCGCTATGATGGAAAACTTTTTTCAGTATCAGAATGAGCTCTACCTCCAGGTCTCAGGGACCTCAATGGGGAGTGTCTACGCACCCAGCCTGGCCAATCTATATATGCACCAATTCGAGCAAGATCACGTGCTGAACCACAGTAACCCCTTTTTCCACCAGGTGGTACTGTGGAAACGTTATATTGACGACATCCTTGTGATTTGGAGAGGGTCGTCCATTGAGGTGTCGTCGTTTCACGCATGGTTGAACTCAAGGAATCAGTTCCTCAAGTTCACCATGGAGAGCAGCAAAGACAGATTGGCGTACCTTGACCTCCACATTTTTCCAGCAGAGGGAGGCTTACGAAGTGAACTCTTCAAGAAACCCATGGCACGGAACTCGTTATTATCATTCCAGAGTTTCCATCCGCAATCATTGCGTGAGAATTTGCCTGTCGGCCAATTTCTCAGGGTCAGAAGGAATTGCTCTTCGAACACTTTATACGATCACCATGCCGCGGAACTATCATCTAATTTGAGAGATCGGCACTACCCCAACCATCTTGTACGCAGAGCTTATAAGAGAGCCTTCAATAATAACCGCGAGGCTCTTCTACAACACAAGAGGTCTGACAGTACCAGAGACCGAATGACCATGGTACAAACCTTTACCACATCCTCCAATGTGGTGAAGAAAACGATACTCAGACATTGGAAGATTCTGAACACAGGGGCTGGTACAATACCCCAACCTTTATTTGCATTCAAGAGAGGACCATCAATTCGGGACAGCTTGGTTCACACCAGACCACGGAGAGAACTGAAACAAATTACCAACACTCTCTGGAACACCACCCCAGTACAAGGCCATTACCCATGTGGCAATTGTGCGGCCTGTCCACAGACACGCAAGACCCTAACGGTCGACATCGGCACCACGAGACCCTGGAGGCTCACAAAACACACGAACTGCAAATCAGATAAACTTATCTACTTGATCACGTGTCCGTGCAAGAAGCAATATGTGGGCCATACAACGAGACCCATCAAGTCTCGAATCAGCGAACATAAAAGTACGATCCGCTGCAAGAAACAATCTACGGGCCTCACCAATCATTTCTTAGAGGCAAAACATAAAGCAGAGGATCTGGCTTGGGTGGTTCTTGAACAGCCTTACATTCCACCACACATCTCTGATGTCTCGCACTTCCTTTTTGTCAAAGAGCAGCGCTGGATTTTCAAATTGAAATCTGATGTGATTGGGCTGAATGACAACATTCCGTGGCTCTCTATCTGAGTGCATTCTCCGTGCCTTTCAACCTGTGTGCATCATTTGCCATTATGATACTCCTCTGATACCATAATGTGGTTTTGATCACGTACCTATAGTTACTTTGATCCAAGAGGCCACTTAGATCTTTAATTTGGCAGCTGCTACATGCAGCCTTTATCACTGGTAGGGTGCACTAACATAGGAGGGAGTTCCACCCGTTACTAAGGGGTACTTATTTTCACCTTCTAGGCATCGATATATTCCAATGTTATGCCGGGTACTATTTGACTCTCTCTGTTACCTAGACTCGCCCAGGCAGGCCTCTGGAAAGCAATCTTCAGCCTCCAAATATGTACATTCTTGACTCCATGGGGAGGTTTTAGCCTGCTTTGGTTGCCTTGATCTAATTCCTCAGAACACGTATCCCTGGGGGCGTATTTATTTGCAAAATGCCATACGTTTTCTTCAAAGGAACATACATGTTTATAGCGATATGGGCCAACGGAACATGCGCATTCACATTATTGCGCCCTACAATCACATGTGTTCTACTTGGGTATGCGTGAGCCACGCAATGGAGGGTTTCTCTGATCGGCACCCCTCGATCCCGTGTGACCGAGTCGGTTTTAACATCACTGGCGGTTTTGGGGATTGTATATTAATTTTTCACACGCGTGTTAAATATAATTGGTAGACTGAGGCTGCGCGTTAGAGGCCGGCAAGTGCCCTCGGGACGCGCATGCGCCTCGCTATGACGGAGTTTTTTCCACACACGCGATACAAATGGTCAAATGAGGTTGCGTGGTAGAGACCGGCAAGTGCACCCGGCACGCGCATGCGCCTAGTGCATACAAACGCTTACATGGTTAGCGTTTTCATCTGAGTTGAGGATAACTCGTTTAGCGCATGCGCGCCATCGCTCTGGCCCCATTTGCGCATGCGCTAGATAGTGTCTCAACAGCGCACAGGCGCTGTAGCAGCGGTACATGGACCAGCTGGAAACCATCACCCAATTAGCGCTAGTATAAAACTGGCCCCAACCAGTCCGTCGGTGCCTCCCCTTCGGCTTGTGAACCCGCCGTGAGGTACCGACGGACAGGTTAGTTGGGATTGTTAGAGTTAGATTATTTTTTAGCGTGTACTTGGGGTCTGGCCATTAAGGAATTGTCAGCTTTGACCAGAGACATGCTTGCTAGGACGAGGTTATTACCCCCGTTTTTTTCATCATGAATACTGCACAGTGGTTCAGTGTAGACACAGAACTGAGCGACTTGTCTGCAGTCAATAATATTTTGTAATATGCATAGAGGTAGTACTACATGTTAGTCGTCTAATGTTTACATCCGGCTCTTCGTGGTGAGAGCCTAGTTGTGGGCAGTTTAGAAAATTATTGGGTTAGGTAGACAGTACATTGTACTATATTCTTGACAGTGATCTAACCAAGGAACTGTCTTTATTCACATGTCTAGAGCGGGGCCTTATCTTTCCGAGCAGTTGCCGGGTGAGGTGAGGCTTACTTCCCACAGATTGATGGGTAAGTGCTAAATTTTAGTTCTTGAAACTTTTGCACTGGATAACTCTTGGTGACGCTATATTCGCACCTCTTGAATGATCATCATAGTTTAGTGATGGATCTGTCTGAGTTTGCTAGAATGATCGCTGGTTGTGCACAGTAATAACACGTGGTACTTTGGGTATATTTAAGTTATAAATGTTGTCTATGTCTTATTAAGCACCACGTGTTTATATTTTCTATATGGTTTTCCGTTTCTTTTGACTTCTACTACAGGGAAGACCAATCGCATCCACTGAGCAAATTGAGAAGATGCGGTAGGATGGTCGTGTTCGACCACTCTTAGTTTACCTGCAATATGGTTATTTGATTGAATTCTTTTTAGTTTATTTCTACACATTTGTTAGTGTAATTGCAGTAGCATATGAGAGCTTGGCCCTGATGAATGCCAGTGAACTTACACAGTACGGCAGAAACATGTTGGCCTGATTTTTGTTTTCCACCAAGCAAGCTGGACAGTGATTATTTTACACTGTCATTACACTATTTTTAATCTGACGTCCAGGCAATCACTAATAAAGGTCTTTGTTTGCCTCGACAGCCATTTTAGTCACTTCACTATATACATATTTTTTTGCACTGCACTTATCAGTACCACCTTTTGTATCAACATCTGCGGTGTCCAGACCATGACCAAGTCATGCATTGCCAATATACACCTGGGCGTTTGCAGACTAACCATGGTTTGAGTGTCTTACATGATGAGGCTCCGCCAGTTGGGTGGTCTGATAGGACTTAAAACAGCAATTGTTGATAGTCAATGTAATTATTAAGTCCTTGACCTATCTGGTTGTTGTGTGTTTTTTTCTGTGCACTCCTTTCCAGCGTGACTTTTGAGCACCTCGGCGTCACTCGACTGACAGGTACTTTTGTTCTTTAGGTTGCTGCACTGGGGGTATTTACCTGTTAGGTCGTTAAACTTTTCCCTCGGACCCTCCTTCACCAATTTGTTGTACATTAAAATCACCCCCCAGACAGATTCCATCCAATTTGCCATACCTCTGTTCATCTACCAAATTATCAATAAATTCAAATAAATTGATAAAATTCCTATTAGACGGTGATGTAAAATCATTATTATAAAAATGTATTAAACATAACGTGATCCCGTTTGAAAAGATTGTGGCCTGAAAGTTGCCATCATTTGTCTCCAGGGGTTTAATATTACTTCCTTCAGTGATCTTCATCCATGTGGATAATCCCCCACTGGGTCGGCCAACTTCAGGGCTGGGTACAATATTGTTGTAGCAAGCGAATCCCTCAAGAAGCAAGCCACTAGTACACCATGTTTCTTGAAACATTAAAATGTCAAAATTACTAACCAAGTAAGTCCACTCTACTATATTTATTTTGGATTTTAGACCGGCAATATTCCAGCTAAGTATATTTAAATTTTGTTCCAAAAATCTGGGTTCACTAATGACAGGACAAGGTAACAACAATTCTGCCAAGCAAACTTTTTGAGGAGTACCGGTAAACCCAGGTTTAATCACAGCTTGATTAACCATTTGTATGTACATCCAAGGGCCATTCTACAGTGTTCAAAGGTTTGCTCGGTAGTCAGTCCTGTCTCTCTAGGTCAGACAGAGCAGTGAACCGATTATATACAGAATATGTGGAGGTAGCTGGCTTGTGAGCTCTCTGGGACGGTCTATAGAAGAAGCTGAGTGGTAATGAGGTTATGACGGTTGAAGTGCTAAAGTGGACGGTATTGCCTCTTAATATACATTTCACCAGGGAAGGATGGCTAAAGTTCACGACTATACAGTCGCCCATGATGTTCTTAACTGAGGGTCCTACCCATCCCACCCGTCGCACCATCAGGATTTCATTAGTAATCTCCATACCCGTCCCCTTATACTTAGATAACCAATCAATACACTTATTTTTAAGTTGGTCCCAGGACTCACTTTGAGCTTCTTTCAGAGGAGGTACTCCAGCTAAAATTATGACATAAGGGCATGCTTCTGGGGACAAATGAAGAACAGCCTCAGCATGTTTTTTAAACCGTGTATCAGAAATAAGCTTAGTGTTTGGGTCTGACACCAATTTTGTGGGGGCTGACACAGATAAAGCAGGTGGGGCTACTGTAAGCGATGAAGTATGACTTGGAGGCCTATTAGGCACAGATGCTTTCGACAAAGGCAACGTGCTAACCATGGTACTAGCTGTGGGATTAGAGGACAGACTGTTCTTTTTACCATCACACTTTTCACATTTGGCCTTCCTTGTATGCCATTTACAGATGTTGGCTCAATTTGTGTGCAGGTGGAATTAAATGCAGCTCCCGTTAAAGTTAAATCTACAGTGCTGTCATCTGGTTGCACAGTCGTGCTAACTGACACCCACCCCACTTATTCCAGTTCCTCCTCGTGACCAGATGCTCAGCGGAGTAGGTTGGGTTTTATTGAGGGGAGGTTGTTTCCTCTTGTTGATGGTCATTTTTGAAGGGCCTCTCTTCCTTTTCTTCCCTGCATTCTTTGTATTTAAGGCCGGGTTGGTAACGCTAGTATTGACTTCGAGGTTCTGTTGGGAATCTGGGATGTCAATTGCATTTTTATCAGTCACAGAGCCCACAGATGACTTATCATGATGAGTTGGATTAACAATTATTATACTCGGTGATAGCGGGAAAGGGGCCGTAGGACCACCCTTCTCTGGACCATCAGGCGTATGTAGATGGGGTGCTAATTGGCCCATAGAAAGTCTCCTCTCAGTGTTTTCAATCTCTGAGGTGACCATGTTGAAGGCATTTTCAAGCATGCTTTCAAAGGAGGAGGAAATAATAGTAGAATTCTTAGGGCCCAGGGCGGATGTAATAGCTGTACGTTTTCCCATAATGCTATTATGCACTCACCTCACTCAGGGCTTAGAGGGATGGCCCAGCCCGTCCTCGGACGGCCACAGACGGCCCGCCCTTTGCCCGAGCTTCGCCCGGCTCGTCCCGTGCGCGTCCCACGATGTGGAGGGCTGCTGGTGGCTATATTCGCCTCCTGGCGCTGCAGCCCACGTCGTTGTAGCGCACCACGCCGCTGAGGCTGCCGGGCGTTGTGGTCCTGGGGAGGCGGCGGCGCTATTGGTGGTGTGTTGGGACTCTTGGCGATGGCGGCAGCAAAGGTAAGCCCCCCGATGTTGTTCTGGTGCAAAGATGACTCTAGGCGGTGTCGACAGAGCGAAACAGGCTCCCTCCTGCTTGCTGGACTCCCCTCTCTGCCAAGGGCTGCTGGTGGCTATATGCGCCTCCTGGCGCTGCAGCCCACGTCTTTGTAGTGCACCGCGCCGCTGAGGCTGCCGGGAGTTGTGGTCCCGGGGCGGCGGCGGCGTTGTTGGTGGCGTGTTGGGACTCTTGGCAGTGGCGGCAGCAAAGGTAAGCCCCGCCGATGTTGTTCTGGTGCAAAGATGACTCTAGGCAGTATCGGCAGAGCGAATCAGGCTCCCTCCTGCTTGCTGGACTCCTCGCTCCGCCAAGGGCTGCTGGTGGCTATATGCACCTCCTGGCGCTGCAGCCCACGTCGTTGTAGCACGCCGCACCGCTGAGGCTGCCGGGAGTTGTGGTCCCGGGGCCGCGGCGGCACTGTTGGTGGCGTGTTGGGACTCTTGGCGGTGGTGGCAGCAAAGGTAAGTCCCCCGATGTTGTTCTGGTGCAAAGATGACTCTAGGTGTTGTCGGCAGAGCGAAACAGGCTCCCTCCTGCTTGATTTGAAGGCCGCTTTTGATTCTATCCCAAGGGATTGTCTTTGTACTAGTCTCTTGCAGCAAGGGGTCCCTAGCAATATTGTACTACAGCTTATTAGGTTACATGAGAACATATACGCAAACGTGTGTTGGGGAAAAGCTGATGAAATGACAGAGGAGATACCCGTAAAAAGGGGATGGGCGCCAGGGCTATGTCCTGGCGCCAACCCTGTTTCTCCTGTATGTCAATGACATGATTACGGCACTTAAGAAAGCTAACCGTGATCCCCGAAATTGGGAGGTGAACACATTTGTGCATTAACTTTTGCCGACGATACCATCTTACTATCTCCAACCCCAAGGGGTCTTCAAAATCTCTTAAATGCATTGGATGGGTATTGTAGACAAAAGGGTCTTCAAATTAATCCAATAAAAACTAAGTATATGACCATTAGACCGCACAAATGCTTCAAAAACAAAATGCAGTCAAGTGGAGTTAGCTTGGAGCGTGTGTCAAACTTCATTTACCTGGTGGTGACCATAAATTCTAATCTTTCATGGAACCCCTAGATTGTGAAATCTAAAACTATTCTCAACCAAAATGCTGGCCCAATTGCAAAAAAACTTTTTTCAACATCATCAAAGGCAATTACCCTGGCTTTATTAGTTTACAAATCTAGGGCTCAATCAGCTACCCTATATGGCTCAGAGTTATGGGGAGGCGGGGTCCTTTCTCCATTAACCTTAGCAGAGAATAAAATCATGAAGAGATTCACTGCCCTCCCACAAAATACCGCGGTGATTCCTCTCATGTTGGACCTAGGTCTTAAGCGGATCGAGCACAGGGCTCATATGGATGTCTCTTTCCTACTGGATTAGAATATGGACAACGGAAGATTTGCAGACATATAGACAGGCATTAAGCGAATTGATTGCTCTTGATACTTTTGTCACATTTCCGTGGCTGATCCATATCCATAAGTGGTTTTTGTGTCTGGTTCTGAGCCGATGCGGGGAATACCCAGAACAGCTCACCCCTGACTCAAAAAAGGAGTGTAAAACCATCTTCTGGAATTACATCGATCAAAGTATTGTAGTAAGCTCTGGCAATGGCTCACTTATTCATCGGTTTTTAAGCTTTAAAATAAGTCCCTTAAGGCTACGAGGACAACGGGAGAGTACATGTTGCACGCGATAGATGCCGAGAAGGCGTTTGACCGAGTCCACTGGCCTTATCTTGAACAGGTGCTGGTGAAGGCTGGACTGGGTGACAAATTCCGCACGTGGGTCCTTAATTGTTACTCCTACCCCACCGCGACGGTCAAGGTTAATGGCTTCACCTCACCCCAATTCCCTATTGACCGTGGCACAAGACAGGGGTGTCCGCTGTCGCCCCTGCTCTTTGCCCTGTATATGGAGCCACTGGCTCATCTGATGCGAACCACTCCGGAGGTGCATGCTATCAAGTTTGGAGCATACGTACACACCATCAGCCTGTACGCTGATGATATCCTTATGTCCTTGTCCTCTCCAGACACCTCCATACCAGCTTGTATGGAAGTCTTGGAGAAATTTTCCATTGTGTCGGGGTTCAAGGTTAATATGACTAAATTGGAAGCGCTGGACCTCTATCTGGAGCCGCACACTCGGTCACAACTGCAGGGGCGTTTCCCATTCCGCTGGGCACAGACGACGGTCCCCTACCTGGGAATTCAGCTGGCGCCAACACTGTCGGACATGGTTAGGGTCAACTATACACGTCTGCGCCGTCTAATTCGTGGCGAGCTGAACAGATGGAAGCACCTCCCTATGTCATGGTTGGGTAGAGTGGCGGCTATAAAAATTACGGTCTTACCGCAGATTCTTTATTTATTCCGGGCTATCCCCTACGCCCGCCAGATGGCTGGCTTCGCCAGATGCAGTCTGAGCTGGCTCAATTCATCTGCAATGGCAGGAAGCCTCGAATGAAACTTAGACTCGCGACATTGCCTCCTGAGAAAGGGGGTCTTGGGGTACCGGATCTCTTGTTATATTATCAGGCGGCACAGGTGCGCACCTTGGTGGAATGGAGCAGGTGGGAGTCAGACAAACACTGGCTCTTCCAGGACCAGGCAGTGGCGGGCCGGCAGCTCCAGGAAGTGCACTTTCTTCGCCGCCAACACAGGCCCCCTAATCTCTACGCCTCATACATCACAAGGGTACCATTAGAGGTGTGGGATAGCACCAATCTTAAACATGAGCTGACCACCTTTCCATCCCCGCTCACTCCCTTACTTGAGAAACCAGACTTCATTCCTGGGTTGGATGCGGTGGCATTTGCGAGATGGTGCCCGGCGGGATGTAGATCCCTGTGCCATCTGTTTACCAGGGAGGGGATCATTCCCTTCGAGACCTTCAAGCAAGAGTACGGCCCACCGGAAACGGAACGACTTTGGTACTTACAGGCTCGGCACTGGGCGATTCATAGTCAGGTGCGAGATAGGGCCGACCGTCAGCTGCGGCCATACAAATATTGGCTGATGACAAGAACCACGGATAAGCACCTCATTTCTGACCTATACCGCACACTCCTAAACTGGTATTCCCAGGTGTACAATTCGGGTAGGGCCCGCTTAGAGAGGGATTTGTGGCGCACCCTCAGCATCAAAGAATGAGACGGTATATACTACCGCGCACGACACTCTGCCTACCACATGGGGCTAACTGACACTCTCACTAAAATAGTATCGTATTGGTACCATACACCTGAAAGGCTGCACAAGATGGACCGTAAAAGGGAGGCGACATGCTGGCGCGGATGTGGGGAGAGGGGGTCTTTGGTCCACCTGCTCTGGGATTGTGTCCATCTCCAAGAGTACTGGAAATTAGTGTTAGACGAAGTTGATACCCATTTTGACACTGCAATCCTGCGATTCCCCTCCTATGTGCTACTGGGTCTACCCAACCCCATCACATACCCTTTGCGGTCCCCTAGGGGCAGACTGATCACCATCGCCATGGGTCAGCATTGCAGAACATCATGTCTTACTCGCGCACCACACACAGTCCCACTTTTCAGGGGTGGCTTTATCGTCTGTGGGCGGTTCTGGGCATGGAGAAGCTGTCCCTGATCAAGGCTGGGGAGGGGGCGAGGTATGCATACTTGTGGCAACCATTCCTATCTCTACTAGCCACGGAATTTAGAGAAGTCACATGTCCTAAGTATCTGCGCCTACTGCGCTTGTCCCAGACCGAGAGCTGAGGAGAGCGGACGGACTCCATCCTCGGGGGTAGGGAGAGTTGGACCTGGGGTGGAGGTTGGGGGGGGGGGGCGTTGGGTTCGGGGGGAGGGGTGGGTCGGGGTTTATTATTTCTAGGTTCTTGTTCTTTAGTTGTCTGAAAATGTGGCCTATATAGTGGCATTGCTCATCCTGCGGAGTTTGGCTTGAGAACCTTCGGGGCGGCACGTTGGTCGGATGTTCCCTGCTGGTGCACATGATGTAGCCTTGGGACAAGGGGACTGACGGTCTTAGGCCTGCCCGATCACCTACCACATAGCTCCGCAGGTTCGGGTAGAGGAGGGGAGCGGAAACTGGGGTCGGGAGGTTATTGAAGCCCAGTGGTGCATTTTAGCCCGCTTGGAAGACTGCAGGGCACCCGAAAGACACCTTTTCTACCCTCTCACCCTTCTGGATTGTAGGCGGCTTGCTGTGTTAAACAACTGTTGTATCACTGTTCTCATTGAATCGAATGCACAGTATCACATTTATAAGCAGGCCCATTGGGTTGTAGGCGATTTTTGTTTATGATGTTTGTTCCTGGAAAAGCTAATAAAACAGAATTAATACTAAAATAAGTCCCTTTTTCGAGCCCTTCATGGACGAGATTGAGCCCCTTCTGGCCAAAGTATTGTATCTAAAATTTAGATAAGGTACCTTGCAAATTAAGAAATTCACGTCAAGGTGGGGAAAAAGGGCTGATGAGGGTAACGATTCTATTTGCACTGAGTGTGCCTCCGGTAGACAAGAAGACCTAGCTCATGTCTTTTTTTTTTGTACTCGTTATGAAACCCCAAGGAAAAAATGGATTCGCCCCTTGGGGAGGAATCTTGGTATTAGACAGTACCTTGAAATGTTACGTATCCTCAAAACAGATACCTCTAGGCTGGTTGTATTCGGATTGAGTAGATCCTTACTATCAGCCAATTTTATCAGATTAAAACGAGGTTTCAAATTCTAACAAGTGAAGAAATTGCTAACATATGATGCTAGGTCTTACCGAGGAACTGCATTTTATTTATTCATGTTTGTATATCTTGGTAATAAATATTATATAGCTAAAAAGTTAACCTACAATTATAATGAAGCATTTTAGGAAATATGTATTTTAGGAACCAAGGACCCTGTAGATGTAGATGTTATAATGCCTATTTTTTACAATGACCATGATCAGTAATGTATTTAGAAATTGTGAATTTATAGTGTTATCAATTGATTGCAGGTCTATATAAAAATCTGCTATATGCTGCTAACATTAGAATCAATTGAAAATGCACTTTATGAAGAGAAGTTTAGAGAAATGCACTTTATAAATCATAGAATATACTGTTAAAATTGCACTTTACATAGATTGTCTTTTATCTTACTTATATATATTTTTTAATGTAATTGAAGAGTTTTTATTGCTTTGATGATTCTGTGAATCGAATAAAGATGCTTTACAACAACATAATCGATGGCGGTTAATCCATCGCCAATGGTTTCCAAGTCACCGCCAACAGCTGCTTCTCCGACAATGGTGTTGTCTGCCTCGACCATGAAAAAAACATCGGATAAAACAGAGAAAGCTAGAACAAGGAAAATTACACTGGAAATTACCTCACCTTTGCTTTCTTTCCTGTTGGAAGAGCAGGATTCTGAGGAAGAAGATGATGGGCCTGTTTGCTACGCGAGAGGCCCTTCTAAGGGTCAAGAGGATGATTTTTAGGAGGAATATGGGGAATATCAAGACTATATTCCTCAGCAACAATACCATCAGGATTATCAGGAGGAGGTAGTTTGCATGCCTTCATCTTTGTTAACGGACCTGTAATTCATGTTGGCTGTCTACAGTAAGAGATTACCCCCAACACCTGTACCTCAGGAAATACCGTTATTAGTTCCTCATCCACGTTCTATTCCGTCTACTCCAAAGAGGGTTAAAACTATATTGGCGGAACCTCTGCAGAAATCACCTCCATCAGCCCCTCAACAGGATCCGGGTATTACGGATGATGATCAGGAAGAGGGAGAGCTTAGAGATCCGCATAGAGAGTGGAACAACTACCTCATTCTCACGCCTTCTTCTCCTTCTCCGGTGCCTTTTGACTTGCCACCAGAGGATATTGGTGTTTTTCATAGCTTGTTAGAGAGATCTGGCAAGAGATTTGGTCTACCAATGCCGGCTACCCAAACGGACTGTTTTTATATGATTTTAAAGAGCCCTTCAGGAAATCAGTGAGGGCTATCCCCATTATAGGTCATGTATAGGAAGAAGGCCTTAAGGTAATGAGGACACTAGCGACAGTCACACCAGTGCTATCCAGGTTGTAAAAGAAATACAAGGCCTCAGAGGATGCTCCAGCCTGTTTGGTGGGCCATCCCAAACTGGATTTGGTAATCTCTCAGGCAGTGCAGCGAACATCCAAAAATCCATCTGCCCCATAACCATGCCTCCTGTTGAGGAAGGCAGACGCCTGGATAACGCATGTAAGCGCTTTTCATCAATGTCAGCCCTGATGAACAGAGCAGCTAATGCCCTTGGCATACTGGGTAGATATGACATAAAAATGTGGTGTGACCTGGCTTCATACATGGATCAGCTTCCTGAAGAGAGCAAACCAGAAGTTAAGAAAATTCTCGAGGAGGACGAGAGAGCATCTGCAGACATCATAGATTATGCGATGGATATCCCAACTACAGCATTTAGATCGCTCTGGGGTGCAGCAGTATTATGCCGCCAAGGATGGCTCTGAGCTACGTTGTTTAGACCGGGAGTCAAAAATAAGATCCTAGACCTTCCATTCGATGGAGAAGCTTTATTTGGGAAGCGCATTGACTATGCACTACATGGTATTAAGAAAGATACTGACACAGTGAAGGCTTTAGGGACGCTTCAGTATCGGAAAGTACACTTTATAGGATTTATAGGAAGGGGCCTTCCTTCCTACAGGGGAGGATATCAGCCGTATAGATACCCCTCATATGCGACACCTTCCCAGTCGTATTGACAACAGTATGTTCAACGACAGCCACAGTCAGAGGCGTATTCTAAATCTGCCCCTAGAGGAAAAGCAGGATGTCAGGGAAAGGATACCTCACTAAGTCAATGTCTAACTTCAGGCTCCAGCTATTTTTATTCCCACCTTTCCACAAGTTCCCCTACGTTTGGCACGTTTCTTTTCACCTTCCCCAGTGGCAAAAAATTACCACAGACCGATGGGTCCTCAATCTAATACAATTCGGCCATACATTGAAGTTTCTGCATATCCCATCTTGTACTGCTCCAGGCCAGCAAGAGGTAAAACACCTACATCTCATGCGTTTGGAAATTCTTACAATGCTCCAAAAAGGAGCAACAGAACTGGTGCCAAACTCCCTGAGAGGGAAGGGATTCTATTCCAGTTTCTTTCTGGTATGCAAGAACTTATGGCAAAGGCGTACAATCCTGGATTTGAGAACTCTAAACACTTATCTCAAAAAGCAGTCCTTTCACATGGTCTCACTTCAGGACATTTTATTATTTCTAAACCCAGGGGATCATATGACCACCTTAGACTTACAAGATGCATATTTTCAAATCCCCATCCATCCCTCCTACTGGCAGTACCTCCGATTTGCCGTGGCTGGAAGCGATTACCAATTCAAGGTACTGCCATTTAGCCTCAAGTCTGCTCAAAGAATTTTCACCAAATGTCTTGTTCCAGTAGCAGCTTTTCTGAGGAAGCAAAGGCATCAGGTGTTTCCTTACCTGGACGATTGGCTAATCAAAGCGCCTTCACACGCAGCTGTTCAGTCATCCACAGTGCCATGTACAAGAATGTTTGCCAAGTAGGGCCTGACTCTGAACGAGGAAAAGTCATCTCTGCACCCTTCCACAATCATCACCTTCTTAGGAGCAATTTTGGACACCACAATAAACAAGGTGTTTCCTTCTCTCTTGAGACAAACAAAGCTAATTTCATTGGCCTGATCATTCGCAAAAAGAAAATCACTTTCAGTTCACTGTTACAAGTCACTCCTGGGAACAATGTCATCTTGCATCCCTCTCATCCCCTTCTGGTACTTAAGGATGTGTCCATTGCAGGAAGAGCTGGTTTGGCAATGGCGTCAAGAAGTAGCAGCGAGGATGTCATTACAGTCACGCCGGGTATGATCCACGCCGTGTCTTGGTGGAGCAGACAGCAAAATATTTCCATCAGTCTTTCCTTTCTCACCATGCCGGCTCCACGTGTGATCACCACTGATGCCTCCCTGGAAGGATGGGGAGCCTTCCAGCAAGACCTCCAGGTCAGTGTGCATTGGTAGTGTCAAGACCAGCAGCTTCAGATCAATTTGCTGGAGCTCAGAGCGGTGAGATTAGCATTTCAGGCATTTCTGCCGAAGATAAAGAACTCAACTGTGCTGATTAGGACAGACAACACAACAGCAATGCATTATCTCAACAAGCAAGGCAGCACAAGATCCTTTCTCCTATATTAAGAGGCCCAGTGCATCTGAAAATGAGCTTTGCAGGACAGAATTTCTCTGAAGGCAGAACATCTTACGGGGGACCAAAATGTCACGGCAGACACATTAAGCAGGCTCAAGTCTACCTGCCATGAGTGGGAAATCCATCAGAAAACCCTAGACAGCATTTTTCTAAAATGGGGCAGGCCAACAGTGGACCTTTTTGCGGCAGCACAGAACAAGAAAGGCCGGTACTTCGAAAGTTGGCGTCACCAACCAGGATCCTGGGGGAATGCATTTTTGATGGCATGGTCAGGCATCTTTGACTACTCTTTTCCACTGATTTCCCTCCTGCCACGACTGCTCATGAGGATCAAGATAGAGCCTTGCAGGATGATCCTAATAGCCCCATCGTACCTATTCTCCTTCATCCCATACGATCTCTTCTGACGATGTTGCAGGGACAAGTGCTACATCCAGATCCCAAATTGCTGCGATTAGCGGCATGGCTCCTGAACACTGTAAATTTCAACATCTAGAAATCCCATCTGAGTGCACGGATGTTCTTTCAAAGGCCCGGGCAGAGAGTATAAAAAAGACGTATAGGATAAACGGAAAAGATTGTGTATATGGTGCCGGGATTCAAATATTCATCCTCTAAGATCATCATCTCATGAGATCCTTCCTTACATTTTACTATTGGCAAAATCTGGATTAGCACATGCATCAATTAAAGTCTATCTAGCTGCTATTTCTCGCTTTAGGAGGACATCCTCAGGACCATCATTATGGTCGGAAAGAATCATTTAGCCTCCGCTACCTCTGTGGCATCTTAATACAGTACTGTCACAATTCATGAAACATCGCTTTGAATCCATTCATAAGGCGGACCTTAAGTTCTTTTCTTGGAAGGTGGCTCTTCTCCTGGCGCTGACATCGGCCAGGAGAGTTGGAGAAATTTAGGCCCAGCCCATACATGAACCGTTTCTACAGTTTAGGGTAGTCCTTCGTATTAATCCCAAATTTATTCCCAAAGTGCCATCTGACTTTCATTTGAATGACCCTCTTATCCTTAAAACATTCTTCCCTCTACCAACAACTGCAGCTGAAAGAGCTCTTCGTTCGCTGGATATTCAGCATTGTCTTAAATTTTATCTACAAAGCACAAAGGCTTTTCGCAAATCATCCCAGCTTTTTATGTCCTTCAGCACATATCCTCTTTTCAAGAGGCAGATTGCTCATGGATCTCGAATGCAATCCAGTATTGCCATAAAGCAGCAGGAAAACCTCTGCGAGCACGGGTGCGTGCTCACTCTACGAGAGCAATCTCTTCATCAACTGCTTTGTTTTATGGAGTACCTATCCAGGATATATGCAGGGTTGCTACCTGGAAGAGTTCTCACCTTCACTAGACATGACTGCTTGGATGCAGCTGCTAACATTGATGTGGCAAATTTTATTTCATATGGATTTATCTTTGTGTAGATATTTATAATATGATGTTTACCCTGATAAGTGCATTTTTATGGTGTTTTTAAAGATGTAGATATTAAGTATGGAGTATTTATCAGTTTAGAGACTATTTTTTTTTCAGTTAAATATATTTTCCCCTACGGATCGACAATTTGAAGCACACTCCTACAATTATTTAAGTAGAGAAAAACATGTCCTACTGACTGCTAGCAACTCTGATTCAAGCATGTGAATCTAAAAAAGTTCCAATACTGGAGAAAGAAAATAAGTTACTTACCTGTAACTGTAGTTCTCCAGTATTGGAAGCTTTCATAGATTCAAATGCGACCCGCCCTTCTCCCCTGAGAAACTCACCTTTGGATTTTTCCAGGGTTATCATTTGCACAAGTGTTCTGAAAATCTGAAGGCCTAAGGGTCTCTCAGGAGGGTTCTAGAGGGTGAAGGGTCCTGATTGGTTCAATATTTACTTTTGGTCTCTTTTACAAAACGACAGATATATGTTACGAAATTGAAATGGGTCTAGGCCTAGTTACTGCTTTGTAATGGTTTAGCATTGCTTTTTTTGATGTACCGGGGACTCCCATCTCAACGACCAGGAATAATTCAAGCATGTGAATCTATGAAAGCTTCCAATACTGGAGAACTACAGTTACAGATAAGTAACTTATTTTCTTCTTAGGGAAGTCCGTAAGTCCTTCCACTGACGTAATTTGTTGCTCACGTATTCCAAAGTCTTATTTATCTTTGAATCTTCCCAAGTTGGTCAGTATGAATCTAAGAACCCAAAATTTGTCAAATGCCATTCTTAAGCTTGTGGTAGTACTGGAGTGGGTACTGCACCACTTGTTTCGGCGCCCTTGGTGTGCTGTGCATGCATGGCGCACTGAGGGTAGCTCATGCAATAATTTTGTACGTGCTATGGACATCTCAGCTTCCTGATATTCTCTATTATTGTTGTCTAGAAATTGTGACATTTGTAATTCTAGTAATCTTTGACATTTCTCACTGTCACTTTTTGAGAACCTTTTGCCTGGTGTTAATTTCATTGGTGTCAAGGCAAGGTCCCTTATTGTGGAGGATGCTGAACTAGTTCTGTGCGCCTCAGTGGTAATGTTATAGGCGTTTTGTAATGTTGCAATGTCCTGCTTCGTCTGAGAAGCATACATTGTTAAATCACATATGAGTGTATGCATCTGGGCTGCACTTCATGTATCATCAGCTGTGTGGTTATCATATTTCTGGCACCACTCTGGCTTACGTAGTGTAGGCAGTGGTATCTTTAGTCTTGTACACGTATTTGTTAATGTGTTATATTCATCATTTAAGTTGCATGCCTTTTTGCTCATTTCTTTTTTAGGTCTCCCGACCTGCGTTGCACTGCGCAGCAGAGCACGCGCAGGTCACAAGACCTTTAGTAGGTTCAAGTTCAAGTTCAAGATTAGCTTTATTCCATTTTCACTGTATAAAATCATAAAAGCGACAAATATATATATACAGCCTTCCATTTCATAATAAATAACATTGACCATTAAAAGGGTATTAAATAAACACAATTGCTGTAGGCTTAGGTACGCGGGCCGGCATTGCCGCCAGGATCTCTGTCTCAAGTATTGTTTGATCCACCTACTGCGTTCACTCTCATAACATTTACATAATAAAATCACTTGGAATGTAGTTTGTAACGATAAATTATCGCATGGGCATAATTCCAATTTCTTAGACCAATCGTTTTTTGTTGGAAAAGATACCAGGCGGTGAAATAAATCAAATCTCAACCTGGTAAGGATGAAATGGTCAAAGCCCTTGATACAAGGAGTTAAATAAGGTTGTATCGCATAACAAGTCAAGGACATTTGATGTTGAATTACAGTTTTTTTCATAAGTTCACCTGAACATCTTAACATCTCAAAATGGTTAATGCATAAGCTTTTTAGTTCCTTCCTAGGTACCCCACAGATCAATTCCGGGTTTCTAAAAAACTCTGGCCTTTGTAAATCAGTTAACGTTCTCCTGACATACTCAAGCCACACAATTTGTTTTGCATTATCCATGGCCATAACATCCTTAATAATACCCCGATTTAGACCCAAAGCTTTTGATGCCCATACTCTCTGCCAAAGCAAAATTGGTTGTGATTTTATGAGGTCGGAAATATGGTCCATACCTAATTCTGCGTGACAATTAAAAACAGAAGTGCCCTGAGGAAGTGCTAACAAGTATCTAAAAAAGTGGTTCTCAGCTATTTGCAAGGACGATGTGTCCTGGAAGCCCCAAAAACCTGCCCCATATAGTGCAATACTTCTACATTTTGCCACATACATTTTTAGCAACATTTCGGGGGGTCTTTTACCTAGTTTTGTTGCAAAATTCATCAACGCCGCAATAGAGTGTTTAAACAATAAGGTCCTACTCTTCACATCCGGACCCCACGAGCCACCGCCATCAAGTAGTACCCCCAAGTATGGGAAGGTTTTAGTGTGTTCAATTGTAAGTCCTTCCACCTTAATATGCTTACAACTGGCCCGACCTTTCCCACAAAGCATCACAAAGGATTTTTTGGCATTAATTTTTAGGCCCCTTGCTTCCATGAATTCTACATATTTTGAGAGTGCCTTCTGGGCACCCACCCTGGTTCTGGCCATTAGCACTGCATCATCCGCATAGAGAAGGGAGACAACCTGCTTTTTGCCGTACATCGGAGAGTCAATTGTGCTGGACTCCAATTCCACCTCCAAATTGTTCGTGTATAGGGAGAAAAGGAAAGGAGCCAGCACGCAGCCTTGTCTAACACCCTTCTCTATGCGGAAAGACCCGGTACATTCCCCCCTCAGCCCATGCCTCACCTTTGCAGTTGCGCCTGAATAGAGCTGACGAAGGAAAAGCACAATAGCAGGCTCTACTTTAACTTCATCCCGTATTTGCCACAACTTAACGTGATCCACGCAATCGAAAGCGGCTGAGAGGTCGACAAAAATAGCATATAGACATCCTCCTTTTGCCCTGGTATATTTCCCTTGTAGCATGACAAAATTTAGGACCTCCTCCACAGTACCCATCCCCTCCCTAAAGCCATACTGGACAGGACTTAAAATGTTATTTTCCTCTGCCCAAATTTGTAATTTATTTAGGACCACCCTACCCGCGATCTTCATAAGGGAGTCCAATAGGGATATGGGCCTATAATTTGCTGGGCTCTCCCTTTCTCCTTTTTTGTAAATCGGTATTATTACCGATTCAAACCATGTTTTAATATAACCTTTAGCACAACAAGCCGCTAGGACTCGTGTGCAGAGCGGGGCCCAGAGGTCAGTATTCATTTTATAAATGTCGTTTGGAATCCCATCAGGACCCGGGGCTTTATTATTTTTACTATTATTTATTGCAAGTAGGACTTCCTCATAGGAAATATCCATGGCTATCGGGAGGTGGTCATGCTCTGGTATGGGCGACCCATTTGCCTCAATCTCATTTGCAGTTTTCCCACATGTGTTCTTGTATACATTCGAGAAGAAATCTATCCATGTGTTTTCGTCTATGGCGATTTCAATTCTCGCAATATCTTTTTTTGTAAAGTAGGGGGCGTTTACTGCCTGCCAAAACATTTTAGGGTCTCTACATTGTGATGCCCTCAGCAGATTTTGCCAAGCTTGATCTTTAATTTCTTTTATCCGATGGCGCCTGGCTAAATTGTAAGCCTTTCTACAAGCTTTGATTACATCATAATCCCTTGGTTTAGTACTCAGTGCAGCCTTCAGGTGGGTATATGCTTTAGCACACTGGGAATCAAACCACCCAGTACTCTTATTCGATCTCTTGGTATTTGTCCTAGTTAGTATGTCCTGGATGACAATTGTAACATGACCAAAGGCATCCAGGATTTCATCGTGGATGGATTCCCCATCTAAGCAGACCAGGATAGATGTCAAAGCCTTAGATATAATTTCAACAGATTTTTTCACAGGATCTACAATACTCCATTTTAATGCTAGGCCATTTTGGCGTGCCAAAACTATATCTTGTGACCAAGACCTTTATTAGGTGAAAAGCGGGGAAATCAAGCTGACCTAGGAATCGCACACGCTTTTGCGTGTGCGTTTCCTTTTCAGCTACCCCATTGGCCTTAGCGTGCGTCTTTTAATGAAAGACTGCACGCTATTGGCCAAAGGCGGGCACATTGCTCCGCCCACGGCCTATTGGTGTCTATTACGTGCTTGGTGCGCGTAATAGACACCAATATGCCCTCACGTGGTTTCAATTATCGTGCCCAGACACGGGCGCGATAAGTGAAACCACATGGCTTGCTGTGGCCCGCGCTCGCGCACCACTCGCCAGCTTCTTATTTTTTGGGATCCATTTCACGGGGAAGCAAGTAAATGATAGAAGCCGTGTTTTGTTCACTGCCACTTTCACCCGGCTTGTTTTAAATATAAAGGGAGGATCCTTTTAGAATGAATATGTGTTAAATAAACAAAATAGCTAGATCATGTTTCCACTTATATCCGACTGGTGTGAGCGCCATGACCCATCGGGCGAGATGCATCTTTAACAGAAGCATAGCGCCTTGAGGCGATCCTCGCTTCAGAGTTCCGTGAGCACACTTCGGGTGACTGTATCAGATCCTCGCAGGGTTGAGTCGGCATTCATGCTTCAGTTGTTGATTTAAAAGCTTTCCCATTCGAGAGTCCTGGTAACGTGGGACTAGCACTCTGAACCCTTCGCTGCCCGGCCCTCGGGTTGGCACCGACTTGCCCACAAAAGGCTGTGGTTGAGGTTTGGTTGTAAGTAGCTGAGTGGGCAGATCTTTGATGGACTGAACCGCCCCATAGACGGATGCATATGCGGTCTTTTGTTTATAGGTTGTATACATTGAAAGCACTGGTCGTATATGCAGTTTGTCTAGTGCCTAGTGCCTCGGCGAGGGGTCGAGTCAATAGGTAGCGCTGGCTCACAATGAACATGTAGAGCCTGAGCAGCAAAGAGGTCTTTTGGGGCTTCGTGCTCCTGAGGATTCAAGCCCTCCGTCAGTACCCTGGGTATCCCTGAGGAGTTGGAGGACTTCTGTGCCAGTCTGCTGTTGCCCAAAGTCTGGACTGCCTGAAGGTGTTGCTAAGCAACTCGCCACGTGGCAGCCGTGCCCGCACCGTGCCCGCACCGTGCCCAGACTCGGCCTCAGGCAAGGACATCTCACGAGCTTGGGCGGATATATATCAGCACCGAGATCTGATCCGAGCGCTGGATTACTTGTCCTTCCTCGAGTGAGCGCACCAACCTGAACATCCTCCGTTTCAAGCCAGATCCTGGCCAGGGAGTCGCCGACTAGACCGGTGCCGCTGCAGTGCACAAGTGCTTCGAGGTGTGAAACGGAGGGCGTCTCGTGCTTCTGGCGCACTGCACTTGCCTCACTGCTTCTCAGCCTTCACTGTCCCCAAACACAGCCTCCTCCGCTCAGTCAAGCCGCTGCCCCCCTTCCTCATGAACATGTAGGGGCACTGGAAGCCCCTCCTCACCAGCTGGGCTCCTAGAAGTAGTTATCGTCTTCTCAGGCACCCGCCGGCGCCGTGGGCTCACCGACGACCCCATCGAAGTCTGCCTGGACAGCATTATCGCTCTGCCCTAGAATAGCGCTCAGAGCTCAGAATAGCACTCAGAAGCTCAGTGTTCTTTAGGTAGACTTCCTCTCCAACGGTCCAGCACAATGACCTCTGTTTACTTGACTTCCCTTTGATCGTGAGGATATTTGTTCATTGTTTGTGATCAGGGCCGGACTGGCCGCAGCGGGCACCTGGCGTCTCCCCGGTGGGCCGACAGGACGGGCCCTGGTTTTAGACCCATGGGGGGGGGGGGGCGGTTTTCAATATCAGCCCCCAGCAACAAAAGCTGCACAAAGCTTTCCACTAGCACCTTCCCCTACAGGTTAGGCCAACAGTGCACTTAAAGTAGAATATCTCACCCGTACTCCACACAGCTGTGCTGGGCCGTGAATGGGTGTCAGTGTGACCAAAGAGTATCACTCAGTCATTCAAATAGGCTTTCTAGAGCGCAGCTCATCACCCTGAGGGTATCCAGGCACTAGGGGAGGGGTGAGGGAGGTTGCTGCTGCTGAGATGAGTTAGTCGAAGAGCCAGGCCTTCAGGTTCTGCTTAAACTCCTGCATGGTGGGGGATGTACGGAGGGCAAGGTCGTTCCGGGACTTGGCCGCCGGGTGTGAGAAGGCGTGGCCATCGCTCCTGCTTCCAGTGGTGCAACTAGAACTGAACTGGTGGGGGGAGGGCTAAGACTCCCAGTCAGGGCCAGGCTCGAGCGATGGTGGTGGCCATTACGAAAGCCTTTTTTTTTTTGGTGCTCTCCACCCCATATCCTCCTTCTTCATGAATACCCTCACGTGCACTCACATACAGGGCACCTAATCTCTCCATAGCCGACTCTCTAATGTACATTTCACATTTTTATAGTGCTACCCTTAGTTCACTCACACTCATTTCTGTGATCTGCATGCTACACGTTCTTCGCAACAGGCACATTAACCCTTCATGCTACTTTACGATGGGCCAAAACTGCAACCAGACAAAATTCTGAACTCTCACTAGTAGGAACATTAATCACCAGAATTATATTGATATGTTATTGTTGCCTGAAAACTACCTGATGCACACGGAAGTACATGTGCTTTTAAACCAAATATTATTTTTAACCAGGCAGGCAGGGAGATTCTCATCCGACACGATCAAATAACTATGTGACACTCCTCGATAGGCCAGGTGAAAGCGGCCACGTTGTTGGAAACTCTTAAGGTTCGGCACCACAGGAAAGAATTCCTCGCCCAGTTTCTCTTTGTCTCCATAGAAGGGGATTTCTTGCTTCTCTTGGGTTGAAACAGTTGACACAGAATAGACTTGTTCAATCTTCAAAAGTGAAAGCTAGTAGTCTCCTAGGATGCATTCTCAGTGTGCAATTTCACCTCCTACCTATTTCTGCCCACTCGAGCATTATGCGGTGTATGAGGTCTAACACTTAAAAAATACCTAACAGTGACTTGGAAGTGCATTACGTTATTGAAGAAGTCGCCGACGGCAAAATGAGCATTAATGAAAAATTTCCTCACTAACGTAACGGAAAGTTTCAATTCTATTAAGGACTCGGAGGCGAGGATTATGCCTTCTTTCTTCATTTTATTCCACAGCAGCAAGTAGGTAACAACAAAAACTACTTTTCCCATGAACCACAGCGAAAATGTAGAAACAGAAATAATCATGATAACAACCAATAATGAGCCAAGACCAAGTCCAAACAGGGGCAGCCAGCCCAATATAGTTCTTCTCTATGGTCCAGTCTTCCTCTTTTTGAGCGCGACGATAGCTGAACCGCACTCTTCAGACATCTTGCTTGTGAGCATCCGAGCCTGTAGAGAACAGGGACATGTTACCCAATGGACACCAACTCTATGATGCACCAGTTAAAGCAACATCAAACAACAAGGTAAAAACACATTTAATCAAAAACAGTTACTTACTAAGTTACGGGGAGGGGTCTCCTCACAGAGCCAATGGGTGGGAAAATCCTCGCCTCCGAGTCCTTAATAGAATTGAAACTTTCTGTTACGTTAGCTAGGAAATTTTTCATTCTATGTCAGGACTGGAGGCGAGGATTATGCTTGTTTAAAGGTTGCCCACAACCAGTTGCGCCATATTCAGCACTGGTTTGAAGTAAATCCTCTTAAAGGTAGAATCCGAAGACCAATCTGCTGCATTAAGAATGTCTTCCGCCGTGCACCTAAGCCAAAGGCTTTCAAGGCCATCGCTCCGCGAGCGGAGTGTGCACCAAAATGCTGCAAACTAGGCCTCCTGCATAACCCACCTAACCCATCTGGCGATCGTGGGTGAAGACACCGCCTTAAAGGGCTTCCGGAGAGAAATAAGCAGCTGTCGCTCTCCAGGCGGACGAAACTCTTCCGTCATTTCCTCATTTGCCTCGAGGCACTGAACCACGCACAACTTAGGCAAGTCTGATAACGCTGGGTGCGAAATAACCCTGGTACGACACTTAGTGCGTCGTAGGAGAGTAAAGGTTACACCCTCCGGAGAAAAAATCCTACCCGTAATGTCCATGGCCCGCACATCTGAGACCAGAAGGCACAAAATCAAGCAGAGGAGCATAGCTAATTTTGCCGAAAGCTCCTTGCGAAACAGGAACCGGTTAGGTTGCCAGGACAGAAAAAGGTTTAGCACCTGGTTGACATCCCAGAGGGTGGAATAACGGGGTTCAGGTGGCAAAGAGAGACGCACACGCCGAAGGAGTTTCAGGGTGTTCACCAACTGGAGTACCATTGATCGGAACATGACCCGAGGAAATCACTGATCTAAATGTATTTATAGAGCGATACGCAAGGCCATCAGAAGCCAGCTCCGCCAAGAAATTCACCACGGCAACAGCGTCGGCAACCAAGGGATCGAAACCCCATCGCAAACACCAACGGGACCATCTGCCCCACGCGGACCGGTATCGTTTAACCATACTGTCATGCTTTGGAAATGAGGTCTTCAGCCTCTCTCGAAAAGCCCGGGGTTTCCCATCTACCCCGGAAATTCGCCATGCCATGAGAAACAGAGAGCCCGCTAACACCAGCGGATGATGGTTCCCGTCCAGATCCGTGAGAAGGGCTGGAATCTGGGGGAGTAGGATTGGAAAATCCCAAGAAAGCTGGAAACCACACTTGCGACCTCCACAGGGGGGAAATCATCACCAGATCCGCCCCTTGTCTGCTAACCTGAGCAGAGCAGCGAGTGATCATTGCAAAAGGGGGGAACGCGTACCACCGCTCCAGACTTCAATCCTGGAGAAAGGCATCCGTGGCCTCCGCTGAGGGATCCGGCCGCCAGCTGAAGAACTGGGGAATCTGGTGGTCTAGGCGGGATGCAAACAAATCCGCCGTAAACGGACCCCAATGATTGCTCAAGGCCGCAAAGACGGTACGATCCAACATCCACATGCTGGAATCTCGGAAGCGGCGTGACTGGTAGTCCGCTTCCGAGTTGTCCCGACCCGGCAGATACTCCGCCATGACCGAGATCAAACTGTCCAGGCAGTACTGCCAAATGCTCGCTGCTAGGTCCAAGAGGGCTTTCGATTTGGTGCCCACCAAATGGTTCACATACCGGACCGCTGACACGTTGTCCATCTTCGGGAGGATGCAGGACTGGACTAAATCTCTCGTCCAGCACCGTACGGCAAACAAACCTGCCAAAAAGCTCCAGACAGTTTATGTGTAATTTCTGCTCGTCTGGAGACCACACACCTCCTGTAGACAGATCCCCGCAGCGCGCCCCCCAGCCGAGCCTGCCGGCATTGGACTCTATTACCAGATCCGGGCCGAACCGAAGATCGCTCGCCCATTCCAGGCTTCCATGTGGTCTAACCACCAACGGATCTCGGCTCTCACTTCTGGCGTTAGGTCCACATTGTGGGAATTAGGATACCCCTTCCGGAGGAAGTACACCTTAAGGTGCTGCAAAGCCCTGTAGTGCAGGGGACCCGGAAATATGGCCTGAATAGAGGCCGACAAGAGACCCACCACTCTCGCAACCTGAAGGAGGGAGACCTGGTGGGTGGCCAGAACCTGTCGCAGCTCATGCCGGATCTTGGAAATCTTTCGCGCCGGGAGGCTGAGAGTAGAGGACGTCGAGTCAACGACGAACCCCAAGAAGGTAAGAGACTGTGTCGGCTGGAACAGGGACTTTTCTCTGTTGATCACAAATCCCAGATTCTGCAAGAGGTCCACTGCCATGTGAAGCTGAGCTTCCAGCCGACGAGGACACAAAGCCATCAAGAGGAGGTCATCTAGATATACGATCATTCTGACCCCTCTGGCCCTCAGAAACTCCACCGCCGGTTTGAGGACCTTTGTGAAGCAACAAGGTGCCGATGAGAGGCCGAATGGGAGGGAATTAAACTCGTAAACGCGGCCTCCCCACATAAACTGCAGGAAATAGGGACCACCAAATACGCGTCTTTGAGGTCCAAACGGACCATCCAGTCGCCGGGGTGCAACACATCTCGAAGGAGGTGAATACCCTCCATTTTGAAGTGGCGGTAAACCAGCCACTCGTTGAATTCGCTTAAGTTTATGACGGGTCTCTTGCCGCCATCCGTCTTGTCCACCAAGAAAATATTGTTTAAAAACCCCTCTGGGTGGAGGACCGAGGGGGAGATGGCGCCCTTGCGTAGAAGAGCCGACACCTCTGCGTCCACTAAGGCGGAATCTGACTCTGAAAAATGAATGGGCCTGGGAGGGGAGCGTTGAACCAGGGACCCTATGAACTCTATTTGGAACCCTCGGACCGTCTGGAGAACCCACGCATCGCGTGTGAGAGACACCCAAGCCTTGTAACAGTTTGCCAACCGCTCCCCTATCTCTGATGGGGAAGAAAGGTGAACACTCACCGGAGTTAGTGTTGGAGGAGCCACCGCGGAATACTCTTCCTTTTCCTCTGCGTCCTCTCGTAGAGTAGAAGGACCCAAAGCGGGACTGGTCCTGCTGTTGTTGTCCGGAGACTTTTTGGTTACCCTGTTGGTGACCTCGACCGGCCGAGCGACCCCTGCCTCGGCCGGCCCCGCGAAAAACACGGGGAAACACTTTGCGAATCGTTGACTGTGCCCTATCCATGGAGGTAAAGGTGTTGACGAACTTGCCGAGCTCCTTAACAAAGAGCTCGCCAAATAGGCCCCCTTGAGCCACTTCTCCCGCCTCAGAATCCGCAAGATCGCCAAGTTTAGGGTCGATCTTTATAAGGAGGGATCGGCGACGCTCTGTTGAGAGAGCACAATTGGCATTGCCCAGGAAGACAACCAGTTGGAGAGAGTCTGAGGGGAAATTGTGGAGCCAGCCTCCTTGACCTCCTCGGCCATGTCCAAGACTTTGGTAGCGGCCTGAGGGCATCCAGAAGCTTGTCCTGGCAAGCCCGCCAAGACCTATCTATCCCCTTTTCCGGGTCGCGAATAAACTTCTGCAGGAAGGTATGCATCCTAGGATCAATTTCCGGGGTAAGGGCTACTTTGCCCTCCAATGAGGGACGAGGGCACTCAGCTCGCAAGCAATTCCTGGCCTCCTTCTCCAAGGGATGGCGAATGTGTTCTGCCACATAGGTGGCCACCTTCTCCCCAGGAACCCACTCCGAAGAGCCCGGATGTACAATCTCGTTGGGGTCCAGCATGTCCGAGATGACCTGAGGGGGAGCAGAAGGACGGGAGGAAGGTCCGGGGTCCGCATCAGGATCCCCAGATGGAGGAGGCACGATATGCTGAGAAGGAGCCGGGGCGGGAAGGGGGGGAGGGACCGTCGGCTGAACTGCCCGACTATCCAGAAAGGCCTGGCGCAGGCGCTCAAAGGCATCCAAATCCACTCCAGGCACACATGGATGTTTGGCCAGAGAGGAACCCACCTGGAGGAGGGCGAAAGGGACCACTGGCCCCCATGCGTTGTTCAAGGCGCGAGAAGGCCACATTAATTTGGCGGGATAACCTATCCTCCAAAGGAGTTATAGCCTGGCCTACAGCCTGGTAGATGTTATGTTATGTTATGTTATGTTATGTTATGTTATGTTATGTTATGTTAAGGGTCTCTTATAACGCGCATGACTCACCCAGGGGCATCTCAGCGCTAGCTAGACAGAACCTGAACGAAGGAAAGATCGGATACCAGAGCTTATTGAGAGATATTAAAAAAAGAAGGCTTTCAATAATTTCCTAAAAACAAGGTAAGATGTGGACTTGCGCAAGGCTTCTGGCAGGGAATTCCAATACTTGGGGGCAACATAAGAGAAGGCTTTGCCACCTAAACGTGTCCGCCAAATACGTGGAATCATCATTAGAGCCTTTCCATTCGATCTCAAGTTACAACAGGAAGTCTGCTTACAGAGTTTATTTTGCAGGTATTTAGGACCTATTCCATTAATGGCTCTGAAGGTAAGGCAGCAAATCTTTAAAAAAAATCTCTTTTTCACTGGGAGCCAGTGAAGCTCTCTCAGCAGAGGAAGTGATGGCGAGCCTGGAGGATGATTTAAAACCATCCGGGCTGTCGTATTTTGGATGACTTGGAGTTTTGCTATCAAGGTCTCACCTACTTCTGCCAATAGGGCATTTCCATAATCCAAGCGGCTCACCACCATCGCCTGGACCACCGTTCTATGATGTTTCACTGGTAAATGTGGAATAATTCTACGTAGTAGTCGGAGGCTGTAGTAGCACAAACTCATAATGTTTCTGACATCTTTCATAGTCAATTTGTCATCCAGTTGTATTCCTAGGCTTTTTACTGATGTTGAAGGGATGGGAGCCATTCCTAACTGGGCAGGCCACCAGTCAGTCAAATTTAGATTCTACGATTTCCCCAGAAACATCAACTCTGTTTTCTCGGGATTCAGTTGTAGGCAGGATTCTGCCATCCAATTTGAGATAGCCAACATTCCCGCCGAGAAGCACACTTTCTCCTCTTCTAAATTTGACCCAATGGGAAAGACCAGTTGAGTATCGTCTGTTTATGAGACGACCTCAAACCCGTAGCGTCGCACAATCTTAGCCAATGGGGCCATATAAACGTTGAAGAAAGTAGGGCTTAAACATGAGCCCTGCGGAACTCCCTTATCCAGCTGACATTTTTTTGACCTGAAAGGGCCCAACATAACCAGTTGCTTCCTGTTGGCCAAGAAACTCATTAGCCATTTCAGGGCAAGATCCCCCACCCCACAATCCTGAAGCCTCTCCACAAGTAGTCGATGGGAAACAGTATCGAATGCTGCAGAGAGGTCCAAGAGAATGAGCATTTCAGAACCTTCTTTGTCAAGGGCCATCTAATTGAGTCTGTGACTGACAGTAAGGCAGTCTTGGTGCTAAAGCCCGGCCGAAAGCCGGATTGCGATAGATCCAAGATATTATTAGACTCTAGATAGTGGCTCAATTGCTTATTTATGTGGGTTTCCAGTATTTTCCCCAACAAAGGAAGCAACGATATCGGTCTGTAGTTATTCAGGACCTTAGGGTCTGCTGTTTGTTTTTTAAGGATTGGGCGGACATGGGCTTCCGTCCACGCTATTGGAATAAAGCCATTAGCAATAGAGGAGTTGAAAATCTCCTGAATTGGAGGGGCACAAATAGTTGCAATCAGGGCCATAGTATTTGGAGTACATATATCAGTAGGAGACCCCGATTTTGATGCTTGAAGATGGCAACTTACATCTTCTAGTGAGATAGGGTCAAAGTGATTAAGAGTGTACCCAGATGATTGGCATAGAAGCATCATGACAACCGTTAGGTTTATCAACGGAGGTTCTCTTGGTAGAAAAATTCTCATATATTAAAGAGATTTTATTCTGGAAATAAGTCGCTAATGCCTCACAGAGGTCCTGTGTTTCTACGGGTAGTTGTTTACATGCTTGAGGTGAAGCAAAACCCTTAACAATATCAAACAGTGCCTTGGATGAATTTCCAGCCTGTTCTATTTGCAGCTGTATGAATACACATCTGGTGGTTTTGATACTTTGATGGTAACAAGCTAAGGCCACTTTATTACTCAGCTGATCCACCTCCTCTTTAGATCGTCTCCAACGTCTCTCCATGGCTTTACATAAAGATTTCTAAATTTTTAAAGCCCCTGGGTACCATGGAGCTGATTTCCGTTGGAGACCAGGCTTCTTATTACACTCAGGAATAACCGCATCCAGAGTCTGTTAAATCTGGCCAGTAGAAAGTCGGTGTCCTGAGGATTTTGATCATCAACATCCTTATCCCGAAGTGGAAACTTTTCCTTAAATGCTTCCGGAGTGAGCTTCTGCCAAGATCTACCCCTTTGTGGTTTTAAAGGTATGGACGACAGTTTGTTGGAAGACTTAATTCCCAGAGGGCATGAAAATAGGATCAAATAGTGATCCGTCCTTGTCAGGGTATGCGAAGAAAGAAACTGTAAATGTTCCATGTTTGTGAATACCAGGTCCGATGTATGCCCCTCATTGTGAGTAGGGCCACATACATGTTGGAAGAGACCCATATAACTTAGGCTTGAGGTCAACTGAGAGACTTCCGAATCGTGTAGGGCTTCTCCATGATAGTTAAAGTCACCCAATAGAATAAAACTACTAGATGCCAGAGCCTGTGTAGCTATGAGTTCTGTCAGATAGTTGACAAAGTTCAATTTCGGGCCAGGTGGACGGTAAAAAAGGGCTCCGTCCCAAGTTTCAGTAGGTGACATGGAAACCCTAAACATGCCCATTTCCACCATGTCGTTCCTAATCGTGGATAACCATTGGACTTTTAAGTAATCTTTAAAAGCTATTCCAATGCCCCCTCCAGGTTTCCCCTCTCTGTCCAAATGAATGAACTTATACCCATCAGGGATCGCTATATTGATCACCGGTCCGTTGTGGGGAGTTAACCAAGTTTCTGTTAAAAAGCAGTTGTCTGGGGAGTAAGTGGACAGCATATCCCAGATTTGAATAGCATGCTTTACCAGAGATCTAGCATTGCATAGGATATAGCTAGGGCCACTATGGGGTCGCTGGCCATGTTCTTCAATACCCGTCTTCCCAATCAGACACTGAAACTTGCAAGTATAGCAGCATACAGGCCCTTCTAGTACTGCTGGTAATTTAATGGGGCAAGTATTTATCGTATCTTGGTTGTTAGAGGCCACAGTACTAATCCCACGCAATGCTTCACTCGTATGGGTTATGATACCTGTGGACTGGGGCTTTTGAGCCAATTTAGCAGCATTTCCCGCCTCCTGGCTTGGACTGGCGTGGACGGGCGCAGATGGGCTATCCTTTGGCGCGCCTTCGGTGCGCCGTCGGCGCGTCCGCTGCGCAAACGGGAAGGTGGAGTCATTTTATGCCCAATGTCAGGTGGTGCACAAAGAAACTAGCCCGCTGACTTCGCTTCCCCTAAGATGGCGCCTAATGTTGGCGCTGGGAAGTTTTCCAAGGTCTCCCCGCAGCTCCTAATCGGCTGTGGAGCAGAGTATGGCAAGGAACACCAGGTACTGAAAAAGAAGCAATATAGTACACAGTATTAAAAATATAACAACCAAGGAGTTAAAAACCTCGTGGCTAAGGTTCCCGGCTTTCCGCCTCAGGAATCGTCTAGTGTGCGCGCAAGCAGACTTGTTCTGCTTTTATGCCCAATGTCAGGTGGTGAAGAAAGAAACAAGCCCGCTGACTTCGCTTCCCCTAAGATGGCGCCTAATGTTAGCGCTGGGAAGTTTTCCAAGGTCTCCCCGCAGCTCCTAATCGGCTGTGGAGCAGAGTATGGCAAGGAACACCAGGTACTGAAAAAGGAGCAATATAGTACACAGTATAAAAAATATACCAACCAAGGAGTTAAAAACCTCGTGGCTAAGATTCCCGGCTTTCCGCCTCAGGAATCGTCTAGTAGTCGCGCTAGCAGACTTGTTCTGCTTTTATGCCCAATGTCAGGTGGTACAGAAAGAAACTAGCCCGCTGACTTCGCTTCCCCTAAGATGGCGCCTAATGTTAGCGCTGGGAAGTTTTCCAAGGTCTCCCCGCAGCTCCTAATCGGCTGTGGAGCAGAGTATGGCAAGGAACACCAGGTACTGAAAAAGGAGCAATATAGTACACAGTATTAAAAATATAACAACCAAGGAGTTAAAAACCTCGTGGCTAAGGTTCCCGGCTTTCCCCCTCAGGAATCGTCTAGTGTGCGCGCAAGCAGACTTGTTCTGCTTTTATGCCTAATGTCAGGTGGTGCAGAAAGAAACTAGCCCGCTGACTTCGCTTCCCCTAAGATGGCGCCTAATGTTAGCGCTAGGAAGTTTTCCAAGGTCTCCCCACAGCTCCTAATCGGCTGTGGAGCAGAGTATGGCAGGGAACACCAGTTACTGAAAAAGGAGCAATATAGTACACAGTATTAAAAAATATAACAACCAAGGAGTTAAAAACCTTGTGGCTAAGGTACCCGGCTTTCCGCCTCAGGAATCGTTTAGTGTGCGCGCAAGCAGACTTGTTCTGCTTTTATGCCCAATGTCAGGTGGTGCAGAAAGAAACTAGCCCGCTGACTTCGCTTTCCCTAAGATGGCGCCTAATGTTAGCGCTGGGAAGTTTTCCAAGGTCTCCCCGCAGCTCCTAATCGGCTGTGGAGCAGAGTATGGCAAGGAACACCAGGTACTGAAAAAGGAGCAATATAGTACACAGTATAAAAAATATAACAACCAAGGAGTTAAAAACCTTGTGGCTAAGATTCCCGGCTTTCCGCCTCAGGAATCGTCTAGTAGTCGCGCGAGCAGACTTGTTCTGCTTTTATGCCCAATGTCAGGTGGTACAGAAAGAAACTAGCCCGCTGACTTCGCTTCCCCTAAGATGGCGCCTAATGTTAGCGCTGGGAAGTTTTCCAAGGTCTCCCTGCAGCTCCTAATCGGCTGTGGAGCAGAGTATGGCAGGGAACAGCAGGTACTGAAAAAGGAACAATATAGTACACAGTATTAAAAATATAACAACCAAGGAGTTAAAAACCTCGTGGCTAAGTTTCCTGGCTTTCCGTCTCAGGAATCGTCTAGTATGCGCGCAAACAGACTTCTTATGCTTTTATGCCCAAAGTCAGGTGGTGCAGAAAGAAACTAGCCCGCTGACTTCGCTTCCCCTAAGATGGCGCCTAATGTTAGCGCTGGGAAGTTTTCCAAGGTCTCCCCGCAGCTCCTAATCGGCTGTGGAGCAGAGTATGGCAAGGAACACCAGGTACTGAAAAAGGAACAATATAGTACACAGTATTAAAAATATAACAACCAAGGAGTTAAAAACCTCGTGGCTAAGTTTCCTGGCTTTCCGTCTCAGGAATCGTCTAGTATGCGCGCAAACAGACTTGTTATGCTTTTATGCCCAATGTCAGGTGGTGCAGAAAGAAACTAGCCCGCTGACTTCGCTTCCCCTAAGATGGCGCCTAATGTTAGCGCTGGGAAGTTTTCCAAGGTCTCCCCGCAGCTCCTAATCGGCTGTGGAGCAGAGTATGGCAAGGAACACCAGGTACTGAAAAAGGAGCAATATAGTACACAGTATAAAAAATATAACAACCAAGGAGTTAAAAACCTCGTGGCTAAGATTCCCGGCTTTCCACCTCAGGAATCGTCTAGTAGTCGCGCTAGCAGACTTGTTCTGCTTTTATGCCCAATGTCAGGTGGTACAGAAAGAAACTAGCCCGCTGACTTCGCTTCCCCTAAGATGGCGCCTAATGTTAGCGCTGGGAAGTTTTCCAAGGTCTCCCCGCAGCTCCTAATCTGCTGTGGAGCAGAGTATGGCAAGGAACACCAGGTACTGAAAAAGGAGCAATATAGTACACAGTATTAAAAATATAACAACCAAGGAGTTAAAAACCTCGTGGCTAAGGTTCCCGGCTTTCCGCCTCAGGAATCGTCTAGTGTGCGCGCAAGCAGAATTGTTCTGCTTTTATGCCCAATGTCAGGTGGTGCAGAAAGAAACTAGCCCGCTGACTTCGCTTCCCATAAGATGGCGCCTAATGTTAGCGCTGGGAAGTTTTCCAAGGTCTTCCCGCAGCTCCTAATCGGCTGTGGAGCAGAGTATGGCAAGGAACACTAGGTACTGAAAAAGGAGCAATATAGTACACAGTATTAAAAATATAACAACCAAGGAGTTAAAAACCTCGTGGCTAAGGTTCCCGGCTTTCCGCCTCAGGAATCGTCTAGTGTGCGCGCAAGCAGACTTGTTCTGCTTTTATGCCCAATGTCAGGTGGTGCAGAAAGAAACTAGCCCGCTGACTTCGCTTCCCCTAAGATGGCGCCTAATGTTAGCGCTGGGAAGTTTTCCAAGGTCTCCCCGCAGCTCCTAATCGGCTGTGGAGCAGAGTATGGCAAGGAACACCAGGTACTGAAAAAGGAACAATATAGTACACAGTATTAAAAATATAACAACCAAGGAGTTAAAAACCTCGTGGCTAAGTTTCCTGGCTTTCCGTCTCAGGAATCGTCTAGTATGCGCGCAAACAGACTTGTTATGCTTTTATGCCCAATGTCAGGTGGTGCAGAAAGAAACTAGCCCGCTGACTTCGCTTCCCCTAAGATGGCGCCTAATGTTAGCGCTGGGAAGTTTTCCAAGGTCTCCCCGCAGCTCCTAATCGGCTGTGGAGCAGAGTATGGCAAGGAACACCAGGTACTGAAAAAGGAGCAATATAGTACACAGTATAAAAAATATAACAACCAAGGAGTTAAAAACCTCGTGGCTAAGATTCCCGGCTTTCCACCTCAGGAATCGTCTAGTAGTCGCGCTAGCAGACTTGTTCTGCTTTTATGCCCAATGTCAGGTGGTACAGAAAGAAACTAGCCTGCTGACTTCGCTTCCCCTAAGATGGCGCCTAATGTTAGCGCTGGGAAGTTTTCCAAGGTCTCCCCGCAGCTCCTAATCTGCTGTGGAGCAGAGTATGGCAAGGAACACCAGGTACTGAAAAAGGAGCAATATAGTACACAGTATTAAAAATATAACAACCAAGGAGTTAAAAACCTCGTGGCTAAGGTTCCCGGCTTTCCGCCTCAGGAATCGTCTAGTGTGCGCGCAAGCAGAATTGTTCTGCTTTTATGCCCAATGTCAGGTGGTGCAGAAAGAAACTAGCCCGCTGACTTCGCTTCCCCTAAGATGGCGCCTAATGTTAGCGCTGGGAAGTTTTCCAAGGTCTCCCCGCAGCTCCTAATCGGCTGTGGAGCAAGGTATGGCAAGGAACACCAGGTACTGAAAAAGGAGCAATATAGTACACAGTATACAAAATATAACAACCAAGGAGTTAAAAACCTCGTGGCTAAGATTCCCGGCTTTCCACCTCAGGAATCGTCTAGTAGTCGCGCGAGCAGACTTGTTCTGCTTTTATGCCCAATGTCAGGTGGTACAGAAAGAAACTAGCCCGCTGACTTCGCTTCCCCTAAGATGGCTCCTAATGTTAGCGCTGGGAAGTTTTCCGAGGTCTCCCTGCAGCTCCTAATCGGCTGTGGAGCAGAGTATGGCAGGGAACAGCAGGTACTGAAAAAGGAGCAATATAGTACACAGTATTAAAAATATAACAACCAAGGAGTTAAAAACCTCGTGGCTAAGTTTCCTGGCTTTCCGTCTCAGGAATCGTCTAGTATGCGCGCAAGCAGACTTGTTATGCTTTTATGCCCAATGTCAGGTGGTGCAGAAAGAAACTAGCCCGCTGACTTCGCTTCCCCTAAGATGGCGCCTAATGTTAGTGCTGGGAAGATTTCCAAGGTCTCCCCGCAGCTCCTAATCGGCTGTGGAGCAGAGTATGGCAAGGAACAGCAGGTACTGAAAAAGGAGCAATATCGTACACAGTATTAAAAATATAACAACCAAGGAGTTAAAAACCTCGTGGCTAAGATTCCCGGCTTTCCGCCTCAGGAATCGTCTAGTATCTAGTATAGATGGAGGAGTCGACGGCATCGTAAAAGGCATCCCCCCAGGGCATCTCTGCCAGGGGATCCTCCTCCTCAGGGTACTCGTCATAGTACTCCATACCTGACAATATAGAGGGCAGCCAGCAGGAAGGCAAGGTTATAGGTCCGGATAAGACCGTGTGGCAAAGGAAGCTGGGTGTCAGCTGCAATTTCACAGCGGTATAATAATGCCGCAATTAACGGGGTTCTAGCCCCAGGGACCCTTGCTGGCAACAACTGATGCAGATAACACACCCGAGCAAAGGGCGCTCACTGGTCTGGGCCTGGTCCTCTGTGGAGCCAAGCAACTGGCCATACAAGATCTCAAACGAGGCGTCCTAAATACCCACAATACTGAATCCAGCGCGTAAATGGTATTGAGCGCTGGAGCGGGAGTCAAACACTGCTGCAGAACTGGTAATTTTGGCCGGTTCCGCCGCTACAACCCGATCGGGCATTCACCTCAGACTGGGTACTCTGAGAAAAAATGGACTCGGGCGCGGCGTTCAAATCTTGGAAGAGACCAACACCGCGTCGCGTCCCAAACAGCCTCCCGCACACTCTAGAGGAGGGAGGTCACCGGAGCCCAAGCCAGCATTGTGTGTGCCGCGTAGGGAACAGGAGAAACCTTAGCCCCGCGGCGTCTCGCCGAGAATAGGAAACCGCACCCGAAGGTGCTGCGCGAGCCCCCGGGGGGAAACCGAAAGAAACGCTGACAGGAATCAGCGATAAAAACCTCTTGAAAGGAAAAATGCCACAACGCTAAACACGCTTCAATCCCTAGACAGGCAATCAAATCAGCATGTAACACACACAATATACAGCGCGACGCGCTAAAACCCCAATAGAGAGAAAAAAGAACATTTAACAATTGTAAGCACTGAACAGCCCGAAAGGAAACGGAGGAGAACTTATCTCTGCTGCGGAGCAGCGAAGAAAGAAGAAGACTGGACCATAGAGAAGGACTATATTGTGCTGGCTGCCCCTGATTGGACTTGGTCTTGGCTCATGATTGGTTGTTATCATGATTGTTTCTGTTTCTACATTTTCCCTGTGGTTCATGGGAAAAGTAGTTTTTGTTGTTACCTTCTTGCTGCTGTGGAATAAAATGAAGAATGAAGGCATAATCCTCGCCTCCAGTACTGACATAGAATTAGGGGCTTGCTTGTTGTTTCGTCGGGTGATGTTTACTCAAAATCCGGGCAGAGCAGCCTTCACTGCCACCCACGAGAGACACAACATCTGAAGTACCCCACAATTCTAAAAGGTTATCTACCCCGGATGTATGAAGGCTCTCTGGGACACCGAGTGCTCGCATGGGCAGATGAAATTTGTGGATTTAAATAGCGCGATTTGTCACGCATGAGGCGCTGTCCTTGGGTTGAGAAGAAAAAGTGATTTGCCCAAAATCACATAATGTTGAGCAGACGCCTAGACTTGAACACGAACCCTAGCTCCAGAGTCGGAACTCTGGCCACTGGACCAGAACCTGCTAAATAGCTGTTGAAAAACACCAAGCATATCGTTGTGCATTGTGGTCCTAACAAATTGAATATCTGAGCTAATTGTTTGGGTCATGCATAAAATAGATATAACATATTTATATGCTATGGAAAATTATGTCTCTCATAGTGTGTCGTGGGTTACATTCTGTAACAGGAACAGATCTGGTTTCTGGAACAAATCCATTGTGAATGATGTGCGTTCACTTAATAATCAAACCATTTTTGGGTTAGAAAACTTTGCTTTTGCTTGAATCAAACATGTATTCAGACTTAAATGTATTTTTATCCTGCAATGTAGATTAATGTTTAAACTATTGGTGGTTTTGTCACTTTACAAACTGGATAACACAGCTGCAAACTGAGCTCCAACATTCAACTCAACCCTGCAAGTCATTCCTGATGGATACTTCTAACTGCAGACTCCTCACCTTTATATTATTCCCTTGTGGCAGGCTGGGCTGTAGATTTTTCAACTAACAACGCACCCCTTGTGTCAGTCAATAGAGCAATAGGGCTCCATGGTGATTTCTCACTGCCCTGGAAGTGATGGAGTGTAGCCTCCTATAAACACAACTCCAATGCACTCATATACACATCCTTTAACATGGATCCGGAGCTCCGCTCCCAACTTTCATGGTTTTCTTATTAAAAAAAAATATATATATTTTTTGCCATATTCATTCAAACAAATGAGGACTTTACAATGAGGTTACAAACAGACCATAAAAATCCACTGGTTTATACACTTTCGTGCATTCGTTCTTCAAAAGAATCAGTTGCTAGTTGCGGAAGAGTCTTGTTTGAATCTTGAATTCTAATTGAAGCCATGTAGGTAGTGGAGAGTATGAGGTATTTTTTAAATAGATGAACATTACAGGAGAGGAACGGTTTAGGCATATTCACTTGTGGGATTGGGAGGAGATACCAACCATGTGGAGGTGTTGCCTATATACGGGGGTTAGCCATAAGTCATGTTGGGAGAGGGTGTAGCTTAACGGCTACCCACACAACTCTACATTCTAACAATTCCAAATCAGACCACATAATTCAACTCAAAACCACGTACACCCACTCCACGCCAAAGCAAAATACCAAGATAAAAGACATTGCCATTTACAATTCCACCAACTCTAACACTTTCAAATGCGAGACCTATTGCATTGCAAATGCTTGTTTAATGCTGCCAGAGAGCGACGGTCTGTGACATTATCGAGGTATTCTTTCTAAATTTCCCCTTTTACTAGTTTCGTAGCCACATCACCACTGGCTGCCTCCTGTCTATATGTTAACTCCTGTTGACTCCTGTTGCCTCGTAGTGTTTGCTCCCTGATGTGGAGCACCGAGTTACATCTTTTTTATTTCCTATTTTCGCTGTAATGATATCTTCTAACACCTGGTCCTCTTTCTGGCTCTCCTCCTGTGACTGCGCGCATGTAACTGGAAAGCAAGAAAGGGCCCTAACAACCTCCAATTGATTTTCTTCCTGGCTTTTGTTCCCAAAACCCTTTTTTAAATTCTAACATTTCTAGGTGTACTTTGCTCTTAACATCGCTTGTTGCCCGCAGGTCCCGCAGTGCTGTGTGCCATAACCAAAAACAGTCCCACTCGAAAGGCATTATTTTTTTTCCCCTTTAAAATGAATACCTGGGGGGCGTGGCCAAGATGGCGGAGTGAGAGGTCGCACTCTCCGTGTGCTCCTCTGTACCCACTCTGCCCGGGCCGTGATTCCACGCACTTCTCCCCCTGAGTAGCCTTCGCAGGGGTGGGAGACAGTAGCGCGATCTCCTGTTTGCTGTTAGAGCCGAGGAGACCGGTCTGTGAGCCACGGCAGAGGGAGCGCGGACCGTCGGCGGAACATACAGAGGGCCCCCGAGGGCTAGATCGACCCTCACCGAAGCAAGGACCGGGTCCGGCGGCCCCGCTGGTGCACTGAAGGGGCCGCAAACAGCTGCGGGAAACGAGCGGCGTCCCGGCGGCGGGGGCGCACCCAGGCACCGGCGGCCTGAAAATCGAGGCCGAGGACGCGGCCTGGCTGCGGGACGCGCCCGGGCCTACCTGTACAACGCGGCCCACCCTTTCCCAGCAATCCGGTGCCCAGAGAGGACCCCCGGCGGAGGAGGACTCGAACCTGACAGTCGGCCCGGGAAGCCCAACGCCCGCAGACTGGCAGTCCTGACCCTGCACCCGGCGCTCTGTGAGGCCCAATACCCCAGAACCCGGGGTGGCAAATGAGGTGAGGTGCAGCAGGGGGAGAGGCAGTAGATGGGAGGCCGCCACATCAGCCCACCCAGACTCCACAGCCCTGAGACCCGGAAAGCACAGTGCCTGAGGCCCTCGGCCTGAAAGCCCTGCAGCGCTTGAAGACGCTCATTCCCAGGCTGGCCCCACTGAGCGGGAATATAGGTCCTACACCCCTGGTGGGATACAAAGGCCCGGATGGCTTGCTGACCGGGCGCCCTGAACAATACCCTACAGTCCCAAGGGGTAGCCCACCGTCAGCACAGCGGACGCAGTTCTAGACAGGCCTTAAACGCTGCCGGCATAAGCACTGATCTGCCCAGCTCCATACCACTCAGATACAACTACGGGAATAGGCGCGGAATGCCCTGGTGGTGATCGGTCGTGGTGACCTAAGCGATCCTATCGCTCGTGACACGGAAGTGGGCAAGCAGGGGACCAGCACAGAGAAGGGGCCTTTCACCATGAGGGGTGACGCAGTTCTACCGCGGTCAATAGACGGAGGTTCCACTAGGAGAGCAGAGGGGGCGGCGCAGCAGAGTCCTACGAGGGGGGCTACATGGTGGGTCAGAGGAGGAAAGGGGACCGCACCCTTCCAGAAATGCTAGCCAAGGGCCAGGCGAAAGGGGAGAAGGGTCCACCCTCCCCGGGAGCACCCCGACACCAAACAGACCCGACCGAGGGGGAGGTCCCCATCACCAAATCCTTCCTTGAATCCTTATTTAACTCACTACTAGAGGACTTTTACACCCTGAAGGAGGAAGTGGCGGGGGAAGTCCGAGAAATAAGGAGGGAGGTTGATGGACTCGGAGAACGCGTAGCCTCCATAGAAGAAGCGGATCGCACGAGAGACGAGGAAGTGGAACAACTCCAACAGGACATATTGCGTTTGAAGGAGCAGCAAGTCGATCTCCAGGCCCACGCGGAGGACCTGGAAAACAGGTCCCGAAGGAACAACATACGGGTCCGGGGAGTCCCGTCCAAGGAAGAAGGGGCGGATGTCACCGGGTATTTGCAGGCCCTGTTCCGCAGCATACTTGGGAGCCGGCAGACTTCGAGATACGGATTGATAGGGCACACAGAGCTGGGCTAGCTCGCCGTTCACCCGCTCCTTCACCGGACATTTTAGCCTTTCTGCCAGACTTCGCTCTCAAGGAACGCATTCTCAGGGACGCACGGCGGCATCAACCCTTATGATTTTGGGACCATCCAGTGGCCTTCTTTCAGGACTTATCGGCGATCACCCTACAGAAACGCAAGGCCTTTAGGATCGCAACTGACTACCTACGCAGCAAGGACATTCCATACTCTTGGGGGCACCCCTTCCGCCTGATTTTTAAATGGAACGGTGCACTGCACCAGCTTCGCTCTCTGCAGGAGATATGCTCACTGCTGGGCATCGCACAGGCGGAGAGGGATACCTCATTACCACCAGAGAGACGACCCTCCAGGGATGGATGGCAGCAGATCGCACGCCGCCGCAGTCCGGACGCTCACATCATCCAGAAAGAGAAGACCGAGGCTGTCCAGGAGGTGGCTAAGGACACCGCATCTTTAGGCTAATTTTACTCCGGGGGGAGTCCTTCATTGGATTGACATTTATGCACGGTTCCGGGGGGAGGTCGGGAGGGGGTCATGGGATGCGGCATGGCTACACGACCACACAGGTACTTTCCACAGCCGTGCGCCTCGTGAGGGCAGGTTTGGGACATTGACTGGATCCTGGAGATGGACTGGGGTTCGAATCTGGGGGCGGGGGTGAGGAGGGTGGGGGTGGTAGGGTGGGGGTGGTTGGAGGGAGTTGGGGGGGAAGAAGTTGGGGAATGTTGGGGGGAGTTGGAGAGGGGGGGGTGGGTCCCGGGGGGGGGGGAGTTGTGGTAGTTCTTTTGAAGGGGTCTTGTTTGCAGGGTGGGCACCCCTCTGTCCTTTCCCTTTATTTTGGGTTTTCTTTTGTCCCTTGTCCCATAGGCTATCCAGAGCTCTTACGTCAACACTGAGAGACAATGACTCATACTAGACTTAAAATCCTCACCCTTAATGTGCGAGGGCTCAACACCCCATTAAGAGACGAGCAGTTCTATCCCTGTTGGAACAATCCACAGCCGACATATTCTTCTTACAAGAAACTCATTTATTGCCTAAAGACCAACATCGACTTAAATCCCGTGCCTTCCCCACGCAACTTTTCTCGTCCTCCGCCAAGAAAGCGGCAGGGGTAGCAATATTAGTGTCCAGATCATTCCCGGGCAAAGTGTTGCAGAAAGAGACAGAGATAAAGGGACATTTGCTAGCTTCTTGATAGCAGGCCAGACAATGGTGGCAGGCTCTATATATGCACCCAATGAAGGACAAGAGACCTTTCTTCAGCAAGCGCTAACCGCTGCCACAGCTAACACTGATAGACTTTTATTGTTGGGGGGTGATCTCAATCTAGTCTTCCATAACACAGCTGATCGCTCCTGCCAACGGTCGGGTCAGGTGGGGGCCCTTTCTAAGCCGGGACAGGCGCACCTCAAGGATCTGGGCCTTGTTGACTTGTGGAGGCACATACACCCACGTAGCACTTCCTACACTTATCACTCAGAGGCCCATAAATCTTATGCCAGGCTCGATTATTTTCTCTGTGCCTCTGCGCTGGTACCAAGAACCCAGGCCGCGGACATCCTACCGGCGTCCCTGTCAGATCACTCCCCAGTGGTGGCGACCTTCCTTTTTCCGGCTGTACCGCTGCCGCAGCGACACTGGCGCCTTAGAGAGGCACTCTTCCATAACCCACTGACAATAGACCGGATCAAATCCACCATTACTCACTACCTGACCCACAATGCCAACGCTGACACTACACGGGCGACACAGTGGGCTGCTCTTAAAGTGATTGTGCGGGGCGAATTTATATCTATAGCCACATCTAACAATAAAGGGCGGGCGCAGAAACGGGCCGAAACAGCGCAACGAGTGGCTGAGCTGGAGCAAATGCATCAGCGCACGGGAGCGGCACGGGCTTGGCGTCAATTATGCACGGAGAGAAAAATGCTTGCGGCATTGGACCAGGACAAAGCGGAATATGCGGCTCTCTGCCTTCGGCAGGCCTACTATTCTGGGGGAGATAGATGCGGACGCCTGCTGGCAAACAAGCTACGGGAACAGCGCCAGCATCAGGGGGTACAGGCCATCCAAACTGCCCAAGGAGACTTAGTATCGGACGAGTAGACAATAGCAAAAACATTTGGCGCTTTTTACGAGTCCCTCTACGCCGGGGATACCCTCGACCTCCATGCAGGTCAGAGATATCTACAGGAAGCATGCCTTCCCTCCCTGACCCCGGCACAGGCGGATTTCCTAAACAGGCCCATCGGCCTCGAGGAGGTGGTGTCAGCCATTTCACGTCTGAAACTGGGGAAATCGCTCGGCCCAGACGGATATCCTGCTGTGTTTTACAAAAAATTCTGCCAGCAGGTAGCCTCCCTGCTCCGAGACCTTTTTAACTCGTTTACCCAACCTGGCGCGATTCCGGCAGATCTCCTGGAAGCCGCAATCTCGGTCATTCCCAAACCCGGCAGAGACGCGACCCGATGTAGCTCGTACAGACCAATCTCGCTTTTGAACATAGATTTTAAATTATACACAGGCATCTTGGCCAGCAGATTAGTACTTTATATGTCTCAGCTAATAGATCCAGATCAAGCCGGATTCATACCTCAGCATCAAACCAGCGACAACACAAAGCGAGTTCTCCATCTTATTGAGGCAGGGTCACGCACGCGACCAGTTTGCATGCTGCTGACCATAGACGCCAAAAAGGCATTCGATAGGGTGCACTGGCCCTATTCAGAACAGGTCTTGCACTCCTTTGGTCTGGGAGAGGCACTCCGCACTCGCATTCTGAACTGCTACAGATTGCCTAATGCCACAGTGCGCGTCAACGGCCATACCTCCCCCAGATTCCCGATCGGTAGAGAGACAAGGCAAGGACGCCCGCTCTCCCCTCTCTTGTTCGCCCTGTATATGGAGCCACTGGCGCAAAGAATCCGGCAGCACAACCTGATCAAGGGAATTAAATTTGGAGGGGACAAAGTCAGCCTCTACGCTGATGATATTTTACTCTCCCTTACCAACCCCGTCCAATCTCTCCGTGCGCTCTTTGTGGAATTAAACACCTTCACGCTTGCCTCGGGCTTTAAGATTAACGCCGATAAGTCGGTCGTCCTAAACATCTCCCTGTCCCCTGAGACGCTGGCAGTGGTACAGGAGGTGGTCCAACTCCACGGTTCCGTACTTAGGGGTCCTTTTAGGCCCCTCTGTCCCCGCAACCGTGGCAGCAAACTACACTAGGCTCCGCACACAGCTCCGAGAAGAACTCCAGAGATGGAAGCGCCACTCCCTCTCCTGGTTGGGGAGGATAGCAGCCACCAAAATAACTCTTTTGCCACAGATTCTTTACCTGTTTCAGATCCTTCCCGCTTGCCCACAGACGGGATGGATCAAACAGACACAGTCTGAACTGGCGCGCTTCATTTGGCAGGGCTGACGTCCACGCTTTAAACATGCCATTGTTATCCTGCCGCCGGAACACGGCGGCGTGGGAGTGCCAGACCTACAACTCTACTTCTACGCAGCACAGCTTCGCGGCTTAGTGGAATGGCATCAACTGGAATCTGGCAAAAATTGGCTCTTCCAGGATCGGGCGGTGGCGGGCATACCTCTGCAAGGGATTCCGTTTCTCCCCAAACAGTATCGACCGCCCAATCTTTATGCTTCCCAGATCACTAGCACTGTCATGGAGGTGTGGGATCGGGTCGCCACCAAACATGAATCCACATCCTTCCCGCCCCCCCTGACTCCACTATTTGCAGTCCTAACTTCACACCAGGCCTCGACCCTAAGGCATTTGCGGCTTGGGGAAATTCCCCCTGCACAGCCTCGGGGCATCTCTTTAACCTGAGTGGTATCCTCTCCTTCAAATAAATGAGAGAAGACTATGTCCTCCCAGAGACCGATAGATTACTGTACCTACAACTCCGACACTGGGCTCTCCAACCGCAGGTTAGGCCGGGAGCGCAACGCTTTCTCACACCCTATGAAAAATGTCTGGTCACTCGCAAGTCTGACAAAAAACTGATCTCCGACCTATACCAGCATCTCCTCACCACGAACATTTTCACATACAATGCGGGTAGGAACAGATGGGAGCGGGAGCTAGGGAAGATGCTCACATCCAAGGAATGGCATGGGATTTACCACAGAGCGAGGCACTCCGCATACCACGCAGGCCTGACCGAAACCCTAACTAAGGTGGCAACATACTGGTACCACACCCCTGACCGCCTGCACCACTTCGATTCCCGCATTAGCGACCGCTGCTGGAGAGGGTGTGGGGAACATGGCACATTGGAACATCTGCTATGGAGCTGTGATCGCCTATAGGGATACTGGAGCACCAACATAGACGATATCGGCTCACACCTTGATACCCAACTTCCACGGTTCCCTGCATATATCCTTTTGGGGCTACTTAACACCCTGATGTACCCCTTGAAATCACGGAGGGGCCGTCTCATCGCTATCGCCCTGGGGGCAGCCATGCAGAACATTTTAGCCCACTGGAGGACCCCTCAGGCCCCCCCTTATACAGGCTGGCTCCACAGATTGTGGATGGTGCTCGGAATGGAGAAATTATCACTTGTCCAGGCAGGGAAGGGGGACGAATGCCCGGAATTGTGGCGGCCATTTCTGATGCTACTTACCGGGGAGTTTCGAGAATTGAGCTGCCCACGATACCTCCGCCTTTTGTGGCTGGCAGATACTCCAATTCCCGAACGAAAGTATCCAGTGCGGAAGTGAAAGGCTATACAAAGTTGATTCATTCACCATCCCACCTTTAACAGCAGGGCTCCTACGCATTAAGTTAAGGACAGAAGGGAATGGGTGGGGGAGGGTTATGCTGTCTTGTTCTAGGGGGTTGTACGTGGTCTATATCATAGCCCTCCACTTTCGGGTTAGGGTCCTGCATGACCTTGATGTAATGGAATTTGTCTTGCTTTGCCCTCTGGGACGATTGGGATCCTTTTGTTTTGTTTTTACTGAAACTTTAATAAAAGAGTTAAACCATAAAATGAATACCTGTAGTAAGTAAGACAATATAGTTATGTCGTAAGTCCTTGTGAGTGAAAACTGCAGGTCAAGCCTCTTGGCAGTCAAATCGGGCCATTTTCGTAAAGACAATGGTGCACTTAAGCCTTGGCGAGTGAACACCTGGTGAGCAGGTAAGTCTTTTGGTGGTGCGGGTTGACTGTCGTTCAAGTTATTTTTGCTAAGTGAAGTACCCATGGTATAGAAGAGTGTCAGCTGTAATTATTGCAGTTAACAAACGTGCATAGACACTTCATTGACACAGAAGGTGATCAGTAGACTAACTCTTGCTGCTCATCCCAAGGGCATGTGTAAGGGTAACAAATTCATTCAATCAGTCATGCAATGGTCAAACAGCAAGCTGTGCTCTGTTAAATAAAGCAGAGAGAGAGCCGTTCACCAGGCAAAGTGATGTCGCATTTGCTACAAGTTCACCGTTAGTATTCACAAGTAGGAGGAAAGACAGAGAATAGTAGGTCCTGTACTTGCTTTCTCCGGAAGCCACCGGGACCCACAGAGATGCTGTTAGTCAGAATTTTAAAATCACATGAAAAAGTGAGGCAAAAACTGGTGATCGCTGCACTTACACATACATACACATAGAGCACAAATAGCCGGGGTCAGTCCCTAGGGGGTACTGAGCTACTGGGCACCTTTTCCCAGTGTGATTAATCCCAAAAGAATATGAGTGTGAGCATGAGGAGCGTTGAAAACTCTAGTTTTCTAAGTAGGAGCGCACAGACATAGGGTATTGTGCAGTACAAAAACAGTGTCAGAATGTCTATTAAGCAATCTGGCATTATTACTTCATAAAAGCAACAATATAGGTCGGTGTGGTTATTTCAAAGTCAGATCAGTCAAAACCCATACTTCCAATCATATGGTTAATCAATAAACAACAAGAATAACAACAGAAATTGCAAAAGTAAAGAAACCAGTGAATTCAAAATCCAAAGATACCAATGGATTCCCTCCCTTCTGGAACGGGCTGAACACCAAGTTACAGAAAGAGAATACCAGGGCAGTAGCTGCATTTACAACCTCATCAACCCTGGGTGTGCACCAGCTGTGACCGCATCATTTTCCAGTGGGCCCACACTGTTCTGACCTCCCTCGGAACTCTGGCTAGATTGTGAGGGTGTGCACTAACTGCAACTCCACCCTGTTCTAATGGTCCCTTTTACACTTCTGAGCACAAACCTATGTCTCCTTTGGACAAGGAATAAAATACAAAATTCAGCAGTAAGCTAAAGCACGTGTTGAAAGGATCGCACAACGACAACCGGTGGACATTCACAAGGACAAGCAGAGGGATCATAACAGGCACAGCTAATGCCGAAAATAAAATCAAACTGCCCACACACAGGGCAGTAAAAATAATACCAAGTGCCACTGTGTCAAAAGCCATGCAGGCGAATTGAATGGAGCAGAAATCTTACCAAGGAGTTAACCAGCCAGTGCTGAGTGGAGCCCTCGGACCCCCTCTCTCTTAGAGTTACCTCAGGCAGAAGGAGCAGTAGTTTTCCCACTCCCAGCTAACCTCAGAGTGTCACTGCAGGCTGAAAACAGGAGCTGGAGGCGGTAGTGTGCCCTCTTAGTGGACCTCTAGGCGACGGTCAGCAGCAGATGGCCAAGGCTCAAAGGACCACATTCATCCATCAAATATAGAAACTGCCAAAACCTGGAGAACCTAGAAAGAAACTCTGTCATAACACCTGAGTGAAATAAAGAGATTTATTACGTGCACAGGAGCATCAGTTTGGGTACTCAAGGCTCGAATAAGCAGAAGTAGAACACAAGATTGTAGCAAAATTTTGTTACAATATCTCATGCGTAGCAGGAGATGGGCTGGGCCATCATATTCCGGCATGTGGTGGTGAAATACATCATGCCTTGATATTTATAGTACAAAGTTACACAAGAATAGATCTGGAATCCACTAATGTGCGTGTGACAAGTTCCTCTTAATTACATTTGAGCAGTTTAACAGTTACATTGTGCCCAAGTGATACATGTCAACCAATCAGAACGGTCCACATTACCTTATGGATGTCTGGATATATTTCTGAGGCCTACAGGGCCTGTTGCTAAGGTAAGCAGGCAGAATGCAGTAACATGGAAATGTACTCTCTTGCACAAGCCTTGCAATGTATTGTTTGACCGGAAGCTTACTAACAAAGTACAAACTGTCTGTCAGCACTATTTAATTGAACTCTAGCAATGGTTATACATTTGTCTGTAATTTCCATCATCATTGAAATATCACAATGTCAATATATACAACAAGGATGCCACAATTGTTTTCTAAACGTAGCTTCCACAATACCACTCCACAACACAAAATACCATTAATATTTACACTCCAAAACACACAGTCCTACTCCACATAAATCTATTACACTCAATACCACATTATTACTATCCACATAATTCCACAGCACACCATGCCACATAATTCAAATCCACAAATCCACTCCTCACCACACTGTTCCACCCCACACAATTACACAACTAACTATTCCATTCCAACCCACATAATTCCACACCACACCACATACATTCACTCCATAGCACAAAAGTAATAAACATTGGCATTTACAATGCCAATAGCTCCAACAAATACAAGACCTGTTGCATGATTGAAAACATTGCCATTTGCAATGCCAATAGCTACAACTCCAACAAATGTGAGGCCTTTTCCATTTCCAATGCTTGTTTTTAGATGGCTATTTGAAGGAAATATAAGCTGTCTTTTATCAGTGCTTCTCCAAGGCCGTTAATACAAAGGTTAAAAAGGAAGGGGCAGGCACGCAGCCTTGCCTAGCCCCCCTTCTAATTGGAAACAGGGCAGAGCGCTCACCCTTAATGCTACACCGCACACTTGCTCTAGCGTCACTATATAACCGTCTGAGAAAAGTTATAATATTTGTTTCAACCCCCATCCCCTCCAGTATCTCCCAGAGCTTGCTGTGTCTAACTCAGTCAAAAGCTGCAGTGTGATCCGCGAAGGCTAAAAACAATCTTCCCTTCTTCACCCGGGTGTACATTTACACTCTGGTCAACTGTCCCTGAACCTTTGCGAAAGCCATATTGGATATCAGATAGAACCTGATTATCCTCTGCCCAGTCTTGTAAGCGTTCCAAGATAATCCGACCAACCACTTCTAGCAAGGAATCCAACAATGAGATTGGTCTATGACAACCCGGATCCTGACAATCCCCCTTTTTAAATATTGGTTCTATGGTCGATTCCGTCCAGGTAGTTAAACAAGGTGAAACACAGCTTGCTCTAATTACCTGGGTTATAAGCGGTCCCCATAGTGTCAGGTTTTACTTATATAGGGCTATAGGGACCCGGTCTGGCCCAGGAGCCTTACCACTTAAACTCGTGGAAATAGTCCTGTTAGTTTTATCCATCGCGAACTGTAGATCAGAATATTGTGGAAAGGATGACAGAGCAGTGTCCCCATGATGATGAATATCTAAAATATCCTCCCTCTCCTCGCCATTATACAACTTGTTGAAAGGCTCTACCCATTGTTCTTCTGCTATTGCTATTTATATCGAGGGTCCATCACTAGAGGACAAATAGGGGGCTTTCATTGCCCTCCAGGTAGCAGAACTATGTTTCGCCAAAGAGGCATCGTGCAGGGCTTCCCATGCTTCTTTTCTCAAGGATGCTTTTCATTCCTTGACTGCTTGCCTATACACTGCTCTATTATGCCTAACATTACATACATTTCTGGGTAACCTGTGCAGTTCTGCCTTTAAATTAGCGTATGCTCTAGTACCGCCCCTGACGTGTCCCTTCATTTTAATTTTTATTCTGCACAAATAGCGCATCCCTTACCGCTCCCGAAATATTTGGGAAGGAAGAAAGAACACAATCAGGGGTAGCTGTTTCGCTCAAATAAAACATCAACCGCTACTTTGCACTTAGTTACCACTTGTTTAGTAATTTCGCCAGGGTCCCCCAACGCCCAGCGCAGAGAATAGCTATTTGACCTGTTTAATGAAAGATTTTTAGGAACCTGGTTTGTTTCATCCCTTTTACCAGCTAATCTTTTTTTAATTTTTTTGATAAACTTTATTTTCAGGTTGTGCTACAGTACAACTTCACATGTTAAAACATTAAAACATTGTCACAGTCATCCAGCACATAATCACATCTAGCCTCCTGGTTTGTGGTCAGAGTACAACATATGACATCAAAGGTATACATTGTTTATGCATAACATACCTCCCTAAGTATTCTCAACAGATAGTGCAGTAACACATAATAATTAATCAACTGGTAGGGAGGAGGAAAAATGATTGTGTCCAATTTATTTCCCCATGATAAGTATTGAATTAATCAAAAGAAAAAAGGACACTTGTAACAGTTCTGAACCAGTGGTTAGAAATTGAAACGTCCTCAAAAACTCAATGTTAATCGGAAAAAGCGGTATATATGTTTCATCCGCCCCACATTGATGCTGTGGCAGTTATCATTGGGCGTTCCAATACGCGCTTGGTGCCAGCCTCATCCAGAGGCACCTCTGGTATAGAATGCAGTGTCCAGAGATTGTGGGTTTCCCACACCAAATGATGAACAAAACGTTTCAGGAGTTCATGAAAAAAATATTTAAAAAAAGAGAAGGTCACCCTTGTGTTTTTAATGTGAGGTGAGATTCAATTATCTTAAAATGATTTCGATACTACAGCAAGATCGGGTTACTGGATCTTTCTAGTATTCCAATGGGCTTGTCGACATGTTTCAGCTCCTTTTGGCCCCGTGGGGTCTATAGAGCTTTCGTCAGGACTTACATACATGTAGATTTTTCACTTACACAATTCGTGCAGTCAACTTTGAGTGTGCCTTTTCTGGTCCTCAGTCATAGAAACTCACTCTCCACAATCTAAAAGTAGAATTGAGAGAGACACACAACAGTATAAAATAAATTTTATTCAACTGATATGGTGTTTTTAGGTGCGGGATCTCGTCAAGGTGGAAAAATAACCTCCTTGCAGATTCATAGCTACTTATTAGCGCTAGTGTATTGGTTCGGAAAGCGAAGGAAAACGATTCGGCATGGGATAAATTTGTGCAGGTTGTATCTTTTCATAGAAATACGTTTAGGCTGTGTTGATGGCTATATCTCATTAGTCCTCTGTATACTCCTACGTGTTTATTGGTTTTTATAGTTCTAGGTAGGTCTTAACACATTCATTATCGTACGGATTATTTCAAAGAAGCCTGGTGCTGCTTGGAATGGGTTTAGTAATAATGCGTTAGTAAGGTAGAGTTTTGTTAAATCTTACCTGTGTTATAGGAGTCTCTATCTTCAGCGGGGGGTATCGCTTCTTGAAGCGCAGAGCTGTAGGCAAGGGGGGGTCATTAGAAATGCTGTTATCGTCTCTTACCGGTATGCTTCGAAAAGATGGAATTGAACCCGCCATTACCCGCGTGGTGCGTCCTTCACCGACTTGTGCTGACTCTGTCCCCGGAAGTCAGGGCTTCCGTATTGAGCTCCTATTTAAAGGGGCCATAGCATTATAAGTATAAAAGGTCTTTCAAAATAACTTTATATGTTGTTGTTTGGACTCACATGAACAATAGTTTTTTGTGATGGAAATGAGAATGTTGAAAGTTTTATACATTATTAATCCCATATTAGCAGTGGATTATCGATCTTTAAAGCTCAGAACGGAACACGGTTTTTCTAAGAATACAACTTTGTATGTCATGGTATCGTTTTTAGAGGACACAAAGTTTTTTTGGGATTACAGTAAAGATTGTTCCCTTAATGATCAATGTTAACAGAGGGTAGTGGTTCGTTGGTAATTACGAGTTGTATATGAGATGCAGTAGATATTGTCTTTATCTTTGTTAGGTTATACCATAGAACCAGTTTTGACCATTGTCAGTAAGGCATATTATTTTGCGAATTGATGCCAGGGGACATTATCATTAAGACCCTGTTGGTAAGTTTTGAGTCGATTCACCCACCTTTGTTCCTTCTCATAGAGTATTTTTTCCGAGTTGTGTGACTTATCTGTTAGCATTTCTATCACTGTCCAGTGCAGATCGTCACAAGAGTGGTTCATTTCAATGAAGTGAGCACAAAGTTTTGTGGTGTTCTTTTTCAATTTTATGTTACTTCTATGTTCCCCAATTCTTGTTTTAACTTTTCGACAAGTCATCCCTATGTACTTCTTCATGCACGGACAGCTTATCATGTAAACAACGTGGGTTGAATTACAATTCGTGTGCTGTCTCTGCGTCCATAGTAGGGTTTCTGATAGTTGTAATGTTTTGGATGTTCTTGTTGTTTTACATGCTACACAGTTTCCACAGGGATAATGACCTGTTATGGGTGTCATTGATACATCTCTTATTTTTGCTGGTGGTTTCTTATTTGTGGGCCGTGTATGTACCAATACATCTTTTAGATTTTTTGTTCTTCTATTGGCAAACCTTGGTTTTGGCCAGTCAAATTTCCCAGTGTTTAGTATATGCCAATTCTTATTTACCAGTTTTTGTACTTCATAGGTTGAAGGGCAGAATGTGGTCACACAGGTGGTTAAGTTTGGTGTTTGCTCTTTTGGGTGGATTTGCAGTAAGCAGTCTCTAGGTTGATTGCTTGCTCTTTATTTGCATTTAGAGATGGTTTTCTGAGTGTAATCTCTGTTTCTTAGTTTCTCACTCAGTTCCTGGGCCTGTATTTTATAATCCTCATTCTTACTGCAGTTTCTTTTCAACCGTAAAAATTGGCTATATGGGAGGTTATCTCTTAATGGTTTCGGGTGGTAGCTCTTGTAAGAAGATAGGCTGTTCTTAGCGGTAGGTTTGGTGTAAGTTTTGGTTTGCAAGGTATTGTTTTCTGAAAAAATGGTCAAATCCAGAAAATCCAATTGTGTATTATTGGCAGTATAGGTAAATTTTAGCCAAGGGTTGAGTCCATTCAGCCAGTCCATAAAGTTTCTTAGGTCCTGTTCAGTATTCCAAATTAAGAGAATATCGTCAATATATCTCTTCCAGTATAAAATACTGGAAGAGAAAGGGTTTGTATCGTTCAGGACGTGTTGATTTTCAAATTGACTTACATACAGACCCGCTACCGATGGTGCGAATGCACTTCCCATGGAAGTACCATGGATTTGAAGGTTCAGGTCTCCATTATATTAAAAAAAAATTCTTTGAGTGCTAATTTGCAACATTCAAGGATGAAGTGTCTTGGGGTATTGTATTGCCAATCCTCCATGAATAGAACGTCTTCTGGATGGTTTCGTCTTGGGGCAAGCTGGTATACAGCGATTCTACGTCTAAGCCAACAAGGAGCATTGAGTCAGGGTCAAATGTTTTGTTTGAGATCTGTAGCAATAGATCACGTGTATCTTTGAGATACGTTTGTGTCTTCTGTACCAGAGGTTTAAGGTACTCGTCTGAAAACTTGGACAGAGGTTCTAAAATCGACCCGATGCCTGAGACTATTGGTCGTCCAGGCGGGGGGGACCTGTTTTTGTGGGTTTTCGGAAGCGAGTAAAAGTATGGGATCTTAGGTTCTTTTGCTTGTAAGAAATCAGCTTCTTTTTTTGATATCCACATATTTGTTTCTGCTTCATAAACCATTATTGCTATGGTATTCAGGAGTCTCTCTGTGGGATCTGTTGTGATCTTTTCGTAAAATTTTGTGTCTGACAGGAGGGCGAGACATTGTTGATTGTAACCTTCCTTACTTAGAATTACAATCCCTCCCCCCTTGTCCGCTGGTTTGATTACTATTTTCTCATTTGATTGTAGATCCTCTAATGCCAAGCGTTCTTTTTTTATTCAAATTTTGGAAGGTTTTTTTCTTATTCGTTTCCATGGTGTCTACTCCTTTTAGGAGTGCTTGCTCAAAAGTGTGTAATTCTGGAGGGACACTGCCTGTTGGAGGGTTGAACGTCGACTTTCTTCTGCAAGGGGTATCTCCTTCTTGTGGTGAAGTGGTGGTATTTGAGAAGAAGGCTTTTAATTTTAGTACTCTGCAGACTTCAGCTAATTCACACTTGAGTTTGAACGTATCAAGCGGTGGCGTTGGTACATATCCTAAACTTCTGTTGAGGACCTTAATTTGGTCTTCTGAAAGTTCAGTATCTGACAGGTTGATTATCAATGATTGTTCTTGCTGGTTGAGGGTTGTGCTGCTGACATACTCCTTGTTAGTATGTTCCTCTGTTGATCTTGCCAGGTCAAGGACTTTTTTCTGCCGCGAGGTTGATTTTGGCCTCTGGATAAAAAAGGCTGTTCCTGTTGTTGACGGTTTTGTTGGCCTGTCATTTGCTGATTTCCCATTTATGGCATTTGTTGCATTCCTTGACTAAATGGATCAATCCATCCTCCATATTGTGGGATGAAAGGTTGATAATACGGTCCGTTAAAGTTAGGATAGTACGGTCGTTGCCATCTGTTCCCTCTCTTAGGGCGTTGATATCGGTAGTTGTTCAGAAGACTACACCCCGAACAATTGTAACAATTGTGGGGGGGTGGGGGCATGGGCATGCCCATTATTTTAAATTTATTGTAAAATCCCTGGTGTCTAGTGGGCTTTTTGCCCTCCCAGGGGGGGCAAAAGAATAAAAAATTGCCAAATAGAATTGGGGGGAGCAAAGGCCCTTGCCCAAGGGGCCGCTACCCCCTCCCTGGGGTCTAGTGGCTGGATCCCTGATTGGGGATCGCCCTCCTGTGGTGATCCCCAAGCGGGGATCCACTGGAAAGGGGTACCATTGGAAAGGGGAGATTCTCCCCTTTCCAGTGATACCTCTCTCGTCTTTCTACGTGCTCAGGGGGCTGAGATAGCCCCTTGAGCACGAAGAAAGGGAAACTGAAATGAGCCCCTTGGCTCATTTCAGTTTCGGTTTCACTGAAATGACGTCAGTGCGACGTGCGCGCTGATCATCATTTCAGGGAAACCAGGGGGGAGCCTCGGGAGCTGGGGAAGCTCTTTCCCAGCTCCCGAGGCTCTGGGGGAGAAGAGGGAATCCCTCAGTTGCCCGCACCAGAGGGATATCCAGGGGTGGGTGTGATGACGAGCTGAGCTCGTCATCAGCACACGAGCAGTGTGTGCAGCAGGGAAGGGGTTAAGAGGTCCCCAGATATCCGTGTGTCTGGAGGCCAATGGCAGTAGCTCTGCATATGTAGTATTCTGTTCTTGGCAATAAAGCAGATCAGCCATCCACTCCTTGAATTTCGGGGCTCGGCCCCTGCCCCATCTACAAGCTACTCTACGTTTAGCCAGGAGCAGCGATAATGCCACAAACCTCCTGTATGAAGCCGGCATTTGTGCTGTATTTCCCAGTAAGGTGAGCAGTGGGCTCCTATCCAAAACACTGCCAGTCATGTTGTCTAGTGCCTGTAAAACCTGCTCCCAGTTCTCCCGTATGGCCGGGCATTCCCAAGCTAAATGGAGAAATCCTGCCCCCGATTGTTTGCATCGTTCGCACCTAACCGTATCAGCCAACTTAAACCTGTATTTCTGCACTGGCATGTAGTACAGTCTATGCAAATATTTATAATGTATGATTCGCAGCCTGCTTCTGGCTGAAATCTCTCCTGTTTGCATACAGCAATACTGCCATTGTTTGTCCGTGACTTCGCATCCTAATTCCTCGCCCCAGTGTTCTCGTGATCTACTGTGGACGCCCGCTCTATTCATTCGAATGCTAATATGTAAGCCTGACACTAGATGTTCTCCATCTACTGATCCCAGCATTTGGTGCAATGGGGGAAGGTCATTCGGCTCTTGAGGAAAAGCAGGGAGTATGGACCGCATCCCTTGCCGAAGGCGTACATAAAGAAATGTGTCTAGAGGCGCTGTGTGCTTTCCTTGAAAGAGGTGATCCATTGACCTGAACACCCTATTATGAAAGAGGTCTCCCCAAGTGACCAGGCTGACGCATTTACAAAGTCCCTGGAATCCCTGCTCCTGCAGCACTGAGATGTTGGGGTGATATGACAGTGGGAGCCGCGGAGAGTAAAGCATAGGTAAATCCAGTATCGCTGTTATCCGGCGCCACGCACCCACTGAGCCGGATATAGTAGTGGGAGGCGATCCACACGCGCCAGCAGGGCCGTGTATCACTCCAGTCAGCGGTATTGCCACCGCTATTTGTGGCATGTAGCGAGGGGGGTGCATCCAGTAGTATGCGTAATGCGCCTGCGCGCTTAAGAAGTATAGGTCGAAATCAGGGACATCAAACCCCCTTGCGCATATGGCCCACTTGAGCCTCGCCTGTCTCCCCCCCACACCAGACGAAGCAGCTCAGTACGTAATGTTTTAAAGAAAAACCGTCCTGGTGCATAAGGAATATTAAGGAACAGATAGAGGAACAGGGCGAGCACAACCATTTTAATAAGGGAGGCTCTACCTGCAAGTGAAAGAGGCATCGAAATCCAGCATGTGACATTAGGCGTGTGATGGCTGTGCCATCGTTTGCCCATATGGTTTCCTCTCTGTCCCTAGTGACTATGATTCCGAGATATCGCAGCTCTGTCTCGCACCACTCTGTTATGTTATGTTATGTTAGGGAAGTCTTATAGAGCGCTCGGCTACTCGGGCAGAGTGTCCCGGCGCTATTCAGATCTGTAGAGGTGCAGCCAATAAGACTACTGTCCAAACAACCAAGTCTTGAGCCCCTTCCTGAACGACAACAAATTGTCTAATTTCCTGAGGGAGATGGGCAGTTTGTTCCAAAGTTGAGGTGCCAAGAGTCCACCGATGCGTGCTCGTTTGGTTACAGGAACAATGGCCAACGCTTGAGAGACGGAGCGCAAAGATCTAGAAGGGAAATAGAACCTCACTCTTTTCCTTAAGTAGATAGCGCCAGTGCCGTGCAGAGATTTAAAGGCCATAGTGAGAGTTTTGAAATGAATGCGCTTGCGCACCGGCAGCCAGTGAAGCGATTTCAGAAGGGTAGAGGTGTGGGTTCTACGGCTGAGACCAAAAATGGCCCTCGCCGCCGCGTTCTGAACAGATTGGAGGCGGGTAAGAAGGTATTCTGGGAGGCCTAAATAGAGTATATTGGCGTAGTCCAGCCTCGAGCCAATCAGTGCCTGTACCGTTATCCTCCTATGAGCCTGAGAGAGAAAGGGAAGAAATTTCCGGAGAGTACGTAAGAGGCCAAAACACTGGCCGACTACGCTGAGAATCTGTGGTTTAAAAGATAGACCGCTGTCAATTATAACACCCAGATTTTTTGCCATAGAGGTGGCAGATGATGGGGAAACATATTGGTAGGCCACCATGATTTCCATTGGGCATCAGGGGAACAGCCAAACAAAAGAATCTCTGACTTGTCAGAGTTACATCATAGTTGGTTCAATTGGAACCAGGAAAAGACCGCCTTGAGGCAGCTCCTGATGGTATCACTAGCGAAATCTGAGTTCTTATCGCAGGTGAAAAGGTGCTGCGTATCATCGTCGTAGGATATAATCCGGGCTCCATGAGATTCCACCAAATCAGCCAAGGGAGACAGATAAATATTGAAAAGAGTGGGGCTCAACACCGAACCCTGTGGGACTCCCACATCCAGCAGGGGAACTGGAGCAGCAAAAGGGGGGGCCCAAATCGATTGACGACGGCCGGATAGAAAAGACTCAAACCAGTTGAATACCGTCCCTCTCACACCAATCTCCTGGAGTGTAAATAGAAGACGGCTGTGAGGGACGGTATCAAAGGCCGCAGAGAGATCGATTTAAACCAACATCGCCTTCCCTCCACTGTCCAGAACCTCTCTTATTGACTCAGTAACTTCCAATAAAGCAGTCTCTGTACTTAGATTGGAACGAAAACCGGATTGGGTATGATGGAGAATATCTCGGGTTTCGAGGAAGTTAGGGAGAGTGGAGTGGGCATGTTTTTCCACGATTTTAGCAAAAGCAGGGAGTAGCGAAATCGGTCTGTAATTGGAGTGCACAAGGGGGTCGGCATTAGGTTTTTTCAATAACGGAAGGATGTGCGCTATTTTCCATGTACTGGGAACAATGCCGATTTCGAGAGAGAGATTAAGGATTGTATTGACAATGGGATTAATAACAGGTGCCATCTTGGCCAGGAATTTAGCTGGGCAAGGATCTGATGGGGACTTTAAATTAGATAATAGCTCTTGTGACCTCTGTGGAAATAAAGGAGGAAAAAAAGAAAGCATATCACTCGCTGGAATGGAATGAATCACAGGCGGGGTTGAGCCAAAGTCTCTCATGGAATTAGTAGTCACGAAAGAAGCCTGTATATTTATAGAGCGACCGCTGAGCCTGTAACCAGGCGAGGTCGCCCCCACACACCGCTGCTTCTGCCACGTTTTTGCCTTCGTTTTTGCCTTTGTTTCCCCGGATGACCCAGCCGCCGCTGAGCCGCACTCTGAGCCTTTTTCCCGCCGCTGCCACCCTGCGGCCCCGCCCCCCTCCTGCCAATTCGCTGCCCCGCTCCCGCCACCCAGCTGCTCCTCCCTCCAGGCTCCTCACTTAAGGGGACCGCACAGAGGTGCAGGGAGCGACCGCTGAGCCTGTAACCAGGCGAGGTCGCCCACACACACCGCTGCTTCTGCCACGTTTTTGCCTTCGTTTTTGCCTTTGTTTCCCCGGACGACCCAGCCGCCGCTGAGCCGCACTCTGAGCTTTTTTCCCGCCGCTGCCTCCCTGCGGCCCGACCCCCTCCTGCCCATTCGCCGCCAAGCTCCCGCCACCCAGCTGCTCCTCCCTCCCGGCTCCTCACTTAAGGGGACCGCACAGAGGTGCAGGGAGCGACCGCTGAGCCTGTAACCAGGCGAGGTCGCCCCCACACACCGCTGCTTCTGCCACATTTTTGCCTTCGTTTTTGCCTTTGTTTCCCCGGACGACCCAGCCGCCGCTGAGCCGCACTCTGAGCCTTTTTCCCGCCGCTGCCTCCCTGCGGCCCCGCCCCCCTCCTGCCCATTCGCCGCCCCGCTCCCGCCACCCAGCTGCTCCTCCCTCCCGGCTCCTCACTTAAGGGAACCGCACAGAGGTGCAGGGAGCGACTGCTGAGCCTGTAACCAGGCGAGGTCGCCCCCACACACCGCTGCTTCTGCCACGTTTTTGCCTTTGTTTCCCCGGACGACCCAGCCGCCGCTGAGCTGCACTCTGAGCCTTTTTCCAGCCGCTGCCTCCCTGCGGCCCCGCCCCCCTCCTGCCCATTCGCCGCCCGCTCCCGCCACCCAGCTGCTCCTCCCTCCCGGCTCCTCACTTATGACGCCCACACGTATGCGCAGCGTTCACGCGCAGCGGGCGCGCCGATTGTGCGCCGAAGGCGCACCAAAGGCAAGCCCGTCTGCGCCCGTCCGCGCCTGGACCGCGCCCAGCGCCAGGACCCCTGGCCCCCGACGATGCCAGCCCACACGACGGACCTACGATGCCGCCACCCTCATCGCACTCAAACCCGACCGAAACAGAGCCTGCCACCGAGCCACCCCGAGACGCACCTACGGACCCTTCACCTGTCAAGCCTGCAAGTTCACCTGCCTCCGGACCTGCACCGCACCCACCAAGCAAAGTACCAACAACAGCCACCTCAAGTGCATCTTGCTCAACACCCGCCCCGTCCACAGGCACGCCGTCGAACTCTAGAACCTGCTCGACACAACAGCACCAGACATCGCCTTCCTCACGGAAACCTGGATGAACGCCTCCTCAGCGCCTGACATCGCCATCGCCATCCCGGACGGATACAAGATCACCCGGAGGGATCGCGTCAACCAGACCAGAGGAGGCATCACCATCGTACACAAGAACACCATCCGCATCACGACCGACTCCAACGACACCTTCTCCGCCGCCGAGCACCTCCACTTCCAGATACACATCTACCCAAAGACGACCCTCAGAGGCACCCTCGTCTACAGACCCCCGGGATCACGCACACAATTCAGCGAAGACATCACGGACTTCATCAGCAAGCACGCCCTCCCCTCCACTGACTACATCCTCCTAGGGGATCTCAACTTCCACCAGGAGAACAACAAGGACCGCAACACCGCAGCCCTGCTGGACAACATCGCCAACCTCGGACTCAAGCAACTGGTCAACACCCCCACCCACTACACCGGCCACACGCTTGATCCCGTCTTCTCATCCAGCAAACACATCACCTTCAGCCACTCCACCGGACTTCACTGGACCGACCACAGCTGCGTCCACTTCAGCTTCAGAAGTACCACGACCCACCACTACCCGCAACAGGTTCCTCACAGGAGCTGGAGCAAGATCACCGCCGAGCAGCTCACCACCTCCCTCAGCCAGAACCCTCCCGCCAGCACCACGGACCCCAACGAAGCAGCCCGCAACTTCACGCAGTGGCTGACCGCCTGCGCCGACGACCTCGCACCTCTGAAGAACCCTCCCAGCAGACCCAGAAGCAAGAAAGCCTCCTGGTTCACCAACGAACTCAAGGACTCCAAGAAGAACTGCCGCACCCTCGAGAAAGCCTGGCTCCTCGACCAGACCACAGACAACATGACCGCCCTCAAACAAGCCACCCGCAAGCACCACCAGCTTATCCGCACCACTAAGAAGAAATCTCTGAAGGAACAACTGGACAACAACGCCCACGACAGCAAGGAACTCTTCAGCATCGTCAAGGAGTTCTCCAACCCCAGCACCGGCAACAACGACATCACTCCTTCACAAGATCTCTGCGACTCTCTCGCCTCGTTCTTCCACCGCAAGATCGCCGACATCCATAACAGCTTCGGCACACCATCCACGCACCCAACCGTCGAACCAACGACCCCCACCGCCACCCTCCGCACCTGGACCACGGTGACCACCGAAGACACAGCCCGCACGATGAACACCATCCACTCCGGATCTCCAACTGACCCCTGCCCCCACCACATCTTCAACAAGGCCGACTCCACCATCGCACCCCAACTCCGGAACATCATCAACACCTCCTTCAACACCGCCACCTTCCCGGAGAGCTGGAAGCACGCCGAGCTCAGCGCCCTACTGAAGAAACCAACAGCGGACCCCACCGACCTCAAGAATTTCCGCCCCATCTCGCTTCTCCCTTTTCCTGCCAAAGTCATCGAGAAGACCATCAACAGACAGCTTTCCGCCTTCCTCGAGACGAACGGATCCCTCGACCCCTCGCAGTCCGGCTTCCGAGCCAACCACAGCACCGAGACCGCCCTCATCGCAGCCACGGACGACATCAGAACCCTGCTCGACAACGGGGAAACAGCGGCCCTCATCCTCCTGGACCTCTCTGCAGCGTTCGACACTGTCTGCCACCGCACCCTAGCTCAACGCTTCAGCAACATCGGTATCCAAGAGAAGGTACTGGAGTGGATCATCTCGTTCCTCGCCGGAAGAACTCAGAGAGTCCGCCTCCCCCGTTTCAATCCGAGGCCACCAAAGTCATCTGCGGCGTTCCGCAAGGATCATCACTCAGCCCCACCCTCTTCAACGTCTACATGAGACCTCTTGCAGCCATCGCACGCCAACACAACCTCAACATCATCTCCTACGCCGACGACACCCAACTGATCCTCTCCCTCACCAGAGACCCCGCCACCGCCAGAACTAACCTACACGAAGGGATGAAGGACGTCGCCGAATGGATGAAGAACAGCCGCCTGAAACTGAACTCAGACAAGACGGAAGTCCTCATCCTGGGCCCATCGCCCTCCGCCTGGGACGACTCCTGGTGGCCCCCCGCCCTGGGCACCACTCCCAAGCCAACAGACCACGCACGCAACGTAGGCTTCATCCTGGACTCCTCCCTCTCGATGACCAGACAAGTCAACGCTGTCTCCTCATCATGCTTCAACACCCTACGCATGCTACGCAAGATCTTCCGATGGATCCCGACCGAAACCAGGAAGACGGTCACCCAGGCACTCGTCACCAGCCGACTGGACTACGGAAACACCCTCTACGCCGGAACCACAGCCAAGCTACAGAAAAGACTCCAACGCATCCAGAACGCCTCCGCCCGACTCATCCTGGACATCCCCCGACGCAGCCACATCTCCGGCCACCTGAGGGACCTGCACTGGCTCCCCGTCAGCAAGAGGATCACGTTCAGGCTCCTCACCCACGCACACAAGTCTCTCCACGACCTAGGCCCCAAGTACCTCAACGACCGCCTGACCTTCTACACGCCCACCCGCAAGCTACGTTCTACAAGCCTAGCCCTCGCCGCCGTACCACGCATCCGAAGAGCCACCGCCGGAGGAAGATCCTTCTCCTACCTGGCGGCCAAGACATGGAACTCCCTCCCCATCCACCTTCGGCTGACCCAGGACCATCTCGCCTTCAGGAGACAACTCAAGACCTGGCTGTTCGAGCAATAGCAGACCCCTTCCCCCAAGCGCCTTGAGACCCTTCCGGGTGAGTAGTGCGCTATACAAATGTTATGATTGATTGATTGATAATCTTATTAGCAAAGAAACTGGCCATTTGATTGACCCATAGCTCTGTAGGTGAAAATTTGGAAGTTAGAGAGGCCGGGGAAGTAAATTCTTTGACTATGGCAAAAATGTCCTTGCTTATATTAGCTGCAGATTCAATTCTTTTCGAGAAGTGAGACTTTTTCTCTGCGACAATAGCCTTATGATATCCTTTAATAAGTTCCTTGTATGTCTCTTTTGACAGCATATCATAGCTTTTTCGCCATATTCTCTCTGCTTTTTTGCAGAGCCTTCTGCTCTCATAGAGCGCAGGGGTGAGCCAAGGTGCCGTAGCACGCGAGCTTTTTTAATTTTTTTTATTACAAGTCTGTTTTATTTTGGAACAAAACCCCTGACAGGGGCACATAGACACAGCGTTAAGCCTACAACCTCTATCTGAGGCCGGCCGCGGAGAATGTGCAATAAGGCCATAGATTTTGCATAGACAAACTAGTTAACACAGCGCCTTGCCTACAACGCCAAGGGGGCCGGCCGCGTGGCTTAGGATAAGCTGTTAGAGTTATTCAGCACTTGTAGAGCCCCAATGACAGATCAGTGAAAATAGGTGGACAGTCAACAAGCCCAACACTTATAAACGACCCAACAGAGGTCCGTAAACACAGGAGAGAGCTATAGAAAGAGGGGAGAAAGGGAAAAGAGAAAGGAAAAAGAAGCCAGAGACAAGAGATAAAAGGGATAGCGCGTTAGCAGGGTGGATGTGTTGGTCCGTGGGTGAGGGGCGGTACCAGGCAGAAAGAGTCGGTCTCTAAAACTCATATGTCATGAAAGATGTCTATGGGAGCAATCTAGTGGGATCTGCAGGGACGACAGCATCCTCAAAGAGATGCAAGGTGCGGAGCCTAGTGGGCATGTATCGTGCATGTTCCATTGCGCAAAGGTAGCGCACCAAGGGCTTCCAGACTGTCTCGAAGCGAGTGTGACGCAGCTGGAGCTGCGCCGTGAGAAGCTCCATTGCCAAGACGTGCCATAGCCGCACAAACCAAGAGGCTATGGGGGGCGCTTCATTCTTCTTCCAATACAAGGCTATGAGCTGCTTGGCCGCACCTAGCATTTGTAGTGTTACAATCCAGTCATTACGGGTGAGGGCCTTGAGGCCTAGAGGCCTAACACCCAGCAGGATTGTACCTATGGCTTCAGGCAAAGGGAACCCCAACACCCCCCTAATGTGGCTAATGACCTCCTTCCAGAAGACAGTTAGGAGCGGGCACGACCACCATATGTGCACAAAGTCCCCCGTTGCAGCCCGACACCTCCAGCACAGCGGCAAAACATTGGGGAACATCTTATGAAGCCGCAGAGGAGTGTAATACCATTGAGTTAGAAGCTTATAAGCATTTTCCCTCTGCGGGATACTCCGATATACCTTGGGGATGTGCAAGCTTTTTTTTGACTGGGTAGAAAGAGGTGCTATCTCGTCGAGACGCTGCGTGAGCCAGGACTGGAAAATCGCAAAATCACTAGCAAGCTTACCAGTGAGCTTGCAAGGGTGTAAAGCAAAGGATTTCTCCAGCATATCGGACGTGACACGATGATAAGGACGAGAGGCCGTGGACTGTGAGCCTGCGCCAGCATTAGCTGCTTTTGAGATACGTGAAATATCAAAGTTTAGTAGGTAGTGATCAGTCCAAGTCAGCAGTAGGGGCAGGGAAGAGATGATGGGTATAGTAGAAAAGATTTGATCAAGGGTGTGTCCCTTGTTGTGAGTGGCTACAGAGATAAAAGGGGACAAGCCGAGTGGACTAGTTACATCCAGGAATTTCATGGTGTCTGTTGCGTCTGCATCATCCATATGGATGTTGAAATCACCTAAAAGTAGACAATGTTTAAACTTCATAATTAATGGGGAAATGGCGATATGAAGTTCATCAAAAAAAGAGCCAGGATGGCAGGGTGGTCCATACAGCAGCATACCTGCACACGAGTGGTGAGGGGAGACTCTATTGGAAAGTCTAGCGGAAATTCGGAAGTTGCTTGCGTAAGTGGGAAGACGTGGGATTTGCTTATTCCGGACAGATAACCAAACTTCACAAAGTCACGCAGTATGGGATTAATATTTTGTTGTGGGTCTCTAACATAGAGCGTAATGTCGTCCGCATATAACGACACCAATATTGGTCGGAGACAACAGCGGAATGCCTTAACCTGGTGTACCTGCCTCAATCTACAAGCCAACGGTTCCACCGCCAGGCCGAAAAGAAGCGGGGACAGTGGACACCCCTGTCGAGTGCCTCCGGAGATCTCAAGGGGTTGGGACAAATAGGGTCATAAGATTATGGGACGTGACCCTGCCATGCACAAAACCCGATTGATCAGGCAGTACAAGTTTTTTCTATCAGTAGGGACAGCCGATTGGCCAAGACTTGCGCCAATATTTTTGTGTGGCAATTCATTAATGACAGCGGTCTGTAGGAGCCACAAGATTCCAGTTGTTTCCTAGGTTTTAGCAGTGATGTGACTATTGCCTCTTTCATCGAGGATGGGAAACTGCCCACCTCCAACGACTCCTCATATATCTCTTTCAGGACTGGAGCCATAATATCAATGTAGGCCTTGTAGAATTCGGCCGGGAGGCCATCCGACCCTGGTGCCTTCCCATTTTGAAGCTGCATAATAGCCTCCCTTATCTCATCTATTTCAAATGGAAGGCTCAGGAATTCCCGCTGGGTATCTCCCAGCCATCCGAGCACTACATCCCCCATGAATTCCTCCAAAACGATGACCCCCTGCCTTTGAGATGTGTATAATGTAGTGTAGTGCGTAGTAAACGCCTCCAGTATACTTTGCGAGTCCCTGTGTGGTGTCCCATTCATTCCTTGAACCTATATGATATGTGTACTGAATCGCGGGTTGCGTGTCATCCTTTCCAAGACCTTCCCCGGTCGTTTACCCTCCCCATATCTACGCGCCGTCCAGTATCTACCTCGGAACTTCGCCTCCCTGTGTGCAATGTCCTCGTACTCAGTTTGCGTTGTACGGAAGTCTTTCCACACTTTTCCCATCTCTCCCCGCCCCATGTACCTCTTCATGTCTTTCAGCTCTCGTTCCAGCCGATTTATCGTGTTCTGCAAATCCCTCAGAACCCCAAAGCTTTTAGACATGCAAAACCCTCGTATTGTAACTTTGAATGCTTCCCATATCATTTCAACCTGTTCAATTGACCCCTTATTCCAGACAAAGAAGTCCTTAATTTCTTCCTCTAGTTCCGTGCGGAACACCATATCTAACAGAGCCGTGGGTTGTAGACGCCAGTATGGCCGAGGCCTGTCATATCCTGGGGGTGATAGGGAGACCTTAACTGGGCAGTGGTCCGAGTAGGTCCGCGCCAGGTGTGTGACATGTCTAATGTCTAATGGTCAGGCACAACAACCCTCTCGTCATCAAACAATAGTCTATGCAAGCCCATGCCCCACTATAGGACGTAAAGTGCGTGCCTTCTCGCTGTAGCGGGTGCATGTGCCTCCAGCTATCTACCAGCCCTCCCTCCGCCAAAATTCCCTGTTAGACTTCCTGCATTTTCGTGTAGTGTTGTGGACCAGTGTTGGATCTATCCATGTGTGGTTGAAGAGCTACATTAAAAATCCCCCCACCCCAAATGATGTGGATCGAACCCACCGCAAGAATCTTACCCCATAAATCTGTGAAGAATACCGGGCAATCTACATTGGGACCATAACAGTTAGCTATTGTGACCGTGTCCCTGCCCAACCGCTCCCACAGCATGGTATACCTAACTTGCTGATCCCCCTGCGCTCCCATTTTCTCAAATTTCGTATTCTTACTGATCAGTTTGGCTGTTTCTCGAGCATAAGTTGAGTAGGATGAGAAAACACTACAGCTCGCCCAACGACTAGCGAAGACTGGTGTAGCACCTGGTGCAATGTGTGTTTCCTGCAACAGTGCCACTTGAACTTGCTGCCTGTCCAGATATGCCAATACCTGTCTCCGTTTCCTTGGATCCCCGAGACCCCGGACATTTCGGGACATTACTTTAAGGGCATCCCTATCCCCCTGGATCATCGAACCAGACATTTCCCACCTGACCCACACATCGTGAGGATATACATTTCATCTTGTGCGCATAGGACCACTTCGGACTAGAAGAAAAGACCTGCGTACTTAGCTCACTGTGACATTCCAACCACCTCTTCCCTCCTCCTACCCCTCCCACTGAAGCATCCCAATCATGCCAGTATATAGCTGCCCTCCCCCTCCCCAACACCCCCATCCCCTCAGGTAGACCAACTGGGTCTGAGGCCTTTCCTCCTGTACCTGTATGGAAATGGTTAGAAACTAATAACACCCTTAAACAAAGAAAATGGGGTTCTCCCAAGTGGGGGATACACTTAGGTAGAACTCAAAGACCTCTCATCAGACCGCATTCCCCGTGTCCTCACCAGTGTCCGGGTCTGATTTGAGGGTGACCGACAGTACATTTCTCACTGTCATCTCCCTTGTTGTCTGCGAAGTAAGGGCCGCGATGCACAAGTGCGTAGTGTCCATTCCCATGCCTCTCTTCTGGATAGATGCATCAGCCACTGTCGTATAGTATGAGGTGCTTCCCTAAAGTGCGAGGAATCCATGTGCTGCAGTGTTCATTCTCGCTCCGAGGATTGCGATCTGGGGAGTCTTCCGGGTCCGGTTGCAACCTACTTTGCCGTTTGACGTGTTTCAAGTAATCTTCCACCTGCTGTGGGTTAGTGAAGAATATTTGCAATCCCTGATGAGTGAACGCAGGCGGGCGGGGTATAACAAGGCGTAGTCTATTAGATCTTGCCTAAGCTTCTGTTTGACTCCCAAAAATTTTCGACGTTCCTCCTGCACTTGAAGCGTGAAGTCCGGAAACATAGTAAAGGATACACAATCATGTGTCAGTTGCTTTTTCTCTCGGGCGACTCTTAAGGAAACATCCCTGTCTCTGTAGTTCAAAAGGCGGGCAGTGATTGGTCTAGGAGTATTGCCCGGGGAAGTTCGCGGTCCCAGGGATCGGTGCGCCCTTTCGACCACGAACTGAGAGGAGAGATGTTCAGTGCCCACCACTGCCTTTAGTAACCGCTCCACGTACTCCTCCATCTTCCCTGTATTTGTGCTCTCTGGCATACCTGAAATTTGTATGTTATTCCTCCGGCTTCGCGCCTCAATGTCCTCATTTTTCGCCGCTATGACCCTGAGTAGCTTATCCATTTGCGCTGCCGCCTTTTTCAGCGTGACCGTAGTGTGTTCTACTTCAGAGACGCGCCGCTCCGTCTCCTTGATTCGCGTTTCGTGCCCTTCAATCGTGCCGACTATAGCATCCATCCGAGTTGAGACTGTGTCCATTTTCTCTGCCATGGTCGCAAATCTGTGACTTACTTTATTGAGGAGTGACTTCAAATCGTCGCTGGAGGTTTGTTTGGGTTCTTGCTGAGGGGCTTCCGCTTTCTGTTGCTTGTTTTTTTTTTGAGGCCTTAAAGGTGAGACGTGGCTGGCGAGCGTCCACCCTCCCCATCCTGGCGTTGATTCTCGGTGTAGGGTATTCTTGCCACTCGTCGACGTGAGGCAATGCTCGTGATCCTGGAGACTACCCTCCAGCACCCAGGAATATCTGACTATATGCTCGTTGGGAGGGCTGAAGCTCAGGCCCTTCTAAGTTCTTGGTAGCGGGTGGTATGGCCCCAGACAACCCCCACTCCTAGGTTATTACAGTCACCGAGTGCAGTTTAACACGCACCCCGCCGCGACTCACCTCTATATCACCGCGTCACTGATGCATACCTCTTGCTCCTCAATCCTGAAAGCATGGCGCTATCTCCTCTTTTTCCCTCCGTTAGCGCTCCAGGCCATACACTCTCCCTGCCCGCGTTCCAATATACGGCAGTGGCCGACCCCGCATCAAGGCCTCCCAATCTGCCTCTCCTGCCTCCTGTAAGTTGCAGCAGTCACGCAAGCCCGTCTCCTCCACCGCTGGCTGGGGCCCGAATACTCTGCCTCCTCCTGCCACAATCGTCTGTGACTGCCTTGGTGTGGTGGTACCCCCCACTGTGCACCTATTCCTGTCGCCCGTTCTTTTTTGTTTATCCCGGCAGGCAGCAATGTCAATCGGGGAGTTGCAGTCTATTCCCAAACGGGATGTCACCCGTACTTATGATGTGCCCCGGCACCCGCCGTGTTATGGTGTAACTAGGGTTATGCTTCTCGGCAGCAGCGGAGAACGGAGTACTTTTGCCCAAAATGGCCGCTGTGTACTGCTACAAGCTGCGCCTCGCCTCCCCTCCATGCAGGCCCCAGGGTCAGCCCGTCGCTAATGTTATGCCGGTTTTCTCCCTCCCAACTCACCGCTCTCTCGGATCGCCACCCTGCAGGTGCTGTGAGCCGCACTTCCACCGCCTGCCACTCCGTAGGTCCAGACAGCGTTTTCACCAGCTGGCCTAGTAGCCACGTTGGAGACCAAGGTCTCTCGTACCCTCACTGCCGCTCGTGCTTTCCAGCGTCTGCAGGCTTCACTCTAGGGTCCCACTGCTCCCGCCTCGCAGCCGCTCCAATCTTCACCACTGATCAATATTTCAGTACCGCAGGGTTCACAAAGTTTATGTCCTGCCACCTCGCACTTTATCGCCTATTGGAGCAGACGATGAGTCGGATAATTGACGGATATAGGTGCCGGACTGCGGGAGCCTCACTCAATGGCAGCCATTCCGCTCGTGCCCCACCTAGCGCCCCCTTTTACCAGCTAATCTCACCAGCAATAAGAGAGATACACTCAATGGAAAGTGGTTGCTTAAAGAATTACTATGAATCTGAAAAGATTGAAGTCTACTTGCATAGTTATTTGAGATTAATATATAATCTATGATGAAATGCAGGCCTCTGCCATTAAAAGTCTGGCTCATCATGACAGGCCTAACACATAGTTCATTTGGAAACCCTAGATCGAGGCAAAACATCATCTCGTTAAACAATTCCCCCAGTTTTGAATGTCGAAAATGGGTATAACTAATCCCATCCTCATTCATAAATCCACATTGTTTTCCTGCAATATAGGGACATAGGACACAATTAAACCCCCCCCATAAATTAAAAGAACATCCTTGGCATTATCATTGTACTGTGCTTTCAGATCATTACACAATTTTTTCACTACTTCTCTCATTTGATCTGTGGGAATGGTATTGTAAAAAGTAGTCAGCACAATACAATATCTCCTATCCATATCAATAATGATCAGTTGGTAATAGATCTCCTCTTTATGCAACTCTATCTTGTTTACATTCATCCTATTTGAAATGTATGTGTAAAGACCATCCTTTGCCCTTCCATTAGCCACCTCAACAGCTGGGGTGTGGAAGGTTTTAAAACCATTGACATGCTGCAGTGCCTCCACAGCCTATGTTTCCTGCAAACATAGTATATCATAATTTAGTATAAAGTCACACCATAATGGTTTAGTCAACTTAGGCCTCAGACCTGCTATGTTCCAAAGACAAGGTTACTGGAAATGCTGTCTACATTACCTGAGGGCCTTAGTGAACTAATATCGTTTACAGACGAATCATAAATAATAATCACTGGCTGGTTTACATTTAGGTATACATTGGGGCTAGTAGATGGCTTCAAGACCAGGGCATTAGCCTCCAATGACTCATCACTAAGCTCGCTAGCAGCCTGTGTGAGAAGGTTATGATTTATTATGTATTGGCTATGATCAGGAATGGATTTCTTTATAAATAGCATGCTGGTGGTATGGCTACCAAGGACATGCTTATGGTTAGAATAGATATCGCTAAGGTGATTTAGTCAGTCTATATCCTCTAAGTTATTAAAAGGATCAAAACAATTGCTCACTGGGACCCTATATCTCTACTGCATGTCACTTAGATGAATCTCCTCTGAGCAGTTATTCCATAAAATCTTAACTGGTTTGTATAAGTATCCCAATGGTACAACATTCATCCTCTGGGTCATGGTAAACTGGTTGCCCGCCCTACTGTAGTGTAGTTCCTATATTCCAAATAGGCCTTAAGCATTGGAATTACATACCCTATAGATTTCACGTAGGACTTATGTCTACTAGGTCTCTATCGAATATATTAGACTTAATTGTGAGTGCCAGCTAGCTCAGAGGTCACTAAAAACGTTCTCGAATTCACAAGAAGGGATTAGTTTATGACAACCGCATAAACATGACAACTTTGTTTCCCCAAGAATAAAACTGATCTTCAGAGTCGTGAAAACAATAGATAGATATTTTACTCAGTCAATTGTGCATGCTTCGTTTCATCAGAGGTGCAGAGAAATAGAGAGTTTTCAATAAAAGGATTTTGTTGAACAGTCTTCTTTCTCATGCAAGTAAAGTGAACTGCTACAATCGTAATACTGGTTGCAAGGTATAATGCGTACAGTAAGAAGAGTATTAAAATATTACTGTAAAAGCATTGTATGGTTTCTAGACCATAGATAAATACATACATAAATAACAAAGGCTAAAAAGTACTCAACTCGTTCTTCTAAAATACGCCTACCTCAATCTACCTAACCTAAGTCTAGTATGAGGGAAGAAGTAAGTGAGGTGTAGCATAGGTTTAGTTTTTCTTTGCCAAGAATCTAACCAAGATTTCTCTTAGGGTCTAATCAGCTCCGTACCTTGGTTTTAGAATGAAGGAGGTCTGATATCTCTGTCTAGGGACTTGATTTCCCAACACCCCACGAGGGGAGCTTGGAAACACTGGAGCTGGATTCTGAGCGAGAGAAAGGACAGCTTCTCTGTCAGTGCATCAGCTGGAGGGTCGGCTTCCTTCGGCACTTGCTGTAGCGAGCTGCGTCGGGCAAGTAGATAGTCGAGCTGCTCTGATCCACCGCGTGTTTGCTAGGGCAAGTGTAGGCATATTTATATCTTGAAGGTGCCTTGTTTGACGTAAAGTGGGACATAATAACGTCATCAAAGAACCCCAAGGGAATGGTAGTTCTTTGAAAACTCAATGATTTTTAGGACAAATCAATATTCAAGTAAGGGGATGTCCCTGACTGCTGAAGCTGAGTTTTCCAAGAAATCGTTGTGGCGTTTTGGAACTAGTGGAAGTAGCCATGCCTGTATTTGGACTGGATGGGATATGTCTAAATATGGGCATGATTTCTATGCCTATATAAGGGCAATCTGAATTATAGCGCTATAAGGGCATGAATCGGTAAATTATGCTTGGATTCTAAAATGCTACACAACACCCACTCCACTTTATTATGTTTGATATTACTAAATTCTAAGAATTTTTTTTTTTTTTTCAAAACCGTGTTTATTAAGAGTTCAATCAAGAGTCAGGACAGCCCTCCACAGTCAGGAGGAGACTGTCAACAACACAGACAGAGAAAGGCATGGTAATGAACTCAGAGTTTTATGGAAACAAAAGGGGCACGCCCCTAAACCCCCCCAGCCCACCCATTCCCAACAGCATCCCCCAACTCCCCTTCCGACTACCCACCCCTTATCCCACCCTAACCCAGTGCACGTGATCGCTAGTCAGCAACAGGAGACGGAAGCAATGTCAGAGTTGGCTAGTAGCCTAGGGCCCGGGGTCCGCATCAAGGGCCAGCACATCATCAATGTCAGCTGGGGGATCGAGGTCCAGATCCCTGTAGTCCGCCCACCGCTTCCAGATCTTATAGTGTTTCCGGGGGCACCCCCTGGCCTCAAACACGGGTAATTCTAAACCCATCAGGTAGTCCAACCCTGCCTTCCACGCACTCAGGGGGGGGGCACGTTCGCACTTCCATGCTTGGGCCAGGTCACGCTTAGCCACCACGAGCCCCAACAGCAGTAGGTGGCGCTTGTAAATGTTACCCCCAACATTTTCCAGAATATGAAGGAGACCCAGCCTAGGGGTACGGGGAACATCCCACCCCAGCACTTCCGACAGGCAGTCCCACACACCCGCCCAGAATCGGGTCAGCCTCTCACAGGACCACACGGTATGGAAAAGTGTCCCCCTCTCAGCACCACACCTCAGACACTCAGGGGTAGCTATGAGGCCCGCACGCCACAGCCGCTCCCTAGTATAATAGGCCCTATGGAGGTATTTAAATTGAATGAACCGAAGACGGACGGCTATAGCTGCACACCGAGGAGATTCGAGGGCCTCCCGCCAATCGTCCTCATCCAAGGGGCCAACATCACTCTCCCAGGAGGCCTTCAGGGTCGAAAGGGAGGGGGAGCAGCTGACGACCAGGGATCGGTATATCTGAGAGACTTTCTTGTCGCCCAGGTCGCCCATAAACAATTTAGCCTCAATGGGACTAAAGTCGGGGAGCTGTTCCAACCCCACTAGGCTGGGGCCAAGGGCATGCCGGAACTGAAGATAGCGAAAGAATTGGGACCTGGACAAATTATACTCGGAGCTAAGGTCCTGAAAGGACTTAAGCGTGGTTCCGTTGAGGACATTACCGAGGGACGAAATCCCGATCGCGTCCCAGCCGCCGAACCCGGACAAGGAGGCCAGCTCTGGTAGTAGACCGTTATGCCACAGTGGCGTCTCGGCCGTCAGCCTGCCCCACCACCCCATGCGGCGCAGAGCCTGCCGCCAGATCGCGAAGACCACCTGAGTGACCCTTGGCAAGGCCCTCCTCCGCCTGGCCGAGTACAGCAGAGTGTGGAGAGTGGCACCGCCCATCAAGGAGTGCTCCAGTGCATAGGCCGGATCGCTACGATCCCCATACCACCACTCGTTGAGCACTAGAAGATGGGAGGCCTGGTAATACGATAGCAGATCAGCGGACGCCAAGCCGCCACAGTAGGTAGAGAGGAAGCAGGTACGCAGTGCCACCCTAGAGGCACCCCCGGCCCACAGAAATCTGCCCAGCACCGAGTTGACACCACGGAACCACTGCGGGTCTATTTTATACGGGTGATTCTGTAGTTGGTAGAGGAGCCGAGGCAGGGCCACCATTTTGAAAATAGCCGACCGGCCATAGATATTGAGGGGCATACGCGTCCAGGTCTTAACATCAACCTGGACCCTGTCCCACACCGGCTGGATGTTACGATCCCATGCCACAGCAGGCGAGTCCGAGAGGTGTACGCCCAGGTACTTCATGCCGTCGACCGCCACCTGAAGAGGCGCAGCCCACTGGCAACTCACCGAGGCACCCCCCAGAATCCACAGGGTAGACTTGCGAGGGTTAAGAAAGAGCCCCGACGCCTGGCCGAACTCCCGCATTATGTCAAGAACACGGGGTCCTGTACGGTGTAAATCGGTCATGAAAAAGAGCACGTCGTCCGCATATAGAGCAATGCGGTCCGAGTGGCCCGACCCCCACACAAAGCCCCGGTAAAGCGCGTCCTGGCGCACTCGGGCGGCCATGGGTTCCATGGCCAGCGCGAAAAGGTACGGGGAGAGGGGGCACCCCTGACGAGTGCCCCTGGCCACGGGGAATCGCGCGGAAATTGCCCCAGAGACGCGCACAGAAGCGGTGACACCGGTATAGAGTAGCTTTACATAGGAGACGAAAACCGGACCCAGGTTCAGAAGTGGCAGGAGGGTAAGGAGGTAGGCCCAGCTGACCGAGTCAAAGGCACTATCTATGTCAGCCAACAACAGCGCCGCCTGGTCCCCAGTCGTCCCAATCGCGTCAATCGCCGCCTGCGCCCGCCGAATGTTGTGTCGCGTCGCCCGGTGCGGCATGAATCCCGCCTGATCCGGGTGGACAAGGGCCGATATGTGGGGAAGCAGGCGATTCGCAAGCGCCTTGGCCAGGAGTTTGGCTTCAAAATTAATAAGGGAGATGGGTCGGTAGGACTCGCGGCGCTCGGGGGGTCTGCCCGGCTTTTGAAACACCACAATCTCGGCGTGGCGCCAGTCCGGGGGAAGGCTACCCCGCTCCCGAGCCAGTTCCAGAGCCCGCCTGTAATGCGGCCCAAGCTGCAGGTGGAATTTCCGGTAAAATTCACTGGGGAACCCACTAGGCCCAGGTGCTTTACCCGTATTGAGTTGACCCAGCGCGTCACCCAATTCCTCAGCTGTCAGGGGGAGATCCAGGGCATCGCGGACCTCGTCAGGTACCGCCTGCGGGCGAACCGCCGCGAGGTAAGCCGCAATGCCATCGGGGGAGAGGCTCTCACGAGGGGCATACTGACGCTCGTAGTAGCGCGCGAAGCTCGCAGCAAGGATCGAGGGGTCTGTTATTGCCACCCCCGCGCCGTCGACCAGCCCCGGTAAAGTGATCGGCTGAAAAGTCTGCTGACACAACCGGTGGAGCATGGTGCAGGACTTGTCGCCCCACTGGTACACCCTACTACGCGTAGCCAGCCACGCTTGGCGGGCCTCGTCCAACAAGACCGAGGAGTAAGACCGTTGTGCTTGTAACAGCAGCCGCAACGTCATATCATCGGCCGCCTCCCTGTGTCGTGCCTCACGCCTTTCCACACTCTCCGCCGCAGTGGCGATACTTTCCTGTCGGGTCCGGCGGGCAGATGCGCACCAGGCAATATCGACAGCCCTCATGGCGGGTTTCATGGCTTCCCACACTGTCACTGCATCAACTTCCTCCGTCAGATTGTCCCGCCAGTAGTGGGCAATCGCGCCGCGCAAGTGCCGAGAGTAGCCCGGTTGCTGCAGGTGCCATGTAGACATCCGCCACCTGAATGGTTGGCGCGCCTTGCAAAGGTCAATTTGAACCGCCACCGGGGAGTGGTCGGACAGCCCGCGAGGTCGGATCGCCGCCCCCTTTACTCTATCAAGGAAAGTCCCCGGTACAAATACACAGTCTAAGCGTGAAAGGGAGCCATGCACAGCAGACACATAGGTGTATTCTCGTCTCTCTGCATGAAGGTGTCTCCACACATCCACCCATCCAAGGCCATCAATCATTGCACTCAGCTTCGTAGGCGAGGCCGCAGCCGCGACCCCCTGCCTCCTCTGCCTGTCCAGAGCCACATCCAACACGTCGTTCCAGTCGCCACCAATTACCGCCAGAGAACGGGGAAGTTCGGCCCACAGGGTAAACAGTCGCTCCGCAAGGGCCCACTGCAGCGGGGGAGGGGCATACACACTACCAAGGATTACGGGCTCCACACCAATCTTCCCTTGCACAAACACAAACCGGCCCTGCGGATCAAGCCACTGACGCTCATGGGTATAAGCTAGTCGTTTATGAACCAGGATGGCTACCCCCCTCGAGCCCCTGGCAAACCCCGCATGAAACACCTGGTGGAAGCCAAACCTCTGTAGGCTCAGAGCCTTCGTACCCAGCATGTGCGTTTCCTGGAGGAGGAGCACGTCAGCCAGGTCCCTTTTTGCCCAGCGGAGCACAGCCCCCCGTTTGATCTTGTCCAGGAGCCCCCGGACATTCCAACTCAGTACACGCATGAGAGCAGTAGATGGCACAAGTCGTGGGGCGTCAGCCATTGTCCCAATGGGTCCGTGTCCACAATCCCCGCAACCCAACCCAAACTCCCAGCCCACCAGCCGCCGACCGCATACGAAACACGTGCATCCCACAGAACACATTCCCAACCCCCGCTACCCCACTAGTCCCAACCCAACCCCCCAACAACCTAACACCCCAGAGCCCCCCTCCCCCACCCCAATACCTCAATAAACAATGAAGCATCTGTCGCGGTATACGGTACTTCAGACCCAAAACACAGCGTCTAAAGCCAGTCATACCAATGGATCCCAACTAGACTCCCTTTAAAACCCTAACCAGGCACACTCCCAGAACCACCCCCCAACCCCATCCGGAGGAGGCAGCCCATAAAGTGCACCCCGAACCCACTCCAGGGAAACAGCAACATCAGTAGTAAGGCACCACAAACCAAGGGGTGTCGGACCGCAAGCGTCCACACCCCCACCAGGAAAGGAGTCAATACTGCACCAGTCAACGGCTGCTCCATCGGCCAGAGTTCAGCAGCCACGGGGTAGAGACATCGACGAGAGGCCGCCAGCAGGTAGCCCTGGCCTGCGACAATCCTGAGTCTTCGCCAGGCTATTCTGTGTCAGGTTGTGTGTCCCCCAGCAAGGGATCCCGGGACAGGGACCTCCGTCGGGAGCGGGATTTGCGATGGCGTTTCCCCTTGGCAGGCGGGTCGCTCCGGTCCGTCGAGGAGCCACGTGGCGACCCGGAGTGCAACCCCGGCTGGACGTGCGGGCGAATCCTGACAGTTTCATCAGTCCAAGTGAAGACGGCCTCTGGTGTATCGAAGAAGAGAGTCTTTGAGTTGAAGACCACCCTGAGGCGAGCCGGATATAGTAGCGAATACTGGATCTTGAGACCTCGCAACTTGGCCTTCGCCTCCAGAAAGGAATGCCTCTGCTGGTGGACCAGTTTGGTGTAATCAGGGAATATCATAATCTTGTGGTTGTCATAGAGCAGCGTGTCCTTGAGCCGCGCTTCCCGGAGGATGACATCCCTGTCGTGAAAGTTAAGGAGCCTTGCAATGATCGGGCGAGGTCGCTCCCCAACTGGCGGTTTCTGCGTCAAGGTGCGATGCGCGCGCTCCACCACAAAGCAGCTCGACAGGGCGTCCGGGGGCAGCCAGCTCTCCAGCCACCGAGACAGGAAGACATCCATGGGCCCTTTCTCACAGTCCTCCGGAAAGCCAACAAAGCGCAGGTTGTTCCGTCGCGCCCGCCCCTCGGCATCTTCCACCCGCAGTGCCAGGCCTCGTTGAGTCTGTTCCATGTCGGCAATCTTCTTCTTAAGGACGCCAGCATCCCCCTCAACTGTCGTGACCCTGGCCTCCGTCTCCGTTATGCGAGCGACTGCGTTGCGGAGGTCCTGGCGCAGAAGCATCACATCGGTTCCCACCGCTCCAATCTTCGCATCTAACATATCACGGGACTGATTGATGGCTGTCAGCAGTGCCGCGTTGTCTGGTCCAGTACTCTGACCCCCACTAGCCGCTCCAGCACTTCCACCGGGGCCGGTAAATTTGTCGATTGGCCCAGACTTTGTGGCGGCCGTGCCCCTGGTCATGGCGGCGGCGGCAGAGGCGACCCACCAGTAGCACGCACCTGTAGGGGGGTCGCACCGCTCGAGGGTCCCCCACTCAGGCCCCAGCCGGGGCGGCCGAAGCACACCAGTCCACTCAGGATCTCGCCGTCGCCGAGCCGTCGGTCACAGGGAGGGACTCAAGTCGTGCAGCCTCGCCAGATCCCAGCGCATGGAAGCCTCTCCCCAGGTGTCCGACTCCTCCGATCTATGCCAGTGGGACCAGCGAGCCCCTATGTCCACTGGGGCACAATGTCCTGCACTTGCTCCCGTGCAGTTCGGCAGTCCCCACAGCGGGCCGGCGCCCGGGCCACACCGATCTCACCGGCACCCCCGGCTCGTCACGGGCACTGGCCGCCCCCGCCCGACTCAGTCCACGAGGGCGGAGGGTGCAGCGCGCACCGACGGCCCGGCACCGCGGTCGGCCGCCGTGAAGAGCGCCGTGTCCGCCGGCAGCAGAATGCGCCAAAGGATGTAGGGCGCTGCAGGCGCCAACAGCGGAGGGTCCCAGGATCAAAGGGTCCACGAGGCGCGGGGGTCGCCAAACTCGAGGCCCCGGCTCCGCCGAAGCAGGAAGGCCGCAGCTCCACCAGGGCACCCACAGAGGCACGGGCCCCCACCGCTGGCAGTGTGGGGGGAGATATGGCACTCCTCAATGGGCCGCCGGTAGTGGGTAGCCCTGGAGCGCCGTCTGGAAGCAGCGCCGTCCGCCCCGGGTCCGGCCCGGGCACGCCAAAATTGAGGCCCCGGCCTGTCCGGCGGGCACCAGGCCGCTCGCTTCACCCACTCGCCTCTTCGCGCCAGATGGACTCCGCGCTTCGTGTCAGGCACCGGACGGCTCCCAGCGATGTCCGCTCAGGTCTCCTCGGTCGTGGCACACTCCGTAGGGTTCAGGGACCAGGATAATGCCAGGATAAGTGAAATTCTAAGAATTTTTAAACATATCTAAAGCATCATGTGTAAAAATCCCTCCCAGAATAAATAAAATGCATTCAAAATGGTTGTACACGAAAGATGAGCATTTGTGCTGTACGCATTTAAAAAAGCAACATATTCATTCAAAGCTTGTAGTGTGACATTGAAAAATGCCTATCAGAATGAGTCATGAAATACCTTTTATGAAATGGCTCTTAAATACAGAAGAAAGGTCGAGGCCATTCCATGACAGAGTATATAAACTGCTTAGGTTGTGGGCAAGGTCAAATATTGTCATTTGGAAGTGTTCAAAGAATTCTTGTTCTCTAAGACTAGTTCTACTTTAAGCAGATTACTTTGTGCCAAAAAAGTTACTTTTTGGAAAAAGTCGAATCGCAGAAAAACAGAGTTCTTAAAGTTGGAAGTTTTATTTTAAAGAGTGAAGGTAGAATACAGAGTCCCATAGAACGCTGTGTGCTAACTTTAAAAGTAATTCTCGTTGTTAGGAGAAAACATCAAATATTTTAAGCTGGCAAAGAAATCGTCTACCACAGTAGGTGAAAGTTGGACCACTTCATTAAGTAAACCGATAGCACAAAATTTGAAGCATCGCCGTCAGCGTTAGCCGCATTAGCATTGTTCATCGGAGATGGAGATGTTACCTGTGTGCCCGTCGATCCACGTATCTCACCGTCAGCAGTTTGCGTCTATGAGGTCTCAATGAATGCCGTCATCAGGATTGGTAGCCGCTGGGGACAACAATATGCATGGGCCGTTACTGAACCAAGCAAAGTATCAACATCCGTTGGCAGTGCTGATGGAAGTGTTAGACAGACGTCTAACACGTATTCCTCTCCACATAGCAGGCATCGAAGAACAGGTAAGATGCAATCTTGCCAGATTGGTCAGAATGATAGAAACCATTTAATATTCAGGTCTCTTAAACGAGCCAGGCCCAGAATCTGTATCATGCGCTCACGACACTTCATTGCCAGTAGAGTGTTTTCTATGGTAATCTGGGTATCGCTGCTGACCGGACTTGCCATATCGGAGCAGAAGGAACAAGAATAGTATTCCTGCTACGAGTCCCAAAATGAGAGGCAGGCAGCCGAAAACAGAGTGCACAAAGTTTGGGAAAATGCAGAAGACTGCTTCATAGGGTGCTAACAGTCCCGAAAAAATTGTCTTAAATACATGTACAATAGCACTGGTATCAAACATGGTTAAGATACGACCTAACATTTCTACGAAATGTATTGGACAGTTTGTGGATAAAAGGGAATGTATCTCTGCAGAGGACCTTGCAACTTGTAGTTCATACGTCTCTTTGGAAGAGGTCAGTGGCACAGTTTTTTGTAAAATAATGGCTTTCATTTTGCTTAAAGTATCAATTCGAATAGAAGAGATGTTCAGTGAAGGCCATAACGGCGACTCCCTGTCTGTCCTAGCTTCTGGAAACAATACTTGCATACAACAAGTGACCCTGGCTGACACAGTTACGAAATAGGCTATTCCTGGCATCATTCCACATTATATAGCTCCCGTTAGAAAGCTGCCTAAAAATTGGATCTATCACTGCTACTGGAAAACCGTGCAGGTGGCAGGATAAGCTGTTAGAAGAATCTTCACAGGCCCCATGTAAATTAATGCCCTGGTATAAAAGTGTACCGCTTAGTGCGCTTTTACATTGTGTACCACTAAGAAATACTTCTTGTGATAAACATTTGTGTGTGTATGGTAATTCCCAGGTTGACTTTATGTATTTCTTACCCAACCTTTCATATACGGCAACTGGTATATGTTTCAAACAGTATTGAAAATTGAAAATTGTGACAGGCAGAGTGATTATCCTGTGTATTATCCATTCTGTTGCAGGTTTTTCTGAAACAGTTAATGGTAATGTTTCCAGTTTTTCAATGCTCAGCACCCTAAAGTCTGCTCCTCTCTATGCCAGAGTGATTTGTTTATCTGTAAGGTTAAATACAGAAAACAATGATGTGGTGTTGATTAAATGCCATGGCACATATCCAGAACGAATATTTTGCAACGTCCAGCCTAAAAGCATTATAGAACGTAATTGCGACTGTCCATGCTGTAGCATGAGCAAGTCCTGTTCCATTATGTCTATGGCAGTGGATACTATGCTGTTCAAATAATAAATTCTGGATGACAGGGTCAACTGCAGAGAGTGCTTTCTTTAAATTAATACAATCAATTTCTTGTATTCTTTCTGCAGTCTTTGCCTGTGTCGCTTTCCAAACTTCATTATAAATGGCATATATACCTGCTTATATGAAACGTTTATGACGTTGTTTTGCAGGACCTAGTAAGAAGTCCCTTAAATCAACACCATCTTTAAGTAAAGATAAGTGTTGTTTAACCTCTGTGAGTGTAGATTTTTGTAGCCACTCAAGGCACAGTTTTCCTACACTGTATGTTGTTACTATCCCTGGATGTTGTTACTATCCCTGGATGTCTCTGGACATATCTTGGATCTGGCCTAGTTACTGTAAACCCTTGTGTCTTATTCAGGACTCTATCTTGACAGTTATTCGTGTCCAGAGTAACCATTTTTTCCAATCAGGATCAGTTCTGTTTTTAAGTAAAATAGTTTTTACGTCCACCCCTCCATTTGAAGTGTTTTTACCATCAGGTGCAGGTATAGGTATGGGTGGTTTGTTCAAATCTTTTATCTTAGCCAGGCCAAGGCAGAATGTCTGTTGAACAGTGTCATTTAAAACATTATTTATTCGTGGATAATGCAGGCTCGAAATAAAGCTTCTATTCCCTGCACCTGCCAGTCTTTTGATCCCCAGACTGTTTTTGTTTCTATGTTGTCACTCCAAAATTCGAAACCTAATGAGGACAGCTGGGTATAAAAGGCTGCAGAATAAATTTGCTTTGTATTAGTCAACATACTTTTCATTTCTGTCTTATTAACATTTGTAAAGTAAAACGTTTCCGGGTATGTGGTATTAAAACCTGAGAAGTATGGAAATTTTTCATAGAATTTTTTTGAGCTACCCTTTGGGGGCGTTGGACAATGTTCCCATTGATTGAAAGTATAAACATTTCTAGGGTTTGCAGATTTGTGCAAGTAATGATGACCATAGTGATTATAACAATACATTTGTGCATAATCTCATGAACCTTCTAAGTATTCGTGTTTTGTGAATTTTGCAGACATCTCTAAATCTGACATCATATAATTAACAGTCTCAAAGTCCCAATCATCTGAAAACGTCATGGGTGAAACAAAATCACTCAAGGAAACCTTAAATTGATATGGAATCTTCAACAGCTCTGCCGGACCATAAATGTCATAATCAGTTCTGTCCAATGCTATACCACCAGGTATAGGAACGACTGTGATGTTCACTGATGTCAAGTTTCTTTGTTCACGATGAGATGATTTGTGTGGCATCAGGAGCAAGTTGATGTTCTTACTTGCTGTGTCAATTTTACTATATCTTCCATTTATCAGCATTCCCAAAGTTAATACCATGACTTGTCCAAAGTAGGAGAAAAAGTATGCCAATCACAATCCAAAGTACAACCCATGGTGAAATTAGATACATTTTTTCAAGTTGCTAAAAAAGTTCGGTTACTTGATCTTTAAAAGTTTTATTTGCTGGCGTCGTTTCAGGCTCACTGGGATCCTCAGAAAATGTATCAAAGTTCATGAAATAGCCAGAGGCAGATCTGTCAATTGTTGGAATTGCATCAGGATTATTTAAAATCACTTGGGCTACCAGATACTTTGTCATACTAGTGTAGCCTGATGCTACATCTTTGTAGACAGGAGTGTCTTGATGAACTGTTATTTGGGTCTCAAGAGGTACAAGTTCCATTGCTTTATTGCTTAGTCCTTTTTTTCTTACTGCAGATTCTTCAAAGGTGATGAGTCTTTCAGTTTGAACCTCTTGGATAGTAGAAAGATTTGGTCTTCTGCTACATCTTTGTAGTCCACTGGGCCTACTACTTATTATCGGCCATATGATGTGGTTTGACCACGTCGATGGATACGAACCTGTTCTCTTTTCTTCCAGCAAGGGGCGGCAGTTACACTGTTCTTGATCCGTGGATTGCTAGCACAGGTACTGGTTTTCTGTAAGAAGGCCCAAATTCCTTCTTATCCGCGATCTTTTCTCTGACTAGATCCCCAATCTTTGGAATCCAGACAGGCCTTGCTGGGACGGGTGGTTCTCCTTCAGTGGTTGTTGGCTTCTGTATTGTGTTGCTTTGACTTCTCCTTTTCTCCTTTAAGTCCTGCAAAACAGCCAAACGGTCTTCGATATCAAAGGGTTTTTGTTCCACCACTGAAGTGTGACGATCGAGGTCCTGGACAAGCATTCTAATACCAACAAGGATTTCATATGGAGTAATTCCACCCAGAGAGTTTCTTGGCAGATTATTTAAACTACGTTGGACACTTTTTAAATGTTTGACCCACCCGTCACCCGAGCATAATACCCTAGCTGTTATAGATTGCTTTATGTCCCGTTTTTTTCTTTCCACAACCAAATTTCCCTCAGTATGGAATGGACTAGAATACCGCAATGCAACGCCCAAAATGGCCATGGCCTCCTTGTAAGCTCGAGAGCTAAACGCAGGACCCTGGTCAGAATGTAACGTGCCGACTGCGTATGTGCCGATAAAGACTCACAAATCTATTATTACATTTTGGGCATCAGAATCTGAATCTTGAGCATGAATCCACTGCAACCATGATATATTTACAGTTACCATCCCTCTGTAAGGGACCGCAGTGATCCAGGTAAACACAAGCTAATGGTTTATCTGAAATTAAAAGGGGCGTCTGCACCAGGCGTTTCACTGTTGTAACCTTTATTTCTGGCAGATTTCACATTCCAAAACATAGTTTCTGGTCTGTTTTCCTCATGCACGGCCACCAGTATCTTTGTTTTAATAATGACTCTGTGGCGGAAACACCTGCGTGTGCAGAAGCGAACCCTTCATGTGCTGCTAAGATTAGTCCTAATCTATGTTCCATCTTTGGAATTACTCTATCCCCCACTCCAGGGATTCGAGCAAAATGAACATTATTTACATCAGTTATATATGAGTACTTGAGTGGATAGTTTCGAGGTAACGCCGCTCCGCTGCCTTGCTTGTGGCATTGACAGCTAGCATAGTTTCACCGTCTATTTTTGTTTTTCAACGAGTGATTGCAGCTACGGAAGCTGTTTGCACAGCTGCCTTCGCAGCTTCATCAGCCAATAAATTCCCAGCAACATGAACGCCATCACGTTGATGACTCAGTGTATGGATCTTGTGAGTCTTTTGTAGTTCTTTCTGTAATTGAACTACTTGTTCCCAAAGCAACTTATGCTTGATTGTGCCACCTTTTGCATCTTTGAAACCGTTTTGAACCCAATTCTGCAAGTTTTCATTGTAAGACTGGACGCAGTAATACGAATCACACACTAAGAGTGTGGGGAACTCACGATCGGTATTTTCAAGCACCATCTTGAAAGCCTGTAGTTCAGCTTGCTGAGCTGTACAGTCTCCGAGAGATTGTGTTTTTGTGACCATAGGTCGGAATTTACCATTGCGCCAGCGACCTTTAACGATCGCGCATGCAGCACTATCAGCTTGTTTACCCCCAATTGCGGGCTGTGCTGATCCGTCTGTAGAAATTATACATTCGTACTGTTCTAGAGGCAGAATCTCAGTGGGCAGAGGACATTCTTGTTCGTATCGTAGAAATTCTTGAGTTTTCAAGTAGGGGTCAAAAGCATATTCAACGTCTGTTGCAACAAGAGAGTTAACCCATTGTATCCATCTTGGATGTAAAGCCTTAGCATTCGTAATGCTTGCTTTTGTCACTGCCTAAGGCAGGTACAAGAGTAACAACCATTATGCGTTTACCCTGTACGAGAGCTCTCTCTTTTGCTACTGCAGTTTGAACCGCTGTCAGAATTGTTGAAGTGAATTTAATTTCAGCTTGTGTGTACAAGTGTGATTTGTAAGCAATTGGTACTTTTTCACCTTCATTAAAGGTTAAGTAAGTAAATCTGCATCTTCCTGGGATTATTCTGATTACAAGGTTGCGTACGTTTATGCGTGTCTGTAAATGTGTTGTTGCTAACATGTCTGTTTGCACTGAACGCAAAATTTCTGTGTGTTTTTTAGTCCAATTAGTAGTTTTGAAATCAGGTTTGATTAATTTGTAGAGAGGTTTAACCCTTTCTGCATAGTTTAGATTGTATGTTCTTCCGAAATTCAGGAAATCTAGAATTGACTGTAAGTTTTTCAGCGTTTTTGGAGGTTGGAGCAGCGCACGATTTTCTAAATAGTTGGCTGCCAGGCTTTTGCCTTCACTTGATAACTTGTATCCCATGAATAGGACGTTGAGGTGGGCACTTCTTGATTTTTTAAAGTTTAATTTGTACCTTTCAGAGGTGAATCCAAGTATAATTGTATTCACTCTGTTCAAGTGCCTGTCCAAGTCATCGTCTGTTAGATAGATGTCATCAACATAAGATAATGCCTCATCATCATACGTTTGTAGTAGCTCTGTTACTCTGGCTGAAAATTACCCTGGACTATTCTTGAATCCCTGGGGGAGACGACAGAAGTGACGTTGTAGCCCCATAATTGAGAAAGTTGTCAAGTTCTTGCTTTCAGGTGCAATGTTTTGACAGAAGAAACCGTTAGAAATATCTAATGTAGTTTTATATTTTTTGCGCACAAGGTAATTCATCAGTTCTGCACTGTGTGCCTTTTGTACTGCAAAAGTTTTGCAACAAGAGTTTAAATGTCTGTAGTCAAAAACGAGACGATATGTATTGTCTGGTTTGGAGGCAGGAAACAGGATTGCTCATTGACGAGGTGCATGTTTCAATCACCCCTTGGTATTCAAGTTGATCTAATAGCTCCCTGACCTGTTTTTTAGCTTCTTGCTTAACTGGATATGGGCTCTGTGCAGCTGGTTGAGTTTTTAACTGGATTTTATGGTGAGGAGAATCCTCATCCCATCTTACATGATTTTTATATAATGCTGGAGCCTGGGCCACAGCCCATTTTCTGGCATAGGTGTATTTTACGTGAATTAGAATATGATTTGAGAAGGATGGCATAATGATGTCTTTGCCATGTGGGCACTCCCTGACATATTTTGGTGGCCAGTCTTTTTCAGCTAGAAGAATGTCATAACCCTTAGAGAGCTGCTCCCAAAAGAGTGCTCTTATTTTCCTAATAATGTCCGCCCCCATCCGGAGCGTTACTTCATATAACTTATTCGGTACACTAACCCTGGTATCAGCTGTTTCAGCTTGAATGTACTCATTCAAGTCCACTGTCTCCAGATGATCCTTCAAGATTTTGCGAGCTATGGTGACTTCTGCTGCCCTGTCCAGCATTGTCTGGGCCCACTCCCCATTCTTGAGTTGTGTCCTCAAGATCCTCGGCATGTCAAATTTTTAGACCCGCTACCTTCTTTTTGGTGAATTGGGTTTTCTTATTTTTTGGAATGTGTTGATCGTCTTTGGAATTCACGCATCCTTCTGTGTGTTCTGACCGTCCTCTTCTTTCCGATTTCTGTGAGGGAGTCTGAAAGGTACGTGAAGAATGTGTATCAGTAACTTGATATCTATCAGGTTTTCTCAAATTATCCCTGTTCCTGAGGTTATACATCTTTTCAGAGGGCTCCTTTTGAGGAGACCTTCCTCGGGACTGAGAGCGCTACTCATTCGAAGTTTGTTTTCGTATTTTCCCACTTCTTTTTAGGATTAGTGAGAGTGTTTTTAATAAAGACCTTTTCAGGATTTTCTGTTAGTTGGGGCTTTACTGGTTTCCCACCCAAACTATCTCTACCTAGTTCTTGGTAGGATTTTTCAATTATTCTGGCCAGTTCATATGGTTGCTCAGTTATATCAATTTCCCTTATTTTTTGGAGGATCGCCACAGATGATGCTTCACCTTTAATATTAGCTAATATTATAGCTGAGACCTGTTTTAAATCTTTCAGTAATTTCATACCCAGATTTAAAGCAGGCTCTGCCCCGTATTGATTTTGAATCTGTTTCAGGACTTCTGGTATCACCGCCATGGACGGAACACCATGTGTTTTCGTGTAGATTGCAGCAAAGACTGTACCTCAAGTGTTGCAGTCCTCCAGGTGTGGTGCGATCCCCATTGGTAAACAGATTGTAAAAATTCTGTGTTTCTCATGAGGTTTACTGTCAGGAAATACTGCCTCGCTTTGAGTCATTTTTTGAGCTAATCAGAATGGAATTTGTTCCATTTTTGCGGGCAATTTACTAATGACTGATTGTATAGTCTGTGGTGTAATTTTATTTGTGTTCCCCTGGTGAGGGGTGTGTTGTGAACTCCTTATAGGAGGTTGGACTGTTACAGTCCGCATGACATATTGAACCAATTGTCTATGTATTTTTATTAGTTGTTTTAGTTGAACTAATAGTTCAGCACCTGACATTTCTTCAATGTCAGGGTGTGGTGTATAGCTGGCTAGTACCAGCCATGTTGCTCCTGGTCTACCTAGTGGACCGAACCTGATAATGTGATTTTGATGTTGTAGGGCGCCTTTAAACCAGAGCTGATGCTCTTGGTAAGTTAGTGGAATTTCAATGTCCTCGAAAGAAACGTATTCCGTTGGATTATCCTCTACTTTGTAGAAGTGAAACACATGCGATACTGCATTTGCTTCAGGGATGATTATCCATGAAAAGAATACCTCTGTCTGCCGATATTCGTTTGCCTCTATGACAAAAATTACCCTACCACCTCTTGATGATAGGCCATTTGTTACAAGCTTTATAGTGATGGTTTTCCTTAGGTTTTCCTGGATGATTAATGCATCCGGGTCATTTTGTTGGAAGGCTGTAACGTCTAAGCAGCTCCTGCAGCTCCACCTGTCTCGTTTTCAGCCATTTTGTTGGCTGAAAGTTTTGCAGAGCAAGTTGCAAGGAAACAAAGATAAGGTGCAATATATTTTGGAACACTGTACCCTTCAACGTTGAATCAAAGCAAAAAATACTACATAGGATTTTCGTCCTACTCAGTTATGGCGAATATTTTATCCTTTTACCCACTCCAGACGTCTATTGGAGTATTTTGAAGGAAAAGTGGTCTCTGTGAAAAGCACGACTGAGTTACTATAGTATCTAGCATTAAATTAGTGCCTTACCAAACGTTGGGCGCCATGTAGTGTAGTTCCTATATTCCCAATAGGCTCTGCGCATTGGAATACCATATCCTATAGATTTGACGTAGGGCTTATGTCTACTAGGTCTCTGTTTTGTATTGTATTGTATTGTATTTATTATTTGTAACGCGCAACTGTCACCCTACGGGTATCCTGGCGCCAACAGGAAATAGTCAGATGGAAACAAACAATACACTGGCTGTCATGTCATACAAAGACAAACCGCCTGGACTGTTAGATGGACTCAAGTAAAAATCAAACTTTGACGAACAGCCATGTTTTCAGGCTCTTTCTGAACCCCAGCAAGGTGTCCATTTGCCTGATATTCTGGGGGAGCTCATTCCACAGCCTAGATGCAGAAGTGCAGAAAGCTCTGCCTCCCATCCTTGATCTCCTAATCCTGGTAGTTGCTGCCAGACCCAGGCTGGAGGAGCGCAGGGACCTTGTAGGCTTATACCAGGTGAGCCTTTCCTGTAAGGGAATAGGTCCCATGTTGTGCAGGGCTCTATACACAATACAAAGGGACTTAAAAGCGATTCTGCTCCCGATTGGCAGCCAATGTAAATCTCTAAGCGCCAACGTAGTGGAAGAGATACGAGGTCTATTGAGAGCCAGCTTAGCCGCTATAGACTGGACCCTCTGGAGCCCCTGTAAGATGTATAAGGGGGCCCCTAGATATAGAGAGTTACAATAGTCCAGTCTGGCCAGGATCACACTCCTGACCACTAGCGGTCTAGACTCATCAGGCAAAAGGGGCAAAATCTGTCTGAGTGCTTTCAACAATCCAAAACAGACACTGATGGTTTTATTGGTCTGGGAGGTCATTTGGAGATCCGCATCAAACAGTACCCCTAAGTTACGCACGGTCTTCACTGGGATGCAAGGATCAGCTCCCGGCGCAAGCCTGATCTCGCAAGAAGGTTGGTGACTCAGTTTGGCTGACGAACAATAAACCACCTCCGTCTTCCCTTCGTTAAATTGGAGGGAGTTTATTTTCAGCCACCTGGAGACCCTACTCATGCAGTCCTGAAAGGTCTCAATGGTCACTGCCTGTTTTCCTTCTAGGGAGAACACCAATTGGGTGTCATCGGCGTAGTTTATTAAATCAATTCCATAGGATTTGATCATGGGGATCAGAGGCTGCAAATAAAGATTAAAAAGAATAGGGCTGATCGAGGAGCCCTGAGGAACTCCATGACAGACCTTGGACTTGGAAGATGAGAAGGGTGCTAAGGTCACCACCTGTTGTCTGTCTGTTAGGTAAGATTGTATCCACCTCAGGGCCTTGCCCTTCACGCCCAGTTTTTCCAATCTACTTAACAGAACCGCATGGCTAACCGTATCGAATGCGGCCGACATATCCAACAGCACCAGGACTGAGGAATTGCCATTGTCGGCTCGCATTCGAAGGGTATCCAGCATGGTTGCCAATGCAGTTTCTGTTCCGTGGCCTGGGCGGAAGCCAAATTGGTCCCTGTCCAATAAGCCATTGTCTTCCAGATATCCTGACAGGGACTTATTGACCACCTCTTCCACTATTTTTATCGGGTAGGGCAGGAGGGATATAGGCCTAAAGTGCGCCGGAATAGTAGGGTCCAACAAAGGCTTTTTAAGCAGGGGGGTAACCACTGCCTGCTTCCATGCTTCCGGCACTATGCCTTCCTCGAGGGATTGGCGACAGATCCGATGCATCCAAGGAAACAACTCTGGCCCATATTCCTTCCAGATCCTGTGCGGGAGGGGGTCTAGAGGCGACCCTGATGCCACATTGTGGGCCAGACTATAAAAGAGCTCCTCTGTAAGAGGGGTGAAGTCTTCCAATGATGACAATATTGGTGGCGATTCCTCTTCTTCTGTCTGCGCCACTACATCTTTACAGCTGGTCCTTTCCTCCTTCAGCCCCCCCACAATTTTGGCAATCTTTTCCTCAAAATAGATCGCAATCTCATCGCATAGTTCTTGAGTTGCAACCACCTTATTACCCCTACAGGTGGAATGCGAGAGATCCCTTATGATATTAAAAAGGGTTTTAGTGCTATTAGGGGACTGAAGAATAGTAGTGGCATAGAAGAGTGCCTTAGCTTTGGCAATGGCTCCTTTATATTTTGCCTGTTCCACTTTAAGTGATATTTTATCCGGCTCTAAATAGCCTCTACGCCATTTCCTTTCTGCCTCCCGGCGTGCATTACGTAGGGATTTCAGCTCCTCATTAAACCAGGGGGCTGATGGTTTCCTTTTATTCTTTATATTTGTCAAAGGGGCAAATCTATCCAGGGTATTTATGATGTGATCACAATACTTGTGATAGTTCACGTCAACCGATTCCACCGGATCATAGGAAATGTTGCCAGTAAAAGTAGGCTTTGTTTTATCCTTTGGTAATTTGGACCAACTCCGTCCCTTCCTATAAGTCACCGGGCACTCACTTCCATTGCCCTCCATGGGTAAGGAGATCTGGAAGTGGATTAAGGAGTGGTCGGTCCAGCACTGAGGTAAGATTTCAATCATCTTAGTCTCAGTCTTTTTGGCGAAGACCATATCAAGAATGTGTCCCCCTGAGTGAGTTGGTTTCAGTACCAGCTGATCCAAACCCCAGTTTCCACATACGTCCTTCAGATCCCTCAGATGACTTCCCAGGGACCCATTGTCCCATAGGTTAAAATCTCCCAGAATCAGCAGTCTGGAGTGGGTCAGGGCAAGAGCAGCAATGATGTCAAACAGTGCCTGGTATTGTGTATCCGCACTGGGTGGTCTATAACATACCAATCCAGTCAGGATCCTACCTTTAGGTTCTTGCAAAGAGAACCCCAGTAGTTCCACCCCTACCACCTCATCGATCTGCAGGGTGGAAAAGTCCCACTTGTCTTTATGAATCACTCCAAGCCCCCCACCTCTTCCTACTGGCCTAGGTTTATGGAATAGCTTATACCCTTCCGGGCACGAAAAACCCAATTCTACAGAGGTGTCCACACTGGTCCACGTCTCCGTAATGAATAGGGCATCTAGGTCCATATCATTTAGTAGCTCAAATACTTCCTGGTGATGTTTCACCAGGGATCTGCTATTGATCAGCCCACAATCCAACAATACAGGGGGCTGTGGTAGGGCATTTTGAGATGTTCCCTCTATCCTCTTACCTATGGCCAATAGCTCGTCCTTGGAGTACATGCAACCTGCAGCGGTATTAGCCCTGAGCCCGTCCGAGGCCTGGACGGGCACAGACGGGCTTTCCTCTGGCGCTCCTCCGGCGCGACGCTGCGCGTTAGCATACTGATCTTTTAATAGTGTGCGGCAAAAAGGTGTTTGCAAACACTAGAGCGCTAGCCCCTGAAGCGCTTCTGAGCCCACACCCAAAATGGCGGTCGGGAGTGAGGCGGCGCCGAGTTTACTCTAAATGGTGAGTCCTGTCGGGTCTTATCAATTTCTGAGCAGTACAAACATAGGGGGAGCGTGGGGCACAATTGTAGGTTATCCCAGCATACAATATGTCACAAAAATACAATTAATGTTAAAAACAAACAAAATTTTAAAAACGAGCAAAATGCTCCTAAAATTGTTAGCAGGCAGCAGAGGTTCTAGAACAGCAGCAACAGCGTGACAATCCTGTTTATTTGTCCGCGCGAGGCTGACTGGTCCCCTAAATAGTGTTTGCCAAAAAGGCACTTGCAAACACTAGAGCGCTAGCCCCTGAAGCGCTTCTGAGCCCACACCCAAAATGGCGGTCGGGAGTGAGGCGGCGCCGAGTTTACTCTAAATGGTGAGTCCTGTCGGGTCTTATCAATTTCTGACCAGTACAAACATAGGGGGAGCGTGGGGCACAATTGTAGGTTATCCCAGCATACAATATGTCACAAAAACTACAATTAATGTTAAAAAAGAACAAAATTTTAAAAACAAGCAAAATGCTCCTAAAATTGTTAGCAGGCAGCAGAGGTTCTAGAACAGCAGCAACAGCGTGACAATCCTGTTTATTTGTCCGCGCGAGGCTGACTGGTCCCCTAAATAGTGTTTGCCAAAAAGGCACTTGCAAACACTAGAGCGCTAGCCCCTGAAGCGCTTCTGAGCCCACACCCAAAATGGCGGTCGGGAGTGAGGCGGCGCCGAGTTTACTCTAAATGGTGAGTCCTGTCGGGTCTTATCAATTTCTAAGCAGTACAAACATAGGGGGAGCGTGGGGCACAATTGTAGGTTATCCCAGCATACAATATGTCACAAAAATACAATTAATGTTAAAAACGAACAACATTTTAAAAACGAGCAAAATGCTCCTAAAATTGTTAGCAGGCAGCAGAGGTTCTAGAACAGCAGCAACAGCGTGACAATCCTCGGGGCTATAGAATATATTAGACTTAATTGTGAGTGCCAGCTAGCTCAGAGGTCACTAGAAACTTTCTCGACTTCACAAGAAGGGATTAGTTTCTGACGACCGCATAAACATGACAACTTTGTTTCCCCAAGAATAAAACTGATCTTCAGAGTCATGGAAACAATAAATAGATATTTTACTTAGTAAATCGTGCACGCTTCGTTTCATCAGATGTGCAGAGAAATAAAGAGACGGCGTTTTCAATGAAAGGGTTTTATTGAACAGTCTTGTGCAAGTAAAGTGAACTGCTACAGTCGTAATACTGGTTGAAAAGTATAATGCGTACAGTAAGAAAAATATTATAAAGTAATACTGCAAAAGCAGTGTATGGTTTCTAGACCATAGATAAATACATACATAAATAACAAAGGCTAAAAAGTACTCAACTGGTGCTTCTAAAATACGCCTACCCCAATGTACCTAACCTAAGTCTAGTACGAGGGAAGAAGTAAGTGAGGTGTAGCTTAGGTTTAGTTTTTCTTTGGCAAGAATCTAACCAAGATTTCTCTTAGGGTCTAATCAGCTCCGTATATTGGTTTTAGAATGAAGGAGGTCTGGTATCTCTGTCTCGGGACTCGATTTCCCTTCCCTCCGCGAGGGAAGCTTGGAAACACTGGAGCTGGATTCTCAGCGAGAGAGAGGACAGCTTCTCTGTCAGTGCGTCAACTGGAGTGTAGGCTACCTCCGGCACTTGCTGTAGTGAGCTGCGTCGGGCAAGTAGATAGTCGAGCTACTCCGAACCACTGCGTGTTTTCTAGGGCAAGTGTAGGCATATTTATACCTTGAAGGTGACTTGTTTGACGTAAAGTCGGACATAATAACGTCATCAAAGAACCCCAAGGGAATGGTAGTTCTTTGAAAACTCCATGATTTCTATGACAAATCAATATTCAAGTAAGGGGATTTCCCTGACTGCTGAAGCCGAGTTTTCCAAGAAATCGTTGTGGCTTTTTGGAACTAATGGCAGTAGCCATGCCTGTATTTGGACTGGATGGGTTATTTCTAAATATGGGCATGATTTCTATACCTATATAAGGGCAAAGTGAATTATAGCTATATAAGGGCATGAATCGGTAAATTACGCTTGGATTCTAAAATGCTACACAACACTACTGAGAATGGACGGCACCAGATTTGGCAAACTAAAAGTTAGAAATACACAGTCTCCAGCTAAATGCTTATTTGATTTGCCAACTCAGCCAATTCCTCTCGCCATTCTAAGTTCCGTGAAAAGAATATCTTTTAGACAAGTTCTAGAGCTCAGTAGGTGAACAGACTTGTCCCTCAAAGTCGTCAAATGCTCAGGGGCACTAAGAGGCAATGGGGAGACGTTTGTCAACACTATCGTGTATGGAGTTTCTTCTGGTGGGAGGTGCAAGGTCTCCTTTGGGTTCATAATATGTCTTAAATGATACCTTCTGGGGTTCAATGGATTCGATGGGTCGATTATGCTCCCGGCATTACCCATTGTAGACCTCCCTGCCGTAGTTGTTACGCTATTACAGGTATTCACCGCTTGTGCATAGGTAGTACTCGGATCAACTGTCTTATGCCCTCTATATTCGACAGCTGAGGGTACTACCTGTTGATACACAGTCCCCTCAGTGAATATACCAGGGAGACTAACCTGCGTGTTGATGTAATGTGCTTGGTCACTAGCAGGGTTGGTTACAATTTGATTTACCTCCGGCCTTGATCTCTGGTTTAATGTCATATCATCACCTCTGCTCCAATTTGACTCATAACTGACAGGGCTAGTATTTGCCAACCCCCCCTCCAAAACATTAAGTCTTTCTTCAATTTTTGTTCGTTTCTGTAATAGAGGATCAATTAATACCGATACAATGGTCTCTAGCCTCTTCCAGAAGTCTTCTTCCGTAGTCCCTTGCGATAATTTAAGTGGCCCAATTATCTCTAACGGTGTACAAGTCCCCTGCTCGCTCGTTGTATAAGGGCGTGTGTATTCACCTACGGTCTCATTATCTAATACTTATGGGATGTTCTGTTTTTGTTTCTAATCCCCTCTGCCCCTTCTCTTTTTGGTAAGTGCCTCACCGCTACAATTTCGCCTTAATTTAGTCTTCCGACCCCCTGTTATTTTGGTAGGCCTAGTTTGCCCATTTTCCTGCTGCGGGAGTGTACGGGTTTCCTGGTCAGATGGCAAGTTTAGTGGCTGAGTAGGTTGTATGGAAGAATCCTGGGAACTATTTTCCGATGAGTGCCCACCCGGAATTAACTGTTTCTGTGTAGTGTTCAGTTCAAAGTTCAAATCTCTTTATTCGGATTTACAAAAAAATCCATAAAAGTACATTTAAAAAAAAAAAAAAAAAAACAATTCAACATATTCAAAATTAATGTTAAGCAAATGCAAAGATATTTAAATAATGCATATTAGTACATATAACAAATCATATATTCCCATTATCTGAGGTACCAAGGGAGATCAGTAATCATAAAGGAGTACAAATAAATCGGGGGTATTCTATGCTTCTACAAACGTAAAAAATAACTTTAAAAAAAAAAAAAAACTTTTAAAGAGTGCTTGCGCGATATATAGGTTCATCAGTTTCTAGTTTTGGGCGCATGAGATAGGGCTAATTCAAAAAGAGTGTTCTGAGGAATTTAGTAATTGCAGGACGTAAAACTATTGTACAATAATTAGGGAAAATTAAAAGCCACTGGAGCACTGCTACCATTACTTAAATGGGATCCTCTGCCCACTTGATTGTTTACAAAGCCCCGGGAACTAAAGGAATGCATGTAGGACATATTAGGGTAAAAATCATATAGATTCCAGGTAGAGATAGGTCCGTCACCATTATGTGATAGCCATGTCTGTATGTATGGCACAATATGTCTGCTCCTAAATCGAATCAGGATCAAATCGCCCAAGATGTCTTTTTTTTGGGGTCCAAGCCATCCAACCCTCCGAACACTTATTATATGGCCATCAAGGTGTTTGGGCAGGGGTCTGTTTTTAGTTAACCAAAACTTGACCTTGTTCATAAGTTTGTATTGTCTCTCAGTTTTGCCTTTTGTTAGCTCAGGGACACCCGAAAGAACAATTACAAAAGGCGCCGCCTCTGGAGGTAAGTGTATATGGGTGGTGCGCACATGGTTAGACGGAATATTGCGTGCTGTTGTCAATTTCGGAGGGGCTTTGGGATTGGTAAGGAACAAGGAGGTGGAGGTTGGCAATCGAGTGGGCATCGCTTCATAAGGAATAATCAGATTGGGTGGTTTTGAGAGAGCAGGTGTCGGCGGGCATTGAGTTGTAACAACATGTGTTGAGGATTTCAGGAGAGAATCAATAGAGTACTCCAACCCCGTCAGCTTCTCCTCCAGCGTGTTGATTTTAACCATCAGGGGGTGTATTAGGGGATGTATTAAGGTTTTGATCAGATTCTCAATCCTAATCAGAAGGGCCTGATGAGAGGATGGTAATAAATCGTCCAAAATTGCAACAGGTGGTGAAAGGAAGGACGAGTTAGTTAGAGATGGTGTAGAAGGTTTATCAAATTTTTGTCTTTTGAGAAGGCTCCCGTTTTCTTTGTCTTTATCCCCAACGATATTCCTTTGGGCTGGTATGACCATGGGGGATATTTCATGTGTATCAGGGAGGAATTTCAGCTCCCTTGGGCATGGTAACGTGGGAGTAGGTGCTGTTGGAGCATACTTAGCCTTACACAAGCTATTTAAGTCATTCAGCCACGCATAACTAGGTGAAGAATGTGCAAATATGTCATCCGGGATGTTGTCGGACATATCCCCTGTATTGGGCTTAGGCATAGTTAGTGAAAGTGCTAATCGGAACTTTACCTCTCAGCAGACAATGGGGGTGGCCCGTCCCCGTCCTCCTCGGTCCAATGAGGGCCGTAGAGGGCCCGCCCTTTGCCCGGGCTTAGCCCCGGGCGCCGACCCGCGCGCGAACCCGCGACGCGGGTACTACTGTCCTTTTGATGCGCCTCCTGGCGCCCTGCTCCCGTGTCTGGCGAGATGCTGGGGCGTCTGGGAAATGTAGTTTCCACCCCTCGCGCTCCGGCCGCTGTTGTAGTTGCGGCGGCGAGGGGGAAACTGGCAGGGAGAGTTGACCCCCGGTGCAGGTAAGCCTGTGTAGTGTGTGGGTCCAGCGAGAGCCAACGTTCTGTTACTTCGATTTCATGAATTAGGGCAGACTCAGCCCTCAGGAGGAAGGCATCAAGAGACCCCACAACCCCCTGACCCCTGTGGTCCTTAATCCTTTAACATTTGCTCATTTTTGATGGTGATGGTTTTGAACACTACCTTACAATATGTTACTCCCTCAGTCTAGAGTCCAAGATGTAAAGGGGCTTGCCCTGCCCGGCCTCCTCCAGTCTCGGACGGACGCAAGTCGACTGTGGGAGCCCGAGGTCATCTTTATGCGCCACAAGGTGCGGAAGCTTAGCCCGCCTCACCGGTATGCCATACCGGTGAGGCGGGCTGGTCTTGGAGCCCGCTGTCAGCACTCGGGTGCTTCCTGCAAAGAGTATCCAGGCAAGAGCATGATTTATAGGCGGTGTCCTCGCCGCCGGGATTGCACCACCCCGAAAGGACTGGGGGCCACTGGGGATTACATCCAGCATCCCTTTCATGTGGAGTGTTTGGCATAGGATGAGGGAATGACCTTTGGACTGAGGCTCATCTACGGGCTTATTCAGCAGCATATTGCCTGGACATTACCTGGACTGCATGTCCCAGCATGAAATGCGCAGCCTTATATAAAGCAGCCCATAGAGGGCGCGCAATAAAGAAAATGCCGAGAAGCAGCGTGGTGGTGTGCGTGGTTCTTCTCTGCACTGCGAGCCTTTGAGAAAGAATGTAATTCGAAAGGCGTCAGGCCAGAGTGGTGTGGAGCTGTGAAAGGTATCAGGAAAAAGACATTTCCATACCGGTGAGGCGGGCTGGTCTTGGAGCCCGCTGTCAGCAATCGGGTGCTTCCTGCAAAGAGTATCCAGGCAAGAGCATGATTTATAGGCGGTGTCCTCGCCGCCGGGATTGCACCACCCCGATAGGACTGGGGGCCACTGGGGATTACATCCAGCATCCCTTTCATGTGGAGTGTTTGGCATAGGATGAGGGAATGACCTTTGGACTGAGGCTCATCTACGGGTTTATTCAGCAGCATATTGCCTGGACATTACCTGGACTGCATCTCCCAGCATGAAATGCGCAGCCTTATATAAAGCAGCCCATAGAGGGCGCGCAATAAAGAACATGCCGAGAAGCAGCGTGGTGGTGTGCGTGGTTCTTCTCTGCACTGCGAGCCTTTGAGAAAGAATGTAATTCGAAACGCGTCAGGCCAGAGTGGTGTGGAGCTGTGAAAGGTATCAGGAAAAAGACATTTCCACACCGGTGAGGCGGGCTGGTCTTGGAGCCCGCTGTCAGCACTCGGGTGCTTCTTGCAAAGAGTATCCAGGCAAGAGCATGATTTATAGGCGGTGTCTTCGCCACCGGGATTGCACCACCCCGATAGGACTGGGGGCCACTGGGGATTACATCCAGCATCCCTTTCATGTGGAGTGTTTGGCATAGGATGAGGGAATGACCTTTGGACTGAGGCTCATCTACGGGCTTATTCAGCAGCATATTGCCTGGACATTACCTGGACTGCATCTCCCAGCATGAAATGCGCTGCCTTATATAAAGCAGCCCATAGAGGGCGCGCAATAAAGAAAATGCCGAGAAGCAGCGTGGTGGTGTGCGTGGTTCTTCTCTGCACTGCGAGCCTTTGAGAAAGAATCTAATTCGAAACGCGTCAGGCCAGAGTGGTGTGGAGCTGTGAAAGGTATCAGGAAAAAGACATTTCCATACCGGTGAGGCAGGCTGGTCTTGGAGCCCGCTGTCAGCACTCGGGTGCTTCCTGCTAAGAGTATCCAGGCAAGAGCATGATTTATAGGCGGTGTCCTCGCCGCCGGGATTGCACCACCCCGATAGGACTGGGGGCCACTGGGGATTACATCCAGCATCCCTTTCAAGTGGAGTGTTTGGCATAGGATGAGGGAATGACCTTTGGACTGAGGCTCATCTACGGGCTTATTCAGCAGCATATTGCTTGGACATTACCTGGACTGCATCTTCCAGCATGAAATGCGCAGCCTTATATAAAGCAGCCCATAGAGGGCGCGCAATAAAGAAAATGCCGAGAAGCAGCGTGGTGGTGTGCGTGGTTCTTCTCTGCACTGCGAGCCTTTGAGAAAGAATGTAATTCCAAACGCGTCAGGCCAGAGTGGTGTGGAGCTGTGAAAGGTATCAGGAAAAAGACATTTCCATACCGGTGAGGCGGGCTGGTCTTGGAGCCCGCTGTCAGCACTCGGGTGCTTCCTGCAAAGAGTATCGAGGCAAGAGCATGATTTATAGGCGGTGTCCTCGCCGCCGGGATTGCACCACCCCGATAGGACTGGGGGCCACTGGGGATTACATCCAGCATCCCTTTCATGTGGAGTGTTTGGCATAGGATGAGGGAATGACCTTTGGACTGAGGCTCATCTACGGGTTTATTCAGCAGCATATTGCCTGGACATTACCTGGACTGCATCTCCCAGCATGAAATGCGCAGCCTTATATAAAGCAGCCCATACAGGGCGCGCAATAAAGAAAATGCCGAGAAGCAGCGTGGTGGTGTGCGTGGTTCTTCTCTGCACTGCGAGCCTTTGAGAAAGAATGTAATTCGAAATGCGTCAGGCCAGAGTGGTGTGGAGCTGTGAAAGGTATCAGGAAAAAGACATTTCCATACCGGTGAGGCGGGCTGGTCTTGGAGCCCGCTGTCAGCACTCGGGTGCTTCCTGCAAAGAGTATCCAGGCAAGAGCATGATTTATAGGCGGTGTCCTCGCCGCCGGGATTGCACCACCCCGATAGGACTGGGGGCCACTGGGGATTACATCCAGCATCCCTTTCATGTGGAGTGTTTGGCATAGGATGAGGGAATGACCTTTGGACTGAGGCTCCTCTACGGGCTTATTCAGCAGCATATTGCCTGGACATTACCTGGACTGCATCTCCCAGCATGAAATGCGCAGCCTTATATAAAGCAGCCCATAGAGGGCGCGCCATAAAGAAAGTGCCGAGAAGCAGCGTGGTGGTGTGCGTGGTTCTTCTCTGCACTGCGAGCCTTTGAGAAAGAATGTAATTCGAAACGCATCAGGCCAGAGTGGTGTGGAGCTGTGAAAGGTATCAGGAAAAAGACATTTCCATACCGGGGAGGCCAGCTGGTCTTGGAACCCGCTGTCAGCACTCGGGTGCTTCCTGCAAAGAGTATCCAGGCAAGAGCATGATTTATAGGCGGTGTCCTTGCCGCCGGGATTGCACCACCCCGATAGGACTGGGGGCCACTGGGGATTACATCCAGCATCCCTTTCATGTAGAGTGTTTGGCATAGGATGAGGGAATGACCTTTGGACTGAGGCTCATCTACGGGCTTATTCAGCAGAATATTGCTTGGACATTACCTGGACTGCATCTCCCAGCATGAAATGCGCAGCCTTATATAAAGCAGCCCATAGAGGGCGCGCAATAAAGAAAATGCCGAGAAGCAGCGTGGTGGTGTGCGTGATTCTTCTCTGCACTGCGAGCCTTTGAGAAAGAATGTAATTCGAAACGCGTCAGGCCAGAGTGGTGTGGAGCTGTGAAAGGTATCAGGAAAAAGACATTTCCATACCGGTGAGGCGGGCTGGTCTTGGAGCCCGCTGTCAGCACTCGGGTGCTTCCTGCAAAGAGTATCCAGGCAAGAGCGTGATTTATAGGCGGTGTCCTCGCCGCCGGGATTGCACCACCCCGACAGGACTGGGGGCCACTGGGGATTACATCCAGCATCCCTTTCATGTGGAGTGTTTGGCATAGGATGAGGGAATGACCTTTGGACTGAGGCTCATCTACGGGCTTATTCAGCAGCATATTGCCTGGACATTACCTGGACTGCATCTCCCAGCATGAAATGCGCAGCCTTATATAAAGCAGCCCATAGAGGGCGCGCAATAAAGAAAATGCCGAGAGCAGCTTGGTGGTGTGCGTGGTTCTTCTATGCACTGAGAGCCTTTGAGAAAGAATGTAATTCGAAACGCGTCAGGCCAGAGTGGTGTGGAGCTGTGAAAGGTATCAGGAAAAAGACATTTCAATACCAGTGAGGCCGGCTGGTCTTGGAGCCTGCTGTCAGCACTCGGGTGCTTCCTGCAAAGAGTATCCAGGCAAGAGCATGATTTATAGGCGGTGTCCTCACCGCCGGGATTGCACCACCCCGATAGGACTGGGGACCACTGGGGATTACATCCAGCATCCCTTTCATGTAGAGTGTTTGGCATAGGATGAGGGAATGACCTTTGGACCGAGGCTCATCTACGGGCTTATTCAGCAGCATATTGCCTGGACATTACCTGGACTGCATCTCACAGCATGCAATGCGCAGCCTTATATAAAGCAGCCCATAGAGGGCGCGCAATAAAGAAAATGCCGAGAAGCAGCGTGGTGGTGTGCGTGATTCTTCTCTGCACTGCGAGCCTTTGAGAAAGAATGTAATTCGAAACGTGTCAGGCCAGAGTGGTGTGGAGCTGTGAAAGGTATCAGGAAAAAGACATTTCCATACCGGTGAGGCGGGCTGGTCTTGGAGCCCGCTGTCAGCACTCGGGTGCTTCCTGCAAAGAGTATCCAGGCAAGAGCATGATTTATAGGCGGTGTCCTCGCCGCCGGGATTGCACCACCCTGACAGGACTGGGGGCCACTGGGCATTACATCCAGCATCCCTTTCATGTGGAGTGTTTGGCATAGGATGAGGGAATGACCTTTGGACTGAGGCTCATCTACGGGCTTATTCAGCAGCATATTGCCTGGACATTACCTGGACTGCATCTCCCAGCATGAAATGCGCAGCCTTATATAAAGCAGCCCATAGAGGGCGCGCAATAAAGAAAATGCCGAGAAGCAGCATGGTGGTGTGCGTGGTTCTTCTCTGCACTGCGAGCCTTTGAGAAAGAATGTAATTCAAAACGCGTCAGGCCAGAGTGGTGTGGAGCTGTGAAAGGTATCAGGAAAAAGACATTTCCATACCGGTGAGGCGGGCTGGTCTTGGAGCCCGCTTTCAGCACTCGGGTGCTTCCTGCAAAGAGTATCCAGGCAAGAGCATGATTTATAGGCGGTGTCCTCGCCGCCGGGATTGCACCACCCTGACAGGACTGGGGGCCACTGGGGATTACATCCAGCATCCCTTTCATGTGGAGTGTTTGGCATAGGATGAGGGAATGACCTTTGGACTGAGGCTCATCTACGGGCTTATTCAGCAGCATATTGCCTGGACATTACCTGGACTGCATCTCCCAGCATGAAATGCGCAGCCTTATATAAAGCAGCCCATATAGGGCGCGCAATAAAGAAAATGCCGAGAAGCAGCGTGGTGGTGTGCGTGATTCTTCTCTGCACTGCGAGCCTTTGAGAAAGAATGTAATTCGAAACGCGTCAGGCCAGAGTGGTGTGGAGCTGTGAAAGGTATCAGGAAAAAGACATTTCCATACCGGTGAGGCGGGCTGGTCTTGGAGCCCGCTGTCAGCACTCGGGTGCTTCCTGCAAAGAGTATCCAGGCAAGAGCATGATTTATAGGCGGTGTCCTCGCCGCCGGGATTGCACCACCCTGACAGGACTGGGGGCCACTGGGCATTACATCCAGCATCCCTTTCATGTGGAGTGTTTGGCATAGGATGAGGGAATGACCTTTGGACTGAGGCTCATCTACGGGCTTATTCAGCAGCATATTGCCTGGACATTACCTGGACTGCATCTCCCAGCATGAAATGCGCAGCCTTATATAAAGCAGCCCATAGAGGGCGCGCAATAAAGAAAATGCCGAGAAGCAGCATGGTGGTTGCGTGGTTCTTCTCTGCACTGCGAGCCTTTGAGAAAGAATGTAATTCAAAACGCGTCAGGCCAGAGTGGTGTGGAGCTGTGAAAGGTATCAGGAAAAAGACATTTCCATACCGGTGAGGCGGGCTGGTCTTGGAGCCCGCTTTCAGCACTCGGGTGCTTCCTGCAAAGAGTATCCAGGCAAGAGCATGATTTATAGGCGGTGTCCTCGCCGCCGGGATTGCACCACCCTGACAGGACTGGGGGCCACTGGGGATTACATCCAGCATCCCTTTCATGTGGAGTGTTTGGCATAGGATGAGGGAATGACCTTTGGACTGAGGCTCATCTACGGGCTTATTCAGCAGCATATTGCCTGGACATTACCTGGACTGCATCTCCCAGCATGAAATGCGCAGCCTTATATAAAGCAGCCCATATAGGGCGCGCAATAAAGAAAATGCCGAGAAGCAGCGTGGTGGTGTGCGTGGTTCTTCTCTGCACTGCTAGCCTTTGAGAAAGAATGTAATTCAAAACGCGTCAGGCCAGAGTGGTGTGGAGCTGTGAAAGGTATCAGGAAAAAGACATTTCCATACCGGTGAGGCGGGTTGGTCTTGGAGCCCGCTCTCAGCACTCGGGTGCTTCCTGCAAAGAGTATCCAGGCAAGAGCATGATTTATAGGCGGTGTCCTCGTCGCCGGGATTGCACCACCCTGATAGGACTGGGGGCCACTGGGGATTACATCCAGCATCCCTTTCATGTGGAGTGTTTGGCATAGGATGAGGGAATGACCTTTGGACTGAGGCTCATCTACGGGCTTATTCAGCAGCATATTGCCTGGACATTACCTGGACTGCATCTCCCAGCATGAAATGCGCAGCCTCATATAAAGCAGCCCATAGAGGGCACGCGATAAAGAAAATGCCGAGAAGCAGCGTGGTGGTGTGCGTGGTTCTTCTCTGCACTGCGAGCCTTTGAGAAAGAATGTAATTCGAAACGCGTCAGGCCAGAGTGGTGTGGAGCTGTGAAAGGTATCAGGAAAAAGACATTTCCATACCGGTGAGGCGGGCTGGTCTTGGAGCCCGCTGTCAGCACTCGGGTGCTTCCTGCAAAGAGTATCCAGGCAAGAGCATGATTTATAGGCGGTGTCCTCGCCGCCAGGATTGCACCACCCCGATAGGACTGGGGGTCACTGGGGATTAAATCCAGCATCCCTTTCATGTGGAGTGTTTGGCATAGGATGTGGGAATGCCCTTTGGACTGAGGCTCATCTACGGGCTTATTCAGCAGCATATTGCCTGGACATTACCTGGACTGCATCTCCCAGCATGAAATGCGCAGCCTTATATAAAGCAGCCCATACAGGGCGCGCAATAAAGAAAATGCCGAGAAGCAGCGTGGTGGTGTGCGTGGTTCTTCTCTGCACTGCGAGCCTTTGAGAAAGAATGTAATTCGAAATGCGTCAGGCCAGAGTGGTGTGGAGCTGTGAAAGGTATCAGGAAAAAGACATTTCCATACCGGTGAGGCGGGCTGGTCTTGGAGCCCGCTGTCAGCACTCGGGTGCTTCCTGCAAAGAGTATCCAGGCAAGAGCATGATTTATAGGCGGTGTCCTCGCCGCGGGGATTGCACCACCCCGATAGGACTGGGGGCCACTGGGGATTACATCCAGCATCCCTTTCATGTGGAGTGTTTGGCATAGGATGAGGGAATGACCTTTGGACTGAGGCTCCTCTACGGGCTTATTCAGCAGCATATTGCCTGGACATTACCTGGACTGCATCTCCCAGCATGAAATGCGCAGCCTTATATAAAGCAGCCCATAGAGGGCGCGCAATAAAGAAAGTGCCGAGAAGCAGCGTGGTGGTGTGTGTGGTTCTTCTCTGCACTGCGAGCCTTTGAGAAAGAATGTAATTCGAAACGCATCAGGCCAGAGTGGTGTGGAGCTGTGAAAGGTATCAGGAAAAAGACATTTCCATACCGGTGAGGCCGGCTGGTCTTGATACCCGCTGTCAGCACTCGGGTGCTTCCTGCAAAGAGTATCCAGGCAAGAGCATGATTTATAGGCGGTGTCCTTACCGCCGGGATTGCACCACCCCGATAGGACTGGGGGCCACTGGGGATTACATCCAGCATCCCTTTCATGTAGAGTGTTTGGCATAGGATGAGGGAATGACCTTTGGACTGAGGCTCATCTACGGGCTTATTCAGCAGCATATTGCTTGGACATAACCTGGACTGCATCTCCCAGCATGAAATGCGCAGCCTTATATAAAGCAGCCCATAGAGGGCGCGCAATAAAGAAAATGCCGAGAAGCAGCGTGGTGGTGTGCGTGATTCTTCTCTGCACTGCGAGCCTTTGAGAAAGAATGTAATTCGAAACGCGTCAGGCCAGAGTGGTGTGGAGCTGTGAAAGGTATCAGGAAAAAGACATTTCCATACCGGTGAGGCGGGCTGGTCTTGGAGCCCGCTGTCAGCACTCGGGTGCTTCCTGCAAAGAGTATCCAGGCAAGAGCGTGATTTATAGGCGGTGTCCTCGCCGCCGGGATTGCACCACCCCGACAGGACTGGGGGCCACTGGGGATTACATCCAGCATCCCTTTCATGTGGAGTGTTTGGCATAGGATGAGGGAATGACCTTTGGACTGAGGCTCATCTACGGGCTTATTCAGCAGCATATTGCCTGGACATTACCTGGACTGCATCTCCCAGCATGAAATGCGCAGCCTTATATAAAGCAGCCCATAGAGGGCGCGCAATAAAGAAAATGCCGAGAAGCAGCTTGGTGGTGTGCGTGGTTCTTCTATGCACTGCGAGCCTTTGAGAAAGAATGTAATTCGAAACGCGTCAGGCCAGAGTGGTGTGGAGCTGTGAAAGGTATCAGGAAAAAGACATTTCAATACCGGTGAGGCCGGCTGGTCTTGGAGCCTGCTGTCAGCACTCGGGTGCTTCCTGCAAAGAGTATCTAGGCAAGAGCATGATTTATAGGCGGTGTCCTCGCCGCCGGGATTGCACCACCCCGATAGGACTGGGGACCACTGGGGATTACATCCAGCATCCCTTTCATGTAGAGTGTTTGGCATAGGATGAGGGAATGACCTTTGGACCGAGGCTCATCTACGGGCTTATTCAGCAGCATATTGCCTGGACATTACCTGGACTGCATCTCCCAGCATGCAATGCGCAGCCTTATATAAAGCAGCCCATAGAGGGCGCGCAATAAAGAAAATGCCGAGAAGCAGCGTGGTGGTGTGCGTGATTCTTCTCTGCACTGCGAGCCTTTGAGAAAGAATGTAATTCGAAACGCGTCAGGCCAGAGTGGTGTGGAGCTGTGAAAGGTATCAGGAAAAAGACATTTCCATACCGGTGAGGCGGGCTGGTCTTGGAGCCCGCTGTCAGCACTCGGGTGCTTCCTGCAAAGAGTATCCAGGCAAGAGCATGATTTATAGGCGGTGTCCTCACCGCCGGGATTGCACCACCCCGACAGGACTGGGGGCCACTGGGCATTACATCCAGCATCCCTTTCATGTGGAGTGTTTGGCATAGGATGAGGGAATGACCTTTGGACTGAGGCTCATCTACGGGCTTATTCAGCAGCATATTGCCTGGACATTACCTGGACTGCATCTCCCAGCATGAAATGCGCAGCCTTATATAAAGCAGCCCATATAGGGCGCGCAATAAAGAAAATGCCGAGAAGCAGCGTGGTGGTGTGCGTGGTTCTTCTCTGCACTGCTAGCCTTTGAGAAAGAATGTAATTCAAAACGCGTCAGGCCAGAGTGGTGTGGAGCTGTGAAAGGTATCAGGAAAAAGACATTTCCATACCGGTGAGGCGGGTTGGTCTTGGAGACCGCTGTCAGCACTCGGGTGCTTACTGCAAAGAGTATCCAGGCAAGAGCATGATTTATAGGCGGTGTCCTCGCCGCCGGGATTGCACCACCCTGATAGGACTGGGGGCCACTGGGGATTACATCCAGCATCCCTTTCATGTGGAGTGTTTGGCATAGGATGAGGGAATGACCTTTGGACTGAGGCTCATCTACGGGCTTATTCAGCAGCATATTGCCTGGACATTACCTGGACTGCATCTCCCAGCATGAAATGCGCAGCCTCATATAAAGCAGCCCATAGAGGGCACGCGATAAAGAAAATGCCGAGAAGCAGCGTGGTGGTGTGCGTGGTTCTTCTCTGCACTGCGAGCCTTTGAGAAAGAATGTAATTCGAAACGCGTCAGGCCAGAGTGGTGTGGAGCTGTGAAAGGTATCAGGAAAAAGACATTTCCATACCGGTGAGGCGGGCTGGTATTGGAGCCCGCTGTCAGCACTCGGGTGCTTCCTGCAAAGAGTATCCAGGCAAGAGCATGATTTATAGGCGGTGTCCTCGCCGCCAGGATTGCACCACCCCGATAGGACTGGGGGTCACTGGGGATTAAATCCAGCATCCCTTTCATGTGGAGTGTTTGGCATAGGATGTGGGAATGACCTTTGGACTGAGGCTCATCTACGGGCTTATTCAGCAGCATATTGCCTGGACATTACCTGGACTGCATCTCCCAGCATGAAATGCGCAGCCTTATATAAAGCAGCCCATAGAGGGCGCGCAATAAAGAAAATGCCGAGAAGCAGCGTGGTGGTGTGCGTGGTTCTTCTCTGCACTGCGAGCCTTTGAGAAAGAATGTAATTCAAAACGCGTCAGGCCAGATTGGTGTGGAGCTGTGAAAGGTATCAGGAAAAAGACATTTCCATACCGGTGAGGCGAGCTGGTCTTGGAGCCCGCTGTCAGCACTCGGGTGCTTCCTGCAAAGAGTATCCAGGCAAGAGCATGATTTATAGGCGGTGTCCTCGCCGCCGGGATTGCACCACCCCGAAAGTACTGGGGGCCACTGGGGATTACATCCAGCATCCCTTTCATGTGGAGTGTTTGGCATAGGATGAGGGAATGACCTTTGGACTGAGGCTCATCTACGGGCTTATTCAGCAGCATATTGCCTGGACATTACCTGGACTGCATCTCCCAGCATGAAATGTGCAGCCTTATATAAAGCAGCCCATAGAGGGCGCGCAATAAAGAAAATGCCGAGGAGCAGCGTGGTGGTGTGCGTGGTTCTTCTCTGCACTGCGAGCCTTTGAGAAAGAATGTAATTCGAAACGCGTCAGGCCAGAGTGGTGTGGAGCTGTGAAAGGTATCAGGAAAAAGACATTTCCATACCGGTGAGGCGGGCTGGTCTTGGAGCCCGCTGTCAGCACTCGGGTGCTTCTTGCAAAGAGTATCCAGGCAAGAGCATGATTTATAGGCGGTATCCTCGCCGCCGGGATTGCACCACCCCGATAGGACTGGGGGCCACTGGGGATTACATCCAGCATCCCTTTCATGTGGAGTGTTTGGCATAGGATGAGGGAATGACCTTTGGACTGAGGCTCATCTACGGGCTTATTCAGCAGCATATTGCCTGGACATTACCTGGACTGCATCTCCCAGCATGAAATGCGCAGCCTTATATAAAGCAGCCCATAGAGGGCGCGCAATAAAGAAAATGCCGAGAAGCAGCGTGGTGGTGTGCGTGGTTCTTCTCTTCACTGCGAGCCTTTGAGAAAGAATGTAATTCGAAACGCGTCAGGCCAGAGTGGTGTGGAGCTGTGAAAGGTATCAGGAAAAAGACATTTCGATACCGGTGAGGCGGGCTGATCTTGGAGCCCGCTGTCAGCACTCGGGTGCTGCCTGCAAAGAGTATCCAGGCAAGAGCATGATTTATAGGCGGTGTCCTCGCCGCCGGGATTGCACCACCCCGATAGGACTGGGGGCCACTGGGGATACCATCCAGCATCCCTTTCATGTGGAGTGTTTGGCATAGGATGAGGGAATGACCTTTGGACTGAGGCTCATCTACGGGCTTATTCAGCAGCATATTGCCTGGACATTACCTGGACTGCATCTCTTAGCATGAAATGCGCAGCCTTATATAAAGCAGCCCATAGAGGGCGCGCAATAAAGAAAATGCCGAGAAGCAGCGTGGTGGTGTGCGTGGTTCTTCTCTGCACTGCGAGCCTTTGAGAAAGAATGTAATCCGAAACGCGTCAGGCCAGAGTGGTGTGGAGCTGTGAAAGGTATCAGGAAAAAGACATTTCCATGGCGGTGAGGCGGGCTGGTCTTGGAGCCCGCTGTCAGCACTCGGGTGCGTCCTGCAAAGAGTATCCAGGCAAGAGCATAATTTATAGGCGGTGTCCTCGCCGCCGGGATTGCACCACCCCGATAGGACTGGGGGCCACTGGGGATTACATCCAGCATCCCTTTCATGTGGAGTGTTTGGCATAGGATGAGGGAATGACCTTTGGACTGAGGCTCATCTACGGGCTTATTCAGCAGCATATTGCCTGGACATTACCTGGACTGCATCTCCCAGCATGAAATGTGCAGCCTTATATAAAGCAGCCCATAGAGGGCGCGCAATAAAGAAAATGCCGAGAAGCAGCGTGGTGGTGTGCGTGGTTCTTCTCTGCACTGCGAGCCTTTGAGAAAGAATGTAATTCGAAACGCGTCAGGCCAGAGTGGTGTGGAGCTGTGAAAGGTATCAGGAAAAAGACATTTCCATACCGGTGAGGCGGATTGGTCTTGGAGCCCGCTGTCAGCACTCGGGTGCTTCCTGCAAAGAGTATCCAGGCAAGAGCATGATTTATAGGCGGTGACCTCGCCGCCGGTATTGCACCACCCCGATAGGACTGGGGGCCACTGGGGATTACATCGAGCATCCCTTTTATGTGGAGTGTTTGGCATAGGATGAGGGAATAACCTTTGGACTGAGGCTCATCTACGGGCTTATTCAGCAGCATATTGCCTGGACATTACCTGGACTGCATCTCCCAGCATGAAATGCGCAGCATTATATAAAGCAGCCCATAGAGGGCACGCAATAAAGAAAATGCCGAGAAGCAGCGTGGTGGTGTGCGTGGTTCTTCTCTGCACTGCGAGCCTTTGAGAAAGAATGCAATTCGAAACGCGTCAGGCCAGAGTGGTGTGGAGCTGTGAAAGGTATCAGGAAAAAGACATTTCCATACCGGTGAGGCGGGCTGGTCTTGGAGCCCGCTGTCAGCACTCGGGTGCTTCCTGCAAAGAGTATCCAGGCAAGAGCATGATATATATATATATATATATATATATATATACACTAATATTATAAAGAGAGTGTCCAAAGCCTTGAGGCGGGTAATCTCAGTAACCACAGCACCAATCACAACACCCAATACAGCGTTGGAAAGGGCAGTTGCAGCAGAAGGACATAGGCTATGCAGACGGCCACCATATACATTTAAAAGGTAAAAAAAACGTGCCAGCAAACTAGTCCCTTGTGGGCGTGTCTGCGTTCTGCCTCGGGCGTGACAAACACTGGGGGCGTGTGGTACGTTCCGCCCTTCATGCCATGTGAGTCGTAATTGTGCTGCATCAAGGGGCACGCTGGGGGCGTGACACGCTGGAGCCGTGACAAACGCTGTGGGCATGTGTCCGCCCTTCATGCCATGTGAAGCACCAATTGCGCCGCATCAAGGGGCACGCTGGGGGCGTGACAAACGCTGGGGGCGTGTGCTACTTTCCGCACTTCATGCCATCTGGGTCGTACATTAATCAGATCGGGGGCGTCACAAAGACGTTCACCTCAAAGTGTGGTAAGTAACCATTCACAAGACTCCCTTGGGGGACTGCCCGTTGTCTCACACATTCTGGGGATGCCGAATGCAGTGTGTGCCTTGGCCTGGGTGCGTCTGAAAGGGCCGAACGCAGTGTGTGGCTTGGCCTGGGTGCGTCTAAAAAGTACTCAGGGCCGAAGAGCGTCGGTGTGGGTCATAAAAAAATAAGAACAGCGGGAAACAATCATTCAAGACTCACACAATTCTAATTGTTAGACGGTCGCCGCTAGCCCTCAAGCGGGGGCACACACGACTGAGCGTGTCTGCGGGGACAATTACTGCAGCCTCTCATGCGCGCTGTTACTGAACTATCACATTAAACCAAATTACACGTGCATGCTAACATCAGCCAGGGCTGTAGCCGGGTTCAGGCGGCAGATCACTACACTAATTACATGCGCCTGCTAACATGAACCAAGGCTGCAGCTGGGCCTCAAGCGGGGGGACACGCGCCTGCTAACATCAACCAGGGATGCAGCTGGGCCTCAAGCGGGGGAACACGCGAATGACCGTATCTGAATACACACATTACACACATTCTATTTCATACCCGGACAACGTCAGGACGGGCTGCTAGTACTTGTTATAAAGTAAAGTGCATACAGTACAAGGAGTATTATGAAATAATACTGTAAAAGCATGGTATGGTTTCTAAGCCATACGGTCTCTAAAATAGATAAAATATATACATAGATAAAACCATGACTAAATGTACTCAACTGGTGCTTCTAAGATAATCCTACCCCGGTGTACCTAACCTAAGCTTAGTACTTGGGAAGGAGTAAGTGAGCTGCAATTTAAGTTAAGATAGTTTTTGCCAAGAATCTGAATCAAGAATTCTCTAAGGGTCTAATCAGCTCCGTACCTTGTTTATAGAATGAAGGAGGCCTTGTATCTCTCTCTCAGGACTCGATCTCCCAGCAACCCGCAAGGGTGACCAGGAAACACTGGAGCTGGATTTCTCGGCAGGAGAAAAGACAGCGTCTCTCTCAGTGCGTCAATGGGAGGGTCGGCTTCCTTCGGCACTTGCCACAGCAGGGCGTTGGGCAAGTAGATAGCTGATCTGCTCCAAACCACCGTGTGTTTGCTAGGGCAGATGCTGGTATATTTATACCTGGAAGGTGCCGAGTTTGACGTAAGGTTGGACATAAGACGTCACTAAGAACTCTCAGTTCTTTCTGGACTCCAGGAGTTCTAGGACAAATCAATACAGAAGCAGGGGGAATTCCTGGGCTGCAGGAGGCTTGGTTTGTTTAAGAACGCGTTGTGCTTTCTAGGAGTCTATTGGAGTAGCCTTGCCGTATTTGCACTGCATTGGCTATGACTTAATATGGATATGATTCTTATGCCTTTATAAGGATATGATTTGTTATAACCACATAAGGGCATAAATCTGGAATATTTAAATAGGGTCCTAGATACGTTTATAACACCCACTCCACGTATAATGTCCATCATTACTAAATACTAAGCAATTTTAAACATATGACTATGCATGTGTTTTCCATCCCACCCCAAAATACAAAAATGCCTTTGAAATGGTATATACACGAAAAATGAGTAATATACTGTACGTTTTCAAGCAGAGGTATCATTCAGATAATGCATATATAGTACGTTGAAATATTGGCTGAATGAATCACGAAAATTACATTCATGAAATGGCTCTTAATACAGAAGAGAAGGTCGAGACCATTTCATCACATATTTATACAAGATTGTACATGTGCTAGAGGCTAAATCAAAATATTGTCTCTAGAGTTTCAAAATAGAAATCTTGTTCTCTAAGAATAGTTCTACTTTAAGCAGAGAATCATGTAAGTATGTAAGTAAGTAAAATTTATTTGCACAATTAATTAAAATCATTGCAATACAGACACTCATAGTTGACAATTAAAAAAGAATAATTTTTAGATCTGATAAAAGTTAGTGAATTTGTAAGATGAAAAAGTGTCAATTAGGGGGGTTAAAACTCAGTCTTGGTCAGATGGTAAGTCCAAGGAATTAATTTCTGTGGTAAACTTTACAAAGCGCGTCGCCATCTGAGGTGAATCACCCCTCATGCAAGCATCGAGTGCTTCTTGGCATGCCCTGATGTTCAGAAATACCCAAATTGGGCGGAGCCAAAAAATTCTTTGGGCTAGTAGGCGACGACAAATGCACAAGATGTGAATGAGATTTTCATCTCCCTGGTTACAGAAGCGGCATTGGGAGGAAGCGTCTTTCTTGTATCCTTGGCCAAACTTATATGACATCAGTGGAATTAGGCCGAAATGGTATCTCATTAATTGGAGTTTTACATAAGGTTTCATGGGAGATGTAAGATAGGGCGGTAATGTTTTTGGGGCATACAGTTTGGAGGCCCAGGAGCCATGGGAGAGCTTTAATACTTGTTGCGCGTCGAGGTCATTTGATAGGATTTTAGCTTGTTTGGTTAAAAGCTTCGATTTCGCCTCAATGGGCAGCGAAGTTGACCATATGTCCTTTGCTTTAAGGGATTCGAGGCAAAAGATCAGATATTTATTCCACGATGTTTTGGGGTTACTGAGCAATGACCATATACAGCTCTTTAAAGTGTGGGGGCTAGCTTGTTTTGTTTTTAGGCAGTAGGCGATGTATCTTGCGCTCATGATCCAACTCTGAGAAGATAGGCAGAATTCTTTTCGAATTTGGGCATGGAAGGTCGAGTTTGGCAGTTGAAAAACCCTACAGAAGCAAGATGATTGCGCTCTGTCCAACCAATTAATAATTTTGTCTTTAAAGATTATTGCACCGAAAGAGATTGTAGGAAGGAGTTTTGCAGCGATCAGTTTTATAAGAGGGGCAAAGTCCTGTGAATGGAGAGCACTCTTTGTTCTTATAAAGGCCCCATCCAGACTACGAGCAACTGCCTGCATTTCAGTTTTATGCACAGATGGTCTCCCTTTATGATCGATCCAAACACCCAGGTACTTGTATGCAGTGACAGTTTCCAGTGGCTTCCCTTCGATAAACCACGTGCTCTTTTTTGTTTTCGGAGATGATATTGCCATCACTTCATTCATTCATGAAATGGCTCTTAATACAGAAGAGATGGTCGAGACCATTTCATCACATATTTATACAAGATTGTACATGTGCTAGAGGCTAAATCAAAATATTGTCTCTAGAGTTTCAAAATAGAAATCTTGTTCTCTAAGAATAGTTCTACTTTAAGCAGAGTATCATGTGCCAAAAAAAGGTAAATATTTTGGGAACGGGGAAAAATAATTTCGCTTTCAGGGCAAAATATAGTTCCACAGTTTTTTAAAAGTTTCTGTTTTTCAAAATTGAAGGTCGTATTCAGAGTTCAGGGAACGCTATGTGCTCAAAAGTTATTCTCGTTGTTAGGAGAGAACATTAACTCAGATAGGCTGGCAAAGAATTTGTCTACAACAGTAGGTGAAAGTTGGACCAAGTCCGAAAAAGTAGAAATAGTGCAGATATGAGAAGCATTGCTGTCATCGGTGTTCAGATCAGCAATGGTCACAGAAGGTTGTACCTGTGTGCCGCTTTCGTCTCGTACCTCACCGTCACCCAATCGTAATGATGAGTTCTCAACGAATGCCGTCATCAGAATAGGTAGCCGCTGGGGACAACACGTTGCATGAGCCATTACTGAACCAAGCAAAGTATCGATATACAAAAATACTGCTGATGGTAGTGTGAGACAGACGTCCAACACGCATTCTTCTCCGCATAGCAGGCATCGTAGAACAGGTAGGATGCAATCTTGCCAGATTGGTCTGAATGAAAGAAACCAGGTAGTATTCAAATCCTTTAGCCGAGCCAATCCGAGTACTTTAGTTATCCGTTCTCGGTATCTCATCGCTTGGAGCGTTTCTTCCATGGTAGCCTGAGTTTTGTTTGCGGCTGGATTTGCCATATCGGAGCAGAAGGAACAAAAATAAAATTCCTGCTACGAGTCCCAAGAAGAGAGGCAGGCCGCCAAACACAGAGTGCACCAAATTCGGGAAGATGCTCAGGACTGCTTCAAAGGGTGCTAATAGTCCCGAAAAAATTGTCTTAAACACATGTGCGATGCCACTGGTATCAGACATGTTTAAAATTTGACCTAACATGTCTAGGAAATGCACGGGGCAATTTGTTGATAATAATGCATGTATCTCTGCCGCTGTCCTTGCAACTTGCAGATCATACGTCTCCCTAGACGAGGTTAAAGGCACAGTTGTTTGTAAAAGAATGGATTTCATTCTGCTTAAAGTATCAATTCGAATAGAAGAGATATTCAGAGAAGGCCATATCGTTGCCTCCTTGTCTGGTTTGCTGTTTGGATACAATACTTGCATACAGCAAGTGACCATGGAAGTTACACTGACGAGATAGGCCCTTCCTGCCACCATGCCACAACAGCTGCGGTCACTTATTATAACGTAATTGCCGTTGGAAAGTTGTCTGTAAAAAGGCTCTATCTGTGTAGCCGGGGTGCCGTGCAGGTGGCATGAAAGGTTATTCGATGAACATTCGCAGGCTCCATGTAAATTAATTCCTTGACACAGAAGTGTACCGCTTAGTGAATTTTTACAGTTATTACCACTAAGAAATACCTCTTTTTTCCCCCCACTGTAACATTTATGTGTATAAGGTAGATTCCAGGTGGACATGATGTAACCTTTACCCAACCTTTCATACAGGCCTGCTGGTATATGCTTTTGGCAATATTGAAACTGAAAAGTCGTTATCGGAATTGTAATTGTGCCATGTATTATCCATTCAATGACGGGTCTTTCGGAGACAGTCAATGGCAATTTTTATAGTTTTTCAATGCTCAGCAGCGTATAGTCTGCTCCTTTTTGTGCCAAAGAGATTTGTTTATCAGTAAGGTTAAAGATAGAAAATAATGACGTTGTGTTGATTAGACGCCATGGCACATAGCCTGAACGGAGGTTTTGTAACATCCATCCTAACTGTACAATAGAACGTAATTGGGACTGGCCATGTTGTAACATTAGCATATCCTGTTCTATTATATCAATAGCAGATGATACAATGCTGTCCAGTGAATAAATTCTGGAGGACAGAGTCGTTAACCCATTGTCCACTACAGACAGTGATTTTTCCGAATGAATACAATCAATTTCTCGTATTTTTTCAGCAGTTTCAATTTGCGTTACTTTCCAAGCTTCATTGTAAGCAGCGTATATACCGGCGTATATGAAACGTTTTTGACGCTGTTTGCGAGGTCCCAATATGAAATCTCGCAAGTCAGCACCTTCTTTAAGTAAAGTCAAGTGTTGCTTAATTTCAGGCCGTGTGGATTTCTGTAGCCATTCGAGGCATAGTTTCCCTACACTGTATGTTGTAATTATCCCTGGATGTTGTCTCTGGGAATATCTTGGGTCTGGCCTGTTCTGTTTGAACCCCTGTCTTTTAATCAGGAATCTATCTTGACAGTTATTAGTGTCTGTGGGCCAGATCAACCATTTTCTCCAATCAGGGTTAGTTATGTTTTGTTGTAAAATATGGGATACCTCTATTTCCGCATCTGTAGAGCTATTACTATCAGGTATGGGCTTTGGTACAGACGGTTTTGTTAAGTCCTTTATCTTGGCTAGGCCAAGACAGGTTGTTTGTTGATTGGTGTCATTCAGGAACATTATTTGTTCTGGGATCATGCAGGCTCTGAATAATGATTCTAGACCTTGTACCTGCCAATCTTTTGTACCCCAAATGGTTTTTGTTTCAATGTTGTTTTTCCAAAATTCAAAACCAAATGTAGACATTTTTTCATAACATTTTGTGGAATATATCAATTTAGTGTTTGTCAACATGTTTTTCATTCCTGTCTTATTTAACATTTTAAAATAAAACGTTTCTGTATCAGTGATGTTAAACCCTGAGAAGTATGGGAATTTCTCATAAAATGTTTTCGAGCTGCCTTTTGGCAGTGTTGGACAATGTTCCCATTGATTATAAGCAAAAACATTTCTAGGATTAGCAGATTTATGCAAATGGTGATGCCCATAATGATTAAAGCAATACATTTCTTCATAGTTTGATGAGCCTTCTAAATAATCATGTTCTGTAAATTTCGCTGACATTTCTAAATCCGACATCATATTATTAATATTTTCAAAGTCCCAATCATCAGAGAAAGTACCAGGTGATACAAAGTCACTTAATGAAACCTTGAACTGGTGTGGATATCTCAACAGTTCAACCGGGCCATAGATGTCGTAATCAGTAGCGTCCCATGCTACACCACCAGGTATAGGAATGGCTGTGATGTTTACTGATGATAGTTCTCTTTTTTCAATGTGAGAAGATCTGTGAGGCTTTAGGACCAAGTTGATAATCTGACTTGCTGTGTCCATTGTACTGTATTTTCCTTCAATCATTCTTCCCAAGCTTAAAACCAAAATGAGCCAGAGTAGGTGGAAAAGTACACCTAACACAATCCATAATTCAATCCATGGTGAAATCAGATATGCTTCTTTGAGTTGATGAAAGAGTTCAGTCATTTTTTCTTTTAAAGTTTTAGTTGCTGGCGTTTCTTCATGTTCACTTGGATCATCAGAAAAGTCATCGAAATTGATGAAGTAGCCAGATGCAGTTCTGTCAATTGTTGGAATTGCTTCCGGATTTTCATTAATCTTTGCATTTGTGTAGTCAGACGCTACATCATTGTAGATTGGTGTTTCTTGACGAACTGTTGTAATTTGGGTTTCAAGAGGCACAAGTTCCATGGCTTTGTTGCAAAGTCCTTTTTTATTCACTGCAAGTTTATCAAATGTGATTAGTCTCTCAGTTTGAACCTCTTGAATTGTAGCAAGGTTTGGTTGTCTGCTGCTTCTTGAGAGTCCACTGCACCTACTACTTATTAATGGCCACATGATTGTGGTTTTACCAGGCCGATTGATACAACTCTGTTCTCCTTTTTTACCAGCAAGGGGCGGTAGTACTACTGATCTTGTTCCGCTGATAGCTAAGACAGGTACTGCTTTTCTGTAAGAAGGCCCAAATTCCTTCTTCACCGCAATCTTTTCTCTGGCCAGATCCCCAATCTTTGGAATCCAGACAGGTCTTGCTGGGACAGGTGGTTTTTCTTCAGTGGCCGTTGGCTTTAGTTTTGTGTTACTTAGACTTCTTAGTTTTGTGTTACTTAGAGCTCTGCTGGCACCTAGGGAAACCTAGCAAACCTATACATTTTTGAAAAGTAGACACCCAGGGGAGTTTAGGATGGGGTGACCCAACTGCCTCTCACCAGGTTCTGTTACCCAGAATCCCTTGCAAAGCTAAATAATTGACAAAAAAGCGCACTTTCCTCACATTTCTGTGGTGTAAAGTTGTGGAATCTGCGTGGATCAACGAATTTTTACCCACCCATCGTTCCCCTAGGTCTCCCGAGAAAAATGGTACCTCACTTGCCTGGGTCTGCCTTGTGCCTGCAACAGGAAACAGCGCAAAACGCAACGTGTTCGCACCACAATTTCGCAGTGAAAACTGGCCCTTTTTTGGCAAAGTGCCTACCTTTCGTTTTTGAACCCTAGCTCTGCCGGCCCCTAGGGAAACCTAGCAAACCTAGTCATTTTTGAAAACTAGACACCCAGGGGAATTCAGGATGGGGTGACTCAACTGCCTCCCACCAGGTTCTGTTACCCAGAATCCCTTGCAAACCTAAAAAATGGACAAAAAAACGCATTTTCCTCACATTTCTGTGGTGGAAAGTTCTGGAATCTGCGTGGATCAACAACTTTCCACCTACCCCTTGTTTCCCCAGGTCTCCCGAAAAAAATGGTACCTCACTTGCCTGGGTCTGCCTAGTGCCTGCGACAGGAAACAGCGCAAAACGCAACGTGTTCGCACCACAATTTCGCAGTGAAAACGGGCCCTTTTTTGGCAAAGTGTCTACCTTTTGTTTTTGAACCGTGGCTCGGCCGGCCCCTAGGGAAACCTAGCAAACCTATACATTTTTGAAAACTAAACACCCAGGGGAATTCAGGATGGGGTGACTCAACTGCCTCACACTAGGTTCTGTTACCCAGAATCCCTTGCAAACCTAAAAAATTGACAAAAAAAACACATTTTCCTCACATTTCTGTGGTGGAAAGTTCTGGAATCTGCGTGGATCAACAAATTTCCACTCACCCCGCGTTCCCCCAGGTCTCCCGAAAAAAATGGTACCTCACTTGCCTGGATAGGCATAGTGCCTGCAACAGGAAACAGCGCAAAACGCAATGTGTTTGCACCGCAATTTCGCAATGAAAACGGACCCTTTTTTGGCAAAGTCTCTACCTTTTGTTTTTGAACCCTAGCTCGGCCGGCCCCTAGGGAAACCTAGCAAACCTATACATTTTTGAAAACTAGACACCCAGGGGAATTCAGGATGGGGTGACTCAACTGCCTCCCACCAGGTTCTGTTACCCAGAATCCCTTGCAAACCTAAAAAATGGACAAAAAAACGCATTTTTCTCACATTTCTGTGGTGGAAAGTTCTGGAATCTGAGTGGATCAACAACTTTCCACCTACCCTTGTTTCCCTAGGTCTCCCAAAAAAAATGGTACTTCACTTGCCTGGGTCTGCCTAGTGCCTGCGACAGGAAACAGCGCAAAACACAACGTGTTCGCACCACAATTTCGCAGTGAAAACGGGCCCTTTTTTGGCAAAGTGTCTACCTTTTGTTTTTGAACCGTGGCTCGGCCGGCCCCTAGGGAAACCTAGCAAAGCTATACATTTTTGAAAACTAAACACCCAGGGGAATTCAGGATGGGGTGACTCAACTGCCTCCCACTAGGTTTTGTTACCCAGAATCCCTTGCAAACCTAAAAAATTGACAAAAAAAACACATTTTCCTCACATTTCTGTGGTGGAAAGTTCTGGAATCTGCGTGGATCAACAAATTTCCACTCACCCCGCGTTCCCCCAGGTCTCCCGAAAAAAATGGTACCTCACTTGCCTGGATAGGCATAGTGCCTGCAACAGGAAACAGCGCAAAACGCAATGTGTTTGCACCGCAATTTCGCAATGAAAACGGACCCTTTTTTGGCAAAGTCTCTACCTTTTGTTTTTGAACCCTAGCTCGGCCGGCCCCTAGGGAAACCTAGCAAACCTATACATTTTTGAAAACTAGACACCCAGGGGAATTCAGGATGGGGTGACTCAACTGCCTCCCACCAAGTTCTGTTACCCAGAATCCCTTGCAAACCTAAAAAATGGACAAAAAAACGCATTTTTCTCACATTTCTGTGGTGGAAAGTTCTGGAATCTGAGTGGATCAACAACTTTCCATCTACCCCTTGTTTCCCTAGGTCTCCCGAAAAAAATGGTACTTCACTTGCCTGGGTCTGCCTAGTGCCTGCGACAGGAAACAGCGCAAAACGCAACGTGTTCGCACCACAATTTTGCAGTGAAAACGGGCCCTTTTTTGGCAAAGTGTCTACCTTTTGTTTTTGAACCGTGGCTCGGCCGGCCCCTAGGGGAACCTAGCAAACCTATACATTTTTGAAAACTAAACACCCAGGGGAATTCAGGATGGGGTGACTCAACTGCCTCCCACTAGGTTCTGTTACCCAGAATCCCTTGCAAACCTAAAAAATTGACAAAAAAAACACATTTTCCTCACATTTCTGTGGTGGAAAGTTCTGGAATCTGCGTGGATCAACACATTTCCACTCACCCCGCGTTCCCCCAGGTCTCTCGAAAAAAATGGTACCTCACTTGCCTGGATAGGCATAGTGCCTGCAACAGGAAACAGCGCAAAACGCAATGTGTTCGCACCGCAATTTCGCAATGAAAACGGACCCTTTTTTGGCAAAGTGTCTACCTTTTGTTTTTGAACCGTAGCTCGGCCGGCCCCTAGGGAAACCTAGCAAACCTATACATTTTGAAAACTAGACACCCAGGGGAATTCAGGATGGGGTGACTCAACTGCCTCTCACCAGGTTCTGTTACCCAGAATCCCTTGCAAACCTAAAAAATGGACAAAAAAATGCATTTTCCTCACATTTCTGTGATGGAAAGTTCTGGAATCTGCGTGGATCAACAAATTTCCACCCACCCCGTATTCCCCCAGGTCTCCCGAAAAAATGGTACCTCACTTGCCTGGGTCTGCCTAGTGCCTGCGACAGGAAACAGCGCAAAACGCAACGTGTTCGCACCGCAATTTAGCAGTGAAAACTGGCCCTTTTTTGGCAAAGTGTCTACCTTTCGTTTTTGAACCGTACCTTGGCCGGCCCCTAGGGAAACCTAGCAAACCTATACATTTATGAAAACTAGACACCCAGGGGAATTCAGGATGGGGTGACTCAACTGCCTCCCACCAGGTTCTGTTACCCAGAATCCCTTGCAAACCTAAAAAATTGACCAAAAAAACGCATTTTCCTCACATTTCTGTGGTGGAAAGTTCTGGAATCTACGTGGATCAACAAATTTCCACCCACCCCGTGTTTCCCCAGGTCTCCCGAAAAAAATGGTACCTCACTTGCCTGGGTCTGCCTTGTGCCTGCGACAGGAAACAGCGCAAAACGCAATGTGTTCGCACCGCAATTTCGCAGTGAAAACAGGCCCTTTTTTGGCAAAGAGTCTACCTTTTGTTTTTGAACCGTAGCTCGGCCGGCCCCTAGGGAAACCTAGTAAACCTATACATTTTTGAAAACTAAACACCCAGGGGAATTCAGGATGGGGTGACTCAACTGCCTCCCACCAGGTTCTGTTACCCAGAATCCCTTGCAAACCAAAAAAATGTAAAAAAAAAAAGCATTTTCCTCAATTTCTGTGGTGGAAAGTTCTGGAATCTGCGTGGATCAACAAATTTCTACACCCCCCGTGTTCCCCCAGGTCTCCCGAAAAAAATGGTACCTCACTTGCCTGAGTAGGCATGGTGCCTGCGACAGGAAACAGCGCAAAACGCAACGTGTTCGCACCACAATTTCGCAGTGAAAACTGGCCCTTTTTTGGCAAAGTGTCTACCTTTTGTTTTTGAACCGTGGCTCGGCCGGCCCCTAGGGAAACCTAGCAAACCTATACATTTTTTAAAACTAAACACCCAGGGGAATTCAGGATGGGGTGACTCAACTGCCTCCCACTAGGTTCTGTTACCCAGAATCCCTTGCAAACCTAAAAAATTGACAAAAAAAACAAATTTTCCTCACATTTCTGTGGTGGAAAGTTCTGTAATCTGCGTGGATCAACAAATTTCCACTCACCCCGCGTTCCCCCAGGTCTCCCGAAAAAAATGGTACCTCACTTGCCTTGATAGGCATAGTGCCTGCAACAGGAAACAGCGCAAAACGCAATGTGTTTGCACCGCAATTTCGCAATGAAAACGGACCCTTTTTTGGCAAAGTGTCTACCTTTTGTTTTTGAACCCTAGCTCGGCCGGCCCCTAGGGAAACCTAGCAAACCTATACATTTTTGAAAACTAGACACCCAGGGGAATTCAGGATGGGGTGACTCAACTGCCTCCCACCAGGTTCTGTTACCCAGAATCACTTGCAAACCTAAGAAATGGACAAAAAAACGCATTTTTCTCACATTTCTGTGGTGGAAAGTTCTGGAATCTGAGTGGATCAACAACTTTCCACCTACCCCTTGTTTCCCTAGGTCTCCCGAAAAAAATGGTACTTCACTTGCCTGGGTCTGCCTAGTGCCTGCGACAGGAAACAGCGCAAAACGCAACGTGTTCGCACCACAATTTTGCAGTGAAAACGGGCCCTTTTTTGGCAAAGTGTCTACCTTTTGTTTTTGAACCGTGGCTCGGCCGGCCCCTAGGGAAACCTAGCAAACCTATACATTTTTGAAAACTAAACACCCAGGGGAATTCAGGATGGGGTGACTCAACTGCCTCCCACTAGGTTCTGTTACCCAGAATCCCTTGCAAACCTAAAAAATTGACAAAAAAAATGCATTTTCCTCACATTTCTGTGGTGGAAAGTTCTGGAATCTGCGTGGATCAACACATTTCCACTCACCCGCGTTCCCCCAGGTCTGCCGAAAAAAATGGTACCTCACTTGCCTGGATAGGCATAGTGCCTGCAACAGGAAACAGCGCAAAATGCAATGTGTTCGCACCACAATTTCGCAATGAAAACGGACCCTTTTTTGGCAAGGTGTCTACCTTTCGTTTTTGAACCGTACCTTGGCCGGCCCCTAGGGAAACCTAGCAAACCTATACATTTATGAAAACTAGACACCCAGGGGAATTCAGGATGGGGTGACTCAACTGCCTCCCACCAGGTTCTGTTACCCAGAATTCCTTGCAAACCAAAATTTTTTTTAAAAAAAAGCATTTTCCTCAATTTCTGTGGTGGAAAGTTCTGGAATCTGCGTGGATCAACAAATTTCTACACCCCCCGTGTTCCCCCAGGTCTCCCGAAAAAAATGGTACCTCACTTGCCTGAGTAGGCATGGTGCCTGCGACAGGAAACAGCGCAAAACGCAACGTGTTCGCACCACAATTTCGCAGTGAAAACTGGCCCTTTTTTGGCAAAGTGTCTACCTTTTGTTTTTGAACCGTGGCTCGGCCGGCCCCTAGGGAAACCTAGCAAACCTATACATTTTTGAAAACTAAACACCCAGGGGAATTCAGGATGGGGTGACTCAACTGCCTCCCACTAGGTTCTGTTACCCAGAATCCCTTGCAAACCTAAAAAATTGACAAAAAAAACAAATTTTCCTCACATTTCTGTGGTGGAAAGTTCTGTAATCTGCGTGGATCAACAAATTTCCACTCACCCCGCGTTCCCCCAGGTCTCCCGAAAAAAATGGTACCTCACTTGCCTTGATAGGCATAGTGCCTGCAACAGGAAACAGCGCAAAACGCAATGTGTTTGCACCGCAATTTCGCAATGAAAACGGACCCTTTTTTGGCAAAGTGTCTACCTTTTGTTTTTGAACCCTAGCTCGGCCGGCCCCTAGGGAAACCTAGCAAACCTATACATTTTTGAAAACTAGACACCCAGGGGAATTCAGGATGGGGTGACTCAACTGCCTCCCACCAGGTTCTGTTACCCAGAATCACTTGCAAACCTAAGAAATGGACAAAAAAACGCATTTTTCTCACATTTCTGTGGTGGAAAGTTCTGGAATCTGAGTGGATCAACAACTTTCCACCTACCCCTTGTTTCCCTAGGTCTCCCGAAAAAAATGGTACTTCACTTGCCTGGGTCTGCCTAGTGCCTGCGACAGGAAACAGCGCAAAACGCAACGTGTTCGCACCACAATTTTGCAGTGAAAACGGGCCCTTTTTTGGCAAAGTGTCTACCTTTTGTTTTTGAACCGTGGCTCGGCCGGCCCCTAGGGAAACCTAGCAAACCTATACATTTTTGAAAACTAAACACCCAGGGGAATTCAGGATGGGGTGACTCAACTGCCTCCCACTAGGTTCTGTTACCCAGAATCCCTTGCAAACCTAAAAAATTGACAAAAAAAATGCATTTTCCTCACATTTCTGTGGTGGAAAGTTCTGGAATCTGCGTGGATCAACACATTTCCACTCACCCCGCGTTCCCCCAGGTCTGCCGAAAAAAATGGTACCTCACTTGCCTGGATAGGCATAGTGCCTGCAACAGGAAACAGCGCAAAATGCAATGTGTTCGCACCACAATTTCGCAATGAAAACGGACCCTTTTTTGGCAAGGTGTCTACCTTTCGTTTTTGAACCGTACCTTGGCCGGCCCCTAGGGAAACCTAGCAAACCTATACATTTATGAAAACTAGACACCCAGGGGAATTCAGGATGGGGTGACTCAACTGCCTCCCACCAGGTTCTGTTACCCAGAATTCCTTGCAAACCAAAAAAATTAAAAAAAAAAAAGCATTTTCCTCAATTTCTGTGGTGGAAAGTTCTGGAATCTGCGTGGATCAACAAATTTCTACACCCCCCGTGTTCCCCCAGGTCTCCCGAAAAAAATGGTACCTCACTTGCCTGAGTAGGCATGGTGCCTGCGACAGGAAACAGCGCAAAACGCAACGTGTTCGCACCACAATTTCGCAGTGAAAACTGGCCCTTTTTTGGCAAAGTGTCTACCTTTTGTTTTTGAACCGTGGCTCGGCCGGCCCCTAGGGAAACCTAGCAAACCTATACATTTTTGAAAACTAAACACCCAGGGGAATTCAGGATGGGGTGACTCAACTGCCTCCCACTAGGTTCTGTTACCCAGAATCCCTTGCAAACCTAAAAAATTGACAAAAAAAACAAATTTTCCTCACATTTCTGTGGTGGAAAGTTCTGTAATCTGCGTGGATCAACAAATTTCCACTCACCCCGCGTTCCCCCAGGTCTCCCGAAAAAAATGGTACCTCACTTGCCTTGATAGGCATAGTGCCTGCAACAGGAAACAGCGCAAAACGCAATGTTTTGCACCGCAATTTCGCAATGAAAACGGACCCTTTTTTGGCAAAGTGTCTACCTTTTGTTTTTGAACCCTAGCTCGGCCGGCCCCTAGGGAAACCTAGCAAACCTATACATTTTTGAAAACTAGACACCCAGGGGAATTCAGGATGGGGTGACTCAACTGCCTCCCACCAGGTTCTGTTACCCAGAATCACTTGCAAACCTAAGAAATGGACAAAAAAACGCATTTTTCTCACATTTCTGTGGTGGAAAGTTCTGGAATCTGAGTGGATCAACAACTTTCCACCTACCCCTTGTTTCCCTAGGTCTCCCGAAAAAAATGGTACTTCACTTGCCTGGGTCTGCCTAGTGCCTGCGACAGGAAACAGCGCAAAACGCAACGTGTTCGCACCACAATTTTGCAGTGAAAACGGGCCCTTTTTTGGCAAAGTGTCTACCTTTTGTTTTTGAACCGTGGCTCGGCCGGCCCCTAGGGAAACCTAGCAAACCTATACATTTTTGAAAACTAAACACCCAGGGGAATTCAGGATGGGGTGACTCAACTGCCTCCCACTAGGTTCTGTTACCCAGAATCCCTTGCAAACCTAAAAAATTGACAAAAAAAATGCATTTTCCTCACATTTCTGTGGTGGAAAGTTCTGGAATCTGCGTGGATCAACACATTTCCACTCACCCCGCGTTCCCCCAGGTCTCCCGAAAAAAATGGTACCTCACTTGCCTGGATAGGCATAGTGCCTGCAACAGGAAACAGCGCAAAATGCAATGTGTTCGCACCACAATTTCGCAATGAAAACGGACCCTTTTTTGGCAAAGTGTCTACCTTTCGTTTTTGAACCGTACCTTGGCCGGCCCCTAGGGAAACCTAGCAAACCTATACATTTATGAAAACTAGACACCCAGGGGAATTCAGGATGGGGTGACTCAACTGCCTCCCACCAGGTTCTGTTACCCAGAATCCCTTGCAAACCTAAAAAATTGACCAAAAAAACGCATTTTCCTCACATTTCTGTGGTGGAAAGTTCTGGAATCTACGTGGATCAACAAATTTCCACCCACCCCGTGTTTCCCCAGGTCTCCCGAAAAAAATGGTACCTCACTTGCCTGGGTCTGCCTTGTGCCTGCGACAGGAAACAGCGCAAAACGCAATGTGTTCGCACCGCAATTTCGCAGTGAAAACAGGCCCTTTTTTGGCAAAAGTCTACCTTTTGTTTTTGAACCGTAGCTCGGCCGGCCCCTAGGGAAACCTAGTAAACCTATACATTTTTGAAAACTAAACACCCAGGGGAATTCAGGATGGGGTGACTCAACTGCCTCCCACCAGGTTCTGTTACCCAGAATCCCTTGCAAACCAAAAAAATGTACAAAAAAAAACATTTTCCTCAATTTCTGTGGTGGAAAGTTCTGGAATCTGCGTGGATCAACAAATTTCTACACCCCCCGTGTTCCCCCAGGTCTCCCGAAAAAAATGGTACCTCACTTGCCTGAGTAGGCATAGTGCCTGCGACAGGAAACAGCGCAAAACACAATGTGTTCGCACCGCAATTTCGCATTGAAAACGGGCCCTTTTTTGGCAAAGTGTCTACCTTTTGTTTTTGAACCGTAGCTCGGCCGGCCCCTAGGGAAACCTAGCAAACCTATACATTTGTGAAAACTAGACACCCAGGGAAATTCAGGATGGGGTGACTCAACTGTCTCCCACCAGGTTCTGTTACCCAGAATCCCTTGCAAACCTAAAGAATTGACAAAAAAATGCATTTTCCTCATTTCTGTGGTGGAAAGTTCTGGAATCTGAGTGGATCAACAACTTTCCACCTACCCCTTGTTTCCCTAGGTCTCCCGAAAAAAATGGTACTTCACTTGCCTGGGTCTGCCTAGTGCCTGCGACAGGAAACAGCGCAAAATGCAATGTGTTCGCACCACAATTTCGCAATGAAAACGGACCCTTTTTTGGCAAGGTGTCTACCTTTCGTTTTTGAACCGTACCTTGGCCGGCCCCTAGGGAAACCTAGCAAACCTATACATTTATGAAAACTAGACACCCAGGGGAATTCAGGATGGGGTGACTCAACTGCCTCCCACCAGGTTCTGTTACCCAGAATTCCTTGCAAACCAAAAAAATTTAAAAAAAAAAAGCATTTTCCTCAATTTCTGTGGTGGAAAGTTCTGGAATCTGCGTGGATCAACAAATTTCTACACCCCCCGTGTTCCCCCAGGTCTCCCGAAAAAAATGGTACCTCACTTGCCTGAGTAGGCATGGTGCCTGCGACAGGAAACAGCGCAAAACGCAACGTGTTCGCACCACAATTTCGCAGTGAAAACTGGCCCTTTTTTGGCAAAGTGTCTACCTTTTGTTTTTGAACCGTGGCTCGGCCGGCCCCTAGGGAAACCTAGCAAACCTATACATTTTTGAAAACTAAACACCCAGGGGAATTCAGGATGGGGTGACTCAACTGCCTCCCACTAGGTTCTGTTACCCAGAATCCCTTGCAAACCTAAAAAATTGACAAAAAAAACAAATTTTCCTCACATTTCTGTGGTGGAAAGTTCTGTAATCTGCGTGGATCAACAAATTTCCACTCACCCCGCGTTCCCCCAGGTCTCCCGAAAAAAATGGTACCTCACTTGCCTTGATAGGCATAGTGCCTGCAACAGGAAACAGCGCAAAACGCAATGTGTTTGCACCGCAATTTCGCAAGGAAAACGGACCCTTTTTTGGCAAAGTGTCTACCTTTTGTTTTTGAACCCTAGCTCGGCCGGCCCCTAGGGAAACCTAGCAAACCTATACATTTTTGAAAACTAGACACCCAGGGGAATTCAGGATGGGGTGACTCAACTGCCTCCCACCAGGTTCTGTTACCCAGAATCACTTGCAAACCTAAGAAATGGACAAAAAAACGCATTTTTCTCACATTTCTGTGGTGGAAAGTTCTGGAATCTGAGTGGATCAACAACTTTCCACCTACCCCTTGTTTCCCTAGGTCTCCCGAAAAAAATGGTACTTCACTTGCCTGGGTCTGCCTAGTGCCTGCGACAGGAAACAGCGCAAAACGCAACGTGTTCGCACCACAAATTTGCAGTGAAAACGGGCCCTTTTTTGGCAAAGTGTCTACCTTTTGTTTTTGAACCGTGGCTCGGCCGGCCCCTAGGGAAACCTAGCAAACCTATACATTTTTGAAAACTAAACACCCAGGGGAATTCAGGATGGGGTGACTCAACTGCCTCCCACTAGGTTCTGTTACCCAGAATCCCTTGCAAACCTAAAAAATTGACAAAAAAAATGCATTTTCCTCACATTTCTGTGGTGGAAAGTTCTGGAATCTGCGTGGATCAACACATTTCCACTCACCCCGCGTTCCCCCAGGTCTCCCGAAAAAAATGGTACCTCACTTGCCTGGATAGGCATAGTGCCTGCAACAGGAAACAGCGCAAAATGCAATGTGTTCGCACCACAATTTCGCAATGAAAACGGACCCTTTTTTGGCAAAGTGTCTACCTTTCGTTTTTGAACCGTACCTTGGCCGGCCCCTAGGGAAACCTAGCAAACCTATACATTTATGAAAACTAGACACCCAGGGGAATTCAGGATGGGGTGACTCAACTGCCTCCCACCAGGTTCTGTTACCCAGAATCCCTTGCAAACCTAAAAAATTGACCAAAAAAACGCATTTTCCTCACATTTCTGTGGTGGAAAGTTCTGGAATCTACGTGGATCAACAAATTTCCACCCACCCCGTGTTTCCCCAGGTCTCCCGAAAAAAATGGTACCTCACTTGCCTGGGTCTGCCTTGTGCCTGCGACAGGAAACAGCGCAAAACGCAATGTGTTCGCACCGCAATTTCGCAGTGAAAACAGGCCCTTTTTTGGCAAAAGTCTACCTTTTGTTTTTGAACCGTAGCTCGGCCGGCCCCTAGGGAAACCTAGTAAACCTATACATTTTTGAAAACTAAACACCCAGGGGAATTCAGGATGGGGTGACTCAACTGCCTCCCACCAGGTTCTGTTACCCAGAATCCCTTGCAAACCAAAAAAATGTACAAAAAAAAACATTTTCCTCAATTTCTGTGGTGGAAAGTTCTGGAATCTGCGTGGATCAACAAATTTCTACACCCCCCGTGTTCCCCCAGGTCTCCCGAAAAAAATGGTACCTCACTTGCCTGAGTAGGCATAGTGCCTGCGACAGGAAACAGCGCAAAACACAATGTGTTCGCACCGCAATTTCGCATTGAAAACGGGCCCTTTTTTGGCAAAGTGTCTACCTTTTGTTTTTGAACCGTAGCTCGGCCGGCCCCTAGGGAAACCTAGCAAACCTATACATTTGTGAAAACTAGACACCCAGGGAAATTCAGGATGGGGTGACTCAACTGTCTCCCACCAGGTTCTGTTACCCAGAATCCCTTGCAAACCTAAAGAATTGACAAAAAAATGCATTTTCCTCATTTCTGTGGTGGAAAGTTCTGGAATCTGAGTGGATCAACAACTTTCCACCTACCCCTTGTTTCCCTAGGTCTCCCGAAAAAAATGGTACTTCACTTGCCTGGGTCTGCCTAGTGCCTGCGACAGGAAACAGCGCAAAACGCAACGTGTTCGCACCACAATTTTGCAGTGAAAACGGGCCCTTTTTTGGCAAAGTGTCTACCTTTTGTTTTTGAACCGTGGCTCGGCCGGCCCCTAGGGAAACCTAGCAAACCTATACATTTTTGAAAACTAAACACCCAGGGGAATTCAGGATGGGGTGACTCAACTGCCTCCCACTAGGTTCTGTTACCCAGAATCCCTTGCAAACCTAAAAAATTGACAAAAAAAAGCATTTTCCTCACATTTCTGTGATGGAAAGTTCTGGAATCTGCGTGGATCAACAAATTTCCACTCACCCCGCGTTCCCCCAGGTCTCCCGAAAAAAATGGTACCTCACTTGCCTGGATAGGCATAGTGCCTGCAACAGGAAACAGCGCAAAACGCAATGTGTTCGCACCGCAATTTCGCAATGAAAACGGACCCTTTTTTGGCAAAGTGTCTACCTTTTGTTTTTGAACCGTAGCTCGGCCGGCCCCTAGGGAAACCTAGCAAACCTATACATTTTGAAAACTAGACACCCAGGGGAATTCAGGATGGGGTGACTCAACTGCCTCTCACCAGGTTCTGTTACCCAGAATCCCTTGCAAACCTAAAAAATGGACAAAAAAACGCATTTTCCTCACAATTCTGTGGTGGAAAGTTCTGGAATCTGCGTGGATCAACAAATTTCCACACACCCCGTGTTTCCCCAGGTCTCCCGAAAAAAATGATACCTCACTTGCCTGGGTCTGCCTAGTGCCTGTGACAGGAAACAGCGCAAAACGCAATGTGTTCGCACCGCAATTTCGCAGTGAAAACGGCCCTTTTTTGGCAAAGTGTCTACCTTTTGTTTTTGAACCGTAGCTCAGCCGGCCCCTAGAGAAACCTAGCAAACCTATACATTTTTAAAAACTAGACACCCAGGGGAATTCAGGATGGGGTGACTCAACTGCCTCCCACCAGGTTCTGTTACCCAGAATCCCTTGCAAACATAAAAAATGGACAAAAAAAATGCATTTTCCTCACATTTCTGTGATGGAAAGTTCTGGAATCTGCGTGGATCAACAAATTTCCACCCACCCCGTGTTCCCCCAAGTCTCCCGAAAAAATGGTACCTCACTTGCCTGGGTCTGCCTAGTGCCTGCGACAGGAAACAGCGCAAATTGCAACGTGTTCGCACCGCAATTTCGCAGTGAAAACTGGCCCTTTTTTGGCAAAGTGTCTACCTTTCGTTTTTGAACCGTACCTTGGCTGGCCCCTAGGGAAACCTAGCAAACCTATACATTTATGAAAACTAGACACCCAGGGGAATTCAGGATGGGGTGACTCAACTGCCTCCCACCAGGTTCTGTTACCCAGAATCCCTTGCAAACCTAAAAAATTGACCAAAAAAACGCATTTTCCTCACATTTCTGTGGTGGAAAGTTCTGGAATCTACGTGGATCAACAAATTTCCACCCACCCCGTGTTTCCCCAGGTCTCCCGAAAAAAATGGTACCTCACTTGCCTGGGTCTGCCTTGTGCCTGCGACAGGAAACAGCGCAAAACGCAATGTGTTCGCACCGCAATTTCGCAGTGAAAACAGGCCCTTTTTTGGCAAAGAGTCTACCTTTTGTTTTTGAACCGTAGCTCGGCCGGCCCCTAGGGAAACCTAGTAAACCTATACATTTTTGAAAACTAAACACCCAGGGGAATTCAGGATGGGGTGACTCAACTGCCTCCCACCAGGTTCTGTTACCCAGAATCCCTTGCAAACCAAAAAAATGTACAAAAAAAAAGCATTTTCCTCAATTTCTGTGGTGGAAAGTTCTGGAATCTGCGTGGATCAACACATTTCTACACCCCCCGTGTTCCCCCAGGTCTCCCGAAAAAAATGGTACCTCACTTGCCTGAGTAGGCATAGTGCCTGCGACAGGAAACAGCGCAAAACACAATGTGTTCGCACCGCAATTTCCCAGTGAAAACGGGCCCTTTTTTGGCAAAGTGTCTACCTTTTGTTTTTGAACCGTAGCTCGGCCGGCCCCTAGGGAAACCTAGCAAACCTATACATTTGTGAAAACTAGACACCCAGGGAAATTCAGGATGGGGTGACTCAACTGTCTCCCACCAGGTTCTGTTACCCAGAATCCCTTGCAAACCTACAAAATTGACAAAAAAATGCATTTTCCTCATTTCTGTGGTGGAAAGTTCTGGAATCTGCGTGGATCAACAAATTTCCACCGATCCCCGCATTCCCCCAGGTCTCCTGAAAAAAATGGTACCTCACTTACGTGGGTAGGCATAGTGGCTGTAACATTAAAAGGCCCAAAGAGAACCTACAGCAAAATTACCTTATTTTTTGGGGGGGGGCACCTGAGTTTTTTGCCCGGGGCGCGGCGGCAAACCAAACCCAAATAGTTCTGAAAACTAGACACCGGGGGAGTCCAGGGAGGTATGGCATGCATGGGTCCCCCAATGTTTTCCTACCCAGTATTCCTTGCATACTTTAAATTTAGGTAAAAAAATCACTTTTCCAAACTCCGTGCTGGCACAAATGTCCTACCACCCAGCGTTCCCCTTGTTCTCCGAGTAAAATGATACCTCACTTGTGTGGGTGCGCCAAAGCAGAACAGGCCAAAAATGTATTTTTAAGAAATTGTAGCATTCAGGACTGACAAATTAAGCACAGAGAATTCAACTGTTTTGGGGTCATCCTAGTCACAGGCCTTTGGCCCACCCACACAAGTGAGGTATCATTTTACTCGGGAGATCAAGGGTAACGCTGGGTGGTAGGACATTTGTGCCGGCACGGAGATCCCAGGTCCCCAAAAATTATTTAGCCCCCTGGAAGCGACCCTTGCCCAAGGGGTCGCTTCCTTTACAAAAAAAGAACAGTCCCTGTTGTCTAGTGGGCTTTTCTACCCCCCTGGGTCCAAATTAGGCCCAAAAAACGGCCAAACTAAAAGTCTAAAAAAAATGTTAGGCCCCTAGGAAGCGACCCTTACCCAAGGGGTCGGTTCCTTCATAAATAAAAAACTATCCCTGGTGTCTAGTGGGCTTTTCTGCCCCCCCTGGGTCCAGATTCGGCCCAAAAAACGGCCGATCTGCTCCCAGGGGGGGGCAGAAAAGTCTAAAAAAAATCGGGGCCCACTACGAAGCGACCCTTACGCAAGGGGTCGCTTCCTTTATAAATTAAATAAAATCCCTGGTGTCTAGTTGGCTTTTCTGCCCCCCCCTGGGTGCAGATCGGCCAAAAAATGGCCGATCTGCCCCAGGGGGGGCATAAAAGTCTGTAAAATAATTTGGCCCCCTAAGAAAGCGACCCTTGCCCAAGGGGTCGCTTCCTGCACAAAAAAAAACCAAACACAAGCAATCCCTGGTATCTAGTGGGGCATTCCTGGTGCACGATCGCGACGCTGTGCGCGATCGTGCACCAGGAATGCTGTGCATTGGGACTTCAGGGGAGATGAAACACTGTTTCCTCCCCCCCGATGCCTCAAGGCACCAAGAAACGGGCCCCCCGCCCCACCGGAGCACCAAAAACTCACCCTTCCCGCTGGACGCGCTGGAAACAAATGGCTTCCAGCGCGTCCAGCGCTTCCTGATGACGTCGGCGCGCGCTGTGCGCGCTGACGTCACCAGGAAGCGTGGGGGGGCCAGGGGGTGGCAGCGGAAAGTCTTCCGCTGCAACCCCAGGTAAAAGCACCAACATCGATGCTCCGGGGGGGAACGCCAGGGCTCCCCCCGAGGGCTGTGCTGATGACGGAGCGGTTCCGTCATCAGCACAGCCCAACCGACGCTGATGATGGAACCGCTCCGTCATCAGCGTCGAAGGGGTTAATAAGTCAGTTATACAATCAATTTTACAAACAAAAACATTCATTTAGACAGTTATTTACCCATTTATTCTTCCATCGATCTTTAGATATACATATATAAAAAATATTTATTTTTCAGAAAGACACACATTCACTGGATGATGTCATCAGTGATGTCATTTGAGATGTCATCAGTGATGTCATGAGTGATGTCACTGACCATGTCATGAGTGATGTAATATGTGACGTCATCAGCAGTGCATTGCGGGCACGCGAGCTATAGTTAGCTGAACTAACTATAACAGGGAAATTTCAATGTTTTTGTATGAGTGAAATGTCCAGCTAACTATAACATGTGTGAAACCTATGTTTTTTTCAGTGAATTTCTAAGGTTTTTAAATGCTAATTCCTAACTATAACGGGGCTAGAACCTATGGTTTTTTCAGTGAATTTATATATATATATATATAGATCTGTGAGCAAGGGTGGATGCCCGAAACGCGTCAGATTAATTAACTCTACTCAATAAATATCTTTGCCTAAGAATACATTTGGATTTGCGTTGTCTCTACCATCGCGGTGGCGGGGTGGTGGGAGACTGCTTTGTTTATATATATATATATATATATATATATATATATATATATATATATATATATATATATATATATATATATATTACCTACTGGCGGTCGCCAGTAGGTATATATAGTTAGGATTTTTTCTCTATGGGATTTTTGAAAATTGTATGTCTAATAACTTTGGCGTTTGTGGGCGGAATTGGCTGAAACTTTCAGGAAAATGGAACATTATGTTCCTGAGCAGTCCCTGAAAATTTGGGGGGGTTTCGTCAAGGGGGGGCCGAGAAAAAAGGGGGGTCCCAAAACGCGTTTTCCCATGTTAATTTCCATAGGGCGGTTGGCCTCACTTTTAGCCCGAACGGCTGAATGGATTTGCATGAAACTTGGCAAAATTGTAGGGACTGGTAGCCCGATGTGCCTTTGCTAGGTCTCAATATATGTGTTCCAGTGGATTTTGAGAAATTAACGTTCAAAAAAATATATATATCTGTAAGCGCGCTCCTGGCAGCGCCCCGGTTCGCAAACCTGACACGTAACGGAACTTCGCGAAGCGAAGCTGATTGGGTCTCCGGTGTCTGTCAACATTCTAAACAGTCCGGAGCGGCCGCCATCTTGTCTCTCGGTAGGATCGAGAGACAAGAGGAGGCCAAAACAAAGGGGGAAATGACCATAAGGGGGCATAGTAGATCCTCCCTGACCCCCTAGGTTTGATGTGGAGGCTTTAAAAGGGCCCCGCGGGGCAAAACAAAATAAAAAAAATATATTTTTTTTTGCGTGGGGAGCGCCCGGTACGCGCACCGTGAAGCGGTCCGAGGAGCGTACTATGAAGAAAAAAGAAAGACAGGGCATAAAAAATTTAGCAATTTTGTTATAAATGGAAGGTAGTTCTGAAAAAAACTGTTTTTTTATTCTTTTTCTTTTTTTTCTTTTTTTTCTTAATTTTCTGAACAATTTTTTGATTTTTGAAAACTATTTTGTGTTTTTTTTGTGTTTTTTAGGGGAAATAACAAAAAAGCAGGGTTTGAACATGTCTCAACAGGAGCAAAAAAAAATAAAAAGGATTAATTGTTTTCTCATCTTGTTGCATTTATGATTTTCTCCAGCTCGGTTAATCAAAGTAATACTCTTCTCTCCATAACAAATAGTTCCTCCACAATATATACAAACTATTTTGAAGTGTTCAAAAGGAGCTTGAATATTGTGGATTATTTCTCGGCCTTCTGGTCCGGCGAATGAGCTTTGTCCACTGGAGGTGCTGGGGATGACATTTGGGGGGTTGGCAGCAAGATCCCTTACTTGTGCTGGGGAAAGATTATTAGGATGCCAACGCTCCATGTGGCGAATCATTGTATGATTCCCAAAGCTGTATTTCTTGTTGGGGTTGCCACGAGAAAGTATATTTTTACATATCAAACAAGACACATGGGGTGCATTGACCTTCTTTTGTCCAGGTGGAATTTAAAAAAATTGCCATATGTAGTGCTCTTTAATATGGCTCTGCCTTGGTGTTTCTGGCAGGAACTGCCTTACTTGCTCTTCCTCCTCCTCCTCCTCTTCGTCCTCATTATCTTCCTCTCTACCAATGTCCAGTGTTGGAGGTGGTCCTTTTGGTGGTGGTGGTGGTGGTGGTGGTTGCTGAGAAGCACCAGCTGCAGCTATTACAGAAGCCATTGTCAAAAATAGGTCTTGCTCTCTGGAAGTAGAAAGTAAGAATGAGGTAAAAACAAGGAGGGGTTTTCATCATTTGGGAAAAAAAGTAGTTCTAAACCAATGAAAAGTGTTATTGTTAGGTCACATGACCTAGCCTAACAACATTAGGAAACCAAAAGTGAAATGAACCAATGAAAAGTGTTATTTTTAGGTCACATGACCTAGTCTAACAACATTAGGAAACCAAAAGTGAAATGAACCAATGAAAAGTGTTATTTTTAGGTCACATGACCTAGCCTAACAACATTAGGAAACCAAAAGTGAAATGAACCAATGAAAAGTGTTATTAACAAGTCACATGACCTGTTATGCTTACGTTACGCGCTCCGCGCCGCGCCCCGGATCGCTTCCGGGAAGCTGCGCTTCGCGGACCGGAGCGCTTCCGGGTGCGCTAACGCGGCGCGTCATATGACGCATTACGCGACAACGCGATACGTCGCGTTTACGCAACGCGTCACGATGTTGTTTTCTAACGCGGTAGTTGCGCAAACGGAACGTTTACCGGTTCGCGGACCGAGTCGCGGCACCAAATTGAGCTAACGGGAAGCTCACCGGTTCGCGTACCGGGAGCAAAACAAAAAAAATAATTAAAAAAAATACATTAAAAAAATGTATTAAAAACATATAAAATATATTTTTCGATTTAAAGAAGAATACATTTTAAAGGTTTTGATATTTGCTATTAAAAAACCATTGAAATAAAAACCATAGGTTATAGACCATATATAGTTAGGAATTAGCATTTACAAAACCTTGAAAATTCACTGAAAAAACCATAGGTTAGAGACCATATATAGTTAGCTGGACATTTTATTGACATAAAACCAATGAAATTCCATATATAGTTAGTTGCACTAACTATATATCGCGCACCCGCAATCCACTGCTGATGATGTCACATATTACATCATTCATGACATGGTCAGTGACATCACTGATGACATCTCAAATGACATCACTGATGACATCACTGATGACATCATCCAGTGACTGTGTGTTTCTGTAAAGTTTAAATATGTTTTACATATTGAAGAATGAGAGGATATATAAGTGTCTGGATGAAAGATTCAGTAGGTGCGTGACTGACTGTATGATTGAGTGATTAAATGTGTCTTACTGAATGCATGGGTTAGTGACTAAACTGTCTGAATGTGGGCAACAGTATGTCTGGTGTGTAAGCTACTGCATGTGTTGATCAGTAGCTATACGACAGGCTATATGTGTTATTGATTGGTTGCCCGAGTATTTGTATGGGAGACTGAGTGTGTGTGTAAGTAGCTGGCATATATAAATGACTATACATAAGAGCCACTAATTGTGCGAGTGGCTGTATGGATCATTGTGTACTTGTATCAGTAATTGTATACCAAAGTAAGTATATGTTAGTATATGTTTTAATAAGTAAGGTGTTTTGTGTATAACTGTATAGTTGAGGAAATGGAAGTGTGATTGAATCTTTGCATGACTGACTAGATGTGTGAGTAACTCAATGGATGAGTGGCAGAATGTGAGTGTCTGTATAGGTGTTTGAGTGCAGATGATAGTGTTGTATTGATGAGTGACTATATGTATGAGTAATTCTATGGGTAAATGAGTGGATGAGTGTATAGACCTAGGAATCAGTGTGTGCATATGTAGTAACTGGTATTGGTGTGTCAATGACTTCAAGAATGGTTGTCTGTGTTTAACACTGGGTGTATCAAAGGTAATATTAGAGTGTGAGGACGTGCATCGTATTATCACATGAATGATATCATCAGTGTTGTGATCAGTGATGTCAATTGAGATGTCATCAGTGATGTCATTTGAGATGACATCAGTGATGTCATCAGTGATGTCACTGACCATGTCATGAATGATGTAATATGTGACATCATCAGCAGTGGATTGCGGGTGCGCGATATATAGTTAGTGCAACTAACTATATATGGAATTTCATTGGTTTTATGTCAATAAAATGTCCAGCTAACTATATATGGTCTCTAACCTATGGTTTTTTCAGTGAATTTTCAAGGTTTTGTAAATGCTAATTCCTAACTATATATGGTCTATAACCTATGGTTTTTTCAGTGATATATATATATATATTCACTGAAAAAACCATAGGTTATAGACCATATATAGTTAGGAATTAGCATTTACAAAACCTTGAAAATTCACTGAAAAAACCATAGGTTATAGACCATATATAGTTAGGAATTAGCATTTACTAAACCTTATTTTACTCACACAAAACCATTGAAATTCCATATATAGTTAGTTGCACTAACTATATATCGCGCACCCGCAATCCACTGCTGATGATGTCACATATTACATCATTCATGACATGGTCAGTGACATCACTGATGACATCACTGATGACATCTCAAATGACATCACTGATGACATCACTGATGACATCTCAAATGACATCACTGATGACATCATGACACACCAATACCAGTTACTACATACGCACTCACTGATTCCTACGTCTACACACACATTCACTCATTCACCCATACAATAACTCATACATACAGTCACTTATTATTACAACACTATCATATGCACTCATACACCTATGCAGACAGTCACACACTGCCACTCATCCATGGAGTTACTCACACACCAAGTCAGTCCTGTAAAGAATCAATCACACTTCCATTTCTTCATCTATACAGTTAAACACAGAACACCATACTTCAGTGACATCACTGATGACATCACTAATGACATCTGAAATGACATCACTGATGACATCTCAAATGACATCACTGATGACATCATGACACACCAATACCAGTTACTACATACGCACTCACTGATTCGTACGTCTACACACACATTCACTCATTCACCCATACAATTACTCATACATACAGTCAGTTATTATTAGAACACTATCATATGCACTCATACACCTAGTCAGTCCTGTGAAGAATCAATCACACTTCGATTTCCTCATCTATAGTTAAACACAGAACACCATACTTTTCACACATATACTAACACATACTTACTCTCTTATACAATCACTGATACAAGTACACATTGATATGCACAGAGTCACACACCTCCCAGCCAGCCACACACACACTCAGTCTTCCATACATCCAGTCATTCTTCAATATGTAAAACGTATTTAAACTTTACAAAAACACACAGACACTAGATGATGTCATCAGTGATGTCATTTGAGATGTCATCAGTGATGTCATCAGTGATGTCACTGACCATGTCATGAATGATGTAATATGTGACATCATCAGCAGTGGATTGCGGGTGCGCGATATATAGTTAGTGCAACTAACTATATATGGAATTTCAATGGTTTTGTGTGAGTAAAATAAGGTTTAGTAAATGCTAATTCCTAACTATATATGGTCTATAACCTATGGTTTTTTCAGTGAATTTTCAAGGTTTTGTAAATGCTAATTCCTAACTATATATGGTCTATAACCTATGGTTTTTTCAGTGAATTTCATTGGTTTTTTAACAGCTAATATCTGTAGCTGTAAAATTTATTCTTCTTTAAATCCAAAAATATATTTTATATGTTTATGAATAATTATTTTTTTAAATATTTTTTTTTCTTCGTTCCCGCTTCGCGAATCGGGAACCTTACAGTAAAAAAATGTTCAGCAAAATAAAAAAAAAAGTTCTTTTCAGAACTACCTCCCCGTTATTAAAAAATTGGTACAATATTTGGAACTGTGCCAACCTCTATTTCTCTTAGTTCGCTTCCTAGTTCGCTCGCTGGTACGCGAACTGGAAGCGAACCAAAAACAGTAAGTATAAGGGAAGGAAACACACACTTATGTTAAAAGAAAGACAGCTATAGGGGAGTAAACTAGAGATACTATTACCCATAATCCACTACTGATGATGTCACATATTACATCATTCATGACATGCTCAGTGACATCATCAGCAGAGGATTGCGGGTTTTTTGGCAACATGCCTTATCGACGGTTTAATAACGCTGCCTTTTGCTTTATATAAGTTTTCAAATTGTATGAAATATATACCAATAGGTCTTTATGAACCTTTAGGTAGTGCTTTTGTTCATGAGGTCTGGTCGCTTCCATACACATACAGATGTTTCAAAGATGATCAAGAAGTTTATCTGAATGGAGAGGAATGCACTGAGACGCCAGATCATTCACTAATGTGTAGGCACATACAGTTACACGATTCATGCAACAAACAGCGACCAAATATGGCTTGCGTGATGCAAGGCACGCCAGTTCCTGCTATCATCCCCACGTTCAAGTTGTTGGAAAATGGTAGTTATTTGATGCTCAATAATGAAGATTGTTCTGAGTTAATTAAAAGTATTCCTTTTATCGTAACAGTAAGTGAACGGGTTATTTGCTGCAGAAATGTTCTATTTCCTCCCACACATGAACATAGGGAGTTTTCAATCTGGCCACAAATACCAACCTTGGGACACGTTTCAACAGCATGACAAGAATAAGAGCTCTTTTGTCTCAGAGAGAGGTGGCCTTGAGTTCGGCCCGTGAAACTTTCGTACTTCACATAGCGAACACCCGTACACAGGTTTGCCTTTCAATTTCAGCAACATGTTTCCGACTATCTTTAACGCATCCTCCACAAAATCCCTGGCACACTTTTTTAAAGTTGTTACCAGTGGTCTCGTGACTTCATTTGAGAAAATCTTTGGAGTCATCCCTACTCCCTTTCATTCCATTTTCTCCACTCTGGTTCGTGGATTGCATTTTTACTTGCATTACCAGCGGACGCTCTTGTACTTTTTTACATTTTTAAATATGGATGTCCCTCCTATGCAACCTCCGACCCTGCAGCTGCTGACACTGTTCCGCAATCGCATGCTAGAATATTATGGCACAATGCCGTTGGCGATATTAAGCACGGCATATGGATTATCTTTTCGGTTCTCCTACTTCACCTGTGTCCAGCCTGTATTTCACTGCCTGACCTGTGATTTCGATTGGGCCATTGATTTGTGTCTCTGCGGACCGGTTTCTCCTGACGTCGACTTTAATCAGCTGATGACTCCTATCATTACTCACGAGTTGATTTGTCCTGGCGAAAGGATTATGGCTGTGGCATTGATGCATGGACTACTTGGTCCCTGGAATTTACTGGCGGCAGCACAGTCTTTCTTGGAACACAGCTTTCTTGAAAACCCACCGAGCTGTCCTCTGATGGTGATAGAGGATCCGGTGCTGGGAGAGCACGTATGTTCTTTTCCGCTTTTAAATTGGATGGCTGAACTGTTTTCGGATGAAGACGGTGACTTCCTGTTGGAGGCTGTTGCAGCTTATTTTGCATACACAGTTATGTCATAGACCTTTTTCATGTTTCATATGCTGAGTACTAGCATTTCATTGACAATTCATTGACTTAATTGTCAAGTTTTTATTATTTACCTTGCCTATTGGCTTAAGACTCGATAAAGTACTTGGCTGTTTTATTTTTCTTTAGCATTGAATTTTCCTAGTTTTTAATGCTTTACCTTGCGGACCGTCCACATATAAACTTGCAATCTGCTCTCATGAGATGGCACTTCTATTATCTTATTCAGTTCGTTTCCGGATCATGAGGAGGTGTCATCTAGGTCCTGGATATCTTTACACCGTGTTAAGTTAGCATGGGCTCATTACCGGTTTAAACGCCATTTTTCCTTTTTTGCAACTTCTGCACACGACATTTAGTTGTTGCTTTAGCTTTCCACCTAGTAGTTCATCGTGGTTTACATGAGAATAATATGTTATTGCTCTACTATCTGCTTTGCTTGTTAAACTATATCTGTACAGCGAGTGCTAAAGTTTCAAGAACAACACGATACAGAATTGTTATGAGGTCTGATCTCCACGACTTCATACTCATAACATAAGTGCAACTTCTGCCAATTCTGGGCATGAGGCGGGTTTTATATTGCTTTGCCGAACACACATACACAACAGTTGATGCGGTTCACATGAAGAGAGAGCTGGTGTATGCTGATGTGATTCCTTCAAATCTAAGACACTAAAGTATGGGCACGCCCTAAACCAACACAAAGAGACCTTCTTAGCAAATAATATAATATGTGTATTAGGGAGGGTGAGATATAAGCAGCCGCGGGCCGTGGAGGGAGTTACGGTGAGGCAGGGAGGCGGGGAGGGGGAGAAGCAGGGTGGAGCCCTCTCTACCTTGCCCCTCCCCCTCCCCGCCTCCCTGCCCCACCGTAACTCCCTCCACGGCCCGCGGCTGCTTATAAGTGTTGCTAACTCTTATTCATTTACAGCATGTTAACATACTGTCACCATTCGCTTTTTATGTACTAGTAACTATGCTGGTAATTTTGCTACTGATAATATGTGTACTTGTATTCTCCACCCTGCTTCTCCCCCTCCCCGCCTCCATGCCTCACCGTAACTCCCTCCACGGCCCGCGGCTGCTTATAAGTGTTGCTAACTCTTATTCATTTACAGCATGTTAACATACTATCACCATTCACTTTTTATGTACTAGTAACTATGCTGGTAATTTTGCTACTGATAATATGTGTACTTTTATTATCTAAGGTACTACGCCTGAGAAGACGGCATTAGTAAATAAACATTTCAAATACACATGTGTTCTTCTTAACTCCATGTTCTGGTTTCTAAGAAATATATAACGACCGACTGTTCATGAGTTCCACGTATCCTGAGGTACTATAAGTTCATATTCTGGATTGTCTAAACATTGAGAGTTTGTTATATCCAATGTGACACTGTACCTAGCTTGCTAAATAGTTTTTGATTACTAACGTGAGTTTTGGGACACCCTAATTCGCCGAGGTTCCAATCCTCTGTCCACAGTTCTGTGTGAGAACAGAAACCCTGCGACAGGGGCACCCCCGACCCTTGCTGGAGCTTCATCACACTTGCGATACAACTCCAGCAATGCGCCACCTTTACGGCACAGATACATCACGCATCTGTGCTGTTTTTGCCCCGTGATGCGCCGCATTGTAAATGCAGCACACCATAGGTGACGGAACAGCGGCACAGAATGACTAACACATCCCTGGTGATGCGCCAGTCATCATAAATCTATCCCTATGCTTCTTATCTTGTTAGAGATGAACCGCCATATGTATCATCAAAGTTATTTGCATTTCCTAAATAGCGAACTTTAAGGAATAAATAGCGATTCTTTACCATTCCTAGTTTGCGATGAGCTATTTGCTAATTAGCCGAATGTAGCCCAATGAAGCCCAATGTAGCCCAATGTAGCCCAAAGATGGCCGCCAGACACACAAAAAAACAAATGTAGCCCAAATATCAGCCAGATGTAGCCCAACTATAGCCCAGTGACAGAATGACCAATCAGCTTCGCAAACCTCCGTTACGCGAAGCGGAGCGCTGTTACAGATATATATCTTTTTTTGAACGTTAATTTCTCAAAATCCACTGGAGCACATATATTGAGACCTAGCAAAGGCACATCGGGCTACCAGTCCCTAATATTTTGCCAAGTTTCGTGCAAATCCATTCAGCCGTTCAATTATTATTTTTATTATTTTTTTTTGCCCCGCGGGGCCCTTTTAAAACCTCCACATCAAACCTAGGGGGTCAGCGAGGATCTACTATGCCCCCTTATAGTTATTTCCCCCTTTGTTTTGACCTCCTCTTGTCTCTCGATCCTACCGAGAGACAAGATGGCGGCCGCTACGGACTGTTTGGAATGTTGACAGACGCCGGAGAACCAATCAGCTTCGCTTCACAAAGCTCCGTTGCGCGAAAAGTCCGCGAACCAGAGCGCTAACCGGTCCGCTGTTACAGATATATATCTTTTTTTAAACGTTAATTTCTCAAAATCCACTGGAGCACATATATTGAGACCTACAAAAGGCACATCGGGCTACCAGTCCCTACAATTTTGCCAAGTTTCGTGCAAATCCATTCAGCCGTTCGGGCTAAAAGTGAGGCCAACCGCCCTATGGAAAACTCAATGTTAAAAACACGTTTTGGGACCCCCCTTTTTTCTCGGCCCCCCCTTGACGAACCCCCCCCAAATTTTCAAGGGCTGCTCAGAAACAAAATGTGCCATTTTCCTGAAAATTTCAGCCAATTCCGTCCACAAACGCCAAAGTTATTAGACATAGAATTTTCAAAAAACCCATAGAGAAAAAATCCTAACTATATATACCTACTGGCGACCGCCAGTAGGTAATATATACATATTTTAACTTATATATTTTTTTTGTTAGGCTTTGAATTGTGAATTCACATTGGACTATGCTTGGACCCTACTGGATTCTCCATTTGAACTAGGCATTCCTTTTATTCTTTCTTATTATTCTTGCAAGACTAATTCCCATATTGACAGACTCTATGTAATTCCTTCTTTAATACCTCCTAGATGGCTGACATGAAGATAGGAAAAGACACACAATTGATGGACAGAATGCAGAACAAATCAAAACATTCACCTCCAGTCAAGAGATCTGGGCTAAATCCATCATTCTTTTGTTCACCATGCCACCCCAGTTTAGACCTGGCCATATGCAAATCAGTCTTGACCCTGTGCCTCATGGAAGCAGTCCAGCCCAAACTGCCAAACCAGGTCCTCTCCTGTTTTTGCTTTGCCATTGACATTCAGGACTGTTTGGCTAATGTGTTATCTTCACCAGGCCCATCTGCAGCCTAGGCTTAAATATTCATTTAGGCCCTATGCTCTAATCTTTTCAATGCTTTTATCTCTGTGGGACTGTGATGGCGCTCTGTGCTTCTCAGTAGAATTCTTGCTGATCATCCACTCAGTGCTGCCATCACTAGCTCGGGGAAAGCTCAAAGCTTCTTTGTTAGCCCGTCGACTAAATGGATGCTCACTGCTGTGATGAAGTCACTGGGAGGGGCTTATTGCCACTTAGAGGACTTTAAGTAGGTCACCATTTATCTGGGAATACTTTCAAGTTCACTCCTAGTGGTCTGGGACCTGTAATCGTCAAACTAATCACCACAAAAGGAAAAACAAAGATAGGGTGAGAGATACCACGACTCCCCTCCCCAGTTGGCCACCCTGCCTATGATGGGGTTTAATAGCAGCACTGGCAGTGCTTTCAGCTGAAGCACCCTATCACAGTACTGTCAGGAGACTTCAATACTATGGCCTCATACTTATTTGGAATATGAGAAGAAACATTCCACAGGCATGGGTGTTATTTTGAAATTGGACTCTTCAATGATACTGTCTTTTTCTAAAAGCTCATCATCTTGAGTACAGGGCTATGTTCTGATCAGGAAGAGTTCTTGGGCTGTCAGCTCCCTTGTAAGTGCATCCAGAAGCTGCCTTCTTACGGTGTCTGGAGTCTTTTCCCAGAGCTCTCTTCTTGCTTGGTGGGCAATGTCGCTCTTAAAATTGTTTCATCCACCTCAGCTGCCATATTCTCCATCCCTAGGTAGGCTTGACCATGTGGTACTACAGTAGACCCTTGAGAGAGGTGAGCAATTGGAAAGGACTGGGGCAAGATCCGTATCAAATATTTATGATTGGTTGACATTTTGACAGACTATATATTGATAAATATTTTTGCAGTCTGTATTTTTCCATTCCTTGTGTTGACAAGATGCCATAGACTTTGGTGGAAGGATATCACTGTCTCAACATATAATTTCAGATCAATAGTGGACTGCAGGAGTTTCACTGGCTCACCATATAATTCTGCAGCCACAACGGATTGGTAACCTTACGTAACATGCAAGGAGAACAAATTACTTACCTTCGGTAACACCTTATCTGGTAGAGACTATATCTAGCTTCAGATTCCTTACCTTCGAATTTCCACAGGCAACAGACAGTATCCAGAAGATTATTTGTGAGCAGTACCCCTGCGCGCTGGTAGGTGGCATTGATTGGCTCTGCATGGCATCATCCTGCATCAGAAGTGACGTCCTCTGTACCTATATAGGCACCACCCAGGTGTGCTGACGTCAGTTACTTTTGTGGAATGAGATCGCAGAACTTCAGAAATCTGCTTCTTGGCCAAAGGGTAGCAGATTTTGACACAAAGCACAACCCAACAAGAGACGATTTGCTTCTGTAACACCCGACCTTTCTTCACACCAACATACCCCACAAAGATTTGGTCATCCACCAGAATGCTTAGCAAAAAACAAACAGGTTGTAGTGTTCCCTTACAGGGAAATGTCCGCACATTCGCTAGGCAATCAGAAATGAGAATATAAAAAAGAGTGAAAAATACAAATATCCTACTGTGTGTATCTACACGGGTGCTAAATTTGCCCTAAACACCTACTACCTAACGGTGTTGTAAGCACACCTAGATGTGCATCCAACATAGCGAAAGAAACTAGGGCTTTTGCAGCACACCACTTATCAATATTCAGTCTTATTTATGGATATCTCATTTGTGGGTATGAGTAACCCCCTTTACTACAATAAGAGACAATTCAACAAATAGTCGCAGGTGGGGAATCAAGAAAGATCAGTCTTCTTGCTGTTCAGTAGCCTTTATTGTATTTCAAAAATATTCTTTCCTAAAAAAACTTCCAGCACACGACTTGCCGACAAGTGTTTCATCTTTTTCCAAAGACTTTTTCAAGGCTGGAATGTCAAAACATGTACTATATACAATACATACATTTAAAAAAGGACAACATATATATATATATATATATATATATATATATATATATATATATATACACATATATATATATATATATATTTTTTTTTTTACACATGTACTATTATACAAAATATATTAGTAGACAATACCGATATGTACACGTGAACAAATTTACACATAAAGATAAACCACATAGCGACACATATGACATTATCACATACTAATCAGAGCAATGCCTGTGTGTGGGTGTACACATATTCACATAAGATCTGTGCAAAAAACACAGAAAGCCAAAGGACCCAGATTGCCCAAGTAGAATCACGAAATGCATGGTGTGATAAGCAGAATCAATACTGTACAGTAGGAAAGAGCGAGAGAGGAAAATAACATAGACCCAAGAATCCGAAAAAAGTGAGCACGTCCATAGAATTGTGTAGATGTCAGCTAAACAACTAATACAAATACTGACCATAAATGTAGAGATCATAAATAACAGGACTGTGTGTGGGCCAAGCCTGGTCCCACGCAATAGAACGGTCGAAATCGGCAATTTGTCACTGTGATCTCCCGGATAAGCTCTAAAAGACACAGAATCACAATGATACAAGATCACACCAGTTACTATACTGGACAGCGCATAGCTTTGACAAATAATAGCCATGCTCGCATCCTTATACCCCTGTCTATTGTTCCAGACAAAAGGTTAGCTTTTTATACATCAACTTCCCGCACTAGTAATGCCCATTATCCACCAGAATGCTGTCAAGGTAGAACAGCAATGCTGTTTTTGGGTACACATGGTGGAGTCGCTCCTCTACTTCAAAAGGATATGGAGAAACCTAGAAGGAAGGTAGGGTGATGGACTGTCCTACATAGAATGGTATGACCGCTTTTGGCAGAAAGGAGACCCTTGTGTGAAGCACCACTTTGTCAGTGTGTATAGTGAAATACGGTGGTTTGGAGGACAGGGTGTGGGAGTAATGGCCCAAGAGGCATGCAGTGTTCACAGACTGCAATGCTAAGCTGGCAGAAGAAAACATTTTCTTCCCCAAATAGTCTAGCCTTTTGGATTCCTTGTCTGGAAGAGTGGTAGGGAATGCACCCGGGAAGTCGAGGCTTGGTCTACCAAGCTCTTTGGTGTAGGTTGTTGGGTGAGGAAGTTTGGGTCCCCTGGTGTGGGGCGATGGCGGCGGGCAATCGTCCTATTCACAGGAGCCCCTACGTTGGGATTGGACCCCCAACAGGACATCAGTGAAGTCATAATTGCACAGGAGTAGGGGTTGTGTGAGGACACTCCCGATTGGAGCACCTCTGTCAAGATGTAGGTCTTGACTGCCAGAGAGGGCAACTAAAGGTCAAGGATCTCAGCCGCCCTCTCCACCACCATTGCATACTAGTCACCCTCCTCCATAGCCATGGGAGGGTAAGAAATTATACCAGTATCTATAGAAGTATTCAGTCAACTTGCATCACCCGGTTCCTCACTCCAGTCCATATTCTTCAAGGTCCAGTGACTTCTCCCGTTCCTTCCTCAGTCAAAGCCCATGGGAAGAAGGCTAAGGCTCTGATCCAGGAAGCACGGTTCCTGTCGGAGTCAGTGTCAGACGATACCCATCCAGCTCTGCATTGGAGGTGGGGATCAAAATGGGCATAATACAAGTGCTGATTCTCCCTTTCCTCATTGGTGGCCGAATGAGGAGAAGTCAAAGAGAGCTTAAGCTTTTTTCTTTTTTCTTGTGCCTTTTACCTGAGTGTCCCGAGGACTTTGAATGGGGCAAAGAAGACTTCTGGCTCCGTGAACAATCCCGGGACCTCCCATTGACTGGGATCTGGATTTCCATGGAGTTGCATGCCGGGGCACTAGCAGCTTCAGGGACTGCTCCACCAAAGCCTTCGGGATCATGGCACGGTAATCGGGACATGACTTGGTGTTGTGGTCGTGCTTCAGGGACCACAGACAGATAAGGTGCAGGTCCTCCACCCATATCGGCCTCTGACAGGCGCTGCAAGGCTTAAAACCTGTCTTAAAAGATGACATCCTCAACACACCAGGCGGTGATACCTCAAAATGTTTTGAAAAAGTCTGTCAAAAATGACAGAGGGGTAGCTTTTTTCCAGATCAGCGCTGGCTGACACGGAAAGAAAAGAACTGCCATCAGCACGCCTGGGTGGTGCCTATGGGTGGTCGCTGCTACGAGTAGCTGATCAACACCACCTATCGGTGCGCAGGGTACTTCTCATGAAAAATCTTCTGGATCTAGCCTGACACCTGGGGAAATTCAAAGATAAGGAATGTAAGGCTAGAAGTCACTATCAGATACGTCTTGTAGCAGCCTTTGTCGAATATGCAGTTTCTCTATTCTAAAATATTTTTCAAATGAGAACCTTGACAATTTGTCTGAGTTTCCTTTTAAGTAGTAAAACTACTCTCCTGATCAATTATGGAGTACGGGGATATCCCTTCAAAGACAATTTAAAGCAACATGATTTTATGTAAGGCAGTACGTCAACGCTGAGATCCAGATGCTAGTATAAACCTGGAGAAGTAGCCCTTCGTTTATTATCAGTAGAGTACTGTATAGTGTTGATCTTTTGTAGCATAGAGCTCTTTTTGGGTCAGTGAGAATACAAAAATACTTAATGAAAGCATCTCGGACGTACAAAAGGTACAGGAAGGGCAATACCAAACTAAGTATATTTCTATTTTACATATTGGGGGATGAAAGGGATGCTACATAGTATGCACGTTGTCTAGTGAAAAAAAAATACGTATGACAAAAACGTACGATTATAATTAATGACAAATCAAAGTCATGTCATTGACTCAGAGTTCGAAATAAAAAATGACAGTTATTCCAAGTCACATAACGGTCAACTGGAACTTGAGTCTACGTCAAAATAAAATAATTAATATCAAACTAAAATTGTTAGCAAATAATTATTTTAATAAATGATTATTTAAGGTAAAATGCACGTTTAAAAAATCAAATGTGGGGGGCGTGGCTACGCGGGCGAAGATGGTGGTAGCAGCTTGCTAAAGCTCCCGCCGGCCCGTACTTTATCCGACTGCAAATCCTGGCTCCCAGACCCGTTTCAATCCCCAAACGGCCGGTGAGCTATTCGGAGGGCAGGAGGTATCGCCCGGTGTGTTCTATGGTGCTCCCAGATCGCTGGTGGAGCTGCAGACCGTGGCGGCAGTTTCCGGCCTTGTCCCCCGGGAGGAACCGGGACCTCGAGTTTCGCGCTCCCCAGCCGGGGAGTCGCAGTGCCACCCTGCATAGGTCCGTCCCCCGGGGACTGGCGGAATCCTTCTTCCGGGCGGAGTGAGAGGCTGCCGGAGGGGCCCTCTGGCTGTGGTGAGTGCCTGCTCCGACCTGTGGAAAGGGCCGGAGTGCGACGAGGCCTGCGTTGAGGCAGCAAGACCGGGGCCTCGATTTTCGGGGCCTCCGACATCGCCAACTGTGAAGTGGCTGGGGTGCTCCGGCCGAGCCGGCGGACCACTCGGCTGGCGGACTGACCCTGCACGGCGGCGATTCCGGGGAGCAGCGGCTGGACGCAGATGGGCCTCGCTGCGGTCCTGGATCTCGCCTGGTGCACCTGGGGAGAGTAGTGGACAGCATCCTTGCAGGTCAGCCGGGGCCTGGGTTCTTGTGCTCTCCCGGTGCTGGCTGCGGACAGAGCCGACGCGGAATACAGGAGGTGTCTGGGGGCGCCGCTGAGCTGCTTTCTGGGGAGACCGGTTGGGCCTACCACGATTGGGGGTGCGGACCCTGCCACGGACGGCCAGTGGGCCACGTTGAACTTCCCTTGGACTGTCGTTGACGGAGCCGGTGGTGTGGCGGTCGGGACGCCCGAGGTCCTGTGAGGCCGGTGACTCCGGAGAGATCCGCTGTGTGCCCTGCGGAGCAGTTGGTGGCAGGGGGGTGGGGGCCCGGAGACCAGCTCCGTCGACCCCTGGCTGGGGGCCGTTTCCTCTTCGGGGGCCGGGGACAGTTCCGCTCTTCGGTGGTAGAGAACCCCCCCCTCTCCCCCCCCCCCTCAGTGGAGCCTCCGGATACAGGACCCTACATTTTCACGCAGCTATGACTAGGGGAGGTGGCGGCCCACCCAAGCAGGGGCCTATAGACAAGTTTACCGGCCCCAGCGGAGGGTCTGGGGCTCCTAGTGGGAGTGGAGGAGCGGGACCGGACAACGCGGCACTCATGGCAGCGATCACCCAGTCCAGGGATATGCTGGACGCAAAGATTGGGGCGGTGGGTGCAGACGTGACCCTACTGCGACAGGACCTACGGAACGCTGTGGAACGGATCACCGAGACGGAGTCGAGGATATTGGTGGTCGAGGATGAGGTGGGAACTTTGAAACGCAAAATGGCCGCGATGGCACAAGTTCAGAAGGCTCTTGCGACCCGGGTGGAAGATGCGGAAGGCCGCGCACGTAGGAACAACCTACGCTTTGTTGGCTTTCCGGAACGATGCGAAAAGGACAATATGGAGCAATTTTTAACCGGATGGCTGGAAAGCTGGCTTCCCGTGGGGGCGCTTTCTACCTGCTTTGTGATTGAACGTGCACATCGTGCGTTAGCGCAGCGACCACCTGAGGGAGAACGGCCCCGAGCTGTAATCGCCAGACTGTTGAACTATCACGATCGGGACGTGATCCTACGCGAGGCGAGGGCCAAAGACTCGCTCATCTATGAGAATCGAAAGATCATGATCTTCCCTGACTACACCAGGTTATTGCAGCAGCAGCGTCGCTCATTCTTGGATGCTAAGGCCAAACTGCGTGGATTGAAGATCCAATATTCCCTGCTGTACCCGGCCCGCCTGCGGGTTGTTTACCAGTCCCGAACTCATTTCTTTGACTCTCCTGAGGATGTTTTCAGATGGACTGACGAATCGGTGCAGATCAGGCCCCATGCCCAGCCGGGTCTCAATCCTGATGCCCCTGGAGGTTCGTCGCAGGAGCGGAGGGGCCAACCGGCCCGTACGGGCAGACAGCGGAGGTCTAGGTCGAGGAAGAGATCCGCCTCAGCCAGTGTGACTCGTACCGGTGATACTGTGGTGTCCGACGTCTCCGAAGACAATTCATGAGCGTATGGGAGTCTCTGCGCTGTTGCAGCGCGCTTGAATAGCCGGAGGGTCCGTGGCTGGGACTCGTTCCGAGGAGTGTGGGCGATGTTTAAAGCGCTTGTTCCTGTTCTTGGGGATGGTTTCCTGTAATGGTGGTGGTGGATAGGGGTCTGGGAGTGACTAGATAGGGCCTCCGACCACCACACACAGTGGTTGTTGGTATGGGGTAGGGTGGGGATTGCAGTCTTTAAGGGGTGTTGGGATCCATTGGTATGGTTGGTCTTGGGCCCTCTGTTTTGGGCTCGGGCGGCCCATGCCGCGACAGGTACTTCAGTGTTCTATGAGGTATTGGGGTGGGGGGAGTTGGGAGCAGGGGTTGGGGGTAGGACATGTGGAGACAGTGATGACTGAAACTGTAGGGTGTGTTAGAGTAGTTCCTGTTGTTGCTGGGAGGGTTGGGGATGGGAGGGGTAGGGGAATGCACGTGCTGTTTGTTATAGACCTGGGAGGAATACACGGTGGGTGGCGATGGCACGGGGGGCCGTCATGTTGGACCTCGTTTGACTATGGCTGACTCGCCTCACGGACTCCCCCGGGAGTCCCTACGGATAATCACATGGAATGTCAGGGGGATGCTGGATGTCATTAAAAGGGGGGCGGTTTTGCGGTGGGGGAAGAGGGAGGCTGCTGACGTACTCCTGCTCCAAGAAACTCACATGATGGGCTCCAAGGTACTTAGTTTACAGAGATTTGGATATCATCAGGTCTTTCATGCCGGTTTTGTCAGGGGCTCTAGGGGTGTTGCTATACTGGTGCATCGTAGAGTTGCATATGTTCATGAGAAGCAGTGGGCTGACCCTCAAGGCCGCTTTATATTCATCAAGGGCACGGTGGGCATGGAACCGGTTGTGTTTGGTAGTGTGTATGCCCCCCCCCCCTCTGCAGTGGGCCCTCTCCGAGAGGCTGTTTACGGTGTGGGATGATATCCCGGAGTCCTTGGCGGTGATTGGCGGCGATTGGAATGAGGTGATGGATGTGAATGTGGACCGTCAGAGGCGACGAGGAGTGCCTGCTGGTCCTTCTACAAGTTCCCCTACCCGGTTGCAGGCTATGGTCGAGGGATTAGGATGGGTGGATGTGTGGCGACATCTGCATCTGACAGCGCGAGAATACACGTATGTCTCTGCAGTGCATGGCTCGTTCTCGAGGTTGGATTATGTGTTTATGCCCGCCGTCTGTCTGAGTAGAGTACGCAGCGCTGCGATGCTACCGAGGGGACTCTCGGACCACTCACCTGTCTCAGGCACGATTGACCTTCTTACGAAGAGGCAACCTTTCCGGTGGAGGATGTCCTCGTGGCATCTCCAGCAGCCCTCTTATGTTCAACACCTGCGGGAAGCTGTTGCACACTACTGGCGAGAAAACCTAGTAGAGGATACGGACGTTGTAGTAGTCTGGGAAGCCATGAAACCCACTAAAAGGGGGGTGGACATTGCTTGGTGTGCTGAAGCCCGCCGTAAACGTCGGGAGTCGACCACTGCGGCTGCCAAACTCGTGGAGGACCTAGAACAGCGGAGTCGGGGTGGAGGGGACGAGGTAGCGGTGCGGCTGCTTCTCCAGGCGCAGCAGTCCTATGCCACTCACTTGATGGGCGAGGCTAAACAGGCGTGGCTTGCCACGCGGAGCAGGATATACCAGTGGGGGGACAAGTCCAGTACCATGCTCCATAGGTTGTGTCAGCAGCGTCTCCAGCCGATCACGCTGCCGGGCCTCACTGGTGAGGATGGGGTGACGATTACGGAGCCGGCCGACCTTGCAGCGAGTTTCGCCGATTATTTTAGGTCACAATATGCCCCACAAGATGGTCTCAGCGCTGAGGACGTGGCTAAATTTATTGACGACCTGCCCCCTCGGGCGGTGTCTGACGAGGCCAGATGGGACCTAGATGCTCCGCTTACGGCAGAGGAGCTTGGGGAGGCACTGGGCCAACTTAATGTTGGTAAAGCTCCGGGCCCGAATGGCTACCCCTGTGAATTTTTTAAGAAATTCCAGCTTCTCCTTGGGACCAATTACCGGTCTACTCTGGAGGCGGCACGAGAGCGGGGCAGATTGCCACCTGACTGGTGCCACGCCGAAATTGTGGTTTTCCAAAAACCTGGCAAACCCCCTGATAGACATGACTCGTATCGCCCCATCTCGTTACTGAATATAGAAGCCAAGATTCTAGCGAAGGCGTTAGCGAATCGCTTACTCCCCTATATGGTGGACTTAGTCCACCCGGACCAAGCAGGCTTTATGCCCCATCGGGCGACGCGGCACAACATCCGGCGAGCGCAGGCGGCGGTGGACGCGATGGGAGTCCTGGGAGAGGAGGCGGCTTTGTTATTAGCAGACATTCGTAAGGCGTTTGATTCCGTCAGCTGGACGTACCTTTTCGCGCTTCTTTCTCGCCTCAACCTGGGCCCGGTGCTTCTGTCGTACATCTCGCTGCTCTATACGGATGTCACGGCGTCCGTTAGGATCGCTGGGGCCACGTCGGAGGTATTTTCCATCGGACGGGGGACCCGTCAGGGGTGCCCGTTGTCCCCGTACTTGTTTGCGCTGGCTATGGAGCCTCTAGCGTCTTGGGTTCGCATAGATGCACAGCTCCGGGGTTTTGTTTGGTCTGAAACCCTTATGGATAGGATTGCCTTGTATGCGGACGACGTCCTCTTCTTTCTTACCGACTTGGACCGCTCGGGGCCCCGAGTGTTGGAAATTATGAGGATTTTTGGAGAGGTCTCGGGTCTTAGCTTGAGTCTAGGCAAGTCTACCCTCTGGGTGCTGGGAGGCAGGACGGAGGTGGGCCTCTGGGCGTCAGGCATACGGCAGGCGACTGACGGTCTGCAGTATTTGGGGGTGTTCCTTTCTGAATCCGCCAGTGTTACGTGGGAGCGTAATATTGTGCCTGTGTGGGATAAAGTGCAAGGGGATGTTAAAACTTGGTCTCGGATGCCGTTAACCATTTTTGGCAAATCGGCGATATTTAAGATGGTGGCTCTTCCCCGTCTATTGTACCAGTTACAGAACTACCCCCACCCCATCCCTCCCCAGTGGTTTCGGCAAGTTAACTCTGCCCTGTGTCGCTTTCTGTGGGCCGGGGGCGCAGCCAGAGTGGCCCTGAAGACGTGCTTCCTCTCCACGTATTGTGGAGGTCTGGCCACCCCGGATCTGTTGTCATATTATCAGGCCTCACAGCTGCTCATACTCAATGAGTGGTGGTATGGCGACAGAGGGGACCCGGCGTACGCCCTGGAGCGCTCTTTGATGGGCGACCATACTTTGCACGCGGTGCTCTACTCGGCTCGGCTGCGGCGGGTATTGCCATGCGTCACGAGGGTAGTCTTCGCTGTGTGGCGGCAGGCGTTACGTCGTATGGGTTGGTGGGGTAGGCTGACTGCAGAGACACCGTTGTGGCATAATGGTCAACTCCCCAGCCTAATGACTCTCTCCGGGTTCGATGGCTGGGATGCAGTTGGGATATCGACGTTGGGACAGGTCATGTCCGGGACTACTCTTAAGTCCTTCCAGGACCTTAGCGCTGAGTTCAGTATGCCCCAGACCCAGTTCTTTCGATATTTGCAGTTCCGGCACGCACTCGCGCCCAGTGTCGCGAACCTCGATTCGCTCCCTGAGTTTAGCCCCATTGAAGCTAAGATATTCATGGGGGACCTTGGTGACAAGAAGATCTCTCGCATTTATCAGACGATGGTGACCCACTGCTCTTCCACCCTACTGCCTTTGAAAGCCGCTTGGGAAGCTGACATAGGCCCCCTAGATGAGGATGACTGGAGGGAGGCCGTGGAGTCCCCGCGTGGAACCGCGATAGCGATGCGGCTTCGCCTCATTCAATTCAAGTACCTTCATAGGGCTTATTATACCCGAGAGAGGCTCTGGAAGGCTGGTCTAATTGGCTCGTCGGAATGTCTGCGGTGTGGCACGGCTGTGGGTACACTGCTGCATACAGTGTGGACATGCCCTAGATTGATTGGGTTCTGGAGGGGTGTATGGAATTGCTTGTCTGAGGTCTTGGGGTGGGACCTCCCGCGCACCCACCGGTTGGGTTTGCTCCATGTCCTCGAGGGCGTGGGTGGGAACATCTACAAGCGCCACTTATTGCTACTGGGCTTAATAGTGGCCAAGCGAGATCTAGCCAGAGCATGGAAGAGTGTCCGGGCCCCCCCCCTGTGTGCATGGAAGGCCGGTTTGGATTTTTATATGGGATTGGAACGACCTGTGTTTGAGGCGAGGGGCTGCCCACATAAGCATTTTAAGATCTGGAAAAGATGGGCGGAGTACAGGGGGCTGCTTCTCGATCCCCCGGAGGTGCAAGAGGAAGAGTTATAGCCATTGGTACCCGAGTGCCTCCTTGCGGTGTCATGCCTTACGACCGATGTTACTGAGTGTCTACTGCACGTGCATTGGGTTAGGGTGGGATAAGGGGTGGGTAGTGGGGGTGTTGGGCATTGGGAGTTGTTGGGGGGGACTAGGGTTGGGGAGGGGGTTCCTTACTTGATTTCTTCTTCTATTCCTTGGTTTTTATTATGATGTGTGTACACTACGCTGCAATGTTTGGTGGCGCTCTCCTGATTGTGGAGAACCACGCCTTTTGCTCTGCTTTCACTCAAATGAAAATAAAAAATTTGTTGTGAAAAAAAAAAAAATCAAATGTGCCTTTTCCTAAAACCACTCTAGCTGCCATCAAGTAATTCGCGCAAATTTCAAGATATTTAAATGCTTTCATGCCAAGAAGGTTGTAATTCTAATCAAATCAACATATATAGTTTGTACAACTACACCTTCTGAAGGGAAAGAGACAAGGATCCTTAAGGTTAGCACTAACCTTACACTGGTGATGCTTGACAAATGGCTTGAAAGAGTAAGGCTGCCAGAGTTGGGATTGATAACTGGCATTACCACACTGGGCAATTCCTTGGAAACATTCAAATCCTTTGTAGGTGGGATAAGGGCAGTTACTTCAGGGATTAAAGGTTTACCCTTTTGTGGTAGTTTTGAAATAATCCTCGCACTCTCCTTGGGAAGCATGTGCTCTTGTTTTGGTTTTCTCTCTGCTTTATCTACGTTTACGTGAGCATCTTTGAATTCAGATTTGCTTTCATGGTGGGTTATTTCCTTGTCACTTTCCTGCAGCACAAATGAGAAACACAAATATATTAGTGTTATGGAAATAACTGCAACAAATATACTAAGCCTTGATTAAAGTGGGAAGATATTCTCATTTTTTACTCAAATGTATGTTTGTGTCTGAAACAAGATTACAAGTAAGGTGTAATTTGCTCACCAGCTGTTTAACCTTCAATTTAAATTTTGGAGCAAATTAGAGAGGGATTTGCTAATAGTACAAATTGCCAGTTTGAGCTCCTCGTGGCAGGTGAAAACATGCAAAATGTAAAGATAAATCCTCCTTCTGTTATCTCGACCTTAACAGTCCTTTTGTTTTGCTGGTGCCACATGTAGCTCAGGAGTGAGGAATTCCTGTACCCCTAACACACTTTACTATTCATTGTGTCTTTGGAACAAGTCAGGGAAGGACACTGTCTGCAGTTAAGGTAACATTTGTTCCCATATATTAGTGCTCTTCGAACATGTTTTTTATGGCTCATTAATACAAAGCCTTTATTATTAGGGTGAGCCCTAGTAGGAAATGTATGTTCAGACTGCACTAACAGTGGTTCCAGTATAAACATTTGCACACATGCTTGCAAAGTTTAACAATAGAAGGCTATGCATTATAGTTCCAGCATCCTCTTTGATTAGATGCAAACATATGAAAAAGCCTGTGAGCAAAATTAATGATTCTTTTCTTCGAAAATAAAAAGTTCATTAAGAAAAGACAACTAGGAAGAAAGCGTTTCGCTAAAATACTGTGACATTTTAGGTACTGTTTCTTTGAAGCATCAATTAGTAAAATGTTTTGATGAAAGCTAGTATTTCTCAAAAATATTCGGGAGACAGCGTTAACAATGCTGTCAGTGCCACGCACGTTGGTAACATCCGCGTTGTTACCACGCATGGCATTACATCACAAGTCGTTAACACCAGGGAATGTGTTGGATCTTAAGTCCAACACATTCCCTGCTGTTGCGCAAATTGGAGTAGGAATAGCAATTTAGCCATCTAGTGCAAGTCGTAGAAACGACTTGCGTTGTAATGCCATGCGTGGTAACAACGCGGACGATGTAACGTCCGCGTTGTTACCTACCGCGATGCAATATGTGGCGTTGTAACGTCACATATTCAAAATATTCATAATGGAAAATCAGTGTAACTAGCTTCAACTCAATTATAGTAACATGAAAATAAGCAAGCATTGTAAAACCCAATAGGTATGACGTTGGTGGTCAGCCTTTTGGTTTTGTCAATATGTGTCTTGCAATACGTGTCTTGTTTTGACATGGTTTTTGTAAAACTTTTCTGCTGTAGGAGCTGCCAGGCTCTCATCATTATAACCAACACTGGCAAAAGCAAAAATATTTCTGGTCTAAAAAACCGACATTGCCACAAGTTCCTGGCACTAAGCAAAACTACTTTGCGTGCCAATATGTTCTTTGTTAAAGAGCAAAATACTTTCACTCACAGTGAAGCCAGCCAGCAGACAGAGAGAGAGAGAGAAATGTTATAAAAACCAAATGTCCTGATTAACGCCATACCTGAATAGGGGGCCAATTCTTAAAGCAAGTCACAAAAGTGCACCCATGAGATACGTCTTTGCATTCATGCAGATTTACGGCTTTCATGAATTCACAAGAATTTACAAAATTAGGTCATGAAATCTTACTCCTGCAAAATATTTGATAACCGCATTTTCGCACAAGCAAATATGAATGTGTAGATTTGCTCATGTGAAAATCTGTTGTGCTGTAACAAGTTTACTTTCCCACCAACCACTTTTTTACCCAACCATGGAAGAAGTTTAACTTCTGCCCCTTCAGGAGTACCCTTGTACACTTACGGACAACTTATCCTGTAAAAGAACAAGGATTGAAAACCTCTATCTATCCCAATCTCACCTTTGCACACACCCACTATAACAAAATAAAATTGAAAGGCACATATATTCTCCTATCATAAACTTTGACTAAGCCCAATAAATTGCATGCTGATCCATGAACAATCACATAAACCAGCTACAAAATTCAGTTACTCTCCCCTTTAAAGAACCCTGCACACTATTTTTCAACCAACTTTCTTTTCTACTGTCATCCCAAGACATCACTCTTCCATTTACTCAGGATTGCGAAATCATAACCAATTGCAGCATTAAGCCCTTCCTGCGACTCCCCACCCACCCTACATCGTTTGACTGGCAGGAGAAGACAGGCAACCTATCTTAAAATCCCACAGCACCAACAGAATGTATAAGAAAAGAAATAAGCAAATCACAAAATACCTTAAAACCATAAAAAGATGAACAATTGAATAAGAAATACATATATTAATTAAGGCGGACAATAAATTATATATTAAAAATGAAAACAATCCACAAAACCATTACAATACATTTTAAATTAAAACCAAATAATGTACAATATAAAAAAATAAAAGAATTATTAATGCTATAAACTATTTAAACACAAGGAGATGATGGACTGGGGGTGGATTAATTCAGCATTCTGTCCATCACCTGTTCTTTTTGTATTTGTCGCCCTAAGCGGGAAGGGTATGTCCAGCCGTGGGTCCTGTGCTCGCTATGCCACCAGATTCAAGCACACCTGGCTGATGAGGGTGTTACCCTGAAACCTGTCCCAGGATGATTGTTTCTGGTCCAGTGAAGACCTGGCCTGGCAGTTTGGTCTGGACTTTTCCCATGGGGAATAGAGTCATGACTGATTTGCATATGGCTGGGTCTAACCTGGACTAGTGTGGTGTGTAAAGATGCAAAAAAACGATTGATTAAACCCAGATCTATGACTGGGGGAATGTTTGAATAATTCAGCATTCCGTTTATCATCTGTTCTAATTTGCATTTGTCGCCCTAAGTGGGAAGGGTATGTCCAGACGTGGATCCCGTGTTTGCTACCCCACCAGAATCAAGCTAACATGGATGATGAGGGGTGTTACCTTGAAACCGGTCCCAGGATGCTTGTTTCTAGTCCAGGGAAGAACTCGCCTGGTATTTCGGGCTCAATTGTTCCCATGGGGAACAGGGTCAAAACTGATTTGCATACGGCTGGGTCTAAACTTGAATAGCGTGGCGTGCAAAAAAATTATGGATGTAACCCAGATCTGTGACTGGGGGTGAATGTTTGATCAATTCAGCATTCCGTCCATCATCTGTTCTTTTTGCATTTGTCGCCTTAAGTGGTAAATGTGTGCCCAGACGTGGGCCCAGTGTTTGATATGACACCAACTTCATACTAGCATGGCTGATGAGGGTTGTTACCATGAAACCGGTCACAGGAAGCTTGTTTCTGGTTCAGGGAAGCCCTGGGTTGGCAGTACGGGCTGGACTGTTTCCATGGGGAACAGGGTCAAGACTGATTTGCATATGGCTAGGTCGAAACTGGAATGGCATGGCGTACTAAAAAATGTATTTAACCTAGATCTGTGACTGGGGGTGAATGTTTGATTAATGCAGCATTCGGTCCATCAATTGTTCTTTTTAAAAACTCTATTTAACCAACATTATGAAAACGATTGGAGTCTGACAGTATTAAATATTATTTATGCATTGGTAGGGAATGTTTTGAACTTAGTATGGGTAAAATGTACTATTCCCTCTCCAATCTGTGCAACAGAAGGGAAAGTGTTGGACTTTAGAGGGGAAGCATTTACTACTCCTACTCCGGGCTGTGCAACAGTGGGGAAAGCATTGGATTTCGGAGTAGTACATTTTCTATTCCCACTCCAGTCAGAGCCGCAAAAGAGAGTATTGGACTTTGGAGAGGTGACATTTACTATTCCCACTCCAGTCTCTGCAACAGTAGGGAAAGCCTTGAGTTTCAGATGTGTAACGTTTACTATTCCCACTCCAAACAGAAAAACAGAAGGGAAAGGGCTGGACTTTGGAGAGATAAAATGTACTATTCCCACACCAGTTGGTGATACAGTGGGGAAAGCGTTGACATTTTGAGGGGTGGAGACTTACTCTTCCCACTCCAAATAGCGCAACAGTAGGGAAAGCGTTACAATGTAAAGAGATTAATTTTACTATACCTACTGCAGTCTAAACAACAGTAGGGAAAGTACTTCACTTAAAAAACGTTACATATAAAAGTAAAACTTCGCATAAGACGGATATGCAGTTCGGAGGCTGAATGTGCAGCTGCGCAGGAAGCCAGTAGACTGAGATTTTTGGCCCGGGGATATTCCAATGAAGTCATTGAGTCTGCGATTATTCGGACTCAACAGATGCCCCGGATTTTAACTCTAACTTCGAAGTCTCAGGATAATCTCAATCCCATACAGGAAGGTGATACACAATCCTGCATGATTTTATCCTATAGTAGGCAACACTCTGACATTAGAAAAATCATGTACCGGAATTGGAATCTCATTAAAGGGGATCCAGTCATTGGTCAGAGGGTTCCAGACAAGCCATTGCTTACTTTTAGGAGATGTCCGTACATGGCCAAGGCATTGGTCAAGAATACAATGGAGCCCCAGATTTCCAGCACATGGATGGCCCTCAGTAAAGGTTTTAAACAGTGTACTCAGTGCAAGGCCTGTAGGAATGGCTGTAACAAAACTAATTACATGAGCCCTTTTAAACAACATCCGCAGGAAATCTCAAAAAGACTCACCTGTAAGACAGATTTCGCGGTTTATGTGCTGGAGTGTCCGTGTGGGTTGAGGTATGTGGGAAGCACTAGGCGTCCCGCCCACAAGCGGATACTCCAGCACATAAGGGCGATAACAGGCAAAGATCAGGCCTATTCGGTGGCAAGACACTTTGGTCAACTCACGAAGCTAATCCAGTCCATCTCCAGTACTATGTAATTGACACAGTCGGGCCTTTGAAACGAGGGGGTGACCGACAAGCGAGGCTTCGCCTTTTAGAAACCCGATACATACTAGAACTGGACAGCAAAAATCCCAATGGACTGAATGCTAGTGAGGACCTATACACTTATCTTTGAAGGGTTTGTTTGATGTGGGACCATTAACGAGTAATCTGGATTTTACTCAGGGGCCTCTGCATATAACTGTGTATAAAGAGGATTTTTTGTATTATTTTAGAAAAAATTGCAGAAGACTGTAGTCTTTAGTCTGACTCAGATTGTTTTTATGGTGGGGGTTATTTTGACGGTTAATTTTTACTGTCATATATTTGCACTTGCACTGGCACTTTATAGACTTATTTTGCACACCTTGACTCCTAGGGACCAGTAGATGGAGAAATGGCTTTTTGAGACAGGGTTGGGAGATTGCCAGAATTAATCTATGCCCACTTTGGGCAATATTTTCAAACAGAATTGATGTATTTCTTCTGAAAGGTTTATTTGAGAAGCTATAGTTGAACAGTATATCATGTATTAAGCAGTGACTATATTCTGTTCAGGGCGATAATATTGGAACAAAACAACATATATGTGGATTTTATAAATTTCCCGTTTTTTAAGAATCTAAGATGTGATTTTTATGAACTTTATATGCAATTATGAATTTTTAAATAATTTATATTTATTCAATGTTTGTGCATTAGCCCGATTGATCACCTTAAAAGTATAGGGGTCAGTTTCAGCTCCAAGAAAGTATTTCTTTGATGTTTATATCTGTTTAAACTCTGCCTAATTTGCACTAGCACTTTAAATACTGGTCTCTGCCAAACGCAACTTGCCATGTGATCAAGCTTCAGTGGAAGCGAAACGCGTTATGGCGGCTGGCTGGCTGAAAATAAATCACTTTGATTAAGCACTGATTCCTAGGTCCGCTTCTTGTCATTTTCAAAAGGCAGGAGCCTTTTTCTTGGTGACGACTTACTTGTACAAAAGTAAAACTGTGAATGTAGAAAAATTATGAATTCTTAATATAAAAATTATTAATTGACATAAATATTGATATATGTGTGTGATAAAACATAAAAACACAATAATCAGTTTACATAATTACTACTCAATACAATAATGATCAATTAATAATTATTATTCAAATAATTAACTTCCCACCTTATATCTCTTCAAACATAGCAGCTCACACCTACAATATAACTTAAAACATGATTATTACATAATTTAAATATTGAAAAGCAATTGAAATAATTAACAATAATCAATTTTTAATTATTAATTGACTAACCAGCCTAAACCCCTGCAAACCTAGCCGTCCACAACTAAAATATAAAAAGAATACAGAAGTATTCCATAATTTTAAAATTCAATTAAATTAGTACTTTACACATAATAATGAATAAATAGTTAATTATTATTTTATTAACGTCCCACCCTAAACCTCTACAAACCTAGCATCCTGCAAGGATAAGTTACTTGCCTCTAATCCTAGTTCTCTTCCAGGGATATACTCATCAAAGTCATAAGTACTGAATAGCCCTCCTCCAAGTGCGAGACCCCAGAGCATATACAAAATACATATATGTATATATATCGTCGCTTCACTTGCACCAAACTCACATACTCTCGAACGGGTGCTTTTCCGGTGGGGGTGCTCCAGACGTGTTTCGAAAGTCGCCTTCCTCGATGGTATGAGGGCGCACCAGAAACTGCAACTTTTTATATTGTATACAAACACCACTTTTCCTGTTTTGTCATGGCAACATAGAAAAGGGACCAACATATCCACATTGCAATGACAGCACCATATTTAAGCATACTGCAATCAATTGCAATATCATAATATCAGCAGATAATGTTTTGGGCAATGTCCATCAACTGTTTGCATTATCAAATCCATTTGATTACATACATATCTAGATTAAAAAATATCAAACAATTCATTTGAATTAATTTACATTTGCCAAATCTCGCCCAAGATGGGCCGATTATCCTGCATGTCTCCATTATCATACATGGAACTGCTGAACTTACCCAATTTCCACACAATCCTGCCCTGGATGGGCTTAAAATCTGAATACATTACAGAGCCTGCAAAAATAAATCCCTTTGCTACAATATCATACATGATCCATACTCCCAATATACACCCCAAAGTGGAAAATTGGACATAAATAACATCCATAAATGATAAAAGTAGACAATTGTTATATAAAGAATGAGAAAATAAAGCAAAATCCGACAATAATTCATTCATAGTAAACAATACCCAAGAATTCATCTATCATAAAAATTCAATAGCGCTCTTCACAAAATTCCACCCCTAAACCCATAATTCATATTCTAAGTTATCCAGAATTTCTCAGATTATTAGAGTTTAGACTGTTTAGATTTTTTTTTTATATTCTTTTATTAATTACATGCTTCGCAGAATACTCTATAGACAGACCCAGGGATGAGTAATACTAGGGAAGAGAGCCCTATATCCTAAGTGTACTATAAGTTCCTCATTGCTATTCAATCCCCCGGGAGTATTGGTACCTAGATCTATAACGTACCTTGACTCTAACCTTCTTTTTTTTTGTCAAATCTGTTTTTATTGTTTTAAGGTTAGATTTACAGCACAAGCATCACTTATAAAAGCTCACAGTCATATACAGGTCATTCGTCAATGCATTAGCACATGGTCATAATATGTTACATGAGTTCGAGCTTTACTATGAATAGAGCAAAAGATGCTCACCCAGGGGCTAACTGAACTACATTTCGTCAGTCCTGATGCAGACTCTGAGGCTACCAATTGGGGCCGGTGTGCTAACTTCTCAACAGTCTGTGCGGTCCAGGGCTGACCCTCCATCTTGGGCATGCAAACAGACAGTGTATATCTGAAACAAGAAACAATACCAGTGGCAGCAGAAACCGTGTGTGTATTTAACTCCAGCTCTTTTCCCCCTTGTCCTGACCCGCCACCCCCTCCAGAGTTGCGTGCACGCTCCTCATCTGTGTCCGCGTTGGCATGGTTGCCTTCATGTCCTGGTGGAGCAGGAGTAAAGCGTCACCAGATTATCCCGGCAGGAGAATGACCTGTGGTATGCACCCACCCGTGTGTACACCTCCAACACCCTCCATGTGGCTCGTACGCCCCTCCCTGTCCGACTGTTGTAGTGCACCAAGCATCCGCTCCCAATGGGGCGCTATGGGTTCCTTTCGGAGCCCTAGAGTTTCCTCCCTGCGGATGGCGGTCCACTCTGTCCTAGCCCACGCCTGAAATGAGGAACTCAATGCCCAGCGTACACGGTGGGTCATGTTCCTTCCATCTCCTTGTATGGAGGTGTTTTGCTACCACTAGCCCCAGGTCCAGAAAACGGGATGACACCTTATCCTTGGGAGATCCCTTGAAATTATGCAGGATGTACTCAGTCCAGTCAAAGGGTATGGTTCATCCTGTGCAGCTCTGCTGTAGTGCACTGATTGCGCGCCAGTAAGTGCCCAGCCTAGGACAGCTCCACAGAATATGCAGGAACCCCGCCCCCAGCTCGCTACACCTAGGACAGAGCACATCGTCACGGTAAAAATACTTATTAATCGACTCAGTCGTGAGGTAAGCCCTGTGGACAATAACGAGCTGAATTTGGCGGAATTGCATGTTTCTGGGGATGCGCACCGGACTTTTAAGTACCCTTTCCCATTCTTTGTCCGCTAGTGGCCACCCCATGTCTAGCTCCCATTTGCATCTAAGTGGGCCTAAACTAACTGCCACGTGTTCCCTTAATGATGCCGCAAACCAGCGAACTAGATGCCTGCCCCTCCCCATAACGTGCAGGTACTGCATTGTTAAATGCTGTCTGGGCTCCGTGGTTACGTCTCCCCACCTGGCGGGCAGCTTCGCTATCAATGAGCGGTATACTAAGAACCCCCCGGGTGGAAGCCCCTCTTCTGTTACCAGTGTCTCCTATGTCATGAGCTCCCCATCCCTGTATAGGTCTCCAAGCGTATGGATGTCAGCCTCCCGCCACTCCGTAAGCATGGAAGCCGTGAGCACCCCTCCGCCACCAGTCGAGCCCTCCAGGGGTATAGCTGGCACATAAAGAACCGTGTTACAGGTGAGGTATAAAGCCCTCTGGTAGCATTTGTATGCCACAGTCAGGAGGAGCGGTGTTGGTCTCTCAATCACAGCTATGGGGTGGAAAAGTCTGGTTATACGCTCTAGTCAGTATTGCGGCAGTGCTGTGGCTGTATCGTCTCTACCTCTATCCGCCAACCAGCGAACAACCCATTGTAACTGAGCGGCTAGATAGTAGTGTTCAAAACAAGGAGCAGCCAGGTCTCCCCGGTCTGTTGGCAGGTATAAATTTGCTAGCCCATTTGAAGCCCATAGGAATGAATGGGGCATTACCGGTCGGTATTTACCAAATCGGTAAATACCGATTTTGACAAGGGTGCAGGGGGTGTCACTTTGACACCCTCTAGCACCCCCAAAAAAGGTTTGGGGGCCATGTGGCAGGCATACCTGCCCTAAGGGCAGGTCTGCCTGTCATATGGCACAGGTGTGCATGCACACATGTGCATGCACACCTGAATCGGTATTTTACCATCAAATTGAATTTGATGGTAAAATACCGAATTTGTAGGGCTTGTGGGACTCAGAAGAGTCCCACCTACATCTCAATTTTACCGATTCTGTAAAAATACCGGTCGGTAAATTTACCGACCGGTATATTTACCGAATCGGTAAAATTACCGAAATGCCCTGTTGCAATCCCCCTACATGTCGAAAGCCAAATACCGGTCGGTAACGGCCGAATTCGGCCGTTACCGACTGGTATTTGGCTACCTACATCTGGCCCCTAGTCACGTCATTGAAGGAGAGACCTTTTGGCATTTCCTATGCTTGTTAATGGCTGCTGAATGATTAGCATGCTAGTTGGGCACTGTTTAGTGTCACACCCTATTGAGAGAGCGCAAATTAAGAAAAACTGTAGAAGTGCACCATATTTACAAGCATGTTGTATTAGTTTAGTAAACAGTATATAAGAGTGTCGAAATTATAGAGTGAAGGTACATAATAGTGTTTAATTAGAATAGAATACTTATATAGAGTGTGAAAAGCTAAATGTAGATGTGTTCAAAGATGTTAGAATGATGTTGAAATCTCATGTTATGTGGCTGTTGTAAAGGAAAATGTAATTCTGCTAAACGTGGAAATGTGTAGGCCACATGGCAGTTCAGAAAGAGTACAAGAAACTGATGTATTTGCACATAATCTGGATTTTAATGTTATTATGATTCAAGTATTACTGAACCTAGGACTGATATATATGTTTTATAGACGTTTATATAATCATTGTGTGTAATAAGTTAGAATATTGTTTAAACTAAAGAAATTAAATGTTTTGTAGAAGTGCATAGGCCCGTTTCATGGAATCCTATCAGGCCTGAATAGATAAAGTCATTTCGTTTGATCTGCATGTGCTCGTTAGAGAAAAGTCGTGTTAGGCACAGGACGCTGAGCCTGTTACATGGTTTACGACTTAAAGATATGGTGGAGGCCGGAATTTGGGGCCCACAGAGAAAGTGTCTTTTGCAGGTGCGAGGGGGTTTAATCAGGAAAGTGATGAATAGACTTTTGTTCAAGAGAGCCTGGTACAGGCCTGGAGGAGTCTTCAGGAATTTCCTGGGGGTACCGTCTTGCCGGAGAGGAGCCTGGGAAGCAAGGTCAACGCTAACGATGGGCCCAGAAGGAGTACCAGCATGGAAGTTGCCGCCAGAACCAACACCACGTGAGGGGCATCTTTGGGGGCGTTTCTAATGTAAATGTGATTTTGTATTAGGGACAGCACCCCTGGGTGGAGGCAAGGCAGATGATCTGAGGAACCTAAGAGAGCGGATGGGTAGGCCGATAGGGAACTGCGAGACATCGTTTTGGAACAAAGACTAAGGGAAGTGCGTGTTCTTCTTTGGAAGTCACCACTGCTGACACCTTTTAGGTTAAGATCTTGCTAAGTAGGGATGTCACTTAGTCTAGTGTAGGGACAGTCTAATCTGATTTCTTTCCTTTCTGTAAATGACTTACAAGCTAAAGCTTGTGTTTATCCTCGTAACTTTGATAATTCTAGAGTTTTTTTGGTGATATTCTTCTGCCGACTAAGAGCATTTAGAAAATTCATGTTTGTATTGATACCCGTATATCTTTTGAATCTTATTTTGAGATGTTTGTATCTCCAGTTAAGTTTGGCTTTGTAATAAACTTTTAAACTTTTAAGCTTGAGTGGTTCTTTAGAGTGGAGAAAGTCTTTAACTGATTAACTTAGTAGTGGATTGCCTTTTACTCAATGACAGGTACCAACGGTTCAGTCGACCTGAGTTGGGATCTAGATCTATAACTATAGACCAGAAATCCCGCGTTAACAGTTGGTAGCAGAGTGAGGATGGTTACCTTCTTGAGGAAGGTGATCTAGACTAGGTTAAGTTTACCCCAAGGTCCCTAGATCGAGAGGTGGCCTGCCGAAGAAGGTGCTGACGGCGCGAGAGAAAAGCAGCAGAATCGGACGAGAGTGAGTATAACAAGGGTCATGCGTGGATAGATTGCGGTGTTTTGTGTTGTATTTGTATTGTAATGTCATGCGGAGTTGAATGCCTGTAGTGTGATTGTGAGAAGGTTGTGAGCGCGCGCAACCTGGTAAAATCTTAAGTTCGGGGTAGAGCTTAAGTGGTTCGGGTGTATCGAACATCCAGAGTAATTGTCGACCAGAGTAAGGGGGTCATGAGGTACCATTGATCGCCCGCAGGACCGAGATAGGGGGAATGCAAGAGTGAGTGTGTGGGTGACGGACGCAGGTCGAAAGTTACCGTGTGCAAGTAACCTATCAGAGAAGGCGATTGTCTGGACGTACACGGAAAGACATTTCGTCAGTTAAGGTGACAATTACAGTTAGACTGTGGACGTACAGTCAGAGAAAGGTGATCACTTGGTCGGAAGTAATCATTTTTTTCAGAGTATGAATGGGACGCATGCATGACCGGGAGACGAGCGGAGAAAGGAGGGGAACTGCTGCAAAGGGGGACGAGTGACGTCAGCGAGGGCCGCGCTGTGATAGGGCGGTCAGTGTGAAGCCGCGCTGGGACGAGAGACGTCAGCGAGAGCCGCGCTGTGATAGGGCGGTTGGGGTGACGTCAGTGAAGAGCCGCGCAGTGATAGGCCAGTTAGCGAGAACCGCGCTGAGATTGGTGGATTGTCATCAGGAAGTAAACGAACGCGGAGAAAATAGAAATTTGTAGAGTTTGAACATGAAGTGTTTTAAATGTTTGAGAGGGATTTTTAAGAGAAAAAGAAGAGAATCTTATTCCGGGGAAGAGGCGCCGCCGGAGGGTACACCAGCTCACTATATGGCAACGAATGTTGGGTTGCATACTATACTGTGGCTTGGGACTTGGAGTAAGATTACAGAAGGGAATGAGGAATTGACCTTTCCGAAATACGGAACGTTTAGACTAGAGGTGTTGCATCAGTTTAAAGCAGTCATGTCCTCACTGAGACCTTTGCCTAGACCAACACAGTTTGAGGCCCTTAATGTGTGGATTAGGGCGGCGCCCGACAGGAGTCAGAACAGACGCCAAGAAAGGGTAAGGCGATCAGTAAGGGCAGTGCAAGATGCTAAATGGGATGAAGAAGCCAAGAAGTGGAGGGTACAGGTGATTGAGGTAGATAAGTTGTACCCCATGAGAGAGGTTACAGGTGGAAAGAAACCCATAGAAGAGGATGAGGAGAGTGAGTCGGAGGACGGCCTCATAAATAGGTTGTTGATAGATAGACCACCTCCGGACAATAGGGAGACAGAAGGTACGGGGCTCCCAAAAGAAGACAGGGTTGGCATAGAAGGGTATAGGCCACTCCCTTTAGCGGATTGGGTACCTACCAAAGATGAAGGGACACTTCAACATAGTCCTGTACAGAGAGTAGTCGGAAGGTTTGTGGTGCAGAAGACGCCAGCAACAGAGAGGGCTGAGTCTCATGGATTGCCAGAGGCTCTTCAAGTACCTGTTACCATAGGTCCTATACGGTCGATTTATAGCCCAGAGAAAGCAAGGTAGGAAAACCAGGTACATCTGGACAGGGAAAGAGTTGAGATGGAAAGGAGGAATAACACGACAAATGCCTGGAGGCAATTGCCAGGACCAATAACGTGGAACACCCCATTAGATTCAGCAGTGGGTCCAGTAATAGAACAGGGGGGTCAAAGAGGACCGATGGACCTGAGGGGACCAAGGCCGAAAACTTATACAGAGCTAAGAGCAGACTTGAGAGAATGGGATGGGTCCACAGAAACTCCAAGCAACAGGTCCAGAGCAGAAGCGGAGTGGGGAAGTCGAGGCAACGGGACAGTATCTCACTGCGGGGCAAGCGAAAGCAGTCAAGAGCATGAGGGTCACAGTCAGGAGAATAGAGGAGTTATACGTCATATTGACGGGGGAAATGGCCAGGAGCAAAGAGGCAGAAGTACGGAGTGTGGGGAGACATCTCGTTTCACTCAAAATGAGGGAGGACAAAGGACCCAAGAGTACAGGGATAGGTTTAGGTGCACTCACCATGCACCCAGTGATAATGTACAGCACTGGGGTCGTGGGAGCATAGGGAACAGTGAAGGATCTTGCCATGTGCCGACTGATCAGAGACCACCGGCAAATGGTGAAGAGATGGGGAATAACGGAATGTCTTACCATGCACCTAGAGAAGCCATACTAAATGGGAAATGTGGAACTATGGGGAATAGGGGAGTGTTTCACTACCCACCTAGAGAGGATGGAACTGCATGGGACCTGGAGAGATGGGAGCATGGGAGGACTCCCCATAACACGCCTGAGCCCAGACGTAGGACTCAGAGCTGTGATGGGAGAGATACAATTGGACTCTCTAGAGATTGCATACTGAAAGCTGTGATAAAAGCCAAAAGACTCGATGTGACCAGCTTAAGATCTGATCTGAACGATATAATAGACGGTATATTGTCTTTAGAAAGGATCGACATGTACGAACAAGATGAGCTACTGTTTATAGCAAAGGACATCACTCAAAAAGCCAGAGCAACTCATGAGAAACTGTCTGAATTGGCAGACAAGTATATGGTAGATTTGTCCAGAACCAAGGCATTACAGGGTAATCACAGGTTGCAGTATTCAGATCAGGACTTAGAAGAGAGGAGGACAACTGGATTAAAAACACACAAAGGAGAACTGATCACAGGAATAAGAGCATGGAGAGACCTGGACAAATGGGAAGAGAGGTGGTCCAAGAAGGGAACAGTCAGACGGAGTGCGAATGTGATGTCTCCAGAGGGAAGGCTAATGCAGATGGAGGCATTCCCTTTGCGGGAAATATCGAATGGGAATTATGTACATGTGCCCTGGAGTAGGGGGGATTTGGCTGCATTTACCAACTCATTTCCGAAGTTAAGGGAGAATCCTGTAGAGTGGTACAAGCAGGTAGAGAGGTTTGTCAAGATTTCAAAGGTGTTGTGGATTGATTTGAACACCTTGTTTGATATTGTGGTTCCAGGAGACTTGTGGATAGCATGCAAGGTTAGTGTCGATTGGCCAACTGTAGAACCAGAAAGGGATCCTCGCACAAATGGACCGTCAGAAAGTGTAATGTTAAAATATGAAAGGGTGATTACATCGTTGAAGGATAAAGTGCCACCACAAGACATAGATTGGGTAAAAATAGACCGAACTAGACAGGAACCAAAGGAGACAGTTCACGAGTATTATGAGCGATTGCTGAAAGCATTCAAACAATACAGTGGACTAGATGTAATGGACCCCAAAGATATAGGACAGTTTGTATCAAAGTTTGTTTTGGGGTTGAGACCTGACATTTGTCTGATGATTCAGCAGCATTTAATTTGTTGGCAAAACAAACCATTGGATGAGATTTTGAGATACGCGAGATACTGTAGTGATGAGATAGAGTCCAAAGCAAAGAAATTAAAGGAAAAATTGATGGTGGTGCAGATGCAGTCAGCTGCAAAAGGAGGACAGCAGCAACAGGGAACAGGGACCATGGGACGGAAATCAAATGGTCAGAATAGGGACAACGAGGAAAACCCTAGACCTAGGATAGATCTTGCTACATTGAAAAAAACGACAAAGTGCCACCAGTGTCACCAGGTGGGACATTGGAGACGCGAGTGTCCCTATAACCCTGAAAAGGGAGAAATAGAGGTAGAAGAGGAAGTTCAGGAAGTCCCAGTTCAAAGGGTGACAGTGTCAAGAAGTAATGCGGCCAAAGGGGGGACTTCGGCTCCACGAGCTCAGTTCCCTCAGCCACCAAAGATTACGACAGGAGGAAAGGTCTATAGACAAATGCCTTTGTTCACAGGTAAAGAAGAGTGTTACTACGTTGATCCATTGACGGGACGACGTGTAAGTAGAGAGGAGGACTGTACCCTCGGGGCAGTTCTAGAAGTGGATCAAAGAGGACCGTTCGTTGAGGCAGAAGTGGCAGGGTGTCCTACAACATTCTTGGTGGATACTGGAGCTACTCGATCAACTCTGAGATCGGCAGTGGTTCCAGATCTACCAATGTCGGGGGAAACGATTCAGGTGGTAGGAGTTGCAAATAAGAGGATGACTAGCCCTTTGACGGAACCAGTGTCAGTGAAAATAGGAAACTACACAAATGAACATCAGTTTGTGGTATGTGATTCTAGTCCTGTGTGTCTGTTAGGAAGGGACTTATTGTGCAAATTGAACTGCACAATATACTGCACACCTCAGGGTGTGGAGGTACAGACTACAGACGATGATGCTACTTTTAAGGTTACAAATTCGAGAACATGTGTAGAACTGTATCCTACCCTGACTGTGGAGGATCTTCCTTGGGACTTACGAGATGCAGTGTCCGCAGAGGTATGGGATTTTACTGGAGAAGAGATAGGATTGATCAAAGGGGTAGAACCAGTGAAGATTATGGTAAAACCCAATGCTGAATATCCAAGAACACCTCAGTACAAATTGACCCCAGAGACGATTGCAGGAATAAACCCCGTAATCGACTCTATGATTCAACAGGGAATACTGAAGGAAATCGTGAGAAGCCCATGTAACTCCCCGATTATGGGTTTGCAGAAACCTAGTGGGAAATTCAGAATAGTGCAGGATCTTCGAAAAATTAACAACATAGTTGTTTCATGTTGTTCAGTGGTACCGAATCCATCAGTGATATTATTTCAGATACCATTCCAAGCTGAGTGGTTCACAGTGATAGATCTTTGTCAAGCATTCTTTTCAATCCCATTGGATGAAGAGAGCCAGTACCTTTTCGCTTTTAAAATGGAAAATCGCGTTTTAACATGGTGTCGCATCCCCCAAGGGTTTACAGATAGCCCATCAATTTTCAACCAGCTGTTGAAGAAAAATCTTGAAAGTCTGGTACTGCCCCAGAACTCGGTTCTGGTCCAGTACATAGACGACCTACTTGTTGCGTCAGAAACAGAAGAGGCTTGTAAGACAGATACCATTGCCTTGCTGAACCATTTAGCTGAAAATGGACACAAGGTATCTCCGAGCAAATTGCAGTACTGTCTGACAGAAGTACAGTACTTGGGACACCGGATAGAAAAAGGAAAGCGCAAGGTGTCACCAGATAGGATAGAGGCGATAATGAAAATGAACGCGCCTACGACACAGAGAGAAGTCAGGATGTTCCTAGGAATGGTTGGTTATTGCCGACAGTGGATAGCTAACTTTTCACTGAAAGCAAAACCCTTATAAAAACTGACGCACAAGGAGGTGAGTGATCCGGTACCATGGGACAATGATTGTTTGATGGCGTTCCTCCAGCTGAGAGAAGACTTGTGTCGTGCTCCGGCTTTGGGAATGCCAGATTATGAGAAACCATTTGCACTTTTCTGCTGTGAGAGAGAAGGCTGTGCTTTGTCAGTTTTAGTGCAAATTCATGGAAATGCCCGTAGACCAGTTGCTTACTTTTCGGCTACCTTAGATCCAGTAGCCGCAGCTTTGCCCGGATGTCTCAAATCCTTTGCTGCAACAGGTGTCAGCATTGAACAGTGTGAAAATATTGTAATGGGACACCAGTTAGTGGTGTATGTACCGCATTCTGTAGAATTGTTGATGACCAGGACCAAGACACAGCACATGACCAACAGTAGGCTCACGCGCTACGAGCAAGTTATACTTGCTGCGGAGAACGTGACCCTTAAGAGGTGCTCTGTTTTGAATCCTGCTACTCTAATGCCACTTCCTAATGATATAGAAGGCGAAGAATGTGAAGATCACGATTGCCTTGATGTGACTGAACTATGCACGAAACCGAGACCAGATATCGTGGATGAGCCATTGATCGACCCTGATGAAATTTTCTTTGTTAATGGCTCATGTTTAAGAGACGATACTGGTCGGTTGAGAGCAGCTTATGCTGTTTGCACCATTACTGGAGTTGTGGAAGCCTCTTGCCTGGAAGGAGTACACTCCGCACAGGTGGCAGAAATCATTGCATTGACACGTGCCTGTATAGCAGGAAACAAAATTAGAGTCACCATCTATACGGATAGCCAATATGGTTTCGGTGTAGTTCATGATTTTAGGCAGTTGTGGTCTCAGAGAGGTTACATGACCTCCTCTGGTTCGCCTATTCGAAATGGAGAATTTGTGCGATTACTGTTAGAAGCATTACAAGGTCCAGCTGAAATCGCAATCGTTAAATGTGTAGCCCACACCAAAAATACTGATTTTGTGTCACAAGGTAATAGATATGCAGATGAAGTTGCCCGCTATTGTGCGGAGAAAGGATATTCTTTCACGGAGGTGGAAGCAGGTGGGGTTCAGGAAAAGACCGAATTAAACATGATGCTAGAAACAGTGGATACTTGGGAGGATTTGAAAAACATGCAAGAAAATGCACCTGATTCTGAGAAAAAGGCATGGGAAACAGCAGGATGTGTGAAAAGTGAAATGGATTTCTGGGTTTCAGCAGATGGAAGAGCAGTATTACCTGAGGAATTAGTGAGTCCAATGGCACGACAGATACATGGTCCAGTACACCTAGGAAGAGATGCCATGCTGAGGGTATTCAGGCAGACTTGGTATTGCCCTAAGTTTAGGATTGCAGCAGAAGCAGTGTGTAGGAGATGTGTCACATGTCAGCAACTAAACGTAGGGAAAAGAACACCAGTTACAATGAGTCACATTGGGAGGTCTGGGGGGCCTTTCAACAGAATGCAATTAGATTTTATTGAAATGCCAAAAAGCAACCACCTCAGGTATGTTCTGGTGGTTGTATGCATATTTTCCAGATGGGTCGAAGCATACCCTACACGCAGGTGGGATACACTCACAGTAGCAAAGTTGTTGCTTAGAGAGTTGATCCCGCGCTACGGGGTGCCAAACTCCCTGGAATCAGATCGAGGAACTCATTTTAACAGTGAAGTTGTGAAGATGCTTTGCTCTGCATTGAACATTGATCAGAAGTTGCACTGTAGCTATCGACCGGAGGCTTCAGGTATCGTGGAGCAGATCAACGGCACGTTGAAGTCCCGTATAGCCAAAGTATGTTCATCGACTTCCTTAAGTTGGCCTGATGCTCTGCCTTTGGTGCTCATGAGTATGCGTAGCACACCAGACAGGAGGACAGGTCTCTCTCCGCATGAGATCCTGATGGGGAGGGCAATGAGACTTCCAACTGTCCCAACCACTGCTTTGTTGAACATTACAGATGACCTAATCCTGGATTACTGCAAGGGACTGACTGACGCCATTCATTCTGTGTCCTTCCAGGTGCAGGCTGCTGAGGTCCCATCTTCCAGAGACTTGTGTCATGATCTGTGCCCAGGGGATTGGGTTTTACTGAAAAAACATGTCCGGAAGAACTGCCTAGACGTGCGCTGGAAGGGGCCCTACCAGGTCATCCTTACCACGAATACCGCTGTGAAGTGCGGAGGGTTGCCGAATTGGATCCATGCTTCCCATACGCGTAGAGTTCCAGCACCCCTAGAAGAAACAGCTCCTCTCGCAGATGAAGATTCAGTTGTGGACGGTGAGCCACTAGAGGGGATCAGTCAAGCTGTGGGGGTGTCTGAAGAAGTTGGGAGCGCTACAGAACAAGAAGAAGAAGGACAGAACGGCAGTGAAACTGAAGTTGCCACAGAAGGAGAAAGCGGCTGTGAAAACAACTCAGACACAGAACAAGTCCAGAGTGATCAAGAACAGAGTGAGAGGACAAGAAATAGGAGAACCAGGTGTGGAGCAGCTACTTGGCCTGAAAGAAAAAAGAGGCCAAGCTTGAAGCCAGCTTGAGAGGAAACTCTTGCTCCTATATCCGAAGACTCGGATCTGGACGAAGGTGTGAAAGAGCAGGTACAGGATGGTCCAAGGAGATCAAGGAGGGTGCGAGTGCCTTGCAGAAGATACTCTACTCCTGAGTGGACCTACCTCGCTGCAGATGTCAGAAGCACGCAGAACTGGGAGGGTGAGGCAAGTGACCCTGACCAGAATTGACCCCATCATAACAGTGGAAATAGAGTTACTGATACCAGGATTGGAGGTCGAAGGATTGCTGACTCTCAATATTGTCTATCCTCCTCTCCTGAGTGGAATAAGAGAATTGGTCTTAAACACAGTAGAATTTCCGGTTTGTTGTTCAAGGAGTCCAATACTCGAGGAGCTCCTTCTTCGTTTAGAAATACTAGAAGGTGTGATGAGAGTCGTTGGAACACGTATAATTCCAGATTGCTAAAGACTTTGTAGATAAATTAATGAAGAGATAACCTAGCGCCGAGTGGAAGAAGAAACTAGGGACTTCCATTTAGTGGACGGAGAAGGGCTAGGGTTGTCTGTTGCTATAGAACACAAAGACTGATCTTGCGGAGAAGATTATCAGCTTCCAGGTGTGGTTCGACAAGAGACATTGTGCGGTGAAAGAAATTTGGATCTACACTGTTTGAGATCATGGAGGCTGGCAACCCGAACCGCAGGGCCAAATGTATAATAGGCACACTTTTAGTGGGAGTGATTTTTCTTATAGCTTTAGTGGTTACAATATCATATGTAGTGGGACATGAAAACGAAGAGAAAGCAACAACAAAACCAAAGATTACATCGACACAGAAACCTACTATTGCTAGTAAAAAGGGGGACAATACAGAGAAAGACAAAGCTTTACTAGCAGCTGAGACTCGTAGGTTACATGTAGATGAATCACAGGGGAACTTTAAATCGAATGCATATGCTAAATTGCTATACGAATATGTTGATGCTATGGAGGCTAAAAACTGTTATGTCTGTATGAAATTGCTAGCCTCTGTAGACGAAGGTATCAGATACCATCATCTTCCATTGACTTATGGAATCACATGTAGTTTGTTGCTGAGCATATTTTATGAACGTGATCGTTTTGAATACTACTTCTCAAACTTTGATTCTGTGTTACCAGAAGTACCAAACTACAAGCACCTAAATAAGTGGGATTATTATAAGAGTGAAGACAGATTACAGAAATTTTTCATTCCATGGAAAACATTAGATACTTCACATGCCAGAAGAAATAATTTGACTTGTAAAGTGTCAGAAATTGAGAAAAAGTTTATAGGGCAGGTGGATGATCGATACAGGAGACAAAAGATTTTAAAATCTTCAGGTCAATGGAAAACAGATTGGACCGAGGAAGAAAGGGCACACCAAAGAAAGGGTAGCAGTGGTCCAATAGCTTTAGATCGAGAGAAAAGGGGGAAACTGTGTATACATAGGGGTAAGACCTATTACGAGAATGTGTTTGTGGGAGAAGTAAGTTGTGAACATGCTTTCCAACTAGAATACTACTCCAAGGATTTCTTGAAGGAAATGCAGGTGATCCCAAATGTATATTTTGTCTGTGGGAGAAATGCATACGTGAAACTACCAGATAATTGGTATGGGTCATGTTATTTGGCAATTGTCTTCCCCAAAATATACCATGCTAAGGATTTAGAAATCATGGAGGGAAAAACACAAGCTAGAGGAAGAAGAGATGTAAGCGCTGAGGAGGTAGTTGGAGACGTATTTGGTGCTATGTTTCCTATTCTAGGGATAGCACTAAATGATGTCAAGATTAGAAGATTAGCAACAGTTGTAGATAGGTTGTCCGCCAGTACTGCTAGATCACTAATGCTGGTGGAAGGAGAGATGCAATCGATAAGGGCAATGGTTCTTCAGAACCGACTTGCTCTAGATGTTCTGTTAGCCAAAGAGGGAGGAGTCTGTAAGGCTTTGAAGGTTCAGGAATGTTGCACTTACATTCCAGACAATTCAAAACCGTTAGAGAAGTACATTCGAAACATTACTGAAATACATCATGAGATAGAGGATTTGACAAAGGTAACAGTGTGGGAAAAAGTAGGTCAAGGAATGGGTAAAGTTGGAGGTTGGTTTGCCAACCTAGGAAAGAATATCATTTGGTACATACTGAAACCTATTATCATAATAGTGATTTGTATAATCACTTTGTGGGGATTGGTGCGGCTGTATCAATGGTATAGATCAAACAAGTTGCAAAGAACCATGAGAAGGCAAGAGAGGAGATTGACTGCGATGCAGGACAATCAGTACAGGAGTCTAAAGGCTCTAGAGATGATGAAACGAGGGGGTACTGAAACGACTTCAGTTTGACTCAGTCCATACCTCAGGGATGGTGTTTTGAGGGTGATGACTACTGAAAGTCATCAAAGGGGGGATTGAGAGAGCGCAAATTAAGAAAAACTGTAGAAGTGCACCATATTTACAAGCATGTTGTATTAGTTTAGTAAACAGTATATAAGAGTGTCGAAATTATAGAGTGAAGGTACATAATAGTGTTTAATTAGAATAGAATACTTATATAGAGTGTAAAAAGCTAAATGTAGATGTGTTCAAAGATGTTAGAATGATGTTGAAATCTCATGTTATGTGGCTGTTGTAAAGGAAAATGTAATTCTGCTAAACGTGGAAATGTGTAGGCCACATGGCAGTTCAGAAAGAGTACAAGAAACTGATGTATTTCCACATAATCTGGATTTTAATGTTATTATGATTCAAGTATTACTGAACCTAGGACTGATATATATGTTTTATAGACGTTTATATAATCATTGTGTGTAATAAGTTAGAATATTGTTTAAACTAAAGAAATTAAATGTTTTGTAGAAGTGCATAGGCCCGTTTCATGGAATCCTATCAGGCCTGAATAGATAAAGTCATTTCGTTTGATCTGCATGTGCTCGTTAGAGAAAAGTCGTGTTAGGCACAGGACGCTGAGCCTGTTACATGGTTTACGACTTAAAGATATGGTGGAGGCCGGAATTTGGGGCCCACAGAGAAAGTGTCTTTTGCAGGTGCGAGGGGGTTTAATCAGGAAAGTGATGAATAGACTTTTGTTCAAGAGAGCCTGGTACAGGCCTGGAGGAGTCTTCAGGAATTTCCTGGGGGTGCCGTCTTGCCGGAGAGGAGCCTGGGAAGCAAGGTCAACGCTAACGATGGGCCTAGAAGGAGTACCAGCATGGAAGTTGCCGCCAGAACCAACACCACGTGAGGGGCGTCTTTGGGGGCGTTTCTAATGTAAATGTGATTTTGTATTAGGGACAGCACCCCTGGGTGGAGGCAAGGCAGATGATCTGAGGAACCTAAGAGAGCGGATGGGTAGGCAGATAGGGAACTGCGAGACATCGTTTTGGAACAAAGACTAAGGGAAGTGCGTGTTCTTCTTTGGAAGTCACCACTGCTGACACCTTTTAGGTTAAGATCTTGCTAAGTAGGGATGTCACTTAGTCTAGTGTAGGGACAGTCTAATCTGATTTCTTTCCTTTCTGTAAATGACTTACAAGCTACAGCTTGTGTTTATCCTCGTAACTTTGATAATTCTAGAGTTTGTTTTGGTGATATTCTTCTGCCGACTAAGAGCATTTAGAAAATTCATGTTTGTATTGATACCCGTATATCTTTTGAATCTTATTTTGAGATGTTTGTATCTCCAGTTAAGTTTGGCTTTGTAATAAAATTTTAAACTTTTAAGCTTGAGTGGTTCTTTAGAGTGGAGAAAGTCTTTAACTGATTAACTTAGTAGTGGATTGCCTTTTACTCAATGACAGGTACCAACGGTTCCGTCGACCTGAGTTGGGATCTAGATCTATAACTATAGACCAGAAATCCCGCGTTAACACTATCAACAGCTAATTAGCCTTCCGTGTTAAAAGTGCTATGCCCTGCCCTAGAAGTATGAAGTCCGTAACATTGGTATTCTGTCATTTTTCCAGTATCTTGATACATTCCTTTTATATAAGATCAAAGCATTTCAAGGTCTGGTAACCGCATAATGAAAATTCTGAATAACTGGCAAAGAAAGCGTACCAGTCCTGCTTATTTGAGGACATGTTTTTCTTGAGGTAGCAGCCCAAATATAGCAAGATATCCACAAAATCCAGTAAAGAACATTATAGCACCAATATGGAGAAGAAATTTTGCACATTTCGAAATAATTCGCTTGAGTTGAATCAAAGTAAGCATACTGTGACAACTGGGCCTCAGTATATTAGATGAGATTAAAATATGAAATGTTTAATAGCCTAGAAATGGGGAAACAAATGGAAGGATTGGTAGTATGGCAAAGCAAGATGCAGGATGAACCAGACGATTAAATGTAAGTTTAACCCAGCCCACAGGGAGTGACAAACATGGGATCGGAACACCAAACCCCTACCCACAGCCGCCCTTCCCTCTCCCTACAATTGTCCACCCATGCCGCACCCTACCAGGTGCTTGGGCCAGTATGAAGATTCTTGTGGCCTCCCCATGACCAATTACAAGTTGTTCGCGCGGACCCCACAAGTCTAGTACTATGAACATTACATTGTCGAAATCCTGCAACTTGAATGGCTTAAGTCAGAAGTAAGGATCCATAAAAAATATATATATATGGGGAGAGGTTGTAGGCTAATGGCCAGAGCTGGTGAACTCAATGCTGGGAATCAGGTTTGAATCTCGGCAGGGATCCTCAACATCCTGTGACTCACAGCAAATCACTTAATCTCCCCGTGCCTACCAAAAATGAATGTCCCCGTCAGTAACGAGACTGGTGCTCATGTAATGCGCTCTGAAACCTTCGGGTCGAGTTCACGCTATATAAAACTCTAAAGTGAAAAAAGGTACTGTCTTCAGCAGTCCTAACTTGCGTTGCTATTATTTTTTGATTACCCTTCAAATCAACAAGAGGTTGCTGCAAAGCACCACACTTAACCTTTGGGACTCTGTAAATCAGAACTAAAGGAATAATTGCAATCGTAGTACTGTGGGACTACTGAGGATGGTCTTTGCAAGAGTTACCCTTACAAATTCATATAACTAAATGACAATACATCAAATCCTCTCTCAGTAGATTTTGTATCAAGTTCTATCCAGGTAACAACGCTTCTTATATCAGGGACATTTGGAATTGAGTACTGGTATTATTGTGTAATCAATGTACCTCCTCATCAATCAGCAACATTGTGTTCTGTTTTATGGACTAATGCAAGATCTGAAGTAATATTTGTGTTTATGAATTAGCTTCAGGTGTAAAATGTTACACTTGGTCTACTCATTTTATGATTATTTTTACCCCTAATTGGGTTCTGGTCCGGCTGTGCAATGGTATGCCAATATTAAATTAATCTAATTTTTCTTTTTCGCTCTTCTTATTGTGATGAAGACTGGTTAATCTGGAATTCTCAGCAGGTACCGTATCCATATTTTACACTAATTAGTGAAGGGAGAACTGTGTGCCATTTGTATCTACTTGCACATTAGGCCTAGCACCCCATACATTTTCTTTACTACCAATCTTTTACTACCAATTTTCCAAAAGCACTAATCTTTCATTTATAATATGTGACATGGATTCTGTCAATCCGGAGAGAGTCACATCATTAACTTTATTTCCTGCCTTCCATAGTGCCTCTATCGTTTACAAGTTTCAATTCTGGTAGTTATAGATATGTTCTTCCACTTTAACTGTTTCATTTTACATATCCTTTGGACGACTTCGGAGCAAGCTAGCCATGGAGCATCCTATTCCTTATTTGCGATTAGCAATTTGCTAATCGCAAATAAGGATGATGTAGGAATCGCAATATTTTGTGCCATTCCTACATGAATCCCGTTTTGCAAGTCCTTAATAGCGATTCCTTAATAATCGCTATTAAGGACTCGCAAAACGGGACTATGATGAATGTAGCTGTAAATTGCTTTTTTTAAGGTTTTCGATATTTACCCCCAACTATTAGTTGGTGGTAAATAACGAATCCTTACAAGTGAAAAGCACTCACTTGAGTGCTTCCTACATTAAGGATTCGGTAATTTACCGAATCGGTATTTAAGAATTCGGTAATTTACTGATTCCTTAAATTACCGATTCGGTAAATTACCGAATCCTTAAATTAGGCCCCTCCATCTCAAATGCCTAATACCGGTCGGTAACTTCGGCCGTTACCGACCGGTATTAGGCTTCCTACATCTGGCCCTTAATCTCCCCATGGCTGTCCGCATTTACTTGGCTGCCTGTCCACCTCCCACTGGTCGCTGCTTGCTCCGCTGAACTCTGTTGCACAGATCTCCTCCTCCACCTACTCTATTTTTCACATTGTCTGCGCAGTTTTATGTAGTGCCAACACCACCCAAGTATTGGAGACCTTTACATTAGCTCTAGTTACTTTTTTTGTACAGTTTCAAGATGCACCAACTCTGCCCAAAGGCATTGGAGCTCTTCACATAAGCACTAGTTACTTTTTAGTGTAGTTTTATATAGGTCTGCCAACAAACACCACCACCAAAAGCTATTGGAGCGCTTTATATAAGCACCAGTTACCTTTTAGTGAACGTTTATATAGGTCCACCAACAACCAACACCACCCAAAGCTATTGGAGCACTTTACATAAGCACCAGTTACTTTTTAGTGAACTTTTATATAGTGCCACCAACAACCAACACGACTCAAAGTATTGGAGCGCTTTACATTAGCATTAGTTATTTTTTTGTGCAGTTTAAAAAAAGCCAACACCGCCCAAAGCTATTGGAGCGCTTTACATAAACACCATTTACTTTTTAGTGAAGTTTTATATTGTGCCGCCAAAAACCGACACCACCCAAAGGTACCAGGGCTTCTAATGTCTAGCTGCTAGGGCTTCTAAGGTCTAGCATGGGAATGCACTCCCTTAGGATAGTGGTCTGGTGGACAGGTCATGAAGGCTGAACCTGGTTCCCCAGTTCCAAATTCAGCAGCTCGGGCCGTAGTGCCACATCCTCTCCCTCACTGAACACTATACTGCCCCACTGAGAGAAACTTGCACTGCCTTTAGCTACAACCCAATTGTGCCCCGCTATAAACACCTGGATGCGACTCAATTCCAATTATGCACAAGACAAGAGTAATATGCTGCCTGAAAAAAAAGTAACAACATCCTAGAAAACGCATACCCTCCTAGGGAATGCCGGATTAAGTAAAGCATGTGAAATGTAAGCAGACCATGATTACCTTAACACTTTTACACTCATTATTCAGAAATCAATGAGTGTTTTTGCCTGAAACGTTAAGCACATGACTACAGGGCCCAGAAGGGACCCATTTCCTCCCTAATACAGGGCACCGTTCCCTCGAACTGGAAAAAGGCCATAGTAAAGGCACTGTTAAAAATAACCCACCTTGATCCCACTAAAATGGGTAACTACCATCCCATCTCCATACTACCAGGAATTAGCAAGGTGGGGGAAAATTTGTAACCCGCCAGCTCTCCGCCTTCCTTGAGTCCGGTGGACTTCTACACCGCTCTCAGACGGGTTTTTGCCCTGGTCAGGGCACTGACACCGCACTGGTGGCAGTTGTAGAAGAGGCGAGAAAGATTCTAGACTCAGGAGGATCAGCAGCTGTGATCCTGCTGGATCTAAGCGCAGCCTTCGATACGGTCAATCACTGTATCCTGGCTCACCGGATTAGCAGAGTAGGAGTTACAGGTTCGGCCTTATCCTGGCTGAAATCATTCCTGGAAAATAGAACCTCCCAGGTCTCTGAGGGCAACATTCGATCCCGAGCTATTCCACTCCAATGTGGGGATCCTCAGGGCTCGTCCCTAAGCCCTACACTTTTTAATGTGTATATGTCCCCACTGGAGGAAATAGTAGCCCCTTTTGGAATTAAATTGGTCACTTACGTTGGCTATACCCAACTTGTTGTACCTCTGAATCAGTTGGACCATTCCCCGGAAAACCTGTGCTCCTGTCTTAAAGAAATTTCTAGTTGGATGAACAGATCACACCTTAAACATAATGGCGAAAAAACTGAGCTTCTGGTGCTGGGCAATCAATCAAAATTCACCCCTAACTCTATGTGGCCGATCTGTATGGGACCAGCTCCCACCCTTAAAAAAAAGAGATAAAAAGCCTGGGTATCTGGCTCGACCAGGCTCTCAACTTTCAAACCCAAGCAAGGAAAACTGCGGGAGTCTGCTTTGGCCTGCTTTGAACCAGGCCCATTCCAGAAAATTCCTTATTCAGGGGCTTATCCTCACCAGACTGGACTATGGCAACGCCCTCTATCTTGGCGCCCCTAAAACAGTTATTTCTAAACTTCAACTAGTCCAGAATTCGGCAGCCAGACTTCTCACAGGCACTAAAAATTGGTGTTCTGCTAAATCAGCTCTAAGTCAACTTCAAATCCCTTTGCATTACACACAAAATCCTCCAAGGTAAGGGCCCCACAATCCTAAGAGCTCTGATCAAACCATACAAAGCCAATAGAAGGCTATGTTCCAACCACCTCTACTTAGCCGACAACCCCAGAATCAAGAAGGCGCGGACAGGGGGCCGCCTCTTCTCCTACAATGCCTCCAGGCTCTGGAATTCCCTTCCACTTGCCATCCGCAGGGAAACTAACCTACTAACATTTCGCAAGCACCTGAAAACCTGGCTTTTCCCTTAAACTTCATCTATTCCCTAGTCAACTCCGCAGCGCTGGGACGCCCCCGGGTAGCCATGCGCTTTACAAATCCCATTCCAATTCCAATTCCATTTCAATGTCCATTGCTTAAATCCTTATAAAACATAGGAAGTATAGTTTAAAAAGACAACATACCTGAACATAAGAGCAGCAGTACATATTATAAACTAAAATAAGGAAAAGAGCTGATAAGGATCACATTAAGTTTTCCACTCCAGTCATCAACCAGGTATTACAGAACCTCCAGGAATGGTGCACTTCCACACCTGGGAAAAACAATGCTGTTCAAAGAATGACGAGAAAGAGAAAGTAGCGCTTCACTGGCAAACTCTGTGAAGTGGCACTAATGTGTTTGGGTGAGAATAAACCCAATTTGGCCACTTTGCGACCACTCTAATGATTTATTTTGTTATTTATTTTTCGTTTTCGCACCTATTTTTCTCTTGGTCTTGAGGCTGCACTTTGTAACAGAAAAATGTAATAAAAAGAGGACATTTCCAACAAAAGTGTTTCTTTCATCTTTGGATCCATTTCACAGGGGAAGGAATGAAGCACAGTATAGGGTAAGAGACGTTTATTGAAGCACGGTTTTCAGCGAGTGAGGAGCTGCGAGAGAGAGAAAAAAGGGAGGGAATAAGAGAAAGAAAGAGAGGGGGGCAGCTGACAGCAGCAGAGCAGGAAAAATGAACACTTCTACCACCAATCTTATCTTATTACACCTGCTGGCACCTAAGGACTGAAAGGAGGTTATTTTTATGAGAAGAAACATATAACTCATAACACGAATATAGAGGCTATCACAACTCTCTATGTCAATGAGTGTATGTTAGAGAAGAAAGCAAAGAAAAAGACAAAGAGACAGAACTCAAAATCGCCTCAGGATAGTCGGTATCCCATCAATACACAACCATGTGCCCAGTGTTATCATCTGGGGTTCCAAACATCACTCCTATGTCTCTCTTGGAAATCAGAGAGAACACTAAGAGAGCTGTATCCTTCTGTGCGATACTTGCAGAAGGAGAAACAAATAGGATTGTGTTTAGAAATGGGGTGAATTAAGGTAATATCTATTGTGCAGTGCAAAAGATACTGTGCAATAAAGTGCTTAACTATCCTTTCTACTGCTAATCCTAGCAATGTCTCATAGTTTTCCTGTTAAAAACAGAGTGAAAGTGAGAAAAAAGATACAGAACAGTTTGCAATTAATCACTGTTCACACGGTCGACATGTTTCAGCCACTCAGGAATATTCTCCCTGGCTTTCTTCAGGACTTATATAATTATCTTGTCACTGCAATCACATTAAATCAAGAAAGATCATACATACAGTATTACTGATGTGATATTCTCATTCGAACCCTTGATGTAAGCATGATTACTGGACTGCATCTAGCGAGAATAAACATAACATCTCTTTGTATATGATTGCCTTCTAATATCATTATGCCTCATTCAATATTTCAATAGTAACTTTATTAACAAAAAGCTTACCATTGCTTCACAAGGGGTAAGCCTCACCTCACTCGGCACCAGCTCAAGTTGTATTTGAGGCCCCGCTCTACAAAGAAAAAAGTCCAACAACGCTTGTTTGTATGGACAATATTGATATGCCTTGATCATCAATGTATAAGTTATAATACCACAGCAGAAAAACAGCAAACCGTTAAAAACCTCATAACCATCACGACTGTAGTCGCTGGTTGGATCATGTTGTCCTTGGCACCCTATTAATCACCCAAAAAAATTCTGTTTTAGATGAGGGTGGATCAATGTCATTGCTTCCTTGGTTTAGTTGGTGCCCCCAAGAAACAGTAACTATTCGAAGGTACAACAACAAGGATCTAAAGCTTTATTGATACAAATGTATCTCGTCACTTGGTGTGCGGGGCATATTGCTTAAAGCATGCAGTAACCGTCCTATTCGGTACATATATACGCAATGGCCCGTCAATCAAAACGTGATAATTACTTCACATGAGCGTAATATTTTCCACCCTCACATTTCCAACCTCCCATGCCACAATTCCAACCTCATCCGCAAAGCTTCCAGGACCGGCCTTTTTTAGGCTTGGACCCAGGGAGACCGAGAGGAAGAAGACGAAACAATGCCCAAGTACATTGCAATCAACCCATGACATCGTATATGAGGACAAGAAGCCAAACAAAAAAGATAGGCCAAGAAGGCACCAGTGCAGAACAAGCCTTGTAGTAAATTTAAGTCAGAGTACACTTACTGATGATGAGAGTCAAGTTCTGAATCGAGGACTAGGCTTTTTCTGGAAACCAATCCAGGAGACAGTTTCTTGGTCAACTGTGAGTTGGCCCAATTTTTTCGAAAAATGTGACTGCGTTATTTCCTTTGAGACAAAGATACGACGCAAGACATCATACCTGAGCGAAGCACAGGTCTAAAGAAACGCTCTAATTTTACTCCTCCCTTGACGAGTATGCTAAAGTACCTGCTAAAGTATTAGCATTTGACAAAGCGGTCCCCTTAGAGTTATCTATCCCCTCCAAAACAAAAAACAAAGTTCCTTTTCACAACCTCCCTAAGAAAGAACAGATGGCGATCCGCACTTTGTCTGCGGATCGCACTATAACAATAAAGCCGGCAGACAAAGGCGGCGCGATTGTGATTCAGGACACATCTGCGTATCGAGAAGAATGTCTGCGCCAACTGGCAGATGCTCGTTCCTATCGACTACTCAAAGAAGATCCACTGAGCGGTTAAAGAAGACCATAACAAGACTAGTAGATGAAGGCCTCCTAAACGGGTGGATTACGGAGCAAGAAGCTTCCTTTTTACAGATGAGTCATCCAGTCATGCCCTATTTCTACTGTCTACCGAAGATTCATAAAACTGTGAGTCCACCTCCAGGAAGGCCAATAATATCAGGCATCGGTTCACTTTTGGAACCGTTGTCCACTTTTTGTGGACTATTTTTGCGTCCTTTAGTGAGAACAATGCCCACTTATCTACAGGATACAAAGGACGTACTACGTATTCTTCCTGACATCGATTTAGACACAGAATTGGACTATCTAGTGTCATTTGACCTGGAATCACTTTATACGTTGATACCACAGGACGAAACTTTAGATACCATGTAGGAGAGTAGGGTCTGCTATCCTATGGTCACCGGAGCTCGAACGACAGAGACCGACAAGAACCGGACTTCCAGACATCCAACAGCCCGATCCAAAGCCACAGCAAAGCTGAGACCCGTGGAGGCGACGTGAGACGTGGGACCGGCCATCTTAGAAAGTCAGCGAAGTGCTTTCTGTGGCCCAACCCTCGATTCCAAAACCTAACTGTATACTTGCAGTTGGTTTCCTCCCAGACTGCTATAGGCGAGGTAAAAGGGGAGAAACCTGTGGAAGAAAGAAAATCACAAACAAACAAATTACGTGCCTGTAACGTGGTGTAGTTTCTCACTAGATGACATGCTCCATGCAAATCCCTTCAATGCTGAATAAAATAGCCCATGAGGTGCATACTATGTGGCATTAAGTGTTGCCAACCATCAGCTTTGTGATCCTAATATGCTAGGAATGAAGGCTTGATTGGCCTGTGTGTTCCATCTCACACTCTAACAAATTCACACTGATCAATATTGGTGAAAACAGTGAGTGTGAAATAACAATTTAAGTCACTCAAGCACTTAGTTCAGAGAGGGTGACCTACAACGCTCACAAGCTTTAGTGTGAACCTATATCATGCATGCATAGTTTATAAAAAATAAAGCATCCTGTTTGCTAGTAGTGGGAGTAATGAGGAAGGACTGATGGCGATTTCTTACTGAGATTAGAGTTTCTAGTGTCTCACGGGGTTAAAGCGGCAGGGTTGTTCTTCCGATTAAACTGACTCTGAATGGGAGACAGGAAGTAACAGTAGCCCGTGAGGAGCGCTGGGCTGGAGAGCGCGTTGTCTGGCAGTGAGGCTTGCAAGGCCCGATGTTAAACAATAGGATAAAGCGGCGGTTCATCTCTCGACGAACTCACCGTGCGGTCTTTACTTACAGTTTATGCAGGAAGGACAAGGCTGATACGCCTAAAAGCCTACCGTCGTACCCCGGAGCCGAGCGAGATTGCCGTCCATCCAGTATAAAGGCAGTTGGTTCTGGGGGTGGGCGGAGCCGGTAGACACGTGATTGGGTGACGGCTCGGTAACCCAGGAAACTGTGGATGCCTAAGGTGCGGTGGCAGGACAGGGTCATGTCGCGTGTAGGGAATTACGAGCTGGCAAGATGTAGTCAGACTCGTTTTTTACCTCGCGATAAAAAAGGGGGACGTAAGGGGATTGATAAAGCGCCCAGAAAAAAAAGGGTGCAGTAGTATTAAAAGGAAGCTGGGGTGCCAAACTCCTCTATAACTAAAAAGATAGCTAGGGTGCCAAACTCCTCTATAACTAAAAAGATACTTAGGCAAGGCGATACAGAAGCCTAGGTAGGGCAAGTGTGAATGATAAGGATACTGCTTCACGTGAGGGTTAGCCGCAGTGGTTGCTCATCTATGCAAGACTGTGCCCCAGGGAATATTGTCATTTAATCCTGATAAAAGTGTGGAAAGTCTTTAAATCCAGCGCTGCTCTTTTTCAAAGAGCTGTTGGTGGATGTGGGTCCCTGTCTGTACCTGTTCAATGACAGTCCTTTCCATATCATTAGGAGTGTGATTCATTAGTAAAAAATGTTCTGTTAATTTGGTGGCACTTTTCTTGCAACGGATGGTGCTTCGATGTTCGCAGATTCTTAGCTTAATTTTTCTGCTTGTCATGCCCACGTATAATTTGTTGCACGGGCATTTGATTAGATACACAACGTTGATGCTATTACAGTTTGTGTGTACTGATTGATTCCAGACTTTACCAGGCTCCAAGTGCAATGTTTTAGTGTTTTTGGTTAAGTGGCACACGCTGCAGTCTCCACAGCGAAAATGGCCCTTTATATCCGGGAGGCCCCATGTTCTGGTAATTGACTGGACCTTATCCTGGTTCGTGCTTTTTGGCCGAGTGTTCACCAGGGAGTCTTTTAGGCTGCGTGATTTCTTAAATGAGAATAAGGGTTTTTGCCAGTGGAGGTTGCCCGTGTCAGGATCGACCAATGCTTATTGATCGACCTTGTCATTAGGTTAGATGCCACATTAAAGGTAGTCACACAGGTGAGTGGTATGTACTTGTCTGTGTGTATCTTGTCTTCAAGTAGAGCTTCTCTCGGTTGGTTTCGTGCTCTCTTTTGGCATTTCTGAATGATCTTCTCAGGGTAGCCTCTAGCTTTTAATTTTTCTGAGAGTGTCCCGGCTCGTGTTCGGTAGTCATTCGTTTTGCTGCAGTTGCGGGGGAGTCTTAAAAACTGGCCATAGGGTAGGTTTTCTCTCAGAGGGCGTGGATGGAAACTTTCAAACCTTAGCAAATTGTTCTTGGCACTGGGTTTATGGTACGTCTTGGTTTCAAGGCGGTTGTTCTCCTTTGTTATAGTGATGTCTAGAAAGACCATAGTGTCCCTGTCATGCGTGTTGGTGAATTTCGACACTGCACCCGCATCCTGTGGGCCTCCTACATCCTAACTGCTGTTAGTCCAGTGTAACCCCAGCGATTCTCAAGGCCCTAGGCCTTACCATTGTTCGTGACGTGGTTCTTATACCACTATTTTAGTATATGGTTTTAAGGGCCACCAGGGCCTATCCATATTTGTGCAACTTTTGTATGCTATATTAAGCTATTTGTTATACGCTTGTGCTCCTATGCTCATAAAGAGTTAAGGGGATTTATTTAGAAATAAATACATATATATTTTGAATATATAACCTGTGTGGTGTACTTTCATTTGGTATTAAAAGGTTTGCATATGGTAAAACAGCTGGCTTCACATGCCCTCTTGAGTTTAGCCTAAGACTGCTTTTGTCCATGCTACCCCTAAGATAGCTGGTCTATAAGGTTGACTTTACAACCATCACCATAAGGGTTGTTTGGACTGGTACAAGGTGGTCACTAGAATAGTGAACATCATATACCAGGCCAACTTCTCGCATACCATCTTCCAGATACTGAATTAAATTCTAAAACCCCAGTTCCGTTTATTATGTCTTTGCAACAAATAGCCATGAAATAATTTTTTTTTAGGTTTGAAGAGAACATCTACCTTCAAGTGTCTGGCACCAGCATGGGCAGTATTTTCGCGCCAAGTCTGGCGACTTTATACGTCCATGCTTTTGAGCAAGAACATGTCCTCACACTGTCTAATCATCATTTTTTATCAATATGCTTATGGAGGCTATATATTGATGAAATTTTGGTAGTATGGAGAGGAACTCTAGAATCAGTCATGACCTTCAGGGATTGGTTGAACAGTAGGAACTGGTTCCTGAGATTCACAATAAAGGCACACAAAGAAATAATTGCCTTTCTTGATATATCTATTTTTCATACCGAAGGACAACTGCACAGTGAACTCTACCGGAAACCTATGGCGCGAAATTCATTGTTGAGCTTTGATATCCAACATCTAAAATCATTACGACAAAATTTGTCTTATGGGCAATTTTTACGAGTACGGAGAAATTGCACCACACTGGCAAAATATGAAGAACACTCAGAGGTTTTGAAACATCAGTTGAAAGAAAAGAAGTATCCAAAAAGCCTGATCAGACAAGCTAAGAAACGTGCCCAGAATAACAACAGGGAAGTGTTGATCGAGATACCAACAGAAAGATCACCCTTGGGCCGTCTGACATGTGTACATACTTTTAGTGCATTGACCAACAGCATTCAGAAGAGCGTCAGGAAACACTGGTGTATTCTGAATAGCTGTTCGGACAAGATACCACTACCACTGTTTGCTCTAAAAAGGAGTACGAATCTAAAAGATAGACTAGTTCATACCCGGCCATTGAGCTCGAAACAAGATTCAGAAACGGCTCTATGGAACCTACCTAAAGTTCAAGGCCATTTCCCGCGTGGATCATGTGGGGTATGTGCCTAAACCAAACAGTCATGCCATGGGAGCAGAAGTTCTTCACAGATTGTAACAGCGAGAACCTAGTTTACCTAATAACATGTCCTTGCGACAACAAATATGTAGGTATGACAACAAGAAAAGTAAAGCTCTGCATGATGGATAATAAAAGCACCTTCAGGTGCAAGAAGACAATGACATAACTCAATAGACACTTTGCTGAGACAAGCCACAAACCAGAGGATTTCGAGTGGACAGCATTAGAGAAACCTTTCATTCCGCCACATTGAAGTGATGTTTCAAGCCTGTTATTTTAACGTGAGCAACGATGGGTCTTCAGACTGTCAAGTGACGTCACAGGTTTGAATGACACCATCCCTTGGTTGACACTAGCCAAGAAATTATATTTCATAGTAATTACAGATTGTTGAAATACATCGCTCAAATCGGTATAATGATAATCTGTATCCATAGTTCAGTCCCATAAATCTCGTTGTAAATCTATAAATTGTTTCCATCAGAGATATATGCCAGTAAACCATACACTGAGTGTACATAATGATCCAAGCAATAATATGATGATGGGAGAATGGACTACTGAATATATAGATAACCAAGAGGATATCAAGAATACTATTGTACTCATCCCATTTATACTAGACAACATTATTGACATATAATCTGTCTATAAATCATTAAGAAATGAGGAGGAAGCTTTTGAGATTCCATTATGCCTCGTTTCTAGGCAAAGATTTCCTGTCGCAAAGTCTGCTCTGTTCGTAAAACTATATCTAATTCCAGAAAGAACTACTATTCCCGCCGGCATGACATCAGCCGAGTAGTCCTTTCTGAAAGTCTTTGAAATACTATTGACATGCATGATTGAATTAAAGCCCAACAACAGAATTTTTTTTGTTTTCAAACATTATTATTGGTTCACGTATATGTCGTCCGTCAGACATTATTAAACGAGGTAGTACTCTCAGAGACGCTACTACGCCCGGTTATGAAGCGAAACCTTTTCGCGAGATTTGGTCAGTTCCTAAAACTTTATTCAACTACACTAGGAACTATTACTCCCATCAGTCGAGTAGTTCTGATGTACGACGCCGTCAATACATCATCGTCATGCACGTCCTAGTTAGATCTTCACAATAGAGGATAAAATGGCGGTCCGCCGGTACCCAGGCACCTCCACTCCAGCGGAGTTTCTGCCCTGGGGACACCGACGGTTAGGTAAGCGCATGTCTCTGACCTGCTCTCGTTATTAATTTGTAGCCCACAGTAAGTGCGTCAAGAGTATAGTGATACCTCTGCACTTATTCGTATTTGTGAACGTTTTTTCGTCACTATATGATTCTTACAAGAAAGGAGCAAAAACTTGCATCACAGTGGCCTACTCTTGCACAAGTGGGTTTAAACAGGGTATTTTTCTCTCTTATATTCTTTCTTTTGGGGATAACAAACGAGTCCTTTCTGTTTGTCGTTTATAAATACCGGCATGCAAAGCATGTTATGATGGAAGAGAGTCGGTCTTTTGAGTACTGCGACTGTGGCCCTCGTCTCGGTAGTATAAAATATTACGCCCATGTGAAGTAATTATCACGTTTTGATTGACGGGCCATTGCGAATATATGTACCGAATAGGATGGTTACTGCATGCTTTAAGCAATACGCCCTGCACACCAAGTGCTGGGGGCTTTAGTGACAAGATACATTTATATCAATAAAGCTTTAGATCCTTGTTATTGTGCCTTCGAATAGTCACCGTTTCTTGGGGGCACCAACTAAACCAAGGAAGTAATGACATTGATCCATACTTATCTAAAACAGATTTTTTTTTGGGTGATTAATAGGGTGCCAAGGATAACATGATCCAACCAGCGACTACAGTTGTGATGGTTATGAGGTTTTTAACGGCTTGCTGTTTTTCTGCTATGGTTTTATAACTTCTACATTGATGATCAAGGCATATCAATATTGTCCATACAAACAAGCGTTGTTGGACTTTTTTCTTTGTAGAGCGGGCCTCAAATACAACTTGAGCTGGTGCCGAGTGAGGTGAGGCTTACCCCTTGTGAAGCAATGGTAAGCTTTTTGTTAATAAAGTTACTATTGAAATATTCAATGAGGCATAAAGATATTAGAAGGCAATCATATACAAAGAGATGTTATGTCTATTCTCCCTAGATGCAGTCCAGCCATCATGCTTACATCAAGGGTACGAATGAGAATATCACATCAGTAATACTGTATGTATGATCTTTCTTGATTTAATGTGATTTCACTGACAAGATAATTATATAGTTCCTGAAGAAAGCCAGGGAGAATATTCCTGAGGGGCTGAAACATGTAGACCGTGTGAACAGTGATTAATTGTAAACTGTTATGTATCTTTTTTTCTCACTTTCACTCTGTTTTTAATAGGGAAACTATGAGACATTGCTAGGATTAGCAGTAGAAAGGATAGTAAACTATCTCATTAGTTTATCCTTTTTAAGCACTTTATTGCACAGTATCGTTTGCACTGCACAATAGATATTACCTTAACTCACCCCATTTCTAAACACAATCTTATTTGTTTTCCTTCTGCAAGTATCACACAGAAGGATACAGCTCTCTTAGTGTTCGCTCTGATTTCCAAGAGAGACATAGGAGTGCTGTTTGGGACCCCAGATGATGACACTGGGCACATGGTTGTGTATTGATGGGATACTGACTATCCTGAGGCAATTGTGAGTTCTGTCTCTTTGTCTCTTTCTTTGCTTTCTTCTCAAACATACACTCATTAACGTAGAGAGTTGTGATAGCCTCTATATTCTTGTTAAGAGTTATATGTTTCTTCTCAAAAAAATAACCTCCTTGCAGTCCTATGGATTCCATTTGTTTTTCATATATTAGAATTAGGGGGATGGAACCCATTTAGGACTTTAAACTTCCCTCAGACCCTCGTGTGTTATAACTGGCACCTAAGGACTCCCACGCGCAACAGAACACGGAAGCAGGCTGCAGGGTTGGCCAACCAGCCCTTGCCATGACGTTTTTGACTCTGCCTCTCAAGCTCCAGACCACAGCACTCGGAGTCTACTGTGCGCCCGCGCAAAAGAGGCAAATGCATGGATTCAAAAGTGAAGAAAAAAAATGATGACAGGACTGCCCCTCGTGAGATCATTGGTCCTTTCTCTCTTGGGGCAGACCAGAAACAAGAAACAGGGCCGTCATAAGTAGCGCATTCTAGCTATGAATGATTGACGGCCCTGATTATTACAGATCATCTGTGGGTGCCGCGGAAACCACGGATTTTGCGGACACATGGGCAAATGTAGCCCAACTTTCTGCAACCTGCGAGGGCTGTTTTTTCCTGCACAAATGGGAAAAAATCGCCTATTTGTGCGGGAAACAGCCCAATCTGGCAACACTGCTGGAGAGGAGCCTGCGCAGTGTGTGCACTTGCAGGGTCTGTGGCGGGAGCAGGTCGGAGTCGGACCATGATTGGTCCAGACCAGTTCTCGACTTGCATAAGTCAGGCGATGCAGTTGGTCGGCTATCATTGGTAGCGCTCAGCTACCCAATGTCAGTGCTGCCTCGCCTGCCTGCAATTATGCCTGAGACTCAGGGTGGCTGTTGAGACTCACGGCCAAGAGCAGTCCGCTGTCATTGGGAGCTGAGTGCTATGCTAAGTTTGATGAGTAGTAGCATAGTGCACAGTTACCAATGACAGGCACAGTGAGGCACCTAGCACCACCTCTGCACAATGGTGACCTCCCCGCCCGGCAGTAGACACTAGAGTTAGGGCCCGTGGTGCGGAAAGGCTCCATTCTTTTTTGTAACATCGCTCGCACTCCAGCAGCCCAGTGAGTCACTGGGATGCTGGAGTGCCAGCATTAAAAAAAAGAATGGCACCTGCACCACAGCACTACAACCCGCACCGGAGATCCGGGGGGGGGGGGGCAGCGCCCCTCCTTGCGCCTCCCTGCGGACGCCATGGCTTAATCTATCATAAGGAAGGAATTCATGTTTTTTCCAGAAAGCAGCCTCCTGCACTTGACTACGCAGCAGTAGAATGTGAATGATTTCAATGTTATCATTTAAAATGTTATTAAAAATACAATCTCCTAGCTGAGACACTTGATTTTAGAATACTGTTCTTGAATCACAGCCCTGAAGACAGAAGTGACATGCTCAACTTGAAAACAAGAGTTTCAGCAAGGCCTATCGAAGTACAGTAATAACAGACTGGAATCTTTCCTTCAAAATTCTCGATTCTTGAGTACATAAGTCATTTAATCAATAATTTTAATATGAAGTTTGTTGAAGATTAAGACATGGATATGAGAAATGAACACACTTTTGAGTAAGAAAAACACAGAGTAAAAACTCTGCACATTACCTTTGCTATAGATCCTTCCTCAAGCTTAGCGTTGGGATCCAGCTGTCCGATTAAGTGCAACGGAATTTTCTTCATATTTTTTTCAGGTGACCTGCCGCAAATAAGTAACATCTAAACAATCCTATAAAATCATATGTTGAACATTGTTTAAATTAAAGCAAACAAATAAATATAAATCTGATCAAACCATTCCTGTGAAGAGAAACCTTAAGCCATTTGCTACCAAATGGCACTTCACTTTCTAAAAATATAACGTTCTAAAGCCTTTTGGCTCAAATCAAAAATACATTTTTACCTGTAAAGATACAGTCAAGGCTGAAATGTCATATTTGATGCTTATTTGAGATTCATAAAGGGAATTCTGCCAGATGTAAGTGGTTTTAATACTGCAGATTACACTTCTGCGATTGAGGAGATATATGCAGTATAAAGGGCCTTATTACGAGTTTGGCGGTCCTCCTTCAGCAATGCCACCACCGCTCTAGCAGGAGGACCGACATGCCTATGGTGCGCCAGCCTGCCAGATTCGAGTTGAATATGGGGCGGAGGGGGGGGGGGGGGGGGGTCGGTGCTGCTGTAGTCTCACAGAGCAGCTGTCTTAGGCTCATAAGGAGAGCCTTAAGAGCAGTCAGCGGCCATGACAGCACCTGCAGCACATTCCTGCTTGGTGTGGCACGCACCATGTCGTCCATGCCACACAATGCCGGAACAGGGGTGAAATTCCGTGCCCCCCCACGCATAGCCCCAGGCCCAGATTAGTTACATCTCCACCAACCTTTTCATGGCAGGCTCACTGCCATGAAAAGGGCGGTGATAATGCAACTCGGAATATGCTCTGCAGTGCACCATCGCGGCAGGATTCTGACCCCCACACTCGAAATATGAAGGGCGGCCCTGCAGAGGAGGCGGTGGTCAGACCGCCACAGCGAGTACGTAGGTCTGGTGGTCCTATGACCGCCGTACTCAGAATAACTCCCAAAGCCTAACGTAAGATGTGGGAGGTGGGCAGAACAAGGCGTGGTTAGCCTTCTAAGTTTATAAATGTCCACAAACATGCATGTTTTTGGGGCATTGAAAAATTGAAATCTGATCCCCCCCCAACATATAAGTAGTCAGAGATTTATTCCAGCTAAGTAACTCACCTTCCCGAATGGGAAGATGAAGAATGACTCCCAGATTAGGTTTGGGTGTTGGGGAAAGGCTTTTTTTCCAAAGGGAGAAATAATTTTCCCAGGGTTGCCTTTCCCACTGTGTGGAATTGTATGCTGCATATAATTCAGGTGCAGGGGGAACGGGCAGTCCTCAAAAAGCCTCATTATATGAGCACCAGTTCATAGATATTCACTGTATCGCTATGCAGCAATTTATACTAATGTTCACACAGTATCTGTTTTAAAACTTAATAAAAAGTAGTTAAAAAAATATGAAATGAGCAATAGTTCAGCTGTAAACCTGCAAATGACACAGCCTTCCATGTGTACTATTGTACCTGTTATATGAAAATTAAATAAATGTAAAAGTACCTTCACGCAGAGTCGTAGAAACCAGCCCATACTTTCACACCTTTTTGTGACTCTGGCATTTTTTGTTAACTTTCTTTTAGCATTTATTAGAGAAAAGGCTAGGAGGTTTAGATATTCTACAGTAATGTAGCACAATGGTGGAATTGCCATTTTTCACTATTCTCGTAATGCTAATTACTCTACTCTGTTTCATTATACTGATTATCGCAGCACACGCATTTTATACAAGAATCACAATACTACAATAAACACTGAAACGCCTTGCTGAGTAGTTCTTCTGTATTCCTTTGGGAATGCATGAGAGTCCAAGCAAAAGGGTTCTAGATCTGTTACCACGATTTCCTTGGGGAATCAGGGTTGTCATGTTCTAAGTTTGCACACACATTTGTTACACTGTAAGGTTAGGGTTGCAAATGGTGTACTCTGAGCTAGCAGGACAAAAGGCAAACATATAGGCAGAACAATGGACTGTGGTAGGTAGGAGAGAGAAGGTGTCACATGGGCAGGATAGGTCTGGTAAGGAAAACCACCATATACATGGTCATGTTTCTTAAGTTGCCTTCTATTTTAAACATAATAACTTTTGACATACATTTGCATGTGTGACAATGCAGGATAACATTCTACGAATCAGCCTTGATTACAGTTCCACTTTGTAGGCAACACCCTGAACATTCAGTACAAGAGTTAAAGTTCACTGTGCAAATGTCGTTCTTATTGTCAGGTAGGCAACAAAGCAATCAAACTAGAATAATCAATTGCAGCCTGACAGGGGTTTAGACCTGGCCGGATGGGAGCTGTTTGTTATATATACAGAACCACTTACTTGTGTAAGGGAGAGCAGCACTCAGCTGACACTGGGAGGTCACTGCATGACGGAATTCCAGCTCAGCTGATTCCTGTTGACCAACATAAGGGATGTCCAGCTCTACAACAAGATGGACAGCTTGACGGCACTTACCTGCAGGTAATGGGGACTTAGAGCACCCAGCTGGGATTTGGTAGATTACCCACCCAGGCAAAAATAGGATAGGTAGTGCTGGGTAGGAGTACACTATACACTGTATTTATATGCTCGCAAACATTCACTGTCTTAGCATAATGGTAGAATTGCTCATCTTTTTCAATATTCTCATAATGCTAATTACTCAAATCTGTTTCATTCTACTGATTATCACAGAGCATGCATTTTATACAAGAATCACAATGCTTCAATAAACACCTTGCTGAATATTTCGTGTGTATTTCTTTGGGTAAGCATGAGAGTCCAAACAAAAGAGTTCTAGATCTCTTACCATGATTTCCTTGGGGGATTAGGGTTGTCATGTTCTAAGATTGCACACACATTTGTTACACCGTAAGGGTAGGGGTGCAAATGGTGTTCTGTGCGCTAGCAGGACCTTAGGCCAACATATCCTGAAGGTGTGCACAGATTCAGTATGGCACAATCCTGACATTCGTGTTGTCCAACAAACACAAAGTTTTAACAGAGAGGTACAAGCCGTATGACAAAGGTAGGAGCACGCAATTGGAAAACGAACGGCGAGGGGAAAGCAGGAGCAGCAAGCTGAGCTGGCAGGGCAGGCAACATGGAGAGTGGCCGCACAAAAGTCTGTAGAGGGCTGGAGAGAGAGGGTTAGAGGCACACGCAGAAACACACACACAGACAACAGAGGGACGGAGAGGGGCGGGCGGGTACAGTCAGCAAGCTGGCCAGGCAGGGTATGCAGCAGAGGCAGTGCTAGCACAATAGACAGAAGCGAGCAGGAGAGAATGGGCATGGCACATACACTGAAAACAGAATGAGCATGGTCACATACACTGAAAACAGAACTCAGGGGCGAAGAGGCGAAGAGGCATGCTGCAAACTGACCATGCAGGATGGGCATCTGGGGCAGTGACAGCACAACAGACCACAGAGGGTAGGAGGGTGTGGCAGGGGTACACAGATGGACACTGGATGGGAGGGGGCACAGACAGCAAGCTGATCTGGCAGGGCAAGCTGCAGTACAACAGACTGTATGGGGCATGATAGTGGCAGGGGCACACACAAAAACAACAGAGGACAATGATGAGGCAGGCAGGAGAAGCAAGCTGAAAAGTCAGGGCAGGCGTCAGAGGCAGTACAAGGTAAGGGCACAAAGGAGGAGGTATTTGCACGCACACAGAAATTGAGCGCAGGGGGAGGGGGCAGAGGTCGCAAGCTGACCAGGTGGAGCAGGCAGTAGTGTCAGTGTAGTGGCAGCACAAGGGACTGGCAGAGACAGGAGCAGTGGCAGCACAACAGACCACACAGGGCAAAAGGCATGGGTACGCACATTGAAAACGGTGAGCAGGGGCAGCAAGGTGCCTAGGTGGGGCAGGTAGCTGGGGCAGTAGCAGCACAACATACTGAGGAGCGCAGGGGAGAGATACAGGGGCATGCATATTAACAACGGATGGCAAGGTGGCACAGGCAGCAAGAACAAAAGGCAGGACAGACATCAGGGACAGTGGCAGCACACAGACTGCAGAGGGCAGGAGGGAGGGGTAGGGGCATGCACATTAACAACAGAGGGCAGGCAGAGGGGGACATGGGCATAAAGATAAACAAGCATGACAGACAGCAGAGATATGGACAGCACAACAGAGGATAGGAATGAGGGAGCAGGGGCATGCACACAGACAACAGAGGGCAGAGGGGATGGAGGCAGGTGAGCAAACCGACCAAACAGGACTTAAGGCAGAGGCAGTGGCAGCACAATGGATAGCAGAGTGAAAGAAGGAATAGGCAGAGGCACATACATGGATAATCGAGGTCAGAGGTAAGGGGCAGGAGCAGCAAGGTTATCAGGTAGGGCAGTCATATGGGGCGGTGGCAGAACAACAGAGCACAGAGGGCTGGCGAGAAGAGGCAAGGACACACATGTGGAGAACAGAGGGCAGGGAGAGGGCCCAAAGCTGACCACAGAGGGCAGGCTGGCATGGACAGGGGCAGCACAATGGACTACAGAGGGCAGGAGAGAGGGAGCAGGGGAATGCACAAGGAGAATGGAGGGTAGGGAAAGACGGCTAAAGATCTGACCATGAGAGCAGTATGGCATGGGCAGGGGTAGCTATCTGACCACAAAGCGCAGGTCGGGCAGGTACAGAGGGCAAGCGAGAGGGATCAAAGGCAGCATGATGAACATGGAAGAGAGGCCAGCATGGGTCGGGCAGTACAATGCACGAAAAAGGCATGAGGGAGAGGCATTGACATGGAGAAGAGAGAGTAGGGAAGGGGCATTGACAGAAAGTTGATCACGGACAGAAGGCCAGCATGGGCATGGGTAGCACAATGTGTTACAGAGGGATAAAAGGGGGACAGGGTCACTCACACTGAGAACAGAGGGCATAGGCGTAGGGCCAGGGGAAAGAAGCTGACCACAAAGGGCAGAAAGGAGGCGGCAGGGGCAGCAAACTGCCATTCAAGGCAGTCTGGAATGGGAAAGGCTGCTGTGGAGTTGCCGCCCGTGAGGGGGAGAAAACTCCTCTGCGGTGCATAGTCAAAGGCCATGTGCACTTGGGGTGTTGGATAAATATGATACAACAAAACACAGAAAATCACTATAAGCAAACATAAGAGAGGGTATAGTTAGGTATGGTAATATCATCTTGCTTTCATTTAAAAAATGTTGTTTGTCATTACAAAGACATGCAAAACATGGTAGATAGACAAAATATCGAAATTAAAATATCGATATACAATAATATTGATGTTTTAATTTCAATGGTATAGAATATCGATTTGCAAAATATCGATAGACAGAATATCTTTTTTAAGGTATGTTAGTAATATCGAAATTTTGTTTAGTGTTATGTATTTTATTATGTTGTTTATATATTTGTTAAATATGTTTTTTAATGTATGTTTGGAAATTAGTAATTTTGTTTACATTTTGCGTTTTAGTATCAGACCGGGTTGTGGGTTTATAGGGGAATAGGGTGGGAAGTAATTGAATTATAATTAATTAATTAATATTTTTTTTAAATATGTTTAATTAATAAATAATTATTAATTAATAATTAATTGATCATTAATTATTATTAATTAGTTAATTGAATTAAGTAGTTAATGTAGTAGTATTTACTATTTTTTGTTATTGTTAATTAATAATTAATTGGTAATTATTTATTAATAATTAGTTAATTAAATTAATTAGAGTTTATGTGCTAGTATTTTTTATTTTTTGTTATTGTTAATTAATAATTAATTGGTAATTAATTATTATTAAGTGATTAAATGATGTGATTTATTTATGTGTAGTGGGTTGTGTGTTTATAGGGGAATAGGGTTTGACATGATTAAATTTAATTTATTAAAGAGATTGTATTTATTTATTGTTATTTATTGTTAATTAATTGGTAATTAATATGTGTTAATTAGCTCATTTATAATTACATCAATTTAATAAGATTAATTGTTATTAATTGATATTTGTATTAATTGTGTTTTTTGTACGTGTAGTGTGTTGTGTGTTAAAGGGGGAGTAGTGTGGGAAGTAATTTTTACCCCCATGCTATCCAACGCTTTCCCTACTGTTGCACCCTCTGCAATGGGAATAGTCATTTTTACCCTTACGCTATCCAACGCTTTCCCTACTGTTGCACCCTCTGGAGTGGGAATAATAATTTTTACCCCTACGCTATCCAACGCTTTCCCTACTGTTGCACCCTCTGGAGTGGGAATAGTAATTTTTACCCCTACGCTATCCAACGCTTTCCCTACTGTTGCACCCTCTGGAGTGGGAATAGTTATTTTTATCCCTACGCTATCCAACGCTTTCTCTACTGTTGCACCGTCTGGAGTGGGAATAGTTATTTTTATCCCTACGCTATCCAACGCTTTCTCTACTGTTGCACCGTCTGGAGTGGGAATAGTAATTTTTACCCCTACGCTATCCAACGCTTTCCCTACTGTTGCACCCTCTGGAGTGGGAATAGTAATTTTTTCCCCTACGCTATCCAACGCTTTCCCTACTGTTGCACCCTCTGGAGTGGGAATAGTAATTTTTACCCCTACGCTATCCAACGGTTTCTCTACTGTTGCACCCTCTGGAGTGGGAATAGTAATTTGTACCCCTACGCTATCCAACGCTTTCCCTACTGTTGCACCCTTTGGAATGGGAATAGTAATTTTTACCCCTACGCTATCCAACGATTTCCCTACTGTTGCACTCTCTGGAGTGGGAATAGTAATTTTTACCCCTATGCTATCCAACGCTTTCTCTACTGTTGCACCCTCTGGAGTGGGAATAGTAATTTTTACCCCTACGCTATCCAACGCTTTCCCTACTTTTGCAGCTTCTGGAGTGGGAATAGTAATTTTTACCCCTAACCTATACAACGCTTTCCCTACTGTTGCACTCTCTGGAGTGGGAATAGTAATTTTTACCCCTACGCTATCCAACGCTTTCCCTACTGGGTCACCCGCTGGAGTGGGAATAGTCATTTTTACCCGTACGCTATCCAACGCTATCCCTACTGTTGCACCCTTTGGAGTGGGAATAGTAATTTTTACCCCTACGCTATCCAACGCTTTCCCTACTGTTGCACCCTCTGGAGTGGGAATAGTAATTTTTACCCCTACGCTATCCAACGCTTTTCCTACTGTTGCACCCTCTGGAGTGGGAATAGTAATTTTTCCCCTACGCTATCCAACCCTTTTCCCTACTGTTGCACCCTCTGGAGTGGGAATAGTAATTTTTACCCCTACGCTATCCAACGCTTTCCCTACTGTTGCACCCTTTGGAGTGGGAATAGTAATTTTTACCCCTACGCTATCCAACGCTTTCCCTACTGTTGCACCCTTTGGAGTGGGAATAGTAATTTTTACCCCTACGCTATCCAACGCTTTCCCTACTGTTGCAATCTCTGGAGTGGGAATAGTAATTTTTACCCCTACGCTATCCAACGCTTTCCCTACTGTTGCACCCTCTGGAGTGGGAATAGTAATTTTTACCCCTACGCTATCCAACGCTTTCCCTACTGTTGCACCCTCTGGAGTGGGAATAGTAATTTTTTCCCCTACGCTATCCAACCCTTTCCCTACTGTTGCACCCTCTAGAGTGGGAATAGTAATTTTTACCCGTACGCTATACAACGCTTTCCCTACTGTTGCACCCTTTGGAGTGGGAATAGTAATTTTTACCCCTACGCTATCCAACGCTTTTCCTACTGTTGCAATATGTGGAGTAAGTATATATATTAATTTATATGTAGAGTTTTTAATTTATTTTAAATGTATATGTATTAGTTATTATTTTTTATTATGTTTTAATGTTTTTATTTAATATTTGGTAATTTATATGTATTTTTAAATTATTTTTACATTATCATTAATACATTTAAAAAAACGATATTTTTAACTTCGATATTTCTGTACTACGATATTTTTTCTCTCGATATTTTTTTACTTACCTTTATGAAGATATAACTCCGATATTTTTGATGTCGATATTTTTGTGTCGATCATTTTTTATGTCGATATTCTGTCTGTCGATATTATGTCATAGATACGCAAAACATAAAGGTGCATGTCCTACCTTTTTTAATTACACAGAACCAACCATAGGGGGTGACCTACGTATAATAAGGGAGAGCTTAAAACTAGGCAAAACGTTTTAAATGCTATCGCCAAGTGGCAGTAAACTGCACACACAGGCCCTGTAGTGGCAGGCCTGATACAAGGTTGAAAGGCTATTTCTGTTGGTGGCACAATTAGTGCTGCAGACCCACTAGTAGCATTACAATAATAGGACCAGGGAATACGGTATGCCTCTTTACAAGGGTCTCAAAAGTAAATCAGCTATACCCAATCGGTATAAACCAATCACACAATGTTTAGAGGAGAGAGCACTTGCACTTTAGCACTGAATAGCAAAGTTAAAGTGCCCAGAGTCCTAAAGCCAACACGTAGAAGTTCATAAAAAAGAGGAGGAAGGCAAAAAGTTTGGAGTAAACCTGCAAAAAGGAGCATTTCCAACAGAAATGTAATGTCTCTAGATATTGATGCAATCAGCAATTTATGTAAAAGTAAACTTACATGTGTATATTACTCATAATTGTAAATTACGTTTGTGAATTGCCCCTGTAATTTCTCTTTAGGCATTAATGCAATCAGCAATGTATTAAACCATAAATAATTTCAAAAGAGCGTTTGATGGTTATTTACATTAATAAGATGCCCCTGTTACATACCTCATGTGACATAGAATTTTCAGTCAACTGCTTCACATTAGTCACTGAGAAGGCATGTACAATCAGATCCTAAGCACAACTCTCTGTAGTTTGTAAACCAAAATACCTTTATACATGTTCCTGAACTGAACAGAATGGTAGACTCTATTTGGGCAACACTTATAATCAAACCGTTAGTGAGCCATTCATAGATTATACAGTTTTCAACAATTATATGTCTCATAATTTTCACAAACTTCTAGAAATAAATATCTTCACCTTATATATCTCCAAATTACAGATAACTGCTCATAGAAATTGTCAATAGCACTACATGAGTACTCTTGTATGAAATTATGTGCACAGAAATCTAAGTTGAATAATGTATTGCAAGGATAAGCTCTAGTTGTGTTCAAATATTTTGGCAACCTATTTGTAACATAGGTTTGCAAATCACACTGGTTGCTGTCAGTCTCTACCTTGTTTAAATGAAGTACTGTTTGCACTTAAAAGTTTACTGGTAGTTAACATGTTCATCATATAACTTTTAACATATTGAATCAGACTTGTGTCCAGTACTAAACTATTTCTATTTCGGACATGTACACTGCTGCATATAGTCAATCTATGCTGTATATGTTTGTGTGCTTTTTACTACCTATTTTTTTCCAAATGTTTTTATTGATAGCTTTTTGTTGTAATGATCATCAGTGGTACTCCTGACACATAATTCCAGTGCTACATCATCAGAAATAGGAAATCATCAAGATAATACAACACATCTATCAGTACCAGGCTTTAGTGACAATACCAATGGCCCCTGCTTGGGTTTCATCTTTGTGGGGGAAGCAGGTCATAAAAAATAATGAGGAACAAACCATTAACAATTAAACATTGTGAGGTCTCAATAGTTCCTGATCAGCTATCCATGATGTATAGGCATTCCCGTTGTTACCCCACCATGCCTGGGGTGTGCCTGTTGTCATGAGAAGTGACTTTTCTTAGGAAAGGAGCCTGACGGTGTGGGTGCGGAAGAGCAATATCCTGTTCATGCATAGCAAGAGGCGGCGGGAGAAGTAAGTGTCTTGTAGGTGTATGAAGTTTATGTCCCGACATGGTGGCAACTGGGGGGATATCTGTTGGGGCAGTCATGTAGACCGGTTCATGAAAGTATCACGTGGGTGTGAAGCAGTGGATATTGTGCTAGCTATGACAGAGTGAGCAGTGTGGCGCCCGTCGAGCCAGTCTTGTTCAGTGGGCGATCCAATTGTCTTTCTAGGGGGTCATTCATCAGTTTTGGCTTCCACTGTAAGGAGGAAGGTTCCCAGTGCTCGCTTCCTGTCCGGTAGTCACCCCTCATTCTAAGCAACCTAATCACGTGTATTTCTGCCCTAGTACATGTCAAGAAATCACGCAACCACCACTGTGTATCTGGGGGTGCAGGAGACTGCCACGCCATGGCTATGCTGCATTTAAATAATACAAAAGCCTAATCTATGAACCAGTGTAAATGTTTGTCAAACTTTTTAGGAGGCTGGCTTAGTATATGGTAAACAACTATTTAAGTGAAGAATCTTGCACTAGTCCAGGGGACCCTTGAGGGGATTTTAGTGGTCTTAGACAACCATAGAAAGCTCTCTAAGTGATAGCAGTGGAGAGAAGCATTCAGGCTTAGTCCAGAAGGAGTTTTTAGCAGCTTATTTTACTAGAACTAATCATTTAGTGTGGGTTAAACGAAAGAGAACCACACAGTGTAGTTATAAAAAGTTATATTTACTATACACACTCACTCACACATTTGTATATCTCCTACCTAGAGATATAAACACAATACATACAATACTTCAAATGTAGAACAGGTAAGTAAGCACAAATACACAGTTGTCTCCAGGGGGGGACCAAAACCATATACTATAGAAGTGGAATGCGAATCATGGCCGAAGTTGAGACTTGGACCAGTAGACTCAGAAGAGCTGGGGACACAAGGAACCACCCAAGGTCATTACCCAGAAACCCCACAGAGGCTGTGTGCAAAGTGGGAACACAGCCGCGTTCTTAATGCAAGTCAATTTTGAAAGTTGCAATTGCAGTTTTTAAGAAAAGGTATCCTTCCCAGTGGACCCTGAAGAAACCTCATGGAAGACAGAAGGTTGGAGTGTCACCCCACCCATGGATACCCCAGGAACAAGGATACCTACACAAGGGAAGCTGGGAGCATAGGTGTGAAGTGATGTAGGAAACCTCCTCAGACCACAATGGAGGACTTCAGAAAAGATGCAGCTGGTGAAGAAGGTACCTGCAAGCAGAGCGGACAGAGTCTATGCCACTCGGAAGACCAATAGCCACCAATAGCGGAAGATGCAGGAGTGATGACGGTGACCTTGTCACTGGAGCTGTGAGGAACAGCAGATGCTTTAGAAGACCAGGAGCTGTTCATGAGCTCTCCCATGTCGGACGTCAAGAACCAGGGGGTCCGTGCCGGCGGGAGCACCAACAAGCCTTAGCAGCCGCAACAGACGTGATAAAGAAAAAGATGCAGCGTTGGGACCAGCAAGGTCTGAGTGATTCACCAAGTGTTGGAGAGTCATAGCAGGCCCCCAGCAAGCAGGGGAGCTCACTGAAGACAAAAAAGACCCTCAAGAAGACCCACAAGCTGAACACACAGGAGTTGCAAGAGGACCTCGAGCAGCTCCTCAAAGATGCAGGCCCATGGTGCAGAGGATGCAGTGAGGACGGAGATCTTGGCAGGAAAATATGCTGGAGGCTAGAGCTTCTTGTAGCCCGAAAATCCGTGGAGGGCAGGGATGACAAGTCTTGGCAATACCAAGTCAATGCGGTGCACAAGGGATTTGTTCCAGTGGCTCCGACGTGGGATACTGGCCTCCAACTTGCTGAGGGAGTTGCAGAACCACCACCTGTGTTGCTGAGCCTTTTGGGGTCCTTAGGACATCAAGAGCAGCAGACCGCTCAGCTTGGTTGAGGTGCCAATAGATGCAGGGTAGTGACTCCTTCACTCCAAGGGAGATTCCTTTGGGTGTCTGTGATGCCCACAGGCCTGGAGAAGAACCTGGATGAAGCACAGGCACAGACGATGCAGAAGACTGGCAGGAAGACAAGACCAGGAGCAGCAGGAGTCTTCCTTGGTGCAGTCTTGGTTTCTAGGCGAAGTCCAAAGTGCCCAGACGGTAGAAGTTAAAGTGATTTCGGGTTTGAATCTTGTCCCACAACTAATCTGAAAAGCAACCCACGGGTAAGCCCTTAAGTACCCTAGGGAAGGGGTTGGGACAATTCAAGGATCCCTCCCAGAGGAGGGCTGGACAGAGGGGAAGATACGCCCATGTCCTTTGTTCCGTTTCGCACCAGAGTCGGAGCCAACAGCTCCCTGGACTAGTTCCAACTAGAGAATTCAAGGAGGACACCAAACGTGCCCTTCAAAGCAGTCTGGTGGCTCTGCGAAGTCTGAGTAATAAAGGTGGCATAGTATTTATTCGGCAAACCGTTTGAGCCGGGGGTCAATCTGAGCCATGCCATGCGGATCTCTTCCAGTTGTAGCGGCTCATTCAGCCCTCTGTGGGGCGTTCACTCGTACTACCTGAAGTGGGCCAAAGAAATCATAGGCCCGGGATGGGAATGGTGAGCCAAGGGCTGCGTATATTACCCGATAGTCCCAGAAAGCCCCATTTATGTCCACCTGCATGGTCGTGGGTATCACACTTGTGGGGGTGCGTTGCTGGTCCTCCTGTACAAGTCAGGCAAGTAGTCTTCTCGAGTGATCTCCCTCCACATGTTATTAAGTTACACGTCATCTCTAATCTATAATCAGGCTTGCTTAGTGTCTCCTCCACCTTGTTTCGCCTTCGGTAATTGGTGAAGCTGCACAGTTGTGGCTGCCCGATCCTCCATCTGGTTCTTCAGGGAACGGAGGTCGCGCTCTATATTCACCAGGTCGTTAAACAGCCTCTTACGTATCCCCCAGGAAGCCGTGAGGCAGTGGCCCGCACCACCACTTTGTGGGCATCCCACTCAACCACTCGAGACATGGCACTGCCTGCATTGAGGGTGAAATATTGATCAATACAGTGGGAGAAATCTGTGCAAAATAGGGGGTCAGACAGAGCCTCCAACTGTAGCCATCATGCGGGTATGATTGGACGTTGTCTTTCCCACTGTAGGGTCAACCATAGGAGACAGTGGTCAGATCGGGTGCGTGCAAGGTATTCCACCCCGGATAATCGTGCTTCTAGTTGGGCCTCACATAGAAATAGGTACATTCTGGTTTGGACGTTGTGGACCTGCGATTAGTAAGAATACTCCCAGTCTAGAGGGTGTAGGTGTCACCATGCATCCAAGAGGTGCCTTTGCGACATGCATTAACCAAGGTGTTGTGAGGTCAGTCTCATGGTGGCCACTCTGAGTGGGGGGCTAGAGGGGTCAAGAATCACATCTGGGACACATTTAAAGTCTTCGCCCCAGAGTCTGGGTGTGAATGGGTGTCAGAGGAGCAACGGTGTGAGGGTGTCTAAAAATTCACCCTGTTGAGAATTGGGGTATAGATTGCAGTTAGTGTGAGGCGTTCACCATCCAGTTGGCCTGAGTGTCCACCGTGTAGGGTAACCCCGGTGCAACCCGAATTAAAACTCCTCAAGCAAACGAGGATTCCGAAGTGCCATATTCCTTCCCCCTCCATTTAGCATGAAGTCTGTGTAATTCAGTGGTACTGAAGTGAGTCTCTTGGAGCATAGCTATATATATCTGGTTCTGTTGAAGAGAGGCATAGACGTGATACCGTTTAGACGGCGTGGCCTTTCCTCGTACATTCCAGGTGATTATATGGTAATGAGGGACACAGGTTTCTGATGACTCTTTCGGCATGTTGTACATTGTGTGTAGTCTGGGGACCCCATAAACCCGCCATCCCCTGTCTGTGGCAGTCAGGTACGCATTACATATGCCCATGGAGCACAGGGATGCAGCAATTACAACGTGGAACATTAGTAGAGTATCTCGATAAACCATGATAACAATAAACAGATTCCCCCTGGGACAGTAGCCGTAAGAAGGCCTGGCCATAGAAAAGTCTCCCAGCTATACATCAATATAATGCAAAAAAAGTGAAGCACAAAAGAGAAAAAAAATCCATACTAGAATCCACTTGAAAACATGGGGGTGGCGTGGCACCAAAATCATAGTCAGGGGCCACCTGGGGCCCTGATGAAGTGGCAACATTGTTTGGGTAGACCTCGGTGCAGGTCCTGATTATGAGTTACCCACAATCCCACACATACCAATTCTTACCTGCCAGCTATCCGCCTATCTAGCAAAGTACACATACAATTCGGCACCAGAGAGGTGGCAGTTCTCGTAGGCACAGTCACAAGTCGTCAGCTGATCTGTGAGTAACCTTCGGATCCTGACTATCTCCGATGACAGAAGGTAGTAACCCGCCCGAGTCCGATCCCGACAGAGCTTTTTTTAAACACATGTGAAATGAATAATTAGCCATCACTGAATATGGGCTGGAATATAAGAGAGGACGCTGCGAGCATTAGAAAACTTCACTTGTACCAGAGCGTGGTTACATGTCGGAAAGAAAGGGAGGAGGCTTTCATTTTATATAAACACGGGGATTAGCAAGCCATGGTAAGCGCAGAGTAGTCTATGTTTAGAAGCTTGTTAAGGAGAGAACATCATGGTAATATGTTTTATTAAGAGGGCTTAAAACATAGGGAAATGTAGTATTGAAGGCAAGGGGTAAGATAATGGAGGTAATTTAAATGTTTCCGAACGTAGGTTAAACTATTTTTTGAAAGACTTGTAAATATGTCTCTGTTGGACAACTGATTAATTTTGTTTGCTGAAATGTTATTGAATATTTCACATAGTGAAACATGTTAGCTAAAAACATTTATTTTGTGTTAGTAGATGCCCCTGATGAAGGGAATTTAATTTCTCGAAATGCATTGGGCTGCCAAAATAAAATCATGGCACGTGGAACCTAACTCAGACTCCTGAGCTTTTGTGAACAAATGCACATCGTGAAATATTGATTAAAATGAATTGAGCATGACATAAGAGTAAAAGTGTAAACCGGACAGTTTAACTATGAAGAAAAAGAGAGTAAATATTACGTAATTGATTCATTTGATTCAAACTTTAGAGTGTGGCAGTGCAGCCTGAGGGAATCGGATTGGAGGTTCCTTGTTGTTCTTCTATATTGTTACAGCGCCCAGAGACGAAGCGCAAAGCAGGTATTGCACACCATCAAAAAAACTACAAAAGAAAAAAATATGTTTAATCTAAGGATCACTAGGGAGTGCATCTCTTCTTTTCAATCATTAACATTTGACTTTAGACATATCAGAGTCCTCTGTCCCTCCTACTCATTCCATTTGTCATCATTGTACTCCGGATTTCCCTTGCTTTGCTCTTGTTGGCCCTGCTTGTTCCCTTCCAGCTACAAAGGTGGGCCCAGGAAGGTCCACAACTCCTTTGTGGGACTATGGGCCATTTGCACCAGTCAGCTTTTAAGTGGGCAGCCCAGTGCCAACCCCCCTGTCAGGCCCCCGCTGCCCAGTTCCCCACTAGGGCAGCGGCCACAGCAAGCAACATCAGGAAAGGCGCAAGGGCCGTGCCGGCAGGCTGGCTTAAAGCTGCATGGCAGCGCAGGCAACTGCAGGTCTCTGTCACCAGGAAGAGCAGAGGAAGCCAGTCGACTCACCTCCTCACCACAAGTGCAGTGCAATCTGTGTGTGTGTGTGTACAGATCAGAGGACGTTAGTGATGGGTACACAGGTCGCACATCAATGATTAGACATGTTCAAGTGGGCTATTAAGTACAAAGAGCAAGTAGACGAAGGAAACATACAAGAATATAGTGGTGCCACTCAGGGTAGAAAACACCCCATTACCTTGGGTGCAAGTAAACACAGGTGACCACTGTGGTGACCTGTGAAATTGATATACAACAAAGATGTACCCCGGCGCTCCTAAAGTTTAGAATTCCAGACATTGTTTAGTTAGTACTACTGTAGCATAGAAACTACTTTCGCACAGGAAAACAGTAGAGTTATCACTTATCAAAAACTGTTCATAAATGTATTCCATACAGAGTTCAAATTTAGCTAAAGGTCTTTTTAACAATACTTTACACGACTGAAAACACTGATAATTCTGACAGATGGTTACAAAATAAGACGTCTTATGTTGTGAAATCGTGATCCAGTCCTTGTAGGAAAATGCGAGAACAGCCAACACGTGTTTCGTCACATCCGTGACTTCCTCAAGGCTGTGAAAACAATAATATGGACATATACATACCATTAAATTTTACCTTACATTACATGACAAGTCTTGTATTTTCGAAACCGAAGAGTAAATGAAAAAATGTTCAGAAAAGAAGAAGGTCCAATATATCCATGCGCATAGATGGAAAGTGTTTCACCCATGTCAAAGAAAAAAGGAACATGTGGTGCCATAGACAAGATTATATTTGAGGAGAAAGAAAGGACCTTTCTATAAGTAAGTATGGAAAACGCAAAGGGGAGATATGGAACCAACAAACTTCGTGATGTTTCAAATAAAGGGAAAAGAAAAGAAGAAGTGCCGCTAAATGTAGGAGCATGCAGAAAGGAGGACAGAGATTTAGAGCTTCTTGTAAGTTATAACCTCTGAAGAAAATGTTGAGTTATGCAAAGGTGGTTTTTCGCAAGCAGACTCCCTCGTTATAATAAGGGGTTCAGATTCCGGGATAAATTAGTGCTATTACACATTTGTATGTCTGATTATATTTCAATCTCTACGGTCTGTGCTTACTTCCAAAAAGTCACCGTAACGTCTTGGGTTGCCTTAGGTATAAAGTTTGTAGTTGACACTTGATGGACTATAGTAGGCCAATAATGAGCGGAATGGAAATTGAGATTTGTTATAAAATTAACGATACAGTCGTTATTAACAGGGTGGTGGACAGCACCTTCACAGATGAACTGTATGGGGGCAAGCACTTACGTTTCATGGGCGTAGCTGGCAGAACATTTCAATAGAAGACTGCGTTTAAAATAACTCCCGGCTAACGCGAAGAGCTGTGATAGGCCCCTAAAATATCCAAAGTACACTCTATTAGTATCTATATTTAGCTTCACCATTAACTTACTCAACATAGTTATGTGATATAATAACAGTCGACATTGCAGTATCACAAGATGGTACAAAGTCCTCTGGTTCAACGTCCCTTCTTTGTGTATTTCAAACTCAAACAAGTACTACACTCAAAAGAACCGCTCAGGGACATAGAACGATCCTATAGTTACGAAAATACGTGCCAATCATTATCTTTGTACAGGTGCTCGCCGTTATTCAATGTGACAGAGACCACTACTGACCACCATTAAAAGTATCATTTTGAGCAACATTACTACCAGAGACCTGAAGTATTAATCAACACTCAATGCGTTTTAGCGTCCAAACACATACTACACATAAAGATATTCAAGGACATAGAACGACCCTATTGTTGCAATAATAAGTGCTGATCGTTAACATTACACAAGTACTAGCTGTTACTTAATGTGACAGAGTCCACTGCTGACTACCATAATAGATATCATTTTGAGCCACATTAATACCATAGACCTAAGGTATTAGTAAACACTCACCGCGATTGAAGAACAAGCTATCTGTAACTGTGGACCCTAGGGCGTCCGTATCACAGGTGGAAGTACTGTCTATATAATATTTTTGTGGAATTGTTTGTTCACAGTATTTCTACTACTTGTTGCCTATTCCTCCTCCTTCTGTACAATGCACTGTGATTCTTATCGGGTCTTCTAAGGCTTCTTTCATTTCACTCTCTGTTCACTATCTAAGCACTGTGATTTCTACCGCACCAATACACAATAGTCTTGAGTGTATTTCTGAGGCTAGGTTTGATAGTAAAATTAGTGGTCATACGTGTTTGGCCCCTTATTAGTGACCCCTCTCAATTATAGGATGTTACAAGCTACTCCTCCTATTTGGTATACATTAGGGATATTGCTCCATTTCATAATGGCCGCTGTTGGCCTTTGTGAAAAAAATCTTTTTACTTGCATTACCCGCTCGTGGCACAATACGTTTTATGTTGACTTTCTTAGTTTGTTGACCTACGTGTATGTCATACGCGATATAAGTAGGAAGACTGGGAGCTTGGAGACACTTCTCAGGTCGGTGAATTTTGACCGGGTGACATAGGTGTTCTACACATAACTTTCTTGGTGCTTCACTTCACTGGAGAAAGGAAAAGGGGAAAACGTTCTCTGTTTTTGCCAATGCGGTCATATCCAAATGCATCCTAAAGTGTTTCCAACCGGACTGGATTTTAATAATGAAATCTACGTTTCCATCATGGCCGACATGGAAGGGTGAGATTCTATCTCCAGACTCACTATTCCAAGGTGAATAGTCCTGTTTCCATTTCATGTAGTTCCGGTTCTCGAAACCATACATATTCATAAACAATTTTCAAAACGCCGATCCCACTACCGGCGATACGGACGCACTTGGGTCCACGGTTACAGACTTCTGGTTCTTCAAACGTGGTGAGTGTTGTCTAACACCTTAGGTCTCTGGTATTAATGTGGCTGAAAATGATATCTATAATTTGTTTTCCCTTACAGCCCATTGCTATGTGCTGTTGCTCCCCTTCGTCTTCCCTACGTTTTCCCACAGCCACTGACCTCTGAGTCCTCCCATTACAGCCCACTCCCGCCTCCCAGCTGCACGTCTCCTCCTCCACTTCATTATGGTGACCGTTGTGCGGTGGCGCAGTGGGCGTGCCGTTGGCGCGGCAAAGGTGCGCCTAAGGCAAGCCCGTCTGCACCCATCCGTGACCCAACCGTGACCAGCGCCAAGAACCCTGGTTCTCTGAGGCCCCACCGCTATGACTCAACCATCCTCCACGCACTCAACCCTGGAAGACAAGCCTACTGCGCAAGATCATCACCAAACACCACCCACGGGCAGGTTTTGTGCAGACCCTGCCTCAGATCCTTCAACATTTACAAAGTTCCCACGACCGCCGAAAGCACGCCTGATGCACGCACCACCAAAACCCCGACTTGCATCCTTCTCAACATGCGCTCCCTGCACTGACACGCCGTAGAGATCTGAGACCTTATCAACACCCTCTCACCCGATGTCGCCTTCTTCCCGGTAACCTGGACCAAACCCTCCTCTGGCCCAACATCGCCACTGCCATCCCCGACGGATACAAAATTCAGAGAAAAGACCGTCCGCACCACCCAGGAGGAGGACTCGCCATCGCACACAAGACCCCTCTCCGACTCTTTACATCCAGCACGAGCGACCCCCACTCCATCATAGAACACCTCAATTTCCAGATCCAGACAAGCCCCAAGACCACGCTACGCGCCACCCTCATTTACAGACTGCCATGATCTTGCACCCACCCCACAACTACCATCACCGAGCTCGCCGCACTCCACGCCATCACCTCTACAGACTGCATTCTGCTCGGGGACCTGAACTTCCACCTCGACAACTGCAACAGCCGACTCCACCACTCCCCTTGACAACCTCGCCAACTTAGGACTGAAGCAGCTTGTCAACATGCCCACCCACAGAGCAGGGCACACCCTCACCCCCATTTTCGGGGTGGAACAAACATCTGCTTCAGCCACCCAACCCAGCCCCCTGGACTGACCACCACTGCGTCCACTTCACCTTCAACACCACCACCGCACCAAAACCTGCCCTGCACCCTCCACAACGGAACTGAAGCAAGGTCACAGAGGAGGACCTCACACCACCCTCTGTCAAAACCTCCCCATCACCACGACCAACACCAACGCCGTAGCCAGGGAGTTTCACTGCTGGGTCCCCTGCTGCGCCGACAAGCTCGCACCCCTGCGCCCCCCCAAACAAAGCCCTCTAAAAGCCGCCTGGTTCACCACAGAACTTCATGAAGCCAGACGCTCCTGAAGACGCCAAGAGAAAACCTGGCGAAAACTGAAAACCACGGAAGCATGGAACAACCACAAGAGCATCTTAAAGGAATACCACCAGCACATAAGAGACACCAAACGGACCTTCATAAGAGACAAGGTCCAGACCAACGTGACCAATGCCAAGGAACTGTTCAACGCCATACAGCGGTACGCAAAACCCACCTGTGAAGACACGGACGTCACACCTTCTCAGGAACTCTGCGACAAACCCAGCTCCGACTTCCATCTGAAGATCAAGGCCCTCTACGACAACTTCAGTGAACCAATGAAGAACACCACCCCCCAACCCACTGCCGCAGATGATCCAACCAGCATGGTCTGGGATCCAGCTACCATCAAACTCATTACCACGACTATGAAAAAAACTCACTCAGGAACCCTACCTACCGCACATATTCCACAGAGCCGCCACCGTCATTGCACCCGAACTAGGACGCACCATCAATGCCTCCCTCAGATCAGGCATCTGCCCAGACGACTGGAAACGGGCAGAGGTGAAACCCCTCCTCAAGAAGCCAACGGCCGACCCAACGGACATGAAAAACTACCGGCTGATCTCTCTCCTCCCCTGTGCGGCCAAAATCACAGAGAGACTCGTAAACGCCCAGCTGACCACCTTCATCGAAGAGAACGCATTCCTGGACGCCTCCCAGTCTGGATTCTGCAGCAACCACAGCACCAAGACCACCCTCCTTGCCGCCGCTGACAACATCCGCATGCTACTGGATCAGGGACACACTGCAGCCCTCATCCTTCTAGACCTCTCCGAAGCCTTCGGCACCTTCTCACATAGCACGCTCACAGCCAGACTTCACATGGCGGGAATACAAGGAGCTGCACTCGACTGGATCCAATCCTTCCTCACCGACATAACCCAGAGGAATCGACTCCCCCCCTTCCTCTACCAAACCCACAGAAATCAACTGCTGAGTACCCCAGGGAACAACACTCAGCCCCACGCTCTTTAACATCTACATGGCCCCCCTCGCCGCCATCATCAGACAGCACGGGCTCAGCATTGTATCCTATGCTGACGACACCCAGCGCATCCTCTCACTCAATAGAGAAGAACCCCAAAGACACCAGATACTGCTTCCAGGAAGGAATGAAGAACGTGGCAGTCTGGATGAGAGACAGCTGCCTGAAGCTCAACTCAGAGAAGACCGAAGTCCTCATCCTCGGACCCTGCACCTCCGCCTGGGACAACACCTGGTGGCCCGCCACCCTCGAGAGCCCACCCACCCCTACAGACCACGCCCAGAACCTTGGCATCATCCTTGACTCCTCCCTCTCCATCAACCGCCAAATCAACGCCGCCGCCTCCACTAGTTTCAACTGCCTTCGCATCATCTGCAAGACCTCCAAATGGACACCCCAGACTGCAGAAGGACCGTCACCCACGCACTCATAACCAGCAGACTGGACTACAGCAAAGCCCTCTACACCGGCATCAACAAAACTCTTCTACACAAATTCCAAACCATCTAGAACTCTGCAGCCAGACTCGTCCTCGGGACACCGCATCACAAGCACATGACCCAACACCTACGAGGCTTCCACTGGCTCCCCGTTGAGAAGAGGGTCACCTTCAAACTCCTCACCCAAGCCTACAAATCCCTCAACAACATCGGACCCACAAACCTCAACGAGAGAGTTTCCTTCCACATACCCATGAGGAACCTCCGCTCTGCCGACCTCGCTCTGGCAGAGGTCACCCGCATCTGCAGAAACAGAACCGGTGGGAGAGCTTTCTCCTACATCGCAGCCAAAACCTAGAACGAGCTCCTGGTGAACATCAGCCGCTCCCCGACCCTGCATACATTCAGAAGGACCTCAATAACCAGCAGACTGGACTACGGCAAAGCCCTCTACGCCGGAATCAACAAAACTGTTCTACACAAACTCCAAACCATCTAGAACTCCGCAGCCAGACTCGTTCTCGGGACACTGCACCACGAGCACATGACCCAACACCTACGAGGCTTCAACTGGCTCCCCGTCGAAAAGAAGGTCACCTTCAAACTCCTTAACCAAGCGTACAAATCCCTCAACAACATCGGACCCACAAACCTCAACGAGAGAGTTTCCTTCCACATACCCATGAGGAACCTCCGCTCTGCCGACCTCGCTCTGGCAGAGGTCCCCCGCATCCGCAGAAACAGAACTGCCAGGAGAGCTTTCTCCTACATCGCAGCCAAAACCTGGAACGAGCTCCTGGTGAACATCAGACGCTCCCCGACCCTGCACACGTCCAGGAAGGACCTCAAGACCTGGCTCCTCAACTGATCCGGAGCTGCCCCCCGCGCCTTGAGACCCTCGCGGGTGAGTAGTGCACTATATAAACTCCTGATTGATTGATAGATTGATAATGGTAGCCAGCAGTGGTCTCTGACACATTAAGTAACAGCTAGTACTTGTGTAATGTTAACGATCGGCACTTATTAATGCAACAATAGGAACGTACTATGTCCTTGAATATTTTTGTAGTATGTAGTATGTGTTTGGACGCTAAAATGCGTTGTGTTGAATAATATTTCAGGTCTCTGGTAGTAATGTTGCTCAAAATGATACTTTTAATGGTGGACAGTGGTGGTCTCTGTCACATTGAGTAACGGTGAGCACCTGCACAAAGATAATGATCGGCACGTATTTTCGTAACTTTAGGGTTGTTCTATGTCCGAGTGGTTCTTTTGTGTGTAGTACTTGTTTGAATTTGAAATACACAAAGAAGGACATTGAACCAGAGGACTTTGTACCATCTCGTGATACTGCAATGTCCACTGTTATTCTATCACACAACTATGTTGAGTAAGTTAATGGTGAAGCTAAATATAGATACTAATAAAGAACATTGGATATTTTATGGGCCTATCACAGCTCTTCGCGTTAGCCGGGAGTTATTATAAACACAGTCTTCTATTGAAATGTTCGCCAACGACGCATGAAACATAAGTGCTAGCCCCCAAACAGTTCACTTGTGCAGGTGCTGTCCACCACTGTGTTAATAACGACTGTGTCGTTAATTTTATAACGGCTCTCAATTTCCATCCTATCCATTAGGGGCCTACCATTGTCCATCAAGTGTCAACTACAAACTTTTTTACCTAAGGCAACCCAAGACGTTATAGTGACTTTTGGGAAGTAAGCACAGACCGTAGAGATTAAAATATAATCAAACATACAAATGTGTCATAGCACTAATTTATCCTGTTACCTATTTTCAGAATTGATTTGGAATCTGAACCCTTTATTTTACGAAGGGAGTCTACATGCGAACAATCACTCTTTCATAACTCAACATTTTCTTCAGAGGTTCCAACTTACAAGAAGCTCTACATCTCTTATCTCCTTTCTGTATGTTTCTTCATTGAGCAGTGGTTCTGGATTTCCCTTTTGCGTTTTCCGTACTTACTTATAGAAAGGTCTTTTCTTTCTCTTCAAATATATTCTTGCCTATGGCACAACATGTTCCTTTTTTCAGGTCTCGCCTGAGCCAGCGCATGCATTAGTCTGGCGAGACATTTAGTAAGTGGGCTTTAAAAATTCGACCACACGCTTTTGCTTGTGACCTAAAGCTTGCGGTTATGCACAGGCGCCATCTGGCTCTCCGTCAAGGCTCATTAAGCGCATCGCTCGTTGCACCATTACATGGCGTTCACTTTGACTTTTGCTACCGCGCGCTCGTGCGCACAACTCGCATGCTTTTTTTTTTATTTCCTTTTTGCGCGCGCGCTCGCATACACAACTCCCGGGCTTGTTTTCAGAAGCATCTGTTGTGAATTCTTTGCAGACCGCTTCCCTCCGTTTGATTTGTTCAGACTATTCCTCTGTGTCCGTTTCCCTCCATCTGCTTTGTTCAGCCTATTCCTCTGTGTGGAGAGCAGGGCCAGCTGAATGCATTATTGTGATAAAATGACAGTCTGAAATTGCTGACACCTGGTGCTGCATTCCAACACACAATGACGTGGCTGCTGCCATTTGTTGCAAGCCTTGGGAGCAAGGTCCTTTATACCTCAGCTCACTACTCAGCTTTTGTTTAAGTCCCTGCAGCAGCGAGTAGGCTGAAGGGCAGCCATCTTTCCCCACTGCCTTATCTTCTTTCCTTCTCCCTGCAAAAACATAAACAGCAATATCCAGAACCGGTAAAAAGCAATTTCTCATTCACTCTTTTCTTTGTTATCAATTGCTGACACATGATAAGAATACATTGTGAATTGATATTTCATGTGACATTTCCAAAAGCCTCAGCGGAATATCTTTCTTCAGAAAGCATTTCCTTTTCTTATATGAGGGGGCACTCATTTTAGCAAGTCTAACTTTTAACATTTATCGGGAAGAAAATGTAAAATTACCATTTTAATCTTGAAGAAAGACGCATCTGTGTCGCATTTAACTTTTCAATAGTCTTTATGTCCGCGGGCTTCGGTGAATGTATGTAGCATCACAGGGGGCCGCAGACGCATTCTTCGTATTCGAGATAAAGCACCTTTGATTAGACCACTCCCCGAACAGCTATACAGGCTTGAATGAAAGCGGACGCCGTCGGTGCCATGCACATGCAAGAGGCGGACAAAGTCTTTCCAGCACTAACCCCGCTGGTGATAGTTTAGTGTACTACTTAAGCTGTAGATTTTCATATATATTTATTTTTCGTTGTTCTTAAGCATCCCTTGCCATTGCAAGTGAACATAAACCTACATTTCCAACTTCTCTTGCAGCAACTCCCCCTGTGTTTCTCAAGTGGTGGCCTGCATGGTACTGTTTTGCAGGGGAATGCACGGCAATTTCATACCTAAACATTCTGCCTCACTAACGACATGTGGTGGCGGAAGGGGGGGATTCTCAGAACTATTTGCTCCTTCACACTTATTTCACATTTACTAGTTTTCTGTGTTTAGTATTGATGTTTCCTCAGTATAGAATTGAACGCACATTCTCCACTGTTGCTTGTGATTCACTCCAGCATCAGATTTTTATGTGAAGTGATAATAGGTAAGGGTAGAGGAATTTGCAAGCATAAGGTGACATTTAGTGAGTGCTTAGTAGTTGTAAATTCTGCTCTTTATGGATGTAAAGGTGTGATACGAGCGAAAATGGCTTTATGAATTGGGTCCTTAGTCACACAGGGATTTTTGGTGAGTAAATCCACTCACAGGAGCGGGAAGTGAGCATTTCGGGACAGGAATACCACAAAAGTTTACACATACCCAAAGTACTGTGTTTCCGGTTATTCACAAATACCACACATTTACACCGGTATCGAGATGTACTGCAAGTTCAAGGCTTAATTAAATCACCTGTCCGGGTGCAATTGGCAGAAAATACCCCCAAATCGGCTTATGTATAAGGATAGAAGTTTCAACATGTATAGTGGGACCCCCTCAAAAGAGCAAGATGTGGCCAAGGAACAGAGGGACACAGAAACACATATAATGTAAAGGGTTGTTCCTTCAGTGGCCGTGGTTTTCATTTATGTATGTACATCTATAAATATCAAAGGTAGGTGACAAAAAAGATTTTATTCTAAACAAGAATTATTCAAAAAAAAAAATATTTTCTTTTTCTTTTTTTTAAATTCATATAAATACTATTTTAAATCAAAGATTACATAAAAAATACATCTATTCATTTCAAAAAGTCAGAGATAACACAAATAGGTCATAAATATAAACAACAAGAAAGATACCCCTTGGTAACAACCATACCAATCAACATACTCGCGTGCTAACAATCATATCACAATCAAACCACATACTCAGCTGGAGAAAAGGAACTGGGTTGTAATTAGCAAGATCACAATGCTATTGTTATTGTTAAGGCCCCAAGATGTAATTTCCGGCCCTTGTAGCAGGTCTACGCGCGTTTCGGCGGCTCTAGGCCACCTTCATCAGGACCTTTTTCATCATGTTAGTGCAAATACCAGGGGATCTGAAAAATATACATAAAAAAGAGAACAATTCTGTCACCACAACAACGTCACCAAGTAAGCATAATTCATAAAAAATTAATTCACTGTTCAGTTAAACTGAGGGGGCTCATCAACGTGACCATAGAGAACAAGTTGTACGCATCTCAAGACGTATTTACACAGAAGAATATAACTATACAAAATGCCAACAAGGAAACTGTGTCACAAATCGCATTCTCAAGGGACAGTTGTCAAGGGGTATCTTTCTTGTTGTTTATATTTATATTTAATATTTATGACCTATTTGTGTTATCTCTGACTTTTTTAAATGAATAGATGTATTTTTTATGTAATCTTTGATTTAAAATAGTATTTATATGAATTTAAAAAAAGAAAAAGAAAATATATATTTTTTTGAATAATTCTTGTTTAGAATAAAATCTTTTTTGTCACCTACCTTTGATATTTATAGATGTACATACATAAATGAAAAACACGGCCACTGAAGGAACAACCCTTTACATTATAAGGGTAGAAGTTTCTCCAAAAGGATACATAATTTCCCCATTAGAAAAAAAGTTTAAAAGCGCGTGAGATCTACAGGAAGATTTTTTGCATTAGCAAGTTTACTCTTGAGCGAAAATACAATACACTAAATATTTCACGTGTATTTTTGGTAACTGATACCACAAGGTTCCTTGAAGCATTTGTGAATTCCAAACTTATCAGAGATGCACTGTAAAGGTAAGAAGAGGTAATCTACAGAGGTAAGTCTCTGACACCTGGGCCCTAGATGTTGAATATTCCTCAGACCAATCCTAAATCTAGTCAGCGTTGTGCACTGTACAACAGCCATGCTGTGCCTCTGCTCCAGATGTTCGCAACGTGCACACCAGTAAACTGGTCAATATTAATTGAAGATGATGAAAAGACTAACCCCTGGCATAACAAGCATTTGCAATGCAATAGGTCTCGCATTCACGCGAGTCTGAGCAATTGACATAGCAAATAACAATGCCTTTTATTTTTGCTTCCGTTTTTAAAACATAAATAAAAGGCATTGCCATTTACAATGCCAATACCTTAAACTAGGTTAAACTCGAGACCTATTGCATTGCAAATGCTTGTCTTTCACTTGGGTGAAACACTTTCCATCTATGAGCACCGATATTGGACCTTCTTCTTCTTCTTTTTTGAAAATATTTATGTTTACTCTTCGGTTTCGAAAATACAAGACTTGTCATGTAATGTAAGGTAAAATTTAATGGTATGGGGGGAGGAGCCAAGCAGCCGTCTGAAATGGCCGCATAGTCGCTCGGCTCCGCGAGCCCCTTTGCCCCACACGACTATCCTGCCGAATATCCTGACCCAAAGTGCTTTCCTTTGCCTCCGGAGAGAAAGCGAACACCTACCGTCTGCTTCCGGAGCGTCTACGTGCCGCCGACCCTGAGAAATCTCCCTGTCTGCTTTGCGTCCCGTGTGATGGTGGAACCGGGGCGTTGATTAGGCGGGGCCTCCGGCCTCGGCCGCAGCATCGACGGCCGTCGAGGGTGGAGCGGCGCCTCGCCGGTGGGGGCCGATGTTCTGACCGACCGCTGCCAGCGGTAACGACACAAACTGATCGTCGTGGACCCTCGTGGGACAGAGTGGCGGCGTGGGATCGGATGGGGCGCTTGACTCCTGCCCCCTCCCCAACGTTTGTTGCCCAGGCATAACCGGAGATCGCTCTGTTATAGGTGGGCGCCTCCCGGGGCCCGGCGGGACTTTAGCCTTTTGGTGGCTCTCCTTTCTGGACCCTGCCCCACAATTTGTTTGTCCTGGAGATGCATCCTGCGGTGTCCCCACGGTGCGGCCCGCTCCCAGGATCAGTGCAGGGGACCGGCGCCGATCGGCTCAAGATGGCGGCTGGCGCCTTTCTTCGCGGCTCACGTCCGGGCCGGGCGGCTGTTGCAGAGATGTGACGGGGATGCCCGCATCGCACGACGGAGTTCACACCCCGAGATGTGTTGGCTGCCTTAATGACTTTGCAGGAGACTGTTGATTGCTACGCCCGAGTCCTGGGTATGGGACTGGACGCCATCGCTGTTCCACTACCTATGTCGACCATGGTCCTACTCCGGGAGTCGGCCGCTGACCATGCTGCTGCCTCTGTGGGGAAGGTTTCGGTTCCTCTGAGGCTCCTCAGGCCGCTTGGAGCCCGGACTTCTTTGCCCGTGCTGGCCGTCTCGATCGCCTGTATGACTTTGTCCTCGGGGCCCATGTTTGACCGGCGGATGGGAGTGGAGCGCTGTTTTCCTTCGCGGACTGGCCCCGAGGGTTCGCGGCCATGGCCAGACTGTTTGACTTTCTCCTCCTGGATGCTGTTCTTTTGTGTCAGCTTTTGGAAGTTCCTGGGACCGGCGCTGTGGTTACCTTATCTTTACTGTCTGTATTTGGGTGGCTTTGAATTATTATGCTTTTTTATGGCCTTGTTCCGTCCGGGCCCGTCTATCCTGTTTGGACCTTCGAGACTGTGCTTCCCATTGCTTATTGATAGAATTTCAGACAGTATTCTTACCAGACAGGGTCAGGGCTGAGGTGGCCTGTCCTCTATTCGCTTTATTATTGACGGGCGGTGTCGTGGATATTTGTGATTGCTATTTCTTTGTTTCCATACCCTGACTCTATTGATCTTCTTTGTGGTATTGCCTCCTTTTTGGGATTTTCGTAGTGTTGGGGTGCAGGACGGGGCCGAGCGGCGCACTGGGGGTCCTCCTCCATTTCTTTCTTTCTTTTTCTTTTTGTTTTCCTTCTTTTCTATCTTTCTATATTTCGGGTTCTATTAGGGCGACAGGCACGCGGCTGGGGGGTAGGCCATGACCTTCTGGGGGTGTGCAGGGTGGGGGGTTGCGGGTGGGGCGTATGTTAGTGTTCATCATTATGGCCCTTTAGTTTTCCTTTTTCTCAGTTGTCGTCGTTGCCTGTGTTTCTTGCGGTGTGTATGGCGCTGAGGGGTGGGTGTGGACCTGTTGTATGCTGGGGCTGTGCCTTTGCTTCTCCTGTTATGTATGTTTTGTCCCCTGGGGCCCCCCTTATCGTATAGACACTGTTTCATCTATCCTGCTTTAAGCACTATCATGGGAATGCGTGTGACTGCGTGACGCTTCTTTTTGTTCTTTATTAGTAAAATGAACCTTTCATATCCTTACTTGAGCTGTTATGCCGCACTCGAATTCTGTATTGTTACTGTATTATCCTGTATCTCGAATTGTTGCCACAATGCTTATCGCTTGCAATGTTTTGAATTTACTAGCAGCCGGCCGAGATGGTTGTAGGCCCATCTCTGTACTCTGATTTGCTACAAATAAAGGTTCGTTAAAAAAAATTTAATGGTATGTATTTGTCTGTATTACTGTTTTCACAGCCTTGAGGAAGTCATGGATGTGACGAAACACATGCTGGCTGTTCTCGCATTTTCCTACAAGGACTTAATCGCGATTTCACAACATAAGAAATCTTATTTGGTAACCATCTGTCAGAATTATAAGTGCTTTCAGTCTTGTAAAGTATTGTTAAAAACACCTTCAGCTCAATTTGAACTCTGTATGGAATACGTTTATGAACATTTTTTGATAAGTAATATCTCTAGTGTTGTCCTGTGCTAAAGTAGTTTCTATGCTACAGTAGTCCTGACTAAACAATGTCAAACTGGAATTCTAAACTTTAGGAGTGCCGGGGTACATCTTTGTTGTATATCAATCCGTGTGTGTGCAGGTGTCTGCGAGGCTGCGCCCCGCAATCCCCATCTCAGGCCTCATGGCTGACCACCTCAGTTCAAACAGCTCTCCTGGGTCTCTCTACTGAGAGTCCAGTAGGCACTGGGTAGTCCTTGGGGGCCAACTACCCCTCCTGTTACCTTCTAAAAAGTCCCACACAGTGGGATTGCTGAGAGGTGTTCGGTGGGCATACTCCCTTTCTCCACCACTCTGAAAACGTGCCTCCTGGCGCACTACTAGTTGGGGATGAAGTCCCCTTGGCTCTTGAGGGTCGTTGGGGCCAACTACCCTTTCTGTTACCTTACAGTAAGTGCCATACAGTGGGATTCCTGAGAGGTCTTTGGAGACCACGCCCTCTTTCTTCACCACTCTGCAATCGCACACCATGGTGCACTATTGGTTGGCCTATGGTGACTTACCATTGGTTTAAAGAAATATATATTTTAAGGGAGAGGGCTGTGTGGCCCCTCTTCCCTGGGTCATTTTCAGCCTCGGGGACCCCATCCCACGGGGCAGTCCTTTTTGCAATGGCTGAGGGGGTCCGCACAGCCCGCATTTCTGGGCAGATTTCGGCCCAGTGATGTGACTGACCATGTCACGAGTGATGTTATATGTGTGGAAGCACGATCAGACAGAACGTAAGTTCGGTTCGGCACGAGTAAAGAGAAGAATGTTGGAATTAATCAACACGCGAGCCTGAACTCAAATACCAACAGTCATTACGGGCGAGAAGAATGCTTTAGCAGCTTGACATGAGATCCCCCAACGCAAGCAAAAGTCGATTTTCACAATTAAAGCTAAAGAACAAGAATGGAAATACCCATGGGGAAATGTGCAGCGGTGAATACTTAAGTTCAATAGAGAAGGCGCGATACAGAAAACCACACGTCTCAATAACCTAATGAAAATCGCCTTAGCGATAGTCAGAATACTCAAATAAGAAGGATTCAAAACATTGAAAAACAAGAACTGCAAATGCAGAATAAATCCAGTCTAAAGGCCCTGAGGAGAAACCCATAATTAGGACGGGGCTCGAAGCGATTCGGCGTATAGTACTGTTGGGTTAAATCAATCAAAAAATATGATTCAATGAAGGGACCATGTCAAAATAAATTAGCTAAACAAAATTAGTACTGCATAGTTAAATATTGGTTGCTGGATTATAGACTGGCTGGATTCAATCTCAATGCATTTCACCATTTATGTTTTATATATTATTGTTCATGTTTTTTCTGTATATTGAATGTATTTCAAGTTCATTTAAGTGGCAAGTTCACAATGTTTGTTGAATATATTTAATTCATTGTGAAGATGGTGTGTCTTATGGTCAGACAAGCGTTACAAATATAACTGAACAATTACAAATGATAGGCTAATAAATGCTTTAGAAGTTTCGAATTAGCGAATGATCTTAGTCTGGGAAATTCATTCCAGCACCGGAAGTCAAACAGTTGAGTCCTTTCTTAGTTGATAAATTGTTTTGGCCCTACGCAACCGCCCTAGGGCCAACCCCCTTGTGTCTTCTGCATCTGCCATACAAGCATTCGCAATGCAATAGGTCTTGCATTTACGCGAGTTTGAGCTGTTGACTAGGCCTGGGCAGTAAATTCCGTTCCGCTCGCAATTTTGTGATCCGCAGAGAATGCGGAATTGCCAAAAGTTCCGCGATCCGCAGCTTCGCAGAATTTTTTGCCTGTTTGCGCTTTAAAATCGCGTGTTCGTGAGACATTTCTTCCTGAGCACGCAAACAGTGTTCGCATTCAGGAAAAAAGCATTGCAAACAGGCAGAACAAGCAATTCCGCGTTTTCACTGAACTTTTGCGTGCTCGCAGAGATTTTTTACCATTTCGCGGAGCTTTGCGTAGCGCGACTACGCAAATTCTGCCCACCCCTACTATTGACATTGTATATGACAATGCCTTTTTTATTTTCATTTTTGTTTTTAAAACATAATGAAATGAAATGAAATGAAAAATTCCACTTATATGGCGCATAACTACCCTGAGGCCTCGCAGCAAAATGAATTGTCATTTACAATGCCAAAAGCTTAAACTCGCGTAGATGCGAGACCTATTGCATTGCAAAAGCTTGTTATATTTTTATGATGTATTGACATTAGGGCTGGGAACCAAAGACTTTGCGATATGTCGTGGTTTGTTTGCATTTGCATTTCAAACACAAAAGACAAACTACCAAACTGGGAATTAAGATATAATATTGTGAAAATGTTGTGCTTTGTACAGCTCTATTATATTCTGTGACATTTAACTCTGAGTAGCTATACCTAGAGTTTCAAGAGAAGTGAGGCATAGGCATTGACACTAATAGGCATAGGCATAGACACTAATCCTTTGCCTAATTATATCACTTTAGTTGACTGTGGTGGAAATTAGGTTGCAATCGGATGTAAAAGATGGTTGTCTGTGTCTAGGTAAAGTTCCAAGAAGGGTGACTCACACATTTTAATTGGAAAGGGCTTTCCCCTGTGCTTTTTCGTACATGCGCAGAGCCATGAAATGAAATTCGCACATTTGCCAAGTGGTATTGAGGCAAACTTCTCTGTGTAACCTATTTGCTTAGTTATGATGTTATACTTCCACCTATGCTTTTGGCTTTCTACTCTACTCTGTTTATGCAGATGAGAGAGAATTCAACAACAGACAGTGAAAAATTACCTACTTGTAACCGTAGTTCTCTGTCATGCAGCTCACTACTAACTATCTTTTCCACATCTAAGTACCCCCGAAGAGTTTCCAAGCCTTTTCCTAGACTCTGTCACTGAGAGCACATTAAAATAACCCTATCCTTGCATGCTGGAAGACTTCACTTGATCAACCTAGACTGCCCATTGTCAAATCCCTGCTAACCAACATAGAATTGCTGAATCTAATTCAAATGTTCTCGGGCCCAGTCAAAACAGCTGGACATGCCATTGACCTTATCACAGTTACCAGCAAATATCACGTGACCTCCGGTGATGTACCAGTCACACGCCCAGCCAAATCTACAGCCACAATGGTTAAAACAAACATCTTCTGGATTACAGAAACGTTCCCTTGACACCTTCTAAACTCAGTCCAACTTATCTTTACCTAATAACCCAGCAATCCCATTTCAACATTTCCATCCCTGGTTCACATCACTCCTCAACCATGTCATACCAAAAAGAGCACCACTTCCTTCCAGTGATTTAGGAAAACTGGCTTAAGGTCTCCAGAGCTGGAATTCATCATATTGAAGAAAAGTTCTCTAGAATAAAGACAGACAGACAAACTGGTGATGCAACACCTAGACTCTCTATACTTTCAGTTACAAAGACAAAGGGTCTCCTCTACTCCCCCTGAATTTATGAGGTAAGATGTCTGTAATAAAGTGGATTTCTGCTGCAGTACCACCCCACACACCTTTTGCCTGACTGATGCAACTTTGAGTGTGCACTGGGTCCCTGCTAATCAGGTTCCAAGTGCCTGTGTTCTTTCCCAAAACTGTACCTTTGTTTCCACAATTGGTACACCGCTGGCCCACATGGAAGCCCCTTGTAAAAGATACCAGTGGTACCAAGGGCCTTGTGGCTTGTGAGGGTCTCTAAGGGCTGACACAGGCGAGGGCATGGGTGCATGAGCAATATGCCTCTACAGTGTCCGAGGCCATTCTCAGACATTATAGATGCAGTGAAGCCATATAGAGTACATGGGCTTGGAGTTTGTCATTACGAACTCCACTGTGTAGTGTAGTTCCTATATTCACAATAGGCTCTGCGCATTGGAATAACAAATCTTATAGATTGGACGTAGGACTCTATCGAATATATTAAACTTAATAGTGAGTGCCAGCTAGCTCAGAGGTCACTGGAAACTTTCTCAAATTCACAAGAAGGGATAAGTTTCTGACAACCGCATAAACATGACAACTTTGTTTCCCAAGAATAAGAAATGTATCTCTACAGTTGCGGAAACAATAGATAAGTATTTCACTCAGTTAATCGGGCATGCTTCGTTTCTACAGAGTTGCAGAGAAATAGAGAGATGGGCGTTTTCAATAAAAGGTTTATTGAACAGTCTTCTTTCTCATGCAAGAAAAGTGAACTGCTACAATCGTAATGCAGACTGTAAAGTATAATGCGTATAGCGAGAACAATATTATAAAATAATACAGATCTTTCCAGCATCCTGCGGCGTAGGATTGGTAGGAACCTGGTCAGAATCACTGTTGGTCCCAATCTTCAAGAAAGGCGATAGGCAAAACCCTACATGCTATCGCCCAATCTCTCTTTTAGATTCGGTGGGAAAGGTTTTGGGACGTATAATTTTAAATCGCCTCCAAGAATGGGCTGAAGACAATAACAAACCTACAATTTGGATTTAGAGAAGGTCTAGGAACAGTTGAACAGGCCGTAAATCTAAAGATTTTGATGGGCAAATATGTTAAAGCAAAAAAAGGGAAACTGTACCTAGCGTTCGTGGACCTTTCCACCGCGTTCGACTCCGTAAGCCATAATAAATTATGGAAAATACTTGAACTAATGGGAGTTGAACTGTCCCTAATCCAAATTGTGAGAGAACTATATTTTGACGCTAGTGCTAGAGTATGGTATTGGCCAAATGGGGAATACACAGCTCCATTCGCAGTAGAGAGGGGGGGTTAGGCAAGGCTGTGTCCCGGCACCCTTTCTGTTCACCTTGTACACCAACGGTTTGGAGCAGGCGATGCTCAAAGGGTGTCAGGACCTGCCTCAAGTATAAACTCGTCCTATACCCACCCTACTCTACGCCGATGATGCTGTAATAAGGGGTCAAACACCCCTAGAATTGCAAAGGGCACTGCCTAGATATAGTAACTATATGGTGAGCCTGGATTTAAAGATTAATGCCAGTAAAACTTACGTAATGAGTTGTGGGAAGGCAAGAATGAAAGAAAGATTCAGTTTTATTGGTGGCAAAAAGCTTGGAAACACAATAACATATCCATACTAAGGAATCCTTGTGGATAATAATGGCACCTGGAACCAGGAAATAAGAGCAAAAAAACTCATGTTTATGAAAACAACAACTGCCCTTGTAAATTATGCGCAGAAAATAGGAAAAAGGCCGCCACAATAATTGATTAAGATCTACAAAGCAAAATGTCTTAGTGAGGTACTATATGGTGCCGGGATTTGGGGTTACTGTAGTGTGGAAGAAATACAGAAAGTGGAAAACGCCTTTATTCGTTACATACGGGCTGTTCCTCGATCAACCTTGAAATTTATCTGTCATACAGAGCTGGGTTTACAATATATAACGGACATGATGAGGGTCCAAACACTGCTTTTATGGCACAGAATCTGGACTTCTACTAAAACCTTGTCCTTGTGATGGTATTGCGTCTCAAACTACTATCCACACTGTCGTATTTTGCAAATATTACAGAGAGCAAAGGAAAAGGTGGATTCTTCCAATTTTAAAAATTTGGGGTTTGAGGCAATGGCCAGCGTACTTTGCATTGCAATTATTGGAGACTGAATTATATACTAGAAATATTACACTTTTCTTAAAGCAGTGATTAAGACTAGAAAATATGTAAAATGAAATATCGGGGTTTTATCTGGAAAATATTTTTATAGGAATGTCACACAAACTGGCAAACATTGATCACTTTGTAAAACAAAGCAATGGAACGCCAATATGGTAAGGTTTTGGTAATTTCTTAAAAAGAAATCCAAATAGATTGTTCAATAGGTGTAAATCTAGAACTGAATTACTATCCCATTTTTTGCAAAAGAGTATTAATTAAGTTCGGGAAGCAAAGTACATTTTTAATGTATGATTTTAAGTGGAAAATGGTTTTAAACAAAACGCACCATGAATTGATAACACTTTTATGCTGTAACTCGGGAGTAGGGAAGAGTTGATATAATAGGGCTTTGTTACTTTTTGAAAATGAATTCAAATAGCACGTCCAAAATGAATAAATTTATATCTGTGAATTATGCTTTCATGGTTTTTTAATGTAAACGAAAACCGAATAAAGTGAATTTTGAATTTACTGTAAGAGCATTCTATGGTTCCTAAACTATATATAAATACATACATAAACAACAATGACTAAAAATACTCAACTGGTACTTCTAAAAAGACAGACGAACTGGTGATGCAACACCTAGACTCTCTATACTTTCAGTTACAAAGACAAAGGGTCTCCTCTACTCCCCCTGAATTTATGAGGTAAGATGTCTGTAATAAAGTGGATTTCTGCTGCAGTACCACCCCACACACCTTTTGCCTGACTGATGCAACTTTGAGTGTGCACTGGGTCCCTGCTAATCAGGTTCCAAGTGCCTGTGTTCTTTCCCAAAACTGTACCTTTGTTTCCACAATTGGTACACCGCTGGCCCACATGGAAGCCCCTTGTAAAAGATACCAGTGGTACCAAGGGCCTTGTGGCTTGTGAGGGTCTCTAAGGGCTGACACAGGCGAGGGCATGGGTGCATGAGCAATATGCCTCTACAGTGTCCGAGGCCTTTCTCAGACATTATAGATGCAGTGAAGCCATATAGAGTACATGGGCTTGGAGTTTGTCATTATGAACTCCAATGTGTAGTGTAGTTCCTATATTCCCAATAGGCTCTGCGCATTGGAATAACAAATCTTATAGATTGGACGTAGGACTCTATTGAATATATTAAACTTAATAGTGAGTGCCAGCTAGCTCAGAGGTCACTAGAAACTTTCTCAAATTCACAAGAAGGGATAAGTTTCTGACAACCGCATAAACATGACAGCTTTGTTTCCCAAGAATAAGAAATGTATCTCTACAGTTGCGGAAACAATAGATAAGTATTTCACTCAGTTAATCGGACATGCTTTGTTTCTACAGAGTTGCAGAGAAATAGAGAGACAGGCGTTTTCAATAAAAGGTTTATTGAACAGTCTTCTTTCTCATGCAAGAAAAGTGAACTGCTACATTCGTAATGCAGACTGCAAAGTATAATGCGTATAGCGAGTACAATATTATAAAATAATACAGATCTTTCCAGCATCCTGCGGCGTAGGATTGGTAGGAACCTGGTCAGAATAACTGTTGGTCCCAATCTTCAAGAAAGGCGATAGGTAAAACCCTACATGCTATCGCCCAATCTCTCTTTTAGATTCGGTGGGAAAGGTTTTGGGACGTATAATTTTAAATCGCCTCCAAGAATGGGCTGAAGACAATCGCGTATTAACGAACCTACAATTTGGATTTAGAGAAGGTGTAGGAACAGTTGAACAGGCCGTAAATCTAACGATTTTGATGGGCAAATATGTTAAAGCAAAAAAAGGGAAACTGTACCTAGCGTTCGTGGACCTTTCCACTGCGTTCGACTCCGTAAGCCATAATAAATTATGGAAAATACTTGAACTAATGGGAGTTGAACTGTCCCTAATCCAAATTGTGAGAGAACTATATTTTGACGCTAGTGCCAGAGTATGGTATGGGCCAAATGGGGAATACACAGCTCCATTCGCAGTAGAGAGGGGGGTTAGGCAAGGCTGTGTCCTGGCACCCTTTCTGTTCACCTTGTACACCAACGGTTTGGAGCAGGCGATGCTCAAAGGGTGTCAGGACCTGCCTCAAGTATAAACTCGTCCTATACCCACCCTACTCTACGCCGATGATGCTGTAATAAGGGGTCAAACACCCCTAGAATTGCAAAGGGCACTGCCTAGATATAGTAACTATATGGTGAGCCTGGATTTAAAGATTAATGCCAGTAAAACGTACGTAATGAGTTGTGGGAAGGCAAGAATGAAAGAAAGATCCAGTTTTATTGGTGGCAAAAAGCTTGGAAATGCAATAACATATCCATACTAAGGAATCCTTGTGGATAATAAGGGCACCTGGAACCAGGAAATAAGAGCAAAAAAACTCATGTTTATGAAAACAACAACTGCCCTTTTAAATTTTGCGCAGAAAATAGGAAAAAGGCCGCCACAAGAATTGATTAAGATCTACAAAGCAAAATGTCTTAGTGCGGTACTATATGGTGCCGGGATTTGGGGTTACTGTAGTGTGGAAGAAATACAGAAAGTGGAAAACGCCTTTATTCGTTACATACTGGCTGTTCCTCGATCAACCTCGAATTTTATCTGTCATACAGAGCTGGGGTTACAATATATAACGGACATGATGAGGGTCCAAACACTGCTTTTATGGCACCGAATCTGGACTTCTACTAAAACCTTGTTCTTGTGATGGTATTGCATCTCAAACTACTATCCACACTGTTGTATTTTGCAAATATTACAGAGAGCAAAGGAAAAGGTGGATTCTTCCAATTTTAAAAAGTTGGGGTTTGAGGCAATGGCCAGCGTACTTTGCATTGCAATTATTGGAGACTGAATTATATACTAGAAATATTACACTTTTTTTAAAGCAGTGATTAAGACTAGAAAATATGTAAAATCAAATATAGGGGTTTTATCTGGAAAATATTTTTATAGGAATGTCACACAAACTGGCAAACATTGATCACTTTGTAAAACAAAGCAATGGAACGCCAATATGGTATGGTTTTGGTAATTTCTTAAAAAGAAATCCAAATAGATTGTTCAATAGGTGTAAATCTAGAACTGAATTACTATCCCATTTTTTGCAAAAGAGTATTAATTAAGTTCGGGAAGCAAAGTACATTTTTAATGTATGATTTTAAGTGGAAAATGGTTTTAAACAAAACGCACCATGAATTGATAACACTTTTATGCTGTAACTCGGGAGTAGGGAAGAGTTGATATAATAGGGCTTTGTTACTTTTTAAAAATGAATTCAAATAGCACGTTCAAAATGAATAAATTTATATCTGTGAATTATGCTTTCATGGTTTTTTAATGTAAACGAAAACCGAATAAAGTGAATTTTGAATTTACTGTAAGAGCATTCTATGGTTCCTAAAGTATATATAAATACATACATAAACAACAATGACTAAAAATACTCAACTGGTACTTCTAAAATACGCCTAACCCAGTGTATCTAACCTAAGTCTAGTACGCGGGAAGGAGTCAGTATTTATGTAGCATAGGTTTTAGTTTTCTTTGCCAAGAATCTATCCAAGATTTCTCTAGGTTCAAATCAGCTCCATACCTTAGTTTAGAATGAAGGAGGTCTGGTATCTCAGTCTCGGGACTCGATTTCCCAACACCCCGCAAGGGGAGCTTGGAAACACTGGAGCTGGATTCTCGTTGAGAGAAGGGCAGCCTCTTGATCAGTGCATCAGCTGGAGGGTCAGCTTCCTTCGGCACTTGCTGTAGCGAGCTGTGTCGGGCAAGTAGATAGTGCCACGATTCGCTCCCTGTGCTTTCATACCCACCACCAGGGGGCCGCATAGTGGGACTTTCCAGTCTTCTAAGCTTCCAGACCCTCCCCTGCATGCATATCCTGACTTCCAGCCATGTGGACACTTATTGAGAATGGACATTCATTCCCAATCCATGTCGGGTTTTGTGAAAGCCAGCCAGCTTATACTTGAAGCCAGCCTACTCATGCCTGAAACTCCAATACCTAGAATTCCCTGCTCACTGCTTTGTCTCCACCCCTGCAGGCCAAGGATGGGTGGAAGAATTCAGCTCACCTGTTATTGGCTGCTGCTAGCCTGCTCACACCTGATTCATATGATTACTGTGAGCTCTTTTAAGCCCCAGCTTCCTTCAGGCCAAGGTTGGTCATTGTTGCTGTTTACCGGTGAGACCGATCCATGTTTCCAGTGCTTCCTGAACGTTTGCTATTCCTGCTTCCAGTGTCTCCTGAGCTTTAGTTATGCCTTGTTCCTGACCTGCTGCTGTTTTCCTTGTTCCTGAATTAGCACTGCCTGCAGTGCTACCTTGACCCCTGAGCCTTAGTATTCCTTGTTCCTGAACGGTAGCAGTTTCCCTTCTCCTTAATCAGCACTGCTTGCAGTGTTACCTTGTTTCCAGAGTTCCTGAGCTATAGTTATTCTTAGTTCCTGATCCTGGTCTTCAGCTATTTCTTGTTCCTGATTTGCATTGCTTGCAGTGCTCTCTTGACTCCTTGTTTCCTGAGCTATATCTATTTCCCTGTCCTTGAACTAGCAATGCCTGCAATGCTACCTTGACTCCTTGATGCTTTAGTAATTCCCTGTTCCTGAACCAGCACTATCTGCAGTGCTCTCTTGACTCCTTGTTTCCTGAGCTGTAGCTCTTTCCTGTTTCCTTGAACCAGTACTGCCTGCAGTGCTACCTTGACTCCTGAGCTCTAGTAATTTCCCTGTTCCTGAACCAGCACTGCCTGCAGTGCTACCTTGACTCCTTGAAGCTTTAGTAATTTCCTGTTCCTGAACCAGCACTGCCTGCAGTGCTACCTTGACTCTTGAGCTTTAGCTCAATTCTTGTTCCTGCCCCAGCACTGCCTTCTATGCTATTTTGTTATCTTGATTCCTTAACCTGCACTGTTCTAGTATAACCTTGTAGCCTCCCCTTCTGTATATCCTTTTCCAGTCCCTGCCTTTCTTCCCATTTCCTTGGTTCCAGTTCTAGTTTGCTGTCTTTCTATTCTGCTGTCTTGCTTCTGTTACCTTGTATGTTTGTTACCTGCTTTCTGCCAAGTGTGCCCTGTGATTTCCTTCCTTTCCTGTTCAGCACTCCTCCTTGCTAGCTCTTTGTCTATTGTGCTTGGGTTTAGTTCTACCCCCTTGCTGTTACTGACTTGCGTATTCCTGTTTGATCGTCAGGATCCGTGGGCTCAGCTGACTACCTAGGTGGTGTTTCTTGTTCACTGTGAGTATTGTCTTTGAGTTACATTTATCTCATCACCAAAGGTATAAGCCCTACAGAACCTGCCTTTGCATGCATATCCTATATGTGGGTATTTGCTGTCAGTATCTGTAACAGCAATTGTGGGTGAGAAACTTACTGAGCTTCAGTCTTACCATGTGGAGCTCCTGAGGGCTTTACCCCACACTCCCCTTTATTGTTAATGTTGTTTAACATATATGTCTTGCACATTTTTCTTGGGTGTCGTTTTTCTGAATGCTAAATTGCCTCATGAGTGCCCTTCCTTTCTGAGTCTTAGCCATCTTGTTCCTTCGTGAACACTTCCCCTTTGGATCTCTTTTCTCCTCTGACATCTATATGATCCTGGGCAGTGCTGTACTCCTCTTTCTGTGTATGTTTTTCTACCCAGTTCCCAGTCCTTGCCCAAGTCCCTGACTGTGTTCCCCATAGTCCCGGACAGTTCCTGACAGAATGACGAACCCACAATTCCAGAGTCACTTGTGAGGTTTTTTTTTTATTAGTTTAGCTACCTCTCTTTTTTCTCAGAGCTCTCCCAGTCAGTTCTTGCCCAGATGTTTAGTGTCAGATCCAGAAAGTCTGCGCATGTTGACAGACATCCATTACCAAAGCAGCACAGTTCCATACAACATATTGGAAAGTCCTTAGACTCTAGAGATCGATTCATGGAACAAAACAGACTCTTATGTGCTGAATGTTATTCTCTTTGGTTGGCTGATCCTTCTATGGTAGATTTTCATTCCATCTGTAACCCTGATCCTCACCTGATGTCAGCCTGTGACCTACAGGATGAAAACGAATTTCTGCAAACCTTGTTAGCAGCAGAAAACCAAAATAGTAATTTAGAGAGTGGTACTGCTATGGAAAATTTTTCTGAAGCTTGTAACTCAGAGACCCCCTATCAAGACAATGTTTTCTTTAAAGACAATTCCCAGAAACAGTTTTTATCGACACTTTACCAAACTAGTAGTTCAATGATACCAGTTAAAGCCTGTTCAACCACACAACCAGAAAAAGAGCAGATGCATTTCATATCCTCTGTTTCCATTCAAATAACGTTACCCAGTCTTGTAGTCCAGTAGAGATCACAGTCCCATATACTAAAGGGACCCTGGTGAATACTACATTCAAAGTAAACAATAATCAGTTTAACAAAAGAGAGAAAAGACCTACTAGAACACAGGCGGCTAATTGCCAGTTTGTACAAAATCCAAGTTGTAGCTCTCTTGCTTGTTGTGAAGTTGCCAAGTCTACCACTGTCCGTGTAGAGAAAGATCTGCAGTCTTCACAGGATATAACTACATCTAAGATTCTTGAATTACAGCGAGAGAATAAAATGTTTCAGACTCTGTTAAAAAATTCTAACCCAGAGTTCAAGTGGGAATCTAAAACCCCGGAATAAGACAACTTTTCAGCTTCTATGTTAGCCTTCTTAGAAATGGAGAATGAAACATTGCACACTATTTTGCGGTCCCCTCAGAACTGGTCCAGTAATTGTGTAAATAATACTGTGGCTGATAACTCAGATTCCACTCAGACTAGCCATAGTACCATGTCTCAAAGTGCAGTAAAGGAAAGTATTTGTTTGAATTCTGGATTATCTAACTCCTCTGTTTTGTCTTCTAGTTCTAAATTACATCTAGGTGCTACGTATGAGATGTGTCCCTCCAGTTTTGAGGACCCCCAAATTCCAGGCAAGACACAAAACATCCATTTGCTTTCTTTTCCTGGTAGTGAGGTCAGTTCCACCCCGGGGGTATCACACACACAGGCCAAAACCCGAACCATTGACCCTCATTTTCCCTGATGTGACAATGTTTTGTGACTCAGACCATGCTCTTGATTTAACTGCTGCAACTGAAGTCAACCTCCTCTCTGAGAAGAAACAAAATCCTGACCCCTTCTTTGCTGTTTTGCCTTCAAGCACAACACTAATTGAAAAGTCAGGAAATGATAATGCTCTGTGCACCAATGCATTTGTACCACCTTGTAATGCTGCAGAAAATGAAAAGATCTCCCATGACCAAGTAATCCCTGGCCTATTTCCTCTGACTAAGAGTTGGGAACGGCCAAATGGTAAAGGAAGTCTGGTCTAGAGACTCTAAGAAAAGCACTATTCTGAGCCATCCCGAAGAAAGAACACCAGTGTGTTTTAAAGAGCCATGGAACAGTGAAGATTTCACTATTGACAACAGGGATGTTCATGGGTAATGGCCATTCCCAGAATTTAAAGTCTGTCATCAGTGTGCGTCTCTGCCAACAGCTAGTCTTCTTGCAGAGTCTCCAGAGTCCATAGCCGGCCTGCTGCTTTCAGAGTCTCCAGAGTCTTCAGCCGGCCTGCTGCCTTCGGAACTTCAGTCTGCAGCCTGCCTGTCATTTGAGCCTGAGTCTGCAGCCTGCCTGCCATTCATACATGAGCCTCCATACTGCCTGCATTCAGAGCCCAAGCCCACAGCTCATCTGCCTACTAAGTCAGAGCTTCCAGCCTGTCTGACTACAGAGCCAGAGCTTCCAGCCTGTCTGACTACCGAGCCAGATCTTCCAGCCTGTCTGACTACCGAGCCGGAGCTTCCAGGCTGCCTGCCTTCAGCACCAGAGCTTCCAGGCTGCCTGCCTCCAGCCCCTGAGCTTCCAGCCTGCCTGCCTCCAGCCCCTGAGCTTCCAGGCTCCCTGCCTCCAGCACCAGAGCTTCCACGCTCCCTGCCTCCAGCACATGAGCTTCCAGGCTCCCTGCCTCCAGCACAAGAGCTTCCAGGCTGCCTGCGTTGTGGCCGTGAGCCTCTATTTTGCCAACTTTGTGACCCTGTGCTTCCAGTGTCCCAGCCTTCAGAGGTCTCGATACATATACATTCAGAGACTGAACCTCCAGCACCAGAGACAAAACTCTCAACATGTAAGCCTCCAGGGCCTGGGTCTCCTGCATACCTGCTTCCCAAGTCTCCTGCATCTGTATCTTTTGTATGTTTTCCTCTGGGGCCAGAACTTCAGGTCTGCTTCCTATCACCTCCTTCATTTTTAGCCAGTTTGCCTTTGACCTCTGTGCCTCCTGCCAATCCGTTATCTGCTTTTGACCCTACAGTCAATCTGCCTTTGTTTTCAGAGTGCTACTCTAGCCTGTCATCATCAGGACTTCAAACACCTGTAATGCAGGCTTCTAAGCCCATGTCACGGGATTTCGACTCTTCAAGTTCTACCTTCAATACTGCTGTTAATTTACAGACTATTATCCAACCCTCCAGAACATCACAATTTACCTTCAGCCCTCAGATAGCGGGCACTGCATCTATGATGGAAATTGACTTAATTCTTAGGTGCAAATGCTTTGGATCCAGTTCCAGACTCCGGGAGAGGGTCTTTGGAGGGGGAGTACTGTCACGATTTGCTCCCTGTGCTTCGTACCCACCACCAGGGGGCCGCATAGTGGGAAGTTCCAGTCTTCTAATAAGCTTCCAGACCCTCCCCTGCATGCATATCCTGACTTCCAGCCGTTTGGACACTTATTGAGAATTGACATCCATTCCCAATCCATGTCGGGTTTTGTGAAAGCGAGCCTGCTTATACTTGAAGCCAGCCTCCTCATGCCTGAAACTCCAATACCCAGAATTCCCTGCTCACTGCATTGTCTCCACCACTGCAGGCCAAGGATGGGGGGAGGAATTCAGCTCACCTGTGATTGGCTGCTGCTAGCCTACTCACACCTGATGCATATCATTACTGTGAGCTCTTTTAAGCCCCAGCTCCCTTCAGGCCAAGGTTGGTCATTGTAGCTGCTTACCGGTGAGACCGATCCATGTTTCCAGTGCTCCCTGAGCTTTTGCTATTCTATCTTCGAGTGTTTCCTGAGCTTTAGTTATGCCTTGTTCCTGACATGCTGCTGTTTTCCTTGTTCCTGAATTAGCACTGCCTGCAGTGCTACCTTGACCCCTGAGCCTTAGTATTCCTTGTTCCTGAACGGTAGCAGTTTCCCTTCTCCTTAATCAGCACTGCTTGCAGTGTTACCTTGTTTCCAGAGTTCCTGAGCTATAGTTATTCTTAGTTCCTGATCCTGGTCTTCAGCTATTTCTTGTTCCTGATTTGCATTGCTTGCAGTGCTCTCTTGACTCCTTGTTTCCTGAGCTGTAGCTATTTCCCTGTCCTTGAACTAGCAATGCCTGCAATGCTACCTTGACTCCTTGATGCTTTAGTAATTCCCTGTTCCTGAACCAGCACTATCTGCAGTGCTCTCTTGACTCCTTGTTTCCTGAGCTGTAGCTCTTTCCTGTTTCCTTGAACCAGTACTGCCTGCAGTGCTACCTTGACTCCTGAGCTCTAGTAATTTCCCTGTTCCTGAACCAGCACTGCCTGCAGTGCTACCTTGACTCCTTGAAGCTTTAGTAATTTCCTGTTCCTGAACCAGCACTGCCTGCAGTGCTACCTTGACTCTTGAGCTTTAGCTCAATTCTTGTTCCTGCCCCAGCACTGCCTTCTATGCTATTTTGTTATCTTGATTCCTTAACCTGCACTGTTCTAGTATAACCTTGTAGCCTCCCCTTCTGTATATCCTTTTCCAGTCCCTGCCTTTCTTCCCATTTCCTTGGTTCCAGTTCTAGTTTGCTGTCTTTCTATTCTGCTGTCTTGCTTCTGTTACCTTGTATGTTTGTTACCTGCTTTCTGCCAAGTGTGCCCTGTGATTTCCTTCCTTTCCTGTTCAGCACTCCTCCTTGCTAGCTCTTTGTCTATTGTGCTTGTGTTTAGTTCTACCCCCTTGCTGTTACTGACTTGCATATTCCTGTTTGATCGTCAGGATCCGTGGGCTCAGCTGACTACCTAGGTGGTGTTTCTTGTTCACTGTGAGTATTGTCTTTGAGTTACATTTATCTCATCACCATAGGTATAAGCCCTACAGAACCTGCCTTTGCATGCATATCCTATATGTGGGTATTTGCTGTCAGTATCTGTAACAGCAATTGTGGGTGAGAAACTTACTGAGCTTCAGTCTTACCATGTGGAGCTCCTGAGTGCTTTACCCCACACTCCCCTTTATTGTTAATGTTGTTTCATATATATGTCTTGCACATTTTTCTTGGGTGTCGTTTTTCTGAATGCTAAAGTGCCTCATGAGTGCCCTTCCTTTCTGAGTCTTAGCCATCTTGTTCCTTCGTGAACACTTCCCCTTTGGATCTCTTTTCTCCTCTGACATCTATATGATCCTGGGCAGTGCTGTACTCCTCTTTCTGTGTATGTTTTTCTACCCAGTTCCCAGTCCTTGCCCAAGTCCCTGACTGAGTTCCCCATAGTCCCGGACAGTTCCTGACAGAATGACGAACCCACAATTCCAGAGTCACTTGTGAGGTTTTTTTTTTATTCATTTAGCTACCTCTCTTTTTTCTCAGAGCTCTCCCAGTCAGTTCTTGCCCAGATGTTTAGTGTCAGATCCAGAAAGTCTGCGCATGTTGACAGTCATCCATTACCAAAGCAGCACAGTTCCATACAACATATTGGAAAGTCCTTAGACTCTAGAGATCGATTCATGGAACAAAACAGACTCTTATGTGCTGAATGTTATTGTCTTTGGTTGGCTGATCCTTCTATGGTAGATTTTCATTCCATCTGTAACCCTGATCCTCACCTGATGTCAGCCTGTGACCTACAGGATGAAAACGAATTTCTGCAAACCTTGTTAGCAGCAGAAAACCAAAATAGTAATTTAGAGAGTGGTACTGCTATGGAAAATTTTTCTGAAGCTTGTAACTCAGAGACCCCCTATCAAGACATTGTTTTCTTTAAAGACAATTCCCAGACACAGTTTTTATCGACACTTTACCAAACTAGTAGTTCAATGATACCAGTTAAAGCCTGTTCAACCACACAACCAGAAAAAGAGCAGATGCATTTCATATCCTCTGTTTCCATTCAAATAACGTTACCCAGTCTTGTAGTCCAGTAGAGATCACAGTCCCATATACTAAAGGGACCCTGGTGAATACTACATTCAAAGTAAACAATAATCAGTTTAACAAAAGAGAGAAAAGACCTACTAGAACACAGGCGGCTAATTGCCAGTTTGTACAAAATCCAAGTTGTAGCTCTCTTGCTTGTTGTGAAGTTGCCATGTCTACCACTGTCCGTGTAGAGAAAGATCTGCAGTCTTCACAGGATATAACTACATCTAAGATTCTTGAATTACAGCGAGAGAATAAAATGTTTCAGACTCTGTTAAAAAATTCTAACCCAGAGTTCAAGTGGGAATCTAAAACCCCGGAATAAGACAACTTTTCAGCTTCTATGTTAGCCTTCTTGGAAATGGAGAATGAAACATTGCGCACTATTTTGCGGTCCCCTCAGAACTGGTCCAGTAATTGTGTAAATAATACTGTGGCTGATAACTCAGATTCCACTCAGACTAGCCATAGTACCATGTCTCAAAGTGCAGTTAAGGAAAGTATTTGTTTGAATTCTGGATTATCTAACTCCTATGTTTTGTCTTCTAGTTCTAAATTACATCTAGGTGCTACGTATGAGATGTGTCCCTCCAGTTTTGAGGACCCCCAAATTCCAGGCAAGACACAAAACATCCATTTGCTTTCTTTTCCTGGTAGTGAGGTCAGTTACACCCCGGGGGTATCACACACACAGGCCAAAACCCGAACCATTGACCCTCATTTTCCCTGATGTGACAATGTTTTGTGACTCAGACCATGCTCTTGATTTAACTGCTGTAACTGAAGTCAACCTCCTCTCTGAGAAGAAACAAAATCATGACCCCTTCTTTGCTGTTTTGCCTTCAAGCACAACACTAATTGAAAAGTCAGGAAATGATAATGCTCTGTGCACCAATGCATTTGTACCACCTTGTAATGCTGCAGAAAATGAAAAGATCTCCCATGACCAAGTAATCCCTGGCCTATTTCCTCTGACTAAGAGTTGGGAACAGCCAAATGGTAAAGGAAGTCTGGTCTAGAGACTCTAAGAAAAGCACTATTCTGAGCCATCCCGAAGAAAGAACACCAGTGTGTTTTAAAGAGCCATGGAACAGTGAAGATTTCACTATTGACAACAGGGATGTTCATGGGTAATAGCCATTCCCAGAATTTAAAGTCTGTCATCAGTGTGCGTCTCTGCCAACAGCTAGTCTTCTTGCAGAGTCTCCAGAGTCCACAGCCGGCCTGCTGCTTTCAGAGTCTCCAGAGTCTTCAGCCAGCCTGCTGCCTTCGGAACTTCAGTCTGCAGCCTGCCTGTCATTTGAGCCTGAGTCTGCAGCCTGCCTGCCATTCATACATGAGCCTCCATACTGCCTGCATTCAGAGCCCAAGCCCACAGCTCATCTGCCTACTAAGTCAGGGCTTCCAGCCTGTCTGACTACAGAGCCAGAGCTTCCAGCCTGTCTGACTACCGAGCCAGATCTTCCAGCCTGTCTGACTACCGAGCCGGAGCTTCCAGGCTGCCTGCCTTCAGCACCAGAGCTTCCAGGCTGCCTGCCTCCAGCCCCTGAGCTTCCAGGCTGCCTGCCTCCAGCCCCTGAGCTTCCAGGCTCCCTGCCTCCAGCACCAGAGCTTCCACGCTCCCTGCCTCCAGCACATGAGCTTCCAGGCTCCCTGCCTCCAGCACAAGAGCTTCCAGGCTGCCTGCGTTCTGGCCGTGAGCCTCTATTTTGCCAACTTTGTGACCCTGTGCTTCCAGTGTCCCAGCCTTCAGAAGTCTCAATACATATACATTCAGAGACTGAACCTCCAGCACCAGAGACAAAACTCTCAACATGTAAGCCTCCAGGGCCTGGGTCTCCTGCATACCTGCTTCCCAAGTCTCCTGCATCTGTATCTTTTGTATGTTTTCCTCTGGGGCCAGAACTTCAGGTCTGCTTCCTATCACCTCCTTCATTTTTAGCCAATTTGCCTTTGACCTCTGTGCCTCCTGCCAATCCGTTATCTGCTTTTGACCCTACAGTCAATCTGCCTTTGTTTTCAGAGTGCTACTCTAGCCTGTCATCATCAGGACTTCAAACACCTGTAATGCAGGCTTCTAAGCCCATGTCACGGGATTTCGACTCTTCAAGTTCTACCTTCAATACTGCTGTTAATTTACAGACTATTATCCAACCCTCCAGAACATCACAATTTACCTTCAGCCCTCAGATAGCGGGCACTGCATATATGATGGAAATTGACTTAATTCTTAGGTGCAAATGCTTTGGATCCAGTTCCAGACTCCGGGAGAGGGTCTTTGGAGGGGGAGTACTGTCACGATTTGCTCCCTGTGCTTCGTACCCACCACCAGGGGGCCGCATAGTGGGAAGTTCCAGTCTTCTAATAAGCTTCCAGACCCTCCCCTGCATGCATATCCTGACTTCCAGCCATTTGGACACTTATTGAGAATTGACATCCATTCCCAATCCATGTCGGATTTTGTGAAAGCGAGCCTGCTTATACTTGAAGCCAGCCTCCTCATGCCTGAAACTCCAATACCCAGAATTCCCTGCTCACTGCATTGTCTCCACCACTGCAGGCCAAGGATGGTGGGAGGAATTCAGCTCACCTGTGATTGGCTGCTGCTAGCCTACTCACACCTGATGCATATCATTACTGTGAGCTCTTTTAAGCCCCAGCTCCCTTCAGGCCAAGGTTGGTCATTGTAGCTGCTTACCGGTGAGACCGATCCATGTTTCCAGTGCTCCCTGAGCTTTTGCTATTCTATCTTCCAGTGTTGCCTGAGCTATAGTTATGCCTTGTTCCTGACATGCTGCTGTTTTCCTTGTTCCTGAATTAGCACTGCCTGCAGTGCTACCTTGACTCCTGAGCCTTAGTATTCCTTGTTCCTGAACTGCAGCAAATTCCCTTCTCCTGAATTAGCACTGCTTGCAGTGCTACCTTGTTTCCTGAGTTCCTGAGCTATAGCTATTCCTTATACCTGAATTAGCACTGCCTGCAGTGCTCTTGTTTCCTGAGTTCTTGAGCTATAGTTATTCTTAGTTCCTGTTCCTGGGCTTCTGCTATTTCTTGTTCCTGATTTGCATTGCTTGCAGTGCTCTATTGACTCCTTGTTTCCTGAGCTGTAGCTTATTCCCTGTTCTTGAACCAGCACAGCCTGCAGTGCTACCTTGACTCATTGAAGCTTTAATAATTCCCTTGAACCAGCACTATTTGCAGTGCTCTCTTCACTCCTTGTTTCCTGAGCTGTAGCTCTTTCCTGTTTCCTTGAACCAGTACTGCCTGCAGTGCTACCTTGACTCCTGAGCTCTAGTAATTTCCCTGTTAATGAACCAGCACTGCCTGCATGCTACCTTGACTCCTTGAAGCTTCAGTAATTCCCTGTTCCTGAACCAGCACTGCCTGCAGTGCTTCCTTGACGCTTTAGCTCAATTCTTGTTCCTGCCCCAGCATTGCCTTTTATGCTATTTTGGTTTCTTGATTCCTTAACCTGCACTATTCTAGTATACCCTTGTAGCATCCCCTTCTGTATATCCTTTTCCAGTACCTGCCGTTCTTCCAATTTCCTTGGTTCTAGTTCTAGTTTGCTGTCTTTCTATTCTGCTGTCTTGCTTATGATACCTTGTATGTTTGTTACCTGCTTTCTGCCAAGTGTGCCCTGTGATTTCCTTCCTTTACTGTTCAGCACTCCTCCTTGCTAGCTCCTTGTCTATTGTGCTTGTGTTTAGTTCTACCCCCTTGCTGTTACTGCCCTGCGTGTTCCTGTTTGATCATCAGGATCCATGGGCTCAGCTGACTACCTAGGTGGTGTTTCTTCTTCACTGCGAGTATTGTATTGCATATCCTATATGTGGGTATTTGCAGTCAGTATCTTTAACAGCAATTGTGGGTGAGAAACTTACTGAGCTTCAGTCTTACCATGTGGAGCTTCTGGGTGCTTTACCCCACACTCCCCTTTATTGTTAATGTTGTCTTATATATATGTCTTGCACATTTGTCCTGGGTCTAGTTTTTCTGAATGCTAAATTGCCTCATGAGTGCCCTTCCTTTCTTAGTCTTAGCCATCTTGTTCCTTCGTGAAGGCTTCCTCATTGGATCTCTTTTCTCCTCTGACATCTTGTATGATCCTGGGCAGTGCTGTACTCCTCTTTCTGTGTATGTTTTTCTACCCAGTTCCCAGTCCTTGCCCAAGTCCCTGACTATGTTCCCCATAGTCCTGGACAGTCCCTGACAGATAGTCGAACTGCTCCGAACCACCGTATCTTGCTAGAGCAAGAGAAGGCATATTTATACCTTGAAGGTGTGTAGGAATGCCAAAGTTTGACTTAAAGTCGGGCATAATAACGTCAGGAAAGAACCCCTAGGGAATAGTGGTTCTTTGCAAAGTACATGAGTTTTTGGACAAATCAATATACAAGCAAGGGAAGGTCCATGACTGCTTAAGCCGATTTTCCAACAATCGTTGTGACGTTTGGTACGGGTGGAAGTAGCCATGCCTGTATTTGGTCTGCATGGGTTTTGTCTAAATAAAGGCTTGATTTCTATGCCTATATTAGGGCAATGTGAATTGTACCTATATAAGCGCATGAATCGGGAAAATTCACTCAGAGCCTAAAACGCCACACAACACCCATTCCACTTTATTATGTACAACATTACTAAGTTCTAAACACATAGAACATGTCTAAACATGATGTGTTAAAACCCCATCCAAAATACATAAAAATGCATTTAAAATGGTTGTACAGGAAAAGAGCATTTGTGCTGTACGCATTTAAAAGCAATGTTTCATCCAAAGCATATAGATGAAATTTGAAAAACGCTTTCCGAATGAATCATGAAAATACATTTATGAAATGGCTCTTAAATACAGAAGAAAAGTAAAGACCATTTCATGACAGAATAAATAAATTGATTGAGAGTGGACAAGATCAAATATTTTCTCTTGGAAGTATTCAAAGAATTCTAGTTCTCTATGAATAGTCCTACTTTAAGCAGATTACTTTGTGCCAAAAGAAAAAAAAAACAAATTTGGAAAAAAGTCTGATCATAGAAAAATAGAATTCCAAAGTTAGAAGCTTGTTTTTTTTTTTTTTTTCAAAGGTGAAGGTCGAATTCAGAGTCTCACAGAACACTGTGTGCTAACTTCAAAAGTCAGTGTCATGGTTTGGAGAAAACATCAAATCTTCTAAGCTTGTAAAGAATTTGTCGACTTTTGTAGGTGAAAGTTGGACTACCTTGTTAAGCAGATCCACCACACGTAGATGTGAAGCATCGCCGTCAGCGTCAGTCGCATTAGCAATGTTCGATGTAGATGGTACTTGTGTGCCTGTTGCTCCACATATCTCACCGTCTGCATTTTGTGTCTGTGAGATCTCAATGAATGCCGTTATCAGAATTGGTAGCCGCTGGGGACAACACAGTGCATGAGCCATCACTAGTTCAAGCAAAGTATCAACTTTTGTTGGCAGGACTGATGGGAATGGCAGACAGATGTCCAGCACACATTCTTCTCCACATAGCAGGCATCGTAGAACAGGCAAGATGCAATCTTGCCAGATTGGTCGGAATGATAGAAACCACGTGGTATTCAAATCTCTTAAACGAGTTAATCCCAGTATTTGTATCATGTGCTCACGACACTTCATTGCCAGGAGAGTGTTCTCCAAGGTGATCTGGGTGTCGATGGTGACTTGGCTTGCCATATCGGAGCAGAATGAGCAAAAATAGTATCCCTGCTACGAGTCCCAAAACGAGAGGCAGGCCGCCAAGCACAGAGTGCACGAAGTTTGGAAATATGCTAGGACTGCTTCAAAAGGTGCTAACAGTCCAGAAAAAATCGTCTTAAATACATGTACAATACCACTCATATCAGACATGTTTAAGATACGACCTAACATTTCTGTGAAATGTACAGGGCAGTTTGTCGATAAAAGTGCATGTATATCAGCAGAAGTCCTTGCAACTTGCAGATCATACGTCTCTTTGGCCGAGGTCAATGGCACAGTTTTTGTAAAAGAATGACTTTCAATCTGCATAAAGTATCAATTCGTATAGAAGAGATGCTCAATGAAGGGCCATAATGGCAACTCCCCGACTGTCTTAGTTTTAGGAAACAATACTTGCATACAGCAAGTGACCTTGGCAGACACAGTTACGAGATAGGTGTTCCTGGCAACATGCCACAGCAGCTGTGATCATTCAACATAAGGTAACTTCCACTAGAAAACTGCCTAAAATTTGGATCACTCACTGCAGCTGGAGAACCTTGCAGGTGGCAGGATAAATTGTTAGAGGAACCATCGAAGGCCCCATGTAAATTAAAACCCTGACATAAGAGGGAACCGCTTAGTGCATTTTTACAATTCATACCACTAAGAAACACTTCTTTTCCCCCACTCCAACATTAGTGTGTATAAGGTAAATCCCAGGAAGTCTTGATGTATTCTTTACCCAACCTTTCATATACGCCTGCTGGTTTATGTTTTAAACAATACTGAAAATGGAAAATCGTAACAGGCAGAGTGATTGTACCGTGTATTATGCATTCGGTTGCTGGTTTCTAAGAAACAGTTAATGGTAATATTTCCACTTTTTCAATGCTCAGCACCGTATAGTCTGCTCCCCTTTGTGCCAATGTGATTTGTTTATCTGTAAGGTTAAATTCAGAAAACAATGACGTGGTGTTGATTAGATGCAAAGGCAAATAGCCAGAACAAAGATTTTGTAACGTCCAGCCCAAAAGCATTATAGAACGCAATTGTGACTGACCATGTTGTAACATGACCAAGTCTTGTTCCATTATGTCTATGGTAGAGGATACTATGCTGTCCAAAGATTATATTCTAGATGGCAGAGTCGTTAACCCAGTATCAAATACAGAGAGAGATTTCTCTAAATTAATATGATTAATTTCTCGTATTCGTTCTGCAGTCTCTGCTTGTGTTGGTTTTCCATGCTTCATTATAAATTGCATAGACACCGGCGTATATAAAACATTTATGACCCAGTTTATTAGGTTCTTGTAAGAAGTCCTTCAAATCAACGCCATTTTTAAGTAAAGATAAGTGTTGTTTTACTTCTTTTAGTGTAGATTTTTGTAGCCATTCAAGGCACAGTTTTCCCACACTGTATGATGTTACTATCCCTGGATGATGTCTCTGGACATATCTTGGATCTGACCTAGTGAATGTGAACTCTTGTATCTTATTCAGGAATCTGTCTTGACAGTTGTTTGTGTCTGCGGGCCAGATCAACCATTTTTCAGGATCTGTTCTGTTCTTAGGTAAAATAGTATTTATGTCGACCACCCCGTCTGTAGTGTTTTCACTATCCGTGTTAGGTGTAGGTATGGTCGGTTTGTGTAAATCTTTTATCTTGGCTAACCCAGACAAGATGTCTGTTGGACAGTGTCATTCAAAAACATTATTTGTTCTGGTATAATGCTGGCTCTAAATAAAGCTTCTAATCCATGCACCTGCCAGTCTTTTGTGCCCCAGACAGTTTTTGTCTCAATTGTGTCTTTCCAAAAGTCAAAACCTAATGTAGACACCTGAGCATAAAAGGCTGCAGAATAAATTTGCTTTGTATTCGTCAACATACCTTTCATTCCTGTCCTATTAACATTTTTAAAGTCAAATGTTTCTGGATTTGAAACATTAAAACCAGAAAAGTATTGAAATTTGTCATAAAATGTTTTTGAGCTACCCTTTGGTGGCGTAGGACAATGTTCCCATTGGTTATAAGTTAATACATTTCTAGGATTTGCAGATTTATGCAAGAAATGATGACCATAGTGATTATAACAGTACATTTGTTCATAATTTGATTAACCTTCTCAATATTCATGATTTGTAAATTTCGCAGACATTTCTAAGTCTGACATCATATCAGTCTCAAAGTCCCAATCATCAGAAAAGGTGCTGGGTGAAACAAAGTCGTTCAAGGAAACCTTGAATTCGTGTAGAATGTTCAACAGCTCTGCAGGACCAAAGATGTCACAATCAGTTCTGTCCTAAGCTATACCTCCAGGTATAGGAACAGCTGTGATGTTCACTGAGGACAAGTCTCTTTGTTCACGATGGGATGATTTGTGTGGCTTGAGGAGTAAGTTGATGTTCTTACATACTATGTCCTTTGTACTATATTTACCATTGATCAGCATTCCCAAGGTAAATACCATAACCAACCAAAGTAGAAGAAAAAGTACACCTAAAACAATCCATACTTCAACCCATGGTGAAACCAGATATGTTTTTTCCAGTTGATGAAAGAGTTCTGTTGCATGTTCTTTAAAAGTTCTTTTAGCTGACGTCGTTTCAGGTTCACTTGGATCCTCGGAAAACGTATCAAAGTTAATGAAATAGCCAGAGGCAGTTCTGTCAATTGTAGGGATTGCTTCCGGATTCAATGAAATCGCTGGAACCACTTGATCACTTGTCATATTAGTATACTCTGATGCTATTTCATTGTAGACAGGTGTTTCTTGACGCACTGTTATTTGGGTCTCAAGAGGCACTAGTTCCATGGCTTTGTTGCATAGGGGCATATGTATGAAGAAGTTGATTTGCGAATCGGAATTTGCGAATTTTACCGAATCGCAAAATCTGAATCACAAATCGGCATGTATCAACACAATCGCAAATATTTAGCAATTCGCCCAGAATCGCTAAATATTTGCGTGAAAGTCATTAGCGATTCCTTAACCTCAAAAAATCGCTAAACTGCGAGATCACAGCGAGAAAATCGCAATTTAGCGAATTTCCATCTAAAAAAATCGCAAATTTGCGATTTTCTGGAAACATCCAATCGCAATCCTGATGCTTTTTGATGACATCACCATCTAGGAAGTGACTGATTACCCATGGGGCAACAGCATTGATTGCGAGAGAGTGTGAGAGTGTTGTTTGCTATTCAGGAGCCATGGCTGAAAGTGGGAATAAGGATTTGCCTGCAACCCAGCAGGAGCAGCAAGAAGGGGAAACAGCTAGGAAGAGAAAGCTGAAGTTCTCAGAGGCAGAACTTGAAACCCTCATCACAGAGATGGTGCCAAACCATGAAACTTTATTTGGGAGGAGCTCTCACAAGGTGCCTGAAGCAAGAAAGAGGCGTATCTGGGAAGGCATACAAGCTAAAGTAAATGCCCTTGGAGTAACACACAGGAGTGTTGAAGTTTTGCGCAAGCACTGGTACGACCTGCGCCAGCTGGGGCAGTCTCAGCTCACCGGTGGGGGAACCTCCAATGTCTCTGATTCAACACCGCTTGAGGAACTGGTAGAGGGCGCACTGCCTCCAGAGATTGTTGTGGGCGTGTCCGTGCTAGACAGCTCAGACCAACCAGCTGCAAGACCAGGTAGGAAGCATGCCTTCCCACCCTAAACCACCCCCAGCAACCCCCTGCAGCGACCTAGGGATAAGGGGAACCACATGTCACGCTAGAGCAAGTACACAGGCAGTCACAGCAATGCATTGTGGGAGATGTAGTCACAATAGTCTATTGGAAGTAGCATCCATCTCATGCAATTTTCACATGTGCAGGTCAGGAAAGGTGAATGACAGAAGTAAAGTCAGGGAAAACTGTGAAATATTTTATTTCCACATCATATGACAGCAAATAAAATTAATGTGTGCTGTTCTATCCACAGCACCTGCAACTAAAAAGGCCACAGGCAGTGCAAGTGGCACAGGACCCCAAGCCTCTGGAGAAGCTAGCCAGGGGCAGGACACAGATGGGGAGGACAGTCCTTTCATACCACCACAGGGACACAGAAGGAGGATCGTGAGGCCATTAAGAATCATGGACGAAGAGGATGAGGACAACAATGAGATAGTGCAGTCTGATGCACCAGTTTCCCAGCAGCAGGAGTCAAGACCACAGCACAGCCAGGGTCCACAGGTCACAGGCAGGCGTAGACCCCGCACGGGCTTCAGCTCCATTGAGCATCATGAAGATTCTGTTTTTGCTGGGCTGGAAATGCACATGCTCCAAGTACACCGCCTACAAGCAAAACATATGAAGTCAATTAAGCGTGAAATCAGGGCAGGGTACAGGGGAATGTGTGAGGAAATCAGGGGTGCTGTGCAAGAGCTAACTGCCGAGTTGCATGCAGAACGCGCAGCCAGGCGCAAAGAGATGGCCCGCATTGACCACTACACGCGCGCGATAAACCGGCTGGCCTCATCTACCAATATGCTGGCAGGGCGTACCATAGAGACCCAGCGTGAGTTCTCTCATGGCATTCAGGACATCGCCACTGTTGTAGAGCATTCCACTTCTGCCCTGGATGAACTGCGTGCCCTGCGTACCGCTGGTCCAGGAGTGCTGACCCCCAGTGAGGAGGACTCCCAGTCAGTGAGGAGCTCCAACACCCCACCACCCACAGTTGAGAGGCGCCGTAGTGGCAGGAGCAACAGGCCTGCCACACACCAATAGGATCTGCAGCCAAATGACAATTACTTACAGGGCCAAAATAGGGCAATCAACAGTGTTGACTTTGCTGTCATTTCACTCAAATAGTTGCACTGTGATTTCAACATGTGCATTGCATTGGGAGTGTTTAATTTTGACTATTTGGATGTGTGACATTGCTGCATTAGCAAATAAAACACATTAGCAAAGATTTAAGTTGTCATTGTCTTATTATTACTCACCTAGAAGTAGTTGCGCATTATCTCATCACGCCTCTGTCGCCCAGCTGCAGCAACAGCTACGCCAGCTTCCATTTGTACAGGTCCAGGTCCCTCCACGTCGGAGGATTCTGAGTCACTCAACTCCATTGGTGTCCCTTTCCTGGTTGCGATGTTGTGCAGCATGGCACAAGCTACAACAATTTTGCAGCACGTTTCAGGGCTGTATTGGAGAGCTCCTCCACTTTTATGGATGCATCTGAATCTGCTCTTCAATATGCCAAAGGTTCTCTCGATGGTGCCTCTTGTTGAAATGTGTGCCCGGTTGTAGCGCCGCTCCCCAGCAGTGGCAGGATTTAGGTAGGGTGTCAGGATGAAATCCCGGACTGCATAAGCACTGTCTCCTGTGGGTGGGAATGATAACGCTCAGTCACTGTAATGCACATGGTAGTCAGTGGCAATGTGGCCTATGTTTGTGTGCTTTTACCTAGTAGGTATCCCTCTCCGAAATCACCTCTTGAGAGTCTACGGTATAGCCCACTGTGCCGGAAGATAAAGGCGTCATGTGTGCTTCCCGGATACTTAGCCACTATGCCTGTGATGATGTTGGTTTTTTTTTTTTTAAAGACCTTTATTGTACTTCACCATTATACACCGCGTCTGGCCTACAACCCCTTGGGCCGGCCGCAACGTATTCATAGTTACTCTGTAATATCAATAATAACACAGCCCATGTGTCGACATCCCTGGGGTACGGCGGCATTCCATTATCGTGCGGGTAAATAATTTACAGAAGGATCATAAATCTAATAAGGTCCATTTTCTATTTTTAAATTAACTAAACTTGTTAGTATCTCATCGAATGTGGAAGACGACATAAACAGTCATGTATTTAGTATTTTGAAAATACGTAGTGCAAATACAGGTACGTCCCCATCGATAAACCTTCTGCAGTTACTGGCTAAATTCCGGAATGAACAGAAAACCCACCGTACATCACTGAATCGTGGGAATGAGACTCTTAGTCTACAAGAGCCTCATCCGAGTCAATCTGGGGAGGTTCACAAATATCTCCCCTGAATTTGTTCCACGCCCCCCAGATCTGCCCCCATTTCCTGGGGAACCCCCGATGAACAAACACCGCTTTCTCGGCAACCATTGCTACATCCATGTCCCTACACCAGTCCCTCAGCGTAGGTGAAGCTTCAGAACCCCACAGTCTAGCTATGTTTCGCTTTGCCACCATCATCCCCAGCATGGCCCAGTCCAGCTGTCGAAGGGTTAAATCCGTTACGTCCCATACGTTTAACAGGCAACGCCGGGGTTCAGGCAGCAGGGAAACAGTCATGGTTTGAGATATGGCACGCATCACAGCGGCCCAGAACATAGCCATTCGACCACAGTCCCAAATAGTGTGATAGAACGTTCCCCTCTCCCCGCATCCACGAAGACAATACTCGTGAGAGGTCTTCCCTATCTTATGCAGGACTGTTCTGGTGTAATACGTGCGGTGCAGTATTTTTAGCTGTACCAATTTAAGTCTGGAGGGGATCGCTGTTTCCCGCGGCGAGGAGATAGCCTCGTGCCATTCCGAATCCTCAAAGTCGCCCACATCCCTCGCCCAGCTCAACCGTAACCTAGCCAACCTATCCGGAAGATTGTTTACCAGCTTCCGATATGTGAATGATGTTGCTTTGCGGGGCATGTGTTCCGTTAGCAATCTATCCTCAAGAGGAGTGGATTCCTGTTGGACTGTCTCTGCCGGGATGGCCGTCTGCAGAGCATGGCGGATCTGTATGTACCTATAATGTTCAGACTGTGCCATCTCATATTTGGTTTGTAGAAACGCAAAGTCCACTACCTTGCGCTTCTTCCAAAGGTCCCCCACAACCGATATGCCTATGTTGTCCCACGCCTGGAACCCTTTACTGTTGCAAAGGAAACCTAGTCTGTATGAGTCCCACAATGGTGTCATTTGCGTGATTATGTTAGCGCATTGGAGGTATCTGTGTGCCTTGTACCAGAGTAGAATCGTGTGTCGCGTCGGTCCAACCAGGTCGGTTGGCACACTACGGCTATAGAGGTTTCGCAACAAACCTCTGGGCTCCAAGCATTGTCTATCAGCCATATAAGCGAGTTCAGTTTGCCGGGAATGCAACCAGTCGTTAATTTGTTTGAGATGGGCCGCCCAGTAGTATAGTTCTATGTTAGGGAGTGCTATGCCACCATCATACCAGTCTTTGACTAGTTTGCATTGCCCAATCCGTGCCGGCTTACCGTCCCACAGCAAAGCCGAAACCGCAGATGAGATCGCCGTGAAGTAGGAGGGGAGGACCGGGAATGGTGTAATTTCAAGAACGTACAGGAAGCGGGGAAGCGTCATCATTTTGAACATTGCAGCTTTGCCAAGGAGAGTAAGAGGGAGGGAACGCCATACCTTCACATCCCGTTTGAAACGGTCCAGTGGGGGTATCAAATTCAGGGCGTAGAATTCGTCCGGGTCTGACGCAGCATAAATACCCAGATATTAAAACGCCGCGTCGGTATAGCTCAAAGGGCAGCTCGCCGGGAGCAACGGTGGGTGGCCTGCAAGAACGAATAGGACCGATTTAGTCCAGTTAATCCTATATCCCGGCACTCTCCCAAATTTTTCGCAGACGTTAAGAAGCTCAAGAATTGACTTCTTGGGAGAGGTGAGATAGAGAAGGATGATATCGTCCGCGTAAAGAGATATGCGATCTTCCCACGTCGGTGACCATCGGATACCCTTAATGGATGGTTTCCATCTGATCCAAATTGCTAACGGTTCAAGGACCAGAGTAAACAGTAGGGGGGAGAGCGGGCAACCCTGCCTAGTCCCTCGACCGAGCGGGAAGTCCCTAGATATGTGGCCATTTGCTACCACCTGGGCCAGGGGCCCGGTATAAAGTAATCGAATCCAGGCGCAGAACTTGGGGCCAAAGCCCATATGCTGAAGCACAGCAAATAAGTAGGGCCATTCCACGGTGTCAAAAGGCATAGTGGCATCAAGGGAAAGGAGAACAGCTGGTTCTTTTATATCGTCCCGGCGGGCCAAGACAGCCTGCAAACGTTGTAGGTTATGCGACCTATTGCGAGATGGCATAAAGCCAGACTGATCAGGGTGCACCAAGGTAGTAAGGTGCGGGGCCAATCGTTGCGCTAATAATTTGGCGAGGATTTTTGGTTCCGCATTAATTAAAGAGATAGGGCGGTAAGAGGCGCAAGCCTCAGCCGCCTTACCGGGTTTATGGATCGGAATGATTGTGGCGAGGCGCTGATCTCTAGGGAGTTCTCCTGCTTCCAGGCTATCGGTAAACATTTTGAGGAGATGGGGGGCCGTGATTTGAATTGAGTTCTTGTACAGCTACACTGGGAACCCGTTGGGGCCCAGTGCCTTGCCAGATGCCAATGTGTAGGTTGCCTCCTGTAGTTCTTCCACTGTGATATCTGCCTCAAGTTGGAGCACCGCTTCTGGGGAGAGGGCAGGAATGGTCAAATCTTTGATATAATCATATGCCTCCTCGATCGAGTACTGCGCCTGGGGGGTATATAGTGTTTCGAAGTGGTCTGCAAGTAGGTCGGCTATGGCCTCGGGATCAGAGGTCGTATGGCCAGAAGTTGATGTCAGCTGTGCAATGACTCTACCCGCTCTCTCCTTTTTGTCCAGCCAAGCCAGCATCTTTCCGGCCTTGTCCCCCAGCTCGTAAACCCTATGACGGGTGGCCTGAATTGTATTCAGCACCATTTCCTTCTGGGACGTCATCCACTCGGTGCGCCGTAGCCGGACAGCCTGGGCAGCCCCGAGGGACGGTCGAGTCTCCTGTTCCCGGATCGCAGTGTTAAGCGCCTCCTCCAACGCGTCAAGTTCCCGTCGCTGTGTTCGCTTGTGGTCAGCAACGGAGGTTATGGCCTGCCCGCGTAGGACCGTTTTGTAAGCCTCCCACAAGGTACTGTGTGAATCTACCGATCCAGAATTCTCCTGGAAATATTGTTCAGTAACCCTGGTTAAACCTTTCATTAGAGAGGGGACCTGCAGGTAGCTCGCGTGGATTGGGAAAATTCGGCTTCTATGGGGGTGGTGGTTCGTGTATGTGAGTCGCAGTGGAGAGTGATCGGAAATTCCCCTAGGGCGGATGTCTATCTCCTCTATGCCCTGCAGCCCATCCCCAGACATCAAGATGTAATCTATCCGGGAGAGGCAATCGTGGGCAGCTGAGTAGTAAGTGTATTGCCTATCGTAAGGGTGTTTGTGTCTCCAGCAATCCATGAGTCCCAGGGCGTCAAGTAGTCCGAGGAGTCGTCCGGCTCCGCGCACCGTTGCCGTATGTGGGTGTCTATCGAGGTCTTGTTCGGCAACGTCATTGAAGTCGCCCCCTATCACCAATGTCGCTGTCGGCAGAGTCAAGAGAAAGGACGTGAGGGCCGTGTGCGCTGTAGCCTGTAGGCCCGGCGGAATGTATACGGACACAAAATTAAAAAGCTGGCCCTCCCACTGCACCGTTGCTGCTGCAAAGCGTTCCTGTGTATCTACACGTGTCTGCCGTACCACCAACTGAAAGTTCTTTCTTATTAGTATCCCTGTCCCCCTTGAACCCGATGAGAAGTCTGCATGTGCAATGAACTTATATCCCCATCTATCCATTGCCTTTGATGCCGAGCCTACCAGATGAGTTTCTTGCAGTAAAACTATGGCCGGGCTACAACGCTTTAGGTAGTGCAGCACTAGGCCACGCTTCACCTTATCCCCCAATCCCCGAACATTTCAAGTTAGGACTGTTAAAGCTGACTGGCGGGTTATACGAGTCTCAGGTACATCTGCCACCTGTGCAGCCATCTATCAGTGTACGTAACATCGCGGGGGGTAAATCCTGTAGTGCCTCTACTTTCAGGAAACATGTCGTCTTCATTACAATACAAGAACAAAAAGAAACAAAAAGAAACAACCCAACCAACCGTCCTCCCTTTCCCCCCCTCCCTGCCTCCCTGCTTAACGGACCTTCAACTGCCCGCCTCCCCAACTGAGCAGAGCGCTCAACCCATCCCACAACCAGAGTACTTGCGTGTTGGGGGAGAGTATCTCCCTGGGCAGGCGGCATCCCTGCACTCTTCCGGGTGTCCCAGGCCAGTGTCCAACCGCGACCATCATGCAATTAGTTCAAGTAGAAAATACAACAGCGTCCATTACTGCCCCGGGTGTTCCTGGTTATTCTCCTCTGTCCGCCTCAGTATGTTCCTGAGTCGGAGACCTGTCCGCGTCTTCTCTGCCAGATGTCTGTGACCCGGTCCGGCTGTCTTCGCGGCATCCGTGGTTTGTCCTATGGGATCTGCGTGGAGGTCCTGCAGTGCGCCAACCCTCGAGCCAGTCCCTGGCCGCATCTGGGGTGTCGAAGAACCAGACTTTTTTGTCAGCGACTACCCGTAGTCTGGCTGGAAACAGCATTGAGTAGGGCACTTCTTTTTCTCGCAGCGTCTTTTTAACCTCAAGAAATGTCCTCCTCCTTCGCGAAACTTCTGCCGTGTAGTCTGGGAAAAAGGATACCTTGGAGTTCTGAATTTGGATGGCCGGAGCCACTCTGGCTGCCTGCAGAATGGTGTCCCGGTCGCAAAAGTTAAAAAGTCTTGCTAGTATTGGCCTCGGGGGGGCCCCCAGCTTCGGCTTCCCTCCTGGTACTCTATGGGCCCTTTCCACAGAGAAGAAGTGTGAGAGTCCCTTAGGGTTGAGCCGCTTTTAAATCAATTCCTCCACGTAAAGGTCCATAGCTCCTGTAGCTTCTGATTCCGGAACTCCCAGTATTCGGACGTTGTTCCTCCGAGAGCGCCCTTCCTGATCGTCCAACTTCTCCCTGAGTGATTTGTTTTCGGCTTGCATTTTCTCCATTTCCACTTGCAGCTCCGATACATCTTCTACCAAGGATTTAGTCACAACTTCAACTTGTTTCACCCTTTCGTTCATTTTTTGGAAGTCTGCACGTATCAGGGTTACTTCTGTCGCCGTTGCCCCCACCGTCGCCTGCACCTGTGCCAGGGCACTCATCACATCGTCCAACGTGGCTTTCTTTGCCCCATTGCTCTCCGCCGTTTTCCCCATGGACTTGCGTTGTTCTGCCGGAGGGGGATTTTGCTTGTCATAGGCGAATTTATCTAGCTTGGCTAGTGTGGAATTATGTTTAGTTCCTCTGCCAGCCATGGTGATTACCCGACAGTCTTTTTACCTCCGAGTGGCGTGCCGCTCGTCCAGAGGGGGGGGGGTGTTCTCACACTCCTCCCATTCGGGTTCTTGACAGCTGTCCGATCCTCGTGCACCTACCCCTGAGTGTTGGGCGCAAGGTGCAGGTCTGAATAAGCTCTTGCTTATCAGGTTAGTGCTGCCACAGCGAAATCCGTCCCAGTTAGGGCCCTCCGAATGGCTTCCCTCACTTGGTCAGCTTCTACTTTATATGATGTAGGATGACGTGATGCATCAAGACCGCCGTCCTCTTGCACGGCCCGTGTAGCTCCAGTTCAGCGGGTCAGGGGAGTATTTGGGATATCGCACCACCACCTTGACCACTGATTTCCCCTCTCAGGCTGATGTGTGGGCCGAGCACTCCGTCATTCCACATGGCCGTTTTATGTTGTACCAGAGTCGCCCCGCCTGCTGCTGCGTGGCCGGGTGTTGCCTTAGTAAAGCAGGAGGGGGGTCGCCTGTATTCACTTTGCGCCTCCGTTCTTGCGATGTCCACTGTGCCCAGGTTAGGTCTCGAGGGTGATATGGCCAGGCGCTCAGCTGGGAGTTATGCGTCACGCTCTCGGCCACTATGACGTTATTTCCTTTTGTTTTGTGGCACCTGTGGAGCCTTCAGTGCGGGTGCCTAGCGTCCGTCATACAATAGTCACTCCACCCGGTTTGCTGCAGTTCCGTGAGGCGGCGTCGCCATTACCCTTAACGCGGTGTCCGTTCCCCTTCTTCTTCGCTGCTGCCTGCCTTGCACCACCGCTGCACGGTCCCCACTCACAGTTCACGGGTGGTTTGCGGGGCTCCCGCAGGTGTTTCTCCGGCTCTTCCGGATTACCGCCTCACCGCGGCCACTTCCGGCAGTCGGTCCCCGCTAAGGTTTCACTTCCGCCCGGGCGCCGCTTCTACCACAGCCCGCTGCCAGCCGGCTGGTGCCATGCCCCTTCAGTCGCGTCGTTTCCCTGCCGTTTCCTGGTGCTCCGCCACTTCGAAATTGCTCCGTGAGTTGCCGCTCGGTCACAGGACCCGGGGCATCCCTTCTGAGTAAGGTGTTAAACGGATTTAAATGCGGATTGTTGTGGGATGCCGCCTTACGCCGGGAGCCTCTCTAGTTTGCTGCCGCCATTGTCGGCCGCTCTGTGATGATGTTTTTGGCCTCACACACCATCTGTATGTTAAGTGAGTGGTAGCATTTCCTGTTCCTGAATACATACTCTACTCTACGTTTGAGGGGGGTGAAATGGCAACATGTGTCCCAGCTATACATCCTATGACTTGGGGGAATTGGGCAATGTTGTAAAAGTCCTGTGGGGTGCTGGGGAAGTGTATGTGGTGTTGCATCCTATGTGTCATGGCATCGAGGAACGCATGGAAGAAGCACGACAGGGCACTTTGTGACACCCCTCCTGCTGAGGCTATGACCCCCTGAAAACTACCTGAGGCCAGCAGGTGTAGTGAACACAGGACCTGGATGTGTGTGGGTATGGCTTGTGTCCTGCGGGTGGGGTGTTCTAGGTAGGGTCTGAGTTCCTCTATTAAATCAAGTATGCTCTCTTCCTCCAGTCTGTAATGGGTGTAGATGTCCTCCTCAGTGCGCTGGAAGATGGTGGTGCGCCAACGGAATATCCTCTCCTGCCGTCTCCTGCTCTGCGCCACAGCTCTCAGACTTCGCCTCCTCACTATCATGTAGAGCCCAGACATTGTGGAAAAGAGAGTGTTGCATTCTGGGCTTCATTTTATACTTTGCACCTGGTTACCACCTGCTCCCACTTGATGGTAATTGCGATTCCTTAAAAAGCGATTTTCATTAAATCGCTATTTGCGAATGGTTAATACATATCGCTGCGAATTCTTAATTGCGATTTCCAGGTTTGCGATTTTCGCTAACCGTTTTCTGCGCAAATTTGGAATTCGCTATGGAATGTTTAACACTTTCGCTAAGTTTGGAACTCGCTAAAAAGCGATTCCTTGTTTTGCGTGCATTTTCGCCTTCATACATTGGGATTAGCGATTTTTCTGTCGCAAAAGCTATTTTTACTGATTCGCAGCGTTTGCGACAGAAAATTAGCTTCATACATATGGCCCATAGTCTTTTATTTTGTACTGCAGAGTCTTCAAAGGTTATCAGTCTCTCAGTTTGAACCTCTTGGATTGTAGCAAGATTTGGGCATCTGCTACATCTTTGGAGTCACTTGGCCTACTAAATATAATTGGCCACATGATGTGGTTTTACCAGGTCGATGGATACGAACCTGTTCTCCTTTCTTCCAGCAAGGGGCGGCAGTAACACTGTTCTTGATCCGTGGATTGCTAACACAGGTTCTGGTTGTCTGTAAGAAGGCCCAAATTCCTTCTTGTCCGCGATCTTTTCTCTGACTAGATCCCCAATCTTTGGAATCCAAGCAGGCCTTGTTGGAACGAGTGGGTGCTCTTCAGTGGTCGTTGGCTTCTGCAATACGTTGCTTTGACTTTTTCTTGTTTCATTTAAGTCCTGCAAAACAGCCAAAGGTTCATTGATATCAAAAAGTTTTTGTTCTACCACTGAAGTGTGACGATCAAGGTCCTGGACAATCATTCTAGTTCCAAAAAGGATTTCATATGGAGTGATTCCCCCTAGAGATCTTCTTGGCAGATTGTTAAGACTACGTTGGACACTTATTAGATGTTTGACCCACCCGTCACCCGAGCCTAGTACCCTAGCTGTTATAGATTGATTTATGTCCTGGCTTCTTCTCTCCACAACCGAATTTCGCTCAGGATGGAATGGACTTAAATACCGCAATGCAACGCCCAGATTGCCCATGGCCTCCTTGAAAGCTTTTGAGCTAAACGCAGGACCCTGGTCAGAATGTAGCGTGCCGATTGGGTATGTGCCGATAAAGACTCGCAAATCTTTTATAACAGTTCGAGTGTCAGCCGAGCGCTGAGGCCACATTGAAATAAATCTTGAGCACGAATCCACTGCGACCATGATATACTTATAGTTACCAAACCTCTGTAAGGGACCGCAGTGATCCAGGTAAACACAAGCTAATGGTTTGTCTGAGATTAACATAGGGGTCTGCGCAGGACGTTTCACTGTAGACACTTTCATCTTTTGGTAGAGTTCACATTCCAAAACATAGTTTCTGGTTTGTTTCCTCATGCGCGGCCACCAGTATCTCTCTTTTAATAATGATACTGTAGCGGAAACACCTGAGTGTGCACAGGCTAACCCTTCATGTGCTGCTAAAATTAGTCCTAATCTATGTTCCATGTTTGGAATTACTCTATCCCCCACTCCAGGGATTTGTGCAAAAGGAACATTATTTGCATCAGTTATGTATGAGTATTTGGGTGGATAGCCTTTTGGTAATGTTTTACCTCTGTCTTTGCTTGAAGCATTGACAGCTAGCATTATTTCGCCGTCTATTTTCATTTTTGAACGAGTGATTGCGGCTATGGAAGCCGTTTGCACAGCAGCCTTCGTGGCTTCATCAGCCAATGAATTCCCTGCAACGTGAACGCAATCACGTTGATGACTCAGTGTATGGATCACATGAGCTTTTTGTAGTTATTTTTGTAACTGAACTACTTGTTCCCAAGCAACTTATGCTTGATTGTGCCACCTTTCGCATCTTTGAAACCGTTTTCAATCCAGTTCTGCAAGTATTCATTATAAGATTTAACGCAATATTAGGAATCGCACACTATGAGTGTGGGGAATTCGTGATCAGTATTTTCAAGCGCCATCTTGAATGCTTGTAGTTCAGCTCGCTGAGCTGTACAATCTCCGAGAGATTGTGTTTTTGTGACCATAGGTCGGAATTTACCATCGCACCAGCGACCTTTAACGATCACGCACGCAGCACTATAAGCTTGTTACCCCCAATTGATTGTTGTGCTGATCCGACTGTATAAATTATACATCCGTACTGTTCTAGAGACAGAATCTCAGCAGGCAGAGGACATTCTTGTTCGTATTATAGAAATTCTTATGTTTTCAAATAGGGGTCAAAAACGTATTCAACATCTGTTGCAGCAAAAGAATTAAGCCATTGTATCCATCTCAGATGTAAAGCCTTTGCATTTGGAATGCTCGCTTTTGTCACTACCTCTAAGGCAGGTACAGGAGTAACGGCCATTATGCGCTTACCCTGTGCAAGGGCTCTCTCTTTTGCTACTGCAGTTTGAACCGCTGTTAGAATTTTTTCCGTAGAAGTGAATTTCATTTCAGCTTGTGTGTACAAGTGTGATTTGTAAGCTATGGGTACTTTTTCTCCTTCATTAAAGGTTAAGTACGTGAATCCGCATCTCCCTGGAATGATTCGGATTACTAGGTTGCGTACGTTTACGCGTGTTTGTAAATGTGTTGTTGCTAACATGTCTTTTTATACTGAACGTAACATTTCCGTGTGTTTTTTAGTCCAATTAATTGTTTTGAATTCAGGTTTGTTTTATTTCGTAGAGTGGTTTTACCCTTTCTGAGTAATTTGGATTGTAAGTTCTTCCGAAATTCAGGAAACCTAAAATTGACTGTAAGTTTTTTAGCATTTTGGAGGTTGGAGCAGCACACATTTCTCTAGAAAGTTTGCCACCAGGCTTTTGCCTTCACTTGATAACTCGTATCCTAGGAAAAGGACGTTTGAGTGGCAATTCTCGATTTCTTAAAATTGAATTTGTACCCTTCAGAGGCAAAGCCCAATATTATGGTGTTCACCCTGTTCAAGTGCCAATCCAAGTCATCGTCTGTTAGATAGATGTCATCATATATGATAATGCTTCATCATCATAGCTTTGTAATAACTCTGTTACTCTGGCTGAAAATAACCCTGGACTATTCTTGAATCCCTGGGGGAGACGACAGAATTGAAGTGTGTCTCCATGATTGAGAAAGCGGTCAAATACCTGCTTTCCAGTGCAATGTTTTGACAGAAGAAACCGTTAGAAATATCTAATGTCGTTTTATATCTTTTACGCACAATGTTATTCATTAGTGCTGCACTGTGTGCTTTTTGTACTGCAAAAGTTTTGCAACACGAGTTTAAATGTCTGTAATCCAAAACTAGAAGATATGAATTGTCTGGTTTGGAGACAGGAAACAAAGGATTGTTCATTGACGAGGTGCATGTTTCAGTCACCCCATGGTATTCAAGTTGATCTAATATCTCCCTGACTTGTTTTTTAGCTTCTTGCTTAACTGGGTACTGCCTTTGTGCAGTTGGTTGAGTTTTTAACTGAATTTTATGTTGAGGAGAATCCTCATCCCATCCAACATGATTTGTATATAATGCAGGAGCTTGGGCTACTGCCCATTTCCTTGCATTAAGTATATTTTTTATGAATTGGAATATGATTGGAGAAGGCTGGCATAATGATGTCTTCGCCATGTGGGCATTCCCTGACAAATTCAGGTGGCCAGTCTTGTTCAGCTAGAAGAATGTCATAACCCTTAAAGAGCTTCTCCCAAAAGAGTGCTCTTATTTTTCTAGTTATATCCCCCTCCATCCGGAGTGTTATTTCATATAACTTACGTGGGACACTAACCCTGGTATCAGCAGTTTCAACTTGGATGTACTCTGTCCACTGTCTCCAGATGATCCTTCAAGATCTTGCGAGCTACGGTTACGTCTGCTGTGCTGTCCAACATTGTCTGAGCCCACTTCCCGTTCTTGAGTTGTGTCCTCGACATGTCTGATTTTAAGACCTGCTACCTTCTTTTTGGTGAATTGGGTTTTCTTATTTTTTGGAATGTGTTAATCATCTTTGAACGTCAAGTGTTCTTCCTTTTGTTCTGACTGTCCCCTTCTTTCGGATTTCTGTGATGAAGTCTGAAAGGTATAAGAGGAAAGTGTACCAGTATCTTGATATCTATCAGGCTTTCTCAAATTATCCCTATTCCTGAGGTTATACCACCTTTCAGAGGGCTCCTTTTGAGGAGACCTACCTAGGGATTGAGAACGCTTCTCTTTAGAAATTTGTTTAGTGTTCTCCCACTTCTTTTTAGGAAGAGTGAGAGTGTTTTTAATAAAAACCTTTTCAGAACTTTCAGTCAGCTGGGGTTTCACTGGTTTACCACCCAAACTGTCTCTACCTAGTTCTTCATAGGATTTTTCTATTATTCTGGTTAGTTCTTGTAGTTGCTCAGTTAAATCAAATTCTCTTAGCTTTTGGCGGATCGCCACGGATGCTGCTTCACCTTTATTATTAGCTAATATTATTGTTGAGACCTGTTTGAAATCTTTCAGTAATTTCATACCTAGATTTAAAGCAGGCTCTGCCCCATATTCATTTTGAATCTGTTTCAGGACATCTGGTATTACCGCCATAGATGGAACACCATGTTTTTTGGTATAGATTGCAGCAAAGACTGTACCCCAAGTGTCGCAGTCCTCCAGGTGTGGTGCGCTCCCCATTGGTAGACAGATTGTTAGTTTTCTGTGTTTTTCATGTGGGCTAGTATCAGGAAATACTGCCTCGATTTGAGTAATTTTTTGAGCTATCAGAATGGAATTTGTTCCCTTTTTGTTGGTAATTTACCAATGACTGATTGCATAGTCAGTGGTGTGATTTTATTTGTGTTCCCCTGGTAAGGGGTGTGTTGTGGCATCCATATAGGAGGTTGGACTGTTAGAGTCCGCATGACGTATTGAACCAATTGTCTGTGTATTTTTATTAGTTGTTTTAGTTGAACTAATAGTTCAGCACCTGTCATTTCTTCAATGGCAGGATGTGGTGTATAGCTGGCTAATACCGGCCATGTTGCTTCTGGTCTACCTAGTGGACAGAGCCTGGTAATGTGACTTTGATGTTGTAGGGCGCCTTAAAACCAGAGCGCTTCTCTTGGTAATATCAATATCCTCGAAAGGAATGTATTCCGTTGGATGTTCCTCTTCTTTGTAGAAGTGAAACACATGTGATACTGGATTTGCTTCAGGGAAGATAATCCATGAATAGAATACTTCTGTCTGACGATATTCATGTGCCTTTATTACAAAAATAACCCTATCACCGCTTTATGATAGGCCATTTGTTATAAGTTTTATAGTGATGGCTTTCCTTACATTTTCTGGGATGATTATAGCATCCAAATCGGTATCTTGGAAACCTATAACGTCAAGGCCTGGTAGGGCTGCATCTGCTGCAACTCCACCGGTTGCATTGTTGTCGGCATCCGGCCTTTTTTTTTTTTTTTTTTTCTTTACTGAAAGTTTGCCGAGCAACTTTTCAAGGAAACAAAGATAAGGTGCACAATATATTGGAACGCTGTATCCTTCAACGTTGAATAAACCAAAACTAATACATAGGATTTTGGTCCTACTCAGCTATGGCGGATATTTTTATCCTTTAACCCACTCTAGACGTCTATTGGAGTATTTTATGGGAAAAAGGGGTCTCTGAGAAAAGCACAACTGAGTTACTTTAGTATCTAGCGTTAAATTAGTCCCTTACCAAACGTTGGGCGCCTATATTCCCAATAGGCTCTGCGCATTGGAATAACATATCCTATAGATTAGTCTTAGGACTGAGGTCGACTAGGTCTCGATCGAATATATTAAACTTAATAGAGAGTGCCAGCTAGGTCAGAGGTCACTAGAAACTTTCTCTCATTCACAAGAAGGGATTAGTTTCTGACAACCGCATAAACATGACAACTTTGTTTCCCAAGAATAAGAAATGTATCTCTAGAGTCGCGGAAACAATAGATAAGTATTTCACTCAGTCAATCGTGCATGCTTCGTTTTTACAGAGTTGAAGAGAAATAGAGAGACGGGCGTTTTCAATAAAAGGTTTATTGAACAGTCTTTCTTTCTCATGCAAGAAAAGTGAACTGCTACAATCGTAATGCAGACTGAAAAGTATAATGCGTACAGCGAGAACAATATTATAAAATAATACTGTAAGAGCATTGTATGGTTGCTAAACATATATAAATACATACATAAATAACAATGACTAAAAATACTCAACTGGTGTTTCTAAAATACGCCTACTCCAGTGTACCTAACCTAAGTCTAGTATGCGGGAAGAAGTAAGTATTTGTGTAGTATAGGTTTTAGTTTTCTTTGCCAAGAATCTATCCAAGATTTCTCTAGGTTCTAATCAGCTCCATACCTTAGTTTAGAATGAAGGAGGTCTAGTATCTCAGTCTCGGGACTCGATTTCCCAAACACCCCGCAAGGGGAGCTTGGAAACACTGGAGCTGGATTCTCGTCGAGAGAAGGGCAGCCTCTTGATCAGTCCGTCAGCTGGAGGGTCGGCTTCCTTCGGCATTTGCTGTAGCGAGCTGCGTCGGGCAAGTAGATAGTCGAACTGCTCCAAACCATTTTGTCTTGCTAGAGCAAGTGAAGGTATATTTAAACCTTGAAGTTGTTTAGGAATGCCATCGTTTGACATAAAGACGGGCATAATAACGTCAGGAAAGAACCCCTAGGGAATAGTCGTTCTTTGCAAAGTGCATGAGTTCTTGGACAAATCAATATACAATAAGGGAAGGTCCCTGACTGTTTAAGCCGATTTTCCAAGAAATCGTTGTGACGTTTGGTACGGGTGGAAGTAGCCATGCCTGTATTTGGTCTGCATGGGTTATGTCTAAATAAGGGCTTGAGTACTATGCCTATATTAGGGCAATGTGAATTGTACCTATATAAGGGCATGAATCGGGAAAATTCACTCGGAGCCAAAAACGTCACACAACAACTGCTCCATGATGGCTTTACTGAATGCTAGGAAGTTTGATATCAAACTTCTCAGCACAATAAACCCACACTGATACCAATGCTTGATGTACTGTATAATGCACTCAGAGGGCATCTAAGAAATGCCCCCTGAAATATGACTAAATCTCTAATGTGGTGCTGGCTGGCCTGGACCAGCCTGCCACACTCAAACATGTTTCTGGCCCTCTTAGGTGGGAGCCTTTGTGCTCTTGTGGGTCTGGGAAAAAGCCTGATTAGGGTGGAGGTGCTTTAAATTTACCCCCCAGGAGAAATAGCATTCATGGCATTGAGCCTTTAAAGGCTTCCTGCCCTTTGTTATGCTAACCAGGGCCTCTCTAGCTAGTGGAGATGCCCATCCCACTGACCTACGTCAGCAGGAAAATTAGTAAGCACGAGTGGAGCATCCACTTTCAGCCAGGACCACCCCTAAGGTGTCCCAAGCGGAAGTGACGCCCTCCTTAGAAAATCTGCCATGTTAGATGGAAGGAAATAAGCCAATCAGGTTAGGGTGATGCTCCCTCCCCTAAGGGAGTCGACATACAAAGGGTGTAGTCACCCTAAAAGGAAAGTGGCCCATTGGCTACTACCTGCCAGTACCTTTAACACCCCTAAATTCAGTATTTAGGGACACCCCAGAACCTTGATTCTCAGATTCCTGTAACCTATGAAGAAGAACCATGAAAGAAGACTCTGTGCAGAAAAGCCTGAAGACGATTACTGATTTCGACCCAGCCCTACCGGACTGTCTACAGCTTTAAAGACTCTGCAAAGAAGACAACGCCTGGACTGCAGCCAGCGACTTCGAGAACCCGAGGAAGACGGCCTGCTCTTCAACAAAGACCAGATCTCCTGAGGACAGCTGCCCTGTCCACAAGAAACCACCACTAATGTCTCCGGATCCAGCTGGAAACGCAGCTCCAGCCCAGTCTGCACCCGACACCCATGGCCCAAGTCTGAGTGGCTCACCTGTCCAGTGAAGTCTCCACAGTGATCTAAACCTCGACTCCGTTGGTGGCTGGCCCATCCTGCACTCCACATAGACACCTGCAGCCTCACCCTGAAGGGTCTCCCCAACTGCCTCCAGGAAAGAAAATCTTACACCTAACTGCACCCGTGCATCCTCAGCCCCCTGACTTTGGAGATCCAGACGACAGTGCTCAGGCATCCACCGATACCTTTACTTACCAGCTGCTGGTCTCCTTTGCCCATCCTCCTGGTCCCAGCCTGCACTTTCTTTGTACAACCGAAATTCCCCTTTACATGCATTGGGCGCCCAATGCTGATTTGCACCCTGCACCCGGCCACCCCTGTGCCACTGGTGGTGTATGTTTGATGCTGTCTATTGGCCCTCCCTGTGCTTGCTTTAGCCCCTGGAGCCTGTGCCCTGAAACCACGGGTACCTACCTGCAACCTGCACCTCTTGTGGGTGCCCCCAGTCTCCATTTACTAACATTGGGTGCAGTGACCTCTGCACCTGGCTGTCTAAGCACTGCTGGTGGTGCAGGACCTACCTTGATCTGACCCTTGCCCAGTGTTGGTCTAAAGCCCCCCGAAGACTGGAAGTATATGTTGAGTACTTATAGATAAATGTGCATAACTGTTTTCCTCCCCTAGGATTGTATTGCATTTTTTCCTATTTGCACTAAGTGTCTATCTTTTACATTTGCTAAGTTTTGCTATTGTTGATTGACACCGCAAAATAATTTCAGTACTTCTGTAAGATATTTCTATTGCCTTTGCAAAACAAATCCTATTGTACCTGAAAAGTGTTGTTGTTTTAAAATTGGTACTTACCTGCAACTGAGTTTTTCTTGGTCCTCAAAAATAAAAGTAAGAAAGTAATATCTTTAAACAAAGCATTGGCCTTGGATTCAGTCTTTGAGCGTGTGAATTATTTTCTTGCCTGAGTGTGTTCAACAAATGCTTAACACAACCCTCTGATAAGCCTGACTGCTCAACCCAACCACACTACCACAAAAGAGAGTAAAGTATTATGTATTTTAGCCACGGTAAAGCCTCTGGGGATCCACGGGACTCTGTGCTCACTACAAATTATTTGGTATAGTAAATACAGAGCCAGCTTCCTACAATGTCGAACCAAGGAACTTCACAACATAAGTGCCAAACTCTTGAACCCAGAATGCTCAAACGCCTAAATCAGCCACAAACAAGAACTCTAACACTTCATCTCCAAAGCAAAGCCTTGGAAAATACCTTAAATATAAAATGAAATGAAAAATTATCTTGAGCCCAACCTACACATTGCCTCAACCCCTGGAACAATTCCTCAATGCTAGCTACTATCCTTCAACCCTGTATCTACTGATGACGTAACCAATCTCACAAGAGGCTATGGAACACCACGATCACTGGCGGAATCCTGCCTAATCCATACATTGAAGGACATTGTCATGAAAGGCGCAGCTGCTACATTGACAAGAGTTATGATGATCAATCACTCACTGGAGACTGACCTATTCCTGGAGGAACTCAAGGCTGTGTATGTGAAAACATTTCTTTAAAAAAAAGGCTTCAAACCCACTGCTTCCATTTTACTATCACCCAATCTGCAATAGTACACTTTCAAAACAAGCTGAATGAAAAAGCTGTCTCTGCACAGTTATCAGCCTACAGCCATTAGATCAACCTTTCTTGTGGTAAGAGCACAGAGTGTTCACTAACTGCAACATGGGACCACATCAAAATTACAGTGGGTCCTAATAGGAGAGCAGTACTCCTGGTATTTAATTGTTCTGCTGCCATTGATATGGTCTATCATCCTCCTCTGGTTCAAAGCCTTCAATCTAAAGATATCCAAGGCAACATCCTCCACGGAATGATTCCTTTCTACTTACAGATCTCCTATTCAGCCTCCTACTCCTTTCTGCTACAAGTCCTTTCCCCTCAAACATATGAGTCACTCATGCCTCCATTTTCACACTACTCATCTTCAATATATACTTCATGCCACTACCAGGGCTGATTTCCTCCTTGAAACTCAACTGCTACAGCTAAGTGGATGAAACATAAATTACATTAAAGTATTAAAGCCCACCCAAGATTAAATTAATTAAATCCCCTTTATAAGTTAGATTCTGTGCTTTGATCAATGCCTTCTTGCTATAGAACATTAAATGCAAATACATTACTTCAGACAAAACATTGTACAATGGCATACAGGCCTTTGGTAAATGGACCATTAACTACCCTGTGCACCATCTACCCGGAACACCATTTCTTGCTGCCTAACCCGTCACTCGAAGCACAGAATCTAGGCACAATGAGGCCGATTCACAGAACTAATCTGAGATAAAATCCTAAATTACTACTTTTGGTATTCACAGAAGGCATTTAGTAGTAGTAAAGTTAGGAGTCCTGACTTTACTACTAAACTGAGAGAAAATACTAACTTTACAGCTTTCGGTTTTCACAAAAGGTATTTAGTAGTTGTAAAATTAGGAATCCTAACTTTACTACTACTAAATCCCTTTTGTGAATACTGAAAGTCGTACATTTAGCATTTTGTCTCAGTTTAGTAGTAGTAAAGTTAGGAATCCTAACTTTACTACTAATAAATGCCTTCTGAGAATATCAAAGTTAGTTCAGACCCATAGTAACTACTAACATTTCAAGTGTGTGAATCCTTATATACATTTGACTGGGCAACAAAGTAGAATAATGAAAAAACATTACTTGTCATTAGAAAAACATAGAGTACTGAAAGAATATAGCTTTTGTATAAATATATACTCAAAACAATGGCTGACCTAGAACCTGCTCACAATGTTGTGATTGGATGAAGGAACAAGGATATGAAAACAAGTTACTTACCTGTAACTTTGGTTCCACAGTATTGGTAACTTTCATAGATTCCCATGCTTTGTATCATTCCCCGTCGTCGGAATGGGAGCCTCGGTAGTATCACAACCATAGGAACAAAAGAGAAAAAATAGGCCTAGGCCTCATCTCATTTGTATCCTATCATCCTCTTTGTGTAAAAGAGACCAAACTTTTGTCAGGACCAATCAGAGCAGCCTCACCCCATAGAACCTTCCTGAGAGAGCTCAGAGCCTCAGATTTTCGTAGCCGTTGTGCAAACCGCCACTATCTCTGTAAAAAGACTGAGCTTTCCCAGGGGAGGAGGGTGGGCACACGGGAATCTATGAAAGTTACCAATACTGGGGAACCAAAGTTACAGGTAAGTAACTTGTTTTCTTGCCCCAGTATTGGAACTTTCATAGATTCCCATGCTTTATATCAGAGTAGCTAGCAGTAAATTACCAAAACACATTTTGTAGATACATGGCATCACAGAATCATATAGCAAAACTTATAGCATAGCCAAACAAAAATTTGCTCACCAGGATGGAGGGATCGGAGGGAAAGCTCACCTCTCAATGAAAAAGATTCCGCAGAACTGCTTGACCAACAGCCGCGTCGTCTCGTCCTGCAGATTCCAGGCAGTAGTGTCTCGTGAATGTATGAGTATTGCTCCACGTTGCTGCCCTGCAAATGTCTTTAATGGCGACTCCAGAAAAAAGAGCCACAGACGATGCCACAAACCTTGTTGAATGTGCACGGACCTTCCTCTCCAGTGGCTTGACCGCCTCCTGATGACAGAATTGAATCGCACTGGAGATCCAGCGGGAAATGCCACTCTTTGCCAAAGGAAACCCCTTCCGTGGTGCGCTGTAGGACACAAACAATTGGGATGATTTCCGAAAGGGTCGTGTGCGTTCTAAGTAGAATTTCAAGCATCTTTGAACGTCCAAAGAATGTAATGTGCGTTCCGCAGGCGTAGAAGGGCACGGGAAAGAAAGACTTTAAAATCAAAGGTTCATTCAAGTGGAACTCAGACGGCACCTTCGGGAATAAATTTCAGATAGGTGCGAAGAATAAGCACATCCTTTTTTAATTGAAGGAATGGATGCACTATGGAGAGGGCTTGAAGCTCACTAACTCTTCTCGCTGATCTTAGAGCTAAGAGGAGGGCAAGATTCCAAGACAGGAATTTCAAGTCCGCCTTGTGCACCGGCTCAAACGGAGCTTTCATGAGTTGAGCTAGGACAAGATTGAGCTGCCAAACTGGTGGAGGAGGGCGAACTGGAGGATACATCGGAAACAAGCCTTTTAAGAATTGTTTAACAATCCTAAAGGATCACAAGGAAGGACCTGAAGAACTACGCCGAAACCTCGATATGGCTGCAAGATGTACCTTCACAGACGAATGCGCCAACGCAGACTTAGCCAATGATAGTATGTATGGCAACAGTTGATGAGGCAGAGATTTGTAATGATGGAGACCTTGTCTTTGACACCATAGGCAGAACCTCTTCCATTTTGCCTTGTAAGTTTTATTAGTGCTGGGTGCTCGAGCCTGTGACAAAACTTCTCTACATTCCTGGGAGAGATTCAGATGACGGAACTCTCTGTGTTCAGGAGCTACGCTGACAAGTGCAGCGATTTCGGATCCGGATGGTAAACCTGTCCCTGATTCCTCGACAATAGGGACGGAATTGGTCGCAAGCGAATTGATGAGCCTGGGAGAGCCGAAGGAGTTCTGTGTACCAAAACTGCCGGGGCCACGCTGGTGCAATGAGAATCATCTTGCACGGTTCCGCCTTCATTTTCCTGAGTACTCGAGGAATGAGGGGAATTGGAGGAAAAGCGTAAAAGAATGCGCTGTACCAGGCCATCGAAAGGGCGTTCCCCAGAGATCCCTGATGGTGAACTTTGCTTGCGTAAAACCGGCATTTGGCGTTCACCGGAGAGGCAAAAAGGTCGATGGTTGGTGTCCCCAGACCAAGAACACACTCTCCAGAATGGACTGATTCAATTCCCATTCGTGAGTCACCTCTGTCTGACGACTCAGGGCATCCGCCTTGACATTGAGAGAGCCTGCCAGGGGTTCGGCCCTCAAACTGATGCTGTGAAGAATCGCGTAATTCCAGATTCTCTGAGCTTCCTTGGACAGAGTTTGCGACCTCGTCCCTCCTTGCTTGTTGACGTAGTGCATGGCCATCGTATTGTCCGTCTGGACCAGCACTGTATGATTTCGAACTCTGGGAAGGAAAGCCTGCAAAGCCAACCGAATGGCCGTTAGCTCCAAAAAATTGATATGGCACTGGCGCTGCTCTGGACTCTAGTGCCCTCTGACTTGAAGCTCTCGGAGCACTGCTCCCCAGCCTTCCAAAGAGGCATCCGTGGTCATGATCAGGGGGGATGGTGAAATTCTGAATGTCAGACCTTGTGCGATATTGTCTTGTAGTAGCCACCATTCGCATGCCTTTCTCATTGCTGATGTCACCAACACCTTGTTGTTGAATTATCCCTCTGCTTGGCACCATTGTTTGTCTAGTTCTTCCTGCAGAGGACGCATTCGCAGCCTGCAATGTGGTATTAATGGTATGCAGGATGACATCGACCAGAGCAGGGACTTGTATTGTCGGACTGAAAGGCATTTCTTGTGCAACAGTTGGCGAGCCGATACGAGCAACTTCTGTTGACGTTCTTCCGAAGGACGAGCTGTGCATTGCGTCATGTCCAAAATGGCCCCAAGGAACCTTGTGGATCTGGAGGGATGTAGAACTGACTTGTGCTTGTTTAGCTGAAGGCCCAGGTGACCGAACAACTGAATGCAAGTCGAAACAGCTTGAGAGGTTTCCTTGAAAGATGGAGACTTGACGAGCCAGTCTTCCAACTAAGGGAAAACCTCCAGGGATTGTTTTCGTTGAAAAGCTGCTACTGGTGCCAACACCTTGGTGAATACCCGAGGTGCAGACCGAAGGCCAAACGGATGCACCTTGAATCGGAAATGGCTCTTGCCCACTGTGAATCGCAGATATTGTCTGTGAGCTGGGTGTATCGGTATGTGGAAATACGCATCTTCTAAATCCAGAGACGCCAAATAGTCGCCTGGGTTCAAAAGAGGAAGAATTTCTTGGAGAGTGACCATCCTGAAAGAGAGCTTGATGAGATAAGTGTTGAGCTCTCGTAGGTCTAGTATGGGGCGCCAAGTCTCTGCCGTCTTCCGAACCAGGAAGAACCTGGAATAAAAACCTCTGCCCCTCTGAGAGAGAGGCATCGGTTCTATTGCCCCCTTGAAGAACAATTGGTGGGCTTCGAGGTGGAGCAGTCCCAGATGTTTTGTGCGGGTGGCGCCCGGAGCTCTTGTTGGAGGAAGATCTTGGAATTCCAACGTATGGACACACTGTACAATATTCAGGACCCACTGGTCCGATGTTATACACTTCCAGCTGTTCAGACAAAATGATATCCTGCCCCCCACTGATGTGACTGGGAGGGGAGGAACAGTAGGTAGAGCCAGGAGGCCGCTATTGCCTCTTGGCGTTGTCACGTCCCTGACGGTTCTGACGCCCTCGCGGAGGTTGGCTTGAGTAAGACGCCGATTGTCCCTGCCGTTGATTTGAATATTGAGTCTTATAAGACTGCGAAGACTGCAAGGAATATCTCTGTTGGGTGTTGCCTCTATACGAAGAGAAACCTCTGCCACGAGCGCTTCTAAATGGGACCTTACGGTAGTTGAGTGATCCCAAAGACTTCGCCGTGTCCGTATCCTTTTTTATATTTTGCAGGGCATCATCAACATGCTTACCAAAGAGCATCTCTCCATCAAATGGGAGGTCCAGGATCTTATTTTGGACCTCCTGACGAAACCAGGTGGCTCTCAACCAGCCCTGGCGACGTAGCACTGCTGACCCTGCTAAGGCACGAAAAGCCGTGGAAGCTATATCCATAGCACAGTCGATAACTTCGGAGGATGATTTTTCACCCTCCATCAGCACTCTCTTGGCCTCTTCCCTCGTGGAGTCTGGCAGTTGTTCCACAAATGGCTCCATGTCACACCACATCTGGCGATCGTATCTGCCTAGAATGGCGAGAGCATTCGCTGCTCGAACAAGCAAGGTGGCCATGGAAGAAAACCTCTTCCCCACGTTATCCAGGCGCCTACCGTCCTTGTCCGGAGGCGTAGTCAAAGGAGTTGATGGGTTTTTGGATTTGCTTTGGGCGGCCTGTGAGATCACCGAATCAGGCTTCGGCTGCCCAAGAAGACAAGCTGGACTGCCCTCTGGAGCCCTATACTTCTTTTCCAGCCTGGGGAGAACCGGAATAACAGTGGCTGGATTTTGCATGATTTTCATACCTTCCTCCCACACATGCTCAATTATGGGAATGGACTTGACCGATCTTCTGTATTGTTCCTTGAAGTCATAGAGGAAACATTCAGACTCTTCCCTCGTAATTGGCAGTCCAAACCTCTTTGATGCTCTCTCCATCAGGTTATGGAACCCCCCTGTATCAACTGGAGGGGAAATAGAAGTATCCCGACCAGTGGCGTCTGGATCTTGTAGCCCACTGTCACCTAGATCCAAGTCTGGGTCCTGCAATGGATCAGGCAAGGGATCCACCTGCACCTCATCATCCGAAGAGGTATCCTGCTGAACAGTATTGGTGGGTCCGGGATCCGGTGTCCGGGAAAGGACCATAGGCATGACCGCTGGTGGTTTGAGAGGCACCACTTGCGAAGGAGGCAGTACGACAACTGGTTGCGCTTGTGGCAACACCTGAGGTGGAGGTTGCGCCGACTGCATTGAAGGTTCCGAAGGAAACCTGGTTCTATAGTCCTGCAGCATCATCTGTAGATCAGAGATTAGAGAGGCGGGCATGGCCACCATGTCCTGCCCCAAACCAGGTGGACGTCGCTCTTGTGGAACATAGTGATGCATCTGTTGGTCACATGTATGCTCATAATATTCCTCCGTGTCAGTCTCTTGCAATTTTACATTTAAGTCTGAGGGACTGTAGGCATCCCCATAATGGCCACCATCTTCCTCATCCTCCTCCGACTCTTCATCCAGAAGCATTGTCGGTGGATGCGACGAAACCCGTCGAGGAGACGTCATTTCAGGTGTAATTTTCATCTTCTGCAGAGGAAATTGCATTTTTTGACCTGTTGACGGCCACGTCGACGACGCGGCAGTCGTCGACGGTATCGTCGATGGAATCGTCGACGGCACAGTGGACCTCGTCGACGAAGTCTTGGTCGTCGTCGACGGAATGATCGTCAACGGTTTCGTAGACAAACTCGTCGTCATCACCATCAGTGTCGTCGTCGAAGTTGTTGTCGTCGTCGGCGTAGTTTTCGTCGTCGACGAGGCCGTCGACAGCACCTTACCGGAGACCATCATCGTCGACGTGGAAGAAGTTATCGTCGACGAACCGGGAACCTTGAACGACGACGATGTCGTCGACGTGGAAACTGCTACCGACGACGAGCCCGTAGACGGAGGCAAGGAAACAGCGGGAATTTTTATAGAAGCAATCGTTGTCGACGTACCTGATGTTTTTGTCGTCGATGGATGCTGTTTTTTCTCAGGCACGGTCCCTGGAGTGACAGTAGAGTATTTGTCACCAGTCTTTTCCTTTTTGGACGGAGGACAAGTGATAGAAACCTCCTTTTTGTCCTTTGAGGCTGTAACCAATCCAGCAGCCTGTCCCTGCCTCTCCTTTTCACTTCCGTGAGGAGATTGAAGGGGACTAGCCCTCTCAGACCTGTCAGAGATATTATGAGGGGCCTTGAGAGGGGGCTCGGCTGAAGAAGAACCAGGAGGAGACCTACCCCTCTTCTTGGATCTGTGAGAGGAAGCCAGAGATGTTGAATCCTCTTCATCTGATGAGAGCACCTCCTTCCGAGTCTTCAATTTCTGAAGCCAGGTCAAAAGCCGACCCTCTCTGTCACGAAGTGTTTTTGTAGAGAAGGTTCTACAAATTTTGCAGTCTGTGGCCTTGTGGTCCGGGTATAAGCAATAGATACAGCTTTCATGCTTATCTTCCATAAAAAGTCGCTTTTTCCCACAAGATGCACAGAACCTGAATAAGGCCTTCTTCTCCTTGTCAGACATGTCTTGATTTCAGTAGAAAAGTTGAAGAAATAACCAGTAAGAATGAGAAAACTGAGCAGAGCTCAGTGGAGACTCCCTAGCACAACGTGCGGTAGAAAAATCTGAGGCTCTGAGCTCTCTCAGGAAGGTTCTATGGGGTGAGGCTGCTCTGATTGGTCCTGACAAAAGTTTGGTCTCTTTTACACAAAGAGGATGATAGGATACAAATGAGATGAGGCCTAGGCCTATTTTTTCTCTTTTGTTCCCATGGTTGTGATACTACCGAGGCTCCCATTCCGACGACGGGGAATGATACAAAGCATGGGAATCTATGAAAGTTCCAATACTGGGGCAAGTAAGAGTTCCAGTGACAACCAAAATGCGATAGATAAAATATATTCACTCAGTTGTGGTGTCACCATGGGCAATTAACATGCTATGTATCATATTTGGTGTCACTGGAACTCCACCACATCCTGATTCCTTCATCCAACCACAACCTCTGACTTTCCTTTAATCAGGTGTCCCTGTTATCTCATTGTCTTAATGAGAAATCGACATTTAGAAAAGATTTAGTAGGTAGCTGACACCAAAGGACATTGTATTTCGGCCAGCTTAAAAGAATTTCACATTTTCATTGACTTGCATATGTGTGCATTTATAAACACAATGAAAGCTGTTGCCTATACATAAAACTGTCACATGTTCACTTCTATGCGTTTTTTCACCTAGGAACAAAGCACACATTCATTGATTGGTGTCCTTATTTCACCATGTATGTGACTTCTGTACCCTTTCTATGTGGTCTATAAATACTACACTACAAGTGTAGTTACTATCTTTTCTAGTTTAAATAAAATCACCCACACAGCTAGAACATTTTTTTTGTTAATAAAATGTATAGATTTTTTAGACAATGCTATACAAGCAGTACAACCTATAAGCCTCATTTAAACACTATGGGCTAGATGTAGGTAACTTCAATTTACCGACTCATAAATACCGAATTTTACCGATCCGGTATTTATGAATCTGTAAATTAGAAGGAGGGAGATGTAGGTACATTTTTTTTTTGAATTACCGATTCTGTAAAAATCGGTATTTACCGGATCGGTAAATACCGATTCGGTATTGCCCATTGATTCCTATGGGCCTTGAAGCCCATTGGAATCAATGGGCAATACCGAATCAGTATTTACCGATTCGGTAAATACCGATTTCTGCAAGGGTGCAGGGGGTGTCACTTTGACACCCTCTAGCACCCCAAATACAGGCACGTGTAACATGTGGCACACATACATGCCCTAAGGGCATGTCTGTGTGTCACACTGCACAGGTGTGCATGCACAGATGTGCATGCACACCTGTATTCGGTATTTTACCACCCAATAGGATTGGGTGGTAAAATACCGACTCTTAAGGGCCTGTGGCACTCTGTGAAGTGCCACCTACATCTCATTTACAGAATCGGTAAATTTACCGATTCTGTAAATGAGATGCCCCCTACATGCCAAATCCTAAATACCGGTCGGTAACGGCCGAAATCGTCCGTTACCGACCGGTATTTGGGCTCCTACATCTGGCCCTTAGGGCCTAATCACGATGTTAAGCGGTCTGGAACCGACCGACCATAGGTCGTGGTTTCGACTGGCAGATTTGGAAGCCACCGCTCAATGGGCAGTCAGAAACATCCTTTTCCCAATGGCAGCGTGTGTGGCAGGTGGGAAAGGCCCTTAGCCCAAGCTGCCATTGGGATATTGATGTTTTTAAACATCCCTGCACCATAAGGGCATGGTGCCGGGATGTTTAGGGGCACCATAGGTGCCCTCCAAGCCCAAAGGCAGAGAGCCAGGGGGAAGAAGGGCCCTGCTAGGGGTCTCCAAAGACACTTTCTGACTGCTTTTCCAAGTTGGAAAGGCCGACATGAAAAGGCTGTTGGAAAGTGGCATCCTAATCCCGAAAGCGAAGCCGAACCTGGCTCTGCCGTCATTAGGGGGTTATGGATGCTCTGACACTCCGACGAGAAAGGGCATCAGAATCCCCCCGCAGTTTTCACTCCGATCATTGTCATCCTAATACAGCTGTCAGATTGAAACCTACGATGTCGGGTGGAAAGCCTCCGACAGGTGGTCGGAGGATTTCTGCCAGACTTCGTAATTGGGCCGATAGTGTCACATTCACAGCTCAGGTAGTAAAAATATAAAAGTAAGCAGAGATTCCCTGTGCAAATCAGATGAGACAGTCTGCGCATCATAATGGAACTGAGAGGAAGTAATAAGACATGTAACACAGTTTACAGGCTCTAATTTCCTAACACTAAATGAGCAGGATCCCAGGAGGACATCAGTAATAGTCGTAGCCGAACATCATTGGTGATGCGTAACAGACAATTGTTTATAGTACAACCCCTAAAAAACAAGAGGAAAACTACTAGCAAACACTTCCCTCTTCCCCCTCCTCCACCTTCGCTCTCATGCTGAAACCCTGTCTTCCATATCACATAATATCTCAAGGATAGAACATATTAGTGGATTTACTACATTAATTGTATGCTCAGAATATATTTATCTGCCTATTTACAAATGTATTCCAGGTGAACCATTGTTTTGAGTATATAATAAATGTCCAGGTTCTACTGCAGAGATCTTCAAACTTTTGTAGGTTGAGCCCCCCAAGCTGAATTTTTTTAGATGTTGGGCCCCCCCACAACCTGACAGAAATTTCGCCACGCGCACATTCCGGGCATATTCAGCGAATAACATTCAATACAATAAGAGTGTTTAGTAAACTGCAGGTTTGGGAGTGGGTGTGGTGAAATGACAGAGGCTTATTACACAGCTCAAAACACCACTTTCCAAGATAAAATGTGCGCAAATTATTTTTACTAGGATGCTTTGTTTTACACATGACATGGATTAATAATAACACCACCAACATAAATGCGACAGGAGTGCCTGTTTTTCAGAGACGGTCAATCGGTGGATGGATTTTTGCGACTGCCATCCTCTGGTTGTGCTCCACATCCAGTCTTGAACGGCGTAAGGCTTGACACAGCATTGTCCAGATAGGGCCCCCCAAAGCATTGCTGAAGCTGGGTCGTGCTTGCGATGCAACTCCAGCAATGCACTGCTTTTACGGCACAGATGCGTGACGCATCTGTGCCGTTTTTGCCCCATTATGCGCCGCATTGTAAATGCAGCGCATCATGGGTGGCGGAGCTGCGGCGCACAAGTACTGGCGCATCCCTGCTTATTTGCAGGGATGCGCCAGTAATTGTAAATCTGCCCCTAAATGTGTGTACATCGGATATTCAGAGATAGTGATGTGTGTTTTCAGTATGTAACACAACAGCAGTTCACTAATATTACTGCAAATAATCTGTCACACCCTTCTATTTGTCATATGTTAGGTCATGTATTAATCTAAAATATACTTTTTATATGGATGTCGCATGACGCATAAACACCTTTTGTCTGCAAAATGTCTGTAATAATAATAATAATAATAATAATAATACAGCGTTTTATAGAGCGCGAACAATTAGCTCCGCCGGAGGTGTCCCGGCGCTGTGTGAGCAATACATGGGACACTAAATAGCACCTATGGTTCAGATCTTGGGGGTAAAGAGGCAAGTTTTTAATAGCTTCCTAAATCCAGTTTCTGATGTTGCCAACTGAATAGCAGGTGGGAGGGCATTCCACAACCTCACCGTGCTGGCCGAGAAAGTCCTGCCCTCAAGACGCGCCTTTCTGACTCATGGGGTGCGCAAATGGCAATAAGCATTTGACCGCAAAGATCTTGCTTGTACATATCTGGGGAGTCTAGCTTTAAGATAGTAGGGACAGGTTCCATGGAGAGCTCTAAAAGCCAAGGTTAAGGCTTTAAATTTAATTCTGCCTGCCACCGGGAGCCAATGCAGATCGCTTAAATGAGGAGAGACATGTTGTTTGAAGGGAATGGGTTTTAACAGCCTCGCAGCCACATTTGGCACTGTCTGCAATTTCTGGATCAAATATTTAGGAAGGCCCAAGTACAGGCAATTTGCATAATCCAGCCTTGCGGTAACCGTCTCATGGATTACTATTTTGCAACAGTCCTCCGGTAGAAGCAGGAGGAACTTGCGCAGATTCCTCAGTTTACTTAAACATCCAGCTACGACCTGCTGGATGTGGGAGGAGAAGGAAAGGCTATCATCCCACCTCACCCCAAAGTTTTTTGCCTTTGTGCTGGGGACTGGTGCGGGGCCCATCTCAGATGGCCACCAGAGGTCGGGAGAGGGGTGAACGCCTTTCCCAAAGAGAATCACCTCCGTCTTCCCCGCGTTCAGTTTTAAGTTATTCGTGTTCATCCAACTGGCAACATCGCAGATACACCCTTTGAATTTGGCAAAAGCTGCCTCAGACACTTCAGAATAGGGGAACACAAGTTGGGTGTCGTCAGCATAAGAAATTGCCGTGACCCCCCATTTGGCAATTAAGGTGAAGAGCGGAGCTAAATAAATATTAAAGAGTAGCGGACTGAGTGCCGATCCCTGCGGGACCCCACACCCCAGCCGCTTTGGTTTGGAGCAATAAGGGCCCAGTTCCACTTTCTGTGAGCGATTAGTCAAATAAGACTGAAGCCACCCAAGTGCTTTATCCTGAAGCCCAATATCCCCCAAACGCTGCAGAAGTCTGTCGTGGTCGACAGTGTCAAATGCGGCCAATAGATCCAGGAGCACCAGCATAGCTGATGCCCCTGAATCTAAAGACCACCTGACTGACTCTGCTACCTCAATCAGGGCGGTCTCGGTACTAAAGCCCACCCTAAAACCCGATTGTGTTTCATGCAAGATCTTACTCTCCTCCGTGAAACTATTCAATTGGCGCTGTATCAATTTTTCCATCATTTTTCGTGGAGCAGCCAGTAGGGAAATAGGGCTTAGGTTGCTAAGGTCATCCGGATCCCCGTTCGGTTTTTTTTTCAAAGGGAGGAGCGAAGCGTGCTTCCAGCAATCCGGAAACACCCCCGATGTAATGGACTTGTTCCATATATGCTGAAGAGTGGTCGCAATTGACTCAGACATCATATTCCAAAGCTTCGGAGGACAGGGATCGTCCAGCGCCCCGGATTCAAACCTCTTTATTTCCTGTAATGCCTCCATAAATAGACTTTTACACATTAAAAATGAATGATTGAAAAACGCTGTTTACAGCATTGTGTTTGAAAATGATTCAAGGTCATGAGGCAAGACAGTAGAACAGAGCTGGCTCTTTCAACCCCCCTCCCCTCACCCCCTTTGAAAGGCTGGGGCCCTGAGTCAGACCCCACTTTGCCAATACCTTAAGCTTCTCTGGAAACGTTGTCTCCATTCTGAGAAGAGCTAACTCTCACTGGAGGGGGTTAATTCACAGAGCTGACAGCTTCAGCTGCAGTGGGAGGCAAGGGGTCTCTTCTGCTAAAACCAAAAGCATGTCTGTTTGTTTTTGTTATAGCAGAGGAGACTCCTTACCTCCCACTGCAGCTGAAGCCGTCAGCTCTGTAATTAACCCCTCCTGGGAGAGTTAACAAGACAAAAGTACGGGCACCTCCTGCCTCATCGATCTCCCCTCCCTCCCCCTGGTAAACAACCTTTACAACGAAACTTTTACAACGCACTACCATTACAACGCGGTCATTACAACGCAAAACCATTACAACGCATTGCGCTGGGGGGCGCTCTAGGATAGGGAGTAGGTTAATTGACTATCCAATAACCTTCCCTAGTGTCCACGGGGACTGGAGTTGGAATAGTAAATTAAACTATTCACTATCCAACACCCAAAAGCACTATGCGTTGTAATGGATTGCGATGTAAAAACCGCGTTGTAAAGGCAGGCGTTGTAATAGCCTGCGTTGTAACGTCATACATCCCTCCCCCTTCCACACACCAGAGCGCTCCAAGAAGACTTGCAGGGAACAAAGGTCAGATAGGTGTGGAGTGCGCGCCCCCCCCTGGGATGGTGTCGCGCCCCCCCAGGGGGGCGCGCCCCACAGATTGAAGAACACTGTTCTACTGGCATAAGGGCTTCTTCAGTCATATATAGTATGCTTTTCTATAAATGACAGCAAGGGGATAATTTATGCTTTGGCAGACAGTCCACCGGTCGACATAGAACATAGCCTCCACCACCTTGGCGGTGGATCATCTGTCCTATTTAAAGATTCTCACCTGCTTGTCGGAGCTCTTTGTGCTGTGAGTGAACCTGCCACTGTGGCAGCTCTCTTCACAAAACTTCAGATTTTCTGAACGGGCACCATGGTTATGGTTTAACTCTTTTTATTCTTATCTTAGTTGTTGGAAATGGCCCTTTTTGTAGGGTCACCCCCAAATTTATTGCCTCCCTCAATTTTTCTGACCTCCCTTTTGCTGGCTCAAGGACTCTACCACTGCTAACCAGTGCTAAATTGCATTTGCTCCTCCTCTAAATGTTGTAAAATTGGCACATACCCAAATAGCATATTTAATTTACTTATAAGTCCCGAAAAAAGTGCACTACATGTGCCCAGGGCCTGTAAAATAAATTCTACTAGTGGGCCTGCAGCACTTGTTCCACCCATTTAAGTAGCCCCTTAACCATGCCTCAGGCCTGCCACTGCAGAGTCCGTGTTTGCAGTTTTACAATACCACTTCGACCTGGCAAGATATACCTCTTACCAGGCCGAAACCTTCTCTTTTTGTGCATATAAGTCACCCTAAGGTAGGGCCTGACAACCCAGAGGGCAGGGTGCAAAGTATTTAAAAGGTAGGGCATGTATATTTAAGTTGTGTATGTCTTGGCAGTGTAAAACTCTCATATTCATTTTTCATTACTGTAAGGCCTATCTCTTCCAAAGGATAACACTGGAAGTACCTTATCACATGTTATAAGTGTAATTCCCAATTGTGAAGTGATAACATTTTGGGTTTGGCGTCCGGGAATCACAATTTAAAATCACAACTTATGGTAAAGTCGATTTTAAATTGCAGTTCTGAAAAGAACTTTTAGTTAGGTGGCATTTTCTTACTTTAACCGTTTGGTGCCTGCTGCCTGTCTCTGTTCAGTCTGAGTTGGATGACAGCTGGGATTTGTGTACTTCTCTAGCCACACAAAAAGGGAGCTTTGGTTTTTATTGATGAACCATCCTGAGAGACGGGAGGGAGGAGCTGGGCACTCTCACATGTACACATGAATAGGCTGTGTTGTGTCCACAGTCAAAGGGCTGTATAAATCCCTATACTGAGTCTGGAGCCAGGACAGGAAGGGAGGACCTCTGTGTACTTCAAAGCCTTCTTTGATATCTTCTTCACTTCAACGGCACAACTGGGTATAAGTACTGGGCCTCTGACACCATGACTGAAGAACACTTCTGGACCAGTGACCACTCTGTCAGGAAGAAGAACTGTTGTGCTGCTGGAAGGACTGCCACTCACGGGACTGCTCCTTTGCTGGACTCTTACTTTGCTGCACTCTTCCTTTGCTGTGCTGCCCTGCTGCCTGCTATTCTCCTGCCTGGGTGAGAAGGAATGGACCTGCTTCACTTGTACCCAGAGCGACTCCAAGGACTTTCTGGCTTGCCTCCTGATTGAAGTCTCAGGGATACAAAACACTTCCACCTACCTACATCTGCATCTGGATTTGACAATCTGTGAGTCTGCCGTGCCAAGTGGTAACACCCCAATCCTGAACCCTTGGAAGTGAGGCCTAAGGTGCTCCGTCAAGCCAACCCACGTATCCTCTGTGCAACCGGCACATCTTTGCCTTTAGCTTGGGTCAGAACCGGGACATCACTGTTGAAGCATGGAATGGAATATACCACTTCCGTTCGTGACATCAGACGCGGAAGGTTTAGCTGATCGGAGCTATGGTGTAGAACACAGACCACCTATCAGAAGCATCCGTGGTCTGAGTTGTGACCAAATAATCCTTCGAATCCATTGACTTCTTAGGACTATCATCTGCAACGTCTGTTTGTATGACGGTTTCTTTGAAATCCTGAAAATACCACCCATAGCTCCTATATATGTGCATACTCACAATTTTAAGAATTGTTGCACTTTTTTATCATCTTCTTGAACTATCGAGTTAACTGACGAAGTATTTGAAGAGATCACATACAAATACTATCGCTATACCATAGTACTCCAAAACTATACGTATGTATACCTGATCCCTCTGAGATAATTCCAGATAACTCAGCAGAGCCATCCATGCCTTGCTGTACACTACTGTTTTAAGTGTAGTAATTTCCTGAAGAAGGCGTTTGATACGCCGAAACGCGCGTCGACAATTTACCGATAATTACTACTGTGTTTTTGATTATTGTGATAACTGCATCCATATTGTGTATTTTTAACTCTTGCCTTTTTATTGTAATTCCTTGTGTATTGCTATGTATTGCTATGATAATTTCTCTTTTTTAGTACACTGTATTGAATACACCATATATAAATAAAATAAAATATACTGTGGTTCTTTTAACATATGTTTTTGTTGCTTATTGTTGCTGTTGAGCACTCCATGGTACACTGTAATTATGATTTATTAATTGCCTAGGAAATATATCTACTCACATGGAACAAGCACCTAGCACTCGGGACCAGCGCATCGCCTTCAGAATGAATGCGTCCGCTGCTCCAGGAGCCATAGCCACGCATCACCTTCGGAACTAGTGCTTCACGCTCCGAGCTGGCGCATCGCCGCCATTGCATGGAGAATCTCGATGTATCTCACCTACTATCTGACTTGACACCGACGCATTACTTCGGCTGCAACTCGAATCTTCTTTGACGTCATCGCAATCCCAGAACGAAGTAATGTTGTTCAGCTGGCCTACCTGAGTCCCTTCAACTGGCCCATGCCCCATCGCTGTCGAACTAAACATTTGACTTTGCCCCGGTCCGGCACGACTAGATAACCCACTTAAGTGCTTATTTCTTCTAGGTGCTATTTTACAGTTTAATCTTTGGAAATTCATATTTCAACTTTTACCGGTTTGATTTTGTTCGATTTGGTCGTTTTATTTATAAAAGGATTCCCTATTGTTCTAACATGGTGTGGTGTCTTTTGATGGTGTTTTCACTCTGTTACTGTTTGAAGTTTTTTACAAATACTTTATGCATTGCCTCTTAGGTTAAGCCTGAATGCTCTGTGTCAAGCTATCAAAGGATGAGCACAGGTGTGCTGTGACTTACCCCGATTCGGATTGTGGTTCCTGCTTAGACAGGGTGTATGCCTCTGCCAACTAGAAATCTACTTTCAAACATTGGTGATCAGAGGTGCGGCCAGAATTTGTGTTTGTGCAGTGCCATACAGTAACTTCCCATCCAAGACCATTACAAATTGTTCCAATTTCTCACTGATTTGCATTTATTTTTTATTTTTCTTTAACATCATGTCTCCACTTGCTGGTTCTTCAACTGGAGCCATAGAATTTCAGCTAGCCAACTTGAAAACATACAGAGTGGCACAGCTTACATAAGTCTGTAAGGAGATAGGGGTTCCTGCCAAGAGTACCATCAAGAGGGTGGAATTTCAAAAGGCGCTGAGGGCCGGGGCAGAAGTCCACTCTAAGAATAGTGATACAATGGGGCTGTCTGAGAATGGCTATTCTGAGGAACCTCCTGCAGCAGTCGATAGGGATACCCCTGCATTTGAGCTCCCTGTGAAGCAGGAGGCAGGGTCTCCTCCTGTATCCTATCCCTAGAGAGGCCGAAGGAGAGGAGGGAGGAGAGAGAATTCAAGTTAAGGATGGCCAAATTAAAGACAGAGGGAGAGGAGAAAAAGGCTGAAATGGAGGCCCAAAAGGATGAGGCTGACAGAGCTTTAGAAAAGAATAAACTACTTGTGACTCATGAACTGAGTCTAAAAGAGTTGGACATCAAGGCCAGGAAGTCTAATTCCAGTTTACTGTTAGAGGAGACCACGATAGATGTCCTGTTTATCACAGAAAGTTGGTTCAAAGAATGTTCCTCCCCCGACATAGTAATGGCCCTACCCCCAGGCTATAACATTTTTAGACTGGACAGACTCGAGCAAAACAGGGGGGTCTGGCAATATAATAAAAAGAGTATACAAATGCACAACGAGACCTTCCTGATGAAAGGGTGCGAATGTCTCCAATTTGCAATATCTTTGTCAACCAACCACACCTTTTCTGGGCTTCTAATTTATAGAGCCCCTGGCCCTTATAGTGAGTTTCTAGAAAGTCTTTCTGACTCACTTGTCAGCCTAAATTTAAAGCTAACATAACCATAATAGGAGATCTAAACCTACACGTGGAGGACCACTACTCCCTAGTGTTAAAAGAATGCATGCAGATCTTGAAGCTTTCCAACTCTCTCAGTGGTATTGGGTGCCAAACACTCCAAGGGACATATACTAGACCTAGTTATCTCAAATGACTCGAACCTCACAGTTGGACCCTCAATACCAGTCCCCTGGTCAGACCATCAATGTATTCCTTTTTATATAGGAAAGAAAAGCAGCGCTCAGCAGGGAGCGTCCCGGAAAGACAAGACAAAGAAAAGGTGCTGGGCAAGCTCAATGCAGAGGAGTGGGGGAATACCCTAGAGGAAACAAATGCCCTCAACACTAATTGGCCAGTAACAGTAGAGAAAGTATATGCAACCTGGGAATCCTGGATTTCCCAATACTTGAACAACGTAGCCCCTAAAGCCACCCACAAAGCTACAAATAGATCCAGGGTGGAGGGTTGGTTAAATACTCAATTGCTAGCACTCAAGAAAAACTGTAAAGAAAAGGGAAAGGAACTAGAGGAAAAATTATGACCCACAACTCAAAGCCGATTATAAATCAGCTATCAAAAACTACCACAATACTATTAAGGAAACACAGGCAAAGTTCTTTGAGGAGAAAATTAAACTGGCTCAGAACCCCTCAAAATAACTGTTTGCAGTAGTTAAGGATCTAACCTCCGCAGCACAGGATTCCCACCCCACAGAGGCCTCCGAAGAGGTGTAATGACTGAGCCGAATTCCTCCTCTCTAAAATTACAAGCATATACAACGCTTTTAGGGCTGGTGATGAAGACACCACAAGAGCGGACAAAGTTCAGGTGGCAGACTCCCTACTAAACTCCATCACTAACCTTCCACCAGTAGAAGCAGAAGAGGTAGAACTATTGTTGGCGAAAGTGAAGTCCGGATCACCATCTGACCCAGCTCCCCCGTACGTTCTTAAAACAGTTAAATCCGTCATCCTTCCTCAGTTAACCAAGATCATGAACCAGTCCCTGGAGACGGGCATAGTCCTTGCTACATGGAAAAATGCCATAATCAAACCCCTACCTAAGAAAAACAATGCAGATCCAGCACAACTGGGGAATTACCGCCCTATATCAGTGCTGCCATTCGTAGGTAAGCTCCTAGAAAAACTCGCTAATCAATCCCTATCTGAGTACCTTGAAACAAATCACTGCCTCCACCCCACCCAGATGGGATTCTGTACCCAACATAGCACCAAATCCGCTCTCCTGACAGTAGTGAAGGCACTGAGAATGACATTGGACAGGGGAAACACAACAGCCTTACTCGTGGCCTTCGATACAGTGGACCGCCACATCTTGTGAAGCAGACTCTCGGCCATCGGGGTACAAGGCACTGTGCTTAAATGGCTTACCTCCTTTTAGGAGGGAAGAACATTCCAAGTCTAGAAAAACACAAAGGTGTAAGAAATAATGTCATTAAAGTGTGGGTATCGCAGGGCTCCTCGCTAAGTCCCACACTATTCAATTCAATTCAATTTTATTAATATATGATTTGGAACTCGATTGAGATCCACATAATAAGCAAAGCATAAAAAAAAAAAATTTACATAACATAAAATCCTTAAGATACATTCTATAAACACAGAAGCTGAAATATGGAAATCATATCCGTTAATAGAATTCTAAGAAACATTTAAAAAAGTAAAAAATTCTATAACAAAACATTTCATTGGGGGGGGTTAAGGATAGCATCGATTAAAGATTTGGCAGATAAAATGCTTGATTGTAAACATCACCCACTTTCGGCGATGAGCCATTAGGGCAGGGCATATGAAAAGGATATGGGCAATATCTTGGATCGAATTATTGTTGTTACATAAATTACATTTATCAGACGAACCATACCATCTAGCTAGTAATTTATTTAAAGGGAGGAGATCTTGCGTCAAGAGGAACCAAAAACGGCGTAGGCCGTGAGGGAGGTTCCAAGAGGCATAAGGTTGGATGTGTTTGAATAAGTAAGAATTGACAACCTGCGTAACACCTTTCTTTGTAATAATGGCATCTCTGTCCCTCCTAAAACTTAGCTCCCATGTAGCCAGTCTTAGGGTCGACTTTAGCTGATGTGAAGATAGCAAAAAAAGAGTTGATTCCTCCAATTCCAGTAATGTGACAGCCCTTCTGAAATTCTTTATAAGTAATGAATATTCTTTTAGGGAACCCAGTAATTCTTTTTTAATAAGGAATCTTAAAGTGGCCGGTTTACCCTTGGCTAGGCAAGAGACCCAAAGTATTACTCCTGCCAGGGCCTATACCCAACTACTTCGTATGCCGAATTCAAGTCTAAGAGATTCCACTGTACAAGCATTATTGACCGTAGTTAAATGTCGCAAAAGTCTGCCCTCAATGGTATCTAAAAAACCCCATTGCCCCAAATCAATAAGCTTGATGCCATAGAGCAGAGAAGCTGGAATTTTTGCTCGGAAGGCCTCTAGTAAATGGACAAAATGTCTTTTGCCGGTGGCTTTATAAAGAGCACTCAGTCCATTTCCCTGTGTCTTGGCCTTCCAAATGTTGTTATCTATGTGAGCCTTATTGCTCAAGTTACCGCATACTATTTTCCCCAAGAAAATATAGGATTTTACAATTTCCAGCTTCTCACTGCCTAAACACCAACTAAATTTCCCAGATTTCGATTTTTTCTTCCCCATCATACACATTACCTTGCTTTTAGAGATGTTGATCTTCAAATGGTGGGACTCGGCAAATACATGCAATGCATGCAGACGATTATTAAGTCCTTTCGGAGTAAGGTCTAAAAGTAATATATCATCTGCATACATTAAGCATGCAACCGGTTTATCCCCTAAAGTGGGGGCAATTCCTTCGCTTAAGGATAAGGTCTGGGGGAGGTCACAAACATAGAGGGAAAACAATAGTGGAGCTAATAAACAGCCCTGTTTAAGACCATTGGCTGAGGGGATTGCTTGGGATAGGCCTCTCTCTCCTCCCAACAATAGTCTGCACCAGGTATCGGAGTGGAGGTCCTGAACTAGATTTAGCAGCCGAGCTGGCATACCAAAAGTAAATAGTTTCTTCCACAGCAAGGGACGATCAACTTTATCGAAAGCTGTGGAGAAGTCTATGAAGGCTGCATAGACTCTCCCTCCTCTGACCCTGATATATTTATCGGTTATTACTTGCAGAGCTGTTAAGTTATCCATAGTGCCATGGTTCTTTCAGAATCCCGTCTGTTCAAGGGGAAGTATATTAGCTTGATCCACCCAATCATTAATTCGTTTCAAAAGGTATCTTGCAAAGACTTTGCCAATTGCATCCAAAAGGGCAATTTGGTGATAATTTTGGGGAGATAGCCGGTCACCCTTTTTAAAAAGGGGCACCAGAATACTCCCTTTCCACGAGGGAAGAATCTTTCCGCTGGAAAAACAAGTGTTAAACACGGGGCATAGCAATTTGCTCCATTTTGCACTACTTTGCTTTAGGACAGAGATAGGAAGTTCATCCGGCCCCATTGCCCCGGAAGAACGCATTTCCTTAATTGCTAATTCAATATCCTTTTCAGATAAAGGGACCAAAGGCTGACTATTCTCAATGAAACCTATACGGGGAACCGCGGCTCCATTACTTGCGTAAAGGTCTGTGACATAATCCACCCATACTTGTTCTTCAATGGGGATAGGAAACGGTCTTGTTCTTGCTCCACAGCCCTCACCTATGAGGGACCAAAACTGTCTCATTTCTCCATTAAAGGCAGCCTCTCTTAATTTTATCCAAATAATATCCTCCCCTTCTTTTCGTAATTTTGCCTGTAACCTTCTCCTCCTTCTTTTTAATAAGGCTACTCTTCGCGATCCTTCTGCCGATTTACACATATATTGTTCCCTTACTAACTTATTTATTTTTATTTTAAGTAGACGCAGGGGACTAAAGGGTATTGCAAAACACCTTTTCTTATTTAGTTTTTTAGCCACCGAAATCACTACCTTCATAAAGTCTAGGAAGCACACAATTTCAAAACTGTGCCAAATAGCAAGGTCATTAATTGCAACATCAAGAACACTCTCCAACTCTCGTTCAGCTTTTGTGTTCCAATAGCACCTTCCTGATTTCGCTCCAAAACTTACCAGATCACTATTAAGTGACCATTGGTCGGATTTGGGAGGGTTTATATTCACAATTTAATGTATATATGGAGCCATTATCCAAGATTGCCCTTGGATTTGACGTCTCAATGACATCCTATGCTGATGAGACGCAGTTGGTGATCTTCCTAGACCTCAGAACCAACAGAGACTCCAATAGGTTAGCACCTTGTATGGAAAAAGTAATGGAATGGATGACGGAAAGCCGCCTAAAATTAAACGGGAACAAGACGGAGCTAATGATCCTCGGAATTAAGACAGTCCCCAGGCTTTTCATCAGCTGGCCGGACTGTCTAGGTAGTCGCCCACGCCCAAGGATCACATTAAGAACTTAGGATTCTGGATATAATAGGACCTTACCATGTACACCCAAGCTAAGAAAGTGGTGGCATATGTTTTGGACTACTAAGAAGTCTTCAGAAAATCCTAGACTGCATCCCAATACAGCTTAGAAAGACTGTAGTCCACTTGTTGGTCACATCCCACCTAGAACACGGAAATTCACTATTTCTAGGTGCACCGAAATATGTAACCAACAGACTTCAAGTGATCCAGAATGCGACAGCCAGACTACTGTGTAAAGCCACAGCTCGGGAATCTGCCAAGAGGGGCCTTAAGGAGCAAAAATCAGGAATCTGATTTCACCATATGTCACAACTACAAACCTTAGATCGAGCAGAGAAGGACTTCTAAAATCAATCTCCACAATGGATATGAGGTGGGGGTAGATCCTTCTCCCACCTTGCCCCAAAAATCTGGATCACCCTACCGAAAGATTGCCGTTCCCTGGGCAAGAAACTAGAATTCCATAAATCCATAAAACCCTGGTTGTTTAGGCAGTACCTCTAGTTATCAACTTTAATCTGAATGCATCCTGTCTCTCAGCGCTGGGAAGCCCTTGGGCAGCTATGCGCTCTATAAGTCTAAATTAATAATAATAATAATAATAATGGAGGCAGCATACATGCAGCACCTGATGAAGACAAGACGTTTCATATATATAAGGATTTGGTGCCCAGTTATGTGGCGGGAAATGACATTACTGCTTATGAAGTTGCACCAACGTTTAACTGGGTTCCTGAGGAGCACAGGGGGATGGTTTGTGGAAACACATACCAACACTTGGGACAGACACACTTCTAAAATTAGAGGTTGGGGACCAAACAAGGTATACCCCCATCAAGACTATTTTGGTTGCCAAACTTGAGCTGACTCACAAAAAGTGTCACCAAAGATTCAGAGTCAGTCAGAAACTCCACAACTAATCCTGGGTAGATTTTGTTGAATTATCCAGCAATGAATGGCTGAGTGAGAGGCTGCAAAGTTAGTGATTTTAGTGGGTTGTACCATTTGATCAAGAGAGAGCACATGCTCAGTATCTGTTATGCAGAGGTGCGCCAGCACCTAGTGGACAGTAAGCAGACTGACCCCAGGAAGCTTGCTGAAGATGTGGACCTCTGGGCTTCAGAGTGTCCAAGAAGGCACCTGGGAGTGACCCCAGGAAGGGTGGCTCAGGTTCCCCCCAGGCAGAGAGAGGGGAAGGTTAAAGATGACCCAGACAAGTCCGAGAGTAGGAGGAGAAGAAAGAGTTCCCAGGCCCCATCTGAGAAACAGGGGGTGGTTCTAGCGGGCAGTGGCATAGTGTTATATTCCATACAAGTTCACCAATATAGGCTAAGGTAACATCGCAATATTTCACTTATACTCTCCCCTACATTACACATATAACGGTCCTTGGGGATTGACCTTTTACCTCAATACGACACTGTACACAGAACGCAGGATTTTCCCTGGTAAAAGCCTCAAATATAATGCATGAGGATTCTTGGAAATTCAGCAGGACTGCCATCTCCTGTATAATAACTATGTATAAGGTTCATTTCAGACATCATTCTAAGTCCGACAAGTGGCACAGCAAGGTAGAAGCCCAAGGAAGACCTCTGGGTATATACACACCACATCTTGCTGAGACAAAGGAAGGAGAAGAATTAGGACTTCCATGCCGACACACTGACACAAGACGCTGAAGGCCCTGCATGCAGATACTCCAGCTCGCAGTGGTCTAACATCCCTTGCGGGGTGTCCAACTCGAGACCGAGACGGGGTCCCACAGTCTCTCACTTCAGGTAATGTGGTTGACTTTATCCTAGAGGGATTCTTGTCTTAACACCTACACACATGCTAGGTACACTGAGGTACATCTTGTTAGGATTGCATCGCAGCAGTACACATTTTATTGTCATGTATTTTATATACCTGCCTGTATTCATGATTCCATCATAATGGTAGTAATCTACCATCCTTTTACTTTCCTAATGCTTCTGATCATTTATATGTGTTACTGTCTAATGGTTGTTTCAGCACACCTAATTTACATTAGAATGACGAATGCTTAATAAATGATTATTGAAAACGTCCATATCGTTTATTCTGTGAATCTCTCTGAAACTGATAAGGCACGAGGGACTGAGCGAAAAGTACAACACTGTTTCCACAGTCCTGAGAGATCAAGGTTGTCATGTTTGATAGTTGCCAAGAACTATTCTCTCCTTGGTAAGAAGGGTTTCTAGTGGCACTGTGAGCTAGCTGGTATACAAGCTAACATACCCGGTAGGGGTGCTTAGAACCAATCTGGCACCAATCCTGCAATGTATGTGGTCTAAACGCACAGACCCTACATAGGTTTTATAGGAACTACACGACATGGAGCCCAACGTTGGTTGAGTACTTATTTAACCGTCAAATCTGAATAGTTCATTTATGATATTTTCAGAGACCCCTACTCATAAATCCCCAGAGATGTCTGGAATGGGAGAGAAAAATCCACTGCAGCTGAGTAGGCAAATCCTATATATTGTCTGTTGGTTAAATCAAGCTTGAAAGACATATTGTTTCTATTGTGCATAAACCCTTATCAAAGTTCCATTGAAAAACTCTTCTTACTAAGAAAAATGACTGAGCAGGAAGATGCTGTGTGTGCACTACATGTCACACTCAAAGATGAGGAAGATGCAGATGCAATACAGCTTCCTGAGAATGTTAGAAATGCCATTACCCTAAAACTAGCAGAATAGGGGTTTTCAGCTAGGGGTGGGCAAGTAACTTTCGTGAATGAGGCACACAAATCATATGGAACAGAGGTATTCCATTCATGGTTCAAATTCCCCCAAGCAGATGCACATTCTATTATTATTTGGAAGATGACATACCGAACGAATACTGTCCATAAAAAAAAATTACAATCCATAATGGGATTGCTACATTTTGGCAGACCATACATCTTGGATTATGCATAAAGGGATAAATCTTTCTACGACCTCATAAGACCTGATTTTTCAGTTAGGCAATGGACACAGGAACACACAGATATTCTTTATTCCCAACAAGCTGACATGGTAGCATTTAAACACTTACAGACACACGTAAATGTCGGCAATCTGGTGATCCGAATAGTTGCAGGTCAGTCTAGGTACACCTACCTAACATACAATGAAGGCAAAACAGTACCCATAGTGTACAAGTCACACCTCTACACGAACGCTGAGATGCGTTCGCATCCACAGAAAACATTCAGACAGCAGTACAGACTGCTGTAATGAGAGAAAGAGCACTGGCTCAAGGGAAACGTATAATTGACGTGACTCCGGTACCGGCCTTAGAGGCTGCTACAAAGGCAAGCGTATAAATGCTAAAGCCTTACATCCAAGATCGATACACAGGGCTAATTCTCTCACTAAATAGAATACAAATACAATCCAAGCCTGAAGACACAAGCATTTCTGCAACATGAACAAGAATTTCCTCTAACAAATGAAATAATGTCTCTAGATCAGTATGAGTACCTAATTTACACTGACGGATCTGCTCCGCCGGCCATTGGAAGTAAACAGCAATACAGCGCTGCATGTGCGATTGTAAAAGGTTGTATGCAGGACAGCAAGTTCCATCCAAGCTGTACAAAAACACAGTCTTTAGGAGACTGCACAGCTCAGCTGGAGGAATTTCATCACATTGTAAACAAAGAGACTTGTCCTACGTGAACATTGCAGCAGTTCCTATACCTGACGGTATAGCGAGTGAGGCTGAAGGCAATAAGGGCGGTTCTGGGGGGTTCTCCCCCGTGAAGATTTTTTTTTTAAATTGGCATCTCTTTGGTGAGATTTTCAGCACTATTTCTGTGATAAATGGACTGAAAATTCAGTTCTTCTAGGCATTCATAAAAGAAAACTTATACATTATTTCAGAGAATTTCTGGGTTGCCAAGCAAGTCTGACTTCTGAAGAGGGCTAGGGTACTAGGCAAGACTGCTTTGGCTCTACCCATTCCAATAGAAAACACTAGTGATGTGAACAAGTTCAATGGACAAACCTGGGGTCTATGGAGAGTCCCTCTCCTGAGAAAGAAATTTAAGAAAGATTGGAAAATGGTGCATTTTAAAGCAAATGAACGCAGCGATAAATCAAGGCTTATTAAGAAGTAGTAATGTACTGGCACTGATAAATACGGAACGAGAATTCCCCACACTAATAGTGTGCGATTCTTTTTAATGTGTCCAGTCATACAATTAATATCTTCAGTATTGGGGACAAACTTTGTTTAAAGGCTCAAAAGGTGGCACAATTAAACATAAAATGCTATGGGAACAGGTAGCTGAGTTGAAAAACACACTACCAAGAGCTCACATGATACACATGATGAGTCATCAACGTGATGGCGTTCACGTTGAAGGGCATTCATTGGCTGATAAAGCTGTGAAGGGGGCAGTACAAACTGCTTCCTTAGCTGCAATCACTTGTTCAAAAATGAGAGTAGACGGACAGATAATGGTAGCTGTCATTGCTTAAGGCAAAGGCAATAAGACATTGCTGAAAGGTTTTTCACTCAAGTACTCCTAAAAGGTAGATGCAAATAACCTTCCATTTGCTTAGTTTCCAGGAGTGGTGGATAGAGTAATACCAGACATGGATCGCAGATTAGGGTCAATACTAGCTGCCCACGAGGGCCTGGATTCTGCGCACGCAGAAGTTACTGCAATAATTTCTTCACTGAAACAACGCTATCAGTGGCCAGGGTTAACAAAGCAGACCAAAGATTTTGTCCTAAAGTGCAACATCTCTTAGCAGATGAAGGGGTTCACCATAGCACATCCTTATTAATATCAGACAGACCGCTCGCATGTGTATATTTGGACCAGTGCGGCCTCTCACAATCAGATGGGGCTTACAAGTACATCATGGTTGCAGTGGATTCCTGCTCGAGGTTCCTATGGGTATGGCCTCAGCATTTGGCTGACGCTCGAACTGTTATCAAAGATTTGAAAGTCTTTATAGGAATAGACGCAGTTGGCACATTACATTCTGACAGTGGCCCCGCGTTTAGCTCTAGGGCTTACAAGTTAGCCATGGGAAGTTTGGGTGTAGCATTGACGTACTCCTCTCCATATCATCCCGAGGGAAATTCAGTTGTGGAGAGGAAAAACCAGGACTCAAAGCAATCTTTAACAGCAATCGTATTAGGTGCGGGTGGCAGTTGGGTCAATCATTTATATGGAGTACAACGAGCTATTAACAACATGCTAAGAGCTTCTCTAGAGGATGTCACTCCTTACAAAGTCTTTTTTGGGACGAGAATGTGCGTACCTGATCTCGATTGTGAATGCACAGTGGCGAATAAAGAACCTTTTGACATCAATAAACGTTTGGCTGTTTTACAGGATCTCAATTAATCCAGTGCCCTTCAAAGTAACATGCAGGTGAAAAGGACAGCCACTGGGGAAGTCGTCAGTCACAGCAAGACCTGTCTGGATTCCTAAAGTTGGGGATCTGGTCAGAAAGAAGATAGTGGACAAGAAAGAATTTGGGCCATCCTACAGAAAGCCTGTACCTCTCCTGGCTGTTGAAGGAACATGAACTGTACTTCTACCGCCTCTTGCCGGAAAAAAAGAGAAGAGATTTGTCTCCATTGATCTGATCAAACCACACTATGTAGCCGATACTGCATAGTAGGCCGCGTGAATTCCTGGGTAGCCAGCACTCTCCTCTCGCTACCCAACAGGAAGTTCAGATGGAAAGGCTCCTCACGTTCGAAGAGTCTCCTATACAGAATGAAGGCCTATGCAACAGTGCCATGGAACTCGTTCCCCATGGACAAGGAATACAGAATCAAAATGAAAGACAAATTTCAATTTGACCTAACACTGATGTCTACATCAACATGCCTCAAGAAGAGCAATCTACAAGTTCAACAAAACCTGCTGAGCTACCAAAAATAGATCAAACTTCATATGGCTATTTCATCGACCTTGATACCTTTTCCTTGGATCCAAGTGAACTGGAAATAACAAATCAAAGACTTCTTCATTTTTCTTAAAAATATATACCAGGTGCCACCTTGGCTAGAACTTTGGATAATCACTGGTATTCTGTTCTCTCTTTTCTGAATATTATTAACTGTTTTCTGCTTACTTATTAATGTAACTTATCTACGCCAGAGCTCTGAAGCATCAACAGTGAACTTGATCCTGAAACCTCATGTTTCATCACATCGTAACTAAAGAGACTTGTCCTACGTGAACATTTCAGCAGTTCCTATACCTGACGGTATAGTATGGGACGAGGTTGATTATGATATATTTGGACCGACAGAACATTTACAAATACCTCATTTATTTTTAATTTCTTTAAATGATATCCTTACCAGTGGCGGCTGGTGGAACTTGAAACTGGTGGCGCCTATGCAGAATGACTCAACGTATGCGAGCGAGTATAGCAAGTGAGGCTGAAGGCAATAAGGGGGGTTGTAGGGGGTTCACCCCCTGGAAGATTTTTTTTTTTAATTGACATCACTTTGGTGAGATTTCCAGCACTATTTCTGTGATAAATGGACTAAAAATTCAGTTCTTCTAGGCATTCATAAAAGAAAACTCATACAACTCATACATTATTTCAGAGAATTTCTGGGTTGCCAAGCAAGTCTGACTTCTGAAGAGGGCTAGGGTACTAAGCAAGACTGCTTTGGCTCTACCCATTCCAATAGAAAACATTAGTGATGTGAACAAGTTCAATGGACAAACCTGGGGTCTAGGGAGAGCCCCTCTCCTGAGAAAGAAATTTTAAAAAGATTGGCAAATGGTACATTTTAAAGCAAATGAATGCAGCGATAAATCAAGGCTTATTAAGCAGTGGTAATGCATAGTCTTGAAATATTAAACACTGCCTCGTATCTTCTTGCATTAATTTGTTCAACAGTTACTGTAATATGTAAATTGTTCTGCATGACAACAACTTTTAGCCCTTTAAAATGTATGCTTGCCCAGTGTCTTGCACGGCCTGCAGCTTTAACTTTGGAAAAATATGCTCTAACCAGACTTTGGAAAGCACCCACAGCTGCTGGCTGTAACCAGTCATATAAGGCGCAGAAAAGGACATTGGAAAAAGGAGGAAAAAATAACACAGTATTTAACCAATAGGGGACTGTTGATTCTCCTATTTTAGTGGCCTTAGTCCACTATTACTACTGTTCATTTAAAAAACCATCACTATACACAGAGTACGTGACTACATATTTTATTTACTGTAATCGCCAACCGGTTATTTTTCCGTAAATTCTTTGTTTTTCTTTATCAAATTTTTACACTATACACAATTATACATACCTATATACACAACTATATACATTTTTCTTAGAACCACTTGTGTCTGACTACATCCAGGTGTATCTTATAGACTGAATAGGAGGACACCGAAACAGTATTATTTGTTGGGTGAAAAAGACAATCTTTGTGAATTGTTTTGTGTATTAATTGTGGTGTGGTTTTGTATCTATATTGTTAATATAGATACAAAACCACACCACAATTAATACACAAAACAATTCACAAAGATTGTCTTTTTCACCCAACAAATAATACTGTTTCGGTGTCCTCCTACTCAGTCTATAAGATACACCTGGATGTAGTCAGACACAAGTGGTTCTAAGAAAAATTATACATAACCTACAAGGAAACTGTGTCAAATGGTTACAAATTCCAAAACATTATAACATAAACACTCCTCTGTAATGAAAGTGTCGACGCGGTCGCGTTTCGGCCTTCCAACCAATCTGGCCTCCTCAGGACAGGGTGATAAGAAACCTAAAAAAATATATGTAACAAAATGTACACTACAAAAAATAACTAAACTGTCAAAATCTCTGTGCCCCATACCACCTGAATCCAAGTCTGTCACCCGAGCACGCTAAAAGTGCGTATACCAAATGCCACGAAAAAGTGAAAAAGACCAAAGTACAGCATCTCGAAAGGCCACAGTACCCAAAGATTATATCCAAAATAATGTGCACTGAAGATTAAAGAAGAAGGGGAGGGGGGAGTGATTGCGAGAGAGGAACAGAAAATCACAGTCCATCACCTCAAACACAAATTACATATTAACCACACTTACTCCTATAGCCACTCCAATGGCACCCTACGAAAAGCCTCACAATCTTGAGCAAACCTACAAAAATAAGCACAACAAGACACGCAGGTCGGCAGGATATTAATAAAACAAACCCTCAAATGCTCTAGAAAAATCTCACTGTAAATCAAAACCCCCCGTATCTCCTACCTTAATGAGCAACTTACTTCGTTATTCCCAAAAAGTCGGGGTATGGTCACAGGAGGATAATTAGAGAATCCTCACAGGGCTCCTGCTCCACAATCGCAAATAAGAAATGTCCCTCACGGATCATGTCTAAAAGAAACAACAACACTTCCTAAATACAAAGGCCAAAATATATATACAAGTTACCAGAATATAGCCGAAGGGACTAAATTCCGCCCCAGCGTGGAACCCATCTAACAAAGCCACCGCAAATAATAACGACGCTGTCTCACCTTCTCTTACTCTGTTTCCAATATTTCTCGTCTTCCAAACACTAACGGGCGCCATTCAGGTAAACCAATTAACAATCGGTCTATGGCAACCTGCGCACTCTCCAAAAAAGAAAGGCAGAGACGTCCCACGTGACCGCCCCACGTAACGTGCATTCATGCACAGAGAAAGAGGACTACTACCCCTCGTCCAGGGAGTCGAAAACCACCCTAGAGTGTAACAAACACGAACGGTAGCGTTCGCATATGGATAATAAAATAAAATGTCACCTCACCATTTAAAGATTATTACAAAATAAACTATAGCACAGGTGTACCACACAACTAAAAAATAATAAAACTCAATTAAATAAATCCAATTCTATGTTTCATAAAAAACACAATAGCCAAAAGAATAGAGACCCACTCCACAATGTGTAAAGTCAACCAAAATATCAGAACATCCCAAAAATAGACCAAAACATCAGAACTGGGGGCGTGGCTGAGATGGCGGCCTGAGAGGACGTGCTTTGTGTGGCTCCCCGGCCCTGTACCCCATTGCACGGTGTTATTAGCTGAATTCCCCCCTAAGCCTGCTCAAATTCACCCCCCTGAGAGACTCACCATCACGGAGCTTTTCCAGCCGTGTTTCTGCGAGACAGCGGCTGCCTGTGACCCGCTAAGCCTGCTGCCGGCGGGAGCGGTGTAATGGCGGCGAGAGGATGATGCTGCCCGTTGGAGCTCCGCGACGGAGGGACGGCCTGCTAGCCTGCGGCGCTGCTCGCTGACAGAGGTGAGAGGCACCCAGCTCCCTGTGGCGACCGGACGTCTGATACCAAGCGGGTGCGCCCCCGGACACCGCGCGAACCGCCAGAGCGCCTCCTGCAACTTTAGTCCCCGGCGTGGGCCTGCGCGGGGGGAGGGCGGAGCCCCGTCCACCGAAAGCGGACCCGACCGGAGCTGCTGCGCGTCGCGCACCGGGCACCCATAGCCTGCAACCCGCCCCGGTCCCTCCGTTGGCGGCAACATTGCCGGAGGTAATCGCCCCAGGCCTGAACACAATCTACAACTGCCTGCTCCCCCGCTGAGAGGACGCTAAACCTGAGTCCCCCAGCGCGCGACCTGCCACCACCACACAGGGCCACACTGGACCGGAGATCCCCGGGCGCTCCCGGTACATGCGGAGGGACAGACCCGTGCTGCGAGGGGTTGCTGCTGGCCGTTGGAACTCCGCGACGGAGGGACGGCCTGCTAGCCTGCGGCGCTGATCGCTGACAGAGGTGAGAGGCACCCAGCTCCCTGCAGCGACCGGACGGCTGATACCAAGCGGGCGCGCCCCCGGACACCGCGCGAACCGCCAGAGAGCCTCCTGCAACTTTTGTCCCCGGCGTGGGCCTGTGCGAGGGGAGAGCGGAGCCCCATCCACCGACGGCGGACCTGACCGGAGCTGCTGCACGTCGCACACCGGGCACCCATAGCCTGCAACCCGCTCCGGTCCCTCCGTTGGCAGCAACATTGCCGGTGGAAACCGCCCCAGGCCTGACCACAATTCACAACCGCCTGCTCCCCCGCCGAAAGGACGCTAAACCTGAGTCCCCCAGCGCGAGACCTGCCGCCACCACACAGGGCCGCACTGGACCGGAGATCCCCGGGCGCTCCCGGTACAGGTGGAGGGACAGACCCGGGCTGCGCCTACGCTGGTGACCTCCCAAACCTCCCTCCACGCCAGCAACCCCCGACTTGCCTCCATCTCGACTCCGCGGGGGCCGCCTGCCAACACACGGCTCTCGCGAGGCCCTGCTCCGGCGTGGTGACCTCCCAGCCCGAATCGCAGGAGACGTGCCTGCATGTGCCCAGGAGTGGGCCTGCCCGGCCGGGGTGAGCAATATAGGCGCGACCGCCTCTGGGGACTTCTAGGAGCTTGATTGTGCCCAGGACCACGGCGCTTGGTGGGAAACCGGCCTGCTACCCCACCTCCTGGCTTGAGGCCTGTGCATGGGCATTTGGAGTGGATCAACGTTTTTCTCGCCCACGACTGCTGCTACGCACTGGGGGCTCCCTCTGGCAGGATCCCGGGCCCCGGACAAGCATCTACTCCCCAGTGCCGTCGGTCTGGCGCTCCTCTCCTCGCCTTGCTCCACTGTGAGTGCCCAGCCCTGACACCCGGGGGAACCTGCACCTAATCACGGAAGCGCCTGCCCGGGGTGCCCTGCTCAGTCCCCCCCGCGGACATCCCGTCTGCGTTCGACCCTCTGCTTGAGGAACTCTGGCTGCCCCACTGCCCGAGCGCCACATCTTGCCCCCAGCACCGTCCCCGCGATGACTCCGGAACGCCCGCCAGTCATCAAAGACTCTACACCTCCTTACCCTCGAGAGGATGCCTGCCGAACCCCTGCAGCTCCCCGAGTCCGGATCCACAGGCCTCCGCCCTGACGACATGGCTCACTCTAACCGCAAAGGGAATCGGAATATCGTGGACCTCCTGCAAAAGAACGCACCGAAGGGGGAGAAGACCCAGACGATGGTGTCCTCTAAGCCTCCGACGAGCCCCCAGGTACAGGAAGATGAAACCACCCCCATCACCAAGGCCTTCCTAGCTTCGCTCTTCAATACTCTGAGGGAGGACTTTCAAACCCTGAAGCAAGAACTAGCCGGGGAACAGCGGGAACTGCGCCGTGACATAGACGGCCTGGGCGAACGTGTAGCTTCGTTGGAAGAGGCAGACCTATCCCGCAGCATGGAGGTGGAGAGGCTGCAACAGGAGATTCTTAGGCTTCAAGATCAGCAAGTGGACTTACAATCGCACTCGGAGGACTTGGAGAACCGTTCCAGGCGGAACAACATACGGGTCCGCGGAGTCCCGTTGAAAGCCGAGAAGGACAATCTGGTCGAATACCTGCAGGACTTGTTCCGGGAGATCCTGGGCGAACCTCGAGATTTTGCGATTCGGATTGACAGAGCTCACAGGGTTGGCATGGCGCGCCGAGCGCCAGCTCCTCAGCTGGACATCTTGGCCTTCCTCCCAGATTTTCCTCTGAAAGAACGCATTCTCCGAGAGGCCCGGAGGGCACAGCCTATCCGCTTCCGGGACGAACCTGTGGCTCTTTTCCAAGACCTTTCCACCATCACTCTGCAGAAACGCAAATCCTTCCGGATTGCAACGAACTTCCTGAGGGACAATGGAATACCCTATTCCTGGGGTCACCCGTTTTGCCTGATTTTTAAATGGAAAGGCTCCCTTCACCAGCTACAATCTCTCCGTGATACTTGCGCTCTGCTGGACATTGACGTGCCAGAGGGATCTGGTTCTAGAGACGCTTCCCCAAACAGGTCACAGGATGACCCGCCCCGCCGTACGGGGGACGGCTGGCAGACGGTACGTCGGAGACGACCCCCGAGATCCATCCCGAAACCGGACCCAGCGACAGTTGCTCAGGAGCGTGAAGCGGCTGTGCAAGAAGTGGCGGACAACACAGCAACTGATCTGTAAGACAATGTCATCTTGGGGGGTTTTCTCTCTTTCAAATTGTGTCCTCCTGGGGTGACAGGCCGGGGGGCCGCCGAATCGGCCGCAACCATGGTACCCTTTCTATTGACTCACTACGGACCTGTGTCTTACACAAGCAGGCCCAAGACTTTGAATAGTTCTAGTTGGGGGGGTTGTTTTGGGGGGGGGGGGGGTCCACGAGAGGGAGGACAGGGATTCTGTTGGAACTGGGGAGGTCCAATCTGTTGGGGTTAGGGTGGTCACCTGGGGAGGATTGGAGATGGGAGTTGGGGGGGGAACTGTGTTGTGGGCAGAGGGGGCCGGGAAACGAGGGCGGGGACCGGTATGCCAAGGGATTTCTACAGGGTTCAGGTGAAGATAAAGAACACAGAAGATACAATGGAAACAAAATACGAGTCTGCACGCCAGTAACAGCAACGTGGTTCATTAAAGACAGTGACAGAGACGCTTGAGGATTTTATTTCAGATAAACATGACATTGAATATTCACACTTTATAATGTTGTGCACTATTTGGTATATTTAGCTACATTACCGGTAATTGCACTGAACGGTTTAAAATCATTTGCGTTGCATTATGGGCGCGTTAGTGTTTCACGAACAAAATTCAACCAGTAACACAGGGAGGGCGGGAAAGTTTGACTGTGAGCCTAATTGGGAAGTTGAAACCAGGTGTTTATAAGAGAGGGTTTCAGGGAGGGAGATCAATGGGAAACTCGGACGGAAGAAGATAGTACGGCTTTTAAATAACAAGAAGGCAGGTACGTGATGAGTGGCGCACATTGCAAAGGCATGGTTTGGTGGGCAAAGCACTAAATGTGGAGGGAGGGGAACAGAGAGAAGCTAATACTGTTTGATAAATCACGGAATGAAAGTAAAACGAGAGACAAGCTTCGGCGCTCTGAACAAGGTTTATTATTGATGAAAAGAATGCATGTAGAGGGCTTTTGCATATAGAGCGGTTTCGAAAGGGCACACTAGTGAGACACGGTAAGGGAATATTTGAAAGGCAATGTGAGAACTCGGGACGTAAGGGACCGGGTGATGGGGAGGTTTCAGCTGCTCGTCGAATTGAATTCAAGGAATTGGGTAATGTAGTGGTTTTGACTGTTGGTATAATGGGAATGTGACAAGGTTTCACACAGGTAGGAGTAAACTAATAAATCCGCTTGTGATTCAGGGACCCTCGTAACGCATAGACTTATGGCATGAAGCTTTTGTAATGTATAATATATCTTCTGGAATTGTGCAATAGCTTAATTATATTGGTCAGTAGTTGGTAATGTTAACATGAAAGTGGATAATGCATTTTTTGTGATAGATGTCATTTTTATTTGTTTACAGACACCCCCGAAGAAGGGCGTTGTGCCCGAAATTCATTGGGTATTTGTTGAATAAACGCTGCCTGAAATGAATTTATGCTTTAGTCCTGCTCTTTCTTAAAGTCTGGATAGACATGGATTGATCAGTAAAAACTCGGAAACCGCATTTACACTTTTGCGTGTGGACTCGAACTAAAATAGAAGAATAAGCATGATAAATTTGAAAACTACGGATTAAAATGGATGAGTGTTGAAGAAATCAGTAAACTTTTTCGCAATTGTGCACATTAAGCTGTGCGATTGTTTGGGGCTATATGCAGTCCCCTCTACAGTGAAGTTGCCAGCTGAAAGCTGCCAGAGCTCAACTGGCCAGCCTCGACACTGACAGAGCGGAATTCGCCGCTCTTCGTCTCCGCCATACGTACTACGTGGGAGGCAACCGCACCGGACGACTCCTGGCCAGCACCTTAAAGGCCAAGATTCAACGCTCAAAAATCACCACGCCCCCGGAAGACTCCGGTAACACCATTGCCGAAGATGCATAGGTTGCTTCCGCCTTCCGTTCCTTTTATGCTTCCCTGTACAGCGCGGATAGAGTGTCGCCGACAGCTGTTGACGCGTACTTGCAATCGGCCGAAATCACGCCACTATGCCCAGCGAAAACAGAGGCCCTAGACGCTCCTATCCGTCTTGACGAAGTCCTTGCCGCCATCACACGCCTCCGCCCGCTCAAATCTCCAGGCCCTGATGGCTTCTCGTCAGGTTTTTATAAAACCTTTGGCCACATACTAGCTCCAACACTCGCGAGGCTGTTTAACTCCTTTGAAGGCCCAAGCTCCATACCACCGGACATGCTGGCAGCTGACATAGTGGTGCTGCCCAAACCGGGCAAACCCCCGACGCATTGCTCCGCATTCCGCCCCATCTCCTTACTTAACTTAGACCTGAAACTATTTACGGGGGTGTTGGCGGCCCGTCTGGGCCCTTGTCTCCCGGGAGTCCTTGAGCCGGACCAATCGGGTTTTGTCCCGAACCGCCAATGCGGCGATAATACTAAGCGGTTGCTGCACCTCGTGGACAAAACTCACTTTCAGGACTCGGACTCGGCACTACTGGCCATCGACGCGGAGAAAGCATTCGACCGCGTCGACTGGACCTACTTGCAAGCAGTCCTGCAGCGATACCACTTGGGCGACCGATTCCAGGCGTGGATCGCAAGTTGCTACCACCACCCCATGGCTCGGGTCAGAATAGGCGGCCTTAAATCGGACCCTTTCGAGATCCAGCGGGGCACGCGTCACGGGTGCCCTCTCTCGCCCCTTCTGTTCGCCCTGTATGTGGAACCCCTGGCGCAGAAAATTTGAGACAATCCTCGCATTAGCGGCGTCTCCTTCGGCCATGAACCCCATGTGGTGGCGCTCTATGCCGATGATATTATTGCTGCTTTAGACCGATCGTCCAGCTCAATACCTGCTTTCTTGGAGGAACTTGAGAGCTTTGGAGCGGTGTCCGGCTTCAAAATCAACCGGGGGAAATCCCTGATACTGCCCCTGGGCAGTCACGCCCATCCCAATACCCCAACGCCTGACTTTGGCTGCGCTCTACAGACCTCCGCGCAGCTCCCGTATCTGGGGATTACTCTAACCTCCTCCACGGACTCAACAGTGGCCCTTAACTATAAAACATTATCCTCCCAAATCCAAGCTGACCTCACGCGTTGGTCGAAACAACCTCTCTCCTTGCTAGGCCGCATAGCGGCTGTAAAAATGTCCGTCTTACCTAAATTCTTATATATCTTTCAGACCCTCCCGGCTCTGCCACCGCCAGGCGCGCTTGCAGATCTACAAAATGCTATCCACCAGTTCATCTGGGAAAAGAAACGCACAAGGCTACACAAACGGGTGGCACATAGGAGTGTCGATGAGGGAGGCCTTGGAATCCCCAACCTCCTGCAATACTTTCAAGCCTCTCAACTCCGTTATCTGGTGGAGTGGTACAGACCCGAGTCCGAGAAAAGGTGGCTATTCCAAGACAGGGCAATGGCTCAGACATCTCTGTGGAAGATCCCGTTTCTTGCCCGCCAGCATAGACCACGATACCTCCTCCGCTCCCCTATTACACGCACCATCATGAAGACCTGGGATATGGTGGCGATCAAGAGAGGCCTTACGACCTTCCCTTCCCCACTCACCCCTCTTTTCGATAATCCTGCATTCCCACCGGGCACCGATCCACGCGCCTTTCCACAATGGCGCGCTACGGACTGCCGCTCGGCTGGCCATCTCTTTGATGTGGAGGGGTTTCTCCCACTCGCCGACAACACGCGAGGCTACGGAATGACTAAACCCCACATGTTCCAATACTTCCAACTCTGCCACTGGCTCCTGCGCCCGGACTGTGCCCCCCTGGTCGGTCGGCAGATGACACCATTCGAACACTGGCTGGTGTCGAAGGACTCGGATAAGAGCCTTATCTCAGACCTCTACAAGATGTTATCCCCCGAGACCAACCCGGTTAAGACAGCGGGACAGAAACGCTGGGAATCGGAACTCGGAAGGACGTTCTCGCCCAATGAATGGGGTCTCATACACTACAGAGCTGCACACACCATTCGCGATGCTAGCGCCAGGGAATCGGTGGTGAAATTGGCCATCTACTGGCATCTTACCCCAGCACGACTCAACCAGGGCAACCCTCTTCGAAGCGCGCTGTGTTGGAGGGGCTGTGGCGAAAGGGGCACCCTGACCCATCTCCTGTGGGACTGCCGCGCTTTGCAGGGGTACTGGAAAGCAGTTTTAGATGATATAGACTCTACATTTGGCACTGAAATCCCGCGCTTCCCAGCATACACAATCCTAGGGTTGCCCAATGCGCTCACATTTCCCTTGAGATCACCTCGTGGCAAACAGATGGGCATTGCCATGCAGGCAGCGTCACAACACGTCCTGTCACTATGGGGATCGACCACCTTACCCACCCATACTGGCTGGCTACACAAACTGTGGTTCACACTAGGCATGGAACGTATCCAGGCAACGCTCACACACACAGCAGACTCATTCCAGACAACCTGGCAACCGCTCCTGTCACTCCTGCCCAGAGAATTTCACGAAATCACATGCCCGAAATATCTCCGCATTCTGCGGCTTACGGACCACCCACGAGACCCGACACGAACCTGTACACCTTGATACAGATCAACCTGTAAGGGCTATGATGGAACCTCTGAACAACTGGCATACCGGTCGGGGAGGAGGGCGGGGGTTGGTGTGGGATGTTGGGGGGGGGGGGTTGGGCTTTTCTTATTGTTCTGTTCGATTACCATTCTTACATGGCACCTTTACCGAACTGTAGGCGACGCACTTCGATCTGGGTATGTTTATCTGCATCTTTATCGATTCGTATAGTAAAATTAATATGTCTGTCTCGCTCGCCATATACGCCTATTGTATATTTATTGCATTGCATTGCCTGTCTTCTGTGCTCTTAAACTTAATAAAAACACATTTGAAATTAAAACATCAGAACTTCCCAAGGGTAGACAAAAAAGGATCCAGTGGTATCCCGGGGGCACAGAGATAGACGTACAATCTCCAAAGAGATAAACACAGTACACATAAATCAATCCTACATCACAGTGAGCATATATGACAACATTTAAGAATATTGAACATGAGAGAGATATAGGTATTATATATATACAATTCATTTATATACAAAGCAAAAAATGACATATTCACATCATCATGTAGTGTACAGAAGGGAAAGAACAGGTAGGGGATCAGCAGGTCAACCAACATCCGATCAATATACCTTTTAAAATTATTTACCTAATGAGTGCCCAGATTTCATCCCGGTCATTCAGACCAGATCTTGCTGTTTCATATTTATCAATCATGCGTGCCTCCAATTTATTAAGTGCCAGTGGTACATTCACCTTTCTTTGAGCTTTTATGACCAGCAGCACAGACCACTTAATGTCGTTTTCATTGTGGTTACATTCCAAAAAATGATGTACCAGTGGGGCTCCCAGAGTTTTGCACCTAATTCTTGACTGATGTTGGATGATTCGCATTTTAACATTCTGGGAGGTTTGTCCTATATATGTTTTATGGCACAGACATGTGATGCAATACACCACGTTTTTGATGTTGCAATTAGAAAATCCCAATTGGGTATGTATTTGGCCATTTATTAACACAGATTTTGAGTTGGTGGTCAGTGTACATACCACACATCCATTACATATAAAGTGTCCCACTACTGGGGGTAGACTCAACATCCTTCTCAGGTTCGCCTTCTCTGGGGGTAACCTAGTTGCTTTGACCAGAGGTTGTATGATATTTTTGCCTTTGCGAAATGCAAACAAGGGTTTAGGGATATCAAACTGTTCAATTAATCTCCAGTTTTTTAAGATGATCTGTTTAATCTTATTAGCCTTAGGGTTGTAGGTAAGGACACACGTCAATTTTTTTCAATTCAAAAGTGCTTTATTCGAGTGTATACTCATAAAAGCAAACATACACAAAATATTGACAGTATTAAAATAGAATTAAATTTACAATCAGACACATTTACAAAGCACTACTAAATACATACAGTACATTTGGTTAGAACGAAATCTCGCAGTATTTACAAAAAGTTTAAAAAGAGTTCATAAGAGGTTTGATTTATACATTAAAAAGTATATACAATTTAAAGAGCGAGCGGTGTCAATTTCATTAAAACCTATTTTACATACAGAGAATAGTCAAATAACTAGCAGTCTCTGAATATCTATCTAGTTCATTATTATTCTAAAAACTAAAGAAGATTTTATAAAAACAGATTTTACAAGCAGAGAATAGTTAAATAACTAGCAGTCTCTGCATGTTCACCCAGAGAATAGTTAATTGACTAGCAGTCTCTGACGGATCGCCCATGCCCACCCAATATATTTAGCTGTCGCTATTAATATCCATGTTAATGGGCTTGAGCATATAATGCGCAGAGCAACAGAACTGCAGGTTCTACCAAGGTTCCTACACATAGGAGCTAACCAAGCGCGTCTAGGGACATAGTATGCTTTACAAGAGAACAAAAAATGTCCAAGAGTTTCCTTCCCCGTTCCACAGGCTGGGCAGATGTCACTCCCCCCTGAGCCCCATTTGGCTGTCAAAGATCTTATAGGGAGGGCTCCAGCTCTCAGTTGGAATAGGAGCTTCCTGTCACCCGGTTTTGAAACAATATCCCAGTACGACTCCAAAACCGGGTACAGTTTTACCTCAAGGAATCCAGCGGACATAGACCCATTACTCAAATTACTCATACTCTTATTAGCAACATGTTCCCAGAATATAATTTTTAAGGCAGACTTGGTAGGGAATGATGCACCTGTTGGATCTAGCCATATAGAACTTAACCCAAGCTCGAACAATATTGCCTTCAGTGAATTGAGCCAACTAATTCTATGAAAACAGTCCGCCTTTATGACATCAATAAAACCTTCGGCATAATGCGCAAGCTCGGGGGTAGTCCATAGTCGTCGCCAATATAGGATTGGACGTAATCTGGCTAGATCCTTGATTTGCTTCCTACCAAGCTCATATCTTAAAGGCAGGAGAGGAGTGCTTTTTGGGGTACCAGTAAGTAATCTTAAGAATTTTTTCTCCGACCCCTGTAAAAAATTCAGATTTTGAAAGCCCCATATCTCCGCACCATAAAGTGCCGACCCTATAGCCTTCGCTTCATAAACCAATAAAGCTGGCTTAACAGGTTTGGTCAAAGATTTCCTATGTTCCATATTAATGGCACCCGACAATTGCTTATGTCGCAAAGTGGCAATATTTATATGCTGGCTCCATCTGTTATTATCTGCAATGAGAATTCCTAGGTATGTGAATGAGTTTACTACCTCAAGAGGCCGCCCACTCATGATGATGTTAGACTTACAGCTACGATGTGGTTTAAAAGCCATGAGTTTGGTTTTGGTAGCGTTCACCTCTAACCCGTGCTCCCCACAGAAATCCTCAAAAATACACAGAGCACGCTGCAAACCACTAGGCGTTTTCGACATAATAAGCGTGTCGTCCGCAAACATTAATATAGGGATTTTTAACCCTGAGAGAGATGGAGCGTCTACAGGAGCTGTTACCATACGGGGGACAACGCCGTTTATGTACAGAGTGAACAAGGTTGGGGCCATTGAACACCCCTGTCGAACCCCCCTTTCAACTGGAAATTCATCTGTGACCATGTCATGCCCTCCCCACTGTATTTTGGCAAAAGTGAGCTCATGTAATCGCATTACCAAGGTCAGTAATTCCTCAGGGACCCCCAAACTCTGTAAAACTTGCCACAGTTTTGCCCGTGGGACCAGGTCGAAGGCAGCCCTCAGATCAACAAATGCTGCATAAAGGCTGCCTCCTCCCAGCACCACAGTCTTCCACTGAAGCAGTTGGAAACGGAACACTTGATCAACCGTGCTGGTTGCCCTTCGAAATCCTGCTTGGTACGGCGATAGGATGTTGTTGTCCTCTGCCCAATCTAGGAGCCTATTTACCACCACACGGCCGACTATTTTTTGTACAGTGTCGATAAGGCTTATAGGCCTATAATTACCCGGCTGTGCACGGTCTCCCTTTTTAAACACAGGGATAATCACAGCTCCTCTCCAAGAGGCTGGGACCTCAGCACCCTTGGCAATAAAATTGATGAGTAAATAGATATATTTACACCACCGCTCTTTATCATTTAAAAAGATATCTGCAGGAACGCCATCTGATCCGGGTGCGCGTCCTCTGTTCACAGCATTTATAGCAATCAAAATCTCTTTATGGTTAAAAAGATTACCGTAAGAAAAAGACATAGTAATACTGTCCTCCTCACTAATCTGTGTATTAAAAGCGTACTGCGAGCTAAAAAATTCTACCCAAGCTTCCTGTGGTACGTTATTATTAGGGGATTCCTCTACTCTCTCGCTACCCCATTTAACGATATTCCAGAACACTCTGGAATCTTTTCTATCACTTGCTTTTTTCAATTTACACCAATGTAGCTCATCCCAGGCTCTTTTAGCTTTCACTATGCAGGCTTTATAATTCTTTCTGGCTAGACAAGTGCTTTCGGCCACCCTCCTTTTAAGTGCCTGCCCTAGAGCCAAACGTGCAGCCCTACATTCGGCATTATACCATTTAGCATCTTTACTAGCTCTAGCCCCATTTCGCCTAACAGGTTTCAGGAAATGTTTTTTAATCTTGGCGAACAGAGTATCATGAATGTTAACCACTTCCTTCAGGCCAGAGGGGGAAACACTAATTGTTTCCAAAGCAGCTATGGCTTGGTCAGTTTCATAATTAATATTATCAATAGCCTGTTGATTGGTCACAACACTGGCCCATTTAAGCCTACGCATGTTATTTTCTGGGATGAGCGAGGGCGGAGTAAGAGTGTTTAAACAAGTAGGATTTGTCCCAACAGCCCACCATTTGTGCTCCACACATAAAGGATTGTGATCGCTCTCAGGTCTCATAACGACCTCCATATCACGGACAGATGACCACAGCAATAATCTGCAAATAACATAATCTATCCTACTTTTATGTCTTCCGTTGTCAAAGGTCATGGAGCCTTTTCTATCCAAAGCTGTACGTCCATTCAAAGCTCTCAGACCTTTTTCTAAGCACAGTGCATTCAGATCTATAATTTCCTCAGTCCAACGAGTAACTGGCTTCAGATCTAACGCAGGAATCCCCCATTGGGAGTCCTCTTCTGCTGCAATGGAGACCTTACTTAAGACCAGGGGCTCAAACGTCCTATTAAAATCGCCTGCTATCACCACCTTGTTATCAGGTGAAAATTTATCAAGGAGGTTACCCAATGCAATTAAAACATCAGATCTAACACCCTTAACATTCCTAGCGTATATGTTATATATATCTAGTGACCCTGTTACATCACTGGTTACCCTGATTAACTGAATATCATTATGACTAGTGTCAATATTTGTTATTTTAAGTTTGAGGGTTTGTCGGACCCAGATTGTAAGACCTCCCATCGGTCTCCCTTTCGGGCCCTTTACTGCTGGCACAAAAAAATTTAGATATCCTAGCGCAAATACAGGTTTACATGCCCAAGTCTCTTGAAACATACATACATCATATAAATGAACAAAGCCAAGCCAGTCCCCACAATCTAGTTTGGAGCATAGCCCAGCCAAGTTCCAAGAGATTAGATTCCCCACCCCGGTCGGACAATCAAGTTGAACATCAGGAGTTGAAATCAGAGGAGAGGGCACTCCCGCCACAGGTATCGCTAAACTTGTCTGCGCTAAAGTGCTTAGAGGATTCAAAAGGGCAACCTCATTACTTTTGTGGACATTCCGGGAGCATATTCTCTGGGCTTTTACAGCAAATGATACTGAAGATTTACCCCCTTGAAGTCAATCACAGAACAACACAGTCACCCCTGAATCTTTTTGGGCTGCTACCTATCCACTCCACCCTCCTAGCCATAACTAGTTCCTCTGCCAGTTGTTTCTTACCCCAGGGGTTTATTACCATATTATTAGTTAGCCAGTATAAGGCTTTAGACCGCAATGAAGATGTAGTTTCATCCTGTCCTGGATCCAGTTTAGGAACGTTAGCTAGAACAAGGACTAAGGGGGAAGCCTCAACTATAAGCTCAACCGAGCCTTTCGCATGATCCTGGTCTGGAAGTACAACAGGAGGGACAACTACCCCTTGTACACCCTCCCCTACCACTACCTGTGAAGCCTGTGAAACCACAGGATGATTAGACAAGGGGAATGCTCCTCCCTCACCCTCACCCTCAGAGCTTGATGTTCCATTCTTTAACTCAATCTTATTTATCATTTCTTCAGGCAGTTTTTCTACTTCCTCCAAAGTTTTGCTCAAAAGGCCCCCTAATCGTTTAACTTCATTAGTGAGCTTATCTATCTTCCCCACCAACGGCTTTACAATTCCCTGGATCTTGGTGTCTATCAAAGCCAGAAACTTCCTAAACTGCTCATTGGTTAAAGACACACCGACTTCATCAAGTAACCCTTCTTCCTCCACCACAATGTTACTTGGTGGGGAGGCAGGCTTCTTGCGACTTGAGCGGAGCCCTCCCCGCTTTTGCTGACCCTTTTTTGCTTATCTGGTAGTGCGTGGCGCAGGTACTGGGGTAGGGGCTTTTACCTCTTGGGGGTGTAAACCAGCCTCATTTTCACTATCACTAACCTCAAATGCACAATTAGTCTGGTCCAGGGGAGCATTGTCGTCAAATTCAGGTATTACAACCGGGCAACTACTATTAGCTATGTTCGGGATTGAACAGAGTCAGGTACTGACAGAATTGATGTAGGAGACTTGGGAGAAGCACCCAGCCCAAGTGAGGATCTCCTCTCACTATTAATTTTAGCAACTACCTGCACTAAGTAGTTGTCCATAGTGTTTTTTACCGGGGACAGTTTTTTACTAGGCATAGCACACCAAATAAGACAAAAAACAGGACCCCCCCAAAAACACAGTGTAAATACGCTGGAAGTGTGTACCTCAGTCTCACAACTCGGATTAGACACAATGCATGTAAAGTCAATGCCTGATAATGTCCAGAATCCTCCTCGAACAATGGAACAGTCTCACCTGAAAACCTGAGCAGGGTAACTGGCCCAGTCCAGTCTCTGCCTGTCTCGGACTGTCTTAGACTGTCCGCCCTTAGTCCGGGCTTCGTCCGGCGCGTCCCGCGCGCGTCCTCGCGGGACGAAGGCTCTGCCTGTGCTTTAAGCGCCTCCTGGCGCGCTCGTTGCAGGCGTCGTCGCTGACCCCAAAGGCTGCTGGGGGTTGAGGTCCGGCCGGGGGAGCCAAGCCCGGCCGGTCGGTTGCTGTGCAAGAATGGCGGAGCCAAGCCCGGCCGTAGAGCAGGGAGGACAAGAAGCTCAGGCGAGACTGCAAGTGTGAAAAACAAAGACACACGTCATCCTATCTGTATCTTGTTTCTCTTTAGGGATTAACAGAGTCTCGCGTGGGGTAAACCACGCCCTTTTAAGAGCTGCTCTTACCAACTTTTTTGGGTACCCCCTGTTATACAACTTGGTTTGCAATTTCTCAGCATTGTCAAAATAGTCAATTTTATTAGTGCAGTTACGTCTGATCCTTAAGAACTGCCCATAGGGCAAGTTCTCCTTGAGGGTCCTGGGATGTCCACTATCAAAATGAAGAAGTGTGTTGCGGTCTGTGGGCTTAGAATAGAGGCACACCTCCAATTTTCCTTCTTTATGACCCACACAAAGATCAAGGAAATTGATTGACGAATTGCTAAGGGTAATGGAGAATTTCAAATCAACAGAACGTGTATTAAGCCAGTTATGAAACAATAGGAGTTGCTCTTCAGTACCTGACCATATCAAAAAGATATTGTCGATAAATCGACTCCATCGCATTATGTGTGATTTGAAAGGGGTAGTCTCCAGGAAGATGTAATTTCTTTCAAACCTATCCATAACTAAATTTGCTATCTCTGGTGCAAAGCAACAGCCCATGGCTACTCCTTTTATTTGCAAAAATAAATAATCCTTAAATGTAAAGAAATTGTTCTTCAAACAAATTTTAGCCAGAGTAGAGATAAACTGTGTGGGCACTGCATGTGGTCTCAGTCTCTCATCCAGTACTGCGTCTAAAACAAAAAGGGCTTCCTCCTGCGGGATATTCGTGTATAAACTTTCAATATCGAAAGTGACCAACAACTGGTGGTCACAGTCAAATATCGAAATCTCAGTTTTGGCAATAAAATCCATGGAGTCCCTAATATACGCCTCAGTGAGTGGAACAAAGGGTTTTAGGAACACATCAATGTATTTAGCAAGGGGTTCCAATAACGACCTGCAGGCTGCAATGATCGGACGTCCTGGGGGATGACTTGTGTCCTTATGTACTTTAGATAAGACAAATATATTTGGGATCTTTCGTGTAGTAGAATTTAAGTATTCATATCCCTCCTTGCAAATATAACCCTCATTCAAGGCTTGGGTGGTTAAATGTAAGATTTGGGCCTTCAGTCTAGATGTAGGGTCTTCACTAATTGGCCGATAATGTTCTCTGTTCTGGAGTTGATTCAAAATCACATTATCATATTCATCTGGATCCCATAAAACAATCCCACCTCCCTTATCCGCAGGTTTTATTACGGTCAGGGGGTTATAAGATAGGTCTCCCAGCGCTACCATTTCCTGTCTAGAGAAATTGGATTTAAAGAACGTTCTCTTTCTATTGTAATCATCAATTTCTTTTAATATTCTTTCCTCAAAATAAAGAATTTCGTCCGGCATAGTCGTACTGTCAGGGCAAAAGGTGGATTTTTTGTGTAGTCCACTGTTGTTTAATTCACTCATGTCCTCTGCACCAGAGAAGAATATTTTCAATCTAATTTTCCGTAAAAATTGTAAGACTTCCGTCTTAGTATTTCCCGGATCTTGTGTAACCAAAGGGACAAACGACAAACCCTTGAGTAAAACTTGTAACCAGTCATATAGACATATGTGCAGACAGGTCTTTGAGTGAGATTAAAAAAGTGGCTATGCCACACGACAGCATCATGGCACATAACTCCATCTCGGTAAAGCATGGCATGACACATAACATAGTCCATGTAAATACCACCATATCACACAACAGCGTCACAGCATGGCACAGAACTCCGTCTAGGTAAAGCATGGCACATAGCATAATCTATGTAAATAAAACTATGTTAAACGGCAACATCATGGCATGGCACATCGAACCATCCGAGCAAATGATGGCAAGATGCAGAACGCCATGGCACATCCCGACAGGGCGCACAACATTTTAAGTAAACATTGACAAGAAGCCCAACATCATTTTCAGAAATTACACAAGCTACACGACCACATTGTAGCATGCCACACAGCATCAGGTAGGTCAACCACTGCAAGGCACACATCAAGTAGGAAACAATCCTATGCCCATCGGCCACAACATAACATTGCACACAACATCACCCATGTGAACATAGGCATGCCACACAGCTTCATCAGTTTAAATAGTGGTTTGGTGCATACTCCACCAACAAACATAATTACATAGCACAAAACCTAAGTTAGAAAAATAACACAAAATATACATCATGGCATCTACAGCCTTTCTTCTTTATGCCACATCACCTTGCCACGTTCATAGCAAGGCCTCAAGTCACACTAGGGTAAAGTATTGCATGGCACACATGGACACAATACAATGACGCACTTTGTACGCAGAGTTAAATGTGACACCTGTCTAAGTGCATGTATGTTACACATGATATAAGATTGCATGGCACACGTGATATACAGTGATACACCTGATCTGCAATGTTATTGCTCATCCTTCATCAGGGTATACAAGGCATGGCACACGTGATTTATAACAACTTTTATCAAGGTATATAAAGGGATGGCTCACATGCATTTATATACCTGATATATATACTGTGCCGTGTCACACATAGCTATGTCTTGGCACACATAATATACAACAGCATGACACATCCTTTAATAAGGTATGTAATGGTACAGCACACATGAACTGCAATGGTTTGGCACGTGACATAAAATGTCATGGCACATGATTCATCAAGGCATAGCATAGAATAAGGAACGTGTTGAATGGCATAGTACAAAAAGCCACATAATGGCACACACATATGATATATAGAATAACAGAGCGCCGCCGTCATCAAAATTGATATGCATATACAATCACATGGCACAATCTTCATCAATGTATGAACTTTCAAGGCGCACATGACAATGGTGTGGCACACGTGATATAAAATGGGATGGTACATCCTTCACGATGGCAAATCACACATGGTGTAAATGACTTGGCATATGTGACATAAAAGCGTATGGGACAACCTTCAAACATGATAAGGAAATGCATGCAAAATATTGACCCAGCACCGCTGGCCATAGCAGCGATGAGTGTCTGTGACAGCAACAAATCGCGTTGTAATTACGTCGGGCATGCGCGTGCAGCCTTGTGGTCCCCGCGAGGGCTCGTGGACTCTGATCGGTGATGGAGGCAGGGGTGTTTCCGAGCTGTTGGCAGCTGGCAAGAGGGTGTCAGCTGTCTGTCTGACCCTGCGGAAGGAGCAGGGCCGGGCGAGAGCGGAATTCCGGGTACTACAGCCTGCTTGCTGCTGAGGCACTGATGATCTGTATAAGCCCTGTAGGAGCCCTTCTGGCGCCCCCCCCACATAGCCACAAAAAGCAAGAAAGCACAGTGCAGCTTCAGGCGCTGGCAGCTTCCTCTTGCGGTGCTTGGTGCCCTGGATAGGGAAGGGAGGAAAGAACCAGCTGTTGCCGCTGAGAGAGGCGAATGCAAGCCCTGATGCCACCGGTCTGTGAGACAGAGGCAGTGAACGTACATGGGACCACAGACCACCTCAGCTCGAAGGTCGATAGCTGCAGTTGTTAGTACTTTCTTTCCGTATGTTAGTTTTTGTTCCTCACATGCTGATGTGCCTGTCGCTCAAAGCACAGTGTCCCAGTACAGCTTTGGCATATGTGTCCTTGCTTTCTCTCTGGTGGTGCTGGCACTTTCTCTGTTAGGTTTTATTTTTTACACTGCATTGTGCCTGTCGCTGCTGACACAGAAACCCAGTATAGCTCTAATAGGCTACAGTGCTTCCTGTCTAGCTTATGGTGATAGGACTCGCTCTTAGTTTTTGTTTTGTTTCTCACATTGTAATGTATCTGTGGGCGATAACACAGTGTCCCAGTACTTTTATAGTTCTGCCTCTCTACTGGTTCTATACTGCTTATACTAGTTTTTGTTTCTCACACTAGTAATGTGCCTGTCGTTCATGGCACAGTGTCCCCGTACTGTATCTGTCCGCATTGTCTCTCTAGTGGTGATGGCACTTTCTCTTTGTTAGGTTTTGCCTTTCAAACTGTATTGTGGCTCTTGTTGATGACACAGTAACCCAGGACAGCTCTAATACTACTCCTGTCTCGCTGGTGGTGGTAGGACTTGCTCTATGTTTTTGTTTATCACACTGAAATGTATCTGTTGGTGATGACAGAATATGTTATTTTTTGTTTTTCACAGTCTCTCGTGCTGTTTTTGGTGGCACTTTTGGTCTCAGAGTAAACCGACTGTGTTTACAAGTGTGTGCTGTCTGTCTGGTTGCGATACTACTTTCAGTTCGTTTTTGCTTCTCATGCTCTGTTGTGCCTGTTGGCGGAGACCCTCTCTGTGTCCCGGTGCACCTTTCATATGTCACAGTTAGTGCTGTCTGGTTGTGATGATCTCTCTTTGACATTATGGTTTATTTGCTATGCCCAGCTATGTCTGGTGATGGTGAAATGTCTGTCTCTCAGCCATGGCTCTAATATTTTCAATTTCTAGTTTTTATCTTGACCTTTTCTGCTGGGCAATTGGATACCCCGTGTTTCGATGCATGCTTTGTGTGTACGGCTCTTGTGCTGTGGAGCATCGGTTGTCTTGTTTTCTTAAGACTTTGAATACTTTTGTGCCAATGTGAATTACCTGGCCAAGGAAGTGAATTGGCACCTACAACGTAGCCTTGGCACCTTGGGATTTCTGGCGCACAATGCGGGACTTTAGCGGATGGAAAGTCGGGCCCGTATTACTCGCAGGGGGGGTCGCGCCGCGTGGGGGCCAGGCCGGTGGGGTTTTAAAATAAAATAAAAAACTTACTTGAACTGGTCCACGCCGCCTATGCTCTGGGGTCCCGTTGGTTGGCGCCTACAAGAACAGGCGCCCACTGGAGCAGCGCCAGGATTGGGTTAGCAGGGCTGCTTACCGCCTGCCCATTAGGAGACCGAGGTTTGAGCCTTTGCTCAATCCTCGCTCTCCTAATGCGCAGCCGCAGCCTGAGCAGACACTAGTGTGCATGACTGGGCTGGTCGGAAAAATGTGCCCACCTTCCCCGGTCATGCGCACTTGTGCATTGTGCTGCTGCCTGCCCCTGGTCTGACAATGCATGTTTGTTAACATGACGCCAGACCGCCCACCCCCTTCAGACTCTGAAGGGGGTGTGCGGTCCGACCTCATGCTGATTGACATGATGGTCAGTTCTCCCTCGAGCCTCTGAACTTAAGTAATCTAAGAGTTCAGCACCCTAATGGACGCACCGCCACTGATCCTTACCCCCAGTACATTTTCAGATGATTGGGATTTTGAAATGGTAAACAATATGTTGTCTGATTTGGAACAATCTGCCACATGTTCTAGCAATGAAGTGTTAAAAGACACATCAGACTTTAACACCATGTATTGTTATCAACACTATGGTCATAATTCTCTACACAAATCCAGTACCCCTAGGAATGTTTTCACATATCACCCATGGGAACATTTCCCTATACCACCAAAAAGTAGTTCGAAAACATTTGCACAAACATTTTCATATTTTTCAGGGTTTAATATTTCAAACCCAACCTCATATTATTATAAGGTTGCACCTACACCTGCACAGAAAAATATGTTGAATAACACCAAACAGATTTATTCTGCTTCCTTCATTACCCAATTGTCTGAGCAGGAAGGAACCTATAGACTTAAAATGAGTCTGGGGTTCTAGAGACTGGCAAGTCCAGGGAACAGAAGAGCCATTTAGAGCATGCCTCATTCCTCAGCAGATAATATTTCTGAATGATACTATGCAACAGACTTCATGTCTTGGAATAGCCAAGACCAAGGATTTGAACACACCTCGAATTCCAACAACATCACATGCCGAGGGCAATTTTACATCACAAGGAGGGGCTACAATAGATGACATTTTATAATACAGTAGATCAGACCCCAATTTGAAGGGATGGTTGATTTGGCCCACAGACACAAACAAATGTCAAAGAAGATTCAGGGGTACCACCGAAGTGTTCTATATCCATAGGCCAGACCCGCGCTATGTACAAAAAGAACATCCAGGGTTGGTGGCATCATACAGTGTTGGGAAGTGATGCCTCGATTGGCTAAAAACCTCAACACTTCAACAGTTGAACCAGCACTTATCCTTACTAACAGAGGATGTGGGCCTATGGGAATTTTTATTAGGTCCCAGAAAGCCATGTCAGAAACGTTTCTTATATGCTGTCTATAACAAAATCTGGAAAATCTCCCAACAAGAAGCAGCGGAGAGACTCAGAGAAACAGATAGAATTAACCTGGAAAAGGCGTTAGCTGTAGTTGACAATGGTATTACTACGTTAACATCCAGGATTTGTTCACTGAGCAACATTGTATCATCTGCTATTGATGTACTAGAACACGTTTTGTCCATATTACAGCACGGGCAATCACAATTACGTTCTATTATGTTATTAAGCTGGACTCTGCAATCATTGCGTGGTGGTTACGTGCCGTGGCATTTTATCAACAGTACATCCTTTTTTTTGCATACAATTTAATGCAAAAACAAATAACAATGGCACAAAAAGGACCAAAATTTACTTTTTTTTAAAAATTTCTTTATTGAGAGTTCATACCAGTAAATACATATTCATAAATGCATACATAACTACAAAAATAGATACGAAGAATTATATGATCAAGTAAAAGAACAGAAAGAATAATAAACAATGAATGGTAAACAGTAAACAATAAACCATAGACAGGTTAGATAGCTACAATGCCAGTAAATCATTCATTGAGGACCAAAATTTACAATGCTGCGTATAAAACAACTGGACAAGGTGCCTTTTACTATGGCGGAATCGCCATGCACAGAGTGGTTAATCCATGGCCATATAACACTACCAATCAAAACGTTACAGTTTCAGTATTGCCTAGAACAACAGGAAGGCAGATATGAAGAAATGGGTAGGGAATTCATCAAGGAATCTTGGAAATTACTGTACAGATTTTAATGCAGGAGTGGGGATCTTGAAGTGTTTCTAAGCGGTACAAACTGCGAGATCGCTTTAGGTGGATTGCTCAAATGCCGAGATATCATGCTATACGGGCCTGTAATGGTTTGGTGGCGACCTTATCCTGTCACTTGATAGGTACCCCAGCAGCCGTGATTACTCCAGTATTCAAGCTGCTTTCAAATGGGAGTTACTTGATGCTGAACGATCAAGGCTGTTATGGGATGCTTCCGGGCATCGCATATCTAGTCACAGTGACCTCCAGGGTTACTTGCTGTATGCAAGTATTGTTTCCACCGACAAACACAGTCAGGGTGAGCCGCTACAGCCTTCGTTGAATGTTTCCTTTATACGGTTTGATGCTCTGAGCAGAATGAAAGCCATGCTTTGACAGAAAACCATGTCCTTAACCTGGTTGACTTTTGATCTCCAGATCGCAAGGTCCCCGTCTGAGATACAGGTACTCATATGTACAAACTGTCCCTTCCATTTTACAGAAATGGTAAACTGTATCTTTAACATGTCTAATGCAACGGGTATAGTCCACCTATTTAAGTCCATAGGTTTGGGACTGTTAAGCACCTTTCAGACGTTATACCAAACTTTGTACAGTCCGTATTCTGAAGCATTTTTGGAGGACTTTCACTAATCCTGTTTCTAATAGCAGGTATCCAGATTGTATTTTTTCTGCAATGCAATGGATGTCCCAGTCACCAAAGAGATGGAAAAATCACTCCTGGAGCGTAAATACCGTGACTGCATAGTACAACATCTGGGAACACCTCGCCTACGGGAAATAAGCGCCTCTTGGTTCCTGTCATTTAGGCCAGTCTGGATGGACTGTGTCCTACCTGTTCTCCGAAGCCTGTCCTGCGGAGAAGAATGCGGGTTGGATCTCTGTCTGACACTTCCATCAGTTGCGCAACCCGACTTTGATGCTTTACTGGACCCAATAACGGCCCATGTTCTGCAGTGTCCCCAGCGTATTCCTATGTTGATGGCGGCATTCTTAGAGCCTCTACAGGAAGTCTCTGCTCCTGTTGGAATGGATACAGGCTGATCTACTGACACCCAGACCTAGGATGGCACACAGGCTGCCCCAGCATCGACTGCAGACAGTACGAAGGTTATCTGTGCACAATTGACATAATCTGCATGGTGTTACAGGGATCCTCATCTGCGAAGGAAGGTAACAGCAATGTTGCGTCTACCAGCCAGGACACATAAATATTTGGCTCATCGTGTGCTGGGAATTATTTTTTTTTTAAACAAACTCAAATTATAACTCCAAAACAATTGACACTTTTATGACCTGCATGACTTTCTGATGCTTGTAGTTGTTCAAACTATATATACGGACACATTACAGCTATTACTTGAGTGACAATTTTTTTTCAAGCACTTTTAGAGAGCTTTTTTTCCCCATTTTTAGCAAAACTATTGTTTTTACTGTAGTTGTTTGCGTACCTAGACAGCCTAATAGTATGTTAGAATGTATTTATGTCATCCAGTCGGATGAGGAGTGGGTGTTATATTCTATATAGGTACCTCAATATAGGCTCAGGTAACATCGTAACCTTTTACCTACTTTACACACACATTTCTTGGGGACTGACCTTTTACCTAGATACAACACTGTACACAGAACGCAGGATTTTCCCTGGTAAGAGCCTCATACATAATGCATGAAGATTTTTGGAAACTGAGCAGGACTACCATCCCCTGTATAATAACTATGTATAAAGTTAGTCCCGATGTAATCTCAAGTCCGACAAGTGGCACAGCAAGGTAGAACCCTTGGGTATATAAACCTCACATCTTGCTGAGACAAAGGTAGGTGGAGAACTAGGACTTTCATTCCTTCACACTGACGCTGGACGCTGAAGCCCCTGCATAAAGATACTCCAGCTCGCAGTGGTTTAACATCTCTTGCGGGGTGTCTAACTCGAGACCAAGATGGGGTCCCACAGTCTCTCACTTCAGGTAATGGGGTTGACTTTATCCCAGAGGGATTCTTGGCTTAACACCTACACACATGCTAGGTACACTTAAGTACATCTTGTTAGGATTGCATCGTAGGTGTACGAATTTTATTGTCATTAATTTATATACCTGCCTGCATACATGATTCTAACATAATGGTAGAAATCTACCATCGTTTTACTTTCCTAGTGCTTCTAATCATTTATATATCTGTTATTGTCTAATGGTTGTTTCAGCACAACTATTTTACACTAGAATAATGAATGTTCAATAAATGTTTATTAAAAACGTACATATTGTTTATTCTCTGAAACTGAGTAAGCACGAGTGACTGATAGAAAAGGCCTGCACTGTTTCCAGGGTCCTGAGAGATCAGGGTTCTAATGTTTGATTGTTGCCAAGAACTATTCTCTCCTTGAAAAGATGGGTTTTTAGTGGCACTGTGAGCTAGCTGGTATACAGGCTAACATACCTGGAAGGGGTGCTTAGAATCAGTCTGGCACCAATCCTACAGTGTCTGTTGTCTAAACGCGCAGATCCTATATAGGTTTTATAGGAACTACATGACAAAAGGGCACCCCATTTCCAACCCTGCTGCTTTGAGTGCTCCCAGCTAGGACACAAGCAGGGTGATTCTGTCCAAAGAAACCACCGACAAGTGGAACTTCTACAGGGATGGCCAATATGCTTGTAGGGGTAAGTAGTCCCCAAGGGCAGGTCATAGAACATTCCATGATCTATCTTTGTTGGGAAATTGACTTAGAAGGTACGCTGGTGATCGCCTGATGGTGGGAGTCATCACTTTCACTAGGTAAAAGTGATTGGGGTCCTAATCACTGCTCTGAGGGAAACTGGGGCTAGCCAGACCATGGTTGTGGGAAAGCTAGTTTCCTCCGAGCACTACAATGGCCAGGTGTGCAGGGTTACTCAGGCCCATGAATAGGACTTTTTACACCCTATGGCCCTGATTCCGCTGGAGTGGGGTGGAGAGGAGAGCCAGAGAAAAGTTATAGATAGTCCTAAAATGTCTACAGATTGAAATCTGGGAAATTAGTTGCCCCCGGTGTGAGGAGAACAGACAGGAGCAGACCAAGAGTGCCTGGATAGATCAGTTTTCTGGGGGTACCACTCCTAAACAGAGGGTACGGGACTCAAAATGGAGAGGTAGGGTGAGGGAGGACTTATCTGGGTGATCGTAGCTTCCATGTTTCAACGGCAAGACTCTGGAATTCCCTTGATCCACACGTTAGGGCTGCTCCTACCTTGACCATTTTCAGGAAAAAAAGAAAAACATGGCTCTTCAACCAGTAATCCAATTCCCTTTTTCAATCTGTTCTCATCCATAGCGCCGAGACGCCCTTGGGCAATTGTTCGCGCTCAACAAATCGCATAAATAAATAAATAAATCTCTGTCCCCTGTTCACCCTCAGGGTACAGACCCCTGAACTGGTGGGAGGCAGAGTGGAAGTAGTGTGGAAATTACCTGGGGCTACTGCCCCACTACTCTGAGACACCTGAGAGGTCAGAGAAACCTCAGGATGCCTCTGGACACTCGTTGCCAGCCCTAAAGCTGGAAGAAAGGCCTACCCAATCTCACTGATTAGAGCCTCCACCTAGCAGTGGATGACCTGGGGCCTGGCTACTGACACTGACAACTGACAGTGGCCACTGTTGGTTACTGTCCTTATGGGCCACATCACTTTGTTGGCTATGTTTGTACTGTCTGCCTACTGGGATGTATCTGTGAGCAAATTAAGGTTAGTTGCTGCACATATGGGCTCCGCTGATAAGTTGTAGGGTTCACAATGGGTCAATTCAGTGGCTCAGGAAATTAGAGATAGAGGGATCCAACTGAGTTCAGTGAGGCGCAGAACTGATAAGTGCCCTTGCAGTAGAAGTCCTTGTCCACGTTCTATCGCCTAAACAGGGAAGTTCATCAAGGTATTTATTAGTCTCCTCTGGCTTTAGGTAGAGGGGGTCATGTTGGAAATGACCCTTTTTACAGGGTCACCCCTAAACGTTTTGCCTTTCTCTTCCTTTTTGCTGACCACGTTTTTGATGGCTTTAGTACTCTTTGCCCTATCCCACTGCTAACCAGTGCTAAAATACATGTGCTCTCTCCTCTAAACTTGGTAACATTGGCTTATACCCAATTGAAATATTTAATTTACTTACACAAAAGTGCTTGACATGTGCACAGGGCCTGTAAATTAAACACTGGGCCTACAACACTGATTGTGCCACCAACTTAAGTAGCCCCTCAACCATACATCTTCTCCCCAAATAACCCACTTAAGCACTTACTGCTTCTAAGGGTTATTTTACAGTTTAATCTTTGAAAATTCATTTCTCAACCTCTACGTTTTGGATTTTTGTCGCTTTTCTCTATTATTCTCTATTTTTCTAACCTGGTGTGGAGTCTTCTTGTGGTATTTTCACTGTATTACTGTTACACCAATACTTGACATATTGCCATTTGAGTTAAGCCGGACTGCTCTGTGCCAAATTACCAGAGGGTGAGCATAAGTTAATTTAGAGTGTGTTGTGACTCACCCAGACTAGGATTGTAGTTCCTGCTTGGACAGGGTGCATACCTCTGCCTACCAGAAACCCAAATTCTAACATTAGTAAAGAACAAAAGTGTCGCCTACAACCCTCAAGCCAGTAAGGGCCAGTAGGCGTTAGCTGTAAGAATTAATCCTCTTCTGTTACCTTGCTCCACTTAGCGACTGCCAGCCTCGCATGGGATAAGAGAAACAACACTTCCTCTCTTTAAAAAGGTAGTTTGACTTGCTAGTGTTATGTGCTCACAAGGCAGACTCAATCGGTATAAGATGTAGTACTTTCAGAAGGGTAGAGTAAGTTAGCTCTTTGTATTCCTGGGAAAGAATTCTAATTAAGGGAGCATATTCAGTTTGGATGCCTTAAGTATGTGTTCAAGTTAAGTTTAATCTTTTCCATGCCTAGAGTGTCTCATAGACTGAGTACCCAGACTTTTAAAAGTTGGGTCTATTTGCTTTCCCCATTGGGCTAGAATCACTTATACCGCTATCGTCCGAGTCAGTGTACGTTGTTAACGCTCATTGTCTTGTGGCATTCCCTCCCTTGAAATGTAGGCCCAAGTGGAACACCCCCGAATCCCTCTATATGTTTTCTTCAAAAACTGTATTTAATTTAATTCACTCAGGATTTCCCCAAGTATCAGTGTAGTTTGGGGCATGTCCACAGCAATTGCATTAAAGTGCTTGCAAGCCACAACAGCCACAACATAAGCCGGACTTCAATGTGTCCCAAATATGTTGTCTGTCACCTTTGAAGGTCCTGTTTGACACCCCTCAATAGACACAAGTAACTGAGTGTCACTGTTTGTGAAGTGGAAGGACATAGTTGAGCCTCTACATAGGTGACTGAATAGCGTCCCATTGTGGGGGGAATTAGTTTGCTTAAAAGTGCTAGCTGTTGTGGTAGTGGAGGGAGGAGGAGAGCTTCTGATTTTTATATATATTTATTTTGAGTCCAGATGCCTGCTGATCGCATTTCACTTCTTCCAGGAGAGGGAGCAAGGACAACACTGATCTGTCCTGGAAACCATAATATCATCAGAGAACATTTTAGAGTTTGGCGGATGGGATACACGTGTGATGGATTTCCGGTCCGTTGAATTACAAGTGCATTATCTCCAAGGGCACATGTAATACGGGGGATGGGATATCCATCACATTTGCGATGGAGTAACCCGTCCGTCAAACTCTAAATGAGGCCCAAAGTACGTTTCAATGCCTCATCCCTTCATTTTACCCCTTTTATATCTTCTCTTTTCTTGATACCACTAGATTACTGTGAATACTGTAACAGGTCCCGTATGGACCTCTTTTATTTTCATTATGTGCCTGCCTACAGTTTTACAATTTCTTTTATACCCTTTAGTAGAAAGTGTGAAGTTTCAGAACACACAGAAGTGTTAGTATCATATCTGCCTCCTACAATGTAGGCTGATATATTTGTACTGTTTTTAGGTCTCGCCTAAGCAGCGTGCATGCGCTGCTTATGAAAGAGACCTTTAGCCATCGTTCCCTTTTTCGCCCAAAAACGTGGACGTGTTCCATTGCCTTCAATGGCAACATTTGCACGTTTAGCGATTCCCTTGCGGGAGCTAGCAGCTGGCGTCAATTATCGTGCCTTGCTGCTCGTTCCTGCAAGGGAATCGCGCAGGCCCCCTCCTCTCTCCCCTCCCCCTGCTGCCGTGCGAGGCGCGCACGCTTGTTTCCCTCAGGAATAAGCACTATCTGGCAGCAATGCTGTGGCTTTGGTGTTTTACCTATTACCAGTAGGGTCGGGTGCCCTCAGGCAGTGTGATCTGTGCGTACCCTCTAAACCGCTCGCGGTCTCTTTGGTATGTGTTCCTGTGCACACCTCTATTCTCCCCTCTGTTTCAAGGGCGAGGACCTCCAAGGTCGTGGGATCCTTAGCACTGATGAGATGCCAATGGTTGCACCATCTGTGCAATCACAGCCTGCAAGATGTCCTAACCAGAACCCTTCCTGTATCCTCAAGCTGCTCTTCATGTTCTTTTCTTGGTCTTCTGGGCACCACACTAAGAATTTGGTCGATGCCCTCTCCAAGGCCAAGGGGGAGGGCCAGATGACGCACTTCCTCTGGTGGCCACAGTCTGCTCCATTTATTTCTCCGTGCGGCACCAGCGAACGAATCTGGGAGCCCCGAGCCTGAATATCATGGGATACCCTCCTCACAAGTCTTTGAGAAGACCATCCACATGGACACTCGTCATGCCGCCAATGATCCACACAGTCTCAGCAGTTGACCCTTCCTCGGGGCCCAACACAATGATTGGCCTGCAAGCATCTCCCTTGCTTGCTGCAAACAAGCCCCCGGTCTCACCAGCTCGTTCTACACCATCCCGCCGCTGTTTGATGTCCGGTTTGATGCCTAAGTAAAGAAATTCATCAAACTCGCATGTTGCAAGACAAAAACTCCCCACTTAGGCCGTCATCTTCCTTGGTCGGCAAGCCACGCCCCTTGTAATTTCTATTTTTAGATGTTTGATACAATAAAGACCTGAATCCAAGGAAGAGTGTTGCGATTTAAAGATAACATTTTTATCGAAGCAGAAGCGTCTTGACTATGAACTGCTATACACTTGAATGTGTAAGGTTGAGACCACATTATAAATAAATTTAAAAAACTGAATACGAGTGGGTCGGTGAAGAGGGTACTATTGAAACTGCACTAATCAGCCCATAATCCGATTGGATTTTACATATTTACAGTTTTAAGGCATCTCTAGTCAGCTGATGTGAGACATTACATTAGGAAACACAGGTTAACCACTGCGAATTTGCAGAGATCCTAAATTCTGAAACACTTTGACAGTTTATTTATTTGCTGATATATGATGCAAAAAGCCGGATTCTACTTTAGTCAACCGTGCTTCTGCACGCCGGAGATTATTTTCCATTGTAGGTATACACCTACAAGTCACTGTATGTGAAGTGCGACTGAATTAAGCACAGTAGAGCCTGCATGTGACCCCTGTAATAGGAAGCCAGATAGCAACAATGCTATTCATTTATCTGCAGTTCAGCAGCCTACTCCAGTATGGTGTGTCAACATTCCAGACCAAAGTACAAGGACGTTGGATATATGTCGCTATTATTCCCTCACACAAGCACCAAACATTACATAAACTAATTTTGGGTTTCTATATCATTTATGGGAAACCAAGAAGCCGACTGTAACTCATACGAAGTTCTTGATGTGTGTAGTAATGACCTCCAGGAGGAAAACACTAACAAGCGTGTGAGTGGAAGTGCTTTCTTCTTATAGTTAGTACTCCCTCCGTCTCCTCTGACAGCAAGTTGAAAGGTGACAGGCATTACTCTGTGTTCATTTCCAGGATTTATGAGAACCAGGAGCTATAATAATAGCAGAATGCAGCGCATGCTTCACAGGTCAGCCATTACACGGCATACACAGCAATTCCCACAAGCAGTGTCTCAATAAATACTGGTCAACAATCCCGCGTCACACTCTGTAATGGATTGTATTGCTATAATGCAGTAAATTACAAGGTAAACATTCCTGCGTGTTAAATGATTGCCATTTTCACATTACGGGTGGTAATGATTCTGTGCTGTTAGAGCAATCTAACCAGCAATTTAGTGGCACATTGTAGGCATTAGTCATTTTCATAAGGCTAAAGCATCTCATACCGTACTAATAATACTTACCCACAAAATGTATGTAACTAACTCAGTTTGTGATGTCCTAGTAACTGTTAAGGTGCATCTTGTGTATGTGAAAATACAGACTAGATAGGCTGATTCACAAAATTATTTAGGAGTACCTTTTACACACTCCTATACATCTTGGTGAATCAGCCCGAAAGATATTATTCTCTGTTAGAAAAAGTGTAGAAGGGCCCGGTCCTTTCTAATTGTACAAATTGTGTATGAATATTGTTAGACCTGACAACCATAGCGGGGTATTCCCCTAAACATTTGCCTTCACACTCATACTTTGCTGAACTCATTTTTATTGGCATTAGGACTCTGTGCACTTTACTCCTACTAATCAGTGCTAAAGTGCTTGTGCCCTCTACCAAAAACATGGTAAAATTGGCATAGACCTTATTGGTATATTTAATTTACTTATAGGTTCCTAGTAAATGGTACTATATGTGCCCAGGACCTGTAGATGAAATGCTACTAGTGGGCAGCAGGACTAATTGTACCAGCCACTAAAGTAGCTGTTTCAAGCATGTCTCAGGCCTGCTGCTACAGCCTGTAGTGCAGTTTTGCATGAATGAATGAATATCTCAATTATAAAGCAAGACTGTTGCTCCCAGAAGAGCATACTAGTGCTACGCAATAAAAACAGCGTTCGTAACAACGTGACTAACAATAATACCGAATAGCTGAATAAGTGTGTGTCTCAATGAGTCAGGTGGTACAAAAGGGGGTGGTGATGGACGGAGCATCTGAACCAATCAAACACTCACACCCAGTCAAAAGATCTAGGTTTGATCCATCACCGTTCTTTAGCCCACTCGGCCACCCCAGTTCAGACATGGCTATATGTAAATCAGTCTGACCCTGTGCCTCATGGGAACAGTCCAGCCCGAACTGCCAAGCCATGCCTTCCCTGGACCGGAAACCAGCTTCCGAGGACCGGTTTCTGGCATTCCAGCCGTCTTCAGCCCGGCTTGCTTGAATCCAGTGACAAAGTGAGCAAGGGACTCACGTCTGAGCATACCCTGCCACACTTATGGCGGCCAAAGCGGTACAAAAGGGGGTGGTGATGGACGGAGCATCTGAACCAATCAAACACTCACACCCAGTCAAAAGATCTGGGTTTGATCCATCACCGTTCTTTAGCCCACTCTGCCACCCCAGTTCAGACATGGCTATATGCAAATCAGTCTGACCCTGTGCCTCATGGGAACAGTCCAGCCCGTACTGCCAAGCCATGCCTTCCCTGGACCGGAAACAAGCTTCCGAGGACCGGTTTCTAGCATTCCAGCCGTCTTCAGCCCGGCTTGCTTGAATCTAGTGGCAAAGTGAGCAAGGGACTCACGTCTGAGCATACCCTGCCATACTTATGGCAGCCAAAGCGGTACAAAAGGGGGTGGTGATGGACGGAGCATCTGAACCAATCAAACACTCACACCCAGTCATAAGATCTGGGTTTGATCCATCACCGTTCTTTAGCCCACTCTGCCACCCCAGTTCAGACATGGCTATATGCAAATCAGTCTGACCCTGTGCCTCATGGGAACAATCCAGCCCGAACTGCCAAGCCATGCCTTCCCTGGACCGGAAACAAGCTTCCGAGGATCGGTTTCTGGCATTCCAGCTGTCTTCAGCCCGGCTTGCTTGAATCCAGTGGCAAAGTTAGCAAGGGACTCACGTCTGAGCATACCCTGCCACACTTATGGCGGCCAAAGCGGTACAAAAGGGGGTGGTGATGGACGGAGCATCTGAACCAATCAAACACTCACACCCAGTCAAAATATCTGGGTTTGATCCATCACCGTTCTTTAGCCCACTCTGCCACCCCAGTTCAGACATGGCTATATGCAAATCAGTCTGACCCTGTGCCTCATGGGAACAGTCCAGCACGAACTGCCAAGCCATGCCTTCCCTGGAACGGAAATGAGTCAGGGGACAAAAAGATCCAGGTTTTTAAATGGATTCAGATTCAATTAATCTCACATAACTGGGGATTTTGTTCCAAGTCTTGGTCCCTAAAACAGCAAAGGATTTACCTCTTTGGTTTTGAGTCCAAAGGTAGGGATTTGAGAAGATTTGCAGATGAGGATATCAAGGTCCGAGAGGTGGAGTAGTGGGTAAATCTAGAAATTAGGTATTTTAGCCAATAGGTCTCGCCTTTGGGACCTTAGAAATGTTTAGCCATGCAACAGTTGAGTTGATGTTGTTGCACCAAGGAAATTGTGCTGCATAACTAAACACTTATAAGGTTCCGAAGGCGAGAACTATTGGCTATGCCAATGCTTGTTACTATGGACGCTGCCCTAACATCATGGACACTTACAGTGAAGTGTTTTTATTGTTTTAGATATAGGAGCATTTATCTGTATGTAAATGTGAATCAAGATGCTGCATTTATCGCCATACTGGTTTAGTCTTATTGAGACTTTAGTATTTGCAAGTAATGTGTTACTATATAAATACAACATAAAATCAGCGATCAGATAATATCAAAATCCAGCTATCTCATCATAGTTTACGGGGGCTTCAATTTAGCACTGTCATGCCAGAGTTCCTCTGGTTTGCGGCAAGAACCAGTCTTGGCCAGAGGCTGGTTCCGGAATGGTGCAGAGAAGTTGCCTTCAGCTTTGCACTGATATCATTATGAGGCAAGAGCTGTGATGGAAAATAGCTGACAGCTATTTGTTACCAAGAGAATGTTTGGTGCGTGATCCATGCTAAAAAACTCAGTTTATAGACTTGCTATTTTCTGCTAAAATTTACCCTAGTATTTATTCTAGTGCTGGAAAGTACGGATAGGGTGTTAGGATGCTAGGAACTAGCTAATTATGTTGGGAATGTTCATATAGCTTTCACTGGCAGTGTCAAGCATTGCTGCATTTATTTCCTCATTCTGTGTGGTTACCCTTCATTTTTTATGCACAACATACGTGTTTTAGAAATACATATTTCAAAGTTGATTCGCTGTTTTTTAGTGCTATTTCGAGTGTGTTATTCATTGTGAAAGAAGATTTGGAGATCCACTGTGTCCCAGAAATCTAGTGGGACTGACAGTGACCTGCAAACACTTTCTGCACAGCATTGCTCAGTAGAGTGTGTGAGGGTCACAGTACAATTGGATTTCTAATTCGTATTGGTCATTGAACTAAGGGCCTGATTTAGAACTCGGCGAAAGGGTTACTCCAACACACCGGTAATGGATATTCTGTCTGACGAAATATAAATCTCATAGGATGTAATGGGAATTATATTTCGACGGACGGAATGTCCCCCCCTGTCCACAGAGTTTTAAATAAAGTCTTTGCTCCAGGGGGTTAGATATCCAACCCCTGCGTACTGGAGTGACCCCCACATTGTGACAATTGATGCCAAATGCTGTGCGCTTCGATTATCTGAATTCTTGAGTCGTTTTTGATTATCTGAATTCTTGAGTCGTTTTTGATGACATACTGAAAGAGCAATTGTTACAAATATAAGGAGACAGTTGTTGTAATATTGGTACCCTCCTTCAGGTTAAAAAGGAAACACTTATTTACTGTAGGTTTGTCAAGCTTAGCTTCGAAAAGAGTATTTTCCCATTCTATGCTCTCTGCATTTTGGATCTCATGATTCTTTAACCCATTCATTATAAATAGCAGCTCCTGTTGAGATAGGAGTACATTACAGGGCAGCAGCAATACAACATCTCAAAGACAGAGATGTCTCTGACTCAGGCTGTGCAGTAACATTTGTAGTCAAAAACTATATGAGTGGCTAGAGGGAACTTTTGATATCCTAATACCAATAAGAACAACACAACAGAACACAAGAAACAGGCACCTTGTAGAATACAGAGATAAAAGAGATAAAACAACAAATTAGAAAGCTACAATGTACCTGGCTGAAAAGAAACACCAATCAAGACACACTTTACCTACAGAAACTTAACCGATTATACAAGTCAGTGATCAAAAAAGTTAAAAAGATACTATTCAGCCAGAATTCAAAATGCCAAATGTGCAAAGAAAGAATTCTATAAAATTCTCACCGAATTTTGTAAACCAATATGCCTAGAAGGAATTCATCCCATTACTCAAGAATTCACAGAAAAACTGGCAATCATTACACGACCAAAGCAGACACGTTAGACTCCTATGTAAAACAAAGATAAAAAAACAGCATCAACCCTTTACCAAACAACAATCCAATAGTAGGCTATTCCAGCCTCTCCATTCCTTCCAACAAATTTCACACAGTTAATTTATGGGCCTTGTCAAAGCAAGCAGGCCTGCCAGCAGCCCTTCTGACCTGTGTCCACCACAAACCTTTAAGAAAATTCTTCTGACTACCCCTGCTGCCACAACGGTAAGAAGAATCATCAACAATTCCTTAACTATGGAAATATTTCCAGAAGATCACAAAAAGTCTTACATACAGCCATTACTAAAGAAAACAAACCTAGTCCCAAAACCGAAGACCAGTTACAAATGGCCCTTTCCTGGGCAAACTGACAGAAAGAGCAGCATTTGCCCAAATGTCACTATAACTATGCAGATGACACACAATTACTCCTTAAACTTGAAACCCCGGGGGAGCGTGGCCAGACCAATGACCAATATGGCCGTCCAACCATGAAGCTCCGGAGCCACCACGAAACGTTTGCAGCCTTCCAGTGCTCCACCAGACTCCTGGAAGCACTCGCCGCCACCGGAGATGTCCCTGAAGCAGTGGTGTGAGCCAGGCTTCTTGGGGACTTGCTGGGCTCGGTAGGTGAGCTGCTGTGACCCGCTTTGCTCAAGGCCTGACGCAGCCATCGGAGGCCACGAGATGACAGGGGTCTTGGGCGAGCCTGAGGGCAGGGCTTTGAGCGTACGAGGCTGCAGCGTGGAAAATTCGAGTCCGGCAGTGCCTGACGGCCGCCAGGCTTGAGCATGACCGGACCATCGCAGCTGATGTGGAACGGAGAGAATGGAGGGCTAAAGCAATTTGACAGTGGGCCGCGGCGGTGAATGCCTGCGCCCGGGAAGGGTGTTGTCCCCCTGCTGCGCAATGCACAGTACAGGTACGAAAAAAACAACACGTGGCAACGGTAGGCTGAAAAGCCGACCGCTGGGAGGGCTGATGGCTACCGAAAGTTGAGCGCCCTTACTCCCCTCCCCGCCCCCGCGTGGGGAGGACGTGGGCCACAATGGTAAACCCCGGAGGGGAACACATGATGGAAGCAATATGGTAGTGAATACTGCACTGGCCTGCTTTCCACGTGACCATCGCTTCCAGGCGCAATACTCTGCTAAATCATGCTGGCGGACTCCATTGAAAATAGAGCTATCTACCAGTGAGTTTGAATAAACAGACCCCTGCTGCGGAGACCAATGTTTCAGCTCCAAAAACTGCTGTCGATACTGCTGTGACACACATAACTCCCTTGTTTCTGCAATACTGAGTGCTGCCTGACCTTCGATGGGGCGCACAGATCCCAAACAGCACCAGCTTTCTTTTTACGCAACTAAGACCCCCAGATGCGATGAAACTGAGGACCCCCAGGAGCATAGGCCCCCATTGGGTGGAAACGCAGCCATAATGGCAGAGTTGCATGCTGGATTAAAATCCATTGACTTGGTGCACCGAATATCTGACTTAGAGGATGCTTAGCCCACCACTAGTAAGATGTTGGAGAGAGCGGAACGGCTCCTCAAAATGGTTGCCTCCAAGACATAAGATTTAGAGGCTCGATCTGGCTGGAATAATATACTAATAGATTGGGTGGCCAGATCCACAAATACAGGCCCCATGGCAAGCTACATCAAGAAGGTCCTGGTGGAATTATTCGTCATGGAAGCGTTTTCCTCAACATTTGCGCTGGAGAAGGACCACAGGTCACTTGGCCTGCACCCGGCGCCTGGCACACCTCCAAGATTGTTTGTCACAAAATTACTCAATTATCATGACCATAACATGACACTTAGAACAGCTCGAGAAAAAGGGGACTGTTACATATCAAGGCATAAATTTGGCATTCTTCCCGGACTTTAACCAAATGGTACAAGAGGTGCGTCGTAATTTTGGGGACATTAAAACGTACACTACAGAAGTCAAACATACGCTGTGCCATGTTGTATCCGATGCGGCTGCGTATTCAGGTCAACGGTAAGGCACAAATCTTTGACTCGCTGGAGGAAGCCACCAATTTCTGGAAGAAAAATCGAGCTAAGTTGGATCCTCGAATGAGTGGCGAAGAGGCGGCAGTGGCCCAGTCGGAGTCGGCAGGCTCATAAACTCTCCCTGTGCCACTAACCAACACATGGAACAACTTGCGAACCCCCGTCAATTGAGGACCATTGGCGGCCTGGAGCTTGACGCTCTGGTGGCAGAGGGTGCGAGGTTTGGACACACCCAATTAACGTTAAGTCTATATGGCTGCACCGTACCATTTCAAACACATGGACCTTATTGGCTGGCTCCCATGAGTGTTGCCTACCCCCCGGAAGATCTCCAATAATTTCATTTAGAGGGTTCTTATTGGGGTAATGGGGGGATTCACTGGATGCTGGTTCTTCTTTACCCGATGTCAGTGGGGTGTTAGGGCCTTTATCTCTTTAGATGTTCACAAGTTGTTTTCCACAGGCCATAGACACTGTTACTGAGCAGACATGAACGTATTATACATTCGCCCATACATATACACATTACACTATCTTACGAATGCCAACACCAGCCATGAGACACGTGGTGTTACTGCTAAAGTGCCTTACATGGAACGTCAGAAGGCTTTCTCACCCGCGGAAGGGGCGGCAAGTATTGTCCTACTTGGCCAGGTGGCTTTTTTGCAGGAAACTCACTATGCCCCACTCTCAACAAATCGCTTTGCAGCACCATGGGGGGGATAATTGTTTCTTTGCTAGCTTTAGCACCTACTCTTAAGGAGTGTGCATTTTGGTCAATAAGTCAATCCCTTTCAGAGTCCGGGAGGTGGTTGAGGATGCCGATGGTCCGTACCTCCTGGTTGCGGGCATGGTGGGGGAGTGACCCGCTCCTACTTATAAATGTGTAAGCTCCAAATGTGGATTTTTAAGAGGTTTTTTTCCTGGCAAAGCTGCACATACTACCTGACTAGAAATTGACAACATACTGATGGGTGGATACTTTAATCTAAAGCTTGACCCCTCGGACACGACGGGCGCAGGACAGATCACTAAACCTCACGCGGTAATGACACTCACCTCTTTATTACAGTTCTTCCTTCTAAAGGATCCATGGAGTGCTCAGAACCCCACAATCCGGATCTATTCATTTTACTCAGCCCCACACAGTTCTTGGTCTGGTATAGACCACTGGTATCTCTCTTCCCGCCTCCTGTCATCCATCACTCATGCACATTATCAGATCATTCACCTGTGCTCCTAGCATTGAACATTCCCAGTGTTACACGACCCCACGCTTCCTTGCGCTTCCCATCTGAGACACTGATGAGGTGTTTCGTAGTAAGGTCAGGCTATAAATGAGTATTTCCCTTTAAACACTGGCACGGTGAAGCGGCAGGCTACCCTTTGGGAAGCTTTTAAAGCGTATATTAGGGGAGTGTGTATTGCCAAGCAGGCAGAAGTGCTCCGCCACATTCATAAGAAACTTGAGGCAGTAGAGGGGAGACTCCGGGAAATTGATGAGTGCACTCAAACTCGTGGCTCCCTCTCCACTGAAAATGAGCGCATGACGCTCCTGGTGGAATTTCGAGAATTAGCAGTGCAGGATGTGGAATATGTAATTAAATATGCTAGTGCTTGGGTATATGATAAGCGGCCGGGTCAGATGATGGCCAGGCTACTCCGCCCTCAATATCAGTCCTCCTATATTTTGCACCTTGAGTTAGATGATGGAACATCGCTTGCATGCTGGGAGGATATTGCCTCCGCCTTTCTCTCTTACCATACCTGCTTGTGAACTTTGAGTGATCCCCCTACGGTGACACACTTGCGGAGTACCTCGCTGAGGTGGCAATGGTTTGGATGAAGGAGGGACAACACCAGTTTCTAGCGGGACAATTGGCAGACAAAATTGCGCAGGCTATAGACGAAATGGCTGGTGCCCCTGACACGGTCGGACTGACAGGCGATTTCTATAAAGCCCATAAGACTCCATTGGCTCCCCGACTATTGGAGGTGTATGCAGAGACTTTGCAGAAGGGGTCTGTCCCCCCCCCACCATGCAGGAAGCAATAATCACACTCTTACTTAAACCCGTTAAGCCTCCTTGCTGTTTTGCATCTGAAAGGCCCCTATCATTGTTAAACCAAGACTACAAAATGTTGGTTAATTTCCTGGCCAATCGATTATCTTTAACACTCCGGCCAGAGCTAGGGGCAGGAGCCCGGGCAGCCTGGGAAAGAGACCTGGGATGCTTTCTGCTGTATCAGACATGGCTATATTGCTGCGAGCGGACAAGATATGTCTTAAACAACTACTGGCATAAGTGCTGCACTTCAAATATTTATATAGAGCATATGTCACACCGCATCTAATAACTAAAATGGACCCCGCAAAATCACACAACAGTTCCAGATGTGCAGCAGAGCAAGCAGACGTCTCACACATGGGATGGAACTGCAGACTCATATTGACATATTGAGGGGCGGTCTTTCATCATTTGTCCCAGATGATTGGTTATACACTACAACCCACTCGACTGACGGCCTTGCTGGGGGGATTGAATGAAATATATATATATATATCTTGAAAGCAAAAGAAGCCAAACTGCAGTCCCGGGTCCCCAGGGCAGAAACAGATGACTCCACGATTCCAGTCTGAGGCAAAAGATTTATTTAAGCAGCTAAGCAGAAAGCACAAACTGACGCGTTTCGGGCGGATGCCCTTGATCACAGTTAAATCTTAACCCCTCAAATTTGAACTTTTAAAGTGCTAGTGCATACCATGTGACAAACATAGACATTGAAAGCATACTATCACTACGAATCACTGGCATGGGTTTGGAATAAGAGGGGAAACATTCTGTAACCACATTAATAGTATATCTCAAACACCAGTTAATACCTGAATAAATTCATTTAGTATATTTTGAAAAAACAAGATTGCTTCTGCATGAATGCTCGAAGAAAGTTCTATATAAGGATAATGATGATAAACTACTAACAAATATGAGTATTTAAAAAAAGGCATTATAATAGCAGCCCACAAAATATCCACATACTGACCTCCATAATGCATTTGAATATGGGACACAGCATATATATGAAAAATAATGTAGCTAAAAATGCACATTTTACCACTACTGCATGTTGTTGTGAGCAAATGCTCTAATTAATACACTATGTATCTGTACAATAAAGGTAATATCATATGTGCAAAATTTCGTCAATAAATACTATACATATATACAGATAAAATGAACTACCCTATTTACAATCTTGTGGGGACATCTCATAGTGATGGCAACCCCTATGTGGTGCTGGAAAAAAGGGGACATCTAAACTTGATGGCAACCCCTCATTTCCCAAACCAATTTCCTACGTCTAATAGTAAATGTTCAAAATTAAGTGAAATGTGTGCCCAATATCTAATAGGTGAAATAAACAAATGAACCAAAATTATTCTCAGATATGGTTCCATTTTTTTGTACATTTTCTACAACATAATCCAGTCAGGACTGATAGTTGTGTTTAAGTTCAAAAAACGAAAGAAATATTAAACGGGGTGAATAAAGAAAATAAACAGAACATTATTTTTTAGAAAAAAAGGAAAAGGGACAAAAAATAATAATGTTGTATTTTGAAATTAGCAGGAATGTCAGTATGATAACATAAAGGCAGACTTCTGAACTAACCGATGAACACAGATAATAAAGGTTACAAATGAATACAGAAAATGGACAATAATATAACTGAGACAGGATCTTATAGAAAATTATATAGGTCCTCCGTGGTGTTAAGCCCATTGGGGACCTTCGTATCTAATTCTAATATCATTCTAGATTCCAGCTGGCAAAGCATCTTGTCTCTGTCCCCTCCCCGACGGGGTTGGGGTACAGATGTCAGGACAAAATAGCTTAGACACTCCAGATCGTTGTTATGAACACTCTTGAAGTGTCTTGCCACCGGATAGGAACTGTCGTTATTTACAATTGCTCGGAGATGCTGCAAAATCCTGACATGCACCGCAAGCCGAGTACTACCAACGTACCTCAGGCCGCAAGTGCATGTCAGGACATATACAGCAAACTCCGTCCTGTAATTGAAATTGCCCCTGATCTGTATTGGTAAAGGACTGAATGGAGTCTTGTAAGTACTGGTATTTATACCAAACTTACATGCTCGGCAACTAGAGCATTTGAAAAATCCTCGTCGTTGCGGGAGCCAGGGTTTCTGTTTGAGGATTTCAGGAAATGGATTCGTGACATGGTTGCGGAGGGAAGGTCCTCTCCTGAAAGTAATCTTGGGGTTATCAGGGAGTTCAGATGATATAACATTATCAGTTTTGAGAATTGGCCAACTCTTCGTAAGGATTGATCTAATTTTCCTATTTTGGCAGCTATATGGTGTAATAAATCTCAATAAAGATTTTTCAGGATCATCATTTATTGTTGCACTCAATTCTTCCTGGTGAAAGAGACAGTCTCTAGATTTTTCATTTACTTTGTTGACCGCCCTTTTCAGAGTATCAACATGGTACCCTCTTTTTCTGAACCTACTCAACGCTTACGTGGTACACTTCTCAAATTCCTCTTCACTGCTGCATATCCTTTTAAGGCGGAGCAGTTCCCCATTGGGGATATTTTCAATAGTATGGTACGGATGAGCAATACTAGCGTGCAGAGTAGAATTGCCCGCTGTGGCCTTTCTATGGAGAGTGGTAGCAATTTTGCCTGACTTGTGGTAAACCTTAACGTCTAAAAAATCAACTGATTGGCTACTGATGTGATGAGTAATCCTTAGGTTGTAATCATTAGCATTAAGTTGGTCAATAAAAGCGAGTGCACTCAATTCATCCCCTCTCCAAATTAAAAACACATCGTCAATAAATCTGACCCACATTTGTACATTTTCCATAAAGATGTTGTGGTGTGTGCCCATGAGGACCTGCTTTTCCCAATATCCCACGTGCAAGCAAGCGTAGCTAGGGGAAAAGCAGGCCCCCATTGCCACCCCCCTCTCCTGTAAATAAATGTCTCTGCCAAACATGAAAAAATTGTGGTTGAGGCTCCATGCAGTTAAGGCTACCAACATTTTACTGTGGTTATAACACTCTACAGGTCTTGTGTTTAGAAAAAATTCCAAAGCCCTCAATCCTATTTTATGTTCTATGCTCGTATAGAGAGCCTCAATGTCAAGCGTAATCAGAAGAGAGTCATCTGTCCAGGTGGTATTGTTAATTTTGCTCAAGAAATGTCCTGTGTCTTTAATATACGTGGGCAATTTGACCACCAATGGTTGTAAGAAGTAGTCTATATACTGCGCAAGATGTTCACCCATACTGTTGATGGCCGAAATGATATATATATTCCAAACACAGGGTTGCCCGTAAAGGAGACGCCCACAACAGGTAAGTTGATCTGCCATCCATCTTTAATGAGGGGTAAAACGGAACCAGCCGCCAAACATCACCAAGTTTTAAAAGTCTCTTGCCTGACGCGTTTCGTGTTCAGCAACACTTCTTCAAAGGCCATAGAGTTCAAATGGCTGCGGCTCGGCGGTTTTGAGTACACCACTTCACTAACCACGCCTTCTGGGCGTCGCCACCACCAAGGCATCCTGGTCATTGTAGTGTCTCGTACTAACTGCAGTGAGCTGCCTTGCCGCATTAACCAATGTTTAAAATTAACTCCCCAGTGGGTTGTGGTGCAAGGCTGAAGGCTGCGCTGAAACTTTGTATCCCTCAGTACTCCGCACCTGTTCCTTAGGCGACGGCGTAGCTTGACGTCATCGCAGGGATGCTGTTACCAACACCGGAGCATCTCCACGGCTCAGGCCAGCCATACAAATTCCAAACACAGGGTTGCCCGTAAAGGTGACGCCCACAACAGGTAAGTTGATCTGCCATCCATCTTTAATGAGGGATAAAACGGAACCAGCCGCCAAACATCACCAAGTTTTAAAAGTCTCTTGCCTGACGCGTTTCGTGTTCAGCAACACTTCTTCAAAGGCCATAGAGTTCAAACGGCTGCGGCTCGGCGGTTTTGAGTACACCACTTCACTAACCACGCCTTCTGGGCGTCGCCACCACCAAGGCATCCTGGTCATTGTAGTGTCTCGTACTAACTGCAGTGAGCTGCCTTGCCGCATTAACCAATGTTCAAAATTAACTCCCCAGTGGGTTGTGGTGCAAGGCTGAAGGCTGCGCTGAAACTTTGTATCCCTCAGTACTTCGCACCTGTTCCTTAGGCGACGGCGTAGCTTGACGTCATCGCAGGGATGCTGTTACCAACACCGGAGCATCTCCACGGCTCAGGCCAGCCGTACAAATTCCAAACACAGGGTTGCCCATAAAGGAGACGCCCACAACAGGTAAGTTGATCTGCCATCCATCTTTAATGAGGGGTAAAACGGAACCAGCCGCCAAACATCACCAAGTTTTAAAAGTCTCTAGCCTGACGCGTTTCGTGTTCAGCAACACTTCTTCAAAGGCCATAGAGTTCGAACGGCTGCGGCTCGGCGGTTTTGAGTACACCACTTCACTAACCACGCCTTCTGGGCGTCGCCACCACCAAGGCATCCTGGTCATTGTAGTGTCTCGTACTAACTGCAGTGAGCTGCCTTGCCGCATTAACCAATGTTCAAAATTAACTCCCCAGTGGGTTGTGGTGCAAGGCTGAAGGCTGCGCTGAAACTTTGTATCCCTCAGTACTCCGCACCTGTTCCTTAGGCGACGGCATAGCTTGACGTCATCGCAGGGATGCTGTTACCAACACCGGAGCATCTCCACGGCTCAACCCCCGGTTCACGTACACCACTTTCTCCGCCAGCATCACAGAATCAAGATCCCTGCACAAATCATTGATCACAGGTACCTCCACAGATCCCCAGTATTTGGCAATGTTCCGTTTGGCATACATTACCCCCAGTGTCACCCAATCTTGAGCTGGATGGGCAAGGTCGTTTGGTTCCCCTGGCCCAATACGCCGCTATCCCAGGGCACTGCCATATGGTGTGAAAAAAGGTTCCTTCCTCCCCGCAACCTCTCAGGCAGAGACGGTGTTCAGCCCTCCTAATGGTGTGTAAAGTGACCCTGCTGTAGTACACCCTGTGGAGTATCTTTAGCTGAACCAGGCGCAGTCTAGAGGGTATGGCCACCTCCCGTGGGGAAGACAATGACGCCTGCCAGTCTGCCTCATCGAATTCCCCTATATCATTAGACCAACTGTGTTGTAATTTTAGCGCTGGATCAGGAGGATTATTAATTAATTTACGATATGTAAAGGAGGTCGCCTTTTTGGCCATATGTTCGGTAAGTAGTCGGTCCTCCAAAGGTGTGGATTCGGGCACATCAGTGCCAGGTGAGAGGACAGTCACTAAGGCATGACTAATCTGGAGGTGTCTGAACCTCTCGGTGGGTGCTAGATCGTACTGGACTTGAAGCTGATCAAATGGTATTACTGCACCATTCTTCCATAAGTCAACCACCGTAGAAATACCTATCAGGTCCCATTCCTTGAAGCCCTTACTGTTACAGAGTTTACCCAGGTGTCGTGTGCACCAAAGTGGTGTCATTTGGGTAATAATGTCCTTACATTTAAGGCGACCCTGGGCTTTGTACCAAATACCCACCGTGTGTGCCGTGGGGCCTAGGAGGGAAGAAGTGCTTCTTTTGTCATATAGCGCAGGGAGAACTCCTCCCTCCCCCAGCTCATGTCTGTCCGCCTGGAATGCCGGTTCCGTTTGGGGTGTGTGCAGCCAGTGGTTTATTATTTTTAGGTGGGCCGCCCAGTAATATAACTGGACATCCGGTAGAGCTATGCCTCCATCATACCAACTCCTGATTAACTTGCCATGTGATATGCGCGCTGGTTTACTGCCCCAGAGCAAGCCTGAGACCAATGTATCAATAATTTTAAAATATTTCAAGGGAACCAGGAATGGGGTATTCTCCAAAATATACAGCAGCTGGGGAAGTGTCATCATTTTATAAAGGGCCGCCTTGCCCAATAGCGTCAAGAGCAGGTTGTGCCAATGCTGCACATCGTTCCAGAACCTCTCTAGGGGGGGTTCTAAATTTTTACGAATGAAAGCCTCCCGATTAGGTATTTAAAGGAATCTTCCGTAACCTGTAAGGGGCAGTTCCCCGGGAGTAGCGGGGGGGGGGGGGGCTTTAAAACGAACTGGACGGATTTGGACTAATTGATGGTGTAACCAGATGCCCGCCCGAAGATTTCAAAAATATCCAGCAGCACACTAATAGACCACCTGGGGGAAGTGAAATATAAAAGCACATCGTCCGCATATAAAGAAATGCGGTCTTCCCAAGAAGCCGTCCAGTTCAAACCCCTAATCATGGGGTCCCATCGGATCCAGGCCGTCAATGGCTCCAATGCCATCGCAAAAAGCAAAGGAGACAGTGGACAGCCCGGGCGCGTCCCTCGACTCAGCGGGAAGTCCCTGGAGATGTGGCCACCACATGTGCCAGAGGATGCAAAAACAGCAACTTCACCCAGGCACAGAATTTGGGACCGAAAACCAGATGTCTGAGGACCGCAAACAAATATGGCCATTCCACCATATCAAATGCCATGCGGGCATTTAAGGCTAGGAGTACTGCGGGCTCTTGCATATATGGCCTGGGAGCTATCACTGCATGCACTCTCCGCAGATTAAGTGCGGTGTTCCTGCTGGGCATAAACCCGGATTGGTCCGGGTGAATTAGAGCACTGAGATGAGGGGTCAATCGGACAGCAATCAACTTAGCGAAAATCTTCGCCTCGGCGTTGAGTAGGGATATGGGGTGGTATGTGGAACATTCATCTAAGGGTTTGCCTGCTTCAGGTAGCATGACTATGGTAGCCATACGTTGGTCTCGCGGCCATTCCCCGGTTTCCAGGCTACTAAGATACATCGCCAGGAGATGAGGGGCTAATAGATCAGAAGCGCGTTTATAGAATTCAATGGGTATCCCATTTGGCCCCACTGCTTCTCCCGATTGCAGAGATTGGATGGCTAACAGAATCTCGTCTATCGTGAAGTCCGCCTCCAGGGACTCAGCCGCGTCCTCGGACAGAGTAGGCATTCGGATGTCTTTAATGTATGTCTGCGCCTCCTCCGTAGTCATGCGAGAGTTGGTAGTGTAAACCTGCGCAAAATGATCAGGGAAGGCATCTACTATGTCTTCAGGGGTAGTAACGACTGTGCCAGCCGGGGTACGAATCTGAGCTATTGTTCTCTGTGCTTTTTCCCTCCTATCCAACCATGCCACAAGCTTGCCCGCCTTGTCTCCCACCTCATAGACCCTATGCCGTGTAGACTGAAGGTGAAGTTTAACCTGTTCACTGTGGCATTCCCTAAGTGTGCTCTATTTAAGATGCAGAGAGTGCGCCGTCTCTGGAGATGGACTTTGCTCATGCAGCGTTTGGAGCTCTGTCAGTTCAGCCTCAAGTGTCTCTAGCTCGCCTGCGGGCGCACGCCTGTTGCCAGTTATAGAGGCAATTGCCTGCCCCCTTACCACAGTTTTGTATGCCTCCCATAGAACACCAGGGGACTGTACAGAGTTCACGTTTTCTTGGAAGTAGTGTGTGGTAGTCTTAATGATTTCTTTGCGGATTTTGGGGACCTGTAGGTAGCCAGGCGTGATGGGGAAAATTCTCTTTCTCACCTTTGTATGCACTGTGTAGGTCACGGTAACAGGTGTATGATCCGATATGCCCCGGGGACGTATCTCAACCTCTGACAAGTGTGATAATCCGTCAGCAGAGAGAAGAAAATAATCTATACGAGAGTGGGTATTGTGTACCCCCGACTGGAATGTGTAATGTTGCTCTGTGGGGTGTCTGTATCTCCAGGTGTCAGTGAGACCCAGTGCGTTAATAAATCCCGTCGAACGGGAGCTGCCTGCCCCCAATATTCTACTTGGGTAGCGGTCCCTGGCGCCATCTACAACTGCATTAAAGTCACCTCCCATAATTAGTTCTCCCTCCGGGAGGTCCAGTAAGAACGTGCTTAGTGCTGGAAGGGCCACAGAGTGCAAGGCAGGAGGATATACACATTCACAATATTAAACTTTTCCCCCTCCCATTGACAAGAGATAGCTGAAAACCTCCCCTGGGTATCCGTCCATGTGTTGTCCATAATCAAAGGGAATTGCTTACGAATCAGGATGCCCACCCCTCTGGAACCAGATGAGAATTCAGAGTGAACAACCATTTTGTACCCCCAACGATCCATGGCCTTGCATGCAGAACCCACCAGGTGCGTTTCTTGTAACAATGCTACCGCAGGTGCAGTACGCCTTAGGTATTGCAGCACCAGTCCTCGTTTGATTTTATCCTCCAGGCCATGTACGTTCCAGGTAAGCAGTGTTACGGGAGACACCGGGGCCACCGAGGGGACATCAGTACCAGCGCCAGAGCCTGTCGACACTATATTCGTCACCATAAGCAGAATATCTGACCACACCTCTCTCAGTGCAACGCACCCTTACAATGCTATCGTGCTTGTTGTCTAACAGTTCCTGCCCCAAATAAAAAACCTTCAAACTTAACAGATAAACTCTCAAAAACAATACCCTCTCCCCCACCCCCTTCCCTACCACTTTTCTAGAAGGATGCACAACTACCCGTCTCCCACACGAAGCATAACTTTGAACATCCCACAAAGACCCGTCTGTACCGCTCTCCCACCACCCTGCCTCCCTTCTTGACGGAATTGGAACTACCCGCCTCCCCAACAAAGCAGAGTGCTAAATACCCGTTCCTTCTATACAACAGCCGGGGGGAAACAGATTGCTCTTACCTCCACAGAGCCCTTCGTTCCAACATTTTTATCAACCTTGTGCCCCTTATCAAATGTCATTAAAGAGAGCAGGAGAGGAGCGGCCTGGCAAATGTCAATAAGCAGCAGTCAGTCCAGGCCCCCCCATATCAGCAAAACATAAAGTACCTTAGAGCAGCTTCTGGGCGCACTCATTCCTTCCAAACAGCATAATAGCACAAGCAACGATACCACAATAGGCCGGCCCCAAAGAGGCCAAGCATAGCCATCCCGTGTTGCCACCGCGTCGGCCGGTTGTCTGCAGCTCTGCAAAGTGTAGGGGTCTGACTTCACTCTTTTTCCACGCCGTCCTGTCGCTCGGTGCGCCTGTGCTCACGATGACCATTGCGGCCCTGCCTTGAGACTTTGGGCCATCCCTCCAGCCAATCTTGGGCCTCTTCCGGCTCAAGGAAGAGCCACGCTTTCCCTTCATCTTCCACTCTCAATTTGGCCGAGAATAGCATGGAATATTTAATGTCTCGCTCCCGAAGGGCCTTCTTCACGTCAAGAAAACCTCTCCTTTGCTTTGTGACTGTTGCCGTGTAATTTGGGAAAATCGTGATAGCCGCGTTGTCAATGCGGATCGGAGGGCCCGCCTGGGCCGCTTGTAAAATTACATCCCCGTCTCTGAAGTTAAATATGCGTGCCAGAATAGGGCGCGGAGGTTTCCCAGATTTCGGTCTGTCACCTGGGACCCGATGCGCCCGCTCCACCGAAACGAAATTGGGGAGTCCTCGAGGCTAGAGGTGAGTCGTTACCAGGTTCTCTACAAAGAGGTCCAGGGCCGGTCCGCCCACCGTTTCCGGCACGCCTATCAGGCGAATGTTGTTCCCTCTTGAGCGTCCTTCTTGGTCCTCGAGGCGGGTCTTCAGAAACTTATTGTCCTCTTCTAGCCGGTGCACCTGCTTCTTCAGAACGGAAGTGTCCAAGGAGAGCGCCTCTGTCGTAGTCTCAATGGCTGTAATTTTGGAGGACATTTTGTTGAAGTCAGCACGTATTTGAGCCAGGTCAACCGCCAGAGTCCCAATTCTGGAGTCCACTTTATTCAGCGCTGCCATGATGTCCTGCAGTGTGACCTCCTGTGCAGCTCCTCCCATCGCCCCGGCAGATATGGGGACTTCCTTATCCTGTGTCTCCCCTTGCGATTTGGTGAATGCAAATTTGTCCAACTTCTCCTGGTTAGCCCCTTTCTGATTCCTGCCGCTCATGGTAGCGCTGGAGAGGGAGGGAGCGCACGTGGGAGGGGCGCCCAACAGCAGGTGGTCACAGGCGAGGTCACAAGATCCTGCAACGCGATGAATATACTTATAATCTAAGGCTTATAAGGAAAACAGCATAAACCGCGCGGGGAGGCCAGCGGGTCTGCAAAACAGAACACCACGAACTGGGCAGCTGGGCAGCTGGGCGTATGGCCGGGGAGACCAACTAGATAAGATCGCTTACAGTTCTGGGATGGAGCAATGTGCTGGGGGATCCTATCAAGGAAAGCAGTGCCCCAAGTGATCCACGTAACCAGGGAATGGAGGTGTAACTCAGCGGGGGCGACGTGCGCTGCAGGAACGCGCAGCAGGCATGAACTGTCTCATCAGAACCGCCGTGGGTGCTCCTGGCCAGGTCAGCGTTTCACTCCGGTCCCCAGACGATAGACACCTCACAGCTGGAAGGCCTGGGGAGCCACTGATTATTAGCACCAACCATGTGGCCACGTACAGCAGCCTCGTGATTTATTTGGGCTCCAGCAGGGCGCCCACCATAAGATACCCTGATGCCGTTAAATTATGGGCCGAGGGGGGGAGGGAGCACCTCACCCCCTGGCCCTGGCTCGTCCTCTCAGCCCAATCTCCAGCGCTGTCCCACCTCCTCAGACCCGGGGCAGCCCATGTGTTAGGATGCATGGCCAACAGCACTCCCAGCACGTAATGGCGGCCGGAGATTCCTTTTCGCGCCTTCCTGAAGCAAGAAGCCGCTTTCTGGCTCACCCCCACCAGGGGAACTGTTCCAATTTTAAAGTGTGCCACCGGGTCCTCAATGCTGTGCCCCAAGCGCCATCCTCACCAATATATCCGTTGGGGAAAGGTCCCCACGGTCAGTGGCTCCTCCGCCCTCTCCCGATCCGATGCGCGGTGCGCCACAGCCGGATAGTGCCGCCACTTGAGGTCCCGACTGCTGCGTCGCGGTAGGCAACAATCCCCCGGCGTCTAGATCTGGCGCTAGGAAGGTCGGACATCAACGCAGCCGGTACCGGATGATGCCACACAACCTCCGCTGCGTTTGCCACTTAGTTTGGGGCCATTTAGGTGACATATTTATGATCGGATTGACTGGGCTCTGTGTGAGGAGCCCGGAGCCTCACTAGGCGGCGGCCATTCATCTCGGCTTCAAGCCACGCCCGTCACACCTCTTTAATTATTCAGATTTACCAAACAAGCCTTTGTAAACACTTCCCTCTGACTCTTCCCCCCTCCACCTCCCCTTTACTAATTCCAAACCTCCTCCTACTGCTATGAGCTCCTCAAAAAAACATTTCTAGACCCTTTCCTCTTCTATCCCTTTACTATCCTTATCAATCCAAATACCAGACTAACATGTCCACCACTCAAATTAATGTCCCTCTACAAATTACCCACTAATCCTGATTGGGTTCCAGAGTAGCGTGCTACCCTCCAAAAAGTGTTTCAACACCTCATCAGGCGTAGCAAGCGCTATATAAATGTAAACGCTTCCCTCTTCTGTCCCTCCACTATCCTTTTTCAATACATATAACAAATTCACAAGTCCACCACTCAATTTATTTTCATATTCCCCTATTCTCAGGGAAGGACGGGCCGTAGTGGGCACCAGGCGTTTCCCCAGTGGGCCGGAGGGGTGGGGGCCAGTTTAGTACCCATTGGGGGCGTTTTTGTTACTGGGCGCCGGTTTTGCAGCAGTGCTGTAATATTGGACCCCTGTAACAAAAGCAAGAGCGATGCTTTTCACTAGCACAGCCCCCCACAGCCGCTCCCAGGGCAGGTCCAAGCAGCAATCTGCCAGGTCAGGTTGCTGTTTCCAGTCCAGCCCCGCCTAGACTAATTCCCCACTAATCCTGTTTGGGTTCCGGCGTAGCATGCTACCAACCAAAAAGTGTTTCAACACCTCATCAGGGGTAGCAAACATTATATAAAGGCAAATCCTTACCTCTTCTATTCTTCCACTATACTTTTCAATACCAATAAAAGACTAACATATCCACCGCTCAAATTAATTTAATATTTCGCTAAACTAATTCACCACTAATCCTTTCTGGGTTCCAGAGTAGTGTTCTACTCGTCAAAATAGTGCTTCAATGACTCATATGGGGTAGTAAGCTCTATATAAATGCAATTACAATATGCCACACAAGCCTTTGAAATGTTTTATTCTTGGGTGGAGTATGACATTTTCACACATACAAAGCTGCAGACACTCCTGCAAACTATCAAGCATATCATGACTTGGAGGTCTACCAAGAACACCAAAACTGGTTTAGTAGTTAACTTCCACACAAACATCAGAAGGTCACACTAGGCCCCCTAAGTAATGATGGGGCCACCTGATCTGTATTTGATGGGTATCTTTTCCTAATCCATGAAACCTACAGGGTGGGAAATAGTGGGTACATTAAACCAGACAGTAGCGTTGTATAGGAGACTCAGACAACACTCAAAACAATAGCAGGCAGAGCAGTTCCAGCAGGACCTGCACCACAGGAAAAGGTGGATAACAGACTATAAACACACAAGCTAGTATAAGCAAGGTGCATGTAAAATGTGATGAAAATGCCTTCAGGACTGCTCTTAAGACAAACCAACTCACACAACACACCAAGACAAGCATAGAATGTTGACTATGTGGAGAAGTGTGGCTCAATGGTTAGAGCGGCAGACCCTGATGCAGAAGTCTGGCCCGGGACAAGGGTTCAATTCCCGCCTCGGCGAGTCTTGGGCTCAATTTCCTCTGACCTGATCATTCTCGCCTCGGTGCCTATTCTAATCATGAGTCCCACTCTGCAACTCGGGGCAATAGCTTGCTTAATCTCCACAACAGCCCCAACAACGCTAGGATGCCTGGCTTCACCTTGGGGGTGCCCAGGAGTGGGCACTTCACAGGGAAAGGCCAGGAAGGGTTCCTCAGTGGTATTCACACAAGCGCTGAGAGGCCTCCGGGTAGTCGTGCACTATACAAGTACCTCTATATTTACATTTTACATTTACTATGTGCTTCCCCTTGGGATGGTGTCACCTGTAGAGGAATGCAACAACTGGGCATGTATATTTGTGTATACTCTTATGCATAGCACACCTTCATTGGAAGTGGTTCCAGATGTATTTCAACAAGAACAAATTGAGCATGGAGCTGCACCACCTCAAGATTTAGGAATTAAATTAATAGGATATTTTGAAACAGTTTCCGCAATCAGTCTAAGTAACATTTGTGGAAAAGCAGCATCTCTGGCTAAACAGCAGAGACTTCCTCACTGTCCCTGTTTAAGAATGTGAATGGTATCCAGGGGGGTCCCAAGCGAGGTTGACATTAATAGGGACCAATTACTATTCGCCTCTCTGGGTCTGGTTGTGGCCAAGCAAGACGTGGCTAGACGATGGGGAGTGGAGGAGAATCCCACAATACAGGAATGGACAAGGGAAATGGACCTTTAATTGGCTGCTGAACATATTACATATGTGAATAGGGGATGCCCCGGACAATTCCATAAAGTCTGGGGTCCATGGAGGTGTTACTATGGGTTGGATTTCTGGGACACTCTACATGAATCCACACCAGTGACCTTGCTGATCATGACACTGTTACACATAGGGTCTCCCTTAGTCGGGAGCATACCACGATCTCCTTGTTTCTAGGCTCAAACTTGAAGATAGGTTTCGCAGAATGACAACACTATTTATTGACTTTAACACGGTACACCAGGAATGTTGGGATGCTGTCATTGGTGGCTCTGTTTTATGCGACTGAGGTTATGGTTTTGTAATCTGCATGTACTTATCATCAACAAAATAAAACGATTTATAAAAAAAAAATGTATGTGAATAGGAGCTACCGATAAATAATTCCTGAAATAATGCATCTATGCGCCATGATACCTTGGAATCATGAGCCATCAAATAACATCACAAAGCAAAAAGTGAGATTGAGGGTTCTGGTAAATACAAAACTATGCGGGTGACTATAAAGAAGCAGAGAGTTAAACAAGAGAAGAGGACTGGAAATCCATCAACCCAGAAGCCCAGACAGGGTGGTTACAATATTAGGGACCAAGACAAAATTAAAACGAAGGATCAATATCAATATTCTCATCTGATTTACAGGACTCTGGCAGTAAAAGTGCAAAGAGAAGTGAATGGATCAAGTACGTCAGACAAAATGAGTTTTCAAGTAGAAAGTTGAATCAGGATGGGAAGCTGAGGTTAGTGTAAGGAAGGAGGAGAAAGGTTCGAACTCTAAGATTTACAATACAAACATCAATGTAGCTAGACTTAATAAAGATTAAGGGGATAGATTATGCACATTTGAAGCAATATTCTGGCTGCATTTATCCGGTGCCTATAACATTATTCTTGCAAAGAAGAATAACTGTCCTCCAAGCTTTATAAGGGATTCGCTCCAAGGGGAGGAGGTAATAATGTTAGCAGTTCATCTTTACTACCTGAAGAGCTCAGGGAAAAATATACATGCAAGTGGGCTTTAAAATAGAGTCCAGCGCCATATAGAAACCAAACGGGGGGGGGGGGGGGGGGGATTAAGATTCTATTCCACGTCATTCCTTTACAGAGTGAGCCACAAATACAGGCTCAATATCCTATGAAGCCTGAAGCAAAATGCTACATCATTTCTACAATATCAAGGGATTACAGTGCCTTGTAATTCTAAAATGAACACCCTTCCTTTCCCAGGTTTAAAAAAATCTGACTGATCACATACAACAGCATTGGATTACAGAAACTTAACTTCACACAGACTCATTTATGCTGTACAAAATGTACATGGAACAGGACTCATGACGAATCTGCTGCAAAAAAAATATAAAACATACCTAGACATTTCATACTTGGAGAGCACGGCTGTTAGCTAAGTATAATTTAGAACATGCCATCTATGCTGTGAAAGGCCGCAGAAAAAGATTGTTGGGGGAGAAAATCTGGGCCCCAGTGCAGGACTGGATTCAGGGGGAGTTGGGTGGGTTAGACGGCTTGTCTTTACTAGATATTGCTTAAATATGATTCATTATTGTTTATTTGTATTCTGATCATTTACTGAACTGCAATGTGTCGATTTCTTCTTTCTTTTCTCTTTTCTTGATTTTCTAATAATGTCTTGTACCTGACTTGCTTGCAATAAAAAATTGGAAAAAACAAAAAAACAAAAGACATTTTCAGTGGCTTTTCAGTCAAAATACAGGACATGAAAGCAAATACTTAACTGCTTTTAACAAGGAAAAGGTTGCATGAGATTGCGAATAATCTATGAAAATAGTACTGGTTTATTAGTCGCACGCATTATGGAGTTCTTACAGGAAGATCCCGAGACGCTATCCAATACTAATGACATTTACATTACGAATGATGACTTAGAATAACTGACTGGGGTGTACCAGATAGTGACAATACTAACCATAAGCAGTTACAAAATTAGATGTATAAAAACTAAAATAGCTTATTTGAATGTGATTTTCCTCAGATACAAATCACCCAGTGAGGGTAGGAGGGTGGCACTAGACTCATTGCAGAAATGTGCCAAAAGCCTCCAAATATGTTAAGAAAGTTACAAGCTCTGATGGGATTGCTTAACTTTGAAAGGACTTAGGGCCAGATGTAGGTAATCCCAATTTACCTATTCTTAAATACCGAAGTTTACTGATTCGGTATTTAAGAATAAGTAAATGGAATGTAGATAAATTTTCGGTAAAAATTACCGAATCGGTAAGGGTCGGTATTTACCGAATCGGTATTCCGATTCGGTAATTGCCATTCATTCCTATGGGCCTGGAGGCCCATAGGAATGAATGACAATTACCTAATCGGTAAATACCGATTCGGTAAAATGGGGAAACATTCAAGGGTGCCAGGGTGTCACTTTGACACCCTGTTGCACCCCTGAATCGTGCTTGTGTGCAGATGCGGCACACATACATGTCTGCCACATGGCACAGTTGAAAATGCACAGATTTGCATTTTCAAAGGTATTCGTTATTTACCACCAACTTATAGTTGGTGTTAAATAACGAATCCTTACAGGTGAAAAGCACTCACCTGAGTGCTTCCTACATTTCAGATTTGGTAATTTACCGAATCGGTATTTAAGAATTCGGTAATTTTCCTGAATTCTTAAATACCGATTCGGTAAATTACCGAATCTGAAATCTAGCCGCCTAGCAGGCTTCGACTTTTCGTGCACTTGACAAACAATTTGAGTACGATTCTACTCACCACATGCACACATTTCTACAATTGACAGAAAACTGCACTATACGGACGGCTCTGCACAATTTATGGTTGGTGATAAACAAAAATAGCAAATGTAATCTGCTGGGTGCACACAACAAAAGTTTAGGTGATGGATCTGCACAACTTGCAGAAATTCATTCCTTGTTGCTTGTACTACAGAAGGCAAATCAATTAGTTTCCACAATAATAGTATCAGAATCATTCTTCTGTATGCAAAGGTGGTTGCCCTACAAGACAAGCTTCCTGTACTATAACAGTGAAGGAATTCATGCTAAAGGAAATTGTGCTCTTCATGCTTCAAAGATATCAGGGGTGACAAGATCTCAAACCAAAATCAAAACCGATATTTTGTTAGCAATTCAAGCAACAGCCATGGTTGAAAGGACTCCTGAAGACCTACCTTGCAATTACTCCTACACCCTCAGTCAATATAACACTATGATAGTTTCCTTGCCACGAATGGGAGATAGACATATTCCTAGTGAGCAGGTTAGATTACACCTAATTAAAGCCGCACATGAGGGGGTTAGCATCTGCTCGTGCTGGTAGGAGAGCCAAAGTAGTCATTCGCTAGCAAAGATAACTAAAAACTGTACAGCAATGTAACATCGGCCAACAAATAAAACATCCACTCTTTCAAGCCCAACACAGACTCCCCTTACTATCTCCAATCCCCTATTCAGGGTAATTTCCTTCGATCATATCAGGCCAATCAATTTAGTAAACCGATATAGGTACATGTTAGTTGCTGCTGATTCATGCTCCATATTACTGTGGGTTTGGCCACAAACAAATGCTGATGCATGAGCAATCATAAAAGACTTGCAATGCTTAGTATCAATGGATGAAGTTCCTAACTTTTATAGTCCTGCATTCGCTGCGCAGACATTCAGTGATGATGTTTCTGCTCTTAAAGTAAGTCTGGATTACTTGCACACATATTCTACAGCAACAATGATTAACAAAGCATGAACAGCAGTACACATAAGCAAGCCTTGACCTCTAGGGTATTAAAAACAGGTTGGCTACATAATATGCATGGAGTTCAGAGAGCATTCAATAATTTGCCTAGTGAAGTAGTAGGTGTTCATACTCCAAATGAGATGCTCTTCACAGTATCTATGTAGGGAGCGACCCTTGACCCTGTCTCCAGGCAGGTTACTCCCGACACCGCGCAGCTCCAACTGACTGCGCCCGTGTCTCTGTCGCTGCTGCTGAGGGAGTACGAGGCCCACCTCCACCCGCAGGCTACCACCTGCGCCTCATCCCTGGTGGCCAGTGGTAGGTCGTAGGTTTGCTTTGTGGTATTTTGTATTGTGCTCCCTGACCGTTTTTACTGTACTGTATTTGCTTCTGTGACAGTTTCTATTGTATTGTATTTGCCTCTGCGACTGCTTTACTGCATTGTATCTTGCTTCCTTCCTCCTTCCTGTTACATACTGCCCTTTTGCCCTCTCTCCGCTTTGTGACCGCTTTGTGACCGCTTTGTGACCGCTTTATTGCATTGTATCTTGCCTCCTTCCTCCTCCCTGTTACTGACTTCCCTTTTGCCTTCTCTCTGCTTTGTGACAGCTTTATTGCATTGTATCTTGCCTCCTTCCTCCTTCCTGTTACTTACTGCCCTCTTGCCTTCTCTCCCCTTCGCCGTCCCTTCCTCCCGCTTTCCCGCCGCTGAGTCCCTTGCGGCCCCGCCCCCCCGCTCGCCCATTCGTCGTTGCCCCCTCCCACATCTCCTTCTTATGGCGGCCGCGCTGCTGGCGCGCCTAAGGCAAGCCCGCCTGCGCCCGTCCGTGCCTGGCTGCGCACAATGCCAGAACCCCTGGCCCCTGCGAACACCACAACGCCCGACTCCACTACGATGCCAGCACCCGCCACGCACTCAACCCCGGATGAGACACACCTGCTACCGGGCGACCTCGAAGCGCACCCAAGGACCCTTCACCTGCCGGAACTGCAGCTTCACCAGCACCCGGCCCGCCAAACCCCCAAGCAAAGAACCTAACTACCTCAGATGCATCATCCTCAACACCCGCTCGGCCCGCAAACACGCCATCGAACTCTGGGACCTTCTCGACTCTACATCCCCAGACGTCGCCTTCCTGACAGAGACCTGGCTGAACCCCACCTCAGCTCCCGACATCGCCATAGCCATCCAGGAAGGCTACAAGATCACCCGCAGGGACCATACCAACGGCGTAGGACGAGGAATCGCCATCCTGCACAGGAACACCCTCAGAGTCTCGACCAACACCGTCAACACCCTCAGCACCGCCTAACACATGCACTTCCAGATCCACCCTGATCCCAACACCACCCTCAAAGGAACCCTCATCTACAGACCCCGCGGTCCTCGACCACAGTTCAGCGCTCCATCGCCGATTTCATCAGCACACACGCCCTAGCCTCCACGGACTACATCCTCCTTGGGGACCTGAACTTCCACCTCGAGAACAACAACGACACCAACTCCTCCACCCTGATCGACAACCTCGCCAACCTCAGACTCAGACAACTCGTGACAACACCCACCCACGCCGCCGGCCACACGCTCGACCCCATCTTCACCGCAAGCCCCAATGTCTCCTTCAACCACACCAGCGAACTCCACTGGACCGACCACCACTGCATCCAATTCACCTTCAGGAAGGCCACCGCGCACCACCGCACCAACAGATGTCTCGACGCTGCTGGAGCAAAATCACCGAAGACCAGCTAACCACCACCCTCGCCCAAAACCCACCCGCCGACTCCACTGACCCCGACACCGCCGCCCGCAACCTCAGATAATGGATCGACAACTGCACCAACACCCTCGCCCCACTCAAGACACCCTCCAACAGCCAGCAAGAAAGCCACCTGGTTCACCGAAGTCCTCCAGGCCTCCAAACGAACATGCCGAACACTGGAGAAGAACAGGCTCCGCGAATGAACACCGGACAGCTACACAGCCCACAAGAACGCCGCCCGCAGACACCATCAACTTATCAAAGCCGCCAAGAGGGCCTCATTCAAAGACCGCCTAGATAACAACGCACACAACAGCAATGAGCTCTTCAACATCGTAAAAGAACTCTCCAACCCCAGCTCTAACACCAACGACATCCCGCCCTCACAAGATCTGTGCGACTCGCTGGGCACCTTCTTCCACAGCAAGAACGCCGACATCCACGACAGCTTCAACGCCACGACCGCCCCGACAACCACCGCCTCCATGACCACCGCCTGCTCTCCTGGACCAGCATCAACGACGAGGACACCAGCGAGATCAGGACCACCATCCTCTCCGGATCTCCATTAGATCCATACCCTCACCACATCTTCAACAAAGCCTGCACAGCCATCGCACCCCTCTCCGGAAAGTAATCAACATCTCCTTCGCAACCTTCCCGGATAGCTAGAAGCACGCCAAGATCAACGCCTTACTTAAGAAACCCAAGGCAGACCCCAAAGACCTCATTAACTTCCGACCCATCTCCCTGCTCCCGTTTCTGGAGAAGGTCACAGAGAAAATCGTCAACAAACAACTGACCCGCTACCTCAAGGAAAATGGCATCCTGGACCCGTCCCAGTCCGGGTTCCTCAGCAACCACAGCACTTAAACCACCCTGCTTGACAATGGAGAAACAGCAGCCCTCATCCTCCTGGACCTGTCAGCCACCTTGGACACAGTCTGCCACCGCACACTACGAACACGCCTACACGATGCCGGGATCCAGGAGAAGGCCCTGAACTGGACCACATCCTTCCTCTTCGGCAGAACTCAGAGCATCCACCGAATTCATCTGCTGCATACCCCAGGGCTCCTCCCTAAGCCGCACACTGTTCAATATCTACATGGCACCCCTCGCCCGCGTCGCCCGACAGCACAACCTCAACATCATCTCTTATGCCGACGACACCCAGCTGATCCTCTCCCTCACCCCAAAGACCCTCACACCACCAAGGCCACCCTCCACGAAGGAATGAAGGCCGTCGCCGAATGGATGAGCAACAGCCGACTGAAGCTGAACTCGGACAAGATGGAGGTCCTCATCCTCGGCTCCACCCCTTCAGCCTGGGACGACTCCTGGTGGCCGACAACACTAGGAACAGCCCCAACACCCGCCGACCACGCATGCAACCTAGTGGTCATCCTCGACTCCACCCTCTCCACGACTAAGCAGGTCAACGCTGTCTCCTCTTCCTGCTTCAACACCCTGAATGCTCCGCAGGATCTACAAGTAGATCCCCACCAAAATGAGAAGAACAGTCACCCAGGCCCTTGTAACCAGCAGGCTGGACTACAGAAACGCCCTCTACGCAGAAACGTCGGCCAAGCTCCTGCGACGACTGCAAAGCATCCAGAACACCTCGGCACGTCTGATCCTCGACATCCTGTGCCGCAGCCACATCTCACCCTACCTGAGAAACCTGCACTGGCTCCTCATCAGCAAGAGGATAACATTCAAGCTCCTCATCCACTCACACAAAGCTCTCCACAACACCAGCCCAGCATACCTCAACAGACGACTCAGCTTCTACACCCCCATTCGCCAGCTCGGCTCCACCGGCCTCGGCCTCGCCACAGTCCCCCGAATCAGAAAAACGACCGCCTGCGGCAGATCTTTCTCCCACCTCGCCGCCAAGACCTGTAACACCCTCGCCACCAACCTACGGCAGACCCAAGACCTACTGGCCTTCAGAAGAATCCTGAAGACATGGCTCTTCGATCAGTAGCAGTGCCTCCCCGCCCCAGAGCCTTGAGACCCTCACGGGTATGTAGTGTGCTTTACAAGTGTATTGATTGATTGATTGATTTTATATATGCCCAATCTCTATGGCAGAAGAAAAATATTTTGACCTGGGCTAACATTGAGGGGCATATGTACAAGTTCCTATCTCCACGGGTATGGCCGTTTTTCCTACGTTCCTGTGGCAATAGGGGCTTTGCAAGGCAGAGTTAAGCCACTTAACGTGGCTTAACGCTGCCTTGACCATAAGGCCCCTTTTCACACTATGCTTAGCGTGAAAGGGGTGGGCAGTGGGCAGGGGTGTTGCGCTGGGCGTTCCACCGCAACATTCATTGATTTTCACGCTATCCCCTATTTACAAGGGTGGCGTAAATAGGAAGCAGCACTAAAACTGAGACCAGGGAAAACTTGGTCTTAACTTGGCAAAACAAGGAGAAATGCTTTTTTTCTCCTCGTTTTTGCTTTTTCCGTGTGTGCTGCCACATGGAAAAAGCGAAACGCCTTGGATTGTTCATGTGTAGGAAGGTGTCTCTTCCTGCACATAAACAGTCTTTAAAAAAAATGTCATTTCGTGCATTAAGCAGCACACATAGAAGTGACAAAACTGCATTTAAAGATTGTTTATGTGCAGGAAGGGACACCTCCCTACACATAAACAATCTTTCCCTGCACGCAGACACCCTTGCACAATGGTGAAAGGGTGCCTGCGTTGGCGCTAAGCTGCTAAACCTAGCGCCAGCGCAGGGGAAAACACAAGGCTGGACCATATTCTTGTAACTATGGTGCAGCCTTGCGTTTCTGAACTGCATCACACTGCCACTTCTTTGTACATATGGCCCTGAATGTCTTGCAGAGAAACCAGGAGGGCAGACAAAAGCTATCTAATTTGAAGCATTCTGACTCCACCACCAGAAAATATGAGATTCTAAAAGCTGTGGACTGGTGGCTCTCCAAATTAGGTGAACTAGGTCAAAAAAAGATTCCCAATAAACAAGTGTTTGGGCCATCTTACAGAACACCTGTTCCTGTTCTTTAGGTATAAGGCACACAAATTATACTCCTGCCTCCAAAGCCTGGTTCAAACAAAAACAGGAAGGTGTCTATTGATCACATTAAAAAGTATTATGTTGCAGAATCTGTTCAGCAGTTCCCACTTGAAACCACAGTGTCTTTGGACTAGAACTTTACAGCCTCTCTCTACTCTGAAGGAGCAATCCAAAGAAGAGAGAAGTCACCTTAAAATGTGTGTCAGCTTCCATGGAAGAGCCTTATGCTGTGATTTCAACCCCAACATTTTCAACTACTGCTATGATTTACTATGAACCACCAAATGAGTTAAGACCAACTGAAAATATGTCCTTGCAAGAAATAACACTTTATGAGAATGATTCTGACTTTGGGTTAGATGAAATACCGACACACTCCACAGTTGCTCAACGTCACTGCAGACGTTCTTTGTGACATGTATCTCCTACCACTGTGTTCCTCTTTCTGGAATGCTACTAGAGTGCTTTTTTCATATTACTGTGGATCATCATGCTGATCACAGTGCTGCTGTTCATAAATGGACATTACATTCCTAATAAAAATGTGTTTGCTATGGTTCAAAACTGCATTCTTCTTCTCACAAAGGAAATTGGGATCATCATGCTATGAACATCACTGTACATCCTGTGCTGGATGTTCTAGTTTGGGAAAAGGTTCCTTATCAGATCATGGGACCTACTTAACCGTTAAAGCTCCCCCATGTTTTGAAAAATACTCTAGATGTATTTATAATATGTAGTTCCTTTTCAGATCAATGGGTCCTAAAGACTGTTACAAGAATGTTGAATGATTTACAGCTACATACTACTTAAACAATTAAGGGCCAGATGTAGGACCATTCCATTTTACGAGTCTCAAATTGTGACGTTTTGGGACTCGCAAAATGGAATGTACAACAGGTCTCAATGTGTGACCCCATTGAGAATGACCAGCACTCACAGGGATGGTGGCCTGCTGGGGTCAGCAGACCACCATGTCTGTGACTGCTTTTTAAATAAAGCAGTGTTTTAGAAAAACGTAGCCCGTTTTCCTCAAAGGAAAATGGGATGCATTTAAAAAAGAAAAATGAAACATTTCTGTTGAATTTTTTAAGAGTAGGCAGTGGAATGTGGTACCACTGCCTGCTGTTAAAAAATATTTTCGCTGCCAGTCACAAAGGGGAAGGGGTCCTTCCTGTTTGCGAGTGGCTTAACAAATGGGCCATTTGCCATAGATCTGTTGAAAATCTGGCCGTACAAGACTATCAGCCTGATTCATGAAGCTAAATAGCGATCGCAATAGCTGCGAAAAAGCAACTGCGATTGCAATTCATAAAAAAGGTATCCAAGAAAAAAAATTGCGAATTCGTTAAGACATAATAGCGAATTCGCAATATAATTCGCAGAATCCTGGTAGTAGCCCAATAGCGATTCAGAAAAAGCGAGAAACCACGGATTCTGCGAATAAGTATACCAATTCGCAATACAATCGCAATCGCTATTCAAGATGAATCGCAATTAGCAAAAAACCCAAAAATCGTTGTTTGCGAGGCGCAATTTAAGGACAACCCAAAGCAGGTGGTAACCATCAAAGTAAAAAAAAAAAAATTTGAAAAACCGTTTCCCAATCAGCAACAGGTGCTGGCCTGACCAAACACACTTAATGAGATGCAGCTGCAGCATTAGGACTCTCACAATGCCAGGACTGTACATGGTGGTCAGGCGACGAAGGCTACAGCGAGCTGCACGGAACAGACGCAGGATCCAGGAGAGGATATTCCGCCAGCAGGTCACCCTGCTGGGCCAAACCAGAGAGCAAATATACGCTAAGTACCGCCTGAATGGGCCAATGATCATCAAGCTAATCCAGGACCTGGACCCCCTGATGCAGCACCCAACAAGGCGGACCAATGCCGTGCCCACACATGTTCAGGTATTGTGCAGCCTGCACCTTCTGGCCTCCGGAAGCTTCCAGGGGATAGTTGCCGCTGCTGGGGGGATATCCCAGCCCACCATGTCCCGCTGCCTAAGGAGTTTCCTAGATGCAATGCTGACCCAGCTACACCAGCACATAAAATTCCCCACCAGTCAACAGGACTTGGATGAGACCAAGCATCAATTCTACAATGTAGCGCAATTTCCATATGTGATAGGATGCATTGACTGTACCCACATCCACATCTGCCCACCAGCACAAACGGAATACATGTACCGCAACCGCAAGTCCTACCACTCCCTCAACATCCAGATGGTGTGCAATGCCAAGCCATACATCACGGACATAGTGGCACAGTACCCGGGGAGCACACATGACTCCTTCATATTCCGGCACTGCGGCCTCCACACACGACTGGCCAGGGGAGACTTTGGTGAAGGACACCTACTTGGTAAGTACACTTGCCCCACAATGTTACACTGTGATGAACTAGCTGCGCTGCACAGGCACTCACCCTCTGCGCCTCTCATTCAGGTGACAGTGGCTACGCTCTCCGTGAATACCTCCTCACCCCATACCTCAACCCTGCTACACCACAGCAACGGCGTTACAATGTAGCACACATACGCACAAGGAATTGCATTGAGAGGACATTTGGGCTGCTGAAGAGCAGATTCCACATACTTCACAAGACTGGTGGGGCCATGTACTACAGTCCTGATGTCTGCTGCCGCATTGTGACTGTGTGTGCAATACTACACAACATTGCTACCAAGCGCCGGATTCCTGTAGAGATATCTGGCAGTGAGTCGGTAGGGGACGACCGGCCACCTGCACATGCACGTCATGCACGCGGGGAACATCCAGCTGAAGGACACAGACGGCGCAACCACATCACAATTAACTGTTTCTAGTGCACCCACTCCCCTCACCCAACACTTCACAAATGCATGACAATGGAAATAATGACAGGAGTCCGATGTTCAATGCTTGAATAAATATTATTGTTGATAGCACAATAATATGGAATAATTGTTATGATTTACATGTGAGGAGTATTGCGCCATACTGCTCAATGTTTTAGACACGACATGCTTATGTCAGCAGCATGTCCCTGCCCATGGATTGAAATGTCATGTGCGCCTCCGGTGCGCAGCACCCAGTCGCCTCTCAGGCTCCTCCTCCAGCAGGGCACGTGATCCCACACTGGGCCTGCTGCTGCGACCTGTGATGCAGACAGGCTGCTGACACTCGATGTCCCCTCGCTTGTGTCATCCCCACCAGCATTGGCTGGGCCAGTTGGTTGTAGAGCCAGGACAGCACTGGTCACATGCTCAAGTACACGTGCCACGTCCTCGCTGCATTGTACCATCTGCAGCTGCATTGCCAGACACCGACGGGACAGCTGGGAGGTGGCATTTCCTATCACGTAGTTAGAACGCGTGTAGGCCGAGAGGCGCGTGAGTAGCTGGCGTTGGCGGCAGCGGGCGATGTTGCGCTGGCTGATGATGGCCGTAGTGTTTGCCTCCATGGCAGTTGTCATCCGATCAATTCGATCAGACACATTGGCAACATTTCTGCCTATGTTGTGGAGCTGCAGTTGTATGGCACCTTGGCGTCGTGCCTGCAATTGGTGCACTCGCAGCATGCGGCGCTCAATACTGAGCCCTGGCACACGCACAGCCATCGCCCTCCTGCCGGTGCGTGCTGTACTCTGCTGCGGCTCCCTGACATGCCTGCTGTGCTGGCTGCCCACAGTGGGTGTGCGCTGTGTCGCAGGTCTAGCAGCACCTGATGTTGATGGTGCCACTGGGATGGGTCTTGCAGCTGGCACTGGTGCTGTGCCTGATGGAGCAGGCGTTGCTGGTGGTGGTGTTCATGGTGGCACCGGTGCTGTGCCTGATGGAGCTGGCGTTTCTGGTGGTGGTCTGCATGGTGGCACTGGTGCTGTGCCTGATGGAGCTGGCGTTGCTGGTGGTGGTCTGCATGGTGGCACTGGTGCTTGGCCAGATGGTGCTGGTTGTGTGGATGTTTGCTCCTCCTCACCCTCAGGCTCCTCTGGTGCCTCATCTATCTGCAGCCTCTCGCTGTCACTGCTGGTGTTATCTGCGCCACCTGGGATGGAAAGTGGACGTAGATTAATTGCATGTCTCTTTGACATGTGCAGTTGGTACATGTATGCTGGCTACCATTCCCTGACTGGCTGTTGCATTGCGGACATTGGGACATGTCTGGCTGCATTGGAGTTTTTGTAAGTTGTGGGCAGACTACATGTCCCACAATGCAATAGGGCATGTTCTGATGTGCATGGGCTGCATGACTGGGGTTGATCATGGGAGGCTATAGGGTCATGGCCATTGTTAGGGGAGAGGGTCGCAGTCGCATGCCACTTACCTTGGCTGTCTTGGGTGGGTCGGGATGAGTCCAGAGGGATAACCCCAACACATGCCTCACGCTGCAGTGTGTCCTCCACACGATCCTCCAAGGGGGTGTTGGGAGGGACTGTTGGATCTCCCCCTCCAGTGACAAGGCTCTCACCCAGCCTCTCAGCCACCCTCTCCTTGGCACGACCTCGGAGGTCGTACCACCTCTTTTTGAGGTTGTCTATGGACCTCTGTGTTACTCCCACTGTGTTGACTCTGGCGCGGATGCGCAGCCACAGTCGCCGTTTCTCGGCCTCAGGAACCCTCCTGGAGTCCCTGCCAAATAGTTTGTTGTGGTCATGGCAGACTCCATCGATTAGATGCTCCAGCTCCTGCTCGGAAAATTTTATCTTGCGCTTGCGCCCGGTGTCACTGGGCCCTGCTGCTGCATCCTGTGGCATAGCTGCAGTCTGCAATATCCAAAATATCCAAGTCTGGAGGTGTTTTGAGAGGAGCTCTGTGTGGTGCTGCTTCAATCTCTGCCTCAGTGTTCTCAATGGGGGTGGGAACTGCCTGCTTCCTGGTTGTGATGTCATCACTGTGCTCGAAATGCGACTTCCCGTTTTTGCGATCTCGCTATTAGCGAGATCGCAATTTACGATCTCGCTATTTGCGAGATCGCTATTCCTACACGGAAATGGACGGATTTAGCGGATTTTTCTGTGAATTTGAATAATCGCTATCGCCTTTTGCGGACGCTTGCGATTCACTTTATTTTCTCGCAGTTTTTGATGAATCCCATTCTGCGAGTTCTAAATAGCGATTCGGTATTGATCGCTATTTAGAACTCGCAGATTTCGGTTTTCATGGATCAGGCTGTATGAGTATTGGACGAAAACATTGAGGAGAAAAGTTTTTGGTATTAACATATTGCCGAATTCAGGGTAGAGGAGCTTTATTTAGAGCATTCATAATTCCCAAAGAATTGATTTTTGTGACTAAAACTGTCCAGAACTGTCCAGCAGACAAAGACCACGGGTCTGGGATTTGAATCCATTATAGATTTTAAAAAGCCTTTAATTCCAAACGTCACTTCAGCACAATTTCCAAATTGGCAAATGAAAACAAACATTACGGATTCCGAATGAAATGACATGATCAAGAATGGGACTTATAATTTGACCATATTTTTAATATTTTTTAACTACTTTTTATTAGCATTTTGTTAAATAATACAGTGCAATGTGTAAACCCGCATTTGTAATAGTCATATATGCCCAATGTTAGAGCGGCACAACAATAGATCACTGGGAAGCATAGAGGATGCAAAGGAGAAGAGACAGAAGCAAAAAAACATAATAAAAGCATACAAATTGTACGAAAATGTGCCACAAGAGCAAAGTGTCTGTTTTGAAGGATGCAGTAAGGACATTCGACCCTGCAATATTAAAAACAATGATATAATAACAACTTGTCCTGAATTGGTCCTCACCTGTGGGCACATGACAGATGTAGCGACATAGCACCATGGCAACATAATGATCCACATACAGTGGGAGAAATGTGCTGTATAGGTTGTGCCTCACTAGGGGCATCATCAGTCTTGCCTATGATGGCAAGGAGTTCTGTTAGGTGCTCGTCTCAGGCAGAGGCTATAGAGTATTTGCGTAGGCCCTTGGAGTCCTCTCAGTGGACTGCCTTACTTTCGCCTGAATCTAGGGCTCCAGAGAAAGGTCCTTATTCGTCGCCAGGGGGGAGGAATTTCCGCTTGCGAATAATTTGTCGATGGGCCAATAGGAATGCCAAGTCTATAAAGTGTGTTAATGCTTTAGCCTTCTTAGAGTGATGCAGAAAACCCACTAGGCATACCTCATCAGCCTGGCTAAACTGGGGTGGCATTGTGAGCAAAAGAAAGATGGATTTAGCCCAGATCTATTGACTAGGGGTGAGTGTTTGATTTGCTCTAGATTCTGTCCATCATCTGTGTGTCTTTTGCTTTCTCGCCTTAAGTGTGTCGGGTATGCCCAGACATAGCTCCTAGGCTTACTGTGTCACTGGATTCAAGCTATCCAGGCTGATAAGGGGTCAATCAATCAATCAATCATATCATTTGTAAAGCGCACTACTCTCCCGTGAGGGTCTCAAGGTGCTGGGGTGGGGAATACTGCTACTGCTCGAAAAGCCAGGTCTTGAGGAGTTTTCTGAAGGTCAGCAGGTCTTGGGTCTGCCGTAGGTGGATGGGGAGGGTGTTCCAGGCCTTGGCGGCGAGGTGGGAGAACGATCTGCCGCCTGAGGTCGCTCTTCGGAACCGGGGGACTGTAGCGAGGGCGAGGTCGGCGGAGCGGAGCTGACGGGTGGGGGTGTAGAAGCTGAGTCGTCTGTTGAGGTACGTTGGTCCGGTGTTGTGGAGTGCCTTGTGTGCGTGGGTGAGGAGCTTGAAGGTTATCCTCTTGTTGACCGGGAGCCAGTGCAGGTCTCTCAGTTGGGGTTTGATGTGGCTGCGGCGAGGGATGTCGAAGATCAGGCGCGCAGAGGCGTTCTGGATGCGTTGGAGCCGTCTCAGGAGTTTGGCCGAGGCTCCTGCGTAGAGGGCATTTCCATAGTCCAACTTGCTGCTGACAAGGGCCTGGGTGACTGTTCTTCTCGTTTCAGTGGGGATCCACTTGTAGATCCTATGGAGCATGCGGTGGGTGTTGAAACAGGAGGAGGAGACGGCGTTGACCTGTCATGGAGAGGGTGGAGTCGAGGATGACCCCTAGGTTGCGTGCGTGGTCGGTGGGTGATGGAGCGGTTCCCAGTGCGGTCGGCCACCAGGAGTCGTCCCAGGCCGAAGGGTTGGATCCGAGGATGAGGACCTTCGTTTTGTCCGAGTTCAGCTTCAGTCGGCTAATCCTCATCCATTCAGCAACGGCCTTCATTCCTCTGTGAAGGTTGGTTTTGGTGGTGTGGGGGTCCTTGGTGAGGGAGAGTATCAGCTGGGTGTCATCGGCGTAGGAGAGGATGTTGAGGTCGTGCCGACAGGCGACATGGGCGAGCGGTGCCATGTAGATGTTAAACAGGGTTGGGCTGAGGGATGAGCCCTGGGGTACGCCGCAGATGATCTCGGTGGCTTCAGAGTGGAAGGGGGGAAGGCGGACGCTCTGTGTTCTGCCGGAGAGGAAGGAGGTGGTCCAGTCCAGGGCTTTCTCTTGGATCCCAGCATTGTGGAGGCGTGTTCGTAGTGTGTGGTGACAGACCGTGTCAAAGGCGGCTGACAGGTCCAGGAGGATGAGGGCCGCCGTTTCTCCGTTGTCCAGCAGGGACTTGATGTCATCGGTGGCGCAGATGAGGGCAGTCTCGGTGCTGTGGTTGCTACGGAACCTGGACTGGGAAGGGTCCAGGATGTTGTTCTCCTCGAGGTAGCGGGTCAGTTGTTTGTTGACGGTCTTCTCGATGACCTTTGCCGGGAATGGGAGCAGGGAGATGGGCCGGAAGTTCTTGAGGTCCTTGGGGTCCGCCTTGGGTTTCTTGAGTAAGGCATTGATCTCGGCGTGCTTCCAGCTCTCGGGGAAGATTGCTGTCTCGAAGGAGGTGTTGATGACTTTCCGGACATGGGGTGCGATGGATGTGCTGGCTTTGTTGAAGATGTGGTGTGGGCATGGATCTGACGGAGATCCGGAGTGGATGGTGTTCATGATCTTGATGGTGTCATCGTTGTTGATGTTGGTCAAGTAGAGCAGGCGGTTGGTGCAGATGGTGGTCATGGGGGCGGAGGTCTCAGTGGTTGTCGGGGCGGTCGTGGCATTGAAACTGTCGTGGATGTCTGTGATCTTGCGGTGGAAGAAGGTGGCCAGCGAGTCGCACAGGTCTTGCGAGGGTGGGACGTCGTTGGTGTTGGAGCTGGGGTTGGAGAGTTCCTTCACGATGTTGAAGAGCTCTTTGCTGTTGTGCGTGTAGTTGTCTAGGCGGTCTTTGAAGGAGGCCCTTTTGGTGGATCTGATGATGTGATGGTGTCTGCAGGTGGCATTCTTGTGGGCGGCAAGGCTGTCCGGTGTTCGTTCACGGAGCCAGATCTTCTCCAGCTTTCGGCAGGTTTGCTTGGAGGCCTGGAGGTCTTCAGTGAACCAGCTGGCTTTCTTGTTGGAATGATTGTTGGAGCGTTTCTTGATCGGGGCGAGGGTGTTGGCACAGTCGTTGATCCACTGTCTGAGGTTGCGGGCGGCGGTGTCGGGGTCGGTATGGTCGGCGGGTGGGCTCTGGGCGAGGGTGGTGGTTAGCTGGTCTTCGGTGACTTTGCTCCAGCACCGTTGAGGCATCTGTTGGGTGCCGTGGTGCGTGGTGGGTTTCTTGAAGGTGAAGTGGATGCAGCGGTGGTCGGTCCAGTGGAGTTTGGTGGTATGGTTGAAGGAGATGTGGGGGCTTGCGGAGAAAATGGGGTCAAGCGTGTGACCGGCAGAGTGGGTGGGTGTTGTGACGAGTTGTCTGAGTCCAAGGTTGGCTAGGTTGTCGATCAGGGTGGTGGAGTTTGTGTCGTCATTGTTCTCGAGGTGGAAGTTCAGGTCCCCGAGGAGGATGTATTCCATGGAGGCGAGGGCGTGTGTGCTGACGAAGTCGGCGATGGAGTCGCTGAACTGTGGTCGGGGTCCGGGCAGTCTGTAGATGAGGGTTCGTCTGAGGGTGGTGTTGGGGTCGGTGTGGATCTGGAAGTGCAGGCGTTCGGCGGTGCTGAGGGTGTCGTCGGTGTTGGTCGAGACTCTGAGACTGTTCCTGTGGAAGATGGCGATTCCTCATCCCGCTCTGTTGGTGCGGTCCTTGCGGGTGATCCTTGCGGGTGATGCCCCGAAACCAGTCCCAGGATGCTTGTTTTCAGTCCAGGGAGGACATGGCTTGGCAGTTCACGCTAGACTGTTCCCATGAGGCACATGGTCAAGACTGATTTGCATATAGCTGGATCTAAACTAGGGTGGCATGGTGAGAAAAGAATAAAGGATTTAAACCAGACCTATAGGCTGGGGGTGAATGTTTGATTTGATCTCCATTCCGTCCATCATCCATGTGTTTTTTGCAAATGTGTGACGTTACAACGCATACATTTACAATGCATGCCTTTACAATGCAGTTTTTACATCGCAACATCCTTTACAACGCATTCTTTTACATAGCATGCCATTACATCACATTTTCAGAAACTACCTTTACAACGCATTCCATCACATCACATTATACCTTCACAACGCATACCTTTAAATTGCATTTAAGGTAAGTGTTGGATAGTATAGGGGTAATAATTACTATTCTAACTAAAGTGAGTGCAACAGTAGGGTAAGTGTTGGATAGTAAAGGGGTAAAAATTACTATTCTAACTCCAGTGAGTGCAATAGTAGGGTAAGTGTCGGATAGAGTAAGGGTACTATGCGTTGTAATGGTATGCATTGTAATGACTTGTGGATGAATTTTGTGTAATGTTTTGTTGACGATCGAAATTGGCCTCAGAGACTGATTTTCCAGCCTGAATATTAGGCAATGCCCCCATGCTCCCTAATTTTCGCATTGCTTGCACGTTAAAAAGGAATTAGAAACACATCTCACCATTTTGGTGAATCCCTCGCCGCCCCACGCCCGTCTGCCAACTTGGGTGTGTGTGACAAAGTGGACACCACGTTGCGGTGGTTAGCGGGCTAGTCTTCTGAGAGTGCCTTTCAGCCATTGACAATAAATAACTGCTAGTTTTGCGCGCAGCATCGCGCCAGAGGAGCGCCAGAGGAAAGCCCGTCTGTGCCCGTCCGGGCCATGACGGGCCCAGGGGCCACACACGCTGGTCATTTCCGGACATACTCGCCTGACGCCTTATGGGCATTAAAATCTGACTCTACCTGCCTAGATGAAGTCACCTTGGCTAATTTGCAGGCTGAGGACCTGGTACAGTCCGCAGGTATACGCCCTAGGCGTGACCCTACATCTACTGGCCGATGGTCACATGGCCTAAGATTGGCGACACTTAATACGCGGTCTCTACAGAAGCACCATCTAGAAGTTTTCTCTCTATTGCTTGACGGAGATATTGATATTCTTGCCCTTTCAGAGACCTGGCTTGGTTCTGCTTCTATGCCTGATATCTTGGCCGCCTTACCTCCAGATTATGATGCGATTTGCTACAATCGTCCAAATGATGATAAAGGGGGAGGTGTAGCCTTTCTGTTTAAAAAATGTCTGGTAGTAAAAGAGATTTTGGCTCAAAACTGTGCCTGTGCAGAGTTGTTAGGGATCAAAGTTTCGTCTAAATCTTCATGTATTGCTATTTTGGTAGTTTATCGCCCGCCGCAAAGTTCACCGGACTTTAATGAGATCTTTTTTGAAGTTCTGACGGACCTGGCTTCTAGGTACAAGTCCCTTCTGGTGGTAGGTGATTTTAATTATCACTGGGACAAAGTACCCAGAGACCCCACGGAGACTGAGTTCGAAGCCAACCTCTCGGTGCTCAATCTGCAACAGTTAGTGGTGGGTCCAACTCATGTGAAAGGCCATACACTGGACCTTGTCTGGTCCTCTCTGCCCAATACAGTCATTACGGATGTCGAGCCTTGTATTTGGTCAGACCATTTTATGATTAAGTGCTGGGTCCCAGGAGACCCGGTGCGAGCTGCACCTAATAAAGCTCAGAGAAAAATTCGACCATGGAACAAGGTGGAAGCTGACCTTCTAATTACGACCTTGTGCTCCGCCCCCCCCCCCCCATAATGAGTGGTACAGATCTGGATCTTGATTCTAGACTGTTAAAGACCTGGATGCTCGCTGCCCTGGATAATCTTATTCCAGAGCAGCTGGAGAGTATTAGAACTAGAGGGAAAGGAGCCCCATGGTTCGACGCCTCCTTGAAACAGAGGAAGCAAGCTCTTCGTAAGGCAGAGAGGAGGTGGAGACTCCACTACTGCCAAACAGAGGCTGAAATTTTTAAAACCCTGCTTTCTAAATATAAGGCGGACATCCTGGAAAGGAAGGCCGTATTCTATGAGGGAAGAATCAGGGAGGCGAACAACATACAGCGGGAGACCTTTATGATACTCAGGGAACTCACGCAACGAGAAGGGAAAATTTCTGAGTGTGATCAACCTGACTGCGACTCCTTCCAAACCTTCTTTCTTCAGAAGGTACAGGACATCATTGCAGATATCAAGGCACGGCCAGCTATAAGCATGCCGGCGAGCCACACTTTTCAAGCACCATTTGTGACTTTAAACAACTTCCCCTCCATTGACGACAGGCGCCTAGCGGAACTGGTCGGACAAACTAAATCAGGCTCAAAGGTAGATCCTTGTCCCCCAAAATTTTTTAAAATGGCCATGCCAGGTATTCAACCCCAGGTATTGAGCCTACTTAACAACTCATTGGAAACAGGTTATCTGCCAGCTCAGATGAAAGAAGCTAGGGTCTCCCCACTCTTAAAGAAAGCAGGAATGGACACAAAAACTCTAAAAAACTATAGGCCCATTTCACAGCTACCTTTCCTAAGTAAGATCCTTGAAAAGCATGTCCTCAGCACTCTAGCCGGTCATCTGGAAGAACACCATCTCCTCCATGTCAGGCAGGCTGGCTTTCGCCCCCAGCACAGTACGGAACTGGTTATGTCCTCAGTCACCGATGAGCTGAGAGTCAGGGCAGATAATAAACAGCCATGCGCCCTGATCCTCTTAGACTTATCGGCGGCTTTTGATACGGTCAGCCACACCATCTTGCTGGACCGTGTCGCGAATTTGGGGATCAAAGGCCAGGTGCTGAAGTGGCTGGAGTCCTTCCTGTCAGGTCGAACTCAGAGAGTGCAACTAGGAGACCAACTGTCTGGGATTAGTGAGGTGACCTGGGGGGTGCCCCAGGGCTCGGCTTTGTCCCCCCTGCTTTTCAATATCTATCTACAACCACTAGTGGAGGAGCTTTCGCGGATGAACTGCGAAATATTTAACTACGCAGACGATACCCAGCTAATAGTTCGGCTGGATGACACTAAAGAGGCCCAGGAATCTGTGAGAAATTTGCTCAGCTTCACAGTCAATTGGATGACCAACAATCTATTGAAAGTGAATGCTGATAAAACAGAGGTGCTAGTGATCAGCAAAAAAGAGGATCCCTGGAGTGATTTGTATTGGCCCCCTGAGCTGGGAATCACCCCGTCATCTGGTGCTGTAGTAAAAAGCCTAGGGCTAAAGATTGACGCGGATCTCTCGATGGGCCCGCAAGTCTCTGCTGTGGTTGGATCATGCATTGGTGTGTTGAGGCAGCTTCGAAAGCTAGTCCCAATCTTATCTGCCTCCACCATGCAATCGATCGTATCCGCCACAGTCATCTCGAGACTCGATTATGGCAATGCCATATATCTTGGCCTACCACAAAAGTTGTTGAGGAAGCTACAGGTTATTCAGAACGATGCAGCCAGGCTGATTCACTCTCTGCCCAGAAACTCGCACGCAACCCCCCTGCTTCAGAAGCTACACTGGCTCCCATTGAAATTCAGAGTCCAGTTTAAGTGTCTCTGCATGGCCCACAAGGCACTCTTTGGGAATGCCCCAGAGTATATCAAACAACGTTTGATGAGGTATGTTCCCGGAAGATCCTTGCGTTCAGGAACAACCTCAAATCTGATTCAACCTAGGTTCAAACTAAAGACTAAAGGAGGCAGGGCCTTGTCTGTGCTTCTTCCACAATTATGGAACGAACTGCCGCCCACCTTGAAGGATGAAGTACAGCTTTTGTCCTTCAGAAAGAAATTTAAAACTCATCTTTTTAAGAAGGCTTTTGGGACGGTTTAGGCGGTAATTGTAGTTGCGAACTTTCTTTTGGCTTCAGTGTGTTATGTTTCTTGTTTAAGCGCTTAGAGACCGGCGGTGATAGGCGCTATAAAAATATTCTATAACATAACATAACATAACATAACTTGCAATGTATTGCCTGTGTTGTAGTGACATGCATTGTAATGACATGTGTTGTAGTGACATGCAAAGTAATGGCTGCATTGTAATGACATGCGATGTAAAGGATGTTGCAATGTAATGACTGCTATATAAAGGTAGTGCGATGTAATGACTGCGTTGTAAAGGTTGTGTCCCATCTTTTGTTCTCTTACCCTAAGGGACCCATTACCAAACTCATGCAGACTACCATTGCAGGCTGCATGAAATGGTGCAAACAAATGTGAAAACCTGACATGGCACACATCCTGTGTGCCATGCCAACAGGCACAGCATTAAATATATATAAATCACCCCCGCAGCAGGCCTTACAGCCCTAAGGCAGAGTACATTACATTACGCATGAGGTCATATCTGCATGAACATTTATAACTATGTTTATCTAGTTCAATTGCTAGAGAGTACAAGTGGACAGGGAAGCCATCCTAAATACATGTACTGGGCACTGGTCATTACGAGTTCCCCAGCTACATGATGGCTTCACTGAAACCGATTGTGTTTGGTATCAAGCACCTTGCCTTAATAAATCCCTACTTATGTCAGCAGTGGATTGATTAAAGCATTCACCCAGGGGGTACCTTAGAAGTGCCCCTGAAAATCTACCAGCTTCTTAGTCTCTGACTGACTGGTATCATCCAGCCTGCCATAACAGACAGGCTTCTTACTCCCTTCAGGTGAGAGCCTGCCCTCTCTGAGGCAAAGAACAGTGCCTGCTCCGGAGGAAGATTTCACGTCTCATCCAGCAGGATAGCTAGTGAATCTGCATAACAAGGCCAGAGACGTGAAAGCCCCAGCTGAATTTGATATGCAACCCTGGCTTCCCCCCACACCTGGGAGATACCACCCCCTGCCATGAAGCCCATTTGGCACCAGGACAGGTACAAAATTAGCTATACTAGGAGGCCTGGTGTACTACCAGGCAAGTCACACCCCTACATTGGGCTGACTTATGTGCCCCATAAAAGAAGGATTCCATCATCTTGATTTTGGTGGATTTAGGAACTCTGGAACCCGAAGGGTAAGTATCCCATTGGCTACTACCCTAACTCCCCTTAACATCCTAAATTAAGTACGCCTGACACCATGAAACCAGGAATTTAGATTCATATGACTGAAGAAGGAAAGAAGAGAACAAAGGAGAGCCAAAGGACTGAAGATGCTGAAGTACTTTGGCTCCAAACCCTGCCTGCCTACCTGCACTCTCCAAATAGCCTCAGAGGGCCTGCAGCACTTTGACAAGCTGTCAGCATCTCCCTTGAAGTGTAGGAGCCAATTTCCTGCAGCCTGTCGGTACCAACCGCAAAGTCTGGTTCACTGTTCTGCTGTTCACCTAGTCCACTGATGCAACAGCCGTCCAGAAAGAGGTCACCATGCTCCTATTAGCCAGATCCACCTCCCCATCAAGTGAGGAGACACCAGGAATAAACTGAGCCACCCTGCACCAATACCCAGGGTACCGGACCCCTTGCAGCAACCAAAGGTTGTTTTAGTCCAATGAGGACTCCAACTCTGCAGAGACCGAGCAGCCAACATGAGACGTCAGCATTGCAGAGGCCAGCACCAAGAGTGACCCAGCTGTCCTGTTCCATCCATCTTTGCAGGTCCAACCGAGATCTGTGGGTGCCTTTGATGCACAGGCACCAGCTGACCAAAACCCTCTGCACCTGAGTTACATGGCCGGTGTCCATGACAACTGATGGCACTCCCCTTCTCCCAGGACACCCACAAACCGAGCACACCTTTGGGAGCTCCTGGACTTGTCCCCAAGACCCCTTCTGCAGCTAGTTTCTAGGTGGCCCTCCTCATTGCCTATGATGTAAAGCTCAAGGCTTCCAACTCGTCCAGCACTTCTTCATTGACACTCCAGGGCAGGTAAACTTGAACTGCTGGTGGTACTTTGGACCCTGGCCCCCTAACACCTTAAGCCCTTAAGGGTACCCCAGAGAATCGTTTGCAAATACCTATATGCAGTTACCTTTTTCGCCATTTTTAACCTCTTCGCTGCTAGGCCTTCCCCCTTCCCCCGGTGCTAACCTTTTTTTGGCTATTTGGAATAGTTCGCGCTTAGGCCCCTGTATCTTTTTGACCACATAAGGTATCCACCCCCAATTTGCGTCCTTTTTTTCATCATCATGGGGATTCTAAAGGTACCCAGGGTTTGTAGATTCCCTTGGAGGGGACCCAGAAATTATCCAAAATACAGCTAATTCTTTTTTATTTTGGGAAAAATAGGAAAAAAGGCTCCAGATTAAAGCGTTTGGTTTTTCCCTGCAAATGGTATCAAAAAGGGGGTGTGGTGACGAAATCACCATCTAACCAGCTTTCAGGACAAGCAGTCTTTTGTCAGAAAACCAAAATGTTTTACACAGTTTTGGCATTTTTCTGGGACATAGCCTATTTTTGCTATTTTTTGTGCTTTCAACTTCCTTCCAGTTGATGGTAGAAACGGGTATTAAAGCAATAATGGATCCTGGAACTCTATACATTTTAGAAAAGTAGACAAAATTCTGATTTCAGCAAGGGGTCATTTGTGTAGATCCTTCAAGGTTTCTCTATAGAAACTAATACTTAAATATAGAATTTTTTTTAAATTAGTTGAAAAAATAGCCATTTATGTCAACGTTTTCACCTGTAACTTCTTCTAGTTATGACAGCTGTTTAAAAGCAATATACCGTTACATTTGCTGGACCTTTTTGGTTGTGGGGATATATTGGACTTGTAGGTTCACCAAGAACTCAACGAACCCAGAGCCAATAACTGAGCAGCGTCTTGCAATGGTTTTTTTTTTTATGTACCGGGTATATAGCAATTATTTTGGGAAAATGTATACATGGAAAAATTGGTATGAAAGACACCTATGTATTTCTGAAATGGGAACAAAATATAGAGTTTAGAAACAGTAGATATTTGCATATTTCCGCAAATGGGAGTTAACCATACTAGCATGAGAATTATAGGTCATTTTTCAAAATGACTTCAATTTTACACACTGTCTTTCATTTGGAAGGCAGAAATTCTTCGAAAGTCAATAGGTAATAACAGTTGTTCTACAATTCTGTGTTACCCTAAGTCTCCCAATAAAAATGGTACCTCATTTGTTGGGTAGGCCTTCTGCCCATGACAGGAAACGGCTCAAAACGCAACATGGACACACCACATTTTCAAAATGAAAAATGAACCTTTTTTTGCAAAGTGCCTAGCTGTAGTTCTTAAACCCTAGCTCTGCCTGCACCTAGGGAAACCTAGCAAACCTATACATTTTTTAAAACTATACACTCAGGGGAATCCAGGATGGGGTTGCTTGACTGGCTCCCACCAGGTTCTGTTACCCAGAATCCCTTCCTTGCAAACCTAAAGAATTGTTAAAAAACCCACATTTTCCTCACATTTCTGTGGTGGAAAGTTGTGGAATCTGCGTGGATCCACAAAATTTCACCCACCCCACGTTTCCCAAACTCTTATGAGAAAAATGGTACCTCACTTGTGCGGGTAGGCCTAGTGCCTGCGACAGGAATCGGCCCAAAACGCAACATGGACACACCACATTTTCACAGTGAAAAATTACCCTTTTTTTGCAAATGCCTAGCTGTAGTTTTTGAACACTAGCTCTGCCGGCACCTAAGGAAACCTAGCAAGCCTATACATTTTGTAAAGCTAGACACTCAGGGAAATACAAGATGGGGGTGAATTGACTGGCTCTCACCAGGTTCGGTTATCCAGAATCCCTTGCAAACCTAAAGAATTGTAAAAAAAAAAAACACATTTTCCTCACATTTCTGTGGTAGAAAGTTCTGGAATCCCGAAAAAAATGGTACCTCACTTGTGTGGGTAGGCCTAGAGCCCACAACAGGAAACGGCCCACAACACAACGTGGACAAACCACATTTTCACAGTGAAAAATTACCCTTTTTTTGCAAAGTGCCTAGCTGTAGTTTTTGAACACTAGCTCTGGACTCTACGTGGATCCACAAAATTCCACACACACCGCGTTCCCCAAAGTCTTCCGAGAAAAATGGTACCTCACTTGTGTAGGTAGGCCTAGTTTCCCCAATAGGAAACGACCCAAAACACAAGGTGGACACACCACATTTTCACAGTGACAAATTACACTTTCTTTCCAAAGTGCCTACCTGTAGTTTTCGAACCCTAGCTCTGCCGGTACCTAGGGAAATGTTGGACTTGGCCCTTTTGGCAGGTTCACCCCTGAACTTTTTGCCTTTAATAATGACATGATGTTAGATGATTTCTGGTCTCTGCGCACTTTAGCACTATGGCCCAGTGTAAAGTGAGTGCGCTCTCTGAGTGCGTGTGGTGAGACTGGCCTGCCCTCCCATACCTGTTTAGGTGTGTGTTAGGGAGATTATACTTCCCTGTATGATTCAAGCCCCTAGTGTAATTCTTACTTAGGTGGTTAGGGTCTAATGTATTTAGACTTGTGGGATATTGTGCCTGTTATGATTTATATTACAGGTTGACGCTGAGTATAGTGTCTGCCAGTGATTACTGGCTGTGTTCTAAGTTCATTTATATTCTGTTACTATTTCTTTACCAAGTGCTGATTCTGACAGTGGCCCACATGGCCCTGTCAGGTGTACATAATCCCTTGTAAATATTGCCCCGTGCCAGTTGGCACAGTGTACATAATGTGTTTACTATTTTATGTGTTTTGAGAATGCAAAGGCTATTTTTGATATAACCTTGTGTTGAGTTCCTTTTGTGGGGGGCCTGGAATGTTGTTGCTGGTGGATACGTGCGCAAATGCTTTACACATTGCCTCCGGGATAAGCCTTACTGCTCATGGCCCGTTGCCAAGGAGTTATTCTTGGCGGGTAACTCCCTTGCCCTGAGTAGAGTGGTGGTCTCTGCCTGGCTTTGGCGCAAGCCACAGAAAAACCTAGCACACCTATACATTTTTGAAAACTAGACACCCAGGGATTTCCAGGAAGGGGTGACTTAACTGGCTCTCACCAGGTTCTGTTACCCAGAATCCCTTGCAAACCTAATAAATTGTCATACACATTTTTCTCACATTTCTGTGGTGGAAAGTTCTGGAAGCTGTGTGGATCCACAAAATTCCACCCACCCCGCGTTCCCTAAAGTCTTCCGAGAAACATGGTACTGTACCTCACTTCTGTGGGTAGGCCTAGGAAACGGCCCAAAACGCGACGTGGACACACCATATTTTCACAGTGAAAGATGACCCTTTTTTTGCAAAGTGCCTAGCTGTAGTTTTTCAACACTAGCTCTGCCGGTACAGAGGGAAACCTAGCAAACCTATACATTTTTAAAAACTAGACACCCAGGGAAAACCAGGATGGGGTGACTTGACTGGCTCTCACCAGGTTCTGCTACCCAGAATCCCTTGCAAACCTAAACAATTGTCCCAAAAAACACATTTTCCTCACGTTTCTGTGGTGGAAAGTTTTGGAATCTATGTGGATCCACAAAATGCCACCCACCCCATGTTCCCCAAAGTCTTCCAAGAAAAATTGTACCTCACTTGTGTGGGTAGGCCTAGTGCCCGTGAGAGGAAACAGCCCAAAATGCAAGGTGGACACACCACATTTTCACAGTGAAAAATAACCCTTTTTTTGCAAAGTGCCTACCTGTAGTTTTTTAACCCAAGCTCTGCCGGTATCTCAGGAAACCTAGCAAACCTATACATTTTTGAAAACGAGACACCTGGATGATTCTAGGGAGATATGCTTGCGTGGATCCCCCAAAGTTTTCTTACCCAGAATCCTCTGCAAACCTCAATTTTAGCTGAAAAAATTACTTTTTCACACATTTTTGTGTGGGAAAGTTGTGGCATCACCGGGCTGACACAAATTTCCTACAACTCAGTGTTCTCCTGGGTCTCCCAATAAAAATGGTGCCTCACTCGTGTAGGAGGCCCAAGGACCTGCGACAGGCGAGGGCCCAAAACGTATTGAGGCAACATCAGAATTGCCTATCACAAAACGACCTGGTTTTGCAAGGGGGAGTCACCTGGGTTTTTTTGCCCCGTGCTCGGCAACCTTTTAGGGAAACCTACCAAATCCACGCATTTCTGAAAACTAGACACTTGGGGAATTCCAGGGAGGTATGGCTTGTGTGGATCCCCCAACGTTTTCTTACCCAGAATCCCCTGCAAACCTCAATTTTAACTGAAAAAAATCGCTTTTTTCACACATTTTTGTGTGGGAAAGTTGTGGCATCACCGGGCTGACACAAATTTCCTACCACCCAGCATTCCCCCGGGTCTCCGGATAAAATGGGGCCTCACTCTTGTAGGAGGCCCAAGTACCCGTGACATGACGGAACCATTCCGTCATCAGCACCGAAAGGGTTAAGCATTACCAAGTAAAAACACATTTGAGTGAAGATTTATACTAACCTGAGAAAACTGGTAAACTGAAAAGTACCTATCCCATAACAAAGTTTTTGATGTTAAAATATCTATAAAAATACTATTGTTATTCTAAATTGGTCTCTGGTTTCTTTTTGAGTGTGCGTTTCATTTATTGACTCAAAGTGTGTTCAACAAATACATTAACACTACCCTCTGATAAGCCTAAACTGCTCGCCCACACTATCACAAAAGAGAGCATTTGGGATTATTAATTTAATCCCTGTGAACCCATAAGAGTCGTGTGGACTTTCAACAGGGGCGTACCTCCATCAGTTAGAATTGGGGGGTGTGAGCTTCAGATTTTCCAACAATCACGCTGGCAAATATTAGTAAAATACATAATGCAATAAGCAAGGCGCATTAGAGAGGCTTAAGTGTCAGTGGAAAGGGAGAGCAGTGTGGATTGGTAGGAATACTAAGTGTGTAAAAATACAGTATTTTGTACAGTAACCAACATTTTTGAATTTCCAAACAGAGTGAGTGCTTTTTGGCTGAATGTATGCAAAACTCCCAGGGGAAATCTGAAAGACACCTCGCCATACCCGACTGAAAGTACCAGCACCCAACTATATATAAGAAAATACATTTATTAGGGGGAGTGTTACACCCCAAACACCCCCCCCTCCGAAGCTACACCCTTGACTTTTTACATAGTGTACCTTGTTTTGGAATACTATACACAAAAGCCAACTTCTTACATTGGTGGATCAGCAGTGGGATATTTTTAACGACTCTAAAATACAGAATTTTACCGATTCGATATTTTAGATATTGAAAATGGTATGTAGGTAAAAAAATCGGTAAAAAATACCGAATCGGTAAAATTCGGTATCTCTGATTCAGTATTTACCGAATCGGTAAATACCGATTCGGTAATTACCGAGTCAGAGATACGAAAATCAAGCAATTTAACTAAGAACCAATCACGTGCCTCCACCCCACCCCTCAACCAAGCAACAGAGGAACCAACCAATCCTGTGCCTCCACCCCACCACACAACCAAGCAACAGAGGAACCAACCCATCCTGTGCATCCACCCCACCCGTCAATCAGGAAGTGGCCACACCCATGCAGGTGCTGACCAACTGAACATCCAGGAGAGCTGTGATACACTGACTGGCTGTACTGAGCTGAGCTGTGCAGAAGTGCAGGATGGATTCACAAGACTCCCAGAGGGAAGTTGCTGACAGGAAAAGAAAACTAAAGTTCAGCACAGGTGAACGGCAGGTGCTGGTGGAGGAGGTGGTAAAACACCACACCCAGCTGTTTGGAAGACAGTCTCTGCAGGTATCAGAGGCTGTGAAGAGGAATACCTGGCTGGGGATCCAGGCTAAGGTGAACGCCGTAGGGGTGACAACCAGAGAAGTGGACGATTTAAAGAAAAGAAGGTATGATCTAAGGATCATCACTAAAAAGAAATTGGCTTTACAAAGAAAAGAGGCCAATGCTACAGGTGGAGGAAAAAACAGGGCACTGCTCTTACGGATCTGGAACAGCTTGTGGAGTCCACCCTGGAGCCAGAGAGCATATTTGGGGATTGGTGATGCTGACAGCTCAGCCCGAGCTGCATCAGAGAAAGGTAAGGGACATGTCCATAATTCCTCCCCCCTTGCCTGTCTCCCTCCCTCAATATGGCTGTGTGTTTCAAAACTCCAGTACAGGCTTTAGTATCCACGAGCAATGCATTATGGGAGTGAAGTCATTTCAACTTACATCAGTGCAGTCATTTGTATTTGTATTTGTATGGTTTATTTGTAGAGCGCACTATCGCTCCGAAAGGAGCATCTTGGCGCTGATAAAGCAGTGTGCATACAATTACAAGAGCAGTCTTAGATGGTGGACATTACGTAGTCATCTGGAAGATTAAAAATCCAGGTTTTCAGATGTTTCCTGAACTGGTTTTCCTGAGTTAGAAGTCTAAGGTTCTTAGGCATGGAATTCCAAGCTTTGGATGCCAGGAAGGTTACGGTCTTCCCTCCCTTGGTTTTGTAGTTAAATTTGGCCAATTTTATTAGGTTGGCTCCTGCGGATCGTAATGTTCTGGAAGGGTTGTAATGGGGAAAGCGCCTAATCAGGTACTTTGGGCCTGTACCAATGAATGCTCGAAAGGCGACAATCAGAATTTTAAATAGTATCCTCTTATGCAGAGGCAGCCAGTGAAGGGTCTTTAAGGCGGTAGACACTGAGGATAACCTTGGCAGTTTAAGAACAAGTCTGGCGGCTGCGTGTTGCACGCTTTGAAGTTTTTTCAGTGTGATCTTTTTAATACCTGCCATCAAGTCATTACAGTAGTCTAGGCGAGCGAGGATTAAGGCAACTACGACAGCCTTTCTCGAGTCGGTGGGCAGGAAGTCGAAAAACTTCTTTAAAGATTTTATTATACTGAAGCAGCTTCCTGCCATGTTCCTCGCATGTTGGTCAAATGATAATTCAGTGTCAAATAAAAAACCTAGATTTCGTGCTGACGTCACAGTTTGTGGGGGGGCAGGAGAGTCATCTGGCCACCATTTAGTAGGACAAAAATGGTGGGTCTTTCCCATAGGGAGAATCTTTGTTTTATTTACATTGCATTTAAGGTGGTTCTCTTCCATCCAGCGGAAAACATCTTCAAGACAATTCTTGAGGTTTTGTTCCGCATTGGTGGAGTTCTTGTCAAGGGGGACGATAAGCTGAGTATCGTCGGCATACGATGTTACTAGTATGCCGTATGATTCAATAAGAGAGATAAGAGGAACCATGTAAATATTAAACAAGAGTGGGCTCAAAATAGAGCCCTGAGGGACTCCCGAAAGCACTTTTTTTTCTTTGGAAAGGAAGGGGCCCAATGCAATTAATTGTGTTCTTTCTGTCAGAAACGAGACAATCCATGCCAATGCTACATCCGAAATTCCAATATCTCTTAGTCTACCTATCAGTATAGAATGAGAGATGGTATCGAATGCCGCGGTGAGATCTAATAAAATTAGAACGGCATTCTTTCCTTGATCCTGCAGATTTTTTATGGAATCGGGGAGTTCAATCAGGGCTGTTTCCGTGGAGTGGTGAGATCAGAAGCCCGATTGCTGGGGATGGAGGACATTATTGATTTCAACATGTCTTTTTTGTCATCATGAAAGAATGTCAGGCATGCCACACACTACAATTAGAGGCAGCTGAGGACCATGAAATAGTGTGACTGAATTGTGATTTAATATAGAAATACACGGTGAAAGCACCACTAAGCCACTGTCCATATCTGTCCACAGGAGAGACTTCACGAAGGACTATGCAGGAGAGGGAGAAGAGGGCACCCCAAAGGGAGAGGAGTGAGGAAGGATCCAGAAATGCAGGGCCCAGCACTGCAAGACCTCCAGCACCCAGTACACATGCAGCTGCCACACCAGAGGCAGGCACCATGCAACAGCCATCATCGCCTCTGCTCTATGACTCTCCACAACAGGACCCACAAACACATTCCCCATCAGCAGCCTCAGAGGTGTCGGAAATCTTCAGGCCCAGGAGGCATGATGTTCCCCCGCTACAAATACTTGAAACATCCTCTGATGAGGAAAGGGAGGGTGAGATGCAAAATGAGCCAGTGGAGGCAAACATAGCTGGTCTTCCGTCCACTCCTGTTTCTGTGCACAGAGGCACAAGACGCCGTAGGGTCCAGGAGGGAAGCACAAGTGGCCATGGTGACGGTATCTTCTGTGGGATGGAAACCACGATGGTGAAGGTGCAGCGTCTGCAGGCAAAAGCAATTACTGCAGTACAAAGACAAATGCGCCACCTGAATAGCAACATGGAGAACATGAACCGGGGGATCACCTCAATGGCGGATAGCATGAGGGACATGGCAGATGGGGTGACGGACATGTCTCAGTGCGTGATGTCACTTTGTAACGAACTGCATGAAGACCCCACACAGAGGCGCAGGGAGAGGCAGTGTATGCAGCAGCAGACAAAGGCCGTAAACCGTCTAGCAACAGCAACTTCACGGTTATGTCGCCGTTCTGTTGCAATGCAGGAGAGGCTGGTGCACTGCTGCACAGATCTTACCAGGGGGATGGGGAGAGTTACAACAGCGATGGAAGTGCTGCTGACAAACCAGTCAGCCACCGCAGGAGATGAAGGTGTAGGGGACACGGATGACACCACTAGCAGGAGCAGCACCCCTATACCGGACATTAGGAGGAGCAGCAGACGCCAAAGTACAGGCCCAGGCTCAACCGAGAATGTTCAAACCCAACCACAGGCATCCCGCAGTGTTGTGCGTGGGCGCAGACAGTAATGCTGCCAACATTCCAGTGGACATGTGAGGGTGAGGTAACCCGTGTCCGCCCAGTTAGGATAGGCACACTTCAGACTTGACAGATGTGTCTTTTGACATTTACCGTAGTGCCCATTAAACTACGTCTTTAAAATTGAACCCCTTGCTGTGTCTCTTTACTTACTTAAAAGTAGTTGTGTGTGATCTCTGCCCGTCTGTGTCTGCCATCTGTTGGTGTTGCAACTCCTACTGTGTTGGGTTCAGGCAGTGCATGTTGATCATCATGGTCTTCATAGTCGCTCGATTCCACCTCGGTGCCCTTCTTAGTAGCAAGGTTGTGCAACATTGCAATAATCCTACAGCAGATGATTGGTGAGTACTGCCATGCCCCACCACTTTTGTGCAGGCAGCGGAGCCTGCTCCTTAACAAGCCAAAGGTGCGCTCCACAATGTTCCTGGTTGATTTATGTGCCACATTGTACCGTCTCTGGCTAGGGGTTGAAGGGTTGAGGTAGAGTGTCAGGATGAAAGAACAGACGGCATATGCACTATCCCCTATTAGAAAATGAGAAAGCCATTACTCACAGGCACACATACACATACATCTGCATTATCTATCAAGGGAGTGTCACACAGTAATTTACCTAGCAGGTATCCTTCGCCAAATTCCCCCGCTGCCAGGCGTGTGTAGATCCCACTGTTTTGAAAGATGTAGGAGTTGTGGGTACTTCCTGGGAACTTGGCCACTATGTCCGTGTTAATGTACTTGGCATCACAGATTACCTGTACATTTATTGTGTGGGTTGACTTCCTGTTTCTGTAAATGTACTCTGTGGCAGCAGGTGGGCACATTGGGATGTGGGTGCCATCAATACAGCCGATGACGTGTGGGAAATGTGCAATTTGGTAAAAGTCAGTCTTGGTCTTGAGCAGTTCCGCATGAGTTTCAGGGAAGCTGATGTAATGATGCATTCTCTGCATCATGGCCTCTAGGAACTTCCTGAAGAAACGGGACAGGCAGCTCTGGGACACCCCACCTATTGCAGCAATTACACTCTGGTAGCTCCCAGACGCAAGCAGGTGTAGGCTACACAGCACCTGCACATGGGGTGGGATAGCCTGCGCCCTTGGGGTTGGGTGCTCCAAAAGTGGGTGCAGGTCCCTGATCAAGTCCAGGATGGTGTGGGGTGTAGCCTGTACCTTTGCAGGATTCCTGCCTCAGTTATTTGGAATAGCGTGATCCTCTGCCTGTAGACCTGCTCCTCCCTTCTCCAGACCCTCTCTCCTGCTGCCTGTAGCCGTAGCCACCTCGCTATCACGTAGAATGCCGCCATTCTGGTCACACTGTTGCATTTTGGGCCCTTTTTTATAGCCTGCACATGGTTACCACCTGCTTTCAATCCATGGTAAATACAGACTCTTATTTACCGAATTTCATTGCAAATTCGGTATTTTAGAGGTCACCTACATCTAAAAAGTCTTTTTTTCCATTTCTTATTTACCGAATCGGTAAATTTACCGATTCGGTATATTTACCAATTCAGTAAATTTTCCGATTTGGTAAATTTACTGATTCGTTAAAGTTACCGATTCTGTAAATTTACCGAATCGGTACATTTTCCGATTCAGTAGTTTTTTTCGCCCCTACATCTCAATATCCAAATACCGGTCTGTAACGGCCGAAAATACCGATTATCGGCCGTTACCGACCGGTATTTGGCTACCTACATCTGGCCCTAAGTATTTGCTGATACCACTTGGTCAATAGGTGATTCCATGAAGAAATCCACAGTTGACTTTATTCAAAAATTATTATTATTATGTGTTGTGTTTTCCAAAGATTTTTAATCTGACCTGATAGGGGCTTGTTTTAAGTCCCCCAGTCCTTGCAATTAGAAATTAAAAAAATGTACAAGTTAGTTAGGCCTTAGAAGTCAGTTTAGATTTTTTTTTCAATCTTCTAAAAATGTCCCAACTTTTCTAGTTATGACTTCCATTGGAGAGATTGTTCAGGAGCTTGAGCAGGCACCTTATCTGCAGCTTAAAATGCAGCAGTTAAGGCTCCTCTGAAAAAACTATAAGATAAAACTGGCTCAAACTCTACAAAACTCAGCCTTCAGGAGCTTCTTGCAGAGTTTGAATCCACCCATCTTACAGATGACACTAACAACCCCACAGAGATGGTGATACAGTATAAATGAGCCTGGAGACAGTATTCCTGGGGGCAGCTCCCCATACTAGCTAGAGAAGGTGATGAGAAACCCCCTCACATTTACCTTAGAACTGTATGTGGAATGTCTGCCCCTGTTGGGGGTAGGTGAGGCCAATCTGGACAGGAAGAAGAGCTAGATGAAGAGGACCAAGCACTTGTGAGGCTAGTCAAAAGAGCAGTCCTTGAGGTCAAATCCTGGGCATAGAAAGTGCTGAGATAGGTTTAGGACCAGTAAGTGGTGGCAGCAAGGTAAATAGGGAGAGAGAGGAAACTTTAGATCCCAAAATCCCTGAAGGGATTGTCCCTAAATAAGTTGAGGGTGATGACATTATCAAATAGTTTACTGCATTTGAGAGGGCATGTACAATGAGGAGGTTACCTCAGAGATACTGGGGCTGCCTACTCTGGAATTTGATCTCTGGAAAGTGCAGGGATAGACTCCCGACACTGGATGATACAGATGCTGAGCCTTATGACCTCATGAAGGATACCCTGATTAAGGGCTTTGGACTCACCACTGAGAAGTATAGAATTAAGGAGACTCACAATACTCGAGACAGTCCTGTGTTACATTTGGGTACTTATCAGGTAAATTGCTAGGTGGTTGGTTAAAAAGGAGTAAGGCTCAAGACTATGATGGGCTTTATAATTTAATTCTGAAAGAGTATGTGTTAAGTAAATGTACTTTTGAAAAATTACATCAATAATTGTGGACCTAGGTTCAGTGTCTCCACAGGAGTTGGGGGAAAAGGCTGACCATTGGGTCAAGATTAGTGTGTCCATACAGTCTCATGGAGGGGGTGACCAAAAGTAAGGGGTTCCTAATGCCCCCAAGGGAAATATGAGGGCCAGTCTAAAGAAAAAGGTAAAGAGTCTTCTAAAGGACCACAAAAACCTGCTCAGGATGGAGGGCCCAGAGACACTTCACAAACCAATGGTGGATAGCAGTGTAAGACCTGGGATCCCTAAAAAGTCCTGGTGTTTCAATTGTAAAGCCAATGGTTGCCAACTGGAGACTCTACCTGTCCCAAAAATGGTTTCCCCTAGTTCACCCCCAGTTACCACTAGGGTGCGGAGTCTCCAGATGGATCCTTGGTGTGTGTGTAAGGTTCATGCCAGGGCTATGGTGTCTTTAGAATGTGGAGGGATCACTGACCAAATGAAGGTGGTCATGTCCTCTGCCATTCCTGTTAAATGTCTGCTAGGAAATGATATGGAGACCTCAGCTTAGGCTGAGGTAGAGCTGAGATCCTATGCAGCCATGCTGGCAATACCTGAATGGCTGTGCATAAAAACCAGAGCACAAAGCAAAGCCCACAGTGAAAAAGAGGAATTGGCGCCTGGAATAATGGGACAATCCTCCTAGAGAAAAGGTAAGAAGTCTGGGAAACCAACTTCTGAGCAGCCACAAGCTCAGGTCCCCTGACCTCAGGGAGACGACCTGTCAACCCCCGGTGAAACTGGGTCCCAGGAACGTGGGCCGTATACAGGACAGGTTCTAGACCCAGGGAAACCCTCTAGGGAAGAGCTGAGCCAGGGACAGAAAACTTGTCGCACTCTCAAGAGCCTGAGACAGTAAGCTGCTGCACAGGAAAAGTGAGATGTCAGTAGCTCCCACAGGAACAATTGGGAGGAGGGGCTCCTGTAAACTGAGGCCAGAGATCCCAGACCTAGTGCCACTAGGAGAGTGGTAATACCTCAGCAATACAGAGAGTTCTTACTCCTATTGGCCCATGACCTCCCCGTAGCTGGGCATCTTGGCCAGGCCAAGCTTTGGAGAAAGCTGGATGCCAACTTCTACTGACAAAACTTGTACCAGAAGGAGAAGGAGTTTTGTAACTCCTATGTTACCTGTCAAGCCAGTGGCAAGACAGGTAACCAACCAAATGCCCCCTTAATTCCACTTCCAGTGGTTGGGGTTCCCTTTAAAAGGGTAGGGATTGACAAAGTCAGCGCCCTTGACCCTCCAACAGCATCAAGAAACAGATTTATACTAGTTGTAGTGTATCATGCCACCAGGTATCCTGAAGCAATTCCACTTAGGATTGTCACTGTTCCTGTAGTTGCCAGGGCCATCCCCAGTATCTTTAATAGAGTGGAATTTCTTAAGGAGATTAAAGAGGTACAAACTTCAGGTCTGGCTAACCAAAAGACATGTGGGCTTGTGTGGGGTGATATACAAGTTAACCATCTTATATCCCCCACAAACCAATGGTCTAGTTGAGCAATCCAACAAGACCACGAAAAGTATGATCATGGGACTCACTGAAAAACTCAGGAGGAGATGAGATGTCTTTTTGCCATGCTGGCATTTCACTTCCAGAGAAGTGCCACAGAAGGGAGTGGACTTTAGTCCCTTGAACTTCTGTTTGGTCATCCTATGAGGGGACCACTATGTCTAGTGAACGTAGGCTGGGAGAGACCTCTCGCGTTTGAGGATGCCAGAGTACATGGGTAAAGCAACCAAAAACTTTGAGGCCAGCCAAAAGCTCCAGAAGCTCTGGTATGACCAAAAGACTGCACTGGTGGAGTTCCAACCAGGCAAGGCAGAAGGTATGGGTGTTGGAACCTTTGACCCTTAGGGCCCCTCCAGGAAAAATGGAAAGGACCCTAACCCATTTTTGAGAGAAAAGATTAGAACAAATACCTGGTTGCCCTAGGCACTTGCAGGAACCTTCACAGGGACAGCCATGCAAACCGCCTGAAACCTTTCTATGACAGGACTGATGTGGCCATGCTGATAGTCACAGATGAGGAAGAAGAGGTTGAACCTCTCCCTGTCTTCCTCTCCCACAGTTCTAAAGATGGGTCAGCTGAAGGAGTTGTCTTCTCAGACACCCTCTCTGCCCAACAGCAAGCTGATTGAAGACAAGTTCTGAGGCAGCATGTTGGGCCCTTTTTCCTAACCCCTGGTCAGACAACCTAGTCTATCCATGATGTGGACAATGGAGACAGTCCACCTTTGAAAATAAAACATACAGACAGTCTGACCATGTTAAGGAAATCATCAGAGATTAAGTCAACAAAATACTGGAATTAGGGATGATTGAGTCTTCTGAAAGTCCCTGGGCTAGCCCAGAGGTCTTAGTTCACAATCCTCATCCCAAGGGTGGTAAACCAGACTTTAGTTTTTTTTTTGGGGACTATAGAGGTCTCAATGCTGTTAACAAGACAGATGGACACCCTAGCCCAAGAGCTTATTAATTAATTGACAGGCTGGGGGCAGCTACAATTCTTAGTACTTTTGATTTGACATCAGGGTAATGGCAGATTGGTCTGAACCCAGGAGCAAAAGAGAAGTCAGCATTCTCAACCACATATGGACATTACCAGTTCACTGTAACGCCATTTGGATTAAAGAATGCCCCAGCCAGCTTCCAAAGGTTGATGAAAAAAGTCCTTGCTGGGCTGGAGACTTTAAGCGCAGCATATCTTGATGATATTTGTGTCTGTACCTCCACCTAGCAGGATCACCTTATCAACCTTGGCAAGGTCTCACTGTCAAGGCAAGCAAGTGCCAGATTGGGTAGGGATCTTTTGTATACCTGGGCCACCTTGTAGGTGGAGGTCAATACCAACCCTTACAGCCCAAGATCCAAACAATTGGGGACTAGGTAGCTTCAACAATCCAGACTCAAGTTAGTGCCTTCCTTGCTTGGTTGGGTATTAAAGGAGGTTTGTGAAGGCATATGGTACCATTGTCACACTCCTCACAGAGCTAACCTCCAAGAAGCAACCAAAGAAGGTAAAATAGACAGTGAGCTGTCAAAAGGCTTTTGACACTTTGAAGGAAGCAATGTGCTCAACACCCATTCTGAAAGCTCCAGATTATTCTAAGCAGTTCATAGTGCAGACTGATACCTCTGAACGTGGGATAGGAGCGGTCCTATCGTAGACCGACAATGATGGTCATGACTAGCCTATTAAACTAAAGCGCGCATCACCGGCGGAGCGGGTGTCTCCTTTTCCTGTTTGTGTGGACGTCGCTTTGCTGGGGCACTTACTTCCAGTAACCCCGGGCCAATTGTAATCTGCACCGTAGTCCTCCCGCCGCCGCTCCTATCATCTGCGGCCGCCGAGTGGAGGACTACGTTCCCCTTGGGGCATTGCGGCAGGAGCCGCCACCGCCAGACACCGCCCCCAGAGGCGCTACTAAAGCGCGCATCACCGGCGGAGCGGGTGTCTCCTTTTCCTGTTTGTGTGGACGTCGCTTTGCTGGGGCACTTACTTCCAGTAACCCCGGGTCAATTGTAATCTGCACCGTAGTCCTCCCGCCACCGCTCCTATCATCTGCGGCCGCCAAGTGGAGGACTATGTTCCCCTTGGGGCATTGCGGCAGGAGCCGCCACCACCAGACACCGCCCCCGGAGGCGCTACTAAAGCGCGCATCATCCGCTTCGCGGGACGCCGGGTGAAGCCCGGGCAAAGGGCGGGCCCTCTTAGGCCCTCCGAGGCCAGAGGAGACCGGGCTGGGCTACCCCCCTGTCGCTTAGGACACTGGACCCCATTGGACTTCATAATTTGGTATTTTGATTTGCGCCATCCAACACATTGTTATTTGTATCACTATTGACTTCCTTGTTGCATTATGGTGCGGACACTTAGGAAAGACCGCAAGGTCACCATTGCATCTACCGGGGGGGTATCAACTGGTACTATCGACCAATTCCTGTCACGGGCAAAGGTGGTTATAGAGAAAGAGATAGCGCTAGTGGAAAAGCGCTTGTCACTAGATCTTCTAACCGGGAAACGTTCCTCGCTTGGTAAGATTGGAACATCTGTTACACCTGAACCTGCTTCAAGCACCACTCCACTAGTCACTTTGAGCCTAGTATCTAGCCACACACAATGGGAAATCGTTAGCACCGAGGCATGTTCCTTATTAAATTCTACCCCTATCAGCCTGACCTCTCGTGCTTCCTGCGTTTCATCACCTATATCACCTACCTCACCACTGCAGCCATCTTCTCCAGTTATCTCTGTACATGTTAATACAGAGATGCGTGAGATTACCAACATTAGCACTGTTAATCCCCCAGCATTATTGTCACCCTCACCTGTGATCTCTGCATATGTTAATTCAGAGCTACCGGAGAATATGAATATTAGCGCCATCAGTACTACCGACCCACCAGGCAAAAGGAAAAGAGGCACTAGCACACCAAAGAAAGTGGCAGTAAAGAGGCGTAAAAAAGTACTAAAAGTACAAAGGACACCCCAAGAGTCGGTGCAACCTGCTATTTCACCTTTAATAGTTATTGACAATCCCCTTCCAGTTTTGCAAGGGTGTAGCGAAGTAAGGCTAATGGAGAGAATGGAAAAGTTGATTAGGTCACTAATGTTACCACTAATTGAAAGGACGAAACAGATTAACTCCAAATTAGATCATTTAGAAAAATTAGTTTCTGGTAACACAAACAGACTAGACACCGTCACAACAGTTTTAAAGAGCTCAAAGGCCCCACATTCTACCACTGCCATACCAATTACAGTCCCAAGTATTAAAAGCGTAACTATGAAATCCAACACCACCACAGCCCTGGCCACTCCATCTGCTACAACCACCACAAATAAAAGTATGCCAGATAGCAACTTAAAGGGGCCTGCTAATAATAAAGCAGTAAGGGCCGGTGCTATACTCAAGAACCAACCTGAGCCACGTGTTCATACAACAGATAATTTGCCCAAGGCACATGGTGATATGAACAACAAGTACATCCACCATCGAGTCCCTTGTGTAAATCTCCCCCCGGAAGCAATACCATATACAATCATCATGGTGGGAGTACGCGGGATTGGAACTGAGAAACGGGAAACACACAGGGACTTGAAACATAAAGTCATTTACTGGCTTATAATATGTCTCCAAGAAACATGGAATAGAGATCAAATTACCGTCGAAGGTTATACATCCTTTTATATAAACGCAGAGGACTCGGTTGCTGGCAGGGTAAAGGGTGGCTTATTGACATTGATCTCTACTGGGCTCACAGAACTTAAATTAGGTAGACGCACAGATGTTGGCCCTTATGCCTTAACAATTTGTCTTGAGCATCAGAAAACTAACGACTTAATGATTGTTAACTTCTTTTTTTTTTTTTATATTTTTTAATTGAAGTTTTTTAACTATTTGCCCCCTAAACCAAGGACAAGAAGCACAGCATAGCATACAACCAAATTTGTTTTGTACATACAAAAGTATATAGTAAATACATCTAGCAAAAAAAAAAAATTAAGTAGATACAGCATAGATACAACAGCATAACTCAACAGTTAGTGACATCATTAATCAATACATCTCTATATACAATCCTATTGTCCTAAGTCTCATTCTTCCATATAGTTATTGGTTCCCATATTTTTAGTCCCAGTTTCCTCCCTTTCTTTCCCTTTCTAGCGTAAATTGCTTTTTCCAAATTATATACATTCAGAATCCTGACCAACCATTGTTGATATGTCGGTGGTATTGGATCAAGCCACGCAGAAGCAATACATAATCTTAATATCGCCATGGCCACAACAATAATGTAACATTCTTCCCCTTCAGTACCATCCGGATTTACACCCAACAATATTAAAGAGGGGGTTAAGTTAACTGATATTCTCAATGCCCTTTGCATAAAAATCTCTATTTCATTCAATATTGTGGATAATTGTGGGCATGTTGCAAATATATGTATAATGTCTGCATGTAAACTTCCACATCTTGCACAATTAATGCCCGTTGTAGCTCCCCATTGTGCAATTTTTGCCGGAGTGTAATATAACCGAAATAGCGTCTTATAATGTTGCGCTTGTAATGCTGCAGAGCACAAAACATTCTGACCGAGCTCTAGTGACAAATTAAAACAGTCTGTTTCAGCCTCTAATTTAGTTGCCCACATTTCCCCCCATTTCAACATATCGTCTTGTTTTGATTGTATTAATTCATAATAAAACCTTTTAGTACTGCAACTAGTTCCTTCCTGCACCAACTCCAATATATTATTTTTCTCGAATCCAGCAGTCCCCCCTCTTTTATTTATCAGAAAGCTTCTTACTTGAAGGTATTTAAAAAAGTGCCTTGTTTCTATCCCATATTTAGTCTGAATCTCTGAAAACTGCATCAGACCCTGATATCCCATCAAATCACCAATTTTAATAATTCCTTTTTTAACCCAAATCGTGAATACTGGATCAGAGAAAATATCATTAGGAAAGGTTGAGTTATTCTTCATTCTTGTGTATCTATTATATTTGCCCAGGCCATATCTCTTACTAAAGGCCTTCCAGATGTTATATGCTGCTATCAGGGTCTTAAAACGAGTCCTCTTAAAGTAGGCTGAGTCGAAATGTCTAAGGAGCACGTTATTGACGTCTCCACCCAACAGGAGGCCATATATTGCCAGGGTTCCTAATTCATCATTCCCCTCCAGCTCTGCACCACCAATTAGCCCCACCATATATTGTAGGGCAGCAGCCCAATAGTAAAATTTCAGATCAGGTACTGCCCACCCTCCTCCTTCTCTTGGGAGTGCCATAAAACGTAATGCTCTTCTGGTCTTTCCTTCAGACCATATAAACCTATTAATGATGACTTCTAGCTTTTTAAACCAGAAATTGTCAAACATCAATGGGATTGCCCTAAATATATACAAAAAATTTGGTAACACTAGCATCTTGATAATATTTGTTCTACCAACTATTGAGAGGTGAAGATTGTGTAATCTATCTAGATCCCTTCCAACCTTAGCTATGATAGGGGCTAAATTCAATTCCGCTACCATGTCCAGTTCTGAGGTAATTATAATGCCAAGATAAACGCCTGTTTGTACCACCCTATGATCCTGACATACTACATTATTATTCTTAATTATTTGCGTTTTATTGGTATTCAGGGAGTATCCTGAAACCCTTCCAAAACTTTCTGCCTCCAGTTCCACATATCGAATAGCCTCCGTGGGTGATGGTGTAAGAACTGCCACATCATCAGCGCACGCAAGTATCTTGCACTCCCCCTATGCGTAATCAATGGAGCTATGTCTTCATTACTTTCCATCCTCCAAATCAAATGATCCAAATACATAGCAAACAACAGAGGGGAGCACGGGCACCCCTGCCTTGTTCCCCTATTAATTTGAATCTCCCTAGTTATCCCTGAATTTACCCTGACAGCTGCTACCGGATTCCTATAAAGAATTTTTATAGCATTAACAAATCCCTCCCCAAATCCCACTCTTTTTAAAACACACCATAGATAGTCCCAGGAGACCCGATCAAAAGCCTTCTCGGCATCTAAAAACAACGCCGCCATCGGGCCCCCCGAGACTTCCATGGTGTCTAATAAAGTAATAAGCTTCCGGATATGGTGGGTCGTTCCCCGCCCTGGTATGAATCCATGTTGATTGGTGGTAACTAATGGTGTTATTACATTTGCAAACCTTACTGCTAGTGCCTTTGAATAAACCTTTGTATCGGCGTTCATAAGTGTGATAGGTCTATAAGATCTGGGGTCTTTTGGTGGTTTCCCTTTCTTTAATATAACCACAATTTCTGCACCTGACCAAGAGCCTGGTACAGATACCCCTATCTGTGCTTGTTGCACGGTTTTCACCATATCCTTTCCCAATACTTTCCAGAATACCTTAAAGAACTCTATCGGTATTTGATCCGGTCCTGCTGCCTTTCCAGAGGGGAGACTCATAGGAGCCGCTTCAATCTCCTGAGAATCTAATAGTGTATCTAATCTCTCTCGTTCTTCCTCTTCTAACATCACTCTTGTAATGTTCTCTAGATAAAGTGCAATTTCCCCCGGATCCTTTCCTTGCTCCTCTTCATATAATTTCATATAAAACTGTCTAAAGACTTCTCTGATCTCCTGCGTATCTGTTACCTCAGTCCCTGAACTATCTTTAATCACCCTTATCTCTCCTATCGCTGATTTTTGCCTTGCTCGTACTGCTAATGTTCGTCCCACCCTTTCACTAGCTTCACAGCATTTCTCTCTATTTGCCACATATATTTTTGCTGCCTTGATTGCTATATCTTCCTCTGCCTCCATCCTTACCTTTGCTAATTTAATAAGTGGAGCCTCCAATTAATTGCCTGCTACTATACATTCAATTAACTCCTCCTCGGCTAAGAGCATTTGTGTTTTTAATACTTGGTGTCTCTGTTGCTCCTGCTTCCGTTTATTCACACTATAGCTGAGAGTCTCCCCCCTTACCCCCGCCTTGAAGCTATCCCATACAATACCCTCTGATGCGCTGCCTCTATTTATTGTCAAGTATTCCTCAATCCATTGCGTCATGTGTTGAAAATATGTCTCGTCCTCCAAGAGGGCTCTTTCAAATGTCCACCTTGTACCCCCCCTAGTGCTCGACGTGGCAGTATAATTTAATATTAGTGGATTATGATCAGAAAATAGGCGTGGCATCCTCTCAATCTGAGATTTAGATAAGCAGTTACTCGAGATCAGAACATAATCTAATCTTGCACTCACCCTATGCGGGGCGGAATAGTATGTAAATCCCTTCTCTTGCGGTTTTAAAGTATCCCATAGATCTATTAGGGCAATATTCCTAGTCATAGAGCAGATTGATCGGAAAACTCTTGATTGTTAACTTCTATAACAATATTTTTAACGCCAATAGAGATTGTGTGGCACAGGAAATAGAAATAGCAATAGACAATCTTCTTACCAATTATAGAGACTGCCGGGGGAGGAGCCAAGCTGGCGACCGAGATGGCTGCATAGACGCTCCGCTCCGTGAGCCTTCTCACCACGCGCATACATCCTGGCAAATATCCTGAGCCGTGACGGCATATTTAAGTAGGCGAAGGACAACTTTCACTGACCGTTTGCTCCTGAAGCTTTTACGTGCGGCAGACCTGTTGAAATGTCCCCGACTGTCTTGTGGCCTTCACGGAGCTGGGACCGGGGTGTCGAGTGAGGAGAGTAGCCGGCCGCGACTGCGACAACAGCGGCCTCTGGTGGAGGTGGGGAGTCGGCCGGAGGGTACCGAAGTTCTGATGGGCCGATGGCGACGGTGCCGCCCCAGTCCATCTAGCGGAGTGCCTTGTGGGATGTGCGGTAAAGCAGGGTCGAGGGGAGTGCACGATACTTGGCCCCCTTTCCAGTGTTGTGTCCGGGCATGACTAATGACTTCTCCCGGACTCGGCGGGCGGCTCCCAGGGAGCGGCGGAGATTTTGTTTAGCCTTTTGGTGACCCTTCGCTGAGAAGCCTGCCTTGACCCTCGGGGTCCTCGTGGTGACTCCTTTTGCGCCCTGGTGTGAGGCCCGGTCCCGAGGTGAGGTGGAGAAGGACGAGGCCGGATCAGCTAAGATGGCGGATGACACCCTCTTGCGCAGACCACATCCAGGCAGAGAAGCTGCTGTGCGGGAGAGTCCTGTGGTTTGGCGACACGAGATGGAACCCACGTCCAGAGATATACTGGCTGCGCTAACAACCCTGCATGTGACCCTGATCCGGGACGCCCGGGATCTGGGAAGAAGGATGGCCGCCATTGTTGTCCCACCGTTCCACACGGACATAGTTCGATCTCAAGGAAGCGCCGATGTGCCCGCCTCTACGTCCGTGATGAGTGCTCCAGCTACGCCTATGTTCGTGGAGACGCTGGGAGACCCGGTTCATGAGATCGCTTTGGACAGATCTGTTGTACATGTGAGTGACTCGTCGGGGCACTTATCTATTCGGCGGCTGGGGAAACAACGTCGATCTATGGTTTGGGCTGCCCCGGCGGTGTTTCAGCGCTTACCGGATGGTGTGACTCTCTTTCCCTGGCTGGTGAGACTGTGTTCGGACTGGAGGATGTTTTCGGGGTCGATACTGACACAGTTGGATTTCCGCCATACATATTCGGCTGGGTTTTGGTGGCTGAAGTCCCATGGAGTAACAACACAGCCCGGTCCGCCCGGATCTTTTGGACCTTCCGCGCTGCTCTGTATGCCGATTGATACGTGGATGTATGTTGGTACTACTGATAGAAAAGGCCAGGGGTGAGACCGTCTAGGACATAGTGGACCTTATTGTTGGCTGACGGTGATTTGGGGGACACTCAGCGGGGATATTATTGATTGTGCTATCGGTGATTAATGTTTTCCATGGCTATTCTGATCTTGCTTTTAGGATGTTTACTGTGCGCGGTGCTGGGGGGGGGGGGCGGGTGGCCAGATCGATGGCTCTTCCCCTCATTTTTTCTCTTTTTCTTCTTTTCTATATTTCGGGTCTCTTATTTAGGGCGACAGGCACGCTGCTGGGGGGGGGGGATAGGCCGTAGCCTTCTGCAGGGATGCAGGGTGGGGGGTAGGGGGATGGGGTTTGTTAATTTGTCCTTTCTTTGTTTCTATGGCCCTTTGTCTTTCTTCCTTTTTGGTGTCGTCGTTTTTCAAGTTTCCTACAGTATGTTTCGTTTTGAGGGGTGGGGTGCAGCTCTGTTACGAAAAGTGTTTGTTTTTACACTTATCCTGACTTGTATGCCTTACCCCCAATACTTCAAACGTATTTGCACTATTTGCGGATTTCCTGCTTTATGCTTGCTATTGTAGGATCTTCTCTGATCGTGTGGCATTGATTCTGAGTTTTTCTTTATTGTAAAATGAACCTTCTCGAATCCTGAATCTTGCATTGTACGCTTGAATACAAGTTATATCCTGGACACTTATTAGACCCCGATTTTCGGGCTGCTGTATTCTTCTATATTGATTTGCTGTACTTACGATTTGACTAGCGGCCGGCCCATGCGTGTATTTACTTGAAGTAACAATAAAGGTTCTAAAAAAAAAAAAATTATAGAGACTGCCCTGTAATACTCTGGGCAGGGGATTTTAACCTGCAAGTTTGTGCAGACGCCCAAAGGGGAATCTGCGGCACCACTTATGATCTGGAGGATAGAAGTACCGTAACTCACAATCATTTCTCACACGACAAATATGGGCTGGCTTTGAACAGCTTGGCAGCTAAATTAGATTTAGAACTTCTGGATTGCTCCAAAACGAGGGGAGACATTAGATGTCCTACATTTAAGGGTAGGAATTTTTATTCCAACATCGACCATATTTTAGTATCGAGTGGCACTGCTTACCGTGATCTATGGATAGAGGAACTAGCTGTGAGTGATCACAACAGTATCTCACTGACTTTACTTGGCTGGGGTCCTAAAACTCAAATATATAGTAAGCCGACACAAGAAATCATGGCCTCCCGACCAAATGGTCCCAGAATTAAGTGGGCTAAAATTAACCCCGATAAACTATTAGTGGAAATAAATGACAAATGTGGAGCGGAAATACGCGACTGCCTTAAAGATGAGTATAATCCTGAAACTATGCTACCCATGATCATTAAGATCCACGCTACAATAGAGGGCCTATTGACTGGCAAGAATTATAAACATAGAACCAAACAATCCGGCTGGTTTGACAAAGACTTTATAGAGGCCTTATCCTCATTAAAATACGTGATGTCAATCAAACCAAGAGACCCGGAACAAATCAGGGAAAAGCGGCATGTTTATAAAACGAGGCTAGCAGTAAGGAAAAAACAGTTACAAGATGAGGCATGGCAAAACTTAGACATGGCGAAAACATTAAAAAATAGTAAATTATTATGGGAGACAATCAACTGCCCTTTTCTAAAGAATGATACCATGCCTGTAGTATCTTCTAATGTTAGTTGTAAAGATTGGAGAGATCATTATTCCAAGGTTTTTAATTCAGATGATTTGTTTTTAGATACTTCTGGCCAATGGCCGATTATTGCGTTATCAATTTCCCTGAATGAGGTTCAGGCAAGACTTGAGAAGAGTTGTGGTGGCAAGGCCCCTGGACCGGATGGTGTGCCCATAGATCTATATAAACATGAAAAACACTTGTGGGCACCCATCCTAACACGGTTTTTCAATGCTGCAATTGAATTCGAACTTCCTCAGACATGGGGCCAATCAATTATTGTACCACTTATTAAAAAGGGCTCTAGGGCTGAGGCATGTAACTACAGACCTATCTCCCTCCTCGATTCTTCTATTAAAGTACTAAGTAGGGTTCTCCTGGCAAGGTTGGAAATCTGGGCAGAAGAGGAATCCATTTTGTAACCAGTACAGTATGGATTCAGGAGGGGGATGGGTACGATGGAGCAATGCGTCAACCTTGACCTAATTATCAATAAATATACAACAGTTAAGGAAGGAAGCCTTTTTTTTATGTTTTGCTGACCACAGTTCTGCTTTTGATTTGGTCGAACATTCACTTTTATGGCCTGTATTAATAGATATGGGAGCACCTAAAGACATCATATACTTTCTCGCCAGACTATATGAAATACAAACATGTAAGGTACGTTATGGGACGGGCGGCGAATGCACCCCTTATTTTAAAGTTAACAGAGGTATAAGGCAAGGATGCGTTTTAGCACCACTTCTGTTTTCACTGTTTATCAATGAGATAGATACGATACTTATAACAACCGCGGTGGATGCACCATGTATTGATGGTAAGTCCATTCCAATTCTGCTCTATGCAGACGACGCGGTACTTTTATCGCGCACTCAAAACTGTTTGCAACATCTCATCGACAACTTTTCTGCTTTTATAGTTAAACGGAAACTGGTAATTAATAAGGGTAAAACGTTTACAATGGCGTGTGGGAAAAAGACCAAGCAAAACAGGACCTTCTTTTTAGATAATGTCAGGCTAGAACCCGTCAAGAAATGTTGTTACCTAGGGATAACTTTTTCTGGAGACGGGGGCTGGACCAGCGAACAGGAGTGTGTACAGATAAAACTGTTGAGGAACATCAATAGCATCTTTAGATTTGCCACTAAACTGGGGAACCGTAGAATAAAAGAAATGATCCACATTTACACCATATGGTGCTTGTCATCTGCACTGTACGGGGCCGGTGTGTGGGGACATAACATCAATAGTTGTAAGCTGTCCAACATCAGGAAAATCATTTCCTTAATCGCTTATTATGTACCCCGGCATCTGCTTCTATAGAGATCATACATAGGGAAGTAGGTTTAGCCTACATTGGAGATCTGGCCGCATTACGTCCCCTTTCCCTATGGAGATCCATTTGGTCCAAGGCAGAAACAGAATTTACACAAACTGTAATTAGGGATTGTTTAAAACTAGAACATCATACGCGTATACCCTGGTTTAGGCACATCCGGTTTTGGTTTAAGGCAGTCTTTGACCATGATCCATTTTTTAACCCAGATTCGGGCATCCCGTTTACAAAAAAAGAGTTACAAGATCTGTTCTTGGAAAATGCAAAGAAGGTTAGGGCTGCCAGATATGCAAGTCAACACACATACGTTTTCTATAACGAACATAATATCGTAGAAGGTCTCCAACAATACCTGATAACCGTCACCAGAAGTTCACATCGTTTTGCATCGACTCGGCTGAGATTGGGCACTGTGCACCACCTAGTGACCTTCCCTCCTACTGGAAGGAATAGCACTTTGCCCTGCCCATGGGACGGGACATCTAAACAGAGCTGTTGCCATTTTATGCTTTTCTGTAAATTTTACATTTCTTATAGGAAAATATACTTAAAGCCTATGTTTTTAAAACATAATAAAATAACCACCAAAGAAGCCTTGTTTCTAATGTTCGAATTGAATAGCACGGATGTATGTTTCCATGTAGCCACCTACATTTTAAAATGTGTTTCTAGTAGAAAATCGATCATCCCATGATTTAGATTTACATGATTCTTGTAATTTTAACAGTCTGTATATTGTTGTCTGTATTGGTTTTATCATTGTATTTTAATTCAATTGATTATTTATTTAGATGAAATTATCACATATTATCAATAGTTTTAGCATGAATTTAATTAGAAACCATATCTCTAAATGAAACATGAGCTATCCTAATGCTATTTTATACATTTTTGGGATTAACACACTTTGTCACTTTACTTAAAGGAAATAATGTACTAATGCAATTAACTGTTTGCAAAATGTCTCGTGCTAAACACCGCAACTTTGTCCTCCAAAAATGATTTTGTTTATCTAATTTTGTGGAGACCTAGTTCCTGCCCCTGTTTTAGTATGGTAATCAATTTTTTATCTGTATATTCTTTTCTGTATGCTATATGGTTATATCTTATATACCGAATAAAGCATTTGAAAATTGAAATTGAAATTGACTAGCCTATTGCTTTAATCAGCAGGAGGTTGCTCCCCAGAGAACAGCGTTAGAGTGCCTCTGAGAGTGAAGTCTTTGCTGTGGTTTAGCCAATGAAGAAACTGAAACCATACCTGTTTGCTATTCACTTCCTTGTACAAATTGACCACATGCCTCTCAGATGGCTAATGCAAATGAAAGGTGAAAACCCCAAACTGTTAGGTGGTCCATCTCCCTACAGCCAATGGACTTTACAGAGGGGCACAGACCTAGGACTGACCATGCCAATGCAGATGGACTTTCCAGGTATTTCCATTTAGAAGATGAAGACTCCCTTGGGAAAGTTTAGTCTCATTCTCTTTCATTTGTGGGCAGAGTGTATTTAAGAAAGTGCCCCTTTTGGTGACATGGTGAACCCCACTTCTTGGCAGGTAATTGATGCGATTATGACTGAAGTCGACTGGGTTCCTGCTAACCAGGTCCCAAGTGCCAGTCCTCTTTCCATAAATCAAGGTAACTGTTCAGTTGTTCCCCAATTGGCAAAGATCTGTAGCATCTCTGTTAGTACCTAACAAATGGTACACCTGGTACCTAGGGCATGGGTACTGAAAGGGTCCTTAAGGGCTTCAGCATTTATTTTGCCACCCTAAAGTAACCATCGCCAAACTCATGCAGGCTTCCATTGCAGGATGCGTGGAATGGTGCAAACAAGTGTGAAAAAACATGGCATGGCACACAAGCACTACAGGAAATATATGTAAGTGGCCCCTGTAGCAGGCCTTACAGCCCTAAGGCAGGGGACATTAAATTAAATAGCACAACACAACACAACATAACAGGTGTATTTGTGAAGCGCACGTTCATCCAAGGGTATCTTGGCACTGAATAAAAAATGTATGTGTATTGTATATTACATATTAGGACAGATCTGCATGAAGAAATATGCCCCTTTGCTGTCTAGTTTGATTGCTAGATAGTCAAGTGAGCAGGAAAGCCATCTTAAGGACCTGTACTGGGCACTGGTCATTAAGAGTTCCCCAGCTACATGATGGCTTCACTGAAACCTATAGTGTTTGGGAACAAACACTTTGTCTTAATAAATTCCTACTTATGCCAGCAGTGGATTTATTAAAACATGCACCCAGAGGGTACCTTAGTGGTGCTCCCTGAAAATCTACCAGTATCTTAGTGTGCTGAATGACTGGTATCATCCAGCCTACTACCACAAACATTATTACTGACCCCTGCAGTTGAGAGCCTGCACTCTCTAAGGCCAAGAACAATGCCTGTTTTCCATGAAAGAAGGATTCCATCATCTTGATTATGGTAGAATTAGGAACTCTGGGACAGGATTATGCCCGCTCCCTAAAGGAAGTGATCATATAAGGGGCGTGGTGACCCCAAGGGTAAGTAGCCCCTTGGCTACTATTCTTTACTCCTCTTAACACCCCTAAATTTAGCACTTAGGTGCCTCCCTGGCACCAGGAACTTAGTTTCATCTGACTGAAGAAAGAAGAGGACAAACAGAGCCGATGAAGCGAGAACTGCAGACTGCTGGAGGAATTTGGCATCAAACCCTGCCTGCCTACCTGCTCTTGTCCCGGTAATCGCAACAACCCAACTTTTCCTGCTTTTGTGCATCCTACAGAAAGTTTCGGAAGGCCTCCAGGACTTCGCTAAGCAATCAGCATTTCCCTTGAAGTGGAGGAGCCGCTTTCCTGCAACCTGCATGCACCAACTGCAATGTGCTCCATGACCTGGGTCCATGATGACCAATGGTGCTCTCCTGCCCCCAGGACCCCTACGTACTGAGCCCCCCACTCAAAGCTACCAGGCGTGTCACCAAGTCCACCTTTGACGCCTGGTTATAGGTAGCCCCACTCTTTGCCTACAGTATAGAGTGCAAGGCTACCAACCCACCCAGCACCTCTTTACCCTAATACTCCCGGCAAGTAAACTTGAAAAGCTGTTGGCACTTTGTACCTTGGCCCCTTAGCACTTTAAGTCCTTAACAGGAACCCTGAGAATCGTTTGCAAATACCCATATGCAATATATGCCCTTTTCGCCATAGGAAAGCATTACCGCATAAAAAAGCATTTGAGTGAACATTTTTACTTACTTGCAAAAACTGATAAACTGAAAGGTACTTTCCCCAGAACAAATTTCTTGTTGAAATTAATATAAAAATACTGGTTATTTTTCTAAATTGGCCTAGAGTTTCTTCTTGAGTGTGTGTCTACTTTATTGACTGTGTGTGTGTTCAACAAATTCATTGACACTACCCTTTGATATGCCTAAACTGCTCGCCAACACTACCACAAAAGAGAGCATTTGGGATTATTAATTTAAGCCCTGTAAACCAATAAGGTTTAGTATACTTTGCTGTGGTATACTACATAAAAAGCCAGATTCCTACGCAAGGCATAATAAATAACATCAGTAACTGTCACCAAACACATTGTGGGTAAGCATGTCAACAATGGTTAGCACATTCCAGCCGTGTGGCTGTGAAGGAGCCTCTGTCAACAATTAGTAAAAATTTGGATTTCAATTACTTCCTCCTCGGTTCTCACTCAGCTAAAGTTAAATACTTCGTATTTGCAAGAGGTTATCCAACTTAAAAAAATCAAATGTTAAGATATTCAGAAAAGGTGGGCATTGAAAAAAATTGAGAAATTGACATAGTAATTATGCAAACAACATTTAAAGGTATTGATAATGGCATGCAAACACTCTCTAAACGAGGATAGTCCAAAAACACTACAAGATCAATGGTCATTGACCTTCTAAAGGAAGACTTAAACCTTTTACAACACAGGCAAGCCCGGCTGCAAGCTAATTCACAGCTAAATTGGGTTCTACAAGTGTTAACATTGAACAAGCTAGATCATTAATGAGAGTGCCACATTTGAACCATATAATCGGGCCTCTACATCAAGAATCATAGATAAAAAAGCAGCCACTTGTACCCTATTAAGTATAGAAGAAATGGAACACCCCGTATTCTGTAGCAGAAGACTCACATATCACATGGCCCCTACATGGAGCAATTTATTTACTTGTTACACCTTTCACTTTCATGAGTGCCAAAAATATTAGTCCTTGGGTTGGTTTGAAAAAATTCACAACATTTTCCTCCATCATGTGTGGGAGTTACCATTTGAATTATACACAAGAAGATCTTGCATTCATAAGCATAGCTGAATGTCCCAGTGCTCTAGGTGACTCACTCCTCTGTGATTCCATCACTCTTCAAGAGCCTGTAACCCTATGATAACAGAATTAAGTTGTCAATTGGTAGCGGCGCCTGTTCCAGCCCACTATACATTCCTGAATAGCGGTTGTTATTTAATAATTACAAATATCACATGTCGTGGAATGGCCCAAGGTCAATTGTATCTATGAGCTATACCGCAAATCAGAAGACATTTCCTATAGAGTACCGCTCAGTGGGCTGTGTACCGGTCACAGTCGAACTGCATTTAATACCTATTGGTGCTGTGAAACAGGTCCTTGCACCAAGGGGTAGAAATCTCATCCCTGTAGTTATGGGGTGGGGCAAACCCAGATTGTGGTGAGCTAATGGTTCTAGGGTGAGTACAAAAAGAAGTGGGGAAAACAGACAGCCAAGTCTCATTCCCCTTTCAATGCTAATTGGCACAGATCTCATTGATCATGGTTGCTTATTATAAAGAGCAGTAGCTTGCTGGAGCCCAAGTTCGGAGACATTGACATTGCCCAAATCCAGCTGTGTGGCAGCGCAGTAAATTAACAATCCACTTCTTAATATCCAACTGAAGTAGTAGGGTATTATAAGGTACATATGCCTTTGAGTGTTTTCTCTACATTGACAGAGAGGGATAAAGCTTGATTGATCCAGCCCCGTAATCCCCTGGAGTGTCATCTCCAAGTGTAATAGGGAAATTTTAGGTGTGTGAGGAGAAGTATTGTATTGCGCAATAATCAATCTAGAGGAAAAAGAAGCTATGATCCATTCAGCGTCCTGAGGTTACAGTAATAATCGGGGGAGAATGGATCACTTGTCCTGTGAAATCAGGGTCTTTGTCGGATTGGAACCATGTAAAAGCCCTCATACAGCGTACACAGGCCGGTGGCGGAATATCTTGATTCTCCGCCTGGGTGTTACGTTACAGCATCATCATAGGGTTCCTAGATAGTTTGTATGCTGTCTTCCACCTGGAGGTAGACCAACTGATTTTCCAGTAATGTCCAGAGATGAAGTGAAAAGAGTGCAGGTGCTCAGGTGCTGTGAATTAAAATTCTCTACATCGCAATGTTGCAAAAAAAATGTATTCTAAGAAAGGTGATAAAAGTACAAATAAAATTGGTGCGATTCTAGACACAGTTACTAGTCTACCGCACTATTGGGTCGACATCTTTCAGCCTTCTTGTAGATTCTAAAGGCTTTCCTCAGGACCAAAGAGTTAAGGAAAGTTGTTGCAGTCCCTAATCATAGTGGTTAACTTACCACCAGCATTGAGAATTCAGATCTGTAGTATCTGAAATTGTGAAAAAATTAAAAAAGTAAGTACCCTATACGTCTATTGTAATACTATTTGGTATCACCAATATGTTAATAATGCTGTTACGTCCTATACTGCAGATTACCCGCGGTAGAGAATTTAATGCACCTTGTTTGTCTCCAATAGGAAAGCATTGTATTGTATTGTATTGAACAGACCTTGGATGTCATTTTAGCCAAATCAGACCTCAACTGGTTTATTTCCTGTTGGGGAAAATTCCTCTCTGGCTCTCTTTCAGTAGGTTAATGACGATCCTTCTCTTTCCAAGGGCATTAAGCCCTTTTACATTGAGGCTAACTACTTTCACCATGCTTTTTATATATGTTGCTCATCTAATGGTCTTCACAACCAAAAGATTTCTACTTCCATAGGCCCTGGATCACTTGTCTATATTAGCCAACTGTATCAACTTGAATCAGAAACATATCTTCACTGCATTCCCTAAAGTTAGAAAGAATATTGTGGGCCCAACAAAAGATGATGAAAAGCAATAACCTCCTGAACATAACACTGCTTAGACTTAGATCTCTGTGGCAAAGAGAACTAGTTTGTAAGAGCAGACGTAAACCCTTACACGAAGACATGAAAACTGTGAAAGCTGATGCCTTGTTGTAAATGAAGGAACTGTGTGAATCAACTGATCCATTTGTGTAATTCGTGAGTGGACGACCGGCCTGCAACCCTGCACCGGGTTTTCAATGTGGTAAGGGAAGACAGTACATTTCTCCATGCAGGGCTCCCCCACTCTCAGAAAAGGAAATTGAAAAAGCTAAGTCAGATGTCTTCAGAGAAGTAGAGAAACTTCAGGGTCGATCCCTCGTTTTGAACGAGAAAGGATCAGGAACCGATGACTCAGTACTGCCATCCCTAGCTTGGGGAAGGCTCAAAGCTTCTTTACTAGCCCTTCTACTGGATAGATGCTCACTGCTGTAATTAAGTTACTGAGAGGGGCTTACTGCCATTTAGAGGATTTTAAGTAGGCCACTGTTTGACTGGGCACACTTTCAAGTTCAACCCTAGTAGTCTGGGACCTGTAATCAACACAATAATCACCAAAAATGGGAACAACAGAGAGGGTGAGTGCTACCTCTACTCTAATACCCAGTTGGCCACACTTCCTATGATGGGTTTTAATAGCAGCACTGGCAATGCTTTCAGCTGATGTACCCTTTCACAGTACTGTCGGGTGATTTCAATACTGTGGGCTCCTACTGGTTTGTAATATGAGAAGAAACATTTCACAGGCATGGGTGTCATTTTGGAATTGGACTCTTCAATGATACTGAGTTTTTCTAAATGCTCACCATCTTGAGTACAGGACTATGCTCTGGTCAGGAAGAGTTCTTGTGCTGTCAGCTTCCTTGTAAGTGCATCTGGGAACCACCTTCTTATGGTGTCTGTAATCTTTTCCCAGAGCTCTCTTCTTGTCGTTGGTGGACTGTTTCTCTTAATATTGTTTCATTCACCTCAGCTGCCATAATCTCCATCCCAAGGTAGGCTTGACTAGATGGTACACCAGTAGACCCTTAAGAGAGGTGAGCAATTGGAAAGGTCTGGGGCAGGATCCATTCAGATATATATGATTGGCTGATATTTTTGTTGGCTACATTTTGATATATATTTTTGTAGTCTATATTTTTCATTCCATAGGTTAACAAGATGCAGTAGAGTTCTGTGGATGGATATCGCTGAATTCACCATATGATTCTAGAATCAATGGTGGACTGCATGAATTTCACCGACTCACCAAATAGTTCCACAGCTACATTGGATTGCTAGCCTTATGTAATGTGCAAGGAGAACAAGTTACTCAATTTTGGTAATGCCTTATCTGGTAGAGAGTATATCCAGCCACATATTCCTTACCTTTGAATTTATACAGGCATCAAACTGTATCCAGAAAATGTTTAGTGTGCGATACCCCTGCATGCCGGTAGGTGACATCGATCTGCTCTGCGTGGCGGTGGCGTCCACACCAGGAGTGACATCCGCAGCACCTATATAAGTGCGACCCAGGTGCACTGACCTCAGTTACTTTTGTGAAATGAGCTTGCAAGCCTTCAAGAGGTTGCTTCTTGGCCAATGCATAGCAGATTTTGATGCAAAGCACAACCCAGCGACAGATGATTTGCTTCTGCACCGCCTGACCTTTCTTTGCACCAACATACCCCAGGAACGGTTGGTCGCCCACCCGGGATTCCCGTGTGCGGTCAAGGTAGAATTACAATGCTCTTTTTGGGGACAGACGGTGGAGTCGCTCCTCTTCTTTAGAGTGATGTGGAGGAGTTTAGAAGGGAGGTGGGGTGACAGACTGTCCTACATGGAATGGTGTGACCACTTTTGACAGAAAGTAGGTCCTTGTGCGAAGCACCACTTTGTCAATGTGGATAGAGAGATACGACAGCTTGCCTGACAGTGCGTACAGCTTAATCACTCTACAGGCAAATGTATTGGCCACCAGAAAGGCGGTTTTGAGCGTGGGAAGCCTGTGTGGACAGTTGTGTAGAGGCTCAAACCGAGCACACATCAAAACTGGCAGAACAAATTAAGGTCCCACTGAGGCATAATCAATGGTGAAGGGGGAAAAAAGGGGGATGAGCCCTTTCAAAAACCTATGAAGAAGTTGAGGGCTCCAAATACTAGAGTAGGACGAAGGCCCTTGTCCTTTTTGTGGACCAGAAAGTAGTGGGAATAGCAACCACAGCCTCCTTCTGGCCTCAGAACCTTCTCTATGGCTCCCTTTGCTAAGACAGCCATGACTTCCTTGCAGAGCAAGGACAAATGATTCTCCGTCAGCCAGTCCTGAGATGATATGGGGTAGTCTCAAAGGAGAGGGAGTAGCACCTTGGGAAAATCTGCAAGACCCACCAGTCCGATGTTATGGACTGCTAGTGGGGCAGGTGATGGAGGATCCTCTCACCAACTGGACAAACATGATCATAAAAGGCTAGATTAGGAGGGCTTGGAGGCTGTGGCTGCCGAGGGGTGGGGGGTTACCTCGCCCTCGTCCACACAGAGGCTGTGGAGCACGTGTGACTCAGTTGCTGGTAGGGTATTGGCACCGTTGTAAGCCCCGTCTGTAGCCACAAAAAGAGTGAAAGGCAGACGGGGTGACTTGGGGCAGCCGAGGGGCCTAAGGACTTGGCAGTAGCCTGTCCAAGGGAGCGGTAGGCAAAGAACCCTGGGAAGTCAAGGCTTGGACTACCAAGCTCTCCAGTGTTGGGTGAGGAAGATTTGATCCCCTTTGGCAGGGCGATGTTTGCGGGTGATCGTCCTATTCACAGGAGCCCCCGTGTTGGCTTTGGACCGGGTCCCAAACAGGACATCAGTGAGGGCATCATTAAATGGGTGTAGGGGTTCCGATGAGGAACCTCTGTCAAGATGTTGGTCTTGACTCACACTAAGGCCAGCTGAGGGTCAAGAACTTCAGCTTCCCTCTGCACCAACATTGCAGGTGGGGCTCCATCATACATAGCCATGGTAGGGGGAGAAAGCATGCCAGTAGCTGAAGAGGTATCGAGTCCACTGGTGTCGCCCAGTTCCTCACACCAGTCCATTTTAAGGTCTTCTGCCTATGGCTGGTATTCCTCAGGGTCCAGTGACCTCTCCTATAGCTCATAGCTCATGAGAATAGGGCTCAGGCCTCGATCTAGGAAGTGCGGTCCCTATCAGAGTCGGCACCGAGCGGCACCCACCCGGCTCCATGTCGGAGTTGGGTGTCACAATGGGAATGGAGCAGCCGGTGGGTGCAGGGAGCATCGGAACTGAAGCTGGGGAAGGTCGCAATGGTATGACTGGCGTCAGTCCGGATCTAGGAATGGATCCCTGGGGGCCCACCGGAGCCGCAGATGTTGAACCAGAGGAGCCCCCTTTGACCCTCCTGGGCCCAAAGGCGTGATGAAAGGGATGGGCCACCCGTAAATGTTCTGCCAACAGACGACTAGAAGTCAAAGAGCACTTTGACTTCTTGCTCTTTTTCTTGTGCCTCTTACCTGAGTGTCCTGAGGACTTTGAATGGGAGGAAGAAGACTTCAGGCTCCGTGAAAGAACCCGGGGGCTTCCCCTCGACCAGGACCTCAATTTCCATGGAGTGGTGTGCCGGGGTCCTAGCAGCTTCAGGCACCGCTCTCTCAAAACCTTCATGACCATGGCCCAGGAATCTGGGCACATCTTGGTGTCCTGGTTGTGCTCCAGATACCACAGACAGGTGCAGTGCAGGGCTCTACACCGACATCAGCTGGCAACAGGTGCCGCAAGGCTTAAAAACTGTCTTATGAGATGATATTCTTGACACACCAGGAGGTAATACTTTAAAGTCAGTCGACAAAACATCAGAAAAATTCTGTTAAAAAATGGATCAGCGCTGACTGGTGCAGAAAGAAATGAACTGACGTCAGCACGCCTGGCTGGCACCTATATAGGTACTGTGGATGTCACGTCCGGCCCAGACGATGCCACGTTGAGCAGATCGACACCACCTACCGGCACACAGGGGTACTGCGCATGAAAACATTTCCAGATCCAGTCTGACGCCTGGGGAAATTCAAAGGTGAGGTATCTGTGGCTAGAATTCTCTATAAGATACTTATTATAGCAGCCTTTATCAAATATGCAGTCTCATCATTCTAATATTGATGAACCATTTCATTCATTAGGTATTTTCCAAATGAGAACCATAACAATATATCAGAGTTTTCCATTAAATCGTCAAACTACTCTCCTGATCAATTATGGAGTACAGGAATCTTTCTCCTGAAAGATGGTTGTTTAAATTTATGGAACTACAGTTTTCATCGGGTAAATGAGCCTGCTAGTGTGCAGGTGCTAATGGAGCTTAGTGGTGGTGTTAGGGAGTTTGAGAAAAAAAGCTCAAAGAAAAGTACTGACAATTGTTAAAGACAATTTGCAGCAACATAATTTTATGTAAGCAGTACGTCAATCAAAGCCGAGAGCCAGACGCTTGAACGACCCTGGAGAGGGAGCTCTTCGTTATTAATCAGTAGACTATATGGTTGATTTTATGTGGGAGAAGAGGGTCTGGCATTTTATTTATTTATTTATCACATTTATAGAGCGCTCTGTTACCCGGAGGTGTCCTGGCGCTGGCATGATTGGATCAGTGTGTGTGGGTGTCAGAGAGCTTAATGAATAAAGAGCCAGGTCTTAAGCTCTCTCCTGAAGGCCATAAGGTCCGAAGATTGTCTGAGGTTAAGTGGCAGATTGTTCCATGCCTCAGCAGCACCGAGGGAGAAACTCCTGCCGCCCCAGCGTGCTTTCTTAACTCTGGGGACTGTTACCAACGCCAGTTCCCCAGATCTCAGGGTTCTTGCTGGTTTATGCCAGTGGAAAAGGAGTTTCATGCACCTAGGACCCGTGTCATGCAGGGCCTTAAAGACCAAGCAGAGAGCTTTAAAAACAATTCTCTTGCGAATTGGCAGCCAGTGAAGGTTTACCAGTTCCTGCGCTACCGAGGCAAATTTGGGAGTGTCGGTAATCAGACGGGCGGCTGCATTTTGCAATAGCTGGAGTTTGTTAAGTACCCCCTGCTGGGCGTTTAAAATCAGGCTGTTGCAGTAGTCCAAACGTGAGAGGACTAGGCCCGTTACTACCGTTTTCCGATGCTCCCTCTCCAAATACGGCAGGACTTTCCTTATTGTTTTGAGGATGTAGTGAGTGGAGGAGGACAGTGCGTTAATCTGTGGTACGAAGGACAGAGAGTCGTCCACCAATATACCCAGATTTTTTACTTTTTCCACCAGGGTGGGGAGGGGTCCCAGCTCATCTGGCCACCATCTAGGGGACCAGAAATTTTCCTTGGAACCAAAGAGCAGCACCTCTGTCTTTGTGGAGTTCAGTTTGAGACAGTTTTGGGCCATCCAGCAGCCCACCTCATGCATACATCCTCTGAACCTGTCTGCTGTACTATCAGTGTTGCCCGGTAGTAGTGACACCACTATTTGAGTGTCGTCCGCATATGCTGTGAGGTGAAAACCGAATGATCGAATTACCGGGGCTAGTGTCGCGACATACACATTAAAAAGGGTAGGACTGAGCGAGGACCCCTGGGGAACTCCACAGGGAAGCACAAAGGAATGTGATTCCAAGTCTCCCAGGGCCACTGACTGAGTTCTGTTGGAGAGGAAGGCTTCTAAGATCTTTAATGCCTTTCCCTGAATTCCACTGGCCCTCAACCGGTCCACCAACAACTTATGGTGGACCGTGTCGAAGGCCGCGGAAAGGTCCAACAATATCAGGGCGGCTCTGCCTCCTCCATCCATCACCTTTCTGATGTCTTCCACTGATTTGATCAGGGCTGATTCCGTGCTGTGTTCCGCACGAAATCCGTGTTGTGAAGGGTCAAGGAGTTCTCCTGTCTTTAAAAAGGCACTTAATTGTGCATTTAAGTGACCTTCCATAATTTTGGCGGGGAGGGGTAATCGTGCAATCGGACGATAGTTATTCATCTCAGTGATGTCTAGATTGTTTTTTTTTAAAAGGGGCAAGATGGAGGCTCGTTTCCATCTTGCAGGGTATTCCCCTGAAGCTCTTTTTCAGTCAGTTTGAACACAAAAATACTTATTGAATGCATCTCGGATGTGCACGATGTACAGGAAGCGTAATAACAATATAAATATAAACTCTTATCATAATTTTCCTTATTATGGCTATCTTACGTATTGGGAGATTAAGCTATGTTGCATAGAATGCAAGTTGTCTAGTGAAAACAAACCTGTATGACAAAAACGTAAAAATATAATTAATGAAAAAATAAAGCCATGTCATTGACTCGGAGTTCCGAATAAAAAGAATTGTAGCTGTTCCAAGACAAATAACTCCTATAAATGAAGCACTTTATACTGGATTCAAACTGCCGTTGGATAAGGAACTCCTGTATAGTTTTATACTGTTTTAAAGTAGCTTAAATCATGTTTTTATGAATTGTAAGAATCAATTGTGTTCTTAATCTTTACATAATTTTAATATGCTGAAGATAATTTTGTATTGTCTTTTATGATTTTAATTAATCAAAATAAAGATCCTTGACTGACTGAACTCCTATAAAGAACTTGAATCTAAGTTAAAACTAATCAATATAAAAGCAGTACAATCAAATAAAATTCATTAGCAACTAACTATTTTTAATAAATGATTATTTAAGGCAAAATGCACGTTTAAAGAATCAAATGTGCCTTTTCCTAAAACCTCTCTAGCTCCCATCAAGTTGCTTTGTAATCAACATATATAAATTATACAACTACACCTTCTGAAGGGAAGGAGACAAGGATCCTTAATGTTAGCACTAACCTTACACTGGCGATGCTTGACAAATTGCTGGAAAGAGTAAGGTTTCCAGAGTTGGGATTCAGAACTGGCATTACCACACTGGGCAATTCCTTGGAAACAGTCAAATCCTTTGCAGGTGGGATAAGGCCAGTTAGTTCAGACATTAAATGTTTACTCTCTTGTGGTAATGATGAAACAATATTAGCACTCTCCTTGGGAATCATATGCTCTTGTTCTGGTTTTCTCTCTGCTTTAGCCACGTTTACTTTATCATCTTTTAATTCAGATTTGCTTTCATGGCGGTTTCTCTCCTTGTCACTTTCCTGCAGCATAAATGAGAAACAAAAATATATTAGCGTGATGGAAATAACTGCAACAAATGTACTAAGATCTTGATTAAAGTGGGAAGATGTTCTCATTTGTGACTCAAATTTATGTTTGTGGTTGAAACAAGATTACAAGTAGGGTCAATTAGCTCCACCAGCTTTTTACCCTTCAGTTTAAACCCTGGAGAAAATTGGAGATAGATTTTCAAATAGTACAAATTGCCAAGTTGAGCTTCTCATACCAGATGAAAACATGCAAAATTTGAGGATAATTGTGTGCTCTCGACCATAGTAGCCCTTTCGATTTGTAGGTGCCCAATAAAGTTCAGAGATCCGGATGCCCAGGACATACTGTTTGGGGTCAAAGACAACATGTTTACATATTTATTTTGTTGGTGGGCAGCACAAATCCTTTGGCAGCTAGATTACAGTACCACATTATGGATCAGGTAAGGGCATTGTCTGCAGTTAAGGTAATATTTGTGCCCATATATTAAGGCTGTTCAAACTTGTATTTATGGTTAATCCATTCAAAACATTTATTATTGGGGCGTAATGTTGTAAGTTCAGACTGCACTATTGACAGTGCTTACAGTATACAAATGTGTGCACATGTTTCAAAGTTTAACAATATGAGGCTATGTATAATGCTATCAGGAGCCTCTCTGATTAGATGCAAATAGATGCACAAGCTTGAAAGCAAGGTTGATGATTCTTTGCTTTGAAAAGAAAATGTTCATAAAAAAATGTAACTAGGAAAGAAAAAGTTTTGCTAAACTACTGTGAAATTGTAGTTACCATTATCATTTATCAAAATGTGTTCATGCTAGTATCTCCCACAAATACTAATATATAATGGAAAATCAGTGTAGCCAGTTTGGGCAAAATTTTGGGAAACATGAAAATAAACACGCACTGGAAAATCTCATAGGTAGGATATTGGTGGTCAGCCTTTTGGTGTTGTCAATACGTGTCTTGTTTTGACATGGTTTTTGTAAAACTTTATTGCAGTGGGAGCTACTTGGCCCTCATCATTATAAAAAACATTGGCAAAAGCAAAAATAGTTTTGGTCTGAAAAACACACATTGACGCAGTAGTTCCTGTCACTGAACAAAGCTACTTTGTGTGACGATATGCTCCTTCTGAAAGAGCAAAATGATGTCACTCACTGTGAAGCCAGCTGTAGGCAGAGAGATAGTACCGCAATAAAAACAAAAGGTCTTGGTTAATTTCAAACCTAAATAGGGGCCCAATTCTTAAAGAAAGTCACAAAAGTGCACCCATGATATATGTTCTTGCATTCGTGTAGATTTATGGCTTTCATGAATTCAGAAAAATTTACAGAAGTAGGCCAGGAAATCGTAGTCCTAGAAAATATTTGTGAACTGCATTTAAGCACGAGCAAATCTGCATGTGTAGATTTGCTCATGCAAAAATCGGTTGAGTCCCATAACAAGCTCACTTTCCCACCGACCACTTTTTTCCCCAACCCTGGAAGAAATTTTACCTTTACCCTTGTCAGAAGTAAATTTCCAACCTTTCTCTGTATGAGAAAATATTAGACAAGAGCTGAGGACAATTCATAAAACATGCAAGTTAGTAAGTTTGCACAGACTCAAAAGGGCATTCCATTAATGGGGAACTATTGCTTACCACTACCTCCGGCCCCAGTATGTAGATCGGCGAAAAGGTGATTGCTAGTATTCAAACGCTACTATGGTATGAGCTCTGGCATTATCTGAAAGGCTATTATCAGAGCTCTTAGATAATAAGACTGTTGCCATAATTTGTCGCCGCACTACAAGGCACCAAAGGGACAAGTGGATTTTGTTACAGGACAAGTAGGTGTATGAAGCAACCTATCCCATGGACAAGTAAATATCTTATAACATTTCATACCCCTGAAAGCTAAGTGATGGTCTGGTGTCTGAGCGCAAACAACCAGGAGTGAAATTCTCATGCCAAAAGAAGGGTGCAGATGCAAGCACTCTAAAGTGGTGAGTATGTGTCTCTTCCTTACACCTGGATGCATGCTGCCTTGTTCAGTCGCATCTCCTTTGCCAAACCTTGGCTATGTGGATTCCGAAGCTGAACAGACAGCTGTCCCAATTTTGCTTCTTAGGTGTGCTTCTAAATATCATCCATGTCTATCTTCAAAGTGGCATCTTTGACCACTTGTATCAAGCTTATATAACGGGACTGCCATAAAACAATTCAATAGTAGCAATAGTGCATGCAGCAAAAAAACAAAATGGGACCACCCCAGGCTCACAGCACACCATTAAATCCCCACATACTGAGAACTAAATATGTTGTCATCCTTTTGGCACCCATGTCTAAGACTCCATGGGAAATGGTCAAAACACAGAGGAATAAAGTAAATCGAGAGCTATTCTTAAGCACCTAACAAGCAAAGATTTATCAAAAGTAATGCAGGATAAAGGATAAAAACAAGAAATATATATGGGACAGTTCTCATAGCCATCATCAAACCGAGTTTACTTGCATGCAGTAGGTCAGAGATCTGAAAGCTGAAGAATAAGCGCTCGATTTATATCTTGGCATACCGCTATCAGCCTTGATGGAGGTATTTTCATCCAATCAGCCGTTTTAATGCGTCAACGGCGCACAGTCGTCTGCCATCAGATAATACTCCATCAGCATTTCAGTGGCTGTATGCCGCCTGCCCAATTTATATATGCCTGTCAGTTTGGAAGGGTCGTAGCAGTGTACCGACAGAGTAATTACATTACGGACTCGTTTTAGCTGGTCGTATCCAACGTGTCTTAAAGACCCACACGTTGGTCACACACTTGAAATGAATGGGCTGAGTAATCTCAGCGTACTCTAAAACAGACCCCACTCTATAACATGATCCTTTGCCTTTCCCATTTTTAAGATGCAGGACAAAGGGTGTTTTTTCTGACCTTATTGCACATGACCTGTTTTTCTTCTTAATCTGTGATTTCATTTGGTTATCTGCACCATATCTGGAAGAAGAAATCTCAGATTTAAAGACAGAATTGACAGTCATGGAGGATGAGATAATTAGGGTGGAGCCACACTTTTTTGGAGCCTTTGATCAAAGTAGCATTATAACCCAGAAAAGGCAAATATGCCTTTTGAATTGTCACACGAGTGAATGATGTATCTAACAACATGAGGAAATTACGAAGTGCTGAAATGCTCTGTGGGGCAGAGTACAATGCTTGGCCTCTATAGCCCACCTAGAGGACCAGCAGACTAGTGGTGGTTCACCCAGGCCCATGAACCTCTTACTATGGGAGGCTAATTTGTATGGAACACTACACACTGAAGGCTTTGCCTAAATCCCTGGTGGATTGGAGACTGGAGAGTGGTAAGATCTGTGTCTTCATTATTATCATGCTAGATGGTATTTATTTTTTTTAAACTTGTAATGTGTTGAATTTTTTTGGTACATTTTTAGTAAATTTTGTGGTAAATTATTACCTTTTTTTTGTTTAAATCTTTCTATGAACTTTTTTAGCGTTTTGCACAATTTTAGGAAAAAATCCTGACGACATATGTGGCAGCGTTAGGCAATAGAACATGTACAAATACGCCATTAATCAATGTATGACTTTTGGGGTACGTGGTAGTCCATTGTGAGAGTCCAATAACCACTCCCCTGGATAGAAGGGGGTATCTAGGCCCAAAGACCGCATCTCCAGAGTATATGAACACAGCTAGAACATGGTGCGTTATGCGTTAACTGTGGACACAGGGTACAACATACTGAGGACAACATAAGATAACGAGGGGAGGGGGGAGTCGCCTGTGACCTGTTTCTGCGCCTAGTAGAACCCATGGGTCGGGGGGTTGGGTTGGGAGAAGAGGCCTAGAGCTTGCCAAATCCAGTGACAGGAACAGGATTCTAGATGTTTGGAAATCAGTGCTCTTCAGTCTATGCGGGGGCCAGAGACGAGCCTTGAACGCCAGTCTCCATCAACTCGCACGAACCCCCTGTGCTAGTGGCCATCTCCTAGAGCTTCAGTACCATAGCATCCCATTGATGTGCTATGGGGAGTTAACGTAAGCCAAGGAGATCTTCCCTTTGGAGTGCCATCCCCTCCACCCTAGCCCAATTCAGTAGAGATAGTCGCCAAGCAATTGTGGGGGGGCGAGAGAGGGGACTTCCATCTCCTGGTTATGAGACGCTTCGCAGTTATTAGCCCCAGGTCTGAAAATCTAGAGGTGGCCTTATGTTTCTTGTTCCTGCTGAATAGATGCAGGAGGTGGAATTCCCAGTGAAGATGGATCACCCGGTTGGTACAAGCCACCAGGATAGTGGAAACATGAGACCAGTAGTCGTGCAGGATAGGACAAGACCACAGCATATGGAGAAAGTCTGCGTCTATGTGTCGGCAACGGGGGCAATTCGCGTCATTTCGATGGAAATACCTGTTGATTTGGGCGGGAGCGAGGTAAGCTCGGTGTAAAACAAAGAATTGTATCTGTTTGAATTGTTGGTTGCGCGGGATGTATGTGGGGCTGCCCCGAACAGTGGTCCATTCTTTATCGGTGGAAGCCCTGCCTAGATCCTCCTCCCAGTGTTGCCGAAGCCGGGTGAGATCGGTTTTTGCGTGCTGTCTAATGGAAGATGTGAACGAACGTATCAGGTGTCGCCCTGTCCCCATCACATGAAGGTATTGTAGTGTGGAGTGCATAGGCGGTTCTTGCTCAAGGGTCCCCCACGTAGACGCCAGGGAGGCAATAAGTGCTCGATGTAGTAGGAACTGCCCAGGGGGTAGATACCATTCCGACATAAGCTCTTGATAGGGAATAAGGGAGCCATCCTGAAAGAAATCGCCTATGTCCACTATACCCTCTGAGGCCCAATGTTGTAGCTCCGCTGTCGAGGTGTAGATGTCGCCCTGCAGAGTTCCCAGCAGTGGGATGCCAGGAGCGTATGGAATAGTGGCCATAGTGGCCCTAGTGAGAAAAAGACATCTTCTAAAGCATCGGTGTGCTACCTTGAGAAGGAGCACATCAGAGGGTTTGAGTGTGGAGCAAGAGTGGAAAATCCGTGACAGGGAGCTCTGGGACAGCGGGGGTTGCAGGGAAGCTGTGTCCGGAAGGTATCGAGATGACATCCATCTGGCAACCCACTGCAGCTGGGATGCCAGATATTAATGTTCGAAATTAGGAGCTGCCAGTCCACCTAAGGCGGCAGGGAGGTAGAGTTTCCCCATGGATACTCTATGACGTGACGTGCCCCATATGAAATCCCTCACTGTCTTTTCACACTGCCTGAAGAAAGAGGGAAGGGCAATAAGAGGTAAGGTGGTAAAGTAGTAAAGAAGATGAGGGAGGGCCACCATTTTTACAAGGGCAATCCTTCCAGAGATCGCCAGCAGAAGAGTCTTCCAAAAACTAATTTGTGAGTGGATTGCCGTGATAGCACAGAGGATGTTACCATCAAAAAGATCTGCTTTAGTTCTGTATATTCTAACTCCCAGATAACAAATTCCGGATGCGCGCGAAAAGTGGCTCAGGGCCCGGTCAAGCGTGTCGGGAATGTCATGTAGATCCTGCGCATAAAGCAGCAGGTCATCTGCGTAAAGCGATATGGTATGCTTATCATCCCCTAATGGGATTCCCATGTCTACATGAGTGCGTATGTGAGCCGCCAGCGGCTCCACGGCCAACGCAAATAAAAGTGGGGAGAGTGAGCAGCCCTGGCGGGTCCCGCGACATACCCAGATGGGGTCGGATAGATAGGGCCCTGTACGAACCCAAACTGATGGCCCGTGATACAGCAGCTGCACCATGCTAAGAAAATATGGCCCCACCCCAAAGCGGACCAGCACAGCAAATAAGAAACTCCAGACCAGCGAGTCAAAAGCCTTTTCGAGGTCTAACAGCAGGCAACCTGATCGAGGCCAGGCTGCCGGGACATACTCCGCTAACCGGAAGTAACGCCGAAGGTTTAGGGCTGTGTTGCGTTGGGGGACAAAGCCTTTCTGGTCAGAGTGTTCTAGTTCAGGGACTAACAGGGCTAAACGGTTGGCCAATATTTTTGCGAGGATTTTGTAATCCGTGTTTAGAATCGCGATCGGACGATAGGAGCTCGGGGATGTTGGATCTTTGCCGGGTTTCAGCAATGAAACCACGTTGGCTGTGCGCTTGTTTAGAGGTAGCGCCCCCTCCGAAACCGCTGTGTTGAAAAGAGAAAGTAAATGCGGGGTCAAGGGTTCAGTGTAGGTTTTAAAAAACTCAGCCGGAAGGCCATCTGGGCCTGGCTTTTTCCCCGAAGACAGAGAGCACAACGCCTCCCTTACCTCGTCCTTTGGTAAGTGGTGAGTCCAAGTCAAGGGACTGGTCTATGGTGAAAGTAGGTAGTTCCACGGTGTCCAGAAAGGACGCCACACTCGGAGCATCACCGCCCCTCCGGCTCCCATATAACGCAGCATAATGCTCCATCATCAGCGCATGAATGTCACTCTGGGTGTGCCGTTCACGACCAAGATCGTCCACTAATAGCTGTATAGTGTGCTGCGGGTGTTCCTGCCAAATCAGGTTAGCCAACATTTTCCGGCCTTTTCCGCCGAGGAGTGTGTGCGGGCAGAGTGTGCTAGAAAGTTGTGGCATCGCAATTTCTCAAGTAGGGCCACGCGTTCCGAATGAGCTGATTCTAATTGGTCTTGCCGGGCTAGGCCAGCAGCGACCTGCATTTCAAGCTGGAGTAATCGCTTCTCGATGGCAGAGAGCGAAATGTCTAGTTGTCGGCGAACGTTCCAGGTTAGCCCGAGGCAGTGTCCCCTGATCACAACCTTGAAGGCCTCCCATTCAGTGAGGAGCGAGTCCGCGGAGCCCTCATTAAGCGCGAAGTAAGAGGCCACCGCCTCTTCTAGAGCACCCCTTGTAGTAAATTATTACCTTGACCCTAATTATATAAACATTTTATTCTCATTTGTTCATTCACATATTCGTTTTCTTCTCAAAATGTAATTTGTGCACACATATAGAAGTTTATATTTATCTGTGTTATACTCTGCAAAGAAGTAAACATTATTGTTGTGTGTTCTTTTTCAGCATCTACGGTATACTGCATATATTGCATGCTGTCAGTCTCTTACTATGGTTCTGGTCAATAACGTGAGCAGTTGTTTGCCAAAATATATTATGGTCTGCAAATGTATAGCTAAGACAGTTTTGTAATATCTTTATTCTTCAATTGAAACTATGTAGGAAGTTTGGCTCTTTCTAGCTTAAGGAACTTTATTGACATTTTCTAAAATACAAAGAGACTTGCCATCATAAAATATAATGATAGATAATACAACAAAAAAAAGTAAAACAAAAATAGCATTCTCAGCATCACACTGCACCCCATCAATTAGTATTTACTGTGTACAGTATCAGCGAGTACCTTCCGTTGTAAAATTATTTTGTAGTGGCAAGTTCATATCATAGTCTTCCATCGGTTCAACTCATAGCTCCGCCGGGACCCAAAACACCCTCCACACTGTTTATTACCTGTAATCCAACATTACGACACCCTACTGATTGTCCAGTAACTGTATAAGGTCACCTCCCCTTACCCCTCCACCTCCTCACCTATAGTAGCGCTAGCTCCTGTGGCCGCAGTTTCTTTAGCTATTTGGTATGTTTTGTACAACGGCCAGAGGTTTTTAGGGCAACTGCGTGGTGGGAGCAGTTCGCTATAGTTCTCAGTTTGCGTGCTACAGTATATCATATCTCTGGACCACTCCGTAATGGTAGGAGTTGGGCTCCTCAACCAGCAATTCGCCACCCTGCGCCTAGCAATCAGCATACTCATGTCTACCAGCTTTCGAACTGCCTTTGGTAATTGCTTGGAGTACCCCAGTAGAGCAAGTAAGGGATCAGCTGTGATTTGCATGTCTATAATGTCACCCAGTTCTTCAAACACCAGTGCCCAGAAGCTAGCAATTCCAGGACAACTCCAAGCCAAGTGTAAAAAGTCCGTCAGACATGCACCGCAGCGATTGCACGTCCTCGTATCACGCAGCTAGTATCTGTATAATCTTTCAGGTGTGTAGTACACTCTGTTCAAGAATTTAAAATGGAATAGCCTGTGCCTCCCATTTAGTGAAATTTGCTTTGAATTTTCACAGCAATATCGCCATGTTTCATCATACAATTTTCTATCTAAATCAATTTGCCAAGCTAGTCTTGCCTTGATATTAAAGTTTTCCCGGTACCCTATGGTTAATTTTTACATTTTTGACACAAGGTGGGTTATGGAGTCATTTCTATCACATATGTAAGTGTAGCTACATCCGGTGGTTCCTCCAGATCAGCACCCAAGATACCTGCCAAGGTATGTCTTGCTCTGTGGAAATGGAATCTATGAAGTATTGGTGTGTTTAAGCCTGGTTCCTCAATCTCCTCCCATGTCTTAACTTTACCCTCCCTGAACATACCCCAATTGTCAGAATCTTAAGAGCTCCAAGCGCTCTCGTCACTACTCTGTCTCTGCACGGAGGAAGCCAACGACACCACTCCAAAGGAGCAAGGGGGGAATAAAGTATCACCCCAGCTTGCAGCTTGAGCAAGTGCTGCCATGCATGTCTAGTCGCGTTTATTGAATCAAGAATTCCTGTCCTGTGATCCCAAGGAGTAAACAGAACAGCAGGCAACGGGAGGTGTCAGTGTGTTTTCATGCAGTACACTGGGATCCTGCTAACCAGGTTCCCAGTTGCAGTGCTCTCTCCTCTGAATTCCATGGTAAATACTTTGTACAACCCACAAATGGCCTATGGGGGTATCATTGTAAGTCCCCAGTATATAATACTGAGGTGCCCAGGGCACTGGTACACCAGAGGTTTCCCATGGGCTGCAGATTGTATTATGCCACCCTTGGGAGCCCATGCAAACTTTGTCGGCAGAGCTGTCATTGGAGTCTGTGTGAAATGGTGCATGTGCCTTACACTATAGATATAAGGTTTCCTGTACATCCCAGTTACTGCACGTATAACCTATGTCATCCCTAAGGTAGGCCATTCAGACCAAGGGCAGGGTGTATTGTTCTAAGTGTGTTGGTACCCTTGTATGAGCATAGGTACCCCTACGACCCCCAGACTCCATTCTCTGGGCTTTTCATTTGTGGGACAGCCATTATAAGGTATATAGTGGACACTGGCAAGTTGAGATGTCCAACTCTATAATGGCTGCCCCAATCCTGGTCATATTTGGTATCAAACATGTTGGAATCATGCAACTACACCGATTCCAGTCTTAGTTGCATGAACCGGGAGGGCTCCTAAGAGGACCCCCAATACCTACCTGTGTAGCCTTACATAGGTAGGTATCGAACTGCCAGCCCACACTGCTGCCAACCCTGGACAGTGTTCTGCCCCTTGCTGATGAGCTTAACTCGGGAAGGGGAAGCTGAACAACGGATTTCCTGCCAAAGAGAGGCATGACCACCTCTTCTTTAGAATTAGGTAGGGTGGGGGCACTTCTGAGCACCACCAGACTACACTGAAAGGCACATTTGGTGCCCTCCTTGCATAAACAAGTTTTGCCCAGATCTGGAGTCTTGGCTCCTGCTCTGGCGCGAAACTACACAAAGGGCAGGGGAGTATCCATCCCCCTGACCAGCTCCTACCTAGTGAGGTGCTCAGAGCTCCTCCAGGTGGCCACTTGATTCTGCCATGTTGAATCTTTACCCTTCGGAGCATCTGATTGGCTAGGCAGCTGAGTAGCGTCCCTGACCCCCTCTGATACGCGAGTCACCACAGAAGCGGTCCTTCTCCATTTTAGGGGTTCTTAAGGGCTTACCTGAGGGTAGGGCCTTAGATTCATCCTGACAAGAAGGAATCTCCCTTGAAGTGAAGAAATCACTTCCCTGCATCAGCAGGCGCCTCTACAACGACGACTGGCTTGCTCATCCTATTGTTCCATGGACTTCGCCTGGCTCTACAACACAGGTGGTGGTTTGTTGGCTCTCCAGAGGCCTGTAACAAAGTGTTGTTCCCTATGTAATTGTTTTGTTTGGTGCCTCTTTCACACACTTACATACACTGCATCCAAACTGTGAGCTTTATTTTTAGCAAAAATATTCCCTCTCTTAATAAAAATGGTTTTCGTATACAGTATTAAAAATATACTAGAACACAAATCAGTGCATAAATAGTTCATAAAATCTCTCTCAAAAACAGACCACAAACAGTATTATACTTGATTATCCCACATATGTATCGTGGTCCTTTATCTACAAATTAATTATAGTTTATAAGGAAAGAATAATAGACAATCATATACAGATAGTACATCTAAAGATAAGTCTAAAAAATAAAAGCATACATTTGCATATTTGGAAAATATATAAAAACAATACAATACAAAACAGTTGTCGACGCGGCGTTTTGGTGGACTAAAAATGGTTGCCATCACCTTCTCGAGGACACATTTTAAATTAAGAACACATTGTTCACTCTAGATATAAAAACAATAAATACATAAGCATTCAATAGAGGAGGATTTTTTTATATTCACTAAAATAAAGGCTATTAGCCTGATTCATGTAGCCAATAGCGCTCGCAAAAGGGCCAGATTCTGAGAATCTGGCCCTTTGCGAGTGCGATTTTTGCATTTGGTATTCATGATCCCAAATGCAAAAATCGCTATTTAAGAATTAGCAAATATGCGAGGAATAGCATTTAAGGAATCTCTATTAGAGATTCCTCAAATGCTATTCATGACACATCAAGAAATTGCGATTTAGCACTTTTGGGGCCGCTATTTACCGAGAGGTCAGACCTCTCGGTAAATAGCAAAAACTCAGAGAAATGCTTTTAAAAGCATTTTTCTAAGTTGCATGTTGCACACACACATGTCCTTTGGACATGTGTGTGCGCAACACCTGTTCAAATGTGCTTTTTGGGGAGCTACAGGGTGTCCTTTGGACACCCCTGGCACCCTTAAAATCGCTATCTTATTTGCGAGTAGCAAATTGCTACTCGCAATTAAGGGATACTCCCCATTCATTCCTATGGGCCTCTTGGCCCATAGGAATGAATGGGGAGTTTTTGCGAGTAGCAAATTGCTACTCGCAATTAAAGAACATGTAGGAATCGCTATTTAATTAGCAATTCCTACATGAATGCCGTTTTGCGTGTCCTCAATAGCGAGTCGCTATGATTCGCTATTAGGGGCACGCAAAACGGCCTGTACATGAATCAGGCTGTTAGGATCTTGTAAAAATATCCCTCAGTTGTACATATCACTGACAACCTGTACTAGGTAAATGTAAGTAGATCAGTCATCGATGGAGCTTAACACATTTATCAAAATAACTTCAAGTGCTCCCATTGTTCCACATTCATCTATCTTAGCATCAATTCCCCATTCTTTCTAGGCAGTTGTTTACTTAAACTTTATTTTATCAATTATGTGGAATTTCAGCTCATGGAGTGGTTCACTTCCTTAGAATTTAATTCAATACTCAGTTGGGGTTTCTTCTCTTATCCCACTGATAATCTGCAAGAATATATATTATATACATTATCCTATTTGATAATTTCCCTGCAAAACTGTAATTTGTTATTAATGATTACTAATATTCTTACATGCTCACCCTTAAGTTCAGGATAGATTAGGGCGTATTACATTAGTCAATAAGCTGTATCTGGCTGCAATCTTTTTCTTAATTTAGAATTATGGAGTAGACCTCCTTAGTTTCTTTGCATTTATGCCTTGCCACTTTCAAGAGCTACCTTTTAATTATCCTCGGCCTCTGGATCTGTGAGATATCCAAAGTTAGTTTTATGAGAAACCAAGCTTATGGCAGCTTGTATGTTTACATACTTCATCTTCAACCAAAACATTGGTTTCAAAGTTTTTTTCTTTACTTTTATAAAATGATCATGTTAAACTAAGAGGTGCATCTTACAAGTGAGTTCATCACCCTTTTATTCTCTTTATGTCCTTTATATCTAAAATCCTGGACTGCCATTCACAAAAAGAAAGCTTTCATAATTTCCCTCTGATGCAAAAATATGTGTTTTCACGCTATGCTTCAACAGCTCCGCCCAATAAGTTCCTAAGAGAAAAAGATGTAAAAATGTGTTATGGAAAATCAAACTAAGGATGTTATTTGCTAATAAAGACCCCATTCAAAAAGAAAATTGTTCAGGTTTAAAACCAACCTCAACTTTAACTCCTTCTCGACATATGGTAGATAAAGGGGTTGAGGCATTTAAGAGAGTGGTAAAAAAAGGATTAGGATTTATTTAAAAACAAAGGGTATTATCATAATAACAATCTATCACAAGATCTTCGTACCGCCTTAAAATATTTTGGAAAAATAGAAAATATCACCATCAAACCGGGTGACAAAGGCGGCAGTATTGTTATATTGGATACATGTGATTATAATAAAAAGATGATGGCCCTTTTAGAAGTACGATGACACTATAGATCATCTTGTCAGAGTGAATGGATCAAATTACAAGAAAGATTAAAAAGATGTTTAATTCTGGCTAAAAAAGATGAGATAAATTGCCAAATGACCAGGTGACCTGACCTGACCTTGGTCTGAGACGGTCGCTCCACTCGCCGCGCTGCTTCCCCTGAGTGCGCCCGGCCTCCCTGCCTGCCTCCACGTGTTCGCCGCTGCCCCTGTGGCATAGGTCTCGTCTTTTTTGTGTACTCTGCCCGCATCTTGCCTGTTTTTGTGTTCTTTTGTGCCCTGTAACTGCCCGTCCTTTTTCGCCCCTCAGGACCGCTTTCCCGCATCAGACCCCTCCCCGCTCCCTGCTGCTGCTCCCCTGCGGCCCGCCCCCCTTTTCCCTTCTGTACCCTCATCCCATTCCCTGCGCCACCCCGCTCCCGCCTCCCAGCTGCTCCTCCCACCCACCGGCTACTTTGGGGCTGCCCGCGAGACGGTCAGCTGTGACCTGACCTGACCTTGGTCTGAGACGGTCGCTCCACTCGCCGCGCGGCTTCCCCTGAGTGCGCCGGCCTCCCTGCCTGCCTCCACATGTTCGCCGCTGCCCCCGTGGCATAGGTCTCATCTTTTTTGTGTACTCTGCACGCTTCTTGCCTGTTTTTGCGTTCTTTTGTGCCCTGTAACTGCCCGTCCTTTTTCGCCCCTCGGGACCGCTTTCCCGCTTCAGACCCCTCTCCGCTCACCGCCGCTGCTCCCCTGCAGTCCTGCCCCCCTTTTCCCTTCTGTACCCTCATCCCCTTCCCTGCGTCACCCCCCTCCCGCCTCCCAGCTGCTCCTCCCACCCACCGGCTACTTAGGGTCTGTCCGCGCGACGGTGAGCTGTGACCTGACCTGACCTTGGTCTGAGGCGGTCGATCCACTCGACGCACGGCTTCCCCAGGCAGGCAGTGCCTCCCTGCCTGCCTCCACGTGTTCGCCTCTGCCCCCGTGGCATAGGTCTCGTATTTTTTGTGTACTCTGCCCGCATCTTGCCTGTTTTTGCATTCTTTTGTGCCCTGTAACTGCCCGTCCTTTTTCGCCCCTCGGGACCGCTTTCCCGCTTCAGACCCCTCCCCGCTCCCTGCCGCTGCTCCCCTGCGGCCCGCCCCCCTTTTCCCTTCTGTACCCTCATCCCCTTCCCTGCGCCACCCCGCTCCCGCCTCCTAGCTGCTCCTCCCACCCTCTTCGCCATTTATGGCGGGGACCGCGCGTACGCGCAGCGGTCACGCGCAGCGGTCACGTGCAGCGGACGCGCCGATTGTGTGCCAAAGGCAAGCCCGTCTACACTCGTCCGCGCCTGGACCGCGCCCAGTGCTAGGACCCCTGGTCCACGGCGATGCCAGCCCATCCGACGAACTTACGACGCCGCCACCCTCCACGCACTTAACGCCGTCCGGAACCCCGCCTGCTACCGAGCCACCCCGAAACGCACCCACGGACCCTTCACCTGCCAAGCCTGCCAATTCACCTGCCTCCAAACCTGCACCGCACCCGCCAAGCCAAGCACCAGCAACAACCACCTCAAGTGCATCCTGCTCAACACCCGCTCCGTCCACAGACACGCCGTTGAACTCTGGAACCTCCTCGACACAACATCACCAGACGTCGCCTTCCTCACGGAAACCTGGATGAACGCCTCCTCAGCCCCCGACAGAGCCATAGCCATCCCAGAGGGCTACAAGATCACCCGGAGGGACGGCATCAACAAAACCGGAGGAGGCATCGCCATCGTCCACATAAACACCATCCGCATCACGACCAACTCCAACGACACCCTCACCGCCACCGAACACCTTCACTTCCAGATTCACACTGACCCCAAGACCACCCTCAGAGGCACCCTCATCTACAGACCCCCGGGACCACGCACACAATTCAGCGAAGCCATCGCAGACTTCGTCAGTCCACACGCCCTCACCTCCACAGACTACATCCTCCTAGGGGACCTCAACTTCCACCTGGAGAACAACAAGGACTGCAACACCGCCGCCCTGCTGGACAACCTCGCCAACCCCGGACTCAAGCAACTGGTGAACACCCCCACCCACTACGCCGGCCACACGCTTCACCCTGTCTTCTCCTCCAGCAAGCACATCTCCTTCAGCCACTCCACCGGACTGCACTGGACAGATCACAGCTGCGTCCACTTCAACTTCAGGAGAACCACGACCCACCACCACCCGCAACAGGTTCCCCGCAGAAGATGGAGCAAGATCACCGCCGACCAGCTCACCACCACCCTAAGCCAGAACCCGCCCACCAACACGACGGACCCCGACGAAGCAGCCCGCAACCTCACACAGTGGCTCACCAATTGCGCCAACGAACTTGCACCACTGAAGAACCCTCCCAGCAGACCCGGCAGCAGGAAAGCCTCGTGGTTTACCGACGACCTCAAAAACTCCAAGAAAACCTGCCACACCCTCGAGAAAGCCTGGAGCCACGACCAGACAGCAGAACACATGACAGCCCTCAAGAACGCCACCCTCAAACACCACCAGCTGATCCGCACCACCAAGAAGACAGCATTCAAAGAACGACTGGACAACAACACCCACAACAGCAAGGAGCTCTTCAGCATCATTAAAGAGCTCTCCAACCCCAGCGCCTGCAACACCGACATCACTCCCTCGCAAGACCTCTGCGACTCACTCGCCTCGTTCTTCCACCGCAAGATCGCCGACATACACAACAGCTTTGGCTCAACCACCGAACCAGCGCCCCCCACCACCACCCTCTGCCAGGATGCACTCCGCAGGGTCCGATCACAGCAATGCTGGCTCCACCTCCTGACCTCCCCAACACCCTGATAATATATTACACAGGGTGTTCGAGTGATCGGGTGAGGGAAATAAAGAGAACAGGGAGGGACGAAAGGGGACAGCAGGGAAGGGATAGCTGAAAGAAAAAACACACTGTGGTTAACTTCACAATATGTAAGGCTACTCTCATTTCATTCTCGCTAAATGCCTTTCTATTCACCTGGTTCAAAATATCCAAAGGTGCCCTCCTGCTGCAATAGGTATTTACACACATATGATCCTGATCCCTGATGACAGAAAAAATACAAGTTATTCCTCAGATTCATACATGAGTAAGCAATGCTATAAGGAAGGACATTAAAAGGGAACTATAACACACCCCCTAGTATTGTGTTCATACGGTGAGATGCTTCGTAACACTATTCCCAGGAATGAAAGAGGAAACCTCCTCCCACTCTTGTGTGAATGTTTAAATCCGAAATCAGTAGAAATGGGTTCCTTCACCCAAACCATAAACATCAAAGGAAATGGAAAACAAACGGTAAGATGTAGCCTCCTACTACTATCTTCCGCTGCATAGTTCAGTTACTGAGTTTTATAGCAGAGTACATGTAAACAAACTAGAATCCAATCTCCAAACACGGTAAAGTGTAGAATCCTTCTACCACTTTCCGCTTTGGCACTTGTTCTTGATATCTCGAAATTCTTCCCAGCAAAGCGGGACTTCGTAGCGGTAACGCGCAGCGCAGCCACGGCGTTCCGCTCGCTAAACAAACAAAGGAAATGTTTCTGTGTGGCAAACAAAAGAATGAAAGAAACCTCCAACTGCAACAGTTTTCAGAAGTTCCGCGTTATTACTCACGCTTACGATGTAGATACGATCTGTGGTACCGCAGCTCCTCGTCGCGGCCGGTGAACAGCCTGCTCACCAGCCGGCTCGGCAAAACAGAAGCAAAGCAAAGACCCGGAAGCAAAGGACTTGAGGAAAGATGCTAGGCAAGCACCTCGCTCGGGGAACCCCGGGCAGTAACAAGACATGAAACCAGGGAATCTCCGTGAAAGCCAAAAGGTGCAGGGTACAGAAAAGAGTTCTTCCTTCCTCAGCGGGAAACTCCGGAAACAAGCACAGTTCAAAATCACGCACAAAGACTCCCGGCCCCGCCCCCGTTTATAGAGAAGGAACCACGCAGGGCATTATGGGGGATGTAGTTTAATGATCAGGTAGGCGCTGCTACGCGATCCTGACAGTATGTCCCCATCCCTAGCGCCTCCTAGGACCAGGCTTAGCAGGGTACCTCACATGAAAGGATCTGACCGCCCTTGGGGCATGAACATTCGTCACAGGCTCCCAAGAGTCGTCCTCAGCAGAATAGCCCTTCCAAGACACCAGATACCAGAGTACACCCCTACGCCACTTGGAGTCTCTGATGCTCTTCACTTCGTATTCAAGTCCCCCATCGCTCACCACAGGCGGAGGAGCCACCCTCCTGAAGGTCAAAGCCGGTGTCAGGAGCTGCACATGAAACACCGGGTGTATTCTCAGAGACCCCGGCAGCTTCAATTTATAGGCCACAGCATTGATTCTTTTCACAATCGGGTAAGGGCCGATATAGCGGGGGTGAAAAACACTTCGTAGTTTGAACTGGATGTTTTTTGTGGACAACCAAACCTTGTCCCCTACTTCGTACTGTCGACCCTTCATGCGGTGCCAGTCTTCCCAGCTCTTGTACACCTCTTTTGCCTTTATCAAATGTGCCTGCACTCTCTTATGTACCTTCCTCAAAAGCTGCACCTTCGCCTTCACTGCAGGTTGGTTTACCACAACCTCTGGTATGTCTACGGGCAAGGTGGTAGCATCATAGCCGTAGTTGGCCTTGAAAGGAGACATACCAGTGGAACTATGCCAGGAGTTATTGTAGGCCAATTCCGCCATCCACAACAGATCAACCCAGGATTCATGTGCCTCCTTCGAATAACATCTCAGATACTTCTTCAGCGTCTGATTAAGCCTCTCGGTTTGACCATCAGTCTGGGGATGGAAACTTGTGGAGAGTGATGACTCTATGTTCAAAGCACGGCACCACATACGCCAAAAACGAGCTATGAACTGAGGCCCACGGTCTGAAACCACAACTCTCGGAATTCCATGTAACCTTATGATGTTGCTGGCTACCAACTGGGCTGTCTGTCCTGCCGTGGGAAGGGTCCTACAAGGAATAAAGTGCCCCATCTTTGTGAGGCTATCTACGACCACTAGGATAGCAGAGTAACCCTGATCGGAAGGCAGACCCGACACAAAATCCAAACTAATGCTCTGCCAAGGTCGATTAGGGGTAGGCATAGGCAAGAGCTTCCCGGCTTTCCTGGTGTTCACTCCTTTTGCCCTGGCACATACATCACATCTTGACACCCACAGTTTTACATCCTTGGGCAACGTTTCCCACCAGAAATGTCTCTGTATCGCAGTAATAGTTTTACGTATGCCAGGATGTCCTGCCAAAGGCACCGTGGGGCACCAAAGGAAAGCCTTTTTCTGTAGTTGAATGGTGGGCAAGAACAACCTATCGTGGTGGAAAGGCAAACCTTGTCTCACTGTTCTCTCTTGTTTACCCGCTGCCCAGGTGCTCCAACCCCCAGGGACTGGATGTGACTTTACCTCTTCTAGGAATTGATCGGCTCTCACCACACACACCACCTTAGTCGCTGGAATTATGGCCTGAGTGTTCCCAGTTATGGGCATGGCTGATAGGTTTTGTCTGGACAACGCATCTGCCTTGTGATTTTCGCTACCAGGCCTGAACGTGACCACAAAGTCATATTCCGCGAAGAACAACATCCAGCGCATTTGTCTTTGCGTAAGATGCCTTGGGGATGACATATATTGGAGATTCCGATGGTCGGTGTACAACGTGATGACATGACGGGCCCCCCACAAATACTGTCTCCACTCCTGGAAGGCTCTCTTGATGGAGAGGAGTTCCTTTTCCGCTATAGTGTAGTTGAGTTCAGCTGGACTCAACTTCCTGGATAGATAGGCCACTGGGTTGAGTTGGCCTGTACCTGGGTCTCTTTGGGATAAGACCGCCCCTATGGCCTCATCAGATGCATCAGCCTCTACCACAAATGGATGTTCTAGATTTGGATGGGAAAGCACAGGAGCCGTGATGAACGAAGTCTTCAGACTCTCAAATGCTTCCTCCGCCTCCCTGCTCCATACGAAAGGAACCCCCTTCCTCAATAACTTGGTGATAGGAACCGCCACTTGCGAGAAATGGAGAATGAAGCGGCGGTAGTAGTTAGCGAAGCCCAGAAAACTCTGGACCTCTCTAACTTTTTTAGGGGTAGGCCATTCCTGAACTGGCCTTACCTTGCGCTCTGACATTTGTAGACCTTTTGGGCTAAGCATTACCCCCAGGAATTCAACTTCAGTCACTCCGAATTCGCATTTGCTCAGTTTAACATACAGTTGATGCTCTCTTAGCTTGTCCAATACTCTACACACCTGTTCCGTGTGATCAGACACATCCATAGAGTAAATTAGGATGTCGTCGATATAGACAACAACAAAAAAGTCTATGTACGCCTTCAGCATGTCATTAATAAAGAACTGAAAGGCCGCAGGGGCATTACATAGGCCAAAGGGCATGACCAGATACTCATACAGGCCATACCGCGTCTTGAAAGCGGTTTTCCACTCGTCCCCCTCTCGAACCCTGACCAAGTGATAAGCACCCCGCAAGTCTAAGCGGGTATAGATCTTTGCCTCCCTCACTTGATCAAGCAACACCGGTATGAGGGGGAGAGGGTACCTGTTGCGGATGGTGTTTTTATTCAAGACGCGGTAGTCCACACATGCCCTCAAATCCCCATTGGCCTTTGCTATGAAAAATAAAGGAGAAGCAGCAGGGGAACGGGATGGTCTAATGAACCCTATGCTCACATGATAGTCTAAGTACTCTTTCAAATGAGAGATCTCAGGAACGGGCAGGGCATACACCCTACATGAGGGAATAACAGCACCATCCACCAAGTCTATTCGGCAGTCGTACTCCCTGTGAGGAGGCAATGTCTCTGCTTTGCTTTTGCTGAACACATCTTGATAAGACACATACTCCACCGGGAGTATGACCTCTTTCTCAGCTGCCATGGCCACCAAAAAAAGACTGGCCAACACAGTCACTTGTGAAACCACACAAGGAATGAAATGTTTCTGATAATATTCTGGTAAAAATCGTACTGTCTTAGCTTTCCAGTCAATGGAGGGGTTGTGGTAACTCAACCATGGCATCCCCAATATCAGCTCATACTGCGGTGCATCTATGATATTCAGTTCCAACACCTCCGCGTGTCTTTCCTCCTGTACCTCAATAGACACCACCACTTCACCCGTCTTTTCGGTTATGAGCCCTGATTTGATAGGCTGACCGTCTACTGCTAAGACCTCTTCTGGGTTGTTCCTGGGCACTCTGGGTAATGCCAAACAGGTTACCAAACCATCATCAATAAAATTACCGGTAGCCCCTGAATCGAGCATCACTAGCACTTGATGGGACTTCTGCTCGCATTCCAATACCATAGTGAGCACCAAATGTGACTCTGTCTCCCCTATCACTCTTGTGGACAAAGAAGTAAGCTTCCACTCCTCAGACCCCTCATCATTCTGCCGTAATGCAGCGGAAGTTCCTGACTCTGGTACTGTTGAGGAGACTGCCACTCTCTTATTTCTGTTCCAATTGTTGGGACCCTTAGGTTTCGCAGGGCATTCTCGAACGTAATGGCCCTTTTTGCCACAGTACATACATAACCCCTGTACTCTACTGCTTTCTCTCTCTTCTCTAGACAATGGTGCCCTGAGAGCGCCTATTTCCATGGGCTCAGACCCTGAGTCAGTGGTGTTCGCCACCTTACGGGGAAAACAATCGAAACTGAATGTGCTTCTCTCCGACCTCCTCCCAACCCCTCCTCGCTCAGCCATCCGGCTATCAAGTCTTAGTGCTAAATTGATCATGTCCACACACGTGGAGGGTTGAGGGGCTATCTGAGCCACCACATCCTTCAATTCGTCCCGCAACCCTTGATAAAAGAGAGACATGCGCTTCTCTTCTGGCCACTCAGTCTCAGCTATCAAGCGATTAAAAGCAGTAAGATACGTGATCAACTCCCTTTTGCCTTGTTTTAGCTCTAATAGTTCTTTATCAGCGCTAAAAGTAGTGGCTCTACGATCAAAAACACGCTCAAACTCCATTCTGAATGCTGACCAATCCGACAAAATGGCGTTGTTAGTCTTTACCAAAGGCACTGCCCAATTCGCCGCATCCCCCACCAAATAAGATATGGCAAAGGCAACACGGGAATGATTAGTTGGAAATGAGGCAGGTTTACATGAGAAGTCCAATAACACCTGTGTAAGAAAAACCTGTAATTTACGGGGGTCTCCAGCATAACGTTCTGGGTAGGCCAAAGGGATGGGGGGGGGGGGGGCTGTGACCTGTATTTGGGACGAGCCCGCCGAAGCATTGAAGGGGTTTTTAGAGAGCTGTTCTACCCTATCCTTTAAAGCGGCTGTCTCTGCTTTAGAGGCAGCCAGTTCTTGCTGGACTAAAACTAGGGCATGTACCACATCCTCCATGGACGCCATGATTGCTATAACTGGACCAGGCAGAGTGTAATTCTTGGGTGCGTGATTCTGTCAGGATGCACTCCGCAGGGTCCGATCACAGCAATGCTGGCTCCACCTCCTGACCCCCCCAACACCCTGATAATATATTACACAGGGTGTTCGAGTGATCGGGCGAGGGAAATAAAGAGAACAGGGAGGGACGGAAGGGGACAGCAGGGAAGCGATAGCTGAAAGAAAAAACACACTGTGGTTAACTTCACAATAAGTAAGGCTACTCTCATTTCATTCTCGCTAAATGCCTTTCTATTCACCTGGTTCAAAATATCCAAAGGTGCCCTCCTGCTGCAATAGGTATTTACACACATATGATCCTGATCCCTGATGACAGAAAAAATACAAGTTATTCCTCAGATTCATACATGAGTAAGCAATGCTATAAGGAAGGACATTAAAAGGGAACTATAACGCACCCCCTAGTATTGTGTTCATACACTGAGATGTTTCGTAACACTATTCCCAGGAATGAAAGAGGAAACCTCCTCCCACTCTTGTGTGAATGTTTAAATCCGAAATCAGTACAAATGGGTTCCTTCACCCAAACCATAAACATCAAAGGAAATGGAAAACAAACGGTAAGATGTAGCCTCCTACTACTATCTTCCGCTGCATAGTTCAGTTACTGAGTTTTATAGCAGAGTACATGTAAACAAACTAGAATCCAATCTCCAAACACGGTAAAGTGTAGAATCCTTCTACCACTTTCCGCTTTGGCACTTGTTCTTGATATCTCGAAATTCTTCCCAGCAAAGTGGGACTTTGTAGCGGTAACGCGCAGCGCAGCCACGGCGTTCCGCTCGCTAAACAAACAAAGGAAATGTTTCTGTGTGGCAAACAAAAGAATGAAAGAAACCTCCAACGGCAACAGTTTTCAGAAGTTCCGCGTTATTACTCACGCTTACGATGTAGATACGATCCGTGGTACCGCAGCTCCTCGCCGCGGCCGGTGAACAGCCTGCTCACCAGCCGGCTCGGCAAAACAGAAGCAAAGCAAAGACCCAGAAGCAAAGGACTTGAGGAAAGATGCTCGGCAAGCACCTCGCTCGGGGAACCCCGGGCAGTAACAAGACACGAAACCAGGGAATCTCCGTGAAAGCCAAAAGGTGCAGGGTACAGAAAAGAGTTCTTCCTTCCTCAGCGGGAAACTCTGGAAACAAGCACAGTTCAAAATCACGCACAAAGACTCCCGGCCCTGCCCCCCCCCGTGTATAGAGAAGGAACCACGCAGGGCATTATGGGGGATGTAGTTTAATGATCAGGTAGGCGCTACTACGCGATCCTGACACCCTCTGCACCTGGACCCCTGTCAGCACCGAAGACACCACCCACCTGATGAACACCATCCACTCCGGCTCACCGACCGACCCCTGCCCACACCACATCTTCAACAAAGCCGACTCCATCATCGCACCCCAACTCCGGAACATCATCAACAGCTCCTTCGCATCCGCCACTTTCCCGGAGAGTCGGAAACATGCCGAGCTGAGCGCCGTCCTGAAGAAACCCACCGCGGACCCCACGGACCTCAAGAACTTCCGCCCCATCTCGCTCCTCCCCTTTCCAGCCAAAGTCATCGAGAAGACCGTTAACAGACAACTCTCTGCCCTCCTCGAGACCAACGGATCCCTCGACCCCTCACAGTCCGGTTTCCGAGCAAGCCACAGCACCAAGACCGCTCTCATCGCAACCACCGACGACATCAGGTCCCTGCTCGACAATGGGGAAACTGCTGCCCTCATCCTCCTGGACCTCTCAGCAGCCTTCGACACCGTATGCCACCGCACCCTGATGCAGCGCCTCAGCAACACCGGAATCCAAGGAGCGGCACTGGAGTGGATCATCTCGTTCCTCGCCGGAAGAACCCAGAGAGTCCGCCTCCCCCCGTTCCGATCCGCAGCTACCGAATGCATCTGCGGCGTTCCACAAGGATCCTCACTCAGCCCCACCCTCTTCAACGTCTACATGAGCCCTCTCGCAGCCATCGCCCGCCAACACAACCTCAACATCATCTCCTACGCCGACGACACCCAGCTGATCCCCTCCCTCACCAACGACCCCGCCACCGCCAAAGCCAACCTCCAGGAAGGAATGAGAGACGTCGCAGAATGGATGAAGATCAGCCGTCTGAAACTGAACTCAGACAAGGCGGAAGTCCTTATCCTCAGACCATCTCCCTCCGCCTGGGACGACTCCTGGTGGCTGCCTGCCCTGGGCATCGCACCAAATCCAATGGACCACGCACGCAAACTGGGCTTCATCCTGGACTCCTCCCTCACGATGACCAAGCAAGTGAACGCTGTCTCGTCATCCTGCTTCAACACCCTGCGCATGCTCCGAAAGATCTTCCGATGGATCCCCACCGAAACCAGGAAGACGGTCACCCGGGCCCTCGTCACCAGCCGTCTGGACTACGGGAACACCCTCTACGCTGGAACCACAGCCAAACTCGAGAAAAGACTCCAGCGCATTCAGAACCCCTCAGCACGACTCATCCTGGACATCCCTCGCCGCAGCCACATTTTTGCCCACCTGAAAGACCTGCACTGGCTCCCCGTCAACAAGAGGATCACGTTCAGATTCCTCACCCACGCACACAAGGCTCTCCACGACATGGGCCCGAAGAACCTCAACAGCCGCCTCACATTCTACACACCCACCCGCCAGCTCCGATCCGCCAGCCTCGCCCTCACCCTTGCCTCCGTCCCACGATTTCGGAAATCCACCATCGGAGGAAGATCCTTCTCCTTCCTGGCAGCCAAGACATGGAACTCCCTCCCCACTCACCTACGGCTTACCCTGGACCATCTCTCCTTCAGGAAACAACTCAAGACCTGGCTGTTCGAGCAGTAGCGCCCCCCCTCCCCCCAGGGCCTTGAGACACTTACGGGTGAGTAGCGCGCTATACAAATTCTGTTGATTGATTGATTGATTGAAAAGAAATATGAATACCTCTATAATCAACATCCAGTATTACCAGCCCTCTATGGACTACCAAAAGTCCATGAGAACATATATGATCCACCTATGCATCCTATATTATCTAGCATTAATTCACTCATGGAGAATCTTAGCAAATACGTAGATAGCTTTCTTAGACCTTTGGTTTCCCGGCAAAAATCTTATATAAAATACACAACAAATATGATTAGAAAAGTGGAAGGGATCAGATTTGGTCCTGAGCATCAGTGGCTGGTGTTGTTAAACATCGAAGGCCTGTACACAAATATCCTGCAAACAGATACAGATGGAGACAATCAGGGACTTGCTGCCGGATGATGAGGGATACTTGACACCTTGGGCACTCTTGATAATTGAATTTGCTGAACCGATTTAAAAAAATATATATTTTCCTTTTCAATGGGGAATTTGTAAAAGGGACCAGCATGGGAGCCACATGTGCTTCCAGCCTGGCATGTCTGTATGAAGGAGAGTTTGAAGATAAGCATGCTTTTAATGAAGCAGCACCTTTTTATGAGAATGTATTACATTGGTTGCGCTTCGTAGATGATGTGTTTTTATCTGGGAAGGCTATAAGGAACATCTTGAAACCTTCATACAATGTTTAAAATGTGGAGATCCAAATTTAGGGCCCGATTAGAATGGCGGACAGACCAGTGTCCGTCCGCCACCCCCGAGGTGGAGGGACCGTCCGCAGGGGCTGCGGCATTCCCTCTCTCGGAATTAGGATGTGACCGCCACCCTGGCGGTCACATCCCCTATATTTAACATTGTGGCGGATGCTGCTTCAAGCAGCACCCGCCGCAAGGTTAAATGTGCATATTTTCCTTTGCATGCACGAAGCGGCAGGCACCGCATGGTGCCTGCCGCTTCGTGCATGCAAAGGCCCATGTGCACCCCCAACACCCCCCATACTCAAATTCCACATGCTTTTCTACGGCGGAAAACCCGCTGTGGAAAACATGTCTCCGCCGGTATCCTAATATGGCTGGCGGTGTCTGATAGACACCGCCACCATATTAGAGCTTTTCTGCCGCAGTAGGAAGGCGACCGCGGCGGAAAAGCGGCGGACGGAAAAATGACCCCCAGCCATCCTAATCTGGCGGGGGGTCTTTTCTGTGTCTGCCGCGGTGAATCCGCATCCTCCGGGCCGGCGGTGGCTTCCGCCGGCCCGGAGGATGCAGATTCACCGCGATCCTAATCGGGCCCTTAGAGTTTACATCCACTGTGAGTTAGGCGTATTGTGTTTTTTTAGATATTAAAATTGTAGCAATGGAACCGAATTTGGAGGTAGAACTTTACACCAAACCCAGGTATAGAAATACTACCCTCCACTATGAAAGTAATTATCCGAGATGCCAGAAAGATAATATACCATATGACCAGTTTCTTCGGGTGAGGCGAAACAGCACAAATAGGGCGGATTTTGAGATTCATGCTGAAATTTTGAAAGAAAAATGAAGTAATAGAGGCTACCCCAAAAAATAAAATTGGCATACAAGAGAACGAAATATTTGAATAGCAAACTCCTTTTTGAGAATGATAAAGAAAAATATAGAAATAGTGATAAAATAGAGTGTGTGACTGATTTCTCCAATATTAGCAACAAAATAAAAAATCTGATCAACAGAAATTGGTCCCTAATGTCAGGGAAAGATGAAGAAGTGATAGACAAACCACCCTTTTCTTACCGCAGAAATAAAACAATAAGAAATTGTGTGGTGTAGACAATTAGAGCAACACAACAATTCCAATGGAGAAGCATAGATAATGATAAACAAGTAGTTGGTAATTTGCCTTGTATTACCTGCACTAATTGTAGTTCTATTATACAAGGAAGGGAAATTGTAATTGATGGCATTAAACATACTTTGAACTCAAGGTCGAATTGCAAGACTAAAAATGTAATATATCTGATTGTATGCCCTTGCAATAATGGATATGTGGGCGCGTCTCCTAGAGAAGTACGAATACGCCTGAATGAACATAGATCTTCCTTACGAACAGGCAAAAGAAATGCCCCCCTAACAGATCATTGGTTTGACTGTAACCACTCAGTAGATGATATCAAGTGGTGCGTACTAGAAAGAATCACAGGGACTAGAAAAAGCATAAGTGCACAGAGCAATTCTTTTTGAGTAAATTCAAGACATATATACATGGCGTCAACAATAGGGAAGAATGGGAAAGAATGTTAAGATAGTAATCATGTGCGAGTTAACTCTGAATATTGGAGCTTTTTAATGGGTAACTAGGTAAATCAAAGACGAATCCATCTCAACTATGAATTTTACCTAATAACAGAAATTAGATAATAGACAGTCATTACAACTCAGAGGGAATATAATATAACATTTCAACATATATTATTCCACAATACCTCATGACATATAATATTATTTTGAGAAGGTAAAGGTGCTACAATGATATACTAAAGCCTTGATATCTGACACAGGGGATCCTTCCCCTTTTGGTATTATTATTATTACATACAAGTTTAGTGATATTATAAAAAGTTTGTTATTAATATATAATCAGTTTGGAATTCTATGGCTTTTAAGTAATTTTTTATATTAAATGCTGTTTTTATTCCAATTCCCTGATTTGATATGTTGATACTAATAAGGAAGGAAATTATATTTTAAGATGGCCGCCATTTAAATGAGTTGTGATGGAGTACATTTGACGCACAAGCAGTGCAGGTGATGCTCAGGAATTAGTTTATAACCATATTATACAAATCCAAATTTAGGGCCAGATGTACGACCATTGAATTTTGAGACTCGCAAATTGCGAGTCGAATTTTGCAAGTCACAAAATTCAATGCACAACACTGTCTGAGACACTGTTTGCGATTCCAAATGGGGTCGCAAATTGCATGAATCATGAATATTAATGAGGCTGTCACAATTTGCGACTCCATTGGGAATAGCTGGGACTTCCAGGGATGGTGGCCTGCTGGGGACAGCAGATCACCATGTCTGGGACTGCTTTTAAATAAAGCATTTTTTTTCTCAAATGCAGCCCGTTTTTTTAAAGGAATACTGGATGCATTTAAAAATAGGGCGGCAGTGGTCCCTGGGACCACTGCCTGACCTCAAAAAGATATTGTCGCATGCATTCGCAAAGGAGTCCCCAGGGGACCACTTCCCGTTTGCGAGTGCTTTACCACCCTTCTGAGAAGGGTGGTAAACTGCAAGTACTTTGCGACCGCAATTGCGGTTGCAAAACATTCATACATTGGTTTTGTAGTCGCTATTATGAAGGGACGCCCTTGGAGCACACCCTTCCTAATAGCAAGTCGCTAACCCTATTTTGCGAGTTGCAAATTGTTTGTGACTCGCAAAATAGGGTTTGTACAGGGCCCACAAGGTTTTTGGGAGTAGCAAACAGGCCTAAAACCCCTTTGCGCCCGCAAAAAACGGTCATACATCTGGCCCTAAGTCTTAAACTCAAATCTTTTATTTGGCGGTACTAAAATTCGGTACAAATAAGATACTTTAAGATGGCTGCCACTAAAATACAGGTTGAACTTTAAGAAATCCTGTAAGTAATTAGGAAAATATCGCTTGTAATAAAATATATTGTCATAAGATTGTGAATTACATATTTTGAAACACTACCTTAAAAGCCATGTTTATAGATGGAGAAAAGATAGTTCAAGATGGCCGCTACTTAAATAGGCATAGAGGGATTGGTTTATGTGTACATGACCCCAGAAGTGTATGGTAATCTATGAAGAAGAGCACTAAGGAAAGACGGGTTCAAGCCAAACTGATGTGGAACGTTTCACCTATATATACAAATGTAGTCCGACCGCTAAACACTATTATGCAGGAGATTTTCGATCCGTGTGGAGGAACCTGATAAGCACTTTTGGACAATGCGATTGGATTTTGAACTTAGAGAAGCCAGGGCATATGTAATAGATATAACGGGAGTCCCTGCAACATAATCCTATAGAGGTTGAAAAGTAATTTTTAGATATGTAATTTTTAGTAAATTTTAGATATGTAAGTAGTCCTTAACCCCTTCCATGCTCATGACGAGCTCAGCTCGTCATGCAGTACACTGCTCCTGTGCTGATGACGAGCTGAGCTCGTCATGAACAATGGAGTAAATGAAAAGTCAGCACAGAGGGGGAATTGCCTTAGCACTAATGTGGTTAATAAACAGAATCACGATTGGTTGCAGGAAACTAGTTGTGGCATTGTGAAATATTATGAACGTATTTGTAACACGCTATGGATTTTATCTTGGTGCGTGGAAACACATATTTCCGCATTACAGGGTAATTATTAAAGCTTTCTTTTTGTGAGTGGCAGTCCAGGATTTTAGATATAAAGGACATGGAGATAATGAAAGGGTGTTTAACTCACTTGTAAGATGCATCTCTCAGTTTAACATGATCCTTTTATAAAAGGAAAGAAAAAAAACGTTAAAATCAAAATCAAATCAAATCAAATCAAATAATTTGTAAGGCGCGCTACTCACCCGTTAGGGTCTCAAGGTGCTGGGAGGGCGGGGATTCGCTACTGCTCGAACAGTCAGGTTTTGAGTTGTTTCCTGAAGGAGAGATGGTCTTGGGTCAGCCGTAGGGGGGTGGGGAGGGTGTTCCATGTCTTGGCCGCCAGGTTGGAGAAGGATCTTCTTCCGGCGGTGGCTTTGCGAATTAGTGGGACGGCGAGGTAGGCGGATCGGAGCTGGCGGGTGGGTGTGTAGAATGTGAGGCGGCTGTTGAGGTATTTGGGGCCCATATCGTGGAGGGCCTTGTGTGCGTGGGTGAGGAGTCTGAACGGGATGCTTTTGCTGACAGGGAGCCAGTGCACATCTCTCAGATGGGCAGAGATGTGGCTGTGATGGGGGATGTCCAGGATGAGTTGTGCGGAGGCATTCTGTATGCGCTGGAGTCTTTTCTGGTGTTTGGGTGTGGTTCCAGCGTAAAGGGTGTTCCCGTAGTCCAGTCAGCTGGTGACGAGGGCCTGGGTGACCGTCTTCTTGGTGTCGGTGGGGATCCACCGGAAGATCTTTCGGAGCACGCGCAGGGTGTTGAAACAGGATGATGAGACGGCGTTGACTTGCTTGGTCATCGTGAGGGAAGAGTCCAGGATGAAGCCCAGGTTGCATGCATGGTCCGTGGACTTGGGGGCGGGGCCCAGTGCAGAGGGCCACCAGGAGTCGCCCCAGGCAGAGGGGGATGGTCCTAGGATGAGGACTTCCGTCTTGTCTGAGTTCAGTTTCAGACGGCTGAGCTTCATCCATTCTGCGACGTCCTTCATTCCTTCCTGGAGGTTGGTTCTGGCGGTGGCGGGTCGTTGGTGAGGGAGAGGATCAGCTGGGTGTCGTCGGCATAGGAGATGATGTTGAGGTTGTGTTGGCGCGCGATAGCTGCGAGAGGGCTCATGTAGAAGTTGAAGAGGGTGGGGCTGAGCGAGGATCCTTGAGAAACGCCGCAGATGACTTCGGTGGCCGCGGATCGGAAGGGGGGGGAGGCGACTCTCTGGGTTCTTCCGGCGAGGAACGAGATGATCCATTCCAAGGCCGTTCCTTGGATTCCGGAGTACCTGAGGCGTCGTATCAGGGTGCGATGGCATACGGTGTCGAAGGCTGCTGAGAGGTCCAGGAGGATGAGGGCAGCTGTATCCCCGTTGTCGAGCCGGGACCTGATGTCGTCCGTAGCTGCGATGAGGGCGGTTTCGGTGCTGTGGTTTGCTCGGAAGCCGGACTGCGAGGGGTCGAGGGATCCGTTAGTCTCGAGGAAGGCGGAGAGTTGTTTGTTGACGGTCTTCTCGATGACTTTGGCCGGAAAAGGGAGGAGCGAGATGGGTCGGAAGTTCTTGAGGTCCGTGGGGTCCGCGGTGGGTTTCTTCAGGAAGGCGCTGAGCTCAGCGTGTTTCCAGCTGTCTGGGAAGGTGGCGGAAGCGAAGGAGCTGTTAATGATGTCCCGGAGTTGGGGTGCGATGATGGAGTCGGCTTTGTTGAAGATGTGGTGTGGACAGGGGTCGGTTGGGGAGCCGGAGTGGATGGTGTTCATCATGCAGGTGGTGTCTTCGGTGCTGATCGGGGTCCAGGTGCAGAGGGTGGTGGTGGGGGGCGCTGTTTCGGTGGTAGGGTGCGTGGTCTGTTCGCCGAAGCTGTTGTGTATGTCGGCGATCTTGCGGTGGAAGAACGAGGCGAGTGAGTTGCAGAGGTCTTGCGAGGGTGTGATGTCGTTGTTGCAGGCGTTGGGGTTGGAGAGCTCTTTGACAATGCTGAAGAGTTCCTTGCTGTTGTGGGTGTTATTGTCCAGGCGTTCTTTGAATGCTGTCCTTTTGGTGGTGCGGATCAGCTGGTGATGTTTGCGGGTGGCGTCCTTGAGGGCTGTCATGTTTTCTGCTGTCTGGTCGCGGCTCCAGGCTTTCTCGAGGGTGCGGCAGGTTTTCTTGGAGTGTTTGAGGTCGTTGGTGAACCACGAGGTTTTCTTGCTGCCGGGTCGTTAAAACTAATGTTTTGGTAGAAGATAAAATTTGAAGTATATAAACATACAAGCTGCCATAAGCTCGGTTTCAAACAAAACTAACTTTGGACATCTCACAGATCCTCAGGCCGAGGACAATTCAAAGGTGGATCTTGAAAGTGGCAAGGCATAAATGCGAAGAAAATAAGGAGGCATACGCCATAATTCTGAATTAAGAAAAAGATTGCAGCTAAATACATCTTATTGACTAATGGAATAAGCCCTAACCTATCCTGAACTTATATAATCTTGCAGATTATCAGTGGGATAAGAGAAGAAACCCCAATTGAGTATTGAATTCAATTCTAAGGAAGCGAACCACTCCACGAGTTGAAATTCCACATAATTGATAAGATAAAGTGTAAATAAACAACTGCCTAGAAAGAGTGGGGAATGACTCCTAATATAGATGAATGGGGAACATTGGGCGCACATGGAGATATTTTTGATAAATGTGTCATGCTCCATCGATGACTGATCTACTTACATTTGAGTAGTAAAGGTTGCTAGTGATACATACAAATGAGGGATATTTTTGCAAGATCCATTGCCTTTCTTTTAGTGAATATAAAAATCCTCCTTACTGAAAGCTCATGCATTATTGGTTTTATTTCTAGTGTCATGAAGAAGGTGGTGTCAACCATTTTTAGTCCACCGAAACGCCGCATCGACAACTGTTTTGTATTGTATTGTTTTTATATATTTTCCAAATATTCAAATGTATGCTTTTATTTTTTAGACTTATTGTTAGATGTAATATCTGTATATGATTATCTATTATTACATATGTAGTAGTGAATACAATTTGAATGAGGTTCTCTGCTTATAGGGAAATGTTAAATATATGTTAAACTATAATTGAAGTGTAGATAAAGGACCACTATACATATGTGAGATAATCAAGTATAATACCGTTTGTGATCTCTTTTGGAGAAAGATTTTATGAACTATTTGTGAACTGTTTTGTATTCTAGTATATTTTTAATACTGTATACCAAAACAATTTTTAATAAAGGAGGAAATATTTTTGCTAAAACTAAGGCTCACAGTTTGGATGCATTGTATGTAGGTGTGTGAAAGAGGCAGTAAACAAAACAATTACAAGGGGAACAACACTTTGTTATAGGTGATGTTAACCCATTTCTTTTTGTTTCTGAAGGATTGCTCTCAAACTTGTTTTTTGAGTCCCTCTCTAGCCGCTGTGAGCAGCCTCTCTTTGCACCTTACCTGCTTACCGTTGCTACAGCTTGTTGGCTATCTTCACAAAAGATCTTCAAGTTCCAAGAAGCCCCAGCCTTCAGCACCTCACAGCCCCAAGAACAACATCCTGTCTGCATCCCCTGCACCGTGGGCCTTTATCTCCTGCATGCGACTGAGGCTTCCCTACGACTCCGTCTGCCTGCTGCAAGAGGGTCCTTGAGGGAGCTCCATCGATTCCTGCTGGCTTTCCTGCATGCTGAGGGCAAGCCCTGACATACCCTTGCTGGGTTAGTCTCACAGTTCTTGCCTGTCTGTAACACTGCAATGAGTTGTTTTCATCTGCCAGGGCTTCTTAGCAGTCCTGCTAGCCACTGTCTCTCCTGAACTCGTCGACCTGCATGGTACAGCTCGTGGAAGGCCCCTGTGCTCCTGCGTCATCGTCTGGGATCCACAGCTGCTGCTTCACCCTCACCCTGCTACAGTAAGAACCAAAGACAAGGGCTGGTATTGTGCTCCTGTGCCTCATGGTCACCTTAAGGTGGTTTGGACTTTTGTCCCCTCTGCTTACAGGTGCTTCTCTTCTGGATTGTACGTCCTGGTTTCACCAGGCTGGTCCATGAGATGCTGTAGAGGCTGATCTTCCACGAGCCTCCACTGGCGTCTACGGGCGGTTCTGACACAACTTCATCCCTATGCACCTGGGCTCCCTGGTGTAGATGCCCTGGTCCTTGGGGTATCCATGGGTGGGGTAGCTCTTTAACCTTCCTTGATCCAACTGCTTCCTTTAGAGTTCTTTGGGAAGGGTCCTAGAACTCTAAAAATCCAACCACGACTTACCTCATGATATCCTATGGACGTTTGAACCAGTGTAACCACTCTGCTCACGGGCGCCTTTGGGTCCCTGGCTACTCACCTTGGGTGGTTCTTTGTTCTCACCTGGGGCCCTCCATCCTTTGGTACTAGTCCTGTTTTGGAACTTTCCACACATTCCACTATTTTAGTATATAGTTTATATATACCAAGTTAGTGTCTACTGTGTACTAATAAATACCAAGTATTTTGATACTCACCTGGTGTGAGTCTTTCTTGTGTGAAAAGCTTACTGACTGACTATGGTGGTAAATGCACGTGCTTCACACCCTCCTGGATAAGCCTTAGCTGCTCTCCACAGCTACCCCTTGAGAGCTCTAGTTTTCAGGGACCTAAACACTATTACTAAAGGTTGCCTGGACTCATAGGTGGACACTATATACTGAGCCAGACTCCTAGAAAGTACATCTCCCAACTACTTCAACAGTGTTTTTTTTTGTTGTTTTTTTTTTATTAAATTTTTATTAAAATGAAAAAACAACATACAAGGCAAAAAAGGAAACAATGTACATGGGCATGTGTTCACAGGGGAGGACACCTAGGCACAATGTTACACAGTAGATCAATGGCACATGGTGTGGGGAGGGGGTCCAGCGGGGAAACAAATTGAGAATAACATAAAGCACACAATATATGGAATGTCGGCTCAGGGGTACAGGGGGACTTCGGGGATTTCCACAAACGGAGGCGAACATATATTTCCGCGGTATGCATTCCATTGGCACAAGATGCTATTCCATTTTCTAGGTTTGCCCCGCGCCACATACCAAGTCTTCTCCCTGAACATACACCAGTCCATATTCTCCTTCCATACCGAGACCGTGGGCGGCCGCTGGGAACCCCACAACTGGGCAACATCCCTTTTAGCAATCATATTCCCAAGGGTCGCCCACTGTGTCTGGGCCACACTTTAATCATTCGGCTCCCACACATTCAACAGGCTTCGTCTGGCCTCGGGCAGTAACACCACTCCCGTGGCCCTACCCATCACGGCATGCACATTATTCCAGAACGTCACCACCTCCGGACACTCCCAAAGTATATGGAGGAAAGTTCCAAGCATCCCACAACCACGCTTACATAACCCGTCTGAGGAATAACCCATACGCATCAAGTGCGGACCAGTGATGTATACACGATGTAAGATTTTGAGCTGAACGAGACGGAGACGGGCAGGAATCGCAACTTCTTTAGGCGAGGACAATGCAGCTTGCCAATCCTCGTCGTCCAGCTCCAAACCATCACCGGTCCAAACCTCCCTAAGACGCACCAGCAGATCCACCCGGGTGTTGATAAACTTCTTATATATCAGGGAAATGGTACTATCGGGGACGTGGCCGTCAAGAACCCTATCTTCAAGGGGGGAGGACTCGGGGATGACGGTACCCGGAGGGAGAGCCGAACTTAAGGCATGGTAAATCTGTGCATATCGGAAGAATTCCCTGTCACTCAATTCATATTCTGTCTTTAATGCTGCAAAGGTCTTGATTTTGCCCTTGACCCAAAGATCGCCCACACAGCTAATACCAATCATATCCCATTTTTCAAACCCTTTAATTTTCCAGAGACATCCCAACCTTTCAGAAGCATACAACGGGGTCGCACAAGTCAATCTATCTCTCCATCCCACAGACGCATTCGCAGCATGCCACACGCGTACAGCAATCTTGGTAGGGCCGGATAAATCCTTGCCCGCCGCCCTGGAGTAGAGCGCCCGTCTGTAGTCCACGCCCGGTAGCAAATATTTATCCATCTCGAACACAGGGTTAGGAGCAGGAGCGTAATGCGCATGATTAATCGCACTCAGCTGCGAGGCCCAATAGTAACGCCTAATATCCGGCAGCGCTATACCCCGTCATACCAGGGAAGAGTGAGCTTAGCAAGGGCAATACGCGAACGTCCGTCCCAGATTAACCGTCTCTGTAGGCTCTCAACCTCTCGAAAGTAGCTTGCCGAAATAACATTGAACGTATTGTGAAGCGCGTACAAAAATCGCGGCAGGGCCATCATTTTAAAAAGGGCTGCGCGCCTGAGCGGTGAAAGGGGCAGCCCGCGCCAGCGCACAACATCCAGTCTCAATCTTTGAAGGGGAGGGAGCAGATTACGCTCATAGCGAGCCACAGGGTCCAAAGATATATATATCCCCAAATACTTAAAGCCCTTCGGAGAGACCCGAATGGGGCATCTGCGAGGCAAGGGAGGGGGACCGCCCGAGAGCACGTATACACAGGATTTAGCCCAGTTGATCACAAGACCCGAATTCTTCCCAAACGAAGTAAGCACGTCGAACAAAACATTCAGAGATTTTCGAGGGGGCGTAAGGTACAATAGGATATCATCGGCATAGAGCGAGACGCGATCCTTAAAGCCCGGGGACAACTGGATCCCCTTAAGCGAGGGCTCCCAGCGCAACCAGGCAGCCAGCGGCTCGAGGCCAAGCGCGAAAAGCAATGGGGACAACGGGCAGCCCTGTCGCGTGCCCCTCCCGAGGACAAAAGACGCAGAGACTCGACCATTCACAACCACCCGCGCCAATGGCTCCGCATACAAAAGTTTCACCCAGCCGATGAACCCGGGGCCGAATCCGAATTTCACAAGAGCGGCCCAGAGATAAAGCCACTCGAGAGTATCGAAGGCCATCGTAGCGTCCAAGGAAGCCAAGATGGCTGGCTCACGAAAAGACGCCGCCCTCGCGAGAACACCGTGCAAGCGCCGCAGATTGAGCGCCGTGTTACGATGCGGGATAAAACCGGACTGATCCGGATGGACCAGGTCGCCAATAACGTTCGTCAGGCGGTTAGCCAATAACTTAGCCAGAATTTTCGGTTCAGCGTTTAGAAGCGAGATTGGTCTATAAGATGAACAGCGAACCCGCGGCTTCCCCTCCTTGTGAATCACTACGATATTAGCGAGACGCTGGTCACGTGGAAGGGAGCCAGAGTCGCGGGACTCTAGGAATATATCACAAAGATATGGAGCCAATTTGTCTGGACACAATTTATACAATTCAATGGGTAGACCATTAGGACCCATGGCCTTGCCAGAGCGCACTGAGCAAATGGCGGTAGCCACCTCATCAGCCGACAGCACCGCGTCCATCAGGACCCTGTCAGCCGCAGAGAGGCAGGGCAAAGTAATATCGCGGAGCAACAAATGAGAGTCGGCCTCCGGCCTGTCAGAGACCGGAGCATACACAATTCGGAAGTGCTCCGCAAAGCATTCAACGATTGCAGCCGGGTCAGTCACGCACACTCCGTCAAGGTTCTCAATCACAGGAACTACACGATTCACCCTTTCTTTCTTGTCCAGCCACGCAATCAATTTACCCGCCTTATCCCCAACATCATACAGTCTGCCCTGCTGTTCCCTGCTCATGACCTTCACAGCATCAGTAACCAGGGTCCTATAATCTAATTGTTTGAGGCTGAGGGAATGACGCTTGGCACAGGACACTCCGCGCTCCAAGTCACTCTCCAGCGCGGCTATCTCCGCCTCCAGGCGACCACTTCTTCATGCTTACTTTTCTTGGCGTTAGCGATCAGAGATAAAGCCTGCCCACGTATCACAGTCTTAAACGCTTCCCACAACGATGCAGCAGATGACAGAGACCCCACATTTTCTACAAAATAGTGATCGAGGGATTTCGACAACTCGGCACGGGTCTTGGGACTGCGAAGAAACCAGGGGTTTATAGGGGCGACCCGTCCCTCATTACTCATAGAAGTATCCATGCTAAGCCAGACTGGGGAGTGGTCGGATATGCCCCGGGCGAGGTGCCTCAACTCCCTAATGGAGGAGGACAGCGCAGCCGGCATCAGAATATAGTCGAGTCTGGACAGACTGCCATGGGCTCCAGAGTGAAATGTGTATTGCACCTGATCCGGGTGTAGCAACCTCCAACAGTCTACCAGACCCAGTGTCTCCAAGAACCCACTCAACCAGGACTGCGATTTGGGAAGATCCCGGGGGGGGTGGCGATCTATGTTACCGGAGACAACCGAATTGAAGTCTCCGCCCATCACCAAGAAGCCCTCAGGGAGCCCCAGTACTACACGCCCAAGATCCGCAAAAGTCGAGGTCTGTAGACCTGGTGGGATATAAACAGTAACAAAGGAGACAGTCCTCCCCTCCCACCTACCAGTGATAGCAGCATAGCGCCCCCTGTCGTCAAGAATCACATCATCAATTGCCAAAGGGAGGGAGGACCTGATGAGGATACCCACACCCCTAGAACCAGAGGTGAAGCCAGAGTGTGCCACAAGACGATACCCTCGCCGATTCATGGCACGGCACGTGTTCCCAACCAGATGCGTTTCCTGCAACAACACAATATCGGGGGAGAGGCGCATCCGTAACTGTAACACCACACCCCGTTTTATCCTATCCCCCAACCCATTGACATTCCAACACATTAGTTTCAACCCACTAACCCCCATCCCAGACAGAAGTGCAGAATCCACCCCATAACGAACACAATGACCTGATCAAAAAGAAATGCGATACGTTGCCTTGAAAGAAACCCACAAACACCCAAGAACCCCCCACCACCCCCCCAATTAGAACCCGTTACAACACCCCCCACCCTGCACCCCTGGTTAGATTCAAAAGCCACCCCAACTTGCAGTGTGCCTGTCGCCCTATCATTAAACTAGTCTACAAAAAGAAACCCCAGAGGAGGAAAGAGTCCCACTCCCCCCGCCACCCCGGGTATATAGCAATAGGACACAGTAATAGAAGAAGTAGCGAACCCAGCCTAATAACATGTGAATGTTCAGAAATCAGGGATCACAATGTCACTCTTGTTCCGATACACCGCCCTCGGCTCCACCTGGATGCTCGGTTGAGTCAGTCTGTTTGGGAAGGGTATCCAGCCAGTCACTAACTCCGTCAGGACGCTCAAAGAAGAAAGTCCGGTCTTCGTATTCGACACGCAGCCTGGTTGGAAATAGCATTGCATATTTCATGCCCAAGTCTCTCAGCCTTCGCTTCACTCCCTGAAACCCCATCCTTTGCCTCTGAACAAGCTGCGTGAAGTCCGGGTAGAAACTCACCGTCGTGTTCTCGAATTTTACGGGGCCACTTACTCTCGAGGCTTGTAGGATAGTGTTTCTGTCCCTGAAATTGAAGATCCTGGCGATGATAGGTCTCGGTGAGGCGGCCGACTTTGGTTTTCCGCCCGGCACTCGATGGGCACGCTCCACGGCAAAGAATTTACTCAGGCCTGTAGGGGCCAGGTGATTCAAGACGATGTCTCCCACAAGGAGATCAGTTGCCACAGCACCAGAAGTTTCAGGGACCCCAATAAGGCGGATGTTGTTGCGCCGGGCCCTGTTTTCAAAATCCTCCAGTCGATGGGCCATGAGGTCATTGGAGGAACGCAAGCGTCCAACCTCCGTCTGCAGACCAGATACATCGGTCGTGAGGCTAGAAGTCTTCAGGTCGAGAGACTTGACCCTTTCGTTGGTCTTTGACAAATCAGCTCTGATCAAAGTAACATCAACTGCCACAGTGTCAATTTTGAGAGCGAGAGCCTCATATTGCTGACCAATGGAAGCCTTCATGTTGGCAATGGCGCCCATGACATCCTGCAAAGTCAATTCAGTCGACGCAGTCGGGTCGTCATTGGGGCCCTCCAAAGCTCGATTGGCGCCACCGGGGGAGCCCTTGGGTTGGGTATAGCGATCCATAACGTTGGTTTGAATCGGTCCCCCGCGAAGAGGCGTTTTAGTCTTCCGCTTCTCGTTGTCAGGCCTGGTAGTCATTTTGAATGGTGAGCCCCGAAGGGGCCCGCGAGACCTGGTGAAAATGGCCGCTCACCACCAGACCCCTGAAAATCACGAAAGTGGGCAAAAAGGGCAAAAGCAACAGCTCAGCCCAATACCCAAACCCTCACAACAGTTGGCGCATAATCAGGAGGCAGAGTTAGGCTGAACCCCGATGGGGGCGCGAGGCAACCATGCAATCAGAGGAGGCAGAGGCACAGAAACGAAACCGAAAGTCAACTCAGGGCAACAGGGGTGGCCCCTCAGGCCGTTGTTGTTCAACTACTCCCCGGCGTCTTGGTGTGCCAGCTCCCGGTGTCGCCGTAGGGCGGGCCTCAAAAACTCCGATCGGCGTATCTGCGGTTCCCGAAGTCCAAATGAAATTTTGAAAACAGCTAAGGTGTCAGCTGAGGTTCATCTTCAAGAACCTGTGGTCAAAGTCAGGATATCTTTCAGGATATATGCGGAGGGCAGCGAGGTACTCGGGAGCCCTGTGCTCACGCGGCCATCTCGGATGCGCGTGTAGCTCCTCCTCATACTTCAACAGTGTTAAGGGCCAATGACTACACCTACCATCATCATAGAACTTTATTTCGATTGCAATGGATCATAAAAGTCTACACAAAGAAACGGACACAGCAGACATATACATAGAAATACAGTTTTTTATCCATAACAGACTTTGTGAGTTTTGCTTGCTTAATCCATAAAGCCTTAAGAAACATAGCCACCCAAAAATCGACAATCTGGCTGGTATCACTCTGTAGTATTCTAAACGATTCCCAGAGCACCCTGCACCTTCCAAGTTTTTGAACAGAGGAACAATACATTTTGCACGTATATGTTTATAGAAAGGGCAAAAAAAAACATTGATGGGCGTTTCAAGAACAATCCTCATAGCCTGGAAACAAATCACAGCTTTGACCCTTATCCTGGTACCATCGGCTGGTCAATGACTTTAAGGGTAGGGTACCATACCTAAATTGAATATAGAGTTTCCTTTCCAGTGGGGGGCAATTTCATTAATGGTGCCTTCATAGGAGACCATTGCTTTCCGGTCAATAAAGGACACAGATAGAGAACCCATACACTGCCTAACTTTATTGACTGCCACATTTTCCCAAAAGAGTTCCTTTATACTGGCCTTGCCAATCAAGCACATGCTTTTAGGAGTGGTCCAATATTTCTCTCATTTCAATCTATAAAGTAGATCTTTCATAGCACAGAGCCATGGTATCTTCCAAGCATACTATAGAACGAAAAGATCTTTGACACCCTCTTAGTAGGACTCAAGAGTAGGTGTTGTCCACAAGCTATATCAAAAAGTCAGCATTCTGCATTCTATCTTGTCTGCAATTTTGTTTTGGGCCAAATCTAAATATAAGGGGGTCAACAGTGTGCTTATGGGGAGATTCAGTAGAGTTCTTACAAACCTATGTTCCACTATAGATAGGCCATCAATACGCGAATAACCTCACTGCTCGGCACCATAAAGAACCGCCCCTAAGGCCTTCAACTTATAGATTTCCTGTGCCGGGACCAGCCTTTTTGATGTTGTTTTCTTACGGATTTTCCCTATATATGCTTTGTTCTGAATCAGAGATAGGTGGGCTTTTTCCACCCGTGGTGCCCAGCTTAGATTCCTGGTCAATTTAATCCCCAAGTAGTCAAAACTGGGCACCATATCCATGGTTGTATCACCCACTAACATCCTCCTCTTGCAAAAAGTCGGCGTCTGTCTAGTAAAAATCATACATTTGGTCCTGGAGCTATTAAGCTCTGAGCCTCGAGCCATACAAAACAATAGGAAAGAATTCAGAAGTTGTTGCAATCTATGCAATGATTTAGAAATTAGCAAGGTATAGTTCCCAAAGAGAAGTACAGGAACCCACTGCCCACCTATCTTAGGTGCATCACATCCATCTTGGTCTAAAAAGCCAATGACACCATTTATATATAATGTAAAAAGGGTGGGTGCCAAAACACACCCCTGCCGGATCGATATGGATCCGGTCGGTCAGTGCCCCTGTTAAGGGCGCAGAACTATCGAGCGCGCTAGCATAGCGCGATAGAGGACTTCCGGACTCCCGTTACCATGACGACGTCACATGGAACTACCCTTCCCAGGTAGCCATGCGACACGCCGCGTGACGCCGCGAAGAACCGCCCATAAAGAACACAGCAGGGCTTGCGACGGCGTCGGAAATTCATCCTGTGGGCCGCGGACTTCGGCATCTCCCTCTTCTGTAGAGGGCCTGTAAGGGTGCTCTTGCACCATCCTCCTCCTTTCTCCGGCCTGTATTTTGTTTGCTTGGCACCTCCCACCTCTGTTCCGTTGCTGAGCATCAGCACTTGTACGGAGGAAGGTACAGGTGCTTCCTACTGACACTGTGTTCACAGAGGTAGGATTTCTCTGCCAGGGTTTTACTGCTGTAGACTCTCTCCACTTGCCCTGGGATTACTCTTTGAGAGAACTGTGCTCTGAATAACTCGTGGAGTGCTCTTTGACCCCTGCCCAAACTCCCTTCAATCACTATTTTCTGTGTACAGTGACATTATGAAATTAACTATGGTGAAGTAACCAATGGATTGAATTGCACCTAAGGATATTGTACAATATATATATATATATATATATATATATATATATATATATATAAATATATATATCTCGAAGGCGAAACGCGTCATGGCGGAAGCGCTGGCTTTATTGAATTAAACCACCCTCGCACCAGCACTTTTGGGTCGACTCTTTGTTGCTGTTTACTCTGCATTTTGTCTTCTAAGCGACAAGCTTCATCATATATATATATATGAGGTATGTAAAGCTCCAGATGTCCGCAAGCGCTGCAGTCGACCGCACAAACGAACAGGAACCAGCGAGACCCAAGTTCAGGTGCAAAGTTATTTTATTATTTCCAAACCCAGCACCAGTCCGCCACGACGCGTTTCGGCTAGAGATAGCCTTGTTTACATGACATCGTCACGAGGGCTGGCCACCCATTTAAAGTGCAAAGTCGCCATCACATGTTATAGAAATGGAAAAGTTACTATAATATCATAACGTAACTCCCACACAGTTGAAATTGCAGCTTAAATGCTATTGGTATGCACAATATATCACATATAAAAACAATGTCAATATGCTTCTGTATACTTGTCTGTAAAATACATATTCAGACCCCAAGTTAATAAACCACAATAAAGTCACAAATTTCAAAAATTTCATATGTAAACATTAAATAATAAAAGTTTATCAATATTTACTAAAAACCTCCAAATGACATATAAAAGTTAAAACTATAAATATTTACACTTAAAACCCTGTCCTAATGATGTAAATGACTCCTGGGTTTATGTAAAATTAACCACACTGACAACTAAGTCAATGTATAGGGTATACTGTACAGATAATAAATGTGCAAAATTGCAAGATTTGTGCAAAGTATTTCTATATATCCAGATGGCAAGAAAGTGCTACCATATAAAGTGCAAAAATGTGAAAAAATTCATTAGATGTGAATTAAAATTGATTACATTACAGTTCAGAAGGCGTCCAGGGTACATGATAAAACTCAATGTCCAATATGGCTACAGATAGGCATTATAACTCAAGGTGTACATCTCTCAATGGACAGACAGTATTATAGATAGGTGTGGCAGTCCTCCCCAGTATTCAGGCCCTGTGGTGCCTTGGTATCCAGGAGAATAATATAGCGCGTCTCTAATTTGCGCAACAGGGACTCTCTGTCTCCTCCTCTCCTCTGGGGAGGAACACAGTCTATCACATAATACGACAAGAGGGAAGCATCTTTCCCATGGCACTTATCAAAGTGCCTGGCCACTGGGTATGAGGGGTCAACGTTGCATATGGCTCGCAGATGCTGCAGAATGCGCTTGTGGACCTGGGGTCTCGTACTGCCCACATATCTTAGCCCACAAGGGCACTCTAAAACATAAACTGCGAATTCTGTCTTACAGTTGAGCTTGTGTCTAATCTTAATAGGGAATGGCGACAGTGGCGTTTTTATTTCTGTTTTGCTGACGCCATTTTTACAAGCCTTACAACTCGAACACCTCAAAAAACCCTTGCTCTCATTCAGCCAAGTTCCCGTTACCACCTCAGGGCTACTGGATACCAAGCTGTCTTTCATAGACCTCGCTTTACGGTAGGCTATACTGGGAAATTTAGGAATAACTGGACCCAGAATGGGATCTTCAGACAATAATGACCAGTTATCCTTAATGATTTTGTAGATGCTATTATGTTGGTTGCTATAACCCATAATCATCCTTATCACCTCTTGTGAACCCTTGACCCGTGGTTTCAATTTAATCACTCCTGAGCCCAGGAGTGATGTTCTGTCCATTCTGTTTGCCTAGAGAATTGCCACATCTATAGCTTCAGATTTATAGCCTCTAAGAAGAAAACGAGATTTACAATGAAGTTGTGCCAGCCGGCACTCTTCCTCACTGCTGCAGATCCTCCTGACACGGAGCATCTCCCCATAGGGTATGCTCCGTATCAGGTGTGCAGGATGGTGGCTTCCGGCATGCAGCAGTGTGTTGCCTGCAGTAGGCTTGCGGTGCAATCTAGTATGGAGACTGCCTGCCTGGACGTAAATCTCCACATCAAGGAACACAATAGAGGTGGCACTGATGCTGCTGGTGAACTGAATGTTAAGATTATTGTGATTCAATTTATCAATAAAATCAATCACCTCCGTCTCAGTACCCTCCCATACAAAGAACAGATCATCAATATATCTTGACCACAGTTTTACTTTAGAATTCATAAAGGCTGAATGTTCTTGCCAGAGGACCTGCTCCTCCCAGTACCCCATGTGTAAACAGGCGTAACTGGGAGAGAAGCAGGCCCCCATGGCCACTCCCCTGGTCTGAAGAAAAAGCTGTTTGGCAAACATAAACACATTGTTCTCTAAGCAGATTGCAATCATGTCTATCAACATTTTTGAATGCTCCTGGAAACAGTTTAGTCTTTTCCCAAGAAAATGTTGCACTGCTCTCATACCATCCTGATGGAATATACTGGTATATAAAGAAGTGACATCCATAGATACCAGTATATAGTTCGTATTCCATCTGAAGTTTACCAGTTTCCTTAATAAGTCACTAGTATCCAAAATAAAAGATGGCAGATTTCTCACAAAATCTTGTAAGAAGAAGTCAATGTATTTACTCATGTTCTCTAACAGGCTGTTGCAAGCAGAAATTATGGGTCTGCCTGGTGGTTGTTGGTAACACTTATGAACCTTCGGGATGAAGTAGATGACTGGTGTGACCGGAAAGTCATTCCTCAAAAATTTGAGTTCATCCATAGTGAGCAGGCCCTTGCTCCTCCAAGCTGTAAGTGTGGAGTATATTGCATTCCTCGCCTGGAGAGCATCTTGTGAGGTGATACGTTTATAACAGTCCCTGTCATTGAGTTGTTTCAGGGCTTCTTCTAGGTACATCTTACGTGGCCATAAGACCACGTTGCCCCCTTTGTCTGATTGTCGTACCACCACATGTTTGTTTGCACTCAGTTTTTTGATTAATTGATGGTATTCACTGTCCCTGTAATTGAAGCGTTTAGTTCTGTGGGCATTCTTGATCTGTAGTTCCTTCAATTGTACCGTCACTTTGTCATGAAACAAATCCACATTATCCTTTATCATAAGTGGACAAAATTTGGACTTCGGTTTGAAGGGTGATATGCATGAGGCAGTGACAGGTTCACCCCCGAGTATCGTTGAATTATTGTGTTCTAGAGGAGATTCCTCCTCTTGAAGCTCGAAGAGTAAGAGAGTAAGAGCTGATCCAGTGGTGGTCGCAACATTAGTCGCCTCGAGAACACTCGGGCTGCTGTCTACAGGTTGAGTATTGCTAGATACATCGCTGTCCAATGTTTTGTGTGAATTATGATATTTTCTCAATTTTAATTTACGCACAAATTTGAACATGTCGATCTTTGTAGTTGTATAGTCAAAATCACCCCTAGGACTGTACGTTAATCCTAACGCCAGGATGCTTGTTTCTTTAGGGGTTAGATCGATATCAGTCAAATTGATGACAGAATGTCCATTATCATCAACTTGTGTACTAGCATTTAATCCTGTGATGGTACCGGCTGTGCCTTGTTGCGCTGCCATCTGGTACGCTGTCTCCTTGAAGTTCCCCTTGCGCTTGCGGCGTTTGTTGCTTTTGCGCCTCTCTGAGCGTTTCCTGTTGGCTTGTTGCCTACGGGTAGCTGATTTGCTGAGCGCAAGGTTAGTTTGCGATCCTGCTGGACCAACTCCAACTCCTGCACTGGGGTGAATTTTCGAAACCCCGACCGTTGTTGTCGCCTTGCTTCTGTATCCGACTCACTCTCGGGTTGCGAGCTATCCCCCGAAAATGAGGAAAGTTCTACCTGTTGTGACGGTACTGTGGTTTCAGTTGAGCTTGCAGCAGCAGCAGCAATGGATAAAGTTTTACTCTGTTTAATGCTGTCGTATTTCTTTGCAAAAGTAAAAATTTGGCCATTTTCATAGTCAAGTCTGTCACGTATAAACTTGAAAGCTTTCCTCTTCTTGATAATGTCTTCCTCACGCGCTAATCGTGCATTCATTTCCGTTCTATATTTGTCAAGTTCCGGAGTGGGAGGCAATTTGACTATTTCAGCTTCAATCAAGTTAATTTCCTCTAAGAGCTTCAGTCTGTCGCTCTCAGCAAACTGTACTAGTATGGCCATTAAGCGTTTGGAATTCTCTAAGTTGCAAAGTGCCCAAGCCGATAGCATGAGTGGGTCGGGCTGTTCGTAGGAGGGTGCTAGCATAATGCGCAGACCGCGCGGTACTCGCCCCACATCCAAATAACCAGTTAAAGAGGTAAACTCCCACCACTTTGATAATTCTCTCTTGCTGCATTTTTCCAAGCGCTTAAAAAGTTTTTTTGCTTCATTTCTTGTGCTACTAACTGTCACCACAGTGGAAATAGTATTGGACCCGGATCCCCCAGCCGGGGAATCCGTAAACATGCCCCTGGACGCCTCCATACGCCCCCTTAACGTGTCCGCCGACATGGTGCGTAGTAATGGGTAAAGTACGAAATTTGCACAAAGCAGTCGATGCTCCTACCAGGTATTATGCCTCCGAGCCGATCCTGCTACTCCACACAGGGTATCTCGCGGTGAGTCCGCACAGCGTTCCAGGTACACACTCGGAGAGTCCAAAGGTTCCCGATCAGCCACCGCCGACCTGAAGACTCGAACTCCTTCCGGTTATCCTCTGACCCGCCTACAGTCAATTCCGCTTTCCCTGGGGCGTTGACGGCGTCTCCTACACGGAGCTTTTGGTTTAAAGTCCCGAAGAACGTTGCTTCTTGCCGCCGTTGCCCAAAACGTGGAGGGGTCTCGCAAAATCCGGGGAAGCAGTCCCGGATGCCAAAATACGAGGTATGTAAAGCTCCAGATGTCCGCAAGCGCTGCAGTCGACCGCACAAACGAACAGGAACCAGCGAGACCCAAGTTCAGGTGCAAAGTTATTTTATTATTTTCAAACCCAGCACCAGTCCGCCACGACGCGTTTCGGCTAGAGATAGCCTTGTTCACATGACATCGTCACGAGGGCTGGCCACCCATTTAAAGTGCAAAGTCGCCATCACATGTTATAGAAATGGAAAAGTTACTATAATATCATAACGTAACTCCCACACAGTTGAAATTGCAGCTTAAATGCTATTGGTATGCACAATATATCACATATAAAAACAATGTCAATATGCTTCTGTATACTTGTCTGTAAAATACATATTCAGACCCCAAGTTAATAAACCACAATAAAGTCACAAATTTCACAAATTTCATATGTAAACATTAAATAATAAAAGTTAATCAATATTTACTAAAAACCTCCAAATGACATATAAAAGTTAAAACTATAAATATTTACACTTAAAACCCTGTCCTAATGATGTAAATGACTCCTGGGTTTATGTAAAATTAACCACACTGACAACTAAGTCAATGTATAGGGTATACTGTACAGATATATATACGTCGGAGGGGCTGGTGGAACCTTCTCTGGAGCAAGAATTAATTGCTACTGTGTTTTGGCTCCATTTAACAGGGGTAACTTGAGTGGTATAGGACTACGCTCTATCCCTGTGAAGTTTAATGGAGTCTAGAACAGGATAGGCTACTGGTAGTGTTATCGCTAATGTGTATGTGCAAATGGTTGTGTATTTCACATAGTTGTTTATGTGTTTCTTCCATGTTTTCCCTCATTACAGTTATACAGGAATATTAATGCTGAAGTCAACTTCTATCTAGAACAGACTCAGCTACAGGTGTCCTTCTTTTTTGTTACAGGTAAAGAGGTGGCTCTTATACTCAGTAATCTTTCATGTATGTATTCTATGTAGAGGTACAGCACGTAGTTATTATTGTTGTTGCCGTTTCAGGTCTCCCTCTCTGCAGTCCCCTTCCTTTCCTTCCCTCACTTGATCCTCCCACTGACCTGTGCCATAACGGCTAGTAAGGCTTGGGTATATCAAGACGTGGACCATTTTGAGCAACAAACCGATCCTGAGGACTGAACGATCTGACAGCCCCGTCCGGCCCCCACCTCACCTGAGCAAGTGTATCAGCATAAAGCCTCATGATGATGTCCAACAGGGGGCTTGGTAGTCACATCTCTTAAAGAACCTTCCATAATCTGGCTCCAGGCACTATATCAAAAGTTGCACGAAGATCGACAAAGGCAACATAAAGTTTGCCCTTACCTATGATCCTCTCTGTCCAGTACAAGCACACAAAGCGGAAAATATAATCCACTGTGCTCACATTTTGCCTAAAGCCTGCCTGGTAATCTGTGAGTATACTTTAATCCCTAATCCACTCCTGTACGCGAGCCAGTACCTGCTTGCAATTTTTTTTGTAGGTAATAAATCAGACTAATTGGCCGCTAGTTGGCCGGGTTGGCCCTGTCCCCTTTTTTATAGATGGTAATCATTTCGGCTAGTTTCAAGGAGGATGAAATCAACATACCAGCCAGAAATGTGTTTAGGAGAAGATTCATGAATGACCAGGGATAGGGGATTTTATAGATAATAGTGTTTCAGTGAGCGTAAGAGATAGATTGGCAGCCTTGGAAGAGACACTGGTTTGAATGGCATTCAAATCGCTCTCATTAGTGTCACCTTTAAGAGAGTAAAGTTGTTCAAAATGGGCAATCCGGACTTGTGGCTGAATGCAAAAGTCGAGCGCCAATTTACGATCATTAAGGCAGCCAGCTACTATCTTCCAAAAATACTTGTTATCTTTGTTAGATAGCGCTACCTGCAGTTCAGACCAAAGAGAACACTCCCATTCTCTCTTCACTTTAAATATCGTTTCCTGGTATAACTTCCTGTACTTGACTATATCGGGCTGAATTTTTGACTTCATAAGCACACTCTTGGCTTTCCTGAAAGCACCGTTATACCAATTTCTAGGGTTGGGCACTCTGTTCCCCCTCCACCTATCTATTCCCAAAACCTCTCTAGCATGCACTGATAGTTTCTTATGGTTATTAGCAAAGGTCTCAATTTTGCAGGCAAGGGGAAGCTTGGATAGGGTGCCTAACGCAATAGTTGTACTTTGTTCAATTACTTCTAACGCTGCAAGGTTTTTCATCACCCAATCCCATCTGATTCTTTTCAGGTTATTGGTATACAATAGCGAACCTGCATCATTGTTGCCAAAGGCTCACTTGGCTGTGGGTACTTCATCGCGTAACTGCATAGGTGGAGCATTGTGGTCAATGTCTGGATGCTCAACTCAATCCATATCCACAATTGCTGGCCAGAGTTTTGTGGCTTCTAAAAAGTAGTCAATGCTACTGCTACGTCCAACCCTGTTAAATGTCTGCTTGCTTTGACAATCAGAGTGACGTCTGCCATTAGTAGCCCTCAGATCACAATTTAAGGTCATGGGCAGTAGCTGGCCCACCCAGCTGTCCACCTAACTGTGGGCAGATCCGTCATGGGAATACCCCAACAGTTATCCTTTTCTTGTGTTAGATCTAAGGAGAAGGCAGCCAACGGTTCAAAGGTAGTGTAAAAGTCCCCTGCTACCAGGAGCCTATCCTTATCCAGGCTCAACAGAAGAGCTTGCTCCAAGATACCAATAAGCTTTGCCTCCATATTGCTACTCTCCACTCTGTTGTAAACAATAAAGATTCTGAGTGTCAACCCAGATGGCAGCACCAATCTCACTGCTTGTATGTTGCAAGAAGCTACAGGCACTTGAGAAATTCTGCATTGGAGTGATGTTTTAATCCATATGCAGAGCCCCCTGAGGGACTACCCTTTGCAGGACGAACTGCATTAACACAGAAAGATGTGTACCCATTTCTGTGGGCAGGGACTAAACAAGACGTTTCCTGAAAGAGGCAGATGTCATATGTATCAATTAAAGAACCCCACTCCTCCTCTTCCAGTAGCTTGGTTAGCTATGCTACATTCCATGATAGTAATTTAATGGAAGAATCCTGGGACTGTGAGATCCTGCCCATGGTTAGAATGGCTGCTTCCACAACAGGTTTACCCAAAAGAATTGTGACCGGGAGCACAGTATCCAAATATGTGGCCTGACCCAGCAGTCTGTCACCTGTGTCTCTTACTTTACTGCCACCACTCAGAAGTAATGGATCAACCAATAATTGAGATATTGAAGAATAGATCAACTCTTCCTCAACAATTGCCCTTGTCCCAAGATCTGCACTGCTACAGAAAGGAGCCTTGTGCTCCAGTCAGTGGGAGACAATAATTGGTCCAATTTTAAGTGCATCCCACCCATTCTTGGCGCCTATGATGTGTAGCTTTCTATGTAAAGCTGGATCACAAAACTTTATTTGAATATGGGTGCTTGCATTGGAGATGGTACAAGCTTCAACTGCCATAAGACCTTCCATCAGATCTTTACTAGTAAGGGAGATACATAGTTTGTTAAAATAATGATCATCAGTAGACAGCCTTTCAACCCCTATAATATCGATCCTGATTAGAGCGTAACATTGTCTGGTCTCCCTAAACCACTGTATTGCGTTATTGGTTAGGGAATCTGAGTCCTACCTCGCACCAGGGGCTAGCTTCGGAACCATGTCAAGGGATATCATAGATGGCTGATTCCTTACAGTGCCACGTGTGTAGATACCATCATGAACTCCCCCCTTCATCTGCGGTAATCTTAGTGCAGGTGTACTATATAAACTGGTGCCGCCAAGCCTCTGTAGATGGTTCCCACCTGAAAGATCTCAACCTAGGATGGAAGGAAGGTGGCCACCCCCCTTATCCACTACATTCCCCCTATTTTCCACTGCGGCCCAGGCTAGATCTGCCTTGGGAGCAGTATTATTGGTTGATACCTGGAAGGATAGAGATCCAGGGCAGAAAACAGTGAGTCACCAAGTACTAACAGAAGCCCGCCCCTTGAGAAGAGCTTCTGATCCGTTTACTTTTTTGCCTCAGGTTTCTCAACCGTCTTCTGCAAAGTTTTTACCTATTGCCTAAGGTCACCTATAATCCCAATCATGTCTTGCAGTAATGCCATATTCCCTAAATTTGTACCACTCTGACCATCCATTAGAATTTTCTCATTTGCTTTGGCAATTTCTTCTATTGGGACTGCCGAAAAGCCGTTGCTACATTCAATAATTGGATTGACAAATATTGATTGCAGCTGGGCAGTGCCTGCATTAGATTGTAACCCACATAAGTCATTATCTGGTAACAAAGAGGGGCACAGTTTAGATTTAGTGAGAGATTTTTCAAAAAGTTGTAAACCCTTTTTATGCGTTACAGGGAGGCGGGTAGCAGAAGGACTCACCACTCGTCTGTTGTACAGGGATTTCAGGGACTTTATTCTTTTATGTGACAATGGTTTCCGGGCTCTTTGGTATCTCAGTCCCATAAGGTCTAGATTGTCTTTAAACAAAACAAAAGAAATGGTGTTTTTATGTCAGGTATATAACAAAATAAATGGAATAAGGGTCTTTGTAGGGTGTTCTTCTTGGCTGTCCTCTTAGGCTTCTCAGGGCTTGGGTCCTGGTTGGGCCGTTCCTGCTACGTCTTCTTAGGGCACTCAGAGCCAAAAAGGGAGGGTAAAATAAACACGTTTTAATGTCAAAGCTTCTTGCTGCTATACGCTATGTACCACCGTCACCAGCCATGGTGTGGGGAAAGGAATAAGGTGCAGTAAGGGTGGTTCCGGGTACCGTGTCAGCCCAATAATGTGTCTTGGGACCCCACATCTTCCCACCACCCCCACCAGAGTGCCCCTCCTAATGGTACTCGAGGATATATTAGTCGGTATAGGACTTAAAGTGGCTTCAAAGGTGGTAGAATTTTACCAGTTTAATTCTGCGCCTGAACCAACAATCAGTGCAGACCTTAACAATTCCTATAAGGAACCTATAGAAAACATAGCTTCTCACTTCAAAATTAGGGGGTCCAAGGGAGGGATAAAACATGTACCTAAAAAAGGTAATCGTTGGTTCACTAAAGAATGTAGAGATCGAAGGAATGTCATCTCCTCAGCCTTACAGAAAAAAGATCCTGTAGCTGTAAGGCTAGCCAGACAAGAATATAAAAAATCTACAGAATCTGCCAAACGGGTTTGGGAGGAGGACCATTGGCAGGAATTAAAAAAGGCGGCTTACTTAAAAGACTCTACTATTTTCTGGGCCTTAATAAATCAATTAACTAGAAGGGGCTCAGATCCCATCCCTAATACCATAACTGAACAACAATGGTTTATGCATTTTTCAAATCTTTATTGCAGCGAGGTAAGATCAGATCAACCCCTGATCGTCCCCACTGACCCCGAGATAACGCCTATGCCACCTGCACCTGCTGATTATTTTACACTTCTTGAAGTCCAGTCAGCAATCAAAAGCATAACTCGTGGGAAGGCTGCAGGCCCTGATGGGCTGCCAGGTGATCTAATTCTTCATGACCCTACTTTATGGGCCAACCTTATCCTTCATCTGATGAATTTACTGCTAAAGGGCTACCCAGTCCCAGACTCATGGAAGGGAGCGGAGGTAGTCGCAATTCACAAGAAGGGGGCGAGAGAGGACCCTGCCAACTACAGGCCAATAAGCCTAATGGATGTTATCCAAAAGGTGGTTGGCAGGGTTCTCATCTCCAGAATGGGGGCCTGGCTAGAAGAGGGGGACATTTTAACACATTTACAAGCGAGTTTTAGACAAAAAATAGGTACAATGGACCAAGTATTTAGATTCACAGCGACCTATTGGAAGACCGTTTCTATTGGCAAAGGGTCGTTATACCTGGCCTTCATTGACCTTAAAAGCGCTTTTGATCTTGTCCCCCGGGTCAAATTGTGGCAGGTATTGCACGAGATGGGCCTTCCACGATACCTCCTGGAACTAATCAAAAGATTGCATGATGGCACATATGCGAGAATCAGATGGGGGAATGAAGGTCAGCTGACAGAGAGAATACCTGTGCAGAGGGGGGTCCGACAGGGGTGTGTGATGGCTCCGACTTTGTTCTCCCTCTTCATAAATGGGGTGGCAGACCATTTGAGGGAGGACCCAGCGGATGCCCCCACCCTGGCTGGGGAAAAAACACCTACCCTCCTCTTTGCTGATGACACTCTTCTCATGTCCAAAACCCCCCCTGGTCTCCAGAAACTTCTAGACAGGTTTAGCGGCTTTTGTAAAGATCGTGGCCTTACAATTAACACCACCAAAACCAAATTAATGGTTTTGTCTAGAAACAAAAAATCGAAGAAAATCCACATTGCACTGAATGGCACTTTATTGGAGGAGGTCGATGCATTTGATTACCTTGGGGTCAGAATAAATTGTAAAATTAAGTGGGACCCTCATATTGCTAAGATGTTGCTTAACTTTAAAAGGGTGACAGGAGCAATTGCCAGAGATCATCGTATGACATCCAGCAAACCCATTAGCCCTGTCCTAGCAGTGTACGAGGGCAAGGCACTGTCTGCTGCAACCTATGGCTCCGAACTCTGGGGGTCTGAAAGAGTTACTGATCTAGCCACAGCGGAGCACAAATTTATGAGAGAGCTAGTGGGTCTCCCGGTCTCCACCCCTTCAAACCGTTACTTTATGACTTGGGACGCCGTTCAATCAAAGACATTGTCGGCCTCCGCCCTTTGTTATTTTGGGTTCGCCTTAGAAGGACGCCGGATCTTAGTCACTACGCTGCAGTCCTTGACAAACTCATTGAGTTGAATGGCTTTGGGGTGATTCCTTGGCTGAAAAACCTAAGGGACCTGGTGATTAACTTGGGACTTAAAGAAGAATGGCTATCACAGCAGCCCCCGCCGAAAGACACTGTTAAAAAACTGTATTGGGACAGGATCCAAGAAAGGGCCTCGCTAAACCCAAAGTGGGGTGCTATAACCGACCAATTTCTGGCACACAAGCCAATGCCGAGGCTGGAGCCATTCCTTGATTTTATCACCTCACCAAGAGACAGATCCTTGTTCCTTAAAATGAGGCATGGGACCTTACCCCTGAACTTTTTTACCAGCAGGTGGAAAAACTTTAAACATCATCAAGCGGCATGTCCGGGGTGCCCTAATCCCACTGAAACGCTTGGCCACTTCTTGTTTCCTGTAGGGCATACAAGGGGGCAAGGAAAAGATGGCTAAGCCCAGTTTGTAGAGAATTGGGGACAAGGCAGTGTTCAGTGGCCCTCCGCATCCTGACAACGGACACTACCTCCATGATGATAATTGCCGGGGTTGCAAAATTTCTGGGGAGTGCATGGCAAATACGATCCAAGCTGGTGCAATTGAGTATTGGGTAGATGTTTAAAATCTGTAAAATTGTTCAAATTAGCACTTTACCAATTAGCACTTTCTTTTGGTGTGATATACCCATCTGGGCTCTCGTCCCTTCTATTAACTATGAATTTTTAGAAAATTTCTTTTGTAAACAAAATCTATATCTGAATATCCTTTTAGCAATTTTTATTTTTTTATGATGTTATTGTATTTTAACTCAATTTATGATGTACTTACTTTTATGATATCTTGCTATCGAATAAAGTATTACAACAGCAACAGGTACTCGCCTGGAGCCACGACCCATGCTCCGGGCCGTGGCATAGGGACCCGGGGCGTCCTCCCTCTCCTCTGGGCCGACGGGTTTGTTCTTTGTATCCGCGACTCCTCTGTTCTCATGTCTGCCGTCTCCTTCTTCCTCGAACTCCTCCGTTACTCCGCTCACTTCTTCTCGCACCGCTGCCTTCGTACTAGATTCCTCCCTTCCGCTCCTTTCACTATTGGTGACATTTTCTTCCGGATCACCCTCTCTCTGTTTGTCCCCGTCTTCCTCTCCAGAGCCACTAGACCGCTGACTGATTTTCTTGTCAGGTGCGTGTTCTGCCCGGTTTCATTACGTTTTCAGTCTTCCGGATCATCGGAATCCTTACACATCTCCCCCCTCTGGAATGGACATTGGGGCCATTCAGGAAACGGGTGTCAAGACAGGTAATCTGTGCCAATCTGTCTTGTCCCTGGGTTGTGGATAGTCTGAAAAGAGAAGGGTTGTAAAGCAGGAAACCATCTTAGGATACGAGGGTTAGTGTCTTTGTTATTTGCGAGCCAGGTAAGGGGAGAGTGATCAGTGATAACAATGAACCTTCTTCCCATTAGGTAATACTGTAGGGCCTCTATGGCCCATTTTATGGCTAGGCATTCTTTTTCAATTGTTGAGTAATTCACCTCATGTGCGAAGAGCTTCCTCCTGATATACAGTACTGGTTTTAGGTAATTGTTATGGTCAGGCTGGCATAGCCCGGCACCCAGACCGAGGCCTGAAGCATTGGTTTGGAGAACAAACGTATTATCAAAATTAGAACAGTGTAACACTGGTGCTGTACAAATGGCACGTTTTAGGGTGATGAAGCTGGGCTCGTGTTCTGGTGTCCAGGTATGTATGGGTGATGACTGGGTTTTCTTTAGGAGATCAGGTAGAGCACTGGCCAAGGAAGAAAAATTGGGTATGAATCTAAGGTAGTAGCCTATAAACCCTAAAAAGGAATGGACATCTCATTTGGTTATAGGTCTGGGAAGCGCTCTGATAGCCTCTACTTTATCTACCTGGGGAAATATCTGCCCTTCCTTGATGGCGTAACCCAAATACTGGATCGTTTTGGTCCCTAGCAGTGATTTCTTTGGGTTAATGGTGAGGCCAGCCCCTTGAATTGCTCTGAAGATGGCCTCTAGGTGTTGGATATGTTCCTCCCATGTTGGATTTTATATGACGATGTCGTCAAGATACGCTGCGGCGTATCCTTAGTGGGGTTTTAGTATGTGATCCATCAATCTTTGGAACACCGCCGGGGCCCCATGCAACCCAAAGGGGAGCACCTTAAATTGGTATAAACCGGAGGGAGTCACGAACGCTGTCTTTTCCTTGGAGTCGGGGGATAAAGGGATTTGCCAATACCCTTTTGTGAGGTCAAGGGTTGACATATATCTGGCTTTTCCCAGGCTATCGACCATCTCATCTATTCTTGGCATGGGGTAAGTATCAAATTTGGTGATGGCGTTTACCTGGCTAAAGTCAGTGCAAAAGCGTAGACTCCCATCTGGTTTCGGTACAAGCACCACTGGGGAGCATCAGTTACTCTGGGAGGGTTCGATGATGTTAGACTCAAGAATGTCTGAAACCTCCCTCTCTACCGCTTCTCTACGAGCTGCCGGGATACGATAGGGTTTCTGTTGTACGATCTTTTTGTCTCGGGATACAATGTTGTGGTGGGCAATGGTGGTTAATCCCAATTTGGTGGAAAAGAGACCTGGAAAGGTCTCTAGCAGTGACATTAGTTAATGGGTTTGAGTGGATGACAGACACTCACCCGTGGGTACCGGTTGGTCTACCGGTTCCTTGACCAACAGGAGGGGTAACTCCAAGGGTTTGTTAGTACAGGCGAGGGCAGTGGGGGTTCCCGTGGTGTGGGATGGCAGGGGGTCTTCCCATTTTTTTAACAGGTTGACGTGATATATCTGTCTTCCCCCGACACGTTGGAGTAACAACACGCTATAAGTGACTGGAGTTGCCTGTCTTTCTATGATGTATTTCCCTTGTCAAGAATGTGTCCTCCCTAGAAGGAAGCAACAGTAGGACCTTGTCGCCAGGGGAGAATTTGCGTATGCGACTGTTTCGGTCGTAGTATCGCTTTTGGGCCTCCTCCATGTGTTCGTGCACTAAACCCCATAACTGAGTGAGGGAAGACTGAAAGTCGGCGGAATAGTGTGACAGAGGTTTCCCCTCTTCGTCCTCCACCTCCCTTTGTTCAGCCGCCATGTCCAGCAAGGTCCTCGGTTTTTGTCCAAACACCAGTTCGAAAGGGGAAAACCCAGTAGACCGCTGTTCGTTGGTCCTTAACGCAAAGAGGACTAAGGGTAGTTTCTGGTCCCAATCTCTCCCGGAATCTGAGACGAGCTTGTGGAGCATGCTCTTGATTGTCTAATTATAGTGCTCCACAAGGCTGTCTGTTTGGGGGTGATAAACGGAGATTCTTATTCTATCAATGCCCAATATTGTACAGATTTGTGTCATAAGACGAGACATGAAGGGAGTCCCTTGATCAGTTAATATTTCCGTTGGAAACCCCACCCTTGAGAAGAATGATATCAAGGCTTGAGCTATCGCAGGGGTGGTCATACTTGATAACGGGAAGGCCTCAGGATATCTACTTGCGTAGTCCACTCCAACCAGGATGTAGCGGTGTCCTCTGGCCAAGGGTGTCAGGGGTCCCACCAAGTCCATCCCTACCCGTTTGAAAGGGACGTCTATGATGGGCAGTGGCTGTAACAAGGCCTTCACCACCCCCCCACGATTGGTGTATTGGCAGCATACACAGGGAGCGCAGTGTTTGGCTATATCCCTAGACACCCTGGGCCAATACAACTTCTCTAGAAGGTATGTTAATGTGTTTTCCTTGCCATAGTGTCCTCTCCCTATCCTGTTATGGGCCAAGAGAAGCACGTGCTCCCTGAAGGGTGTTGGTCCTATTAACTGTGTATACGTCTGTGTTTCCCCTTCAACTGCTCTATACAGTAGTCCTGTTTTTTACAAGAAAATATGGTCCTAGCTGCTCTGGTTCTTGTTCGCCGGCCTGCTCCCAGGCATGGGTAAGGGTGTTGTCCTACAGTTGCGCCATATGGAAGCTAGTCGTTTTTTTTCTGTCGGCGTCTGTAAGGGAAAGAGGAAAGGCAGGGCGTGACAGCTGTGAAAGGGTAAAGCTTCTCTTCTCTTTTCGTTTTACTTTGCTACTTTTTCTTGTCTTGAAACTAGGGGCCTCTAACTCAATACCACAAAAAGGGGCCTCCTGCAGCCAGGTCCTGTGGTCCCCTTTTGTGTTGTCTAGGTATTCCTGGAACTTAGGATGGCATGTCCCTATAATAACGGCTTCGGGTAAGGTGGGAATCACCCCTACTCTTCGTAGCTGGGGATCATGGTCTACTTCTAACAGAACCTCGGCCACTGGTTAGGCTTTAGTATCTCCGTGTACACAAGTTACCCTCACTTGTTCTCTGTCTTTTACTTGGGGTGAGGAAACCAAGGAGCCGTCCACTACGGTCACGTGGCATCCGGTGCCTAGCAGGGCTTGTTGTCTTTTCCCATTAAGCAAGACTTCCTTCCTGAATTGATGAGGGCCCTTCCCTGTTACGTATATACGGCCTCAGGAGTACCCAACCTCCATCGATTCAGCAGTTGGGGTGCGGTGAGGACACTGTCGGGTTATATGCCCCCATTTCTCACAATTGTAACACTGTGGCCCCTGTCCGTTTGGAGCAGGGGGCGAGTATAGAGGCCTGGGGACCGGGCGGGTAGGCAACTGGAGCTTACACTCAGGTTTAGGACCTCCTTTTGGGATTGGGTTGTACTGGGGCCGTGCTATTCCAGCCTTAAAATCAGGCGACCTATGGTAGGCACAAGCATTTTCTACCGCTGACGCGGAGGAAAGGTTGGGGTGTTGCTTCACCCATGACCGTGTACTGGGGGGTAGGGCCTCCAGAATTTTTTCCAAGTATACTTTCTCTACTACTTCGTCTACCGAAGAGGTATGGGGAGTCAACCCTCTGTTCCCAAGGTCTCTGATCCGATAATACAGGGCACAAGGGTTGTCTCCCGCTCCCCATTTCTCTTTTCGAAACTGACTCCTGTAGTGTTCTTGGTCACATCCCAATCTCTGGAGGATGGCCTTTTTCACGTCCTCATAGGCTGTAGTACCCAGAGGATTTGCTGCTTGATAAGCAGCTTGTAACTCGCCGGAGAGGAGCAGGGCAATATACTGACTCCACCTTTCCTGGGGCCAGGCTGCTGTAGTAGCCACCTTCTCGAACTTTAAAGAAAAATAGTCCGGATCGTCCCCTTCTTGGAATTTTTGAAGGACCGTGCTCGGGACATTAGCTCGAACTCGGGTACTAACAATGGCGTCTGTGAGGCGCAAGATTGTTGTGTCCTGCACCTGCTGGTTAGTAGTGATCAAGGCCCAGATGTAGGTAAAAAATATTTACCGATTCTTAATTACCGAATTTTACCGATTCGGTAATTAAGAATCGGTAAATATGAAGGGTGGACATGTAGGTCCATCCAGATGTGCATTTTACCGATTCGGTAAAAATCGGTATTTACCGAATCGGTAAATACCGACCGGTAATGCTCCATTCATTCCTATGGGCTTTGAAGCCCATAGGAATGAATGGGGCATTACCGGTCGGTATTTACCGAATCGGTAAATACCGATTTTGACAAGGGTGCAGGGGGTGTCACTTTGACACCCTCTAGCACCCCCAAAAAAGGGTCGGGGGCCATATGGCAGGCATACCTGCCCTAAGGGCAGGTCTGCCTGTCATATGGCACAGGTGTGCATGCACACATGTGCATGCACACCTGAATCGGTATTTCACCATCAAATTGAATTTGATGGTAAAATACCGATTTCTTAGGCCTTGTGGGACTCATAAGAGTCCCACCTACATATCAATTTTAACGAATCTGTAAAAATACCGGTCGGTAAATATACCGACCGGTATATTTACAGAATCGGTAAAAGTACCGATCGGTAAATTTACCGAATGGTAAATTTACCGATTCTGCCCCCTACATCTCAAAATCCTTTTACCGGTCGGTAACGGCCGAATTCGGCCGTTACCGACCGGTAAAACCCTACCTACATCTGGCCCTAAGTCAGCCTGGTTTCTAAGGGCCCCTTGTAGGGCTTCTCGGTCCATCCGTGCTGTCTGTATCTGTTGTTTCAGGACCAGCTGGAGGTGCGCTTCCCTTCAGCAAGTTGTGCCACACCATCCTCAACAGGCATGGGTAGTGTCATGGTGTGACACGCAGTTATAGGTGGGAAATCCCACTTCTGACACCACTTTTTAGGCGTTACGGGGACGCGGGTTGCAGAAGGACACACCACTCGTATGTTGTACAGGGATTTCAGGGACTTTATTCTTTTATGTGACAATGGTTTCCGGGCTCTTTGGTATCTCAGTTCCATAAGGTCTAGATTGTCTTTAAACAGAACAAAAGAAATGGTCCTTTTATGTTAGGTATATAACAAAGTAAATGGAATAAGGGCTTTTGTAGGGGGTTCTTCTTGGCTGTCATCAAAGGCTTCTCAGGGCTTGGGTCCTGGTTGTTCCTGCGACATCTTCTTGGGGCACTCAGAGGCAAAAAGGGAAGGGAAAATAAACACGTTTTAATATCAAAGCTTCTTGCTTCTATACGCTGTGTGCCACCGTCACCAGCCGTGGTGTCAGGGAAAGGAATAAAGAGCAGTAAGGATGGGTCCGGTTACCGTGTTAGCCCAATAATGTGTCTTGGGGCCCCACACCTTCCCCCACCCCCACCAGAGTGCCCCTCCTAATGGTACTCGCCTGGAGCCATGACCCGTGCTCCGGGCCATGGCGTAGGGACCCGGGGCTTCCTCCCTCTTCTCTGGGCCACCGGGTTTGTTTGTTGTATCCACGGCTCCTCTGTTCTTGTGTCTTCTTCTTCCTCTAACTCCTCCGTCACTCCGCTCACTTCTTCTCGCACCGCTGTCTGCATACTGGATTCCTCCGTTCCGCACTTTCTACTGTTAGCGCTCCTTCCTTCCGGATCGCCCTCTCTTTGTTTGTACCCTGTGGATGACGTCAGGGGCACTTCCGTCTTCCTCTCCAGAGCCGCTAGACCGCTGACTGATTTTCCTGTCAGGTGTGTGTACTGCCCGGTTTCATTACGTTTCCGGTCTACCGGATTGTCGGACTCCTTACACCTGTTTTTCCGAGTAAATTGGCTCTATATCAGAAAGATCTGGACTAGGTTTCGATGGCTGCAAGATGGAGTTGGCCAAATCTGTGTATTCCAACAGAAGATTATCTATCCTTTCCATTACCTTATCGTTATCAACAGATGGCTGCAATTTTACCCTTTCGTAGCCCTGTGCCCCCTCCGCAGCCTTACCCTTGCCCATTCCTAAGCGTGCACAAAAAGGAAAAGATAGAGGGGTAGATGAACTATCACAGATCCTACTCCCTTTGTAAGCAAAATAGTAACACAGCCAGCAAGGGTCTTAGGGCCGCCAGTGGGAACGTCCTATAAGGTGCCTTTTTTACAAAGAGGGCCCTCCTGGGGTCCACGCCGACAAACAAGCACTGTCAACAATGAGCAGTAGTCTTTGATAAATACTGCGTAGTCCTACAGGCATAACAGCTGGTTAACTGAAGGGCCACCTGGTCTCCTCGGACCTACTAAGCGCATTGAAAGTATATGTGTAGCAAAGTTCAATCCAGACGCAATATAGATGCAATAAAGGTAAAAGGGTACATATCACAGTACCTTAGAAAGGCAACAATGGCATCAGGAAGATTCCGATAAGCTAAGGCCAAGGGGTATTGACCAGTTTAATACGGGCCATGACAGACTACACCTACCATAATTCATCAGTATGGATAATGTTTATGTATATTATATGACGCTTTCATCAAACTATATTTTGCACTGATAACACATCTAGACAAGTGGGATAGTCATCTAAAAATCTATGTGCCTAAATAACAGAGTTTATACTGAAAGCTGTGCTACATTTGCCTGTTGTCTCACATTTTCCATTGTAAATATGTGTACTCCGCTCCATGGGGTCTATAGGATCAGAACCTTACTGCTGCATTCTCATGTTACCAGTAGCCTTTTCAAATCATGTTTAAAATCATACAGATAGTCAATCAATATGATGCACTGTCCTATGGCAAAAATGGAATGACAAAAGGTGGATGTCAAGAGAACTCAACATGCTAAACCACAGCACTGCCACTTTTGTGCAATGACATGCAAGTGTGACATCATATCAATACTTTGCATCTAAGGTAATGATATGCAAGTAATCTGTGTTTTTATACATCATGTATATGTACGTTCTGATGTATTTCATTGTTAACTCTCCCTTAGGACACCAGAAATGAGCATTTTAATATTACTAAGAATAAGAGATCAAACTTTGGATGAAGTGTTCACATCCAAAAAGCTGATATAGAAATGATGTATAAGCACTTCATATACAGATGTGTTATTTGACATTATAATGTTTGTCACTATAAGACCATCAGCCAGAGCTGAAGCTTGGGAAACAGCACCACATAACACAACCACCACCCCTACTTCTCCAGAAGCCATTAGTGGTGACACAGCACCTGCTGGTCTGGGTCCTGGTGAGGAGCAGCCTGCTTTGTCAGGTCTGTCTCATAAGGCTGCTAGGCAGAGCCTCACTCAGACTAATATTCCTACTACAACTACTGTAGTGCCTACCCCTCCTCCTCGATCCTTAGTTGTCACATCACTACTAATGTTTCTTACAGTTATATTGTTACCGAAGGTAAGTAACTTGTTCATCTGAAAGAAACCCACAGTGATAAGATTCCTTACCTTAGAATAGATACCCCAGCAATACCAACCCGGGTGGTGGGTCTGCGAACCAAGATCACACCAGGAAGTCTCAGAGAACAGAACGGCCAAAGAAGCCATCACTCTGGACTTGGCTGTCCCGGCAATACTTCTTAGTAAAAGTGTGCAGGGAGGCCCACGTAGCTGCCTGACAGATGTCTGCAGGGGGACAGCACATCTCAATGCTGTAGTGGCTACATTCGCCCTGGTGGAATGGGCCCGCAGCCCCAACGGAGCTTCCTTTTTAGCCAGAGAATAACAGGCTTTAATACACAAATGACCCATCGGGACATAGTCCGCTTGTGTACAGCCTGACCTTTTTTGGCACCAACGTAGCCAACAAAGAGCTGGTCATCCACCCGGAACTGTCGTGTGCGGTTCAAGTAAAACGAGAGCGCGCGTTTTGGGTCCAGACGGTGGAGCCTCTCTTCCTCTCTAGAAGGATGCGTAGGCGGAAAAAAGGTGGGCAAAGTGATGGTCTGCCAGATTTGAAAGGCAGTGACAACCTTTGGCAGAAAGGATGGACGTGTCCTGAGCACAACTTTGCCCGGATGGACAGATAGAAAAGGAGGCTTACAAGAAAGAGCCTGGAGCTAACTTACTCTCCTGGCAGAGGTGATGGCAACCAGGAAAGCAGTCTTCAAGGTCAGTTGACGAAGAGGACAATAGTGCAGAGGCTCAACGGGAGCGCGCATTAGATATGTAAGAACCAGATTCAAGTCCCACTGTGGCATTACAAAAGGAATAGGAGGGAAAAGATGAGTAATGCTTTTAAGAAATCTGTTTACAACAGGGGACTTGAAAGGAGAGAGGGCTGATCAGGGAGCCTGAGAAAGGCTGAAATATCAGAAAGGTATCCCTTGATAGTGCCCAGAGCAGAGCCCTACTGGGCCAAGGAAAGAAGAAACAGAAGAACTTCTGAAAGAGGGGCAGAAAGGGGATCCACAGCCTTTGCTGTGCACCATGCCACAAATTTGTTCCACCTGCAGGCGTATACCAACTGAGTGGAGAGACGCCTGGCTGCCAGAATGACATCACAGACTTCAGGAGGCAAGTCATAAGGAATCAACTGCTGCCACTTAATCTCCACGCAAAGAGGTGGAGGCTGGACAGGTGGAGGACCATCCCCTGCTGCTGCGACAGAAGACCCTCCCCAAGAGGCAGTTGGATCGGGGGATTGATTGTCATACGGAGTAGCTCGGTATACCAAACTCTTCAAGTCCAGTCCGGCGCCACATGAATGACTTGGGCCTGGACGAGCCTAATCTTCTTCAGTACTCTGGGCAGAAGTGGTATAGGGGGAAAGGCTTACAATAGACCGCAACTAAACTTGCACCGAAAAGCATCACCTAAGAAATTCCGACGTGCAGAATTGCTGACATTGTGCGTTCTCTTCGGTGGCAAATAGATCTAACCAAGGCTCTCCCCACTGTCGAAAGAGACCTTGCGCCACGTCCGAGTGAAGACGCCATTTGTGATCCATCATGCACCTGTGGCTGAGTTTGTCTGCCCTGGCGTTCAGCGGCCCTGCCAGGTGTTGAACCACCAGGGTGCAGAGCCTATTGACATAGGGTCCACGACCCCACCCCACCCAGTACCACATGGCGGTGGTGTTGTCTGTGAACACCTACACCACTTTCCCTTTGACAGAGGGAAGGAATGCCTTCAATGCAAGCCGGATCGACCAAAGCTCCAGATGGTTGTTATGGAGCTTGGACTCCGCCGGAGACCAGAGGCCTCTGATCTCCGCCTCTCCCATGTGGCCCACCCATACCAGGAGGGACGCGTCCGTCACCACTGTGTGCGGATGTATGACGTTACAACGCATACTTTTACAACGCCTACCTTTACATCGCAACTTTTACAACGCATACCATTACAACGCATAATGCTTTTAGGCGCTGGATAGTGAATAGTTTAATTTACTATTCCAACTCCAGTCCCCGTGGATAGTAGGGAAGGTTATTGGATAGTAAATTAACCTATTCCTTATCCTAGAGCGCCCCCCAGAGCAATGCGTTGTAATAGTTTGCGTTGTAAAAGTTGCGTTGTAATTGTAGTTCGTTGTAAACGTTTTGTTGTAAAGGTTGTTTCCCCTGTGTGCTTCGGTTGGGGAAGGGAGAGGGATCTGCCTTGGACCCAATGTCGGTTCATGAGCCACCACTGCAACTGCCCTTCAAGATCTGGACATAATCGGACAGGTTGCCCTGATGCTGTGCCCACTGGAACTTCAGGTCCCACTACAGAGCCCGCATATGCCATCTGGCATGAGTGACCAGGAGGATGGAGGAGGCCATGAGACCCAGCAGTGTCAGGGTCATCTTGACTGAAACCCAGGATAGAGGCCTAAAGATCGTAATCATAGGTTGAATATCCTAGACTCGCCATCCGGGAGGATAGGCCCGAAACTGTGTCGTGTCTAGAACCGCTCCAATGAAGAGGAGCTTCTGAGAGGAATCAGGTGCGACATCGGCACATTGATGGAGAACGCCAGCAAATTCAGGAGGTTGGCCATAGTCTGGAGGTGGGAAACGACAGCCTGGGGCAAGCCCGCCTTCAACAGCCAGTCGTCGAGATAGGGGAAGACTGGAACCCCTGATCTGCACAGATGAGCTGCAACCATACCTCGCTGCTGCTCCTAACCTCGCTGCAGGCGACCAAGCCACCGTTGAGCCGCTGCCCGCCCGCACCCGACTTTCCCGCCGCTGCCTCCCTGCGGCCCCGCCCCCCGCCAGCCGATAGGACTACCGCTTCCGCCACTCAGCGGACCCTCCCTCCCGGCTCCCTTCTTATGACGCCCCCTCGCACGCGCAGCGGGCGCGCCGAATGTGCGCCGAAGGCGCGCCAAAGGCAAGCCCTTCTGCGCCCGTCCGCGCCTGGACCGCGCCCAGTGCCAGGACCCCTGGCCCCCGCCGAGTCGAGACCACCCGACACACCTACAACGCCGCCGTCCTCAACGCACTCAATGCCGGCCGGAACCCCGCCTGCTGCCGGGCCACCCCGAGACGCATCCACGGACCCTTCACCTGCAAGGCCTGCAAGTTCACCTGCTCCCGATCCTACACCGCACCCGCCAAGCCAAGCACCAGCAAGACCCACCTCAAGTGCATCCTGCTCAACACCCGCTCCATCCACAGACACGCCATCGAACTCTGGAACCTGCTCGACACAACTTCACCAGACGTCGCCTTCCTCACGGAAACCTGGATGAACGCCTCCTCTGCACCCGACATTGCCATCGCCATCCCAGACGGATACAAGATCACCCGGAGGGACCGCATCAACCAGACCGAAGGAGGCATCGCCATCGTACACAAGAACACCATCCGCATCACGACCGACTCCAACGACTCCTTCTCCGCTGCAGAGCACCTCCACTTCCAGATACACGCCGACCCAAAGACGACGCTCAGAAGCACCCTCGTCTACAGACCCCCGGGACCACGCACACAATTCAGCGACGACATCACGGACTTCATCAGCCCGCACGCCCTCCCCTCCGCTGACTACATCCTCCTAGGGGACCTCAACTTCCACCTGGAGAACATCAAGGACCGCAACACCGCCGCCCTGCTGGACAACCTCGCCAACCTCGGACTCAAGCAACTGGTCAACACCCACACCCACTACGCCGGCCACACGCTTGATTCCGTCTTCTCTTCCAGCAAGCACATCACCTTCAGCCACGCCACCGGACTCCACTGGACCGACCACAGCTGCGTCCACTTCAGCTTCAATAGAACCATGACCTACCACCACCACCATCAGGTTCCTCACAGGAGCTGGAGCAAGTTCACCGCCGAGCAGCTCATCACCTCCCTCAGCCAGAACCCTCCCGCCAGCACAACGGACCCCAACGAAGCAGCCCGCAACTTCACGCAGTGGCTGACCGCCTGCGCCGACGACCCCGCGCCACTAAAGAAACCTCCCAGCAGACACAGAAGCAAGAAGGCCTCCTGGTTCACCGACGAACTCAAGGACTCCAAGAAGAACTGCGGCACCCTCGAGAAAGCCTGGCTCCGCGACCAGACCACAGACAACATGACCGCCCTCAAAAACGCCACCCGCAAGCACCACCAGCTTATCCGCACCACCAAGAAGAAATCTCTGAAGGAACGACTGGACAACAACTCCAACGACAGCAAGGAACTCTTCAACATCGTCAAGGAGTTCTCCAACCCCAGCACCGGCAACAACGACATCACTCCTTCACAAGATGTCTGCGACTCTCTCGCCTCGTTCTTCCACCGCAAGATCGCCGACATCCACAACAGCTTCGACGTACCATCCACGCACCCTACCGTCGAACCAACGCCCCCCACCGCCACCCTCCTCACCTGGACCACGGTGACCTCCGAAGACACAGCCCGCACGATGAGCACCATCCACTCCGGATCTCCAACCGACCCCTGCCCCCACCACGTCTTCAACAAGGCCGACTCCATCATCGCACCCCAACTCCGGGACGTCGTCAACACCTCCTTCAACACCACCACCTACCCGGAGAGCTGGAAGCATGCCGAGCTCAGCGCCCTACTGAAGAAACCAACAGCGGACCCCACCGACCTCAAGAACTTCCGCCCCATCTCGCTCCTCCCTTTTCCTGCCAAAGTCATCGAGAAGACCGTCAACAGACAGCTTGCCGCATTCCTCCAGACGAACGGATCCCTCGACCCCTCGCAGTCCGGTTTCAGAGCCAACCACAGCACCGAGACCGCCCTCATCGCAGCCACCGACGACATCCGAGCCCTGCTCGACAACGGGGAAACAGTGGCACTCATCCTCCTGGACCTCTCTGCAGCGTTCGACACTGTCTGCCACCGCACCCTAGTTCAACGCCTAAGCAACATCGGTATCCAAGAGAAGGCACTGGAGTGGATCACCTCGTTCCTCGACTGAAGATCACAGAGAGTCCGCCTCCCCCGTTTCGATCCGAGGCCACCGAAGTCATCTGCGGCGTCCCGCAAGGATCATCACTCAGCCCCACCCTCTTCAACGTCTACATGAGACCTCTTGCAGCCGTCGCACGCCAGCACAACCTCAACATCATCTCCTATGCCGACGACACACAGCTGATCCTCTCCCTCACCAGAGACCCCGCCACCGCCAGAACTAGCCTACACGAAGGGATGAAAGACATCGCCGAATGGATGAAGAACAGCCGACTGAAACTGAACTCAGACAAGACGGAAGTCCTCATCCTGGGACCATCGCCCTCTGCCTGGGACTAGTACTTTCCCCACAAGCTCTGGGCTTTTTAAAGGATGTGGCACATTCCTAGCCCAGGGTATAATTTGGGGTATATTTACCGAACAGGTCCTCAATGTTAGGGCTGTGTAGAGAAGAGCATAAATTAGAATTGCCCTCAGTTAAAACATCAATAGGCAAGGCCTCTGCTTGGCCCCTAGGAGGGTCAGTCAGTCTTACAACAGTTTAAGGCCAGCTGGTCTTCCACACACAAACAAACCTCTGTAAGAACCCCATGGCATTGTTGAGAAAGGTTCGAATAGTCTTGTTAGTCCTTGGCTGTTTGTCTGTCACATATAATAAGTCAACAATCCTCTTCCTGGTGGCACCGTTGGCAAAAAACTAAGAAAGCTACAAATCTTAGTCCAATGCCAGCCACAAGAACAAATGTAGCCTTTAATGCTACTTACATTGATCACAATGCAAGCTTGCAGGCAGACACACAGACAATAGAGGGGTGGTCCAGCCAGTCTCTGATGGGCATGGATGGGCTCGCCCTTAGACCAGGATTTGCCGAGGAGCATCCAGCGCAGCAGGGGGGCGATTCACAGAACTAATCTGAGACAAAATCCTAAAGTTACAACTTTTGGTATTCACAGAAGGCATTTAGTAGTAGTAAAGTCAGGATTCCTAACCTTACTACTACTAAACTGAGACAAAATGCTAACTTTACGACATTCGGTATTCACAAAAGGGATTTAGTAGTAGTAAAGTTAGGATTCCTAACTTTACTGCCAGTAAAATGTACCCCTCCAAAGTCCAAAACTTTCCCTACTGTTGTGCTGTTTGAAGTGGCAATAGTAGATTTCACCCCTTCAAAATCTAACACTTTCCCCTACCATTTGATAGACTGGAGTGGGAACAGTAAATTTCACCCCTGTAAACTGGGTATATTTAATATTCTTGAGTCCAATAGTTTTAATAATGTTGGTTAAACAGAGTTTATATCATTAATTATTTTATTCTTTTATATTTAGCATTTTTTGTGTCTATTTTATGAAATATCCAAATGTTTTTAGTATTTTTGTGAATGTGTTTTTGCAATTTTTCAATTATGTATATATTTTTTACTGTGTACACTAATTCATGTATTTTATTCTATTAGGTGTTTTATATTTTTTTATGGTTTTAGTGTGTATGTTTTAGTGTGTATGATATATATATATATATATGTCTGTGTGTATATATATATATTATGTATATATATATATATATATATATATATATATATATATATATATATATATATATATATATATATGTATATATATATGTATATATATATATATATATGTATATATATATATGTATTACCTACTGGCGGTTGCCAGTGGGTAGTTAAAGTTAGGACCTAGTTACCATAGGAAAATGGCAACATTCTATTCCCAATAACTTTGGCGCTGATTGGAGAATCTTCGCAAAATGTTCAAAACTAATTCTTTGTTGATATCAGCTCCTATGTTTAAAGTTTGGGGGTGATTCATTAAGGGGGGGGCGAGAAAAAAGGGGGGTCCCAAAATGTGTTTATTTCATGTTAATATCCATAGGAAACTTTAGACAAGGCTACAGGTCGAACTGACCGGAATTACCCCAAATTTGGCAGGGAGAATGGTCTTGGTCTAGAAAGCACGCTTTTGTTTATTTGGTATACATTCGTTCAGTAGTTTTTGAGAAATATCGAAATTCACAGATATCGATATTTGGGAATTCGGCATCTGATTGGCTGAGGCGTTACGAGCACCAGCTTGCTGCTGATTGGCTATGAGCGGTTGCAACTAGGAAGTGTTGGCCGCCATTTTGTGATTCCGTTGAAGTAAGTAAGGGGAAAAAAGGGGGAAAAATGTGGAAATAGGAGAGTAGGAGTACTGTAACCTTTGTGGGGTGTTTAGAGTGTGCTATAGAGGGGGTGCGAAGCGAAGTATTCACCCCTACCGGTGTAAAAGTGGTGGGCTATGGAAATTAGGTGAGGTATTGCATAGAGTCTGATGAGGGTAAGGTGAGCTGGTGCGGGACTCGGGGATTAAAGCATGAGCCCAAATTGTGTGTGTTATGCTGTGAAGTCATGTGCCGTGGCCGCTGCACTACAGTTGTGGAAGTAATGTCAGCATGTGTTTCTAACTACTAGGACAAACTACTGACCCGTACTGGTATGAAAGTCCTGGGGTACAGAATATATGTGAGGTATTGTCTAGAGTCTCATGCTGCTAAGCTGAGCTGCTGCCGTAATCGGGGATTAAAGCATGAGCCCAAACTGTGTGTCATATGCTGTGAAGTCATGTGCTCTGGCCGCTGTGCCACATCTGTGCAAGTAGTGTCAGCATGTAGTTATAGCTACTTGGATGTACTTTTGTTTAGAACATTGTTGCTTGTGTATGGTGCTTAGGTGGTGTTGTATAGGGAGTGCGAAGGTAAATCAATACGGTATTTGTAAAGCGCAAACAACTCACCCCTATGGGTTAGTAGAGCTGGGGATCAAAGCGAGAGGTCTGTGCTGCAAAGTGAGATGGTCTGGCCGCTGCACCACAGCTGTGTGGAGAATACATTTTGGCAAGGGTGCGGGAGTTGGCGTTATATGGGCCTAAAATAGCGGGCCTAAGTTGTAAGTTATAGGGTGGCTCTAAAGAGAGCCCTTGTGTTCATTAGTTGGAGCTACATATAAGTGCGGATGCACAGCTTCAAGTTATTCAGGAAAATTCAGTTTCCCTGATCTGTGAAGTGTACTCCATCACTTCTGTATATATCTGCCATATCAAAACGTATGTTGTTGTTGTAGATGGAGCCCATTTTGTGGTCTCTGAGGTATGCAGACATAGCTTTGTTGACTTTTTTCCGAAATTTTTCAATCTGAGGACAAAATTGTTTGGATTATTTCCACTTCTGTCTTTGGCATATATTGGAATATACAAAGACAGTTTGAGGCAAAAGTAACATCAATTGTCCAAAGGTGTCCTTCATAAGCATTTCCAAACCTACGCAAGTCAATGTGCCTAGGTTGTTGCCACCACAGTGCACAATCATGAGGTCAGGGTGTTGGAGATCCAAACAGGTTTTAACCAAAGGCAACAATTGGTGCCACTTCAGTCCTCTCTGTCCAAACCAGCTAATGTCCACATTTTGTAAACCTAGGTCTTAGTCAATAAGTTTCTGTTCTGCATACCTCTTGCACCAGAAAACATAGCTATGTCCTACGATCCACACTAGCATTTTGAAGGTATGGCTGGAAGGTATGGAAAGATGTCTGTAGCTCATGCAGTTCCTTCGTAGAATAAGAGATATGTTTAAAGATGGGAAACTAGTTTCTTTTCGCACACAAAACGGTACCTGATTGGGAGATGAAAAGCATTGTTTTATAAAAGTAGGGTGCACATTCGTTTTGTGGAAAAGTATCTTTGTGATTGGTTAAGGGAAAGCAGTTTGCACGTGGAGTACATATTATAGGATAACATTAGCTCAACTCAACCACACCTGCTACTTGCATTTGGAAGGCACTGTTCGAACTTAAAACAATCATGAACTTTTAACCTGCACGTAACGTTAAATGTTCAAGAAAATGTTGCAAAAAATATCGTTAGGAAAGAAAATGATGAACGTTTAACCTCCATGTGTTGTAGATTGTTCTAGAAAGTGTGTTGATAGAATACGTTGCATTTCTGACTTCGATGTGTACTTGAATATTAAAAAAACTGTTTATATGGAAAAGTAGAAAGGCAGTAATAGAGAGAAGTTTTGAAAGCTAAAAGAATCAAGGAACTATTATAATTTGTTCTTGATTACCTACTGGCGGTCGCCAGTACGTAGTTATCATTGTTAATGGTCTGAAAGTGCGCTGTTGCTCAGAGTGGCACAGTGCTGATATGACATGGTGCTACACTTGGGTATGAAACCGAGAGTCTAAACTGTGCGGTCATTGCTGTACAGTGATGTGGTCTGGTGTTTGTAACATAAGTGTGCAAGTAGTGTCAGTACGCGTTTATACCATCCAGGGAGTGGGAAGCAAACTGCTGATCCCTACTGTGTGTTGATAGTATACCGGAAGCGGGAAGGGAAGTAGTTATGCCTACTGGTGTAAAGACTAGGGGATGAAACTGAGCTGATTGCTGTAAAGTGATGGGGGCTTGGCGCTGTAGGATACTACCTGCTGTAGTATAAATGTGTAAGTAGTGTTAGTACGCGTTTATAGTATATAGGGAGTGGGAAGCGAACTACTCACCCCTACTGGTGAGCTCATTGCTGTAAAGTGATGTGCTCTGGGCGCTGTAGCATAACTGTAGAAGAAGTGTTAGTTTACGTTTATACAATATAGGGAGTGGGAAGCGAAAGACTTACCCCTACCGGTCTCAAGACTCGTGGATGAAACCATGAGCTCATTGCTGTAAAATCATGTGCTCTGTGTAGTATTCCAATGTAAGTCATAGTAGAATGTTAGTATGTAATTCTACTAGAATCTAGTATGTAATGTTAGAATGTAGGGCTGTCATGAGGGGAACCTTGCGGAGTTTGTACACGGTGCTGGATTAGACAGTTGCTTTGCTGTCTCCTCCTGTTGGTGGTTGTTTCAGGTGTCTTGTTTTCTTGTAATAAATCTACTTATTGTATCCACTGCTGTCTGCCTCTTCACTACATAAATTTGGCTACGAGCGGGAGAAGGCAAAAAGAAGGCACCACTCACCAATATTTCAAAATTATTTGCGTTGTGCTGAAGACCCGTTTTCTTAGTGTAGCTGTTTTTACTCATTCCAGGGTCGTCGGCTCATTGAACTATGTCATCCGACTTCTGGTAGGATTTATATTTTTAGATTTTGCGCTTCCTCTGCTTCTTCACTACATTCTGGTTGCTGTACTACACGTGTGTAAGTAGTGTTAGTATGCGACCTCTCAGGCGCAGCTGATACAATGTACCGGGGTGTGCATTCGCTGGACATTTGTGTTTGCTATTAGAGGGTGGTGCATGGCTTCCACCCGGTGATAGCAAATACTTGTTCAACTACTTGAAGCGAGAGGTGGAAAACCTTGTATCGCTGTGATAGAGGGGATGCGGATGGTAAAAATGGAGAGAAAAGAACACAAAAAAGCAGGTTCTCACCTGTTCTTTTAAATGAGGCCCCTGGTGGGTAATGTTCCGTGGCCAATCCAATTATTATATTGCGGGGTCTCAGTAGGACTGGGGATCTTAATGTCACATGTAAATTAGGCACGGAAGGGCACAGAGACGTTTTGCAGCCAAGGGGAGCGCCACCTTCCCTGGTAATGTTTACTAATTGTTCAAGGGTTCGAGGCCAACTGAAGTCCGGGGATCTACACACTCCGAGTCTTTATTTAAATATGCAGGGTGGGCCTCGGCAGTCCCTGAAGCCTCGGTGGTCCTAGGCAGTGCCTTATTTGTTCTGTAATCACACGGGCAGTACTTATCGCGTTATAAAGTGATACACTCATAGAACTCTTGCAGTTGTACAATTACCCAGGTTTCATTTGTCTAATAGTCAGTCAGATTATGTTTGGTAGGTGCAATCTAATATTAAATAATTTTGTCCTTAAAATCTCCTATAAACAGATGATTTTCACAATAAATAATAGACAAGTTTTGTCAGAAAAAGAAGACCTATACACTCAGTTATTTATTTGAAAAAAAAGTAACCTTTATTAAAACAAATAAATAGAAATGTAACTTTAATAGAAGAAACAGTAAAATAAAAAAAAACATGGGTTGGACTCCAGTGGAAGCAGCGTAGGAAACCTGCAAGACAAAAATGAAACATAAGTATGTGTGCAATGTGAAAGAGGTAAAGAAACGTGGTCCGAATGAAAGAACGATAGTGAGAATGGAATGGAGGGGGAGTGGGTGGAAGGGAGAAGGGGAGGGAGAGTCAAAAGAAGAGAGGGAGGAGGCGACAGAGCGTAGGCCTATTGCACCCAGCCCTTAGTGTTTACCCTCCCGTCACCCGTTTCTCTAGGACACTGGAGTCCGTGAGAAAGAGTGTGGTCCAGCAAGTCCTTAAAATTAAATACATGAGGCCAGATATTATGGGCCATGTTATCAAGGAAGGGCGATAACATTATCGCCGCTTTAGCGGCAGGAAACTGCCGCTAAAGCAGCGATAAGGGGTTGATAATATGCCCTTGTGAATTCCCATAGAAGCCCAGGTTCTGGTGTGAACCTGGGCTTCTATGGGAATTCACAAGGGCATATTATCAACCCCTTATCGCCGCTTTAGCGGCAGTTTCCTGCCGCTAAAGTGGTGATAATGTTATCGCCGTTCTTTGATAATATAGTCCTACATTAATAGCTACGGGAAAATTGCTTGCATGCACCTGTGCACCATGGGTGCTGCACCCCAACCACTTCCCCCGCACTCTGCTCAATTGTAGGTCTTGCACATCAAGACTTCACTGCTCACCTGCCACCACTGGTGTGTCCCACGACATGTTGGTGCAAGCTCCTAGTCCGGGGTACGTTTGTATGGTAGACCAGGTCTCCGGTCGGGGACGGTGTCTTGATACCACGATGGAAGGTGTCAGAATGCCAGGGCATCATTGTGCGGTCAGCTCCCGCTCAGCCCTTCTTGTGGCAATCAATGGAATGTCTGAAAAGGGAGAAATGATTTAATGGTGGAAATGTCTGGAGGTAAATGAAGGTTTATTTCAAGCTTGATAGAAAATAGAAGTTGTGTGCATCCTTCATTTTTGAGAGAAAGAGGAGTTGGAGTGCACGAGAATACACAAGGTTAAATAATAATATGTTATACCAACATTCACATACAAAGGAACAGAGCGCATGCTAGAAGCATAATGTGCACTGGCGGGAGCCTGTGTGCATGTACACTTAGTAAGGTGCTCACTACAGTGTCCTAAAAGCCAACGCCACGTGTCTGTAGGCACCGCTGCCTGCTGGCTCAGGCCTACAGTACAGTCCAGCAGGTCCTTAAATTTAGACCGATGTGACTGAATGAGGTCAGTGGGATCACTGAAACAATATCGACAGACTGAATATCGAGTAGCTAAAATATCGAAGTAAAATTATCGACTACAAAAATGTCGACTACCAATACTTAAACAAGAAACTACACAAATATCAACTCCACAATATCGCAAAAAAAAAAAAATCGACAACAACATTATCGAAAGTAAAAAATATCGAAAAAATAAATATCGACTCTCAACACATGTAAAGACCCAAGCCTAAATATCGAATACAAAAATATCGACCACAAAAATATAGAAAAACATTTTATCAACTTCTGTAAACCTCATAAACAACACAATAATTAACAAAAACATCATGAAAAATGTTATAAATAAAAGAATCGCTCCTTGAAAACGCGAAAAATTAAGAAAGTGTGTTTAAAAAAGATTAGTTAATAATCTGCACACTTCTATGAAAAAAAGCAATCTTCTCCCAAAAATAAGATCCAAGCGAAGTACCTAAAAAACAGAAAAGAAACATACCCACCCACACACAATACACCCAAACATACATTTACAAACATTATTAAACATTACACATATCATTTAATCAACATTTCTAATCCTATTCCTACCTCAACATAGTAAACCCAAAACGAGAAACCGGAACCAAAACAAAAATCGTAACTACCGCCTAAAACACACACATCCTACAACTTCACAACACTAGAAAACCCATACACACTCCACAAACACTCAAACTATATATCTAACTAAAATAATATACTTAAAATTAAACGTATTCTTCCACACGCAAAGCAGCGTCCAACCGCGAGCTCTTCGACGTCGATATAACACAAAATAACATTACGCGGTTACAAAATGGTCCCTAACAAACAAATAGTCCCATTCATATTAACATTAAATAACATTCTAAATACATTTAATACATGTTTAAATCAATATTATCAAACTATTGTATTTTTTTTAATTATCAAAAAATATAACAATGTTATAAAAATGACTAACAATGTTCTATATGTTATTTTAAGTTACTTAATATTAATTTAACAAACATCTACTTAAAAAAAACTTATATTATTGTATGAATATGAAACAGTTTAATACATGTTACTATTATTTACTGTTTATATGTACAAATAATAAATAAAAAACATTACCTATGTAATAAAACTTTACCTCTGTAAAAATTAATATTATTAATATTTTATATATAAATAATATTAATTTATTTAAAAAAATACAATTGTCAATTATATATCAATGTGAACAATACCTACTTATTTTTGATGATATATATAAATATGTTTGCTTTAAAAAATGTTTCAATATACAAAGACTGTATTAAAAAATATTAAATATTTTAGTTCCATATCTCTAGAAATATTGTGAAATAAACTAACAAATGTACACTGAATAAAAAATGTTTTTGTTTAAAATGATTGTATTAAAAAAAATATTTTGAAAAAAATTATTTTTCACCAATAAAGAACTATGACAAAAATGTAAATATGTTATTGAACTATATATCATCAAAATACAAATGTGTACTTACCATTGAAAAATATGAATAACTTTATTTTCCCATTTTATAACCCTCTTTTGAACATAATAAAGTCATTAAAAACTGTTTCAGTCTTATTATTTGAATTTTTCTTACTATCAATTATAATAATCCATACTAATATTATAAAGAGAGAGCCCAAACCTTTGAGGCGGGTAATCTCAGTAACCACAGCACCAATCACAACACCCAATACAGCGTTGGAAAGGGCAGTTGCAGCAGAAGGACATAGGCTATGCAGACGGCCACCATATACATTTTTCTTTTTTTTAATTGTTTTTATTAACTTTTCAAGAAACAGTGGTGTTCATCACAATCATACAGTGCAAGACATACAATTGTACCGTAGGACACCATATACATTTAAAAGGTAAAAGAACCGTGCCAGCAAAGTAGTCCCTTGTGGGCGTGTCTGCATTGTGCTGTGGGCGTGGGCTGGGGGCGTGACTAACGATGGGGGCGTGTGGTACGGCCATCACATCGTGGGCTGTGAGCATCTGCTGGGGGCGTGACAAACGCTGGGGGCGTGACAAACGCTAGGGGCGTGTGTCCGCCCTTCATGCCATGTGAGTCGTACATACAAGCGCCAATTACGTTGCTGTGCAGCATCAAGGGGCACGCTGGGGGCGTGAGAAACGCTGGGGGCCTGTGTCCGGCCTTCATGCCATGTGAACGCAATTGCGACGCATCAAGGGGCACGCTGGGGGCGTGAGAAATGCTGGGGGCGTGTGTTACGTTCCGCCCTTCATGCCATGTGGGTCGTACATTAATCAGAAGATCGTCTGCTGTGGCCGTGTGCTGGGGGCATGACAGACGCGTTCAGCTGGAAGCCTGGTAAGTAACATTACTGCAGCCTCTCCTGCGCGCTGTTACTGAACTCTCTCATTCAACGAAATTACACGTGCCTACTACCATCAACCAGGGCTCTAGCCGGGCTCAGGCGGCGGATCAGTACACTAATTACATGCGCCTGATTACATCAACCAGGGCTGCAGCTGGGCCTCAAGCGGGGGAACACGCGCCTGCTAACATCAAACAGGCCTGCATCTGGGCCTCAAGCAGGGGAACACGCAAATGAGTGTGTCTGCGGGGACAATTACTGCAGCCTCTCCTACTCGCTGTCACTGAACTCTCTCATTAAACGAATTTACCCGCGGCTGATAACTCTCTCATTCAACGACATTAAACGCGCCTGCTAACATCAACCAGGGCTGTAGCCGGGCTCAGGTGGCGGATAACTACACCAATTACACGCGCCTGCTAACATCAACCAGGGCTGCAGCTGGCCCTTCTCCGTCCCTATTCTAATGAAACAAAAAATGTTGTCTACCGCGAGATTTTAAAATAAATTGCCCTTGCCAAATACACACATTACACGCATTCTATTTCATACCCGGACAACGTCGGGACGGGCTGCTAGTTAGTTTATATATTTTTTATAATTTTTACTGTATAATATATATTTAAATAAGGTTAATAACATTATATATACTCTTAAAAAATACTGGACTGTCAATCCATAAAATTTACTATTCCCACTCCACCAAGTATAAAGTCAGGGAAGGTACTGGACACTAAACCCATATAATTTACTATTCCCACGCCACCAAGTATAAAGTCAGGGAAGGTGCTGGACACTAAACCCATATAATTTACTATTCCCACTCCACCACGTATAAAGTCAGGGAAGGTGCTGGACACTAAACCCATATAATTTACTATTCCCACTCCACCAAGTATAAACTCAGGAAAGCTGCTGGACAGTAAACCCATATAAATTACTATTATCACTCAAACAAATATATAAACTGTAAAAGTTAAACATACGAAACACAAACAATTAATAATTCAACTCCCAAAATATTTTAAAATGTATATAAATATTTTGAAAATTTAAATTTTAAAATGTAAATGTCCTTTTTTTATTTCAAATTAAACTATAACACAAATAAACAAAAAAAACAAAATTCATTACATTTTCTATTATATAAACTTTGTGTGAGCAAAATGTACTTAAACATATTTTATATTTAATTACAAATCAAAATTTCCAATAAAATTTTAAATTTACAGTTTCATTTTTTTAATGTAATACACACCCTAAACACCTATAAATATACATAACAAAACAAAACAACAAACCAATGTAAAATATTTTGAATATATAATTTACAATTTACAAATTAAATTGCAAATTGTAAAACACTCCCCACCCATATTATAAAAAAACATACCAATAATTTTTTTTTTAATTTAAAGAAACAAATTTGAAATTTGAAAATTAAAATTTAGAAATTATTTTCTAAAAAATTATACATCAAAATTTTTAAATTCTCACAACCCTATTCACCTTAAATCCAACATACTAATCATGTATTTTAAATGTATATTTAATTTAAAATAACACCACCCTATTCCCCTAAAAACCCACATCCCATTCAAAAAACTTATTATACAATTTTTAGAAAACATTTAAACTTTGATAATAATTTTCCAAATTAGATAAAAAAATTGTTAATATTTTTAGTTCTTAAAACACTCCTCACCCTATTACCCTAAACACCCACATCCCACTTCTAAAATGTAATAATATTTTTTTATATATTTTAAATATTTAAAATATTTATATTTAAAAAACAATTAATTCATATGTATATATTTTAAAACACTCCCCACCCTATTCCCCTAAAAACCCACATCCCGCTCCTAAAATTTAATATACATGTTTTTAATATATTTGAAAAAAATAAAAAAATTGTAAATTAAAAAAAAATTAAAATTTATATATATATATTTTAAAACACTCCCCACCCTTTTCCCCTATAAACCCACATCCCGCTCCTAAAATTTATAATACTTTTTTTTAAATATATAAAAAAATTAAAATAAATAATACATTTCATTAGAAATGTAATTTCTATTTTATTAAAAAAATTACAAATATATATATTTTTTTAATAAACACCAAAATTTTTCGACATTATTAACAGTCTATATTTAATACATCGATATTCTGACACTCGGGTCGATTCCGATTTGGGAAAAAAATCGTCCGTGCGATTCGTATCCGGAGCCCTCTCCGTATGAATCGTAAACATGCCGTACGACCTGACGAGTACGATCCGGACCGGGGTATGAGGACGCGATTCGTACAGTCCACGTCAGGTAAGGGCGATTCGTACGGAAAAGCACACAATCACATACACACCGTACGGTCCGTACACCCCATGATCGCGGGGTACGGTGCGTACCCCTGCGATCATAGGGTGTACGCACCGTACTCCTGCGATCACAGGGTGTACGCACCCAGCGAACATGGGGTACGGTCCGTACACCCCATGATCACAGGGGTTCGGTGCGTACCCCTGCGATCATGGGGTGTACGCACCGTACCCGGGGGTGTGTTCCGTACCTGTTTCGAGGCGAACTCTGCTTTTACGGCTGTTTTCAGCTCCCGTAGAAAAAGGGTTGTACAGTGCCTACCCGGCACGAATCGTACTTGTTGGTTCGGAAAAACCAGCCGCAAACCGTACAGATGTCGCGTACAGCGGGTTCCGAGGGAGATTCGTACGGGGATTTGATTCGTACGGTCTCTGTACGATTCGTACGGAGTCCAGCTCCTGGTACGAATCGTACTTCGTCGTACGTACGGGGGACATTGCAGGGTACGATTTGTACGGGAAAAACGCTCCAAAAGCTATTCGGAGCGTTTTTTCCTGAATAGGAATCGACCCATCTATATTATTGCTTTCGATATACTAACACTCGATATTTTAATTTTCAATATTTTTAACCTAACAAAAAATACGATATTTTAAACAATCGATATTAAGTACTCGATATTTTTAACTTTGATATATATATTTTTTTTAAATCAATAAAAAATACATCTATATTACTTACCTCGATATTACTTACATTTTGATATTTCTGACTCGATATTCTGTCGATTCGATATAAAAAGCTCGATATTTAGACTGTGCACCAGGTCAGTGATCACATCATTTAGCACGGTAACATTGCTTTTTCGCACGTGCGCACTCAGGGTGATGCACCCCACCCCTCCCGCAGCATCGCGCTCAACAGGTGTCTGTAGGGCAGATCTGCCCGTAGGCTCAGGCCTACCTTATGGTACAACAGGTCTTTAAAATGAGACAGAGATGTGACTGAATGAGGTCAAAGATCACATCATAACACATGGCAATATCGCTTATTGGCACATGCGCACTCTGGCTGATGCATCCCAGCCCTCCCGCAGCACCACGCTCAAGAGGTGTCTGTAGGGCAGCGGTGCACGCTGGCTCTGGTCTACAGTACGGTCCAGCAGGTCTTTAAAATGAGACAGAGTGGAGACTGAATGAGGTCAGAGATCACATAATTACGCACGACAATATAGTTTGTTCGCACCTGCGCAGCCAGGCTGAAGCACCCCACCCCTCCCGCCGCACCGCGCTCAATTGGAGGCCCTGTGCATCCAGGCCACTCTGCATACCTGCTGTCATTGTTGTGTGAGCAAACACTACGGGCAGCAGTGCTCACAATTAAGATGAAGTGTTGATTGCAGGAGAGTGTACAACTCATAGATCCCTTTCGTAGACGACGGGCAGTAGGGCTCACAATTTAGAGCCCGTGTTGATTGCCAGTATGGTGTACACCTCATGGATCAATTTCTTTTTTTATTGCGCATTCTTATATGCGAGGTGGATGTGGCATATCATTTAAGGTAGTATGGAAGAAGAGGGAAGTGTGGCGTCGTGGTTATCCTATTTATACGTACGCAAAGTGGGCTGGGCTTGCGTACACCAGGCCAGCATAGGGGTGTGAATAATTATTCCGGGGACCTGGAAGTTGTTCAGTTCCTGTCTGGCCAGGAAGTGTACATCTGTGTGGTTCTTTTGTAGTTTTGACCTCGGAGTGTGCAATGTAGATTAGTGTAGCATATGTCGGGAGGGCGGAAACTATTGTTAATGAGATGGCATGTGATCTAGGATGAGCAGTCTGCCCGTGGCTGATGATACTCCTTAGAGCCACCAATACCCAGGCCGAAAGGCAGCACAATAATGTGCACAAACACACACCAGGGGCATCGTGTTACACATATTTGTTTTTTGATGGAACGTTTGAGATGCATGCCAATCACACGTGGAAGGCTAATGTACAGAGCATCAATATTGATCAAGATGATCGTTGCATGTTGTGCGTAGTATGAGATATGTGTATACAGGAATACACTTTTCAAAAAAGCTTTCTAAGCAGAAGAGGTGTCTCTCATCAAACGCTGTAGAGAGAAGGAGTAAAAAGTGGTGGGGTCGTTCAACTGTTACAATGGGAAATGTTATGAACCAGTTATGAACCAATCAAATGCTTTTTTTAAGGTCACATGGCAATCACGCACCGAGCGCGCAAGAATGCCGCACCCGACGTGATTTTGACAATATATATTTATCATAATATAAGTTTATTACAGTTAGAAATATATAAATGTTTAAAATAATTTTGATTTTCGCATGCTCTCATATAATGTTTAAAGTTATTTAGATATACTTTTGAGACAAAAAAAGGGAATGGCGTACCTGGCACGATACTATACGTGTGTATGTTTTATATATATATGCCAAGGTATATTGAAGAATTAATGGATTTACAAGCGCCTAAAGGAATTATTTCGTAGGTGCATGACTGACTGTATAAGTTAGTGATTGAACATGTCTTACTGAATGCATGGGTTAGTGACTAAACTGTGTGAAAGTCTGTATTAGTCTCTCCATTGGTGTGTAAGCAACTGCATGGGTTGCTGAATAGCTAAATCGTAAATCATACGTTCTTATATAGCGCCTTTCACCATAAGGTCTCAAGGCGCTTGCTTTGGGAACCCGTCCTGGCTTTTCCCTGCGAGATAACCCCTACTGGGCATCCCCAAGGTGAAAGCCAGGCATCCCATCGCGGTGGGGCCGTTGTGGAGATTAAGCAAGCTATTGCCCAGAGTTGCAGAGTGTGAACCCATGATTCGAGTAGGCGCTGAGGCGAGAATTATCGAGTCCGTGGACATTTTTTAGCTCAAGACCCTGCCGCGTCGGGAATTGAACCCTGGTCCCGGGTCTGACCTCTGCGTCCGGATCTGCCTCCTCTAACCAGTGAGCCACACTTCTCCACAGCTACATGAGAGTCTATATAGGTTATTGATTTGTTGTCTGAGTATCTGTATGGGTCCCTGAGTGTCTGTTTGGGTGGGTGGGTGTAGTATGAGTCTGTGCATAGATGTCTGAGTGGGTGATTCAGTGGGTGTATGGATTAAAAAGTGCACCTGGGAAGGTCTGTATGGGTGAGTTAGTGTGTCTATGGGTGTGTTGGTGAGTGAATAAATATCTCAGTGGTATATCTTTGACTTACTACATATGTTTTAAGCCACTGTATGTGAGTGTTGGAGTATATAAATAAGTATACGTGAGACTAAGTTATTTCAAGAGTGGGTGTATAAATGAGTGTCTGCTATCAGTGATTGTATAAGACAGTAAATATGTGTTAGTATCTGTATAAATAAGTGATGTGGTATGTCTAAAAATAACGAAGTTGGTCTGTATAACTGTATACTTGATTAAATGGGTATGTGATTGTGGAGAAGTGTGGCTCAATGGTTAGAGCGGCAGACCCTGATGCAGAAGCCTGGCCCGGGACCAGGGTTCAATTCCCGCCTCGGCTGGTCACGGGCTCAAATTTCCTCGGACCTCACCTCGGTGTCTATTCTAATCATGAGTCCCACTCTGCACCTCTGGGCAATAGCTGGCTTAATCTCGACAACGGCGCCGACAACGCTGAGGATGCCTGACTTCAACTTGGGGGTGCCCAGGAGTGGGTCACCTCACTGGGAAAAGCCAGGAAGGGTTCCTCAGCGGTATTCGTACAAGCGCCGAGATGCCTACGGATAGTCGTGCACTATACAAGTGTGTAATTATTTATTTATTATTATTATTATTGATTCTTTGCATTACTGACTAGGTGTGTGAGTAACTATGGATGAGTGGCAGAGTGTGACTGCATGTATAGATGTATGAGTGCATATTATAGTCCTGTATTGATGAGTAACTACATGTATAAGTGACTGGATGTGTGTGTAGACCTAGGAAATAGTGAGTGCTATGTAGCATATGGCATTCTTCTGTGTATGGTTTCAAAAATAGTAGTCAGCATTTTAGAATGGGCGTATCATAGTTTATATTAGGGCATCAGTATGTGCATCAGATTGTCACGTGGATGGTGTCATGAGTGATGTCATGAGTGATGTCATATGAGATGTCATCAGTGATGTCATCAGTGATGTCACTGACCATGTCATGAGTGATGTAATATGTGACATCATCAGCAGTGCATTGCGGGCGTGCGAGTTATAGTTAGCTCAACTAACTATAACAGGTGACTAACTATAACGTCCCTGAAACCTATGGTTTTTTAGTGAATATATATATATATGTATCTATACTCTAATATGTTTAGGAAAAATATTAATTTTAAATTATATTAAGTTTAATAATATTTTACATTTCTTATACGGATATATACATATATTTTCATATCATTAAATGTAAAATTTTAAATAATTAATAGAATGTAAAATAAAATTTGAAATGTTACGCTATCTGTACATATATTTAGATAGATACATATAGACATATATACATATTTATAGTCTTAAATATTAGTGGAATACATTGAATGTTATTTATATTATAGTAAAATTCTGTAATAAAATATTTAACATTAACTACTTAAAGGCTAATTATTTTTTACGACATTAGTGCCAACAAAATATCAGCTGAGGTCTAGCTAAGAAAATCCTCCCGGCAGCAGAAACGGGTCACACCTTGACCCCCCCCCCCTCCCATGGCCTGCATACTACTAGTGGCCTATCCTCAATTTGATGGGGATCTGTAGGGCCAGGAAGCAGCAAGAAGGGGGTAATGAATGGGTTACCTGTAATCCTATTCCTCTCTCAGGGGAATAGTCCCACCAATGTGCAGTGATCCTGGAGGACTTCTTTAAAATATATCTTCTTTAATGTAGACATTCGCCTTACTTCAGGAAGGCCAACACAAAGACATAATTTGTGAAAAACATTTTGTAGCCTATAAAAAAGGCTACACTGGCCAAACCCTTTAATTTATATTTAAAACATGTCAACATACATTTAAAATACCAGGAAACAATTTAAGGAGCTGAATGATTTTTTCTTACAAATATCCTTCATAAACTTCCTTATTAAGAAATGGAGAGGAAGGAAAGGGGCAATATAGACATATTGGGGCCTATTACAATGTCAGTGGGACCAACACCGATGGCATGCCGGTGTTGGTCCCACTGACATCTTTAACTGCGGTCAGACCACTGCATTACGATGTGGTTGATCTGACCGCATTGCCCCAGGGTCCGACCGACGGCATCTGATGGGCCAAGAAGCCAGTTGGGCGGTCGGTTAGATCGTATTCCCCACAATGGAAGCGGTGTCTTCTCAGGCACTGCCATGGGGATTATGATCTACCTTTCCGCCAGTCATTTCAGGTCGGTTCTTCCGATGTGAAAAGGCTGGCGGAAAGGCTTTTTTGGGTGCCCTAGCAGGGATATCTGTCCCCCATGGCCCTCTGCTATGGGCCACAAGGGCCACCGGTGGTGCCCCACTAAACATCCCTGTATTGTGTGGCAAGCACCTCCACGGCAGTCATATCCTAATTTAACGGGCGGGACCACCGACTACCTGTCGGTCAGCCCCATTACTGCAATGATGGCGGTCGGACGCTTGTCCGACCACCATCGTAATCGACCCCTAAGGCTGTAGTACTATAGTAATAAAAACTGACACTGCACCTTTAAGGGCTCACAGCCCTCTAGTGTCCCATCATGCTGAGCAGGTGGCAGTTACTTTAGTTGTTTTTACAGAGTACAAGTAAAGAAAATAGAATGTGGATTATTCATCTTTGTTTTTTCCACTGGGGAGGAGAGCAGGTTGCTCATGACTTCGATGGAGGTTCCTCTAAGAGAGAACTAAGATTACAGGTAAGAAACCATTCCTTCTTTCTCAGGTTATCTCCATTGATAATCATAAGCACTGAATAGAAAAGCAAGCCCATCCCTACCAACTGAGGCAGAACAATAAAATATGGTCTATATAAACTACTAAGCAAAGAGATGTCTTAGGGAGGTTTTCCCACTTGAACATCTGTCCTAGCATCTGAGTCTAAGCAATAGTACCTCCTAAAAGTGTAAACAGACCTCAATGTGGCTGCTTTACAGATTTCCACAATAGGAATGTTCCTCATTAAAGCAGCTGTTGCTGGTTCCCTCTGATGAAGTGAGCCTTGGGTCTACCCGTTGGGGTTTTGGATGCTTTTTGATAGCACAAATAAATGAAAGAGATTATCCACCTTGATATAGATGGTTTAGATGTGGCTACAACTGTATGTAAAGGATAATAATTTACAAAGATTTTTAGGGATTTGCGAATATACTTTGTCTTGTCTAGATACAATTTTAAGACCTGTCTCACATCCAAAGTGCAGAGAGATCTTTCTGCTAGAGATTGAAGATTCTTATACTTACTTTACTGCAATGAAATATTGTGCATGGTTCATTTGAGCAAAGAGCCTTAACCTCACTAACCCGATGTGCCGGCGTGATGGCAACCAGAAAAGCAATTTTCCAAGAAATATGCTGTAATGATGCTTAATGGATAGGCTCAAAAGGGGCTGCCATGAAACGTGAAAGTGCAATGTTCATCTCCCAAGAAGGTAAAGGACGGAGTACTGGAGGAAAAGCTTTCTTGATGTCTTCTAAGAAGTCCTTCATAACTTGGACTTTGAAAAAAAGTGTTTGTAAAGGACATTTTCTGTAGTTATTAATTGCTCTTAAATGGACTATCATAGAAGAAAATTGTAAGCCAGTGATGGGACGGAAAAGTCCTCTGCATGGTGAGAGAAGTGTACCCCTGCTTGCATTGCCCAACTGTATTGTGATCTGCATCCCTAATGCTGATTTTTTGTCAAAGACAAACACGGATCATGCATGTGTGCCATGACATAGGCCTGTCTCACACTCTACCACCACAGGCAGCATACTGCCTATAGAACCGCAGGATCCACAACACGCAACGCCACTAGGTGACACAGACATCGTTCTACCCAGAGAGCCTCAGCATCCTCAACACCCAACGCCACTAGAAGACACAACTGAGACAGAAGACAGTTTGGACGGAGAGGATACAGAGAGCACAGAAACACCGATACAATTTGCTAATACCGCTCCGGCACAAGCACAGAGTGAAGAATCATCGTTGCCCCCTCAGGAGGTGGTTCCACAACACTCAACGACACCAGGAGACTTAACGGAGAGTGAAGACAGGCTGGATGAAGAGGCTACAGAGAGAAAAGAAATACCTATAATTCCTGGTAATACTGGCCCGCAGCAAACACGGAGGGAAGAATCAACGCTGCTCTCACAGGAGGTGACCGCCTATAAACAGGCCACTCAGTAGGAATCTAGACACGAGTGATATGGAAGATGCCACCTCTCCATCAAACTCCCCATGTACAACACAAAGGTCAGAAAGGAACACACAAAATTCTCGTCACACAAAAGTGGCGGAAGCACAAGTTACTACTTGTGTAACGATATATCTGTAAGAGACATTGGTTAGTGATAGATTCCTTACCTTACATGTTAGTGATAGATTCCTTACCTTAGAATATCCCCAGGCGTCAGACTGCATCTGGAAATTTTTGCGTAGCAGTACCCTTGTGCGTCGGTAGGTGTTGTCTGGGGCTCCGGGTCCGTCGGCGGCGGCGTGGGAGCCGTGATGACGTCGTCGGAGTACTTAGACGCCGCCTCCGCGTGCTGACGTCAGTTCTTAGACACAGCTTTTCCGCGCCAGAAGCGCTGAGCCATGTTAAAAACCAACACTGGTGTCATTGAAACTAGGGCCCTGAAATGGGATGACCTTAACCCTAGATATCGGTTCGCAGAACGGGGAGGATGGGTGGATCGGTAAGGAATCTATCACTAACTAATGTCTCTTACAGATATATCGTTACACAAGTAGTAACTTGTGCATCTGAAAGAGACACGTTAGTGATAGATTCCTTACCTTAGAATAGATACCCCAGCAATACCAACCCTGGTGGTGGGTCTGCGAATCAATAATCACACCAGAAAGTCCTGGAGGACGGAACGGCCAAAGAAGCCATCCCTTCGGACTTGACTGTCCAGGCAATAGTGTCTTGCAAACGTATGCAGCGAGGCCCACGTAGCTGCCTGACAAATGTCCTGCAAGGGCACTCCCCGGCCCAGGGCAGTTGTAGTCGCCGTGGCCTGAGTGGAATGAGCCCGCAATCCAACAGGGGGCTCCTTTTTAGCCAAGGAGTAACATGCCTGGATACACAAGATGATCCACCGAGAGATGGTCCGCTTGTGCACCGCCTTTCCCTTCTTAGCGCCCACGTAACCAACAAAGAGTTTGTCATCCACTCGGAACTGGCGTGTGCGATCCAGATAGAATGAGAGCCCACGTTTTGGGTCCAGATGGTGGAGCCTCTCTTCCTCTTTCGACGGATGCGGAGGCGGAAAGAAGGTGGGCAAAGTGATGGACTGCCCGATGTGGAAGGCCGTGACAACCTTGGGCAGGAAAGATGGCCTAGTCCGCAACACAGCCTTGTCCGGATGGACAGAAAGGAAAGGGGGTTTAGATGAAAGAGCCTGGAGCTCACTCACTCTCCTGGCAGAGGTGATGGCAACCAGGAAAGCAGTCTTCAGAGTAAAAAGGCGGAAAGGGCAGTTGTGAAGTGGCTCAAAGGGAGCGCACATCAGAAATGTAAAAACAAGGTTCAAGTCCCACTGAGGCATCACAAACGGAACAGGAGGGAACGTGTGTGTGATGCCCTTCAGAAAACGATTTACAATAGGGGTCTTGAACAAAGAAGGTTGATCAGGCAGCCTTAGAAAGGCTGAAAGGGCAGAAAGGTAGCCCTTGACAGTGCCCAGAGCCGAGCCCTGCTGGGCGAGAGAAAGAAGGAAGAGAAGAACCTCAGAAAGAGGGGCAGAAAGTGGATCCACAGCCTTTGCTGTGCACCATGCCACAAATCTATTCCACCTGCATGCGTATACCGATTTTGTGGAGGGACGCCTGGCTGCCAGAATGACATTACAGACTTCAAGAGGTAAGTCAAATGGCCTCAACTGTCGCCGCTCAATCTCCAAGCATGGAGGTGGAGACTGGACAGGTTCGGGTGGAGGACCGACCCCTGCTGCTGCGACAGAAGGTCCTCCTGAAGAGGCAGACGAACCGGGGGATCGACTGACATACTGAGTAGCTCTGGATACCAGTACCTTCGTGGCCAGTCCGGAGCCACAAGGATGACTTGGGCCCAGTCGCGCTTGATCTTCTTCAGCACTCTGGGCAGAAGTGGTATAGGCGGAAAGGCGTACAACAGACCGCAACTCCACTCGCGACGAAAAGCATCTCCGAGCGAGTGCCGCCTTGGAAATTCTAACGCGCAGAACTGATGACATTGCGCGTTCTCTTCTGTGGCGAATAGATCTAACCAAGGCTCTCCCCACTGCTGAAAGAGGCCTTATGCCACGTCCGAGTTCAGACACCATTCGGGATCCATCATGCACCGACGGCTGAGTTCGTCCGCCCTGGGGTTCAGAGAACCTGCCAGGTGTTGAACCACCAGGGTTACGCCCTGATGTTCCAGCCACTGTCAGAGGCGCAGAGCCACCTGGCAAAGGGTCCACGACCCCACCCCGCCCTGTTTGTTGCAGTACCACATGGCGGTAGTGTTGTCCGTGAACACCTGCACTACACTCCTCCGGACAGAGGGAAGGAATGCCTTCAGTGCTAGACGAATCGCCCGCATCTCCAAAAGGTTGATATGGAGCCGGGACTCCGCCGGAGACCAGAGGCCTCTGATCTCCGCCTCTCCCATGTGGCCTCCCCAGCCCTGGAGGGATGCGTCCGTCACAACTACGTGCTCCGGTTGGGGAAGGGAGAGGGATCTGCCGTTGACCCGATCGCGGTCCGTGAGCCACCACTGCAGCTGTCTCGCAGTGCCCTCCGAGATCAGGACATGGTCGGAGAGGTTGCCCTGATGCTGGGCCCACTGAAACTTCAGGTCCCACTGCAGAGCCCGCATCCGCCACCGGGCGTGATGCACCAGAAGGATGCAGGAGGCCATCAGCCCCAGAAGCCGCAGCGTCAACCTGACCGAGATCCGGGATAAAGGCTGAAAGAGTGGAATCAGAGCCTGAATATCCCGAACCCGCTGTTCGGGCGGATAAACCCGAAACTGCGCCGAGTCGAGAACCGCTCCAATGAAGAGGAGCTTCTGAGAGGGACACAGGTGTGACTTCGGCACATTGATGGAGAACTCCAGTTGGTGCAGGAGTTCTGTCGTCGTCTGGAGGTGGCTGACGACTGTCTGGGGCGAGCCCGCCTTCAATAACCAGTCGTCGAGGTAGGGGAAGACTGAAACCCCTAACCTGCGCAGATGAACTGCAACCACCGCCATCACTTTTGTGAACACCCGTGGGGCGCTGGTAAGGCCGAAGGGGAGCACGGTAAACTGAAAGTGCTCGTGGCCAAACGTGAACCGCAGGTAGCGCCGGTGGGCCGGCAGGACGGGGATGTGGAAATAACCGTCCTGCAAGTCCAACGCTACCATCCAGTCTCCTGGGTCCAGGGCAGCTAAGACCTGAGCCAGTGTCAGCATTTTGAACTTCTCCTTCCGGAGGAAGCCGTTGACATTCCGTAGGTCCAAGATAGGGCGTAGGCCCCCTTTGCCCTTCTTGGGTACCAGCAAGTAGTGGGAGTAGCAACCACACCCTACTTCTGGCCCAGGAACGCGCTTGATGGCCCCCTTGGCCAAGAGGGCCGTAACTTCTTCCTGCAGAAGTCGCAAATGATCCCCCGATACACGGTGGTTCTGCGGTGGCATGGCTGGAGGAGTCGCCTCGAAGGGGAGAGAGTAGCCCCTTCGGACGATTTGCAGCACCCACCTGTCCGATGTGACAGTGCGCCAGTGGAGGAGGTGATGGCGAACCCTTCCCCCCACTGACGACACATGGGCCTGAAAGCAGGGACTAGCAGGGTTTCGAGGGGGATGCTGCGGGGGAAGGTGTGGACTGTCCTCGCGGTTGTCCCCGACCGCCGCCAAGGCGGTTTCCACGGCCGCCACTGCGTTGGGTATTACTCTGCAGTGCGTGGCTGGCAGCACGTGTCGGTACACCCCTTCCTTGGCCACAAAAGGAGCGAAAGGCACCCGTTTGCTGGCACGGGCCGAAAGGGCCAAGGACTTGGCCGTAGCCCTGGAGTCCTTAAAGCGCTCAAGCGCATGGTCTGCCTTGTCGCCAAAAAGGTGACGGCCATCAAACGGCATGTCCATGAGTGTGTTTTGGACATCAGCCGAGAAGTTGGCGGACCTCAACCAGTGAGTCGGTGGTATCCAGTCCACACCGAATAGAATAATGTGCCGCATCTCTGCCTTCCACAATGGCTTGGCCGAGTTTAGCCCGTACCTCCAACGGGCATTCTGGCAGCACTTCCGCGACCGTGTCCCACAGGGAGTGGGTGTAGCGGCCCAAGAGGCAGGCGGTGTTGGAAGACCGCAGTCCCAGACTTAGGGAGGAGAATACCTTCTTGCCGTATTGCTCATACCTCTTGGATTCCCTGTCAGGCGGAGCCGACGGGAACAGGGTCTGGGAATTGGAGACCTGAATCACCAGGCTCTCAGGGGTGGGGTGGGTAGACAGGAAACAAGGGTCGCCCGGGGCCGGGCCGTGGCGTCTGGCCACGTTCCTATCTACAGGCGAACCTGTAGCGGGCCTGGACCAAGTGCCCAAAAGAACGTCGGACAAGGCCTCATTAAACGGCAGCAGAGGCTCAGCCGAGCTTGACTGCGGTTTAAAGACCTCAGTGAGGAGGTTAGTCCTCACAGCCGCAATGGGGAGTTCAAGGCCCAAGGCCTTGGCCGCACGCGTCAGCACCACACTGTAAGTAGCCCCCTCCTCCGAAGCCACGGTAGGAGGTGAGACAAAACCAATGTCTGGCGAAGTGTCCAGACCGCTGGCATCCCCATGTCCACCTGACCAGTCCTCCTGGGACTGACACTCCTGTGTCAGAGGGTCCTAAGACCCCTCCCAATACTCCTAATCACCCATCTCCTGGTACTCAGGGGTGTCAAATGATGGGGCCGGCTCATGAAAGATGAACTCTCCGAACGGCGTCGGAAGCGGCACCGGAGCCGGATCGAGGGAGGCATTGGGGCGGCGCCACCCGAAGACGGCGCCGGGGGGACATCTGAGGGACCGGCGTCGGGGAGGTCGTTAGGTCCACCGGTGCCGACCCGGATCCGGAACCGGATCCAGTGGGGGCATGTGGCGCCGGCCCGAAGGTGCCGGCGGCGCCGAGGCCGAAGCACCCGACGGCGTCGGGGCCGGAGTCCCCGACCTGCTAGGGCCCCCAGACGGGTCCACTGGGCCCAAAGGCGCCGCAGAGCCCGTCGGAAAAGAGAGGGACCTCATGGCCATGAGGAACCGCTCGATCTCCTCCGGCGTCGCACCTGGCCCAGGGACCCGAGGGTATGGGGCTAGATGCGACGCCTGCGACTGCGACGGAGCCCCGCGGGCGGTGCCACCTGAACCCCCGGCCGCGTCGAGCGAGCATCGGGGTAGTCGGAAGAGCGATGACGTCTCTTCGATTTCTTGTGCTTACCTGATGACTTCGACCCTGAGGAGTGTTGTCGACTCCCGGAGCTACATTGGCTCCGCTCCCGCGACCGGTCCCTCGACCTCCGTCCGGACCAGGACCTCTCTCGGCGCGGGGCCGACTGCCGGAGTTCGAGTCGCTTGCGGGACCGCTCCCGCCTAGCTTTCGAAGTCAGGGCCCGGCAGTTGGAACAGGTCTTGTCGTCGTGGTCGACGCCGAGACAGTGGAGACACCGACGGTGAGGGTCGGTGACCGACATCAGTCGGTCGCAATCCTCACAGGGCTTAAAACCTGGCATCCCTACCGGCACCGTTCGGAGTCGAAGACTTGAAAAAGAATGATCAAAAGAGATCAAAAAAGTTTAGTCAAAAAAGACTAAGGTACCACTTTTTCCGGATCTGCGCTGCTGGCGCGGAAAAAAGAAGAACTGATGTCAGCACGCGGAGGCGGCGTCTAAGTACTCCGACGACGTCATCACGGCGCCCGCGACGCCGACGACGGACGCGGAGCCGCAGACGACGCCTACCGACGCGCAAGGGTACTGCTACGCAAAAAATTTCCGGATCCAGTCTAACGCCTGGGGATATTCTAAGGTAAGGAATCTATCACTAACGTGTAAGGTAAGGAATCTATCACTAACGTGTCTCTTTCAGATAGATCACATGACACAGTTAGTGGAGGCACGGACAACAGAACTAAGGGCACAAAGGAAAGGAATTCGAGAAAAGGAACAGATCTTAAACATGGGAACACAAACTGTGAATACCGAACTGAGAGAATGAACACTCCTAATACATCGCCTCAGACCCAGAGAGACATCAAAGGAATACAGACACAAATTGACAATATGTCATAGGACATCCTAAACACACTGAAAACAATGGAAAAGATCCTGGAAATCACTGTAGGCACACACTCCAAAGTTGAGCACATCCAAGAATTAGTGCAGAAGTCTCTAGGAAAAAGGAATGAGATGGCCATGCCATTAACAGATAGGCCCAATCTTCCAGATAGGAATCTTAGGTACATAACAGAAGAAGAAACCCTGTCTTTACTACAGGTGTACGAGCCCACAGAACACAGTAGAGGGGAGGAAATTAGAACAGTTCCGATTGATGCTAATAGAACATCCAGACATAAGGTAAGGAAACCAAACCTTAACAACTCACAACAAGTCCAGCTATCCACCAGCCTGCTTGAACCGGACCCTAGAAATGCAAGAAAGCCTCTGAAATGCCTATTGCTCAACTGTTGGTCCGCAGTAAAACATTCGTCAGACATCGCTGCACTTATCATTAACCAGGAAATTGACCCAGCAATCATGGCTTTCGGAATCATCATCTCCATGCATGGATCTGTTAGTGCCCCCTCAATATAACATAGTGAGACTGGATAGACCAAAAAAGTTAGGAGGTGGGATAGCCTGCATCCACTGATCAGACATAGAAATCAACCAAATACAATCCGACCCTCTGGAATCCTGTGAATACCTAGGTCTTAATATACGGTCAATAGACAATCAAAGATGCAACCTGCATGTCCTGTACCATTCTCCAGGAAATAATGCTACTTTTATAAACTAGTTAATGGAGATTATCACGGCTAACTCTAACACTCACTCTAACGACATATTCTTGGGCGATTTCAACTTACACTGGGACGACAGGAAGGACAAACAGATCAACGCTCTTGATGACTTCTTGACTGAGCTAAATCTTACCCAAGTCTGCACACAGCCAACACACTCAAAAGGAGCCACGCAAGACTGGATATTATCAAGAAACAAGAACATAGTGATCCAATCAGTTGTGCCGTGAGACTGGTCGGATCACCATGACATAATCTTCCTAATACCAACACTGGAAAGGAATAAGATCTCGCAGCCTATTAAACTCAAAAAGTGGACCCGAGACATTAAAGACTCGAATATTGAATGGTTAGTAGAAGATTGTGAGAAAGATCTGAATCCACCTAACAACCTGCGGAATGTGAATGATCTAACTGATCACTACACTACGACAGTAACAAACATAGTTAACACCACCATGCCACTAAAACTGAAAAGAGTCTCAGAAAAGGACAAAAATCCGTGGTTTAATGGTGCACTGAATGATGATAGGCGGAAACTAAAAATGGCCGAAAGAAAATGGAGACAACACCCTGCAACACCAGAGCTGAAATCACTGTAAGACTCTGGGAGAGCGGCCTTCGGGGAACGTTGTGGAATTGGCTTAAATCCTTTCTGGCCGACCGCCGGCAAACGATCTGGGCGCCCCCTTTCTCCGCAGATATGGCTCTGCTAGAGGTGGGGGTTCCGCAAGGTTCTATTCTCAGCCCCATGCTGTTTAACATCTTTATGGCCCCTCTGGCAGCAGTCGCTGAGTCCTTTGGCGCCCAGATCGTATCTTACGCCGATGATACCCAGCTCCTATTCACTTGTGATAGGGGCGGGTCATTCGACGGCATACAGATCAGGGACTGCCTTGGTGCGGTCTTTGAGTGGTTCAGGTGTAATGGCTTAAAGTGCAATTCCAATAAGTCGGAACTGCTCTTTTTTGGATGCTCCTGTGAACCAGATTGGAAAGGTTGGTGGCCACAAGATATGTTTCCTTCTGACAATGTGTCTCTCAAGGCTAAAAACTTGGGAGTGATTGTGGAGAGTGAACTGTCCTTTGGGCCACATATTGCGTGCCTTTCAGGTAAATGCTTCGGCATTTTACGGATGCTGAGGAAATTCCGTTCCCTTAGTGTCCTTTCAGCATAGGAAGATTATTGTTCAGGCCTTGATTGGATCTCGACTGGACTATGCAAACGTTCTTTTTTTGGGTCTACCAAAATATCTTTTGACCCGTTTGCAAGTAGTCCAGAACTCGGCAGCCCGTGCTGTCTACGGGCTCCCGAGAAGAGCAGGTGCCACTGTTCTATTGAACACCTTACACTGGTTACCGATCGCAAAGAGAATTCTTTTCAAGAGCCTGACTTTTGCCTTCAAAGCTCTGCAAGGCACCGGCCCTAAGTACATTAGGAATCGTCTCTCCTGATATGTACCTAGCAGGTCTTTGAGATCATCTTGTTTATCCAAGATGACAGTCCCGGCTATCAGGCGTGCAAGGATGGGAGGTCGATCATTCCGCTATCTAGCCCCGAAGGCTTGGAATGAACTACCACTTTCCCTTAGACAGGCTCCCAGTCTCCTTGCTTTTAGAAAAGAGCTTAAAACGTGGCTTTTTACCAAATAAACTTTTTTCTTTTTCTCTGCCTGCATTTTAGTTGTTATGTTGTTGTCTTGCTTGCTGATACTCTTCGCCAAAGCGCCGGGATGCTCCTTGGAGTAGCCGAGCGCTATAGAAGAAATAAATTAACATAACATAACATAACTCAGAAAAATCAGAAAAGAGTACAAAAAAAGATCCTCAAGTCCAAAAAAGAATATATTAGATCAGAATTGGATAACTCCCCAGCAAACACTTCAAGATTTGGAAGAGATGGGCCGATTACAGGGGCATTTGGCTGGAGCCACCAGTGGAACCAGACCCTGATCTGGAGGTTTGAGTGCGCTCTATTGTGGGCTGTGTGTGTCTGCATGACCGGACATGTCGGAAACCGTGCAGGGGGGGGGGGGATCCGGGTGGGTTGGAGTTTGGGTTAGTTGGGGGGGGACAGGGGAGGAGAAGGGGGTGGATGAGCTATATACATTGCTCCCGATACGTTGATTATAAAAGTACTGACGGATTGCATTGTTGTATATGTATGCTGGTGTCCTGCAGATACCTCTGGGGTACAGGGGTCTGCGACTTTCTGTGTGATCTATCAATAAAATTTGTTTTAAAAAAAGAGAATTGGATAACGCCAAAAACAGGCCACGGAAACTATTTGAGATTTTAAAGCAACAATCCAACAAATTGGCAAACTCGGCCCAAGAAACCACTAAAACTCAGCTGAGCTGTGAAGAATTCTCAAATTTCTTCACTGACAAGGCCAACACTTTTGAAATAGAGCTCAAGATGGCAGCGGGCAACCTGCCCAACCAACCACACAGACTGAACAATACCACTCTGACAATCGACCTCGATGAAGCAAAAAACAAAGCGGATTGGGATACCTTCAAGCTATATGATCAGAATACCATCGCCAAAACACTAGCGGATATCAAACCGAATAACCACTATAATGATCCACTCCCAGCCAAATGTCTACAAAAAATCAACCACATCATCATCCCATTATGGACAAAAATAATAAATGCCTCGCTATCACAAGGGATCCTTCCAGAATGCTTAAAAACAGGCCAAGTTGTCCCGATCATCAAGAAACCAACAGCGGACCCAGCAGATCCTAATAACTTTCGCCCAGTTACCAATATTCCATTACTGGCCAAACTATTTGAGAAATGTGTACAAAACCAGATCAGAATACCATTGCCAAAACACTAGCGGATATCAAACCGAATAACCACTATAATGATCCACTCCCCGCCAAATGTCTACAAAAATTCAACCACATCATCATCCCAATATGGACAAAAATAATAAATGCCTTGCTATCACAAGGGATCCTTCCAGAATGCTTAAAAACAGACCAAGTTGTCCCGATCATCAAGGAACCAATAGCGGACCCAGCAGATCCTAATACCTTTCGCCCAGTTACCAATATTCCATTACTGGCCAAACTAATCGAGAAATGTGTACAAAACCAACTGAGCCAACACATCGCTAATTTCATGCTATTGGACGACTGCCAATCGGGATTCAGAACAGGCCACAGCACGGAAACAGCGATCCTACATATCGTCGATGACGCAATACAGACCCTAGACCTCAATAGAACATGTCTACTAGTCCTTCTTGACCTGTCATCTGCATTCGACACTGTAAATTATGAAAAATTACTAGACATACTGCACAATAGGATGGGAATGTCGAGAAATGTGCTGACATGGTTTGAATCCTTCCTTCAGACAGATCACAAAGATTTTTGGTCAGCCAGACACTATCCCCATCATGTCCGAATTTGATCGGAGTCCCTCAAGTATCTACACTATCTCCTTCACTTTTTAACTTATACGTCGAACCTCTGACAGAAATCCTCAGAGACGCAAACATATTCTATCACATGTACAGGGATGACATGCAGATTTATATCAAGGTCGCATCTCTGGTAGACATCAAGTGAATGAATGAGGCTTTAAAAGTGACATTAAGCTGGTTAACCAGTAATCACCTGAAGCTAAATGCACAATAAACTGAATTCCTATTAATCTCACCACCAAAGAATCACACAGAGGTGAAGGAATGGACCAAATTGATCACAGCACTAAACTGCACCCCTACGCTAGTGGACTCAGCGAAATCATTAGGAATCACATTGGATAAGAATCTAGACATGAAAGCCCACATCAAATCAATGGCGAAAAATGCCCAATTTCACTTGAACTACATAAGGAAAGTGAAACCATTCATCTCTTCGGCAGATCTCAAACTGGCAATACAATCATTAGTTATCTCAGGGATTGAATACGGATGTACAACCTTAGCAGGTCTACCAAAATTTCCACGGCACCACTAAAAGCATGCCTCAATGCAGCAGCAAGGCTCATTACCGGATCGAGGAAATTCGACCATATCTCGCCATACCTAAAAGCGTTAAACTGGCTTCCAATATCCCTTATGGCTAGAGCAGTTCTCTTTAAAATGATGTTGTTACCACAAATACTATATGTCTTACAAAACACCCCTTGTCCAATACCAGAAAAATTCTTTAAGGAGGTGGATAGTGAACTAAGGACACTATTGTGGGATGGTGGGGTCGCACAGATTGCATTGGCCAAATTACAAAAGGGAATATATGAAGGTGGTTTGGCCATCCCGGACATCCAAAAGTACTATTGGGCTTCACACCTAATGGTTATCAATGACTGGATATTCACGGACCGAAGCCACCCGCTTACATGGTGGACCACTGGGCAATGGGGGCCGGGGGATATCTAAGTGCACTGTATGGTGGAAGGACAGTAAAAAACCTGCCGCCACATACACAGATAGTGGTGGATGTGTGGGCGAGAGACAATCTTATTTCTGGGCTGGGCAAACAGACTGACAGAACAGACCCCTCTATGGACCAGTGCTATGCTTCATGAAGTGGGCAGACTACAGGGTTTCGGTAAATGGAAATTGATAGATATAGTGTGCCTGGGAGATGTGTGGAGAAGACAGGTCATGCTCCCGTTCCCTGAATTACAAAAAGAATATCAATTGGCGGATACAGAATACTATAGGTATTTCCAGATAAAACATGCGTTGGGTAGGCATCTCAAGGAAGGGGATCAGGTCCCTGAATATAGCCCGCTGGACGACAGATTAGTTCTAGATCCAATTCCTGAAAAAACGCTGTCCTGCATATACAAGAAGACTGTTAACAAAGTCCCGGATCTCCTTATAAAGTTAAGAGAGTCCTGGAAGTCCGATGTGGGTTTGCTGGAGGATGATGACTGGGTGGAGGTGGTGCAAAGCCCTAGAGAAGTGGCGATTGGGGCAAGGTTCAGGCTCGCCAATTGAGAATCTTGCATAGGTCCTACTACACCAGAACACTCATGTTCAAGTTGAGGCGCATACCCACGGAGAATTGCCAGAGGGCATGTAATCAGAGGGGCACCTTCTTCCATATTCAATGGGAATGCCCGATTATACAGAGGTACTGGAGGAAGGTGACACAGATAATGTCGGAGGTTGTGGGGCAAGAAGTTATGGATGCCAGGTGGCATATGTTATGTGTGTCTGGGGAACAAACATGGCCTAAATACCCAAAAACTTAGCTGCTGGTGGCAGCAATAGTGGCCAAAAGAAATATTGCTGGCCACAATGGAAAAGAGATAAGGACTGGTGCTGTGCTGCTGAAAAGACAATATATGAAAGTAGGGGCTGCCCCAAGAAATTGGAAAAGGTGTGGCAGCACTTGGAGGTGTATTGGGGCAACTGGGAGTTACCTGATGGCTAACAGGGGGAGGGGGTGGGAAACTATGGAGTGTATTGAACGAGGAACCTGCTAGGAATGTTGTTTATTTTACAAATATATGTGCATTCAGGACATACGAAGTGAGATGACAAGTATGTATTAACAAATAGTACCTCTGGTAATACTGTATTTTGAACCTGACAAATGTTTAATACAAAGAAGGTTAAAGAAAAAGTTCCACTCAAATCATCCAATCAAAATCTAGAGTTGCTGCAATCAGAGGGGGACATTCTTCTGCTAAAGCATGCAGTGGAACCTGTACTCTTCCGCCAAGGAGGACAAGGAATTTACTCCTGTGGTTCACAGATCTCATACCATGATGGAATGACCAGACATGAGACTGCCATGCAGACTGAAACTTCTCATGAAGTTCAGAGGCCAGATAGTTCATCCTGACCTTTCATCTTTGATCTTTCATCCATCTACACAAACATCTCATTCTTTGAAATTGATTTTTTTTTTGTATCTAGGGCCGTTTTATTGGGAGACAACCTTTACAACGCAACTTTGACTACGCAGTGCCATTACATCGCAACTTTTACAACGCAAACCATTACAACGCATTGCGCTGGGGGGCGCTCTAGGATAGGGAATAGGTTTAATTTACTATCCAACACCTTCCCTACTATCCACGGGGACTGGAGTTGGAATAGTAAATTAAACTATTCACTATCCAGCGCCCCAAAGCACTATGCGTTGTAATGGTATGCGTTGTAAAAGTTGCGTCGTAATGGCATGCGTTGTGAAAGTATGCGTTGTGATGTCATACATCCCAGAAGGGGGCACAGATGCTGGTGCGTCCCCTTCAATAATACTGATAGTGCTGGTGCACTTAAAGCACCAGTGCTACCTTCGGGGCGTTCAACCATATCTCGCCATACCTAAAAGCGTTAAACTGGCAACCAAGATACCTGGTGTAGGAAGGTGGATATCTGACTATGGTTACCCCCAAACTTTTTGCCTGGTGTTTAGCTGGTTTTTTACATAGTTGGCCTGGGATCCTGCTATTCAGGGCCCCAGGCTAATTGCTCTCTCCTTAAAATGGACTCCATGTACCTTAGGTACATACACAATTGGAACTGGTTCACCTTATTGGCCCCTGTAACAGTGTACCCAGGTACCCAGGGCATAGGTGCTTCCAAGGCCTACCAGGGGCTGCAGCATGTATTCATATTTGACACAACTGGCTGATCACTCAGCTGGGGTAAGTCGGTGTAACCACCCCTTACTTAGGTGTAGTATGCCTATACCTAACCTAAAATGGACACATATGTTCCTATAAGTCACTCCTATGGAAGGCCTCATCAATCCTGGAGGCAGAGTGCTTGGAAATATGTGAGATGGTGCTCTGGCATGAGCTGAGCCTGTCTGCAGCTTTCGGAACCATGTCCTTTAGCTGTTTCATGATATTGCCATACCATATACTCTTAAGTGCATTATGAACCTCGCGGTTAAATGCTATCTTAGGTTTGGCTTTATCAAAACATGTCGAGTAAGGTGTCATACGAATTGGAATACTACCCCCTCGCCAGTTCTGGCGACGGGGGTAGCATTCCACCCTTCTAGAGGGGCACGACATGTACCTAGCCTGAACCCCGGTTAAAGTTAAACAGAGCCTTAGCATCTCAAAATGGATGCTGCCACCACAGACACAAGTCTGACCTCCTGCTGCTGGGAGTCCTTCCAGCGAGGGCAGCTTGGACAAAGGGTTTCCTGCCTGGGGAGGTGCTAGCACCACTCCAGACAGGATTTTGTGTATTGGGTAGGACAGGGCTGAAAAGAAACAGACATGCCTGGGGCACACAAGGTGTCCCTGTGCATAGGCCAGTTCAAACCGGTGCTGGGGCTTTCCAGCCCCGGCCCTGGCGCGAAACTGGACAAAGGAAAGGGGGTGTAACCACCCCACTTCCTGGTCCCACCCAGAGGAGGGACCTAGTAGGTGATCCGGCCCCCCAGATTCGAATAAGAGTGGGAGCTGTGTCCTGAGACTTCAGATCATCCTGAATCAACTTGAAATACAGAAGAAGACTGGACTTCGACATTCTGCTGCACAGAAGACTGAAGAGAATCTCCCTTGTGGCCAAGGAGTGACCACCCTGTGAACACAGTCACCAACCAGCAACTCGACGTCTGCTTTGCCGCCGCCTCCCTCCTGAGCCCGAGCCCAGAGCCTGACAAGACCCAGACTCCCAGACTTCTCACAGCCCGATCCACAGTCCCTGCAAAGAAGGGACCCGTGGAGGCACTGAGAGACGTGGGACCGGACATCTTGGAAGACCCCCGAAACGCTGACTGCGCAGCATCAGAGGCACCCTCGACGCTGTGCTTTGGGGTTTGAGAAGCCCCAACCTCGAGCAGCCCTTGCACCGAAGATCAGCCCCCCAGCATCTCCACGATCTGCGTGGGGCCCTTTTGCATCGTGCCACTCGACACGCCTAACCGTCCACTTGCCACGCGGCTTGTGGCCATCTTGGCGACGAAACCTACAACTTTCACTGCGGGTCTGGTTGCTCCCTTACTCCTGTAAAAAGGAGTACCTGCTCTGACCTTGCTGGTCCGATTAACAAGCCTTTTTCGATTCCTGCGTGGCTTGCATTAGCCAAGGCCTGTTTGCTCCTATCAAGTCGCCGACACCGCCAACAGCGAGAAGCCTGCGTGGGACAGCTCGTGACCGACTCCTGGACGTCTTCAACCCCTCGTGTCCACGTGGCTGCAGAGAGAAGCTACACCTCGACGCCTGTTTGCACCCGACATCGCCTGGTTCCACTCTGGTTCCACGGTAGTCACTGGCCAGTGACTTTGAACATTGTCCCCTCTGCTTTCAGGTCTTCACCTCTTCAGATCCACCCTTGGATCCACCGGAACTCTTCACATCGAGCCGCCTGCAGCATCTTCAGCTCCAAGCACCATCGACCTGCGTGACGAAACCCGACACTACTTCGACCCTATGCACCCACTTCCTGTGGGTGTGGTAACTCAGCTCCGCCGGTGTTCCCACACTGGTACACACCTCTAGTGTCTGTGTCTCAAGTTTCAGCTTTCTAGGTCACTCGGAAGGTTCCGTTCTAACTAACTTTGTACTTTTTACGCACCATTGACATTGCATTGGTAAAGCGTGCACTTTCCGCACTGCTCCCGAGTCCCGCGGGCCTTTCCCGACTTCTTCACTGTTAGTCCCGAACAGCTCCAGCGATTCCCCAGGCCCTAGGCCTCTTCACTTTCCCCATAGTGGTTCTTATACCACTATTTTAGTATATGGTTTAGGTGGCCCCTAGGGCTCATCCATAATTGTGCAACTTTTGTGTATTTAAACTGTGTTTTGTTTTAACGCATTTGCTTCTGTGCTCATAAAGAGTATCAGGGATATTTGTAGTAATAAATCTATATATATTTTCAATATATATCTGTGTGGTGTCCTTTCATTTGGTATTCAAGGGATTGTGTATGGTAAAACAGCTTGCTTCACATGCCTTTACAGAGTTTAGCCTAAGACTGCTTAGTCCATGCTACCCCTAGGATAGCTTGTCTATAAGGTTGACTTTACAACCTGCACCATAAGGGTTGCTTGGCATGATACAAGGTGATCACTAGAACTAGTGAGCATCATATATCAGGCCAACTTCTCACATTGGTGAGCAGCGGATTGGGATTTGAGCTTGCTGTTGTTTTACCATTACAATCTTTGAAAATATAATTTGAAAGATCATACAGGTACCTGATAGGTACACTAAAACAAGACTAGATATACTTAAGTTCTACTGAACTTAGTTGTTGTAGAGGATAGGGAGTAGCACACCCTGACTACAACTACTAGATAGGTTTTGTAGGAAAACACCAGTGTAGGTAGATTGCAACACATCCACCACACTAGAGCAATGTCTGGAACAGAGGGATCCAATGGAACCACCTCTGTTGAGAGTGACCCTCCAAGGGCACCATCCAAATTTGCTACCTTTCCATTTAAGGAACTGAGGCAACTGTGTTCCATGAGAGGAATCAAAACAGGTCCTTCTCCTACAGCAGGACACCTCAGAGAGCTTTTAGACCAGTCTGAAGCTCTAAGGGACTCCAAACCAGGCCCCTCAGGGACTGGAGATGGAGGATCCCCCACTGAAGATGATAACTCTGATGCCCCTGCCCCTGTAGTTCAGGTAGATGAGGAAAACCAGACCCCTGGGAATACTCAGCCTGAGGAAGAAGAAGAGGAGGAGGAGGAGGAAGAGAGTGAATCTGATGATGGGACTAGCCAGGTGTTAGTCAGCAGGCTTAACCAGGCTAACTTAAGCTTATTTGGGACTGAAGGTGGGTCCAACCCATTCAGACCCCTGAATGGACTTAACCAGGAGCATAGGAGGAGGAAGAATCACTCAGGTGAATCCAATACTTCCCATGTTTCTAGAGGTTCTCATGGCAACTCCAGAAGGGAGTTGACTAGCCCTCAGAGAAGGGAACATGAGGCCAAAATGAGAGAGGCTGAACTTAGGATCCAGAGACAAGAATTAGAAGTTGCCCTGGCCAAAGAGAAACTTGCTAGAGCAAGGCAGCCTAGAGAGAGTGGGTTAGAACCCACTGGTGGCAGCACTATCCCTAAGGATAAAGACAGGTCCTATGACAATAGAAACCTGAGTAAGATTGTGCCCCCCTACAAAGCTGGGGATGATATCCACAAGTGGATGACTGCACTTGAGAGAGCTTGCAAAGTACAGCAGTTTCCTCAGGAGCAGTGGGCAGCAATCTTGTGGCTCTCCTTTGAAGGTAGAGGCCGAGACAGACTCCTCACAGTTAGTGATGGGGAGTCTAGAAACGACCTGGTCCTGAAGAGTGCTCTGATTGATGGGTTAGGCTTAACCACTGAACAGTACAGGTTAATGTTCAGAGATACCCAGAAGACACAGACTCAGGACTGGTCTGAATTTGTTGACTGTGCCACTAAGGCTCTGGAGGGCTGGTTGCTGGGAAGTAAGGTTACTGACTATACAGGATTGTATAATTTAATTATGAGAGAGCAAATCTTAAGTAATTGTCAAAATCAGCTTCTACATCAGCACCTGGTTGACTCTGATCTGACCTCCCCACAAGAATTGGGTAGGAGGGCAGACAAATGGGTCAGAACCAGGATAAGGCCTAAGAACCAGGGTGGTGACCAAAAGAAAGAGACTACCAAGCCTCAAGAGAAGGGTGGGTATAAAAGTAAGGAAAAGACTTCCCCAGGGCCCCAAAACTCCAAGGATGGGGGTGGGTCCCAAGACACTTCTTCAACCCAGAAAAAGCCTTATTGTCATGTCTGTAAACAGGTTGGGCATTACAAAACAGACAGCTGTTGTCCCAAGAATGGCAATAAAGAGAATATACCTCCAAAGCCAGCTCCAACACCTCCTATTACTGTCAGCAGTAATCCCCCAGGAAGTGGGAGCACAACCAGGAATCTGGGTGGGTTTACTTTTGGAGGACAGGTGGATTCTGGCCTAACCAGGTCCCCTACCTCAGATACTCTTGTCTATGAGACTGGCATGGGGTTTGCCAATTTCACTACCTGCCCAAACACTTTGAGCAAGTATAGACAAGAACCCCTCAACAATGGCTTGAAAGTTGAGGCCTTTAGAGACACAGGGGCTAGCATCACCATGGTGGCTGAATGTCTAGTCCCCTCAAGGCAACTTTTACCTGATGCCAGATATCAGGTGACAAACATTGATGGAGTTCAGAAAAATCATCCCATGGCAGTGGTAAATCTCAGCTGGGGAGGAGTCACTGGCCCAAAGAGAGTGGCAGTGTCCCCAAACTTGCCTGTAGATTGTCTACTGGGGAATGATTTAGAAATCTCAGCCTGGGCTGAGGTTGAACAAGAAACTCATTCTAGAATGGTAAATCTCCATGGAAAGGTTAGTGGGGCTGTGATGGCTACAGCCCCAATACAAGATGTCCTTCCTGAAAAGGTTGGTAGGGCTGAGCAAACCTCAGCCCCATCTTTAGCTAACTTCCCTCCTGAAAAGATTAGCAGGGCTGTGATGGTAACAGCCCATACCCAAACTGAGTCTCCTCCTGAAAAGGTTGGTGGGGCTGTGATGGCCACAGCCCAAACTCAAACTGATACATGTGTTGTGAAGCCTGAAAAGATGGATCACTCCACACAAACAGAGAGCATTGAGGAGGAAGAGAAATCTCCCTCCCACCAGACTTTAGGAAAGGATCAGCCTCCTCAGGGAACTGATCTTACCCCTGATGAAGGAACTGTCCCAGAGGTTGTTAGGCCTGGCCTGACAGAGCCTCTGATGACAGTGGACCCTTCTCAGGTGGGACCCAGTCTGGAGCAGGTAACCTGCCCCTCTCTACCTTGCCTTAGTCAGCCCAGGGCTGCAGAGGACAAGAAGGACAGTGAGCCCCAAAGGGCCCCCTGTCAAATAAAGCAACCCCATCAACAGATTAGGGGCACCAAAACTAGTAGCCCTAGTGAGGTGAAAACTTTAAAAACTCCTGAGGGAACCCCCTTAAAAGTAGTTAGGGACCTCCCACAGATGGATTCTGTTGGGCACAGCCAAACCTGGGACCCCAAGGGCCCAAACCTGAACTGTCCCTCCAGTAAGCCAACCAGAGGGACCCAGCCTCCAGCTTTAGGTAGCCAGAGGTTGACCCTGAGAGCACAGTGCAACTCAGTCAAAGAAAGAAAGGCACACATGGTGGAGAGTGATTGGAGGAAGCTGAGTCCTACAGAGGGATCTCACTTCAGTACTCCATCCCAACACCAGCCTTTAACTTTGCAAAGACACACCACAGGTAGAGATTCCCTATGGTGGAGACCCTCAGATACCCTTAGGGTGAGGGATTGCTTAGTGGACCATGAGACAGGGGGTAACCAAGCCAGAGCTGGTACTTCCTTATATGGCCACTTAGGCAATATAGGCTTACCTGGTCAAGGATAGCCTTATCTCCTTTCGTTTGGGGGGGGGGGTTATGTAGGGTGGTGGATATCTGACTATGGTTACCCCCAAACTTTTTGCCTGGTGTTTAGCTGGTTTTTGACATAGTTGGCCTGGGATCCTGCTATTCAGGGCCCCAGGCTAATTGCTCTCTCCTTAAAATGGACTCCATGTACCTTAGGTACATACACAATTGGAACTGGTTCACCTTATTGGCCCCTGTAACAGTGTACCCAGGTACCCAGGGCATAGGTGCTTCCAAGGCCTACCAGGGGCTGCAGCATGTATTGTGCCACCCCTGGCCTGGCCTCCATATTTGACACAACTGGCTGATCACTCAGCTGGGGTAAGTCGGTGTAACCACCCCTTACTTAGGTGTAGTATGCCTATACCTAACCTAAAATGGACACATATGTTCCTATAAGTCACTCCTATGGAAGGCCTCATCAATCCTGGAGGCAGAGTGCTTGGAAATATGTGAGATGGTGCTCTGGCATGAGCTGAGCCTGTCTGCAGCTTTCGGAACCATGTCCTTTAGCTGTTTCATGATATTGCCATACCATATACTCTTAAGTGCATTATGAACCTCGCGGTTAAATGCTATCTTAGGTTTGGCTTTATCAAAACATGTCGAGTAAGGTGTCATACGAATTGGAATACTACCCCCTCGCCAGTTGTGGTGACGGGGGTAGCATTCCACCCTTCTAGAGGGGCACGACATGTACCTAGCCTGAACCCCGCTTAAAGTTAAACAGAGCCTTAGCATCTCAAAATGGATGCTGCCACCACAGACACAAGTCTGACCTCCTGCTGCTGGGAGTACTTCCAGCGAGGGCAGCTTGGACAAAGGGTTTCCTGCCTGGGGAGGTGCTAGCACCACTCCAGACAGGATTTTGTGTATTGGGTAGGACAGGGCTGAAAAGAAACAGACATGCCTGGGGCACACAAGGTGTCCCTGTGCATAGGCCAGTTCAAACCGGTGCTGGGGCTTTCCAGCCCCGGCCCTGGCGCAAAACTGGACAAAGGAAAGGGGGTGTAACCACCCCCCTTCCAGGTCCCACCCAGAGGAGGGACCTAGTAGGTGATCCGGCCCCCCAGATTCGAATAAGAGTGGGAGCTGTGTCCTGAGACTTCAGATCATCCTGAATCAACTTGAAATACAGAAGAAGACTGGACTTCGACATTCTGCTGCACAGAAGACGGAAGAGAATCTCCCTTGTGGCCAAGGAGTGACCACCCTGTGAACACAGGCACCAACCAGCAACTCGACGTCTGCTTTGCCGCCGCCTCCCGCCGGAGCCCGAGCCCAGAGCCTGACAAGACCCAGACTCCCAGACTTCTCACAGCCCGATCCACAGTCCCTGCAAAGAAGGGACCCGTGGAGGCACCGAGAGACGTGGGACCGGACATCTTGGAAGACCCCCGAAACGCTGACTGCGCAGCATCAGAGGCACCCTCGACGCTGTGCTTTGGGGTTTGAGAAGCCCCAACCTCGAGCAGCCCTTGCACCGAAGATCAGCCCCCCAGCATCTCCACGATCTGCGTGGGGCCCTTTTGCATCGTGCCACTCGACGCGCCTAACCGTCCACTTGCCACGCGGCTTGTGGCCTTCTTGGCGACGAAACCTACAACTTTCACTGCGGGTCTGGTTGCTCCAGACTTGCCCTTGCTCCTGTAAAAAGGAGTACCTGCTCTGACCTTGCTGGTCCGAGTAACAAGCCTTTTTCGATTCCTGCGTGGCTTGCATTAGCCAAGGCCTGTTTGCTCCTATCAAGTCGCCGACACCGCCAACAGCGAGAAGCCTGCGTGGGACAGCTCGTGACCGACTCCGGGACGTCTTCGACCCCTCGTGTCCACGTGGCTGCAGAGAGAAGCTACACCTCGACGCCTGTTTGCACCCGACATCGCCTGGTTCCACTCTGGTTCCACGGTAGTCACTGGCTAGTGACTTTGAACATTGTCCCCTCTGCTTTCAGGTCTTCACCTCTTCAGGTTCACCCTTGGATCCACCGGAACTCTTCACATCGAGCCGCCTGCAGCATCTTCAGCTCCAAGCACCATCGACCTGCGTGACGAAACCCGACACTACTTCGACCCTATGCACCCGCTTCCTGTGGGTGAGGTAACTCAGCTCCGCCGGTGTTCCCACACTGGTACACACCTCTAGTGTCTGTGTCTCAAGTTTCAGCTTTCTAGGTCACTCGGAAGGTTCCTTTCTAATTAACTTTGTACTTTTTACGCACCATTGACATTGCATTGGTAAAGCGTGCACTTTCCGCACTGCTTCCGAGTCCCGCGGGCCTTTCCCGACTTCTTCACTGTTAGTCCCGAACAGCTCCAGCGATTCCCCAGGCCCTAGGCCTCTTCACTTTCCCCATAGTGGTTCTTATACCACTATTTTAGTATATGGTTTAGGTGGCCCCTAGGGCTCATCCATAATTGTGCAACTTTTGTGTATTTAAACTGTGTTTTGTTTTAACGCATTTGCTTCTGTGCTCATAAAGAGTATCAGGGATATTTGTAGTAATAAATCTATATATATTTTCAATATATATCTGTGTTGTGTCCTTTCATTTGGTATTCAAGGGATTGTGTATGGTAAAACAGCTTGCTTCACATGCCTTTACAGAGTTTAGCCTAAGACTGCTTAGTCCATGCTACCCCTAGGATAGCTTGTCTATAAGGTTGACTTTACAACCTGCACCATAAGGGTTGCTTGGCATGATACAAGGTGATCACTAGAACTAGTGAGCATCACATATCAGGCCAACTTCTCACACCTGGCCCAGAAGGTTGAGCTATCTGGATGAGGCAGACCAGCCAGGAGTGCCAAGGAGCTGCTGCTGAAGCCACCCATCTTCCGGAAGAAAACATACGACAGAGCTTTCTCTGGGGCAGCCCCAGAATATGGAACTCACTCCTTCCAAATATCAGGAAAATTACAAACACGGCAACATTCAAAAAGGAAGCTCTTCCTAATGAGTAAGATCCTTACATAGACAAGAAAGGACTTCACCGCCACTGCGTCTTAGATGTGCCAAAACGGAACATCGAATTGAAGAAAGAGAAAGTCTCTAGTTAGACGGGGGACAACCTAGCGGCGCTATAACTTCCCAGAACCTGGATGAAGAATGCACAGATAAAGACAATTCGAAACTATTTGTACAGGAATTCAACATACAATATAGTAGGCTAGTAGAATAACTTATATGATAACCTGGGAGATAGACGCAGACTGAAATTATATAGAAATGTGTAATCCCGATGTCAAATACTAGCCTAATTTTACCAAACCATTGTACATATTCTAGGATATATCCCTTATAGATGTATACCTAACCTACCTCATATCAGTGTGAAACGTTTACTACAAGCTCTATACTTACCTACCTCATTCACTATATGGTAATGTTATGCAAGTTGTATCTCTAACCCACCTCATGTATATGTATCTGTGAAGCGCTCTGATACCCAAGGGTCACGTTCGTGCTGTATAAAACTCTCTAAATATATAAATAAATACAGCACAAGCATACAGTGTAGTGATTGGTAGTAGTGAACAGGTCCTTTTTACCCTCTGTCACAGGAGAAGGGCCAACAGGCTCACTCACCTTTTTAAAACGTTTCGCTGCTGGGTGTTTAACTCACACCTGGTCTCCATCAGTTTGATATGGAGGTGCAAGCTTGATAAAAAAAATTGCTGAGTGCATGAGGACTCGCACTGATTAAACTACACCTAGCAGTGTGAGGCGGCGTAGGGGCCAAACTGAGAGTGGGGTTGCCACAACAGGAAAACACAGCAGGAAAGGCGCCGATCAGTTATCGGCAGGAGGCTTCAGGGGGCTGCCGCCGGCCGTGATTCACTCCGGACCCGCCTCCCCCCGCCCACTCTTGCTCTCACCAAGGTTCATCAAGGCTCTCGGTCCTCCTCCGCGAGCTGATACTGGAAGGAGGTGAGGCCGATTGAGCCTAGCCAAGGTGAGGGGAGCAGAGTGGGGGTTGTACCGCAGCGGCTGACCTGAGAGCATTTGCCGATTAGACAAGCTCTGGAAAAAACATTTGGGAACATTTTATTGGGATCATTGGGATCATTGGGAAATATTCGGTGGTCAGAGACAGGCCTAGATTCCCGTGACTGTGAAGAAACGAGCAGTGTGCAGGTCATAGTTGTGGGAGCAAACCGTGGGAGCAGATTGCAAAACCGGATCACAAAAGCGCGAAAATAACAGCTCACGGTTTGTGGTATTCCTCCCACTCTGCCTACGAGAGGCCCCGGCATTCCTCCCCGCTTTGCTCACAAAAGGCCCCGGCAGACGACAGCAGACATTAGCTCACGGAAGCCTGCACAGGGGGGCCTGCTGAACCTGTTGCATCTGCGGAGCACCCCTCACAGTTTTCGCATCTGGTCTCCTGCTGGCTCGCCTGGAGTGAGTGGTTTGCGAGTGGACTGCAGCGGACAGCAGCGGCCCAGTTGTACCTATTGGCACGGGGGCGGCGGGCGCCGTGAGGAGCCACTGTGGAGCTGCAGAGCTGAGGCAGAGAAAGCAGCGATTGCGGCTGTTAAAGCAGGCGTGGGTGCTTGGAGGCGCAAGCCGGCACTGGATATTGCGACAGGGAGCTTGGAGCCGGTGGAAGCTAACACCCAGCTGTCCAGGTCAATCTCGCAAAAACGCGAAAAACAAGGATTTTTGGGCTTCCCCTATGTGCCACAGTGCACCAGCTGTCAAGGTGAGAGGCGGCAGAGAGCTGGGTGCCGGGCACTGGGGTGCCAGGTGCTGGGCATAGGCGAATTGTTAAAAAATATTTAGTCAAACTAAACCCTAGGCGTGGGTGGGATCGTCGTAGATCCATTAAGACCACGCTAGCCAAGTCCTCAGCTAAGACCCCACTGCCACGAACACGCAGGAAAACGCAATAGAGCACCCGAGAGCACTTGAGAGGCCACAAGGAGCTGAAGGCAGTTACAGGCACCCCCAAAGCACCATCCTCATCCTCACCATGAGATCAGGGAGACTTAGAACAGACCCAATCGCTAAACCAAGCAAAAGCAAAAAACGCCGGATAAAGAGTGAGGAACTAAATGATTCATCCGACGAGGATTCAACAGAGGTCATACTAGAGACGGCTGAGATCATTGCCAGTGCCGACACAGCTAAAACACTACAGAAGACAGTAGGTCTTAAAAACACTAAGATCACAGTTTTTTTAACACCTTCTACATCATCCGCCCCGACAGCGCGGCAGGAGCAGAATTTAAAAACCGCAATTAGCACCAAAAGAATGTCGCAGCCAGCGACCTCCCCAGCAAAAACCTTGCTGTTTCAAAATAACATCCAGAGCAACAACTTCCAAGAAATCAAAAAACACCCGAAGAACTTAAACAAAAAGATGAATCAAGTTACAGTGAATGCCCAAATAAACACAAGAGAGGAAGTGGGCATCACTAACTCCGTTATATTGACAAGTGATGAGCGCTTTGAGAGTACAATGGAAATATCAAATGTACAAATGACGCCTACTGCGCCAGTGGCACGGCGCTCCCTAAGTTTAGGTTCATACTTAGACTATGACCACGGGACCCCCACACGCCCGGCTCTAAGAACGGACAACAAAGCCTTATTGGATCCAATTGTTAAGCTCACCATAGAAGCAGATAACAAGGATCAGCCTTCAAGTGAAAGCTTGACATCAAATGGCCAAACACAGCAAATGGAGGGCCTGTTGGTCACTGAGGTACAAATCAAGCCCAATGTCACTCCAAAATCGTTCGCAGGCGTAGACCTGCAGGAGTAGACCTGCAGGAGTATTACAGCCCGAATAGCGCTCTCACCTCAACTACCAATCCAATGAGAAACCATGAAACACCAAACTTGCAGGAGGGCCACAATCCAACCAACGCTCTGAACACAATAGATAATCAAAGGATCACTAGTAAAACACTAAATCGCCCATCTGGGCTATTCCCGCTCCACTTCAATATTACGTCACCAAGTCCAACAACCTCGCCAATAACTTCATCAAAAGGCTTCAACACAAGGCATAGAACGGCCAGCCAAACTATCATCCCAGACACGGGTCCACGAGGGGATGCACGAGTACCACCTGACTTTCGAGATGCACAAGCTCCGGGTTCAGCAAGGGTCAAGTTAAGGGGCAATGCTCGGAGTACTCCCCAAGACCTTAGATATCAAGCAGATAACAGCCTACCAGTGCATGCACAGCTGTGGCCACCGGTCATAAATATGATGGAAACTATATCCGCAGCCTTACTCCAACACTCAGAAAAGCTGGAATTACAGATAGATATCTTGCAAATTTTGGCCTCACATGTCGTGGGCATTGACAATAAGATTCTCAAGTTAAATTCCTTTATCGAACGAGTCCAGAAAGACCCGCGTACAACGTATCATGAATGTCAGTGCTCTGATACAATGAATCAGCTTAAAGTCTTACCGGTCATCTTAACTGACATCCTGGCAGAGATACAAAGTAAACCAAATAATGCCCATAAGTCATCTGAAATTCCAGGGATTGAAAGCCCGCCCGGAAACTTGACAAGCTCAATCAGTAACGCCATTATATCCAGGGAGGATCTGATGGCGGATGAAATCGAAGGTAGCCTACCGCCCTGTCCCTCTGTCTCAGTCAAACAGACTACAACTACTGAAGCCATCACACTACATCAAAAAGATATTCCGGTCCTAGCTCACTCAGGAAAAGAAGTCCCCTGGCCATCGCAAATAAATGGGCACCAAACAAATAGATCTATGGTTGAATTGGAAAATCCGCCCAGAGAAGAACCGGGGACAACATCAAAGGGGCAAATAAAACAAAACATGCCGCTGACAAAACGTGAACGTAAGAGACTAAGGAAAGCAAGACATAACAAAGCACAGGGGAAAAAAGATGGTACTAGATCCATCAAGCCAACCTTAATTATAAGAACGCCATCGCAAGGACCGAGCAATAAGGACATGCTTAACGCGGAACAGGAAGAGAATGTGGACTGTGGGCAGGCGGCCCTTCTGGTGACTCCGCATCAGGAAGTCAATGTAACAGCCGAAACAAATCATTCAAATACCTCAAATTCAATACAAGCTCAAATAACTAGGCAATTGGTGGTCGGCTCTCCCCCACAGAAGCCGCAGGTAGCACAGAAAAACATCTTGCATTATTTTCCGAAAATGGTACAGGTACCAACCGACTACCCCCCAGCATTGGGGCAACAACTTACCTCACAAGCCCCGGTGGGCCAAAAACCACAGCAGATGATTCGTGATATTGAGCCGGCGCTTAAAAATAAAAATAATCTCCCTTCAACCGAGCAACAACAGAGACTGATTTCACATGTTCCGGTGGGCCTAAGACCTCAGCAGGCGGTCGTTGAAAACACACAGGAAACTGAGCTGATCGACCCAAAGCAGGGCACCCGAGCCAGACCAGTAAAATCCAACAACCAAACCTGCCCTTTAAAGCACAATGAGAGGCAAGACGCAAGCTATCCGGCGGGCTCAATTACGCACGAAATAATACCACATTACAATTCAAGGGGAAACCATGATATCTTAAATCGGAGTGCCATATTAAAACTCATGAACTTGTTCGAGACGCTAAAGCATGTGAATACAAATCACATAGAAAGCATCGAATTCAGAATAATTCCTAACTCAAACGGGAAAGAAATTACAGTGGCCACATGGAACGACCCCGAAATAGCCAAAGAAGTCTGGCGATACAGAGAAGAGTTCGCCAACTGGGGAATTGAAATTAGGCCAGTGGCGCCAGAAAGATATCCGGGCCCTTTATCAATATCTGCGGGAGAAAGATCAAAACCAGAAGGTGGACTACTCCGGGGGGCCGTCGGGGGCACAGACACGAACAAGGGGGGATGGGCCAACCTCCGCATAACACAGCAAGGCCAGCCAGGGGGGTCCAAAGAGGGACGGACAATCCTAGCCCCAACACGAAACATATCAGTGGCAAGGATGGCGGAAGCGTGAAAACCGACTCTGAGAGCCTGTTCGTGGAATATCAACGGTCTGGGGGGCAAAACTAATGACGTAGAATTAATGGCATTTTTAAAAGATTTTGACATCATTCTACTTCAAGAAACCTGGTTAACGGCTCCCCAGCACATAGATGGTTTTAAGGAAGTTCAACTACAAGCGATTAAAAGAGGCCCCTCGGGAAGGGCAGCCGGAGGCTTATCCGTCTATCTCAACACTAGCATTGTTTGGACTCCCCTCACCATTGACACAGGACAACAATGGATCCAGTGTATTAAACTTGATATAAAGAAAGACCCCTGTAAAAGCACACAGAGTGCGCAAAATTCCTCGCCAATGATAATCTGTAACGGATATTTACATCCAGACTCTAGGAACAAAGTGGAAAAGATTTTGATTCTCAAAGCCTTTATTAAATCTATGCAATCTGTCTACCCACAGGCAGGGTTGGTCGTGTCAGGCGATTTAAACATGTTCTTGCTTGAAAAGGACCAGGCCCAAACCATGACTCATAACAAATGGAACGGCAGATTCATCCCAAGCATCATTACAAATCATCGGAAAAAGGATAAGTTCGGTCTACAGTGTGCATCAATGTTTGCCGAGGTCGGAATGATTGCTTTGAACGGCCGGTTTTCACAAGATCAACCAGCGGCCCCCACTAGAATTGCTAAACAGCTCAATCAGTGCTGGATTACACTATGGTGGACTTAGAGACCTTGCAAACCATTGTGAGTTTCAAAATTATCCACTAACTGGAGAGCGACCACAGCCTACAAGCTTTCGAATTCAGTGTCCAACACAAAAGGGCCACGGCATGCAAAGCACTGATCGAACCTCCATGTCTCTACAATCTTAAGAGACTAGTTTGGAATGGTAACAACATCAAAGAAATAATGATGTACGTGAAAAACGTACACACTGAATTGTCCGAAGCAGATGCATCCACCCTCAGGGACACCTGGGAAAATCTGATCACAAATTTAATGGAGAGATTTTCGACTCAAACCCAAATCATTAAAAGGAAAACTGGAAAATCATCGCATGTGCCTTTTGGCCCAATATTGCGTAAGAAAAGGTCACTCAATCGAGAAATCAGAAAGATACACACAATAGCCAAGACAAAGGGTGAACATATTGGCAAACAAATTTACAGCTTGAGACAAAACTACAATAAAAAGCAAAACACCAAAACGACATCTGGCAATCACTACTAGCATCTAGTAAATCTAATAACAACGGAAAATTTTGGGCTGAAATGAACAAGGTGGCAAATGGAGCAGCACAGGTCTTCAATGCAAACATTCTCGAGGGCGACTGGATACAACACATCGAGCATGCCCAAAGGAAAAGTACCCCGGCCTGGTGCACTGACCAGCAGACTTCGCTACTAATAAATACCCAAGAAGTGGAGCCACAAGCATATGGAAACTGGATAACGCCATCTCAGGTAGCAACGGTCCTTAAAAAATTGAGGTCCAAAGGCGCCCCAGGCCCAAATAGCCTACCGAACGGTTTGTTCAAACAAGACCAACAGTTTTGGGCAGAATACCTCACCCCACTATATAATGATGTATTTCAAACCGGAAGCATCCCCGAGTCATGGAGAGGTAGCATTTTACATCCTATTTTTAAGGCAGGCTCAAGGTCCGACCCAGGCAATTACCGCCTTATTGCACTCATAGATGTCGAGGCCAAAATCTATGCCTCGAATCTTCTGAGGGATCTGGAAGATTGGGTGAGTGCGAATAAGATTCTGCCGATCACGCAGACAGGATTCAGGCCAGGTACCAGTACATCATGTAACCTGCTGGCGCTAAATCTCATGGTGGAAAAAAGTAGGGAAAACTCAGCGAAACTGTACACATGCTTTGTAGACCTCAAAGCAGCGTTCAACACAGTTCCGAGGGAGGCACTATGGCGAAAGATGGCCAACTGGGGAATAACAACAAAGCTGCTGTTGGCCATTATAAACCTATACTCGAATACCTGGGTTAGAATAAAACTAGCCAACGGCGATAGAATGACAGGTAAAATCTTCACCCATGTTGGCCTCAAACAGGGCTGTGTATTGGCACCAACGCTCTTTAATATTTTCACAGCGGACCTGGACAAGTGCATTGCGGAAACAGAAAGCGATCCACCAAGTCTAGCCAACCACAAAATTAGGAGCATACAGTACGCAGATGACATCGTACTCTGCAGTCAGACCCCGTTGGGCCTTCAACGTTCCATCACAAAGCTCAACGATTACATCTGTGCACAAGGGCTCCAAATTAATTATAAAAAAACGAAGATTGTCTGTTTTGCCGCTCGGCCAGGGAGGAAATCCTTTAAATGGCAAATTGCAGGCAACACATTAGAGCAGACGTCCACGTACAAATACTTGGGAGTTGTAGTCGATGCTAGGTGGTCGTTGAAAGATCATCAGTCTTACAGAAAGGCACAGGCTATCAAATTACGCTTCGCCCTAAATTTGTTAAAAAGAAAAATGAACTGTCCATCCAATTCGCATTTGTTGAAGATAATATCTGCAAAATTTCTCCCATCTCTTACGTATGGATCGGAGTTGTACAAGGGAAAAGATGGTAACTTTCTGAACACACAACAATCAGAGTTGTTCAAATACATCTTTCATATTCCGAGGTTTGTATCTCAATCCCAGATCCGCTTGGAATTCGGTCTACTAAACCAGCACCAAATCAGACAAGCAGCCATATTAAAAACATGCTGGAAATTAAGAGCTGCTGAAGAGGACACCCTTATGGGCCATTGTTGGACTGAGATAAACAACCAGAAAAAGACAAAAAACTCATGGAAAATGGTATGGGAGAACGCTGTCTCGAGCCTTAACATGGAAAAGGCATGGAACACAAATCAATCATTTGTGGCGTTCAAAAAAGAGACTAACGCAGCAGCAAAGCAAATATCATGGACAGCAGATAAAGCTGCCACAGCAAACAAAAAACATGGATGGACTGTGTTGGCCACATATGGGAAGCCGGAGCCACAACCATATTTAGTCAACCATATATCCCCAGCTGCTCAAAAAATACTTTAAAAATTACGGCTGGGAACCACCATATTAAAAAACTCACACACCTGCATGGAAGCAAACATGGCCGACACCCTCTTGTAGACTATGTGGGGAAATGGAAGAATCCTTGACGCACATATTGTGCATTTGCCCATTTTTAACAAATTTGAGACGTTATTATCTACTTCATGTTTTTCGACTTTCTCAAATTAGATCATGCCGCCCGGCTGTCATGCTGGCCCTGAACAGCGACAAACTGCAGACAGCTTGTAGGGGGGGCTAGATTTTGCCAAAAGGCACTTCAGCTAATTATGAACACTGAGGTAAAGGACGGCAAAGGTCCGAATCCGAATGTGCGAAGTGCAAGTACAACTGCAAAATCACTATGTACACAGACATTTTAGAAAGTTTCTCTATTTTAATGTATCTTTAGTTTGCATACTTTAATTTTAAAGTACAAGTTGCTTCTATTATATGAACAATATTGTAAAGGTTTTAATTAACTACATACAATAAAAAATGTACTTACTTACTACACCTAGCATGAAGTGTGGTACAGTACGCACATAGTGAAAGTGTGTGCTGGCAGGGTGTGCTTTTAAAATAACACACTGATGCAGCACAGCGAGACTGAAGTACTGAACAGTGTGCGCAGACTGAGTGCATGCCGCATGTGGGAATGCTGGTGGTTAATGTGAGCAGGGGATGCACAGCTTATGTTGTCAAATTGTTATTGTGTTTAATTTCGTTGTTTTAAATGGTTGGGTGCTATAAACAGGTGGTGTGTCCGTCCGACACACGTCTAAAGTGAATATCGTAGATGTGTCACCATGCAATTTGATGACATCCCTGTGTTTTGTGCACTCCTTTTGGTGCTTGAAAGAAACAAGCTTCCGTGAAGATTAACTACTCAAAATTTATTCACATTTATATCATTGGCTTCATGGCACTTTTCAATGTGAATTTAAATGAGTCCATGCAATTGATTATACATTTCTTAGGTGGCTCCAATGCATTTCGGGTGCCGAACGCTTCATCGGGGAGCTCTTGAATATAGGGTGTGCAGTGATTTCGAACGGCGTCTGTGGCGGTCTTCTCCACTCCCGGGGAACCAGGAATGCTGGTGGTAGCATAATACATGAGGACAGCAGTACTAGGTAGTGAGTGTGCTGTGAATGTGCCCTGAGAGCAGATGTGCCTGCACCAGTACATAACATGGAGCAGCTTGGGTTCCATTTTGGGAAGCCCAGACCTGCCTGGTGAAAACATGTGGAGAAGAGGAATCCCCCCCAAACAGAATTTTGTATTCCTGCATTCCTGTAAGCGGGATGGCACATGCATGATGAGGGGAGAGTCTGGCTCACCCTGTGCATTTGAAAGGGCTCCTTGATTCAGTAACAGATCAGACGGAAAGGGGCCTGGACACATCTCAGGAAGCGGGAGATGGGTTGATAAGAGAATCACAAGGGAAAGGGCTGAGGCTTCAGGATTAGAATAAAAATACCTTTTTATACAAAAAACAAGTATTTGACTGGAAATTGATTTATTGCTGCGCCGCCTGCATATTGAGTTATTTGTCTTGTTGAACTGTATCTGAGCTATCCCTGAGAGACCAAATCAACAGCGAGTGGAAAACCACTGGTATACCAGATGGACTGCTAGTGTAAAGTATATCCCTTTAACACCTTGAATGCTATGGGGATTTTTCTCCTGTGCTGGAACTCCATGAACCCCATTATTCATGACGAGCTGGGCTCGTCATCAGCGTAGCAGGAGGCTACTGCATGACGAGCCCAGCTCGTCATGAGCGTGGAAGGGGTTAAAGCATAAGCACACAAATAAATGTATGTTGTTGGATACACTTTTATATTATCCAAAAGATTGCAATCACTACACTGGTTGCTATATGAAACAATGTAATGTAAGGGATCGAGTCCAAATGAAGATCAGTTGAGTACAAAGTTACATAATGTTAAATGAATCACATTTGCAACTTCAATAATCAATGTACACAAAAGGATTTTTTTCGCAGATTTCACATTTACAAGAACAGTCTTCCAGATCATGCCCAATGCATTTCGGGATGCTATCCCTTCTTCAGGAAAAATAGTGCTGCCCATACATGTGATTTATAACGCCTCCTTGTTTAGAGTAACAATTCACCTTTTAATTGAAGATTTGTTTGGTATTATTTATTTATACCTTGTAAATCATTTGTTTTCAGTTAGAAAATAGTTCATATGAAAAGACATACCATGTACCAACACTTATTCAAAAAAAGAACATACTTCAAATGACTAAACTTAATTACAACAATATTACATAAAACACATATCTGAACATTTCATATGTACATTTGCACAATATCCGCATTTTTCAATTTCATATGTACATTAGCACAGTATCCGCATTTGTGATACAGTTCGATTCCAATCAAGGAATAAGGAAAATTAAGAAAAAATCAAGTGGAGAGGAGATGAATCAGTAACATGCACAGTATCAATCAAATTGAAAGACTTAATCAATGTTTCAGTCATTAAACAGTGCTTGTCTCCATTTGGCCGACGCGTTTCGAACTCGCTATATTACTTTGCGTGTCGTCATCAGGGCTGTGTGATTTTTCCTGCATGGTTTTGTGCAAAAGAATGAATAAAAAAAGGATATTTGCATCAATTCCTCTTATATAGTAAATAGCCTCATTTGATCGCTCGATATGTACATTAAGTGTAAGGGAATTACCTTACAAAAATCGTCGCAGTTTGTTGGGGTTCAATTATTTTGTAACGTCCCTGCCGTGGTTTCTAGAAGAGGGAAAACCTGATCAGTACATTGTTCCAACAGAGAGCGAGTAACCTGATGCCAAGATAATGTGCACCCCTGTCTAAAACCGTGTCATGTGTGTTACCTTGATCAAATTACGATGGGCATCCGGGGTGATTATGGGGGGTCTTGTTGGGCACCCGCCGGTCCCAGTTATGAGCCTGAGGGAATGAATGAGGAGGAAAATGGTAACTCGTACTTATATTCTACTGAGGCGCACATGACAGTCTTAGCTCCCACCCACGTGTACCTGTGCTCCGGGGAGCGTCTTTTCACTGCTCTGGCGGCTTGAGGCAGAAACAGCTCGAAAACGATTTAGAGCGGTACAAGTCCTGCAGGGGAGACAAGCGCTCGGTTAATCGCTGCTTGTCATTTATATCATAATTCGAATTGAGTATTGACGTTTGGTAATCACTTACCCGTTGTCCTTAGTTTTAGGGCTGCACTTCCAACTCCTGGCGGCATATCATCATTGCGCCATGTTGGAAGGGGGTGTGGATGTTTTATCAGATCACCTGACCTCGGGAATAGTGGGATTGTGGGATATGTAGTCTACTGCTCGTGGAGGTTTCTGCAAGGTGAAATTTTGCATTTTAGGGGGCTTTTACAGTCTAGAAATTTCAGACATGGAATTTAGCCCAGTCTGGAAACTATTAAATCGTAGTATCAGGTATGCTTCCTTTTTAAGTAGAGCATCATAAACATCTTGAACTCTCCTGTTATGCCCTATTGTATACATTTCTGAATGGCCTTGTTCAATGAAGTGTTGAACCATGGGAGCGGACACGACTTTATTTTTGATGCACGATCTGTGTTGAGTGACACGAGTGTTGATTTGCTGATTCGTTTTGCCTATATATAATTTGTCACAACTACAGATAATTGCATAAACAACATTTTTGGTTTTGCAATTACTGAAATTTTCATTCTTCCATCTTATGTTTCTGTGAAGGAATTCACTGCCCTCGATTGTTGTGTCACACGACACACAGTTTCCACATCTATGGTGGTCTGTGATCTGTTTTAGACCCCATACTGATAACAAATCATGTTTAGGTTTCTCCATCATTATATCAGCACGAACAATCTGTTGGCCTATGCTTCGGGTTTTTTTAAAAGCAAAGATAGGTTTAGGAAACGGGCATTCCAGTTCTTCCAACAAATGCCAATTTTTGAGTATGGTCTGTCTTACCTGATGGGCATGGGGGCCGAACGTTGTGACACAAACCATTTTTTCTAATTCGTGTTTGTTTTTCTGTTCAAGAAGGCACTCTCGTGGAGTGTAGCGTGCCCTCTTGTATGCGTGTTTCAACAATTTTTTAGGGTATCCCCTCGTGATCATTTCTTCACAGAACTTCTTGGAGTGCAAATCATAATCCTTGATCTCTGAGCAGTTTCTCCTGATACGGAGAAGCTGCCCATAAGGCAAATTAGTCCTCAGATTTCTCGGGTGAGCGCTCTGATGGTGGAGGATGGTATTTCTGTCTGTCTCTTTCTTAAAGAGGGACGATTTCAGGCACCCATCAATGCATCTTATTTCCACAACTAAAAAAATCATTTTCAAGTTGCTCTGTTCCATCGAAAATTTGATGTCCTGATGCTTGTTATTCAGCCACTGGTGGAATTCAATCAGTTCGGTGTGGCTCCCCTGCCACAGGAGCCACACGTCGTCAATGTATCTGAGCCACTGTTTGATATGTTTCTTGTAGGGATTGTTGTTCTCCACGAACTTGTTTTCATACTCTGCCATAAACAATATGGCCATCTCCGGATGATGTCTCTGAGAAAGTTTTATACCTGTTTCGTGACCGTCCTTGATAGTTATATAGGGCCCCCCTGGATTCAGCCTGGGAGTAATAGTCGTCCTTCAAGAACGGATAGGCTTTTTCCAGAGTAAAGGATTTAGAGTCCCTGTCGTATTGAACGGTTTTATTGTTTATGGCAGTGTCTTTAAAAGACAAAATCTCCTTTTAGATTTTTTTCAAGGAGTGCTTTGGCATCAGGAACCAGCTGGCTCTCTTGGATACTTTTAGTAACTTCCTCAATTTCTTCTAGTTCCTTTTTACATAAACGTTGTGCTGTCTCAATCGTGTGGACCATAAGGTCCCTACTGCACTTTGTATTTATACATCACTATACACGCAAATCCCGCAAAGTGAAGCTCTGGAGGTCATGGAGTTATACCTTGATAGGAGAACAAGACCTCATAGGGTCCCCACGTCCTTCATTTTGGAACTCGCTGAACTAACATTGAAGAAGAATTATTTTCGCTTCAACAACGAGTTCTTTGTACAAATCAAGGGGACAGCCATGGGCTGTCCTTATGCGCCGGAGATGGCCATATTGTTTATGGCAGAGTATGAAAACAAGTTCGTGGAGAACAACAATCCCTACAAGAAACATATCAAACAGTGGCTCAGATACATTGACGACGTGTGGCTCCTGTGGCAGGGGAGCCACACCGAACTGATTGAATTCCACCAGTGGCTGAATAACAAGCATCAGGACATCAAATTTTCGATGGAACAGAGCAACTTGAAAATGACTTTTTTAGATGTGGAAATAAGATGCATTGATGGGTGCCTGAAATCGTCCCTCTTTAAGAAAGAGACAGACAGAAATACCATCCTCCACCATCAGAGCGCACACCCGAGAAATCTGAGTACTAATTTGCCTTATGGGCAGCTTCTCCGTATCAGGAGAAACTGCTCAGAGATCAAGGATTATGATTTGCACTCCAAGAAGTTCTGTGAAGAAATTATCACGAGGGGATACCCTAAAAAATTGTTGAAACACGCATACAAGAGGGCACGCTACACTCCACGAGAGTGCCTTCTTGAACGGAAAAACAAACACGAATTAGAAAAAATGGTTTGTGTCACAACGTTGGCCCCCATGCCCATCAGGTAAGACAGACCATACTAAAAAATTGGCATTTGTTGGAAGAACTGGAATGCCCGTTTCCTAAACCTATCTTTGCTTTTAAAAAAAACCGAAGCATAGGCCAACAGATTGTTCGTGCTGATATAATGATGGAGAAACCTAAACATGATTTGTTATCAGTATGGGGTCTAAAACAGATCACAGGCCACCATAGATGTGGAAACTGTGTGTCGTGTGACACAACAATCGAGGGCAGTGAATTCCTTCACAGAAACATAAGATGGAAGAATGGAAATTTCAGTAATTGCAAAACCAAAAATGTTGTTTATGCAATAATCTGTAGTTGTGACAAATTATATATAGGCAAAACGAATCAGCAAATCAACACTCGTGTCACTCAACACAGATCGCGCATCAAAAATAAAGTTGTGTCCGCTCCCATGGTTCAACACTTCATTGAACAAGGCCATTCAGAAATGGACTTCAATTGAACAGTCCTGTATACAATAGGGCATAACAGGAGAGTTCAAGATGTTGATGATGCTCTACTTAAAAAGGAAGCCTACCTGATACTACGATTTAATAGTTTCCAGACTGGGCTAAATTCCATGTCTGAAATTTCTAGACTGTAAAAGCCCCCTAAAATGCAAAATTTCACCTTGCAGAAACCTCCACGAGCAGTAGACTACATATCCCACAATTCCCGAGGTCAGGTGATCTGATAAAACATCCACACCCCCTTCCAACATGGCGCAATGATGATATGCCGCCAGGATTTGGAAGTGCAGCCCTAAAACTAAGGACAACGGGTAAGTGATTACCAAACGTCAATGCTCAATCCGAATTATGATATAAATGACAAGCAGCGATTAACCGAGCGCTTGTCTCCCCTGCAGGACTTGTACCGCTCTAAATTGTTTTCGAGCTGTTTCTTCCTCAAGCTGCACCGAGCAGTGAAAAGACGCTCCCCGGAGCACAGGTACACGTGGGTGGGAGCTAAGACTGTCATGTGCGCCTCAGTAGAATAGAAGTACGAGTTACCATTTTCCTCCTCATTCATTCCCTCAGGCTCATAACTGGGACCGGCGGGTGCCCAACAAGACCCCCCATAATCACCCCGGATGCCCATCGTAATTTGATCAAGGTAACACACATGACACGGTTTTAGACAGGGGTGCACATTATCTTGGCATCAGGTTACTCGCTCTCTGTTGGAACAATGTACTGATCAGGTTTTCCCTCTTCTAGAAACCACGGCAGGGACGTTACAAAATAAATGAACCCCAACAAACTGCGACGATTTTTGTAAGGTAATTCCCTTACACTTAATGTACATATCGAGCGATCAAATGAGGCTATTTACTATATAAGAGGAATTGATGCAAATTTCCTTTTTTTATTCATTCTTTTGCACAAAACCATGCAGGAAAAATCACACAGCCCTGATGAGAACACGCAAAGTAATATAGCGAGTTCGAAACGCGTCGGCCAAATGGAGACAAGCACTGTTTAATGACTGAAACATTGATTAAGTCTTTCAATTTGATTGATACTGTGCATGTTACTGATTCATCTCCTCTCCACTTGATTTTTTCTTAATTTTCCTTATTCCTTGATTGGAATCGAACTGTATCACAAATGCGGATACTGTGCTAATGTACATATGAAATTGAAAAATGCGGATATTGTGCAAATGTACATATGAAATGTTCAGATTTGTGTTTTATGTAATATTGTTGTAATTAAGTTTAGTCATTTGAAGTATGTTCTTTTTTTGAATAAGTGTTGGTACATGGTATGTCTTTTCGTATGAACTATTTTCTAACTGAAAACAAATGATTTACAAGGTATAAATAAATAATACCAAACAAATCTTCATTTAAAAGGTGATTTGTTACTCTAAACAAGGAGGCGTAATAAATCACATGTATGGGCAGCACTATTTTTCTTCAAAAATTTACATATAGTCCAGCTGTCCGTACGTCCCAGGACCTATCTCCCTTTATATAAAAATCCCTTCTTCAGGGGCACTGTAAAGAGAATGATAGAAAAAACACATAACATATACGAAGCCAATGCTGGACAAGCTTACTGTGTTTTGAAACTGCGTATGCCAATGTTCAAGGTATCACAAACATAATATATGCATTGAAAGATTAATAACTCCTAATGTATCAGCTGCGGGTCAATAAATGACATGCATTACTAGAAGAGTAGAAATTGAATGTATGAGAGAAAGGTGCTCAAAGAACGAGTGAGCAAGACGGTATCACATAAGTGATGTGAAAAACAAGAAACCACCTGCTTGATTATTCCCGTTGCGTGAACCTACATGCATTGATTGTGGAACACTACAAAGTACGTGTGCTATAGGACTGGCTAATGCCAAGAGAAACACTCAGAAGAAGTTCTGCGCCAACTGTCCTATGGATACTCACTATTACCATCTGTTGCGAAAGAAGGGTCCACTGGTGTGTGCCCTTGAAAAGGTGATTATTGTGTGTGTTTCCATCCACCGTCGTTAATCAAGAATTTACCCTTTTCTCAAATGTTGAGAATCAAGCGCATAATCTCTGATGAAAACACAGTGCAAGAAGCACTTCAAGGACAGAGGGCTAAATTCATGGATCGAGGATACCCGGAGAATACCTTAGATGTTGCAGTAGTGAAAACACAATCACGAGATCGTGACAGCCTACTCAGGCCACAAGCCAAACCAGCAACCAACCGGTTGGTATTTGTGTCTAAATTCTTGTCACAATCACATTCGATCAAGAAAATAATTAAGTCCAGGTGGGACTTAGATCGAGGTGAACCTGACTTCAATGGGTTATTTGACGAAGAACCCCTTTTTGCATACACCCGCAGCAAAAATATCAAAGACATACTTTTTAGCAGGATGCCAATCATACAACAATTTAAGGGAGTGCGCAAATGTTTCAACTGTGTGCACTGCAATAATGTCATCATGGGAAATGTGATTCACCATCCGCATTCAGGTAAACCAATCACACTCAAACACAACAGTGATTGCAATACAAGTAATGTTATATATGCAATCAAATGTCCGTGTGGATTGCTTTATGTTGGCAAAACCTCACGCAAAATAAAGATAAGAATTACAGAACACAAGAGCACCATTCGCACAAAGTCTGTCAAATCTTATTTTGCTTCACATTGGCTTGAAAATCACCACAGTAATGCCCAATTACAGTTTACGATCCTTGAATCTTTGACAATCATTGAGGGCCAAAATCCTGAAAGGATACTAGCTCAGAGGGAGGCATGGTGGATCAAGTTTTTACAACCTTTAGCACCAGGTGGTCTCAACGAAAGAATTGAATTGATATGTTTTCTGTAAATATACATTATGGTCTAAAAAATATGTGTGCCCCTGGCGCGTCTCTGTAGTTTTGTACATGAATCAGCTGTTTGTCTAGTCATTCGCTACAGATTGGGCCATACGGTGTCTTACATCACATGCATGGTAGATACACTTTTTCTTTCTTTCTTTCTTTCCCTTTTTGTTTTTTCCTTTTTTCCTTTCTTCTCTCACGACTCATATTTCTTAGGCAACACCTGCACGTTTTTTTATAGCAAGAGGTACATCAGTTTTGGCAACTGTTGGCTCCATTTTCCAGTGATAGGTTTCAAGCCCACAGGCGTGTTCACCTTATTCATATTTTTCATTTTTGCGTCAGTTAGTTGCTTGAACATCACAGTATGTTCCATCCGTTCATTCCCTACATGCTCCATGGCTCACACTCTTCATATTGAATCTTTTTCGTTATTTCTATAGTGGTGACACGTTCACACCACTACAAGATGGCCGCCTGAGCTAGTCCTCTTTCTAGCTTCAGTACGCTCTAAAATCATAATATCCATGCGTGTAATTCACGAACACTTCCGCCCGTTCCAGCGCCTCAGAGGAACCCGTCCATCTAGCGGGTAAGAATCAATTCCCCTTGACAGACCTTCTAAATAGGTTCATAGGTATATTTTGGCAACTGGTAATGTATGCACACGATTGCATCCTACAGTTTTTATCCAGAGGTACCTTGAGCGTCCGCGACCACACGCTACACAGCGAGTCCGCGGTGAGCGTTATGCAGGATAAGTTCCCCCACCTGCAGGTAGGAAGTTTAAACCTTTTTCATACTCGTGCCTCTGTATGTACATTGCATTAGTGTTATCATGAGTGTTCAGCGACATTCATTGAAACTTGCGGTTGTTTCATTTCATATTCAGACGACATTTCATCGAGTCCCTAGTTACTGTTGACAACCCAGCAGCGTTTCAGTGAGTACATTTCATCATTACTACTTCTCACAGAACTTTGGTCTTTTGTCTAGCATTCAGGTTCATACACAGATTCGGTTTTTTGTTCACAGACAATAATCACCTTTTCAAGGGCACACACCAGTGGACCCTTATTTTCGCAACAGATTGTCATAGTGAGTAATCATAAGACCGTTGGCGCAGAACTTCTTCTGAGTGTTTCTCTTGGCATTAGCCAGTCCTATAGCACACGTACTTTGTAGTGTTCCACAGTCAATGCATGTAGATTCACGCAAGGGGAATAATCAAGCAGGTGGTTTCTTGTTTTTCAGATCACTTATGTGATAATGTCTTGCTCACTCGTTCTTTGAGCACCTTTCTCTCATAAATTAAATTTCTACTCTTCTAGTAATGCATGTCATTTATTGACCCACAGCTGATACATTAGGAGTTATTAATCTTTCAATGCATATATTATGTTTGTGATACCTTGGACATTGCAATACGCAGTTTCAAAATAGAGGAAGCTTGTCCAGCATTGGCTTCGTTATATGTTATGTGTTTTTTCTATCATTCTCTTTACAGTGCCCCTGAAGAAGGGATAGCATCCCGAAATGCATTGGGCATGATCTGGAAGACTGTTCTTGTAAATGTGAAATCTGCGAAAAAATTCCTTTTGTGTACATTGTTTATTGAAGTTGCAAATGTGATTCATTTAACATTAGGTAACTTTGTACTCAATTGATCTTCATTTGGACTCGATCCTTTACATTACATTGTTTCATATAGCAACCAGTGTAGTGATTGCAAATCTTTTGGATAATATAAAAGTGTATCCAACAACATACATTTATTTGTGTGCTTATGCTTTAAAGTGATATACTTTACACTAGCAGTGCATCTGGTATACCTGTGGTTTCCCACTAGCTGTTGATTTGTTTTGTCAGGCTGGCTGCCTTGTAACCAGATAGCACGCACTCATTGTTAAGTTTGTTTCTAGCATTGGTCATACTAGTTGAATAGGGAGTGCACAGCCTATATCACTTTTTCCTATCCCTGACAGAGCCTTGACTGCTCGAGCTACGTTACCCAGCTGAGAGTCAGGTGCAGAAGGAGGCGCTTGACCCAGTTGAGCAGGATCCATAGTAGGGTGGGCCCAGGGACATCAGAGGTAAAAGGCCTAAACCACCTTGGTTAGGTCGAGTATTTCCTGCGTGCCCAGTGGCCCCCGGAACGGGATTCTGACAGCCATATGTAGCCGAACGAAGAAAGTATGTAGCAAAGCTTCTTCTTGGCACATGGGTGGATTAATGTTTTTTTCAGCACACCAGGGGCTGTGTTATGCATTTTCATTCTTTGCGCCGGTAGTAAAGCTTTTCCTGGCACGTGGGTGGATTCATGTTTTTGTCAGAACACCATGGGCCGTATTATGCATTTTTATTGTTTGCGCCACGGACACCTATTATAAAGTGCGACCGGTGCAAACAATGAAAGTACGCCCTATTAGGGTGAATGCGCTGCCCTGAGGGCAGCCACGAACTCGCACTGCCCTCAGGGCAGCACATTCATGTGAAAACATAGAACATCTGCTTGTAGCCGCTCCTTTTTTTCACAGTGCAGGGGGCACCCTCTGGCACTTTTACAGGAAGATTAGAGATCCCCCTGCAGGCAAGTGCAGTCGATGACCGCACCTGCCTGCAAGGGGATGTCTGGGGGGGTCCATAGGACCCCCAGTGCCCCATCCAGAGGGCTGCTCTCAGGGGGGCACACTCGAGTGCGCCAACTTTTAGGTGACGCGCTCAGAGTTTCTTTGACTCTGTGTCCACGTCTGTAATACGGCACAGGCGCAGAGGCAAAGGGATTGCCTCCAATGGGTGACATCTCCCTTCAAGCATTCCAGTTGGGGTTGTAGATTGCCCGCCAGGAATCCTGCATCTGTTTTGGCTATCTGTATACCCAGATATTCAAAACTGTCCTTAACCTGAAACTTAGTTTCTGCGCCAAGCAGTGGAGGTGGTCCAGTGGACAGCATGTATAAGAGTGACTTATCCCAGTTAATCTGGTATCCTGAATACCCTTCAAAAAGTATAAAAATCTGCAGCAGCCACTTTATAGTAAACTGCGGTCTTGAGGCATACAGAAGGACATCGTCCGCGTATAGCAAAACCCTCTCCCAGACCCCTCCCCCATAGATGCCCAAAATCACCGGGTCGAGTGCCAATGCGAATAGTATCGGTGAAAGAGGGCACCCCTGTCTTGTACCATTATGGAGAGCAAAAGAGTGGAACACTGAACCGTTAACTTGAACCTCAGCCAGGGGATAAGTATAGAGCAACTTAATCCATGACTGGAATTGTGGGGCGAAACCAAACCGCTTCAGGACCTCAAACAGGTAGTGCCATTCTATACTGTCAAACGCCATGTGGGTATCGAGGGACAGGAGCGCTGCCTCCACTCCTAGATTGGACTTTACCAGGTGCATCACCCCATATAGCCTTCAGAGGTTAAGCCTAGTGCTTCCGCGAGGCATAAAGCCCGATTGGTCCGGGTGTATTAGGGTCGTGATTGGTGCCAGGAGTCGATTCACCAAGACTTTGGCCAGTATTTCGACTTCCATATTTAAGAGGGATATTGGTCAATACGAACTACACTGGTTATCTGACTTGCCCGGCTTGGGGATTACAACAATGGTTGCCGTCTGCTGATTGACTGGTAAACATCCCGGCTCTCGCGCTTCATTGAACATACCTAGGAGATGGGGGCCACTGTATTTGCCATGCATTTGAAGAGCTCCACTCGTAAATCATTTGGCCCGGTGCCTTCCCTGCCTGCAAATCTTGTATGGCGTCCAATATTTCCTCAGTCGTTATGTCCTTCTCAATACTCTCTCTGTCTTCCTCTGACAACACAGGTAATCTCATTTCCTCCACGAGTTCGCTGGAGTCTGTGGCCGACCTAACTGGGTTGAACTCGTATAGTTCTTAATAATAGTCTGCAAAGGCCCACGTCTTCCCTCTGTAGAGTACACCCGCCAGCTTTTGTCCCATATTTCTGACAACCAACCTCCTTTCCCTGTCCCTTTTTCCAACTAGGCTATCATTGTGTTGGCTTTGTCCCTTAGGTCGTATATTATCCTCTGCGTTGTCAAGACACAGCCGCTCTTGCGGCATTAGTTGCCAGGTCTTGCAGTTCCTGCCTCTTAAGATCTAACTGGTGTGCCAGTTCCTTATCGGCTCTCCCATCCTCCACATAAGGTGCCTCCATGTCCAGTATAGTCGCCTCCAGTCTGTCCCACTACAATCTTTATCCCCTCCTACGCAGGCCTGAACATATCCCAGCATAACTGTTTTGAACGCCTCCGCCAAAGTACAGGCCTCCTTAACCGTCCCCTAATTTTCTTGGAAATAGAGTTGCGACCGTTCCGAGACTTTTTGGGCATTATCTTTATTCTTAAAGAATCATGCATTCAGCCTGGGTGGCAGAGTATGTGTTCAGATCAGCCCCGTCTCCATTACCTCCACCGGAGAGTGATCCGAAATACCTTGCGGACCAATTCTTGCGTTAGAAAACCATGACTCTCCACCTCTGTGTGTCAGGACGTGGTCGAGTCGTGGGTAACTACCGTGGGCAGCTGAGTAGAAGGTGTACTGGCGAGTATTTGTGCAATCGCCAAAGGTCTGTCAGACCCACCGCCTCAACAAACGCGTTAAGTGGTTTCACCCTTCTCTCCTTGATAGAAGTGACTTCCCTATCGAGCCCCGGGTCGATGGTAGAGTTCATGTCACCGCCCAGTACTAGTACTCCCTGCGGAAGGTTGACTAGCAAGGTCCCCAGCGCCGTAAATGCCTCGGACCGCACCGCCGGTGGACTATAACTTGAGACAATATTAACCGCCTGTCAGTCCCATTTCCTTGTAAGGGCCACACACCTCCCAAGGGAATCGTGCCAAATCTTTCCAATCACTAAGGGGAGATCTGTTTTAATTAGGATTCCCAATCCTCCTGTTCCTTCGTATAACCAGCATGGGCAACTAACCTGTATCCGTATATATCGAGTGCTCAATATCTGTGACCTTTACAGTGCGTTTCCTGCAGTAATACAATACCCGGTGAGTGTCTTTGATGATATTGAAGTACAATGCTTTGTTTGATGTGACTCCCTAGGCCATTAACATTCCATGACATAATTTTTAGGCTGATAACCCCTTGGTGTCCCCCCATGGCTTCACCGCTACTGTCTGACCTGTTCCCTGTGACGTTATCCGTTCATGTGACCCCCATTCCTGAGTTGAGTATCCCGTCATGTACCTGGCAGGTTGTATCGATCCAGTACCCTGACCATGTAAGAATAAGAAACTAACAATAAAACAACAAAAACCTACAAAACAAAACATACCCCGGAAGACGTTAACCCCCCTCCCTGCTGCCCTGCTGGTGGGAATAGCCACTCCCACCTCCCCAACTCGCCCCGAACAAATTACCAAAAATGGGGTTGGTCGGTGTCAGGTTGCAATAGCCCCTTCTTCAAGATCCCGCTCCCTCCCCGAAATAGTACGCATGTTTAAATCCAGTAACACTATTGGTGGCATACCAGTGTATCTATAGTCACACTGTTAGAGAGTTTGTGTTCATAGTATCACCCCTACCTCCCCGCCACCCCAACAGCAAGACCTGATTTTTGCAGTTCTCGATGTGAAGTTGCACCGAGGTTGTAGTTTCCAGACCCTCCATCTCTCTCCACCGGGCAGTGTTTTGGGTGCTCTCAGTCCGATTCCACCCTTGCCGCCCTGTGTTGTTCTCGCCATCTTCCTCGTTGAGTGTTTGGCCCCACGGTGTGCCATCTCTCCAACAATTCCTTGTCTTCCTCCAGCGAACTGAAGAACCACGCTTTCCCATCGGCCTTGACTCTCAACTTGGCTGGAAACATCATAGAGTACTTGAGTTCTTTAGTGTGTAGGTCCTATTCCACTTTGTTGAAAGCACGCCTTTGCCGCTGTACATTTAGGGGGTCATTAGGATAGCGTGCGAAATACCACCCCGACCGCCATGGAGGCGGAAACCAACCGCCCGCCTGCACCGCGGATACACCGGCGGTCACATTAGGATCAACCGCCACTAAAGACCGACCGCGGCGGTAGCGGGCCAAGCAAATCCGTCCGACGCGGGCGGTGATGGCCAAAAACCGACCGCGGCGGTCGGAAAAGCTGCGGAAAAGCACCAACCCGCCGCAAGGACAGCGGACACACCGCACGGGAAATTAAGACAACCCCGAGGGTGTCGCGGTCGGGACCGCTGTTACCGACCGCTGCGGTCGCACACAGGAGTGAATGGGAAAAATAGCGGAAGTGCTGCAGCATAGACACCGCAGCGGACGGGCCATGAAAAACATGGCGGTCGATGCCAAAACACCGCAGTGATGCCAAACAGTGCACAAATAAATTCATCCATGCCCCCCAAATACATAAGACACATACAAATAAAACAAATAAAGCCAAAAAAATATTAAAAAACCAGAACAACTCCCACAACACACTTGACACCCAAAATCCACTTGGACACACCCACACAGCTGAGTATAAAGCCACCCCCTTCACTGACCACAATCCTTTGCAACACTCCAGAAGAGAAGGCCATACACCACATCTGACAGGAGTGGCAAAAGAGCACAGCACACACACACATCCACCACCACTATCACTACCACCATTACACCAGCACAAACAATCCCCCAGCACACAACACACCTCACACCTCAACACCATACCCCTGCACCCACACCCCTGCACCCACAAACACCTTAACCACCACACACCATGACAACACAAAAAATGCCCAAATTCACCGAGAGTGAGTTGACAGTCATGGTCAATGAGATTGTGAGAGTAGAGCCACAACTGTTTGGTAGCCTGGTCCAACAGACACCATTAACCACGAGGACAAAGGTGAATGCAGTAGGGACCACCCCAAGATCCAAGAAGGAGATCATGAAACGGTGGCATGATCTCAAGAGGGTTGTCAAGGAGAGGAGGAGCAAGAACTGGACGCTGGCGAACGTGACTGGCAGTGGCCCTCCCATCCCACCGAAAACATTCACACCATTGGAGGAGAAGGTGCTTGCCATACTGCTTCCTGAGAGTCTCACAGGAGTAGCCGGGGGAGCGGAGGCTGGTAAGTACAAACAAATGCTAAACAACACACTGAGAAGTACTACCTTGCAATACCTAAACACCATTACACTGTCCACCCTCACCCAACAGGTAGCTAGCCATCTTGCTTAGGAGGCCTGTATGGGGGAGGGAGGGAGGCCAGCACTACCACTCCCACCATGCCCCCTGGCCTACAGATGAGCAGGATACAGGCCTCCCCCACCCAGGAGCAAGTGTCAGCCATTCCACTGTCCACCCTCACCTAACAGGTAGGTAGCCATCTTGTATTGGAGGACTGTTTGAGGTGGGAGGCCTCCACTACTACTCCCAGCACCCCCCGTCCCACACCCCAGCAGCATGGAGGCACCCCCACCCAGGAGCATGTGTCAGCCATTGCACTGTCCACCCTAACCTAACAGGTAGGTAGCCATCTTGTATTGGAGCACTGTTTGGGGGTGGGAGGCCTGTATCACTACTCCCAGCATGTCCCCTGGCCCACACTCCAGCAGCATGGAGGCCTCCCCCACCCAGGAGCATGTGTCAGCCATTGCACTGTCCACCCTCACCTAACAGGTAGGTAGCCATCGTGTATTGGAGCACTGTTTGGTGGTGGGAGGCCTGCACTACCACTCCCAGCACCCCCCCGTCCCACACCCCAGCAGCATGGAGACACCCCCACCCAGGAGCATGTGTCAGCCATTGCACTGTCCACCCTCACCTAACAGGTAGGTAGCCATCTTGTATTGGAGCACTGTTTGGGGGTGGGAGGCCTGCACTACCACTCCCAGCACCCCCCCGTCTCACACTCCAGCAGCATGGAGGCACCCCCACCCAGTAGCATGTGTCAGCCATTGCACTGTCAACCCTCACCTAACAGGTAGGTAGCCATCTTGTATTGGAGCACTGTTTGGGGGTGGGAGGCCTGTATCACTACTCCCAGCATGTCCCCTGGCCCACACTCCAGCAGCATGGAGGCCTCCCCCACCCAGGAGCATGTGTCAGCCATTGCACTGTCCACCTTCACCTAACAGGTAGGTAGCCATCGTGTATTGGAGCACTGTTTGGGGGTGGGAGGGCTGTATCACTACTCCCAGCATGTCCCCTGGCCCACATTCCAGCAGCATGGAGGCCTCCCCCACCCAGGAGCATGTGTCAGCCATTGTACTGTCCACCCTCACCTAACAGGTAGGTAGCCATCTTGTATTGGAGCACTGTTTGGGGGTGGGAGGCCTGTATCACTACTCCCAGCATGTCCCCTTGCCCACACTCCAGCAGCATGGAGGCCTCCCCCACCCAGGAGCAAGTGTCAGCCATTGCCCAGTTCAACACACAAACTTACAGGTAGGTAGCCATCTTCACTTGGAGGGTGTTTGCGGGAGGGAGGCCTGTATCACGACTCCCAGCATGCCCCCTGACCCACACTTCAGCAGCATGGAGGCCTCCCCCATCCAGGAGCATGTGTCAGCCATTGCACTCTTCACCCTCACCGAACAGGTAGGCATCTATCTTGCTTGTGATGTCTGTCTGTTTGAGGGAGGCCTGCACTACCACTCCCACCATGCCCCCTGTCCCACAGCTAAGCAGGATACAGGCCTCCCCCACACAGGAGCATGTGTCAGCAATTGCACAGTTCAACAAACAGACTTACAGGTAGGTAGCCATCTTGTATTGGAGCACTGTTTGGGGGTGGGAGGCCTGTATCACTACTCCCAGCATGCCCCCTGGCCCACACTCCAGCAGCATGGAGGCCTCCCCCACCCAGGAGCAAGTGTCAGCCATTGCCCAGTTCAACAAACAAACTTACAAGTAGGTAGCCATCTTCACTTGGAGGGTGTTTGGGGGAGGGAGGCCTGTATCACGACTCCCAGCAAGTCCCCTGGCCCACACTTCAGCAGCATGGAGGCCTCCCCCACCCAGGAGCATTTGTCAGCCATTGCACTCTTCACCCTCACCGAACAGGTAGGTAGCTATCTTGCTTGTGATGTCTGTCTGTTTGAGGGAGGCCTGCACTATCACTCCCACCATGTCCCCTGTCCCACAGCTGAGCAGGATACAGGCCTCCCCCACCCAGGAGCATGTGTCAGTCATTGCACAGTTCAACAAACAGACTTACAGGTAGTTAGCCATCTTGCATTGGAGCACTATTTGGGGGTGGAAGGCCTGTATCACTACTCCCAGCATGACCCCTGGCCCACACTCCAGCAGCATGGAGGCCTCCCCCACCCAGGAGCATGTGTCAGCCATTGCACTCTTCACCCTCACCTAACAGGTAGGTAGCTATTTTGACTCTTCCTGATGTGTGTGTGTGTGTGGTAGACCTACATTCCTAAATGCAGCAACAATTGCATGCAATGTATCGAGATCCAACATGTATGAGTAAATGATGTTCCTCTGCACTATGAAACTACACACAGTGTGGTCATGAATTGTGCTATTGGTAACTTCATATGTGTGTAGTGTACAGACAGTCGTTTATACGCAGCTGACACAATACTTGCACAGTGCCCAACACTGACCATTCCCTATCTAATCCACAGGTGATGAAGAACTCACTGCTGAGGACCACACCAACGACCAGCAGAGCCAGTCTCCACCCCCGGCGCATGGACTCTCAGATGTGGACTCCCAGGACAGTTTGGACAATGAGCTCCAGCCCGGCCCATCTGGTGTGCCACAGACCCAGAGGTCCCAGGCCCAAATCCTCCCCACCACCACGTCTGCTGCAACAACAACGCAGCAGGTCCCTGCTGTCACGGCCTCTGCCTCCACCGCAGCCACCACCACCGCTACCGCTCTACCACTAGTACCACCAGTACCACCTGCAGCACCCTCCCTGTCTAAGGGGATGACCAGGCCACAGCAACAACTGTTGAGGGCAAGGAGAGAGTGCGTAGACCCACAGTGGCAAGGCAAGAGGTCCGTGGCAGAAGATCAGGTGGGAGGGCCAGGGTCACCACTAGACCTCGGGAGGAGTGGACACCATCCCTGGACCACTTCACCAGAGTTGTGCAGGCCTACCAAGAGGTCCAGGGACAAAGTGGCCGGTCGGATGAACTTTTAAGGGAGCTCATTCTGCTGATGAGGTCCATCGATAACCGCCTTGGACAGATGTTGGACCTCATGGGCCAGCAAGGGGCGTTGCAGAGGGACAAGCCTGTGTCCCAACCACCACCTCCGTCCCCTCCTGTTGTGCCGTAGGATGACAGTGCACCTCCTCCCCTGCGCCAACAGAGAGGGGCGAGTCCCCACACGCCGCTGGCCATTTAGCAGGCCCCCCCCACCAAAAAGATCCAGGGGGCATCCAAAGAAGAGCCTGAGAGTCTCCGGAGGCAAAGCACCTGCCACACGCCAGTCACGGAGCCAGCCGTAATGACAACCCTCTTCCCTACTGCATTGACTGTTTGGACTGTCTTTCCCCACATTTCCTTGGCAATGGCATCTGTCTGTTGGACTGGGTCACCACATCCATGTGGACTCTACTCTTGCATCTCATCGAAGAGGACTGACAACTCACTGCTCATTCCCCACTGTCATGTAAATATTCCCGCACAAATCACATGTCCACTGTCAAAATAAAATACCTGACGCACCAGATTTTGTGCAGTCTCGTTTTTAGTGCAATATTTACAATGTTGACAAGGTCCATGATGTGTCCAAATGCTGTACAGTTTGTAGTGCATGATTCGTCTGTAGCACCGAGGGAGACACAACAGAACAACAGTCACTGGTCTCATTGTGGCATCACAGGCAGAACACTACACAAAACATACACAAGACACAACAGGCATACTAGACAATGGGCTGCAGGTGTGAACAAATAGGGTCCAGCATACGTCCCCATATGGAACGTCAATGTCACATTTACCACACACAGGTGACTGAACTCGTGCCTGTCGGTTACATCCGCGCATAGCCCTTCACAACAACAGCAACCACACTAGACAATATACACGTTGTACCTCGTCACCCACCTTCAAGTGAAGTAGCGGTCGATGAGTTGCTGGCGCAGGTCTACTCCTTCGTCCTCTCCACTGTCCTCATCACTGGACTCAGGTCCTTGAGCAGGTGGGGGCCTTGGTTCCTCACCATCGTCCAGGAGCAGGGGGACCCTCTTGTGGATGGCCAGGTTGTGCAGCATACAGCATGCCACAACGATCTTGCACACCTTCCCACGCGAGTATGCCAGTGCACCTCCGGTCCTGTCAAGGCAGCGGAATCTTGACTTCAGCAGGCCAGAAGTCCATTTGATTACCCGTCGAATCCTGCCATGGGCCTCATTGTAGCGGATGTCAGCTGGGGTCCTGGGATTCCTGAGGGGGCTCAACAGCCATGGCCTACTGGGATATGCTGAGTCACCTGTGAATGACAAAGCACGCCATATCAGAAGGCATACTCACCCATAATGAGTAGCACGCTCGGGATGCAGATTCTCCATCATCCGTGGCACCATGCTGTTCCTCATGATGTACGAATCATGCGCCGAGCCTGGATACTTCGCACATACATGAGAAATGGTCATGTCCGCAAGGCACACCACCTACACATTGATGGAATGATAATGTTTGCGGTTCCTATAAATGTGCTCCGTCGCCTGTGGTGCCACCAGACCTACATGGGTGCAATCGATGGCACCAACAACATGTGGGATGCGCCCAAGGGGATATAAGTTCCCCTTCACGGCAGCCAATTCTCCTCCCCTAGGGAAATGGATGTAGCGATTCCGATACATCATCATGGCAGCAAGAACATCCCTCAGCACCATGCTGAACATGGGCTGCGACATCCCTCCAGCGCTAGCCACGGTCTCCTGGAAGGAACCTGTCGCAAAGAAGTGGAGTGCTGCCATCACCTTGTATGTGGGTGTGAATGCCGTTGGATAGTGGCGGCGAGGCTGCAGGTGGGGCTCCAATAGATCACACAGGATCTTCAGTGTTGGTCTATCCAGGTGGAATTTCCGTATTATTCCTCATTCTCCGTGTCCTCCAGCACTGTCAGGTGACGTAGGAGATTTGGCCTCTTCCTAGTTGAGATGTAAAATTTGAAATGTCAGTGACAACCATCATGAGATGGCCACAGCACATTCCATCAATGATATCATGGAAAAACATCGACTGCCTGAGAGATGCATGGCACACAAGGTTACATGGCTGGCCTTTTGATACACACAGAGGGCACACCTTGTCGCTGACAATACACAAGTGTCACAAACACATCGGAGAATGTGAATGCGCACATACTGGAGAACACAATTCACATGTGCAGGCAAGGTGCTGCAACATCCGCCAAGTAAGGAAAGTACCATGTCTGTATCATACCCCTCTGCTGTACCTGTCACACCTCAATGCATCATGTGAACTCTGCACACATCCATCAACACAATGATCAAAGTATCAGGAAAACGTTTGGTTGTGTGCATGAGCTGTTGTGAATGCACCAGTCTGATACGATACAATGAAGTGACACAAGCCTTGTCAAGGTCATCACTGACCCACTACAAATTGATTAGTACCACATCATGAACACCAGCTCAAGAGTGTCAAGCATCATCAGCCATGAAATGCATAAGTAACATGGCAGGGACCACAGACCAATGTGTGTCACACTGAACGTGAGTCCACCTGTGGATGACATGGAAGTATGGCATTGTGTGTACAATGATGTGCCCTTCACCATGTTGCTGCTGTGTACTGATACAGTGTTCAGGATTTACATAGCCATGAATGGTTATGAAAATAGCGGTACCTACCGCCTGTCCCCGGTGGCACCACCCCCTTCACAAGTGCGGAAGCCATTGGCATATGGACATGTGTACATGGCGGTGGCCATGCTCCGCCGTATGAATCGCGGTACTTACCGCCTGTCCTCGGCGGTGTGACACCAGCACCACCGCCTTCACAAGTTCAGAAGCCATTGGCACATGGACATGTGTACATGGCGGTGGCCATGCTCCGCCGTATGAATCGCGGTACCTACCACCTGTCCCCGGCGGTGTGACACCAGCACCACCCCCTTCACAGGTGCGGAAGCCATTGGCACATGGACATGTGTACATGGCTGTGGCCATGCTCCGCCGTATGAATCGCGGAACCTACCGCCTGTCCCCGGTGGTGTGACACCAGCACCACCCCCTTCACAAGTGCGGAAGCCATTGGCACATGGACATGTGTACATGGCGGTGGCCATGCTCCGCCGTATGAATCCCGGTACCTACCGCCTGTCCCCGGCGGTGTGACACCAGTACCACCCCCTTCACAAGTGCGGAAGCCATTGGCATATGGACATGTGTACATGGCGGTGGCCATGCTCCGCCGTATGAATCGCGGTACTTACCGCCTGTCCTCGGCGGTGTAACACCAGCACCACCCCCTTCACAAGTGCAGAAGCCATTGGCACATGGACATGTGTACATGGCGGTGGCCATGCTCCGCCGTATGAATCGCGGTACCTACCGCCTGTCCCCGGCGGTGTGACACCAGCACCACCCCCTTCACAGGTGCGGAAGCCATTGGCACATGGACATGTGTACATGGCGGTGGCCATGCTCCGCCGTATGAATCACGGAACCTACCGCCTGTCCCCGGTGGTGTGACACCAGCACCACCCCCTTCACAAGTGCGGAAGCCATTGGCACATGGACATGTGTACATGGCGGTGGCCATGCTCCGCCGTATGAATCCCGGTACCTACCGCCTGTCCCCGGCGGTGTGACACCAGTACCACCCCCTTCACAAGTGCGGAAGCCATTGGCATATGGACATGTGTACATGGCGGTGGCCATGCTCTGCCGTATGAATTGCGGTACCTACCGCCTGTCCCCGGCAGTGTGACACTAGCACCACCCCTTCACAAGTGCGGAAGCCATTGGCACACGGACATGTATACATGGCGGTGGCCATCCTCCGCCAGTGCGTAGGCAGTCATTGGATGCATTTGAATGATGCACCATCGTGGTAGCGCACCCTGGGCACCCGCGGTGCATCACCGCCATGGAGCATTGCCTACAGCCAATGGGAGCGATGATCGCGGTGGCATGATGCAGATTTGAAAAACGCGGAAGGTGTGCTCCGCCAGCGCGGAGGCGGTCATTGGATGATTTTGAATGATGCATCATCGCGGTAGCGCACCCCGGGCACCCGCGGTGCATCACCGCCATGGAGCATTGCCTACAGCCAATGGGAGCGATGATCGCGGTGGCATGATGCAGATTTGAAAAACGCGGAAGGTGTGCTCCGCCAGCGCGGAGGCGGTTATTGGATGATTTTGAAAGAGGCAGACCTGGACAACCAATTGGTGCTGCTTTGCAGCTTACAGTCGACCCCAGGGGGCTATAAGTTTGTGGGAGTGAGCCTCACATTTCCACTGCTCACAGAGCCTGCTGCCTGGGACCCTCTCCTGCTGCTCCCTGAAGAGCCTGCTGCCTGGGACCCTCTCCTGCTGCTGCCTGAAGAGCCTGCTGCCTGGGACCCTCTCCTGCTGCTGCCTGAAGAGCCTGCTGCCTGAGACCCTCTCCTGCTGCTGCCTCCACTGTCCTCATCACTGGACTCAGGTCCTTGAGCAGGTGGGGGCCTTGGTTCCTCACCATCGTCCAGGAGCAGGGGGGCCCTCTTGTGGATGGCCAGGTTGTGCAGCATACAGCATGCCACAACGATCTTGCACACCTTCCCACGCGAGTATGCCAGTGCACCTCCGGTCCTGTTAAGGCAGCGGAATCTTGACTTCAGCAGGCCAAAAGTCCATTTGATTACCCATCGGATCCTGCCATGGCCCTCATTGTAGCGGATGTCAGCCGGGGTCCTGGGATTTCTGAGGGGGCTCAACAGCCATGGCCTACTGGGATATGCTGAGTCACCTGTGAATGACAAAGCACGCCATATCAGTAGGCATACTCACCCACAATCGAAGCACGCTCGGGATGCAGATTCTCCATCATCCGGGGCACCATGCTGTTCATCATGATGTACGAATCATGCGCCGAGCCTGGATACTTCGCACATACATGAGAAATGGTCATGTCCGCAAGGCACACCACCTACACATTGATGGAATGATAATGTTTGCGGTTCCTATAAATGTGCTCCGTCGCCTGTGGTGCCACCAGACCTACATGGGTGCAATCGATGGCACCAACAACATGTGGGATGCGCCCAAGGGGATATAAGTCCCCCTTCACGGCAGCCAATTCTCCTCCCCTAGGGAAATGGATGTAGCGATTCCGATACATCATCATGGCAGCAAGAACATCCCTCAGCACCATGCTGAACATGGGCTGCGACATCCCTCCAGCGCTAGCCACGGTCTCCTGGAAGGAACCTGTCGCAAAGAAGTGGAGTGCTGCCATCACCTTGTATGTGGGTGTGAATGCCGTTGGATAGTGGCGGCGAGGCTGCAGGTGGGGCTCCAATAGATCACACAGGATCTTCAGTGTTGGTCTATCCAGGTGGAATTTCCGTATTATTCCTCATTCTCCGTGTCCTCCAGCACTGTCAGGTGACGTAGGAGATTTGGCCTCTTCCTAGTTGAGATGTAAAATTTGAAATGTCAGTGACAACCATCATGAGATGGCCACAGCACATTCCATCAATGATATCATGGAAAAACATCGACTGCCTGAGAGATGCATGGCACACAAGGTTACATGGCTGGCCTTTTGATACACACAGAGGGCACACCTTGTCGCTGACAATACACAAGTGCCACAAACACATCGGAGAATGTGAATGCGCACATACTGGAGAACACAATTCACATGTGCAGGCAAGGTGCTGCAACATCCGCCAAGTAAGGAAAGTACCATGTCTGTATCATACCCATCTGCTGTACCTGTCACACCTCAATGCATCATGTGAACTCTGCACACATCCATCAACACAATGATCAAAGTATCAGGAAAACGTTTGGTTGTGTGCATGAGCTGTTGTGAATGCACCAGTCTGATACGATACAATGAAGTGACACAAGCCTTGTCAAGGTCATCACTGACCCACTACAAATTGATTAGTACCACATCATGAACACCAGCTCAAGGGTGTCAAGCATCATCAGCCATGAAATGCATAAGTAACATGGCAGGGACCACAGACCAATGTGTGTCACACTGAACGTGAGTCCACCTGTGGATGACATGGAAGTATGGCATTGTGTGTACAATGATGTGCCCTTCACCATGTTGCTGCTGTGTACTGATACAGTGTTCAGGATTTACATAGCCATGAATGGTTATGAAAATAGCGGTACCTACCGCCTGTCCCCGGTGGTGTGACACCAGCACCACCCCCTTCACAAGTGCGGAAGCCATTGGCATATGGACATGTGTACATGGCGGTGGCCATGCTCCGCCGTATGAATCACGGTACTTACCGCCTGTCCTCGGCGGTGTGACACCAGCACCACCCCCTTCACAAGTGCAGAAGCCATTGGCACATGGACATGTGTACATGGCGGTGGCCATGCTCTGCCGTATGAATCGCGGAACCTACCGCCTGTCCCCGGTGGTGTGACACCAGCACCACCCCCTTCACAAGTGTGGAAGCCATTGGCACATGGACATGTGTACATGGCGGTGGCCATGCTCCGCCGTATGAATCCCGGTACCTACCGCCTGTCCCCGGCGGTGTGACACCAGTACCACCCCCTTCACAAGTGCGGAAGCCATTGGCATATGGACATTTGTACATGGCGGTGGCCATGCTCCGCCGTATGAATCGCGGTACTTACCGCCTGACCTCGGCGGTGAGACACCAGCACCACCCCCTTCACAAGTGCAGAAGCCATTGGCACATGGACATGTGTACATGGTGGTGGGCATGCTCCGCCGTATGAATCGCGGTACCTACCGCCTGTCCCCGGCGGCGTGACACCAGCACCACCCCCTTCACAGGTGCGGAAGCCATTGGCACATGGACATGTGTACATGGCGGTGGCCATGGTCCGCCGTATGAATCGCGGAACCTACCGCCTGTCCCCGGTGGTGTGACACCAGCACCACCCCCTTCACAAGTGCGGAAGCCATTGGCACATGGACATGTGTACATGGCGGTGGCCATGCTCCGCCGTATGAATCCCGGTACCTACCGCCTGTCCCCGGCGGTGTGACACCAGTACCACCCCCTTCACAAGTGCGGAAGCCATTGGCATATGGACATGTGTACATGGCGGTGGCCATGCTCTGCCGTATGAATCGCGGTACCTACCGCCTGTCCCCGGCAGTGTGCACTAGCACCACTCCTTCACAAGTGCGGAAGCCATTGGCACACGGACATGTGTACATGGCGGTGGCCATCCTCCGCCAGCGCGTAGGCGGTCATTAGATGCATTTGAATGATGCACCATTGTGGTAGCGCACCCCGGGCACCCGCGGTGCATCACCGCCATGGAGCATTGCCTTAAGCCAATGGGAGCGATGATCGCGGTGGCATGATGCAGATTTGAAAAACGCGGAAGGTGTGCTCCGCCAGCGCGGAGGCGGTCATTGGATGATTTTGAATGATGCATCATCGCGGTAGCGCACCCCGGGCACCCGCGGTGCATCACCGCCATGGAGCATTGCCTACAGCCAATGGGAGCGATGATCGCGGTGGCATGATGCAGATTTGAAAAACGCGGAAGGTGTGCTCCGCCAGCGCGGAGGCGGTTATTGGATGATTTTGAAAGAGGCAGACCTGGACAACCAATTGGTGCTGCTTTGCAGCTTACAGACGACCCCAGGGGGCTAAAAGTTTGTGGGAGTGAGCCTCACATTTCCACTGCTCAGGGAGCCTGCTGCCTGGGACCCTCTCCTGCTGCTCCCTGAAGAGCCTGCTGCCTGGGACCCTCTCCTGCTGCTGCCTGAAGAGCCTGCTGCCTGGGACCCTCTCCTGCTGCTGCCTGAAGAGCCTGCTGCCTGAGACCCTCTCCTGCTGCTGCCTCCTGAGCCTGCTGCCTGGGACCCCTCACAACTCACTTCCGCCACAGGTGTTCCATGTCCACAGGGATGGCAAGGACGGAGAAAATCTGTGCCAGTCCATTCACCAGCGAGGAGCTAGAGGTCCTTGTGGACGAGGTGCTGGCACAGTACCCAAGGCTGTTTGGTGGTCCCAATGTCGTGGTAAGTCACCAAGAAGGTAGCCGTCGGGCAGAGGGTGTCAGACGTGTAGTTGTGCTGCTGCAGTATGTGCCTGAGGGTGTGGGGTTGTGTCAAACACTGTCAGACAAGCTGACTCCAGGGCGAGGGAGTGTGTGTGTCACAATGTCACTCTTTCCCATGCCTGCACCTGTATGTGTGAGTGGGGAGTGCTACATTGTCAGCCATACAGAGCCACCGAATGTTTGCCATGTAGGTGCCAGGACATTAATAGCTTGTGTGAGTATTTCTGTGGGCCCCTGTTGTCTGACTCAGTGTGACCCAGGGAGTCGGAACAGTGGCTGCCCACACAAACGAAAAACAACACCAGACTTACATGTTCCTTGCCCCAGTTCCTTCCCAATGAATAATAGATATGCCACATATGTGCACTGTGTAATTTCAGACTCACACACTTCTGTCGATGCATATTATGTTGATGCATCTTGCATTAGTGAGATTATCCTGGACACTATACGCCCCAATGTGTGCATGCAATCACATCTGTGTGGGCCATGCAAAGTGCCCAGTTTGGGATGGAGGGAGGTTACAATAGGTCCGGAGTCTGGGTCTTGCTACTGTACTGATAGATGTTGGTACTTGACATTATGGAACTGGTCATTTACCCTTCTTTTCTCTCATACCTGCAGCTCAAGGTAAACCAGCGTAAGGCCGTGTGGCGGGCCATTGCGGCAAAGGTGCGAGCCCTGGGGGTATCCAACCGCCGACGCACACACTGCCACAAAAGGTGGGACGACATCAGTCGGCTGGCAAAAACCGTGGCTGAGATGATGTTGGGGATGCTACCACGCACAGGGTGTTTGGCACGGCGCAGCATGACTCCAGTGATTGGCCGCATCTTGGCAGTGACTCATCCAGACCTGGATGCACGTCTGAAGGAGCATCGCCAGCAAGGCAGGACTGGTGAGTATCTGGGAGCGTGACTTTTGCTTGGAGTGGATGCATGTGTACAGGGCCTGTGGCAGCGGTGAGCCATGCGATGTGCGTGTGTTGCTGTGCTGTGCTGTGTCATGTGAGTGGCTGCTGTGATGTGTGCTTGTATCAGGTATTGTGCCACCCTGGCCTTACAGAGCAGATACTCCCTGCTGTACTTTCACATTACCAGATGTGTTGGGCTCCACATGGTCATTCAGCATTGGGATGGTGTGTGTGATCTATTATGGGGTGAACAGCAGTGTCCACTTGCTGAGTGTGAATTCATGTATGCCTACTTTGCCTGCACCATGATCGTTGGTGCCCCAACATCTGCAAATAATGTGCCCCAGATTATCACATGGTGCTTGCTTTGGCCTACGTGGCATTGGGGACTGTGATGTCCTAATAGGTGTGTGTGTTGTCCCCTCATGTTCCCTGGAGGTCTGGTAGTGGTAACAAGTGTTGTACCCTCATCATGTCACAAGGTGTGGGCAGGCCAAGTTGTGTGTGTGGTACACTTCATCTACGGGCAGGGTGCAGTGCTGTGTGGCATCAACATGGCTCACTCATGGCAGATATTCAGCATTGCAGGCACTGTTGTGGTCTATGTTGTGTGTAGCTGCACAGTGATTGCAGGGGGTGGTGGTTACCCTGTAGATTTGGGCCTCTCCTGTAGTGCATTGTCTTGAATTTGTGTGACCAGATGATGACACTTACACAACCCTGTATCTCTCTCTCATGCAGATTCGCAAGAGACCATGGAGGAACATGAGCCCGAACCCAGTGGTGGCGAGAGTAGCACTACAGCTGCAGCGGAGGCCAGTGATACAGGGCCCACCAGCGCATCAGATGGGGACAGAAGTATGCAGGAGGAATCCGTGGCTGAGACACAGAGTACCATGAAAGACAAACAAGATTTTCCCTCAGCGGCCATACAGTTATGCATCACATTTCTGTCATTATTCAATTATATAATGTTGGTGACCAAAAAAGCAAATAGTCTATTATGATCCATTCGATTATTTCATTTTTATTATATTTGGATTATCCTCATTATTTTCTTCTTTTTTGTAACTTTTTTTCAGTGGTGTTGTCTTATTTCTTTACAACAACAACATAATTCATCACTTTTTTTATAAAAAGACAGTTTTTTTTAATATATATACAAAAATATTCTTCATAAATTTCTAACAAAAAAGAACAATGATATACAGTACACAATAATCTAAATTCCCCTGGTTAATAAACAATTACACTCATCACTCTAACTCATACACACTCTACAACATACATAACCACACTATCTGAGATGGAGAGCCTGAATCATGGAAGGCAGAAATTATCTGCCAAACCCTATTGGGTCTCAGAACTAAGCCTAAGACCCCGCACTAGGTCGACGCGCGTTTCGGCGGCCCACGGCCACCTTCTTCAGGACCTCTGTCAGAATCGCACTCCAAAATTCCAGGGGACCTCTATATAAAATGGTGTAACCTACGCCACAGACTCTCTTCCAACTGATCTCTTCGTAACGTCCACTATTTGTGTGATTTCCAATAATAACGTGACTGATGTTTCCCACTCGGCACCTTCTATTCATTTAGTCATGTTTGGTAGGCTGATGAATTCCATCCAATTAAGACCGCCCACGTAATCAAAGTGTAGTATATGGTCACCTCTTAGTTTTGTAAGTGAGGCGTCGGGTCGGGTAGAGCTAATTTTCCCGGATTCGATATTGACCGCCGCCTGTCTTTTCTTCCTATCCCTCAAACTGGGGACTGATATGCTCAATGGCATTCCTCTCGGCGTGTCCGTCCGTACGTCTGTATAATCGATTATACAGACGTACGGACGGACATGACTAAATGAATAGAAGGTGCCGAGTGGGAAACATCAGTCACGTTATTATTGGAAATCACACAAATAGTGGACGTTACGAAGAGATCAGTTGGAAGAGAGTCTGTGGCGTAGGTTACACCATTTTATGATTCAGGCTCTCCATCTCAGATAGTGTGGTTATGTATGTTGTAGAGTGTGTATGAGTTAGAGTGATGAGTGTAATTGTTTATTGACCAGGGGAATTTAGATTATTGTGTACTGTATATCATTGTTCTTTTTTGTTAGAAATTTATGAAGAATATTTTTGTATATATATTAAAAAAAACTGTCTTTTTATAAAAAAAGTGATGAATTATGTTGTTGTTGTAAAGAAATAAGACAACACCACTGAAAAAAAGTTACAAAAAAGAAGAAAATAATGAGGATAATCCAAATATAATAAAAATGAAATAATCGAATGGATCATAATAGACTATTTGCTTTTTTGGTCACCAACATTATATAATTGAATAATGACAGAAATGTGATGCATAACTGTATGGCCGCTGAGGGAAAATCTTGTTTGTCTTTCATGATACCGTCTCCCCTCTCTTTCCCTGGCCTATCTGTATACTGAGGGGGTCCCATTATTTCTGCTGCTGAGACACAGAGTACCACATCATCTGATGCCGGCGGGGATGCATCCATGTTGGCAGGCACAGGGGATGGGGAGTCTGCATCATCATCTACCACCCAGTGGCCACTGCCCAGCCTCCCATCCACTTCTTCTGGTGCTGCACGTATCCGTGTCACTAAGAGGGGACGAGCCACATTAACACCTGGCACCGCTGCACCTGCACCTGTCCCCCCTGCTGCCCTCACTGCAGAGTGTGTAGAGCTCCTGCGCCAGCTCTGTGTGGGTCAGACCGCCCTGCTCAATGCCTTCAGTGACCATGACAAGAATTTAGGCCAGGTGGTTGCATACACGGAGGGCATACACTCTGACGTGGGTGGGCTACATCGTACAGTCCAGGCGTTGTCATCCACAGTGACGTCAGCCCTTCAACAGGCACATGCTCCCATTGCAGCTCTGGTGCCTTTGTCTACCCCCCAGTCAGTGGCCACATCAGGTGACAGTGACCACGGTTCGCCTGCGTCACCAAAAAGATACAGCACCAGGAGCACACAACAGACACAACCCAAACACTCCCGCCCACAGACATCATCCCCACTGAAGAGCAGGGCCACCCCACAATGCACAGACAAGGGCCAGTCAGGGAAGATCAAGGCCAGGCGATCAATGAGGCAGACATCAGGCTCACATGCAGCAGAGGCATCACCAGCAAAAGACTCTCCTGTCACAGAAACTTCACACAGACCTACCCATGCAGTGTATGTGTCCACTGAGGAGGTGTTGCATATCAGGGGTACACCTAGGAAGAGCACAGGGCCACATTCACCCACCACATCTACCCCAATTCTGAGTCCATTGAAGCAGGTGGAGGAGGGCACTGTAAAGACCACTCCTGCCAAGAAGTCAAAGGAGGGCACTGTAGGGGGTACACCTGCCAAGAAGTCGAAGGAGGGCACTGTTGGGGGTACACCTGCCAAGAAATCAAAGGAGGGCACTCTAGAGACCACCCCTGGCAAAAAGGCAAAGAAGGGCACTGTAGACACCACCCCTGGCACAAAGGCAAAGCATGGCACTGTAGACACCACCCCTGGCACAAAGGCAAAGCAGGGCACTGTAGATACCACCCCTGGCACAAAGGCAAAGCAGGGCACTGTAGACACCACCCCTGGCACAAAGGCAAATCAGGCCACTGTAGGGGGTACACCAGGCAAAGAGGGGAAGGAGGTCCTGAGGTGTAGCCAGACCAAGCGTTCTGCAGGTTCCAGCACATCACCAGAGGTAGTGCCAGTGTCTGCACCTGATGTGGGACAGTTGGTGTGTGTGCCTGTTGGGTCATCAACACTTCCCATCAACCCCAAGACAGGGAAGACAATTCATATTCCCAAAAAGTGGAAGGGCACCCCTTCAACCTCTCCCACCCACTCTGTGTCAGAAGTCTGCATGACTGCACCTCCACGTGCCACTATGCCACCTGGTCCACACAACCCTCCAGCTTGCCAAGCCGCTGTTAGCCCCACATCACCTGTGGCTCTGTCACCCCAGTTAAGTGGGCCTGCTGTCACTGACACACAGCCAGGTCCAATTCTTCATGACTTCCAGGAGTGAGTTGACATCCCCCACATGCGCCTGTGCCTCATACGGGTGTGCTAGTCCTGACCATTGTTTACAAGCATGGACAGTGGCCCTGTAGCTCTGCTGTGTCGTGCTGTCACCTGTGCCTTGGACACTGGCCCTGTTGCTCTGCTGTGCTGTACTCTCCCCTGCCATGGACACTGGCCCTGTTGCTCTTCTGTGCTGGCCTCTCACCTGTGCCTTGGTCACTGGCCCTGTAGCTCTGCTGTGTCGTGCTCTCACCTGTGCCTTGGACACTGGCCCTGTAGCTCTGCTGTGTCGTGCTCTCACCTGTGCCTTGGACACTGGCCCTGTTGCTCTGCTGTGCTGGCCTCTCACCTGTGCTTTGGACACTGGCCCTGTAGCTCTGCTGTGCTGGCCTCTCACCTGTGCCTTGGACACTGGCCCTATTGCTCTGCTGTGCTGTACTCTCCCCTGCCATGGACACTGGCCCTGTTGCTCAGCTGTGCTGGCCTCTCACATGTGCCTTGGACACTTGCCCTGTAGCTTTGTTTTGTCGGGCTCTCACCTGTGCCTTGGACACTGGCCCTGTTGTTCTGCTGTGTTGTGCTCTCACCTGTGCCTTGGCCACTGGCCCTGTTGCTCTGCTGTGTCATGTTCTCATCTGTGCCTTGGACACTGGCCATGTTGCTCTGCTGTGCTATACTGTCCCTTGCCATGGACACTGGCCCTGTTGCTCTGCTGTGCTGGCCTCTCACCTGTGCCTTGGACACTGGCCTTCCTGTTTGTGTTTCACCTGTGCATGTGATATAGCATTTTTGCATCATTTTAAGCCTTGCTGTTGTCTACTAATGTTGTACCGCTGCATCTGTGCAATATGTGAATAAATACAGTTACTTCTGGTGTGTGTTTTGTCGGTGTCCTTGCTGATTAAAGTTCTGTTTGTGTTCGCATTTGATTGCCTGTGCACAATGCTCCATGTATCACTTCAACATTGCAAGGCTCTTTGCAGCCATCATAATTTTGGGCAGGGGTGACAGGGTCTTAAGTCCATTCTGAGCCTGAAAATTGTGTGATCTGTGATGGCTGTTTTACCTGGCATGCAGTAATCTTGTTAGTGATTTGCTGTTGTTGCCTACACTGTTTGGGGGACACTGCCAGCACCGGGTGTGATGCTGTGCAGATGTTTCGAAGCTGGCTGGGATATGTAATGTAGTATGTGTGTGGATTGCTTTCTGTGTGCCCAGCCTTGTATGTGTATGGTCATCTTGTGTTGGGCCTTGGTCCTGGTGCCATGGCCTACATGAGATGCGTGGTGTTGGGTGTAGCAAAGGTGTGCAGTGTGAAGGGTGTCAGTTTGTAGTGGATCTGTGTGTGCCCCTGTATTGTGTGAGACACACATGTGTCACCCAGGAGTTGTATGCCTTTTGTTTGTTTTGTCTTGCCCTGGGGAGAGGATTGTATGCCCTTGTGTGAGCTGTTTGTAGTGCACTGTGTTGTGTGTAGGTGTATCCATGGTGTTGTGTGAGACTCCTCCTTGTTGTGTTTGTCACTTTGGAGTGTACAAAGTGTGTGAGTTGCACGTCAGTGTTGTGTTTGATTGGTCCTCAATATGTCTTGGGTGTTCTTGTGTGAACTGTGTGGCCCTGCTGCTCCACACTGGCATTGTGTTTGTGTTTGTCATGCATTGCAGGCATATGTTGGTTTTTCAACTCCTGTATGGCATGGTGTGTGTGGTTTTAGGCCATCCCCTATGTGTGCCACTTGTGCTTGGCCATTGTGGGTGTTCCGACCCTCTATTTGTGTGTGGTACACCCCTTACATGTCTGCTACTGACATGCAGGCTGTTTAACTTAGATGTCAGCTTTCCCCTTGGTTTCCATGTGTGTGTGCTTCCCCATCATTTCATATGTGGGCTTGTGCTTTGTGGTGCAGTTCATGGGCCATAGGTTTTGTTCCACTCTGGACATTGCCCTAATGGTTTATGTGTGTTGTCCTTGTGCTATTGGTCATTCTGTAGTGGTCATGTGGACTTCAGCTGTGTGTCCTGGTCAGTGCTCAGGTGGAGGTGGCTGTGCTCTTGTATCCCAGAGTGGTGCATGTGTAGTTGTTGTGTTTGATGTGTGGATGTAGGGTGTGGAATTGCTTCAGTTCCTGGGTGTGGTGTTGTATTCGTGCAGTGCTGATTTGTGGTGTGTGATACGGTTGTGTCAATCATGCCTGTTAGGCAGACAATGCTTGTCATGCATGCGGTGCTGTGTGTATGTGGCCTTGGCATTGCCTGATATGCATCCCCTGATGTCTTGTGGTGTTTGTTGATAGAGGTTTCATGTGCATCTGTGATGGGTTTGATGTGGCTGTGTGTGTTGGTCCTGATGCACTTCGTGTGTGATTTGTGTTTTGGTGTGTGTGTTTTGTTCTTGAGTGATGTTGTTGTTTACTCCTGTTGTGTCTGTTCTCCCATTGATTTTCCCCAGTTTGGCTGACAGGGTATGTGTGTTTCTGTTGGAGTTCAGTATGTGTTCCTGTATTGTTTGTGTGTTGTTCTTGTTCAGGCATCGGTTGTGGCATCCCTGTGTGTGTGTTGTGTTTGTGGCTACACCCAGGGTGTGTGTTTGTTTGTGTGTGTGTGTGTGCTGGCAAGGATTGTGAGCCTTGAGTATGTGTGGCAGTGGTGTGGTGTGTTCCTTGTCCGCCACTCCTGCAGTGGCTGTCTCCCTGGTTGTGTGTTGTGTGGTGCAGGGAGTGTGTATTGTGCTTGTTGTTGCAGTGCTTGTTGGTGTGCATGGGGGTGCATGGGATGGGCACCTGGCATGTGGGTTGATGGGGTGTGTTGCTGTGTGGTTGGGGGCTGTGTATCCCTGCGGTGTTTGTGCCCTGCCCATGCCTTGGAGTGGCCCTGCCTTCTGCATAGTGCGCATGTGTTGACCGCGGCGGTGACGTGACCGGGACCGGGACGTTGCTGTTGGTTGGCGGTCAATGTGTGTCCCGGATGCTGAGGGGTGCCTTGTTGTGAGGTGGGTGATGTGTGGGCGCCCCTATGGATGTGTTGTGTCCCCCAGCAGGGTGTCTGTGTGGTGATTGGACCCTGTGTCGGCATGTGTGTTGTGTGTTGCCATTTGTGTAGTTGCATAACTTCGGGGTCGTCCGCGGCGGACCCTCTGACGATAGTGTTGTAGGAGGAACATCACCGGATGCATATGGAGGGCTGGGTTCATGGCTTTCATGACCGGGTCTCGGCGTTCGCGCTCCGCTGTCGACTTTCCGCCTGCTCAGGCTGGGCGGTGTCTCTGCTGCGGTGCGTCTGCTTGTTTGGGCCATCCTAATTTGGCGAGCGGGTTGGACGTCATTCTGCACGGCGGAGAGTCTCGATTGGCTCCCGCCGCCGTGGTGGCGGGCGTACTTTGATGGCGGTGTTCGTCGCTCCACCGCGGACGGGAAATGACCTATGTTTACCTATCCTAATGTGGCGGACGTGAGTTACGCTGCCCGCGGGCGGAAAAAGCTGTTTTTCCGCCCCGCCACCACCCGACATCCTAATGGACCCCTTAGTGTGAAGTCGGGGAAAAATCGGATCACAGCATTCTCGTGATGCAGGTCTCCGTGCTGAAGAGCCGCTTGTAGCATTGCTTCTCTATCTCTGAAGTTGAGGTTCCTTGCGATGATTGTCCTTGGTAGAGTGCTGGGTTTGGGCTTAGGAATGGGAGCCCTATGTGCCCTTTCAATAGTGAAGTAGTACGAGAGATGCTTTGGTTTAAGATGATTTTGGATCAAGTCTTCCAGGAAGAGGTCAACACTAGGTCCCTCCATACCCTCCAGCACTCCCACCACTCTAATAGTGTTCCTTCGTGCCCGCCCCTCCTGGCCCTCCAGTTTAGCCACTATGGCGTCCTGCTGTTTTGTGAGGGCCTGAACCTGTTCCTCCAAGCTTTTCATACTAGTCTGTAACTGAGCCACCTCTTGTTGAATAACAGCTACTTTCTCTGACATCTTTCGGAAGTCCACTCTCAGGAGGTTAACGTCCACTGTTACTGTGTCTATTTTAGGGTCAATTGTGCCCTTTAGGTCTGCAATCGCCGCCATGATCGCGCTTAGGGAAGGCTCAGGTTGTTCACCTGGTAGTTTTTTTTAAACTTTTTTTTTTTTAAATCATTTCTATTGAATTTTAGAAGCAATTCATCTCAAATACAGTAAAACAACTCAGACCAGTACACTACAGCATTCGTCAACCAAGTGATATGGATTATAAAAGCACATAGATGTGGCACAGATACACCAGTTACCGTAATTAATCAGAAGGACATATACAATCTATATCATGGAATAATCGGATTAGCACTTAAATAATGTGTTAAATATTGCCAATAGTCTTTTGGCCTGGATCGGGCAGGAAGTTCTTCTTCATATGTTCGTAGCGTGTCCTGACAGTGGGACATATCACTGAGCCATTGTTTAATATTCGGTGTGACTTTACTGTCCCAACACATGGATATTCGCTGTTTGGCGCCACCACACAGAATTTGCGTTTCATAGCGCAGACTTCTCTCAAAAGCCCCAATAGGCACACCCGGATATTGCATACAAGGGTTGTACCCACCATGTCTGTCAGTATTGAGGTGACCTGCTCCTAGTATGATCGTATATTTAAGCAGTGCAATGCTAAATGAATGAAATCAGCTTGGTCAAAACCACAACGTTTACAACTCTCTTCTGAGTGAAGCCCATATTTGCACAGCTTTACAGGCGTGTGGTACACTTGATGCAGATATTTGAAATGTACAAGCCGCAGATTACCATTAGGTGTTGACATCTTAATCAAATGACATGTCGTTTGCCAATCTACCTCCGAGAGAGGGTCGTCTAATACCAAGCTCCATCTGTCCATGGCTTTGTGAGTATTGCCATTTATTTCAATTTGCGCATTAGTGTAAAGACGAGACACTAAATGTGTAGTGTTTGGAGACGTCAGTATTAGTTGTAGTGAGTCGAGTTGCGGCGGTTCATCCGGATAGTTAGGGTACAATTGTTTGATCGCCTCTTATAATCTGTAGTGGGTGAAGCGAAACATCAGCGTCTGGTTCTATACATATGAAAGTTCCTGTATCGTTTTGAATTTCCCGTTATTATATAGATCTCCTAATTATCCAGACCGACCTGACGCAATAAGCCCATGCCCACCTCCTCACTTGTAACCGATATATCAGGGTGGAAATGGAGTGGTTGAGCTGGTGCGTAAACTGGGAGTTTGTGTGCCATCTGGCCTAGTCTTTGCCATGCATCATTGGTAGCATCAATAGTATTAATATCCTTATCATGTAGAGGTGGTCGTTTGTGTGTAATGATTGCGGTTAAAGGTATAGGCCTTGCATCTCCCTCCTCTATAGCTGTATGTGTCATGTATGGGATCTGGTGGTACCAGTATGTGGCATATTGTGCCTGCGCACATAGATAGTAAAGAAGAAAATCCGGAACACATAGTCCCCCTTTGGAGCATGGTAGCGTCAGAGTGCGTAATTCAATACGTGCCTGCTTGCCTGCCCAAATCAGCCTGATCACTACAGAAGATATACGCTTGAATACCTCTCTTGGAGGGGGGATTGGGATATTGTTGAATAGGTAAAGGAGTTTAGGGAGGATTACCATTTTGACAATCGCTATACGGTCAGCTAGTGATAGTGGCAATTGTGTCCATCGGTTCATCTTGTCCTCTATTGAAGGATTGAACCTGCAGGCTCACCCTCATCTCCTCTACTGAGGGAACTGCACTGGCTGTCTGTAAAGAAAAGATCTTTCTTCAAGATCTGCTGCCTGACATATACTGCCATGAATGAAAGAGGTCCGCTGTATCTGCAGAAAAAACTGCGGAAGTACTCTCCTTGCATGAACCTTAGATCCAGCTCTCAAGGCCTCTTAGTGATCCCTCGGGTCAGATTATTCCGAACGGGAGGCAGAGCCTTTTCATTTCTTGCCCCGAAATACTGGAACCAACTTCCTCACGCCATACGAAAAATCACAAATTATAATATTTTTAGGAAACAACTGAAAACCTTTTTGTTTTAGTAATTTCTGTTTGTTCTCCTTTTGTGCCTAGCTAGCGCCGTGATGCCCCAGGGTGATTTGAGCGCTTTATAAACTTTTAACATAACATAACATAACAAGACAGCACCCTGCCATAGTTGGTCCTAATAACAATTTTTGGGTCCCTGTGATACCATACTCCTAGGTATTTGATGGGATCTTCCTGCCATTCCAGTGGGAATTCAGTGGTGTGCGGCAGTGTAGTGTCAGTGAGGGGAATAATAGACGATTTGTCCCAGTTGATTTGGAGCCCAGATTGCCCTCCGAATTTAATATACTCTCGTAACAAGGGTGCTAAATGGGTCTCAGGGTCTCGAACATATAGCAGCATGTCATCCGCATAGAGCGAAATGTGTAGGGGCCTACTCGGGAATTGCAGCACAGAGGGGTGGTGGTGCTGTCATACCTTGCATGCAAGTGGTTCTAAAGCTAGGGCAAACAATAAGGGGGATAATGGACAGCCTTGTCTTGTCCTGCGTTCTATCTTTATTGAGTCGGAGACATAGCCATTGACCCGTATCCTAGCCACCGGTTGTGTGTATATTAGCTTAACCCACTGGATGAACAACAGGGGGAAGCCCATCCTGTTAAGAACTGTGATGAGGTAAGACCATTCGATTGAGTCAAATGCCTTGGCGGCATCTAACATGACCACTACGGCTTTGGTGCTTGGGACCAAGTAGTGGGATAGAGCGAACAATGTGCGAGTGTTGTGCATGGTTGCTCTTGATGGTATAAAGCCAGATTGGTCTGGGAGGACCAAACTCGTCATAAGAGGTTGCAATCTCATGGCAAGGATCTTAGCCAGGATCTTAAGTCCACGTTTATGAGCGATAAAGGACGATATGAATCGCAGAGCTCAGGATCTTTAGCTGGCTTTAAGAGCGCGATTACCATTGCTTCCCTCAGGGTTGGTGGGAGTATGTTTTTCTCAAAGGCATCACCAAACATTTCGACTAAGCGGGGGGCTAAGAGTTCAGCGTATTGTTTGTAAAATTCGCATGTGAACCCGTCAGGCCCAGGGGCTTTGCCATTCGGCAGTGATTTAATTATCTCAGTGACTTCCTCTACAGTTATCGGGAGCGACAGATACGCCCTTTGCGAGTCTGAGAGCCAGGCAATTGCTACGTCTTCGAGATATTTAAATATCTCATCAGTTGTTGCGGTTGGTTGTGACTTATAAAGCATGCCGTACGTTTTAACAAATCCTTGCAAAATATCGATCGATCGGTGCAAATAAAGCCTGCTTCATCTCGTATTTGTAAAACCGCCTGGGACCCGCGCCCCCCACAGATTTTGGCAGCTAATACCCTGCCTGGCCTGCCTCCCTCACCAAAGGCTTTAGCTTTGGGGCGCTTATGGACATATTTGATCTCATCCTCAGCAAAGGTTTGATATTCAGTAAGCGCCTTCCGTATCTCTCCTAATATAGATTGGTTTTGGGTTGATTCGTATTGGTGTTCTAGTGATTTTAATTGTGTCTCACATCGTGCTAGCTGTGCACGAATGTCACGCAGGATCCCCACCGTAGTACTTATGCAGACCCCTCGTATCGTTGCTTTGAAAGCCTCCCACAGTAAACTTGGGTCCTCCGTCGAACTCTCATTCAGTTGAAAGTAGTCTTTAATTGCCTTGGCTATAGTATCCGCATATATTGAATCCGTAAGTGCAGTGGCATTAAACCTCCATCTATGGGAAGGTGTCTTGTAGCGTGGCATGTTGAGGGTCAGCACGATTGGATAGTGGTCAAATAGGGATTTGGGCATGTGTTTAATGTTTGTTGTCCATAACAGAGTGTCTGCGGAACCCAACCAGTAATCAATTCGGGACCAGCTGTTATATGCTACCAATGTATGTATTGCTTCGTTAACCCCTGGATGTCTTGCCCTCCATATGTCATGCAGCTGTAAATCAGCCATCACGTCGAGCACTTTAGCTCGCGCTTTTCTTTGTGGCTCAGATGTCGTCCCTGCCCTGTCTGCTTGGTCATTCAAAGCCAGGTTTAAATCTCCCCCCCATAATAGAGTGCAATCTGCCTTATCATGCAGGTGTTGCCATATTTCGTGATAGAAGTCAGTGGCGTCAATGTTCGGCCCATATGTGTTGACAATCGTTACCCGGTGTCCCTGGAGCATACCCGTCACTATAACGTACCTCCCTTGGATGTCAGTTATAGCATTCTCAATTTTAAAATTTGTGCCTTTCTTTACCAGTATCGAGACTCCTCTAGAATAAGAAGAGTATGTGGAGTTGTGTGTGTTTTCTGCCCAATTCTGGCCAATACGGGCATGAGTGTCCGGGGCTGTGTGGGTTTTCTGCAGTAACGCAACGTCTATATGCCACCTATCCATGCATGCAAAAAGCTGTCTGATTTTCTTCGGATTGGCAAAGCCTCGTATGTTCCATGTGAGCATGTTTAAAGTAAGTCTACCCGGTGTGTTGTTTGTCATAGTTGATACAGATAGTGAGTCATAAGTCCACTGAGATTGTGTACCTGTTGTCCTCATAATGCACAAAACCAATTGTGTGTACATACGGAACGTGCAACGTACAGAAACATTTCATCTTGGGTTTCAGCAATGCCTCTGTCACGGGGTCGCGGAGTCACCTATATTGTTCCCGTGACTAACTCTCCGTCTCCGCTACAGGACTGGTCTGGGCCCTTTAAGGGAAGCCTGGACTTCCCTGACTTTGAACCCAACCCCCTGACGTCAGAGGACGTCGGCCTATCCTCATTGGCCGCAACAGAAGAAAAGGTGGACCCGGAAGACGCAGAGTTGCTGGTGTGCCGAGGAGACATCGAGCCGAGGAGAAGAAACCGATGTAAGGAGCAAGGGACTGAGGACGCAGAGTCGGTGGGAAGATCCTGTGAACCCGGGACAAAGCAAGCCGACAACGGAACATCGGAGCGAGAGGGAGACCCAGAAGACCCGCCGAGGGAGAAGCCAGGAGGCCACCGTCCCCACGCATCGCCCAGCCATGCGCAGGAAGACGCGTGGCTCAGCCAGGTACGGGGGCGCTTGAGAGACAAAGGGGGGACCGCGTAACGGAGGGAGTGGTAGGGACTGTCGTTCCAGGCCACCAGTTCCTTTGAGCACTTTTCACACAACACTTCGGGATACTGTTCTTTCGAGGTCGCTGCTGGTGACGGTTGTTCGGTCTATCTCTTCCTCACGAATGTTACCCACACTCTCTGCCCCATTTTCATTTGCTAGAATCAAGCAGTGAACTAACTGCCACGTTTCCTTTCTCCTCTTCCAACCGGGCGAGACGGAGAGACCGGGCTGTGAAGAAAACCGATGACAAAGCAGAAAGACAACCGAATCCCATGGGAAAGTCGGAACTGCATTTTGAACTGCATTGTGAAGAAAAACCTAATAAAACTTTCTGTTCGGTACCTTAGTAGTGGCTCCTTCTCTCCTTGTACACCCATAAGGTTACAAGTGGCGAGCCAGATAGGAGTCTTTCGTCTATCAAGATGGAGACTTTACTTACCCAGATGAGGGAAGGACAGGCCAAATTGGAATGGGCTATAGGGCAGTCCACTGAACAAGCTGACAATGATAGAGCCGCGTTTACAGCCGCCATACAGCAAGCCGATAATCTGACTAAACTAGCCGAGGGACAAACCCAGCTCTTAGTGACCCTTGGGCAAACCCGCGCCGCTGCCCCTCCAGGAGCCGTGGTGCCTCTTCAAAAGTATGTAGCGGGTGATGATCCCATATCGTTCTTTCTGAACTTTGAAAGGGCTGCTAGAGCCAGTGCATGGCCGGGAGAAAGGTGGCCCTTCTATCTCGCTCCTCTTCTATCAGGTGAGGCCCAAGCAGCGTATCAGCTGGCCAACAAAGACAGTACAGCGGCCTATGGACATGTAAAACAATTCATTTTAGACAGGCTTGGGGTCGACGATGAGAGCCATAGATTGCGATTTCGACAAGAAAAGGGACTTCCAAACGACACACCCAAAACGTTGTTTTACAAATTAAAAGATGCAGCTGACAGATGGTTGAAACCGCAGGATTCGACCATGGAAGATGTTATGAGCAAGATATACCTAGAGCAATTTCTTGAAGCTCTACCATATGGGACTCCAAGATGGCTTAGACAGCATGCAGGAAAAACATTGGAGAATGCAATAGAAATGGCTACATCTTATGCCAGAGCCCAAACCCGTCCTAACTTCCGAGAAGCTGAAAGAAACAACACCAACAAAGCCCCTGTGAAAATAGAAAAGAAAATATCCAAGACCCCTACAGAACCTCCTTTCAAACTCCGTCCCCCTAAGCTCGAACCTCCTGTCATGACCAGTCCTCAATGTTATGAGTGTGGGGAATGGGGGCATATTGCGAGGTATTGTCGTAAAAAGAAAGATAAAGAAGAAGAGCCAATGGAAGTAGGATACCTGCCCCGCGCCATCGTATACGCTCAAGAAACCGGTCCCACTTTTTACGTAAGTGTCTTTCTCAATGATCAAAAGACCAAGGCCTTATTGGATTCAGGGTGTCGCCATTCCGTAGTCAGGAAAAGTTTAATTTCTAATCCTTCTCTTTTGATAGGTCGTACAGTCAGAATAAAGTGTGTACATGGGGACATTCGAACCTATCCATTGGCCAGGGTAACCATCACAAAGGAAGTGCAGTGCGAATTAGGAGTACTCCCTGAATTGCCTGAACGCCTTATCATAGGTACAGATAATGTGTGTTTTTCCACCCTAATGACAGAAGCATTACAAAGGAGTAAGCAACTAGATACAAGCAGGACTGGGTTGTTGGTGTCAGAATCATGGGCAACAGATTCCAACTTTCGAACCGCCCAACTAAACGATGCCTTTTTGACCCAAGCCTGGCAGAACGCCCAGGATAAGAAAACCCGGGGGAAGCTCATCTACCCTGCTTTTGTGGGAAAAAAAGGGCTCTTATATAGACTGGGCCATGAACAAGCAACTCCCCAACTGATCGTGCCCACCGATTTTCGTGATCAAGTCATGTTTTATGCTCATGCCCATCTCCTGGCATGGCACTCAGGAGCTGAAAAAACCACTGACTCGATCGTCAAACACTTCTTTTGGCCTGGAGTGTATGCACAGGTGAAACGGTATTGTCAAGAGTGTCCCATTTGCCAGAAGCGCAATACCTACATACCTCCTAAAGTGCCCTTAGTATCCCTCCTGATCATAGGGAAGCCCTTTGACAGGATTGGAGTTGATATAGTGGGACCACTTCCTAAAACAACAGGGGGCTACCAATATGTAATGGTTGTCGTGGATTACGCTACCCGTTATCCAGAGGCGTTCCCTTTAAGGGCCGCCACAACGACAGCTATCTCCCAAAGACTTGTAGAACTATTCATGAAGCAGGTATGTGCCATTTTAAATATCAAACACCTTTGCACCTCGGTTTACCACCCCCAAACCGACGGTTTAGTCGAACGGTACAATGGCCTCCTGAAAACCACCCTAAAGAAACATCTAACAGGAACAGGAACGCTGGGACCAATTGCTTCCGCTAGCGCTGTTTGTTCTAAGAAGCCAAACTCAGAGCAGTCTGGGGGCATCCCCCTTTGAACTCCTTTTTGGGAGAAAACCCAGCACCCTGTTAGAGATCACTAGAGATAGCTGGGAAAGAGCGGGGGCCCATGCCGCCCAAGAACTCTTGGAATATTCAGAACAGCTAAAACCCCGGTTGCATAAGCTAAGGACCCTCTCATATGAAACCCTTGAGAAGGCCCAAGTTAAGCAGAAAACCTTTTATGACAAAGGAAAAAAATGGAGAAAACTGTCCATAGGTGATTGGGCCCTTGTCCTCTTACCCACGTCCACTCACAAACTCCAAAAGGAGTGGCAAGGACCCTTCCCTGTGGTCCGGAAAATAGGGAAAACCACCTATGCGCTGAAACTGTCACCCTCTAACACCGAGATATACCACATTATCATCTTGAAAAAGTGGTTGGGTCCCCCGCCACGAACATGTCACTCAGTTTCTGTCACCACTCCCGTCCCAGATACGGTGGATCAAACAGTCCTAAATCCTGATCTTACTGAAGGTATGAAAAAAGAAGCACAAGACATACTCATGAAACATCATCACATTTTTTCAGATCAGCCTGGTAGAACGACATTAGCGGTACATTCCATCCCAACCCCTGCTGGAGTAACAGTAAAACAAAAGCCCTATCGCGTCCCTGAGGCATGAAGGAAGTTGCTAAAAGCTGAAGTTGATAAAATGTTAGAAGCAGGCATAATAGTCCCCTCCAAAAGCAACTGGTCGTCTCCAGTAGTATTAGTGCTGAAACCGGACGGAAGTACTAGGTTTTGTATCGATTTCAGGGCTGTCAACAAAGTCTCTAAACAGGATGGGTATCCCCTACCGAGAGTGGACGAACTTATCGAGCGCCTTGGTGAGGCCCAATACATAACAACTATTGACCTCACCAAGGGCTATTGGCAGGTGCCTCTTCTTCCCCAAGATCAGGAGAAGACCGCCTTTTCGACACCTGAAGGTCTATTCCATTTTACTGTTCTTCCTTTTGGCCTGCATGGGGCTCCCGTGACGTTTCAACGTCTCATGGATACCCTCTTAGCCCCTTACACCCAGTTCGCGGCTGCCTACTTGGACGACATAGTCGTTCACAGTCCCACCTGGGAAGCCCACCTTGACCACCTGGAACAAATACTAGGAGCCTTACAAAAGGCCGGGTTACATATAAATGCGAAAAAATCACAAATGGCATTTACACAAGTTAAATATCTAGGTTACGTTTTGGGAGAAGGTCATCTGTTCCTACAACAGGAAAAGATAAAAGCCATCCAATCACAGGTCTTTCCTACCACCAGAAGAGATCTTAGGGCTTTCCTGGGTCTGGTCGGCTACTATCGCCGTTTCATTCCGCACTTTGCTTCAGTCTCTGCTCCCCTAACTGAAATGCTAAAAAAGACCGCTACTTCTTTGCACTTTAAAAACCCCTCTCCTCAGGCTTGCACCGCCTTCCAACGCCTTAAGGACATCCTATCCTCCGCTACAGTCTTAATGACCCCCGACTTTGAGAAACCATTCTTCCTACAAACCGATGCATCAGGCGTAGGTCTTGGGGCGGTATTGTCTCAACCGGACAACGAAGGCAGAGAAAAACCCATCTTATATCTGAGTCGGAAGTTATTTCCTAGAGAAGTCGCACACTCGACGATTGAAAAAGAGTGCCTGGCGGTCAAGTGGAGCATCGACTAGCTCCGTTACTGCCTAGAAGGTCGCCATTTCACTTTATTTACTGTTAATGCCCCATTGACCTGGTTGCAGGAGAACAAGGGAAGGAATGCTCGCATCTTGCGCTGGTTTCTTTCACTCCAGCCGTATGACTTTGAAGTTCGCCATAGAAAGGGCACAAACCAAACTAATGCTGATTTCCTGTCCCGTTATCCACTTTCCCCCGAACGTGAAAAGCTAGGGGGGGAGATTTGTCACAGGGTCGCGGAGTCACCTATATTGTTCCCCGTGACTGAGACTCCGTCTCCCCTACAGGACTGGTCCGGGCCCTTTAAGGGAAGCTTGGACTTCCCTGACTTTGAACCCAACCCCCTGAAGTCAGAGGACGTCGGCCTATCCTCATTGGCCGCAACAGAAGAAAAGGCGGACCCGGAAGACGCAGAGTTGCTGGTGTGCCAAGGAGACATCGAGCCGAGGAGAAGAAACCGACGTAAGGAGCAAGGGACTGAGGACGCAGAGTCGGTGGGAAGATCCAGCGAACCCGGGACGAAGCAAGCCAACAACGGAACGTCGGAGCGAGAGGGAGACCCGGAAGACCCGCCGAGGGAGAAGCCAGGAGGCCACCGTCCCCATGCATCGCCCAGCCACGCGCAGGAAGACGCGTGGCTCAGCCAGGTACGGGGCGCTTGAGAGACCTACTTTGTTTTAACAAAGGGGGGACCGGGTAACGGAGGGAGTGGGAGGGACTGTCGTTCCAGGCCACCAGTTCCTTTGAGTACTTTTCACACAACACTTCGGGATACTGTTCTTTCGAGGTCGCTGCTGGTGACGGTTGTTCGGTCTATCTCCTCCTCACGAATGTTACCCTCACTCTCTGCCCCATTTTCAGTTGCTAGAATCAAGCAGTGAACTAACTGCCACGTTTTCTTTCTCCTCTTCCAACCGGGCGAGACGGTGAGACCGGGCTGTGAAGAAAACCGAAGACAAAGCAGGAAGACAACCGAATCCCATGGGAAAGTCAGAACTGCATTTTGAACTGCATTGTGAAGAAAAACCTAATAAAACTTGCTGTTCGGGACCTTAGTAGTGGCTCCTTCACTCCTTGTACACCCATAAGGTTACAGCCTCTCAAGTGCCATGGTCCAGTAACAAAAACATGTCCGCCACCCCTCCTCCCCCACCCACATCAGCAGCCCAATTCTGCCGAAGCCATATTCCCCCCTTAAACTTCAAAAAACTCATAAACCGTGTGGGGAGTACCCATGTAGGGGTCCACCTAGGGTGCGCATCACCATCCAGTGTATGGATGTGGACAGATCGTAGTAAAGTCATAGGCAAATAGTTCACAACACATATGGATAACAGCATAAACAGAATTGTTTGAATGCTAACATTATCACCAACCGTTGCATAGAATCAGTTTTAGCGGAGTCAAGTGTATAACTTACAGTCACGGTTATCTGCACTTCCGCTTAGTTCGAGGTATTGTAAAGCACGCTCGTAAATAGTGATTGTGGTTCTAACAGATCCACAAAGTGGCAGTGTCCGACGTCTGTCCGTATTGCTAGACCTTAAACAATCAGCACAGTAGTCCACCAACATCATTTAGATCATGTCACAATACAACCTACTTGTATAAAAATCTCCGTGGTCATCATCCTGTCTTAAGTCTCTTGTAAAACCGCCAGACATCACTGTGTAAGTCAGAAGGTCGTCAGGCCCATATAGTTCGCAACATTAAGCATAGCATTCATAAGTCTTCTAATGTCGGGGCCTAGTGTCTACGCAGTCCTAAATTCTCTATGAGGAGTGGCATGTTTCACAGGACTGGTGTCATGGCGCAATACACACTACGTTCCTATGCATCGGTGTCACAGTGCAAGTATTTTATACTAATGAAGAATAGTGAAAATGGAATATGGAAAGAAGGTATGCACCCAGGCATCGTGTCCATTATTGTTCATTGCACATCTATGCCTAGTACAGTCCAGTGTCCAAAAACTCTGTGCGCCATTAAGGCAAAACGTACCACTGAGGGAGCAGTTGAGTTCGAGCAGTCACGATAGAAGAAATGTAGACCTACCAGGAATCCACAATACAGCTTGCATACTTGCTGGCAGTCACTACATAGATGCTCCCATGTCATTGATCACTTAGTCAGGATCATGCGCCTGATCAGCTTGCTTCCGTTCCTTTCGCTGTGTAGCAATCTTCTTGACGAATTCTTGAGCTGCCTTTGGAGTGGGGAGAACCGTTTGTTTGCCATCCCATGTGACTTTCAATCTAGCTAGATATAGCATTGCGTATTCCACCTGCATGCCTCTCAGTTTTGCCTTGACATTTGTAAATTCTTTACGTGATTGTTCCACTGCTATAGTATTGTCAGGATAAAACTCCAGTTGGTTACTTTGGTAAGTCACTTGCTTCTTTTCCCTCGCCATACGCAGTATGTTATCACGATCCCGATAGTTCAATATACGGGCTACTATTGGTCTGGGCGGCGCACCTGGTGGTGGTCTAGGTGCCAGCGATCTGTGGGCACGTTCAACTATAAAAATTGGAGAAAGATGGTCTTCACCAAAGATTTCTCGACAGAGTGCCTCCACATATGCTTCCATGCGGCCTGTAATTGCTGATTCAGGAACGCCTGCAATTCGGATATTGTTGCGGCGCGATCGTGCCTCCAAATCTTCTGCCTTGTTCTTTATGACTTCCAACACCTTTTCCATTCCACTGCATTTAGGGGTACTTGCTCGCGCTTCATCTTCTACAGCCAACAATCGATTCTCAGCCTCATCCAGCCTCTCACCCTCACGGTTCAATTTCGTCGCCATATTGTCCACACGGGACGTGAGGTGATCGAGTTTGCCATTGATATCTTGAAGACTAGATTGGATCGCTTTCAGGATGGATTCCATGCCGCTTTCCGGGAGATTTTCGGTTTCCGTTTCATTATCTGACTGATTCGCTTGGCTCAAAAGTCAGCTTCGGTTGTTGCTTATCAGGTTTCCCCATCTCGTGCAGCTGTGCTTTCCACTCAATACTCCAGCAGTGGTGCAGATATAGTGTGCAGTCAGAGCCGCTGTTGCGAAACTGTGTCTCGTTTCCTAGTCACGCGTTGCGTTCCCACAGACTCAGAGGGAAGCCCTCTGCGCTGTTGGTGTGGGGAGTGTCGGGGGGGTTTTCAGAATTTCGAAATGATGCCTCAACAGTGTCTCACCGTTGGTGGCTTACAGGTGGGAAGCAAACTCTTTATACACTACCGATGTTGGTGATCATGGCATTTTATATACAAAAGTCAAGGAAGCTGCGGTAGTGTGGCGCAATGTTTCATAGCCAAGCCATTTATAGCACGGACCGTGCTTACATCTGGACGCCTCAATGCAGTTTCTGTCTGTGTGCCGGTCGTATTAGTGCGCACTTCCTAGGCCATAGCGCGTTGATACTGCTTCCGAGTCATCAGGCCTGTTCGCCTGCTAGCGCGCAAATAGAGGATATCCAAAATGGCCGCTCCTAGTTTCCCACATTAGTCCTGACGCTATATATGGGGTGATATCATCATGCACAGCCTCCTCGCCGTGCGTCCTACGCAATATATATAGCGCTGCAGTCTCAGACTATTGTGCTCACATTACTGAAGAACATGAGTCCGATTCACTTTCACATGCATTGGGATGGTAGAGAAGCCAGCCCTGGGAGGAGGAGATGAAGGGCTGTGTAGATGCCGAGTAGTTATTTAAACTTACGCGTCCCTATTAATTTGGCTCAGCGCATTTTCGCCTTTGCAGGCACTTACCGCCTGTGCTAGCTTGTTGGTGTGGCAGCTGTTGCATAGATGCTCCAATTTCCATTTGCGGTATTTACATCTAAAATGCACTGGGCGCCGCCATTTTGTTTCGTGCCCCGTGTTGAAAGTTTGCGTGTTAGTTAATCTTCGGGGAGTTTAGCGAACTTGCTATCGCCTCCCGTAGTCCCCGCGATAATAGCAGTAAACTGTCCCTTAATTAGGTTTACCTTCACTCGGCAGTATCTTCAGAAATCTTCCGACGCGGAGAATAACAGGGTTACTGTGCGGCAGCCGCCATTTTACCAGTCTACGATCACAGCATACAGCAGAGTCGAGAGTTTATTCTCTTCATACCGTCCATATCTCGATCATTCGTAGCGCATCTCAGGTACACTACGCCTCCCGATTTCCGATTTTGTTGCTGAAGTCGCCCTTATAGCAGTGTGAATAGGCGGATTATGGACCAGTCTGCTGGAGCTCCCATATTAGCCAGCCATCCCGCAGTGCGCCCTCTAGCGCCCCCGTTCACCTGGTAGTTCGCTCTGCGGTGTCGCGTTCTGGAGCGGCACTGCTTAATTGTCCATTTTGTTTGATTGCGCACCAGCCTGTCCTTTGGACTTTATTCGAGTGTTCGCCTCAGTGTCTGGACGCCAGGGCGGCAAGGGTCTGGTAGTTATAACACCCAGTGTCGTCTCTCGTCCCGGAAACCCCGGTCCCTGTTCACCTTAGCTTTCTGGGATTCTGCTTCGAAACCCCACACCACTCAGCTTCCCATTTAGTGCCTGTTCCGAGCCGCAATTTAGACACCCTCTCCCCACAGGTGCTGTTACCGACTGGGGTTACACCCTGATCAATGGAGTTCTACTATCCTTCTTCTGTGTTCCTCTTTGAGTACCGAATGTAGTCTTCCTCAATATGTCGCTCGTGTTATGAGCCGGTCACTCACCCAGCGCCCTAGACCAACAGGGTCTGTGTCGTTTGGCAGCCCCTGGCACTCCTCTCACTTGGCCAGGAGTGCCCTCGCTTTCCCTGTCTCACGGATTCTCAAAACTCGACTCGGCCTGATTAATCCCTGGTGTCCACTCCCTGCATGTCACATCAATGCCACTCAAGCCTTGTTCTTCCTGGTCCCCCTCACCGAGTACGTGTTAGCATCCCTCCAGGAATGAACCTCAGGCCCGGAACCACCACAGTCTCTAGTCCACTAGGCCCTGTTTATTCCATTTAGCCCAAGCGCGGAGTCGTACCGACTCACTGCAACCAGCAAGTGCCGCTCACCTTTCCCTGGCACGCACTGCAGGTCTCCACGCACCAGTTGCGCTCTTCAGGCAGTGTCCATGCCTCACACAACCCAACGTCAACCGCGCAGAGGCCCACCCCGTCGATGGTCCAGTCAAAGCCTCCCGCTTTGGGGCAGCGCTCCGCATCTCTCACTCACCTCTGATCTCCCTTGTGGCCCGCTGTCCCCAGCAGCGATCAGCAGGGCCGTCTGCACGTAGTTCCACCAGGCCGCCGGCCCGATCGCGCCTCATTGCTGCTCAGTGCTGCTCAACGAAAGGCAGGGGGGAGGAGCCACTTCCCACACCCCCCCGTGGGGCCGTCTGGCTGTTACTCTTCCCGATAAGTCTCGCTGCAGAGTGTCCTCGATCTGGAGCCTCCTTTGTCATTAATCGCGGGATGAGCCCCCGACACTCCCGTTTAATAATCCACCATTCACGCTGTCACTGGCCGGCTGGCAGTTCGGATATTTCAGGTTTATTAGGTCCCGAGAGCTGGAGCTTTTCTAGAATGCCACCATTTTCATCGGCTCCGAAGCCACGCCCCTTGGGTGGAACTTTTGGTAGAGGACTGCAAAACCTAGGACAGTGAACATTTTGAATAATATTCAACAACAAGCGTCTTTTGTGATAGACCTCCACTCTTGGTATTTGGTAATACTTCCCCCTACTGGATTGAGTAATAGAAGAGGAGAAAGCAGAGGCTCATTGTTTCGAGCCTGCGGGAGGGTTCCCTGCTTTGGCCATTTAGGGTCAGATGTACGACGATTGCATTTTTTGACTCAGAAATTGCGTCGCTTTGCAATGTACAACAGTGTCTCAGACACTGTTTGCGATTCCCAATGAGGTCGCAAATTGCATGCCTCATCAATATTCATGAGGCAAGCGCAGTTTGCGACCCCCATTGGGAATGGTTATCACTCCCAGGGATGGTGGCCTGCTAGGGTCAGCAGACCACCATGTCTGTGACAGCTTTTTCAATAAAGCAGGTCTTTTTTTAAATGCATCCCGTTTTCCTTAAAGGAAAACGGGATGCATTTAAAAAACAAAAATGAAACTTTACAGTTTCATTTTTTAAGGGCAGGCAGTGGTCCCTGGGACTACTGCATGCTCTTAAAAAATATTTACACACACACTCACAAAGTGAAGTGCGAGTGGTTTACCACCTACCTGAAGTAGGTGGTAAATTGGAAGTGTTTTGTAACCGCATTTGCGGTTGCAAAACAACAATACATGGCATAGTGACTCGCTATTAGGAATGGACGCCCCATCCTATTAGCGAGAGTCGCAAACGCTATTTTGGAAGTCAGTTACTCTTACAATAGCATTTGAACATGCCTGGAACCTATCTTGCAGTTGAAAACAGTCCGATCCCCCGTTTGCGGCCAAAAACAAGGGTTGTACATCTGGCCCTTAGTGACTTCGACTTCCTTTTGGTTGGCTTCTCTGATGTTGGTGGAAAGGCCTATGTTGCTGTTCTTGGTGGTGTCCTTGAAGCCACTGATGGGGTAATGATGGGGTAAGTCCCTCTGCGGGTAATAACGCCTCTCATAAAAATAACATGATGTCTGTAGGGACCTTTTTCTCTGCCTCATACGTACTTCTAGAACTGCTTTCAGGGTTCCATTTCTGTTTTCATCCAAGCCATTTCATCATCTGTATGGCTCCCAAATAAGGTAGTGCCAGAGAAAGGGAGGTTGAAAGTTCTCTGTTGAGCTTCTTGCTTCAAAACCGTAAAACAAAGTCAAGAATGTCTCTGAAGAGCTAATCCTTGGCAAAAGCTATAAGCTGCTAGCAAGGAGGAATTGGCAGCAGTGCTGATTGTCTGTTTAGAGACCATCATACCCTCATTCAAAATTTGCATGAAGCGTTTCCCGCTGTCTCTTGGAAGATCATCCACAAATTGTTGAAGTGAATCGGATCAGGATCTGTCATATCCGCTGAGGAGGGCAAAAGCCCATCGGAGATGATATGTGGGTTACTGCTGTTCTGCACACTTTGCGTCCCACCAAGTCCAGTTTTCTGCTTTCCTTGTCTTGTGTGACTGTTGATGAATGGGTACCTGATTGAGCGTTTCTTGCAGCTTAGACTACCACTAAGTCAGGAGGAGGATCTGACAGCAGAAATAATGGGTCCTGCCCAGGAGGCTTGCTTTTATTTTTTAAGCCTGGATGGAGCTGCTTTAGCTGAAGATGGAACCAGAGGCAGGTGTGGTCTCGAGGAGGAACGTTGTTGAAGATTCTCAAAAATCACTGACGTTGATTCTGATGGAGCAGGCAAGGGAATGTTCAATTTGGTAGCTCATCGTATGAGTACTTCCTGGAACGTGTTAATGTCATCAATTGGTGAGATTCTTGCCTGAGGAGAGTAATTCAAAGTTGGTGAATATCTTCGGGTGTCAGAAGACATTGTTGAATAATAAGAATGTGTACTTGACCTTGATCTGAGATGGTGTCTGGACGAGCACCTTGATGAAGAGTGCCTATAATGATGACAGGAATGCGTTCTTGACCGTGATTTGTTACAAGATCTAGATCTTGGATGAGGAGTGTTAGCTCTTTGCGGAGAAACTGGAGGCAGCACTGTGGAAGCAACTCTCAAATGTGTTTCAGTTTGCAGCAGAGGCGGAGGTGAAATATGTGGCATAGGCACTGAAGGAGCTGAGTGCAAAGAAGAAAGAGGAGGAGATTCTGGTATATGTACTGGCAATGATGAGGAGTACATCCTTGAGTATCAGAATTGGAAGGCAACCTTCTTGCGCTCACTTTTCTGACTGAGTCAGCAGATCTAGATTGTCTCAACATCTAATGACTTCTCGAAAGTCAAGTGTTTTCTATCTCTCAATGTCGAATGGCTTCTTGAGTCATAAACACCCTCAACGTTGACCTTCTGCATCTCAATGTCAACTGTTGCCTCCTCTACAATATCGACCCTGCTCTCGACAGCGAGCATGCTGCCATTGTACCTTGTCTCAACATCGATGTACTTGACGACAAAAGAGAATAACGTAGTTTTCCTGGACTTTCCTCTCATTGGATCTATCCCTCCTGGAGTCCTCAGGGGGTGGTGGTAGAGCTCTGGTAGAGGACTATCCCTCTCTTTGCTCACGCAAATTCCCACCTTCAGAAATCTCCTCTTGCTGTTATCACCGCTCCTGTCTTCCATAACAACAAATCTTCTCCCTGTCCTTCAAGATATGCCTGCAAAATATCTTGCAGTGATGACATCTGTCTGGAATGTGAGTATCAGGAAGGAAGAGAATGCACAGATCATAAAGATCTGATTTAGCCTTTTTTCTGCCACTAGCAGGACACTTGGCAAACAAAGACATCTTCTTATTTGCCTTAAAAAAGAAGTTACTGACCTTTGGTAATGCATTATCTGATAGAGACAGGATCTAGCCGCACATTCCTTACTTTAGAATCCTCCCCAGGTGCGAGAATGGATCCAGACATTTTTCAATAGCATGTCCACACACCGGCAGAGGGCGCCGCACGCCTCCGTTCAGATGTCGTCTACATGATGTGACGTCAACAGAGTCCATATAACCCCTCGCCAATGCGCTGACATCAGTTTCTTCTGTGACTATTTTCCACACTTGAAACGCGGAGCCACAAACTGAAACGGCCTATTGAACAGTGTGCTTAAACAAAAGAAACACGAGTCAAATAAATACAGAATTCCCAATATCACTGGATTTGCCTTATCTTCTTTTCTCTTACTCTCTTTTCTTTTTCTTTTTACAAAACAATTGAGACCAAACAAGACCCAGTTCGCACAGTGGGGAGGCACATTAAGGAATCTGCGGCTAGATCCCGTCTCTATCAGATAATGCGTTAAAGAGGGTAAGTAGCTTGTTCATCTGATATAGACATCTAGCCTCAGATTCCTTACTTTAGAATCAAATGCCAAAGCCATACCACCCCCAAAGGAGGGTCTGCAAACTGTGTCCATAAAAGGTCTCTAACTAAGACTAACCCAGTCCAGAAGAAGAGAATAGACAGGAAATGTATGACAATGTAGGTGAGCAGAAACATACCTAACCATATGAAGTCCCCAGAAAAGGTCATAGGTAAAGAAAGTCACAAGACATTTAAATCATGGGAATGATCTACCCATGTCAGTAAAAACACACATCTTTAAAAGCTCTCACCTCACAATAACTGTGGACATAACCACAGTAACAAAAATTATAAGACAATAAAATCATGGGAAAGGTACTACCTGTGGCAATAAGACTTTAACCACTTGGTTATATGCTCAAGTCCAAACAGCATGTCCAAACTTGTGAATTAAGAACAGCTGGCCGAGCCACGGAACAAAATCTGTAAAACATAGAAAGCAAAGACTACACAGAAAAAACACCCTCCATGGAGAAAACAAATGTTTATATAAAAACGTAGTCAAGTGAACATAAGCAGCTGTTGACACAGAAGCAGTCCTTACATAGAAAAAAGAACCAGAGAAGTACAAAGATCGCTAGAACATCCCATATACACAAACATACATATACTTATATGAAGACATAGGAGTAACATGATCAATGCCCATGTAACCACCAAGAAAATGTTTTATATCAAAAGATAGTAAATGTAGACAGTAATCTGCTCTTAACAGTGAAATTACAGTATGTGACTAAAGCAGAGTCATATCCATAGAAAAACAAAGGCATCCAACCCATCAGGGTAATGCAAGTTGCCTAGAAGTCCACCATTAAACTATGGTAGCATAACATCAAATAAGATATCAGGAATAAAAAGAAATCCCGATAATCTAATTAAAGCAAAAGTCTGAAAAGTACTTGCTTTATGATTACAGACCATCAACCGACGGTCTTGTAAAAGACCAAAATCTAAAATTTTAAAAAGGAATTCTAAAATAAAAAAAAACAACCACTGAGAAAGCAGAACATTAATCTGTCTAACCTTCTAGGAACCACACTTTACAATGTGTGAACCCAATTTACAGACCTTAGTGGTAGGAAATAAGGAAAAGAGTTGCTTACCAACAACTATAGACAGATCCATAATAAAATGAATTGACCCGTAAGAGAGCAAAGATCCTGAAGTTAGGATAAATGTTTTCTACAAAGGGTAGAAACTTCGAAGCCCATGCCTCTCCACCTTAAAGATCAACCTATTTTAATTCTTCGCAGAGAAGTGGTACAGCATTAGAGGGGATCGTTCTTCAAGAACAAAGAAACAATATTCAGTAATAACGTAAAGCGTTAGAACAATCCTGAAAAGGGCAAAATATAAATAACCTTATCCAATAGAAGGAATGGAATGACTTAAAATACTATGGCCTAGATGTAGGTAAATGTGAATTACCGATTCATAAATACCGAATTTTACCGATTCAGTATTCATGAATCGGTAATTCATATGTAGGTAGAAAATCGGTAACAAATACCGAATCGGTATGATTCGGTATTTACCGATTCTGTAATTACAGACTTTAGTGTCATGCCCTAGAAAAATCATAGACACTTAATATGCCTATTTAGAGGTATTTGCACCTTAGCCTCTCATTAAAGGGCAAATCATATACCCCAAGGCTCTATTGGGGTACCACAGAGAATTAATCCTACACATAGAGTAGAACTCAATACACTTAAACGTGAGACAAATAGTGCATATGCTGAGTAAACTCCCCCCGATCCATATACATACATATATATATTACCTACTGGCGGTCGCCAGTAGGTAGTTATAGTTAGGACCTAGTTTCCATAGGAAATCCTCAACATTCTATTTGGATTAACTTTTGGCCTGGTGGATGAATCTTTGCGAATTTCTCAAAGAAGATGGCTCGGTCCGCTGCGCTCCTTCCCTGAAAGTTTGGGGGGGATTGGTGAAGTGGGGGCTGAGATAAAAGGGGGGTCCCAAAACGTGTTTTCTCCATGTTATTTTCCATAGGACGTTTAGACACGGCTACAGGTCGAACGGCTGAATGGATTTATAAGAAATTTGGCAAAACTGTAGAGTCCGGCTCGCAGATTACGCTTTTTTTGGAATGGTGTAAATCCGTTCAGTAGTTGCTGAGAAAATTAAAGTTAAAGTCAATTATATATCTATAAGCGCGGACGGGAGCGCGCACTCAAGCGGCTGCGCGCAAGCGGAATTTTTTTTTTGCTGCGTGACGTCTGTTAACGTTCGATTCGAAGGAAATCAGGAAGTGTTGACCGCCATTTTGTCACTGCGAGTAAATATATTGTTCATTTCAAAGCGTTGGAACATGGAAAGGGGAGAAGGTAGAGATTGTTTTGCTGCGTAGGTTTTATCAGGGTGTGCAGTAAGGTCCTTAAATGCGAAAATATATATATATATATATATTTTTTAAGTTGCGGGGTGCGCGCACTCGGGCGCGCACACCTATTTACAAGAGTGTGAAAATGGAGATAAATCAGAAGTTTGAGTGCTTTGATATAAGGTGGCTCTGAAAAGAGCCCTTGTGTTAATTGAGTTTTTTCTGCATTTATAAGTAAGTAGCGATGCAGAGCCGGATGTTGCAGAGGAAGATTCTGTTTCTGCCTTCCTTCTTACTTAGTTATGGTTTTTTCACTCCCACTCCAGGCTTTTAGTCTGTGGATGGAAATCCATGAACCTAGACTCACCTATGAAAATCATACTATTGATGCTTGACTGAGGCCAAGGAGATCAGAGTGCATGTGTGTGTAAGGTGATGTACCTCTGGGGAGATGATGTTACGTTTAAACGTAGCCCCTGAGTGCTTAGTTCGGTTCTGTTCTCTGTCACTGATTGATTTAGAGCCCCAAATACAAAGGCTTGTTGTTGCTTGTGAATCCCCAAGTGTATATTTGCTCATACTGATCCATAACGCCCCGGCGTATCCATGTCGTAGGCCGCAAGAGTGGGCGAAACTCAGCTGGCCGAGCAAGACTTGGGGAGGGGGCAGGAGCCAAGAGGAAACAAGGAGGGGTTTTCATCATTTGGGACAAAAAATATTTCTAAACCAATGAAAAGTTTTATTAACAAGTCACATGACCTGTTATGCTTACGTTACGCGCTCCGCGCCCCGGATTGCTTCCGGGAAGCTGCGCTTCACGCCTCGCGCACCGGAGCACTTCCGGGTGCGCTAACGCGGCGTGTCATATGACGCATTATGCAACAACGCGATACGTCGTTGGGGCTCCACCGGAACTGATCGAATTGGTAGTCTACAGTGTTTCTGGAAGTTTCAGACTGAAGCTGGCGTCAGCATGAGAGCACCCCGTGGCTACGTCGTGGCCATTCTGCGAGCAATCATGGCAGAAGCTCCCCACCGGAACTCTGCGGGAGTCGGGGGCCCCGGTGACTCTTGTAGAATCTTCAAGGCTGATGGGACGCTTTTGGGAATGGGGCCCATGCCGTAGCAGTCAAGCGTCCGAGTTCCATGGTTGTCCAGAGCCATCCTTGCAGGCCAGGCCCAAGTCTGTGGAGCCGACCGCCATTTCCTGAGCTCCGTGGCAGCCGCCTGTCGCTGTACCGCAAGAGTGGGTCCAATTCAGCCGGATGGCGGGTGAGACGCTGTAATAGCAAGAGCAGGCGTAATTCAGCTGGCCGAGCGAGGCAATGTGCCGCAGGAGCGGGCGCAACTCATCTTGTCGAGTGAAGCGCTGGGGTGCAGCTGAGAAACCTCCACCTGGGGAGGTGGGGGAGGCTCGTTCGCGCCGCCTCTCCCTTCCAGTGCACCCCACGCCGTCTCCTGGCGCAGGTATATGTGATGGTTGGACCAGGGCACCGCAGGACGTGTCTTTAGGTCAAACCCTCAACTATGGCACCCAACATCCAGGACTTATGCCATTTGTGGAAGGCAGTGACATCAAAGCATCTCAGGGACCAAGCATATCCAGAGTCCTTCCTACAGCCTCTGCGTTCCTTCTTACCTAGTTATGGTTTTTTCACTCCCACTCCAGGCTTTCAGTCTGTGGATGGCAAACTATGAACCTACACTCACCTATGAAAATCTTACTATTGATGCTTGACTGAGGACAAGGAGATCAGTGAAGCGCTGGGGTGTAGCTGAGAAACCTCCACCTGGGGAGGTGGGGGAGGCTCGTTCGCGCCGCCTCTCCCTTCCAGTGCACCCCACGCCGTCTCCTGGCGCAGGTATATGTGATGGTTGGACCAGGGCACCGCAGGACATGTCTTTAGGGGTGTAGTTGAGAAACCTCCACCTGGGTAGGTGGGGGAGGCTCGTTCGCGCCGCCTCTCCCTTCCAGTGCACCCCACGCCGTCTCCTGGCGGAGGTATATGTGATGGTTGGACCAGGGCACCGCAGGACGTGTCTTTAGGTCAAACCCTCAAGTATGGCACCGAACATCCAGGACTTATGTCATTTGTGGAAGGCAGTGACATCAAGGAATCTCAGGGACCAAGCATATCCAGAGTCCTCCCCGGGGTATTTGCACAACGGTCCTCCACCCCTAGGCCGCCAGCTATGCTACCTTGACAGGAACAGTGTCATGCATTTGGATCGATGTTGCAGCAGGCTGCCATGTAAATAGTTATTTAATGAAACGTTTTACCCTGTTACTTTGTTGGTGTGTTGTATATATTTATAATATTTGCATAGGGTTTGTCGTTATTTTGGGCGGGGTGGGCGGCGGAGCAAATTCACTGAAAAAACCATAGGTTACAGACCATATATAGTTAGGAATTAGCATTTACAAAACCTTGAAAATTCACTGAAAAAACCATAGGTTATAGACCATATATAGTTAAATATCTCAAGTCCATCTCTGCACTCGATGGAGATACAGGTCGTCGATCAGAAAATGTGCTGGCCACCTCTAATGGTAATAGCGTGGCCAGGGCTTTTGTCGATGCCTCTGCAAATTGCACAGGGTGCACTTGTTTGACATGCCGCACCATGGTATGTATGGGAAAGGAATATTTTTTTTGTTGGATTTCCTCTTGAGAGAAACGAGTCACATATCGTGCAGGTTACTTTTGGTGCATTTACTTTCTTTTGATCTTCAGGATAAGTGAAAAATTGCCAGATGAAAGATTCTTTTTTTCTTCTTAAAGGTAGTCGATCATTTTGTTCAGATTCGGAAGATGAATGAGATACGGTAGCCATTTCACCAAAGTCTTCGGAAAAATGTAGGACGCTGTTCTCTCTTGAGAGTACAAAAGATAGTGAGGGAAGTGGGTGGAGTGCTGCGTGTAAATTCCAGAATAGAAACTAGTAAGAACCAATTGGAAGTGTTGTTTTCATGTTGCAGCAGGCTGCCATGTAAATAGTTATTTAATAAAACGTTTTACCCTGTTACTTTGCTGGTGTGTTGTATTTATTTATAATATTTGCATAGGGTTTGTCGTTATTTTGGGCGGGGTGGGCGGCGGAGCCGAGCTATCTTGCAGCCATCATGGCGTCGAGCTCGGTTTCTCTCACTAGTTTCATATTTCTCATGAGGGGTTGTTCCTAATGTTTCTATTTTAGCGAGGTCAAAGAGAGATCCTATCAGTGGCCTACTGATTTTGCTCGATTCCTTTTGTTTTTTCTAACGATTTTTAAGTTAAAGTTTGCTAGCACGATACAGCGGCTAGTCCGCATTTTATATATATGTCTTTTTTATTAGGGGTGTCCTCCGGTGGAGTCGGACGATCTACCTCTAATAAACGGTAAGTGTTCCTCTGAAGGAATGCGTCTTGAAAGTGGCTGACTGTAAGGTATGATATTTCACTCAGTGACTTTCAGGCCCATGCTGTTTCAAAACTGTGCATGTGCTTGAAGCAGGCGTAGGTATTGACGCAGCATTGTGAATATAGTGCATTGGTGAGCCTTGCTGGAGCTGCATCACAGTTGCGATGCAACTCTAGCAATGTATTACTTTTTCAGCACAGATGTGTTACGCATGTATGGTGTTTTTGTACCATGGTGCGCCACATTTCAAATGTGGCACACCATGGGTAACGGAGCACTAGCATACTGTGGTGCACATTAACTGGTGCATATCTGGGTATGAAGTAGTTAACATAAATCTGCCCCATAGGTTACAAATCCGCGTTTAGTAGACTGTTTGGCCTTTGTAGTTTTATGTTTTTTCTGTTATTCTATGTAGGTATGTAATATTGCAATATTTTTGTCACGAAAAAGAAGCCATGAGTATTGGGTTTGTGAAAGATTGCAAGATTTTTAAAATTAAAAAGCAACAACCATGGCATTGTTTAATATAGTATTGTAAATACTTATCTTTAACAATGATGAGAGAGTAAAAAAAGGTTAACCTGATGTTTTAAAGTTATTCACAGGCTTCTTTAGAGGAAGTATTCTATATGATTGTAGCGTGGGTGTTTCACTTTTTTATAGGTAATAGAATGCATTCTGCAAGCATGTAGTACTCCTCCTGCTACAGCATAAATATTCTTCAGTGCTTATTTTCATTTCCTAAGTGGTATTGAGACCGACACAGAACTTCAATGGATCAGAGGGGCTGTTCCTGTGCATCTGGAGGACTGCCAAGCCGTTGCAGCAGTGGGAGTGAGGCCTCTTACAGGGGCGTAGCGCAGCTCCTTTTGATGTTCACAATTGCAGATAACAGGGTAGAGATGTCCGTGGAATTTATGGATGGTTAGTCACACTAGAGTGTGCGCGGCGCCCCTAGCACCTTATTACGGCACACAGGGGAGCCGCGTTGCACAGTTTGAGAATCAGAGACTTAGGAGATAAACCTTCATAATAGGAAGGCTTCTAAGTGATAAAAATTGCCGGTGCTCGGCGTTAAAAATATCACTGCTATCGGTGGAATTTTCCACGGTGTTAGTGCTTCAACAGAAATGGGAACACATATCTGATAGAAAATCCTGTAACAATCTCAGTATTTCACATTATCGCGTGAAAAGAAAGTCTTTCGAAAGATGTTGAACGTTGTTCTCTTTTGAGAGTAGAAAAGATAGTGAGAGAAGTGGGTGGAGTGCTCCGTGTAAATTGCAGAATAGAAACTACTAAGAACCAATTGGAATTGTTGTTTTCAAGTCACATGACTTCACATGCGCGTCTCAGGACGTGTACGCGGTGATAGTATCTGGTCACGTACGCCATTTGGAAGTAGCGGTCTAATTCAGCGAAGTTTCAAAACGTGAAAAGGAGTAAATCGAAACACATCCGGATTTAATATATCTTCTGAGCTCGATTCAAGCATACAATTGTTAAAGTATAAAACCTTTTATATTTTTTTTTAAAATACCAAGGTGTGTACATTCGGTCACGCACGAAAGTTTAAAAAGACATTCGGCTCCATTTAATGAAAATTTTCATAATAATAAAAAAGAAGCCTAGGTTTAGTGTCTTTGACGTAGTATAAGTTCTTTGATGGGTCTATGAAGACATTTAATAAGTTGCAATTGCAAAGTTTTCACGAAATATATAGGCGGGTGCGCGCACACGGTCGCGCACGAACGAAAGCCAAAAAAGCGGAGATAAACCCCCTTTATAATATGCTCCTGGAGCTCTTTTTGGTAGAATGAGTTAGTTCTGAAAAGAACTATTTTTTTTTTTTTTTTTTTTTAAACAAGTGTTATGTTGTTTTTGATTTTTTTAACTTGCAACAACATTTTCATGTGTGACACAGGATCAAAATGAAATGAAGAAATTTATCTTTTCTCGGGGCATTTATGACTCTCAATTTTTAGTTTAGGGAGAATGAGGCTCTGCTCTCCGTACAGAAGAATTTCTCCACACTCGTTGCATTTCATGTGCACCTTTGCAAGATATGGTCTCAAGTCCATCACAGCACTCGATGGAGATACAGGTCGTCCACCAGAAGATGTGCTGGCCACCTCTGATGGTAATAGCGTGGCCAGGGCTCTTGTCGATGCCTGTGCAAATTCCACAGGGTGCACTTGTTTGACATGCCGCACCATGGTATGTATGGAAAAGGAATATTTTTTTTGGGGATTTCCTCTTGAGAGAACCGAATTGCATATTGTGCAGGTAACTTTTGGCGCATTTACTTTCTTTTGTTCTTCAGGATAAGTGAAAAATTGCCAAATAAAAGATTCCTTTTTTCTTTTTAAAGGTAGTCGCTCATTTCCTTCAGATTCGGAAGATGAATGCGGGGCGGCAGCCATTTCAGCAAAGTCTTCCGAAGGGTGTTGAACGTTGTTCTCTTTTGAGAGTAGAAAAGATAGTGAGAGAAGTGGGTGGAGTGCTCCGTGTAAATTGCAGAATAGAAACTACTAAGAACCAATTGGAAGTGTTGTTTTCAAGACTTCACATGCGGGTCTCAGGACGTGTACGCGGTGATAGTATCTGGTCACGTACGCCATTTGGAAGTAGCGGTCTAATTCAGCGAAGTTTCAAAACGTGAAAAGGAGTAAATCCAAACATATCCGGATTTAATATATCTTCTGAGCTCGATTCAAGCATACAATTGTTAAAGTATAAAACCTTTTATATTTTTTTTTAAAATACCAAGGTGTGTACATTCGGTCACGCACGAAAGTTTAAAAAGACATTCGGCTCCATTTAATGAAAATTTTCATAATAATAAAAAAGAAGCCTAGGTTTAGTGTCTTTGACGTAGTATAAGTTCTTTGATGGGTCTATGAAGACATTTAATAAGTTGCAATTGCAAAGTTTTCACGAAATATATAGGCGGGTGCGCGCACACGGTCGCGCACGAACGAAAGCCAAAAAAGCGGAGATAAACCCCCTTTATAATATGCTCCTGGAGCTCTTTTTGGTAGAATGAGTTAGTTCTGAAAAGAACTATTTTTTTTTTTTTTTTTTTTTAAACAAGTGTTATGTTGTTTTTGATTTTTTTAACTTGCAACAACATTTTCATGTGTGACACAGGATCAAAATGAAATGAAGAAATTTATCTTTTCTCGGGGCATTTATGACTCTCAATTTTTAGTTTAGGAAGAATGAGGCTCTGCTCTCCGTACAGAAGAATTTCTCCACACTCGTTGCATTTCATGTGCACCTTTGCAAGATATGGTCTCAAGTCCATCACAGCACTCGATGGAGATACAGGTCGTCCACCAGAAGATGTGCTGGCCACCTCTGATGGTAATAGCGTGGCCAGGGCTCTTGTCGATGCCTGTGCAAATTCCACAGGGTGCACTTGTTTGACATGCCGCACCATGGTATGTATGGAAAAGGAATATTTTTTTTTTGGATTTCCTCTTGAGAGAACCGAATTGCATATTGTGCAGGTAACTTTTGGCGCATTTACTTTCTTTTGTTCTTCAGGATAAGTGAAAAATTGCCAAATAAAAGATTCCTTTTTTCTTTTTAAAGGTAGTCGCTCATTTCCTTCAGATTCGGAAGATGAATGCGGGGCGGCAGCCATTTCAGCAAAGTCTTCCGAAGGGTGTTGAACGTTGTTCTCTTTTGAGAGTAGAAAAGATAGTGAGAGAAGTGGGTGGAGTGCTCCGTGTAAATTGCAGAATAGAAACTACTAAGAACCAATTGGAAGTGTTGTTTTCAAGTCACATGACTTCACATGCGCGTCTCAGGACGTGTACGCGGTGATAGTATCTGGTCAGGTACGCCATTTGGAAGTAGCGGTCTAATTCAGCGAAGTTTCAAAACGTGAAAAGGAGTAAATCCAAACATATCCGGATTTAATATATCTTCTGAGCTCGATTCAAGCATACAATTGTTAAAGTATAAAACCTTTTATATTTTTTTTTTAAATACCAAGGTGTGTACATTCGGTCACACACGAAAGTTTAAAAAGACATTCGGCTCCATTTAATGAAAATTTTCATAATATTAAAAAAGAAGCCTAGGTTTAGTCTCTTTGACGTATTATAAGTTCTTTGATGGATCTATGAAGAAATTCAATAAGTTCAGATTGCAAAGTTTTCACGAAATATATAGGCGGGTGCGCGCAGTCGGTCGCGCATGAAAGCCTGGAAATGCGCTATCCATTTTATTGAGAACTGTTGCCGAGAGTGCGCACACCGGGTCGTGCACGAAAGTTTAGAAAGGTTATTTTTATTTACAGACAAATTTTAATGCGTTCAAAAAAAGGCAAGGTACAGACTTTCTAATTCTGTATCGCTTTACAAGGAGTCTCTATGCAACTTGAACAGTGAAGAAAACGGCTTGTTTCCGAAAAAAATATTGCCAGAACTTTATTGACAAAAGTATAGGTTGCATACACGAGATATTTCTGAATTAGCATTTTAAAAACCAATGAAATTCACTGAAAAAACCATAGGTTTTACACACGTTATAGTTAGGAAGTAGCATTTACAAAACCTATGAAATTCACAAAAAAAAACATAGGTTTTACACACGTTATAGTTAGGAAGTAGCATTTACAAAACCTATGAAATTCACTAAAAAAAACATAGGTTTTACACACGTTATAGTTAGGAAGTAGCATTTACAAAACCTATGAAATTCACTGAAAAAACCATAGGTTTGACACCAGTTATAGTTAGCTGGAAATTTTACTGATATAAAACCAATGAAATTCCACGTTATAGTTAGTTGGACTCACTATAACTTGCGCGTGCAATGCACTGCTGATGACGTCACATATTACATCACTCATGACATGGTCAGTGACATCACTCATGACATCACTGATGACATCATCATTGTGACAGAGTGAGAGGCCTCCTTTCACTGTAATGTAACCCTTGAAACACATATTCAAAAATAGAAGTTAAAATTTTCAAAAAAATAAAGATACCCATACCAGTTACAACAACCAATTCAGTAATACCACCATCAATATACACATCCACTCATTCACCAACAGTTCTATACAGTCACTCATACATATACTTACTCATCATATGTAGTGATATATCTATACATCCTGTTACACACCGACAGTCATTCAAAAGTTATAGACACACATACTCACACATGCAAATAAACTATTGAACATCAATTTATTTGCATATACAGCTATACACATACTACCACTTTTCTTCTGAGGAAACTTACACATACTTACTCTCTTAAATAATCACTTATAGAAACACATACTAACTTAAACAGGAACTCTTACAATCCCTCACTCTCACATATACTCACTTATATACATCAATATTCACATATACTAGATTAAATTAAATTAAAACATATGTAGTTATTGACAAAGACACTAGTGAGACAGTCATTCACTCACTTACACACACATATACACACTCATCCACCCATACAGTCCTGCACATATGCTGTCTTCAAAACAGATACAAAGAGAGAGTTAGTCATTCATGCATTTATGTGTTAAGTAATACCCCCACCAAACCATACAGACACTCATACTGATACTAAAAAAACATCTAATAACCCATATACATACAAATGTAGCTACTCAACCAACCCATGCAGCCACTTATACTCAAAGTGAAACACTAATACATATATTTAAATATTTACTCACTAATATTTATTTATCAAAAAGACACACATTCACTGGATGGTGTCATCAGTGATGTCATGAGTGATGTCACTGACCATGTCATGAGTGATGTAATATGTGACGTCATCAGCAGTGCATTGCACGCGCAAGTTATAGTGAGTCCAACTAACTATAACGTGGAATTTCATTGGTTTTATATCAGTAAAATTTCCAGCTAACTATAACTGGTGTCAAACCTATGGTTTTTTCAGTGAATTTCATAGGTTTTGTAAATGCTACTTCCTAACTATAACGTGTGTAAAACCTATGTTTTTTTTAGTGAATTTCATAGGTTTTGTAAATGCTACTTCCTAACTATAACGTGTGTAAAACCTATGGTTTTTTCAGTGAATATATATATATATATATATATATAAATACATGGCTTGGCAGTTCGGGCTGGACTGTTCCCGTGAGGCACAGGGTCAGACTGATTTGCATATGGCCATTCCTGAACTGGGGTGGCGGAGAGAGCTAAAGAATGATGATGGATTAAACCCAGATCAGTTGACTGGGGGTGAGTGCTTGCAATGTTCAACACTCAGTCCATCATCCCCTTTGGTTTTGCTTTATATGTATAAATATACATATATGGATTAATTACTTACCTGTAATCCTAGTTCTCTTCCAGGGGTATCCTCATCAAAGTCATAAGCATTAGAATATTCCCGTCCATGCGCGGGACCCCGGAAACACTATATTATATGTGCCCCACATATATATACTCATATATATATATATATATACATATATATAGAAAAACATGCAATAGCAGCCAAATCACATCAGAGCTGGAATATGCTGTGAAGAATTTCCACCATACATGAATAAAATGCATTAGAAACATGAGAAACAACACAAAAGATTGTTTAGAAACTGTTTTAATGCTTAGGCAGCAGTAGAAATTTTTATAATACCCTGAAAGCATAGAAAGCTACCAGGCTGCATTGCAAATACACAGTCTAAAAAGACTGAAAAGCTAACCTGTAGCGGTATACAAAAAAACTGACACCGTGCCTTTAAGGCACCCATGACCCCCGGTATCCCATCATGCCTCAGGGGTGACAGTTAGGTCAGTTGTTCTTTTCGGAGACTGAAACAAACCCTGTAACAAAATAGGTTAACAATATCTCCTTATTAAAGAATATCCTTTGCCCGGGGAGGCGGGAGGGTTGCTTATGACTTTGATGAGGATACCCCTGAAAGAGAACTAGGATTACAGGTAAGTAACTAATCCTTCTCTTCCAGGGGATCCTCATGAATAGTCATAAGCATTAGAATAGAATAGCGAGCCTCTCCTCATCCCTGCGGGCAAAGAAATGACAAGACAGTAATCTCATCAACAAGCCTGAGCAGGCTATAGGCTACCCAAACAGATTTCTCAAGGAGGCTTGCCCTACTTGAGTATCGGCCCTGGAATCAGATTCGAGACAGTAATGTCTCGTAAAGGTATGAACTGATTTCCAGGTTGCAGCCTTGCATATTTCTGACATCGGAATGTCATGTAAGAAAGCTACTGTAGCGGCTTTCCCTCTAGTGGAATGCGCTTTGGGTGACACCAATAAAGGCTTGCCTGCAAGCTGATAGGCCAATTTAATGCAAGAGACAATCCATCTGGAGATGGACCTCTTGGCCGCTGGAAAACCCGTCCTCATTGAACCAAAGTTCACAAACAGTTGATCCGTTTTCCTGATCCCTTTAGTCTTTTCCAAATAGAACTTGAGCACTCTCTTAAGATCCAAGGAGTGCAGTGACCGCTCGGCTGGGGTCGTAGGATTTGGAAAAAACTAAGGGAGGGAAATGGACTAATTTATATGAAAATCAGAAACCACTTGAGGCAAGAAAGATGGATGAGTCCTTAGGACTACTCTATTGTGGTGGAAAACAGTATATGGTTCTTTCGCACAGAGCGCTTGTATCTCGCTTACTCTGCGCGCTAAGGTAATCGCCACCAAAAAGGCCGCCTTCCAAGAGAGATGTTGTAAAGAGGTCTTGTGGATGGGCTCGAAAGGAGGTGACATTAAGCTGGATAGAACCAGGTTCAATTCCCAAGGAGGAGAAGGATTTCGCACAGGGGGATACACTTTTTTCAACCCCTGGAGGAAGTCCTTAACCACCGGAACCTGAAAGAAAGAGATCTGATCAGGTGATTTCCTGTACGCCACTATGGCTGGCAAATGCACTCTAATGGAAGCATATTTCAAACCAGAAGTTGCCAAAGAAAGGAGGTATGGCAGGATTACCTCCTCCTGCCCTTTAGTTGGATCTAAGTGATGATCCCTACACCATATGTGGAACCTTTTCCACTTGAACGCACAAGACGCTCTAGTGGAAGGCCTCTTAGCCTCCTTTAAAATGTGCATACATTCGGGAGGCAGATTCAAATGCCCATATTGCAGGACCTCAGGTGCCATGCTGTCAGGTTCAGTGATGAGAGGTTGGGATGTAGTATCCTCCCGTTCATCTTGCTCAACAGGTCCGGTTTGCAAGGAAGTCGTCTGTGTGGACACACAGACGGATGCAGCAGGTTCGGGTACCACCACTGTCGTGGCTAATTCGGAGCTATTAAGATCATCTCCATGTCCGACCTGAGGAGCTGGAAACTACCTTCGGAATCAGAGGCAGGGGAGGAAACGCGTAAGCAAATGTTCCCGACCAATCCATCAGGAGAGCGTTCCCCTGAGTCCCTGGCCGGTGGAATCTGGACGCGAAGGTGTGGCATTTTGTGCTTTCTTCGTCCGCAAACAAGTCTATGGCTGGACGACCCCAACAACGAAAAAGCTCTTCTACCACTTCGTCGTTTAGCACCCAGTCTGGTGGATCTTCGAAGTGCCTGCTGAGAGCGTCTGCTTTGATGTTTAACTCGCCTGGAAGGTGCACCGCCACCACTGAAAGGTTTCGAGAGAGAAGCCAGTGCCAGATGGTTTGAGCCTCCCGGGAGAGAGGGCGAGATTGTGTGCCTCCTTGTTTGTTCAGATAGAACATGGTAGTTGTATTGTCTGTCTGAACTAAGACTGAGTTGGACTCGATCGCTGGAAGAAAAGCTTTGAGAGCTAGAAACACCGCTCTGAGCTCCAGCATGTTTATGTGGTACGTCTGCTCCTGTGCAGACCACTGACCCAGAAACTGTAGGGGACCCATGTGCGCTCCCCAGCCTTGTAGAGAGGCATCTGTCACTATAGACTGGGTGGGTAGTGGCGGATGAAAAGGTACTCCCACCAGCACATTCCTCGTCCGAGTCCACCATTTGATGGCATCCTTCGCTGTCTGGGAAAGAGTGATACGATCTTCCCAACGCCCTGTCTCCTGGTCCCACTGGTCTTCGAGAGCCTGTTGTATAGGGCGCATTCGCAGCCTGGCGTTCGGGATGAGAAAAATGCAGGACGCCATGGAACCCAGCAGGGAGGCTACCTGTCGGACTGTCGGAAGCCGAGACTCTAATAGAATCCCACACTTCTGCCTCATGGAAAAAAGTCTCTCCTCCGAAGGAAACGCTTTTCCCAATCTGGTGTCCAGAACGGAGCCTAGGTAGTGGATGGACTGTGTCGGCCGCTGGACTGACTTCTCCAGGTTCACATGGAAACCGAGCCTGTGCAACTGGTGTAGACAAAGTTGCAGATTGTGCGTCACCTGTACCGGAGACGGGCCCTTTAGGAGCCAGTTGTCCAGGTATGGGTAAATGAAGAGTCCCTTTTTGTGCCATGCATTTGGTGAAGACTCGTGGTGCGGACTTGAGTCCGAAGGGTAGCACCTTGTACTGGTAGTGTTTGCTTCCTACGACAAACCTCAAGTACTTGCGATGCTGCAGAGCAATCGGAATGTGAAAGTATGCATCTTGCAGATCCACCGAGCACATCTAATCTCCGGCTTGAAGATGTGGGCATATTTGGTGAAGAGCTAACATGCGGAACTTTTCTCTGACTATGACTTTGTTTAGGAGACGCAGATCTAGTATAGGCCTGAACTTGTCCTCCTGATCTTTTTTGGGGACAAGAAAATATCTTGAGTAGACTCCCTTTCCTCTTTGAGAGGGAGGAACTTCCTCTACAGCTCTTTTTTGTAGGAGGACTGTCACTTCTCTGAGGAGCAAGCTCAGCTGGTGAGGGCAAGAGGTCTTTGGAGGAATGCTTTTCGGGAGCGCACATAAACGTAGCCTGTATCCATTGCGCAGTATATTCAGCACCCACTGATCTTTTGTGATGCTGACCCACTCTGCCAGGTGTTGTGAAGCACTTCCTCCCACTGGAGTGGGAACGGTGCCAGAGGAAGCCACTGATCAAGCTTTTCCTCCTCTCGTGGTGGTAGAGGACTGCTGGTGACCTCCTCTACCTCTGTTGGATTTGCCTCGGAACTGGGATTTTCCTTGGTTCTTATTCTGGGACCACTGAGGGGTTTGAACCCTCTGTTGAGCTCCTCTCCCCCTGTTGGTCTTAAAGCGGCGTTTGAACTCTTTTTTCTTCTCCAAACCCACCGCTTTCACCGTATCCAGTTCAGTCTTCATACGGGTCATCTCTTCGTCAGCAAGTTCTCCGAAGAGAGAGGAACCCGAAAAGGGAAGATTAAGGATGCGATGCTGAGCATCCGGCTTCAGCCCTGTGAGGCGCAACCAAGCCGACCTTCTGGCACAAACCCCATGTGAGTAGGAATGTGCCGCAAGCACTGCACCATCCGCTGCTGTGCTTATCAACTGGTTCGCCACCAAACATCCTTCTGTCATAGTTTCTTCGAAGTCCTTCTGGTCTTCCTTTGGCAGTTTGGACTTGAACCTCCCCATGGAGTCCCATAAGGCTCTGTCGTATCTACCCAGCAGTGCGGCCGCAATGGAGACCTTCAGCGAGGAGGCAGCTGAATTGCAAACTTTGCGACCCCACGAATCCTGAGATTTGCTGTCCTTATCTGGTGGGACTGAAGAGGAAGCAGCAACTGCATGCGTCTTCCTCGCCGCTGCCACTATCACAGAGTCTGCTGGAGGGTCAGATTTTACAAAAACTGGGTCAGAAGAAGCCGGTTTGTATTTCTTCTGTATGCGGGCTGGCACCGCTCTGATGGCTGCCGGGGTTAGGAAAACGTCCTTGACCGGATCCATAATTCCCGGGACTAAAGGCAGCAGTGGACGAGAGATCGATTTTTTTGTGCAAAGTTTCAAAAATGACTGTCGTAGTAACCTGGGGGACAGACATTTCAATGCTCAGCTTCTGAGCTCCTCTTTGCAGGACATCCAGATAAGTGCCGATGTCATCGACTGGAGAGGATCTGGAAGTAGGACTATCCGTCAACGTGGGAGAGTAATCCCTCTTGGAAGACCTGGTCGAAGAAGTAGAGGAAGTAGATGGAGTTCTTCGATGTTTACGGTGAGCACCGTGCCTCCTCTCACGTGACCTTCTTGGGTGCTCTTCCCTTCTAGGAGAGCGAGATCTAACCGGATCCTGTCTTCTTGGTGAACGAGATCTGACAGGATCTTCTCTGGGAGATCGGGATCTCACCGGATTTTCCCTTCTGGGAGAGTGAGATCTGATTGGTCTTCTCACAGATGATTTTCTGGGAGGACTACGCCTGTCCACTTCATCCACCAGTCTCTGGAGAGGAGATCTGTGCTGCGGACTGGCGTACTCATGCATACTTTTGGTAGCCCCTGAATCTCGCCAATGGTCCAATGACTTATACCATCTGGGAGACAGTCTGACCTCCGCAGCCGAAGGATCTGGCTGACACACAGGAGATCCGAGGAGAGGACTTCTGGACCTTGAAGATGTTGTTGAGGAGCCAGAAGACTGTGAAGTAGAATGGCGAGAAGCTGACTCCGTAACCATCATCACAGAGTTGTTTGACGACGATCGAGCCCTTTCCGAATGTCTCGACATCGAACGTTCTGGCGTCGTACATTTTTCTCTCGACGCCGAATGCTTTCGGGGAGTCGGCGGATCCAGCAATCTCGACCTCGAATGCCTCGACGGCGATCGATGCGAGGATCTATGGTCTCTTGACGTCGAGTGGTGATGACCAGTCGTCAACGGAGCCCTCTGTCTCGACGTCGGACGGTGATGAACAGCCGTCGACGGAGCCCTCTGTCTCGACGTCGAACAGCGATGACCAGCCGTCGACGGAACCCTCTTTCTCGACGTCGAACGGCGATGACCAGCCGTCGACGGAGCCCTCTGTCTCGACGTCGAATGTCTGTGCGACGACGGCGGAGGGGTATTGGTCACCCTCGATGCCGAACGTTGACGAAACGTCGACGGAGACTGCGTCCTCAACGCCGATCGACGTTTTGCTGTCGACGGCGGAGGGGTCTTGGTCCTCGATGCCGAACGTCGTTTTTTAGACGACGGCGGAGGGGTCACACTTCTCGACACCGGTCGCCGCCTGGATGACGACGGCGGAGGAGTGACCTCCCTCTACGCCGATCGCCGCCCGGTTGATGACGGCGGAGGGGCCTTGGATCTCGACGCCGACCGTCGCCCGGTTGACGGCGGCGGAGTCACTTCTCTCGACGCCAGTCGTCGCCCGGTTGACGACGGCGGAGGGGATTTTGACGACGGAGCTGGATCCTTCGACGTCGTCGACGTACCTGGTCTTCTTTTCGACGGCGAGCCCGCCGTCGACGGTAGTTTTGAAGATGAATGACCCACCGGTGGCTCTTTCCTCAGCGCCAAGCCTGACGCTGAAGCTGAAGGGTGAGAAGACTTCTCTTTTGAAGATGTTCTAGCCTTCTTGGAGCCCTTCTTCACCGGAGACCTTCCTCTGGATGACCTGTGAGTCAGGCCATAGATGCAAATTCTCTCCCTGTCTTTGAGAGTTCTTCCTGACAGGTGCTCGCAGTGAGGACAGGTGCCTGGATCATGTTCTTCAGGCAGACACAGGATACAAACGTCGTGGTTGTCTGATTTTGCCTTCTTGTTGCCACAAGAAGGGCATTTGTCAAAAAGCGAAGGCATTCTCAGCTAAAAATGCTCACTAAACTGACTAAAAAGACAGTTTATTACTTGACTTGATGTAAAATGTCAAAGTAATAGAAAAAGTTGTTAAGAATGAAGTAATCTTCTGTCAGAAAACAGAAAAATAGTGGAGCTGTGTTACCAGGATCCTTCCTGAAGGAGCCGGAAAGAACAACTGACCTAACTGTCACCCCTGAGGCATGATGGGATACCGGGGGTCATGGGTGCCTTAAAGGCACGGTGTCAGTTTTTTTGTATACAGCTACAGGTTAGCTTTTCAGTCTTTTTAGACTGTGTATTTGCAATGCAGCCTGGGAGCTTTCTATGCTTTCAGGGTGTTATAAGAATTTCTACTGCTGCCTAAGCATTAAAACAGTTTCTAAACAATCTTTTGTGTTGTTTCTCATGTTTCTAATGCATTTTAGTCATGTATGGTGGAAATTCTTCACAGCACATTCCAGCTCTGATGTAATTTGGCTGCTATTGCATGTTTTTATATATATATGTATATAGTATATATATGTGGGGCACATATAATATAGTGTTTCCGGGGTCCCGGGCATGGGCGGGAATATTCTAATGCTTATGACTATTGATGAGAATCCCCTGGAAGAGAAATATATATATACACACATATATATATATATATATATACACACATATATACATATATAATGATGCACATTTAAAAATGCTCATGACAGCATACCAATAATACCTCACATAGAGAATAGTACATACCATTATGGTATCACTCTTGAGCCTAAACTGTTTTCCATACCATCACTCAGACGTGTAGATACTTCTCTACACCAGCTCGAACACCAAACTCAAGCTTACAAAATAACTCATGCGGACATAGCAGATCAGCCAGCTTTGAATCGCCTTAAGGCCGAATCAACCTGTTCACCAAACAAATTAACACCATCAAAAGGCATATCTTTGAGACTCTCCTGCACAGACTCTGAAAACCCAGACTAACACAGCCATGCTTGCCTGGACAGAGCAACCAACTGAGCCATAGCTCTACCCACATAATAAGTGGTATCCAGGCTACACTTGATGTTAAATCCTGTGGTCTCCCAGCAATCTTACGCCACCTGCAATAACTCATTTCTGGCTTCCTCCCACAGAGACCTATAAAGCAAGAGAAACATGAAGTGTTTAAAAACCTCAAAGCCGAGTGTACAGAAGAAAATATATTCTTCCCACAACCCACAACCTTCTAACCATCTGGATTCTTGATCTGATGAAACCAAAGGAAGGTCATTAGGGTCCGAAGATGCTGTAGCAGCTTCAACCACTGGACCTTTTGTAGTGGGATGTCTCAGAAGACAAATAGCGTCCCCAAGGGCGAGTCAATGCCTATGTCTCACAGCCCAGTCAACTGGAACTCCTGTCATGGGTTTTGCCCAAGTTCCTAAAAGAGGGTCAAAAAACAGGGACTCATTAAAAGAGAGCACAGGTTGCACTCCGTATGACCTTGATGTAGAATAGTCACCATAAGATCCGTGGACAATTCCACGGAGGGAAATTGGCAATCCAACACCACAGCTTCCCTCTTAATACTTCAGCCAAGGATGAACTTTCCTCCATTGCCATAGCAAATCTGAAACTGGGAAGCTCCCTAATCCACTAATCTCCCCCAGTTCAGCAACTAGTTTTACTCCACAGTTGGTTGTACAGTATGCACAGGGTTTTAACCTTCAATATTCTCTCCTTCAGTCACCAAACGGTGTAATCCCGTAGAAAAAACAGACAAGGGCCGAATAACAGCAGATGGAGAGTCAGCCAAAGAAAACAGAACTGTCAGAGACGCACCCGGCGCCGCCTCGATGTGGGAAATAGGAATGCCATCAGCATCCATTTGTGCTGCCAAGGTCACTGGTTGAGTAGTTTCGTAAGCCCCAGGGTCAACATCGACCAACACCGCTGACTTCAAAGGCTGAATGGACTCCGAAGGTGTGACCGGCTCCGTCTTGAATCCGATAGCGGAGTCAGAGGGCACAACTGTCACCAAAGACAAGCCCGTCTGTGAGGATCCAGTCAGGGTACCTCCTACCTCCTTGGGGCCAGTGGGAGGCTGATACCCAAAAACCTGTGTGTGCGCCACATGTGCACACTTTCCTTTTTTGGGGGTGCATCAGGGGGGCGCTAGGCCCCCTAGCACCCTTGCAATTGCATTTGCAATTTGCGATGACCTATTTGGTAACCGCAGATTGCAAATGCTTTCCCATTCATTCCTATGGGCCTTTACGCCCATAGGAATGAATGGGAAGGCATTCACTAATAGCGCATCTCAATTTGCGATTTGCTATTAGTTAATGTGTAGGAATTGCTATTATTTTTGCGAAACCTACATGCATAAGGAATTGAGACTTCTAAATAGCGATTCTTTGAAATTCGCTATTAAGGAATCGCAATTTCTTATCTTGATGCTTTTGCCCCAATATTCAATCATTTCGGCTAGAGTCACCCCGGCTCCAGGATATTTAAGTAGGCACAGGGTAGACCAGGTGCGCAACACCCATTGGACTCACCGGGCTTCAGCCCCCCCGTCGTGTGCGGCAGTCCGGGATGAGACAGATCCCGGGCACATTATATGTAAGGAAGAGGGGGTATCCCCGACTAGAGTTCCTAATGCGGGATAAATACAATATTTGAAAGAAAGAAATTAGGAACTAGTGTTTGAAAACCATGGACATAGAAGGACTAATGACAGCACAGACTATAGTGAGACAGAAAACATGATACAAAATTATTTTATTATTCTTATTTCATTGTGATAAAAAGCACAGTTGTCATTTGGGTATACATAGTTATTGTGTGCATGCCTTCATTAGATATGTGACTTATTGTCTACATATATAGGCTACTGTTGTCAGATCCTATACAGTTTTTATAATAATATGACTGGAATAGGGATCTATACAAGACTGATTTTAGAGATATTTATACATTAAAACATGGCTGAAAATGTCAACTACGCGCGTTTCGGCTGGAGGCCTTCATCAGGGAGCCATGTAGATATCCAAGTTGACCTGTACATATTTAAAAGATAAAAACAATAGTGGTGCTTGTCAATGTCCGTGAGAAATAAGAATAATAAAATAATTTTGTATCATGTTTTCTGTCTCACTATAGTCTGTGCTGTCATTAGTCCTTCTATGTCCATGGTTTTCAAACACTAGTTCCTAATTTCTTTCTTTCAAATACAGATCCCGGGCACACACAGAGCCGCACCCGAACGTTTCACATGTCTTTAAAAGACTATGTGAATGTTAATTAGGCCTGGCTGTTGTTGCACCCCTTGTTGGAGGCCCTGCAGTTCCACTCTGCCTACTGATCAAAGGTTCAGTCCCCCCCGAAATGTTTTCTTAGCCCCCCCCCCGAAATGTGGCTCTAGTTTCGCTTCTGGGGTAGACCCCTGTAAACACTTCTCAATTATTGGTTGGCATACAGCGGCAAACTTATGTTTTGGTCGTTGGATTCTCTGAGTCTTCTTTGACATTGACTGAGACGACTACTCACCTGAACGACTCCTTCACCGGTCCCTAGACTTTTGTGAAGAATGGCGAAGCAGTGGTTTTTCAGAAAAGTGCACCGCCAGGTGTTTCATACGCCACTCTTTCAATGCCTTTGGATTAAGCTGCTGGCAGGAAACGCAGTCCTTGGAGTCGTGATGTTCTCCGAGGGTCCACAAACAGACAGTATGCGGATCTGTGATCGACATTTGTCTTTCTCAAGATCCGCAGGGTTTAAACCCAGATGTCATCGCCTGAAAAAGCACACTGTTCTCTCAACAAGACATAGAGATGGGTCTGAAAAAACACCCCCTACCGCTCTGGATCTGCATTGCAAGAATGGAAATAAAGGAACTGACGTTGGCGAGGGGGTTATATGGACTCCGTTGACGTCACATCCAGTGGACGACGTTGATAAGGAGTCGCCCAATGCCCTCTGCCGGCAAGTGGAAGTGCTATGGAAAAATATCTATATCCAGTCTACCGCCTGGGGAGTATTCTAAAGTAAGGAATCTGCAGCTAGATGTCTCCATCAGATAAAACATTTGCCTGTCAGAAAAAGACAGAGAAATTCTCTAGATGCTCTAAGATGTTGAGTAAAGCTGTTGGCAAAAAAATCTGAAGTGGATTTCTTGGGATAAAAAGTCAAAAAAGGTCAAGTTTAGGGCTCTTAGATACTGTCACCAGAAGCAGGAAAAATAGAACTGAAGTAGCTCCCAATTGAAGGGCATGATGGGGCACTGGAGGGCTGTGAGCTCTTAAAGGTGCAGTGTCAGGTTGTACTCCTAAAATACTACAGACTATGTCTAATTCTGCCCCATTCTTTCCTCTCCATTTCTTTTACAAATGGATTATGAAGATTATTTATAAGAAAAAAAATGATTCAGCTCCTGGAAATGTTCCTAGTTTTAGGGTATTTTGCTTTTTTTACATAGAAATTGAAGTAATTGGCCAAAATGGCTTTCTTTATAGGCTGCAAAATGTTTTTCACAATTTATGTCCTAATCTTGGCCTTCCTAAAGAAAGGAAAATGTCTACATTAAAGACGATATATTTTAAAGAACTACTTCAGGATCCCGCACATGGGCAGTGCTTATGATTTCAAATGAGATTCCCCTCTGAGAGAGAGGTATAATGTTATCTGTGTGCTGTTTTATTACTCATATTTGTATTTCCACTGCAACAACATAATGAGTAATTGTTGTCACAACTGTGACAACACATTTTCTTCAAGAAACGTTCTTTTTATGCTATGATTTGCATCGTTTATCAATCTGTTTGTGCATTTAAAAGTGCATAAGAATGACCACTACTATGATTTTTAAAATGGAGCTAACCTATATGTACGGGTGAACTAGATGTGTAACCCTACATATATGTGAAAGGTGCAGATATATCTGTCCTTTGTGTATAACTTCATAATTGTGCATGAAGGAGTGGTTCTTTGATGACAGCATTAGACACATATGTAGAAAGATTGAAAACAGATGTGTAAGTTTCAGAAGGCTTCACTAGTTAATCTCTATTAAAAAGGCCCTTGCAAATATGGATATTGTCAGCCTTAGAAATGTGTCTAACAAGTACCATAAACCCACACTAGTTTTAGCAACCTAATTTCTTTACCTGGTAGGCTATAAGAATTGTAGGGTAACTAAAGACTGGTGCCAAATCCCCTTGGGAGTGTGCTGGAAGAAACCCTTGTAAAGGTAATTTGGCCAGGAAACATCTCCAAAACAACCATCCAGCCAGGATGGACAATTCTGCCAACAACCAAGCCACATTATCTATTTGTATGGAGTTTCTAAATCTAGAACACCTACCAAACTAATCACACCGAACTGATAGTGGACACAGGCTACACACACCATATGGTCAAGGAAATGTAATGTACTTCACAAGTGACTTATATGTACTAAAAGTGGAAGGATTATGCTTGGAAAAAGGTTACGTGCCATGACAATTTGCCATAAAAATACTCTACACAGACTGGAAATGCAGGGCTGAAATATATTTGAACATTCTACTTTAGTGTGTGGCCATAAGCATGCTGAAGGACCACTAGTATTATATATTTTAGATACTTATAGTTTGACTTTACTAGGATGTCAGGTCTTTTGGCTCAGTGGACTAAAGCAGCGACTGCAGGGACCTGTGTTTGACCTCATGGTCACAGGTTCAAATTCTGGCGGGTCCACTTAGCCTTTCAGCCATTTGTGGTTGATAAAATGAGTACTATTGAGTTGGGTAACAATAAACATCTGTTATTCAGTGGCAGGACACCTTCGGGTAATCGTGCCCTTTACAAATACACCTGTTATGTTTAAAGTATATGTTCAATAAAATGTACCAGTTATGTGGAAGGAAATTTTAGTAGGTTTTTAGGAGAGTGCTCAAACAAGTTAGCATTGGTTAGTGGGTGTAATGTGTACAGATTCAATACACATTATCTAAATGGGCTTTGAAAACTTGAGGGGTGAAGACAACATGTGTTTGGACAAGCTTTCTGAGAGGGCCAAGTCAAGCACTAGCGTAATGAAGCATTTCTGCAGGGAGACCTACTGTATAGTTTCTTGGTGTGTTAGAAATTAATAGGCTAAGAAACAACAAGTGACCAAAGTCAAAGAAGTTCAAGACCCATAATGACACCATAAACTACTCCAATCAAGTAATTACCCATGATGTGTACATAGGTAGGACAGTATATAAAATCAATGCTGTGGTTGAAACTTTGCTACAAACCTGAATGTCAGTCATGATGCTGTTGAGGGTGGATGCCTTAATCCATTAAAAAAGGTCTCAATATTCTGGCAGTCTTAATACAAGGTTCGTATACCACATGGTATGTGCTACAGGACAGATACCCTATCAGGCATATATGTGACATAATAATCCGACCACAATATAAACAAACAGTCCCTTATGATTATAATGTAACCAACCTTTTTAGCATCTAGATTGATGAAGAGTTTTTTAGATACTACAGATTCGTTATTTCTAATTAGAATATGTGTTTTATCGTCTTTAACTAATGCACATAAAAATTCATAAATTTTTTATTCTCATTCAAGCATCCTCTTGAGCTAGAAAAGGAGACGTTGGCAATAAAGACAGGAAAACGGATGTCTGTTGGGAGTCGGTAGGTGGTGTAACCGAAAACAAGGGACCCAGTTTCATGAAGGGTGAGGGGGCTTGAGGGGTGGCGCACAGAGGGTGAAGGAGGTGGAGAGGAGGCCACATCATCATCAGATTCAGAGGCCTCTATGTCAAACCAGCCCCAAGTGGCCGTGGACCCCATACCATCTCATGGACTTCCATCATTGTCGACACCAGCAAGATCAGCACCCTCCCTCCTCCTATTCCCTCCAATGTTGGAGATCACCCAGCCCCTATGAAGGCTAGGGTCTCCTTTGGTCCAGGGGCCTCACCTCCTGCCCCTTTCTGCCGAGCAGTGATGTCTGAGGAGGCTTTACAATTGTTGCGGACCCTCTCTGTAGGCCATCTACACTGTTGTATGCCATCCAGGGGGTCAGTCATCAATTGACACAGTAATTGTCCTTCTGGTATGGCATAGACAGTGCATGCAGTATGTGCTACATAGAGAAGCATGATTCACATCAGATCCCCTCCAGACATCCCTGCCTCCCACCCACCACCACCTGACCTCTAATCTCTGGACTCTTCCTCTTCCCAAATCCATCCTCCCACCACCATACCCTCACAAACCACCTCTGTCCCAACAACCCCAAAAACGAACCCAAGCTACACACACACACCCACACAAAGACATTCCAACTAAAAAACACAAACATACAGATACAGACAAGCAAGATGGCACCACACTCTACTCACTTTCCTTTTTTGGGGGAGCATCAGAGGGGCGCTAGGCCCGGTAGCACCCTTGCAATTGCATTCGCAATTTGCGGTGACCTATTTGGTAATCGCAGATTGCGAATGCTTTCCCATTCATTGCTTTGGGCCTCTAGGCCCATAGGAATGAATGGGAAAGCATTCCCTAATAGCGCATCTCAATTTGCGATTTGCTATTAGGGAATGTGTAGAAATCGCTATTATGTTTGCGAAACCTACATGCATAGGGAATTGAGACTTCTAAATAAAGATTCCTTAAAAATCGTTATTAAGGAATCGCAATTTCTTATCTTGATGCTTTTGTCCCAATATTCATGCTTTTGGGCTAGAGTCACCACGGCCCCAGGATATTTAAGTAGGCACAGGGTAGATCCTTGTAAACACTTCTCAATCATTGGTTGGGATACAGCGTCAGACTTATGTTATGGTCGTTTGATTTTCTGAGTCTTCTTTGACGTTCACTGAGACGACTACTCACCTGAACGACTCCTTGAACGGTCCCTAAACTTTTGTGAAGAATGGCAAAGCAGTGGCTTTTCAGAAAAGTGCACCACCAGGTATTTCATACGCCGCTCTTTCAATACCTTTGGATTAAGCCGCTGGCAGGAAACGCAGTCCTTGGAGTCGTGATGTTCCCGAGGCATCACAAACAGACAGTATGCGGATCTGTGATCGACATTTGTCTTTCTCAAGATCCGTAGGCAGACGTCATCGCCTGAAAAAGCACACTGTTCTCTCAACTGATCTAAAGACATCAGCTTGAAACAGGGGGTACCCCAAGGGTCCAGTCTCAGCCCAACCCTCTTCAACCTGTATGTTGCACCAGTTGCAGAGATCACGGACAAGTTCGGGGTGGAAGTCGTGTCTTATGCAGACGACACGCAACTGGTTGTGACATTGACACAGCCGGAAGAACAAGCCGCCACCAACTTCCGCTCTTGTTTGGAGGAACTGGCAGCCAGGATGGCAAATAACTGCCTCAAATTGAATGGAAACAAGACCGAGGTACTAATTGTGGGGAAAGTTCCCTCGGTATGGACCTCGGCCTGGTGGCCTCCAGTGCTAGGTCCTCTACCCAATCCAAGCGAACAAGTAAGGAATCTGGGGGTATGGCTTGACACCAAAATATCATTTGAGTATCATACCAAACGGTGGCAGGATCCTGTTTTGGGATACTGAGGGTTCTCAGAAAGACTCTGAACCTACTGCCACTCTCAGCCAAGAAAACCATGGTCCACGCCCTAATTACATTAAGGCTGGACTTTGGGAATATCCTATATCTGGGAACAAACACCAAGTGCACTCAGAGGCTGCAACTTACTAAAGCAACAAGCACTATCATTGTTAGGTGAAACACAAAGGTTACTAAATGATAAATGTTTGGCATAATTTATATTCTGTCAAATCGATTTTGCATTTTTAAACTGCACAGAGACAGTTTTAAGAGGGTTACTTAAGTGACTGAAACAACAAATGATGCAGGCCCACAGGCAGCAGTTAATGTACAGGTCCAGCATGTATTCAGTACCACTTTACTGGAAACGTATCAGTAAATACAATGTGTCAATTAGGTGTAGGCAGAAGGAGTTATCTAAACCTCCTTTGCAATGGTTAACATTGGTAAAGGGCCTAGAGTCCTAATAATAAACATGAACATTTTCAGATAACAGGAGGAGTGAAAGTCAACAGTGTTATGGGTGACCCTTTAGAAAGGGCAAAGTCCAATGGGTTTTTATTAATAACATAAATCGCAAAGTGACCTATCATGACCAACATATAAATCAGGTGGGCTAATGGTTCAAAGGGCGGACGAATGAAACGTAGATTTTCAACACTAATGACGCATTCGCCAAGATATAGAAACAGCATGCAAAATCAGCCTAAGATGGGGGAATAAACTGTGGGCTATGCCTAAGCTATCAAAAATGAGACTCATAGCACACACAGAACAGTCCCAAAAGTGTCAAATTAAATCTAGGCCCATCGCTAAAACACCAACATCCGACCCTTAGTGCAGTCAAGAGAAAATGCCCAATAATTAAACGAAAATCCTTGGACCATACACTGGCCAAATATCATTGGACCACCCACAGGACACTCCGATAAATTACAAAAAAATGGGGGCATACATTTTGGCCATCCCTAGGTCAGCATCACCTAGAGTGAATACACCTTTATCTATAACCAGATTACCAAAAAAACAAGGACTCAAAGCACACACAGAAGGGAAAACGGATACAAATCAAAGGATAAGTATGGGGCTATGCCTAGTCATTATCTTACCCAGATTGAGTGTGAAAAAGTTCCCAGAAATGTGGCAAATGAATCCGTGGCTTTGCCCAGGCCTCCAATGCCCTCAAACATCTGGCACATACATTACCAAAACGGTACAAAAGGGGGTGTGGTGATGGACGGAGCATCTGAACCATTAAAACACTCACACCCAGTCAACAGATCTGGGTTTAATCCATCACCGTTCTTTAGCCCACTCTGCCACCCCAGTTCAGACATGGCCATATGCAAATCAGTCTGACCCTGTGCCTCATGGCAATAGTCCAGCCCGAACTGCCATGCCATGCCTTCCCTGGACCGGAAACAAGCTTCCTAGGACCGGTTTCTGGCATTACAGCCGTTTTCAGCCAGGCTTGCTTGAATCCAGTGGCAAAGTGAGCAAGGGACTCACATCTGAGCATACCCTGCCAACTTATGGTGAACAAAGCGGTACAAAAGGGGGTGGTGATGGACGGAGCATCTAAACCAATCAAACACTCACACCCAGTCAACAGATCTGGGTTTAATCCATCACCGTTCTTTAGTCCACTCTGCCATCCCAGTTCAGACATGGCCATATGCAAATCAGTCTGACCCTGTGCCTCATGGGGACAGTCCAGCCCGAACTGCCAAGCCATGCCTTCCCTGGACCGGAAACAAGCTTCCTAGGACCAGTTTCTGGCATTACAGCCGTCTTCAGCCAGGCTTGCTTGAATCCAGTGGTAAAGTGAGCAAGGGACTCACGTCTGAGCATACCCTGCCAACTTATGGCGAACAAAGCGGTACAAAAGGGGGTGGTGATGGACGCCGCATCTGAACCAATCAAACACTCATACCCAGTCAACAGATCTGGGTTTAATCCATCACCGTTCTTTAGCCCACTCTGCCATCCCAGTTCAGACATGGCCATATGCAAATCAGTCTGACCCTGTGCCTCATGGGAACAGTCCAGCCCGAACTGCCAAGCCATGCCTCCCCTGGACCGGAAACAATCTTCCTAGGAACGGTTTCTGGCATTACAGCCGTCTTCAGCCAGGCTTGCTTGAATCCAGTGGAAAAAGTTAGCAAGGGACTCACGTCTGAGCATACCCTGCCAACTTATGGCGAACAAAGCGGTACAAAAGGGGGTGGTGATGGATGGAGCATCTGAACCAATCAAACACTCACACCCAGTCAACAGATCTGGGTTTAATCCATCACCGTTCTTTAGCCTACTCTGCCATGCCAGTTCAGACATGGCCATATGCAAATCAGTCTGACCCTGTGCCTCATGGGAACAGTCCAGCCCGAACTGCCAAGCCATGCCTTCCCTGGACCGGAAACAAGCTTCCTAGGACCGGTGCTCGTATAAAGCCTCTGATACCTTTGGGTCAGGTCTTCCCTGAACTGTAACACGAGCAACCCATAACTGGTTTAGTCTGACTTAGGGTTAATCAGCCAGGTATAGCTTGATTCAAGTGCACTGAGAGAAACTTGCACTGACTTCATCCTCAACTCCAGAGCTCTCAATTGTACCCTGTCCCATTTAGGGGCACATCCTAAAGAAAAAAGGTGATGGATGGAATGCTGGAATAAATCTCATCTACTGGTAAATCGCTATCTTGGCACACCATTCCACCTCATTTTGAAGCCTAGCCTTGACCCTGTTTCAATGGACGAGCCCAGCCTGAACTTCCAGGCCAAGTTAAGAGACTGGGATGCCACCCCAGTGATTAACAGTGACTGAGATTAATTCAAGCATTCCATCCATCACTTTTTTTGCATACTTCTTATGGTAGGCAGAAGTTTTTGGCCCCTGCCTGGTTTGACTATCTTAGAAGAAAACTATTTTCAATAAACCCCGCAGGTATTTGCATTGGTACAATTCAATGTCACATCCTTGATTTAAAGGGCACCTTACCAGTGCAAAACCCTTTCGTGCCTGATAGTAAATAACATTAGCTGCTTTGCGTTGCTTTGCCCGGGTAGAAAGCCTCATACATCTGGGACCAAAGGTTTTCTGGTTCAGAACTGCCCATGTTTTTCATTCCGAGTTTGCTAAACTGGAGTGAGGCATACAGAAGCTTCCCTTCTGAGATAAAATGGACGATGCAAAAATCTAGATAGAAAAGGCAATACTAGCATTTTAGGAATGGCTGTGGGGAACACCAGCAGGTGGAGAGGTGTGTGGTGGGTAAAGGCGATGTTTCTGTTACTGTGGTAGGTTCGCGTGAACGATGAAAGCAGAAGGTGTCTCCTTAATGTTTTGTAGCTTATAAATACAAGAAGGAGCTGATCCATTGATGGAGCCATTCCGTGCAAGGATTGCACGCTAGGGCATGCCAAGGGAGGGCACTGTGTACGCCATACGCAAAGTGCTGGTACTCAGTACCGGACAGGACAGGCAGGGCCGGCGCTAGACATGGGCAGCATGGGCGGCAGCCCAGGGCCCCGAGCTCAGCCCATCAACAGAGGGCCTCGCAAAAGTGTTTCCCCACCGGCTTCGCGCCTGTGGTGAGCGCTGCGTGGCCCAGGGAAGGGCTGCCCTCTCCCCTGGGCCTCACAGCACTGGGCAATGGCTGTTAACCCCCAGGGAGGGGGCCCCTTCTCCCCTGCGCCATGCAGCCCACATGTAGCGCGAGGCCCATCTGCATTTGCAGGTTTGACCTGTAATTGGGGATGCCGTCCACTTCCCACTCCAGTGCCAATTAGCAGGCATTTTGGGGCCTAGCAGTTGTAACGATTTATAAAGACAAGCAACACTCACTCTTTCAGATGCTGATGAGCTGGGAAAGAGATGCTGGTCAGTGGTAGAAAGGAAGGCCATGTAGCACACGAGGGGGGCATGCACCATGCAGGGTCAGAGCACCTTCAGTAATTTAGATGCAAATAGCTTTCAATCTCTGCGTTCCAAAGAGCTCTCTCAGTCCAGGGGCTGTGTGTCAGGTCAATTAAAATGTTCAGTGTTTTGCAAATGTTTGGCAGGCTCCACTGGTGGAGCGTTCATAGTGTTCTACTCCTGATTTCAGTCGTGCATGAATGTTATTCGTCCCCAAAGCTTTGAGGGGAAAAAAAGTTACTTTTTAATTAGCAGTTACGAAAAACTTGATTGTGAAAAATTATGTCTATTTGGGCAGTACCGTGTCTAGTAGTTTAAGCCATAGGCTACGTTTTACAACTTTTTTTTTTTTTAACAAATCTATGGAGAGAAAAACACTTTAAACATGGAATGGAAATATATAAAATAAAAATGTTGCCTACCCCAAGTTATGCCCTGGCGTATATTCCCATTTTTAATTGGTCTATTTGAAATGTATACAAAGGGGAGATTTTACGAAAAGTTTTGTAGCCTAAGCTCTGCTATCCCCGTACAAATTCTTAGGCTAGAGCTTGGACTCCATCACCCATGTTCAAGCACTGGCTAATGTGATTTGTTGGGGGGTACAAGGTCCTTAACTCCCTTTGCTGCTAGGCCTTTCCCCCGTGCTAAGCCTTTTTATTGCCATTTGTTGCAGTTTGCGTTTAGGCCGATAACTTTGTGAATGCAAGGGGATGATACCACCCTCCCCTGGGCCTTACAGCTTGGGCTCATGGTGGGGGGGTCCACATCTTGAAGCCATGGTGTAGCAATGAAAGGCCCTGCAGAGGGCACCTCTCCCCTGGGCCTCATAGCCATGGTTCAGGGCTGATAGGCCTATGGGTCTATCCTAATCCTCTCAATTCAATACTACACCATGTCTGAGAGGCACAGGAGAGGGGTGCGCATTGTGTGGGCCCCCACCCCTGGGTCCCATAACATTTTTCTCACAGTGCTGGACCCTGGCCCTGTGCATGTGTCTCTAACAGAGGAATAGCAATCGGTAGTCCAGCAGGTGGCGTGGCACTAAGCTCAGGCATATTAAGAGCTCAATGTTCCCATATTATGCTTTACTGTACTCTGCAGCCAGTGGACGAGGGTGAGAGATGCTTTCACTTTGCATTCTGTCCATCAACTGTGTTTTTTGCAATTTTCACCCGAGTGGGCTGGGTATGCTCAGACGTGAGTCCCAGGCTCTCCACACCACTGGAGTCAAGCTATCCAGGCTGATGAAGGCTGATAGCCAGAAACCGGTCCTTGGATGCTTGATTCCGGTCTGGGAAAGACATGGCTTGGTAGTTCGGACTGGACTGTTGCCATGAGGCACAGGGTCAGAGCTGATTTGCATATAGCCAGTGTCTAACCCAGGGTGGTGTGGAGTGCAAAAAAACGATGGATGTAGGCCCAGATCCTTGTACTGGGGTGAATGTATGACATTGTTCTACATTCTGTCCATCAACTGTGTTTTTTGCAATTTTCACTTTGCACCATGGCACCACTGGTGTGCTACAGCCCTCTTTTTCATGGGCCTCACAGCCATTTTACAGAGCTGTGAGGCCTGCAAGAGACCCTCCCTCCCATGGGCATCAGAGTCATGGTTCGACACTCACAAGAGGAGGCACCCTCCTATGAGATAAGCAGCACTGGAACATGGCTATGATGCCCATGGGTCCTCTCTCAGGGGGTGTAGTTAACAATAGTGCAGCAGGTGCAGTAGTACCATGGCTCTTTCTTGCATCATGGTCCATGGCAACATTACTATGTCACTGGTACCTTCTCCCTAGCACCGCACAGCCATGATCCAGTACAGCTGTGCAGCTCACGGAAGGCCCACCCTCCCCTAAGCCTCACTGTCATTGTCCAATGCTGAGAGGCAGCACAGATTCATGAATTCTTTACTTAGGGCAAGAGGCGACATCTGAAGGGCACAGCTATCAATAGTGTAGAAAGTGCAATGGGACCATGGTCTTGTGGGGTTATGTATCCAATGCACCCAAATTATGGCTGTATTTTACTGCTCAGTCAGTGACCAGAGGGTAGTGGGGAGTCACAATTTGCCTTGCTTGCACGACGGCTGGCCTGCTCTCCTACACCTTGCAGCCATGATCCTGTTCTGCGATGTTCAAATGTCATTCTCTCCCTTGGGCCTTATGTTTTTTACTATATGTGTTGTGTTTTATACTTAACATAATTCTGGCAAGTAAAGAGCCTACACACAAAAAAGATTGTCCTACGTCTCTTAGCATGTGCATGTGGGATACTGGTGAGAGAGAGGATTTATGTTAAAACAAATTACAAAGTATTAATGTCATCCTAAGGTAGCACAATAATGGCACAGAAAGATAAGGGAGCCTTTTGAAATTTGCAATTATATCCATGGTGTGAGAGGTTTTCTCTTGTGTCATTATATATTTTGAATGATCCTATCCTTCATTACCTTACAGGATCTCCCCCCTCTATGAGGCAGAACTGGAAATTGTATCATGCACTCATCTGGAAACAATCAGTTAACAAGGAGTAAATAATATACATCTTTGTGAGACCTGCACCTAGCTTTTCCATCCAATGTGACAAATGTAATCCATTTAATACAGTTTTAAAATATATGGACTTATTTCATTTGTATATTTATCTTTTTGTCCATGTTAGTGATATCCATGTTAGGTCTCTTCAGGGATGCCAAATAAGATCAATAGTCCTTCGATGTCACTTTCTGTGATGTCACTTCTTGTGATGTTACCAAGGGCGGCTCCTCCACTAGGGTGGAGGCGAATTGCCTCACTGCTTTCTCGCAATGCGAGAAGCAGAAACACAAAATGCTAAAACTACCATTTCATGTTTCTGCTACTCGCACTGCTAGAAAGCAGAAGTGTTTGGTTGGGGGCGGGCGGGTCTGCTTTAGTGCAGGGGAGGAGTGTCTTGCCCCCTGCTAAGGGCCCTGACTGTTTGGTCGGCTCTCCGGGAACAACCTAACCAGTCATGCACACTCTGGCCTTTCTCCATGTAGGCACCAATGCACCCTACATGGAGAAAATGGCCTTCCCATAGGCGCCTGGCTGGTTGCGTTCCAACCATTGCAGCGTTGTTATTGGCTTTGGGGAGGGAGGCTGCCTGCTTCCTGTTCCTGCCATAGGCAGGAAAGAAAGAGAGCAGGGCAGGAGCAGAGATGACGCGAGACCTAGGAAGGTACGTTTATTTTATTTTTAAATGACCCCCCCCTGCGCAAACCCCTGCGAGACCTCCCACCTGCGAATCGTGCTGGCCACGACTGGACTTTACATGCAAATTAGAGGGGCCTCACATCTTCCCTTTCACCTGGGGCCCCAAAAGTTCTAGGACCGGCCCTGAGGACAGGCCCATTTAAAGCACGGCCTTCCATCAAGGATGCTATGCTCGCCACATCCGTCCAAGGTGTAGAGCTAACCCCTGTCACTGTGGTGCTCAAGCTCACCGGAGAGTGCAATAATCGACAGTGTGCGTGTTTCCAGCGTCCTTCAGGGGACTGGTAATTCCAGGGGAGGTTTTAATGGCATGATAACACCGAACCCTGTCCTTTAGACCAGCCCCCCTTCGCCACCCCCATACCTCCTTCCAACTCCCACCTTGTGCACGGGAACAACCGTGAAGAGGTGTCTTCTTCCTAAAAGTTTTTACTCTCCCCCAACTGTGTGTCTGGACCGAGCTCGCATACTGGCGATCTCGCATTCGTATAACTGCATTAACTGAAAACAGTTCTTCAAAGTTACAATAGAGTGGATGTCTCTTTATTTTACTATTAAGAAACCACGTGGTACCAGTGAATGCCGTAAACGACTTGAGGGCCGTGTCGCCCTTACCCCAATAACGACGCGAGCCAGAGGAGGTACAGTAGACACGTCTTTATTCTTGCGTGTGTACCTCGTTACTACCTTGTTGCCGCCTACTTCCTCTCCTCCCCACGCCCTTCCTGTGCTGCCTGTCCTGTCACACACAGGGTCAGGCAGCCACATTACGACATCTCCCCCTTTTGTATAAAGTCTTACTGTATCCTTAGATTACTTCAATGAGGCGTTCCGGCCGTCGAACTTGTCGTCGGGGTCTCGCTGATCTGTCTGAGGTATGTCGATGACGCACCGGGTGGTCTTGTCTTGCTGGGCTGGATGAGCCACAGTCACTGCTTCTGCTTCTACTTTCAGATTCGGTAGATGATTCCCACTGGTGTTGGTCATCTGTTCCAGGTGGGTTGCATTTCTTGAAGTGTGATACATTTCGTGTTATTTTCTTGTGATCTCCTTGAGCCGTAATCATTGTCCCTCTCCGACGGCTGACCTTTAGTGGGTGTGCCAGGTAGCGACTGTCTGCTTTGGTTCCTCGATCTCTCCGGACTATCACCCAGTCTCCTTCTCTGATGTCCGAGTGCTTTGCATGTCTCCGCTGATCAGCATACGTCTTCATTTTCAGTTTTTTGTCGTGATCAATATTGACTAGTGTTTCATGGTCAGTGTTTGTTGGTCTTGACTGACTCGCACTGGCTATGGTTGGTAGCCGGGTGCGTGGAATTCTCCCTAACATAAGGGTAGCTGGACATTGATCTGTGGTGCTGTGAGGCGTGGTGCGATATGCTCTTAGCACTTCATTCAGTGTTTGTTGAATGTCTTTGTGGGCCAGCTCCGCTTGTTGCCCGGCTTTCTTTAATGTTCCCATGAATCTTTCCACCATGCCATTGGCTTGTGGCCACAGTGGTGTGATTCGTTGATGTTTCAAGTCCAAGTGTGTCGCGAAGTTGGCAAACTCGTGGCTGTTGAATGGAGGCCCATTATCGGATTTGACACGTAGAGGAATGCCCCATGCTGCAAACGTTTCATCAAGCATTGGAATTACTGCAGCTGCTCTGGTGGATGGTATGAGTTGGGCGAACGGGAATCTGGAATATTCGTCCATAATGACGAGAATGTACTGTCCTGACTTCAGGGGTCCAAAGAAGTCTACCGCCACTTGCTGCCACACTCCTTCGGGTAGTTCAGACATCTGTAGTGGAGCTGGCGGGTCATCTCGACTTACTAGCTGACATGATGTGCAGTCCTTGAGAGTGTCTTCCACCATTTGGTCCAGTGTCGGAAACCAAACCCGTTCTCTTAGCGCTTTCTTGGTGGCACTTGTCCCACGATGGCCTTCATGAGCAAGGTTGATGACTCCTTGTCTCAGTTTCTGAGGAATGACAATCCTCCCCCCTCTCAAGATGAGACCATCACTGCTGATTGAGAGTTCATCTTGGACATGACGGAATGCAAGAAGCTCCCTAGAGAGAGAGCTTTGGTCGTCCGGCACGTGACGCCATGAGCAGTTACGGATGCGTTCGGATACAGCCTGGACGACTGGGTCATGAGCTGATGCTTCTTGAATGGCGGTCAGCGGGACTGTGGGAGGACACGCTGCATCAATGACGAAGTGTAGATACTCCTCGGCAATGGAAAGCGGAGGAGTGGCAGAGGCTTTCGGGTGGCGTGACATGTAATCAGCAGGGTTGTCTGATTTCCCAGGCTTGTGGACAATAGTGTAGATGTAGTCCTGCAGACGGAGACCCCAGCGCTCTATGCGTGGAGGCATCTTGGCCTTGGGATTGCCGAAGATGGTGATGAGAGCCTGATGGTCCGTGACAATGGTGAAATGCTTGCCGTAGACGAAAAGGTGGAAATGTTCACACGCCCAGACCACGGCTAGGCTTTCTTTCTCCGGTTGGGAGTACCGAGTCTCGGTGTCAGTGAGACTACGGCTGGCGTATGCAATGATGTGACGCTGGTCAGAGTCCTCCGTGTATTGGGCAAGGATGGCACCGAGGCCAACCGGACTGGCATCCACCGTGAGTTCTGTCCGCTTCTTTGCATCAAAGTAGGCCAGATTGATCGCCGAGCTGACAGCCTTCTTGATTTTCTTGAAGGAGTGATGGCAGGCGTCTGTCCATTCAAATGGCTGACCTTGACGGGTGAGTTCCCGCAGTGGATGACTGAGAGTTGCAAAGTCCTGTATGTATCGAGAGCAGTAGCTTGCCATGCCGAGGAATGAGCGAAGGTCACTCACGTCGTGAGGTGTTGGCGTGTCTGCTAAGGCTGACACCTTTTCGGGGTCTGGTGTCATACCGTCCTTGGAAAAGATGTGTCCATAGAACTTCAGGTGTGATTTGTGAAACTCACATTTGGCTGAATTCAGGGTGAGGTTTGCATGAAGAAGCGCATGGCACACTCGGTCAAGGGCCGTGTCATGTTCTGTCTGATCCTTGCCATACACCAGGAGATCATCGCTATAGTTGAAGGAATTTGGTATGCCTTGTATTACCCGTCGGATGGTTTCTTGGAAAATTTCAGCGGCAGATGATATGCCAAAGTTCAGGCGTTTATAGCGGAAGAGGCCTTGGTGGGTTGTGAATGTGGTGATGTAACGGGAGCGTTCATGGAGTTCAAGTTGGTGATAACCTTTGTTAAGGTCTAGCTTTGAAAATACGGTGGCTCCATTGAGACGGGCAATCATGTCACTGATGTGTGGCCCAGGGTGACGTTCACGTTCAATGGCCACATTGGCTGCACGCATGTCTACACAGAGACGCACTTTGTTGTTTTGTCCCTTTTTGGGGACGACGACCACGGGTGATATCCATGGCGTAGGGCCGGAAGTGCGTTCAATGATGTCGGCTTTAAGTAGTTCCTGTAATTCATCATCTACTGCCTGTTGCAGATGAAATGGTACTTTCCGATGGTGTTGTGCTACTGGTGTGACACGGTCGTCTATGTGTAGTTTGACTTTGAAGTGGTTTAGCTTTCCCAGTCCTTTAAATAAGTTGGGGAATTTCGCCACGATGTCTGGTGCATCTTCAGTCATGTAGAGGAGTTCTACCAATTTGAGCCGTTCCGCTGTTGGCAAACTGAGTAGACAATCAGCTATGTCTGGACCTTCTACCACATGGATGTATGCTGGAATTGTTCGATCTCGAAAGGTTAGGGTAGTGTGAAACCGGCCCAGGCACGTTAGTGGCTTCCTGGACATCCACGTGAAGATTCTCACAGCTGCTGGTTCTAGCACCGGGCGTGGCTTCATACTCTGATGTTCTAGCGCGCAGATATAATTCAGGGAGGCTCCTGAGTCTAGGACAAATTTGGCTGGGTGGCTTCCAATTCGGATATCTAGTTTCTTATATTTTCGCCGCCGGTCCGGATCTGAGACCATGCATATGTATTCGTCACTATCTTGAGACACAGGTGTGTGTGTCGCGGAATCACTGGATGTTGACCTCGACCGACGAGACTGGCGTGATTCGAGGGAGTGATCACTGGATCGTGAAGAGCTGGTGGAGCGTCTTTCCTGTTCCTTGACAGCCCGTGCATGATGATGTTTTGAGGATTGGTTCCTGGAAGATCTCTGTCTTGAGCGTGACGATCTTTGTCTTGACGACTTGGCTTGGCATACACTTTCGAAGTGATTGTCTCTGCCACAGTGGTGACATCGTTGCCCCATGGCTGGGCATTGGCCTGAATGTGGATAGTCCTGTCCACACCGGTAACAGCTGGAGCGTGACTTGGTGGATTTGGTAGAGCGTGATTCCCTTGATCTGTGACTCGCTCCGGATCTGTGAGAAGAGTGATGATGTGTCGATTGTCTCGATTTCCCTCGATCAGTCTGATGTGGTCGACCCTTGTGGCTTCTTGCTTGAAGGCGAAATGCCTGTTCCTTCTTGTCTGATTTGTTCCCTTCCATTTTCTTGGCATGGTCTTCTGCCTGGTCGTTTATACGTGTCATTTCTTCGATTTCCGCTAGTGAGTAATGTTTCTTTAACAGGCGTCGCCTTAGTGACTCGGATTGACATCCTTCAATTATGCGTAGTCGCAGTGCGTCTTCAGTGTTAAAGTCATCAAAATTGCAGTGTCGGGCTAGTCGTCGAATGCGTAATATGAAGTCACCCATTCTTTCTTCTTTTTCTTGTGTAGCTAGGTTGAACGTGTACCGTTCGTAATCAAGATTGTATTTGTGTAGGAATTGCCTGTCGAGGATTCCTTTGACGTCATCATATGAAGCAGTGGCTGCATTAGGCAATTCTTTGATGAGTTGAGCAATATCTTTCCCCACTAAATTACGTAGGGCAACTAGTTTCTGTTTGGGGTCCTGGACTTGTGCACCTGTCATATAGTCCTCAAAATCTTCGGACCACGTCTTCCATTTAGGGCCCATGCTGCTGCCAGAGGTGAGCTCCAATGGCTCTGGTGGCCGGAGATATGATAGTCCCATGATTGGTTGGGGCCCTGTGTGATTCATTATGGCAGCGTTGGTAGGTGGAGCTTGTGTTCCTGGTGTCGCGGGTGTAACCGTTGCTGGCGTTCCTCCGGTATCACTGGAGGAGCTAGGTTGCACTGACATGCTCAGAAAAAGAGCTTAGTGTGATTTGGGGCCACTTTATGTAGGTATTTCAGGGTGCCTGACTCTAAGATGGCCGCTCCAGTAAATGTGCATGAAAGTCTATGGGCCACGCCTGACCTCAAAATGGCCACCGTCAGTGACACGTGGTATGGCTTGAAACAGTTAGATTCTGTGTAGAAGCACGTTTTCTTTAGGCAAATTGAGCAGTTTGGGCAGTCGCCTCGTTTTATGGACTCACCCAGCTTGGTTGTGCCCCCCACGTGTCTCTCTCTCGCTTCAGTGCGGCCGCAGCGTCTTTCGCGCTCTTTTTCCTTTCAGCCGGGTATCTGCAGCGTCTTGCACGCTTTCTCTCGGTGGCCGGCTGCGGCGTGATGGGACACCGGGACGTCCCTCCGTTTTTCTTCCCGCAGCGGTTCCTTTTCTATCGCGCTGCTGTGGGGGCAGGAGGCAGGAGGCAGCCCGTCAGCGCTTGAGCGCGGTTTGTTTTCCAGCCGCCCAGGTGCCGCTCTGACAGGGGGCTGCAGGCTCGAGTGTTCGGCTGCTCACAAGCAGCGGGGTGTTGAAGCGACGTGGGATCTATTGCAGGAATCCCACCCTCGTCGCCATTGTCGCCCTTACCCCAATAACGACGCGAGCCAGAGGAGGTACAGTAGACACGTCTTTATTCTTGCGTGTGTACCTCGTTACTACCTTGTTGTCGCCTACTTCCTCTCCTCCCCACGCCCTTCCTGTGCTGCCTGTCCTGTCACACACAGGGTCAGGCAGCCACATTACGACAGGCCGGTGACACTGAAGGGGAAGTGAGGGGTGACCAGACGTCCTGGATTTCCCCGAACAGTCCTGGTTTTCGGAAGACTGTCCCGCTGTCCTGAAATTGTTTTCAGTTTTAGGTCATTTTAGGTAAATATTAAAATTTTTGGGGACAAAGGTCAGGCCATTCTGCAAAGCAGAATGTAAAGTTATGGGCTCCGTTTACAGCGTCTGAAGACTGAAAGTAATTTATCTACTTCTGTCAGGTGGCACAGGAGGGGGACAGCTGCAGACTCTCAGAAGAGGGGAGACGCAGGGGGAGCTCGGAACGGAGGAGGTCCCGCTATATATAATATATATAAATATATATATATATATATATATATATATATATATACATATATATATATATATATACACACACACACACACGCACACACACACTTACAAGCCTAGTGTGTGCATGTGTGTGTACACACATATATAAACATACATGCAGTTACAAGCCTATTGGGGGTGAGTGTGCTATGCATATATGTGCACATATTTACAAGGCTCTGCAAAAAACGGTACAGGCCAGATCTAGAAGTATGCTTTAGTCCTACTTTTATGTCTGGCCTGTCCCAGGTTTTTGTTTCTCAAAATCGGGCAACCCTAGATAACTAACATGGAGCGGAGCCGGAAGTCTGACACAGCACAGGGCCAAACTCGAGGAGATGGGAATCTTTCTGCTTTCTTGTATGCGATTGACAAATATATAGCACTTCGCATGTGCCTTCTATTATCAGAGAGGATTGCCAGAAATGCAGGCCCGATGTGCACTGGGGCAAAACGCTGGCATGCGCACATCACTGTCCGCCATTCTCTGTTTGCGTCGCACCTGCCCCTGTGCAATTCTCTGCGTCTGGAATGTGTTTCAACAGTGTTCTGTGTTGTCATTGTTAGCACGTGACATTTTTAGAGAAAACATGCAAAAGTGCAAAGGCAAAAAATGACGGTGTACGCCTGGGAGAAATTACTACAACCTCTATACTAAAAACGGGAGGCGTGGCTTAGCCGCCTAAGATGGCGGATCGCTCCCTCTAACGCTCCTGCTGCCGGCCCACGTCAGGTGTGATCCACGATGTCCCCCTGCCTGCAATCGGGAATGTGAGGACAGAGCTGGCCGGCGGAATGCCCCGTGGATGATCGGAGCTGCCGGGGGCTCCTGTGCGCGGCTCCCGAACGGCCTGCGGCGCTCCACTGTTGCTCCCCGTGCATGACCGCTAAGATGGCGGCCTCCGGGTGAGGTGGCGGTGTCCGAGTGCCGCCGGGCCCTGATGTCCCCGACCGTCGACTGAGGCCTCGTCAAAGGATCCGGAGGTGAGGAGGCGGCGCTGGGGTGCTGGCGACTTCACCCTCATTGTGGCCCGAGGTTCCGAGGGTGAGGGAACCCATGCGACCCACGACTGCGGCGTCATTGAAGCCGGCTGCCTTCCCCCTCCCCCCCCCGGGTCCTGCAGCCGCTACCGCGACCCGCCGCGTCTGAGCCTTGATGCGGGGAGGCGCTGGCGGTACCGGGGGCTGCACCATCGGGGCGAGGCCTGAGACGGACGAGTGCCCCCCGCTGCGGATCTCTGGCATCGGCTACACTGCCCTCCTCCATGCCAGACTGACGGCGGCGAGAGAGCTGCACCCTTGACGGAGCCCTCATAAGTCCGCTGTGACCCCCTGGAGCTCTGGGTAGCCGAGATGGCCGGACGGCCTGCACCACACATCTGAGAAGACCATACCGTGCCACACTGCTGTGGGGGGGACGTGCCATTGAAGCCGGCTGCCTTTCCCCCCCCGGGCCCCACCGCTACGATTGCGTGTGAGCCTTGCTGTGGGGAGACACTGGCGGTGCCGGGGGCCACACCATTGGGACGAGGCCTGAGACGGGCAGGCACCCCCGCTACGGGTCTCTGACATTGGCTGCATTGGCCCTCCTCCATGCCCTACTGCTGCAGGCGAGTGGGTTGCGCCCCTAAAGACGCCCTCATATGCGTGCTGTGACGCCCTGGAGCTCTGAGGAGGCCCCACTGTGCCACGCTGCTGTGGGGGGGATGCGCACCACTACCGCGGAGGGAGACAGGACCGGAAGCCCCGTGACTTGGTGAACTCGACCCTCTTTTCCTTGTGCGGCCCTGACGGGACCCAGGAAGCCCCCGCCTTCCTCCCAGTTCGTGCTGCGAGGCCATAGAGCAGAGTTCCCTACGGTCCAAATTCGCCGGATGCCCTGCGCCGCAGCCCTGAGGTCCCGTAGCACCGGACTAACCTGATTACCCGCGTGGCGTCATTCTAATCGACCTGCGACAACCACGCTTCGCCCCCTGGCCTGCCATCCCGAGACCTTACCTTCCTGTCTCTCACTGCACGGGACCTACAATCTCGCACGCTCTGCCTCGTCGCCGGGACCCCCAGCCCCTAGCGCACAGACAGGGACTGTGAGCGCAGAAGTGTGCCGGTGATGGGATCCAGGCACTAGTTGAGACAGACGGGGATTGCGCGGAGCCCTCGCCCCCCCCTGGTCGGACATCCAAGACCACAATGGGCTGCCGAACAGCGGGCACCGCGCAGGGGGCGGACTCGCAGAAGCTACCGCCCCAGCCATCCGCTTCCACCGCACTATGCGATGGAAACGACGGTGCGGACTCCACCTCTTGAAAACTGGATCAGGTCCTAGCAGCCATAGAACATTCCAGAGTGGCGATGGAAACTAAATTCGATGCTCTGGCCACAGATCTCAACCTTCTCCGCGACGACCACAGGAAATTGTCAGACAGGGTCTCTCAGGAGGAAAAAACAGTGCAGTCACTCAACCCGCAAGTGCAACAACACCAGCGCGATATTGCAGACCTCCAATCCCGCCTCAAGATCTTGGAATCCGAAACCGATGATTTAGAAGGGCGTTCCCGAAGGAGCAATATCCGCGTCATGAACCTGCCGGAGGGAGCAGAGGGTCTGACCCCATACAGTTCATCACGGACTGGATCAGAACTTTCACACCAGCCACAGACCTGACCCCCTATTTCTCCATCGAAAGGGCGCATTGCGTGCCGGCCCGCAAACTTAAACCGGGTTTACCCCCGCGACCATTCCTACTGAAGTTGCTGCACTTCCGGGACAGAGACGCAATCCTCAGGGCGGCCAGGACGCATGGGCGATTGCAGGTTGAAGACAAACAGGTGATGCTCTTCCCCGACTACTCTCGTGCAGTCCAGCAGCAGCGAGCCGCTTTCCAGGCGATCAAGCGTACCCTTCGACAAAAGAACGTCCAATATGCCCTTCTGTTCCCGGCAAAGCTCAAAATCATCCATGGCGGAACCACGCACTTCTTCGTGGACCCAAAGAAAGCTGACATCTGGGTGGAGCAACACGTCCCGCGCCACCAGACGGCGCCAAACTCACAGAATGTTCCACCTCAAAGACAACCACGGAGACAGAACCGCAGGATCACCCTGACACAGCTCAGTACCCGTTCTGCCCAACCGGGGAACGGCTCTCCGGACCTCTCTCAGATCATCGCAGAGCGAAGGAAGGCGATACAAGCGGTGACCGAGCTCGGACCAACAGGCGAGGAATCGGACATGGACAAGGGACCTCACCTGTTCAGCTCTGAGGACGAAGCCAGCGACGCACCGGCCTCCCGCGATGGGTCTCAATAACCCCCGGTGGTGACGCCACAAACCGCAGACCTACACATGTAATGACGACGCCTACGGGACGATTGCTGGCTGCTATACCCCGAAACGCACGGGGCCACCCTATGCATCCTCGTGGACCCGACCACCTGCGGGAAGGCAAGAGTCAGCAAGAACGCTCCCATGGACATTGATGATCGGTCTCAACGTACCAAACCACCACTGGAAGGCTGCCGAACCCTGCAGGACACTCGACGGGCCACTCCCATTGTTACAACCATACTGATCGTGGAGCCGGCGGCACCTGAGAGAACATCTAGCCGCCACCCCACGATTACGAACTAAAGACTGATTATGTTCTATTGTTTGGACATGTTGCCTAGCGCGACGGGTCCCCCCTGTTGGGAATGTTTCCCAAAGTTCGGGTTACCTATCCCTTCACGAAGTTACATTCCTAGACTAATCACAAGGCAGGCTGCGGGGGACTTTTTAGAGTCGCACATATCCAGGCCGCTGCGGGCGGGCGGGGAGCGAGGGGGTGGGTTTGGCGGACTCGGGAGGTGCCATTCTACAAGGCCTACACACCTAGTTGCTCACCTCTGATGACTACCCTACCTAATACAGACATCATATTTGTGACCTTAAACGTTAGGGGTATGCACACGGCCGCAAAGCGGTACTCTATTTATGCCTACATCAAGCGTCAGCGGGCACAGGTGGCCCTCCTACAGGAGACCCACCTGACGGAACAAGAAGAAGGCCGCCTCCACAGGAAATGGCGGGGTATTATATGTGCCACAAAATACTCCGCCTTCTCGAGGGGCACGTTAATCTGGATCAGGTCAGGCGTGCCGTTTAAAGAGCAGCATAGACTGATAGACCATGAAGGGAGATACACTATCATTGGTTGCTTACTGGAGGGTCAACCGCTCCTGATCAGATGCATATACGCCCCGAACACAGAGCAAGAACAGTACTGGGACAAATTAACTGCAGTGTTAGCACAACACACAACAATGCCCTGGCTCCTAGGTGGGGATTACAACTGTGCACTAGACATTCTTCTAGACAGATAACACCCTCCCCCGCCACACTCTCCGGTGCGCAAACAAACCGACCATTTCCGCAGATGGGTGGAACACTGGGCGCTGGCAGATGCTTGGAGAACGCTACACCAGCATCCAAGATATATTCTTTTCACTCCGTTCCCCATAACCTCCGAGTACGCCTCGACCGATTCCTATGTTCTGCAGATATCCTCCCGAAAATACAACACACTGACTACTTGGGGCGGATAGTGTCAGATCACAATGCACACGTGGTGTCCCTTCGCTGGAGACCACCCCACCCCCGATCCCTACTTGGAGACTCCCTCAGGAATGCCTCACGGATCAAGCTTTTAGGCAAACACACGGGGATTTTATCCAGGAACATTTCCAACGCAACGCGGGCTCGACCACTTCTAGGGCTACAAAATGGGACGCATAAAAGGTCACCGCCCGGGGCCACTGCATCCAACAGATAGTGGGGGTCCGCACGACACTACAACATGCGTTGCACACCTCAGAAACAGCACCAGCGCAGGTATCCCGTGCCTCGGACCAAGGTCTAGCTACTCCAGAGCAAGTCACTGCAGCTAAGCGCACACATGCGGACCTGCGTAAATACAACTTCCGTATGTATGCCACGTGGGTTCACAGAGAGGGTAACAGAGCTGGGGCTCTCCTAGCATGGATAGCCAAACAAGACTTGCTTGTACAGCCTATCACTGAACTAAGGGATGAGACCGGAGAACTCCGCACCTCTCAACTCGACATCCTGCGCGTGTTTAGCAATTATTACTTGACAATATACCAAACTCCCGCGCAGACCACGCCCCATATGCTGACACACTTCCTGGGAGCACACACACTCCCCACTATCTCAGAAGCGGACAAAAAGGATCTCGATCGTAAAATTACACCCTCGGATATCAAACACGCCATCAGGTCCCTCGCACGGAAGAAGACGCCCGGGATGGATGGGTTCCCGTTGGAATACTATAGCACATTCGCGGCCCAAGTAGTACCCCACTTAGCGGCCATGTACGAGGAAGCCCTGTCCACAGGTACTCTACCTGCATCCTTCCGCGAATCCATAATAGTGACCTTCCTCAAACACTACAGGGACCCCACGTACCCCTCCTCATACAGACCCATCACACTCCTCAACACGGACTGTAAAATTCTTGGAAAGATCCTAGCGGATCGCTATAGCCAAATCCTGCCGCTTCTCATCCATCGTGATCAATGCGGCTTCGTACCCAGGCGCAATACTTCCCACAATCTGAGACGATTTTTTCACATCCAAGACAGTGTGAAGGACAGATTCCCTCATGCGGCGTGCCTGATCTTTGACCTGGAGAAGGCGTTCGACACCTTACTATGGCCACATCTGTTCACGGTTCTCCAGGCCCTGAATGTAGGCCAGACCTTAATGGCATATACGCGGCTCCTATATGGAGGACTTACCTCTAGAGTGCGAATCGGTAAACTAATCTCCGCCCCATTCCCGATAGAGAGAGGAACCAGACAAGGATGCCCTCTTTCCCCCCTCCTTTTCACGCTGGCGGTCGAGCCGTTGGCCGTGCGGCTACGTCAGGAGGGGGCCGCCTGGGGGATCCCGATTGCGGGAACGACCCACTGTCTATCCTTATAGGCAGATGATCTGCTCCTTTATGTCCGTGATGTGACAAGTGATCTCACACCGATATGGGACACCCTGCAAGCCTTTGGAGCCCTATCAGGCCTTAGGGTCAACTGGGACAAGTCGACCGTCTACCCCCTCGGACCTCATGTGGCACCTCACGACGTGTCGCTGGGCCCCCAGATATTACATTGGAACGGAGATGCCCCCAGGTACCTGGGAGTGCGACTCTACCATTCCCCGATGGATCTATACGAGGGCAACCACCGTAAGGTATTAGCGGGCTTGCGATTGTCGGTCAACTTTTGGAAGACTCTGCCCCTGGCGCCCATTGGTCGTGTGGCTGTAGCCAAAATGATAATGGTACCCAGACTGCTATACCACTTCGCCAACCTGCCGGTGATACCGCCTCGGTTATTCTTCCGGGAACTAGACTCCCTACTCACGACACTGATATGGGGTACTGGCCGATGCAGAGTGGCACTACGCACGCTCTATTTACAAACCACAGAGGGGGGCCTGGGCGCCCCTTCTTTTGAATCATACTTCCTGGCTGCACAACTTCAGTGGCTATCCCACTGGACGGCAGAACGCTACGATGGGGAGACGACGATGACACCTGGCAAGATACCTATGCCGGTCATCAGACGGATGCTCCTACCTGGGACCAAGCCGTCCCGCACCCACCCAAACCAGGTATCCGTCGCGCGCAAGTGTATGATGCGCATTCATCGTATGTCCAAAGACCGACCACTCTATTCCCCATTGTTGCCCTTAGTAGGACTCCCCCGTGGGGCCCTGCACTACACCGCTAGGACTCTACAGTCCCGGACGGACCATGATGTAGCTGAGGTGGAGGCATTATTCCAGGAGGGCCAGCTACGTACTTTCGAACAGCTGGAGGAATGGTATGACCTCCCGCGAGGACAATTCCTTACGCACAGACAACTTGTGGACAGTGTACGGCCGTTCTGGAATCTCCGAGCCGGTGAACCGCCCACACACCCGGTGCTTCACACGATCCTCCGCATGGGAACCGGTAGACACCTCATCACGTGGCACTATAAGGCCATCAGGGAACTGGCTAACGTCCCCCTGGACGCCCTACGCCAAACCTGGGAGGACGACATGGGTAGGGTATTTCACGACACGGAGTGGGTACGCGCTCTGGAATACACGAAGAAAGTGTCGAGGAATGCACGGTTTAAGAACATTCAATTTAACGTATTGCACCGAGCCTATCTCACCCCAGACAGGCTTCACCTGTACTATCCGGATACGCCATTCAACTGTCCGCGCTGTCAACTACCGGATGCGAATTTTCGACACATGTTCTGGGACTGTCCCTCTATACACCACTACTGGTCCACGATACATCGCACACTCCTCGCATTGGTTAGTCTACCGCATATCGACTCCTGGGAAGTCTGCGCACTGGGACTCTACAAACGTAAGAAAACTGAGAAAGTACAGTGGCGCTTCACATCCCTTGCCCTCCTATTAGCCAAGCGGGCCATCGCTATGCACTGGAGAGCGCCCTAGGGTCCTCCAGTGGCGGCCTGGATTGGGGCGGTGAACAAATGGGGGGCTGCAGAAACAGATATCATATGTGCGGAAGAGGTGCAGGGAGTGCGCAAACACCCCATCTCCCTGGAATGGGCACAACTGCTCATACAATTTAAGCAGGAAACAACTCCGGATGACACATCGGAGCCATCCCCTCGTCCTGCACGCGCTCCCCCGCGACGCCCTGACTCCCCCATGCTACCCGCCCGACGCTGACATCTCACCCCTCCCAAACATGACAGCTTACCCTCGTGCCCCGCTGCCTGCGCGATCTACCGCCCCCTGACCAGACAGCCTCCCCCCTTCCACCCCGGGACCCCTTCGGCTCCTAACCCCCGTATAGCACCCCCCTACACCCTCGACCCACTGAGTCCATAAACTACCGCCAGCCAGCCACACGCTATCCTGCCGTCCATACCTCTAGGGAAAATGTACCCTCATAGTTCCACGTTTAGTGCTTAGCCGGTGATTTGTTTCCGACACGCACCCAGTTTTCTTTTGTTCCTTCTCCTTTATACCCGTATTAAGCACATTTACGAAGGTTTGCACGCACGCACACGGGATCGTCGCCCCCACTTACCCCCAGCCCGCATACTATACTAAAACGACTCGGATGAGCTCCTATCTTGACACCTTTAGTTTCCGGAGCTGCGCTCCCACAAGTTACACGGGGTACATTGCTTCATCCTTCCATGTCATGGGGCGGACGGGCGTATCGTTCTACAGTTAATTTATCATGGTGAATTTTATGTAATCCTACAATGTGTAAAGACTTGTGCACATGATCGATTGATGCATTCACCTTCCCCCTCTTTGAGGGGCGTATACCTGTAAAACCTTAATAAAAATATTCAAACAAAAAAAAACAACAAAAAAAAAACCTCTATACTAAAATCAGATTTGACATTCACTCTAAATAACAGGCCTTCGTGTTATCCGGCTCAATTTTACTCGTCTTTCTCGACGTTAGAAGGATGAAAGGCAGAGGTGCTCCTTAAACAATGATTTGCTATCTAACATGTAACATTAGTAAAATATTATTGTAAACGTGCTTAGCTAGTGTGCACTCTAATATCCGTGGGAGGGTTGTGTTCACTGAACCATAAGTGAACAATGGTGCAAATCCATTTTAAACAGGAGTCAGAAATGTGTTTACAAATATGGGTTTTGGACATGTAATGAAGTGGGGTAGGGAAAAATGTCAGGTGGCAATTTCAGAGACTTTTGTTTTCAAGTTAATAGGTTTTTACCCACTAGAAGGTTTCCGTATTTTTTTCACGCATTCAATAAATAGTTGCAACTGGTGAATCAAAATTCCTAACAGATAAATGCTTTTTAGGGGGAAGGGTGTGGTTGAATTATGTTCCGGAGTATATATGGTGTCTGTATGTATTATTTCGCATTGTTTGGTTTAAGATATATGTACACGGGCCATTGGGGGGAAATGGTCGACTAAGTTCATTCTCATTGCCCTGGCCTTTGAGTGGTTATACATTCGTTACCGCTATGCCTTTTAGACAACATTCACTTTGCTCTGGTACTTTCAGATTCCACACATGTGCCATGTCATTTGTTGCAGGACAAGAGGGCCGAGGATGCCAGTAGAAAAACCTTGCTTTTGTTTCTGTGCATTGCCCGTTTTCGTTTACTCAGGTTTTTGATAAGCCGTGCTGCTGTCACGTCTGACAATAATGCACTTTTTCCACGCCACAGCCCGCGCACCAGCCGCTGAAAGCGGCAATGCGCCCTCCATTGCAGTCTCTCATTCGGAATAAAAACTATGTAGTAATCTGTGATGCTAATTACTTATTTTATGTGCAGTGTTGCTTTAAGATTGTACCAGTGATGCTTGGTTACTTTAGAATGTATAATCGTCATTCTTGAGATGGTGTCTGTAGTAGCCAGATGATTACTATGCTGGCTCTATATCCATGTAATCCTAATTAAATCTTCTCAAAACAATTGGCTGATTCCAGCGTGTTTACTACAAACTACTTAAAGATGGTCGCTGAGTTTCGCGTTGAGACATACAAATGTTAAGTAACAGAAATGGCGGGCTCGACATTAGGGCTTCAATTGGTGCAAACATTTTAATGGTTTAGCGAGGGGAGCATCTGTCAGTCAGCTGCCGGTGACAGCCTGCCACAATTGTGTCACTTAATGGTGGGTGTCAGGCTAAGTGCGAAACGCGGTGGGAAACAGATGTCAGAGCTACGGCTTACCTGCGTGGGGGCTGCGGAACCTACACACGGATCCCGGCAAAGGAAACATTGATACTTGTGAGTACACCACGAGTCAGAGCCGCTACAATGACGCCCCTGGCGGGTGTTGGATTTGAAGGCGGCGACCCTTTATGTCGCGAGATTGGGATGTATTGTGTCACAACACTAACATGCTATCATGTGGTAGGGGACCCAGAATAAAATGAACACTGATGCTCTCACAAGCAAACATATGTAAGCCATGTGGAGCAGTCACGCCGACTCCTTCACACACACTCTATCTGTGATCTGTGTGCAGATGGAGGCGCCTGCTCACGACATGCTTAGATCACCCACTGAAATCCGTAGTACCCTAGGAAACGGGCGCTGTTCTCAAACTGTTCAATGAATCAGCTTGTTCTGCACACCCACATTTTATGCGACCCCCGTGCAGAAGGAGGCGTCCATTTGGGGAGGTGTCACACACTGAAATGCTGTCTTGTGTCAGAAGACAGAGAAAGAAAGGGGCGACGCTCAAAATATTTGAATACGTGCTGGCTGCGGGGAGCGCTGAGACAGAAATTTTCTGCACACGTGTAGCTGCGAAAGTGCGCAGAAGGTGGGCCCTGCTCGCGATATAGTGGGGTGCCGCACACTGAAATGCCTTCTTATGGCAGGCTGCGCTGAGGAAATGGGGTGGTGGTTTACACCCGCAGCGCTTTCTGCACACGCGCATCCTATCGGATGTCTGCGCGGAAAGGAGCATCTGGTCGCGACTTCTGCCAAGGGAAACATTTGCGAACTGGAGATCACAGTTGTTCAACAAGCAAAAAACAAACGTGGAGTTAAGTGTATTCTGATTGTTGCAGCAGCGCGCGTCATGGCAGGAATGACTTGAGTGGTGCGCACGCCGCAAGTGCTACTTTGCCGGCCACCAGCTGGCTATAACGCGCATGCGAGTGCGCTCTTGTGCGCGTTCTAGCAAGCTGATCACCGGCAAAGTAGCATTTCTCAGAGCTACTAAATGTCTCGGCCGAGATCAGTGCATGCGCTGGATCAGGTCGAGACCTAAAAACCTCTGAAATTGAGAAATATAACAAAGGCCTTCCCCAGGCAACCAACACTCACAAACGTCTGAAGCCCACTGGTGGAAGACGACCCAAAGATCAAAGGAATAAATAAAGTGCCATGCAGAGCTTTAAACACCCCTAAACGTCTGCTACATACTGTAGGGAAAACAATAGATGAAGCATTATAATTAAATCTGGAGCCCCTTCTAGGTCGTCAACCACAAACCCGTAGCTAGCACTCATTGTTATCCAGACTCAATATTGAGGAGTAAATCTAGGGCCAAACTAAAGCCATCATCAGCCCTAGATCACCAGGTTCCTAGGTCAGGCAACCAACAATAGAATACCTAGCATTGGAGAGTAAATCTCTGGCCGTTACAGGGTTCGACAAACACCCTTGCCCATAGCACACAAAGTAGAAAATGCTTTCATGCAAAGAGCATCAAAGATGCACACCAATGGCACACATAATAGAAGCATGCTCAAAAGCGGAGGAATACTTCTGTGACCACCCTTGAAGAATCAAAAGATCCAGACTCACAGAACACAAACTATACGAATGCATACACAATTAAATTATATCTATGGCCTTCACACATCCAATACAAAGAATTCAAACATTCAGGGACAGTTTAAATGTCACCAATAGTCCACACCTCAAGCACTCGTGGTTAAAAGGCATACATAACCAACAAATGAATCTAGCTCCATACAAACTCACCTGAACCCCATACTTGTACCAAATATGTGAGTAAATAGACCTCAATATTGAGAAATACATCACAGCCCATATATAGGCCACCAACAACTCAGACTCCTAGCATGCAGCATAGTGTAAAAAGCCTCCTCAAAAAAATAAACAGGTCAGGGGGCATTATTGCATAACCAGACCCAGAACACCCATCAATGATCAACCCAGCAACGACATTAACCATTACATAATACCACCACATTGCACTACAGTTTGATTTCACTTCCTTCTTAATGAAAAGAATACAATAAATCCATCTTTAGCACAGGTAATGCTAAACAACTATGCATGTTTAAGGGTAGTTAGCAATACACCTATACCCCTGCTTCTAGTGCTCCCCCTAGTCACATTGCATCTATACCTCTAGCTGGATCCTTATAGTCGCCATTAATTGGCAGAGAGCAGCCTATTTATTTTGTGGGTGCTTAAAAGACAAGCTACGTACCTTCGGTAATGCCTTATGTGGTAGAGACATGATCCAGCCACAGATTCCATAAACTTAAATTTCCTAGGAGTCAGACTGGATTCGGGAGATTTTTCTTCGAGCAATCCCCCTGCACGCTGGTAGGTGGCGTTGTTTAGCTCTGTGTGACGCTGGCATCGTCCGCGCAGTTGTAACATCCGCGTCACCTATATTGGCACTTCCTCGACGCGCTGACATTTGCAACTTTTTACGACTTTCCACGCCAGAACCACGGAGCCATGAAGTGCATTGACATTGGTGTGTTTCCTTATCTTTCAATAGATACCCAACAATAACATCCCCAGGTAAGGGACTGCGGACAACTTTAGACCAGAAAGTCCTGCAGGACAGAGCGGCCAAAAAGGCTGTCCCTGCAGAATTGACTGGTCAGGTAGTAGTGTTTGGTAAACGTGTACAAGGATGCCCACAATGCTGCCTGACAAATGTCGAGGACTGGAACTCCATGTTGCAATGCCGGGGTAGCAGTCTTAGCTCTGGTGGAATGAGCTCTTGAGCCTTCTGGAGGCTGGTTCTGGCCACAGCATAGAACATTTTGATGCAGGGGATGGCCCATTGTGAGATAGTTCTCTTCTGCACCGCATGACCTTTCTTTGTTCCAATGTACCCCACGAAGAGTTGGTTATTCACCCGGAATTCTTTAGTGTGGTCAAGGTAAAATGACAATGCTCTTTTTGGGTCCAGACAGTGGAGTCGTTCCTCTTCTTTAGAGGGGTGCGGAGGAACATAGAAAGTGGGCAAGGTGACAGATTGCCCCACAAGGAATGGTGTTACCACTTTAGGGAGAAAAGATGCCATAGTGCAAAGCACCAATTTATCAGGGAATATTGTCAAGTAAGGATGCTTGGATGACAAAGCCTACAATTTGCTTTCCCTCCTGATATAACTGATTGCCACTGAAAAGGCTGTTGTGATGGTAAGCAGCTGGAGGGAACAGTTGTGCAGAAGTTCGAATGGAGCACACATCAGGAAAATAAGAACCAAATTAAGCCTCCACTGAGGCATAATGAAAGGGGAAGGTGGGAACATACAAACAAGGCCTTTGAGGAATCTATTCACAATAGGAGATTTAAATAAAGAGGGTTGGTCTGGCAGCCTCTGGAAGGCAGACAGGGCCAAAAGGTATCCTTTGAGAGTGCCCAGTGCAGAGCCCTGCTGAGCAAGGGTCAAAATACAAAGAAAACTTCAGAGAGGAAAGTAGAAAGAAGATCAACAGACCTTTCTGTAGAACATTTTACAAACTTGTTCCAATAGCAGATGTACACGGTCTTGGTGGAGGGCCGACTGGCTGCCAAAATGGCATTGCGAACTGTGCCACTCTATCTCCAAGCAAGAAGGTGCAGAGTTCACAGGTTCAGGTGGCGGACCATTCCCCGCTGCTGTGTCAGAAGATCCTCTCGAAGGGTCAGCCTGATTGGAGGATCAATGCTCAATTGGAGAAGCTCTGGGTACCAGACTCTCTGTGCCCAGTCCAGAGCCACAAGAATAACTCGGGCCATGTTGCTCCTGACCTTCTTGCGCACTCTGGACAGGAATGGTATGGGCAGAAAGGTGTATAGGAGGCATGAGCTCCTCTGGAGACGAAAAGCGTCTTCAAGAGAGGGCTGCTGTGAAAATTCCAGCATGCAAAACTGTTGACATAGCAGAGGCAAACAGATCTAACCAAGACTCTACCCACTGTTGAAAGAGACTTGCAGTACCTCCGGATGGAGACACCATTCGTGATCCACTAGGCATCGACTGATGAGTTTGTCCACCCAGGTGTTCAGAGAACCTGCCAGGTGTTCAACCACCAGGGATATGCTCTGCTGTTCCAGCCATGTCCAGAGACATATGACTTCTTGACAAAGGGTCCACGACCCCACCCCACACCACCCTATTTGTTGCAGTACCAAATGGTGGTAGTGTTTTCCATGAACACTAAAACCAGCTTCCCCTTGATTGAAGGAAGAAAGGCTTTCAATGCCAAATGAATCACTTGGAGCTCCAGCAAGTTGATGTGGTGTCAGGCGGAATCTAGAGATCAGAGTCCTCTGATCTCCACCTTTGAAATATGGCAGCCCCATCCCATGTTCCTGATGCTTCGTCCACTGGAACTGCAAGTCCCACTGCAGAGCCTGCATATGCCATCTGGCATGTGTCCTAATCAGGATGGAGTAGGCATTGAGGCCCAGCAGCCTCAAAGCCATTCTCACTGAAATCCAAGATAGAGGCTGAAACATCGGTATCATAGCCTGAATATCCTGGAACCCGCCATTCGGCCGGATAGACGCAAAACTGCACTGTGTCCAGAACAGCTCTAATGAAAGGGGGCATCTGAGTAGATGTGACTACGGCATGTTCATAGTAGACCGCAGCAAATGGAGGAGGTTCGCCGTAGTCTTGAGGTGGGAGACAATAGCCTGGGGCAAGCCCGCCTTCAATAGCCAGTCATCGAGATAGGGGAAGACTGGAACCCCTGATCTGTGCAGATGAGCTGTGACCATCGCCATCACCGTGGTGAACACCCACGGGACGCTGATATGGCCAATGTGGAGGATGGTGAACTGAAAATGTGCGTGGCCTAACGTAAACCACAGGTAGCGCTAATGTGTAGGCAGGAAGGGAATGCGAAACTAGGTGTTCTGTAAGTCCAAAGCTACCATCCAGGCCCTGAGTCCAGGGCAGACAAGAACTGAGCCAGAGTGAGAATCTTGAATTTTTCTTTTTGAGAAAGTATATGAGGGCTTGAAGATCTAGATTTTTGGGAACAGAAAGTAGCGGGAATAGCAACCACAGCCTACTTCTGGCATCAGAACCCTCTCTATGGCTCACTTTGTCAGGACACAATCCACATGTTCTGTATCACTGACTATAGTATAGTATCACAGTGCATTTAGATATGAAGAAAACTACCCTCTTTTTCTACACTCCCTTATTCTTGGAGAGCAGAAGTTTTAATTAGACACGCTCCCTTGCCTGCTTATCTTGACGTCGCAAAACACGGACAGCGCTTGGCTTCCTGTCTGTGCTGGTTTCCACGCCCCTTGAATTTGTTTCCTGTTTGCAGCTGTTCTTAGTCTTTCCTACCCTTCCCGAGTCCCTTGCTCCCTGCCTTCCTTCTTGTGAGTGTCCCTTTCACTGCACAAACGTGTAGAACCTTTTCCCCCATGTCTGGGAAATGACTGTGTGTCAGTTTCCCTCACCTCGAGCTTCCTTCTTGCTCCACAGCAGATTGGCAACGTTGTATCTCCTTCTCCGTGCTGAGCCTCCTACTGCAAGTTGCTACATTGTTTCCAGTGCAGCGCGTGTAGCTTTTCTCTTTGCCGATCCGCTCTGAAGGTTGTTGGCATTGTTTTCAGCCCAACGTTTGCCATACTGGTTGGTTTTGCTGATTATTGTTTCTTTGTATTTAACCTCCAAGAATTTAGACAGCTAATTAGCACAAGCTTCCCTCACGCATGTATTTCATTTTGCTGGAGTCATTTTTCCTTTGTTATTTGTACACCATTACCACTGCCCTTTTCCTGTCCTGAATTCAGTTCCTCCCTGTCTCAAGGCCCTCCTGCAGTTATCCTGCCCTAGCTCCTTGCAGTTTCAACCTACTTTCCTTTGCTGGACCTTCTGATTTAGTTTACTGGTCCTAATTTTTCTTACCAGTGAAGAAGTATTTACTGGCCCTGGAAGTAGAGAGCATTTAACTCTACATCTTGTTCCTTCAGAGCCTCCTGGGAGATTTAATTGGTAAGAGGCGTCTCCTTATATCTTGCATGCACTGCGTGATTGGGTGTTTTGGGTTTTCTTAATTCTGTAAACAGACACTGATTACTTCTCAAATTTTTATTTTAGTTCCTGCTGCCCCTATGTTCCTTCTGAGAGTGGCCTGTTCTACCTACAAGGGAAGAGAGAAGCAGACTGTGGTTAACTCTTTCCCTTCTCTCCCTTGGGGCAGTGTTCCTAATCGAGAGGCCATTACATCTCGTTTGGGGGCAGTTTTGTGGGAGTGTAGGGAGATTCACTTCGCTCCAGTGGAATTCGCTGGCTTCCAGGTTAGTGGGTGTTCGTGCCTTAGTACACATGGCCAAGAGAGTCATGACTTCCTCCTTAAGCAATGTCAGTGATCCTCCGTCAGCCGGTCGTAAGTTGGAGGAATGAAGAGAGGAGTAGTCTCAAAGGGGAGGGAGTAGACCCCATTGGACTATGTGAAGAACCCACCTGTCCGATGTGATGTTCTGCCATTGGTGGAGGTGATGGCTGATCCTGCCACCAACTGGCCGACCATGATCTGGAAGGCCCATGCTAGGAAGGTTTGGAGGCTGAGGCTACAGAGAGGGTAGGGGTCTGACCGAACCTCTGGCCTCTCAACCCACAGGGTTGGAACAAGTCCTGCCCATGGCGACATGGAGGTTGCTGACCTTGCGCGGTCTTGTAACTGGGGTATGGCTGAAATCAACCACCATAGCCCTGAAAAGGGCGAAAGGCAGATGGGGGACATGTGGCCACTGAGAGGCCCAAGGACTTGGCCGTAGCTTGTTAGTCCTTAAAGCACTTCAGTGCTGTGTCTGCCTTGTCTTCAAAGAGACAAGTGCCCTCAAAGGTCATGTCCATGAGAGAGGTCTGGGCATCCCCTGAAAAGCCAGAAGTTCGCAACCAGGTATGGTGTCAAACAGTCACTGTCGATGAAATCGCTCTGCCCAGCGAGTCGGTCATGTCAACACCACCTTGAATGACGAACTTTGCTGCTTCTCTCCCATCTGATACTGCTTGGGAGAGGATGGCCCGGTGTGTGTATGTGAGTGTGTATGTGTACGTTTGTGTGTGTATGTGTGTGTGTGCGTGTGTGTGAAGTTTGGACTCTGCTTGTTTATGTTTGGTGATGGAGCACGGTTTCTTAAATTTCAAATTTGTGTAAAGTCATCTAAAAGAATCTCCTACTGGTTGTATGGAAATTTGATTGTTGACCTAAATTGTAAGAAAGGAGCTAACATTGACAATACATTTCAAACATAGTGAAACCAATGTGGCTCAGTACCAGAGAGAATGTTGTCCAAATCTTAAGGGTTTATTTACAATTTATTTCAGGTTACAAGTTAAATCAATCAGCAAAACTGGAAGAAAAATATTGTAAGAGCATACATACTTTAGTGATCATGTAATCTGAATGTGTACATAATCATGAAAATATGCATAACAGGATCATATACAGAAGACAAAATATCAAACAAGTAGGTTCCATAAAGGAACCTATCTATTCTAATTATAGCAGCAAAGGAAGTAAGATCAAATGAACCAAGTTTAAGGCTCAAAGGGAAAATATAAGTGCGCAAGCATGTAGCTCAACACTCTAGGCAGGGAAAAGTAGCAGAGGAAAGAAGGCTTTCTCTCAGCGAAATCAGGGCAGGGTCTGCTCCATTGTTCAAAAGATTTCAAGATTAAAGCATGAAAGGAGATTCTAGAATGCTGGTTCAGATTAATTTCCGCCAAACTAACCAGTCCGAGGACATTGTTCTCTAGGAGCAGGTAGACTCCCTATCTTCCCAGCTACCAACAAAGAAGCAGTCATCTTGGGGACTTTGGATGTAACATAATTCTGGAGGGTATCTCCCACCGTCTCAGTCTTCATATCTGAGGTCAACTTTTAATTAAAAGTTCAGTACTCTATCAATCAACTGGAATACACAATAAACATATTCGAACCTATTGAGGCGTAAGGTAAGGCACCTGCAAAGAAGAGAAAAACCAGGCACTTTCTAAACATATTAGGAAAACATGAAGTGTGCAACTAGGCCCTGGTTACAAGTTAAGCCAACATTAGGTTCACAGTGGATTCTAAATGAAGACAGTTCGCATAAGTCAATATATGAAACCATTTAAGAAGGATATACATTATCTGCTATAGAACATACAATTACTATAATACCACTAAAATATATGGGTAGGTCTCCTCTACATCAATACATAGCCACTCACTACAATTTACAGTTCACTGACACAACATCGAAGCAAAATGAATCGATTTAAAAATATTGAGGAAAAAATATAGACAACAAAAATATCAACTCTTATACTTAAACAGGTAAGTACAAAAATATTGACTAAAAATCATTGATATAAAAAGTATAGATGTGTAAAATATCGACGTTTATGTAAATTTAAAATACAATAATTTATATTAAATATATTAAGGATGAAACATAATTTTAACAAAATAAAATAAATGTAACTTACATGTTAATAAAATATAACACACTAGATAAAATAAACACACAAACATAATAATGTATACATATATATTTACTTTAAAACAATTAACAAACTATTAAAAGTTTAAAATAACATAAAACAAATATATCTATATTAATGATTTAAAATATAAAAAAACAAAAATCTATAATAAATTAAAACATTAAACTATTAAAAAATATTTAAACTTGAATTTCACAATACAATCAGTGCAACAGTAGGGAAAGTGTTGGATAGCAAAGGGGTAAAAAACACTATTCCCACTCCGTTGAGTGCAACTGTAGGGTAAGTATTGCATAGCGGAGGGGTACAAATTATTATTCCCACTCCAGTGACAGCAACAGTAGAGAAATGTTAGATAGCAGAGGTACAAAAATGACAATTCTCACTCCAAAAAGTGCAACAGTAGGGAAAGTGTTGGATAGGGAAGGGGTAAAAATTACTATTCTCACTTCACTGAGTGCAACTGTAGTGAAAGCAGAGCGGTAACATTTACCATTCCCACTCCAGTGAGAGTAGTAGCAGGGAAGGTGTTGGATAGTGGAGGGCAAAAATTACTATTCCCACTCCAAAGAGTCCAACAATTTAGAAAAAGTGTTGGATAGCGGATGGGTAAAAATAACTATTCCCAGTCCACTGAATGCAACAGTTGGATAAGTGTTGGATAGCGGAGGGGTAAAAAAACGTATTCCCACTCTGATGAGTGCAACAGTAGGGAAAGTGTTGGCTAGCAAAGAGGTTGAAATTACTATTCCCACTCCAATGAGTGCAACAGTAGGGAAAGTGCTGGATAGGGAGAGGTAAAAATTACTATTCCCAATCCAGTGAGTGCAACATTAGGGAAAGTGCTGGATAGAAGAGAGACAAATATTACTATTCACACTCAGTTATAGAAAAGTATATATTACCTTTTTTTAAAATAAATAAATAATATTTGAAAAATGGAAAATCTCAATTAAACAAAGATGAATAAATAAAATATAATCAATTAATTTCATATAATTAAATTACTTCCCACTCTATTCCCCTATAAACCCACAACGAAACAAAAAACCCCAAATAATTTTTTTTTTTAAATAACTACTAAAAATGTAACACATATATTAAAAATACAAACAATTCTAATACAAAAATACATCACATACAAATAAAATATATACTAAAATACATAACGTTAATTAATAAAACTATATTTTTACAACTATATTTTGCAAACGATATTAAACACTTCAATATTTTTAAATTCGATATTACTTACCTTATGTTGATATTTCTGACCACGATATTCTTGCTGTCAATATTTCTGAACCACGATATTTATTACTCGATATTTGTGCAACTCAATTTTATTTACTCAATACTCTGTCTGCACACCACAATTTACTAATGAAGTGCACAGAGAATAATACTGTTAAACTCATGTTAAGTATATGTGTTGTATATAAAGGGTGGGGCAACAAAGTACGCTGCTCAAATAAGAAGCAGTGGAGTTCCCTCAAGTGTAGTGTGAAGTGTGTATGGCCTGGTAGGTGGAGCGTAATTCTGGCTGCCACGTTCTGAATGATTTGAAGCCATATGGTGAGTTGCTTGGTGATTCTGACTCAGAGGGTAGTTCCATGGTCTAGTCCAGTTTGCTTGTAACAATGGCATGTGTGACGGGTTTGTGGGTGCTGGTTGATGGTAATTTGAAGATGTTTCTCAACATCTTTAGGGTGTGAAATCAAGAAGCTGTGACAGCGTTGACTTGGGTGGTCATGTTGAGTCAGCTGTTGATGACAATCCTGAGTTTCTTGGTGTGGGTGGTAGATGTGGGTGTGATTTCCAGTTCAGCAGGCCACCAGGTGGAGTTTCACAGTGATGGGTTCTTCCTGAAGATCACAACTTTTGTCTTGTTGGTGTTAAGTTTGAGACAGCTGGTCTTCATCCAGTCGGTGACTTCAGTCATGCAGGCGACAAACTTAGTCTGGGTGTTGGGAGTCTTGTCCTAGAAGGAGAGTTTCAGCTTGGTGCCATCGTGTAGGTGTTGTCGATGCAGATGCTGCTCGTTAGTGGGATCATGTAAGTGTTGAATACTGTCATGCTCAGTGAGAATCCTTACGGTACTCCACAGATAAGGGTGTGGGTGTTCAAAGAGTCAGTGGCCAGGCTGGCCAACTGTATCCTTCCAGTAAGGAAGAAGCATATGCAACAGAGAACAGGTCCATGGATTCCAATACTATGCAAGCATTGAATGAGGATTGGTTGTGACACCATGTTGAATGCTGAGGAGAGGTTCAGGAAGATGAAGCCAGCCAAGTCTCCTCTGTCCAGTATCATACAGAAATCATTTGTAGCTGCAGTGAGGGCTGTTTCCATACTGTGGTTGAGTCTGAAGCCCAACTGTGTTCTGTTGAGGAGTTGGTGGTTGTTAAGATGGTTAGTGAGGCATATGTTTTCAAATGAGTAATTCGCTGATTATACTTATCTATTAAAGCATGGGAGGTGAATTCATACTGGTATCTCTCTGCACTTCACCATCAGGTCAACCCATGACCGATTTGCATTCCACCCATAGATCTTTGGGAACCATAATTTTTAAAAACATATTCTAATGTACTCAAGTCACCTTTGAGAATAATCTTCCTCTTATATTTTAGTACTTTCCCCCTTTCTCTAATGCAATCCAGTAGCTCCTTAACAGGCACTTTCAAATGTGGCGTTCTCATTTTCTTTAACTCATCATCTGTCATCAACATCCCAATATTCTTCCGCAAATTCTTATTGTCGTTCATATTAATCCCAGAATCCTTAGCCACCTCTTCCAATCTGAAATGCACAACACAAGCAAATCTTGCAGCCTCTCTACTAAAAAACAAAAGCTAAGCTTCAGTGTATGTGATCACAAAGTCTGGATTGAGAGTTCCTTTCAAAAGCTCCTCAAATTCTGTTATCAATTTCTTTCTTTTCTGATTTTGACTGTAATTCTGGGCTGTCTTCAATAACAACATATGTACTAAGGGCTTTTAGAAATTGCGACAATGCAAATAAAGTGGTAGTTACAGCAGATGTACTAGAAACCTCTGGTGATGGACCCGAAGCTACATGGGGTAAACCTCCCTTTGGGAGACCCAGTTCAATTGGTGGGCTTGCACTTCCTACTGCATCTGCTCCTCCTCCAAAAGTCCCTAACTGCATTTGTTCTTGCACTGCTGGCGGAGAAACAACACTGCATGGAAATAGTCGAGAATTCAGCAAGTCAACCAGGTACTCGTATTACATATCTCTGTCAGTCTAAGTTTTCTTTCTTGACATCCTCACCTTCCTCTCATGATTTTTTTACCACTATCTCTTCCTTTACAATCCCATATTATTTATTTTCCATTCACATTTTATATTTCTGCATTTCCTTTTCAGGTGCAGCATGTTCCCAAGCATTTACCGCCTCAAGCTAAACCGGCCTTGCTTGAGGGTTCCTCTCATACACCTCTCTGCTTAGATTTTAAATTTTTCTTCGATTTCGTAATGTGCCATACAGGGGAAATTGCAAGGCTCCATCTTTTTCTGTGATCTTAATCCACTGTTTGATCCAAATACATGTATGAAGTCCTATATTCGTGGTCATATCTTATGCTGGTGTGCAATCTGCGAGACTTCTCACCCTGACAAACAGGCTCATCATCACTTTTCAATATAGCCCTTATGTTCTTAAATAACTCCATCTTCTCTACTCTTCTCTAAAATATAAACACAGAATTTGTAAATATCAAATTGAAATGACCAGCACATGCCAAAATACAGTACTCGACGACACATACACCCAGTCCGAGCACGGTTCCAGAAAACCAATCAATTGCAATCCAACACCAAATGACGTAACAGTCAATCTCAGCGTGGCACACCCGCTGAAGAATCAATCTCAGTGCGACAACTAGAGATGTAATTCACAGCGGTTCTCACTTTACTCCGATGTGCTATATATAAGTGAAATAGCAAAAAATACAACAATCCTTATCTGCATAACATAAAGAGCAATCGGCCATTGTCATGGGAAAATAGGGAATTGAAATCTTTTGGTACTACCAAACATATAAAGCGAGTATACAACCGGTGGGACCTCATCCTAACTATCGTCATCTACTCCTGTGCACAAAGGATCAAATTAACACCAATCTCAGTTAGCACAATCTCTAACATAAGCTTAGTAAGTCCATATATTTGGTGCGACCATGGTGTGCCAATGTCCAACACCTCAACCTAAACAGACAAGTCAAATACCAGTTAAATATATCTATCCCGAGATCTTGAATTAGAATTAATCCAATAACCGAAACCTCAGCTCTGAACGAAAAGTGCATTAATCTCAATATGCACAATTGATAAACATGAAAGAACTCTCAATTTTTAAACTCAACACTAAGTACTTCTTGGACAGAATTAAACAACACAACGCAAAAATGTAACGAATTCATCAAAGCGCAAACACTGCATCTCTAAACAACGCATATTCAACGGGCATAACCCTGCTTGTACTCACACTCCTAGGATACTGCAACCGCTTTCAGGAATGCTGGAATGTCATAAATAATCCAAATGGGATCATGGAAGACAGGGGATGCAGGCTAAACTGTGGAATATTTTTATGTTCAGTGAATTTTAAATCATACAGGAGCATATGCATCAAGGTAATCATTTGTGTTTACCAAATAGCGAATTTGAATGATTTTCTATTTGGTAATCGCGAATGCCTACGCATGAAGGGTTTGCAATTGATCTTGTGAATCCTTACCACTCCCTAATAGCAATTCGCACACTGCAAATCACTTTTAGGGAATGCATTCCAATTCATTCCTATGGGCCTACAGGCCCAAAGGAATGAATGAGAATGCATTCCCAATTTGCGATTACCAAATTGGTAATGACAATTTGCGAATGCATATCCAAGGGTGCCTAAGGCCCCCCAGAGGCACCCCACTGAAAAAGGTAAGTATGCTAATGTGTATCACACAGGGCTACATCAAGCATTGAAAAAAATATATTTTTTTTTTCCATTTTCCGATGCATGCACAAATTACCATCAATTTCAAGTTGCTGGTAATTAGCGTTTCCTAAATGCACTCTCGCATTTAGGAAATGCTACATGCAACTCAAATGGGAAATCACAAATTGTTATTCCCTAAATGCATTCACAATTTCGGTAATCGCAAAAAATTGTGATTACCTATTTTGAATTGCATCGGAAAAGGCATTTTTCAAGTCGCAAACAGGCCAATTCAGCGAATCGGCCCGTTTGCGACCGGTAAAATGCTTGATGCATGTGCCCCACAGTCCTTAGCTGGAAACCATCCTCTGCTACCAGATTTGTCAGCGCTTAACTACATGCTAATTTAAAGGACCGTGAAGCGCTACTGGATGGATCAAGTTTAATAAATGAGCTTGGTCAACAAATCAATTACATTCAATAATATGTGAAGCACATTTGGCTCCACCAAAACGACAGAGAGTAAGTAGCAGTAAAAGTACTTTATTTGGCCCGTAGGCAATTAAAGTAGCACAATGAAACAAATAAAAACACAATAAGTTGATTTCATAAAATGATACATCAAGTAACATATAAAATATCCCGTAAAAACCTTCTTAAATCGGCCTGATTGCACAGAAAATAATCCACAAGTGCAAACCATAGACAAAAACCTAAGTGGTCTGCCATGCCTAACAGTAAGTTTCATGCGTATCATAATGTAAGTTGTAGCTTAAGCTAAGTGCAGTCACAGACCAAGTAACCAATTGACAATAAAAAGGAGTACATCAATAAGTTCATAAGTAGACATATTATCAGGCGGGTATAAAATTCATGGACCAATTGGCTAAAACATAGCTACATGCACATAACATATTTTGGCAGATGGCAACAATGGATCTCTCACCATAGCACTGATGCGCAGGCAAACCATGCACTGTCCCAGAGAGCCACCGTAATAGTTAAAGTACAAGTGCTCTATTACTCAGACAAAGGGCCTAGTTACATCCTGATCCCATCCACTGCAGAAATAACTAAAATTCAGAACTCTAATGTTAAAGTGGAAGGACGAGTTACTTCCTAATCACAGCCACTGCCAATAGGAATCTGCTTTTACACAAAACAGGCAGTCTGCTTGTGTTGGAGCTCGAGATTCGGAAAGCAAGTTGAAAGTGAGAAACCCCCAAACTCTGACAGGAGGGTTTCAGCCATTTTGCCAGCACTGCAGAATACAGTGGACAGCAAAATAAGATATATCCTATGGTCTTTACCCTGCTCGGACAAATGGAACATGATCACTTGTCTCTCGCCTCAAACCTCGTCTTGTTCCATCTAAGTGTGTAGCTGTTCACCGTTAGAATGCCAACCCTAAATTTGATAAAAAGAGTCTTCGGCCCCAGCTAAACGACCTCATCAAGATAGGGTTCAAACTGAAGAGCAAATTTTTTTGACAAAAACCTCCCAGGAAGGCTTTCTCAGTCAGCTTTCCGTATACACTAACGTTTTATGTGCCCCAAAAAATGTTCTTCACAAGACCCTTTTTTGAGGGGTTGATGGCAGAGGGATTTTTCCACAGAGCTTTAAGACCTAGCTTGAGGAACCAATTGTTAATATGGGATAGACCAGGAACAATCATGTCCCCATCCAAAAGGGTGAGTTTGCAAAGGCCTTGCCTATACGACTCAAGCTCAGGACAAGACCATAGCCTAACCCAGTATACCAAAGATTTCAGAGCGGCTAAGTCGGCAATCCCCTTTAAAGCCAAGTTGAAATATGAGGGGACTGGTGGCGTGGATTGGGGAGGGATAATATGGACCGCATCAAATGTTTTTCTTTGACAGAGAGACTGTGCCCAGTGCCAGAAACCCTGGACCCCGTGAACGCCACAACACCAGACTCCGCTACGACACCAGCACCCTCCACGCACTCAACACCGGCCGAAACCACACCTGCTTCCAAGCCGCCCTGAAATGGACTCACGGACCTTTCTCCTGCCACACCTGCAGCTTCACCTGCGACAGAACCACCAAACCTCCAAGGACTGGACCCAACCACCTCCACTGCACACTCCTCAACACCCGCTCCGCACGCAAACACGCCGTCGAGCTCTGGGATCTGCTCGACACCTCCACCCCAGACGTGACCTTCCTGACCGAGACCTGGTGGAACGACTCCTCGGCGCCCTCAACACCGCCGAACACCTGCACTTCCGGATCCACACCGACCCCAACACCACCCTCAGAAGAAAACTCATCTACAGACCCCCCGGACCCCGAGCTCAATTCAGCAACTCCATCGCCGACCTCCCCAGCACCCACGCAGTCGCCTCCACGGACTACATTCTCCCCGAAGACCTGAATTTCCATCTCGAGAACAACAAAGACGCCAACTCCGCCACCCTGATCAACAACCTCGCCAACCTCGGCATCATACAACTCGTCACCGCACCCACCCATGCCGCTGGCCACACGCTGGACCCCGTCTTCTCCACAGGCACCCACGTCACCTTTGACCACACCACCAAGCGTCACTGGACGACCACCGCTGCATCCATTTCACCTTCAATAAACCAACCATGCACCACCGCACCCAACAGCTACTTCGCCGCTGCTGGAGCAAAGTCACCGAAGACCAGCTGATCACCACCCACCGACCCCACCAACCCAGACACCGCAGCTCGCAACCTCAGACAGTGGATCGATTACTGCGCCAACACCCTCGCCCCACTCAAGAAACCCTCCAACAACCACGCCAGCAAGAAAGCCACCTGGTTCACCGACAAGCTGCAGACCTCCAAACGCGAGAAGATATGGCTCGACGAACGCACACCGGACAACCACGCAGCCCACAGGGACGCCACCCGCAGACATCACCACCTGATCAGATTAGCCAAGAGATCCTCCTTCAAAGACCGCTTGGATAACAACGCACACGACAGCAAAGAGCTCTTCGGCATCGTAAAGGAACTCTCCAACCCACGCGCCAACACCAACGACATACCACCCTCACAAGAACTGTGCAACTCACTAGCCAACATCTTCCACCGCAAGATCGCTGACATCCATGACAGCTTCAACACCATGACCGCCACGACTACGCCAGACCCCACCTCCCCTGTGAACACCACCAGCGCCAACCGCCTGACCTCTTGGTCCAACATCAACGACGACGAGACACGCAAGGTCATGAACTCCATCCACGCAGGCTCTCCATCAGACCCATGCCCACACCACGTATTCAACAAAGCAGACGCTGCCATCGCACCCCAACTACGGAAGGTAATCAACATCTCCTTCGAAACAGTGACATTCCCGGAAAGTTGGAAACATGCCGAAATCAACGCCCTCCTCAAGAAGCCCAAGGCGGACCCCAAGGACCTCAAGAATTTCCGGCCCATCTCCCTGCTCCCGTTCCCAGCGAAGGTCATCGAGAAAATCGCCAAAATGCCACTGGCCCGCCACCTGGAAGGCAACAACATCTTGGGCCCGTCCCAGTCCGGGTTCAGACGAAACCACAGCATCGAGACAGCCCTCATCGCCGCCACAGACGACATCAGGTGCCAACTAGACAACGGCGAAACATCAGCCCTCATCCTCCTGGACCTGTCGGCTCATCCTCTCCCTTAACAAGGACCCGCACACTGCGAAAACCAACCTCCACGAGGGAATGAAGGCCGTCGCCGACTGGATGAGGAACAGCCGTCTCAAGCTGAACTCGGACAAGATGGAGGTACTCATCCTCGGACCCACCCCCTCAGCCTGGGATGACTTCTGTTGGCCGACCACACTGGGAACAGCACCGACACCCATCGACCATGCACACAACCTAGGATTCATCCTCGACTCCTCCCTCTCCATGTCCAAACAGGTCAACGCCGTCTCCTTCCTCCTGCTACAACACCCTCCACAGGACCCACAAGTGGATCCCGACTGAAACAAGAAGAACGGTGACACAGGCCCTCGTCAGCAGCAGACTGGACTACGGCAACACACTCTACCCAGGAATCCCAGCCAAACAACTACGACGACTAAAACACATCCAAAACGCCTCCGCCCGACTGATCGTCAATGTCCCCCGCCGCAGCCACATCACCCCCCACCTGAGAGACCTACACTGGCTCCCCGTGGACAAGAGGATCATCTTCAAGCTCCTCACCCACGCACACAAAGTACTCTGATTGATTGATTGATTGGGTAGAATCCCTGTGCATCCTTCTGATGTCCACTGAGTTATGTAATAAAATAGCCCTGGACTTCTTGATATGATGTGGCCATGTCAAGGAACTGCTGAACCCTATACTAAGGAAATTGAAGAGTTTGACTTTGTTGAGTACCTCAGACCCAAGTGTTAGGTTCCTACAAAAGGTCCTGTGTAGCCTTAGAGTCAAACATTTAGATTTCTTTGCATTCATCTCAAGCTCCTTTCACTACAGAACTCCTGAAATTTGTTTAACAAGTTCTGGCTATAAGGAACCTATCATCGGTGAACAGCAGGCCAGAAACAGAGACACCACCAAGTTTAGGAGCGTCATTGAGGCAATCATGGAGGTAGTTTAACGCATCGTTGACATTAAGGGAAAACAGCATTGGTGCCAATATGCCGCCCTGACGCTCCCCCCTGTGACGCTAATCCTCTCCGTTAAGCCCTGTCCCCACCCCAACGCAAAGGGAGTTATTATTTTCAAACCACTAAGGTTTATTAAAATCAAATGTTTACAGAAGGCAAAAATTAGACTAGCAGCAAGTCATAATCTAAAAAGAGTATGCTTCAAATATTATGGCAATCAAGGTATATCACTGTCATATAATCAGAGGAAGAACCAGTATAAAGTTGCATTGAAAGAAAATAACAAAACATAGCCAGTGCTCTCTGAGAGAGTACTATAAAGTATCCTGCTATATTCTATTCCAAGTCTCATCTCTAAAGAGCATCATCCGAGCTTCCCCTACAGCTCTACAATATATTAAAGGCATAATTGTAACAGTTTGTAAACCCACACATAGTTCTCAAGAGAACTGTCCACTCAGGTTAAAGCAAGATGATACAATTATGTGCTCAAGCATTCACAATGATGGTTTCTTTCTGCGTCCTTCAAACTTGCAGTTTCTGAATCAGGATCAGATACTCGTACCAAGCGGTACTGTTTAGGTGTCTTCTTAAATGAGCTATTCATTTAAACATTCACCAGTATCAAAAAGGGAAGATATTTTTTTCACATGGGAAAAAAAGCAAAAGAACATTGCATTTGTTAATTAGAACTCCAGCTTGCTTGGAGATAAATGTGTCACAAAGCAAGATAGCAATCAAATGTTCTCCATTTTAAAATAAAGGCCTACATTAGCTATAATAGATCTTATTAGGAAATAAACATGACTGCACCCTTCAAGTAACATTAGGGAGTCTATGTGGGAATGTGCATTAACACAAAAAGCATTTAATATAAAACGCTATTTTATAGACAAGGAAAACTCTGGTCTAAACCGTTGTCATGTCTAGGCTACACTGCTGCAATTCAATTTCTGTAGGTTTGTTTGGATAGTTGCTCAACAAGCTTCAAATGATCCACATCATGGCCGATTAACTCATTCTGGGCCTAAGCAAAAGGATTCACTTCTCCTCTAATTTGACCATTCTTCACTGGTTACCTGTTCAGAAGCGCTGTCTGTTCATGTCTATGCTTCTGTTATGAAGTCCGCCACAACCTCCCAACAAGGAACTACATATAATCACATTTCTCACTATATACCTCACACCTTTTGCTCATACATAATTTCCGGAGGTCTTAGAAAGCGGTTTGTTGTCACTGCAAACACTGGACGCTCTACCTTTGAGAATCAAGACAGAGGAATTCCTGCGGAAATTCGGCAAGTCACTGAATACCTTCCTATCTTTCCTCTATTTAGGAGTGGTTACATTAATGCAGATGATTATACTGTCCTACAAACTAGTGCCAGGACACCCTATTTCCTGAGTATTTTTATGCTCTACAAAAACTCAAATCAATTCAAAACATGAAGGAAGTAGGACAGGAGTTCAGTTAGAAGGCAGCCATCCTTACTGCTGCCAATTTCCTAAATTAATAATGCAACCAGAGAAACAATTAGGAAACAGTACAATGCTTACCATCAAAGGATTTACACCTATCTGTGAATTACTTCCTTTGAATTCCTCTGTATCTTCATTAATTGATCCTGCTTCTGTGTTGAACCCTTTCAGGTGGGTAAACGTTTTGAATGTCCTTTCTTGTTGCAATAATGTTTGAAGTTCTGGAACAAATCTGAAAATAATAATGTTGATTGCCTATTTATTAGATTAAGAGCAGACACATGATATCCCAAGAGCATTTAACTCTGAAATTCATAATACATGGGTTAACATAATGTATTGTTATAGCTTTTAGTGTTATGATTATCGCTAGTAATATTATTGGTATATTTAATATGTCCTAAAATATATTCTAATAGCAACAGAACTCTATTCATTATTTGTTTACGTTTTGTGACAGTGGGAACCATGAGCTTTGTTTGTATGTCTTTTGCAATATGTCAATTATAAGTTCTGTGTATATTTTTTATCAGTGAAAATTAACTAAGGCATGCATTTCCAAAGAGCTCAGCTACAGACCGTTCTTTTCTACTGCAACTTGATTCTCCTCAAAACAACTATTTACTGTCACTGTAAATAATGAGACTGCATAACTACCTCTATGGAAAAAGTGTGGTTTCCGTTCTCACGGCCATCATAAAGGAGCTTCAGAGACCTGCACCTATGTTACCTTCTTGCCAAAGCCGAGTCATTTCCATTCAACTAACATGCTTGGGACTTCGTTCGCACTTTCTGATGCCGCATGTTGTGGCTACGGCTTCTACTGTTCACATTCGTGATCAATGATTGTGATGATATACAGAGATCAGTTTGTGGCTTATCCTCAATGTTGTCCATTTTCAGAGATAAGGATGCACCAGTAGTGGATCTTGCCACTTGCGAATTGCTGCCATAAGATGTCTGAGTAGGATGGTATATTTGGCGAGGATATTCTGAGCAGCATTCACAATGTTCATGGGAAGGTGTACGATGAAAAGATCAGAGGTCGTTTTTACACCACGGATCAACATCTTGCATGCAGGCAAGCAAAAATGCCTGATCTGCGAACATTTTGTGTCTCCAATATGGAAATAAATTTATCATGGCAAATAACTCTTGATCACAAATGGTATAATTCTTCTCATATAACATGTTTGCCTTGTTGGAACAAAATCAATCCAATTCTATAAGGTAAAGCATATGTCTCCACAATAAAGAGCTTCTGTGGATCAGGATGTCCTAAGATAGGGGTCATTGTGAATGCAGTTTATGTTTCAATTAAGCTGTTACTTGTTCTTCTTCCCACTCAGAAGGCACCCTCTTCTTGGTCAGTGCACTGATAAAAAATACCAGGGTGAAAAAGTTGTCAATAAAGTACCCCTGAAAGTTTACAAACCACTCACTGGATCTCTTTAAGTGTAGTAGGACAGTTTCACATGGCTGCTTTATTTTTCTCATCTATTCTGATACCCTGTTCTGAGAGGATATGGAGGAGACATCAAACTTAAATATTTTTTGTCTTTGCATGTAATCAATTTTTGCTCAGGTGTGATGGAACCTCTCCCCTGTGAGAACAATGTTACTGTAGGGTTTGCGTTAAAAACAGGATATCATCAAGATGAGAAAGCTGTCAAGTATATCTCTGAAACTTTAATTAAATGTTGAAAAGCTGCAAAGACCAAATGGTGTAACAAGGAGTAACTTGTTATTTCTGTATCCAGTATTAAAAGCGGTCTTACATTCATCCCCATATTTTACTCTTACCAAATTGGAGGCTCCTCTAAAATCTAGTTTTGAGAAGAGCGTTGCATTCTTGACTTGATAAAGCAATATGGCGATCAAAGGGAGCCAATTCTGATACTTTGCAGTTATCGCATTCAATTTTCGGTAGACTATGGAGAGGCAGAAACTTCCATCCATCATGGAAATAAATAAAATCAGGGCCCCAGCAAAGGGAAGTTGAATGTGCTACAAGGCCCTGTTTGAGATTGTTTTCAGTATATCATTATAGGTCTGCACCTTCCTTGAGTGAAAAAAGATAGAGGGCCTTATTATGATGTTGGGCGGAAAGCCATCCGACAGCTCATCAGAGGCTTTCGCCCCGACATCATAGGTTTGAGTCCAATCACAGTATTACGATACTGGCGGTCAGAGGGAAACCCACAGGGGAATTCTGCTCTAATTCAGACAGGCTCAAGCAGAGCGTGGGAAGGACAGATAATCCTCAAATGGTGAGTCGGTATTATGATATCCACTTTCCACAGCCTTTTTTATGTCGGCCTTCCGACATGGAAAGGCGGCTGGGAAGTCACTTTGAGGCCCCTTGCAGGGCCCCATTCTCCCCTGGCCCTCCGCTATGGGGGGCTTATCTAGAAATTAGGTGCCTGCAGCCTGTTCCTGGGTCACATGACTAGGTATATTTGACACATGGCATTTCTTTATTCCTCCCAGACAGCCACACAATAGGAGGACTGGGAGTTGGCAGGATGGGCCACTCTGGCAGGAAGAGGAGTTTGAGCTGTGCCCAGCCCCACTTACACTTCAAAGAAGCTGCCTCAGCTCATACACAAATAACTTCACACAAGCCTATTGTGATTGTAGACAGCCTGGGGCCAAGGCAGGGTGGCAGGAAATTCCAGACACGTCTGTGGGGGGAACCTTTAGACGTTTCTTCCAATTTAAAGCTGCCACCAGGTATATAATTGAGACCATCTGACTAACTCTTCAGTTCACTTCTGGCCCTCCGGAAGGACTCTCAAAGGACTACCCTGCTCCACCAAGAGGACTGTACAGTTGCCTGAAACATTCCTTCTGCCCTCAGAGGACTGCCCTGCTGGTTGAGACCTGCCTTTCTGCTTGAACCAAGGATTTCCAGAATTACTCTAAGGGTTAGTTGGCTAGCCTTCTGATCAGAGCATCAGGGACAGAAAAGGTTCCAACCATCTTGAACCCGCACCTACACCTATCCTGAGTGCTTACCCTCCAAGTGGTGCTCCTGCAATCCTGATCCTTGGTAGTGGTGGTAAAGGTGCCAAGAGAGACTAAATACAAAACTTGGGACTTATAAAGTTGTCAGGCAAAGATTGCTCTGAGAGCCGGGAGGAGACTGAGAGCTACTTGTTCGCCAATCCACACAAAGGTGCATCGTCAGTCTGCCTAACTTCGCGGTAGCTCCCACTACGTTCTTCTCCACAGCAGAAAATCCTGTTCAGCGCTTCCTCGCAGAAGGGGTATCCAGTCTCGTGATGCCCTCATCGGATATAGCTTGCAGCTTTGTCCCGCTGGAGATTTTCGACTACCACAAAAGAAACTAAGAGCCTGATTTAGGTGGGACTCCTGTCGTTCCTCCATGGAGGTGGTTAGAAGTATTCTGTCGAGCTAATTGATTCCTCCCACTATATTTAGATGTGGGCTGGCTGAAGCTCCATCCACAATAACAGACTGTTTTCCCTCAAGTATGTGGCACACCTCCTTCAAAGCGGCGGACTCCTTTGTTGGCTAACATTGCTTCATCGCCATCAAGCTGGCTGGTTTGCGCTGAGCCTATTTAGATTTTCCAGTTGCACTTACGTTGCCCTAGTGGCAGATTACTTAGAGAATGAGTCTACCGTGGGACATATTCAACATTGTACTATTCCTGTGGCTTTAGAATGGATGCTAGCATCACACACCTGATGTGTTTGTGCTAAATCACTTAGAAGCCGAGAGGACCGGTGGTGGTACTCCCAGCCACACCTTACCGCTACATCCACTACATTTTTGGGAGGAGAAGGTCTTGCAGATCCACATCCTAAAGGCCTGACAGGAATCCCTGGTGGAGTGGGGACTGGTAAGTAATACTTTTTAATGTGTCACTAAACATACATGCAGAGGTTGCAGTTAAATTAGCTATTGCTAAAGTGTTTTGCCCTTTTTTAAACAAATAGCATAGCAGCCTCCTCACTCAGCCCAGCCTCCCAACCAGCCCAACTTTCTGCCATAACTCAGGTCCCTTACTCAACCCAATCCCAAACTCTGATCCCAATCCCAAGCATACTCACTTCTTTGAAGGCACCCACTCCAACAGACAAAACCAGCACAATCATACACATAAACACAAACACACAAAGAAAAACAAACAAACACACAAACACCATACACACACTATTGAATCTACACTACAAGCACAACACCCAAAAGTACCACAACCACACCAACAACAAAACACACATCAAAAGCAAAGCACTTACACAAAAGCGCACCTACACACAAAACAACACCAACCAAAACCAAGCACAGACACTCACCAGATTTTCAAGCACCAGCCTAAAAAGCACGAATGCACACCTACACCAGACCAACATGCAACTGCCAAACATACATACGTCGTCCATGACCTCGCCGGCGTGGAGAGCTACAAAAGTTTCTGATTGGCTGCTGCGCAGGGGGATATTCACAAGTAGAGGAATCCACTGGCAGATGTATCTATCAGAAATACATACATAAGCAAATCACCCACTCACACTTCCTCAACCTCCAAAAGTCACTACTCTACCATCCCTCCTACTCCTACTCTATTTTTTCTTTAAACGTTTTTGGGAAATTGTAAAAAAGTGCATAATATAATTAACTCATTTATTTTTACATATTTTTCATTTTATAATTGCAATTTTTGAAAGTTTTAATACAGGTGTGTTTAATTGACCTTAATACATTATCAAATAAACACATGCATTACATATAAGAAAACAAATTCCATGAGCAATGTATAAATGCACGAGTCCAGAGCAGATGTAAACACACAATTCATAGGAAAACAAGTAAAAAAGATGCTTACCTTCGATCCCGGTGACAACGGAGTTGATTTGTTTCGTGGTAAACTAGCATCAGCAAAGGAAGGACTTGGACTATTGGGTTCAAGGCGGAAACGAAAGTGGAAAACAGAAAGAAGGTAAGTCTCTACCTCCTATTCCTTTGATTCAACCAACTCAAGTTTGGATGTTTACCCGCCAAAGTTTCCTCGATGGAAAGGCACTTCATAATTGGCCTGGCGGAAATATTGGCTGGACTCTCTGCGACAGCAGCTTTTGCCTATGATGCCGTCAATGCGGGAGGAAAACTCTGGCGAACACAGCGGAACTCTATCAGGGCTATCATTCATAAACTCACCTGCATCTAAATTTGGAGGGCGGACCACCTAGATGACGCACAGAGAAACAGTCGGAAAAGTAACGGCCGGACCAGATCCGCCAAGATCTAAACCAGGCCCTAAGTCTGAATGCAGAAATCTTCACCGCAACTTAATCCAGCAGCTCCTACTCCTCGAACACTGTTCCTGCCTGGCCCTGTGTAACTTTACCTTCTCAGATATTTTTCTTCAAAATGTCTTCTATATCTGAAGGTAAGCCGAGACAAGGCCTAACTTTCAACTATTCCATGGTCTCACGCGACTGAATGTTCTCAGTTGGTACTTTGCTCTTTTAGGCGCTATATTTCACTTTAAACTTAAACAATTCCTAATGGAGTTCTACTGATTTATTTTTGTCATTTTGGTGTCAAATAACGTATAAACTTTACTCTATGTTTCTAAATTGGTGTCAAGCTACCAGAGGGTTAAGCACAGGTCAATTGGGTGACTGTGGTTCACTCTGACAAGATTTGTGGATGTTGCTTGAGTAGGATTTCACCCCCAACAACCCAATTTCTCAAAATCTTGATATAATCATAATTCTTCATACACTTAATATACAAAACAAAGACTACATTTATTAGTCACATAAATACATGCTCACTCATTACACTTGATCAAACATAAAATATAATTTACTATATACTTCATGTAAAAAACAATTCATACACTTGGTAACCATCTGGATATGTGTTTCTTCCTTAGACTTTAACAATCCCAGCACCGTGTCATACCTATCAGATTCTTTCTGCCTGGCTATTAAGGTGCACATGTACCATTGTGTTTAGACGTGCCCTAATCAAAAACATGTACGTTTTGAATGGAGTATGCAAGAGGAGTCCAGGTGGACACCCCTTCAGGTGGCGAGTATGTCCATCACCCAAGCTGGCCAGCCAGATCCCTCAGAGGAATATATTGTACAACTCATTGCATACGTGTACGAATGTTGGTGAAAATTTTAAATTATTAGAAATAAAGCAATAAACACAGTTTTAAAAGAATTACTAAAAATGTAAATGTTTTTCAAATCTCCCAGTCCAAATCCTGACACCAACATATCACGCCAGACACAGTTTATTCTTAACAATGCAGGGTATTTGCCTTTATATATACATTTAAAAAATCTATCTTACTCTTGATATAGTCAGTTAGGAAAAACGCTTCGACAAATCAGAGACTGAGTTTGTATGGATTGTTATGCTACAAAGCCTGACAATCAGGATCATGGGCAATTGTATGTTCTCAAAGAAAGCATAATAACTTCAAGTGGCACTAGAAAGGTTTGTCTGATGAACCTGCTATTTGCGAAGGCTAGCAGCATTGATAAGCAAATATGAGGGAGCCAATTGGTTGAAAGTGAGTGGGGTGACACACGAAATCTCACTATTTGCAGAAAACTGCCTTCTTAATTCTACAAATGCCTACCCATAAGGGAAGGCTAGGATTCCCAGATGTCAAAATGTATTTAAGATGAGAGGAAGTACAGTGGCCACAAAGTACACAAAGATAAGGTGGTAGCAGGAAAAACCATTTGGGGTGTTGTATGGCTATCAAACCCATTAAGGTTCCAAAGACATGATGTTGGACATTTGAAACTCTTTAGTGCCGACAGAACTAATTAGCTTTCCATCCTTGTTCACACCTATATATAATACCAGAAACATTGCCCCAGCCCCAGCTAATGTAGGAAATACCTATAAAGCTTGGTTGCAGGGATCCTACAGGATGTTAGCAGGCTTTTATGTTAAGGGTAGGATTCGGTCCTTTGAGGCCTGCAACAAATCGTTTGGGTTTGGTGAGGAAGAGCGTTTCAGATTCCAACAACTGCAATACGTACTTGCCCCCAATAAACTAGCTGTCATAAGCCACCTACCTGGATCCCCGATGATTCCAATAGGACAGCAACGCTAGTTCCCGACCTTCCTGAGACTTGCCCACTGTTAACAGGAGGAGGCACTGCTCTGCTGGCAAATCCCATGGGGAAGAGTGTTGGGATGGATAGAGCGTGTAGAGTCAACGATTCTGTGGCAAGTCTATTCAACAGTAAGACTGCAGCAGGCATTCACACCAGTCTGATGAATGGTACCAGCAGCAGATATAGTACCTTTAGGTTTGTTGTTGTTTTGTTTTCATGCAAGTTGAACGTAGAGGGTCCTTTATCAAAATGTTTGAAACTCTAGTATGATTTCAGCATCAAACCCACAAGCGAATTTTTCTCAGAGGGCTTCTCGCCTCTGAGATGGAGATTTATGAAAAAAATGGGGGAAATTGCTAGCCAAAAACATCCATGGAATGATGGGGGTAGACCTCTTGAGAGACAAAGAGCTTTAAAAAAATTAGTCCACAGGGAATCATCTATGAAGGCAATTAAACTATGTTACTTGATCCCTGATAGGCAAAAGGGGAGCATCTAACTATTGGTGTAGAGGGTGTGGAGCAAGGAGAGACCTTGTTCACATTTAGTGAGACTATCCGACATTGAAAATAAGTGCTAACAGCAATGTAGGAAATGGGAATGGGGGTGCTTAACTATCCCAGCTGACCTGAAAATTACGATTTTTGAGTATTTGGACAGATAATTGTGTCAATGTGGGAAACAGGAAATGGTCACTGACGTCTCTACAGTCAGAAGCAGCAAACAGTGTGACTGGTCAAGGTTTTGATCTTTAATATGTTTCTCCAGAGTTGGCAGTCAAGGAATTCAATTGTACACTGTCTCAATGGCAGACAATATTTAGGCACTATAGGTAACCATAGCAAATACATGTATGCCTTTCTACTTGCATCAACTTTATTTTACCCACACACCAGGGCAGTTTACTTGCCGGTCTATCAAAGGTCATTATTTGATTTGTGCCAGCTTCATCAGTAGATTATTTTCCAAAACAAAAACAAAAATTATATTTAATGCTGTTGTAAACCCAGTGGTGTGACATCATAAAGTAATATATAATCCGCATAATTATGAGCTGCAAATGCTTGAAGGCCAAGTTGAGGTGAAAAGAAGTTTACATCCTGGAATTGCAGATCTAAATCTAAATCCACCAATTGAGAGGAAACCACTAAAGGGTGCGTTCCACTAATAAAGTTTAGCCTCTCATTTGAGTAAATGCCCATTGCCATCCATGTATCAGAAGATAATTTGCTCATCAGAATGATGAGGTTTTGTATTTCATCCAAAGTTAAACTATACTACAATTTATAACCACCTATTTGACCAAATGTAGTGAAAAAACACACAAATAGGCAATGCAACTGTAAATCCCCTTTCCTCAATTTCCTCAATGTTCACATCACCATCAGCATGAGAGATGCTGTATTGTCCATAATGGACCTTCCTTAAAGAGAAACCATTTTGGGTTAGCAGTAAAATTGCTTTGAATTCTGGACAGTGATAATAATAATCTTTATTGATTGGTTTAAAAAACATTTACACTTTAAAACATGACAAAATTGAATAATAGAAATGACTGTGATAAGAGTTTTAAAACGATGTATTTAAAATGACTTAAAATTCGGGGGGCCATTAAGATCTAATAATGTTCTGATACAGTACATCGCTCTGGATTTCTTGTATTCTCTGATTAGGATGTTGTCTATTAACTCGGCTGCCCTGCTATGGTGAGGAGGGTTTGGATGGGATTGTGGCTTCAAGAAGTTTTGACGCTTTATGGACAAATTTCAAAAGCCCAATGTTTAGCTTGGTATTCTCAGGGTTGAGAGTTGCCATTATTGATTGGCGGCAAGATCGAACTCCCAACATTATACATTGGCCTCGCAACAGTGACCGTCTGGCTGTGAGCAGTGCAAGGCATGCACAGACGATATGTTCCATTGTTTCAGAATGGTAGCCACAGAACCTGCATTCCGTGCTACTACCCGGCCGGCGCCATTCTGGGAGGTTCTTCAGAAAGGGCCATTCTCCCATCCTCAAGGCTAAAAACTTGCATTTGCAATAAAGTGCGTATGTGCTTGACAGGTAGGTCGGCTGAACACCCACTTTAAAATTGGCAATTATAGCCCAGGCGTGTCTCCTCTTTGAGAGTCTCGCCCTGTCCGAGTGAAAGGACCACAATCTAACGTTTTTTTTAGATGGCAGACTTTAACACCGGGTGAGAAGGATCAATATCCCAGAGGTCTTTTGCACCTGGTAACTGTAGGCTGTAATCTATGAGTTGCCGATGCTTGTGGCTGGTCTGAGTTATCTGTATTTCCTGCAAGAGTCGGGCCTCCAAGGAACCCTCCCGGGCATGGTGCAGTCTATGACACTGTTTAACAAATGGACCTGCCTCCACTCCATGGTGATCTTGGAGTCCCAATTCAAGTCTCACTTGAGCTGGCGTGGCAGATTTTGGCAACCGAAAGGCTCTTTTAAAGATTTTTGTTCTTAACTTGTTTATTAATATACTGGTTGTGCCCTTGGTGATCTCGTGTTCATTTTGAATTTTTTCTTTGAATTTTAAAAAATTTATAAAGCGCATGTTCACTGTGCAGTTTCTTGGCGCTAGAGGGTTCTTGAGCTAGGGCGGACACTGGGGGCTATGGGCTGAAAGCTTGTTGGAACAGAAAAGTCTTGAGGACTTTGCGAAACTCAAGATAGGAGGGGGAGAGTCTGACCTGGGGTGGGAGAGAGTTCCAGAAGGTAGGTGCAAGAACCAAGAGTTTCTGACCTCCCGATCTTTTTTTCTTGAATCGGGGGATAACTAATAAAAGATTTAGAAGAGGAGCGTAACGCTCTAGAGGGGCAGTAATTAGCGATGGTGGAGTTGATGAAAGCAGGGGCAGTGCCCGCCCGAGCTTGAAACGTGAGACAGCCAAGTTTGAAAAGAGCGTGTTGTTTGATGGGGAGCCAGTGAAGGGCAATAAGAAGGGGTGAAGAGTGATGATATTTGGATAGGCCATGTACCAGGAGGGCAGCCTGGTTCTGCACCGGCTGGAGGCGCTGGAGTGCGTAGGCGGGAGCACCATTATAAATTATGTTCCCGTAATCGATCTTGGATAAGACCATGGCCATCACTATAAGTTTCAGTGCAGAGGGGGAAAAGAACCGGGATACTTTCCTGATGATGCGGAGGGTGTAAAAACAAGAAGAAACAACAGAACTGATGTGAGAGTGGAGTGTCAAATCTTGATTAAGAATAATACCAAGGGTTTTGACTGAAGAAGAGGGAATGGGAGGGGAGCCAAGGGAAGGGGGCCAGAAGGAAGGAGACCAGGGGTTGCCACTGCCTCCAGTCAAAATCAGTTCTGTCTTATCCGGGTTGAGTTTGAGATGGTTTGCATTCATCCAATCCCGGCTAAACAGCATGACGGACTGGAGGCTAGCGGCGCCGGAAAGGGGGGAAGAGAAATTAAAAATGAGTTGGAGGTCATCAGCATAGTTGTAGACTGTGACCTCCAATTGTTGCAGTGCAGAAATAAGGGGGGAAATGTAAAGATTGAATAAGAGGGGGGAAAGGGAAGATCCCTGGGGGACGCCACAATTCACCCTACGGGGCGGTGCAGAGAATTCAGCAAGATGGACTGCCTGAGTGCGATCGGCCAGGAAGGAACCTATCCAGGTCAGTACCTGTTCCCCCATGCCCGCCGCCTTGACACGGGACAAAAGGATGGAATGGTCCACCGTGTCAAATGCGGCGGACAGATCTAGGAGGACCAGGGCTTGGGGGGTGTTGGTGTCAAGTCCCTCCCTGAGTTGGTCCATGACCGAGATAACCACTTTCTCGGTGGAGTGGCGGGGACGAAAGCCCGCCTGACAGGGTGCAAGATAATTACTGTCCTCTATGAAAGAGCTGAGCACCTGAGTGACGTGGGACTCAGCTACCTTTCCCAGATAAGGGAGAAGGGATATGGGGCTATAGTTTGCCAGGTAGGACGGGTCTGCGCCTGGTTTTTTTAGTATTGGAAGATTTATGGCAGTTTTAAAGGAAGCAGGGACAGAACCAAGCGTAAGGGAATTATTCAGGAGGGTAAGGGCGGGGGCTGGACATACAGTAAAGATCTGACAGAGGATGCGTGCCGGGCAGATGTCAGCTGGGGAGCCCGACTTGACACGCCTCAATAGGGGGAGCAAAGATTATTTTGTCAGTGAGGGAATGGTAGTGAGGGACCGATTATTGTCCGGTAGCTGTGGATGGGTGAAAGAGAGCGAGGGAGGAGGGATGTTAGCTTTGATGCGGACTATTTTTTCGATGAAGAACTCGTTAAGAGAGTTGCGTAGGGACTGGGAGGGGGGGATCTTGGGAGAGGTTCTGTCTGATGATGCCAGCTCGTGGACGGTGGAGAAAATCTCCCGACATTGGTTTTCTGCGGCTAGGATGTGCCCAGAAAAGTATTCTGTTTTGGCTGTCAGGATAGCTTGTTTATATTCACTGAGTTGGGTGATGAAGAGTAGTTTTCGGGTTGGGCAGTAGGTCCTTCTCCAGGCTCGTTCAGCCTGCCGTAGCTCTAATTTCTTGGCTTTGAGGCCAGGATTGAACCACTTGTTAGCATTGTGGGTGCGGTTGATGATGACCCATTTCAGGGGAGCCACTGGGTCACAAGCTTTGGTGAGCCAGTGGTCTAGAATAGTGGCCTGAGAGTATGGGGCTAGGCCCGATAGATCCGGGCAGGTGGCAGTTAGTGAGTTACACAGGGATGGTATGTCGACTTGAGTCCAATTCCTTGCCCAGGTGTTTTTAGGGGAGGAAGATGTTATTTTATGGCTTAAGTCCAATGAAAAGGAGAGCAGAAAGTGATCTGACCATATGCAGGGCGATATGGTAGGAGTGGAGGTCGGGATATTTGATGTCCAAATCTGATCGAGAATGTGGCCCTTGATGTGAGTAGGGCCATGGACATGCTGAGTGAAATTAAGGCAGGAGAGTAGATGGGTGAAGTCTTTGGAAGTGATGTCTTCAGCGGGGTCAGTAGGCCAGAAATTAAAGTCCCCCAAAACCAGGACCGCGGCGTTATTGACTACCAAGGTGGCCAATAAGTCCTGGAAAGCAGGGAGGAAGTCAGGAATTGGCTGGGGTGGTCTATACATCAACACACAGGTGATGGGGGTCTTAAACGAGGTTGAGCGTACTACGAGGCAGTCAGCTGCTGGCATCCTAGGTGACGGGAGTATCTGAAAGTGGAATTCCTTGCGGGCAATCATGGCTACACCGCCACCTGCTCTATCCTCAGGTCTATCTGCGCGAAGCATGGAGTAATGAGGTGGGAGGGCTGCCAGTACACTCTGTAGGGAATCAGATCTGTACCAAGTTTCAGTTAGGAACAGTAGGTCAGGGGAGTTGGAATCTAGAAGGTGGAAAATTTTAGTCTGATGCTTGACGGCTGATCTTGTGTTCAGGAGGAGAACAGTGGTGGAGGGGGGGGCGAGGAGGCACAGTGCACATAGGAGAGGCAATGCCAAGATTTTGAACATAAGTCAAGATTGCAGGATTTAGCGGCCAATGTTTATTAAGGGTATGCAGTTCTTCAGGGGAGTAAGTTAAAAAACGCGCATAGTGGGGAGCCCCTGGCTCGGTCGCGGACGGGCGCAGACGGGCATGCCTTAGGCGCGCCTTTGGCGCGCCCGCTGCGCTCGTCCGCTGTGCGTACGAGGATTGCACATATTTATATGAAGGGGGGGGGGGCGTGGCCTCGCGCCCGTGGGCGTGGCCTGTGGGCCAGTGTGGAATGGCGGCGGGTGTAGTCTCGAGCCTCGGCAGCGCTAAGGTCCGCTGCACGAGGGGCTGCCACAGCTGGTGATAAAGGAGAAATGCCCAGAATTGAGGGAGCAGGTAAATTAAAACAGCAATACAATTTTCAAGCTTTAAAAGTCACAAAACATTTGCTCCCGGCTTTCCGCCTCAGGAACAGGATTAGCCTCTGTCACATGCTTGCAATCAGCGTGGTTAAGTAAGCTGCGGGGGGAAAGGGGGCGTGGCCTCGCGGCCGTGGGCATGGCCTGTGGGCCAGTGTGGAATGGCGGCGGGTGTAGTCTCAAGCCTCGGCAGCGCTAAGGTCCGCTGCACGAGGGGCTGCCACAGCTGGTGATAAAGGAGAAATGCCCCAAATAGAGGGAGCAGGTAAATTAAAACAGCAATAACATTTTCAAGCTTTTAAAAGTCACAAAACATTTGCTCCCGGCTTTCCGCCTCAGGAACAGGATTAGCCTCATACTGTCAGGGAGTTGATTACTTTGGCTTTCATTACTTTCAGCATGGGTGTTAGGCTGGGACCTAGTAGCTGTTTTGCCAATTTTGCAGCGGCCACCTCTAACGACAGAGCTTTAATTTTTAATGCTTCTTTGTGCTTGATAAAATAACCTCTTGTGTCCAGAAAGATGCCCAGGTATTTATAACTGGGAGTTGAAACTAGCTTTGTTTTGTTGAAGTACCACCTTTCTGTTGACCTTTTTTGCTTCCCAAAAGAGATAGTTTTGGTTTTTGACAAGTTAAGCTCTAGATGGTTTTCTGTTGTGTAGGGCAGCAGTTCATCCAGTTGCCTCTGGATAGAGTGCAATATCAACATTTAATATTTTTTCATCTATCTTAGATGGGAGACCCAACATGGACAGTAATCTGTGATTTGATGCCATTCACAAATTTCATTCCTTGGGACTGGGATTAAACAGCACCCTGGCCAGCTGTCTGGCATTCTTCTATAAATTAATATCCACATTAAACATTGCATTTATTGACGAGTTCAACCATCACGGCTTTAACTTAAAGATGATAAGATATATGGGATGCTACGAATAATATGTAGTAGCTTAGAATAATCAACTACAAAATACATTACCTTATCAAACCCTCTAATTCTAATTGAAGGTAGAGATATCAATGGTTAATATTTTTAGGAATTCCTTCCAATAGGTATTACGTCCTCTTCTTTTATGATTTATAACCTCAATTCCTCCTTCTACAGCCAGTGCTGATGCCCTTTTTAAAAAATGTGGGGCAGTTTATGCTTACGCCTTTATAGATTTATTTCCACAAACAATATCCAGGCCAAATCTGTATCCTTTTTTGACATGTTGGGTGCCCATTTTTGAGGCTTTCATTGGAGGAAAATGAGAATATGGCTAAAATGTGGTATTTTTTGACAAAGTGGGGAAAAAGTGCTGTGTAATAATATATATTTTTTTAATTGAATCAGCAAAAGTGTTGCTGTGACAAGATCACGCTAGTTCCAACTTTCAGAACAGGCAGAGTTGCAAGAAAAAATATATTTTCTCAAAATGTTTTTTGAAATGTTGTACGTGCTAGTCAATATTTTATATTTTTGCGGTTTCTACCCAATTGCAATTTGTGTGGGAAACAGGTGTGAAACTCATGGGTGAACCCAGAAGGCTATACATTTCTGAAAACTCTGAACTACGGGCTGATAGAACCACAATCTTTTGTTAATATCTGCAGATTATGAAGTAGATGATGGATTATGTGGCAAAAGCAGCATATCTATAATCATGCAAAAAAAACCTCTGCGGCCATACAAATGCATAATTCCAGTGACCCTGACAATCTGTTGCAAAACATTCATTAAAAAATGCACTGCTTATAAACTTCCAGTTTATGACAGTCAATGGCCTCTATTAATTATTTCTTTATTCAACATAAGTGGGCCAAGGGTCCACAATAGTTTATTCAATTGAATCTTCTCTGCAATTTCTTCTGGCAATTTCTTCCAACATTTTACTCTAGCGTACTTATCATTAACCATATTTAAGCATTCCTCAATTTCATCAAGACTGAAGTGTTTAGTAGCCTTTAAAACTAGTAAAAACTTCCCAATATCACTATCCAAAATGTTACCCATTTGAAATCTGAAATGGACCACTAGGGCACTTGGTCTCTGTACAAGGACTCTGTACAAGTGTTGCTATAGACAAATAATGCACCTTTCATGAAATTACCAACAGAAGGCCACTTTAGGTCGCCCTCTAGAACTGTGAATGGCAGACTTAGTAATAATCTCAAATCCCTCAAATGTAGGGTCCATTAGTAACTTTATGATTCTTGTATGATTCTTAGAAGAGGTAAATAGGAATTTCCAAACTGTTCATTGCTATGATTTCTAGGTAGTCCTGCCTCATTTCAAGAGATGCATATTACCTCATGACCACCCTAATTGCTACAGATTATTCTAATTTTTCCTGTGTAAAACAGATTTTATAACCTTTAGCAGTTTTGTTGCTCGGCACAGAACAAGTATTACCAAAAGTAATCATTCAGATAAACACAAAGTAAAGTCGAATTGAAATCTTCATTAGGGCCACAATAATCCACCTTTCATATCTTAATTCTTTTAATTCAACAGAGGATGAATAATACTCAGGTTGTAGCTTCCGTCCCATTTTTGGGACAACAATTTAGAGTGATATTACTCTTATAACTGTTATCGCTAAAAGTAACAGTCTTTCTGTTCTGTGCATGTATCATGGTTGACATCCTTGGCTTTCTTTAACCCTTTCCGCACAGCGCAAATTTTCATGCTGTGCGGGGGTTTTATTGAGTGGGTGGGATTCAGACGGTCCCCAGCCGTTGTCAGCACACACCCACCATGACATTGGACGGCCGGGGGCCATCCGAAGCACACAAGGGGTTAATTATCAATGAGACTGGCTGTCAAAAGGCCATATATTAGGATGTGTTCATGTTTTTTAAATACAAGGACAAAGTCAAAGTCAAACCCATTCTTATCCATAAAGCAACACTCCCGGCACCAATATATTTTGAGTTGGGGGTTTAACAAAGAGTGATCAGTGTAATATCACTGGTGATAACCACTTGCAATTGTAGGATGCTCTGTACTACTTGCAGAAAACCACCTCTGGAGTTCCCGCGACCGCCGCAATCGCTCCCAGGATCTGGAGAGGAACACCCGGTCCGGTGGACCCAACTTCACAGTGTGTGCACCTGGGGACACGTACGTCCTATCGAGGCCAGAGAGGGCGGGATCCCCCGGAAGAGTGTGTGGACGTAGAACATATTTGGGGACATCCAGAGACGGAGTGGGAGGAAGCACACATTGCCAGAGGAGCCCCCGACCCTCAGACTGACATTGTGCAATGGCATCACTGGAACGGTAACTGCAGCGGACGCGGCCTCGCTCCCAGACGGACCTGAGTGCTGCCCGCAACGGCGCTACGAGGAAGAGCCCCTGAACCAGCGCACAGATTGAATGCTGCCCAGAGAGATTGAAGCGACCTGCAGCTAGAGAGCTTCCTGGGCGGTGCGGGGATGCAGTGACGGCTCTGCTGGAGGACTACAGCTTGCCCACCATTTTGTCTCCTCCGCTACACTGGACGTGCATGTGCTCTGAAGGGCTCTAGGCTTGGGACATGTGAGTGCCACCCACAGGGCCCAAGAGAGCAACCGGACTAGTAGCCTGCCTGTCCTGGTGCAGGAGTCGGCGCCCAACGCAGTTGAAGACCTCTTGGTGAGCACCGCATTGGACATCTGGGTCACCGGTGAGTGGGGGCATGCCTGCCATTAACGATCCTGCCTGGGGTGGGACCCGGCTCAGCAACGGCTGCTATGCTGGCCTGGCATTCTCTTTGGGGGAATACCCAGCTCACCAACAAGATTTCCTCTCCAAGCGCCCCCGCTGCTGATAGGGGACAAAGTCTGAGGGCCCGCTATCTGTGTAGGAGGGAGAGCTGAGCTGATGCTGGAGATGGGGGCCACGAGTCTCTAGTGTGCCTTGCGAAAGATCACGTGACCCGCAACGCTCCTCAGTCTACGATTACACCAGGCCCCTCATTCGACTGCCAGCACAAGCTGATCTAGGCCTCCCCACGGACGCACATATGTGTGTGCGCCTGTGCGTGTATTAAAGACTAGGTTCACATTTGTGTGTGCTTGTGCATGTCTGTGTGTGTGATCGTGTTGACATGTATTTGGGTGTTTTTGTATTAGAGCATGTGATTCTATGTGTGCTTGTGTTTGTGCATGCAGATGTTTCTATATGTGTGCTTATGTCTGTGCGTGTGATGGTGTGTGCATGTATTTGAGTGTTTTTGTTTTAGAGCATGGAATTTTATGTGTGCTTGTGCGTGTGGATATTTCTGTATGTGTGCCCTCTGTTTGTGTATGATAATTTGTGCGCACATTTGTTGTGTGCTTGTGGATGTATGTGCGAGTGATAGTGTGTGTGTGTGTGTGTGCATGTATTTGTGTGTACGTCCTTGGGTATTTTTGTGCTGGAGCTTGTGATTGTATGTGTGCTTGTGTTTTTTTTATAGTTTCTGGTTGTGCATTTCTGCGTGTATATGAGAGTGAGCGCATTTGTGTGTGCTTGTGCATGTCTGTGCATGTGATGGTGTTTGCGTGTGCATGTATTTGGGTGTTTTTGTATAAGAGCATGGGATTTTATGTGTTCTAGTGTTCTTGGATGTTTCGGGTTATGTGCTTGCCTGTGTGGCGTCAGTGCGGATATGAGAGTGTGTGCTCACATTGGTGTGTGCTTGTGCATATCTGTGTGTGTGATGGTGTGTGCACGCTTGATTTGTTATTTTCTGGTGGCCGCTGTCCTGGATATTGACTTTAACTGCCTGATGCCTAACCTTAGGATGGCCACCAGTGTACGAGTGTACAGTACAGTCCCCTGCCTGACCCCTACATGTTGTTTTACTTCCCTGGGACAACAATTGGACATTGACCAGACCTTGAACCTATCCCCTAACCTGCCTACACATCAGGACTTGGAACCTGCGGAACTTACCCCAGACTGTGGAGACCTAGCGATTTGGCTGATGCTCGGTGAAGCTACCATATAGCTAAAGAGAAGATGAGTTGTGGACTCCCGCTCCCTGCCGTCACCTACCGAGCCGGACCTTGGGCACATTTTCCCCTCGTCTCTACGTCCTGTCTTCCTCCTACCCCTTTACCCTATCCCCTTACCCTTCGTGCTCCATTCACCTTGTCCCCTTTGTTCTTTAAATACTTTTCTTGATACTTATGTAACATTTAACTGATGTCATTTGCAACATTATTGTCCCTCATGTAAAGTGCTCTGATTCCATCGGGTCTAGCCAGCGCTATATAATAACTCATTAATTAAATTTGTTCCCATTTAGTACTCTTTCTCCCTTTGTCTACCTCCCTAGCTCATATCCACTCTCCCCTGAATCTCTCACCTTGCCTGCTAGTCTGCCTAGCCCCCTGTCCTTTGTGCCCTTTGACTAAGCACTCCTTCTCCCCTTGTTGGGAAAGATCCAATATTTATACTCTGGAGTCTCAACGTACCCGCTGAGAGAGTCCACTGCGCCAAGGGAGCCACTCACAGCTGAGGTATGGTATGTCACCCCTTGCCAAAGCACTCCCTCTCCCCTTTTTGGGGAAGGATCCAGTATGTAGGCCTTGGAGTCTCAGAGACCCCTCTGAGAGAGTCCACTGCGTAAAGGGAGCCTCCCGCAACAGAGATAGGGAAGTGATACCACTTCCCTTGGGATCACAGCTTACTGGACTTTGGACATTGCTTTGACTCGTCTACCGGTTTGTGTCCCCGTTGCCCTTCCCCTCCTCTTTCCATGCGATGTCCTTCAACCTCCCCTCCTCTTTCCCGCCTTCATTACCTGTCTACTTCCCCAGATCCTTTCCCGCTCCCCTGAATCTTTCCCCTTGCCTGCTTTTCCCCTTACGTATTTGTGCTTATTGTTTATCTTGACCTTACAAGTAACTATGTTGCCATCCTCTAATAACTGTGTAACCTTTGTAACGATGTAACCTGTAACTATGATCTGATGCTCATGTAAAGCGCTCTGATACCTCCGGGTCTAGCCAGCGCTATATAAAACCTTTAAAATAACTAAATACATAAATAAATAAATATATGTCAGGGACAATTGTTTGATGGATAACTTGCTAGTGGATTAATTTGTAATGCATTATCACGTAGGACATGTTCTATGAGGCAGCATTAGATATTTATCATTTCCAGGTGTATCCTTGAAGCCAATTATCCTGTTATTCATCCCACCAAAAGAGTACACTACATTATCTTTCAATATCCCACCTATTTCTAGTCTCTCTACTGGTCTCTTGATTATCATCATCAGAAAAGCTTTGTTCGGATATTATAAAAAAATATAAAAGCATACACAACATATAGCAGATAAACATTAAAATAAAAACCATCCAAATAGATAAAAGTATTTAAAATACATACACGATCAACAATTCATACAGCTGTGCAGCAGGGCAATTAATCCATCAATGAATTCCTAAATCTCACAGTAGCTGCTAAATAACTAGCAACACGAAAAACAATGCCCATGGGCAGAATTTGTAGAAACAAAAGAGCAGGACACGCTCATTTAAAATCTTGCACCTTAAGAAAAGGGAATAAATAGGTCTTCCTCTGTAGTTCATAAAATTTATAGAACAAACTAAAATGCATAGTATCCTGTGGAGACACCTGGTCGCAGCCGCAGGGTACTCGAAAAGATGTGTACAAGTATACAAGTAGTTGAGGCAACAGATTTAACCTAAATCTGGTCAGCAACAGGTTTCTATGGATGGGTTTGTTTGCAATAACAGATACCCTCGCAGGACACGCTTTGGAGACCACAGATTTTCTCCCAAGTAATCTTTGTCGTAAAGCACAAGTTACTTACCTTCGGTAACAATATATCTGTAAGAAACATTAGTAGTGATAGATTCTTAACCTTAGAATTACCCCTAGGCGTCAGACTGGATCCAGAAAAGTTTTCGTCAGCAGTACACCTGCGCGTCGCTAGACGTTGTCGTGCAGCTCCGAGTTGCTTTGTTAGAGCCGGGTTGACATTGCTGGAGCTACTTAGATGCGCCCACGCGCGCTGACGTCAGTTCTGTACACAACTTTCCCTGCCAGGAACGCAGAGCCGTGCATGAAACTGACCACTGGGGCCATGAAACAAGGGCTCTGAAAGGGATGCCCTTAACCCTAGAAATCAGTTCGCAGAACGGGGAGGATGGGTGGGGCGGTAAGGAATCTATCACTACTAATGTTTCTTACCGTAGGTAAGTATATTGTGCATCTGAAAGAAACACGTAGTGATAGATTCCTTACCTTAGAATAGATACCCCAGCAATACCAACCCCGGTGGTGGGTCTGCGAACCAAGATCACACCCGAAAATCCTGGAGAACAGAACGTCCAAAGAAGCTGTCTCTCCGGACTTGGCTGTCCAGGCAGTAATGCTTGGTAAACGTGTGCAGCGAAGCCCATGTAGCTGCCTGACAGATGTCATGCAAGGGAACTCCCAGAGCAGTAGTGGCTGCCGTCGCCCTGGTAGAATGGGCACGTAGCCCCACTGGAGGCTCCTTTTTAGCCAAAGAATAACAAGCCTTAATGCACAGAACGACCCACCGAGAAATGGTCCGCTTGTGCTCGGCCTGACCTTTCTTGGCGCCCACGTAGCCAACAAAGAGCTGATAATTTACCCGGAACTGTTTTGTGCAGTTCAGATAGAAAGAGAACGCACATTTTGTGTCCAGACGGTTGGGCCTTTCTTCCTCTTTTGAGGGATGCGAAGGCGAAAAAAAGGTGGACAAAGTGATGGTCTGCCCAATGTGAAAGGCAGTGACAACCTTTGGCAGAAAAGATGGACGAGTCCGCAGAACAACTTTGTCCGGATAGACTGAGAGAAATGGAGGCTTAGAAGAAAGAACATGGAGCTCACTCACTCTTCTGGCAGAGGTGATGGCCACCAGGAAAGCAGTCTTTAAAGTGAAAAGACGAAGAGGACAGTTGTGAAGTGGCTCAAATGGAGCACACAACAGATAAGTTAGAACAATGTTCAAGCCCCACTGAGGCATTATGAAAGGAACAGGAGGGAAAAGATGAGAATGCCTTTTAAGAATCATTTTACAAAAAGGGGACTTGAAAAGAGAAGGCCGACCTGGAAACCATAAAAAGGCTGAAATGGCTGAGAGTCCCTTTTATTTCTCTGTTTCCTCCATTCCATCTCCTTGAAATCAGGAGATGAGGGAATTTTCAGTCAAAAATATAGCCCTTCTCAAGTAAGGGTAAAGTGTCAGGCGACGAATAGTATGACGATCCCAACAAGGACACTTCTACTTTCTTGGAAGGGGATAATTGGTTCAGGGCTAAGCAGCCGCCTATTTCCCATCAATATAACTCTTTCAAAGAGCATTATCCTTATGAAGAGCCCTATGAAGAACCACAAGGCTCAAGAGAAGATACCTTTACATTTAGTCACCGATTTGAGGCACATACTGAATGATTACTACAAGCGCCTACCAGAAAAACTTGTGCCATTTCCTGTCAATACTGCTTTGCCTAAGTATTCTGCACCTGTTCGCACGCAAGAGGCCAGATCAGTACTTCTTTCCAACTCCATCAGGGATGATTATATAGAGAGTGATCCAGATGATCAGCCTGAAAATGGTGAATTACTTTAGAACCCAAACACATCGGATCAGGAGTGAGATGACCATGTTGCCCCATTCTCACAGTCATCTCCACCAGCAAGTTCTTCTCCTGAGGACATAGGGAGGTTTCATGAGCTACTGGAACAGGCTTCCAGGAGATTCAATCTGCCTCTCCCAGTGAAATAAATAGGATACTTTCTGTATGATTTTAAGGACTTTGCGAGAAAGTTAGTAAGATCTATCCCTATATTCAATTATATTTGGGAAGAAGGCCCAGAGTTGATTAAAAACCCAGCTTTAGTCACCATTCTGGTTACTCGAATGGACAAAAAATATAAAGCTCCAGACTCTTTACTGGCCTGCTTGATAAGGCATCCATGTCCCGATTCGGTGGTTATGCAGGCAGCAGAGCAATGATCTAGAAATCCTTCTGCCCCTTGTTCAGTACCACCAGATAAAGGAGGGAGAAGGCTGGACAACACTGGCAAGTGTTTTGTGGTAATGGCAGCCACCTCCATCAGGGCCTCAAATGCTTTGGCCATTCTGGGTCGCTATGACCACCAAATGTGGTTCGATCTTGCACCCTTTTCTAGAACAACTTCCGGAGGATAAGAAAAAGGAGGCAAGAGAAATCTTGCAAGAGGGTGCCAAAGCATCTTCTGAGATTGACATGGCCATGCACATATCCTCCACCGCTTTTAGACAGATGGCTAGCGCTGCCGTTCTGCACCGACAGGGCTAGTTAAAGGCCCCCATGTTCCTCCCTGAGGTTCAAGCCAAACTTTTGGGTATGCCCTTCGATGGGAAGAACTTATTTGCCAAACACGTGGATGGCACCCTTTAGACAATCAAGGCTGACACTGACACAGCACGTTCTTTAGGAACACTGCAGCAGAGGTGTGTTCAGTCTTTTTGTGGAGGAAAAGGGCAATTGGTACAGGGACCCTCTTACCAGTCTTAGAGATGTCAACTGTATGCACGACAAGGATATCGATCTGAGTACACTGGGCAACAACAACAAATCAGAACCTCCTCCACATCATACTCTAGACAGCCAGCGTGAAGGCGACCTCCAGCTGGGGGGAAAGCCCAAGATACAACAAGAAGACAGTGATGTTTCTCTGGCACTAGTCACCTTGTACCATCAAAGGCAACCTTCGAACTACCACCTCTCCACTTTTTATAACAGCTGGGACAGCATCCCCATAGACAAAAGGGTGTTGGTCATCATACATCAAGGTCACACGTTTGTTCAAAAGCTCCCCACCCCCATCATCCCCCTCCCAAGAGAGTGCATCAACACCTCACTCTTCTAAAGCAGGATATTTCTTTGCTTCTCCTAAAGGGAACTATAGAGGAAGTTAATTTCCGGCAGCGAGGCACAGGTTATTTGAACTTCTTCTTCACCAAGAAAAAGTCCAGGAAATGGAAACAGCTAAGGCAGCTGAACAGTATATAAAAAAAGAAACACTTCAGAATGTTGTCTCTGCAAGAAATTCTGTTAATGATCAACAGAGGGGATCTCATGACGTCTCACGATTTCTTAGACATCATTTCCCATTCAGATTCACAGGAAACATCGACAGTTCCTGAAGTTCGAGTTGGCAGGGTGGCACTACCAGTTTAAGGTCTTTGCCTTTGGCCTACGGTTGGCTACCAGGGTTTTAATGAAGTGCCAGTAGCGGCTTTCTTGAAGAGAAACGGTCACCAGGTATTCCCTTACCTTGATGACTTGGTGGTCAAGGGATTGATGTTCCGCTCAGCAAGAGAATCTATATGTCTGCACCTATTCAAGTCTCTGGGGCTCAAATTGAAAACGAAAAAGTCATCCCTCATACCAACCCAATCGTTGGTGTTTCTGGGGGCCATTCTGGACACCACGGTCGCAAAGGCTTACCCGACCGCAGAAAGGGTTCAGAGGATAATAGAAACAGCTTCTTACCTTCTAAAAAGAAAGTCCACTTCAGTGAGGATGTTCAAATCAATATAGTGGCTTTTATCCCTGTGCATCCGAATAATTGCAAACTGTTGCCTACACGAGGCAACTACAGGAGCAGCTGGATGCTCTGTGGATTTAGATTCACTGTTCGTTCGACGAGATCATCAACATCACCCTACGATAAAGCAAGCTTTGTCATGGTGGGGAAAGAAGGGCAATATCTCACTAGGTATCTCTTTCGAGGCAGCATGACCGAGCTTCCTAATGACCACGGATGCTTCTTTGGAAGGCTGGGGAGTATATCGCCAGGAGCTAGAAATCCATTGAAAATGATCTGTTCAAGAAGCGCAGATGCACATCAGTCTTCTAGAATGGAAAGCGTATTGCTAGGACTCCAATCGTTTCTGCCTAGAATTCGAAATTCCTCTGTTGTGAGAATGTACAATACCACCACTGTGTTTTATCTCACTAAGCAAAGGGGGCCAAGATCTATAAAATCTAATCTCAAGCCTAGCAAATATGGAGGTGATTACTGAATCATGGCATCTCGCTACAAGTCAAACACGTCCTAGACATAAACCTACGGAGGGGACTCTCAGCAGGTCAACTAGTCAATGCCATGAATCAGAAATAAGTCGGAAACAGTTGTCTCAGATCTTCAAAAAATGGGGTTCCCCTAATCTAGACCTTTTTGTGACTACTCAGCAAAAAATGCAAAATGTTTGAAAGCATATTCCCTCAGACAGGATCTTGGGTGAATGCTCTTCAGAGTCAATGGACAGGAATGTTCACCTATGCGTTTTCTCCCTTTCCTCTATTCCCTGGGTGATTTGCAAGATGAATAGGGAGCTATGTCATCTCATTCTCATAGCCCCCGCTTGGCCGAGACAGTATTGGTACCCAGAACTTCTCCTAATGTCTGTTTGTCCACACATCCAGCTCTAACCGATGGAGAGCCTGATCTCCACAAACAACAGTCAGATATTGCACCCTGAAAGGCTCTCAATTTGTCAGCATGGCACTTCATGACCATACCTAGTCCAGTAGAATGTAAATCTGTCCTGGAACAGTTACAAGCCTTTTCCACAAATAAATCATATGTGGCTAAATGGAAGAGAGTCTATTACTGGTGCATCTAAAATGTTGCAATTGTAGCCATAACTTCTTCACTTGGCAATGTCAAGCTTGGCGCATTCTTCAGTAAAAGTGTATTCAGCAATGATTACCAGATAAAGACTGGTGAAAACTCCCTATGGTCCACTAGACTTGCAAATAAATTCATGAAGGGCCTTCCCACTGTAAAACCTCCTGCAATATATTGGCAGCTGAATACGGCTCTTTCTCAGCTCATGAAAGAGTCTTTTCTACAATTCAGAGAGGATAAGATATTGTTGAAAACCAACCCTAAATTAATCCCAAAGGTTCTGACTTCTTGACGCTTGAATGAACCTACAGCTTTGTCAACATACTTTAACAGCACTTCTTCCACAGCGAAGAGGTTTCTCAAGTCTCTGGATGTCAAACATTGCTTGAAATTCTACATTCACAGAACGAAAGATTTCAGAAAATCAAATTCACTTTTTCAACTCTTTTGCCCCTCCCGGGAAGGGCAATGCACTCTCAAGAAGCAGTATAGCCCGTTGTGTGTCGACAATAATTGCCTTTTGTCACAACAGAGGAAAAACCTTGTCCACAAAAGTTGCTGCACAATCAACAAGAAAGATGGCTGCAAAAACAGACATCTGCCGAGCCACAACATGGTCAAATGCCCATACCTTCAACACACTATTGTTCGGATTCAACATGGAAAGCAGATGCTGCTGTTGGACAGGCAGTTTTATATCACCTTTTTCATTAACTGCGGCGGCAATTCTGCCGTGGTGCGGTGGTTTAGTGCAATTGGGCGGGGCTGCAACGGCCAATGGACGTGTGCAGCACTACGGACCGTCAGAAGCAGCGAAGGGGTTAAGGGACAGATTATTTTTTCATTTATCTCATTGTGATATGTTTCTTCTATTAAGTATTCTTTTTTGCTTGTATCACCACTGTTTTTATCTGATCAGTTTATTTCAACGCGATTCATGTCTAACTTCAGTTATGCCTCTTTCGAGAGCAGTTTGGCCTAAACCTTCTCCTTGACTTACTGTTAACTACTCTGATTCAAGCATGGGAATCTATGAAAGATTCAATACTAAAGAAAAAACAAGGTACTTATCTGTACACCGTGGTTCTCCAGTATTGATATCTTCTATAGATTCATATGCGAATCACCCACCTCCCTGTTTAGGCTCACCACTTCTTTACCTCATGGATTCATATATATATAGATATATATATATATATATATATATATATATCACTCAAAAAACTATAAGTTTTAGTGGTGGTATAGTTAGCTGGACATTTTACTCATACAAAACCATTGAAATTGCTCCTATATAGTTAGTTGTACTAACTATATTTCGCGCACCCGCAATCCACTGCTGATGATGTCACATATTAGATCATTCATGACATGGTCAGTGACATCACTGATGACATCTCAAATGACATCACTGATGACATCACTGATGACATCATCCAGTGAATGTGGTTTGCTTCGTTATTTAAATATGCATTATATATATAGCAATTTGCATTGAAGAATAAGTGGATATTTATAAATAAATATTTGGATGGAGGATTTAGTAGCAGTGTAATTGACTGTTTACTTGACCAATTTATAATGTCTCACTAAATATAGTGGATAGTGACTAAACTGTGTGAATATCTGTATCACTTTGTCAGTTGTTGTGTAAACTGATTCTACAGTTGGTTACTAGCTATGTGAAAGTCTATATTAGTTATTGATTAGTTAACTGAGTATTTGTATGGGAGTGTGAAAGTGTGTGTGGTTCGGTGGGGGGTGTGTGACTGTCCAAAGATGTGTGAATAGTTGATTCAGTAGATATATGAAGTTAAAACTACATGCTCTAACAGTTGTTTGGGTGAGTGAATATCTTTATGGGTGTGGTGATGAGCAAATATATTTCTCAATGGTACAGGTCCAACAAACTAGAAAAATAAAAGACAGTGTATGTGTCAGTTATTGTATATAAATAAGTATACATAAGACACAATGATTGTGTGAGTGACTGTATGGATAACTGTATACTTGTAATAATGATTTTATAATTCACTAAGTATGACTTACTATCTAAATGAATAGAAGAAGTGGTGTTTGTATAAGTGTTTTGCTAAGTAAATATGTAAGTATGATCCATTGTTTGCATAAGTGAGTAGGATGACTTCATATGTGAATAGGATGCGTGCTGTTGTTTAATGTCGATATAGTTGTATAAGTATTTTTGATAGTGTTCTATTGTTCATTGACAGCATGTATGAGTGAATCCTTAGGTAAGTGATTAGATGTGTGTATACATCTATGAATCACTGAGTGGATTTTTAGATACTTGTATTGCTGTGACAATGGATTTAAATATGATACTCTGTATTTTACAAAGAGTGATGAAAAATTGTAATAGTGTATGAAAAGGTGTATGTGATTGTCACGTGGATGATGTCATCAGTGATGTCATTTGAGATGGCATCAGTGATGTCACTGACCATGTCATGAATGATCTAATATGTGACATCATCAGCAGTGGATTGCGGGTGTGCGAAATATAGTTAGTACAACTAACTATATAGGAGCAATTTCAATGGTTTTGTACGAGTAAAATGTCCAGCTGACTATAACACCACTAAAACTTATAGTTTTTTGAGTGAATTTCAAAGGTTTTTTAAAAGCTAATTCCTAACTATATAACTCCTGAAACCTATGGTTTTTTCAGTGAATTTCAAAGGTTTTTTAAATGCTAATTCCTAACTATATAAAGCCTGAAACCTATGGTTTTTTCAGTGAATTTGCAAGGTTTTTTAAATGCTAATTCCTAACTATATAAGGCCTGAAACCTATGGTTTTTTCAGTGAATTTCAAAGGTTTTTTAACTGCTAATTCCTAACTATATAAGACCTGAAACCTATGGTTTTTTCAGTGAATTTGCAAGGTTTTTTTAAATGCTAATTCCTAACTATATAAGGCCTGAAACCTATGGTTTTTTCAGTGAATTTCAAAGGTTTTTTAAATGCTAATTCCTAACTATATAAGGACTGAAACCTATGGTTTTTTCAGTGAATTCGCAAGGTTTTTTAAATGCTAATTCCTAACTATATAAGGCCTGAAACCTATGGTTTTTTCATTGAATTCGCAAGGTTTTTTAAATGCTAATTCTATTAGCGGATAACGTTTTTATATATTAAAACGTTTTTTAAATCTCAAATGCCTGCTTTGCTAACAGAGTTTTTAAGCACAGGCTCTTTTGTCTCTGGTGGCCATCTTGGGAGACTGCATATCAGAATTTTTTTAATGAAATATAAGAGGATTTGAGAAGTCACTCAAAATGTGCCCTAATTTTTCTTTCTTCAGCACTAATCATAATTTCTATGGCAAAATGAACCCCCTCATTGTGTTCCTTTGCAAATTAAATGTTTTAAGTGTTAACACTTAATTCCAATCAAGATGACTTCAGGTGTGCCATACTTTTGTCATAAGTAAGACTGTTAGCGCTCTAGTTGTTCTTTAGAACACTCTGGGACATTCTGTCATTGAGCTATAGTTGGGCTACATCTGGCTGATATTTGGGCTACATTTGTTTTTTTTCGTCTCTGGTGGCCATCTTTGGGCTACATTGGGCTACATTGGGCTACATTGGGCTACATTTGGGCTACATTTGGGCTCTAACATATATATAGCCCAATGTAGCCCAATATATATTTTTTCAAAGTTAATTTTCGTAAAAACCACTGGAGCACATATCTTGAGACATAGCAAAGGCAGATCGGGCTACCAGTCCCTACAATTTTGCCAAGTTTGGTGGAAAACCATTCAGCCGTTCGGGCTAAAAGTGAGTCCAACCGCCCTATGGAAATTAACATGGGGAAAACACGTTTTGGGACCCCCCTTTTATCTCGGCCCCCGCTTGACGAATCCCCCCCAAACTTTCAGGGAAGGACCGTAGCGCCGCGAGGCAATGTTAAGAAAAATTTCAGGAAGATTCCTCAACCGGCGCCAAAGTTATTCCCAATAGAATGTTGCGATTTCCCTATGGAAAACAATCCTAACTATTTTTTAAATCTCAAATGCCTGCTTTGCTAACAGAGTTTTTAAGCACAGGCTCTTTTGTCTCTGGTGGCCATCTTGGGAGACTGCATATCAGAATCTTTTTAATGAAATATAAGAGGATTTGAGAAGTCACTCAAAATGTGCCCTAATTTTTCTTTCTTCGGCACTAATCATAATTTCTATGGCAAAATGAACCCCCTCATTTTGTTCCTTTGCAAATTAAATGTTTTAAGTGTTAACACTTAATTCCAATCAAGATGACTTCAGGTGTGCCATACTTTTGTCATAAGTAAGACTGTTAGCGCTCTAGTTGTTCTTTAGAACACTCTGGGACATTCTGTCATTGGGCTATAGTTGGGCTACATCTGGCTGATATTTGGGCTACATTTGGTTTTTTTCGTCTCTGGTGGCCATCTTTGGGCTACATTGGGCTACATTGGGCTACATTTGGGCTCTAACATATATATAGCCCAATGTAGCCCAATATATATTTTTTCAAAGTTAATTTTCGTAAAAACCACTGGAGCACATATCTTGAGACATAGCAAAGGCAGATCGGGCTACCAGTCCCTACAATTTTGCCAAGTTTGGTGGAAAACCATTCAGCCGTTCGGGCTAAAAGTGAGTCCAACCGCCCTATGGAAATTAACATAGGGAAAACACGTTTTGGGACCCCCCTTTTATCTCGGCCCCCGCTTGACGAATCCCCCCCAAACTTTCAGGGAAGGACCAGAGCGCCGCGAGGCAAAGTTAAGAAAAATTTCAGGAAGATTCCTCAACCGGCGCCAAAGTTATTCCCAGTAGAATGTTGCGATTTCCCTATGGAAAACAATCCTAACTATATATACCTACTGGCTATCGCCAGTAGGTAATATATATATATATATATATATATATTCACTGAAAAAACCATAGGTTATAGACCATATATAGTTAGGAATTAGCATTTACAAAACCTTGAAAATTCACTGCAAAAACCATAGGTTATAGACCATATATAGTTAGGAATTAGCATTTACAAAACCTTATTTTACTCACACAAAACCATTGAAATTCGCATATATAGTTAGTTGTACTAACTATATATCGCGCACCCGCAATCCACTGCTGATCATGTCACATATTACATCATTCATGACATGGTCAGTGACATCACTGATGACATCTCAAATGACATCACTGATGACAAAGGGCAATCACGTGAGTCTGAAAGAGCTGATCTGGGTGTAAGCTTAGAAGAGACAGAGGTATCTACGTCAGAAGAGGGCTCCGAGATAGATACAGACACGGACACAGACATGATACAGAGCCTGAGACTGGGCAGACCCATTCATCGCTGGACGACAGTGTGCAGAGGCAGACGGTGGTAAAAAAGAAACGACAGAACACTAGGAAAATGCAAAGCAGGGGCAGCAATAGGCATATCGAGAGGCCTAGCAATCTGGTTTGGGACCACTCAGCTACCTCGAAAACATATTAAGACGAAGGAGAGAGTAGGCCCAGATATAATGGCCCCTCGGGTCCACAATCACAATCACAAGGACAGGGCCCCACAATGGAGATGTTGTATGCTACTCTCAGGCAAATGCAGGGAGAAGTAAGAGATGAAGCTAAGAGAGCGCGACGTGCAAGTAAAAAAATTGAGGGGTCTTTGAGCAAAGTGAATAAGATGTATGCCGAGATGGCTGGCCGAATGACAGAAGTAGAGGAGAGAACAGGTCAATTGGAGGATGAAGTATCTCAGTGGAAGGAGTTCAAGACAGCGCAGGAAAAATTTAATGAGGACCTACAATGGAAGGCAGAGGATGCAGAAAACAGGCAGAGGAGGAATAATATAAGGCTGCTTGGGATTCCGGAGGGGGCTGAGGAACAGAATCCTAGGGCTTTTGTGGTTACTTTACTAAGAGAATCATTCCCGGAGATCACCACCTGGAATTGGGACGTTGAGGTACAACAGGCCCACAGATTCCCTTTGACAATTAAGAAATCATATGGTGCACAGAACGAAAGACCGAGAGCTATTCTTATATACATTGGTAACTTCCTGGCCAGACAGGAGATTATGGACAGTGCCAGACCACAAGATCGACGGACTTTTAAAGGAAATTCTTTCTTTGCCCGACCAGATTTTTGCCATGCCACGGTAGAAAGAAGGTGGAGATTACGGCAGATGATAGACCCATTTCAAAAAGCTGGTTGTGAGGCCTACCTCCTGTTCCCTGCAAGGCTGAAGGTAATACTAGATGGGCGGACAAGGATGTTCTTTTCGGAAATCAAAGCGCAAAGCTTCTTGACTGAACTAAGAGAAAATAGAAGGAAATAGACAATATATACTAAAGATATATGAAACTAGGTGATATTGTTTGTATAAGGACGAGCCAGAAGAGTGTTTAACGAGAATGAATGATTATAGCACTATGTATATGCATAGGAGGATTCGAGTTGATGGGGCATTTATGAATAAGGAGGGGTTCTCCTTGTTTCATATTTTTTTTTTTTTTTGATGTTTGTATCTGCATATATTGTGGGAGAATACAAGTAGGGAGGGGGGGGTACAGCAGCACTCAAGGGGGTTGGGAACCAGTCATACGTAGGTCAGGATTGACCTAGTTGCCTGTGGTCAGGGGGGTGGGCGGACAAGGGAGGGGGGGTGCACCAGAGGGGGGGAGACAGGGAGGACTGTATAGGTTGGAAGAGGGGAAGAAGAAAGAGAAGATTACAATATACAGGGGAAAGAAAAGAAATTAATAACAATAATGAAGAGAGGCAACAAAAACACGAATGGAGTAGACATAAAAGCATAAGGGCTGGGCTAAATGATCTGAATGTAAGTATACTAGAAGGGTTAAAAAAAAACTTTTTTCAATGAGTACAAATATTAAAATCGTGACTATGAATGTATGTGGACTGAATGATAGAATAAAAAGGCAGCGGGTAGGTTTATTTTTGAAAAACACCGGGGCGGATTTTTTTTGTTTACAAGAAACACACGTGGAAGGGAATAGATCTTTCTTGCTGGAACAGATGGGTTTTAGGGTGTTAGCCAACTCTAAACAGGGGGCTAGAATTAGAGGGGTTGCTATATTGACAAAACATTTAAATATAAGAACAAGGAAGAAATTCGAGGATCAGTGGGGGAGATGTGCCTTGATTGAATGTTACATAGGGGAGGTTTGGGTCACTATAGGTTCTATATACGGGTCAACAGAGGACGATCCAGAGGTGTTTGACTTTTTAGATATCGAATTATCAGTATGGGCGCCAAATGCAATCCTGGCAGGAGATTTTAACATTGATGGGGCCAGGGGACTGGGGTTAGACTCTGTGGGACAATATTACGGGAGGAAAAAGAGGGTCTGTAGGGCAATAAAGAGCCTAGTCAGGAACAATGCATTGATGGATGTGTGGGGGGCCCAGAAGCCATTAGACCCGGGCTATACATTCTTTTCAGCTCCACATCGGAAATGTGTTAGATTAGATTACTTTTTTGTTTCTAGGGTACTTGGAACAGCTTCAACGATAGATAGGATGCAAAGGTTATTGTCGGATCATAATCCCCTGAAGTTAACAATAGAAGGAATTGGGTTCAAGAGGGTGAAAGGATCTTGGACATTTGAAAGGGGACTTCTGAAGGATGAGGAATACATTACACGCATGCATTTATGGATTAAGGAGTTTTGGGAGCTCAATAGGGGGAGTACCACCATTGGGAATGATTGGGACACATTCAAGGCAGGGGTAAGAGGTGAGACTCTCAGCTACTCTATCGCTAAACAAAGGAAGGAGAAAACAGAAAGTGAACGGTTAAATAATGCTTTGAGATTAGCTGAGGCGAGATTGGAGCAGGCCATAGTAGATCAGCAGGAGTATAACGAGCGTGTATTGGAATTAACGATAGCACGGGCAGAGGCTTTAGAAGGGGTGGCAATTAAAGCTGCCAGGATTTATGACACACAGAGGGAAAGCTGCTATGAATTCAGTGAAAAGATAGGACGTACTTTAGCAGCACGTACAAGACAAAGGATAGCCAAGGGTGAGATAAAGGAAATAAAAGATAATACGGGGCGGCTGGTCACGGATGAGAGGGGGATAACAGAGGTATTTAGGGAGTATTATAGTAAACTATACAAAGAAGAGCAAACTCGAGATAAGAGGGAGATTGCGGATTATTTACAAAATATTCCGGGTAAAGTATTGAATAGCGAGGGTAGAGATTTTCTGGATGCCGATTTGAGGGATGAAGAGATTAATGAGGCCATACTGGGGTTACCTAAGGGGAAAGCAGCTGGCCCAGACCTGAAACCAGGAGAGTTTTATAGGATATTCCTGTCCTCCATATTTAAGGACCTAGCAAGAACATTTAGGGGGGTGCAGCAAGGGCAGGCGATTCCGGCAAGCTGGGCTGGGCGGATATCGTAGTTATACTTAAAAAAGGGAAGGACGCAACAGAACCAGGGTCGTACCGCCCCATAACACTAATTAACGCAGATACTAAAATATTTTCGAAAATACAGGCAACCAGATTCGCTAAAATAATAACTCAATTGGTTAGCTCTAATCAACATGGCTTTATACCACAAAGGGGAACCACATTACATATCAGGAAGATGATAACACTCTTTGATGCTCAGGAAGTAGAGGTTAACCCTATGGCAGCCATATTATTGGATGCAGAAAAGGCCTTTGACAGGGTGGCCTGGGAGTATCTGTGGGCAGTTTTGAGAAGAGGGGGAATAGGGGAAGCATTCATAAGAGTTATACAATCACTCTATACAAATCCCACTGCTTGTGTTAGGGTAAACTCAAGCCGCACTAGACCTCTGGCTATTTCTAGGGGTACGCGGCAAGGATGCCCATGCTCACCCCTATTGTTTGCTATGTACATTGACCCCTTGATACAAAGATTTGAGCAGAATGCGCAAATTACTCCACTAACTACCAGGATAGGAGATATTAAAGTTCTAGCATATGCAGATGATATTGCGGTTATTACACCTAGCCCAATAGATGCAATAAGAGAAATAGAACAGGAGGCAGATCGGTTTGGTCGAATAGCTGGGTATGCTCTGAATAAAAGTAAGTCACAAATTATAAAGAACACCTACACAATATGTACAGATGCACGGGTGGTTGGTGAGGGGGTGTACTTGGGTATTAAGATTACGGCAGAGCTAGAAAAATTGGTAGAAATTAACATTGAGCCTATTATTACGAAAGCAAAAAAGGACTTGGAGAGGGTAAATGATTTACATATGTCCATATTAGGCAGAGTAAACTACATAAAAATGAATCTGTTGCCGAAATTTTTGTATTTATTTAGAACTATTCCGCTGTTTTTTAGTATGATTTGGTTTAAAAAGGTGGAGAACATGGTAAATCGATTTGTGTGGTCTCAGGGGAAGACAAGAAGAGCCCTGAAATATATGTCATTGCCGCGGGACAGGGGGGGATGGGCACTACCAGATCTTAAAATGTACTATTGGGCGGCAGCAATACAACAAATGACTGGTTTGCTGGGAGAAGCTGAGAGGGAAACTGAATACCCTACAGGGTCGTCAGAGGTGTACGGGATAATTCTCGGTGACGAGACAAATAATGCCCTACTTAGATTTTCGGAGCCAAGTTATTTCAAACGAACCAGGTTTAAGACACTAGAAGCGGCAGACAAAATATGGAAATCGTTTAAGAAAAGTTTTGGCTTAGGAAGGTTTCATGCATATACTAGAATAATAGAGGATCCTACGCTGCCACCTGAAATATTCGAAGATACTATATTTAGGGAATGGGCTCAGACAGGAATTAAAAATCTGGGGGACTTAATAGGTGAATCAGGGATACGGCAATTTACAGAAATCCAGCAGGAGTTTGGGGTCAGCAGTAGGAGTTTTTTTTAAATATTTGCAAATAAGAAGCTTCCTAGGTAATAAACGGGGGGAACGATGGGCTTTAAAGGAAATTAGATTCTGCAGATGATTGAGAGGGCAGAATTTTGTACAATTAAAAGATTATATGCAGAACTTATAGAGCATCGAGGGGATGACCTGGAGAGATATGAGACTAAATGGAGGGAAGCTCTAGGAGTATCAGAGGGAGTATTTTTAAAATCATTAAAGTTAGGAAGAGAAACTCTCTGCTCAGCGGCGCTGCAGGTACAACATTACAAGACGATATACAAGTTGTATTACACCCCAGCCAGAATCGCCCAGTGGGGAGGCACACAGGGGATTAGATGCCCAAGATGCGACAGCACGGAGGCAGATGTACTGCACATGTTTGCGGGATGTCCAAACCTTTCTTCACTGATAGAAAGTATTGAGTCATTCTTCGATAAATCATTGGCATATAAACTGAAGCTGACACCAGAAATAATACTATTAGGAGTAGAAGGGAGTAATTTGCAATATCTAAATGAGGGCTTTATATTTATAGCTATGGCAGTTTTACGCCTATGTATAGCGACTGCTTGGAAGGATAAGACACCTCCACCGTTTCAGCACTGGCTGGCTAGGTTATTGTGCATCCATAACCTGGAGAGAGCTATCTACGCCAGAAGGGGGAAAAAGGGTAGAGTACTTGGTTTACAGCTGTGGAAGCCTATCGCAGAGTGGAAAAGTAGGATGGCAAATGTCTAGGGGGTGAACAACTAGAGGGGCCAATTTGTACTCACAATTGTACTCATGTTTCCAGTTTTTTGCCTTTTCGGTGTTTTTTTTTTTCTCTGCCTTCCCGTTCTTGATGATTTCTGTTCTCGTTCCTTGTTGCCCTTTAGTTTTCTGATTACAGTGCCCTTAACCTCTTTTCTTTATTAATTGTGTTTTATTGATTCTATTATATTGAATTTCATCTTATGCTGGGTATTTTTTGGTTGTTTTTTCCCTAAATATATTTTGTTGTAAAATGTATAAATATACCTATTGTTAAAGGATATTCTCTGGTGCGGGGGGGGGGGGTAAAATGTGATGTGAAAATTGTTAATAAAAATATTAAAAAAGAAAAAAAAGAAAGAAAACAACATCGTGACGCGTCGCGTAATCGCGACGTATGGCGTTCTCGCGTAATGCGTCTTATGACGCGCCGCGTTAGCGCACCCGGAAGTGCTACGCAGCGCGAACCGAGGCGCAAAGCGCAGCGCAGCGCCCCGGAAGCGATCCGGGGCGCGGCGCGCAGCGCGTAACGTAAGCGTAACAGGTCATGTAACTTGTTATCAAAACTTTTCATTGGTTCATTTCACTTTTGGTTTCCTAATGATGTAAGGCTAGGTCATGTGACCTAAAAATAACACTTTTCATTGGTTTAGAACTATTTTTTTTCCCAAATGATGAAAACCCCTCCTTGTTTCCTCACTCTGACTTTCAACTTTGTGAGAGGAAGACCTTTTTTGATTACTTAGAAATGGCAAGTCTTGTAGCTGCAGCTGGTGCACCCCCACCACCACCACCACCTCCTAGGAAGAGAGGACCACCTCCTCAGATTATCATTCAGCAAGAGGAGGAAGAAGAGGAAGAGACGCAAGGGGGGAGGCAGTTTTTGCCTGAGGAGCCAAGACTTTCCCATATAAAGGAAGATTTCATATGGCAATTTTATTCATTTCCCCAGGGCCAAAAGAAAGTGAATGCCCGCTATGTTACTTGCCTTATCTGCAAGAAAGATCTGTCCAGAGGGACAGATAAGAAATATAGCTATGGCAATTACACCATTCATCGCCATATGCAGAGGTGGCACCCTAATAATTATAGTGCTGCGCAAGTACGTGACCTGCAGGATAACCCCCCTCCTGTGGCCAGAACATCAAATGTAGAGGCAGTGACGGGACCAGAGGCGAAGGAGACGGTCCCAAATATACAGATGAAGTTTGGGAGTGTCAAACAAGTCTGCGTTTATTGCGGCCAATTGATTTGCTACAGGGAAAGTAGCATCACTCTAATCAACAGAGCTATCGACAATCATGATTGTCCAAAACGCCCCAGAAAATAAATTATCTTATTTTTTTGTTGCTCCTGTTGAGCCCTTTATAATGAATCATTTTCGTTTCTCCCCCCCCAAAAAAACAAAAAAAATATAAAATCGTTCAAAAAATACAAAAAAAGTTAAAAAAATCAGAAAAAAATATATATATAAAACAACAAAAATAATTTTTTAAAAAGTTATTTTCAGAACTACCTCCCCTTTATAAAAAATTGCTAGAATGTTTAGCACTCTGGCAACCTCTATTTCTTTTGATTCGCTTCCCGGTTCGCGCACCGGTACGCGAACCAGAAGCGACCGAAAAAAAAAAAAATGTTCAAAAAAGAAGAGTAAGTATAAGGGAAGGAAACAGAGAGTAATGTTAAAAGAAAGACAGCTAGAGGGAGTAATACAGAGATACTGCTTAATAGATCTTTTTACCGAAGAAAAGATGGAAGAGGGTATAATTGTGAAAAACAAAATAGATAAGGAAGTGAAAGAAAAAAAGGAGAGTAGAAGAATAATAAACAAGAGTTTCTTAGAGAATGTGAGTGAATGTTCAATATAAGAAGAAAAATAGTAAAGGATGTGGAATGAGAGGTAGGGATAGAACCGGCCTAAAAGAACAATCCTGAGGGAAAGAGTTAAGAAAACAGTGAGCAAAAGTAAATGGGAATAAAACAAGATGTATGATAGTGACTAAGGTTAAAACATGTGGAATAACAGAGAGAAAAAACAGAAAGCAGAAAAGAAGAAGTGACAGAAAAGGAATGATTGAAACAGCAAAGAAATGTACATAACATAGGGGCATATTATCAACACAGGCAATAAAATTATCGCTGCTTTTATCGGCAGAAATCTGCCGCTAAAGCCGCTTTTGCGGCAGTTTTCTGCCGATAAAAGCAGCGATAATTTTATCGCCTGTGTTGATAATATGCCCCTTATTGTGCTTGAACTACAGGGAGAAAGCATAATGAACAAGTAGTGAAAGAGTGATCAGTCAGAGACAGTGAGAGTAATAGAGACGGAGTGAGTGAACAGGAGTGAGGAACTATGAGAACAGAGGGACTGAGAAAAGGAGTGGAAGGAGTAGAGTAAGTAAGTAATAGAGAAAGGAATGAGGGAAGTAGCAAAGGCAGGAAACTGAGGGTTAAAGAAATGAAGCAGTGGAACTAATAGAAGTTAAATGTGATAGAAATGTAACGAAAAGAGTACAAAACATTTACCTTATAATTGTCGTTAACTTAGTCACTTGTTATTTTTATACTTTCAATCTGTGAAAGAAAGAACAAAAATTTGAAAAATATTAAAACATGTATTTAAAAATTAGAAAAGACAAGGGAAAAGATTGACAATCATCCAATTTTACAAAGAAATAAAGTTAGAGATAAATATGCAGAAAAAAAGAGAAAGAAACGGTGATAGACAGTCAGAGACAAAAAGAAATTGAAATAGAGTAAATTACTAAGAGAAAAAAAAAAGAAGATACTTTCAGTGACAGAAAAGAAGGATAGAAGAGAAAACTAAATTGAAGTTGTGTAGGCTACTAAACGAAAGTGAGTAAGGTAAACTATATAAGGAAAGGGTGAATAAGGAAAAGAGAGTGAGGGAGAGAGGAGACGGAGGAAGTGAAGGAAAGAGTGTCAGATACAGACTGAGTGAGGCATCTACACAATGTGATTCATAATGTTAGGAAACACAGGTAATGTAAATGAAAAACGTTCAATTTTTTTTGCTCATTCCACAATCACATCACTTGTGTTTCCTTTGCTTAGGTATCTCATTGTGCAGATGTAGTCTATCATATGAAAGACTACGCAGAAGGTGTCCACTGTATGCAACAACTTTGACACTTACAGAAGCCTCTGCTTCTCCATGCCCCCTACACAGTCCTAAATATATACATTTTAAACTAACAGTATCTTGTTGCAGATGAAGTGAGGCCTATCTTGCAACATGGTGCATCTTTTGCACTGCTGCTGTGTCACAAAAGTGACGCAACGGCGGCGCAAAAGAGGCGCACGGCCATCATAAAACTGCCCCTAACATTTTAAATGATTATTTCAGGATGCCGATAAGGTGTGAAATAACACGAAAAAATTGGAGGGTCTGCAAGACCGGAGGCTGAGTCCGTAAGATCCTTACTAAGATACCACACTTGTTGGATTGCACAAGATCAGTCCAAGTGGTCACATGACACTAGCTGTGTAGTCGATATCCTATCCGACCACCCACTTGGCGGAGCTTCGTCATATAGGACAACTGGAACCAGGGTAGTGCGTCAAGGCCCGGATGAATTGGCCATAGGGCCCACACTTCTGGTTCGAACGGTGAGAGTGTCCATGCCACTACATGGTACTGGTCGTGTGCAGTGCAAACAAAAATAGTGAGTGAGTGATGTTAAAATGGCGTTCCTGGCAAAAAAAATTTTTTATTAGTATTCACCAGGCCGTCAGGTTAAAAACAGGTGTAGAACAGTGTGAAAAAATCACTGTTGCTTAGCTATGTTGTAGAGGCGGCCAACATGTTTCTGCCAACTGGTGTGACTACACCGGCATTCTTCAGGGCCTTATGGATAAGCTGTTGCTACTGCATGAAAACGTGCTAATGTTTTCTTATAAAGTGAAGAAGACAGACCTAGAGTCCTCAAAGGACTGTCAAACTACTCGTGTGGTCATATTGACCTTCCTACCGTATCCCCTTGTGCCAATATCTTGAAGGCGGATACACTCCTGTAAAAGAAACAGAAAAAGACAAAAACTATTTTGTGTTCATTACACTATGCAAACTAAAAATGTCATAAGGACCAAAAGGGGCTCAGCAAGACTAGTCCCTATTAGAACAGTCAATAAATATTATTTAGGTTGCCAGAACAGTAAACCATAGCCACTGCTACATGTAATTCGAAAAATAAAATAAACACGACTTACCCATCGGTATGTGGGAGTCAAACCTCACCTCACCCGGCAACGGCTCGGAGAATGAGGCCCCGCTCTAAGCACAAAAAACATATATCAATATATAAGCCTAAATGACTCAGAGGGCTTAAAAAGTGTCCTGAGTCAAAACCATGTTTTAAAGGGTTTGTGCATATATACAACTGGTTGTTAAATTGCCCACCAAGATCCAGAGTCCCATGGAGAGCAATGTGAGGCTGGTGAATTTAAGACTAATATAACAAAAACTAAACTGACTGAAAAGATCCTATGTGAAGACATATTCTTCATTAGTGACAATTGTCATATGAAAATGTACCGTGGTATATCTAATCCACCATACAATTAAACGTTTTTGGGCTGTAAGAAACAACCATAGCCAATGTCTGCAACTAAGACTTCATTGCAATGTTTAGGCATATTGTAAGTCCTTACTCATCTGTAAATTCTAGTTCTTACAAAAGCAGGTCTAACTCTTCAAAGCTCAGTTGCTAAACAAGGCTCCTACACCGATTTTGGCACAGCGCGACGCTCCTGCTTACCTCTCCGTCGGTACCTCTCGGCTGAATGCGAAGCCGAAGGGGAGGCGACGACGAGAGGCGAGGCGCGAGGTTATATACCTGCGCTGATTGGAGCAATTTTCATAATAACCGACAGCTGCTCTACAATTGGTGATGCTAATCTAAGAGCGTCTGATACAACGCGCATGCGCACCACGATGCGTGCAGACCCCGGGGCATGCGCGGAGGCATGCCGCGGTGGTGTAAACAAACACCGCTCGGTCGCGCATGCGCGGCTGGTAATTCACAGTTTCTGACGGGAGAAGTGGCTCAAATTATAGAGCGTGGTCGCTCGTCAGGCTGGACATTATTCAAAACCACCCGTAAAGCATACAGTGGTTGCAAGAAAACACTTTAGATGTCATAAAGTCGTCTCCATAGTCTGGAGACTTAATAGAGGCACTGTGTCAATACAACTGGACTAAGAGAAAAACTTCGCCTCATATTCATGGCAATTATTGCAAAAAGGTCTCTTTGTCTAAAGGACGTTGTGAAGTCTGTGACACGCCCTGGTAAAAAGACTTGTTTGGAAACAGCACAGGGCTAGTTGCAAAATATAGAGACCGTGTAGGGGTGAAAGGTGAGAGCTACCCTAACACTGAGGCGAGGAAAAGCTCTAGATCTAGTGTCAAGTCCATAGTCAGGAGACTTAGTGGAGGCACTGTGTGAGTACAACAGGACAGCGAGAATGACTTCGCCTCATGTTTATGGAAATTATTAAAACAGTCTCTTGTATAAAGGGCGTGTAACGGGGTCGGGTTGGGCTATCAAGACGAGTGGTGGAATCCTGATTGTACCCCTTCTGCTCCACAGACTACATCTACGAGGGGGGCCTGGGACACGGAACCAACCGATGAGTCGTCTACCGTTCCCTTTAAGTGGGCGTATGAGGACTTCCCGGAGGACCAGCCTACCTCTGACGTCGACGATCCTGGATGGGTGAAAACGGGGAAGGCCCTGTACGCGGCGTGTGACGTCACCAACGCACCGAGGGACGGAGGAAGAGTGAAGAACCGAGCGGAGGAAGAAGACGAAGAAGAAGACGAAGAAGAAGACGGAAGGCGAAAAGAAGGAGAGCCAGGAGGCCAACGACCCCGTGTTCCGCCGTGCCACGCTCCCGAGGGAGGAGTGTGGCTCAGCCAGGTACGGCGGCGTTGGGCGGCTTGGGTGGGGAGGAAGAGTTCCCCGTGTGAATAGCGCTGAAACCCCTGTATGTAACTTCCCTCTGTGTTTCCCGTCCCCTTAAAATACCTAGTTACCTACCCCGCTCTCCTCACTCAATCCCCCCCCCCGTTACAGCACAGTGTCACTAGCGTGTTTGTTCTATACACCGGTGTCCTTCACTATCACGGGTTCCCTTAGGTGCAATACCTTGTCGGATAAAAAGACTAACGGCGTCCCTCTGTCCCTTTCCTTTCTTACATGTGGATATAACGGGAGAGCAACGCCACTGTCTGGAACCCTACGGGAGTGACGATAACCGGCTGTACAAGACGACATCCCCGACGTCTACCTCTGAACTGTGGGGCTTTCACTTGCAACTACCCTGCGAACCCCGAAGACCACCACCACGGATAAAATAGAGTTTGCAAGGGAAAGACTGACATTCCGCACAAGACGCACGTTGAAAATAAAACCTAGTTTAAAAAGATATACGGGTCTAGTGTCTGTTGAGCCAGAGTTTGTTACCACTGCTAGTGTACTCGATCCACCTGCCCAGCCTACATTGGTGTCAGAAGTGGGATCAATTCCCTCCACTCAAACAGCAGATATGGAACAAGTGGTGCAACAACTCATTGAAGGCCAACAGAAGTTGGAATGGGCTATCAGCCAACAAATATCGACCGCAGATGCTGACCGGGACATGTTTAAAAATTCCATTACGGCCCAACTCGAGGGACTACACAAGGTAGCACAGAACCCCGGGGTACCACCCACAACAGAACGAAGGGGATTTGGGCCTCATCCGTCCGGAATGCAGTTGCAGAAATACGTGCCAGGGGAAGATCCCGACGCGTTTCTACTAAACTTTGAACGGGCAGCTAGAGCATGTGGATGGCCCGAGGACAAATGGCCATTCTTTTTGGCTCCACTACTGTCAGGTGAAGCACAAGCAGCATACCAAGTGGCCAACCATGCGGGTATAACTCCCTATGCGACCATTAAGACCGTTATCCTGGACCACCTGGGATTGGACACAGAGGCCTATAGACTGCGCTTTAGAAAAGAAAAAGGGGTAGCAGGGGAACACCCCAAAACCTTGTACTTACGGTTAAAAATGGCCGCCGACAAGTGGTTGAAGCCTGAAAGTAGGAGCAAAGAGGAAATCATGTCCAGCATATACCTGGAACAGTTCATGGAAGCCTTACCATACGGCACTCAGCGATGGCTCAGACAGCATTCAGGCCTCACCGCTGAACAGGCCATAGAGATGGCTTCGAACTACAACAGAGCGATGCCACGGGTCTTACCATGGGATATGGACAAGGGTAACAAAGGACCAATAGGGGCAGCAAAACCTGAGAAAAAAACAAAACCAGCACCGGAACCGTGGAAACCCCGCCCCATAAGATTTGAACCTCCAACCCAAAGAGGCCCTCAGTGCTTTGACTGTGGAGAATGGGGCCACATAGCTAGAATGTGTCCCCGGAAAAGATCGACCGAGGAGCCCATGGAGGTCGGCTACATACCAAAGGCCGTGATGTACACAGCGGAGATGGGACCCTCCTTCTACGCCAGGGTAATAGTGAACAGTAAATGCATAAAAGCCCTATTAGATTCCGGTTGCAAACAGTCTGTCATAAAAGAGATACACGTACTGCCCTCCCAGGTGGGCCCTGACCTGACCGTACACATTAGATGTGTTCATGGTGACGTGAAACCGTATCCAGTGGCTCATCTCACTCTTAGGCCCTTAGGAGGTGATCCTTGTAGAGTGAAGGTGGGAGTGGTAGAGTCATTACCTGAAGACCTTATCTTGGGGTTAGATAATCCTGATTTTATGAATCTCTTCCGCAAACAGTTAGATGTTCCAAGAGAAGCTATGTTATCCACTGAACCCTGGGAGACAGACCGGAGTTTCAAGTTTGCCCAGAGTAACGACCCTACGCTCCTGAATGCATGGGAAGCAGCCCATATCAATGAAACCACACCATCTTCTGGGTATCCTAGATTCAAGATCATTAATGATCTGTTGTACAGGGAAGGGAGGCAGGTGGTTCCCCACAACTGGTAGTCCCAAAGGACTTTAGAGACCAAATTCTGTTCTACGCACATACCCACCTTACTGCAGGTCATAGCGGGGCTGAGAAGACCCTACAAAACATCACAAGACTGTTCTTTTGGCCTGGAATTTATAAAACCTCCGAGGAGTACTGTAGACAGTGCGAGGTATGTCAAAAGAAAAACATGAGCAGACCTCCGGCAGTACCTCTTCAGCCATTACCCATCATTGGCAACCCTTTTGAAAGGGTGGGCATGGACCTCATTGGCCCCCTGCCTCGCACCTCCAGAGGACACACTTATGCCCTGGTTGTCGTCGATTATAACACCAGATTCCCTGAAGCTTTTGCTCTCAGTGCACCGACAACCCGGAATGTGGCGGACAAGTTGATCGAATTATTTTCAAGGGTTGGATTTCCAAGAGAGATCCTTACGGATCAGGGGACGCCCTTTGTGTCTAGAATGATGGCTGAGGTTTGTAAAACTCTAGAACTGAAACACATACGCACCTCTGCGTATCATCCCCAAACAGATGGGCTGGTTGAGAGATACAACCGCACTCTCAAATCCACATTAAAGAAAATGTTGGTGGCCGAAAACAAAGACTGGGACAAGTTGTTACCGTTGGCCCTCTATGTGCTGCGGGCCCAAGTACAGAGCAGCTTGGGGTACTCCCCATTTGAGTTGTTATATGGCCGCCAACCTAGGTCCCTATTAGAGATCACGAAGGAGGCCTGGGAAAAAGAAGGGGAGGCAGAGCAAAGGTCTCTATTAGAGTATACCAATCAGTTGAAATCCCGGTTGGGTAAACTCAGGGACCTGGCATATTCAAACTTGGAAAGATCCCAGGCGAATCAGAAACACCAGTACGACAAAGGCAAGAAATGGCGGGTGTTGAACAAGGGAGACTGGGCACTAGTGCTTCTTCCTTCATCAAATCATAAATTCAAAAGCGAGTGGAAGGGACCCTACCAGGTCATAGAGACCATAGGCAAGACCACCTATCGATTGCAAATCACTCCGGGAAGGCAACAAACTTTCCATGTCAATCTGTTAAAAAAATGGATAGGACCTCCACCCAAGGCAGCAAACCTGTCATTGCCATCGAGGAGCGAGGGAACTACCCTCGAGAAACTGCCCCTCAATCCTGAACTAACAGACATTGAAAAGGAAGAACTAGTACAGGCTTTACACCAGTTCGCTCCGATGTTTTCGGATGTACCAGGTCGCACACATTTAGCCGAGCACTGTATAGAAACTGAGCCCGGCAAGGTAGTGAAACAGAGGGCCTACCGCATTCCGGCGGCCAGGAGAGCTGACGTAAAAAAGGAGGTCATGGACATGCTACGATTAGGGGTCATCCAGCCGTCGCACAGCAACTGGGCATCCCCCATAGTGATGGTGCCAAAACCGGATGGGTCCACCCGGTTTTGTATGGATTTTCGCGCCCTAAATGCCATCTCTTCCTTTGATGCCTTTCCAATTCCACGAGTTGATGAACTCATAGAAAGAATCGGAGAGGCCAGATATATCACAACTCTGGACTTAACTAAGGGGTACTGGCAAGTGCCCCTACGAGAAACAGACAGGCATAAAACAGCTTTTGCCACGGATGATGGATTATTTGAGTTTACAGTATTACCTTTCGGGCTGCACGGAGCCCCAGCAACTTTTCAGAGACTTATGAACACTGTATTAGCACCCCACACCAAGTACAGCTCCGTGTACCTCGATGACATAGTCATCTTTAGCAAAACATGGAAGGAGCATCTGCGCCATGTAACCAACATCCTACGGGCACTACAAAATGCAGGCCTACATGTAAATTCAAAAAAATCGAGGGCTGCTTTCCCTAGGGTAAAGTATTTGGGATTCATGTTGGGCGAGGGGGTCATCGCTCCTCAGGAGGAGAAAATAAAAGCAATCACCAACACCCCCTTTCCAACCACAAAAAAAGAACTTCGTGCGTTCCTCGGTCTGATTGGATATTACCGACGGTTCATCATGAATTTTGCAGAGACCGCGGCTCCATTAACAGACCTCCTAAAGAACAATGTTAAAAACAACCTAGGGATGAATCCCCCCTCAGAGGCCTGTTTAGCCTTTGAACAATTGAAAACAGCAATCACATCCAGTCCTGTATTGTTACCCCCGGACTTTGACAAGCCCTTCTCCCTGGCCACTGATGCCTCTGACGTGGGGATCGGGGCCGTACTGTCGCAAACGGGGGATGATGGTTTGGAACACCCCATTCTCTTTATCAGTCGAAAACTACATCCTAGAGAAAGTAAATACCCCACAATTGAAAAGGAGTGCCTGGCAATCCGATGGTCCGTAGACAAATTAAGGTATTACCTGGAGGGCAAGCCTTTTACACTGTTCTCGGACCATGCCCCGCTTCAGTGGATGCAGAGGACCATGTCGCAAAACGCCAGGGTGTTGAGGTGGTTTCTATTCTTGCAACCCTTCTCGTTCACCCTGGTACACAGGAAAGGTGTACACAACGGCAATGCTGACTTCCTGTCGAGAACACCCATTCTCCCCGATCGGGAGAATCCTAGGGGGGAGCAGTGTAACGGGGTCGGGTTGGGCTATCAAGACGAGTGGTGGAATCCTGATTGTACCCCTTCTGCTCCACAGACTACATCTACGAGGGGGGCCTGGGACACGGAACCAACCGATGAGTCGTCTACCGTTCCCTTTAAGTGGGCGTATGAGGACTTCCCGGAGGACCAGCCTACCTCTAACGTCGACGATCCTGGATGGGTGAAAACGGGGAAGGCCCTGTACGCGGCGTGTGACGTCACCAACGCACCGAGGGACGGAGGAAGAGTGAAGAACCGAGCGGAGGAAGAAGACGAAGAAGAAGACGAAGAAGAAGACGGAAGGCGAAAAGAAGGAGAGCCAGGAGGCCAACGACCCCGTGTTCCGCCGTGCCACGCTCCCGAGGGAGGAGTGTGGCTCAGCCAGGTACGGCGGCGTTGGGCGGCTTGAGTGGGGAGGAAGAGTTCCCCGTGTGAATAGCGCTGAAACCCCTGTATGTAACTTCCCTCTGTGTTTCCCGTCCCCTTAAAATACCTAGTTACCTACCCCGCTCTCCTCACTCAATCCCCCCCCCCGTTACAGCACAGTGTCACTAGCGTGTTTGTTCTATACACCGGTGTCCTTCACTATCACGGGTTCCCTTAGGTGCAATACCTTGTCGGATAAAAAGACTAACGGCGTCCCTCTGTCCCTTTCCTTTCTTACATGTGGATATAACGGGAGAGCAACGCCACTGTCTGGAACCCTACGGGAGTGACGATAACCGGCTGTACAAGACGACATCCCCGACGTCTACCTCTGAACTGTGGGGCTTTCACTTGCAACTACCCTGCGAACCCCGAAGACCACCACCACGGATAAAATAGAGTTTGCAAGGGAAAGACTGACATTCCGCACAAGACGCACGTTGAAAATAAAACCTAGTTTAAAAAGATATACGGGTCTAGTGTCTGTTGAGCCAGAGTTTGTTACCACTGCTAGTGTACTCGATCCACCTGCCCAGCCTACAGGGCGTAATGAGGTTTGTGACACGCCCGAGTTACATGAGTTGTTTGGAGTTAACACAGTGCTGATTGCAAAGTATAGAGACCGTGTAGGGGTAAAAGGTGAGAACTACCCTAACACTGATGTTGGTCAAGTGGCCAAGTGTAAGCCACCAGGGATACAGTCTGAACTATAGACCATGAGTTTAGCTCCCTGATAGACAGGGCGAACACCTCATGGGTGGCTACAGGAGTAGGGCACCCACAAAGTACATACTAACCCCCAGGCTGATACCAATGAGATCAATATCATGTATTACCAATGTCCGTGGAAAATGGTTTTGGACAAAGGAGGGGATGGTGAACAAACTGTTGTATTTAGGTTAAAGATGTATGGAAATTACAACTCCCAAGGGCTTACATGGAAAGTCAAGAATGGTCATATGGAGACCCAAGGAATGTTGTCGTTCAACCCTGATATATCAGTCTTCATTTTGAAGATCCAGCGTTGTTCCTTCAAAAATAGAAATCGTGAGACATCAGTTATGTGCGCTGGGATGAAGGGTTGTTCTAATACCACCCACCTCAGGTCATCTGCTTTGTGCTTCTTGGTTAAAAAGTGGTTCGTCAGGCAGGTGGACTGTTTGTTGCACCTTATCGTGCTCTTATGCTCGCCGATACGTAGCTTAACTTTTCTGGTGGTATGTCCGATGTAAGCCAGACCGCACGGGCATGTGATCATATAGATCAATCGCTCAGAGTTGCAGTTCGTGTGGTTAATCAATTTCCATGGCTTCGATGTACCGATGTCTATGGAAAGGGTCTTCCGGGTCTGCGGGCAAGCCGTACAGCTACCGCATGGGTAGTGCCCCTGTACCGGAGTGGTATTCCAGAAGGTGTCCAAAGTGGTAGTAGTCTCTCTCCTCCGTGCCCTTGGTCTCGTGTGAACCAGACTGTCTCTGATACTGGGTCCACGTTTAAAGGCAAACAAAGGCCTGGATATTGCACCAGAAGCAGTGTTGAGCATTTTCCAGTGCTTCAGTACTATTTTCTTCACTGTGTTTGATCGAGTACTGAAGGTGTGTACCATTGTAATCCTGTCAGTTGGTGTTCTTTTTTGCTGATGTTCAATTAGTGCCTCTCGGTTATTATTGAAGGCTCTTTTGTGCGCCTTACGTATCAGATGATTAGGATAATGCCGTTCCTTCAGGTTCCGTGATAACTCTTTTGCGTGTTGTTCGTACAAGCGATTGGAGGAACAATTTCGCCGAATCCTCAAAAATTGACCCACCGGCAGGTTGTCACGTAATGATTGTGGATGGAAACTCCGGTAAGACAGCAAGGAGTTTCGAGCCATGGGTTTCTTATATAATCGACTCTGCAGGCCGTTCCCTTCCGGAAAAATGAGAAGATCTAAAAATGGAAGTTGCTCCTTGCTGTACTCAACTGTAAATCGGAGATATTGATTTCTTGAATTCAACCACGTATGGAAGTCATTAACCTCTGAAACAGTGCCTCTCCATATGACAATGATGTCGTCTATATATCTGCGCCACAGCAACACCTGATGGAAATAAGGGTTGCTGTGGTTAAGGATATGTTGTTGCTCAAATTGATGCATATATAGATTTGCCAAACTAGGGGCAAAGACACTCCCCATTGAGGTCCCGGAGACTTGGAGATAGAGGTCTTCTTGATATTGGAAATAGTTCTCCATCATGATTGTTTCAGGATGCTGATAAGGTGTGGCCTATCCAGAGATTTGTTTGAGGTGAGGCCTACTCAGAGTTACAGATTAAATTTAGGCTTGTTGAATAGTACAGAGGAGATAATACATGTGCAAGCCTACCAACGAAGTGAGTCATGTCCACTGCACTCTTGAACAAAGGCCAGACCTCCTCTGTCTCCCTGGACAGGCCTAAACCTCATCTGCACAATGTGATTCGTAATGTTAGGAAACACAGGTGATATAATTGAAAAACGTGCAAATATTTTTGCTCATTTAACAATCACATCACCTGTATTTCCTCAGCTTAGGTATCTCATTGTACAGATGTAGTCTAGCATATCCAAGAGTACGCAGAAGGTGAGGACTGTATGCAACAGAGCAATGTACATTACTCACCTCCCTTGACACTTACAGAAGCCTCAGTTTCCTACACAGTTCTAAATGTATATCATAAATACAAAAAGTACAGAATTAATTATACATGTTAAATGGTTTATTTTTGCTATTCTCAGAATATATCAAATTTCACTAAAAACAGTGACTTGAAGGTATTCATCATATAACAGCGGGGAAAAAAAAACACAATCAAAATGATTGTGTTTAAAAAACCCATATAACATAACCAATCAGAAATCAGAACTCCTCAAAAGTAACTTACTTTCCATGACATCGAAGGATGTCCTATGAACAGCTTATACTCTGTTATGCTGTTATTATTTTCTTTCTGAAAGAAAAGCTCAATCGTTTTGACAAATATGTTACATACAATAAATGTCTTCTCGCTCTCTACCGCACTTCTCCTCAAGGCCAAATCGTGTAAGAGCCATTTATAACTCTTGGAATTCTTCTAAGCAAATCCCGTCATTTTCTTTTTCCGCAACTTTCAGAAAGAAAACGTTCAAGATCACTTTCACAATCCTGTACTAGTAATATCTCACCCTTCTTGCTCACTCATGTTCCACATTTCCTATGACACTGATACTGCTTACTATGAAGCAGACTTACACTACCTCTATGACTACTACAATTATTTAATTCTCTACATCACTTTTAATCACAAAGCAATTTAAAACAGTACATAAAATTATATCAACTCCTAGAATCATTATAGGCCAGTTACCTACCCTAAATTCTTTCTTCTGAAAACAGAAAGTAAGAATATTTTTAAGTCAAAAGGCAACATTGTTTCATAGTCAAATGTGAAGCATTTCCGAAACATCAGCTTTTTTTACATTTTCAATAAGCTGTGTAATAAGCGGATGTTGTCAAAGGACCATCATGTCATATAATAGCTGCAGTTAGAAATGTTCTTCCTAAAATCAACAACTGTGTAGCCACAACATTTGTAATTAAAGTTGAAAACTTACTTTCATCAGGTTTATATAGTTGGAATTTTAAAATGACATTATAACCAAAAGTTTGTTCAAAAAATGTGGACAGCATTGCAGACTTACATTACCGCAACTCCATGTTTTGATTGGCTGCTTGAATTAGCTTATTAAAAGAAACAGTTTTTCTGAACTCATTCAAAGTGCAGTTATTTTTCCATGACGTCAAGTGTTATGGTAAGAACACCGTTTGCTTTGGGAAATACTCTGTTGTCCTGTAACTAATCCGTGCCCACCACTTTCTGTAAGAAAACCTTCTTTTTTTCAGGAACTACTTAAAACTCAAAAATAACTTTTTACTCTGTACTACACTTATACTCAAGGCCAAATAGTGTAGGAGCCATTAGAACCTCTTGAAATTCCTCAGAGGAAATCCCGAGATTCTTTCCCTAAAATGTTGGTTGTAAAAACACCAGGTAAGAATTTTTAAGGTCAAAAGGCAATTTTGTTTTGAAAGTTAAAACAGAATTGCAGATTGACCAGCCGTTTCTAGACTTCAAATAAGCTGTGTAATGTCCTGATGTTGTTGAAGGACCGTCATGATATATAATTGCTGCAGTTACAAAAGTCCTTCCTGATATTGACAACTGCGAAGCCACAACATTTTTAATTAAAGTTGTCAATTTTGTTCCATCAGGCCTACATTGTTGGAACATTAAAATGACATATTGGCCATATGTTCGTATAAATAATGTGGACAACATTGCAGACTTACATTGGCTACACTCCATGTTGTGATCGGCTGCTTTTACTAGCCTATTAAAGGACACTGATTTACTGTCTGGCAAACTTAAATATATAAATCTTTCTGAGTCTACACTAGTAGTACTTGATACACTACAGTTCTCGCAGTCATGCTGCCATTGATAAGAAAGGCCAAACAGATGATCTACATCTACACCTTCATCTTGCAATACATCAAGCATATACATTAAAAACTCCTGACAATCTTGCTGAATATTTTGAGAGAATTGCGTTTGACCTGAATATTTGTCTAACAGATTTCAAACTTCAGACACACTTTCTATTTTTGTTCTATCAGTGCTACATTTCTCTAACACAGAATTTAACAAACTGCAAAATCTTTGATCCGAATTGACCACAATCTCTTCTTTTAAAGTTTCTAGAGAAAAGACAACATTAACCACTACATTAGCATAGCAGTTGACACCAGAACTATTTTCAAATTGAAAACCAACAACATCTTCAACAGAATCCTTTTTTTTTCTGCTTATAATTTTGGGTTCATCGACTTTTCGTCTTTTTACTACAACCTCCCTACTATTGGTCACATTTCTTCGTTTCCGGCCTACCACACGTTTCTCAAACAAAGGATATTGAGGCAAATGTGGCGCATACTCTCTTCTTAACCTATTGTATTCCTTAACACAATCTAGATCCGCACAAATGTTTGTGACATCACACTCAATCAAGTACAATCCCGATAAAGTTCTGACTCGTGACAATGCCACATATGCCATACCCTCCTTGAACACAGAACTGCCAATATTCACCAATGCACTGTCTACACTTAAACCTTGCGATTTATGGATTGTCACCGCATATGCCAAGCAAACAGGAAACTGCTTACGGCAAACATATGTCTTTTACAAGCAAAAACCTAGCAGAGCAACAACCAATTAGCTGTACTTCCTCAATGCCATCAAATTTAATTTTTAAAAATTCAATTCCATCTCTATTTCTGTATTTCTCAAAATCAACAACATTACCCATTGATCCATTTACCAGACCTCTTTCAACATGTAAATTCCTTCTTAAAATTATACGGCAATTTAAGCACACATTCAGACTCTTTTCAAAACCAGCAGTTTTAGATATAGTCTTCTCTAATGAATCCAATTTTGATTTCAAATTCTCAGACAAAATAATTGTTGCTCCCATATGCTCTATTCTGTCAATAGCTTCCAGTTTCACAATCTCTTGGTTTTCTAAATTCAACATTTTGTTGTTGAAGATGGCCCATTCTGCAAGAGTTGGCATCAAACATATTCCAGATTTCTTCTCAGTAATTTTCCGAAAAATATTCTCAGGCACAACGTCTTCTTCTGGATACAAATTTGACAGTAATCGTGCATGTAAAGCTTCTTTCCCATGCTCGGTCACTTTTCCGATTCTAACATCTTGTAGAATATTCTTATAATCTTCATCCTTCGCTTGACGCATATTTTCACGCAGTTCAGCATAATTGAAGTTTAACCATATATTGACGTTGCCAATGCTCCCTAGGCACTTCCTGGTATCTTCATGCGTGAGCATTTTGAACACAGGTTGTCCTTTCACTGGTGTCAGCTGCAGAAGATCACCGAAAACAATGATGTGTTTGCCACCAAATAACACATCATACTCTGTTTTGAGAACTTCTTGCATTCTCAAATGCACAAAGGCAAGCATGACATTGGAAACCATGCTTACTTCGTCAATGATAAGAAGTTTCATTTTCCTCAAGACTCTGGAAACTTCACAACAAGCATCTCCAGATAGCTTGTGGTATTGTAATTTGTTATCATGCTCCACTGGCAGCATCAGTAGACGATGCAAAGTAATACCTTTAATGTTATGTGCTGCCAGTCCAGTTGGAGCGGTGACAAAACAAGACAGCGATGACTCAGTCCTTTTCTGCAAATAACATGAAATTGCTTTAATGAGGAAACTTTTTCCAGTTCCCGCTTCTCCACTCACGTACAGTCGGACAGGCTTCAACGACGTACATGAGCACTCTTTCTTCTCATGACTTAATCCATGATCAATTTGGTTGGTAACTTTGTCATATATTTTCCTCTGCTCAACGTTGAGTTGTCTTTCCAAGTCTTCTAAGTTAACCGCATCCTCCTGAGCATGTGCCATGGCTCTTTCCACTTCAATCATGGCAGTGGCAGCTTCATTTTCGATAACTGGTCCTCCTAGTGGATCCTGACTCAATGAAACAGAACTTTGACTGTCCTGAGAACTGTCTCTAGCAATCTCGGCTGCAATCGTTGCTTCCTGCTCCATTTCCGCATTCAACATTTCTAGATATTTGGGAAAAACAGGACATTCTATGGTCTCCTTGGCGGCATTGAAAGAATCTTCGTAACAGAGGAAATCTCCAAGCAGTTCCTCTTCTGCACGCCAAGGCTTGAAAAGTTGCAAAAGTGCTAAATAGAAAAACTCTTTTCTTTCAGGAGATTCGCCACTCAATTTTCGATGGTTTATCAAGTGGCATTTTCTTTGCTTGACCAGACATCCCTCACTTCCAATTACAGCATACACTCCTTTATCAATATCTTCTTTGATGTTCCTCTTGAATATGTAATTTTGTAGAACCTCATACAGACAAACATTCTCGAGGTGACTGCTTCTATTTGGATAATATGTATCCAACATGTTGGTCTTCAAAATATCGGTACTGTTTGGCTCCTTTTCCGCCAAATACTCAATTTCCCGCACAGGTTTCAGAACTTGATTACGCGTTGCAGCAAGACCAAGACTCGCCCAAATGATACTCCTAGATTTGGCATAGAGACTTGCTGAAGACAACCGGTCAGAACATTCGTAAGCTCCGATTTCTCGATGCGACAACATCTTCAGACTGAAACTGTACAACTTCTTACTGAGGCTCTTTTCATGGGAAATGTCCTCCCACATATCCTTCAATTCTGTCTTTTCTTTTTTGGTGATGTAAGATGTCACATACCGAGCCACAGCCATACAGTTATCAGCCACAAACTGTATATCCATGTTAGCATTCCACATGGACAAAATCACTGGGTTGTAGTCGTTGATGTACTTGGACTCTTCGTTCCTTTTCAAATTGTATGTATTTTTGGGTGATTTCCTCATCACATTATGTCGCAGCGAAAACATCAAACTGTTCACTCTTCCTTTGGAAATCACCGGTCGTGGAAAGGCGAAACGACATTTTGTGTAGAACTTGTCCTTGTTTCTGAATTTACGACGACAGTACTTTCCACAACGATGGCTTTGGAAGCGTAAAACTTGTTCTCTTAGGCTTTTGTCTTCCTTTGTCTTTGGAACAGCACATGTAGAATACTGTTCTATGAAACTCATCACTAAGTCATCGGATCTGTTCCAAATTTGGGTGCATCTTTGATCCATAGCAGCATATGTATATGAGGAGCACCTCTTGCTTGGTACTCCTTTCTCCAGAAGAAATCCAACACCTCTCCAAGAGGTGGATTTTTCTTGTTCATGATGAAAGACATCATAGCTTCAAATCTATGATTGAAGTACCTGCATACATTCACTGGATCCAAAGAGCACAGTTCTCCGGGTGTCTTGAATTCGATATTTTCAATGTTTCCATTTGCCTCTCGTAGAAATTCAAGTAAGTCTTCCCAGCGATACTCGGCACAGCTGAGAGTGAGGAACCATGTGGGAGTTCCTAAGTTCCTCAGCATACATTTTAAATCACCATGACGACGGTACCAGTACTCATTAGTACCACGCTGACACGCCATGAGATTAATCAGGTGAGAATCCAAAATACTGTCTTGCACATTGACTTTATCCATAAAGTCCCTTGCCGAGATATTTTGCATCTGTACACCACTTTTCAAGATGTGGTTCACTGCATATGACAGTCCAGACAGATCGCTTTCAAACAGTAGATGAAACAAATAGGGAATGCATTGACAAAACCTAGGATCTTCTGCATACAATCGTAAAGTCCGGTATTCAGAAGCAGGAATTTGATCAGGTCGCTCATCATATCTTCCTCCTGGACCTGTTGGAAATAGTTGTGGGAAACACCGAGCTTCCAAACTTTCCTCCCAAACACTAATGGGACTCCCTTTGGCTTGTTTCATTTGAAACAACTCAATAGCATTCCCCATGACTTCCTTGGAATGCAAAGGATGAACACTATAATGTTCATATATTTCTTCATTTTTAGAGGCTTCTACTTTCTCAATTTGACCAGCACACAAATCGCTATCCTCTTCTTCACTTACTTCCTCTTCTGCAACATATACATTCTTGTAGTACTTATTGTTTTTCTTCAAATACAATGTTGCCTTTTTCACTTTCCTAACATCCACTAAATCTTGCCAGATTTTCTTACTCTTTGTCGGAACCCCATTAACTAAGATAACCAGAGGTTCCTCTTCCACTTTCTCTACTCCAATTGTATTAATGTTTTTCTTCAAATCTAGAGGCAAATAAACAACTCTTCCCTTTAATCCTCTCTGTAAAGCTGATGGAGGCAATTTCCCAGTCATTGGCTCCATTCGTACAATAGCCTGAAAGGGAAGGACACTTTGAATCAAAATAGATTCATAAGTATTTAAATCCTTCAATTCAGAAGGAATGTCAACCAATTCCAGATTATTATGAACCGCTCTAGCAGGCATCTGGTTTTGATTTAATTTGTTACAACAATAAGTACACACACGTCGATCCGATCCCAAATCAAAACAATTTTCTACCATCAAGTATGTTGCAAAATCCTTCCATTCACTATTATTTTCCCTTTCACTTTTTGCATATAAATCCACTAACTTAGTCTGATTCTTATAATAAGTGTGTCGACAACACACACAAGTGAAATTAGGCCTCTCACTTGATTTCACCTGAAACGTGGTAATTTCCTTCTGAAAATTATCTGTACTGGAAACCTGTACACTCTCTTCCACATTACCTTCTTCTTCTGGGTTAATTTCAACATTCTCTTCTTTACTTGCAAAGTAACAAAACTCAATTTCTGCACAAATATTCTTCACATCTACTTCTGAACCATGCAAAAGAGCAGTGCATAATTGTTTAAGCATAATTGCTGGACTCTTAGCATAATACAACATTCTAACTAATTTCCTCACTTTATTATGATGCACTGTTAGCATCCTGAAATGATGAAAAACACTCTGGCATACTCTCCTGGAAAGACAAGCCAATGAATGACCATGCAAACCTGTCACTTCTCTCACTCTGCAAGGATCTAATTCTTGCAACAACTTCATTTTCTGTTTCAAACTTTTCCTATTAAATGTCCGTACAAAATCACAAAGCAAATTGATGGAATCCTGTCGCACACTGCAAATACTACTACACTTCCAGGTATACACTGGTCCCTTAGGACGTTTTCCTAAAACCTCATTACCTAACATCTCTTCTGCCTCTGTTGTCACAAGTTTTTCTTTTTCAACCGGACAACCATCTTTCACCTCATAAGCTCGACCACTGGTGTCAACTGCATGCACCAAATCATTATCCTGGAAATAACTCTCCTCATTAAAAAATGCCTCACAACTTGAACTATGCATCCATTCTCCTGAAAAAACTTCACAAAAATTACTACGATTAACTGTTCTCTTCCATCTACTATTTGATTTGAAATCATAAATTGCCTTGTTTAGTTTCCTAATTCTATTGATTATCAAAATAAATAACTTTCGCTTAATTTCGAATGCCTGATCAATAATTTTCTCAATATTTTTCTTTCTTTTATAAAAAGCCACTTTCTGTTGACCTTTCTTAATATTTTTTAACAAATTGCCAATTATCCTGTTGCGTAACATTCGTCTACGAATGTCCCTAAACTGATTTTTCCTTCTACTACCATGCACAGAGTTATCTCCTGCTCTAGCAGTAACACTTTTGATTGGCCTTTCCTTTCCGTTTAAATTGGCTCTCTTTTTCTGGACTAAAACATGTTCTGTACTGATATTTTTTTTTCTGCAAATGTTTCTTATGAATGATTTTGTTGTCTTACCCGGAGGTTTCTTGGTGACTTGACGAGTTTTTATTGTAGAGGACTGCTGCAAGCATGTAGTAAGCTGCTGTCTTTGACGTTTTATAGCCTTTCAATCAATCAATCAATCAGTGACACTTATAAAGCGCGCTACATACCCGTAGGGTCTCGGCTTCTTTGCTTCGATGGCATACTGTAGTTTTGAAATGATCTCCAGTTGAATCTGTGGTAAAATATAATAAAAAATGTTATTAACCACTATTACCAAACAGTAAATCAATAACAGTCGTCAAAAAATTAACACACTACTTGTCAATTCTACATACAATAATTTTTAGTGCATTGGCAAATTTAGAACTCACAAATAGTAGCAAAGAAATACAATGCTTCTACATTTGACCTGTGCTCTTTTATATGTGAATCTGAACTAATTTTATTAGCATATTTCACTATTTTATTAAAGACACTTCACACAAGCTGTTTTTGAAGTTGTGTTTAATTTTAAATGAAACGGTTAACATGGTTACTTTTCATTTCCAGTAACTTTTAAAAATAACTCTTTATAGTTCCATAGGCTCGAGCAGGTCAGCTTCCCACCCTATGTCATACAATTCTGACAAATCGGCATCCTCATCATGTTCTTCATCATCCTCAGGATTTAAATCATCCAATGGATCTACTTCCACTGATGTTTCAATGACAAGTTCAATGATAATATCGAGATCAACAGTTTGCTCATTATCACTCATGCTTGATGTTGTCGTTATCTTTAAAAAAAGAGAACAACAATGAGATGTTGCAGAGTAAGAGACAAATCTCAGAGACTATAATAGTAAAATTGTTTAACAAGAGTAACATTTTGCAGATATTATTTAGCCATGTCCAGCGATGCTGAGGAGGTGAGGCCTATGTCCAAGTTTTCAGTGAACAGGACTCATCTCTTCTTAACCTTGGATAAGCCTCACCAACTCTGTGTCCCCTGCTCATACTTAAATGTAAAGGGGCAGATTTATGTTAACTGGCGCACCCCCAGGGATGCAACACTTAACGTGCGCTGCTCCTCTGCCACCCATGATGTGCCGCATTTACAATGTGGAGCACCATTGAACAAAAATAGCACAGATGCGTCACGCATCTGTGCCGCAAAAGCGGCACATTGCAGGAATCACGTCATAAGCACGACATGTCTACTACAATGCACAGGGGCAAGCCACACATTGCATGGTGCGTCACTCCTTATGCCTGTTTCAAACAGGCGTAAGGATTTGATTCAGCAATGCCATAAAGCTGACTCAGTGAAATGTTCAAAATGTCACCGTGTTAGTTTTACAGGGCTTTCATGCAAATGAATGCCCACCCTGCAACAAAACGCCCACATGAAACCTGACGCAGGTTTCATGTGGCACAGGACTTTACACCGTGACACATCTGCCTAGATGGATCAAGTTGTAAATATGTCTCAACATAGCGCATCTTTTACGCCGCCGCTGCGTCACAAAAATGACGCAATAGCGGCGCAAAAGAGGCACACAGCCATCATAAATCTGCACCTAACATTTTAAATGATTGGTTCAGGATGCCGATAAGGTGTGTCGTATCCAGGGGTTTGTGTGACGTGAGGCCTACTAAGGGTTACAGATGAAATTTATGTTTGTTGAAGAGTACAGAGGAGATAATACATGTGCATGCCTACCAATGAAGTGAGTCATGTCTACTGCATTCTTTAACAAAGGCCAGACCTCCTCTGTCTCCCTGGACAGGCCTAAACCTGATCTCCACAATGTGATTCATAATGTTAGGAAACAAAGGATGATGTAATTGAAAAACGTGCAATTTTTTTTCTCATTTCACAATCACATCACTTGTGTTTCCTTTGCTTAGGTATCTCATTGTGCAGATGTAGTCTAGCATATCAAAGAGTACGCAGAAGGTGAGCACTGTATGCACCAATTTTTACACTTACAGAAGATTCAGCTTCTCCATGCCCCCTACACAGTCCTAAATGTATACAGTTTAAAGTGACGGTATCTTGTTGCAGTTGAAGTGAGGCCTATCTTGCAACATGGTGCATCTTTTGCACCACTGCTGCGTCACAAAAGTGACGCAACAGCGGCGCAAAAGAGGCGCACGGCCATCATAAATTTGCCCCTAACATTTTAAATGATTGATTCAGGATGCCGATAAGGTGTGGCCTATCCAGAGGTTTGTTTGAGGTGAGGCCTACTCAGGGTTGCAGATGAAATTTAGGCTTGTTGAAGAGTACAGAGGAGATAATACATGTGCAGGCCTACCAATGAAGTGAGTCATGTCCACTGCACTCTTGAACAAAGGCCAGACCTCCTCTGTCTCCCTGGACAGACCTAAACCTCATCGGCACAATGTGATTCGTAATGTTAGAAAACACAGGTGATGTAATTGAAAAATGTGCAAATATTTATGCTCAATTCACAATCACATCACCTGTGTTTCCTCAGCTTAGGTATCTCATTGTGCAGATGTAGTCTAGCATATCCAAGAGTACGCAGAAGATGAGGACTGTATGCAACAGACCAATGTACATTACTCACAATAAAGCATTTCTTTTTTTTAAAAAACGATTTTCTGCTCATAATTTGAAAACACAACACAGCTCCTATGTAGAAGCACACCCTGTCAGTACTTAAATTTGCCAAGCACACATGGGTGCGTATTTACAAGGACCTTGCACCACGGGGAAATGACTTAAATTAAAATGGGGAAAATAACATCAAAGTGACTCAAAGGCCTTGTAAATATGCCCCAAGCAGCCTATGAAACTCTAGCAGTACATTTCAAGAAACCTAATTGACTTCAAGAAACGTTTTTAAACACATGAAGTAAACTATTTATTCACCCACATTCATGGGGAAGTGACTTAAAATGCCCTAACACACATGAAAGCGTATTTTTAAGGCCCTTCCACCACTTTTGCGTCACTTTTAACATGGCTATGAAACTCAAAGAAACTAAATCTATTTGTAAAACACTTGACACAAAGCAACATTTTAAATACACAACTTTCTTCATAAATTTATCCCTAAAGCATAATATTCTCTATCTAAATTAAATGAATCTTTTCTCACCTTAGCAAATACTTTTTGAGTTTCAAAACAGTCTCAGACACACACCAATTTTTCTTTAGCAGAGCAAAAGGTATGCACTCCAGAGGCTGCAACCATCAATGGCACAGAAATCCTGTAATTCATAACACATATCTCTCATGTCACCCAATCAAAACTCTTCACTCACTTTTTTCAAATCAACACCCTTCCCCCCTCTGCCCTTTCTGCCTTTTTTCCATAGCAACCACCTCCTGAAAGACCTGTCATGTTTACAAGTTCACACAACAATGTTTCAATTGAACTCTGAACTCTCATTACACCTGCGTATCCAGTGCAATCTTTCATAAAATGATTTTTTCTTGACCCTTCAAATTACATCTTTCAAAGAACTCATCCATGCACCCTAACTTTCTGTTTTCAGCAATCAAAATCCACCAATCACTGCTACTGAATCATTAGCACAGAAACTCCACACTTTTTTTCATTACATACTCCTACTGTTTCAACTGCCATTTCATTCCCACACTTCATCTGACTGCAGCAGAACCTCCTCTCACCATGTTTTCTGTCTGGATTGTTGGACATAGTTACATCCACTGGGCTCAAAGGTATGCTGATAACAGAAATTTACACAACCTCAATTTACAAAATGTGGAAATCAACTGGATTGGTCACAGAGGATTAAGATGTCACCAATTGATACCATTGGTGAAAACCTTTTTGCATTTGCCAAATCCTGACCTGTTAATTGTGCACTGTGGAGGAAATGACTTGGGTACTTTGACTGGGGTAGGTCTGGAAATGCTTTTAAAGGACACCTTTGAGCAATTGATGGCACTTTTTCCTCAAACTGCCTTGGTATATTCAAATTTATGCCAAAGACAGAAATGGAAGTGGTCCAACCAATTTTGTCCACAAATTGAGAAATCGAGGAAGCATGTAAATAAGTCTGTTTCAGCTTACATGAGAGACCATGGAATGGGCTCCATCTACAACAATAACTTGCGTTACTACATGCAAGATATCTACAGAGGAGATGGAGTTCACTTCTCAGATGAGGGGAACAGAGTTTTCGTCCTGAATTTAAGACTATGTATTGGTACCTACTTATAAGTACCTAAATCTACCACGTACCCAAAAGCTCTTCTCAGAGCTACCCTAACTATGATCACTCTAAACAAATTTTAAATGTAACTTTTTTTTTTACTAATTTTCACGATTTACGCTTTCCGGAGCGCTACCCGGTACGCGCACCGGACGCTAACCGCGCAAAAATTTGAAAAAAAAATGGGTTTTTTTCGCACATATGGGCCTCCTCAGCCACCCTCAGAAAACCTAGGGGGTCAGGATACGTCTACCGTGCCCCCTTCTACCCATTCTGAACATTATTTGCCCTCCATCTTGTATCTCAATTCTACCGAAACACAAAATGGAGGACTCCCGTAACGCTGCCGGTTCGCGTACCGGGGCGCGCACCGGGAAGGGCTTGCTTACAAAAGGTGGGAAAGTAATTCACAGAAAAACCACTGGAGACACTTTCACCAAATATAGATTAGCTCATACTACATACCAATCCCTACCATTTTCACAAATTTGATTGGAATTCCATTTAGCCATTTAGCCTGTAGACCTCTCTAAATACCCTGAGGTAAATTACTTCACAAAACACATCTGAAGTGTTGGAATTGACAACCAATTAAAATGTTACTTTCATTTTCTACTTTTTTTACCTGACATTTGATTGGTTATGTACCTGAATATATATAAAGAAAGAGAGAGAAACACAGCCATTTTGACTACTACTTCCTGAAGTACATTGCAAGAGCATTTTCACTGACAACTTAAACTTGTTTTTAAAAGGTAAGATGTTATTTTGAAAACTGAAGTATATTGTGCACTTTAAGTTAATATGGAAAAAAAATTCTGATAGTTATATACTATCCCTCTGTAATAGTTATAGATTTAGATAGACTTCTCTGTTATAGTTATGGATGAATTTAGGCTTGTCTTGTATAATTATGAATTTACTAAGGTTTCATCACATACACATTTTTATATTTCTATTACCAGTCTGATACCATACACTGCCCAAAGATAAATTCACTGTTAAATTAATCCCAACAGTGCCCTATCTCTACTGATATATATATTTTTTTTAATGCAAATTTCAGGCAAAATGGAAGGAGAACAAAAAGTGTCATTTGAAATTGTCCTTGAAGAGACCAATCAAGAAAACATTGAACCAAATGACATTGAATTCATGGATGAATCACAGGACCATGAACTACTACAATGTGTACAATCTGTAGATTTCCTCCTTCAAAATGAGGACATTTCAGACACTCAAATGTTGCAAGTTATGTTCACTCAAAATAAGGACATTTCGGACACTCAAATGTTGGAAGTTATGTTCACTGAAAATGACGACATTTCGGACAGTCAAATGTTAGACGTTCTATTAAATTTTGAAAAACAATCACAAAAATTAAAAAAAACAAAAAAAAAAAACAACAAAACGAACAATCAATAAACATACAATATTTGAAAAGTCTATCATTCTTTTTTCCTCATAGTACGCTCCCCGGACCGCTTCCCGGTGCGCGCACCGGGCTCTCCCCACGCAAAAAAACGAAAAAAAATTATTATTTTTTTGGCCCCGCGGGGCCCTTTTAAAGCCTCCACATCAAACCTAGGGGGTCAGGGAGGATCTACTATGTCCCCTTATGGTCATTTCCCCCTTTGTTTTGGCCTCCTCTTGTCTCTCGATCCTACCGAGAGACAAGATGGCGGCCGCTCCGGACTGTTTAGAATGTTGACAGACACCGGAGAGCCAATCAGCTTCGCTTCGCGAAGTTCCGTTACGCGTCAAGTACGCGAACCGGGGCGCTAACCGGGGCGCGCTTACAGATGTATATATTTTTTTTAACGTTAATTTATCAAAATCCACTGGAGCACATATATTGAGACCTAGCAAAGGCACATCGGGCAAACAATATCTACAATTTTGCCAAGTTTCGTGGAAATCCATTCAGCCGTTCGAGCTAAAAGTGAGTCCAACCGCCCTATGGAAAAATGAATGGGAAAAACGCGTTTTGGGACCCCCCCTTTTTTCTCGGCCCCCCCTTGACAAACCCCCCCCAAATTTTCAGGGGCTGCTCAGAAACAAAATGTGCCATTTTCCTGAAAATTTCAGCCAATTCCGTCCTCAAACACCAAAGTTATTAGACATAGAATTTTCAAAAATCCCATAGGAAAAAATCCTAACTATATATGCCTACTGGCGACCGCCAGTATATATATATATATATTTATTTATTTATATATATATATATATATATATATATATATATATATATATATATATATATTCAGGCTCCCGGTCCCACTTGGTCAGTCGGGGCACTCGCGGGTGGGTGCAGTCTGTGGTAGTAGGCTCCCGCAATAACATACGGCTCAAAATCCTTGGAAATCCATCACGAAAACAGCACTCGTAGACCTGCTGATGCTCACACTCATGTTTATTATCACAGAGTCAACAGACACGTTTCGGCTTCAAGCCTTCGTCAGTGTCAGTTACACTGCGCCGGCCAGCAATGCTTTCTCAACCATGGTGAGGCCTTGTGAACTTTGTGTATTTAGTTCTAGTCTCAAATTCTCAAGATTCTCCACGCTCCTCAAATCATCACATGACAATGAGTCAGTGGCCGTCAATCTTTTCATTGTCATTTTAGGCCCTTTTGTTACTGTTCTAATTTTGTGGTACTTGTGGAGTTTCAACTTCCTTACGAATCCATGCAAATCGATTCTCGTTTGAGTGTATTCAATTTTGTTGTTCGGGCAAAAACTCAAGCCCAAGCTCAACAGTTTTTCTTCTGCCTGGGTCAATGTTCTTTCTGTCAAGTTTACTACAGTTAGGTCGTCTCTTATTCCTAGCATCTGTTGGTCTTCTTCTTGTTTCTCCAAGTTTGGCCCTGTCCTTTTCCTGCCGCCGCCTGCCCTACGGGTCCTGCGGGTTGACTTTCTGGTGGTTTTACCTTGCCGCCCCGTAGCCATGCTTGGCACATTACATTGAACTCGTCGTGAAAATGGGGAAGAGGGACTGTTTGTCCTCCCTTTGGTCTTCCTGCAGCGGGCTTCTTTTGCTGATCCTCCGTTGCCTCGTTGTCAGTTACGTCAGACTCGGAAGTAACCTCTGGTGAGACTATACCTAAGGCCCTCCTTCGGTACACCTCCTTCCTTGGTGCGTCGTATTTCTTCACGAAAGTTAGAACTCTGCCTTGTAGGTAGTCGTTTTCGTCTCTTGTATACTTCTCCTGCTCTCTGGTTTTGATTTTGTCTTCGTATTTGGTTAACCTAGTTTTCATTTGATCTTTCAATGCTGCAATTTTGCTGGCTTCCTCCTCTTTCAATAGTTCTCCCTCTATTGTTTCAATTTCTGCTAACGCCTTATCACGATCACTCCAGGCATATCGGACTAGTATTCGCAGTGTCCCCTCACAGTAGTGCGCTGTGTGCTCCGCCCAATCTGTTAAGAGCTGGGGGTCAGGGTTTTCATACGACGGGATGGTATATACCCGGAGGCCTCTGGGTACCCTTTTATCATCGATGTAACTCTGGAGGCTTGTTGCCTCCCACCATTTACGCACCTCGCGCTCATATAGTCTCTCTAGCTTCGTCAGAAGTTCATCCAGCTTTGTGTGCTGCTGTGGGGGCTGTACGCTCGTACCTGCCACTACCACGTCTTGTCTCCTGAACATTCCCTTGGCTGCATCCCTGCGCGTGTTCTCACAGTACAACAACAAGTGGAATAGCTCTGGAGATGGGCAGCGTCTCGCGCTGTCATACGCCCTCGGTGGAGGTTCTAGTCGGGGGTGACATGCTGATTCACGGCAGGATTCTTGAGTTCCATAACACAAAATATAGCCTTATGCTGAATGGAACACTTTAAGTACACGCGAGACTCGGCGATCTCATAAGCCCCCGATGTAAGTTCCTATCCGGGGTGACATGCCGATACACGGCAATACACTCAAGCTCCACAACATTGCAAAGTGCGCACACATAGAGAATTGTGTAAATAATATTACGCTGTTATGAATTGGGGAGATCCGTTCACTGAAAGATGGCGCGCCTGCATGCGATGATGTTGCAAGTCCATTTTCTATTCTTGACTTAACACGTGACAGCACTTAAAATCCATGGTTGGCCGGCGCAGTGTAACTGACACTGACGAAGGCTTGAAGCCGAAACGCGTCTGTTGACTCTGTGATAATAAACACGAGTGTGAGCATCAGCAGGTCTACGAGTGCTGTTTTCCTGATGGATTTCCAAGGATTTTGAGCCATATATATATATATATATATATATATATATATATATATATTCCAGCTCCAACCGTCCCTGGATTCCAGAAAACGATCACGCACTCACGGGGGTGTAAGATGCTCAAATTTTTTATATTCGGCTTTTCCAACAAACAAACAATATATATATATATATATATATATATATATATATATAATCACACTCCAGCTTGAAATCTGAGGTATGGTGGCTCTGCAGGGGAAGAGTGGTTCAGAGTCTTACTTCTGAATGGTTGAAGTTTAGTGCTATTAAAACAATGTGAATTGGTTAACAATGTCACTTGTTTTCTTTGTCTTTGACTGCACTTAAATGGTAAAGTTTGTTTTAGGTACCGTGGGGCTCCCACCCTGATGAGTGGGAAGATTCAAGCATGTGAATCTATGAAAGATATAAATACTGGAGAACCACAGTGTACAGGTAAGTAAAGTGTTTTTTTATAGTGAATGGAGCTTAACTATATTACAAGCTCTTTTTAATCCTCTTCAAAACTGCAGGGAACAGGTACATATAGACAAAAGGCTTATTAAAGAGAAGTAAGATTTGTTACTTAAGGTAGCAGGCTGCTTCAACATTCCAGAATGTAATGTGGTGACTTAATTTTGACAGAAAACATTTTACCCTCTTCTTGGTCACCTCAGTGCAAGAGACCTTTCCCCTCCGAAGACCACCGGGTTTAAATCTGGCAAAGATGTCACAAACTGATGTGTGTTACAGACCCTTATCAGGTATATCGCTAGTGCCTAATGTCTTTGCATGATTACAAGGATTGTGGTGACTGTGCCAGGATGAATTCCAAGCCATCCCGGACTGCAAAGCCAAGCTATACATTGCTGAACACAGTTGAAAGGCGTATCTGAAAGAGACTATTAGCTATAGATTCCTTACCTTAGAATTACCACCAGGCGTCAGACTGGATCTGGAGACTTTTTTTCTTAGTAGTACCCCTGCGCGTGGGTAGGTGACGTTGGTTGACTCAGCGTTTGTCGTCTGCGTCGTGATCGCGGGGATGATGTCTCGGTATCTATTTAGACGCCGCCCCTGCGCGCTGATGTCAGTTCTTTCTCTTTCTGCGCCAGCCAGGGCAGACCCGGAGAGAGCGGTACCCTTAGTCATTTTTTGACTAACTCTTTTTTTACTTTTATCGACATCTTTTTCAAGTTGTTCGACTCCTGGTGCACTTAGGGATGTCCCATCGTCCAACCGGCTTGAAGCCTTGTGACTCCTGTCACAAGTTGATGTCGGTCGTGGACCCGTATCTCATGTGCCTTTGGTGCCTGGAGCGCGACCATGACCCAAAGTCGTGCTCAGACTGTCACCACCACCACCATTCCTACTCGAAGTCTTTGTCATAGAGTAAGTCGAAGCATAAGAAGAAGGCAGAGAAGCACTGTCGCTTTTCGCCTTCTCCCCGTCCGTTGGCCTACACGACACGGGACATGGAAGTTCGCTGTACTGGGACAGCTCCGAGCTTCTTTCCCTTCCCGGGAGCAGGAGCGTCCCCTGCCCAGCTTCGTGCATTTTACGAAGCCCTCTACTCCATCTTTGAGCAGCCCGACTCCGCCGGTGCGCCTTCGGGCCCCGCAGACTCGATTGAGAATTCTAGGCCTTTGATGCCTGCAGCTCCAGCTCCAGCCTTGGCCCCGGCGCCGCAGTGTCCCAAGGGGCCTGGATCCCTTGGGACACTGCATCCGGATGGGTGCCAGTCAACTTCACGACACGTTTTCCAGCACCGATTCCTCTGAAGACCCCACCGCCACCTCCGACGCCGGTTGTTTTCCCGGCCGGTGTCGACCGTGGCCTCCCCCTTGACTTGGACACGGAGCAGGACCAATGTCGACCAACGCCAGTACGGGCACCAACCGGTACTTTTGTATCTCTGTTCTATCCTGGCGTTCTTTATCGTCCTGAGTGGCAGCCAGAGGGAGGGTGAGGAGGACTGGGGGGGGTCTGGTGACCTTCTGGCAGACCAGCTTGTAGAGCCGGACTGGAGAGAGGAGTTGGGCTAGGCCAGTGTTCTGAATACCGCTCCAGACCTTGGTATGCTTTCTCCCCCTACCGTGGCCATAGAGGAGGGAGCCTCCTACACTGTGGTGTTGCGTAGTGCGGCCGGGGCCTGGGGCCTTGAGCTTCCTACGGTGGCTGTCAGGACTAACCTCCTGACTGAGATGCTTCAGCCGGCAGCTGCCTCTTCTGAGCCCCTGTTGCCATTCACTGAGGCTCTCACAGACTTCCTTCTGGGCACTTGGTCCAAGCCCAGCACAGGGGCTCCTGTGGATAGGATGATTGCCTGACAACACCGCCCAGCCTCGGGTGACCCAATTTGCCTCTCCCAACACCCTACCCCGGTGGTCCAAGCCTCAACATCCAAAGGCGCCTTCCCTACTGCTCCCCAGATATGGAATCCAAGAAGCAGGACCATCCCGGGAAGAAGATGTTTTCTTCCACCAGCTTATGACTGTGGTCGGTGCACACCGCATGTCTTTTGGGCTGTTACACCCACTATGTGTGGGACACGGTTGCGCAAGTGCTGTCACAGTGGCAGAGGAGGCCCGGGCCGTACTCTCCTGTGCAGTTGCAGAGGGTAGAGATGCAGCAAAGTTAGCCATTTGATTTCTACATCAGTAGCCTAGAGGCGCAATGCCTGGCTGAGGTCCACTGACTTCTCCTTGGATATCCAATCGACCCTTTTGGACATGCCCTTTGATGCAGGTGCCTGTTTGGCGACAAGGCGGTCAATACACTCAAGCGCTTCAAGGACTCTAGAGCTACGGCCAGGTCCTTGGGCCTCACTGCCACCTCTCGTCCATTCAGTCTGCCTTGCGCCCCTTTCGTGACTATGGAATGGGTGCCCTACAACGTTCCACCCAGGGCCACAGGCCGGCGCAAGCTACCCAGCCTCTGCATAGCCAGGGACGTGAGACCCAGCGCTGTGGGTCTGGGGGCCAGCGGGCAGGCCAGTTCACCAGTGCCCCCTCTGCAGCAGCCTCCAAACCTTCCTAGTCCGACCTTTCAGGGCCACCAGTTGGCAGTGGGCCACAGGATCCGCCATCACCTCCCCCACTGGAGAAACACCAAGTCGGAGTGGTAGGTTTTGCAGATAGTCCAAAGGAGCTACTCCCTCCCCTTCAAGACTACCCCTCTCTCCATGCCACCAACATTCCATTGCATGTCAGAGGATCACTTGGCTCTTCTCCATCAGGAAGTTAAATCACTCTTGGCTAAGGGAGCTATTGAGCGAGTCCCTGTCCCAGAAGTAGGTCGTCGTTGTTACTCCCACTACTTCCTGGCACCCAAGAAGGTCAAAGGCCTGCGTCCTATCTTGGATCTCAGGGACGTTAACCGATTCCTCCGGAAGGAGAAGTTCAAAATGTTAACAGTAGCTCAGGTCCTGTCTGCCCTCGACCATGGAGACTGGATTGTAGCGTTGCACTTGCAGGACGCTTACTTCCACATTCCCGTCCTGCCAGCCCAAAGGTGTTACCTACGGTTCACAGTAGGCCACAAGCAGTTTCAGTTTACAGTACTCCCCTTTGGCCTTACCAGCTCCCCTCGGGTGTTCACGAAAGTGATGGCGGTGGTCGCAGCTCATCTGCGCAGATCAGGGGTTCCAGTCTTTCCCAATCTCGACGACTGGTTGTTGAAGGCAAGCTCGCTCCAGGCTGTCGTCTCCCAACTCCAACCTGCGGCGGTCCTCCTGCACTCGCTGGGGTTCACAATCCACATGCCGAAGTCACACCTGATTTCCTCTCAGAAGCTATTTCTCATCAGAGCGGTTCTTGATACAGTGCAGTTTATGGCTTATCCCCCCGAGCAGCGAGCTTGGGATATTCGGGCAATGATACCGATGTTCCAGCCTCTGTCTCGGATTTCGGTGAGAATGACTCTGAGGCTGCTGGGCCTCAAGGCCTCCTGCAGCCTGCTGATGGATCATGCCAGGTGTTCACGGAAAACCCCAACGCCATATGGTACTGCAACAAACAGGGTGGGGTGGGGTCGAGGACCCTATGTCAAGAGGCTCCTCGCCTTTGGACATGACTGGAACATGAGGGCATGTCCCTGGAGGTTCAACACCTTGCAGGTTCCCTGAATACCAGGGCAGACTAACTCAGCCGCCGGTGCATGATGGATCACAAATGGCGTCTTCACTCGGAGGTGTGGTGCAAGGTCTCTTTCAGCAGTGGGGAGAGCCTTGGTTAGATCTGTTAGCCACTGAAGAGAACGTGCAATGTCAGCAGATCTGCGCGTAGGAATTTCCAAGGTGGCACTTGCTCTGCTACGCTTTTCGTTGCGAGTGGAATTGAGGTCTTCTATACGCCTTTCCGCCTATACCACTTCTGCCCAGAGTGTTGAAGCAGATCAAGAATGACCGGGCCCAAGTCATTCTTGTGGCTCTGGACTGGGCACGAAGAGTCTGGTATCCCGGGCTCTTGAACATGGCCATTGATCCTCCGATCAAACTGCCTCTTAGGGAGGATCTTCTGTCACAGCAGCAGGGGACCGTCCTCCACCCGAACCTGTCTAGCCTCCACCTCCTTGCATGGAGATTGAGCCACGCCATTTGACAGTTTTTGACCTTCCTCCAAAAGTCTGTAATGTCATCTTGGCTGCCAGGCGTCCCTCCACTAACACGGAATACGCCTGTAGATGGAACAAATTTGTGGCATGGTGCACAGCAAAGGCTGTGGATCCCCTTTTTGCCCCTCATTCAGTGGTTCTCAACTTCATTCTATCGTTGGCCCAGCAGGGCTCTGCTCTGGGCACCATTAAAGGCCATCTTCTGGCCATTTCGGCCTTTCTTCGCCTTCCTGATTAGCCTTCTCTTTTCAAGTCCCCTATTGTAAATAAGTTTCTTATGGGCATTACTGACCTCTTTCCTCCTATTTCTTTTGTAATGCCCCAGTGGGACTTGAATTCGGTCTTAACTTATTTATGTGTGCCCCTTTCGAGCCATTACATAATTGTCCTCTCAGCCTTCTGACCTTATAGACTGCTTGTCTGGTTGCCATCACCTCTGCTTGCAGGGTGAGTGAGCTTCAGGCTCTATCTTCTAAACCTCCTTTCCTTGCTGACCATCCGGACAAGGTTGTCCTTCGAACTAGACCTTCTTTTCTTCCCAAAGTGGTTACCTCTCCACATAGGACAGACCATCACTTTACCCACCTTCTTCCCGCCCCTGCATCCTTCTAAGGAGGAGGAGAGACTCCACTGTCTGGATTAAAAACGTGCATTAACCTTTTATTTGGATCGCATAAACAATTCGGGTGGACAATCGACTCTTTGTTGGCAATGTGGGCGCCAAGAAAGGTCGGGCCGAGCAAAAACGGACCATCTCTTGATGGGTTGTTCTTTGCCTTAAGATCTGTTAGTCCTTGACGAAAAAGGAGTCCCCCTCTGTGATATCTGCCAGGCAGTCAAGTGGGCATCTCTGCACACGTTCAATAAACATTACTGCCTGGATACTCCAGTCCGGAGAGACGGCTTCATTGGCCGATCAGTTCTCCATGACTTTCTGGTGTGAACTTAGTTTGCAGATCCACCTCTGGGGTTGGTATTGCTGGGGTATCTAATCTAAGGTAAGGAATCTTTAACTAATAGTCCCTTTCAGATGAACAAGTTACTTACCTTCAGTAACAATATATCTGTAAGAGACAGATATTAGTTATAGATTACTTACCGCCCCACCCATCCTCCCTATTCTGCGAATTGACTTCTAGAGTAAGGGACTCCTTTTCAGGGCCCTAGTTTTGTGCACCAGTGGTCAGTGTCTTGTATGGATCTGCGCTTCTGGTGTGGAATGTCGTGTAAAAGAACTGACATCAGCGTGCAGGGGCGGCGTCTAAGTAGATACCGCGTTATATAAAAGGGGGTGGTCGATTACAAAACAGTTAAACATCTCATTACTTAAGAAGAAAGGTACATCAACTAAGTAAGTATCATTTAGATTGCATTTAATCCAGCTGCTTGCAGTGATTTGCTGCAGTTACACATATATTATATTTCAAATTCATACAATACATGGTAAATTACGCTTAATTCTTAAATTAGTGCTCGGTGATTGTCAGATAAGGAAAGGGATTTAAAGGAGGGTAGGGTGTGTTTGGAAAAGAATGAGGGACAAAGAAAAGGAATTGTGTCCTATAAACAATTCAGTCTTATTCAACAAAACATTTCCAGTCATGTTACAGATCACAGTGTGTTCCCACAGTGTACACTATACACATAAGTTGAATTTGGCTAATTTCCGGTAGGATGTGTATGTGTAGGTCATGATGTCGACGTTTCGACCCCCAAGTTAAGGGCAGATGGGTCCTCAGTTTGGGGTCTTCCTCAGGACAATTAAAAACAGTGACAGTGAGCACCTAGGAAAACAAAAATGTGTGTCACTAGATGTAATCAATTGAAATCTAAAAAACAAGGCCAAAGTTGAAGATGTACCTACATGTGCAGGCGAACGAGGGGTAACCCGTCTGAATTGGGACTCGCGCCTGTGTCGTGGTTCTCTGGGGAAAATAGATTACGGTTAGGAAGGATAATGGGGGCAGGTCCTTGTAATCTGGGCCACGCAGATTAAGATCGACTTACTCTGTTCGCCCGTGAAGTTGATGGCGATACTGGGACCGGTCTAGCTGTGGGTGAGGCAAACGTCCTTCAACCAGCGGGCGGTCCAGTCGAGCGTGTAGATGAGTTACACAATCTGAAAAAACATAGAGAAGCTGTATTCCTAGGTATGACCACTCTATGTGGTAGATTCAGAGGGGGGGTGGAGGTTAGGGGTGTGTCCATGAAATGCGGGCCCATAGACCTGCCGGTCGTACGCATATCAATACCCGGCCATGGGGGACATCCCTCCCATGCGGTGTGAGAGGCAAAAATGCGAGACAACTAGCATAAATGGTCGGTCTCCTAAAGAAAGGGGAAGACATTGGGGGAACCCTAATCTCTCCCAGGCGTGAAGGCCCATGCTGGTGAGAGACAACAAAAAGAATACGGCGGTATATTGCCAGAAAAAGTCGCGCTGTTATGAGCGTAACTCCTCGATGTTTAAATCAAGTGCATTCAAAGGATTGGGTATGTTTCTACATAACTATGAGTATGACAGAGCAGAAAAATACGGCGGTATATTGCCTGGAGGTGGCGATGAAGAAGAATTTCTTCATCTTTCAGGATGAATTCTTCTTCCAGAGTAAGGGAGTGGCGATGGGGGCTGCATTTGCCCCGGACTTAGCAATATTGTATATGGCGGAATTTGAAGGAGACCATATCCTCACCGGGACTAATCCATTTGAATCCAATATTTGGATGTGGCGGAGGTACATTGATGATGTGCTGATGCTATGGAATGGGAGTGTAGATGATCTCAATGGATTCTTCATGTGGCTGAATAACCAGTCTAAAGACATTCAGTTCACCATGAACATGAGTAGGACCTCAGTGGATTTCCTAGACATCAGTATCAAGGTCCAGAATGGTCGCCTCCATACAACCCTCTTCCGAAAACCCACTGAGCGGAACAGCCTACTACGGTACACAAGTCACCATACTAGAAGCCTACGGGATAATCTACCGTTTGGTCAGTTTCTCCGGATAAGGAGGAACTGCTCACTCAAAGAAGATTACTGGGCCCGCATTTCATGGACACACCCCTAACCTCCACCCCCCCTCTGAATCTACCACATAGAGTGGTCATACCTAGGAATACAGCTTCTCTATGTTTTTTCAGATTGTGTAACTCATCTACACGCTCGACTGGACCGCCCGCTGGTTGAAGGACGTTTGCCTCACCCACAGCTAGACCGGTCCCAGTATCGCCATCAACTTCACGGGCGAACAGAGTAAGTCGATCTTAATCTGCGTGGCCCAGATTACAAGGACCTGCCCCCATTATCCTTCCTAACCGTAATCTATTTTCCCCAGAGAACCACGACACAGGCGCGAGTCCCAATTCAGACGGGTTACCCCTCGTTCGCCTGCACATGTAGGTACATCTTCAACTTTGGCCTTGTTTTTTAGATTTCAATTGATTACATCTAGTGACACACATTTTTGTTTTCCTAGGTGCTCACTGTCACTGTTTTTAATTGTCCTGAGGAAGACCCCAAACTGAGGACCCATCTGCCCTTAACTTGGGGGTCGAAACGTCGACATCATGACCTACACATACACATCCTACCGGAAATTAGCCAAATTCAACTTATGTGTATAGTGTACACTGTGGGAACACACTGTGATCTGTAACATGACTGGAAATGTTTTGTTGAATAAGACTGAATTGTTTATAGGACACAATTCCTTTTCTTTGTCCCTCATTCTTTTCCAAACACACCCTACCCTCCTTTAAATCCCTTTCCTTATCTGACAATCACCGAGCACTAATTTAAGAATTAAGCGTAATTTACCATGTATTGTATGAATTTGAAATATAATATATGTGTAACTGCAGCAAATCACTGCAAGCAGCTGGATTAAATGCAATCTAAATGATACTTACTTAGTTGATGTACCTTTCTTCTTAAGTAATGAGATGTTTAACTGTTTTGTAATCGACCACCCCCTTTTATATAACATTGCACTGACCCAGGTCGATGAGGTAAGGGTTTACCCCATTATTACCTACCACAATAAGTAGATACCGCAACGTCATCCCGGCGACGAACGCGGAGTCGACAGACGCCACCTATACACGCGCCGGGGTACTGCTAAGGTAAAAAATCTCCGATCCAGTCTGACGCCTGGGGTTAATTCTAAGGTAAGGAATCTATAATTCATATATGTCTCTTACAGAAGAATTCATTGTTTAATCGAACTCTGAAGCCAATCTGACATGATCTCGACCGAAGTCATACCCTCCACAACCTTGCATGCTACTGGTTCAACTCACTCAGACTCAGATGGAACTCTGTCTTTGCACAGATTAGTTCACATTTGCTACTGGGTCTGATGATAGTCTCCTGGATGATGGGGATAACCAAGATGAAGCATCCCACTATTATGACAAGGAAGCTCTGTTAATGGTCCACAGAGGAATCAGTTTTGTGTGCTGTGGTAATAAGAAGGGCTGCTAATGTTTTAGATCTCTAATTTCCGTCTGCCAAAGATATGACTAATGTTATAATGGATGTCCTAAAAACTGGACAGACTTCCACAGAGCCACTTGAAAACTGGACAGGCTTCCACAGAACCACTTGTTCCTTTTAATGAAGGCCTCACAGACACAATAATGGACACTTGGGTCAAGCCTGGATCTTGTTCACCAATTAACAGACAGGTTACCAGATAACAGAGACCTGTTCCTGTTAGCCCCGTCTTCTTTCAAGACCCTATGCTTGAAAGCTTGGTGGTATAAACGAAGGAACAAGGAGACGCTAGAAGTCAAGCGGGACCAAGGGTAAACATCTATTGGGAAAACAAAGGTCCCATACAAGTAGGATAAGTACAATAACGCAATTTTCACAATCAAAAATTGAGGTATAAGCGTATATTCACAGAATAGTAAAATGTATTTAAGCAATAATTTACGGCACAATTTATACAAAAGGTGAGTGAGCAAACCGTGACGAGGTACAAGGAAATCAGCCAATTTCCTTAACACAGGCAAGTGACTTAAAAAGGTGAGTTTTATGTTTGTGGAAATATAAATGAAAAAAAGTCACAATCATTTAGCATCTAATACGCAGTAATGTGATACAAATTGTAGTATAGAGTTAGAGACTTGTGTCAACGATGTTTCGATCCCTGAGAGATAGTGGGATCTCATCAGGACAAGGATATGGAACGAGTGCCTGGGAAGTTTGCAAGGATCTGGATGGAAACAAGGGATGCGAAGAGGTGAGGTCGACCATAAGCTGGCAGCTTGGTGGTCCAGGAGTAGCAAATAAATGCGGCACAACCACATCCAAATTAAGACAATTGGTGCTATCCCATCCGGAAATACCAGCCTGGTACCGCACTCGAGTAGGGGAAGACCTGCTTAGAGATCGGAGGAGCGGCAAGATGGGCCTGATAAGTAGAACCGCTAAGGAGTGGCGGTTGAATTCGTCCTAATTATTTAAGTGCTGGCATCACGTCCGTGATATCAATCGAGTAACGCACTCACGCAGCGGGATACCTGCGTGGGAAAACAGCAAGCGGGGCTGGTCAGTGCGGGTCCTCGATGTGGTGGAGCAATGTCCACGTCGAGCAACAACCGGCGCCTGAATCAGCGCTGAAGTTGAGCGTGACCGGTGAACCGGGCGCCGCAATTAAGGAGATGAGCCGTGCAATGCGGTATCCATCGGGAGGTGGAAATTGCACAATTTGAATACACGCTTCTACCCCAATTTTTAATTGTGAAGATTGCGTTATTGTACTTATCCTACTTGTATGGGACCTTTGTTTTTCCCAATGAAACTTGGTGGATCAAGCACCGACAAGTAGACTGAACCCTAACTCATTCCCTGCAGCACCTCCTGATGGGGAATCCAGGCATATGGAGGCATTCAGAAAGAGAATAATGTTCTCTGTTAGCCTCACCCTGTGTCAGTGAATCCTAGTTGCTTCCTGGGACACTAGTCACATGCATTGTGACATATGGCCGACGAGAGCTTACCAACAGTACTCAATGAATTAAAAGCCAACCCTGTGCCAATTTTACATGATGGACAAGACAGCGAAATACACCATCAGCCCTGGGCTGGACAACTCTTGACTGCTTGGGCAAGGCAGTTTGTACCAGGGTGGTGCTTTGGTGCCGTGCAGGGTTGAGATTCATGGGCTTTTCAAGTGACATCAGGCATTACTGAAAGTCAAGCCATTTGTTGGTACCCATCTTTTTTTAGGCAAGTCCTATAGAGCTTCAAAGAAAGCATGACGGCAGAGCTCACTCTCGGCCTTTCCGCACCTGTGCAGTAATAATGGCAGTAGTTTCTCCCTTTTCAAGGCTGTGGAAGAGGCGTGGCACAAAACCAAGGCCCACCTTCACAACAACAGGCCCCTCCCGTCATTTCATGGCCAGAGTTGAAATTCTGGCCAACAATGTCCAGGCCCTCAGGTGCAATGTACTACTCACCCCCCACCCCCTGATACCTTCCTTCCATCAATATACTTTAGACTGCCCTCAGTGGCATAAGGCCATCTTGTTGGAGGCATAAGGTATTAGTTCCTTGGATGGCAGAGGATTACTACTTATGTGAGAACTAGATACAGTTTCTTTATGTTGCTGTTTTGTAGATCCCGTAGAATCTGCACTACAAGACGTCGACATTCCATGAATTTTGTACCATCATCTTCATATCATTTATCCCCTGACGAAGGGTTCACCTTGAAACCCGAAATGCATTGGGATTTTGGACGTTAATTTGGTTTAATAATATATATGAGACTGTTTTCATTATTGCACACAGCATGTGATTTGAGAATATGACTATTGAATATTTTCAGCTATTTTTGTTTATACAGTATAGAAATGCAAAGTAATGTACCTTTGTGCTACTTGTTTTTGATGAAAATGCAAATTATTGAAAATAAATGTGATTGGTCTATGCAGAAGAATTAACAGTTTAACATACGTTTTGAACTTTTAAAGGCCTATAGCCCAGCAGCTGTGCCTCTAGCAGTCCAGGGTTTCCTTGGGCTCATATTTATACATTTGTTACTAATAGGGAGCAGGGCACGCACCCTTCATACTAGAGGGCACGCTAAAAATTTTCTAAGGAGATAAAAATATACCTTTACAATTGAATACAGGTGTGCAGATCCACCCTTTATAAGAATATTCTTACTCACAGTGCCCCTCTGTGGAACAGCACCCACATAGCAACCATGTCCTGGCAGGATATTTCAAATCTCACCACTAATCAGGCAGAAACGAAGGTTTACACATCGGAAGAAGCTCAGACAATTTATGCACTAGTTAAAGAAGTAAGAGAATATGGCACATCTACTGGCACTACAACGCAGCAACTGAAACAACTTGAATATCTAATGAGAAAGGAAGTAAATCAACGACTACACGCTACAACTTTGATAGAATACCATAAAGTTAGACGTATACCCCGTGGCTTGAGGATTGCTCTTCGCCCTATGCTTTTCAAATTCAACAAATCCTTCATGGCACGTTGGAATGCCATTTTGAACAAATGCTCCCTCGATCTCATTTTGCTTATTATTGAAGAGATATCGTCCCTTCTGGGAGAATTAATGTTTGACATCAACAAACTGAAGGATGAAATCAGTCACCGTATGGAACAGGAGGACTGGAACCAAGTCCTTGATAAGATCAACAAAAATTTGGACATTCACGCCAAGGAGGTACATGAAAGAAAAACACGCAAGTTCCGACGGGACACGATTGATTATAAACTGGATGAGGTTTATACATGGGCCGAAAAATATGCACAAAGGAGAGTTTTTAAGAAACCTGCAGCCACGTCATCTGAAGAGAGCATTGTGCCGGACGAAGATCTTTCACTACAGAGGCCAGCTGCCTCTCTGGTACATGTTACTGCGGCAACTGCAGACGTAACAGCTACTACCTCAACAAGCAGTGTACCTTTTTTAGGGGAAGGCCCTATAACCAAGACTCCACCCGACAAAACCTCGGCATCCCCAGACGAAACACCAGGCGTGGAAAAACCCAAAGTCACAAAGGAGCAAGGAAGGCCACAGAGGAACGTGAAGAAGTGAACTCTTTGGTTATAAATATCTCGTCTAAACATCTAACTGCGGAAGAGATACAGGTACTCAATAAAGGAACAACTTTTGTTCCATCCTACACATCAAATGCATTAGAGACGGAGGTAGCTCTCTTTAAATTTATGCGCAAGCTGAGACTGAGGTGGTTCTTTACCATTAATCCCAGCACAGATGATTTGACACAGGAACAGAAGAAATTTAGACCTAAGAGTAGATTTCTGTCACCAGTTTCACACAAGACACTCGACACTTTTGAAACACTTGTCAAAAAAGATTTGGAAGGAATCAAATATGGATCTATGCAGCACCAAAATCTCAGTTCCAAGGAGCGACGGATCTTAAACAAACTGAAACAGGATCCTTCGATTACGTTTCATCCGGCTGACAAGGGAGGAGCCCTGGTGGTGCTTGATACGGAGTTTTACAATCAAAGCGTGTTTGAACACATACAGGATGTAGATACCTACCTTCCCATGGAGCATGACCCAACCAACGAACTACTGAGGTCATTAGGAGATTTTCTATTGAGTGCCTTTGAATCAGGCATCATAGATGAAAATACCAAAAAGTTTCTTTTCAATTCCACACCTAAAGTTCCCACCTTATACATGTTTCCTAAGGTGCACAAGCACAGAACCCACCCACCATTTCGACCCATCGTAGCAGGGTGCGGATCCATTCACGAGCCGTTGGGATACTACCTCGACTTCTATCTACAACCCTTAGTACAATCTTGGACCACGTACGTAAAGGACACTACTGACTGTCTGAATAAGTTGGAGACACAGAAACATCTTTTTACTCAAAACATTTGGCTTTGCACCATCGACGTGGTCGCATTATATACTTCTATTGCACATGAGGAAGGTCTGGAGGCAGTAGAATGGCGACTACTGCACTCAGAAATTGATCACCAGAAGGCCACTTTTCTTCTAGAATTACTAAATTTTGCCCTCTACCACAACTATTTTTCCTGGCAGGACAAGTTTTACATCCAACGCACTGGAACAGCAATGGGATTCCCAGGAGCACCATCATATGCGAACACTTATATGGCTCACTTTGAGGACCAATTCATAACATCGAATCCAGTTTGGCAAAAGCATGCAGCAGTATTCCTGCGGTACATTGATGACATTCTAGTCATCTGGACAGGTACCAGAGAACTATTGGAAGAAAGCATTATCAAGCTGAATGAGTTGAACCCTAGCATTAGGTTCACACATGACATTGATAACGAGAAAATGCATTTTTTGGATATTGAGATAAGAAAAACAACTAATGGCTTGGAAACATCAGTGTACAGGAAACCCACAGATGTCAATAATGCACTCTTTTTTACAAGTGCCCATCCATATAGTTTGAAAAAACACCTTCCCATTTCACAGATGATGCGCATTAAGAGGATTACATCAGACGAGAATCAATGTAATGAAGACATCCAGAAACAAACTCAAGAGTACAAGGAGCGAAGCTATCCTGAAGTAATACTCAAAGAAGCCGCTCAAACCTTATCTCGTAAAACTTGTGAAGAACTTTTGACACCAAAAGTTAAGACTCCAATGAAACGAGAAGTATTTGTTATCAAAAATTCAATTCAAACCCCTCAGATTAAGTCTATTATCAGGAACTGCTGGGAACTCATAGAGAACGAACCAGATTTTTTAACAGTGTTTCATGGTTTCCCGCTATTCGCACACACCAGGACCAAAAACTTGAGGGAGTTTTTGAAACCTTCCAAAAGAAACATAAGACAAAAAGAAAAAGGAATGATGAAATGTTACAATTGCGGACAATGTGGAAATGTCATCACTGGTGATCAATTCATGCATCCACACACTGGCCTTAGCATAAAACTAAGACACAATGCAGATTGTACCACGGAAGGAGTAGTATATGCGATTAAATGCCCATGTGGGCTGGTTTATGTGGGACGAACTAGCAGAAAAATCAAGACACGAAAAGTGGAGCATAAGAGTCGCATTAGGAACCACAACACTAACTCCTCACTAGCTAAACACTGGGTAGAAGCAAAACACACTATTCCCCAACTCAGGTATACAGTTCTAGAACGAATTGAGCGTATTCCAGGAATGGATTTCAATACTCTCCTAGCTAGGAGGGAGACTTATTGGATAAAGTCTCTAGGAACTGTGATCCCAAGAGGTCTCAATGACCATTATGAATTATTATGTTTTCTTTAAAGACACATGTGTTTCCATCAGATTGTAAGGGAGTAAACTGAGATTCACTTTACACATTTTTTGGTAATACTACCACAATAGTTGCATGCTTTTGCACGCACAGGCACTGTCCTCTTGAGCACATTCTTTCCTAGATCACGTATTAGGGTCGTACACTTCTATTCTCAGCAGGATTCCCAATAGGTATACTTGAGCTTATGCATTCCCTTTAGGTAATAGGTTATACAACACTTCAGTTTTCTTGAGTACGTTTTTTGTTTTTTTCTTTGATTTTCTCCGTATTACCAATAGTTTTCTCCTTAGTATTTCTCTCTTTAGCATTTATTTTTAGAGGTTACAGCTTGTCGAGCAAGCGCTTTTTTCTCTTTCACATTGCGTGATTAACATGGTGGACGGAGGACTCTTTCTACTGTATTTATTTTTTGATAGTCCGCTTTCAGTGTTTAAGCTTTCCTTTAACGTTTGGTGAGTTCCGCCCCACGTGATCAGATGGGCGGACTCGCGTCTCTGGCTTGAATCAGGGTGTCGGCGTTGGCGGCTACAGGTCGGTGAACGGACTTACATCCAACATGTATAACTAAGTTAGAGATAAATGTACTTCGTAGTTTACATTCAATATACCTGTGGTATCCATATATTTGTTGTAGATCGACTCGTATTAAGTTTGGAATAGCGGTTGGCATTTTGGCAGAATAGGTCGTAAGCTTTCTTTATACTTCACAGCACGTCAGTTTTTTTAACAATCCCACACCTTAGGTTAAACGACTCTTGCCCGTTTACTTCCAGGACACGGGACTGGTACAAGTATCAGTACTGGGAAATCAGTTTGGACAACACGACTTGGGCATTCTTCAGCCACAGTATGAACATTTTTTAATCGAGCATGCAGCTTTCTAATCAGACTTTTGTCCTCGTTTTTTGGTGTTAAGTTTCTACTCTTATCACCTGTTACATTCCATTCGGGACACTTTTAATGTGCATGATATGCACAGGATTTTTTGGATTTGCACTATTTTGATAATGAATTATACATTTTTCTTCACATGGATGTACTATCATTCACAGCAAGGGGTAGTTTTCTTTAGTCAAGGGGGCTCTTTCTCAGTGGCACTCCCAAGCCTTTTTTCTGAATATTGTACTACTTATGTGAGAACTAGATACAGTTTCTTTATGTTGCTGTTTTGTAGATCCCGTAGAATCTGCACTATAAGACGTCGACATTCCATGAATTTTGTAGCATCATCTTCATATCATTTATCCCCTGACGAAGGGTTCACCTTGAAACCCGAAATGCATTGGGATTTTGGACGTTAATTTGGTTTAATAATATATATGAGACTGTTTTCATTATTGCACACAGCATGTGATTTGAGAATATGACTATTGAATATTTTTAGCTATTTTTGTTTATACAGTATACAAATGCCCAGTAATGTACCTTTGAGCTACTTGTTTTTGATGAAAATGCAAATTATTGAAAATAAATGTGATTGGTCTATGCAGAAGAATTAACAGTTTAACATACGTTTTGAACTTTTAAAGGCCTATAGCCAAACAGCTGTGCCTCTAGCAGTCCAGGGTTTCCTTGGGCTCATATTTATACAGAGGATTACATCTGACAGAAGGGTGCATCAGATAGTCCAGCTAGAATATACCCTACCTATCCCTTCCACCCTGCACTTACACCAGAGTTGCTACCAGAGGACAAGTTGTTCGTATTAAAGCAGGAAGTACAAGATGTTTAGACAAAGAAGCCATTAAGAGTGTCCCTGCATCATAATGATGGAATGTAGGTTACTCCCTTTATTTCCTAATGCCAAAGAAAGATGGAGGCCTTTGTTCTATTTCAGATGTTCACCGCTAAGTTTCTTCCTAAAAAATGGAAAATTCGGAATGCTCATGTTAGCCCACGTTCTGTCTGCACTGGATCCAGGAAACTGGATGGTAGTGCTGGACCTGCAGAACTCCTGTTTTCACATTCCTGTCCTGCAATCCCACAGGTATTACCTGTGGTTCAAGATGGGCCAGGAGCTTTTTCAGTTCTCCTTGCTTCGCATTGGCCTTACCACTGCCTCTCGGGTGTTCAGGAAAGTGATGGTGTTTGCAGCACACCTTCAGAGGTTGGGGATAACAGTCCTCATCTATCTCGACTGGCTGTTGAAGGAAGATTCGCCAGTCTGCTGTAGACCATCTCCAGATGACAGTAAACTTGCAAAGGTCTTTGGGTTTTTCAATCAACATGCCAAACTCACACCTGAGTCTTTCACAGAGGCTCCGGTTCAACAGAGCCATCTTGAATACAGTGCAGTTCTGAGCAGTCTCTCCTGTTCAAAGAGTCACAGACATTTGGGCTATAAACCCAGTGTTTTAGTGAGAAGTGGCTGTTGGACCTCTTGTTCTCCTGCATTCTGCTGGTCGACTACGCCAGATGGCATATGTGGACTCTGCAGTGGGACTTGAAGTCTCAGTGGACTCTGCACCAAGTGGACCTGTCGGTTTCTATCCAGGTTTTTAAGTAGACTTGAAAAGACCTGCTGTGGTGGCTGCTCACCTGCAACTAGACTGAGCTGACGGCTGTGATTGAATGCATCGCAATGGGTTCAGGAGTTCATCAGGGAGAGGTGGAGATCAGGGAACTTTGGTCTCTGGTGGAGACCCCCCTCAACATCAATCTGTTGAAATTGCGGCCCATTCGGTTGGTGTTGGAGGCGTTCCTACTGTTCAGGTTCACGGGCAATACCACCACCACCAAGCGGAGTGGGGTCCTAGGTCCTGTGTCAGGACCTCTAGAGGTAGCTGAGTTGACAGCCCATCTCCCTGGTTGTGAACAACTTGGCAGGATCTCTAAGTGACAGGGCAGACACACTCAGTCACAAAGCTTCACAGGTCACAATGGCAACTGCACCCAGAAGTGCCGCGTTGCATCTTCCAGCAACGCGGAGAGAACGGGCTAGATCTATATTGCACTGCAGAGAATGCACATTTTCAACCCTTTTGTGTGTTGGAGTTCCCAAGAAGGATCTCTCTTGGAAACTCATTCCCATTTGAGTGAGGCTCAGGAATCCTGTATACCTTCCAACTGCTAGCTCGCCTGCCCGAAGTTCTAAAGATCAGCAATTACTAGGTACAAGTCATCTTAGTGGTCTCTGAATAAGCCAAGAGAGTGTGGCGTCTGGAACTTCTGGTTCATGACCATCTGTCCTCTAATCAGGCTGCTGCTTCAGGAGAACCATCATTCTCAGCTGCAGGTCAACGCAACCTACACTCCATGAGAGGAGATAGAGCGGCAACAGTTCACTGCCTTTGAACTTCCTCCTGCAGTAATGTGTCTCATTTTACAAAATCTGTTTATGCTGGATGTCTGGATAAGTTAGTGGCCTGGTACAATGCCCACCACACAGATGCGCTACAACTAACATTATCGGATATTATGCTTTATGTGCTGTCTTTGGCCCAGCAAAGACTTAGCATGGGCACAGTTACAGGTTATTTATTGGCCCTTTTGTGTTTACTGGACAAGCAACCCTTGTTTAAGTCACCAGTTGTCATCTGTTTTCTTAAAGGTCTGATTAATATGTTTCCACCCTAACCCTTAGTAATTACCTCAATTTTGTCCTCACCTTCATGATGTGTACTCCGTTCGAGCCAATACCCAACTGTTCTTTGAGGCCTTTAACTCAAAGAACACCTGTAGGGAACATTTAGCATATCCTAGAACATCATAGGATATCTGAAAAGACTGCAGGTTCACATCCAAGTACCGGAGACCTCTTCATGTGATAACAAACGGATGCCACATCCTCTCAAACTTATGAACCTAATCATGTACACTTAAGAGTACTCTCGTAATAGATAACCCAGATTCTAACGCTCTCTGTGCACAACTTTTTACCACCCTGGTCATTCTTTCCGTTAGACCACTGACTTGCGGTCCATAAAGAGCCGACTTCTGGTGAACAATCTCAAAATCTTTGTGGAAAACTTGCATTTCTTGTGATACAAATTGCACTCCATTGTCAGTGACCAAGTATTTTGGTACACTCTCACTCACAAAAACATCTTTGAGAAACGAAATCACTGTTCTGGTATTTACAACACTAACACATTTATTCACAACCTACTGAGAGGTGTAACCTACAAAAAGGAGTACAAATCTTTCACAAGAAGGCTTAAGTTCAAATGGATCATCGCCAGTATTAAAACACAGTTCCAGTGTAGGTTTCAAGGTACTTTAATCCACTCCGGACCACCGACTATACAGCTTGCCAGCCTGCCGTACAATAACTAATCGCCAGCATTACCATGGAGGCCATAACATTACAGGCGTGAGCTGGCAAACTTAAAGGTAAAGCAAATCACAACAAATCCCTAGGGGATGCTTTAAGGGCATTTTGTAACCCTCTCAAAGCATGAGAAGACCCTTTATCAAACCATTTCAGGCTAACAGGGGCTCTGGGGCCTGCAGGGCAACTAAGAGACTCATAGACTACAACAGCGATATGGGAAAAGGGAGAGGAGTTGGCCTAACGGCTAGGGCGGTCGACCTCGAATCTGGGGAACCGGGTTTGAGTCTTGGCAATGATGCTGAACATCCTGTGATTGTGGGCAAATCACTTAATCTCCATGTGCCTAACAAAAAAGAATGTGTTCTTATGTAACGCAAATGGTGCTGTGTAAAGAGCTCCGATTCTGGGTCAAGTTTGCACTATATAAAACTTCGTTAAAAAAAGCATTTAAGATTTTCACGAACAAGAAGAGCCATTTGAACAGCTTGCAAGTTCATTTACACATTTAGTGGAAAGCATATTTTTAGGTACTCTGGGGATATCTGTGACCACCGTTGCATTCTCCCTTGACCAGATGGCTTCAATGACTCTCTAGGTCCCCAGCGATCTGCTTAATTGCCTCGCCCCCGCCAATAGAGATATAGTTAGGGTTGTGACTGCACTCCATTTTAAACTCTAAAATTTGTGAAAAAATAAAAGGAGAATAAAAAAAAATCTATACATGGGGCTCACCCCCTGCCAGTGAAAGTTGGATTCAGCTCACCCCGTGGAGTAGACAAGTTTATCCAGTCTGAAGACTAAGTCATGCTTATCAAGGATGGAATTAAATGTGTTACCTTGTATGGAATGATCCATATGCAGGCCCTCTGGCGATAAACAGCTAAAGGGCTTATTTAGCAAAATAGTAGGATCCTCACATAAGTGAGAATTGAAGTCTACCGCTAGTATGATGTTCAAAACCTCCCACTTAGTCCCCTCTAGATGGCCAAGAAAAAGTCAACGTTTTGGGCACCTCTGCAAAAGAAAGTAAAATGATTTGTAAATTGGGGGACCCTGTATTACAAATCTCAACAACCACTTGAATCACAAGTTTCTAAAAACAACCAGTCCACCCTTCAACTCATCCATACAAGAGTCATGTGCTGGAATAAAATAAGTTGCGTACCCCTCCAAATGACAACTGACTATAGCCCAAGTCTCATGTAAACATATAACTGCAAACTGTTTCACATAATTAGTCCAAGCAGGATCACTCAGTTTAGTTCAGAGATCCGCTATATTCCAGCTGATGAGTCGGATATCCTTGGGGCCCAACTGGTTACAGCAACCACCGGTGGAGTACATGCCTCCGGTGTAGAGCTCGGAATGGTGTTTAACTGGATCAGTCAATCACGTGTCCAGGGGGCTAATCGGCAGGATCGGTTTGAAGTTTCCAACTTGAATGGTCCCTCTATGTTTTGAGCCAAGGCAGCCACTGGTCTAGCAAACTCTTGGGAGGATACTGCATCCCTGGGTAGAGCCTGTATGTCCGACATGTTCGTGAGACCCCTGATGTAGTTAACGGCGGGGTAACTACTTTGAAGAATGCAACCCCTATTCGGTCCTTGAACACTTGCTCGATTTTGTCCTAACACTATGAAACCACTCAATCTATGACCATTTTTCTCCTCTCTCTTTCTCCTGGGTGCCTGCAAAGACAGTTCGGAGGGTGGTGTATGACTGCATCCAAAGAAAAAGGGATCAAAGCACAGGTTCCTGCACTGAACTAGCATCCCCTAGAGGTCCTGGGCAACAAAAACGAAGGTGCTGATAACCTGAGACACAATCCCCTATGTCCCATGAAGAGTTGGAGAAAGAAATCCCCCACTCTCTTCCAATTAAATACACAAAAGATGGCACCCTTCTGATAATGAAATAGCCAACGCGTTTAGTCCGTTACCGGACTTCTTCAGGGCATAATCAGTTTTTGACCTCTTCCATGCTCATGACGGCTCCCGGCTGTCATGAGTCACGGTGGGCGTGTGCTGATGACCACGCCTGCGATAGGAATGTTCAGCAGTGAGGCGTAATTCGCGCCGCAGTGATGAGGATAATAGTCCAGGATGTATGGCCCTGTCGTCCATCAATTGAGCCCAGTTAGTTTTTTAAAAATTGCCTATCGAATCCCTTGGCAATATATTGAGAAGGCGTTTAGATTTCAAAAGATACCGGAAAGGTGTATCCGCCACAGTCTGAGTAGCGTCGTTCATGCGGTAACCGCCAAACCAGATGACCACTGACTATTATAAACTGATTATGCCCTGAAGAAGAAAATTGAATAAAGACTAAGTTTTAAACTTCAAGAGCCTGTGACTGACTTCACTTTGGGAAAATGGACATGGATCTTCAAATTTGTACATAACAATGTATAATGATTGATATCTAAATTTTGGATTTTTCAGAAGGGTGCGGAGACATCTTTGGCCAATGACTGCATGACTGCTTGAGTCTGAACAGGACTATTTTCGCGTGCTTCAGTTTTTGTGTCCTGCACTATGTGCATCATAGTAACAGCAGGACCACAGTCAGATATCAACATTGTTGGAGTTCGTTAAACAAGTATAGCCATGAACCTGTGCATGAGAAACTAGCTCCTCCTCTACGTTAACAAATTCTTCTGACAATTAACCCACAGCTGAAGGCAGAAACATTAGGATGGATGACATACTGTGCTGTTCTAAGCGCCATTTCCTCTTTATCCATGAGGGGCCTTCTTGCTGGGACGTTAGAAGGGGAGCCTTGTCTACAGATGGGCCTGTGCCATGGGGAACCCAAGCGTTCTATATAGCGCTTACTGATGTGTCATAGGTGCGGAAAAGATGAAGGGTCGCCTCCTTGAGCACAAAGTCAGCTAGGAGTAGTAGTCCCCATCATTATGCCATCAAGCATCCCGCGCTGAAGGGAACCAAGAGTGGTATATAGCACCTATTGGTGTGTCACAGATGCGGGCAAGATGAAGGGCAGCCTCCTGGAGCCTAAAGTCAGGGACTCGTAGTTCCCGTCACAATGCCATCAAGCTTCCCTTGATCATTGTGCTATGTTTACACATAGGTATCTCGTTAACCATGGATTATTCACCAAGAACACTCCTTGGGAACCAGAAAGTAGTGGGAATAGCAACCACATCCTACTTCTGGCCCAGGAACGCGCTCGATGGCCCCCTTGGCCAAGAGGGCCTACACTTCCTCTTGCAGAAGTTGCAAGTGAACCCAGGACACGCGGTGGTACTGTGGTGGCATGGCTGGAGGGGTCGCCTCAAAGGGGAGGGAGTAGCCCCTTCGGACGATTTGCAGCACCCACCTGTCCGAAGTGATGGTGCGCCAGTGGAGGAGGTGACGACGGACCCTGCCCCCCACTGGCGTCAAATGGGACTGAAAGCTCAGACTAGGAGGGCTTTGAGGCGGATGCTGCGAGGGTGGTTGTGGACTGGCCGGGCCGTTGTCCTCTGGCACCGCCACGGCGGTTACCACGTCCACTGCCGTGCTGGATGTTAGACTGCGGCCTGTAGCTGGCAAGACGTGAAGGGGCGCCCCTTCCTTGGCCACGAAAGGAGCGAAAGGCAGACTGCTGCTGACGCTGGCCCGAGAGGCCTAAGGACTTGGTCGTAGCCCTGGAGTCCTTGAAGCGTTCAAGCGCATGATCTGCCTTGCCACCAAAGAGGTGGCTGCCATCAAACGGCATGTCCATGAGGGTGTTCTGGACATCAGCCGAGAAGTTGGCGGACCTCAGCCAGGTGTGGCGGTGAACCGCCACCGTCGTTGACATCACCCTGCCCAGCAAGTCCGTGGTCTTCAGCCCACATCGTATGGAATACTGAGCTGCGTCTCGTACCTCGGCGATGGCTTGAGCGAGCTTTGCCGGGCCTCCTCCGGGCACTCTGGCAGAACGTCCGCAACCGTATCCCACAGAGAGTGGGTAGAACGGCCCAAAAGGCAAGCGGTGTTGACTGACCGCAATCCACAACTGAGGGACGAGAACGGTTTCTTACCAAACCTTTTCATACCTTTTGGATTCCCGATCTGGGGGTGCAGTCGGGAATGCGGATTGGGAAGTAGAGGCCTGGGTAACCAGGCTCTCATGGGTGGGGTGGGTGGACAGGAAGCTAGGGTCGCCCGGAGCTGGGCGGTCAACCTGTAATGTGACTCGTGTGTCCCTGGTGGGGTACATACGTAATGGTATAAATCATTAGACACTGATCCCAAGTGGATGAGAAAGTACTTATTTACTTAGCCACTTTCTCAATGTTACAATACTTCAAATGTAGATTATACTGTCCATAACAAATACATACATTACATACGGTGCTCTACAAAAGTGTTGCGTGAAAATTGACACAAAAATACAAAAACACAATTACATACAAAATACAAATATTCGAGGTTGTCGAATGTAAATACAATAGTCTTTTTAGGCAAAATGTATCCTTTAGTTCCTATCAGACTTTGTGCAATTCGATCTCTAGTGAGTTACGTCGATGTTTCGACCCTGTTGGTGATGCGCTGACCACGTGCATCAAGGGCGGCTCTTCATCAGGACTGGGTAAGCGATGGACAGCCTTGATTTCTTCAAATGTTATCCGTCCGGTGCCCGTCAGCCGGCTGGGTCCCCCGGTGGCAGGTGGCTTACTGCACCTGTATTTTAGTTGGTGGGTTCCTCAGTAACAATAAGGAGCCAAAGTGTTATGCTTGGGCGGCTAGGCAACTGCTCAAGCACTGGAGCGACCGTCTCCTCGGATTCTCCTTCATGACCGAAGTCGCCGACGGCGCCGGGGCCGAAGCACCCGACGGCGCCGGAGCCGAAGCACCCGGACCGTCTGGACTCCCAGTCGGGGCCGCGAGGCCCGGAGGCACCGCGTGACCCAACGGAGGAGAGAGGGACCTCATGGCCATGAGAAAGGCCTCGATCTCCTCCGGTGTCGCGTTCAGCCCAGGGACCGGCGGGTATGGAGCTGGCCACGGCGTTTCCCTTCGGGCCGCATCGTGCGAGCGTCTAGGGGAGTCAGAAGAGCGATGTCATCTCTTCGACTTCTTATGCCTCTTACCTGAGGACTTGGAACCCGACAAATAGTGTCGACTCGCGAGCTTCGATGACTGTGGCCCCGCGACCGGTCCCTCGACCCCCTCCTGCACCGGGACCTTGAGAGGCGCGGGGCCAACTGCCGTAGCTCGAGGTACTTATGGGACCGCTCCCATCTAGCCTTCCACGTCAAGGCCCAGCAGTCGGGGCACGACCGGTTGTCATGGTCGGCCCCAAGGCAATACAGGCACCGGCGGTGGGGATCGGTAACCGATATCAGTCGGGTGTAGTTGGTACAGGGCTTGAACCCGGACATCCCTACTGGCACCGAGAGTCGTGAAGAGGTCAAAAATTATCAAAAAAGTTTAGTCAAAAAGTGACTAATGTACTGCTTTCACCGGACCTGCGCTTGCTGGCGCGGAAAAAAGAAGAACTGACGTCTGCGCGTGAGGGCGGCGTCTAAGTACTCCGACGACGTCATCCCGGTGCCAACGACGACGGACGCGGAAACGCAGACGACGCCTACCGACGCGCAGGGGTACTGCTACGCAAAATTTTCCGGATCTAGTCTGACGCCGGGGGGATTATTCGAAGGTAAGGAATCTAATTAACGTGTTTCTTTCAGATAAAACAAATGTAGTGATGGGCCAGTTCTTTCTGGCACTGGGCTGCAACCCATCACCCATAGTGCATAGACACTCCTTTTGCCTTCGTGCAGGAGCACACAATGGGAAATGTATCCCCAATCATGCCAGTTTGTGCTTGGGTTGGGGGAAGAAAGCACCAGGAGACACAGGTTATTGTTTTCATATAAGTATGGGGAGGTTGCCAGTCCGTTCTGGCATCAGTCCACACGCCTTTCCCAGAACACGTACCGCCTTAGTTCGACAGACTGCAGAGTTTAGCTTCAAAGTACCCTCAACAAGGGGTAGAAGGCAGCACTATGCGCAGGGTTTTTAATAACACAATAGGATTGGGACATCCACCTTTTGGAATCAGACAGCAGCACTCCACCCTTGGGCACAAAAAATCTTTTTGCCCCTGGGGGCAATATTAGTGAGATTACCTGCAATCTGCCTGTCCCAGCGGGGCAGAAATCACTAGTAGACACCATCTTTTTTTAATAGCACAAAATGGTTGGGATAGCCCTTCATGGCATTGGGCTGCAGAATCTTTCTGCCCCCACCCCTGTCAGTTGGACACAAAGCACGATTTGAACCTAGTAATAGTGAATGGTGCAGCCATTCATGAAATCCGTGATCTGGAAGATTTATCACGGTTCAGACGTGTCATCAAAACTTTTCTTTTTAATAAAACTAACTGATTCCGCTGCATTCTGTTATGTTGTGTATACCTTTCTTGGCGCCAGGACGCCCCTTTGCTGGGGCAGCTGCGCGCGGTATAAAAACCATTAACATAACATAACATAACATGCCTCTCCTGGCAGAGGCTCAAATCCATCCATATCAGTATTTTCCCTCAACTGTGGGGGTACAGATTTTCCCCCAATCTGCCTCAAGTCAAGCAGCAAGGGAAATCAAGTGAGATAAGGGTTAAGGGAAGAGCAAGGCATACATTGTATTAGAAAGCTAAGCTCTCCACACTGCATTATGTTGCTTGATCAAAAATGATCTGTGGTCTCCTGGGGGATATTTCAAGCCCCTGAGGTTTACATGTCAGGTGTCGCACCTATCTGCTCCAGAAGTAGGGCTGAAACATAGACAGTAAAGTTCAGAGCAAGCCAAGCCTTGTGCCACCAAGCTGTGCTCTCCGGTATGTCTTTTTTGTCCATGACCAAACAAATTCCTGCTATATAGGTAGTAATTCATGACCTTCGTTGTTGTATTAGAGGGTAACACTGCTGGTTTGCTACCCCAGAAGAGATGAAAAGCAGAGAGTAAGTAGAAGCCGATGTGAGGCTTGTACAGCTTACACCAGAGAGGCTAGCTTCCACTACATTTCTTTTTTGATGCTTAGCCCAAAATAACATGAGGCCCAGAGATTTTCATAGTGAGTATAACACCTATTTTCTACACTTCTCCAACGGTATTACTTCCAAAAGTACCTCTACTCAGAGACTGAAAAAGAACCACAGAGCATGCATCCTTTCAGATTGTCACCAACACCACCCTGAAAGAATTTCTGCTCAGTGCAGCTCAAATCCCAAAACAGAATTTCTTTTGGGAAGGGGCTAGCAAGTGGAAACATTTCTATGGAGTTGCCAGCTTAAAGGGCTAGAAATTACCATGGGACACCAGACGTTCTTTTTGCACAACTGGAAAATTTGAAACAGGCTGGAGAACTGAGCTCACTCACACAAAGCATGTCTCTCACAGACTACTACCTACTGATGAAGCATGGACTCGTATAAAAGAGACTTGCTCGGAAGTAATCCTCTCATATAATCCTGTAACAAAGTATTATTAATGTTTGTAATACTCATTTTACACAAAATTCCATATTTTCTATAAAGGGGGAAGCTTGCCAATGTGTTTTACTAACAAGTAACCCGAGTGTGTTTTAAAATGCCTGCCAACACGGGAAAATGTACTGCACGTGCGTGCATGATGTCTTAACGCTTGGAGGGAAAAAATTGCCTCTGCGCACTAGCATTTAATATGGCCGTCTGAAAAATCATGTACTAAGCATCTGCTTTGCGGAAACTAAAACAAGATATATATACTAAGGGCTAATGCATAAAAAGATTTCATAAGTAAATGGGATTAGAGTAGAGATAGATGGTATACAGTGAATTAATCTATTTTCGATTCTAATACTTTGTCTTTTGACCTCTCTATTAGTTTGTATTTGGGCCTTCTAGAGACGCCAAGGTCTGCCACCTATGTGGGTCTTGGGGCATGCGCAAGAGAGACAACTCCAAAGTAGTGAGCTCTAGTCTTGGGACCTAGCCAAGGACATTCTCCACAGAGGTCCTGGGAACCAGCTGAACATCCTGAAGATTCAATGGACCACTGTGAAAATTGTATACAATGTTGTCGATAATATTTGCTAATATGGGTGGGAAATAAAGCTTGGGAGAACAAATTAATGGGCGGGAACTGAAGAAAAAATTAAAACTTAGCATGGTGTGATGATCCTCCCCTCAGACTCATCCAATCAGAAATAGGAGTTTCATAAAGTGGGTGGGACATGCCATTAGGAGAGTATAAATGAAGTAGTTAGACAGATTAGTTTTAGGCAGTCACAGCCAGAACGCTGAGAGACCGAGATGCTGTCTGAATGCTGATCGAATACCTGGAGAAGCAGACTCAAGAAAATTAGAATAAGAAGAAGATCGCAGAAGAATCGAGGAGGTAATCGAATTAGAAGAAGATCGTGGAAGAATCGAGGAGAAAATTAGTATCAGAGAGGGGTGAGGCGCAGGCGTCGAATCCAGAAGAGGTCATCTATCCTGTCCTGAAGTACCTGTCACCTGAACTTTCTAAAGGGCCAGTTAACTCTTGGCCAGAGGGGTCTGATTTTCGCACCATCCTAGGTAAATATAAATCTGTACATTGTGTCAATGTGCTCCCTCTTTCTATCCTCTCTTTTCCTGAGGTACTCGTTATTGTGGAATCATAGTCTAATTTGATAAACCGATCTTACCTTCTCTGAATAATGGAGTTAACACTGTAATTTGTCTGCTCTTATGATTAATTTAGATAAACATTTTAAATCTTTCCGAGGCTGTGGTTATTTCACATAGAAAATCAGGTAATTGAGACTTATGTCATAATCATCAAATCCTAATTAACTAAAATAGATCCATTAGTTATGAAATGGCTTCGGATCAGTAAAAGATAGGAGAAATAGATAAATAAATGAACTTACATTTTTAGCCCTATAAACTTGATCCCCAGTGGTGTTCACTGACCTATAAGAGTGAGTGTGTGTATGGGCCCATATGAACATATTGTGATAGATGTCTGCAGGTTGGTATCCCGCTGGATCAGTTTGCTGGTAGCAGAGGTATGGTTTTTATTAATTAGTTTGGTGATTATTGGTTATCGATTTATGTTTTAACAAACCTGTTCGTATATTGTTTTATGTTGTCTGGAAATTCCCGGGAAGTGTATAGCGGGTGGTGAATGGAAGCCACACTTCAGCGAGGTTATTCGTTTGTTTTAGTATTGTGAATAAGTGAGAGTGATTGTTGGCAAACAGTTCGTTGGTGAAACTTTGGTGTTATATCACCTAGAAAGGGTAACACTAGAGGAGTAGCAGCATCATCTAAGCTTGGGTGAAGAGTAAACAGAAAGGTTTTTACTCGTAGCGTGTGAAGGGTAAACCGAAGAGGTAAAAGATTTTAGTAGTGAAGAAACACACATAGTAGCGAGTGTTCTATGTTGTTACTAATGAAATTTTGGTGAAAGGTGAAAAGAAAATAAGTTTTTGTATTACCTTTTGAAGGGAGGGTCAGTTGCCGGAGCTGCGCTGAAGTCACAGAGTGCCGCGCTAGGATTGGTTGAAGCAGCAGGTGGGTGACAAGACAGGGAATTGTAAAGGAAAGGTCAGTGGTTGCACTGACGTCACAGAGTGGCACGCTGGGATTGGTCAAAAACAGCAGGTGTGTGATTTTCAGAAGATTGTAAAGGAGGTGTCAGTAGTGAGGATCGATACTGACGTCACAATAGAGCTGCACTAGTATTGGTTGAGTGGATCCTGTAAATTTGAGCTTGATTGGAATAAAAGAATAAAGGCTGCAACAGGATTGGAGGAACCTGAATAAAACAGAAACGCTAATTGGTTAAACAAAAAGAAGCTGTGGTAATATTAGACAGTGGAGTTTATATGTGGAAATACGAACAGACATTAATAGGAAATCGCCCAGATAGAAAATATTTAGGTTTTGCAAGAGAGCAATATATAAGAGGATCTCATCCTAAAATGTACGTAGAGAAAAGAAAAATGCAGTTTGTGCAAAGAATCAAAAATTACTTCGAGAAAGATAAACCCATCAAAAGTAGAGAAGGAATTATTTTCACACCGCCAAAAACTCCTGCCTCATTTATGATGACGGAGAGAGGTTATCATACCTGTGTATGGTTCGAGGACTGGATTGAATATACAAAAGGTGACAGAATATTAGCTTTCCCAGAAAATGGTACGTTTAATGGGAGAATTCTTCAGAATGTAAGGACAAAAATGAATGACTTAGAGCCCAGTCCCAGATTAACCCGGTATGAAGCCTTAGAGGAATGGGAAATGGAGGCCTTTGATCGTGACAGATCTAGAAGAACTAGGGGTTATAGAGGAATCTATCCTAAAGGAATGAATAATTCACTTGAAGCTGAGATGAAAAAATGGAGACAGGTAATTGTTACAGAAGGACTGTATCCTGTATTAATGCTAGAGGAACAGTCGGGAGGCAAAAGTACAGGAAAAACAAAACATTTAAGAATGACTGGTTGTGGATGATCAGAAGATGAGTTTATGGAAGATATCCTAACAAAGAATCCTCCACCATATCAAGAAGGACCCAGTAGAACTACACTAAGTGCCCCTACTTTAGAAACACCATTAGTTCTACACATTATGCATGACTCCTTAAATGAAAGGATACTCCAGGAAAAAGAAAGAGAAACAATAAATAAAAATAGAAAATAATTAATACAGAAAATAACCCAATTAAGTTGACATCCTGGGGCATTAACTATCCCAGTGACTATAGTTCCTGTAGTCCAAGTTTATGGGGATAAAAAAATTGCCAGAAAACACCAGACCTGACCACTCCTATCGTAGAACCTAGAAAAGAGAATGTAATTATTAAAGATCAGACCAGTAACTGTGAATCAGTAATATCACTAATGGACTTGCCAATAAGAGAACAGATAAATGAAACCCCAAGAAGAGTTACACCTAGTTGTTCCAAAGAAATAAGACTAGAAATCTCCACAGGAACTAAGAGTGCCTTAATAGTATCCCCAGATGAATTAGAAAGGTGGGCAGAGGGAATAGACAAACCGAATCCACAACCAAAGATTTTGTATATTTATAAGTTAAAAGTAGAATTGGAAAAGATGATAGCTAGAAATGTAGGAGTAGACAGACTGAATACATACAGTGAGGATGAATTATTATTCATATGTAAGAGCATAACTAGAAATTAAAAAATGTTTCATAAACAATTGACAGAGCTTGCATCTGAGATGGGAATTGAAGTAGGGAGATCGAAGGTGTTGCAGAAACCTTACAGAGCAAATTGTACTTACAAGGATTTGGAAAATATGACTGTGTCGGGAAAGAAATTACAGATTAAGAAATTAATGACAATATTACAGAAATGGGGAGAATTAGACAGGTGGAGAACAAGATGGACCTAGAAAAAGGAGGAAGCACAGGCCAGCAGAACTGCATCAGAATATTTATTAAGAGAACCTAAGAATACAGAAAGAGTATGCCCAATAAGAGAAGTACCTGGAGGAGGTTATGTACATGTTCTGTGGACTCGAAAAGATATTTTATCATTTACTAATGATTTTCCAAAGTTGCGAGAGAAACCAGTTGAATGGTATACAGGTTGGAAGGTTTATGAAAGTTTCTAAAGTTTTGTTGAAGTATTTAGATGGTTTATTTGACATAGTAGTACCTACAGATTTGTGGACTGAATGTAAAATTACTGTTGATTGGCCTAGTGATAAATACCCAAGAGATGAGAAAACAGGAGCACCCTCAGAGGAGGTAATGAAGAAATATAACCAGGTGATCACTTAAAAGGGAAAATTCCCCCAAAAGAAACAGATTGGATCAAAATAGACAGAACAACCCAGGAAATAAATGAGACTGCACATACTTATTATGAACGCCTGTTACAGGTATTCAAACAGTTTAGTGGTTTTGAGACTATTGGAGATGAAAGTATGGGACATTTTGTGCATCGGTTTGTATCTGGACTAAGGCCTGAGATTTGTCAGATGATTCAGCACCACGTAATGTTGGCAAGTAAAACCAATAGTTGAGGTACAAAAATATGCAAAATATTGTGGAGATGAAATTGACAATAGACGAAAAATGTTAGAAGAAAAAGTAAATGAGGGCACAAGTAAAATTAGAAGAACAGCAAGAGATTAAATTAAATAATCAGACTAATGATCAAACAAAGGGATACGGACAACATGAAAAAATTGGGTTAAAACCTAAAGGAAAGATGAGTAGAGAGGAAGCAAGGAAGGAATTTCCTTGTCATGGGTGCAGAAAGTTGGGGCATTGGAAAAACAAGTGTAAATCAAAATTTAAATCCACAGACGCAGAATGAGGTGATATTCAATCAATCAATCAATCAATCAGTCATTTGTAGAGCACGCTACTCACCCGTGAGGGTCTCAAGGCGCTAGGGGGAGAAGGGATGCAGCACCTGGTCGAACAGCCAGTTTCCGGAAGGTCAGCAGGTCCTGGGTCAGGAGCAGGCGCAGGTGGGCAGGGAGGGTGTTCTATGTCTTGGCGGCGAGGTGGGTGAAGGATCTGCCGCCGGAGGTCATACGGCGGATGCGAGGGACAGTGACGAGGGCGAAGTCAGCAGAATGACACTGGCGTAGAAGGACAGTCGTTCGTTGAGGTAAGCTGGTCCGGCATTGAGGAGAGCTTTGTGAGCGTGGGTGAGGAGCTTGAGGAGCTTGAAGGTGATCCTCTTGTTGACCGGGAGCCAATGCAGATCTCTCAGGTGGGTGGTGATGTGGCTGTTGTAGGAGAGTAGGGTCTGCTTTCCTATGGTCACCCCACTCTTTGCTTTTTGCTTCACTGGTTTTCGACTTAGATGTGGCTGTGGGCCTGCTAAACAGACCCACAGCCCTGCTGTTCTCTCTCTAAATTCACACCATGCACTTTAGGTACATCATCAATTGGGAATTGGGTCACTCTTATGAGTCCCTGTACAGTGTACCATAGGTACCAAGGGCATAGGTGCACCCAAGGCCTACCTGGGGCTGCAGCATATCTTTTGCCACCCCTGGCTGGCCATCCAAACTGACACAACTGGCTGATCACTCAGCTGGGGCAAGGTTGTGTAATCACCCCTTGCTTAGGTATAGTATTCCTATATCTAACCTTATATCTAGACACATATACACCTATAAGTCACTCCTCTGGCAGGCCTTAACAATCCTAGAGGCAGAGTGCTTGGTTTTATGTGAGATGAGGCTCTAGCATAAGCTGAGCCTGTCTGCAGCTTTCGGAACCATGTCATTATAGCTGTTCTAGGATATAGCCATACCATATACTCTTAAGTGCATTATGAACCTCGCAGTTAAATGCTAACATTGGTTTGGCTTTATCAAAACATGTCGTGTAAGGTGTCATACGCTTTGGAATACTACCCCCTCGCCAGTTCTGGCGACGAGGGTAGCATTCCACCCTTCTAGAGGGAGAAGACATGTTGTTCCTACTAATCCCAGTTAAAGTTAACCAGAGCCTCAGCATCATAAAATGGATGCTGCTGCCACAGACACAAGTCTGACCTCCTGCAGCTGGGAGTCCTTCCAGCGAGGGAGGCTTGGACAATAGGTTTCCTGTCTTGGGAGGTGCTAGCACCACCCCAGACAGGCCATAGTGTATTAGGGCAGGGAGGGCTGAATGAAATGAGACACTGCCTGGGGCACACATGGTGTCCCATGCATAGTCCGGTTCAAACCGGTGCTGGGGCACTCCAGCCCCAGCTCTGGCGCAGAACTGGACAAAGGGAAAGGGGTGTAACCACCCCCTTCCCTGGTCCCACCCATAAGAGGGACCTAGCAGGTAATCCAGCCCCTAAATGTTGTATATAGGTAGGAGCTGAGTCCCAAGACTTTAGATTTATCCTGACTGAAACTTGAAACGAAACTCTGGACCTTCGACGTTCTACCTGAAGATAGAAGACTGAAGAATCTCCCTTGTGGTCAAGGAGTGACCATCCTGTGTAAGCAGGCACTATCAAGCGATCACGGTTTGCTTTGTCGACGCTCCCGTCGGAGCCCGAGCACAGAGCCTGACAAGACCAGGCTTCCAACAGCCCGATCCACAGTCACAGCAGAGCTGAGACCCGTGGAGGCGATGAGAGACGTGGGATCGGCCATCTTGGAATCCAGCTAATTGCTTTCCGTGCAACTTCTGAGGCACCCTCGAAGTTGTGCATTGGGGATTGCGAAGCCCCAGCCCCGAGCACCAACTGCACCGAAGATCAGCCCTCCACACTCCACGAATTCTGCGTGGGGCCCTTCTGCATTTCCTGCTTGACGCGTCTGTCCGGTCACTTGCCTGTTGGCTAGTGGCCTCTGTGACGACGATCCTTTAAATCTACACTACTGATCTGGTTGCTCCAAACTGGCCCCTCCTGCTTCCCTGAAAAGGAGAAGCCCATCAGACCTTGCTGGTCTGATCCAGAAGCCATCTTCGATTCCTGCGTGGGTTGCCTTTGCCAAGGCTTGTTGACTCCAATCCGGAAGGCGACACCGCCGACAGCGAGAGCCTTCGTGGGACAGTCCGTATCCAGCTCCTGGTCATCGTCGACACCTCCTGGTCCACGTGGCTGCAGAGACAAGCTTCACGACATCACCTGATTGCTTCGCGACATCGCCTGGTTCCTTCCTGGTTCCATCCTGGTCACTGGCTAGTGACCCAGACTCTGTCCCCTCTGCTTTCAGGTACTCTTCATCCTCGATCCGCCCTTGGATCCAACCGGACACTTCCCTCCTGGTCGCCTGCAGCATCTTTCTTCAACGCTCCATAGCATTCAGCGACGAAACCCGACACACTTTGACACCTATGCCCTGCTTCCTGTGGGTGAGGTAACGCGAGTACTTCAGTGCTCCTGTGGGTATTTACTATCCTAGTGTCTAACTTTCAAGTAGCTTTCTCCTTGTCCATCCGGAAGTGACCTAAAAGAACTAGTTTCCAATTCTTTCGTTACCATTCTAACTCTATGGTAACTCGGTTGTGTGTAAAGACACTGCACACGCATCCCGTGGACCTCTTGCTTCCTAACTCTTGGTAGTACAGCGTAGCCCCAGCGATTCTCCAGGCCCTAGGCCTATCCTTTGTTCGTGACGTGTTTCTTATACCACTATTTTAGTATATGGTTCGAAGTGCCCCTAGGGCATTACTGTTTTTTGGGCAACTTATTGTATGCTGATTAAGTATCTTGTTATGTGCTTGTGCCTCTAACCTCATAAAGAGTTCAGAGGATTAATTTAGTAATAAATACATATATATTTTATATATATGCTATAATATTCCTTAGCACACGTAAGTTGAAATGATGTTATATATACAAGTGTTTCCACATTCTGATATAATCATGAGAAGTAGTTGTTATTGGTTCTTCAATTTCTGTTTTATTCTTGTTCACTGGAAATTTTCAACACAGCCACACAGCCGACACGTGTTTCGTCGTATCTGGGAATGTAACCCTACGACTTTTTCAAGGCTGCAGATTTTGAAAACAAAAGCAACATAGACATATTGCCAAATGTATGTGTACTTTAGATCACTATTTTCAATTAGATTAAAACCCATTATTCATTTCATCATATAGGTTAATGACCGTGGCCCACACCGTCATTAGGTGCCAAACTTTGTCTATCAGTGAGCACAATAGAAAACATAATGCATGTCATCCCTTCCATTTTGGAAAACATATTTCACACCTTGATAAGTTGTCATAGTTGGTAGTACAAAATCAACATTGTTCCCAATTAGGAGTCACAACCTAATACATGATAGATCAACTTTCGTGTAACACAGAATGTACCTCTGTTATTTACAGACGGTCTATGACCCTGTATGAAGTGGAGAGATCCCATACTTGGATGGTCTTATTAAGGCGTGATTCAATATCGTGTGCTATCAACATTAGTGTACACATTTTATTCTTTATGCGAACCCTAAACCAAACACCACGTGGCAAATATTCCAAACATTTATTTTTGTTGTGTTTTTTGAGTGCTCATATTCGTATTCATTAAAGGCTAATTCATGCATGACTCGTGATAAAATGTATGGTTAACCCTTGTTGGTGAATACCTATTTCCAGATCTGTTCTTTCTCACTGTCAGGATAATAAGTAAAAAGCAGTATAAGTACTTTCCGTTATTTTGTTTTTTGTTATTTTGTCACACTGGATTTTCTTGAAGAAATTTTAGGGGGGGCTGACTTACTCAGTATGCGGTGATACTTCCAACCCGCATGGGGGTTCTACGGGGGTCCTCAGCTGTATATTTTTCTATGATTGCAGTCCATTTATCTCCATGTTTTAATTGTTGCTGGAAGGCTGAAATGAATATTATTTATTAGGACTTTTATTTCTTTCAGATTGCCATTCTATAACAAGAGTACTAAATGGTATTTTATTATAAATTTGTAATGCATTTGGAATGATTCCTTTTGACTCTCCAATTTTATTTGTATATTTACCCTTTTAAGTTAACATTACTTGTTCAATCCAATATTTGTTTAACATCATGTATGATGTTTCCAGTCTTTAATCTTTATATATATCACTATTTCTTCTCTATCCCCCTTATGCTAAAATAAATCGAATGAGGCATTGTTGTGTCCTCCCATATTTTGTTAATTATTAAAGTTAGTTGAACGATCTAATTACAGAGATTAGTTCCCAGCTCTCATCTCTCCAAACGAAGGTTTGCTGGTTCGCTTACCTTTCGCCCGATATATCGCAGCCCGAGAAGTGTTCCCCGTTTATGATCAGCGTGTCCGCTCGATTGCCATCTGTTCAGCCCGCCGCTTATTTATTTCAAAATACTTCCGTGTTTTGAAAACGGTGATGAGTGGTCACTCAAAGGCACATGACCTGCGTGCCAGTGTTCAATTCGCCGATTGGGCTAAAACTACACGTGACATCGGTTAAGTTGTTTTCTGTTTTAATTCCGAAATACGGTCGCCATCTTAGACCGTGCAATTGAAGGTTCATATCGGTCTATACTGTCCCTTATTCTTTATTTTATTCTCTGGTTTACCAATATTTCATGGTGCTTTTTATTCAAGTAAACGAAATACAATATTATATCATCATATGGTGTGACGGTTAGTCTAACAATTAAAGTTTCTCGGTTTATGTACATGGGTGATAGTTCATTTATTTAAATAAACAAGGTGCAATTCAGTAATCAGAATCACCATATACTCGAACGGTCAGAGTATTAGTGCATTCCTATTGGTTAAAATCTATTCGTTTGTTCAATACTCGTGTCTCAAGCTCACCCCATGTTTATTTTAAAGCAATTCCGTATTTTAAAGGAATGATTAGGATACACGGTCGCCATCTTAGAGCATTCGTTTTGAGATAGAAATAGGTCTCTCTATTCATAAATTATCCCATTTCCTATAACTCCTCAGTTTGTAACATCATTGTATTTGGTTAGTCGGGTTGCAGTTTGGTATCATTGAATACTAAGAGTGATTCAAATGTCATATTATTTTCCAATATTCTAAGGATACATACGATACTAATCCCAAAGTTGGCATTTGGATGATATTGTTATTACATATTAGAAGTAATATCTCCATATTCATTTGTATTACCTATTGTCGTTTTTAAGCAACCCTCGTACGTTTTCATTAGTTATTATATTATAAAGCCGGCTCCAATAGCATTCCGACATTATTCTAAGTATTTCCACTCTTTTGTTAATCTTTACGCGTATTTCAATATCCTTATTCCACCAAAGTTCCCAAATATTAAGGTCATGTTCTAACGGACCGTGAGTGCTCCTAATGTGAGGGGACTTTCTATTAGCGGAATAGGTTTCATTGTGGTGAGATTTTGTTTTGTATTGATTGTCAATGGTAAACCAGCCATCCATTTATATAGTATCTTGAGTGTGAGTGAAAGATAAGTTCTTACACAGTTTGTGAGCTAATGGTCTCTCCATCATGTAGGATCAGTACATGGTCATGTTACTAACATTCAGAAGCAAGTTTATAAGACACATTAATCATACACTCACATGTACATTTCATTTTTCAGTTGAATTTCATTTAGGTACATTTATATGTGATTATATTGTGTACAGAATGTGTGTTTTGTCACCTACCTCCCTAGGAAGTAATGTAGCTCATGGTCAATGTTTAAGCCCTGTTCTACACTTCGCATCTTCATAATCCAAAGGGCTTCTCTCTGTCTTAGTGTTAGCTCTCTATTGCCTCCCCTAGGGTGTCTTGGTGTGTGTTCCATTCCAAATAATTCAAACGTCTGGTGTGTTGTTTGTGCAGGCCAAAAGGATGATAAAATAAGACTAGTTACTGGCTATAATAACTGGCCTGGAGTATTGATGAACAGCCTAAACAAACATTGGCATCTTCTAAAGACAGATACCCTACTGAGAACGCATATATCTGATAAACCCACACTCACATATCGAAAGGGAAAGACAATCAGAAATATACTGAGCCCAAGCTACCCAACTGAGAAAGCTCCTAAAACGTGGTTGGATAAACACACAACGGGCTTCTATAGCTGTAACAACTGCAGTGCATGCAAATGGGCCTACAAAAAAATAACTGAATTTGAGGGTCCATATGGGAGAAAGTACCGTATATATACCAACATCAACTGCATGACGAAGTTTGTAATCTACACTTTGGTCTGCAAATGTGGTAAAAAATATATAGGCAGCACTATATGAACATTAAGGGAAAGAATCAATGAACACATAAGGGCGGTGAAACAGGGTGATATGCGATACCCTGTTGCTGCCCACATGTCAATCTGCCCTGCACAAACAACACACCGGACGTTTGCATTTTTTGGAATGGAACACACACCAAGCAACCCTAGGGGAGGCAATAGAGAGCTAACCCTAAGACAGAGAGAAGCCCTTTGGATTATGAAGATGCGAAGTGTAGAACAGGCCTTAAACATTGACCATGAGCTACATTACTTCCTAGGGAGGTAGGTGACAAAACACACATTCTGTACACAATATAATCACATGTAAATGTACCTAAATGAAATTCAACTGAAAAATGAAATGTACATGTGAGTGTATGATTAATGTGTCTTATAAACTTGCTTCTGAATGTTAGTAACATGGCCATGTACTGATCCTACATGATGGAGAGACCATTAGCTCACAAACTGTGTAAGAACTTATCTTTCACTCACACTCAAGATACTATATAAATGGATGGCTGGTTTACCATTGACAATCAATACAAAACAAAATCTCACCACAATGAAACCTATTCCGCTAATAGAAAGTCCCCTCACATTAGGAGCACTCACGGTCCCTTAGAACATGACCTTAATATTTGGGAACTTTGGTGGAATAAGGATATTGAAATATGCGTAAAGATTAACAAAAGAGTGGAAATACTTAGAATAATGTCGGAATGTTATTGGAGCCGGCTTTATAATATAATAACTAATGAAAACGTACGAGGGTTGCTTAAAAACGACAATAGGTAATACAAATGAATATGGAGATATTACTTCTAATATGTAATAACAATATCATTCAAATACCAACTTTGGGATTAGTATCGTATGTATCCTTAGAATATTGGAAAATAATATGACATTTGAATCACTCTTAGTATTCAATGATACCAAACTGCAACCCGACTAACCAAATACAATGATGTTACAAACTGAGGAGTTATAGGAAATGGGATAATTTATGAATAGAGAGACCTATTTCTATCTCAAAACGAATGCTCTAAGATGGCGACCGTGTATCCTAATCATTCCTTTAAAATACGGAATTGCTTTAAAATAAACATGGGGTGAGCTTGAGACACGAGTATTGAACAAACAAATAGATTTTAACTAATAGGAATGCACTAATACTCTGACCGTTCGAGTATACGGTGATTCTGATTACTGAATTGCACCTTGTTTATTTAAATAAATGAACTATCACCCATGTACATAAACCGAGAAACTTTAATTGTTAGACTAACCGTCACACCATATGATGATATTATATTGTATTTCGTTTACTTGAATAAAAAGCACCATGAAATATTGGTAAACCAGAGAATAAAATAAAGAATAAGGGACAGTATAGACCGATATGAACCTTCAATTGCACGGTCTAAGATGGCGACCGTATTTCGGAATTAAAACAGAAAACAACTTAACCGATGTCACGTGTAGTTTTAGCCCAATCGGCGAATTGAACACTGGCACGCAGGTCATGTGCCTTTGAGTGACCACTCATCACCGTTTTCAAAACACGGAAGTATTTTGAAATAAATAAGCGGCGGGCTGAACAGATAGCAATCGAGCGGACACGCTGATCATAAACGGGGAACACTTCTCGGGCTGCGATATATCGGGCGAAAGGTAAGCGAACCAGCAAACCTTCGTTTGGAGAGATGAGAGCTGGGAACTAATCTCTGTAATTAGATCGTTCAACTAACTTTAATAATTAACAAAATATGGGAGGACACAACAATGCCTCATTCGATTTATTTTAGCATAAGGGGGATAGAGAAGAAATAGTGATATATATAAAGATTAAAGACTGGAAACATCATACATGATGTTAAACAAATATTGGATTGAACAAGTAATGTTAACTTAAAAGGGTAAATATACGAATAAAATTGGAGAGTCAAAAGGAATCATTCCAAATGCATTCCAAATTTATAATAAAATACCATTTAGTACTCTTGTTATAGAATGTCAATCTGAAAGAAATAAAAGTCCTAATAAATAATATTCCTTTCAGCTTTCCAGCAACAATTAAAACATGGAGATAAATGGACTGCAATCATAGAAAAATATACAGCTGAGGACCCCCGTAGAACCCCCATGCGGGTTGGAAGTATCACCGCATACTGAGTAAGTCAGCCCCCCCTAAAATTTCTTCAAGAAAATCCAGTGTGACAGAATAACAAAAAACAAAATAACGGAAAGTACTTATACTGCTTTTTACTTATTATCCTGACAGTGAGAAAGAACAGATCCGGAAATAGGTATTCACCAACAAGGGTTAACCATACATTTTATCACGAGTCATGCATGAATTAGCCTTTAATGAATACGAATATGAGCACTCAAAAAACACAACAAAAATAAATGTTTGGAATATTTGCCACGTGGTGTTTGGTTTAGGGTTCGCATAAAGAATAAAATGTGTACACTAATGTTGATAGCACACGATATTGAATCACGCCTTAATAAGACCATCCAAGTATGGGATCTCTCCACTTCATACAGGGTCATACACCGTCTGTAAATAACAGAGGTACATTTTGTCTTACACGAAAGTTGATCTATCATGTATTAGGTTGTGACTCCTAATTGGGAACAATGTTGATTTTGTACTACCAACTATCAATCAATCAATCAGTGACACTTATAAAGCGCGCTACATACCCGTAGGGTCTCAAGGCGCTGGGGGGGGGGGTGCCGCTACTGCTCGAACAGCCAGGTCTTCAGCTTCTTCCTGAAGGAGAGGTGGTCTTGGGTCAGGCGCAGGTCGGTCGGGAGGGAGTTCCAGGTCTTGGCGGCCAGGTAGGAGAAGGACCTTCCTCCTGTAGTCGCTCTTCGGCTGCGGGGGGCGGCGGCGAGGGCGTGGTTGGCTGATCGGAGGTGGCGTTTGGGAGCGTAGAAGTTGACTCGGCTGTTGAGGTAGCTCGGGCCTTGGTCGTGTAGGGCTTTGTGTGCGTGGGTGAGGAGGCGGAAGGTGATTCTTTTGTTGATGGGGAGCCAGTGAAGGTCTCTCAGATGTCCGGAGATGTGGCTGGTTCGTGGGATGTCGAGGATGAGTCTGGCTGAGGCGTTCTGGATCCGCTGGAGTCTCTTCTGGAGCTTGGCGGTGGTACCGGCGTATAGGGCGTTGCCGTAGTCCAGACGGCTGGTGACGAGGGCCTGGGTGACGGTCTTCCTGGTCTCGGTGGGGATCCACCAGAAGATCTTCCGTAGCATGCGTAGGATGTTGAAGCACGCCGAGGAGACGTTGTTTACTTGCCTGGTCATGGAGAGGGAGGAGTCCAGGATGAAGCCCAGGTTGCGTGCATGGTCTGTCGGTTTGGGTGCGGTGCCCAGGGCGGGGGGCCACCAGGAGTCGTCCCAGGCGGAGGGTGAGGAGCCCAGGATGAGGACCTCCGTCTTGTCCGAGTTCAGTTTCAGGCGGCTGATCGTCATCCACTCGGCTACCTCTTTCATCCCTTCGTGCAGGTTGGCTCTGGCGGCGGCGGGGTCGTTGGTCAGGGAGAGGATCAGCTGGGTGTCGTCGGCGTAGGAGATTATGCTGAGGTTGTGTTTGCGTACGATGGCCGCGAGGGGGCTCATGTAGACGTTGAAGAGGGTGGGGCTCAGAGATGATCCTTGGGGGACGCCGCAGATGACTTCGGAGGCCTCTGACTTGTACGGTGGTAGGCGGACTCTCTGTGTTCTTCCGTCGAGGAAGGAGATGATCCATTCCAGTGCCTTCTCCTGAATTCCGACGTCGCTGAGGCGCTGTACTAGGGTGCGGTGGCAGACAGTGTCGAATGCCGCGGAGAGGTCTAGGAGGATGAGGGCCGCTGTTTCTCCATTGTCCATCAGGGCTCGGATGTCATCGGTGGCGGCGATGAGGGCGGTCTCGGTGCTGTGGTTGGCTCGGAAGCCGGACTGTGAGGGGTCGAGGGATCCGTTCGTCTCGAGGAAGGCGGCCATCTGCTTGTTGACGGTCTTCTCGATGACTTTGGCTGGAAACGGGAGAAGCGAGATGGGGCGGTAATTCTTGAGGTCGGTGGGGTCCGCTGTTGGTTTCTTGAGTAGAGCGCTGAGTTCGGCGTGTTTCCAGCTCTCAGGGAAGATGGTGGTGTCGAAGGATGTGTTGATGATGTCTCGCAGGTGGGGTGCGATGACAGCGTCGGCCTTGTTGAAGACGTGGTGAGGGCAGGGGTCGGTCGGTGATCCGGAGTGGATGGAGTTCATCGTGCGGATGGTGTCTTCGGTGCTGATCGGGGTCCAGGCGTGGAGGGTGGTGGTGGGGGGTGGTTGTTCGGTCATGGTGTGCGTTGGTTGGTTGTTGAAGCTGCTGTGTATGTCCGTGATCTTGTTGTGGAAGTATGAAGCGAGGGAGTTGCAGAGGTCTTGCGATGGGGTGACGTCGTTGTTTCCTGCGCTGGGGTTGGAAAGCTCTTTCACGATGTTGAAGAGTTCCTTGCAGTATGACAACTTATCAAGGTGTGAAATATGTTTTCCAAAATGGAAGGGATGACATGCATTATGTTTTCTATTGTGCTCACTGATAGACAAAGTTTGGCACCTAATCACGGTGTGGGCCACGGTCATTAACCTATATGATGAAATGAATAATGGGTTTTAATCTAATTGAAAATAGTGATCTAAAGTACACATACATTTGGCAATATGTCTATGTTGCTTTTGTTTTCAAAATCTGCAGCCTTGAAAAAGTTGTAGGGTTACATTCCCAGATACGACGAAACACGTGTCGGCTGTGTGGCTGTGTTGAAAATTTCCAGTGAACAAGAATAAAACAGAAATTGAAGAACCAATAACAACTACTTCTCATGATTATATCAGAATGTGGAAACACTTGTATATATAACATCATTTCAACTTACGTGTGCTAAGGAATATTATAGCTTGTGTAAGGCTCGTGCCGTCTTTGAGAAGGATTAGGGTGGTTCCTTCTACCTTTTAGCACCGTCAAATATAACCCCAAAGGGATATTATTTGTGAGAATTTCTTAGTGGCGCCGAATAACCTATACTAAACCACTATCTGTGCTCAACGTTGTATCTATAGGTGGCAGCCCTAGAATCACGATGGATACATTCAGTAATGACAGAAATCAGAGAGATAAGGAAGCTGAAGATCTTTTCAATAATATATATAATCGTGGCCCTAGTACATCAGCTCAGGGAGGCCATTCCTCTAGAAATGAGGGCTTAAAACAAAAATTTATCAGACTTGAAAGACTAAGAATGAACAAACTATCTAGATGGTGGGATGCGGCTACCTTAAAACAATACTTGAGGGTTAAACGCATCCCGAGGGGTTTGAGATCACAAATTATACCCACCTACGAAGATCTAGAGCCTGACCTACTTCTAGACTGGGAGAAGGAGCTAACAGATAACTCTAACAAGCTAATGAATATACTAATTATAAACTGTGAGAGGAAAGTCAGCCTTCTCCAGAAAGAAATTGAAAAATTAGAGTTAGGGATTAAGGACCTAAACCTACCAGAGGCAACTGATAAAAAATATTCAATTTTGAAAGATATCTTACAACGTCATGTTGCTGACATTAAAGAACGTAAGAGCAGGAAATTGAAAAGGGATGAGAGAGATTACACCAGCGGCAGAATATTCACCTTCGCTAAAAAGTATGACCATTTAGTCACAAAAAAAGATGTTCCCCAAAATTCAGGAGCGAATAGATCTGCTAGCTCCAGTATGACATCACTCAATACGACACACACTAGTGGAAGTGAACAAGAGGAACTGGATGGTATAAGTAATATCAACAGTGACACTAATAATTTTTTATTGGAAATAAGGAGAATAAAAACTGGGAACAGAGAGAATCGTAGACAGGTTCCACCAGGAAAACAAGGAGAGGCAGGAGAGGGGGGAGGAAATGCAGGTGGGCCTGGGATGAGAACCAGGTCCTGGAATGCGAATCAGAAAAAGTAGACAATGTCTCTGTAATGAATTTAAGTGATGCTGTTTTGTCTGAGGATATGATTTCTGTGTTACAAAAAGGTATGAGTTTTTGTCCCAATAATGTTGGTGATTTATGCACTACAAAAATAGATCTTTTCAAATTTATTCGGCGTCTAAAACTAAAGAAACATTTTGATTTGAACAAAACTCTAAATAAAGAACTGCAACCGAACCTTGGCTTGTTGATATGTAATGAACAATCAATAGAAGATATTCAGAACATTAGATTATTGATGTCCATTACTGATTGTGAGGATGAGGTTGTTACTACAGATATGATCATGAGGGATCTTGACATACACATGGACTTCAACATATCTAGTAATCTTAAGGATAAATCCAAATGGACACCCACAGTGACTGCGGGCAATAGTATTGATTTATTTCACAAACTGGTATCTGCTGATCTAGACAAACATGACTTCAAAGAAACAGCATTACGCAAACAGAAGGATAATCTAACACAGAGGGAAAGAACAGCGCTTAAAGAACTTAGCGACAATCTTGAACTAACAATCAGGGAAGCAGACAAGGGGGGGCAATATGGTGATTATAAGGACTAGTGATTACGAAACAGAAATACTCTCACAACTTGCCAACCCTGAATGCTATGAACAATTACAAGGCAATCCCATATGGAGACTTACAGACTATATAAATATACAACTTAAAAAATGGCATGGATTAGGTATCTTAGACGACAATGAACTTACTTACCTTAGAGTGGATCGCCCAAGATATCCATGCATATACACTCTACCAAAGGTACACAAGACAGATACATTTCCCCCAGGTAGACCGATTATATCGGGGATTGGTGGACCAACAGAGAGGATATCGGAATACATAGACATTTTCCTAAAACCATTGGTTTTAAATCTCCCATCCCACTTCAGGGATACAAAACATATATTGGGCATTATGGCTGATTTCACCTGGGAAGACACCATGACACTAGTCACTTTAGACGTAATATCACTATATACATGCATCAAAAGGGAAATTGGCCTAACTGCGATTAAAAGAATGCTTAGCAAAAGAACTGCCAGCTCATGGTTGCATACTGAGATGATTGTGGAAATGGTAGAGCTTATATTGGACAACAATGTGTTCTTATACAAAGACCGTTGATATAGACAAAAACAGGGTGTGGCCATGGGCTCCAGGTTCTCACCCTCGTACGCAAACCTACTGATGGGTTGGTTCGAGGAGTTGAGGATCTGGGGCCCATCGGGCACAGAATGGAATGACTCAATCCTATTTTGGGGCAGGTACATAGATGACTGCATCATGATTTGGACAGGAACCCCTGAAAAACTACTAAATTTTCACACGTACCTAAACAACTATGACCTTAACATCAAATTCACTATGGAGTTCAGTAAAACTAAGATACCATTCTTAGATGTAGAACTATTCATTCACAATCAGGAAATCCACAGCAGACTATATCGAAAACCGACAGCATGCAACTCACTTTTGCATGCATCCAGTGCACACCCAACACACCAAATAAGAGCGATCCCATATGGTGAACTCATACGGACGAGACGCAATTGCAGCAGAGATGTGGAGTTTGAACAGAATAAAAAAGGGGTTCTCAAGAGATTTGAGAATCGTGGGTATAACAAAAAAACTTTAAAAAAGGCAGAGCTAAGAATTGACAAAGTCAAACGGGCAGACACTCTGAAGGAACAACAGAAAAATAGGGAAAAGGATGATAAAATAAGACTAGTTACTGGCTATAATAACTGGTCTGGAGTATTGATGAAGAGCCTAAACAAACATTGGCATCTTCTAAAGACAGATACCCTACTGAGAAGGCATATATCTGATAAACCCACACTCACATATAGAAAGGGAAAGACAATCAGAAATATACTGAGCCCAAGCTACCCAACTGAGAAAGCTCCTAAAACGTGGTTGGATAAACACACAACGGGCTTCTATAGCTGTAACAACTGCAGTGCATGCAAATGGGCCTACAAAAAAATAACTGAATTTGAGGGTCCATATGGGAGAAAGTACCGTATATATACCAACATCAACTGCATGACGAAGTTTGTAATCTACACTTTGGTCTGCAAATGTGGTAAAAAATATATAGGCAGCACTATACGAACATTAAGGGAAAGAATCAATGAACACATCAGGGCGGTGAAACAGGGTGATATGCGATACCCTGTTGCTGCCCACATGTCAATCTGCCCTGCACAAACAACACACCGGACGTTTGCATTTTTTGGAATGGAACACACACCAAGACACCCTAGGGGAGGCAATAGAGAGCTAACCCTAAGACAGAGAAAAGCCCTTTGGATTATGAAGATGCGAAGTGTAGAACAGGGCTTAAACATTGACCATGAGCTACATTACTTCCTAGGGAGGTAGGTGACAAAACACACATTCTGTACACAATATAATCACATGTAAATGTACCTAAATGAAATTCAACTGAAAAATGAAATGTACATGTGAGTGTATGATTAATGTGTCTTATAAACTTGCTTCTGAATGTTAGTAACATGACCATGTACTGATCCTACATGATGGAGAGACCATTAGCTCACAAACTGTGTAAGAACTTATCTTTCACTCACATTCAAGATACTATATAAATGGATGGCTGGTTTACCATTGACAATCAATACAAAACAAAATCTCACCACAATGAAACCTATTCCGTTAATAGAAAGTCCCCTCACATTAGGAGCACTCACGGTCCCTTAGAACATGACCTTAAAATTTGGAAACTTTGGTGGAATAAGGATATTGAAATACGCGTAAAGATTAACAAAAGAGTGGAAATACTTAGAATAATGTCGGAATGCTATTGGAGCCGGCTTTATAATATAATAACGAATGAAAACGTACGAGGGTTGCTTAAAAACGACAATAGGTAATACAAATGAATATGGAGATATTACTTCTAATATGTAATAACAATATCATCCAAATGCCAACTTTGGGATTAGTATCGTATGTATCCTTAGAATATTGGAAAATAATATGACATTTGAATCACTCTTAGTATTCAATGATACCAAACTGCAACCCGACTAACCAAATACAATGATGTTACAAACTGAGGAGTTATAGAAAATGGGATAATTTATGAATAGAGAGACCTATTTCTATCTCAAAACGAAAGCTCTAAGATTGCGACCGTGTATCCTAATCATTCCTTTAAAATACGGAATTGCTTTAAAATAAACATGGGGTGAGCTTGAGACACGAGTATTGAACAAACAAATAGATTTTAACCAATAGGAATGCACTAATACTCTGACCGTTCGAGTATACGGTGATTCTGATTACTGAATTGCACCTTGTTTATTTAAATAAATGAACTATCACCCATGTACATAAACCGAGAAACTTTAATTGTTAGACTAACCGTCACACCATATGATGATATTATATTGTATTTCGTTTACTTGAATAAAAAGCACCATGAAATATTGGTAAACCAGAGAATAAAATAAAGAATAAGGGACAGTATAGACCGATATGAACCTTCAATTGCATGGTCTAAGATGGCGACCGTATTTCGGAATTAAAACAGAAAACAACTTAACCGATGTCACGTGTAGTTTTAGCCCAATCGGCGAATTGAACACTGGCACGCAGGTCATGTGCCTTTGAGTGACCACTCATCACCGTTTTCAAAACACGGAAGTATTTTGAAATAAATAAGCGGCGGGCTGAACAGATGGCAATCGAGCGGACACGCTGATCATAAACGGGGAACACTTCTCGGGCTGCGATATATCGGGCGAAAGGTAAGCGAACCAGCAAACCTTCGTTTGGAGAGATGAGAGCTGGGAACTAATCTCTGTAATTAGATCGTTCAACTAACTTTAATAATTAACAAAATATGGGAGGACACAACAATGCCTCATTCGATTTATTTTAGCATAAGGGGGATAGAGAAGAAATAGTGATATATATAAAGATTAAAGACTGGAAACATCATACATGATGTTAAACAAATATTGGATTGAACAAGTAATGTTAACTTAAAAGGGTAAATATACGAATAAAATTGGAGAGTCAAAAGGAATCATTCCAAATGCATTACAAATTCATAATAAAATACCATTTAGTACTCTTGTTATAGAATGGCAATCTGAAAGAAATAAAAGTCCTAAAAATAATATTCCTTTCAGCCTTCCAGCAACAATTAAAACATGGAGATAAATGGACTGCAATCATAGAAAAATATACAGCTGAGGACCCCCGTAGAACCCCCATGCGGGTTGGAAGTATCACCGCATACTGAGTAAGTCAGCCCCCCCTAAAATTTCTTCAAGAAAATCCAGTGTGACAGAATAACAAAAAACAAAGAAAAGGAAAGTACTTATACTGCTTTTTACTTATTATCCTGACAGTGAGAAAGAACAGATCTGGAAATAGGTATTCACCAACAAGGGTTAACCATACATTTTATCACGAGTCATGCATGAATTAGCCTTTAATGAATACGAATATGAGCACTCAAAAAACACAACAAAAATAAATGTTTGGAATATTTGCCACGTGGTGTTTGGTTTAGGGTTCGCATAAAGAATAACATGTGTACACTAATGTTGATAGCACACGATATTGAATCACGCCTTAATAAGACCATCCAAGTATGGGATCTCTCCACTTCATACAGGGTCATAGACTGTCTGTAAATAACAGAGGTACATTCTGTGTTACACGAAAGTTGATCTATCATGTATTAGGTTGTGACTCCTAATTGGGAACAATGTTGATTTTGTACTGCCAACTATGACAACTTATCAAGGTGTGAAATATGTTTTCCAAAATGGAAGGGATGACATGCATTATGTTTTCTATTGTGCTCACTGATAGACAAAGTTTGGCACCTAATCACGGTGTGGGCCACGGTCATTAACCTATATGATGAAATGAATAATGGGTTTTAATCTAATTGAAAATAGTGATCTAAAGTACACATACATTTGGCAATATGTCTATGTTGCTTTTGTTTTGAAAATCTGCAGCCTTGAAAAAGTCGTAGGGTTACATTCCCAGATACGACGAAACACGTGTCGGCTGTGTGGCTGTGTTGAAAATTTCCAGTGAACAAGAATAAAACAGAAATTGAAGAACCAATAACAACTACTTCTCATGATTATATCAGAATGTGGAAACACTTGTATATATAACATCATTTCAACTTACGTGTGCTAAGCAATATTATAGCTTGTGTAAGGCTCGTGCCGTCTTTGAGAAGGATTAGGGTGGTTCCTTCTACCTTTTAGCACCGTCAAATATAACCCCAAAGAGATATTATTTGTGAGAATTTCTTAGTGGCGCCGAATAACCTATACTTAACCACTATCTGTGCTCAAATATTTTATATATATATAACCTGTGTGGTATCCTTTCATTTGGTATTAAAGGGATTGCATATGGTAAAACAGCTGGCTTCACATGCCCTCTTGAGTTTAGCCTAAGGCTGCTTTGTCCATGCTACCACTAGGATAGCTGGTAAATAAGGTTGACTTTACAACCATCACCATAAGGGTTGTTTTGACTGGTGCAAGGTGCTCACTAGAATAGTGAACATCATATACCAGGCCAACTTTGGTGAGCAGCGGTTGGGATTTGAGCTTGCTGTTGTTTTACCAATTGTAATCTTTGAGATATCATTTGAAAGATCACATTAGGTACCATAGGTACATATAACAAGACTTAGAATACTTAAGTTCTACTGAACTTAGCTGTTGCAGACCAAAGGGACTAGCACACCCTGACTACAACTCCTAGAGAGGTTTAGTAGGAAACACTTAGTGTAGGAAGGTACACACACCACACCTCACTAGAAAATGTCAGCCACAGGTGAACCTAGTGTATCTCTACCTGTGGGAGGTGACCCTCAAAGGGTACCCTCCAAGTTTGACTTACTCAGCTTCAGAGAACTGAGACACTTGTGTACCACAAGGAAGCTGAAACAGGGTTCTAACCCTACCGTTCAGCACCTGATAGAACTCTTAGAAGAGTCTGAGGCTCTCAGTGCCTCAGGCACAGGTCCTACAGGAAATGCAGAAGGCATGCCCTCCACAGAAGAAGATGTCCTTGACTCTACTGTCATAGATGAAGATGAGGTAGTAGAGGAGGAAGATTCTGAGGATGAGGTAGGCAGCCAGGGCCAGGTTGAAGTTAGGAGACTCAGCCAGGCTAACCTAAGCCTACATGGGGCTGGAGAGGGGCAAGCCCCATACAGACCTATCAGTAGACTTAACCAGAGGTATAGGAGGGAAAGATCTCACTCAGGTGAATCTCTCCTCTCCAACGCCTCAAGAGGTTTCCCCTCAAAGGAGAGAACACCAGGCTAGGATGAGGGAAGTCCGAATCAGAATAGAGAGGGAAGAACTTGCCCTAGCCCAAGCAAAACTTGCTTTGGCAAGGGAGCAAAAGTTAAGTGGATTAGATTCCACTGGTGGCAGCAATATCCCTAAGGATAAAGACAGGTCCTATGACAGTAGACACCTGAGTAAGAGTGTGCCCCCCTACAAAGTTGGGGGTGATATCCACAAATGGATAACTGCTTTGGAGAGGGCCTGCAACGTACAGCAGGTACCTCAAAGTCAGTGGGCAGCAATCTTGTGGCTGTCCTTTTCAGAAAAAGGAAGAGACAAGCTCCTCACACTTAGTGATGATGATGCTAACAATTACACTGTCCTGAAGAGTGCTCTGATTGATGGGTTTGGCCTAACCACTGAACAGTACAGGTTGATGTTCAGAGATACCCAGAAGACACAGACTCAGGACTGGACTGATTTTGTTGATTGTGCCACTAAGGCTCTGGAAGGCTGGTTGCTGGGAAGTAAAGTTAAGGACTATACAGGATTGTATAATTTGATCATGAGAGAACAAATACTTAACAATTGTCAGAACCAGTTGTTGCACCAACACCTGATTGACTCAGATCTGACCTCTCCCCAAGAATTGGGAAAGAAGGCAGACAAATGGGTCAGAACCAGGGTTAAGCAGAAAAACCAGGTCCAAGGTGGTGATCAGAAAAAGGCAGACCAGGCTAGCAGCCGAGCACGATGGCTGCCTAGTAGAAGAGCTCCGGTGAAACCGCGGCCCTTCAAACAATCCGACAAGTCATCCGTCATCCCAGTGACCTCCAGGGGCTGGGGCTGAGGCCCGCGACCGGGCGGCAACGGCTGGGCAAACTCCGGAGTTGATCGAGAGCCGGAAGGTGGAGAAATGTCCGAGTGCACCAGAGTGGCCTAAACGTAAGCGGCAGACCGGGAAATAGAGTTCGCAGGTGACCCGACTTCCGACGCAAGTGCGCAGGGGACCGTGCTGCGGTGAGCCAGTGAGAGGGGACGCCCACGGCGAGACCTGAAGCGGCGCTTGCAGAAGTGACAGCACACCAGTGTGTCGGGCCCACGCACCCACAGTAATAAACAGCGGAACCTGCGTCGCCACTTTAAAAAGGTAAATCGAGCGGCGGAGTGCGGCGGGACATTGCGCTCCAAAGTCCCCGGAAGACGACCGAGTGCTCCGAGGCAGAAGCAGCGGCCCACCCTGAAGGCGGAAGGTAGCTTATTAAGTGCGGTGATGAACCAAAGAAGCTGCGCTGTCCCCACAGCAGCGGGAAAAAAAAAAACCCTCCGCACAGCCCACTAACGGCGCAGACATTAACTTAGCCAGCCGGTTGAAGACTCCCGAAATGGGCGCGGGCGGGCCCTGAGAGAACGTGTTGCACAGACTAGCACGGGGCCGCGGCGGACTTGTAAACTGCGCACTGAGCTGCCTAAACACATTCCGGGGGTGTCATAGACTCGGACCGCCTTAACCCTGCACAGTACAGCACAAACCCCCCCTGGGCACATGAGATTGCGGTGGCAAGTGGCCTACCACTGACTTCCTTAGTGGGAAGGTCGCACTGCACACTACATTGCAGCGAAGGGCACACGAGAGAAGAGGTGCAGCGGAACAGGAAAAAAAAAGAAAAAAAAAGGAAAAACAACAGTACAAAGGGGCCCGAAGCAGGAAACGATCTCTTTAACGCTCGTCAAGGGGGAAACAAAGACAAACACGGGACAGCGTTGGCGCGGGACGCTTGGCTCATACGAGTGAGAGAGGGACGACGTACCTGGCACACCACAGCCTTCCCGTCCCACCCTACCAGGCAGCAGACTCACATATCACAGAAAATTACCCGCTCCACGCAGAAAACGCCATGGCAGGACGGGGCCCCAAACACAGCGCCACACAGGCTAAACTTGACAAGTTCGCCTTCGAAAAGAACTCAACAGACCAATCAGACGGACGCACACCTACAGGAAAAAGCCCAGAGGGGGACGGAACTGGGAAAAAAATCACTCTGGAAGACATCATGAGGGCGCTTTCTGGAGTACAAACCACGGTGGGCTCTATTTCAACCGACGTTTCACTACTGCGAGCTGATCTGCATAAAATGACGGACAGAGTGAAGGAAGTGGAGATAGTGACGAAATCGCTGATAACGGATACATCGGAGCTACAATCAGCAGTCTCTCAACTTCAAAAATAAAATAAAATACTTGCGGAGAAGCTCGATGATCAGGAAGGACGTACATGACGGAACAACTTACGTATAATCGGCATACCGGAGATGGAAGGCAAACAAGCAATGGACCTCTATGTGGAAGAACTAGTGAATACCAGACTCCAACCCAAGGGCCTATCCAAATTCTTCTCAATAGAACGAGCTCACAGGGTGCCTGGCGGCAGGCCAAAGCCAGGGGCCACCCAAGACCAGTACTCGCAAAACTGTTTAATTTCAGGGATAGGGACGCCATCCTGCAGGCGGAAAGGGTCTCTCCGCCTGTACGAATACAAAACTCCACAATAACTTTTTTCCCAGACTACACTGCAGCAGTGTCTAAACGCAGGAGAAGTTTCCAGGAGGTAAAACAAATACTGAGAACCCAGGAACTGCCCTACTCTATGATCTTCCCTGCAAAGCTCCGAGTCGTCGCGGATGGCCGGACATGGTTCTTCGACACGCCAGAACCGGCACAGGATTGGATTGAAGGATGGCGAACGGTGGGAAACCCAGATCGAGGAAGCAGGCACCGCCGCCGACGAGAAGAAGAGGACGACCCCCGAATGCAAGGACCAAGGCATTTGGAATCGGAACAAACACCGAACCAGGAGAAAGGATAGACCATTGAACGTTGCAAGCACCATTTGGTAGGACACCGGCGAACTGATCAACAGAGATGAATAACGTATAACACGACCCGGTCTGGGCCGGCCGAGATGACGGGCCAAGGTGGGCCCCGGAGGGCCAGAAGGGCTGAAGCCACCACTGGACCTCTTCCCCCGGACAAGCAAGTACTATGTTTTTGGGAGGGCAGGAGCACTCTGCTGAGTTGGGGAGGCGGGTAGTTGCAATACCGCTAAGCAGGGAGGCAGGGAGGGCAGGGAGGGATGAGGGGGGGACAGTTGGTACTTTTAGTAATTGGTTAGCAATAGTTAGTGGCAAGGCTCCTAGGGAAGCGCAGCGAGCACGAGGCAGACTTTTGATGAAGGTGACACGACACACACCAGAGATCTGGCTTTATTACAGACACGAAGAACATTGTCTACACACTTTCACGGGTTCCAATGGCACCTATACAGTGAAACCCCTATCTACACTCCAGAGAATGGGATACTTCTCACTGTCAAGCCTTACATATGGCGTCGAGCTCAATACCTAATAGCCCCGGGGATGCGACACAGGAAACACTGGTACACCCCCTTAAAATTCTAACGTGGAACGTCAGAGGGCTGGGGGACAAGATAAAGAGGGGATTGATACTTCACGCTCTGAAGCGCCATGGCCCGCAACTGGCACTCCTCCAGGAAACGCACCTCACAGGGATGGCATGCAAAGCTTTAGACAGATGGGGATACAAAATGATTGCACACTCCGAATTTTCCTCAGGGTCCAGGGGAACCGGCATCCTGATTAGAAAGACATCACCATACATGGTCCTGCAGACTAAGGTTGACGATCAAGGTCGATTCGCAGCAGTGCAGGGCCAGTGGGAGGGCAGACTCCTAACTATAGTGTCGGTATACATCCCGCCAGCACTCCATTCAATAGCCCTACCGGCGCTTGGCGACTTCCTACTCACACTGCCATAGGAGGGGATTTTAACGCCACGATAGATACAGCGTCAGACAGATATCCGGCACGAACGCAAACACCTGGACCCTCACGATTTCAAGGATTCATAGAAGCAATGGGTCTCATAGATATCTGGAGACACACACATCCTAATACAAAGCAATACACGTATCACTCCATGGTACACAACAGTCTCTCCAGGATAGATTATTTTCTATTATTGGGCATAAGCCTTCAAACTGTCGAGGAGGTTAACATAAAACCAAGAGGCATTTCAGATCACTCCCCGATTATGTTGACACTCACATGTCAAGAAAAAGCGCGTCGGCGTATATACCCCATCTATCCAGGTTACCTTAACCCCTTAAGTGCTGCCGTCGGCCAACGGTCGTCACGGGCACTACCTCCCCAGTGCTGCGTGCGACCGCTGGACGTCCAGTTCAGCACCGGATAATGGACAGCGCAGCACTGGGGAGGTTTGTTTACTAGCTCCCAAGTGGTTAAGGTCCCTGCCATCAAGAAAGGACTCAGCACAGCAACCAAACACTACTTCGAGGAAAACACTGAGTCGGTGGACTCTGCTATAACAGTATGGGAAGCTTACAAAACGGTGTTTAGGGGGCAGGCCATTGCATCCATCACTGGGCACAAGCGGTTACAACAAAGGGAACTGACAGAACTAGAACTGGCACTCTCGGACGTGGATAAAGCTTATACATTACATCCAACTCAAGAGGCAGCACATATCCTGAAAATCCGCCGACAGTTCAAGGATTACCTAGAAAAACAGACCGTGACCAACATTACAATGACTAAACATAAAATTTACGATATAGGAGACAAGGCTGGGAAAAAGTTGGCATGGCTAGATAAGAAAGGAGAGGGTACGAAGGGCATACAACAATTACGATCACGGGAGGAATCTATGTGTTCACACCCAGAAGGAATAGTGCAATTACTAGCTGAGCACTTCAGAGAGGTATACACTGCAACCACACCACTAACGGAGGTAGAGATACAAGATGTCCTTGAGCATCTAAAGATGCCAACTCTAGCACCAGAGACAGCACTGGAGCTGGAAGGGGAACTAACTCTTGAAGAATTGCAAACAGCAATCAATGCGGTGAAATCACTAAAGGCGCTGGACCTAACGGGATACCCATAGAGTGGTTTACGCAAATGCCGGAAACATTAGGCCCACCCCTGTTGGCGATGTTTAAGGAGAGTTTGGAGAAAGCCGAACTTCCGTTGGACCAACGTATCGCGACAATAGTGGCGATCCCCAAACCTGGGAAACCACCGGAAGAATGTGCATCATACCGCCCGATCTCTTTATTAAACGCAGAGGCAAATATCCTAGCGAAATTATTGGCGAATAGGTTGATGGTCCATCTACCACAATTATTACCCCCGGACCAGTCCGGTTTTCTACCTCATAGAAACACAGCACTTAATTTGAGGCACGTGCAGGGAGCGCTGGCGAGAGCCCCACTCCTAACGAGCCCGACGGTGATGCTATCACTGGATGCGAGAATGGCATTCGATATGGTAGAATGGAAATATTTATTTGGAGTATTGAAACGTGTGGGTTTTGGCCCTACATTCTGCGCATGGATACAACTACTATATACCAAACCCGTAGCCCGGGTAACGGCTAACAGTCACTTATCAGAGGAGATACCACTAGCTCGGGGCACGCGTCAAGGGTGCCCCTTGTCCCCGCTATTGTTTGCACTGGTACTGGAACCCCTGGCAACACTGATTAGAGCGACCCCGTTGCTTAAGGAATCGGCTGGAGGGAGGGATGGGAAGACCGCCTTTCACTCTACGTGAATGATATGTTTGTATATCTTACAGAGCCAGAGAGTGGCATACCGGAACTTCTTACTCTTTGTAATTATCATGGGAGGCTCTCGGGATATACAATCAACTGGACTAAATCGGTCATTTTCGTACTTAAAGGACCACCGCCGACACTCCCCACGAATTGCCCATTATTGATAGCAGAAAACTCCTTTAACCGCATGCGTGCGGTGCAGATTTCCGCGCTGCGCTGCATTTTTAAAAAACCAGCGGTGCATGACGAGCTCAGCTCGTCATGAGCGTACGAGAGGCGTAACTCATGACGAGCTGAGCTCGTCATCAGCCTCGAAGGGGTTAAGTATCTAGGAATACACATCACCAGAAACTCAGCCGACTTCTTTGCCAAAAATTTAACGCCAACACTAGAGAGGCTGAAACGAGACGTGGCACACTGGGCATCACTGCCCCTGACACTGCTCAGAAGAGCAGCACTGTACAAAATGAAAGCGCTCCCTACATTCCTCTACATCCTGGAGAACACGCCTGAAGCGATATCACCCCACTATTTTCAACAAGTAGAGGCACAAGTATCGATTCTTCTCTGGGGTAACAGACCAGCCCGTATTGCCCAAGCGAAGCTGTATAAGAGCTGGTACGACGGGGGGATCGCACTTCCAGATCTCCGCTTGTATTATTGGGCGGCACAACTTAAAATAATAAATCACTGGATCCATGTTCCCCAAGGTGACCCAGCATACAGAGCGGATAGGGAACAACTAGGAACGAATAATATGCTAGCAGTACTTTATAACAAGGGCTTGGAGTCGAAACTACTCGGCCCTACTAAACACACTGTCCAGGTTTGGCATGCGGCACAGACTCGGCTGGGCTGGAGAGGGGTGATAACCAAACTGACTCCATTATGGGATACCAAGGTATTAGGAAACCTGCGACGCAGTAAGGGTTTCACACAATGGGACAATATAGGCATCTCCACAGTGGGAGATTTGTGGGATAAGGGAACGGTGATGCCCTTTGAGCGACTACAACAACAATACCAACTGAGAACGACCGAGAAATTCAGATATATGCAAATACGTCACGCCTTATTAAAGGCCATACCGCCAGACACAGAGATTCCGGAGGCTTCACCGATGGAAGACCGGCTACTCACAGATTTCATGGAAACAAAGGCCACCTCATTCACGTATCGGAAATTACTCAATAATTTACCAGATCCGACAACCACACTAAGAGACAAATGGGCGACAGCTGTGGGAGAATTAGATGATTAGGAATGGCGGGAAGCCCTGGCATCGCCTAAAGAGGTGGGAATGTCTAGCCGGCTCCGGCTAGTACAGCTTAAAATCTTGCACCGCATATATTATACCAGGACCACCTTACACAATCTACAGAGAGCAACACATCCATTCTGCCTCAGAGGATGCGGGGAGCAGGGGACACTGTTACACACTTTATGGGATTGCCCAGTTTTGATAAGCTATTGGTGGCAGTTTCTATGCACCATATCACAAACAACAAAAGTGTCACTCTTACCAGACCCGAGAAGGTGTTTATTAAATGTGTGGGAGCCTAACGACCTTTCACGTTATATGCAAATTTGGGTCACGTTGGGGTTCCTAATTGCTATACGAGACATTGCACAGAAATGGGGGCAGCGGAGGCTCCAACGTTGTCAACATGGTGCAGGAATATGGATTTGACGATGGTCACTGAACGAACAGTGTATGCAACCAGGGGCAGCCCACGAAAGTGGAATGAAATCTGGGCCGCATGAAATACATTTAGGGGAGACATATGTGATCCACTGCCAGAATCAGAGGTAGATTGTTCAGACGAGGAAGAAGAAGAAGGGTAAGGACAGCATTAGGACTAAAATGGGGCTAAATTAGTTAGGTAACGAGGTCGAACTGCAACTAACGAAGATATGCTTTAAAACGTGTACTGTGACTTAACTGAGCTAAGAAGACATTTGAGATAAATGTAACTGTATGTATTGCCACATTTCTTATTGTTTTAACAAAAACAGTTAAAAAAAAAGGCAGACCAAAAAGGTGGGGATCAGAAACCAAAAGACCAGAAGTCTTCATCAGCCCCCAAAATTCTAATGAAGTGGGGTCCCAAACTTCTTGAAGAAGAAGAAAAAAGGCCCAAAGAAACCTTGGTGTAATTATTGTAAAACTGCCTCTCACTGGTTTAGTGAGTGCACCAAGAAAGGTACAGCCCCTACCACTGTAGCCCCTAAGGCATCTGCACCCCCTAGTACAGTTAACAGTGGTAGTTCCCAACCCAAGGCTATAGTGGGGTTAACCATGGGTACTGAGGTGGATTCTGGCTTAGTCAGGATACCAACCCAGGCTGTTCTTGTCTATAATGTGGACATGGCTATGTCCTATACTGTGAGTCCCAGTACTCTGGGCAAGTACAGGCAAACACCTTTGATTAATGACAAAGTGGCTCAGGCCTACAGGGACACATGTGCCAGTGTCACCATGGTGACACCTAACTTTGTGGACCCTGGACAGATTGTACTGGGTGATAATTACCTGGTGACCAATGCAGGCAATGTCACTACTACCCATAGTGTGGCAGTTGTTAACTTCTCCTGGGGAGGCGTAACTGGCCTCAAAAGAGTTGTGGTAAGTGCATACCTCCCGGTTGAATGTCTGTTGGGCAATGATCTTGAATCCTCAGTATGGTCAGAAGGGGAGTATAGGACTCATGCAGAGATGTTAAGCATATCAGCTCATGTCCTTGCTGTGACCAGGTCACAGGCCAAAAAGTGCCAAACTGAACAGGTCTTGGATCCTGTAACTATGGACCAAGTGCCGTCCAAGAGAAAGAGCAGTAGGGTTAAGGCAGTGCCTTCCCCCTGCCTACAAGTGAGGATCAGCCTTCCCAGGAAGCTGATTCTGAGACCCTGAAGGAACTGTCCTAGAAGAACTCGTACCTGACCAGGTTGAGTTTCTTGGGACAGGGGGACCTTCAAGGGCAGACCTGAGGCAGGCACAGTTAGACTGCCCCTCTCTTGAACTCCTCAGACAGCAAGCTGCTTCTGAGGCTGCAGGGAATGCTACAGGTACCCATAGAGTTTATTGGGATGAAGGACTCCTTTATTCTGAGGGTAGAGACCCCAAGCCTGGTGCTTCCAGGAGGGTGGTTATACCTCAGGCCTTTAGGGGTTTCCTTCTTACCTTAGCCCATGATATTCCCTTAGATGGACATCTAGGCCAGAACAAGACTTGGGACAGGCTTGTCCCTCACTTTCACTGGCCCCATATGTCAGAAGATACTAAGGAGTTGTGTCGCTCCTGTGTGATCTGCCAAGCCAGTGGCAAATCAGGTGGCACAACAAAGGCCCCCCTTATACCACTACCTGTGGTGGGGGTACCCTTTGAAAGAGTAGGGATTGACATTGTTGGACCAATGGATCACCAAACAGCCTCTGGGCACAGATTTATACTGGTGGTAGTGGATCATGCCACCAGGTATCCAGAAGCTATTCCCCTAAGGAACACAACAGCACCTGTTGTGGCAAGAGCCCTCCTGGGAGTTTTCTCAAGAGTGGGCTTTCCAAAGGAGGTTGTCTCAGATAGAGGTGCAAACTTCATGTCTGGGTAATTGACTGCAATGTGGAAGGAGTGTGGTGTAAATTACAAATTCACTACACCCTACCATCCACAGTGCAATGGGCTTGTTGAAAGATGTAACAAGACCCTAAAGGGTATGATCAAGGGTTTACCTGAAAAGCTTAGGCGAAGATGGGACATCCTTCTACCCTGCCTTCTGTTTGCTTACAAAGAGGTCCCACAAAAGGGGGTTGGCTACAGCCCTTTTGAGCTTTTGTTTGGGCATCATGTAAGGGGACCCCTATGTCTGGTGAAGGAAGGATGGGAGTTACCTCTCAAAAAGCCTAAACAAGACATAGTGGACTATGTACTTGGTCTCCGCTCCAGGATGGCTGAGTATATGAAGAAGGCTTCTAAAAACCTTGAGGCTAGCCAAGAACTTCAAAAAGCTTGGCATGACCAAATGGCTGTGCTGACTGAGTACCAGCCAGGACGGAAGGTGTGGGTGCTGGAGCCAGTGGCCCCAGCAGCACTCCAAGATAAATGGTCTGGACCCCACACAATTGTTGAGAAAAAGGGAGAGGTCACCTACTTGGTGGACCTTGGAACTCCCAGGAGCCCCCACAGGGTGCTCCTTGTCAACAGACTCAAAGCATATGTTTACAGGGCAGACATGGGCTTGCTCATGGCTATAGATGAGGGGCAGGAGGAAGATAGTGACCCTCTCCCAGACCTGTTGACTCAGAACCCTGTGGATGGTTCAGTTGATGGTGTGGCCTTAGCTGGCAGCCTCACTGGCCAGCAGCAACAGGACTGCAGACAAGTTCTACAGTCCTTCAGACATATGTTTTCCTTGACACCTAGTCAGACGAACTGGTGCACCCATGAGGTGGACACTGGTGACAGTCTGCCTGTGAAGAGTAAGATCTGAAGGCAACCTAACCATGTCAGGGACTGTAAAAAGACTGAGGTACAGAAAATGTTGGAGCAGGGAGTGATTGAGCCATCAGAGTTCCCCTGGGCCAGCCCAGTAGTCCTTGTACCAAAACCTCACACCCAAGATGGTAAGAGAGAAATAAGGTTCTGTGTGTACTATAGAGGTTACACAAGGATGAGAATGTACTATAGAGGTCTCAATGCTGTCACTAGGACAGATGCTCACCCAATTCCAAGAGCAGATGAGCTCATTGATAGATTGGCTTCTGCCAAGTTTCTGAGCACATTTGATTTGACAGCTGGCTATTGGCAAATCAGGTTAGCTGAGGATGCCAAGGTCAAAACTGCTTTCTGTACCCCAGGAGGTCATTACCAATTTGCGGTGATGCCCTTTGGCTTGAAGAATGCACCTGCCACTTTCCAAAGGTTGGTGAACCAAGTCCTCACTGGGCTGGATGACTTTTGTGCAGCTTATCTTGATGATATTGCTGTCTTCAGCTCCACCTGGGAGGATCACCTGATCCACCTGAAGAAGGTTTTAGAGGCCCTACAGAAGGCAGGCCTAACTATCAAAGCCACAGAGTGCCAGATAGGGCAGAGTAAGGTTGTGTACCTGGGCCACCTTGTAGGTGGGGGTCAGGTTCAACCACTGGAGAGTAAGATCCAGACCATCAAGGACTGGGCTCCTCCAACCACCCAGACACAGGCCAGAGCTTTCTTGGGCCTGTCTGGTTATTACAGAAAGTTTGTTAAGAATTATGGGTCCATTGTGACACCACTTAATGACTTGACTTCAAAGAAGATGCCAAAAAAGGTTCAGTGGAGAGTAAGCTGTCAAAAGGCATTTGATGACCTGAAGAAGGCCATGTGCTCTGCACCTATCTTGAAGAGTCCTGACTACTCCAAAGAGTCTATTGTCCAAACAGATGCTTCTGAGTTGGGGGTGGGAGCTGTGCTTTCACAACTTAATGTAGATGGTCAAGACCAGCCCATTGCTTTTATTAGCAAAAGGCTGACCCCTAGAGAGAAACGTTGGACAGCCATTGAGAGGGAGACCTTTGCTGTGGTTTGGGCCCTGATGAAGTTGAGACCATACTTGTTTGGCAAGCACTTTAAAATTCAGACCGACCATAAGCCCCTCTTGTGGCTAAATCAGATGAAGGGTGAGAATCCCAAACTGCTCAGGTGGTCCATTTCCTTACAGGCGATGGACTTTACAGAGGAGCACAGACCAGGGACTGACCATGGCAATACAGATGGCCTCTCCAGGTACTTCCACTTAGAACATGAAGACACAACTGGTCAAGGTTAGTCTAATGTCCCTGCGTTTGGGGGGGGTATGTAGGAGAGTAGGGTCTGCTTTCCTATGGTCACCCCACGTTTTGCTTTTTGCTTCACTGGTTTTTGACTTAGATGTGGCTGTGGGCCTGCTAATCAGACCCACAGCCCTGCTGTTCTCTCTCTAAATTCACACCATGTACTTTAGGTACATCATCACTTGGGAATTGGGTCACTCTTATGAGTCCCTGTACAGTGTACCATAGGTACCCAGGGCATAGGTGCACCCAAGGCCTACCAGGGGCTGCAGCATATCTTTTGCCACCCCTGGCTGGCCATCCAAACTGACACAACTGGCTGATCACTCAGTTGGGGCAAAGTTGTGTAATCACCCCTTGCTTAGGTATAGTATTACTATATCTAACCTTATATCTAGACACATATACACCTATAAGTCACTCCTCTGGCAGGCCTTAACAATCCTGGAGACAGAGTGCTTGGTTTTATGTGAGATGAGGCTCTAGCATGAGCTGAGCCTGTCTGCAGCTTTCGGAACAATGTCCTTATAGCTGTTCTAGGTTATAGCCATACCATACACTCTTAAGTGCATTATAAACCTTGCGGTTAAATGCTAACTTTGGTTTGGCTTTATCAAAACATGTCGTGTAAGGTGTCATACGCTTTGGAATACTACCCCCTCGCCAGTTCTGGCGACAGGGGTAGCATTCCACCCTTCTCGAGGGAGAAGATATGGTGTTCCTACTAATCCCGGTTAAAGTTAACCAGAGCCTCAGCATCACAAAATGTATGCTGCTGCCACAGACACAAGTCTGACCTCCTGCTGCTGGGAATCCTTCCAGCGAGGGAGGCTTGGACAATAGTTTCCAGTCTTGGGAGGTGCTAGAACCACCCCAGACAGGCCATAGTGTATTGGGGCAGGGAGGGCTGAATGAAATGAGACACTGCCTGGGGCACACAAGGTGTCCCATGCATAGTCCGGTTCAAACAGGTGCTGGGGCACTCCAGCCCCAGCTCTGGCGCGAAACTGGACAAAGGGAAAAGGGTGTAACCACCCCCTTCCCTGGCCCCACCCATAGGAGGGACCTAGCAGGTAATCCAGCCCCTAAATTTGGTATATAGGTAGGAGCTGAGTCCCAAGACTTTAGATTTATCCCGACTGAAACTTGAATCGAAACTCTGGACCTTTGACGTTCTACCTGAAGATAGAAGACTGAAGAATCTCCCTTGTGGTCAAGGAGTGACCACCCTGTGTAAGCAGGCACCATCAAGCGATCAACGGTTTGCGTTGTCGACGCTCCCGCCGGAGCCCGAGCACAGAGCCTGACAAGACCCGGACTTCCAGACTTCCAACAGCCCGATCCACAGTCACAGCAGAGCTGAAACCCGTGGAGGCGACGAGAGACGTGAGACCGGCCATCTTAGAAAACTAGCGAATTGCTTTCCGTGCAACTTCTGAGACACCCTCGAAGTTGTGCATTGGGAGTTGAGAAGCCCCAGCCCCGAGCACCAACTGCACAAGAAGATCAGCCCTCCACACTCCACGAGTTCTGCGTGGAGCCCTTCTGCATTTTCCTGTTTGACGCGTCTGTCCCGTCACTTGCCCGTTGGCTAGTGGCCTCTGTGACGATGATCCTTTGAATCTACACCGCTGGTCTGGTTGCTCCAGACTGGCCCCTGTGTAAAAACCTGTATTTGGTCGGGGACAATCGAGATTTGCCCGGCGGTATTGCCTCTGTGACCCACGAATTATTAATCAATGAAGAGGCAGGCGCTGGAGACTGGAAAGCAGGAAACAAGGTTTTATTCTCTCCGGAGGAGAACACAGCAAAACAGACAGCAGGTATCGTTCTGAGGTGCTCTAACTTATTTCTGGGGCCTGGCCCTTATATTCAGTCTTTAGCGGTTTTATTACAGTTTACATACTCATGACAATGCTTTGATGTACGGAAAAGACATTCCCGGAATCCCCCTTTGGGCCCGTTCCCACACATTTTTACAGTAGAAGTCCCCCCCCCTGGTCACAGCAGGTGATGACTATCGCGCAGCTGGATATTCCGCCAATTCATGGAATGCGGGGTTCGATCGGATCTCATGGGGTGGGGGCTTTGATCAACTCAGGGGTCCTTTGATGAGGGAAGCTTTCTATTGCACGGGGAGGGGCAAGGGATAGTATCGGCAGAGCTGGGTGTCGGCCTGGGAACGAAGAAGACAAACGGGCACACAGGGAAAAAGGGTTTGCATCAAAGGGCCGGGGACCAGGAAAGGGAAGAAGGGAGGTGTTGCGCTGGGAACAGGATGGGGGTCTGAGGCAGGGCAGCGCTGAAGAGGGGTTTATGATTCAAGGCAGGTGCAAGCAGGGGGTTGGTCAGCGTGCAGGCTTGGTGAGGGCGAAGGGCCATGTCGGGGGCCAGTGGCATGAAAAAGGGCTTGTTCTGATCAGGGCATTAAAAATGGCGGGTGCGCACGAAAAGTGTGGCATCGGGGGAAGAGGCAAAATGGTGCAGATAATGTTCACCAAACCGTGCTAATTTTCCACAGTCCTCCCTTTAACATATTCAAGACATCTTGCTGATTCATTTTCTACTCAGTTCTACTCTGCTGGGCATAAGAAAAAGCAGTAGGAACCCTAGGTGAAGGAGTAGTAAACATTACATTTAAGATCTCTAGTTTTAGGAGGCGGACCTATTGATAAACTTTGATAAACTTGTGTAGCAGGAAAGTCATAGTAATGCAATACAAAAATAATTCGAAGTGCGTACATTTCATAAGGTGAACTGATGGATTGTTACATAATTAATACAATGCGGGCTGGGAGAGAAACGAGACGTAGCAGAAATGATAGTGAAGGAATGTTCGAAGTTTAGTAAGTTGTCGGCAATTTTTTTCGTCTTCTGTTGGCACTGTGGAGTACCGGCGGTGGAGCTACGAGTCCAGCTCTATTCTAAGTTCCGTGTTGCAGAGCACGACCTTTTCCTCGCGTTTCTGATCAGAAAGGTCTTTTTCGCCCTGCGTCCTTTGGGATCAATAGTCAATAAGTTCAGGAGGAAGAAGAGTGCTCAAATAGTCCATAGGGTAGGTCGGAGAAAAAAAAGGGGGGGGGATGGAGCAAGGCCAGATCGGGAACAAACTAGGGAAACGAGATATTCAGGTGAGCGGGCTCATGACCGCGTCTAGAGAGCGGGGACCTTTCGGCACACATTCGAACATGGAGCGGGGGCATCAAGTTAGCCCTTTCCTCTCCTTTTGTTGTAGATAGTGCCTCGTCCTGTAGCTCTGTTCTGTCGCGGTCTCGCCTTGGCCCATGTCGCAGACGTTCCATAGTCCGTAGTCAGGCCACGTGCTCCCACATCCGGTCCTTCTTTCCTCCGGCAGCCGTACCCTAGCAGGAGTTCGAAAAAGACAGTCTTTTAGAGAATTGGTAGAGGAAAGTAACCACATAAGTCTATTTCTCTCCCAGCCCCAAGTAAATGAGAATAGAGACGTCCGTTATGTTAGTGTTCACAACTGACATATAAATGATCGATGGTGAGCCTGCCGGTTTTACTATGACTTTTCTTCACGATTGTTTAATATAATCACGACAGTTCATCTGAATACAGGCCTGACAATGCTATACCGTTCTCTAGGGGTCTATATTTAAAAAGGGTGTCGTGAGCTATCAGCACAGTACTAACAGGCATCTCGACGTGGGACAAACATAGGCAAAACATTTTTCCTATTATCACTGCCTCCTGCCTTTTACCTAAACATTTTCGCTTTTCGACAATGTTCATTGTAATGGTTATCTTTGCTTCGGTCTAATCTTTGACTTTGTAAAACATCATTCTGGTTCCTATGCGGCCTCTCACGGCCTAATTACAAAATTTGAAAAGACAGGGATCTTATGGGAAAACAACTAGGGACATAGAAAACGGTGGTGGGGGATAGTCAAAAACTCTTATCGGGGGGCAACTGAACGCAATACTGGGCGCGTCCTGGGAAGATGGGGGGTTTCGGTTACTTTTATGGTTTGGGTATCGTGACAATTCGGAACAGGGAAGGTCGCGCTATCTGGGGCACTCTATTCCATCAGGGGAGCCGCTGACGTAGTTCCCTTATTACGGGTCAGATTAGGGAACCTCAGTCGTCTTACCCGTCCTTTCCCTTATGGCCAATTCAAAATAGTTTTCGGAAAGGAGAGGTAGTGGCACAGCGTTAGGGCGATTGTATTAAAGACAAGTTTTGAGCAAATACTGGCGGTATTTGAAGCCAATTGGGTGGTGTGCTAGGGGTGGTAGTCTGCCAATTTCGGAGCTAATCGCTTGGAAGAGTGGGAGTGTGAAGGAGAGAGAGAGAGAGAGAGAGAGAGAGAGAGAGAGAGGGAGAGAGAGAGAGAGAGAGAGAGAGAGAGAGAGTGCAACGGCAGGCTAAATAGTACACGTGCGACAGGAGGGTGGCAGTGTATTCGAGAAAGGCTATTTAGTGCATTACACAGCAAAGGACAGTTATGGGTCTGCGTTAGAATCTTGAAAGCATGCAGTTTGAGGCGGACGAGCATTAGACAGGGTAGAGGGGGCATGCTTTGAGGAAAAGAGAAAAAAGGGGAGGTACCGTTGTGTCGCACTTTCTTGCACTCTTGGTCCTTCGACCAGTTGAGTCAACGCTTCAGTCACACACACACATTCTCTCATAGTTTCGGATCATACGTGACATGGGTTCATTCGTGCAGCCTGGTTTAAGGGTGATCATTTTTCATCAGATCATACTAGTTTTACGGGGGTGTGCTACAATGAGTAGTTTGCAGGCGTGCTTATGTGCCATCTTGCAGCGTTGGTCCGCTTCGCGTATTAGACGGGGCAAGGCTTCAGATCCTCGTCATACCTCGGTTGCGGCCCCTGATGTAACCTGTAGAGGGAGGAAAAAGAGGGGAAGGGAGGGGGACAACATTCGCGCATATAAAATACATGGATTCGAGAGTCCTTTACTGACCTCATACTCGTCTTTCCTCATCGGGGTAGAGTCCCCGGGGATATGGTTTCTGGAGTCGGGGGGGGCAGTGTGTCCTTATAGGTCGTGTGCGGGGAAACGTGAAAAGGGAACCAGAGGTGCCTAGTGCGAGGTGTCTAGTTAGCAGATGTATCTCACTATCGGGGTCCTTAAAAATCTCCTTCAACGCTGTGACGTTCTAGGGTTCTTCAGTTCTAGGGTCAGCTCTGTTCCCTAATACCTTTGAGTCGTTGTACTTTATAACATTTACATCGTTTTATTTTACCCTTTCTTTTACATTCCCTCATTTATACCGTTCTTTTTACCCATCCTTGGAAGTCGAGGTCTTCCTCCATGCGAGAGTTCATGAGTCAGTCGCGTACCTTGAAGGCAGAGTGTCGTGTCGTAGACCCGATCCGTCCTCCAGGGCTGGGCAGCCATCTTCTTAATAACCTTAAAGAGGGAGCATAGTAGGGTGCACAGAAAAGAACTCTCCCGCCCATCCCATATTTTCAAATAAAGCATGCAATACCCGTTCATCATTTCGAAGACCTTTATTTTTGCAAAATCATAGCACGTGGACTTATGAGGGTGCAGTCGTATTTGGCCGGACACGGTAATGGCTAGAGTGCGTACAGTGGGGTGTCGTTTTGCAGCAATAAGAACGTTAGAAAGTTTTAGCAATTCATTTGTAGCAAGCTTAGAACGTCTATCAGTTGGCCGGGGGCTCAGGGGCGTTTATTTCATAATTTAGAAGCATAGTTCAGACTAGTTGCAATCAGATTTTCCTATATGCATACCGTGTGCGTGCATCATAAGCGAGGTTATACATCGGCTATATTTATATAAAAACATAATACATCGTACATTTATAATCATCATTTTAACGGGATCCGTTTACATGTTCCCCGAGTGAGCTCTCCTTTCTTCTTGTCAAGTGTACAAAAAGGGTCATATACGTCTCAGAACATTAAGTTTGTATAGTACAAAGGGACACCACGAGGTGTTCGTAAGTTCCTATCGATACCGGCGCCATTTTGGGCGGGGCCGGGTTAGTCCGGAAGTAGCATCAGGGAAAATGTTTCCTACAATTGGCAGTTGGACCAGAGTCCTTTTCGGCAGTTCTAGAATTCATGCTAACAGAAGGAGTGGCAATGTCATGTTTGTTCCGTTGGCGATCAAGGCAGTTGTCCCTTACCGGAGGCCTGCAGTGGCCGAGGGTTCCTCCGGGGACCTTTGCAGAATCTTCAAGGCTGTGGAGATGTTGTCGGAGGTGGGGGCTCGTGCTCCGGTGGGCGAGCGACCGAGTTACATTGCCGTTCAAAGTTACTCTAGTGGCCGAGGCCCGCCTTCCAGCGGACCCAGACGCCATTTTGAGGCCCTGCAGCAGTCCCCTCTCATCGAGTCTGTAAGAGTGGAAGTATGGCCACCTGTGGCGCACATTCGGTGCTGGGCAAGTATCATGGTTATTGCACACTGCTATATGAATCTCACAGAACACAGACCTCTTTCTAGCTTAATGCTCCCGATCACGTGATCGGGATACCGGGTTTGATTTACACTTCCACATTAGCTTGACGCTCCACTGCTGAGCGTCTTTGAACCAGCGCGAACACGTTCGAAACCTCGTTCCGATCACTTTCTCCAAACGTAAGTTACTTTAACATCGCTTAAGATCACAAATAACAGCCGAGCATGCTTGCATTGACCCCGTTACGTTTAACACGAGCAGCTTCCAGCGCCTGTTTATAACGAGTCACATTCGATTTTAGTATGGATAGCACATCCGGCACTATTGCTTAGAAACCTCAGCTTTATTCATGTAAAAACAGCGTTATCTGGCAGCGTAACACCACACTTTGTTTTTTCACCTGTTGTAGAGCCGCTTTTTTTCACGCACACGAACGGTAACTACCTAACAGCATGTTTTAGCTTTTTACCGTGCACTGACCTGTTTAGTTACACCACTTGCAGACCACATCGTGTAACATATGTATTTTCATAGCATTTAAGTTGGTAGGTTTGTTTAAGATTCAGGAGGAATATACATGGGTGTTTTTATATGTCGTTTTCTTTAGATGCTCCCAGACGTAGGGCAGCAGCCCGAAATGCATTGGAGCTGGAGGAATTAATTATCGATATTGCAAGTATTAACTTTATGAATTGAAAGAAGTTGAATATGAGAGGGGAAATAGGGAAAGGGGAGTAAACATGGAGAATAAGTGAGGGAAGCAGAGTAAAGAAACAGGAGTGAGGTTCGTTGAGAAAATATTAGTGAGGTTAAAGCAAAGGGTGATGACAAACTACATTTTTTTTAGTCACACTTACCATATAATAAATGTAACTTTTATTATATTTTTTTTACTACACTTTGTATCTGTGAAAGAGAGAAGAAAAAATAAGTTATAATTAGTAAAATATCTATTTTAAAATAAAAGATACAAATGAAGAGGTTAAAAATCATAACAGTGTATTTAGAAATAAAGTAAGAGTGAAGGACACAGAAAGAGAAATAAAGTAAGGTAGAAGGACAAAAAGAGAGAAAAAGAAATAGAAGGAGAGCAAATTACTAAGAGTAAGGCATATAGATTCACTGACAGAGAGGATGAGAAGAACAGAGAACTGAACTGAAGGTAAGAAAGATACTAAAAGAATGTGAGTTAGCAAAACTAAATCAGGAAACAGTAGTAAGTAAAAAGATAATGACTGAGACGGAAAAGAGTCTAATTAAGGATGCATTTAGAAGAATGAGGAATAGAAGATAACTGAGAGTAAGTGAAGAACAGTCATAGAGTGAAGGGATGAAGGGAGAGAGGATAATATACAATGATTGAGGGAAATGGAGTGAGGAAGTTAGTAGATAGACACACTAAGAGAAAAACGGAGTGAGGTGGAGTACAATGAGTAAGCAAAGGAAATGAGTAAGGGAGCAAAAAAAGGAAAGAGAGAAGATGACTAAAACAGTGGTACTGAGAGAAAATAATTTGGTGATGAAAGTAAAGAGAAGGACATTGAAAGAAAGGAAATGAGGGATAGTAATGGAACCAGAGTAAAAGAAATGGGATGAAGAACGATGAGAGAGGAGCAGTGAAGTTGTTGTAAAGGAAATGATAGAAGGTAGATAAACACAAGTGTACATAACACAAGGAGAGTGAGGCACTGAGGACATAGAGGTAGTGAACGAAAAATAGAGAGAAGAGGTCAAAAGAAAAAAGCAAACAAAGATAAGCGAGGGAGAGTGGGTGATTTATAGTGATAGAGTGTGATAATACTGCTGAGTGAGTAAACAGGAATTACTAAAAGAGCAAAGGAGGAAAATACGGAAAAGGGAAGTAAAGCAGAGAGACTGAAAGCTGAAAAGTTATGCAAGGGAGAGAGGAGATGCAGACAGTTGAAATGAGAATGAGGGGTTGTCAAAGAAGTGGAGTAAAGGAACGGGGGTTACAGAGAGTGAGAGAAAGACATTATAAGTGAGTAAAAAGAGCTGAAAGAGGATGGAAAAAGAAAAGTGAGTGTCAGAGAATGGGAATACAATTTAATTTACACAATCCAAAGTATAGAATAACTTGTACAACATGTTACATAGTTTATTTTTGCTGTTCTCAGAATATATTGAATTTCGCTTAAAACAGTGAGTTCAAATTACTCATCATATGACAGCAGGAAAAAAAAACACAATCTAAAAGATTGTGTTTTAAAAAAAACCTTAGATACTGACAAATGACAAATGTACACTAATCTTTGATTGACTTACTTTTCCTTGAGGCCAAATAGTATATCATGGAGGTCCTTTTCTCGTTGCAAAGTACTCTGCTGTTCACTAAAAAACTCCATTTCATCGACTTTCTAGAAGAAAAGCTCCAAGAACATCTGAAATATTTTCATTATTTTCATATACTCTTTTTTTTCAGTCATGACTCTTTACTCATTCCTGTACCTTTCCTTTTGGCCAAATAGTGTCAGATGTATGAGTATATTTTCAAATTAATTCTAAGAAACTCTGAAATTACCTTTTTTCCGACATTCTGAAAGAAAGGCTCATACAACATTTTCACAATATTTAAGTATTTGTAAAACCATCTCTGACTCACTCATGTTCATCATTTTGTATAATACTAATATCACTTACTATGAGATCCACTTACAGTACCTATATGACAAGTCAATTTTTTATATTACCTGGATCACTTTTACTCAGAATATATTTTTAAACAGCAAAATAACCTTTATTAACTGCTCCCGTCTTCATAGGCCAATTACCTTTACTTAAATTTTGGTTGTAAAAACACTAGGTATGAATTTTGTAAGCCAAAAGGCAAACGTTGTTTGAAAGTCAAATGAGTGTCGTTACAGTGGGTCCAACCTTTACAACTTTTTAAATAGCATGTGTAATGCCCTGATGTTGTAGAAGGACCGTCATGAAAAATAATAGCTACAGTTGCAAAGGTTCTTCCTGATATTGATAACTGAGAAGCCACGAAATTTTTAATAGAAGTTGTCAATTTAGTTCCATCAGGTCTACATCGTTGGAACATTAAAATGACATACTGACCATAATTTTGTAGAAATAATGTGGACAGCATTGCAGACTTACATTGGGTACACACCATATTGTGATCCGCTGCTTTAACTAGATTATTAAAAGGCACTGATTTGCAGTCTGGTAAAGTCAAATATATAAATCTTTCAGTGTCTATTCTAGTAGTACTTGATAAAGTACAGTTGTCGCAGTCATGCTGCCATTGATAAGAAAGACTACAAAGATTTTTTATATCTACACCTTCATCTTCCAATACATCAAACATATACATTAAAAATTCCTGACAATCCTGCTGAATATTCTGTGAAAATTGATTTTGACCAGAACATATGTCTAGAAGATTTCGAATTTCTGAAACACTTTCTATTTTTGCTCTATCACTGCTACATTTCTCAAACACGGAATTCAACAAACAACAGAATCTTTGATCCCGATTTTCAACAATCTGTTCTTGTATATTTTGAAGAAAAAAAACAACATTAACCACTACATTAGCATAGCAGTTGACACCAGAACTGTTTTCAAACTGAAATCCAACAACATCTTCAACAGAATCCTTTTTCTTTCTCCTTACAATTACAGTTTCATCTACTTTTTGTCTTTTTGCTACTACCTCACTGCAATTATTCTCATTTCTTCTTTTTCGGACTACCACACGTTTTTTAAACAGAGGATATTGAGGCAAATGTGGAGCATACTCTCTTCTTAACCTATTGTATTCTTTAACACAATATAGATCTGCACAAATCTTTGTTTCATCACACTCAATCAAGTACAATCCTGATAAAGTTCTGACTCGTGATAATGCCACATATGCCATACCCTCTTTAAACACAGAACTTCCAATGTTCACCAAAGCGCTATCTACACTTAAACCTTGAGATTTATGAATTGTCACCGCATATGCCAAACAAATAGGAAACTGTTTTCGGAGAACATATAAGTCTTTCACAAGCAAAAATCTAGCTGAACAACGACAAATTTGTTCTATTTCATCAATGCCATCAAATTTAATTTTTAAAATTTCAATTCCATCTCTATTTTTGTAATTCACAAAACCAACAACATGACCCATTGCTCCATTTACCAGACCTCTTTCAACATTTAAATTCCTTCTCAAAATGATACGACAATTTAAACACACATTCAGAGTCTTTTCAAAACCAGCAGTTTTAGATATGGTATTCTCTAATGAATCCAATTTTGATTTCAAATTTTCAGACAAAATAATTGTTGCTCCCATATGTTCAATTTTATCTATAGCTTCCAGTTTCACTATCTCTTCATTTTCTAACTTTAACATTTTGTTGTTGAACATGGAACATTCTTTCAGAGTTGGCATCAAACATATGCCAGATTTCTTCTCGTTAATTTTCTTAAAAATATTCTCTGGAAGAATGTTTTCATTTGAGTGCAAATTTGAAATTAATCGTCCATGTAAAGCTTCTTTCCCTTGCTGACTTACTTTTCCGATTCTTACATCTTGTAGAATATTTTTATAATCTTCATCCTTTGCCTGCCGCAAATTTTGAAGCAGTTCTGCATATTTGAAGTTTAACCATATATTAACGTTTCCAATGCTTCCTAGGCACTTCCTGGTATCTGCATGTGTGAGCATTTTGAACACAGGTTGTCCTTTCACTGGAGTCAACTGCAGTAGATCTCCAAAAACAATATGTTTTCCTCCAAATAAGACATCATAGTCTGTTCTAAGAATTTCTTGCATTCTCAAATGCACAAAAGCAAGCATTATATTTGACACCATACTTACTTCATCAATGATAAGAAGTTTCATTTTCTTCAGGACTCTCGAAACTTCGAAACACGCATCTCCAGATAGCTTGTGATATTGCAATTTGTTATCATGCTCCACTGGCAGCATCAGTAAACGATGTAAAGTAATTCCTTTAATATTATGTGCTGCCAGCCCAGTTGGAGCGGTAACAACACAAGATAGCGGTGATTCAGTCCTTTTCTGCAGATAAGTTGCAATTGCTTTAATCAGAAAACTTTTTCCAGTTCCCGCTTCTCCACTTACGTACAGTTGGACTGGTTTAAATGATGTACATGAGCACTCTTTTTTCTCATGAGTGAATCCATGTTCAATCTGTTCTGTGACTTCGTCATATATCTGTTTCTGCTCAAGGTTTAGTTGTTTCACCAAATCTTCTAAGTTAACTACATCATCTTGAGCTTGTTCCATAGCTCTTTCCACCTCATCCATGGCAGTGGCAGCTTCATTTTGGATAATTGGTCCTCCAAGTGGATCCTGACTCAATGAAGCAGAACTCTGACTGTCTTGAGAACTGTCTCTAGCAATCTCTGCAGCAATTGTGGCTTCTTGCTCTATTTCTTCATTCAACATTTGCAGATAATTTGGAAAAACAAGACATTCTATGGTATCCTTCGTTGCATTAAAAGAGTCTTTGTAACAGAAAAAAATCTCCAAGTAGTTCCTCTTCTGTACGCCATGGTTTAAAGAGTTGCAAAAGAGCCAAATAGTAAAATTCCCTTTTGTCTGGATTTTCGCAACTCAATTTTCGATGATTAATCAAATGACATTTTCTCTGTTTCACTAGACATCCTTCACATCCAATAACAGCATATATTCCATTATTGATATCTTCTCTGATGTTCCTCTTATAAATATATCTTTGCAGAACTTCATAGAGACAAGCGTTCTCAAGATAAGGACTTTTATTTGGATAGCATGTATCCAACATGTTTGTCTTCAAAATATCTGTACTTTCTGGTTCTTTCTCCACCAAATACTCTATTTCTTGTACAGATTTCAAAACTCGGTTTCGTGTTGCAGCAAGACCTAGACTCACCCAAATGATGGTTCTAGATTTGGCATAGAGACTTGCTGATGACAATCGATCAGAACATTCATATGCTCCAATTTCTCGATGCGACATCTTCAGACTGTAACTGTATAATTTCTTGCTTAGACTCTTTTCATGTGAAATGTCCTCCCACATTATCTTCAGTTCTGTCTTTTCTTTCTTTGTGATGTAAGACGTCACATATCGAGCCACAGCAATAGAGTTGTCAGCAACGAATTGAATATCCATGTTAGCATTCCACATGGACAAAATCACTGGGTTGTAGTCGTTGATGTACTTGGACTCTTCGTTTCTTTTTAAATTGTATGTATTTTTTGGCGATTTCCTCGTCACAGTATGTCGCAGAGAAGACATCAAATTATTTACTCTTCCTTTAGAAATCACTGGTCGTGGAAAGCCGAAACGACATTTTGTGTAGAACTTGTCCTTGTTTCTGAATTTTCGACGACAGTACTTTCCACAACGATGGGATTGAAAGCGTAAAATTTGTTGCCTTAAACTGTTTTCTTCGGTAGTTTTCGGAACAGCACATGTTGAATACTCTTCAATGAAGCTCATCACTGTCTCATCCGAATCTGTTCCAAATTTGGGTGCATCTTTAATCTACAACAACATATGTATATGAGGAGCACCTCTCGCTTGATGCTCCTTTCTCCAAAAGAAATCCAAAACTTCTCCAAGGGGAGGAATTTTTTTGTTGGTAATAAAAGACATCATAGCTTCAAATCTATGATTGAAATATCTGCACACATTCACTGGATCCAAATCACACAGTTCTCCAGCAGTTTTGAATTCTATATTTTGAACATTTGCATTTGCCTCTCGTAGAAATTGAAGTAAGTCGTCCCATGCATACTCAGCACAGCTAAGAGTGAGGAACCATGTAGGAGTTCCTAAGTTTCTTAGCATACATTTCAATTCCCCATGACGACGGAACCAATACTCATTTGTACCATGCTGACATGCCATGAGATTGATTAAATGAGATTCCAAAATATTATCTTGCAGATGCACTTTCTCCATAAAGTCCCTCGCCGAAACATTTTGCAAATGTGCTCCACTTTTCAGTATATGGTTTACTGCATAAGAAAGCCCAGACAAGTCACTTTCATACAGTAGATGAAACAAATAGGGAATGCATTGACGAAACCTTGGATCTTCAGCATATAATCTTACAGTTCGATATTCAGATGCAGGAATTTGAAGTGGTCGATCGTCATATCGTCCACCTCGACCTGTTGGAAATAGCTGTGGAAAACAACGAGCTTCCAAACTTTCTTCCCATACACTAATGAGACTTCCTTTTGCTGCTTTCATTTGAAACAATTCAATTGCATTCCCCATTACTTCTTTGGAATGCAAAGGATGAACAGTATAATGTTCATATATTTCTTCACTTCTAGACACATCAACTTTTTCAATTTGGCCGCCTGAACAATCACTGTCTTCATCTGCAGCTGTTTCCTCTGCTGCAACACATACATCTTTGTAATACTCATTGTTTTTGCCTAAATACAACGTTGCCTTTTTGACTTTCCTAACATCCACTAAATCTTGCCAGATTTTCTTACTCTTTGTCGGAACCCCATTAACTAGAATAACTAAAGGTTCCTCTTCTACTTTTTCTATACCAATTGTATCAATATTTTTTTTGAAATCTAGAGGCAAATAAACAACTCTTCCCTTTAATCCTCTCTGCAAATCTGTAGGAGGCAATTTCCCTATCTTAGGCTCCATGCGGACAATTGCCTGAAAAGGATGGACACATTGAATCAGAATAGACTCATAGGTATTTAAATCCATCAATTCAGATGGAATGTTTTCATAAATAACGCTCTCAGTGTGCTTCCTAATCTGAGGTAACACAGGTGACATGATTGTGAAAGCTTCAAATTATTTTATTTAATCATGCACACACTTTTTATTCTTTCTCAAAAATGTAAAAGCTATTAATTTGCCCCATAATTGATTTTTCAATAACATTTTAGAAACACAGTGCAGGTCCTATGTATAATCATTCCATTTCAGTACTGAAAAGTCACTATTTTACAAAATACATTTCCTATCTCTTGCAAACCTTCCTACCAAGCATTACCCAAAAAATGAAACAAACCAATAGCAAAGAAACTCAGTCTGCTTCCCAATCTGAGGTAAAACAGGTAACATGTTTGTAAAAGAATCAAATATTTTTATATAATTATGCACACACTATTTATTCCTTCTTAAAAATGTTAAAGCCATGGATTTGCACTAAAATCGTTGTTCAATTACCATTTTAGGAACAGAACACAGGTCCTATGTACAAGCATTCATTTTCACTACTGATAGCCATTAATTTGCCCTAAAATCGTTTTTTATTTAATATTTTATGAACAGAGCACAGATCCTATTTACAAGCATTCATTTTCACTACTAAAACCCATTTTATTGCACTAAAATCGTTTTTCAATTAACATTTTAGAAACACAGCACAGATCCTATATACAAGCATTCATTTTCACTACTGAAACCCATTGATTTGCACTAAAATCGTTTTTCAATTACCATTTTAGGAACAGAACACAGGTCCTATGTACATGCATTCATTTTCACTACTGAAACCCATTCCTTTACCCTAAAATTGATTTTTAAAATAACATTTTAGATACAGAGTGCAAGTCCTATGTACAACCATTCAACTTCACTACTGAAACATCACTATTTCACAAAATACAAATCCTCTATTTTACAAATATAGAAACCATGCATTTTCAAAAAGCATCACACAAACCAACAGCAAAGAAAATCAATGTGCTTCTTAATCTGAACTCTCTATCTAAATGAATCATAACTCACCTTTACACATGCTTTAGGAGATTCAGAACAGTGTCAGATACACACACCAATATTTCTTTAGCAGAGCAAAAGGTATGTTCTCCAGGCACTGCAACCATTAATGGCACAGAAAACCTCTAATTATACACATATATTCCTCATGGTAACCACTCAAAACTCTTCCCTCTCTATTTTCAAATCAACACCCTTCCCCCCTCAGCCCTTTCTACCTGTTACCATAGCAACTCCCTCCTCACTGAGCTCCCAGGGTTAAAAGTTTATTCTACAATGTTGCAAATCAAATCAGCAAGCATGTTTGACCTCTCAATACACCAGCTTATCCACTGTAATCTTTCTTTAAATGACTTTTTCTTAACCATTCAAATTACTTCTTTCACATAACAGAACCATGCACCCTAACTTTCAGTTTTCAACTATCTGAATCCACCAATCATTGCTTGTGATTCAAGAGCACTGAAACTCTACATTTTTTTTTTTTGCAAACTCCTACTGTTCCAACTGCCATTTCATTCCTACACTTCATCTGGCTGCACCAGAACCTCCTCTCACCATGTACTCTGTCTGGATTATTGGACATAGCTACATTCACTGGGCTCAAAGGTATGCAGCTACCAGAAATTTTCACAACATTGACTTACCAAATGTGAAGATTAAATGGATTGGCCACAGAGGATTGAAATGTCACCAATTGATACCATTGGTGAAAACCTTTTTGCATTTGCCACACCCTGACCTGTTAATTGTGCACTGTGGAGGAAATGACTTGGGCACTTTGACTGGGGTAGGTCTGGAAATGCTTATAAAGGACACCTTTGATCAATTGATGGCACTTTTTCCTCAAACTGCCTTGGTATATTCCAATATATGCCAAAGGCAGAAATGGAAGTGGTCCAACCAATTTTGTCCACAATTTGAGAAAGCACGGAAACATGTGAATAAATCTGTTTCTGCTTACATGAGAGACTATGGAATGGGTTCAATATACAACAACAACTTGCGTTACAACATGCAAGAGATCTACAGAGCAGATGGTGTGCACTTCTCAGATGAGGGGAATAGAATATTCCTCCTGAATTTAAGACTGTGCATTGGTACCTACTTGTAGGTACCTAAATCAGCCACAGAACCCAAAAGCTCTTTTCAGGGCTACCCTACCTCTGATCACTCTAAATGATTTTCTTTTCTAACTTTTTTCACTATTTTTCACCAAAGTACGCACCCCGGTACGCTTCCCGGTGCGCGTACTGGGCGCTCCCCCCGTGAAAAATTACAATTTTTTTTCCCGCCTATATGGGCCTCCTAAGACCCCCTCAGAAAACCTAGAGGGTCAGGGAGTGCCTACCATGCCCCCTTATACCCATTCCCAACGTTGTTTGTCCTCCATTTTCTGTCTCAAATCTACCAAAACACAAAATGGAGGACTCCCGTAGCGCTGCCAGTACGCGTACCGGGGCACGCACCGGGAAGCGCTCCCTAAAAATTTTAAAAGTTAATTTACATAAAAACCACTGGAGATACTTTCACCAAATATAGAATAGGCCATACTACATACCAGTCCCTACCATTTTCCCAAATTTGGTGGAATTCCATTGAGCCATTTGGCCTGTAGCCCTCTCTAAATATCCTGAGGTGAATTACTTGACAAAAACACATCTGAAGTGTTAGAATTTACAACCAATTAAAATGTTACTTTCATTTTCTACTATTATTTCATGACATTTGATTGGTTATGTACATGAATATATATAAAGAAAGAGAGGGAAACACAGCCATTTTGACTACTACTTCCTAAAGTACATTTCAAAAGGATTTTCACTGAGAACTTAAACTTCTTTTTCAAGGGTAAGATGTTATTTTGAAAACTGAAGTATGTTGTGCACTTTAAGTTAATTTGGAAAACATTTTCTGATAGTTATATACTATCCCTCTGTAATAGTTATCGATTGAGATAGGCTTCTCTGTTATAGTTATAGATGGAGTTAGGCTTGTCTTGTATAATTATGAATGTACTTAGGCTTTATGATATACACTTTTTTATATTTCTACTTCCAGCCTGATACCATACACTGCCCAAAGATAACTTCACTGTTAAAAAATCAAAACTACCTGTCTGAACTTAAACCCAACAGTGCCCTATCTCTACTGATGTATTTATTTTTTATGCAAATTACAGCAAGAAAATGGAAGGAGAGCAGAATATTTCCTTCAAAATTGTTCTGGAGAACAACGCTGAAAAAGTTATTGACGACAATGATGACTTAAATTTCATGGATGAATCATGGGACTATGAATTAGTTCAATGTGTAGAAGCAGTAGATTCGCTGATTGAAAATGAGGACATTTCCGACAATGTGTTGTTAGAAGTTCTGTTAAATTTTGAAAAAGAATCAGAAAAATAAATTTATATTTAATAATCAAAAATTGTTCGAGACATTATTCATTTTTATATGTAATTCATAAACTAGTACCAAATTGATTATAATGTAAATTCAGACTTATAGTATACTGTGCAACTTTTTTATGTTACATAGTAATTTTGCTCATAGTTACTTCCTTTCTCCCACTATATTATCTCCAATGTGTATTTGACATCTCTTTTTCATCTCCTGCCTCCATGTTCTTTCTGCTTTCCTGACAGACTATGATATGGATTCCATATACCACAATAACTTCTGTAACAACATGCAAGATAGCTACAGAGGAAACTGTGTACATTAAATTTAAGACTCAATTATTATTTTCCTATTTCACTGGGTTTTCCCCGTGGTACGCTCCCCGGTGCGCGTACCGGGCGCTCCCCCCGCAAAAATCGAAAAAAATATATATATTTTGTCCCGCGGGACCCTTTTATGGCCCCCACATCAAACCTAGGGGGTCGGGGGGGTGTACCCTGCCCCCTTTTGGTCATTTCCCCCTTTGTTTTTTGCCACCTATTGTATCTCGATCCTACCGAGACATAAGATGGCGGCCACTGCGGACTGTTTCGAATGTTTACAGACACCCGAGAGCCAATCAGCTTTCCGTGCACAAGTCGCGTAGGGCGCCCGGTGCGCTCCCCGGTACGCGTACCGGGGCGCGCTTATAGATATATATATTTTTTTAAACTCAAGTTACTCAAAATCATCTGGAGCACATATCTTGATACATAGCAAAGGCACATCGGGCTACCAGTCCCTACAATTTTGCCAAGTTTGGTGAAAATCCATTCAGCCGTTCGAGCTGAAAGTGAGTTCGACCGCCCTATGAAAATTAACATGGGGAAAACACGTTTTGGGACCCCCCTTTTATCTCGGCCCCCGCTTGACGGATCCCCCCCAACTTTCGGAGCGCCGCGAGGCAAAGTTGAGGAAAATTTCAGGCAGATTCCTCAACCGGCACCAAAGTTATTCCCAATAGAATGTTGCGATTTCCCTATGGAAAACAATCCTAACTATAACTACCTACTGGCGACCGCCAGTAGGTAATATAGATATATATATATATCATGTGATCAAGGCCTCTTCAGGCTGAAACGCGTTATGGCGGTATGGTGTAGAGCACAATAAATTTATAACGCACCAGTTCCTGGGTTCGCCTCGTCTTTGATGCCAATTTTCAAAAAGACGTCCTTCTGCCACATATATATATATATATATATATATATGTAGAGCTGTATATATATGATTTTCACATATAATTTTTATATTATTTCATGGGCGGGAATATTCAGTGCTTATGACTATTGATGAGGATCCTCTGGAAGAGAACATGGTCTTCTAATAAAATACAAACAAAGATTAATTTCCTAAAATTGGTGTGAATCTCCTTTCTGAGTTGTGTGTCTATTATTGGGCAATACTGTGCAATAAATGTCTTACACTCCTCTGTGTTAGGCCTCAGGCTGCTCGCACACACTACCACTAATAGAGCACTTTGGGTTTTACATTGAGCCTTGTGCACTATTGGGGAACCCCTGGACTTGGTATAACCACCTAGTGACATACCATATACAGAGGCAGCTTCCTACGCTGGTGGTGAAGCGGTGGGGCACAAGACTTTGACATTTGTTGCACCAGTTAATTAATAATTGCTTTAACAATAGGAAATCCAAAATTCTCTTTAGTTAGAATTTTCCATCGATTTTAGATTTTTTCTAAATTTATTACACTAGTGAAACAGCCTCACTGTTTAGAGAATAAGAGTCTCTATAGTCATAGTCTTAGCATTTAAAAAAAAATACTAATAAGTACCCAACTACTTTAAAAACCATGTCTGATGCCCCTGGGAAACAGGCCAGGAGAACAGTCTTAGAGGCTAAACTCCTGGCCATAGAAAAAGAAAGAGGTGAGTTGGGCCTAGGACCCATTTCTGTTGACAGCATAATCATTACTAGAGAGGTAGACTTTATTGACTCCAAAATCCCCAAAAGGATTGTCCCTAAATTCTTTGAGGGTGATGATATCACTAAGTGGTTGATTGCATTTGAGAGAGCCTGTCTTGGTAGACAGGTCCATAGGAAGCTGTGAAGTGCTATCCTGTGGGAAATGTTCTCAGGAAAGGGCAGGGATAGACTACTGAAACTCAATGAGAAAAATGCTACATCCTATGGCCTCATGAAGGGTACACTGATTGAGGGCTTTAGAGTCAGCCCTGAGAAGTATAGTATTAGATTTAGGGAGGCCAAGAAAACCCAAGGCCAGACCTGGGTAGATTTTGTATATTTCTCAGTGGAAACACTAGGGGGCTGGTTAGATGGTACCAATGTACATGATTTTGAAGGGTTGTATAATTTGATTATGAAGGAGCACGTTTTGAGTAATTGTCACAAAGAGAAACTACATTAATTCCTGGTAGATCTAGGTCCACTTTCTCCTCAAGAATTGGGTCAAAATAAAGGTCACCAAAATTAACACCTGTGGGGGATACCAAAGGAAATAGGCAAAAAAAAACACCACGGAAAGAGGGTAACCCTAAAAATAACAAAGAGTCTTCCCAGGACCCCAAAAGCCTGCTCAGGAGGGTGGGCCCAGAGTCTCTACACAGTTTAAGGGCGGGTACCAGGGGAAGAAGTGGGATCCCAACTAAGCCTGGTAGAACTGGGGATCCCAACTAAGCCTGGTGTCATGATTGAAAGGCAGTAGGACACCAAACTTGAGACCCTAACTGTAAAAATAAGAAAAATGCCTCTGTTACACCTGCAATACCTGCAGTTGCTAATGTCCAGATGAAATCCTAGGCATGGCCTGACCATGTCAGTGAACCCAATGAGGCAACATTAGTCTTTGAGGGAAAGGTAGACTTAGTCTGTTCTGCCTGGCCAGATAATATGAAGAAATAAAGGCAGTTTCCCAAGATTAATGGATCTAGAACAGAGGCCTTGAGAGATACTTGGGCTAGTGCAACCATGGTGATCCAGAAGCAGGTTCACTCAGTTCAGTACCTAATTGGAAGGTCCTATCCAGCCATCAATGCTAAAGGTATCACCACAGTCCATCCCATGGCTATGGTTACTTTGGACTGGGGGGAGTAGTTGGACAAAAAGAAATAGTTGTGTCCCTAACTGTCCCTGTAGATTGTCTGCTTGTAAATTATTTGGAACTGAGCCTGAAGAGGTTGGACCTTACCAGGCAGACCTCTAGGGCCCAGGGGGACCCTCTAGAATGGATCTATGACAGGGACAAGAAACCTGTACCACTTTGCTGCATAGGAAAAGGGTGATATCAGCGGCACTCACAGGGTCTATTGGGAGGAGGGACTCCTACACACTGAGACCCCAAAGATGGTGCAACTAGGAGAGTGGTACGTCTACTGGCCAGGGATGTCGCAGAAGGTGAAGGACATTTGTCAATCCTGTGTCACCTGTCAAGCCAGTGGCAAGACAGAAGGCCACAGGAAGGCCCAAATATTTCCACTTCCAGTGGTTGAGCTACCCTTTGAAAGGGTAGGGATCGACATTGTTGGCCGCCTGCACCCTCCAACAGCCTCAGGAAACAAATATATTCTGGTGGTAGTGGATCGGTAGCACAAAGCTATTGCCCTAAGGACCACCACTGCACCAGTGGTGGCAAAAGCCCTCCTTGGTGACTTTACCAGGTTGGTTTTCCTAATGGGTAATTTCATACAGAGGTAAAAGCTTTATGTCTGCATACTTAAAACACATGCTTGAGGAGTGGGGAGTGAATTAAAAGTTCACCACACCATACCACCCACAGACCAATGGCCTGGTGTAGATGTTCAACAGACATTTAAAGGCATGATTGATAGACTCCCTGAAAAACTGAGAAGGAGCTGGGATGCCTTACTTCCATGCCTGCTTTTTGTCTACAGGGAAGGGCCACTCTCTTCTGTGGCCTTCTCACCCTTTGAACTTCTGTTCGGGCACCCTGTTAGAGGTCCTCTGAGTCCTCCAATAGAATGTTGCGATTTCCCTATGGAAAACAATCCTAACTATAACTACCTACTGGCGACCGCCAGTAGGTAATATAGATATATATATATATCATGTGATCAAGGCCTCTTCAGGCTGAAACGCGTTATGGCGGTATGGTGTAGAGCACAATAAATTTATAACGCACCAGTTCCTGGGTTCGCCTCGTCTTTGATGCCAATTTTCAAAAAGACGTCCTTCTGCCACATATATATATGTATATATATGTAGAGCTGTATATATATGATTTTCACATATAATTTTTATATTATTTCATGGGCGGGAATATTCAGTGCTTATGACTATTGATGAGGATCCTCTGGAAGAGAACATGGTCTTCTAATAAAATACAAACAAAGATTAATTTCCTAAAATTGGTGTGAATCTCCTTTCTGAGTTGTGTGTCTATTATTGGGCAATACTGTGCAATAAATGTCTTACACTCCTCTGTGTTAGGCCTCAGGCTGCTCGCACACACTACCACTAATAGAGCACTTTGGGTTTTACATTGAGCCTTGTGCACTATTGGGGAACCCCTGGACTTGGTATAACCACCTAGTGACATACCATATACAGAGGCAGCTTCCTACGCTGGTGGTGAAGCGGTGGGGCACAAGACTTTGACATTTGTTGCACCAGTTAATTAATAATTGATTTAACAATAGGAAATCCAAAATTCTCTTTAGTTAGAATTTTCCATCGATTTTAGATTTTTTCTAAATTTATTACACTAGTGAAACAGCCTCACTGTTTAGAGAATAAGAGTCTCTATAGTCATAGTCTTAGCATTTAAAAAAAAAATACTAATAAGTACCCAACTACTTTAAAAACCATGTCTGATGCCCCTGGGAAACAGGCCAGGAGAACAGTCTTAGAGGCTAAACTCCTGGCCATAGAAAAAGAAAGAGGTGAGTTGGGCCTAGGACCCATTTCTGTTGACAGCATAATCATTACTAGAGAGGTAGACTTTATTGACTCCAAAATCCCCAAAAGGATTGTCCCTAAATTCTTTGAGGGTGATGATATCACTAAGTGGTTGATTGCATTTGAGAGAGCCTGTCTTGGTAGACAGGTCCATAGGAAGCTGTGAAGTGCTATCCTGTGGGAAATGTTCTCAGGAAAGGGCAGGGATAGACTACTGAAACTCAATGAGAAAAATGCTACATCCTATGGCCTCATGAAGGGTACACTGATTGAGGGCTTTAGAGTCAGCCCTGAGAAGTATAGTATTAGATTTAGGGAGGCCAAGAAAACCCAAGGCCAGACCTGGGTAGATTTTGTATATTTCTCAGTGGAAACACTAGGGGGCTGGTTAGATGGTACCAATGTACATGATTTTGAAGGGTTGTATAATTTGATTATGAAGGAGCACGTTTTGAGTAATTGTCACAAAGAGAAACTACATTAATTCCTGGTAGATCTAGGTCCACTTTCTCCTCAAGAATTGGGTCAAAATAAAGGTCACCAAAATTAACACCTGTGGGGGATACCAAAGGAAATAGGCAAATAAAACACCACGGAAAGAGGGTAACCCTAAAAATAACAAAGAGTCTTCCCAGGACCCCAAAAGCCTGCTCAGGAGGGTGGGCCCAGAGTCTCTACACAGTTTAAGGGCGGGTACCAGGGGAAGAAGTGGGATCCCAACTTAGCCTGGTAGAACTGGGGATCCCAACTAAGCCTGGTGTCATGATTGAAAGGCAGTAGGACACCAAACTTGAGACCCTAACTGTAAAAATAAGAAAAATGCCTCTGTTACACCTGCAATACCTGCAGTTGCTAATGTCCAGATGAAATCCTAGGCATGGCCTGACCATGTCAGTGAACCCAATGAGGCAACATTAGTCTTTGAGGGAAAGGTAGACTTAGTCTGTTCTGCCTGGCCAGATAATATGAAAAAATAAAGGCAGTTTCCCAAGATTAATGGATCTAGAACAGAGGCCTTGAGAGATACTTGGGCTAGTGCAACCATGGTGATCCAGAAGCAGGTTCACTCAGTTCAGTACCTAATTGGAAGGTCCTATCCAGCCATCAATGCTAAAGGTATCACCACAGTCCATCCCATGGCTATGGTTACTTTGGACTGGGGGGAGTAGTTGGACAAAAAGAAATAGTTGTGTCCCTAACTGTCCCTGTAGATTGTCTGCTTGTAAATTATTTGGAACTGAGCCTGAAGAGGTTGGACCTTACCAGGCAGACCTCTAGGGCCCAGGGGGACCCTCTAGAATGGATCTATGACAGGGACAAGAAACCTGTCCCACTTTGCTGCATAGGAAAAGGGTGATATCAGCGGCACTCACAGGGTCTATTGGGAGGAGGGACTCCTACACACTGAGACCCCAAAGATGGTGCAACTAGGAGAGTGGTACGTCTACTGGCCAGGGATGTCGCAGAAGGTGAAGGACATTTGTCAATCCTGTGTCACCTGTCAAGCCAGTGGCAAGACAGAAGGCCACAGGAAGGCCCAAATATTTCCACTTCCAGTGGTTGAGCTACCCTTTGAAAGGGTAGGGATCGACATTGTTGGCCGCCTGCACCCTCCAACAGCCTCAGGAAACAAATATATTCTGGTGGTAGTGGATCGGTAGCACAAAGCTATTGCCCTAAGGACCACCACTGCACCAGTGGTGGCAAAAGCCCTCCTTGGTGACTTTACCAGGTTGGTTTTCCTAATGGGTAATTTCATACAGAGGTAAAAGCTTTATGTCTGCATACTTAAAACACATGCTTGAGGAGTGGGGAGTGAATTACAAGTTCACCACACCATACCACCCACAGACCAATGGCCTGGTGTAGATGTTCAACAGACATTTAAAGGCATGATTGATAGACTCCCTGAAAAACTGAGAAGGAGCTGGGATGCCTTACTTCCATGCCTGCTTTTTGTCTACAGGGAAGGGCCACTCTCTTCTGTGGCCTTCTCACCCTTTGAACTTCTGTTCGGGCACCCTGTTAGAGGTCCTCTGAGTCCTCCAATAGAATGTTGCGATTTCCCTATGGAAAACAATCCTAACTATAACTACCTACTGGCGACCGCCAGTAGGTAACATAGATATATATATATATCATGTGATCAAGGCCTCTTCAGGCTGAAACGCGTTATGGCGGTATGGTGTAGAGCACAATAAATTTATAACGCACCAGTTCCTGGGTTCGCCTCGTCTTTGATGCCAATTTTCAAAAAGACGTCCTTCTGCCACATATATATATATATATATATGTAGAGCTGTATATATATGATTTTCACATATAATTTTTATATTATTTCATGGGCGGGAATATTCAGTGCTTATGACTATTGATGAGGATCCTCTGGAAGAGAACATGGTCTTCTAATAAAATACAAACAAAGATTAATTTCCTAAAATTGGTGTGAATCTCCTTTCTGAGTTGTGTGTCTATTATTGGGCAATACTGTGCAATAAATGTCTTACACTCCTCTGTGTTAGGCCTCAGGCTGCTCGCACACACTACCACTAATAGAGCACTTTGGGTTTTACATTGAGCCTTGTGCACTATTGGGGAACCCCTGGACTTGGTATAACCACCTAGTGACATACCATATACAGAGGCAGCTTCCTACGCTGGTGGTGAAGCGGTGGGGCACAAGACTTTGACATTTGTTGCACCAGTTAATTAATAATTGATTTAACAATAGGAAATCCAAAATTCTCTTTAGTTAGAATTTTCCATCGATTTTAGATTTTTTCTAAATTTATTACACTAGTGAAACAGCCTCACTGTTTAGAGAATAAGAGTCTCTATAGTCATAGTCTTAGCATTTAAAAAAACATACTAATAAGTACCCAACTACTTTAAAAACCATGTCTGATGCCCCTGGGAAACAGGCCAGGAGAACAGTCTTAGAGGCTAAACTCCTGGCCATAGAAAAAGAAAGAGGTGAGTTGGGCCTAGGACCCATTTCTGTTGACAGCATAATCATTACTAGAGAGGTAGACTTTATTGACTCCAAAATCCCCAAAAGGATTGTCCCTAAATTCTTTGAGGGTGATGATATCACTAAGTGGTTGATTGCATTTGAGAGAGCCTGTCTTGGTAGACAGGTCCATAGGAAGCTGTGAAGTGCTATCCTGTGGGAAATGTTCTCAGGAAAGGGCAGGGATAGACTACTGAAACTCAATGAGAAAAATGCTACATCCTATGGCCTCATGAAGGGTACACTGATTGAGGGCTTTAGAGTCAGCCCTGAGAAGTATAGTATTAGATTTAGGGAGGCCAAGAAAACCCAAGGCCAGACCTGGGTAGATTTTGTATATTTCTCAGTGGAAACACTAGGGGGCTGGTTAGATGGTACCAATGTACATGATTTTGAAGGGTTGTATAATTTGATTATGAAGGAGCACGTTTTGAGTAATTGTCACAAAGAGAAACTACATTAATTCCTGGTAGATCTAGGTCCACTTTCTCCTCAAGAATTGGGTCAAAATAAAGGTCACCAAAATTAACACCTGTGGGGGATACCAAAGGAAATAGGCAAAAAAAACACCACGGAAAGAGGGTAACCCTAAAAATAACAAAGAGTCTTCCCAGGACCCCAAAAGCCTGCTCAGGAGGGTGGGCCCAGAGTCTCTACACAGTTTAAGGGCGGGTACCAGGGGAAGAAGTGGGATCCCAACTAAGCCTGGTAGAACTGGGGATCCCAACTAAGCCTGGTGTCATGATTGAAAGGCAGTAGGACACCAAACTTGAGACCCTAACTGTAAAAATAAGAAAAATGCCTCTGTTACACCTGCAATACCTGCAGTTGCTAATGTCCAGATGAAATCCTAGGCATGGCCTGACCATGTCAGTGAACCCAATGAGGCAACATTAGTCTTTGAGGGAAAGGTAGACTTAGTCTGTTCTGCCTGGCCAGATAATATGAAAAAATAAAGGCAGTTTCCCAAGATTAATGGATCTAGAACAGAGGCCTTGAGAGATACTTGGGCTAGTGCAACCATGGTGATCCAGAAGCAGGTTCACTCAGTTCAGTACCTAATTGGAAGGTCCTATCCAGCCATCAATGCTAAAGGTATCACCACAGTCCATCCCATGGCTATGGTTACTTTGGACTGGGGGGAGTAGTTGGACAAAAAGAAATAGTTGTGTCCCTAACTGTCCCTGTAGATTGTCTGCTTGTAAATTATTTGGAACTGAGCCTGAAGAGGTTGGACCTTACCAGGCAGACCTCTAGGGCCCAGGGGGACCCTCTAGAATGGATCTATGACAGGGACAAGAAACCTGTCCCACTTTGCTGCATAGGAAAAGGGTGATATCAGCGGCACTCACAGGGTCTATTGGGAGGAGGGACTCCTACACACTGAGACCCCAAAGATGGTGCAACTAGGAGAGTGGTACGTCTACTGGCCAGGGATGTCGCAGAAGGTGAAGGACATTTGTCAATCCTGTGTCACCTGTCAAGCCAGTGGCAAGACAGAAGGCCACAGGAAGGCCCAAATATTTCCACTTCCAGTGGTTGAGCTACCCTTTGAAAGGGTAGGGATCGACATTGTTGGCCGCCTGCACCCTCCAACAGCCTCAGGAAACAAATATATTCTGGTGGTAGTGGATCGGTAGCACAAAGCTATTGCCCTAAGGACCACCACTGCACCAGTGGTGGCAAAAGCCCTCCTTGGTGACTTTACCAGGTTGGTTTTCCTAATGGGTAATTTCATACAGAGGTAAAAGCTTTATGTCTGCATACTTAAAACACATGCTTGAGGAGTGGGGAGTGAATTACAAGTTCACCACACCATACCACCCACAGACCAATGGCCTGGTGTAGATGTTCAACAGACATTTAAAGGCATGATTGATAGACTCCCTGAAAAACTGAGAAGGAGCTGGGATGCCTTACTTCCATGCCTGCTTTTTGTCTACAGGGAAGGGCCACTCTCTTCTGTGGCCTTCTCACCCTTTGAACTTCTGTTCGGGCACCCTGTTAGAGGTCCTCTGAGTCTTGTAAGAGAAGGTTGGGAGAAACCTCTCAAGGAATCAAAACAAGACCTAGTGGACTGTGTTCTTGTCCTTTGTTCTAGGATTGCCGAGTACATGGAAAAAGCAAGCCAACACCTTCAGGCCAGTCAAGAGATTCAAAAGCAGTGGTATGACTAAAAGGCTGCTTTGGTAGAACTTAAACGAGGGCAGATGTATGGGTATTGGAGCCTGTGGTCCCTGGGGCCCTCTAAGATAAGTGGAGTGGGCCCTACCCTTTCCTAGAAAGAAAAGGGGAGGTCACCTATCTGGGTGATACATGTCAACCGCTTGAAGCCCTATTATGACTGGGCTGATGTCATTTATTATTTAGTCAGAGGAGGGAGAGAGTAGCTGAGATCCATTTGGCTTCCATGCAAGGGTAGATAATCATAGGAGAATGGATCACTTCTACTTGTATTACAACCATGGTCTGGTATATTGACCGTCTTATAAACCCCTCAATCAAGTACAGGAATGGTGGAGCGGTATATTGATTATCCGTTTCTTACATCACGTGAAAGCATCATCATTGGTGTTTTTTTCAAAATATGCTTTCCTCCACCCGGAGATAGACCAACTGGTGATAACAGTAGTGACCAGAAATCAAGTGAATGTGAGTGAAGTACATTTAAAATTACCTACATCTCTGCAATAAAGAAATGAACTCACATGGACAAACAGGTGCTACTGAGTAGCAGCATTTCTTTGTATGCACCGCTTTGATTTCAACCTTGTCCCATGTCCAACTGAATAAAATGTCTTTATTGCGGAGATGTAGGTCATTTTAAATTCCCTGCCCCCTTCCAACGGCTGGTGAACAAAGTCCTTACTGGGCTGGAATCCTTTAGTGCAGCTTTTCTTGATCATATTGATGTCTACAGCTCCACCTGGTCCACCTTCGCTAGAGTCCTTGAGGCTCTGGGAAGCGCAGGCCTCACTATCAAGGCAAGTAAGTGCCAAATAGGGCAGGGAAAGGTTGTGTACTTGGATCATTTAGTAGGTGAAGGCCACTTCAGACACTCCAAGCCAAGATTCAGACAATTCTGGACTGCGTAGTTCCAACAACCCAGACTCAAGTCAGGGCATTCCTTGGCTTGACTGGATACAATAAGAGATTTGTGAAGGATTATGGGCCCATAGTGACACCTAAACAGAACTTATCTCCAAGAAGATACCAAAAAAGGTAAACTGGACAGTGAGCTGTCAGAAAGTATTTTAACACTCTAAAGGATGCAATGTGCTCTGCTCCAGTCCTAAAAGCTCCACACTGCTCCAAGCAGTCCATTCAGCAGACAGATGCCTCTGAGCATGGGATAGGTGTAATCCTAGCCCAAACAAATGAAGAGAGACATGACTGACATGTTGATTTTATAAGCAGAAGACTACTCAGTATAGAAAAGAGTTGGAATGCCATAGAGTGGGAAGCCTTTGCTGTGGTCTGGGCCCTGAAGAAGTTGTGGCCATACTCACTTCCTAGTTCAGACTGACCACATGCCTCTACAGGTGGTTACAACAGATGAAAGGTGAAAACCCAAAACTACTAAGGTGGTTCAGGGAATGGCCTTTACAGTGGAATGCAGGCCTTGGGCTGCCCATGCCAATACAGATGGCCTTTCCAGGTTCTTCCACTCTCCAGGGTAAGGTTAGTTAAATCCTCTCTTGTTTGGGGGATCATGTGAGAAAGCGCCTCTATTGACATGTTAGCCCCCATATGTTTTGCCTGGTTTTGATGTGGTTTCGATTGTAGTACACAGGGTCCCTGCCAATCAGGTCCTCTGTGCCAGTGCTTCTTCCCTAAAACATACCCACAATTGGTACTTCTGCCTCTCTGTAAGTCTCTAGTAAATGGTACCCTGGGAAGCTACGGCCTGGGTGCTGATGAGGGCCCTCTGGGACTACCTTCCCTAGGATCATGCCACTACCCTTGCAGCTTGCATGTCCCTGTGAGGTGGAAAACAAGAAAGTTGACATGGCACCCTACCTGAGTGGCATGCCAGGCAGCACTGCCTGAAGGTATAGGTAAGTCACCCATCTTGCAGATCTTTCAGCCATAAGGCAGAATGCACTATACCACAGGGGAGGGCATATCGCAGGACTGGATCCTCCCCTAAAATATTTAAGTCAATTCTTAAATATTGTAAGTGCCAGGAAAGCCATGAGGAGTACATGGGCTGCAAACTCAAGTTCCACCGCATCATGATGGCTTCACTGCAACTAGGAGTGTTTAGTACCAAACTACTCCTTTAATAAATCGTCACTGATGCCAGTGTGAGATTTATTATACCATGTACTCAGAGAGCACCTCACAGAAGCACCCTGAAAATCTACCAACCCTGGTGTGGTCTCTGACCGGCTGTAGGCAGCCAGTCACCACCAGATATGTTTCTGGCCCACTGGGTGGAGAGCATCTGCCCTTTGGGACCAGAAACAATGCACATCCTGTGCAGAGGTGTCACATCACATTCCCCAGGATGGGCCAGTGCTCGAAGGGGAAGCTTTAAAGGCTTGCCGCCTTTGTAATGCAAACCCCAGCCTCTGCTGCTAGCAGCAGATGGCAGCCCCTGGTTTACACCCCCACTTCGGGTGGGAAAACTGGTGGAAAACCCTAGAAGAATAGGAGGTGGGCCCAACTCTGCCAACTCCACCCCTCAGGTGGGGGACGCGAGGTGAAGCACATCTTTCAGTCCCCGCCAACTTGAAGATGGGGACCCTTCCAATCAAGGCTAGGCCTATGCCCACCCCCCCACAGGGGGGTGCCATCATAGAGGGTGTAGTCACCCCAGGTAAGGTGCCCATTGGCCCTATCGGCTACTCCCCTAAAACACCCCTAAATTTAGTCTTTACATGGCTGCCCCAGACCTGGAACTCAGATCTGCGATGACCTAAGAAGAAAGAAGACATCCCTGCTGAGAAGACTGACGATTGTCTTGGACCCAGCCCTAATGGCCTGTCCCCAGCTTTCACAACCCTGTGACTTTTCTTAGAATCAGGGACCAATGAAAACCCTGGGAGGATTGCTGCTTTCGAAAAAGACTCCATTCTCCAGAGGACAGCGGCCCTGTCCAGAAGAATCGAACCACAAAGACTCCGGATCCAGGCGGATCCGTGTCTCCTGCCCACTCTGCACCCGACGCTCACAGCCTAAGTCTGAGTGTCTGCCTGTCCAGTGAAGTCTCCCCAGCAATCTTGACCTTAAATCCAGTGTTGGCTGACATCTCTTGACCGGATCACTGAAATATTATCGACGGTCACATTATCGACTAGCAATAATATCGTTGAATAATTATCGACTACAAAAATATCGACTTTGTATACTTATTACACAAAATACAAAAATATCGACTAAAAAATATCGAGTATTTAGAATATCGAGTACATAAATATCGTCTTATTAAATATCGACTACTAATATATCGTTGTTCATGAAATTACACCTAACACTACAAAAATATCGACTACTAAAATATAGAGTACAAAAATATCGTTTCTAAACAAATATCGAGTTATTTTTTGTACCCTTTCATGTCTAAAATACCATATTAATGGTCTATAAAAGTCATTGCTCTAAATACCTGTTACTTTTATAACATTACTATTTATCATCATTTGCTATACATTATATTAAATGCGTTCTATCATTTGAAAAAGAATCTTTACATGTAACTAAAATTTTCATAATATTTTTACACTTACACATCTATTTTATTTAACAACTAACCTGCTTTAATGCGGAAAGCACAACATACCACCATTCTCACATCAACAAACACACCAATTAACATAAAAAAAAATCAAACTAGCCTATACAATCCTTCCTTTCATCCTACAACCAATCAAATCCAAGCACACAAAATACACATACTATAAAAGGGATAAATGCATTCTACCATTTGCTGCTGCTAACTCCATAGAAAGAAGATGCCAACACTCTGAAGATTTTGTTCCTGAACAAACATCTTTAAAGATCCAGCTCACTAGCTAATCATTCAAGTAAGTTACATTCCATTATTTAAAAATCTAAATTAGTAGTCTATTATTTTACTTATATCTCCTAACTCTTCCACTTATTTAATTTTTATCTCCTCCTACTTTTATGATAGAAACTACTACAAAAAAATTCCTAATACATGCTCCTATTTCTTCCCCTGCAAAATAAGATAGTAAGTATATATTAATGGTCTGTTATACAACAACAGCTGTTTTTAAACAGTATTTCACAAGATTCATACTTAATTTAAAACATTTTATTCACAGATATTCAGCGATTTTCCGATTTCAACACTACAAATGTATAGAACTACACTAATTAAACATGTAAGTATATATGTTTTTGTTAGTAAACAACCAATATTTAAAATGCTATTTTCTAAACAACATATCTTGCATATTACATCTTCCCTACAGATCCAATAAAAACATCCTACATCAACTATACCAAAAGACAAGACTACCCTTGTAAAAAATGTAAGTATACTTCAATTTGTCTAAAACTTCCGATAAAAACAAGAACTATGTTCTTAACACCATGTTATGTATTTTATATTTCCTCTACAGATATTGTGAATACATCATACATCTATTCTACCTACAGCAAAGAAAAGTACATATTTAGAAGTTAGTATACTTTTAAATATTTCCAATTTCCCAACGCTTCAAAATAATTTTTATCATATGACATGTATTTATTCTATCTTCTCTACAGATCTAAACTTTACTACCTTGATGTACTCCACCAAATACTACAACTCAACTATTTAAACAAGTAAGTATATGTAATGTTCACATCAAATGTAGTACTAAGCAAATTAAAAAACTGCTTTTTCCTAGGAAAAACGTTTGTTATGTATAAACATTAACTTAGCATTTCTATATTTTCATACCAACAGTAAATAAAGAAATACATACAAGAAAGTCCTTCAAAATACAGTTCTGCATTTGTGATTACTACTTTTAGTAAACGTAAGTATAAATACAACATTAATTATGTTAGCACCACTAAGTGAAATATATGTTATTTGATTTTGTTTCTTTCTACTCTTTCCTAGAACAAGTAAAATAAAATGACAGAAGGTGCAGAATTTGTTATGTCACAGATAAATAATTTACTGTTATGTTATATGGGTTATGTTTATAGCCAGGAAAGACAAAGTGGTAGAAAAGTTTTCTGGAAATGTACAAAATATTACTCAAACAAATGTTATGGAAGGGCTACTACAGAGGAAACTAATGTGCTATTTACCAGGGAACACAATCATCCCCCCAATGTCACAGAAATTGAAATAAGAGATGCTTTAGAAAGTATAAAGACTGCTAGCACACAAAGTGATAGACCAACAACACAAATCCTTAAAGAGGAACTGTTAAAAGTCCCAGCCCATGCTTCAGGTCAACTACCCTCTATTGACTCCCTAAAACGCACAATTGCATACACTAAAAGACGCACTTCCACAACCCCACCCAACCCTACTACTTTTGAGGAAATTATTATTTCACCAGAAATGTCCATCACACACAATAAAGACAAATTTATCCTTTTTGACAATGAAAGCAGTACAAACAGAATCATAATGTTTGCAACTGCAAGTAATTTAAGAAAAATCCAACTGTGTCCCCAATGGATGATGGATGGAACATTTAAACCATGCCCAAAACCTTTTTATCAACTATATTCCATCCACGGGTTATACCATAACTATAACATCCCTTTCATTTACTGTTTGCTACCAAACAAACAGCAAAACACTTACACAGAAATAGTAAATGTTCTCAAAAATGAAATCAATAATTATTTTCCAGAAAAAACAATTATTGATTTCGAATTAGCTATGATTAATAGCATTTTGAAAATATTTCCCCACACAGCAATCCAGGGTTGCTACTATCATTTCAATCAGAGCATATGGAGACATCTCCAAAAATCAACTTTAAGTATTTTGTACTCAACAGATAGCACCTTTGCCTATCAAATTAAAAAATTGATAGCACTGGCCTACGTTCCTGTTACCGATGTAGCGGAACACTATAATTTATTAATTGACAGCACATATTACAAGAGGAATGAAGATAAACTAACCCCGTTACTGGATTATTTCGAAGATACTTGGGTGGGAAGGTTGCACAGATCTGGACATCGACGCCAACCCAAATTCCAAATCCCTTGGTGGAATGTCTATCTTAGTACTTTAAACCAAGAGGCTAAAACCAACAACAGTGTAGAAGGGTGGCATAATGCTTTCCAAGCTACCACAAGCAGAACAAGACCCACATTCCATAACCTACTAGAAGCTTTGATAAAAGAACAAAGCTATCAAGAACTAAGAATGGAACAATCTGTGACCCAAATTGGTCCAAAACTAAGTAAACAAACTAAACAAATGTTCCGACTACTGCAAAGTCAAGTCACACTATACCCTACAACTAGAGGATTAGAATATCTGGCAATAATAGCTAAAACCCTATTATAAAAATGTCGACAAAATATACTAATATCTTCTTACAATAATGATACATATAACAATCATAAACATTTCTAAACAATTATAAATAAGACATATTTGTTTTACAAACTTATCAAAATTTTGCACATTATTTCTGAACAAATATGCAATATTTATAATTACATCACACATACACATTACATAAAGATCGACATTTCCCACCCAATAAATAGAAATATAAAAATACTTACAATTTCTGTAGATGAAAGAGACGTAATGAAGCAAAATACAATCCATACAATCCATTACAAAGTAAGAAAAATCCAATATGGGAAACCATCAAAAACCCGAAAATTATGTAAAAATAAAATAAACGCTCCAGGAAATCCCGAAAACAGTAGTGTGGACACTTTAGTATTTAAAGTGATATACACACAACTTTAAAAAAAACGGTGACGCATACCAATGTATCAATCCAATACGAAACCCTCAAAAATACAGAAAAAAGGTTAAAATTATTAAAATCAGCTCCTGGCAAACACGATAAATAGGAGATACACGTAAAAATATAACCATAATAAGTCATACATTAGTATCTCCGAAAAAAAACACGCTTCCTTCCATGTAGTTTTCATGCGAGGAACCGGAACCTGTAAAAAAACATACATAACGAAACCCACCCACAAATAGCCCATAAAATTTGTAAATACACTCACAATTAACATTAACCATGTAAGAAGACATTTCCTAACAATTCAAATAACACTAGAACTAAAACATACACGACGCATCTATAACGACGACATTACACCTAAACGCTACATTAACAAATCATACATACACACAAAAACACTACACAGTTCGAATATACCCTCAAACATTACCACTCAGTCATAAATGGTATATAAAATTTACCTTACCTCTCTCCACACGAAGCAACTCCCAACCGCGAGCTTCTCCAGTCTTGAATGAAGCGCAATAACCTTACGCGGTAAAAAAGTAGTCCCCTTAAACCAATTTTGAAAAGGTATCATAGAAAATACAATGTTATAGTATAAAAATATAATACATACACATTGTTATTGTAACAAATTAATACAGTAAACTCATTATAATGTAAACTGTTAAAAAATTTTACATTTCTTTAATATTAATTAATATATAGTAATTAATATATATTAATAATATTAAATAAGTATGTAACACTTGAAATAATATATGTAAAAAATTTATTTTTGTGTGCATTTATAGGAATAAGTTTGTGTTTGTTTATAACTAAACATTATTAATTGTTTTGTAAATAATTAATAATAATAAATAATATAACTTATTTATTATTATTAATATAAAAATTATAACCATTTACTATATAAATAATGCCCTTAAATAATGTATTTTTATTTCTCTGGATGTATGTATTTCTGAAAAGAAAAGATAAATGTTTAAGTGTATTAATTAATAATAATAATAATAAATATATTTGTTATTATTTTTATTAATTAATTTTTTTTTATAATAATGTCTAAGTATTATAAAAGTATATAATTGCATAAATAATCTTTTACCAATACCAGATATTATTATTAAACATATTATTCCCCTTTACAGTTATAAAGTTAACAACATAATATATTTATATGTATAATTTAAAAACAACATTGTCAGAAATATGTGAAAAAAAATGTCTTAATTAGTATTTCCATATTTTGAGCAAATATAATAATTGTCATGTTACTTTATAAAAATGTATATATTAAAATTAAATATTTAATAATATTAATATATAATATTAACATTATTAAATATAAATGGAAGAAACAGAAAAATAACTTGAATTTTATTTATTTCAATATAAATACTTGTTACAGAAAGTGATTGATAATAATATTTAGTTTTGACATAAAAAATGTTGTGAAAAAAGTTTGTGTGACAAATTAAAACATGTACATAAATGATAATGTGTTATTCTGCAAATACAACATTTCCAAAAATGTTTATGTTATATTTGATAGTGATTGTATTGTATTACACATGAAAAAATTGGAAAATTGTAATAAAGTTTTGTGAAAACATCCATTTTGCATTGTCTTGTAATATAATAACACACTAATGTAAAATTATATGCAAATGTGCTGGACACTGACCAATTAATAATTGCTATTCCTACTCCAGTCAAAGTATTATCAGAGAAGTTGCTGGACACTGACCAATTATTATTTACTATTCCTACTCAAGTGAAAGTAATATCTGAAAAGGTGCTGAAGACTGACCATGTATAAATTAGAATAGCTACTTTAGTATAATGTTATAGTGTAAAATTTGTCAAATATTTATATATATTTTATAAATATTATTAACATATATTAGTAGTATATTTTTTGCTGAGTAGTTCAAAAAATTATTATTAGCATAAAAATGAGCAACTTTTTTTCACAAAAATTTTTCAATTATTTGTAATATTTATAAAAAAAATTCTCACACTTTATATACACAAAACAGACCCTGAACCCTAAAAATACCCCTTTACCCTAAAACTGAAAAGTGTCCATGAACTCAAAAATATACTCCTTTACCCAAGAACTGGAAACTGACCCTGAACCCTAAAAATACCCCTTTACCCAAAAACTGAAAACTGACCGTGAACCCAAAAAATTCTCCTTTACCCAAAAACTGAAAACTGACCCTGAGCCCTAAAAAATACCCCTTTACCCAAAAACTGAAAACTGACCCTGAACCCAAAAAATTCTCCTTTACCCAAAAATTGAAAACTGACCCTGAACCCTAAAAAATACCCCTTTATCCAAAAACCCAAAACTGACCCTGAACCCTAAAAATTCCCCCTTACCCAAAAACTAAAAACTGACCCTGAACCCAAAAAATACCCCTTTACCCAAGAACTGAAAACTGACCCTGAACCCAAAAATATACCCCTTTACCCAAAAACTGAAAACTGACCCTGACCCATTAAATATACCCCTTTACCCAAAAACTTAAAACTGACCCTGAACCTAAAAATATACCCCTTTACCCACAAACTTAAAACTGACCCTGAAGCTTAAATAAACCCCTTTACCCAAAAACTGAAAACTGACCCTGAACCTTAAATATACCCCTTTACCCACAAACTGAAAACTGACCCTGAACCCTAAAAATACCCCTTTACCCAAAAACTGAAAACTGACCCTGAACATTAATTATACCCCTTTCCCCAAAAACTGAAAAGTGACCCTGAACCTTAAATATACCCCTTTACCCACAAACTAAAAACTGACCCTGAACCCTAAATATACCCCTTTACCCAAAAACTGAAAACTGACCCTGAACCTTAAATATACCCCTTTACCCACAAACTGAAAACTGACCCTGAATTCTAAAAATACCCCTTTACCCTAAAACTGAAAACTGACCTTGAAACATAAAAATACCCCTTTACCTAAAGAGAGAAAACTGACCCTGAACACTAAAATTCCTCCTGTACCCAAATTTTATTAATATTATTTAATTAACTATTAATGATTAATTAACTATAATTAATAAGTTAATATATTAGCAAAATAGCTGTAATTAATTAAATATAATTATTTATAATATTTATTCCCAAACAAATATTTAATAATAACAAAATATGGAGAGAAAAAAATATTTATTAATAATTAAATCAACTAATTAATATTAATTAATTACTATTTATTTACTAATGATAAATATGTACCAAATTATATGATTTAATTAACAAATTAATATTGATTCTTTACCAATTAATTGATAATTTAAATTTCTCACAAACATATCATAATTAATTATTTCTTTTTAATTCTCCCCATCCTTATCCCCTATTAACCCAACATCCCGCTCCTAAACATTAACTACAATTTATACCAATAACAAATATGAAAATATTTTAGCACATTAGCTGTAATTATTTTCATGTAATTATTAATAAATTTTCCCCCAATTATTTAATGAACTATAACAAAATATTATATATATAACAATTACTCTAAATAATGTAATTAACTAATTAATATTAATTATTTACCAATTAATTACTAATACAAAATTTATACCAAATTATATTAATTAATTAACTAATTTATATTATTTATTTTCCAATTAACTAATTAATAATAATTAATTACCAATTAATTACTACATAAAATTGTATTACCAATTATATTAATTAATTAAATAAATAATATTATTTAATTTCCAATTAACTAATTAATAATAATTAATTACCAATTAATTACTACATAAAATAATTTTACCAATTATATTAATTAATTAACTAATTAATATGATTTATTTTCCAATTAACTAATTAATATTATTTAATTACCAATTAATTACTAATAAAATTTTTATAGAAATTTATATAAATTAATTAACTAATTAATATTAATTATTTCCCAATTAATTAAAATATAAAAATATTTACAAACATATATTAATTAATTAATTATTTTAAATTACTCCCCACCCTTATCCCCTATTAACCCAACATCCCGCTCCTAAACATTAACTACAATTTATATTACTATTACAATTTATTCATATTTTTTACCTTTTTTCAACATAATATCGATATTTTTTACTTTGACTATTAATCGATATTTTGTCATATCGATATTTTTGAGTCGATATTTTTGGACTCGATATTTTATTATCATTATTGTAATCGATATTTTTAACAACGATATTTTTGTTCTCGATATTTTATTATATTCGATATTTTTTACTCGATATTTTGTCCATTCGATATTGTGGAGTCGATATTATGTCTGTGCACCCTCTTGACCACCACAATGGCGCTTGCAGTATGAATTGAGAGGCTCCCATCGACCATGATTGGCTCCGGTAAGAACACTCCGGCGTCAAAAGGCACGCCTGCACGCGACGCCCCTGGCGTCCAGACGTGGGTAGGTCCCACACGTTGGAGAACCGAACTGGTGGTTACTCCCTCCCATCAATGTTGCGGGTGCTTCTTTGGACGTCCATGCTGGTGCCCTGCGGCATCCCCTTAGAGGTTCGCTAGAAGGACAAACTCTCTTGCACTCCCTTTATTTTCTGGATTACTTTTGAATCCATGACATAGGGATGGTATTCCACAGGATATACCTCTGACTGTCTCCTTAAGTTCAAAGTAGATTAGGATTTGTTCTGTGTTTCCCGGGCCTGATGAAGCAGCACTCATCCATTTGGAGACTATAGGTGTGAAACATGTCGACCTTTTAACCACCTTCACTCACCATCATACACACTTGGCTGCAGCAGGTTTTAATTCTCCTTGCCAGCCGTGACCCTTGTGGTCTGTTTTTAGCCCTAGCATCATTGTCCAGTTATTAAAGTTTCTTAAGGGTACTCATAGTTATTTTTAACACACTCACTGCATTCATTCTACTCACCACTCGTCTGCCCCGCCACCTCATTATATAGGGCCTCCTGGCTAACTAAAGATCTCTGGCAAAGAGCCCCCCTGCGGGCCCGTTGGCGCTTTGCAGCACTGGCCCAATGAGGAGCTGCCCTATGATGAAGCATGACACCTCTCGGGTGTGTGAGGGCCCTTGCTACTTATTAGAGAGCTTCCCACTTTCTATTCCTTCTCCAACCTGGTCTTCCACTTACCCTTGTCCCACCTTTCCCCTTCCTTAGGAACTGCATACCCCATTGTCTGACCTCTGCGAAGCCCCTGGGCCCTGGTGAACTGAACCGACGGTGCCCATATGACATCCAACATTTCTACCTGCCTCTGCTGCCGTTGGTCACCCTCCTGCAACCGCTGGTACAACGCCTGAAGCATGTTTGTCGAAAACAGAATCCTCATTGAAAAGCATTGGGCCTCTTCGAAGAATTTGCACCCTGCATCCGGCTGCCCCTGTGTTACTGCTGGTGTATGTGTGGTGCTGTTTTGTGGGCCCCCCTGTTCTGGTCCTAACCCCAAAGCTTGGCCCCTGCAACAAATCTACTTACCTGCAAGCAGTGTGTTAGAAATGGGATTTCTGGTTGGCTGAGACTTGCGCCAAAGCCAGGCATAAACCACCACTCTAGTCAGGGCAAGGGAGTTACACGCCAAAGATAACCCCTGCTCACCCTCTAGGCAACGTGGCGCGAGCAGTAAGGCTTATCCCGGAGGCTATGTAAGTTAAGTGTTTGCGCACGCACCCCCAGCAACAACACCCAAGGCCCACCACAAAGGAAACTCCACACAAGGTTATATATTAAAATAGCCTTTGTATTGTACAAAACACATTAGCTAATAAATACACACTTTACAATGTGCTATAGGCACGGGCAGAATTTACAGGGGGTTAGGTGCATGGGACAGGACCACGGGCGCCACTGTCAGGAATAAACACTTTAGAACTAGCACTTGGTAGGATTAGCACTTTGTAGGGATAACCCTTAGCACATAGAACAATTGTAGAACCAAATAACCAATGTAGCACACAACCAGTAACCACTGGTAACAGGTAAGTACCACCTACGCAACCCTAACAACCTTAGGAAAATATTACGCAGGGAACCAGGACCTCACTAGCAACACCTGTACTAGAAAGAACAACCACCTAAGTATCACTATACATTTAGGGGTATGTGCATGAAAACATTACACATGATGCATCAAAACACATTCAGAGGTGCAGGAAAAACACATGATGCTTAAAAACACATTCAGAGGTGCCGGAAAAACATAATTGCGCAGTAATCACGTAAGCCACAACCTGTGACTGTCCCCAGGCCAACTGGCCTCTCTGGGGCTGAAACGCCCTGTGTCCCAAATGTCAGGGCAGGCTGCGCAGGGCAGCCAAAGGAGATTGCGCAAAGCCTAAACGTAGCATCTGCCTACCAAGTGCTGGGCAGCTAGGGATCTCCTCTGGGCTCTGAGAGAACAATGGGGCTTAAAACCAACGTGTAAGCCTCGTGGGCTCAAGAACCAACTATGCCCTCTTTGAACCTTGCGGGCCCTAAACCAATGCTGGCCCACTGGTGGAGCGGCCCGCTGCCAACTGGGGTGGCTCTACCTTAGAAAATGCCCCCCAGAGCCTCTCCGGCTCTAAATAGACAAATGCCCCCTTTTGAACCTCGATGGCTCGTGAAAATGCTGCCTGGAGCCTCTTGTGGGTTCTGAAGAGATGTTCCCGTCGTTGGAGCCTTGAAAGGCTCGAGGGAAATGCTGCCTAACTCCGTTGGAGTCCCCCGCTGGGGACTCGAAACACCAAATGCCCCCTGAGCCTCACAGGCTCTAAACAACCAAAGGCCCCCGAGCCTCGCAGGCTCTATACCAGCACCGGCAAAGGGCAGGGGAGAGTACCAGCAGGAGGGGAGGGGCGGGCACCGGCCATGTGCCCCAACGCCCTCCTTTTGCAGAATGACCCCACTCACCGGCGATGCAGGACACCTAAGGCAGGTCTCCTTGGACGGCCGGGGCCCTCGCCTGGCTTGCAGGGGCCTCGCTGGTGGCTGCTCTTGGGAGCTTCTCCTCTCCTGGGGAAGCTTCCCACCACGCTCCTCTTCCTGCTTCCGGGTCAGGTCCTGGGCCGGCAGCCAATCACAGCGCGGCTCGGGGAATGACTTCACGGGGGTGTCCCGGGCCGGCAACCAATCACAACGCGGCCTGGGGAATGACGTCACGGGGGTGTCCCGGGCCGGCTGGTGGTGATTTAGAGGGGAAAATACAGGGTAGGCTCACATTTAAGGAAATAATAAAAATAGCTGCAAGGTCCCTGGCAGGGTGGGCACCTGCCAGGGGACTTATCTTGGCAATTAAGCGGGGTAGGCTCCCGGGCCGTCAATCAGCCCAAGGAGGGGGATCCCCACGCCGGGGAATCCCTTGGGGCCGGGTTCACTGCCTCCTCGAGTCAGCCAAGCGCTGCAGGGGCAAATAAAGCTCTTCCAAGCGCTAGATGAAGCCAGAAGTCCTGGATTTAAAAGAAAAGCACTCCCAGGCGCAGGGTGGCTGCGTCAAGTCTTGTAGGAGGGGGGGGGGCAAAGGCTGGCCCTAGGCAGGCCAGCTCACAGGCAGTCCCAGTGGCGGTTCCTCCTGGGGCCCAGCAGCAGCAGGCTCCCCTCAAATTAGGATCAGCAAGAGAACATTTTGCAAGGGGACACAGCCCCTTTTTATACAGTAAATCTCTTTGTGTGCAGGGTGGGGGGAAAACCAGTCGCAGCTGGTTTTGGAGCACTGTGATGTGCTCAGCCACCCTTCCTATTCACTGGCCAGGCTAAGGTCATCAGTCACACCACAGGGGGCGGAGCCAGCATTGTATGGGGAAAGCCCAGCCTTATTCAGGTCCCAGGTGCACCCCTCCCTCACATCAGCATGCTAATCTCAACACTCACCACCGGGGCAGACCCATCCTGACTCCTGGAGCCAGGCTCACCAGCCAGCTCCAGCCAATCACACTCCAGACACAAATTACACAAACATGCCAACTTCTAGAAGTGGGACTTCCACACTAGACACATTCACGCTGCATACATCATTGCTCAGCATTCAATCTCACGAGTCCGCACATACCAAACTCGAGCCTGCACACCCCACACATCAGGAACTACCAGGGACACATACATTCCCCATGCATTCCTATAGGAGGGCAGGCCAACCTCACTACACACACGCACTTTACCTTGGGACACAGTGGTAAAGTGCGCAAAAACAAAAAATCACTACCACCAATTCACCATTAAAAAGCAAAAAGTTTAGGGGTGAACCTGCCAGAAGGGCCAAGTCCAACACAGTGTGTTTCCAAGCACCCTCAGTCTCCATTGAAACGCATTGGGCGGAAACTCCGAATTTGACCTCTGCATCCGGCCGCCCCTGTGCCCCTGGTGGGGCAGTTTTGGTACTCACCTGGCTCTTGTCCCTTGCTGACCTTTGTTCCCGAAGACTTGATCTGTGAGTGTGATACGTACCTGTTTAACCGCAATATTGTTTTCCATATAGGATAACATTGGACTGTTCAGAAATAGTTCTATGTCGATTTCTGAAAGTGAAAACTATTTTATATTTTAAAATGTACTTACCTTAAAACGAGGATCTTTGTCTTAAAATAAGATACAAACAAAGCTTATTTTTCTAATATTGGTGTTGATCTCCTTTTTTAGTTGTGTGCCCATTATTGGTCAAGGTTGTGTAATACATGTCTAACACTCCACTGTGTTAGGCCTTAGGCTGCTACCACTTATAGAGCACTTTGGGTTTTACATTGAGCCCTGTACACTTTTGGGGAACCCCTGGACTCTGTGCATGGTACAACCACTTAGTGGCATACCATATACAGAGGCAGCTTCTTACAGGGATCAAAAACAGGATCTGGGCGGGTAAAAGGTGGACTAAGTACATTGTTACCAACCAAATGCATTAAAGGAGCAAGACTAATACAGACAAGCAGCGAGTGGCTCATGGCATGCTATCAGGACCTGTATGATGGAAGCAATAGACCTAGTAGTTTAATTATTGTCAACATCTATGTAAACTAGAATGAGACCCGAAAAGAGATGTGGGAGGTCTTGCAAAGCGAGCTGACAGCTTTAAAGGAGGCCATGGAAGCCCCCCTAATTCTCCAACTAGAGGAGTTCAATCATTGTATAGACCCAACTCAGGTAGAAGTTGCGTGGAGTGACATGCTAGAAGGCTATGTCAACCCCTATACAACCTTCTCTCAGTGTATCTAATCCAAGTATGATCTGTAATTTGTACGGTTCTTTTCCGCGCTAGGTTTTGTTTGTCTAAATGGACGGTTCAGGAAGGATATAACGGTGGCTCAGGCAAAAACAACAGGTGATGGACAGAATGCAGAACATTGTCATACATTTACCCCAGTACAGAGATCTGGGCCTAAATCCATCGTTTTTTGCACTCCACACCACCCCAGGTCAGACATGACCATATGCAAATCAGCCTTGACCCTGTGCCTCATGGGAACAATCCAGCCCGAACTCCCAAGCCATGTCTTTCCTGGACCGGAATCAAGCATCCAAGGACTGGTTTCTGCCTATCAGCCGTCATCAGCATGGATAGCTTGACTCCAGTGGTGTGGAGAGCATGGGACTCACGTCTGAGCATACCCATCCCACTCGGGGCGACAAAGGCAAAAACAACAGGTGATGGACAGAATGCAGAACATTGTCATACATTCACCCCACCAGGCGCTGCAGCTGCTTTCACTTTTACCGTCCATCGTGAGCGCGCACCTCTCGCTTGCTTTTAAAAAAAAATGCATTTTAGCCCGTGCACGCACACAACTCCTGGGCTTGTTTTTTTAACTTTCACTTTTTCACTTTCTCATACAGAAGCCCTTGAACTATCGACCTGCAGAAATCTGAAACGTGAACAGTTCTGATCATTTCTGTTAAAATCCAAAACTTCTCTTAAAGATCTTACCATATCCACACAGTCCATCCTGATGGCACAGGAAACTATGGCGTTTTTGGGAGCAGTCGTTCTTTCACAGTATTACAACACCACGACTTCTCGGAATCACATTCGCAGACCTCGAAATGCTTCAACTCTTCCATAAACATCGGACAAAATCCCACCAATAAAATGGCATTAATATGCAGGGAAAAAAAATACTTCTGTCACAGATTTGCCCTCACCTGGGATTTTAACCCAAAGCCTCTGTTCACATTGTATTTCTTCTTGTTGTTGAGCATGGCGTCAATCCTGAAGAAGTGTCCGTAATCCCTCCGGCAGGACTGCGCATCATAAGGCCATCCATTTATACCTTAGAGCACCTACGATCTCGCTGGGTCTGGTTCCAACCTGCCCGCAAGGCTCTCTGGCCTGGCCTCCAGCAGATCGCTTGGCAGACATGAACCCCAGTCTTTAATGAGGCTTTCCTGCTCGCGTCGGTGTAGGTACAGGCCAAGTAATTAATGTGATCTTGCGGACCTCTAAACTGTTAGTAGCAGTCCAACAAGGGCCAACGTGTGCGCACATTAAAATGGCTTACTCGTGTCCCAAGCACACTTCCTAACCCAGCTGTAATCAACTTGTTAATTAGGTCTGGTTTGTTCTAGGCTCTTCTCTGCAGTGTATGGTGGGTAACACAACACAACACATTACCACACTTCACATGCTTTAAAGAAAAGGTGCAAGAGGGTGCCCTGTCATTCTGCAGCTGTAGAGTAGACCCAAGAAGCTGTGAACCATCATTTGTTTGCAGGACTCTTCACAGCTAACTCTGGTAACTATTGGTATCAATGGTGAGCACTCTCTTTCATGATCTGCACAAATCGTCTGAAAAAACACTGTCCATGTTAATAGAATCCAGAAACCTTTAGTCAGTGACTGTGGTTTAAAACCGACTTCCGTGTTAAAAAAATAAATTAACATAGTATTTGTTTCTCCAGCAACCACCTAATCACACAAGTAGCTAATTTTATGCTGCATGAAGTCCTGTGGAAGTAAAATACAGGTGAATAACTTCTCTAACACTGCCTCTGGGGAGCTCCATTCAGCCTGAGTTGTCACCCCTGCAGGATAATGCCCTTGGTGATGCCATGCAAAGGGCAGAGTGAGCATGAATGCTTTTCAACTCCATTGCTCCTTCATTCACCAACTACATGGCATCACTAGTACATACAAATTAAACAAGCATTGGCATAGCCAATAGGTCTCGCTTTTGGGGCCTTATAAGTATTTAGTTATGCAGCACAATAATATCCTTGGTGCAACAACATCAACTGTTGCATGGCTAAACACTTATAAAGGTACAAGGTCTAGCCATGCAACCGCTGATGTTGTTGCACCAAGGATATTGTGTTGCAAAACTAAATACTTATAAGGTCCCAAAAGCGAGACCTATTGGCTATGCTAATGCTTGTTATTTTATACACACATGGTTCTTTACATTTGTCCAAGCATTGAGGTAATAAGAATAAGGGATAGGGACCATTGGAGTTTGAAAACAGCCCTATGCTAAGTTTCTTTCTAAAGCGAATGTGTGACACTGATGGAAATAGCCTTCCCAAAGGGCTTAACAACAAGACTTGATGAAAGATATATGTCTCACCTGATGCAATTCCAAATGTCGAATGAACTGGACTTTGGGGAGGTCCCAGGGCTGAGCATCCTAGAATGGTACTCGGAAACTGTGGCAGAGGCAGCAAAGTGGCTGACCCCTATATTTAGAATGTGGAACCAGGAGGCTGAGAAGCCTAGCTAGCCCCTAAATCAGGCATGGTTTGAGAAAGAGTGCTTAAACACTAGGAAGAAGTTGAGGAAAGCAGGGAGGATGAGGTTCTCCAAGGAGAAGCCAGATGAGCCCCTGATTTGGGCTAAAAAGCAGGGTTTTTACCAGTCTAACTGGGACCTTATGATTAGAACCCTGTAGGATACAGATATGATTACGTTCTGGAAGTTAGTTCAGAGGGGTTTCAAGTTCAAAATACACTTTATTCGATTTGGTTAAAATCATAAAAGCCAATAAAAAACACAGTAATATTTACAATTTAAAAAGTACATACAGATCTTCAGGATGTGCAACACTTTAGACAGTCATGAATAGTGGAACAGAGATATCAACAATCAAGTTGCAACGTTACCCTTTTTAAATCTCGACTTGATTCTAAATGCAGCGACTAAAAAGCTAGCTACCGAATAAGTAATAAAGATTTTACCTAAAGACTGTAAGAACAACATGTCAGGTCTAACTTGTATAAAACCGGCATCCTTTAAAACAGGTACTAAATATTTATTTCTTGGCTCCCTGAAAAAACTGCAAAACATTATAAAGTGCAACGTGTCCTGTGTTGAAAATTCATCACATTTACATGGGGCTCCAGATTCTGGCGTGCTCCAAAGGTGGAAGCAGCCCAGCACGTAGGGAATCTGGTTAAATCTAAATTTAATAAGAAGATGTCTGTGTAATGGTTTGCTAACAAAGGTAAGATAAGGCGCTATGGAGGGGGAGGATAGCAACATATAATGTGATCTTACTGATTTTTTAGTCAGCTCATCTTCCTCCCGGGCTAGCCTTGCATTCTCCATAAAATATTTTTTAGCCCATTTAATATCTTCGACCCTGATAGAAGATGGCAGGTTATAAAGGCCTGGGCGTCCAAGTTTTTCAAACGCCAGGCGCACGTATTCTAACCAGGGAATTTTCTTCCTTTGATCAAGGGACATGACATCTTTCAAAATAACATGGTTGAGGGATAATTCTTCGTTCAGCCATAACTTTAACCAACACGTTAAGGGAGCCAATTTCAGCTTGTCAGAGATATAATCTAGACCCAACTCTGCATGCAATGAAAAAGTCGGTGTTGATTGAGGAACAGAAAGTAATCGACAAAGGAATTTATTTTCGGCCCTTTGTAGTAGATCGTTGGACAGGTACCCCCATAGGGGCGCGCCAATGTGGCTATGGCAATGCATTTCGCGTTATATATTTTTTAAATGACCTCCATTGGTCTGCCTCCCAGCCTATTTGCAAATCCTACGAGAGCTGAGGCGGCTCTGGTCATGGCCAGCTTTTTTATCTTGATCTGTGGACCCCAGGTGCCGTTTTCATCAAAGGTTATGCCCAGATAGAGGAACGATGTTACTTGGGACACAACCTCACCTTTACAATAAAGGGACATAGTTTTATGCTTCTTACGGGACACCACCATAGTATGGGACTTCTTGGTGTTGATCTTAAGGTTTAATTGGTCCATAAAGTTGCCAAATGAGTCTAGCAGGCGTTGGAGGCCCACCCTGGTTCTGGCTATCAGGACAGCATCGTCCGCGTATAGGAGAGCTGGTATTTTCCTCTCTCCTACACGCGGAACGTCCCCCCCCACGGCCATCAGGTGTTTCTCAAGCCCGTTTATATAGATCGTAAAAAGGAGGGGGGCTAAGATGCAGCCCTGCCGAACCCCTCTTTCCGATCTAAAACAGGTGGTGCACCTACCCTCCTTCGTCACTCTCACTTTGGCAAACAGGTCCTGATGTAGAGAGGCTATAAAGTTCACCAAGGAGCCGTCCACCCCCATCTCCAGCATAACTGGCCATAGTTTTGCCCTATTGACCATATCAAAGGCCGAGGAGAGGTCCATGAATGCAAGAAACAGAGACCCCTCCTTGGCCACCGTATACTTAGAGATCAATAGTTGCAGGTTGAGGCATTGGTCCACGGTTCCCCTCTTGTCCCTGAAACCGTACTGCAGGTTTGACAGACCCTCCCCCTTCTTGATGTTTTCTCTCAGTTGGAACAATAGGACTCTGCCCAAGATCTTAATCGCAGAGTCCAAAAGGGAGATGGGCCTATAACAACCTGGGTCATCGCGCTGGCCCTTTTTAAAGATTGGTACGATGACCGCGGTTGCCCAACTTTTGGGAAAAATGTTCTTATTGGCTGCTCTAAAGACCTGACTTAGGACACCTGCCCACAGTTTAGGAGCTGACATATAAAAATCACCAGGCACCCCATCCGGTCCTGGGGCTTTCCTTTTAGAGGTCTCTAGGATAGCCCTTTCTACCTCTCCTACAGTGAATACCAATGGGGCACACGCCAAGGGTTCCCACCTTTCAGTTTGATTGGTCGTCTCACCAGAACCATAAATTGTGCCAAAGTGGGATAGCCACTTGTCATCGGGTATCACAAAATCCATGGGACAATTGTCTGACTCTGAGAGAAATGGTTGATTCACAGTAGCCCAGAACAGTGAGCTATCCCGGACAACTACTGAGGAAGTTAAGTTATCCCAGGCTGCTTCTTTGAGCACTTTTTTCCTCCCAGTAATGGATGCTTTATATACTCTTCTTGCTTCTGAGATTGTATCCCTGTCTCTCGGGCAACATTTCAGAGCCTTCATGAGTGACCTGTGGGCTTTTGAGCACTTGTCATCAAACCACCTGTGGGGTTTAGGGGGACCATGGGTGCAATTAACAGTTAGAGCGGCCGAGACCTCCGAACAAATTGATTCAAAGCTACTCATAATAGTATCGGCAGGTGTGCCGGCCTCCAGACAAATCGCTATATGGGGCCCAATCTTTGGTGAAATTTCCTGCATGAGATTTTCAGGGACCACATTTGCCCATTTCAATCTGCGTCCTTGATCTATGGGACGTGCTGACGGTCCCGGGACAATCCCTCGTAGCTTAGTGTGCAACCATTCCACCCCCTGTGTCACTAGCAGGACAGGATTATGATCACTATAGGCTACAAAAAAAGCATTATATTTCATACCTCTAGATAATATGCCCGGTGACACAAAGATGTAATCAACTATCGAGCCGGGGGATATTCCCTTAAAAGTGACTGTCCTTTCACCTTTCTCCGTGATGTTTGCTTCAAGCAAGTTATACAGTGCTATTAATTCCTCAAGGGCTTCCCCCCCTTTAGAGTGTTCAAAATGTGGCACCTGGTTATAAGGTAGATCTTCCCAATCTACGGTTCCGCATAAATCATTGCAAAGATGTACATTAAAATCACCTAATAAAACCAACTCGAACACAGTGTGATTATTTAAACTATACAAGGAGAGAAAATTATCCAGTCCCGCCAGATGTTCACTTTCAGTAGTTCTCTCCCATGCATTATAGAAATTAATAAAAAGAATGGTGCAGGCTGATGAAACAACCCATTCTATGGCTAGGAGATTTGGTGAATCACAATGGATCTGCCTAAAGCTGCCCTTCAGTTTAAGAGAAAACATGGACAGTAAACCCCCCTTGGCTCTGCCTGATCGGCTTGGGACTGCAGGTGTAGTGAAGGTAATGAAACCGTCCACCCAGAATTCAGGGGAGCTATCCCATGTCTCCTGGCAGGCAATAATGTCGTGTGCCTTAATAAGCTCCAACCGAGATGTGTCGGTCCTTTTGGCTCTTAGGCCTGCAATATTCCAGCTAATAATTTTGCAGACCTCTACAACTGTGGGTATATTGGACACAGGGCTTGTATTGTGTGTAGGGGCTGGCTGTCAATCCAATTCCTCAATGTCTGAAAGAGGAGCATAACGGTTGGTCTGGGACACTGTCATAAGGTCATTACACAAGTGCTGGGGCGCCACAGACGGCGTGATGATGGGAGACAAAGTACTCCCATGGGTGGAATATGACCGTGTGCTGGGCCTATATCCGCTTGGCCAGGTATGGCTAGTCTCCCTGCGACTGGGAATGCGAGTATGCCTTGGTCCCCATGTCGGTGGAGAGGGCGGATAAAAATACCCTAACGGGACTGGTCTCAGGGAATCCTCGCTGGTAATATTAGAACCGTCCCAGAACAGTCTGTGGGCCGCATCAGGGATGTTGAAATTTACAATGACACAGTCACCCTTAATGTGTTTGTCCCTTTTCCCAATCCATCTTACCCTGCGAGCAAAAATCACATTATTAGTAATATCAGAGCCACCACTACATGTCCCCGCACACCAAGATTTTGCTTTGTTAACAAGGGACGTTGATGATTCCACCACCCCCTCTAATAATGGCGGAACGCCCACAAATACAGCCACAAGCGGGGCTGCTTCTGGAGGTAGTTCAGTGGTAGGGAAACCATGCTGTCTCTGCCGATATGTGTCACTCAGATTTGGTTTACTGTCCATTGTCTGAGGTAATTGCTTAGGGTAGGTTAGAAGTGTTCTTTTTGCTGTTTGTAATCCAGTCCCATTCAAGTCTTCAGTGTTCCCACCCCTAGAAGACGAAGGGTTCACCGAAACTGTGGCGTCTAATGGTCCCATGTCTTTTGGAGCAGCGCCCCCGGCCAACTGTGAGGATATGGTCGCAAAGTCTTTCACTAGCTTATCGACTAAGGAGCATTTAGCCAGCAAGCCAGATAAACAGGTATTGAGAGATTCCACGATATCCTTGGCTAAATCCACAATTAGAGGCTCAATACGTGAGATAAACAAGGATTCTAATTGATCGCCCAGTGGGTTCTCTATCAGTAAGGATGTAGAGGGTATACTTCCCGTCTTCTTCCCCCTAATCGCGGTATGCTTTGCGCCATTAGCTTGTACAGGGGCGGGCTTAGAAACCAAGGGGGCCATGCTGCTAATAGGTGAAGATGACTCCACAATATTCGCCACAGTAGTGGGTTTGACAATCAACACCTCGGGTTCCAAGGGGATTGGTAGCACTGCAACTGGTGAGACAGTTTGTGGCAAAGGTGACGTTATAGGGAGACCCAGTTCGGATTCAGCGTGTGCTATTTATTTTGTCAGTGCCCCCACCGCTGACGAAAGGTACGATAGTATGGATTCGGAATGAGTGGTAGTTTTCGCTTTCTTACCTCCCTGTTCAGAATGCTCAGTGCCTTTTCTTTTTCCCATGATGCGAGCTTAGGGGGGTGGCCCAGCCCTGCCTCCTCCTGCCCCGGACGGCCACAGACGGCCCCGCCCTTGTCCCGGGCTTCTCCCGGCGCGTGCCCGCGCGCGTCCCGCGGGGCGGTGTGATGGCGCTGCCTTTATGCACCTCCTGGCGCTGGTGAGGGCGTCACTGGGGTGGGAGGGGCCCCCGGCGGAGCCAAGCCCGGCCGGGAACCTGGCGGAGCAAGGCCCGGCCCTTTGCTGGTGGTGCTGCGCCTCTACGGGAGCTGTGCCCGTCCGTGTGAATTCAGCGTTTGTGTCCCCCAGAGCCTGCTGCTGGCGCTGCCTTTATGCACCTCCTGGCGCTGGTGAGGGCGTCACTGGGGTGGGAGGGGCCCCCGGCGGAGCCAAGCCCGGCCGGGAACCTGGCGGACCAAGGCCCGGCCCTTTGCTGGTGGTGCTGCGCCTCTAAGGGAGCTGTGCCCGTCCGTGTGAATTCAGCGTTTGTGTCCCCCAGAGCCTGCTGCTGGCGCTGCCTTTATGCGCCTCCTGGCGCCGGTGAGGGCGTCACTGGGGTGGGAGGGGCCCCCGGCGGAGCCAAGCCCGGCCGGGAACCTGGCGGAGCAAGGCCCGGCCCTTTGCTGGTGGTGCTGCGCCTCTACGGGAGCTGTGCCCGTCCGTGTGAATTCAGCGTTTGTGTCCCCCAGAGCCTGCTGCTGGCGCTGCCTTTATGCGCCTCCTGGCGCTGGTGAGGGCGTCACTGGGGTGGGAGGTGCCCCCGGCGGAGCCAAGCCCGGCCGGGAACCTGGCGGAGCAAGGCCCGGCCTTTGCTGGTGGTGCTGCGCCTCTACGGGAGCTGTGCCCGTCCGTGTGAATTCAGCGTTTGTGTCCCCCAGAGCCTGCTGCTGGCGCTGCCTTTATGCACCTCCTGGCGCTGGTGAGGGCGTCACTGGGGTGGGAGGGGCCCCCGGCGGAGCCAAGCCCGGCCGGGAACCTGGCGGACCAAGGCCCGGCCCTTTGCTGGTGGTGCTGCGCCTCTAAGGGAGCTGTGCCCGTCCGTGTGAATTCAGCGTTTGTGTCCCCCAGAGCCTGCTGCTGGCGCTGCCTTTATGCGCCTCCTGGCGCCGGTGAGGGCGTCACTGGGGTGGGAGGGGCCCCCGGCGGAGCCAAGCCCGGCCGGGAACCTGGCGGAGCAAGGCCCGGCCCTTTGCTGGTGGTGCTGCGCCTCTACGGGAGCTGTGCCCGTCCGTGTGAATTCAGCGTTTGTGTCCCCCAGAGCCTGCTGCTGGCGCTGCCTTTATGCGCCTCCTGGCGCTGGTGAGGGCGTCACTGGGGTGGGAGGTGCCCCCGGCGGAGCCAAGCCCGGCCGGGAACCTGGCGGAGCAAGGCCCGGCCTTTGCTGGTGGTGCTGCGCCTCTACTGGAGCTGTGCCCGTCCGTGTGAATTCAGCGTTTGTGTCCCCCAGAGCCTGCTGCTGGCGCTGCCTTTATGCGCCTCCTGGCGCTGGTGAGGGCGTCACTGGGGTGGGAGGGGCCCCCGGCAGAGCCAAGCCCGGCCGGGAACCTGGCGGAGCAAGGCCCTGCCCTTTGCTGGTGGTGCTGCGCCTCTACGGGAGCTATGCCCGTCCGTGTGAATTCAGCGTTTGTGTGTGTTTGTGTTAGTTCAGAGGGGTTTAATAATTTGAATCCCCTCTCCCAAGGTGCACTTGGGTTGCCTAACTAAGTAATATCTATGAGGCTAGGGAGATAACTGCAAGAGGTAACTGGCCCCAATTGGAAGATGGCTCATTGGACTCCTTCTAGGTACATGCTATAGCGAAACTGATATTTTCCCTAAAACTAGCAAATGCAGTGGGCTGGATAACTTGCCTGCAGTTGTATTAAAGTCAAATACTATGTGGTGGTCAGCCTTCACTTCAAACGTCTTTGTAGCAATAACAAAATCCGGTGTATTCTCCCTAGCTGGAAGACTGCAATAATTAAACTGATATGCGGGAAAAAAGGGAGACGGTGTCCCGAGTAATTTTCGCTTGATAAGCTTTCTTGATGTTGGTGCTAAATTGTACTCAAAGGTTTCCCTTAAGAATTGGATTGAGTGCAACAATATGGTCACCATGGAACAAGGCGGCTTCAACCAACGGCATCCTACGGTTGATCATGGTTTCAGCTTGTGGGCCCTGGGGCCTAAGGAGACGGAAACATCAGAGAATTTGTATTGCTGTTTCATTGACGCTATGGGAACTGAAAATACCCTACATTTACTTGCAATCCTGCAGGAATTGCACTCACAGAATTGGGCCGACGTAGAATTTGACTGAAACGGCTACCTATCGAAAAAGAATAACTGTAGAAAATAGGTTAAGGCAGGGTTCTGTTTTGGCACCTATTCTGTTTTCCCTGTTCCCTGTTGAAATCCGGTGGGCACTTTCTTCAACCAACTCCTTGTCTCTGAAAATTGGGAGTAGGCACATATCATGCCTTCTTTATGCAGATGATCTGGTTATTTTGTATTTGACCCCAGTAGGCTTAAAGAGGAAACTGACTAGTTTTTGTAGTTATTGCGAAGATAACAAACTGAATATTAGCTTTTAGGAAAAAATCAAAAAATGTTCAAATGGTTTCTGGGGAATAGGAGGGTGGAGGTGGTACCCTTGTATAGATATTTAGGCAGGATGTTTACTGAAAAGCTGAACTGAACTCTATACAAAGATTCTGTGGAGACATGAGCTGCCTCAAAGGTAGGAGGACTTATACAATTCAAGAATAGCTTAGGAGGCCCATCGTGGAGTCTCCTTTAACTGCTTATAATGCTATTGTACTTGCTCAGTGTCTATATGGGGCAGGGCCACTGACTCTAAGTATGGAGGCAAACTGGGGGAAGTGCGAGGCCATAATGTTTGAAGAAATTGTTAGGCCTCCCAAAAGGCTCAATGGCTCCAGCAATAAGATTGGAAGGAGATTTGCAGGCCTGGAATTACTTGGCCTACAAATCAACCCTGCGATTTTGGGACAAACTTTGGTCCTCAGAGGTTCTGAAGGTCTCAGCACTCTGTGCTAATGAAAATGTTAGGAGTGAACTTAGATGGGCAGGTCAGGTCAGGTCAGAAACAGACAGGGAAAATCTCTGTAGCACTAAAGATTGAGAAATCTAAGCTGACTCAGGTTTCTCACCTTTCGAAAAGTGAAATAAAAGAGTCATGTAGAAGAGCGTCTAGGCTCTGGGATGTGGAGTATATAAGGGGGAAGCCCTCAGTCAACTATATAAAGGAATCCTGGAAAAATCAGAGGGTGTTCCTGTACATATTTACACTTCCAGATGCTCAGCTTTGGCTATTACTATTAAAATGTGCACTGAATTTTTAGTATCAGAGGACTAAAAAGTTTGATGCACATTTAGAACCTGAGAATAACTGCAGGTGTGGGTTAAGGTTTCAAAATGTTGATTTTAATTTTTTACTAGATTGTTTCTATTTTTACAAGACTCATTAGATTTCAAAACCTCTTTTTTTTTTAAAATAAAATATAAAACATCAGAACAAAGCACTTGCACTTTTGGTAAGTAGGGCAGCTTTAGATGTAGCATCAGCCTTAGCAAACTTTTGAAAAATAAGCTTGTGATAATATGGCAATGACTGCAGTTTTAAGACATGCTGGGACTGTGATGGCGTGTAAAGGCTGAGGGTAAGAATGGTTGTACAGTGTTTCAAGCAGCAGCGGCTCATCCGCAATGGCGGAGGAGGGTGCCCCACTGGCTCAGAGTCAGCAGCTGAAAAATAAAACAATATTTTATTATCATTGTATTTTTCAGATGCTGGCTGAGCCAGCATATGCAAGGAGGAGCTTGGCTATTGGAGGGGAGGGGTGGAGTGATGTGTGCACTTTTAAGTGCTCATGTCAGTTTGGCCGGCTGTCTCAGGCCGGCCAAACTGACAGGCGCCCTTAGGTTCTACAACCGAGCTGTATTCCACAACCGGGTTGGAGAAACAGCACAGACTCCCTGTGCCTGAGCAAGCATTAATCGCCATGCTGCTCTCAAGCTTGAGAACAGCGCGGGGATCAGATTGGGAGTCCATGATGCTGTGCCAGGGACTGCTGGGAAGAGGAATACAGGAGCGTGAAGCTGGCAGCAGCAGGTAAGTCGTTTTTTCTTTTAAAAACCCACATAGCGTGCACCTCCCGCGCTCTCCCATAACCCCCCGCACCCGCCCCACAATTCCATATCTGTGCCGACCGCAGTGGTTTCAAGTGCTTGTAAGACCAATGTTTATGGTGGATTTTATGGGGTATAATAATAGGTTTTGTGAAATTGGACCGATTAGGGGGTGGGTGTTCTGGTCATTTGAAGGACTCTTAGTATGTGTATTATTGTATTACTGTTTTAAAGAGAAGTGTCTAAACATTTATAAAAATCTTGAACTTGAACTACAGAAAACAAGATGAAGGTGGCTATAGAAATCTCTCAAATGTCGACTATTCCACCGGCCAGTGTTCAAATGATGCCTATAAGGGATCATACAATACATAATGTAAGCCTGAGCCTGAGAATCAACTGGCAAAAGGCGGAAGAAACTGTCACTTAGATATGCAACAGATGCCAAATCTCACATTGTACCAGCTGTGTAGTCTGTCTCATCCCTCTACCTGTTTGCTTGATCTGTCAGTGGCCATCAATCTATTGGCCTAGCATCAGAGGTGCTTGTGCCCTTGCAGATGGATCTTAGTTACTACCTTTGCTGTTGAAGGGCCTTTAGTTAGAAGCTCCCACAGAAACATACATTCCCTTTGAAAATGGCACCTGGCAGTCTGTTTTTTCCTGTAAGGAGGAAAGAGGAAACGCAGAAACCAATTCTGTATATATATATATATATATATATATATATATATATATATATATATATATATATATATATATATATATATCGCTTTTCTGCAGTTTCTGCGTTTAGAGCACATGATCACCCATAGGTGTCAGAGAAAATGAAAGGATAACTCAATACGCCCCTTATTTGTGGTTCAATTTGTCACTTATTACACCATTCCATGTGTTTCCATTGTCATACCATGATATTTGTCTTTGAGAATTTGAGTCGTGCAGCTGGTGAGAACTATTTCTCATGGCCATAGCCACATAGTTTAAAACGAACAATATTCCACTGACACCTCTCCAGCACTTCTTTTACACTCTGCAGTAGTGAAGTAGGAGGTTCACAAGAATGTTGTACACAAACCAAACAGTTGATAAAAGCATGGAACATTGTGGGTAATGAAGAAGGTGCTAACAATTCAAACAAAAAGGTAGACAAGCTAATAATTTGGTCTCAAACCACACATACACTATGACGAATCATTCTCAATACATTCTGCAAAACCCTCGATTTGCAATTAGGAGAGAAAAGACCAAAACTGGCTGTCAAAGTCTTTGGACGCTAAAAGAGGTACAACAGGCAATACTCCACCTAGTCTCTAGCACGTAGAAGTATTCCTCAGAGGGGTTCTATACACACCCCAGCGACATACCCCAGAAACCAAATTTAGACAGAATATAAGGGGAAGGAGGTTGGAGACAACAATATAGGAAAATCGGTTCATTCTGATATCTAACACCTTCTGAAAAGCCTGCTGATGTGACATCTGATCTTCAAACCATAACAACCCAAAGTCCAGACAGGCAATTAGTTCAGAATAATGTTTAAGTATGAAGTGCCTACTCTCTAATGTTCCGAGGCTAGTAGGTGATTCCAAATCCCCTCATGCCCAAAAGCTGTGAGTGAAGAGAAGAACGACAAAGCCAAGATTGTGGAAGGTGGCATTTGAAAGTGTGTACATGCACAAGATTTCAACTGCAAGTTCTTCACGTAGAACAAGTGGTCAGGATAGAGAGAGAATTTTGGAATTACAGAAGGCCTTGTCATGGCAGAGGAATTGTTGCAGGGATTCTGCTCAGGAACAGAACTATGCCTGGGACCATAGAACATCAGTAGTTAGGGAATGAGTCACCATACCACATCAGTACCATTTGCCCAAATCTGAGTAGCTATAATGTCTCATTTGTCCTCCTAATCATATCCAGAGGAACAAGTGAATTGACACCCCAGAACACAACACTCTCGACTCTCTCATGGATCCTGGTGATAGGATGCTTCCTTTCGCTCACACACTCGTACTCATCCACAAAGATATGAAAGAGACATGAAGGAAGTTTGAAATGTTTTTTTAACCTATCATGCTCTGAAATGCAGAATACGTGCCACAATTAGAAAACAACTGCCTAGCAAGAATATAATCGGCATTGTCAGTAAACCGTGGATTATACAAAGTCCTGCCATATTATATGACAGAATAGCCTAACCCCCTCCCCATCTACAGAAGCAAAACTGATTACACAGCTAAGATCTCCAGGTTTGGCAGTGGACTCCATACCTTAGCATACACAGACGAATGTATTACATCTCAGTTTCCGCTGTGATCTTATCTCAGTAAAAATCGTTCTCTCTCTGTGTCACAGTGGTGTTTATACCTATATGACAAGGTTTACATGTTCCTAAACAACAGCTGCATTTCTTTGTTGCGTCTAGGTGCGAGTGCCTGACCAGAATATAATAACAAGTGACATTGTTGTTTGACCTTGTTTGCTGTTCAAACCAAATCCCAGGAAAGAACAGAACGAGAAAACAACTGCAGGTTCTTTGTGAAAATATTATGTGGCACATAAGCAAACACGATTATGGACTAACGTGTGCAAAGCTAATGCAGCCCCTGTCGTGTACAATCAGGCTGGGGAAACTACAACAGGCCCTGTAGGGAACATATGACAGAATGTGTCAGTGGTAGTACAGCCCAAAGCCCATTGAGAGATTTAAAAAGAAAATAAAGCAGTAAATTACGTCTACCAGGGTGGGGAAAGTAAAAATCCACTGCCTACAAACTTGTGGCAAGGACACAAGCCTCTCAGAGAAGACATTCGCAGCCTACATTTAAAGGGTGAGAAACGCACACATCCTCCACCCAGCAGGAAATTACAGTAGAAAGTTTGTCTTTCCTATCTACTACTGGAACCTCAACTGCCTGGTAGGTATTCTGGGGCATATTATCAAGAAAGGGCATTACATTATCGCCGCATTTATCGGCAGGAAACTGCCGATAAAGCGGCGATAATGTGCTTGATAATATGCTCTATGAATTCCAATCGAAGCCCATGTTAGATGTCTTCACATCTAACATGGGCTTCGATTGGAATTCATAGAGCATATTATCAAGCACATTATCGCCGCTTTATCGGCAGTTTCCTGCCGATAAAAGCGGCGATAATGTAACGCCCGTTCTTGATAATATGCCCCTCTGTTCTGATAAATCCATACAGATGGAGATGGCATTCTCAGCTAAGCAGCCTTCCTTGGAATCAAGCTTTTGTCATAGAATGAATGAACCCAAAAGGCAAATAACCATGGAGCAGAAAGTCTTCACAAAACTGAGGAACTTCCAGTCCCTCCTGCAATCCCACTGCTGAGTCTGATTGTGTGCTTGTCATCAATCGGTGACAAAGAAAAATAGTTCCTGAAAAATGACAGGAAGAAACTATGTATCACAAATTTGTCAAAAATCTCATCATGTGAGCCCTTCATGACCCTTAGAAATAAATATTTGACCTGGATAAAGGATAACGTTTGGGATGAATACATGTAATAATAGGACATTAAGATGGTTTTCAGACGAGCGTCCGACCGGCATCATTGCGGGAACGGGACTGGCTGACAGGTAGTCGGCGGTCCCGCCCGTCAAATTACGATCCAACCCTAGTTGCATTGAGGCTTGTCCTGCAGCCCGGAAAAAGGCTACAGAAAAGCCCCAATGCCAAAAGGCATGTTTGGAAACATCCCTGCACCCCTGCGGTGCCTGCCACACGATGCAGGGATGTTTAGGGGGGGCACCACAAGTGCCCCCAGGGCCCATAGCAGAGAGCCACGGGTATAGGGGCCCCAAAAAAGCCTTTCCGCCAGCCTGTTCAAGTCAGAACAATGCAGGGAATGAAATCACACCAACCACTCAACAGGCTCTGATTGCATCCACATGTGGTGTGGGTACAAACGTCTAACGGGTTTCCTGAGTAGAAGCCAGAGGCTACTCGACCTTTTCTCTAAGATAAAGCTACTTTTGTGATCAGTAGCTGTTTGCCATTGTTGTTTGAAATGTATTCCTCCATCTGCCCTCCGTATTCACATGCCAAAAGTTTTATCCCTCCCCGAAGTTTGAGGACAAGATGGAAATGCATTTTTAAATGATATGCTATTGCTAATTGTGACTATAATAGAATGCTGTTTTCCCTTGTGCTTTGTTGTCTTCCTCTTGCTTATATTTTTTGTAGCTCATTGAGTTTATGCTCTAATGCATCTTTTTTTGTCTTTTCTGTGCACAAGAGGCTGCGACCCTGAAAAGATTTAATAAACTTAGAACTTAGTTTTTATGGAAGTAATGAGTTCAGAAACAGATCTAATGAAATATAGGCAGAAATTAACAAAATTAACCAAACTCTGGGCATGATTTGGATCTTGGCAGATGGGTTTCTCCATTACAACAGTGACGGATATCCCGTCCGCCGAAATATAAATCCAATAAGATATATTGGGATTTACATTTCAGGGGACGGGATATCCATTGTGACTGGGTAACCCATCACCCAAGATCTAAATCAAGCTCTCTGTCTTCATTTCTAGATTAATCTGTGATTGTTTGGCCTTTATGAAGATCTGTCTAGACAAGTAATACCCTCTAAAAACTCCCCCCGTTTAAATAAGGAACATGCATTTATTAAGGTTTGCATATAGGTGTTAATCACTGTGTTTTTGTAGCATGGCTCTGAAATGACCAATGCTTTGCTTTGATGTAACAAAATATATTAAGACTTAATCCGAGATGTAGGAGAAAAAGTAATTCCTGAAACTCTGGAATGCCTTCCAGGCTTTGAAAAGCCCCACCGACATAACTAAATAGTTATATAACTCATATGTCCCGATTTTTTTTTTTTTATTATAAATGAGTTTCAAGTTTTGAAATTTAAACTTGAAAACCTATTATAAATGAGATTATATATAAAGTGTGTAAAGAAGCACTGTTTTTAGTTTGCAATTTCTTGAAGCTTTTTTATTAATTTTCACTCATTGTGATTTCTACAAATGTTGAAAGCTGTAAAGAATAAAGTAGCCATGTAGAAATTTGGTTTCCGAGACAAATAGCCCATAAAGCAAAATTAATATTTATATCATGTGAAAGTATTCTCACAAAATGGAAACACAAACTGATTACCTCTACGCTAATGCTTGGCGGAGCTCGCAGACTTTCACTTCGCGGAATTTGGCAAAGTTACCGAACAACTCTGCAAATTCTGCGGAGTTCTGTGAGCTGACAGAGTTATATTGGTCGTCTGTGTTCCCTGTTTAAATAGGTTTGTAGTGTGTATACTGTTTGCAAATGTCCCACAGTTACGAGTTAAGGGAGAGCTGTACTGTTTTGGTACTGCCTGCCTGAAAGTTCACTCCTTGCTCCCTCATGCAGAGAGCTACCACAACAACACCAACTCTGTCTGCATCCTTCCGTGCACCACCCCCAATCCAGACGTGAAGAGTGTAACAATTATATGGCAGTCTGACACTTACCTGTGCCGTATGTGACCCTTGTCAAGTCTGCTCTGCCTAGTCGCCGGGAATCGACTCATGGACACCAACTCTTCCTGGGCGCAAATCCCTCGTTATGTGTGAAGCCCTGCAAAGGCGGGCTGAGAATGTCATCATCACCAGTCTTGGAAAAATGCTGGTCAACGTAGTCTCAGCGTACAAAACGTCTGCAGAGAGGCGAGGGAGAATGCAGGAAAAGAAAGGTGGAGCACGTGCCTGAACCACGTGTGCTATCCAGATACTCATTTCGTGTAAGGCTGGGTGAACGAAACGGGTGCCGCTCTGCTAAGAGGTGATGTGTGAACTATAAACGCCGTGCACTGCACACAGCAGGATGTGCAAAGTTAAAAGGGTTATTTGTTGTACGCGCACAACCAGTTTTTCTTCTGATACTTTGATAATTCAAGAAATGAGAAATATTTTTATGTGCTCATGGGGTAACGTACTCCGGCCTGTACGTTGATTAATACTTATTAACTGCGTATCCTTAGATGGGATGCATCCCCCGTGGGCACTAATGAACCCTAGAAAGGGATAAGAACAAGTATCATTCCAAACAGTTCATAATCATTCTGTGATTTTTAATACACTGTGTAAGTATTTATCAATTTATACATAATCTTGGTATTTGCATTATTCTGCAACTATTCCACATATACTCCAATGCATTTCGGGTGAAATACCATTTGTCTGGGAACAAAAGGAGTGCCGTTGCCTAATGGCAAGTTTGTTCGGTCCGTGGTGTAAAAAAGTTAAAAGGGGTCACAGGCATAGTGCACAGTTCTACAGACTACATTCACACCGTGCAGAGTGCACACTGTGCACAGAGAATGCGCACCACACACATGCGTAACCAACACCGTTTGCTGAGCAGTGAAAATATGTTTTTATTAACAATGTTGAGTATCATATGCATGTAATATTTCTATATTGCACAATCATGCTCTAATATATACATTATGTATGCTTGAAATACACCTAATGTACATATTAAAGAGACAATGGTCCTAATAATTGCATACAATAAACTCAATTTTCGATATTAAAACCGAGCTTTTAGGGGGGGGGGTGTCTTATCTGCCAGTAAGATGGCCGCAACTTTTTGAAGCTCCGCGGTCTGACGAACACTGAGGCTCTTCTTCGGCAGCAGTCCGCTTCGTTTGAGGTGTATTTGATGAATGAACCAAAGTATTCCTCATCTGGAAGTTTTGCATGCCGCAGCTGTTCATTCCAACATGCTTCTCGTTCTCCTTAGGAACCTGAGACGCAACCACCATTTTGTCTTCTGCGGCGTTCAGGTGCTTATCCTGCATAATGCATTTGTTTGTTAAACAGAACTTAAACACATTTTCTTCAAGGCATTACCTTGGCCCGGGCTAGTCTTAATACTGCATTATGCCCATAATTTCGCTGACTGCCTTTTTCCATGGGCTTTTCACAGGGTTCTCCTCTCTGGGGAATTTCGACCTGGTGTCCCTCGTCTATGTAATATCGAAGCTTACTGCCCCTGCTTTAATAAATATTTTTCACTTAAGGCAAACGAGGTCCTGTGGTCTTCTGTTGTGATTTCCTTGGAAATCTTTCCTGATCCTCCCACTCAGGAAGTGCTATACCATTCAATGGTCTTCTGTTCATTTTTGATATTCACACCCTATATACCTGGTCAAAGGAACACTACTGCCAATATATCTTCTGTCCGCAAGGAATCCACTACCGTCTCCAAGCGACAGAAGAAAGAGCCTAACTCCTCCACAAAGTCCCCAATACCTCTAACCCTAGAGGATCTAATGGAAGAAATTAAGCTCATGAAACCATTTGTTATGGATACAAATGCCACTCTTCAACGAATGGAGGAGAAATGGTCCAACTTGGAATCCAGGGTGTCGACGGTGGAGCATCGGATCAGTGATGTTCAAGATGTTTCTTCCAAGATCGACGCCATGTCCAAAGAAATTGAGCTCCTTAAACAACAGACTGAGGACTTGCAAAACCGAAACAGGAGCAACAACCTAAGAATTTATGGCATCCCGGAAGGGTCAGAGGGCTCTGACATGGTATCTTTTCTTAAGGTGCATATCCCTAAAATTGTCGGCCTCAAGGAGCACACTAACCTTTATTTACAGCGTGCTCTTCGCTTAGGCCTTAAATCTGGGGGACCCTCGTCCTCTTCATCGACCAGTCGCCCTAGAGGGATTATTGTCCTTTTGTCTGGAATATACTGATCTTGTAATGGTTTTGTCAGCGGCTAAGCAACGAAAACAAATGCTGTGGTCAGGCCAGAAAATATTCTTCTCTGAAGATGTTGCTCATGCAACCGCTGCCCGACATAAAGAATGTCTTTCTCTTCGCCCTTCTTTACTTGCCATGAACGCCAGATTCAGTCTTGTGCATCCTTGTTTTTTCAAGGTTACATACAAAGAAAGGACTTTCTCTTTTGATTGCTCTAATGATTAAAGGCAATTTATCGCCCGCCACAAGGGAGAAGAGATGACTTTGGGAAAACCTGAACTGGGAATTTTTTTCCCCTCTTTTTCCACTTTGTTACTGTTTTTGTTCTCTTAACCATATTTTTTACTTTTTAGGTAATGCTGTTATTGTTGTTAACCTCATGTTTAATCTGACATTTATTATATATCTGTCTTTTTCAGGTTGATTTGTCACTATGTCTGTACAGATTTCCCTCCTTGATGTATCCATTCACTTGCACCTCCTTCCTAATCCTAGTGTTAAGTTCCTCTGCTTCTGTTGGTAAGTGCTACTCCGGTCATAGGTTTTGCCTGTCATTCTTCCTCCTCTCCTCTCTTACCTGGTTTTGCTTCTGGTTGTTCTTGTTCCTATTTCTATTATCGTTTCTGAACTTATTTTTATCTTTGCCCTATTTTCGGTCTCTCGTAATTTTTGATTTGTCAATTTGTTGGTTGTCTTCTTGTTCACGCTTCCTCACCTCTCCATGCTATTTTTCTTACACTTAATGTATACGTTCTCACTTTTGACATCTCAGCTTTCTGCCAACTTCTCTTCCTGTTTCATGTTCCTTTTTCTTTTCTGTTCTGTAGTCTTTTTCCCCCTCTTTCTGATATCTTTTTCTTTTTCCTTTATTTCCAGATTGATATTTTGCACTTATTTAAAAGTGTTTTTTCAGTTTTTTATTCACAGTGAATGTATAAGCCTATTCACTTCATATGGCTCATGGATGTTTCTAACTCTGTCTTCCCTTCCTCATGACAGGTAATGTTCGAATTGTGTTCTGGAATATGAAGGGTTTGTGGAACGCTATTAAGAAACAAAGGGTTTTTACTCATTTATTTTGTTTACAGTGTAAGAATGCAATGTTACAGGAAACCTAACTTATGGAAAATGACATTAACTGTCTTAAAAGGCATTGGGTGGGTCATGCTTTTGGGTTGCCCAATAAGGAAAGAAAGAATGGAGTGGTGACTTTATTTCAAACATCGCTGTCTGTAACGATTGAAAAGGAGGAGAGAGATGATGATTTTAGATGGCTTCTCCTTCACCTGCTTATTAATGGATCCCCCTTTCCCCCCTTAATATATATGGTCCTACAGGATTTGATTCTCAGTTCTGGCAATCCATGTCACATGTCCTACACTATTGTCCTAACCTGAATGTCCTAGTTGGTGGCAATTGTAACCAGATTATGGATCCATTCATCAATAGGAAATCCCAGTCTAGGTGTATTGCTAATAAAATGCAAAAAACGTTTGTAAACACTATCCAAACGAGGGGCTGCCCTCTCTCTCCTTTATTGTTTATATTATCCTTTGAACCTTTTCTTCACTCCTTACGACATTCTTCTCTATTGCAAGGGTTTCGGCACAAAACTTTCAAAATTAAGTTCACCCCATATGCGGATGACATCCTGTTATACGTTTCAGATCCCCAGGTTTCCTTTCCTGCTTTAATGATCTCCTGTCTTCATATGCCTCTGTTTCGGGCGATACATAAACTTTACTAAATTTGCAGTTCTTCCCCTAAACAAATTCTGCTTAAAGGGGTTGTTCATGGATAAGGGTATTAAATGGAGTCCAAATTATATCACTTGCCTGGGAATTAAATATTCTTCCTCCATTGCCAAATCGGTCCAACTTAATTTAGATGATGTCCTCCTTAAAGTGCTGCAAATGTCCGTGTACTCTTCTTTTTTAATCTGACAACTTTTACCTCATCTCTCCTCTCCTGAGGACACTTCTTTAACCATTTGGCGTAATTTGCAAGACTCTTTAATTCAACCTTTTCCTGTCTCATCATTATCCAATTTTTCGCACCCTCCTCGTTCCTTTAAATCTCCTATTATTTCACAGTCCATATTGGTTATTTACCCTGTCTGGACTAAAACTCACTCTCCTTTGCAAAAGTTTCTTGATGCCTCTATTTGACACATTAGATCAATTAAACTTGCTAATGGTATCATTTTTTGGAAGGACTGAGTCAACAAAGGGTTAATATAAGTCAAGCATTTATTCAGCGGAACACATCCTCTCTCCTTCAGTGAGCTTCAATCTCAATATGGACTACCCGCCTCCTCTTTACATAAATATGACTCTTTAAAAATGATCCTGACTCAGCAGTACTCCCTTCTTTCCCTACCTTCTTACCCTTCACGAGATTCATCATTAGAGCCACTACCCACCTCCTCATCCCGCCGGGCATCCCACATCTACAAATATCGGCATTATTCTCTTGCCAACCGATCGAAGAGTGAGGTTGAACTGTTATCGGAGTCTGATTTACAACACATTTTTTCTATACACACTTAGAACTGTTTCTGGGCATGTTTACATCACACGTTCTGTCATGCTAGCACTACTCAAACTCTTTAATACAGGCTGTATTTAACCCCATCATCTAGCTCTAAATACACCTAGGGATCTTCACCTGCCTGTTGGACCTGCTCAACTACTCATGGTACATTCTTACATTCCTTTTTTTTTATGTCCACACATTACCTCTTTTTGGTTAAACATTTGTAAGACTATTTCCTCTATATAGTCTATTTGTTTTCTGTTTAAAATTACTTCTATATTTTTAGGAAGTACCTGTTATTGGCTATTGCCTTTCAGGTTATAACATCCAATTGGAAAGATGCCTCCAAGGTCACCTTTTCTGTCTGGTAGAATCTTCTCTTGTCAACACCACAGATTGGACACAGCTTTTGTTACCTCCTCTCACCAACGTCTCCGAAAAGAGACCTTTTGGGGTCCATTTCCTAATTATTTAGCTTCCCGTTCAACTCAGATCCAGGATAATACTTCTGTTTTTCAACCACCATGAGCCTTACAGTCTTAAATTTCCCATACTGTACATATTAGAAATCCACTGTCACATTTGCATTATTTGGACATTCACTTTGTCATTATTGGAGATAAATCTGATTATTTCCGTAAAATAGTGCTGGATTTTTCTTTCGTATGTTCCTTTCTTCCCCTCATGTTTTTTTTCTTTATATTTCTCCTTTCCTTTTTAGAAAAATATCAAAAATGATAAGTTAATATGGTACATTCTTTCATTTTGACTATTTTACTCTGTTGTTAATTATTTTACTGTATCACAACATAGTCTTATTATGATCTTCATATATCTGTACTACGTTCCTTTGGCTGCTTTTAATTCATGCTGTAAGCTGTACCCTTGTTTTTTATATATTATAATAAAGCTACATTAAACAAAAAAAAAGAGCTTTTAAGTTTTAAATTACAAAAGAATGTTAATACACCATGTATGCTTGTCTCCTTACGAAGTTCTCACCAACAGTGCACCTATCTTTCCAGTCATGTGTTTAAACTGTTTATTATCCATCTGTCCTGTTCATTCAATCGTTCGCCATGCTGCCTATCTGCCTTTCATCTAGCTATTCCTTCATTCATCCACTGTGCTGCTTCTATGCTTTCATCAAGCCGTTTTCACATTCACTGATAGTGCTACCTGCCATCATCCACCTAGCCATTCGTTCATCCTGCTTCCTGCATGCCATAGCGGTGGGCAGGGGTGGCGGTAAACTCCGCCACGCTGCAGAGTCTGAGTTTTTTGTCAAACTCCACACTGGAGTGCGGAGTAGCAAAACTCTGAGAACCCCACCGACGGAGCGAAGTCCATCACCCACCTTTACTCTATGCCCCTCATCTTCATCTCAGTCATTACAACTTGAGGTGCTTCGCCTCCCAGACATAAAAACACAGGTGAATTACAGGTAAGGGCTAACCACCCTCCTGTGTACTAAATAAGAGTAGCTTACCCAGACTCCTCCTCTTCGTTGTTTCTGTCTTCCAGGACGTTCAACGTGAAATGCAGAGGAAAGGTTGGGGGAGGACTGCTCCACTGCAGGGCTTGTGTATTGTTCCTCCCATGCAGCATGGGACTTCTAGTACAGCGATTCGGGCAGCATGGCTTACTGTTCTGGGAAGCAATGTCCCTGGTGAATGCCTGCTTCTTTTCTTGGACAGAAGAATACTCCGGTGAATGTGGAGGCAGAAGTTTCTTAGTCGTTTTCCTGGATCCCGGGTGTGCTGGGCGAAGTGGATTTGGTTTGCACAGTAGGAGTGTTAGCTCCACATAGGTGCGAGCTTTTATTTTCGGCAGATACGAGCAACCGTGCCTTTTCTGGGGCTACATTAAAGCATCCTCTCCAAGGGTCAGCGTTATTATCTGATAACTGTTGCTTTTGATTTCTGGTGACTTTCTTTGTTGACATTTAGTGTTTTCCTGCATTTTTCAAAAAGGAGACGTCTGTACACTTCCAGCTCTCTATCTTCTTCTCATTCCTATGGGGACTTGTGAGAAACTGGGTTGCTGGTTGACTGAGGTGTTACTTCCAACTGGTACCATCAAAGAGATCGAGTTCAGTGGAGCTATTTTCAGAACGGACGTGGGGAAGATAGTTCTCCATTTGGAAAGAATTTCATGACTTCAGAGTCTGATGGATCTTTTTCTCTCCAGCCCGGAGTTTTCTGTCAAGTTTTGTCTGGAGATCCAGGCACACTTGGTAGCTTGTGTCTTCATGGTTCCATGCAAGCGTCTTTATCTGTGCTACTTCTAATGGCACCTGCACAGCTTTTACTCTCTAGAAATTCACAACTTGGATCTCCTCATTCCTTTATTTGGTCATGTCAAGCAGGAATCGCTGTAGTGGATGAACTCAAACAATCTATTGAAGGGCATTCATATGTATCCACAGCAGCCTGTGATTCTCACTGCAGATGCCAGAAAGATTGGGTGGGTAGCAACAATCTTTAGCGAATCATATCAGCAGAAATTGCCTTTTTTTGGAACATAGAAGATTAAACAATAGTGGGAACTTATGGCAATTCATAGAGCAATGCTGTGATTCACGGATCTGATTTTCAAAAGGATATTCTAGTGAGATCGAACAATACAGTCTCCATAGCTTACTTCAACCATCAGGGAAGCACCTGGTCTAAAATCCTGTATCTGATTACTACTGCAATAGGATTATGTGTGAAGGCCAATGTTCTGATTCTTTCAGCGATTCACATCAAAGTGAAGACAACTTTCTGGCAGACAGTGTCAACAGAACCTTTCCTTTCTCAATGAACCTTGCACTATCTCGGAGAGTCTTCAAAGAAAAGTTTGAGGCTCACCTTCTAAACCCCCTTGCTTCAAAGAAGAATGTAGAGGTTCCAGGTTTTGTTCCAGGAGAAGGGAGTAGTGTGTACTGACGCTCTGCTGATACAATGGCTCCAGAGACTTCTCTATGCTTTTCCACATTTTCCCCTAATCACGAGGATGTTACCAAAGATTTGCATTGAGAAGTTGCATGTGATACTAATATTGCCCTATTGGCCACAACGATCTTGGTTCCCAACCCCGAGCAGTATGGCAATTTTTCCTACAGGTCCATCCACCACCAAAACAGCTTTCCATCCTCCTCTAAATCTGGTTCTGTCATTCTGGAAGTTGAGAGGATGAACTTATTGAGTAAGGGTCTTCTTCCTCAGATGGTTGAAATGGTTCAACATTGAAGAGACCCCCAACTTAAAAGGACTTATTTAGGCATTGGGAGACATTTGACAAGTGATGTTCTGTGCCTGGGTTCTCAGCATCTTCTTATGTAAATGTAAATGTAAATGTAGAGGAATTTATATAGCGCAAATCACCAAGCGATTTCTAAGCGCTTGCTTAGGGAACCCGTCCTGGTATTCCCCTGTGAGATAACCCCGGCAGGGTATCCGCAAGGTGAAAGCCAGGCATCCCGCTGCGAGGGGCCATTGTGGAGATTAAGCAAGCTATTGCCCAGAGTCGCAGAGTGTGAACCCATGAATCGAGTAGGCACCGGAGCGAGAATTGTCGAGTCCATGGACATTTTAGGACTCAAGACCCCGCCGAGCCGGGAATTGAACGCTGGTCCCGGGCTGACCTCTGCTTCCAGGTCTGCCTCCTCTAACCAGTGAGCCACACTTCTCCACTTATCCTTTTTCCACTGCATTGTAATTCTTGGTGGAAGGGTCTCAGCTTGATCTGTCTCTTACTACCCTGAAGTACCAGTGCTTGCTCTTAAAGCTATTAGAGAATTTTTGGAGCCTCACAGGGAAGTTGACACCCTAGTTAACAGGGTTTTTATTAAGTTTATAGATCTCGAGACCTGAAGTTGTCTTCCCCTTCTTGAGATCTTCCAAAGGTTCTCAGATCTCTTCAGCCTCCTTTTTTAAACCAGAGGAAGTATACTTGAAGTTTCTTTCCTATAAGGTGGTCTTTTTTGTAGCCATAACTTCGGCACATAGAGTTGGTGAACCTTTCCCAAAGTTTTCAATAACAAAGTAATATTGAGACCAGACCCTTCTTTTTTTGCTTAAAGTAAATTCTTCCTTTCACAAGTCACAGGAGGTGATTCTTCCCTCTTTTATTCATTCTCCTTCGTCTCAGGAAGAACGTTCTCTTCATTTGCTGCTGGATGTTAAAAGGGATCTTACAATTTATCTTAACAGGTCCTACATTTACAGGAAGTCAGACCATCTTTTTCTAGCTTTTTGACTAGCAGGAAGAGGAAGGAAGGAAACCAAGATGACTTTGAGCAGAAGATTGAAAGCTACTATTTTGTAGGATGATCAAGGAGCCTCTGTGGGTGGCTCGGTTCAGGGTAGATCCACTAGAGGCATGACCATCTCTTAGGCTGACTTCCAGCGGGTCTCTAGTCTGGAAATTTGCAAGACTTCTACTTGGTCCTGAACCATTTGCCAGACATTACGGACTAAATAATGTAGTTGATTTAAATGCAAAGTTTAGGGTGGGGTTTTTAATCAGTTCTTGAATAGATCCTGGTTCTGTCTTTACGCTAGTGTGCATTAAAGTCATTGGGTGTGCATACTAGCGTCAACGTGGTTTTCCTTGTGATCAAACCTCAAGTTGGAATAACTTGAACAAGAGATGTGGATACAATGTCCTTTATTACTCTTAGTCCTATTCGTCCTTGTCAAAGTCATTACGAAACCACCCATCTTCCCTCATTGCCTTTGACAATGCTTAGATATAACAGGAGTATTCTGAGTAAGCTACCCTTATTTAGCACATAGAAGAAGGGTTAAGGCTTATTTGGAATTCTGTTTTTTTTCCTTGGAGGTGGAGCCACCTAAATGTGCATTGACTGTGACAAGGACAAGTAGGAAAGAGACTAATGAAGCTTACCAGTAAGTAATGAGGACAATTTACGTACCCAATAAATGGTTGCGTTGTTGACACACAGCCATGTCGTACCTAAAACTAGCATACCATAAGTAACTGCAATATGTGCAACATCTATGATATCAAAATGGATGTCTTTGTGTCTGGTTAAGACAGCTTTATAGCTAAGGCATTGGTACTTGATACCATTGGTACTGAAAGAAAAAAAAAACTCAGATCACACTACAGTTCAAATATCTTCATGTTTTTGTTTCTGACCTGATGGAATTGATAAGTAATTAGATGTAGAAAACATTAATAAGGTTACTCCTGGAACAACAATGGGTCATACCGAAGACAGAAACTGTCTTTAATGCATTATACAGCGACTAACATTCAAAGTTAGATGTAGGAAAGAGGTAGGCTTTGTCCAGGGTTGGAAGGGGACAGAATATAGGCCCATGCATCAAACTTATTGTGGCACTGAGAGAAACTGGGTTATTGGTTGAGAGGGTAAAACCATACTCTAGCAACAGCTGCAATCCCGGTCATGGTGAACTGCAAAAAGTCACTACATTCACCTGTGCTTAACCCTCTGAAAGTTGGGCACAAAAGCAGTCAGGCTTAACTTAGACGCAATGTGTAAAGTATTTAGGCAGCACTTGAACAGTAATAAAGTGAAAACATAAGAAATATCCCACAGCAATTAAGAAAGAAAAATTATTTCACACCAAAACAACAAAAATCCAATAAGTAGAACCGGAGTTATGAATTTTTTTAATTTTAAAGTGAAAAACAGCACCTAGAGGTTCAAAGGGCCAGCCACTAGTTGAAAAGGTGTGGTGATGCCGATGGAGCGCGGTTTGAATACATAAAGTAGTTTGGGCCCGGTTTCCACTTACCCTCGTACTTAGAAGAAATTTTGGAGAAAAATGTCTGAGAAGGTAAGGTTTAGCAGGGCAGGGCAGTAGGCAATGTCTGAGGAATCGGAGTCATTGAGGAGCAGCTGAACAAATTTGGGTTGAAGATTTCTACATTCGGACTTAGGGCCTGATGTAGGTGGCCCATTACTGGTAGGTAAACTCTAAATTCGGTAAATTTCAGGCTTACCGACCGGTATTGAGCCATTTCTGATGAACGGGATGATTCGGTAAATACCGAATCGGTATTTACCGATTCGGTATTTACCGAATCATTATTTACCGATTCGGTACCGAATCGGTAAATGGCATGTAGGAAGCACTTTTAAGAGTGCTTATGTGCTGTAAGGATTTATTATTTACCACCAACTATTAGTTGGTGGTAAATACCGAATACCTTTGAAAATGCAAATCTGTGCATTTTCAACAGCGCCATGTGGCAGACATACATGCCCTTAGGGCATGTATGTGTGCCACATGTGCACACAAGCACTATTCAGGGGTGCAGCAGGGTTGTCAATGTGACACCCTGCCACCCTTGAATGTTTCCCTATGTTACCGAATCGGTATTTACCGATTCGGTAATTCATATTCATTCCTATGGGCCTCCAGGCCCATAGGAATGAATGGGAATTACCGAATCAGTAATTACCGATTTGGTGGTAATACTTACCAAATTTTTATCTACATATCATTTACCGATTCTAAAATACCAAATCGGTAAAATTCGGTAGTTTAGAATCAGTAAATTTTCATTACCTACATCGAGCCCTAAGTCTCTTTTATGGAAGACGAAAATTTCCAGATGATAGGCATAGCCAACACATGTTTTGTCATTGGGTCATCACCCTTCGACTTCCTTAGGGCTACAACAACACAAGCACTATTCAGGGGTGCAACAGGGTGTCAATGTGACACCCTGCCATCCTTGAATGTTTACCTATTTTACCGAATCGGTATTTACCGATTCGGTAATTCACATTCATTCCTATGGGCCTCCAAGCCTATAGGAATGAATGGGAATTACCAAATTGGTAATTACCGATTCGGTAATACTTACTGAATTTTTATCTACATAGCATTTACCGATTCTAAAATACCGAATCGGTAAAATTCGGTATTTTAGAATCAGTAAATTTTCATTACCTACATCTAGCCCTAAGTCCCTTTTATGGAACACGAAAATTTCCAGCAGGACGAAACTACAGCCTGTAGCTGATGAGGGCAAAAAATGAGCGTGGCTGGGTTAACCTCTGCGCATAACCATAAAGAAAGTAGATACCCCTGGATAAGTCTGAATGCTCTCAAGGATGAAGGGGAAACGGCTACCCACATTCCAAAGAATTTTGAGGACAAAGGTCCCAAAATTTATCAATAACAAATTAGTCTTTATAATGAGCAAACAAATAATAATGCCCAAGAGTACGAAGATCTTCTTCATTAATCGCAAATGTTCACATCGTGATAATCACAACCAGTAGTATATTTGTTACAATGTAGTTGGTATATTGGTTAGTACATTCACAACCAGATGATGGGCATAGCCAACACATGTTTCGTCATTGGGTCATCACCCTTCGACTTCCTCAGGGCTACAACAACAAAAGCAAAATATACTGTGTAACTATGAAAGATGACATGATTTCTTGGGGTTTATCTAGTTAGAGTTTCAGGAAAACCCCCTCAAGAAAAAGAGAAAAAGTTTACCATGGATGTTAAGTCATTTTTGGAAGCTGATATCCGGGATTAAACAGAGAGCTGAGCAAAAGGAAAAACAGAATAAGGGAAGAGCTTTGTGCTTAGGATTTGTACCAATAAAGTGCGAAAAGAGACTAACCCCCAGATGCATCAAAGTTATGTTTTGCGAGTCCTTAATAGGGAATTTTAAGGATTCGCTATTAAAGACTCGCAAAACGGGATGCATGTAGGAATCGCAATGTTATTTGCGATTCCTACTGATTCCTTATTTGCTAATAGCAAATAAGGAATGGCTTATGAATGGGGAGTCATTCCTTATTTGCGATTAGCAATTAGCGAATCGCAAATGTGCCGCAATTTCAAGGGTGCCAGTGTGTCCAAAGGACACCCTGTTGCACCCCTGAAATGGTAATGTTCACTTGGTGTTGCGCACACATATGTCCCAAGGACCTGTGTGTATGTAATATACAACTTAGAAAAATGCACTAAAGTGCATATTTCTAAGTTATTGCTATTTACCACGTAGTTTGACTTCGCGGTAAATAGCGGCCCCAGATTGCGAATTCGCAATCTTGGAATGGTTCATGCATTGCATTTAAGGAATCGCAAATTGCGATTCCTTAAATGCAATCGCAATTTGAGAACTCGCAATTATTTGCGAATTCTTAAATTGCGAGTGCATGAACCCTTGATGCATATCAAATGCCATTTTTGTGGGCGCAAACGGCCGAATTTTGCGATTCGCACCGTTTGCGCTCGCAAAAATGCTTTATGCATCTACCTGTTTGTCCAGAAAATAGGTAATTCCCACCATTGTGGAGAGAAGACAGGAATTGTGAGATTCCAATGTGGCCCCAAAAGGCAGAATCCACCACCATAGTGACACCTATATATTTCTCAAGGCGCACCAATACTGACGTAGAAATAGTTGTATATCAATCCCAAGATACAGGTTCGTCCCGAATTTTCCAAACCTAACCCTATGAAGTTTGATCATTAATCACTAAACAGCGCAATGAGCACTTGAACCAAATACCATAAAACAGTGAGAATCAAAACTTGTCTCACTATATCATACCTCTATCTTCAAGTGGTCCGTAGTAAAGGAAAATGTATTTAGAAGATCTGAAACTAAGAGTAAAAAACAATATCTATGCAAAGTATGTGGGTCAGTCACTATTTAAAATTCTAACATCACATCAGTCCTAGGGGAACTAATTGAATAAACCCTTGTTCCAATAGTTACTCTGGAAAGCACACACCCATATCCGCTCAAACCTTTATGGCCACCATGCCGCTTTCCAAGCACTTTGATCTATATATTAAAGAGCTCGGTGTATATAAAAGCAACCTTAAAAACCTGAGTACTAATTATGTAAGATTCTAATGAAACGTAACCATGTCCCAAGTGAATCATAAAATCATTAAGTGAGTCAAGCTGTATCAAAATTTAAAGTACAAGTGATACATAAAAGGAGGCTAAGTCAGCCCAAGCCACAAAAGACAAATCACAGCCGCCATACTCACAGAAACTGTCAATTTGCTGGAGTAAACCTCACCTCATGGATTTCAATGGAGAGTGCTCCATGCGTTAACCAGGGTCTTGCTAACGTCTCAGCCGTTTATCTACTACTTATAACGGGAAGTAATCGTGTGCCCGCCCTTTGCGTGGACAGTCAAAAAACGGCACAGCCGCCATATTATAGTGTGGAATTAGTACGCATTAATACACTTATCTATCAGAGTCATTGATAAACTATTAAAAACTGTAATTAGTATGCATTGCGAAACTTATCTATCGGAGTCATTGACAAACTATTAAAAACTATTTATATTTATTAGAAAAATTCACATATGTTTAAAATTGCCTGATCTCACAGGAACGGCGCGAAGTATTAGTGCAACAGTCGAAGTAGTGTTAATAGTAGCATGTGTGGCTGCCATCTTGTAATTTGAAAATCAATCGTACATGAGGTAAATAAAGTCCAAACCACCAATTATAGCCGTCTGTATATAGCTCTTAAGCAATAATAGATACACAACCGAGGTAACAAAAATGTCCTAATCATTGTTCATCGTCTGGTAAAGGGTCTATTGACATAATTCTTGAGAGATAAGACATCATTGAATCTGTATTGGCACAAATGTTTAGCTGCCATTTTGAAAGGAAAATCCTGTGTGTATATAATAGGTGAGAGTTGTGAGGGCAAAGGAAAAAGACCATGTGAGTGATATATAGTGTGGTCTTATTCAGAACCAGATAATATGTCTGTATAAATGAGATATAATGTTCAGTGAACAGACATATGTTACTCCTACAAGTAGGATCCTTTTCAGTATGTAGGTCCAGTCTAAAAATTATGAGAGAAAAAACACATAAATCAAAGACATCATCCATAACCTTGCTATAAAGTCCATGTCATGTAATCATAAGAATCATGAAGAATGAGAATGGCATATATCTACTCTAAGCAATCCAAGTCATGTTGAGTAGAACTAGCCTCACATTCATTAAGTCAAACACGATATGTTATAGACCTATGTAATCGTTATTCAACATGAGCAGGAGAAATAGTAGTGTCTGATACAGAACAGGTGGAAAAAGAAACAGAGGAAGACAGAGATGACATAGTAACTATCTTACAACCCCATCTGTTCAGGAAGTATTGGAGTTCACCATCCATGTTGATGCCCTGTTCAACAGCCCGTAGTTTCATGATCCAATGCGCTTCACATTGTCTGAGCATCAGTTCTCTATTGCCCCCCCAACATCAGATGTTACACAGTCTATTCCATTAAATCTAAAGCTGAGTTGTCGTTTTTGTGCAGTACATTCCTTAGCATGACTTCCAATTGGGTACCTCACATCCAAGTTCTTAAGTACACGAAAATGTTCAGCTATACGCTCTTTAAGCGGGTGTATCGTACTGCCAACATAAATTTTGTCAAACTTACATTGAATCACATAAACAACATATTTAGTCATAAAATCAATATGCTTATTTATCCGAAATCTTTGGGAACCATTGTATTCCAATTCCGTTATTCCATTCATCGCAATCTTACACATGGTACAATTTCCATAGATAAACGATCCCTCATTGAGTCTGTCTAGGCAAGTATCCCTAGGTATTCGTGTTGTGGGGTAGCTAGGACTGACCAGATTCCTGATTGTTTTGCCCCTCCTGTATGTGATGCTTGGATATCTTAGCCCATGGCGTTCTAGTGTTTTGTTTGCTGTCAACAGATGCCAGTTGCGTTTCAAAATATTATATAATTTGTGTGACCATGGACGATAAATGGTCACCATGAACGTTATGGTCCTTAAGGGCATGAGCCCACTGTAATTTTGATGACCTCTTCTTGGCCTTTAGTACAGAATCCTGAGTTTCCTCTAGCACGGAATCGTTGCTGAATATCTTCCACATTTTGTGCAAAATCTGTGCCTTTGCTACAATTTCTACGTGCCCTTAGCATTTCCCCAAACGGGATAGCATTGGTCTGGCTGTTGGGATGTGAACTTGTTGCATGCAAGAGTGCATTGCAAGCAGTGGCCTTTCTGTACATTCTAAAACTTAACGCCGTGCCTGTGAAATCAGGGGATTTTATACATATGTGAATTTTTCTAATAAATATAGAGAGTTTTGAATGGTTTTTCAGTGACTCCTATAGATAGGTTTAGTAATTGTTTTGAATGTGGCTTCTCACCAATAAGCCACACCCAATCACTGCACTCCCACCTGGGAGGCAAATATATAATTGCACCTTTGAATAATATACACTTAAGCATGTCTTACCACTCATGGCACAGCAAGACTTCAACACAAAACAAACAGCAGCTTTTGAAAAGGAGTTTTATTTAACAAAAATGCAAAGACTCTATCACTTTTAGAATAAGGCTTGGGAATATTATTCCATAATATTCTCTAAACAAAGGCTGTCTCAGATACCAAATGCATTAGATTCAAATATATGTAGCATACCTACAATCTAAAGGCATGAATCAATAACTGAGCAAACTTATAATCTAAATGGCATGAATCAATAATTATACTGATTAATAAACAAGCAATAACTGATATAAGGTAGGATACACTGGACGTCCTGCAAGAGATCAGAAAGATCGCAATGGCAATAACCACAAAACTCAATACATCACCTGAGGCATACACTGCCCACTTCTGGCCGGGGGAAGTCTTCACACAGCCGGGGATCAGAGCTCAGCAATCAGGGTTCAATCCGAGATAGACACGTCTGCCCTCAGTCGGAATACACCAAACTTCCACCAGACCAGTGGAGGCTCCCCCTTTTAATACAAATCCAAACATAATGAAGCTTCTAGCAAGCCTCGCCCCCTCGTTCTCATGAGAGCCCGTACCAGTCTGCTCCAAGGCCACGGCATCGGTTGATCAGGCCTTTGCTATGGCTTCGAGATGGACCATGTACATTCCTCTGATAAGAACCGGTTTTCTCCAGCCAGAAAAGTGTGAAAAACAGGAGGAAAGCAAAACATGCCCTCTTCAGCTCTGCAGCTTCGTGCAGGCACAGAAAATGGCTTCAGTCATGAAAATGGAGCTAGTTAAGCCATGCACACAGAAAGCCCCAACAGCATAAATTTGGGACCCCCTCTTTTAAACTTTATGCCCAGGGAAAAGAGAGGACAGCAACAACAATAATACAATGAATTCCCTCATGGCCTCAACATCCTTTCTCAAATGACATTGTTCATATACTTTAGAAAAGATCCGTTCAGATCACCACAGATACACTTGTTTTTTCAAAATATTTTCGATATTTTATTGATTTCTTTGGATATATCTCAAAATTATTTTTCTTCTATGTATTTTTACTTTTTAATCCATTATTCTTTTTAGTTATATAAACATTAAAATTCAACTCATCATATACATATTTTACAGATCAAATATACAAAAAAGATTTTTTACAAAAAAAGGAAGAACACCCTGATAACCACACACCTATCACCATACATTCATTACTCGTCCATCCATCTACACACACTTCACTATACAACCAAAACAATCTCTTTTTTCTGTAACTGAGGTTACACAGATAGTATTAGTGAATTTCCACGCCAGGTCGACGCGCGTTTCGGTGGGCTTGTACCACCTTCCTCAGGACCAACAGAGAAAAGTTTGCCTCCTTATAGTGTGGACACAGGGTATCCTCTAGACACTATCAAGGCGTTTTGCGGCATAATGGGCATGGCGGATTAAAGAGATGACTCAGATAAGAAATAATTGGTTGTCTGTATAATATTGTTAAATTGGATAAAAATTAAAATCTGGTGGAATAAACTTATGAGGACAAATCTTAAAATTGAAAAAAAGAAATCCTCATGTATGTCTGTGCCGCTGAATCTCATAGAAAGACTGAAGGCAACGCTTGTTATTTGAATGCTCCTATCTACCTCGCCCTTTGGAGCATCGCTAAAATTTCGTGGCATATCAGCCACAGCCACAGTCTTCCACACCTTGATAGTGTCTAGAGGATACCCTGAGTCCACTCGTTAAGGAGGCAAACTTTTCTCTGTTGGTCCTGAGGAAGGTGGTACAAGCCCACCGAAACGCGCGTCGACCTGGCGTGGAAATTCACTAATACTATCTGTGTAACCTCAGTTACAGAAAAAAGAGATTGTTTTGGTTGTATAGTGAAGTGTGTGTAGATGGATGGATGAGTAATGTATGTATGGTGATAGGTGTGTGGTTATCAGGGTGTTCTTCCTTTTTTATAAAAAATCTTTTTTGTATATTTGATCTGTAAAATATGTATATGATGAGTTGAATTTTAATGTTTATATGACTAAAAAGAATAATGGATTAAAAAGTAAAAATACATAGAAGAAAAATAATTTTGAGATACATCCAAAAAAATCAATAAAATATCGAAAATATTTTGAAAAAACAAGTGTATCTGTGGTGATCTGAAGGGATCTTTTCTAAAGTATATGAACAATGTCATTTGAGAAAGGATGTTGAGGCCATGAGGGAATTCATTGTATTATCACAGAAAGGCCAAAGCAAGATGGAATTGAAAAGAAAGATGACATGAGAGCATGTCAAAGGCAAAAGTCAGCACTGCCATAAATCAAGGTAAAGTCAGAAAACAGAATGGTCTAAGCCAATAGTAAGAACTCATAATTCTCACCAATGCACAATACAATACACATTCCTGCACAACTTCAAATGCACATCCCACACGCTTTGCTCTTGGCTAGACTGTTCCACTCCGTAACAGCTCCCACTGAAAGAAAGCAAAATTACAGGACAGAAGAGAAGCAGGCAAATGCAGGGCCATCCTACATTAAGGAACACACTAAAGTCAATTTAAATGGTGGGGGTGAGGGTCATCATAGGGTGCCAAAATCACAAGAGTGGCTCATTTAATACATTATTACATACTAATTCCACACTATCAGATGGCTGCTATACATGTGCCGTTGTTTGAATGTCCGCGCAAAGGGCGGGCGCAAGATTATTTCCTGTTATAATACTGTTATAAGTAGTAGATCAGCGGCTGAGACGTTTGCAAGACGCTGGTTAACACAAGGAGTACTCTCCGTTGAAACCTATGAGGTGAGGTTTTCTCTAACAAATGGTTATGTTATTGTGATTATGGCGGCTGTGATTTGTCTTTAGTGGCTTGGGATGACTTAACCCACTTTTATGTGTCACTTGTACTTTTGATACGCTTGAGTCACTTAATGAATTTACGATGTACTTGGGACATGCTTACTTTTGTTTACAATCGTACATAAGTGATTTAATGATTAATGATCCAACTTCTTATAGTTAGGTTTGGAAAATTCAGGACAAACCTGCTGCTTGGAATTGATGTACGACTGTTTCTACATCAGTATTCCTGTACATTTACATTTACAGTATTGGTGAGCCTTGAGAAATATATATGTGTCACCAAGGTTGTGAGTTCTGCGTTTTGAGGCCACATTGGAATCTCACTATTTCTGTCTTCTCTCTCCAATGGTGGGGATTCCCTATTTTGTGGACTTAGTCTCTTTTCTCAAGTTATTGGCACAAATCCTAAGCATGAAGTTCTTCCCTTATACTGTTTTTCCTTTTGTTCAGTTCTCTCATTAATCCTGTATCAGTTCCCAAAAACTACATCCAATGTAAACTTTTTCTTAAGGGAGTTTTTCCTGACACTATAACTAGATTAATCCCAAGAAATCGTGTCATCATTCATAGTTACAGGGTTTATTTTGCTTTGTTGTTGTAGCACTGAGGAAGTCAAAGGGTGATGACCCAATGGCGAAACACGTGTTGGCTACGCCTATCATCTAGTTGTGAATGTACTAACCAATGTACCAACTACACTGTAACGAATATACTACTGGATGTGATTATCACATAGTGAACATTTGGGATTTAAGAAGATCTTCGTACTCTTGGACATTATTATTTTTTTGCTCATTATAAAGACTATTTTGTTACTGTAGCTGATGAGGGCTCCATTAAGCCGGATACCCCTTTGCTGAGGGATTGCTTAACAGGATTTGCAGATGCAGAGAATAACACAGCAGGAGCTACAGTGAAGTTAGGCAAATGGTATGGGAGAGGCTGACACTCTCCACTGACCCATCTTGCTCCTTGGAAGATAGGAGGTTGGGGTGAGGTTCACTCTCCTCTTCCACCCCATCATCTGTCACCAGAAGTATGGTGACCTCAGACCACTCATAGTGTGGTTTGAGGCGATTTACATGCAGTTCTTCTTGGTCTTCTGGTCCATCAATTATGTGACTTCCAACTTTTTCTCCTTTACCTCATAAGGCCCTGACCAACAGTCTTGGAGGACTCTGGGCTCTGTCACCTATGCCTTTTGCTTAGACTGAAACTACCAGAGTGGTCTTCTGGTCGCACCTGAGTTTCATGCCCTCCTGGATGGCTTATAGGTTCTAAGAAGCCTTCTTCCAGAACTGTTGGATGCCCCACTTCTGCCTCATGGGCTCCTATGGGTCCATAACCATTCCTATTAGGGTATTGTTAAACATCTCAACAAGCCCATTGGTCTGAGGGTGATATGGTGTGGAGAACGTATAAGTTACCCCACACTCATTCCACATTGACATAATGTATGCAGACATGAATTTGTTTTGTTTGTTTTTGCATTTTAAAAACATCTGTTTATTGTTTTTCAAATGAACAGGTCTATAGCATCATCAGACAGCATTTTGTGATACAGAGCAGGCATAGATCAACAGTGCATACATCCCTTCTGTGTCCATTCAAGGTACCTCTCAATAAAACAATTACAAAATATCCATGTGCATTGTGAGTAATATGGGCATGGGAATACTCAACATCATTCCCTATCCATGCAAATATAATAACACAGCAACAGAAGTATAAACAATATCCATACATCTTGAAGCAGCTCGGTAACCTCCGCTACTGTTGTCAACAGGCAGCGTCCCCACTGCCACAGTCATTTGTTCTCCTTTCTCTGCAACCCCAGGCGTCTCCGTCCACCACACCTCCTTTCAGACGTCCCTTTAGTCTATCCCTCTTCTTCCCTCGGGTGAGCTAGCAAGTAGCACTGTAGTGGGGCCCATACATCTCTGGGCCGGGAGGCCACTGGAAGTAGCTCCGCATAGGTGGAGAATCTCTCCTGACACATAACCAAATCAGCAATCCAATTCTTAAACTTTGGCGCCCGACCCCTGCCCCATCAGCACGCTATCCGTCTCTTAGCCATGAGGAGCGCCAGCGAGGTGAATTTGCGGTGTTCTGGGCGGACTGGTTTGACATATCCGAGTAGTGCTGTAAGCGTTGTGGCTGTGCTCTAGTGTAGTGGTGTGGGGCAGGGTGCGACCTGTCCAATCCAGGACAATAGGTCACATTGAGGTCGCCCCCCCAAATGATATGAGTGGTGTCTACCTCAAAAATCTTAGCACCGGCTCATCCGAGTTTGGCCCATAACAACAAACTAGTGTTACGACGTGGTTCCCAACCGTCCCCATGCTAAGCAAAACCTGCCCTCCGCATCCCACGTAGTGCCCTCTAGCCTGAAGGGAACCTGTTTCTTTATTAATATCGCTGTTCCACCTGCATAAGTGGAGTAAGAAGAGAAGGCTCTGTATTCCGCCCATCAGGCGGCGAAGGTGTGTTGGTTCTGCCGCGCAAAGGGAGTCTCCTGTAACATAGTAATGTACACATTATGTCTGTCAAGGTAGGATAATATATGCCTCCTTTTCCTGGAGTCGCCCACCCCTCTCACATTCCATGTAATAATATTTAGTGTACCCATAGTCGTGTTAGTCATATTTTCGAAGCGTTATCCACGTCATGACTGTCATCCATGCAATCCGCACCCAACCCTGTATCTGCTCATAGTTCTGCCAATCGCCACTTGGTCAATGCTGTTCTCTGTCCTCCCACCCCACCAACCTGCCCCCTAAAAAAGAGGTCGTACATTCAATGTTTCTTGTAAAGCAACCAACCAACCCCGTCCCCTACCACCCCCCTCCCACTGAAGCAAGCCAACTTTGCCAGTATACAGTATCCCCCCCTCCTTTCCACCCAACTGGAGCAAACAACATGTTACCCCCCTTCGCACCTTGTGCTTAGATTTTCCATGGGGGAATACCCTTTGGGGGACATATCTAGACAGCTACACATTCTCCCCGCTCCCCACAAGCCTCCCTGTGGTGTATTGCCAGTCCTTATGCTGGGGGAGCGGAGCCTGGAACTCCAAGAACATAGGAGCAAATGAGTGAATTAGAAAGATCTCACCTCCCTCAAGCCGGGCTGAACACTCGTACCCATCAGTCCACCAAACATTACCCTACGATACACAATAGAGTTTACGGAGTATGTTCATTCAAAGTCCTCATCCTTGCCAACTCGGTCTGGGTGCTGCGAAGTGTCCTGCCCTCCTCCACCATGTTTCGCACGCTTCACTGACCGAAGAAAATCTTCAACTTGTTGTGGATTCACGAAGAATCTCTGCTTTCCTTGATGCGTCACCCTGAGTTTTGCTGGATACAGGAGCGCATAATCTATTTGCGCCACTCGCAACTTTCTCTTGACTTCTAAAAACTTGCGTCTCTCCTCCTGCACCATGGGTGTAAAGTCCGGATATATCGGGAAGGTGTTGCCATCATAAGAAAGTGTCTGTTTGTTCCACGCAGCGCACAGAGCCACGTCCCGATCTCTATAACTCAGCAACCTCGAAATGATGGGCCACGAGGGGCTGTCCGGCGCCGGGCGCGGACCAAGCGATCTGTGCGCTCTCTCTACAATGAACTGCGAGGAGAAAGCTTCTGTACCAACAGCCGCCAGCGGTAATCGCTCTATGTATTCTTCCATTCTACCAGTGTTTGTCGATTCTAGAATTCCAATAACACGGATGGTATTGCGCCGACAGCAAGCTTCCAAATCCTCATTTTTGGTCGCTATCGTTCTTAAGAGCTTGTCCATCCTTGTTAATTGTGTGGTATGACTGGCAGTGATGTCATCAGCATCAGATATGCGCCGTTCCGCCTCTTTAATTCAGTCTTCGTGTCTGTCGAGTTTGTGCGCTATAGCATCCATCCTGGAGGACATGCGATCCACTTTGTCCACCACCGTCGCAAATCCTTGACGGATCTCCAGCAGTATGTTGTTGATATCCGACGCCTGCGCTGTGGTCCCTCCGCCAGTATGTGCCTCAGTCTCCGTCTCTTGGCCATCTTGTACAGCATTATTTCCTTTCTTCGCTGCATCAAAATTAAGCTTGGGCTGGTGTGTGTCCGGCTTCCCCATACCTCCTGACCTGTGAACCAGCAGGTGAAGTATCACACTTGTTTCCACTGGTCTCCCGCTCTCCTCAACGGTGCGGCAGTGCTTGGCGCAAGGGTGTGTGCGTGCTCCGGCAACGCGTCTATCTACCTTACCAGGGGCAGCTCAGTGACCTCCACCTTCATGACCATCCCTCTTCTGACCACCACTCGTGAGCCTTCAAGATGGTCTTCCGCTACTGCCTCCTTCTGGTGATCCCTTCCGCCCGTCACGGCAAAGCTCTGTGGGTGCCAGGGTCCTCTGTATGCCCAATGGCAGCTCCGGGGCGCCCCCCCTGCGGATTTCACGAGCAGCCCAGCTATGTTCAGTGGCCCAGTGCCTCTCCTCTGCACGCCCGCTGCAGTTCACTAATCCTGGGGCTAGTAGTACCCAGTAGGTCCAACGCCATTCGATGGGGGAGTCAACTTCAGTTCCAATAGCCCACTGAGTACCCAGCGCTTCCTCGCCACATGCAGCAGCAAGTGGGGGTTTGCAGCATACCACCACTCCACCACATGAGGCCCCTCAACAACCTCCTGCAGCACTCAGAGGTGTCGTGGCTGGGTGGTGCTCCTGTAGTCTAGGCGCAGTGCCCCTGTGCAATCTCTGTGCTGGTGGCAGACAGCTCCAAAGTGCGCGCCACTGGGGGGGGGGGGGATGGGTCCCGACTCCCGACAATGCTTCGTCACGCTGCCTCACTATTCCTTGGGTCCTCAGTGGCAACAGCGCCTTCCTCTTTACCGTGAGCCCTCAGGTTTATTTTCACCCGCATAGACCCAACGCCGCGCGTTCGCAATTCTCCAGGCAGGGCCCGCTTTGTGATTCAGCCTGCTCCGGCTGTCCGCTCTGTCCCACATGGCCCCCGCAGCCTTGGTCTCACTTTACTTCGCGTCACTGGTGCTCTCCTTGGCAAGCCTCCCCCCGCCTCTCACCAGTGTCTTACTTCAAGAGGAGGCCGCAGATCTCTACGCGCTTCGCACCAGGTTAGTGCCCTCACTATCTGGCGGCTGCCGGTCCCGCAGCCTAGGAGCCTCGTGTTAGGCCTCGGACTGACGTAGATGCGGCGGCCACTCCACACGTCCACACAAATCCAGCAGCTGGTGCGGTCCCACCACACGGGCTTAGTGCGGCAGCTGACGGGCTCCGATTTGCTTCCTTTTCCCACCGATCCTAGCGGAAGGGGAGACTAGCAGATCAGCCAACTTTCGGCGATTTTTATAAACATTTGCTTAGGATAACTGCAGGATAAAGGTCCCAGGAAGCAGGAGCCTCACGGCAGTGCAGCCATTCTGCTTGTGTGCCCACTAGCGCCCCCCGAAATTTGTGCCTTGTCAGATACTACTTCTTTTGGGAACCCCACAAGGTAAAAATGCCCATCAAGGCCCTAGCTATTGCAAGTGCAGTCACAGTCCTCAGATGTATGTTCTCTGGGTACCTAGTGGCATGGTTCACCAAGACCAGGATAAACCTATTGCTAAAGACAGTTTTGGGGTCCAGTGTCCCAACAATGTTGATGTCCACACCTTCAAAAAGGGTGCCAATGACATGTAAGCAATCCAGGGAAGCCTTAGGTGACTTGTGATGTGTCCACATTATTTACCCAAATACTGTACAGACAGATGTGCTAAAAGTTTGAAAAAACAAATACACACCAGGGAAGCCTTTAGCGTCTTCCCTCACTTCCCACTGGACTAGGGGGTGGGACATGCCCTGCAGAATGCATCTGAGGCTATCTTCATCCAGGGGAAAACACGTGGGTGACAAGTCTGGCAAAGGTCTTGTCCTGGCTGAGATGTCCTGTCAGGAGTATATAATGAGCCAGATCAAGTAGGAAGACTCAGTAGCACTAGGGGACTACCAACACGAGTTGTCCCAGGCTTAGGGACCCTTAGGCTTACTATATAGGAGGTTATTCTCTGAATAGATAAGGTGATCTCAAGAGGTGTCACCAGCTGCCTGGGCCTCAGCTTGGCCCCTCAAGCCTTTCAAAGTTGGGCACTCTTTCTGAGTTCTACAGAGCTCATCCCTGGTGGGCCCACCCTTAACTTGCCATACAGCAAGCTCAGACAGGTGTCCAAGGGCTGCAATTTCGTCCCTGCTAGACTCCAACGTGGCTTCCTCAAGAGCCCCTTCCTTCTGGACCATGGGAGTTTCAGGGGTTGGTTTCCCATACCCCATACCCCGACCCATTCTCTTTTTGGCAGCTGCTTTTGTAATTTTCTCAGTCTCTAGGCCTCTTTGACTTCATCTCAGGCTACCACGGACTGTGTTGTCAGGCACACTCACTCAGGCAACCCTAACATCTTCAGGTATGGTGGGAGCCCTACTTCCTTCCAGATAGTTTGCTCCAGATCACTACCTAACAGACAAACCACAGGCATGGCAAGACTCACAGCTACTTTTAGAGCACCTCCAACTCAAAAGGAACCACAGCCACTAGTGACTCTCACAGTTGGATGCTACCACAACTTGGCGGAATGTATTGGGGGTTACCTGCTCTGAAGACACAAGACAACACCTTACAGTAGTCATACTTTCTCCTATGTCCCTTGTATCCTCCACCCTGTGCCCATTGATGGTGGCCCACTGCTTATACTTGGAAGTATTATTAGGCATATAGGCTTTGGGCACCATCTCTTTGTCACCCAGGGACACTAAGGTAACCTCTGATCTCTCCTCCACAGTAGCTGGGACAATCTCCTCTCCAGATACTACACTGGCTAATCCAGGGGTCTGCCCAGCAATGGGGGCCTGTCCCCACTTGACACCCCCTTCACTAACCCATATCTGTAACACTCATAGCACTTGGGGGCAAACTTTCTTGCCTTCTTGTCCGCAAACCCATTCTTCTTTTGGTCAGACTGGGGCTGGGTACCTTTCCCCTCTGAACTGTTTAAGGCTCAGAGTGTTTGTATGGCTTTTCCTGGCAGGAAATATTTTTCATTTGTGAGAAAATGCCATCTCTTTTTTCAAACTGTGTTGCCTGTGGCAGGAAGCTGGCTAGGACAGGTCCCCGTGGCTTGTGCATTCTCTGTCTTTCAGATTTTCACAGCCTTCAGATGCAAGCACTGTAAGACATTCTCTAAGCAAAGTTTAACAGTGAGCAGATCTGATTTTAAGGCTAGGAAGAGCGGGAAAAACATCAGGTATCCCATTCTGGCATGCTCAGGAGCGAGGAGAGAGTTTTCCCTGTACCAGTTTTCTCATCCACCCTCTGAGTACTCCCACAGCGGGAAATCTAAGAGGAGCCCAGAAGAGGAAAGGCAATGCCTTTCCCAATTGACATAGAGGACTTCGATGTTAAGAGGTACTGGTCCTACATGTTCACCGTTGAGCACCCAGTCAACACCATAGAGGAGGCGATATTCATCATCGAGAGACACTTTGATGTTGAGACATCATTCATCATCAAAATTTCCAGAATCTACTGCTTCTGTACGGAAAACTACAATCTGGCTTACAAGAATAGAGGCCTAGAGACTTTCTTTGGGCTCCGACTCTGAATAATCCAGAGCTTTTCTCCTGTAGTGATTCCAGACTCGCCATCTTCAACACATTCACCTTCTAGCCCTCCGCTACCACCACCTCTCACTCTTTCGACTCTTCGTCCTCCTTTGCCTTCACAATCACCTAAAGTGATTCCTGTGGAGCCATACTTACCCAGAATGGAAACCCGGACCTACTCCTGTGCAGTTCCTCAAAAGAGTTTCAGGTCACAGTCACTTCCTTACAGACTTTACCATTAGTCTAACGACAAGGTCTTGGTCCTGCTTTCAGGCTCATCTTTCCAGATTTACAAGATCAAGACATTACTCCTTAAGGAATTCTTCAAGATGCAAACAAAATAAATACCAGATTCAGGTCACTTTATCCCTGGTCGTCTTCATCTTCATAAAGTACATATTCCTCTGTAGCGTGGGATTCACTGATGCATGACCTTAACACTTTTCAAGAAGTCCTTTCAGAGAGGTGAAAAAACGTTATCTCCCTCTTCCAGTAACTGTGTCAACTACTTCTGTTATCTTTGGGACATTGCTATAAAAATCAGTCTCAAGGTCTTTGCTTTCGCTAGTTCCACTTGTCTTATTGAACCAGCCCTGGTCCTTTTCCTTGAACCAGCTTCTGTAACAGCTATCCTGGCAGTTCAAAGTTCCTGTTATGACTTTGCCTAGTTGAGATCATCCTGGTTAAGACTCGTAGGTCCTAAATCTGAAGCTCAGCAGAGGATTCGGAATGTGCCTTTCTCAGGGAACACCTTGTTTTTTTGTCTGGTCAATGAAGGGGTGTCCAGAATCAAAACTGAGATGGAATCCTTGCATAGCATAAGGAACACTCTTATTGGCTACCTGATCCCTACTATTTTCTGCAAAGATTTCAAAACCCCCAGTGATCATAAGGGCAACAGCAACACCAAAGTCAGTCCTACCAACAGAAAAGGCCCCAGTCCAGAAGCAGAGGAGGTATCCTACCACCTGCACCACATACTAAACATGCACTGGAATGAAGCAGTGATGTTCTGCTTCCCTGTCTTCTGTTACGCACTCCAGACGAGGGAAGACTTTCATATTTTCTAGAAGAGATAAAGCTATCACCAACAACAAATGGGTTCTGAATATTCAAAATGATAAGTGTCTCAAGTTTAGATAACCTTCTCCAGCAATTCCATCAAAGAAGTCCTCCAACTACATTGTGTACAACTCAGCAAGAAGTCCCCATCCATTTGCTAAAACAAGCCACAGAGAAGGTTCCTTTTTCCAAGTAAATTCTGGGATTTGATTCCTACCACTTTCTGGTGTAAAAGAAGGGCCCTAAGAACAAATTCAGAACTATACTGGATCTAATATCAGCAAACAGATGGATAAAGAACATCAGGATGCTGGTGTTACACCAAATCTACCCTCTGCTCCATCAATGGGATTAACTATGTTCCAGAGACCATCAAGTTGTGTACTTCAAGGCACACACGGCCAATAAATGTTCTCCAGTATTGGTGTCTTTCATAGATTCACATGCCTGAATCATTCCCCGTCATCGGAGTGGGAGTGCCACGGTACATAAAAAAAGCAGTAATATGCACATAATAACCAAAAACCTTGGTAATAACCAACCAGGAAGTAAAGTAGCCCTAAGCTGCAAGAGAAAAACTTCCACACTCATGACTGTATAGCCCAAACTGCAGCCAATCAGGCGACAGCACCCACCAGAATGTTTTCCCCAGAGGCTCAGGCTCTCAGATGATTTTCTTGCACAGGAGTGAACCAAAACCGTATAGCCTAAAACCAGCCTCTGAGGGGAAGTGGGTGGGTTGCATGTGAATCTATGAAAGACACCAATACTGGAGAACCACAGATTAGAGGTAAGTAACTATTGTTCTTCTCCAGTATTGGGGTGTCTTTAATAGATTCACATGCCTGAATCAGAGTAGATAGCAGTACATAACATAATGCTCGTAAGACGCTCTTTGCATCATAGCATATATATATATATATATGTATATATATATCTATATACTCATAAATACACACATACTGTAATGAAGAATGAATAATATCATAATCTTATATAAAAACATTTGTGCTTACATAAGCATAACAAATTCAAGATCTTTAAACAGTATGTAAATAAGCATCTAAAAGAGCATAGTGGAGGAGGGCGAACAGAGGCTCACCTTATTTAAAAAGATTGCGGAGAACAGCTCGTCCCACTGACGTATCTGCATCACTTGAAGCATCCAAACAGTAATGTTTGGTAAAAGTGTGTCTGCTGGACCAGGTTGCCGCTCTGCAGATCTGATGAAGAGGCACACCAGCAAAGAGAGCGATAGATGAGGAAATCGCTCTTGTAGTATGCGCTCTCGGCATGGTGTGTAAAGGTCTTCCCGCCTGCTGATGACACAGATGAATTGCTGCAGAAATGCAACGTGCTATGGCCTGCTTGGATACAGAGTAACCTTGACATAATCTTCCATATGCTACAAATAGCTGATCTGATTTCCGAATTGTTGCAGTTCGTTGAAGATATAACTTGAGACATCTCCTGATGTCAAGGGAATGCAAGGATCTTTCAGCAGATGATCGAGGATTTGGGAAGAACGTTTTCAAAATTATCGGTTCATTACGGTGAAAATCCGTAGGTACCTTAGGCATGAAGCTGGGATTAGTACAAATTACCACTGAATTTGAGGTGAATTGCAGAAAAGGTGTCTTAACCGTGAATGCTTGAATGTCGCTGACCCTTCTTGCTGATGGCAGCGCCAAAAGCAAAGCTACCTTCCAAGACAGGAATTTTAAATCTACTTTATGAATAGGTTCAAAGGGGTGCCGCATAAGTTGCGTGAGCTCCACATTTAGATGCCAGGCTGGAGGTGGAAGCCGAATAAGGGGAAATATCCAAAATAACCCCTTAAAGAATTGTTGAATAACTCTAGTAGAGTACAGAGTTTGAAACGTCCTGTCAGAACCTTGAGATAGCTGCCAAGAACACTTTCAACGTGGAATGAGATAAACCCAATTTTGCCAATTGAAGAAAGAATGGTAAGATCTGTTCTGGCTTGGCATGAATTGGATGTAAATTGACAGATTGACACCAAGTGCAAAATCTCTTCCATTTGAGTTTGTATGTCTTAATCGTGGCAGGTGCTCGAGCAATAGCCAACACTTCTTGACAGTCCACAGGAATATCTTGATGTGCAAATTCAAGGTGTTGAGGAGCCAGGCTGCTCATCTCAAGGATGCTGGGTCCGGGTGACAGATCTGACCCTTCTGGATGGACAGAAGGTTCGGTATTGGTGGAAACTGAATGGGATTGCACTCCGAAGGGAGGCAAAATTGAGTGAACCAGTATTGGCGAGGCCATCTGGGGGCAATGAGAATGAGACGACAAGGCTGTTTCTTCATCTTGAGGATGACTCTGGGAACCAATGGAATCGGAGGAAAGGCGTAGGCATATATCTGTGACCAGTTCATTGAAAGCGCATTCCCGCACAAGTCTTTGTGGGGAAGCCAGCTTGCAAAGTGTGGGCATTTGCGGTTCTGGCTGGTCGCAAACAGGTCCAGATCGGGACGGCCCCACTCCCGGAAAACTCAAACCAATGTCGGTTGATTGCATCTCCCAGTCGTGATTGGATATTGCAGATCTGCTGAGGGAATCCGCTAGGGCATTGGAGATCCCTGGAACATGGACAGCTGAAAGGTTGATCCTGTGATGCAATGACCAGTCCCGGATCTCCTGGACCTGTTGAGAGAGCAGGGCCGACTTCGTACCGCCCTGTTTGTTTAAGTAATGCATACTTGTGGTGTTGTCTGTTCGAAATAATACTAACGTCCCCTGGATGACAGTTCGAAAGGACTTCAAAGCCAAGAAAATGGCTCCCAACTCTAGGAGGTTGATGTGCCACTTCCTTTGTTGTACATTCCACTTTCCGTTGATTGTTATCCCTTAAAGGTGTGCCCCCCAACCTTCTAGGGAAGCGTCCGTGGTGATGGTGAAACTTGGTACTTTCACCAGGAATGCACATCCTTCTTGCAAGTTCTTCATTCAAGTCCACCAGAGGAAGGCGTCTCGCATTCGAGGAGTTATGAGAATGATGTCGTCAAACGACCCTGAAACCTGCAACCATTGGAGGTTGAGTTCTTCTTGCAAAGGCCTCATTTTGAGACGGCAATTGGGTATCAGAGGGATGCAGGATGAAATCACCCCCAGGAAAGATTTGAATAGTCCAACTGAAACACACTCTTTTCCTTGCAACAGGCGAGCTAGCTTGCAGATTTTGTGTTGTCTCTCTCTTGAGACGAAAGCCTGAGTGAGTTGGGTGTCCAGCGTGGCTCCCAAGAAGGTCTTCCTCTGAGACGGAATAAGATGAGATTTGTCGAAGTTGATGGAGAGACCCAGCGATTGGAACAGTGATAGACATCTTTGAACGTGCGCGCTTGCCTTTGAAAAAGAATTTGCCTTGATAAGGCAGTCGTCCAAGTATGGGAAAATTTGAATGCCTTCTAGGCGAAGGTGTGCGGCCACCGGAGCTAGAACTTTTGTGAACACACGGGGTGCTGACCGTAGTCCAAAGGGAAGGACTCTGAACTGAAAATCCCTGCCAGCCACTCTGAACCGTAAGAACTTTCTGTGTCTGGGGAGGGTCGACACATGAAAATAAGCGTCTTGAAGGTCGACGGTGGCCATGTGATCCCCTACCGAAAGAAGCTGAAGGATTTCTTGAAGTGATAACATCCGGAAGGACAGTTTCTTCAGGAATTTATTAAGGGCGCATAAGTCGAGGATGGGGCGCCACTCTCCCGACTTTTTCCGTATGAGGAAAAATCTCGAGTAAAATCCAGTTCCTCTTTGCAAATGAGGGACTTTTTCGATCGCTCCCTTCTGAATCATCACAATTATTTGGGAGAACAGCTCCTTGAGATGAGCAGGAGGTGGGCTTTGGGAGGAGAATTTGGAGGGATTTTGATGAATTCCAAAATGTGGCCTCTGGCCACTAAATCCAGGACCCACCTGTCTGTAGTAATTGTGGACCAGTTAGAGTAGAATTGGGATATTTGTCCTCCAACCTTTGACTGGGGGAGGGCAAAGATGGTGGCAGGCGGCGTGTCTCATTGTTTCTTGGTGGAATCTCGTCCACGTAGGAGGACTTCTTTCTTGACTGCAAGTAGGAGTTACCACGCTGTCCGTAAGACTGTTGCTTGTAAGGTTGGTATCTCTGATTACCTTGAGAGGTTTGGTATGACCTCTGTTGATTGTAGCTCCCTCTATTGGAGAAGGATCCTCATCCTTTGGCACCACGAAAGGACGACTTACACAACTGAAGGCTCTCCAGTGATCTTTCTGTTTCTGTGTCCCTTTTTATAACCTGAAGGGCCTCGTCGACATCCTGGCCAAAGAGAAACTCCCCATCAAATGGCATGTCGATTATCTTAGCTTGGACTTCTTAGCGAAAAGATGTTGATTTCAGCCAACCGTGCCTCCTTAGCACTGCTGCACCCGCTAGTTGTCTCAACCCTGTAGATGCCACATCTACTGCTGCGTCAATCATTTCCGCAGAAGTACATTCTCCTTCACCCAAGATTTTCCTTGCCTCGGATTTCCCAGGCTCTGGCAGCATTTCAATATAAAGGAAGATGTCTGACCACATCTGCCTGTCATACCTTCCTAATATTGCTAGAGAGTTTGCAGCACGAACCGTTGTCGCCGCCATAGTGGAGACTTACTTTCTGATGGAACCTAGTCGTCTACCATCTCTGTCAGGTGGAGCAGTTATCGGCGAAGAGGGGTTCCTGGCCCGTCTCCGAGCTGCTTGGGTGATGACCGAATCAGTTTTAGACTGTCCTATAAGGCATGCAGGTGAGTCACTCGGTGCCTTATACTTTTTCTCCAACCAAGGCAAGACTGCAGGAAGAGAATTAAGTGTTGCCAACCCTTCCTTCCAGATGAACTCTATGATGGGAATGGCTCTTACTTGCCTTTGCGGCTGGTCTTTAAATCATAAAGAAAGCAGTCGTCTTTCTTTGTCTCCATTGGTATTAGAAACCTTTTAGTAGCTCTTTCCATCAGGAGATGGAAGCCCCCAATATCCACTGGGGGAGAGTCAGCAGGAGTTGGAGCAGATGGTGATGGAGTTTGTATTTGATATTCATCCCACTCCGACAGAACAGATTTGTCATCAACTTCTCCTTCCTCCCTGTCCTCGTCCGAGGTGTTAGCATCCTGGGAATGGTGAGAAGGTGCCGCAGAAGGTGGTCTTGGAGATCTTAAAGAAGATTCTGGTGCTGGAGAAGTTGGTCCTGGAGATCTCAAAGGAGATAGAGATCTGAGGCATAGGCGTCGATGGGAGCGACTCTGCCGATTCAGAAGGAGGGAACCGGCGATAGTAGTCGTCCAACATATACTGTAAGTTGTTGAGGAGAGCCAAGGGCATCTGTGATGTGGGGCACCGTGGCAGGCGCTTGATCTACAGGTTCAGGGAAAGGTTCCTCCTCCTGATACTTAATAAGTAACTCTGATGGACTCGTAGCAGTGCGGAATTTGTCATCCACATCTGATTGCTCCTCGTCATCATCAGAATCCAGCAGCTGTTCAGGTAACTTCCGTGGGGAGAGAGCTGCTAATGAAGAGCCACGTCTTTCCAGTAAAGAAGCTGCCGTAGACGGCGAGGCAAAGGAGGCAGTAGCTGGCATGGCAGACCAAACTTCAATTCTGTGCAAGTTGACAGGAGAGATGTCAATGGTTTTGCCGTCGACGGTGCCGTCGTCGATGTAGTTGATGTTAAGCCAGTGACCGCCGATGAGGCAGTTGTTTTCGTCGACGGTGCAATCTTTGTCGACGATGTCTTCGACGACAAGGCAGTCTTCGTCGATGATGAGGCCATCGATGATGAGGAAGTTTTCATCGACGGTGTGGCTGTCGACGAAGAGTCATTCTCCGTCGACAAGGAAGGTTTCATCGACGACGGGGTAGGTTTCGTCAATGACAATGGCATTGAAGAGGTAGTCGTCGACACGATCTTCTTTCCCTTCGTCGTCGATGGAGCGTTGACGACCGATGATATTACCTTCGTCGACGAGATGATTCTCACTGCCACAGAGACCTGCGTCGACGGAGACAAAGCTGACAACATTATCATCTTATTTCTCAGCGACGTGAAGGTAACTGTCGACGTTGAAGTAGTGTCGACGATGAGAATTGCCAACGAAGGAGCCGTCGACGCCGCCATCGACGATGGGGTCATCTTCTGAGGAAAATCCTTCTCAGAAGCCCTTTTTGACGCCATAGACTTTCCAGATCTTCTTGGGGACAACACAGGAGCTGATTTTGAAGGTGGAGAAACCTTTTTTGAAGAAGGCAAGCCAGAACCCTTAGAGGGCTGAACTTTTCTCAACACCTTGGCCCCAGGAGAAGATAATTCTTCCTCAGCCGTCCTCTTCCTAGAGGACACAGATGAACCTAAGGCCACACTTCCCACCTCAGGTAGAGGATTATCCTGGTCTTTTATCTTCTCTAGCCACAGAAGTAGGCGTCTCTCTCTATCCCCGAGGGTCTTCTGAGGGAAGGTCCTGCAGATCTTACAATCTCTCACCTCATGATCCGGATAAAGGCAGTAGATGCACTTTTTGTGGGGATCTTCTGAAAATAGCCAGAGCTTCCCACAAGACTCACAAGGTCTAAAGAGAGACTTTTTAATAGATGACATCCTGAAAAGGAGTTGAAATCCAGAGAAAACAGTGAAGTACTGAGCAGAGCTCAGGGAGACTCCATTCACACAACGTGCAGTAGAAAATCTGAGAGCCTGAGCCTCTGGGGAGAACATTCTGGTGGGTGCTGTCGCCTGATTGGCTGCAGTTTGGGCTATACAAAACGACTATGATAGTCATGAGTGTGGAAGTTTTTCTCTTGTAGCTTAGGGCTACTTTACTTCCTGGTTGGTTATTACCAAGGTTTTTGGTTATTATGTGCATATTACTGCTTTTTTTATGTACCGTGGGACTCCTACTCCGACGACGGGCAATGATTCAGGCATGTGAATCTATGAAAGACACCCCAATACTGGAGAATCTGCTTTGCTGATTGAGTTTCTATCAGAACATTCCAACTCAAAGGATATTGACTGATGCCTTCTTCATAGGGTGGGGCACACACATAGGGCATCTGCAATTCCAAGGATCTTCGTCTCTGCAGGAGAGAATGTGCCACATCAATTTCCTAGAACTGAGGGCGGTTCAAGGGGCCATGTTAGCCATCTTTCCATTATTCACCATGGGCTCCCTACTTGTTCAGACAAACAATGCAACAAACAAATGGACGTTCGAATTCCTAGCGCGGATGTGAATAAAGGAAAAGATCTCAAGAACAATGACCAAAAACATAAGCTGGAACATGGCAGGTTTGTCTTCCCTAATGGTGAATATAAATACATTGGAATACCTTCAGAGTGGCGACATATTACACCTGCAAGAGACGTGGTCGACCATGCTGATCTCCATTCCAGGGTTTCCGATAATCCACACAGTCGCCCACAAGAAAAATCTGTTTGGAACACCTATGGGCGGTCTGTCAATATGTGAAACTCGATTTGCAAGTGAAGGTAAAAGAATGGAGCTACTCCTCTTGTGACATGCAGGCTGTCATTATAAATGGCCTTGTATTAGATGGAACATCCACCTCAATCACAGCCGTAAACCTGTATGCCAATACGCACAGAGATATAACAAGCATTTGCAATGCAATAGGTCTAACATTAGTCAGTCAGTCAGTCAAAAAGGCTTTATTTCGACATATAACAATATCTTAAAAAGCATACAATCAATAAAAAAATACTTTTCAGTACATTTAAAATAAACCGTAACTTTCTGCTATCAGGAAATGGATCTATAGGTTTAAAAAATAAGCATTTAGTTTAAAACAGACCATGGTAAAAAGTGTAATTAAACAATTTGCCTAAGTCTTTTTGACCGGATTCGCCATGCCCACCCAAGGTACTTCGAGGTGGCACATGCGTAAAAAGTACGAGTGTCCGAATAAAGAATTCTTAAGGCCACGTTGCAATGCCTAGTGCCCAGAGTACGACACATGGGTTTGAGCCATTTTGACCGTGGAACTATATATGCAGGACACTCGAATAAAAAGTGGGGGACAGATTCTCTGCGCTGTGGGCAAAAGGGACACCACGGAGCAGTCTGGTATGGGATTTTCCAGTGGCAAGTAAATTCCATTACGGGGAGAAGACCAATTCTGAATTTAAAGTACAGGGACCTTTCCCAAGAGGCTGAGATGGTGTCCAGATACAGTTCTCTATAGGGGGTATCTTTGGACTCCATGAAGTTTCTAGTCGATTTGCATATCGAGGTGGAGGAATTCCTTCTGTTTGTCACCCAATTCCAATAAAGTTGTTTTATTGTGGATTTGGGGGGGGCTGACTGTTGGTGCCAAGCTTCTTCCAGCCCCAGATTGGTAAGTAAGGCTTTGATATCCGTTAGCCACTTTATTTTCGCCCACCCTGCTGAACTTAGTAACTCCCGTAGACCATCCGCATAACTTGAGAGTTCAGGAAACATTAGGAAAGTTTGATGTTTGGTATTTAAATTATATTTATTTTTATTTATCTTTTTTAATAGTGAAAATATAGGAATTAATAGTTTTGTATTTTGCAATGCCAATAGTTTTAATATTTTAAATGTGACACCTTTTGCAATTGTAATACAATATGTGTTGTTTGTATGTGACTTATATGTATTGATATTACAAATAACAATGTCTTCTAATGAAATGTATGAATTCATTTTTAAATAAAAGTTATTGTAATGTATAATGGTAATTGGTAAAACTTTTGCAAATAACTTGGTGGACTTGTATTTGGAGGGTGGAGTTTGATTGTGGTTTTGTTTTTTGAGTCTGTTTTTTGATGGTGGATTTGGAGGGTGGAGGGTGTAGTTGGTGCTGGAGGGTGGATTTGGAGGGTGGATTTGGAGGGTGGAGTTGGAGGGTGTAGTGCTGAGTGTTGCTGTGGTGGTGCTGAGTAGTTTTGTGGTGGTTCTGAGTTGTGCTGTGGTGGAGCTGACTGATGCTGTGTGGTGCTTAGTGGTGCTGTTGTGGTTCTGAGTGATACTGTGGTGGTTCTGAGTGATAATGTGGTAGTGGTGAGTGGTGCTGTGGTGGTGCTGGGTGGTGTTGATTGAATTTGTGGTGGTTGTGCATGGTGCTGTGGTGGTCCTGAGTGAAGCTGTGGTGATTTTGAGTGGTGCTGTTGTGGTCCTGAGTGATGCTGTGGTGGTTTAGAGTGAAGCTGTGGTGGTTATGAGTGATGCAGTGCTGGTGTTGTGGTGGTTCTGGGTGGTGTTGAGTGGTGCTGGGCTTGTGCTGAGTGGTGCTGTGGTGTTGCAGAGTGATAATGTGGTGGTGCTGAGTGGCGCTGTGGTGGTGATGAGAGATGCTGTGGTGGTGCGGAGTGGTGCTGTGGTGGTACAGAGTGGTACTGTGGTGGTGCTGTGGTGGTGATGATTGATAATGTGGTGGTGCTGATTGATAATATGTTGGTGCTGAGTGATGCTTGGGTAGCGCTGAGTGATGATGTGGTGATGCTGAGTGGTGCTGTGATGGTGCTGAGTGGTGCTGTGGTGGTGCTGAGGGATAATGTGGTGGTGCTGATTGATAATGTGGTGGTGCTGATTGATGCTGGGGTTGCGCCGAGTGATGCTGGGGTTGCGCCGAGTGATGCTGGGGTTGCGCTGAGTGATGAAGGGGTTGCGCTGAGTGATGAAGGGGTTGCGCTGAGTGATGCAGGGGTTGCGCTGAGTGATGCAGGGGTTGCGCTGAGTGATGCAGGGGTTGCCTGAGTGATGCTGAGGTTGCGCTGAGTGATGCTAGGTTTGCGCTGAGTGATGCTGGGGTTGCGCTGAGTGATGCTGGGGTTGCGCTGAGTGATGCAGGGGTTGCGCTGAGTGATGCAGGGGTTGCGCTGAGTGATGCAGGGGTTGCGGTAAGTGATGCAGGGGTTGCGCTTAGTGATGCTGGGGTTGCGCTGAGTGATGCTGGGGTTGCGCTGAGTGATGCTGGGGTTGCAAGGGGAAAAAAACGAGTCTAACAGAGGGCAGAAGGGCAGAAGAACAAGGGAAAAAACGAGTCTAATAGGTGCAGAAAGGCACAAAAAACGAGTCTAGCAGGGGCAGAAGGGCACAAAAAACGGGTCTAACAGAGGGCAGAAGGGCACAAAAAACTAGTCCATTAGGGGCAGAAGGGCAGAAAAACAAGGGAAAAAACGAGTCTTAAAGGGACAGAAGGGCACAAAAAACTAGCCTAACAGGGGCAGAAAGGCACAAAAAGCGAGTCTAACAGAGGGCAGAAGGGCAGAAAAACAAGGGAAAAAGCGAGTCTAATAGGGGCAGAAGGGCACAAAAAATGGGTCTAACAGGGGCAGAAGGGCACAATAAACAAGTCTAATAGGGGCAGAAGGGCAGAAAAACAAGGGAAAAACGAGTCTAACAGGGGGCAGAAGGACACAAAAAAGCGAGTCTAACAGAGGGCAGAAGGGCGTGTGATTGAAAGTGACATGGGAGAGCAGTGTGTGAGAGAGCGAGATGTTGAGTGTGTTTTAGAGGGAAACAGAGTATGGGTATGATAAGAACCAGTCCATTAATAAGCTTGGAGACTTCCTGTTGCTCCCTTGTGCTTTGTGTCCCCTTCCCCCTCCCTCTGCCCCCGGACCGCTCTCGGCCGAGCATCGATGCCGAGGGTTGGTCTCCCGGGTTTGGCAGCCATATTGGGTGTGGGCCGGGCGGGTGACGCGCTCTAGTAGCGCTTAAAAGGAGATGACTATGACTCTGCGCAGCGGACACGTTCAGCGGACGCGCCGGACCTGCGCCGGAGTCGTGCCTGAGTCCTGCCCGTCTGCGCCCCTCCGCGCACGACCGGGCTCTAGGGCTCACTCCCCTGCTTGTCGATTGACCTACTCCTCGGGTGAGTTACACCTGTTGCGTACTAACACTCTGATATTACCCCCAACCATCTTAACTAAATTAAAAGAGTCCAGTATATTGTCCACGGATAGGAGTAGCATGGGGCGCCATCCCAGCCTGAAGTTAACTAGTCTAAACACCAGATCCCTACAAATACACCATCTCGAAATATTCACTCTTCTTCAGGACAATGAAATTGATATTTTAACTCTCACAGAAACGTGGCTGGGCGATAACTCTTTACCTGATATTATTGCCTCTCTCCCTTCTGATTACAATGCAATTTGGCATAATCGTGCCGACAATGCCCGTGGGGGTGGGGTAGCCATTCTTTTTAAAAAACATTTGAAGGTTAATAAACTTATGGCCGAAACAATTGAGTTAGCGGACATACTCGGAGTGAAGATTTCATTGAAAACTACCTGTTTGGTCATCCTTACAGTCTACCGCCCACCAAAATCTACTACATTGTTTAATGATTTATTGACCCCAATTGTTTCAGACATCTGTACACGTTATCAAAAGGTTCTTATAACTGGAGATTTTAATGTCCATTGGGACAACTCATGTAAAGACGGGGCAACGCGACTGTTGGAAAACACTATGACCCCACTTAGACTTAAACAATTAGTAGAGACTCCCACTCATATCAAAGGTCACACGCTGGATCTTGTCTGGACTTCTGACTCGGCTGTAGCATTAACAGACATTATACCCTGCATATGGTCAGATCACTATATGATAAACTGTGACATTCCAGTGGATGGCCTTTTGTCTCAACCTTCATCCCTTAAATCTAAAAAAGTCAGACAATGGAAGAAAATGGACTCAGAAACTCTGTCGGACACCCTTCTTAAAAACTTATAGTCTCACGATGCGCATGGGGACCTCGATCAGGAATACCTTTATCTTATGCAAAATCTTGGTCAGGCTATTGACCAAATAGCACCTAAAAGAAATAAAAAAATAAATAGAGCGGTAAAGGGAGCCCCATGGTTCAATTCCGCCTTGAGGGAACATAAAATTAAATTACGCCTGTTAGAGAGACGTTGGAGGAAGGCAAATGATCTCGTCGATAAGGATCACTATAAATCTTTTCTTAAATTTTACAAGAACTATATTCAATCAACTAAAGCGGAGTATTATGAAACCCGAATTAAGAATGCGGACAATGTTCAAAAAGAAACCTTTAAGATCCTATCTGAGTTGAGCAAGAAAGGAGAAAGGTCAGAATCTCCCATTGACTGTAATACCTTCCAACACTACTTCCTTGACAAAGTACAAACTATCTTGACTGACATTAAGAATACCTCGAGCAAGTACCCCTGTCTTCCACATCCCCCACTCCCCCCACCAATATATACCATTTCTAAATTTCCTCCGATTGATTCTAAGGTCTTAGGACAGCTTATGAATCGTACAAAATCTGGTTCCCCTGCAGATCCTTGCCCTCCCAGTATCTTTCAGATGGCACTTCCTGCCTTGGGAAGTCTTTTTGTCTCCCTACTAAATAAATAACTAGATTCTGGCCAGCTCCCATCCAGTTTTAAAGAAGCTCGAGTCAGGCCCCTTAAAAAAGAAGCCGGGGGCTGACTCCACCAACCTAAAAAATTATAGGCCTATATCTCAGCTTCCTTTTTTGTTCAAGATTTCGGAACAACATGTTTTGTTGTCCTTGTCATCTTTCCTGGAGTCACACCACCTTCTCCACGAACGTCAAGCTGGTTTTCCGGCGCATCATAGCACCGAATTAGTGATGCTTTCGGTGCTTGATGAGCTCAGAGGTATGGCTGACAGTAAAAAACCGAGTGCCCTGATATTATTAGATCTGTCAGCGGCATTCGATACTGTCAGCCATACCCTGCTCTTGGACAGACTGGCCGCGTTTGGGATACAAGACGTAGCCTACAAATGGCTTAAATCCTTTCTTTCTGAAAGATCTCAGAGGATTCAATTGGAAGATTGTACATCAAATCTGGGTACTCTGAAGTGTGGGGTCCCCCAGGGATCTGCCCTATCCCCACTCCTCTTTAACCTTTACCTGCAGCCTCTAATCGATTATTTAGTACACATGGGCTGCAAAAACTATAACTATGCTGATGACACTCAGTTGTTACTCAGCATCGATAATACTGCATCGGCGCAGACCCATGCTCAAAAAATACTTAGTCATACGGTGAATTGGATGACAGCAAACTCATTGAAGATTAATCCCGAAAAAACGGAGGTCCTGGTGATTTCATCAGAAGTATCTCCATGGGGTGATTTGTTTTGGCCGCAAGATCTCGGCCCGACCCCTAAACCCTGCGCCAACGTTAAAAGTCTTGGCATTAAGATTGACCATGAGCTGTCAATGGTCAGCCAGATCTCCTCAGTGGTTGGGACCTGCACTAACTTAATTAGACAGCTACGCAAGTTAGTTCCTTTGCTTTCCCCCTCTACACTCCGGACAATTGTCTCGGCTACAATCATTTCGAGACTTGACTACGGGAATGCCTTGTATTTGGGTCTCCCCCAAACTCTGATAAAGAGACTGCAAGTGGTCCTGAACGATGCAGCTAGGCTGATTTTTCGACTACCTAGACACACCCATGCATCACCTTTGTTGTGTAAGCTGCATTGGCTCCCCATAAAACAACGGCTGGAGTTTAAATGTTTGTGCATTGCCCATAAGGCAATTTATGGTCAAGCTCCGGCTTACATTAAAGAACGCCTCGGAATCTATAAACCAACACGATCACTAAGGTCTTCAGATACTCAACTACTGTCCTGCCCTCGCTATAAACTAGCTACGAAGGGTGGTAGATCTTTCTCGGTGGTTGCTCCACAGGTTTGGAACTTACTTCCCGAATCTCTTCGTAAAGAATCTGACCTGTTGCATTTTAGGAAATCCTTAAAAACATTTCTGTTCAGAGAAGCTTTAGGCTCCACTTAGGGGTATAGCTTTATGCTTCTGTTTTCTTTGTTAGCTTAGCTTCTTTCTGTCATAAAGCGCCTTGAGACCTGTAGGTGATTTGGCGCTATACAAGTGTAGTTAACATAACATAACATAACATTTGTGCAAATCTGTGGATTTATTAGCTATTGCATTGTTATTGGTTTATTATATTCGCCACCTCATGTCAATTTCATAAGTTTTTAGCTCAAGCAAGTAAAAATATTGCCAGAGAATGGGCTGCATTTTTTAGGCCGCATAACTTTGTCTACTGTGCCACATAATACAAGACGTACTGACAATGTTAGAGCTCTGTATAGTAGTCTGGGGGCTTTGATGATGAAATCCCTATTTCACCTGAAACCATGAAAAATGTTTGTCACGTCAGTTTCCTGTAAAATATGGGGTATTATAACTCTGTATTTTGTGCATTAAAGCCGCCAAACATGTAATATGTGTGTAAATATATATTCAAAATCTAAACATGAATGAAGAAAAGCAAATAGACCCAGGGGCAAATTAGGTTTACATATAACTCAGAATAACATACTCAGAAAGAAGCAGCCGTATTTAACATGCCAGGCTACTCCAAGCTGAAATAGAAACGCGGTTAATGTGTTCACATCAGACAAGACTGAGCGGTTTCCATACATCAACTGAGCATAGTCCTTGCCTGTAACCAACGCGACTGTGTTTTCAACTACAAAGGAGCCTTCATTTAACGAGAAACTGTTGTTTTCTCCAGACATGGTGGTGTAAAGAAAACAGGAAGGCAGGGAGGAGGTGTCAAGTCTGTGTTGGAAATTTTAGCACAACACAGCATAGATGAGAAAAAAAAAAGTTAGCCCGGTGAATTCTGAAGGGGGGCGCTGAGAGAACTGTCCAGAGCCGTGCACGCACCCCCATAACTGATCGAGCCCACACTAAACCGAAAAGTGCACGTTGCGGAGCAAAAGGCACTGGACAGCCCCGTTTTCAGCAGCGCTTGTATTTTAGTCCGGCGTTCCAACCCGGCGCCTTCGCACCAGTTCATTTGCTTCACACACGCAAGAGAAACACTCCAATTGCGTTTTTCCTTTATTGAAATGACTCACTGAGACTAGTTTATGTTCGTCAGAAACATAACAGATATACAGTATGATAGAATGCTTAGAAAATGCACTAAAAAAATATATATAACATTTAAATCTAGAAAATAGAGCTCTCCTGCACGCGACTGCATGCGTCTTTGTTGAGGAACTGGACGTTTTCCTCACACGTACAAATAAGTCTGCAAAATCGAACAAATGGTATATTTCGTTGCAACCACAACAATTAAACCTGCTTAATTGTAGTAAGGCGACCATCACGCCAAGGGCAAAAGGGCAGAAAAACGGGAAACAAAAAACGAGCCTAACAGGGGCAGAAAAAACGCAGCCGCGAAATGAAAGTAAATAAACGCGGCCGCGAAATGAAAGCCTTTGATGCAGCAGGGGGCGGAGCGGATCCCTTTGAAGTGAAGCTGCTGGCGGCACCACGCTGGGAAAGCAACAGATGGCTGGCTTTGATGTGGTGATGCGAGGCAGGCAGGCGGATAGAAGCGTGTGCACGGGACACAGGCACTTCTGGAAATCCGCATTTTTGAGAGCTTCGTTTAGCTCTTAGTTTTAGCCCCAATAGTCTCGTCCTATTCATTCCTTGCGGAATGGAATAGGACGAGACCTAAAAATGGCCAAAGACAGGAATATCACCGACCTGATAAAAAAAATTCTGTACGAGCATATTGGTTAGAGACTTTAACACACAAGATTTGTGCTTACCAGATAATAATAGCTGCAACCACTCTCAAAACATTCTTGAGTCGGCCTCAACGAATCCAAGTTGGGCTCCTCTGACCAAAAAGGGGCAAATCATTGCCTAACTTAAAAAATATTTCAACGTTGGACTACATTATCTTGAACAAAAATCTGCTAGGCAGATGCATAAGCTATCAGGTTCAATTTTGGAAAAGGTGATGGACAGAGTTTCTGAATGATGCAGAATACTCTTACCAAGTCAATAGATCATGGTTTTAATCCATCACTGTTTTTTAGCTCACTGCACCATCCCAGCTCAGAACCCGGCTATATGCAAATTAATCTGTTCCTGTCCCAGTGCATGATGGGAACAGGGCAAACCAAACTACCAAGCCAATTCTTATACTGGGAAGGAAACAAGCTTCCGGGGACCGGTTTCTGGCATCACAGCCTTCTTCGGCCCGGCTTGCTTGAATCCTGATGGTGCAATGAGCAAGGGACTCACGTCTGAGTATACCCTCCCACACATAGTGTGGATAAATTCAATTTTGGAAAAGGTGATGGACAGAGTTTCTGAATGATGCAGAATACTCTTACCAAGTCAATAGATCATGGTTTTAATCCATCACTGTTTTTTAGCTCACTGCACCATCCCAGCTCAGAACCCGGCTATATGCAAATTAGTCTGTTCCTGTCCCAGTGCATGATGGGAACAGGGCAAACCAAACTACCAAGCCAATTCTTATACTGGGAAGGAAACAAGCTTCCGGGGACCGGTTTCTGGCATCACAGCCTTCTTCGGCCCGGCTTGCTTGAATCCTGATGGTGCAATGAGCAAGGGACTCACGTCTGAGTATACCCTCCCACACATAGTGTGGATAAATTCAATTTTGGAAAAGGTGATGGACAGAGTTTCTGAATGATGCAGAATACTCTTACCAAGTCAATAGATCATGGTTTTAATCCATCACTGTTTTTTAGCTCACTGCACCATCCCAGCTCAGAACCCGGCTATATGCAAATTAGTCTGTTCCTGTCCCAGTGCATGATGGGAACAGGGCAAACCAAACTACCAAGCCAATTCTTATACTGGGAAGGAAACAAGCTTCCGGGGACCGGTTTCTGGCATCACAGCCTTCTTCGGCCCGGCTTGCTTGAATCCTGATGGTGCAATGAGCAAGGGACTCACGTCTGAGTATACCCTCCCACACATAGTGTGGATAAATTCAATTTTGGAAAAGGTGATGGACAGAGTTTCTGAATGATGCAGAATACTCTTACCAAGTCAATAGATCATGGTTTTAATCCATCACTGTTTTTTAGCTCACTGCACCATCCCAGCTCAGAACCCGGCTATATGCAAATTAGTCTGTTCCTGTCCCAGTGCATGATGGGAACAGGGCAAACCAAACTACCAAGCCAATTCTTATACTGGGAAGGAAACAAGCTTCTGGGGACCGGTTTCTGGCATCACAGCCTTCTTCGGCCCGGCTTGCTTGAATCCTGATGGTGCAATGAGCAAGGGACTCACGTCTGAGTATACCCTCCCACACATAGTGTGGATAAATTCAATTTTGGAAAAGGTGATGGACAGAGTTTCTGAATGATGCAGAATACTCTTACCAAGTCAATAGATCATGGTTTTAATCCATCACTGTTTTTTAGCTCACTGCACCATCCCAGCTCAGAACATATGCAAATTAGTCTGTTCCTGTCCCAGTGCATGATGGGAACAGGGCAAACCAAACTACCAAGCCAATTCTTATACTGGGAAGGAAACAAGCTTCCGGGGACCTATCAGGTTCAACACAGAACTGAAAGTGTCCACCATCCCTTATTTATAGAGGTCAATGTGAGTACGATGACATATAGGAAATACAAGCTGGCAGGCCAATCACTTTCCACCAATGTTAGGCCACTAACAAAAAGAGTCAAACAGAGCCCAGCTGGTATGGCCAAGTACTCATGTTGGAACTAATCCACACCTTCCTGACTTTGGTAAATGAAGCGAACATTCTTGAGAAACATTGGGAGTCAATGGTAAAAAAGCTCCACAAAGCTCTAACGACCCAAAAGCATAGAAATCAGCAAATCGTGCCCACAAGAGGGGGGTCGCCCCCACACTGCGAGAACAGAGAGTTTAAAAAGAGCAAACGGAAGTGCTGTCATTCAGAAGAGCATTCTTACCAAAATTAAGATGGAAGATGCTAGGAGACAACATAAAACAATAATTAGGAAGTTAAAAGAAAATCAAACAGAGAAGGAATGGAACCCCAATAAGCTCTGTTGCCATCTAGCAAGACCAAGGAATTCTGGGGATATGTCAATAGTCTGGCAAACAGAACCACCAGCAAAGAGAATGCCATCTTGGCTGACGAATTGGAGGCCCACGTAACAAAGCTACATGTGGATCCTGATAAAACAAGGGGTACCATCAAGAATTGACTTGTTAGTTCCGTAGAAGGCTTGGAGGATAGCCCAATGGTAATCTTTGAAAAGGAGATACTAAGCATCTTGAAGAGTATTCGGAAAGACGGGGCCCGTGACCAAATGGCCTACCTGGAGTGTCTTCAAGGAAGACCGAGCATTTTGGACACCCCACATGCACAGGCTGTTCAATGACTGCATCACATCATCATCTTTACCGGACTCATGGAAATTCTCCTTCTTGCATCCAATACATAAAAAGGGGAACAACACCTTACCCGAAAATTACAGGTAAATAGCTCTATTGGATTTAGATGGTAAGGTCTTTGCAAAAGTGCTTCTACATGACATGACCTGGAAGATTGAATCAATGAAAATAAAATCTTAACAAACTGTCAAATTGGGTGCAGGCCAAACTTCTCAATAATGGATAATGTGATTGCGCTCTCCTATCTGGGCACTAACGCCATAAAAACTACTACACCCCTACTTTACGCCTGCTTTATAGATTACTGTGCTGTGTTTGATTAAATTGATCAAAACATCCTCTGACAAAAACCTGCGGAGTCAGGCATACCTAGGTAACACCACGCGGCAATCACAGCGCTGAACGACGATACCTGGGTTCAGACTAAGATAACACAGATTCGTGCTAAGCAAACATTTATACAAATAAAGGCAAAAACAGGGATGCGTCTTGCGCCCACCTTGTTCAACTTACATACAGCAGACTTAGGCGGGGCATCGCTGAAAGAGAACATAGTTCCACCCAAATTAGGCCAGAAAGATACTTTCCATCATACATTAAGCGGATGACCTGGTGTTACTGAATCAAACTCATATTGGAATGAAGAGATCCCTGGGTATCCCACTTATACATCACAACGAATGCTCTACATACAAATGCAGCCAAAACTAAAGTCATAATTTTTGGCCAAAGAACCAAGAAACATCAACAGGAATGGCAACTGGGCCCTTTAAAGATAAGCACAACTAACAAATAGAATTACCTTGGTGTTTGGGTGTCAGATACTGGTAAACCCTAACTGCAGGCCACCACACTGGCAGAAAAAGCAGCCAAGACCACAAATGTTTTAGCTAAATTACATCATAACTTACAAAGTTACTCGGTAGAGGTGATTGGAAGAGATATACGGGTGAAATTACTACCCACAATAAGCTACAGACATCTTGTTTCCCTGGCATGCTTTATGAGCCATCTGACCACTGCCATACAGCAGCATATAGGAAAATATTTAACATCCCTAAAAATACCCGGTGCACATTGATTCTCCTCGAGTTTGACCTTGTGAACATGGACATTGAACGGAAAAAGGATATAATTAAGTTTTATCACCAAGTGACCAGGGTGTATCCAGAGTTCTCGAGCTGTGCACTAAATGTGATATTTCAGGATAAGAAAAGCAATCTGTCAAAGTGCCTTTGTAGTGCCAGAGATATATTAAACCTGACCCAAGTATTCAAAAGACTTACTTACAATAGGACATCTAAAGAGAACTTTGAAAGAGCAGGGTAGGCAGGCTTCAAGGGAACATGACATACAACAAGTCAGAAATTTTACAGGAGTAGCAGGGTTTGACCCATCGCACAAAGCCACCTCTTGCCAACCATATCTTAAATCAGCTTTGGGGAGACAAGTTCTAAAGAACATATTGCTGACCAGGCTCTTATCAATGTCTATATAGGAATATAGTCCCAATGGAAGAAGCTTGACGCAGGTCATGGGTAATGCAGGCTGTGCCAATATCACTCTGAATCTGCAGCAAATATTGAATGTTGTTGCTCAGCACTGCTACCTCAGAGGAAAATTTAGTCAAGGCCATTTTCCTGCAAAATGCGATAAGAACATGCACAGACGCACTGACATATATTTTCACTGCTGGTGTTTCAATGGAAATAGCATGGATTGGCAACATGGAAGCTGGATTGCTCCTACAGAGATGCCCGCCGACCAATGAAGGCTACCACTTTAGAACATTAAGCATGAATCTTGGCCTGATCTTGAAGGATAAGGCCTCACAATTTGGCAATTGCACTTGGGACGAAAGGACTGGATATGAGTGTAGTCGCCATCTTGTCATGTTTTAACAGACTATGCTCATGCATATCAATCTTAAAATTAGTACATGATTAAAAGTGTCTAGAATTGCTTGACTAGGCGTAGACATCATGGCACTTGACACTTTGGCTGCTATGCACATTTACAGAGCGTTTTTGCACCAGCATGTGGCACTTTAGAGAACAGTTTGAAAACCTGACACCTTGCCCTTGGCAAAAACAAGTTTCTAAACACGTTGCATACTAAACGTTGCACTTTAGTGAATGGCCTCTACTTTAGCCATTTTAGCACTTGCATTACGATCAGTACTCCTACTTAGAGAATATACTTGAAATGTTCATCTACATTGTGCTATTCTTTCGAGTTGCTTGATTCCACAATAGCAGTATGATTAATGGTGAAAAACAATACCTTTTTAATGCTCTTTTGGACTTGCATGTGATATTTTAGTGGAGGACTTTTCAATTTATAGCGGTGAACAACGTTTACAACGCAACTTTTACAACAAACTACCTTTACCACGCAACTTTTACAACGCAAGTCGTTACAACGACTTGCGCTGGGGGGCGCTCTAGGATAGTGATTAGTTTAATTTACTATCCAACACCTTCCCTACTATCCACGGGGACTGGAGTTAGAATAGTAAATTAAACTATTCACTATCCAGCGCCCCCCAACGCAAGTCGTTGTAACGACTTGTGTTGTAAAAGTTGCGTGGTAAAGCCATGCGTTGTAAAAGCATGCGTGCTAACGACATATAGCACTGTAGAACCTTGCATTCAGAATCAATGCTCATCTGCTATTTAAAAACGTTCATTTTATTGTGCTTTGTTGTTCCCTTTTCTTGTTGAACATCATAAACGGCCTTTAATATTGAATCAGTAAATCTTACCAGATTCGGAGTTTTAATCTTTGTGACGAATCATTTTTTTTCTTTTTTTAAATTTGTTGCTAGATTTTATACAAACCTTTGAGTCTGGGTTTTATATTGATATATTTATAATGGTGTATTCCACTTTGAATGTGCTTGTAAAGATTTTAAGACACCATACAATAAAGCTTATTTGATTGATGAAAAAAATACAGCAACCATGCATTACCTGAACAAACAGGGAGAACTGAGATCCAGAACCTTGTCCCTGGTAGCACAATGACGATTCTTATAGGTTTACTGAATAAAGAATCGAGATGTTATTAAAGACAAGGAGGCTAGCATTAGCATAATCTTTTATTAACTCATTCTGAGCAGCACCACACAACTTAAAAGCCCTCAGAATGGAACTTTAAAACATCACAATTAAAAGAATGTTCAATCCAAATAAAAGCTCTGTGTCCACCATCTTCTTCCTCTTTTGTTGAGCTTTCTAAACAACAATGAATAACTATCCTTTCTTTCACTGAAAACTTTATATATCTGTGAAAGAACCAAACAAACATCAATGAACCTCGTCTATGTAAAAAGAAACATAAAAAGAAAAACCACTGACTACTTGAATTTCTTCTTAACATGTACACAATTTAAATCTTTTTTTTTTAACATACCCCCACTCACTCATCCCAAGGGAAGGGTGGGTGGGATAATGTTAGCCTCCTTGTCTTTAATAAAATCTCAATCCTTTATTCAGTAAACCTATAAGAATCGTCATTTTATGCCAAGACAGGAGGCTGGCATTATGCATGATCAAAGCTTTGTAAAACACATTGTCAAACATGATCAATTCCTCTAAGTAGAATTTCCTTAACGTTTCAGCCGAACACCAATCTGCCGCTTTCAGGATGTCTTCTATGCTTCCTTCCATCATGCATACTTTACTAGCCATTGCACCTCTTGCACTATGAGCAGAAAAAATTGTCAAGTCAATACCTGCCTCCTTCATAGTCGCTTTCACCCATCTTGCAATAGTTGCATTACTTACCGCTCTAAACAGTTTAACATAGGATATCAAGAGCTGATCAACTCCATCACTCCTCTTATCCAACATACGTGACTCATACTCCTTAATACAACGTACAACACAAAGCTTCGGCGTACCATCAAACCTTGGATAGAAAAGTGACACTGGCATTGTCTTAGTTCTTTTAAAAATTTCAAACACCACACCATCTAGTTGATATAAACGTCTTGACACCTCCAAAGCCTTAACTCCAAAGCCAAAACCCTTCTAAGTGAAATCAGACAAAGAACTGTGGCCAACTTCCAAGTTAATTCCCTTGTCTCCAAATACTTATTACATGGCCAATTTTTAAATAACTTCAAAACCAAATCTACATCCCATAAAGTCTTATATTTTGCCAAGGGGGGGTCTCTTCAAACGCAAACCCTTCATAATTTTGCATACCAAGGGACTTTTCCCCACTGAAATCTCTTGTACCAGAGAATGTCCCGCTGCAACAGCAGACCTATAACAGTTCACTGTTCTGTAAGGCATACCTTTCTGAAATAATTAAGCCAATAAATTGGCCACCTTTACATCATCCGCCTCCACCGGATCCAAATTCCTTTCCATGCATCAAAATACCCAAATTCTCCACGCTCCTCTGTACCTTCTCCTAGTCCCAGGTGCCCAAGACTCATTATGTAAGACAGAGGCTGATTCCGAAAGTCTTGACATTCCTCCTGAATGCCTGATATCTCTGTCGCCTCACCTGGACCAACACCCTCTGAATCATAGAAAAAGGAGGAAACGCACACCCCCTTAACCAATTCTGCAAGGAGGCATCTATCGCCATAGCTCCAGGATCTGGTTCCCAACTCACATACTTTGGCAATTGAAAGGTCAGTCATGAGGCAAACAAATCCACATCCAATGGTCCCAAAACTTCTACAATCTTCTCGAAAACAACCTTGTTCGGCTTCCAATCGCTGTAATCTATCACATTTCTGTAATACCAATATGTTACTATATTCATCTTTCCCGGTTAATATTCCACCTTCAAAACTATCTTGTGTTCTAAGCAAAACTCACACATTTCCTTTGACAACTCTGTTAGTCTCATGGATATGCTTCCTCCCAACTTGTTCACATAAGTTACCGCTGTTACATTGTCCATACGTAGAAGAACTGAACTCCCTTTCAGATCCCCCCGAAAACTTTGCCATGCTAACAAAACTGCCTGCATCTCTAAACTGTTTAGATGTTCCTCCCTCTCGCTCAGGGACCAAACTCCACCTGTCTTACTTGTTAAACAAGATGCCCCCAACCTAGACTACTTGCATCGCTTTCCAACACAAAGTCTGGCTGAGTGCCGAAAATTGCCTTCTCGTTCCATGCTTTTAAATTCTCTTTCCACTAAACTAACTCTTCCTTTGCTTCTCTGTTCAAAAGAACATCTCCGTACCAAAAACCTTCTGCTAACCTCGGGGCCTCTACCTCTGAAATGACCTGTAATGTAGTGGGTCTGGAAATACCGCCTGAATTGATGGCGACAATAGACTACTCACCCTTGCTAACCTCTTGCTTTATTTGCTTTACCTTCTTTTCTGGCAAGCGTAAACAACTCTCCTTTGTGTCCACCACAAACGCAAGAAATTCCAGACTCTGTGAAGGTAACAACACCGACTTCTCCACATTCCTCACAAAACCTAGACCACTTAACAATTCCTTCACCACTTTTAACTCCTTCAGAAGAATATTCACATCCTAATTCATCAGTAATATATCGTCCAGATAAATTATCAATCTTCTTCCTCTTTCTCCTAAATAACCCACTACTGGACGCTTCACCTTTGTGAAGCACCATGGCGCTGCTGATAAACCGAACGGTAGGCACTGAAATTGAAACAACTGATTCCTCCATCTGAACTGCAAAAACCTCTGACTCTTTCGCCATAGGAATGGTGAAATAAGCATCCATCAAATCTATCGTCAGCATTCAATCTAAATCCTGCAGTAAATACCTTGATGAGTGAATTCCCTCCATTTTGAAATGACGATAGTTTACATATAGATTTAAATTCCGGAGATTTATCACCGGCCTTCTGCCCTTGTCCTTCTTTTTTACCACACACAAGGTGCTTACAAACATTTTCTCTTGTTCTTCCACTTAAATATTAGCATTCTTCTCCAACATCTGATTTACTTCCTCTTGGATCACCTCCTGCAAATCCTTTTGAAATACCAACTCTTTTGGTTCCTCAATTTGAAAAGGAACTGATTCGAACTCTATCATATACCCTGCAATGTCGTAACCATCCTCCTACCCTTGAAAGGATAAAACCAAAAGTTTTGCTCATACTCACCTTGTCCTTGCCCCCAAGATAGCCTTGTCCTCTCGAAAGTGTTCCACGCCTTCCCTGATTCCTTCTTCTCTGTGGGTGGAACCGACCGTTTCCTGGTTGTCCTCTGTATCCACCATATCCTTGGCATTGTGAATTTTGATATTGGGCCCTAAATCCTGCTCGGCCAGAAGTTTGACCTCTCCTACAGGCCCTACCATAAAATCTATTATTCTGAAAAACCCTTCGCATTGAGAATTGCGCCTTATCAATACTTGTAAAAGCCTTTACATATTTAGATAATGATTTTACCAATTCTTACCCAAATAATAAACCTTTCACATCATCCAATAAGCCCTTTTTAGCCAAATCATTCAATTTTGGGTTTATTCTTAATAATAAAGTCTTATGTCTCTCAGTCAACAGTTCTGCATTCACATTACCTATAAAACAAATTGCACTCTGGCACCAACCTCTCAAGAGCAACAAATCTACCTCTGAACCTTTCAAAAAAGCCTCTTCAACGTGTCAAAAATCCTAGCTAACGATCCCAATATATCAAGTAATTTGTCTTGACAAATTTTTTATGAGTTTTCCAATCCTTTTCTGAGATCCATTCCCAACTTGAACATGTAGGTGATTAGATCTGGATACAAATTAGGTGTCTGAGTCACCTTCTCATCAATCACTGACTAGTCTCGAGCATTCAGCTTGCATAATATTACGCTCCTCTCTCTCCAAAGGTCCCCGTAATCTTGATTGAATATATTGAGACACATGCTCCATGGGCCACCAGTCCTTACCTCTTGGGTGCCTTATTTCACTAGGATCAAATAGTTTCTCCCCAAAGGGATCCCCCATAGTAGAAACATCCCTATGGCCAGATCTAAAGCCTAACTCACTCGCCTCATTCTCATATACATTCTTATATTCTAGATCCAGGATATATTCACCCAGATTTTCATTGGATCTTCCACTTTGAATCCCAAACTCATCAACATGAGTTTCCTCCAAATCAGCATTTTGCTGACTCCTCCGTGTGTCTCCATGGACACCTGAACCATGAAAGGCACTGGGGCCTCCTTTATCTCCTCTTTTATTCTCCAAATGCCTTTTTCAGACACTTACCACCAGGACCTCTATTTTCAGACTCATTATCTGATACTGTAAAATATTACTCTTCCTCTATAGTCTTCTTTTCTATTTTCCCCAAAACCTGTTTTATTGTCTCTTTACTGCCTGAACCTCATCATTCACCAATTTCCTTAACATTTCCCCTTTTTATTCCTCACTCATCTGGATATTTACCATTTCTGCTAGATATAAATATGTCAAGTTTCTCCACTTAAATAGTCTTCTCACTTGAAATAACTTAGGCTTTCTTGCCCACAAATCCAATAAAATCTGCTCACTTAAATGAGCAATCTCTTCATCGCTGGATAAAAAAATCAATTGTTTTCCTAACCGTCAACGAGCGTCTGAAGAAATTCACCGCTATGTTGCCTGGATAGCAATGCGCCAAATTCACCTGTAAAAACAGGTCAGGATGTTATGCCACAATCAGTATTTCCCTAAGAAAACGAACGGAGCACACATAACGATGTAGTCCGTCCGCACATGCGCAAAAGCAAACAAGGGCGTATCCATTTTGTATATTGCATTCGCTTGTTTGCGCGCGAGCAGGCGCATGCTCTACACTCACCTAAGGTCCGTTTTAAATTCTGAATTACCCGTTTTGTTCAATTGTAAAAATTATTTCATGCAATTTTTAATGTCATTTAACAATTCTCTCACTAAATACTTGTTACTATATCTAGCTTTCCTGAAATAAAAAACTCAAACATGATTACTAAATAAATCTTATAATAAACCAAAAAGTAATAATAAAAATCGATCATTCGGCCAAGCACCGATCTAAGATGGCAGCGTAAAGTGAGGCTCCAATACTCGTCCCTTCCCTGTGTCTATCCTGATTCATGATCTGCCTCGTCTGACGACGGCCCCGTGTGGCGGAACAGTAGCGGTGACCAACCTGCTTGTTCCGGCTCTCCTCGCACGTCGGAAGCCGATGATACGAGCTCCGGTGTGATGAGGCCTACCTACGAGACAAAAGCCGGGACCCACAGTGCCGGGAGAGGCCGGGATAGAGACCCGATCGCCCTCATGACTTTGAGCGGCGGGTCCTGAGGGCGTCGCCACGAGTTAAACGGAGCTGCGCTGCCGGGCAGAGACCGGGGTCACACCAACGTGGCCCTGACCAGAAGCCCGCAAAGAAGAGCCGGTGGGGCGGATGGAGCACAACTATTCAGTCGCCGCAGCACGCAACAGCCGCGAATCAGCGAAGGGCGGTGGCGCGCTCATAAACATAGGCAAGCTCCGCTCCACTCCCTATATCGATGGTAATCTGTGCAGCCTTAGCTGATTGGAACCGACCTTGCCAGGTCCATTCACTGCTCAAAAGAGATAAAGAGTGATACCCCAGAGTTCCAGGGGGTGAAGCGGTATGGTGGAAGGCCTCCTGTGGTACAACCAGTTATTGATGCCGTTCGCCGCTGGTAAAGTGGACCTCCTTGATGGTCGGTGGGGCGCGCACAGCAGGGCTCAATAGAAGACAACTCCCTCAGGCTCCATTAATACTGAAATGACCTGGCTCCACCACTGCCTCAGAGGACTGTATTGAGGAGTACCTTTCCCTGGTAAGGGCCCGAACTGGTGTTGGGTCCCCTGGTGAGCAGCCTCAAACGTTGATGGCCAGACCGGCCAGCCCATCTGTCATGGAGTGAAACAGACTGCACCTCCATCTCCCTGAGATCCCCTGGCCAGTTGGGAGCAGGCGCTTGGCTACAAAATGGAGCGTAACAAAGGGTCTGGGGCCCGAGGGATGAAACTGACGCAGACTAACAGACTGGACCGTTACACGTTACCCAAAGAAGCGCTGCAGAACCGGTTATCCAGAGACTCTTCCCAAGGGATCCTGGGGGAGGAGGAACAAGAACTCTCGCTAAAGGATGTGAAGGAGGCCATTACAGGGGTCAAAACCTTGCTGGAGCACAAAATGGATACCGTGGCGATCGACATTAACCTTATTATGGCCGATCTGGGGACACTCAATGAAAAGGTCAAACAGGTAGAAATAAAAAGCTCCAGTCTGGTTGGGGATGTCACGCAATTACAGCAGGAAGTTCGCGAGCTCCAAGACTCTCGCAAACTCACAGATCTCAAGTTGGACGATTACAAAGGCCGTCTCCGGCGCAACAACCTCCGCATTCTGGGTGTTCCGGAAAAATCGGAGGGGCAATCCCCAGATATTTTTGTTGAGGCCCTCATTCTCAAACATCTACAACCCAAAGGCCTCAGTAAATTTTTTGTCATCGAACAAGCCCACAGGGTCCCGGGCGGCCGTCTCAAAACGGGCGCTCCCCCGCGGCCCATGCTGGCTCGGGTCTTGAACTATAGGGACAGAGACGTTATTCTCCAGAATTCCAGAGCAGAGGCCCCCCTTCACTACAAAAACGCCAACATCTCAATTTTTCCGGATTTTACACAGAGAGTACAGAGACAAAGGAGGTAATTTCTATCCGTGAAACGTGACCTCAGAGAACGGGGGCTTAAATACTCTATGCGGTTCCCAGCACGCCTCCGAGTCGAGGCGGAGGGCAGAGCGTGGTTTTTCGAACAACCTGAGGCAGTGGAGGAGTGGATTGAACATCGCGGAATGAGGATTCCGAACGACTGCAGTGGCAGAGAGAGTTCGGACAGTCGACCTGCTTGAGATAGAGACTTGGCTGATGGCGGCATTTGAACTGAGTAACTGGGACCTGGAGTGAGGTGGGCTGGGGAGGCTGGTATTTTGGTTTTTCGATTGCTGGGCCTGTAGACTTATATGGTACGGAGACATTTGCTTTCATGGGGATCTACATGTGACACGGTCCGGGGTAGGGACACGGAGCACTTTAATTTTCCCCCTTTTTCTTCACTTTTGAGTTCCTTACAAGGGGGACAGGCAGTCTGCAAGTTTACAATGGGCTGTTTTAGGCCCAGAGTGCAGGGCAGCAGGGTGGGGGTTGTTGGGTGGGGGTGTTTCGTTATGTTCTTATTGTGTTCTTTATTTCAGCAACGACTACTGTAATTTTAGACGGGGAAGTAATCACACGCACTGCACTCTCTGTAAAGGAGGTGAAGAGAATTTTCGACTGGCCATGGCTGCACAAGATGACAGCGGGATTAAATTATTAAGCTGGAATGTCAACGGGTTGGGGGATAAGATAAAGCATAGTGTTGTCCTCCAATACATCAAGCGTCATGCCCCTGATGTTGTCTTGCTTCCGGAAACGCATCTTATTGGCAATGCATGCAAGGCCCTGCATCGAGGGGGTTATAGACTGCTGGCACATGCAGGATTTACTTCTAGCTCACGAGGGGTGGGTATTATGATGAAGAAATCTTTCCCCCTGGTAGTACAGAAGACCTGGACAGACGATCGAGGGCGATACATTGGGGTTTCGAGGCACTTGGGAAGGTCACTCCATCACACGTCTATCGGTTTATGTGCCCTCGGCCTACAAGCTACAACCTTTCGGGACTTAGGGGCAACCCTGTTAGCTATCCCGGAGGGTCTGTTAATATTGGGAGGGGAATGTCATGGGGCTGAGCCTTGCATTCACACAGTGTTAAGTTGACATGAGCTTATTAGAAGTTTAAACGCCATTTTTCCTTTCTGCTGCCTTTTGCACATGGCACACACTTTACTAAATGTTTAGAGTTTGGCAGAGTGTTTTGCTTCACACGAGAATAACATGTTTTTCTATATTGGTAGCCTTGCTTGGTAATCTCAGTCTGAACAGTGAGTGCCGAGGCCTTCAAGGTTATTTCAACACAGTGGTTGTTGTTCGGACTGATCAGCGCACGTTCTAGACATAACACATATGCAGTTGTGGCCACCTCTGAGATTGGCGCGTTTTAATAATGCATTCCGTAGGCATGTGACAGGCACTTGGAGAACATTTGTGTGCTGAGAGCTTGTGCAGAATTTGATGCGATCCATTTCTGCTAATACAAGAGGTATGGGGCCGCCTATGTAATCCCAAGAGACCTTCTGTAGATATAAAATAACCTACTAGCAGGGGAGGGTGAAATATAGGTATATTTTAAACTTGTTTTCATTTAGCATTATAACATTCTTTCTCCCTTTGTATTTTATCGAATAGTAACTATCCTGATAATCTTGTTCCTAATAATATGTCTGCTTGTATTAGCTAAGATGCTACGCATGAGAACACGGCGTTAGAAATAAATATTTCAAACTTGCACGTGTCTTCTTTTACTCCCTGTTTTGGACTGGTATGAGAGTAGAACGAAAGAGTGTTCATGTTTTCCACATTGCCTGAGGTAACCTAAGTCGCATGTTCTGGGTTGTCTAATCATTGGTATTTTGGAAGAGCCAATGTGACACTGATGCTAGTCTGGAAGGGGATTTTGGGTACTAAGGTGAGTTTTGGCACACCCTAATTCACTGAGGTCCCAAGTCTCTGTGCACAGTTCTGTGTAGGAGCAGAATCCCTGCAACATGGCGCCCAACGATGGTGGTCTTATATCATGACGCTTGAGTACTACTTATATCAGTCCTTAGCACCTTCGCTATTGTTTCCGGTTAACGGTGGTGTCTGAAAAACCTACCTATAGTTACATAGGTCTTTTCAAGCTTGAATCTTTCAAAACGGTTTCCTTTTGAATTACTACCCAGTTGTGCTACTTTGTTTTACATTGTACCTCTAATTCTCTGTGTCGCTATGGCTAACATTGACATACCGCAGCATAGTCGCATTGCGGTCCACAATCATTTGCAGTTTTAAATCGTTGGTTTGGAGGACATGGCGGTTATTTTAGTGGTGAGTGCTGAGGTTGCTTACCCGTTTGAGATTTTCTACTCATGGGTGACGTTTCCTCCAGTGGATGCGGCTACTCAGGTGTTTCACACTTACACTCACACAGCAGTGCCCTTGGAATATGTTCCTTATAGGACACAAGAGATTCCGATTTCTGCATGGCAGCAACGTGTTTGGGTTGATGGCGCCCTTCCCCACAGTGTAACGGCGATTAGATTGGGTCCTTTGTCCATTCCAGGCGCTTCTTGGCCTGTTTTGGCTGGGTTCACCCTGCATCCTCGTGCGGGGGTAGTCCCCGTGGCTGAATTACGGCCCCTATATAACTCTGCAATCAGTGTTATTAGGGCCCTAGTTCAATATATCACCCGCATTTTCCAAGGCGGGGCCCCTGGTGTTGTGGCTCTTCCAGCTGGACCGAGCGGAATGAAGCTTAGTCCCGTGATGGTTAATGCACTTATGGGCAAGCGTCCCCAGGATAAGGATGATATGCCTTTTTGGCTAGCCGAAAAATTTGACTCCCGTAGAAAAACACAGGATTCTTACAATTAGTTTACCCAAGGACTTGGTACCTGAAGCCGGTGACTGCGAGTCATGGGGTAGAATTTTTGCGGCAGTGTACACGAGGTGCTTTGGCACTCCGTCAATGGCTGTCCTTCCGACGGTCATTAAGCATGTTCAGGATGAACACAGACCGGAGGCTGCGGTTGAATTGTGAATGAGACTCGTTGGCACATTTGACGTAGTTTCCGATCTTGTCCTTTCTAATATAAAGGGAGATGCGGTGAACTTTCAAGTGGCTAATGCCTTGCGCGATGTCCCAGATGCCGACAAACCCCGATAGTTACCGAGAATTATTACGGCAGCTTATAAAACCATTGACCGCAATAGTTTAGGTGTCAAGCCCTTTTCTGCTAAAGATAAAAAACAACCTCAAGGTTCGAAGTCTGAAACTGACGTTCAACCTAAGGCTCCAAAGCAAAATTGGAACAGAAACAAAAAGCAGGGGAAGCAACAACAGAAACAGGAGTACCGTCCCGCGTCACCTGTGCCTACGTCTACGGAGCGCGTTTATGATTTGCGCAACCGCTCTACGATTAAGTCACCTGATCAATTTCAGGTTCCTGATCAACGCTATCCTCGTTCTTTACAGGACACATCGGCCTCTTGGTCTGGCGGTGGAGGCGGCGGCAGAGGTCGGGGTGGCCAGCAGAGTCGCGACCAGCCCCGCCCGAAAGACGGAAAAGGCAAGCAGGACGATTCTTCACAGAAAAGACCCCAGTTTCAGAAAAAGAAAGTTGCCGCTTTAACAGCGAGATACGCCACAGATAGTGGGAACGCAGCTTCGGAATCAGACATGGGCGCGGACATTGTTGGACAGCGCGGCGGAGATTACCATAATACGAGAGCCATGCGTCCACTACTGAAGGTGACAGCGACTGACCAATTTGTTGTTGTTAAAACAGCTGATACTAGAGTAGCTCCCCCTGATAGGCTTTTTTGAAATTGACCTTTTAATTGAAGGTGACATACAACGTACCATAAAAGGGGTATTTTGGGAAAATCTTACAACTACCTATGACATTTTGTTAGCGGAGGCAGACTGGCCCCCACCTTTTGTTCTCGCAGCTCCGAGAGGGGAGGAGGTAATCCTCCCTAGTTCCGCGCACACACACAGTGTCTGAGGAGCATGCGCTGAGTTTTGCAGAAGTATGGGCTAAGGCCCTTGCGCCGGCTTTGTACCGTACTCACTGTGGTTGGGATAACATCTCCCCCCACCACGAGATTCCCTTATGCTATGCCACAGCCTCAGCCTCAATATCCCATGCGGCGTGAAGCAAAAGCTTCCGTTGCAAAAACCCTTGAGCAATTAGAATATCAAGGAGTGATTGAAACTTGTGTGTCACAAATGAATAACCCACTTTTTACTGTGACCAAGCCTGATGGTTCGTACCGGTTGGTATTGGATTACCGGCATTTAAACTCGCATTGCCGTACCTGTGCAGTACAGAATACCTACGGCTCTGCTTTGGTGGATGGTCTTGTGCGTACAGTTTAAAACCACACTTGACATATCCAACTTTTTTTTCCCCACAATTTGTCTGGTCTGAGTTCCCAATGGACCAGTTTTACAAGTGGTGGCAAACAACGTCAATTTAAATGCCTGGCCATGGGCTATAAGAATAGTCCGGGTGTGTTTGCTGCCCGTATTGTCTCTCTTTTGGAGAGAGTAGACCCAGATGCATGTTCGTATGTGGATGACATTTATCTCACAGACGACTAAATCTGGGCGCATTTGTGTTGCGTTGACCGCATAATTTGTAATTTTGCGGACTTCGGTTACAAATTCAACTTTGCAAAGTCTCACATTGCAGAGTACACAGTGTTGTTCCTGGGCTATGAGCTCAACAATGAAGGTTGGGGTTTGGCTCCTCACTTCTTGGAGAAATGCGCACAGCTGCGCGCTCCTACAACACTGAAAGAATTGCAATCCTTGCTGGGATTTTTGAATTTCGGGCGTACATACATTCCCGAATATGCCCAGCGTATCAAGCCATTGTATGCTTTGATACAACCAACTTTTACCAAATCGTGCTGGCTGCTTGAACATTCAGCCATTTTGCAATCATTGCAGGCTGATCTGCTTGAATCTAAATTCTTACTGACTCGTGTTAACCACACCAACCTGGTGATAAGAATCATCCCTGGGGGCTGTGAGTTTCACATACCTTACTTTTAACGAAGGTGACGCAGTACCTATCGCTTACAAGTCACACTTGTACACGTTGGCTGAAATGCGGTTTTCCACTGTGGAAAAAGTTTTGACAGCAGTGCAAATGGCGATTCTGAAGGAACGCGCACTGTTGCAGGGTAAACGCATGTTGGTTGTTACCCCGTATCCTGTACTAGAGGCAGTGACAAAAGCCTGTGTACCTAATTCTAAAGCTTTGCACCCACGGTGGATACAATGGGCTTCATCATTGACGCCTCCGGATGTCACGTTACTTTTTGACGCCTCCTTACAGTCACAGGAGTTTTTGCAGTATGAATTTGTTCATCCTGCTCTGCTGACTATGCAGCCTTTGGAGGATTTCCATTGTATCATTTCCACTGACGGTTCTGCGCAAGTTGCGCATGGGTCTAAGCATGCATACGTCTCAGCTTGCGCCATTGTGGTTGGTACCTTGGTGAATGATGAATTCAAGTCCGATGTCGTACATACTGAGATATTAGGGGGCTGTACCGCCCAATAGGCAGAGCTCCGTGCTCTGATGCTTGTATTGGAGTACGCTGATCCTGGTGTGACTACTCTTATTGTGAGTGACTCTTACTACTGTGTCCAGTCTTACAATGAAAACCTGTTCTTTTGGACTCAGAATGATTTTCGTGATACCAAGGGTAGCACAATAAAATATAAAATGATTTGGGTTTGAGTGGCTGAACTTAAAGAACAGCTACCACTCGTGTATGTAATTCATTCTCTTGGTCATCAACGTGTGTGAGTTCACGCTGTTGTCAAGTTTGGCCGATGAGGCCGCAAAAACAGCAGTTTTCGACATATTTGGTTGCAGCAGTTACACGTTCCAAAAGTAAGATTGATGATGACATCTTGGCAGCAATTGCCGCTACTGAGAAGGGAAATAAATGTCCTACTGGATTTCCTTCAAAGTATTCTTATCACTTAAGTCCTGATAAAGTTCCTTATGTGAAAATACCGGACGATTCCCAACGCGGACCGCAGGTCCACACTGATTACAGCTGCCCACGAGGGTGTCGTGTCCGCGCATGCAGGCGTTTCGGCTACTGTATCTCAGTTACAACAACGTTTCTGGTGGCGGGGACTGTACAAACAGACGCGTGATTATGTCCTTCAATGTGACATTTGTCAGCAGATAAAGCCTTCGACTGCTTCTCGTCCGCCTCAGACACAGTTGTACATTTCTAATAGACCACTTGGTTGTGTTTATTTAGATCACTAGGGTCTTTTTTCCTCTGATACTGCATATAAGTATATATTAGTTGCGGTTGATTCTTGCACACGCTTTGTTTGTGTCTGGCAACACCGCATCGCTGATTTGTGAACTGTAATAAGAGACTTGCGTGTCTTTGTGGGAATTTTGGCCTGTGGCACCTTCCATTCGGACCAGGGTCCGGCGTTCGCCTCTCCATACAGACCTGAGGGTAATAGTGTTGTGGAACGAATGAACCGAGATTTAAAGCAGTCTTTGACAGCCAGGGTTATAGGTACTGGCAGGAACTGGTTAACCCATCTCAATAGCGTACAGCGTGCACTTAACCACATCGCTGCTTGGTAGTTTCCCCTGCGGTGCTGGATAGCAACGGAAACGGGTGTGGTCATGACGAGCTCAGCTCGTCATGAGCACCTGAGAGGTATATGTCATGACGAGCTGAGCTCGTCATGAGCATGGAAGGGGTTAATAATCTCCCTAGAAGGTCTCTGGATGGGCGGACCCCATACGAAATCCTCTTTGGTATCAAAATGTTCGTCCCGGACCTTGAAGGTCTAGACCAGGCGGAGGCAGCTGCCCCCTTTGACGTAGATGAACATTGTCATGTTTTACAGAATCTACAAGATACGAGAGACAGTCTTGCAAAGGAACATTTGCCCCCCCATCAGAAGCTGCTTTGCAGATTCCGGTAGTTGGCTGGCTACCCAAAGTTGGAGAACTGGTTCGAGAGAAGATAGAAAACAAGAAAGAATCTGGTCCCTCATATCGAGCTCCGGTTCCTGTACTTGGAGTGCAGAGCACAAGAACAGTCATTTTACCACCACTTCCAGGTTGTATGGAAAAAAGTTACATCTCCATTGACAATGTCAAATTACACAGAGTGGCCGATTCTTCTTAGTATGACACCTGCGGTCTCCTGTCCATCTATACTGAGACATTCTGTTTTGGCTCCGGCTCCTAACACCAGGCCTAACGTTAACATCCAGATGCCTGCTGTTTCAAGTTCTTTATTGAATACCCCACCTGATGATCATCTTGATGATACTGGGTATACTTACCCCAAAGACTTATCGATGCCTGATCTACAAATACGTTTGGCAACTGAGTCCAGATGTTCATTTGACACTAACTCTACCACATCAAAGTCCCCTTCAAAAATCTCTGTTTTTGTTACATGGTTTAAAAAACATTTTTTGATTCCTCCTTGAACCTATATTTGGTTGGTACTTTTTTCAATTTTTTTGTTCATGTCAATTGGATTTGTGGTGTATTTTTTCTGTCTTGTAAACGGACACTACGTTGAAGAGAGAACGTCTATTCGAAACATTAATAGAACATTGGCACCCCATTCCTCATCACACAGATTGAAGAGGGACCTGGCTTTTGTAAACATTACTGCTTGGCCCGTCTTAGATGGGATTGTATGGGATGCTGTTAGATTTCAAATCCATGGTCCAACAGAGGTGATAAATATCCTGAATGTCCTAAGGGTTTCTATGGGGGATGTGATTAAACAAAATATACGCTCTGATGAATGGGATGTCCAAGCCGTGGAGGCTTTGTTTTCAGATTTGAAATATTATGCTGCTTTTGATGCTGAAGATTTATATTTAGATTCGGTGACTTATGGTGATTTGTTTTGTTATCAACACTTTGGCAATCACTACCTGCATAAGGCAAACACCAGGAGGAATATGATTAACTATATGCAATGGCAATATTGCCCCGCTCCTGTTGAAGGCAGCTCAAGTTCCCTTTTAAAGAGGTTTACCTATTTTACTGATTTTAATCAGTCAAATCCCAATGCAAATTACTCTATTCAAAGTCCTTTCTTGACCAATTGGCTATTGGGGGCTATGAACTGTGGAAAGATACTATTGATCTTAAATCTGTTTGGGGTTCTAAAAGTTGGCAAGTGCAAGGCACTGAGGCTTTGCATCATGCATTTCTCATCCCGAACCATATGTTGTTTTTGAATTCTACTATTTCACAAACCACATGCTTTGGATTGGCTACTACTAAAAAATTAAATGCTCCTTCTTTTCCTGAATTGGAAGAATACCCCGGTTGGGATAATAATACCAGTTTTTCTATTAGAGAACTACAGACCCTGTTGCTGAATTCTACTTTTAACATATCCAGTTTGGATCCTAATGGTTGGTTGTTGTGGCACAAAAGTGCAGATTCTTGCCGACATCGTTTTCTGGGTTTAGCCCAAGGCTTCACACTGGTTAGTGTGGATCCCCGTTTTGAGTGACCATTCTGTGACTACCTATTCAGTAGGCAAATTATGTCAGAATTGGCTCAAACATTCCACTTATGCCTCAGTTAAGCTTCATTTATCTAAGTTGACTGACGATGTTGATCTAAATGAATTTGTCAAGGGCCCTGCTTCCGGCAGATCCAAAAGGTGGATATATATGCTATTTACAACAAAGTTTGGAAACTGTCCCTGATTGAGGCTGCTTCCCGCTTAAGAGCCATAGATCAAGCGAATTTAGAAAAGGTGTTGGCAGTTGTAGATAACAGCATTAACACGCTTTCTTCCCGCATTTACACTTTAGATAATATTGTTTCATCTGTTGTTGATATTGTGCAAGATGATGTCTCTGTTTTGTACCATGGTCAAAATCAATTGCGTTCCATTATGCAATTCGCATGGACTTTGTAAACGTTAAAGGCAGGAAAAGTGCCTTGGCACTATATGAACACATCATCTTTGTTTGCCCCTTTTAATTTGACTGACAAGCAACATTTTATGTCTATGAAGGATGCAACTTTTTCTATGTTACATATTGAAAAGTTAGAACCTTTGCCATTTTCTGTGGCCGAAACAACTTCTGCTGTGTGGCTCGACCATGGGTTAATAACATTATCTTTTCCTTTGTTCAAATTCGAGGCCTGCATGAAATATTACGCAATCAGCATATATGAACCTCTGGGCAACGCTTATCTCCATGAAGCTTGGTCGCTTCCTTTTACCTATAGGTGCCTGAAGGATGGTAAAGAGGTTTATTTGAATGGTGAGGATTGCACAACAACACCAGATCACTCATTAGTGTGTAGGAATATCCAATTGCATGCTCATGCAACCAAAATGCGCCTCACCTTGCATGTGTTTTGAAAGGCACACCGACGACTGCTATCATACCAACATTCACATTACTAGCAAACGGTAGTTATTTACTACTAAATAATGAGGATTGTTGTGGGATGTTAGCTGGAATTCCTTACGTGGTTACGGTCTCTGAACGTGTAGTCTGTTGTAAAAACGTAACGTTCCCTCCTCCACATGGGAAGCTGAATGTTTCCATCTGGCCATCGATTCCGACCTTGAAAGCAGAGTTCAACCAGATGAGTCGCATAAGAGCTCTTTTGTCCCAAAAAGAAGTCGCCCTCACATCTGCTCGTGAAACATTTGTCCTTCACGTGGTAAACACCCGCACAGAAGTGCACGCTTTATTAAATACGGATTTGCCCTTGCATTTCAGTGAATTAATTCACACTATCTTTAATGATTCCCCGACCACAGGGCTGGCTCACTTTTTTTAAAGTTGTTAGTAGTGGCCTGTGACCTCTTTTCAAACTATATTTAGTGTGTTCCCAGCATTTTTTCATTCGATTTTTTCCAGCCTATTCGGTGGGTTTCCCTTGGTGCTAGCTCTGGTTGCAGGCGTACTTCTATTGCTGTGTTTATTTCAAAATGGATGCACGTCCTGTGTTACGAGATGATCGCCCACGGCTGTTGCTGCTCCACAACCGAATGCTTGATTATTATGGAGCGCTGCCTTTTGCTACATTGAGTACAGCTTATGGATTATCGTTTTGATTTTCCTTTTCACATGCGTCCAGACTGGGCCCTGGATTTGTGTCTGCAATACGGTGTCTCCCGAAGCACATTATGATCAACTGATGAGCCCCATAGTTGCTCATGAATTGTTTTGTTCTGGCAGAGGGATTATGGCCTTTGCAGCGATGCATGGAGTAATGGGACTTATATTGAAGAAAACCCGAGTTGTCCTCTGATGGTGCTAGAGGCTCCGGTTACTGAGGAACATGTATGTTTCTTCCCATTGCTGAATTGGATGGCTGAAATGTTTTCAGATGAGAACAATGACTTCCAGTTGGAGGCTGTTGCGACGTACTTTGCATATCCATTGTTGGAGTGAGATGTGTTGTCGGTTCTCACTCTTTTATTTCCAAGGTCACGTGTTGGGTATCGGATTTTTTATTTTTTTGTCGTTTTTATTTTGTTCATTTTTGTTGCCCCCAGGCCTATTGACATCCCTATGCCCGGGGAGAAAATTCTTCATATGATGACTCTTTATTATTTGGAGTTTGCTCTCGTTTTTATACTGTGGCAATTTGAACTTGGTTCTGACTCTTGTTTTTGAACTCTGCTTTCCAAATTTTCCCCCTTCTTATCCGTGCTCAGATCAAGGGAGGGCGTCGTGGGGCTGAGCCTTGCATTCACACAGTGTTAAGTTGACATGAGCTTATTAGAAGCTTAAACGCCATTTTTCCTTTATGCTGCCTTTTGCACACGGCACACACTTTATTAAATGTTTAGAGTTTGGCAGAGTGTTTTGCTTCACATGTGAATAACATGTTTTTCTAATTAGTATCCTTGCTTGGTAAGCTTAGTCTGAATAGTGAGTGCCAAGGCCTTCAAGGTTATTTCAACACAGGGGTTGTTGTTCGGACTGATCAGCGCACGTTCTAGACATAACACATATGCAGCTGTGGCCACTTCTGAGATTGGCGTGTTTTAATAATGCACTGTGTAGGCATGTGACAGGCACTTGGAGAACATTTCTGTGCTGAGAGCTTGTGCAGATTTCTGCTGATACCAGAGGTATGGGGCCGCCTATGTAATCCCAAGAGACTTTCTGTAGATATAAAATTACCTACTAGCAAGGGAGGGTGAAATATAGGTATATTTTTAACCTGTTTCCATTTAGCATTATAACATGCTTTCATCCCTTTTTATTCTATGGAATAGTAACTATGCTGATAATCTTGTTTCTAATAATATGTCTGCTTGTATTAGCTAAGATGCTGCGTATGAGAACACGGCGTTAGAAATAAATATTTCAAACTTGCACGTGTCTTCTTTAACTCCCTGTTTTGGACTGGGATGAGAGTAGAACGAAAGAGTGTTCATATTTTCCACATTGCCTGAGGTAACCTAAGTCGCATGTTCTGGGTTCTCTAATCATTGGTATTTTGGAAGAGCCAATGTGACACTGATGCTAGTCTGGTAGGGGATTTTGGGTACTAAGGTGAGTTTTGGCACACCTTAATACACTGAGGTCCCAAGTCTCTGTGCACAGTTCTGTGTAGGAGCAGAATCCCTGCAACAGGACCTGAATTCAATTGTCTCAGGTACACTAGATAGATATCCCCCACGTGCAGTTAGCTCCTCTACCTGTTGGCACCCCGACTTCCTTGAGACTATGGGGTTGGTAGACGGTTGGAGGTCCTATTACCCACACACAGTGCAACACACCTTTCATTCTGGGGTTCTTGGGAGCCTATCACGTATAGATTATTTTCTCATCCCGCTTCCCAAATTGTCCACATTCAGGAAATTAAACATCTTGCAAGAGGCATTTCTGACCACTCGCAAATTTGGCATGATGGGGTTCCCAGCTGCAGACAGGTAGGACGGGTGGCCCCCATCAACCCGTTGTATTTCCGAGATCCAAATATCCGCAAGGAACTCCTCACGGCCATAGATAACTATTTTATTGACAATGAGGGCTCGGTGGAATCCCCACAGACCCTGTTGGAAGCCTTCAAAACTGTGATTCAGCATCAGGCCCTCTCCTTAATCTCGGGAACAAAGAAAGAGCGTCGGAGGGAAATGGAAGTCATTGAGATGAAGATTAGCCAATTGGAGGCTGACCTGATTTCAGGTGACACACCTGATAAACTTCACCACCTCACACTCAAACAGCGGGAATTTAGAGCGTTGGCGACTGACCAGGCTAAAGCCGTGCGGAGAGCTGCGCAGGGACGGTTGTATGAGATGGGAGACAAAGCCGGGAAACTGCTAGCATGGTTAGACAAGAAAGAGTGGGCCAGCCGACTGGTGCCCGAGCTCCATGGACAGGGGGGGTGAGGCCCTCACGGATCCCCAAGACATTGTGGATAGGTTTGCAGCTCACTTCGGTGCTGTTTATTCCTCAGTGACTCCTTATTCCGTGTAGGACTCCTGCCAGATGTTAGCCAACATAACGTTGCCCAAGCTTTTGGTTGCTGACCGCGACTTTCTAGATAGTGCTACATCCAATGAGGAGATAGCCACTGCAATCAGATCCCTCAAATCAGGTAAAGCCACTGGCCCTAAAGGATTACCGATCGAACTCTACAAACTTAAACCAGAAAGACTGGCCCCATATCTTAAGAAGATATACGAGGATGCCAGAATCAAGGGGTGCCTACCGATAGACCAGAGGACAGCAACCATAATCACTATACACAAGGAAGGGAAGCCCAAGACTGAATGTGGGTCGTACTGGCCGATATCCCTTTTAAATGCGGAGCCTAAGATCCTGGCTAAACTGCTGGCTAACAGTGATCGAGGCCCTGGTCCATCCAGACCAATCAGGTTTTATTCCGCATCGAAACACTGCACTTAACTTGCGTAGGGTACATGGTGTTCTGGGCAGGGCAGCCTCCATCCTGGAGCCAGCCATTTTAGTATCCCTCGATGCCACCATGGCATTCGACACCATATCTTTGGGCAATGTTGGAAACGATGGGATTTGGCCCAAAGTGCAACCTTTGAGTTAATTCGAGGGACCCGGCAGGGATGTCCATTATCCCCCCTCCTATTTGCTCTGACGCTAGAACCGCTGGCGGCCTGGATATGCAGAGACCCAATGATTCGAGGCATGCGCTGGTCTCCGGAATGGGAAGACCGAATCTCCCTGTACGCAGACGATATTCTGCTTTATCTGACGTATCCGTTTGCGGTCCTTGATTGTGGTCCTAAATATTCTCACTGTCTTCGGTAGATTTTCTGGATACTCTATTAACAGGAATAAATCCCTGCTGTTTGTGGTGGCGGGAGAGCAGCCGGTCCCACCGCAGGGTTGCCCAATACAGATACGTACTGATGGCTTCAAGTATCTGGGAATCTTCCTTTCCCTGGAGCCTTCACTTCCTTATACCCAGAATTTACACCCCCCTTTACTTAGGCTGCGAAAAGACATAAATAGCTGGAAGTCACTTCCCCTTTCCCCACTGGGAAAGGCGGCCCTTTTTAAAATGATGTCCTTGCCTCGGTTATGTCCTGCAGAATTCCTTAGACCCAGTCCCGGCCTCCGACTTCAGGGGGGTAGTGGGCCTCCAGCGTGATTTGTTATAGGATGGAAAGCCATGTATCGCTCTTGGCAAACTCTCCCTGAATTGGTAAGATGGGGGTATCAGCCTCCCCGACATTAAAAAGTACTATTGGGTGGCTCACTTGGCCTCCATTAATCACGGTACCTACGCCCAACCCAAAGATCTAGGCTATAACATGGACAGGTGGCTGCTCTCTGGTGGGAATTACAAAAGAGCCCTTTATTCCAAATCACGCCGCTTTTCACTAACAGGCCCCACCAAGCACTCAGTACATGTTCGGCACACAGCCTTTAAAGGCCTGGGATGGGAACGCAGGCTTAGTAAAGGATTTGACAAATGGGACCTAATAGGCCTTTCGCGCGTGGGTGACCTGTGGGACAAGACGGACGTTAAATCATTCTCAGCACTGCAACAACAATTTGAATTGGCTGACTCTGAACTTTTCCGCAACACACAAGTTAGGCACGCCCTATATTCTCACTGGCAGCGTGGCACCACCCCTCCCGAATCCTCCCCACTGGAAGATAGAGTCCTAGATGGCCATATCCCTGATAGGACCATCTCTTTGATATATAAAAAACGTATAAATGATATGCAAGACCCTCTTCATACACTTCAAGAGAAATGGTCTCAAGATGGTATTGAGATGGATGACGAGGAATGGCAGGACACTGTTTTCTCGCCTAGAGTCGTGCCCATACCTGCTTGCCTCCGATTAATCCAGCTTAAAATCCTCCATAGGGTTTATGTGACTGGACCTCAGCTGGTACGAATGGGAAGATTGGACGAGGGGGAGTGCAGACGAGGATGTGGCCAGGTCGGCACCTTTATGCATAATTTGGGAATGCGAATATATACAACGTTACTGGCGCCTGATACACAATACCATCAATGCAGTCTTGTCCACGCATCTTCACCTCGAAGCCCGTAGATGCTTATTAAATATATGGGAGCTGACTGACCTCAATGACTACACAACACAGTGGGTTACTTTGGGGCTTATGATTGCCAAGAGAAATATTGCCCAGCAATGGGGAGCGCTACTCCCACCTACAGTGCAAGATTGGGAGAAAGATTTGGACTGGTCAATGTTTCGGGAGAAAACAGTGTATGTGGCCCGAGGGTGTGAAAGAAGTGGATGCGAGTGTGGGGTTTGTGGAATACCTATTGGGGGATATATGTCAACCTCCTCTTGCCGCAAGAAACGAAGACCCCCCTTTGCCCTAGACTTTCCAGGCCATATTCTGTAATGTTTTCTGTGGCCTATGGTAGTAGTGTTGCCGGAATTGCTACTTCCTCTGTAATGTGATTGAAATGCTGATTTTTTTAAATATATTTTTATTTTTTTTAAATCGATCATTCAACACAATTATACAACCCATAAATTGGGTAATCAAGGCTCACTCTCCCAAACTCCTTAAATTTAAATATGAACAAATCAAATTAAGAGTATACTTATGTTGCTCAGAAGCAGCAACAAAAGAGGAAGAAGATGGAGGACACAGAGCCTTTATATGGATTGAACATTCTTTTAATTGTGATGTTTTAAAGTTCTGGGAGCTTTTAAGTTAACTGTTGCTGCTCAGAAGTATGCATAATGCTAGCCTCCGGTCTTGACATAAAATCCATCTGGCAGTGGTTAATGGCCAGGAATCTAAGAATGCCTCAGTCCACCTTCCAGGGATACAAAATCCCGAGCAGATTCTCCAAGTAGATTTGTACATGAGAACCGCAAGTGGGTCCTAAATGACTACATCCTGTCACTTCAGCCTATGTTGAACAATTAAGGTTTCAGGCTTCCGGCGTTTAGTGTCAAGTGCAGCAGGGAAGCTGCAAGAATGAGCCACCAAGCAGTCAAGCCTCTGGGCCATTGGGCCACGGGGTAGAGAGCAAGCAGCACAAGTGGCCATAGTGGATTAAACAGCCGAACAAGGGGTCCTAAATGGGGAGGCTCCAACCGGGGCCAGGAGAAAGACAGAGATTGCAGGGTTGGAAAGCTGCCCTCCAACTCCCCAGAGCTGCTTCCACTGCTCCTCTTCCTGCTCCTTCTGCCGGGCTGTCACCCGCCAGTACAGAACGGGGCTATCCCAGGGCACACTGGGAGCATCAGTTCTGTGTACCCTCCTGTCCCTACCCTAAATACTGCAGGACTGCAGTGCCTCCAGCAGGGGGGTGGCGCAGGCAGCTGAATTCCATCAGCATTCTAGCAGAGAGGGGGCTACTTACCACATCACGTGCCTTAAGGCTTAACAGCCTAATCAGCCCCTAACAGGGCATATTTCACCAGCTAAACTAACAGCCGGCATCGGTCCATCATGCTAGCAGCCTGTATTAACTAGCCTCAGTCTGCACTACTACTGCCACTTACCAAATAACCACCAGGATAAGGACAGCAGAGGTTGCAGGGGCCAAGATCAGGATAAGACCAGGACAAGGTCAAAGCCAAGGACAGCCAAGCACAGCGTACAGAGGACAGGTGGTGAGGGCAATCAGGGCCAGGTTCCAACTAGTTCCAGGCCAGAGGAGAACTAAGGGCGTGACACAGCATCAGTTACTGTTGCCAAGGGTTGATCGGGATCGGCACGGGAGCGGCACGGCTAGGCCCGGGTACGACTTGTCCCTCCTGAAATCTCCCCTCAACCTTCCATAGCCCTGGTAAATTCAGCTTGCTACTCTCCACATTCGCAAGTGGAACATTATGAGATCTGGAAAACATAGTTAGTCCACAAAGACAGTAAAATAACATGGGAGCACTGGGAAGGAGAATCCCAAGTCCAATACCGAAACCCCAGCCTTAGCACTCAAAATTGAGCCAGCAGAGGAGAAAGGCAGGGAGGATAACAAGTCGCAATTAATACCAGCCTCCTGCATCAAGCCTGTGGGCCCTAGAAAGGCTAATATAAGAAACCATTTGAAGATCACATCAGAAGCACACAGCCCCCCTGGCCAGACAGACCGGGGGACAGATCTAGAATAGGAGTGCTGCCATCGCCAATATTGAAGGAAACACACATCTCCAAAGTTAACGTAACCACAGATAAACCATCACTTCAGGCTGAGCCAAACCAGATAGGGAGCATGGAGAGACAGATTTCAACCTTGAGTCACAATCTCAGCTCTCCATAAATCCCGCAATGAAATCAAATCAGGCCCCACTCCAAAGCCCAGCACTTAGTGGAGGTCCAAGTGCATGACATAAAGCAACAACATAGTAATCAAAGCCCAATGGATTGCACTGACACTCCACACTTAGGAATGCAGGAAAACAGCATGCAGGGGCCCCTTCACAGAATAGAACTCAGTCACACTTTTGGTCATTCCACACAAGTCAGTTCCACAACGGTTTGAACAATGTATTATTGGCGAAGCCACTGATGACACCTTAGTATGGATGCGATTGCTCTTATATCCATTTGATAAGACGCAGGATGTGCCTCCCGCCCTGCTCAGCCCTTCCCTTTCCCTTTCCTCAGCTTTAACAAGCAAGCAACAATAACACTGTTCTCTCACCTATTAAAGTGTCACTGGGGAATCAAACACCCCTTTCTAAATGTTCTTATCTCTGGAGAAATAAAGAGGGGCAGACAATAGGAAATCTCATCTTACCTGAACTTTCTTCATGTCAAGTTAACATTGCAAGCATTACATCTGATCAGATAGCAGGAACCCTTCCAGACTTGCAAAACCATCAACTTATTGCATCCATCTGGTGCCAGCTGTTGAGCCCAATAGAGGTGATCTCATCAGCTTTAACATACCACGTAGACAAGTTGAACCTATAAGTTGACCTTCTTAACGCTCTTGCAGTTCACGTATAGGAAATCAATGATAAACTGCAAGCGTTAAAGGACACAATAACGGGGGAGGAGCTACGCTTGCAAACAAGATGGCCTCTTAGGCTCCCGGCTCCGCCGACCTCCGTCTCCTGCCGGATGATCCTGTCATATATCCTGATTTTACGCCCGACCTCCGTGTGGATGAATAGTTGCTGAACCCGGTGGTGCAATCCCGATCGTTTTACGGACTTGATTGACGAAGTTACACCGTGTTGCAATTCTCGGCCTAGCCCGGCTGGTGAGCCGAGGCCTCGAGTACTGGCCCGGCCAGGTTACATTTGAACAACATCGCCCGTGAGATCCAGGTTGGGTCCGGTCTCTCGCTGCGGAGGTCAGTTTGCCCGATTATGATGGCGGTCGCTCGGTCTGGTTAACACCGAAGAAGTGGTGCCGCAACGCTACTGTGGCCGTGGGCGGGAGTCCCCTGTCCCGGAGAGTTCGAAGGGTTGGGGTCCTCGCTCGCGGTAGCGGAGGATAGACTGCCGTGCGGTACACGATCAGCCGCCCTCCGTGGCCGTCCTCTCCATTCTTGCCTGTTCCCTCGGAGAGTCGGTCGCTCTGGGGACATAGACCTTGCTTGCAATTAAACGAACGGAGATGGGTCGGACGGAGTGCGAACCGTCGCTGAGGACCGTCTTGACTGCCATCGGGGCTCTACATTCGCATGTGGAGGTTTTGATCCACAAGATGTCCGCTTGTGCAGTTGGGACTGAGCGTCTGAGACCGGACTCTGCTCCATTGCAAGATCTCATACGAGCTGGGCCTCCCACGGTGCATGCCTTGTGAGTGGATGATGGACTCGTGCTGGATGCAGTATTGGAGCCCTTGGTTGGTGAGAGTATATCTGATTGTAAACTTGGAATCGTGAGTGCATTGCCACAACTGATATTATTTCCGATGAAGGTGGAACCATTCGGATCTCCGTTCCTGGAGTCTCTTTTCAATAACTTTCGAACTGTAACAATATTTTCTTCCCCCCTGGCAGTTTCATCAAGTTCTCGGAGCAAACAGTATTGGGACTTACTGTCTGAGAGGGGGTGCTTATGGGAGACTGGAGTTTTTGATGGCCTACCACTATTGACTTTATCTGGACTGAACATTCTTGCCCTCCTTTCCCATCTCGATTATCCTGTTGAGGGAGTGGTTCCACTGGTGGGAGTTCGCATTGCAGACCGTAAGGGCCAAGGATGAGATTGACTGAAAGGGGCTTGTATCGTGGCTTCAATGGACATGGGTTTGCTACCACTATTCTTGCGGAGGGTTGTGCGGTGTTTATAACCTCCCCTGTTTGTTCTGATTAAATATCCTGATTGTTTTTGGTTATAGTTCAGGGGTCGTTTGTCTCTGGCGCAGGGGAGGGGGGACCGGGAGCCTGTATGTCGATTTCCTCCCCCACTTTTCTTTTCTACTTTTAGTAAACAGTTCGTTGGGGCGACAGGCACACTGCTAGTTGGGGTTGGGTGGAAGCCTTATGCAGGGGTGCAGGGTGGGGGGGGGGTTGGGGTTTGTCGTATTGTCTTTCTTTTTCGTTTTCATGTTCATTATCCTGTTCCTCTTCTGTTATTAGATGCCTTCCTGAGGGGTTGTACTGATTAGTGGGTGGACGGGTCCTAGGGGTGATGGTGTGTACGAGATCTTTTATAATGTCTTGCCTTTAAGTGCTGCAAACAGGGAGCGATCGTTGTTTTGCTACGGTTCAATCATGTTAAGCCTGCCTGCCACTTGAACTTTCCGTTTCTCTTTCCTTTTTAAAAATCCTGTTCCTAAGGGTGGTGGACTTGTGAATAATGTCGAAATGGTCGAAATGATATTTCCTGTGTTTTAACGATCGCATGCCATTGTAGCTTGATATTCAGCTTTCACCTTGTGGATTTTCCATACGTTACCCACTACTTGTTTGTATAACTGTTGCTTACTCCGTGATGTAAGGCGTCTGCTGATTGTTTTTCTTGTATTTCATTAATAAAAAGAAATATATTTAAAAAATGACACAATAACAAGAGTATAGTAAGATCCCACCTAAACCTACCATACATACATTGTGCTACAGTCATGGATCTCCTTGCTATGGTCGCTTAGATTCTATCAGATCTATTAGATGAAGTTAAGGCCTCATAAATTTACCCACCTTCATGTACCTCGCAGACTCTCAGTAAGCACCGCAACCTCAAGAGCCCAATAACGAAAGTACTGCACCCATCTTCTAATCAGGAGAAGCCAACCAAATCCAACAAGTCAGAAAGTAATCCAACACTGTCACGGGGGTGTCAAAATTGAAGGGATCAAACACCCCTTTATCACAACAGCCAGTTTTCCAAAAAGAGCTTGTTTTGGATTAGTCAGCCACAAACTCTTGAACAACGCTCTCAAAGAGGGAACACAAGCACTTGAGAAAAGCAAAGAAAAACAGGGGCAAAAAAACGGCGAAACATGCAAATTCCTCATAAAGCAACAAAAGAAGAAGGTCAAAAATCAGACCCAGGACTCCACCCACAGCATCGCCAAGTCACCAAGAGACATATGGCTATTCAGTCAAGCGAACATTTTGTGCCTCAAGTCCACACAACGTCCGAGTCTCAAGAAATCTCACAGGTGACCACGGTCAATACAGAAACTCCATTGGAATCGCTCCGGGGCACAGACATCACACCAGAAACATTACAACCTGTCAACCTCAGGAGTATTGGTGCCATCACCAATGACACAATACCACACTGCACTGGCTGGACTTAACCCCAGTTCAGCAACGTATTTACTTTATGGGGGAACAATGCCCAAAGATTGGTTATATTGGTTACTTCTCATCACACAACTTAAACTGAGTCCCGGACCTACGCCCTTGTCATTCAAACCTCAACAACTTTGGCACATCTATTTACTTCGCCACCTGCAACTACATTGAGGCAATAGGCACAAGGGGTCAGTGGGGCAAATCAAGAAAACACACAGCTTAAGTTGATTCCATGCTACAAATCTAGGGGGCACTACAACATTTTAAACAGAGGTGCAGTTCTAAGATGGCTTGAAGTATCACAAAGCCTACATCACATTAGGTCTACTAAAATTGGCATGATAGAATTCGGTCCAAATCCAGATCAACCAGTGAACGAATCACTACCATCATCTGATCAGATGAAAGCATTGCATCATAAGTCTGACAGGATAGGTAAAAATGTACAGCATGGGGAATCGAAATGAGGAAACCCGAACTAGTCTACTATACAAGCCCCCTGCTTCCACCATTGTCAATCCAGCCAGAACAAGGCATGTTGAAGGGGGCGATCTTCCCAGAGCATCCAACAGCAGTCAGGGAAGGACTACAAATAACGAGGCTCCTGCAGACAGCCAGAGTACCACATCAGATATCTAATCCAGGTGCCCATGAGCAAGTGTGGCACACCAGCAGCACATCCATTAAAGCTGCATGAGTAAGGCAATCAAGCATCCCTCCTAAGGATCTCCCCCTCAAAATCTGCACCTTAAATGTGAACAGCCTTGGTAGCAAAGTGGGGAGGATGGCTGCCTGTACTTCCTATATGATTACGACTTCCTGCTGCTGCAAGAAACCTGGCAGCAGGCACAACCCCCAATTGTGGGCTATAAAGAATACCACTCTGCAACAAAGAAATAATCTAAGTTGAGCAGGGCAAAGGGAAAGCTCTCGCTCTACATCTCCACTGACATTCTATTGGCCCACAAGGCGGTGGATCTGGGCTCATCATAGACACAATGCGTTAAATCCATAGTAGCACTACTGTTGTAATCTACTTGGTTCATTCCACCTGTGCTCTCACCCCCTTGCTCCTTGGTATGTTCCCTTGTCCGTTAAACCAACATTCCATAGCTGACTCCAGCTGACTGGAACCTGCTTGTGGTGAGAGATCGAAGGAAGACACCTCCTCATTATTAAGTGTTTATGGTCATTTTTTAACAACTACAATCGGAGAAGTTCTCCACATTAATAATTTAGAATCTATATATTCATCCTGCCCAGAAGAACAAGCTCATTAAGATTAAGACACTGATAGGCTCACTTAAAATCCTACAAGCTATGTATCCACAAGCCCACATAATATTGTCTGGCAACTTCAACATGAATCTATTGCAAGGTTATGTTGTCAAGCTCCGAATTTAAAGAACGGAAATAATTCACAACCAAGTCATACTGGACCAACTAGGCAGAACTAATATAATAGCAGTTGGAGCCCTGGGTTTCTATATGGCAAATGTTGGAAGCCCACCAGACCAACCAGCAGTGTTCATTAGACAAATAGATAGGGCAAACTCCACTTTGGATTACACGTTAGCACACCCAGAATTATTAACAGGAATTATTGAGTTTTGGATACAAGCAAGACTAGAGAGTGATCACTCCACCCAAACAATTACATCAGAAATAACCCCACCTCGGGCCTCAGAAGCAAATGGTTTGTTCTCATTCCCACAGATGTGTCAACATGGGCCGCCTCATATAGAAGGACACGAAGGTAGCGAGTATAATGGGGATTTCATCATCCTCCACTTTAAATAGGAGCTGCTAAATGCATTGTTTAGCATCTCAGCCAGTCAGAATTGGGAAGCCTTTGTGAAGGCCCTTATATCAAAATTTCCTGCTAAACTTCCTAGTAAACAAGGCTGCTGTCTGAAGGGAGTGGAATGGTTCAAGCCACAACTACGGATCTTGAAAAGAAAACTCATAAGGGAGCTTAGACACACTCTATCACTGAGCTGCCAACTTGCTGTTCAGATCCCCGTGGAGATGCTGGTTTGCAGGCTACGGGTATTATTTGATTCAGATCGTGCATGGTTATACAGCATCTGGAAGATATTTTCCTGTATTGATACAGATGTCTTCTTCTAATTAATTAAGAACAGGAAATCTTTTTCCTATACTATAGCATTTAAACCACAGCAGTAACCATAGACTAAGTACATGGTACCAGGCTGGTTTTGCTACCTTTTAGAAGAGTTATTTTTCTCAGCTTCAATCACTGTCCTGAAGATGGTCTGATGGACTACAGCTGAAAAGACCGAAACGACGACTTTATCCTCTATTCCTAAGAAATGTTGTTATTCTGGAGCAATACACATTCTCATGATGAGATTTGCTGCTTATGATTCAATTGGAATAGTTGTGTAGTCATGTATTGCTAGGTTAATTTGATTTTACTTCTTTCCATGATTGTATGGAAGCTCGTTCCTGTTTTGCCACCACCGCCAAGAGTCAGCTGTTGGATCTTACCTTCTGGGGGCATTGTAAAGCTAGCTGCCACCGCCGAGAGTCACCGGGGCCATCTTAGTGAAGATGGACGCCGGAGGGGAGGCGAACTACGCCTCCCAGCATGCCCTGCACTGCGCACACCGCTGACAGCCCAGCGCGCCAGGAGGCGCTCAAAAGAACACTTGGGCTCCCGTGGCACGGGAGCTCTTTCCTGTTTTGCCGCCACCGCCAAGAGTCAGCTGTTGGATCTTACCTTCTGGGGGCATTGTAAAGCTAGCCGCCACCGCTGAGAGTCACCGGGGCCATCTTAGCGCAGACGGACGCCGGAGGGGAGGCGAACTACACCTCCCAGCGTCCCCTACGCCGCTGACAGCCCAGCGCGTCAGGAGGCGCTTAACAGGACGCTTGGGCTCCCGCGGCGCGGGACGCGCACGGGTGTGCCCGGGCGCTGCCTGGGTGAAGCCCAGGCCAAGGGCGGGCCCGTTGTAGCCAGGAGGAGACTGGGCTGGGCCATGTCCCTTTCATTTTCCTTTTCTTGCTGATTGAAGAGGACTCGCTGGTGGACTTGGTCAGTGACTTTTCCTTTTTGTGGTTGCATATATTTTAATTCTGGACTACTACTCTTGTGCTTATAAACTAAGTAATCCACTTGTAACAGGTGCAAGTCAAGGCGAGGGTTATGACCACAAAACGAAACCTGGTGGGCCAGAGGGCAGGGGTGGCAGGCACATTGGCCACTTTTTTAATTAGGGCGGTACAGCACGAAATACAGCTCACTGAAAAAATACTTTCTTTAGGACTTTATGCAGAACAAAAAAGATCATCCTTGGGGGCTATAAGAATGGTTAAATCACCAACGGTAGCCATCCAACCTCCAACGATTATAAACATAGAGCCTATTGAAAATCTTATTGAAAATCCTCAAGGTACTATGGCGGAGACGTCGCATAGTCTGGCCCTGGAGCGGGGATATGTGCTTGATACCCGTGTCGCGGAGGGCATTAGCTCCTCAAGATTATCCACACATGGTGCTACAATGGTGGTGCCCAGCAATCAGTTGAATTTAGATTTACCCTTGGCGCAAGCCCCACCCAATGCCCACGCCCAATCCCACCACTCTATTGACACTGTGGTAGTCCAAGATGATCGAGCTACTAGGTCCAAGAGACCAGCAATGGAAAGCACTGGCCTGGCGGGGGGGGGCCAGGGGAACCGCTGGCGAAGCAAACAAGGGGTGGCTTAGCCACAAGGGATAAAAATAAAGACAAAGGGAAAAGCAAGCTTCAAAAAGGAAAATCGCCCCGAACATTTGAGCCTGGTATGTCTCCATCTGCAACCACTAATGTGGTCGACTTAGGGGATGCAGGAGATAATCAGGCTTATTGGGAACACATGGAAACATTAATTTTAACAATCCTAGCTCCATTTTGGACAAAGCTAGGGGCCATAGAAGAAAAAGTTGCTCATATGGTAAAAGAATCTGAAGTAAGGAGAAACATAGACACATTGAATACGGCAGTGGAGGGATGTCTATCAAGACCAGGTTTGGGAAATATTGCACTAGGAGTGGCACAAAACAACGTTTTCACCCACCCTGTTGCAGATAGTGTGGATGGAACAACGCATATTTTAATCCCACCAGCCCAGGATGTAAGTTTAAATTCTGGGGGGAAGCCCCCAAGACCCAGTATTATACCCCAGGGTGGTGAACGGCAAACTATCCCGCTTTGTCCAGGTTCTCATAATACGCAAATGCCAAGGGATCCGTCAGGGGCATTAAGCATTCCCAAGCTTGTCCGGGGGGTGGTCAAAACATAACAAACGAGACAATAAATAACATGCTGTTTAAACCTTTGCGAGATATCATAGATCTCCCACCAGCGACAAGTCCCCTTGTTGTAGTCCTGACTGGTGTCCCCCCGTTGAGATCGGATCAACCCGAATCTTGGGCTCAGTTAAAAAATAAAACTGTGGATTGGTTGGCCAGACACAAAGGTTTCAGGTATTCCATGGCCAACAACATTTTGATGGTCCGCAGAGTTGCATGGGTAGGTCAATTGCAAAAAAAGACAGGGGGGGGATGGTGTTATCATTCATTTTCGAAGTCCTGCTGTTGCCCAAATGATCCTCAAAGCCCATGATCATAATTTTTCCCCTGTTACATCTATTGAGGTGCTACAACTGGGATATTTTTACAGGCCGCCGTTGAGACACCTAGGGGAGTTTACCCCCTATTAGTGGTCTCAAACAGATTTGATGCCCTGTCTAACCTAGATGAGCAGGGATGACTGGAAACTAATCATGTGCTTACAGAGGAACCATTAATTAAGGGGACATTGGGTGAAAACGAGACCCCACCTTTAATGTCTGGTTCCAGCTTGACGGTATTACCCCATATTGCTGAGCCCAATCTTATGATGCTAGTAGATATTGAACCAAACTTAATGGGGCAGACTGCATATTTGCCGGAGTTAAAAACTCTTTCATGGAATATAGCCGGCATACGGTCAAAAAGGGGGGACACAAACTGGGAGTCTTTCCTCTCAGTGCATCACATTATTGTCTTGCTGGAAACCTGGGATTGCAACGATTCTTACTACTTGGATGGGTATTGTTCTTTTAGCAGACATGCTGTCCCATCAACAATGGGTAGATCGAGGGGGGAACTCCTATTATTGATCAGCCTTAAATTACTATATAAATCAAAGCTGATAGAAACAACTTCACCGAATATTTTGGCAGTTAAATTAATAGTTGAAAACTTACCAGGCCTCTTGGTGGTATACTATTATAATTCTTTTACAAGGATGGATGACTTGGAACACCTAAGTGCATTGGCTACCTTCTTAGATGACTATGAGGCCAATAATGATGCGTCCTACCATTTACTGATCCTTGGTGATTTTACCATGCAAGTTTGTCCCTTCAATTGCATGCCAGGTCTAGAGGAGGAGCACGGCCCGCAGGGGCAAACTCATTTTGAACACACGAAGTCCGGGGTTTTTCTAGAGTTTTTTATCAGCTTATAATTTGTTCTGCCCTGTACAGAAGGAAACCCTTCCTCCTATTCCCACATACACTGGTCAGGGGCATCAACGTATTATTGATTTTATTTTAGTCTCAGTCCCACTGATGGATTTATTAGGTTCCTTTTGTGTAACGGAGAGTTGCCTGAGTGATCACAACCCCCTAACTCTGGTAACCATCATCCAGGTCTTTGTGACTACTAAACCCTTGGCACCCATATCTAATTCTAACATCGCCACTAAAGATCAAGAACGGAGATTAAGATGGGAGGCAATTACTCCGGAAGGTTTCCTTGATAATTTGTACAAAAGTAACTTAGATGATCTTAGTATATGCTCGAGTAAGGACTCTGATCCATCACAAATCTTGAGTGATTTTGACCGCATTACGAAACAGGTGGCGGCCAACCTCACGCTCCACTGTAATTCAAAACCCAAGAAACATAAAAACTGGTTTGACCAAGCGTGTGCCCGCGCACACGCAGCACTCTTGGAGGAGCTGAAGGAAACCTCAAGGGATGTAAATAGGGTCAAGCTGGTTAGAAGGGCATACAAAATCACAGTCAAAGCAAGAAAGACAGAGCTAAGAGAAAGGGCTTGGGACAAACTTAGCCAAGTGAGCACCCTGTCTAGTAGCTCTAGATTCTGGAAAGTGGTCAACAGCCCCATGTTTGATGAGACAAATAATTCTGTTAAAGATTGTCTCAACTCTGCAAAAAGATGGGTCGAGCACTTTAGCGGCATGTATACTGATGGGAGCCTGGAGCCAACAAGTCAGTGAGGGATCGATATTCACGCCCTGAACGTGGTGTTCTCAGAGGAGGAAGTAACTGAGGCAATTATGTCTACCTTAAGGGGAAAGGCACCAGGCCCAGACGGCGTGCCGGACGATCTTTACAGTGCAGACCCTATTCTATGGGCTAAGGTTTTAACTTCTGGTTTTAATGCAGCAACACAGGTCGGCTTTCCCCCGTCTTGGGCTAAAGCCGTGATAATTCCAATATTTAAAAAGGGCTCAAGAGAGGATCCGGCCTGTTATAGACCGATCTCACTCCTGGACTCTGCAGCCAAGATAATTGGGAAGGTCGTACTTGCCCATTTAACAGACTGGCAAGACAAAAACTGCATAATTTTGAATCTCCAGTATGAATTCAGGCAGGGCACGGGCACGACGGGTCAATGTCTTAATCTTCACCTAGTAATAGGGAAATACACGGTCGCTAAGCGTGGTGACATCCATTTGGCATTTATGGATTTATCCACTGCTTTCGATCTTGTAAATAGGCAAAAACTTTGGGCTTCCCTACATTGCACTGGCCAGGAGCCGGCCCTGATCTCTTTTTTTTGGCAGCCATTCATGAAAATACCTCGGCAGCAGTTCGCTTTAATGAGAACGGCAGCCTAACTGATGCATGGGCCGTAAAGCAAGGGGTTCGACAGGGGTGCATCTTGGCACCCCTGCTGTTCACACTTTATATAAATAAATTGGGAGATGTTTTGAACGCTTCTTGTAAGGATGTCCCAAGAGTAGGCTCAAAAATGATCAACCGCTCTACTGTACGCAGACGATGCGGTCTTGATAGCTAGGACGTCGCGTGGATTACAATCCCTTTTAGATTGTTTTATTGATTTTACGGACTCTCTAGATTTAATCACAAACCTCAAAAAATCACATTTAATGTCAATCGGCTTGGGCCGGGCAAAAAAGGCCAAATTTTATTGCAAGGGCTTGGAACTCACGAAAGTCCCCGCCTTCCCTCATTTAGGTGTCCTTTTTGATGAAAGACGTTCGTGGGTGACGCAGCGTGCACATAAAAAGAACACCCTGGCTAGGGCGTCTGGGGCTATATTAGGGTTTACACGGAGAATAGGATCTAAACCACTCCCTGCCCTCGTGAAAATTTATAACGCAAAGTGCCTCCCAATGGTAACCTATGGGATCGATGTATGGGGCTACACTGAGATTAGCGACATCCAGACAGTTGAAAATAATTTCTTTTGTAGGCTGCTGTCGCTTCCAACTTCCACTCCAAATTTTAATCTCCATGAGGACTTAGGTGCCGGTTTCATCTCAGACCAGATTGCGGTTGCCCCATTATTATGTTGGCTAAGAATCTGGGCTCAGCCGGCACCAAACTTGAATCAGTTGATCATTCAGTACTGTGTGTCTTTGGACAAAGGCCTTGACATCCCGTGGATCCGTTATATTAAGACACAAATGGAATCACTGGGTTGCTCTGATCTATTTTTAACTCCTAGAGCCCTTGGCAAGGCGGCTATCAGAGGCCTGAAGCACCAGTTTCTGAACAGATCAATGTTAATAAGGGAGGAAGCGGAAGTAGCCAAACCCTCAGTGAGGAGTTTTGTTATGTTAAGTTTAGGTAGGGAGATGCAGCCGTACCTAACGTACATAAACAAACCCTATCATTTATTTACCCTAATTAGATTTAAGTATAATATGTTGCCATGGTTACTATTGCATCCTAAAGGCTTCTTTAAAGAGGGATCGTTAGGCCCCTGTCCCTGTGACAACTTCTCAGAGCAGAACACCCTCCATATGGTATTTTTCTTCGATTTCTATGTTACGTTACGCAGAAAATGTATCTTGCCACTGTTAAGAGGGGGTAACTTTGACCAGCGCTAGCCTATTCGCAAATGCTGGGCTCCTCGCTTGTATGTTTCGGGGTAGCAAGCTATATCACAGGGGCAATTAGGCGACGCAATAGACTGTAATTTTAGTGCTGGTTCTTTTCTTTTAAATCATTTCAAGTAAAATTGAGCCCTTAAGTCGATGGACTTCGGTGCGTGACAAACTTTTTAACATATTTATTCGAATACCAAGGGTTGCTTCTGGCGGTATGTGATTTGAAATTAATTCTCTGTATTGTTAATAATTGATATTAGGTAGCATGAAATGTGATTTGTACTTTGATGGTTTTAAAATTTTAACCGAATAAAGTAACTTTGACTTTGACTGTATACTGAATGATTGTATCTGTTTGTACTCCTCTTGATGTTCATTTAATATATAAAAAGATATTTTTACACTACTAGGTTCTCCTGTGTTATCTATATTAAGATATTTCATTGTTTGTTGTTGTCTAATGACACTTTAGCGTTTGTTCCACAAGGACTAACTCTCTGATTAATCTGTTATCAAATCCCTTGTAGGCTCCTTTTACCTTTCACTGTATTGCCCAAGCCACCAAGGGTTCATTGGGTTTCCCAAACAATCGACTCTAACTTAATAAAGAAAGCCAATAACAAAATCATTAATATGAAACAAACTTTAAAAAATCCACCTGGATGGTAAAACTCAACTTCATCATGGGTTTTTGGATTAAATTGTAGCATGTAAGCAAACAAAAAAATTTGAAATCTTTCTGGACCGAAATTAACAAACTGGCAAATGGTCGCTACCAGCACAACGCCGGCATTATGGAACCTGCCTGGACATCACAGAGAGTTGCAGCCTACAGTCAGGTAGATCTGGGCCAGCATCCAATGATAAAAGCTGAGACCCTCCAGCAACCCGACCAAGGCACTCAGTTTATTGAGGAGTTTCATCTAATCTTTGACCACACACAGGTCGCACAGATCCTGAAAAGGCTTAGGTCTGAGGGGGCTCCTGGTACTAATGTCCTTCCAAAAGCTCTATGTAAAAAGGGCGCCACGCTCTGGGCAACCCAACTAACACCACTATTTAGCTATGCCTTGCTAACCAATGCCATCCCAGAATCTTGGTGAGCCTGTATATTACAACCAATAAACAAATCAGCCGAACACTCAAACCCCACTAACTACAGATAAGTAGCCCTAATAGAAGTAGAAGCCAAAATGTATGCTTCCAACTTGCTTATCGACCTAGACGAGTGGGTCAGTCAATCAAACATCGTTCCGAAAATGCAAACTGGCTTTAGAGCAGAAGTGAGCACATTAACCAATCTGTTGGCAGTAATTTTACTCGCTGATCAAGTCATTGCCAAATCCAGCAAGCTCTATACCTGCTTTATCGATCTAAAGGCAGCTTTCAAAAAAGTCTTGAAGTCCTGCAAGTATCTCGGAGTCCATCCTGACTCGCATTTAACCTTCAAAAGTCATCTTTAATCAAGAAGAGCCATTGCAATCTGCTGTTTGGATTTAAAACTCTTCCACAAAAGACACAAAACACCTTGACACACCATCTCCTTCAGGTCATGGGTGCTAAATTCATGCCCTCGTTATCTTATGGCTCAGAATTGCTCAGAGGTAAAGATGTAGGGACCTTAAACACCTTACAACTAGCCTTTTAAAAAAAACTGTGTGATTCCACAGTATGTCTCACAAGCCCAAATTAGGCTTGAATTTGGCCTGTACCCTCATTTGCATATTTTGTCCAAATCACGGACACCTAGGGATAGGATTTCCACTACCTGAGGTTTTTTATCTTGCATCTCAGACAGCATTAGTTTTAATTATATGAAGGCACTCTGACATCTGTGTGCTAGGGGGACAGACATGGCACATTTTTGCTTGGCATTTACTGATGATCACATTGCCTCTATACTATCTGGACTATCACTTTTGCCAGATACACCATTGGGTGGGACAGTATCAGCCCGGATGAGTTGGAGAAACTATAAACCATCCGAAAACGTCTAATAAGGATAGCGCTCCATGGGGCGCTAATGAAGGAATATCTTCGAGCAGGAGCAGCACCTGCCAGTCTCCTGGTTCGTTTGGAACCTAAAATGTTTTTGGAGGATAAGAGGTTCCGGGTGGACTGGAGATATATGGCTAACTAGTAGCCCGTCCCGACTTGTCCGGGTATGAAATAGAATGTGTGTAATGTGTGTATTTGGCAAGGGCAATTTATTTTAAAATCTCGTGGTAGACAACATTTTTTGTTTCATTAGAATAGGGACGGAGAAGGCCCAGCTGCAGCTCTGGTTGATGTTAGCAGGCACGTGGAATTGGTGTAGTGATCCGCCGCCTGAGCCCAGCTACAGCCTTGGTTGATGTTAGCAGGCGCGTGTAATGTCGTTAAATGAGAGAGTTATCAGCCGCGGGTAAATCCGTTTAATGAGAGAGTTGAGTTACACCGAGTAGGAGAGGCTGCAGTAATTGTCCCCACAGACACGCTCATTTGCGTGTTCGCCCGCTGGAGGCCCAGATCCAGGCCTGTTTGATGTTAGCAGGCGCGTGTTCCCCCGCTTGAGGCCCAGCTGCAGCCCTGGTTGATGTTATCAGGCGCATGTAATTAGTGTACTGATCCGCCGCCTGAGCCCGGCTCGGGCCCTGGTTGATGGTAGTAGGCGCGTGTAATTTCGTTGAATGAGAGAGTTCAGTAACAGCGCGCAGGAGAGGCTGCAGTATCGTTACTTACCAGGCCTCCAGGTGAACGCGTTTGTCACACCCCCAGCACATGGCCAGAGCAGACAATCTTCTGATTAATGTACGACCCACATGGCATGAAGGGCGGAACGTAGCACACGCCCCCATCGTTTCTCACGCCCCCAGCGTGCCCCTGGATGCGGCGCAATTGCGTTCACATAGCATGAAGGCCAGACACATGCCCCTAGCGTTTCTCACGCCCCCAGCGTGTCACGTCCCCAGCGTGCCCCTTGATGCTGCACAGCAACGTAATTGGCGCTTGTTGGTATGACTCACATGGCATGAAGGGCGGACACACGCCCCCCGCGTTTGTCATGCCCCCAGCACACGCCCACAGCCTATGATGTGATGAATGTACCACACGCCCCTAGCCCACGCCCACAGCACAACGCAGACACGCCCACAAGGGACTACTTTGCTGGCACAGTTCTTTTACCTTTTAAATGTATAGAGGAGTTGGCCTGACGGCTAAGGCGCTCGACCTCGGACCTGGGGATCTGGGTTCGAGTCTTGGTAACGACGCCAAACATCCTGTGATTCTGGGCAAATCACTTAATCTCCCTGTGCCTAACAAAAATGAATGTGTGTCCTCATGTAACGTAACTGGTGCTATGTAAAGCGCTCTGATACCTGATTCAGTTCGGGTCAAGTTCGCGCTATATAAAACTCTGCAAAAAAAAAAATATATATCTATAGTGGCCGTCTGCATAGCCTATGTCCTTCTGCTGCAACTGCCCTTTCCAACGCTGTATTGGGTGTTGTGATTGGTGCTGTGGTTACGGAGATTACCCGCCTCAAAGGTTTGGGCTCTCTCTTTATAATATTAGTATGGATGGATAGTATAGATTTTTTGCAATTTTTTAATACATTTTTTTATCCGTCTGCATAGCCTATGTCCTTCTGCTGCAACTGCCCTTTCCAATGCTGTATTGGGTGTTGTGATTGGTGCTGTGGTTACTGAGATTACCCGCCTCAAAGGTTTGGGCTCTCTCTTTATAATATTAGTATGGATAGTATATAGTATAGTATGGATTTTTCGCAATTGTGTTTTATACATTTTTTTATCCGTCTGCATAGCCTATGTCCCTCTGCTGTAACTGCCCTTTCCAACGCTGTATTGGGTGTTGTGATTGGTGCTGTGGTTACTGAGATTACCCTCCTCAAAGGTTTGGGCTCTCTCTTTATAATATTAGTATGGATAGTATATAGTATAGTATGGATTTTTTGCAATTTTTTTTATACATTTTTTTATCCGTCTGCATAGCCTATGTCCTTCTGCTGCAACTGCCCTTTCCGACGCTGTATTGGGTGTTGTGATTGGTGCTGTGGTTACTGAGATTACCCGCCTCAAAGGTTTGGGCTCTCTCTTTATAATATTAGTATGGACAAGTGCACCCGAGACTGGCTTATCCTCATAATCAATACGGCCAAGAGACTTAGTGAGGAACTCCTAAAAGAGATATTAGATCTTGAGAACACCATCAAGACAGACACTACGATCATAGATGCTAAAAAACAGCTAGCAAACATTCAAAGTGACCTGGGAGAATACCAAACTTACATGGTCAACCAAAAAATCAAAGGGTTGAAAAGGGGAGATTCAGCCACGAATGGGCTTTTCCATATACTGAAGATCACTAATATCAGCAACCATCTGAGCAAGTTACAGTACCACAGCACTCTAGGGGAGGGTGACGCCAGGGAAAAAGGACACCAAATAACTGGGCTTTTGAAAACACGAGTAGTGAAGACGAGGAACATCCAGTACAACAGGCCACCACTAACACAGGTGTCAGGTTTAACCAACAAGAAAGCATGGACCAGGACTTGGGAGCACTCTTCTGGACTTTTTTAGGTCAACACCCTACAGATCAAAGAGGGGCCAATCACAGAGGCAGAGGCAGGGGACGAGCACGGCAGAACCTGAATTTACCATGGCAGACGTACTCTCCCAGAATCACTCGCAGCCGGGCAGAACACCTTTGTAGACCCCAACACCAACATAGTGGTCAATCTATCTGACTACTCCCTAGCAGAGGATGAGAATAGGTTGTTGAACAAGGGCCTTGGCTTTGTTCCAACGGCCAAACATGACAGTTTTCAATTTAGGGGAGAGTTCAATGGACTTATGAGGAAGATTAAACTTAAAAAATTCTTTGAGGGTAAGGAACTTGAATACCCCACGATTTTTACATCTAATTTGCGTCGACCATCTCACTTCTGTCCCCCTAATAATCTCTGTATTCGAACAAAAGGTACTCAAGGATGTCACGGACCTAGAGAAGAATTTGAATACTACACCTCATAGTAATATGAGCAAGACAGATTAGCAGGCAATCAAGTCCCTACAAAATAACACCTTCATCGCCATCAAACCGGCCGATAAGGGCGGGGCACTGGTGGTGATGAACACCTTGGACTATGAGGCTGAAGTTTCAAGACTCCAAGAAGTCAGGCACCATTATAAGCCTCTAGCAAGGGACCCTACAAAAGAACTGCAGAGTATTATAGATACGTTGGTCTCCGAAGCTAGAGAGAAAAAATGGCTGACACACAAAGAGGCAGAATTTCTCATTAATCCTACACCAAGGGTTCCGCCATTCTATATTGTGCCTAAAATCCACAAAGCCCAGCGTCCCCCACCTGGGCGCCAGATAGTATTGGGGATACAATCTTTACTTGAACCCTTATCCCAGTTCTCAGATTTTTTTAAGAGAATGTGAGGTATCGCAACCATCTTAGATACAAGATACGACGGACATCTTAAGACATCTAGATACCGTGGTATATGATCCTAATCACCAATTTTTGTGACCATTGACATTGACTCATTGTACACCAGCATCCTCCAGGAGGCGACGCTGGTGGCAGCAGCTCGCGCACTGGGGGAGTGCGAATGGTTCTATGACACTTCCCAGACCTTTGTGCTGCAATGCATCTAGATTGCATTAACACACAACTTCTCTGCATATAAAGATCAGCTATACCTCCAGGTCTCCGGGACTTCAATGGGAGCTACTTTTGCCCCCAGTCTGGCCTGCATCTATGTGGGTCAGTTTGAGTCCAACTACATCATTCATTCCATCAATCTCTTCCAGAGGAACATTGTCCTCTAGAAGAGATATATTGATGATGTCCTGTGCATCTGGAGGGGCACGGAAGAGGAACTATATAATTTCCTCGCTTGGTTGAACAACCTGGATGAATGTCTGAAGTTCATGTGGAATGTGAACAGACACACTGCCACACACCTGGACCTGGACATACAGGCGATGGACAACAAACTTATGACAAGTGTAAACCAAAAGCCCACCGACAAGAACTCACTGCTCCACTATAGATCTTATCACCCCAGGGCGCTAAGAGACAATTTACCGGTGGGGCAGTTTTTGCTCTATCGCAGAAATTATACGTCCACGCAGAGTTATGTGGAACAAACAGAGGAGTTATCAAGAAAACTGGTGAATCGTGTGTACCCCCACAAGGTTATTAAACAAGCAAGGAAGAGGGCACTCAATACACCAAGGAATGCTCTACTGGAAAGGAATTTAAAAAAAACAGAATGACTGCATTCCAGTTGTCACGACCTTTAGTCCATGTTCCACCAAGATTAGGCAGATAATTAGAAAACACTGATATCTGCTTAGCACTACATCTATGAAAATGCCTCAGCCCACGTTTGCTTTTAAAAGATCAATCAGTCTTTGGGACTGTTTGGTACATCCACCTCCTATGCAGAAGTCCAGGGAGTCTGCAGTCCCCACAGGGCCTTATCCCTGTGGGGGGTGTACAATGTGTGCTCTTACAACATCGACTAAATGTGTGACATTAGCAAATGGGAAGACGTGGCACCTTAACAGGTTCAGTAACTGTAACAAGACCAATGTTATTTACAAAATTACATGTCCTTGCGACATGCATTACATTGGCCTCACAACAAGGACAATTAAGATCAGAGTGCAGGAGCACATCAGCACCTTGAAGTCAGGAAAGCTCACAACTAAAATGGTCCAACATTTTACCACACAGAAACACCAGCCCAGGGATATACGATGGGTAGTACTGGAAAGGATACTGGGATACCAGTTTAACATAAAAAACAGATTGCTCAAGAAGGAAGGCCGCTGGATTTATCAGGAGGGGGCGGACCAGATCGGATTGAACGACCTTATAGAATGGAACAAAGTATCACCATTCTAGGTCGATTTCAATAGACAGCAATAGTGCTGAAAATAACCTTACCTGAGTGGGTTCTAGCAGATCCGGTTTTTGTGAGGGGGTGATATATGTTGTTGGACCTTGCCCCAGAAGCTGCTTTAATGCAAATTCAGGCTGGAGTATAGGCAGGCGGTAATAAGATTACCAGGGTAGTAGCACCACCAGATCCTGAACGTACGTAGTGAGAACAGACCAGATACACCTCTAACTAGGAGGCACTGCTTAGGGTGTTCATGTCAAGTGTTACAAGTGTTATATGTGTGCATTTGTGTTGTGGGCACGGTATCTGACATCAAGCTCATTGATCATTCACTATGACAGATTACATAGACCTTTCCGATAGGAGCCAATATACAGGATGTTCTCTCGTAGTGTGATATATACATGCTCGCATCTGTGTTGCAGACCTATCAGTTATGTTGAAGCTAGGTTACGAGAAATGCTCCTAATTAATGACTTATGGAACGTCTGTATTGTAACGGAGAAAAGACAGTAATATCCAAGGATTTTTAAACACGCTATTAACTAAACCGCATCCCTTTAGCCACCAGGGGAGGACAATGTAATTTGGTATACCAGGACCCAATATGTTTGGGCAATATAAAGGAAATTGAAATAACTATGGCAAACGGATAAGGGGTAACGAGCATACACCCATTCCAATATGGCCACCACAGTCGCACACCACCGCTCCTTTGTCTCTTGCGAGGAGCTGTAGCAGACGGGATCGTCATGCTGGAAGTTACGGGGAGTTGACAGGGTTTTCTTTTTAAAATGACCATCAGCCACGATTGAGGCAAGGGTATGAGCGTTGGCCATACACCTACTAACAGCCGGCAAGGAGGGGCTCTTCGGGATCCTAAGGCTATGAGTGAGAGCCTTAAGGCTATCTGTTCACTAATTCTTTTAACTAGCGAGGTGGTTCCATCAGTAGTAGAAGTGGGCGGGGACGGAAGGGCACGGCGTGCCCCTACTTTTAAAAATTCTTTCAGTCCGTTCCCCTACTTCTTTCATTCAAAAAAGCATCCCGGGACGGTAAGAATAGTCCAACTTACAAAACGATAACTTATTCTTTCAGTTTCCAGGGGCTGCTCGCACTTCTCTGTGAGCTCCAGAGGCTGCTGCAGCCCCTCCCTGAGCTCGCGCAGGCTGAGGGCAGGACCATTGTCATTCCGATTGAGGATGATTAATCCTTTCGAATGACAATGCGCCCGCTCCGCTGCCTTTAGCATATCATGCTGAGTTGGTGATTACAGAGCAGCTTTCCCCAGACAGAGTACTGTGGGGAACTTCTCACCAACTCTGCGAAACCTGCATGCTTATTTTTTGGATAAGGTTGGTAAGATGTCTTTGTAAGAAGTTTTTTTTTTTTTTTTGCTGAGTTTTATATAGCGCGAACTTGACCCGAACCGAATCGGGTATCAGAGCGCTTTCATAGCACCAGTTACGTTACATGAGGAAAACAAACGCATGAAAAATTGTGAATTGTGTTTTTAGGCCTTAATGTCCGTGCCAACTGATCTAGTTTAAACGTGATACTCCTTTGTCCAGCTCCTTGAAGATGTCAATTCCTGCGAATGTCATGAAGCAGTCAGGGCCAGAAACTGTAGTTCCACAGCCACACCGAGGCTTCAGCATACTCTACAGTTTTTTTCCCGGACAATAATCCGGGTTTTTCCTGCTAATGTTACATTCCAAGCCTGTTCTGTAATGTGATGTTAGTCTCTTGGTGTTTTTTCATGATACTTGCTTATCGACTTGTATGCTTTGTGTACTTTTGCTTATTCAGGGCTCGGTTATTAAATGCCTGTCATTTTTACCCAGACAGCTCTGAACGCGGCATTGGTGGATATACCCGTATTTAATTGTTTGGGGTGTTGGGGAATGTTCTAGTGAGTGTGTAATGAACTGGACATGTATTGCTCTGAACCGGAAAAGGCGACCAAGAGTTCGTCTTGACCAAGTATCTCGGAGGTTCCCAGTTTTCTACAGCAAGTTGTGGTGGTTTGAAGCGATTGTGATTTTGCGTGAATGTTCCCTTGAGTAAATGTGCTCTAAAGGCATACATTTTCATGGAAACCCCTGCCTGTAAAGACCTGTGCTAAGGGAATCATTTGCTCGCTGACCAAGTTACTTACATACATGAAGGTTGTTTACTTGCTGTCCCCTTAGTAGAAGTTGGGGGAACTCTAACTGTTCCGGCTGTAAATCTTAATTTGAATAGGAGTGGAAGTCCAGCTGTGGGGAGGGGTTTAAAATAGTTTACAAAATTTGCTCGTTGGCATATTTTTGAGACGTAGAGAATGGAGATAAACAATAGACTTGCCCAAAGAAAATGGCGCTTAACGAATTGTGCCTGTGGTGAAAAATGTATCTTACACATTTGTGCCTCGCAATTTAGATCCTCCAGGTTCAAATGTTATCCTGCCAGGTTGCCTACCACAGCACTGGTATTTTCTGAGAATTAATCTGTATGCTTTGCAAATAAATGCACCCTAAATTATGCCATGTCACCGTGCAAATTTAAAAATACTTGTAGAGGTTAAGCGGGTTTGCCAATTGACTTCCATCACGGTGCCACACTTGTTTTGGGTTTAGTGCTTCTGTATCTAAAAGTTTCCAATGTTTAAATACGTCTATACTATTTATATGAACTTGCGCAATCTGCACTGCTGCACATTTTTGACCCTTTGAGCTGGCACAGGTTTGTAGTTTTACTTAAAGGCCCCTTGGGCAGCTTCTATGGGCTAGATTCAGCTTAGTATCTTACTGTAAAAACGCCGTATGCTTATGTATCCCTGCTAGATCACAAGAGTTTGCCAGTTAGGGAGAAATAACTATTTACTTATGTCCAACCTAAAGTCCATGAAATGCGTCTCTTTTAGTTATCCAGTGGATTAAACTTTCCACTCCTAGTTATGTGTCTGGCTGTTCAGACTAACCCCAAAGCCTCATGATTTGTCTGCCACCACACCCCGAGAACTGTAATCGTTAAATTAACACAAAGGTCAATAGCCAGGCCCTGGTATGCACATCTCTGATTACGATAGTGTAGGTTAAGACGCTGCACTATTTCAGATGAGTTTTTAACTTGGACCGGATTTGGTCTATTTTTAATCTTTGCAAGTGCTTAAATGCGCCCTGAATGTATCCCCTGATGAAACATTGGCACCATCCTAAACGGGGTCACTAAGCAGCCCCAGCTAAAAAACGTGCTGATGGAAGCCAATCTTAGGCGATCCTTACAGCTGTAGCCACCAGAGAGTAAGAAGGTGGCACTATACCACATTTCTCCTTTGAAATATAGCAACATCTGTGCCCTTATTCAGGTTTCTCAGTGACCGCACATGACAAGATTGCATTGGTGCTTCAGGCAGGGTTGCCAGTTGTAATGTCTAAGGTTTAAAGCTGAAATGCCTCTTGCTGCTAAGTTACTGCTGCTGCACTCCTCACAGACGCCACAGTAATAGTAACTGAACTCAATGCCGTAAGATGCACCTTCTCGCATGCTTTGAACATTTTGGAAATTCAACCATTTTTGTACACCACAAAATGAGTCCTGAAAATGTTCGTCTCGTACACTTCAATTTTGGTATAGATATATTTTATTCTAGCAGGCTCAAATTTGGTTGGCTGAACTGCACACAGGAGAGCTACGAGTGGCTTGAGAGCTAGTAGCTCCCTTACTACTTTGTTGGATTTTGTGTTTATGTGTTTATGTAAACTTCATTTTCAGTTTGTGATGTTGTATTGTTTTTCCACTGTTCCCTTGTAACGTAACTGCCTCTATTGTACAGCGCTCTGACACCTTTGGAAAATGTACGCGCTTTATAAAAATGCACAAAATAAATTTTTTAAAACCATGTGAAATTTGTCAATGTTATACACAGAGTGAACTGGGCAGAGCAATGAAGGGACAGAAGAGGAGACAGGAAAGGAGAGGTGATGGGGCAGGTAGAAGTGACAAGGGAAGGAGAGGCAACAGGGATGGAGAGGTGACGGGGCAGGAGAGGTGACGGGGAAGGAGAGGTGACGGGTCAGGAGAGGTGACGGGGCAGGAGAGGTGACCGGGCAGGAGAAGTGACGGAGCAGGAGAGGTGATGGAGCAGGATCAGTGACGGGACAGGAGAGGCGACAGGAAAGGAGAGGTGACCGGGCAGCGGAAGTGATGGGGCAAGAGAAGTGACGGGGCAGGAGCTGTGATTAGGCATGGGCAGGAGCGGTAACCGGGCAGGAGCGGTGAACAGACAGGAGCAGTGAACGGATAGGAACAGTGAACGGATAGGGGCAGTGAACTGGCAGGAGAAGTGATGGGACAGGAGAAGTGATGGGGCAGGAGTGGTGATGGGGCAGGAGTGCTGACTGGACAAGAGCAGTGAACGGGCAGGAGCAGTGACCGGGCAGGAGCGGTGACCGGGCAGGAGCGGTGACCGGGCAGGAGTGGTGATTAGGCAGGAACGTTAACCGGGCGGGAGCAATGAAAGGACAAGAGCGGTGAACTGGACAGGAGCGGTGAACGGGGCAGGAGCAGTGAACGGGGCGGAGTGCTGACGGGGCAGGAAAAGTGACGGAGCAGGAAAAGTGACGGGGCAGGAGCGGTGAATGGGCAGGAGCAGTGAATGGGCAGGAGCGGTGACGGGGCAGGGGAAATGACAGGGAAGGAGCGGTGACTGGGTAGGAGAAGTGACTTGTACTTATGTTCCTTGCCTATTTATTTATATATTATTGCATGACATTCACTGATGTGTCTGCAAAGCATACCTGTTGCCCCGAATTTGTGTGCTGAATTTTGACCTCTTGTCCTGAATTTTTGTCCTGAATTTTGACCCCTTGTCCTGAATTTTTATACTCACCATCCTGAATTTGCGCCCATGTCATTGTTCCTGCTTATATTTTGCACGCTTTAAATAAACCTGTATTCCCTATGAGTATTTGCTTTTTCCTGAATTAAACCTCAAATAAACAAGTTTATCCATTGTTTGAATTAAATAACGTTATAAGCTGTAACTGGTCAGTGAGATGCTAAAGGTACTAAAAATTGGTATGTTTTGCGATTTCTAGCCACACCCCTGACTCCGCCCACTGATCCAATCTTCGGTTATTCCCGCCCCCTGATTCTCCACCCACAGTTCCCCTACTTTTTATTCCCCACTTCGACCACTGGGTTCCATCGAGACTTGCGGCAGGAGTCAGCGTGATAAGACTGGACAGATTGCGCTTTTTGAAACAGTTGAAGATATGAGTGGCGAAGGGGTGGCCACAGTATGTGAAAGATCAGTGGGGGTAATAAGAGTATGTACACGCGCACAATAGCAATTGACAGCTTGCAAAGTATTTAGTACTTGAGAGCATGGATATCGGGATAACATGCAACTCTAGAACTTATTGTGGGGGACTAAATTGGCATTGATGTTTTTTTTACTCCTCCTTTGCAGACTGACTAAATTCAGTGACTGTTACGAGACCTGTAATGAACATACAGGGGGAGACTAGTTTCTTCTACGGGGGTGCTGGTATGCTTATGAATGACAACCACCTGGTAAATAATCTATAACATGATGTATGTCTGTGTTATATGTTTAAGCAGTGTGGTATGCTGTCTCTCTGCAGGTACAATAAACGGAGAAACGAGGTGCAGTGAAGACGCTGACCCTTACCCTGATTAAATTGCCAGTGAACTGTGTAAAGCAGTGACACATGTTGGTTTTAATTGAGCAGGCGCACAGCAAGGAATACAATTGAATAGCCAGTGTTGCCAAGCTCATTTTTAAATTTCAGGCATACCGAATTTCTAAGTTAGATGTCGGTATCCCTATAGGGTCACTTATAGCGTACATATCACCTTTTTTCTTTTTGGTTTTTCTTATTCTGCACCATCCACTCTTTATTTCTGATGGTTGGCAGATGCTAATGATGAGAACCTGAGGATGCAGGAGAGTACCAGCTTGTAAACCTCCCTTGGTGTTACTCCCGTAAGGCTCTGCCAACTTTCTCTCACCTTTTTCTCCTTCTTCCTCCCCCCTTTTTTTGATGTCTTATTGTACATTGATGAGGGGGTGGACCAGCAGTCAAAATACCACACTTTTTAATTCAATCAATCAATCAATCATACCATTTGTATAGCGCACTACTCACCCGGGAGGGTCTCAAGGCGCTTGGGGGAAGGGGTATGCTACTGCTCGAACAGCCAGGTCTTGAGTTGTTTCCTGAAGGCGAGATGGTCCTGGGTCAGCCGAAGGTGGATGGGGAGGGAGTTCCATGTCTTGGCAGCCAGGTAAGAGAAGGATCTTCCTCCGGCGGTGGCTCTTCGGATGCGTGGTACGGCTGCGAGGGCGAGGCTGGTGGACCGTAGCTGGCGGGTGGGCGTGTAGAAGGTCAGGCGGTCGTTGAGGTACTTGGGGCCCAGGTCGTGGAGAGACTTGTGTGCGTGGGTGAGGAGCCGGAACGTGATCCTCTTGTCGACGGGGAGCCAGTGCAGGTTCCTCAGGTGGCTGGAGATGTGGCTGCGTCAAGGGACATCCAGGATGAGTCGGGCGGAGGCGTTCTGGATGCGCTGGAGTCTTTTCTGTAGCTTGGCTGTGGTTCCGGCGTAGAGGGCGTTTCCGTAGTCTAGTCGGCTGGTGACGAGTGCCTGGGTGACAATCTTCCTGGTCTCGGTCGGGATCCAGCGGAAGATCTTGCGAAGCATACGTAGGGTGTTGAAGCACGATGAGGAGACGGCGTTGACTTGTATGGTCATCGAGAGGGAGGAGTCCAGGATGAAGCCCAGGTTGCGTGCGTGGTCGGTTGGCTTGGGTGCGGTGAATATGAACAACTGTGCCCCTGCACTAACACAATACATGGAAAGCTTCAAAAGTTTGAATAAAATTGTTTACATGTAATAGTGACATTTAGCACATCAATCTAAACAGATAGTGGAGGTACGTAATTCAGTGACAAAAGGTCGAGTGAGAAGGGTAAGTCAATTAATAGTCTGTAATTAAAGTGTCCATTTTCTGTTTATTGTTCCGTTTCAAAAGCCAACACGTGTTTCATCGCAAGGAACAAATGCGAATCTTCAGGGCTAAACAAAAAAATACAAAGTACATCTTCACTAAACATGTTCTGTTTGTGGAATTTTTGCAAAGAAGGGTGACTCTTGGTGTCACCATGGTGACACAAGGCATGCTAAAAAGGTGGGGGGGTGACTTGGTGTCTATGTGAAGAACAGTCATGGCTAAAGTGACATATGTGACACGGTGGTGTGTGTGGTGCCAAACGATATTTTTTATATAACAGTGACTAGTGTAACTCGTTATTATACATTTAGAAAAACTGGCCGGTCTGAGAAGTGAAGTGGTGAGGCAGATAGTGTGTGTGATAGAAAGGACGATATCCCCAGTGACTCATGAGTGACATATGTTAACATAATGGAGTCAAACTACACGAAAAGTGATGGCAGTGTTACATAATTGTGATTGTTCGTCTAATGGTATGCTGAGCTTGCGGTATTTTAAATTTGTAAAAGCAATTGTGCACAACCTTTCTAGACCAAGTCTGTCCTATCTAGGTAGAATGCCGATTTGAAATGCCAGACATACCTGGAAAAAATGGCTTTAGAGATCGGATGTGCTGGTTCGGATAAAACACAAGAAGGGGCGCGAAAAGACCGGTCAGTGCGTGGACTATGTTGATTGTCACAGACAGGATTTCAAATCAAGGATAGAAGAGAGATGGAGGAAAAAATGGATACGTGAAAATAATGAAAAAGTAAAAAGTAAAACAAAGTACAAAACACGCTGGGCGTTAGGTTTAAATGTAGGAAGAGAAGGTTTTGTATATTACACCAAAAAGAAAAGGAATGAGGGATAATGCTTTCAAAAAATAGTAGCATTAAAACAAAAAAAAACCCGGGGGACAGGGCTACATATGATCTATAGCCTCGGGGTGACAGTAGTCATGATTCATAGTGGGGTGCTATCTGAAATAGTAAAGGAACTCACCAGGAAAATCTAAATTGTGTTTTCATAGATTTCGGTTCTAAGGGTATTTGCCACGGTCGGGGCGGAATCCCAAGTATCGAATTATTGGACAATAGTATCTTTAGTGTAGAGAAACAAATCTGCAATTAGAGCAAGTATAAGGCGCAATGTCAATAGCAATATAAGTCGTCAAAAAACACGAAGGCAGAGAGGGCGCATAAGTGTAGAATCCCACCTACCTCGGTAATTAACAGGTTAGGTGGAGACCGGGAGGAGAAAGGTCTTCGTGGTTTGGGCGGGTGCGCTCGTGACCAACAAAATACCTTGTCCTTAGAAGAAAATAAAAGGAGGGGTTTAGTCTTCATGTAATCCACAGGATACAAAACGTTTTCTAATGTAGTTACCAAGCTACATAGGGTTGCAGATGTTATGTGACCCAGAGCGCTTACCTAGCGGACGAAATTCTCCCTCTTGGAGTTTCCCGGCGCCGTGTTTCAGAAACGGACACGTGACCGGAAGTGGAGTTCCTTTAAATACCATTTACGTATGGGTTTGTTGGAGAGACTAGAACGTGGCCATCGAGCTCTATTGCAGAGAGAATGGCAGAAAGAAGAAGAAACACTACCCTGAGTGGTAGGGTAGAGGAAATATATATCAGTGCTCGAAGGATATTGTTTTCCCCAAAACGAGCGCGGGCGGGCCGGGGTTTTTCGACGTGCCCAAAGTCGGTGTAAAGTATTACCTTCTCGTTTGCAAATCAAGTATTCTAAAACACTTTTTACAAAAAATATATATTTTTTATTTTTTGTTTTAAATGTTGTAAACAATAAAATAAATGGTATGTTCCTTACAAAAATATCTTGAGATCGTGGATAAAATTAAAGAGGTGATCCGCTTTCACTAATGCGAGGCCCCATTGCCTACACCATTTACTCTTGTTTTCCATCATCCAGCGGTTACCCAGGTGTGCGCCCAGTGTATCTGGAATTCCAAAAAGACCTCAGCAGTTGTTTATCGGCTTGGGTGCGGTGCCCAGGGCTGGGGGCCACCAGGAGTCGTCCCAGGCGGAGGGCGAAGATCCCAGGATGAGGACTTCCGTCTTGTCCGAGTTCAGTTTCAGGCGGCTGTCCTTCATCCACTCGGCGACGTCTTTCATCCCTTCGTGTAGGCAGGTTCTGGCGGCGTCGGGGTCTCTGGTGAGGGAGAGGATCAGCTGGGTGTCGTCGGCGTAAGAGATGATGTTGAGGTTGTGCTGGCGTGCGATGGCTGCAAGAGGTCTCATGTAGACGTTGAAGAGGGGGTCTCTGGTGAGGGAGAGGATCAGCTGGGTGTCGTCGGCATAAGAGATGATGTTGAGGTTGTGCTGGCGTGCGATGGCTGCAAGAGGTCTCATGTAGACGTTGAAGAGGGTGGGGCTGAGTGAAGATCCTTGCGGGACGCCGCAGATGACTTCGGTGGCCTCGGAGCGAAACGTGGGGAGGCGGACTCTTTGTGTTCTTCCGGCGAGGAACGAGATGATCCACTCCAGTGCCTGCTCTTGGATACCGATGTTGCTGAGGTGCTGGACTAGGGTGCGGTGGCAGACAGTGTCGAACGCAGCGGAGAGGTCCAGGAGGATGAGGGCCACTGTTTCCCCCTTGTCGAGCAGGGTCCGGATGTCGTCGGTGGCTGTGATGAGGGCGGTCTCGGTGCTGTGGTTGGCTCTGAAGCCGGACTGCGAGGGGTCGAGGGATCCGTTCGTCTCGAGGAAGGCGGTCAGCTGTCTGTTGACGATCTTCTCGATGACTTTAGCAGGAAAAGGGAGGAGCGAGATGGGGCGGAAGTTTTTGAGGTCGGTGGGGTCCGCTGTAGGTTTCTTCAGGAGGGCGCTGAGCTCGGCGTGCTTCCAGCTCTCCGGGAACGTGGCGGTGTTGAAGGAGGTGTTGATGATGTTCCGGAGTTGGGGTGCGAGGGTGGAGTCGGCCTTGTTGAAGACGTGGTGTGGGCAGGGGTCGGTCGGTGATCCGGAGTGGATGGTGTTCATCGTGCGGGTTGTGTCTTCGGTGGTCACTGTGGTCCAGGTGCGAAGGGTGGCGGTGGGGGGCATGGGTTCGACGGTTGGGTGCGTGGGTGGTGCGCCGAAGCTGTTGTGGATGTCGGCGATCTTGCGGTGGAAGAACGAGGCGAGGGAGTCGCAGAGGTCTTGTGACGGAGTGATGTCGTTGGTGCCGGTGCTGGGGTTGGAGAACTCCTTGACGATGGTGAAGAGTTCCTTGCTGTCGTGGGCGTTGTTGTCCAGTCGTTCCTTCAGGGATTTCTTCTTGGTGGTGCGGATGAGATGGTGGTGCTTGCAGGTAGCGTGTTTGAGGGCGGTCATGTTGTCGGTGGTCCGGTCGAGGAGCCAGGCTTTCTCGAGGGTGCGGCAGGTTTTCTTGGAGTCCTTGAGTTCGTCGGTGAACCAGGATGCCTTCTTGCTTCTGGGTCTGCTGGGAGGTTTCTTTAGTGGCGCAAGGTTGTCGGCGCAGGCGGTCAGCCACTGTGTGAAGTTGCGGGCTGCTTCGTTGGGGTCCGTTGTGTTGGCGGGTGGGCTCTGGCTGAGGGAGGTGGTGAGCTGGTCCGCGGTGATCTTGCTCCAATTCCTGTGAGGTACCTGTTGCGGGTGGTGGTGAGTCGTGGTTCTTTTGAAGCTGAAGTGGACGCAGCTGTGGTCGGTCCAGTGGAGTCCGGTGGCGTGGCTGAAGGTGATGTACTTGCTGGAAGAGAAGACGAGATCAAGCGTGTGGCCGGCGTAGTGGGTGGGGGTGTTGACCAGTTGCTTGAGTCCGATGTTGGCGAGGTTTTCCAGCAGGGCTGTGGTGTTGCGGTCCTTGTTGTTCTCCAGGTGGAAGTTGAGGTCCCCTAGGAGGATGTAGTCAGCGGAGGGGAGGGCGTGTGGGCTGATGAAGTCTGTGATGTCTTCGCTGAATTGTGTGCGTGGTCCCGGGGGTCTGTAGACGAGGGTGCCTCTGAGGGTCGTCTTTGGGTCGGTGTGAATCTGGAAGTGCAGATGTTCGGCTGCGGCGAAGGAGTCGTTGGCGTCGGTCGTGATGAGGATGGTGTTCTTGTGGACGATGGCGATGCCTCCTCCGGTCTGGTTGATGCGGTCCCTCCTGATGATCTTGTACCCGTCCGGGATGGCGATGTCGGGTGCAGAGGAGGTGTTCATCCAGGTTTCCGTGAGGAAGGCGATGTCCGGTGATGTAGCGTCGAGGAGGTTCCAGAGTTCCACAGCGTGTCTGTGGACGGAGCGGGTGTTGAGCAGGATGCACTTGAGGTGGTTGCTGCTGGTGCTTGTCTTGGCGGGTGCTGGGCAGGTTCGGAGGCAGTTGAACTTGCAGGTGCAGCAGGTGAAGGGTCCGTGGGTGCGTCTCGGGGTGGCTCGGCAGCAGGCGTGGGACCGGCCGGCATTGAGTGCGTTGAGAGTGGCGGCGTCGTAGGTCTGTCGGGTTGTCTTGCATCGGCGGGGAGGGCCAGGGGTCCTGGCGCTGGGCGCGGTCCAGGCGCAGACGGGCTTACCTTTGGCGCACCTTCGGTGCTCAATCGGTGCTCCCGCTGCGCGCGTCCGCTGCGCGGTCGCTCAGGGGGCGTCATAAGTAAGGAGCCGGGAGGTCGGGTCAGCTGGGTGGCGGGAGCGGGGCGGCAAATGGGCAGGAGGGGGGCGGAGTCGGCGGAGGTCTGTGGCGGGAAGGAGGTCTGAGGGCGGCTCAGCGGCGGCTGGGTCGTCCGGCGGAAGGGAGCAGCACACAAGGAAGGGGGAGGGCAGCAGAAGGGAGGAAAGGGGTACACTGAAGGAAAAAAGGCAAAAACAGAAGGGAAAAACGAATGTAGCAGCAGAGGGGAAAAAGAATACACCGAGGCAACAACGAGGCAGCAGAAGGGGGGAAAAGTTAGCAGAAGGCAATAACGAGGCAGCAGGAGGGGGAAGAGTGAACAGGCGGCAGCAACGAGGCAGCAGAGCAGAGCTCAGGCAGTCAGGCAGTCAGCGGGCAGGAGCAGCGGAGTGGGGGCGACCTCGCCTGGGCAGGCTCATCTAATTGAAGATGTGATTCAAGGCACGTTGAGGCAGTTGTGATAAATTAGATCCTCTGTAGTGCTACCCAAAGTAGGGTGGATTTTACGAGTGATATATGGTGGATCGAGGTCCACACATACAGTAGGAGCTCTGAGTGCCTCTTCATGGCAGAACTCAAACATTACTTTGGCAACATCTTAGCCCGGCTTCCACTTGCCTTGAGATGGCACAATTGCATTAATGCACAAAGCACTTTGGGGCATATTATCAAGGACAGGTGATACATTATCGCCGCTTTTATCGGCAGGAAACTGCCGATAAAGCGGCGATAATGGCCTTGATAATATGCTCTATGAATTCCAATCGAAGCCCATGTTAGATGTGAACACATAAGGTGAATGATTGCGTTCATTTTTAGAATGGTATACTCATGTGATGTCATACTGGCGACCAGTGCTTAATTTATACAAAATGAAATACCAGGGCCCTTTTCGGAAGGCCACGGCAGCCTGCACCACCCATACCCTGTCTGCACTGCTAATGACAGTACCAGCATAACACCTAACCATTACACTTCTAGAAGTGTGACAATTCAGAATATTTCAGGCCCACAAAGCTTTAAAAAGGGCATAAGAGGCTGGTATTATTCATTTTCAAGGTCTATTGACTTAATAAACACTTTTGTTGTACTCATCTCAAACTAAAAAGACAGCACCACCATGTGGTGGACTGTCCCTAGAGTTGATGCTGACAATAAAGTATGGGTCCCGAGCACTTGAAACCACCGGCAGCACAAATTAAGCAAAGCTGAACTGGTCTGGCCCCGGTATCTAACACACCACACAAGCCTTTTTTTAATTGATTGTTTGATAATGTATATTAAAAAGATTTTAATTAATCTACCAGTAAAAACATTTACTTACTTTGACTACGTTCTGCACAACATCTTTTGCGCCTGGGGTTTTCCCTCAATTGACCAGTTTTGAAATGCAGAGAACAAAAAATGCAGAGACTTGACCTCCAGATTTTTCCAACAAAGACTAAAGTGGAATGCCCTATAGCTCGACTGGTCTGGCTAATTTCTCAATAAATGTTTCCACTAAGTCCCCTGATCCCAGCAGTTCTCATCAAACTGACATACCCGAGAACCAGGAGGATTCTTATTGCATGAGAGAAGCCCTGTCAGTAGTAGTTTAAAGACCTCCTTCATGGGTTAGAACAACCACACAAGAGACTGCTGTGCACAACGGACCTTCTGCAAATGTTCAGGAGCCAGATGCTGCATACTAGCCTAGTATCATTGAGTTTGGTGGCCAGTTTCCTCAATTCATACAAATTTAACCTCCTACAGGATTGCATGGATTTTCAAGGGAAGGTAAACATATTTCCAGCAGAGCTTCTTAAGCTTTTGGAAGGAAAAGATGCTGCATTTGTTTTTCTCAGAATAATGTACTTCCTACACACGTCAAGAAGTTTTTTTTACTTCCACATCTTTTTGATCTGGCCAGATCAAGTTTGCAATTTTCTTCCATAGAAGTCTACCCACTAGGCATTATTGCCTACATGTAACTCTTATTTACAAGATCTCAGTGGATAAGGATTTCCCGGGGCATAAAGAAAGTTTTTCCCAATTCACAGCCTTTCACTTCTGTGGAAATAAAATGTTGTCCTTTCAAGACTCAGGGGTTCTTCATTCAAGCCTGTCTTTAAGACCTCTTCAGGAAGGCCGTCTTAAATCGTATAAGTTTTCCATTATAATAGGGTGGTAATGAGGTCTCAATTCCCATCTCTAATAGTTTGGAATTTTTACCTGCCAAGAGATCTCTCCATATTCTTACCATGAGAAAAGTCCTAAAATTGTATATAGACAAAACTAATGATATCAGAACATCCCAACAGTCATTTGTTAATTGTGGTCAATTATGTACAGGTTTGGTCTCATCTAAGCAATACGTATCTAAAATAATCTGTTCTACTTTGCAAAGAAAAAGCAAATAAAACTTTTCTGCTAAACTGAAAGCCCACACAACCAGGAATAAAGTGGCTTCTGCTCTGTTACTGGTAAATATCCCAATTTCTGAGATCTGCACGACAGCTACCTGGAGATTTGTTCATAACTTTACAAAACACTACTGTCTTGATTTCGACACTAGATCAGATTCACAAGTTGGGGAGGCCTCCTTGAGAAATCCCGATGTATTGGCTTCTAGGTTACCTTTTCTCCCTGTCATTGCGGATCGATGAGATGGGCTTCCTATTCTATTACATGCTTAGGATTATCAATGGTGATCCCCTAAAGAAAAATAAAGTTTCTTCCCTGTAATCCTAGTTCTCCTTCGGGAGAATCTCAATTTAAATCATAGGCAGCCCACCCTCCTCTCCAGTCAAAGGGTAAAAGATAATTAATATTCCTTATGTAATTACATTTTTTATTGGATTCATAAAGAATACTTGAGGCACCTACAGGGCATAATGGGATACTTTATGGGTTGGAGTCTTTAAAAGTGCAGTCTTGCTTTTCAGCTTAACATTACTGAAACCTATTCGTCTACATTGCCCTTCTTTTCCAATCATTTACTTACACAAATCTTTGATAAAGATTCTGTTTTGGTATCTTGCATAGATTCACATGCTCGAATCATCCCCGCCGTCGGGGTGGGTGTCTCACGGTAAAAATAAACATATATATATAATGTAGTAATACATATCATAATATGGTATAATGCACTGCACAGTCACTGCAGTAGCCCATCCATGTCATTTTGTAAAAAAAAGACCAAAGTTGAAACACAGCCAATCAGGCTCTAGCACTCTATAGAACACTCCACAGATAGGCAAGTCCCTCAGATGTTCTAGCACAAGTGGCAAAGTGATATATCAGTAATAAGGGAAGCCTCTCCGAGGAGGAGGGGGGGTCGCAAGTGAATCTACCAATACTGTATAACTGAAGATACAGGTAAGTAACTCATTTTCTTATCCGGTATTGGAACTTTCATAGATTCACGTGCTTGAATCATAATAACTAGCAGTTATACAATTTTAAATCTTAGAAGATGGCGGGTATCATATGAATGACAAATAGATTTCCTCATAAATAGATATAGTGAAGTAGTGTGGCTCACTGGTTAGAGGCGGCAGACCCGAGAGCAGAGGACGGCCCGGGACCAGGGTTCGATTCCCGGCGCGGCAGGTTTCTGGACCAGGGTCAGCGGACTCGATAATTCTCTCGCCTCGGTGCCCACTCTGATCAGCGATCACACTCGGCAACTCTGGGCATTAGCTTGCCTCATCTTCACTAACGGCCCCACCAGACCGCCGGGGATGCCTGGTCTCACCCTGGAGATACCCATTAAGGGACCATCTCTCAGGGAAGCCAGGAAGGGTTTCGCAGCGGTCGAAGCGCCTTGGGACCCTACGGGTAAGTAGTGCGCTATATAAATGCCTATACATACATACATACATATATGTACATATCTACTTCATATGTATGACAATATAAAATAGAAGCATATATGCATAAAGAGAACTCAACATAGCAATCATATGTGAAGCAAGTACATTGAATTAGCTTTAATAATTAATCACCTCCAAAACAGAGGCTTACTTTATTGGAAAAGATTACGTAAGACTGCTTGTCCTGCCTCTGCTTCTGCCTCCATAGCCAAATCCAAGCAGTTATGCCGTGTAAATGTATGCACATTTTTCCATGATGCGGCCCGGCAAATGTTATCTAATGGCGCTGTGAGGATGACACTGCTCTGGTGGAATGAGCCTTAGGTTTGAAAGAAAGCGGTCTGCCTGCTGTACCATGGCAAAATTTAATGGCATCTGCAATCCACCTTGCAATTGTTGCTTTAGTCACTGCAGTACCTGGCTTTTGCGCACCATAGGACACAAGCAGTTGATCTCTGAATGCTCTTAGTATGTGAAAGATAAAATGTGAGGCACCTTTTTATATCCAATGTATGAAGTGCCTTTTCAGCCATGGAATTAGGATTAGGAAAGAATGCTCTTAGAATAACCGGCTAATTAAGGTGGAAAGTTGAGGTACCTTTAGAATAAATACTGGTTTTGTTCTAAGAAGAATATAGTCATTAGTAAAGCGAAGGTAAGGCTCTTTAATTGTGAAGGCTTGAATTTCGCTGAAATAAGAGACAACAATAACGCAACTTTCCAGGAAATGTATTTGAGTTCAGCTCTGTGTATAGGCCCAAAAGGTTGTTTCATAAATTGCGCCAGAACTAGATTGAGTCTCCATTCCGGAGGAGGAGTTCTTACAGGAGGGGACATTCTGAAAAGTCCTTTCATAAACTGTTTTACCAATTGACATGAACAAAGAGATACATCTCCAGAGGATCGCCTGTTAGTCAAGATGGCAGCCAGATGTAACAAAATATATGTGAACATAAGGCTGGATTTAGCCAGGGAGAGCAGATAAGGTAACATTTTATCAGGAGAAGACTCAAGTGGGTGCACCCTGTTACGAAGGCACCATGAACAGAAACGTTTCCATTTGAGAGTGTAAGTTTTAATCATGGAAGGTGCCCTTGCTTTAAAAAGGATGTCTCTACAGTCTTGCAGCAAGTCTAAGTCCTTAAACTCAGTGAGTTCAGTAACCACGAATGTAGGTGCAGTGTGTCTGGATATGGCTGGAGAATCTGGCCCCTGCCTATTGTTAACAGTGTTGATCATACAGGAAGGCGATAAGATCTGCATTCTGAGAGCAGGAGAAGCTCTGTGACGCAATGCTGTCGTGGCCAATGTGGAGCATTGAGAATCATTCGGTACAGCTCTCTTTTCAGTTTCATTAGGAGCCTTGGAATAAACGGAAAAGGACGGAAAAGGAGGGAATACGAGGTGCAGATCCCTGTCCACCTTATTTAGAAGGCATTTCCCTACGAACCTATTTCTGGCTCCCAGCTGACAAAAAAATGACAATTCTAGTTCATTCCCGAAGTGATCCAAGTTGGGCTTGCCTCACATCTTCCTAGCTCCCATTTGTGGAAGTCCTGGTTAAAGCATCCGCTAGACTGTTCTTCCCTCCTGGCAGATGGTCCACCTTGAAAGATATGTGGTGAGAGAGAAGCCAATTCCAGATTTCATGTGCTTCCTTCAATATGATGTGGGAGCGTGTGCCTCCTTGTTTGTTCAGGTAATGCATACATGTGGTATTGTCTGTCCTTATCAGAACGGAGGCCCCCTGAATCCTTGGGATGAAACCCAGTAAGGCGAGAGAAATGGCTCAGAGTTCCAGAAAGTTGATGTGCATTGTTGAGAGCGCTTTGGACCACTTGTCCCTTATCCGGAGGTCCTGAAGGTGGGCCCCCCATCCTTCCAAAGAAGCATCTGTAGTGAGGAAGAAATACGCAGTCCCAGAATGGAAAGTTAGCCCTATTGAGAGATTTCTGGAGCGCTGCCACCAGAGCTGAGCTGTCTTCATGACTGGTGTTATTCGCACCAGGTCATCGAATGATCCGGTCTCCTGAAGCCATTGATTGTCTAGTTCCTCCTGTATTGGTCTCATTCTAAAACAAGCGAAAGGTACCATCAGAACTGCAGAGGACATCATGCCCAGTAGAGATTTTGTCAGCCTCACAGAAGCAAACGTTTTTCCCTTCAGCTCTGATGCTAGAGAAATAAGGTGTGTTTGCCTTCTGTGGACAAGAATGCCTTGTCTTGGATAGTGCCTAGGACTGCTCCTAGAAAAAGTATTGTTTGAGATGGTTGCAGAACTGACTTCTGAAAACGAACGAAACATTTGTAGGCAGATTTTGTAGTTACTTGTAGGACGTGTTGAAAAGATGTTGCTTTCACCACCCAATTATCTAAGTAAGGAAACAGCTGCGGGCTCTGAAGCATGAGATCAGCAGCACCTGGTGCCAGACACTTGGTGAATACTCTTGGGGCTGACTGCAGACAAAAAGGGAGGACTCTGAACTGAAAATAAGCGCCTGCCACAGGTAAACGGAGAAACTTTTGATGTTTGGGATGAATAGGGAAGTGGAAATATGCATCCTGGAGGGCGGAGCTAGCACAAGACCTTAATGGCCGCTTGAGCCCGGAGCTCTGCTGAGTCGTCGCCCTATCCTTTAATTATCCTGCAGCAGCAGCAACAATTGCGCCCCCAGGATAGCGCTTTGGTGGTCGGAAGGTGTGCGGACGAAACAAAGAAGCCGGTACCTGAGATCTGAGGCTGGTGGAACGATCCGCTGCCTGAGAAGTGTTGGCGGCTGGGCCGTGAAGCACTGGCCCACAGTGGAGGCACCTGCCGGAGTGCGTGCAGTGACGTGCGGCCACTGCCTAGCCTGCGGGGCGCCTGTACCGGACCTCTGCCGTCTGGGAGCCGGGATCACCGTGGTCCGTACCGGCGTCTGTCGGAGGTGCCCCGGTGATATGTGGTGCCTGCGGGGGATCTGCGGTGGTCCTGAAGAGTACCCGACGGTGAGAGGGGGAGCATGAGAAGCCCAGGGGCCTGTGCTGCTTGCGGCGGCGCTGGTCCTCTTTCGGAGCTACCTAGTCCCTGTTGGAGGTGGCGGAGATTTGCCTAAGGGAGCGCATTACCCACGCTCCTCGGCTGGGCTGCGCATAACGACTTTGTGTGCTGGGGCCCTCTTTTCAGGCACTATTCTACCCTGCTGGGGATGCTGCGAGCTGTGGGATGACCGAGGTCCATGATTTGAGGATAGCAGTGAGGTGGAGCGTCAGTACAGGATCGGCCCAGATCCCCCTGGAGCTTGGTGGTGCAGCGGCTGGTGAGCTACCGCTAGCACAGACGCTATACACCCTACGTGATTGAGGTGCCGGTCGGAGGAGACCTGAGGCTGCTTTCCTGCGTTTGCGGGGGCACTGGCCTGGATTCACCTCCTCTTTGTTCCTCTGCCCGGTGACTGCGAGCGGGGCATCCTGTTCGCCTCAGTGCCCAGGGATATTTGCTGACTACTGTGAGGGCTGTGAGGTAAGGGCCTTGGCCAGCTGGGCTGCGAGATGGAGAAGGTTGCTTGGGTGGTTTGGGTCTGGAGGTTCAGTGCAGGACTTATTCACTGCTGCCAGGCCAGGCAGAGTGTTTGTGCCTGTGTGCCAACGGTGGGGGCTGTAACATTCAGCAAGCACGGGCAAAGGAGATAAGACCCAGTCTAAACTGGCCTTTGATCGGAAGAAATCCAGACCCCTCGACCCTGCCCCGGAAGGGGGCGCTGAGAGTCCACCGCCAGCGCAGGAGGGTGCAGAATCGGATATCCGCAACATCCTAAAAACGATGGAAAAGTCTCTTCAGAGCGGCATCACCTCTTTGGGCACAAAAATAGATGCCCTCACTTATAGAATGGAAAGAATGGCTGAACCCCTCGATAAACAGGTGGAACGATTAGATATGTCCGAACGACGCCTTACTGAAGTAGAAGAGGCTCACACTACTCTTGATGCTGACCATAAGCAGCTAGGTAAGGTCTTACGGGTCCTGCAGGACAAGACGGAGGATATAGAAGCACGTTCTCGGCGTTGCAATCTACTAATTGTTGGCCTGCCGGAGACGACAGCCACAGGCAATATGGACCAGTTTGTCGAGAAACTGCTTATTACGTTGCTTGGAGACGGTGTTTTCTCCGCTATGTTCGTGGTGGAGAGAGCGCATAGGGCCCTGGGACCGAGACCCCCACCAGGAGCTACACCGCGACCGATAATTGCGAAGCTCCTCAACTACCGTGACCGAGATGCGGCTCTTTCTTGTAGTTAGGGAGAAGAAGATCTTGCGATATGAAGGCACTGAACTGTCCCTATACCCGGACTTCACCGCCCGTGTGCAGGAAGCGCGCAGACATTTTGTCCTGCTTAAGAGATAGCTCCGCGATATGGGTGTGGACTACGCCATGCTTTACCCAGCAAAGCTGCGGGTGAACAGGCAGGGGAGGTCGCATATCTTCACTGACCCTAAGCTTTGACAGCAAGCCATCAGGAGCTGGACTAAGGAGCGAAAGGATAGTCCGGAGAGATTACAGCAGGTGGAGTCAGATGGTGCCCCGCTGGACGAACAGGACTGAAGTGTTGAACCGGATGATTCCAGGGCGGTGAGAGGTTCTGGGGGCTGTGGGGTGGAGGTATTTCACTTTGGGATATGAGGGACTGCAGGTTAATCACTTCGATTCCTGGATATTGTGGGTACACTACTGTTTTGCTACTGGCTAAAATGGTGCTGATGCGGCCAAGTGATAACTGCCTTTAATGTAGGACGGTCGCGTCTAGTCATGGTCGGAGTTGTTACTGCGAGACTGTGGCTAGAGACACTATCCCTCTCGCGGGGGGCGGTCTGAGAGTAATGGAAAAAGGGTGTTGTGGGGTCCTGTTTATTTGCTTGTGGAGGGGTATGTAGTTTGCTTGCAAATGCTGACAATATTGTTGCGATGACAAGGAGGGAATCGGGCTGGTTATAATTGTTGTTGGTAACTGTTTAAGTAGGGCACGAGGGGCTACCTCCGCTCATGTGTGCCTGGCACTGTTGTTGCTTTTACTCTAGCCGGGAGTAAGGTTTTGGGGGATATGGGGAGAAGGGGGAAGTTTATTGGAATCCATGCGACCATGTTGGGGGAGGTCTGCTGTGGGTGGGGGAGGGGGTAGACGGGGGATGTTCATCAAGAGGGATTGTTCAAGGGGTTGGTTGATTGCTGGACGATTGGTGCACTGCTCGCTAGTTCACAAACGTACTTGTTTCACAATGTGTTTTACCCATGTAGTTATTGTCACGTGATTTGCCTGAATCCCGGGGGCGGGAGGGCGGAATACGTGTTATGTCATGGAATGTTAGGGGACTTAATGATCACCGCAAGTTAAGAAAGGTGCTGAATTATCTCAATAGACAGAATGTTGATTTAGCGCTCCTGCAAGAGACACATTTGCCCCAGACGAGCACCATGCTGCGTTCTCTGGGATTGGAGGGTAATATCAACTCGGCAGGGTTCACCACGCACGCTAGGGGTGTATTGACCTGGACTAACCCCAAGACACCACTCAAGCTTACACTACTACAAACGGATGTAGGTGGCCGTTATGTCATGTCCAAATGCCAGGGTTGGGGCTTAGACCTCTTCATCATTAATGTATACGGACCCAACTATGACTGCCCAGAGTTCTTTAGTGACATCCATCGCTAGGCTTATTAGCCAATTTGGGGATACCAAGGTCCTGTGGGGAGGGGACTTTAACTTGGTTAGGCACCCATACCTAGATAGATCGGCGGGCCCCCCTAGCACCCCAGAGGCCGCTGCGCGTAAGTTAGAAGAAGTTATGGTTTGTTTGGACATATGCGATGGGTGGCGTGAGAGAAGCGGTGTAAGAGGGGGTTATACACACTACTCGGCGTACCAAACATACACACACGTATTGATTATTGGATGATATCTACTTCACTGATGAATCAGGTTCGGCAATGCATTATTTTGCCACGCACGCTTTCTGACCACTCACCACTGGTGCTTGCTTTGGATGCACCAAAGAAAAGTCAACCGCCATTCACTTGGAGATTTCCCCTGTACTCTCTATTAGATCTGTTATTTAAAGAGGAATTGACGGTTGCTATTGAGACCTTTTTCGAGACAAATATTGCCTCTGTAGATATTTTCCAGACTGTCTGGGAAACATTTAAAGTGTACATAAGGGGTATCGCAATGGCTAAGCATTCGGGTGTGCTCAAGGCTATTAGGAATAAGTTGTCTGAAATAGAAGCTAAACTGAAAGTTCTAGAGCAGCGACGACTTACTGGGAGCAATGAATCTTTAGACAGTGAAATTAAGTTGCTACTTGAGGAATATCACGGCACTGCCGATAGTGAGGTGAAGTACCTTGGCAAGTATGCCACGGCGTGCTCAAATGGTGAAGGGGACAGACCGGGGCTGTTTTGGCCCGACTAATGAAGGCGCGTTGAGGTAGGACGCAGGTTTCTGAAATCCGAGCGGCGAATGGTGTAATGCTGACGGACGAGGTCGATGTGGCCGATCGCTTCAGGCAGTACTATGCCGGCCTGTATGAGTCCAGGTCTGTAGGAGCGGAAGAGCAGATTTTGGAGTACCTTAAACATATACGACTCCCGTTTCTCCCGGATTCACACAGGGCACTCCTTATGCACCCGATAGAGAGAGATGAAATTCTTGAGGCATTGGGTAGTATGAAGGCTAGTAGTGCCCCGGGGACTGATGGCTTATCTGTGGCCTTTTATAAGGCGTTTTTAGAGCAACTGCTACCACATCTAGCTACTCTGTTCGATGACATGTTTATTACGGGCACCCTTCCCCAGACTATGAGGGAGGCACTACTGGAAGCCATCCCCAAACCAGGTAAGCCTCTGGAAAAATGCAGCTCGTTCCGCCCACTCTCCCTTCTTAATGTGGACACTAAATTGTTCGCTAAAGTATTGGCTAATAGACTTGCACTGGTGTCACATGTCCTGGTTGCCCCGGAACAGGTGGGATTGATACCGTCCAGGAATCTAACTTATAACATACGTACAGTGTTTGGGACAATGCAACACGTTCACCAGGAGAACAAGGCTGTAGCAGTTTTTCTGGATATGTAAAAAGCATTTGATTCTGTGGAGTGTTCGTTTCTTAGGCAGGTACTGACAAGAATGGGGCTTGGGGCGGTCTTTTTACAACTTTTGGGGACTCTGTATTATAAGCCCACGGCTGGCGTATGCAAAGGGGACCTGGTTACTGCCCCCTTTCCCATTACTAGAGGCACGAAGCAGGGTTGCCCCCTGTCCCTGCAGCTATACGCCTTGGTAGCGGAAGCTTTGGCCTGTGCTCTGCAGGAGTATCATGGCAACGAGGGTATTGAATTCCCAACATACAGAATATTAGTATCAACTTATGCCGATGATACGCTCCTGTATGTACGTGACCCTGAAAACAACCTGGCCTCAATCATCAGGGAGGTGGTTCACTTCAGAGCGTTGTCTGGTCTGAAGGTTAATTGGGAAAAGTCACTGGTCTTCCCACTTACTCCGGCAACCACAGAATTTGATATGGAATATCCTCTACAATGGACTGAGGACTCAGTTCGATATTTGGGCATCAGGCTACACACAGACGCTGAGATTGTATTTCGAGAGAATTATGGGATGGCCATCTCTAAGTTGGAGGATGACGTGGAGTAGTGGTGCCATCTCCCACTGTCCTTAATGGGGCACAGCTCTATTATGAAAATGGTGGTCTTGCCAAGACTTTTATTCCTATTCACGAACATTCCCCTAGTACTTCCGCGTTCCTTCTTTCACAGGTTTCGACAGTCCATGTTGAAATTGGCTTGGGCCGGTAGGCAGGCTAGGGTACGTGGGATATCCTCACACTTCCGTATCATCTGGGGGTCTGGGCGCACCAGATTTTGAATTGTACTACAGGGCGGCACAGAGAGCTCTACTTCATCCCTGGATACACGGCGAGACTGATATCCCCTTCCTACGGATGGAGAGACTGTTTGCCGAGCCAATGCCTATGCCGGCTGTAATAACTGAGCCTGCCTACTGCAGGACCGGTATTTTAGACTCACTTAATGCTACCAGACATGCGTGGCACTGGGTTTTGCAGAATCAAGTGGGTGCATTGCTGCATTCACCGTCAATGCCACTTGAATGGATGAGATGGCTAGGTCCTTGTACGGAAAGGGGCATCATCCTTGCGTTGCGTGCATTGAACATGACTGTTGCTGGAGACCTCTTTCAGGGCGGGAAGGTTCGAACCACAGAGCAACTGCTTGCGACCCAGGGGGTGCCACCCTCCTGAATAAGTTCCAGTTTCACAGGGTGCGTGGGGTCTTGCGGGCACTGCTGGGTGACGGTTTAGAAGAACCCCCAGAGGTACTGGAACTAACACACGTTATTAAGACCACTTCCCCCCCCAAGATGATTACAAATATATACAAAATCGCCATGTCGCATAAATACTCGGCGGCTAGGCTGGCATGGCAACGGGACTTGGATATACAGTTGGAAGATGAGAAGTGGTTCTATTGTTGTCTGAGTACTAGGAAAATAACACTTAATGGCAGGCACAGGCTGGTACACTTTAAATATATTAATAGGAAATATTATACCCCTGATAGGTTATACCAATATGGGTTGCGTAAAGACGCTGCTTGTGATAGATGCCACTGTTCCACAGAAGGTTTCCTGCACTTGGCCTGGACTTGCCAGGGAATGTATTCCTTCTGGGAAGGGTGGTTGGCACTGTACTCTCGCTGGATCCATTGCTGGCGCTCCTGGGGTACACCAAAACATTGCCAAAGGCAATATGCAGGCTGGTCGACATGGCCAAAAGACGAGTTGCACTATGCTGGATGAGGGGTCCTGTTCGGACGCTACGGCAGTAGTCCCGTAATATGATGTATTGTTCTACTCAGTCGGAGAACTATAGCAAGCTGCTTCCACCTGGGAGCTGCCCGAAGAATTTTTGGGAATTATTCACTACTTACATGCTTGGTACATTGAGTGACAGCGGGGTGGAGACAACGAGTGCTTGCGATAATGTTGATGCAATTGACGGTGAACCCGCTGCTGATGTCTGAGACACTACGAGATTGTTCTACTTTGTGCAGCGCGCAGGGATTCTGATGAATGGGCTGATAGAAGGGTATATGGTATATTGGAGTTTCCTACCACTTGAGATATTTGGATAGTTTGGGGTCGAGGGGACTGGGTTACTGAACATGCTGGGAGCGTCATGACACACAGGGGCATTATTCCATGACCCTACTTTGGGACCCTTGACGAGATGCAAATGATGAAGCTCTTTGTTGTTTACTGTTTTTCGCCGCCTGCCCTGACTGGGATGTTGGCATAAAGGCAGTGTTAGAAGTTTGGTGAGCACATAAAGTGGATTACATTATGTGGGGCTGGGTGCAGTGTACCAAAACGTGTTCTTGTTTGCTGTCGCACCCAAAAATTTCAATAAATAAATAAATAAAAAAATTTAAAAAAGGAAATATGCATCCTGCAAATCAAGTGTTGTCAACAAATCTGCATGATCGAGAAGCTGTAGTATCTCCTGGAGAGTGACCATGCGGAAGGACTTCTGCAGATATTTGTTTAATTCTCTGAGATCTAGGATTGCTTCCACATTCCCGGCTTCTTTTTTATCAGAAAGAAACAGGAAGAAAAACCTTTCCCCACCTGAGAGTGAGGCACTCTTCCAATAGCTTCTTTCTGGAGCATAATCATGATTTATTTTCTGAGATGTCTGAGATGAGGTGGAAGCCTCTTCAGAGGTGGATGAGGCGGTGGGATCTTTAAAAAATTCTATGGTATGACCATACTTTACTATGTCCACTTGGCCGAAGTGATTTTGCCCCATTGGTGGAAATGTAAGGAAATATTTACAGCATTGGTGTTAGTGTGTGGCCGAATTGTTTCAGGTGCTGGGGAGATGTCACTGTTTTCTAGCATTGTCCCTGGCCTGAGGGAGTTGCTTTCTTCTGTTTTGCTGTCTGGAGTAAGCGTCAGCTGGAGGGGTTCTATCTGACTGCTGTTGTTGATAGCAATATCTATATTGGGATGTCTGAGACTGGAATTTATGATAGTTCCCTCGAAAGGAATATGATCCTCTGCCACTGGCCCCGACGGGTGTCTTCCTATACTGAAGTGTTCCTAAAGCTTTAGCTGTATCCATGTTTTTCTTTATTTCCTGCAAGACATCCTCAGTGTGTTTGCCAAACCGTGTGTACCCATCAAACAGCATGTCTAAGAGCTTACATTGCACCTTAGGACGAAAGGTGGTAGACTTGAGCAATCCTTGGTGACAGAGAACTGCTGTTCCTGCTAGTTGCCTAAAACCAAGAGAGGCCAAATCCATAGATATGTCTATAATTTCCGATGCTGGCCTTTCCCCTTCAAGCAGAATCTTTCTTGCTTTTTGTCATCCAGCAAAAAATCAAAGTATGGCACAACATCAGACCACATTTGGTGGTCGTATCTCTCTAGAATTTCCTCAGATTCCTCAAAAAATTGACTAGAATGCAAAGGAGAGATGTAGGAAGGTTCCTTGTAGAAACCTCTCAAGGACAGATCGTCGACGAGAACCTGGATGACAAGATTGGAGTGAATTGTAAGAAGAGGGCCTTCTTTGTTGCGGCATCGACAAGATCTTCGTCGGCAGTGAAACGGACACCATTGATGCTGAAATAACGACATTTATGTTATTTATTTATTTAAGGGTTTGATACAGCGCTGGCCAGACTCGAAGGTATTGGAGCGCTTTACAATCTTTTGTCATGTAGTAATCGAATACACAGTAAAGCAATAGTAAACAAATTGATTTGTGGTGAATCCTGTTTAGGGAGGGGGGTCAAAGGATCGAGTCCAGAGGTAGGTGATGTAAAAGTCTTCTTATCGACATGACTATATACTCCAATGGGCAAGATTCTGTGGAAGAGTTCGGTTGAGGTAGAGGTCTTTGAGCTGGCTTTTGAATTTGATTTGAATTTTGTGTTGCCTGTTTAAGGTCATTGGTAGGGAAGAAGGGTTTTATTTTTTTGAGTAGTTTTAGGTTGAGGAAAGAGCTCTTTGCGGTGTTCTTAATATGTTGACCATGTCTAAGTTTGGGTCCAGAGTGATTCCCAGTGATTTTACGGAGTCAGCCGGGATGAGACTGCAGTTGAGAGCATCAATGTGTTTTAGCCATTCTGTGATTTCTCTTAGAGTGTTGTTTAGTCTCTGAATGTCACCAATGGAGGCAGTTTCTAGGTAGATCTGTGTATCGTCTGCATAGAGGTGGAAGGGGATGTTGGATTTTTTGAGTATGGTGGTGAGGGGCTCCATGTAGATGCTGAACAGTGATGGGGAGAGAACAGATCCTTGGGGGACACCCCTGCTTATGGGGAGTAGGTCAGACGCGAAGTTTTTAATTTTTATTCTTTGGGAGCGGTTCTGCAGAAAGGAGGTAAGCCACTGTAGGACCATCCTTTCAGCTCCAATCCTTTCTCGGAGTACATTAATGAGCAATTTGTGGTCTACTGTGTCGAAGGCTGCCGATAGATCCATGAGTATGAGAAGACAGCATCAGTCCGTAGCAAGTGATTTGTGGGCATCATCTATGACATTCAGGATCGCTGTCTCTGTGCTGCAACCTTTTCTGAAACCCGATTGGTGAGGCTCTAGAAGGGTGTTGCTGACCATGTGTTGGGTAAGTTGAAGTAGAACACATCTTTCTAGGATTTTGGCTACAAATGGATACAGGCCTGAAGTTATTGAGATCGTTTGGGCAGAGACAGTTTTTTAGGAGTGGCGTGACTTGGCCGATTTTTCGACCGTCTGGCATGATTCCGATTGTCAGGGAGCTATTTATAATCTTGGTCCAGAGTGGAGCTAGGGTGTGTTCGAGATTTTTAGCCAGTTGGGCAGGGATAGGGTCCCCAATGTGTGACGAGGGATTGGATCAGGCAATCATTTCAATGATTTCTCCTTCAGAGATGGGGTTGAGTTGTTTTCTTCTTTGCCAGGGGGGCGGGCTTTCGTTTGGTGGACGGAGGTGATCGTCCAGGGAGAGCTCAATCTTGGTGATTTTATTGTTAAAGAAATTGCCAACCTTATCACATAGTGCTTTGGAAGCCTGCACTGAGGTTGAGGGGGGCTTGGATGTTTGTTGTCTTATGAGAATAAAGAGTTCCTTAGGACAGTGTTTGGCATTGTTAAGTGCACCACAGAAGGACTTTTTTTCATTTTTGATGTGTTTTTTATATTGCCTGCGTTTAATTTGGAGTTGATCAAGGTGTATTGTGGACGGGTTGTTCCGCCAAAGTCTTTCTGCAGCCCTAAGTTGTCCAAGTTTAGGTCTGTGTTGTGTGGTAAATAAATAATTAATTACCGGTACTATTTTTGTATACATTAATAAAACAGATAGCTCAATAAATAAGAGGCAAGATCCGATGTATCTGAGTCGAACGGGCTTTATTCAGGCATAAGGGAAGGGACAGGATCGGGACAGCCTGAAATAGAATGGCATAGAAGGCAGCTGCAACGTTTCATCAACAGTACATGATATATATAGTAAAACATCACAATTACATTACATACAGTAGGCGTAACTAGTGACAAGCGTACGATAAGAACACATGGGCGTGAAAAGAAGGCGTGCACAGGGCGTGCACGTAGACATGTGATGAAAACGTCACAGAAGTGTCATAAAGTGGGTGGATACATAGAGGGGGCTACCTGAGCAGCTGGAACCTTTAACCTAGTGGTGCGCGCAAACGGGCCATGACGTGTTACCGGGGAGAACTGGGGGCTATGACTTCTGCACTAGAAGAGGAGACGAAAGTCTGCGATGTCAGGACGACATGTACCTATAGCATATCTGGTATCTGGTGTTTTGGAGTACATGTTGATAGAATCTAAAAGTTATCAGAGCAAAGGCTACTGGACACTAAGGCTGGTGCATGCATATATTCTTCATGTATTGCGTGTGCTATGAATCTTCTATGGATATTAATTAATTCTCTTACATGGAGACAGAAAGACTAGACTATAGCTAAAGCTGTTTATGTGGTTCGTTAGCTTAGGAATGTGAAGACGGAGAGCTGAACTGATAACTAGAGGCATAACATATTCTTGGCAGACAGGCAGGCAGAGCCAGGCCGGGCACCGCGCTGCGCGGCAGGAAGTAAGTGAAGGGTCAGGGATGCAGGTGGGGGCTGCATCGCTCCTCGGAGTGGGTTCAGGAGACTGGAGCTTGAATCTGGTGTCCGGGCCCTTTTGAGGCCTAGAAACGGGGACAATTCAATGAATTAACGTGCATAATGTAAAACGTGGGCAACATAAGCCTAATACTCGTTGCTTTCACGAGAGCTGGAGACTGGCATACTAACGTTGGACACAACTATAATTGCGCCTTTAATCGATCATAGGGGGATATATGCATATCGATCATGCACATATAACATAGGATGGGGAACACGTAGGCACACATGACAAGGCAAAATTCTATTTTCCTCATTCCCTCCTTGTGTCCTACGTTTCCATCAGGAAACATCAATATTCATGATAGCATCTATCTGTTCATATAGCATCATTTGCTCGTCTCGAATTGTCTTGGAACGGGACTTAGGACTATGAATACAAGAGGTAGCACACAAGTCGCAAATCGCAGGGCCACATTGTAAACAGAGGCAGCAACTGAATATGATCATTACTGCTATACCCAGGAATGACAATACTTTCCATCCCCAGGCAGATATTATACTCCAGAGCCAACCGGACCATGTCCAGGTGCCTGGATTCTGGTGTAACTGATGGGCTATTTTATGAAGTCTGGTTATAGCTGAATAAACAGACGGTGCGTTATTAGGAATGAAAATGCAGCAACTAGATCCGATGACTCTACAAGCTCCTCCCCTATCGGCCAGTATGACGTCAAGGACGAGACGATTTTGGAGCACAACAAATCTCATAGCAGATTGCTCTTCAGTCAAGTTACCTAGAGCGGAAGTAGTCTCATTCACTACTGCTTCAAGGGTTCTGGTTAGCCTACGTATTAGCTTACTATTCTGGACAGGACCTATGAAGAAAAAGAAACCTTTATTGAAGTCTTGATATTGTTCTAAGGTAGTTTCAGTTTGATCGACAATTGGGGACTCAGTCTCCCTTCTATGTCTAACGTGTACTAGATGTGTATTTCTGTGATAATCGGATGGGGCTAGGAAAACGGGTGGCAGTAGGAAGGCAATGTAACATGTTCCATCCCAATCTTGGGGCAGACGTACATATGCGGTCTGGCCACATACAAAATATGAATGACGTGAGGCTTTGAAAATAGATTTCCCACTGTCACTATACTCGACCACAGTAGTACAATCACTATGACCTACATGTGCGGAACCATTCTTTCTGACACATAATTCACCTTTAACGGGTAGAACTGAAATAGCAGGCAAATCTGGAGTAGTCTCGGACTGAACATTCAAAACCATGAAATTCGAGGAATAATTACCTAGATCATATACTTCATTTTCTAGATCTAACCCTGTTCTATGGGAAGGACCTTCCTTGCCTGGGAAACATGTCTGATTCAGGAGAAACATATCATTTGAGGATGACGTTAACGTGGACCATGCTCCACACGAACCATTGTGTGAAAACGGGTAGGGAAAGAGTGGCAGAACTCCCTTCGGTGTCTGGAAAGGGGGGAGTCGACCACACACCCAACAATTAGTGGCATTGCTGGTCTGATGTGAATAGTGTAACATTCGGATAAACGTATTATTGCGCATGGCAAGACGATAGGATAACTCGTGAGGAGGCAGGTCACTAAATGTGTGCTCTACTGTAACATTAGAGAACATATGTACATGTGAATTAATAGGAAAACATAGATGTAAGGCATAACTTATGCAGGTAACCATAAGACTCAGAAATAACATTAATGATAAAGTAACAATACATCTACTTCGAAGATTCTTTTGATAACGTATTCCCTTAGAGTTTTGACTAACTCTCTCACTGTGTGGGTCTATCTCATACATGTCAGGAACCTGTCTAACCGTTTCACCCGAGAGGGACTTAGACAATTAAACTGGCTGACTTACTAGACCTCAGTTTTTCTTTATACTCCTGCTGCGGAGTTTTCTCTAACAGGGGAAGTTTAGAGTCAGTATCTGGGCAGTCCTTGAGAACGGGGCAGTCCTTGAAAACAGTTTTTGGTTTGAGTCCATGGAATCTCTTTACATGACTGGAGTGCAACCACCCCTTCCTGCCTTCGATCTTCACGGCGGTCCTTGTTGTTAGTAGGACAAGTCGGGGCTCCGTCCAGCGGGGCTCCAGCGGACTTGAACTATCAAAATTACGAATCAAAACGAGGTCGCCTGGTATGACCTCATGCGGTTTCACTTCGGTGTTGTCTGGAAAAGCAGCGGCAACCTGTGAACGACAAGAGTGTAGTGCAGACATCAAGGAAGCCAGGTAATCTGTCAGCATATTACTGTCAACATCAGTTATTGTACGTGGTCTAGGTGTACCCCACATGTTTGGGGGACGACCGAACACTACCTCGAAAGGGGACAGACCTGAACGGGAGTGAGCGACCATTCTCATATAGAAAAGGGCGACTGGCAGTGCTACTATCCAATCTACGCCTTTCTCTGCGCATACTTTGGCAATGCAGATTTTCAGAGTCTGATTATGTCTCTCTACGAGACCGGCTGCTTCAGGATGTCGTACACAATGGAACTTCCACTGGTACCCTAACAGAAGGGATACTTGTTTCATGAGTTCGGATGAGAATGGCTGGCCGTTATCTGAATACACGACCCTAGGCAATCCATAGCGGGGGAAAAACTCACGAACCAACTGCCTGGCAGTGGTCGCAGCTGTGTAATCTGGGACTGGATATGCTTCTGTCCACCTGGACAAAGCGCATACAACTACGAGGACATACTTGAAACCTCGACATCGCTCCATCTGAATATAATCCATCTGGAGGACTTCAAAAGGGTGGTCAGGAGGATGGAATCCACCTTGTTCCACCGGAACACCTTTACCTGGATTGAACTAACAACATATCATACAGGTACGCACTTTCTGCTTTGCTGCTGCTCGTAAATGCTTGTTAAACCAAAGGTTCTGAATACTGTCTAACATGGCCTTTTCTCCTAAGTGTGCTGGACTATGTGCGGTGTTAATAATAACTTGAACCATAGAGTCGGGGAGAAACCATGTGGCTTTTCCCTTCGTCAACCATCCTTGATCTGTCTGGACCCCTCCTTGTTCGGACCATTTCTTGATTTCATCTGAGGTAGCATGTGACTGTATATCTAGTACGTCTTGTGTAGGGTCCTTAACTGTCATACAAGTAGTCTGATCTGGAATGTCTGTCGGTGTCGTGTTAACTGGAATATCTGGAGTCTGAGCTGTGAGCTTGGCTGTTCGATCTGCCAGGTCGTTACCCTGGGAAATGATGTCAGTGACTTTCGTATGTGCCTTGCACTTCATGATAGCGATAGCTGTCGGTAAATGTATTGCTTCTAACAGAGCTTGAATGAGGGGGCCATGCTGAATCTTGGTTCCATGAGAAGTCATAAAACCTCTTTCTTGCCAGAGCACTCCAAAGTCGTGTACGACTCCGAATGCATAACGTGAATCTGTGTATATGTTTACTTTCAGGTTCTTGGCTCGTATGCAGGCTTGGGTCAGAGCGATGAGCTCTGCTGCTTGAGCAGACAGGGTGTCAATACGATGTGTTTCTATAACTTCAGTTTCAGTAGTCACTGCATACGCGGCTACTAGTTCTCCTGTACTTGTTCTCATACATGAACCATCCACATAAAGTGTCAGGTCGGGATCAGGTAATGCAATGTCTGTCAAGTCTTGTCTTGGTTTTGTCATGGTGTTAACAACTTCCACACAGTCATGTGTGGCAGGATTTGGGGTAACTGACGGTAACAGTGTGGCTGGATTTAAAATGTTGCAGCGTCTGATTTCTATGTGTGGCTGAAACAGTGTCAGTTCATAACCTGTTAAACGTGCAATTGTCAAGTGCTGAGTCTGTGTTCGGTTTAAAAGAACTTCCACGGAGTGTGGAATCTGTACTGTCAGGGAGTGTCCTAACACTATGGAATCACTTTGTCTGATAGCTAGAGCTGTGGCTGCAACTGACTTGAGGCACGCAGGCAGAGCCTGGGCCACCGGATCTAATGTGCTAGAGAAATAAGCACAGGGCTTGTATTGTCCTGCTTGATCTTGTGTGAGAACAGATAATGCAGTACCATTACGTTCAGTGACAAAAAGTGTAAAGGGCTTACTATAGTTTGGTGTTGCTAGAACAGGTGCTTGGCATAAAGCTTTCTTTAACTCATTGAAAGCAAGTGTATGTTCTTGGGTCCAAGGGAGGACAGTTGATACCGCTGCCTCCTGTGTCGTTAACTGTATCAGTGGCTTGGCTAGATATGCGTACTGAGGAATCCATTGTCTGCAGTAAGAAGTGAGGCCGATAAAAGCTCGTACCTCCTTCTGAGTCTTGGGCTGTGGAAGATGTGCTATTAACTGGATACGGTCAGGTGTCAACTGCCTACCCCTCTTGGACAGTAAGTGTCCTAGGTAGACCACTTGCTGGACACAGAATTGCAATTTGGAAGGGGACACCTTGTGCCCCATCTCGGCCAGAAAATACAAGACTGTAAGTGACGCACGTTCGCAGTCACGTTCAGAACGGGCTGTGATCAGTAGATCATCGACATACTGGAGCAGGGCAGTGTCAGTTGGCATATGAATATTGTCTAGTTGTCTTTTAAGTGCTTGACTGTAAATACTAGGACTTTCTGTGAAACCTTGAGGAGCTCGTGTAAATTTATAGCTCCTTCCATTTAAACAGAATCCGAAAAGGAATTGGCTGTCTGGATGAATGGGGACACTAAAGAATGCGTTCTTGAGATCAATAACAGTGAAGAACGTAGCTTCTGAATCAATGGCAGTTAATAGGGAAGAAATATCTGGAACCACTGGGTACTGGGGTATGATACATTTATTAAGTTCTCGAAGGTCAATCACTAATCGATAAACTGGAGGTGCATTTGGATCAGTACGTTTCAGAATCAGAATGATAGGAGAATTACATACATTGGAGTCAGTTTCTACAACTACTCCTTGAGCAATGAGTTCGTCAATAATTTTGGATAAGGCTGCTACAGCCTCAGGTGGCAATTTGTACTGTCGGATTCGTGGTAATACAACACCTATCTTCAGAGTAACACGATGGGGTGTGATGTGCATACAGCCTACATCAGTTGGACCTTGCGCCCATAAATGCTGAGGTACATTCAATAATCTTGGATCAAAATCACGTAATACATAATGACCTTTAAAATCTCTCAAAAACAATCGTACTCCTTCTGGGGAGCAGCATATAACTGCTCCTAATTCTTTCAGTGTCTTGATGCCCAGTAAATTCTCTGGACATGATTTCGTAAGTAACAAGTCTGTAGTTCGGGACAATGGACCAACTTTTAGGGAAACTGGTTTCGATATTTCATTAACAATAGGCTTTCCTGAAAATCCAAGGGAAACATTTCTAGAGCCTGAGAGCGGAGCCCCTGGAACCTCGTCATGACTGATGGTAGTCCTACTTGCCCCTGTATCAATCAGAAACTTTCTGTCTTTCCCTAATACTTGACTATGTACATAGGGACCCTCTTGATCTACAGGAATCTCGATGAGAGGCAAACCAACCTCCCTCTCTAGGCTGTTTCATGAATACGGCTGATAATCTGGATACTCTGACTGTGCATACTGGTACATCTGCTGTGTAACGTGCTGTGTGGCAGCTATAGGCTGCGGTACTGGAACTGTCTGTTGTGTGTTCTGCGGTAGCTGAGAATTCTGCGGAACCTGTTCTTGTCTAGGCGGACGTGGTCTCTCTTTCGTTTTACCAGTAGCTATGTTGTGTTTCAGAACTGCACATTCGTTTATATAATGACCTGGCTGTTTACAGTAATTGCAGGTCCCTTTAACGGGAGCTGCAGGATGACTAGCTTGATTCGTACCCCTCTTCTGACTGTCTTGCGGAACAGACTGTGCAACTAGTACTTTCATTTTCGTGTCTTTCATACGTCTCCTTTCATGTTCCTGCTCCTCCCTAATTCTGTTCTGGTGATACTGTAGCATCTGGAGCATCTGTGACGGAGTATTAGCTTGCCAGGTACTCTCGACTTTCAGTACTCGATTTTTAACTTGTGGACTTGAATTCTCAACTAGCTTGGTAACAAAAAGATGTGGATACGATTCACTACTTGTTTTCAGACCACTATTAATAATGAAACATTTCTCAAATCTAGAATAGAAATCACTAGTGTCTTCATCTTGTTTCTGTTTACAGGCTGAGATGGCATCCCAGTCTTCCTTTTTCGTGGCTAATAATCTTGGCAAGACTTGTATCAGTAACTCGGGCAATGCTTTAGCTTTTTCCCCAAGACCGGTACCTGGAATTCGTGTATTGTCTTCAGTCTCTAATGCGGTCCAATCTATCTTTTTCTCTCCCACCTCCCATTCTTTTTCTTTAAGTTTTTCGTATATGCCCGCAGGCAACAGGACCTTTAACATTTTAATGATATCAGGATACGTGTATTCTCCCATACGGAGCATGTCCTTTAGTTCACGGTGGAACCCTGCTGGGTCTTTATCGTGACAGGGTATTAACTTTTTCATTTCCAGAAGTTCTATTTTCGTGATAGGGGTGTAAACAAATACTCGTTCTAGATCACCCCCCTCTCCCTTAACTGGATGTACTTCTCGCAACGGATTCTGTCTATCTATGTAGAATGATTTTCTTACTGGGGGTGGGACAGGAACAAAATGTGGATTCAGGAACGTTCTGTATTTGTGGCGCTGTTCTAAAATGACAATAATTAAATTGGTACCTAGACCTTTCCATCTGTTTAGGAGTAATTCGTTCAGTACATCATGTAAAGGACCTGGATCAGAATGCTGATCCTCATACAATGTAATGAGGTGCTGGATCATATACGTACCCACCAGACGCTGCTCGGCTGGGGGCAGTTTCAGAAACATTTGGGCCACTATTTCATCTGGAAACGTGGTGGAATCACTAGTCCATCGTACTGCTGATCGGGCTAGTTCTTGTTCATGCATGGTACTAAGCTCACTATAACCTATTCGTGATTTCAGAATTTTATCGGTAGCCTGGAATACTTGTTCAAGAGAACACTGTTCTGGTACTAGAGGAGGAAAAACTTTCTTGTAATCTAGACGTGAATGTCGGTCGGAAAGTCTAGTTCTACCTACATACGCTATTCTGGAGGGATTCTCGCTGTCTACCTCTTCACTGGAAGAGTCATTCTCTTTCTCGGTTGCTCTTTTTGCTTCCTCCTTCTGGTGTATACTTATAATTTCCTTACGTATTTTCTTGTACATACTTTCTATACTACCTAGTGTCTTGTGTTTTCCCTCGGCTATATTGTCACTCCACCTAGTCAGACCTTTCATCTCGTCTTTGTCTTTATCAGGATAATCTTGTTCTCTTATTAAACAGTTAATCAAGAACTGTAAAATCATATGTTGAATCTCGGCTTTTCTGTGTGCCATAGCTTCGTGAATACTTCCTGGATTCTCTCCTGTACGGACAAAACGATATATTCTGTCTAGATGTTCCTTCATGTCGGGCAGGGTGACCAAAAAGTTGGCAACCCGTCTTAAACGTACTGAATATAATACCATGTGATCTTCGCCTGGGACTGGATCATATATACAGTCGGTAAGAAGTCTCTTGAGGTCTGCGTATGTAGCCACTTTTGGCGTACGCTGTAACGCTGCGTCTCGCGGCGTCAGTCGTCTTACTTGAGGCGGGGTGATAGGAGCACCTCCCCCCGCACCTCCTGAACTGGAATCGTCAGTTAATACTGTACGTGCTGGTAGAGTGACTGACAAAACGGGCACACCTAATGTGGGCTGGTCCGGGGGCACTGGCACATTAACTTGGTCCCCGGGACCAGTGGCTGGAGGAGCAGGAATTACATTATTGACAGGGTGCTGCGGGTGAGCAGGCGGAATAGGATTTGTATATTCTGGGACTGTATCGTCCAAATAGGACGAAAGAAAAATTTCAGCTGCGGTCGGTTTATGACGTAGCTTAATCGGGACCAATGGTGGCGGTAAATTACAGGGTGCTTCCGGGGTTGCTTTCGGCAAGCCCTCGGCAAGAAGAGGATACATACCTTTAATAAGGGCATTTCTCTGTCTGTCTGACTGTTCTGCTCTAACTCGTTCACCTTCTTCAATTAATTCCCTTTCTTTGGCTTTTTCTGCGGATTCCCTACTTAACTCTGCTTTTCTGAATTCTTTTTCGGTTCTTTTATGAGATTCTTTGCGCCATAACTCGATGGCATCTTTCTGGGACTGTCTGGCTTTCTTTTTCCATAATGCTTCTTCTACTCGCATGATGCACTCGGCATCCCATGTACCTGATACAGGCCATCTATATTTCTCTTCAAGATGTTTGGTGTAATCCACCCATAAGTCTAGATATAATATGGCATTTAAACCATGCTTGTGATACATAAAATGTCCAGGACTGTCCCTAGGAGGGACAGGAACTGATTCTTCGAGTAACCCCTTTCTGGTTCTGATCTGACGTAATTTCGAGAACAGAGGCATGGCTGAATTATACTTGCGAACACAATACACAATAATCACAGTAATGAAATGGCAAACAAATCACTCATACCACGACATAGAAATACATTAATAACAGTTCGAACAGAATTCTACCTGATACGCTGAAAACATAACACTTGAATTTCTCGAGAACGGACTTACTAGAATTACTGGATGCACTGCTAAAACAGTACAGAACATACCGGTCTCATAAAGAGACACGTCATACCGTATACACCTAGATGGACACGTCGGACTGGATCTGTGTACCCAAACCCATCGGACCAGGAACAAACTAATGAACCTGTCTAGATACTTCCCCCGCAACGGTACTCACCGGGAAGCAGAAACTGAAGGCCTCGGACTGGACTGGACTGCTACGACGTCTGGTTACTACGCATGCGCTTCGGACCTCTGTCTTCGGTTACAGGTGGGCCTCCGGATACCTCGGACCTTGTTCTCTCGGCTTGGGCTCTGGTCGGGACGAACCGCATTCCACACCGCCTCGTCTGGATGCCGGACCGCAGTCTCCGTCTCCTCCGTGGGCCTGAGGGAGACTTGATGAAGCAGAAATATCTGCACGTGCACGGTAGAGTTCCGTCACGGCTGTAGAAGGGTCAGGGGGCCTGCGTTACATCGCCGGCGCGTGGGGAAGGGGCTCGTCCCTGTTCGGGCGCCATTATGTGGTAAATAAATAATTAATTACCGGTACTATTTTTGTATACATTAATAAAACAGATAGCTCAATAAATAAGAGGCAAGATCCGATGTATCTGAGTCGAACGGGCTTTATTCAGGCATAAGGGAAGGGACAGGATCGGGACAGCCTGAAATAGAATGGCATAGAAGGCAGCTGCAACGTTTCATCAACAGTACATGATATATATAGTAAAACATCACAATTACATTACATACAGTAGGCGTAACTAGTGACAAGCGTACGATAAGAACACATGGGCGTGAAAAGAAGGCGTGCACAGGGCGTGCACGTAGACATGTGATGAAAACGTCACAGAAGTGTCATAAAGTGGGTGGATACATAGAGGGGGCTACCTGAGCAGCTGGAACCTTTAACCTAGTGGTGCGCGCAAACGGGCCATGACGTGTTACCGGGGAGAACTGGGGGCTATGACTTCTGCACTAGAAGAGGAGACGAAAGTCTGCGATGTCAGGACGACATGTACCTATAGCATATCTGGTATCTGGTGTTTTGGAGTACATGTTGATAGAATCTAAAAGTTATCAGAGCAAAGGCTACTGGACACTAAGGCTGGTGCATGCATATATTCTTCATGTATTGCGTGTGCTATGAATCTTCTATGGATATTAATTAATTCTCTTACATGGAGACAGAAAGACTAGACTATAGCTAAAGCTGTTTATGTGGTTCGTTAGCTTAGGAATGTGAAGACGGAGAGCTGAACTGATAACTAGAGGCATAACATATTCTTGGCAGACAGGCAGGCAGAGCCAGGCCGGGCACCGCGCTGCGCGGCAGGAAGTAAGTGAAGGGTCAGGGATGCAGGTGGGGGCTGCATCGCTCCTCGGAGTGGGTTCAGGAGACTGGAGCTTGAATCTGGTGTCCGGGCCCTTTTGAGGCCTAGAAACGGGGACAATTCAATGAATTAACGTGCATAATGTAAAACGTGGGCAACATAAGCCTAATACTCGTTGCTTTCACGAGAGCTGGAGACTGGCATACTAACGTTGGACACAACTATAATTGCGCCTTTAATCGATCATAGGGGGATATATGCATATCGATCATGCACATATAACATAGGATGGGGAACACGTAGGCACACATGACAAGGCAAAATTCAATTTTCCTCAGTTGAACGAAGATCTTGATGGAATGTTCGTGACTCTTTTTTGTTTCAAGGGAGCTATTTGGTCAAGTATGAATGTCATAGTTGCATTGCAGTGAGAAGTAAGTTCTGTTGTAGATAGGTCACATGTGAGTGGCTGGGAGGCTGGGGGCAAGGGTCCACTCACCGGATCCTAGGGGCAGCTGTCTCTGACGCGCTGGCCTTGGTAACGGCTAGGCACAGGCAAGAAAACGTGGGTGCCTTAGCAGAAGAGAACTTGGGGGCCTGACCCTAAGATGGAGGCGCTCTGGTTCAGTTAACCCTAATGCAATGACCTCACCAGCGACACTCTTGTCATCGCCTTCGACGGCAGAACTATTGTCGCTGACGAAGAAGTCGTCGTTGACGAAGTCATCATCGTCGATGGAGGTGGTGTCAACGATAAAGGCATCATCAAAAACGGGAGTGTCGTCGACAGAAGAGGCGTCGACAGAGGCGAGATTGTCGTTGGAGGCCTTGTCGACAGTGTAGGCGCCGACGGCGAAGAGGTTATCGTCGACAATGACCTAGTCTTCATCGAAGCTCCCGTCGACGATGCAAGCGCAGACGAGGAATGCTGAGGTGCCAAATCCAAAGGTGGTTTCGTCGTCGACGATGTCTTTTTTGACAACAAGGAAGTCTTGACAGACTTTGACTGAGTCTTAGGTTGTTTGGAGGCAGTCTTAGAGGCCATTTATGAGGCAGCTTTTACCACTGGTTTTTCCTCAGAATGGAATACAACTTCCCTTTTTTAGAGGCAGTATGTTTAGACTCATGATGGGTCTTTTTTGAAGATTTCTTGTGCTCATAAGGGGATTCCTCAGGTCTGTCCCTTTTCTTAACAAGATGGATGGACACCTGGGAACTAATACGGCCTTCCTCATCAGACACCACGGAGGGCTTTGATTTCAGCCTTTCCAGACAAATGAGTAATCTGCCTTCCCTGTCTTTTAAGGTCTTCGAGGAAAAAGTCCTGCAGATCCTACAGTTCTTTTTACTTTATGAAAAGAGTTCAGGTAATAAATACATTCCTTGTGGGGATCTTTAAAATGTAGTCTTTTCTTTCCACGTGACCCGCAAGGCCTGAATAATCCTTTTTAAGAAGAATCAGACATCATGTACTCACAAAAATCTAATTGAAGAGAAAGAAAGTGAGCAGAGCTCAGGGAGACTCCCTGTCACAGTGACGTGTGGTAGAAAATCTGAGGAACTTGCCTCTCTGTGGAGTGTTCTAGAGGCTGCTAGAGCCTGATTGGCTGTGTTTCAACTTTGGTTCTTTTTTTACAAAAGGACAGGGATGGACTACTGCAGTGACTTTGCAGTGCATTATAGCATAGTATGATATGTAGTACTACTAATATATTCAAGGTGAGACTCCCACCTCGACAGCAGGGATGATTCAAGTATATGAATCTATGCAAGATACAATATTGGATAACCTGCATCATAGGTTGCTAAATTGTGTTTTTCTGTCACATAGGAATTCCTGGCCTTCCCAAAGGAAGGTGGAGATGTAACAAAGAAATCAGTTCTTTGGAAGATGTGCTCCAGAATCTCGCACATAGGCTGAGCTATCTAGTCCTTATAGTTTTAATGGCGATTCCCTGGAATGAGAACTAGGATTACAGGCTAGAAACTGCTCCTTGGGACTCAGAGGTAAATTGTGTCATGAAACTCAGATGGAATGAGTCATCGCTTCATACAATCACAAAGGCAGCACGTACCGTACAATCCCCTATAACCATCCGAAACCCACCTACCTCTACACACATTTGAATGCTACTGGGTGACCTAATGGCTCCAAGGGAAGTGATTCAGGAATAAACATAAAATGAACATAAAAAAGTGAACATAATACAAGGCATGAATTGCACATTCACCTGCAGAGAAAATAAAGTGGGAATCTTTTAATTGGCATTGTGTCTTTTCCTATGTGTGCTGTCTTGACCCACAAGCCCTAACACCTACCTGTGAAAGGGATGCTTACAACAAGCAACAAGACAACCTGCTGTTGCACTATTGATCTTAAAAAGGATAAAAAAAGAATCATTAAAACTTCTCTTTGGGACAGTACTGCAGGAATGTGTAACTCCTTGTCCCAGATGACTGCTGTTCGTGTTTTTCACTCAATTTATTTCTGCAAAACATGAGATACACAAACAAGTTACTTACCTTTGGTAATGCCTTCTCTGGTAGAGACCTATCTATTCCTCACTGTGTGCTTTTTACACAGGCACTAGATTGGATTTGGTCACTTTCATAGTAATTCTCTCGAGAGTCAGTAGGTGCCAATGTGTGGCTCTGCGTCAGTTCCCTCCCACCTCGGATGTAACGTCATACCCACTATATCTGCGACACCACCTTGAGCTGACGTCTCTTGCCGGTCCCAAGCCCGTGCCGATGGACACAGAGACACTGAAATCAGCATATGGCAGTGTGCAGTCTTGAAGTTTGGGATCTTATTTAGTGTGAGTTCATTCCAAAAAATGAGGACGGTTGGTCGGGTTAGGAATCTGCAGTTAGAGAGAGTCTCTACCAGAAAAGGCATTACCGAAGGAAAATAACTTTTACTTCTGACTGAGACTTCAACCGCTGGTTCCTCACCTTGTGAATAGATACCAAAGCAGTACACCTCCTCCAGAGGTGGATCTATGCAATGGCTCAAACCAGGAAATCATGTAGGACTAATCAGGAAAGTGCAATGCCCCATGGTACCTGGCTACCAGGCAGTAATGTTTTGTGAGCGTGCAGAGAGACACTTGGCAAAAGTCCAGACCTGGCTTGCCAGCGCAATAGTAACAACCTTCGATCTAATGAAATGAGCGCACAAACCTTCTGAGGGCTGGTTCTTGGCTAGTGACTAGCCCATAGCAGATCTTAATGCATACCACAATCCATTTGGAGATAGTCCCTTTTACACTGCTTTGCTGTCTTACTCCCAGAGAAACTGACGAAAAGTTGGTTGTCATGCCGATACTCCCTGATTTGGTCCATGAAGCAAAGCGCCCTCATAGGTTTCAGGAGAAGGGATGAGGCAGACCATAGAAAGCTGGGAAGGTAATAGATTATCCTATGTGGAAAAGCATGACTACCTTGGGTAGGAATGTCACTTTTGTCCGGTGGAACAATTTATCTGGAAAGAAGGCTGTGTATCGTAGAACTACGGACAATGCCAGGAGATCACTCACTTGCCTGGTCAATTTCATGGAGATGACGAATGCCGTTATAGTGGTAAATAGGCGATGATTATAAATGTGCATTGGCTCGAAAGGAGGGAACATTAGGGATTAGGTAAGTGAGTACCAAATTAAGGTCCCACTTCAGCATCGGAAATGGTGTTTGCAGGAACATGTGGATGAGCTCAAAAATGCAAAAGGTGACTTGAAGTTGGATGGCTGAACGTAAGAAGGCCCGAAGGGCTGAAAGGTACTGTTGCCACAGCAAGGCCTTACTGAGATAAAGACAGAACAACATAAGAGAACATCTGATAACTGTACATTCAGGGGTTGGGTGTGTCAGGAGGTACACCAGACATCAAACTTCTCCCAGTGTCCTGAGTAAACGGATTTGGTAAATGGATACCTCACTGCCAAGATGACCGAAATAACTTCCGGAGGAAGTTCAAAGGATTTGAACTGTTGCAGCTTAATCTCCACACATGTACATGTAGGATGTGCAGGCTCGGGTGGAAGACTCAACCCTGTTGCTGTGATAGAAGGTCCTCCCAAAGGGGCAGACAAATCAGAGGACACGTGCTCCTGGCCAGAAATTTCAGATACCACACTTTCCTTACATAGTCCAGACCCCCTCGGACGACTTGAACCTGGCCTTTCCTGATCTTTTTTAGTACTCTGTGCAGTAGAAGGAGAAGCAAAAAGGTATACAGGAGTACTGATCCTCAATACTGATGGAAAGTGTCTCAGAGGGATGACTGCCTTGGGAACACCAGTGCGCATAAGTTTGGATATTGCAAGTTCTCTGCAGTGGCGACAAAATTTAACCAGGCTTCTTCCCAATCCTGGAAGATGCCCTTTGGTACATGTCATTCTGATCTTCTAGGCATCACCATCACAGATCATCCTCCCTGGGTTTTAATTATCCTGCCAAGTCCTGAGCAACCTGGGAGATGACCTGGGAGTTCAGCCACTTCCAGAGGAGCAGGGCCTCCTGGCACAAGAACCAGGACCCTACTCCTCTCTGTTAGTTGCAATACCACATGGCAGTCATTATGTTTGTGAGAACTGCACCAATTCCCACTTGCAGGTCGATGTAGAAGAGAGCCTCTACAGAAAACCAGTGTCCTTTGATCTCCACCTCTCCCAGATGGCCTCCCAGGCCCAGCAACAACGCATCTGTTACTACTGCTAGCTTCAGGTGGGGTAGGGAGAGGGTCTGCCACCGGTTCAAACAGTCGAGAAGCTACCACTGCAGATCGCTTGTTGTCTCATTCAGTGCTTGGGTGAACTCTGATAGGTCTCAATAGTGCTGAGCACACTGAGACTTCGGATCCGACTGCAGAGCCAGTATGTGTCACCTGGCAGGGACCACGACCAGGATACAGGAAACAAGAGGCCCAGAAGTTTCAAAGCAACTCTGACTACGACCCACGTCAAAGGTTGAAACATTGGGATCATAGCACAAATGTCCTGGACTCATTGAGGCGGAGGCATGGCTTGGAAAAGGAATGCATCGAGGATGGCTACAATTTAGGGGAGCGGTTATGAATGAGTCAGGTATGAATTTGACACAATGATGGAAAAATCTAGCGATGTAACACATTGGCCTTTGTCTGGAGATGGCTTACAACTGTTTGAGGGGAGCACACCTTTAGCAGTCAGTCATCAAGGTATGGGAAGACTTGTACTCTCAAACTCCGCAGATAAGCTTGACCCCCACCTTCACCTTTGTGTGTGAACACTCGAGGTGCACTGATGAGGGTAAAGGAGAGAACAGTGAACTGAACGTTGTATTGGCCTACCTGAAAGAAAGTGCAGATAACGTCTGTGGGACTTTAGGATGGGATGTGAAAATATGCTTCCCGCAAGTCCAACGTTACTATCCAGTCTCCTGGGTCCAGGCCAGACAGAACTTATGGCAGGGTGAGCGTTCTGAACTTGTGGTTTCCTGAAGAGGTTCAGAGGGCGAAAGTCATGGGTTAGGGCAGAAAGAGTAGGGAGTATCCTTTTTGAATGATCTGGAGCATACATTTAGCAAATGTGCTGCTTCTTCTGCCAGGGAGTCATAAAGGGATTCTCTCAGCGTGATCACCAACCTCGAAAGGAGTGGGAGGCCTGTTGCTGCTTTGGCGATTATTGTCTCTATCTCTGATTGTAGCTGCTACCAAAGCCTTGAAAAGGGTGCTGCTTTTGGGGGAACTGCATAACGCACAAGTTACTTACCTTCAGTAACGATATGTCTGTAAGAAACAGTAGTTAGTGTTAGATTCCTTACCTTTGAATATCCCCAGGCGTCAGGCTGGATCCTGCAAGTTTTCGTCAGCAGTACCCTTACGCGTCGGTAGGCGTCGTCTGCGGCTCCACGTCCGTTGTCGTGATCGCCGGGATGACGTTGGTGGAGTACTTAGAGGCCGCCCTCGCACGCTGACATCAGTTCTGTACATAGCTTTACGCACCAGGAACGCAAAGCCATGATAGAAACCGCCACTGGTGCCATGAAACTAGGGCCCTCAAAGGGAGATACCTTAACCCTAGATATCGGTTCGCAGAACGGGGAGGATAAGTGGGGCGGTAAGGAATCTAACACTAACTACTGTTTCTTACAGATATATCATTACCGATGGTAAGTAACTTGTGCATCTGAAAGAAACAGGTTATTGTTAGATTCCTTACCTTAGAATAGATACCCCAGCAATACCAACCCCGGTGGTGGGTCTGTGAACCAAGATCACACCAGAAAGTCCTGGAGAACGGAACGGCAGAAAAAGCCATCTCTCCGGACTTGGCTGTCCAGGCAGTAGTGCCTAGCAAACGTGTGCAGTGAGGCCCGAGTGAAATGGGCGCGCAGCGCCACAGGAAGCTTCTTTTTCGCCAAGGAATAACAGACCTTGATGTACAACACGACCCACTGAGAGATGGTCCGCTTGTGCACCGCCTGTCCCTTCTTAGCGCCCACGTAACCAACAAAGAGCTGGTCGTCCACCCGGAACTGGCGTGTGCAGTCTAGATAGAAGGGATGCGGAGGCGGAGAGAAGGTGGGAAAGCTGATGGACTGCCCAATATGAAAGGCTGTGACCACCCTTGGCAGGAAAGAAGGACAAGTCCTCAGGCTTAGAAGATAGAGCCTGGAGCTCACTCACTCTCCTGGCAGAAGTGATGGCAACCAGGAATGCAGTTTTAAGAGTCAGAAGACGAAGAGGACAGTTATGAAGTGGCTCAAAGGGAGCGCACATCAAATACGTCAGTACAAGGTTCAAGTCCCACTGAACCATCACGAAAAGAACAGGAGGAAACATGTGTGTGATGCCTTTCAAGAATCTATTTACAACCGGGGACTTGAAAAGAGAAGGCTGATCAGGAAGCCTTAAGAAGGCTGAAATGACCGAGAGGTAGCCTTTGATAGTGCCCAGAGCAGAGCCCTGCTGGGCAAGAGAAAGAAGAAAGAGGAGAACCTCTGAAAGGGGGGCAGAGAGTGGATCCACAGCCTTTGCTGTGCACCATGCCACAAATGTATTCCACCTGCAGGCGTATACCGATTTTGTGAAGGGACGCCTGGCTGCCAGAATCACATCACAGACTTCAGGAGGCAAGTCAAATGGCCTCAACTGTCGCCGCTCAATCTCCACGCATGTAGGTGGAGACTGGACAGGTTCGGGTGGAAGACCGTCCCCTGCTGCTGCAACAGAAGGTCCTCCTGAAGAAGCAGACGAATCGGGGGATCGACTGACCTGCTGAGTAGCTTGGGATACCAGTATCTTCGTGCCCAGTCCGGAGCCACAAGAATGACTTGGGCCCGGGCTCACCTGATCTTCTCTCTGGGCAGAAGTGGTATAGGCGGAAAGGCGTACAAAAGACCGCAGCTCCACTCGCGACAAAAAGCGTCTCTGAGCGAGTGCCGCCTTGGAAATTCCAACGCGTAGAACTGATGACATTGCGCGTGCTCTTCGGTGGCGAATAGATCTAACCAAGGCTCTCCCCACTGACGAAGGAGACCTTGCGCCACGTCCGATCCATCATGCACCGGCGGCTGAGTCGTCCGCCCTGGCATTCAGGGAACTTGCCAGGTGATGAACCACCAGGGTGACGCCCTGGTGTTCCAGCCATGTCCAGAGGCGCAGAGCCTCCTGACAAAGGGTCCACGACCCCACCCCGCCTTGTTTGTTGCAGTACCACATGGCGGTGGTGTTGTTCGTGAACACCTACGCTACACTTCCCCGGACAGAGGGAAGGAATGCCTTCAGTGCAAGACGGATTTCCCGCAGCTCCAGAAGGTTGATATGGAGCTGGAACTCCGCCAGAGACCAGCGGCCTCTGATCTCTGCCTCTCCCATGTGGCCCCTCCATCCCAGGAGGGACTCATCCATCACTACTACGTGCTCCGGTTGGGGTAGGGAGAGGGATCTGCTACTGACCCAATCGCGGTCCGTGAGCCACCACTGCAACTGACTTGCAGTGCCCTCCGAGATCAGGACATGGTCGGACAGGTTGCCCTGATGCTGCCCCAGGAGCCGCAGCGTCAACATGACCGAAACTCGGGATAAAGGCTGAAAGATCGGAATCAGAGCCTGAATATCCCAAACCCGCTGCTCAGGGGGATAAAACCGAAACTGTGCCAAGTCCAGAACCGCTCCGATGAAAAGGAGCTTCTGAGAGGGGCACAGGTGCGACTTCGGCATGTTGATGGAGAACCCCAGCCAGTGCAGGAGGTCGGCCGTAGTCTGGAGGTGGGAAACGACTGGTTGGGCCTTCAACAACCAGTCGTTGAGATCAGGGCAGACTGGAACTCCTGATCTGCGCAGATGAGCTGCGACCACCGCCATCACTTTCGTGAACACCCGAGGGGCTCTGGTAAGGCTGAAGGGGGGCACGGCAAACTGCAAGTGCTTGTGGCCTACGGTGAACCACAGGTAGCGCCGGTGGACCGGCAGGACGGGGATGTGGAAATATGCGTCCTGAAAGTCCAACGCTACCATCCAGGCTCGAGGCTATAGGGCAGCTAGGACCTGAGCTAAAGTCAGCATCTTGAACTTCTCCTTCCGGAGGTAGCCGTTGACACTCCGGAGGTCCAAGATAAGGCGTAGGCCTCCTTTGCCCTTCTTGGGTACCAGAAAGTAGTGGGAGTAGTAACCACGTCCTACTTCTGGCCCAGGAACACGCTCGATGGCCCCCTTAGCCAAGAGGGCCATAACTTCCTCCTGCAGAAGTTGCAAGTGATCCCCCGACATGCGGTGCCATTACTGTGGCATGGCTGGAGGGGTCGCCTCGAAGGGGAGGGAGTAGCCCCTTCGGACGATTTGTAGCACCCACCTGTCCGAGGTGATGGAACGCCAGTGGGGATGATGATGGCGGACCCTGCCCCCCACTGGCGTCGAATGGGCCTGAAAAGTCGGACTAGGAAGGCTTTGAGGCAGATGCTGCGGGAGCGGATGTGGACTGACCTTGCCGTTGTCCCCCGGCACCGCCACGGCGGTTACCACGTCGGCAGCCGCGTTGAGGCTGGTTCTGCGGCCTGTGGATGGCAGGACGTGTGGGGGTGCCCTTTCCTTGGCCACGAAAGGAGCGAAAGGCCTCATTGAACGGCAGTAGAGGCTCCGAGGAGCTTACTGGCGACTGAAGCACCTCAGTGAGGAGGTTAGTCCTCATGGCTGCGGCAGGGAGCTCAAGAGCCAAGGCCTTGGCTGCCCGTCGCAACACCACGCCATAAGTGGCACCCTCCTCCGTAGCCACGGTGGGAGGAGAGATGAATCCAGTGTCGGGCGATGTGTCCAGACCACTGGCCTCCCCTAGTTCGTCTGCCCAGTCCTGGCTCAACTGGCACTGCTGTGCCAGAGGGTCCTCAGACCCCTCCCAGTCCTCCCCTTCATCCGTGTCCTGGCAAACAGGCTGGAATGACGGAGCAGGGTCGTAGGTGAAGGCCTCACCCATCGACGCCGGAGATTACGTCGAGCAACATCGTTCCAACGCCAGACCCAGACTCAAACTGGGGTCAACTGGTGTCGACCGGGATCCAGGCACGGGTCCCACGGGGCTGGGGGCATCGGGAACGAATTCGGGGCCGGGTCCGAAGCACCTGATGGCGCCGGGGCCGGAGCCACCGGCCCACCTAGGTCCCGAAGTTGGGTCTGCGGGGCCCGAGGGTGTGCCTGCAGGCCTCAACAGAGGGAAGTGAGTCCTAATGGCAATGAGGAAATCACGAATCTCCTCAGGCGTCGCTTGCAGGCCAGGGACCGGAGGGTATGGGCCTGGAGGCGGTGCCTGTGGCTCCGACGGAGCCGTGCATGCGGTGTCGCCCGAACCCTCAGCCACGTCGCGCGAGCGGCGGGTGGAGTCAGAAGAGCGATGTCACCTCTTTGACTTCTTCTTGGAGTGCCTCGACTTACCGGAGAACTTGGAGCCCGACGAGTGCTGGCGATGACTCGACGAGCGACGACTGCGGCTCGTCGCTCGTGGAGTCAGCGCCAGCACTCGTCGGGCTCCAAGTCCTCCGGTCCCTCGACCAGGACCTCGAGCAGCGCAGAGCCGACAGCCGGATCTCGAGTAGCTTGCGGGACCGCTCCCGCCTAACTTTCGAAGTCAAGGCCCGGCAGTCAGGGCACGACTTGTCATCGTGGTCGGCCCCGAGGCAGTAGAGACACCGATGGTGGGGGTTGGTCACCGACATCAGGCGGCAACAGGCGTCACACGGCTTGAAGCCAGGCATCCCTACGGCACCAGGAGTTGAAGTCGACTCGAAAAAGAGATCCAAAATAGACCAAAAAGTTAGTAAACAAATTACTATGAGTATTGCTCTTCCCGGATCGGCGCTAGCTGGCGCGGAAAGAAGAAGAACTGACGTCAGCGCGCAAGGGCGGCGTCTAAGTATTCCGATGACGTCATCCTGGCAATCACGACACCGAAGCCTACCAACGCGCAAGGGTACTGCTGACGAAAACTTTCCGGATCCAGCCTGACACCTGGGGATATTCTAAGGTAAGGAATTTAAAACTAACCTGTTTCTTTCAGATATGCAGAGCAAAGCACACAGGGAGGGCAGGGCCTTACTCTCCCTAAATCTTATAAGGCCTGAGTCTCCTTTCTCTCCGAACAGCCTAGAGCCAACAAAGGGCTTGTACATGAGTCACAGCTAGACCTCAGATGAGAAGCCTGTGGATCAAATTCAAGCATGAAGCCTCAGCACCACGCTGGTGCCAACTGTCCTACCCAGGCATTTGGTAGTGTCCAGACAGAATCTAATTGAGTAACTTTCAGTGTCCTGCCCATCCAAAATAAACTTTTGCAAGGTTGGGCGAAGTTACAATGGGACAGCTGAAAAGATGTCTGCCACTCTGTCCCATAACACGTGTGAATACATGCCTAGAAGGCATGCTGTGCTTAAAAAGCGTAGGGTGAGGCTGGTGAAGGACAACATTTGTTTTGAGAATGTATTCATCTTTTGGATTCCCTATTACGTGGTGCAGTAGGGAAAGAAATGGGGGTCAGATGGTTGTTAGGCGCCTGCCCCACCAAGCTCTCTGGAGTAGGGTGCTGCAGAAGATAGCTGGATCTCCAGAAGCAGGTCTGTGCTGCCTTACCATCTGTCCATTGGAGAGCAAGATCCTGGTTTGGCCCAGGTGCCCATCAGAATATCAGTCAGGGCCTCTTGAAAGAGGAGTAGAGACTCCTAGCTGGACAGTGCTGGGTTGAGGACCTATGTAAGCACGTTGGTTTTGATTTCTTGCGTGAGAAAAATAAGGCTTAGCACCCCAACTGGTCTTGGAATTAACCAGAGCATAAGAACACAGCAGCAGACCAAGGTCAAGCACAATCACTCACTTAGTTTCAAATATGTATTTCAAGTGCAACAACCTCCAGCACCTGCTGCCAAAAGATGCTAATTTAAAATAAGAATTAAAGACAAAAAGGAAGGTGCACTAAACAAATCGAAAAGATGTAGAATCTTTGGAAATTCATCTTTATTATTCAGTTTCTTTTGGAAATAACAGCGGCACACAGCCAACGCGTTTCGTTCTCCGGTGCCATGGGAACTTCGTCAGGGCTGTACACAATTATAAAGAACTCACATAAATGAACATACAAATACAAAAACCATATAAAAATACAAATACAAATAAGTAAAAAACTAACACTAATGACCATAAGACAAATTAAGTCATAATACAGTGATATATTGCACAAGATGACCCATTACCAACATGCAAAAATAAAACCATACAAAGGACACATGTAAGTTAAGTCCCATACACGAATTTGCTACAAAAATACAGGGGCAAACCAGACACATAATCACGATAAAAACACCAGCAAAATTTAAATATTATACATGTTTTATACTGTTAAAACCATAAACATTTTAAAATTTAGGTGGGAATGTTTTAGGTAAAAAGTAGAAGAAACAAAGAAGGTGAAGAAAAGAAGAAGAGATAATATTGGAGTAAGGTCACAGAGGTAAGATCAGAAAACCGAAACCAGCCTCACCTTGAAAAGTAATAATAATCTGGGCTCCCAAATTCGATCCGAGCACAATGTGTATCCGTATTAAAGTACCAGGAAAAAACGTCACACCTGAAGAGCAATCAAAGTCCTGGATGTCAAGAAGGAGGAAGTAAAGGATAGTGTTAAACACTCCCTATCATAAAACAGTAGACTCAAAAGGTCCAAAGACAACAAAAAAAATTAGAAAAAGGGCCTACCCTAGTAGTCAGACAACCAGTGGAGATGTAGGGATAACACTTATCTAGGGGGGACGTAGAACAGAGATAGTTACCTCACAAGGTAAAATTCTTACCTAGAAAAATCTTGAGACAGTGTAATGGTATGGCAGTCAAAGATTCCACAAACTGGTAAGGGAAATACTAGAAAAGAAAAGAAAATGCAACATGGGATAGATTATACAAGATGTCCATAATATAATACGTGGGCCAAAAAGACCTCCCCCCCTAGTGGGACACCCTAACCCACCAAACCAGGGGGGAGTGCAAAATCTCAAAGGGAAAATAAATGCAATAAACGCTCCCATGACTAACCCCTTGGCATGGCTCTTAAAAAAATCATCATAGCAAGTCTCAACTAAATTTGGCCACTCTTCAGGATCCCAATTGTTGTAAGAAGATATGAAAATATGAGCGCGAATGGCACCGCAGGTATGCAGTGTCCTTCCCAATCACCCCCCTTTAGAAGATGAGAAGAACAAGAAAAAACCAAGGCAATTACTTTCCAAACCTGGATGAGGTTTGAGAGATAATTGTCACCAACACGTGTAAGGTAAACCAGAAACATATGCACTCAGCTTGGAGGCGATGGTCTGGTACTAACCGGATATATCCTCAATAATGTAAGGCCTAGAAAAAAGAAATAGCCAAGTTGTCTAAAATAAAAACCAACTCCATTCTAGGTCATCATCTGGATACGGCTAGTAAACCGGTGACTAGAGATGGCGCAATTAAAACAAGAAGTTACATCAATTAGGGGAAAAGCGCCAAATCCGTATAGACTGGTCACATCAGATATCATCAACCTACCGAAGAACCACAGTGCCTGAGGACAAAGGTGAGAATCAGTGGCGAGAAAAGTCCTTGTGCGGTGGCCAGTCTAAAAGTAAAAAGATAAACAAAATTATTAACAGGCAAACAAAAACCAGAGGATCCCCTGAATGATGCTACCCAAACTTACCAGAAGTTCCGTGATAAGAATCTGTGCCGGGCAAAGTGGCGGGCGTCTCCTTCGGTGCTGCAAGAACGCTGCCATGTTTGTACGTATTAAATAGGAGATACCATTGCGTCACCCCGCCCAGGGTAATGGACGTGGAGAAAAGACTATATGGTTGTATAAGATAAGTGGGCTACAGAGTAATATAACCCGCTAAAGGAAAAAAGACTGAAAAAGCATAATAAGCTAAAATAAACAAAAAAATGTACTAAATTACAGAGCCACCTAAGACGAGAATTAACGCTAAGGTAAACAGTAAAGAGTAAATCCTCAATTAATGTCGATACATAGGACGCCTTAGTAAAAAAGCGGAAGTCGATAATAGTAAAGATCGACAAGAAAGTATATCCGTGAGCGTAGCAGCAGCGATCCGAAAATTAGCGCTATAGTAGACAAAAAATAAATAAATAAATAATAATAAAATATATATATTTAAACCCTCGAATTTTGAAAAGATAGAGCACCTTTAATTGAAAGGCAAAAGTCGATAATAATAAAAATCGACAAAATACTATGTATGTAAGCGTGGCAGCAGCTGTCCAAGCATGCCTGACCAGACCTAATCGCGAAAAAGCTGTAATGACGGTGGCCATTTTGAAAAGGTATCTATTCATAATACGAATAAAAAGATTGCAGCAATAGAACATAAACGAAAGAAACAAACAAAAGGAAACTAAGGGGTAACTCCACAAATAAAACAGTCCAAATGAAGACCGAAGTTGACTATAAATTTATACTCAGTCCGTAAGAGTCATGTATATGAAACACGCAACACGCATGACATGTATACCAGTTCGACTTGTTAAAAGAAGATGTATGCTTAAAGGAACAAGAGTTTTTCTGTTACACAAGAGAGCAGGCAAAAGGCTGTGAGGGAAAAATGTCAATTTAACAAACTCATAGTAAATACAAATAAAGAAATCGCTCATAACATTTGGGCTCATGACCTTAAGAAACTTTATGTAAAAACAGCCCAGATTAGCGTCTATGTCAAAAAATAATGTAATTCACTGTCGGTGTTGTGACCCATCTGTGTCGCTTTAAGACGACAGATCCATTTGGCCTCCCTTTGCCTAACTTCCAATTCTCTGTTGCCACCCCTGACCCCAGGTGATACATAATCAATTGCATGGAACCAGAAAGAATTGTCATCTGGGTGGCATTCCATATAGTGTGCGGTTATCAGGTATCGTCTGTCGCCATTTATTATGGACCTACCATGTTCTTCAATGCGAATCTTTAGAGAGCGCACTGTACTCCCTACATAGATTATATTGCATTTGCAACCCAGAATACAGACCACATGTGTGGTGTTACAGTTGATAAAATTCAAGATCTTATATTTCCTGTTGGTATTGTAGGTGAATTCAGTACATTTGTTCATACCAAAAGGGCAGATGTTACATGTGCCACAGATAAAAAATCCACTTGGTTTGGCTGGCAACCAGGTGGTCTTCGAGGTAGTAACATAACTAGAGCAAAGTGTGTTACGTAGGGAACGACCCTTGCGGTAAGTAACCGCCGGGTTCATGGGTAGTTCTCCCCTAAGGTTTGGAATGTCTCTCAACAAGTGGCAGTTATTTTTAGGACTTTATAGACCCTATTGCTGTTGGCGTTATATTGGCCAATAAATCTGACCTTATTATTTTGTTTTTTGGATGCCCTTCTCGCTTTGGTCCTCAAAGTGTCCTCCCTTTTGAGTGTAGAGGCCCTGTCAATAGCCTTGTCACCCACATCGGTGTTATAGCCTCGTTTCAAGAAACTTTTTCTTGCTTCCAACACATTCGTATTGTATGAGGTGTCTTCACTGGAGTTCCTGCTCAGGCGTGTCATCTCGCCAAACGGGATATTATTGATAACCGTTCTAGAATGCGCACTGTCTGCATGCAGAACTGCATTGCATGCCGTCTCCTTTCTATACCGGGTACTCTGGATAGTGCCACCCTTAACATAGAAGTTGATGTCAAGAAAGTTAATCTCAGTTTTGCCACAACTCATAGTCAGCTTGACTTTGAATGTGTTCGCATTTAGATAAGCATGGTATTCAGAAAGTTGGTCCATGCTGCCTGACCAAAGCACGATGATATCATTGATGTACCTCCCTCAGAACACCAGATGTTCAGTCCAGGGGGAGGCGCATCTGTGCCAGGCCTATTCCCGCTCGTACCATCCCATGAAGAGACAAGCATATGAAGGGGCAAAGTTCGACCCCATTGCAGTAGCAAGTATCTGCTGAAACCAATTTTTATTGTGTAGGAAAAAGTTGTTGCTCAAGATGATGTCAATCATTTAAATGATCACTTTGTTATACTCATAGTGACCTGAGGACTCTCTATCAAGGAAGGAGCGCACTGCCTGGATCCCAAATTTCTTACTAATGCAGGTATATAGGCTCTCAACATCGAAAGTTACCAAACAGAGGTCATTTGACCACTTAAAGTCGTTGAACTTAGTTAGAATATCTTTGCTGTCCCTAATATACGAGGGCAGGTCAGTAACATATTGTTGAAGTTTGAGATCAACAAATTGGGACATTTTTTCAGTAGGGGAGTCAATACCCGAGATTATAGGGCGGCCTGGGGGAAACGGGCCACCCTTATGAATCTTGGGTAGTACATAAATGCAGGGATACTTAGGTTTGATGACTCTAAGATATCTAGATTCATCATCAGAAAGCAGCCTGCTCTCCCTCCATTCGCTTAATTTCATATTGATCATGGAGGTCACCTGTATCGTTGGATTGCTAGCAACTTGCCGATTACAATTGGCGTCGTTTAGTTGTCGATTTATCTCGGTCACGTAGTCTTCCCGGTTCATAACAACAACATTACCACCCTTGTCGGCTTCCTTAATTACAATGGTGGTGTCATTTTTAAGTCTCTCAAGTGCCAGTCATGCATGTTCGTAATGGGTCATCTTGTGCAATATATCACTGTATTATGACTTAATTTGTCTTATGGTCATAAATGTTTGTTTTTAACTTCTTTGTATTTGTATTTTTATATGGTTTTTGTATTTGTATGTTCATTTATGTGAGTTCTTTATAATTGTTTACAGCCCTGACGAAGTTCCCATGGCACGGGGGAACGAAACGCGTTGGCTGTGTGCCGCTGCTCCTGGAATTACTATAGCAAAGGAAGCAGATTCCTCAGTAGCCATGGGGTTAGGTAAAGACAGGCCAATGTCTGGCTAAGGATCTAGATCAGTGGCATCCACGAGGTCGTCAAATATGTTGCCATCATCATCTAATTGGTTGTTATCATCTGAGTTCCATAGAACTATCAAGCTGCCATTGTCTGAGTCTGACAGAACTATCAGACCAGTGTCCCATGTTAGTATAGGCTTTGTTAGTAGTGTGGAGTGAGGCATCGAAGATGGAATCATGGGTGGTTCTGATTCTGGCACCAGCGGACCAACACTGGGGTAGGGGTAACCTTGTTGCTAGATCAAGGGTCAGAATTGGTGTCGAGGAACACTGTAACTCCACTGGGGGTCCCTTCAGATCCATAGGGGTCCAGAGGTTCTACACAGGATTCCAGTGAGGCATCAAAATCTCCTGCACGGCTACTATTAGTTGCTGTCCGAAGGTGCTACAGAGGATTCCAGTGAGGCATAAAAAACTCCAGCATGGCTACTATTAGTTGCTGTAGCTATTGTGGTGTCACTGTCCTTTCGGGAAAGGGGCTAAAGTGGGACTAGCTTCGGAATCAGCTCCATGTGAGGTGAACAACTCCATGGTCTGGACCGTCTCACAGTGATTGGTGGATGAGGTGGGACAAAGGAGACGCTTGCTTTGATTTTTTTAATGTTTTTTGTGTGACCTTTTGGACTTACCTGAGCCCAGTGACCTCGATCAAGACTGATCATAGGAGCAGCCTTGAATGAGAGGGATCACGTCTGAGCCCTCAACTTCGACCACTGTAACCCTGACTTCGACCATAAGAGCTTTTTTGATGAATGGAGAACTGAGCCTCACAGGCTGGCCTTTTTATTCATCGTAGCACAATACAGACATGACAACGAGTCGTGTTTGGAGATATGACAGGATTGGAGCTCCTGATCCGCATCAGCAGGCACAGACAGAAAGGTACTGATGTCAATCGCCAAAGTGGCATAGGTATAGTGGCCCTAATGTCACACCTGGGGTGAGATGGACATGAAACGGAACCTCACCAAGCCACCTAACGACGTGCAAGGCAATTGCTACAAAAGTTTCCAAATCTGCCGCCTAGGGAAAGTCATATGGTGAAGAACCTATGGTTAGGACACTAAATCAGAAAAGACTGCCTTAAGGTGTTGAATATGCTTGCCATACATTGCCATCCATGAGAAGTTGATCTTAAATGCATTTCCTTCTACTTGCCCACTATCAACATCTGACTTGCCACAAAAATTGGTGCTGCCCAAGCGCACTGACTCAAGCTCCTGCACAAATTATTCTTAATCGCAAACCCAAGCTTCTTTTACCAGAGTGTGCAGAGATAAAGAAAAGTAATGTTCTTCAATATACTAGAAAACAGAAGTGCTCTGAACTGTCACACAGAAGATACTAAAAACAATAAAAGGTTCCATCAGCTGTAAAACGTATGACCAAAAAGTTGGAGGCCCAAAGCACTTATCTGAACTAGAGTCAAAGTCCGTAAATTGACACTCCTGGCTCCACTGGATTCTGCTGTTCTTCAGAGTAGTTTTCTTGGTTGCACTTGGCTGCTTCACTGTGTGACAGAGAGCATTCCAGGAACACCACAGTGACCCTGTCCTGTGGAATTCTCAATGTGAAACACTGAGATAGAAAAGGGAGTGGTTTATATACTTACAGACCCCAGAGGGCGGCCGTAAATCACAAATCGTGCAGTACTTCATTTCTCGTGAGATCTCGAAATTTACTTGGACTTGCAGGGAGACGGAGGTTCGTTGCTCATTCGGAGGAAAACATGCATTGTTATTTTAATGATAAATAATGCCAATTAATTTTTACAAAGAAAATTAAAGCATCACAGCACATGAGGTAAATTACTTAAAGGCAACACGGCACTTGAGTAAATAAAAGCTTGAATCAAAAGAAAACATAAATATTAGACACTAATGTGTACGCACTAAATTGACTTTGGATGCCCATTCTTAGTGCATTCACATATCTAAAAAGCCATTTGGTGAGCCAAACTTCGAATACCATAATGTTTTGCAAGATGGCGTCATGCTTACCCTAGTGGTCACTTCATGACAAGTTGTTGTAATTGTCGAGTCTGCGGAGTGGCTTGTTCAGTTATTCTTCCTAATTGATAGTCCAGCTATGCCTCTGATACCATCTAATATAGGTTGCAAATCCTTCTCAATTATATGCATAAAGTAGAATGCCTTCTGATAATAAGGAGATGGCATGGGTCCACCCTCTATGTTAACCCCATGCTCTTCCTCAATCTGTTTTACATGACAAACCAGCAACTCCATCACCAGGGTCAATAGGATTGGCAACTATGGACAACTGTGTCTCATTCCCCTCTACACTGGCCATAATTAAAACTTGATTCCTCCGATCTTAAACCGAGCTGTTTCCTCAAAATATAGACGTTCTACCCGCAATATAATGCTCTGCCAAACTGAAACACCAGCTGACTCAGTAGACTGAAAAGACTTTCTTCCATGTCCATTGATAGGATGACTGAGCTCAGAGAGGCTTCCCACAGTCCATCCACGACATGAAACAATCTCCACACAAACAGGCAGGTGAATCTACCCTGCATACACACATTATAGCCTTCGTGACCATTGCAGACAGACCTTTCATGAGTCAGAACATTACTACCTTTCCAAGTGTCGTATGATCCAGATTCAATAACTAAAAGGTGAGTAAGATGATCAGTTGTGTATCACGATTGTTTCTGGGCAAGACCACACTGCTTCTCGTGAGGTTGAAGGTTGCTGAATACATATCATGAAGCCTCTCGACTGCTGGTCTTGAAATGTGTAATGAAATTTGGTCAGTAAACCATAATTTCCTGAAGTCTTTCTCCTGGAAGCCATCGGCATCATTGGTGGCTTTATTTCAGCAGGCATAAGAGAACAATCTAAAAGTTCCCTCTGTTCCTGATTTTACCTTGGTAGATGGGAAATGTGTGCCTATACTAAGAGATGTCTTGGCTCTGCCTATGTCTAGAACAAGTACAGCATAAAATAGTAATCAGGAAAGATTTTATTCAGAATCAGAATAACTTTATTCGGGTGTAAAATGCAACCATAAAAATACACAATCCAAGTCAAATACATAAAATATATAAAATGCTCATTTGCGTACAGTTTAAAATAGCATGACACAGGATCGCATATAAAAATACATTACGGTACAGTCAGACAAGTCCATACAAGAACATAACAAGATGAGGAATTAATACATTACTCAAAGTACATTGTGTCGTGACCGCACAGTGGCTCTCAAAAAAGAGCCAACATGAAGACAAGACTGCTTATCTATCAATTGCTGTAAAAAATTTAAAGGCTGGACTACTCTGCCTAAGGTTCCTACACATAACGATAGGAATTAAAACATTTTTGGTGTGCTTTTTATAAAAAAAATTACAAAAATGCAACATTGTTTGCCCAGATCAACCATCGCATGGACATACGTATGTGGAAATATTTTTGGGATAGGCTGATGGGAAGCAAAGTAAATACTAAACAGTATCCGCCCTAAAGTGAAATAATAGACATGGGGCCCGATTCACAAAAGTAATCTGAGACAAAATCCTAACTTTACGACTTTCGGTATTCACAAAGTGCATTTAGGAGTAGTACACTTAGCAATCCTAACTTTACTACTCCTAAATGCACTTTGTGAATACCGAAAGTCATAAAGTTAACATTTTGTCTCAGATTACTTTTGTGAATCAGGCCCATCGTTCACATGCAGCAAACAAATAGTTGGACGGTGGTCTATCACGTCTCAAATTCAAATAAGCTGAGAAAGTGGGCTTTAACATTTCCACATTAAGTCTATGGGATCGAACTTGATTAAATAATAACAGTGACACATGTTTTTTGTTTAAATTACTACTGGAGCCAGGCTCAAAAAAAGCGTGAGACAGCCCAATATCCTGGAAAGTTTTCTTCACAACGCTATCCATGGTATAATAAAGCCCTTATCACATGCTAAGCTGTCCTTAATAATATCTCTTGTAAGGGCCTCGTTGCAAATAAAATGGGAGGGGGGGTTGAGGGGCAAAAAGAGCTTTTCCTCTACCTGAGTGGCTTTGAATACCCCATATATCAGACTTGTATGTTGCGACAGGGACACACTGGGTTACATAGATCTGTAACAGTGGTAACAAGGCCTTTCCCCTAGGGGACTGAGGTAAACTAAAAAGGGCGCCGACTGCCCTAGAAAGCTTCAGCCTGGGGTGTGTGTTGTTAGGTGCCCAAGAGCCAGCTGAATCAACAAGCATTTACAATGCAACGGTTTCGCCTTTGACAAAGTTAGAGCTAATGTAATTGCAAATAACAAATTGTTTATTTATGTGTTGGTTTTGAAAACAGATAAATAAATGGCACTGTCATTTACAATGTCAATAGCTTAATCTTTCGCAAATGCGTGACCTAACAAAAAAAAAACTTACATTTGGATTTGAGGTGTATGTGGGGGGGCAAAAATAGAAACTTTAGCGTTTGATAGTGTGCGTATCACAAAGCACAGTTAAAATGTGGGAAATAGTTGAATTACTCTAATGTCAAGAGTTCTAAAACGCTCTTCGACCCGTAAAGAAAGGCAAAAATGCCAAGACATTGAAGTAATAATGATAGAACAAAAGCAGTGATGTAATTCTTAAGCAGTCAGAAGGCAGGTGTGAGCAGTTAGCCAATTTGTTTTCTATGTTATAAATCTCGGTCTCGTCAGGATTTTCTCCGCTTTGTTACCGGTATTTTTTATTTTTTAACTGAATCAACTCAGACTGGCGCGCGGGGTAGGCACTATATACCTACTCGAAAAAGCGAGGTACATAATCAGCCTCTGCAAATGTAAACACTGTGTATCATAAAGGGAGAGGGGATTAAACACCGCGGTTCTGCAGATTTAAAGAAGTTTCCAAAACTTACTCTTGTGCTTGCCGCCTCCCCAGGACTGCTTGGCCAGGCTGGGGCTTCTGATAATAGCCCTGCCCGCATAGTCACTTCAGGGCCACAGGAACCCCCCGCCCCCACATAACCAACATCCCGCAAATAACACACAGACACAAGTGTTAAGATTGGGAAAAATTACTGCAGGTTTATTGTTACATACAACATTATGTAATCACGTTGGGTTATCTTACGGGCAATCCAAGGGCAGGCCGAATTCTCTCCACCTGCCCGCCTGATGAGCCAATCAGCACAGTGGCGAACCACCCATCTGCTGACCATTATGGTAATACACTACTCACGCCCCTTGCGGGGCGTATCTAGGCCAACCCCCGGTTGCACAGGCCCACAACCGCCCGAAGGACTACTGGGGCGCCGACTCGGATTCCTAGACCTCACATGAGGTTCTAGGTTAGGCTCTGGCACCCCTATGTGCCCGCTGAAGTACTGTGTTGCACCTCTCTGTTTCCGGATTGCCCTGTAACTCCGCCTGCAACGAAAAAAGGAACACATTAAAACTCCCTCAGGAGCCCCCCCAAACTGACACTCAGGGTTAGAGGTAGGGAGGGAAAGAGTGTCCCGACGTGTCCGCCGCAACGTCCGGAGCGACAAAGAGGCCGCAAAATGGCCAGTGGGTGAGATATACCCTCTCCCAGCCAGTGCCCCGGACGTGCGTCACAGGACCGCCCACCTCCACCGGGCAAGCCTGCCCTGAGGAGGGGTGGCCACCATAACCGCTGGGGGGGGGGCGGGGGCAGCCCTATGTGACTAAGGGCCCGCCCTCCTGATGGCCACCGGGTGGCCTCGGGCAGGCGCATAGTCACTTCAGGGCCACAGGAACCCCCCGCCCCCACATAACCAACATCCCGCAAATAACACACAGACACAAGTGTTAAGATTGGGAAAAATTGCTGCAGGTTTATTGTTACATACAACATTATGTAATCACGTTGGGTTATCTTACGGGCAATCCAAGGGCAGGCCGCATTCTCGCCACCTGCCCGCCTGATGAGCCAATCAGCACAGTGGCGAACCACCCATCTGCTGACCATTATGGTAATACACTACTCACGCCCCTTGCGGGGCGTATCTAGGCAAACCCCCGGTTGCACAGGCCCACAACCGCCCGAAGGATTACTGGGGCGCCGACTCGGATTCCTAGACCTCACATGAGGTTCTAGGTTAGGCTCTGGCACCCCTATGTGCCCGCTGAAGTACTGTGTTGCACCTCTCTGTTTCCGGATTGCCCTGTAACTCCGCCACAGCCCGTGCGATGGTCCCCGCCGCCGCACGGGCCCCCCACCAACGCTACTACTTTTACCTGCAACCTTTGCTCAGCAGAGCCTCTTTTAAATCGAGGAGGAATAAGTCTAAGCCAACCGGCGTCAGGAGGACTCCATCCGCCTCGAAGTAACCTTTGACTTTGTCCTGAATCATTTCATGTCTGAAGGAGCACAGACCCCTCTGTTGGGTAAATTTCTCATGGCACTGAGCTTTTCTTCCTTGACTTTATAATTGCTTGGCACAACTAGCGCCCCGCCAGGGGCATAAGATACATGCCTGAAGAAACGCAGGCCCTTCTGCCACTAATCTGCAGAAACCCTGGGTCTTATCCCTCACCAAATTCGTGTAACCCTCCCGGTTCGAGAGTCGTACTACCAGGTAATGACAATGGGAAGAGGAGGGGCCCCTACTGTTGAAGGCGCTTCGTGTCAAATTATAGGCGTACCAGCACCAGCCCTGACACTTAAACACCCTTCACGACAAGCGACAGCAGGCTACACCCAGCCAGGTTATGACTACTGCTGTAACGCCACTCTCCGCACAACAAGAGATAGTGTCCTTACAATAACGCTTGTGCTGCTATCTTAAAAGCGCACAGAGGCATAGAAGGGATAATAATATCCTACTATATAACTAGGACGATGACCTTGCATGTGCCAATACAAGACTGAAAAGGTATAACAGCAGGCATCACCCGCCCTCAAAGTCACTGAACTGTGCTTCGTGAACGCTTGTGCAACTATACTCAAGCAAAGTACAGAGGGGTATTCAGTGCGCAAAGCATAATATAGTAACTTGCAGGGAGGACTTACATTTTATATACAGGATTGCAAATGCAAATAGCTGGTATCACATGCCCCTACGACCTGGAGGCTGCTCAACCATGCTACCTCATGAATAGCTTGTCTATAACGTTGACTTCGACCCCCGACCTAAGGGATTTAATAAACTGAACCAAGGTGCTCCCAGTATTGGCCAACTTCTCACCTTGGGAGGGGCACACGGGAATCTGAAGGATACTCAAGTTCGCACAAGGCTCAGGGCTAGACCTAAGATTTGCTACTGTTCTAATATAGGCACATCCAGGATGGACTGATACTCGGTCACCTGTACGTACTGATACCTCATGCATAATAGCTACTTTTTGTCAGGAGTGACACCCGTCTCTAACATGGGCACCCAGTTACACATACCCATTAGTCCCCTAACACGTCTTGCACAGGGACGCCCAGACGCACTTACACATTAGCGGCCATATGCGGGGTACTCTAGCAGATAGCCTGATGTACCTCACACCTCAACTGCAGGTATTCAGACCCATTAACATACTGAATATAATTTCAACTTATATGCAGGCCCCCAGGATATGTACCTACTGAGTATATCATGCCGTGTCGGCTTGCAGCTAGCCTGGTTGCCTCACACGCTCTGCAACACTTATAATACAGGTGTACACAATCCCTATGGCAGAACATAGCTTGTGCCATAGCACACTTCCGCTCACCACCTTTCATGAGCAACTGAAGACGTTTGTCTAATATCGAATTATAAGCCCAGCGGCCCTGTAGTGCAACTGATTCTCTGTAGTGCGCTCTGACACCTATGGGTAAGGGCCGCGCTATCTAAAACACATATCGATAGGCAGCGCTATCGCTCCGTCCCCGCAGCATGAAGGGAGCATGAACCATGGCCTGTATTAATCGAAAAAGGTTCTTCTGTGCGGCACTCTGACACCAAGAACAATGTTCATGCCAGGGCTTGGTAAGATTGTGTAACATGTACACGCCACTCTTTTCTTGAAAGACAGCTTATGATCTGTACACTGGTGAGTTTCTCCTCCTGTGTGAATACTGTTCCTATTATGAATCGCTCAGCCGCATACGTGAACATAGTGCGGGGGCAGAAGGCGCACTGGGGATGCTACCAGTACTACCGCACTGTATCCATCGCCTCCTACAGCACCGAAAATCGCGTACTGCAATACTGTATAATTGGAAGCATCTAGCCTGCTGGGAGACATGGCCCTAATACCAGTCGCGCAGCAGGGCAATTTTATCGAGAAAGTTTTCCGGTAAGTAAAAGAGTCTGAAATAAGGAACACAGGAATGAACCGGCGTCCGCAAGGCCTCCATGGTCAATGACCGCCAAACCGCAGGGAGGTGGACAGCCCGATGCCCTCGCTCCTGCCTCGAATCTAATGCGCATGTGGTAGAGTAAATACTGACCCGCACCAGACCGGACAGGGGCCACCCTAATGGAATGACCGCCACTACCGGGAATACCTAGGGCAAAGGCATGCTAACAACCTACGCTCTGGCCTACCAATATCGCCAAGTTCCAGCTGCAAGAGGGAAGATATTGAGCTCAACCTATACTTAACTACTAACCAGAGCGCCTAGTCCACGCACTTTAGTGGCGCGGGGCTCGGTCTATCTACAGCCAGGAGACCAAACTCCTGAATGCTCGTAGCTTCTGCCGGGTCTCCTGCAGAACTGAGAAGACCTGGGGCACGGCGGTTGGACCTGATCACATATGGTGAACAGAGATGCACTACCTGTGGAGCATATAGTGGGAGAGTGAAGTGCTCGATTTCCTCTTATGGTGCCCCCCAGGGGGCCTGAAAATGTCGGCAATAGAACTAATCGCCAAATCAGAAACAGCAAGACCTCAGTTTCGAATTTCAAATCTGAAACGGACTCCCCGCGTAGATGCTGTTCTCCAGCTAATGAACAAACGAGAACCCAATATGAATACCGGAAGGCAGACTCCCAATTTACGAACATACTGTGGGCACAAGCCACCTTCAGCCCCAAGTACGTACCTCACCATGCTTGCTGACGCTGCGAGGAATGAGGGGGGTTGGGGGAGCAGCCACCGGCACGAGCGCACGTGGCAGGCCGGGATCGGTCTGCAGGAAAGGATGGATAAGGAAAAGGCGCATATCAATTGCTCCCACAACTTGTGACTTTGATGCTGAGCTCCTAAGCAAGCAGCAAATGGTCTAAGACTATGAGAACCCTAAAAGATTGCGGCAAGAACCGGGCACATGCCCGACACATACGCGAGCGCTGCGCCACAAGGAAGATATTGACTGAACAGATGCGTGAGCACACTCGAGAAAACCTGTACTCAGGTGCACCAAATTGACTAAACATGTACAGCCATCTATAACCTAAGTAAAGAATTTGCGTGAAGGAGTGCGAGGGAGACACCTACACCTGGGCACTTGAGAAAACATGTACTCAGGAGCACATAATAGAACAAACAAGTAAAGAGACACGCTCCCGCCAAGGATTCTTCATACCGAGAGCTCGATAATGCAGGATAAGTGACTGTACCACGTGGGTTTCTCATCCATTTCCACCCCACTGCTACCGAGTGCATTGATGACACAGAAAGCGCTAGACGAACATAGCATGGAACACGCAGCAGAATGCATGAAGCCACAGTACTCTACTACCCACAGCCAATGCTTGGTTCAGCTGTGGGACACAAAACAATCTTCGTAAAGATATAATTACTTAGCAAAGAAAACGCTCTATGCATCATGCACCGGTAGGGACAAATGTTCCCGGATGTTGTCCCTAACAACTGCAATTACTCTGCCCGATGCCTACACAGAATGTCGAAGGCCGCACCACTCGCATGCATGGCCACATCGCACTACTGAACAGGGCACTAGAAACCAGTAACGCCTACACAGCCCGGCTTGTCAGGCAAAAACGGACCGAGTCGAGCATGGCCACTCGACGAAAGCAAAGTGCTCCAGAGATGCCCGCTCGATGCATGAAAGACCGAAGCTCCTTCAAGAACCGACGCTAAACGTGGCCCCACTAGTGGTCTAGTACCTACATGTTATGTAAACACGGTGGGCAATCCACCAGAAAGTAGACCTGGAAAGCCTAGCGGCGAAACTACCAAGTGCCGCCCAAAAGGTGATAACAAGCAAACTCTAAAACGCCTCACCCCTACCGCGCGATATGGCCACAACAGCCATATACATACCTCACAATAATGCAGATGCAGGCAGGGGGGGGCGTACCACTGGGGCGAGCGCGCCGGGGCGCCAGGCAGTAGATGCATTCGAAGATAAACCGCAACCGTCTCACGCTGGTGCTAAGCTCAGAATTAAACCGACAATGGTTGGCCGACACACGCGTACATAAAAACTGATAATCAATCAGATAAAGCACTTCCAGGCTTGATTGAGCACAAATTGCTATTGCTGCAAACAACCCGGCCCACACAACCTGTATAACCGCTGCAACGTCATGGCCACGACCTATGCAGCACAAGCACATCATGTTATTGCGCACGCATGCCCCCAACAGCGGTACTACCCCGCCAAATGCATACCACACTCTGCCAGCCCCCACGCCCACGTGGAGAATGGCTGCCAAGGCGCAATACGCCAGAGTTTCTCACATTTCCATGCGCCAAGATGGCCAAAATGGGCTGGTCTGAACAGAAAGGCACGCGAGGACTGGCAGGAAAAACTTGGGTAACGAGTGATGAACCCCAAGGAACAAGACTTGCTTTCGCTAGCTCTGTGGGAACAAACCACTCACGTGCCAACCTGACAAACATTGCAATGAAACACAAGATCCCCACATAGTGCCTGATCGGCTAAATGTCCCCAAAAGTCATGCAAATAGATACATACATGTAGATGCTTTACATTTTCCTGCGCGCACCGCATGCTACCTAACCCAGAAAGGGAGGGGACAAGGGGGGGCCTGAAACAAACGCGTGTGCACCACCTCGAGTATTGCGGGCCTATATGGACAAGAGCACCCATACATATTGCACGGGATATACATAGCAAGCTGCTTCATACATTGGATCCCGCATCTGAGCAAGAGGTCATGAATGGTACGCCTGCCAAAGTGCGCTCTAGGCACCCATCCATATTGCACGTAAATACCTTAAAAGCATGTTATTAACATAAGCTCCCGCATCTGTGCATGAGGACATAAGGAACGCCCGCCAAAATGCGCTCTACACATTTCCCCATCTAAAGACCCCGGTGAGACACGGAGGCCTCGGCACCTGTGCACGACATAGAACAATGCAGGCATAAAGTTGAATCATCACAGAAAACATAGCATTCCTCATAAACCTTATCATCAAAAACATTAGCGCGCCTAAATACATAGCATTTTCGAGGCCAAAGCAAACAATGAACAACGCCCCTCGCCAAGGCATGGAAGGAGGTGACTGCACGACCTCACGCACCCCGCCTAAAGCCCAGGGACGGTGAAGGCCGCGACACATTCCCCGAAATACCTGCCCGCCTACCTCCCGGCGGGTCCCAGCAATAGGCACACAAAACCATATGGTGACTGGGAGGGCAGGTCAACGGTCCCCTTCCGCACCCGCCAAGGACCAAGGGGCCCAACGCCTTGCCACGTGGCCCCAGCCCAAGTTTGCGGGCAACGAGGCAGCGGCCGCTCGGAGCCGCTAGGACAACGGAGATGAGGAGCAAAACAGCAACGCACCCCCACCCGGCCCGTTGGACTCGGCCCTAAAATACTCCTCCGCAATACTCCGATTCCCCCAGCAATAAAGAAAAGAAACCGCTGGGCGGGCCAGCACCTCCCGTACCTCGGCCGAGGCCAGGACCCTGTCCCCGATGCACGCGGCCCCAGCCAAAGTCTGCGGTCACAAAGGGATACCGACACTCGGAGCCGCCAGGACCACGGGGATGCGGACGCACCCCCACCGTAGGCCGCAAACCCGCCTACAACCCCCACCTCCACAGCGGCCCGACGCTAAACGGGCCGCCTGGCCAAAACTCAGAAACCAGGGAGTAGGCGGAGGGGGGGTAATGCCCGTAGGCAGCCCGAAGGACACTCACCGAAGCGTAGTGAAAGAGTGTCCCGACGTGTCCGCCGCAACGTCCGGAGCGACAAAGAGGCCGCAAAATGGCCAGTGGGTGAGATATACCCTCTCCCAGCCAGTGCCCCGGACGTGCGTCACAGGACCGCCCACCTCCACCGGGCAAGCCTGCCCTGAGGAGGGGTGGCCACCATAACCGCTGGGGGGGCGGGGGCAGCCCTACGTGACTAAGGGCCCGCCCTCCTGATGGCCACCGGGTGGCCTCGGGCAGGCGCAGACTTCAAGGTGTCCATGACTTTCCCAGGGAAGGCGAAATCTCAACACAGGGAGCTAGCACTTATCAGCTCCCACAAACTTTTCCAGTCAGAGTCGAAGACTTTTCGGGTCGGTGGGCCTGGGAGGAGGTATTTATGTAAATATGTGCGTCTCATGTCTGCCGACCAGCAATTCGTTGCATAAATCATTTTCTCTGCAACGCAAGAGGGTATTGCAACACAAAGGAAATGTTAGCGCAGTCAACAGATCCGTACCCAACAGCCAACAGAGTGCACTATAAAATATCAATAGGACATTAGAAACGACCAAACACGAACTCAATGCCAGATCAACTCGACACCACAAAACATGATTACAGCCGATCCCATGTACGGCTTTCGCTTGCCCATGTGAGAGCAGTAACGCCCTCTCGTGGCCATCTCTCTCAAAGGGTGGTAGATAATAAACATAACTGCGAACCGTAACCAATGAAAGATACCTGCACTGCTCTGCTACATGTATGCCTGTATTTTTAATGAACTTTGCAGGCTAGACCACAGCCAGTCTCGGTTTACGTTTGAAACAAAAAGGTTTGTAAAGGAGTTTAAATAGTTCCACTTTAAAGGTGGGTGTACAATTATTTATAGGTCATCAATGTCAAAAGACTAAGCTTCACAATTTAAAAGCATTATACCTGGCACCCTTGTACTGCCTTTCCTAAGCACTACGCTAAAGAACAGTAGTTAAACAGCCATTTTTTTCATCGAAATGTTAATTGAAAGGGTCAAGGTACCAAAATATTTCAATTTTTGGCAAGCCTGAAACCGAAATATATATACTCACCAAGGTACACATTATTTCTATATTTTAACACCTCTACACTTATCAAAACACGTTAGCAAAATGTTGCAAAGTGGAGCAAACAAATTGACGTATAGCAAGCTATTTTAAAACGAGCCTACATTTTACAAGACGTTGCACCAAGGAATTAAAAAAGTGCAGTGCATGCATTCTGTATCTGGTAGATATATATATTTAAATGGATCGTGCTGCAGTGCATGCCTCCTCATGCGTCCTTATTCGATTAAAAGACACTGTTACAGCTGGGCTAATCTCCCGCAGCACTCTCCATTTCATAGCACACCATCTACACAGAGAAATAATCGATAACAGCACAGACAGACACAAGACTAGACTCTCCATTTACTAACCACACGCAAAGGCCTCCTCCAGTAAGGTCCCGAGCGTCTTCGGATCTCTGCATTACGAGTTAGCAGAAGGTTCAATACAATTCATCACAAAATGTCTTAAACAAATTGAAGGCAACACTTCCGTTCGATAAACTGATGATTTTAAAATTACAGTTTTCAAAACAAGCAATCGATGTAGGCAATAAGGCAGTGCAGGTAATTTGGGGAATTGTGGTTTGCACCCCGTGCTTAGAAGATCTGTTATGTTACCGTTGGTCACAGAACTGCCTATAACAATTAACTGACGGACAGCGGGAGGGGGGAGAGGGCGGGAACGGGCACACGGACAGCGGGAGGGGGGAGGGGGCGGGAACGGGCACACGGACAGCGGGAGGGGGGGCGGGAACGGGATAAGAAAAAAAACTAAAAAATGCCGCTTACCTGCAAGAAAAGTGAAATGGCGCAGCCCACCCCTGCTCGGTGTAGGGAGCACTGAGCAGACTGCTCCTGGAAAACCACGAATGGGTCATAAACGACGAAGTACTAGGAGAGGTCTTCGCAAGGGGGGGGACTCCAGACGTAGATCTGTTCGCCACCGCCGAAAAATGGATCGACTGGTCGAACAGCTTTCTGTACGCTTATCCACCCATTCCCCTGATTCCGGCGGTACTCATCAAGCTGGCCCGGTCCAGGGCGCGGTGTGTCCTGCATACAGCTGTGTTACCAAAAAGCTAATAAGACCTTAGGGAGTAAACCTAAGGCTCATTCCACCAGGGGCAAAGCTGCCACGACTGCTTTGCTCCGTAATGTTCCAATTGCCGAAATCTGCAAGGCGGCCACTTGGAAGTCGGTCCATACCTTTGCTAAGCATTACTGCCTGGACACTGATGCCAGGGCAGACGCTCAGGTTGGGCAGGCTTCGCTGCCCAACCTGAGTGCTTCGATCCACAACCACCCTCAACCAACTCTGCGAAGAAACTGGAACAAAATCACCATCGACCAGATCGCCACATCGCTTCTTCAAAACCCCCCTGCCTATTCAACGAACCCTAACCAAGCAGCCATCAACCTCACACAATGGTTAACCCAAACCGCCGACAAACTAGCACCCTTGAAAAAACATCTTATCAAGCAAGGAAGCAAGAACGCCCCCTGGTTCAACAATGACCCTAAGAAATCCAAGAAGCTCTGTCGTTCCCTTGAGAAAACTTGAAGAAAAGACCCAAACACTATCACCCAAGCCGCCTTCAAAAACGCCACCCGCAAACACCACCAACTAATCTGGACAGCCAAGAAATCAGCACTCAAAGACCGACTAGACAACAACGCCCACAACAGCAAGGAACTTTTCAACATCATCAAAGAATTCACCAACCCCACCGCCAGCTCTAACGACATCACCCCCTCTCAAGTCCTCTGTGACTCCCTTGCCTCATTCTTCCATGACAAAATCGCCGACATTCATAACAGCTTTGACAACCAACCCGTAAACCAGTCCACCCCACTCACCTCAGAACCTGTACCTCCTCCGAATAACCTTTTCGACTGGAACCCAATCACCACAGAAGACACCATTCGCCTGATGAACTCCATCCACTCAGGATCCCCTACAGACCCATGCCCCCATCACATCTTCAACAAAGCAGACTCCATTATCGCACCCCATCTCCGAGATGTCATCAACTGCTCCCTCAACTCCGCCACATTCTCAGAAAGCTGGAAACACGCCGAACTCAGCGCCCTTCTGAAGAAACCCACAGCTAACCCCACCGAACTCAAAAACTACCGTCCCATCTCGCTCCTCCCATTCCCTGCCAAAGTCATTGAGAAAGCCGTCAACAATCAGCTCGCCGCCTTCCTCGAAACCAACAAATCACTCGACTCCTCACAGTCTGGCTTCCAAGCCAAACACAGCACCGAGACCGCCCTCATCGCAGCAACAGACGACATTCGAACACTACTGGACAACGGAGACACAGTCGCCCTCATCCTCCTTGACCTCTCCGCAGCCTTCGACACAGTCTGCCATAGCACCCTGATACAACGCCTCAGAAACATCGGAATTCAAGGAAAAGCATTGGACTGGATCATCTCGTTCCTCGCTGGAAGAACTCAGAGAGTCCGCCTCCCCCCTTTTAAGTCAGAGGCCACCGAAGTCATCTGCGGCATCCCGCAAGGATCATCACTCAGCCCCACCCTCTTCAACGTCTACATGAGCCCCCTCGCAACCATCGCACGTCAACACAACCTCAACATCATCTCCTACGCTGATGACACTCAGCTGATCCTCTCACTCACCAAAGACCCAACCACCGCCAAAACCAACCTACATGAAGGGATGAAAGAAGTAGCCGAGTGGATGAAGCACAGCCGTCTGAAACTGAACTCGGACAAAACAGAAGTCCTCATCTTAGGTTCATCCCCTTCCGCCTGGGACGACTCTTGGTGGCCAACGGCCCTAGGAAAAGCCCCCATACCGACAGACCACGCACGGAACCTGGGCATCATCCTGGACTCCTCACTCTCGATGACCAGACAAGTCAACGCCGTCTCATCATCATGCTTCAACATCCTACGCATGCTCAAAAAAACATTTAGCTGGATCCCCACCGAAACAAGAAAAACGGTCACCCACGCACTGGTTACAAGCCGTCTGGACTACGGAAACACCCTTTACGCCGGTACCACCGCAAAACTGCAGAAAAAACTCCAACGCATCCAAAATGCTTCAGCCAGACTCATACTAGACATCCCCCGTACAGACCACATTTCCGTTCACCTGAAAGACCTTCAATGGCTCCCCGTCAACAAGAGAATAACGTTCCGTCTCCTCACCCACGCACACAAAGCCCTATACGAACTTGGACCTGATTGCCTCAACACGCGCCTTTCCTTTTACACCCCCACCCGCCAGCTGCGTTCGTCCAACCAAGCCCTCGCCTCTGTTCCGCGCATCCACAAAGCCACCATGGGGGGAAGATCCTTCTCCTACTTAGCGGCCAAAACCTGGAATTCCCTTCCCATCCACCTCCGCCTTACTCAAAACCACCTAGCCTTCAGAAAACAGCTTAAAACCTGGATATTCGATAAGTAAACCTCCCCCCCTTCCTCAAGCGCCTTGAGACCCTCTGGGTATGTAGTGCGCTATATAAATTCTGACTTGACTTGACTTGCTGCGAAATCTGTTCGCACAATAGTGGTGTTATTTCTCTTTTCTCCACCGCCGCTTTGGTGTGGGGATGGGCTTGCCATTCTATTCACTAGATTATGACTATACACAGAGATCCCCTACTACAGAAGGAGTAGTTTCTGTCCTGTAACTCCAGTTCTGTAGTAGGGGTATCTCTGTTATAGTCATAAGCGCCTGCCCTCCTCCCCGGTGGAGACAGATATTCATGTCAGGAATGCTACAGGTCTGGCGTGTTACGCCTTCAAAAAGAACTGAAAGTAAATGGGACCTGCTGTGCATTCTGGGATACTGGGAGAAGTTCTGGAAAGTTATCTTAAAGGCACAGTATCCTATTTAAGCCACATAATGGCAGCCTATGGGGCTTGTCTGTCCATGCCTTCCTCTCTATCATTCCAGAGGCTTTTACTGGTAGAGGCAAGTTTTTCTGTAGGAAAAACTGGGCAGGCTGTGCTGTTTGTGTGGTTGTTTTTGGTGGAATTTCTAGTTGAAGTACTGGACAGTTTAGCCTGTGGATATAGGCTGCATTATTTGTCTTTAAATTCTCTCTTAAGTGTCTTTGCAGTTCTGCATTTTTAAGAGATTATTTTTGATTGCCGGGGTCCACGCACATGGGCGGGACTATTCACTAGATTATGACATACTACAGAACTATGTCTATCCTGTGGTCTTATGTGAAAGTTACACCTTTAAAGAGAAACCATCTTTTCACTGTCCAGAAGGCATACTGGACGCCACAGAAATTGTCAAAGATGGGGAACGGAGCGACAAAGAAGTGCCCGAAGTGTGATGAGAATAACGTGAACGAGGTCGACATGTTCTGGCAGTGTCCCTCAATTCAGCTCTTTTGGAACCATGTGGGTAAGACAATCTCTGATATCATGGGTAGAGAGATTGTGTTGTACGGAACTTCAGTTATCTTTGGGGTGATCCTAGTGGGGTGGAAAAGTTAATATTTTCTAAAAACCAGAAGGTGCTCTTTTTTGTCTTGATACTTCTGGCGCGAAGGGAGATATGTGTAAAATGGATTCTCCCCTCTCCCCCAACTAAAACCGAATGGATTGGCTTAGTACAGAGAATTTCACAACTTGATCAAGCAAATAAACGGGTTAAAAAAAACAAAATTCGGAGAACTCCAGGATACGTGGTTTACAACATATGTCTCTCGTTTCTCTCAATGATATAATGTGCACAACATCCTTGTATATGTCCTTTTGATTGGCATAATACATTGACTTTTCTCAGTTTTGTTTTCTTCTTTTTTGGGGTTTTGACTTTTCTGATTCTCTTATTGCAAGAATTACAATCTATGCACCTATCGGTCCAATGTTTACGAACTTGCTCTTCAGGCCGTTACGATGAGAGTCCAGTTAAGTTTACTTACATTGGCCTGTAGAAGAATAGGGGCCACGGTCAACCCAGGTAGGCCATCTTGACAACAGACCCCCGGGGGTAAAATTTTACCCATCCTTCGGTATGGAGCGACCGGGTGTCTTTTTGCCCTTTCACTGGTCTGACTGGCACTACCTTCCTGAATTCAGAGCATCTTTTCTAAATGATTTGAACCAACAGCAAGTGTAGAAATCTGACTACGCTTGGGGTTTAAAAAACTAGTTTGTAAATTGAGAGTGGCCATAAATTAGATAAAAGAGGACACCAACAGACGCAGAACTTTTGGCGTATTGGCCACCAGCACTGCGTCATCCGCATATAGCAAGGTAGGGAGTAGGATGTCATTCACCTTTGGAATGTTGGAGTGATGGTGGAAAAATGAGGGCTAAGCTTATTAAGATATAAGCAATGAAGGTGCTAAAACGCAGCCTTGTCTCACTCCTCAGGAGATTTCTATTCTGTTGGATGGAAGTGACAACTCCACATAAAAGAACCCACATGCCTTAAAGGTTGCTAATGTTCATACTAGGCAGCATGAGTGATACTGTGTCAGAGTATATTTTGGAAAATTGAGCCTCCCATAACTCCCTGGAAATATGCCAGCCAATCGGAGTCATAGTGTAATTTATTGTTCTCATGGCAGTTACGGCAGTCCAGAAGGACATACTGTTCTTCTTAGATATTGCTTTATCTGCGTAGGGTACATGGAGTAATTGACAGAGCACACACCCTTCGAGAATCAGCAGTGGTTGTGTCATTGGATGCGACTATGGCTTTTGACACTATTGAGTGGCCCTATTTGTGGGCAGTTCTGGCTAAGTTTTCGTTTGGTCCAGAGTTCATCCAGTGGCTACGTCTACAATACGCGGCACCTCTGGCACAAGTGGTGGTAAACAATAAGGTGTCAGCCTCATTCCAGCTTAGTCGTGGTACACGTCAGGGATGCCCATTGTCCTCCCTCCTTTTTCCCTTGGCCTTGGAACCCCTGGATGCCTGGATTCGCTGGGATCCAATGAAAAGGGGACTAAGGTGGTCCCCTGGATGGGAGGGACGCATATCTCTGTATGCCGACGATATCTTGCTCTATATGGCCGCTCCCCAGAAGTCCCTCATAGTCGTTTTAGACATCCTGACAGTCTTCGGGAGGTTTTCTGGGCTCACCATTAATTGGGGGAAATCCCTGCTGTTCGTTCGGAGGGGGAGCACTCCTACTCCTCCCAGGGATTGCCAACTACATATTAAGATCGATGGATTTAAGTACTTGGGGATCTTCATCTCCCTTAACCCCTCAGTCAGGTACACCCAGAATCTTCTTCCCCCTCTCCAGATACTCAAAAGTGACATTAACAATTGGAAAAAGCTCCCTATCTCACTTCTGGGTAGGGCTGCCCTTTTGAAACCAATGGCCTTGCCAAGATTCCTCTATGTCCTGCAAAATACCTTGGATATAGTACTGGCATCTTACTTAAGGGAAATTGCGGGCCTGCAAAGAGAGCTTTGATGGGACGGTAGACCTCAAATTGCATTAAACAAACTAACACTGAACTGGTACGACGGTGGCATCAGTCTCCCGGATATCAGGAAGTATTATTGGGCCTCCCAGCTTGGGGCTATCAACCATGGCATGTTCGGTCGAGCAGACGACCCGGGCTACGCCATGGATAGGTGGCTCCTTTCGGGCGGGAACTATAACAGAGCCCTTTACTCCAGACCCAATAGTTTCTTGTTAACAGGCCCCACGAAGCACTCAGTGCAAATTTGGCACAAAGTCACCAGCTCTCTGGGTTGGAGACATAAGTTAACATTAGCCACCCCCCTTTGGGACTAACAAAAGCTGGGTGACCTCAGGAAAACGAAGGGCTTCGACAGGTGGAATCTTATAGGAATTTCAATTATTAAGGATATGTGGGGAAGGGAGGGGTCAAGTCCTTCAAGGACCTTCAAACTGAATACGAAATGGCGGACTCGGAATGCTTCCGTTATATGCAGGTCCGACACTCACTCCTGTCCTTGCTACCCAAGGGAACTGATCCCCACGAGGCTTCCCCGCTAGAAAACAGAGTTTTATATGGTCATCTTCCCGAAAAGACGATCTCTTTTTTTTTTTTTTTTATATTTTTATTCAAATTTTTTTTACAACATTTATTCGCCTAACTCCTCCCCCCCCCCCCTGCACAGGACATGAAAAAACAACAAAAAAATAATAAAATAATAAAAAAATACAATCAGATTTCCACAACATTTCTATATCTCAGGTTACAATAATTCAACCTGGCAAATTGTACTAGGTAAGCTAGAGCGTCAATCAAAACAAAACAGCTGGAAAGAACCCATAAAGGGCAAACATCTAAACATAGCACCATGGATGCAGCTTGATTAATATTCCTGATTTTCATTACACACCCCCCTTAAGACCCTATGGAGATTCTATGTTTCCTGCCATCCTATTCTTCCAATCTGCTATTGGTTTCCAGATCTGCAAACCAAGGGATCTGCCCTTCTTCCCTTTTCTGGCGTATAACGCTTTTTCCATGTTGTATATATATAAAAGCCTGGCCAACCATTGCTGCATAGTAGGGGGGAGCTTATCTCGCCATGCTGAAGCTATGCATAGACGAAATACTGCCATGGCTATAAACAAAAAGTTCTCAAACTGTGATTGCTCTCCAGTCCCGTCCAGTCCCATTAATATTACTTCGGGTGTCAACATTAACTTACAATTCAGCGATCTATCTAAAAACCTTTCGATTTCTTTTATCAAAGGCGCCAGGTTGGAGCATTCGCCAAACATGTGGACTATATCTGCCTCCTGGCTGTCGCATCTTGGACATGTTATCCCTTGTGTGCCCCCCCACTGTGCAATTCTGGCTGGGGTATAGTATAACTTGTACAAGGTCTTATAATGCTGGGCTTGCAATGAAGAAGAGCGGAGAACCTCCTGTCCCATCTGCAATGACTTCTCGAAGATCCCCTCCGTAATTCCTAGCGTATCCATCCATTTTGCTTCGAATTTACCCAAGTCATCTCCCCTGTGTGCTATAAGTTCGGCATAAAACCTTTTTATCGTACAGCCGTGTCCCCCTTCTATTACTTGTAATATTGTATTATCTCCAAATCCTAGAGGTCCGCCTCTCTTTCCAGCCAATATGCTTCTTATCTGTAAATACTTAAAGAACGTCCTTGTGCTAACCCCAAATTTTCTCTGTATCTCTAAGAATTGGCGCACTCCTAGCGGGCCTATCAAATCTCCCATTCTTTTCACTCCTAACCGTCCCCATTCCTTAAAAACAGCATCAGCAAAGATCTCTGAGGGTAATGTGGGATCGTTCCCTAACCTAGTATATGCATGGTATCTACCCAGTCCAAAACTCTTTTTGAACGCCTTCCACACCTTATAGGCTGCCTCCAGGGTCTTGAATCTGGTCCTCTTAAAGTAGCTCGGTTCAGTGAATCTCAGGAACGCATTCTGTGCCTCCTCACCTAAGATCAAACCGAATATCTCTGACGAACCGGTATAGAATTCTCCTTCCATCTCGGCCCCGCCAATGAGGCCCGTTATTTGCTGGAGCACTGCTGCCCAGTGATAGAGTTTCAAATCTGGTAGTGCCCACCCCCACCTCTCTCTTGGTAGTGCCATAAATTTTAGTGCCCTTCTTGTTTTACCCTGTGACCAAATAAACCGGTTTATTATGAGCTCTATTCTGTTAAACAAAAGTGGGCTGAAAAATAGAGGTATAGTTCTAAATATATATAGAAATTTCGGGAGGAGGTTCATTTTAATGAAGTTTACTCTGCCAACTATGGACATATGCAGATTATGTACCCTATCCAAATCCTTCTTCGCTTTCGCGATGATAGGAGAAGTATTTAAGTCCACTAAATTGCCCAGGTCAGCAGTGATAGTTATTCCTAAATAAACCCCCTCAGCCACCACCCGTGAGTCTATGCATGTTGTGTATGTATTCTTTATAATTTGTGTCTTAGTTTTATTTAGAGCGTAGCCCGAGACCCGCCCAAATTCCTCCGCCTCCTGTTCTATTTTACTGATGGCCTCTGCTGGTGAGGGTGTGATAATCGCAATATCGTCTGCGTATGCTAGTACCTTAATCAGTCCCATCTTGGTGTCTAGTGGCCTAATTCCATCATTTAGCTCCAATTTCTTAATGAATGGGTCTATGTACAGTGCAAAAAGCAGGGGTGAACATGGGCACCCCTGTCGTGTGCCCCGTGTAATTCTAAATGGGGTAGTGCGGCTTGCATTCACCCTTACACACGCCGTTGGTCCTACATACAATGATTGTAACGATTTTATGAATCCTTCTCCGATTCTCCCTTTCCTCAATGCTGCCCACAGAAATTCCCACGCCACACGGTCAAAGGCCTTTTCGGCGTCTAATAACATAGCTGCCATAGGTTTCTCCTCTGCCCCTTTTACGTCAAATAGCATGATCATTTTTCTAACATGGAGTGTGGTTCCTCTATGTGGGATAAAGCCATGCTGATTAATGCTTACTAATTGCTCTATTACCCTAGCAAGTCTATTCGCTAATGTTTTAGAGAAGATTTTTAGGTCAGCATTAATTAATGTAATCGGGTGGTATGATCCGGGCTCTGCGGGGGATTTCCCTTTTTTAAGGATTACAACAATATCTGCCCCTGCCCAGCTGGCTGGTATAGAATGCCCCGCCTGTGCCTCCCTCAGTGTCCTGACCATCTCTGAAATAATTGATGCAAAAAACACTTTGTAAAATTCCCCGGGTATCAGATCCGGCCCGGCAGCCTTGCCGGAGGGCAAACTGAACATAGCCTCCTTAATTTCTTCTGCCTCTAAGCAGGTCTCGAGAGAGTCCCTATCTATCTCCTGTAAGGTTTTAATTGGTAGGTCTTGCAGGTATCTCTGAATATCGGCAGGATCCCTGTCCTGCTCCTCCTCATAGAGCTTGTTGTAGAACTCCCTAAAGACCTCGAGGATACCTTCCCTATCTGAAACCATATTGCCCCCGCTGTCTCTTATCTCTTTAATTTCACCTTTTGCCATCCTCTGTCTCGTGCGTGTTGCGAGTGTCCGCCCTACCCTTTCGCTGTATTCGTAGCATTGCTCTCTCTTAGCATTATAAATCTTAGCTGATTTTTTTGCTATACTCTCTTCTGCTTCCGCTTTAGCCATCATGGTCTCCATTAGATATTGTTCCAGCTCCCGCCCCTCAGTAATAGCCTTTTCAAGTCTCTGCTCTGCTTTCAATAGATCGCTGTTTACCCGATCTACCTTAACTTTCTCCTTTTTCTGATTGGCTAGGCTAAAGCTCAGTGTTTCACCTCGCACCCCGGCTTTAAAGGTATCCCAATCATTTCCTGGATTAGTACTCCCTCTATTGATGTCCCAGAAGCCCTTTATCCAAACATGCATGTGTGTAATATAGTCTATATCCGTCAGTAGTTCTCTTTCAAATGTCCATGATTTAACCTCTCTTTTAAGCCCACTACCTGTTATTGTCAATACTAGGGGGTTGTGATCAGACAGAATACGGGGTAACCTTGCTATCGTGAGGGTATTTGAGGGTATCCTGGAGGTGAAGAAGTAATCCAGACGGACGCACTTCCTATGGGGGGCCGAATAATAAGTAAAACCCTCCTCACCCGCTTTAAGCTCTTCCCAAACATCCATAAAGGCGTTATTGCTGGCCATACTTCGGATTGCTCTACACACCCTTTTTTTTCTTCCTTGGTATAGGCCCCTATTATTCAATCCCAAACCTGATGCCCCGTCGATGTTGAAATCTCCTGCGAGGATCACTCTTGGTGCCCAAGTAGCCAGTTCTATATCTAGAAACTCGAATACTTCAGGGTCATCCTCCGTTGACCCATAGACGGACCCTAAAGTAATCCAGACTTCTCCAATCAGACACTCAATCAGGGCCCACCTGCCCCAAGGATCTTCTAATTTCTTCCTAGTGCTAACGTTAAGTAATTTAGTTAGAATGGCCACTCCCCTGACCTTTGCCCCATGTTTTGAATATGCCAGCACGCGCAGCCCCAGTTGTTCCAACAAAAAAGGCTTACTACCTTCTATATGTGTCTCTTGTAGACATATAAATTCTGCCTGGGTGTTTTTAATTAATAAAGCTACCTTTTGCCTTTTCAGCCTATCATTCAGCCCACATACATTCATTGTCAGCACCTTAACTTTTGAACTCATCCTTAATCTTTATTATTCCTGAGTCTTTTAAACCAGAGAGATAATATTTCTTTTCTACCCTCGATACCACCCTTGCTACTAATACCATTGCCTTTGCCTTTAAATTTTCATCTAATTTTTGCCTGATCCAGCTGTTTAGTCTAGCCAAGATTAACTCTTTAAACGTGAGTGCAGTCCTTATTTCCCTTACATGTATCCTGATTTCCTTCTGTGTAATTTCCTTGTTTTGGTATATCCCAATACTTTTCCCTATGTTCTGTCCTGTGCCCTTTCCCCCTCCCCCACCACTTCTTGAGGCATCCAGGGACCTAGATCCCTAGGTGTGGGCGGCCGAGTGATTCGAACATCATCACTCGCTCGATCGCCTGATTTGTCAAGAAACTTTAAATGTATAACATCTCAGATGGCTAGTTTTTCCCTTCCTGTTTTCTCAATTCAGAAAGTTCGTGTAGATACGCCTCTGCTTGGATCTCACTAACGAAGTTCCTTGAGGTTCCTTTATAAAGTACTCTTAAACGTGCTGGGTTTAGCAAATAAACAGTTGCTCCTATTTTTTCAAATGGGGCGAAAAGTTGCCGCAGCCTCCAACGGCGTTCGACCGTTGTATGAGCAAAATCCGGGCGGACAAAGAACTTGTTCCCTTGATATTCTTTTTTGCTCATCGGTCGTGCCAGGTCATAAATTGCTTCTCTTAAAAGAAAATTTCCAAAGCAGACCAACATTGCTCTTGGATATTGGTTTTCTTTTGGAGATCGTTTGGGGAGTGTTAGAGGAAACCGGTGAGCACGTTGAACTTCACGTTCTATTTCCCATGTTTTAAGTTCAGGCATGGAGGATTTTAAGAGGTTGATGATATATCCCTTCGGATCACTTCCCTCTGCACCTTCTGCAATTCCCAAAAAGCGTAGGTTATTTCTCCTTCCCCGGTTTTCAAGATCCTCCACCTTTGTCATTAGATCTTCAATAACTCCGGCTTGGACCTTTTCTCTGCTTTGAAGTTTAATAACATCTGCTTCCAAATTTTCTGTGCGGCTCTCTACCGATACCATTCTATCCACTATCTCGGTGCAAGTATTATCCACCTTCTGGATAGCACCTTGAAGTTGTTGGATAGCTTTGTGATTCCTTAGGCTGTCTGTTTTAACATCTAGGTGGAGATCCTTTATGTTCTTCAGGACCTCACTCAATGTTGGTTCCGTAGAAAATCCTGATTTGCCAGTTTCATGATGTTGTTTTTCCTTATATTTTTCGCTTGCACCACTATTCGGGTTTCTATAGTATCTCTTATAGATGTAGGAGTCAGGCTTTTCCGGAAAAGTCTAGATTTTTTCTTTGTCTGATCCTGGTTACTCCCTTGATCCGTTGTTTCATCATCCATAGGTTTGTGGAGTTTTCTATATTTTGATTCCCCCCCCCCCTTCCGCTTTCTTTTTGAATACCAGGTCTTGGCCAGATCCACTATTGTTCTTTTTGTCTCTCTGTTCTGTCTGATCTGTCTGATCGAGTACTGTCAGACTAGCGGTAGGTGGGATTTCGTCCTCGCTGTTCGCGCTTAAGTCCCCAGTTTCACTAGAGATAGATAACCCAGTTTCATAAATTTCAGAGTTAGATCCCTCTGTTGATCCTTCGCTCCCAATTTGTAATTTTTTACATCCAATTGTGATTTGTCCTTTATTGGACGTATAATCCAAATCCAAGTCCAAATCTAATTCCGCATCTGCAGTCATTTCTGTGTCTCCGCTATATAAAGTTTTTTCCTCGCCAGGAAGCTTATTCTTCATTGCATCCTGTAGCTTCCCATTACTAACGTTGTTACTATTGCTGTGATCCCTTTCGTTGCTTTCATTCAAGGCTTCCCTCGAGATTGGTACAAATATAGTTGAAATCCTTGGTTGTGTTTCATCACATGATCCCGTTAATTTTGCCGTGGCCTTCAAGTTTTTAATAGTCTGTAATCTTTTAGCTTTCTTAGCAAGAAGCTACATCTTTTCATCAGTTTGATCATCGGATTTTTCTTCCGGGGTGTCTTCGTTTAGCCGATTTTCTCTTTTCTTTTTCCCCCCTCAGTTTCTTTCTCAGCAGTTTTTGTGACATATTTGTTTTTATTTTTAGTTTTATCCATGTCATTTTTATAGCTTGTTTTACCATTGCCGTTGCCATTGCCATTGTCATTGCCATTCATGTTTTCTTCCATCCTTCCTTTTCCATTTCCATTTCTGCCCCCTTTGGCCTCTTGTGACTTCATTCCTCTAGTTTCAGGTCTTCTCATGGAGCTATTATTTTTTGACTGACAGGTCGCCGTCTGTTTTAAACTGCTTCCATGATCCCGATTTGCTGATGAGCTTCTGGCAGCTACTTTGACTATTTCATTTTCCTCGATCATCTCAGTCACTTCATCCTCTGGATCTGGATCTGGATCTTCTCGGGTAACTCCTCTGCTAGATGCTTCACTCATGGTTGTTTCAGATAGTTTTTTTACTATTCGTGTTTGAATCTGAGTTTGAATCTGTATTTCTAATACCACCGTGTGAACTCCTTCGAGATCCTTGTGAGTAACCTTGAGATCGTTGGGATCATACAAATCCGAAATACAGCCCAGTTCTTGCTTTTTCTTGATAGGTTTTATCAAGATTTTTTGTAGATTTGTCCACCACTCTAGGTTTCTTAAGTTTTCAAGCAACCTGTGCTTATCTTTGTATGTTTTTGGGCAAAGGCACTTCTTATGTTTATTTCTCACTCCCAACTTTCTGGAGTGACAAAGTTGAAATGTGCTCATATAGATAGAAAGCCCAAAACTTATGAGTTTTTTTTTTTTTTTTGCACTTTTATCCTTTTGTCCTTTTACTTTTACTTTTTACCCCCTTTTTGGTTTTGCTTGTATTTTTTATTGCATTGTCTGTTCTTCACCTCATCTTACAGCCCCCAGAGTGAGCAATATCAGGAGGTTATAGTAATTTGTAGACGCTCCCTACCTGCATGGCGTGGTGACCTGCCGTTATAACCCCCAGCAGATAGTGCTCCGATGAAAACTCCCTCGGTGATCAGCAGCTGGCAGATGGCAGATGGCTACAAACAAGCGGAAGACCAGAACGCTTGCATGCTCGGAGATATGAAAAAAAAAAAACGTGATGTCTCTGGAGAATCCCGAAACTGCCAGCCCCAGATAAGAGGAAAAAGGTACGTCGTCGTTCACGCACACAGACCAGCACAGAGCCCTGTGAGTATAGCGGAGCCGAACGGGGGGAAGCTGGCAGCTTGTGGACAAGGCAGGAGGGGGAACAACCCGATGCACTTGAGCTCGGAGACAGTCTTCGCTTTTTTTTTCCTTTTCTAAAAGCGCCGTCCCAGGCAAAGCAACAGAGCCGCGGTGCACTGGAGCAAAGTTGATGAGATAATCAGCTAGCCATCGATCCAATATCTCTCAGGACCAGGAGCGAGAAAGGTGCGGACTACTCACTCCGCCGCCATCTTGCCTCCGTCAATGCAGCTTTTTATATATTAGTGAGATCGTCCGAAAAGACGATCTCACTAATATATAAAAAGCTAATTAACCATATGACAGATCCTCTTCAAACACTGAGGGACAAATGGGTGCAGGACGGGATAGAATTGGATGGTAAGGACTGGAAGTCGGTGGTATCCTTCCCCATGGTCGTCACTATTCCAGCACGTTTAAGACTGGTTCAATTAAAAATCCTCCATAGAATTTACATGACGCGGCCTCGATTAGTGAGCATGGGGTGGGCCGACACGGGTGAATGTAAAAGGCGCTGTGGCCTCTCTGGCACTTTTATGCACACTATCTGGGAGTGTACACATATCAGCTCTTATTGGCTTCAAATCCATGAGATAATCAGCAAGGTGTTACGCATCACACTCTGTCCGGAGGCAAGGAGATGCCTTCTAAATATATGGGAGCCCACTGATTTAAACGCCTCACAGACACAGTGGGCTACTTTGGGGTTCTTGTTGGCCAAAAGAAATATAGCTCAATTATGGAGGGCAGTGGATCCACCCACCCTGGAGGCCTGGAAAAGGAATCTCGATTGATGTATGTTTAGAGAGAAAACAATGTATCTGGCAAGGGGGTGCCCCAGGAAGTGGTCACATGTCTGGGGCCTATGGAATAGTTACAGAGGTGACATCTGTACCCCACCTCGCAGCATCGAACAGGATGAGACTAGCTCTCCGTAATGTTCATCTCTAGTGTCATTTCTGTGTGTCCTTCCTTCCATATGTATTGTGATGTCAAATGTGTCCGATCCTCATTACTGTATAATTTGCTGATGTTTGTTAATAAAAAGACTTATATATAAAAAAAAAATAATAGGTGAAGAAAAAACAAGATTTCGGGATGAAGCTGAAGCCTGATTGGGCACTGCCTTTTGACCTGCAATCACATTTCAACCCAGTCAGTCAATATCAGTGAGGTCAGAAAGAGCATCACATTTATTCTTGCACTCAAAAAGTGGCTTGGGCTATGGATAACTGCGAGTGAATGGGGGCATGGATGGTTTGTAAAAAAAAACCCTGGGAATAATGTAGCTGTCTCCCACATTTGGCTTCAATAAATTTCTCACAGAGGTCGGTTGTCTAAAATTTAACACAATACAGTCTCCTTCTATACATTTATCCGAAGGTCACTGCCCACCCAACCCTATATAACATTATATTCTCACTGCACCCCATTACATTATTGTTTTTATACCTACAAAGACGGTGAGTCAACTTGTTACGCAATTTTTCCCACGATTCAGACTGGTTGTGCCTTAGGGGTGGAACATCAGCTAAAACCAACACATAATGGGTACGCTACAGGGGGTAGATTTAATGTGACATTATTAGGGGCAAAGTCAATTCTTACATTGTACATGTTCGAGGAGATGCCTGATCCACATGCATCTTCGTGTTGGAAATAGGATCATCCTTGGTGCCAGGGCGTGAGGCACCTGCTACTGAGGCAGTGAGTGGGTGTCCACAAGGGCAGGCAGGTGCGATTATATCCCGCACGACCACTCGTGGAGAAGGATTGTACCATGCAGATGCATGGCACACGCAAAGTCAAGTACAGGTGTTAGGGTTTCGATGCGAACAGTCCCTGTCATTGGCTTCCTCTCACAGACCAGACAAACTGGTGAACTGCTTCTCTAAGAGGTATATTCGATCAGTAATAGGTCTCAATTGTTCATGCAGCATAGCTGAGAACGTGGTTCACAGTTCTTCAATAAACAGCCTTAACTGGCTGTAGTCAGGACAAAAACTGGCTATTTTTGTCCTGGGCACCACCAGTACCTTCACTCAGCACAGACGCGAGGATTGGCAGATATATGAGATTATTGGGAGAGGATTGTGTCCTGCATCATATATTGAGGTGCACCAACCAACACCTGACTGCATGTGAAACTGGCATCCGGATTTTCTTTTAAACCCAGCACACACAAAATCCCGAATGAACATTGAGGCTTAGGCTTAAAACTGACCATTGCTCTGAGGGAGAGAGGGAATGGGAGTCGCTGAAACAAGCCTGTGCAAATATTATTTGCACTGTGCGATTGAAAACGGCACCCACAGCGCTTGGAAATCCTTACTGCGCTTCTCTTTATCGTGATTAGTACAACCCACTTAAGAAAACTACCATGTCAAGCCAAATGGACTCAAAGCAGCTTCTTTGGAATTCTACAGTTCACCGAACTCAAGAAAGCTGCTTTGTTTCACAATAGGAAGCCTTAACCTTTTAAAGCTTCTATTTGTCTTTCTAGCAACCCTTGAAGTATCCATAGAATACCTTTACTGTAGTGCAGCATATTTCTTATGCATAGCATTGAGATGTGGGGTGATTAAAATACCTATTTTTCGTTTAAAAATAAAACCACAGGGGGCGTGGCCAAGGTGACGACCTGAAAGGACGCAGGTTCGTGAGGCTCCTCGCTCCTGGTCCCCCAGTGTGGCCAATATTCTAGCATTCGACCCCCACTCTGGCATTAATCGAGGTTGGGGAAGCAGGAGCAGTGGGTGCCGGTCCTCTGGGCGAAAGAAGAGCAGCAGTGCCATTATTTACCGCCGCTGAGCTCCAACCGTTATCGCTGCGAAATGGCGGCTGGGCGCACTATGTTGGTTGCGGCGCCTCTCCGTCCCCTGTGAAGCACAAGGGGTGCTCCCTGCCCAGAGAATCGCCACCGGAGATCGCCCCTGGAGCCTGTGGAACGAGGCGACGTCACTGAGCTCTGTGGAAGGAGTGTGCGGCGGGGTGGACTGCCAGCTGCGGCGCCGGCGCCAGGACTGGGGCACCGTGAAAATTGAGGCCCCGGCTTTGGGGCCTGTAGATAGAAGGCGTGCATTGACTCCCCCGGATCCCCATTAGAAGACGCGCGGGGCCTGCGCGGCAGTACACCCATCGTGGATTGTCACTGCGGGAAGACGAGGGCCGGACTGCAAGCACGGCTGAGGCTCGAGAGAAGAGGAGGTGAGAGGCCTGCGCTGCAGAGAGGGATGGCGGAGTCGGGGTGATGGACCCGCTGAATGCACGCTCTTGCCGGCGAAAAGGGATCGGCGAACGGAGAGTGCGGAGCAGAATAGAGGGAGCGGGGGTGAGGGAGAATAGAGGGAGCGGGGGGCCTGCCTGGCCCTGCCCTGTGAACGCGCAGCGAGGATTTAAAGGAGTGGCCGGGACCTCCGGGGGCCTACCAGGACCCGCATGGGCCCTTTGAGACTGTCGCCTGTCGCCAGTTGAACCCAATACCAAGGGACGCGCCGGGCCAGAGCGGTGACCCGCTTTACAAGAATTGCAGGGCTGCAAACGAGGGGTCCGCTGCTGGGTCTGGTGAAGGTGCGACGGAGTGGAAACGCAGGGCCCGGCTCGTGGAGTGGGACGCTGGGTCGACGCACATCTGTGGCCGGGACAGCGGGGCCTGAGCCGAAGGGCCGCCTGTTGCCTGCCACTGGCCCGTGAACGGACTCGACGGCCTGCGAGGTGAGGAGTGAAGGGGGCAGCCGGAACCACCGGGAGCCATTAAGCCCCACCTGGGGCTTGTGAGACCGCCGAGCGCCACCATTTACTGACTGGGCTTACAAGAACTTTGTAGATACACGGCCTAGCCGGCGCTGTTGCCGGGAGGAGCTTGCCTGGATCCCTCCCCCCCCCCCATTTCGGCTAAGAAGACCTCCTGGCGAGGTGGGGGGCTCCTGGGGATCTGCGGCCCCTGAGGTGCGGAGTTAACTTTTAGGCGGTTGGGCCTCGAAGACACGGCCATAGAGGGGCGAGGAGCGCGGTGGAACAGCGGGCGGAGGAGGAAAGGAGCTGCATGATAGCTTAAGCACTGCTGAGTCACTCGAGTGGGCCGCCCACGTGCGCACTAGTACGCGTCCCCCATCAGAGCAGACAGTTGAGGCGACACCGAAGTCGGAGCTGATGGCGAAATATGGCCAATACAGGGCGCAGAGGCGGACGTACCATAACGGACATGCTGGTCAAGGGCACCCCTAAGGGCGAGAAGAGTCCTCCATCCCTACCCTCGACAGTAGCGAAGGAGACCGCAGGGCAGGGGGACGAGGAGATGCCCATCACTAAATCGTTTCTTGAAACACTATTTAATTCCCTGCCCGAGGATTTTCAGGCGCTGAAACAAGAAATGGCCGGAGAGCACAGTGAACTGCGCCGAGATGTGGGTGGATTGAGGGAGCGAGTGGAGGAGGTGGAGGAGGCTGAACAGTCCAGAAGCGAAGAAGTGGAGCAGCTCCAGCAAGAAGTTATCCGCCTCAAAGAACAGCAAGTTGACCTTCAGGCGCACGCGGAAGACCTCGAGAATCGCTCTAGGAGGAACAACATTAGGGTTCGCGGCGTTCCATCTAAAGCAGAAGGGGACAGCGTCACAAGCTTCTTGCAGGGGATGTTCCGGGAGATTCTGGGGGAAACTACTGACTTTGCAATTCGCATAGACAGGGCACACCGGGTGGGCCCCCGGCGCGGCGCACGCCCGCTCCCTCCCCGATATCCTGGCCTTCCTGCCTGAGTTTCTCCTGAAGGAGAGGATCCTTCGTGAAGCGCGCCAGAAACAACCTCTCCTTCACCAGGGATACCAGGAAGGCCTTTAAGGTGGCCATGACGTTCCTGCTTGACAAGGGTGTTCCCTACTCGTGGGGCCACCCCTTTTGACTGATCTTTAAATGTAAGGGGGCCTTGCATCAACTCTGATCCCTGCACGACACGTGCGCTCTTCTGGGCATTGACCTCAACGAGGAAGCCCAGTCACAGGACGCTTCTCCGTGATCTTCAAGAGAGAAATCACCACGGCCCTCGCGAGATGGATGGCAACGAGTGGGCCGCAGACGCTCGCCCAAGGTCAGCCTAAAACCGGACCCAGCCACTGTGGCACAGGAACAAGCATTGGCTGTTCAGGTGGTGTCTAAGGACACAGCAGCATTGAACTGATCTAACAGAGATAGGGGCTATCCTTGCATTCTGAACAAGCAGGTCCGATGGGGGGACGGGTGGGGGGCCGAACGGGTCGCCACTGCCACTTGCTCCTCCACATAACGTCACCACAGGCCGGAAACGGGTGTTAACCGGACTGGGACTATGAAACGACCGCTGCAGAGTTGGGGACTTTACATTGGGGTCAGGGTGGGGGGCACGGTGGGACAGCGGGAGTTGGGGTAAGGGGGGAGGGAAGATGGAAGGTTGGGGTCACAGTTGGGGTCAGGGAAGAGGGAGGGTGGACTCTGGGTGGTTGGGGGAATGGGGGGGGAGGGTGTCCAGTGCTCCACGTCCGACTTTAGGTCACGATTGTCGCCCACACAAGTGCACACAATGCCCCTTGGTGCCGTGTATTTGATTCATGCCGAGGGTACCAACCCCCGGACTCCTGACACTGGCTTGCCCTGGACTCTACACAGTAATGCCTCCTACCACTCTTAAGATCTTGACCCTCAACGTGAGGGGTCTCTACCCTGGGTGGTCTCCTGTTTACCATTGGGTCCCTCTACGCCCCGAACGAAGGTCAAGAAAGGTTCCCACAGTCTGCCCTTACTGAGGCCACGGCTACGTCTGACCGTCACATTATTCTGGGAGGTGACTTAAACTTAGTGTTAGTCAACCTTCTAGATCGATCCAGTCAGCACACACACCAAACAGGCGCGCTTTCAGCGGAGGGCCTAGAGCGCTTGCGCGACTTAGACTTGCATGACCTTTGACGCAGGCTCCATCCCCAAGACAAAGAATATTCCTACTACTCCAATGCACATAAGACGTACACTAGATTAGACCATCTCCCGGTCTCGGGCCCAGTATGCACACTCACGACCACCGCTGAAATAGGAGTCGCGTCCCTTTCAGATCACGCTCCAGTCACTGCCACACTCACCCTCCCGCCTGCATCATACCCTACCAGGGTGTGGCGTCTTAGAGACACGCTGCTGCATAGGGCGGACGTTGTGGAACTCATTCAGGCCACAGTGAAGGACTACCTCTCCCATAACGCCAACTTGGACACAACCCCAGCAACTCAGTGGGAGGCCCTGAAGGCAGTGGTTCGGGGGGAGTTTATCGCCCTCTCAACGGCAGATAATAGGGAGCACCAGCAGAAACAGGACGAACTAACGCACCGTGTCCGCGAGTTAGAACAAATACACAAGAGAACGGGAGCCCCGAGGGTGTGGAGGCAACTTAAGACCGTACAACATCAACTGACGGCGCTGGATCAGGACCGCGCGGGATTTGCGGCCCAGAGGCTGCGACATGCCTACTATACCGGCGGAGACAGGTGTGGGCGTCTCTTGTCCAATAGGTTGCAGGAGGCGCGTCAGCAACAGAGGGTTAAGGAGATCATGCGGCCGGATGGGACTCGCGTACCGGAGGACGCTGAGATCGTCGAAGCGTTCCGCGCCTTTTATGCTACCTTATATACGGGCGACCAACTGGACGGCTCAGAGGCCTCCTCATTTTTGGACTCCGTCGTGCTGCCCTCTTTGGCCGCTCATCAAACGGCCTATCTGGAAAGGGACATCCGAACAGAAGAAGTAATTGCCGCTATTTCCCGACTTAAATTGGGGAAGGCACCGGGGCCGGATGGCTTTCCCGCTATCTTCTACAAGAAATGTTGCACTTTGCTCGCCCCGATCCTTACCCGACTGTTTAATACATTTGCGGAACGGGGAGCTATACCGCAGGATCTTCTCCAAGCCTCTATTGCAGTCATCCCGAAACCTGGGAAAGACAGGACTAAGTGCGGGGCTTACTGGCCGATCTCTCTATTGAATGTGGATCTTAAATTGTATACTGGGATCCGGGCGGCCCGACTGGCTCCCTACCTGCCCGTTCTTATAGATCCGGACCAGGCGGGGTTTATCCCCGAACGTCAGACGGTGGACAATACAAACGCATAATTCATTTAATCGAGAAAGCTACCCGAGCGCCGGGAGAGTGTATGATGTTAGCGATAGACGCCGAGAAGGCTTTTGACCGCGTCGACTGGCCCTATCTGGAACAGGTCATGGAGAGAGTGGGGATCTGGGAGAAATTTCGCACCCTTGTTTTAAATTGCTATAAACTTCCTACAGTGGTCGTCAGGGTTAATGGCTATAGCTCAGCCAGTTTCACCATCGAGAGAGGTATGAGACAGGGGTGTCCACTTCCGCCCCTGTCTCGTTATTCGCCTTATATATGGAACCACTCGCACAGAAACTACGGGAGAATCGAAAAGTCACCGGAATTAAATTTGGCGGCTACATCCACACAATCAGTCTCTATGCAGACGATATATTGATCTCCTTAGATACCCCGAGGACGGCCTTGCCAGCGTGTATGGCCGACCTGAATGCCTTATCTAAAGTTGCGGGGTTCAAAATTAATGCGGATAAGTCGATAGCCTTGGATTTGTCTCTGTCTCCGCCCACGAGAGCCTACCTGCAGGGCCTCTGTCCCATCCAGTGGGCAACGGACACCGTTTCATATCTAGGGATCCAGCTGACCTCCTCACTCCCCACTATGGTCACGGCCAACTATAACACGCTCCGGGGGAAAATTCGGGGTGAGATAAATCGGTGGAGACACTACCCAATTTCTTGGTTAGGCAGGATTGCGGCAGTCAAAATGACCATCTTACCTCAGATCCTCTACCTATTCCGTGCTCTGCCGCTTCGACCGCCCGCCGGGTGGATCCCGGAGACACAATCTGAACTGGCCTAATTTATATGGCAGGGTAGGAAGCCCAGAATGCAGAGGGCGTTGGTCACGCTTACCCCGGAGATGGGCCGTTTGGGGATTCCCGATTTATTCAAATATTACCAAGCGTCGCAATTGAGATACTTGGTCGAATGGAGCAAATGGGAGTCCGAGAAACACTGGTTCTTTCAAGAACAGGCGGGGGCTGGTCGCCCATTACAAGAAATCCCTTTCCTCCGCAAACCCCACAGACCCCCCCAACTTGTACGCTTCATACATAACGCGAGTCCCCCTGGAAGTGTGGGACTCCACTAACTTCGCGCACGTCCTAACGACGTTCCCTTCCCCACTCACCCCGCTGGTGGATAACCCTGACTTTACCCCCGGAGCGGCCGGGATTACTTTTGCCCATTGGAGACCCACGGGATGCCGATTCCTATACCACGTTTACGGAGCCGAAGGGGTATAGCCTTCCAGAAACAGAGCGGTTCCGATACCTGCAGGTACGACACTGGGCTCTACACCCACAAGTCCGTACAAGTGCGGATAGACGGCTCCTACCGTATGAGCGATGGCTCATCTCTCGCACGTCCGAGGCAAAACACATATCCGATCTCTATAAGTTGATACAGGTCACACAGACGCACACACACAACCCAGGCAGGGAGCGGTGGGAGAAGGAATTAGGTAGGACTCTTAGCCAAAAGGAGTGGGAGAGGATTTACTATAGGGCACGCCACTCCGGTTATTACATGGGGCTTACGGAGACGTTCACGAAAGTGGCAACATACTGGTATTGCACTCCAGAAAGGATACACGATATGGACCGCAGCCGGGACGCACACTGTTGGCGGGGATATGGCCGAGTTGGCACCCTAGTACATCTGTTGTGGGAATGTGACCAAATACAACCTTACTGGGGGCAAGTGTTAGCTGAAATGGCCAAAAACTTCGAAACAGAGCTCCTGCGCTTCCCAGCGTACATTTTATTGGGGCTCTCCAACCCACTGACCTATCCACTACGCTCCCGCAGAGGCAGACAAATCGCTATAGCACTGGGCTCTGCGGTGCAAAACATACTCACACATTGGCGTACCTCCACCTAAACCTCCTTTACAGGTTGGTTGCACAGGTTATGGCATGTCCTCGGGATAGAGAAGCTGTCGCTCACTATGGCTGGAGAGGGAGACAAATATGAAGATCTTTGGCAACCCTTTCTATCACTGCTATGCACCGAATTTATAGAAATCACATGCCCACGGTATCTGAGGTTGCTGAGGCTTACGGTTCCCAAAGCGACAGGTTCTTAAGGCAGGCATAGTTGTTGGGGCAAGGACGGAGGAAGGACCGGGAGAGAGAGGGGATGGCAGGGGAGCACTGGACGGGCGGGTGGGGGGGGGAGGGCACGGTAGGGGTGGGGTTCTAGGTTCTGTTCCTATCTCTATCCGCTCATGCCATGTACCAGCTTTTACAGGACTGCACTACGTGTGTTGCATGTACGCATTTCTTGGCCTTTGCACACTTGTATGTCTTGCTATCGTGAACTTAAGCAGAGCATGTACATGGTGTGTTCTCTCTGTTTTTTTTCTGCTGAACTCAATAAAAAACAGTTAAACCATAAAAATAAAACCGCAGGGCTGGACAGTCACTTATTGTGTCTATTACTTGCATCAGTTTTAGGAAATTAGCTCATTACTTTCCAGAGATGGCTTGGACAGCTTGCACTTGCTACGATGTGAGTCAAATACGGAAGGGGTGAACTTGGATCATTGCAGAACCTTAAAAAGACTGCCCCAAGGGCATCAGAGTCAAACATTCACAGCCACCACAGTTAACGACCTGTAGCCCCTGCCTGCCCTGCCCTCCATACCTAATTTGTAAAAGAAGGAGTTTGTAGTGCTATAGGCACACCCATGTATTGGGACCACGAGATGACCGTTGACTATTATTGTTATAGTTGACTTTATGTATTTTAATTAATTCTGTACTTGTATTTTGCCTTATGATTTTATTCTATGTCTCCTTATAGCTTCAGAGTGGGACTGCTTCACAGAGTAGAACAGCCTTGCCAGGAACAGAGCATGTGGGATGTGCGTTTGAAAGCATGAGAGAGAGAAATGTTTGGAATGTACTTCTCTGTCTCGGAGAGTAGTGTTATAGGCAGTGGTGCCCAAATGTGCATTATGTTATACATTGGGAAGTTTTATTACGTTTTTACAATTGGCTTTGACATGCCCTAAACTCCATCTTGAATTCTGACTCTGTCTAGCTTGAGCTCTGCACACATACGCAGGCCCCCAGGTTACTCACGGTATTTAGGTTTTCACGTTCAAGATTGCTTTTTGTACTTTTAGAGATGTTTGCTACTTTCGCACGCTTCACTAAGATAAGGGCCTGGAATGTGTGGGAGTGCAGGAGAATACGTGAGAACTTTGTTGTCTTGGAATGCTTGAATGGAGCTCAGCCAGCACCAATAAGTTCCTGTGCTGTAGATGATGTCTTCTTATTCATTGAGAATATTATAAAACTGGGGCTTCTTGCTCGGAAGCTGGATTTTGTCCTGAGGGACAGATGCGTCTAATCAGTGCTGCATTTCCCGACTTGATGAGTCTCTTGACCCCAGGACTGTGATTTGGAATCCTCCAGTCTTGTGTGGGCTAAGATGAAGCTATTGCAGCTGGTGAGGTATTCTTTTCTGATTATTGGCATTACGATGTGCAAGTGTGTCTGTGTGCACAATCAGATATTCAGTGGATCTTGGCATTCATTTATACATGTGTCATAATCATCTGATGTATTCTGTGTATATATTTGATATATTTCCATGCTTTCCATTGACAGGGTTCATTTCCTATTCCTTGCAGGGGACGTCCAGTATTAGATGTATTATATAATGTATTTATTTATTCAGTGTTTTCTATAGCGCGAACATGACCCAATCTTGGGTGTCAGAGCGCTTTACAATTCAACAGAAATAAATTTCCATCTATGTACGAGTCCTTGAAGCCTACACCAAGGTAAACGTATTCAACTAGAAGTGGCACAAGCTTAAAATATACAAATACTATATGTATTTAGTCTTACTGGTCCTCAACTCGGGTTACAGTAGTACATGTCATGTCATACTTACATTTAAAGTTAATATCACTACTAAAGAAAACTAGGAGTCCGCACTGGTTACAATGTTACAAGTCCAGTCAAATACCCGTGTGGCTTGCTAGATGTACCTGTCATTAGCCATCGTCCATGTAATCTTGTGAAGGGACTTAAAGTATCCAACAGAGCTGATTGTAGCCAATAGAGCTGAATCGATTAAAGCAAGCTTTCATCTATAATTATTATTATTTCTTGCTAGTGTTCTATTTCTGTTGCATTTGATCTATGAATGTTCCATTATCATACTCTGCATACAACAAAATTATATATATATATATATATATATATATATAGCGCCGTGTTACTCGAGCATCCTCTGCCCCTCCTTATTGAGAGTTGCGTCGCCTGAAAAGACTCCTCGAGCCGAGTCCCGTAATGTCACCCCAAAAATGACGACGCTGTGTGCGATTTTTATTCTTTTATTTCGCCGCTGCAGCGAAATAAAAGAATATAAATCGCACACAGCGTCGTCATTTTTGGAGTGATATATATATATATATATATATATATATATATATATATATTGGATTTGGACTTTGGGTTTTAAACTCTACTCACAGTCTAGTAAATACAACCCCTGAGAGGACTATGTGTTTATCCAGGCAAGAAGCCATGCGCGATTAGGAATGTGACATTAACACTGCAGCAAGCAGCGTGGAGAGTCAGGGTTAGAAGGCAGGTCATCAGATATCAACCATTAGCTTGGGAGAGCTTTCCGGGACAATGACAGTAATTACGAATTATGAATTGCAGGGCTTAGTAGCGTTCACTTTTAAATTGTTCATTTTATTAAGGCAATACAGGACGTAGAGTATGGCTATGGAGGTATAATGCCCACACGCATTCCCACTGTGTTCAATGTTTGAATTGATTTTTGTAAAATAATCGTCTGTGCATTATAGGTATGTTATGCATGTAGAATTATAATCTGGCATTTTGCGCAATATTTTATGATGCTATGATGTACCTGCATTATTATTATTATCTTGGCTGTAAACAGGTTGCACACAACGTAATGTTGGTGTAATAGGAGTGCATACATGATAGTATGTTTTCCATGTTTACTTATAAATCCAGTGGGTGGGGCTATATAATACCTGTGAAAATCTCTGCCAAACTAGATTGACAAAGGCCATTTAGTGGCTGAAACGCGTCTCTCCTTGTGGTCAAGATTGAGGGCGACATCAACGAATAAAGAGATGCAGAATCCTGTCCGTGCTTCCTTCCATGGTGTCCCTGTGGGAGGTGGATTGTTTGGTTCATATATATATTCACTGAAAAACCTATAGGTTTCACATATGTTATAGTTAGCTGAACATTTCACTCATACAAAACCATTGAAATTCTCCCGTTATAGTTAATTCAGCTAACTATAAGTCGCGCGCCAGCAATGCACTGCTGATGACGTCACATATTACATCACTCATGACATGGTCAGTGACATCACTCATGACATCACTGATGACATTTCAAATGACATCACTGATGACAAATATTGAAATTGTAATATATATTTTTTTATTTAATATTTTTTTAATTTATATATATTTTATATAGCAGGCAATGATATCCTATGGAAGGAAATTCAAGTTACTGGTAAGTACAGTTAAATTTACTTTTCAGGAATAGTAGTGAGCTAGATTGGGGAATTAATTCCTCTTCAATCCTGAGGTCCTCTGTGAGCCAACTAGCCCACCAGGTACCTCCACTTGTGGGACACCCCCGCGCCGCACGGCCACCAGCTGCTGCGTGTGCCCCTCTGCCCCGTTGTGCCTGACTGCCGAGCCGCCTTGCGTCTCCCTGTGCGCTCTGCTCCAGCTGTTTTGCCGTAATTTGTGCTTGTCTTTTTTTCCCCCGTAAGTTTTGCCTGTTTTGCCGTAATTTGTGCTTGTCTTTTTTTCCCCCGTAAGTTTTGCCTGTTTTGCCGTAATCTGTGCTTGTCTCTCTTTTCCCCCGTAAGTTTTGCCTGTTTTGCCGTAATTTGTGCTTGTCTTTTTTTCCCCCGTAAGTTTTGCCTGTTTTGCCGTAATCTGTGCTTGTCTCTCTTTTCCCCCGTAAGTTTTGCCTGTTTTGCCGTAATTTGTGCTTGTTTTCTTTTCCCCCGTAAGTTTTGCCTGTTTTGCCGTAATTTGTGCTTGTTTTCTGTGACATTGTATTTTCTGTGCTAACGTCTACCCTTTTCCCGCCGCCCTCCCCGCTTCCCGCCACCGCCAGCTACCCCGCCCCTTTCTCTTTTGTTCCCTCCCCGCTCCCGCCTCCCAGCTGCTCCGCCCACCCGCGCACTTCGCCTCATATGGCGACCATGCGAACGCGCAGCGGTCACGCGCAGCGGGTGCGCCGATTGTGCGCCGAAGGCGCGCCAAAGGTAAGCCCGTCTGCGCCCGTCCGCGACCGGATCGCGACCAGCGCCAGGACCCCTGGTCCCCACCGACGGAAGCCGACCCGACGAACCTACAACGCCGCGGACCTCCTCGCACTCAACGCCGGCCGCACCCCAGGATGTCACCAAGCCGCCCCGAAGTACACCCACGGACCCTTCAGCTGCCACGCCTGCAGGTTCACCTGCATCCGGACCTGCCCTGCACCAGCACTCGCCAAGCCGAACATCAGCAGCAACCACCTCAAGTGCTTCCTGCTCAACACCCGCTCCGTCCACAGACACGCCGTAGAACTCTGGAACCTCCTCGACACCACCGCCCCTGACGTTGCCTTCCTCACCGAGACCTGGATGAACGCCTCCTCAGCCCCAGACATCGCCATCGCCATCCCGGAGGGCTACAAGATCATCCGGAGGGACCGCACCGCCAACCTGACGGGAGGAGGCATTGCCATCATCCACAGAGACACCATCCGCATCACGACCAACACCGACGACACCCTAACCACCGCTGAACACCTGCATTTCCAGATCCACACCGACCCGAAGACCACCCTCAGAGGCACCCTGATCTACCGACCCCCGGGACCACGCACACGATTCAGCGAGGACATCACCGACTTCGTCAGCCCGCATGCCCTCCCCTCCGCCGACTACATCCTCCTGGGGGACCTCAACTTCCACCTGGAGAACAACAGCGACCGCAACACCATCAGCCTGCTCGACAACCTCGCCAACCTCGGACTCAAGCAACTGGTGACCTCCCCCACCCATCTCGCCGGACACACACTCGACGCCGTCTTCTCATCCAGCAAAGACGTCACCTTCAGCCACGCAACAGGACTCCACTGGACGGACCACAGCTGCGTCCACTTCACCTTCAAAAGAACGACGATCCACCACCACCAGCAACAGGCTGCCCGAAGAAGCTGGAACAAGATCACAGCCGACCAGCTCACCGCTTCCCTGAGCCAGCACCCTCCCGCCAGCTCAGCGAACCCCAGCCAGGCCGCTGACAACCTCACGATGTGGATCAACAACTGCGCAGACGAACTCGCCCCTCTGAGAACCCCACCCAGCGGACCCTGCAGCAGAAAAACACCATGGTTCACCGACGAACTCAAGAGCTCCAAGAAGAACTGTCGAGCCCTCGAGAAAGTCTGGAGAAGGGAACCAACCACGGACAACATGACCACCCTCAAGCACGCCACCCGGAAACACCACCAACTGATCCGCGCCACCAAGAAAAATACATACAAGGACCGGCTGGACAACAACGCACACAACTGCAAGGAACTCTTCAACATCGTGAAAGAGCTCTCCAACCCTAACGCCGCAAACAACGACATCACCCCGTCGCAAGACCTCTGCAACTCCCTCGCGTCCTACTTCCACAACAAGATCGCGGACATACACAACAGCTTCAGCAACCAACCAACGGAAGCCACAACCGCAACAACGCCACCCACCACCACCCTCCGCACCTGGACTCCGATCAGCACCGAAGACACCATCCGCACAATGAACTCCATCCACTCCGGATCTCCGACCGACCCCTGCCCTCACCACGTCTTCAACAAGGCCGACGCTGTCATCGCACCCCACCTGCGGGACATCATCAACACCTCCTTCAACACCGCCACCTTCCCGGAGAGCTGGAAGCACGCCGAACTCAGCGCCCTTCTCAAGAAACCCACAGCAGACCCCACCGACCTCAAGAACTACCGTCCCATCTCGCTCCTCCCGTTCCCGGCCAAAGTCATCGAGAAGACCGTCAACAAACAACTGGCCGCCTTCCTCGAGACGAATGGATCCCTCGACCCCTCACAGTCTGGCTTCCGAGCGAACCACAGCACCGAGACCGCCCTCATCGCCGCCACCGATGACCTTCGAACTCTGATGGACAACGGGGAAACAGCGGCCCTCATCCTCCTGAACCTCTCCGCGGCTTTCGACACTGTCTGCCACCGCACCCTAGTACAGCGCCTCGGCAACATCGGAATCCAGGACAAGGCACTGGAATGGATCACCTCCTTCCTCGACGGAAGAACACAGAGAGTCCGTCTACCACCGTACAAGTCAGAGGCCACCGAAGTCATCTGCGGCGTACCCCAGGGATCCTCGCTGAGCCCAACCCTCTTCAACGTCTACATGAGCCCCCTCGCGACCATCGCACGCCAACACAACCTGAACATCATCTCCTACGCCGATGACACCCAGCTGATCCTCTCCCTGACCAACGACCCCGACGCCGCCAGAGCCAACCTGCACGAAGGGATGAGAGAGGTAGCCGAATGGATGACGACCAGCCGCCTGAAACTGAACTCAGACAAGACGGAGGTCCTCATCCTGGGCTCCTCGCCCTCCGCCTGGGACGACTCCTGGTGGCCCCCCGCCCTGGGCACCGCACCCAAACCGACGGACCACGCACGCAACCTGGGCTTCATCCTGGACTCCTCCCTCTCCATGACCAGACAAGTCAACGCCGTCTCCTCGTCATGCTTCAACATCCTGCGCATGCTACGGAAGATCTTCCGGTGGATCCCCACCGAGACCAGGAAGACTGTCACCCAGGCCCTCGTCACTAGCCGACTGGACTACGGCAACGCCCTCTACGCCGGAACCACCGCCAAGCTCCAGAAGAGACTCCAGCGGATCCAGAACGCCTCAGCCAGACTCATCCTCGACATCCCACGAAACAGCCACATCTCCGGACACCTGAGAGACCTGCACTGGCTCCCGGTCAACAAGAGAATCACCTTCCGCCTCCTCACCCACGCGCACAAAGCCCTACACGACCAAGGCCCGAGCTACCTCAACAACAGGATCAACTTCTACACTCCCACGCGCCTCCTCAGATCAACCAGCCACGCCCTCGCCGCCGTCCCCCGCATCCGAAGAGCGACAACAGGAGGAAGGTCCTTCTCCCACCTGGCTGCCAAGACCTGGAACTCACTCCCGTCCGACCTGCGCCTGACCCAAGACCACCTCTCCTTCAGGAAGAAGCTCAAGACCTGGCTGTTCGAGCAGTAACGGCACCCCCCCCCTCCCAGCGCCTTGAGACCCTACGGGTGAGTAGTGCGCTATATAAATGACTTGATTGATTGATTGATTGAGTATGTGCCAGGCAGCTGTGTTGCAGAGAGTCGTTCAAAAGGCACGCCCCCTTTTTACAACACTCTGCAACACAGCACCATGGTGCTTACTGGAGATACCTGTTGGACTAGTTGCCCCCTAGAGGACCTCTGGATTGAACAGGAATTAATTCCCCAACTTAAAACGCGCCTCAGGGCATGTTTACACTCACATCACCTCAAGCCCCGCCCCCTACCTTCACCACTGTGCTAACGCACCCTGTAGAGTGTTATAAGTTGGGGGATTAAGTCCCCTTGCATGCTGGGGATCCCAGGGGGTCAACTAGCCCACCGGGAACCTCCAGTATGCGCCAGGAGGCTGCGTTGCAGAGACGTGTAATGAGGCCACGCCCCTTTTTACAACTCTCTGTAACGCATCCCCCGGGCACGTTTGCAGAGGGGGAACTACTTCCCCTTGCCAACTGGGGGTCCCTGGGGGCCAACTAGCCCACCAGGAATCTCCAGTATGCGCCAGGGGGCTGCATTGCAGAGAGGTATAATGAGGCCATGCCCCTTTTTACACCTCTCTGCAATGCAGTCCCTGGGCACGTTTGCAGAGGGGGAACTAATTCCCCTTGCATACTGGGGTCCATGGGGGCCAACTAGCCCACCAGGAACCTCCAGTATGCACCAGGGGGCTGCATTGCAGAGAGGTGTAATGAGGCCAACCTCCTTTTTACACCTCTCTGCAACGCAGCCCCCTGGCGCGTTTGCAGAGGGGGAACCAATTCCCCTTGCATACTGTGGGTCCATGGGGGCAAACTAGCCCACCTGGAACCTACAGTATGCCCCAGGGGGCTGCGTTGCTTTGCCCCAAGGGTGGTGGTCCCCGGGGCAGTGTGGGGGGATTGGGGCCCCCCCCCCACACTTCTTTTTTACTATGCCCCCGGGATTTGGTCCCCCTGGGGGGTAATTTGAAAAAAAGCAGACCAGGTTTTTAAAAAAAAATGTGGGTCCTTGGGGGTCCATCTGAGCAGGCCTAGGGGGTTAAGCTGTTTCTACCCTGCCCCCTTTTTGTGTTCTACACGTTTGTTTTTCTGCTTTCTTGTGCCTCGGTCTACCGAGCACAACATGGCTGTCAACACTTCCTGGTTTGGAGTGTTCACAGCCAATGAGCATGCAGCTCGTACTCGGAAAGGTACGCCTACGGTACTCGTACCCCGCGATTTTTGTCAAAAAAGACAAATTTGGGGGGGCCTTGGGGGTCCTTTTGGGACCCCCTGAGCGGGCCTAGGGGGTCAGGGTGTTTCTACCATGTCCCCTTTTTGCGTTCTACACGTTTGTTTTTCTGCTTTCTTGTGTCTCGGTCTACCGAGCACAAGATGGCTGCCAACGCTTCCTGGTTTGGAGTGTTCACAGCCAATGAGCATGCAGCTCGTACTCGGAAAGGTACTCGTACGGTACTCGTACCCCACGATTTTAGTCAAAAAAACAAAAAAAAATTGGGGGGGGGCCTTGGGGTTCCTTGTGGGACCCCTTGAGCAGGCTTAGGGGGTCAGGGTGTTTCTACCCTGCCCCCTTTTTGCACCCTACACATTTGTTTTTCAGCTTTCTTGTGCCTCAGTCTACCGAGGCACAAGATGGCTGCCAACACTTTCTGGTTTGGAGTGTTGACAGTTGACAGCCAATTAGCATTCAGCTCGTGCTCGGGAAGGTACAGAGTACAGTAAGCTTACAGTAAGCTTACCGTACTCGTACGGTACTCGTACCCCGCGATTTTTGTTAAAAAAAATTATTGGGGGGGGGGGGGGGGCGTTGGGGGTCCTTGTGGGACCCCCTGAGCAGGCCTAGCGGTCAGGGTGTTTCTACCCTGCCCCCTTTTTGCGTTCTACACGTTTGGTTTTCTGCTTTCTTGTGCCTCGGTCTACCGAAGCACAAGATGTCTGCCAACACTTTCTGGTTTAGAGTGTTGACAGACAGTTGACAGCCAATTAGCATTCAGCTCGTGCTCGGGAAGGTACAGAGTACAGTAAGCTTACAGTAAGCTTACCGTATGCACCTCTAGATATACTTATGATTTTACTATTGATTTTCTCAGGAACTACTGAACGGATTTACACCATTTAACAAAAAGGCCCATCTGCGAACAGAACTCTACCTTTTTGCCAAGTTTGGTGTAATTCCTTTCAGCCGTTCGGGCTGTAGCCCCAGCTAAAGGTCCTATGGGAAATTGCATGGGGAAAACACGTTTTGGGACCCCCCTTTTTTCTCGGCCCGCTTCACGAATCACCCCCAAACTTCTAGGGAAGGAGCGGAGCGTAGCAGACCATCTTCTTGGAGAAATTCGCGAAGATTCGTCCACCTGCGCCAAAGTTATTCCAAATAGAATGTTGCGGATTTCCTATGGAAACTAGGTTTTAACTATAACTACCTACTGGCGACCGCAGAGCCAGGTCTTGAGGTGTCTTCTGAAGGCCAGCAGGTCCTGAGTCTGTCGCAGGCTGGTGGGGAGAGTGTTCCAGGTCTTGGCGGCGGGGTAGGAGAAGGATCTGCCGCCGGCGGTGGCCTTCCGGATGCGAGGAACTGTGGCGAGGGCGAGGTTGGCTGAGCCGAGGTTTCAGGCGGGGGTGTGGAAGCTGAGTCGGTTGTTGAGGTATGTTGGGCCGGTGTTGTGTAGGGCTTTGTGTGCGTGGATGAGGAGTTTGAATGTGATCCTCTTGTTGACGGGGAGCCAGTGCAGGCCTCTCAGGTGGGGTGTGATGTGGCTGCGTCAGGGGACGTTAAGGATCAGTCGTGCCGAGGCGTTCTGAATCCGTTGTAGTCGTCTCAGGAGCTTGGTTGTTGTTCCTGAGTAGAGGGCGTTCCCGTAGTCGAGTCTGCTGGTGATGAGGGCCTGGGTGACGGTTTTTCTCGTGTCGGGAGGGATCCATTTGAAGATCCTGCGGAACATGCGGAGGGTGGTGAAGCAGGACGCTGAGACGGCGTAGACTTGCCTGGTCATGGAGAGGGCAGAGTCGAGAATGACCCCCACGTTGCGTGCGTGGTCTGTGGGTTCCGGGGGTGTGCCTAGCAAAGTGGGCCACCAAGAGTTGTCCCAGGCTGAAGGGGTGGGTCCGAGGATGAGGACCTCCGTCTTGTCTGAGTTCAGCTTCCGTCTGCTGTCCTTCATCCAGTCGGCTACGGCCTTCATTCCTCTGTGGAGGTTGGCTTTGGTGGTGAGGGATATGATCAGCTGGGTGTCATCGGCGTAGGAGATGATGTTGAGGTTATGTTGTCGTGCGACGTGGGCGAGCGGTGCCATGTAGATATTGAGTAGTGTCGGGCTGAGGGAGGATCCCTGTGGGACACCGCAGATGATCTCGGTGGATATCGAAAGGAAGGGTAGGAGGCGGACGCTCTGGGTTCTGCCGGAGAGGAAGGATGTGGTTCAGGCCAGGGCCTTCTCTTGAATTCCGGTGCCACGGAGGCGTGCTGATAGGGTGCGGTGGCAGACTGTGTCAAAGGCTGCTGATAGGTCCAGGAGGATGAGGGCGGCTGTTTCTCCTTTGTCCATCAGGATCCTGATGTCGTCAGTGGCGGCGATGAAGGCCGTCTCGCTGCTGTGGTTGCTGCGAAAACCGGTTTGGGAGGGGTCCAGAATGTTGTTGTCTTCGAGGTAGCGGGTTAGCTGTTTGTTGACAATCTTCTCTGTCACTTTTGGCGGGAAAGGGAGCAGGGAGATGGGCCGGAGGTTTTTGAGGTCCTTGGGGTCCGCCTTGGGTTTCCTCAGAAGGGCGTTGATCTCAGCGTGCTTCCAGCTTTCCGGGAAGGTTGCTGTCTCGAAGGAGCTGTTGATTGTTTTCCGGGGTGGGGCGCGATGGTTGTGCTGGCTTTGTTGAAGACGTGGTGAGGGCAGGGGTTAGATGGGGATCCGGAGTGGATGGAGTTCATGGTTTTGATGGTGTCTTCGTTGCTGACGTTGGACCAGGCGGTCAGGCGGCAGGTGCGGGTGGTGGTCGCCGGGGTGGTGGACTCGGTGTTGGGTGCGGGGGTGTCAGAGTTGAAGCTGTCGTGGATGTCGGTGATCTTGCGGTGAAAGAAGGTGGCCAGGGAGTCGCACAGGTCTAGTGATGGTGGGATGTCGTTGGTGTTGGAGCTGGGGTTGGAGAGTTCTTTGACGATGCTGAAGAGCTTTTTGGTGTTGTGTGCGTTGTTGTCTAAGCGGTCCTTGAAGGCGGTCCTCTTGGCAGTGCTGATGAGTTGGTGGTGTCTGCGGGTGGCGCTCTTGTGGGCTGTGTGGCTGTCAGGTGTTCGGTCGTGGAGCCATTTCTTCTCCAGCTTCCGACAGGTGCGCTTGGATGTCCGGAGGTCTTCGGTGAACCAGGCGGCTTTCTTGTTGGTGTGGTTGGTTGTGGAGGTCTTGAGAGAGGCAAGGGTGTCGACGCAGTCGTTGATCCACTGTTTGAGGTTGGTCGCGGCGGTTTCAGGTTCGGTGGGGTCGGCGGGTGGTCTCAGGGCAAGGGTGGTAGTCAGTTGGTCCTTGGTGACCTTTCCCCAGCAGCGGCGTGGCAGCTGTTGGGGGCGGTGGTGTGTGTTGGGTTTCCTGAAGGTGAAGTGGACGCATCTGTGGTCGGTCCAGTGGTGTTCGGTGGTGTGGTTGAAGGAGACGTGGGGGCTGGTGGAGAAGGTGGGGTCCAGCGTGTGTCCAGCGGCGTGGGTGGGTGTCGTCACGAGCTGTTTGAGTCCGAGGTTGGCGAGGAGTTGGCGTCGTTTGTTGTTTTCGAGGTGGAAGTTCAGGTCCCCGAGGAGGATGTAGTCCGTGGAGGCGAGGGCGTGGGTACTGATGAGGTCGGCGATGGTGTCGCTAAACTGTGGTCGTGGTCTGGGAGGTCTGTAGACGAGTGTTCTTCTGAGGGTGGTGTTGGGGTCGGTGTGGATTTGGAAGTCCATGTGCTCGGCGGAGGTCAGGGTGTCGTCGGTGTTGGTCGAGATTCTGATGGTGTCCTTGTGGATGATGGCGAGTCTCCCTCCCACTCCGTTGGTGCGGTCTCTGCGGGAGATCTTGTAGCCCTGTGGGATGGCTATGGCGATGTCTGGTGCTGAGGTGGCGTTCAGCCAGGTCTCCCTCAGGAAGGCGACATCGGGGGCGGTAGAGTCTAGGAGGTCCCAGAGTTCGATGGCGTGCTTGCGAGCGGAGCGGGTGTTGAGGAGGGTGCAGTGGAGGTGGTTGGGGTCTCTGGTTGGTGGTTTGGTGGGCTGGATGCTGGTGAATCTGCAGTTCCGGCAGGAGGAAGGGCCCTTGGGTGCGTTTCGGGGTGGCCCGGTAACATGGGTGGTCTCGTCCAGTGTTGAGTACATGGAGGGTGCTGGAGTCGTAGTGCAGTCTGGCGTTGCGGGGGTCTAGGGGTCCAGGGGTTCTGGCGCTGTGCGCGGTCCAGGTGCAGACGGGCGCAGACGGGCTTGCCTTTGGCGCACCCGCTGCACGGCCGCCGCGCGGCCTCCATAAGAGGTGAAGTGGGAGGGAGGGGCAGCTGGGAGGCGGGAGCGGGGCGGCCAATGGGCGAGGGCAGGGGTTACAGGAAGGAAAAGGGGGTAGGGCCGTGGGGGAGCAGCGGCGGGAAGGCTGGGAGCGGGGGGGCACAGAGGGCAGGGACGAAAAGGAGTGCCTCAGAAATACAGTGAATACAGTAGAAATAACAGAAAACAGATACAGTAAACAATGCTAGCTACAGGGGCAGAAACACAGCAATGAAAGTTGGGCAGTACCGGGGGGCACACCAGCGGCAAACCCTCAGCAGCACTCAGGTCCTCAGGCGAGTCGAGCGGCGAGGGGAGTGACCTGGGGTCAGGACACCTGAAGAAGACCCCTCTTTATGAGGGAGTGCCTCTGTTTGGGAGGGCTGCATTTCTTTCATTTGGGAGTATAACGCAAGACAGACTGTCAGTCCCCAAAGCTTAGCTCAAATGCCCACAGCAGGTGATATTAAATGGTAGCATACTGTTGGACCTGGCCGTCTCTGCAGGGTCACCCCAAAACATTTGCCTTTCCTCCCTTCCTTTGCTTATGTTGGTTTTTAGAACTCTGTGCACTTCAATGCTGCTAACATGTGCTAAAGTGCTTGCGCTCTCTCCCTTAAACATGGACAAATTGACCTACACTTGATTGGTACATTTAATTTACTTGTAGGCCCCTAGCATTTGGTACTACAAGTACCAAGGGATTGTAAATTAAATGCTACTCGTGAGCATCAAAATCTATTGTGCCACCCACTAAAGTAGCCTTTTAAAACAGGTTTCAAGTCTGCCACTGCAGCCTGTAGTGCAAGGCAAATTTTGCCACAGGTGCTCCCCTAGTCCTGAAGAAGACCCCACCTCAAGGACCACTACCTGTACTGAACCTCAAGGGGTCGAAACGTCGACTACATTCCAAATACAAACTCTAGTGACACCACCTAAGATAAATTCAGGGTCCTGCCGAGTTATGTATTGTAATGGGAACATTTTAATCATGTATGGAAATGTATACAGCAAATTATACTGATGTATATATGTCACCACTACTTTTCCTTGTCCCCTACCCACACGTCAACACTTCATCCCCATCTTCCTTTCTTTCCATGTCACCCTGAGCACTGTTATTATAAGAATCTTTTGCATTTTTGTTCTATTGAGCATATGTAAGACTCATATTTTTAGATGCTTTGATTTTTACCGCATCTGATATTTTGGAACAATATAAAGACACTGAAGTGGATCTATTGACCACACTTAAATTTGTGTAGTGTTTTTGTGCTACTGTAAATGTTGGAATAGTTGCTCGAACTGCCGCGACCACTTTGTTTAATACTGTATTTGTTTGACCCAGGTCAGGTAGTATATGTGAGTTACCACCCTTTATATACAACACAACCGTGATGCCAGGCCTAATCATTGAGCTACAGTGATGATTAGCCACAACACTCTCCCTGCTCCTCATGGCCTCCTCCACCAAGAACAGAACTTTTCGTGCCAGACTTTGAGAAGGTAACTTTTTCGACAGGAATAACCTGGTTCCAGCATTTGGTAAACTCTCTATCGTGGTCAGCCTGAACTTGTGACTTTACCCCGGTTTAGCAAGAAGAGGCACCTTATGCTTTTAGGCACTATATCTACCTAAAACTTTAAAACTGAATATATCTAGTTCTACTGACTGGATTTGTGTTCTTCTGGTATGATCTTATTCATTAAAAGTTTCTCTATTGTTCTAAATTGACTTGAGATTTTTTTATGTTGTGTAATAAAAAAAGCCTTATGGGAGACTAGACGGCGCACCAAAGAGCAAAACTGGCTAGATCTCTTCCAAACATGCAAGTGTAAGACCCAGAAGGTCTTCTGGAGCTTTATCAATCAGATGGAATGCGGCAAAAGCCAGTTAGCCGGCAAAATGTCGACCAATTTATTTGGCTCCTTCATATTAAATAGTTATATCAGACACAAGAAGGTTGAATTTCTAGAGCCCTGTGAAGATCATACATTTCACTCCTTGGCATACCATCAAAATGAAATAAACAGGCAAATTAGTCAAAGCAGCGGTGATGGAGCTCAAGGCCCGCATGACTTGCCCGCTACTAGCTACAAGCAAGACTTGGACTATTGATGATCCACTTTCTACAAACTGTTCAATTATTGCCCAGCTGCCAGAACCACACCAAAGTCATGGAACGGTTCGGTACTCCACTCCATCTACAAGAAAGGAGTACATTGAAGTCCAGACAGCTATCATCTGACAGCTCTGTTGTATGTAGAATCAAAGTATTTTGCAAGTCTATTGGTGTCAGATCTGGATGCCTGGACAGCTAAGGAAACCCTAATTGCTTTCAAACAAACCAACGTTAAAGCAAAATCAAGCATAACAATTAATCAAATCGGTTTAAAAAATGCTAATAATTAAATCAATCAAAGGAAACAGCTACATTATACCTGCTTTATTGATTTCACCAAGACGTTTGATCATGTCAACAGGAACTTGTTATGGCAGAAATTGTCCTTCTGGAATATACGGGCCAAGCTGCTCTGCGCTTTTCAAATGCTCTACACTAATACTTGCGTACAAACTAAGTTGAGTGAAAACCATGCCCTCTCTCCTAAAGTGCCCACGCACAGAGGACTTAAACAAGAGGGCGTGCTCGCCCCAACGGTCTTCATTTGGTGTTGGGTCCGGATGTTTGCACTTTGTTTTTGTTCGAAGAAGTCTTTGCAGTCAAGAGGTAGGTGACTCATTCCTTCGGTGTTAGTGCGCATGGGCGTTGACTCCATCCCCAGATTGTTTTGCCTTACAGGTGATGATGGAGTTAGTAAGAGTAGGAAAAGATGTCCATGTTTAAAGTATCCAAGTAAGATAATACTGCAATAGATAAAGGTACCCAGGGAGGTGGGTGGGCGCATATGGTCTACAGCTCTATATGCTAAGAACAAATGCATACTGGGTAAGTAGCATTTTCCGTTCAAGGCATATGAGCTGTAGATCACATGCTTTAGCATAGACTATACAGCAGTTATCTGTGTTTGTTGCAGTGGTTTGAAATAGTGTTCTTAAAAAAAGTCTGGACCACACTAGCTTGTTGTCTTGCTAACACATCTACACAATAGTGCTTTGTGAATGTGTGTGGTGAAGAGCATGTTGCAGCTTTGCAGATGTCATCTAAGGGCATGTTCCCTAAAAATGCCATGGAAGCCCCTAGTATGCGTGTAGAATGCGCCCTAGGGGGAATTGTTAATGTGCGTTTAGCTTTAATCTAGCAAATTTGTATGCGCTTAACTATCCACTGTGCAATACCTGCTTTTGATCTGGGCTTGCCTTTATGCGGTGGTAAAAAAGCAACAGAGTTGTTTAGTTTTCCTAAAAGATTTGGGGCCAGATGTAGGTAATCCCAATTTACCTATTCTTAAATTCCGAATTTTACCGATTCAGTATTTAAGAATAGGTAAATGGGATGTAGATAAATTTTCTGTAAAAATTACCGAATCTGTAAGATTCGGTATTTACCGAATCGGTATTTACCGATTCGGTAATTGCCATCCATTCCTATGGGCCTGGAGGCCCATAGGAATGAATGGCAATTACTGAATCGGTAAATACCGATTCGGTAAAATGGGGGAAACATTTAAGGGTGCCAGGGTGTCACTTTGACACCCTGTTGCACCCCTCAATCTTGCTTGTGTGCTCATGTGGCACACATACATGCCCTAAGGGCATGTATGTCTGCCACATGGCACAGTTGAAAATGCACAGATTTGCATTTTCAAAGGTATTCGTTATTTACCACCAACTTATAGTTGGTGGTAAATAACGAATCCTTACAGGTGAAAAGCACTCACTTGAGTGCTTCCTACATTTCAGATTCGGTAATTTACCGAATCGGTGTTTAAGAATTTGGTAATTTACCGAATTTTTAAATACCGATTCGTTAAATTACCGAATCTGAAATGTAGCCACCTACATCCCAAATGCCTAATACCGGTCGGTAACGGCCGAAATTTGGTAATGTCTGCCGTTACCGACCGGTATTAGCGTTCCTACATCTGGCCCTTAGTTCTTTTAATGTAATATAGTATTGCTCTTTTTACATCTAATGTGTGATAAACACGTTCTGCTACTGAGTCTGGTTGAGGGAAAAAAACTGGTAACTCAACCGACTGATTGAGGTGAAAGGCAGAAACGAGTTTGGGCAAAAATTTGGGATTTGTCCTAAGAACCACTTTGTTTTCATGAATTTGTAAAAATGGATCTTGTATGTTTAGTGCCTGGAGCACACCAACTCTTGTAAGAGATGTGATGGCTATAAGGAAGGCTACCTTCCAAGTGAGAAACTGTAGTTCACATTTGTGCAGAGGTTTAAATGGTGGGCCCATGAGTCTTGTAAGGACTATGTTAAGATTCCACACTGGAGAAGGTGGAAGTCTAGGAGGAATGATTCTTTTGAGTCCTTCCATAAAGGCTTTGATAGTGGGCACTCAAAACAAAGACAAGTGTTGTCTGTTTGGTAGGTAAGCCGCGATTGCAGCAAGATATAGTCATATAGATATATATGTTAGGTTAGACCGCTGTAGGTGTAACAGATAGCAAATTATGTTTTGGATTGAAACATCTAGTGGATTGATTTGTTTCTTTGTACAGTAAATTACAAATCGTTTCTACTTTGCTGCATAGCATGCTCTTGTGGTTGGATGTCTAGCCTCTTTAATGATGTTAATGCATTTTGGTGGGAGATTATGATATCCAAACTCTATGATTTCAGGTGCCAGATCGCAAGGTAGAGTTGATTGGCATCTGGATGTCTTATCTCTCCATGGTTCTTAGTGAGAAACTCGGGGGAGAGGTGTAGTTTTGGTGAGGAACTACTGATAGTTCCAACAGGGTTGTGAACCAGGGTTATCAAGCCCATGTGGGTGCTAGGATCATTGTGAGGGAGTGTTGCTTAAGCTTCTGAACCAGTAATGGAATTAGTGGGAGAGGTGGAAAAGCATAAGCAAATCTCCCTGACCAATTCATCCATAGCACATTGCCTTTGGACAATGGGTGTGGATACCTGGACGCAAAGTTTTGGCATTTTGGGTTGAGGTGTGTGGCGAACAGATCTCTCTCTGGATGGCCCTACATCTGGAAGAATGGGAGAGAACTTGAGGATGTAGTTCCCATCCGTGAAATTGTTGTTTTTTTTTTGTAAATATTTTTATTGATATCATTAGCAGGACATGAGTTAAGTAAACGGTACACATCTTGGTTTTAGCAGTGCAATATAAAAAACAATGTCAGTACAGTCTGCAAGATATTAAAATGACAGAAAGTCGTCTCTATTGGTACATTCTTAGAGTCCCCTACTCCCCCCCATTTCTGAATCAGAGTCACTCTCCCTATCTGGCATTGGTGGATCGCACAGATACCCCCTATACTCATTCCAGGCACCCCAAATTGTTTTCCATTTTCGAGGGTACCCCCGGTGCAGGTACACCACTCTCTCCGCCAACATTGATACATCAAGATCCCTGCACCAGTCATCAAGTATGGGCACATCCCCGGAACCCCAATATTTGGCAATATTCCGCTTGGCGTACATTATACTCAACGTCACCCAATCCTGGGCAGGGTGAGTAAGATCATTTGGCTCCCAAATGTTCAGCAGACAGCGCCTTGGCTCCGGCACTACAGATTCCTTCACCACCTGTGACATTGTTCTCATGACCTTAGCCCAATATGCTGTAATCTGGGGGCATTGCCATATAGTGTGGAAGAATGTCCCTCCTCCCCGCAACCTCTCAGACAAAGGCGGTGTGTGTCCCTCCCTAAAGTGTGTAAAGTGACCCTAGTGTAATACACTCGGTGAAGTATCTTCAGCTGTACCAGTCGAAGTCTAGCCACTTCCCGCGGGGAGGATAGGACTGTTTGCCAGTCCGCCTCATCTAAGTCCCCTAAATCATTAGACCAACTGCTTTTTAGTTTCAGTGTTGGGTCCGGCAAGTTATTGACTAGTTTGCGATACGTAAAGGATGTCGCTTTTTTTTTTTTTTTTAAAGACCTTTATTGTACATTTTCAATATAGCACGATGCAGGGCCTACAACCTCCTGGGCCGGCCGCGATAGCAATTTAGACATGAGCAATATTGTCAGGATTACACAGCCGTTTAGCCGACACCCCGGGGTCCGGCGGCGAGTGTGAGCGTGCTGTACCATAATGCAGACGTTATAAATATACGATATGGCTTAGGTCTATGATTTTTTGTTTTAACCCCACAACAAAACCGTACAATACGTGAGAAACAAATCAATAACGTTCGTTTCTTTCCTAGCGACAAAACGATGTTCAAGTAAGCAACGTAGCAAACATTGGCAGTGCAACCTTTGACCCACCCTCTATCTGCTGATGGCAAATAATCAGTAGGACGGAGTTCACCATAACAGGCGATACCTTTCAACACACATGCAACTCAGACCTAGGTTCTAATCTGAAAGACACTCATCCGGGTCAAGTCGTGGAGGCTCGCATATGTCCCCTCTAAATTTGTTCCAGGCCCCCCAAATTTGTCCCCACTTTGCGGGGCATCCCCGATGAATAAAGACTGCTTTCTCCGCCACCATTGCTTCATCCATGTCCTTGCACCAGTCTCGCAACGTGGGCAACACGTGAGAACCCCACAATCTCGCAATGTTACGTTTCGCCACCAACATTCCTAGCATGGCCCAGTCCAGCTGTCGATGGGTCAGGTCTTCTGCGTCCCAGATGTTCAACAAGCAGCGACGTGGGTTGGGCAGCAGGGAGACATTCATGGTCTGGGAGATGGTTCGCATCACCGCTGCCCAGTACATGGCCACCCGGCTACAGTCCCAAACAGTATGGAAGAACGTCCCCCTCTCTCCGCAACCTCGGAGGCAATATTCGTAAGAGGCTCTCCCTATTCTACAAAGGACCGTCCTGGTGTAGTACGTGCGGTGCAGCACCTTCAACTGAGCCAGCCTAAGCCTGGAAGGAATTGCAGTTTCTCGGGGTGACGAGAGAGCCTCCTGCCATTCCGAGTCATCGAGTTCACCTACATCACCCACCCAGGACAGATGTAGTCTGGTCAGCATGTCAGGGAGGTTGTTAACCAGTTTCTTGTATGTGTAGGACGTCGCTTTGTGAGACATATGTTCTGTCAGCAGCCTGTCTTCTAAAGGGGTGGGCTCCTGCAGTGTCGTTCCCACCGGAACGGCTGACAGAAGCGCGTGTCGTATCTGTATGTACCTGTAGTACTCTGACTGTGCCATATCGTGCTTGGTTTGTAGATAAGGGAAATCCACTATATTGTTTTTTTTCCAAAGGTCTCCCACCACTGATATACCTATGGAGTCCCATGCCCGAAACCCTTTACTATTTCCCATGAAGCCCAACCTGTGCGAGTCCCATAGGGGTGTCATTTGTGTAACTATGTTTGCGCACTGAAGATGTCTATGTGCCTTGTACCAAAGCTGAACCGTGTGACGGGTCGGACCCAGAAGGTCGGTTGGGGCGCCACGACTATATAGGTTTCTTAACAGACCTTGGGTTCAATACTCTGCCTGTCCGCCATAAAGGCGGGTTCCGTCTGTGGGGCGTGCAGCCAGTAATTGATTTGCTTGAGATGGGCAGCCCAGTAATACAGTTCAATGTTAGGGAGCGCTATGCCCCCATCGTACCAATCTTTCACCAGTTTGCATTGTGCAATCCTCGCCGGCTTCCCATCCCACAATAAAGTAGAGACCGCTGCTGCGATGGCTCTGAAGTAGGAGGAGGGGACCGGGAACGGAGTGTTCTCAAGGAGGTAAAGAAACCGGGGCAATGTCATCATTTTAAATAACGCAGCTTTGCCCAGGAGGGTGAGAGGGAGGGACCGCCATACCTTTACATCTCGATTGAAACGGTCCAGAGGGGGTTTCAGATTTAGTGCGTGGAACTCGCCTGGGTTGGGCGATACATAGATTCCCAGATATTTATAGGGGGTGTCAGTGTAACGCAGTGGACAGTCAGCCGGGAGTGGTGGCGGACAACCAGCAAGGACGTATAGGACTGATTTAGCCCAGTTAATTCTGTATCCAGAGACTCTCCCGTACTTCTCGCAAACATTAAGTAATTCTAGGATTGATTTTTTAGGGGAGGTCAAATAAAGAAGGATGTCGTCCGCATAGAGAGATATCCGATCCTCCCATGACGGAGACCATCTGATACCTTTGATGGACGGTTCCCACCGAACCCAAATCGCCAACGGCTCAAGGACTAGCGTGAACAGCAAGGGAGACAACGGGCAGCCCTGCCTCGTCCCACGTCCAAGCGGGAAGTCTCTGGAGATGTGACCATTAGCTGCTATCTGAGCCAAAGGCCCGGTATAAAGCAGGCGGACCCACGCACAGAACTTGGGGCCAAAACCCATGTGGTGAAGCACCGCGAATAGGTAAGGCCATTCCACTGTGTCAAACGCCATGGTGGCGTCAAGGGAGAGAAGTACTGCCAGTTCCTGTATATAGTCCCGACGAGCTAGCACCGCCTGGAGACAGCGCAGGTTATGGGAGGTGTTACGATTTGGCATAAAGCCGGACTGGTCCGGATGTACCAAGGTGGCAAGGTGGGGGGCCAAACGTTGTGACAGTAGTTTGTCGAGGATCTTTGGCTCGGCGTTTAGCAAAAAGATGGGACGGTATGAGCTGCATGCTTCCGGAGCTTTACCAGTTTTATGGATCGGGATGATCGTGGCCAGGCGTTGATCTTTAGGGAGTTCCCCTACTTCTAGGCTGTCTACGAACATTCTGAGTAAATGGGGGGCCGTTACGGAAGCTGTTTGCTTGTAGAGTTCCACTGGGAGTCCGTTGGGTCCCAGGGCCTTGCCAGACGCCAGTGCGTCAGTCGCTTCCCGTACCTCCTCCACAGTAGTGTCCGCCTCCAACGAAAGAGCCGCCTCAGGTGAGAGGCAGGGAATTGTCAAGTCTTTAATGTAGTCGTAGGCTTCATCAGCAGTGTATGATGCCTGGGGAGCATAAATTGCCTCAAAATGATCAGCCAGTTGTTCAACTATAATTACGGGGTCCGAGGTCAAATTGCCCCCAGGCAATAGCAGTTGTGCAATGACCCTGCCTGCTTTTTCTTTTTTATCGAGCCAAGCCAGCATCTTCCCGGCTTTATCACCCAGCTCATACACCCTATGGCAGGAGGCCCGAAGTGTAGTCTGCACCCTTTCCCTTTGATACGCCCTCCACTCAACCTGCCGCAACTGGACTGTTTGAGCGGTTCCTGGGGACGGGTGTGACTCCTGATCAGAGATGGCATCCTTAAGTGCACACTCAAGGGCGCTAAGGTCTTGAGTCTGAGTCCGCCGATGGGCGGCTATGGATGCAATCGCCTGCCCACGTATGACCGTTTTATATGCCTCCCATAGGGTGCTGTGGGAGCCTACGGTACCCAGATTCTCCTGAAAGTAGTGTGTAGCAGCGCTGGAAAGGGACCTCCTCAAAGGGGCGCTCTGAAGGTAACCCGCATGGATAGGAAAAACGCGGCTTCTACCGGGGCGATGGGTCGTGAGTGTGAGTCGCAATGGAGAGTGATCAGAGATTCCCCTGGGGCGGATGTCCACCTCCTCAATGCGATGCAGTCCGTCTCCGGACATTAAAATGTAATCTATACGCGATAAGCAGTGGTGTGTCGCAGAGTAATAAGTGTATTGCCTGGCATGGGGATGTTTATGTCGCCAGCAGTCCGTCAGACCCAGGGCGTCTAATAATCCAGCAAGTCGCCCGCTTCCCCGTGGCGCCGCAGTACATGGGTGTCTGTCCATCTCATGGTCTAAAGCGTCATTGAAATCGCCCCCCAACACCAGCGTCGCCGCCGGCAATGACAGGAGAAAAGTGGCTAGGGCAGTGTGTGCAGTGGCATGCAGCCCAGGAGGGACGTATACGGACACAAAATTGTACAGTTGGCCCTCCCATAGTATCGTCACCGCCGCAAAGCGCCCCTGAGTGTCTATTTTAGTCTGTTGACACACCATTTGAAAGTTCTTCCGAATAAGTATGCCCGTCCCCCTAGAGCCGGAGGAGAAGTCCGTATGCGCAATTAACCTATACCCCCATCTATCCATCGCCTTCGAGGCTGTGCCGACAAGGTGAGTTTCCTGCAATAGAACTATTGCTGGTTTGCAGTGCTTCAGACACTGTAGGACTAGGCCTCTCTTCACCCTGTCACCCAGTCCCCTGACATTCCACGTTATCACTGTTAAGGTTGATGTGCGAGAGGGATGAGGCGTAGGACCGTCAGGTGTATCCCCTACTTGTGCCGCCATTCAAGTGCATGCATGGTTGTGTGCAGTCCAACAGGAGATGGGCCTTACCGCGCACTGTTACCAATAGGTCAATCACCAACGCATTATACAGAGCATATCGTGTTTTGTCGCAAATTACAAAAACAGAAACAAAAACATCCAAACAACCCCCTCCCTCCCCCCTCCCTGCCTCCCTGCTGCACGGGCCTAGAACCGCCCGCCACCCCAACTTAGCAGAGCGCGTGATCCCAACCCAACCCAGTGTACTTGCTTGCAAGGGGTGAGTAGCTCTGTGACATTGCAACCAGCTCCGTGTAGCCTCGTCCGCCTGTTACCCAGGGTTGCATAGTCAGTGTGTCGTAGAAGGTTCGAACAAGGGTCTCTAGGTCAGGCGCTCACTCCTCCAGTGGCCCACCCTCTTCTAGGCCCGATTCAGCAAATAGATCCTGACTATGTCCTTGCGATGCCTGGTGATCCGTCTGAGCAGTCTTTTGGTTGTATTGACCCCTGCCAGTTCGTCGCGGGGCCTCAGTGCGCTTCCAACCATCCAGCCAGTCTCTTGCCGCCTCCGGGGTGTCAAAAAACCATGCCTTGTGATTGTCCACGACTCTCAGTCTCGCCGGAAAAAGCATGGAGTAGGGCAACTCTTTGGCCCGCAAAGCTTTTTTTATGTCGGTGAAGGTTTTCCGGCGCCGGGCCACCTCAGCCGTATAGTCTGGAAAGAAGGCAATGGTGGAGTTTAGTATTTTAATAGGTTCAGAGACCCTGGCTGTCTGGAGTATGGCATCCCGATCACGGATATTAAAAAGTCTGGCCAGTACTGGTCGCGGCAGTGCCCCCGGCTTCGCTGCACCCCCTGGAACTCTATGGGCTCGCTCAACGGAAAATAAATGGGAGAGGCCTTTCGGTTGTAATTTCGTTTTGATTAAGTCCTCCACATAGAGATCCATCGCCTGCTTGCCTTCCGATTCCGGAATACCTAGAATTCGGACGTTATTCCTCCGTGAGCGTCATTCCTGATCATCTAGGCGTTCCTGCAGTTTCTTGGCGACTGCTTCCAGTCGCTCGGTAGTGAGTTGCAGTTCTGAGGTGTCTTCCATTAGGGATTTAGTGACGACTTCCACCTGCGCCACACGCTCCGCCATCTTGTGGAGGTCAGCCCGCAATAGGCCCACGTCCGTTGCGATGGACCCCACCGTTGTCTGAACGCTGGAGAGCGTCTTCATGAGGTCCTCCAGTGTCACTTCTTTCGATCCATCTCCCTCTGGGCTCTTTCCCGTGGACGGGCGGCCCTCCGGATGGTGCGCGGCAGCTTTTTCAAAGGCGTACTTCTCCAGTTTCGATTGCGCCGTAGCATGTTTGGGGCCCCTTCCCGCCATCTCAATCGGCAGTCGTTTTCGCTGTTTGCACCAGTGGCCTCGTCACTCAGCGTGTCGACTGCACTGCCGTTCTGGGCTGCGGGGAGGCGATATCCAAAATGGCGTCGTCTTTCAGGGCCCCTCGTCTGTCACCAAGGGGAGCAAGATGATGGCGGATGCAAGGAAGAGTGTCACAGTGTAGGCACCTCCGCTGTCCCAGTATCAAACTCACCAGGCTCCACTCCCCGGATCGCCCGCCAGTATTGATTGTCTAGGTGTTACTCTTAATCAGTCCCACCAAGCACCGTAGTCCCAGCCGGGTACAGCTTCAGACTCACTGCGGTCAGCAAAGCATGCCCTGCTCTCTTCCTCCACCAGCACAGATTCCTCACAATTAGATGCAATGGCACCGCTGGACGAGCGATTGTCTGAGAACAGGCTCACCTCCGCTCCCACTCAAGCCGATCTCCAACACTGTCCGCCGACGGGATGTAGCTTTTTTGGGCATGTGCTCAGTAAGTAGTCTGTCTTCCAACGGAGTGGATTCTGGCACATCAGTACCTGGAGGGATAACCGCCCTCAGGGCATGACTAATCTTCAAATACCTGAATTTCTCGGTGGTTGCTAAATCATACTGGATTTTGAAGCTGGTCGAATGGTATTATTGCATCTCCCTTCCATAGATCCCCCACTGTGGAGATACCTATTAGGTCCCACTCTTTGAAACCCTTACTATTGCGAAGTTTGCCCAATCGTCGTGTGGACCAAAGCAGAATCATTCGAGTAATAGTGCCCCTGCATCTGAGACAAGTCTGCGCTTTATACCAAATGCCCACTGTGTGTGCCGTCGGGCCTAGTAGGGATGAGGTGCCCCTTTTATCATACAGTGTAGGAAGAATTCCTGCCTCTCCCAACTCATATCTGTCTGCTTGGAATGCTGGCTCTGTTTGGGTGTAACCATTGATTTATTATTTTTAATTGGGATGCCCAATAGTATAAATAAATATCCGGAAGGGCAATGCCCCCGTCATACCAGCCCCTAATTAACTTGCCACGCGATATGCGCGCTGGTTTATTACCCCAGAGCAGACCCGAGACTAATGCATCTACCATTTTAAAATACTTTACAGGGACAGGGAATGGAGTATTTTCCAATATATACAACAGTCGAGGAAGTGTCATCATTTTGTAAAGGGCCGCTTTGCCCAGAAGGGTCAGAGGCAGATTATGCCAGTGTTTCACATCGCTCCGGAATCGCTCCAGGAGGGGCTCTAAATTTTGAAGGAGGAAGGCGCTCTGATTAGGCGTCACCCACACCCCCAGATATTTAAAGGACTCTTCTGTGACCCTTAGGGGGCAGTGAAATTGTTGACTTTGACGACTGAGCAGATCTGCGATCTGATTGTTCACTTCTGGGAGGTGTTCCGCAAGGAGATATATCTTTTGAGGTATGGCCCATCGCCATATGCTTTGAGCTAAGTGTGAAAGCTGTAGAGAGTGTGTCCCTTCCTGTTTTTTGTATGTAGTGCATTGCTGTCATGTTGTCTGTACGAACTAGGACAGCTTTGCCTACTAGATGCAGTTGAAAAGCTTTCAATGTTAGAAAAATTGCTAGTAGTTCTAGATGGTTTATGTGGAGTTGTTTTTGTTGAAGGGTCCACATGCCCTGAATAGTATGTTTTTGAAGATGAGCTCCCCAGCCAGTGAGGGATGCGTCTGCTGTTAGCACTACCTGTGTAACCGGATCAACGAATGGCCGCCCCCTTGGAAAGGTTTTGTGTATTCCACCACTGCATAGAGCGATGGGTGAGGCTGTCCACCAACACCAGATCTGTTAAGTGACCTTGAGCCTGGTTCCAATGACGTGCCAAGCATTCCTGTAGGGGTCTATCTTGGAGTCTTGCATAAGGGACAATTAGAATGCAAGAAGCCATCATTCCTATCAACTGCATGAACACTCTTGCTGGTAGTGAGAGTTGAGGCAGAAACTGTGATATTAGATTTTGCATGTTGCGTATCCTGACTGGGTTGTGGTATGCTAGAGCTTTGCAAGTATCTATTGTAGCTCCTAGATACGCTTGCGTGTTAGATGGCTCAAGGTGAGACCTTTCGAGATTTACAGTGAATCCCAAGTTGTGAGGCAGTTGAACTGTCTTGTAAGTGTGGTGTACGCAGCTGTGTTGTGATCTGGCTTTTATTAGCCAATCGTCCAGGTAAGGGAAGACATGAATGTGTTGTCTTCTTAGATGAGCTCTCGACTTCTGCGAGGCACTTGGTGAAGGCTCTGGGTGCTGTAGTTACCCCGTAGGGAAGAACTTTGAATTGAATACGGTGCCCGTCCACCATGAACCTGAGATATTTTCTGTGAGCTGGGTGAATGGGAATATGGAAGTAATCGTCCTTTAAATCCAGAGTGGGTAGAAAGGTGCCTTGCTGAAGCAATTGGAGCACCTGTTGGAGGGTGACCATGTGGAAGTGATCTGATTGAATGTACAGATTTAGCTGTCTGAGGTCCAGAATAGGCCTGAGATAACCGTCCTTTTTTTGGTTTAAAAAATACAGGGAGTACACTCTGGTCCCTTGATGATACAATTGGACTGGTTCTATCGCCTGTTTTTGTAACAGAGAAAGAACTTCTTGTTTCAAAAGGGTGAGATGTTCTATTGACATTACACGTTGTTTTGGAAGAATATTTGGGGGAGTGCTGGTAATTTCCAGGCAGTAACCATACTGGATAATTTGTCTTACCCACTTGTCTGAGGTGACTGAATTCCATACAGGTAGGAACTGTGAGACGTCCCCCAACAGGAGTGGAATCGGGGGTAGTGGAGGGAAGTCACTGGTTGTTGGCAGGGGAAGTGCGGGAGGAATTACTTCTGCCTCTTCCCTTAATATTATTGTCACTGTAGTTTCCTCGAAAATATCCTCTGGAAGAGGGGAATTGGCCCTTGTAAGAGGAGGGGGGATTATCTGTAGATATTGTCTTTGAGCCACCCCTATAAAAGGAGCGGCGAAAGGAGCCTCTGGTGGAAGGTGATTGTAGATCCCCATGGACTTTGCAGTTTCAGTATCTTTTTTCATCTTTTCTAGGGACGTGTGGACAGCTAGTCCGAAAAGATGTTGTTTATCGAAAGGCTGATTAAGTATGGAGGATTGTACCTCCTGCTTGAATCCGGAGATTGGAAGCCAAGCGTATCTGCGTCACTGTACGCTAGTGTTGATGGCACAAGATGCAGTTTAATGGAAGTGTAGGTAATGAGCTTACCTTCCTGAATGATGTCATTGGCCTTGCTTTTATACTAACCTGGCAAGTGTTGCATGAGTTTTTAAAACTCATCGTAGAGAGCCATTTAGTAAAGTGCTAGCAGAGCCAGAGCGTTGGCAATACGCCAGTGGTAAGCAGCTTGAGAAGCCACTCTCTTGTCTGAGGCATCAATTAGTTTTGACTCCTTGTCAGGAGTACGGGCGTCGCCTGTGGTCTGGGAGTTAGCTCTTTTGCGGGCATTTGACTCTACTAGAGAATCCAAGGTTAATTGACCTTTTATGTATGTGGAGCCTGTAGGAACGGCCTTGAATTTCTTGTCTAATCTAGGTGTGAGTATTCTTGATCCGACTGGGTCTTTGAATACCTCATCTGTATGTTTTATCATGCCCTTGACCATTGGCAAGTATGAGTCGACCTTTGAGAGGGTGTTAATGTCTCAAGTAGGAAATCCTCTTCTATAGGGTCTGAATGAAGCTCCACCCCATGGTATTGGGCTGCCCTGTCGATAAGCTGTACATAGCCTATGTTGTCATCAGGTGGGGAGGGTCTAGAGGGATACAGGTCGGGCCGTTATCGTGATCTGGTTCCTTATCATAATTTTCCCAAGGATCAGTGTCATGTGGTATATCCTGATCTATTGGCACATCATGTTCTTCATCCCCATCCCCATCCTTGTACTCTTCATCCTGTTGGTCAGGTGATAGTAGAGGTTGTAGTGAATTTGATGGTGTAATGATCAAATTTGGATTAGGTGGAGGGGATGGAGTCATGCAAGTGAGAGAGGGGTTAGTACCCATACCCTTTTTCTTTAGGTATACCCTGTGAGATCCAGCTTCCGTATTTTAGGAACAATGGCCTGGAGGTGTCCAGTTTTGGAGTCAATGCTTGTCTCTTTTGTATGGGATCTAAAGAGAGGTCTTCGGGTGAAGGTTCTTTAGGTGGAGGTGATTTCAGCGTGGAAGGTTTTGGCTGAGAGTCTTTTGGCGCCGAGTGTTTTGAGTCTGAATGCTTGGCTTTAGCTTGTTTGGGCTCTGAACCTTTGGGAGTATGAGGTGTAGACTCTGCATTTTTCAGCGCGGGGGGTTCCGGCTCCAAGCTTTTAGGTGTTGATTTCGACTCCAAGACCTTAGGTTTGGAGGCTTTTGGCTCAGAGGCTTTGTTTTCTGAAGGCTTTTGTCTCAGAGTTTTTTCTTTGGAAGCTTTGGCTCCAGGGTATTTTATTTGGAGGATTTCAACTCCAAGGGCTTCGGCGTCGAATGTGTCTTTGATGCTGGTGAAGTCTTAGGTTTGTGTTTTGGTGCCAAGGGTATTGGTTCAGAGCCGGAATGGGATTGGCCCGAGCTCGAAGGCTTGTGTCTCTGTTTCGTAGACGAGCTGGAGGGCGGGACATCCAAAACTTTTTTATGGTGTCGACCTGAGCCAGAGGGCGAAGGTGATACCAGAGCCTTAGATTTGGGGTGACTGGATACACGGGAATCAGTTTTCACGATATGTTGACCCGGATTAACGTCCAGTTCTTCCTCCATGTCGGAATCGGCTTCAGACACTTAGACCAGTTCTTCTTCCTCGGCTTCGAGATGTGGCCGGTAGGAATCAGGATCTTCGCCGAAGATGTCTGGTACGGAGCCGCTGCCACATTGCATCTCGTGGCGTCGAGCCCGACGGTCACGAATGGTTTTCTTCGGTCGAATGATCGACACGCTTCACGGTCGTTTTCGTTCTGTTCCGAGGATAAGCATAGGTTGCAAACCTCGTCCAGGTCGGTGCGTGGAAACTTAGCAGGACACCCAGGACATAGCTTGAATGGAATCTGTTCCATCGACTGCTGCTGCGGTCAACACGGGTTGGTCCGGCGGCCCACCTCGAAGTTCCCGATCGAATTTACACGGTGCGCGTCGAATGTGCAACCACGATTGAAGACAATACCATTGAGGGTAAAGGATTGCACGTTGAAGGGGTTTGAAAACGATACCAAACCGGAGCGCAGCAATACACAGCCGAACCCGATGGCGGAAAAAAACAATCTAGGGATAGAGTTGATGCCCATGCGCACTATCACCGAAAGGAGGAGTCACCTACCTCGTGACTGCAAAGACTTCTTCGAACAAAAACAAAGTGCAAATATTCGGACCCAACTACAGATAGCGATCTATGCTAAAGCATATAATCTACAGCTCATATGCCTTGAACATATATTTTTATTGCAGTTTTCCCAAAGATAATAATGTAGAACAGAACAAAATAAAGCAAGTATATGCGACAAGCGAGGCAACAACTGTTATATAAAGTAAAAACATAATATACGGATTCACATACTCGAAGTGTGACTGGGGCAACAGCACACAACATCAGGACACAAGAGTGGTAAAGGACCAGTGGCATGAAAAACAGAGGTAGTCCTCATAGGTGTAGTCCACAGCCACATCACTCACAACCGTCAAGAGGGTTGGGGCCCCTCCACTGGGTCCAGGCCAGCACTAGCACGGGGAACAGGGGTGGGTCTGGGCAGCATAGGTGAGGTGCTGGATTCCAGCAAGGGAGCCACAGAAATCCCCTTCCCCACCAGGAATGGACCCTGGCGTCCATTCTGGGGCAGGCCAATAAAATCGTATCCCATGCAAGTAAGTTCAGAACTTTAATCACCCCTCCATCCTCCTCCTTTGAATCACTTCCCACTCACAATCTGCCCACTTGGTCAGCTCTTTCCACTACCTATACATGTCAGGGCACCCGGCCAACTTCCAACTCATTTTCAATTGACTATGGGCAAGAATAAGTGCCAAGTCTGAAAACCTATCAGTCACTCTATGAGCAGCACTACGATTATAAAGGTCTAATAAACAAAAAATCCTGCTTCATCTGGAAACCCCAGGGGACATGGCATGGATGCAATGAGGGGTAACCTACGCCTGTGCAAAAAATACAACTGAATTAATTTAAACTTAACATTACAAGATATCTTGGGAATGCAAGCCAGGGACTTCATACAAGCTGAATCATCAACAGATTGCCCGAGATCTTTCACCAAGCGCTGGTACAACTGAGACAAATTCACCTGACCTCCATTCAGCCGAGCCCAATAGATAAGTGTAATAGCCCTTGTTTTACCCATTATAAGGAGTATATAATGAAGGCACTCATGTTCAGTGGGCTCAGCAGGCCCCAGCCCCACCAAGCACAAATCTTACTCAGCAGGGCCCCGTCCAGCAACAAATGTCCAGCTGGGACATCATCAGTGAAAGACTTCCTCCTGATGTGTTACTCCCTCGGTGGGCCCCATGGCCAACAACACGGACAAGTGAGGTTGGCTTCTTCTGCTCCCAGGTAGACAAATCTGTCTCTCTGGTATAGGGGGAACCCCTAAATATCCAAATTTAGGGACTTTAGGGGAGTATATGGGAGTAGCCACAAGGCTCCCTACCACTAGGGTGATTACACCCCCACTTCCTGTGGGGAGTAGGCATAATCTTGATCCAGAATCTCTATTTTTACCAAAACAAGATGGTGCAACTCTTCCTTGGCTCTTCACTTCAGGTAGCTCTTCTTAGGGGTGGGACTAGCCTGTAAGTGAAACACACCTCCTGAATATCTAATTTACCACCTGCACTGGTGCCAAATGGGCCCCAGGGCAGAGGGTGGCGTCCCTCCGGTTGGGGGAAGTCGTGGTCACATATCAAAGGCAGCAGAGGTTTTAAAGCTTCTGGCATTGATATGCTAAATTCACTAGCCAGCCTGCTGCTGGAGGTGTGATCACCTTCTGCCGGGCAGACATTGTTCCTGGAATCTGACAGCTAGTGCTCTCACCTGCAGGGGTCAGAAACTTGTTTGTGGTGGCAAGCTAGATGATAACAGTCAGCCAACACCTGACTAGTAGGGAAACAGGTGGCACCGCTAAGATGCTGTCTGGGTGCATGCCTTTCATAAATCCAATACTGGCATCAGTACGGAATTATTAAGACAAGAAGTTTGATATCAAACATCAGTATTTCCAGTGAAGCCATTGTGTAGCTGGGTAACTCGTAATGAACAGTGCCGATTACATACCTTTAAAATGGATTCCTGATCACTTGCAATGTCTAGCAATGGAGTTAGACATCACAAGGGCATACCTGCTCAAGCAGATGTGTCCTCACATGCAATATAATGCACCCTGCCTAAGGGCTCTATAGCCTGCTGTAGGCATGACTTGCATATAGTACATGAAGTGTACTTGGGCACTGCACACAGGGAGTGAGAAATGTTGTATTTTAGGAGTGGGTTGCACCATTTCACGCATCCTATAATGGCAGTCTGTATTCAGTTTGCATGTGGGTTCCTTTGGGTGGAATAATACATGCTGCAGCCCTTAGGGAGCCTCTTTAGTCCCTATGTCCTGGGTGCTAGGTGTACCATTTACCAGGGACTTACAAAGGTGCTAAAGTCCTTGCCAATTGGGTTTTAAATAAGCATTTGTCTTGTTTTTAGGGAAATTGCACTGGCACTGGTGCCTGGTTAGCTGGGACCCAGTACACTTCCAATCACCATCAGTACCAGTGAGCAAAAAATTGGGGGGACAATATCAACAAGCATTGAAAATGCAATAGGTTTCGCATTTGCGAGAGATCGAGTTACTCAAGTTGTAAAGTAAATGTTTTTTACTCATGTGTTATGGAGTCATTTGGATGTATGTGGTTCACAGTGGAATTATGTGGTATGGTGTGCAGTGGAATTATGAGGATAGTAATTACGTGGTATGCAGTGTATTGGAATTATGTGGAATGGGATTGCGTGTCATTGCGAGTAATTATATGGTATGTTATTTTGTGTTGTGGAGTGTTATGTAATGGAGTTTAATTATGTTGTGTGCTGTTGAATTTTGTGGTGTGATGTGGATTGTATGTATGTGGTGCGTTATGTAATTGTGTTGTTGCTTTTTATTATGTTGTTTCTTATTGAATTATGTGGTATGGAATAGAAACGTGGTGAGTTGATTTTTGTGGCATGGAACTGTAGCGCTGGGTGAAACTATGCTGAATTATGTGGCATGGTGTTGAGTGTGTGTATGTGCATTGATGCGCTGGAAGTGCACTGATGCAGAGAAGGTGCTTTGCTGATGCTTAGGTAGTGCTACACCGGTGCTGAGTGTGCTGAGTGATGCTGAGGGGCTGCTGAGTGATGCTGACGTGGTGCTGCGCTGGAGCTTAAGTGGTGCTGCCTAGGTGTTGAGTTGCTGCTGAGTTGGGGGGCACTGGTGGTGGTGCATTGATGTGCAGGTGATGCTGTGCTGATGCTAAGGATGCTGTAGTGATGCTGAGGTGGTGCTGTGTTGATGCTCAGGTGGTGCAGTGGTGATGCTCAGGTGGTGCTGAGGTGGTGGTGCTTCGCTGTTGCTGAGTTTGGAGACTCACTGTTGCATATGTGGTGTTGCACTGGTGCTGAGGTGGTGCTGCCCCACTGCTGAGGTGGTGCTGCATTGGCAGTGAGGTGATGGTGCGCTAATGCTGAAGTGTTGCTGTGCTAGTGCAGAGATTATGCTACACTGATGCTGAGGGGTTGCTCAGCTGATGTTGAGGGGTTGTTCAGCTGGTGCTGTACTGATGCTTAGGTGTTGCTGCACTGGTGCTGAGGGTGGTGAGTGATGCTGAGGGGGTGGTGAGTGATGCAGTGCTCGTACTGAGATGGTGCTGCGCTGATGCAGAGGTGGTTGTGCTGTACTTATGAGATGGTGATGCTGTGCTGTGCTGAGTTGGTGCTGAGGTGGTGCTACGCTGGTGCTGCTGACAATGGGGGAGGAGTTGCAAGCTGCGCTGGCTTCCTGACGAGGGCCCTGGAACTTTTTATTTTATGTATTTTTTTTTTTAAACAAATTAGGCACTGGTGGAGCTCACAGTTTGTCCAGCCCTGAAAGCACCTCTTTTTCCTGCACCCTTCGAGGGGTTTTCCCTGTGCCTCAGATGGCAGGTCCAGACAAGTACACCACCTCCCCTTGCCGCCGTTTACATGATTTCACTACAGAATTATGGCACGAGCATAAGCAGTGGGGCATGTTTATGAGAAAGACTGACTTTTTTTGTTTCAGAAGTTTTAAGCAACATTTTAAATAATGTATATACATGCCTATGTGGAATATTTAATATACACTTTGTAAGTAATTATTAGAAAGTAAAACAGGATATGTAGATAAAACTATTTTACAGTGAGGGGGGAGTAGGTGGTTAATGGGTGTGTATAATACATTGTATACAGGGTATTCCTACTAATTTTTATAGAAATATTTGTGATATGCAGAAGTACATCCATTTCTCACAGGAACTGAATGATAACTACAATGCAAGCTAATGAATGAATTAAAAAACTTGACAGCAATAATAAAATGCATACTGCTGGAAGGGGGCACTCCTGTAGAATCTAGGTGGTACATGCATTACTGGAGGTCCATATTTATATAACATGATGTGCTTTGTAAGTCCACTTTCTAGTGTTCTGTATGGACTTAGAAACAGGCCAAAATATTGGCACCTACCATGGATGTTTGAAGTATAACAAAAACACCACCTAGACGTAGCCTAACCTCCAAATGTATTTAAAAAAGACGAATATAATGAAGCAAAAAGACTTGTTTACTAGGCGTCTCGTTCTATCACAAAATATTAATACTAGCCAAAATTCCTAATGCCTAATGGGAACAGTCCAACTGGAACTGCCAAACCAGGTCCGCCCTAAGTGCGCTGGGTATGCCCAGACGTGAGTGCAGGGCTCACTGTGCCACTGGATTCAAGCTAGCCTGGCGGATGAAGGTTGATGCCCCAAAACCTGTCCCAAGATGCTTGTTTCTGGTCCAGGGAGGACCTGGCTTGGCAGTTCAGTCTGGACTGTTCCCATGAGGGTCAGGGTCAAGACTGATTTGCATATGGCTGGGTTTAAACTGGGATGGCACGGAGGGCAAAAGAACAATGGATTTAACCCAGATCTATTGACTGGGGGTGAATGTTTGATTTGCTCTGCATTCCGTCCATTATCTGTGTGTCTTTTGCTTTCTCGCCCTAAGTGCGCCTGGTAAGCCCTGAAGTGGGTCCCTGGCTCACTGTGCCACTGGATTCAAGCTAGCCTGGCGGATGAATGGTGATGCCCCAAAACCGGTCCCAGGATGCTTGTTTCTGGTCCAGGGAGGACCTGGCTTGTCAGTTCAGCCTGAACTGTTCCCATGAGGCACAGGGTCAAGACTGATCTGCATATGGCTGGGTTTAAACTGGGGTGGCATGGTGAGCAAAAGAACAATGGATTTAACGCTGATCTGCTAACTGGGGGTGAATGTTTGATCTGCTCTGCATTCCGTCCATCATCTGTGTGTCTTAAACTTTCAGCATTAGCAACAACACAGGCGCCATGCTTAATATTTTAGCAGGCGCCTGCTTGACTTGCTGACCTTCCCAATGCTTGTTTGTTGTTGCTTCTCGTCTCCGGTATGCTGGTTTTACATGGGGTTTATTGACTGATGTCAATGTTTTCCGCATCATCTTTATTTACTGCTCTCTGTATATTTCACATTATTATAGTTTTACTTGGGCATGTGTTTCCCTATTAGTATGGAATTCTGTAATGGATACTGAGGTCAGTGGGAGACTCCAGCTCAGCTCTTCAATTGGTCAACCAGCTTTAGTCCATGATTCTTTTGTGTGCTCCTATTCGGACTTGGTCTTTCTCAATTAATTTATCATTCCAAATTTCTTGTTGGTATGAAAGTTTTTCTACCACTGTTGGTCCACAGCAGTGTGCCGGGGAATCGCCTATCATTTTGAGTCTCACTGCTTACTCTTGCTAAGCATTGGTCATTCTTTCGTTTTCAGGTGCGTTTCATTTTATTGCTTTCTTTTTGGGCATGCTCTGGTTGTGTTGTGCTGCTAACGCAGTTGTTTACTGCGTTTGCATACTCCCTTCCTGTTTAGTATGTTTGGGACCCTTTCATCTTTATAAGGTTTGATTGTCTATTTTTAAGTGTCATTGTTCAGCCTTTATCTCAACAATTTGGGGTTCTTGTTGTTGTCAAGTCAACAACGTTGTTTAGGTGCTGTGTGAGCAGCCTCAGTGAAATACTACACATTCCTGACAAGTGAATGTGGTTCAAAAATAGAATTTCAATTCCTGCTGGCTGCTGTGTGGAAGCTTGCTAAGAGGAATTACCCACTGTTATGTGTGTGGCTGCTTTTCATCTGTATAGTGCACATGATGCTTATGCTTTGACGGGACAGTTTGTCCTCTAAATACCAGGAAGCCGAGTTTGAATATAAGGAGCTATTGAATACGTGTACTAAGAATGGTCCAACTCTGCGGGACACACATTCGCCCTTTTTGTCTGGCAAGCTCAGTGTTTTTTCAGTCATTACTGTGTGAGATGGAAATTGGGTATGACGCTGAAGGTGCTATGATAGAATCAGCATGAGCTGTAATTTAATGAATATTGTGTTGTAGCATCTTTACAGATCTTCATAAGTCTTTGCAGGGCACCAAAGCACTCATTCTGACAGGTAGCACGCATTACCGGAGGGGGGGGGGGGGGGACATGGCTGACAGAGTGTTTTATATGTTGTGATCCTATATGAGAAGTGCTTAGCTGTCATTTGTGAGTGACCTGAGAGTTGCGCTTGTCTTAGCAGTTGAGCAGAGCCGAGCTTGAGAGCCAGAGAGTCAGAGAGAACCAGAGAGACGGTGCCAGTAACTATGCCTCTTTTGCTGCCAGCCTTCTCGTAAGAAAGGACTATTGTTTAGGTACCGCTTGCAGGCTTTCAAAACACATAAATAGAATACATTGTCATTTGCAAGGCCAATAGCTCAAACTCGCAAATGCGAGACCAATTGCATTGCAAATGCTTCTTTTTAAAATACTGCCGTTGGGTGAACAATTAAAAAGCAGACGGGGTAGAGGTGCCGATAGAGTTCCGCGATGGGAAGACAGCAACAATTTAAAAAAAAAAGTTATCTTAAGGGACAGATAAGAAACGTGAACGTAAGTAAACTGTACTTGACCGGGCCTCCTCAGCCTTAAACGGAAGTGAGGTATCGGCTGAGCAAACAAGTTAGGAGCAGCCAAGAAGAGCGGCACTGAAGTGAACCTGTGGCAGACAGCGGGTGGAAAAAAAGTCATTTGTATTGAATACAACAGGTTTTGCAGATAGTGCATGTGGCCTGAAGCTCGACCAAAAAAGTGGCACTTTCCTACAACATGTACTTTTAAGTTTTGCATGTCCTGGTAGTGAAAAACACCTAGATTAATTGTTCACTACTGATAAGTCCTTAATACACTTTTAAGAAGCAATTCCAGTTTAGAAAGGAGTAGCAGTATCATGATATATATCTTGGAATGGTAATGACAAATCCTTTTTAATGGCAAAGTTGGATTTGGCATTACTGTTTTAGAAAGGCTACTTTTATAAAGTGGACATTTCTTTGCTCTTACAGCTCTGTGTTCCTGCAGCCTCTCTCCAATAAACATCTAAGGTGGGTGACAGCTACACTATTACTCATCTGCATTCTGAGGGCTCTTCCTGGGCAGAAAGAAAAGGAGAGGCTGTCACTTTCACCTGTATAGGCTGTGCCCTGTCCCCACAAAAATGACTGATTACCCCCTACTGATGGTCTGGAGCCAGGGAAAGGAAGAAACGACATCTGTGCACTTCAAAGACCTTTTTTTGAAGTAACCCCCACTTCAAAGGCACAACTGGGTATATATACCAAATAAGACACTTCCGGACCTACAACTGGATTCTGTCAGAAGAACCTCTGTGCTGCATCAAGGGCTGAAACTCTGCTGGGCTGCTGACCCCAAAGGATTGCCATTCTGGTGTGCTGCCCTGCTGCTTTCTGACCCTGCTGAGGAGAGCTGGACTCTGCCTTGCAACCTAAGTGATCTCCAAGGGCTTGTTGTCTTACCTTCTGTTGCTTGAGACTCATGGTTATTAAAGCCTCTACAGCTGCTCTAGTGCCTGGAAGTCGGCCCAGATACTTTCACCAGAGAAATCAACGCATCTACAGTCTGCTTGGAGCAGATCCTGCGCATCAACCCTGTTGCAGGAGTAGAATTGGCAAATCACTCTCTGCAGCAAAATGTAGCCTTGAAATCCCGATTCATCGGACCCGTGCATCGTCGCCGCAGCAGTGTGGAGAGATCGACCCATCCCATCGACCCCATGGAGAACCCCGCCTCATTGCAATTCAGAACCAACACATCTCTGCTCGGAGGTTTGTCACTAATGCATAGTCATCACTGCGTGAGAAAAATCGACGCATCTTCTCGACTGCAGGCTCGACATTGATACAACGCTCACCCAAACCCAGCATCTCGCTGTTGCGACTAGGATCAAGTTACTCTGTTCACTGGGCATGCGTGGCTCATGTATCCAGCCAGCGCTCCATCGTGGTCAGCTTGAACAGTTGGCTTTGTCCCAGTCCATTGCGACCAGATAACCCTTATAGGTGCTTATTGCTTCTGCGCGCTAGGAACACTTTTATTCTTTAAAAATTCATATCTCAACTTCTACTTGTTGGATGTTTGTTGTTTTGATCTTGATTTATTTATAAAATGATTCTCTATTTTTTTCACAACCAGAGTGAAGTTCTTTTGTAGTGCTTGCATTGGGATACTTTGTGTGTGTGTCACACAAATACTTTACAGATTGCCCCTTAGATAAGCGTGAATGCTCTGTGCCAGGCTACCAGAGGGTGAGCACAGTTTAAATGTTACTGTGTATCTAGATTACCCTGACTAGAGTGGTAGTACCTACTTGGACAGGGTGCATACCTCTTTCAACTAGAGATCCAATTTCTAGCATTGTTGATCAGTGGCTGGGATAGGACTTTTGTTTGAGCAATATCATATAGTAACTCAATGTTCACTACAACTTTATACTAAGACCAATTTTGAACCCTTTTCAATTCTCCCTGATTGGCTTTCTGATTTTTTGTGCTAAACTATGTCTCTCTCTAGAGAAGCAGCAACTGCAGTAATTGCTTTTGTGCTGGCCAAGTTAGAGTCCTACACTGTGGCCCAGCTTAAGGATTTTTGCAAGGGGTTTCAAGTGCCCACTAAAGGCTTTACTCAGAAGATGGAGCTGCAGAAGGCTTTGAGAGTCTGCGCAGAGGCCTGTATTGCAGTGGCTGATGTCTCAGAGAAGGAAGAGCAGGAAATTGAAGAGGAGGATGAGGAGTTGATCCTGGGATCTGCTGTGGATCTGGGATTGCCTGTAGAGTGGTCAACAACTTGCTGGAAGCAGTAGAGGTTCCCAGAGTAGAGAGCAGCCCCTCATCAAGGACCCTGTCCCCAGAGGACCTGGCAGAGAGGAGGGAGGAAAGAAAGCTGAAGCGGGAGCTTGCTAAGTTAGAGCAGGAGCAGAAACCTGCCCAACTTGCGAAAGAACAGGTTTTACTTGAGAAGAAACAAGCTTTAGAGAAGAAGAGGCTGGCCAGGGAGAAGAGGAAGATGGCCCATGGGCGATGTCTCAGGGAGCTGGATATAAAAGCCCTACAAGTGGGGTCCAGCAGTAATGGTGGTAGCATACCTGCAGTGTCTACTACTGCAGTAAAGTAAGATTCCAGATACCCAAGGATTTGGTGCCCAGTTATGTGGTGGGGATGACAGGAACAAGTGGGTTGCAGGCTATGAAGTGGCTCTAAGAGTGCACAAGATCACAGAGGAGTCCTGAAAAAGACCCACTTCTCACACTAGAGGTGGGAGACCAGACAAGCTACACTGTAATGAAGGCCATCTGGGTCAGTGTAGTGATTGACCCATTTGTATGGATAATTGGCTCGAATATGACCATTGCCCACTACCATCTAAGTATATTTTGCTCTAATATAGTGCTATGTAGGCCTGCATGATGTGAACTAGCTGTAAAATAGGATTCGATAATGTTCTTTTTATGTCTGATTTTATATTGCTTAAGGGCAGGGCTTACCTATTGGCTTTGGCATACTAATTCGGCTCTTTGCAGGAATAGCGGCATATGCTTAAGCGACTCCATTTTCTAAGCTGTCACCATCTTCTAAGCCTTTCTGGGTGAGGAGTCATGTTTTACTTCTCACTTGTTTTCCGCACTTCGTATATTAGTAGGAACCGGTTCTTGTCAGAGGAATGTGCTCGCTCTGCCTCGGAGTCATATCAGACGCCTAGCTAGCTGATGCTGTGACCTTGGTGTGGAGTGGTACGGAATCTGATGGGAACAGGGGGGAAGGCTTGCTGGAAGCTTCAACCAACGTTTCCACTTGTACTAAAGGGGGTGTTCGGGTCTCGACCACTGGTAGTCTATCACATTGCAGACGTGCAGCTGTGACAGTGGAGCAGAGAATCCTGATTCGGCTGGAGAAACGGGCTCCCCTTGGGCGAAGCGGAAGCAGGATGTGTAGAAACTTGGTGAGGTGTTCCACTAACTCTTATTTCCTGACTATTCTTATCTAACTATTGTCTCCTTTTTTCAGGTTATATGCTGATTTACATATGAGTTCTATATATGTACATTCTAATTGCATTAGCAATTGCTTAGGGATTGATGTGAAGAAGGCCTATCGTGACATAGTAGTAATTTCTTTCTTTTGTCCTTCTATCATTGTGTAATAAAGAAACCCCAGAATAAATATCCTTATTCGCTTGGGATGGGAGGTCGGAGCCTTTCTGGTCCAAGTGCTGTAGCATCGGAAGGATGGTAAGTTTCCCTTCCTGCAGGTAGTTGTTAAAGGTTGGGTTCTGCTCTTATCCAAGGAAACCAAAACCAATAAGTAATCCACCCAGAGGCATTGTTAGGAGGAGTGCGCGTTGTTTTAGCTCCACCAGGGTGGGCTTTGTTTCGCACTGTTGTTACCCTGTGGCCCTTGGTATTGTGTTGTGTTTTTGTAACCTGGGGTACGTTGTTACCTTGTGGCCCTTGGTTTCTTGCGTTGTTTTACCGAGTGATGTTGTTTTCCCGGGTTGTTGTTTCGGTCGTCACTGGTATTGTTTTTGCGTTGTTGTCGCCAGTTGGCATTGTTATTCTCAAGCTCCCCAGCAATAGCCATATATCTTTAGTTATTTGTTAGTATTATTCCATTCTTAGGTAAGTATTGTGAAGTGTTGTTTCCTTTTGGGTCCTGAGAAGGGATAAGGTCAGTATGCCCTGGTGATTGGCAGAATTATCAGGTCATTACATCTTGGCGTCGTGACTCACAATATCAAAGAGGTGGATTATAGGGGAAAAGAGAAAATTATGTTTTCTAGGAAAACAAAGGTTGACTTTCAATTGTCAATGGAAATTCCTGGAAGGAATCGACTCCGTATGGAGTGCTGGCTCATGAATGGGCTAATTCTGCTGGTTTGAGTGAAAACTGGAATACGTGTTTGTTTGAAGCCGAACCGGCTCAAGTGGTTTCATGTTTGCAGAAAGTGCTGGTAACGAGAGGAGAAGAGCTTCCTATATTAGGATGGAGAGGATGGGTTTTGCTAAATGCTTATAGAATAGTACATGAGAAATATGTGAAGTTACAGCGTGAGTGTAAAGAATTGGAAGAACAGTTTGTTGAAGCAAAGAATGCCACTACGTTGTTAACATGTCAAAATAAATTACTGTTGGACAAGATAGAGGCTTATTAGACCGTAGCGGAAAGGGCTGCAGTGCGCATTGCAAAGTACAAGTACAGGAACAAGCGAGGGAGAGTCAGTAAAAGGAAGGTACACTTAGTCATTGCAAAAGCAGGATTTTACTGGGATCCCGAGAAGTGGGATGGAAATATTTGGGATTCTTCAGAGTTTTCAGGTTCGGGGGAGGAACAGGACTGGAAAACAGAGCCTATTAAGACTGAGACCGAAAATAAATCAGAGGAGCGTCGAGAGGTGCATGCACAGCCGATACATCGGAGAAAGTTGCAGGGTGGTCTACAACATCCCCAGGGAATAGCTTTAGATAGCTAGGAGGATTTTACGCAACAAGAAATTAATGACATTTTGGACAGGTTTCGGCAGTGACCTGGTGAGAATTTGCTAACATAGATGGTCCGCATCTACGATTTAGGTGTGGCAGGCGTAATGTTAGACCAAGGAGATACTTTAAAATTTTGTACAATACGCACAGACCCGACAAAATACAAGAACATTTCAGAAACTATGGGCTTAACGATCAGATTAGCCTATTACAATTGGCTGTGGCCGAATGCAGTCATAAATACCCAACTGAATCAGATTGGCCAGTAAATGAGAAGCCATGGTACACGTTGAGAGATGCGACACAAAGACTAAAGGAAGAGGTAATGAAAACCTTTATTTTCCTAGATACTGCACACAGACTAATGGAGGGACTACTTAACACTTCTGTAAGAAATAAGATCATTCATACTGCTCCTCCTGCTTATAAGCAGGTAATGATGACTTTGTTAATAAATCAAACAGGAAACACATTAGCTCAAGTGATTGAAGCAGTTTGTGAGTTGGGCGAACAGGGGGAATGGATGAAGACAGAAAGACCATCTAGATCTGAAGTCCGTACAGACAACAACAAATTGACTAGACAAGATCTGTTTACAGCCCCAATGAAGGATGGGGTAAGAATGGAAGACATGGATGGGGAACCTACTCAGAAGCTATGGACAAAAAAGAGGTTTCGATAGAAAAGAAGGGAGTAGGAGAGTTAATAAACAGGATCATGAACAGAGACATTCAGAGGGAAGTGATGACGAGCTATATAGGGGAAGAAGGGAAGGATCCCCAGTATATAGAACAAGATACGGGAGGGAAGACTCCTCAGAATGAAGGACGAGAAATGAAAGAGGTAGAGCTCCTGAACTGAGAATGAGAAACAAAAGAGGTAAATCTGCAGAACGTAGAATGAGAAACGAAAGAGGTAGATCTCCCTATCAAGGATCACAGAGTGGCAGGAATATGAGAAATTCATATTAAGAAGAGAGAGTCTATGAGGAAGTTGAACTTCCTAAACTTTATGAAAGCCTGTATCCTGATTTGTCCTTGGCGCAAGACAGGAACAAAAATGACTAGGAAATAGGTCAAGCTCCGGTACAGAATTGGGTTCGTAAAGATCATAGACTCTATGTAGACATAGAAATTTTCTGGAGGCATCGTAACATGCAACGGGCCCGAGCCTTAATAGATACAAGAGCAGAGGCCACTTTGATATATGGAAATCCCAAGAAATTTAGAGGACGGTATTTTACAATTACAGGATTAGGTGGTAAAGAGACCCCAGCAGTACAAACTAATCTGCAATTAAAGATTGGGCAAATACCAAGAAAAGAATATAGTGTACTAGTTGTGCCCCTTTATGAATATATTATTGGAATTGACATTTTAAAAGGAATGACACTATGTTTAGATGATGGATATTACCACTTAGGAACGAAACGCTATATCTCAGCTAATACTGTGAGAGTAGTTCGCTTGACAATTCCTCCTGTGAAGGTGCCTCAGGCAACTAAAGTAATCTCCATGAAACAGTATAGAATTCCAGGTGGGCATGATGAGATCAGTGCTACTATCCAAGACTTGATGGATGCCCGGGTTGCGGTTCCGATTACTTCTGCATGGAACAATCCTGTGTGGTCCGTGCGCAAAAGTGATAACCGCGAATTGAGAAAACATACACCGTCTTTGACTGTTGCTGTCCCTGACGCTGTCACTTTAATTGAGAGAATTCAGAAACACCCAGGGACTTCATATGCGACTATTTATATTGCCAATGCTTTCTTTCCCATTCCTATAGCTCCTGAATGTCCGGAACAATTTCGTTTTTCATGGGGTGGCAGACAAATGACATTTCTAAGTTTGCCACAAGGCTATTTACACAGTCCGACAATATGTCACCGGCTGGTGGCAAAACATTAAGATGAGGTACCGATAACTTCTGGTGTGCACATTTGTCATTACATAGATGATATATTAATACAAGGTGAAACACAGGAGCAAGTTCAGACACAATTAGACCAAATTGTAACTCATTTGCAAAGCAAAGGGTGGGAGATTAATCCTGATAAATTACAGGGTCCAGCACAGAGTGTGAAATTCCTAGGTATTTAGTGGCATCAGGGAAATCAAGAGGTGATCCCACAAGTGAGACAGAAAATTAAAAAGTTTGCAGTACCCCGAAACAGGAAAGAGACTCAGAGCTTTATTGTCTTTTTTTGGGTTTTGGAGACAACACATTCCCCATTTGAGTCAGATTTTGCCCCTTCTGTACAAGATTACTCGAAAGAAAAATGCATTTGAGTGGGGTGAGCCACAGCAGACTGCATTTGAACTGACGAAAGAGGCTATCAATCAATAAATCAATCATAATACTTGTAGAGCGCGCTACTTACCCGTGAGGGTCTCAAGGCGCTGAGGGGTGGGGGGTGCTGCTACTGCTCGAAGAGCCATGTCTTGAGGAGTCTTCTGAAGGCAAGTAGGTCTTGGGTCTGCCATATGTGGGTAGGGAGGGTGTTCCAGGTCTTGGCGGAGAGGTAGGAGAAGGATCTGCCGCCGGATGTCGTTTGTTGGATGCGGGGGACGGCGGCGAGGGCAAGGCTGGCGGAGCGAAGCTGGCGGGTGGGGGTGTAGAAGCTGAGTTTGCTGTTCAGGTAGGCTGGTCCGGCGTTGTGGAGTGCTTTCTGTGCGTGGGTGAGGAGCTTGAAGGTTATCCTCTTGTCGACGGGGAGCCAGTGTAGGTCTCTCAGGTAGGAGGTGATGTGGCTGCGGCGGGGGACGTTGACGATCAGTCAGGCAGAGGCGTTTTGGATGCGTTGTAGTCGTCGTAGGTGTTTGGCTGGGATTCCTGCGTAGAGTGTTTTGCCGTAGTCCAGTCTGCTGCTGACGAGGGCCTGTGTCACCGTTCTTCTTGTTTCAGTCGGGATCCACTTGTAGATCCTGAGGAGCATGCGGAGAGTGTTGTAGCAGGAGGAGGAGACGGCGTTGACCTGTTTAGACATGAAGAGGGAGGAGTTGAGGATGAATCCTAGGTTGCGTGCATGGTTGGTGGGTGTTGGTGCTGTTCCCAGGATGGTCGGCCACCAGGAATCGTCCCAGGCTGAGGGGGTGGGTCCGAGGATGAGTACCTCCGTCTTGTCCGAGTTCAGCTTCAGACGGCTGTTTCCCATCCAGTCGGCGACGACCTTCATTCCCTCGTGGAGGTTGGTTTTGGCAGTGTGTGGGTCCTTGGTGATGGAGAGGATGAGCTGGGTGTCGTCGGCGTAGACGATGATATTGAGGTCGTGTTGGCGGGCCACTTGTGTGAGGGGGGCCATGTAGATGTTGAACAGCGTCGGGCTGAGGGATGAGCCCTGGGGGACGCCGCAGATGATGTTGGTGGCTTCGGATCGGAAGGGTGGGAGGCGGACGCTCTGGGTTCTGCCGGAGAGGAAGGACGTGGTCCAGTCGAGGGCCTTCTCTTGGATTCCGGCTTCTAGGAGGCGTGTCTTTAGAATACGATGGCAGACCGTGTCGAAGGCGGCTGACAGGTCCAGGAGGAGGAGGGCTGATGCTTCGTCGTTGTCTAGTTGGCGCCTGATGTCGTCTGTGGCGGCGATGAGGGCTGTCTCGGTGCTGTGGTTTCGTCTGAACCCGGACTGGGACGGGTCCAAGATGTTGTTGTCTTCCAGGTGACGGGCCACCTGTCTATTGACGATTTTCTCGATGACCTTTGCCGGGAACGGGAGCAGGGAGATGGGCCGGAAGTTCTTGAGGTCCTTGGGGTCCACCTTGGGCTTCTTGAGGAGGGCGTTGATTTCAGCGTGCTTCCAGCATTCCGGAAATGCCTCTGTTTCGGAGGAGATGTTGATGACGGTCCGTAGTTGGGGTGCGATGGCTGCATCTGCTTTGTTGAATACGTGGTGTGGGCACGGGTCTGACGGAGATCCTGAGTGGCGGAGTTCAGGACGTTGTTTGTCTCGTCGTCATTGACGTTGGACCAGGAGGTCAGGCGGATGGCGCTGGTGGTGTTCACAGGGGAGGTGGAGTTGGGCGGTCGTGGTGTGGAAGCTGTCGTGGATGTCAGCAATCTTGCGGTGGAAGAAGTTGGCCAGTGAGTCGCACAGCTCTTGTGAGGGCGGGATGTCGTTGGCGTTGACGCTGGGGTTGGAGAGTTCTGTTATGATGCTGAAGAGCTCTTTGCTGTTGTGTGAGTTTTTATCCAAGCGGTCTTTGAAGGAGGATCTCTTGGCTAATCTGAGGAGGTGGTGATGTCTTCGGGTGGCGTCCTTGTGGGCTGCGTGGTTGTTCGGTGTGCATTCGTGGAGCCATATTTTCTCCAGTTTCCGGCATGCTCGTTTGGAGGACTGGAGTTCGTCGGTGAACCAGGTGGCTCTCTTGCTGGCGTGAATGTTGGAGGGTTTCTTGAGCGGGGCGAGGGTGTTGGCGCAGTCGTCGATCCACTGTCTGAGGTTGTGGGCTGCGGCGTCTGGGTTGATGGGGTCAGTGGGTGGGTTCTGGGCAAGGGAGGTGATCAGCCGATCTTCCGTGACTTTGCTCCAGCAGCGGCAAGGCAGTTGTTGGGTGCGGTGGTGCGTGGTTGGTTTCTTGAAGGTGAAATGGATGCAGCATTGGTCGGTCCAGTGGAGTTCGTGGTGTGGTTGAAGGCGACGTGGGTGCCTGTGGAGAAGACGGGGTCCAGTGTGTGGCAGGTGCCGTGGGTGGGTACGGTGACGAGTTGTCTGAGGCCGAGGTTGGCGAGGTTGTAGATCAGGGTGGCGGAGTTGGTGTTGTTGTTCTCGAGGTGGAAGTTCATGTCCCCGAGGAGGATGTGGTCCGTGGAGGCGAGCGCGTGGGTGCTGGCGAGGTCAGCGATGGAGTCGCTGAACTGAGTCCGGGGTCCAGGGGGTCTGTAGATGAGTGTTCCTCTGAGGGTGGTGTTGGGGTCGGTGTGGATCCGGAAGTGCAGGAGTTTGGCGACGTTGAGGGTGTTGTGTGCGTTGGTGGTGATCTTGATAGTGGACTTGTGGACGATGGCTATTCCTCCTCCGGTTCCGTTAGTGCGATCCCTGCGGGTGATCTTGTAGCCGTCCGGGATGACTATCGCAATGTCGGGGGCCGAGGAGTCGTTCCACCAGGTCTCGGTCAGGAAGGCCACACCTGGGGCGGAGGTGTCGAGCAGATCCCAGAGCTCGACGGTGTGTTTGCGTGCGGAGCGGGTGTTGAGGAGTATGCAGCATAGGTGGTTGGGTCCATTGCTTGGAGGTTTGGTGGTTCTGTCGCAGGTGAAGCTGCTGGTGCGGCAGGCGAAGGGTCCATGGGTCCTTTTAGGGGTGGCCTGGAAGCAGGTGTGGTTTCGGCCAGCGTTGAGTGCGTGGAGGGTGCAGGCGTCGTAGTGGAGTCTGGTGTCGTAGCGTTTGCGGGGTCCAGAGGTTCTGGGGCTGGGCGCGGTCCAGGCGCGGACGGGCGCAGACGGGCTAGCCTCAGCATGCTTTGGATTTGAAGCCAGTGCGTGATGGTGATGTCGACTTGAATGTGACCGTACAAGGCTTATATGCAAATTGGAGTTTATGGCAAAAACAAGGTAAGACAAAAGTACCCCTAGGATTTTGGCCGAAGAAATTGCCCGACGCTGGTGAGCATTATACACCTTTTGAGAAACAGTTACTTGCATGTTATTGGGCTTTGGTAGACACATAACAATTGACTTTGGGACACAATGTTAATTTGAGACCTGAGATTCCGATTATGGAATGGGTTATGAGCTCCCCTAAAACTCATAGAATTGGACACGCACAAGAAGCTAGTGTGATCAAGTGGAAGTGGTACATACAGGACAGGGCTCGAGTGGGTCCTAAGGGTACAGCGATGTTGCATGAGCAGGTGGTGCAGGCGCCAATAGAAGAGACTGATGTGGAGTACAACATACCTATAGTACAGGAATCCCCTGTTAAATGGGGTAAGCCGTTTAGAGATCTCTCCATGGAGGAGAGGAAGCATGCATGGTTTATGGATGGTTTAGCCAGGTATGTTGGAGCAAAGAGACAATGGAAAGCAGTATCTTAGACCGCTGTTACCCAGAAATTATTGAGTACAACTGGTGAAGGAAAGAGCAGTCAGTTTGCAGAACTTTATGCTGTTTATCAGGCTTTGAAACAGGAATTACCGGGAGTTTGCCATATTTACACTGACTCCTGGTCGACCACTAATGGATTGGCGACTTGGCTTCCCACATGGCATGCTCATAATTGGCTTATCAATAAGAAAGAATTGTGGGGAAAAGAATTGTGGAAGGAAATGTGGGATATGCTTGCTCAAAGTACTTTATTTGTTTTCCATGTGGATGCCCAATCATCTGTTGATTCACTTGATAGGTTGTTTAACCTCATTGCAGACGAAAATGCTAAGATCTCTGAGGCAGAGGTGGAAATGCAGAATTCTGACTTGGTTGGATTGGCGAGATGGGCACATCAAAAGTGTGGACATTTTGGAGAAAATATTACTAGCAGGTGGTCGGCAGATAGAGGGATACATCTTCCCCACGACATAGTTAAAACAGTAATTTTGCAATGTCCTATGTGCCAACATTCTCGACAACGTGAGGTACCACAGATAGTGAGGGGTCAGTTACACCGAGGTAAGTCACCAGCACACATTTGGCAGATAGATTACATAGGTCCCCTGCCAACATGCAGAGGTTGTCAATATGTATGTACAGTTGTAGACACTTATTCAGGATATTTGGTTGCATCCCCTTATAAACGTGCTACTCAGGTGAATACACTGAAAACTTTGGATTTGATTGCTCTTTATTAAGGGGTGCATTTACAAATTTAATTGGACAATGCCACACACTTTATAGGGAGGATGGTGCAAGAATATTGTGCTCAATGCAATATCAAGTGGATCTTTCATATTCCTTATTACCGACAGGCTGCTGGCCTCATTGAGCATTTGAATAGCATTTTAAAAGATCAATTGAAAAAACTGTCTAATGGTTCTTTACATAATTGGAGAATTCACCTAGTTGATGCCTTACAAATTCTTAACAATAGACCTGTACATAATTCTGAGACACCCATTATGCGAATGTTGTCCCCTTCTGTGAATGTGCAACCCCATACCGCAGTAGCTATTATTGTTTATTGGGAAATTACTCCTGGAGCCTTGGCTCCACACAGAGCGACTAAAGAAGCTGTTGGTTTAGATTTGCATACTTTGAAACAACATGTATTAAAGCAAAGAGATATTGTCCTCAATGAAACTGGAATTGGTGTCCAAATACCAGTAGGACACTTTGGTTTGATCTTCCCACGCTCTGGACTAGCGCTGAAAGGCATCCAGGTGCTGGGCGGTGTAATCGATTCTGATTATCAAGGTGAAATCAAAATGATTCTGTTGAACAGTGGTGATCTGGATTTGACAGTTCAACCTGGTGATCGAGTGGCCCAGTTGGGTATAATGCCAGTCCTTGGAGGGGTGGGGAGAAAAGGGACTGCCCCAACCCTCCTAACTGTACGTGAGGAAGGAGGTTTGGCTCGACTGATAAAAACCCAGGAACCAAAGTGTGGGTACAGTCGCCTAATCGACCCCTTGAACCAGCTGAAAAAATCGCCAGGGCAGTGATAACACTATATTAGTCATGAAACCTGGACAGGAAAAATGGGACCACGTTCCCGCTGACAAATGTTATCTTCGAGAATGAATAATGCCTGTTTTTGACTTGTTTTCTTTTGATCATTGAATGGATTGTCTCTGCGGGATGTGTGGTCGCTGGACTCCTTTCGGCATGGTGCGTTTGGGGCCGAGATGGGCCGTGGAGGATCAAAAGCGAGACGATCATCAGGGAGCGCAGGACGGATTCGATCCTGTTTGACACTGCAAATGTTTGGGAAAACTTGGCTACCAAAGTACTGAATTACTCCTATTTCTGCATGTCCAACTTGAGAAGCGTCCCTGACATTTTGTCCACATGCCTTGTTTCAGTTCCAACTCCGACGGCAGTTTTAATCAAAGCTTTCAACGTTACAAATATCGATAGAAGTGTTGACATCGACACGGTGAAAAGTCGTCTGTCAGTGTATGACTATTGTGCCTCCTGCACAGTGTTACCTGATCTTGACCCGCCACAGACTTTTACCGTTACCACTTATAATATTACAGAAGGCGATAGCTGCTTTGATTTTACGTGTGATCCACGATTGATTGGCAAATGTATTCAATCTAAATTAGAAAATGTTTCCATGCTCCCCCGACATGTACAGATTTTGTGTTATAATCGTAAACCCCATATGTTCCTTTCGGTTCGTAACTCTATGTCCTGCAGAACGACAATTCTTTCAGTCAGTTATTCCAAACACGTTGTAGTGCCAAACCGATGGTTATTTTCCTCCGGGAACATGTCTTTGTCCTTTAGGTGGTTTAATGATTTTTTTGGGTCGCTGCCTGATTTTAATTTCATTCGTTCTAACCTGCCCTGAAAAGCAACAGGTTACTAACCTTTACCTTGGATCCTAGGGGCTGTGCGTGGCTGTCTGTGAGCTGATTTACATCGCGGGCTTACAGCGGCCGTGGCCGCCATCTTGACTTGGGCTGGATCGCCTAACCCCACCCACGCCACTCCCCCCACGCTACTCCTCCATTTAGGAGTGTTCTTGACGCCTCCCCAGTGATTGCGAGCAGCCCGGTGGCAGTGGGCTTGCTGACAGGAACGGGATGGTTGCTCTCTCGGTTTAAACTAGCGCATTTTGTCACGCTGATTGCGAGCGGTGACACGCTTCTGTTAATGCTGGAATTGAATGTTTTTAATTGTGCACTAACCTGCCCTGAAAATCAACAGGTTACTAACCTTTACCTTGGATCCTAGGGGCTGTGCGTGGCTGTCTGTGAGCTGATTGACATCGCGGGCTTACAGCGGCCGCGGCCGCCATCTTGACTTGGGCTGGATCGCCAAACCCCACCCACGCCACTCCCCCCACGCTACTCCTCCATTTAAACGGCCCACATGTGTCAGCGCAGCGGACGAGTGCAGCGGGCGCGACGTAGGCGCGCCGGAGTCACGCCAGAGTCGAGCCCGTCTGCGCCCGTCTGCGCCCGTCCGCGGCAGGCCAGGGCATGGGGCACCTCATCATGTCCCCTTGCTCACATATTCTTCATTCCATCTCTGCTCATACTGGAATCCCGGCTCGATTGGACCCACTGTCACGGACCTCCTGACCCATCTTGGTCTACTTTCCTTCCCCTCCTGCACTCCACCCGCTATTATATCACGGCTGATTTCCTCGCCCACTATCCTCCCGCCTTTCCCCTCCCCCCCCCTGTCCTCCATACTCTGGTATTTAACACCGCGGCCACGCTTCTGAACACCAGGTCGGCGGTCAATCATCAGTACGAGCTATTCGATTACATCGATACATATGAACCGGATCTCCTGTTTTTAACGGAGACCTGGTTCAAGGCCGACTCCCTGCCTAACGTTCTAGCTGCACTGCCCCCCTCATACTCTGCCATTCGAGCGGACCGACCGGAGGGAAGAAGAGGCGGCGGAGTGGCCCTGATAGCTCGCACTGACCTTCATTTCCAGATCCTTCCCTTCCCTCCCATTCCTGAAGTGGACTACTTGGTAACTCGGTCGAGCTCCCATCAAGCTCCTCTGACCTCTGTTCTTATTTATCGCCCCCCTCACTCCACCCCTTCTTTTGTTTCCAGCCTCCAAGATCTCCTGGCCACACTGGTAATAAATAACTCCTCAGTGCTAGTCCTAGGTGACCTTAACTTCTGGCCGAATGACCCTGTTGAAAGCTCCCTCTCTAAGGAGTTTACCAACCTCATGACTAGCCTTAACTTTACATCCCACATTCACAGCCCCACTCACATTCAGGGCCATACGCTGGATCAGGTTTGGACCCTGAACATCCCCACCTCACCTCCCCTCATTTCCCCTTGCTCCTGGTCTGACCACTCTTTAATTTCATTCTCCCTTGCCCTAGCCCCAGAGACTAAGCCCCCGCTCCCCAAGAACACCTGGGTTAGGAAATGGGGCAAAGCCGACATGCCATCTTTCTGCTCGTCTCTGGCCAAATCCAGCCCTGACCTTTCCGGCCTTGCAGCTCCTGCTCAGCTGGCTACCATTAATAATTGGCTGACCCAAGCGGGCGATGAATTCGCCCCTCTGAGGCGAATCACGGTTAAGCGAGCTCACGCGGCTAACCGCTGGTTCACCTTAGACCTTAAGGAGAAGAAACTTGCCGCACGTAGAGCCGAGCGAGCATGGAGAAGAGCGTATTGCCCTGTTTTAAAAGCCACTTATTTATCTGTTCTCAAGATATACAAACTGGGCATTCTTCACGCCAAAACTGAATTCTACTCTAATAGGATACTGGCAGCGGAGTCCCAATCAAAAGAAATTTTTGCCACTGTGCACGAACTGGCTTCATCTGATAGAACTACGGCTATGATTCCCCCCTCCCAATCTCTCTGCGAGTCGCTCAACGATTTCTTCGTTGATAAGGTCGCAAAGATCAAAACTAACATCTCTCCTCCATCCTCCACATTCATCAATCCCTCCCCTCCTCCCACTATGCCTAAATTAACTACCATTCCCCTTCCGACTAAAGCCACACTCCTCCCCCTGCTTCAAAGGGTGAAGTCGGGCTCCCCCCTGGACTTTGCCCCTGCTAATATCCTTAGAGAAATCTTCCTAGCTTGTCCTACCCCGCCCCTCACACTTCTCAACGATTCACTTAGCAATGGGGTTGTCCCTACCCCCCACAAATCCGCGGTTATTATCCCTATCTTAAAAAAGGCCGGCGCCGACCCATCATCCCCTTCGAACTATCGCCCCATCTCTCTCTTGCCTTACTTGGGTAAGGTTTTAGAAACCCATGTGACCAGCACCCTGAGCACCCACGTGGAGATAAATCATTGCCTCTCCCCCTGCCAGGTGGGCTTTCGGCCCCTCCACTCTATGGAGAAGGTGGTGATCTCAGTGATGGACGGGCTACGTGAAGGCATCGATACCAACCTCCCGCAAGCCCTCATTCTCTTAGATCTGTCCGCCGCTTTTGACACGGTGGACCACTCCATCCTTCTCACCCGTGTCAGGGCGGCGGGCATAGAGGGCTTAGCCTTCGCGTGGCTCGAGTCCTTCCTGAGTGAGAGGGCTCAGGCGGTCCATCTTGCCGGCTTCACTGCCGCTTCCCGCAAGGTAGTGTATGGTGTCCCTCAGGGCTCTTCACTTTCCCCTCTTCTGTTTAATTTATACATCTACCCCCTCATTTTTATGTTGCAGCAGCTCGAGGTCACGGTGTTTAATTACGCAGATGACCTCCAGCTAACTTTTAACCTTTCCCATTCTTCCTCATCCGCCCTGAATGTCCAATCTGTCATGTTGTTCATTCAGGACTGGATGAACTGCAACCACCTCAAACTCAATCCGGACAAGACGGAGCTGGTCTTGACCGGAGGTGGTTGCAGCCCCTGGTCTCCGTCCCACTGGCCCCCTTCACTTGGTGTTCCCCCACTCCCTGTTCCCAAGGTCAAAACTCTCGGTATCCTCCTTAATTCCCAACTTTCTGTTCACTCTCAGGTTAGCTCTGTTGTGTCCTCTTGTTTTTTTTCCCTTAGGACAATCAGGAAGATCTCCCGCTTCTTTTCCCTCCCGGCTCTAAAAATCATCGTGATGGCAATGGTGCTCTCACGCCTTGATTATGGCAACATAATCTATAATGGCGCGCCGGCCTATGCTATTCACCGTCTGCAACTAGTGCAGAACCAGGCTGCTCGCCTGATTCATGGCCTGCCTAAATTTTATCGTGCCACCCCTCTACTGCAGGCACTACACTGGTTGCCTGTGAAAGAGAGAGCCTTATTCAAACTTGGCTGCCTCACCTTTCAGGCCAAAATGGGCACCGCTCCGGAGTTCATATGCTCTGCCATCAAGCCTTACATGCCGGGTAGAGAACTCTGCTCCACCCACATGGCACTCCTGACCACTCCACGATTCAAAAAGAAGAAGGCTGGTGGAACAAAAATTTCTGTCCTCGCCCCAGCTTTCTGGAACTCTCTCCCTGTGGGACTGCGCATCTCATCTTCCTACATAGAGTTCCGAAAAAGTCTTAAAACCTTGTTTTTTTCCCGTGCCTTTGCTGCCTAATTTCTCCTTGCCACTGTTGTTGCTCGCAATCTGAAAAGCGCCATGAAACCGCTTGGTAAAAGCGCGCTTAATAAATATTTTTAAATTCAAATTCGTTCTATTCTGGGTGGTGCACTGTTAGCAGTCTCCTTTCTTATTGATATATCTTGCTGTATCCAATATGTACCTATTCTTTTAAATATGTTTCGACCTGGTACTTTATCAAGATCTGTTAGTTATGTTTCCTATTATTCTAGTAATGATTTACGACCTGTTTAATGTTGATATACATTCGCTGGAATTGGACAATGATCATGGGTGGAATGTAGTGATTGAGCCATTTTTATGGATAATTGGCCTGATTATGACAATTGCCCCCTACCATCTCAGTATATTTTGCTCTAATATAGTGCTATGTAGGCCTGCATGATGTGAACTAGCTGTAAAATAGGATTTGATAATGTTCTTTTTGTGTCTGACTGTATCTTGCTTAAGGGCAGGGCTTACATATTGGCTTTGGCATACTCTAATGCCATCTTGCATACTAATTCGGGCTCTTTGCGGGAATAGTGACGAATGCTTAAGCGACTCCATTTTCTAAGCTGTCGCCATTTTCTAAGCCTTTCTGGGTGAGGAGTCATGTTTTACTTCTCACTTGTTATCTGCACTTCGCATACTAGTAGTAACCGGTTCTTGTCGGAGGAATGTGCTCGCTCTGCCTCGGAGTCATAACAGACGCCTAGCTAGCTGATGCTGTGACCTTGGTGTGGAGTGGTACAGAATCTGATGGGAACAGGGAGCGAGGCTTGCTAGAAGCTTCGACCAACGTTTCTACTAGTACTAAAGTGTTGTTCGGGTCTCGACCACTGGTAGTCCATCACATTGCAGACGTGCAGCTGTGACAGTGGAGTAGAGAATCCTGATTTGGCTGGAGAAACTGGCTCCCCTCTGGCGAAGTGGAAGTGGGATGTTTAGAAACTTGGTGAGGTGTTCCACTAACTCTAATTTCCTGACTGTTCTTATCTAACTATCGTATCCCCTTTTTTCAGGTTATATTCTGATTTACCTATGAGTTCTATATATGTACATTCTACTTGCATTAGCAATTGCTTAGGGATTGATGTGAAGGCCTATTGTGACATAGTAGTAATTTCTTTCTTTTGTACGTCTATCATTGTGTAATAAAGAAACCCCAGAATAAATACCCTTATTCGCTTGTATTCCTTGGGATGGGAGGTCGGAGCCTTTCTGGTCCAAGTGCTGTAGCTTCGGAAGGATGGTAAGTTTCCCTTCCTGCAGTTGTTGAAGGTTGGGTTCCGTTCTTATCCAAGGAAACCAAAACCAATAAGTATCCACCCAGAGGCATTGTTAGGAGGAGTGCATGTTGTTTTAGCCCCACCAGGGTGGGCTTTGTTTTGCATTGTTGTTACCCTGTGGCCCTTGGTATTGTGTTGTGTTTTCGTACCCTGGGGTACGTTGTTACCTTGTGGCCCTTGGTTTCTTGCGTTGTTTTACCGAGTGACGTTGTTTTCAGGGGTTGTTGTTTCTGTCGTCACTGGTATTGTTTTTGCGTTGTTGTCGCCAGTTGGCGTTGTTATTCGCAAGCTCCCCAGTAATAGCCATATATCTTTAGTTATTTGTTAGTATTATTCCTTTCTTAGGTAAGTATTGTGAAGTGTTGTATCCTTTTGGTTCCTGAGAAAGGATAGGGTAAGTATGCCCTGGTGATTAGCAGAATTATCAGGTCATTACAGTCAGTAAGTTTGGACTGACCCCTGAAAAGTATTGGGAATGGTTCAGGGCCAGCCATAAGATGTCGTCACAAACATGGAATAGATTTCTTAGAGTTTGATAGCAAGGCACTGAAAGGCTGGGTGAGGGGCAGTAAGTTTGATTTTGATTCAGGGCTATACAAGTTATTTTTAATGGAGCACATGCTGATACTTGTTTTCCAGAGCTGTGCCAAAACCTGATCGTTAGTAAGCTTTCTGACCCAGGAAGCTTGCTGAGGAGGGAGACATTTGGGTCAGCACCAGAGTGTCCAAAAAAGGAATCTGGGGGAGACTCCCAAAAGTGTGGTCAGGGTTCCAAACAGAAGAAAGAGGGGGAAATAAAAAGAAGGAGTTCTCTCAAGACCGTCAAAAACAACTCAGAAGGGAAAGAGTCTTATTCCCAATCTGGCCATCAGAAGATAAACTAGCCTGCCAAAAGTCAGCAGCCGAAAACTCCCAAGTGCTATGAGTGCTTCAAGTATGGATACAACAAGGGGGATCCCAAATTACCCAAAAAGAGCACAATCTCCCACTAGAGGAAAGGTTCCGGGGGAACAGAGTATGGTGCTGAGGGAGGAATGTGTCACAGTTGATGAGGGGGGTGGGGGGTTAGTGGGGTTACCTTAGTGTGCCTGTGTGACAGGGAGACGGTTCCTAAGATCCATGTACCCTCTAATACCACATAGTATAGGCAATGGGTCACCATCATTGGGCAAGATGTTGAGGAGCTGAGGGATACAGGTATCAGCATGACTATGGTAAAGAGTCAGTTGGTGTCCCCAGAATTCCCAATGCATCTACCAGGTTGTGGTGGCTGACAACATAGAGGGTCACTATCCAGTGGCCCTTATTCCACTTGAGTGGGGGTGGATTCAGGTCTTCTTAAAGTTGCAGTGAGCCCTGCCATGCCTGTGAACTGTTTATTGGGTAATGCCCTTGAGCACACTACCTGGAAGGAAGTGGAGTTCAAGGCTCATGTGAAGATGTTGGGGTTACCTGATTGGATCTGTGCAATCACAAGGTCCAAGACTGCCCAGGATGGGATGCAAAAAGGGCCGGAGCATGGAAAAATGGTTCTGCAAGCTGCTAAACCGGGGAAAGGCAGAGGGCATGGGAAAACAGCCCCTGAATGTCTTCCCAGTGAGGTGGATGGGGCCCATGTGAGGGCATTGCTCCCCTTGGTGACCTGTCAGAGCTTTGTTGATGGCATGTGGAAAGAGGACCCACCAATGAGAAGTTCTGTAGGGCACAGCAGGAGTGCCCAACCCTTGAGGGCATGAGGCGACAGGCTGAAGCCCAAACAGCAGGTGATGCCTATTAAAGGAATCACATTAACTGGCAGGGCAGCCTCCTTTACAGTGAGCCTAAGGCTCCTGCGCATAAGATAATAAGGGCCTTAGAGGTCCCCCAATGCCTTCCTACTGGAGCTGTCTCACAAAACTTCCTTGGCAGGACACGTGGGCCAAGACAATACATTTGCAAGGCTTGTTCCCCACTTCTTTTGGCCTATGATCAGGATTCCCTCAGATGCATTCTGTAGGACTTGTGTGACCTGCCAGGCTAGTGGAAAGGCAGGGCAGAGGCGTAAAGACCTCTATAATCCCTTGCCTGTCACTGGCACACCCTTTAAGAGGGTGGGCATCGACATTGTTGGGCCTATAAATCCCCAGACTGCTTCAGGCAACAGGTTTATCCTGGTTCTGGTGGATCATGACACTAGGTACCCAGAGTCAATCCCTCTGCAGACCACGACTGCACCTGCAGTGGCAAAAGCCCTGATTAGGAGTTTTACCCGAGTGGGTTTACCCAAGGAAGTGATGTCTGGCAGGGGCACCAACTTCATGTCTGCTTATATGCAGTCAATGTGGAAGGAGTGTGAGATAATCTACTCTATTCCCTACCATCCACAAAAAAATGGGCTTGTTGAAAGATTCAACATGACCCTGAAGGGCATGATAGAGGATTGCCTGAGGAGTAATTGGGACATCCTCATGCCATGCCTTCTGTTTGCATACAGAGAGGTGCCACAGAAGGGAGTGGGCTTCAGCCCCTTCGAGCTTCGGTATAGACGCCCAGTCAAAATACCTCTGAGTTTGGTGAAAGAAGGGTGTGAGCATGATGGCAGGAACATTCCCCAAGATGTAGTGAGCTGCATGCTGGCCTCCAGAAACCAAATGGCTAATTTGTAGAAGCAAGCTTTAGACAACTTGGAGGCCCGGCAGAATGTAATAAAACAATGGTTTGACTAAAATTCTACCACTGTGGATTTGCAGCCTAAGCAGAATGTGTGCGTTTTGGTACCTGTGGAGCCCAGGGCCCTCCAAGATCGTTGGACTGGGCCCTAAGAGACGATTGAGAGGAAGCATGAGGCCACCTACCTGGTGGTTTTAAGAACCCAAGGCAATCCCACATGGTGCTCCATGTCATCGCCTCAAACCCCACTTTGAGAGGTCTGTGCTCACCATGCTGTTGGTGACAGATGTACAGGAGGAAGAGGAGAGTGAGCCTCTCCCTGCCCTCTTAGCCTCCAAGGATAAGGATGGATATGTAGAGGGAGTAATCTGCCCCCTCCCATCTGACTCTTGAACAGTAGAGGGACTGCCACCAAGTATTGGAGCATTACACCACTCTGTTTTCTCTCATTCCTGGGACTACCCACCTATGTACCCATGACTTGGACACAGGAGACAACCTTCCTGTCAAGATCAAGACTTATAGGTTGTCTGACAAGGTGTTTGCCAGAATTAAGGAAGAGGTTTCTAAAATATTGGAATTGGAGGAGATATAACTCTCCAGTATCATCTGGTCCAGTCCTGTGGTTCTGGAACCAAAAGCTGCCCCACTGGGTCCCACATCTGAACCCAGGTTCTGTGTGGTTTATAGATGGCTCAACTCAGTCACAAAGACAGACCCTCATCCCATCCCTGGGCAGATGAGCGTGTTGACAGGTAAAGGGCTGCCCAGTAGTTAAGTACGTTTGAGTTAACATTGGGATACTGGCAGATCGCTCTAACAGAGGGAGCAAAAGAGAGGTCCGCCTTCTCCACTTCAGACAGCCAAAATCAGTTTAATGTGATGCCCTTTGGACTCAAAAATGTCCCTACATCTTCCAGAGGTTGATAAACCAGATCCTTGCTAGTATGGAGGCCTTCATTGCTGCTTATCTGAATGACATAGCTGACTACAGTAGTAGCTGGAAGGACTACCTTTTTCACCTCCAGGAAGTGCTTCAGGGTCTGCAACAGGCAGGTCAGACTATCAAGGCCAGTAAGTGCCAGATAGGGAAAGGGGCTCTGGTATACTTGGCATACATGGTGGTCAGGGGTATAGTGCAGCTCTGCTAGGACAACATAGAGACTATCATGGCCTGGTGGACCCCCCAATCCCAGACTGAGGTTAGTGCATTCCTGGGCTTCATTGGGTACTATAGAAGAATTGTCTAGGGATATGGTACCAATGTTGCCCTCTTGACAGAGCTGACTTCTAAGAAGCAGACAGAAATGTGATTGGGACAGAGGCATGCCAAAAAGCATTTGACTCCCTTAAGCAGGCCATGTGCACACCCCCTGTGCTCAAGGCCCGACTTCTCCAAGGAGTTTATCGTTCACACAGATTCCTCAGAGCATGGCATGGGGCAGTACTATCACAACTTAATGAAGAGGGCCTAGACCAACCTGTAGCTTTCATCTCCAGGAGGTTACTCCCCAGGGAACAAAGGTGGAGTGCTATAGAGCTATAGAAAGAGAAGTTTTAGCTATGGTCTGGACATGGAAGAAGTTGAGATCATACTTGTTTGGTAATCACTATCCGATTCACACTGACCACAGGCCCCTAAGGGAGCTAATGCAAATGAGGGGTGAGAATCCAACTGCTGAGGTGGTCCATTTCCCTACAGGGTATGGACTGCAGGGATGAACACAGACCAGGGGCCGACCACTCCAATGTTGATGGTTTATCTAGGTTTTTCCACCTTAGTAATGAGAACTCCATAGAGGTTGGGCAGATCTCCCTACTTTCAGTTGAGGGGCGAACACATTTTAGACATGTCAGCCTTAGGGTGGTCTTCCCTCAAACTTTTCGCTTGCTTACCTCCTCTATTTGCTGATTCTTTTTGTTGGCCATAGGTCTCTGATTTGCATATAGCTAGTTCTGAGCTAGGGGGTGAAGTGAGCTAAAGAACAATGATGGATTCAACCCAGATCTGTGACTGGGGATGAGTGTTTGAAAAGTTTCAGAACTCCGTCCATCATCGCTTTATGGTTGCTTTGTACCCATGAAGTGGACACAGGTGGCAGTCTGCCAGTAAAGAACACAATTTACAGACAGCCTGACCATGTCAGAGATTGCATCAGGACAGAGGTCCAAAAGATGCTGGTATTAGGGGTCATTGAGCCTTCAGATAGCCCCAGGACTAGTACAGTAGCCCTGGTACCAAAACCTCACACCAAGGGTGGACAAAGAGAGATGAGGGTTTGTGTGGACTACTGAGGCCTTAATGCAGTCACTAGGACTGCTGCCCATCCTATTCTAAGGGCAGATGAGCTCATAGATACTTTGGCCTCAGCCAAGTTTCTGAGTACATTTGACCTGCCGTCTGGCTACTGGCAAATCAGATAGCTGAGGATGCCAAGCCAAAAACAGCATTTTCAACCCCCAGTGGGCATTATCAACTTATTGTGATGTCCTTTGGTCTGAAAAACGCACCTGCCACATTTCAGAGGCTGGTGAACTATGTCCTAACAGGTATGGAAGCCTATAGTGCAGAATATCTAGATGATATTGCTGTCTTTAGCTCCACCTGGGAGGATCACCTGGTCCACCTCAGAAATGTTCTAGAGGCCCTGCAAAAGGCAGGCCTCACTATCAAGGCTACCAAGTGCCAGATAGGACAGAGCAAGGTTGTATACTTGGCCACCTGGTAGGTAAAGGCCAGGTTCCACCATTAGAGCAAAAAATCCAGCCCATCATGGACTGAGCTGCTACTACTACCCAGAATTAGGTCAGAGCGTTCTTGGGCCTGACTGGGTACTAAAGGAGGTTTGTTAAGGAATATGGGTCCATTGTGACTCCCCTTAATGATCTCACCTACAAGAGAATGCCAAAGAAATTTCAGTTGACAGTTAGCTGTCAAAAGGTATTTGATGAGTTGAAGCAGGCGATGTGCACTGCTCCCATTCTGCACAGCCCTGACTATTCCAACGCCTTCATTGTCCAGACAGATGCATCTGAGATAGGGGTAGGAGCTGTTTTGACACAACGAAATCCAGAGGGACAGGGCCAACCAGTAGCTTTTATAAGCAGAAGGTGACCCCCAGGAAGAAACGTTGGTCAGATACAGAGAGGAAGGCCTTTGCTGTGGTCTGGGGCTTGAAGAAGTTAGGACCATACCTGTTTGGTACTCCCTTCATTGTTCAGACAGACCATAAGCCCCTCTCATGGCTTTAACAAATGAAGGGAGAAAATAGCAAACTTTTGAGGTGGTTCAGTTCCCTACAGGGGATGGACTATTCAGTGGAACAAAGGCCTGGGAATAACCATGCCAACGCAGATGGGCTCTTCAGATATATCCATTTAGATAATGAAGACTCAACTGGGCATGGTTAGGCTCATCTCCTTACGTTTGGGGTTGTGTAGGAGAGTAGGATCTGCTTTCATGGTCACTCCCACTTTTTGCTTGTGTCATTCTGTTTTCTGACTGGGATCCTGCTAATCACGACCCCAGTCTCTGTGCTTCTTTCCCTAATTAGACTTGCTGAGTACTTAGGTACACTCCAGATTGGCTACTGGTGTACCTTGATAAGGCCTTAGTATATGGTACCAAGGTGCCCAGGGCATAGGAGCACCAGGGGTCTCCCATGAGCTAAAGCATGCATTATGCCACCCCTGAGACTGTGTAAGCTGGTGCTAGTCCCATTTACGACAGATGTAGGTTTACCTATATCGAGGTCACTACACTTAAAACCTATAAGTCAACCCTAAGGCAGGCCTTTCAATCCTGAAGGCAGGGTGCTGGGTCCTAAATGTGAAGGTGCCCTTGCATGAGCAGGGCACCCCTACAACGCAGTCCATTCTTCCGGGTTGTAAATGCATCAGCCATTACGACATATAGAGTGGCCATGCGTTATTAAGCGATGACCATCTCTAAACTGGCTGTAACGAATCCTTTCATGTTTGGTATCTGCCCTGCTGCTGCTGAGCCAAGCTTGAGCAGTGGAAAACAGAACAATAGGTATCCTTTCACAGGGAGGTGTGACCACCTCCCAGACGTAATTTAATTGGGACAGAGTGGGGGCACTTGCCAGCATCAATGAGACTGTTTGAGGGGCAAATTTGGTGCCCTCCTTGCATACTCCAGTTCAAACCAGCTCAGAGAGCCATTGGCTCCCGCTCTTGCATGAAACTGGACAAAGAACATGGGATATCCTCTCCATTGTCCAGCCCCTCCTCTGGGAGGGACCCCTGAATCAATCTCAACCCTTTCCTAAGGGTACTTAAGAGCTTACCTGAAGGTGGATCCCTAGATTCATCGTGGGATTCGATTCCGATTCAACTCTGCGTCATATTCTACTGTCTGGACTGACCGTGTTGGACTGATCACATCAAACTTAGCTTTGGGGAACCGAGACCGCAACTGGGAAGACTCTGACTACTCCAGGTCTCATCGTCCTGAAAGTCTGTTGCACTGTCAGTGTCCGTGCTCCATACAGGTTCTTCATAGGGCCTGTGGACATACAAGACACCCTAAGTAGTCTCCCTTCGAGTGAAGGAGTCACTTCCCTGCATCCGCAGGCACCTCAACGTAGCTGACCGATTTGCTGATCCTGGTCTCCTACGGACTCTGACAGGCTAAGTAAGACATATGGCCACTCTACAACTGCCTCGAGGCCTGCACTGTCTTCAGTCTGAGGCCAGTATCCCTCGTCGGCACCTCTGGAACTGAGCCCCTGTACACTGCGTCGGCCGACCATTGCTAAGGCTGGGCGACTCTTGTCTCCAGGGATCTATGGGTCCTTTCAAGGGACTTCTTTGATTACAGTGGGCCCCCTGCTTGCTCAGGCCTGCTGTGACTTACCTAGTCATGGTGAATCACTTGGACATTTTTCATGTCCTGACACTGCACCTTCCTCGATTTCTAAGCCAGTTGCCATTGCCAAGGTGTGTTGGTGCCTCTGCCGGACACTGACCCCCTGGCTCTAGACATCCGATGTGGGACACCTAGTAATGGTTCCTGGTCTTCCACAGCATTGCCTGGTCCTCAGAGCTTTAACTTCAAGGGCACCGTCAACCATCCTGCATCTATCAACATCGGTGGGCATTCGTCTTCCGTGCTTCCTGGTCACTCCTGAGTGGTATAGACTCTGTCCCCTCTGATTGCAGGTACCTCTCAACTTGAATCCACCTTTGAGGTTCACCGGACTCCTTTGTCTTCTTCTCAAGCGGCATCTTTCCTGAAGTCGTCCATTGTGTTCTATGGTGGTTTCTGACGTCACTTTACACCTATGCACCCGGCTTCTCTGGTGTAGGTATCCTTGTTCCGGGGGTAACCACGAGAGGGGTGACTACCCAACCTTCCATCTTCCACTGTGTTTCTTCAGGATCCGGCGGGAAGGGTCATTCTTCTTTACAATTGTAACCGCAGGAGCGTGGCTAAGATGGCGACCGAGTAGGACGTGCCTGCTTGTCGCTCCGTACTGCCGACTGGGCCCCACTGACACAGCATTGAGTAGTAGACCCGGGGGAGTCCCGGGGCCTTACTCTTCCGTTAAACCTCTGGGGGCAGCGGAGCCAAATCCAGTTGGGGACGGCCGTGGAGAGAGGGGACTCGGCCGTGACTCAGTCATCGTGGATGGCCCCGGTGGCATAAAGCTCCTGCAGGGTCACGTCTGTTGGTGTGCAGCCTCGTGGCCGGGAGGTTCTCCCCTCGGACTGAGGTGATCCGGTCCGGTTCCAGTTGACTGGGGCCACCTTCAAGTATGTAGCAGGCCCGGGGTGGACACAAGACAACCTGGAGCATAGGCGGCGGATGTGGGTCAATGCGGTGAGAGACGATCGGGCCGGAGGAAGCGGGCCTAGCCTTACCCCCCCCGGAGGTATGAGCACTGGTGCCGTGGGGTAGGGACGCCGGGATGTCTCACCAGCTGTAGGTGCTGCTCGGCTCCTAGTTTGGGGAGCAGGTGGCCTGCTAGGCCTGGAGACTCGTGGTGTAGACTTGGCCGAGTGGTCACAATGAATACGAGAGGGAGGCATGTGGCATTCCCTCCCCCGGCTTAAGCCCTACTAAACGCAACTGTGCAAAAAGTCTCCAGCCTTGGTGGCAGCGGTCCAGAGACCTATGGAGCCTAGTTTGGACAAGGAAGACTGCTGGAAACACGGATCTGGCCGCCACCAGGTCGCTGTGAACAGCTCCAGTCAAGGCTGCGTAAATATCCCAGTTGGATGGCTGGTGTGTGGCCTTACGACCAGGTGTCCTCTCCCTCCGAAATCGACTACAGTGAGCTGACAGGCCTGTGGCGCAAAGGAGACTGGCCCAAAGCAGAACAACTGGCCTGAGCCTAGACTGCAAGCGACACAAGGCTGTGAAGGGCAGGCCGAATCTCCCCCATCCCCCAGCCGACACCCTCAAGATAAGGTTGGTGCTGCAGGGAGAGAGGGGGGACGAACATTTTGCTCGCTGCGTGCATTCAGGACAGCACTGGAGGATCTGGGCCAAGAAGGCCGAGGGTGGAAGCATGGGGGTTGTGAGGAGTGTCTTCTCCCCTGGTCTGGCCCGGAAAAAACAGAACTGTATAGAAAGCAGCCTCCCCTAGTGCTGGTAACTAGGTCGCGATTAGGGTCGGTCGGACCCAAACAGATAATAAAGCTCGACTCGGTCCGGTAGCGGTAGAGAGTGTTGAGAGGCCAGAGCTCGAATAGGACTTGTGGGTTTGGTGCTGGTCCAGAGGGGCAAAGTAATAGGTTGAACCGGAATCCGGCTGTACTGGTGCCCGCCTTCATGTACGAGACTGCCGGGAACTGGGCTGCTCGCCGGCAGTCTAAACTGGACAGAGGGTCCCAGAGCCCAGGGGCGGAGTGGTCCCTGGAGACCCATACCCAGATTTGGTGCGCCCGAGGGGGTACTGGATGGGGGTGTGGTGTTGGCAGACACAATGCACTATACAGAGGGATAAAGCACTAGTCAGGGGACCACGCCATAGAAGCCAGCAAGACACAGGAGTGCTTAGAAGAACAAGTGGAGTGCACCATGCAGTTGGGAAATGGCATCAAATAAAAACAAGAAGGAACGCTCTGTTAAGGATCTCCTCCTAAAGTCTAGCACTACTAATACAGATATGCGCCAGGGAGTTCCATGGGCCCGGAAGTAGGAGATTCGGAGGCCCCAGTGACATGCTCCTTCCTTGAAACATTGTTCTCCTCCCTGAAGGATGAGCTGCACACTATGAAAAAGGAGCTAGCTCATGAGCTTAGGGAGATTCGGAGGGACCTAGAATTGCTGGGCGAGAAAGTAGACACGCTAGAGGCACAGGCCTCCGCCAGGGATGAGGAGATAGACCAGCTTCAACAGGAGGTCCTCTGCCTGAGTGACAAGTACCTGGATCTCCAGGGATATGCAGAGTGTCTCGAAAACCGCTCTCAACGTAACAACATACAAATCCAGGTGGTCCCTCAGGGGGCGGGGGCCAGATATCGAGGCTTATGTTGAGGAACTCTCCCGCTTCATTCTAAGTCCCCTGCGGGACATCCCTTCAGGTTGATCTTTAAATGGGATGGTAAAACTCACCACATCCATTTGTTGCAGGAAGCCAAACAGCTGCTGAATTTATCAGAGGATGACTAGGAGGATCCCGCACAAGCCGAAACCAAGAAGAGACCCTCGAGAGCGGTGCGATGGCAGAGGGTGGGTCGGACCTCGCTCCGCCTCCAGCCGGACACGGAGTCTATCGCCAGAGAGCAGAAGGCCGTCTTAGCCTCACTGGAAGAGGACAGTGTGAACCCAGACTGAGAGGCAGCAAGATTACGCTGGGTGGGATTGGCCCTGGGACCCAAGGGGTTGAGTTATAGAGCTCCCGTCATCTTGACTGAAGGGGCCCGGGCGAGACGGAATGGGTCCTGCTGACATCTCACGCATACTCATGGGGTTTTCCACCCAGGACTATTATTCTGTTTGTCAGTTATTGTTATTTCTTGATTGTAACATTACAGGGTTATTTAGTCCTCCTCCACCCCCAGATATGAAGCCTAATGCTCAAGGAGGCCCTTCTGGGGCTAGATCACCATCACACAATACCTGCCAGATCGCAAAGTGGATGGCCATTGCGGTCATTATACAATGCCTAGCCTTTCTTTGCTATTCAATAAGTACAATAAGATGACCATGACCCTTAAAATAGTTTCGCTTAATGTAAAAGACCTCAACAATCTGGTTAAAAGCTGGGCCATTCTTTCATTCCTAGAAAGCACAGATGTGCATATTTGTCTTCTTAAGGGGACGCACCTAATGTCTGGTAACACTCACAGATTAAGGGTCAGGGCGTTCCCTCAGCAGCTTTTCTCGTCCCACTCCACTAAGATAGCTGGGGCAGCCATCCCTATCTCCTCTAAGTTTAATGGTAGAGTAGGCCCCAAACAAGCGGAACTTAGCGGAAGGCTGCTGGCTCACACCTTCACATTGGGCTCCATTGCCTTCATTATTGGCACAGGATAAGCCCCAAACGAGGGGCAGGGTGGGTTTCTCCATGAGGTGGTGCTAGAATTATCTAAATCCCTTGATAGGTCATTGATCCTAGGAAGGACCTTAACCTGGCTTTTGATAACGATGTTCACAGATCGGGTCAACAACATGGGCATACTGGAGCTCTTACAGAAGAGGGAAAGCGACTGCTGGCAGACACAGGGCTGACTGACGTATGGAGGACTCACCACCCAACAGACAGAGTATACTTTCTATTCGCATCCCCATAAGACCTATGCTAGGATTGACTACTTTTTAGCCACCAATATAGTTTCCAGGCAGATACAACAGGTAGAGATACTCCCTCGCTCTCTATCTGATCACTCGGCAGTGAAAATGGCTCTAGCCCTCACTGGTCCTCAAACCACACGTCGCTTTTGGCGGCTCAAAGAAACAATGCTTCAACGCCCACAGCAGTGCAACGAATCACAATAGCGATAGTAGGCTATCTAGAAGTGAATCACACTCCTGACACCCCCATAGCAACACTCTAGGATGTCCTGAAAGCAGTGGTCAGGGGAGAGTTCATTACTATCACCACATTTGATGATAACATTCAGAGAGAAAAGAGGGAGCACCTTTATCGAGAGGTGAAGGAAATGGAACATATTCATCAGAGGCCGCATCAGAGGCTGGGTGCCCCAAAGGTCTGGAGGCAGCTAAAAGCTAAGCGAACCCAATTAGCAGGCCTAGACATTGACATTGCAGAGTATGCAACACTAAGGCGTAGGCACTCCTTCTATACTGGGGGGACAGAACTGGGCATCTCCTGGCTAACAGATTAAGGGCCGAGCAGCAGGCTTCCAATATTCCTACAGTTATCGATCAGTCTGGTCAGGAGCACATTGCAGAAACGTTCCGGCAGTACTACGAGTCCTTATATGGAGCACAGCAACTACCTGATGATAGTCCTGCCCAATACCTGAATGGCATGAACACCGCCAAATTAACATCTGACCAGGTCAAACAGCTCGAATCCCGATCAAACTGGAGGAGGTGATCTCGACCATCTCCAAACAAAAACTGTTTAAGTCACCGAGCCCAGATGGCTTTTCATCCCTTTTACATAAAACCTTCTGCTCCACGCTGGCCCCGATACTTATGAGGGTGTGTAACTTGATTAAGTTCTCCTCTCCAATCCCATCCACAATGCTAGATTCATTAGTCACAGAATACCCAAACCAGGGAAGGACAAGCGGCACTGTGTGTCCTGTCGGCCCATCTCCCTTCTTAATGTAGACCTTAAACTGTTCACAGGGATCCTGGCGCACTGACTCTCCCCCCATCTACCAGATTTGATAGACCCGGACCAATCGGGCTTCGTGCCCAGTCGTCAGTGCTGCGATAACACCAAGCGCCTTCTACACATCATTGACAAAGCTGAGCGTTTTGGAATTGAGCGCATGATTCTCTCTATTGCCGCCGCTTTCGAAAGGGTGCACTGGACCTATCTAACAGCAACCATGTGCCACTTCTGCCTGCCAGAGAGATTTATAGGCTGAGCCCTAAGCAGTTATACTAACCCAACTGCCTCTGTCCGAGTGAATTGGCCTCACCTTGGACACCTTTCTTATTCCGCAGGGAACACGACAGGGCTGCTCGCTCTCACCACTCTTATTCGCCCTCTACATGGAGCCGATATCCTAAAGGGTGCGTAATGATCCTTTGATTTCAGGGTGGTATTTGGGGAAGAGGAACACAAGATTAGTTTATATGTGCATGACGTAGTTGCCACCTTGGAAAACCCTAGGGTCACCCTGCCTACCTTTACGGCAGTTTGCGCAAATGTCGGGATTCAAGGTCAATGTCTACAAGTCACAAGCTCTTAGCCTGGCCCTCTCCCCAGATACAACAGAGGTACTCAAACGCACACACCATATTCAATGGGCCCAAGAGACCATCCCCTAGTAGGCATTCAACTCGCAGCAAACACACATTGCACTACCTCATTGAAATACAATGCTTCCGCTGCACAAACGGGACTACCTCCGTAGATGGAGACTACATTTGCTGTCTTGGTTGAGCCCTAGCTAAACAACCCCCCTAGGGGGGGTCCCTTTTCTTACAAAGGAGGCACGCCCCCACAAGTGATACCTATCGAAAGTTGCACACGCTACACTAACAGCTTGGGACAGAGGGGCCACATCCTGTAGGCTCAGGACGTTCCCTTCTCTGCTCACTCCTATAGTGTACAATCCTGCATTCACTCCCATTCTTGATAAGGGAGCATATGCTCAGTGAACAAGAGAGGGCTGCCGCTCCATAGGACACTTCTTCGACTTTGAAGGCCCCTTATCATTTGAAGACTTCCGTACACAACAGAGCATCCCAGAAGGGAACGCTTTCGCTACCACCAAATCCGGCACTGGGTCCTGCAAACAATGTTTCGGGACCGGGCTCAGAGGGCCCCCACGCCATTTGAGAAATGGTTGGTGACGAAACACACGGACTCTCGCCTGATAGCAGAACTCTACAGATTTCTCAGATGCACCCCCAGGACAGATAAATCCCCATGACAGCTGAAATGGGAGGGGGAATGTCAACTGTGACTTACCCATTGACTTGTGTTGTTCACACGGTAGTGTTCACACTCTGCACACAGCCTCAGTGGGGTTTCTGGGTACTTACCTTGGGTGGTTCCTTGAGTCGACAACACTTCTACGTCTTCTGGGTCCAGTCGCAACTTCATTTGTGGTTCGCATACCACTATTTTGGTATATGGTTTGGTATTGTGTGTATTCAATCAATCAATCAGGCATTTGTAGAGCGCACTACTCACCTGTGAGGGTCTCAAGGCGCTAAGGGGAAGAGGGGGGAGGCATCTACTGGTCGAACAGCCAGGTCTTGAGGAGTCTCTTGAAGGTCAGCAGGTCCTGGGTCTGGCGTACGTGGGCGGGGAGTGTGTTCCATGTCTTTGCGGCGAGGTGGGAGAAGGATCTAACGCCTGAGGTCGCTTCGCAGATTTGTGAGATGGTGGCAAGGTCGAAGTCGGCGGAGCGAGGCTGGCGGTTTGGGGTGTAGAAGGACAGTCGTTCGTTGAGGTATGCTGGTCTGGCGTTGTGGAATGCTTTGTAAGCGTGGGTGAGGAGTTTGAAGGTGATCCTCTTGTTGATCGGGAGCCAATGCAGATCTCTTAGGTGGGTGGTGATGTGGCTGTGGCGCGGAAGTCCGAGGATGAGGCGTGCAGAGGCGTTTTGTATGCGTTGGAGTCTCTTCTGGAGTGTACCTGTGGTTCCTGCGTATAGGGCGTTGCCATAGTCCAGCCTGCTGCTGGCGAGTGCTTGGGTGACCGTTCTCCTGGTTTCGGTGGGGATCCATCTGTAGATCTTGTGGAGCATGCGGAGGGTGTTGAAGCAAGAAACAGTGTTGACTTGTTGGGTCATGGAAAGCGTTGAGTCCAAGATGAACCCCAGATTGAGTGCGTGGTTGGTGGGTGTCGGGGCAGCTCCCGGCGTGGTCGGCCACCAGGAGTCTTCTCATGCAGAGGGGGTAGAGCCGAGAATGAGGACCTCTGTCTCGTCTGAGTTCAGTTTTAGTCAGCTGGACTTCATCCAATCTGCGACGGCCTTCAATCCCTCGTGGAGGTTGGATTTGGCAGTCGCCGGGTCCTTGGTGAAGGAGAGGATCAGCTGTGTGTCGTCGGCGTACGAGACGATGTTGAGGTGGTGTGCTCGGACGATGTTGGCGAGCAGTGCAATGTAGAGGAAGGAGGTGATCCAGTCCAGGGTTTTGGGGTGCCTGCCACAGGGTGCAGGGATGAACAGCACCTTCCATTTCCCTATGGGAGCATGTATTAAAGCCTGTAAAACCTTGCAACTTGGAGATCAAAGGTTTCTCGGGCTGAGGTTAAGGCCACATTCTTCTGAAAAACCATGGCTTTCAGTCTGCTCAGAAAATCAAACCGTATAAAGAAAACATTCAATGATGGTCATAGCGTTGCCTCCCTAATCGTGAGGGTCGGTGGAACCAATACTTTCAGGGCCAGTAGAACTGCTTTTAGTTTGAGCAGATTTATGTGGAATTTCTTTTCTTTTTGAGACCACAGAACTTGGATTGTTAGATTATTCATGTGAGCAACCAATCCTGTTAGTGATGTATCTGTAATGATTATCTGAGATGGTGCTGCCTTCTGAAATGCTTCAGCAGATTGATGTGCATTAGTTATCAGGAGAATCTGACCCTCCCAAAGACCTGTCCTCTGAGACCATTGATCTTACAGATATGTTTGTAAAGGTCTCATGTACAGGCATGCATTCTGTACTATACTGATACAGGATACCATTGATCCTAGGAGAGATGCTACCTTGCGAATCATTGGCCTGGTTCAAGTGTTTAGAGTAGCTCCTAGAAAAGTCAGGTACTGAACTGATGTTGCAATGGACTTCTGCGCATTGATCTGGAGACCTAGTTTTGCCAGAAGAGATGTTGTGGTGGCGTAGTCTTCCTTTGCTTTATGAAAAGACTCTACTCTGATGAGCCAGTTGTCCAGGTACGGATATACGAAAATACCTTGTTTTCTTAGTTTAGCCGCATCCACTGTCATGCACTTGGAAAAAGTTCATGGAGCTGATTTCAGACCAAAGGGGAGTATCACATACTGGTAGTGGTGTGAACCCACTACAAACCTGAGAAATTGTCTGTGACACAGTAGAATGGGTATGTGAAAATACATGTGATTTAGATCTACTGCATACAGCCAATCAGTTTTCCTCAAGTGCGTGAAAAGTTGGTGCAGTGAGAGCATTCTGAATTTATCTCTTTTTATAGATTTGTTGAGAAAGCTGAGGTCCAGACTTGCCCGAAATTGGTTTAGGTGATTTTCCTTCTTGACCAGGAAGCATCTCGAATAAGCTCCTTTATTCCTTTACTTTTTGTGGGACTACTTCTATGGCTTTGTAGTAGGACAGCTGTTTCCTGCTTGAGATTGCACACATTGGCCGTTACGGTTTGTTGTGGAGGGGCTGGTGGTGGAGCACTAGTACCATAGTTTTCGGAGCAGAAGCATGTTTTCTGCACACTGCTGTTGCAATTACAGAATCTGGTTGAAGGTCAGTTTTGAAGAAGTCTGGATCTTGAGGCAGGGGTTTGTATTTCTTCAACAGCCTCAGAGTTGCAGATATCACTGTATCTAGAGTCAGAAATGTTTCCTGATCAATGTCTATAAGGCCTGGAAGAAGAGGTAAAAGAGGCCTTGGTGGAGCTCTAGGTTGTAGAGTTTTGTTTAATACAGATACTGATGGCTCAGGAGTAACAACTTTAATGTTGAGTTTGGATGCTTCTCTGACTAGAGTGTCTTGGAATGTGATGACCTCATCAACTGGTGAAGATCCAAATGGAGAGCGTAGCAGAGATGTTGATGTATAGGAAGAGGTTGACTCTGGAGATCTTGTTCGTGATTGAGTTGATGGTGAGAATGAGCAACTGGGAGATCGGGCTTGTGGGAGTTTTTATAGGTGATGGAGCTTTGCATTTGCTAATCAGTAACATTGAGGTCGCTCTTGAGTGTCGCTGCACAGGAGAAATATTTAGAGGTTGCAACAGAACCTGAAGAGGATCAGAACATGGAATAATGGGACAAATTGGAGGAAGACTTATATCTTGTTCAGGTGATCAAGGGTCCATACGAATGAACCTGGCCAATGTGATGAGGATGAAGAGATCTCCCTCTGAATGATATTCGATGTCGAGAGAGAGGTATCCGATGCCGTACACTGTCTCTTAGACATAACCGGAGATCCTGTTGGAGAGATATGTCTTTCCGAATCTGAGAGTTTCGATGTCGAAGTCTGTTGTGATTGTGACATCGAATGACTTGATCGTGATAGCGAATGACTTGAATGTGACGCCGGACGGTGAGATCTTAATGTTGATCGATGTGGCCTTTCCATCAAATTATGAGATGTAGACGCTGAAAGAGAGCGTGACGGCGATAGCATACCTGTCTTTGGCGTTGAGGAAGGTCTTGCAGCCGATAATGACGTCGAACAGTGATGATGAAGGAGTCCCGCCAACATTGAGCCTTCCTTCGAAGGTGAGCAAGAAGGAAATAGACTTCTCGACGGTGACGTCAATGGTTTTGACGTTGTCACATGACAATGACAGTTGGTGGTGTGGCGAACTGGATTTTTCTGAATGAGATCTCCTCTTAAGGGAGTCTTAACCCGTTTTGTGCAATTTTTCAGAAGGTTGAAGAGTGGGAGACCTCTCCAATCTTCTCCTTTTCTTCCTGTCTTTGTCCACCTTCAAATCTTCCATCCATCCATGAAGTCTGATAACTTCTCTGTCTTTAAGTGTCTTTTTTGTCATTTTACTGCAAATGTTACATCCTTTTGTGAGGTGTTGGGGAGATAAACCCACCACACACCCCTTGTGGCTTTCAAGGAAGCTTTCTTTCTGCCATTTCAACAGAATATTTCTTCAGATAAACAGTAAAAAATATTTCACTGGACAGAAGAGGTGATAAAGTGGCAAGTTAAAAGCTCTGAAAATCACTCAAAGTATTTTTTATAAGCAATACAAGTGAAAAAATCACCAGAGGTGTTCTGAGATCCTGTCGGAAGGAGCAGGAAAAAATAACTTACTCTAACATGCAAACTGAACTGCAGTACATGGTGGGATAATGTCCCTCTGGAATTATTAAAGGTACAGGTCAGATATTGTGCTTTTAGTGTTAGGCTAACAGGCTGTTTTTTACTTTGCATTCTATATCTCCAGGTACAGTTCCCTTTTCTTATGACAAAGTTTTGCAAGTTTTGCAGTTCATGCCTTCTGCAGTTCCTATTAGCATGCTCCAGGAAAATGTAACCCTGATAGTCTACTCTATAAATGTATGGAAAATGACTTTCAGTGATTGACACTATACAGATCCTTTTCCTGGATTTTCTATATGTATTGAAGAAGGTGTTTCAGAGTCCATGCAGTCAGCACAGAAGTATTCAAGGTTTATGACTATCAATGAAGATCCTACGATGCAGAAGAAATATTATTCTTTCAAGTAACGATTGCTCACACCTAGTTCAACACGGAATGGGCAGGTATGTCTATAAATAGATATTTCAAATGTCACCAGTGTTGTTAGTCTCTAGTTTACTCAAATCGAAATATAAGCCCACAGGTCATTTCAGTGGAATTAAATAAGCACAAAGACCAATTAATTTTTGAAGCCTTTTGTTTTTTTTGTGACAGACTGTCTAATTGTTATACTGTGGCTGAGCATTATGCAACAATGGATATAGCAGAGTTTCCAATAAAACTGTAAAAGTGATGAAGAGAATATTCAATTAGGGTTGGTTTAAAATGTACCACATTATGTGACGGTTTATTTGAAAGGTGCTATCTTGGAGATGATTTACTTACAAGACAAAAAGGTGCACGTTGTGTTCACGACGCTTCAGTACTACATGGCTACGTCACAGACTTCCTTGATAATGCAAGACCGGATCTCTACTTTTGGTTAATAATCCTTCCCACATTACACTAGATAAAGTGAGCTTCAAGTGAGGTGGAAATTTAACAAAACACCTTATGGTTGTACAAACAACAAATTTTTAGCATTTTATGCGAATAGGAATCTCGAACTCAAAGGGTTTAGTGTCAAGAGTGCATCAAACAAAGCTATAAATGAACACAACTTAAAAAATATTCCAATGGCATCTTAATGCTTGTGACCGCCCTATAAATTGTCTTAAACAAAAGCCATTCACTAGTTTCATGGTAAAATTCTAATGCCATTAATTAGAGATTAATAAAAGGCCATCTTACAATTTAATTTGTACAGTATGAAAAAAGACAATTTTTTGAAGTTTGTGCAATGATAGTAGGTGTCTTGAAACTTAGAGGGTTTCTTTGTTAGTGTACAAAGGGCCAGGTTGAGCTATACAAGGATTCTTCTTGGGTTTCAGTTCCAGGTACACCAGTGTTTCATCAGTTACCCAACGTTTTTGAGGCATAGAGATATTCTTGAAGTACATCATTCGCTTTAACTGAAGTATAGGACTCTATGCACTGCGAACCTAAAGACAGTAGCATCCGAAGAATAGAAGGCAGAACAGCAAAGACACAAGTCAGAGTGGTGCTATCCAGCGTCTCTGCTTCTCTCTCTTATCCGATTCCTCTTTTTTCAGGTCTACTTGCTATCCAAAATATCACTATGGTTGGCTGTGGATATGGAGGTCTGTATTGCCTGTAATAGCCAGGTACAAAGATATTGTCTTTGCCACTATGATTAGGCTTTGCAATCACCCAAAGCATTAAAAAGTCTAAAACTGCCACATGGAATGCATGACGTTACAACGCATACATTTACAATGAATGCCTTTTCAACTCAGTTTTTACATCGCAACATCCTTTACAACGCATTCTTTTACATAGCATGCCATTACATCGCATTTTCAGAAACTACCTTTACAACGCATTCCAATACATTGCATTATACCTTTACAACGCATACCATTACAACGCATACCTTTACATTGCATTTAAGGTAAGTGTTGGATAGTATAGGGGTAATAATTACTATTCTAACCAATGAGTGCAACAGTAGGGTAAGTGTTGGATAGTGTAGGGGTAAAAAGGATTAGTTACTTACCTGTAATCCTAGTTTTCATCCAGGGGTATACTCATCAAAGTCATAATCTATGAATAATCCCCGTCCATGTGCTGGATCCCGGAGCATATAGAAAATACATATATATACCTATATATGCATTCCTTGTGGAGTTGGATGGACTTTTGGACCTATATATGCATATGTGAAAACATATATATATATATGCAGCCTAAAACAGTTCCACAATGGCCAAAATGCTGAAATTACATAGGTTTGCATTGTAGCACCTATACTCTCCCAACTCCTAAGGAAGAAAGAGAGCAGTAAACATTTGTCATACAACAATGCTTTATTGCCATAGAGAAAACCTGTAATTGCAGGCATTTGCCAGTAGGCTGCAGTAAAGTATAAAGAAACAAAGAAAAACTGACACCTTGCCTTTAAGGCATTAGATGTGTTGAAAAGAACGTTTGTCGCCCTGACGGAAACGTTTCTTGAACTCTTAGCTCTTTTCTAGGCCAACAGCCTTGACAGTGTCCATCGCTGCCTTCATTTTGTTCATCTCTGCGTCAGCGTAAGCCCCTAACAAAGAAGAGCCATTAAATGGAAGGTTCAGAATTTTTTTCTGAGCATCAGGCTTGCGGCCTGTGAGGCGCAGCCAGGCTGTGCGTCGTGAACAGACTCCATGGCAGTAGCCATGAGCGGAGAGATCTGAAGTGTCCGCTGCAGCACTTATCACCTGATTGACTACTAGCTCCCCTTCTTGCAGAATGTCCATGAAATCCTGCAGGTCTTCTTTGGGAAGCTTGTCGGTGAATCATGCCAGGGAGTCCCAAAGAGATCTGTCATATCTCCTGAGAAGGGCAGAGGCTCTCACAACCTTCATTAATGACGCTGAAGTAATGCACATCTGCCTCCCATATGAGTCCATCTGTTTACCATCCTTCTCACGAGGGACAGAGGATGACGTAGAAGCTGAGTGGGACTTCATGGCTGCAGCCATAATAACCGAGTCCGCTGGTGGGTCAGCCCTGAGAAACAAGGGGTCCTCTGCTGAAGCCTTGTATTTTTTGGTAATTCTGGATGGAACGGAACCCACCGTCGCAGGGGTGAGGAAGGTGGCCATAGCCGGTTCCAAGAATCCTGGCACCAGTGGTAGCAGCGGTCTAGGAGCTGTACGGTGGTGTAAAGTATCAAAGATGACGGATGTGGGAACCACCGGGGTATGCAAAGTGATGTTGAGTTTCTTTGCACCCCTACCCAGAACATCTGTGAAAGTCGAGATGTCATCGATGGGGGACAACCGTGATGGAGGAGTTGAAGAGAAGGTCGGAGAGTAGTCCCGGACCGAAGATCTTGTAGAGGAAGACCATGTGGGTGATCTTGTGCGCCTTCTCTTGTGGGGTCTGTCGTGATGACTGCCGTGACGACCCCAGGACCTAGACCGACGTGTAGAGGGTGAGCTTGGTCTGGAAGGCGAACTTGGTCTCCTAGGGGGAGACTTCGAGGGTCCAGCCAGAGTGCTTCTCCGAGGAGTGGTCCTGGATGGCAAATACGTGCGGGAGTCATCCGAGCCCGGACTACTGGGGCCACCTGACCCGACACCTTGCGGACGGCGGGTCAACAGACCGTGGGCCCTCTCCTCTGCAGGTCCGGAGAATACCTCGGGTGATATCTCCACAATATGCAGTCCTGGAGACGATGACCGGTCTCCAGATGATGATCTGGACCTTGGAACGGACTGCCGTCGGGACTCCTCTGTGAATCCTGTAATTTTTTCTCTTGACGTCGAGTGACTCGACGGCGATGTGGTCTGAGTCACCATTGGCGTTGAATGAGGTCTCGATGGTGGTCTTGACGTCGATCGCTTACGGCGGTGAGGTGACCTCGACGTCGACCTTCGGCGTCGATTTGGAGATCTCGACGTCGATCTGCCATGACGTCGAGTCAACGGCGATCTTTCACGACGTTGTGTCGACGGCGATGTTGCATGCCGTCGTGTCGACGTCAATCTCCTTGACATCGAGTGGTGGGACCTCGATGACCCTCTCGACGATGGCAAGCCCACTAGTGGAGAGATGTTTGCCGTTGTGTCTCTCGACGCTGACCCCCTTGAGGGCGGCGGAGAGTGTCTTGACGTCGACGGAAGGCTCCACGTCGACGGAGACTTAGGTCTCTCATCACCCACAGCCTTCGAGCTCGAAGTGTGGTGCCTTGACGCCAACTTACTTGAATGCGGCAGAGACTCTCGATGTCGAGATAGTATTCCTGAAGAGTATCTGGGCCTCTTCGACGGTGAATCTCTTGTTCTCTTCCTCTTTCTGGGATCAGGAGAGGTGGAATGTCGCCGCTTTTGATGTTGCTTGCTGGAAGATGGTGGTCTGGGGCTTCCATGGCCACCACCCTGGTGACTCTTGTCCTTTTCCAGCAGTGCATGGTGTTTTATGCGTTTCCTGTCACGCAGGGTCCGCCTGGAGAACTTCTGACAATGGTGGCACTGGTCAGGATTGTGTGAGGATGGAAGAAACACAATACACACCGAGTGTGGATCTGCCAGTGCCACCTTTTTGTCACAGGAAGGACATTTCCTGAATAAGACTGGCATTCTGACTGGAAAAAATGTATGGAAGTCCACAAAACCAGCAGAAGAAGCCTTTAGAATACATAAAACGTCGAATTTTCTGAAAAAATCTCTTCAAAATCAGTTTTAGTCACAAAAACTGAAGAGCTCAAGCTCCAGGATCCTCTCAGAAGGAGCCAGAAAAAAGAACTGACCTAACTGCCACCTGTGGTGCATCATGGGAGCAAGGGGTCTCCTGCAGGTCTTAAAGGCACGGTACCCCTACTCTAATGCCTTAAAGGCAAGGTGTCAGTTTTTCTTTGTTTCTTTATACTCTACTGCAGCCTACTGGCAAATGCCTGCAATTTCAGGTTTTCTCAATGGCAATAAAGCATTGTTGTATGACAAATGTTTATTGCTCTCTTTCTTAGGGGTTGGGAGAGTATAGGTGCTACAATGCAAACCTATGTAATTTCAGCATTTTGGCCATTGTGGAAATGTTTTAGGCTGCACACACACATATATATATATATATATAAATATATATATGTTTTCACATATGCATATATAGGTATATATATGTATTTTCTATATGTTCCGGGATCCCGCACATGGGCGGGGATTATTCATAGATTATGACTTTGATGAGTATCCCCTGGATGAGAATTACTATTCTAACTCCAGTGAGTGCAACAGGAGGGTAAGTGTTGGATAGTGTTGGGGTAAAAAATACTATTCTAACTCCAGTGAGTGCAACAGTAGAGTGAGTGTTGGATAGTGTAAGGGTATGATTTGTAATGGTATGCGTTGTAATGACTTGCGATGTAATGCCTGCGTTGTAGTGACATACATTGTAATGACATGTGTTGTAGTGACATACAATGTAATAGGTGCGGCTTATCCTGACATACTCCTGTTTGGAGTATGTCATGATAAGCTGGACCGGTTCTGCCTTATGGTCTTCAACTCCCTGTTTAGTTTTAACTTTATATTTAAGGAGTTCCTCCCGTGGCTTCATTTGAGATTTTTTCATGGCGGCCTCTACTACTCTATGGCTATACCCTCTGTCTAAAAACCTGGCAAAACTCTCCATTTGCTTCTCCTTCGCATCTGCTGGATCACTGCAGATGCGTCGGATACGGAGCATCTCCCCATATGGGATGCTCCTTATTAGGTGAGGAGGATGTGCGCTTGTTGCGTGTAAAAGGGTGTCCAGACGTTGTTTTTCTAAAAAGGGTAGTTGTTAAAACATTAATATATTTGTATATACATTTTCAGACATACACAATACTGTTAATAAATTAAAGAAAGAGCTTCTCTTATGTCAAACAAAAAAAGGCAGACCTCAATTGAAGAGATGCCGCAGTACAGCTTGTCCAACCGCTGCATCTTCTCATTGCGTAGATTGCAGCAAGTAATGCTTTGTAAACGTGTGGACATTCTTCCTTGTCGCAGCATAGCATATGTTGCCTAATGTCACTCCAGCAAACAAAGCTGCAGATGCAGAAATTGTTCTTGTGGAGTGTGCTTTAGCTCTTGCTGTCAGGGCCTTTTAAGCCTTTTCGTGACAGAACTGAATCACGGATGAGACCCGTCTGGCTATCGTAGCCTTTGTTACAGCTGTTCCTTGTTTTTCTTGTCTGTAAGCAACCAGGAGCTGAACTGTTTTTCTTATCTCTTTCGTTTTGTGTAGGTAGGATTTCAAACATCTCTTGACATCCAATGTATGCAATGCCCGTTGTGCTGGGCTATCACCAGCTCATTGAGGTGAAATTTTGTTGGTACCTTCGGTATAAATGTTGGATTTGTCCATAAAGCTACATTGTTTTCAGTGAAATGCAGAAAGGGTTCCTTGATTGTAAAGGCTTGTATTTCACTCACCCTCCTTGCAGAAGTAAGAGCTAGTGAGAGGGATACCTTCCATGTGAGGACCGTAAGCTCTGCTTTGTGAATTGCTTCAAACGGTTTTCTGATCAACGGCGCCAGGACTACATTGAGCTTCCATTCATTAGGAGGCGCATGGACAGGGGGAAATGTGCGGAACAGGCCTCTCATTAACTGCTTTACAAAACTAGATGCACAGAGAGAAGGAACTTGAGGAGATTTCCTATAACGGGAAATTACAGCCAGGCGAACCTTTACTGATGAGAAAGTGAGAACTGATTTGGCTAGTGAGAGGAGGTACGGCAAGATCTGTTCAGCAGGGGCTTGCAGCGGGTGAACGTTACTTCTTTCGCACCAGAAACAGAATCTTCTCCATTTCAAACGATATGTTTTGATTTAGCTATGATTTCTCTACACTCTTGCGTAATATTTACTCTCCTAAGCTCCAGGAATTCAGGAGCCATGCGTGCAAATGAAGAGAGTGTGGATCCGGATGACTTACTTTTCCCTTGTTCCTCGATAACATTGTTGAGGATGGCTGTAGGCGAATGGGCTTCGACTCCGACCGCAGGAGCAGTTCCGGGAACCAGTATTGCCTGGGCCAACGTAGATCAGGATCAGACGACAGCCTTCCGATTTCATCTTGCTTAGTACCCTGGGAATTAACGGGATGGGGCGAAAGCGTAGGCATATATCCCTGACCAGCGCATACAATGTGTATTCCCCCTTCATCCCGGTAGAGGGAATCTGCTGGCACAGTACTGGCATTTGGCGTTCTCCTTCATTGCAAAGAGGTTCAAAGTTTGTTTTCCCCATTCTCGAAATACCTTGTCCAGCTGGGATTTTTCTATCTCTCACTCGTGGCAACTGTAGTGAGACATGCAATAACATAGCTGCAAGGCTATTGTGCAGACCCCTGAAATGCTTGGCCTTTAACGAGATGCCATGATGTGTTATCCATTCCCATAATGGATCTTGTTCCTCCTTGCTTGTTGATATAGTACATGCTGGTTGTATTGTTCGTACGCACCAACACCGAAGAGCCTGCTATTCTTGGCAGGAAAGCTTGGAGAGATAGGAATATGGTTTTTAGCTCTAAGATATTGATGTCCTGTTTTATCTGCGCCAAAGACCATTTGCCTTGAATTTGCTAGTCCTGTAGATGACCTCCCCAGCCCTCCATGGAGGCGTCTGTTGTTAAAATGAAATCTGGGGTGCCTTGTGGGAAAGTCAGGCCTTGAACAAGATTTGTCGCCTGAAACCACCACTACAGTGTTTTCACCATCCGTGCTATGATTCGAATTACATCTTTGAAGGATCCCAAAGCCTGTTGCCACTGTTTCTGTAGCTCCTCCTGGGCCTCATTTTCATTCGGGCTCGAGATACCAGATTTATCGCTGAAGAGCACATACCCAGGAGCGATTTGTACATTTGCACATAAACGTACCCTTTTTTTTATATTGTCTTTGCAAGCCTTTGCAGACGTATTCGCCGCTCCTGAGCCAAGAACGCTTTGCACTGAATGGTGTCTAAGGATGCTCCCAGAAAAGATATTATTTGAGTTGGAAGCAGAATCGATTTTTCCCTGTTTAGGGTAAGTCCGTTGTTTCGATGGGGCAGCAGAAGAAGAGACCTTGCGGGAGAAAGAGGTGAAGGGTACCCGAAAACACCCTATCTCCCTTGAATGGGCACAACTACTCATCCAATTTAAGCAAGAGGCTGCACCAGCTGACATACCACGGCCCACCCCGCCTCATTCCCGCGGCCCCTCACAACGCCCCGGCTCACCCAATCTGACAACCTGACGGGGATACTGCTCAACACCTGCGCCGGGGTGTAATCTCCTCCCCTGGTGCCCTCCGGAGCTCCGCCCCCCTCTCTCTCTTTTTCTAAGACCACTGGCCTGCATACCCCCCATCCACCATACATTTACTGGCCTTTACTTGCCCCCAGCGCACCCCCCGCTCTCCAGGTTCCGAGAAGAAGTTCCCCCCCACAGTTTTGAGTTAAGGTTTTTGATTTGAGAGTTTGAAGCAGACATACTCCCCGCACGTAAGGCATGCACCGTCTAGTAAGGTGACATGTAGACGAACATAGGGATAACCGGAACTCCTCCTTCCGCCGCCACACGATTCATGGGACTTGATAGAGTGCGCCACTCTCTCGTGTATACTCCATTCCCTCACCCGCGGCTCCACGAGCGAACACGCACTCTCCCACCGGACGGAGTAACTCCCACTGTGCAATAGCTATGATATATTTGTGGACTTTATGAAAACCTTTCTTTACGTGTAATAACTAACAAATGTTTTCAACGCTGCCCCCACGGGGGACATTGTAATCACAAAACCTCAATAAAAAGATACAAACAAAAAAGTCCCAATGTTTCGATCAAACGGAGGCAAGTTTTCGTTGCTCGATCGGCCTCCTGCACAGTTGCTGCTTTGAGCAGCCAATCGTCGAGGTATGGAAATACTTGAAAACCCTGAGACTGCAGGGTCACCGCAACTGGCCCTAGGCACTTGGTAAAGATCCGTGGTGCTGATTTGTGTCCAAACGGGAGCACATTGAATTGATAGTGGTTACCAGCCACTGTGAATCTTAGGAACCTTCAGGGGCTTCAGTGGATTGGGATATGGAAATATGCGTCTTCCATGTCAAGGGAAGTCAGGAAATCTCCTTTGTTTAGGGAACCCAGGATATCGGAGAGCATTACCATCCTGAACGTCTGCTTCTTGAGAAACTTGTTGAGATTCCTTAGGTCCAGAATCGGTCTGCATTCTCCTGATTTCTTTTTTATTAGGAAAAAACAAGAACAAAACCCTTTCCCTTTCTAAGCGAGTGGTACCTCCTCTACTGCTTTTTTAAGAAGCATGGTAAAAACTTCCTTTCGTACTAAGTGAAAACAAGGGGGAGGGGGACCCCTGGGTGGAGTGGTTGGTGGTCGCTGAAGAAACTCTAGAGTGTGACCATTGGTGACTAGGTCCAAAACCCAACGATCTGATGTAATCTTGTTCCACTGTTGCCCGTATCCAGAAATGTTCGCACCCAGGGGTAGGGAGGGAAGATGGACTGGTACCCTGACATGCTCATTGCTTTCTATCTGAGTCACTGCTTTGTTGGGGTGCTCGCTTGCGACCTCCCTGGTGCGATAAATGAGCCATCAAAGAGTGACAATAAGATGGAGGGTTATAAGATTGTCGATATTGGGATTGGTATGGTTAATATTGCTGAGCTCTTTGGTATCCTCCTTTATAAGTGGTAAATCCTCGCCTTCTAGCACCTCTGAAAGGTACTCTTCTGTACTGCAGCGCTCCCAAAGACTTTGCGCTGTCCGTATCATTCTTGATTGCCAATAGAGCCTCATCAATATGTTTACCGAAGAGTGACACACCGTCAAAAGCCATATCAAGAATTTTAGTTTGTACCTCCGGTCTAAAAGTTGTTGCTTTTAGCCATCCCTGTCGGGAGCAGATGTTGGATTTGGCAGTTCACCTTCCTCTACCTCTTCTCCTGACAAGGGAGTGTTTTGTGCTCCTGGGTCGATTGTCCCCGAGCCTGGTATAATCCCAGGTGTGCTCGGTAACTGAGTGCCTGGTGTATCTGTAGATTTTTCTGCCTGAGGAACTTGGTTTACAGATTGATTTTGCTGAGGAAGGAACCTTTGCCTATAATCCGCCAACGTGGCTTAAAGGTCCTCGATTAATGAAGGTGTGGTAGAAGGGCCACATCCCTGGGCCACAGTTCTTGACAAAAATCAACCTGATGGCTATGTCATGGAGCCATAAACCCCTGCTCGTAATAATGCGTCTTGTCTTGATAGTCGTCGTCCTCCTCGTCATCCTCCTGGTACTTCACATGGAGCTCAAATGGACTGTGAGCTACCCCATAGCGGCCGTCATCATCATCATCATCCTCTTCCACAACATACCCTTCCAACAGATGTGATGGAAGCAAAGGCTACACCTTGCTATAATGCTGCATAGACTGGTGTAAAAATGTCTTTGTTACTCTGGTAACCTGAGTAATCCTCGTCGACGGGGGCGACAACGGTGCAGAAATCATAGGCAAGGGAACTTCCTTCGTCGACAGTGCTGTCTTCCACGGTGCTGTCGTCGACGGTGTCGTCGTCGTCTTTGTCGTCGACGGTGTCTTCGTCGACGAAGATGTCTTACTTGACAGAATGGTAGTCGACAGAGGGGCGTTGACAGTCCAGTCCTTGATGACAATGGAGCTCTCATCGTCGAGATGGAGACTCTGGCAGAGAGAATAGGAGGCTGGATCCCCGTTGTCAAAACTGTTGCCGTCGACGATGACATTAAAGATGTCACACAAATTGTCGTCAACGAGAGAGTGATTGTTGTCGATGATGTCTTCTTCAGGGATTTTCTATTTACAGGATCAGAAGATGAAGCTCTAGGGCGAGCTCTGTCCTTCCTGACAGGTGTAAAGGGCACAGATAACTCTGGTTCAGAAGAATGTTTGGCAGCCTTCTCCTTACTAGAAGCCCTTTCTTGGAAAGGTTTAAAATGTTTCCTCCCCTTACCTGAGGATCTGTCCGGAGATCTAGCCCTCTTGTGGGATGTGGAAGCTCTATCTTCTTCTTCATCAGAAGAACGAGAATGTTGTTTTGTGGTTTGTAGCCACAATAACAATCTTCCCTCTCTGTCCTTGAGGGTCTTGATAGAGAAGGTGCAACAGATTTTACAGTCTTTTACCTCATGCCTGGGATATAGACAATCATCCACATGTACCCTTTTCCTCCCACAGGTTTTACAAGGGCCGAAAAGGCCTTTCATGTCTGACATGATGTCTAGAAATTTGTTAAGCAGAAGAAAAAACTGAGTAGCACTCAGGGAGACTCCCTTCCACACGACGTCCAGTGAAAACCTGAAGAAAACTGGTCTCTGCTGGGAGTGTTCTAGAAGGTGCTAAGAGCTGATTGGCTTATGTCAACATTTGGTTCTTTTTTTAAAAAGGACATTGATAGGCTACTGATTAAATGGCCTTGGGCCATTATAGCCTTTTAAGGATTTAAGGCACTGCTTGAATATTTTACCGTGGGACTCCCATCTCGACGATGGGGAATGATTCAGGCATGTGAATCTATGAAAGATACCCCAATACTGAATAATCATGTGTGCTGAGGCCCCCTTAGCCATCTAGGATTTGTTTTGGTTAAACTCTATTTTTAACCCTTTCGAAGATTGTCCATGCCCATTTTACAAAAAGGAAATTAAGGTGTAGTATGCCAGGCCCTTGCAAAAACAAGTGGAAAAAATTAATAGTAAAAAGACGGTAACGTGCAGAGTGTGGGAATAGAAGAGGGGCGCCAGAAGTTAATCGGATAAACCAAGTCGGAGACAGAGTGGAGGAAGCAGGATGGTAAAGGGGGTGGCTAAAAAACAGAGAGAGAGGGTGGAGGAAAGATTAGTGGCTTGAGATAATCTGTGGAGTGAAGTAGGAGGTAAACCACTCGCAAATGGGAAGGGGTCCACAGGGGACCCCTTCCCCTTTGTGAATATGTGCGAAAATATTTTTTAAGAGCAGGCAGTGGTCCCAGGAACCACTGCCTGCCAAGAAAAAATTAAACAGAAAAATAAATTTTTCTTTTTTAAATGCATCTCGTTTTCCTACAAGGAAAACGGCCTGCATTAAAAAAAAAATCTTTATTTAAAAAGCTGTTGCAGAAATGGTCGTCTGCTGACCCCAGCAGGCCACCATCCCTGGGAGTGCTAGCCATTTCCAATGGGGTTGCAAATTGTGCTTGCCTCATTAACATTAATGAGGAATGCAATTTTCTACCCCATTGGAAATCGCAAACAGTGTCTGAGACAGTGTTGTACATTTACTTTTGCAAGTCGCACATTGCGAGTCGCAATTCGGCGCAATTTGCGACTAGCAAAAGTGACTGGTCGTACATCTGGCCAATAGTGCTGTCTGGAGAAAGACTTCATAAATGCATTTTTTCTGATGGAGTGGGACAAGGAGACCATAGACCCACCGGCATATTTAGCATTTACATGGGCCTTGGACTTGTATACCGTGGTCCTCTGCATTAACTTGGAATGTTCTTTTTTTTTTATAGTGCCTTGCACGACTGGAGCGAGGGAACAGATCAGTGTGCCTCAGGCAGATGGAGGGGGAATGTTTCAGATAGCCATGGGGAGGGGATGAATGGAGTGCCTTAAGTGCTGGGGGCGAGGAATGGCCATGTGCCCCTTGCACCCAAAGGAGGAGGTAGATGGGTTTTTCATCTCTGATGTTGGGGGCGTGGGGGGCAGCACATCACAAGTACCCTTGGGGCAATCATGTCAGTAATGCTTGCTTGTGGAACATTCATCGGCTTTTCCTCTAGTAGAGAGATTCTTGTTTTCTGCTTTCTCACCATGATGGAATCACTAGTAGAGGAACCTTTTTTTTTTACTTTTGCAATGTGAGGGAAAGAATATTTTATGCACGGGTACTTTGTTTCCCCATGGTATTTAGTACTTTTCTAGTACCTCTGCAGAACAGCATAGCACAATGGATGCAAAACTTTAAAAAAAGGCATTATGCACTGATGGTGAATTCTAGATGTAAAAACAGTTGCCTACTCAGCTACAGTTGTATGTTGCATAGCTGTTCATGTGGAAGTGAATAATTATTCAGAACAGGGTAAGTCTATGCCTAAACTGCACAGAATATTCTTCAGCTTGATCTTAACACTGTAATAAAGGATGATTTTATATCCATGACAGTTATTCATTTTCAGGGGCTTTCTGATTGGACTTCAAGTGTGAGATTTTATCAGAGGAGGCGAAATCTGACAGAGTCCGACAGAGTTTGATGGTGCGGCGAGATCAGCGGCGAAAGGAGGAGCGAGTAATAATAGGGTGTATGTGGTGTGTTAGATTGCTTACACGATTTGATTGTGTGATGTCTTGTAGACATGGTCCAAGGATTGAGATTTGAGTTGCATGTCCTGAAGTGGCTTAAGTTCCAGGGATATATTAAAAGGTATAGAAGACACAGAGATTGTGATTGTCTGACCAAAGAATTGAGGAGCTGTTGTGAGGCGTCATCAGCAGTTCCACCTAAGACAGGGAACTTTTTGTGAATGGGACGCATGGTAGGCCTTGTGTACAGGGGTTAACTATACTGATTCGGGTGATCCACGCTGGTCGAGGGTCATCATATGTGAATGTTCTTCAGTGATTGAGTTGACGTTTTAGATAGCAGACAATTACGGATTTAAGACGACTGTGTGAGTGAATGTACATGGGGAAATTGTGAAGGAGGGTGAGCCGCTGCAAGGAATGAAGGTGACGTCAGAGAGTGTCGCGCCATGATAGGTCGGTTGGTGTAACGCCACGCTGGCATTGGTTGGTGGTCATCAGAAATTATGATTGAAAAAGATTCTTCCGTTGTAATTTGGTGAACAACAAAATTGCTATTTAAAATCATGTGATGTTTTAGGGTGTTGCAGGATCTTTTCTGGAGTGATGAAGGGGTTGTTACTCGAGTGGGCAGAGGCGCCACCGAGGATACTCCAACATATTATATGGTGACAAAAGTTGGGCTCCATACTATAATTTGGCTCCAAAATTGGCATAAAATCACTGAAAAGGAGGGTGAATTGTCATTTTCTCGTTTAGCTTCATTTAGGCTGGATGTACTAAATCAGCTCATAGGAGCAATGTTTGCACTACAACCTTCGCCTACACTAACACAGTTTGAAGCGTTAGATGCATGGATGTGTGAAGCTCATGCTAAGCAAAGGGAGAAATACCAAGGGAGAATGAGAATATTTGTGAGGGTATATCAGGACACGCAGTAGGATGCACAGCTTAAGAGGTGGAGAGTGGATACCATAAAAGGAGAGAGGTTGTACCAAGTGCTAGTAGGAGAATGAGGGTCCAAGGATAAGAGTGGGAGGCCAAATAGAATTGACAGTAGTGAAAATGAAGACAGCTTGTTGAATGGATTGTTAGCTGAGCGTCCTCCACCTTACAGCTCAAGGGAGTCCGGGTTCAGGAGTCATAGGAAGGATATCTGTGGGAGTGGGGGGGGCAGGAGTGTCCACCTTTGGAGGTAAGAACAGAATCATGCTAACTCTGCTTCACAGTTGCTGGAAGCTCCCTACAGTACCGGTTACCATTAATCCAGTTGTTCTGGGTTTATGATCCCAACTCAGTGGGAAACCTTAGTCAGAGTCAGCCAAGACATGCTGAAGGGAGCGCATTGGGAAGAACAGTGAGCACAAATGGGAATAGTCCTTCCTTAGTGCCTATGAAATCCAGTACCCCTTTAGCGGCTACCGCTGACCTTTCCGGAGTACACATTGGCTCCAGTGCTGTACAGTCTATTCCCATGGTAAACACTAGTTCAGATCTGCAGATGTGGGAAGCTACGGTGAGAGGACGAAGTGGTGTGACATTAGAAGCAAACACAAGTCAGGAAGCCTCTGAAAATCACCATGCCCTAGATGTTGAAGACTTGGAGTCCTGGTTGAGAGAACATAATAACAGAAAGGAGAGTCAGAGTAGTACGCTGAGTCAAGGTACCATCGAAGTTGCAATGAAGGTGAAGCTACTGGATGTGGTGAGGTTGAAGGCTGAGGTAAACGAAATCATCAGTGGGAATTTACCTTTGGACAGAATAGAGACCTATGATCCAGATGACCTGTTGTTCGTAGCAAAGGATGTCACCTGAAGGACAAGACAAGCACATTAAAAGTTGTCAGACTTAGCTCAGAGGTATGGAGTAGACTTTTTTCGAAGAAAAACCTTACAGGGAAATCCTAGGCTCACCTACAGTCACCAGGAGCGAAATAGAGTGACGGGGTTGAAGACGCATATCTGAGAATTGCTTATAGGAATAAGGGCTTGGAGTATACTGGACAGGTGGAAAGAGAGATGGTTGAAGAAGAAGAGAACGAGAAAGGAAAGCAACACCTCATCTATGAGGGGGAACACTGGAAGCTGAGGCATTTCTGGTACAGGAAGTGCCTAGTGGAGGGTATGTGCAAGTTCCTTGGAGTATGGGTGACCTTGCTTGCTGCTTTCACGCATTATTTTACCAGGTTGAGGGTAAAACCTGCTGAGTGGTATAGCCAAGTTGATTGCTTTGTTAAAATCTTAAAAGTATTGTGGATTGACTTGAACACATTGTTTGAAATTGTGGTTCCTAGTGATCTATGGTCTGCTTGTAAGATCACTATTGCATAGCCTGCTGCTGAACCAGAGAGTGACCCAGTAACTCATGGTCCTTCACCTATGGTTATGAAGATGTATGATCAAGAGATCACATGGTTGCAGTCCAAAATAGCCCCTCAAGATATTGATTGGGTTAAGATAAATTGGACGACCCAGGATCCTAAAGAGTCAATACATGCTTACTATGAAACGATGTTACAAGCCTTTAAGCTGTAAAGTGGATTAGATACTGTAGACCAGCAGCAGCCACAGGTAACAGAGGCGGGGCAGGGGGACAGGTGAGGGGGGATTTCGAGAGATGGCCACTAGGGAACATTTGTTATTTATTTAATTTCCCCTCGTGGTCGTCTCTCAAAATCCCCTCTCACCTGACCCCACCGCCTCACCGCTCTTACCTGCAGCGGCCGTGGCTGCACTAGACCCTAAGAACATGGGGACAATTTGTATCCAAATGTGTGACTGGATTGAAGCCAGAGATCAGCTTAATGATCCAACAGCACTCAATCTGCTGGCAAAACAAATCTGTAGATGAAATCCAAAGGTACACCAGGTACTGCAATGACAAGGTGGATTCTGAGCATAGGAGGATGAAAGAGAAATTGATGCTGGTTAAATGCAGAATGCCCAAAAAGGAGAGCAGGAACAGGCAATAGTGGGAATCGTAGCTCGACGTCAAGGGAACGTTGCAGGAGGTGACAAGGTCACATCAGTTGCAGGGTCAACAGGACAGGTAAGAGCAAGAGGTGTTCCCATAGATCCTAAGACAGGGATAGATGTTACAACCCTGATGAAGACCACTGCCTGTCATTTTTGCCAAGGATCAAGCATTGGAAGCGTGAGTGCTGTCTAAATTCTGCAAACTAAGTGCAGGAAGGAGAACTCGTGCAGGTGGCAAATGGAGCACATCAGTTGCAGATGGTGACTAGGCCGAGATTGCCAATTTCTGGAGGGAATCAGAACCAGTTAGTGCAAGTGCCTCAACCTCAGAGAATCTCGCAGGGCAATAGAACTTATCACCAGATGCCTTTAATTGAGGCTTTGGATGGATCTGACCTGGACCCATCCTTATGACAGTACCTGAGGGGGGAGGAAGACTGTACACTAGGCGCAGTGTTAGAGGTAGACCAGAGAGGACCATATATAGAAGCAGACATAGATGGTCATCTCATTACATTCTTGATTGATACAGGTACAACCCGTTCTACTATGAGATCTGCAGTAGTCTCAAACCTGCCCCTCTCTGGAAAATTGATCCACGTTGCAGGATTCTCTAACAAAAGAATGACAAATCCTTTGACAGAAGAGGTGTAGGTGAAAATCGGAACCTCTCAGGATAACAAGCAGTTTGCGGTATGAGATTCGAGTCCAGTCTGTTTGCTAGGGCGGGACATCTTGTGTAAATTGAATTGTACCCTCTACAGCACACCAAACGGAATTGAATAGCAGACTAATGATGAGGACACTGTCTTCAAATTGGGCAATCGAAACCATTACACAGATGTTTCCTTTACTGACAGTAGAAGACATACCGCTGGATTTGAGAGATACCGTTTCTCCAGTGGTATGTGATTTCCCTGGGGAGGAAATCGGACTAATGTGACGAGTCAAGCCAGTCCTCATATGCGATAGGCTGGCCCGGTATATGATTTACACTTATGTAAGTGGACACCCTCCACCAGTCCAGCCAACCCTTATGGTGATTTAGGAGGTCTTAGACATCCTTAGAAAGCTCTCCAAGTGGTAGCTGTTGAGAGCAGCCTTCAGGCTTAGTCCAGAAGGAGTGTGGGGTTTTAGGTTTAAACCTATAATAACTGATAAAACCCCACTGAAAGAAAAATAGCCCTCATCGGTGAAAACATATAAACACTGAAAAAACACCTGGACAACCACAAACTAAATGCCATTCAAAGAAAGGAAAAAGAGAGTAAAAGTCATTTTTTCTTCCTGAAGGGTCAATACAATGTAACTTTGTTATATAAGTAGCAGTAAGAAAGACTGGCTAACATTATTCTGCTTGAGTTTTGTTCTTTAGGGATGCCACTAAAATATTGTTTCTTCTTCCTTTTACTTTTTCAGTTTTGTGGCCTTTGGTTTAAAGATGCAGGGTTTAGTTTCATATTTTAGGTCTAGTTTAATTATTTTATAAACTAGAGAATCAGGAAATATCAAACTCCTATTTGATATTTTGGCTGCATTTGATTCTTTCACCGATAGGTAAAATGGCTGGTTTCATAAAAATCTTTCCTAATATGTGTCATCACATTTACCCACAGAGAATGGGTAAAAACCCTTAATACATCAGACCATAGTTTCTAGTGGGTCAGTATTGATAGTAGGTGAATTGCCAACACCTCAGGCTTTAAACATTCGATGCAAGGTATAGTGACAAGTATATATATCACCAAGCATCTGGATAGTGGTGAAAACATGACACCAGACTTTTGGAAAACATGGAACGCAGTGTCACTTGTAATGCTCTGCAAAAAAGGTTCTTTCCAAGTTCAACAAAGATTGGAGTTATATTGTTTGTATTTGCAGTGATTCAGCTACGTATATAAAACATTTGTGTGATGACCTGTCAAAGTTGATACCCGAGCTGAAGTGATTCCCTGTAGTAGATCCCTGCCACTTGTTAGATGGAATGCTGAAAGCATCATTACAATCTTAAGAGTTAATGAGGGATGCTATTGACTTTTTAGTCCATTCTGGTGCACTGGTTTCTAATGCACATGAACTAAATCGCAAATATTTGTCATTTTGTGCTTTATGTGGCATCAAAGAAAGAGTCATCCCAACTGTGTCCCTTAGCTGATGGTTCTCAGCCCAATGGGCTAAGAATGCTGAGAGGGCCTTTTCACAGAAGTTTACATGGGAAGGAAAGAGCGAGCGCACATGACCCAAAGATTCACTGAATAAGTATTGTATGGTGTACTAAAATAAGATTAATTAGCAAAAATCTATTTGGACCTCATATACACTATAAATACACTGTCTATATACCATGTTCTTTCAGTGCAGAAAGCAAGCAATAATAAAAGCAAAACGTTCCATAAACACCGGAAAAACACTTTTTCTGTTATTTTTAGTGGCCCAAAAATGTGTAACCACTGATAACAACTGTTTTTTAAGATATTGAAAACACTGAAAAAAAACACCAGAATTTACCAAAAATAGAAACTGAAAACAGGAAAGCCTAAGTGTAAAGCAGCTTGTTTTACCAGAATGCAATCTTATAGGTATAGATTAAATGGAAAAGAATCACACCATGTATTCATAGAAATATGTATTTACTATATACCACTCACTAACACATACACATATCTCCTACCTGGATATATGCACAATGCACACAATACTTTGCATAGAAATCATGTAAATAGCATGAAATACACATTGGACCCCAGGGGGAAGACCAAACCATATACTAAGAAAGTGGTATAAGAACCACAACTCGTATCAGGACAATGTCAGGACAGTGCCCAGAGGACTTAGAAGTGCTGTGGACCCAAGGAATCACACAAATGAGTTACTAGGAACCCCATGGAGATTGTGTGCAGTGTGGGAACACAACTGCGTTCTCCGTACATATCAACATGTAAGTCGCAGTTGCAATTTTAAAGAAAAAGGACCCTTCCCAGTAGACCCTGAAAAAACCCCGTGGGAGATAGAAGGTTGGAGAGCCACCCCACCCGTGGATACCCTAATACCCATGTTACCTACACCAGGGAAGCTGGGTACATAGGTGTGAAGTGGTGTTGGAAAGCGCCGTCGACCCCAATGGAGGACTTCAGGAAAATGCTGCTTCTGGAGAAGGAGAAAGTGTCCTGTGAAATCCAAAGGTGGATTCAAGATGAGGAGTACCTGCAAGCAGAAGGGACAGAGTCTATGTCACTCAGGAGTGACCCAGAGACCTGGAAGACGAATGCCCACCGATGTTGGGAGTTGCAGGAGAGTTGGAGGAGACCTTGGCTCTGCAGCTGTGAGGACCAGGCAACGCTGTGGAAGCCCAGGATCCGTTCACGAGCTGTCCCACGTCTACTGTCAAGAGTTGAGGGATCAGTGACCGTCGGGGGCACCAACAAGCCTTGGCAACTGCAAAGAACTTGGAAGGCGGAGAATGTGCAGTGTCGGGAGCAGCAAGGTCTAGGAGACTCACCACAAGCAGGGAAGTCAGGGCAGGCCTGAGAAATCAGGGAAGCCATAAAGAAATCAAAGATGACCCTCAGCAGGACCAACAAGCCGGAGGCACTGGAGTCGCAAGAGGACCTTGTGCAGCTCACCAAAGATGCAGGCCACAGAGCAAATGATGCGATGTGGACGAAGACTTTGGTCACTGGAGATGCTTGAGGTTGGGGCTACTGGGAGCCCAAAGATCTTGCTGGAAGGAAGCCAACAAGCCTTTGCAATGGCAAGTCGACATGGTGCACAGAGATTTGGCTCCTGCGGCTGCGAGGAACTTGGGGAGGGGGCAGGGCAGGTTTCGAGGAATGTGAAGAACCACCACCTCTGTTGCTGAGGCTTTTCGAGTCCGTGGGAGCTCAGGATCAGCAGACTGGTCAGTTTAATTGTGGTGCCTGCAGATGTAGGGAAGTCACTCCTTCACTTCAAGGGAGATTCCATGAGGTTTCTTGGATGCCCACAGGCCTTGGAAGTTTTCTGTATGGAGCACAGGCGCAGACGAGCAGGGGGACGAAGTCGAGCCCAAGCGAGGTCCAGTGATGGTGATAGTGCCCAGACGGTGGAAGTTGAAGTGGTGTCTCAATTGAATCATGTCCCATGACAAATCTAGGGACCTACACCCAGGTAAGCCTTTAAGTACCCTAAGGAAAGGGTTGGGACGATTCATGGGACCCTCCCAGGGGATGAATGGACAATGGCGAGGATGAACTATAGTTACTTACCTGTAAACTGTGGTTCTCCAGTATTGGTGTCTTTCATAGATTCACATGCTTGAATATTCCCCGTCGTCGAAGTGGGAGTCCCACGGTACATAAAATAGCAGTATATATGCATGTATACATGAAAAATATAACTAATAAAATATACATACATATAGTGCAGTAAATTGTAAATTCCAAAAGTACCATAGAACACAATAGGCCCATTGAAAAGCCTAAGGGAGAACTCACTTTAGTAGCATATCAGAGTCATTATGTGTTGGATCACATTCCAGCCAATCAGGCTGTAGCCTCCTCTAGAACCTTCTCCTCAGAAGCCCAAGTCCTCAGATTTTCGTAGCACAGAGTAAGTAAAAGTGCCTGAGGAGAAGAGAGCCTCTGAGGGGAGGATGGGAGGGTCGCATGTGAATCTATGAAAGACACCAATACTGGAGAACCACAGTTTACAGGTAAGTAACTATAGTTCTTCTCCAGTATTAGGGGTGTCTTTCATAGATTCACATGCTTGAATAGAGTAGAAAGCAGTAAATGATCACATAAGTCATAAAGGTAATACATCAAGCAAAGAAGGTAAATATATATGGTAATAAGCAATAAATACCAAAACATTATTACTAGAAAACAAAACCTTTATGACTGGAGGTGGGTAGCAACAGAGGCTCACCTTTACTGGAAAAGATTCCGCAGCACCGCTTGACCCACTGCCGCATCCGCGGCGTCTGTTGATTGCAGGCAGTAGTGCTTAGTAAAAGTATGGCTGCTCGACCAAGTAGCAGCTCTGCAGATCTGGCGTAAGGGTACCCCCGCAAAAAGGGCAGCCGAAGTAGACACTGCTCTAGTTGAATGAGCTCGAACAGGAGCAGGAAGGGGCTTTCCAGCCCGTTGGTGGCAGAAGGATATGGTAGAGGAGATCCACCTGGTTATAGTCTGCTTGGTAACAGGTTGTCCTTTGCAAGTTGGACCATATGCCACAAACAATTGATCAGATTTTCTGATAGGTGCAGTTCGTTGAATGTAGAATTTGAGACAACGTTTCAAATCTAATGAATGCAATGACCGCTCAGCTGGAGTTTGCGGAGCAGGAAAGAAAGTTTTCAGAATTACAGGTTCGTTGAGATGAAAGTCACTGGGAACCTTCGGGATGAACTTAGGATTAGTTCGTAATGTCACAGCCTCTTTGGAGAATTTTAGGAAAGGAGGCTGTATGGTAAACGCCTGGATGTCACTGACACGTCTTGAGGACGTTAAGGCGAGTAAAAGAGCAACTTTCCACGTGAGAAATTTAAGAGTTGCCGAGTGAATAGGTTCAAATGGTGGTAGAAGTAGTTGAGACAAGACCAAATTCAAACGCCAGGCAGGCGGAGGGCGACGGATAGGTGGAAACATCCTAAAAAGGCCCTTGTAAAATTGTTTAATGATCCTTGAAGAACATAAAGATGTGGAACCATCATGGCGGAAACGGGAAATCGCCGCCAGAAACACTTTAAGAGTTGAGTGGGACAGACCTGATTTTGCCAGGGATAAAAAGAAAGGTAAAATTTGTTCAGGTTTTGCAGTCATTGGGTCCAAATCCTTGGTGCGGCACCAGACACAGAAACGTTTCCACTTGAGTTGGTACGTTTTTATGGTGGAGGGAGCGCGAGCCCGCGCTAATACCTCCCTGCAGTCCTTGTCAATAGTTAATCGTGCAAATTCATTGTACTCAGGTTCCAGGCATGGAGTTGAAGGTATGCTGGATCCGGATGACAAATTTGTCCCTGCTGCATCGTGAGGAGGTGCGGCAGAGGATGGAGTGGCAACGGATCGGACTGCGAGAAGAGGAGCAGGTCCGTGAACCATGGACGTCTCGGCCACTTGGGTGCGATCAGGATGATGCGACAAGGTTGGAACCTCATCCTGTGTAACAAACGAGGGATCAGAGGAAGTGGAGGGAAAGCATAGATGAAATCGTTCGACCAATCGATCGAAAATGCATTCCCGCTCGACTCTCTGTGGGGATGCCGACTTGCAAAGCGTGGGCATTTCTTGTTGACAGCAGTCGCGAAAAGATCCATCCGTGGCTGGCCCCACCGCCGGAAGATGTACTCGATCGTGGGCTGATTGAGTTCCCACTCGTGATTGTCTGATGACGCTCGGCTGAGTGAATCCGCCAGAACATTGGCCACACCTGGCACATGAATGGCTGTGAGATGAATTTGACGTTGGATCGCCCAATCCCATATCTCTTGTGCTAGTTGAGAAAGTGGAAGAGACCTCGTGCCGCCCTGCTTGTTGAGGTAGTGCATGCTGGTGGTGTTGTCCGTCCTCACCAGCAAAGTGTGTCCCCGCACTAACCTCTGGAAAGATTTGAGGGCTAAGAAAATCGCCAAGAGTTCCAGACGATTGATGTGCCAAGTTCGTTGTATTGCTGTCCACTTCCCTTTCACAGACATGCCGTCGAGATGCGCTCCCCAGCCTTCGAGAGACGCGTCTGTTGTAAGCGTCAGAGTTGGGGGTTCGTCCTGGAATGAACGGCCTGCAGATATGTGTGGAGGGTGAGCCCACCACTCCAGCGCTTTCTGTATGCGAGGTGTTAAAAGGACCTTGTCCTCGAAGGACCCTGACACCTGTTTCCACTGCCTGTCCAGTTCCTCCTGGAGAGTCCTCATGTGCAATCTGCAATTTGGAATGAGGTGGATGCACGAGGATGCCATGCCAAGGAATGATTTGAACATTCGGACAGAAACGGACAGTTTTGATTGGAGGGAGCGCACCATCATTAACATGCGGTCCTGTCTTTCCCGGGAAACGTACACTTTTCCCTGCCGAGAATCTAGCAAGGCCCCGAGAAAATTTCTGCGTTGCGAAGGTTGAAAGTGTGACTTCTGGCAATTGATTGAAAGCCCCAAGGCGTGGAAAAGGGAGACGCAAACTTGAGTGTGCTGCTCCGTCTGGTGAAAAGTGTTTGCCTTGATGAGGCAGTCGTCCAGGTATGGGTAAAATTGGATACCTTGGAGACGTAGGAAGGCAGCTACGGGGGCCAAGATCTTGGTAAAAACCCTTGGTGCCGAGCGGAGGCCGAATGGCAGGACTTTGAATTGGAAGTGTAGCTGTCCGACCGTGAAGCGGAGATACTTCCTGTGTCTGGGGTGGATTGGCACATGGAAGTAAGCGTCCTGAAGGTCGATTGTGGAATAGAACTCGCTTGGATTGAGAAAATTCAGAATTTGGATCAGGGTTAACATCTGAAAAGTTTTTGAAATTAGAAATTTGTTTAGAGCTCGTAGATCCAATATTGGACGCCATTCCCCCGACTTCTTCTTGACCAAGAAAAAGCGGGAATAGAACCCCTTGCCGCGTTGACCTTGCGGCACTAGTTCGATGGCTCCTTTTTTGATCATTAAATTCACCTGGGCCAGAAGGTCCTTGAAATGAGGGGGTGGTGGCCCCGCAGGTGGATGATTGGGTGGAAATTTTGTGAATTCCAGGGTATGTCCTTTGGATATAACGTCCAGGACCCATTGGTCGGAGGTGATTGTAGACCATTTGTAAAAGTATTTCGAGATGCGACCTCCAAGATGTACGGTCGGCAAAAGGAAGGGTCTGAGGCAGTCACTGCTTTTTGGTGTTTGATCCACCTCTATAAGTGGATTTCCTTTGGTAAGGCCTGGAGGTGGATTGTCGAGTTTGAGATTGATAGGCACCCCGCTGTCTGTTATCGTTGTAGGTGTTGAATGAACGATATTGACTGGAGCCACGAAAAGTAGAGGAGCCTCCGCCCCTACCCCGTGCACCCCGAAAAGGCCGTTTCTTGTATTGTAGGCTTGCCAGGGATTTCGCAGTGTCAGTGTCCTTTTTTATTGCCTCAAGGGCATCATCCACATGTTTTCCAAATAATAATTCTCCGTTATAAGGCAAATCTAGGACTCTCGCCTGTACTTCAGGACGGAAAGTGGTAGAGCGCAGCCAGCCTTGACGCCTCAAGACTGCAGCCCCCGCCAATTGTCGAAATCCCGTGGAGGAAATATCGAGTGCACACTCAATGATTTCGGAAGAAATCAACTCTCCCTCGTGAATAATCGCCTGTGCTTCTGTCCGGATAGCCTCAGGCAGCTGAGGAATCAATGCAGCAATCTCGGACCACATCTGGCGGTCATAACGGCCCAGTATAGCCAGAGTGTTTGCCGCCCTCACTGTAGTAGCCGCCATGGTCGTGAATTTCTTCCCTATGGAATCCAATTTGCGGCCTTCCTGATCAGGAGGAGACGTGAGTGGCGTAGCAGGATTGCGCGATCTTTTTTGCGCAGCCTGAGTAATTACCGAATCTGCCTTCGGTTGAGACACTAAGCAGGCCGGAGAAGACGCCGGTGCTTTGTATTTCCTGTCCAATCTGGGTAAGACCGCAGGAACAGAATTGGGACGTTCCATCAATTTAAGGCCTTCCTTCCAAATATATTCCACGATTGGTATAGTGTGGGATTGCCTCTGTGAGATGTCTTTAAAGTCATATAGAAAGCAATCACTTTCATGCTGTTGTTGTTCGACTTTGAGATGAAACCGTTTTGTAGCCCGGATCATCAAATTGTGGAAATGTGCCATGTCCACTGGGGGCGAATGTAGAGGCGAGGTGGGCGGAGTGGAAGGTGTTTGAGCCCTATAATCGTCCCACTCATCCATGCCGGCGTCATTGTCGTCGTCATCTGTGTTGTGAGGATCCGGATCCTCATCTCCAGTGTCAGGGCGAGTACCATCCGGTGAAGCCGGTGAAACTGGTGTAGGTGCCTGAGGAAGTTGCGGTTGAGGCTGCGGAGGAGGCAGTGGTGCTGGAGAAGCAGGAGTAGAAGATGGAAACCTGCGGTTATAATCATCCAGCATGTGCTGAAGGTTCATCACCAAGGACAGAGGTATCTGGGTAACAGGCTCTGAAGGCACCGGTTCGGACGTATCAACAGGAAACAAGTCAGTCCCATCTTCGACATTGTCCAACACCTCACCCTCGTCACTATATTCCTGGCACTTAATGTTCAAATCCGAAGGACTTGTTGCCTGTTTAAATAATCCTTCCACTTCCGAATCGTTTCCGGATTCTTCCTCACCAGACTGGAATAATTTGTCGGGAAGACGAGCACCACTCCTCACAGGACTCAGTTGGATGAGTGGTATGGTCCGCAAAGAAGAAGCAGTAACCACTGTGTAGATGGAAGCCGTCTTCGGTAGAGGTTGGTGCGACGCCAACGAGCCCGTTGGCGTAAATGCGGCACCGTCAGCAACGCCCTGAGGCGACTTGGACGGGATTTTCTTCGTCGACGAGGATTCCTTGCCCGTCGACGAGCCCGTCGACGGGAGCGGGGCTTTGTTCGTCGACGAGAGTGGAGCTTTGGCCGTCGACGACGAAGGCGTCGACGGTATGAGAGTCGTCGACGAGGCCGTCGACGAAGTAATGCTGGCCGACGGAGACGTCGTCGACGGGGGCACCGTCGACGGGCCCGTCGACGGGGTGCTGGGTGGAGGCTTGGTCTTCGTCGACGATGTATGCGTCGACGATGGATGCGTCGACGGCTTCGTCGTCGACGGGGCGCTGAGTGGAGGCTTGGTCTTCGTCGACGGTGTATGCGCCGACGATGGATGCGTCGACGGCTTCGTCGTCGACGGTCTATCCTTGACGGTCGTCGACGAGATCTTCACCACTGAAGAGATGGGTCTCACCTTCGAGGTCGCCGTCGACGAGGTGGTCGTCGTCGACGTAGCGCCGGTGGACATGGAACATGTCGTCGTCGACGTGGAGGTGGTAGAAATGGATTTCGTCGACGCTGAAGACGTCGGCGGGCGCGACGACGAGCCCGTCGACGAGCCAAAACCAGATTTCTTACTGGTAGGTAAGGCTTTGGGCGCAGACGTCAGAGAACCAGGTCCCGTAGACGTGCCCTGAAGCGAATCCTGTGGGGAGACAATCCTAGAGGACTCCAACAGTCTCCTCTTCTTGAGAAAAGGAGAAGGAGCCTCGGTCTCAGACCCACGCTTCTGAGAGGACTTTGAAGCAAAAGATGACAGGCTCTCCACATCAGAAACCACAGACTCCGAAGTTCTCAACTTCTGTAGCCACAGAAGGAGACGGGCCTCTCTATCTCTCAGAGTCTTAGGAGGGAAAGTACGACAGTACTTACAGTTTTTCACCTCATGGTCTGGGTAGAGACAGTAAATGCATTTACTGTGTGGATCCTCGTGGAAAAGGCGCAGTTTACCACATGAAGGGCAGGCTTTAAACAGAGATTTCTTGTTTGAAGACATTTTCTTGAAGAAAAAACAGGTAAAGTTGAAGAAAACTGAGCAGAGCTCAGGGAGACTCCCTTCACACGACGTGCGGTAGAAAATCTGAGGACTTGGGCTTCTGAGGAGAAGGTTCTAGAGGAGGCTACAGCCTGATTGGCTGGAATGTGATCCAACACATAATGACTCTGATATGCTACTAAAGTGAGTTCTCCCTTAGGCTTTTCAATGGGCCTATTGTGTTCTATGGTACTTTTGGAATTTACAATTTACTGCACTATATGTATGTATATTTTATTAGTTATATTTTTCATGTATACATGCATATATACTGCTATTTTATGTACCGTGGGACTCCCACTTCGACGACGGGGAATATTCAAGCATGTGAATCTATGAAAGACACCCCTAATACTGGAGAAACACCCATGTCCTTTGTCCTGTTTCACGCCAGAGTGGGAGCCAACCGCTTCCAGAGCTGGTTTGAACAGGAATATTCAAGGAGGGCACCAAATGTGCCCCTCATACAGACTCAGTTGTGCTGGCAAGCACACCCACCCGGCCCCAATACACTGAATCCGTCTGGGAGGTGGTCACACCTCCCTGTGACAGGATACCTATTGTTCTGTCTTCCCCTGCTCAAGCTTGCCTCAGCAGCAAGAGGGCAGAATCGTGTTTCTGGTCGACAGCAGCCATGTTGTGCTGTTCGGGTCTAGAAGACTGGCACCGGGAGCACTGAGAGCCTAACAAAATTCCTTTCTAGTGCTTGGAATCATACCTCCCACACCATTTACGGTGTGGGAGGTATGATTCCAGCGTGTTTGATACCAAACATGATAAGATTCGTTTCAGCCAATTCAGAGATCGTCATTGCGTAATTATGCGATGCTCCTATGGTATACGGCTGTCTCACTTATAACCCAGAAGAATGGACTCCGTAGGCAGTAGGGGTGTCCTGTTCATGCAGGGGAACCCTAACACTTAGAACCAAGCACCCTGCCCTCAGGATTTCAAAGGTGGCTAGAGGGTTGACTCATAGGTTTTAAGTGCAGTGACCCTAGATATAGGAAACCTATATCTTTCATAAGTGGTGCTAGCACCAGCTTACAGAGGCTACAATGGCAGGCCTGTAGTTCCGGCTTAAATATTCTTCCATGGGTGGCATAATACATGCTTCAGCCCATGGGTGACCTCTGGGGTACCTATGCCCTGGGTACCTTAGTACCATAGACTAGGGACTGATAAGGTTCCCCTAGAATACAATCTGGGATGTACCTATGTACTGACCACAACAGTTTAGGAGAGTAAGCAGAGAGACTGGGATCATGATTAGCAGGATCCCAGTCAGACTAGTCAAAAACTGCATAGCACCAGGCAAAAAGTGGGGGTAACCATAAAAGCAGAACCTTCTTTCCTACACAACCCCCCCCCCCCCCCAAAAAAAACGTTAGAAGGTGAGACAAACTTTACCCAGTTGAGTCTTCAATTTCTGAGTGGAAATATCTGCAGAGTCTATCTGCAATGGCATGATTGCTCCCAGGTCTATGTTCCACTGTATAGTCCATCCCATGAAGGGAAATGGACCACCTCAAAAGTTTGGGGTTTTCACCCTTCATCTGTTTAAGCAATAGGAGGGGCTTATGATCTGTCTGAACAATGAAGTGTGCACCAAACAAGTATGGCCTCAACATCTTCAGGGCCCAGATCCCAAAAAACGCCTCCCTCTGACCAATGTTTCTCCCTGGGGCCAACCCTCTGCTGATAAAAGCTACTGGTTGATCCTGGCCCTGTGCATTCAGGTGTGATAACACAGCCCCTACCCCTAACTCAGATGCATCTGTCTGAACAATGAAAGGTTTATAGTAGTCAGGGCTTTGCCTAATGGGAGCAGTGCACGTGGCCTGCTTCAGGACATCAAATGCCTTTTGACAGCTTAATTCCACTGACCTTTATTGGGCTATTTCTTGGATATCAGATCATTCAGGGGAGTCACTATGGACCCATATCCCTTCACAACTCTTCTGTAACACCCAGTCAGGCCCAAGAAAGCTCTGACATGAGTCTGGGTAGTTGGAGCAATCCATTCCATTATGGTCTGAATTTTGCTCTGTAGTGGTTGAACCTGGCCTCCACCTACCAGGTGGCCCAAGTACACAACATTGCCCTGCCCTATCTGGCACTTAGTGGCCTCGATAGTGAGACCTGTTTTCTACAGAGCCTCAAGAACATTCTTGAGGTGGACCAGGTGATTCCCCAGGGTGGAGCTAAAGACAGCTATATCATCCAGATGTGCTGCACTATAGGCTTCCAGACCTGTTAGGACTTTATTCACCAAACTCTGGAATGTGGCAGGTGCATTCTTTAAACCAAAGGGCATCACAATAAATTGATAATGCCCACTAGAGGCTGAGAATGCTGTTTTTGGCTTGGCATCCTCAGCTAGTCTGATTTGCCAGTAGCCAGCAGTCAGGTAAAATGTACTCAGAAACTTGGCTGAGGCCAAAGATTCTATACCCTCATCTGCGATGGTAATTGGATTAGCACCAGTCCTAGGGACTGCATTGAGACCTCTGTAGTCTACACAAAACCTAATTTCTCCTTTTCCACCCTTGGTGTGAGGTTTGGGTACTAGGACTACTGGGCTAGCCCAAGGGCTATCTAAAGGTTCAATTACTCCCAAATCCAGCATTTTTTGGACCTTTGTGCTGATGCAATCTCCGAGATGGCCAGGCTGTCTGTAGATTTTATTCTTAAGAGGCAGACTATCACCTGTGTCCAATCATGGGTACACCATGTGGTTTGACTGGGTGTCAGGGAGAACATATGCCTGTACTGTTTGAGGACTTTCCTGCAATCTGTTTGCTGTTGATCGGTGAGGCTGCCTGCCAAGGCCACTCCATGTACTGATCCATCATCAGAGTTCTGAGAGAGGAGATTAGGGAGAAGGTCACACTCTCCCTCCTGTCCCTAATCAGTTGCTTTGAGCAAGCCCTGTCAACAAAAGGTTTCAGGTGGTGTATGTGGGGACTTTTTGGAGTACCTAGGTCCACTAAGTAGGTGACCTCACCATTTTGCTCAAGTATAGTGTGGGGTCCACTTCATTAGTCTTGGAGAGCTGCTGGGGTCACAGGCTCCAACACCCACACTCTGTGGCCTGGCTGATAAACAGTCAGGACAGCCTTTTGGTCATGCCAAACTTTTTGAAGTTCTTGGCTGGCCTCCAGATTTTTGTTTTCCTACTTTATATACTCAGCCATGCGTGAACTCAGTCCAAGTATATAGTCCACTATGTCCTGTTCTTGGCTGGCCTCCAGATTTTTGTTTTCCTACTTTATATACTCAGCCATGCGTGAACTCAGTCCAAGTATATAGTCCACTATGTCCTGTTTCGGAGGTTTGAGAGGTAACTCCCATCCCTCCTTCACTAGACACAATGGACCCCTAACTGGATGTCCAAACAGTAGTTCAAATGGGCTGTAGCCAACCCCCTTCTGAGGAACCTCTCTGTAGGCAAAGAGAAGGCAAGGTAGTAGGACATCCCATTTTCGCCTAAGCTTTTCTGGGAGGGCCATGATCATACCCTTCAGGGTCTTGTTGAATGTTTTAACAAGCCCATTGTATTGAGGATGGTAGTGTGTGGTAAATTGTAATTCACTCCACACTCTTTCCACATTGTGGTAATATAACTAGACATGAAGTTGGTATCTCTGTCTGTCAAGACCTCCTTAGGGAAGCCCACTCTAGAAATGATTCCCAGGAGGGCCATGGCCACTACAGGAGCTGTAGTGGTTCCAAGGCGAATGGCCTCTGGGTACCTAGTGGCATGATCCACCACCATTAGGATATAACTGTGCCCGGATGCAGTTAGAGGGTTCAAGGAATCAATAATGTCAGTCCCTACCCTCTCAAAAGGAACCCAAACCAATGGAAGTGGAATCAAGGAGGCCTTTGGGATGCCACCTGACTTATCAATGGCTTGGCAAGTGGCACTGGAGCGACAAAACTCCTTTGTGTCTTCAGACATATGGGGCCAGTGAAAGTAGGGACAATCCTGTCCCAAGTCTTACTTTGCCCTAAGTGTTCTGCCAGAGGAATATCATGTGCTAGGGTGAGCAGGAAACCTCTAAACGGGGTACTACCAAACTCCTGGTGGCACCAGGCTTGGGGTTCCCACTGAGTACAGAAGTCCTTGTTCCCAGTAGGTCCTATGGGACCCATTGAGATTCGCTGTTGTCTCTGCAGCAGCTTGCTGTCTGAGAGGGGCAGGTCTGCTGCTGCGAACTCAAATATGCCCTGGAAGGGCCCCCGGCCTACAAGAACTCAGCCTGGTCAGGCCCATGTTCCTCTGGGGCAGTACCTTCACAGGGGCTAAAATCATCTTCCTAAGGAGACTGATCTTTACTCTGACTCTGTGAAGAGGATAAAGCTTTTCCCTTCCTGCTCCTTCTCTTGGAAGGCACCCGGTCCATTCTTCCAGGATCCAGGGCCTGTTCAGTGGTAAGCTGTTTGGCCTGAGCCCTTGTGACAGCAAACATACTTGCAGAGATGCCCAACATTTCTGCATCCTAAAGTAGAGTCCTAAACTCTACTTCAGCCCAGGCTGAAGTTTTTAGATCATTCCCCTACAAACAATCTACAGGTAGGTCTGGAGATACCACAACCTTCTTAGGTCCAGTTACCCCATCCCAGCTGAGGTTCACAACTGCCAAGGAATGGTCAGTCCTGACATTGCTTGCATTAGTCACTTGGTACACCGGTCCATGTATGATCTGGTTAGGTGACACACGTTTCTCTGTCACCATAGTGACACTGGCCCCTGTGTCGCATTGCCTCTTTTCCATTGATTGCAGGCTGTCTGTATATGCCCAAGTTAGTGGGACTGACCAGTAAGGTGGCAAGACCTATGTCGTCATCATAGACCAAAACAGCTTAAGCTGGAGTCCTGACTAAGTCAGAACTCACCTCAGAGCCCAAGATTAACCCTTCTAATCCCTTGGATGCTGTACTGCCACTTGTACTGGAGCTAGGGTGTGCAGTTGCCTTAGGGGCACTGGTAGTAGGAGTTTCCTTGGCATGTGGACAATCTGCATCCTTTGTCTAATTGGTATTTACTGTACAGATATAGCACCAACGTTTCTTTTTGCCTTTCTTGGACGTTTGTGCCTCCCCCAGATGCAGTTTTTTGGGGCCCTTGGGAAGACTCTTTCTTATCTTTGCCCTTGTCTCCATCCTTATCCTGAGTTTTAGAAAAATGTAGCTTCTTCTGGTTACCTCCATTGCCCTGGTTATTCTGCTTCACCAAGGTGTGAACCCATTTGCCTGCCTTCTTTCCCAAATCTTTGGGAGGGGTCAGATCAGAGTTCACTAGGTACTGGTGCAAAAGCTGGTTCTGATAATTATGAAGGATTTGCCCCCTCGTAATAATCCTTGGTAATTCTGTACCTTGCCTCTTGAAGCCAGCCTTCCAGAGCTTTAATGGAACTATCCACAAAATCTACCCAGTCCTGGTTGTGTGTTTTTTGTGTGTCTCTGAACTTAATCCTATGCTGTTCAGTGGTTACGCCAAACTCATCTATGAGAGCACTCTTCAGTACTGAGTAATTGTCAGCATTCTCTTCTCTAACAGTGAGGAGCTTATCTTTACCTTTGTTAGCAAAGGAGAGCCACACTATAGCTGCCCACTGCTCTTGGTGGACCCTCTGAACTTTACAGGCCTTTTCCAAGGAAGTTATCAATTTGTGGATGTCATACCCTTCATGGTAGGGAGGGACTATCTTGTTCAGGTTCCTATGGCCAAAATATTTCTCTCTAACTTTAGGGACACTGTTGCTGTCATCACGGGACTCTAGTCCCAATTTGTTCCTAGTTCTCTGGACTTCTCGGGACTGTAAATCAAGGGCAAACTGATCTTGCCTGAGTCTAAGCCTTGATTTGACAAGTTCAAGCAGTTGGTACTCCCAGTCCAAAGAGTTGACCCTCTTACTAGATATAGAGATCCCTACAGACTGTCCTCAAAACATTGGATTTTCTAGAGGAGGATCTAAACCTCCTCAGTCTACTCTGAACCCTTCCAGGAGGAACAAAGGAGGACTCATCCCTGGGGTTACCCTCTGTGCCATTTGCACATTCCTCTTGGGGATTTGAGTTTTTCAGGTGGGAGCCATGAGACTCCTCCTGGTCAGGATCAGCATCAAGGTCATAGAGGAGGTGCCCTCCTGACCTATCTTCTGTCCCCTGCCCACCCACTCTTTTCTGTTCATCTGACCCACTAGTTTTCTGTAGGTCATCTAACAGTAACACCTCGAGGAGTAGTAGAGTATTGGCACTTTTCTCTGTCTTAAGCTTTCTAGAGGCACACAGTGCTTTCAGTTCTTGTCACGAAAGCTCACTGTATCCAGAGGTCAGAGAGCCACTGGCTTCTCCTTTAGAAGACAAACTAAGTGTGGTGTGGTGTTGCACCTACCTAACCTAGAGTGAACTAAACTTTGAAGTTTGAGAAAGGGTGTGCCAGACCCTTCACTACCCAACCCTAAGTTTAGTACAACTTACTATTCTAAGCTTGTATTATATGTGCCTAGTATTAGTGGTGCTTTTCGATTAATCAACACCAAGATTTATCTGGTAAAACAATGCAGGCTTGAATCCCAACCGCTGCACACCAATGTGAGAGGCTGGCCTGGTATATGATGTAAACTTATGTAACCCTTATGGTGATTTAGGAGGACATAGGCAACGTTTGAAAGTTCTGTAAGTGGTAGCTGTGGAGAGCAGCCGTCAGGCTTAGTCCAGAAGGAGTGTAAAGCAGCTTGTTTTACCAGAATGCAATCTTATAGGCATGGATTAAATGAAAAAGAACCACACAATGTATTTATAAAAACAATTATTTATTATATAACACTCACCAAAACATACACATATCTCCTACCCGGAGATATGCACAATGCACACAATACTTTGCATAGAAATCATGTAAATAGCACGAAATACAGCGGACCCAGGGGGGCGGGGGGACGGGGACTAAACCATATACTAAGAAAGTGGTTAAGAACCACGACTCGTGTCAGGATAGTGCCCAGAGGACGTAGGATGCTGGGGACCCAAGGTGAGCGACAAGGAGCCCCACAGAGATCGTGTGCAGTGTTGGAACACAACCGCGTTCTCCGTAAAAATCAACATGTAAGTCGCGGTTGCGAGTTTAAAGAAAAAGGACCCTTGCCAGTGGATTCTGAAGAGACACCGTGGGAGACAGAAGGTTGGAGAGCGACCCTACCTATGGATACACTGATACTCATGTTACCTACACCAGGGACATAGGTGTGAAGTGGTGTCAGAAACTACCGTAGACCCCAATGGAGGACTTCAGGAAAATGCCGCTGCTGGAGAAGGAGAAAGTGTTCGGTGGAATCCGAAGGTGGATTCAAGATGAGGAGTACCTGGAAGCAGAGGGGGCAGAGTCTATGTCACTCAGAAGTGACAAGGATGCCTGGAAGACGAATGCCCACCGATGTCAGGAGTTGCAGGATGGTGAAAAATTATTTATTTTATAGTTAATTAAAACCATTACAACATTCCAGAGCATTACATGTATTTCCTTCACGTACTATGATAGATATAAACAATTAATACCGCATTAAAATTTGAATTCAGTTTACATAATATGTATCTTTTTAAAAATAAGCATGAATTGCTAAATTATTATTATGACCTATATCATTCTTTCAATAAATTCTCAAAATAGGTAAAAATGTAAATAATTGACAAATTAATTGTGGGTCCTCTGAGACCAGGGTTTTTAATATTGCTGATTGGCAGGTGCGGATGACTCTTTCATTGAACTTCCTTCTAATGTAAATTCCTGCGATGGCACTCTAACAGCCGGCAAATGCATATCAGGTGTATAAAGTCCTGAACTGCTGCTCCACATAGGTTACAATCCTTTGGGCCAGGGGTCCTCCAATTAGGTTGATCAGCATTGGAGGGCAATTTCCCCATGCGCAGCTCCCAATACTTCGTTTTTAGGTGGAGGGGGGAAAGCGAGGCCTAGATATGCCGCTGGCTCAAGCCTTGTATAGGATTGTAAAACCATCCATGCGTGCACACGTCGGCTTAAGGTTGCTTTGTCTTCAATTAGAGAGTGCGAGCTTGCCGCTTTTTTCACGATCAGCTGGAATGATGTCAATGGTAATTTCCTTTGCAAGATATCTGCCATCTTGGTAATTTTCAAAGAGGTATTTAGGTACTTCGCGTAATGGGATTTTGGATCATTTTGCAGGGCTTCCCAGAGTGCCGAGTTGATTTCTAGGTCACGATTGAGCCATATTTTGTACCAGATTTTATTGTCTCGTACCTTTTATGGAGTATTTGGTGGTGTGATCCGAACTCCAGACGTACCTGATCTGGTGAGGCATCACATGGCAAAGAAAATACTCTTTTGTACACTCGCGTTTGAGTTTTTTTTTAGAATTGGTGCACTGTTTCCATAGTGGACCACGCTTCCATAGGCAATAGTTGGAAGTAGTTTTGCTTTGATGACTGCCAGGAGTGGGGTGAACGATGGGCCTTTTAGCTGTTTTGATATCCTGCAGAATGCAAACAGTAGAGCGGTTCCCTTTTTTTGAATTATTTCATAATGCGTGGTGAATGAGAACCTTCGGTCCAAGTGTATCCACAAGTATTTGTAGCCATCGACTACTTCCAACCCAGTCTTGTTGATTGTGAATTTCGGCTGTTTGGGGCGACAATGTGTAATGATCATGACCTTTGTTTTTTTAAATATTTATTTCCATCAGGTTTATTTTAGCAAAATCAGCTAGCTCGTGAATTAATCATTGCAGTCCGAGTCTCGTCTGACTTAGAAGGACCACATCATCTGCATAGGACAAATGTGTTAGTGGCAGCTGGCCCAGCCGTGGCGGGTGTGAATTGACCCCGTCTAGCCTTGGCGTTAGATCGGCCATGAATAGATTAAACAAGTGCGGGGCCAGGACACAGCCTTGTTTTAACCCTTCGTTGGTTGGGATCTTCCTTGTAAGCCTTTGGCCATTGGCGATTTTAACCTGCATCCAAGTGTTGGAATAAAGATCCATGATTGGGTTTAAAATTGTGTCTGGTAGACCCTGGAGTTTCAGTTTAGCCCATAGTGTGTGTCGGCTAACAGGGTCAAAGGCCACCTTGAAATCCACGAAGCATAGATGGAGTCAATGTCGCTGTCATAGACTTTTCTCGGCGATTAAGCCTATTGCTATTATGTTTGCAATTGTGTCCATGCCACGCCGGAAGCCTGACTGATTCATAGGGATTTTTTTATTCTCATCAGACCAATTTACTGAATCGGTTAGGATCAGCGATGCATAATATTTGGCCTCCGCATCTATCAACGCGATCAGGCGATAGTTTGCTGGATCTGTGCGCTCCCCACCCTTATATATCGGAATAATAATTGCGCCTCTCCAGCTTTCTGGGATGCGACTGGTGGTTCCGATCATGTGGAACAAACTACAGATCTTGCTTGCCACGTAATTGGGATCTTGTTTGTAGATTGCCTGTGGCACATCATTCGGTCCTGGTGCGCAATCAAGCCGACTTTTCCTAATGATTTGCAAAATTTCTGCTTCAGAATGGACGGGAGTAGACTGAGGTGTAACTTCTTTTTGCTTTTCGTGTGTAGAAATTCTAACAGATGGCAGGTGTTCCAAATTGTTTTTGGAGAATGTGGAAATTAGGTGCTGTACCCATGCATGCTCGGCAACGCAGGTCGTGTTTATGATTTTGGAGGTTCTGTTCATAGAATTCACCTGCCCCCAGAAAGCTCTGGGGTCTGATTTTTTTGCATTGTGAAGTAATTTTGTCCAGAAGTTGTTTTCTTCGTTTTTTATCAATCCAAATGTATTTCTTGTATTTAATCTTTAAAGAACGTACCTCCTCCCATACTTTTGACCGCGGGCTACGATGTTGAGCATACCTTAGTATCTTTCTCAGGAGCTTTCTTAAGCTTCCTGATGCTTGACTAAGCTGGCTCTTGTTATCTGTGCGGTTTTTATTTATCTTTTTGGCAGACGTTCATGCGTTGGCTAACTTTGCCAAAAAAGTGGTTCATGTTTCTATGGTCATTTTGTTTTCTGACCTGAGGATTGTCATTACATTTTTAGCTTTTAAAGCTATATGGGGTAATGTGGTACATGTCCACCTCAGACGCTTCAAATTGATTGTTGATGTTTTCCCCGCTATTACTGGAGCTTCTTGATGTTTAAATGATGTTATTTTAACTCGATATGCAGAGCCGAATGATCGCTGTCGGGTGAGCATTTGATTTGGAAACTCTTTATTTGCCCTAAAAGAGGGAGGGCTACTATTGTGTAGTCCCGGATTGAACTTGATCTGGGGCCAATATACGTGCAGTTGGCAGGTTTATCTTGTTTTATTCTCCCGTTTAATACGCGCATACCTAGATGTTCGAGGTCCCTTATAAATTGCTGGCCTACTTTGTCCTTGCGTTTTTGAATGGGAAACAGCTGCGTTTCTACCGCCCAGATTTCGTTTGCTGCGATGATGTTGTCTTCCTCTTCTTGAGTGTGTAGTAGATTTGTATTGAAATCTCCTGTGAGGATTATTTCCCAAGTTGGCTGTTCGAAGCGCAATTCCGTAATGAAGTCAGTTGCTTTCTTAAAAAGATCTTTTTTTTATCTTAAATTTCAGGTGTGCATAGATATTGATAAGTTTAATGGTGCTTACCCCTGAAAGTGTGCCCAGGTCCATTTTTATTATTTGCATGGCTCGATTTAACTTGTTTTTAATGCTTTAGAGATGTAAACAGCAAGGCCCCCCTTAGCACTTCCGTATTGCTGAGTTCTTGTTGCATTCACGTGATGGCCTATCCTACCCGGAACCTCAACTGGGGCTGTCAGCCAAGTTTCTTGGAGCATAGGTATTTCATGTCTATCCCAGGACTCTGTTTTTCCGCTGTCTTGTAGGATTCCTTTTGCTCCTTCGATGTTCCAGGATAGAATGTTTATGGGGGAGAACTCTGTCTTGCTGAATTTACAATTGCTTCATTCTCCCATCCACCTGATGGTGGGCAGTCTTAAATTAATTTTTCTCTGTAGCTCAGTGTTTGTGCCATCTGCACCTTGCAGTACCGAGGGGACTATGTTTTTCGTTGAGGTTTGTACTTTTAAAATGCTTAACCTTAGAAATGTTGATGGATAATGTTGTATTACTGGGCTGGTGACTGATATTCCCTAGTCCTCGAATTTTATGGTTTCTTCCAGAATAGCTGTTACTATTTCTTTATTCCTCCATGTTGCTAGTGTGTCTTCATTTCCTATGTTGCTTCCAGGATTAACAAATTCTATTGCTATTAAATCTGCCAACATTAGGTGTTGTAATGTTGGGATTTCTGCCATGAGGCGTAAGATGTTTCCTCTGTTCAGATAATCTTGCGGACCTTGTGACTGATAATGTGGCATAAATAGGATCCTATTTGTTATATTTGATATGTTCTCTTATTTTTTTTCTTGTGGGAAGGTGGTGTCTGATTTTGTCTTAACTCTTCATTGTCCTTGCTGTTTGTATCATTACACTGCCTTTTTGTGTTAATCAGACGGTGGTCTTTGTTGCTGTTTTCTGGAGACTGATCTATCTTCAAATTGACTTTTCTGTCGCCTCTCTTGATGCTTCTCATAATATTGTTTCGGCCTTGCTGATGAGATGTTATCGATTGACAGGGCCTTGAGTATTTTTCCTTTACGGTTGTTCTATTGCTATTTGCGTTGTCACACTCCGTTTTTATATTGATCAATAGCAGATCTTCCTTCATGTTTCTCGAGCTCTGATCTTCCCTCACTAAGACTTGCCTATCTTGTTTCATGTCACAATTACAGGCTTATAAACTGGCGCTGGGATTCCTGTATGAAGGGCCATTTTCTTGGGAGTGGATGGGCTGTTTCTGAACGAGGCTTATTGTTCCTATGAGATTATTGAATGTGTTTACCATTTCCCTTGGGGATCCTTGTTTGCACGCCCCTGATTTTGGATCTTTTTTGATATTTCTGTCTAGAAGATCGCCATTTACTTGTGCGACCAGGGTCAGTCTCTGTTTGAGTTTTGATGACTTGGCAGGATGTTTTGTTTTATTTCCAGTGTCCTTGGATTGTCCCATTGTGCTCCCCTTGGGTTTATTTATTGTGGGTGAATCAAGGTCACTACTCTCGTGGCTCCAATTTATGCTGCTCCGCTTGAGTGTGTGTATTGTAGTTGAATCCTGGTTACTACACTCGAGGTTCTGGTTTATCACCACAGAACTATTTGCTATTGGCAAAGCTTCCTGCAATCGGTACGATGCTTCAGTTGATACTGACTGGTCTAGTAGGTTTTCTTCCTCTTCCTCGATTTGTTTTTGATGCTTCCCTGATGGTAATGATGATCTCCATTTGCCATCGGGGAGATTAAAAATTGGGTAGTTATCCAGTGCATTTTTATTTAATGTTTTACTGGTGTGCAGACGATTTCTAGCTTTCCCAGCTCGTTTTTTTTGTCGTTTTGTTAAGGTGGGTGGTGGATTGTTTGTTGTGTTCGTCTGCTTATACGTTTGGTGGTTTGCTTAGATAGAAGGAACCTGTCTACATTTGATTGTTTCTAACGTTGGGTGGTCTGCTACAATTATGTCCTCAGTTGGGTACCCTGCTTTTGGCATTTTTTCGATTTGTTGTGGGTTGCTCTGTTCTATTTTACTTGGAGCAGCGTTTTGAGAACATTTTTCGCTCAACTTTTTCACTTTGTCATTTTCCATTCGTTTATGTCATTATTTGTGTTTTTTCCTTCAATTCTACAATTTTTACCATTTGATACCTTGTTTTCGAATGAACAATTTGCACGTTTTAATTCATGCAGGATACTTTTGTATGGTTGGTAGATCCCTTAGTTTTTCCAATATGGGGCTACAAGGGCAGTTGGAAGATTGTGCCCGCATTTCATTTCCGTCCTGGGCGTTTACAAATAAATTTGTCATGATATCAAGTTTGTTGTTTATGTCTGAGATGTATTCAGCGATTATGTTCATTAGATTTATTTGGATGTCGAGTTTATCTGACTGCATATTCAAGGTTTTAATTGATGTTTCTAATGTTTTAAGTAGAGCAGCATGTAAATTTGTAAGGGATTCCAGATTGTAATTTGAATCCTGTTTTCCCTTTGTTGGATATGGAGTGACGTTGTTATCTGCCAGGTTGCCCCACTCTGTATTATAATTATGCAAGTTAACTGTACTTTTTTTATTTTCCATCATATTGTCCTTGTCCCTATGGGCCCTCTGTTCCAGGTTTGGTTCCTTTTTATTTGGTATTTTGTTAAAAGATTCAGTTTGTTCTTGCTCTGCCTGTTCTGACAAACTTGATATCTCAATTATTGTTTGCTGTCTGCCTTTTAATGCCGACGTCAATTGTTTACTTTGCGAGCACCCTGTTAGGTTTTTTTCCAGGGGATCGTTTGCTAGTATTATGATATTGTTGTTTGATTTGGTTTGCTGAGATTTTATTTCTCCTTTCAAGTTTGTAACTTCATTACCAATTGCATAGTTGTTTAGTTGTTTAACATCACTGTTCGCTAAGTTTCTTCCGCTTGGTGTTACCTGCGCTGAGGTGCAAAATAAATCTGCTGTTGTTTTTTGTGTACCTAATTGTTGCTTCAATGTTGGTGTGTTCATTTTATGTTTAATGGGTTTGGATGTTGTACTTATCGCTTGTAATATCTCTTTGTTATTCAATATTGATTGGGACTCCTTCCATGAGTCACAGAAATCATCTGTATTACAGAATTCTTCATTTTCCTTGAGTTCATTTAAGTGTAGTCTCGGTGTGGAGTGATTTTAGGGCTTTTGTTAACAAGCGACGTCCATATTACTGTAAGCGTTTGTTTCTGTGTCACTTGTAAAATCCTGGGTATTAGGAGAATGATGAGTTGCTGCCTCTAGTTGGTCTATGTTAGTCTCACCAATTGATGCTGATTTGAATGTAGATATTAATATTACTCTAGCTTGACTTGTGTTTGTGGTTGTATTCTCCAAGATGTTATCCGGGATACTGTCCGAGATACTGTCTGGACTCTTACACTGTAATCGTTCATCTTCATGACCATTATTTCCCAGTTTTATGTGTACTTGTGCTTGTATTTGAATTGTTTGCTTGTTATTGCCCCAACTGAGCGACTTTTCGCCCTCTTGTGGTGTTGAATTGCTTATGCCTGGCCCTTCTTTTCCAGTAATATATGGAGTACCATTCGCGGATTGCGCCGGTCTTATGGGCGACATGTTAGTTGTTTTGTCATCCATCTGAGAGGGGTTTAAGTTATACGACGTCAATGGTTTTTGGAGTCCAGTTACCTTTTCGGGCATTGAATACATTGCTGCGGCTGGATCTTTTAGGAATGTAAATTTGTCAGTTGAGTTCATTGAGCCGAAAATGAAATATATGGGTGGAGTTAGAGCATTTCCTTGGTTTCGTGGAGGTCTGGTTGTGCTACTCTGGGGGGAGGCTGTCCCTTTGATATCCATTTAGCTTTACTGTTCCGTTTCGTGGGATGTGGTGGATTTTTTCATGTCCTGCCTGACCTCATTACATTGCTGGATGTTATCCTCGTCTATGTTGATAGCAGTGCTGTGTAGTGAGGTACTGGTAGTACTGGGAGTATGATTATTACCAATGCCACCTGTGGGGTGTCTCCTGTTAGTTATACGTTGAAACTTGAAACAGGAACTCCCTTTGCTCCCTGCACCTAATCCACTAGACCACTATGTACTCTCACACCTCACCCAGATTGCACCAATTGCGCCGATTAGCCTCAGGTGGCCCTGTAGCTTGTGTACATAGGCGCAGATTGAAGACACCTAATCACAATGGTGAGGCACAATGAAGTGAGGTTGCGGACAGCGGACTGCGCAGGAGCGGGAGCTGGGGCACAAAGCCCACAAGCTCGATCGACTGCCCCACGCTGTTCAATGAAATAAAACTCACTGTGGCGCACCCAGGTGCTTTGCAATGTTCCCAGACTGTTCCCAGATGTTGCTTGTCTGCTTGGAGTAACTGCAGGCAAAGGACTTTGCCCACACACAGCCGCAGTCTGTGCCCCGGGGAAGAACGCTACAAGGCTGCAACGCTGCAGCAGCTGCCACTTCTACCCTTCGCCCCGGCAGACCGCGAACCGCGGACTGACGCGGTATCAGTCGCTGCTTCCACCGCTATGTCCGCTTTGTCTGCTCACCGCCGCCGCCTCTGCCGTCAATGCCCAGGGGAGAGCACTGCAGCCTGCGCAGCGTCTCTGTCTCTGCTGCGGCTTATGTGGATCTCTCTGTAGTTCTCTGTCAGTTTGCACCAAACACTCAGTGACTATATCAGCAGTATATGCAATATGGGCAGTAGCTGAAGGAAATCGGAGCTAGTCTGACCCGTTACAGGCAATATGGGTCAATGTGGGTCAGAACTCCTTATATGCAAGAGGCTAATCAAAAAAAAATCTGTCCAAGCCCCTCACCTCGTGCTAATGTAGCCAATCTCCTCCATCCAGTCAGCCAGCTCCTCGCCTCTACCACACCCCTTTCACTACGGCAGTGCTATGGTGGCTGTAGCCTGCTCGCCTCTCACTTCAGTTCACTGGCGGCCCCCTTGCTGCGGTGGTAACGGTGGTAGCAATGGAGGCAGCTTGGCAGCTTGGAGGCGGCTGTGCTTTGATCACCCAGCACACCAGACGCTGCTCACGGCTCACGGTTTGCAGCTCTTCTCACTGCGACCGCGCCTCGCCTCCTCTTGCCTCGCCTTGCCTCAATGCCTCAATGCTGTTCACCTGCAAGGCGTACAAGGCGTTCGAGGAGCTCGAGGCGTTTGCCGCCCGACCTCTTGTGACAGCTCTCAGTTTCGGGAGCACAGGAGCTTCCACATCGACGTCGGACGCTCCGGACACAACAAAGACACGGAGTCTGGATTCAGTGTTGCAGGAGAGTTGACGATTACCTTGACTCTGCAGCTGTGAGGATCAGGCGACGCTGTGGAAGACCTGGAACTGTTCACGAGCTGTCCCACGTCGGATGTCGAGAGTTGAGGGGTCGGTGTCCTTCGGGAGAACCAACAAGCCTTGGCAACTGCAAACATTGTGGAAGTCGAAGAAGGTGCAGTGTTATGACCAGCAAGGCACAGGAGACTCATCACCAGTAGGGGAGTCAGGGCAGGCCCGAGCAATCACAGGAGCCCAAAAGAAATCAAAGATGACCCTCAGCAGGACCCACAGGCCGGAGGCACTGGAGTCACAAGAGGACCTTGTGCAGCTCACCAAATATGCAGGCCATAGTGCAAATGATTTGATGTGGACAAAGATTTTGGTCACTGGAGATGCTTGAGGTTGGGGCTACTTGGAGCCTGAAGATCTTGCTGGAAGGAAGCCAACAAGCCTTTGCAATGGTAAGTCTACGCGGTGCACAGGGATTTGGCTCCTGCGGCTCCGACGAGGGATATTGGACTCAACCTTGGGGAGAGGGCTGGGCAGGCCTCGAGGGATGTGAAGAACTACCACTTGTGTTGCTGAGCCTTTCGGAGTCCGTGTGAGCTCAGGACCAGCAAACCAATCAGCTTAATTTTGGTGCCTGCAGATGCAGGGAATTGACTCCTTCCCTTCAAGGGAGATTCCTTCAGGTGTCTTAGATGCCCAGAGGCCTCACAAGGTTCCTGTATGGAGCACAGGCACAGACGATGCAGCAAACGAGCCTGGGGATGAAGTCGAGCCCAAGTGAAGTCCAGCGAAGTCCCGAGTGCCCAGACGGTGGAAGTTAAAGTGATGTCTGAATTGAATTGTGTCTCACGACAAATCTAGGGACCTACACCATGGGTAAGCCCTTAAGTACCCTAAGAAAAGGGTTGGGACGATTCAAGGGACCCTCCGAGGAGGGGGTTGGACAGGGGAGAGGATACTCCCATGTCCTTTGTCTAGTTTCGCACAAGAGCGTAGGACAACTGCTCCCAGAGATTATTTGAACTGGACTATGCAAGGCTAGCACCAAATGTGCCCCTTATGCAGATTGAGTGTCGCTGGCAAGCGCACACACCTGACCCCAATACACTAATTCCTCTCTGGGAGGTGTTCAGCCTTCCACTGCTCGAGCTTGGCTCAGCAACAGGAGGGCAGATTTGTGTCTCTGGTCAGCAGCAGCCATGTTGTGCAGTCCGGGTCTAGAAAACTGGCACCGGGAGCACTGAGAGATTAACTGTGGTCCTTTCCAGTGCTTGGAATCATACCTCCCACACAGTATTATTCCAACATATTTGATACTAAACATGACAGGATTTGTTTCAGTCAATTTTTAGATGGACATTGCATAATTACGCGAGCCCCTCTACCTCACTTACAAAGCGGAAGAATGGACTCTGTAGGCTGTAAATGTGTCCTGCTCATGCAGGGGCACACTCACACTTAGAACCAAGCACCCTGCCCTCAGGATTACAAAGGCCTGCTAGAAGGGTAACTTATAGGTTTTAAGTGCAGTGACCATAGATATAGGAAACCTATATATTTTGTAAGTGGTGCTAGCACCAGATTACACAGGCTGCAATGGCAGGTCTGTAGTTACAGTTTGAATGGTCTCCCATGGGTGGCATAATACATGCTTCAACCATGGGGGTCGTCTGTGGTACCTATGGCCTGGGTACCTTAGTACCATATACCGGGGACTGATAAGGGTACCCCAGTATCTAATCTGGGATGTACCTATGTACTGACCACAACAATTTAGGGGAGAAAGCAGAGACCAGAGTCCTGATTAGCAGGATCAAAGTCAGACTAGTCACAGACTGCATAGCCCCAGGCAAAAAGTGGGGGTAACCATAACAGCAGATCCTATTTTCCTACAGCATACAAGTCAAGCCTAATGCAGAGTTTCCAAGAACAGCTCAGTACATCCTCACCCCAGAAACAGTGGCAGGGATTACACCTGTAACTGAGTCCATGATTGCGCTGGGCATCCTAAAGGAGATCATGGAATGTCTGTGCAATTCACCTATCACAGGATTGCAGAAGATGAGTGGACATATCGCATTGTTCAAGACCTGCAGAAGGTCAATAACATAGTGATTAAGTGTTGTCCTGTGATCCTATTTCAGATTCCTTGTGAGGCTGAGTGGTTTATAGTGATTAACCTCTGCCAAGCTTTTTTCTCCAGCAGGTTGTATGAGGAGAGCCAATTTTTATTTGTTTTCCATCTGGAGAATTGTGTCTTAACATGGTGTTGTATCCCTCAAGGGTATTTTGAAAGCCCATCCATATTCAATCAGGTCTTGAAGAAGAATGTTGAGAGCTTGATTCTGCCCCGAAACTCAGTTTTAGTTCAGTACATCGACGATCTCCTCATTGCATCTGAAACGAGGAAGGCTTGCAGAGATGATACAATTGCCTTACTGAACCATCTGGTTGACAATGGACATGAGGTGTTTCAGAGTATGCTTCATTACTGTCTAAATGAAGTGCAGTATTTGGGTCATCAAATTGAAAAAGAGAAGAATAAGGTGTCGCCAGAACAAGTGGGGGGGCGATCATGTAAATGAATCCGCCTAGTACAGAGAAAGAGGTCAGGATGTTTTTGGGAATGGTTGGTTACTGACAACAGTGGATTCCTAATTTCTCTTTAATGCAAAGCATCTATAGATGCTGACCCACAAGGATGTGTGTGATCCGGTACCTTGGGATAACAATTGTTTGCTTTCCTGGAGTTGAGAGAGTGCCTGTAACGCGCTTCGCCGTTAGGAATGCCAGATTACAAGGCATTCTCATTATTCTGTCATGAGCAGGAGGGCTGTGCTCTTTCTGTACTCACCCAGACACATGGAGATGCCTGTAGATCCGTGGCCTATTTCTCAGCTACATTTGACCCTGTAGCTTCAGCATTGCCAGGATGTCTTAAATACGTTGCTGCAACAGGTGTTAATACTCAACGATGTGAGAGCATTGTGATGGGTCATCCACTTACAGTATATGTTCCGCATTCAGATGAGATCCTGATGACAAGAACCAAAACACAGCATTTGACCGATAACAAGTTAACAAGGTATGAACAAGTGTTATTCACTGCCGAGAACGTTACCCTGAAGCGTTCTTCTGTGTTAAATCCAGCTACCTTGTTACCTGTTCCAAATGCTGCTTGGGAAGATTGTGAAGACCATGACTGTTTGGATGTTTCTGTGCTTTGCACAAAACCGAGACCGGACATTGTCGATGAGCCATTGTCTGATCCAGCCAAGTTCTTTTTGATGATTGTTCATGCTTAAGAAGCAATGAAGGTAATTTGGAAGTAGCATTTGCTGTCTGTAGCATAGCTAAAGTGGTGGAAGCTGCTTGCTTACTGGGAGTACACTCTGTCCAAATGGCTGAAATTATTGCCTCGCCGTGTGCATGTCGAATTTCTGAACAGATTCGAGTCACCATCTATATTATAGCCAGTACGGTTTTGGTGTGGTTCATGACTTTGGACAGCTATGGTCGCAGAGAGTGTTCTTAACGTCATCAGGTTCTCTGATCAGGAATGGGGAATATGTGAGACAACTGCTGGAAGTTTTGCAATTGCCAAGAGAAGTGGCTTTCGTTAAGGGCACAGCCCATGGAAGGGGAAATGACTTGTTACTACAGTGAATAGGTACGCAAAGGTGCATGTTTCTGTGCCCTACATGCATGTGTTTTCAATGGGGAATATGCTGGCAAAAGTACAGAGAAGACCGAACTCAGCATGATGCTAGCTGTTGCAGACACAGGGGATGAGGTCAGATGTTTGCAAATGGAAGCCACAGAGAGAGAACAAGCGAGTTGATCAGAGAACGTTGTGAAAAAGGGGAAAATCACATTTGGACATCAGTTGATGGCAGAGCAGTATGACCGGATTGTCTGTTACACCCAATGGCAGGGCAAATTCGCGGACCAGCTTATATAGAAAGGGATGCAATGGTCAGGGTGTTCAGACAGGCATGGCTGAATCTGAGGTTTTGCGTGATTTCAGAAGTTGTACGTCATCTGTGTGTCACGTGCCAACAATTGAATGCTGAGAAGAAGACAACTGTTGTCTTGAGTCACATTGGTATGTCAGGGGATCCCTTCAATTGGATCTAAATAGATTTTGTTGAGATGCCTGTGTGTAATGGGTTGAGATACATTCTGGTTGTTGAGTGCATCTTTTCTTGATGGGTTGAAGCTTATCCAACTAGGTGTGATAGTCTTACAGTAGCGAAGTTGTTGTTGAGGGAACTCATTCCTAGATTCGGGTTTCCGACTATGTTGGAATTGGACAGAGGGCACACTTTCACAACCAGGTCATGAAGTTGTTGTGCACCGTCTTGAGTGTGGATTAAAGACTGCATTTTAATTAAGGGCCGGAGTCATCTGGCATTGTGGAACAGATCAACGGTACACTTAAGGCGAGACTAGCTAAAGCGTGTGCCTCGATATCCCTGAAGTGGCCTGATACGTTGCCTATGGTACTCATGATCCCTGACAGGAGAACTGGGTTGTCTCCACGTGAGTTAATAATAGGAAGAGCAATGCACTTGCCTGCTGTGCCTGCCACTGCATTAGTGAATGTCACAGATGATTTAGTCAGTGACTACTGTAAAGGATTGGCTGATGTGGTTCGTTCTGTGTTTCATCAGGTTGAAGTAGCGACTGCACAGACTTCAAAGGACCTCTGCCACGACCTGAACCCAGGGGACTGGGTGCTCATCAGAAAGCATGTGAGGAGAAGCTGTCTTGACTCTCAGTGGCGTGGACCACATCAAGTGATAATGGTGGCTAACACTGATGTGAAGTGTGGTGGAATACGAACTGGGTTCACAATTCCCATACCAGACAAGTCACAGGTCCCTCCGAGGAAACACCTCCTCTCCCAGAAGAATTTCAAGCCGTGGCAGAGGGGGTCACTGGAGAGGGCAAGCCAAGCTGTGGAAGTTCCTGAAGCACAAGTTACTTACCTCCGGTAACGATATATCAGTAAAAAACAGTAGTTAGTGTTAGATTCCTTACCTTAGAATATCCCCAGGCGTCAGACTGGGTCCGAAAAGTTTTGCGTAGCAGTACCCCTGCGCGTCGGTAGGTGTCGTCTGAGGCTCCGCGTCCGTTGTCAGCGTCGTTGGCGCCGGGATGACATCGTCGGAGTACTTAGATGCCACCCTCGCGCGCTGACGTCAGTTTTTATACACAGCTTTTCCGCGCCAGGAAAGCAGAGCCATGAGAAAAACCGACACTGGTGCCATGAAACTAGGGCCCTCAAAGGGAAGACCTTAACCCTAGATATCGGCTCGCAAAACGGGGAGGATGGGATATCTGTTTCCTACAGATATATCGTTACCGAAGGTAAGTAACTTGTGCATCTGAAAGAAACCCCGGTGGTGGGTCTGCAAACCAATGATCACACCAGAAAGTCCTGAAGAACAGAACGGCCGAAAAAGCCATCTCTCTGGAATTGGCTGTCCAGGCAGTAGTGTCTAGCGAACGTGTGCAGCGAGGCCCACGTAGCTGCCGGACAGAAGTCGTGCAAGGGGACTCCCCAACCCAGGGCAGTAGTAGCCGCCGTGGCCTGAGTGGAATGGGCCCTCAGCCCAACAGGAGGCTCCTTTTTAGCCAAGGAGTAGCATACCTTGATGCACAACACAACCCACCGAGAGATGGTCCATTTGTGCACCGCCCGTCCCTTCTTAACGCCCACGTAACCAACAAAGAGCTGGTCATCCACCCGGAACTGGCGTGTGCGGTCCAGATAGAATGAGAGCGCATGTTTTGGGTCCAGACGGTGGAGCCTCTCTTCCTCTTTCGAGGGATGCGGAGGCGGAAAGAAGGTGGGCAAGGTGATGGACTGCCCGAGGTGGAAGGCTGTGACTACCTTGGGCAGGGAAGAGGGACGCGTTCTCAAGACAACTTTGTCCGGATGGACAGAAAGGAAAGGAGGTTTGGAAGAAAGAGCCTGGAGCTCACTCACTCTCCTGGCAGAGGTGATAGCAACCAGGAAGGCAGTCTTAAGAGTTAGAAGACAAAGAGGGTAATTGTGAAGTGTCTCGAAAGGAGCAGACATCAAATAAGTAAGAACAAGGTTCAAGTCCCACTGAGGCATCACAAAAGGAACAGGAGGAACATGTGAGTGATGCCCTTTAAGAATCTATTTACAACAGGGGACTTGAAAAGAGAAGGCTGATCAGGTAGCCTTAAAAAGGCTGAAATGGCAGAGAGGTAGCCCATGATAGTGCCCAGAGCAGAGCCCTGCTGGGCAAGAGATAGAAGAAAGAGAACCTCTGAAAGGGGGGCAGAAAGGGGATCCACAGCCTTTGCTGTGCACCATGCCACAAATGTGTTCCACCTGGAGGCGTATACCGATTTTGTAGAGGGACGCCTGGCTGCCAGAATCACATCACAGACCTCAGGAAACAAGTCAAATGGCCTCAACTGTTGGCGCTCAATCTCCACGCATGGAGTTGGAGACTGGACAGGTTCGGGTGAAGGACCGTCCCTTGCTGCTGCGACAGAAGGTCCTCCTGAAGAGGCAGACGAATCGGGGGATCGCCTGACATGCTGAGTAGCTCGGGATACCAGTATCTTCGTGCCCAGTCCGGAGCCACAAGGATGACTTGGGCCCGGACACACCTGATCTTCTTCAGCACTCTGGGCAGAAGTGGTATAGGCGGAAAGGCGTACAATAGACCGCAGCTCCACTCGCAACGAAAAGCGCCTCCGAGCGAGTGCCGCCTTGGAAATTCCAACACGCAGAACTGATGACATTGCGCGTTCTCTTCGGTGGCGAATAGATCTAACCAAGGCTCTCCCCATCGCTGAAAGAGGCCTTGCGCCACGTCCGAGTTCAGGCGCCATTCGTGATCCATCATGCACTGGCGGCTGAGTTTGTCCGCTCTGGCGTTCAGGGAACCTGTCAGGTGTTGAACCACCAGCGTAACGCCCTGGTGTTCCAGCAATTGCCAGAGGTGCAGAGCCTCCTGACAAAGGGTCCACCACCCCACCCCGCCTTGTTTGTTGCAGTACCACATGGCGGTGGTGTTGTCCGTGAACACCTGCACTACACTTCCCTGGACAGAGGGAAGGAATGCCTTCAGTGCAAGCTGGATCGCCCAAAGCTACAGAAGGTTGATATGGAGCCGAGACTCCGCCGGAGACCAGCCGCAGCGTCAACCTGACCGAGACTCGGGATAAAGGCCAGAAGATAGGAATCAGAGCCTGAATATCCCGAACCCGCTGTTTGGGAGGATAAACCCGGAACTGCACCAAGTCCAGAACCACTCCGATGAAGAAGAGCTTCTGAGAGGGACACAGGTGTGACTTCGGCACATTGATGGAGAACCCCAGCAGGTGCAGTAGGTCGGCCGTAGTCTGGAGGTGGCTGACGACTGCCTGGGCGAGCCCACCTTCAACAACCAGTCGTCGAGATTGGGGAAGACTGACACCCCTAATCAGCGCAGATGGGCTGCGACCACCTCCATCACTTTTGTGAACACCCAAGGAGTGCTGGTAAGGCCAAAGGGGAGCACGGTAAACTAGAAGTGCTCGTGGCCTACCGTGAACCGCAGGTAACGCCAGTGGGCCGGCAGGACGGGGATGTGGAAATATGCGTCCTGCAAGTCCAACGCTACCATCCAGTCTTCTGGGTCTAGGGCAGCTAAGACCTGAGTCAAAGTCAGCATCTTGAACTTCTCCTTCCGGAGGAAGCTGTTGACGTTCCGCAGGTCCAAGATAGGGCGTAGGCCCCCTTTGTCCTTCTTGGGAACCAGAAAGTAGTGGGAGTAACAACCACAACCTACTTCTGGCCCAGGAACGTGCTCGATGGCCCCCTTGGCCAAGAGGGCCGTAACTTCCTCTTGCAGATGTGGCAAGTGATCCCCCGACACGCGCGGTGGCATGGCTGGAGGAGTCGCCTCGAAGATGAGTGAGTAGCCCCTTCGGACGATTTGCAGCACCCACCTGTCCGATTTGATGGAGCGCCAGTGGAGGAGGTGATGGCGAACCCTGCCCCCCACTGGCGTCGAATGGGCCTGAAAGCTCGGAATAGGAAGGCTTTGAGGCGGATGCTGCGGGGGTGGATGTGGACTGGCCTCGCCGCTGTCCCCTGGCACCGCCACGGCGGTTACCACGACCGCCGCTGCGCTGGATGTTAGTCTGCGGCCCATGGCTGGCAGGACGTGAGGGGGTGTCCCTTCATGGCCACGAAAAGAGCGAAAGGCAGAAGTTTGCTGGCGCTGGCCCGACAGGCCCAAGGATTTGGCCGTAGCCCTGGAGTCCTTGAAACGCTCAAGCGCACTGTCTGCCTTGTCGCCAAAGAGGCGACGGCCTTCAAACGGCATGTCCATGAAGGAATTCTGGACATCAGCCGAAAATTTGGCAGACCTCAGCCAGGCGTGGGGACGAATCGCCACCATCGTGGAAATCGCCCTGCCCAGCGAGTCCGTGGTATCCAGCCCACATCGGATAGAATACCGTGCTGCATCCCGCCCTTCCGCAAGTGCTTGAGCGAGTTTGACCCGGGCCTCCTCCGGGCAAGCTAGCAGCACGTCCGTGACCGTGTCCCACAGAGAGTGGGTATAACGGCCCAAAAGGCAAGCGGTGTTGACCAACCGCAACCCCAAACCAAGTGAGGAGAACAGCTTCTTAACGAACTGCTCATAACTTTTGGATTCCTGATCAGGTGGTGCAGTCGGGAATGCGGTCTGGGAGTTGGAGGCCTGGATAACCAGGATCTCGGGGTGGGGTGGGTGGACAGGAAGCTAGGGTTGCCCGGAGCCAGGCGGTGGCGCCTGGCCACATTCCGATCTACAGGAGGACCTGTAGCGGGCCTGGACCAAGTGCCCAACAGAACGTCAGTAAGGGCCTCATTAAACTGCAGTAGAGGCTCCCAAGAGCTTGCCTGCGGTTTAAGGACCTCGGTGAGGAGGTTAGTCCTCATGGCCGCGACGGGTAGCTCAAACCCAAGGCCTTGGCCGCCCTCGTCAGCACCACGCTGTACGCAGCCCCCTCCTCCATGGCCACGGTAGGAGGGAAGTCAAAGCCAGTGTCGGGCGAAGTGTCCAAACCACTGGCCTCCCCTAGATCCACTGTCCAGCCCTGATACGACTGGCACTCTCGTGCCAGAGGGTTCTCAGACCAACCCCAATCCCCTTCACCTCCCATCTCCTGATAGTCAGGTGCAAAGGATGGGGCCGGATCATAGAAGAATTGCTCTTCCCTTGGCGTTGAATGTGCCGTCGAGCGATGCCGGTCCGACGCCGGATTCGGATCGAGGGAGGGACCGGGGACGACGTCGTCCGGGGACGGTGTCTGGGGCGACACCCTGGGGGTCGGCGCCGGCGGAGGAGTCGTAAGGTCGACCAGCCGTGTCCCGTATCCGGTGGGGCCCTGCGGCGTCGGGACCGAAGTCATCGACGGCGCCGGAGCCGAAGCACCCAGGCCCGCTTGGGCTCCCAGGCCCGAAGGCGCCTCAGTGGGACCGGACGAAGAGAGCGACCTCATGGCCACGAGGAAGGCATCGATCTCCTCCGGCGTCGCGTTCAGCCCAGGGACCGGCGGGTGTGGAACTGGCAGCGGCGCCTGCGGCTCCGGCATAGCCGCGTGGGCGGTGTCGCCCGAACCTCCGGCCGCATCGCGCGAGCATTGAGGGGAGTCGGAAGAGCGATGTCGTCTCTTCGACTCCTTGTGCCTCTTACCTGAGGACTTGGAGCCCGACAAATGGTGTTGACTCGCCGAGCTGCGATGACTGTGGTCCCGCGACCAGTCCTTCGACCTTCTCCTAGACCTGGACCATGAACGGTGCGGGGCCAACTGCCGGAGCTCGAGTCGCTTACTGTAAACCGCTCCCGCCTAGTCTTCGATGCCGAGGCCCGGCAGTCGGGGCACGACTTGTCGTCATGGTCTGCCCCAAGGCAATACAGGCACCGGCGATGGGGGTCGGTAACCGACATAAGTCGGTTGCAATCGGCACAGGGCTTGAACCCGGGCATCCCTACCGGCACCGATAGTCTTACGACTCGAAACAGGATCAAAAAGACCGAAACATTTAGTCAAAAAGTGACTAAGGAGTACTGCTTTTTCCGGATCTGCGCTTGCTGGCGCGGAAAAAAGAAGAACTGACGTCAGCGCGCGAGTACTCTGATGACGTCATCCCGGCGCCAAAGACGCCGACGATGGACGCGGAGCCGCAGACGACGCCTACCGACGCGCAAGGGTACTGCTACGCAAAACTTTCCGGATCCAGTCTGACACCTGGGGATATTCTAAGGTAAGGAATCTAACACTAACCTGTTTCTTTCAGATATGGCTGGATATACACCAGATCAATCTGAGGGGGGTCAAGCTACACAAGGCCCTGGTATAGGGAGATGGTAACATTGTGAGTGGTATAGTGTCTGACTGAGCAGAAGAGCCATCTTTGCTAGTGACAAATGGTTGTGTGCGGGTAAGGAAGAAAGATGCTGCAGGTGAGACGTGGCCTGTCAGACAGAGGAGGAGAAACCTGAGACTTGCACCCAAAAGAGCACTTGCACCGATAAGTGATTCTTCGGAATCTGATCTGAGTGAAACTGAGCAAGCCACAGAAAGTGCTAGAAGGTCCAGGAGAGCTCAAGTGCTGTGTCAGAGATATTCCTCTCCAGAGTGGAATTATCTGGTTACAAACACCAGGGAGAGGGAGGTGCAAGATTTTGAACCTGATTGTCAAGATCTTTCCGCACTTCTGTCATTGATTGTACCTTTTCCACCAAGGTTGAGTGGCCTACGGACTCTGAATTAGGAAGACACCAAATTTCAAAGTTTCAGAGCTCCACAATCTCCTCAAGAGATCACAGCATTGAGAGCTAAACTGTTACAACAAGTCATTAAGGAGGTTAGCTCTGATCTCATAAATTGAACTTTTGAACTGGAAATAAGTTGCTTGAGAGGAAGGTAACTGATGCCCGAGTGGAAGAAGAATAAAATCAGGTATCTTTCCCTTAGAAGAAGAAAGAGGGCTAGGGAAATCTTCCAAGCTGTCTAAATACTGTACAATAGATTATTAAAAGGCTACAAAACAACTTGCTCAAGAACTTTGTTACACATGAATAAGAGGCGGAGAAGAGAGACTCTGTGTGTGGATCCTTTTATGAGCTGTATTCCAAGCTACTTTGAACATTGAATCTGAAAATTCGAATCGTAGGCACAAATGTATTATAGATACACATATTGTAGGAGTAATCATAGTAATAGCTGTGTGGCCTGCTAGATAGGGTCAAGCGAACAGCGGTCCTGCGATATGCACAGCGCCACCCTCTTGATGTACTGCTACTCCAAGAAACCCACCTGGTAGGCAACAACTGCCCTTTCCTGTTGCCTTACGGCTACGATAGGGTTTGACATGCTGGCTTTACTAGGGGATCGAGAGGTGTCGCCATTCTTGTGCGCCGCGCCCTCCCAGTCGCTCTCCATAAGGTCACGGTGGATCCTCAGGGTACCTACGTCACCCTGGAGGGGACCGAGTTCTGAACCTGTTGTCTGTATATTCTCCACTGTCGCTGATGGCTCCCACACTCAAAAGACTTGTGGGGTTGATATCCGCCCTGCCTCCAGGTATGACCATTATAGGGGGAGACTTCAATGCAGTCATGGACCCTGCCCTCGATGCGGCTGGGGACCCCTCGACCTCAAGGATTTCCCAGGCCAAGCTTTTATCGAACTGGGTGACCGCCCTAGGGGTCTGCAACGCCTGGAGACTGTGGCACCCCATGGCCCGACACTACACCCACACCTCAGCAGCTCACCACACTCACGCACGACTCGACTACATTTTCATGCCGGCCCTAGATTGTTGGATGATCACAGAGGTGACCATACTCCCCAGATGTATATCCGACCACTCTCCGGTGATGATGCGGGTGGGTGATCTCCCGGAGTCCTTGCGCCCGATTTGGAGGCTGACCGCCTGGTTCCTCCAGGACCAAGATTTTTCTGACTCGGTGGGCAGCGAGCTCCGTCACTATTTCACTGCCAACGGCGGCTCCGTTCCCTCCATGGGTACTCTATGGGAGGCCGGTAAGGCCACCATTCGCAGTTTCGCCAAGGACCAGCTCAAACTTAAGCAAACCGTGCAGGATTTCCGGCTTACCTTCCTAGAAGCTCAAGCCACCCTAACTGAAGGTCAGCCGCCCGAAGAGAGGATCGAGGCCCTGGACAGGAGACTGGCATTCCTGCGTGATGAGATCCGGCAGACCTCCCTGGAGGCTGCCAGATTGCTCTGGAGGTCCTCGGTGGCACGAGCTTACGGGTGGGGGGATAAGAATGGGAAGCTCCTCCATAGGCTGGCAACATACCCGATGGCCAACCGCATAATTCCCGAAGTGATGTCTCCAGATTGCGAGGTCCAGCGATCCCCGATAGCAGTGGCTCAGTGCTTCTGCATATTATGCCGCACTCTACGCTGAGCAACACCCACTCTCTTACTTTCAGACCTGCTCCGTTGAGAATGGATCCCTCTCCCGTGACTTAGTGAACCTGCGGCAGAGTTACAGGACCTCCCAATTACTCCGGAAGAAGTCCACGAGGCAATTTCTTGGATGGCTTCCGATAAGACCCTGGAGCCAGATGGACTCCCACAGGAGTTTTACGCAACCAATCGGGACACGCTGCTCCCTCACCTCCTTGAGTTGTATGCAGAGGCGACTGATAAAGGCTCGTTCTGCACCGAAACCGACATGCCAACCATCGTGGTGATTCCCAAGTCTCAACCCCCATCGAAGCACTGCTCCGACTAACGTCCTACTTCGCTCATCAACTCGGACCTTAAGGTGGTTGCCTCCATCTTGGCCAATCGTATTCGACCTTGCCGTACCAAATTAGTTCATCCTGACCAATGCAGCTTTCACACCATCGTGGGGCACCAGACACTGCCTCAGGCGTCTCCATCTCGCCCTAGCGAACCGCTAGCGCTTGACCCTATATTTGTCCCTTCTTCTCGTTGACTTCGAGAAGGCTTTCGATTAAGTGGACTGGCGGTATCTGCATGCAATGTTGACGGAAATGGGATTTTGGGCCAATTTCTGCAAATTGGTGAAGACACTGTATTGCCGGCCGAGGGCCCGAGTATTGGTCAATGGAGCACTGTCGCAATTCTTCCCCATTATTAGGGGCACGAGGCAGGGATGTCCTCTCTCGCCCCTCCTCTTTGCTTTGGCAATGGAGCCATTGGTGTGTTTCGTACACTCAGATGAGTGGATTATGGGATGGAAAAGGCCTGGACTGGAGGAGGACAAAATCGCTCTCTATGCAGACGACGTCCTCTTGTACCTGGCAGACCCCAGGCAGTCGGGACCCCGGTGCCTCCGGGCACTGAGCCTCTTCGAAAAGACTTCCGGTCTTCGCTTGAACTGTCCCACTTCATCTCTCTCTCTCTCTCTCTCTCTCTCTCTCTCTCTCTCTCTCTCTCTCTCTCTCTCTCTCGTGCCTTGAATGGCAGTCCACGATACCCCTTCGACGACAGTCATTATCTTGGGATCTGGGTAACCCTCCTCCCAGACCTTGCCTGGGCGCTCAACATCACTCCCCTAGTGAAGAAAGATTGGGCTGACCTCCTCCGATGGCAAGCACTGCCGCTGAACCCAATGGGCAGAATAGCCCTCTTCAAAATGATGATTTTACCTAGGTTCCTCTACATGCTTCAGAACACACCCCTTCCCTCCTCGCATGCGTGGTTCTGGGAAATGGACAGCCTGGCCATCAAGTTCCTGTGGGGGGGTCGAAGACCCCCCCACATGATGTATGACATTAGCTGGAGTTTAATTCTTAGCATGTTTTATGGGAATGGTCATTATGAGTACTACTTTGTGGTACTCTCAGAAATACCAGCCTATACACATTTGAACAAATACGATTACTATAAGCAAATTGAGAGAATGGAGAATTATTTTGGACCCACTGTAACATTAGACACTGCTTACGCACATAGACATAATCCAGGCCCTCCAGGATTTTGCGATTTGCAAAAAACGTGAAATCTGCAGTTTTGTAAAAATGCTGGGAATTTTACAAAACTGCACGCAAAATTTGCTTCTTGTCCTTGTGATTATTACATTTCAGCCCAACATGGCAGAATTTTGCACTTCCTCGGTCACTATTTTTCTCTTTACACCACAACCTCCTGTTAAATTCCATGCAGATAGAGCTCCTAAGCTCGAACCGGCAATGCCCTCCCCCACCGGCTCCCTTTCACTCTCTATAGACCCCCTTTCACTCCTCCACTTGCATTTATTTAGTGTATTTCCATCATCATTAGTTTCAGCCCGTTTGCCAGACTACTCATCCTCCCTCCACCCCACCCCTTAAATCGTGCTCCTTCCGCAACGGATAGGCCATCTGCAGCTTCAGAGACACTGTGTGCAGGACACAAGTCTCTCCTCATTACCAGTTAAATCCCAAGGAATGGGGAATAACAATAGCATTGACACAGGTTTACCGAGCACACATCTGCATGTAATCCCTCATTCCGCAAAGTCTTTGCTACACTGCATAATAAATTGCATAACTTATTGTACTCGTCACAGTTTACAGAAAACACCAGTGGCAAATGACCTCAACCAACACTGTTGGGGCTTCATACCCCTTGTCTTCTATGTGTCCCCCCAATGCGGTCTGACAACTGTTGGCAGCAGTAGGATCCGCAAGTTCCAGCTGTCTTGAACAAAAAAGTTCAACTTAAGCACAAAGATAAATGCCTGCACAGTAAAAAAAACAGATACATGGTTGGTGGGAATAGACCTTTACACCATGCTTTTAAATTAGTTGAGGGGTTTTGTGTTTGGAGAGATCTGACCCTTGACCCCACCAGGTAGGTCGCTTCCCCCTCCACAAAGCACCGCCTGTGCCTCCCTGCCCCAGCTGCCACTGCTGAGGAAGTTCGAGGCCCTCCTCCACCCGCAGGCTACCACCGGTGCCTCATCCCTGGTGGCCAGTGGGAGGCCGTAGGCAGGTTTGTTCATTCTCCGCTTTATTGCTTTTATTGTATTGCCTGTATTTTCATTGTTGTGTCTGTGACTGCTGTTGTTCTGTCTTCCCCCGCTGCCTGTTCATGGTCCGTGCCCCTTTTTCTTCCCTCTGTTCGCCTCGCTGTCCCCGTGCTCTCTCTGCCCGGTCTTTCCTTCTGTACCCCTCGCTGCCCCGTGTCTCTGCACGGTTTTCCCGTCTGTTCCCCTAGCTGCACCTGAGCCTGTCTGCCCACTCTGCATTCTGTTCTTAGCTGCCCCTGTATTTCTGTATTCTGCCTCTGTGCCACTCATTTTTCCGGTATTTCTGTGCCCTTTTTGCCTTCTGTGCCATTCGTTTTCCCTCGTTTTTGTGCCCCTTTTGCCTTGTTCCACTTGTTTTTTGTGCCGTTCTGCCCTCTGTTTCACTCGTTTTTTGTGCCCTTCAGCCCTCTGTGACACTCGTTTTTCCCTCGTTTTTTTGCCCCTTTTACCTTCCGTTCCACTCATTTTTTGTGCCCTTCTGCGCCACTCTTTTTTCCCTCGTTTTTGTGCCCCTTTTGCCTTCTGTTCCACTCCTTTTTTGTGCCCTTCTGCCCTCTGTTCCACTCGTTTTTTTGGGGCCTCCTGCCCTGTTTTACTCGTTTTCCCTCGTTTTTGTGCCCCTTTTGTTCCACTTGTTTTTTGTGCCCTTCTGTCCTCTGTTCCACTCGTTTTTTGTGCCCTTCTGCCCTCTGTGCCACTCGTTTTTCCCTCATTTCTGTGTCCCTTTTGCCTTCTGTTCCACTCGTTTTTTGTGCCCTTTTGCCTTCTCTGCCACTCTTTTTTCCCTCTATTTTGTGCCCATTTTTCCATCTGTTACCTTCGTTGTCCCTCACCGCCCTCACCAGTGCGTCCTCGTCCCCCTGACTGCCCACTCGCTGCCCCCGCCTCCCAGCTGCTCCTCCCTCCCACCTCCCCTTTTATGCCGGCCGCTGTGCGGCCGCGCCGCTGGCATGTCTAAGGTAAGCCTGTCTGTGCCCGTCCGCGCCCGGACCGCGCTCAGCCCCAGAACCCCTGGTACTCGCCACGACGACCGCAGCCACTACGACGCCAGCACTTTGCACGCTCTCAACTCCGGACGGAGCCACACCTGCTTCAAGGCCGCCCGGAAACGCAGACACAGCCCCTTCACCTGCCGGAACTGCAGCTACACCAGCCTCAGAGCCGACAAACCACCCGCCAAGAAAGACCCCAAGCACCTCCGATGCATACTACTGAACACCCGATCAGCACGCACGCATGCCGTCGAGCTCTGGAGCCTGCTCGACACAACATCCCCGGACGTCGCCTTCCTGACAGAGACCTGGTTTAACAACTCCTCCGCACCCAACATCGCCATAGCCATCCCAGACGGCTACAAGATCACCCGCAGAGACCGCACCAACGGAGTCGGAGGAGGAATCACCATCGTCCACAAGAACAGCATCAGGGTCTCGACTAGCACCGACGACCCGCTCAGCACCGCCGAACACATGCATTTCTAGATCCACACAGACCCTAACTCCACCCTCAGAGGCCCCTCGTCTACGGACCTCCCGGACCCCCCCCAGTTCAGCGAATCCATCGGCGACTTGATCAGCACGCACGTCCTGACCTCCACCGACTACATCCTACTCGGAGACCTGAACTTTCACCTTGAAAACAACAACAACAACAACTCCACAACCCTGATTGATAACCTCGCCCATCTCGGACTGAAGCAACTCATCACAGCGCCCACCCACTCGGCCGGCCACATGCTCGACCCTGTCTTCTCCTCAAGCCCGCACGTCTCCGTCAGCCACACCACTGAACTCCTCTGGACCGACCACCGCTGCATCCACTTCGCCTTCCAGAAACCCACCACACACCACCGCACCCAACAGATCCCCCACCGCTGCTTGAGCAAAATCACTGAAGACCAACTACACGCAAACCTCGCTCCCAGTCCACCCACCAAACCCTCCAACACCGACGACGCTGCCCACAGCCTCAGACAATGGATCGAGGACTGCACTAACACCCGTGCCCCGCCGAAGAAACCTTCCCATAGAGACACCAGCAAGAGTTCACCCCAGAACTCCTGGCCTCCAAGCAAGCCTGCCGGAAACTAGAGAAGAAATGGCACAGTTAACAAACTCTGGACAGCCACGCAGCACACAAGGACGCCATCCGCAACCACCATCACCTTATCAGGGAGGCCAAGAGGGCCTCCTTCAAAGACCGCCTCGACAACAACGCACACAATAGCAAGGAGCTCTTCAACATCGTGAAGGAACTCTCCAACCCCAGCTCCAACACCAACGGCATCCCGCCGTCGCAAGCCCTCTGTGACTCCCTCGCCGCCTCCTTCCACCGCAAGATAGCAGACATCCCTGACAGCTTCAACACTCAGACAGCCCCAACCGACAGCAACACAACAGACCCTCCGTACACCATCGGCCACGACCCCCTGCTAGCCTGGGCCAGCGTGAGCATCGATGACACCATCAAGACCATGCGCACAATCCACTCCGGCTCTCCGTCAGACCCATTCCCGCACCACGTCTTCAACAGAGCAAGCAGCTCCATCGCACCCCACCTACGCAACATCAACAATCTCTCCCTCGAGACCGCGACCTTCCCAGAGATCTGGAAACATGCTAAGATCAACGCCCCACTCAAAAAACCTAAGGCAGACACAAGAGACCTCAAGGACTTCCGGACCATCTCTCTGCTCCCCTTCCCGGCCAAGGTGATTGAGAAAACTGTCAAGAGACAGCTAACCCGATACCTCGAAGAAAACAGAATCTTGGACCCTTCCCAGTCAGGGTTCCGCAGCAACCACAGCACCGAGACTGCCCTCATCGCCGCCACCTACGACTTCAGGACCCTGCTGGACAACGGCGAGACCGTAGCACTCATCCTCCTAGACCTCTCTGCTGCCTTCGACACCGTCTGTAACCGCACACTACGCACATGCCCCACGCCACAGGGATCCGAGACAAGGCTCTGAATTGGACCACCTCCTTCCTCTCCTGCAGAACCCAGAGCGTCCGCCTCCCCCCATTCCGTTCCAAAGCCTCCGAGATCATCTGCGGCGTACCCCAGGGATCCTCCCTCAGCCAGACGCTGTTCAACATTTACAAGGCCCTGCTCGCACACGTAGCCCGACACATCTACCTCAACATAATCTTCTAAGCCGACGACACTCAGCTGATCCTCTCCCTCACCAAGGACCCCATCACTGACAAAGCCAACCTACACGAAGGAATGAAGGCCGTCGCCGACTGGATGAAGACCAGCTGTCTGAAGCTGAACTCGGACAAGACGGAGGTCCTCATCCTCAGCTCCAACCCTTCAGCCTGGGAAGACTCCTGGTGGCCGACGCACTGGGGGCAGCCCCAACACCCACCGACCACGCACGCAACCTGGGAATTATCCTCGACTCAACGCTCTCAATGACCAAGCAAGTCAACGCCATATCCTCCTCCTACTTCAACACCCTCTGCATGCTCCGCAAGATCTACCGATGGATCCTGACGAATACAAGAAAGACAGTCACCCAGGCCCTCGTCAGCAGCAGACTCGACTAGCTGAGAATGGAGAACCGCATTAAATTCAAGGCCCTGTGTTATATGCATAAAAGTAAAATGGGCACATCACCACAGTACCTGAATGCCCTAGTCCATCCCTACCTTCCAACATGTCATTTTCGATCCTCGACTCAGGCAAAATTTTCAGTCCCTAGGACCAGACGGTCCCGTTTCGGATTCACTACGGAGACAGGACATCTTCCCCCGTGATTAACGCACGGGCTGTCACATCACTAAGTTTTGACTTTGATGGAAACAACGCGGCTTGATTAACACCTTGTACGCTTTCTAATGAGAGGAGCCTATGGGCCCAACTTTGTGTCTAAATCAACGCCAAGCGTGTGGCGCTTTTGGTGTCCCCACCACACAACTTTGTCCTGATGAAGACCCCACAGTAAGGTGGAACTCAACCTACGTGTCAGGGGTCGAAACGTCGACTTTTTTCACCAACTCCTATCCATGAACAACAGAATCAGTGTTACTGTGTTCCGCCGTATGGACTAGGATTGCGATTGTTATTCTATGTGGTTTGTTAATATACCTGTGTGATGTCAACTATGAATACTGTGACCTGAATCTCTGAAACTTTTCACTTATCCCTCACCACAAACCCACTTACCTACCCTACCCCTTTCCCTTTCTTCAGGCACATTGTATATTCAAAATGAAGTGTTTTTGTCACATTGATACTTCAATGAGGATGTGATTAAATAACATCTCTCATTCACCTTCAGAAGTTTTTTCTTGTTTGTTTTTTATTCTTGCTTCATTGTTCAGAATTATTTGTTTTCTCTAAATGTATGTATTGGGACCATTCTCCCGCCAACATTGATTACGCAGGTCCCAGTACTTTTGGGTTTACCCTTCTATGTGACGGTCCCGTATGTGTCGCCGGTCTTTTTCCTATCTGGCCCCCTTACAATAGAAATCACTCCCCACTCCCCTTCGGCATGAAACCAAACATAAGAACTTTCGAAAAAGTCTCAAAACATGGTTATTTAACCAATAATGTTTTCCTCTCTCTGCTTGTTTAGGTCCGATGGCGCCGGGAAACCTCCGGGTAGCTGTGTGCCTTATCAAATTAAATTAATAATAAGAAAAATAAAAGAGAAATACCTGCACATTAACATGGCAGATAACAACGTTGGTGGGAATAGACCTTCAGTTGTTTAGAGAGGTGAAAGGCTCCCAGAAAAAAATTATAAGGATAATGATAAGGAGATCCATGTAGGTTGTGTACAGGACCATTTACAGAAACTGGGCAGCAGGGAAGAAACTATGATTTATTTTAGGCACCGTACCATGATAGGAAGCCATGGAAGGAGTGCGATAGTGCTAGACTGTCTTGGCCACTTAACACAAGTCTTACGCTGAAAAACCCCTATTGTGTCTCCAATTTGTTTTGCATGGTTTTACTGAGACATCCCCCTTTCTGATGTCAAGGACACCATTGTCATCAACTACAGGAGATATTTACTTAGGTGGTTAAGGTCTTACTGATACCCTGAACTTGCAGCTGGTTCGCCAGAAAGCTAAAGCTAAAGAGAAGAAGCCTAGTGAGTTCAAGGGAAAGAAGTTGAGAATAGATCACAAGAAACAAGAGCAAAGGAAGTGGAGAGACAGCAGGAACAAGCATTAGAAGAAAGGAAGAATAAGAAGAGGGAAAAGGAAAGGGAAAAGAAATTCAGGAAAATGAGGGAGGAAGAATTGGGAGTGGGAAAGGACTGCCTTACAGAAGGAACACTCAGTCGAAGTACCTGTCAAGGTTCCAAAAGAAATGGTGCACATATATATGGAAGGTCAAGTTGGAGTGGTTTGTGAGTTCTGAGATTGCTTGGACAGCAAAGGCATTGAATTAGATTATTGGTGTAATGGATGATTCAAATGAGGATGATAGGCAGCAGCGGTTTGATCATAGGGGTGCAGGGGCGTTGACCCTCAACTGCTGCAAGCCACTACGTCCCAGGCTCCGTGTGATAAATTAAATTAGCCTCCTACGCCATACCTCCATTCAATTGTATTTCCTAATGTGGCCGAGGTTTGGAGCTCTCGGTGGGTGGGAAGAGCAGCTGAGACTGAAACTGAGCAGAGCATGTTAGATTGACCGGTATTTTTACTGTGGCTAACCTGACATGCACACTTCAGGCTTCCACATTGAAGGCTATCATGGAGCTGCGTCAGCAAAGGCACATCCCCATCAGTCATCAATAGAGCATTGTGCTTGCAATGCCCTAGCCAATCCAAGCCCTTCTCTTATGCTGCTTAGTATTATATGCAGCATAAGAGCAGTGCTCGGATTGAATGGGTAGCTGAAGCTTATTTTTCCCGACCAGGATTTGAAACTAATTGCGAGGAAGGAGGATTAACCTCAGGACTCGGAATGCTTGCAGTAGAAGAAGATCGTTGAAGTAAGTCTCTTTATTATATTCATCTATGTATATTTCATGGTAATGCCCCACAATTTTTAAAGTCAGCAGCCACCAATGATGATAGGGTTGAAGACTGAAAAATTGTGGTAATAGTTGAGTGGGGTTAAGAACCCACCTCAATAGTAACCATAATCCTCGTCATGGTGAATCCTTAGGGTGATCAAACTAACCTGAGCACAATGCCCTGGTGGCTATGGTATCTAGCAGACAGTCAACTTAGAGGCAACGCATAAAGCATTTTTATTGTACTCAAACAAGAATAAAGTCAAAACACGACATAGAAAAAACCTGAACGAATTTAGAAACAGAGTGCATTTTAATAAATATGATGACACCAAAATGACAAAACCCCAATAAGCAAAATCGGAGTTAATTTTTAAAACAAAAAGTTTAAATGTAAAAATTGCACCAAAAAGTATTAAGTGCTAACCGTGGTCATATGGTTGCACGTGACCTGTAACTATGAGCAAGGCAAGGCCAACCCATGATGAAGCTTGTGACATATTGTTAGCTATGAGGCACAAATACCTGCTAACTCACCAAAACGAGCTTGCATTCATCACATAACATGGTTAGTGGGCAATGCCACACAAATTCCTATTTTGAAATTAATGGAAAAGAAAATGATAGGTCATTGCCCTATCCATTGTAACACAACAACAGATATTTTACAGATATTTTCTTCTGTCTTCGAAGTAATGCATTTATAAAGTTGTTGCTACTAATATAATTCGTAAATGATGCCATTCCCCAAAGGGTAAAGCAATGTGCTGCTCTCTCGAAAACTACAGTTGCATTCAAGTGTTCTTTAGTGTTTTTTCTTTCAACTATACGAACGTATCACTGGATGGAACTTGAGACAATTTGAACATGTGTCCTTCTCTACAGACGGTCACTTGAAAATTCGTTTTGAGGCGATAGAATAAGTACACATGTCATTTAATTTATGAATCTTTAATGATAACTTCAGAAGTAACTTTAATATATTCCCTTATTTCGCGTTCCAGGGCACGATGTAGATGTCTTAAATAATAACAATGTGCTTACGTCTCTTCAAATCCTTCTTTGGTGAAATATTCATGCTTCAGTAGTGCAGATGCTGTCGCCCTATCAGAAGGCTCAATTTGTAAACAAACCTGTAAAAGGATGCAAACGGGTCAGAATCACGTCCATTATTACAACTTGTAATAGATATTTTCAAATAAAGTACCATAATGAAAATAACAAACGAGATATAACATCAAAGTCCAATTAAGCTTTGTCCATGAGAAAGAGCAGTGCTACTGTTGTAGTAATAACACCTGGTTTTGATATAGGTTAAATATTCTCAGTGGGTAACTGTGGGAGAGGCTTACGCTATTTACTCAACTACAGCTTTTTGTGGCTTATTTACAAGCCCCTTGCGCCACCTGTATGTCACTTTTCCCATGTTAAAAATGAAGCAAAAGTAGCACAAGAGGCTTGTAAATAAGCCCCTTTGTCTTTTGTTACATCATATTTGAGCATATCACATCCACCATCTCCGAGGCTCAAACTCAAGAATAAGGGTTCCACTTGATGTGCCTTTTTAGGTCTCTGTAGACAGCTGGAGTGGTTTTAAAAATCTTTTGTTTTTTTGGAATTTGTTTTGAATTACATATCTTTCGTAATGGAGAAAAACAAGAAATAGTACTGGTATGTGGTCTGTTCCTTCAGCCATCAGGTGCTTCCATCCATTACTTGTTAGGTTGTCATCCTAATTTTGGATCGGCGTGCAAAAGTATTTCTTCTTCATAGATAGCAGCCATTTCATTGGTGAATAGATATATTCGCCTGCCTATGTAGTGCTTTCATCAATCACAATGAATGGATTCTTGCATCCATCTACTACAATGCAACTGCACTGCTATCATGACTAGGACTGTACCGCACAGCAGCACACTCTTGCTCCCATTTCAGCCCAGCTGAGTTGCACTACGCAGAAGGATTAGTTACTTACCTGTAATCCTAGTTCTCTTCCAGGTGTATACTCATTAAAGTCATAAGCACTGAATAATCTCCGCCCATGAGCGGGAACCCGGAACACATAATAAAATATGATATATATATATATATATATATATATATCAATAGTACATAGTACTAAACAAATTATACACATATATATGTATAAATCAATAATATGCAGCCCAACATAACCCATAGGCTAATAAAGCCATCATTACATATTTTCCGCAGTATGAGAATAAACTATATAAACAATGCAATAAACAGGCCTGAGCCTAAAAAGCGTTCCAAAATCGGCAAAAAGCCTTTTATTTTCATCAAAGAATCTGTAATAAAAGGCAAATAGCCTAAGAAGGCTGCATACAGAAAAACTATCCCTGTACAGAAAATCAGACTGCCACCTCGCCTTTAAAGCCTCAGAGAATCTGAACACTTTGCCTTTAAGGCCTCCAGGGGAACTCTGTTCCCATCATGCACCACAGGTGACAGTTAGGTCAGTTCTTTTGTACGGTACAGTAAACTTAGCAGGTATCTGCATCCAGAAATACAATATTACTATATTCAAAAAACCATAAAGCTACTGCTCGCCCGGGGAGGCGGGAGGGTGCTTATGACTTTAATGAGTATACCCCTGGAAGAGAACTAGGATTACAGGTAAGTAACTAATCCTTCTCTTCCAGGGGATACTCATTAATAGTCATAAGCACTGAATAGAGTAGCAAGCTCATACCCACAAGACGCGGGCGAACAGAAAAAATAATAACAACAGCTTTAACACACAGATCTTAGCAAGAATTAGCAAATACATTTCTGAGAGATGCTTGTCCAACTTGTGCATCTGCCTGTGTGTCTGAGTCAAGACAATAATGACGAGTAAAAGTATGCACTGAATGCCATGTAGCTGCCTTACAGATTTCTGCCATAGAAAAATTGCTAAGGAGAGCTGTGGTGGAAGCTTTCCCTCTTGTAGAATGCACCTTTGGTCTTCCTAACAAAGACCTATTTGACAACTGAGAAGCTAGAAGAATACAAGAAACAATCCATCTAGAAATGGACCTCTTAGAGGCTGCAGAGCCTGTATTAATAGGACCATAGCTAATGAACAAACGGTCTGACTGTCTCAAAGTCTTTGTTCTGTCCAAGTAAAACTTAAGGACCCTCTTCAGATCTAAGGAGTGAAGAGCCCTTTCAGCAGGACCGGTAGGATTTGGGAAAATTGTAGGCAAGGTTATGGCCTGATTAATATGAAAATCTGACCTTACCTTGGGCAGAAAAGCAGGATGCGTCCTGAGTACCACTCTATTAGAATGAAAAACTGAACGGTTCTTTGCAACACAGAGCCTGGATCTCGCTCACTCTACGAGCAGAAGTAATGGCTACCAGGAACGCTACCTTCCAAGTTAAGTGTTGCAAGGAAGTCTTATGTAAAGGTTCAAAAGGAGCACTCACTAACTTAGTTAACACCACATTAAGCTCCCAAGGTGGAGAAGGTGACCTGACTGGCGGATACACCTTTCTCAAACCTTCCAGAAAATCATTCACTACAGGCATCCTAAAAAAGGAGGTCTGAGTAGGTGATTTTCTGTAGGCTGTGATCGCAGCAAGGTGGACTTTAATAGAATTAAACTGAAGACCAGATCTTGTTAAATATAAGAGATAAGGCAAAATCACCTGTTCCTGACCATGGATAGGATCAAAATCATTACTCTCACATCACAGATAAAATCGTTTCCATTTAAATCCATAGGATTTCCTTGTAGAAGGCCGCTTCGCCTCCTTAAGGATGCGCATACAGTCAGGATTCAACTGCAAGTGTCCATACTGGATGACTTCAGGAGCCATGCTGCCAGGCGTAGGGAGGACAGATTGGGGTGGAACACTCTACCCTTCTGCTTGGACTGAAGATCCGGGCGACACGGCAATCTCCTGTGTGGCACTTCCGACAATTGAATGAGATCTGGAAACCACAATTGGCGTGGCCACTCGGGGCAATCAGAATCATCCTGGAGTTGGTTTTGTACATCCTGTTGATTACTGTTGGTATCAATGGGGTTGGCGGAAAAGCGTACAGTAAGTTCTGACACCAGTCTATCAAAAGGGCATTCCCTTGAGACCCGTTCTGGGGAAACCTGGACGCGAAGACGGGGCATTTTGCGTTTTCCGCGTCTGCGAACAGATCGATATCAGGTGTTCCCCATGCCTGGAAAATACTGTTTGTGACTTCCTGGTAGAGAACCCAATCGTGAGCCTCAACGAAGTCTCTGCTTAGGAAATCTGCCTGCGAGTTGAGGGTTCCCGGCAGATGCACAGCTGTTATCGACAAGTCTCTCGCTAGTAACCAATTCCAGATGGTCTGGGCTTCTATGGACAGAGTCCTGGACCGGGTACCCCCATGCTTGTTTAGATAATACATTGTAGTTGTATTGTATGTTTGCAGAGGAGGGACCGAGCCTGGAATGATGGAAACAGGGACTTGAGGGCTAGATGAACCGCCCGTAGCTCCAGCATGTTAATGTCATAGCCCTTCTCGGAGTCGGACCATAGCCCTTGTACTTGCAGAGGGCCCATATGAGCACCCCAACCCTGGAGTGAAGCGTCTGTGATCAGAGTTTGAACAGGAGGATCTTGATGAAACAGAACTCCTCTCATCAAGTGTGATCTCTTCATCCACCACCTGATGGAGTCCTCGGCGGACTGATGAAGAAGAATTCGATCCTCCCAGCACCCTGTCCCCACTGATCCACTAGACACTGTTGCAGAGGACGCATGTGCAATTTTGCGTTTGGAACTATGAAGATGCACGATGCCATGGATCCCAGAAGAGAATATACTTGACGAACTGTCGGATAAGTGGATTGACGAAGAAGTTGACACTTCGACCTGATTGATAACCACCTCTCCTTAGAAGGACACACGTTTTCACTTTCTGTGTCCAAAAGAGCTCCCAGGTAGTGGATCCGCTGAGTCGGGTTCATAATCGATTTTTTTAAATTGACCTGGAGACCCAACCTGTGCATGAGATGAAGGCATATGGACAGATGATCTTCCAACAGAGTTGGGGACGAACTTTTTAGGAGCCAGTCGTCCAAGTAAGGATAAATGAAAATTCTCTGTTTCCGAAGGAAGGCAGCAACCACCGCCATACACTTGGAAAGCGTTCGGGGAGCTGAACTTAGCCCGAATGGAAGTACTGCATACTGGTAGTGATGAACAGACACTTGAAACCAGAGAAATTTGCGATGCCTTTTGGAGATTGGAACATGAAAATATGCATCCTTCAGGTCGATGGAACACATCCAGTCCCCCTGATGTAACTGGGGGAATATTTGATGGAGCGCTAACATTCAAAACTTCTCCTTTCGAATGAAACTGTTCAACAGTCTCAGATCCAGTATGAGCCTGAATTCTGCTTTGGGACCTTTCTTTTTCACCAGGAAAAAACGGGAGTATGGAACTTGGTTTCGCTGTGGAAGAGGAACTTTCTCTATGGCTTTCTTGCACAGAAGGATGTTTGCTTCTTTTTGCAAAAACTTTAGATTGTGATGAAACATTGTCTTCGGACTGATAACGGGAGGAGGTTTCTTGAATTTGAGGAGGTAGCCATTCTGGATAATGCCGATGACCCACCTGTCCTTTGTTAAGGTTCTCCACTCGTCCAAGTATGATGCAATGCTTCCTCCTACCGGAGTGGACCACGGCTGTGAAGGAAGTTTCTTCTCATTGCTTCTGAGGCTGTTTTGTAGCAGAGGACTGTTGTCTGTTTCCTCCCCTGCCTCGCCCAGGTCTGCGCTGCTGAAACTGAGACCTCTGTTGGTTCTGGCCTTGATTTTGGGAAGACCAGTTTGACGTTTGCCCACGTTGCTGAAATGACCTCTTGTCGTAAGGACGAAAATTAGGACGGCGGAAGTCTTTCTTCTTCTCCAGGACCACTGCCTTCAGAGTGTCCAGCTCCGACTTCATCTTGGTCATCTCATTATCCGCATGAGATCCAAATAATGTCGACCCATTGAAAGGTAGGTTAACTATCTTCCTTTGGGCATCTGGCTTAAGACCCATGAGACGCAGCCAAGCCGACCTTCTGGAGCATATGGCGTGGGCATAACCGTGCGCTGCCAGATCCGCCGAATCCGCAGCCGCACTTATACTTTGATTTGCCACCAATCCACCTTCTTCAACAATCTCCAGGAAATCTTTCTGATCTTCCTTTGGAAGTTTGTCCGCAAACCTTGCCATAGAGTCCCATAACAAGCGATCATAGCGACCCAGCAAAGCCACAGCACTGGCCACTCTCATGACAGAACCAGCTGTGTTACACATCCTTCGGCCCAAGGAATCCATATTTTTACTGTCTTTCTCCGGTGGAGCAGATGAGACAAACGTAGCCGAATGGGCCTTCCTGGCTGCCGCCACTATGAGAGAATCTGGTGGTGGATCTGTGCCGGGAAAAGGGGGTCTTGATCAGGTGCCTTATATTTTTTCGCAATTCTTGAGGGCCCTGATCCCACTGTGGCTGGCGTAAAAAATGTCTTCATTGACAGACGACTTCACCTGAGGCACTGTCATAGTAATGTTGAATTTGCTAGCCCCACGACAAAATACCTCATTGAATGTTCCTAAATCATCCACAGGCGAAACCCTAGAGGGTGGCGTTAATGAGATCGTGGGCGAATAGTCTCTGTAAGAAGACCTTGTTGGAGAGGAAGAAACAGGAGATCTATGTCTTCTCTCAGAGGTAGTAGACCGATGCCTACTGCGCTACCTAGAGCGTGAACGCCTTCGCACTGGAGATCTGGATCTCCTTGGAGACCCACAAGCTGGTGGTCTCGAAGCCTCCATAGCAAGCGGTCTTTGATCAGGTCTTGGATGCATCTTCCAATGACGGATACTCTCTAGCCATCTTGGAGACATGCGTACAGGAGGTGTTTTACGCACCGGAGAGCCCTCCGGGGAAACCTGCACAATCTGTATTCCCATTGAAGAGGAAGAAGCAGATGAAGAAGAACTCGGAATAGAATGAGGAGATCCAGAAGCTGGAGTTTGCACCTCTCTGGGAATCAACTGCCTTTCTCTTGACGCTGATTTCCTTGACATCGAGTCAGAATGCGCCACCACTGAAGAATCTTGGTGTGGAGAGGCTCGACCACTGGAGATCTGTCCACAGATGCCCTTGACTGCAGGCCATGTGACACAGGCCTTGGAGGGTCATCCATTCCCTCGACGCCGACTCAGACCTCGACAAAGACCTATGAGAGGTCCTTGAGGCTGATCTAGAATGCCTCAACGCCGACCGTGAGACAGGTGGCGGAGACCTCGACGTCGACTTCCTCGAACATTTTCTCGACGCCGACCGGACCTTCTCAAGCCTCGGGCCCGAGGCATGCCTCGACGTCGAACTATGTCTCGACTGTGACCTCGATCGTCATCTCTTCTCAGATCTCGACGTTGTACCTTCATCTCTCGACGTCGATCTGAATTTTTCTCTCGACGTCGACCTCACTCTTACTCTCGACGTCGAGCGCTTTCTCTCTCTCGACGTCGAACGCCTTGCTCTCGACGTCGTCCTCACAGCAATCGACACCAGATGTCTCGACGGTGACCTCGATCTCCGCTTCGACGCTGACTTATGCCTCACCGGCGATGTCTTCTACGTCGATGCAGTTTTCTCTGGTCTCGACGTCGACCTAGGTTTCGCCGCCGCACTTACTTTCTTCGACGTCGACGCCTCCTGATGTCGTTTTTTCTTGCTTTTACCTTCAGGAGAAGCAGATCTTCAACGTTTTGAATGAGAAGAGGGCCTTCCAGATGACAATACACTCCTTGCCCCCTTTTCATGACGTCCTTCTCTCTCCATAAGCCCCAAAAGCCGAACCTTTTCCCTTTCCTTCAAAGTTCTGCTGGAAAGCTTGAGGCAATGATAACATTGTTCCACATCATGTGTGGAAGGGAGACAAACCACACAAACAGAATGAGGATCTGTTTTGGACATCTTCTTCCCACAGACAGGAAGGACACTTATAGAATAAAGGTGGCATAACTGACTAAAAAAGTTTTGAAGATTTAGTCAAAAAAGGTCGAAAAACACCACCAATAATCAATACTGTCAAAAAAGACAGGAAAAAAACAAATTCTGACTGAAAACAGTCAAATTCAGCCGAGCTCAAGTTCCAGGTTCCTCACAGAACAAGCCAGAAAAAATAACTGACCTAACTGTCACCTGTGGTGCATGATGGGAACAGAGTTCCCCTGGAGGCCTTAAAGGCAAAGGGCTAGATGTCGGTAACGGCCCAAAATCGGTAAAATCGTCCGTTACCGACCGGTATTGAGAAAAAGAGATGTAGGTGTCAAAAATATACCGAATCGGTAAATATGAATCGGTAAAATACCGATTCTGTATTTTCCGAATACATATTTACCGAATCGGTATTTACCGATACCTTATTTACCGAGTCCTTATTCACCGAATCAGTAAATAAGAAATCGGAAAAAAATGCCCATCGAGATGTAGGAAAGGCAAAAAATACAGAATTCCGTGAAAATCGGTATTTAAGAGTCGGTATTTACCATGGACTGAAAGCAGGTGGTAACCATGTGCAGGGTATAAAAAAGGGCCCAAAATGCAACAGTGTTGCTAAAATGGCGGCACTCTATGTGATTGCGAGGAGGCGAATGCTACAGGCCTGAGGGTATGGCAAATGGAGGAGCAGGTGTACAGGCAGAGGATCACTCTGTTCCAATTGACTGAGCCTGAGATACTACAGAGGTACAGGCTGCACCCCAGAACCATCATGGACTAATAAGGGACCTCCACCCATAGCTGGATCACCCAACAGCCAGGGCCCACGCCATCCCACCCCATGTCCAGGTGCTGTGTAGCTTACACCTGCTGGCCTCTGGGAGCTACCAGAGTGTGATAGCTGCAGTAGGAGGTGTATCCCAGAGCTGCCCTGACGCAGAGAATGGGACATTACATCCGGTTCCCTGACACACCTGCGGAACTTGCAAAAACCAAAACTGATTTTTATGGACTGGCACACTTGCCGCATGTGATAGGCTGCATAGATGGCACCCACATTCCCCTATGCCCACCTGCAGCCACCGAACACATATACAGAAATAGTAAGTCTACGCACTCCATCAATGTGCAGGTGATATGCAATGCTGGCAACATCATCACCGACATAGTGGCCAAATTTCCTGGGAGCACGTACGACTCCTACATTTTCCAGAACAGTGGAATTTACACACGACTAGTTGCTGGAGATTTTGGAGATGGGTATCTGCTAGGTAAATAAGTGTAACACACCCTGTAATGAATGGCAGCTGAATGTGCAATGTGATTGTAACTCATGTACCTCTCATTCCCTCCCAGGTGATAGTGCATATGCCCTGCGTTCCTTTGTGCTCACACCGTACCTCAACCCAACCAACAGAGCCGAAAGGCGATACAATGTGGCACACAGGTCTACTCGCAACGTAGTGGAGCGAACATTTGGACTCCTCAAGAGCAGGTTCCGCTGCCTCCACAAGAGTGGAGGTGCTCGACAGTACACCCCCATCCTGTGTTGCAAGATAATAGTGACCTGTGCCATTTTGCACAATCTTGCTACCAAGGAAGGCACAGAGGTGGAGTTGACACATCACGAGAACATCGATGATGAGCAAGAACATGCAGAGCCCCAGGCAACACGACCAGCAGCACTAGATGGTAGATTGAGACGGACAGAAATTACACATCGATATTTCTAGGTAATGTATGACACATAGACAGGTGTAGTGTTTGACAAGTGTAGTTTAATCTTCACTACATCATCATTGTCACATCGGTAAAGGCTTAAGTATTCAAAGTCAATGTCTCTGACTACTCCTGCTCAGTTGCCGTCACTGTGTGCAGTTAAGTCAATCAGCAGCATAGGTCAGTGCTTATGTCCATGCACCACATTGCTTGATTGTTGAGCCTGGCTTCCAGATTCCCTGCTGGGGCCTGACTCTGCATGGCTGCGCCTGCCGCTCCTGCGCACCTCCGGAACTGGTGTGCTAGAGCCACTCCTGCTGCTTGACCCCTCTGTCTCCTCCACACCCGGGTCACCAGCATTGCCAGTGTTTGTGTTGAGCATCTGCTCCATTGCAGAGGTCACTCTTCCGATGCCCTCTGTCAAGTCTGTGCAGCAGTGCACTACTGCATCCTGCATGGAAATAGAGCGTCTGCACAGTAGTGAGGTACTTGTTGCAAATCTGTTCATGGCCTTTGTTTGTTGGCGCATATACTGTCGATCCCTGGCACGCTGCAGATGATCTCTGTCCAGCTTATCCGACAGTACTCCCATGTATGTGGAGATGTCTGTAATCCCCTTTGCAATTACATCCAGACTTGATGCAATGTGGCCTATGCCCTTGTCCATGTTGGACATTTTACTGTTCATGCAGCGAACCTGCCTATGCATGGCTAACAGTGCTTTGGCCTGCTGGCGCTGTACCTTCACCATTGTGCCCTCCAGGCCACAGAAGATGCTCTCCCCTTCCTGCCCCTCCCCACCCTCATGTGCCCTCCTGCCAAGAACACTGGTGCGCGCAGTGCCTGCTGCTATCGGTGGTCCAGCCCTGTCCGCCACAGGTGCATTCCTGTGGGGGATATCATCCTCATCCTCAGAATCAGAGGTTTGCAGGATCCTCTGAGGGGGCTCCTCATGTCTACTTGCCCCTCCCGGCATGGACACCCTGGACATTGCAATGGGTGTGTTTGACAGGTCTGGAGATCCAAACAACAGAGGTGAAAGTGGGACAGGTGTTGTGGGTCGGTCTGGTGATGAGGCTGCCTGGGTGGTGTCGTTGCCTCCTTCTACCGCGCTGTGACCAGATTTTCTCTTCTCTTTCCCCCCTCTCTTAGGTGCTGGTGCCCTCTCCTCCCTTGGTGATGCTGAACTGTATGAGGACTCTCCTGTGGAATGAAATTGACATAGGGTCAATGTTGTTGTTCATCAGTGTGTAGTTCATAAATAAATAGTCTACACAACTTTGCCCAGTGCACAATGTGTGTTTGGTGATGTGTGTGGCATGCCTTGCAGAGTCATGTGGTGGATGCTTTGCATATATGTATTCATGACTACGCCTACCATGATGCATTGCTGCCACCAAGTCTGAGTTGTTATGCAGTATGATGAATCTACACAGTGGGGTACAGGGTCAGGTTGTGGATAAGGGTACATGCCTCTTACCTTGCTACTTTGTAGCTTTTGCTGTGCTGTCCAGGTCTCCTATCCCATGGATGCATTCTGGCTCCATGGTGGTTTCCACTAGCTCCTCAATCGCTGTCAGCTTAGCTGCTTTGCTCCTGCCACCTCCAGTCTCACCAGCATCCTTTTTCTGGGCTGCAATCTTTTTTTTTGTCACGATGCGCAGGTCATACCACCGCTTTTTTATGTCCTCAATCTCCCGGTGGGTCAAACCAATGGTATTCACTTTGCCCTGTATGGAAATCCAAATGTTCCTCTTCACAGTCTCTGCAACATGAACTGGAACAAGGTAACAGAAGAGCACCTTACCTCCACCCTCAATCACGCTCCCCCTCCTGCCACGCCCGGCATCAACTCTGCAGCCTACAGACTCAAAAGATGGATCACCGCCTGCGCAGACAAGCTCTCTCCCTTTGGAACTCTAACAAACAGCACCTCACAAAAGCCACCTGCTTCACCGACAACCTCAGAGTACCCAGACGCACCTGCAGACGGCTTGAGAAAGTCTGGAGAACCAGCAAAACCCCGAAAGCAAGGACCAGCTACAAGAACGCGATGACAGAATACCACCAACGCATCAGATCCACCAAAAGGAACTTCATCCAGGACAAGATCCTTGTCAACTCCAGCAACTCGAAGGAGCTCTTCAGCACCATACAGGAATTCAGGAGGCACAAAGGTCAGCTGCGGAGTACCCCAAGCTAAGTCGCTCCACCCCACACTCTTCAACATATACATGGCCCCCATCGCCGCCATCATTAGACAGCATGGACTCAGCATAGTGTCCTACACCAACAACACTCAGCTCATCCTCGCCCTTACCAATGGAACCCAACACCACCAGGCTCTGCTTCCAGAAGGAATGAAAGACGTTGCCTCCTCGATGAGCAGCAGCTGCCTGAAGCTCAACTTTGAGAAGATAGAAGTACTCATCCTCGGAAACACTCCCACCGCAATAAAGACCTGAAACAAACTCCCACTCAGCATCAGAAGTTCCCTCACTCTGCATGCTTTCTGGAACAGCCTCAAAGACCTGGCTCTTTGAGTAAGATGTTGCTGCACGATTCCCCCCCCCCCCAAAGCGCCTTGAGACACTCACTGGTGAGTAGTGCGCTTCACAAATCCCAGATTGATTGTTTGATTGATAAACAATGGTAATCGCAATGAAGCTGCCATTCTCAAGAGATGTGACAGTGCAGGCTGAAGCAGATGCCAAAAAGGGCAGGAAAAAGGATATCAATATTGAAGCAGATCTTGGGGCGTGGCTAGCAGCCGTCCACTATGGCCGCCGCCTGAAATTTCTAAAGCCCCCACCGTCATCTCCGACGTCTTTCCTGTGCATACATGCTCGTCCCCACCTCCACAGTGCGTGAAGGAGCCGATTTGGGTGCAACGCACAGGAACTGAGCGCAGACTCTCTGCTACGCCTGGGAGACGGCTGCAAGGACTCGGAGTGCTCCGACCGGCGTTGCGAGAATAATCTTATCACGGGCTTGCCATGCTCATGGTCCTAGCTGGATTCTATCCCTCCGCCCCTTACTGAACGAATATTCTTGGGGAGACTCTGAGAACACTGCAAGTGGGTCCCCCGTAAAACGCCGGAGTGCTACCCAAACCCAGGCGCCCCTGAAATAACTTTGAGACATTCCAAGCCAGCAACTGCCGCATAGCTGTGGGGGTGCGTGAAACAGCGCAAAATCAGACAACTGTTGCTCAGGATAGCACTCCTTAGTATGAGTAGCAGAATCAAACATGCAATTAGGACCCTTAAGAGCCTACACAACCAGCAGAAAAGTGACCAAACACTAACAGAAGAACATCACTGGTCCATTCATGAAAGCGCGCCGCCTGGTGGTCTTGAGTGCGCCACCACTCTGATCCCCAGCCTGTGCGCACACAGAACAACAACCGTTTCCTGTGGTAGGACACCCGAAAGGCCGCAGGTGCATTACCCAAACAGGCAGCGGTGAGTACTACCACTCCAGTTTCTTGACCGCTGCGTGATACGACCCAAAACACATAGCGATGGGGGGTAGGGGTCAGGGTTTCGCACACCAGACCAAATTGGATAATTACACATGCATTAAAAACCAACAGGAAACAATGACCCAACCGTCTACGTTGGCTCCAGATGAGGCCTTGTTGGAAGGGCCAGAAGTAACATTGTAGGATATTCTCTCTACCTTGAATAAGGTGCACACAGCCCTTGACTTTCGTATTGGCACGCTATCGGTAGAACTCTCACTGATCCGAGCAGACTTTAAAAACATGAGGACACGAGTCACGGAAGTGGAAACCACAACGGGGACTTTACATGACGATACCACTGAACTTAAACATCAAGTGCGCCAACTCGAAACTGAAAGTATGATAATGGCTGCTAAACTGGACGATTATGAAGGCCGTTGGTGACAAAGGCACCAGTTCCAAGAGAATAAGGACTACACAACGACCTCTTCCACCTGTTGAACTGTAAAGTCCATAGTCCCATCGGGTTCTGTATCTAATTGGAGACTTCTTTGATAATATTGACCGGAGAATTGAGAAATTACTTCTGGTAACAAGTTACAACCACTGAAGCATATTTACAGATGAAAGGAGGCTACCCCTTTACAAAGGTAACGGGAAATGGGAAATAGGCACTCTGCAATGTTTGGGAGGCGGGTAGTTCTAAGTTCGTCATGCAGGTTGGCAGGGAGGAGGGAGGGACAGGTAACAGTGACTGTTAAATTTTTTCTAGTTTGTTTTTATGGCTCAATTGTATTTCTAAGGCGACTTGCAACTTCACAGTGATGTTTCCATTGAAATCACTGTTAGGGATATCCCGCAGCAATGGCTTAAAGGACACCAATGTCCACACCTACTGCCCCTGATGTTCCCAGGACATGCCCCACATACGCTCTGTCACTGTCGCTCATCTCCTGGAATGTTAATGGCTTGGGAGACAAGCTAAAGAGGGGACTCGTGCTGCAATATCTCAAGCGCAAGGCGCCAGCGGTAGCTTTGATACAAGAGACCCATCTAGTGGGATCGACTTGTAAAGCCCTAGACCGTTGGGGTTTCAAATTTGTGGTACACTCGGAATTCACATCAGGCTCACGGGGGTGGGAATCTTGGTTAAAAAGCACTTCCCTCTGATCATACAACGCACTTACATGGATGACCAAGATCGCTTTGCAGCGGTTTCTTGCAAATGGGAAGGACACACAATCAATTTAGTCACCGTTTACATTCCTCCGGTGCTCCACTCGCTGGATTTTCCAGCACTTGGCAAATTTCTACTCACAATTCCGGAAGGAGAACGAGTAATTGGGGGGGATTTTAACATTACACTGGATGACAATCTGGATCGAACGCCCCCTAGGCTACAACACCGTATTCACACAAACTTTGCTCACTTTTTTGATGCCTTCGGCTTGATAGACACCTGCCGCTTTTTAATTCCTGCACATGTGCCAATACACTTACCACTCCGGTGCTCACAACAGTCTCTCTAGAATCGACTACATACTTACATCAACAGATAGTGTGGGTAGATTCCGAGAGATATAATATCTACCCCGAGGCATCTCTGACCATCCCCCTGTACTTGCTGAATAAGCTGTGCAGATACCAAAACGCCCTTAGATATACCCAATATACCCTGGCAATTTACAAAACCCCAAGATTTGGAAGGGATTGCTTACCTACACAAAATTTATTTCACTGAAAATGAGCCATCAGTGTCCTCTCCTCTGACTCTCTGGGAAGAGTACAAATCTGTCCTATGAGGACAGGCTATATCCTTAAACTCAGGTCATACAAAAAAAAAGCTGTAGGTAATAGAAACCCTAGAACCTGAATTGAATCAACTAGAATCATTGCATTCCCAAGACACCTCCGACACTAACACACATAGGCTACGTACGAAGCAACAAGAATACAAGGAGTAGTTATGGGAGGACGCTAAAACCAGACTCACAGCGGTTCGCCACAGGGCTTATGAGGCAGAGGACAAGGCAGACAAGCTTCTGGCCTGGCTAGACAAATGAACGCGAGTGGATAGATGGGTGCCAGAGCTCTGATTATACGATGGGACACTTACATCAGACCCACAAGGAATAGTAGACGCCTTAGCAGAGCACTACGAGCACATTTATACACTCACGATCAACACTGACTTACAAGATGCGTTCCTATGAGATATGCACTTACCTACACTCACACAATAAGATACCCAATTACTAGAAGCAGACCTAACCACGGACAAACTAACACTCGCTAGGGGAAACTCACAGTCAGGAATAGCCTCAGGTCCTAATGGCATACCCATCGAACATTCCAAGCGGGTGGCTGCTAACTGGCCCCCACCTGTTAAAGATGTATGAAGTTAGCCTGGAAAAGGGAGAACCTGGAGTATATGGCCTGGAGTATAACTTGGTTGTAGTCTGTTCATTCGCTAAATGGGTTGATGCATTTCCCACATGGAGAGCACGTAGGTTTATAGTAGCCAAGTTGCTGTTGAGGGAGTTGATTCGATTTGGCCTCCCAACTTCTGTTGAGGCTGATTGTGGTACCCACTTCAAGAATGGAGTGCTTCAGATAATTTGTACATGTTTTGAGATAAACAAAGGATATTCCCTTGAAAAATATACAGTGAAACAATTTGAAACTCCAAGCAAGTAGTTCAATACATATAATCAACAACAATTATGCAAAACATTTCTTTTGTATTACAATTTATTAAATTACACAATTTATTTAAAATACCAAGTGGACAATAGCACCACTTACACAAATAAAAACAGTTAAAAAAATTAATAAGACAAATGATCAAAATACATTTGCATTTGATCAATTTCCATAAATTGTGTAATTTAATAAATTGTAATACAAAAGAAGTTTTTTGCATAATTGTTGTTGATTTTATGTATTGAACTACTTGCTTGGAGTTTCAAATTGTTTCACTGTATATTTTTCAAGGGAATATCCTTTGTTTATTGGTTGGTTAACCCTACTTCCCTTGATTTTAATTTAAAGGGGTACCTCTCATGATTTCTACATGTTTTGAGATAAAGCAAAGTTTCTACTGTAATATCAATCACAATTCCCTGGTGTGGAGAAGAGAAAGAATAGTGCACTCAAGAATAAACTGACACAAGTCTACGCCTCAACAGTTATGAAATGGCTTCATGCCCTTCCCCTTATATCGATGAATATGAGAAGTACCCCAAATACGAAGTTAGGTTTATCTCCCCCCTGAAATTGTCATGGGAAGAGCAATGCGATTTGCACATGTACCTTCAGCTGCATTTGTTTCAGTAACTGATTGTATAATTCTGGATTAGTGAAAAAGGTATGTCTGCTATGGTAAAATCTGTCCCTCACCAGGCGGATGCAGTCACCGCGAGATTACAGAGACAATCCCAGCTACAGTCTGAACGCAGAGGACCGGATTCTCATCCGTAAACATGTTCTCAAGGGGTGTTCAGATAAAAAGGTGGAGTGGCTCTTACCAAGCTATCCTGACTACCAACATTGCAGTTAAGAGTGCAGGAGTATCTCAATGGATCCATGCTGCACATACAAAGAGAATTAGAGCAGGTAAAATTGTGGAAGAGGCAGAAGAAGGTGATTATCAAGGTGCACAGACTACTGAATGAAGTGATAGTTTGAGTGACAGTACAGGCTACAATTGCATTGTATAGCCAGAGGGGGGTGGAAAACCATTTGGCAAAGAAACTTCTGTAACTGGTGAAGATTAAGAACAAGTTGAAAATCAAAAGCAATATCAAAGGCAACAGTTTCAGGTGAGTATGAGTTCAGATGGAGAACTTAAAACTCCAGATGCCCAGTTTCAAAGAAATCAGAGTGAAAGGCTGTTGTCATGTTTTGCATGCACAGGTGGCAGAAAGAAGAAGGAAGAAGTAGACTCCAATCAAAATAAGCTTGACAAGTTTCTTTAAAAATATATATTTTTATTGATTTTCTGCAACATAATATTATTGGCATCTGCAGTACAACATATTCCAATTTTGACATTATAATAACGGAAGTTGTAATGTCAGTGGCTGGTCCAGCCATTGATGAGGAAGATCCATCTTGTATTCTGTGTTGCCACACATGTCCATAGTAGAGTACCTTTACATACAGTATATACAAGTTGTAAGTACATCAGGAAAATCCTTTCTCAAAACACACATCAATTCCATAATGGGATCACATGTGGGCAGCAATGTAAAATAACATATAAAGGAAAAAAGAACTATAAGTCGATCTCTGCGTGTGGGTACAGAACAGAGTGTACCTGTCAATGTAGCATTTCAGTGGGTGTCACATATGTGAATAGTTGTGCCCGGTGGACAAAACAGTACAGGCGTGTCACGGGAAGGGCGATGTGGGGGAGAGGGGGTGGCAGAAAAAAAGGGGAAGAAGAGTGGGCGGAGCGCACACTGCCTACCTAGGGGGGCCCGTCCCGGCCTGCTTGGTCTCAATGAGGGACAGGTAATCCTTCCATTGGGCTGGACTCTGTCGCCGGGGCGCTAATGCCCCCGAAGTCTGTGCCAGCCGGTTCGGTGATACTAGTGCCCTCTGGAGATCCAGCAGCCACGAGTGCACGTTGGGGCCAGTCTGGGCTTTCCATGACATGGCTATTTTGCGTTTGGCAAGGCATTGGGCTAGGTCTAGGAAATTATTCAGACCTTGACGCAAAGCTGATCGCTTTGTGGTGCCCAGCAAGAAAGGGGTGGGCTGCACTAACAGCTGGGTTTCAGCTGCCTCTGTGAGTATAGTGGCTATATTGTTCCAAAACCTTTGAATGCTTGTGCATGTCCACACCATATGCATGAACCTGGCCCCCGGGTCACGGCATCTGTGGCATCTGTCAACAGTTGTTGAGTACATGCCCCCTAGCCGGTGGGGCGTGACGTACGTGTGGTGTAGGTAATTGAATTGGGTGTATTTCATCCTAGCATTGATTTTGAAACCGTTTTTGGGTGGCCAAGACATTGAGTCCAGTGTTTATCTGAGATAGAGGTTGTCAAATCAGTTTCTCAGTACGCACGTAGGGCTACCAACGCAGGTGAATTATCCAACCTAAAGGAGGTGTATATGGCAATTAATGCATGTCTGCCCCGTCCATGTGTCAGTAACGTCTGCAAGAGATGCAATGTGGGGGGTTCAGCTCGATCATTGCCCCACGTTCGTAGGAAGTGGTGTGTAAGTGGGGCATGTAGGAGAAAGGAGCCTTGTGGTACCCCATAGGTGTCCACTAACTCTTTAAATGTTTGTAGTCGAGTCTGCGTTCATGTCGCCCCATGTGTCCAGCCCCCCTCTCTCCAGGGGCCGAGCTCCAAGCGTCCATGATGGGTAAATGTGCCGGGGGTACTTCCAGTGGTAGGCCTGGTGCATACGGTGCAACCCGGCCCTTGGGAAGCACATATAAGGAGCAACTACATCAAGCCGCCATCATTAGTATGTTGCCATGTTGTTTTTGGGTCAGTGTAGTGGTTCCCAACAACCACTCCAGTATTGTCGGATAATCCCAGGATACGGCCTCCGTTACCAATTCAGTAAGGTTACTCTTACCTAACCATCTCATCGGCCATACCAATTGTGCTGCAGCGTAGTAACGCTCGTAATTCGGAGCTCTCAGACCGCCCTCCGATATTGGTAGATATAATTTGTGTAGAGCCACCCTCGCCCTAAAGTGTCCCCATATAAGTGAGACTAAAAGAGATTCAAGAACATTGAAGAATTTCCGCGGCAAGTGATAGGGGAGTGTGTAAAAGAAGAATAAGAGACGCAGAGAGGGCGCACACGCAGTATGGCCGCACTGATGTGAGGCTCCTGCTGCCTGCGCTCACTATCTAACATTTATCCTGCGATATCACCTCCGAGCCCGTCCAGACACGGCTGGAATACAGAGGACACTTGTGTGCAGCTCCGGTTTAAGTTTGGGCGAGAAAGGACTTTCGGCTCCCAAGCTGCGAGCAATTGAGTGTTTACCCGGGCGAGGGTACGGAGCCTGACTGTTGGCACAGCCAGGGACTACTTTCTACGAGGGGCCGGTGCGGCCACGAGGCGGACAGGCCGCTGGGGGCGGTCTCGTGGGAGCGGACTCTAGACGATTTGAGCGCTGAGGTATGGAGTCGAGCTGAAGCGGATCAGACCTGCCTGGCGTGGACAGCCCCGTATGCCTGCTAACGGGAGCCAGCAGTAACAGCTTTGAGGTGCGGACACCGTGTGGTGCGGAGACCTTCATTGCTCCCGTCTCTGCTGATGCCTGTCTCCCCGGACGAGCACCGAGGGGGAGACGTGCTGTGCAGTCCACTGCGAAGGCACTGGAGAAAGGTACGTGCAGACCCGACCACCCAACAGCAGTGGGTATGTGCACGTCGGAACGGAGCTGAGATAGCGGGAGGCGCGGCCCGACGCAGACGCGACATCGGTGACCCTGCGGGTGTGGCGTAGCGGTCTGCACATCCCGAATTTTGACCGGGACGGGAGGTTACGTGAAAGCGGCGCTAGTACCTTGTGGACCCCTGTTGCTAATTGTCGGCCGTCTCGCCACACGTGATTAAGGGGGTGACGTGCCTCACATTGGATAGCGATCTGCTGGGGCTTGTATTTATGAAGTGGATTGTGACACACTGCTCCACATTTCCTATGAACTGGCTCTCGTTTGGTGCAACTGGCAGCGGATTGGGTGGGGCCTGAGCTGCTCTCTCTTATCGCAGTGCAGGTGTGCGTCTGGCCTATACTAACGAAAGTCGCAGAGACACGCTGACGCAGACATTGGTGGAAGACTGGGGCCTGGCGGAGTGCGAGCTATTTCCCCTCAAGTCGTTGATCTGATCCATCTACACCGGTCACTGGGGATCCATTGGCAGTGGACGTGCGGGGACAGATTCGAGATTGCAGCATACAAACCACGTGCACTCATGGGTCGCCAAGACAATAAGCAACCCAAAATATCCTTTGACTCTGTCCCGGCACAACGGAAGGTGGTACGTACGACGGCGGATAATGGAGGGGCCCGCAGCCCGACAACGGAAGGGGCGGGACCCAGTTCGTGTGCTCCGGACATGCAATTGATCCTCCAAGAAATGAAGCAGGGTTTCGCTACAGTGGTGGATAAAGTGGACCGGTTATCGTCCAGGATGGATGCAATTGCGCAGAAGATGGATGTCCACGAGGAGCGACTCACGGAAGTGGAAAGGCGTGTTTCGGAGACTGATGATGCCACTGCATCCCACGCTACCCGGCTCTCGAGGATGGACAATATCCTGCGAGTAATTGCTGCAAAGAATGAGGAATTGGAGGCGCGCAGCAGACGCAACAACATTCGCGTGGTGGGCGTGCCGGAATCTACCAACACAGGCCGGATGGAGGAGTATGTGGAGAGGATCCTTCAGACGGCAGTAGGGGCGGAGGCCTTCTCCAAACAGTTTATAGTTGAGCGAGCACATCGCTCCCTGGGGCCGCAGCCTAAGCCTGGTGCTCCGCCTCGCCCGATAATCGCGAGGCTCCTCAACTATCGCGACAGAGATATTGCACTGCGTGCCGCTCGGAATGCCCAGAAACTGTCCTGTGACGGAGTTAGCTTCTCAATATACCCGGACTTCACCCCTGTTGTGCAGGAGCAACGGCGCAAGTTTCTTGATGTCAAAAAGAAATTACGCGCGATGCAAATTGATTATGCTCGTCCCCACCGCCACAGTGCGTGAAGGAGCCGATTTGGGTGCAACGCGCTGGAACTGAGCGCAGACTCTCTGCTACGCCTGGGAGACGGCTGCAAGGACTCGGAGTGCTCTGACCGGCGTTGCGAGAATAATCTTATCACGGGCTTGCCATGCTCATGGTCCTAGCTGGATTCTATCCCTCCGCCCCTTACTGAACGAATATTCTTGGGGAGACTCTGAGAACACTGCAAGTGGGTCCCCCGTAAAACGCCGGTGTGCTACCCAAACCCAGGCGCCCCTGAAATAACTTTGAGACATTCCAAGCCAGCAACTGCCGCATAGCTGTGGGGGTGCGTGAAACAGCGCAAAATCAGACAACTGTTGCTCAGGATAGCACTCCTTAGTATGAGTAGCAGAATCAAACATGCAATTAGGACCCTTAAGAGCCTACACAACCAGCAGAAAAGTGACCAAACACTAACAGAAGAACATCACTGGTCCATTCATGAAAGCGCGCCGCCTGGTGGTCTTGAGTGCGCCACCACTCTGATCCCCAGCCTGTGCGCACACAGAACAACAACCGTTTCCTGTGGTAGGACACCCGAAAGGCCGCAGGTGCATTACCCAGACAGGCAGCGGTGAGTACTACCACTCCAGTTTCTTGACCGCTGCGTGATACGACCCAAAACACATAGCGATGGGAGGTAGGGGTCAGGGTTTGCACACCAGACCAAATTGGATAATTACACATGCATTAAAAACCAACAGGAAACAATGACCCAACCGTCTACGTTGGCTCCAGATGAGGCCTTGTTGGAAGGGCCAGAAGTAACATTGTAGGATATACTCTCTACCTTGAATAAGGTGCACACAGCCCTTGACTTTCGTATTGGCACGCTATCGGTAGAACTCTCACTGATCCGAGCAGACTTTAAAAACATGAGGACACGAGTCACGGAAGTGGAAACCACAACGGGGACTTTACATGACGATACCACTGAACTTAAACATCAAGTGCGCCAACTCGAAACTGAAAGTATGATAATGGCTGCTAAACTGGACGATTATGAAGGCCGTTGGTGACAAAGGCACCAGTTCCAAGAGAATAAGGACTACACAACGACCTCTTCCACCTGTTGAACTGTAAAGTCCATAGTCCCATCGGGTTCTGTATCTAATTGGAGACTTCTTTGATAATATTGACCGGAGAATTGAGAAATTACTTCTGGTAACAAGTTACAACCACTGAAGCATATTTACAGATGAAAGGAGGCTACCCCTTTACAAAGGTAACGGGAAATGGGAAATAGGCACTCTGCAATGTTTGGGAGGCGGGTAGTTCTAAGTTCGTCATGCAGGTTGGCAGGGAGGAGGGAGGGACAGGTAACAGTGACTGTTAAATTTTTTCTAGTTTGTTTTTATGGCTCAATTGTATTTCTAAGGCGACTTGCAACTTCACAGTGATGTTTCCATTGAAATCACTGTTAGGGATATCCCGCAGCAATGGCTTAAAGGACACCAATGTCCACACCTACTGCCCCTGATGTTCCCAGGACATGCCCCACATACGCTCTGTCACTGTCGCTCATCTCCTGGAATGTTAATGGCTTGGGAGACAAGCTAAAGAGGGGACTCGTGCTGCAATATCTCAAGCGCAAGGCGCCAGCGGTAGCTTTGATACAAGAGACCCATCTAGTGGGATCGACTTGTAAAGCCCTAGACCGTTGGGGTTTCAAATTTGTGGTACACTCGGAATTCACATCAGGCTCACGGGGGTGGGAATCTTGGTTAAAAAGCACTTCCCTCTGATCATACAACGCACTTACATGGATGACCAAGATCGCTTTGCAGCGGTTTCTTGCAAATGGGAAGGACACACAATCAATTTAGTCACCGTTTACATTCCTCCGGTGCTCCACTCGCTGGATTTTCCAGCACTTGGCAAATTTCTACTCACAATTCCGGAAGGAGAACGAGTAATTGGGGGTGATTTTAACATTACACTGGATGACAATCTGGATCGAACGCCCCCTAGGCTACAACACCGTATTCACACAAACTTTGCTCACTTTTTTGATGCCTTCGGCTTGATAGACACCTGCCGCTTTTTAATTCCTGCACATGTGCCAATACACTTACCACTCCGGTGCTCACAACAGTCTCTCTAGAATCGACTACATACTTACATCAACAGATAGTGTGGGTAGATTCCGAGAGATATATCTACCCCGAGGCATCTCTGACCATCCCCCTGTACTTGCTGAATAAGCTGTGCAGATCCCAAAACGCCCTTAGATATACCCAATATACCCTGGCAATTTACAAAACCCCAAGATTTGGAAGGGATTGCTTACCTACACAAAATTTATTTCACTGAAAATGAGCCATCAGTGTCCTCTCCTCTGACTCTCTGGGAAGAGTACAAATCTGTCCTATGAGGACAGGCTATATCCTTAAACTCAGGTCATACAAAAAAAAAGCTGTAGGTAATAGAAACCCTAGAACCTGAATTGAATCAACTAGAATCATTGCATTCCCAAGACCCCTCCGACACTAACACACATAGGCTACGTACGAAGCAACAAGAATACAAGGAGTAGTTATGGGAGGACGCTAAAACCAGACTCACAGCGGTTCGCCACAGGGCTTATGAGGCAGAGGACAAGGCAGGCAAGCTTCTGGCCTGGCTAGACAAATGAACGCGAGTGGATAGATGGGTGCCAGAGCTCTGATTATACGATGGGACACTTACATCAGACCCACAAGGAATAGTAGACGCCTTAGCAGAGCACTACGAGCACATTTATACACTCACAATCAACACTGACTTACAAGATGCGTTCCTATGAGATATGCACTTACCTACACTCACACAAGAAGATACCCAATTACTAGAAGCAGACCTAACCACGGACAAACTAACACTCGTTAGGGGAAACTCACAGTCAGGAATAGCCTCAGGTCCTAATGGCATACCCATCGAACATTCCAAGCGGGTGGCTGCTAACTGGCCCCCACCTGATAAAGATGTATGAAGTTAGCCTGGAAAAGGGAGAACCTGGAGTATATGGCCTGGAGTATAACTTGGTTGTAGTCTGTTCATTCGCTAAATGGGTTGATGCATTTCCCACATGGAGAGCACGTAGGTTTATAGTAGCCAAGTTGCTGTTGAGGGAGTTGATTCGATTTGGCCTCCCAATTTCTGTTGAGGCTGATTGTGGTACCCACTTCAAGAATGGAGTGCTTCAGATAATTTGTACATGTTTTGAGATAAACAAAGGATATTCCCTTGAAAAATATACAGTGAAACAATTTGAAACTCCAAGCAAGTAGTTCAATACATAAAATCAACAACAATTATGCAAAAAATTTATTTTGTATTACAATTTATTAAATTACACAATTTATTTAAAATACCAAGTGGACAATAGCACCACTTACACAAATAAAAACAGTTAAAAAAATTAATAAGACAAATGATCAAAATACATTTGTATTTGATCAATTTCCATAAATTGTGTAATTTAATAAATTGTAATACAAAAGAAATTTTTTGCATAATTGTTGTTGATTTTATGTATTGAACTACTTGCTTGGAGTTTCAAATTGTTTCACTGTATATTTTTCAAGGGAATATCCTTTGTTTATTGGTTGGTTAACCCTACTTCCCTTGATTTTAATTTAAAGGGGTACCTCTCATTATTTCTATATGTTTTGAGATAAAGCAAAGTTTCTACTGTAATATCAATCACAATTCCCTGGTGTGGAGAAGAGAAAGAATAGTGCACTCAAGAATAAACTGACACAAGTCTACGCCTCAACAGTTATGAAATGGCTTCATGCCCTTCCCCTTATATCGATGAATATGAGAAGTACCCCAAATACGAAGTTAGGTTTATCTCCCCCCTGAAATTGTCATGGGAAGAGCAATGCGATTTGCACATGTACCTTCAGCTGCATTTGTTTCAGTAACTGATTGTATAATTCTGGATTAGTGAAAAAGGTCTGTCTGCTATGGTAAAATCTGTCCCTCACCAGGCGGATGCAGTCACCGCGAGATTACAGAGACAATCCCAGCTACAGTCTGAACGCAGAGGACCGGACTCTCATCCGTAAACATGTTCTCAAGGGGTGTTCAGATAAAAAGGTGGAGTGGCTCTTACCAAGCTATCCTGACTACCAACATTGCAGTTAAGAGTGCAGGAGTATCTCAACGGATCCATGCTGCACATGCAAAGAGAATTAGAGCAGGTAAAATTGTGGAAGAGGCAGAAGAAGGTGATTATCAAGGTGCACAGACTACTGAATGAAGTGATAGTTTGAGTGACAGTACAGGCTACAATTGCATTGTATAGCCAGAGGGGGGTGGAAAACCATTTGGCAAAGAAACTTCTGTAACTGGTGAAGATTAAGAACAAGTTGAAAATCAAAAGCAATATCAAAAGCAACAGTTTCAGGTGAGTATGAGTTCAGATGGAGAACTTAAAACTCCAGATGCCCAGTTTCAAAGAAATCAGAGTGAAAGGCTGTTGTCATGTTTTGCATGCACAGGTGGCAGAAAGAAGAAGGAAGAAGTAGACTCCAATCAAAATAAGTTTGACAAGTTTCTTTAAAAAAATATATTTTTATTGATTTTCTGCAACATAATATTATTGGCATCTGCAGTACAACATATTCCAATTTTGACATTATAATAACGGAAGTTGTAATGTCAGTGGCTGGTCCAGCCATTGATGAGGAAGATCCATCTTGTATTCTGTGTTGCCACACATGTCCATAGTAGAGTACCTTTACATACAGTATATACAAGTTGTAAGTACATCAGGAAAATCCTTTCTCAAAACACACATCAATTCCATAATGGGATCACATGTGGGCAGCAATGTAAAATAACATATAAAGGAAAAAAGAACTATAAGTCGATCTCTGCGTGTGGGTACAGAACAGAGTGTACCTGTCAATGTAGCATTTCAGTGGGTGTCACATATGTGAATACTTGTGCCCGGTGGACAAAACAGTACAGGCGTGTCAAGGGAAGGGCGATGTGGGGGAGAGGGGGTGGCAGAAAAAAAGGGGAAGAAGAGTGGGCGGAGCGCACACTGCCTACCTAGGGGGGCCCGTCCCGGCCTGCTTGGTCTCAATGAGGGACAGGTAATCCTTCCATTGGGCTGGACTCTGTCGCCGGGGCGCTAATGCCCCCGAAGTCTGTGCCAGCCGGTTCGGTGATACTAGTGCCCTCTGGAGATCCAGCAGCCACGAGTGCACGTTGGGGCCAGTCTGGGCTTTCCATGACATGGCTATTTTGCGTTTGGCAAGGCATTGGGCTAGGTCTAGGAAATTATTCAGACCTTGACGCAAAGCTGATCGCTTTGTGGTGCCCAGCAAGAAAGGGATGGGCTGCACTAACAGCTGGGTTTCAGCTGCCTCTGTGAGTATAGTGGCTATATTGTACCAAAACCTTTGAATGCGTGTGCATGTCCACACCATATGCATGAACCTGGCCCCCGGGTCACGGCATCTGTGGCATCTGTCAACAGTTGTTGAGTACATGCCCCCTAGCCGGTGGGGCGTGACGTACGTGTGGTGTAGGTAATTGAATTGGGTGTATTTCATCCTAGCATTGATTTTGAAACCGTTTTTGGGTGGCCAAGACATTGTGTCCAGTGTTTATCTGAGATAGAGGTTGTCAAATCAGTTTCCCAGTACGCACGTAGGGCTACCAACGCAGGTGAATTATCCAACTTAAAGGAGGTGTATATGGCAATTAATGCATGTCTGCCCCGTCCATGTGTCAGTAACGTCTGCAAGAGATGCAATGTGGGGGGTTCAGCTCGATCATTGCCCCACGTTCGTAGGAAGTGGTGTGTAAGTGGGGCATGTAGGAGAAAGGAGCCTTGTGGTACCCCATAGGTGTCCACTAACTCTTTAAATGTTTGTAGTCGAGTCTGCGTTCATGTCGCCCCATGTGTCCAGCCCCCCTCTCTCCAGGGGCCGAGCTCCAAGCGTCCATGATGGGTAAATGTGCCGGGGGTACTTCCAGTGGTAGGCCTGGTGCATACGGTGCAACCCGGCCCTTGGGAAGCACATATAAGGAGCAACTACATCAAGCCGCCATCATTAGTATGTTGCCATGTTGTTTTTGGGTCAGTGTAGTGGTTCCCAACAACCACTCCAGTATTGTCGGATAATCCCAGGATACGGCCTCCGTTACCAATTCAGTAAGGTTACTCTTACCTAACCATCTCATCGGCCATACCAATTGTGCTGCAGCGTAGTAACGCTCGTAATTCGGAGCTCTCAGACCGCCCTCCGATATTGGTAGATATAATTTGTGTAGAGCCACCCTCGCCCTAAAGTGTCCCCATATAAGTGAGACTAAAAGAGATTCAAGAACATTGAAGAATTTCCGCGGCAAGTGATAGGGGAGTGTGTAAAAGAAGAATAAGAGACGCAGAGAGGGCGCACACGCAGTATGGCCGCACTGATGTGAGGCTCCTGCTGCCTGCGCTCACTATCTAACATTTATCCTGCGATATCACCTCCGAGCCCGTCCAGACACGGCTGGAATACAGAGGACACTTGTGTGCAGCTCCGGTTTAAGTTTGGGCGAGAAAGGACTTTCGGCTCCCAAGCTGCGAGCAATTGAGTGTTTACCCGGGCGAGGGTACGGAGCCTGACTGTTGGCACAGCCAGGGACTACTTTCTACGAGGGGCCGGTGCGGCCACGAGGCGGACAGGCCGCTGGGGGCGGTCTCGTGGGAGCGGACTCTAGACGATTTGAGCGCTGAGGTATGGAGTCGAGCTGAAGCGGATCAGACCTGCCTGGCGTGGACAGCCCCGTATGCCTGCTAACGGGAGTCAGAAGTAACAGCTTTGAGGTGCGGACACCGTGTGGTGCGGAGACCTTCATTGCTCCCGTCTCTGCTGATGCCTGTCTCCCCGGACGAGCACCGAGGGGGAGACGTGCTGTGCAGTCCACTGCGAAGGCACTGGAGAAAGGTACGTGCAGACCCGACCACCCAACAGCAGTGGGTATGTGCACGTCGGAACGGAGCTGAGATAGCGGGAGGCGCGGCCCGACGCAGACGCGACATCGGTGACCCTGCGGGTGTGGCGTAGCGGTCTGCACATCCCGAATTTTGACCGGGACGGGAGGTTACGTGAAAGCGGCGCTAGTACCTTGTGGACCCCTGTTGCTAATTGTCGGCCGTCTCGCCACACGTGATTAAGGGGGTGACGTGCCTCACATTGGATAGCGATCTGCTGGGGCTTGTATTTATGAAGTGGATTGTGACACACTGCTCCACATTTCCTATGAACTGGCTCTCGTTTGGTGCAACTGGCAGCGGATTGGGTGGGGCCTGAGCTGCTCTCTCTTATCGCAGTGCAGGTGTGCGTCTGGCCTATACTAACGAAAGTCGCAGAGACACGCTAACGCAGACATTGGTGGAAGACTGGGGCCTGGCGGAGTGCGAGCTATTTCCCCTCAAGTCGTTGATCTGATCCATCTACACCGGTCACTGGGGATCCATTGGCAGTGGACGTGTGGGGACAGATTCGAGATTGCAGCATACAAACCACGTGCACTCATGGGTCGCCAAGACAATAAGCAACCCAAAATATCCTTTGACTCTGTCCCGGCACAACGGAAGGTGGTACGTACGACGGCGGATAATGGAGGGGCCCGCAGCCCGACAACGGAAGGGGCGGGACCCAGTTCGTGTGCTCCGGACATGCAATTGATCCTCCAAGAAATGAAGCAGGGTTTCGCTACAGTGGTGGATAAAGTGGACCGGTTATCGTCCAGGATGGATGCAATTGCGCAGAAGATGGATGTCCACGAGGAGCGACTCACGGAAGTGGAAAGGCGTGTTTCGGAGACTGATGATGCCACTGCATCCCACGCTACCCGGCTCTCGAGGATGGACAATATCCTGCGAGTAATTGCTGCAAAGAATGAGGAATTGGAGGCGCGCAGCAGACGCAACAACATTCGCGTGGTGGGCGTGCCGGAATCTACCAACACAGGCCGGATGGAGGAGTATGTGGAGAGGATCCTTCAGACGGCAGTAGGGGCGGAGGCCTTCTCCAAACAGTTTATAGTTGAGCGAGCACATCGCTCCCTGGGGCCGCAGCCTAAGCCTGGTGCTCCGCCTCGCCCGATAATCGCGAGGCTCCTCAACTATCGCGACAGAGATATTGCACTGCGTGCCGCTCGGAATGCCCAGAAACTGTCCTGTGACGGAGTTAGCTTCTCAATATACCCGGACTTCACCCCTGTTGTGCAGGAGCAACTGCGCAAGTTTCTTGATGTCAAAAAGAAATTACGCGCGATGCAAATTGATTATGCTCGTCCCCACCTCCACAGTGCGAGAAGGAGCCGATTTGGGTGCAACGCGCTGGAACTGAGCGCAGACTCTCTGCTACGCCTGGGAGACGGCTGCAAGGACTCGGAGTGCTCTGACCGGCGTTGCGAGAATAATCTTATCACGGGCTTGCCATGCTCATGGTCCTAGCTGGATTCTATCCCTCCGCCCCTTACTGAACGAATATTCTTGGGGAGACTCTGAGAACACTGCAAGTGGGTCCCCCGTAAAACGCCGGTGTGCTACCCAAACCCAGGCGCCCCTGAAATAACTTTGAGACATTCCAAGCCAGCAACTGCCGCATAGCTGTGGGGGTGCGTGAAACAGCGCAAAATCAGACAACTGTTGCTCAGGATAGCACTCCTTAGTATGAGTAGCAGAATCAAACATGCAATTAGGACCCTTAAGAGCCTACACAACCAGCAGAAAAGTGACCAAACACTAACAGAAGAACATCACTGGTCCATTCATGAAAGCGCGCCGCCTGGTGGTCTTGAGTGCGCCACCACTCTGATCCCCAGCCTGTGCGCACACAGAACAACAACCGTTTCCTGTGGTAGGACACCCGAAAGGCCGCAGGTGCATTACCCAGACAGGCAGCGGTGAGTACTACCACTCCAGTTTCTTGACCGCTGCGTGATACGACCCAAAACACATAGCGATGGGGGATAGGGGTCAGGGTTTGCACACCAGACCAAATTGGATAATTACACATGCATTAAAAACCAACAGGAAACAATGACCCAACCGTCTACGTTGGCTCCAGATGAGGCCTTGTTGGAAGGGCCAGAAGTAACATTGTAGGATATACTCTCACCTTGAATAAGGTGCACACAGCCCTTGACTTTCGTATTGGCACGCTATCGGTAGAACTCTCACTGATCCGAGCAGACTTTAAAAACATGAGGACACGAGTCACGGAAGTGGAAACCACAACGGGGACTTTACATGACGATACCACTGAACTTAAACATCAAGTGCGCCAACTCGAAACTGAAAGTATGATAATGGCTGCTAAACTGGACGATTATGAAGGCCGTTGGTGACAAAGGCACCAGTTCCAAGAGAATAAGGACTACACAACGACCTCTTCCACCTGTTGAACTGTAAAGTCCATAGTCCCATCGGGTTCTGTATCTAATTGGAGACTTCTTTGATAATATTGACCGGAGAATTGAGAAATTACTTCTGGTAACAAGTTACAACCACTGAAGCATATTTACAGATGAAAGGAGGCTACCCCTTTACAAAGGTAACGGGAAATGGGAAATAGGCACTCTGCAATGTTTGGGAGGCGGGTAGTTCTAAGTTCGTCATGCAGGTTGGCAGGGAGGAGGGAGGGACAGGTAACAGTGACTGTTAAATTTTTTCTAGTTTGTTTTTATGGCTCAATTGTATTTCTAAGGCGACTTGCAACTTCACAGTGATGTTTCCATTGAAATCACTGTTAGGGATATCCCGCAGCAATGGCTTAAAGGACACCAATGTCCACACCTACTGCCCCTGATGTTCCCAGGACATGCCCCACATACGCTCTGTCACTGTCGCTCATCTCCTGGAATGTTAATGGCTTGGGAGACAAGCTAAAGAGGGGACTCGTGCTGCAATATCTCAAGCGCAAGGCGCCAGCGGTAGCTTTGATACAAGAGACCCATCTAGTGGGATCGACTTGTAAAGCCCTAGACCGTTGGGGTTTCAAATTTGTGGTACACTCGGAATTCACATCAGGCTCACGGGGGTGGGAATCTTGGTTAAAAAGCACTTCCCTCTGATCATACAACGCACTTACATGGATGACCAAGATCGCTTTGCAGCGGTTTCTTGCAAATGGGAAGGACACACAATCAATTTAGTCACCGTTTACATTCCTCCAGTGCTCCACTCGCTGGATTTTCCAGCAATTGGCAAATTTATACTCACAATTCCGGAAGGAGAACGAGTAATTGGGGGTGATTTTAACATTACACTGGATGACAATCTGGATCGAACGCCCCCTAGGCTACAACACCGTATTCACACAAACTTTGCTCACTTTTTTGATGCCTTCGGCTTGATAGACACCTGCCGCTTTTTAATTCCTGCACATGTGCCAATACACTTACCACTCCGGTGCTCACAACAGTCTCTCTAGAATCGACTACATACTTACATCAACAGATAGTGTGGGTAGATTCCGAGAGATATATCTACCCCGAGGCATCTCTGACCATCCCCCTTTACTTGCTGAATAAGCTGTGCAGATCCCAAAACGCCCTTAGATATACCCAATATACCCTGGCAATTTACAAAACCCCAAGATTTGGAAGGGATTGCTTACCTACACAAAATTTATTTCACTGAAAATGAGCCATCAGTGTCCTCTACTCTGACTCTCTGGGAAGAGTACAAATCTGTCCTATGAGGACAGGCTATATCCTTAAACTCAGGTCATACAAAAAAAAAGCTGTAGGTAATAGAAACCCTAGAACCTGAATTGAATCAACTAGAATCATTGCATTCCCAAGACCCCTCCGACACTAACACACATAGGCTACGTACGAAGCAACAAGAATACAAGGAGTAGTTATGGGAGGACGCTAAAACCAGACTCACAGCGGTTCGCCACAGGGCTTATGAGACAGAGGACAAGGCAGGCAAGCTTCTGGCCTGGCTAGACAAATGAACGCGAGTGGATAGATGGGTGCCAGAGCTCTGATTATACGATGGGACACTTACATCAGACCCACAAGGAATAGTAGACGCCTTAGCAGAGCACTACGAGCACATTTATACACTCACAATCAACACTGACTTACAAGATGCGTTCCTATGAGATATGCACTTACCTACACTCACACAAGAAGATACCCAATTACTAGAAGCAGACCTAACCACGGACAAACTAACACTCGTTAGGGGAAACTCACAGTCAGGAATAGCCTCAGGTCCTAATGGCATACCCATCGAACATTCCAAGCGGGTGGCTGCTAACTGGCCCCCACCTGATAAAGATGTATGAAGTTAGCCTGGAAAAGGGAGAACCTGGAGTATATGGCCTGGAGTATAACTTGGTTGTAGTCTGTTCATTCGCTAAATGGGTTGATGCATTTCCCACATGGAGAGCACGTAGGTTTATAGTAGCCAAGTTGCTGTTGAGGGAGTTGATTCGATTTGGCCTCCCAACTTCTGTTGAGGCTGATTGTGGTACCCACTTCAAGAATGGAGTGCTTCAGATAATTTGTACATGTTTTGAGATAAACAAAGGATATTCCCTTGAAAAATATACAGTGAAACAATTTGAAACTCCAAGCAAGTAGTTCAATACATAAAATCAACAACAATTATGCAAAAAATTTCTTTTGTATTACAATTTATTAAATTACACAATTTATTTAAAATACCAAGTGGACAATAGCACCACTTACACAAATAAAAACAGTTAAAAAAATCAATAAGACAAATGATCAAAATACATTTGTATTTGATCAATTTCCATAAATTGTGTAATTTAATAAATTGTAATACAAAAGAAATTTTTTGCATAATTGTTGTTGATTTTATGTATTGAACTACTTGCTTGGAGTTTCAAATTGTTTCACTGTATATTTTTCAAGGGAATATCCTTTGTTTATTGGTTGGTTAACCCTACTTCCCTTGATTTTAATTTAAAGGGGTACCTCTCATTATTTCTATATGTTTTGAGATAAAGCAAAGTTTCTACTGTAATATCAATCACAATTCCCTGGTGTGGAGAAGAGAAAGAATAGTGCACTCAAGAATAAACTGACACAAGTCTACGCCTCAACAGTTATGAAATGGCTTCATGCCCTTCCCCTTATATCGATGAATATGAGAAGTACCCCAAATACGAAGTTAGGTTTATCTCCCCCCTGAAATTGTCATGGGAAGAGCAATGCGATTTGCACATGTACCTTCAGCTGCATTTGTTTCAGTAACTGATTGTATAATTCTGGAATAGTGAAAAAGGTCTGTCTGCTATGGTAAAATCTGTCCCTCACCAGGCGGATGCAGTCACCGCGAGATTACAGAGACAATCCCAGCTACAGTCTGAACGCAGAGGACCGGATTCTCATCCGTAAACATGTTCTCAAGGGGTGTTCAGATAAAAAGGTGGAGTGGCTCTTACCAAGCTATCCTGACTACCAACATTGCAGTTAAGAGTGCAGGAGTATCTCAATGGATCAATGCTGCACATACAAAGAGAATTAGAGCAGGTAAAATTGTGGAAGAGGCAGAAGAAGGTGATTATCAAGGTGCACAGACTACTGAATGAAGTGATAGTTTGAGTGACAGTACAGGCTACAATTGCATTGTATAGCCAGAGGGGGGTGGAAAACCATTTGGCAAAGAAACTTCTGTAACTGGTGAAGATTAAGAACAAGTTGAAAATCAAAAGCAATATCAAAAGCAACAGTTTCAGGTGAGTATGAGTTCAGATGGAGAACTTAAAACTCCAGATGCCCAGTTTCAAAGAAATCAGAGTGAAAGGCTGTTGTCATGTTTTGCATGCACAGGTGGCAGAAAGAAGAAGGAAGAAGTAGACTCCAATCAAAATAAGTTTGACAAGTTTCTTTAAAAATATATATTTTTATTGATTTTCTGCAACATAATATTATTGGCATCTGCAGTACAACATATTCCAATTTTGACATTATAATAACGGAAGTTGTAATGTCAGTGGCTGGTCCAGCCATTGATGAGGAAGATCCATCTTGTATTCTGTGTTGCCACACATGTCCATAGTAGAGTACCTTTACATACAGTATATACAAGTTGTAAGTACATCAGGAAAATCCTTTCTCAAAACACACATCAATTCCATAATGGGATCACATGTGGGCAGCAATGTAAAATAACATATAAAGGAAAAAAGAACTATAAGTCGATCTCTGCGTGTGGGTACAGAACAGAGTGTACCTGTCAATGTAGCATTTCAGTGGGTGTCACATATGTGAATACTTGTGCCCGGTGGACAAAACAGTACAGGCGTGTCAAGGGAAGGGCGATGTGGGGGAGAGGGGGTGGCAGAAAAAAAGGGGAAGAAGAGTGGGCGGAGCGCACACTGCCTACCTAGGGGGGCCCGTCCCGGCCTGCTTGGTCTCAATGAGGGACAGGTAATCCTTCCATTGGGCTGGACTCTGTCGCCGGGGCGCTAATGCCCCCGAAGTCTGTGCCAGCCGGTTCGGTGATACTAGTGCCCTCTGGAGATCCAGCAGCCACGAGTGCACGTTGGGGCCAGTCTGGGCTTTCCATGACATGGCTATTTTGCGTTTGGCAAGGCATTGGGCTAGGTCTAGGAAATTATTCAGACCTTGACGCAAAGCTGATCGCTTTGTGGTGCCCAGCAAGAAAGGGGTGGGCTGCACTAACAGCTGGGTTTCAGCTGCCTCTGTGAGTATAGTGGCTATATTGTACCAAAACCTTTGAATGCGTGTGCATGTCCACACCATATGCATGAACCTGGCCCCCGGGTCACGGCATCTGTGGCATCTGTCAACAGTTGTTGAGTACATGCCCCCTCGCCGGTGGGGCGTGACGTACGTGTGGTGTAGGTAATTGAATTGGGTGTATTTCATCCTAGCATTGATTTTGAAACCGTTTTTGGGTGGCCAAGACATTGTGTCCAGTGTTTATCTGAGATAGAGGTTGTCAAATCAGTTTCCCAGTACGCACGTAGGGCTACCAACGCAGGTGAATTATCCAACCTAAAGGAGGTGTATATGGCAATTAATGCATGTCTGCCCCGTCCATGTGTCAGTAACGTCTGCAAGAGATGCAATGTGGGGGGTTCAGCTCGATCATTGCCCCACGTTCGTAGGAAGTGGTGTGTAAGTGGGGCATGTAGGAGAAAGGAGCCTTGTGGTACCCCATAGGTGTCCACTAACTCTTTAAATGTTTGTAGTCGAGTCTGCGTTCATGTCGCCCCATGTGTCCAGCCCCCCTCTCTCCAGGGGCCGAGCTCCAAGCGTCCATGATGGGTAAATGTGCCGGGGGTACTTCCAGTGGTAGGCCTGGTGCATACGGTGCAACCCGGCCCTTGGGAAGCACATATAAGGAGCAACTACATCAAGCCGCCATCATTAGTATGTTGCCATGTTGTTTTTGGGTCAGTGTAGTGGTTCCCAATAACCACTCCAGTATTGTCGGATAATCCCAGGATACGGCCTCCGTTACCAATTCAGTAAGGTTACTCTTACCTAACCATTTCATCAGCCATACCAATTGTGCTGCAGCGTAGTAACGCTCGTAATTCGGAGCACTCAGACCGCCCTCCGATATTGGTAGATATAATTTGTGTAGAGCCACCCTCGCCCTAGAGTGTCCCCATATAAGTGAGACTAAAAGAGATTCAAGAACATTGAAGAATTTCCGCGGCAAGTGATAGGGGAGTGTGTAAAAGAAGAATAAGAGACGCAGAGAGGGCGCACACGCAGTATGGCCGCACTGATGTGAGGCTCCTGCTGCCTGCGCTCACTATCTAACATTTATCCTGCGATATCACCTCCGAGCCCGTCCAGACACGGCTGGAATACAGAGGACACTTGTGTGCAGCTCCGGTTTAAGTTTGGGCGAGAAAGGACTTTCGGCTCCCAAGCTGCCCGGGCGAGGGTACGGAGCCTGACTGTTGGCACAGCCAGGGACTACTTTCTACGAGGGGCCGGTGCGGCCACGAGGCGGACAGGCCGCTGGGGGCGGTCTCGTGGGAGCGGACTCTAGACGATTTGAGCGCTGAGGTATGGAGTCGAGCTGAAGCGGATCAGACCTGCCTGGCGTGGACAGCCCCGTATGCCTGCTAACGGGAGCCAGCAGTAACAGCTTTGAGGTGCGGACACCGTGTGGTGCGGAGACCTTCATTGCTCCCGTCTCTGCTGATGCCTGTCTCCCCGGACGAGCACCGAGGGGGAGACGTGCTGTGCAGTCCACCGCGAAGGCACTGGAGAAAGGTACGTGCAGCCCCGACCACCCAATAGCAGTGGGTATGTGCACGTCGGAACGGAGCTGAGATAGCGGGAGGCGCGGCCCGACGCAGACGCGATATCGGTGACCCTGCGGGTGTGGCGTAGCGGTCTGCACATCCCGAATTTTGACCGGGACGGGAGGTTACGTGAAAGCGGCGCTAGTACCTTGTGGACCCCTGTTGCTAATTGTCGGCCGTCTCGCCACACGTGATTAAGGGGGTGACGTGCCTCACATTGGATAGCGATCTGCTGAGGCTTGTATTTATGAAGTGGATTGTGACACACTGCTCCACATTTCCTATGAACTGGCTCTCGTTTGGTGCAACTGGCAGCGGATTGGGTGGGGCCTGAGCTGCTCTCTCTTATCGCAGTGCAGGTGTGCGTCTGGCCTATACTAACGAAAGTCGCAGAGACACGCTGACGCAGACATTGGTGGAAGACTGGGGCCTGGCGGAGTGCGAGCTATTTCCCCTCAAGTCGTTGATCTGATCCATCTACACCGGTCACTGGGGATCCATTGGCAGTGGACGTGCGGGGACAGATTCGAGATTGCAGCATACAAACCACGTGCACTCATGGGTCGCCAAGACAATAAGCAACCCAAAATATCCTTTGACTCTGTCCCGGCACAACGGAAGGTGGTACGTACGACGGCGGATAATGGAGGGGCCCGCAGCCCGACAACGGAAGGGGCGGGACCCAGTTCGTGTGCTCCGGACATGCAATTGATCCTCCAAGAAATAAAGCAGGGTTTCGCTACAGTGGTGGATAAAGTGGACCGGTTATCGTCCAGGATGGATGCAATTGCGCAGAAGATGGATGTCCACGAGGAGCGACTCACGGAAGTGGAAAGGCGTGTTTCGGAGACTGATGATGCCACTGCATCCCACGCTACCCGGCTCTCGAGGATGGACAATATCCTGCGAGTAATTGCTGCAAAGAATGAGGAATTGGAGGCGCGCAGCAGACGCAACAACATTCGCGTGGTGGGCGTGCCGGAATCTACCAACACAGGCCGGATGGAGGAGTATGTGGAGAGGATCCTTCAGACGGCAGTAGGGGCGGAGGCCTTCTCCAAACAGTTTATAGTTGAGCGAGCACATCCCTCCCTGGGGCCGCAGCCTAAGCCTGGTGCTCCGCCTCGCCCGATAATCGCGAGGCTCCTCAACTATCGCGACAGAGATATTGCACTGCGTGCCGCTCGGAACGCCCAGAAACTGTCCTGTGACGGAGTTAGCTTCTCAATATACCCGGACTTCACCCCTGTTGTGCAGGAGCAACGGCGCAAGTTTCTTGATGTCAAAAAGAAATTACGCGCGATGCAAATTGATTATGCGCTGCTGTACCCAGCGAAACTGAGGGTGACTCATCAGGCGAAACAACATCTTTTCCTTAACCCTCAGCATGTGGAAGACTTTCTGAAAAAATTGAGACGGGACCGCGACGTGCGACAGAGAGAGGATGGAGACGACGTTGGGGAGGATCAACATTTACCTGAAGACCAGTGAAAAACCTTCATCAATGTATTGGAGACTCTATTGATGCTGGGGAGCCCCTTCCTGCGGATTGTGGAGAACTATCAATGGAGCGCTGACATAAAGACTGATCGGCTGTGTCATGGACGGGTGTTGGACACATAGGTGGTAATGTATGCCAGGTACCATCCCCTCCCCTCGTATGACCCTGAGAGGGTGGTACAGGATGCAGGGTGAGGAGCGAGGGGTGGTAATGTGTGCACCTCTAATGTCCCTGAGAGGGAATACCCCATGTGCTATGTTGTTTGCACTGCAGCTGTTGGGTTGTTTGCTGACAGTGGAATGAGGGTGAGGGCTGGAGATGCTGGCAAGTTGGGGATGCTTCAGTGGGTGGGGGGAGGAGGGGGAGGGTACCCGTTGGGACTGTTGACATTCTATGAACTTAGAGACTTGCCTGATAGAATGGGACTACACTACTTCTATTAACTACTAAGGGACAACTGATGATGTATGCCTCTAAGCCCCAACTGGTCAGGGATGTCAGTAGTGGAGGAACGGGGGAGTGGGCATACGATAGTGGGTCCTGCATGGGGGTAGGAGTTGAAATACAGCCTTTGTTTCAGTTCATATGGGAAGGATGGTGCGAGATCAACAGGTGGTTTGATACCTGTGAGGGGCAAGGGTGGGAGGTGGAAGGGCGGAGTATGACTGACATTGTTGGGGATTGTCAGGGGGCGGGGGGGGGGGGAAGCCGGGATGTGTACATTATAGTGTGTTTGCGAGAGCGTTTCAGGATTCATTGTAGCATGGGCAGTGGCGTAGTCAGGCCGGAGTCTAGTCATACTGGTGCAGCTGTTAGATTGATCGTTATTGTGGATTATGGCTGATGCAGAGCTGAGCAAAGTGTCGATAATGGTGTGGAATGTGAGAGGGCTGAACGACGCCAGGAAGGGTAGGAATGTAATTGCATATCTAGACAGGCATAATGTGCAAATAGCCCTGTTACAGGAAACCCACTTGAGCCCACACACTGTACCCTCATTTGCTAGCAGATGGGCAGTCATTAGGAAATTTGCCTCATATTCCTCTTATGCAAGGGGAACTGCAGTGCTTATCAAGAAATCCCTTCACCTGCAGTTGTTGGGGGACATCATAGACCCTCAAGGCCGATATGTGATATTGTGGGGCAGATTGGGTACTGATACGGTTGCGTTGGTGAGTTGTTATGCACCGAAAATAGACACCCCGGAATTTTTCACGACACTATGGGGGCATGTGCTGGGAGTGGGCGCTAATCATATCATATGGGGTGGGGACTTTAATGTTGCACTGGCCCCTGGCAAGGATAGATCGGACGGATGTGGTCAATATAACAGACAGGCTAAGGATGCGTTGCTAGGCATAATTGAGGAAGCTGGTCTGGTTGATACCTGGCGGTTTGTCCATCCAGAGCGCAGGGAAGGGACCCACTTTACCACGTCCGCCAATACGTGGGCTCGACTAGATTATTGCTTTGTGTCCCGGGGGTTGGCTTCGGGTATAGGACGAGTGACGCATCTGTCCAGGACATACTCGGATCACTGCCCGGTGTTGCTACAGTTGACCGTGCCGGGACACGATACGATGAGGCCTCCCTGGCGACTATTCCCCTCTGTCTTACTCGATACGGTGTTCAAAACTGAATTAGGAGAAGAAATACAGGCATTTTTCCCCAGAAACAAGGGATCGGTAAACAGTGTGGAGACGGCGTGGGAGGCGTTCAAAATCACAGTGCGTGGTTTTTTTATCTCCAAAAGTTGCGGGGTACTGAGAGATATCAGACGCACAATAGAGAAGCTGGATAGGGAAATGAAAGAGCTGGAGATGGAAATGTCGAGAGGGGGGTGTCAAGGGGTGCATAAACGCTTTAGGGACAAGCTTTCAGAGTATGAGGAAGAGGCAGCAAGAGAAGTTAGATTTATGGGGAAACACTGGACAGCGCGTAGATACTGCGAAGGGGACAGACCGGGAAAAGTATTGGCTGCACTCACAAGACCACAGAGGTTCAGTACGAACATATTAGAAATCCAAACAGCGGGGGGGGGGCGCGCTGTCAGAATACACAGGAGATACAAGGGGAATTTCTGGCGCATTATAGGACACTTTATACATCACAGCAGACGGATGACATAGCCTTGGGGAGTTTCTTAGATGACATCGCACTGTGCTGGTTGAGTGATGTCCATAGACAGTTTCTTGGTGCGCCGCTTGAGCTGGAGGAGATACAGGAGGCGATTATGGCACTGGCAAACGGCAAGGCGGCGGGACTCGACGGACTGCCCGCCGAATTCTATAAATGTTACATTGATATCATGGCACCAGTCCTGAAGGAGGTTTTTGAGGAGTCCCTGGAGGTTGGGAAAAATTGCCGGGATCGATGAGAGAGGTGGTGATAACCTCGCTGTTGAAGCCAGGCAAAAACCCGGTCGACACTGACTCGTACAGGCCGCTGTCTCTTATTAATTGTGACGCGAAAATACTTGCTAAAGTACTGGCGACACGTCTGTCTTTGATTATGACTAGGATAGTACTGCCGGATCAGGCTGGTTTTGTACCGGGGCGGGCTACAACCCATAATCTTCGCACGTTGTTCTCGCTAATCCCCACCATTGCCCCGAGATCCCAGTTGCAGCTATATTTCTGGATGCCACGAAAGCGTTCGACTCCGTGGAGTGGCAGTACCTTTTTGCTATACTACATAGAATGGGATTCCCCAAGATCTTTGTGGAATCGGTGGAGCTGCTCTATACCAGACCCGCTACTAGGGTGCTAATTAATGGAGTGTTATCACCTCAGATGCTCATCACAAGGGGTACCAGACAGGGGTGCCCTCTTTCCCCGTTGCTATTCGCCATAGCGATCGAACCATTGGCATGCCGCATTCGCCAACTGCACAGGGATAGTGCTTTCAAATGTTTCCAGCGTCAGATAGGGGTATCACTCTATGCTGACGACGTCACATTGTATGTCAAAGACCCGCAGCTCAACCTTAACCCAATACTGCACGAGTTTATAGTCTTTGGTAGGATATAGGGAGTGCTTATTAACTGGAAGAAGTCACAATTCTTTCCACTTACACCTGCAGTCACGAGGTTCCAGTTGGATTATCCACTTGAATGGTGCGACTCAGATGTCCGTTATCTAGGTATTGAGGTGTCTCTCAATAAGGAGGAGACACTTAGACTTAATTATGGTGTTGCCATTACAAAATTGGCCGACAATGTCTCCCGATGGAAGTCATTGCCATTGTCAATGTCGGGCAGAGCGTCACTCATAAAAATGGTGGTGTTGCCTTGCTTTCTTTATTTGTTTCAAAATATACCTTATTATCCTGGTGCGTATTTTTTTACTAAGCTACGATCGGAACTACTTTGACTCTTTTGGGGCGGTAAACAACCGAGAGTGCGTTGGTCGATCCTGACTCTACCCTACGAGAAGGGAGGATTCGATGTGCCAGATTTTGAGCTGTATTACATGAGTGCTCAGGCGCAATATGCATACCACTGGGTGCATCCTACGCCTTTTATGCCACAACTGGCGGCGGAAGATTGGATCTCGCAACCTCTTCCACTCAGCGGGATGATTCTGGGAACGGTGGCGGTAATAGACACACCGGCCACTACAGTGACGTGCACGATCGATGCGTGGCGTAGATTGGCGAAGGTCCTTCACGCTTCGATGCTGTACTCCCCACTTATGCCACTCACCTGTCACCCCCAACTATCGCTGCTGCAAGAGACGGGATTTCAAATATTGTGTGGTCGTCTTAAAGTGGCCACGTGGGGTGACTTGTTCCTCAACGGGCAATTTCGCACGTAAGAGCAATTTTTTCAGGGTACACAGCCAACCCCCCTTGAGATATTTTATTACATCAGACTGCGTCAGGGGCTGAAGGACGTGTTGTCACGATTTCCGCATGAGCCGGAGGTAGTGTTGCCATTACACGCTATGTTGCTGTCAGATGGCCGCCATCTTGTTTCTAGACTGTATAATAATACCAGGCTACAAAGCGTGGGGCTGTTTGACGCGACAGAAGTGGGGTTTGGAATTGGGCAGAGACATTACTGACGATCAGTGGACCTACTGTTGTACTATCACAGCTAATATCTCTTCTAGCTGTAGGCTCAAACTCTTACACTACAAGTTCTTGCAGAGGTTCTACTATACCCCGGTTCGGAAACTGCGATTCCGCCTGGCGGATGATGATAGATGTGCTAGGTGCCGCGCAGAAGGGGCGGGATTCCTTCATCTGGCGTGGGAATGTCCTGGGGTGTATAGCTATTGGTCACAGATACATGAGGCATTGCAGCTTATGACGGAGAGGGTACTGGATAGGGATCCACTGGTTATGCTATTGGGATATACACAGCATGTACCTAAACCCATCAGGAGATTTGTGGACACTGCTCTACTACTTGCCAAACGGAGAGTCGCATGCAGGTGGGGAAGGGGTAGAGCCCCTAAGTTTAAGGAATGGCTGGATGATTTAATTTATTGTCAGGATCAGCAAAATATCTATGCTGATTTACTACCGGTCCGTAGCAAACCCAAAGATATGTGGGGTCCACTGCTGATGTATCTGATGAGAACTGCTGAGTCACATGATGGGTCGGAGGATGAGGATCAGGATGCTGAGGTGTAGATGCACAGCTCTCGTGTCCCCTTTTCGTGGTACTGCTATAGGCACTTAACTAATCATCTTATATATCTACTAATGTGTGACATTCATGATAATCGAAGGGGATCCTTGAAGGCTGCTCCCTTAACTCTTATGTGCTAATGACTCTATTGCCCTGATTGATCTCAGATATGTGACCTTTGCGCACCCTTTCTGTAAATGCAACAGGAAAAAAAGCACTCTTTCATATGTGAACTTGATTACTCCTGGACTTCGGACATTGCGCCACTTCATCTGTTCTATGATCGTTTCTTGTATGATTGTATCCACTGTCACTATGTATGTTTCCTGGAAATCGATAAATAAAAGTAAAAAAAAAAAAAAAAAAGTATAAGAGACGCAGAAGGACCAGCAATTTGGAGCTCGCCACCCATCCCATGGGAGATAAGGGAAGACGTAACCAGAACGTGAGGGTCGATCGGGCTTTAGTGATGGCACGCCCCAAGTTACAGTCTATGGTGTCCACGAGTAGTAGACCTGTATCCCTAAATATTTATAAGTATCAAACACCCATTCCAGTGACGTTTGTGGCGTGGCCTGCCTCTGGGACAACAACATGGGTGCCATAGGGAACACCACAGATTTAGACCAATTAACTTGCAGTCCTGTAACTTGTGCGTGTTCATTTAACAGATCCATTATCTGTTGAAGTACTGCGGTTCGGCCACGTAGGTAAATTAAAGCAGCGTCCGCATATAGCAACACTACATTCCATCAAAGATCTGCATGTAGGCCACACTCCACTGCCCACTGTAGTTATTTACACGTTCCATGGCCAGGTCAAAAAGTATCGGCAACAGAAGACAACTTTGAGGCGCGCCCCGCACTATCGTAAAGAGTGAGTAAACAACGCGACCCATCTTTACCCTGGCCTGAGGTCTGTGGTACAACAACCTTATCCATCTTAACACATTAGGGCCAATGCCAAACCCCTACAACGCCATCAACATGTAGTCCCAACTCAACGTATCGAACGCCTTTTTAAAATCTAGGGACGCTATCTAGGGCAGCTCCACCTTCCCCATACCCACTCCAGCATTGCAAATAACCATCACAGGCCCAAACCAGTGTTTCTCCCTGGTATCAAATCTTTCTGGTCTTCATGGACCAGCAATGGGACAGCTGCAATTAACCTATTCTCTAGTAGCTTCCTGAGAATCTTATAATCAACGTTCAACATTGATAGGGGACGATATAAGCCATTAAAAGAGGGTCTCGTCCCGGTTTCGGTAGGACCACCAGTGTCGCCGCTCTCAGAGTGAGTGGGAGATCACCTTCCTCAAAGGCTTCGGTGTACATGCTGGACAACCGTGGCATTAGCTGTTTAGAATAACAAGTATAAAACTCTGATGGCCAACCATCCGTTCCCGGCATCTTACAGGATGCTAATTACCCGATTGCCTCCGCAAGCTCATCTACCGTAATTGGGTCCTCCAGGGTGTCGTAGTACACTGGTGTAATTTGTGGGAGTTGAATCTCAGCAAGGAAGCCCTGTGTGGAGGCAGGGTCCTGGAGGACGGGAGCCACATACAGTGCTGTGTAGTATTCAAATAAGGACTGTTTAATTGCATCTGGTGTATTCGCAAGGGTCCTGGTAGATGTGTATATGGCAGTAATGGGGGTTGAGAGGTGTCAGATTTCAATAGCCACGCTAGCAGCTTGCCCCCTTTATCTCCCTCCGTGTGTCTGCCAGTTAGATATGTTTTGTAGTCCAGTGCGCAGAGGTCATCCATCGCACCTTTGTACGCCAGGTGGGCTTGGGCCAGGGTGGGGCCAACCTGAGGGTCGTTAGGGATGAGTTGCTCACATCTTCGTATTTCCGTTTCATGAGTCTGAAGCGTGTCCGCCAGTGATTTACGGGTACCGTAGGTGGTTTTAATTGCATGTCCTCGAAGGACCGCCTTAAAAGTGTCCCTTTCTATTCACACGAACAAAGCTGTATCAGCATTCGTAAAAAAATATTAATCGATGGAGATTGAAAGAGTAGCCGGGTAGGAGGAGTCGGCTAGTGTGGAGCATGGCAATCGCCAGGTCGATATGTCAGGTCTTTTCTCACCCCAGGACAAGCCTAATTTTAACGGGTTATGATCAGATAGTGTCTGTGCCAAGTAGTCAGCCTATAAGACATTGCGTAGTGCATTGTGTGAACAATATATAAAGTCTATCCTAGTATACAAGTCGAATAGTTCGGGTATGTGCGTGCTAAAGGATATTTGCTACACCATGCACACAGACTTGCATGTTAGAGGGACACTCTTTCGTGTGTTGCGCCAGCTTGATGGATTGTGCCCCCAAAGGGGGGGGAGGGGGGGGGGGAGCGATCCAGGTCCAGATCGCCCACCCCATTAAAATCTCCACCCCAATACACTGAGGCCGTAGGATCCACGAGCAGAGATGGTGTGAGTGCTTATAGGAATAAGGATTGCCCTGAATTCGGAGCGTATAGGGATACTCGCGCCAGTGGAGATCTGTTCAATTGGCCCTCCATAACAACATAACAGCCTTTTGCATCCACTCGTGCCACCCAAATAAGTAATCCCCTTGCTTACCCCGAGTACGAGGTACCCAGGCTCGTACCCTTCCAGCGTTTACGAAGTGACAGAAGTGTTTGTGTGGTGAGGTAAGTTTCCTGTAACAGTGTGAACTTGATCTTATGACTTTGCAAGTATTGGTATGCTTTGTGTCGCTTTGCACAGCCCGCTAAACCCCTCACATTGCAGGTCAACAATGTATAATCCTCTGAGATCACTAATCTAAAGGTGTGGAATATGTCTGACACATAGGAAGTCCCCAATATCTAGTACCCCCATCCTCCCCATACCCCACCATAGGCACATGACACCAAAATTCACTAGCATTAAGTGTGGGCAGAGAACTCTGCTCCGCCCGCGGAGTATGAAGAGATTTGCCTACTCCGTGTTCCGCAAAGAAAGCGGAATAGGCAAATCTCTGCCTACTGCGCGGCGGAGCGGAGTCAACCAGCCCCGTCTCCAACCCCCCAAGTAAGAATTAAGAAAACAAGTTACTTACCTGTAACTACGGTTATCCAGTATTGGTGTCTTTCATAGATTCACATGCCTGAATCATTCCCCGTCGCCAAGGCGGGAGTCCCACGGTAATTATATATACAAAAGCAGTGCCTTTGAATAATCTGTAGTAGGCTGACAAGACTATAGGCCCCAAAAGGCCCAAAACTTAGCAGCCTATCTACCTCGGTATATGAAAAGAACAGAAAAAGGAGTTCCAACCAATCAGCTGTCAGCACCCTCTAGAACCTTCACAGCAGAGGCAGTTCTCCTCAGATTTTCCCAGCACAAGTGAGAAGTATGCATCCCTAATAAAGAACTGTTCTACCCGGGAGGAGGGTGGGTGCATGTGAATCTATGAAAGATACCAATACTGGATAACCGTAGTTAATCTCTCCCCCCTTCACATGAGCTTAATCCAGTTGCTTGAACTTCCCTTTCCCTTGTCTCCCTCCCTCCCATACAGCACTGTACCTAGCCCAACATGTCCTGAAGATGATCCTCATTCACACGGATCGAAACGCCGTCGACCAAACAGCCAGATTCCAGGCGCCCCTTCACATTGGTTCTCCTTACGAATACTGAACTAAGAAACCATTACTGAACCGGAAACCATTGTGTACCTTCACTGTATATATTTGCACCTTGCACCTTGCGCCGTTCACGCTGTATTCTCTGTCACTTGCGCTGCCGTAGTGTCACAACCCACTGCACTCGTGCACCTTGTACTACCCTATGGGCTGATATTCGTTATATGTCTAATTGTTCACACAGTGCTGTAACCAATTGTGTTTATCTGCCACTACCCCTCTTTTCTCTTTGAATATAAAATGATGCTTTTTTAGCACTATCATGAACAAAATAACTGACTCCTTAATCTTTTTAGGATAATACTGTATAGATATCCTTACCAAGTATTGTTTACTAACGTGTTCAATAATACCATTTGGGATATTGTTCTGTATACACTTCCTTAGACCCCAATCCCAATAGGTTGATGGGTTCATACTCCTGTTTCTCCACATATTGTAAAGGTATGGACACTTTTCCATGTCGCAGCTCGGCAAATGTCCGCCAGGGTGACTCCGGCAAATAATGCTATAGACGCCGACATCATTCTGGTGGAATGTGCTTTTACCTTTCTGGTTAAAGGCTTGTTAGCTTTTTCGTGACAGAATTGTATTACTGAAGATAACCACCTGGCTATCGTTGCTTTTGTTACAGCTTGTCCCAGCGCAACTGGACCATAAGCAACAAATAACTGGTTAGTTTTCCTTATGTCTTTAGTTTTCTGAAGATAGAACTTTGGACAACGTTTCACATCCAGAGAGTGTAGGGCCTTTTCTGTCGACTTGACAGAATCCGGGACAAAAGTCTTTAACTTAACCGGCTGGTTTAAATGGAATTGAGATTGTACTTTGGGAATTAATTTTGGATTTGTTCTCAGGGTGACATAATCCTTTGAGAAATGAAGGAAAGGTTCTGAAATGGTGAAAGCCTGAATCTCACTCACACTCCGAGCTGAAGTGAGAGCTAGTAAAATAGCCACTTACCAGGTTAAACATTTTAATTCAGCTCTATGAACCGGTTCGAAAGGCCTCCTCATTAACTGGGACAAGACAATATTGAGATCCCATTCCGGAGGTGGAAGTTGAATTGGAGGAAAGGCTCGAAACAGCCCTTTCAGAAATTGCTTTATTAATGAGGAAGAACAAAGTGAGGGCTTGTTCGAGCTTCTTCTGAATCGGGATATGGCGGCAAGATGTACTTTAATAGAAGAAAACACTAGGCCCGTCTTGGATAGTGAAAGCAAGTAAGGTAGGATATCTTCAGGTGGAGCTTGAAGAGGATGGATATTATTTGCTTCGCACCAACAACAGAAGCGTTTCCATTTGAACCGGTACGTTCTGATAGTACTCTGAGCACCGGCTTGAGACAGAATTGCTCTACAGTCTGCAGAAATCTGGAGATCTTTAAATTCTAGGAAGTCAGGGGCCAGGCGTGCAAGTGCAGCGATTGTGGATCCGGGTGCAGAATCTGACCTCCTTCCCTTGACAACATGGCAAGTGTCGGTTTGAGACGAAGTGGAGGCTGTTGAGATAGCAGGAGCAGTTCTTGGAACCAATACTGCCTCGGCCAGCAAGGAGCGACGAGAAGAGTGCAATGATCCCTCTTCATCTTTTGCAGAATCTTTGGTATCAACGGTATCGGGGGAAAAGTGTATGAATAGATTCCTGACCATCTGATGGACAGGGCATTCCCTCTTGACCCCCGCTGAGGAAACCTGCTGGCGTAATACAGGCATTTGCTGTTCTGTTGCGTTGCAAACAGATCTAGAGTTGGTGTGCCCCATCTTGGAAAGATCTTGTTTACCTGTTCTTGTTCCAGCTCCCATTTGTGGCAACCTGCGAGGGATCTGCTGAGGTTGTCGGCTAGAGAGTTTTGAACCCCCTTTACATGCTCCGCTCCGAGGGTTATGCCGTGCTGTATAACCCACTCCCACATCTCTTGAGCTTCCTGCGACAGAGATAGAGATCTCGTTCCCCCTTGCTTGTTGATGTAAAACATGCTGGTGGTATTGTCCGTACGCACCAGCACTGAGGAATTTGCAATTCTCGGAAGGAACGCTTGCAAAGAAAGGAAAATGGCTCTTAATTCGAGGCTGTTGATGTGTTTCTGCCGATATTGGTGAGACCATGGGCCTTGAATCTGGAGGTCTTGGAGATGGCCTACCCATCCTTCCATGGATGCATCCGTGGTCAGAATGAACTCCGGAATGGTTTGAAGAAACGTGAGACCCGGAGACAGATTGCTTTCCTTTGACCACCATTGAAGAGCATGCTTCATTCTGGGTGTCACTTTTATGCGATTGTCGAAAGACCCTCCTATTTGTTGCCATTGTCGGTACAACTCCTCTTGCAGTGGCCTCATCCTGAGTCTTGCGAAGGGGACTAGACTGATCGCTGAAGAGCACATCCCCAGAAGAGACGCATATGTTCAGACAGAAAGTGACTTTTTTGTTGAAATTTGTCTTGCCAGTTTTTGAAGTTTGTTCTGCCGTTCCTGAGACAAGAACGCCTTGCACTGTTGGGTGTCCAGTGATGCTCCCAAAAAGGTTAACACTTGTAGGGGTTGCAATTGCGATTTCTTTGCATTGAGGGTGAGGCCTAGATTTGAGAATAGACGAAGGGCGCTTCTGACCGCCTGTCTTGTGATCTGTTTCGATGGTCCTTTGAGCAGCCAATCATCGAGATATGGGAAGACCTGCATCCCCTGGGACCTCAACGATGCCGAAACTGGGGCCATACACTTTGTGAATATTCTTGGTGCCGATTTCAGCCCGAATGGGAGCACCTTGAATTGAAAGTGGACGCCAGCCACTGTGAACCGCAGGTATTTGCAATGTTTGGGGTGAATAGGAATATGGAAGTAAGCGTCTTCCAAGTCCAGAGAAGCTATAAAATCTCCTTCGTTGAGACAATTGATCACATCTGCCAATGTCACCATGCGAAAACTCTGTTTCTTCAAGAATTTGTTGAGTTTGCGCACATCCAGAATCGGGCGCCACTCACCCGACTTTTTCTTTATAAGGAGGAAGTGAGAGTAGAACACTCTTCATTTCTGCGAGATTGGAACCTTCTTTATCGCATTCTTCCGAAACATGTTTAAGGCCTCTTTGAACAGTAAGTGAAGACAAGGGGGAGGGCATCCTTGAGCGGGGTCGTCGGTGGTTTCTTTACGAACTCCAGAGTGTGTCCTCTTTCCTCTAGGTCGAGGATCCACTGGTCCGATGTGATGTTCCGCCATTGTTGGTAAAAGGCAGAGATCTTCGCGGCCACAGGGAGGGAAGGATTGTGGACTGGCGTCCGGCATAGCTCATTGACGTTTGTTTGAACCTTGTCCTTGATTATTTGATCCTCGTCTTCCTCCCTGACAAGAGAAATTGCTGCAGGAAGATTGCCTGTATGAAGTTTGGTAATACGGTTGCTTATACTGCGACTGGTATTGTCTATTCTGTTGATTGTGGTAATTTCCTCTGGAAGAAAAACCACATCCTCTTGCTCCTCTAAAAAACCTCTTTTATATTGCAGGGTACCAAGCAATTTTACGGTGTCTGTATCTATCTTGATGGCTAGTAAGGCGGCATCTATGTGCTTACCGAAGAGCGATTCCCCATCGTAAGCCATATTGAGGATTTTTGTTTGCACCTCAGGTCTGAAGGAGGTTGCTCAGAGCCAGCCCTGTCCTCTGAGCACCACAGCACCCGCTAACTGACGAAAGTTAGTGTTTGCAATGTTTAGGGCGCAATCTATTATTTCTGAAGCCGCCCTCTCTCCTTCAAACACTATTCTACGTACTTCTTGCTGACGATCTTCCGGTACCAATTCTATGAATTTGGACACTTCTGACCACATCTGTCGGTCATAGCGGGCAAGAATCGCAAGAGAATTCGCTGCCTTGATAGAGGATGCAGCATTGATGGAGAACTTCTTGCCTATTAGATCCAATCTCCTGCCCTCTTTGTCCGGTGGAGTTGAGATTGGTGTGGATGGATTTTTGGATCTCTGTTGAGCAGCTTGGGATATCACAGAGTCCGGACGTGGGTGGCCCACCAAACAAGATGGAGTGTCTGGCGGTGCTCTATACTTTTTCTCAATACGAGGAAGGACTGCCGGGATAGAAGCGGGTGTCTTCATAATTTTAATACCTTCCTTCAAAATAAAATCTATAATGTGTATGGCCCTGGTGATCTTCCTATACCCCTCTTTAAAGTCGTGCAAAAAGCATTCCGACTGCTCAATAGTAACTGGTAGACCAAATCTTGAAACAGCCCTTTGCATGATATTGTGAAAGCCGCCAATGTCCTCCGGCGGAGAATCAGAGGGTTGTGGCAAAGGAGGTGAAGGCATGGGTATAACATAGTCATCCCACGGATCCGCAGGTGTGTTGTCATGAGGCAACTCGCCTTCTTCTCTTTCATCCTCGTCCGAAGAGGAAGTATCCCGATCCTCTTGCGGAGTGGGTTCTGCAGTGTGTCTTGGCGACACTGGAGGCTGCGGAGGTGGAGAAGTAGGTACGTCCGCTGGTACCGGAGGTACAACTGGCATGGACGGAGTAGGGGGAACCTTTGGCGATAGTCTGCCAACATGGCCTGTAAGTACTGTATCAACGAAGGAGGAAGATGACTTGACTCCTATGAACGTGGAGCTCTGTATGGTTATCTATAGAAAGGTGGAGACAAATCTTCTTGGTAGTAATGCTCCTGTATATCCTCTTCTTCATCCTCCTCCTGACATTTTATTTGTAATTCGGACGGATGGCGTGCAATCCCAAAGGGACCTTCATCATCTCCATCATCCTCATCAGATTCTTCTTCTTCCACATATGTTTCTAAAATCTGCGATGGTAGCAGTGGAGAAATATTGGAGTAGGCTTGCCTATGATAGGTTTTTATCTGAAAATGAGTATATGCTATAGGTGAAGCATGAGACACCTGAGGTATAGATGGCCAGGGTCTTGCAGGCGGAGTCTTGGTAATTATTGGACTCTTTGCTGGAATGGCCGTCGACGAGGGATTGTCGTCGACGGTGGTACTGTAGATGGACTTGTCGTCGACGGGGCCGCCATCGACGTGGATGTCGTTGTCGAGGCCGTCGACGACGAAGCGGTCGTCGACGAGGCTGTCGTTGTCGAGGCTGTCGTCGACGGGCTCTTCTTAGATGATCCAGTCGTTGACGGGCTCTTCGTCGACGATGATTTTGACGTCGACGGGGCTTTTGTCGACGATGACTTTGTCGACGATGGAACTGTCGATGGAATGGTCGTCGACGATGATTTTGAAGAGATTAAAGCAATATCCTTAGCCCCTGAAGATTTCTTTGAGGAAACCTTGGCTGACACAATAGGTGAAGTAATAGCAGAGGTAGACACCGTACCCGAAGAGCTTGAGGTGCTAGAGAAGCTTTATCCTCATCATCTGTGGAAGATGATTTGAGCCAAAGAAGAACCCTTGCCTCCTTGTCCCTGATGGTCTTGGTAGGAAAGGTGCGGCAGATCCTGCAATCCTTCACAATGTGATCGGGATGCAGGCAGTAGATGCAGTCCTTATGCTGATCATCTACATGGACCCTCTTTTAATCACAGGGCCTGCAGGCCTTGAAAAGAGCTTTCTTCTCAGACATTCTGAAGAAAAAGTTGAAAACTGAGTAGGCACTCAGGGAGACTCCCTTCCACACGACGTGCGGTGAAAATCTCAGGAGAACTGCCTCAGCTGGGAAGGTTCTAGAGGGTGCTGACAGCTGATTGGTTGGAACTCCTTTTTCAGTCCTTTTCATATAATGAGGTAGATAGGCTGCTAAGTTTTGGGCCTTTTGAGGCCTATAGTCTTGTCAGCCTACTACAGATTATTCTAAGGCACTGCTTTTGTAATTACCGTGGGACTCCCGCCTCGGCGACGGGGAATGATTCAGCCATGTGAATCTATGAAAGATACCCCAATACTGGATAAACAAATATACAATGTAGGGAAAAGAATAATCACTTACCTGCCTGCCTGCGGTGTTCCCGGGCTGCTGTCCTCCTCTTTCTCGGCAGTTCACGGTGATCTGCGCAAGCGCACGCGCATTCCCTGAGAAATGGGCATGTTCAGGCGCGTTCATGCGCAGATCACAGTGAAACGCAGAGGAAGAGGACGGCAGCCCGGCGACGTCACAGGCAAGGTAAGGATTAGTTACTTACCTGTAATCCTAGTTCTCTTCCCAGGGGTATACTCATTAAAGTCATAAGCACTGAATTATCTCCGCCCATGAGCGGGAACCCGGAACACATAACAATATACATATATATGTGTAAATATATCAAAAAGTACATAGTACTAAAATAATTATACACATATACATGTATAATAACCATAATATGCAGCCTAACATATATACATAGGCTAGGTGTATCGGGTGTGTGGATTGGCGCTGTGGTTCCCGAGTTTACCCGCCTCAAAGGCTGTAAGTTCTTCCTTTATTATAGTAGTATAGATGACCAACTGCCTGTTGGCAAGCCGGCCTGGGGTGGGACGTTGAGGAATCTTTTTCAGTCTGTTTAATATGTCATTCTCTCTCATTGTCTATATATTGCAGGGAACGTGGACTGCTAATTAACCCTGGGGCGGAGCGGCTCTACGCAGAGGTCCATGGAGTTGGGGACCAACTCCGCTTTTCCGCCTGCCCTCCCCCCCCTTAGTAAGAATTAAAGGAATATACATATGTAAAATATTAAACACTTCTCTTCCAGGGGATACTCATTAATAGTCATAAGCACTGAATTATCTCCGCCCATGAGCGGGAACCCGGAACACATAACAATATACATATATATGTGTAAATATATCAAAAAGTACATAGTACTAAAATAATTATACACATATACATGTATAATAACCATAATATGCAGCCTAACATACATACATAGGCTAATAAAGCCAACATTACATACGTTCTGAAGCATGAAAATATGCTGTATATAAATGCAATAAACAGGCATGAGCCCAAAATGCATTTTATAACCATGAAAAACTTTTATTTTCATCAAAGAACCTGTTGTAAACAGCTATTAGCCTAAAAGGCTGCATATGAAAAATTGTCTGTGTACAGAAAATCAGACTGGCACCCTGCCTTTAAGGCCCCAGTGAATCTGCACACTTTGCCTTTAAGGCCTCTAGGAGAACTCTGTTCCCATCATGCACCACAGGTGACAGTTAGGTCAGTTATTTTGTACGGTACAGTAAACTTTTAGCAGGAATTGCACATAAAAAAACTTCATAATACATATTGAAAAACCTCAATGCTACTGCTCGCCCGGGGAGGCGGGAGGGTGCTTATGACTTTAATGAGTATACCCCTGGAAGAGAACTAGGATTACAAGTAAGTAACTAATCCTTCTCTTCCAGGGGATACTCATTAATAGTCATAAGCACTGAATAGAGTAGCAAGCTCATACCCACTAGAAGCGGGCGAACAGAGAAAAGCATAGCTGCACTTTTAAAAATACAGTGTTTAACTAGAAACAGCAAACAAATTTCTGAGTGATGCTTGTCCCACTTGTGCATCAGTCTGCGCATCAGAATCCAAGCAGTAATGGCGTGTAAACGTATGCACTGAACGCCAAGTAGCTGCTTTACATATCTCTGACATAGCCACATTCCTAAGGAGAGCTGTGGTAGCAGCTTTCCCTCTCGTAGAATGAGCCCTAGGTCTACCTGATAAAGACTTGTGGGCTAGCTGATAAGCCAGTAAGATACATGACGCTATCCATCTAGAAATGGATCTCTTGGATGCTGCCAAACCAGTATTCGTAGGACCATAGTTCACAAACAAACGGTCCGTCTGTCTCAACGACTTCGTTTTATCTAAGTAAAATTTCAAAACCCTCTTTAGATCTAATGAATGCAAAGTCCGCTCAGCCGGACTCGAAGGGTTTGGAAAGAAAGTAGGCAATGTTATGGATTGGTTAACATGAAAATCCGACACCACCTTAGGCAGAAAAGCCGGATGAGTCCTGAGCACCACTCTGTTTCCATGAAAAACTGTGTATGGTTCCTTGCAACACAGAGCCTGAATTTCGCTCACTCTACGAGCAGAAGTGATGGCTACCAGGAATGCTACTTTCCAAGATAAGTGTTGCAAGGACGCTTTATGTATGGGCTCAAATGGTGGACCCATCAACTTAGTCAACACCACATTAAGCTCCCAAGGTGAAGAAGGAGACCTGACTGGAGGAAACACCTTTCTTAAACCCTCTAGAAAATCCTTCACCACAGGCATCCGAAAAACGATATCTGTGTTGGCGATTTTCTATAAGCAGTTATTGCAGCAAGATGGACCTTGATAGAACTAAACTGCAAACCAGACTCAGCAAGGTAAAGAAGATAAGGCAAGATCACCTGTTCTTGACCATGAATAGGGTCAAGACCTTTACTCTGACACCAAAGGTAAAAGCGTTTCCACTTAAATCCGTAGGATTGTCTTGTAGAAGGCCGCTTTGCCTCCTTAAGAATGTTCATACACTCCGGATTCAACTGTAAATGTCCGTACTGGATGACTTCAGGAGCCATGCTGCCAAGCGCAGGGAGGGCAGATTGGGGTGAAACACTCGCCCCTCCTGCTTGGACAGAAGATCCGGGCGACAAGGCAATCTCCTGTGTGGCCTGATTGACAACTGGAGGAGATCTGGGAACCACCACTGGCGTGGCCACTCCGGGCAAATCAGTATCATTCTGGAGTTGGTCCTGTACATCCGGTTGATCACTGCTGGTATCAAGGGTGTCGGTGGAAAGGCGTACAGCAAATTTTGACACCAGTCTATCAAAAGGGCATTCCCTTGAGACCCTTTCTGGGAAAACCTGGACGCGAAGACGGAGCATTTTGTGTTTGCCGCGTCTGCGAACAGATCGATGTCTGGTGTTCCCCAAGCCTGGAAAATGCTGTGCGCGACGTCTTCGTTGAGAACCCAGTCGTGCGCTTCGGCGAAGTCTCTGCTGAGGCCGTCCGCCTCTGAGTTGAGACTCCCTGGTAGGTGAACTGCTGTTATGGACAGGTCCCGTGCAAGTAACCAATGCCAGATGGTCTGGGCTTCTATGGACAGAGTCCTGGATCTGGTACCCCCCTGCTTGTTTAGATAATACATTGTTGTTGTATTGTCTGTTTGCACCAGGAGGGACCGAGACTGTAGAGATGGAGCCAGAGACTTGAGAGCAAGATGGACCGCTCTGAAATCGAGTAGATTGATGTGATATCCTTTCTCGAAGTCCGACCATAGCCCTTGTACTTGAAGAGGGCCCATATGTGCCCCCCAACCTAGGAGAGAAGCATCTGTGATTAGAGTCTGCGTTGGTGGGTCCTGATGAAACGGAACTCCCTTCATCAAGTGTGCCTTCTTCATCCACCACCGAATGGAATCTCTTGCCGACTGTTGGAGATTAATTCGATCCTCCCAGCATCCCGTCCTCTGTTTCCACTGATCTTCCAGACACTGCTGCAGAGGACGCATCTGCAAACGGGCGTTTGGCACGATGAATATGCATGATGCCATGGACCCCAGGAGAGAGGATACTTGCCGAACTGTCGGACGTGCATGCTGGAGGAGAAGCACGCACTTCGCTTTGATAGATGACCATCTCTCCTCCGAAGGACACACGTTTTCTTTTTCTGTGTCCAGTCGTGCACCCAGGTGGGATTCTGGGTGGGATTCATTATGGACTTCTTGTAGTTGACCTGCAGACCCAACTTGCACATGAGTTGGAGGCATATCGATAGATGTTCTTCTAGTAGCGATGGGGATGAACTCTTCAGAAGCCAGTCGTCTAAGTACGGATATATGAAAATCGGTCTCTTTCGAAGACAAGCCGCAACTACCGCCATACATTTTGAAAATGTTCTGGGAGCTGATCTCAGGCCAAAAGGGAGTACCGAGTACTGGTAATGATGAGCCCCTACTTGGAACCTGAGGAACTTGCGATGCTTTCTGGATACCGGAATATGAAAGTAAGCATCTTTCAGATCGATGGAGCACATCCAATCCCCTTGGTGTAATTGAGGGAAAATCTGATGAAGAGCCAGCATTCGAAATTTCTCCTTCCGAATGAATTTTTTCAATCTTCTCAGATCCAGAATGGGTCTGAACTCCGTAGCTGGACCTTTTTTCTTTACAAGAAAAAATCGAGAGTACAGGCCTTGACATCTCTGTTGAGATGGCACTGGTTCTATGGCGTTCTTCTTCAGAAGGACGTTCGCTTCCTGTTGCAAGCGCCTTATATTCCACTGAACCATCTTTAGAGGACGTATGACAGGAGGTGGCTTCTTGAATCTCAAAAGGTACCCGCTCTGAATGATACTCAGCACCCATCTGTCCTTTGTGATTTGCTTCCACTCGTCCAGATACCACACAATACTTCCTCCAACCGGAGTGGCACACGGTTGTGGAGGAAGCATCTGTTCATTGTTTTTGAGGCTGCTTGGTAGCAGAGGATTGCTGCCTGTTTCCATTGCCTCTGCCTCGTCCAGGTCGTCGCTGTTGTAATTGCAACCTCTGCTGATTCTGGCCTTGAGTTTGCGAGGACCAATTCGACTGTTGGCCCCTCTGCTGAAAAGATCTCTTGTCATAGGGACGAAAATTACCCCGACGTCTAAAATCTTTTTTCTTTTCAAGACCGACGGCCTTCAGAGTGTCCAACTCCACTTTCATTTTAGACATCTCGTCGTCAGCATGAGATCCAAAAAGAGTCGAACCATTAAACGGTAAATTTACCATTTTCCTCTGAGCCTCCGGCTTTAGCCCCGTAAGGCGAAGCCAAGCCGTACGTCTAGCACAAACACCATGTGCATAACCATGAGCTGACAGATCCGCTGCATCAGCAGCCGCACTAATACTCTGGTTAGCCACCAATCCTCCTTCTTCCACTATTTCCAGGAAGTCTTTCTGATCCTCCTTAGGGAGTTTATCTGCAAAACGAGCCACTGAGTCCCAGAGCAGACTATCATAGCGGCCCAATAAGGCTGACGCACTGGCCACTCTCATGACCGAACCTGAGGTGTTGCACATTCTTCTCCCCAAGGAATCCATACTCTTACTATCCTTTTCAGGTGGAGCAGAAGAGGTAGATGCTGCAGAATGTGCTTTTCTGACTGCCGCCACAATAAGTGAATCTGGAGGAGGGTCAGAACGCAAAAATAAAGGATCTTCTGATGGAGCCCTGTACTTCTTCGCAATCCTAGAAGGACCTGAACCCACCGTGGCCGGAGTTAAGAATGTCCTCATTGCTGGTTCTATCAACCCGGGCACTAACGGCAGAAGAGGCCTACCAGTCGTCTTGTGATGCAGGGTTTCAAAGATGGCTGACGTTGACATTTGAGGAACTGCCATCTTGATCTTGAACTTATTTGCCCCACGACACAACACATCATTAAATGTGCCCAAATCATCCACTGGAGACACTCTGGACAGAGGAGTAGATGAAATTGTGGGAGAATAGTCTCTATCTGAAGATCTTAAAGAAGACTTAGATGACGTAGAAGATGGTGAAGGAGTTCTACTCCGCCTCGGAGGAGTTGCCGATCGCTGCCTCCTTCGTTCCCTTGAACGTGATTTCTCTCTCACTAAGGACCTCGAGCGTGATCTTCTATGCAGCTCCGTCTGAGTGACCGGAGCCCTTATACCCATCCGTCCTGCATCTGGACGCATCTTCCAATGTCTCAGGCTTTCCAGCCACCTCTGTGACAAGTTAATAGGCCGCCCTACACGCTCAGGTGAAGCCTCAGGTGACACCTGTACAATATTCAGTCCAGTTGAAGACTTGGAGGTTCTGGAAACTACACTGTGCTCAGAAACCAATGAGCCAGATGGAGTCCGTTGTCTGGGCACCAATTGTCTGTCATCCGACACCTGCCCTGAGGTTGAGCCCGAATGAGCCACCACAGACGAGTCCTGGTGCACTATCTCTTGCCCCACCGCAGACCTGTCGTCTTGCTGGTCTCGCGGAGAAGATATATGTTCTGGACTGATGTCTGACCTCGACAAAGACCTAATTGAGGTCCGAGAGGCCGGTCTTGATAGTCTCGACGCCGACCCGTGTTCAGGTGGGGGAGACCTAGACACTCCATGCTTCGAGCCCGAAGCAAACTTCGACATCGACTTATGTCGCGATGGAGACCTTGATCTTTTCTTTTTAGGTCTCGACGTCGAATCCTTCAACGCCGTCCTTTCTCTCGACGCGACCTCTTCTTCGACGATGTCGTAAGTCTCTCTCTCGACCTCGGTCTATCCTTCAAGGTCGACACTTTCCTCGACGTCGACACACCCTCCTTCGACGTCGACACAACCTCCTTCGACGTCGATACACCATCCTTCGACGTCGGACGCCTCTCTTCCCTCGACGTCGACTTCTCACGAGTCTTCGACGTCGAACGTGGTGCCCCCGACGTCGTCTTTACAGCAATCGCCACCAGATGTCTCGACATTGAGAAGGATTTCGACGGTGACTGCCGAGACGCTGAACCTTGCCTCACCGGCGAAGTTCTCGACGTCGACGGAGCCCTCTTCGACGCCGACAATGCTGACGGCGATCTGGATCTCGACGTCGACCGCACCTTTTTTGACGGCGACGCTTCCTGGAGTCGATTTTTCTTAGTTCTACCTTCTGGAGACGCTGATCTTCGACGTTTAGGATAAGAAGATGGCTTAGCGATGATAATAAGCCCTTGGAACTCTTCTCACCACGGTTTTCTCTCTCCAGAAGGCCCAGCAACCTCATTTTCTCCCTTTCTCTGAAAGTCCTACTAGAAAGGTTGAGGCAGTGATAACAATCTTCCACCTTATGAGAAGCTGGAAGACACACCACACAAACAGAGTGTAGATCCGTTTTTGACATCTTCTTCCCACAGGAAGGACATTTGTAAAATAAAGGTGGCATTCTGACTAAAAAATCACCAACAGTTAGTCAGAACAAGATATAAAAACACCACCAAAATAATCTTTTGTCAAAAAAAGGTAAGAAAAACCAACTTCTGACAGAAAAACACTACAAATGAACAGAGCTCAAGTTCCAGGTTCCTCACAGAACAAGCCGGAAAAAAGAACTGACCTAACTGTCACCTGTGGTGCATGATGGGAACAGAGTTCTGCTAGAGGCCTTAAAGGCAAAGTGTGCAGATTCTCTGGGGCCTTAAAGGCAGGGTGCCAGTCTGATTTTCTGTACACAGACAATTTTTCATATGCAGCCTTTTAGGCTAATAGCTGTTTACAACAGGTTCTTTGATGAAAATAAAAGTTTTTCATGGTTATAAAATGCATTTTGGGCTCATGCCTGTTTATTGCATTTATATACAGCATATTTTCATGCTTCAGAACGTATGTAATGTTGGCTTTATTAGCCTATGTATATATGTTAGGCTGCATATTATGGTTATTATACATGTATATGTGTATAATTATTTTAGTACTATGTACTTTTTGATATATTTACACATATATATGTATATTGTTATGTGTTCCGGGTTCCCGCTCATGGGCGGAGATAATTCAGTGCTTATGACTATTAATGAGTATCCCCTGGAAGAGAAGTGTTTAATATTTTACAGATGTATATTCCTTTAATTCTTACTAAGGGGGGTGGAGGGCAGGCGGAAAAGCGGAGTTGGTCCGCAACTCCATGGACCTCTGCGTAGAGCCGCTCCGCCCCAGGGTTAATTAGCAGTCCACGTTCCCTGCAATATATAGACAATGAGAGAGAATGACATATTAAACAGACTGAAAAAGATTCCTCAACGTCCCACCCCAGGCCGGCTTGCCAACAGGCAGTTGGTCATCTATACTACTATAATAAAGGAAGAACTTTCAGCCTTTGAGGTGGGTAAACTCGGGAACCACAGCGCCAATCCACACACCCGATACACCGTTGGAATCGTCAGGGTGTGTAGATGGTTATAGGCTATATAAATGTAAAAAAAAACATTATTTAAAAAATTTACAGTAAAAAAGAAGTAGTCCCTCCGAAGTAGCGCCGGCCGCCACGTGCGTGCTCACGTCAGGAGCGCGGGGAGGAGCGGCGTCCAGGAGCGCGACGAGGAGCGGCGGACATGGCGTGGGGGAGGAGCTGTGACGTGAGGAGCAGCGGACAGGCCAGCGGCGGTGCGAGCAGCGGACAGGCTGGAGGAGCGGTGGCTGAGGTAAGGGAGCGGCAGACATGGCGCGGGGGAGGAGTGGTGGCGTGAGGAGCAGCGGACAGGCCAGCGGCGGTGCGAGCAGCGGACAGGCAGGAGGAGCGGCGGCTCAGGTAAGGGGACCCATGTCGGGGCAGGCGGGGGTCGGGCAGGCGGGGGACGGGCCGGGCGGGGGCCCGGGCTGCTGCACAATGACCGGGCGGGGGTCGGGGAAGCCTGTTGCACCCGGACAAGGTCGGGTCGGGCTGCTAGTTCATCACAATTCAAATGTGCAGTAAAATGATACATAACAAATATAAACACAATTAGTGCTACATCAGCTACTTATCACTCACGGAAGGGGGCGCAGCAGGCAAGGTGTCATTCTGGTGTGCCGCCTCTTATGGTTCAGCCTAGTGGCACACTAGGTTATTCGTAGTGGTCAGTCTTTACAATGGAAGTCTTTGTTGTTCTTATTAAAACTAATAAAGTGCACAATGAATGGGATATGTTAATTAGAAAGAAGAGTAACGAGGTGATACTAACTTTCAGAAAAAGACAAGATCAGAAGGACTATTTTCAGCTGGATAAATAATGAGACTGAGCATTCCAAAACATGAGTTGAATAGTGGGGGATGTTCGGAGAACTAAAAAGCTGAAGACTTCAAAGACTAATATTTTATTAATAAAATTATTAATAGGGTTTTTGGTGGTTATTAAAATAATGAGAGGGGTGCTCTGTTGTAGTATTTTCAAAATATGGAAAATGTGCAGATATCATAGTAAATGTATTTCTGATAATTAGTGGTTTAAATGATACATGGAGTCGTAACCGATGAACTGATGTGCACTTGGAACAAGTTACCTAGGTAACTTGGAAGTGTGAATAATGCTATGAATAGTTTTGTCACAGTTCTGAGTATTACACCGTTATTCTTAAAATGCGTGTAGTTTCTGGTGTTCTGCTCACTTTTTCTCCTCCTCATTCCCTCTCTCGGTCAATGTATTGCTGCAAAGCTATCTTTCCTTTTGTTGCCCCAAACATCAAGTAAATGACTTTAATATATTAGCGATATACAAAAATGTCAGAAAGTGTGTATTGTGAAGGGAGCTTCCATCATATACTCAAAGTATTATTTTGAAGGTCTTCTGCTGGAAGTGTTAGTATGGTCGTGTAAATTCCATGAGCCATTGTCTAAGAAAAGTTAAATTTGTGCAGAACATTTCCTGAGTACAGTTGATAGGGGAGCAAGCAGAAGATTACTCTTATCTTAAGAAAAGGGGTTAGAGCTAAAGATTCAGAAAATTAATTTGCTGTTTCTCATTTGCCTGTGTGACCCTAACCATGATCATACCATGCTAAATTTGAAAAATCTATGAATAGCTTGCATAATTGGTCTATAAAAACCTTTGGGTTTCTGTCTTTTGTGGAAAATTCTTTCTTTATTATTTTCCTCACAGGTGAAAGGCCATGCTACTGTCAGTACTCTTTATGAGTTTGACACTTCAAATTTTACTCAATAGGAATCATAGGGTTTAATTGATTTTGCATTTATCTGTACTTCTGTAATTGGGCTTCATGGAATTTCATGCATTTTTCTCTGTACCGCATTTTATTTATTCTGGATTAAATTAACTTTTGGCCCTATTTTTGATCTAGAACTCAATTCTTTATGCTTTCAATATTTAATCCCATTTAACCCTGGTAAATTGTGTTTACTTGATCAGGGGTGTAGTCTCTAAGCGCGGGATCAACTGGAGACTCTGTAGCCAAATACTTTTGGTAAAATATCAGGGTGATTTAATATGGGGGCTCAGATGAATATTGGGGTTCCACTCTCACATTAGCATGGACTAGTAGAGTCAGTTCCCCGATAGTGGGGGTTAGGGTCAGTTAGTGAGGAATTTGCGGTTAGCTAGAGTATCCACCAGAACGAGTGTTATAAAAAAATAGGTAACCGGCATTTTTCACTCAGACCAGAAAATCTTGCATGACAGAATGGGCAAAATGCCTTTTCCACTGAATCTACGTATCTAAGGAGTTGTGCTTTTTAAATATGTGAACTGACACCCATATAGCAACCTGGCAGATGTCCAAGACTAGCACATCGCACACCAACACAATAGTAAGAACCTTTGCCCTGGTAGAATGAGTGCATAGTCCTTCCAATCAGTGTAAAAGCTGAGATCTCTCTTTGGGTCTAGACAATGAAGTTTCTCTTCCTCTTTAAATGACTCAGGTGGGAGCGAAGAAAACTTGCAGGGTAAAGAACTGTACTTTGTGAGGAAGGTGTGACAATTTTTGGAAGAAATGTAGCTTTAGCCCTGAACATTAGTTTGTCCAGGAAGAAGGTGGAATACATTTGCTGTACAGATAGTGCTTGTACTGGGCTCATGCGGTGAGCTGACATTGTCGCTATAAGGAACCCTGTCTTTAAGATGAGCAATTGGAGCTGACACCTAAGCACTGGCTGAAATGGAGTGCAATTGAGAAAGTGAGAAGCAGATTACAATCTCACTGACGCAACACAAATGGTGTTAGTGGGAACATATGTCACCCCTTTTGGAAAAAGCATTACAACAATTTAAACTCAGATGGCTGATCGGGTAAACATAAAAAGGCTGAAAGAGCTAATAAGTAATCCTTAACTATCACCACAGCAAGACCTTGCTGAGCTAAGGATAAGCAAAGGAGTAATATGTCAGATAATTGTGCCTGTAAAGGTTGGATATTCTCGAAAGAAACCCAAACAACAAACTTCTCCCAGCGCCTTGCATTGATTGCTTTAGTCCAGACATGTAGCTGGCCAAGAGAACACTCACTGCTTTTAGAATGGAGATCAAAAGCTGTCAACCCTTGAGCCGCAATCTCCAAGCTTGGAGGGGTGGGTTGTGTGGGCCTGGGTGCAGGACCCTGCCCTTCTGTTACATGGGGTCCACCTAAAGGGGCAGCTGGATCAGAGGGCAGCTATTCAGGGCCAGATGTTCTGGGTATCTTACGCTGCTCACCCAGCCAGGGCAAATAGGATGACCCGGGACCGGTCGTTCCATACCTTCATCAGAACTTTGAGCAGGAGAGGTAAAGGTGCAGAGGTAAACAGGAGTCCTGTGCTCCAGTCCAAGCAAAAGGCGTTTCCCAGCAAAAACCTTCTTGGGAACTTAACATGCAAAAGTATGAATGCTGCACGTTCTCAGCAGTGATAAAAAGAATGAGCCTAGGCTCACCCTATTGTTCGAAGATGCCCTGTGCCACCTCTAAGTGCAGCGGCCATTCGTGATTCACTAGACAATATTGGCTGAGATCATCTGCCCTGGCATTTAAATATTCTGCCAGGTGCTGTACGACTAGGGAAAGGCTCTAATTACTGGGTGGTGGTGTTGTCCATGAGAACTCTCACTAGTCCCCCTTGATGGACAGGAGGAAGGCCTTCAATGCCAAGTGGATCGCCTGCAACTCTAGCAAGTTGATGTGGAAAAGAGTTCAAGTCGGAGATTGAAGACCTCCTATCTCCACCCCTCCCCTATGACCTCCCAAATCCAGCAATGATGCATTTGTTACAACTATTAGCTGTGGGTGGAGTAGGGAGTGGGGTCTGCCACCAGTCCAACTGTGGCCCAGCAGCCATCCAAAGCAGGTCTTTTGCAGTCTTCTGCAAGCACTTGGATTAAATTCAACAAGTTCACTTGGCGCTGGGCCCACAGAGACGTCAGATCCCATGGGAGAGTCAGCATGCGCCATCTAGCGTGATCCAAAAGCAGGATGCAGGAGGCCAAGAAGCCTCAGAGTCTCTTTCACTGAGACCCAAGCGAAGGGCTGAAATATTGGGATCATACCACAAATGTCCTGGACTCGTTGAGGAAGAGTAAAGGCTCGGAAAAGCACTTTAGCCAGCATGGCTTAAAAGAAGGGGTGCCTCTGTGAAGGAGTCAGGTGTAACTGTGGTTTGTTAATGCAAAACCCTATTGATGTCAACAGATTAGCCTTCGTCTGGAGGTGGTCCTCATTTGTCTATTGCAAGTTTGCCTTCAGCAACCAGTCGTGGAGGTGTGAGAAGAATGCTATTGTCAACCTCACAAAGGTGGCCAGCGACCCTCGCCATTACTTTCTTGCACACTGTAGGCACACTTGTAAGGACAAAGGGGAACACTGAGAACTGAAAATGCTTGTGGCCTATCTGTAACCTAAGGTAACGTCTGAGGGACTGCAGGACAGGGATGTGGAAATAGGCATCCTGCAGATCAGCGCCATCATCCAGTCTCCTGCATCCAGAAAAGACAGAACTTGGGCTAGAATGAGCATCTTGTACTTGTTCTTCCACGGGAAGAAGTTCAGTGTAAGGGTGGGTGGCAAACTCTGCTCCGCTGGCAGAGTTCGTGGAGTTGCGCAACTTCGCGCTCCGCGGAGAAATGAAAAGTTCTGCAAAAAACGTTGTTGACCACCAGCGGAGCAGAGTTTATCCAAGCCCCGGCAATCACCCTTCATTAAACACCATATCCACACCGTATCCGAGAACATGACATGCTCATCTCTCGCGCCTGCTGTTGCTAAATCCCACTTGGCCTAGTCCTAGCCCGCCGACCTATCACTGCTCTAAAAGCGTGTATTGTCTGTGCAAAGCATCAACACACATTCATTATGCACAATATGGGGCCTGCACAAGCAGCTCCCCACATGCACACTTAAGAGAGCAGTCTACTCGCAGGCCCCTTGCATTCTCCTAGATGACCGCAAATGTGCCCCTCCTACTTCCTTACCAGGTCCTGGGCTGACGATCCACAGCCTGCAAGGGGATTGTGCACCACCCTTCTTCACACGGGAACCCTTCTGTCCAGTCCGCAGTGCCTTGCTGTCATCAGTGATCCCTTTATCAATACAGTACCAGAAATCTGGCTTCTTCTCCTCGCACAATAAACCAGGTAACTGTTGTTGTATATTGTGCCTATTTTCAGTAAGTACACCTGCCATGCTTGAATTTGGTTAGGAGTATTAATATCTACCTCCTTCTTACAATAGATCGCGTAACAGGCCCTCATAAATTTGGAAAATTGCTGGTATCTCCAAGTCTAGTCTCCCTGAAAGGTATTTTATCTATGCAATTATGTGCTAGCTTCATTGGTATTATAAGATCGTCTCTAACAAGCATAGACGTTTTCTCACTCTGGTCTACAACTTGAGGGTCATACCTCACATGCATGGGTTATAAGGGTCACTTGGTGGCGTGAAGTTGGTAGAATCTGGAGTGTGTGTGTAGGTCCCCACTGTTGTCTCAAATGCTAATAAAATTGTACTTAGTTTTACAGGGCTCAATCACAAATGATAATTATTGTACATATTGTTGCAGGTCTTCACCGCAGGTTTTGAGCTCCTATATCGCACTGTATCTGATTGGTCCTGAAGAAGGTGGCTCGTACTCCTTTTCCGTCCACCGAAACGCGTCGACCATCTCCCCTCTTTTTAAATCTAATGACCTTGATCATTTATTGGGCATCAGATTCAATGATATAGGATATATTATGTGTTTGTGTAAAGGAATGGATGTTTAGGAAGAATGTATGTGTTGTGTGCGTGCGGCTCTTTACCTGTTTTGTGCATTATTTATTGATTTAGTGTTAATATGAATCTGATCAGTCATAGATATATTTGCACTGTTTCATAGTGGTGACATATGTTTCAAAAAAACATTTTTATGTGGAAAAGTATATATATGTATTTTTAAATGTTATAAGTGTAAAATGATGTCAAAAAAAGAAAAAATAATTTTCCTATTGTGAAATAAAGTAAAATGAGAAAAAAACTTACAATTTGTGTAGATACTGTTAGTATATGCCCTGTGTTGGAGAGATTATTCCTACGAGCAAAGTACATATAGGTCAGGAGGGAGCAATTTTCAGTTGATCAGTGATGTCACTGACCATGTCATGAATGATGTAATATGTGACTTCATCAGCAGTGCATTACTGAGGTGCGAATTATAGTTAGCTCAACTAATTATAACGGCCAAATTTCTCTTGTTTTGTATGAGAGAAATGTCCAACTAACTATAACATCCCTGAAACCTATGGTTTTTTCAGTGAATTTCTATGGTTTTTTAAATGGTAATTTCTAACATAACGTCCCAGAAACCTAAGGTTTTTTCAGTGAATCTCAAAGGTTTTTTAAATGATAATTTCTTACTATAACGTCCCTGAAACCTGTTTTTTTCAGTGAATTTCCAAGGTTTTTTAAATGATAATTACTAACTATGGCTCCAGAGGTAAGTGTCATGATCCTCAATGCCTAACCATGCTCTTGTTATGAACATCATATTGTATACCTACTATGCTCTTGTTATGTTGTACTAATGTTCTTTAGCCATGTTTGCCAAGTGCTGTTAGCATCATGGGTTCCATTCATCTGCCTCATGTCATCCTATCTATGGTCTTCACTATGTTTACCAAGATGTTTCCCTGCCTCTTTTGTGTTGATCTGGTAACTATAGCAACAATATAAACATGCAGGCAAGACGCAATAACTGTATTTTTAACCGAATTTCAGCCCTTGTTATTTGGAACTCAAAATACCAACAGGAAACGCGATCGCAATTGAGTGTTCGCAGACACCGTAGGATGCAGCACGTCCATAAAAGGAGCCATGCCCATCCGTTCACTGTGGATTATTCCCGGTTCTGGTGTCAAGCGCAGCAGTGTCGTTCTTCTCTGCGTGACGTCTTTTCTAGCTTCGCGGTCGAGTTACAGAGCTGAGTTGACGTGGAGAGCAGGTAAGCTCCCTTCTACACACTCTGCAGTAATTGTTCATTCCGAACCTGACGAAAGGCGCATCAGACGTTTAGGAAGTTGATGCGCTGGAAGTTGATGCACTATTGTTAAAAATGACTTTGATTCTGCATTGTTAAGAAACCGTGTTGGGTGCTTAGCAGGAAGTTGCATAACTAATTAAAGCGCAACTCAGTAACATTTCTTTTCGAACCTGATTTAAGGCACATCGGATGTTTTAGAAGTTGATGCCCTACATTGTGAATAATGGCTAAAATTCAGAAAGGTTAAGGAACAGAGTGGGGCTATTGAAGGCATTTGCATGCCTTGAATCAAGGCTCTACCTTTGGTGAATTGAGGAACTGGAAGTTAAAAACTATTTAATGCACACTTCAATGGAACTGATAGTTATGATTATTAATGATAATTATTCCAAGTCACTACAAGGATTTAGAAATAAACTCATTCTTGGTTTAATGGAACTGTGAAAAAGGAACATTGTAAACAGAATTTCATAAATTATTTAGACTGTGGATTGGTTTCAAAGAAAGAAGACAACTCTATACAGTCAACAATTGTTTAGTTTCAGGTAAACCCAGGACAATTATATAATTCAAAATTATATTAATATTTGCATGTATATATTCTAATGTAGAGACTAAGGTGCCTTTACTAATATTTTGAATATCTACAGGACTCTCTCTCTGCAGTACCCTCCCTAATTCCCTTACCCTCGTCTGGCCATTCTGACCCTCTGTTATTGTGTAATCAGAGTCGGAGCTGCCAGAGGTGGGCCTCTTGAGGGTACTGCTCCTGAGGAACCTAGGAGGGTCTTGACAGTAAGACATAAGAAGAAAGAGGAAGAAATTGTCAGAAAAAAGCAAGAGAAATGCAGAAAGTGGCAACAGAAGTCCAGAAAGACGAAGAAAAGTGCAGAAAGAAGTAGGAGATATGCAGAAAGAACCAACCGAGGTGTAGAAAGAGGTACAAAAGGGGGTGGTGATGGACGGAGCATCTGAACCAATCAAACACTCACACCCTGTCAACAGATCTGGGTTTAATCCATCACCGTTCTTTAGCCCACTCTGCCACCCCAGTTCAGACATGGCCATATGCAAATCAGTCTGACCCTGTGCCTCATGTCCAACCCGAACTGCCAAGCCATGCCTTCCTTGGACCGGAAACAAGCTTCTGAGGACTTGTGAGAAGTTGGCCTGATATGCAGTGCTCACTATTCTAGTGATCACTATGTATCAGTCCAAACAACCCTTATTGATGATTGGTTGTAAGTCAACCTTATAGACCAGCTATCCTAGTAGCATGGATACGAGCAGTCTAAGGCTAAGACTCTAGAGGGCGTGTTAAGCCAGCTGTTTTACCATCACATTACCCCTTGAACACCCAGTGAAAGGACACCACACAAGTTGTTATGAAAATAAACAGTGTATTTATTTATAACAAGACTACCCTGGCTCTTTATGAGACAGGGAGCTAAGCACACAACAAAACTCTTATAAAAATACTTCAAGTCGCACAATTTACACAAATGCCCGAGGGGCACGAAAAACCATATACTACAAAAGTGGAATGCGAATTACTAGCAGGTAAGTAACGATTCTCAGAGGCTTTGGGATCGCTAGGGCTGGACTACTGAACCTTTAGATTTCTAGCAGGAGGCCTAGGGAACTCGGGTGCAGAGTGTGCACTCTCAGGCGGGATGCGTGACAAAGTCTATGGAAGCTAGTAAAGACAAAGTTAGTGTTCTCGGGCGAACCCGAATAGGTAGGTCAAAAACGAAAGTGGATCGGGACCCTTGGATAGTGAGGCTATGCTGAGGCACCGAAATGCCGAAGTTACCTAGCCCAGGGGCTGCAGCTGCATAGGTCTGAAAAGACGTCGGGATTCTCCGTTGACGAACCAGGAGCCTGAAGGAAAGGAGTTGCTGGCAGGCGACCAGTGAAGATTGTTCGGGTGATCCAAGCCTGGATCGAAGATAGATGACACCTGAAAGCAGAGGGGACCAAGTTCGTGACTACTAGCCAGTAGTCAGGTGGCACCAGGAGGGCAGCGGATGGTAGTCACCTCGACTAGGTGAGTGGGCGACGCTGGGCTCTGTAGTCTCACGGACCAGGAGGCGTTGTCGGCGACCAGGATGGAGGTACGAGCTGTCCCACGATGGATGATGCTCTCGACGTCGCTGGACCCAGTATTGGGGCAACAAGTCTTGGCAAATTCAAGCCCACGCGGTGGACCTAAAATGGCGTCTGGAGTGGACCAGGAGGGTCCGGGGTGCTCCTCTCTTGGAAGGGAGCAAGGGCCAGTCTGGAGCAACCAGACCAGCAACAGTGATGTAGTCGGGCGTCGTTAAGAAGGCCACAAGCCAGCGGGCTAGTAGCCAAACAACGCGGTGAGCAGCAAAAAGCAGAAGGGCCCCACGCAGATCGTGGAGATGCTGGGAGGCTGAACTTCGGTGCTGGGGCTGCTCAGGGTCGGGGCTTCTCGGACCCCAAAGCACTCACCAGAGGGTCCCTCGGCGGTCGTGCTGGAAAGAAGTCGTGCAGTCTTGAAAATGGCCGGTCCCTCGAGGTCTCGTCGCACCCACGGTGCTCAGCTTGGCTGTAGAGGTGGGTAGAGGTCAGAGGTGCCAGGGAAGCCGGTTCGCGTCGAGCTGGGCAGTCAGATTCCGGAGGAAGGACTTGCAGCAGACCGCAGTGTTCTTAAGATGGTGCCTGCGGATGCAGGGTGACTACTCCTTAGTCACAAGGGAGAATCTTGAAGAAGAAATCTTGATGTCCTTTCGTAGAAAGTCGTGTCTTGATTCCAAAGATGATCTAATTTGGAAGGGGGCCTGCTCCTACCTTTATCTTGGAAAAGGGGGCTGGCACACGACTAAGTCCTGCCCTATGGGTGGGACCAGGAGGGGGGTGGTTACACCCCTCTCCTTTGGCGGGCTTTCCACAGCTCAGGGGCTGGTGTGCCCCTGGAACTGGTTCAAGCCGGCCTATGCACAGTGAGCACCGGGGTGCCACTTGCAGTCACCTTCCTCTGTAGCCCTGCCTACCTAGAATACACAAAACCCTGTCTGGGACGGTGCTGGCACCGCCCCTGGCAGGAAACCCTTTGTCCTTGCCTCCTGCTCTGGGAGGACTCCCAGCAGCAGGAGGGCAGACTTGTGTCTCGGTGGCAGCATCCATTTTGTGGATGCTAAGGCTCTGTCTGACTTTAACCGGGGTTACAGGTTACATCCATGTCGTGTCCCTCTAGAAGGGTGGAATGCTAACCCCGTCGCCAGAATTGGCGAGGGGTTAGTATTCCAATTCGTATGACACCTTACTCGACATGTTTTGATAAAGCGATACCAGAGTTGGCATATAACCGCGAGGATTATAATGCACTTAAGAGTATATGGTATGCGATATCATGGAAACGGTTAAGGGATGGATCCCGAAAGCCGCAGACAGGCTCAGCTCATGCCAGAGCACCATCTCACACGATTCCAAGCACTCTGCCTTCAGGATTGTTAAGGCCTGCCATAGGAGTGACTGATAGGAGATCTGTGTGTCCATTTAGGTTTAGATATAGGAATACCATATCTACAGCAAAGGGTGATTACACCACCTTGCCCCAGCTGTCTTGCAGCCAGTTGTGTCAGATTTAGTTAGTCAGTCCAGGGGTGGCATAATACATGCTGCAGCCCCTGGGAGACTTCTGGGTGCACCTCAGCCCTGGTTACAGGGACTTGAGAGGGCCCAGTGCCAATTCAGTACCTGGGTACAATTTGGATTAGAGAGAACAGCTAGGCTGTGGGTCTGATTAGCAGGCCCACAGCCAGGGAAAGTCGTAAACCAGTGAAGCAAAAAGCAAAAATCTGGGTGATCATAGGATTGCAGACCCTACTCTCCTACATGACCCCCCCCCCAAACTTTGGGACAATAAACTAACCTTGACCAGGTGAGTCTTCTTGCTCTAAGTGGAAATACCTGGAGAGCCCATCAGCATTGCTGTGATCAGTACCAGATCTATGCTCCACTGTAAAATCCATCCCCTGTAGGGAAATGGACCACCTAAGCAGTTTGGGGTTTTCACCCTTCATCTGATTTAGCCACAAGAGGGGCTTGTGGTCGGTCTGAATGGTGAAGTGAGTACCAAACAAGTAGGCCCTCAGCTTCTTCAGGGCCCAAACCACAGCAAAGGCCTCCCTCTCAATAGCTGACCAATTTTTCTCTCTGGGGGTCAGCCTCCTGCTAATGAAAGCAATAGGCTGGTCATTACCATCAAAATTCAGCTGAGACAGAACAGCTCCCACACCCAACTCAGAAGCATCTGTTTGGACAATGAATGGCTTGGAGTAATCTGGACTCTTAAGGATAGGTGCTGTGCACATGGCCTGCTTTAGGTCATTGAATGCTTTCTGACAGCTTGCTGTCCACTGAACTTTCTTTGGCATCTTCTTGCTTGTCAGGTCATTAAGAGGGGTCACTATGGACCCATAATTTCTGACAAACTTCCTATAGTACCCAGTCAGGCCCAAGAAAGCTCGAACCTGAGTCTGGGTGATTGGAGGAGTCCAGTCCTTGATGGCCTGTATCTTACTCTCCAGTGGCTGAACCTGGCCTCCACCTACAAGGTGGCCCAGGTATACAACCTGTGTCTGCCCTATCTGGCACTTAGTGGCCTTGATAGTGAGGCCTGCCTTTTGCAGGGCCTCTAACACTTTCCTCAGGTGGACCAGGTGATCCTCCCAGGTGGAGCTAAAGACAGCAATATCGTCAAGATATGCTGCACAGAAGTCAGCCAGCCCAGTGAGGACTTGATTCACCAACCTTTGGAAGGTGGCAGGGGCATTCTTCAACCCAAAGGGCATTACCACAAACTGATAATGACCACCAGGGGTAGAAAATGCTGTCTTGGGCCTGGCTTCCTCAGCTAACCTGATTTGCCAATACCCAGCTGTCAGGTCAAATGTGCTTAAGTAGTTGGCAGAAGCCAATCTATCTATAAGTTCATCTGCCCTTGGTATTGGGTGGGCATCAGTCTTAGTGACTGCATTGAGGCCTCTGTAGTCTACGCAAAACCTCATCTCTCTCTTACCACCCTGGGTGTGAGGCTTTGGCACTAGAACTACTGGGCTAGCCCAAGGGCTATCTGAGGGCTCAATGACTCCCAGCTCCAACATTTTCTGCACTTCTGTTTTGATGCAGTCTCTGACATGATCAGGCTGCCTGTAGATTTTACTCTTGACAGGCAGACTGTCTCCAGTGTCAACCTCATGGGTACACCAATCAGTTTGGCTGGGTGTCAGAGAGAACATATGTCTGAAGGATTGCAGAACTTGCCTGCAATCCTGTTGCTGATGTTCAGAGAGGCTGCCACAAAAGACAACACCATCTACTGATCCATCATCAGGATTCTGAGTGAGCAGGTCTGGGAGAGGGTCACTCTCTTCCTCCTGTCCCTTATCTGTGGCCATGAGCAAGCTCATGTCCTTCCTGTCAACATATGCCTTGAGCCTGTTTACATGGAGCACTCTGAAAGGGCTCCTGGGAGTTCCAAGGTCCACCAAGTAGGTGACCTCTCCCTTTTGCTCAATGATGGTGTGGGGCCCAGACCATTTGTCTTTGAGGGCTGCTGGTGCCACTGGCTCCAGTACCCACACCTTCTGCCCAGGCTGGTATACAGTCAGGACAGCCTTCTGGTCATGCCAAGCTTTTGGAGTTCTTGGCTGGCCTCTAGGTTTTTGGATGCCTTCTCCATGTATTCAGCCATCCTGGAGCGGAGACCAAGTACATAGTCCACTATGTTGGTTGCAGGCTTTTTGAGAGGTCTCTCCCATCCTTCCTTCACCAAACACAGGGGTCCCCTTACAGGATGCCCATACAGAAGCTCAAAAGGGCTGTAGCCAACCCCCTTCTGTGGGACCTCTCTGTAAGCAAACAAGAGGCAGGGGATCAGGACATCCCATTTTCTCCTAAGAGTTTCAGGTAGTCCATGAATCATCCCTTTGAGGGTCCTGTTGAATCTCTCAACAAGCCCATTGCATTGTGGGTGGTAGGGTGTGGTGAACTTGTAGTTCACACCACACTCCTTCCACATTGCAGTCAGATATCCTGACATGAAGTTTGTACCTCTGTCAGAAACAACCTCCTTAGGGAAGCCCACTCTGGAGAACACTCCAACTAGGGCCCTTGCCACTACAGGTGCTGTAGTGGTCCTAAGTGGAATAGCTTCAGGATACCTGGTGGCATGGTCCACCACCACCAGTATAAACTTGTGCCCTGATGCTGTCTGGGGTTCCATTGGACCAACAATGTCAATCCCCACTCTTTCAAAGGGAACCCCCACCACAGGTAGTGGTATGAGGGGGGCCTTTGTTGTGCCACCTGACTTACCACTGGCTTGGCAAGTGACACAGGAGCGACAAAACTCCTTGGTATTCTCATTCATGTGGGGCCAGTGAAAGTGTGAGACAAGTCTGTCCCAAGTCTTTGTCTGACCTAAGTGACCTGCAAGGGGAATCTCATGGGCCAAGGTGAGAAGGAAACCTCTCAGAGACAAGGGGATGACCAGCCTCCTGGTTGCACCAGGCTTGGGGTCTCTTGACTCAGAGTACAGGAGTCCATCTTCCCAGTATACCCTATGGGCACCTGTGGCATTCCCTGCAGCCTCAGCAGCAGCCTGCTGTCTGAGGGGTTCAAGGGAAGGGCAGTCTAACTGTGCCTTCCCCAGGTCTTCTCTGGAGGGTCCCCCTGAGCCCAGAAACTCAACTTGATCAAGTTCAAGCTCTTTAGGCTCAGTTTCCCTCAGCTCTCTCAGATCAGCCTCCTCAAAGACTTGATCCTCAACCTGGGGCAAGGGGGAAGGCAAAGCCTTAACCCTACTGCTCTTCTTCTTGGGAGGTGTCTGGTCCATTCTTTCAGGATCCAGCACCTGTTCAGTGGGGCATCTTCTGGCCTGTGACCTAGTCACAGCAAGCACATGTGCTGGCAAGCCTAACATTTCCATGTGAGTCCTCTGCTCCACTTCTGACCATAGTGATGACTCCAAATCATTGCCCAACAAACAATCAACTGGGAGGTCTGAACTGACTACAACTTTCTTTTGACCCTTCACTCCACCCCAGGAGAAAGCAACAATCGCCATACTATGACTGGTAGTGACGTTGCTGGCATTGGTCACCAGGAAATCTGTACCTGGCATGATCTGTCCAGGGTCCACAAAGTTAGGTGTCACCATGGTGACACTGGCACAAATGTCCCTATAGGCCTGAGCCATTTTGCCATTGATTAAAGGTGTCTGCCTGTATTTGCCCAAAGTATTGGGACTTACATCAGGGGACATATCCATATCCCCTGTACAGACAAGGACAGCCTGAGTGAGTGTGCCAACTAAGTTGTCAGACCCCTCAGTTCCCAAGGTTAACCCAACTAATGCCTTGGGAGGTGCACTACCACTACTGACTGTACTAGGGGGTGCAGTTGCCTTAGGGGCTGTAGTGGTAGAGGTTTGCCCTCCTCTTTTGGTGCACTCACTAAACCAGTGAGACTTACTTTTACAGTACTGGCACCACCTTTTTGACTGGCCTTCTTGAGTCTTCTTCTTCTGGGAAGCCTGACCCCCACCCTCTTTGGTTTGTTGGGGACCTGGTGAAGACTTCTGGTCATTTTGTTCACTCTTAGCATTACCCTTCTGGTCTGCTTTCTTCTGACCACCCTGGTTCTGGTTCTGCTTGATCCTTGTTCTGACCCATTTGTCTGCCTTCTTTCCCAATTCTTGGGGAGAGGTCAGATCTGAATCAACAAGGTGCTGGTGCAACAACTGGTTCTGACAATTATTTAAAATTTGTTCTCTCATCATCAGATTATACAATCCTGTGTAATCAGTAACCTTGCTACCCAGCAACCAGCCCTCCAAAGCCTTAGTGGCACTATCCACAAAGTCAGACCAGTCCTGAGACTGAGTTTTCTGGGTGTCTCTGAACAGCAACCTGTACTGCTCAGTGGTTAAACCAAACCCATCAACCAGTGTATTTTTCAGGACCTGGTAATCATTAGCATCCTCCACTCTTGTAGTGAGGAGCTTGTCTCTACCTTTACCATCAAAGGAGAGCCACAGTATAGCTGCCCACTGACTTTGGGGAATGCCCTGCACAGTGCAGGCCCTCTCCAAAGCAGCCATCCATTTCTGGATATCATCCCGTTGCTTAAAGGGGGGCACTATTTTTGTCAGGTGTTTAGTGTCTAAACCCTTCTCTCTATCTCTTGGGAGATTGCGGCCACCAGTGGGAGCTAACCCACTCATCTTCTGCTCTCTTGCAAAGGCAAGCTTTTCTTTGGCCAGGGCAAGTTCTTCCCTTTCAATCCTCAGAGTAGCCTGCCTCATCCTAGCTTCATGCTCCTTCTCTGAGGGGAAGTCAATCTCCTCTGGGGAGAGTTCCTTCTCCTCTGGGAAGAGGCATTAGAGTGCAGAGATCTATTGGAGTCCCTAGAAAGAGATCTATCTCTCCTAACTCCAAGGTTAGGCCTACTTAGGGTCAGTACTGGGGGTCCCCCAGATCCTAGCCCAAGCAAGTCTATGTTGGCCCTAGTTAGCCTTCTGACTACCTCAAGACCTTTGTCTACCTCATCCCCAGAGAGCTCCTCAGGGTCCTCCTCCTCAACTGCATTTACAGTGTTGTGGAGGTCTGGATCACCAAGGTGCCCCTCTAAGGCTGGCATATTCCCCTCTCCCTGAGATGCTTTACTAGCATCATAGGTCTCTAAGAGATCCAACAGGAAGGGAGTGGTGGGGTTAGCCCCCTGTTTCAATTTCCTGGAGGTACACAAGTGTCTCAACTCCTGGAAATTGAGAGCTGCATATCTTGAGCTGACCTGTGGAGGGTCAATCACCACAAGAGGGGTCCCTGAGGACTCTCCCTGGGTAGACATGCTTTTCTAGTGAGGTGTAAGTGGTGCACTTACCTACACTATATGTTTACCTACTGATCCCTTGCTAGAGTTGTAGTTTAGGGTGTGCTAGGCCCTAGGAGCTACAACAGCTGGTTCAGTAGAACTCAGAGTATTCTAAGCTAGGTTATATGTACCTTTAGTACTTATGTGATCTTTCACAAGATATTCTTAGGATATGTGTGGTAAAACAACAGCAAGCTCAAATCCCAACCGCTGCTCACCAATGTGAGAAGTTGGCCTGATATGCAGTGCTCACTATTCTAGTGATCACTATGTATCAGTCCAAACAACCCTTATTGATGATTGGTTGTAAGTCAACCTTATAGACCAGCTATCCTAGTAGCATGGATACGAGCAGTCTAAGGCTAAGACTCTAGAGGGCGTGTTAAGCCAGCTGTTTTACCATCACATTACCCCTTGAACACCCAGTGAAAGGACACCACACAAGTTGTTATGAAAATAAACAGTGTATTTATTTATAACAGACTACCCTGGCTCTTTATGAGACAGGGAGCTAAGCACACAACAAAACTCTTATAAAAATACTTCAAGTCGCACAATTTACACAAATGCCCGAGGGGCACGAAAAACCATATACTACAAAAGTGGAATGCGAATTACTAGCAGGTAAGTAACGATTCTCAGAGGCTTTGGGATCGCTAGGGCTGGACTACTGAACCTTTAGATTTCTAGCAGGAGGCCTAGGGAACTCGGGTGCAGAGTGTGCACTCTCACGCGGGATGCGGGACAAAGTCTGTGGAAGCTAGTAAAGACAAAGTTAGTGTTCTCGGGCGAACCCGACTAGGTAGGTCAAAAACGAAAGTGGATCGGGACCCTTGGATAGTGAGGCTATGCTGAGGCACAGAAATGCCGAAGTTACCTAGCCCAGGGGCTGCAGCTGCATAGGTCTGAAAAGACGTCGGGATTCTCCGTTGACGAACCAGGAGCCTAAAGGAAAGGAGTTGCTGGCAGGCGACCAGTGAAGATTGTTCGGGTGATCCAAGCCTGGATCGAAGATAGATGACACCTGAAAGCAGAGGGGACCAAGTTCGTGACTACTAGCCAGTAGTCAGGTGGCACCAGGAGGGCACCGGATGGTAGTCACCTCGACTAGGTGAGTGGGCGACGCTGGGCTCTGTAGTCTCACGGACCAGGAGGCGTTGTCGGCGACCAGGATGGAGGTACGAGCTGTCCCACGATGGATGATGCTCTCGACGTCGCTGGACCCAGGATTGGGGCAACAAGTCTTGGCAAATTCAAGCCCACGCGGTGGACCTAAAATGGCGTCTGGAGTGGACCAGGAGGGTCCGGGGTGCTCCTCTCTTGGAAGGGAGCAAGGGCCAGTCTGGAGCAACCAGACCAGCAACAGTGATGTCGTCGGGCGTCGTTAAGAAGGCCACAAGCCAGCGGGCTAGTAGCCAAACAACGCGGTGAGCAGCAAAAAGCAGAAGGGCCCCACGCAGATCGTGGAGATGCTGGGAGGCTGAACTTCGGTGCTGGGGCTGCTCAGGGTCCGGGCTTCTCGGACCCCAAAGCACTCACCAGAGGGTCCCTTGGCGGTCGTGCTGGAAAGAAGTCGTGCAGTCTTGAAGATGGCCGGTCCCTCGAGGTCTCGTCGCACCCACGGTTCTCAGCTTGGCTGTAGAGGTGGGTAGAGGTCAGAGGTGCCAGGGAAGCCGGTTCTCGTCGAGCTGGGCAGTCAGATTCCGGAGGAAGGACTTGCAGCAGACCGCAGTGTTCTTAAGGTGGTGCCTGCGGATGCAGGGTGACTACTCCTTAGTCACAAGGGAGAATCTTGAAGAAGAAATCTTGATGTCCTTTCGTAGAAAGTCGTGTCTTGATTCCAAAGATGATCTAATTTGGAAGGGGGCCTGCTCCTACCTTTATCTTGGAAAAGGGGGATGGCACGCGACTAAGTCCTGCCCTATGGGTGGGACCAGGAGGGGGGTGGTTACACCCCTCTCCTTTGGCGGGCTTTCCCCAGCTCAGGGGCTGGTGTGCCCCTGGAACTGGTTCAAGCCGGCCTATGCACAGTGAGCACCGGGGTGCCACTTGCAGTCACCTTCCTCTGTAGCCCTGCCTACCTAGAATACACAAAACCCTGTCTGGGACGGTGCTGGCACCGCCCCTGGCAGGAAACCCTTTGTCCTTGCCTCCTGCTCTGGGAGGACTCCCAGCAGCAGGAGGGCAGACTTGTGTCTCGGTGGCAGCATCCATTTTGTGGATGCTAAGGCTCTGTCTGACTTTAACCGGGGTTACAGGTTACATCCATGTCGTGTCCCTCTAGAAGGGTGGAATGCTAACCCCGTCGCCAGAATTGGCGAGGGGTTAGTATTCCAATTCGTATGACACCTTACTCGACATGTTTTGATAAAGCGATACCAGAGTTGGCATATAACCGCGAGGATTATAATGCACTTAAGAGTATATGGAATGCGATATCATGGAAACGGCTAAGGGATGGATCCCGAAAGCCGCAGACAGGCTCAGCTCATGCCAGAGCACCATCTCACACGATTCCAAGCACTCTGCCTTCAGGATTGTTAAGGCCTGCCATAGGAGTGACTGATAGGAGATCTGTGTGTCCATTTAGGTTTAGATATAGGAATACCGTATCTACAGCAAAGGGTGATTACACCACCTTGCCCCAGCTGTCTTGCAGCCAGTTGTGTCAGATTTAGTTAGTCAGTCCAGGGGTGGCATAATACATGCTGCAGCCCCTGGGAGACTTCTGGGTGCACCTCAGCCCTGGTTACAGGGACTTGAGAGGGCCCAGTGCCAATTCAGTACCTGGGTACAATTTGGATTAGAGAGAACAGCTAGGCTGTGGGTCTGATTAGCAGGCCCACAGCCAGGGAAAGTCGTAAACCAGTGAAGCAAAAAGCAAAAATCTGGGTGATCATAGGATTGCAGACCCTACTCTCCTACAGGACTGTTCCCATGAGGCACAGGGTCAGACTGATTTGCATATGGCCATGTCTGAACTGGGGTGGCAGTGTGGGCTAAAGAACGGTGATGGATTCAACCCAGATCTGTTAACTGGGTGTGAGTGTTTGATTGGTTCAGATGCTCCGTCCATCACCACCCCCTTTTGTACCGCTTTGTTTGCCATAAGGTGGAAGGGTATGCTCAAACGTGAGTCCCTTGCTCACTTTGCCACTGGATTCAAGCAAGCCTGGCTGAAGACGGCTGTAATGCCAGTAACCGGTCCTAGGAAGCTTGAGTCCGGTCAAGGGAAGGCATGGCTTGGCAGTTCGGGGTGGACTGTTCCCATGAGGCACAGGGTCAGACTGATTTGCATATGGCCATGTCTGCACTGGGGTGGCAGAAAGGGTTAAAGAACGGTGATGGATTCAACCCAGATCTGTTGACTGGGTGTGAGTGTTTGATTGGTTTAGATGCTTCGTCCATCACCACCCCCTTATGTACCGCTTTGTTCGCCATAAGTTGGCAGGGTATGCTCAGACGTGAGTCCCTTGCTCACTTTGCCACTGGATTCAAGCAAGCCTGGCTGAAGACGGCTGTAATGCCCGAAACCGGTCCTAGGAAGCTTGAGTCCGATCCAGGGAAGGCATGGCTTGGCAGTTCGGGCTGGACTGTTAAAATGAGGCACAGGGTCAGACTGATTTGCATATGGCCATGTCTGAACTGGGGTGGCAGAGTGGGCTAAAGAACGGTGATGGATTAAACCCAGATCTGTTGACTGGGTGTGAGTGTTTGATTTGTTCAGATGCTCCGTCCATCACCACCCCCTTTTGTACCGTTTTGTTCGCCATAAGTTGGCAGGGTATGCTCAGACGTGAGTCCCTTGCTCACTTTGACACTGGATTCAAGCAAGCCTGGCTGAAGACGGCTGTAATGCCAGAAACCGGTCCTAGGAAGCTTGAGTCCGGTCCAGGGAAGGCATGGCTTGGCAGTTCTGGCTGGACTGTTCCCATGAGTCACAGGGTCAGACTGTTTTGCATATGGCCATGTCTGAACTGGGGTGGTAGAGTGGGCTAAAGAACGGTGATGGATTCAACCCAGATCTGTTGACGGGGTGTGAGTGTTTGATTGGTTCAGATGCTCTGTCCATCACCACCCCCTTTTGTACCGAGGTGTAGAAAGAGGCATTGATTCAAAATCATCCTGTACCACGAATGTTTTACTCACTGGTACTGGCGGTAACTGACTTTGCCTAACCAGGCCTAGAGCCAGTGCTATGCTAAAAGACACTTAGAATACAATGAAAACACCTACATACACTAAGGAACACTATGTGTTGGGGTACCCCTGTGATTGGCATGACCTCCTCTGTAAGGCCCTATTACATAATAGGGCAGGGAGATTAAAACTACCTCTAAGCCAGAGGTGCAGAAAGATACGTCTTTAAGTAGTAGTGACGTTTGCAGAGTGGTGGAGAAAGAGTGCTGGGCTTCCAACCAGCGCTCAGGAATTCTGCAGCAAAGGACTTACAGGAGGTACCAGGAGGGCTTTTATTTTATTTTTTCACCGAATTTTATATAGCGCGAACTTGACCCGAATCGGGTATCAGAGCACTTTACATAACACCAGTTGCATTACATGAGGACACGTTCATTTTTTTTGTTAGGCACGGGGAGATTAAGTGATTTGCCTAGAATCACAGGATGTTCAGCGTCATTGCCGAGACTCGAACACAGTTCCCCAGATTCGAGGTCGACCGCCCTAGCCTTTAGGCTAACTCCTCTCCCCCTCACGAGTAAAGGGGACTTCGTCCCCCATCCCGTAGTCTGCCAGGAGGCGCGTTTGCAGAGTGGTGGAGAAAGGGGGCATGGCCTCCGAAGACCTCTTAGCAATCCCACTCTGTGGGACATACTGGAGGTAACAAGCGGGGTACTTGGCCCCCAAGAACATCCTTGGGGGCCAACTACCCCTCCTATTACCTCCAGTAAGTACCCCACAGCAGGAATGCTAACTTCCCATAACAGGCCACACCCCCTTTGCCCACTACTCTGCAAAGGCGCTCCCTGGCGCGCTCTTGGATGGGGATTGAAGTCCCCTTCGCTGCTAGGGGTAATTTAGGGGCTAACCAGTCTACCTCTTACCTGCAGTAATCCCCACACAGTGCGATTGCTGAGATGTGGACACAGGACAGCCCCCTTTCTCCACCACTGTGCAAACGCCCCTCCTGGTGCGTTATAAGTTGGGGGATTAAGTCCCCTTGAATACTGAGGGTCCCTGGGGGCCAACTAGCCCACCAGGTACCTTCAGTAATCACTTCACAGCTGGATTGCAGAGAGGTGGTCCGAGGCCACGCCCCCTTTTTAACCACTCTGCAATGGCGCCTCTTGGCGCACTGCTGCTTGGGGAATGAAGTCCACTTGTGTCCTAAGGTCCTCAGGACACAAGAGGACCTCATCACCCCAACACTCTTTTCTCAAAATAACCAAGATATAAACGTCCTAATGATCCTACTACCTGCACCCTCGTACCGTTGTAAAAACTTTACAGATAGCTCTTCTTCTGAAGCAAAACAACCATGCATACATCAGCTAGTACCTGGTGAATACACTCTTTCATATAAAATATCAATTATCATGCAGACACAATTTTCTTAAATAACTCAAGGCTGCTTAGAAATGTTAGTATATACTATGTAGAATCTTTCTCCTGTTCGAAAATGTTTCTGCAGAATCAAAAACTTATGTGGAGCATAATGAATACAAGCCAACTTTCCCTTGTATACAGAGTTACTCTTGAATACAAACATTTATAATGTGTTCAATACCTCTACACAGCTATGATGCAATAGGAGCACAAGCTGTACAAAATTACGCAGAATTAATATGGTAGTTACTCGCCAATATGTAAATGATGGAACAAACTTGAACATTTATATGATTATGTCATCAGTGATATCATCAATGATTTCATCCATCAATGATGTTATAAATGATGTCATGGAACATGTCATCTGTGATGTCATAGTTCAAGTTCAAAAATTTGTATAGCGCACTACTCACCCAGAGGGTCTCGAGGCGCTTGGGGGAGGGGGGGGTACTTTACTTATCAAATATCCAAGTTTTTAGTAGCTTTCTGAAGGAGAGGTGATTCTGTGTAAGGCGGAGGTGGGTGGGGAGAGAATTCCAGGTTTTGGCTGCTAAGTAGGAGAAGGATCTTCCTCCCATGGTGGATTTATGGATGCGCGGAATTGCGGCGAGGGCTTGATTGGACGATCGTAGTTGGCGGGTGGGGGTGTAGAAGGACAGTCGCGTGTTGAGGCATTCGGGTCCTAGGTCGTAGAGGGCTTTGTGTGCGTGGGTGAGGAGACGGAACGTTATTCTCTTGTTGACGGGGAGCCAGTGGAGGTCTTTCAGGTGTCCGGAAATGTGAGTTTAACGGGGGATGTGTAGTATGAGTCTGGCTGAGGCGTTTTGGATGCGTTGGAGTTTTTTCTGTAGTTTGGCTGTGGTTCCGGCGTAAAGGGTGTTTCCGTAATCCAGTCGGCTTGTGACCAGTGTGTGGGTGACTGTCTTTCTTGTTTCGGTGGGGATCCAGCGGAAGATTTTTTTGAGCATGCGTAGGATGTTGAAGCATGATGATGAGACGGCGTTGACTTGTCTGGCCATCGAGAGGGAGGAGTCCAGGATGAAGCCCAGGTTACGTGCGTGGTCCAAAGGTATGGGTGCGGTTCCCAGGGCCGGTGGCCACCATGAGTCGTGTAGTACTGAAAATCCAAACTCGTATAACCATTCAGACGCAAGAATAAAACTTCATCGTACCACAACAAATTCAGTATCAAAAGACCGAGAATGGCGAGTACATTATGCACAAACATTTTCATCGCATTCGAAGGTTGCTTTCACCTCGAAATCGTCACTTATACCCTGTACCCCTGGCTTCCATTTTATATACGGCAGCCATTTTGTATGTTGCCCCTCACATAGGCTTAATCCAATATCATAAGGACAAGCACTCCTTGATTGACTTTTTCGTGACCTGGGCAGGTTTAAACCATCGCCCCAGGCCAACACGTTTGGTCAGCTCCTCTCCCAGTGGCCGGTCAAGATAGCATCTAGGCGCACCCGGCCATAAAACCCTTTCATCACGCATTCACCCTGCCGAATCTTGCCCACACCTGGCCCCGCTCCTTCTCCTTTCCTACTTGTTTTATGATGAGAACGTGCTCATTTTATTGGGGAAACACCGATATCTGATTGAAATACCGGACCTTGCCGAGTAATTTATTATGTACCAGACAAACGAAATGTGAGCTTGTCATCATAACTCTGTTACTTATTTGTGGTCGAAATATGTGAATAGTATCCTGAAAATCTAGGAATGTTTGCCTGAAGCTTATTATTTTGTATAAAAAGAGAAGCCTGACTTCGTGATTTTGAAGCAGTCTCCTGAGAACATACTTCCATGTGTTGTACTTCTAGGACACTTGTTACCTTGGTTGCAGCCAATAAACCGATCTTTGACTTCACCTAGAAGACTCTGAGTTTCTGTGGTCTGAATCAGGAAAAGGACTCGAGGTCTTTGGGTGTGTATTCCCTGACACCACTGGGTTACCGGTTAAGCACCGGTTCTGAAAAACCCAGTACCTCAGTTGGCGCCCAACGTTTGGGGCGATTCCAGCGGTACCGGTCCAGCCAGAGGTTCGTGAGGAGCTTCGTGTGAAAATTCCGGAGGAAGGCCGCCACTTCAACGACCCCTGCATGTCGACGTGGTCCGAAGGTCTTTGCTGCGAGGTTCCCCGCTTCCCGACAGCTACAAAAGACTGCTGCCCTGGCTATCGCCCTGATTTGGACCCTTGAAGTTTGGTAGAGCGAAACACTAAGACGAGTCTTCTAGTGACGTCATCGACATTTCAGTTAAGTATAAGTGGCGCGTCTCCCAGTCCTTAGTTGGTTCTTAGTTTTGGGTATCCTTTGGGAAAGTTTTGTGTTGGTACTTGCAAGCACCAAAACCGAAGGACTCGTGTTTTCACGAGAAAATATCGTAATCGATACTCCTTTGACGTTTGGAACTGGACTAGAGAGCAGAGATGCCTAGTCTTAGACTTGGAAATTTGTTCTGTCTCGGTGGTAATAATAGGGACTCCCGATTGGAGGACTCATGTCCGGTTCCTCCGGTCGGAACTCCAACTTACGAGTTATATGTGAAGCATGGGGTAGGCCCCATCACATATAACGAAGTATGGATTAAATACACCAGGAAAGATGGTGTTTTAAAATGGCCCCAATATGGTAGTTTTGATTCCGAAATCTTAGACAACCTTGAAGTTAGACTTTTCAAAAAGAAAGCCCGGCCGGCGATGTTTGACTCTCTCCGCCTATGGCGTAAAGAGGCCAAACAGAAGGAAATTAGATTAGAAAAGAAAAATAAGAGAGAAGGGAATATCTCAGTAATACAAGCTGCTATGCGGTTTAAAGACAAAGAAGAGGTACAGATGAGTGAGCAGTTGCACAGGCAACGTAAAATGGCAACAGATAAATGCTATCCAGTTTTGCCGTCCCTTCAGCAAGAGACAGCCAAAGAACATGAAAAAGACCCATTAATGTCGCATTTATTAAGTTCACCACCCCCCTATGCACAAACAGCCACGGCGCCTCCGCAACCCTTAGTTGCGCCGCCCATTGTCGTTATGCCTGCCCTTCTTCAGCACCCACCAGCTGTTCTTCAGCTGGCTTCCGCTCCTCCGGTGCAGCCTCCTCAAGGCACACCGGCTACATCTACTTCGCTTACACCTTCTATGACTTTGCCTAATGCATCTTCGATCTCTCATAATGCCCCCTCTGCTATTGCCTCTACTTCAGCCTTATCTCACACTGTTTTTCCACCCGTTCCTCCCTCACTTTCACCTTCCGTTTGGCATAAAATGGCCAGCATTGTCACTAACATTCCTTCACCCCTTTTTCGGTCGCCTAAAACGACCCCTAATATGGGACGAAGACAGTTGCGAAGTCAACTGCCTGACTATCAGGAGAGAGATTCATTGAATCGTTTAGCGCGTAAATGGGCTATGGATACAGCAAAGTATGATGTAGAATGCGTTATGGAAGTCTTCCGTCAATGGGAAGCACCGACGCAAAGATATGTTTTTGAACAAATGTGTGTTTTCCTTTGCGAGGATTTGGAGGACAATGATTTAGAACGCATCCCACAGGAATTGTGTCGTGTACGGTTTAAGTTTGGAGAGGGTATGATTGTAGATCCCGATGTCGAAAAAGCAGTTGAGACAGTGTTATCATATCGGAATAAAGGGAATAGTTCTGGGTCATCGTCTGAGCCTGGTACATCTAGTAGGAAAAAGGCGCGACAATACCGCATGAGAGAAGTTCCCCCGCAATGGAGGGAAGGTGACACATCTGTTGAACCCCCTATTCCGCCACACTTTCAGCGTGTATGGGTACATGTCCCATGGAAGAGAGCTGAAGTTTTAGCACTTAAACAGACATTACCAGACCCGCGTAAGAATCCTGCGGGGTATTACAAAGAGTTGTCACAGACTGCTGGGTCATGTATAATGAATTTAGCGGATATCGATATGCTATTTGGGAACGTTGTTGCACAGCCTTTATGGAGTAAAATTCGCCATACAGATCACGATCAGGAATTAGGTGACTCATGGGCTAACATTGCTGCTGTAGATGCACGACAAGTTGGTGGTGCTAAACCTGAGCCTTTAATAGCAGAACTTCCTGGTAAAATAGTTGATTACATGAAAACGATAATGCCTGCAATACGTGTGAATTGGGATAAGTTATCTGCATGTAAACAGAAGAAAGATGAGACGGTCTCAGATTTCTTCACCAGGTTCGAAGAAACGTTTGTCGATCACAGTGGCCAAGACATGACCACAGAAGGTGGTCAGCGATTATTTGTCGATAAGTTCGTGCACAATCTGCTTCCAGAATTGTGTAAAAAGTTAAAAGATTCTGAGAGTTCTTGGGCTGTTTCCTCTTCAGCACAGATATTAGCCACTGCGCAATATTACGAGAATAGAGACAAAGACGAGAAAGATAGAGTAGAAAAGAAAACGAAAGAATTCAAAACTAAGGTTTTATTGCAGCAAGCCTATCCGCCACGTGGTGGTGGTAATGTCCAGAACAACGGTGGTCAGAACACCTATCAGAATAACTATCAGCAGCCACAACAGTATCAAGGGAACTCACAAAGAGTCGAGTATAATCAGCCACGTGTCAATATAGGTCCCAACCAGTGTTCATATTGCAAGGAGGAAGGTCATTTCAAGTATAGTTGCCCTATCTTGTTACAACGTGCGAACGGTGTTTCGAACGCAAGAGGTAGAGGCGTTCAGCAAGCACCTAGAGGTAGAGGACGTGGAAACGTCCCCCAGTATGCGCAGTCTCTTCCACCACAGAATTCTATGAATAAATTCGATCAGCAGAACAACGCATCTGGTAGGACAGCTCAGTACTATACAGATGATTACTATACAGAAGGCGAGCAATGGAGCAGTAATGATTGCTAGGACAGCCATAGACAAAGAGAGGGAGTTGTTTCAGTTCCAGTAGATCAGAGTGGACCATACGTTGAGGTGATCACATCAGGTGTGTCAGAACCTTTTCTCTTGGATACTGGTGCTACAAAGAGTTCTATTATGCACTCCAAACTCCCTGGCGCACCTTTGTCTGGCGAAACGAACGTTTCTGTAGGTTTTTCTGGCGCCCCGGTTAGGACCCCGATTTCTGACCCGTTGTCTCTTTCTGTTGGTCCTTGCAAATTCGAAACACCCCTTATTCTGACAACAGGTTGTGGCGAAAATTTGCTAGGATTAGATTTGCTAAAAAGATTGTATGCAACTTTGTACTGTTCTCCATCAGGAGTACAACTTACCCTGGGTGAGAAAGCGGTTTCTCCAATATACTTAGCGAGAGATAAACTTCCAACAGAATTGTCGCTTCTTCCAGACATACTTTGGGCAGTTGGTCCCAATGATGTGGGACTCTTAGAAATACCACCATATGTTGTAACATTGAAAGCCAATGTTAAAATGCCACGAATTCCGCAATACCGAATATCTAGTGAGGGTGAAAAAGCTTTGCTAGCGATCGTTCACGAGTTAATTGAAAAAGATGTGATTGAAGAAACAAGAGGTAACGTTTGCAATAGTCCCGTTCTACCTGTTTTAAAACGAACTGACCCATCTCAGCCACCGGTGTACAGATTCGTGATCGATCTCAGAGAGGTGAATAAAATAGTTGTGCCACAATTTCCAGTTGTCCCCGACATCACTACATTATTGACTATGATTCCAGTTTCTGCCACCTGGTTTTCGGTGATTGACCTGAAGAATGCTTTCTTCAGCATCCCGATCGCCGAGGAGAGCAGGGATATTTTTTCCTTCAGTTTAGGAGGACGAAGCTTCCGCTTTAAACGCGCTCCTCAGGGCTACTGTGAAAGTCCGTCAATATACAGTCAAGCTCTAAAAACGCAGCTTGATACCATTGTTTTGCCAAAAGGTACTACTCTTGTACAGTACGTCGACGATTTGCTGATAGCTGCGGATACTGAGGGAATTTGCAAGAAAGCAACCATATCGCTGTTACACCATCTGTGCGATTTGCATCATAAGGTGTCACTTTCCAAGCTTCAATACTGCCGACAAGAAGTGACCTACTTAGGTCATCTATTATCGAAGGAGGGAAGGAAACTGACCCCAGAAAGAATTCAGGCAATAGCGAAATTGAGTGTGCCAAGAACACAGAAAGAAGTGCGTGCTTTCTTGGGCATTACATCATATTGCAGACAATGGATCTCTAATTTTTCGTTATTAGCCAAACCTTTGGTGGCGTTAACGTGTAAAGATACACCCAATCCCGTCCCTTGATCTGAAGAGTGTCAAACGAGTTTTTCCGAATTACGCACAGCCTTATGTTCGGCTCCTGTGTTGGGTAACCCCAACTACAATAAGCCTTTTACACTGTATGTCCATGAGAAGGATGGTTGTGCATTGTCAGTCCTGACTCAGTTATTTGGGAACAAACAGCGTCCATGTGCTTACTTTTCCTCGACTTTGGATCCAGTGGCTAGAGCATTGCCTAGTTGTTTAAGAGCCACAGCAGCAGCAGCTGTTTCTATTCGACAGTCTGCTGGCCTGGTCATGAACAATACACTAATCGTGATGATCCCACATGCAGTAGACACATTGTTAAATAGAACCATGACACAGCATTTAACCAGTGCTCGATTGTCAGGGTACGAACTGGCTTTGCTAGCAAGTCATGTGCACATTCAAAAGTGCAACACCCTTAACCCAGCCACGTTATTACCATTCATAGAAGAACCAGATGTTTCAGAACAGCATGATTGTCTTTATAGAACAGAGGAAGAGGCGAAAGGAAGAGTAGACCTCTTCGACACTCCTCTTGCTGAATGTGATGGTACATTGTGGGTGGATGGTTCATGTTTCAAGCTTCCGAATGGCGATACGACTGCAGCATATGCTGTCACGACTTTGCACACGATTGTTGAAGCTATACGCATCCCACACAATTCAGCTCAGGCAGCGGAGCTAATTGCACTCACGAGAGCATGTGTGTTGTCGAAAGGAATGAAAGTAACTGTCTACACCGACAGCCAGTACGCGTTCGGCGTGGCCCATAGTTTTGGACGATTGTGGAAAGAATGTGGATTTCTGACTTCGCATGGAACTAAAATTAAGCATGGTCAGTTGATAAATGAGCTTCTAGAATCACTGACTTTGCCCTTACAAGTAGCGATTGTGAAATGTAGCGCTCACAAGAAAGTGACTGATGATGTTGGTCGTGGAAATGCGTTAGCTGATGAAACGGCTAAAGAAACTGCGAAGAATGTGATGAGCCGAATGTATGTTGCAGGACCTGCAAGATGGGTTGGCGACATAGGAATGTGTGAAGACACGATAGAGAGTGTGAAGTCTATTCAAGCTGAAGCTACAGAGAAAGAGTTGAGTACGTGGAGAGAAAGTTCGGGTAGAATGGATGCGAGTGGTTGCTGGATTTAATTATCAGAGCATCAGAGATGGTTGTTACCCGATGCATATGTGCTTGCAGTAGTCACAATGGCTCATGGTATGGCTCATATCAGCGTGAAAGGGATTTGCAAGTTGCTGGCTCCAGTATGGGAGAATTCAGGGATTCCCAAGTGTGCAGAAAACGTGGTCAAGAATTGCATGGTGTGTCTGCAACACAATCCTGGTAGGGGAACCCCAACTCCAGCTGGTCATTTTGCACCTCCTACGTATCCGTTCGAGGTTTTGCAGCTAGATTTCATCCATATGGAAAGGTGCAACAGTTTAAAATATGTGCTTGTTGTTGTTTGTGCCTTCTCGAGATGGATAGAAGCATACCCTCTGAAAGACAATACTGCCCTGTCCACAGCGAAAGCTCTTGTGAAAGAGTACTTCCCTAGATTCGGAATGCCTAGAATGGTCTGGTCTGATAATGGGAGTGAATTTGTGGGTCGTGTGATGAAGAGAGTGTGTGAAGGATTAGGTATCCGGCAGAAGTTCCACGCTGCAAATCACCCCCAATCAGCTGGATTAGTAGAATGCTACAACGGCACTCTTAAGTTAAAATTGGCCAACATTCAAGCGAGCACAGGTCTTAAATGGCCTGACGCTCTACCCTTAGCACTCCTATCCACCAGAATGACTGTGCATTCGCGAGTGATACTCAGCCCCTACGAAATTATTTTCGGCCGCCCGGCCAACATATGGGGAGTGCCTAGGCCCAAAAAGTTTAGCGAGCTCGAGCACCCCGTTCTACTTGACTATCTGTATGAATTGACGGCTAAATTGCGTGTTTTACATCAACAGGTCAACGACACCCTGCCTCCGGTCTCTGAGACTCCGGGACACAGCATTGATCCTGGATACTGGTACGAAACTTCCAGAGGACCAGAAACGACCAGCCCAGGTGGACAGGGCCACACCATGTCCTTCTCTCTACAAGATCGGCAGTGCGAGTGGAAGGGAAAAAGGCCTGGATCCACGGGGTCCACTGCAAGAAGGTACCTCTTCCTCTGCCATATGACCAGTGGGTCCAGGAAGGTGTCGGCGACTCAGAAACAGACACAGTACCTCGGTTCATACCTTTCAGTGATGCACAAGTAAAAGGAACTAACTCTGAGCGCGAAAACGAGAACATTCTTCAAGAAGGTGTGCCACCGTCAAAACGATTGAACACTTCAGAGCCTGAACTGTTGTTCCAGGACAACACAGTACCGGGAAGACAAAGATACGATTTGAGACCAAGAAATACAAACTAATAAATTAAACTTCTTTCTCCACTGTAAGAAAAAACCTATGGACTAATAAAAGATTATTTTTCCCTCCAAGTACTATTTTTAAAAAAAAGGCAGCTCCTCCATCAGAAGAAAACTTGCTCATTTTTGTTTTTCGAACCGCCATCCGGGTTCCGCTGCTAGGGCCGCGGTTGCCTAAAAAGTCTTTTGGGTGCAGCTAACGACGTTAGGTCGGGAGTTCTGGTTGGTCTAAGGGAGTTACCCTGGACTGACAGAAGCATCTTTTAGCAGAATCAACCTACCACCGCGGGCAGCACTCTAGAGAGGATGGAGTTTTCTGAAATGGAGAGGCCTGCCAAACAAACGAACTCTAGACGCCAGTTGTGTACAGTGACAACAAGAAAAAGTTTTCTAATAATGTACATTTGTATGATATCCAGTATGATGATATTTCTGATAGGATTCTCTCTTCATGTGACACTCGCACCACCTGCATCCCCTACACCTCCTCCTACTACTGTTTCCCCTCATTCTTTCCACTCCCTTCCTGGCCATGAATCCCATAGGAGATTAGAATTCATTAATAACTCCTTCATTCAGCTCCTGCACCAGCACCAGTTAGTAATGAACACAACTAACTGTTGGGTATGTGGACTTATGCTTCACACGACGGATAAAGGTATCCCTTATCTAGTTCTACCTTTCAGTCATAATGGTTCCGTGTGGGCATACCGAACGATGTTCATATATGCACGAGAAATCCAACCCCTACTTTCTGTAAAAGACAACCTCAAGACTAGCACCCTAGTAAAAGGCATAGTTGACATGATTAAGGAAGTAACTTCTTATGAAAATACCCCTAATGACGAGATACTTGCATATGTAGGTTGGAACGTGACCGGATATGGAGCAACTTTAAGTGAGAAACAGCAAGCGAAGAAATCTTCCCCGATCTGGATTGTACCCCATCAAGGTAACTTGTGTCTGCAAGGCACTGGCAGGAATCCCAGAGCTCAGTTAGGGAGAAGTATCTGTACAGAAACATATATTTTTGGGTCTCAGACTTCCCCTGCGTTTTTAGCAGCTAAGGGTACTTATTTCATCTGTCATGATAGAGCCTATACATGGTTGCCCCCTGACTTCTCGGGCTCATGTTTCGTTTCATTCCTGTTACCCCCCCACCTACACAGCAGCGGCGGATTACCACAGGACAAGGGTAGTTAGAGGTGTCTGGAGTAAAGAAGACACTGCAGGTCAAGAATTTGGGGAATTTGCAAGAGGCTTTCTGCCGTTCTGGGGACCCATGGTAAACAGCAGGGACATAAGGCAATTGACAAGGGTAGTTGAGGCTACCGTGATTGAAACTACTGGTGCCCTTAGTAACCTGACTGCTGAGCTCCAGTCGGATCGTCTTATGACCCTTCAGAACAGGGTTGCTTTAGACGTCATACTTGCAGACCGAGGTGGGGTATGCAGATTGATCCAATCTAGTTGCTGCATTTTTATCCCAGATAACGCTCCGACGGTGTACCAAGCCATCTCCAAACTGCATAAGATTTCCGAATCTATTCATGTGGATAAAGGAGATTGAAAAAAAAAGTGAAAAGGGAGGTCTCCTCACAATCCGATAGGGGACGAGGAGAAAAACAATTGTTACAATGAACTAGTAGTTGGCCTATAGTTTAGGCAGAGAGGGAAATTCCTCAGTTAGATAGATGATGGGGTAGGGGGGAGGGAGGGGGAAGCCAATTGGCCAGCAGATGCCATAACCACATGAAAAATAAATCACAAATATTGAGGGAAAATTTCAGAGACACAATTCAAAACACAAGATGTATGTACTTGAACAAATTTTTAATTCACAGTATACAAAAATTAATATATAATGCCAGTTTAAAAAACATAAAAATGTACTTTGAGATGTACATGGGTACAGAGAAATAATTTAAAAACACAAGAACACAAGTTGTCGACGCAGCGTTTCGGTATCTAGGATTTGACCTTCATCAGGACAGGGTTTCTAAAAGAAGAAACATCTTATTTAGAAATGGATCTGTTACATTTTGATCAGCATTTTGTTCACATATTCACATCATTGAAAGAAGGACCCACGTTATCTAGTGTGATTGACTGGCAAGTACAGTGTCAAAATTTTCATTTAAGAAAGATGGGCACATTTTCGCCTCTTTTATTAAGCATGTGGTATGGACTTGGAAAGGGGGGGGGACAAGTTGGCCAGGGTTGTTTTTTTTTTTTTTTTGTTTTTTTTTACGCCAGCACAAGGGACTGGAGTAGGGGTAGGCCATCTCTACAAGGATGTTACGGCCAGTCTGTTTAGTGCTGAAGCACGTGAGGGATTGTTAATTTCCTGCCGCTGCAGACCCCATATGATGGAATTGCACAAGTACCTTAAAATGGAGAAGACGAGATCCTCTCTGTTAGGTTCTATGTATGTGTTGTGACATCCAACCTTGTGGTGGCACGTTCCTTTTGATGATAGGGTAATTCTAAAAGTTTTTAGAGAGTATTTATATTATTCATATCAAGTTGTCATGGGGATTGTTGCTTAGACATGAATACAATATGCAGAATTACCTTAACAATTAGTATTCTTGGTGTATGCTTGAGTCTTAACACCGATGAGATGGATCAAATAGGAACTCTATGGAGGCTACCTTCATCAATTGGTAAATCTCTATGAGGGTCCTGCATTGTGGAAAAAACAGTATATCCAATATATGATGTCTCTAATAACATCTTAAGAGTATCTGATGGATGCAGTTTGTGCAGTTACCTTAAAAGAATTTGGTATTCTTGGTGTATGCTTAGATATTTAACACCGCTACAGTTGATCAGATGAGTCTCTCATCAGATGAGTCTCTCTGGAGGTTACTTTCATCAGTTAGTAATTCTCTGTGGGAGTCCTCAGGCGTCCTATGTTGTGGAAAGGCAATGTATACAATATATAATATCCCTATTGGAAATGTATGAGCGTCTCAATAGCCCTAGAATATTTTTATAGTTACCTTATGTAATTACCTTATGTAATTAGGAAACAAAGTGGGAGAGTGCAGGTAGCCACCGATTATTCATTGCTCACTGGTCATTTCTAGGGAAAGGTTGATGGACACTTTTTAGTGATTTATCTTATATCACATTTTCATAGAAGTACGGTCCTGTTGGTTAGGTACTTACCCAGGCATCTATAATTTTTAATGTATTTCTTGAAATAGTGGTCCAATTTCTGATGTCACGTCGCAGGGAATAACTTGCTGCGGGGGACTGTTTTATCTCCACACTGGGTAAGTTGTATCACCAGGCTAGAGAGAGAGGTGCATAGTATTAATTTACACTTTTTTATTTACAAGGTGCTAGTGATCTCTGCAGGTTAAATCTCTTTTTAGAGTATTATTTCGCCCTGTTTGTCATAGCGGTTCCTCGCCTACCATTCTTTATAGGTTTTTGCAAGTGTTTGCAGGTCATATTAGGTTGGGCCAATGGTAGATTCCTTACTTTATGTCCAGCCGGTAGGGCTAAACTATGGAATCCGCTGTAGTCAGACGCCCGATGCTCAATCAGCTGCCTCAAAACAGAGTTCACTAAAAAATTGTAAAACTTTTAAGAGCGAGGCTCTTATGAGCACTTTTGATTAAGGAACAGTATAACTAATTTAAGCTGTGAGTAGCAGACTCCCACTAGAGGTTGGACATAAAGTAAGGAATCTACCATTGGCCTAATCTAATATGACCTGCAAACACTTGCAAAAACCTATAAAGAATGGTAGGCGAGGAACCGCTATGACAAACAGGGCGAAATAATACTCTAAAAAGAGATTTAACCTGCAGAGATCACTAGCACCTTGTAAATAAAAAAGTGTAAATTAATACTATGCACCTCTCTCTCTAGCCTGGTGATACAACTTACCCAGTGTGGAGATAAAACAGTCCCCCGCAGCAAGTTATTCCCTGCGACGTGACATCAGAAATTGGACCACTATTTCAAGAAATACATTAAAAATTATAGATGCCTGGGTAAGTACCTAACCAACAGGACCGTACTTCTATGAAAATGTGATATAAGATAAATCACTAAAAAGTGTCCATCAACCTTTCCCTAGAAATAACCAGTGAGCAATGAATAATCGGTGGCTACCTGCACTCTCCCACTTTGTTTCCTAATTACATAAGGTAATTACATAAGGTAACTATAAAAATATTCTAGGGCTATTGAGACGCTCATACATTTCCAATAGGGATATTATATATTGTATACATTGCCTTTCCACAACATTGGACGCCTGAGGACTCCCACAGAGAATTACTAACTGATGAAAGTAACCTCCAGAGAGACTCATCTGATGAGAGACTCATCTGATCAACTGTAGCGGTGTTAAATATCTAAGCATACACCAAGAATACCAAATTCTTTTAAGGTAACTGCACAAACTGCATCCATCAGATACTCTTAAGATGTTATTAGAGACATCATATATTGGATATACTGTTTTTTCCACAATACAGGACCCTCATAGAGATTTACCAATTGATGAAGGTAGCCTCCATAGAGTTCCTATTTGATCCATCTCATCGGTGTTAAGACTCAAGCATACACCAAGAATACTAATTGTTAAGGTAATTCTGCATATTGTATTCATGTCTAAGCAACAATCCCCATGACAACTTGATATGAATAATATAAATACTCTCTAAAAACTTTTAGAATTACCCTATCATCAAAAGGAACGTGCCACCACAAGGTTGGATGTCACAACACATACATAGAACCTAACAGAGAGGATCTCGTCTTCTCCATTTTAAGGTACTTGTGCAATTCCATCATATGGGGTCTGCAGCGGCAGGAAATTAACAATCCCTCACGTGCTTCAGCACTAAACAGACTGGCCGTAACATCCTTGTAGAGATGGCCTACCCCTACTCCAGTCCCTTGTGCTGGCGTAAAAAAAAAAAAAAAAAAAAAAAAAAAAACAAACCCTGGCCGACTTGTCCCCCCCCCCCCTTTCCAAGTCCATACCACATGCTTAATAAAAGAGGCGAAAATGTGCCCATCTTTGTTAAATGAAAATTTTGACACTGTACTTGCCAGTCAATCACACTAGATAACGTGGGTCCTTCTTTCAATGATGTGAATATGTGAACAAAATGCTGATCAAAATGTAACAGATCCATTTCTAAATAAGATGTTTCTTCTTTTAGAAACCCTGTCCTGATGAAGGTCAAATCCTAGATACCGAAACGCTGCGTCGACAACTTGTGTTCTTGTGTTTTTAAATTATTTCTCTGTACCCATGTACATCTCAAAGTACATTTTTATGTTTTTTAAACTGGCATTATATATTAATTTTTGTATACTGTGAATTAAAAATTTGTTCAAGTACATACATCTTGTGTTTTGAATTGTGTCTCTGAAATTTTCCCTCAATATTTGTGATTTATTTTTCATGTGGTTATGGCATCTGCTGGCCAATTGGCTTCCCCCTCCCTCCCCCCTACCCCATCATCTATCTAACTGAGGAATTTCCCTCTCTGCCTAAACTATAGGCCAACTAGGGACTACTAGTTCATTGTAACGATAAACGAGATTGGTCATTAATGGGGTGGTTCTGGGAACTGATATCCAGCTGGGGATGGAAAATCCTGATGGTCATTGGGATGGTCTTAGCCATCCTTTTCCTGTTCTGTCTGTGTGTACAGTGTGCTCCTGCAATATGTGGCCTTTGTGTCACATCATGTATAAGGAAACCTGTATCAGGAGACGAGCTGAGTACTAGAATGATGTTACAGCAACACCTCAATGACTTTAGGAATATCGACCTAAACTCAGATTAGCATGAGAGTAGGTTAAGTTGCCTATGTAAGGGCAAAAGGAGGGTTTGTAGTACTGAAAATCCAAACTCGTATAACCATTCAGACGCAAGAATAAAACTTCATCGTACCATGACAAATTTAGTATCAAAAGACCGAGAATGGCGAGTACATTATGCACAAACATTTTCATCGCATTCGAAGGTTGCTTTCACCTCGAAATCGTCACTTATACCCTGAACCCCTGGCTTCCATTTTATATACGGCAGCCATTTTGTATGTTGCCCCTCACATAGGCTTAATCCAATATCATAAGGACAAGCACTCCTTGATTGACTTTTTCGTGACCTGGGCAGGTTTAAACCATCGCCCCAGGCCAACACGTTTGGTCAGCTCCTCTCCCAGTGGCCGGTCAAGATAGCATCTAGGCGCACCCGGCCATAAAACCCTTTCATCACGCATTCACCCTGCCGAATCTTGCCCACACCTGGCCCCGCTCCTTCTCTTTTCCTACTTGTTTTATGATGAGAACGTGCTCATTTTATTGGGGAAACACAGATATCTGATTGAAATACCGGACCTTGCCGAGTAATTTATTATGTACCAGACAAACGAAATGTGAGTTTGTCATCATAACTCTGTTACTTATTTGTGGTCGAAATATGTGAATAGTATCCTGAAAATCTAGGAATGTTTGCCTGAAGCTTATTATTTTGTATAAAAAGAGAAGCCTGACTTCGTGATTTTGAAGCAGTCTCCTGAGAACATACTTCCATGTGTTGTACTTCTAGGACACTTGTTACCTTGGTTGCAGCCAATAAACCGATCTTTGACTTCACCTAGAAGACTCTGAGTTTCTGTGGTCTGAATCAGGAAAAGGACTCGAGGTCTTTGGGTGTGTATTCCCTGACACCGCTGGGTTACCAGTTAAGCACCGGTTCTGAAAAACCCAGTACCTCAGTCGTCCCAGGCAGCGGGGGATGAACCTAAGATGAGGACTTCCATTTTGTCCGAGTTCAGTTTTAAACGGCTGTTTTTCATCCACTCGGCTACTTCTTTCATCCCTTCATGTAGGTTGGTTTTGGCGGTGTTTGGGTCTTTGGTGAGGGAGAGGATCAGCTGGGTGTCGTCTGCGTAGGAGATGATGTTGAGGTTGTGTTGGCGCGCGATGGATGCGAGGGGACTCATGTATATGTTGAAGAGGGTGAGACTGAGTGATGATCCTTGTGGTACGCCGCAGATGACTTCGGTGGCCTCTGATCTAAAAGGGGGGAGGCGGACTCTCTGGGTTCTTCCGGCGAGGAACGAGATGATCCAGTCCAATGCTTTTCCTTGTATTCCGACGTTGCTGAGGCGTTGTATGATGGTGCTGTGACAGACTGTGTCGAAGGCTGCGGAGAGGTCAAGTAGGATGAGGGCAGCTGTTTCTCCGTTGTCCAGTAGAGTTAGAATGTCGTCTGTTGCCGCGATGAGGGCGGTTTCGGTGCTGTGTTTGGCTCGGAAGCCGGACTGTGAGGGGTCGAGGGATTTGTTGGATTCGAGGAAGGCGGCGAGCTGACTGTTGACGGCTTTCTCAATGACTTTGGCAGGGAATGGGAGGAGCGAGATGGGGCGGTAGTTTTTAAGTTCAGTGGGGTCTGCTGTGGGTTTCTTCAGAAGGGCGCTGAGTTCGGTATGTTTCCAGCTTTCCGGGAAGGTAGCGGAGTTGAAGGAGCAGTTGATGACGTCACGGAGATGGGGTGCGATAATGGAGTCTGCTTTGTTGAAAATGTAGTGGGGACATGGGTCGGTTGGCGATCCCGAGTGGATGGAGTTCATCAGGCGGACGGTGTCTTCAGTGGTGATTGGGTTCCAAGCGCAAAGGTTGTTGGAGGACGGTTTTGGTTCGGAGGTGGGTGGAGTGGACGGGTCTTCGGACTGGATTCCAAAGCTGTTATGTATGTCGGCGATTTTGTTGTGGAAGAATGAGGCTAGGGAGTCGCAGAGGTCTTGGGAGGGAATGATGTCGTTGGTGCCGGCGGTGGGGTTCTTTGACGATGTTGAATAGTTCCTTGCTGTTTTGGGCGTTGTTGTCAAGGCGATCCTTGAATGCTGATTTCTTGGTGGATCGGATCAGTTGGTGGTGTTTACGGGTGGCGTTCTTGAAGGTGGCCAGGTTGTTAGTGGTTGGGTTTTTTCTCCAGGCTTTCTCGAGGGTACGACAGAGCTTCTTGGATTTCTTAAGGTCATCGTTGAACCAGGGGGCTTTTTTGCTACCTTGCTTGATTTGATGGTTTTTCAAGGGTGCTAGTTCGTCAGCGCTGTGGGTGATCCATTGTGTGAGGTTGGTGGCTGCTTGGTTTGGGTCCGATGATTTGGCAGGAGGGTTTTGGTGAAGCGATGTGAAGAGCTGGTCGGTGGTAATTTTGTTCCAGTTTCTTCGGGGAATAGGTTGTGGGGGGTTGTGGGTCGTGGTCTTTTTGTAGTTGAAGTGAACGCAGCTGTGGTCCGTCCAGTGGAGAGCTGTGGTGTGATTGAAGGAGATGTGCTTGCTGGAGGTGAAGATTGGGTCGAGCGTGTGTCCGGCATAGTGGGGGGGTTGACAAGTTGTTTGAGTCCGAGGTTGGCCAGGTTGTCCAGAAGGGTGGTGGTGTTGCTGTCGTTTTTCTTTTCCAGGTGGAAGTTGAGGTCTCCCAGTAGAATGTAGTCCTCGGAGGGGAGGGCGTGTGGGCTGATGAAGTCAGTGATGTCTTCGCTGAACTGTGTGCGGGGTCCTGGTGGTCTGTAGATGAGGGTGCCTCTGAGTGTGGTCTTGGGGTCGGTGTGGATCTGGAAGTGAAGGTGTTCGGCGGTAGCGAGGTAATCGTTGGAACTGGTCGTGATGCGGATGGTGTTCTTATGGACGATGGCGATGCCTCCTCCTGTTTGGTTGGTGCGGTCCTTTCGGATTATCTTGTAGCCGTCAAGGATGGCTATGGCGATGTCGGGAGCTGATGAGGCGTTCATCCAGGTTTCTGTAAGGAAGGCGACGTCCGGCGATGTAGTGTCGAGTAGGTTCCAGAGTTCAGTGGCCTGTCTGTGGACCGAGCGGGTGTTGAGCAGGATGCACTTTAGGTGGTTAGTGTCGGAGCACTGTTTGGAGTTAGTGGAATTGGTGTGGGTCCTGATGCAGTCGAATTTGCAGGAGTGGCAGGTGAAGGGTCCATGGGTGTGTACTGGGGCTGCTTGGTAACATTTTGGTGGGCGGCCGGGGTTAAGGGCTGAGAGGGTTGCCGCGTCGTATGTTATGCGGGCGGAATGGATTTTGCGGGGGCCAGGGGGTCTGGCGCTGGGCGCGGTCCAGGCACGGACGGACGTAGACGGGCTTACCTTTGGCACACCTTCGGCGCGCATGGGGCGCTTCCGCTACGCGTTAACGCTGCGCGCAAAAGCATCTGCCATAAGTGGATAGTGGAGGGGAGTGGGGCGAGGGAGGAGCAGCTGGGAGGCGGGAGCGGGGTGGAGAGCTGGGCTGGGAAGGCACAACAACAAAATGGCAGCAGGCCAAAAGCCACACAGGACAATTGGTATTAACAGGGAAGCGTCACCGGCACAAACAGGCACAAATAAATCAAAGGTAGCAATGCACAATCGATTATTAATCAAAGCGCAGCTCAGCAGGCAGTATAGCGCTACTATAGAAATACACTCAGGCACTAATAAAGCAAAAATAGTTCCAGGGGCAGTGCGAGCAATGGGCAGCTGATTCTAAAGGCAAAGAGCACTCAGGCAGTATAGCGCTACGATACCAGAATGGGCGCAGGGAGCAGCGTGAGGAGCGACCGCTTCTGAGGGTCTCAGGACGGTCACAGCGCTGGGTCGAGAGGGGAGAGCCTAATCTTTCTGTGGGAGGGAGGAGCAGCTGGGAGGCGGGAGCGGGGTGGAGAGCCGGGCTGGGAAGGCACAACAACAAACAACAAAATGGCAGCAGGCCAAAAGCCACACAGGACAATCGGTATTAACAAGGAAGCGTCATCGGCACAATCAGGCACAAATAAATCAAAGGCAGCAATGCACAATCGATTATTAATCAAAGCGCAGCTCAGCAGGCAGTATAGCGCTACTATAGAAATACACTCAGGCACTAATAAAGCAAAAATAGTTCCAGGGGCAGTGCGAGCAATGGGCAGCTGATTCTAAAGGCAAAGAGCACTCAGGCAGTATAGCGCTACGATACCAGAATGGGCGCAGGGAGCAGCGTGAGGAGCGACCGCTTCTGAGGGTCTCAGGACGGTCACAGCGCTGGGTCGAGAGGGGAGAGCCTAATCTTTCTGTGGGAGGGAGGAGCAGCTGGGAGGCGGGAGCGGGGTGGAGAGCCGGGCTGGGAAGGCACAACAACAAACAACAAAATGGCAGCAGGCCAAAAGCCACACAGGACAATCGGTATTAACAGGGAAGCGTCACCGGCACAATCAGGCACAAATAAATCAAAGGCAGCAATGCACAATCGATTATTAATCAAAGCGCAGCTCAGCAGGCAGTATAGCGCTACGATACAAATACACTCAGGCACTAATAAAGCAAAAATAGTTCCAGGGGCAGTGCGAGCAATGGGCAGCTGATTCTAAAGGCAAAGAGCACTCAGGCAGTATAGCGCTACGATACCAGAATGGGCGCAGGGAGCAGCGTGAGGAGCGACCGCTTCTGAGGGTCTCAGGACGGTCACTCGGTCACTCATACGTGAGGTCATAAGAAGTGCATGATGGGGCACAAGTTATACTCAGTGCTGCTAACTATGACTGGTTACTTCCTGTGTTTTCATTAGTTTAAAATATTAACATTGTCACTGAGAAATTCCCTTAACTATAACCTTTGGATTTTCAGTGAATTTCTACGTTTTTTTATTTAAATCAAAAACACATTTTTATTACGCCTATGTTACTGAAACTTTTATTTATTAAGTGAATTTGAAGGGTTTTCCTTTTTGTTTTTTAATTCAAGAACATATATGTTACTACACCTAACTAAAACGTTTTTTGGTGAATTTCTAGGGTTTAAAATAACAATATAGTTAAAAATACATAGAAACTAACTACTACAACAATGTTTGCACTGAAAATGTTCAACGTTTTAGTTTTTGTAACTCACATATACAGAAGTATTCCCAGCAAAGTTTTCATGTTCTTTGCATGTATCCTTACATACACTTCATTTATGTTTCAAAAAGACTTTGATCAGTATTTCCTATTGTGTAAACTATGTATTTACACTATGTATATTCATTTTTAAGGTGTTTAATAGCTCACATTGCAGGTTCGTAAGATTATAGAGTTATAGATTTTATTCTAATCTATTGTACAGAGATATTTTTCCTGTGGTCAGTTGTTACTGAATGCTGATCTTTCATAATAAAGTCAGTACAGTATTTATATTGTATTAATTATTTTGTTTACAAACGTACGGCTCTCGCAAGATGATCACAGGAGTTGAACACACAATCCCCTGCGTGGACTATGAGGGGGCTGAACTTCCTGTCCGGCTACCCCGAAGAACTCGCGAAATTATACATTTGTAATTATTCATACAGTGTACTTTTATCATTTTGAAGAAAGTAAGACATGAGAAGTGTTGCTTAAAGGAGAAAAAATAGTTGCTGTATTATTGCACTGGAGATATTTGGAAAGTTCCTTGTTTTTACAATCTTGCTGGCCTCTCATGAGACACCCGCAAGACACCCTGGAGAGGAAAGACATTCCAAGGAAGGACTGTGATTTGTTCATATGATCTTTATTGAGCAAAGAAAGATTCCTTCATTGGGTTTTTCTGTGTTTATATCTTTTTGGCAAGCTCTGTGACATAGCTAATTTTCTGTCACCAGAATGTCATCATCAGATTCAGTTGAGAACCCTACTCCTGTTCTTGCAACTCACCCACCCAAGCAGTCCTTGGTGTGGGAATATTTTCAAATTTGGCAAGGGGAGAAAAAGTATGAGAAATATGTGATTTGTAAAATATGCAAAAAAGACTTCAGTAGGGGCAGCGGGAACAAGCAATACAGCATGAGCAATACCAGGATGTGGCGACATTTGAGGGCTATGCTCTCTCAACACCTTGCTCGGGCTGAGTTAGCCACTGTTGTAGAGCTTGATAATGCATCAGGGGCGTCCACATTGTGTTAACCTAGTGACACTGTGCCTGCAAGGTACTCACCGCTGGAGCAGATAATAACTCTGGTTATCTGAACAAAGCCCTTTTTGCTGCTTATGCAAAGAGATAATTTTTTCTTCTGTGACAAGCAGGGCTGCACTGGACAGGCTTGTCCAGGATCATAAATGCCCACCTAGGCAGTAGTAAAAAAAAAGTCCTATGGGCAGATGTACGACCTGCCAAATATCACCTCGCAAATTGCGTCGCATTTGTGACTTGCAATTTCCAAGGCGCTATTTGGCATGTACAACAGTGTATTTAACAGTGTCTGCGATTCCCAATGGGGTCGCAAATTGCAAAGCTCATGAATATTAATGAGCCTCTTGCAATTTGCAAGCCCATTGGGAATGACAGGCTCTCCCAGGGATGGTGGCCACCATGTCTAGGACTGCTTTTAAATAAAGCAGCTTTTTTTTAAAAATGTAGCCCGTTTTGCTTAAAGGAAAACAGGATGCCTCAAAAAAAAATGAAACTTTTTCGCTTCATTTTTAAAGGGCATGCAATGGTCCCTGGGACCACTGACTGCCCATAAAAAATAATATTGCATGCATTTGCAAATGCATTACCACCTACTTGAAGCAGGTGGTGATCTGCGAGTGTTTACGACCTCAATGGCGGTTGCAAAACATTGGTACATAACTTTGCGGTTGCTATTAGGAAGGGAACGCCCCTTCCTACTAGCCAGTCGCAAAACAGTATTTTGCGAGTGCCAATTTATTTACGATGGGCCCATGCTTTTTTAGCGTGCACCAATGGGTTTTAGACCCACATGCGCATGCTAAAAAGCATCGTACATCTGGCCCCTAGTTTTTTCTCTTCTTTGTATTGAAGATGTTTTTTTTCGTTACTCTCAATTTCTTATTTTACGTGTACCCTTTTAAAAATGATTAAAAAAAACACAAAACATTGTTAAAAAATGTCAATTAAAAAAGCTCTTTTCAGAGCTACCCTATACTTTCATTATGTATGTTGTTTGTCCTGTTATCCTTTTGTTTCCTTCTTGATGACTCACAAGACACTTGAGAGACATGATGCTCTCATATATAGCATGGTGGGCCTCTCGTGAGAGCGTACTTTTATATTCGAATTTGCATTTTCACTGAACATATCCTGTTGTAATAGATAGAATTTATGTGCACCAGATTTTTGCTTCTCCCTTCTTTTATACTATCCCACAAAAATATTGTGAGATTGTAAAAAAAGACTTTCGAGAAAAAATATACATTTTCCTTCATTACAATATTTACCTCTTACAATCTCCCGCTGACAGCACCAGCTCTTGAGTGCTCCCCCTGCGACAGGGCAAAGTGCGAGGAAATATATATATATATATATGTATATATATATATATATGTGAACAAACAAAGGTGGCAATACCCACTGGGGTGTTTTTTTCAGTAACTCAGGTCTTGATAAGTGATGAACTGCAAATACCAGAATGCTCTGCTTGTCAACGCCCACAGGGGCGGGACTGTGTTATCAATTAAATGGAGTTCTGAACGCAGCTGCTGCCTCCGTGTCTCTGTGACTGCCAGTGAACAAGGGCTTACTGCTTGAAACGCGTCTGTCGATATTCAGGAGGGAAGTGAGAAGGGCAGCAGGACTGCCGCTGCCGTGGGTGCAAGTGCGGTAACTCTTCCAGGAGTGACATCTCCTCAAGGGCATCCCTTTGTTTGTTTATATATATATATATATATATATATATATATATATATATATATATATATATATATATAGATATCGTGCACACCGCCGTCTCGCCTAGCTCTGGAGTAGCAACCAGCCAAGGTAAGGACCACTCGGACACGGACCAATAAGCCTTGTTCACATGATATAAATATATACACATATATATATATATATATATATAATATTAGTATGAACGCTCCAAAGACTCCGTCGTCCTTTTTGACAAAGTAGAATACTCGGCGGGTGTGATGCAGATAGTTTATTCAGCCAGCAGCAAACAGCAAAACAGACGCGTTTTGGACAGAGACCTTCGTCACTGTCTACTAAGATCACTGCGAGGAGGCGTTTTAAATCTTACGCGTCACCAATGTAACAACAGAGATGACGGTATCTACGAGAGCGTCAGCATACACTTTTAGATGGCGGCCATCTTAGCACTGTGTAAGTTCTTAATACAATATTGCTTGCCACAGTAAAATCATCATTGTGTGTACTTTAGATACAGAAATCATAATCACTTTTTGCATATATATCGGCCTTAATAGTCCCCGTGAAGTAAAGTCAATGTCGCCATTCAGGAAAACATTACTATTATAAGCCACATGTAGCCCCGCATATCGGCACTCCCATGTCTCGCAAGTTTCCGTCATATGTCCACAATAGACCACGGGTGTCCCATACTGTTATTCAGCAATAAATACTTCACCAGAGAACCAAACGTCATCATGCCGTGTATCTGCCAAATTGTAAAACAGAGAACCACCCATCATCATGCCATGTATTGGCCAAAATGTAAAATGTAAAACCGTGATTCCTCACACCCAAAAGTGTCACTAACTAATTTAAAAAAATACATTATCTTGACAGTTGCAGTTCCAGAGGTTAAGAGCAAAACAATAAACAAGACGTGCAAACTTCATTATCATTGCAATACAAGATTTCAGAATTTCAAACATTTCAATGATAATGATACTGATTACCAGATCACCTTCCTAAATGAACCACAAGCTCCTCACCGCTATTTAGCCCATGTGGGACCTTAGTCTGTAAATCGATTATATGGCGGGATTCCAGCCTACGTAATCTCGATACCCTGTCCCCACCTCTCGGGTTCACTGGTACGTGATCCATGCCATAATATTGGAGCAACTCCCTATTGCTTTGATGTTTAAGAGCAAAGTGCCTCGCTACTGGATAATTCACATCCTATTGGCAATTGCTCGCTGATATTCTAAGATACGGATCTTCACATTATGTATAGTGCTCCCTATGTACCTCAGGCCACAGGGACACACAAGGCAATATACAACAAAGGGAGTTAGGCATGTGATGAATTTGTCAATCGATTTGGGTTTCTTCAGACCAGGAATGTTGTAACTCAGGACTCGTTTACTATTGGCACAGGCCCTGCTTTTTCCACAGGGGAAAAAGCCCTTCATATCTCTGAGTGTTCCGGCCCTCTGTGTTATGGGAGCCAGATGGCTTTGGACCAATTTGTCCTTAAGCGATCTTGACTTCCGAAAAGTAATCAGAGGTCGTGGGGGAATGTCGATCCCCATGACTGAGTCAGTTTGAAGTATATGCCAGTTTCTTTTTAGCATTTTTCTCAAGTGGTTAGCATCGTCTGAATATGTTGTTATCAGACGAAACTGACCCTCGAGATTACCTTTATCTACCGTACTACTCTTCGTTTTCAAAAGTTCATTCCTAGGTATTCTCTGAACTTGTCATATGCATTGATTAGCAAGTCTTGTTTATAACCCCTAGCTCGGAATCTGGTTATGCAATCTTCTGCTGTGACCTGAAAATCAATGTCACGAGAGCAGTTCCATTTAAGACAGAGAAGTTCCCCGTACGGAATGCTCCGTATCAGATTGGGAGGGTGACTACTGCCAGGAAGCAGAATAGAGTAAACGGCAGTAGGTTTCCTGTAGAGTTCAGTTTCCAATACCCCTCCCTTGACAAATACTCTGAGATCTAAGTAGTTCACCGAAACTCTACTCATTTCGTATGTGAACTTCAGATTGAGATTGTTGTCATTTAGGTCTGCAATGAACTCCTCAGCCTGTTTGAAAGAGCCCTTCCAAACCAGGAAGAGGTTGTCGACATATCGACGCCAAACCACAACATACTCTGCCCATTTTTTCTCGTTACCGGCGAGGGCCACCTGCTCCTCCCACCAGCCAACGAACAGGTTTGCATAGCTGGGGGCAAAGCAGGTGCCCATCGCTGTCCCAGCGATCTGCCTGTACAGCTCACTTTGAAACAAAAAGATAATATGTAAGAGACAGAACTCCACAAACTCAACCAGCATGATACCATATTCCATACACTTCAAAGATCTTTTGTTCAAGAAGTACTTAATGGCCTTTATCCCTTGTGTGTGTTCGATGAATGTGTATAAACTTGTGATGTCAAAAGTAATTAACACATACGTGGGATCCCAATACATAGTGCTGAGCTGAGTTATAAAATCTTTAGTGTCCTTTAGATAAGAGGTGAGTTGTGAGACAATTTGAAAAAGAAAAGAGTCAATGTATGTAGATAAATTCTCAGTCAGTCCCCCCTTGGAGGACACGATAGGCCTCCCTGGTGAATCGCAGAGGTCCTTGTGGACTTTAGGTAATTGATAGAAAGTGGGTAACGCTGGATCACTGTTTCTCAAAAATAGAAATTCATTTGTGTCCAGCATAGATTTATTGCGCCACTTGTTGATCATATCGTGGTATAGAGAAATACTCAGCTGATACTCCTCTTTACTTGTTCTCTCATAGTATCTTGTGTCATTGAGTTGTCGTAATGACTCCCGGCAATATTGATCTCTTGTTAGCAGCACAATATTTCCACCCTTGTCTGAGGGCTTTATTCCATCATCTTTGCTGAAATTCATAACGATCCTTTCTTGATCCCTCGTGAGGTTCTTCTTCTGTATCCCACGGTACTGTTTGTTTGTTCTAAATTTGACACGGTCTTGTAGAACTCTATCGGAAAACGAGTCAATAACAACGTATGGCATCTGAGGATTAAATTGTGATGGTGGTTTAAAATTGGTCAACGGAGCCTCTTGCTCAATGCCCACCTTACTAGTTCTCACTGCCACATCATCGCTTGTGTTGCAATCATGTTCCGAGCATAGTTCTTCCAACAATTCAATGGTGCTCAGATCTTGTACTGCAAGCACATCTGTTTCTCTAGCTGATGGTTTCGACTTTATCTGCTGTGCCTCAGTAACCGATGGTTTCAATTAGAAAAATGTGTGCAATTTAATTTTTCGGTCAAATTTGAACAGATCAATCCTAGTCTGTGTAAATTCGAGTCTCTCACTGGGACAGAATGTTAATCCCAGTTGTAATGCTGATTCTTCAGCTGTTGTAAGTTCTCATGATGTTAAGTTTATGATGGTGAGGTTTTGTCCAGGATCTACCATCTGCTGCCCCTCTTGCTGCGGATAATACGAGGTGTAGCTCTTCCACTTCCTCTGCCCTTTCCAGCCGCCTCTTCTAGTCCATCTTCGTTTTCGGGAAGTTTGCTCTTTCCACCTCTGAGCCATGTCTGACGGATGAGGTTGAACTCCAGCTGAAAATAAGTTTTCACCTTGTCTGCTGGTAATACGGCAGTGTCATCTCATTGTTCACCTTCGGTGACTTCCAATTCAGATATCTCAACCCTTTCCAGGGGGGCAGCATTTGTTTTCTTGTTTAATTCTTTGCGCGGGCCATCTAATTTTTTTGAGAATGTCAAAATCCTGCCCTGCGTATAGTCCCGTTCGTCCCTCTCAAATTTGTCTTACTTACGTTGCCGGATTTTTTGTTCGTATTTTACCAGCCGTTTCTTCATTTCTTCTCACAATTGGTCTTGCTTACTCTTGTCAGTATCTTTAGAAATCTCTTGCTCCAGGCTTACTATTTCTTCCAGGGCCTTTGCTCTATCACTCCACGCAAACTTTACAAGTATGTCTAGCATCCCCTTGCAGGAAGCAGCCGTGTACTACGCCCATTGTTCCAACAGCCGCGGATCCGGGTTCTCGTACTCCGTTACTGTGTAGATGCGGAGACCCCTGGGCACCCTGTCCACATCCTTGTAATTCCGTAGGGAAGTGGCCTCCCACCACTTCCACATCTCCCTTTCATAAAGCCTCTCTAACTTAGTGAATTGAACATGTAATGTGTTTTGGGTGTTGGTGCCTGTGCCCGTTACTTCTTGTCCAACTGTCGATTTTTTCTTTTTAAATATGTTAAGGGTGGCCTCGCGACGATCTCTTTCGTCGAACATACTGTCCCAGCTGATGTGTGAAGAAGCCTCTTCACACTGGGTATACACCCACCAAATGTCTTACTTCAGGTTCGTGATACGCTGAAAACGACACTAATTGGAAAGTCTCATTCACACGGCTTACCCGTCACCGTAGTGTGGTTCGGGACGTCGATCCATTCGGCCCTCTCCGTTTACACAATGTTTGTTCTCATCCTGAAGTGGTGCCTTGAGTACAAATTCCGCTCCTCGTTGCACCTCAGTGTCTAGGCACTCACAGGCGGGTGCTTGTTTGTGGGGGTGCCCCACGTGTTAATGAATGCTCCAAAGACTCTGTTGTCCTTTTGAACAAGGAAGAGCACTCAGCGGGTGTGATACAGATAGTTTATTGAGCCAGCAGCAAACAGCAAAACAGACGTGTTTCGGAGAGGGTCCTTCGTCAGTGTCTACTAAGATCACTGCGAGGAGGCATTTTAAATCTTACTTATCACCAATGTAACAACAGAGATGACGGTATCGACGAGTGTCAGCATACACTTTTAGATGGCGGCCATCTTAGCACTGTGTAAGTTCTTAATACAATATTGCTTGCCACAGTAAAATCATCATTGGGTGAACTTTAGATAGAGAAATCATATTCATTTTTTGCATGTATTTCACAAATCACAATTTACTGCCGAATATCGGCCTCAATAGTCCCCGTGAAGTAAAGTCAATGTCGCCATTCGGGAAAACATTACTATTATAACCCACATGTAGCCCCGCGCATTGGCACTCCCATGTCCCGCGAGTTCCCGTCATATGTCTACAATAGACCACGGGTGTCCCATACTGTTATTCAGCAATAAATACTTCACCAGAGAACCAAAAGTCATCATGCCGTGTATCGGCCAAATTGTAAAACAGAAAACCACACATCATCATGCCAAGTATCGGCCAAAATGTAGAATGTAAAACTGTGATTCCTCACACCCAAAAGTGTCACTATCTAATTTAAAAAAATACATTATCTTGACAGTTGCACTTCCAGCGGTTAAGAGCAAAACAATAAACAAGATGTGCAAACTTCATTATCATTGCAATACAAAATTTCAGAATTTCAAAAATTTCAATTATAATGATACTGATTACCAGATCACCTTCCTAAAGTATTGTATTGTAGTATGTAGGGAAATATTATCTTCTGTACTAACACCTATTTCCTGGATAACTTGTATGTACAGTACAGAGTAGTGAAGCAGTGGTTTTTGTCTTCACATCTCTCCTTAGAACAACGGCGATATGCAGTGCAGTCTGGGAAGGGACTCTTCTCTCTGCTAACACATCTTACCAGGGCAAGGCATGTCTCTAGTAGAGTTGGAAAGAAATGTATCTCTGTTATCATACCTTTTCTAATGCTGACTGGTATGCATAGTAGACCGCAGGAGAAACTGCCCTGTTTTCTGACACAAGTGTCTTGCATGTTAACATAGCATAGTATAGTGTGTGAGGAGACTGGCATCTTCCTGTGATGTGTCTCTTGGATAAAGCATGTGCAAATTAGGGTGTGGAAAGTGGTTCACCTTTGTGGTCGTACCTTTCCCCAGTATGACAGAAGCACAACCCCTGTATGACAGAAGTGCAAGTAAAGTATGGAGTTGAAATTTCCTTTATGCTCAAAGGTATGTCTTACATAACATCTATAGAGACTATGATATGAAAACACACTACCCTCTCAGGTGAGACATCTCCCTAGAATAACATGTGCAAAGTAGGCTGTGGTTGAAACTGTTCTCTCTGCACAAACATCTCTTCATAATGATGAGTGTCCATAGTTGAGTAAATAACTGTAGTATCCTCTCTCTTTAGAACTGTGTATTGGATAACTTGTGTCCATATTTCATTGTGGACACGTACTTACCCGTGTTTAAAACTCCTCCGAATGGCAATACCCATACATAATAAGGTGTGCACAGCAGCTGAAGGCAATGTGTTTTAGAGAACAAACATGCACTTACCTCTGTGCGAAGATCCCTGTCTTGCATTAGTTACCTATACAATAGCATGCAACACCTCACTGTTGTATGGCACCTAACCATAACTGCATTGCAAAATAATTGGCTCCTCATCTACCAACTTTCTATAGGGTAAAACATGAGCATAGTACTATTCCCATACATATACATGTAATAGCATATTCATAGTCCCTCAACATGGTTCTGCCAGTTTTACTGCAATACTATAATAAACTTGAAAATTATAAGTATTAAAGAAACTCATCATACATATATTTAAACATATTTATTACAACAAAACAATTTAACAATAATACAAAACTATAACTACATTAACAAAATTATTACATGAAAAAGAAACAACTTTAAAATACATGAAAAAAATTCTTACGCTCATAAGCACATCCTAAAAACCACCTTTTCCCCTTTACGCATTATTTTCCTACTGGATTTTGAAAAAGGTAGCACTTCTTTTTCAGTCTTTTAGCCACCTTATCCTGCTAAAGAGTCTTTATATTTGTGCTATGCTATGGCAGGCCAGTTGGCAATAAAGTCTCAGCAAAGAAGCATATCTATATATACAGTTCACAAGGCCTAGCTCATCCAGAGTTAGCGCATGCTGCTGATGTACTAAACTATTCAGGTGACTCTACATCCTTCAAACCTGAATACACTGTGCCTTAAGATGTAGTTATTGCTGAACAACACAATAATCATGCTTCTATTAACAATGCTCTTCTTTGCTGCTTATGTAAGAAGATCATTATTTCCTCAGAGACAAGTTTCATTTTCCTCCTTAAAAAAACACAAAATAACCAAAAAGATAAAAGTTACATACAGGTCAATAATTGAAACAGTGATACATCAGTATTTTCTGTATATTCTGTTCCAGGCAGGTTGCTCCCCACGCCGCACAGCTCCACCAGCCTGTGCCCATGTCCTGAGCCCAGCTGCTGCGGAGAGTTTGAGGCCCGTCTTCACCCGCAGGCACCACCTGTGCCTCATCCCTGGTGGCCAGTGGTAGGCCCTAGGTTTGCTTACTTGCTTTTTGCTTGTTTTTACTGCTGTTGCCTGTTTTTGTAATTGTTTATCTGTGTTCATTTTTTTCCCTCCTTTCGTCCCCCCTGCTTTGTTGTGCCCCATTTTTGCCTTCTGTGTCCTTCACCGGTCCCGCCTTTTGCCTGTTTTTTGCTGCTGTTGCCTGTTTTTTGTAATTGTTTATTTGTGCTCGTTCTTTTCTCCTCCTTTCATTCCCCCTGCTCTGTTGTGCCCGTTTTTGCCTTTTGTATCCTTTGCCGGTCCCGCTTTCCCGCTGCTGTGTCCCTGCCCCCGCTCCCATTCGTCCGCTCCCCCCTCCCAGCTGCCTCCTCCCTCCCACCTCCCCTTTTTTATGGCGGCCGCTGCGCAGCATAAGGCAAGCCCGTTTGCGCCCTTCCGCGCCCAGCGCCAGAACCCCTGGCCCCCACGAATGCTACGGCGCCCGTCTCCTCTATGATGCCAGCAACCTCCACCTCAACACCGGACGAGCACATTCCTGCTTCCAGGCCGCCCCGAAATGCACCCAAGGACCCTTCTACTGCCAGAAATGCAGCTTCACCAGCAGCAGACCCACAAAACCACCAACCAGGACAGCACGCAACCACCTCAGATGCATACTCCTGAACACCCGCTCCGCATGCAAACATGCCGTCGAACTCTGGGACCTGCTCGACACGTCCTCCACGGACGTCGCCTTCCTGACAGATACCTGGATGAACGACTCCTCGGCACCCGACATCGCCAAGATCACCCGCAGGGACCGCACCAACGGAGTAGGAAGTGGAATCGCCATCATCCAAAAATCCACCCTCAAGGTCTCAACCAACTCCGATGACCCCTTTAACACCGCCGAACACCTGCACCTCCAGATCCGCACTGACCCCAACACCACCCTCAGATGAACTCTGATCTACAGGCCCCCCGGACCAGACCACAGTTAAGCGACTACATCATCGACTTCGTCAGCACATCAAGACTACACAGACTACATCCTTCTCGGGGACCTGAACTTCCACCTCAAGAACAACACTTGTCACGACTCCCACCCACTCCGCCGGACACATGCTTGATCCCATCTTCTCCGCAAGCTCCCACATCTCCTTCAGCCACACCACCGAACTCCACTGGACCGATCGTTACTGCGTCCACTTCACCTTCGAGAAACCTACCTCGCACCACCGCATCCAACAGATCCCCCGCCGCTGCTGGAGCAAAATCACCGAAGACCAGCTACACACCACCCTCGCCTGAAGCCTACCCACAGACCCTACCGACCCCGCTGCCAGCAACCTCAGACGCTGGATCGACGACTGCGCCAACACCCTCGCCCGATCAAGAATCCCTCCAACAGTCGCACGAAAGAGACCGTCAGCTGGCTTACCACGGACCTCCAGACCTCCAAGCAAAACTGCCGAAAGCTGGAGAAGAATTGGCGCCACAAACAGACACCAGAGAACCAAGCAGCCCAAAAGAACACCATGCGCCAACATCATCACCTCATCAGATCCGCCAAAAAGACCTCCTTCAAGGACCGCCTCGAAAACAACGCACACAACAGCAAAGAGCTCTTCAACATTGTGGAGGAACTCTCCAACCCCAGCTCCAGCACCGACATCCCACCTTCGCAAGAACTGTGCAACTCCCTGGCCTCCTTCTTCCACCGCAAGATCGCAGACATCCACACCTGCTGCGACAACCAGTCTACCACAGCAGCCAACGACACCTCAGACCCCACAGCCCCACACACGGCAACCCCCTGCTCACCTGGACCAACATCAACGACGACGAAACCATCAAAGTCATGAGCACCATCCACTCTGGCGCCCCATCAGACCCGTGCCCTCACCACATCTTCAACAAAGGCAGTGCCACGATCGCACCCCACCTCCGCAAAGCCATCAACATCTCCTTCGAGACCGCGACCTTCCCGGAGAGCTGGAAGCACGCCGAGATCAACGCCCTGCTCAAGAAACCCAAAGCAGACCCCAAGGACCTCAAGAACTTCCGGCCCATCTCCCTGCGAAGGTCATCGAGAAAACTGTCAACAAACAGCTGACTCGCTACCTGAGGAGAACAACATCCTGGACCCGTCCCATTCTGTGTTCCACAGCAACTACAGCACCGAAACTGCCCTAATCGCCGCCACCGATGACATCAGGGCCCTGCTGGACAACGGCGAGACCACGGCCCTCATCCTCCTGGACCGATCCGCCGCATTTGACACAGTCTGCCACTGCACCCTACGCACTCGCCTCCACAACGCAGGAATCCGAGGCAAAACACTGGACTGGACCACTTCCTTCCTCTCCGGCATAACGCAGTGCGTCCGCCTCTCCCACTTCTGATCCTAAGCCACCAAGATCATCTGCGGCTTACCCCAAGGATCCTCCCTCAGTTCGACCTTGTTCAACATTGACATGGCGCCGCTCGCCCACGTCGCCAGACTGCACAACCTCATCTCTTACGTCGACGACACACAACTGATCCTCTCGCTCACCAAGGACCCTCTCACCGCCAAAACCAACCTCCACAAAGGAATTAAAGCCGTCGTCGAATGGATAAAGAACAGCTGCCTAAAGCTAAACTCAGATAAGATGGAGGTCCTTATCCTCGGCTCCACCCCCTCTGCCTGGGACAACTCCTGGTGGCCGACCGCCCTGGGAGCAGCACCAACACCCACCGACCACAAACGCAACCTGGGATTCATCCTCGATTCAACACTCTCCATACTCAAACAAGTCAACGTCATCTCATCCTCCTGTTTCAACACCCTCCGCATGCTCCGAAAGATTACAGGTGGACCCAACTGACACTAGAAGAACGGTCATCCAGGCCCTCGTCAGCAGCAGAATGGACTACTGAAACGCCCTCTAGGCGGGAGCTCCGGCCAAACTGCTGAAACGACTGCAACGCATAGAGAACGCCTCTGCACGCCTGATCCTCGACATCCCTCGCCACAGTCACATCACACCCCACCTGAGAGACCTGCACTGGCTTCCCGTCAACAAGAGGATCATCTTCAAGCTCCTCACCCACGCACACAAAGCACTCCACAACACCGAACCAGCATACCTCAACAAACGACTCACCTTCTACACCCCGAACCGCCAGCTCCACTCTGCCGACCTTGCCCTCGTCGCCCGCATCCAGAGAGCGACCACCGGCAGCAGATCATTCTCCTACCTTGCCGCCAAGTCCTGGAACACCCTCCCCATCCTCCTACGGGAGACCGAAGGCCTACTTACCTTCAGGAGGCTACTCAAGACCTGGCTGTTCGAGCAGTAGCAGCAGCCCCCCCCCTCCCCCCAGGGCATTGAGACCCTCACGGGTGAGTAGCGCGCTTTACAAATATCTTGATTGATTGAACATGTCTACATTTTTCACCCACAATCACATATTTATACCGAATGTACCAGTAACTTGCTATTCCTTTCTCCTGAAAAATTCCACACCCTCACCCAGTGCACTATTTTCACAAATAAATTATAACATGACATCTAACCTCATTTCATAAGTTTACACTTTTCACTCTGTAAACATACTGTAAAATACGTGTAGCAACATTAGTACACTTACTAACACTTTAAAGCAAAGTTCTTTAAATATATTGCTAAATACCTAAACATAGCTATTTCATAAATGCAAATGACCACACCAGTCCCTTTTAACTCCAGATAAATTAACTTCTGCTAAGCACAACACAAAAAGACTCCCTTCTCCTCCAAAGTACCTAGGACAAGCTGACCTATTTGTGGTTCTGCACTCAAACACATTAGAGCATTTTTTCAACCAAGTAATAAGAATTGTAACTATTGGTTAAGCCTTAGCCCTTTTTTTCATACTTTTTCCCATATTATCTTGCAAGACTCACGAGGGATCATGAAAAACCTCATGGCAAGCCTTGTAAGTTTCCATACTAGTCTCGCAAGATCGAATGAACTCCATAATCTACTCGTCACAGTACTTATATCTGACACAGTTTCTCTCAAAAACAGGCACAACAATATGCATTTCTACTAATGGAGTGTACTGAGAACTGAGTCCTGCGAGATTGTAAAAATTAGTTAAAAATTATATACATTTATTTTCTTCACAGTAGTAATCCCTTAGACACCTCTTCTCTATGCTCTGTACACTTATAACAATCTCAACTAAAATCTCTCTCTTGAGACTGATTTTTTCTACTGCACTACATATTGTTTAGTGATTCAGTGAGTGTGGGAGCACCCAAACGCTTCCTTCACCCATGCATTTCTTTATTTTTCACAAGAGTCTCGTGAGCTTGAACATCTAGTCTATTTCTAATAGACAACAGGTCTGTATTCTTCAGTATGGATACTAGAATATTCAAACACAGAAGCCGGTGCAATGACACCTTTCTCTATAAAAAATGTCTCTACCACCTCTACCTTTTTACCACAATGACATGAGAATCTTGCAAGATCATACATTTATTTTAACTCACACAATGTAAACTCTCCTTCATTGCAGTACCTACAACTTTTACTTCCTTCCATTCCAGTCCCAGCTTTCCAAAGTATGGCAAAAGTATATATTAGCGAGTGACAAGAGACTCAACTCTTCAAAAACACCTCACCACAGGATAACCACTCTATATAGTAGGGTAAAATAGGGACTGGCCATTCCACTGAGACCTCTCCCCAGGAGAACAAGGATGTGCATTACAGTTTGGGGGAAGACTGGCCTTAACACTGCGAACTCTCTCATGGATAAAGGATATGTGTACTAGGATGTAGGAAGAAAATGACCTCTACACTGAGACATCTCTCAGACTACAGGTGTGCCTAGGAGGGAGTGGGGAGGAACTGGCCTCTTACGCTGAGACCTCTGTCTGGGATGACGAGTGCTTGTAGTAGGGTGTGGGGAAGAACTATCACCTATCCTTAGCTCTGTATCTTGGATAATGAATATGCATAGTTGTTGAGCGGGACTGGCCTCTCTGATGAGACATCTATGTCGAATGAGGGATCTACAACTAGGGTGTGGAAAGAAATAAACTCTATACTGAGAATTTTCTCTTGGATGACAAACATATAGACTAGGTTATAAAAATATTTCAGGTCTGCTCAGATATCTCACCAGAGTAATACATGTGCAAAATTGGCTGTGGGTGGAGACTGCTCTCTCTGCTCATACCTCTATTCATGAAAATGAATGTCATATAGTGGAGTATAAAATGGAGTAACCTCTCTCAGACAACTGTGTCTTGAACACCCAGTGTGCATATTTGAATGTAATGACACACTCACCTCTCTCTCAGATACCTCCTTAAAGGGACAAACAGGTGTAGTAAGCTGTACACAGAGACAGTCCTCTGCACTGAAGTTATCTCCAGCGTGACAACCATTTATACTAACATGTGCAAAAGAACTATAATTTCCACCAGCTGACAGCAATACATAGTAAACTATGAGGATGCATTTCCTGCTGTGCCAAAACCCTTCTCTTGTATAAAAATATTAATACTAAAATAGGAAGAACCACTAATCTCTCTATAGTACCTTAAACATACATATGCATCTAGCAGCACAGTAACAGTTCTTGAAAATGGAACTGCCAATTTAAGTCAACATTTCAAGACTGTAATAATGTCAAAATCTTTAAAAGCTAGTAAGGAAATAAATCAGTAGTAACTTTAAACTATTTATTACAAAAAAAACCATTTAACAACATTACAAGAAATAACAATTATATAAACAAACTACAAAAGCAACTGTAAAATATCAAAACAACAACTTAACTAATCTATAACATTGTTTTCTCACTTCAATTACCAGGCACCAACATCCCCTACCCTTTTGCTTCATTTGCCTATTTTATTTTGATGTATGTAGATCTTAATAATAATAATAATAACTGAAGCTTATACAGCGCCTGGTTACACTAGCCACACTATACTACACTCTTCTTTTCCTTTCTTTCAGCCACCTTAGCCTGCCAAACAATATCTCAGTTATTTGTCTTTTCTTGCAAGCTAGGTGGCAAAAGAGTCAGTTCAAATAAATTTAAGCTGGCAAAAATGTTTTCAGCCGGAAAATTCAAAGCGACCACTGTTACATTCATTACAGGAATTTAGAATTATTGTAGATGCAGTCATTCTGAACGGATAGCTAAGACAAACTTAGCTTGTGCAGTCAAGGTACTTAGGGCCAGATGTACGACTCACCAATATACAACTTGCAAATTGTGATGTACAACAGTGTTTCAGACACTGTTTGCAATTCGCAAATTGCATGCCTCATTAATATTATTCAGGCAGGCTCAATTTGCGACCCCATTAGGAATGGCTAGCACTCACAGGGATGGTGGCTAGCTGGGGTTCAGCAGACCACCATGTCTGTGACTGCTTTTAAATACAGCAGTTTATTTTCTTAAATGCAGCCCATTGTCCTTAAAGGCAAACAGGGTGCATTTAAAAAAAAAAGAAAAATGAAACTTTTCAGTTTCATTTTTTAAGGGCAGGCAGTGGTCCCTCCCCTAAAAAAAATTTTTTTGACCCATTCACAAAGGGGAAGGACCCCTTCCTGTTTGCGAATAGTTTACCACCTACTTGAAGTATGTGGTAAATTGCGAGTGTTTTGCGACCGAATTTGCGGTTGCAAAAACATTCATAGATACAAATACGATTAATTAGGCCCACCCCTGCCTAATAGCGAGTCGCGTACGTCACTTTGCGAATCCGTAAAATTTACCGATTTTCAAAATGAGGTTTGTGCATGTCCATGCCCTAAATTGCGGTCGCAAGGAGGCTGATTGCTGGTTTGTGACTGCAATTTAGGGTCGTACATCTGGCCCAAACTTCTTCACCTGCCTAACTGGCAGATACAACCTCTCCCCAGGTACTTACTGCTGAAGCAGATGACAACCATCCTTTTGTAAATAAAGCACTTTTCTCTGTTTTCGTAAGCAGATCATTCTGTCATCAAAAGCAAGTAGAGCTACACAGAGCAAGCTTCTCCGTTATACAATTCTTTTTGCTGACTTTCCCAGAGTTAATGTTCCCTCTTCTTCCAAAGTGAACAATTTTTGTTTTCCTCCTCCATATATTCTGTGACATCATACTTCTGTTTTTCAAGATTTGTTTTCCACTGTTATATTCCGTATAGGTACCCCAAAATAGGCTTGGGTAAATCCTAACCTTTCACCTATATTCTCCCTCCATTACAAACATAACAGTTCTTAGGGACTGACCTTTCACCTAGATATGACACTGCACACAGAACACATAATTTTCCCTGGTAAAAGCATCATACATTATGCATGAGAATTCTTGGAAACTCAGCAGGACTACTATCTCCTGTATAATAACTATGTATAAAGTTCATTCCTGATGTCATCCTAAGTCCGACAAGTGGCACAGCAAAGTAGAACCACCGAGGAGACCTTTGGGTATATAAACATCATATCTTGCTGAGACAAACAGAGAAAATCAGGTCTTTCCTGCTGACACACTGATGCAAGACCCTGAGGTTCCTGCATGCAGATACTCCAGCTCGCAGTGGTCTAACATCCCTTGCCGGGTGTCCAATTTGAGACCAAGACTGGGTCCCATAGTCTCTTGCTTCAGGCAATGGGGTTGACTTTATCCTAGAGGATTCTTGGCTTAACACTTACATACATGTTAGGTATGAATTAGCTACTTACCTGTAATCCTAGTTCTCTTCCAGGGGTATCCTCACCAAAGTCATAAGCATTAGAATATTCCCGCCCATGCGCGGGGCCCCGGAAACACTATATTATATGTGCCCCACATATATATACTCATATACTCATATATATATATATATATATATATATATATATATATATATATATATATATATATATATATAAAAGCAATTGCAGCCAAATTCACAATAGAGCTGGATTATGCTGTAAACAATTTCCACCATACATGAAACATATGCATTAGAAACATGAAAACACCAAAGATTGTTTTGAAACTGTTTTAATGCTGAAAAAGCAGTAGAAATTCTTATTATATCCTAAAAGCATAGAAAGCTCCCAGGCTGCATTGCAAACACACAGTCTAAAAAGACTGAAAAGCTAACCTGTAGCTGCATGCTACAAAAAACTGACACCGTGCCTTTAAGGCACTCATGACCCCCAGTATCCCATCATGCCTCAGGGGTGACAGTTGGGTCAGTTGTTCTTTTCGGAGACTGAAAAACCATGGAAACAAATAGGTTAACAATATCTCCAAATTAATAAAGATCCTTTGCCCGGGGAGGCGGGAGGGTTGCTTATGACTTTGATGAGGATACCCCTGGAAGAGAACTAGGATTACAGGTAAGTAACTAATGCTTCTCTTCCAGGGGATCCTCATCAATAGTCATAAGCATTAGAATAGAATAGCGAGCCTCACCTCATCTCCCTGCGGGCAAAGGAGTAACAATACAGTAATAACATTACTAAGCCTAGAAAAACTAAGCTTGTACAGGCCGCAGGCTACCCAAATAGATTCCTCAAAGGGGCTTGTCCTACTTGAGTATCAGTCCTGGAATCAGATTCTAGACAGTAATGACTTGTAAAGGTATGAACCGATCTCCAGGTTGCAGCCTTGCAAATCTCTGACATAGGGACATCATGCAGGAAAGCTACTGTGGCCGTTTTCCCCCTAGTAGAGTGTGCTTTAGGTGACAAAAGTAAGGGCTTGCCTGCAAGCTGATTAGCCAATTTAATACAGGAGACGATCCATCTGGAGATGGATCTCTTGGCAGCTGGAAAGCCCGTTCTCAGTGGACCGTAGTTGATAAACAATTGGTCGTCTTCCTACTCTCTTTGGTCTTTTCCAAATAAAATGTAAGGACTCTTTTGAGATCTAAAGAGTGCAGCGACCGCTCAGCCGGGGTCGTAGGGTTTGGAAAAAAGGAAGGAAGAGAAATAGACTGATTTATATGAAAATCAGAGACAACCTTAGGTAAAAAGGATGGGTGTGCCTTTAAGACTACTCTGTTGTGATGGAAAACAGCGTAGGGTTCTTTTGTACACAGCGCTTGTATCTCACTTACTCTGCGCGCTGATGTAATTGCAACTAGAAAAGCGACCTTCCACGATAGGTGTTGCAAGGAAGCTCTGTGGATGGGTTCTAAGGGGGGGCCCATCAACTTAGACAACACTCGGTTTAATTCCCACGGAGGAGAAGGGTTTCTAACAGGGGGGTACACTTTCTTCAACCCCTGTAAGAAGTCCTTGACCACCTCCATCTGGAAGAAGGAGGGCTGAGTAGGAGACTTCCTATAGGCCGTAATGGCCGAGAGGTGCACCCTGATCGAAGCATATTTGAGACCAGATCTTGCTAGGTACAACAGGTAAGGCAGAATCACATCCTCCTGTGCTGATGAGGGATCAAAGTGACGTTCTCTGCACAAAAGAAAAAACCTCTTCCACTTAAACGCATAAGACATTCTTGTGGAGGGTCGTTTCGCTTCCTTTAAAATGTGCATACAATCAGGTGGCAAATTTAAATGTCCGTATTGTAGGACCTCAGGAGCCATGCTGTTAAGTGCAGTGAGGGGAGGTTGGGATATAGAACCCTCCCCCCCATCTTGGTCAGCAGGTCCGGCCTGCACGGCAGTCTCCTGGGTGGAAGCACCGACAGCTGTAGAAGGTCCGGGTACCACCACTGCCGAGGCCAGTCCGGGGCTACCAGGATCATGGTCATGCTGGATCTGATGAGTTTGAACACCACCTTCGGAATCAGGGGCAGAGGAGGAAATGCGTAAGCAAATGTCCCTGACCAGTCCATCAAAAGGGCATTCCCCCTTGTACCTGGACGGTGGAATTGGACGCGAAGGTGTGGCATTTTGAGTTTTCGTCGTCCGCGAACAGATCTATTTCTGGACGACCCCAGCGATGGAAGAGGTCTGCCACCACCTCGTCGTGCAGCACCCAGTCTGGCTGATTTTCGATGTGCCTGCTGAGTGCGTCGGCATTTTTTACTGACCCTTGTTACCAGCGCTGACTCACCCCCTTGACCAGCGGCCGGGCTTTGCTCCGCCACACCTCTGTTTGCAGCGACCGGCCGGGCTTGGCTCCGCCGGTCTGCCTACATCCCCCAGGATCCCACGGGGGGAAGTTACGACACCTTGAAGCAGCGCGCCAGGCGGCGCATAAAGCATCGTCAGGGGCCGAGTTCCCCGTGCTCCAGCATTTTTTACTGACCCTTGTTACCAGCGCTGACTCACCCCCTTGACCAGCGGCCGGGCTTTGCTCCGCCACACCTCTGTTCGCAGCGACCGGCCGGGCTTGGCTCCGCCGGTCTGCCTACATCCCCCAGGATCCCACGGGGGGAAGTGACGACACCTTGAAGCAGCGCGCCAGGCGGCGCATAAAGCATCGTCAGGGGCCGAGTTCCCCGTGCTCCAGCATTTTTTACTGACCCTTGTTACCAGCGCTGACTCACCCCCTTGACCAGCAGCCGGGCTTTGCTCCGCCACACCTCTGTTTGCAGCGACCGGCCGGGCTTGGCTCCGCCGGTCTGCCTACATCCCCCAGGATCCCACGGGGGGAAGTGACGACACCTTGAAGCAGCGCGCCAGGCGGCGCATAAAGCATCGTCAGGGGCCGAGTTCCCCGTGCTCCAGCATTTTTTACTGACCCTTGTTACCAGCGCTGACTCACCCCCTTGACCAGCGGCCGGGCTTTGCTCCGCCACACCTCTGTTTGCAGCGACCGGGCGGGCTTGGCTCCGCCGGTCTGCCTACATCCCCCAGGATCCCACGGGGGGAAGTGACGACACCTTGAAGCAGCGCGCCAGGCGGCGCATAAAGCATCGTCAGGGGCCGAGTTCCCCGTGCTCCAGCATTTTTTAATGACCCTTGTTACCAGCGCTGACTCACCCCCTTGACCAGCAGCCGGGCTTTGCTCCGCCACACCTCTGTTTGCAGCGACCGGCCGGGCTTTGCTCCGCCGGTCTGCCTACATCCCCCAGGATCCCACGGGGGGAAGTGACGACACCTTGAAGCAGAGCGCCAGGCGGCGCATAAAGCATCGTCAGGGGCCGAGTTCCCCGTGCTCCAGCATTTTTTACTGACCCTTTTTACCAGCGCTGACTCACCCCCTTGACCAGCGGCCGGGCTTTGCTCCGCCACACCTCTGTTTGCAGCGACCGGCCGGGCTTGACTCCGCCGGTCTGCCTACATCCCCCAGGATCCCACGGGGGGAAGTGACGACACCTTGAAGCAGCGCGCCAGGCGGCGCATAAAGCATCGTCAGGTCCCTCGTCCAACGGGGACGCGTGCGGGACGCGCCGGACGAAGCCCAGACTAAGGGCGGACAGTCTAAGACAGTCCGAGACAGGCAGAGACTGGACTGGGCACGTCATACTGCCCGTACTGGCAAAAAGTCACCTGGCTAAAGTAAGACCACCTGTACCTTGTCTTATGCACATCGTATTACTTTTTTGATTCCCCCTTCTTACTTCCGGTGCCGTACTTGTTCGTAATTGCCTAGTTTAAAAATCTGTGCTCCAAATACTTTCATCTAGGATGCCGAAAAAGAATATTACTGTTGTGGAAAACACTATGGACAACTACATGGTTCACGTAGTAAGTAAGATCAATAGTGACAGAAGACAGTCATTGGGTCTAAGTCAATCTCCTATTTTACACCCTATGAGTCCTCCACCTAAATCCCCATGGGTAGATATTACATCTCAGGAAGCAGGAAACCAAATCCTAGATACTGAGATACATGATAGTGAGATCCAAACCATAGTGTTCTCCTAGAGCTTGACCAAGACTCAGTCCATGTCACCGACACCGAGTCCCAGCCTGATGATGTCGTACAGGATTCTCCCATACACGTGGACACACAGGCGGACAGCGTAGTTGAAGATCCCCCAGCTCTAGTGCCTAATACACGGGCGATCAGGAAATGTAGAAAGACGCACATAAATCGAGGAGGGAGGAAAAGGGTTGCAACACCTCCAAAAATCAGGGACAAGAGCACGGGAAAAGGGGACGATAGTATCAAACAGATAGCTGACGATGATTTATTAAGCAGGATAGCGGACATGATTGATAGCAAGCTCAAGGCTTTTATTAAACCGGTGGTGGCCAGACTTGACAAGCTTTGTACTGATGTGAAGAAAGTGGGCACGACCCAAAAAACGTTAACGGATGAGTTAACAAACCTGTCAACTATGGTCACTAATTTAGCCAATATTACTAAAGAGCTTAACACGACTGGGACCGAGGGAGGTGCGATTGTAGCACAGTCTAATTCATCTGGACACACACCAGAAACACATAATAATCTTTTATTGTTAAGTGAAGACCCTCCTCCAATTTTAGCTGAAATGCCAAGAAATAATGAAAATGACTCTCCACATTTTATTGAAGAAGCCTCACCGCTAGTTCTGGTACTTGCGAATGTTCCATCTCTGGCTACTGGCCAGATAGAAACTCCTACATCACTGACAAGTAAGGCCCTCCACTGGCTGTCCGGCAACATGCAGATGGCCCCCCAAGGGAAACAGCAGCTAGCAGGGGAGGTCAAATCAGCGAGAAGGGTTCCCTGGATAGGACAAAATCCAAAAAAGTTTACTGGTGACTGCGTAATTCTGAATTTTACAATCGCAGATACATTACCAAACATCTTACTAAACAAATTTCCCCCTCAGCGCAGGAAAGGCACCATCGTCCCTCTTACCTTAGAATTCTTTGGCAAAAAACAACGTAGCATGACTTACCCTAAGATAAATCATGCCCTCTCAAGATTAGTCTGGAACGATATACTAAATGGTTGGGGCATAGCTGCGCCTGACAATAGGTGGGGACACAGTTTAGATAGGTGGGAAAGGCCTCTACAGACATATCAACACGAACACCAATATCCCAACCACTTTAACAACCAGTATAATATCCCTATTTCAAACAGGTTCAACGCCCTTTATGGACAGGGAGGCTTGGATGGGGTCGAATGAGTACCTGATACACCCCCTCCCCCTAGTCATGGCAATCATAGACATCAGGGTGTAGAACCAGGATATGAGGATTATTCAATTGTGACGAACGGACTTACCCATGATTTACCTGCCTTACTAGCCCAGATAAATTGCTCTACCAATCCTCCAGATATGTATAATTCTTTAACTACAGACATAATACATAATTCCGTGGTGGGACAGGTGGACAGACAATTAAGCGAAATACAAGCTATTTCACCTGTAAAATTTAACACAGACATAAACACTAAAACTTCCTTCCCACCATTACTCTGCAATAAAAGTCTGATATCTTGGAATATAGCAGGGCTCTGCAATAAGTCCAATGATGTCGGCTGGTTGTCTCTAGTTAAACAATACGCAATAATTTGTCTGCAGGAAACATGGCTGGTGGGGAAAAATTTACATATTGAGGGTTTCCAGAGCTTTTTTATTCCGGCAGAACCCTCACCTAGTGGTAGAGCAAAAGGGGGCTTGGCAATTTATGTCAATTTGGCCATTAAATGCTCCAAATCTGAGTTCCATTCTGGCAACCGAAACATCCAGGTTCTGGAGTTGAAGAGGGGCAATACTACCTATACTCTGATTAATTTTTATAACGCAACCAACCATTTGGGTGATTGTAATATTCAACCTTTATGTGACTTTTTGAGAGAAAATGCTGAGAGATTGTCCCGCCAGTTGCTACTAGTTGGTGACTTTAATACACACCCATGTGGAAACCCCGGAGAGACTGCCATTAACTATCTAGGATGTAATGGCCTGGAAGGTTTCCACTTTGACCACTCGCGGCGTGGAACAGATTTGAACTCACTAATGAATGAAAACAATTTAATCTCTGCAATGTCAACAGTGGCGGACCAAACTCTCTTTTCTATTCCCACGTTTAAAGGTCGCATCACTGGATCATACATAGACCATATTTTACTATCTGCCGACCTCGCTAATACTGTCTTGAATTTCCACATCCAAATGAGTATTTATAGTGATCATAATCCTATATGTATTACAATGGGTGGGGGAATTTTTGAACAGCGAAAGTCACGAGTGGATTGTGGGACCACAAAATGTATAAATGGGAAGCGTCGCCTAAAATGGTCAATGGTGAACCATGAAAACTTGTACAAATCTATTAATAACACCTGTAGTTCTGAATTTCTATTATGCACATCACCCGTATCAACACCGCAACAAATCTTGGCATCCTTTGAGGGAGTTGCAAAAAAAGTGGGATCATTACTAACGGTGACAACTAGAGGGAACTTAAATAACAACCCAAAATGGTTTGATAAAGATTGCTCCAAGGCTAGCCGTGAGCTTAAGGTGGCATCGAAAACCAAACCCAGAGACCAGGCGCTAATGAAAGTTGCGCGTGCCAGGTATAAAAAGGCCCTCGCAACCCGTAAAAAAGAAGTAAAAAAAAATGTATGGGAGTCTCTTTTAGATCCTGAAACACTAAGAAACAGCGTAAAATTCTGGGATATTATAAATAAACCCCTTTTTGATAATCCAATTGATTCTTCAATGGGTACAAATATCCCAGAAGAAGAGTGGGTTAATCACTTCAGTTCTATTTTTAAAAGTAACGAGTCACAGGCAGAACGCACTCATATTGCATCAAAGGAAAAACCATTGCTCTTCACAATAAATGAGGTCGAAAAGGGAATCGAAGGGCTCACCAGTAATAAGGCCCCAGGACCGGATAATCTTCCACCGGACCTTTTTAAATCCTGCAGATCACTATGGGCACCAGTCCTTACCTCAGTAATCAATGCGGCTGTGGTTTCTGGTTGCCCAAAGTCTTGGGGGGTATCTACTATCGTACCCGTGTTCAAGAAAGGAGATCGTAATAGCCCCCTTTGCTACAGGCCAATATCCTTAATTAACTCTATTGTCAAAGTAGCGGGGGCGTAATTTTAAATAGATTGGTCACATGGGCTGACGAAAATAAAGTAATATCCCCCATCCAATACGGATTCAGACCCGGTCACTCTACTGTTACCCAGTGTCTGAATTTGTACCTAATTATAGGGAAGTATACTAAGGCCCGACAAGGTACAATTCACATGGCGTTCATGGAGCTCTTGTCGGCATTCGATTGTGTGAGCCGTAGAGAGCTCTGGACCGCCATGGCGAAAATGGGCGTAGAGCAGAACTTAATTAATTTACTGGCAGACATGCACTCTGATACAAGAGCAAATGTCCGGTTCACACAGGATTTAAATGTGACAGAAGAATTCAGTGTGCACCGGGGTGTCCGACAAGGGTGCATTTTAGCCCCGTTCCTTTTTAACCTATATATAAATGATCTGGAAGAGCACCTTTTAAGTACAGGAGCAGATTATCCCTATATTGGTCGCAAACGACTACCAGTCCTGCTCTATGCGGATGACGCAGTCCTCCTGTCTAGAACCGCAAATGGCCTCCAAATATTACTGAACTCCTTTTTTTCATTTATGAAATACCGTGATTTGAGCATAAATACCTCTAAATCTTTCGTAATGAAGGTCGGCCAAGGTAGTAAAAAATCGAACTGTTTAAATGTAAACGGGGCAAAAATCCCTATCACTAAAACTTTCTCCTACCTAGGGGTCCTATTCAATTACCAACTGAATTGGGGACCTGTAGTTCAAAAAAAAAAAGGGAGAGGTAATTAGAGCAAATGGTGCAATACTTAATTTTGCAAGAAAAATGGGCAATAGCCCAGTGGCAGCATTACTCCAACTCTACCAGGCCAAGAGTGTCGCCATAGCATCCTATGGCAGTGAGTTATGGGGACATGTCCCACTAGGGGCACTTGAGATAGTAGAAAATAACTTTCTCAAAAAGATACTAAGGGTCCCTGGTGGAACAGCAAACTTCTCCGTACATGAGGAGCTAGGAGTACCATTCCTATGTGACAAAATAGCAGTAAAACCCTTAGTATGCTGGCTACAATGTTGGACAAATAGTGATGTCCCCCTTACCCAGCTAATACTGAGGGAAGCACTAACATGGGAAAACAGGCTTACGGTTCCCTGGCTAAGATATCTAAACAACTGCTTTAGGGAAATTGGGCGCCCTGACCTTTTCTTAAACCCGAATTCCATTACGAAACAGGATGTTATCTCTGTGAAGAAGGCCTTTATTACTTTACGCTATCTAGACAGGGAGGCCGGTGAAATAATGAAGGGAAGCGTACGTAAATATGTGGTATTAAAAACAACCATGTTTATGGAACAGTACCTGTCATGGCCAATGACAAGTTACGATCGCTTCCTGTTGACAAGATTTAGGCTGGACTTATTTCACTTACTGTTGGCCGTGCCAAAGGGAGCTCATCGTGGTCAAGTGCTGCCGGCTTGCGGCTGCGACGAAAAGTCTCTGCAAGACCTGGCACACTTTTTATTCTTCTGTCCATTTTATGACACTCCACGTCGGCTCTATTTAAAACCCTGCCTTAAAAAATTGCATTTCTCCCAATATAGACCAGCACTCTGTTATCTGCAGATGTTAGGGTGGGATTGTACTTTATTTGTGTGTAGTTTTTTAAAATTGGCACTCAAATTTAGAAAAAGTATGGAGGGCTAACTGCTCCTGTAATTGATATATTTTTAGATAAATTATTCTTAACTTTTTTATGACTGTATAATCAATTCTTTTTAATATTTGAGTGTATGCCTTGCCTGTAAAAATTATTTTTCTTTATTCTTATAAATACAGATGTCGAATTTAATCAAGTCATTTTTTAAATCTTTTTATGCAATTATGTGTTAGTACATGTCCTGTTTGTAATACTTTTATGGTTGTTTCTCTAAATAACCGAATAAAGTTATTTGACTTGACTTGACACTTACTCTGCGCGCTGATGTAATTGCAACTAGAAAAGCGACCTTCCACGATAGGTGTTGCAAGGAAGCTCTGTGGATGGGTTCTAAGGGGGGCCCATCAACTTAGACAACACTCGGTTTAATTCCCACGGAGGAGAAGGGTTTCTAACAAGGGGGTACACTTTCTTCAACCCCTGTAAGAAGTCCATGACCACCTCCATCTGGAAGAAGGAGGGCTGAGTAGGAGACTTCCTATAGGCCGTAATGGCCGAGAGGTGCACCCTGATCGAAGCATATTTAAGACCAGATTTTGCTAGGTACAACAGGTAAGGCAGAATCACATCCTCCTGTGCTGATGAGGGATCAAAGTGACGTTCTCTGCACCAAAGAAAAAACCTCTTCCACTTAAACGCATAAGACATTCTTGTGGAGGGTCGTTTCGCTTCCTTTAAAATGTGCATACAATCAGGTGGCAAATTTAAATGTCCGTATTGTAGGACCTCAGGAGCCATGCTGTTAAGTGCAGTGAGGGAAGGTTGGGATGAAGAACCCACCCCCCCATCTTGGTCAGCAGGTCCGGCCTGCACGGCAGTCTCCTGGGTGGAAGCACCGACAGCTGTAGAAGGTCCGGGTACCACCACTGCCGAGGCCAGTCCGGGGCTACCAGGATCATGGTCATGCTGGATCTGATGAGTTTGGACACCACCTTCGGAATCAGGGGCAGAGGAGGAAATGCGTAAGCAAATGTCCCTGACCAGTCCATCAAAAGGGCATTCCCCCTTGTCCCTGGATGGTGGAATCTGGACGCGAAGGCGTGGCATTTTGAGTTTTCGTCGTCCGCGAACAGATCTATTTCTGGACAACCCCAGCGATGGAAGAGGTCTGCCACCACCTCGTCGTGCAGCACCCAGTCTGGCTGATCTTCGAAGTGCCTGCTGAGTGCGTCGGCCTTGATATTTAGCTCTCCTGGGAGGTGCACCGCTACTACTGTGAGGTTCCGGGCACGCAGCCAGTGCCATATGGCTTGTGCCTCCAGAGAGAGAGGACGCGACCGAGTTCCGCCCTGCTTGTTCAGGTAGAACATGGTCGTCGTGTTGTCAGTTTGGATCAGAACTGAGTGTGATTCGAGTGCAGGAAGGAAGGACTTTAGAGCCAGATGGACTGCTCGAAGCTCCAGCATGTTGATATGGTACGTCTGTTCTTTTGCTGACCACCTTCCTTGAATCTGCAGACACCCCATGTGTGCTCCCCAGCCTTGGAGAGACGCGTCTGTGACTATAGACTGTGTCGGGAGAGGTTGGTGAAAAAGCACTCCCACCAGAAGGTTGCGAGGGTGAGTCCACCATTTGATGGAGGTCTTCGTCACCTGGGAAAGATAGATCCGGTCTTCCCAGAGCCCCGTCGACTGATCCCATTGATCCTCCAGAGCCTGCTGCAAAGGTCGCATCCTCAGCCTGGCGTGAGGAATCAGGAAGATGCAGGACGCCATGGAACCCAGCAGAGACGCTACTTGACGCGCTGTTGGATTCTGGCACTGTAGTAGAACTCTGCACTTCTGCTGCATAGAAAATAGTCTCTCCTCCGAAGGACACGCTTTTCCCAATTTTGTATCCAGAACAGAGCCCAGGTAGTGAATGGATTGGGTCAGTAGTTGTACTGACTTCTCCATGTTGACGTGGAGGCCGAGCCTGTGTAATTGTAGCAGGCAAAGGTGGAAGTCGTTCTCTACCTGTTGAGGAGATGGGCCTTTTAGGAGCCAGTCGTCTAGGTAGGGATAGACGAAAAGTCCTTTTTTGTGCAGGAAGGCTGCCACCACTGCCTTGCATTTGGTGAAGACTCTCGGCGCTGACTTTAGCCCGAAAGGCAGGACCCTGTACTGGTAGTGTTTGCTGCCCACCAGAAACCTTAAGAACTTTCGATGTCGCATGGCAATTGGAATGTGGAAGTAGGCATCTTGCAAGTCCATCAAACATATCCAATCTCCTACTTGCAGATGTGGACATATTTGGTGAAGAGCAAGCATGCGGAATTTCTCTTTGACTATGTTCTTGTTCAGAACACTAAGATCCAGGATAGGCCGGAACTTGTTTTCCTGATCCTTTTTGGGGACAAGAAAGTATCTGGAGTAGACTCCTTTTCCCCCTTTGTGAGGGAGGCACCTCTTCTATAGCTCGTTTTTGGAGAAGAGCCTTCACCTCTTTTCGGAGCAGATCGAGTTGGTGCGGACGAGATTTCTTTGGGGGAATGTCCTGTTGAGGCGCACGGAAACGAAGAGCATATCCATTGCACAGTGTATTCAGCACCCACCGATCGTTCGTGATGCTGCCCCACTCTGCCAGATGTTTTGAAACACTTCCTCCCACTGGAGTGGACAACGGCGCAAGAGGAAGCCAGTGCTCATTGTTTTCCTCCTCTCGTCGAGGTAGAGGACTGCTGGTGACCTCCTCTACCTCGGCTGGCTTTACCACCACGAAATTGGGTTTTGCCCTGGGTCTTGTTTTGGGACCACTGAGGGGTTTGAACCCTTTGTTGAGCCCCTCTGCCTCTGTTGGTCTTGAAACGGCGTTTAAACTCTTTCTTTTTTTCTAAGCCGACTGCCTTGACGGTGTGAGCTCGGCTTTCATCCGACTCATCTCGTCGTCCGTGTGCTGGCCAAAGAGAGATGTTCCGGAAAACGGGAGGTTCAGAATGCGCTGTTGCGCATCGGGCTTGAGGCCTGTCAGGCGCATCCACGATGAACGTCTGGCACATACCCCATGGGCATATGTATGTCCCGCCAGTATTGCTCCATCTGCAGCAGTCCTAATTATCTGGTTAGCCACCAGACTTCCTTCCGTCAGGGTCTCCTCGAAGTCTTGTTGGTCCGCCTTAGGCAATTTTGATTTAAAACGCTCCATTGAGTCCCATAAGGCTCTATCGTACCTGCCTAAAAGCACAGCCGCGCTAGAAACCTTCAGCGTCGAAGCGGCAGAACTGCAGACCTTGCGGTCCCACGAGTCTTGCAACTTGCTGTCCTTATCAGGAGGAGTTGAGGAGGAGGGAGAGACTGAGTGGGTTTTTCGTGCCGCCGCCACGACTACTGAGTCGGCGGGCGGGTCCGCTTTCACAAAGATCGGGTCAGAGGGTGCGGCCTTATACTTCTTTTGGATGCGAGCCGGCACTGCTTTTGCCGATGCTGGAGTCAGGAACACATCATTGACAGGATCCATGATCCCTGGGACGAACGGTAGCACTGGACGAGACTCCGACTTTTTATGTGAAGAGTCTCAAAGATCACTGTCGTGGAGACCTGTGGCACAGACAGCTCTATGTTTAATTTCAGTGCACCCCTCTGTAGGACATCATGATAGGTGTTGATATCGTCCACCGGGGAAACCCTAAAGACAGGGCTATCAACCAAAGTGGGGGAGTAATCCCGTATGGAAGAGCGGGTAGAGGAGGTAGGAGAAGTAGCTGGTGTTCGAGCTCTCCTTTCGCGAGATCTTCTGGCGGGTACCTCCCGTCTAGGGGAACGATTGCGCCTCCTCTCGTGAGACCTCCCTGAGCGCTCTTCTCGTGCAGGGGAACGAGATGCAGCTCGCCTCACAGGCGATCTTTCTTTGCGCCTGGGAGGGCTGCAACTGTCTACTTCCTCGACCAGTCTCTGCAGAGGAGATCTGTGTACTGGGCTGACATATTCCTGCAGCCTTCTTGTAGCCCCTGAGTCTCGCCAACTGTGCAGAGGCATATTCCATCTGGGAGACAACTGCACACCATCAGTGGGAGGTCTGCGGGCAGGACTTCTAGATCTGCGGGCAGGACTTCTGGATCTTGACGGGGATCTGGAAGAACCAGAAGAGTGACGGGAGGCTGATTCAGTTACTAGGATCACTGGATCTCGACCTAGCTCGTTCATGGTGTCTCGACGTCGACCTGGACCGTTCATGGCGCCTCGACGTCGAATGCTCTGAAGGCGCATGCCTCGACTCCGAGCGATGATGACCTCTCGACGTCGACCGGTGCTGCCCCACCGTCCACGGAGTCCTTTCCTTCGACACCAACTCTCTCTGTGGCGCCAGTGGATCAGGCGATCTCTTGGCGTTGTGTGGCCGACGACGGAGCTTCCTCTCTTGACTTTGAACATCGACGCGACGTCGACGAAGATCTCCTCCTCAAAGCCGATCGACGCCTAGTTGTCGACGGCGGAGCACTTGGGGCTCTCAACGTCGGTCGCTTAGCCTGCGACGACAGAGGTGAGCCAGCTCTCGACGACGAACGTCGTGACGACGACGAAGGCGGAGGCTCCTTATCCCTCGACACCGAACATCGCCTGGTTGACGTCAGCGGAGGAGTCACACTTCTCAACGCCGGTCGTCGCCTGGTTGACGACGGCGGAGGTGTAACGCCCCTCGACGCCGATCGTCGCCTGGTTGACGACGGCGGAGGGGTCTTATCTCTCGACGTCGATCGTCGCCGGGTTGACGATGGCGGAGGGTCTTGACATCTCGACGACGACATACCTGATCTTCTTGACGGCGAGCCCGCCATCGACGGTGATAAATGTCGTTTTTTTGAAGAATGACCCACCGGTTGCTCCTTTCTCAGCGCCGAGCCCGACGCTGAAGCTGCAGGACGAGAAGACTCGCCCTTTGAAGGTTCTCTGGACCTCTTGGAGCTCTTCTTGGCTGGGGACCTCCCTCTAGAAGACCTATGGGCTAGGCCATAGACTCGAATTCTCTCCCTGTCTTTCAAAGTTCTTGATGACAGGGACTCACAGTGGGGGCAGGTCCTTGGGTCATGATCTTCAGGTAGGCAAAGGATGCATACCTCATGGCTGTCCGTCTTTGCCTTCTTCTTGCCGCAAGAAGGGCATTTGTCAAAAAGGGAAGGCATATCAAGATGAAAATGCCAAACAACAAGAGAAAACCTACTTGACTAGTTGAAAAACGTCGAAGTAAGGTTAAAAATGTAGAAAACTGAGAGAATTTTCTGTCAGAAACAGAAAAAGAGTGGAGCTGTGAAACCAGGATGCTTCCTGAAGGAGCCGGAAAGAACAACTGACCCAACTGTCACCCCTGAGGCATGATGGGATACTGGGGGTCATGAGTGCCTTAAAGGAACGGTGTCAGTTTTTTGTAGCATGCAGCTACAGGTTAGCTTTTCAGTCTTTTTAGACTGTGTGTTTGCAATGCAGCCTGGGAGCTTTCTATGCTTTCAGGATATAATAGGAATTTCTACTGCTTTCTCAGCATTAAAACAGTTTCAAAACAATCTTTGGTGTTGTTTTTCATGTTTCTAATGCATATGTTTCATGTATGGTGGAAATTCTTTACAGCATAATCTAGCTCTATTGTGAATTTGGCTGCAATTGCTTGTTTTTATATATATATATATATATATATATATATATCATCCTCTTTTGCTCAGAAGCGAGGCCGCACGCCACTCGCAGGACAGTTTCCAAAACTTTTATTTCAAATATGCAGCTTTTCATCCCGGTGTTGACTCCCTTGGCCTGACACGTTTCGAAGCCTTCTCGCTTCTCATCAGAGGCCACATGTCAGGAATACAGTTCATTGCTCCTGCATTTCCCTCGTATCTTATTTCAAAATTAATTGGGCTCAGGTGTGCCCCCATTATCGTCTTTCAACAGTGTGTGCTGGGAAATGTAGTGAAATAACACAGTTCATACCCTCCAGTGGGTTCGATTCCTGCATGCAGTTTCAGGGATAAATTAAAAGCCCTCCAGTGGGCCCCCAGGATAAAACTCTGCATATTAAATGTTCAGCCTGCTGTGCCTTTGCATAAGAAGAACGTTACCTCTCATGCGGTCCTTTATTTTCAATCAGGTGGTGCGATCCCTCCACGGCCGGAGCCGCCGTGATAACATATCATCCTCTTTTGCTCAGAAGCGAGGCCGCACACCACTCGCAGGACAGTTTCCAAAACTTTTATTTCAAATATGCAGCTTTTCATCCCGGTGTTGACTCCCTTGGCCTGACGCGTTTCGAAGCCTTCTCGCTTCTCATCAGAGGCCACATGTCGGGAATCGAACCCACTGGAAGGTATGAAAAAAGCAGTCCTGCTCCCACAAAGAAGAGGCACGTACACGAAGTGTGCTTGGATAAGGCTTCTTTATTGTTATTCAGGTCTCCCACGACCCCGCATAGAAAGAGAGACGCGTTTCGCCTGCACAGCAGGCTTTGTCAATCATATGTGTATATATATATATATATATATATATATATATATGAGTATATATATATATGGGGCACATATAATATAGTGTTTCCGGGGTCCCGCACATGGGCGGGAATATTCTAATGCTTATGACTATTGATGAGGATCCCCTGGAAGAGAAACTTAGGTACATCTAGTTAGGATTGCATCATAGCAGTACGCATTTTATTGTCATGTATTTGATATACTTGCCTGTATTCATGGTTATAGATAAATGGTAGAAAACTACCATCCTTTTACTTTCTTAAGGCTGCTAATCATTTATATCTGTTTCTGTCTAGTGGTTGTTTCAGCACACCTATTTTACACTAGAATAACAACTGTTCAATAAATGCATATTGAAAAACGTCCATACTGTTTATTCTGTGCATCTCTCTGAGACTAAGTGAGCACAAGTGACTGAGCGAAAAGTAGTACACTGTTTCCACGACCCTGAGGGATCAGGGTTGTCATGTTCGATAGTTGCCAAGAACTATTCTCTCCTTGGTAAGAGGAGTTTCTAGTGACATTGTGAGCTAGCTGGTATACAGGCCAACACACCCAGAAGGGGTGCCTAGAATCAGTCTGACACCAATCTTACAGTGTATGTTGTCTAAACGCGTAGATCCTTTATAGGTTTTATAGGAACTACACGACACCACTTTCGACCGAAAAAAAGACAAGATAACCAAAAAAATGTAAATTACTTACTGATCAATAATTGATAACAGTGATACTCTAAGAACAAGTTGCTTAACTGTGGTAACACTTTTTCTGGTGGATACTGTATCTGCCTGTGGATTCCTCACCTTGTGAATTACCCCTTGCGCAGCATTCCACTGAATCATTTCTCCTCAGCTCTCCCACGTCGATGAGGACGTCACACTGGAACGGTTCCGCACAAAACTCTACGTGACGTCATCGGCACCATAAGAAGACCTCGTTGGCGTGCTGACATCTGTTCCACCCATTTTTTCTGTGCCTTTGAGGCGAATGGGTGAACAGACAACATTTTTACAAGTATACCTAGTATACAAAACACAACTAAATCTGGAAATTCTAAATCATAGAGATTTCCTAGTGTCAAGTATCACATTTTTTCAACAATAAAATACATAAAACACACATCAATTATTTTTTCGGTACAAACAGGTAGGCAATGGGGAAGCAGGTGGGTCAGAGAGGAATCCACAGGCAGATACTGCTTCCACCAGTAAAAGCGTTATCAAAGGTAAGTAACTTGTTGAAACATACCCAGCCAGGTTCTTACACATGTCTACCAAAGTATTTAGACCTGCTAAACAGGTAGCACCCAGAAAATACCACTGAGAAATGTTACTTGTGTACTGTATGAAAAGCTATTGTAAACTCGATCATCAGCAGATTTTCTCTTTTTGTCCTTATTGCAAAGATATGTCGATCTATTATAAGGAGTAGTTTCTGTCCTGTAACTCCAGTTCTGTAGTAGGGGTATCTCTGTTATAGTCATAAACTAGTGAATAGTCCCGCCCATGTGCGTGGACCCCGGAGCAATCAAAAATAATCTCTTCAAGTGTCGAAAAATGCAGACCTGCACAGACACTTAAGAGAGAATTAAAGACAGATAATGCAGCCTATAACACAGGCTACACTGTCCAGTACTTCAACTAGAAATTCCACCAAAAAAATCCACAAAACAGCAAAGCCTGTACAGATTTCCCTTGCTTCAGCAGCAAAAACCCTCTGGAATGATAAGAGAAGAGTATCTGGACAGACAAGCCCCATAGGCTGCCATTATGTGGGTCAGAACAGGATACTGTGCCTTTAAGAGAACTTTCCAGAACTTCACAGTATCCCAGAATGCACTGCAGGTCCCTTTTACTTTCAGTTCTTTTTGAAGGCGTAACACGCCAGACCTGTAGCATTCCTCAAATGAATATCTCTCTCCACCGGGGAGGAGGGCGGGCGCTTATGACTATAACAGAGATACCCCTACTACAGAACTGGAGTTCCAGGACAGAAACTACTCCTTCTGTAGTAGGGGATCTCTGTGGATAGTTATAAACTAGTGAATAGAATGGCAAGCCCATCCCCACACCAAAGCGGCGGTGGAGAAACGAGAAATAACACCACTATTGTGCGAACAGATTTCGCAGCGAAGTCTGCCCAACCTGAGCGTCTGCCCTGGCATCAGTGTCCAGGCAGTAATGCTTAGCAAAGGTATGGACCGACTTCCAAGAGGCCGCCTTGCAGATTTCTGCAATTGGAACATTACGGAGCAAAGCAGTCGTGGCAGCTTTGCCCCTGGTGGAATGAGCCTTAGGTTTACCCCCTAAGGTCTTATTAGCTTTTTGGTAACACAATTGTATGCAGGACACAATCCACCTCGGGATGGACTGCTCAGAGGTAGCAAGACCTGTCCTGACTGATCCATAATTGATAAACAATTGGCCCGACCTACGAATATCTTTGGTTTTATCCAGATAAAACTTCAACACCCTCCGAACATCCAGGGAATGTAAAGACCTTTCCGCTGGAGATGAAGGATTCTGAAAAAACGTAGGCAAAGTTATAGTCTGGTTGACATGAAAATCAGAAATAACCTTGGGAAGAAACTTAGGGTGAGTACGCATAACAACCTTAGCAGCATGAAATACAGTATAAGGTACATGGCAACACAACGCCTGAATTTCACTCACCCTGCGGGCCGATGTAATGGCCACGACGAACGCCGCCTTCCAGGACAGGTGCTGCAACAAAGCCTTATGAATAGGTTCAAAAGGCTCCTTCATCAACCTGGACAGCACCACATTCAGTTCCCATGAAGGCGAAGGAAGCCTGACAGGAGGAAACACTTTCTTCAAGCCTTCCAAAAAGTCTTTGATCACAGGGATCAGGAAGAAGGAAGTCTGTGAAGGGCATTTCCTGTAGGCAGTCAAGGCAGCCAGATGGACCTTAATGGAATGGACATTAAGGCCTGACTGCGCCAGATGTAGAAGGTATGGAAGGATGACATCTTCCTTACATGTCGTGGGGTCATAGTTCTTGGACTTGCACCAGATACAAAACCTCTTCCACTTGTAAGCATAGGAAGTCCTAGTGGAAGGTCGCTTAGCCTCCTTCAATATGTCCATGCAATCTTCTGGGAGATTAAGATGGCCATATTGCAATATCTCAGGAGCCATGCCGCCAAACTCAAAGACGAGAGGTTGGGGTGCAACATCAGCCCGCCGAACTTCGTGAGAAGGTCCGGCCTGCACGGCAACTTCATGTGAGGAAGGAGAGACCGGTGAAGCAGGTCCGTGAACCACCACTGCCTGGGCCATTCCGGGGCAATCAGTATCATCCGCGCCCTGGACTGGGACAGCTTGATGAGAACAGTCGGAATCAGGGGAATGGGTGTAAAAGCGTACAGAAAGCTGTTCGACCAGTTGATCCATAACGCATTCCCCAGCGTCCCCGGCTGGTAGTACCTGGAGGCGAAGTCTCGCCATTTGCTGTTTTCTGCGGTGGCGAACAGATCTACGTCTGGAGTTCCCCACCTTGCGAAGACTTCTCCTAGCACTTCGTCGTTTATGACCCATTCGTGGTTTTCCTGAATCAGTCTGCTCAGTGCGTTTGTCTGAACATTCTGCACACCTGGCAGATGGGTGGCCGTTACCGTCAGTCCTCGGGCCAGAAGCCAGTGCCAGATCGCCTGCGCCTCCTGCGACAGGGTGCGTGATCTCGAGCCCCCCTGCTTGTTGAGGTAATACATCGTGGTGGTATTGTCCGTCTGTACAAGCAAAGAGTTGGTCTGGAAGGACGGGTGAAAGGCCTTCAGTGCCAAGTGAACAGCTCTGAGTTCCAGGAAATTGATGTGGTACGTGGACTCCGTCGGGGACCACGTCCCTTGAATCTGTAAGTCTCCGTAGTGCGCTCCCCAGCCCTGGAGAGAAGCATCCGTCACGATAGTCTGAGTGGGAATGTCCTTGTGGAAGGGAACCCCTCTGAGGAGATTCTCCGCTAAACACCACCACTTCAGAGACTGAAGAGCATGCAGAGACAGTCGTATCTTGTCGTTCCAAGATCCTCTCCTCTGGTCCCACTGATCCTCCAAGCACTCCTGCAGCGGTCTCATGTACAGCCGCGCATGTGGTGTCAGGAAGATACAAGAGGCCATCGATCCCAGTAGAGAAGACACCGTCCTCACTGTTGTAGAAGGAGTGGTCATAAGAGCCTGAGCCTTCCGAAGAAGTGATAATCGTCGCTCCTCCGAAGGAGACACGCTTGCTGACCTCGTATCGATGGTGGCCCCCAAGTACTGAATGCACTGGACCGGAGTCGGGACAGACTTGGACATGTTGATGTGCAACCCCAGCTTGTTCAAAAGAACGCACGTCTTCTGGAAGTGCGCTTGAGCTTCCGAGAAGGAGGAGGCCTTGATCAACCAATCGTCCAGGTACGGGTAGACAAACACCTTGTTCTTCCTCAGGTGTGCCGCTACCACTGCCATGCACTTCGAGAAAGTCCTGGGCGCAGACTTCAGCCCGAACGGAAGTACTGTGTACTGATAGTGATTGGTGCCGACTTGAAATTGCAGGAACTTCCTGTGTTTGTGTGCAATGGGCACATGGAAGTACGCATCCTGTAGGTCTATGGCACATAGCCAGTCTCCCTGTTGCAACTGAGGATAAATCTGATGCATTTGATCGCCTGTCGCAAGTCCAGAATGGTCCTGAACTCGTTCTTGTCCTTCTTGCGGACCAGAAAGAACCGGGAGTACAGACCTCTTCCTCTTTGAGACAGAGGTACGTCTTCTATCGCCCTTTTCCTTAACAGGATATTGGCCTCCGCCTGGAGCTCGCGCAGTTGATACTGCGAGCTCACCGGAGGAATCGATGGAGGAGGGCTGGTGAACCGAAGACTGTATCCATTGCAAACAATATTCAGCACCCACTTGTCCTGAGTAATTTTTCTCCACTCTGCCAGAAAAAATTGAACGCTTCCCCCCACCGGAGCAGGTAACGGATGAAGGGGAAGTAACCGCTCAGGGTCGAGACCCGACCGGGCCTTTGTTAGCTGTAGAGGACTGCTGTCCACCTCTACCCTTCTGGCGCTTCTGGAAGGGTCTCCGGAACTGCTGCTGTTGTTGCTGCTGCTGTCCCAAAGACTGTCCTCGTCCTTTCCCCTGTGCACAGAACCATCTCTGGAACGGGCGGTAGGACTTCTTTTCTTTGGGCTTTTCCAAGCCCACAGCCGTCAGGGTCTCCGTCTCCGCCTTCATGCGGGCCATCTCATCATCGGCATGTTTTCCGAACAGTGTTTCTCCGGAAAAGGGCAGATTGGCCACCTGCTGCTGGGCCTCCGGCTTGAGTGACGTGAGCCTGAGCCAAGCATGACGGCGCTGGTTGATCCCGTGACAGTAACCATGGGCCGCCAACAGCGAGATATCCGCAGCCGCGCTGATTACCTGGTTTGAAACCAGCATGCCTTCCTTAAGTATTTCTAGGAAGTCCTCCTTCTTGTCACGTGGCAGAAGGTTCGTGAACTGTTCCAGGGAGTCCCACAGGGCACGGCTGTACCGCCCCAGCAAAGCCGAATCGCTGGAGGCTTTCATGGTCGTGGAAGAAGTTCCACAAGCCTTCCTTCCAGCTGAATCAATCCATCGGCTTTCCTTATCAGGCGGCACGGTGGAGGACGGGGAGGTAGAGTGTAACTTCCTGGCCGCCGTCACTATAACGAAGTCGGGCACTGGGTCCATCCGCAGGAAGGCCGGGTCCGAATCCGGTGCTCTGTACTTCTTCAGAAGACGGGAGGGAGCGGCCTTCTCCACCGCAGGCGTAAGAAACAGCTCCTCCGCAGGTTCGACCAACCCTGGCACCAATGGCAGCAGAGGGCGAGACAGATGCTTCTTGTGAAGTGTCTCGAATATCACGGACGTCGTAGGTGTAGGAGCCGTCACCGTGATGCCCAATTTCCTAGCCCCCCCTCAGGAGAACCTCCTGGAACGTGCTGATGTCGTCCACCGGAGACACCCTTGTCCCCGGGGAATCCGACAAGGTCGGCGAATAGGATCGTGTCCTGGAGGAGTCCGTGCGGGACCTGGACCCTCGCCTCCTATGGCGGCGCCTAGATCTAGTGGAGGATCTGCGTCGACTCCTAGATCTTCCTCTCCGTCCGGAGCGCGATCTTGACTTCCTAGGCCTCGGGCGATCCGCCGGTTCCACCGGCGCTGGCGTCTTAGGAGTCCCCTTGGGAGGTGTCGGAAACCTGGGCAACGAAAACGCCCTCGGAGGAACCGGAGGAGGCTTCAGTGGCACCTGGGGTTGAGGTACGGTTTGCGGAAGCGGAGGCAAAGGCGGAGGGGTAGGAACCCTCGGAGGGGGACCCCTCGGCAATGGCGGCGGAGGCGTAACCTGTGAAGGCGTATACACCTCGGAATACACCGAGCCCGGTGATCCACCACCAGCCTGGGGCGTCTTGAGAGCCTCCCATGGCATCAGGCCTCCTCTCCCGCTTCTTCGACGTCGAAGAACGGTGACCAGACGGCGAGCATCGGCCCCTCGAAGTCGAGCTTCTCTTCTTCGGCGTCGACCGTCGTCCATGCCTCGACTTCGTACGCCTCGACGTCGACCTCTCGTGTTTCGACGACGACCTCTTGTGCCTCGACGGCGACCTCTTGTGCCTCGACGGCGACCTCTTGCGCCTCGACGGCGACCTCTTGCGCCTCGACGGCGACCTCTTGCGCCTCGACGGCGGACCACTCCTCGACGACGAGGATCCCCTCGACGACGATGTTCTCCTCCTCTTCGCCGACGGCGAATGGCGGTGTCGCTTCGACGGCGAGCGCCGATGCCGGGCCCTTCTACATCGATCACTCGACGTCGAGACAGACAAGGATGACGACGAAATCGTCACCGGAGACTTCAACGGCGTTCTGTGCACATCCCTCGACGTCGAGCGCCGACGGCGCTTCGCCCCAGAGCCCTGGGGGGACGGGAAACAGACCGCAGTCATTCCTCTCGACGTCGTGGTCGCTGCAATCGACCCAGACGGAGAGTGGTCACGTTTGCTGGTCTTCCTGCCCCTGGGGAGCCCCCGAGAGGCCACAGCATGGGCAGAAGGAGCCCCTCCAGACCCACCTTGTGCCTTCAGCCTTCTTTCCTCGAGTCCCTGAAGCCTGATCTTCTTTCTTTCCTTCAGGGTCCTGCCAGAGAAGCCCTGACAAATCTCACACTCCTCTGGGACATGGGAAGAGGGAAGGCAGAGGATACACACCTCATGGGAATCCGATTTGGCCTTCTTCCTGGAGCACTCCGGGCATTTGTCAAATAATGCAGGCATATTTGACATCAAAAAGGAGCAAAACCCAAGAAGAACAGCACTAAAGTACTTTAGAAGCACTCAAAATGAAATTAATAGTGAAAAAATCACCAATAAACCCTTGAAAAGGGAGAGCTCAATGCTCCAGGGTCCTGCTTGCAGGAGCCGGAAAAAAGAACTGAAAGTAAAAGGGACCTGCAGCGCATTCTGGGATACTGTGAAGTTCAGGAAAGTTCTCTTAAAGGCACAGTATCCTGTTCTGACCCACATAATGGCAGCCTATGGGGCTTGTCTGTCCAGATCCTCCTCTCTATCATTCCAGAGGGTTTTTGCTGCTGAAGCAAGGGAAATCTGTACAGGCTTTGCTGTTTTGTGGATTTTTTTGGTGGAATTTCTAGTTGAAGTACTGGACAGTGTAGCCTGTGTTATAGGCTGCATTATCTGTCTTTAATTCTCTCTTCAGTGTCTGTGCAGGTCTGCATTTTTCGACACTTGAAGAGATTATTTTTGATTGCTCCGGGGTCCACGCACATGGGCGGGACTATTCACTAGTTTATGACTATACACAGAGATCCCCTACTACAGAACTGTACTATATCAAAGTGCTATGTGTTATGCTAAAACCCAATAAACAAATTTAAACAAAAAAAATAAAAAATTAAAGGTAAGTAGCAATTTCTTCTGATGGATAAATCAGCCTGTGGATTCTTCACCTTGTAAATAGAATCCCAAAGCAGTCCCACTCCCGGAGGAGGGTGCCTGCTTGCCTATACCAAACAAGCATTTGCAATGCAATAGGTCTTGCATTAGGAAAGTTTGAGCTATTCGTCTTGTAAATAACAATTTTTTTATTTATGTGTTGTTTTTGAAAGTAGCTAAATTAATAGCTTTGTCAATTACAATGCCAATAGTTATAACTTTCGCAAATGTGACACCTATAGCATTTGTAATGCAACATGTTTTGTATTTACGTGACTTAGATGTATTGATATTACAAATAACAATGGCTTTTAATTTAATTAATACTTAAATAAAAGTGACTGTAATTTATAATGGCAATAGCTTAAACTTTTGTAAATAACTTTTGTGAAGATTATGTTCTGTGTATTTTATTGTGACGAAAATCCAAGAACAGAAGTGAAATATTAACATCTTTTTGTGACATTTGTAATAAAGCTTGAAACATTGAGAGAACATATTTGAACCAGTGATGCTGTGGTGGTGCTGAGTGATGCTGTGGTGGTGCTGAGTGATGCAGTGGTTGCGCTGAGTGATGCTGTGGTTGCGCTGAGTGATGCTGTGGTTACGCTGAGTGATGCGGTGGTGGTGCTGAGTGATGCTGAGTGATGCTGTGGTGGTGCTGAGTGGTGCTGTGGTAGTGCTGAGTGGTGCTGTGGTGGTGCGGAGTTGTGCTGTGGTGGTGCTGAGTGGTGCTGTGGTGGTGCGGAGTGGTGCTGTGGTGGTGCTAAGTGGTACTGAGTGATATTGTGGTGGTGCTGAGTGATAATGTGGTGGTGCTGAGTGGTGCTTTGGTGGTGCTGTGGTGGTGCCGCCTTTAATAGCAAGGCTATAAGACAGCACGTTGTTGCACGAAGATGGCATGCTTTGCCCATGCAGCAATAATGAAATACACATGCTGCTCAAAACCGTGATAAAAACATGATGGAAAACCGAGAAAACGACAGTGCTCATGGTAAATGGCTGTAGGAGTGCAAAATCATGTGGACCATGCATCAGGGAACAGCAAATGCTCTACGTGAAGATAAGTGCACAGGATAATACTCATGCGCAAAAAACAGTGTCTATATTAAAATTCGCCGAAATTAGCAAGTTCCTAAGGTTTTTAGAGGCGTAACAAATTACGTGCACACTGCGACTAACAATCGTGACTTCAAAGGTGTAAAACATGCAACAGCCAGCGGTAAGGAGGCGAGGCTCGAACGCAGAGTCCAGCGCTTAAAACATTCATTAAACCAGCAAAACCGTGCTGTGCTTACCAGGGTAAAGAAAACCTCCTGTTTGCATCGGCGGAAACGCTGATAGCTCGACGTGTGATTAGAGGTTAAAAATTAAATAAACGTGGTGCTTAGAGCGTCTTAAAGGGAAGGTGCTTTCACTGAAGTGAATGTAGAGTGTGAATAAACTTAGTTGAGACAAACGCACGCACTGTAACGATACATACAATCATAATACACTCTAACTTACAAAATATCTATAGTTGTATTCATGTTGTATGTAATAGCACACAAGGCAAGAGATAAATACGAAATTACCAAGCATACAAATAAACATTAAAGGAAACAAGCTCTTGTCATTGCTGTGGGGAGGGAGGGAGGAGAAATGCGAGAAACGGCCTCGCAGCCGTGAAAAGTGTGAAGCAGGGGGCGGGGGAGCGGATCCCTTCGAAGTGAAGCTAAGCTCTCGGAGGCAGGCTTGCTTTGCCCATGCAGCAATAATGAAAACCACATGCTGCTCAAAACCGTGATAAAAACATGATGGAAAACCGAGAAAACGACAGTGATCATGTTAAATGGCTGTAGTAGTGCCAAATCATGTGGACCATGCATCAGGGAACAGCAAATGCTCTACGTGAAGATAAGTGCACAGAATAATACTCATGCGCAAAAAACAGTGTCTATATTAAAATTCGCAGAAATTAGCAAGTTCCTAACGCTTTTAGAGGCGTAACAAATTACGTGCACACTGCGACTAAGAATCGTGACTTCAAAGGTGTAAAACATGCAACAGCCAGCGGTAAGGAGGCAAGGCTCGAACGCAGAGTCCAGCGCTTAAAACATTCATTAAACCAGAAAAAGAGTGCTGTGCTTACCAGGATGAAGAAAACCTCCTGCTTGCATCGGCGGAAACGATGACAGCTCAACGTGTGATTAGATGTTAAAAATTAAATAAACGTGGTGCTTAGAGCATCTGAAAGGGAAGGTGCTTTCACTGAAGTGAATGTAGAGTGTGAATAAACTTAGTTGAGACAAACGCATGCACTGTAACGATACATACAATCATAATACACTCTAGATTACAAAATATCTATAGTTGTATTCATGTTGTATGTAATAGCACACAAGGCAAGAGATAAATACGCAATTACCAAGCATACAAATAAACATTAAAGGAAACAAGCTCTTGGCATTGCTGTGGGGAGGGAGGGAGGAGAAATGCGAGACACGGCCTGGCGGCTGTGAAAAGTGTGAAGCAGGGGGCGGGGGAGCGGATCCCTTTGAAGTGAAGCTAAGCTCTCGGAGGCAGGAGGGTCGGGCAAGCGCATGCACGAGCACATGCACTCGACGAAATCCGCAATGGTTTCAGAGCTTGGTTGAGCCTCTATACTCTCGTCCATTTATCGCTTGCGCGATTAATAGGACGAGACCTAAAAATCCTGTGTACAGAACATGCAAAATGGCCAGCCCCCCATTGTGAGAAGTTGGCCTGATATATAATGTTCACTATTCTAGTGAACACTTTGTATCAGTCCAAACAACCCTTATTGATGTCTGGTTGTAAGTCAACCTGATAGACCAGCTATCCTAGTAGCATGGACACGTGCAGTCTTTAGGCTAAACTCTAGAGGGCGTGTTAAGCCAGCTGTTTTACCATCACATTTACCCCTTGAACACCAAGTGAAAGGACACCACACAAGTTGTTATGAAAATAAACAGATATTTATTTATAACAAGACTACCCTGAACTCTTTATGAGTCAGGGAGCTAAGCACACAACAAAACTCTTACGAAAATACTTCAAGTCGCACAATTTACACAAATGCCGGAGGGGCACGAAAAACCATATACTAAACAAGTGGAATGCGAAATTACTAGCAGGTAAGTACTATTCTCATAGGCTTTAGAATCGCTAGGGCTAATCCCCTGAACCTTTAGATTGCAAGTGGGAGGCCTAGGGACGTCGTGTGCCGAGTGGGAACTCTCACGCGTAAGGCGGGAAAAAGTCTATGGAGGCTAGTAAAAGCAAAGTTTAGTGTTCTCGGGCGAACCCGACTAAGTAGAGCTGAAACGACAGTGGATCCTGACACTTAGATAGTAAGACTATGCTGGAGCACCGAAATGCTCAGGTTACCTAGCCCAGGGGCTGCGGCTGCATAGGGCTGAAAAGACGTCGGAGATCCTCGTTGCAGTCTATGGAGCCTGAAGAAAGAAGTTGCTGGCAGGCGACCAGTGAAGAAGTTCGTGGTGATCCAAGCCTGGATCAGTGAAGATGGATACCTGTAAGCAGATGGAGGGGCGAGCTGTCCCACGGTGGTATCTGCTGTAGACGTCGCTGGACCCGGGATTGGGGCAACAAGTCTTGGCAAATGCAAGCCCACGCGGTGGACTTAAAATGGCGTCTGGAGTGGACCAGGAGGGTCCAGGGTACTTCTCTGATGGAGGGAAGCAAGGGCCAGTCTGGAGCAACCAGACCAGCGGTGTTGTCGTCGAAGTTCGTCGTCAGGAGGGCCACTAGCCAACGGGCAAGTGACCTGGACAACGCAGTGAGCAGCAAAGAGCAGAAGGGCCCCACGCAGATCTCGTGGATGCAAGGGGGCTGGACTTCGGTGCTGGAGCTGCTCAGGGTTGGGGCTTCTCTTACCCCAAAGCACTCGGTCGAGGGTCACTCGGGAGTCGTGCTGGTGAAGCGTCGTGCAGTCTTGGAAGATGGCCGGTCCCTCGAGGTCTCGTCACACCCACGAATCACGGCTGGGCTGATGATGCAGGTAGAGGTCAGAGGTGCCAGGGAAGCCGGTTCTCGTCGAGCTGGGCAGTCTTGATCCGGTGAGGAGACTTACAGCAGACCGGGATGCTTGGTTGGTGCCTGCTGCTGCAGGGTGACTACTCCTTAGTCGCAAGGGAGAAATCTTAGGAAGAAGTCTTGAGTTCCTTTCGTGGAAAGTAGTTTCAGGATTCAAAGATGATCTAATTTGGAAGGGGGCCTGCTCCTACCTTTATCCTGCAAAAGGGGGCTGGCACGCGACTAAGTCCTGCCCTATGGGTGGGACTAGGAGGGGGGTGGTTACACCCCTCTCCTTTGGCGGGCTTTCCCCAGATCAGGGGCTGGAGTGCCCCTGGAACTGGTTCAAGCCGGCCTATGCACAGTGAGCACCGGGGTGCCACTTGCAGTCACCTTCCTCTAAAGCCCTGCCTACCTAGAATACACAAAATCCTGTCTGGGACGGTGCTGGCACCGCCCCTGGCAGGAAACCCTTTGTCCTTGCCTCCTGTGCTGGGAGGACTCCCAGCAGCAGGAGGGCAGACTTGTGTCTCGGTGGCAGCATCCATCTTGTGGAGCTGAGGCTATGTCTGACTTTAACCGGGGTTACAGGTTACATACATGTCGTGTCCCTCTAGAAGGGTGGAATGCTAACCCCGTCGCCAGAATTGGCGAGGGGTTAGTATTCCAATTCGTATGACACCTTACTCGACATGTTTTGATAAAGCGATACCAGAGTTGGCATATAACCGCGAGGATTATAATGCACTTAAGAGTATATGGTATGCGTTATCATGGAACAGCTATTAGGACTTGGTTCCGCAAGCTGCAAACGGGCTCAGCTCATGCCAGAGCACCATTTCACCTTATTCCACGCACTCTGCCTTCAGGATTGTTAAGGCCTGCCATAGGAGTGACTGATAGGAATATAGGTGTCCATTGTAGGTTTAGATATAGGAATACTATATCTAAAGCAAAGGGTGATTACACCACCTTGCCCCAGCTGTCAAGCAGCCAGTTGTGTCTGGTTTAGTTAGTCAACCCAGGGGTGGCATAATACATGCTGCAGCCCCTGGGAGACTTCTGGGTGCACCTCAGCCCTGGGTACAGGGACTTGGAGAGGGCCCAGTGCCAATTCAGTACCTGGGTACAATTTGGAGTAGAGAGAACAGCTAGGCTGTGGGTCTGATTAGCAGGCCCACAGCCAGGGAAAGTCGTAAACCAGTGAAGCAAAAAGCAAAAAATCTGGGTGATCATAGGATTGCAGACCCTACTCTCCTACATGGGACAATAAGCTAACCTTGACCAGGTGAGTCTTCTTGCTCTAAGTGGAAATACCTGGAGATCCCATCAGCATTGCCATGATCAGTACCAGGTCTATGCTCCACTGTAAAATCCATCCCCTGTAGGGAAATGGACCACCTAAGTAGTTTGGGGTTTTCACCCTTCATCTGATTTAGCCATAAGAGGGGCTTATGGTCGGTCTGAATCTTAAAGTGAGTGCCAAACAAGTAAGACCTCAACTTTTTCAGGGCCCACACCACAGCAAAGGCCTCCCTCTCAATAGCTGACCAATTTTTCTCTCTGGGGGTCAGCCTTCTGCTAATAAAAGCAATGGGCTGGTCGTTACCATCAAAATTCAGCTGAGATAGAACAGCTCCCACACCCAACTCAGAAGCATCTGTTTGGACAATGAAGGTCTTGGAGTAGTCTGGACTCTTTAGGATAGGTGCTGTGCACATGGCCTGCTTTAGGTCATTGAATGCTTTCTGACAGCTTGCTGTCCACTGAACTTTCTTTGGCATCTTTTTACTTGTCAGGTCATTAAGTGGAGTCACAATGGACCCATAATTCTTGACAAATTTCCTATAGTAACTAGTCAGGCCCAAGAAAGCTCGAACCTGAGTCTGGGTCGTTGGAGGAGCCCAGTCCTTGATGGCCTGTATCTTGCTCTCCAAGGGTTGAACCTGGCCTCCACCTACAAGGTGGCCCAGGTATACAACCTGTGTCTGCCCTATCTGGCACTTAGTGGCCTTGATAGTGAGACCTGCCTTTTGCAGTGCCTCTAACACTTTCCTCAGGTGGACCAGGTGATCCTCCCAGGTGGAACTAAAGACAGCTATATCATCAAGATATGCTGCACAGAAGTCATCCAACCCAGTGAGAACTTGATTCACCAGCCTTTGGAAGGTGGCAGGTGCATTTTTCAAACCAAAGGGCATTACCACAAATTGATAATGCCCACCAGGGGTAGAAAATGTTGTCTTGGGCTTGGCCTCCTGAGCTAACCTGATTTGCCAATACCCAGCTGTCAGGTCAAATGTACTTAAGTAGTTGGCAGAAGCCAATCAATCTATAAGTTCATCTGCTCTTGGTATTGGGTGGGCATCAGTCTTAGTGACTGCATTGAGTCCTCTGTAGTCTACGCAAAACATCATCTCTTTCTTACCACCCTGGGTGTGAGGCTTTGGCACTAGAACTACTGGGCTAGCCCAAGGGCTATCTGAGGGGCTCAATGACTCCCAGCTCCAACATTTTCTGCACTTCTGTCTTGATGCAGTCTCTGACATGATCAGGTTGTCTGCAGATTTTACTCTTGACAGGCAGACTGTCTCCAGTGTCAACTTCATGGGTACACCAATCAGTTTGACTGGGGGTCAGAGAGAACATATGTCTAAAGGATTGCAGAACCTGTCTACAATCCTGTTGCTGATGTTCAGAGAGGCTGCCACAAAAGACAACACCATCTACTGATCCATCATCAGGATTCTGAGTGAGCAGGTCTGGGAGAGGGTCACTCTCTTCCTCCTGTCCCCCATCTGTGGCCATGAGCAAGCTCATGTCCTTCCTGTCGACATATGCCTTGAGCCTGTTCACATGGAGCACCCTGAGGGGGCTCCTGGGAGTTCCAAGGTCCACCAGGTAGGTGACCTCTCCCTTTTGCTCAATGATGGTGTGGGGCCCAGACCATTTGTCTTTGAGTGCTGCTGGGGCCACTTGCTCCAGCACCCACACTTTCTGTCCAGGCTTGTACACAGTCAGGACAGCCTTCTGGTCATGCCAAGCTTTTTGGAGTTCTTGGCTGGCCTCAAGGTTTTTAGATGCCTTCTCCATGTATTCAGCCATCCTGGAGCGGAGACCAAGTACATAGTCCACTATGTTGGTTGCAGGCTTTTTGAGAGGTCTCTCCCATCCTTCCTTCACCAAACACAGGGGTCCTCTTACAGGATGCCCATACAGAAGTTCAAAAGGGCTGTAGCCAACCCCCTTCTGTGGGACCTCTCTGTAAGCAAACAAGAGGCAGGGTATCAGGACATCCCATCTACGCCTGAGCTTTTCAGGTAGTCCATGAATCATCCCTTTGAGGGTCCTGTTGAATCTTTCAACAAGCCCATTGCACTGTGGATGATAGGGTGTGGTGAACTTGTAGTTGACAACACATTCCTTCCACATTGCAGTCAGATATCCTGACATGAAGTTTGCACCTCTGTCAGAAACAACCTCCTTAGGGAAGCCCACTCTGGAAAACACTCCAACTAGGGCCCTTGCCACTACAGGTGCTGTAGTGGTCCTAAGTGGAATAGCTTCAGGATACCTGGTGGCATGGTCCACCACCACCAGTATAAACTTGTGCCCTGATGCTGTCTGGGGTTCCATTGGACAAACAATGTCAATCCCCACTCTTTCAAAGGGAACCCCCACCACAGGTAGTGGTATGAGGGGGGCCTTTGTTGTGCCACCTGACTTACCACTGGCTTGGCAAGTGACACAGGAGCGACAAAACTCCTTGGTATTCTCATTCATGTGAGGCCAGTGAAAGTGTGAGACAAGTCTGTCCCAAGTCTTTGTCTGGCCTAAGTGACCTGCAAGGGGAATCTCATGGGCCAAGGTGAGAAGGAAACCCCTCTGAGACAAGGGGATGACCAGCCTCCTGGTTGCACCAAGCTTGGGGTCTCTTGACTCAGAGTACAGGAGTCCATCTTCCCAGTATACCTTTTGGGCACCTGTGGCGTTCCCTGCAGCCTCAGCAGCAGCCTGCTGTCTGAGGGGTTCAAGGGAAGGGCAGTCTAACTTTGCCTTCCCCAGGTCTTCTCTGGAGGGTCCCCCTGAGCCCAGAAACTCAACTTGATCAAGTTCAAGCTCTTTAGGCTCAGTTTCCCTTAGCTCTTTCAGGTCAGCCTCCTCAGAGACTTGATCCTCAACCTGGGGCAAGGGGGAAGGCAATGCCTTAACCCTACTGCTCTTCTTCTTGGAAGGTGTCTGGTCCATTGTTCCAGGATCCAGCACCTGTTCAGTGGGGCATCTTCCGGCCTGTGACCTAGTCACAGCAAGCACATGTGCTGGCAAGCCTAACATTTCCATGTGAGTCCTCTGCTCCACTTCTGACCATAGTGATGACTCCAAATCATTGCCCAACAAACAATCCACTGGGAGGTCTGAACTAACCACAACTTTCTTTTGGCCACTTACCCCTCCCCAGGAGAAAGCAACAATCGCCATACTATGACTGGTAGTGACGTTGCTGGCATTGGTCACCAGGAAATCTGTACCTGGCATGATCTGTCCAGGGTCCACAAAGTTAGGTGTCACCATGGTGACACTGGCACAAGTGTCCCTATAGGCCTGAGCCATCTTGCAATTTATTAAAGGTGTCTGCCTGTATTTGCCCAAAGTATTGGGACTGACATCAGGGGACATATCCATATCCCCTGTACAGACAGGGACAGCCTGAGTGAGTGTGCCAACTAAGTTGTCAGACCCCTCAGTTCCCAAGATTAACCCAACTATTCCCTTGGGAGGTGCACTACCACTACTGACTATACTAGGGGGTGCAGTTGCCTTAGGGGCTGTAGTAGGAGTTTGCCCTCCTCTTTTGGTGCACTCACTAAACCAGTGAGACTTACTTTTACAGTACTGGCACCACCTTTTTGACTGGCCTTCTTGAGTCTTCTTTTTCTGCTGTGAAGCCTGACCCCCACCCTCTTTGGTTTGTTGGGGACCTGTTGAAGACTTCTGGTCATTTTGTTCACTCTTGTTACTACCCTTTTGGTCTGCTTTCTTCTGACCACCCTGGTTCTGAGTCTGGTTCTGCTTGACCCTTGTTCTGACCCATCTGTCTGCCTTCTTTCCCAATTCTTGGGGAGAGGTCAGATCTGAATCAACAAGGTGCTGATGCAACAACTGGTTCTGACAATTATTTAAAATCTGTTCTCTCATGATCAGATTATACAACCCTGTGTAATCAGTAACCTTGCTACCCAGCAACCAGCCTTCCAAAGCCTTAGTGGCACAATCAACAAAGTCATTCCAATCCTGAGACTGAGTTTTCTGGGTGTCTCTGACCAGCAACCTGTACTGTTCAGTGGTTAAGCCAAACCCATCAACCAGTGTGTTCTTCAGGACTTGGTAGTTGTTAGCATCCTCCACTCTTGTAGTGAGGAGCTTATCTCTACCTTTGCCTTCAAAGGAGAGCCACAATATAGCTGCCCACTGACTTTGGGGGATGCACTGGACAGTGCAGGCCCTCTCCAAAGCAGCCATCCACTTTTGGATGTCATCCCCATGCTTAAAGGGGGGCACTATCTTAGTCAGGTGTTTAGTATCTAAACTCCTTTCCTTATCTCTAGGGAGATTGCTGCCACCAGTGGGAAGTATCCCACTCATCTGCTGCTCTCTTGCAAAGGCAAGCTTCTCTTTGGCCAGGGCAAGTTCTTCCCTTTCATTCCTCAGATTAGCCTGTCTCATCCTTGCTTCATGCTCTATTCTCTGAGGGGAAGTAAATCTCCTCTGGGGAGAAATCCTCCTCCTCTGGGAAGAGGCATTAGAGTGCAGAGATCTGTTGGAGTCCCTAGAAGTAGATCTATCTCTTCTAACTCCAAGATTAGGCCTTATTAGGGTCAGTACTGGGGGTCCTCCAGCTCCTTGCCTAAGTAGGTCTAAGTTGGCCCTAGTAAGTCTGCTGACTACTTCAGACCTCTTGTCTGCCTCATCCCCAGAGACTTCCTCTTCTTCCTCCTCCTCAACTGCATTTTCACTGTCAAGGAGGTCTGGATCACCAAGGGTACCCTCTAGGGCTGGCATATTCCCATCTAACTGAGAAACTTTTCTCGCATCATATGTCTCTAAGAGACCTATTAGAAAGGGAATGGTGGGGTTAGACCCCTGTTTCAGTTTCCTGGAGGTACACACTTGTCTCATCTCCTGGAAACTGAGAGCTGCATATCTTGATTTGACCTGTGGAGGGTCAATGACCACTAGGGGAGTCTCTGAAGACTATCCATGGGTAGACATGCTTTTCTAGTGAGGTGTAAGTGGTGCACTTACCTACACTATTTGTTTGCCTACTGATCCCTTGCTAGAGTTGTAGTTTAGGGTGTGCTAAGCCCTAGGAGCTACAACAGCTGGTTCAGTAGAACTCAGAGTATTCTAAGCTAAGTTATATGTACCTTAGTACTTATGTGATCTTTCAAATGATATTCTTAGGATACGTGTGGTAAAACAACAGCAAGCTCAAATCCCAACCGCTGCTCACCAATGTGAGAAGTTGGCCTGATATATAATGTTCACTATTCTAGTGAACACTTTGTATCAGTCCAAACAACCCTTATTGATGTCTGGTTGTAAGTCAACCTGATAGACCAGCTATCCTAGTAGCATGGACACGTGCAGTCTTTAGGCTAAACTCTAGAGGGCGTGTTAAGCCAGCTGTTTTACCATCACATGTACCCCTTGAACACCAAATGAAAGGACACCACACAAGTTGTTATGAAAATAAACAGATATTTATTTATAACAAGACTACCCTGAACTCTTTATGAGTCAGGGAGCTAAGCACACAACAAAACTCTTACGAAAATACTTCAAGTCGCACAATTTACACAAATGCCCGAGGGGCACGAAAAACCATATACTAAACAAGTGGAATGCGAAATTACTAGCAGGTAAGTACTATTCTCATAGGCTTTAGAATCGCTAGGGCTAATCCCCTGAACCTTTAGATTGCAAGTGGGAGGCCTAGGGACGTCGTGTGCAGAGTGGGAACTCTCACGCGTAAGGCGGGAAAAAGTCTATGGAGGCTAGTAAAAGCAAAGTTTAGTGTTCTCGGGCGAACCCGACTAAGTAGAGCTGAAACGACAGTGGATCCTGACACTTAGATAGTAAGACTATGCTGGAGCACCGAAATGCTCAGGTTACCTAGCCCAGGGGCTGCGGCTGCATAGGGCTGAAAAGATGTCGGAGATCCTCGTTGCAGTCTATGGAGCCTGAAGAAAGAAGTTGCTGGCAGGCGACCAGTGAAGAAGTTTGTGGTGATCCAAGCCTGGATCAGTGAAGATGGATACCTGTAAGCAGAGGGGACCAAGTTCTGAATCACTAGCCAGTGATTAGATGGGCACCAGGATGGCACCGGGCAAAGTCACCTCGACCAGGTGAGTGGGCGACGCTGGGCTCTGCAGTCTCTCGGACCAGGAGGCGTTGTCGGCGACCAGGATGGAGGGGCGAGCTGTCCCACGGTGGTATCTGCTGTAGACGTCGCTGGACCCGGGATTGGGGCAACAAGTCTTGGCAAATGCAAGCCCACGCGGTGGACTTAAAATGGCGTCTGGAGTGGACCAGGAGGGTCCAGGGTACTTCTCTGATGGAGGGAAGCAAGGGCCAGTCTGGAGCAACCAGACCAGTGGTGTTGTCGTCGAAGTTCGTCGTCAGGAGGGCAACTAGCCAACGGGCAAGTGACCTGGACAACGCGGTGAGCAGCAAAGAGCAGAAGGGCCCCACGCAGATCTCGTGGATGCAAGGGGGCTGGACTTCGGTGCTGGAGCTGCTCAGGGTTGGGGCTTCTCTTACCCCAAAACACTCGGTCGAGGGTCACTCGGGAGTCGTGCTGGTCAAGCGTCGTGCAGTCTTGGAAGATGGCCGGTCCCTCGAGGTCTCGTCACACCCACGAATCACAGCTGGGCTGATGATGCAGGTAGAGGTCAGAGGTGCCAGGGAAGCCGGTTCTCGTCGAGCTGGGCAGTCTTGATCCGGTGAGGAGACTTACAGCAGACAGCGATGCTTGGTTGGTGCCTGCTGCTGCAGGGTGACTACTCCTTAGTCACAAGGGAGAAATCTTAGGAAGAAGTCTTGAGTTCCTTTCGTGGAAAGTAGTTTCAGGATTCAAAGATGATCTAATTTGGAAGGGGGCCTGCTCCTACCTTTATCCTGCAAAAGGGGGCTGGCATGCGACTAAGTCCTGCCCTATGGGTGGGACTAGGAGGGGGGTGGTTACACCCCTCTCCTTTGGCGGGCTTTCCCCAGATCAGGGGCTGGAGTGCCCCTGGAACTGGTTCAAGCCGGCCTATGCACAGTGAGCACCGGGGTGCCACTTGCAGTCACCTTACTCTAAAGCCCTGCCTACCTAGGATACACAAAATCCTGTCTGGGACGGTGCTGGCACCGCCCCTGGCAGGAAACCCTTTGTCCTTGCCTCCTGTGCTGGGAGGACTCCCAGCAGCAGGAGGGCAGACTTGTGTCTCGGTGGCAGCATCCATCTTGTGGAGCTGAGGCTATGTCTGACTTTAACCGGGGTTACAGGTTACATACATGTCGTGTCCCTCTAGAAGGGTGGAATGCTAACCCCGTCGCCAGAATTGGCGAGGGGTTAGTATTCCAATTCGTATGACACCTTACTCGACATGTTTTGATAAAGCGATACCAGAGTTGGCATATAACCGCGAGGATTATAATGCACTTAAGAGTATATGGTATGCGTTATCATGGAACAGCTATTAGGACTTGGTTCCGCAAGCTGCAAACGGGCTCAGCTCATGCCAGAGCATCATTTCACCTTATTCCACGCACTCTGCCTTCAGGATTGTTAAGGCCTGCCATAGGAGTGACTGATAGGAATATAGGTGTCCATTGTAGGTTTAGATATAGGAATACTATATCTAAAGCAAAGGGTGATTACACCACCTTGCCCCAGCTGTCAAGCAGCCAGTTGTGTCTGGTTTAGTTAGTCAACCCAGGGGTGGCATAATACATGCTGCAGCCCCTGGGAGACTTCTGGGTGCACCTCAGCCCTGGGTACAGGGACTTGGAGAGGGCCCAGTGCCAATTCAGTACCTGGGTACAATTTGGAGTAGAGAGAACAGCTAGGCTGTGGGTCTGATTAGCAGGCCCACAGCCAGGGAAAGTCGTAAACCAGTGAAGCAAAAAGCAAAAAATCTGGGTGATCATAGGATTGCAGACCCTACTCTCCTACACCCCTCACCTCTGAATCCAAGCAATAGTGCTTTGCAAAAGTGTGGGGGGAGGCCAAAGTTGCTGCCTAGCAGATGTCTACCACAGGCACACCTCCATCTAAAGACTAAGAAGAAGAAAGCTCTAGTAAAATGAGCTTGAATACCTTCGGGAAGCTCCTTCTTGGCCAAGGAGTAGCAGATCTTGATACAAAGCATATACCACCCGGACACCGATTTTTTGTGGCCAACCTTGCCCTTCATCTTACCTACATTTCCAATGAAGAGATGGTCATCCAACCTGAAGTCTTTAGTCCTGTCACGGTAGAAGCTGACCGCCTTCATTGGATCCAGGCGATGAGGTCTCTCCTTCTCCTTGAAAACGGTGAGGAAGAGGATAGAGAGTGGGAAGAGTGATGGACTGCCCTAGGTGGAAAGGAGTGACCACCTTAAGCAGGAAAGCAGCTCTGGTCCTAAGAACCATCTTAGCCGCATGGAATGAAGTAAATGGAGCCTTGGAGCAAAGAGCTTGCAACTCACTCACCCTTCTAGCGGACATGATTGCAACCAGAAATATTGTCTTAAATGAAAGGAACCTTAAGAGACAACTATGTAAAGGCTCAAAGGGAAAACCCATTAATAAAGTGAGAACTAAACTGAAATTGCACTGAGGCATGTGAAACAATCTTTCCTCTGGAGACCAAAGACCTTTATCCTCCAGATCCCCCAGCTGAGCTCCCCATCCTAGAGTGGAAGCATTGTTATCACTGTGGCCACCGGAAAAAGGAGGTTGAAACAGCATCCCTTGAGACAGGTTGCCTGGAATACTCCACCATACCAGCTCTGCTGCAGTGTCTCCGGAGATCCTGGCCACTTTTCTTCGAGATCTCCGTTGTGTTGAAACCACTGCCAGCGGATGCACCACTGGAGGGCCCTCATATGCCAGCGTGCATGGCTGACCAACAGTATACAGGATGCGAACAGACTTACCAGGCGCTAGACCTTCAGGACTGGACTAGCTGCTCCAGTCTAAAAAAGTGGAATCATAGCCTGGATGTCTTGAATCCTCTGTAGAGGCGAGAAGGCACAACTCACGGTAGTATCCACTACTGCCCCTATGAACAGGTTGTGCTGGGAGGGCACCATGTGAGATTTGGGTACATTTATCGAAAACCCCAAGTCACAGAGGTGTTGTTGCTTGCAAATGATGCAGCACCATCTCAGGCGACTTTGCTTTGAGCAGCCAGTCATCCAGATAGGGGAAAACAAAAATCTCGACATACTGAGATGTGCTGCCTCCACAGCCATCACCTTTGTGAAGACCCGAGGTGCGGAAGTAAGTCCAAACGGAAGGACCGCAAACTGGTAGTGTTAAGACCTCACCGTAAAATGAAGATACTTCTGATGTGACTCAACGTGACCGTCCTTTTTGGGAATCAAGAAGTACCGTGAGTAGCATCCCTGACCCCTTGGTCAGAAAACATGCCGATTGCACTCTTTTGTAGGAAAGATAGAACTTCTTGGTGGAGAAGCAGGAGGTTCTCCTCTGAGGACAAACCCTGACCGGGAGGTAAAGGAGGGGGGACTCCCAGAAGGTAGGGCATACCCATTCTCTACGATGTTCAACATCCAGAGATCCGTAGTAACAGACCTCCAATTCTGTAGAAAATGGAACACTCATCCTCCCACTGGACAAGCATGCTCCAGGATGGAAGAGCTAGAGCGGCTTCCCTGCCGTACCAGTTGGAGGGGCAGAAGAGGAGGAGGATGAGACTTGATGCCGTGCTACACCTCGCAGACGCCCTCTGCCCTTTTCCCTGTAGAAACTGTACAGGGGGTTTGCCTGCTGTTGCGGCTGTTGTGGATGCTGCTTGGCAGGAAAGGATAAAGTCCTGCCAAAACCACAAAACTTGTGGTAGTCAAAGCCCCTGGATTGAGACTTGAGACCCAAAGATCTTGCTGTGGCTCAGCTGTCATTAAAGCGCTGCAGCACTGAGTCCGCTAAGGCCCCAAATAGACAAGATCTGTCGAAAGGCAGGTCTAACAGGGTACCTTGGACATCCGGTGAGAACCCAGATCCCCGTAACCAAGCGTACCTCCTGGTCGCTACAGAGGAGCCCATTGCCCAAGAAAGCAGTGTCAAGACCCGATTGTATGACCTGGCGGGCCGCAGCTTAAACTTCAGAAAGAACTTCAGAAAAATGGCCCTGAGCATCCTCCGGAAGTTCCGAGAGCACTTCTCTTGCTGAGTCCATCAACGCATAAATATAGCAACCCAACAGGCATGTAGCATTAGTTGACTTGAGAGCCATACTCCCCAAAGAGAACACCTTCTTTGTGGATTGCTCACATGCGTTTGGACTCTCTATCTGCAGGTGTAGATGTGAATGACCCTGCAAACTGCTTCAAGGAGCACGACCCTTGGACAACTACACTTTCCGGTGAGGGGTGGGTGGATAGGAAAGCAGGATCCCCAGGAGCCACCTTATACCTGCTCACCACAGATCTGGACAACGCAGGAGCAGTCATCGGCTTCTGCCACACCTCAAGGATGGGCTCAGTCAAAGCCTCGTTGAAAGGAAGCAAAGCCCCTGAGACAGAAGAAGGGGAATGGAGCACCTCCGTCAAAATGTGAGACTTCAGTTCTGCTGTGGGCAGAGGTAACTCCAGCAGATCCGCTGCCTTCCTAATCACAGAGTGATAAGATGTCAACTCCTGCGTTGGAAGACCTTTTGGAGAATAGAGTTCCCATTCAGGAGATGTATCTAGGCCAGTAGCTTCCTGCAGGCCTTCAAAATCTGGATCAGGGTTGACAATCTCACCTTCCTCAAACTCATCATGTTGATCATGATACTCCTCTTCTTCCATCAACCTCTGTGCTTCACTTCTAGACCTTATCCTCAGACCCAGCGTCAGAGACGCCAGACATGGCACAGGTGACTTTGGGATCTGCATCGAATGGCGGTCGACCAGCATAGTAGACAACACCAGTTAAGGTCATGCCGGCTGCGGTCTGGAACCAGACGGCGCTGGAGAAGATCCATCCAGCGGGACTCGCCGCTCAAGAGATTGCACCGGTGTTGAGAATCTTGGCACTGGGAGAGGCCAACTCCCTGGAGCCATCTACATTAAAGGCATGAGAGGTGCCTGAGGAAAGTGAGCTGGCAAGCCTCCCAGGAATTATGCCAGCGCACCCATGGGGCCAACCGGAGCACCAGTAGGGTTAGCTGCTCTGGCAAACAAGCCGAACACTGCATTGAGAAAATGCGACGGATCCATACCCGGAGTCGGGAAGGCAGGATACACTGGATCCTGTACTACAGGCTCTGAGACCACTTGAGGAGGCAGCACTACCGGCTCCGGTTGTGGCGCCAGAGACCCTGGAGCCAGAGGTGGAGTGGTCGGCAGTGGAGGTGTCGCTTCTCTCAACGCCGGTCAAGTCACCACTCTCGGAGAAGGGGCTGGAGTCACCTCAGGAGAAGGAGATGGAGAGACTTCATCCTTGTGATGATGCCAGGGAGCCTGGAGACCCGACTTCGGCATCTCATTCTTAGACGAACATTGAGACCTATGGCGCGGCTTCTTTTTATGCTTCCTCAACGACTTCGAGGTATGCGGAGTCAGCGACATTGACCAGGACCTCACCTCCTTTGACCCCTTTTCTGTTTTTTAGCTTTAGCCATAAACAACTTGGCCTCCCTCTCCTTCAATGCCTTGGGGTTCATGCGCCTGCATGACGAACACTCTGCGACGTCGTGGTCTGACATGAGACACCACAAACAGTCTTCCTGAGGGTCAGTAATCAACATCTGACCACCACATTACCTGCATGACTTGGATCAGGACTTCCTCTGAGGGGCCATAGTCGCTACTACAAAGACCCGAAGATTTGCAACAAAGAAACTCCCAGAAATGAAGAACCCTTGGAAAAATCGTTATGCGTTGACGGCGCGGAAAAAAGGGAACTGACTTCAGCATGCCGACGGGGTCTTCTTATGGCTCTGATGACGTCACACAGCGTCGCGTGCGGAGCCGTTCCACTGGACGTGGCAGAGCTGAGGAGAAAAGTTTCAGTCAGATGCTGCGCAAGGGGTAATTCATAAGGTGAGGAATCCACAGGCAGATGTATCCTTCAGAAAGTATTTTTTTTATTTTTCACCTACAATCACATAGTTATACGTACTGTACCACTAACAACATATTACATTCTCTTGAAGAATTCAACACCCTAAACCAGTGCGCTATTTTCACAGCTCAACTGTAACATGCCATCAAACATAGTTCCATACAGTTTTATAAAGTAACACATTCCTCTAGACTATCTTTTCCTAACAGTGAGCACAGTATTGTACTCTAGAAATAGCAATATCTCATCTCAAACATCTTGTAGGAGTAAAATGTTTACAGTAAGGTTCATAAAACACTAGGGGCCAGATGTAGGAGCCATTTACCGACCGGTAACGGCCGATTTCGGCCGTTACCGACCGGTAAATGGGTTTTTGGGATGTAGGGGCACATTTTTACAGAATCTGTAAATTTACCGATTCGGTAAATTTACCGATTCTGTAAAATACCGAATTGGTATTTTTACCGATTCGGTAAATCTCAGATGTAGGTGGGACTCTTCTGAGTCCCAAAGGCCCTACAAATTCGGTATTTTACCACCCAATCCAATTGGGTGTTAAAATACCGAATTCAGGTGTGCATGCACATGTGTGCATGCATACCTATGCCATGTGACAGACAGACATGCCCTTAGGGCATGTCTGTGTGCCACATGGCGCACATGTCAATTTTTGGGGTGCCAGAGGGTGTCAAAGTGACACCCCCTGCACCCTTGCAGAATTCGGTATTTACCGATTCGGTAATTACCGAATCGGTATTTCCCATTGATTCCTATGGGCTTCACAGCCCATAGGAATCAATAGGAAATACCGATTCGGTATTTATCGAATCGGTAAATACCGAATATTTCCGATTCGGTAATTCCACATCTGGAATTACCTACATCTCCCCCCCTCTATTTTACCACTTCTTAAATACCGAATCGGTAAAATTCGGTATTTAAGAAGTGGTAAAATAGATTTACCTACATCTAGCCCATTGTCTTGCATTATTTGCTTTATGATTTCAGAAACACTGCCTCCTTTACTTACAACTACTTGCAGATTGAACACTTCATTTTTTTTAAACGACCGTCCATTACTTGATCATATCTCTCTACATTCTAAACTCTACCTCTCAAAACCTATAATAAAAACATGCACCTCTACAAACAGCTTTTGACTCAATAAACCTTGTATAGAATACATTTACCAACAGTGGTGCACTTGCTGATACTTCTCAACAAAGTTCATAAAGTATATTTTAAATACTTAAACTTTTTTTTCCTCTTCTCCCCATTACAGTCTCATAAAACTCTTGCAGAATCATAAATCACCATGTTGCAGGCTCATTAATTTTCCATTTGGGTCTGGTGAGCCTGGAAACTGCGAGAGCTCCAGCCCAGAGGGAGCAAACAAAAACAGCTGCTCCCTACGGTGGGAGCAATGGCAGCTCCTCCAACATGTGGAGAGCTGCCTTGGGCCACAGGGACCATGGGGCCCTCCCACACACATCAACAATGTTTTGTGGCTCTCTTGGGTGACACCAAGGCACCCACTTAGATTTGAAAAGATCCCCGGATATGGGATCCCTGCGCCCTCTTAAGGCTCGGGAGGGAAGGACACGCTCCCTGCCCCTATTATTAGCATTTAGCTACGTGGTATAGGGTCCATTTGGGCTTAGGAAGGGGGGCACTTGCAGTGTTAATCAATGGGAGGGATAGTTCTTACCACAGTGAAAAATGACTCAATAGTAGTTCTTAGGGCCTACTTTATAAGTATTAAAAAGGAAGGTTTAGGCTTAGCAAAAAAAAGTTTATTTGGCCAGGTTGAAATGGCAGTTTAAAACTGCACCACAGACTGCAGTGGTAGGGCTGAGATATGTTTTAAAGTGCTACTTTCGTGGGTGGCACAATGAGTGCTGCAGGCTCAAAAGTAGCATTTAATTTACAGGCCCTGTGGGCAGATACAACCAATTACTAGGGACAATAAGTGAATTAAATGTTCCAATTAAGTGTAGGTCAGTGTTATTATGTTTTAGGAAAAAAGCACACGCAATTCAGCACTTGTTAGCAGTGGTAAAGTGTGCAGAGTTCTAATTCCAACAAAAATAAATTCAGCAAAGCAGGAGGCATGAAGACTAAGAATTGGGGGAATACCACAACTAGGATGTCAGGTCTAACAGTGGAAATAGTGTGCCAAGGTTCAGGTGTGACTGGCAAAGGTTGAAAGAAGTCCAGACGGTCGAGATTGAGATGTCTTGTTTTCAGCACAAACTTGAATCAACTTACAGGCCCTCATTACGATGTCGGACAGAGTTGCCTCCGACCGACACCGTTTCGGTGAGGGAATCACCTGACCATAGGTCTGGGTTCCGAACACCTAATTACAATGCAATTGCACATAGTGCGGTCCCAAACTTCCATTATTTAATTGAGCTTGTGCGACAGGCTGATACCAACCGCCGCACATGCTCCCATTGATAAATGGAAGTTTTTAAACATCCCTGCACCGTGTGGTAGGCACCCTGAGAATGCAGGGATGTTTAGTGGGTAACCATATGTGGCTTTAGGAAACCAACATCATAATCCTGACGACGGAAAAGCCACCCTTAATGGATTATGAGGCCTGAGCCCATTGGAAACACATCGGATTCCCTGGCTGGTTTAAACTCTGACCGCCAACATCATAATCATAATACGGCAGTTTGACTTTAAACCTACCATGTCGGACGGAAAGCCTCCGACCAGCGGTCGCAGGCTTTACGATAATCATCGAAATCAGGCCAACAGTTTAATATCCTTTTGGACAAGTGGCCATCAAAAGGAATGAAGTATCAGTTTTAAGATTGATTTACCACCTCTATGTCTTGCCACTGGCAATTCATGACACATTCTGAAACCCCCCACCCTCTAATCCTTCAAAGAAGCACATAAGGCTTTCCCTTTAAAGACAATATTCTCTTGCTTGTGAATACTTCCTTGTAACACCTCTCATTCATTCTTATAAACCTTGGAATACCCAACTTGAACCTTTTTCTAAAAGGACTGTGGCACCCCAATCATCCTTTGAGGATAAAAAAAATTCTGATCATAGGTTGGTTAAGACTTGGAGTATCTTTAGAAAAGACCCCCAGTAAGAACGTTCTTAGAACCAAGAATGTGGGTTATCACAAAGTCAAATATACTGAATATGCACATCGTGCCTGACAACTGTTGGCACTGCATTTTTGTGAGACATTGCAGAGTCTTATGATCAGTTAGGAGCTTGAATGGATCTCAAGCACCCATCAAGTATTGTCTTAATTGAAAACAGCAGTGACTGTATTCCTTTGTAAAAGGCTGAGGAAATGAGGGCTCAACTGACCTAAAAATGGAACCAGGCATGAGTTAAAAATGCAGACGAGAAATACCTACTGTTAAGCTTACATATTTCTTACTCTTATTCAATGTTACGTTCATCTTCATTAGATGAACAGCTAAAAATGTGATATAATACTAGTACGTCACAAATGAAATCCGCAATACCAGGGGAGAACGCATTGTATTTTTAAGAGGTTTTACACTCTCAAACAGTTAGTATTGTTTAAAGGTCAAGGTGCAGGGCTACCTCACCAAATTAAAAATCAAATAATGACGGCATTTAGAAACACAAAACGTACAGGTTTAGGTCTCACATAGCAGAGCCTTAAGATCTAACAGACGTTAGCATTCACACTTCTATCCTTGCTCGGTGGCTGTTCACTTGAAAAGGTGGCTGGTTAAAAGTATTAGGAAGGTACACTTAATGAAAAAGGAAAAATGCATTAAATTTAAGAAAAATGCACCTGAAACTATGGTTAAGCCGATTACTTACCAGTAATATCCATTAGTCTGAGTCTTCATCTTCTTCTTTGCCGATCCAGTCCTCACAATTTGGGACCCGTCCTTGAAGTAAGACTATTTTGCCTACCCAAGTAAAACATTTATATGGAAAGAGAAACCATCACCGACATTTAAATCCCCTGCTCTGATGCAGAGATATATATATATATAGTGGTTGACCCCACGTAGCTCTCACAGTGACAACAAGAAAATACTATTCCTTAAGGTGCTGTGATCAAGTCAAAGAGAGAGGACGGAGGTAAATTAAGAAATGTGACAAGGAAGACTAGGACACGGAGTAACAACACGCTTATTTTGACAGTTTATCCTTTGTTTATTATATGAAAAAAACAGGACAAAAGATGAGAATTGTAGACTAACAAGACTCAATACTTGTGAAGTGAAATCTACATAATATCCTTTCCCAAACTGCAAATGATTTAAGAGTTACAGGAGGGATTTCAAAAGGTAAATTAAAAGAAGATACAGAATTATTATCTATGTTCTTCACTTGGTAGAATTATTGTAATGCTCTTTTGTTATAGTCTTCAGTCAGCACCTTTTTGTCCCTAAAGATATCTGTATGTGAAAGAATAACATACTGCCTAGAATGGTTTATCCTTTTATCTGTACCGCCCTTTTCCACTTTCCCTTTTCTTGATTGTTCTTCCTTAGCATTTCTCCATTTATAAGGTTAGGATATCACCTCCCAAGCTTTCCATAAACTTCACTGGGTGACATGACAGTTCTTGTGAGGCTGTTGATAGAGTAGCTCTTTACCATATTAAATACTTCTTGGACATTTTCTTCCTACAGGAATATTCTTCTTTACAATTCTATGCTGTTAGATTCACGTATGTATAGTAAGTACTGTGATTCAATCAATCAGGGAACTGTGAAGCATGTCTCAAGGCAGGGGGGGAGTGAATGCAGCTCCAAGTCAGCCGAAAAGCCAGGTCTTAAGGCTCTTCCTGCAGGTGTGCAGAGTGGGGGAGTGCCTGATGTTGTCCGGGAGCTCGTTCCAGGGCTTAGCCGTGACGTAGGAGAAGGCCCTGCCACCCGCTGTGGTTCTGCGGATGCGCGGGGTTTCTGTTAGGGCGAGGTCGGCGGAGTAGAGGATTCTTTTGGGTACGTGGACGGAGACTCTTTCGTTGAGGTATTTGGGTCTGGTGTTGTGGAGAGATTTGTAGGCGTGAGTGAGTAGCTTGAAGGTTACTCTCCTCTCGAAGAGAAGCCAGTGGACGTCTTGCAGGTGTTGGGTGATGTGCTCATGTTGTTGGAGGCCGAGGACGGGTCTGGGCGCGGTGTTCTTGATGGTCTGGAGTTTGCATAGTAGGGATTTGTTGATTCCAGCGTAGAGGGTGTTTCCGTAGTCCAGTCTGCTTGTTATGAGTGCATGGGTGATGGTCTTTCTGGTTTCGGGGGATCCACTTGAAGGTCTTCCAAAGGATGCAGAGGTTGTTGAAGCATGTGGAGGCGATGGCATTGATCTGGTGGGTCATGGTGAGGGAGGAGTCGAGTATGATGCCGAGGTTCCGGGCATGGTGGTCAGTGGGGTGGGGGGGTTGCTGAGGGCAGTGGGCCACCAGGTGTTGGCCCAAGCTGAAGGGGGCTCTTCCTTCCCCGAGTTGAGCTTGAGACAGCTGCTGCTAATCCAAGCTGCAACGTCTTTCATTCCTTCCTGAAAGCGGAGTCTTGTGGCTTTGGGGTCCTTGGTGATTAAGAGGATGAGCTGGGTGTCGTCCTCATAGGATACTATGCTGCGTCCATGCTGTCTGACGATGGTGGCAAGGGGGGCTATGTAGATGTTGGGTCCTTGCGAAGATCCTTGGGGTACTCCGCAGTTGATCCCTGTGAGTTCAGAGAGGAATGGCAGGAGTCTGATCTTTTGGGTTCTGCAGGCAAGGAAGGAGCAGAGCCACTCGAGGGCGGTTCCCTGTATGTTCACGTTGTGAAGTCTGGCTGCGAGAGTGTGGTGGGAGAGGCTTAAAAGTTGCCATTTTAATATTCATTAATATTAATTAGTCAGGTCACTCTGCGACCCCATGCGAGTCAGTATTTTGTGAACTGTCCTAATAATACATAGGTTAGTGTAAAAAACACTATTCCATTCACAAAACGTCTATACAAATTCACTACCACTTTTTGCAAATGGGAAAATATTATTTCTGGACCCTAACTTGCATCAGGAGATGGAGGAATAATAAAGTTCTTTTTTTATTTGCATGGCTGCTGGTTAAACAGTTAATAATGTCTGCTATTTAGGCAGTGGCCATGTAAAGAATGAAGTTTCTTTTTTATTTCCAAAGGGAACCGGCCAAATGGTACATAATGTCATTAGTAAGCATCGGGGTAAATAATGCAATTTATTTTCTATTTGGAAGGCCATCGTCCAAATAGTACCTAATTCCTGGTATTTAACCAGCAGCCAGATAAATAATGAAGTTTGCTTGCTATTTGCAAGGCTACCGGCTAAATTGGACACAATGTATTTTTTTTGCAAACAGTCAGGTGAAGAGTGAAGCTTTTTTGCAATTTCCTTGACTGCTGGCCAAACAGTACGTAATGTCTGTTGGTTAGCCCCGGGCTAAGCAAACAGTAAAGTTCACTGCTATTTGCATGGCTGCCAGCCAAATAGTATATCATCTCTGTTATTTAGCCAGCAGCTGGGTAAATAGTGAAGTTGCGCTTCGACCTACAAGGCCGCCAGCGAAACAGTAAATCATTTATTTGTACTATTCAACTAGTGGTGGGGTAAATAGCAGAGAAAATTCACTAGTTACCTAGGAGCTCTCTAAAAAACTATTACCATTCATTTTATGAAGACAAAATACAAACAGTTAATTTTGCTCATGGCAAACATACTGACAGTCCCACAAGTTACTTACCTTCGGTAACAATATTTCTGTAAGAAACAGTAGTTAGTATTAGATTCCTTATCTTAGAATATCCCCAGGCGTCAGACTGGATCCGGAAAATTTTGCGTAGCAGTACCCCTGTGCGTCGGTTGGCGTCGTCTGCGGCTCCGCGTCCGTCGTCTGCGCCGGGATGACGTTGTCCGAGTACTTAGACGCTGCCCTCGCGCGCTGACGTCAGTTCTTATACACAGCTTTTCCGCGCCAGAAACGCAGAGCCATGATAAAAACCAACACTGGTGCCATAAAAACTGGGGCCCTGAAAGGGGATGACCTTAACCCTAGATATCGGTTCGCAGAACGGGGAGGATAGGTGGGACGGTAAGGAATCTAATACTAACTAATGTTTCTTACATATATATCGTTATCGAAGGTAAGTAACTTGTGCATCTGAAAGAAACAGGTTAGTATTAGATTCCTTACCGTAGAATAGATACCCCAGCAATACCAACGCAGGTGGTGGGTCTGCGAACCAATGATCACACCAGAAAGTCCTGGAGAACGGAACGGCCAGAAAAGCCATCTCTCCGGACTTGGCTGTCCAGGAAGTAGTGTCTTGCGAACGTGTGCAGCGAGGCCCACGTAGCTGCCTGACAGATGTCCTGCAAGGGGACTCCCCGACCCAGGGCAGTAGTAGCCACCGTGGCCCGAGTGGAATGGGCAGGTAGCCCCACAGGAGGCTCCTTTTTAGCCAGACAGTAACAAGCCTTGATGCACAAGACGACCCATCGAGAAATGGTCCGTTTGTGCACCTCCCGTCCCTTCTTAGCGCCCACGTAACCAACAAAGAGTTGGTCATCCACCCGGAACAGGCGTGTGCGATCCAGATAATATGAGAGCGCACGTTTTGGGTCCAGACGGTGGAGCCTCTCTTCCTCTTTCGAGGGATGTGGAGGCGGAAAGAAGGTGGGCAAGGTGATGGACTGCCCGATGTGAAAGGCTGTGACTACCTTGGGCAGGAAAGAGGGTCGCGTCCACAACACAACTTTGTCCAGATGGACAGAAAGGAAGGGAGGTTGAGAAGAAGGAGCCTGGAGCTCACTCACTCTCCTGGCAGAGGTGATGGCAACCAGAAATGCAGTCTTAAGAGTAAGGAGACGAAGAGGACAGTTATGAAGTGGCTCAAAGGGAGCGCACATCAGATAAGTCAGAACCAGGTTCAAGTTCCACTGAGGCATCACGAAAGGAACAGGAGGAAACATATGAGTGATGCCCTTCAAAAACCTATTTACAACTGTGGACTTGAACAAAGAGGGCTGATCAGGGAGCCTTATGAAGGTGGGAATGGCAGAGAGGTAGCCCTTTAAAGTGCCTAGAGCAGAGCCCTGCTGGGCAAGAGAAAGAAGAAAGAGGAGAACCTCTGAAAGAGGGGCAGAAAGGGGGTCCATAGCCTTTGCTGTGCACCATGCCACAAATTTGTTGCACCTGCAGGCGTATACCGATTTTGTGGAGGGACGCCTGGCTGCCAGAATCACATTGCAGACTTCAGGAGGCAAGTCAAATGGCCTCAACTGCCGCCGCTCAATCTCCACGCATGTAAGTGGAGACTGGACCGGTTCGGGTGGAGGACCGTCCCCTGCTGCTGCGACAGAAGGTCCTCCTGAAGAGGGGGATCGACTGACATGATGAGTAGCTCGGGATACCAGTATGTTCATGCCCAGTCCGGAGCCACAAGGATGACTTGGGCCCGGTCGCGCCTGATCTTCTTCAGCACTCTGGGCAGAAGTGGTATAGGCAGAAAGGCGTAAAACAGACTGGAACTTCACTCGCGGCGAAAAGCGTCTCCGAGCGAGTGCCGCCTTGGAAATTCCAACGCACAGAACTGATGACATTGCGTGTTCTCTTCTGTGGTGAACAGATCTAACCAAGGCTCTCCCCACTGCTGAAAGAGGCCTTGCGCCACGTCCGAGTTCAGACGCCATTCCTGATCCATCATGCACCGAGGGCTGAGTTTGCCCGCCCTGGCGTTCAGGGAACCTGCCAGGTGTTGAACCACCAGGGTCACGCCCTGATGTTCCAGCCACTGCCAAAGGCGCGGAGCCTCCTGGCAAAGGGTCCACGACACCACCCGCCCTGTTTGTTGCAGAACCACATGGCGGCGGTGTTGTCCGTGAACACCTGCACTACACTCCCCCAGACAGAGGGGAGAAATGCCTTCAGTGCAAGCCGGGTCGCCCGCAGCTCCAGAAGGTGGATGTGGAGCCGGGACTCCGCCAGAGACCAGAGGCCTCTGATCTCCGCCTCTCCCATGTGGGCCCCCCCAGCCCTGGAGGGACGCGTCCGTCACAACTACGTGCTCCCGTTGGGGTAGGGAGAGGGATCTGCCGCTGACCCAATCGCGGTCCGTGAGCCACCACTGCAACTGACTTGCACTGCCCTCCGAGATCAAGACATGGTCGAACAAGTTGCCCTGATAATGGGCCCACTGAAACTTCAGGTCCCACTGCAGAGCCCGCATCCGCCACCTGGCGTGATGCACCAGAAGGATGCAGGAGGCCATCAGCCCCAGAAGCCGCAGCGTAAACCTGACCGAGACTCGGGATAAAGGCTGAAAGATCGGAATCAGAGCCTGAATATCCCAAACCCGCTGTTCGGGAGGATACACCCGAAACTGCGCCGAGTCTAGAACTGCTCCGATGAAGAGGAGCTTCTGAGAGGGACACAGGTGCGACTTCGGCACATTGATGGAGAACCCCAGCAGGTGCAGGAGGTCGGCCGTAGTCTGGGGCAAGCCCGCCTTCAACAACCAGTCGTCAAGGTAGGGGAAGACTGAAACCCCTAACCTGCGCAGATGAGCTGCGACCACCACCATCACTTTCGTGAACACCCGTGGGGCGCTGGTAAGGCAGAAGGGGAGTACAGTAAACTGAAAGTGCTCGTGCCCTACCGTGAGCCGCAGGTAACGCCGGTGGGCCGGCAGGATGGGGATGTGGAAATAGGCGTCCTGCAAGTCCAACGCTACCATCCAGTCTCCTGGGTCTAGGGCAGCTAAGACCTGAGCCAAAGTTAGCATCTTGAACTTCTCCTTCCGGAGGAAGCCGTTGACGTTCCGGAGGTCCAAGATAGGGCGTAGGCCCCCTTTGCCCTTCTTGGGAGTAACAACCACACCCTACTTCTGGCCCAGGAACGCGCTCTATGGCCCCCTTGGCAAAGAGGGCCGTAACTTCCTCTTGCAGAAGTTGCAAGTGATCCCCCGAAACGCGGTGGTACTGCGGGGGCATAGCTGGAGGAGTCGCCTCGAAGGGGAGGGAGTAGCCCCTTCAGACAATTTGCAGCACCCACCTGTCCGATGTGATGGAGTGCCAGTGGAGGAGGTGATGGCAAACCCTGCCCCCCACTGGCGTCAAATGGGCCTGAAAGCTCGGACTAGGAAGGCTTTGAGGCGGATGCTGCCGGGGTGGATATGGACTGGCCGTGCCGTTGTCCCCTGTTACTGCCACGACGGTAACCACGTCCGCCACCGCGCTGAATGTTAGTCTGCGGCCCGTGGCTGGCAGGACGTGTGGGAGCTACCCTTCCGTGGCCACGAAAGGAGCGCTGGGCAGAAGATTGGTGGCGCGGGGCTAACAGGCCCAGGGACCTGGCCGTAGCCCTGGAGTCCTTAAAGCGTTCCAGTGCATGATCTGCCTTGCCACCGAAGAGGTGGCTGCCATCGAACGGCATGTCCATAAGGGTGTTTTGGACATCGGCCGAAAAGTTGGCGGACCTCAGCCAGGCGTGGCGGCGAACCGCCACAGACGTGGAAATCGCTCTTCCTAGCGAGTCCGTGGTATCCAGTCCACATCTAATAGAGTACCGCGCTGCGTTTGTTCCGTCCGCAAGGGCTTGAGAGAGTTTCGCCCAGGCTCCCTCCGGACACTCAGGCAGCACGGCCGCAACCGTATCCCACAGAGAGTGGGTGTAACGGCCCAAGAGGCACGCGGTGTTGACTGACCGCAACCACAAACTAAGGGAGGAGAACATCTTCTTTCCAAACTGTTCATACCTCTTGGATTCCCGATCTGGTGGTGCCATCGGGAATGCGGATTGGGAGGTAGAGGTCTGGATAACCAGACTCTCGGGGGTGAAGTGGGTGGACAAGAAACTAGGGTCGCCCGGAGCTGGGTGGTGGTGCCTAGCGACGTTCCTATCTACAGGAGGGCCTGTAGTGGGTCTGGACCAAGTGCCCAACAGGACATCTGTGAGAGCCTCATTAAACAGCAGTAGAGGCTCTGAGGAGCTTACCTGCGGTTTAAGGACCTCTGTGATGTTGGACCTCACTGTTGCGACGGGGAGCTCAAGAGCCAAGGCCTTGGCTGCCCTCATCAGCACTACACTATAAGCTGCCCCCTCCTCCGTAGCCACGGTAGGAGGGGAGACAAAACCAGTGTCTGGGGAGGTATCCAGGCCACTGGCTTCCCCTAGTTCCTGTGTCCAGTCCTCATATGACTGGCACTCACGTGCCAGGGGGTCCTCAGACCCCCCCCAGTCTCCCTCGTCGTCCATGTCCTGAAATTCAGGAATAAAGGATGGACCCAGATCCAAGAAAAAATCCTCTTCGGCTGGCGTCAAATGCTGCGTCGTGCGATGCCGCTCAGATGCCGGATCAGGGCCGAGTGTCGGACCAGGGACGGCGCCGGGGGTGACACCCTAGGGGTCGACGCCAGCGGGGTCTTAAGGTTGACCAGCCGCGACCCAGATCCGGAACCGGATCCAGCGGGGCCTTGTGGCGTCGGGACCGAAGTCGCCGACGGCGCCGGGGCCGAAGCACCCGACGGCGCCGGAGCAGAAGCACCCGGCCCGCTTGGGCTCCCAGTCGGGTCCGCTGGGCCCGAAGGCGCCGCGGAACCCGACGGAGGAGAGAGCAACCTCATGGCCATGAGGAATGCGTTGATCTCCGGCGTCGCGTTCTGCCCAGGGACCGGCGGGTATGGAGCAGGCCGCAACGCCAGCGGTTCCGGCGGAGCCGCGTGGGCGGTGTCACCCGAACCCCCGGCCGCATCGCGTGAGCGTCGGGGGGAGTCAGAAGAGCGATGTCGCCTCTTCGACTTCTTGTGCCTCTTAGCTGAGGACTTGGAGCCCGACGAGTGGTGTTGACTCGCCTAGCTGTGATGACTCTGGCCCCGCGACCGGTCCCTCGATCTCCTTCCAGACCGGGACCTCGAGCGGCGCTGGGTCGACTGCCGGAGCTCGAGGCGCTTGCGGGACCGCTCCCGCCTAGCCTTTGACGTCAAGGCCCGGCAGTCGGGGCACGACTTGTCATCGTGGTCGGGCCCCAGGCAATGGAGGCACCGGCGGTGGGGGTCGGTAACCGACATCAGTCAGTTGCAGTCGGCACAGGGCTTGAACTTGGGCATCCCTACCGGCACCGATGGAGTCGTAGACTCAAAACGGATCCAAAAAGGATCGAAAAAGCTTGGTCAAAAAGTGACTAAAGGGTACCACTTTCTCTGGACCTGCGCTTGCTGGCGCGAAAAAAGAAGAACTGACATCAGCGCGCGAGGGCGGTGTCTAAGTACTCCGACGACGTCATCCCGGCGCCAATGACACCGACGACGGATGCGGAGCCGCAGACGTCTACCGACGTGCAGGGGTACTGCTACGCAAATTTTTCCAGATCCAGTCTGACGCCTGGGGATATTCTAAGGTAAGGAATCTAATAATAACCTGTTTCTTTCAGATACAGAAATAACCAGATCAAAATAATACATCCATAGAGCATGCAGTTCGGTTTTAAACAGAAACTTTTGGAAGTTAGCATCATCTTGGCAGTTCATGGAATCTAGCCTAAAAAAATAGGCGGTGGGCGGATCACAGCACAAGACACTAAATTACACCAAGTGTTTAGGTTAAAACAACAATTTATGACTACGATTGTTGTAAAGTTTTACATACCATATTGGATCGTGTTCAGAGGGATAAGGTGGTTGTTCATTAATGATTTCCACAATAAAAAAAACACAAAAAGTAAATTTGCCTGGATATTCAAACCTCTTTCAACATACGTGCACTACATCAGCCAGTAGGGGATTGGATACAGGATACGGTTTTCTTGCATTTAGTTGACCAGGTGAAGCTGGAAGTGACACTGTAGAAAATACTGTATTCCTTTGTAAAAGACTGAGGAAATGAGGGCTCAACGGACCTAAAAATGGAACCAGGCATGAGTTAAAATGCAGCCGAGAAATACCTACTGTTAAGCTAACATATTTCTTACGCTTATTCAATGTTATGTTCATCTTCATTAGATGAACAGCTAAAAATGTGATATAATACTAGTACGTCACAAATGAAATCCGCAATACCAGTGGCAAAAGTATTGTATTTTTAAGGGTTTTTACAGCTCAAACAGTTAGTATTGTTTAAAGAAACACTGTAAGGGCAAGGTGGAGGGCTACCTCACCAAATTAAAAATCAAATAATTGACGGCATTTAGCAACACAAAACTTACAGGTTTAGGTCTCACATAGCAAAGCCTTAAGATCTAACATACGTTAGCATTCACACTGTTATCCTTGCTGGACGGCTGTTCACTTGAAAAGGTGGCTGGGTAAAAGTACTAGGAAGTTACACTTAATGAAAGTGGAAAAATGCATCAAATTTAAGAAAAATGCACCTGAAACTATGGTTCAGCCGATTACTTACCGGTAGTATCCATTAGTCTGAGTCCTCATCTTTCTCTTCGTCGATCTAGTCCTCACAAATTGGGACCCGTCCTTGGGGTAAGAATATTTTGCTTACCCAAGTAAAATATTTATATGGAAAGAGAAACCATCACCGACATTTGAATCCCCTGCTCTGATGCAAAGATATATATAATGGTTGACCCCACATAGCTCTCACAGTGACAATAAACAAATACTATTCCTTAAGGTGCTGTTATCAAATCACAGAGAGAGGATAGAGGGAAATCAAGAAATGTGACAAGGAAGAATAGGACACGGAAGAGAATTGTAGATTAACAAGACTCAATACTTGTGAAGTAAAATCTACGTAATATCCTCTCCCAAACTGCAAATGATTTAAGAGTTACAGGAGGGATTTCAAAATGTAAATTAAATGAAGATACAGAACTATTATCTTTGTTCTTCACTTGGTAGAATTACTGTAATGCTCTTTTGTTATAATCTTCAGTCAGCACCTTTTTGTCCCTAAAGATATCTGTATGTGAAAGAATAACATACTGCCTAAAATGGTTTAGCCTTATGTCAGTACCTCCCTTTTCCACTTTCCCTTTTCTTGATTGTTCTTCCTTAGCATTTCTCCATTTTTAAGGTTAGGATATCACCTCTCAACCTTTCCATAAACTTCACTGGGTGACATGACAGTTCCTGTGAGGCTGTTGATAGCGTAGCTCATTACCATATTAAATACTTGTTGAACGTTTTCTTCATACAGGAATATTCTTATTTACAATACTATGCTGTTAGATTCATGTATGTATAGTAAGTACTGTGGTTCGATCAATCAGGGAATTGTGAAGCGCGCTACTCACACTGAGGGTCTCAAGGCAGATGGGGGGGAGGGGGGGAATGCAGCTCCAAGGCAGCCAAAAAGCCAGGTCTTGAGGCTCTTCCTGAAGGTGTGCAGAGTGGGGGAGAGTCTGATGTTGACCAGGAGCTCGTTCCAGTCCTTAGCCGTGACGTAGGCAAAGGCCCTGACACCCACTGTGATTCTGCGGATGTGCAGGGTTTCTGCTAGGGAGAGGTCGGCGGATAGAGGATTCTTTTGGGTATTTGGAAGGATACTCTTTTGTTGAGGTATTTGGGTCTGGTACAGTGGAGAGATTTGTAGGCGTGGGTGAGTAGCTTGAAGGTTACTCTCTTCTCGACGGGGAGCCAGTGGAGGTTTGCAGGTGTTGGGTGATGTGCTCATGTCGTTGGGATACCGAGGACGGGTCTGGGTGCGGTGTTCTGGATGGTCTGGAGTTTGCATAGTAGGGATTTGTCAATTCCAGCGTAGAGGGTGTTTCCGTAGTCCAGTCTGCTTGTTATTAGTGTGTGGGTGATGGTCTTTTTGGCTTGGGGGGTTCCACTTGAAGGTCTTGCGAAGGATGGAGAGGTTGTTAAAGCATGTGGAGGCGATGGCATTGATCTGGCGGGTCATGGTGAGGGAGGAGTCGAGTATGATGCCGAGGTTCCAGGCATGGTGGTCAGTTGGGGTGGGGGGTTGCCGAGGGTAGTAGGCCACCAGGTGTTGGCCCAACCTGGGGGGGTGGGTCCAAGGACGAGGACTTCTGGCTTCCCCGAGTTGAGCTTCAGACAGCTGCTGCTCATCCAAGCTGCAACGTCTTTCTTTCCTTCCTGTAAGCGGAGTCTTGAAGCTTTGGGGTCCTTCGTGAGAAAGAGGATGAGCTGGGTGTCGTCGGCGTAGGATACCAGCTGAGTCCATGCTGTCTGACGATGGGCTATGTAGATGTTGAAGAGCGTGGGGCCGAGAGAAGATCCTTGGGGTACTCCGCAGTTGATCTCTGTGGGTTCAGAGAGGAATGGCAGGAGTCTGATATTTTGGGTTCTGCCGGCAAGGAAGGAGCAGAGCCAGTTGAGGGCGAATCCCTGTATGTTCACGAAGTGGAGTCTGGCTGCAAGAGTGTGGTGGGAGACAGTGTTGAAGACTGTGGAGAGGTCTAGTAGGATGAGGGCCACGGTGTGGCCTAGTTCGAGGAGTCTGTGGATGTTGTCTATGGTGGCTAGGAGAGCGGTCTCGGTGCTGTGGTTACTGGATTTGGAAGAGTCGAGGAAGGGGTTCTCTTTGATGAAGTTGGTCAGCTGGGCGTTGACGATCTTCTTGGGGACTTTGGCTGCGAAGGGAAGGAGAGAGATGGGTCTATAGTTTTTCAGGTTCGTCGGGGCTTCAGAGGGTTTCTTAAGGAGGGCCTTGGCTTCTGCGCGTTTCCAGTCGTCGGGGAAGGTGCCAGATTAGAAGGTGGAGTTAATGGTGCATCGTAGCTCGGGTGCTATGGCAGCCGCAGCATTGTGGAAGATGTGTGGTGGGCAGGGGTCCATGGGGGCTCTTGAGTAAGTGCTCTTCATGATCGTGGTGGTATCTTCAGTGGTGACTGGGGTCGAGGCGGTGATTTTGGGCTGGCTAATGTTGCTGGTGAAAAGTGTGTTTTCTGGAGTCTTTTCGCTGAAGCTGTCATAGAGGGCCTTGATTTTCAGGTGTAAGAAGGAGACAAGCTTGTTGCAGAGGTCCTGGTAGGGTGTGACGTCTGTGGCTTCGTTGGGGGATTTAAGGAATTGCTGGATGTGTTCCTTTGAGTTGCTGAAGTTGGTGAGGATTTTGTTCCGGATTAAGGTCCTTTTGGTAGATCTTATGAATTGGTGGTATTCTGACATGGTGGTCTGGTCTTGAGTGGTTTTGCTGTTCCTCCATTGTTTTTCGAGATGTCTGTAGGTGCGTCTGGATTCTTGGAGGTCAGTGAACCAGGTGGCCTTCAAGGGGCGTTGTCTTTCTGGGTTGCGGAGGAGTGTGAGCTTGTCTGCGCAGTTGGTGATCCATTGGTGTAGTTCCTTGGCTGCAGAGTTGGCATCAATTAAGGCGGGAGTCATTGATGAGGGTGGAGTTGAGGTGCTCCTCTGTGACCTTGCTCCAGTTCCCTTCGTGGTGGGCGTGGAGTGGGTTTGTGAGCGGTGGTAGTGTTGAAAGAGAAGTGTACGCAGTGGTGGTCTGTCCCGAGGGGCTGCGTGGTGTGGCTGAAGCGGATGTTGGTACCTCCTGCGAAGATGGGGTCAAGGGTGTGTCCTTCCTTGTGGGTGGGGATTTTGACAAGCTATTTCAGTCCAATTTTCACGAGGTTGTCTAGGAGGGGGGTGGAGTTGGGGTCGCTGAGGTTGTTGAGGAGGAAGGTCAGGTCTCTGATGAGTATGTAGTCCATGGAGGCAATGGTGTGGGGTGCGATGAGGCTGGCGATAGTAGTGGTGAACAAATCGTGAGGCCTGAGGGGTATGTAGGCGTGGGTGCCCAAAGCGTTGTTATGGGGCTGGTCTGGATCTGGAAGTGAAGGTGTTTGGTGGTGGAAGGGGAGTTGCTCGTGCTGGAGGTGGAGATTTGGAGGGAGCTCTTGTGTGCGATGGCGAGTCCTCCTCCCCGCAAATGATCAACTTTTCAGGTCGAGCCTGAGCCAGCGCACAAATGCTGCTCTGGTGATCTGTTGTAGGTAGAGAACGGAGAAGCCCAGTCGATATTTTTTATTATCTTGTGTCTTTGTTCTACGTAAATGCTGCTGTTTGATTCCTTAATAGACTTGTTAGTACTTACTTAATACAGCCATGTCGTCATTTGTATCCTCAAAAGGGATAAAAGGGCGCACTACGTGTTTTTTGACTGTCTTTAGAGTTGTATGGTTCTCCGGGGTATCACTCTCCGTTACAAGTGTGAATTAGTAGTTACATGGTTGCATCCCCATATGTTTGGGGTATGTCCCCCGGGCTCCTTTAAATCCTCGTGAAAAGAGGTTCAATAAGTTCATAACAAATTTTGATTGTTAAACTTCACTATTATTTTTCATTTCTCACTGGTCATTTTATTCATAAACCAATGTTTTTGTTATCATTGTTGTACTAAAACATTTCATCTCTCCCAATGCATTCGGCACATCACGTGCCTTCTTCCAGGGGATATTTCGTGAAATGTTTGTTTCTCCCGCGACCGTGCTCCTTGCCCGGAAGTGTCATTTGTATCCTCCCATGGCTACTGGCCCCTTTCCTTGGTTGTTACAAGTTACATGTACTTTTTTCCTTTACTGATCTTCTTCTACATTAGGCACAAGGACGTGCTTCGCTTACATTCAGCACACCGGGCCCGCTTTCACTTTCGAAGCAGGGACAATGGCAGCCGCTTGTTTGCAATGCCATGGCATTGTAAATATTTATTTGTCTAAACGTCTTCAGGGCAAAAAGGAAAGGAAAACGAAGGCAGGAGGCTCCGATTGAGGTGTTCCTCCTCTCTGCTCCTCAGCGAGCCGGGAAAGCCGCAACATGGTGTCATTTTTGGGGCACTACGTCATTTCAAGGGTAGGAAGGGTGTGCAGAGAGGACAGAGCATCCTTTTCGGGCACAACTTTCTAAATGGCAGAGCAAAGCCTTTTGTGATTTTTAGTGTACAATATATGGAGGTATTACTCTGACCTAGAGTCAAGGTGATATACTGACTTACTAAGTTAGTCTACCTATACTTTTCGTATTTTTTTAGCAAGAACCCTGTAATAGAGGGTCAGTTGCCGTTATTTTATACTCGGCCAAAACAACCATTATTAGTTATTACTCTTTTAAACGGTCTGCCATACTCCCCGCACAAGCTACAGAGTAGCTGCTTATATCAATTGATGTAATATAAGACAAAGACCAAGATAGAATGTTCCTATTGAAGAGCTTCTTGAATTACTTTTGTGGTGCGGCTGTATCTTGCTAAGTATGCGGGCTAAGGCATTTAAAAAAAAAAAAGCATATGGCACAGTTAGACTTCAAGTCCCACAATGCCTGCGGGTCTATTGCATATATGTAAACACATTGCGCCACTTGTAAAGAACACCGCTATGCCGAAACCACGACGGGACTACATTTCCCATGTTTTCTGTAGTCCACGTAATGAACTTTCTAAATATATAGGCAATCAATAACATAGAAAAAGTAATTATCTTATGACACGATTAGGTGTTAGTACCCATCACTTTTGTGGTCTTCTATGTATACATGATGCCGCTTTCGGAGAAGTTATAGTAATGCGTTATAACATATTGGTGATGAAAACGACATTTTCCATACTCTTAGTAGTTCCATGCGCACACGTACGACTATGACATCATATGTTTTGACGCACACCGCGGTAAACAAATATGGAGCTGTGGACCTGTCGGGTACCTTCCCGAGACGGCCCAGGATGGACGTCCGGAGTACTGACGGACAGGTGAGTCCATACATAACTTCTGATGGAAACGTAGGGTGGCGGGATAGGGCATGTTCCCGCTGTGGCTCTGCCTAGTGAGACGCATTGATTATCTTCAAAATTGGGGACGCACCTTTTTATCAGTTGTAGCCATCCACGTTAATCAGTAGGACAAATTCGTTCTTACTCTCCGTTCTTATTGTTAGTAATGAGAGAAACGCTTGCGTAAGAATTACGGAGTCGGCTGCATGCTTAACTCTGTTCGGTGAGGTGCACATAACTTTCTCTTTCCTCATCTCCTGAGGCGGAAGCCGGGAGACCGTTCGTTTTATTCTTTTAAAAATTTACTGTGATACTGTGATTTTACACACCCAAACCTTCTCCCTGGGCACTTATTTCTTTGCTATCACGATCTGGGCATTTCCGCACAGCGGATCTTAGCGCTGTCGCGGGATACAAACAAACTTCTTGCCGCCATTCACAGAGAACCCTCAAGCCACGCCCACTACCTCAGGCCACGCCCCCACCGAAGGTATTTAATGAAGCGCTGAGAACAAGCGCGAGTTAGAAGACACTCATCTCCTGAGGCAGAAGCCAGGAGACCGTTCGTTTTATTCTTTTAAAAATGTACTGTGATACTATGATTTTACTCACCCAAACCGTCTCCCTGGGCACTTATTTCTTTGCTATCAAGATCTGGGCATTTCCGCACAGCGGATCTTAGCGCTGTCGCGAGATACAAACAAACTTCTTGCCGCCATTCACAGAGAACCCTCAAGCCACGCCCACTACCTCAGGTCACGCCCCCGCCGAAGGTATTTAATGAAGCGCTGAGAACAAGCGCGAGTTAGAAGACACTCATCTCCTGAGGCGGAAGCCGGGAGACCGTTCGTTTTATTCTTTTAAAAATTTACTGTGATACTGTGATTTTACTCACCCAAACCGTCTCCCTGGGCACTTATTTCCTTGCTATCACAATCTGGGCATTTCCACACAGCGGATCTTAGCGCTGTCACGGGATACAAACAAACTTCTTGCCGCCATTCACAGAGAACCCTCAAGCCACGCCCACTACCTCAGGCCACGCCCCCCTCGCCCGCCCCTATAAACCATGTGCATGTCCAGGACGCGCAGCGGACGAGCCGTCTGCGCGCCGAAGGTGCGCCTAAGGCAAGCCCGTCTGCGCCCGTCCGCGCCAGACCGGCGACCGGGGCCAGACATGCTTCCGGTGGACTACCAAAAACAATCTATACCAGGGAAGAGTTACTTAGTTTTAACCCTCAGCCAAAAAAACTCCCTCTCTTTACTTTCGGAGAACCAAAAAAACCATCCCAAATAGGTAACAAGAGCAAAACGACTGAGGTCACGGACTCTGACCATGGGAGTAACCCCACAAAACAACTTAAATCCAAGACCTGTCAAAATCACATAGTATGTGCTCTTATAAATGTCAGGTCTCTTGCCAAACACGCGACACAGGTATATGACCTGCTCGTCGACAACCTCTTTGATTGTTTGTTTATAACGGAAACATGGTTGTCCGAGTGTTCCTACCCGGATTTAGCACAAGCACTCCCCCTAGGATACACTATATCCAGACTAGACAGAACAGGAAAAATAGGGGGGGGGATTGCGATCATCTACAAAGAACATCTAAAATGTACCATATTACACGCTCCTGAACTGAAGGACGCAGAAAGCCTCTGCTTCAATATTAAAATAAACAATCAAAACACCTTTGCGGGAGTACTGGTGTATAGACCCCCTGGCCCTATGGGCCACTTTTTAGACACTCTTGGTGACTTTCTAAGTCCCATGGTGATACGTTATGCCAATTTTACAGTTCTAGGTGACTTCAACCTCCACCTAGAAATGGAGAACTGCCCAAATACAAGAAATTTCAGGGAAATTACTAACTCCCTCGGTCTAAAAATTCATAATAAAGGTCCTACCCACCAAGCTGGGCATACCCTAGACGGGATATGCTCCAATGCTACTAATATAGTAACAACCCCCCCCCCGTCCACCCTTGTCTGGACTGACCACAAACTGGTGCCTTTTAATATATGCTATGAAAATGGACCCATAAAAGGGCATGATATCACCACCCCCCTGTCCGCAACTGGAAAAATCTGCTAGCTAGCCCCAATCTGCTACATTTAGCGGAATCCACTAAACCCACCCTCACAAATGATCCAGATACGGACAACAATCTGTTTAATAAATGGATGCTATCAATAGCTAACACTCTAGCACCATGGAAGAAGGGCCAGAACGCAAAACGTAAGTCAGCTTCCTGGTTCACACCTCAACTAAAAACCATGACAGATAAGTGCAGGACCCTAGAGAAAATATGGAGACAGCACTCCAAAACAGAAGACTTGAAATCCTTTAGACTAGGATTAAATTCCTACCATCTACAAATAAGGGTGGAAAAAAAGAAGCACTATACGCACCTTATTAAAAGGGCAGATGACAACCAAAAGTCTATTTTTACAGTAGTCAAATACCCCCCTCACAAGAACTTTGTAATGATATCGAAGAGTACTTTGAAAACAAAATCAGTGAGCTAAAAACAATTTCTTTGATTGTATAGCCCAAGACCCCCCAGCCCAAAACCCAGGTCCAAGAATAGAACTCAAATGTTTCAAAAAAATTAGCTTAGACGAATCTAAGAAGGCTATTCTTTCATGTAAATCAGGGTCCCCTTTCGATCCCTGCCCGCCAAAAATTCTCCACGCATTAATTGAGACTGTGAACCCGATCATAAATCAAATTATCAATTCTACTTTTGAAACAGCAAAAATCCCTGATCTTTGGAAAATATCCGCGGTCAAACCTCTCCAAAAAAAGAAACTATCAGACTCCACCATACTTTCCAACCTTAGACCCATCTCCCTTCTCCCATGTCTGAGTAAAATAGCGAAAAATTGGTGAACATTCAGTTGGACGAGTTCTTGGAAAACTCCAATTGCCTTCACCCCAAGCAATCGAGTTTCAGATCGGGGCATTCAACAGAATCAGCACTGCTCTACACCACAGACACCCTGAAATGGGCACTAGATCAAGGCAAAGAGGCGGTGTTGGATCTCTACGCGGCCTTTGAAACGGTCTCCCACAACATTCTGATAAACAGACTGAAGAAAATTGGTTTAAACGACAAAGCCCACGAATGGTTAACCGCATTTCTTAGAAACAGGAACCAGTTCGTCACTCTGGGTAGGTACAAGTGCACAGGGAAACAACTGTCCTCAGGGGTCCCACAGGGATCCTCCCTGAGTCCGACCCTTTTTAACTTATACATGCCCCCTCTGCTCACACTGATTGACTCCTTCGATATTGAAGCAATCAGCTACGCAGACGACACCCAATTGATTCTGACCCTGGATAAAAACTCCACCGCGGCAGAAGAAAAATTTCACCACTACCTCACCTCAGTCATGAAATGGATGGAGTCAAACCATCTCAGGTGTAACAGCTCCAAGACAGATATTATGTTGTTTGGGAAAGCTAACAACTTTAACCCAACCCTATGGTGGACCATTAATTCAGACCCACCGCCCGCCACAGTGGACACAGCCAAAAACTTAGGTTTTAAATTCGACCCCTCGCTGTCCTTTCACAAACAGGCACTCACAGTTGCAGGTACTTGTTTTCAAACTATAACAATGTTGAGGAAATTCTTTGATCTGCTTCCTCTGCACGCTAGAAAAACTGTTGCAGTGGCCCTGATTTTATCTCGCCTTGACTATGGCAATGGTCTATATGCTGGAACAAAAAAAATGGTGATAAAACGACTACAAGTGATCCAAAATGCCGCCGCCAGGCTGGTGCTGGGACTCCCCAAACGGTCATCCTCGACCGATGCCCTAAAAACACTCCACTGGCTACCAATTCATAAAAGGATCTTATTTAAGATCCTAACCATCACCTATAAAGCCACCATTGGAAGTGGGCCACAATATCTGAGAAATCACCTTAGACCCTACAAAACTAAACAAACCCTGCGGTCTTCCAACGAGAACTTGCTCACCAATCCCTACTTCAAAATGAAAACCCGAGGGGGGAAAACTCTGGCCACACTGGGAGCAAAAGCTTGGAATCACCTGCCCACCCAACTAAGACACACCAACAACGAGCCCATGTTTAGAAAGCTATTACAAACTTGGATCTTCAGCACTTCAGACCAGGAAATCTTAGCACGTATCTGATCCCTCTGCAATCATCTTTTTTTTTTTGCACCCTTCCCCTCCTGTCTTCCCCTCAGTCTTCTGTCATCTAGCGCCAAGATGCTCCTTGGAGTGAACGCTGCGCTCTATAAAACCTAGTTTCATTCATTCTCGAGACCGGAGACGCGCCTCTCATTAGATGCAGCTGAACACGCAAGTCAGAATGGCGAAATTGTTGTTACTTTTAATCTTGCAATTCTCAGTATCAAGTATAATACCTGTGCAAGAGCTATGGAGTTGGCCGCATCAGGAGACTGTTAGGTGCGGGAAGCGGATTGTGTTTCACACCACTTGGACAAACGCGCTCACGAATGGACTGTCATAATGAGAATGTGCACTTAAATATGAGAGTATTTCTCACCCCAGATCCTTAAATAGACGGTGTATTTAGATCACACCGCGTACCGGTGTACACCGTTTACTGTGCAATAAGGGACTACTACTGTTATTATTATTAATTCTTACAAATCCAGTTGTGCAATGAGAGTGATTGGAATTCCATTTCATTTGTTTTGTTCCTCATTTGCTTTTCTCTAATTAGAGCGGTGCTCTATCTACCTGAGCCGTAGCCAGGTGAGGGGAAGCACGTTCCTCCTACCCTAAAGGTGAGCAGTGGGTGGCTCAATGTTTGGGCCTAGTGTGTATATATATTTGACACACGAGCTGTTATCAGTCGTTGAACGGCTCATTAATGGCTATATGTTAGATAAAACACTGTTTTAACGCCATTACTTGCTTTTCTATTCTCTGTGTTTTCTGTGTTCTGTTTTGCCTGATCCCTCCTGTACTGGATATCTACCAGTACCAAGGAGGACTGCCATACACCATGAATGCTCAGGTGATATAGTTGTGATTTTATTGACACACGTTTTATATCTTCACTTTTTGTACATAAGCAGTAGCAATTTACGGTCCTGATGAAAGCAGCGGACACCAGGTTGGGTCCTAAGACTGCAGAAACATGTTGAACTACACATTATAACTAGTAGCTATTTGTTCAAACTACACTGCACTGATTTCTAACTATTGGAAGCCTAAGGGTTACCTAATAAAGCTTTTTCCCCTTGACTCTCCAATTTTATACAGTTTACACAGTTCTCACTATTATTACTTTCACTTTTTTCACGCACTGCTTTTCAGTTATCAATACACGCCATTGCTAATTGACATACTCGCACTACAGTGGGCCACACACTTTGTTTAATAACTTGAGAAGTGGTTGCAACACAGACTCTTCGTTGTGTGAAGAGGCCCAGATGATGACAAGGGCGGTACAGAACGATAACTGATGGGTATTTTCACACTATGAAAATATCTTTCTGTATTCCAGTTACACACAGAATACACACGTTATAGGTTCTTAATAGGCACAGAGAACACCAGTAGATACCTTTAGACCCACAGTTACTTATTGTTAGTATATATTGTTCAGAGGGGGTTGTAGCTGTGACAGGTCTCTAAATATTCCCTGGGACCCTACTCTCATTGTTATTTTTTATGTTAAGAGCAAAGCTTTACACAGAGCTTTAGGCAGGAATCTGGGGTGTGGAAAATACAAAAAAACACCACCACTACTAATGTCACAACCACCACCAATACCACCACTGCCACTACCAATACCACCACCACCAATACCAACAACCCCACCGTCCCCACCAATATCACCAATACCACCACCAATACCACAACCACCAATACCACCAGCACCACCAATACCACCGCCACCACCAATACAGCCTCCAACACCATTACCAACAATACCACCAATACCACCACCACCAATACCAGTACCACCAGCACCAATACCACCACCACCACCAATACCAATACCACCACAAAAACAGAAGGAAAGGACCCGATTAGGGCTACACGGGTCACCACTGACCACCTCTCAACCTTCCATGCTAAATGAAGAGTCAGAGAAACAGTGGAGAATATACACCAGTAATAATTTATTGTACACGCTCAGAGCAGGGCCCCGTCTGCACATTCTTGAGAGAGTTCTACAGAGGAAACTGACAAACTGAAAGCATAAAGATACAATATATGCATTGCATGGTCAACTAATAACATGCCCACAGTGGAATTTTACCCAACAGATGTGGGAAACCAGCGTAAAGACAATAAAGCCTTCTACTCTTGTACCTTACACAGCTCAGAACACTTCCAAGGCCGTTCCACCCTGGGCTGCAATCAAACTGATAGGTGGGAGAGGGCATTTACCAAGGGAAAGCTATGCACTGGATCAGACAATTCTTCGCTGCATAAACAAAACTTAGCAAGAAGCATTTCTCTGAATTGTGGGTTTGGGAGCAAGATGGCCGCCGAGACGCCGTAGAGGAAGGTCGTGCCTAGGCTCTCCTCCCGATGGCAGTGTAATTGATCTGCAGTGGTGCTACATGGCGCTCAACTTTTGGCTTGTTTCCCCTGCTTTATCAGCCCCGATTTGCCGCTGACAATGTACTAATGAATTTGAATTACGAGCGGTGCTGAGCTAACATTAAGATAAGCGGAGTATCGGAGTATCGGAATATACCAGAGAAAGCATATAAAGAGCCGACAGCCGCTGGTATTTGGCGGATGAGCGTGATGTTCGGGGGGCCCATCCTCTGGTCTATGCACATTGAAGATTTGCCTCAGATAAAGACAAAGACAAAGATAAAGGAAAAGGAAAAGACTCTATTCGAAATTATTTTCTCTATAGTAGCTCGTTCTTTCCAGACCGGGCGGGCTCGTTGGCAAAACTGGTCAAAGGTAATGGCTCCCAAACTATTGCGATCTTCCAAGAAACTCCGTGAACGGGATGGCTGGGACAATGAGGAGGAAGAGTCAGCCATTGACGATCTTGGCGCCCCAGCCTCTAATTTGCGTGGCAAAGTAAGATCTAAGGCACAGCAGAGACGAGAGGCCGCGAAAGAAATGAAAATGCGGAAGCTTCGCGAGAAAGATGTAGAGAAGAAGAAGAAATTGACGGCTTCAGCCTCGACAAGGAGAAACAGTGAAGCGCAAATTGGCGTCAGTGAAGTAGCAGGAAGAGAGGTCGCACTCCGGCAAACCACTATAGTAGAGACATTCTCACCTGTGGCTGTGCTTGTGCCGAGCGCTTGGCCCGCTCCGCAGCGAGTGTTTTTGGTACCGACACTGGCGTCCCTGTGCGGGGGGAGGCAGCGTGTTGAGCCCATGGAGGCAGTCGACCTGACTGGAGCTGCCGAGAGTGCGGAGCGCGCAGTGGAGAGTTGTACCCAGAATGAGATTACAGAGCCCGTGGGGTCACCTGACTCTTCTACAGCCACGGAAGGGGGCAGGGCTGAGTATTTAAAGGGGAGCGAAACATTTAACAACATTGTCTTAGCAGCTAAAGAATTAGACATACCCTCAGAACCAGTTACAGATATAGATGTGAGTAACGGGAAATTTAATGAAATTGAAAGTGCAACGTCAGAACAGACTCAAGAAAAAAAGAAAGTAAATGATGAGGTGATATTCCTCGAACCAGCAAAATCAGCAAAATCAGGAGTTGAAATCCCTATAGAGGCAGTAGAGGTAAATATAAACACTAGTCTAAATATAAATACAGATCACAAAATAGACAAGATGACACAAGGGGTTTCTGGTTCTATCCTGGCCTCCCCTGGCGAAGATGTATTTTTCACAGGTAATGATGAGGCAGATGATGAAGACGAGAGCGAAAATAGCGGTTTGGACCTGGAGTCTATCTCTGATTCTGAACAGGGCACATCAGTAGGCTCTACAGAGGGTACAGTTTCAGAAAGTTCAGAGATCAACTTGACTGAATCAGATAGCACCTCAACTTCATCAGGTAGTGACACGGAACCCGTCGTACCGGCGCAAGAGACAGTTCAAAAAATCGCAAAACCAAGATCAAAAACAGCTACCGTAGAGATGAATAAAACTGTGGCAAATACCAAAACCAAAACTATACACAAGAGCAAAGCTAAGAATAATTCTAGACGTAAGACTTTGGCTAGAGCATCTCGTGGAGCACCTGCAAAGTCTGTTGTAAAGAAACTCGACTGGGACAATACATTGGAGAGCGGTGCGCCATCTATGGGGGGAATGAGAAGGCAGATAAAGGAACGCATGAGGCTATCTCTCAGGGGTCTGAGGGGGGGGCTCTAACTTTGAAGTATTATTCTTGACTTTAAAGCAAATGCAAAATGAGGCTCGCGCTGAGAGCCAGAAGGCAAGTAGGAGGGCCAGACATGCAACCAAAAAAATACAATCTTCTTTGCATAAGGTTAATAAAATGTATGAAGAAATGGTTGGGAGAGTTTCGGAGGTGGAAGTCAGAATTGGAGGATGACTTCATCAAAATGCAGGATGCTAGTAGAGATCAAGATAAGACAACGACGGACATGCTCTGGAAATTAGAGGACTTTGAAAACAGACAAAGGCGCAATAATGTCAGATTATTGGGGATTCAGGAGGGAAAGGAGGGGGGGGGATGTACGGAGCTTTGTTGTCGAACTATTAAAGGGTGCCTTCCCAGAACTGTCTTCTTGGGATTGGGAGCATGAGGTGCAAAGAGCACACCGATTCCCGATGATGCGGAAGCCTCGCGCAATACTGTTATATGTCGGGAATTTTTTGTTGCGTGAAGAGATAATCAGCAAGGCAAAACCCCAGGCTAAGCGCACTTATAAGGATGTCGAATTTTTTGCCCGCCCAGACTTCTGCCACACCCCGTGGAAAGACGGTGGCGGATGAGGCAGCTCATCACCCCCTTCCAAAATGTAGGTTGCGAGGCTTACCTCATGTTCCCAGCACGACTGAAGGTTGGTTTAAATGGAAATTTCAAAGTTTTCTATTCTGAAATTATGGCACAAGAATATCTTAGCTTTTTGCGCGAAACTAGAAGTCAACCTAAGCCTTATCATAAGGACCCTGTGGGGCACGACGCACAAGTTGTCGCTATTCGAGACATTCCCCGTAAAAAGTAAAATGAAAGAGAGAGACTATGGAATAACAGGATGTTATTGTATGTTTAAATTATCTGATTTCGGGTTCAGAGTGTATATCTTCTATTTTTTTTTTCAATTTAAGGTCTCGTAGATATGTAGGCTTGTTTTGGTATTATGGCAGGCAATATTAGCTTCAGACTGGTGATTAGGGGCTACACAATTCTTCGTGGTGAGCACCCTGAGGAGCACTATATGGTTCAAGAAAATCAGGAGAGGGAGGGAGGGCGCGATATCCTGTAGGCAAAGTCGGCCAGACATAGGTCCTTTGGACCTATTTGCCTGTAGGGGGAGTGAGTCCCTATGGGAGGGTTCTCTGGGGTGGGGGAGGGAGGGAGGGAACAAGGGCAGGGCACAAGGACATCGGAATATGCTGGGATTTTGTAGAACACATCTTGGAACGGTTGCGTGAGAATGAGTATTGTATTGAACGGATTGTGATAATTTGTGTAATCTGTGTAATCTGTGTAATTTGTGTAACAGCTGCAGCAAAAAGTGAATCTGATAGTTTGATAAATAAATGTGTGCAGGTAGCTGATAGTTTCTTAAAATTTGATATGTCTCTTAGATTTGTAACGTGGAATGTATGTGGCCTAAATGATGCCAAAAAGAGGCAAAAGATAGGAGTCAGTTTGCGACAGATGAGCGTAGACTTTGTATTTTTACAAGAGACACACATAATGAGTACCCAGGAGTTTTGTCTCAAACAGTTGGGGTTTCACTTAATAGCAAGATCCAAACAAGGGACAAATAATAGAGGGGTAGCTATCCTCTCAAGGAATAAAAATGTGACAATTGGGAAAAAATTAGAGGACCAATGGGGTAGGTGGGCTATGGTCGAGGTCCTGATAGAAGGAGTATGGACGACATTAGTGGCAGTGTACGGTTCAACCCAGGATGATCCAGAAATTTTACAGTTCTTAGATTCTGAGCTGACAGCCTGGTCCCCTCAGGTCATTATAGGAGGTGACTTGAACATCAATGGGGCGGAGGGACTGGGAGTAGGATTGACTGGAAGCTACAAAGGTAGAAAGAAAAAAGTTCATAAAGCTCTGGTAGATCTTATAAAAAACAACACTTTGCGAGATGTCTGGGGCACAATTAGGGCGGAGCAAAAAGGTTTTACATATTATTCTGCACCACATCATATCTGTGTCAGGTTAGATTATTTTTTGATATCTAATGATTTAATGTCCAGAGTTAAAATCGAGAGGCTCCCACGAATCTTTAGCGATCACAATCACCTAGTATTGACGATGAAGCTAGAAGGGAGAACAAGATTAAGTAGGGTTTGGACATTTGAAAGAGGTCTTCTTTTGGATAATAATTATATATCACATATGTCCAAATGGATCAGCGAGTTTTTTGAAAATAATAGAGGGAGCGCCCCGGTGGGAGTTATATGGGATGCTTTTAAGGCGGGTGCTCGTGGAGAGACATGCAGTTATAGTGCGTATAAACGGAAGGTAGAACGACTCCGGCAAAGTGAGATAGAGAGAGCCGTATCAGAGGCAGAGGAACAGCTTAATAACTGTGCCATAAGAGGCGAACCAACTGAGCAATATATTGTAGACTTAATGAAAGTTAAAAGCGAAGCTGAAGAGGATCTGGCAAAAAAGGCAGCACAATACTACACTATTAGAAGGGAGAGGTGCTACGAGTACAGCGAAAAAGTTGGACATGTTCTTGCCGTTCGCACCAGACAAATAGCAGCAGACGGGACTGTCAGCGACATCAGGGACGAAAATGGAAGACTACACTCAGACTCTGAGGAAATTAGAGAAGTGTTCAGGAAATTCTATCAGACACTATACGATGCCCCACACCCAAGTAGTGCGGAAGAAATAAGTGAATACTTGCAAAACGTCCCAGTTGAGAGGATTTCTGTTGAAGATGCAGAAGGATTAGAGAACCTGTTGGACTATATCGAGATTAAAGAAGCTATGGGTAATCTCCCCTCAGGAAAGGCTGCTGGCCCGGACCAGCTACCGTTAGAGTTTTATAAAACCTTTTGGGGAAGTTTAGGGCAGGACTTAAGTAAAATGATTCAAGCTGCCCAGAGAGGTGAGTCTATCCCAAAATCTTGGGGGGGTGCTGATATAGTCTTAATATTAAAAAAAGGGAAGGCAGCGACCGAGCCAGGGTCCTATCGACCAATTACGTTGATAAATAACGACACCAAAATATATTAAAAAGCTCTGGCCACGAGATTTGCTGGAGTAATAAGCACCCTAGTTAGTAGTAACCAACACGGCTTTATCCCCGGAAGAGGGACAACTCACCATACCAGGAAAGTCATAACTTTGTTTGATGCCGCTGAAGTCACAGGAGATCCGATGGCAGTACTGTTGCTCGATGCTGAAAAAGCATTCGATCGGGTCTCCTGGGACTATCTGTGGCATACCCTAATTAGAGCTGGGTTTAAGGTGGGTTTTGTTAAAGCTTTACAGACTTTGTATAAGGAACTGGTCGCTGCCTTAAGAGTTAATGGGGGCATCACAGGACAATTTATGATTAAAAGAGGTACTCGGCAGGGGTGCCCATGCTCTCCACTGCTATTTGCCATGTATATGGATCCACTAATCCGCAGGATAGAATCATGTCTAGAAATTACCCCGTTATACACATTATTGGGACCTTGTAAGATACTTGCCTACGCTGATGACGTGGCGGTGCTAACATCCAACCCCACTGAAGCGACTGTCCTGGTAGAAACAGAGGCTCTGTGGTTCTGAAAAATCTGGGTTCATATTATAGTTCTGGACTCGAGAATAAAAACTTCGTCGAAATAGGACGAATTTGGTATCAAAAGACCGAGAATGACGAGTACATCAAGTACATGTATTTTCGGCATATTCGAGTGACGATTTCACCTCGAAATCGTCATTTCTAAACCCTTAGCTGCATGTTGCCCTTTACATAGGCCTTAATCCAGTCGAATTTGATTCCACAAGGACACATACTCCTTAATCGACTTCTTCCTGACCCCAGTACAAGTTAGAACCATTGCCCCAGGCCGAGCTCGTTAGGTCAGTTCCCTCCCAGTGGCCGAGCAAGATAGCATCTAAGCCCAACCAGCCATAAAGCCATTTCAGCACGCACACCTGCCATATCTCGCTCACATCTTTCTCCACTCCTTCCTTCACTTGCTTTATGATGGGGAGGTGACCGTTTTTATTAGGGGTCCAGCGATATCTGATGAAATGTTGAGCCTTGCCGGATGATTTGTTATGAGCAGCACGACGTGAAATATGTACATGTCATCATGACTCTGCTTTTCTTTTGTAAACAGTAACCATAAATGAAATACCACGAATCCAAGGAATGTATTGCTCAAGGCTGAATATTAGGTATAAGAAGAGAAGCCTGACTTTGTGAAAGTGTGCAGTCTCCTGAATATACTGGTATTGTACTTCTAGGACCCTGTCACCTTGGTTGCAGCCAATAAACTAATCTTTGACTTCACCTGGAAGACTCTGAAGTTTCTGTGGGTCTGACTCAGGAGAACCCGAGGTCTCTGGTGTGTTGATCCCCTGGCACCGCTGGGTTACCGGTTCTGTACCGGTTCTTAAAAACCCGGGACCTCATTTGGCGCCCAGCGTTGGGGCGATTCCAGTGGTACCAATCAGCCTGAAGATCGTGAGGAGCTTCGTGTGAAAATTCCGGAGGAGGGCCCACCACCTCATCGACCCCTGCATGTCGACGTGGTCCGAAGGTCTTTACTGCGAGGTTCCCCGCTTCTCGACGGCTACAAGGACTGCTGCCCTGGCTATCGCCCTGATGTTGGACCCTTGAAATTTTAGGTAGAGCGAAACGCTGAGACGAGTCTTCTGGTGAAGCCATCGATATTTTTCAGTTAAGTATAAGCGGAGCGTCTCCTAGTCCTTAGCTGGACTTACTTTTTGTTATCTTAGAGATACATAAAGGTTTTTATTGGTTCTTGCAAGCACCATAACCGAAGGATTCGTGTTTTCACGAGCAATATCGTAATCGATAACTCCTTTGAAGTTTTGGAACTAGACTAGAGAGAAAGGATGCCTAGTCTTAGACTCGGGAATTTGTTTTGTCTTGGTAATAATAATAGGGACTCCCGATTGGAGGACTCATGTCCGGTTCCTCCAGTTGGAACTCCGACTTACGAGCTATACGTTAAACATGGAGTAGGCCCCATCGTTTACAACGAGGTATGGATTAAATACACTAGGAAAGACGGTGTTTAAAAATGGCCCCAATATGGTAGCTTTGATTCTGAAATTTTAGACAACCTTGAAGTTAAACTCTTCAAAAAGAAAGCCCGGCCGGCGATGTTTGACTCTTTCCGCATATGGCGCAAAGAAGCCAAACAAAAAGAAATTAAATTAGCTAAGAAAAATAAGAGAGAAGAGGGACTTTCAGTAATGCAAGCTGCCGTGCAGTTTAAAGATAATGAGGAAGATCAGATAAATGAACAATTGCGCAGGCAACGTAAAATGGCAATAGATAAATGCTATCCAGTTTTGCCGTCTCTTCAGCAAGGGACAGTAAAAGAGCGTGAAAAAGACCAATTAATGTCGCAATTATTAACTTCACCACCGCCCTATGCGCAGAATGCTACAGCACCCCCGCAACCTTTAGTTGCACAAGCTGCGCCTCTGGCTTTTCCACAGCACCCACCAGCTGTTCTTCAGCTGGCTCCTACTTCTGCGGTGCAGCCTCCTCCAGGCCCACCGACCACTTCTGTTTCACCTGTGTTTTCTACGATTTTGCCTACTGTACTTTCTACAAATGCCCCTTCTATGATTTTGCCTAGTACCACATCTATTATTCCTCATACCTCTTCTGCCATCTCTGCATCCGCTTTATCTCACCCCGTTCTTTCATCTGTTTGTTCTTCCGTTTCACCTTCCTTTCAGCAGAAAATGGCCAGTACTGTTACTAATCTTCTTTTACCACTTTTTGGGTCGCCCGCCACGACCCCTAACATAGGAAGAAGACAGTTGCGAAGTCAACTGCCCGATTATCAGGAGAGAGATTCCCTGAATAGTTTAGCTCGGAAATGGGTCTTGGACACTGCAAAATATGATTTACAGTCTGTCATGGAAGTTTTCCATCAATGGGAAACAGCGACACAGAGATATGTGTTCGAACAAATGTGTGTCTTTCTTGGCGAAGATTTAGAGGACAATGATCAGGATTGCCTCCCACAAGAGATGTGTCGTATAAGGTTTAAGTTTAGTCTGGGTATGATTATAGGTCCCGATGTAGAAGAAGCAGTTGAAATGCTATTATCATATCGAAGTAAGGGAAGTACTTCTGGGTCACCATCGGAATCTAGTGCATCTAGTAGGAAAAAGGCACGACAATACCCTATGAGAGAAGTTCCCCCACAATGGAGAGAGGGTGACGCGACAGCTGTCCCACCTGTCCTGCCCCACTTTCACCGAGTATGGGTACATGTTCCATGGAAGCGAGCTGAAGTTTTAGCACTCAAACAAACACTACCAGATCCGCGTAAAAATCCTGCAGGGTACTATAAAGAATTGTCGCAAACTGCTGGGTCATGTATTATGAATTTAGCCGATATCGATATGTTATTCGGGAACGTTGTTCCACAGCCTTTATGGGGAAAAATTCGTCATGAAGATCATGATCAGGAATTAGGTGACACGTGGGCTAATATTACTACTGCAGACGCACGACAAGTTGGTGGTGCCAAGCCTGAGCCTCTGATAGCGGAACTACCTGGTAGAATAGTAGATTACATGAAAACAATAATGCCTGCAATACGCGTAAATTGGGATAAGTTATCTGCATGCAAGCAAAAGAAAGAAGAAACTGTGTCAGATTTCTTCACCAGATTTGAAGAAACATTCATTGACCACAGCGGTCAAGACATGACCACAGAAGGTGGTCAGAGATTGTTTGTCGATAAATTTGTGCACAATCTACTTCCAGACTTGTGTAGAAAATTGAAAGATTCGGAAAGTTCTTGGGCAGTCTCATCTTCAGCCCAGATATTAGCTACCGCACAGTACTACGAGAATAGAGACAAGGATGAGAAAGATAAAGTAGAGAAGAAAACTAGAGAACTCAAAACGAAGGTTTTGCTACAGCAAGCCTATCCGCCACGAGGTGGTGGTAATAAAAATAACAATGGTCAGAATAACTACCGGAACACTTTTCAGCAGCCTCAGAGAAACTTGCAGAGATTCGAGTACGATCAAAACCGCGTAGGTCCCAATCAGTGTTTATACTGCAAACAAGAAGGTCATTACAAGTATGACTGTCCTGCCCTGCCGCAACGTACAAACGAGTTTTCTGGCGTAAGAGGTCGTGGTAGTCAGCAAGCGCCTAGAGGTAGAGGGCGTGGAAACACCCCTCAGGACGCACGTCCCCTTCCACCACAAAACTCTGTGAACAGGTTTGACCAGCAAAATAACGTATCTGACAGGACAGCTCAATACTACGTCGATGAGTATTACACAGAAAATGAGCAGTGGGAGAGTAATGATTGCTAGGATAGCCTTAGACAAGGAGAGGGAGTTGTTTCAGTTCCAGTAGATCAGAGTGGACATTACGTTGAGGTGATTACATCGGGTGTGTCAGAACCTTTTCTGTTGGATACTGGTGCTACAAAGAGTTCTATTATGCACTCCAAACTCCCTGGCGCACCTTTGTCTGGCGAAATGAACGTTTCCGTAGGTTTTTCTGGCGCCCCGGTTAGAAATCCGATTTCTGACCCTTTATCTCTTTCTGTTGGTCCTTGTGAATTCGAAGCACCCCTTATTTTGACAACAGGTTGTGGTGAAAATTTGCTAGGATTAGATTTGCTAAAAAGATTGTATGCGACTTTGTACTGTTCTCCCTCAGGAGTACAACTGACTTTAGGCAAGAAAGTGGTTTCTCCCATGTATTTGTCGAGAAATACGCTTCCAGCAGAATTGGCACTCCTTCCGGATATTCTTTGGGCTACTGGTCCGAATGATGTAGGTCTTTTAGAAATTCCACCATATGTTGTAACATTGAAGTCGAATGTCAAAATGCCACGAATTCCCCAATACAGAATATCCAATGAGGGCGAAAAAGCTTTGCTAGCGATTGTTCACGAGTTGATTGAAAAAGACGTAATTGAAGAAACACGAGGAAATGTTTGCAATAGTCCTGTTCTGCCTGTTTTGAAACGAACTGACCCTTCTCAGCCACCTGTGTATAGATTCGTGATTGATCTTAGGGAAGTAAATAAGATAGTGGTGCCACAATTCCCAGTTGTCCCCGACATTACAACATTATTGACTATGATTCCAGCCTCTGCATCCTGGTTTTCGGTGATTGACCTGAAGAATGCTTTCTTCAGTATCCCGATTGCTGAGGAAAGCAGGGATATTTTTTCCTTTAGTTTAGGTGGTCGCAGTTTCCGCTTTAAACGCGCTCCTCAAGGCTACTGTGAAAGCCCCTCAATATACAGTCAAGCTCTGAAAAGTCAGCTCGACGCAATGATTTTGCCCAAAGGTTCCACCCTCGTACAGTACGTGGACGATTTGCTCATAGCTGCGGATACTGAGAAAATATGTAAAATGGCCACGTTGGCACTACTGCGTCATCTATGTGATCTACATCACAAGGTGTCACTTTCCAAGCTTCAATATTGCCGACAAGAAGTGACCTACTTAGGTCATCTCTTATCGAAGGAGGGAAGGAAACTGACCCCAGAAAGAATTCAGGCAATAGCTAAATTAAATGTGCCAAGAACGCAGAGAGAAGTACGCGCTTTCTTGGGCATTACATCGTACTGTAGACAGTGGATTCCAAATTTTTCGTTATTAGCCAAACCCTTATTGGCACTAACGTGTACACATACACCCAATCCCATTCCTTGGTCCGATGAGTGTCAGAAAAGTTTTCTCGAATTACGCACAGCATTATGTTCGGCCCCTGTGTTAGGTAACCCCAACTACAGTAAACCTTTCACATTGTATGTCCACGAGAAGGGGGGTTGTGCATTGTCCGTGCTGACTCAGTTATACGGAGATAGACAGCGGCCATGCGCCTATTTTTCGTCAACTTTGGATCCGGTAGCACGAGCATTGCCAAGTTGTCTAAGGGCCACAGCAGCAGCAGCTGTTTCTATTCGACAGTCTGCAGGGCTAGTAATGAATAATACACTAATCGTGATGGTCCCGCATGCAGTAGACACATTGTTAAATAGGACCAAGACACAGCACTTAACTAGTGCTCGACTGTCCAGTTATGAATTGACACTACTAGCAAGCCATGTGCACATCAAAAGGTGCAGTACTCTGAACATAGCCACCTTGTTACCAATTGCTGAGGAATCGGATGCTTCAGAACAGCACGATTGTTTCCTCAGAACGGAGGAGGAGACAAAAGGGAGAGTTGATCTATTCGATACTCCTCTCGCCGAATGTGATGGTACATTATGGGTGGATGGTTCATGCTTTAAACTCCCAAATGGTAACGTGACTACAGCGTATGCTGTCACAACTTTGCACACAATCGTTGAAACTGCGCGAATACCACATGGTTCAGCTCAAGCCGCCGAACTCGTGGCGTTAACGAGAGCGTGTGTGTTATCAAAAGGAATAAAAGTGACTGTCTATACCGACAGTCAGTATGCTTTTGGAGTGGCTCACAGTTTTGGACGACTGTGGAGAGAACGTGGGTTCCTGACGTCGCATGGAGCTAAGATTCAGCATGGTCAGTTGGTGAATGAGCTTCTTGAATCACTGACGTTGCCCCTGAAAGTAGCGGTCGTGAAATGTAGTGCACACAGGAAAGTGATTGATGATGTTGGTCGTGGAAATGCATTTGCTGATGAAACTGCTAAGGAAACGGCAAAGAATATGATGAGCCGAATGTATGTTGCGAGCCCAGAAAGATGGACTGGTGATGTTGGAATATGTGAAGACACGATAGAAAGTGTGAAGTCCATCCAAGCTGAGGCCACGGAGAAAGAGTTAAGCATGTGGAGAGAAAGTACAGGGAGAATGGATGCAAATGGTTGTTGGATTGAATCGACAGAGCAACAGAGATGGTTGTTACCTGATGCATATGTGCCTGCAATGGTTACAATGGCTCATGGGATGGCCCATATCAGCGCAAAAGGGATTTGCGACTTGTTGGCCCCAGTGTGGAAGAATTCAGGGATTCCCAAGTGTGCAGAGAATGTTGTCAAGAATTGCATGGTATGTCTGAAGCACAATCCTGGTAGGGGGACCCCAACTCCAGCTGGTCATTTTGCACCTCCTACGTATCCGTTCGAGGTTTTGCAGCTAGATTTCATACACATGGAGAGGTGCAACAACTTAAAATATGTGCTCGTGGTTGTTTGCGCCTTCTCAAGGTGGGTAGAAGCCTATCCCCTAAGGGACAATACCGCCTTGTCCACAGCGAAAGCCCTTGTGAAAGAGTTCTTCCCCAGGTTCGGAATGCCTAGAATGGTCTGGTCGGACAACGGAAGTGAATTTGTGGGTTGTGTGATGAAAAGAGTGTGTGAAGGGCTAGGTATTAGTCAGAAGTTCCACGCTGCAAATCACCCCCAATCAGCTGGATTAGTGGAATGTTACAATGGCACGCTTAAACTTAAATTGGCCAAAATCCAAGCGAGCACGGGTCTTAAATGGCCTGACGCTCTACCCTTAGCACTCCTATCCACCAGAACGACTGTGCATTCGCGAATGAAACTCAGCCCCTATGAAATAATCTTTGGTCGGCCAGCCAACATATGGGGAGTGCCTAGGCCCACGAAGTTTAGCGAGCTACAACACCCCATTTTGCTCGACTATCTGTATGAATTGACGGCTAAATTGCGTGTTTTATATCAACAGGTCCACAACACCTTGCCTCCGGTTTCCGAGACACCGGGTCACTCCATTGACCCCGGCTCCTGGGTACTGGTCAAGAATTTCCAGAGGACAAGAAACGACCAGCCCAGATGGACCGGACCACACCTCGTTCTCCTGTCTACAAGGTCGACCGTTAGAGTGGAGGGGAAGGCCAATTGGGTCCACGGGATCCATTGTAAGAAAATACCTTTCCCTCTGCCACATGACCAATGGGTCCGGACAGGAGGCACTGACTCAAAGCGCACAACTGATGAACGCGTAAAAGACGCCAAACGTGATTGTGAAAATGGGAACATTTTTCAAGAAACTACGCCGCCATCAGAACAATTGAACTCTGTGGAACCTGAGCTACTCTTTCCGGACCAGACAGCACCCGGGAAAAGACGCTATAATTTGCGACCGAGAAAAACAGACTAAAGTAAAAGTGATTTTTATGATTCGAGAGAAAAACCTGTGGACTAATAAAATACGTTTTTTTCCCCAAATCCTATTTTTAAAAGTGCAGATTCTCCCATCTAGGTAACTTGCTTATTTTTGTTTTTCTTGCTTATTTTTGTTTTTCTTGAACCGCCATCCGGGTTCCGCTGCTAGGGTCGCGGTTGATTAAAGACTTTTGGGTGCAGCTGACAACAATAGGTTGCTGGTTCCAGTTGGTCGAAGGGAGCCACCCTAGACTGACGGAAGCGCCCTTTAGCAGAAACAACCTACCGCCGCGGGCAGGACCTTAGAGAGGATGGAGTTTCCTGGTGTGGAGAGAACTGCCAAACAAATGAACTTTAAGCAGAGACTTTTGAAAACAATGAGAAAGAAAATTTTTATAATAATGTGTATTTTTATGCTATTTAGCGTAATGGTGTTTTTGATAAGCTATGTTTTATTCTCTTTTCATGTGACATTCACGCCTACTGCATTGCCCATACCTCCCCCTACTGTTTCCTCTCATTCTTTCCACTCTTTGCCTGACCACGAATCAAGTAGGAGATTAGAGTTCATTAATAACTCCTTCGTTCAGCTATTACACCAACACCAACTTGTAATGAACACAACCAACTGTTGGGTGTGTGGTCTCATGCCCCACACCACGGATAGAGGTATCCCCTATTTGGTCCTGCCATTTAGTCGCAATGGGTCAGTATGGGCATATAGAACAATGTTCATATATGCACGAGAAATCCAACCCCTACGTTCTGTAAAAGACAACCTCAAGACTAGCGCCCTAGTCAAGGGTATAGTTGACATGATCAAGGAAGTAACTTCTTACGAAGATACCCCGGATGATGAGATACTTGCATATGTAGGATGGAATGTGACCGGATATGGCGCTACATTAAGTGAGAAGCAGCAAGCTAAGAGATCGTCCCCTATCTGGATCGTACCCCATCAAGGTCACCTGTGTCTACAAGGTATTGGTAGGAATCCCAGAGCTCAGCTAGGGAAGAGTGTCTGCACAGAAACGTACGTTTTTGGATCTCAGACTTCCCCTGCCTTTTCAGCCGCAAAGGGTACTTACTTTATCTGCCACGATAGAGCCTATACATGGTTGCCCCCTGACTTCTCGGGCTCATGTTTTGTTTCATTTCTGCTACCTCCCACCTACACAGCAGCGGCGGATTACCATCGGACAAGGGTAGTTAGAGGCGTTTTTAGTAAAGAAGACACTGCTGGTCAAGAGTTTGGTGACTTTGCAATGGGTATTCTGCCGTTCTGGGGAGCCATGGTTAACAGCAGAAACATCAGGCAATTGACAAGGGTAGTTGAATCCACCGTGATTGAAACTGCTGGTGCCCTTAGTAACCTGACTGCTGAACTCCAGTCGGATCGACTAATGACCCTTCAGAACCGGGTCGCTTTGGATGTAATACTTGCGGACCGGGGTGGAGTATGCAAATTGATCCAGTCCAGTTGTTGCATTTTTATTCCAGATAATGCTCCAACAGTGTACGGGGCCATCTCCAAACTGCATAAGATTTCCGAATCTATTCATGTGGATAAAGGAGATTGGTCATTAATGGGATGGTTCTGGGGACTGATATCTGCCTGGGGATGGAAAATTCTGATGGTCATTGGGATGGTCTTAGCCATTCTTTTCCTGTTCTGTCTATGTGTACAGTGTGCTCCTACAATATGTGGCCTCTGTGCTACATCATGTGTAAGGAAGCCTGTGTCAAGACACGAGCTCAGCACTAGAATGATGTTGCAGCAACATCTCAATGACTTTAGGAATATAGATCTGGACTCAGATTAACATGAGGATAGATTAATTGCCTATGTAAGGGCAAAAGGAGGGTCTGTGGTTCTGAAAAATCTGGGTTCATATTATAGTTCTGGACTCGAGAATAAAAACTTCGTCGAAATAGGACGAATTTGGTATCAAAAGACCGAGAATGACGAGTACATCAAGTACATGTATTTTCGGCATATTCGAGTGACGATTTCACCTCGAAATCGTCATTTCTAAACCCTTAGCTGCATGTTGCCCTTTACATAGGCCTTAATCCAGTCGAATTTGATTCCACAAGGACACATACTCCTTAATCGACTTCTTCCTGACCCCAGTACAAGTTAGAACCATTGCCCCAGGCCGAGCTCGTTAGGTCAGTTCCCTCCCAGTGGCCGAGCAAGATAGCATCTAAGCCCAACCAGCCATAAAGCCATTTCAGCACGCACAACTGCCATATCTCGCTCACATCTTTCTCCACTCCTTCCTTCACTTGCTTTATGATGGGGAGGTGACCGTTTTTATTAGGGGTCCAGCGATATCTGATGAAATGTTGAGCCTTGCCGGATGATTTGTTATGAGCAGCACGATGTGAAATATGTACATGTCATCATGACTCTGCTTTTCTTTTGTAAACAGTAACCATAAATGAAATACCACGAATCCAAGGAATGTATTGCTCAAGGCTGAATATTAGGTATAAGAAGAGAAGCCTGACTTTGTGAAAGTGTGCAGTCTCCTGAATATACTGGTATTGTACTTCTAGGACCCTGTCACCTTGGTTGCAGCCAATAAACTAATCTTTGACTTCACCTGGAAGACTCTGAAGTTTCTGTGGGTCTGACTCAGGAGAACCCGAGGTCTCTGGTGTGTTGATCCCCTGGCACCGCTGGGTTACCGGTTCTGTACCGGTTCTTAAAAACCCAGTACCTCAGCTCGTAGATTTGGGCAAGTCTCGGGCTATGCCCTGAATACTTCAAAGACTCAGATTATAAAAAATTCAGCGACTTCTTGTGATGATAATCGAGTGGTCCAGGCAGGGATGTATTTAGGAATTAAGATATCAGCAGACTTAAATACTCTGGTGGAAAATAACATTGTTCCGATTATAGATAAAGAAAGACTTGGACCGATATGAGAATCTCCACCTGTCGCTAGTAGGACGTGTTAACATCATTAAAATGCTGGTTTTGCCAAAAAATTTGTATATTTTTAGGGCAGTACCACACCTAGTCGATAACAAATGGTTTAAAATTTGTGAACAGATGATTAACCGCTTTATTTGGGCTAAAGGCAAGACACGGAGGGCACTGAGATATATGTCGCTACCGCGGGAAAGAGGGGGTTGGTCACTACCAGATTTAAAATTGTATTATTGGGCTGCAGCACTGCAAAATATGGTGGGATTGATTGGAGGGGCTGTGGTGGACGGCTGGGACAAGATTGGCTCACTTGCTATTTACGGTCTGGTTTTGGGTAGAAATGCAGAAAATGTATTCCTGAGATTTACGGAGGAAAGTTATTTCAAAAGAACTCGCTTCAAGACTATAACAGCTGCTTATAATATATGGAAAGGATTTTCTAAAAAGGTTGGAATTGGTAAGTATAATGCATACACTAGATTTAAAAATAATCCCTCCCTATCTAGTACGATTTTCTCAGGAGATGTATTTCAAGAATGGGAGAGGCGGGGGATAAGCAAGATTGGAGATATGTTGGGCGGATACGGCATATTACAATTTACGGAATTGCAAAATAGGTATACGTTGAACACAAAACATTTCTTCAAATATCTCCAAATAAGAAGCTGTATATTGAAAAAAAAAGGGGGACCATTGGGATTTGAAAGAACTACAATGTTGGATCTTATAGAAGCTGGCTCTGATTGTACTATAAAGAGGTTTTATTTGGAAATGACAAAACTAAAGAAAGATGATTTGGAGAAATGGATGGATAAATGGTCCGTAGACTTGGATATAGCCAGGGATATCTTTATCGAGTCACTAGAGATGGGAAGTAAAATGTTGTGTTCATCGTCTCTTCAGGCCCAACATTATAAGATTTTATATCATTTATATTACACACCTGGGAAAATTGCTCAATGGGGTGGCTTAACCGGAATTACCTGTTTTAGGTGTGGCAGTACAGAGGCGGACCTGATACATATATTTTCGGTCTGTCCACATCTAGATAAGCTGAAACAGGATATTGGGAATTTTTTCCAGAATGCACTATCATCAACAATAGAGCTAACCCCGGCTGTTATCTTATTGGGGGTCAGTCCTGACGGACTCTTAAATTGTAAAAACTTTATATTTGTAGCAATGGCGATCCTTAGATTGTTAGTGGCTTCGGCTTGGCTTGACCCAAATCCGCCTACATATCACCAATGGCTGGGTAAAGTATTATCAGTACAAAAACTGGAAACCGCTATTTATGCTAGGAAGGGAAAAAAGGGTAAGAAATTGGGTATGCAAATTTGGGACCCTTTCATTCGGTGGAAGTCAGGAATCGAAGGTTGAAAGACGAAGAATTCATTTTACTGTTTATTTGAGCTTTTCAATATCTATGTTCGATTTTGTGTTTTATGGTTTTGTATTTCTTTTTCTCATATATGAATTTGTGATCTATGATTGTGTATTCTATTGTGCCCTGCTCATGTCTAAGGGGAAAAAAGGGGGAAAAAAAAATTTCTTCAATAAAAATATTTAAAAAAAAAAAGAAGCATTTCTCTGGCTTAAACAGGATTAGTTTTAAACAGCAAAGAAAACGGCGCCTAAGAAAAAGAAACTGGCGTAGTGAATGTTAACTTATACATGACATTAAAGAGAATCAGCGAGCATAATCTAACAAACCCTTCTTTTGCCATGAGCTAAAGATATTTTCTATTTAAAAAGTAGGTAAGACTGGCACATATTCAGGGGTAACTGTGACATCATCATTAGTTGATACAGCATCATAAGTAGACATGTGATCAAGGTGGAACTGTGGGCACTATTTACAGGTGATGTCCGAAAGTGGGACAGCATTGAGGGATGTGTCTTCGAATATCCCCTCATCTATATTCATAAGATCATCGATATCATTCTGTAACATTATAGCAGCATTTGTAACAGAGGCTGATATTTTCTGTTTGGGTGTTAAACCAGTGGCACAATAGGGACAACAAAGCGAAAAACATTGAATGAGAATACAACAGAACATTAATACTGCTATGAAATAAACTATTTCCTATAGAATCCAACCCTCATTACCTAGGAAAGACCAACTCCAATTTCTACTTTCCATGCCTTTGATATTATCAATGATATCCCTAATGTGATGTGTTATGTTCTTTTCCAAATTCTCCATACCCATAACACACTGGTCGGCAATTATTGCGCAAACACCACCGCTCTTGGCCAACATAAAATCCACTGCATATCTAGTCTGTTCCAAATACACCTGCATGCTTTCTAACTGAGTAGTAATATCTGTCAAGGCTGCCACTGTAGAGTTGGACAGAATCTGCAATTTACATCCAAAATACTCTCTAGCTTTCTCACCCCTGACCATAGCAGTGCCTCCCAAGATAAATATGGAGGACAGGATGTATCCAAATGTTATACCGTTGCTATAGCTATTCACTTCCAATTCTGTTACCCCTTCACAAAATTCTTTTGTTAGTGTCCTTTTTACCCATCTTGTTTTAGGTCGGTCGTTTTTTACATGGTACCCCTAAAGGCAGTACCATTCCGAGAGCCACATCATCAGTACCATTGTAGACATTTGAATAAGTCCCATTGGACCGAAAGAAAAACCCTGGGTGGGCATATAGCTGCCCCTTATAATTCACTGCAGCATATCTGGGATTCATTCAGAAGTACTTGGATCTGATTTATTTACAAGGGAAATTGTATTTTTAAACAGTATTGTCCCTGAACAGTTAATGTACAAAGAAGTTGCTGTAAAGTTCACTATAGGGCTACAGGTAGCATTAAAACCAGCCTCTCGGGGTACTGTTAATTCTTTATAATGAGAGTTATATTCTGGTCCAAATAAAAATTATCACAAAATGTGTTGTTATCATAGCCAGGGTAACCCTCCGCCTGTGGCTTTGGGTGGTACAGACAAGGTCTGGAGTAACCAAATCTGAACATTCCCTTTACCTCCACAAACGGTGGTGGTCGAGTGTAACAAGTGACAATGGGTATGCAGTCCAAAGGCTGGTGACAGATCAGATAGGATAGCAGGTGGTCCCCTTCCCAAAAAATCTCCTATGAGTATTCACAAACACATTATTTGTGGCAGCCCTCCTGTTGCGTCTCATTGGAAGGTGTTCATTTATGTTGAGTGTGGGAACACTATGTGTATCTTCTAGGAACCATGATACCCCACATACTATTATTACCGCAATTACCAGAAAATTAACACACGCAATCTTACTTTGCATAGACCAAATCACACTGCGTTGTCTAGGGGCAATTGGCTGACCCTCCTCATTAATTTGCCTACCAAAAGGATGCATAATGGAACAAAGGAAGAAGCGCAAGAATGATAAGAAATATAGGTGTTCCCAGTGTCCGTCAGAGCCTCACTGGTACAGGCTTCTATCGTCCATCAGTTGGTGCTCTTGAGCACTGGCGATTGAGCTTGCTCCGTCCTAAGCTCTTTCCTAATCTATCCCTCGTCGATAAAGGTGGTATACTTTTCAAAGTATACTTTCCTGACTAATGTTCGATCAACAAGAGCAAATTAGATGTAGCTCTTTTAAAAAATATTCCACTCCATTATTGGTACTGCTACTCAGTGCTTTCCTACCTTGTGCAGTGCATCCTTAGTCTTTCTTTTTCGTTGACTAGGTGGCACTCAGCCGAGGACGTAAGTTATACCTGCCAGCTCCAGGCACTTTGCGATCACTGAATAGAGGCTCCGGGATAGCTCGTATTTCTGGTAAGACAGCCTTGTTCAAAACATCATTGTTCTCTTTGTCTGTTTGGGTCCAAACCAACTTTGCATCACTGAAAGCCACGATTCTGGGTACCTGGTCACATTCTACGTCTCCTATTCCCTCCTTGACACACCGGCCGTAAAGGCAATGGCAAAGGTATTCGTTTGCAGTGGGTCACATGGACCCAATTCTTTTGACCAGTAACCTTAACAGCTGTCTGTATAGCCAGAAGGACTTGCTCAGGACCTTTCCATCTAGGCTTCATATTTTTCTTCTTCTGAAATTTGCCGATGAGAATGAAGTCCCTGGGCTAGATACTGTGGCTAGGACCCTCTGGCTTTTAGAGGTAAGGAGTCTTGCACATGTTGGTGAATAGAACGCGAACTTTCCAGCAATTGCCCAAGGTAATCAAGCAATACAGGATATTCAGTATCGGAATAAACATTTCGGCCTAGGGACCCGCCAGAAATTTCCTGGGCGGCAGAAGGCAATCTCATAAGGTGATAAGCCTATTCTAGAATGTTCTGGAGTCCAAGTGGACAAAAGAGCCAAAGGAAGAGCATCTGGCCATTGCAATCCAGTTGTCTCCAGAATTTTTGCCAATTTCAGTTTCAGTGTGCCATAATACTTCTCGACTAGGCCTGCAGACTGCGGGTGATAGGCGGCATGGAATTTTTGTTTAATATGAAAGCCTTCACATATTTACTTTGTCACTATCCCATTAAAATGAGAGCCATTGTCACTCCAAAAAACTCTGGGTATTCCGAAACGCGGGACAAACTCTTTAACAAGTACCTTTGCTGTTGTGATAGTCGTATTGTCTTTCGTAGGGTACGCCTCCCCCATTTACTAAATGCATATATGACCACTAGAACATACATGAGATTGTTACAACGTTCCAGCTCAATGAAATCCATTTGAAGGACTTGAAAAGGGAATGTAGGTGATGCAAAGTTACCGGATGGTGGGGGGGAGTACCTTTCCCAGCATTGTACTTCAGGCAAATCATACCATTTTTCACTAAGTATGCAGCTGTTTTGGAAATATTATCATTACACCAAACTGGGGCAAATCATTTACAAATACCTTTTGCACTGATATGAGCTGGGCCATGAGTCATAGTAACCACAGGGAGTAAGTATGCATCAGGTAAAATCCATTTCTGCTTTCCTGACAAATCAATCCAAAACCTTCTTCATCTAGACGTGCTGTACTCTCTTGCCACACAGCTAATTATTTTATCGTGACCTCACTTTGTATCTCTTTCACACTCTCAACTGTGTTTTCAAACGTAGTGTTCTCGGGAATTCATCTAGCTGGGCCTGCAACAAACATTCTCTTCATCTTACTCTGAGCCGTTTCTTTGTCTGTCTTATCAGCAACGCATGCATCATTTGTCACTTTCTTGTGGGCACTACACTTCACTATAGCCATTTTCTCAGAAGCGCTAGTGCAGATAGTAATCTTAATATCAAATGTCCATGTTGATTCTTAGTACCGTGCAAGGTAAGAAACCCTGTCTCTGCCCACAGTTGTCCAAATTTGTGCGCAACCCCAAATGCATATAGGCTGTCTGTGTAAATATTGACAACTAACCCTTCGCTCAATTCACAAGCTCGTATAAGGGCAATACGTTCTGCAGCCTGGGCAGATTGATAGGGGACTTGTGATGTCTCTACGACTGTGGCCAATGTAGTGATAGCATAAGCTGCAGTTGTGGTGCCATCTGATAATTCAAAACAAGAGCTATCAAAATATAGTTCTCCTTGGGGATCAAATGAGGGAACATCAGTCAGGTCTACCCGTCCTTTCGTTTCCTCGGAAAATGCAATCATGTTTGTAGTAGTAGTAACGTGGCTGGATTCGGAGTGGCACATCTTTTGATGGTAACATTTTTGGCAAACAATGTCAAATCATAGCCAGTAAGACGTACACTGGTGAGGTGCTGTGTCCTTGTTTTGTTCAAAAGTGTGCCCACAGCATGGGGTACCATAATTCTGAGGTCAGTATCGAGTACGAGTCCAGCTGATTGTCTGATGGAAGTGGCCACAGCCATTACCGCGACCGCTGACAGACAACTCAGGAGGGCCCGTGCTACAGGGTCAAAAAAAGCAGAGCAGTAAGCGCAAAGTCTCTGTCTATCACCACATTTTTGATTCAAGACTGAGAGAGCACAACCAGCCATCTCGTGGACGTAAAACACAAAAGGCTTGGTATTTTCAGCCATGCCTAGTACTTGAGCATAACGCAGTTCTTAGTTCTTCAAAAGATTGCTGACAATCTGGCATCTAAGGTAAAGGCTCATGGACATCTTTTGTTGTTAATGCAAGCAGGGGATTGATCAGTAAAAAATAGTTAGGGATCCACTGTCAACAGTAGGAAGTGATGCCTACAAAAGCACACACGTCTTTTTGAGTTTGTGGACAGGGCATTTTATTAATGCGTTCTGGTGTTAACCTTCTAGCTCCTTCGACATAAGGTGACCTAAGTAGGTGATCGCCTGTAAACAGTACTGAAACTTCGAAAGTGAAACTTTATAACCATGGTGTGCCAAATGTAACAATAATTTCACCGTACTATCTTTGAAACCTGGTTCAGTATCAGAAGCAATTAACAAATCATCGGCATAATGTAGCAATGCATTGACTGGATAAAGTTAAAATGAATCCAACCGACCTTTCAATGCTTGACTATAGATGCTAGGACTTTCAGCATAACCTTGAGGAGCTCTACAGACTCGGAAACGGTTGCCATCCAGCGAAAATCCAAACAAATACGTGCTGTGTGGGTGTATGTGAAAGGTAAAGAATCAATTTTTTAAATCAATAACAGAGAAAAATTTAGCCGTAGATGGAATCATTGTTAAAAGTGTGGTGATATCAGGGAACACTGGGAATTGCGGGACCACTATTTTATTGACCTCGCGCAAATAAATTACAAAAGAATATACATCACTAGCACTTTTGGGAAAGTCTAGAGGCGCCCTTTTTAGGACCGGACAAATAGGATTATTGCATATGTTACTGGTGGTCTCCTTGACAACTCCCTTATGTATGAGGTCCTGAACAATATTAAGGAGAGCTTGTTCTCCTACCTTTGGTGTTTTGTACTGGGGAATGCATGGTAGTATGGCGTTGTCCTTCACTCGTTTAGAAACTGGGGGTATGTGCAATAAGCACTACATCAGTGTCAGCAGTGGCCCATAATGTGGGGGTACTTGATCAAATTCAGGTGGCAGGGGAACATATTTAGATAGGCATTGTCTAGTACCCACATCAGGACCCATGGTAATAAAAACACCATCTAGTGAACAATATATGTTAGAGTGCAGCTTCTTTAGTAAGTCCCAGCCCATTACATTTTAACCACAATTAGATGTTAAAAGGAATGGGGAATCCACAGTAAAAGGGCCAACAGTAACAGCAAGAGGGCACGAGATTGAGCTTACAACCGGTACTCCTGAAAAACCCACATAAACATTATTATGGCTAGACAGGCCTGCCCCAGGAACCAGGTGTCAGGAAATAGAGATCTTTGTGGCACCTTTCTCAACCAAGAATTCCTTAATAGATCCTTACAGATCCCCTTTGACATAAGGGCCACGCCGATCTACAGGTATGTGAACTGGTCCCTTACCCTGTCCATAGCTGAAAGACATCCTTGTCACGTCATCATCGTCGTTGTAGTACTGTCCTTCCCTGGTGTTGTCGAAATAATTGTCAGGACGGCCTACAGAGTCAGTAGTGAGTTGTTCTCCATTGGTCCCACGGCCCCTGTTTCAAGTACTCCTTCTTCTAGGGGAAGGAGTACTTGAAACAGGGGCCGTGGGACCAATGGAGAACAACTCACTACTGACTCTGTAGGCCGTCCTGACAATTATTTAGACGACACCAGGGAAGGACAGTTTACAAAAGTACAGGGCACTGATTGCGTCAGTGACCTTCTTCCTTGCAGTAAGCACACTGATTCTGTCCCAAAGGTTTCATGGGTGGCTGTCTAGTGCATGAAAGTTGTCGATGGGGTCCCCGTCCTCTAGTGTTACCTCGATATGCCTGTTGCAATAATACCTTTGTCTTCAGATCCTTATTTATTTTTATCAGTTTTGTCTTTCTCTTCATTATCCCTATGCTCATAATATTGGGCCACATTTATAATCACAGAGGGGAAAGGCGTGGACCAGCTGCTTTCAGATGCTTGAAGTCTAGACATTATTTCAGGAAGGAGGTTGGGGACAAATCTATCAACAAATAAACAGACTCCCCCTCTGTAGGCAAATCCTGCCCACTATAATCCAAAAACATCTTTTCAAACCTGGTGAAAAAATCTGAAACACTTTCGTCTTTCTTCTGCCGACAGGCAGTCAGTCTGTCCCAACTAACTATTTTGAGAGGGATGAGTGTCATATATGTTAATATGTGACCAGGCAAGGCAAATAACTCAGAACCTGGTTTGTCTCCTGGCTTTCTATCTTGGTCCCTTCCCTAATCGTGTCCCCGATCTGCCCAACTCAGCAATATGGTCTTGGGTATGTACCTGTCACCAAATATCAACTGGGACTAGTAGCCCAAAAAACATTTCAATATCCGCAAGAGTCATCACACTGGAAGAGGCAGCTTCTGTCAATTCTTTATAGTCAACAGTAGGATTTTTTCTAGGATTGGGCAATGTAGCCTTCAGGGCCAGAACTTCACTTCTTTTCCATGGAGTATAAAACCATTGTTCCTGAAATCAGGCAGCTACAGCTGTCTGGTAATCTGGCCATGTTGAGCCAACACTGCGGGAATTTCCGGGAGATAAATGGAGTGAACTTCTCGCATTGGGAACTGAGTTATTTTAGTGGGACTCTTATCATGTAGTCTGCCTCTATATGTAACTAGAATGGAAATATTCTTAAGCACTTGGGCCTGCTCCATGTTAGTTAGATAAGCGTCTTTTAATATCAAATAGTATTTGGGGCGCTTCCACTTGATGTGTGTGCATCAGAGGTCAAATAGTGTGGTGGACATATTTTTAAGGGCATGTTGCTGTACAAAAGGGACAAAAGGGTCAAAGTCTCGCATAACTTGCCATATATCCTCAAACTGTAAATTGTGCTGCGGGCCCACCATATTGCCTGTTCCACTATTACTTTTTTCTTTTACTCCCCCACACCAGATCGTATTAAAGGACCTAACCATTCCCTGGCTACAGTTAAATCTCTATCTTCAGGCCCCATTGGCAAAGGCCCTCACCCTGGAGGATGTCATGGAGGCAATCGCGGGGGTCCGGACCTCCTTGGAGACTCGTATAGACTCAGTGAACATAGAGGTAACGTTGTTGCGAGCGGATCTCCGTAAAATGGACTCTAAAGTACGAGATGTTGAGGTAAAAACCGCAGCCCTTATTGATGACACTTCTACTCTGCAGCAACAAGTGGCACAACTCCAGCAGCAGCAGCGGCAAATGGGGGACCTCCTGGACGAGTATGAAGGGCGGGCGAGACGGAACAACATCCGCATCTTGGGGGTCCCGGAGAAGATGGAGGAGCCCGCGGCCGACCTCTTTGTCGAGGATTTAATTGTGAAGCACCTCCAGCCCAAAAAGTTGTCCAACTATTTCTCAATTGAGCGAGCCCACAGAGTCCCGGGAGGGAAGCCAAAGCCAGTGGCCCTCCCCCGACCCATCATAGCGAGGGTCTTCAACTTCAGAGACCGGGACGTCATCCTTCAAACGGCCAGGGCAGGTTCGCCGCTAAGAATAAACAACGCCCACATTACATTCTTTCCGGACTTCACGGTGAAGGTGCAAGCAAGGAGACGCAGTTTTTTGGAAGTTAAAAAGGCCCTGCGAGATCAACACATTAAATACTCCATGCTGTTCCCGGCCAAACTGCGTGTTGAATTGGAGGGCAGGGTCTGGTTCTTTCTGTCCCCGAGCGAGGTGTGGGACTGGCTGGAGGGCTGGCGAAGGGCGGAACAGACCTCGGGCATGCGGGGAGCATCTGGTGACCAGTGAGATCTCCGGAACTCTTGAGACTGAACGGATGGTATTCCCGTGCTACTACTATTTGGTCCAGTATGGTATGCTCCTTACATGGGGTAGCGGTGGGCAGTCTTAGCTTTGTGTCATGATGCCTTGACCCAGCTCTCCCTTCCCCCCCCCCCACCCCTCCCTTTTCTTTAGTGGCCTTTAGTTGTCTTAACATTAATAGGTAGCTTGTATTGGGTGGATACACCGCAGATGACCACGATGGCTAATGATGGCACCAGAATACTTGAGGTTGGACTAATGGACATGCCGCAAGGTGACCATCCTTATCACCCAGTGCTGTGTGATTTTTGAATTGAGAGACAAGGGGTAACCTAGGCCTTGTGTCTTATCCCTTGATCCTGTCCTTTCCTCCCCCCTTCCTCCCCTTCATTTCTCGATCCCCTGTGGCTCTGGTTCGCCTCAGAACTGGTACACTCTTGCTATTATGTTGACGTGCACACTGATGTGTATTTGGCTCCTACATTTCACCGCCCCAAACTGATTCCTCCACTTTCAGGCGAGAGGCATCATCGGCTCACCAGGTACCCCGTTTATGGTTGGGAGGGCGACAGGCACTCTGCCGAGTTGGGGTTTCAGGTCCGCAGGCAGGGAAGCAGGGTGGGGGGATACCGGGTTTGGGGTTGTTTGTTTGTTTGGTTTTTGTTTCACAGATCCTATCGCAGTCCTACATCATATCTCCAATGGTACTTGTTTATTCTTTTGGTTGTTTGCAGAGTCCTCCTCGATTTTGGGCATAATGGACGCCACCGTCCGGCCTCTGTTACCACTTTCTCTTTTAGGGATGCTTGTCCTTGTTCCCCTCTGGCTCGGCCCCCGACTGCAATCATACTCATATTGATGGCCATGGAGTTATTTATAGCCCCTCCTGGTGGGCCCTCTAGCCATCTTTCAGCATATAAACCACCATGACACAATCACACACTAGGGCGCTCACCCTGATGACGTGGAATGTTAATGGCCTTGGAAGCAAGGTGAAGAGAGGAGTGATGCTGCAGTATCTCAAACGTCACGCTCCTGATTTGGTGTTGCTCCAAAAGACACACCTGATGGGCAACACTTGTCGAACACTCCATCGAGAGGGGTACAGTCTATTGGTACACGCCGGTTTTACCACTGGCTCTCGAGGCATTGGCATTCTTGTCAAGAAAAATCTTCCACTTACTTGTACTAAGACGTGGGCAGACCCCCTAGGCCGCTTCGCGGTGGCCGAGACCACATGGGAGGGACGACACCTAAACGTTGTCTCGGCCTACATCCCACCAGCACTGAGCAAGGATGCATTGACGACCCTAGAACGGCTGCTTTTAGACCTCCCTCAGGGTACACTGGTAATTGGGGGGGACTTCAACATGACGATGAACGATGCTATAGACAGGCATCCCCTGCTTGCTTCCCATTGGCGGGGTTCGGACCTTCTAGACTTTACGCAGGCGATGGGTTTGGAAGATCTCTGTCGGACGTCTCATCCCGACACCTCTTACTCCACACACTATTCCAACGCGCACAATAGTATGTCCCGTATTGATTACATTTTTTGCCACACAACAGATGTAGGTTTCTTTCGCAACCCAAAGGGTCTTCCCCGAGGTATCTCGGATCACTCTCCGCTTACTGTCGAGCTTACCTACCATCGGCAGGTGACTAGGAGACCCATAGTCATCAATCCATGGCTCCTAAAAATCCCTGACATCAGAGATAGTCTACTTAAACATACAGAGTATTACTTTGCCGAGAACCTTGGATCGGTCCAGTCGGCCGTCACGATCTGGGAAGCGTATCAAGCCGTTATTATGCAAAGAGCGATAGCTCTTAAGTCCGGATACCAACTTAAGCAATCCGAGCTACTGCTCCAGACTGAAACCGAGTTACTCCGCTTGGAGTCAGACTTTAATACTAACCCATCCGATGAGACAGCTGCCCGTCTCAGACTTAAACAACGCGAATACAAGATGATGGCCTTAGAAAAGGCTCAAGCCCGATTGTTTAAAACTCGCCATCGAGTCTATGAGCTGGGGGACAGGGCAGGTAAAATGCTTGCTTGGCTAGAACGCTGCGAACAAGGCTCTAGATGGGTTCCGCTGCTGGTCCGTCCTGATGCCTCACGCATCACTGACTCACTGGCTATAGCTGAGGCCTTTGCAGATCATCTGGAAGAGGTCTATTACTGTAGAGCATACTACTCAGCGGACAAATCCTGACTCCTTCTGGAGGAAATGCAGTTACCCACTCTCTCCGACTCGGATAGGGACGAATTGGACGCTGATCTCACAACTGAGGAGCTTATGAATGCTCTGTTTGCGATTAACTCGGGCAAAGCTATGGGGCCTAATGGTGTCCCCATTGAGTTCCTCAAGGGGATGGCTCAGGAGGTGATCCCTCACTAGGCTATGTTTGAGGAAAGTCTTGAACGCGGCAGTCTGCCGCTTGACCAGCGCCTGACCTCAATAGCAGTCATCCATAAACCTAACAAATCACCCACTGACTGTGGCTCTTATAGGCCGATTTCTCTCATAAATGCTGAGGTCAAGATTCTGGCCAAGCTCCTGGCTACCAGACTCCTTACGGTCCTCCCCTCCCTGGTGCATGACGACCAATCGAGATTCCTTCTGGCCGTAACACGGCCTTAAACCTCCGTAGACTGCACAACGTCTTGGGTAGACAGCCCTACATACAGGAGGATGCTGCAATTCTGTCCCTTGATGCCACCCTGGCATTCGATTCCATAGAGTGGTCTTACCTTTTTGAGGTCCTGAGACGCTTTGGATTTGGCCCTGTTTTCATTCAATGGGTCCGATTATTATACACTGACTAGCAGCCCGTCCCGACGTTGTCCGGGTATGAAATAGAATGTGTGTAATGTGTGTATTTGGCAAGGGCAAATTATTTTAGACAAACATTTTTGTTTCATTAGAAGCCCAGCTGCAGCCCTGGTTGATGTTAGCAGGTGCGTGTAATTGGTGTAGTGATTCGCCACTTGAGCCCGGCTACAGCCCTGGTTAATGTTAGCAGGCGCGTGTAATGTCGTTGTATGAGAGAGTTATCAGCCGCGGGTAAATCGGTTTAATGAGAGAGTTGAGTGACAGCGAGTAGGAGAGGCTGCAGTAATTGTCCCCGCAGACACGCTCATATGCGTGTTCCCCCGCTGGAGGCCCAGATGCAGGCCTGTTTGATGTTAGCAGGCGCAAGTAATTAGTGTACTGATCTGCCCCCTGAGCCCCGCTAGAGCCCTGGTTGATGACACGTGTAATTTTGTTGAATGAGAGAGAGGCTGCCGTATCGTTACTTACCAGGCCTCCAGGTGAACGTGTTTGTCACACCCCCAGCACACAGCCACAGCAGACGATCTTCTGATTAATGTACGACCCACATGGCATGAAGGACCAAACGTAGCACACGCCCCCATCGTTTCTCACGCCCCCAGTGTGCCCCTGGATGCGGCGCAATTGCGTTAACATGGCATGAAGGCCAAACACACGCCCCCAGCGTTTCTCACACCCCCCACGTGTCACGCCCCCAGCGTGTCCCTTGATGCTGCGTAGCACCGTAATTGGCGCTTGTATGTACGACTCACATGGCATGAAGGGCGGACACACGCCCCCAGCGTTTGTCACGCCCCCAGCGTTTGTCAAGCCCCAGCACACGCCCACAGCCTACGATGTGATGGACGTTCCACACGCCCCTCGTACAACGCAGACACGCCCACAAGGGACTACTTTGCTGGCACTGTTCTTTTACCGTTTAAATGTATAGAGGAGTTGGCCTAACGGCTAAGGCGCTCGACCTCGGACCTGGGGATCTGGGTTCGAGTCTTGGTAACGACGCCAAACATCCTGTGATTCTGGGCAAATCACTTAGTCTCCCCATGCCTAACAAAAATGAATGTGTGTCCTCATGTAACGTAACTGGTGCTATGTAAAGCGCTCTGATACTGATTCAGTTCGGGTCAAGTTCGCGCTATATAAAACTCTGCACAAAAAAATATATATATAGTGGCCGTCTGCATAGCCTATGTCCTTCTGCTGCAACTTTCCTTTCCAACGCTGTATTGGGTGTTGTGATTGGTGCTGTGGTTACTGAGATTACCCGCCTCAAAGGTTTGGGCTCTCTCTTTATAATATTAGTATGGATTTGTTGGGCCAGGTACGGGTCAACGCCCGCACCTCCAAACAATTCCAACTGCATAGGGGGACCAGACAGGGATGTCCCCTCTCCCCCCTCCTGTTTGCACTCACCTTAGAACCCTTAGCCCATTGGATTCGAACTGATGTTTCCATCAAGGGGCTGCGGTGGAATGATGATACGATTGATAAAATATCCCTATATGCAGATGATATTCTTGTTTATGTCTCCTATCCCAAATCCTCCATTAACAGTCTGTTACATGTCATTACAAATTTTGGTAAATATTCTGGTTTCTCAATCAATTGGTCCAAATCGGTTTTATATTGTCTTCATGGTCCTCCACCCGCTCTTCCGAGAGGGTTCTCAATTGCCGTGGCCAGGGACGGATTTAAATATTTGGGCATTTGTGCGACTCCGAATCCCCAAATCTTCTATGACCACAACCTAAAAAATCCATTACAGAGAAGTCATAGCGACGTATCTCACTGGCGTACGCTGCCCTTATCCCTCCCTGGCAGAGCGGCTCTTTTCAAGATGTTAGCACTCCCGCGTTTTTTATATGTCTTTCAAAGTTGTCTATTCCCAATTGCTGACTCCTACTTCCGAGCATTGGAGGGTGACATACGGCTCCTCCTGTGGGATGGAAAGGCGCCTCGAATCGCCCTGAACAAACTCACTCGGGGTTGGTACGATGGGGGTATTGCCTTGCCAAACATGCGCCTCTACTACTGGGCCTCCCAATTGGTGGCTACCAACTCCTGGATTCACGGGTCACCTACGAACCCGGCCTTTCATTTAGAACGCTACCAGACAGGACGGGAGGGGTACCTGGGCGCCCTATATGGTAAATTCCCCCGAAATCGCTATGTGGGACCAATGTCACAAACCATAGCCATTTGGCATTGAGCCACCAAGAGCTTGGGATGGTCCAAAGTGTTTACTAAAGCTACCTCTGGGCCTCACAGAAGCTAGGGGCCCGATGTAGGTAAATCTAACTTACCGATTCATAAATACCGAATTTTACCAATTCTGTATTTATAAATCGGTAAATTAGATGTAGATAAAAAATCGGTAATTTTTACCGATTCGGTAGGATTCGGTATTTGCCATTGATTGCTATGGGCCTTGAAGCCCATAGGAATCAATAGCAAATACCGATTTGGTAATTACCGAATCAGTAAAATTACCGAATTGACAGGGGGAACAGCGTGTCACTTTGACACCCTGTTGCACCCCTGTTTCAGGCTTGGGTGCCATGTGACACACATACATGCCCTTAGGGCATGTCTGTGTGCCACATGCACAGGTGTGCATGCACAGATGTGCATGTACACAGGGATTCGGTATTTACCATGTAATAGTATTACATGGTAAATACCGAATCCTGAATGCCCTGTAGCACTGACATTTGAAAATACATATTCGGTAAATTTACCGAATCGGTAAAATTACCGAATATGTATGTTTTCTGCACACCTACATAACAATGTCCAAATACCGGTCGGAAACGGCCGAAAATCGGTATTTTCGGCCGTTTCTGACTGGTATTCGGGCACCTACATCTGGCCCTAGGTTCCCTTTGCCATCATAAGGTATTTGATAGATGGGACATGATAGGCATTTCCACCCTGGGCGACTTGATCCACAAAGGGAAACTATTGACTTTCACCAAGCTCCAACAGCGCCACTCTCTTGCCCGGACCGAGGCCTTCCGGTACCTCCAAATTACACATGCTATTACTACGAATGTATCCGTCCTTTCCTCCCTTCCAGAGGCCTCACCTCTTGAGGATAGGTTATTATCGGAACCTCTCCTGACAAAGAGGCAATTTCTTGCACATACCGCAAATTATGCAACAATATGCCCGACTCCTTCCAGTCCTCACGAGACAAGTGGCAGGGGGATGTGGCAGACCTGGAGGATGACGAATGGAGATCGGCGCTGATGTCCCCCAGGGAAACGGCGATAAACCACAGCTTCAGGTTGATCCAAATCCTACACAGAGCCTACATGTCCGCTCCTCTCCTGGCCAAACTGGGTAGGCGCCCTGATGACAAGTGTCTCCGAGGTTGCGGCCTCCCTGGTTCCTTTTACCATGTTCTATGGGAATGTCCAGTAATCCAGCAGTTTTGGGACAGGGCGGCTCGAAAAATGACAGAAGCGGTAGGGAAGCCCATTCCTCTCTCCCCTAAAGAGGGGATTCTTAACGTGTGGGGTGCCACAGACCTCACGGAGGTGGAGCTTCAATAGGTGGCCTTGGGTTGCCTGTTGGTGAAGCGTGCAGTGGCAATGCAATGGGGTGCCCCCTAGAGGCCTCTCCTAGTAGGTTGGGTGGCGGAAATGGATAGATGCATGCTGGCTGAAAAATCTGTATTTAAGATCAGCGGTTGCCCCAAGAAATGGGACAAAAAGTGGGGTCACTGGAATGCTTATAGAGGTGAGATCTGTACCTCCCCCATGGATATGGCCATGGATAGGGCTGGACCTAGACGGTGTTATGCTCTTTAATGTGATTTTCTTTCTGTAATGCCCATCATGTCTGATTCTGTACAACATGGGATCCGTGCACACGTCAATTATTACAATGTACAGTATTGCTAGGCAAATCATGCACAATATAACACCAAGTCAATAACGTTGATATGATCTTGATTGTTGTAATCTTCAGTTCAGATTTTGTTTGCAACGCCCAGCCAACACGTGTTTCGTCAGGGTGGTAAACCCACGACTTCGTCAGGGCTCGAAATGGGCAGTGGTGTTACAGTATACGTTGCGAGATCTCTACGCTCTCCGCCGGTTGTACTTCCGTCCCGGCTGTCGGGTTCAGACTGTGTAAAAATCAACACTGCGTATATCCAGCAGCTTATGTTCTGTTTTGGTGTCCTTATGTTGTAAGGCACCGCTCGTGTGTACACGACCAATATCCAAAACGGACGCCGCAGCTCCTGTACCGCCGTCGTCTCGCGTCCTCGTGTGTGAACATAAGCTGCTGGATATACGCAGTGTTGACTAGCCAACTCTGATTAATTGAGAGGCAAGAGTGTGGGTGGGGGCCATGGCATCACACTGGTACCTTATCCTCCAGGAAACACTGACTCAAGCTTATTTTTCTCCCCTCTTGTATAGGGCATGGCCACCCTTATTTAGGTAATCCACTGGAGCCACACACGGGACATGGGTTTCTAATCTCCCAGGATCCTCAGAATTTAGACCAGATAGCTGGCACCCATCGGACTCCAGGATACTTATCCTCCCCAGAGGAATACGGTACCCCATCCACAGTTGGGACTAACAGTAAGTCCCATGCCGGCCCCACAGCCAAGCATTCCATCGCATGACGCACTTTCCACTAGCCTCTGGCCGGGCTCCCAAACATGCATCCCCACCACCTTGATGCATGATTATTAAGCACCCATGCATGCACCTAATTAGCACCCACTGCCACTTGACAGACACACATGATCTATATAGCACGGGTCAGCATGCACCACTAGCCCTAACGTTGCATATGACCGACTGGAGGAGAATAATATATACTTTTTCTTTCTTTCACCATATTTGGATCTGGTGGTCAATTTTTTATTTACACTCACCTGGATGTCACTTGCCAGTGCAATGTTGCTATTTGTTTGATGCACCAGGATGAATGTATGGATGTATTCATATTATCCTTATAGGTACTTCGTCTTTCTTCTGTCCTGAAGAGGCCTGCATTTTCTTGGCCGAAAAGCATCAACACTTCTACTGGAGGAGTCTCTATAGTTTCCAATCAATTTTCAAAGACATTTTGATACACATCAAGAATATAGAAGGCGCAATTGCTCCTCATGTGTGTACAATCCACAGACTATATCCGGTATGGACTGAGTAAAAATCAGAGAACACAGCCATATCTGTTGAAAACAACTGGAAGACCGAAAAAAATAAACTTCCGAGTTGGCACATTTATTGCTGAGTTTTTGATATATGTTTTATGTGTGTGTTGATGGTCCCTAATACATGTTTTCTTATTTGGTTTATTTGTGCATGTTTAATGTGCTTTACAACACTGTATAAACCAGGTACTTACTTTAGGAATGATTGATTATAGGCTTTACTAAAATGTCAAAATAAATTTGCAGAAATTGTGTATACAGACCCAGTGAATAATTTATGTAATCATTGGATAACTAACGATAATTTGTTCCCGCTATACACAACTTTTCAAGTCAAGTCAAAGTAACTTTATTTGGTTACAGAGACCATAAAAGTTTCAAAACAAACATTACAGATGAACATTTCCATTACCTATTTACACAGCGGCATAGATAAAACTATTAAAAGAGAAATTCATGAAAATCAATCATTTTAAAAAAGATATCGTCCACAACACACAGTACATTAACACAGCAGAATTATATCATCAATCATGACTCATAACATTTCCTAATGTCCATTGCAACTTTTATTTATTTATTGGTATTTTCCACACAGTGTTATGAACATTACAAACAACTTGCCAGTTGCCAATCAATACATACATTCTTTACATCCATGTATTTCCCTCATAACAGATTGTACTACATCCGTGCATCTTGCTCCTCAGCGTGTAACCAGGTGATGTGTTGTCTACTCCGACATTAAACATTTAGATATCTATATATTCAAAACGCACATTAAACAAAAAGAGACAAAAAACGTGCAGCCCAATACATCCAACTTATCCTATCTTATTTTCGCCATCAGGCACGTCACATTGATCCAGATTATTTCTCATGCAACAATCCCTGTCTCATTAGCTTCCATTTTCTGCAGATTTCGTAGCGCCCACCCACATGGTCACTGCTGTCTCTTGTTCCTCTCCACTCTCCCCCTGCAGTTCCCGGGCCCATAACACAAATGGCTCCTATATATCTTTAGGTCTGGATGCTGATGGCATTCCCAAAAAGTGGTTAATTGTGAATGCCCGAATGTTACGTCACGCAGCTCTTCTTTTATACTGGGAATCCTTGTCCTCCCCAACGTAGTGCCACGTATCTTCTACATATCCCAACAACCCTTGTATGGGGTCGGGGTGTCTGGTGGGCCCATGATATTGTGTATTATTATAATTACATTGGCCCAGAATGGCGCAAGCTGGGGACAGCCTCATGCCATGTGTAAGAACGAGGCGGAGGCAAAGCCACATCTCCAGCAACCATCATCCTCCCTTAGCCCCATACGATGCACGATGACAGGGGACCTGTAAAATCCATGTAGATATTTAAAGTGTATTAAGCGAAGTTTGTAATTGGGTGATAGGGCCGTAAGCTGGCTGCAGCAGTATGCCCATTGTTCTTCCGTGAGCGGCTCTGGCAGCTCTTCATTCCATGCCTGTAACGCCCATGGTTTTGTCAGTGGGGCTGAGTGTTGCATATTATTGTAAATGCATGAGATTAATCTACGCAGAGATTCCGACTTTAGGACATTCTCTAGAGAAAGCAGTGTAGGTGGTGGACTTGCAGCGTTCTACATGTGGCCCTAAGCGTATGATAACAAGAATAGTTAGGAGAAAGGAACTGCTTCATCTTCCACCTCTTCAGGTGTGGGGCAGAACGTGTCTTCGGGATATAAATCCTCAAACTTACGGATCCCCATTTTGAATGCCGATGCCCTGCTAGCACCTTCTTCCATCGTAGGTAACTGTGGGTTATGTGCAGAGGTATGGATGGGGCGTAGAGGATTGAATGATGTGCTCTTTTCTTTAGTTCATGCCAGGCCCACCTTAGGGTGTTGACTGTGTCTATGTCTTCTCAGGGTCGTTTGCAGGTGTGTACTATAGTGCTACTTGCAGAGGTGCAGATGCTGCCGCTTTCGCCTCCACCGCTGTATGGGGTAAAAATGGGGTTGGATGCACCCAATAGTGTAGGAATTGCGCCTGTGCACTCAGAGCATACAGTTGTATGTCCGGTGCTCCTAGGCCCCCCTGGCGCAAATGCAGGGTAAGGAGCTCCCACGACACTCTGGCTTGCCCACCTGCCCAGATCAGCGACACCAACCGGGATCTGACTGTTTTGAAAAATGTTTGAGTGAGGGGAAGTGGTATATCGACAAATAGGTAGAGTAGCTTAGGCAGCACCACCATCTTAACTAACTCTATTCTTCCCGCTAAAGATAAAGGGAGTTCGACCCATGCCATAACTTTTTCTTGCAGCCAGTCTATGGCTCGTCTGTCGTTTATTTCCCATAGGTCCTGTAGTTTCCTGCTGAGCCATATCCCCAGAGATTTTTTCGGTTTGATAGCTCACTTCAGGGGAAATTCGGTGGAAGAAGGGGTGGTGTTTTCCATCAGGGGTTAGATGAGTGATTTATTCCAGTTAATGGAGATCCCGGACAGTCCCCCAAATTTGATAAACTTCCGCAGTAGTGGATCAAGGTTAGTGGCAGGGTCAATGACATACAATGTGACATCGTCAGCATACAGCAATATTAAAAGGCTCCAAGTGCTGAACCCAATTCCTCTGGCGGTGTGATGCTGTCTGATGCGGGCTGCAAGAGGTTTCATGGCTATGGCAAAAAGTAGTGGGAAGAGGGGCATCCCTGTCTCGTTCCCCGTGAAAGGGCAAATGGTTGTGACAACAGTTTATGAACCTTTATCCGAGCAGATGGCTGTGTATATAGCAGTCATATGAGGCTAAGAAACGGCTAGCTAAACCCCATTCGCTCCAAGACGCGAAACAGGTACGGCCATTCAAGCGTGTCAAACGCTTTTGTAGCGTCAAGTAAAACTGCAGCTGCTTGCACATCAGGATGGAGGTAGTGGACAACGGTAAAGAAGGTTCTGAGGTTGTCGGATGTAGATCTCCTGGGGATAAAGCCCAATTGATCCAGATGTGCAACGAGCGGAAGTAAGGGTTGTAACCTGTTTGCGACCAGTTTCGCCAATATCTTTACGTCTACATTTATGAGCAACAAAGACCTATAGGAATCCAACTCATTTTCAGGCTTCCCGGGTCTCAGCAATGTTATTATTATGGCCTCTCTCATCGTGGGGAGTAATATGCCCGAGGTCTGTGCCTCTTTAAATAGTGCAGAAAAGCGTGGCGCTAATTCCTCCACATTCGTCTTGTAAAACGCAGTGGTTAAGCCATCCGATCCTGGAGCTTTATTTAGTGGCAAACTCTTTATTACCTGGGCTACATCCTCCACCATGAACGGGTTGTCTAAGTATTCGATGTGCCCCCGCCCTAACCAGAGACGGTCTAGTGATTCTAAGAAAGGCCGTAGGTATTGCGGAGTTGCAGGCTGTTGGGAAGTGTATAACTCAGAATAAAAATCGAGTGTGGTTTTTTTGGCCTCTAATTACTGGATTTTGCGTGCTTTTTAATTCAGTTACGAAGTCCTCCCCGTCCTATCCCCCTCCCCGGATCTCCTGGCCTAAGCGTGTTTCCCTACAAATGTTACCTCCTGCTGCGCCTCCTTCTCAAATTCCAGCAACTTCACTTTCAATTGGGCCAATGTCTTACAGTCGCCAGTGGCATAGAACTCTGACTCTAACTCTATGATTTGTTTCTCTACCATTTCAATTGTGACTCGTATTGACTTTCGGACTCCTGCCTGACAGGCTATACAAGTACCCCTGATTACTGTCTTGAAAGCCTCCCATAACGAAGCCTGAGTAGTGACAGAGCCTTCATTCAGGGTTAAATAGTCAAGTATATCACTTCTAATTTCTTCCCTGAACACATCGTTTAGGAGGGCTTCCTGTGGCAGTCGCCAGGTGAACATCAATGGGGACGAGTTTGGCAGCGTCAACCGTAGGAGGCATGGCGCATGGTCTGATAAGGATCTGGGGAGGTGCTGTACCTCATTAACCCATGTGGCCACATCCTTAGACACCAGCAGTCGAACCTGGACCAGGCCTTGTGATGTTCAGAAATGCACGTACCCTCCTTGATCATTGGGTGATTGTGTCTCCAAATGTCAATGAGTTCCCCATCTTCAATAATTGATTTCAGTGCAGCACAGGCTGCCGGGTGTAGTGTCCTAGAGACTCCCTTCCTATCCAAGTCATTGTCTAGTATAGCATTGAAGTCCCCTCCCCAAATAATAGTATCACAGTTTGTCGCCCTCACTTTAGCCCATATGTCTTGAAAGAAAATTGGGAACATCTACATTCGGACCATAGACTGCAACAAGCACCACCTGTGATTCACCCCACCCACCATGTATTATAATGTACCTGCCTTCAGGACCTGTCAGTGTTTCACTATCTCTCCAGTCTAACCCTCTTCTGATCAACACAACGCCCCTTGAGTAATTCGAGTAAATGAAAGAGTAAACAGAACCCCATCTACTGCGCCTCAACCTTGGAGACGGTGTAGCGTTTATGTGTGTCTTTTGCAACATGCATAAATCTATCTGATGGCGTACTAGATATGATTGGACTAGTCTTGTCTTCCGGTAGTCGTTCAACCCACGAATGTTCCACGTTAAACAATTTAGCGTACTCAGTGGTGGACCACCTAACATCCCATATATTTACAATAGGAACAGAGCACGGTACAGAAGGCCAAACCTCCCAATGGATGTATTGAAATCTGCATAGCATGATGCTGGCATTAAACATAACAAACCCTTTCCCTTTCAATCCCCCCACGCACTCCAACCCCCCAATCAGATTGTAGAAATCCCGTCCCACATAACGCAACACAAATTTTTGTGTTGGGAGCTCTCCCATGGGGTGCAGTTAAGCCGGCTAACTTCTCTGTAGTGCACAGGGTGGCCGAGAGTACTGCGGAGTGTGCTGCATATTTAATGCTAACATAGATATAGGGCAGAACGCTGTAGAACTCAGGTCCAATGTCAATAAAAACAATCTTTGTAATCTGGAATAGCAATGAACTGTGCTGTCCTGATCCAGTCAATTATGTAGTCAAGTGTGCATTGTATATAACAGTACGATACCCATGTTAATCGTTATTGCTGAGGAATTCAGCCGGAGATTTTGCAGAGCCTTGGGCTTGTCTGCTCCTGCCTCCGATTCCCCCCAACGTGTTTGGCAAACTTTAAGACGGACTTCACATCTGTAAAAAAAATGGGCCGTTCGATCCTGCAATACTTTAAGCTTGACGGGGTACAGCAGTGAGAAGGGAATCTGCGCTTGAAGCAGGACGTGTTTTGCAGGCAGGAACTCACGTCTTGCCGCCTGCACAGCCGGCGTGAAATCAGGAAAGAAGGAGATGGTGTTTCCCTTGTGTGAGATTGTCCCTTTTTGCCTGGCTAACCGTAGAATGAGATCACGGTCTTGGTAATTCAAGAGTTTTGCAAGAATGGGCCTGGGTGTAGCACCAACTGGAGCCTTGGGACCCAGTGAGCGATGTGCCCTCTCCACCACGAACACAGTGGACAAGTGGGGATCGAAACGTTCATGGAGCAGGTCTGCGATATAAGTCTCCATCTTGGAGATGGCAGTCGTTTCCGGTATCCCGGTAATGCGCAGGTTGTTCCTGAGGGATCGCGCCTCAAATCCTCATTCTTGGCTCGGATGATTCCCAACACTTTTTCCATGTGTAGCAGCTGTTCCTTTGTTTCCACTTGGTACTCGTGAAAGTCTGAGCTGCGATTTTCTAGTACGTCCAAGCGGGTCTCATGCGTCCCCACCTGTGTCTTGACCGCGTCCAGTTAAGTAGTGAGCGCACCCAGTTTGGTGTCAATACTGCACAGGTTTGAACGCATTTCTAGCATGAGTGTTCTTGGGTCTTCCCCTTGGTCCTCCGTCTGTGTTTCAGGCATTTTCTCCGTGTTGACATCCAGATCCAATTCTGTGTGTCTCGTGGTACTTTTATTGTCAAACGTTAGTTTCGGCTGCTTGGCATCTTGTTTACCCATGTTCCCGAATGCAGGCAGTGTATGTTGGGTATATTTATATCCTGATGTGACTGGTGCTGACACACAGCGCGACCCAGAGCAGTGTCCTGCACGTATTCTATATGGCTCCCCTCTTCGTGCACTCCACCTGGGATGAGGTCTGACAGCTTTCAAAGGTGACCCTGGGTGCTTACTGTTGTTTGCAACGTTGCCCTGCCCTTCCGCTGTCAGCCTGTGCCAGCCGTTTCTTGCCACCGGGCCTTATCTAAGTGTTCTAATCGTGTGGCAGTTTTGCCTGATATTTAGTCGCCTTCACCTCCAAATCCAGCAGAATTGACTTCAGTGCACACACTCGTCTTTCTGTTTCTGATGTTGGCGGGGAGTGCCACCTACTCATTATGCCTTACTTGGTTTCCTGTCAAATTGCTGGTCTTCCTACAGCGCTGCAGCGGCTCCGTCCATGCTCAATGCACCCTCCGATGTCGCCACACACACAACTGTCGGAAATGCAATGTAGTCCGCAAGCACTTTATCCCGGGTCTTCTAGTGCTCAGCAACTTGGCAGTGCCCCCCCTCAAGTGCCCCCATGCTCCTCAGCTGTACCTATTGTGAAGATGGCAGCTCCTACCGGCCACCTCAAATACGGCGCCCCCCCCCCAGCGCCTTGAGACCCTAGCGGGTGAGTAGTGCGCTTTACAAATACTCTGGATTGATTGATTTATAGCCCTTGCCCACATGATGGTGGCCATATAGTGACAGTGGCCATCTTGTGATGGTGGCCATCTTTGGTTATATCGACACTGTGTAATAGAATTTATAGGAGAATGAAGAGATTAAGTAAAGTGCAAATATCAAGACAACCACAAACTATGTACAACCGCAATTAAGGAACTAGCTGAGCTCTACTTGGCACTAGCTAATGGACTAATTGACATATTCTAATCAAGATCGAGCCAAGTTCAAAGAACAACAATATATGGCTTATACACTTGAAGAACAGCATCAGAATAGCATCAGAACAGTAATAAACAATGATACTAAGAACAAATACTGTAACAACTAGAACAGCAACAGAGAGTGAGGAAATGAACACTAGCAAGACTCACTAGTTATTCAGAGAATTCAAACAGTATCTTGCACACCAATGACAGGAACATGGCACAGAACACAAGAAACTCAGTGCAATTGACCAACCCAGTGATTTTAAAAGGAACTATGCACAATAATTAACATAACTATCTTAAGAACTCCATTTAACCCTAATATTCCACCACCATGGCAAACACCAACCTCCAAGAAGAGTACAAGCCAGATGAAGTTCCCAATCCTACACCTCATTCTACACAAAATGGAAGGAATGAAGTTAAGACGTAACCAATCAGTTTAAAAATGGTAAAAATAGAGCTAAATGGACACTCTTTTATCCATAATTTTTTTTACCTACGCTGACCAAAATCATAAACAAAGATGAATCATGAACACCCATCCTGGTACTAATTTCAGATAAGATGCAAAATGCAGAAGGGAATATCGAAATCCATGGGAGAAATACAGCAAATCATAATGGCAGAATTGGTTGTCCAGTACAGCATGCTCTCCCTTAAGAATCCAGAATATAACAACCTGAGCATCCTGGGATTTCCTTAAGGAGTGAAGCAGGGTCATACTGACACATTTATAGAAACCTGGGTGCGCTCCTGGATGCCCAAAGAGAAACTTTCACCCTTGTTTGCCGTGGAGCGGGCCCACCGCTCTCGGGCTTCCAAGCCTCTGCCTGGAGCTCCTGCTCGCCCCATCATCCTGAAAATCTTCAACTTACGGGACAGGGACGCTATCTTGGGGGCAGCCAGGGCGCATGGGCCGCTGCAGTTCCAGAACTCCAGAATTATGGTCTTCCCAGACTACTTCATGGCGGTACAGACTCAGCGGCGACCCTACGATGAAGTCAAACAAAAACTCAGAGCTATGGGCCTTCGTTATGGTCTCCTCTTCCCGGCTCGGCTCAAGGTCATCTTCCAGGAAAAGACATTCTTCTTCGACACCCCCAGGCGGCATGGACCTGGCTCACGGAGGAGCAGCCCCTCCTGCCTGGACCGACCCTCTCTCCCGCCCGGAGGGTCCGCACACAGCTGCACCCGGACATGCCTAAGCCCCGGCGGCGGCGGACCGGGTCCCGACGGAGGGGCAGCCACCGGGGAGAGGAGTCTCGCTCGCCAACTGCGCAGACTCGGCGCTCTCCACCCCGGACCCTGATTCGGAGATCCGCCTCCCCCAACCTGACTACTTCACTGATTGATATGGGCAGCGTCGCGGGGCCCGCTGAAACTCTGCGGAGGGCTGTGTTGGACTCGGACCTGTCCGGGAGCCCTGTGATCCGTGCATCTGGTGGGGAGGAGGACATCTGACCTGCGCTGCACGATGCCCAATCTGTGCCTCACCTTTTGAGAGTTCTCGCAATGTGACTGCTTTTGATCTTCCTGAGTCGGGGCAGACCCGGCTCTACTAACCCTCCCGGTTTGGTGCTTAGATCTCCATCTCAGTCCCGGGACTGGTAGACTCTACTGGTTGCAAGATTATCGTATCATGATTACAGCTGATGGCATTTTATCCAATTACATGGAGGGGGTCCAGCTCAGCCATGTCCCTGTTTGCTAACCGTTTTAACTTAGCAGTTTACCTCATTGTGGGGTTGATGGGGTTTTCTTCTGGGCGACAGATGCTTCCGCTTCAGAAGTGTAGGGTGGGGGTGTTGGGGGGCGAGGGGAGGGGGGAAGACCATTGTCTCCCAACAGTTTGTTGTTTTTAGCTGCCTTCGGGCCGCTGTTTCCTATTCGCATTGGTAGCCTGCGCGCACATAGCTGTCCTTGCTGACGACACGCAGATCAACAGTCCCCGTACCTTCAACTCAAGGCCTCAGGCCCCGGGTGGGTGTATCCCTTGGGTCTCGGACGTCCCCATGCTTACATCCGTCCCTCCACACACCACTCATCTAAATGTCCCACACCTTCAGTAGGACTCTCCACATCCTCTCCTGGAATGTTAACGGCCTTCTTGACCGAATCAAACACACGGCCGTCCTCCGGAATGCCCATCGTCACGCGCCTGTTATCCTGTTTCTCCAAAAAACACACCTCCTGGGCTCACAATGCAACTTCCTCACCCGCTATGGGTTTGACAGGGTCTGGCACTCTGGTTTCATGCGTGGTTCCCAGGGGTGGGGGGAGGCGGCAATTCTACTTAGGAAAGGGCTTCCCTTTACCCTGGCCAGAGCCGAGACTGATAAGCAGGGCCTTTATGTGGCCGTGACGGGGACGATTGAGGGACACCCTCTGAACCTCCTGTGGACATACATTCCCCCCGTGGTCATGGCCTCTACCCTTCTTCGCCTCACACCGGTGATTTCTTTCTTTCCACAGGGCCTGTATGTGGTAGGGGTGACTTTAACGCCGTCCTGCAGCCCTTGTGTGATGCGACGGTCACTCCATCGGCTCCCCGTCATGCCTCTGCGAGGCGCCTCTCTGGTTGGGCATCTGCCCTGGGCCTCTGTGACATCTGGAGGGTGTGGAACCCCAGTAAAGAACAATATACCCACACCTCGGCGGCTCACCACACCCACTCCCGTATAGACCTGCTCCTGATGCCCGCGACGGACTGTCAATTGATGTACGGGGCTGCTATATTGCCCAGAGGGATCTCGGATCATTCCCCCATCTCCCTCCGTATCAGAACCTCCCCTGTTGGCCCATGTGCAGTTTGGTGACTGAACGCCTGGTTCCTGCAGGACTCTGCACTGGTGGAATCCCTCGGACAGGAACTGCGTCACTATTTTTCGACTAATAAGGGCTCGGTTCCCTCACCCGTGACGCTGTGGGAGGCCGGGAAGGCCATGGTTCGGGGTGTGGCCAGAGGGCTGGTCCATGCGAAACGTGTGGAGCAGGCCGCCCAGCTTGTGCAACTGGAGGCCCAGGCAGTGCAGTTGGAGGGTACCCAATTGTCCGCTGACAACGATGACTCATCTCGGCAGCTTACACTGGTCCGCAAAGAGATTCGCCGGATCTCGCTGGAGTCCGCTAAAATGCTCTGGCGTTCTTCGGTGGCACGTATCTATGGCTGGGGAGATAAAAATGGCAAGTTACTGCACAACCTAGTGTCCTATCCCAAAGTTAATCACATTATTCCTGAGATTCAGACGGTAACTGGGACCCACCATGTGAGGTCCAATGCCTATGCTGCCCGCCCTCCTTGTGCTCCCCTGGCGGACTTGTTGGCGGAGACCAGTACCCAGCTGCCCTGCCTTACCCAGACGGTATCCGAAACTCTGGACCACCCCTTTACCCCTGAGGAGATACACGGACAATCTCACTGTTACATTCAGGCAAGTCGCCCGGGTCTGATGGCTTCCCCCAGGAGTACTACGCGACCTACCGTGATGAACTGTTTCCCCATTTGACGGAGCTGTTCAAACACGTAGTGGAAGAAGGGACCTTCCCACCTGAAACCGATGTGGCCACTATTGTGGTCCTCCCAAAGACGCAGCCGCCCTCCCTTGATTGTGCGGATTACCGTCCGATCTCACTGATTAATACCGAGGTAAAGATTTTCGCCACTGCGATAGCTCAGCGGCCCCGTCCACTCCTGAAGGACTTGGTCCATCCCGACCAGTGCGGGTTCATGCCTGCCAGGGGTACCCGACATTGCATTCGCCGCCTCCACCTGGCTCTAGCCCACCATCATCACCTGACCCCATACCTGGCACTGCTTTTCTTTGATTTTGAAAAAGCATTTGATAAGGTGGACTGGAGCTATCTCTAAGACGTATTGGAGAGGATGGGTTTCGGCCTTCCTTTCCGACGCCTTAGCGGGTTAACCGTAGGGCTCGTGCCCTCATTAATGGTGAGCTATCCGAGACGTTCCCCATCTGGAGGGGCACCAGCCAGGGATGCCCGCTCCTATTCGCACTGGCGATGGAACCCCTGGGGGCACTCATCCGCCAAGACCCCCTTATCTGTGGTTGGGCCTGGGACCAGAATCAGACTGACAAGATAGCTCTATACGCGGAAGACGTCCTGATTTTTCTGGCAGACCCAGAAAGCTCCGGTCCCAGATGCCTGGAGGCCCTTTCCACTTTCGAACGGATCTCTGGCCTTCGACTTAACCTGGCGAAATCCACCCTAGTCCCCTTGCACTCCTCCCGGGCGTGCTTTGATTGGCAAACGAACATTCCCCTCCGCAGACACTCATTCAAGTACCTAGGTGTGTGGGTCTCCCTCCTGCCGGAGCTCGAATGGGCCCTGAATGTTGCCCCCTTGGTCAATAAGGTGAAGGCAGACCTCAAGAAATGGCGAATCCTCCTCCTTAATCCCCTGGGCAGGAGTGCTCTCTTCAAAATGATGATCCTCCCCTGCTTCCTATACATTTTACAAAACATCACCATTCACCTCCCGGGTAGCTTCCGGGAAATAGATGGTATTTTCACCCGGTTTCTATGGGGAGGCTGCGACCGTCCCTAGCACACTGTCGTATTCCCCCCTTTGACGGGGGTATGGGGGTGACTAATCTCCATCTCTACTACTTGGCCACGAAGCTACTTGTGATCCATGTTTGGTTCGCAGGCGGCTGATCCGACCCGGCGTTTGGGTGGAACTCAAGGCGATGGACTTCACGCGGATCCAGGCATTCCTGTATGGCAGCCCGGTGCCGCAGGCTCTACCCCCTGATGGTGCTTATGGCCTGGCGACAGCCCTCCGCCATGTGCAGTGGGACCAGAAGCTCACCAGGCAAACGCCTCTGTGGAGTGGGGCATGGCTGCGGGGGTCTCGTCCTTAGCGGATTTCCGTCGATGGGATCTCATCGGGATCTCGCTACTCAGAGACATGTGGGTGGAAGACCACATTAGATCTTTTGCAGACTTACAACAATGCCACGACCTTCTCCCCTCCCAATTTTATAAATATTTATAACTCAGGCATGCCCTCCACACTCACATTCCATCCCCCACCTCCTTCCCGGAATTCAGTCCCTTAGAGGCCCAGGTGATGATGGGGAACCTGGGTAGGGGGGGTGTCTTGAATTTACCGTTCACTGGTGAACAATGGCCCTGCGTCCTTAGATCAGCTTCGTGAACGCTGATAGGGGTGGTTGGGTCCACTGGAAGAGGCTGACTGGAGGGACGCCCCTATGGCTCCTAAAACGTTGACAACATCCTCCAAGTTACGCCTCGACCAACTTTATTACCTCCATGCGGCATATCTCACTCCGGCACGCCTTTTCAGTGCCCACATGCGATCCTCCCCAGCCTGCGCGCGCTGTGATCGCGCTCCAGCAGATTTCTATCATATGGTATGGCAGTGTCCTGCTCTGGCATCGTTCTGGAGAGGGGTGGAGCTCGAACTCACGCAGGCCCTCAGGTGGGAGGTCCCCCACGATCCGATGTGCCTGCTATTGGGGGTGTTTGATGGCCTTGACGGATCCAGGGCGGATAACCGTTTCCTAGGGACAGCAGTGGCGGTGGCGAAAAGAGATATAGCAACGCTCTGTTCTCAGTCAGGCCAAGTCACCGACTCTGCGGAAGTGGAGGAGAGGGGTGGATTGGTGCAGAGCCCAGGAGGAACCCCTCTTTAAGGCCCGGGGATGTTCCAAACTCTTTGGCAAAGTGTGGAGTAAATGGTTCAATTTGTTACCTGTTTGAGGGGTCTGACTAAATCTTGTATTTGCGTAGTAATATGCGAATGTCACATTCACTACATTTGGGCCTCAAATGTTTTTTGTCGGCTTTCCTTGATTGTATTTCATCTTAATAATGTGCTTGATCTGCTACCAATGAATTATCTGTTACCGACAAAACCAATAAAGTTGATTATCAAAAAAAAAGAATCCAGAATATAAGGTGTTAAACAAAACCTGAAAAACTGGAATAGGAGAAACAAAGTGATACTATAGAACATACCTGAATGAGAAAAACAATGTAAGTAAAGTAAACAATGTTATAACCTTCCTACTATTCCTGCAACCCAAATTTTTTGATGTCTCAATAAAGGATCCCTTTAACATACAGGCACACATAGCATAGTCCCCAATGTACCTCTGTACACTTAAAAATCCAGAGGTATAGCTATTCTAAACAGAATACAATCATCCAACCTAATCATGAAAGCTGCTAATAAGCAAAGAAATAAATATAATGCATCCAACAAGTATACCTAACTCCACAATATAGCTAAAACACAAGCCACAAGAAAATATCTTGGAGATGATGCCTGCCATGAAAAACTATTATGTCAAAAACAGAGTAATCTGCAAATGAAAGATGCAAAATCACTTACAATGGCATATTTATCAACTTTATAACTTCCTATGAAATATAAACAAATGGCACACCCATAATTCCAACAAATCCTCTCAAAGGAGATAACAATGTTCCTCAATAATACCTAACCTAAGCTAAACCAACAAAGTAGCGCAACTGCTATCTCATCCAGGACATAAGCCAAAGTCCTTAGCTCTCAGACTTTCACTCATTGAGTGAAATGCCTTTATACTGCACTGTTCTAAACTATTCTTACGGAAGCTTGTTGTCTCCCACAATACCCAATCATCAGCCCTCAGTGAATACAAAAATGTTCACTACATGTCATTGGATAAACAATCCCATTAAGTGAAATAATTGCATAAACTGTATTATACCTTTCCAGAAATCTATCTAAACAAGGAAGAAAACGTAAAGCTCAACAGGAAGTGAATGGAATGAATTTCTTTCGCACATGCAGTTAATCATCCTGATCCAATAGAATCGCAATAGCACCATTATTGCCACAATAACCTACAAGAAAGGTAGATGCATCAGAGCCAGGATTATCATAGGAATTTTTCACTTACAATCTACTTAACTTCTATGCTTCAGCTTCTGAAAGTGCTCACTTTTAGAAGGAAATCAAACCGGCTATCAGAGATATCCTTCATTCGAAACATATGAACCTTGAGGGTCACTGAAATGCATATATAGACTTCCATCTCGGACAGAAAACCGCTAGCAAGATACAACCCTAACAAATTTCAAAAAGCATTTAATAGTCTAATAAAAGATTAAAACATAGCAGATGTCTGGCACATAGCCAACAGAGACAAAAAGAAATAACCTTTTACTCCAACCACATAATTCACAAAGGAGAATCACCTATTTCTTAATTTCCAAATTTCCACACAACCTCATAAAGGTCATAGATAATTGATCAGCTCTTCTCTGAGACCACACATCAATATCACAACATTGAAGAACACAACAAGCACTAGCACCTCTACCAGAGGGCAGTTCAACACCAGTCTTCTGAATAGTCTGGATGTTGTCTGCTATCTTAAGTCCTTCACAATCAATTTCTTTACAATAATACCAGTGAAACAATCACTAAAGTTTCTGGAATGGCTATAAAGCAACACTGCAAGGTATGATTGCAGTACTTATAGGTGGTAAAAACAAACTATACCAAGAAGCTAGAAAGCCAATTTACCCCAGACAGTTGCTATTCAACAACAATGCTCTCCTAAAGCTGAAATTGACTTCAACAAAAAATGTACATGTGCCGAAAAACATACCCTGCTATACCATTCTAGGTATAAAATCCAAATATTATGCTGGAGGAAACAGAGAAGGTAAGCTATCAATCTTTTATTCGTTTTGTGAGACAATCCTGAATCATTATACAGCTGTGTGCCTACTACCACATTGGCCGGCTTGCCAACTACTTTAAAGCAAAGAAGAAGAATCTTAAAATAGTAGTGAATAAAAGTAAGCAAGGTTAGTCAAATCTAACTCTGAAATATTTGAACTCTTTAGGAAATCCAAAGAAAGACTTTATCTCCACAAAATAGACCACAAAGGAAGACCTCAATATCTTCTTCTTCCTCCTTCAAAACAAGATGCAATTGAACATAGAGATCCTAGATCTCTCGCTGATATATTAGAATACAGCACAGTAAAGGATATCACAAAGAGCATACAAACCCTAAAGAAAACGAAACCGTTTCTCAAGCAACAACCTCAATCCTTGTCACAGTAAACCACAGAAGTCACTAAATTAACATGTGCATAATCCTCTAGTAGCTTGGCACAAAAGCTGTTAGGCTTAATTTAGAGGCAATGGGTAAAGTATTTTAGGCAACACACAACCAGTAATAAAGTGAAAACATCACACAAGACAAATCCCACCCCAATTAAAAATCAGTAGAACCAGAGATGATCAATTTCAAAGTTTTAGGTTGGTAAAGCCCCTAAAAGCACAAAGCTCCAATAATGGTCATCTGGTCGTACAAGACATGGGGCAAGTCACAAGTTTACGATGACCTTAATGGAGCACGGGCCAAACAGAGGGACCAGGTTAGTCCCACTAAAAAGTTACCATCTCAAAGTCTAGTAAGAAGAGTTCAGTTTGCGGGGAGTAGGCCGCAAGGACAACATTGTGGATGGTTCTTGCAGTAGCATGAAGAGCAGGCATGGTGTATTAGGCGGTCATCGCTGTAGCCCGAAGATCAGGTTGGACGTCCTGGACAGTCGGTGCTGGAGCTTTGTGTTGGCGGTCACTGTGGACTGTCATTTAAGTAGCGTGAAGTGCAGATCTTGTGCTGCCGGTTGACCCTGGCAGTCGATATAGCGGGAAGAGTCAGATTTACCGGAGACTCGCATTGGGACCATTAGAGGTTGAGAAAAGTCCAGAAACTTCAGGATTTCACCTTGTTTGGCATTGGAGTGCAATGTGATGCCAGCTATGGGTCCAGGATCTGGGAAGGCAACTCTCGAGGATCAAGGACTCACTCAAGCAGAGGCCAGCAGTGCTCGGGGAGGTCCAGTTTCAGAAGGTCAGATGCCGGGAAGCTTCAGGAGATTGTCGTGTCCCTGTAGGTCAGGATGTCAGTCAGCTAGCCCTTGGAGTCATACTGGTAGTCGTTTTTCCTCAGGCAGCAGGGCAGTCCTTCTTCTGAGGCTGTCTCTCTCTCTCTCTATCCACTACCCTTTTCCCCGCCAGCTGGTATGTGTGACTATTGTATTTATGGTCACATGCAGTGGCGGAGTGGACTGAGGACCATTCTTCTGCTGACGTAAAAATCGACATATAGTATCCTTTGACAGTAAGTGGGGTAGGGAACAGCTCCGCCCCAAATATCCTGGCAGGATGACCGTCCTGCCAATACCTTTGTCTCACTGTTTGGGAGGAATACACAAAGGCCAACAGCCAACTCACCATAGTCATGTGACTTGGGACACAGGCATCAGGCCCTAAATCGTAAGGGCAAAAAAAAAAGTGGCATTTTTAGAATTGTGACTTCAAATCCAACTTTACCATTAAAGAGGGTTTAAAAGTTACAATTCATTTGAGTGTAAACATCATTTTCCTATCTGCTCCCAAAACTAAGTCAAGGTATAACATAATGGGGTAACCCGATGTCCCTCAAAGCCTTGGTGAGTATATAGCAAGCTACAATGGCTCTGTCGGGGAGCAACAATTACTTTGTTTAACAAGGATAAATCAAGAAGAAAAACTTTATAACAGTGTGCTCAATGAGTCAAGTGATACTGTAGATGGAACAAATCAGCGTGTGTGAAAAGGTAAAGATGAAAACACCCCAATACAAATAAAAACACTGAGGTACTTTGCAACATATTTCTGTTATTGAATTGTTCCATCAGATATCACAAATAGACATAATATAGGGCTGTCCAAGTGAAATTAGAATATAAAAGTGACAGGTGTTTTAAAGTGACATGACTGCCCAGTGCTGGTGACAAGGTGTATCTGTACAATTGTGAAGCTGTGTACAAGTATATACAATTTCAAGAATGGTCAGAACAAAGATTGACAGAGTCTCTCTGGTAATGTCAAGGTTGCTCTGCATTAGGAACTAGAGGTATGTACTGGCTGAACCAACGTTAAGCGTCGATGTTTCAACCCTAATAACGCATAAATAATATGTAGTGGCAGGTCTTCTTCAGGACAGGGGACAGCCTAGAATAAAGGAGACATAGTGTGAAGGGGATTTCCAATTAAGATCAACCATCATGATGGGCTGGCGTGGAAAATTACTCACCCCAGACTTGGAAAGGCATCCAGTGAAGAATGGGGGCTGCCAGAAGGATCGAAAAAATTAAATCAATGTTTGATTATAGGGTTCATGTGATTGGTAGGATATGTGAACAGCACGCTGGCATAATAAATGTCAGGTCTTACCTGCAAGTGTCAGGGAAGACTCAAGTATGCTCAATCACGCAAGTGAAAAAACGGAACAGCATCACTGATGCTGATGCTTGGCAGGAGTCCTACAAGAGAGGGCAGGTTATTAGTTGGGCGCTGTACTGGGTGGATTAAATAATTGGGGATCAAAATACTGTTAAAATACCACAATGGTAATAGGTGCTTATCTGTGGTTTGTATAAATTCAGGATTATTCAAATCAGGTATTTATTTTATTTTATACACTTATAAGGCGCGCAGCTACCCAAAAAGGGTTTCCCGGCGCCGAGACACAGTACAAGATAGATTTAGTGGAACGAAGCAAGCAGAATCTATTTCTCAAACAACCAGGTCTTGATGCTTCTCCTGAACCTGGCGTAGTTCTCCTCCTTGCGTATGTGGGGAGGGAGTGCATTCCAGAGAGTGGGTCCTAGATGTGAAAAGGACCTCCCTCCCATTCTTGGTAACTTGAACCTAGGTACACAAAATTTCGCTGCTGATTGTGAACGCAGGTTTCGTTCAGGAAAGAAAGGGCGGGCTAATGCCTGAAGATATTTGGGTGCCGTGCCGGCTTTAATCCTGAACATGTAGTTCAGGGCTTTGAACCTAATCCGGTTCTCAACCCTAAGCCAATGCAGGTCCCTAAGGTATTTTGATACGCTGGTTGCTTTAGGGATTTTGCATAGTATGTTGGCCAGTGCCCTGAAAGGAAGGGTCTAAGATGTAGTATTACCAAATCAATAAACATGACTGATTCATGTATAAGCCCCCAACAGTTTACACCGCTTACCTGGGGCTTGAAGACCAAAATGGGGGATAATTCCAGCACCAATAATTTCAATCCTGGCAAAAAGTACTGCAATAATAGTTCACAGGGATTACTGTATGCGAAGAAAACAAAGCGCCCAGCAGTCAGGCATCGATGCCGGGAGTGCTTACCCTGGAGAGAAACAGCCACTCTGCAGTCTTGAGGCTGTGTCAGTGTCCCGCCAATAAGTATGGAGGATCGTGTCAGCGTGCATGAGGACGTGCGACGCGGATTGCACAATCACAGCCTCACATGCAGCAGCTAGATGCTGCGCATCGACAAGACCAATTCCGCCAGTGTAACTGGAAAAATCTCACAGCGGTTGAAATGACTTCAATAACATTGGCGCCTGAGTGATCTAATGTAAAAAACACTGGTGCCTGAGCGATCTAATGTAAAAACCTGCTGACTTATAAAACAAGCATTGGCATAGCCAATAGGTCTCGCCTTTGGGACCTTATAAGTATTTAGTTATGCAGCACAATATCCTTGGTGCAACAATATCAACTGTTGCACGGCTAAACACTTATAAGGTACAAGGTTTAGCCATGCAACAGCTGATGTTGTTGCACCAAGGATATTGTGCTGCAAAACTAAATGCTTATAAGGTACCAAAAGCGAGACCTATTGGCTATGCCAATGCTTGTTATATAATTATAATCCGTGAAGACTCAACAGTTTAGAGAGTAGAAAGTCTTCAGGCGGTCCTGAGTGTAAAAAAAAGAAGTATATGTCTTTCATGCTTCAATTTTATGTGATCTCAATGCAAGAAAGCGTGGTATACTAGTGGGGGGATTTTTATAGAACAAATAGAGTAATCATCTCCAACAGACAGTCTCTGCTGCCCCTCCTGCTGTCTGCAATACTCTCCCACTGGATCTGAGAGCTATTTAGAGGGCACATGAGAGCTGTTAAGATGTACTTAAGCTGCTCAGTCTCATCATATGCTGGATAGTTTCATGTGGTAGGCAGTGCTTAATTTGAGCCGGTGGGAGCCACCTCCCTTTTTTGGGGGGACCCTAAGTCATTTTTCTTCTTAAGGCATTCCGCAAGAGACCCCGGGTAAAATACACAAATGAAAAATAAGAGATGGAAAACGGTCACCAAGGGAGAAAGCAGGAACTTGTCAGACTGAGATAAAAGGGCAGATAGAATCTGGCAGTGGATTAAATAGGCATGAGGTGGAGTCACGCAGCCTGGGTATTCGACGCGCTGACATTTAATAGCACTGGCCGCTGGCTACTGAGCAGTGCTTTCGGGCACCGGCACTCGTGTTACAAATTAAGCACTGGACAGGTCTTAATGGTTCACTGTTGTGAGCCATTGACATTCACCAACATAACATATGTGAGCTCAGCTGACTGTATGTTTATATTTGTTATGTCTGCATCGGAAGTACCACTAGGCAAGTCTGTGCTGTGCTGGGTGCGTGAAATGTCCTGGGTAATGTGCTCGCGCGGACGTTGGTATCTTCGTTGAGAAACATGGAATGAATGCAGCTGTAAACCCTTCGAACAGCGTACATAATGCTTCCTTGTATGTCAAATGTTTAGATTGTGAAGGTCTGTATTGAAACAACTCGAGCACACCCAGCATCAACAGCGCTGCACAGGCCTGGTGTGCACCCTGGCACTGCCAGCTGGCTGTCTTGAAAGAGCCCCCATCTAGCAGCAACATTGTGCCCGGCTGTCAGCTTAACACTGAAGATTAGTACGTAATTTTAGTGTTAAGTTACAATGTTGGAAGTGGTGTCGTGAAACATTTCATTTGAACCTGTAAAAGCACCAACAAATATAATTTAACCTTAAGATGGATGCATTGGTGTTTAGTGGTACCATTTCATGAGGGTGTCTTTGGGCGGGTTCTAATTTATATGTCACCACCTCTAAGCATGCCGGGAACAGTAGGTTTATAATAATAGGGTGAAACTATACGTTCCAGCGTGCTAGTTGCTCACTGTTATCTGAAAAGCAAGAGTGGCCGAAAGTCACCCTCAAGACGTAGGGCAATCTGACAGCCCTGGAATGAGGGAGGGCTAGAAGGTAGGAGGTTATGACAGTTGAAACAATTAAATGCATTTCTATTTAGCTGATAAACATTGGTGTCTGAAACCATGACAGCCCTCCAATAAAAAATTAAAAAAACGCATCCGAGGAACCTGTGCACCCTGGCCGTGCGCAACGTCATCTGCTTAATCACCGTGATCACCACAGATTGTGCTGCAGTCACAGCTGAACTTATATGGCGCGAGGTAATCATTAATTAAGAGATAACAATGCACACATTTTACTGGGCGTATAAGAGCCAAAAGATGGCCATCCGGGGCCAACATGAATTGTGGGAGCGGAGAATCACTTCAGTAGAAACAATAAAACTGTCAGAAAAGATTTGTCGAGAAGCCATTATTCTCTGTTTCATGCTATTTAATTACACTGGTGTTTGTTCTGGAGGACGTGGTTACATCAAGTCAGAACAAACGTGCGCGCCTCGTGCGAAGAGTGGGAGGGGTGGGGGAGTGTGAGAGCACACAAGCATTTCCCTTGCGATAGCGAGCCAGGGGCACCATGTGTTTGTAAGCTAATTACAAACATATGGTGCAAAGCTCGCTCCCGCAAGGGAATTGACAAAAGTGCACGCATTGCATTTGAAGGCAATGCAATGCGTGCACATTTTTGACTAAAAAGCCGAACCAATTTCTGAAGGTCTTTTGCCTATGCAGTGCATGCGCGCTGCTAGGCGAGACCTAAAAAGGGGGATGCATTAAAAAATGAAAGGATGTCAAAACCCAGATGGGAATAATTAGACTAATCGTAGCAGTAGGAACATTTTGTTTTTTTAGGGACGTGTGTATTTACGGGTAAAACATATCTGGGGCCTCATATAGTACCGGAGATGATGGACGCAAATATTTCGCTATCCATCAAAGAAAGGACCGTTACTGCACAAGCAGTACATAGAGATATGACATGTGGTAATGACAGGAGAATCTATTGTATGTTAATGTGCAAGACGAGGCCATACATGAACCAAACGTGCTTGCCGATTTGGTTATACATAAAGCTGTGAAACGTGCTGAGAACAGGAAAGACGCATATCTGCTAAAAAAAGGATTTCAAATATCATGTGTCGACCTGAATATACATCATTATGCAAATTCCTGTATTTACAATAAGTCAGTTTCATACTTAACGTACAATTAACTGACAAGCTTGTGGGCTTCTACATGAATCAGCCATGTTTATTAATTTTGTAATACTAAATCTTAGCCCCTTTCCTTTCAGGGCACTGGCCAACATACCTGATTTGAATAATCCTGAATGTATACAAACCACAGGTAAGCACCTATTACCATTGTGGTATTTTAACAATAATTTGATCACCAATTATTTAATCTACCCAGTATAGCGCCCAACTAATAATCTGCCCTCTCTTATAGGACTCTTGCCAAGCATCAGTATCAGTGATGCTGTTCCTTTTTTCACTTGTGTGATTGAGCATACTTGCGTCTTCCCTGACACTTGCAGGTAAGACCTGACATTTTTTATGCCCGTGAACTGTTCACCTATCCTACCAATCGGGAAACATCCTTTACAACTAAACTTTTACAACGCAGTGCTATTACAACGCAGGTTTTACAACGAAAACCATTACAACACATTGCACTGGGGGGCGCTCTAGGATAGGGAATAGATTTAATTTACTATCCAACACCTTCCCTACTATCCACGGGGACTGGAGTTGGAATAGTAAATTAAACTATTCACTATCCAGCACCCCAAAGCGCTATGCGTTGTAACAGCATGCGTTGTAAAAACTGCGTTGTAACAGCATGCGTGGTTAAAGCATGCGTTGGAGTGTCATACATCCCTACCAATCACATGAGCCCTATTATCAAACATTGATCTAATTTTTTAGATCCTTCTGGCAGCCCCCATTCTTCACGGGCTGCCTTTCCAAGTCTGGGGTGAGTCATTTTCCACGCCAGCCCAACATGATGGTTGATCTCAATTGGAACACCCCTTCACACAATGTCTCCTTTATTCTAGGCTGTCCCCTGTCCTAAAGAAGACCCGCCACAACATATTATTTATGCGTTATCAGGGTCGAAACGTCGACGCTTAACGTTGGTTTAGCCAGTACATACCTCTGATTTCTAATGCAGAGCAACCTTGCCATTACCAGAGAGACTCTGTCAATCTTTGTTCTGACCATTCCTGAAATTGTATATACTTGTACATAGCTTCACAATTGTATATATACACCTTGTCACCAGCACTGAGCACTCATGTCACTTTAAAACACCTGTAACTTTTATATTCTAATTTCACTTGGACAGCCCTATAATATGTGTATTTGTGATATCTGATGAAACAACTCAATAACAGAAATCCTTGTTGCAAAGTACCTTTGTGTTTTTTTTTTATTGGGGTCTTTTCATATTTACCTTTTCGCGAGCGCTGATTTGTTCTATCTACAGTATCACTTGACCCATTGAGCATACTGTTTTGAATTATCCTTGTGAAACAAAGTAATTGTTGCTCCCCGACAGAGCCATTGAAGCTTGCTATATACCCAAACTTAAGTCCTCACTTATTATGTATAATAAGGTATCCCTAGGTTATCCTAAGGGAGAGACAGGCCTTGCAATAGTGAAAAATTTAAATCCACATGTCTTACTTTATAAGTGCAATGCACCCTGGTTATGAACCTTTAGGATCTACCTTTGGGGTGACTTTTATGTATTAAAAAGGGACTTTGGGGCTAGGTGGGAGGAATGGGTCGCTATACAACTCCTGAAGACCTTGGTATGGGTCCCCCTTTGTTTTCCCTTTTCTTCTGGGGTGGTTGGGATCTTTTGCTCCTTTTTAGGTCTCGTAGCGATAACAGCGCGTAAGCGCTGTCTCGCCAGAGATCTTTTGTTACTGACTGTGCTTCCCAGGAGACAGCCCCTGGCAGCGCGCATCTCGCAAAACGCGATCGGCGCAGTCCACGCGTGCGCGAACGCGCTCGCCGTGGCTGTCTCCTGGGAAGCGCAAACATAGACAGGCATACCTCCCCCTGCACGCATGCGCACACACATACACATGCACACATACACGCACGGAGAGACTCCCCCCACCCCTCCGCCGTCGCACACACACACGCACACATACAGGCATCCCCCCCTTCCCCGCTCACCGGCACTCCCGACTTGTGCAGCCTCCGACCGCGGGGCTCTCCCTCGGGCATGGGAGCCCCGCGTCACCACTGCTCCTCCAGGCACTCCGTGGGCTTCACAAAACGGAAGTCCCGCCCCACGATAGGTTTCGTTTTGCGTGCGCACGTCTTCTTAGGAGTGGGCTTCGTGCACAAGACGGAAGTCCCGCCCCCACCAAAGGTTAGTTTTATGTACATGTATTTCTATTGTAGGGGTTTCTGTTGTACTTGTGATATCCACATGTATGTCCATTTGGCTTTGTGTTGGAAAGCAAACAGTTTATCACGACTCTGCGCCACTTTCTGTGACTTTGCACGACTGCAAAGTCCCACCAAACTTGCCCCTTGGTGTGCACCGTTACCAGAGGCTTTGCACCAATCTCTCTAGACCCGCCCCGAGAGGATCCAGAGCCTTCCCATGGGGAGGAGGGGGAGGGCGGTGAACCGCCAGCAACACCGTGCGCTAAATTGGCCACTGATGGGCTAAAATGAGATAATTATGACCGAGAAAAGCCCAGGTCCGCGTGCGTGATCCGGCGAGGCCGGGTCGATCGCTGCTGAGATGGACGGGCTGATGGCGCCCCGCTGCGCCTAGAGCCTCGTGCCCTTCACAGCTCAGAGCGCTGCGCGGGGGGGGCGCACCGGAGCCACTTAACCCGCATCAATGCCAGCTCTGATGGGGCGAAAATGGGAAAAGAGGCAGCCGCGCCGGCCAAGGCCCCGCTCACTTAACGCGCTGGTTTCATTACAGAGAATCTAAGGGATCAATGAGCGGGGGGGCCGCGGGGGGGCCACGGGGGTGGGGGGGCCGCCAGGCCTTAACTGGGTGTCAGGAACGGCATTAAATAAAGATTGTCAACTCGCAGGAGCCGGCCTGTTTGCTGACGGCCCAAGATTGAATTGTTAGTTAAAATTGGGTCTGAGCGGCGGCAGAGTCGGGGGCCCCCGTATTTGCCGCCGGATCAAAGGCCTCGGCGCAGGACTTGTCAATTTGTAGGTTGTAAATCTTCCAGCCCTAAACAGCCGGTCCGAGGGGCCCCGCCGGGGATGGGGCTATTTATACCGAGAAGGATTGATTTCTGTTTAGCTTCAGTTCCATCTGATGCTGAGCAACATATAAAAGGCGTTTTTAGGTCTGTGAGCAACAGCACTCTTGCACACACTCAAACTGCTCACCAATTCAAAGTATGCTAAAAATGTTATGCAACGCATTGTCATACACAATGCCAATAACTCAAACTTTAATGCTGCGAGACCTATTGCGTTGCAAATGCTTGTTTGGTGGGTTCTCATCTCTTCATCTGCACCCCCGGTTTATGCTGTTCTTTTTCCTTGGGCTTGAGTTTGAGCACTACCAGCCTCCGGGATGTCGGGTGTAAAGCTGTGGGACTATATACATACTCTGTGCATTGTCTTTTAGCCACCAGCCCCTGTGGTTGTAGGCGATTGGCTGTGTACAGGTGTTGAGATGCCTTCCAACTAAATCAATAAAAAGATTTGTTCCATAAAAAGGGACTTTGGGGCCTAGCAAAAGGTTTATTTCACAACACGCAAAGAGATGCAATCGTTCATGTGTCGCTTGAGGTCAAAATCTAATGACTCCAGCAAAAACCCTATAACTCAAGAAAATATTTTCGTTTTTGGACAAAAGGTGCAATGCTTTATCATCGGCCCCTCCTCACATCAAGAATCATAATTTGATGGTGTGGGCTACTGCTTCCAGCTCACACCAAGGAAGGCAACAGAAGGAGCTCTTTGAGGTGTTTTATATGTAGTTAGGTGGTATCACTTTGAGAGCTAGGAAGGGGTGAGGCTCAAATGTAAGTGCAGAGTGCAAAGTGAGTGTGTAACAAAATGTTCTTAAAACTGCCTTCTGGTGGACCAATAACTTTATTAGTGGTCCCCAGGTGGCAGATTAAAACTCAAGGGGAGTGAGACCTTCAACCCAATGCAAACTAGTTTATATGTTTCTGCCTTTCTCAGGACCCCATCAGGGGGTTCTTAGCATTCCTCAGTACAACTAGGTAGTCACTCTGCCAGAAAGTGCCAATAGGTGACGAATAAGTGAAAAAAATGGTTATATAGTTATAAAATCAACCAAAGCGGCAATTCGTCAAAAAAGAAAAAATACATTATTCACAGCGGCTAAAACAAGAGTTATGGATGGTAGATATAATTATTAACAAGAACCAAGACAATACAATGGAACATAGTTAAAAAGAGGGTATAGCACGCATTAGTAAAATCACCATATGAACTGAGCTAGAAATTTTAAATTGCTCACCTGCTATCACTTATGGAGCTAGGCTGCGTCTCAAGCCTTATTTGATAGACATAGAGAATGCTAAAATGGTATAGAAATATGGAGACAGGTCAGGAAGACGACTCGAACAGTAATGTTATTCCATCTGTAAAAAATGCCATGGGAGGAAAAAACGGATCAACTCCAGTCAATCAGAACAATCTTTATATTGTTCTCATACAGGGATTAGTAATGTTCCAGGTGAGTTTTGAATGGCGTATGTACTCTAACAGTCAAGAGCACTACAACTGTTGCATGAATCAGAAAAAAACATAAGAAGCATTGCCCTTCTTAATTACGAGGCAGAGTCCTGAGCTCACCTCTGTAGCATCCACTGCTCTCCTAGTCTATCTCGGCATGGAGACTGCGGAGAAGCCAGCACTCGCTTTTTATCCATGGTGACCCCTAATAGTTTAGCAGCACATCTCGATAACGTGACACGCAAGGATTATGAGGCCTATAGTTTGGTGCTGGAGGCATAATAGCCTCCATGATAATGCCACTGCCATGTTAGCCGGTGTTCTCATTTCAGCTGGAAGGCAGGTCGAATTGATTAAGAACATTCAGTAACTATGGAATGTTCGATCTGATGTTCTCCACAAATGTACTAGAAAACATCGTCTGCCATAAGGCGATGACCACAAGTCACATATTGCTGCCTTCAAAACACAGGTTATTAACCTTATGGTAAAGGACTGTAACACCAAACGTATGGCTGTTAAAACCCAATATGAGGTATTGATTACAATCTCTGATAAACTAAAGGATCTCTTAATCATTTATCATTATGAAGCTGAAGCCAAATAGAGGTCAGTGAACACAGTCGAGAGCACATAAGGAACCGTAAGGTTATGCCTGAAATAGGCTTATCCATGAAATATCCTCAATTAAACCAACTGAGAGGCTGAGCAAATGGTAGACCCATCATTGCTCCTTATGAAAAAGACATTGCTCAGGATACTCCAACTGGTTCTGTATCATCGGTTTGTCAATCACTATCCAAAAAAGATCATCCTCAGCATGACCCTGTGTAAGATAATGTCTGATTACTTTGGAAACATTTCGTCGACAACGATTTGTGTTGCAGTGCTCAATAATTCGTGGCCTCACTTTCCTTGCTGTCATTCTCACATATGGAGGGCCATGGGGCATCTCAAGAAGTATATCAGCCGCTGCTATTACTATTGGTGTGCCATCTAAATTCCCAAGGTGTAGTCAATCCAAGATCTATAGATGCGCTGAAATTGTGCACTCACATATTAAACAGGAACTGTAAGAAAAATGTCCTTTCACTTTTGGCATAGCCCATAAAGTTGATTTAGTATTTGATATAGAAGACTTAGGTCTTTAACATTCTTAACACGTCTAACTGCAAACAAGGGTTTATCCATCTTCAGTTCACCAGTATTCAGGATATGGTAGTTTTTCAAAATCCTTTTTTTGACAGCGGTAGTCATGCTTGCTACTAAAAGTACTCACACAAACCAATTTGTCATGTTTGGAATGTTGATGGATCTCAAAAAGAGCATATCTGTTGTTTTTACTCGCTCTCTTCTTTTCTCGATTAATCAGCTGATGAGGGTATTCCTGATTGCAAGTTGCAGCTTCAATAAATCTGAATGTCTGTCATATTTGTCAGCATCATAACAGTTCCTTCTTACTCATAAAGAATGCCCCACCAGCAGGTTTTCCCGTAATAATTTGGGATGGAATCTGTCACATAGAAGAATTAAGGTCCGTGTCATAGGTTTCTTATAAAGTTCAAAATGTATTCTCCCATCTTTCGGGTAAATAGATCCAGAAATGATACAATTTTCTTTACTGTACATCATCAATGTAATGTCTCCAAAGCTCCAGGTTCTGATGGAAAAGGTTCAGATCTGAAAAAACATGCTGGCATTCAAATTGATGCATATAGAGGCGTCCCAGCAGTTGAGCCGAAGCCATGAATAGGAGCCGAGCGCACAGCTGCACAGGGGGAGTCACTTCGAGTACCACCGCTACTGCCACCCATACCATGCCCGCTCCCAAAGGTTTCCAACCGCTGTCCCGCCTACACTGGGACTGCAGTGCGCACCGCGAGACCTGAACTCCCCACTCTGCTTACTTGGGAAGCCCCAGCTGCATCGAGTGGCACTCAGCAGGGACCCACAGGACTGTTATTGCTCTTCAGAGTTCCCTTCTACCACTGAATCAGAGGCAGCACAATCTAGGACCTCAACACCCGCTGAGCAACCTGCGGCTGCCCCACAACCATCGGAAAAGACAGTGAAACCTATTAAACGCAGCAATACTGCTCCACATACGAGAGCAGAGGAAGAATGGGTCAACCCTCCAAACCAAGCTGCCGAAGCTTCTCCCAATTCACCTTCCAGGGAGCCGAGCCATGGGCTAGATTCTTTGGCTCATCCGACCACCCAACTCAGCGAGAGCAGGGACAGGGTAACACCTAAAGCTTCCATCCACCCAGGAACCATAGCATATGGTTACGTCAAGCACATCGAAATTCAACTGGGATTTGCCAGAATGGAAAAAGGGCCAGTGCATGACATTTGGGGCAAACAACAACTGAATGTGCCATCCTCACCACATCTCCAAACATACTCTCCAGACCGACCTCCACAGCAGCAAATAAATAAGGCTGTAACAGACCACTCTGTTACAAAGGGACGGGGGGGAGGAGACCCCAGAAGCCCGGGGCAGCGAGCATAACGCTCTCTCTTACCTAGGGTCCCAGGAGTAGGCTGACCTAGTCGCCTCCTACACTTTGGACATCCCAAAAAACAGAGCCCCCGCATACAGGGAGTACAGGTGCAGAACAAGGCCAGGTCCACAAGGCAAACAAAGCAGCCAAGAGTTTACCCCCTGATTGCCACAGATCCATAACCTACACCACAGACGTGTCGTGTCGATCCTCCATCACCTGGGACACTTTATTAAACACAATGCAGAGATTTGTTGACACTCTGCACTATCATTCTGACAAAATTGACCTGCAACTGACACTACTAGATACCTTGGCTCTTTTTGTAGGGGGGATAGATGAAAAACTGGGGCAACTAAACTCACTAATCAGCAGAGCCCAACAGGAGGCCAAACTGAGCTGCAGCTGCGTACCCATCATCAACACATTTTCTTCACTTCCCTCAATTGTGTCGACACTTCTAGAGGGTCTACCAAAGGAACCAAATAACAAAAAATACATCGCCAAACTAGAAAAAGCAGTACCCAAGAAATTTATAAAAAAGTATCCCACTTTAAATCCAGTGGGCTGCCCAGAGGACTGCCTGGTCACTGCATCTAACGAGCCACGATGCCAACTTCGGAGAAAAGGCCGCAATAAAACAACATCTTCCAAGCCACGCAGCAGTATACCCTCTATTTGACACGAAACAACAACTACGGGTGACCACAGCACACAAAACAACAGCACAGGGAACAACCAACCAGCCAACGGTAATCCCGGGCGCTGCAACCCTGAATGTGGACCAATCGGCAAAAGCTCCCCATCAGGCCGAAACGGAGGCCCTGGATACACAAGTTACCAAAAATACTGTCATGCAGACGGAGCAACACAGCAAGCATAGCTGATTCCGACCAGCGGCAGAAAAGAACAAGTTACTTACCTTCGGTAACGCTTATTCTGGTAGATACAGTATCTGCCTGTGGATTCCTCACCTTGTGAATATCCCCCTTGCGTCAGCAACATTTGGAAATTCTTTTTATAGCTTCGCGCCGACGTGGACGACGTTATAGAGGCACGGCATCGCGCGCGACTCCGCTGACGTCACCGTCACCATAATAGGCCCACGCCGGCGTGATGACATCAGTTCCGCCCTTTTTTCCGTGCCTTCGAGGCACACGGACGGACCAATGACAGTAGATATATACACAGTATATACAGTACATAAAAGTCAAGATAACACACACAGTGTGAAGCAAATGCAGGAAAGCAATTGAAACAAAACATTTCCTTGACAATAAAATATATATACATTACATTACAGTAACTCAGGTATAGAAGAGTAGACAACGGGGAGGCGGGTGGGTCAATGAGGAATCCACAGGCAGATAATGTATCTACCAGAAAAAGCGTTACCGAAGGTAAGTAACTTGTTCTTCTGATATATACATCTGCCAGTGGATTCCTCACCTTGTGAATAGAGTCCCACAGCAGTCCCCACTCCCGGGGGAGGGTGTCCACTCTCCTATACCAGAAAATCCTGGAGGACAGAGTGCGCAAAGTGACCGTCCCTCCTCACCTCAGCATCCAAACAGTAATGCTTTGCAAAAGTGTGGAGGGAGGTCCAAGTAGCCGCCCTACAAATGTCCTCAACAGGTACACCTCTAGACAAAGCAGATGTTGATGACTTTGCTCTAGTAGAGTGAGCTCTTATACCCTCTGGAGGGTCCTTACCCGCCAAGGAGTAGCAGATCTTGATGCATAGAATAATCCATCTTGAAAGAGTGCGCTTGTGCACCGCTCTTCCTTTCTTGCCGCCAGCAAATCCCACAAAGAGCTGGTCATCCACACGATAGTCTTTAGTCCTATCGAGATAAAAGCTCACCGCCCTCTTAGGGTCCAGACGGTGACGTCTCTCCTCCTCCTTGGAAGGGTGAGGGGGAGGATAGAAGGTAGGAAGGGTAATGGACTGTCCCAGATGGAAGGGAGTTACCACCTTAGGCAGAAAAGCAGCCCTGGTCCTAAGAACCATTCGTTCAGCATGAATGGTCAAGAATGGGGGCTTTGAACTAGAGCTTGAAACTCACGTGCCCTCTTTGCCGAGGTCATTGCGACCAGGAAGACCGTCTTAAAAGACAAAAGTCTCATAGGACACTTGTGCAAGTGTTCAAAGGGAGAACCCATCAAATCGGTTAAGACAAGATTTAATTCCCATTGAGGCACAATAAAGGGAGTAGGAGGGAATTTATTAGTGAGACCCTTAAGAAATCTTAAAACCACAGGAGATTTGAACAATCACGGCTGACCCGGCAAACAGAGAAATGCCGACAAAGCCGAAAGATAACCCATAACTGTGGCAACAGCAAACCCTTGCTGCGCCAAAGAAAGAGCAAACTGCAGAATATCAGGCAAACGAGCCTTCAAAGGGTCAACGGATTTCTCTCCACGTCAAGAGACAAATTTAGACCATCTAAACGAATAGATTGATTTAGTGGAGTCATGCCTGGCCGAAAGAATGACATCCACCACATTGTGTGGGAGAGAAAAGGAATTCAGGTTGTCCCGTTCAATCTCCAGGCATGAAGGTGTAAGGTCTGGAGGTGGGGGTGTAGAACCTGCCCCTCCATCTGAGAGAGGAGATCTGCCCTGAAAGGGAGACGGAGCGGCGGGCACGAGGAGAGGTGGAGAAGATCTGTGTACCACACCCTTCTTGGCCAATCCGGGGCGATCAATATAACTTGGGCCCGGTCTTGACGAATCTTCCTCAGAACCCGAGGAATCAATGGTATGGGGAGAAACGCGTAAAGGAGCCGTGAGTCCCAACTCAACTAAAACGTGTCCCCCAAGGCGCCGTGAGTCCCAACTCAACTAAAACGTGTCCCCCAAGGCTCCCCGCATTGGATACTGGAGGCTGCAGAATGACAGGCAGTGAGCATTCTCGCGAGTGGCGAACAGGTCCACCTGAGGAGTTCCCCACGTCCGAAAGACGTGACAAACTACCTCTGGATGAAGCCTCCACTCGTGGTAAGCCGAGAACTGCTGACTAAGACTGTCTGCACGCACGTTCAGAACCCCGGCCAGATGATTTGCCATCAGACAAATCTGATGGTCCTGAACCCAGGACCAGAGACGCAGAGCCTCTCTGCAGAGACACTGCGACCCTACTCCTCCCTACTTGTTGACATCGCACATCACGGTGGTGTTGTCCGTCAGTACTTGAACCGACCGACCGCGAAGGGAAGGGGGGAAGGCCTTGAGTGCCAAACGTATCGCCCGCAATTGCAGAAGGTTGATGTGAAGCAACCTTTCCTCTGGAGACCAAAGACCCTTGACCTCCAGATCCCCCAGATGAGCACCCCACCCTAGAGTGGATGCATCCGTTATCACTGTGGCCACCGATGGAGGTAGTTGAAAAGGCTTTCCTTGAGACAGGTTGTCTTCCACTCCCCACCAAACCAGATGCGCTGCAGTTTCTCTGGAGATCCTCACAGACTCCCTGAGATCTCCGTTGTGCTGATACCACTGCCTGCGGAGGCACCACTGGAGCGCCCTCATGTGCCAGCGTGCATGGTTGACCAACAGAATGCAGGAAGCCATCAGACCGAGCAGGCGAAGGACCTTCAGAACTGGAACGACCGCTCCATTGTGAAATAAAGGAATCAACTCCTGTATGTCGCGAATCCTTTGAGGTGGAGGGAATGCACGACACACAGTTGTGTCCAGTCCCGCACCTATGAACAGGTTGCACTGGGAGGGCACCAGGTGAGATTTGGGTAAATTTATCGAAAAACCCAACCTGTGTAACAACTGAGTTGTTTCTTGCAAATGATGGAGCACTATCTCTGGTGATTCGGCTTTGATCAGCCAATCGTCCAGATACGGGAATACCTGTATCCCTGATCTTCTGAGATGTGCCGCCACCACAGCCATCACCTTGGTGAAAACTCAAGGCGCAGTAGTAAGACCAAACGGTAGGACCACAAACTGGTAGTGCTGTGAACCCACCGTAAAACGGAGATACTTCCTGTGCGACTGCAGGATAGGGATGTGAAAATATTCATCCTGCAAGCCTATTGACACCATCCAGTCTTCTTCCATCAGCGCCTGAAGAACCTGTGCAAGGGTGAGCATCTTGAACTTCTCCTGTTTCAGGTAAAGGTTCAAGATCCTGAGATCCAGGATTGGACGAAGCCTGCCATTCTTTTTGGGTATCAGGAAATACCGGGAGTAGCATCCCTGACCCCTTTCCTGCTCTGGAACCAACTCTATCGCACCCTTTCTTAACAGTGTCTGGACTTCCTACTGCAGGAGTAACAGGTGTTCCTCCGTGCAAAAACCTTGGCAAGGCGGGTAACTTGGAGGGAATTCCCGAAAGGGAAGAGCATACCCATTTTCTACGAGATTGAGAACCCAAAGATCTGATGTAACCGATTCCCAATCCTGTAGAAAATAGGTAAGCCGACCCCCTACAGGACCCGCATGATCCTGAATGGCGGATCTAGGGCTGCTTTTCTATGGCTGGGGGGTTGGAAGAGGTGGAGGAGGAGGAGGCCTGACGTCCTCGAGGACAAGCTCTTTGCTTACCCTTGTAAGACCTGTACAGGGGGTTCTGCTGCTGCTGCTGCTGCTGCTGACCTTGCCGGTAGGGACGAAAGGGAAAATGTCCAAAACCTCTATACCTTTTGGTAGATGAACCCCTGGTCTGCAGCCCCAAAGATTTGGCAGTAGCCCTACTGTCCTTAAATCTCTCTAAAGCTGCGTCAGCTTTTTTTCCAAAAAGTCCAACACCGTCATAAGGCAGATCCAATAATGCGGCCTGAACGTTCGCCGAAAAGTCAGATGTCTTCAGCCAGGCAGATCTCCTAGAGGCAACAGCGGTTCCCATGATGCGTGCAACCGAATCAGCAGTGTCCAGCCCACTCTGGATCACCTGGCGTGCAGCCGCCTGTGCGCCAGTCAACACTTCTTCAAAATCCTTCCTGTTGTCATCAGGAATTTTAGGAGCCAACAGACGCAGTGAATCCATAAGGGCATGAATGTATCTCCCCATAAGGCAAGTGGCATTAGTTGACTTTAAAGCCATACTTGCTGAAGAAAAGGACTTTTTAGCAGTCTGGTCCTGTTTCTTGGCATCCCCAGGCACTTGAGGAAATGCGCCCACAGTCTTTTTAGAACAAGCTGCCTGAATAACAAGACTTTCTGGCGAAGGATGTGACGTTAAAAATTCAGGGTCCCCAGGTGCAACTCTATACCTCCTTGCAACACATTTAGACACTGCAGGAGCTGTTAGAGGCTTGCTCCAAACCTCCAAAATAGGCTCAGTTAAAGCCTCATTAAAAGGGAGCAACGGCTCAATTACAGAATGTCGAACCTCAGTCAGAAGATTAGATTTAAATTCGATAGTAGGCAAGGTTAAATTCAAAAGTTCTGCAGCCTTCCTCATGACCATGTGGTATGGCTTAACATCCTTTGACGGAGCATCAGATACAGATGGCAGCTCCCATTCAGGAGAAAGCTCCAGACCACTAGCCTCCGCTAGATCTTGAAAACAATCATCTTGAAGCTCACCTTCCTCAATCTCAGCCTCAGTCTCCCTATACCTTTGTTCTTCCAAGAGGCGCTGAGCATCCCTCCTAGATCTCTCCTTCAACAGCCATGCCGTCGGATCCGTGAACGACTCCGACGGAGCCGGGATCGACATCGGGATCGACTCCGAAGGCCCAGGGCGCTGTTCACGAGGTCGACTCGGAGCAGGCGACGTCGGTATCGGCGTCGACGACCTCGGCGGAGCCGAGTACTGCCAAGGCAGCGTCGGAGCCGGCATGAAAGGCATAAAGTGAGCTGGAGCATAGGAGTGGAGAACTCCTAAATTAAAAGCCAGAGGACCCATAGGACCCGAAGGTGCACCAGAGGGGTACCATGCTCTGGAAAATACACCATACATAGCATTTAAAAATGCCGAAGGGTCTTGACCTGGGGCCGGAAAAGGAGGATGAGAACCCTCAGACTGACCCTTTATAGGCTCCGGATTCGCCTCTTCTTCCACAGGTACTGAACCCTCATCCAAAGGGACCTCTTCATCCTCTCGAGCCGGGGACGGCACCGGAGATGGTTTCGGAACCGGAGTCGATGAATGAGCTCGCGATTCCAAAGGCGAAGCCTCACCTTCTGGATCCAAGACTTCCGGTGATGGAGACACAAAATCCTTCCCATGCTTCTTCTTAGGCGTCTTCGGTCTCGAGTCCGAATTCTTACCGGAGTGATGCCGAGACCCATGCCTTCGTTTCTTATGTTTTTTCTTTGACTTTGAAGCATGATCAGATGAAGACCTCGAATGCGACGCCGTACGAGATCTTGACCGCGACCTCGACCTTCTCGAACGTGATCTCAAAGTCTTCTTTTCTTTACTACCTCTCAACTTTGCAATCAGAAGCTTGGTCTCCCTCTCACGAAGCACCTTCGGGTTCATTTTGCTACATGAAGAGCAGCCGTCGACATCATGGTCCGAACTCAGGCACCAGATACAATCCTCGTGAGGGTCTGTGATCGACATCATCTTGCCGCACTCCCTACAAGGCTTGAACCCGGTCTTCTTAGTCGACATCGCTAGAAACACAAAGAAGCAGGAAAATCGAGAAAACAGTAACAAAGTTACCAATAGCTACAGAGATTCCCCGAAACCGTTAGCGTCGATGACGCGGAAAAAAGGGAACTGATGTCATCACGCCGGCGTGGGCCTATTATGGTGTCGGTGACGTCAGTGGAATCGCGCGCGATGCCATGCCTCTATGACGTCGTCCACGTCGGCGTGAAGCTACAAAAAGAATTTCCGAATGTTGCTGACGCAAGGGGGATATTCACAAGGTGAGGAATCCACTGGCAGATGTATCTATCAGAAAAGGGAGATACCCTTCATGCAGGAACTTAAGCAGGCGCAGGCACCAAAATAAAAAAAAACAGACGGAAACGGGGCTCACCCATGGGTCCAGGCAATCTCCAACTGGACCCCTCCACAACCACAGAGCATTCACTACAATGCAACCACGACGGCAAAAGAGCCCTCAGTGCTCAGCCTTGCTCAGTCACTAAGTCCATCGACTCCAGTGTCAACGGAAGTGAAAAAAGAAAACGCCGGTGATAATCCAGTCCCAGTGAAGGCACAGGGAAAGTCCCACGGGCCATCAACAACGACAGTGGGAAACTCGAACCTTCCCTTGTCGCAATATCAAAACAGAATCACAGATCCTGGCACAGAAGGGTCCTTGGGTTTCTGCCGTCCAGATAGTCCAAAGTCCAACAACTTCAACAGGCCAATCAGGCTGCACTCCTGGCCCTTCAAAGAAAACTACCCATGAGACCATTCCTCCAGAGCATCTCCAGCCTGGCAGTCAACAAATTCCAGCATCACTCTTCAATCCAGAGTATGACTGTAAAGGGAACTGGGACATCCTGAACAGAAGGAACATTCTCCAACTACCGGCTACAACACAAACCTTAAGAGACATCAACACAACCAATCACCTCTCCATAGGACTTTATAAAGGCAGACAAGGCCCAGGGCAGGGAATCCACTAAGGCTACTTGGGGTTCAACTCAAATTGCAAACAAGGATCTATACGAAAGGGAAATCTTCAAATCATGGGGCATACGAACCTCACTGCATCACAATATTGGACACCCTCCCACTGCTTACCACCAAGTGGAAGGGAAACACCAGCAACAGAGAAAAACATCCTCAATGCTCAGGGGAGCTCTAGGCCAATCACCCCAAAGGGAGCAGACACTGGGCACTCAAACAGGCCACAAACACCATCATCCCATGCTGCCTGCAAACTCTCAGATTCTTAGAACTATTAACATAATCAGACTTACACAATGACAAACCATCTTACATAGAAACCGGCCAAATCATGATAAAACAACCCTGAGACTATCCTCGTGGAACATCAATGGGCTGAACAGTAAGGTAGCTGATGCTGAATTCCTCACATATTAAAAAACTTTTGACGTCCTCCTTCTGCAGGAACCGTGGTCAATGGATCCATACCAACTACAGGGGTTCATTTCCTTCCACACTGCAGCTCTGAAAAAACCCAAATGTGGTCATCAATCAGGTGGCCTAGCCACCTATGTCTCTGTAACAAAATTTGATTTTGCACAAGAAATTCTATCTCCACCTCCATAAGTAAACTCAGTCAAGATCCACCTAAACCTCAATAGCTCTAAGGACGCTGTGCTAGTGGTCAATATGTATATAAACCCAAAATGGAAAAAAAGAGTCAAAACACCTTATCGAACACCTGCTCTCAATTATACACGCGCATAGTACCTCTAACCTCATCCTCTACGGGGATCTCGACCAAGAAATCCTAGGCACATCATTACGACACAAATGATGACATACAGGTTCAGTCCTTCTACTGGAACATACCAGTCCAAACCAAAAGCTATCATGGCAGACCAACCAAGACAGGGAGAGAGCTGCTGGAAGATTTGGAGCGCATCAATCTAAGGGTATTAAATGGAAGATTCATTGATTACTCCCCCCGCCCCTTCGCCCCCCCAGCCGCCTCAATCTACTCTGAAACGGCAAACTCTACCACAGACTATACCCATGTCTCCCTTTCACTTTTTCAACACGTAGCAGAATTCCGAGTAGGAGACAAAGGGGACAGTGACCATCGGCCCCAGGAAGTTTCAATCCAAACTATTCTGCACAAACTGATGCTTAACCCGGTTGGCGGGCATGCATGCCACACAATAAACGTTTACAAAATCAAGTGGTCCCTAGTAAACTCCATTGAGGTTCTCCTGGCGGCAAAAACACTGCTACATGATTACAGCAATTCCACTGACACCCCAATTAGAATATGGGATACCTTCACAGCCACACTTGTAAGATCTTTTTCAACTATAGCCAGATATAACACCCCAAATGATCCAACGGTTGTGGGGAGGGCCACAAGTGCACAGCGCTCCAAACTGAATTTACTTTAAAAATCTGTAACCAACTTCTCAGATCATTGAGGCATTAACCCGGAGACGAAAACACAAACCACCTACTCTGTCAAAGGAAAGCCCTACCCAAAAAACTCAAGTGGGACATCAAAAGGTCCAACAAAACTGCATTTTGGCCAAAACTCTAACACGACTCCCAAGCACCTAATAGTGCGCACTTCTGGGCTACCGTTAACAAAATCCTACAACCGGCACAGGGAGGCTTAACATCATACATTACAGAGGATTCATGGACAACCTTTCTAGAATCCCATTTTAATCAGCCAACATCTGGATTCCAAGCAAGACTGGATAACTAATTGATCCATCCCACCCATACTGAACGGAACCTAGAGGAAGAGGAAAAGGGTATTGAGATAGAATCAATCAAGACCCAAATCTCAAAAGGAAGAAGGAAAGGGGCCTCGGGCCAAACAGGATTCCACCAGCTCTCTTTAAACAAGATCCTGAGTACTGGTTAGAATTACTGGCCCCCCTCTTTTATACCATTAGACAGTCCAGGATCATAGCCGCTTCATGGAAGGGCTCTATCATTTCCCCGATTTGTAAGGCCGGAGACAAAACCTCACCAAAAAATTATTGTCTGATTGCACTACTAGACACAGAGAAAAAATACTTCGCTGGTACCCTACTGGCAGAGCTCCAGGACTTGGGTTTTGCAAAGACACAGGAACACCAACATACTAACCATGTCAATGCTCATTGACAAGACAAAATCGTCCAAACAGGCGATTCACTTCTGTTTCATCGACTTCCAGGCAGCCTTTGACAATGTTAACCGAGCAAGACTGTGGAAAAAATTGGTGCTTGAGGAATCCAGCCATCTCTCTTGAAGCTAATACATCTCTGCACCAACACATGGATACAAGTAAAATTAGGAAACTGCACCCATCTCTCGAGGCACATAGCAACTACCAAAGGGCTTAAACAGGGATGTGTGCTTGCACCAACAATGTTCAACCTGTACACAGCAGACATGACATTAGTACTCAGCACCTGCAACGCGTACGCACCACTACTCGGTGGCTGAACTATCGCCAGTATCTCATATGCCGACGATGTTGTCCTGATAAGCCACACTCAAGTTAGGTTGCAACGCTTACTCAACAAAATGCATGAGTACATAGAAGAAAATCACCTAGAAGTGAACATCAATAAAACAAAAACCTTGACAATCAACGGAAAACGGCGGCTCCACACTTGGTCCTTGGAAAACTCCAAATTGCAAACACCACTGCCTACAAATACTTAGGGGTAACCATTGACGTGGGTGACCAATTCACCATCCAACTTGAGGCTATCAGGAGGAATGGGATGGCAATATCAACTACACGGAGGCAGTTAAAAACAAAACTTACAGGGCTTATCTTTTCTCCTCTGCTCCGGGTAGCAAAAGCTAAAATGGTACCATCCATCACATATGGCAGCGAAGTACTGGGGGGCAGGGACACAAAACTGTTGGATTCCACCATGGCCAGGGCCTATAGAGTTACATTTAACCTTCCAACTTACGCCTCACCTGCTCAGATTCGACTGGAGTACGGCCTAACCAAACAACTCCTAGGAAGGCAAGGTTTCTATATAATGTGGTGGCACAAAATCAAGAACTCGCCCCAGAATACACTGAACCACCTGCTCTGGCAAGAACTTTGCAACATATCCAACTTGCCGGCCAGAACTTATTTGGAGGACTCACTTGCCACTACCGGACTAGTCGACCTATGGGAAACTCAAACTACCCATTTGCTCTTTAAGCAAGTAGTAAAAAAGGTAATCAAGAGAATCTCCCTTGTCAAAGACAAAGCTGCCTTTGCCTGCAGGAGCCATGCATGGATGACTCTGAATGGCTGCAAATCACTTGGGTCTCAGGCATACTTCAATTTGGGGAATTCCAGGAAGACCAAAGAACAATTCTTAAAATACAGGCTAGGAATTCTTCCAGCCATTCCGCACCTCCCACCCAGGCTGAGGGAGAAATGTGGCAACACATGCAGATTATGTGGGAACGGTCCTGAGTACTTGGAACACCTTAACTGAACCTGCTCTAAATCAAAGGAGGAAAGGGTAGGACTACTCAAAGTGCACTTTAACCAACAAGGGATTGGAACTCGGAGACAGGCCGTGATTGCATGCTACGACTCCAAGGACCCACAACAAAATGGAAAGCTGGTGAACTTCCTGTCACTAGTAGAATCCAAGCAAGCGAGTGCTATGCCCCTTTAAATGCAAAACCTGCATAAGGAGGCTTTAACTTACTCAATTGGAAACTTTTAGCACAGACATTTGAACTGCTTGAGAAGGAGCCAAGCATGGTACTTTCACAATAGAGACTTTTAAGCTTTTATAAAAGTACTTCTCTTGTCTTAATAAGTATGTATTTTTAACGTGTATTTTTGTAATGGTTTTAATTAATCAAATACAATAAATTATCTCACCATATAGAGGTACGCCTAATGGGGAGAAAAGGTGCTTCCCATGGAAGTACTGGTGATCTGTAAGTACAATTGATCTTGAATCAAGAAAAAGTTCTCTTTCAATGCTAAAGTCGCACCATCCATTATGAAAGAAATTGGTGTTCTCTCATCAGTCAGGTTGCCTTGCATGACTTATTGCATTTTTCTCAGTGTCTCATCTTGTGGAATTCATGTACATAAAGACTCCACATCAAAATGTACTAGTAAACTTGATTCTACATCAAATATGAGATCTTCCAAAATATTTATGACGTGTTTTGTATCCTGAAGTAGGGAGGGCATCTGGCCAACAATTGCCCTCTGAAAATAATCAGTAAATTGCAATAGTGGCTCCAAAAGGGATCCAATCCCTGAAATAATTGGTCTGCCTAGAGGAGGGCATTGTGGCTTGTGTATTTTTAGAAGCACATAAAAGTATGACATTTTTAGGATGTGTAGTTATCAAAACGACGGCCTCATCCCTATTCTTTTGCTCTTGTGACACACTTTCCAATCACTTTCTGTAACCTAGGTGCCGGATCTCTCAGTAAGGGTTGATAAAACCTAGGATTATTAAGTTGGTTAAGGCATTTATTATTGTAAATATCTATGCCTAATAAAACAATTGCCTCATCTTTGTCTCTCAGCTTGATCCTAATCCAAAGAAGAATTTAAGCTGTATCTTAGCGAAAAACTGGGCTAGTTCTGTTTGAGTATTAAACTCATAAGCCATGTTTGTGGGATCAAAATTCAAGCCTTTATTTAGTATTGTAATTTCCTCTTCAGTCAGAACATGACTACTTAGATTCACCACTAGTTGGCCTCATGATTCGTTGATGGGAGTTATGTCTCTCGTACTACTCTGTGTCTGGCGTGGCGATGCTGGGGGGCTCTAGTGCACTCGTAAGCATCTTCTTTCGGCTCTGGAAATTTTGGGACCCGGAAGGTCCAGAGGCAAAAGAAGAGGTCAACACTGAGTGCCCACGGAAGGTCCAGAGGCAAAAGAAAAGGCAAACTACAAGTGCACTGAAGCCACCCAGCATCGCCACAGTATGACAAGAAACGCGACTCCATCAACCCTTTTTGCAGGATCACCCCCAAACATTTTGCCTTCCTCCTCCACCTTTCTGTCTTCGTTTTTGCTGGCCCTAGGACTTTGAGCACTTTATCGCTGCTAATCAGTTTTCAAGTACATGTGCTCTCTCTTCTAAACATGGTAATATTGGTTTGTACCCAAAAGGCATACTTAATTTACTTTTGATTCCCTAGTGAAGTGCAATACATGTGCCCAGAGCCTGTAAATTATAAATTCAATGCTACTAGTGGGTCTGAACCACTGAATGTGCCACCCCCTTAAGTAGCTCTCTAGACATGTCTCAGGCCTGCCATTGTAGAGCCTGTGAGTACAGTTTACACTGGCATGTCGACCTGTCAAAATAAATCCTTGGCCAGACCCAAACCTTCCCTTTTTATACATATGTGTCACATCTAAGGTAGGCCCTGGACAGCCCAAATGGCAGGGTGTATTGTATTTAAAAGGCAGGGCATGTCATTTTATGTTTTACATGCCCTGGTAGTGAAAACCTCTCAAATCAGTTTTCACTACTGCAAGGCTCATCTCTCCCATAGTATAACATTGGTATTACCTTATGAATGAAAGGCATTTTTAGAGTGCACAGCTACTCCGAGGAGTGTCCTGGTGCTGGAGGAGAAAGCTTATCTGCACACTTGAGGCTGGATGATTACATCACTTGCTAAACAGCCAGATTTCCAGCTTTTTCCTGAAAACGGATAGTTCTGGAGTAGCACAGAGTGCCAGCCGGAGTCGATTCCAGGCTTAAGCTCCGAGATACGAAAAGGATCTTCCACCAATTCTGGCCTGGTGAATTTTAGGGATAGTGGCTAGGTGGCCAAAGGTTTACCCTAGTGTCCTTGGAGGGGCATAAGTAGAAAGCCTCCTCCAAAGGTACATTGACCTTTTCTATGCAGGGCTTTATGAGCCAGGACCAGTGTCTTAAAGCAAATCTTCTTTTTAACGGGTAGCCAGTGGAGTGAGTATAGATGTGGGTACCTATGCGCCTGGGAGCGGGATTGAACCACCTGCAACCGGCTCAAAAGGTAATCAGGCAGACCTAAATACAGAACATTTCCATAATCAAGTCTGGATGTGATCAGGAACTGGATCAATATTTTCCTAGTTTCGACTGAAAAAAGAGGTAGGAATTATTTCAAAGTGCATAGCATTACAAAGCAGGTGCCCACCAGAGCCTGAATATGGGATTGCAGGGACAGAGGACTGTCAATTTTAATCCCCAGGTTTTTTTTACCAAGCTCTGAAGAGGGGCAACAGGAGGGACATCCTGAGGCCACCATGAACTCCAGACCTCAGATGGAGTTGTGCCATAAAAGAAAATCTCCGTTTTGTCTGGATTGCATTTTAGTTGGTTGATGGACACCCAGTTGAACACCTGAATAAGGCAGGTTTTAATAATTTCTCCCTCAAATGCTGCTCCCTCTCCACAAGTAATGAGAAGCTGAGTATTGTCAGAATACAATATTACTTTGGCTCCACATGCTTAAAAAAGTACGGCTAGAGGAGTAAGATAAGCATTGAACAGCCTAGGGCTCAGTGCCAAGACCTGAGGTACACTCACTTTTGAGTACTGAATAGGGGATGCAAACGGGGGCAGCCACACTTCTTGACTTCTGTTCTCCAAGAAGGAAGTCATCCACTTTATTGTCAGGCCTCCAATCCCAATGGGACATAGCTGATTCACAGTCTTTGGTGGGGGACAGTATCAAAGGCCGCCGAGAGAGCCAACATAATTAAAACTGCCTTGCTCCCGTTATCAAGCTTGTCTTTAATGTAATCTGTAACCTATAACAGAGCTGTTTCAGTACTGCAGTTTGCTCTAAACCCCAATTGACTAGGATGCAGAAGGTTGTTACTTTCAAGGTAACATGATATGGGTGAATTCACATGTTTTTCTAACACTTTTGAGAAAGCCGGAAGAAGAGAGATGGGTTCATAGTTGGTAAGGCCCTTGTGGTCGACAGACGGGTTTTTAAGTAACATAACATTTTATAGGAGTAATTTCCAAATGGGAAGATATAACTGAATCAGGATTGGTGTCCCTGGAATCCTAATCTAAAATCCTAATTTATGGTGAAGTTGGATTTTAAATTAGCATTCTGAAAATGACATTTTTAGAAAGTTGGCATTTTCTTACTTTAGCCATTTGGTGCCCGCTGCCTGTCTCTGATCACATGTAGGGGGTGGGTGACAGTTGGGCTTTGTGTATTGCTCCTAGACAGCCACACACAATGAGAGCTTAGGTGTGACTTGACGGGCCAGGGAGGAGCTGGACCCAGTCTGGACCTAGGGCAGGAAGGGCAGGACCTCTGCACACTTAAAAAAGCCTGTCTTTAATGTCTTTTCTACATCAAACTGGGTATAAGTACTGGAGTTCCGACACCACCACTTCAGTGCACTTCTAGACGTGTTAACACTCTGCCAGGAAGGACTGTTGAGTTGCTGAAGGGACTGCCACCCTGCTGTATTGGAGTTTTGCTGAACGTCTGCATTGCTGTGATGCTCTCTTGCCTGAGGGAGGGGACTGGACTTGCATCACTTGAACACAGCTTGACTCCAAGGGCTAGCTGCCTGGCCTCCTGAGTCTCTAGACTTACAACCAAATTGCTTCTGCACCTAGACTCTGCCATCTGTGAGTATACCCTGCCAAGTGGGGGCACCCCATTCCTAGACCCTTGAAAGTGAGCCTAAGGTGTTACTCAAGCGAAACAGACACATACTCTACTGAGCGATGCACCTCCGAGCAGAACCACTGCATTTCCTCAGTTGAACAGTGCCTCTCCGAGCATAAATGACACATCATTGCTGTTTCATGGATTGGACCCATCCTTAAAGACTCGCATCGCCGCTCCATCCTGCTTCTTGGAACTGATGCATCGCCTTCGGAACAAGAACTGCGCAGCGCTTTTCACGGAACAAGCTCCTTGCATTCCTTGTCGATGGCAGCCTCAACGGCAATGCCAAAGCTCCACATCGTAGCTTCACTGCTCATTAAAATCGACGTATCGTCTCCACTGCACCTGGCATCCTCAACACTGGCCTCCGCATCGCAAGCCACATAGACAGGATCCTCGACTTCGACGCATCAGGACCTTGCAACAGATACAGACTTTGTCATAGCCCACACTTATGTCACTTTCACACAGTGAACAATTCTCTTGAATGTCTTATATCCACCATCCTCCAATTCACCAGAGTATCAAGCTAACATTAAACTTGCAATGTGACATGAGCCATGCTAACCTTCACACTTTCCTAACCCACTGTCAACCCCGCAAGAATATATCTTATGCAAAAGTATGCCTTAGCAAGGGGAATGGAACAAGAAAGAGAACAAGAGACAGTAGAGAACTTGAATTTGCTTGTACTTACAGCTAGGCACATACTATGCTGCAGGAGCCATAATATGTAACACAAGAAGTAACTTTAGCATTTCATCATTCACAGCTTCTGTATTTCTGACTCTTTACAGCTGGCTGACATTCTGACATCCTAGAGTTAAAACACAAATGAACCCTGATAGTATTTGCAAGGAATAACATAAACTCTATTCCAATTTTTTATATAGAAAACTCCTCTTAGTGTTTTCGTAATGGAGGGGCTTCTTACGATGTCCGGCGGATGCTGCGGAAAAGGAATCGCCTGACCTTAGGTCGGTGGTTCCGACCATACTATTACGATGCAACTGCCCATAGGGCGGTCGCAAGCCTCTATTTGTCAATGGAAGATTTTGTGGCGGGAGAAAAGACCCGCAGCACAAGCATCCATTGACAAATGGAGGCTTTGAAACATTCCTGCACTGTGTGGCAGGCACTATGCGCCTTATCGGAGGCAGCTCCTCCGCCTTTTCGGAGGAGCAGCGCTGAGCTTTACTAAAGAAGAACAATAAAAAAAATGCTGAAATGAGACTGAAAAGAGCAAGATTGTTGTGGAGAGCATTATACAGAGGGGTTCAGAGCATGTGATGTCTTGGTGTATTCATATATGACACTGAACATGTATGCAGAGCTAAATTGAATCAAGAAAAGCCATATGCATGTACAGAGTAGCTTTTGCAGATGGGGTGAGGGTGATGGTATGTGCGTGTGTGTGTATGTAGATATACTTTTGCATGTATGTTTGTGTATATGCGTGCACTGTACTTTGCTTTAAAGAACGGTGCTGTGAGGCAGTGGGAGGCGGCACTGATCCTGCTGAGGGATGGGAAGGGAGCCAGTGCTTGCACCAGCTGTAGTGCATCCATCCCAAAGATTGTGATATTGCCCCATGGATGAGTTTGTTTTACTAGATCTGAGTGCAGCTTTTGACACCGTGCTGCACACAACGCTGCTGTCTCGCCTCTCAGACACGGGAGTGGAGGGATCTGCTTATGAATGGATAAAATCTTTTCTAGAAAACAGGAGTTTTCAGATGCATTGCCCTCCTTTCAAATCCTCCCCCCGGAAGCTGAGACATGGGGTTCCACAGGGCTCCAGTTTGAGCCCTACGTTGTTCAATCTTTACATGGAACCCCTGGCTCACATTGTGGAAGCTTTCGGAGTGGATATTGTCACATATGCTGACGATACCCAACTGATGATTAAACTCACTCACAATTAGATGGAGGACGCCACCAACTTTTCCAACTGCATGCTATCTGTGGCAAAGTGGATGAACAACAACTGCCTGCACCTGAACGGCGACAAAACAGAACTGCTGGTTATTGGCAAATCCCCCTCTGCCTGGTCACATGTGTGGTGGCCCACTGAATTGGGCGCGATTCCCTCCCCGGCGGAATCCGTCAGAAATCTTGGAATCATGCTTGATGCTGAGCTTTCCTTTAAACAACAGGTCAGCAAAGTCACGGGAAGATGTTTTGGTATACTCAAAACTCTTCGCATAATTCTTGACCTTCTCCCCATTAGCGCCAGGAAGACACTTATCCACGCTCTAGTCACACCGCATCTGGACTACGGCAATGCCATGCTCTTTGGCTTAAGCAAAAAGGGCATACACCAACTGCAGTGCGTTCAAAATGCTGCCGCTCGCCTGGTGCTCAACCTCCCGCGTAGAGCATCGGGAAAGACGGCACTATTTAAACTACACTGGCTCCCTATTGAGGAACGCATTAAGATTAAAGCGCTATGCTTTGCACACCGCATTGCCCAGGGAAAAGGCCCAGGTTACTTGCGAAAACTTCTTACCATCCATCGCCCTACCTGGAACTTAAGATCTGCAGGAGCGATGTTGTTCAAACTTCCCCGCATTCGCAAGGCCAGGATGGGAGGTCGCTCCTTCAGGTTTTTAGCAAGCAAACACTGGAATAAACTTCCGCTTGATCTACGCATGGAACCCTCTGAAACTACATTCAGACTGAGACTTAAAACCCATCTCTTCCCACGTAAATAAAGCTTTCTTGTTCCTTTGACTTAGGCCACTCGCTTCTGGACTTCTGTCTCTCTGGGAGCAGCAGCAATTTTAGCGCGGGGACACACTGTCTTGAGTGTAACCAGGCGCTCTAAAAATGGCTTTATTATTTATTATTTGTTTGTGATATCCAAGCCATATGCCCACAACATCCCCCCGCTTGGTAGTGCCATCTATCAACTCTAAAAGATGGGAAGGCGGGAGCCTGCCCGGTCCAGCACTGAACACGTGAACCCCCCTTTAGTGCAAACAACAGCAGCAGTCTTCACCTCATTGAGCCCAGTGGCTGCCGCACTCCTGCCCCCAAGTTTATCCGAACTGAAAGTATATAGTGAAAATAAAAACAACACTTTAAACACGCTCCTGGGAGGGGGTGTAGCTTACCGGCTAGAGTGCAGACATTGAAGGTGGGGAACCAGGTTCCAATCTGGCTTAAGGCTGGAACAACTCAAAAGGAGGGACTGGGGGCTTTTTTAGAGGTCCAGCTTACATGTCCCAACATAGTAGATACAAAAAGGTATGCAGTTTCTTGCTGGGGCAGGGGAGCAAGAGGGCTAGGCGGTCATAAGTCCTCATTGGTTACAGGGGGAACAGGGAATTCCTCCTGTTGGAATTAGGGCCCTCACACACCCGGCTAAGTGTCATGCTTCATCATAGGGCATGCTCCTCGTCAGCTCAGCGCTGCAACACCTGATGGGCTCCCTTTTTGGGGCTCTTTGGCAGAGATCTTTTATTCCAAGTTGCCGTTTGGTGCCGTGGGGGTGAGGGGCCTGCATGTGTAGATGCAAGGAGTGAAGGTTAATGAACCAAGGGAAGTTTGAAATTGGAAGTACCAGAAAAAACAATTTTAATCAATAGGGCTTCCAATCTAATTAAAAACGAGGTGGTGCACTTCTGAAGTGATGTATCAGGGTCGGGGATCTATCAAGTGGTCAACATGTTTCTCGCATAGTAGTCCTTAGATCTAGAGGCGATTCGTCAGGACCAGTATAAATAAATCTATCTACACAACAGGTGGTTGTCTGGTGATGGGTCCCTGATAAACCAACCTAGAAAAAACCTCCAGTGTGGTACCTGTAATTGGATGACCACCCTAATGAGATAAAAACAAGTATTAGACAACTAATTCATTAATGCAATCCAATAGAAAGCACACGGGTCCCCATAAAAACGACATGCTCAAAGCACACAGTGGTGTGAATTAAAAACAATTGTAGGCAAAGGGAGAGCCACGTGAGTGTCACACACAGTGGTGATATACTGGCTCTTAAATGAGTATGGTGGAACTACCACCATGGTAGCAGAAAGGATTAACTCACCCAATTTGGGTCGGTAATTTACAACATCGACGCCCGGCAGGACTTACACTTAGAAATCCCTAGTGTCCTGGGCAGAGTCTCAAAGGAAGAATATATCAGGATCCACTTCATGAAGATACTTTAGATACAAAACATGGGAGGTGAAGTAAAATACATAGCAAGCACCTCTTTTGCAGGAGGCCAGAAGATCAAGGAAAAGGAAAAGCGAGGTACGCTATCCGCCGAGTAAATTAAAGCGTGTATTCACATTTGCTCAAACGCAACACAGTTGGCAGACCTACCCACTCGCTGCTGGGTACCGAGAGGTAGTGAGTTGGTGTTAAGGATCTCCTAAATACTCCTGGTGGTCCGGGGCAAGTGGGCGGGTGACTGATTAGTGTTTGTGATAACACTAGGATGTCAAACCAGACATAGGTGGTAAAAATGGCTACCATCTTGTGCGAATGGAGTGTAAACCATCGCCATCTTGTAGAGGCTCGGAATGGATGGTGGGTTATGTCGAGAACATTTCTTGTGCTCATCTCTCACGGTGTAACGTTCCAATACTGCAGCCACAGTTTTGGCAAAGGTAACAGTTGAAATATTAGTAAATTGAAATTCAGTTGAAAAAAACAGCCAATTGTGCCTATGTTTTTACCTGTAACTTCTTCTAAGTATGGCAGATTTTTTAAATCAATATACTGTTACGTCTGCTGGATCCTTCTGGTTGAGGGGATATATAGGACTTGTAGGTTCACCAAGACTCTGAGGTACCCAGAGCCATTAACTGAGCTGCGCCTAACAATGTTTTTTCATTGTGTACCGGGTATACAGCAATTCATTTGGAAAAAAATAAAGAGTGAAAAAAAGGAATAAAGGAAACCTATGTATTTCCGAAATGGAAACAAAATATGGAGTTTAGAAGCAGTGGTTATTTGCACATATCCAAATTTGTGAATTAGAGGGCATTTTTCAAAATGAATTCTTTTTTGCACATTGTCTTACGGAAGACAGAAATGCATTAAAAGTCAGTAGGTAATAACACTTGTTCTACTATTCTGTGTTTAACCATGTCTCCCGATAACAATGGCACTTCACTTGAGTACGTAGGCCTAGTGCTGGCGAGAGGAAACAGCCCAAAACGCAACATGGACACAACACATTTTTTGAATGAAAACTGTCCTAGCTCAGCCGAGACCTACAGAACCCTAGCAAACCTGTACATTGTTGAAAACTAGACACTCAGGGGCATCCAGGATGGGGTGGCTTGTGTAGTTTTTAACATGTTCTGTTACCTAGAATCCCTTGAAAACCTCAAACTTTGACAAAGAAACTATTTTTCTCACATTTTTGTGATGGGAAGCTCTGGAGTCTGTGGGAAGCCATAAGCTTCCACCTACCCATCATTCACCCCAGTCTTCCTATATAAATGGGACCTCAAACTTGTGTGGGTATGCATAGTGTCCGTGACAGGAAATGGCCCAAAATGCAATGTGGACACATCACATTTTTCCAATGAAAATGGAACCTTTGTTCGCAATGTGCCTACTGTTGTTTTCGGATCCTAGCTCAGCTGGCTTCTAGGGAATCCTAGCCTGTACATGTTTGAAAACTAAACATCCAGGGAAATCCAGGATGGGGTCACTTGTGTGGCTCTCTCTAGGTTGCTACCCAGTGTCCCTTGCAAAACTCAAACTTTGTAAAAAAAAAAAAAACATTTTCCTCACATTTCTTTGATGGAAAGTTCTGGAATCTGAAGGGAGCCACAAACTTCCTCCCACCCAGCACTCCCCCAAGTCTCCTGGTCAAATTGGTACCTCACTTGTGTGGGTAAGCCTAGTGGCCGCAGCACAAAACTGCCCAAAATGAAACATGGACACATCACATTCGCCAGTGAAAACTGAAACTTTTTTGCAATGTGCCTAGCTATGGATTTGGGACTCTAGCTCAGAGCTGGCATCTAGTGAAACCTAGCAAGCCTGTAAATTCCTTCAAAAAAAAAAAAATTGTCCTCATCTCACCAATAAGCGACTGCAATTTCTTAAAAAGAAGCCGTCGTTCGAAACTGTGCGCCCTGCGGCTGCTGCATTTGCTTAGGCCAAACCGGGCCAGTCTCCTTTGTTGAAAGTTTTGTGTAATCATAGGACCAGTTTGAACTAAAGAGCAGCAAACCTGTACATTTCTGAAAAATAGACACCCTGGGGAATCCAGGGTAGGGTGACTTGTATGACTCTCACCAGGTTCTCTTACACATAATCCCTTGTATGGGTAGACCTAGTACCTGCGACAGGAAATAGCCCAAACTTACTGAGGAGACTTCAAAATTCTCAATCACAAAAAAGACTTGGTTTTGCAAGGGAGTCACCTGCATTTTAGGTCCCTGGATCGCCCAACGTTTTCCTACCCAAAATTCCCTGCAAATCATAAATAATGCTAAAAAAACCAGATTTTCCACAAATTCCTGTGTGGGAGAGTTGTGGGATCACAAGGCCTACACAAAATTCCTACCACTCAGCGTTCCCCAAGCTAACTCACCTGTGTGGGTGGGCCAAGTAGCACAACATGGAAGGGCCGAAAACGTCTTGTGGAGACATCAAAATGATCTATCATAAAACAACTTCTTTTTGCCAGGGGGGCACCTGCGTTATTGGTCCTGGGCTCAGCATCCATCTAGGAAAACCTACCAAATCTAGACATTTCTGAAAACTAGACACCTGGGTGAGTCCAAGTAGGTGTTGCTTATGTTGATTTCCCAATGTTTTCCTACCCAGAACCCCCTGCAGACCTCAAATTTAACTAAAGAAAAGCATATTTTCCTCACATTTCTGTGCGGGAAAGTTGTGGGAATACTAGGTGGACACAAAGTTCCTATTATTCAGCATTTCCCATGGCCCCCAATAAAAATGCTACCTCACTTGTGTTGGTGGGCCATGTACCCGCAACAGGGAAGAGCCCAAAAACATATTGTGGAGTCATCAGAATTATCACAAAACAAACTGGTTTTGCAAGGGGATCACCTCCGTTTTTGGTCCTGGGCTTGGCGACCATCAAAGAAAACCTACCAAACTTCGATGTTTCTGAAAACTAGACAACCGGGGAAGTCAAGGGAGGCGTGACTTGTGTGGATCCTCCAATGTTGTCCTACCCAGAAAGACTGAGCCCATTTCATTTGTTGGGGGAGAGGAGAGAGGCTTAGCATTCCACTTCAGGGCCCACCCCTGCACAAGGAAAAAATGTGTCCCTGGTGCCTACTGGTCTTTCTGCCTCCTTAGGGGGCAGATTGGTTGCTATTGCCACCATATTTCCCTGGGGATGCAGAAAGACTGCCCATTTTGGGGGGGAGTGGGGGTTGCCTATTCTGGGCAGCTCCCACCCCTCTTTAATAACAAAAAATCCATGGTGTCTAGTGGGCTTTCTGCTCCCCCAGGGGCAGATCGGTGGTAATAATCCCCATCTGCATCTCAGGGCACAGAAACAATGTCCCTTTTGTATTTAGGAGGGTGGGGGCCATTTTGGGCAGCACCCACCCCAACGCATTAAAAAAAAATCCCTGGTTCCTTTTGCTCTTTCTGCCCCTCCTTGGTGATAACCTGCATATACCGCCCAGGGTAGGCAGGAAGACTGTGATTATTCCGGTCTGGGGTGGGTGGGCAGCCCTAACCCCTTTTTTATAAAAAAAAATACAACAATTCCTGGTGCCTAGTGGGCTTTATGCCCCCATGGAGGGCAGATTGGGGGTTATAACCCCCCCCCCCCCCGGGAGCAGATATACTCTGTCCTTTTTATTTTTTTGGGTTGTGGGGTCATTGGAATGTCCATTTTGGGCAACCCTTTCCCTCTTTTAGAAAGGAAAAGGTAATCTCTGGGGTCTAGAGGGCTTTCTGACCCCCTGGAGGGCAGATCAGGATAATAACACCCATCTGCCTCCCAGGGGTGAGAAAGACTGTCCCTTTTGTGTTGGGGGGTGTGGGCATGCCCATTGTGGGCAGGCCCACCTTCTTTTAATATTAAAAAAAAATAATCCCTGGTGCGCAGTGGGCTTTCGGTCCCCCTAGGGGGGCAGATCGAGGGCTATTGATTATCTGTGCCCCGGGCGGTCAGAAAGATTATGCCAATTTTTGGAAGGGGAGGAGGAATTATAATGCCCATTTAGGAAATCCCAGAGCCCAAAGTATTCAAAAGAAAATAATCTCTGGTGTCTAGTGTGCCCCCTGCTCCCCCCCCGAGGCAGATTAGGTCTACGGCCAGAAAGATGGAATATATACGGGAGAGTAAAAGCCCTTGCCCAAGGGGCCGCTCCCCCACTCCCTGGTGTCTAGTGGGTGGATCCCTGCTTGGGGTCACACTCCTTCGACAATCCCCAAGCAGGAATCCACTCAGAAAGGTACCATTGGAAAGGGGAGATGCTCCCCTTTCTAATGATACCTCTCCTGTCTGCCTATGTGCTCGGGGGCTGAGATAGCCCCGAGAGCACGTAGGCAGTGAAAGTGAACCGAGCCTGTCGGCTCATTTCATTTTTATTTTAAATATAATGATGCCAGCATGCCATGCGCGCGATCGTCATTATTGAAAAAAAAATGGCTCAGGAGGTAGAGGAAGCTCTTCCCCAGCTCCCGAGGTTAAAAAAAAGGAAATCCTTTTGCTGTTTACAGCAGAGGTAATTGGTGCTTGTGTGCAGAGGACGGAATGGTTCCATCCTTGGAGCATGAGCACTTTGGCACATCACGGGACCATTCCGTCATGTGCATGAAACGGGTTCAATTACTCATTTTATAAAAAAAACGAAGAAATGGTATGTGTGGTAAATGTGTGCATGGTATTGGAATGCATGGTAAAATAGGCAGTGTAAAAATGTGTGTGGTAAAGGCACATGTGGTAATACCATACACACATTTATTTGGTAGTAAATGGCCATACCATGTTGAATATTTTGATTGTAGTATTTATCATAAAATATATAATTCTATTTAGGCATTGAAAAGGTATCTTTATTTGAGAGTTACGTGTTTTTTTCCCGCTGGTCAAATAATCTCAGCATTTCTGCGATTATTATCAGATGCTATAGATTTTAAATGTTTTTGAATAGATTTTATATTATGAAGTATGTGTTTTATTGGTTAACTGAAATTTGTTAAGCCATGTTGTTTCTTAATCCTGTGAATTCTTTCTGTGCATTTGGATGTATGATGATGCTTTTTTCATTAAAAGTTTGAAGGTATATGTTATTTATTGATTTTGATCTACTTAAGGTGACAGAGTTTAAATGTTATATTTTGCTCTTATTAAAGTGTATGGAAAGTGGTTCTATTGTATCGCCTTGAGTTCTGTTTACTCATCGTGCTGATGCTTATCGTAATGGCAATTGTTTGCCAATAATAGTTATACTTTGCTTTGTGTTTTGGAATTGTCTTTGAAATAGTGTGTATGGGTGTCCATTCTGTAGGAATTGATGTATGATAAGTGTTGGTTACGTTGCTTTGTAATTTAGCCACCTGTATGTTTATCAAAAGCAATTCAAACAATAGTGGGTGTATTGTAAACAGTTTCTACGAATTGAACTTTTCATGATGCTTCATTAGTTAATCCACCATTGACTGTAACATTACAATAAAGATCATATCGCAGTTGTACTGCAGTAATAATAATAATAATCCACATTTGTAAAGCGCACAATCACCCGTAAGGGTCTCTAGGCGCTGGGGGCCGTTGGGAAGATTAAGCAAGCTATTGCCCAGAGTCACATGGTGCCGGACTAATCTGCCGCCAGTGCCGGGGATTGAACCGTGATCCCCAGATTACTGACTCAGTCGCCCTAGCCGCGGCGCCACACCTCTTCCAGTATGTAGTGTATGGCAAATGCCCATAGTTTTGCTTGGTATATTTTTTTAAAATGTAGTTGAATCAGTCAGTAATATCGGACACAATTTTGTTATTGGCTGTTGTAGAAAAGAATGGGAATGTTTTTATATGTTGCATTAAAACTGCATTGTTAATTTGATGGACTTCATTGTCAGTTGACATTATATATGGTATAATTTTGATGATGCCACTTTGTGGTTTGATTTCTCTTTGTTTAATGGTTAAAATGTCTTCTTTTGTATATTTTCCTTCTCGTAATCTGTTTAGCAGTTAAGCAAATGGAAGATCATTTAGTCATCTCATAATTTTGAGCGATTCATAAAGTTTGTAGTATGTTGTCCGGAAGTTGGTACTTAGTGGTCCATAAGAGTATCTTACATTTTCAAACCTGCATGTGTCAAATATTGGTTTCAGTTGGAAAGAATTCCAATAGCTAAAATTGAAATTCTTCCAAATGGCTGATTTCTGTACTGTTTAAAAAAGTGTTCCTTATTGGTTTTAGTTGTTCTTTTATATTTGGATTATAGTGGACTTATTTTATTGCTTAAGCGATTAATTTACTAATGCCTCTTTGCGATTTACTGATATAAGATATAATGTATACTGCGCAAGCATTGGCATTTAATATAAATTACAAGTCACTGTTTGCTTTCCAAGTGTGTCAAAGTATAGGATTATACTTGTTAATAAAGCATTCTGATGGTTCTCTTTTAAACAATAGTTGTTTTTTCCTATTAATGATCTGAGACAAGAAATCTTGATAAGTGAAATTGTTAAAGTTGTGATGTCTAATTGTCACTTGAATGTTGTAAAATTGCTTTTTAAAATCATTGTCTACTCTTTCATTTGCTAATAGTTCAAGTATCATTGTCGGCGACATTGGATATTTAGGATAGTGATAGTTGCATGCTCGTGTGTGTTTTTGACTAAAGTTTTTGGTGTGTACATGTTTTTGTAAGGCCATTAAATGATTTAACTGTGGATGAGTAGATTTTGTGCATGTTATATATTTATCAATATGTATGTTTTTTACTTTGGCCTGCTTTTTCCAAACCGGGTTGCATTTCCAATCCATAATAATGCATATATATGTGGTGAACTGCGTTGTTGAAATTCTAGATGTTAAAAGAAATCAACAATTTTCCCTTTGGTATTGCTTTGATGTGGTAAAATGCAATTAAATAATTGTCTTACTTGGAAGTCAAAATGTCTAGCTCATGTAAAAGGATCTTTCTGAATTAACTTGCATTAGTTTTCCCCATTCACATTTTGGATTTGTTCTTGTGTGGGTTCCTGAAGTTGTTTGATTAATAGTAGAATATTTATTAAATGGTGCCATCTAGTTTCAACTGTAGATTAAGTTAGAAAAAAAGTTGGTATTCCCAGTTGTCTGATCATTGCAAAAATATATTTTTTGCAACCTTTCCTCTATAGTGGTGAACTGCGGATTGTTTTTAATATTCTAGTATTTTGTATCCTTCATTATAATGGATAATATTTTCCAAATTGTGTTTAAAATCTTTGGCAGTAATAATTTGTCTGTTGAAGAAATGTTTACATAGTGAAATATAAATGTTGCCTTGAAATTTGCTTAATGTGTATTTGTTTTTTTAGCTTAAGGAAAATATTTTTTTATAGAATTTGCCACTCTTCTGTCACAGCTTCTCATGTTGCTATTTACATATTGTATTGTAATGTACAGGTGTTTGTCTCTATTATTAGGTCTGCATTGTCAATAGAAAATTGTAAGGAAGGCAATAAATACTGAATTTTTCTTTTCACATAACCCACTGTTATGCTCTACAGGTGCAACATGTAATATATCTAGGCTATCTGTGGTAATTGTTTCACTAGTTAACATGGTGTCTAGATTTCCTGCTAGTATGCTATTGGAAGTATGAGAAGAATCAATTGTTTGTGATGTTTCAGTAGTTCTAAATTCTTGTGGTATACATGTCCACTTTGAATTGACTTTTATTCCATAATCTCGAAATAGTTTGCTATTAATGGCGAGCCACAGTGCTGCACGCTGTACTTTATTAGGTCTAAAATTTTGGAAGTGTGTAAAAGATTTATAAGTTAATTTTCTTTTTAATTTAATTAGAATTGTCATGTCATCACACATGTGTCTGGGCAATATTGTCACAGTTGTCATTACATCATAAAGCATAAAGGTACATTGCTTCTGCACCAAATAATGATAGTTGTGATCCTCGAGGTAAACTTCTAAGTTGTATAAAAGGAATTCTTGGTGAAGCTAATGTTTCTTCTAAATAGTGTAAAATCAATTGAGGTTCAATTTTTGGAATTTGCATTCCATTCACAAAACAAAAGGGTGGTATTTTATTTGTGATAATAAATGCATGGCATGTATTGCTTATATAGTTGGTTGTATTTGGTGTTTATTACATTGTATAAACATTGCTTGTTTTTTAATGTTTGAGATTTTTTTCATTGATTGTTTTTGCCATAATTGATTGCAAATTGTACAAATGTACTAAAACTGTGTAATTATTTCCTCAGTTGTAGTATAGTTTTGTTTTGTATTGAATTGTATTTATAATTTGTGGTGGTGTCAATATTTAAAAATCTTGTGTTAATGTTCCTTCTTTTTAACACTGTTTTTGTTCTGAAGGGTTTCTTTTCCTTGTAAGTGAATTTGCGAATTGACTTTTGTAATGTGTTTGAGTGTGATCCTATGTGTATGTTTTAATTGTTTTTCCTGGTGAAATTGCTAATGTCTTCTGTATATTTAAGAGTGTACTTGAAGTAGTATGTGTTAATGGTTGTGTACAAGATCTAAATATATTGGTAAACTGTTCAAGTATTTAGAAAAATATGTTTCATAAACAATTAACTTTGTAGTTGTATTTTAGCATTGCTGCTTAAAGTGTTTTTATTATAGTTTTTATATGAAATTTAGTTAGGTCATAAGCGATAGAATTTTTGTTTGGTACTTTTATTGGCTAGTTGTTTAAGGTATTGAATTAGTGTCTCAAAAGTGCTTACTTCCAGCGCAATACATGTTTCATTGGATTGTGGCATTCTTTGTTGGTCTCTACTGTGTGAGTCAAAATATAGAAAAGGTGATTATTTTAAAAGATTGATATAGTGTATGCATGTATACATAATATTATTCTAGTATGCAAATGTACTGTTGTGCTGAAAGTAGTAGTAATGAATGGTACAAAGGATCAACACAATGTAGAATATCGCCATGATATGGTTTCCCTAGTTTCCGGAGTAGATGTTTTAATGTTTTATAAAAGAAGGTAAGTCACCAGGATGCATATACATTTCTTTATTAATATAATGCATTTGTTCATATAAGTCATCTCCCATATCCCTATTGTAGTGTAAGTCGTCTCCTTGACAAGTATTAGCTGATTTGTAGTAGTTATGTAAGACTGCAAAAGTACAAGTTGGAAAGCATTGTTTTCCTCGGGCAATGGTGTTAAATGTTTGATTTCCTTGATGATATTGTGCTTGTACACTTGTAGTCATGTATTTTAATAGTGTTAGTTCATTATTTGATGATAAAGTAATAACCTTAACCTTCCTTTCATCCGTGTTTTTTTTCTGTAAAAAATGTTTATTTGTATTTAATTAGTAATTTACTTTAGTGAAATAAAATTTAAAAAATTATAGGTCAAAATATTATTCAAGCTTTTTTAATTTAAATTTTACATATTGTTCATTCCAAGTTTTAAAGGTGAATCTATAGGAAATTATATAAGAGGGTGTTTGAATGGAGTGACAATGATAAGAGTGTATGGGCTTAGTAAAAAAGACAGACAGGTGTTGGGTATTACCAAAAAACCTTATAATGTTTACTGTTATATAATTAAATGAGCAATATAAGTGCTAAAGCAGGCATGGAAAAATATTGTCACCCATTTGCAATGGTGATTTAGAGTTGTGAGATTAAGCAATGTTTTGAGTGTATTGTGGTGGTGTGGCAATATAAACTCGATATTTATATCAACATGTTTATGTTCTTCATAGCGTAGTTACATTTAGAACATGTTTTCATTGTGAGTATATTTTAATGCAACTTTTTTAATGAAACTTTTTGTGTAAACTGATTTTAATGTCTAGCTAATATTTAATAATATAAAATATGTAATTTCTTTAGAATATCTATTTCATTTCTGACTTTGGCAAACATCCTTTCTCTGTCATATGAAAAACCTACACACCAAGGATAACAGTGGTTTGTGGTAATGGTGATGGTGTGACTGTATATCCTGAAGAATAATGTATCTGTAGATGATAAATATATTGAATGTCACATTTTATTTCTATAACATGGGTGATTTGCATTGTTAGTATAATGTGTTGCTAGGGCTATTTTATCACATTCCCAAGGTGTGTATTATAAATTGTCATGCTTTTGAAATTCTATACTTTAGTTATATTGAAGGTAAAAGGCATGAAATAAATATGTGTTAAAGAATGTTTAAACGCTGCCCTGCTTGAATTATGCTGTCATAGTGTGATCAATTATGTGGTATAGTGAGGAGCAGAGAATGTGTTTTGGGACTGCAAGAGCATTTTAACCAGTAGATGCATGACACCATTTTTGAATTCACTTTGTGTGCCTGGAATCATCAGGCAAATGTAATTTCATGGTACTTTTATATTATTAAATGACACCTGAACTCAAGTTTATATATTTTTTTATAGCTGAATTGTGACTTTACAGCGACTGCTCCTATAGTCAGCAAGCAAGGTGACAATCCAGCCTGTTAATGGTTTAGAAGTAATGCAACTTAATAAAAGAAAAAATGTGTTTTTGCTCAGTTTTATAAAAGTATAGTGGGAAGAATTAACTCTATATTTATATTAAAATGTTTGTTTTTCCACATGGAGCTATTTTTAGAAAATATTTTCATTTTCAGCATGGTTTTTAATGTAGTGCTTAAATAAAACGTTTGCTGTAAACTGATTGTTATTGATATGCATTAATTAGTAATATGTAATAATAATAATAATAATCTTTATTTAGATATAAAACATATCTTTAAAAGAATTTACAGATTCACAGCCTGACCGAATGTTAGAATAAAAACTTCTAGGAATAACAACACGAGTGTAGATATAAAGGCACAATCCATTAACAAACATTATAAAAACAGGAATTTTATCTCGTAGTGTATTTTAAAATCACAAAAATTGAAACAAGACGCCAGCTTGCATGAATATAACCAAATTGTATCTAACATTGCTAGGAATAAAAAGGGCACTTTAGCATGGTCTCCTTAGTTTAAAGATGTGATATGCTCGCAGGATAAATTTTGTAAATTTTATGTTTAGCACTGTGTTTTCCGGGTTCAAATCTGCCATGATGGCTTGCCTGCAGGACCGAACACCCAGCCTATTCCATTCTGATTTTAATCCAGACCTGCGTTCAATGTTAAGGGCTGGGCAAAGGCAGCTTACATGCAACATGGTTTCCGCTGTTTCCCCACACCCTCTACAAGAGAGATCTTCCGATGTACGTCGCCATGATGGTAAATCCTGCAAGAAACGCCAGTCACCCAGTCTGATGGCAATAAAGCCGCGTTTCAGGTGTAATGGATATGTGCTGGCCAGATAGCAGGCTGGGACCGGGTGTCTGTAGGAATTTATCATGACCCAGGCGTGGCTATGTTTCAGAAAGAGTGCTTTGTCAGTGAGACGAGAAGTCATTCTCACACATTTTTTTATAGCTTTTTTAAATGCTATCTGGCCTGGGTTTAGGGCCCACAAATCGCTTGCTGACATTTGGTTAATGGCGTCTGTAAGAAGCCGTCCGTACAAACCCCCCGGGTTTATCTGGCTGATTTCTTGCCAGACTAGGGATTCTAAAGTACCTGGCTCAGTTTGTCTTAACTTGTGACACAGATTGAGGTATGCCCCAGTGGCTGAGGCCTCGTAGTTTATTAGCCCCATCTCCAACCTGATCTGCGCTGCAGAAGCGGTCTTTGGCAACCGGAGCACCCCTTTATAAATTTTAGTGGTCTGTTGGTTCAGGGTTGTGTTCATTTTACCAGTGAAAATCTCAACGCCGTAGGATAAGGTGGGGCCAACCTTTGCTCTCATTACCTCCAAGAGGGGGGCTAAGGTTGGACCGGAAAGATCTTTCGCAAGTTTGCCGAGTGACACCATAAGGGTCACTGCTTTAACTCTGATCTCTCTACGCTGTTTTTTGTAGCTACATTTTGTGTCCAGGTGGACGCCTAGGTATTTATAGGACTGGCCAATTTCTAAACTAACATTATTGAATGACCAGCCGCCCCCTGTGTATCGTTTCTTGCCGAATGTAACTACTTGCGTTTTCTTTAGATTAACCTCGAGTTGGTTGCTGATCGTATAATCGAACAGTTTATCGAGGAGTCTTTGCAACCCTACCCTGGTTAAACTAAAGAGAGCCAGGTCGTCGGCATATAAGAGGTTGCTTAGAGTCATGCCGCCCACCTTCGGAGAGTGACTATTAGTGTCGTCTAGGACCGCTGACAGATCTGCTACAAATAAGTTAAAAAGGAGGGGGGCCAGCACACATCCCTGCTTCACTCCTCTAGTTGTCATTATTTTCCGTGAGAGATGTGTGCCGGTCCCCAGCTTCACCCGCACCCACGTCCTAGTGTGGAGCTGAATTATTCCCTCTAGTAGTTTCTCTGGAATCCCCCACATCTTTAGTTTGGCCCATAGGGCCTCCCTGGGGACTCTATCGAATGCTGCTTTGAAGTCGACAAAGCAGCAATGAACTAATCTTGAGGTTGCAGCTGCCCTATCGACTACAGTTGTTATTGCTAGCAAGTTTGTACAAGTTCCTGAGTGTGCCACAAACCCTGTCTGGTTAATTGGCAAGAGCTTATTGTCCTTTACCCATAACCTTAGGTCCTCTAGTAGAAGACCTGCATAATGTTTTGCCTCTATGTCCAGTAGGGCAATGAGTCTATAATTGCTCGGGTGGGCATGGGGTCCAGATTTATAAATTGGGTGTATTATGGCTCCCCGCCATGACTCTGGTATTGTGGATGTTCTTAATGCATAATTGAAAAGATTGGCCAATGTTCCTGACCAGAGGGTAATATCAGATTTAAACAAAGTTTGTGGCAGGCCATTTGGGCCTGGCGCCCCGTCGGATCTTGCTTTTGACAATAGTTTCGAGACCTTTTCATGTGTTATACTCCACGAAGGACCATACCCTTGGCTGGTCTCAGTTACGGTGGTGTTTCCAAAGAGGCTTGGATAATCAGGAGACTTAAAGTGATCAAGCAGGAAATTTGCCCAGTCTGATTCAGGGATGTTGGCCAACCCCGTGCACACTGTACCTAAGCTGGTGCGGTTAATAAGCGCCCAGAATTTCCTTGAGTTTTTTTGCTTACTTTCCCACACCAGGTTACTCCAGAATTGGTTTTCATGTGCCCATTTGTCCTTTTTGATCGCTCGCATGAATGATTTTTGTGAGGTTTGATAATTGGATATGCAATCACTGTTTCCCGGGAATTTGGCCAGTGCCCGCAGGGCCTTATTTCTCGCTATCTTTAATGACTTAGTCGTCTGAGATAATGTAAATTGGTGCGTCGAGGTTGCCCTTTGGGCTTGATGCCTTACAGGGAACAGATGAATCAGGTGGGAGCATAACATGGACCATTGTTCGGTTGGGCTAGCCTCATGCTCCTGGCCCAGTCTTATTATTTCCGCGCTTGCCTGAAGAATATTCATGCTAATTTCTTCAGTCCACTTTAGGCGCTTTAAGTTTTCTGTGTGGGTTCCCTGAAGTGTCGATGGTGCCATTTTGTGATACTCTGGGTTTATGTTGAAGACTGTGACCTGGGGCCTGTGATCACTTTCGGTTCTTGGGTGTATTCTAAAGTCCATGATGCAATTTAACAGGGGTGCGGTGCAGATTGTATAATCCAGATGCGATTGCTTTGAGCCGTTTGTCCATGTCCACTTTGGTGGAGTGTCCCCGGCTGTTCTGCCATTGATGACAAGGTAACCTGCACTATAAAATTGGCTCACGCATAGGTCGCCTAGATTACTTTGAGTTTGTGTAAGCGGTTTAGTTTGCTTAGTGGCCTCGATGATTTGGATTAGGGGGGGGCCATCATTATCTGCTATCTTCCCCTGAAATAGGTAGGTGTTAAAGTCCCCAGTCTGAATTGGGTTGGTCCGTGGCTATATCGTTCATAATCTCGGTTAGACGGGTCAGATGGACCTTTTTTGTGCGTGTACTGGGGTTAATGTACACATTTAAAAGAACGAGGGGGCGGTGTTTCCGCCAAGGGTCGATCTTGACCCCTAGGATCCAGTCTTCCTTAAGGGGCCATCGTGTTATTCGGGCTTTTATAGAGTTTGATACGTAAGTTGCCAGCCTGCCTTTCGAGTGGCCAAAGCGACTGTCCCTGGTTGCTGGATTCCATGTCTCAGTGAAACCAAGCACTGGGCACCCCTGTAAAGCCCAGGTTTCCTGTAGTGCTATTACTGAGTGATTCCCCAAGAAAGATTGCGTGTCTGGGTCCCCAATTTTTTGGTGTAAACCACTTATGTTCCAGGAGCATAGTTGGATAATTTGGTCTGATGGGGAGTTGGATGCTGCTCCTGACTGTGGTGGCTGTGCTAGAGTTTTGGTGCCAATTGGCGTGATCATAGGATTAGCTGGTCATTCGTGGCTTTTAGTTGATAAGATTGCTGGGAGCCAGTCCCATTTTTGGCCAATGTCTATGGTGGCTACTTCTTTGAATTGGATGTTGCGGACTTCTTCTGGCCCTAAGGCGTTTTTTAGAATTGAGTGGGTTTTTTCTTGACCCTTCTGCCTTGTTATCCCACTTTTTTTAGGTGATGTTAGTTGATTAAGGAGTGAGGTTGGGTAGCCCGGCAAAGAGTATGGGTAGACTCGGATACCCCATTCCCTTAGGGTTGCTTTGTTGTTAAAAAACGTGGATGCCCACTTTGCCTCCTTGAATGTCACCAGAGTTACCTCCGATGGTTGTGTTCCTCTTGGTGGGAGGAACTCGATAGCCTCGATTTCATCCGATACTAAGCCCATGAATCCAGGGGTCCCCTCTATCAGTTTGAGTATGTTTGCTCTGTTAAGGATGTCATGGCGGCCCTTTGATTTGTATTCAGGAGCTAGTAAGATGTAGGAGTATGATGTAACATTCGCAGTCTCAGTTTGAAGGTGGCACATTTTGTTTTTATTAGGTCTCGATCCTTCATTGTGCTTGTTCTCCTGTACTATCAAGTTGGTCCTGGTCCTTGGCGACCAGCGGTGGTTTGAGGGATGATCTGGTCTCTGAATGTGGAACGTTTTAGTCAGATTCTGACCTGTCATTGTGACGTCTCCCTGAACTGGGGGTGTGACGTACCCTGTTTTTGGAGACACTTGGGGTTCTTTAGTTCTTGGTGTCCCTTTTTCGTCTTTTGTCATGACCTTGTTTACTGGAGCGGGCCAGACTCTTTTTTGACTACTCGCAATGAAGGATCACTTATTTTCTGGGGACACCCCATTGAGGTTTGGGTGTTAATTACTGGTGGGACCTCTCTTGTCTTGGGCGCTGCCAGGTTTCCTAGCGAAGGTAGTGAATCTGTCGCACTCGGAGCTTGTTTGCTTGATGCTGTTGAAAAAAGCGGGTAGTATCCCGGGTTGGCAGCTGTTCTTGGTGCCTTGGCCTTGTTTCTTTGTTTGCGTTGGCGCTTGCGTTCTCTTTTGCTTAGCTGGGGTTCAAACCCTGACTGATCGTCCTGGGTGGTGAGTGTCAAACACTGAGGACTGGCCAGTAGTCCATTTGGAGAGTTAGCCAAACCGGTGGTACCTCTATATGGTGACCCCGTCTTTCCCTGCTCGACTTCTGCCTGGCCGGGTTGTGTGTGACCTGGGGTTGGTTGGTCCCTTGCCTGGTTTAAGCGAGAGTCTGTGCCCTCGATTGGCTTAGTGCCTTCTTTGGCAACTGGATGGGAAGTGACATGATCCTGGGTCCAATATGCTGACTTTTGAGTTGGAGCTCCCGGTGTGGTGCCTGTGCTGTTGCTCCTCAACTTCCTTACCTCCTGTAGAACACTGGCCAGGAAGTCAGGGAGTGATGATAGAGAATCGATTATTGGGGAGCAGCAGCATACCGACTGAATTAGTTTTGTCGACGCTTGGGCACCCATAATTAGATTGTTCAGTTGGTCTAATTTATTATCTATCCCTGCCGTGAATACGGCTAGCGTGTTTAGGAGATCAACCTGTACGTCCAGTTTGTCCGAATGGTAGTGTAGGGCGTTGACTGTTTGTTGAAATGTCTGCAAAAGTTGGGGCCAAACGCTGGAGATTGTTTGGGCATCGTGGTTTGAGTTTAAGACGGTAGCAGAGTCATTAGGAGAGTTTTGGGTATCTTTAAAAAAATAGGACAGGTCTGCTAGGAGCTGGTCACTTGGGTCGGTTTTGGTAGGAGTTTTTTGAGACGGAGGCATAGTTAGTTCATATGGAGCAAATGAATGCAAAACCATGGGCGATGGACAATGTCTTGGCTCCGTCAATTGAGCGGTAGGGATACTAATTAGGTGAGATGTTTGAGCAATACTATTGCTCAATACGGTGCTTTGGGCGTGGATTTGAGCGCAGATTATCTTCCGATGAGGGTCCGGCAAACCTTCTGTTGCGGTGGGAGAGTCTTCTTCTCCTTGGGAGGTTGCCAAAGTACAATGTTTCTGGGTTTTTGCAATGGGACCAGTCTGTGTTTTCAGTGGGCTCGTCGCAGAGGTTTGTGACTGGAGACCACCATGGGTGTCTGACGCCAGATGAACCGGTTGCTGGCCCAAAGCCTCATCCGAGAATATATTCTGTTGGCTATTGAAGTTACATGGTTCTGAATTGGCACCACCCCGGGTTCCAAGGCTTCCAAGACTGGGTTGTGGTTTGGTTGGAGTGGCGCCAAAGGTAAATACCTCCCTGACTTGAGCTGACTTGGTGTGTTCGCCTTCCCAAGGCTGGTCGTTCGGGTGTTGTTGCAGAGGGGAAGTTAATTTCCACTCCCAGGGTGGATTCCTGCTCCTGGTTGCCTCCTGGGGCTGAGACTGTTGAGGAATTTTGGGTGTAGTTAAAAAATAATTTAAAAGATCAGACTGCTTTCCTTCGTGTGGTTTGATCTTGGTTGTGGCCTTTTGGGAAGACCCGCTGCTCCCTTCAGGTGGGGTTCCGTCTGCTGGTTGGGTTTCACTGGCTGGATGGGGGGCCATCGCCGATATCGGTTGCCTGGTTCTTTTTCGTTTTGGGACCGATACCGCCTTCCTTACTTTCCCAGACCTCATCTTTGTCGTATTGTGGCTTTTTGTTGCAGCTCTGGTCTTCAGGCCGGGGGGACAGCAAGGCTGCGGGTGAGTTCCTCGAACTGTAGAACAAGTGATAAGAAGGTCTCTAACTGCCCACCCCCTGCTCCCTGCTCTCTCCACTCTGGGAAACTGGTTGTGACTCCCTGCCGTACAGGGGGGCTCTTGCGACTCTGGCTGGTCAGGCGATACTTGCTGCTTGCTTGCTGCGCCGTCTCATGCAGCTCACGGGAGGAAATGTCTTCTCCCTCCGCTCCTCGCCACCTGTCTCTGCTGTCTCTGCTATTCAGCTTGAATGCCAGGAGCACGAGTCACTCGAGCAGTACCATTGATGTAAGACCACGAGCTGGGTTCACTGACTCCTCGCTGGATGGGCGCCAAATAACCCTGTGTGCTCTCACTGTTATTCGCAGTTATTGTTTTTTTTTTATTTTTTTATTCTACAGACTCGATGCCTTTGCAGCCCCTACTACACTCAAGGCTTTACACCCCCCTGCTGCATCGGGGGGTCAAGACCTCCACTTGGCCCGCTCCGCCCTCCGTGCAGGAACCCGGGTGGGCAGACTCCCAGCTGCTCACTGTCCCATCCGCACGGGAGAGAAAGGCAAGGAGATAAAAGGGTCCTTGTGGGTCGTAGCACCTCTCCTTGGGGTTAGTCAAGCCCCCATGGGGCAGCGACGAGATGGAACTTTTGCCGAGGCTAGGGTACAACAAGAGAGACGGCTCCTGTGGGGACCCGCTGTTCGCGGAGGGGAGCACTCAGCCACTCCTGCTGAGAAAACTCCCGCTGCGCCTAGGGTCACCTGCCCCCTGTCACTCGACGTGCCTGGGGCTCACCTGTGCCAGCGCAGTTTTGCCTCTCCGGTCCGGCCTCGCAGCTCACTTGTTCGACCACAGAGTCAGGGCCTGGCTTCTCTGGCGGCTTCTCTGATGTGGAGGGGGATGGGGGGGGGGGTGGGGGGGGCCGTTGTTCTCACAGCGCTTTGATCAGCGCCCACGCCGGACCACACCCGTAGCCTCCTCTCCACTCCCCTGCTCCGCTCCGCTCAGCTCGCACGGCGTCTGGCCGGACGTGAAAACCACCTGGCACCTTGACTGATTTTCAGGACGTGACCGCTGCGACCGGCCGACAGGCGGGCAAGCGGGGCTCCCCCCAGTCCTAAGGGCTCGCCTCACACTTCGCCACCGTCCTCCGACCTCCTTCAGCTTCGGCTCCGATGCAGCTTCTGCTCTGCTGCTCTGGGACCGCGCACGCGATCGCCACCTAGCGGTCACCGGAATACTGGTAATATGTAATATTCATTATACCTGGAATATATATTTGTTCTTCAACATTAGAAAACAAAAATTCTTTTTCACATGAAAGAGCTACACACCAAGGTTTACAGTTGTTTGTGGTAAAGCTGATGGCATGACAAGATATTCTGTAGAAAAAAAGTAACTGTAGATGAATATTATATTGGATGTGATGGATGGTGATTTGCAGCGTTAATTTTTTAGAGGGAATTTACTCCATTTATAAGGCATGTAGGTAAATTTGCATAGGTTTTGTGAACTGTAAATTCTAGTTAACCACTTGGATGCTAAGGTGTTTTATGGCTTTGAATGTAATTTCCATTGAAGTCAATGGAAACTCCATGACGAGCTGGGCTCGTCATGAGCGTCGAAGGGGTTAAATTGAAGGTAAATGGCATGTACCTGAGATATGTTAAAGAAGCTTGAAAGCATAGAACATTTAACTGTTAGTTTTGTGGGAGAAACATAATCCATTTTACAGTTTCAGGCGCAGTTAGTGGGTTGTGCAGAGTGCTGGAGTTTTCTACACTGTAACAGCAAATGTCCTTCTTATTCTTAATTACAATCCCCTTTTGACTACTGAAACTGTTTATTTGCATGAATCCAAGGAACAAAAGGTGATGAAGTTCTAATATGTAAAACGAATATTCGTCATCCTCACAACTTGCACACAGTCTTCTGAGGTTTTCTTGTACATCACTTGCCTGACAATGCAATTTTCAGATTGAGGAAGTTTCAAATGTACAGTTAAATCAGTGAAGATCGCTGCTTATGGCGTGGTCACCCACCAAACTCTGAAAAATATGTAAATCTAAGAATAAATAAATCAAACAAAGGCACTAAACAATTTATTAAAAAAAAAAGCTTGCAATGTGTTAATCCAACTATGAACAGAACCAGCAGAGTCATGTTTAAAGAGCTAGCCTATTTTGTCTGACTCTCAGCAATCATAATGGAGTATTAATGGTTGTGTGGTTTTTTAAAAGTAGGTAGGAAGACTGAAGTGAAACCCCAGAAAGGTTTTAAATACCAATGGCCAATGTATTGCACGTGCCATTTGTTTTACTCTGCTGCTCCAACATTTGTCTGAAAGAAGTGGGACTGTGCATCTTCAGAGACTCATAGTGACAACAAACATTTTAATTGGGGCACCACCTAACAAACACATGGGCAAACCACATCTGCTACTTTTACTCATGTCTGTGGCTTGTTGTTCTACACTCCTTCAACATCAAATGTCCATCATTGTTGTCAGTAAAAGGAACATGTCAATACATTATTATGTTATACACTTTGCAGGATAGGTTACCTATCTCTGGTGTGTGTTTTTGTACCCCACCTGTGCTCTGTTTCAGCACTTTTTGAAATGTAAGGACTCCATTTCGAGTTGGCAGGTAAGTGGTGCTACTGGGAACAGAGATATCAAATCACCTGAGTAACCATTAATGAGGCGGTATATTTTTCGGCCTCGTCTACGTAACGCATACGCTGCATTGGAGGAGACCTCTTGAAATCGATTAGGTTTTACTGCCAAAAATGTGCATGTGTTGCATTGCTTTCAATGCCCCACGTGTGCACGCTTGGCGATTTCCTTGCGAGAACGAGCTTTCAAACCATCTGTTTGCAATTAACTTTCAAACAGATGGTGCTCCGGCTCGTTCACGCAAGGAAAACGCTGTGTGTGGCTTTCCTCATTCAGAAATAGGGATGTGCTGCCACCTTGTGGCCTTTATTTTCGTTTTCTTGGTGATTTTCAGGCTACACATATGTTCTTTAGCAGAAAGGCACTCCTGCACATAGTCCCTTTAACCACAGCTGTGCACGAGGGGGGGACCCCCCTACTGAACATCCCTACTGAACATACCCACTAGAACTGGTCCTATGTATGCAATCAAAGAATCAGGACAGCTCTCCTCTGGATGTTTGACCTGCTGGCGAGCGGCAAGACGCCATCACTCCACTGTTGCAAGACTACCCTATGTGTCCATAATCATGCTGCCGTCATTTCAAAAATAAATAAACAGACTAGCATATATTTCCAAGAACATATTTACCTTCCTAATCAGTACATATGTTGTTCAGTAAATTGCAGTTTGTTCATTTTCCATATTACAAGGAGGAATACTCATTTTTTTTTTAAGAACAAAATTTTTATTGTGAGATTGCAGAGAAAAAGGCGCAGCTCTCCGGGTACCGGGGAAACTGCGAACATATGAGCAATAATGATAGACAGGCAATCTATACAATAATGGAACAACCCTGAGTTCCCCCCTTCCCCGACGCCCACCCACTCCCCCAACCCGGGTCCCACCCTGTCCCCCTGCACAGTGTTAACGTAGTCCGAAACAGAAGATCTGTAAAAAGTAGTTCGTGTATACTCCATTTCACCCTGAATCTAAACGCACATGTCCTGCATCAATATCTAATTGCACCGGCGGTTCCAGCCACAGTCCTCTGTAGTCTGCCCATCTCTTCCATATTTTGTAGTGTTTTCTGGGGCAGCCCCTTGCTTCAAAAACTGGGCGTTCTAGTCCCATATAGAAATCTAAGCCCCTCTTCCACACTTCCACCTGGGCGGCCCTAGGGTCCTTCCAGGCTCGAGCCACATCCCTCTTGGCCACCGTGAGGCCGAGCAGCAGCAGGTGTCGCTTATAGATATTGCCCCCCACGTGTTCCATGACGTGGAGAAGACCCAGCTGCGGTGAGCGGGGAAGCTCCCAGCCCAACACCTCGGGCAGGCAGTTCCACACCCCAGTCCAGAACCCCACTAGCACATCACAGGCCCATACCGTATGCATGAATGTACCCACCGCTCGACCGCATCTCCGGCAATCAGGGGACGCATTCAGACCAGCCTTCTACAGCCGTTCCCTAGCGTAGTAAGCTCTATGCAGGTACTTGAATTGAATAAATCGCAGACGCACCGCAATGGCCGCTCCCCTTGGGGCCCCAAGGGCCTCTCTCCAATCTTCCTCTTCTAGCACCCCTATGTCCTCCTCCCATTTGGTCCGCAGCTTGTCTAATGAAGTGGAGCAATGCGTAACCAGCGTCTGGTAAATACGGGAAATGTTTTTACTTTCCAATTCCCCCATAAACACCTTAGCCTCTAAGGGGCTAAACTCAGGCAATGAGTTCAGGCCGACCAAGGGGGGTGACATGGCATGCCGGAACTGCAAGTATTTAAAGAACTGGGTTCGGGGCATGTCATATTCTTCTCTCAGCTCTTGGAACGATTTAAGGGTCGTGCCCTTCATGACATGACCCAGCGCCGATATCCCAATCGCATCCCAACCTCGAAATCCCTGCAAGGACGCCAGTGCCGGGAACCGGCCATTCTGCCACAATGGGGTTTCCTCCATCAACCTGTTCCACCATCCCATACGGTGTAGCGCCTGACGCCATATCCGAAAGACCACCTGAGTAACAACTGGGAGCGTCCTTCTCTTAGTCGCCGAATATAGTATAGTGTGCAATGTATCCGGGTCCATCATATATCGTTCAAGGGCGTACGCTGGGTCGCTCCGGTCTCCATAACACCATTCGTTCAATATCAGTAGGTGGGACGCCTGATAGTAGGACAAAATATCCGATGTTGCCAAACCCCCACAATATGTGGAGAGGAAACACGTACGGATCGCCACTCTCGCCGCCCCCCCGGCCCAGAGGAAGTGAGCCAGCGCTGAGTCCACCACTGTGGTGAGATAGGATAGGGGTGGTTTTGTAGTTGGTACAAAATACGCGGGAGGGCCACCATCTTGAATATAGCCGAGCGGCCATATATGTTCTGGGGCATATTGGACCACGTTTTCATGTCAGATCGGACGCAGTCCCAAACAGGCACAACATTGCGCGCCCAGGAAACCCCAGGCGAGTCCGTCAGAAATACCCCTAAGTATTTAAGACCTCCGGCTGCCTCCTGCAACGCCGACGCCCAGGACCCCAGCTGCATGCGCTCTCCCAAAGTCCACAACGTGGATTTACGTGAGTTTAAATGTAGGCCCCACACCTCTCCGAATACGTGCATTATTTCTAGAACCCTCGGCCCTGATCTGTTCAGATCCGTGAGAAAGAAGAGGACATCATCGGCGTAAAGTGCGATTCTATCAGATGGTCCTGCTTCCCAATCTACGCCTCGCATTTGTGCGTCTATACGTATCCATGCCGCCAGTGGCTCCATGGCTAGGGCAAACAGATACGGCGACAGGGGGCATCCCTGCCGGGTTCCCCGGCCTATAGAGAAAGGGGCAGATACCGCCCCAGCCACTCTCACTGATGCTGTTAGGTCTGTGTAGAGTAATTGCAGATACGACAGAAACTGGGGTCCGATGTTCAGGCGGGACAAGAGCGCACCGAGGTATACCCAGCTTAACGAGTCGAAGGCCCTATCTATGTCGGCCAGCAGGAGAGCCGCCCGGATCCCGGCAGCTCGGACCGCCTCTACCACCACCTGCGCGCGTCGGATATTGTGTCTCGTCGCCCTGTGGGGCATAAACCCGGCCTGGTCCGGGTGGACAAGGTCCGTGATCTAGGGGAGAAGTCGATTCGCCAGTGCCTTCGCCTTAGAGGCAACCGACGGACCGTGGTCCGAAAGGAGGGTGCCACATGCAAAAATTCCAACAAAGACCAGCAAATCCCTGATGACAGTTCGAGCATCAGCACTGCGTTGTGGCCAGAGCCATAGAAAATGTGTGCATGAATCTACTGCAACTAAGATGAACGTATACGTAGTATCAGAAGAGAAAGGACCGCAGTGATCCAAATAAACACACCCAAGTGGTTTATTAGGTATGTACAACCGTGTTTGTGGTGGACGCACAGCAGTCAAAGGTTTAATCTGCTGGCAAATGTCACAAGTAAGGACATAATCATGAGCTTGTTTATACAATTCGCGCCACCAGTAACGTTGCTGCAAGGTAGTAACAGTCGCTGAAACTACAGGATGTACCAAGGCCATGCCCTCGTGAGCGGCTGTTATCAAGGAAAGCCTGCGGTTTGCATTGGGAATCAATCTGTCACCAACGTCGTTAATTCTCACATAGAGGACTTTATCAGGACTTAAATTATATTTAGAAGGGAAATCACTTCCTTTCTCTGTTGCAGTAATAGCTGCCAAGATATCATCATCAATCTTACTTTTGGATCTTGTAGCTGCTGCTACTAAATATGTTGCCACTGCCATCTTTGCTGCCTCGTCAGTTAGACTGTTACCAACAGCGTGTACTCATACGCGCTGGTAACCAAGGGTATGAATTACATTTACGAGAGGCAGACGCTCTTTAAGTTCTGCAACTCTAACCCAAAGCATTGTGTGTTTGATTGTGCTACCTTTGGAATCAGAATATGCATTCTGAGTCCAGAAGAATACATTTTCATTGAAGGACTGAACACAGTAGTAAGCGTCACTTACAATAAGAGTAGTTACACGGTGATCAGCAAACTCTAGTGCAAGCACCAGAGCACGTAGCTCTGCCAATTGGGCGGTACAGTCCCCTAATGTCTGCGAGTGCACAACATCGGACTTAAATTCTCCATTCACCATGTTACCAACCACTATTGCGCAGGCTGATGAATGGGCATGCTTAGATCTCGTCGCCGGTTGCGCCGAACCGTCAGTGTAAATGATACAATGGTAATCCTCAAGCGGGCACAAGGACAAAGGAGCATGATGACCAAATTCATACTGTAAGAACTCCTGAGTCTGCAATGAGGGGTAAAAGATATGGATGTAAAGCTTGAGAATTTGGTACACAGGCTTTCATCACTGCCTCAAGGGCAGGGTACGGTGTAACAGCCGACATGCGATTCCCCTGTGACAGTGCTCGTTCCTTTAGAATCGCCATCTGCACTTCAGTCAAATCTTTCTCGACTGTAGAAAATCGCATTTCAGCCGAAGTGTACAAGTATGTCTTGGAAGCAATATGGACTGTATCTCCTTCATTAAATGTTAAGTATGTGAAACCCACTGCGTCTGGCACTATTCTTATTACCAGGTTTGAGTGGTTGTCACATCTCAGTAAGAACTTAGATTCAAGAAGATCAGCTTGCAAAGATTGCAGTATAGCTGTATGCTCAGGAAGCCAGCAAGATTTGGTAAAAGTAGGTTGTATCAAGGCATAATCGGGAATAAAAGTATGCCTGAAATTCTGAAAACCCAGCAAAGATTTGAATTTTTTCAGAGTTGATGGAGCGCGCAAACAGGCGCATTTCTCCAGGAAGTGAGGTTCCAAACCTCGACCTTCATTGTTGAGCTCATAGCCCAGAAACAACACTGTGCACTCTGCAATGTGTGATTTTGCAAAGTTCAATTTGTAACCGAAGTCCGCAAACATAACAGTGATGCAGTCAAAGCGACACAGATGTGGCCATAATTCGTCGTCAGTGAGATATATATCATCAACGTACGAGTATGCATCAGGGTCTAGTCTCTCTAACAGACAGACTACATGAGCGGCAAAGAAGCCTGGGCTTTATTTGTAGCCCATGGCTAATCTTTTGAACGGTTTTTGTTTGCGCCCAAAGTAAAGGCTGTCCATTGACTACTAATAGAGGACAGGTTATGACTAAAAAAGCCATTAGATAAGTCAAGTGTCGTTTTAAATCTTTTTCTCACGAGACTATCGACCAGGGCAGAACAGTAGGTATTCTGTACTGCGCATGTCCGACAATGAGAGTTCAAATGTTGATAATCCAACTAGGCGGTACGACCCATCAGGCTTGGTCACAGTGAAAAGAAGATTATTCACGGGAGACACACATGTTTCAATTACACCTTGATATTCCAATTGTTCAAGGATTTCTGCAACAGGATCTTTCGCTTCTCGCCGCATGGGATATTAGGGTTGTGGCTGTGGCATTGACCGCAATGCCTGGACGAAAGCTTATCCCACCCAACTTGAATACGGTACAAAGCCGGCGCAAGTGAAAGAGCCCACTCTTCTGCAAAGTTCTGCGCCTGCTCCTTGGGCACTCTGTGTGCGAAACTATGGAGGATTACCTCCTCCCCTCTTGGAGTGGCCAAAACGAAAAGTGGGGGCCAGTCTGTCTCCGCTAACAAAAAGTCATAAGTGGAAGTCAGAATTTCCCAAAATATCCCTTTAATTTTACGTCGTATATCACCCACAATCAAAAGGACTATTTCATAGAGTCTGTCAGGGGGAGCCACTCTAGTGTCAGCTGTCTCTACGGTGATGAACATGTCAGTTGCTGTCGCCTTCAGATACGGACGCAGTGCTTGCCGCACTACTGTAATCTCCGCTGCGCTGTCTAGCAGCGTTAGTGCCCATGTCTGGTTCCAAATCTGTGTTTTCACTATCTGTGGCACACCTTGCTGTTAATGCAGCAACCTTCTTTTTCTGAAACTGAGGGCATTGACGTGGAAAGCCGTCCTGCTTGCCTTTACCATCAGCCAGGCGGGGCTGCTCACGTCCTTGCGGGGCACCCAGACCTCTTCCGCGTTGTCCTGCACTGGCTTGAGAGACCGATGTTTCCTGTGAAGAACGAGGAGAACGTTGATCAGGAACCTGACATCTATCAGGAGACCTAATTCTGGTGCGGTCGCGCAAATCATATGTGCGCTCAGTAAACACTGGTTTGGTGACCCAGGACGTGATGTTTCTGTTGCTGCTTCCCCTGTTTTTTTTCCCACTTTTGTTTAGGAAAAACAGGACGGTCGTCTTTAGTAGACTTAGTCGTCTGAGTTTGCGGTTGAGCTACTGTTTTAGCAAAAGGTTTTACACCCAAACTATTGCGGCCAATGGTCTTTTAAGCTTCCGCAATAATTTTCAGTAACTACGGGGTTTATCGACTTCTGGGACATTGCGCAAAGCATTAGACACCTGAAAGTTTACCGCATCTCCCTTGACGTTAGCAAGGATGAGATCCGCAACTACGTCAAACACTCCGACAAGCCTCATTCCCAACTCGACCGCCCTCTCCGGACCGTATTGATCCTGAACACGGTTGATCACGGAGGGCAGGACAGTCATAGACGGTGTGCCGAAGCACTTCAAATAGACTGCTGCAAATACTTTACCCCAGGTCTCACAATCTGTTACCTCTGGTACTAAATCTTTCTGCAAACTAATGGTCAGAATCCTGTGCTTCTGCACAAAAAAGGGGACCCCTTCTATTGGGAATACTTCAAGACTAGGGAGAAGAGGGGAAAGAACCAACACACTACTAAATATCCTCCCTCATAGTCTATATATACTTCTCAATCATACGTAGTTCTTATGAATCATTAAGATATGGAATCTCACAACAGTGAAATAAACAAAGAAATTATTTTACCCATTGTCTTTATTTTTTCATATCACTTAATTATTTCATTTCATTTCTTTTCATTTCATTTTTATTTTTTTGTTTTCATCTCTTTTCAATTTTTTTCAAAGATAAAGATTTAACAGATACAAAAAATAATAAATATAAGCATTTCCAATCAATATTACTTAAACATGTCTATGCAAAAAACACAATCACCACTATCCCGGACTGTGTGAAATAAGAAAACAAGTTACTTACCTGTAACTTTAGTTCTCCAGTATTGGAATCTTTCATAGATTCACATGCCTGAATCATTCCCCATCGTCGAGACAGAAGTCTCCGGTATATAAAAAAGCAGTGCTTAGTAGTATAGCAAACTGAAAAGAGGCCTAGGCCCATTTCCCTTTTGCAACCCATAGCCTTTGTTATGTAAAAAAGGCCCAAATTTTTCCCTGAACCAATCAGAGCTCCTCACCCTCTAGAACACTCCTGAGAGAACCTTCTGCCCCTCAGATTTTTTGCGCACTTGTGCATATAACACACTTCTTGTGCTAAATCCAAGGTGAGCCTCTCAGGGGAGGAGGGTGGGTGCATGTGAATCTATGAAAGATTCCAATACTGGAGAACTAAAGTTACAGGTAAGTAACTTGTTTTCTTACTCCAGTATTGGAACGTTCATAGATTCCCATGCCTGAATCAGAATAGCGAGCAGTGAAAAAACAAAGCACATTTTCCTAATACATTACATAATCATGCAATACCATTAGAAAATGAAGCATAATCTTATATACATCTATCCATACTTATATAAAATGTGACTTTGTAAACAAGAGAAATTATGGATGGAGGGATGCAAGAAAGGCTCACCGTTACTGGATGATATTCCACAGTACCGCCTCTCCCACCGCCGCATCTGATTCTGCGGCTGCCTCCAAGCAGTAGTGCCTGGTGAAGGTGTGCGTAGATGCCCAGGTTGCTGCTCTGCAGATATCCTGGATTGGCACTCCTCCAAACAGTGCAGTGGATGTGGCCACCGCCCTCGTGGAATGGGCACGGACTCGTGCATTCAAAGGCTTTCCAGCAGCTTGATGACAGTAGACAATTGCACTGGAAATCCATCTGGCAATTCCCCTCTTTGACAGTGGGAAACCTTTCCTGGGTGCGCTGAAGGCGACGAATAACTGAGAAGACTTGCGAAACGCCTTAGTTTCTTTCAAGTAAAATTTCATACATCTCTGAACGTCCAGCGAGTGCAATACTCGTTCTGCCGCTGTTGATGGATGAGGAAAGAAACGTTTCAACACCAATGGTTCGTTCAAATGAAAATCAGTTGGCACCTTCGGAATGAACTTCGGATTTGTCCTGAGAATCATTCTATACTCCTGAAACTGTAAGAAAGGCTCCTGAATCGTGAGCGCTTGTAGTTCACCTACTCTTCTCGCAGAAGAGCCACTTTCCAGGACAAGAACTTCAGGTCTGCCCTGTGTATCGGTTCAAAAGGTGGTTTCATCAATTGAGAGAGTACAACATTCAGATTCCATAATGGTGGTGGAGGCTTTACTGGAGGAAAGACTCTGAATATCCCCTTCATAAATTGTTTGATAATCCTTGATGACCATAAAGATGGGCCTGATGATGACCTCCTGTAGCGGGATAACGCAGCCAAATGCACCTTGATGGAGGCGTGTGCTAATCCTGACTTTGCTAACATCAGAATGTAAGGTATAATTTGATGAGGTGCAGCAGTAAGAGGGTGAACATCATGTCTCTTACACCACTGACAAAACCTCTTCCATTTCATCCTGTAGGTTTTGTTGGTACTCTCCGCTCTGGCCTTGGATAGGATGTCCCTACATTCGTGTGAGATGTTCAGATGGCTAAACTCACAGTGTTCAGGAGAAAGACTGCTAATCGCAAGGATTTCGGGTCCGGATGGAGCACCTGCCCCTTGGACATTGTCAGAAGCGATGGAATTAGGTGCAACCGAATTGGACGGTCCTCCGACAGCAGCAGCAGTTCCGTGAACCAGTGTTGTCTGGGCCACCACGGGGCTACTAGGATCAGCCTGCACGGCTCTTTCTTGATCTTCACCAGTACGCAGGGGAGAAGAGGAATTGGAGGAAAACCATAGGCAAAGATGCCGGACCATGCCATGGAAAACGCATTCCCCCAAGATCCCTTCTAGGGAAGCCAGCTTGCGAAGTACTGGCATTTTCTGTTTTCCCTTGTAGCGAAGAGGTCCACTATCGGTGTTCCCCATCTTCGAAAGACGCTGTCCAGGATCCCCGGGTCTAGCTCCCATTCGTGGCAGGACAATTTTAGCCTGCTGAGAGTATCCATCTTGATTTTTTGATCCCCCGGGAGGTGTTCTGCTGCCAATGATATTCCTTGCTGAAGAGCTCATTCCCATATCTCCTGGGCTTCCTGAGACAGGGAGAGAGATCTCGTTCCCCCTTGCTTGTTCACATAATGCATCGCTGTAGTGTTGTCTGTTCTTACCAACACCGGCGAACCTCTTATCCTTGGCAGAAAAGCCAATAATACCAAGCGGATCGCTCTGAGTTCCAGCAGATTTATGTGTAATTGCTGCTCCTGTGCTTTCCAACTACCGCTGACTTGAAGGTCCTGAAGGAAAGCTCCCCATCCTTCTAACGACGCATCCGTCGTTACCACTAGCGGAGCCGCTCTTTGCCAGAAACGTCAGTCCTTGAGACACATTTGCTTTTTGTGTCCACCACTTTGCTGCCTGTATCATCACTGGTGTCACCCTTATTGTATCGTCGAAGGATCCCTCCGCCTGACGCCATTGGAGATCGATCTGTTCCTGCCATGGCCTCATCCTTAGCCTGCAGCAAGGTACCAGGGGAATACAAGAGGACATCGTGCCCAGCAAGGATGTGTACCTGCGGACTAAAAGAGACTTTCTTTTTACCAAGTCTTTGAAGAGGGACACAATCCTCAGTTGTCTTTCCTCGGAGGAAACGCTTTGTTGCAGTCCATGTCCAATATTGCCCCCAGAAATGTGATCACTTTTGTTGGGTGGAGGTTTGACTTTCCCTCGTGAAGAGTCAATCCTAGATCGGCGAATAAGTCTATGCAGGCCTGCGTTGACTCTCTGGCCTGTACCTTTGATGGTGCCTTGACTAACCAGTCGTCGAGGTAAGGAAATATTTGATGTTTTTGCTTCCTCAACACAGCCGCCACTGGAGCCAGGCATTTCGTGAAAACTCTTGGCGCTGACTTCAAGCCGAATGACAGTACCCTGAATTGGTAATGTCTTCCAGCTACCCAGAACCGAAGGTACTGCCTGTGTGCAGGATGTATCGGCACGTGGAAATACGCGTCTTGTAGGTCCAATGTGGTCATATGATCTCCTGGGTTTAATAACGGAAGGATGTCCTGCAGAGATACCATCCTGAAAGATTGTTTCTTGAGATAGGTGTTTAAGGATCTGAGATCCAGAATGGGGCGCCACTGGAGCTTGGTTTTTCTTGATAAGAAAAAAACGGGAGTAAAACCCCTTGTTTTCCTGGGATTTCGGTACCGGTTCTATTGCTCCCTTTCGGAGCATTGTCTGAATCTCCTGCCAGAGTTGATGCAGATGGTTGGCTCTCTTGTGCATCGGTGGCGTACAAGGGGGCGCTTGAAGAAATTCTAGGGTGTGACCGAATTGAACTATTTTGAGGACCCATTGGTCCGTTGTTATTTTCCACCAATTGTGAAGATAGTGAGCAATCTTTCCACCCAGGGGAGCATCTGACAGCCGGAAGATGGAGGTTGTCATTGTCGACGGGTGTTGTCCTTTCCCCGGCCACCACGTCCTCTTGGAGTTGATTTTGTATATCCTCCTGACTGACGCTGGCTGTATTGTTGATGGTAAGGCTGCGATGAGGACTGATAAGAAGAAGAATATCTCCCCTGTTGGTATCCTCCTCTATACGAGGACTGTCCTCTACCCCTGGAGCCACGAAAAGATGTTTTTCTGTATTGCAGTGTTCCCAGAGCCTTTGCTGTATCAGTATCCTTCTTGATACTCTCTAGAGTATCATCAATATGTTTCCCAAATAACTCTTCTCCATTGAAAGGGAGGTCTAAAATCTTGTTTTGCACCTCCGGCCTGAACGCTGTTGCTCACAGCCATCCTTGCCTGCGCAGGACCGCAGCTCCTCCCAAGGATCTAAATGCCGTGGTAGCTATATCCAAAGCGCAGTCTATGACTTCATCCGAAGTCCTCTCTCCTTCCATGAGAATTTTCTTCTCCTCCTGCTTCTCTGGTTCCGGCACCAGGTTAACGTATGGAGACAGGTCACACCACATCTGCCTGTCATACCTTCCCAAGATAGCGAAGGCATTAGCAGCTCTCACAAGCAGAGCCGACATTAATGAAAACCGTTTTCCCGCATTATCCAACCTTCTGCTCTCTTTGTCTGAAGGTGTTGCAATCGGAGCAGATGGGTTCCTAGATTTCTGTTGTGCCGCCTGAGTGATAACAGAATCCGGTTTGGGATGACCCAAAAGGGAAGATGGAGCATCAACAGACGCCTTACATTTTTTATCCAGTCTGGCCAGAACCGACTTTACCGTCGCTGGAGTCTCCATGACCTTTAATCCTGCCTTCCAAATATGAGATACTATAGGCAGGGATCGTACGGATGTTCGATACGAGTCTTTGAAGTTGTATAAAAACCATTCCGTTTTCTCTTCTGTCATGGTCAGTGCAAATCTCTTAGTGGCTCTTTCCATCAAATTATGGAATCCACCAATGTCCTCCGGTGGAGAATCTACTGGTCTCTGCGGAGGAGTTGAAGGTGATGGGGCGATATAGTCATGCCATTCTGCACTTGTGTCCGCAATCTCCCCATCCTCATGATCATCATCCGAGGTATCGTGGTGTGTCGTCGGCAGTGGAGACCTAGCAGTAGGTTCCGGCACAATCTCTCTCCTACGAACCGGTGTCCCTGGAATCTATCGTGGACATGGAGTAGCCTCTAGGGCCTGTTTAGCGACTGGAGTCGCTGGGTATCTCTTCCTATAATCCTCCAACATTCCTTGGAGATCTTTCAACAAAGAGGATGGCACACTTGTCATCTCCTCACGTTGCTGTTGGCGATACCGGTGCTGTTCCTGGGGTTGTTCTTGATAACCCCCATATTCCTCCTCAGAATCCTCCTCCTGGTACTTGACCTGCAATTGGGAAGGGCTACTGGCAATTCCATACTCATCATCTTCCTCCGAATCTTCCTCTTCCATCAGGTGAGATGGCAGCAATGGGGAGACCTTGCTCAGAGATGTAACCTCCGGTGTTATAGGTTTTTTCCAAGGCACCAACCTTTTTCGGGTGTTTTTTCCCTCGTCGACGAGCCCGTCGACGAGATTCCCATCGCCGTCGTCGACCAAGTCATCGTCGTCGACGCCACCGTCGACGTTGTAGTTACTATCGACGCTGTCCTCGTCGACGCTGCCGTTGACACATTCGTCGACGTCCTCGTCGACGGTAAAACCGTCGACGATATCGCCGTCGACTGTGAAATCGTCGACGCTGTTTTCTCACCAGCCTTAACATTATCCTTCTTCGTCGACGACGGAGGTGTTTTTGTCGTCGTTGATGGTCCCTTTTTTGTTGACGGTCCCGTCGACGGAGCTAAAACAGTACCCTTCTCCCCAGAAGGCGTAGAAGAAGACCGTTTGATGGTAATCTTGATCTTCTGAGGTGACTGTGGTGGATCTGAGGTGGATTTTCCTCCTTTCACCTCACCAGCAGAACCCTTCTTCTCCTTAGTTGAGACTGAAGGGGATTTTGAGGGACTGCGCCCTGAAGACCCTGGAGTGGTCTTTTTTGGGGCCTTCTCAGGTCTTTCCCCTGAGGAATGTGTCTGAGGAGATCTACTTCTCTTCTGAGATCTCTTAGACGCCACAGATTCCTCCTCACTCTCACTTGAGAGGATTTCCTTCCTGGCTTTGACCTTCTAAAGCCACATCAGTAGCCTTCCCTCACGATCTCTCAAGGTCTTATTTGAAAAGGTACGACATACCTTACAATCTGCTGCCTTATGGTCTGGATAGAGACAGTAGATGCAGTCCTTGTGAGGGTCCTCTGTATAAAGCCTCTTCTTAGAGCAGGTGGAACAAGCTCTAAATATTCCTTTTTTTTTCTTCTCAGACATGGTAGCTGAAAAACCTCAAATCTAAATCAAAATACTGTAGAAGTAAAGAATTTGAGCAGAGCTCAAAGGAGACTCCCTAGCACAACGTGCGGTAGAAAAATCTGAGGGGCAGAAGGTTCTCTCAGGAGTGTTCTAGAGGGTGAGGAGCTCTGATTGGTTCAGGGAACAGTTTGGGCCTTTTTTTACATAACAAAGGCTATGGGTTGCAAAAGGGAAATGGGTCTAGGCCTCTTTTCAGTTTGCTATACTACTAAGCACTGCTTTTTTATATACCGGAGACTCCCGTCTCGACGACGGGGAATGATTCAGGCATGGGAATCTATGAAAGTTCCAATACTGGTGTAAATACATGCATCTCATACCCAATCATACACATTCACACACTCACAAAACTTCATACACCTTATATCTGTACATGGTAGATACAAACAGATGATCAGCGGAACCTCTGCATAACACAGTTTGCACAAGGCTCAGCAAAGGGTCGACGCGCGTTTCGGTGTTGTAAAAGGGATAAGACACCTTTATCAGGACCTTGTCAGATATCAACACACTACGCACAGCTCCCAAGGATCGTAAAATTACAAATAAGGAAAACAATGTTGTGACTATAGATTCCAATTACAACAATATAATACAATTTAAATAGTTTATATGGCCATCCATGCACACACAGTACGGCTGGAGGTCAGGAGACATTCTGACAATTTCATTACTACTCTCAGAAGACCAACAGCATACTACTACACACACATAATAACCTCACACTCCCCTAGTGCCTATGCTAAGAAAAACCTATTGTGTTGTAGAGTGCCAAGACACCAACCACCAGTCTAGAAAAAAAGCCTTCACCAACATCATCCCAGTCAACATGATTTAAAAGGGAGGAAAGATAAAAGGTTAAAAAAAGAAAGAGAAGAGTTAAAGAAGAAAAGTAAGAGAACAGGCTCGGTTCACACAGTTAGTAAAATCAAATCCTAACCCTATGTGAACCTTCTACATGTCTTATTACACATATTTACTTACAGCAAAAATTGCATGAATGAAATATTCCTAGGGACTTCTTTAATCTGAAAAGTAATTTGAATTATCCTTGGATCCTGGCGAAAACTCTTATATCATGAAAATGGACAGAAGTAATAGGGATTTATTTAGAAAGGAGTCTCCAATTGTCGTTTACAATAAAATCTCTCTCTCCTACAATGAAATCTTACCCGGGTCAGAATTCTATGGCCCCATAAAGGTTAATCTAATTGGCAGTGATGTCACCTTCCTATATCAAACGACACAATGTAGCCTAGGAAGAAAAAACACGATATATAAACATGTACCATCCTTTTAGCGAACTCCACTGAATCCTACCGTTCCCATTAATAGTATCCTATTCCATACTGACCTACATGACATCCAATCGCAGGTCACAAATCAAATCTCTCCTTCTCTTCTCTTAGAATTCATGCCCATTGTCTTGTTGTTTCACCGGTTTCGCGTTTCACTTATTCAAAGTTTAAATCTCCACTGAAGAAGAAGAGCAAGCAATCAGGCTACATACTCCCAAGTCCATGTCTTCCTACCTCAACTACCTCTAGTGATACATACGCAACACTTGCTCCCCACAGAAAGTGCTCCTCGTATCCACCCAGGCCCATGTTTAAATAAAGCCTCGGCCATAACATGTGGATCGTCAATAATAAACAGCCCTTTCCCTCTGTTCCAAATATAGTATAGAGTCCTTCTAGACATGCCTTGTAACTAAAAACAGCTTTTTGTTTTTCTAAAGCAAGATAATATCAAAATACTTTTCCCGCTGTACCTAAAACAATATATATAACAATTCTCTGTTTAGCACAAAAATCCCCAGTAACCAAGTACTTCTCCTTACTGCAAACAGACGGCCACAAGCCCCTCGAAATACTTCCACGAAAGCCCACTTTACAAACTTACGTTTTCCTCTGGATTGGAGTTTCCATAATGTAGTAGTTCCCACTTCTTATTCCGCATCAGTAAACCTCAAAACGACAATTCCAAATCCTTTTATACAGCCGTTTGATAATTGCAAAACGGCGCGAACTCTTCTGCCTACAGGGCCCTGGCCGGAAGTACGTCTCCGTGTACATTTAGACCACGGCAAAATCGCGAAAAACCCCAGGTCTCTCAAACTGCCACACAGAAATAATACGGTGGGGCTGTGCTGACAGCGCCGCACTAAGCAGAGAGGAAACCAGAGGTTTACGCAAGACACCGATAGCGTTGGAATGGGACGCTATGTTAGAGGCCTTGAAATCAACCGACATTGCTCAGGAAGGTTAGGAACTAGGCCATGGAATGTATATAGAGGCACCCATGATTTGGGGAAAGTCTGTAGAAAGAGGTTTCGTATGTCCGTGCATGCACTTGTCACACCCCTGCAACAATTAAAGTCGTTTATGGAGTAATTAATAAGCGAGACTGAGACTGGGGGAATGTGGGTGGGGGGAGTTGGGGACCAGTTCATGATAAGGTATTTTATGTTTGAAACATATTGGAAAATAGGAGTGTGGTCACGTCGGAAGGACTGTAGACAATGCCAATGTTGTCAATCATTACTGTCTATGCCACATTCCTAGACGGAGTACGATTTTATCAAGTATTTACATATTGTACTGAGAAAAGACCTGTATAAGATGTATAACATGATGCTGAGAGATATAAAACATGAAAATCAATAAAAATATGTTTAAAAAAAAAAGAAGATATATCTAAAAGAAGTCTTCCAGGGTCTCCGCACGTGGGCGGGACTATTCAAGTGCTTGTGACTATACAAGGAAATCCCCTACGAGGGAAATTGCATTTTTATGTCACACAAAGAGCTTTAGAAGCGAGGTTCTCCACTTCAGAAAAGACTAAATGAATGTCTTAATTCTCTTTCCCACTTGTGGCAGATGGCGCCCATCTGTCTGAGAGCACCAGCCTACATACGTGAAGACCCAGCACATGCTCTACTGACATTACAACTCCGTGCCATAGCAATGGAAGACAAGGATGGTGTGCATCTTGGGGCAGAATTTCATACTTGGCCCCATTCTGCTCGATGATGTAATGTAATACAGAATTGTGATGCTGGCCATTCTTATTAGAGGTAGCTGATTCCGAATGCATGCAAGAAATGTTACAAACGCTATTCCAATTGTCCTCATTTGTAATAAGTTCAGAAGTGCGGACTATATCTGAAGGGTTTATAAGCGCCCAAAGACAAGTGTTCAACCCCTTCATGGAGGCATTTGATGTCAAGCGAAGAGAAGAGTCTTGATTGTGTAAGTCTTGACCTGCAAATACATACTTCTCAGCGTTCACCACACTAAGGCTTGTTTGATAGTCAAAGTGGAAGCAATAGTGTTACTCAGTTGAATGAAATATTTTGCTTATTAAAGAGCCAGCTGTTTCTATCGAGGTCAAATTCATAAGTGGCATGCAGATGCCAGCAGGATGCACGGTGAACTCATGTCTTTGAAGACTTAGGGCCCGATGTAGGTAATTTGTTTTTACCGGTTCATAAATACCGACTCATACCGAATCGGTATTTATGAACCGGAAACCCAAATGTAGGTAAAAATCCGGTAAAAAATACCGATTCAGTATCAATCGGTATTCAAAGCCGGTAAATACCGAATCGGTATCTACCGAATCGGTAAATTCCGACTCGGTAACACCCATACAACCCTATGGCCTTCCAGTCCCATAGGAATGAATGGGAGACAACGAATCGGATTTTACCGAACTGGTAAATACCGATTCGGTAAATACCGAATCGGTAAAATCCGATCTCGAAATTTCGAATACATGTCATGTGAGCCTGTGCACCAATCAGGGACACCCACCACACCACACATCCTAGCACCTGAGAGATCAGCCAATCAGGTGCAAGTACCACACCCCAGTACCTGGAGGTGGCCACGCCCATGCAGGTGCAGAGCAACAGAACTGCAGAGAGAGCTGGAAGGGAGACAGAGGAGCAGGCAGCAGTGAGATCAAGGGAAACAGCACGGAGTCCCAGGATGCACCAAAGGATGGAGGTGACAGGAAGAGAAAGATGAAATTTAGCCCCACAGAGCTCCAGGTGCTGGTGGAGGAGGTTGTACAGCACTACAGCCAGCTGTTTGGGAAACAGTCTCTGCATGTTGCAGAGTCTGTAAAGCGGACCACCTGGCTGGCAATACAGAGCAAGGTCAATGCTCTAGGAGTGACCCACAGAGACATTGACGACATGAAGAAGAGGTGGTATGATCTGAGGATCACCACCAAGAAAAAACTAGCCACCCAGAGGAAGGAATCAGCAGCAACCGGTGGGAGGAAGAGCCGTGCCCCAAGCCTCACCGACCTGGAGCAGCTTGTTGAATCAACCATGGAGCATGAAAGCATACATGGGATCGGGGATGCTGATAGCTCAGAGCTGCAAGTAAGAAAGGTAAGATGCATGTACATGTACCCCACCCATTCCCAGGCCCCTTCCCCAATGTGGGTGAATCACTCACAATCCAGCACACAGGACTGTAGTCCCCAGCAATGCATCATGGTAGTTGTAGTCATAGGTACATACATCAAAGCTGCCAACACCGAACCCTGCATGCCATGCCACACTCCCCATGCACAAACAGTCTAGGCAAATGCTAATGTGTGTTAGGAATCTGTGTTGGCAAAACAGGCAGCTGATCATTGTCCATGTCTGTTCACAGGAGAGTCATCGCGCAGAGCAGCGCTGGGAGGGGAGTGTAGTGCCACAACATCGTCTGCGCAGGAGAAGGCAAAAGACACTGCTGGACCTACCACTGTCCCTGAGGACACATCCACACCCCAGGCACCCACAGCAATGGAGAACGACACCAATTCTCAGCCACTCTCGCCCCTGCTGTTTGACACACAGACACAGCCAGCACCAGCAGGAGCTACAACATCCAGCTCAGGGTCCCCTGTGCGCGTGAGGCCAAGGAGGCAGGATGTCCCACCTTTACGCATACTGGAGAGCTCCGATGAGGAAGTGGTAGTGGCTCCCAGACCTACTACACCAACAATGTCTGGCCACGCTGGACAACTTGGCTCACAGGGATCTGGCCGTGCAGGTGACCGTGTCCGTAGGGCACGAGAGCCGGATGAGGGGCAGGATGTGCAGGGTGTCTTCGCTGGGCTTGAAGCCACAATGGTGAAAGTCCAGCGTATGCAGGCCAGAGGCATCATGGCTGTGCACCGGCAGGTGCGCATCCTCAATACCAGGATGTCGGACATTGATCGGCGGATTGGTGCCATGGCAAGGGGAATGGAGGCCATGGGCAAAGGGATGGAGGCAATGGGCAAAGGGATGGAGTCCATGGCAGAGGGGGTGAGGGGCATGGAGGAGCGCATGGGCACCCTCTGTGACAGGCTGCAAAGTGACCAAGAAGAGAGGCGCAGGTATAGGCGCGAGGTCAGGCTGCTCAATCAGTCGATCAACCGCTTGGCAAACTCCACCACCCTGCAGTGTCGCAGCTCTGTGAATCTGCAGACTGACATTATTCACTGCTGCAGTGACTTGTCCCGGGGGATGGGTAGGGTGACCTCAGCAATGGAGGCAATGCTGACCCAGCTGACAGCCACAGGTGGCAACATGGTTGATGGGGACACTGAGGAGACAACGAGCAGGAGTGGGTCCAGCACGCCTGTTCAGGACATACGTAGGAGCAGCAGACTCCATGCCGAAGACACCGGCACCACTTCACATGTAGACCCCCAGCCCCGTGCCTCGCAAAACACCATGCGTAAGCGCAAGCATTGAAATAATTAATGCGCACATGACAGGTCAAAGTGAGGAAACTTTGGCAATACATTGTGCAAAGTGAATTTAATTTGATTATAGTTATTTTTTGGAAGGTGCAGCTGTGTACATCAAAGTGAGTGTTCAAATCACTGGACATGGCTGTGTGTCATCGTTCAATTAGAAGTATCTGTTGGTAATTTCAGCACGTCGCAGTCGACCATCTGTTGCTGGGGCTGCTCCTGTTGCATTGTGATCTGCTTGTACTGTCCCATCATCAATGTCCTCATGATATGTGAGTTCTATCTCTGTGCCATCCTTGGGGGCAAGATTGTGCAGCATGGCGCAGGTCGCAATAATCTAGCAACAGATAATTGGCGTGTATTGCCGTGCACCTCCACTCTTATGGAGGCACCTAAATCTACTTTTCAGTAGGCCAAATGTTCTTTCCACAACGCTACGTGTTGTTCTGTGTGCCCGGTTATACTGCCTTTCACTCCTGTTGGATGGGTTCAGGTAGGGGGTGAGCACAAATGAACGCAGGGCATATGCACTGTCACCTGGGTGGGAAAGGATAATTAGACTATTCACATACTCAGGAGTGCTCCTTCAGCATGAACTGTCAGGGTGTCTCACACATACTTACCCAGCAGGTATCCATCACCAAAATCACCAGCAACAAGGCGTCTGTATATCCCACTGTTGGTGAAGATGTAGGAGTCGTAGGTACTCCCAGGATATTTGGCTACGATGTCCGTTATCATGTTGCTAGCGTTGCAGATCACCTGCACATTGATTGAATGTGTGGATTTCCGGTTCCTGTAAATGTGCTCAGTTGCTGCAGGTGGGCATAATGGGATGTGCGTTCCATCGATGCAGCCTATTATGTGCGGGAACTGTGCAAGTTGATAGAATTTGGTTTTTGTCCTTGCTAGTTCTGCAGGTGTCTCAGGGAACTCAATGTAGTGCTCCATCCTCTGCATCATGGCGTTTAGGAACTTTCTGAAGAAGCGTGACAGGCAGCTCTGGAACACTCCACCTACAGTGGCTATCACGTGCTGGTAGCTCCCAGAGGCAAGGAGGTGTAGGCAGCACAGCACCTGTACATGTGTTTGGATGGCGTGTGCTCTTGGGGTTGGGTGTTCCAGATATGGGTGGAGGTCCCTGATCAAGTCCAGGATTGTTCTGGGGTGGAGTCGGTACCTTTGCAGGATCTCAGCTTCAGTGAGTTGGAAGAGGGTGATCCTCTGCCTATATACCTGCTCCTCCCTTAGCCAGACCCTCTCTCCTGCTGCCTGTATCCATAGCCGCCTTGCAATTACGTAGAAGGCCGCCATTGTGGGTGTACTGTTGCATTTTGGGAGCTTCTTATATATCCTGTTCCTGGTGTCCACCTGCTCCCAATCCATGGTAAATACCGACTCTTAAATACCGAATTTCACGAAATTTGGTATTTCCTGACTTTGCTACATCTCAAATGGCCTTTTTTACCACTTGTTATTTACCGACTCAGTAAATATGAATTCGGTATTTACCGATTCGGTAACTTACCATTTCTTATTTACCGATTCGGAGAATATGTATTCGGTAAATTCCGATTCGTGTAATACCGAATCGGTGTTTTACCGACTGGTATTTACCGAATCGGTACGTTTTTGGTGACATACATCTCGTTGCACTGATACCGGTCGGTAATGGCCATTTTACCGATTTTCGGCCGTTACCGACCGGTATTTGGCTACCTACATCGGGCCCCATGTACTTTTGCAGGTCGTAACCCGCAATCTAGAGTAATTGACCTGGGTTTCACTTAGAAAACAAGGGCCCGATGTAGGTCGCCAATTACCGGTCGGTAACGGCCGATTTCGTCCGTTACCGACCGGTATTTGGGATTTGGCATGTAGGTAGGCTTAATTTACAGAATCGGTATATTTACCGATTCGGTGAATTTACCGATTCTGTAAAATACCGAATCGGTAAATTTACCAAATCGGTAAATAAGATGTAGGTGGCACTGAAAACAGTGCCACAGGCCATTACCGATTCGTTATTTACCATGTAATACTATTACATGGTAAATAACAAATTCCAGTGTACATGCACATCTGTGCATGTACACCTGTGCCATGTGGCACACAGACATGCCCTAAGGGCATGTATGTGTGTCACATGGCACACAAGCCCCCTTGTAAAATCGGTAATTTTACCGATTCGGTAATTACCGATTCGGTATTTGCTATTGAATCCTATGGGCTTCAAGGCCCATAGGAATCAATGGCAAATACTGATTCGGTAATTACCGAATCGGTAATTACCGAATCTTACCGATTCGGTATTTTTACAGAATTTTTTACCTACATAGCAATTACCGATTAGTAAATACCGAATTGGTAAAATTCGGTATTTACCATTCGGTAATTTGCTATTACCTACATCTAGGCCCAAGTTACTTACCTGTAGCTTTGGTTCTTCAGTATTGGAAACTTTCATAGATTCCCAAGCTTGTATCATTCCCTGTCGTCAGAATGGGATTCCCCGGTATACATAAAATAGCGATAGAAACTATTACCAAAAGAGAACCTTGGCTTAGGGTCATTCTTGTTTTGTAACCTATCCACCTCTTTTTGTAAAAGAGACCAAAAATGATGTACAACCAATCGAATTAGCCTCACCGCTTAGAACCCTCCTGAGAGAAGCTCAGAACCTCAGATTTTCGTAGACGTTGTGTAACCACACCACTAAAGATGCTAGAGGCCGAGCATTCCCAGGGGAGGAGGGCGGGTTGCATGGGAATCTATGAAAGTTTCCAATACTGGAGAACCAAAGTTACAGGTAAGTAACTTGCTTTCTTACTCCAGTATTGGAACTTTCATAGATTCCCATGCTTGTATGTAGCTAGCAGTTATCAGCACATTTGTGGAACCATGACCATTATAAAACCAAGAACAACACAATAGCATATTCACCATAATGACAATTTCAATGGTTAAGAACATACTTAGAAACTTTAGAAAATATAAACATATGAGGTTCAAAAATGGGCAAGAGCTGAAAAAACAGTAACAGAGAAGGAGGGATTAAAGGGAAAGGGAAAGGGAAAGGGAAAGCTCACCACTACTGAAATAGGTTCCTCAGGACTGCCTGGCCGACAGCTGTGTCACTTTGTGTTGCAGAATCCAGGCAGTAATGCCTTGTAAATGTATTGGTACTGCTCTAGGTCGCCACCCTGCAGATCTCCCAGAGAGGAACTCCGGCAAAGAGGGCTGTCGAAGAAGAAATCGCCCTTGTGGAATGAGCACGGACTCGACCTTCCAGGTGCCTACCCGCTGCTCTGTGACAATACTGGATAGCGCTGGTAATCCAATGGGCAATCCCCTGCCTGGAAAAGGGAAAACCCTTACCGAGGGTCGCTAAAGGACACAAATAGGTGAGAAGACTTCCTGAAGTACTTAGGATGTTGTAGATAGAATTTTAAGCACATCTGAATGTCCAGTGAGTGAAGTGCCTTTTCTGCCAGAGTAGCCGGTTGAGGAAAAAAGTTTTAAGTACACCCGACTCATTCAAATGTAAGTCTGAAGGCACTTTCGGTACAAACTTTGGCTTGGTACGCAGTATCACTGTACCTTTTATGAACTGGAGAAAAGGTTCCTGAATAGTGAGTCTACAATTCACCCACTCATCTAGCCGAAGTCAAGGCTAGCAGAAGAGCTACCTTCCAGGAGAGGAATTTCAACTTCGCCTGATGAATAGGTTCGAAGGGCGGCTTCATGAGTTGGGCGAGAACCAAGTTATAATGCCAAAGAGGAGGAGGAGGCTTAGCTGGAGAGAAAACTCTGAAAAGGTCCTTGAGAAATTGTTTGAATATCCGTGCCTACCAGAGGGAAGGACCTGAAGATGTGCGTCTGAAGCGAGAGATGGCTGCAAGTTGCACCTTAATGGAAGATTGAGCCAGCCCCGATTTTGCCAATGAAAGTATGTATGAAAGAACTTCATGCGTTTCAGACTTAATAGGATGGACACCCTTTTACTGGCACCAAATGCAGAAACGCTTCCACTTTAACTTGTATGTCTTGTTGGTACTTGGGGCTCGTGCCTGAGAGAGAACCTCTCTAAATTCTGTTGAAAGGGTCAAACCAAGAAATTCTCGCTGCTCAGGAGCCAAGCCGAGATCTGCAGAGATTGCGGATCCGGATGCCAGGCTTGGCCCAGAGAAGGAATCGGCTGCAATGAAAGTGGGAGGTCCAGGGAGAGAAGGTGCAGTTCTGTGAACCAAAACTATCAGGCCACGCAGAAGCTATCAGAATCATCTTGCAGGGATCCACTTTGAGTTTCTTGAGAAGCCTGGGGATCAGCGGAATGGGGGGAAAAGCATAAAGAAATGTGCCAGACCAGGCCATCAAAAGCGCATTCCCCAACGATCCCGGATGATGAAGCCTGCTTGCGTAAAATTGGCATTTCTTGTTCTCCGGCGTGGCAAAGAGATCTATGGAAGGCCTGCCTCATCAGCGATAGACCTTATGTAGAGTGGATTGGTAAAGTTCCCATTCATGGCTGGCCGATTTTAGTCTGCTCAGGGTGTCCGCTGTCTTGTTGAGAACGCCTGGAAGGTGCTCCGCCTTTAGTGATACCCCCTGTTGGATTGCCCATTCCCAGATTTTCTGGGCTTCTTATGACAAAAGTCGAGATCTCGTGCCGCCTTCCTTGTTTATATAATGCATGGCCGTTGTATTGTCTGTACGTATTAGAACTGCAGACTGCTGTATTTGCGGAACAAAAGCTTGCAAGGGCAGGCGAATCGCTCTGAGCTCCAGTAGATTGATATGTAGAAGACGATTCTGGGGTAGCCAACGGCCGCTTACATGAAGGTCTTGCAAGACTGCTCCCCAGCCCTCCAGCGAAGCGTCTGTAGTTATTATCTGAGGAGCAGGGGCGATCCTGAAGGAAAGACCCTGAGAAATGTTTTCCTCCCTAGTCCACCATGATGCAACGTCCCTCATGGCCACGGTAACTGAGACCTTGTTGTCGAAGGATCCGTTGACTTGGCGCTACTGCAAGTCCAACTCCTCCTGGAGAAGACGCATCAGCAACCTGCAGTGAGGGATCAGATGGATACAGGAGGAAATGGACCCTAGGAGGGACTTGTAGAGGCGAACTGAAAGTGAGTGTCTTTTTAAAAGCAGACAGGCCAATGCCATCAGTTTTTCTTGCCTCTCCAGGGTCGGAAAAGCTTTGTTGATGGGCATGTCCAGAATGGCTCCCAGAAATCTGGCTGTTCTGGATGGACAGAGAGTTGACTTGTCTGTGTTGAGAGTTAGTCCGAGATTGTCGAACATGCGTGTGCACACCATGACTGATTCTTTTGCTGCTTGCTTGGTAGGAGCCTTCAGTAACCAGTCGTCCAGGTATGGGAAGACCTGATGCTGCTGTTTTCGTAGAAAAGCTGCTACCGGAGCTAACACCTTTGTAAAGATCCGCGGAGCAGATCGGAGTCCAAAAAGTAGGACCTTGAACTGTGGCTCTTGGCTGCTGTGAAGCGGAGAAACCTCCTGTGGGCTGGATGTATGGGTACGTGAAAATAAGCGTCCTCTAGATCCAATGTGGCCATGTAATCCCCTGAGTTGAGAAGACGAAGGATGTCCTGCAGAGAAACCATCCGAAATGATTGTTTGATGAGATAGGTGTTGAGCTCCCTCAGATCTAGAATATGGCACCACTTTTCTAAAGTCTTCCGGACCAGGAGTAGAAACCCTCTCCCTGCTGAGAGATAGGGACCGGGTCTGCTGAGAGATAGGGACCGGGTCTATTGCTCCTTTGAGGAGCATTTGATGGACTTCCAATCGTAGAAGACGGAGATGTTTTGACACAGTGGCGCAAGGGCGAGCTTGGAAGGTGGTACTTGGACAAACTCCAGAGTATGGCTGCATTGAATGATCTTCAGCACTCAACGGTCTGATGTTATTCGTTGCCAGTTGTGGAGGTACTGTAATATTCTGCCTCCCATTGATGTTACAGGAGGAGAAGGGACAGTAGTAAGAGCCAGCAAGCCGCTATTGACGCTTTGAGGAGTCCCTCCCCTGGCGTCATTATCTTCCTCTGTTAGGCGATCTAAAGAAAGAAGAGGATTGATTTTGCAACTGGTTATACGTTGGTCGGTAAGATTGCAAATTTGATCAATATGAGGAATACCATTGTTGTTGATACCCTCCTCTGAATGTGGGATTACCTTTCCCTCTCGCTCCACAGAAGTGAACCTTGCGGTACTGCAGAATCCCTAAGGATTTTGCGGTCTCCGTGTCTTTTTTGACTTCCAGGAGCGCATCATCAATATGTTTTTCAAAGAACGCTTCCCCATCAAAGGGAAGATCCAAGATCTTGTACTGGACCTCCGGACGGAACCATGTAGCCCGCAGCCAGCCTTGACGGTGAAGGACAGCAGCGCCTGCCAGGGAGCGGAACGCCGTTGTTGCAATGTCCATTGCAGAGTCAATCACTTCAGCCGATGTTACTTCTCCCTCCTGAAGAATCTTCTTAGCCTCTTTTTTCTCATCTTCAGGCAATTGGTTCAGATATGGAGAGAGATCGCACCACATCTGGCGATCATAGCGACCAAGTATCGCTAAGGCATTAGCAGCCCTGACCAACAGACTGGAAGTGGAAGAAAACCTCTTGTCCGCGTTATCCAGGCATCTGCCCTCTTTATCTGGAGGTGTCGTGAGAGGAGCTGAAGGCTTTTCTTTGGGCAGACTGAGAAATGACAGAGTCCGGTTTAGGCTGACTGACCTAGCAGGTCTGACTATCGTCTGGAGCCTCATATTCCTTCTCAAGGAGAGGCAAAACTGGAATCACCGTAGCAGGATTCTTCATCACTTTCAACCCTTCATCCCAGACTTGCCCAACAATAGGAGTAGAGCAAACCGCTTTCCTGTAAAGCTCTTTGAAGTCATAGAGGAAGCATTCAGACTGCACCGTGTGCATGGGTAGCTCAAACCTCTTTGCGGCCCTCTCCATCAAATTATGGAAACCCCCTATGTCTGCAGGGGGGGAATCAACAGGTGCTGGTGCAAGAGAAGCCAGATCAGGAATTACATAGCCATCCCACTCTGCGTCTGGATCTGGTACTGCGCCAGTGCCCTGGTCCTCATCAGAGGTGTCATCGTGAACGAGAGACACGACAGGAGGTGTGCCATGAGCCATGAGCATTGGTAGAGGAGTTGGCAATTGGGGGGCAGCAGGCTGAGCAGGAGGAACAGCAGTATCTGGTACCACAACTGGAACTGGAGGTTGCGCTGCAAATTTCCTTCTATAGTCCACAAGCATAGATTGCAAGACCGCTAGAAAGGGGGAAGATCTCCTGCGGGTAGTCCTCTTGATAATCTGAGGAAGGATCATATTGCTGCTCCTCCCCGTAAACCCCCTCAGAGTCTGTGTCCTGACACTTGACGTGTATTTGCATAGGCAAAAGGTCCATCATCTTTTTCAGATCCCTCTTCTTCCAGGAGTAATGCTGGTGGTAGAGGAGTCACCCTCCTGGGGCTGTCATGTCAGGCGAAATTTGGCGCTTTTTGAGAGAAATAGTGATTTTTTCCACCGCCGATGAGGTCGTCGACGGGGAGTCCACGACAATGTGAGAATCGTCAACGATGAAATGGACGCCGTCGATGCAGCCGTCGTTGAGACCGTCGACACCCCAGTCGTCGTCTTAGTTGTCGTCGACGTGGTAGCCGTCGTCACCCTCGTCGTCGACATCCTCATCGACGTCAACACCATCAACGACGACACAGGCACCACCGGCTTCAAAGTCGTCGATGCGGAACTTTGAAACAGCGCCGGAGACAATGAAATCACCGTTGACGAGTCCGTCGAAGGAGCCAGAGATGAAAGAGAAGACTGGGGCTGTACCTTTGATGCTTTCGCTGAAGGAGTTGTTGACGAGGGAGCTTTTTTCGTTGATTTTACCTCAGAAGAGAGTGAGGAGGGCTTTTTGAAAGTCTTTGGGGCTGCAGGAGGAGAAGACGGAGGAACAGAGCTGGATTTCCTCTCAAATATCACTCCCTTAGACAGTTCTTCCCTCTCCTTTACACATAGGTGAGGAGATTCGCAAGGACTACGCCCTTCAGACCTATGAGAGGTCTTTTTTAAGGCCTTACCAGGACGTTCTTCAGAAGGCGAAGAAGAGGCTCAACCCCTTTTTGAAGACCTTCTGGAAGATGTTGCGGAAGATGTGTCGTCACTATCACTGGAAACTAGTTCCTTCCTTGACTTAAGTTTCTGGAGCCAGGTCAAAAGGCGGCCCTCACGGTCTCGCAGAGTTTTTGTGGAAAAGGTGAGGCATACTTTACAGTCTGCTGCCTTGTGGTCCGGATACAGACAGTAAATACAATCCCTGTGCTTGTCCTCCACATACAACCTCTTTTTAGCACAAGTTGCACAGGCCTTAAATAGGGCTTTCTTCTCTTTATCAGACTTCTTGACACGAAGTCCAAGCAGGCGTTGAAGAAAAACTGGTGAAAAAACTGTAGATTTAGGGATAATAGGAAAAACTGAGCAGAGCTCAGTGGAAACTCCATAGCACAACATGCGGTAGAAAATCTGAGGTTCTGAAATTCTCTCAGGAGGGTTACAAGGGGTGAGGCTAAACGGATTGGTTGTTCATTTTTTTGGGTCTCCTTTACAAAAAGAGGTGTATAGGTTGCAAAACAAGAATGGGTCTGGGCCTAGGTTCTGTTCTGATAATGGTATCTATTGCTATTTTATGTATACCGGGGACTCCCATTCTGACAACGGGGAATGATACAAGCACAAGAATCTATGAAAGTTCCAATACTGGAGTAATAATCATTTCACCATGTCCCAGACAGGGGAATATTTTGTTATCTACACACTTGATCCCCTAGGAACAACATGCTCATGTTGGGAACCATGTTAGACTTTCCTTCATCCAATGTCTGTCTGGGTCAATCCAGAAGCTTAAGCTTGGTGCCAATGGTATACAAGTTTTCTTTCCTGCTTCATGTGGGCTTTTTAGAGCTAATCATCCAAGTCTGGAAAGACCCATATAACAAGATGATGTACATTATCCTCCACTGGAGCCAGGCACTTGGTTAAGGAGGTTTCTGAGCCTAACATTGGGAAGTAAGAATATGTTATATATAAAGCAGCTCCCAGCAAGTTTTATTCTTGGTGGGCTTCATAAGTCAGATGCAGCATGATGGCTCAGTGAGCTAAAGACACACTGGAATAAATCTGTCAAACTATACATTAGACTATTTAGTTGACAATATGCATGTTGAACTGTTTCAACATTGTATGATAAAAAATTGCATTAATCACTCATTCGGACAAGATAACCCAGTCTAACCGTAACGTAGTTGAATTTTCAAAGTCTACATTATATGCCTGTATTGTGTTTTCTTTAACATATTGTATGCTCATTCTAGGCAATGCACTTGCATTTGAAAGGTCAAAATGGACTCTAAGAAATGCCAAGTACTATTGGTCAAAAAGTGCAAATATTAAAATTAACAGTTAAAAGCCTCACTTAGCAGCGGTTATTTAAACGAAGCATGAAATTGTTCAACAGCACATACCTACTTTTGTCACAATTGTATATAGTTGATCCACATCAGAGCTACCAGGTAAGAAGGCAATTCCAGTGGCCATTTCAACAATTATACATCCAAGAGCCCATATGTCCACAGGTCTAAGATACAAAAAAGTAAAATGTCTAAAAGTAACAAATGTAAATATGTAATGGAATTCGTGCAAACATAGCAAAAAAACTGCAAATCATTTTAGCAGGCTGATATGTGGATGAGAATAATTTTTTAAATGGTGATTACTTACCAGCAACCTTTATGACACTGAGTCATCTGATTCTTTACATTGAGTCATACTCTTTTTCATTTTCGTCTATTTCATTTGAGGGTCACCCACCGGCAGACACAGATACCTTCTTATTTTATATTTTTTAAAGCATTATTAGCACTCTACTAAAATGAACCGAAACATTTATATTTCCATCATTTTTTGGGGTTTTGCAGGAATATTGTAAATATCATCCAACTTTCTGAACAATCTAGATTTTGCTTAGATACTCAACCTCCAGCTCCATCTACCTTTCCCCCACCTGAGCCAGGGTACTGCAATCAACAAGTGCAGTATGTGACATTTAAGTTCTGTAAATCATTGTATCAGGCTTCTCATTTTCTCAGTCTTTCAATATGTGTACATTTTGTTAGGGACCTACTTCTGGACGTTTAGTACCAAGGAGCACTGTGGGCACCAAAGTTCTCAGAATTCGTTGCTATCTAGATCTGGCTGCTGCTACTGGAGCTCTCCGCCTTTAACTCTCTCCACCTGAGAAAGTTTTTGTATAGATACACACAAGGGGGGCTTGGAGGAGATTTAAGGGCCTGCATGGGCAACTTCCCCACTCGTAATAGCTATCACAAAAAGAGCCCAGGGGTCCAGGGCAGAAGTCTGAGGTGTTAATGGACTGCGTCCACAATGTGCTTAAGGGGGATCCCTTTAAAGGACGGTTCCCCTCACACACCAGAGACGTCTTGCTTCATCATAGTGGTGCCTCCTCGCGTAAAGAACCTAGTCTAAATGCGGGCTACAAGCCCCTCGCTGCGAAGGAGGAGCACAGGAATGTTTTAAGATGGGAGGAAGGGTTAGACTAGAACCCTGTGTGAGCGTGGTGTGCTCAGTGTGATGTGCAGTGCTAAGTGAAAGTGGTTAAAACTGGCTACAAGATTTAGCGAAACTTTATTCATCTACCTGGTGACAGGATTAAAAACCAATAGCTGGTGATTCAACTGCCGTGATTAGAGACAACTGTAATAGTGTATGATCAACATATTTCGGCCTTGGGACCTGTCAAAGTGTCATGGTCTTCTTCAGGATCGACAGCTACTGCAACAAGTGAAATACGTGCACCTATGAAAAACTGTGCAAAATAACGAGGGTGTAATATACTTAGGCTGTCCGGTTTTAGGTTTAAACCTATAACAACTGATAAAACCCCACTGAAAAATAAATAGCCGGCACCAGTAAAAATATATAAACAATGAAAAAACACCCGCACAACCACAAACTAAATGCCATTCAAAGAAAGGAAAAAGGGAGTGAAAGAGTAATTTTTTCCTTCCTGAAGGGGCCAATACAATGTAACTTTGTTATACAAGTTAGCAGTATGAAAGACTGGGCTAACATTATACTGCTTGAGTTTTGTTGTTTAGGGATGCCACTAAAATAGTGTTTCTTCTTCCTTTTGTTTTCTTTCAGTTCTGTGGTCTTAGGTCTAAAGATGCGGAGTTTAGAAGCATGTTTTAAGTCTTGTTTCATTATTTTATAAACTGTAGAGAATCAGGAAATATCAAAATCATATTTGATTCTTTCACTGATAGGTAAAATGGCTGGTTTCATAAGAATCTTTCCAAATATTTGTCATCACATTTACCGACAGAGAATGGGTAAAAACCCTTAATACATCAGCCCCCAGTTTCTAGTGAGACATTATTGATAATAGGTGAATTGCCAACACCTCAGGCTTTAATCATTCAATGCAAGGTATAGTGACAAGTATATGTGAAAAGAGCGCTATCACCAAGCATCTGGGATAGTGGTTAAAACATGACACTAGACTTTCGGAAAACATGGAACGAAGTGTCAATTGGAATGCTCTGCAAAAAAGGTTCTTTCCAAGTTCAACAAAGATTGGAGTGATATTGTTTGTATTTGCAGTGATTCAGCTACGGATATGAAAAAGTTGTGTGATGACCTGACAAAATGTTACCTGAGCTGAAGTGCTTCCATGTAAGAGATCCTTGCCACTTGTTAGATGGTATGCTGAAAGTTAATGAGGAATGCTATTGACATTTTAATCCATTCTGGTGCACAGTTTTTTTATGCACATGAACTAAAACGTAAATATTTATCATTTTGTGCTTTGTGTGGCATCAAAGAAATAGTCATCCAAACTGTGTCCCTTAGCTGATGGTTCTCAGTCCAAGGGGCTATAAATGCTATAATATCCATGTGGGAACCGTTTACAGAATCTTTGCTGAGTGATGATGCCAAAGGCAAGAAATGTGAGGATCTTTAGTCACATATTGATAGTGATGTGAACAAAGTACACACTACTGCATTCTTAGATTTTTACAGGAAAACATAATTGCTGTAGTGGACATAATAAAAAAACTAGAGTCTGAAATCACCCTTGTCTGTCAAGTGTTCAGCATAATTGGTGTAGATGTGAAACATATCCTTGAGAGTAGGCTGGCTGACGACTTTGGCACTGCAACATGTTCCTGTGTTAGAGTGCTTGCCACTTGGTAAGCAAAGCAATGATGAAGAGCAATTCAGGAACTTGGAATTTATAATGTATGAGAAATGGCTTGCAATGATGCATAGAAATGTCCCTTCACCACCAATGGCATTTGAAGTCAATGAAACCTCACTGTGGTACTCTGTTCTAGATCCCTTTCGTAAAGGGGAATTTCCTCAGCAGTTTCAAAAGTGCTGCTTCATTTTTGACCGCTTCAATAACTCTTGAGGGCATAAGCGCCCAGATCAACGCAAATGCTGCAGAAGCTGCCCTGAGCATGGCAATCTTCAAGTGAACCAGTATTGGCATGGAAAGCTATGTCAGAGGCCGGAGTTAACACTTTGTGTACTGGCTGTTTTAGCATTGCCCATCTCAGGTGCCAATATTGAGAGGACCTTTTCACAGACGTTTACATGGGAAGGAAAGAGGGAGCACACATGACCAAAGACTCACTGAAGAAGTATTGTATGTTGTACTACAATAAGTTTAATTTGCAAAAATCTATTTGGACCTCATATACACTCTTCTTACACTGTCTATATACCATGCGCTATCAGTGCAGAAAACAAGCAATAATAAAAGCGAAACGTTCCATAAACACTGGAAAAACACGGTTTCTGTAGTTTTTAATGGCGCGAAAATGTGTAACCACTGATAACTACTGTTTTTTTAAGGTATTGAAATCACTTGAAAACACTGGAAAAAAAACACCAGAATTGACCAAAAATAGAAACTGAAAACAGGAAAGCCTAAATATACTGAACCAGTGGTCCTGAAGTTCAGTAATTCCAGCTTTGAAACCTGTGATAAGACAAAAATACAACTTTGTGCACTATTTACAGTGACTGAGAAAACACATATGGTTGAATCATAACGCAACAGATAGTCATTATAGTCATGACACTGGACTTAGTGAGAACACGATACCTATATGACATGTGAAAAAAGGATGTGAGACTCACCCTCAAAGGTTAGAGAATTTGCCGCATCTGTCCTAGCTTATTAGCCAAAGGTACATACGCCAACCCAAACTAACAGAAAAAGGAAGTGGCATTAGAAAGAAAAAAGAAGAGAAGTCAAGGTGATAGTTGGGTCCAGTATGCGTGCCCATGAAAGAAAAAGCAGGCAACAGGGACCTGAGTTGCTAGAAGGACTTATGTGCACAACTGAAATGCACTACTATAGTACGCTGTGGAGAGTATGTAACGGAACCAATACACTCCAAAAGGTCAATTCATATACGTGGAAAGGACCAGGGTGATCAATACACGTGCGGTCAATTTAGCAGGTTAGTTCACATGAATGAGCTAACTCTGTAGTGTGGAAATAGCATGGGGGCAGTTTGAAGTCTCCAATAATTGACCCAAGGATTGATGATCCGGAGGTAGTGATGGAAATGGGTGATCTCATGGTGCAAAGGATCACCAAGCGCACTCTGTGTAGTAGGAGGGCAGTGGCCATCAGGTGCAGCAATGACCTTCGTTTTGTGCAAGGTGTATGGGATTGGGAATGGGCTGTACTCTTTGGGGTGATCATAGGTGGCTCACGGCGGGCAATGTCCCGCACTGACGATATCCACAGAGCGCGTAGTGTCCTGAATAGTGAACGTCTCTCGGTCGCCAAATCACTGGGACCGTGTGGTGTGAAGGGGGCAGAAAGCTGAGTACATTCAGTGATCTACGTCAGCGGGCGGCATACTAATGGGCGTGCTGGAGCAACGCTTCGCTGACAAGTGCCGGTAGGGGTGCTGCTTGGATGGTGTGGGGTCAAGACAGCATGCAAGCCCTAAGTATCGGGACCAGGGAGCATGCAAAGGAAGAAGGGGGGCGCAGGGATCACTTACTGCTCAATTGTAGCATGGTATCCACAGCTGTATGTCCTCGCGACAGGGAAGGAGCTGTTCCCGATTGGCGCTTAAATAAGACCGGGACCGTGACTGCGAGAGAAAACAAGGAGGATGATGGGAAGTGTAGTGCACTTCCTGGTAGGTACGCTGGAACTTGTAGTTCGAGCTACTGTGCCCTGGATAATTACCAGGCAAGATGGGAATTGTAGTCAGGGTGCCTGCCGGCAACCTCTAACCTCTGACATCATGGGTAGTTGCTGCATCGCCGTGGGGGGAGCAAAAAGGAGTGTGTAGTATAGCACATAAAAACAAAGAATGTGTCTGGCAGAGAACCTAACGTCATGATGGACAAGGTTCACAAGTAATAATGTCACTGAGCTGGATCCACTCTGTCTCAATGGGCTGGTTTGGTGGTGTGAGATGAACACGAAAGGCAAACCCACAGAGTATAGGGTGACCACACTACAAGGCTGGGTGTGAGTGAGCCCTTAGTCTCAGTGTTCTGGGGACGACAGGGGTGGGGGGGGCCAAAGGATGACACTGGTAGTGGTGTCATTGTGTTGGAACCACTCAGTCTGAATGGGCTGGTTGGAAGAAAGTCAACACGGAGGGATGTGTCACTCAACTAACTCCACTGAGTCCGGAGTGACATGACTCCAAGGGGGAGTATGAGTGTGCCAGTGGTCTCACATGTTCTGGGAATGACGTGGATGACCCTAACGAGGCAGGGAGTTACTTAGCTAGCGGTGTGGGGAGGTGGGTGTGCTCAGAGACTCAAGCAGGCGCTAACCAAGGAATGTCGTCATTGAGTCCCTCATTGGAGGTGTTCAACCTAAACACCCATCGCTGCTCAATCCGCAAGAGTTTAATAGTTAGACCTGGTGTCCTCGCACTAAGATTGGGTTTGTCAAGAACAGTCCAGGTTAGTGTGGCTGCATGGTGACATATTTCTGAAAAATGCTTTGTGGGCTTGATGGTTTATTTGGCGCATCTGTGGTGCTCTTATGTTCAAGAATGCCTGCGCGTACTTTGCGTGTGGTCATTCCCACATATCTGAGCATGCATGGGCAGGTTATCAGATAGATCACTCACTTGCTGTTGCAGTTCGTGTGGTGTTTCAACTCCCACGTCTTGTCGTGCCAATGTCAATAGTTCTTGTAACGTTAGTCTGGGCACAGACCGAGCATGAACTGCAAGGAAAGTGGCCTTGGACGCTGGGAAGATGCCAGAGGGTGCTTGGTCTGTGTATGACTGTGGGTGGAGGCCTGGTGTGGACCAAACTGTCTCTGAGGCTACGGCCCCTTTTGAAGGCAAACAAGGGTTTATCCAGGGAAAGATGTCCTTTGTTCAGAATCTTCCATTTACGCAAGATGGTTTTCTTCACAGTGTTGGAAAGAGAGCTGAAAGTATTAACAAACAAATTTCTTCTGTGGTTGTTTGATTGATGGCTGGTCCATCAAGGCATCTCTGTTATTATTGAGCGCACATTTGGCTGATTTTTACAGAGTTTTATATAGCGCGAACTAGACCCGAACCGAATCGGGTATCAGAGCGCTTTACATAGCACCAGTTACGTTACATGAGGACACACATTCATTTTAGGCACGGGGAGATTAAGTGATTTGCCCAGAATCACAGGAGGTTTTGGCGTTGTTACCGAGACTCGAACCCAGATCCTCAGGTCCGAGGTCGAACAGTTACGTCTCACCCTTAGGAACTGGCCAAAGGGCAAGTTATCACGCAGGGACTTGGGATGGTGGCTCTCATATTGGAGCAGGGCGTTCTGGGCCATAGGTTTCTGATAAAGTTTGGTTTCTAGGTAGCCCCTTGATTTAAAGATAGAGAGGTCCAGAAACACTAGTTTCTCTCTCCTATATTCGCATGTAAACCGGAGGTGGTCATTGCGGGTTTTGAGCCATTCCTGGAAGGTGTTGATGGAAGTGTCATCTCCTCTGCATACCACAAGGATATCATCGATAAACCTCTTCCAAAGCAGTATGTGGGTGAGGTATGGAGTGTTGTTTGAAAGGACGACATCCTCCTCATAAAAATGCAAGGATAGGTTCGCCAGGCTGGGGGCAGTACCGGACACCTGGAGATAAAGCTGGGTTTCGAATAGAAAGTAATTTTCGTTCATGGCCATGGTTGCGCACCTCATGATGAAAGGGACTGGTGTGATGGTACTGGGTGGGTGCAAAGTCAGAAGGTGTTCAATCGTGGCTAGCCTCTGGTCCTGGAGGATGCAGGTGTACAAGGACTCAACATCAAAGGAAGCGAGATAATCCGTGTCTGGGTTGAATTCAATCCCGCTGAGAAGGCGAAGAATGTCCTTAGTGTCTTGTAGGTATGTGGGCATCATTCAGACCAGTGGTCGTAGAAAGAAGTCGACGAACTAAGACAATGGCTCGAGTGCAGAGCCGATGCCCGAGATAATCAGTCTCCCTGGAGGTGGTCTTCGTGGCTTGTGTATCTTCAGTAGGTGTGTAAAAATAAGGGGTCACTGGTTCTTTGGTGCAAAGAAACTCAGCTTCCCTGGGTGTGATCCATCCCTTGTCTCTTGCTTCCCTCGTCATGGTGGTGATGGTGTCAGTGATCGATCCTTCTGCAAAGGTCGGTAGGAGGTGTTCACATTTAGTTGGCGTAGACATTCAGTCCCTTTCTATAGTCCGTACTGATCATGTTTAATGCATCTATATTAAGTGTGGGCCAAAAATCCGTTCCGCTCGCGAAATTTGCGGATTTTCAGCAATTTCGCGATCTGCGAATCTCGCAAAATTGCCGAAAAATCCGCTTGCGGAGGATTATTTTTTTTGGCCCACAGGAAGCACAGTTAAGGCAGGGGCTCGAGTTGAAGCTAACTTTGTAACCATTTTAGAATGGCGCCGGCAAGCTGCCAGAGTTGAAGTTGCTTACTTGTAATTCACGATCTTCACTGCAATTTCTCCTTGGGCACCTCTGTAACCTTTCTAGATGTAGAACTATATGTAAAGAACAACACTCTTCACAGCCGCCTAATCCGCAAGAAGACTTCCTGTAATGCGGTCCTGCATGCTGGAAGCCCGCATCCCAATTATCAGATCAACACCATTCCTTATGGCGAGTTTGTACGCGCAAGGAGAAATTGCAGTGAAGATAGTGAATTTGAGAACTGCATCAGTGATATGACGGAGAGATTCACTAGGAGAGGCTATAAACTGGATGTTCTTCGAAAAGCCAACAACAGAATCAAGAAAATCAATAGGGATTCTACACTCACTAGCAAAACACACCAAGCTGACACCAAACAACCTGTGAGGCTCAACATGGACTTCAATGAAACAAGCCTATGTGTCCAGAAAAGCATTAACAAACATTGGAATGTCTTTCTGGTGGACAGATCCTTGAAGGATGCCATAACAACCAGACCTCAGGTCACATACAGGCGCGGACAAAACTTAAGGAACAGACTGAGTCCCACTGTTTCACATGAAAAGAACACTGACATATGGCTTAATGAACGATCTAAAGGTTTTTTCAAGTGTGGATGCTGCGGAATGTGCAAATGGGCCAAGCACGGCATCAGAGCCTTCTCAGGATTTTACAAACAGCAATATACCATCAATAGAAACATTAACTGTAACACTAAATTCGTGGTGTACGTTATTCAATGCGCATGTCTAAGCCAATATGTGGGGAGCACCATCAGGCCCCTTAAGGAACGCATTAGAGAGCATGTCAGAGCCATTTTCCAAGAAGATGCACGGTATCCCATAGCAGTGCACATGGCTACATGCGCATCACAAGGAGCGACTAAATCATTTCAATTCTTTGGCATTGATGTCACAGAAATCAATGTTAGAGGGGGCAATCGAGAACTGAAACTTAGACAAGCAGAAGCAACTTGGATTATGCGTCTACACACAGTCAAGTACGGACAAAATTCTGATCACGAACTGCATTACTTTCTTGGTTCTTGAGCACCGCTACATCTTTATGCTAACTTTGATTTTGTGGTTGTTATGAGCTACAGACGTGCTACCCTCTTTTAAGGTCCTACTGACATTTGACCCCACGGACTCTGTGAATGATGTATATTCCGTTCCCTATTTTGACATTTAATGTAATTGTCACACACTGATTTGCATACTCCTGTTACACGACTGCTACTTACTAGGATTCTACACAGTCACATTTATATGTCTCTTCCCTACAGGTCAATTATACTTAGGTCATCAAAAATGCTTGTTACTATGTTTCCCTACAGCCATATTTATATGTCTTTGCCCTACAAGTCAATTTACCTTGTGCACTTTTGTATGTTTTTTCTTTTACCTTCTACTGTTTCTCATATTTTTCGTTTTTCTACTTACCCAGCCCCCCCTCTTGTTCTTTGAGTGCATCCCCATAATTGTTGAACCCCTCTATTTCACTGATTGTTGATATTTCTCCAAACGTGATACACCCTTTTCTCCCCCGTTTCCCTGATTAGTCTGTCTTTAGTGTCACCGACACCGCCCACACTGCTTTCTCTGCAGGTTAGTGGTCTATGCCCCTTCCGCTTTACCACTCATAAATACGTAGCGAGATAGGTTGCCTTCCTGTTTCCGTATCCGGCAAACAGTTCGGCATCTACGCAACACTCCCCGTCGGCAGCAGGTAAGCTCTTGAATACACGGCCAACCCATGTCCTTTCCTGGGTTTGCTATACGTTTAGGTCCATTTGACGTTTCCTTTCCTTTCAACAGCACATGCTCCGTGGAGACCTTAACCTTGACGGCCATACCCGCCCATCTTCGGTAGTCTTAATTTTGGCATTTTATTTCCACAACGCTTGTAGTTGGTATTCTCCCACTCACCCGACTAGGACCGGGTTGGAATTATCACCGGTCCCCTGGTGAGTAAATTTTACTACCTTGGTAACTCCTTTTCTTCCTCACTTACGTCTGTTTCATTGACACAGCGTTTGTTAGATTTCGCAGATACCGCCCCATACAGATCGCTTTCAGGTAACCATTGAACAAAAGGTTTGTGCATGATTGGTAACCATTTGCCCGCCATTTTCCTCGCTCGTGTAGTCCACTGTTCACTTTTACCCTCCGACACCCCGGCCCCCTTCCCTTATTATTATCGTCAGCCATAATGACTAAGATTACTTTCTCTACATGGCTCTACTCAGGACACTGTACTAAAGAGTTATGAACAGCACGTTGTGAATTATCAGCACTGTATCTATTGTGGCCATTTGCTGGTTTCTATATTGTTTTTCTCTCCCCTCCGTCGTCAAATTACTTTGACATCTCAAGGAGGTGATTTCCTATGTGGCTGTTTATCTATTCTTTTTTGTTTGCGTTTTGCTTCTCTCATTTCAATCCACAGATCACCAAGGGATTTTAAAATTTGCTTTGAATATGTGATGAGGCCATTATACATATATCGCTTGCTAGCTTGTGTTTTTTCTCGTTCTTTTCTCCCCTTTTGTTCCACAGATGGCATGCCATTTTTATTATTGTTTTCGCCCTATACAGATTCTATATGCGGCAATAACATGTGGATATATATGCTATTTTTCCATTTTTTTCCATTTTGTTCTTTTCTATGTACTCAATCACGCACCTAGTTTGGTTTTAATTACCATAAGTTTTGTTCTCAATGTCGCACTAGGTTATCAAGGAATGCTCCCAATGATCTGTTGTGTTTTGTGCTCGACCCTGCCAATTCATGCGTTTTTCCTTGATCCTACTTTAAGAGCTACTACGTTATCCACACCCACAATGGTTTTATTCTATCAGAAAGTTTTGAGTCACACAATTTATGTCCTTTTTCCACTTTGCCTTTGTTTGGGTTTCCACTCACAGGAGGTGCATTTTCTCTTCCGCACGCCTACCAGGCTGCATATTAATATGTACATATATCACCATTACTGTACCTATCTTTTTGTATAACCCCCAGCCCTGAAGAGTCACGGGTTACCACCCGTTTTGACGAAACACGTGTCGGCTGGTTTTGTTTTCTCTGGATCTCCTGTGCTAGGAGAACCATCTTCACCTATAAAGCAAAAAAAGAAAAAATACCGACTCTTGTGGACGATCTTATTTCTCACAACACCTGTGATAACCTTTCATGAACTCCTTGTGTGTGCTCTAGTTTTTGTTTGTAACCATTTGTGGGGGGGTCTTCCACCCCGCTCCTGTACAGGGGTTCTTGGGTTTCCCCTGTTCTAGTAGCACCGCTCTTTACTATTCATTCTTTTTACAATAACGGCCAACTGATGAGCGCCAGATTCTTCTGAATATTCTAAAACCCATCGCAGGACTCTCATTTCTGGAAAAGAGGCCCCAGCCACTAGGGATTCTCATGACAGTGGGGTCACCTGCCATTAATTATATGTGCGCCAAATAAGACTTCCATAAGAGTATTGTGCAGAGCGATGCACAGTTTCTACAATTTGTTTCAGTGGCTATAAGATATAGCGGCTGTTCTTTAAGGTGGACCCTATGTTGAAAACACGTTATTCTACTGTACAATTGGTTTGTCCAGTATCTGGTGCTGTTTTGGAAACAAGGGAAGCCCAAGATAGGACTCAATATATGTAACAGATTGCTCTGGGGGAGTTTATCACCTTCTCTGTTAATTGTTAACATTGAATTCCACAGGGCTGAAGTCCGAACTGAGCTGTGGGTGACTGGGTCTGGGGCCCACCCTTGCCAGCATGCCGCCCAAACTCAAGGGAGATTAAGGCACAGCCACCACAAACCGCAATACAATAGAAAAGAGCATTGCTAAAATGGCACAGGCTGTGGTCACACATGATACAGACATGGAAGGAGAACTTGCTCTGCCGTCTAATCTGGACATCAAGAATTTGATACTAGAAGGGAATAAAAACATTACTGAAAAGAAAGCTGGTGTGGGGCGATAACAGTTACTTAACTGCTTCAAGATATAGTTAAACTCCAAGAGCGAGTTAAGGACCTGTGATTAGGTACTCATGCAAGTAAATTGGGAGATCAAGAACGACGCATCCAGCAACAAGAAATTATGACTGCAGACTTGGAAGACCGATCAAGGAGAAACAACGTGCATATTCTTGGCCTACCAGAGGGAACGGAAACAACACCAGTGGAAATCTTTTTGGAGAGTTCACTTTCTGAGGTGCTTTCAGGGTTAAATGTGGAGGAAGACTTTTATGAAATGCTGCTTTTATGAAGATGGCGTCCTGGTAGGAGCTCAGTGCCGGAGCTCCTGGGTTTGGGATCGGCGATACTATTGAATATCCCTAGTTAACCCAGCCATCCTACCCGCATCAACCCCTACCTGCATCAACCTGCAACAACCCCCAACAACACTACGGACTTCTTTAAAGACGAACCCCTACTTTTGGTTTACTCACCGACATCAGGGACAGACGGAGGACGGCACAGCTTCCGAGTCGAACGTGGAGGCTGCGAGGATCCCTGGGGTTGCTGATCGGCCCGCTTGCTGCCTTGGAGCCTGGGTGTGCTGGAGCTGTGCTGCGATCAAGGGTCTGGTCGTTCGGGTGAGTGCTCTTGGTCCCGATGCTGCAAGTTGTTGCACCGATCCTGGATCTGCTGCGGCGTCTGCTGGAAGGTACCGCCTCGCCCCTGCGTGGTCCGGGGAGGCTGGTGCTGCTCCGGTCTAAGTGACGCTGCGGCTGCGGGGCTGCCCAGGCGGGTGCTCCCCTGACCCGACGAGCCCGCCAGTGCCTGGGCTGTCTTCGTCTTTCGATGAGCGCAAAACCCCTCTCGGGCCCAGACTTGGTGCCGTGCACTCTCCAGCGCTTCTAAACACGACCCCATGCCACTCTCCTCTGGGGCTGCTTCATCATGCTGTGGTCCTCGACCCCCGGGTGCCGGCTGGCATCCTAATCACCGCCATTCTTCTTGTCTCGGATCTGGTCTAAGTCAGCAACTCGCTCTATGGTTTTCCTTTTGGATGAACACCAGTTGGGCCAGTGTACTAACATAAAATCCCATACTCTGTTAGCAGCATGCTGCTTGGCCCCAACATGACGGCCTCTGAACCAGTCCGGGTCAGCCATTTTAAGGAATAGGGCTACTTTGTTGTGCTTCTGGGAGCCTGTTAATTTTGCTGCTTGACCCTCCACATAGAAAGTGAAAGCAGACTGCTCCTAAGCACACATGAAATTTGATAGAGGACTGATCAATCTCTCCATCCTTTCATATCCATCCTCATGGAAAGCGAAAGAAGACTGCTCTAAATGGACCTGGATCTAAGAAAGAAGACCTTTGCATCTTTTGTAGCTGCCATCTTGGAATGTGTGTTTTTTTCCCAGATCTAATTACTCCCACGGATATCTGATTACCTTTACCGCACTGACACGTCCTGTCATTATGGTGCACTAGTCAAGCATTGCTCATAGGACAGACCTTTTGTGAACCCTGACCTACCACTTCCACACTACTCTCAACTGACTTCCGGGACAAGAGTACTCACACTCTACTCAACATGGTCGGACCTGGTCTGACCCCCTCTGGCGACAATGCATACACCGTTATCTATCCTTCCAACCTCTCTAAAACCGCCACTAAATCCTTTAAACACTCCATCCTGAAAAGGCACCCTGAGACCCTGGTCTCCGACCATCGATCCAGCGCGGACAAGGGCTCAATCATCAATGACATTATCTTCTACTCCAGGAGATCATCTGTCTGGCGCAACGTATTCTCGATCCTCCTCAACGTTCTTAATACTAGGAACATTCCTCACTGCAGAAAACTCACGATCGCACCATCCGCAAACCTGCGCGATGACCTCACCATTAACTTATATAAAAGCGGCACCATCCTGATCCAAGCTCCACCTAAAGACCTTAACAAATTTGCGGACCTCTTCCTTCTCCTTAAAAAACATGTGCATGACCCCCCTTCATCCACGCTCCCCCTGCACCTTCCCCCGCCAAATCCTCCAAGGGAACTTGCCCTACCATCAGCCACTCACAACAGTGCCCCCAACACAGGCCGTCAGAGCCACCCAACTATGCATCCAGCGCCTACCAACAGTGACGAGCCCTCACCCGACCTCCAACATACATACCCATCCCTCTCCTACGAATCCTGACCCCCCCCCTTAGCCCAACCCTCTAGATGTCCTAGCCCATCTACCAGGCCACCAACGCAAGCCATCCAGTAGCCTCCCTAAATCCGCTACCTCAAATTCTCCCTATCAACCTCCAAACCTACATTCCGATCCCCTCCTTCGGAGCCTAACACCCCCCGTTAACCCAACCCTCTAGAAGCCCTAGCCCTTCTACCAGGTCACAATCACAAGCCATCAGTAGCCTCCCTAAACCCGCTACCTCTAATCCTCCCTACCGTGGAGATACAGGAACTCATGCTTCTGGTCGTCTTGACCACTTCACTAAGCCTCCTGCTCTCACCACCAGATCAGTCCTCACACCGTTGACCGCTGCCCGCAGGAGCACCCCTCTCTTAGGGATTTGGATACTCTTCACCGCAAAGCTACTGAATTAACCTTAAGCTTCCACAAGTGCTTCACGGACCTCAAAAACCTCCTGCACCTCACCGAGCTCACTCTCTCGAATATCCGGCTCTCACAGTACTCTTCCCCCCACTTCCTACTCCGTGCCTCCTCTCCACCCATTCCCGCTATCCCAGAGACACCTGCGCCCTCAAAGGCAGCCCTGCTACCTCGCAGAGGATGAATTAAAGGCCCTCCTCCTAACCTACATTCCTACCCCTGCTATGACCAGCCCTCTGGAACTCTCGGAGGACGAATTTGCAGACCTCCCCGTTAACTATGAATCCTCATGCTCGTCTGACACGAAGACAGAACAACCTATTCGCACGGTTGCAATAAATCCCTTTAGACCAGCCACTCTATGCAACAGAGGGATAGTCAACAGTAACCTAGCTCTAGTCCCATCCTCCGCCCCTAGTCGCGACACGCATACCGCCCCCCCCCTTATCCGGTCTCCTCAACTGCTGCTCTGCGGTAAAGCATGCCGCTGATGTAGCCAATCTCATCCTCAATCTAAACACGGACGTAGCAATCCTGATGGAATCCTGGCTTAATGACTCCTCTTCGCCCTGCCTAGACTTTCTAGTCCCGCCCAACTATCACATTGCAAGGCTGGACAGGCAATCACAAAAAAGGGGGTGGCATAGCCTGCATCTACCGCTCCAACCTCCTTATCACTGAACTTCTAGCCGAACCTACGGATTCCTGCGAATATCTTGCCCTCTCCGTCTGCAACAGCACCACCCTTCAGTGCAGACTGCACATCTTTTACCAAACTCCAGGCAAGAAGAAAATAAGTTACTTACCTGTAACTATAGTTATCCAGTATTGGTATCTTTCATAGATTCACATGCCTGAATTATTCCCCGTCGTTGAGGCGGGAGTCCCACGGTAATAATAAATACAAAAGCAGTGCTTTAGTAAGAAACTGTACTAGGCTGACAAGACAATAGGCCCAAAAAAGGCTAAAAGCCTAGTAGCCTATCTACCTCATTGTATGAAAAGAACTGAAAAATAGTTCCAACCAATTAGATGCCAGCACCCTCTAGAACCTTCCCAGCAGAGGCAGTTCTCCTCAGATTTTCTTAGCACAAGTGAGAAGTATGTATCCCCAGTAGAGAACTGCCCTGCCAGGGAAGAGAGTGGGTGCATGTGAATCCATGAAAGATACCTATACTGGATAACTGTAGTTACAGGTGAGTACTTTTTCTTATCCAGTAATGGTGTATCTTTCATACATTCACATGCCTGAATCAGAATAGCAAGCAGTAAACCTAATATTGTAGTTTGCGGAAGGTGGGAGACAAGGCGTAAATCTACATATCCCCCACACATCCGGAAGGTTATAGAGCACTAGAATATGTAAATACATGCCCATGCAGAAACCCTCTGAAATGAAATAGTTATAGCCATTTAACATACTTCATATTAAAAAACAATATTTGATAATCAGAAACATTACAGTGAATATGATCATACTTATACATCATAAATGCAATATGAGAGATATTTAAAAGTCTAACCTTAATGAAGGAGATGTTAAAGAACAGCTTGTCCCACTGCTGCATCGTCCTGCGACGCAGACTGTAAGCAGTAGTGCTTCGTGAACGTGTGGACATTCTTCCATGTCACAGCACGACACATATTCTCCAATGTAACCCCAGCAAATAAGGCTGTACAAGCCGACATAGTTCTGGTGGAATGTGCTTTGACCTTTCTGGGCAAAGGTTTGTTGGCTTTATCATGGCAAAATTGTATGACAGAAGACAGCCATCTGGCTACAGTTGCTTTTGTCACTGCCTGTCCTAATATGGCTTGACCATAAGCAACCAACAACTGATTAGATAGTCTGATATCCTTAGTCTTTTGAAGGTAGAACTTCAAGCAACGTTTTACGTCAAGAGAGTGCAAAGCTTTTTCCGCCGGTGTAACTGGATCCGGGAAGAACGTTTTCAGCTTTACAGGTTGGTTTAGATGGAATTGAGACGGTACTTTAGGAATGAATTTTGGATTTGTTCGTAAGGTGACGTAATCTTTAGTGAAATGCAGAAAAGGTCCTGAAATTGTGAAAGCCTGGATTTCACTAACCCTCCGGGCTGAAGTCAGAGCTAATAAAAGTGCCACCTTCCAGGTTAAGAACTTGAGCTCGGCCTTGTGTATTGGCTCAAATGGCCTCCTCATTAATTGAGATAAAACTCCGGAGGTGGAGGTCGAATTGGAGGAAAAGCTCGAAAAAGCCCTTTTAAACATTGTTTGATAAGTGACGAAGAACAGAGTCATGGTCTGTTAGGACTCTTTCTGAATCTAGAAATCGCATCGAGATGGACTTTGATAGATGAGAAAACTAGACCTGCTTTAGCTAAGGATAGTAAGTACGGAAGGATATACTCTGGCGGAGCCTGGAGTGGATGAACATTATTTGTTTCACACCAATGACAAAAACGTTTCCGTTTAAAGCGATATGTCTTGATAGTACTTTGAGCATGGTCTTTAGATAGAATATCTCTACAGTCCTGAGAAATTTTCAGATCATTAAATTCTGAGAAGCCAGGAGCCAGGCGTGCAAGTGAAGCGACTGTGGATCCGGGTGTAGAATCTGACCTCTCTCTCTCTCTCGTCAGCATTGTGAGTGTTGGCTTTAAACGAACAGGACGCTGTTGTGACAACAGGAATAACTCTTGGAACCAATACTGCCTCGGCCAGCGAGGAGCAATTAGGATGAGACTGCAATGTTCCCTCTTCATTTTTTGCAGAACCATCGGTATTAATGGTATCGGGGGAAAAGCGTACGCATAAATCCCTGACCATCGCATGGACAGGGCATTCCCTTTTGATCCCCGATGAGGACGTCTGCTGGCGTAATAAAGGCATTTGCTGTTCTGTTGTGTTGCAAACAGATCTAGGGTTGGCATGCTCCACATCCGGAAGATCCTGTTCACCTGTTCTTGTTCCAACTCCCACTCGTGACATCCTGTGAGAGATCTGCTGAGGTTGTCGACCAGAGAATTCTGAATTCCCTTGACATGCTCTGCTCTGAGGGTTATGCCATGTTTTATAACCCACTCGCACAATTCCTGAGCTTCCTGCGATAGGGAGAGAGACCTCGTTCCCCCCTGCTTGTAGAAATAGTACATGCTAGTGGTATTCTCCATACGCACTAGCAATGAGGCGATTCTCGGAAGGAAAGCCTGCAGAGAGAGAGAGATGGATTGTAGTTCGAGACTGTTGATGTTCTTCTGCTGGTATTGTTGAGACCATCGTCCTTGAATTTGAAGGTCTTGGAGATGTCCTCGCCAACCTTCCGTGGTCAGGACAAACTCTGGGGAAGTGGTCAGGAACGTGAGACCCGGAGATAGATTGCTTCTTTTTGACCACCAGTGAAGAGCATGTATCATTCGTGAGGTTACCTTTATGGAATCGTCGAATGACCCTCTGGCCTGTTGCCATTGCCGATGCAGCTCTTCCTGAAGAGGTCTCATCCTGAGCCTTTCAAGCGGGACTAAGCTGATCACCGAAGAGCACATCCCCAGAAGAGAAGCGAATGTTTGGACTGAAACTGACTTTCTTTTTCAAATTACCTTTGCCAGGTTTTGTAACTTGTTCTGACGATTTTCTGACAAAAACGTCATGCACTATTTGGTGTCCAGCGTTGCTCCCAGAAAAGTTAGAACCTGGAGAGGTTGCAACTGTGACTTGTGTGCATTGAGAGTGAGCCCCAGATTTGAGAATAGATGAAGGCAACTTTTGACAGCCTGTCTCGTAGCCTGCTTTGATGGTCCTTTAAGCAGCCAGTCGTCGATGTATGGCAAGACTTGAATACCCCGAGACCTCAGAGTGGCAGAGACAGGAGCTAGGCATTTTGTGAATATTCTCGGTGCCGATTTCAGTCCGAATGGGAGCACCTTGAATTGAAAGTGGACGCCAGCCACTGTGAATCTTAGGTATTTGCGATGTTTGGGATGTATAGGGATATGGAAGTAAGCGTCTTCCATGTCCAGAGAAGCCATAAAGTCCCCTTCGTTGAGACAGCTAAACACATCTGCCAGCGTCACCATTTGAAAACTCTTGCTTCTTCAGAAACTTGTTGAGTTTGCGCAAGTCGAGAATCGTGCGCCACTCCCCCGATTTTTTCCTTATGAGAAAGAAGCAAGAGTAGAATCCTTTCCCTTTTTGCGAGATTGGAATTTTTTCTATTGCATTCTTGCGGAACATGTTTAAAGCTTCCCTGAACAGTAAGTGAAGAGGAGGGGAAGGAGGACCCTTGGGCGGGGTCGTAGGTGACTTCCTTAAGAACTCTAGAGTGTGACCTCCTTAAACAAGGTTGAGGACCCACTGATCTGATGTGATGTTCTGCCGTTGTTGGGAAAATGCTGAGATCTTTGCGCCCACAGGGAGGGGAAAAGATTTGACTGGCGTCCGGCAAAGCTCATTGTATTTTATTTGAGTCACGGCCATGATTATTTGACCGTCGGCGTCCGTCCTGACGAGAGAAATTGCTTGAAGATGATTGCCTGTAAGAGGGCTGGTAATAAGGCTGCTTATATTGAGATTGGTATTGCCTGTTTTGTTGATTGTGGTAATTTCCTCTAGAGGAAAAACCACGACCTCTTGATCCCCTGAAAGATCCTCCTTTGAACTGCAAGGTACCTAGCGATTTAGCCGTGTCCATATCTGTCTTGATAATCAGCAAGGCGTCATCTATATGCTTACCAAATAGTGACTCACCATCATAAGCCATGTCCAGTATTTTAGTCTGTACCTCAGGTCTAAAAGAGGTTGCTTTGAGCCATCCCTGGCGTCTGAGAACATCAGCCCCCGCTAGCTGCCGAAAATTAGTATTAGAAATGTCTAAGGCGCAGTCAATAATTTCTGATGCCGTCCGTTCCCCATCGAGCACTATTCTCTGTGCTTCCTGCTGGCGATCTTCAGGTATAAGTTCTAAGAACTCAGATACTCTGACCACATCTGGCGGTCATAACGTGCTAAGATTGCCAGAGAGTTTGCTGCCTTGATGGATGACGCAGCATTGATGGAAAAATGTTGGCCTATCAAATCCAATCGTTTACCTTCTTTATCTGGTGGGGTTGAGATTGGGGTGGATGGATTCTTTGACTTCTGCTGTGCAGCTTGCGAAATTACAGAGTCCGGACGCGGGTGTCCCACAAGGCAAGATGGAGTGTCTGGTGGTGCTCGATATTTCTTTTCAATTCGAGGAAGGACCGCGGGTATAGAGCCAGGTGTCTTCATTATCTTAAGGCTTTCCTTCCAAATAAACTCTATGATCGGTATTGCTCTGGTAATTTTTCTATAACCTTCTTTGAAGTCGTGAAGAAAACAATCAGATTGTTCGATAGTGACCGGAAGTTCGAACCTTGCTGTAGCCCGTTGCATAATGTTATGAAAGCCGCCAATATCCTCAGGTGGTGAATCAGAGGGTTGCGGCATAGGAGGCTAAGGCATGCGGATTATATATTCATCCCAAGGTACATTATTATTAGGCAATTTACCTTCCTCTCTTTCATCCTCATCTGATGATGAAGTACCCTGACCCCCTTGCAGTATAGCTTCTCTTGTCTCGGAGAAGTAGGATCTTCTATTGTTGGCATAGGTGTAACCGCCGGCATGGTAGATAAAATTGGAGTAGTCAGTGTAGGTGGAAACCTCTGACGATAATCAGCCAACATGGCCTGCAAATCTTGGATCAGAGAAGGAGGAAGATGACTTGTCTTGTCCGAACGTGGAATCTTATGTGACTGCCCATGATATGGCATAGATAAGTCTTATTGATAAAAATGTTCCTGGTAGTCTTCATCTTCATCTTCTTCTCGACATTTTATGTGTAACTCTGACGGATGGCGTGCAATCCCAAAAGGACCTTCCTCCTCCCCGTCATCCTCATCAGATTCCTCTTCTTCTACATATGTCTCCAAGATGTGTGATGGTAACAACGGAGATATATTAGTATAGTCTTGCCTATAGTACGTTTTTAGTTGAAAATGGGTGTACGTAACAGGCGACGCTTGAGATACCTGTGGAATCGCTGACCAAGTTCTTGCAGGTGGACTTCTGGTCATTAAGGGACTCTTCATCGACAGGGGCGACCTAAGGTGTAATAGACAACTGAGCCGTTGACAATGATGTCGTCGTTGCAATCTTCGTCGATGGGGCTGCCGTTGACGGTCTTATCGTTGACGGGCTCTTCGGGCTTGTCTTCGACTGGCTCTTCGTTGATGGGACTGCTGTCGACGGGCTCTTCGTCGACGATGACTTCAACAGGGTTTTCGTCGACGATGAATTTGTAGAAGTAGAACCCGTAGTAGTTGGGACTGACGTCGACACTGCCGTCGACGGCGATTTAGATGAAGAAGTGACAGAAGAGGATTCCTTAGTCCCAGAAGACTTCTTTGTAGTAGAAATTTTTGAAGACACAATAGGAGAGGTTATAGCTCTTGTAGAGACCGTAGATGAAGTACTTGAAGTAGAAGAGGTCACAGAAAATGTGTGAGAAGACACCAGAGAAAGAGTCTTGATCTGGGCTTTACTCACTGTTTTTGTAGCTGAAGATTTGGAAGACTCTGAAGGCAGAGATAAAGGTGATCCAGAAGGAGGAGAAGACGACCTCCTTGTGTGTTCTGAAACTCTATGAGAGGATTTGTGATGTGTCCTCTCCTCAGGAGAAGAGCTGTCCCTGGATCTGGCTCTTTTGCTGGAAGAAGAGGCTCTGACCTCCTCATCTGTAGAAGATGATTTGAGCCATAAAAGAACCCTTGAGTCCCTGTCCCTGATGGTTTTGGCAGCGAAGGTTCTACAAATCCTACAATCCTTAACAATATGGTTAGGATGTAGACAGTAGATGCAGTCTTGATGCTGATCATCTACATGGACCCTCTTTTTATTACAGGTCCTGCAAGCTTTGAAGAGAGCTTTCTTTTCAGGCATCCTGAAGAGAAAAAGAAGAAAACTGAGTAGGCACTCAGGGAGACTCCCTTCCACACGACGTGCGGTGAAAATTTGAGGAGAACTGCCTCTGCTGGGAAGGTTCTAGAGGGTGCTGGCATCTGATTGGTTGGAACTATTTTTCAGTTCTTTTCATACAATGAGGTAGATAGGCTGCTAAGCTTTGGGCCTTTTTGGGCCTATTGTCTTGTCAGCCTTCTACACTTTCTTACTAAGGCACTGCTTTTGTATTTATTATTACCGTGGGACTCCCGCCTCAACGACGGGGAATGATTCAGGCATGTGAATCTATGAAAGATACCCCAATACTGGATGAAGATACTTACACAGACTACTAACAAAGAGGTGGGTTGGGCACGCACTGCCTTATAAATCTCAGTGTAGTCTGAAGAGTTTTGATCTGTTGCATGCTGCAGTGGAATCGCTGTCTGATCCGCAAAGCATGGAAAATAACACAAACTATTACTAGGCTGCCCCTACATTAACTTCATGGTTGTTTTGAAAAGTTCATTTCTTGGTTAACATCATCATGTGGTTATCGCCAATAAATAATTTTCCCTGTTACTTATTCCCAATGCATTTCGGGCTCTGCGGGAGCCCTTCGTCAGGGGATCACTGCAACTAATAGTCAGTTCTATAGCTGGATTGGGATGTCCGATAACATCGTGAGCTGTAAGTTCCTCCGTGGACAACCACGATTTAACCACATGATGATGTTAACCAAGAAATTAACTTTTCAAAACAACCATGAAGTTAATGAGTTGAAAATAAAAGATACCAGTAACAAACATTTGTTCGTATTCAACAAACTTTATTGTTCAGCAACAGTGAATTAGACCGTTCAGTCTATTAAAGCAGTGCGCAGAGGAGCCTCCCCCATGTAGGGGCAGCCTAGTAATAGTTTGTGTTACTTTCACAGACTACCTCATAGAAATTATCACAGCCAATGCCTCCCTTAACACCAATGACATTTTTCTTGGTGACTTCAACTTGCACTGTGATGACCCCAAGGACCCACAGGTCAACGCCATCAGGGACTTCTTGGCAGATCAATCCCTTACCCAAGCCTGCTCCCTCCCTACTCACTCAAAAGGTGCCATTCTGGACTGGATCATCTCTAAGGAATCTGTGGTCAAACTTACCTCCATAGACACTTGCGACTGATCTGACCACCACGCTATCACCTTCCGTCTGCCTGGCCCTCACAAGACATGGCCACCGCAACCGGTGATCCCCAAAAGATGGATCCGTGACACCAAGAATCTTGACCGCGAGGAACTGGCTGCCCGCTGTGCATCCGTCCTCCCCCCTCCCCCCCCATATCACCAAGGTCGACAACCTCACTGAACACTATTCCACAACGATCTCCAATATAATTGATGACCTTGCTCTGCTACAACTGAAAAGAACACAGATCAAGGACAGGAACCCTTGGTTCAACGGATCTCTTAACAATGAGAGGAGATTCCTCCGGCAAACGGAACAGAACTGGAACAAGCACCCTTCCGCAGACCATCTTAAAATTCTCCGGCAAGCCAGAAACGCCTATAACAAAAATATCATCAACTCAAAAAAAGAATTCTTCAGAACTGAACTGGATAACGCTAAGAATAGACCTCGCAAATTATTCGAGCTGGTCAAACACCAATCCAACAAACTAGCTAAATCTTCCAAAGAAACCCCTATATCTCCAGTCCCATGCAAGCAATTCTCCTCCTTCTTCTGTGATAAAATCTCTGCCCTAGGAAAGGAACTCATGTCTGCTACCTATTCCCAAACCCCTCCGGTTCTTCCTCCACACTCTGCGCTGCCCTCCCAGACCTCCCTCAAAAACCAAGCATTTGGGGGCATGGCTAGCGACCAGACAAGATGACCGCAGTGTAACTGAGCTCCGTGGCGGACGGGGCCTTCCTGCATAAATCCGCTCATTAATCCTGAATAAAACTCAGTGCTGCACCAAGATTCTTGTGCAGGGAAACCTCCGACGCCGAATGCGCTGATCCGGACCCCCGGAGCTAAAGAGATCGCCGAGATCTGCGGCCAAAGACATCGCGGCCTGGACCCACGTTGCCGCCGGGACCTCAAGTGGACACCCACCCCGGACAGAGGTAGGCGGCGCTGGGTGTGGAGGCACTGGGCGCAGAGGTTTAGAGGCGCGCCGACTCTGCCAGGCTGCGCCCGAACATTGTACCCGCGGCTGGGAGCACGGACAGCGGAGCACAATCTCCGCGGTGAAAGGCCGACAGTGCTCGAGCGGGCCCACGAAACCAAACTTGCCGACAAAACTAGAACGGCCTGAGCACTAATGGGCAGGATAAGGTGCAGTAAGGAATATCCCCAGTGCGGCGCTATTTGACCCGGACACCCAGAGTCCGAGATTGCTGTGAGATACTGCCAAAGAATTTGCAGCCTAGGATCACATTGAAGCCGGGGCCTCGAGTAGGGGCTGAGCCCGAACAAGGACAGTGCTGGGCACAGGGACTCATAGAGTGCTGCCTCCACCGCGCCACATCCAAATGTGATCTGCTGCTGAGCCTGCGGCCGGGTGAAACAGACACCGGGGTGCACATCAGCAGGGCAGAACACCAGGCAATAACCGTGCCCTGTGCAGCGGGGGCATCTCACGCCAGTTGAACCTACCCAGAACCCGTCAGGTAGCAAGACTAAGGTACGGGGTGGAGATTGCCAGCACAGGCATAGGCCTGCACCATTCGAACACAGTAACAGGAGTGCCAGCGTTTTTCAAGAGTGCACATCAATTCCAGTCTGGAAGCGGAAGCCTGAAAGAATAGACTGTGGGAGCCACCGGGCCCACCATCACAACACAGTGCCGGTATAGGCAAGACAGCGCGTGGATACAGACAGCAGACTTATAACCCTCAGCCGGGATACGCCTGGGGACCCTGGGCGGTAAACCTATGAAAGGGGCAAATCGGCCGCAGAGATGAGCGGAAGAGGGCCCAAAGTACAGCAGACCCCCAGGCTAGATAAATATGCCTACATGAAGGACTCCACCGGAGCGCTGGCCAACGCCCGACCTCCAGACGCACCAGAAGTCACAGAGGAGGTGACCCTCCAGGATGTGATGGCGGCCCTACGAAAAATGTCGCCCTAATATGGGCGGACTTCGCTAAAATGTCGGACCGGCTGGTGGAGGTCGAGAAGACAACTGCGGGGCTCTCGACAGACACCGCAACGCTGCAACAACAAGTGCAGAGGCTTGAAGAGGACAACAAAATGATGAAGGCCAAACTGGATGACCAAGAAGGCCGCTCTTGGCGAAATAATGTGCGCCTTGTAGGCGTGCCGGAAACTGCAGGTGGACCAGCCCTAAATCTTTTTGTAGAAGATCTGATCCAGAACCAACTAAAGCCGCGGGGCCTCCCCAAATTCTTTTCAGTAGAAAGAGTGCACCGTGTACCAGGAGGAAAACCGCGCCCGGGAGCATCGCCACGGCCGATATTGGCGCGAATTTTCTACTTTCGAGATCGCGATGCAATCCTGCAGGCCGCACTCATCGCACCGCCAATAAAGGTAGATAACTCGGAAGTCACCTTCTATCCTGACTATACAGCGGCCGTCACACAACAAAGACGTAGTTACACGGAGGTTAAGAAAGAACTACGTGACAGGGAACTGAAGTACTCTGTGCTTTTTCCAGCGAAGCTCCGGGTTGAATCTGAAGGAAAAACATTGTTCTTTGAAACGCCGGGAGAGGCACGAGATTGGCTAGAGGGATGGAGGCCAGCCCGAGGAACCAAGAACAGGGAGAACGCACACGCCACCCACTGAGAAACACGAGGACAGAACCCAAAGAGGAGGTATACCGCCGCGAGGCTGGAAATAAAGACCCCTATAGGACAAACACGATACAGGAAGTACCAGCTAATGAACTACTATAGGGCACCGATATCTCGGGAGAGAACCCTTGGTTGAACACTGCTACATGAGATGAGACGTCGCTCATGAATGGGCTGGGACACTCGATTTATGAACCTTGATGACGGGGCCCCCACAGGTAGGATCTAACAGATGGGGGACAACACTGAATGGACAGTTTGTGCAGGGAGGGCTTTGTTCTGAACAAGCAAGACTCACCCACATGAGTGATGTGGTTTATTTGGGAATCTAAGCGCTCTGCTCAGTTGGGGGGGCAGTTTTAGAACTGCCGGGCAGGGAGGCAGGGTGGGGGGTTCGGGTTAAGGGATTCAGGGGACTTGATTGGGTATGTTATGTTTTTCTTGTTAACGTATCTCTCCTAAGAAAATTGTTGATAACTGTACCATGTGTTCATACACATGGCATGCACCTTTTCTCTGACACTACCAACAGCACCAACAGCTCTGTGACCACATATCACACACACTATGCCACGACGTGAAGCTCTGGACGTTAGTTCTCAGCCGCCACGATCATTAGGCCCTCCAATGTCCGTTATATCGTGGAACGTGAATGGCCTAGGGCACAAGATCAGTAGGGGGCTGGTTCTTCAAAATCTAAAACTGAAGGGCCCTACGGTAGCATTACTCCAGGAGACACATTTAGTGGGTACGGCCTGTAAAGCATTGGACCGTTGGGGGTTCAAAATGTTTGCCCACTCGGAGTTCACATCTGGGTCCCGGGGGGTGGGTATCCTGGTACATAGGAGCTCTCCTTTGGTGGTAAAGGGGACTTGGACTGACGACCAGGGTCGATTTGCCGCATTGTCCTGTCAATGGGAGAGACGGATGTACAACATGGTCTCGGTATTTGTCCCCCCCGGCGCTTCATCAGACGGCCTTTCAGGATCTTGGAAGGTTCCTACTGGACCTTCCTGATGGTGAACTGATTTTACCGCCGTAATGGACACTACCAAGGACCGAAGACCGCTCAGAGACACAAATAGGTCCAATCAGGCCCTGAGGGAATTCGTAGATGCAATGGGTCTGACTGATATTTGGAGAGTTAAACACCCTACAGAACACCAGTACACCTTTCACTCCGGAGTACACAACAGTCTTTCCCGAATAGACTATATACTGACTCAAGCAATAACCCCGGAGAGGGTGAGCGAAGTGGTACACTTACCAAGAGGCATTTCAGATCACTCACCTATACAATTCCTATACACCGCACAGATTCCTGGAAGGAAAATAATTTTTCCGCTCTACCCGGGATAGCTGAATGACCCTAAGATTGCCAAGCCCCTAGTGAAATCCACTGATCAGTACTTTACAGAGAACGCACAGTCAGTGGAATCGCTGGGCTTTCTATGGGAGGCTTACAAGTCAGTGATAGGGGGTCAAGCCATCTCGGTCATCACCAGTCATAAACAAGCCCACAGGAAGAACCTAGATACTCTAGAAGAAGCAGTGCAGAGGTAGCACATACCGCAAATCCTACTGATACCACAGCGCAAACCCCGACACTAGCGACCCAAGAATTTAGGGCTTATGCATGGGAAACCGCGAAAGCCAGACACTCCGATACCCTACATAGGCTGTATGAACTGGGTGATAAGACTGGGAGAATGCTTGCAAGGTTGGAAAGAAGGGAGAAGGCGAGTAGATGGATTGCCCAACTGACGTTAGAGGACGGCACCACTTCCAACTCATAGTGGAGGAGCAGGCAACTTATTATGAAAAGGTTTACACACCGCGTGCTGAAGCCACAATAGAGGAAAACATACAGTTCCTCAGAGATATATTAATGCCTACACTACCACTGGAGGCCATGCAAGATCTGGAAGTAGATTTTACGGCAGAAGAGTTAGGGGTGGCACTGGCAGCGCTTCACACGGGAAAGGCAATGGGACTTAATGGTTTACCGGTAGCGCTATACAAAAAAGTGACAAGTAAGATTACGCCCCATCTACTCAATATGTACAATGAATGCCTAGAGCAGGGGATATTACCCAGGGACCAAAGATAAGTCACGATTGTGGCAATACATGAACCAGGTAAACCCGCAACGTCAGCATCTTCCTACCGCCCAATATCCCTAATAAACGCAAAAGCCAAGATACTGGCCAAAGCGTTGGCACTCCGACTGCAGCCACACCTTAAGTCACTAATTCACCCAGACCAGTTGGGCTTTATGCCGGGACGCAACACCTCCCTTAATTTAAGACGCAAGCACGGGGTACTGGCTCGGACGCCAATGATCCAAGAAGATGCAGCCATCCTCTCATTAGACGCCACGATGGCGTTCGACCTCGTGGAATGGCTGTTTTTGTTCGCAGTACTCCGAAAGTTGGGATTCGGTCCAAAGTTCTGCGAGTGGATCAAATTATTATACAAAGCACCCCTACCACACGTGGTAGCAAATGGACGTATTTCGCGAGAGTTTGCATTGGGGTGGGGCACGAGGCAAGGATGCCCGCTGTCCCGGCTCCTCTTCGCCCTAATGCTGGAACCACTTGCAGCATGGATCTGGCAGGATTTGTCGATCCGTGGGATGAAATGGGAGGCGGACTGGAAAGACCGGATTTCGCTTTACGCGGATGACGTGTTAATATACTTAACATCCGCGGCAAGATCCCTGGTGTTTCTGCTGGATATTTTCACGGCATATTGGATAGTGTCAGGATATACTATCAACTGGACAAAACACTGCTCTATGTGGCGCATGGTCCTACTCCCAGGCTCCCACGAGGTTGTGAGTTGCAGATTGCGACCAGAGGATTTAAATATTTAGGAACATATGTTACCCCGCTGGAAACTAGTTTTATGGATAAAAACCTGATGAAGCCGCTGGCAAGGCTCCGGGCAGATGTCAAACACTGGAGCTACCTTCCGTTGACATTACCCGGGAGGGCGGCGCTCTTCAAAATGCTGGCCCTGCCTAGGTTCCTCTATGCCCTTCAGAATACCACATCCCCAGTCCCCTTCTCTTACTTTAAAGCAATTGAAGCCGAAGTATCCACGTTGCTGTGGGACGGGAAACCGTCCCGCATAGCACAACACAAATTCTGAATAGACAGATGCCTCCTACCCGCAGAACATCTGATGAAAGCCCTTTACACCAACAAGAGACGAAATACACTCACAGGACCGACGGCATACACAATTAAATTATGGCACACTGCACAAAGGGCGCTAGGTTGGGAAGGAGTGCTGACGCTGGCCACCCCCTCTGAGAAACTCGACGTTTGGGCACCCTGGCTAACACTAAGGGATTTAGACAATGGGATCTCATCGGCATTACTAAAATAGGTGATCTCTGGGTGAAAGACGAGATCCTACTCTTCGCAACAGTGCGGGAAAAATATGGGATGGCGGAGACAGAACTCTATCGATATATCCAAATTAGACATGCACTTCAGAGCGCTATCCCCCCAGACACCCAACTAGCGGAGTCTACGCCCTTGGAAGACAGACTCCTCACGGATTATATGGAAAAAAAGGCCATCTCACAGACGTATCGTAAGCTGGTAAATAACCAACCAGACCCCATGGCGACACTGAAGGAAAGGTGGCAGGCAGACTTGGGGGACATGGAGGAGTCAGACTGGATGGACACATTAGCGTCGGCCCGTGAGGAAGCGATCCCATCTAGGCTACTTACATGTCTTACATGTCTAACCCATGATTAGGTTACTGATTGCTCAAAACCTAAGATCTCCTCTAGTCCTTCTCTATAGCTCGTTAACTCAGGGGTGGTGCACAAACGCACCCAAAATAGCAGTGGTCTTATAATTGCCTGATGGTCTAGGCGCTTTAAATTTAAATCAATTGTGAGTGGAATCATTGGAGTCCTTACAGGTAGGGATAATAAACTTCTAAGAAACGTGTTTTCCTCCCTCACAAAGTGTTCTTGCACAGGACCCCCCATAATTCAGCTCCATATAGGGTATCCGATTGGGCCCTGTATTTATAGACTTCTAGAGCCGGAGAAACAGCTTTAGTAATATTCCCCTTATGTTTTTTTTAGAATCGGGCAGCATTCTGGGTTAAAATCGACTTGCTTTTCTGTAATTGTGAGGACCACGCCAATTTTGTTTTTAGTGTGAGTCCTAAATAACTCACGTTCAAAACACACTCGAGCTTCTGCTCTAAGAGGGTTATGTTCCTTTTAAATGATTTATGGGGTTTTACCACCATGTATTTTGTTTTGTTCCCATATATTTCTAAACCTTTTGTAGAGCAGTAATCGCTAAAGCTGTTTAGCAAGTTTTGGAGACCTTTTGGAGTTTGTGAGACTAGAATAGCATCATCGGTGAATAGGAGAGTCGGAACTAGAACCCCGCCTAACTTAGGGGAATCGTGGCTGCAACCTAATAGAAATTTAGGGGTATCGTTAACAAATAAGGAGAAAAGGGCGGGTGCCAGCGCACAACCCCACCTGATACCACTCTTTATGGGGATTGCGTCTATTAGTTCTCCTCTTGGTCTCCACCTGACTTTAGCAAAATTGTCTTCATGAAGTCGCATTATTTGGATCCATAGATCCTCCGGTACCCCTTGTTTTTTTAATGATTCCCAGAGTAAATTTCGAGGGATCAAGTCGAACGCCGCCTTTAGATCAATTGCCTTTCTTTAAAACTGTATATTTCCAGCCCACACAGAGCAATCTGAAGGCCTGGTCTACCCGATTATATTTATTACTTCCAAAGGATACGCCTTGTATAGGTGGATTAGGATCACAATGGGAGGCAGACATTGGTGAACCAATGCGAGATTTGGAATGGACGACTATATTGGGGAATTGCTGGAGAGTATCTTCTAATGCTAAACATAAATTGATCCACTATGAATGTGTACATAGGGACTATGTTACTCCTAGCTGGATACATAAGCTGGACTCTGCTAAATCGGATACCTACCCTAAATGTAGACACAATGTCAGAACATATATACAAGTCAAGTCAAAAGATCTTTATTCGGAATAAGAAAACATCCATAAAAGTACAAACAAAAAACATTTCAAAAACATTCAATTCAATAATTACAATTGGAGAATAATACGAGAAACGAGCACAATCAAATCAAAATATACATACATACATATGTGGTGGGAATGCCAGGGGATACAGGAGTTCTGGAAATATGTCATCACGGTTCTACAGGATCTGACGGAGTTGCCATTACAGTGTTCTGTCCAGGTATGCTTGCTGTGTTTAATATCGCGCACTAAGATGACTAAATATATGCTTTAAAAATTGTTGAATAGGAGTTAATAACTGCAAAGAAGGGCATAGCAAAATGTTAGCTCACACCTAAAACACCTAAAAAAAACTGGGGTTGATCTGGCAAGTTCTGGGCATGGAAAAGTAAACTCTTACTCTCTCAGCTCAAGCTGAGGCATAAAGAACCCTGTTCTTATCCCAGGACTTTAGGGAAATGACATGCCCACGCTATCTGAGATACTGCGCCTGAGAATACCTGACCACATGTGGGACCAGGAGAACTTACCAAAATGATGTGTTGCTTTGCTAATTTCTTCTCATGTTCATGTGTTGCTGTGGATATCCAGGGAAGAGGGTGGGTGGATTGCGAGGATTGTTAATAAAATGTTATGCTTCATAGCTGAAACACACCTGCTGGAAATATCAATGTACTTCTAAGCTTGTGTTCTGTTAAGTCTATGTGCCTTGCTATGACAATAAACATATTTAAACCATAAAATCCCTAAAAAATAATATTGGCTGCGAGAATACAAATGGTGGCTGAGGGCTGAATGTGGGATTTGGCGTAAATTGATCCGGACTGGGCAAAGTCAAGACGGTAGGATGATTTGGGAAAAGGCAGAGATACAACTCCAGCAAATTATTGATGAATCAACACAAATGCCTGAAGATCTACCAAGTGAACTTTGAGATTACATTTATATTAGCCTGTTCTATTACAATGTACCTGTTATTGCTAAAGTGTGATGTCTGCATTTAAAATAATGCTACTGGATAATGGTGTACATCTGCGAAATATATGTACAACTCGCTCCCATGGAATCGCAGACAGGGAAAGGGGATGGGTGGGAAATGTTTAATGTCAATATTGTTATGATACAAAGTATAATAAAAATATATATATAAAAAAAGAAGCTCCTTACAGCTCAGTATAGGATTGCAAACATCAAATTTCTATCCAAAATGTGTAATCAAATCAGGAAATCTATTTCTTGTCCTCACTTATTGCATGCGATTATTAATGAATTGGAAGGAACTTAGGGGCAGATTTAAACTTTGACCGAGAGGGTACTCCATCGCAGAGGCAACAGAGTACCCTCTCCACCAAAGCAAAGTTCTGCCGGCTTCATTTAGAATCGGGTAGATGTTGAGTATATAGACGGCAGAGGCTACACTGCCGTCTACATACATCAACAAGGGTAGTAAGGGTTGTAAGGAGCCAGGATTGCCGGCGGTTTGGCCCAGTGGTTTGGCCAAGTGTCTGCCCACCCTATTGAAAGTGTGCAAACATGGTCAGTTTTTACTGTCGGTCACCACCAGATAAAACTTTCCATGGCAAAAGGGTCATTGTTTTTTTGTTTTTTCAAAAGACAATCAGGCTTTCGGATTTTCGTTTTGAAAATAAAAAAAAAGTTGAAAGTTTGACATACAGCTCTATTTTGTTGACAGAGAAGTCCGTCAAGCTTTCAATGCATTTACAAGAACCACTGTCACAGTTGATCCTGAAAGTGCGAAAGATGTCCACTGGGCCAGAGGATTTTTCTAAATTTGTTGAGCGGAGTATCATCGCCATGGCAGGAGTAAAGTACTATGCCAAGGCGACAGTAGTTTATTTGTCTACCGAATCAGAACCTTAAAAATTATAACCTCTGCTCTGCTCTGTAGAACATTCTGCCAATGTAAAGATAACACTTTATAATTTGTAAGAGTACCCAGACCAAGGCTACTAGACAGGTGGAAGGTGACAAAATCGACAACTGAACAAGTATATCTCCAGAAAATTACCAAACAGGTACCAATAATGTCTGCTGTTCATAGGAAGAGGTTTCTCTTTGAATATATTTTTTTCAGCTCCCGTGTCAGTACTAGCAATGACTTCTTAAGGTCAGTCAGTATGACGAGTACATCATCAGCACACACTGTGAATTTAAATGTGCCTGTTCCCAATTTTATGGTCTGTCAGCCTTGTCCAATGATGTAATTGGACTTTACAATAGAGAGGCACATTCAGTCTGATGCGAGCAGAGGTGGTATTCTGCCAAGATACAGGAGATACATTTCTAGCCGCATCGTCCGTTGTGTTTTTTTCAGGGAGCCTGAATCAAGTCTGCTAAAAGCTTCCTCTGCTTCTAATAACAGAAGCCTGACAATGTGGTGAAAAGCCTTTTCAGAATTAGCACTGTGTGTCTCCCTTGGAAAAAGCCAAATTGTGCAGTTTATAGTTTAGTAGCCAGAACCTAGACCTATTGTAAACACAATATGTAGGACAATTTCTCCTGTCGTTTGCCATTGGTTGATTCTGGCATTGCTCTTCTTATCTTGCTTACTGTTGGCTGTTGATCCGATACGTCACTTCAGTTTTTGTATGAAGCAGCACGACCCAACTACAGTTTCCCTATACTGTGAGTGTTTATATATTATTTTGGGGACTAATCTTTTTAGGTCGAGCATCACACACACACACATGCATACATAATCATCAAGGCGCCCTTTTATGAGCGCCGCACTGTTAATGTTTTTAATATTTCCTCCACTATACTCTCCACCCTCCCTTCTCCCCCTCCCTCCTTGTTTAAAGAGCTTGCTGGGATCAAAACCAGGCTAGAGACATGGGGCCCCAAATTCATTAGCTGGTGGGGCAGAATCGAGACAATCAAAATGATGGTCACACCAATGCTAAACTACTTGCTGAGCATGCTGCCACTCACCCTAACCACAGATTTCCACAAACATATAGATAAAGCAATCAACACGTTCCTATGGGGGGTGAAAAAAGCCAAGAATCAGCCTAGCAAAGCTCAGACTAAAAAAAGATCAAGGAGGACTGAACCTCACGAACTACAAGGCCTTCCAAATGGCATGCCTTGCCAAACAGGGAATACACTGGATTGCTCCTACACCAGAGTACGTGCCGGTCTGGCTAGACCTGGAAAGGAGCATCCTGGGGGGGTCTGACCCAATCATGGCACTAACGGCCAACAGGCACCCAGAAGTTAAAAATGCGATACTCCGGAACACAAAAACGGCGTTACTGAGATTAGACAGAGAACTAGAAGTCAGCATCAGAGGTTCCAAATGGGAGTCAATATGGCATAACCCCAAAGTAACATACAAAGGGAGAACTCTAGACAACAAAGAGTGGTACAGCAGAGGCATCACGGTGCCGGCACAACTAGAAGCAGGGAACAACCCACTCACTTACAAAGCACTGCAGCAGATGCACAAACTACCAAACAAGGAATTCTATGAATTCCTAAGAATCAAAGCAGCCATCATCAAAGCAAACCTCTCGAAACACAAACCCACCATCATACAGTACTCACAGAACTTAAACAAGACAGGCCACCAAACAGCGCAGATCTACAAACTAATCACACCACGCACCACCTCTCTAAACAACAAGACAATAGCTTCCTGGGAAGAGAAAATACAGAGACCACTAAACGAAGATGAGAGGGCTAGACTATGGACATCGGCGTCCAAAAACAAAGTAACCCCACAACTAGCACAAACTAAATACTGGATATTACACAGGCTACACTGGACACCAGCGAAGCTAGAAACAGTGGGGGCGAGCGAAAACGGCACCTGCTGGAATTGCCATAAAGCAAGGGGAGACCTGGCTCACATGCTGTACGACTGCACCATAGTCAAAACATTCTGGAACAAAGTCTACAACCTCATAGACACGATCACAGGCTGACAGATACAACGTGGCCTAGAGGGTATAGCCACGGCCTTCCTAGCACCCCAGCTTGAATCCAAAGAAAAACGCGAACTAGTCGATGTTCTGCTCACGGCAGCCGTTAAAACAATCCTGGGGAACTGGAAAAACACGCGCACAGCCACCTTCAAACGCTGGTTCAACTGGTTAACATGCCTACGGGGGGCAGACAACATCACCGCTAAACACCAGGCAGCGAACCATACTGCCAGGGAAGACATGTGGGAAGCCCTTAACGCCCACCTGAGGCAGTAAGCACACACCCCCTTCCCCCCCCCTCCTCTTCCTCTCTCTTCTTTTCTTTTCTCTTCTCCCTCGGGCTCCACTTAGCCAACAGTACACATTTGTCGGAACTGCCAAGAAATAAGACAAACTGTTTCGTGTTTGTATATGCAAATTGATTTTCAATAAAAATATTTTGAAATAAAGAGCTTGCTGGAGCTCCGTTGTCATTAAACCTATCACTGAGCGTCGCGGGCCTTCCGAAATCCATTTTTTTAAGAGCGCTTAAACATCGAGCTTCAACTTTAAATATATTTTTTTTTTCAACATCGGTAAGATGCCGCACTTTAACTTTAATAATTTCTGCTTTTTAAGCAAAGAATAAATAAGAAAATAAAAGATTGGAGGTAATTAGTCATCACTGGCACAGAAAAAAAGTTACTCGTGTGTAGCAGGAAGTGTTGTGATGGTTGTCACATCACCTGGAAACGTGTTTATTGTTTGTGAATTCTCTGAATTTGGCGGAAGTATTGTATTGTGGTGCTTACAATCTTAGTGCAGTAGTGTGCATGTGTCCCTGTGTCGTGCACCAACAGATTAGTTTGTGGCTGCCATAACTTTTACTGTTGTACTAGCCTGCCTTGTGTACTTTCTCACAAGGTCCTGCATGTAGTGTGAGCACCATACAGTGGGCGAAAGTTTTTGCAGAACCGGTGTTACATTGCAGACTGGGTATGTACCTTTCAGTATGCATGTAACACTCAGGGCTTGTGCAGAGCCGGCGTTACACCACAGGTTCGGTAGGGTACTGTCCGGGGTGCACGTAACACTCAGGGCTTGTACAGTGCCGGTGTTACACTACAGGCTCGGTATGTACAGTCCAGTGTGCATGTAACACTGAGGCGTGCAGTCTCTAATTCATCAGTACTCTTCATCCCTCCGGGTTTGTAATAGTTTGTCTTTCAGCAGGTACCTCATTTCTTTCCTGAGATCCCCATCCGTGTCTTTTTCTCCCTTCCAGCTGTGGCCGCTTATTTTGGAGCATTTAGCAGGTCATTCACTGGCAGTGCACGGTTATATTGCAGGTGTACATTTAAAATTGTGCTTGAATTACAATTTTAAAATGTACCAACCTCTAACCTTGTCCCTGTCCACAGGGGCTGCGCACAGATGTAGTAGAACAGAGATGAGTAAATGTTCACTTCCGGGTTTACTTGTGTCCTTAGTATAACAGGTCAGACGTGCTAAGGTGCCCCCTGTGGTTTTGGGTTTAGTACAGTATGTGTGGGGGTCAACAAGGGAGTGGTGCATTGTTTTCACAATTAGTGCAATTACTATAGCGCCACGCGGCCCAATGTCACTGCTGCGCATTTTAACCTTGTGTTTTGACTCCAACACACATGTGAACAGCCTAGAATAGTGAGAAGAGCTCCTTGCATACCTTATTTTGGTTTCAGTTATCAGCCACTTGTGTGCATAAAGCACTACCAGTCTATTTTCACATTTCATGAACGTCGATAGACCATAGCATGCATCACAATATGAATTTAGAGGTAATCAACCTTAAGTTTCAGGACGACCTTGCAGCAGTGGCCGAGTGGATGAACAACAACTGCCTCCAACTGAACTCCAACAAGTCAAAGGTACTGTTAGTAGGTAGGGACCATGGTCGGTGGAGTGATCTCTGGTGGCAAGCCAGCCTGGGCAAGCCCCTCTCCCCAAAACAAGCAGTAAAAATCTTAGGGGTTTGGTTGGACTCTTCCTTTAATTATCGAGTCCAAACCCAAAAAATGGCAGGGACTTGTTTTGGCCTCCTATGGGGGCTCAGACCATTGTTGGGCTTTTTTTATGCGTCCACGCGTCAGGTCATCATTCAGGCGAAGGTTTTGTCCAGACTTGACTATGCCTGCTTCCTTTATCTAGGGTCCAATAAGGCGGAGGTTTTGAGGTTGCAAAGGGCACAGAATGCAGCAGCAAGAACGCTTTTAGGCCTGCCTAAGTCTTGCTCTGTGTCAAACGCCATCCGCCGTCTTCACTGGTTATCTGTGGCAAGGCATATTGACTTCAAAACCTTATGTATTTCCTTCAAGGTTTTGAAACTGGCCACCCCTCCTATTCTAAGCCCGAAACCAGTCCTAAGATGCTTGTTTCCAGTCCAGAGAGGACCTGGCTTGGCAGTTCGGGCTGGACTGTTCCCATGGGGCACAGGGTCAAGACTGATTTGCTTATGGCTGGGTTCAAACTGGAATGGCATGGTGAGCAAAAAAGCGATGGATTTAGGCCCAGATCGCTGTACTGGGGTGAATGTATGACATTGTTCTGCATTCTGTCCATCAACTGTTGTTTTTGCATTTGTCAACCCGAATGGGACGGGTATGCTCAGACGTGAGTCCAGTGCTCTCCATGCCACTGGACTCAAGCTATCCTGGCTGATGAGGGCTGAAAGCCCGAAACCGGTCCTAGGATGCTTGTTTCCAGTCCAGGGAGGACCTGGCTTGGCAGTTCAGGCTGGACTATTCCCATGAGGCACAAGGTCAAAACTGATTTGCATATGGCTGGGTTCAAACTGGAATGGCATGGTGAGCAAAAACAACTATGGATTTAGGCCCAGATCTCTGTACTAGGTGACCGTCCTGTCCTGCACAGAATCGGCCGCTCCCCGCAATTCCTCCTGGTATCGTAGCGCTTTTCTCCACGCTGCCTGGGCTTTGCTTACATCATTTAGCTCATTTAGCTTCGCATTGCATCTAGCCTCATTTCATAGCGCCGCACTGTGCATAGTGTCTAGACGCTACTTGTGATCTTTAACTTCTTGTAATCTCGCCGCATTGTGCCTGTGATTAGACGCTTCCTGCGCAGTGTCTGCATTTAATTTTGCCTCATTTTAATAGCGCTGCACTCTGCTTTAACGCGCTGTTACTATAGCGCTGCTGTGTGCTTGTATTATTGTGCTCACTGCTCCTGACCACTGTTGTTTACGGCTGCTGCCATTTTGTTGTTTGTGTAGTCCCAGCCCATTCCTCCAATCACGCTCCCGCCTCCCTGCTGCCCCTCCCTCCCACTAAGAGTAAAGGCCGACCCCACCCCCTCTGAGAGTTGTAACCGTCCTGTCCTGCACAGAATCGGCCGCTCCCCGCAATTCCTCCTGGTATCGTAGCGCTTTTCTCCACGCTGCCTGGGCTTTGCTTACATCATTTAGCTCATTTAGCTTCGCATTGCATCTAGCCTCATTTCATAGCGCCGCACTGTGCATAGTGTCTAGACGCTACTTGTGATCTTTAACTTCTTGTAATCGCGCCGCATTGTGCCTGTGATTAGACGCTTCCTGCGCAGTGTCTGCATTTAATTTTGCCTCATTTTAATAGCGCTGCACTCTGCTTTAACGCGCTGTTACTATAGCGCTGCTGTGTGCTTGTATTATTGTGCACACTGCTCCTGACCACTGTTGTTTACGGCTGCTGCCATTTTGTTGTTTGTGTAGTCCCAGCCCATTCCTCCAATCACGCTCCCGCCTCCCTGCTGACCCTCCCTCCCACTAAGAGTAAAGGCCGACCCCACCCGTTCTGAGAGTTGTGACCGTCCTGTCCTGCACAGAATCGGCCGCTCCCCGCAATTCCTCCTGGTATCGTAGCGCTTTTCTCCACGCTGCGTGGGCTTTGCTTACATCATTTAGCTCATTTAGCTTCGCATTGCATCTAGCCTCATTTCATAGCGCCGCACTGTGCATAGTGTCTAGACGCTACTTGTGATCTTTAACTTCTTGTAATCTCGCCGCATTGTGCCTGTGATTAGACGCTTCCTGCGCAGTGTCTGCATTTAATTTTGCCTCATTTTAATAGCTCTGCACTCTGCTTTAACGCGCTGTTACTATAGCGCTGCTGTGTGCTTGTATTATTGTGCTCACTGCTCCTGACCACTGTTGTTTACGGCTGCTGCCATTTTGTTGTTTGTGTAGTCCCAGCCCATTCCTCCAATCACGCTCCCGCCTCCCTGCTGACCCTCCCTCGCCCTTTCCCCTCCACTATCCATATATGACAGATGCTTTTGCGCGCAGCGTTCACGCGCAGCGATCGCGCCCCAGTCGCGCCGAAGGTGCGCCAAAGGTAAGCCCGTCTACGCCCCTCCGCGCCAAGCCCGCGCCCAGCGCCAGACCCCCTGGCCCCCGTCCCACCCACCCCACCCGCATTACATACACCACCTCCACCCTCCTAGCCCTTAACCCCGGCCGACTCCCCAACTGCGCCCAAGCCGCCCCCGGACACACCCATGGACCCTTCACATGCAACTCCTGCAAGTATGACGGCACCAAGACCAACTCCTCATCCACTAACACCAAACAGAGACCTGACACCAACCACCTGAAGTGCATCCTGCTCAACACCCGCTCGGGTTACAGACACGCCATCGACCTCTGGAATCTACTAGACACCATCTCTCCGGACGTCGCATTCCTAACTGAAACATGGATGAACGCCTCCTCAGCCCCAGACATCACCATTGCCATCCCGGAAGGCTACAAGATCATCCGAAAAGACCGCAACAAGCAAACAGGAGGAGGCATCGCTATCGTCCACAAGAATTCAATCCGCATCTCAACCAGCTCCGACGTCAACCTCGCTAGCGCCGAACACCTTCACTTCCAGATCCACACCGACCCCAAGACCACACTCAGAGGCACCCAGCAACACCACGCCCTTCTGGACAATTTCGCCAACCTCGGACTCAAACAACTTGTTAATACCCCCACTCACTACGCAGGTCACACACTCGACGCTATCTTCACCTCCAGCAAACATATCTCCTTCAGCCACACCACAGCTCTCCCTTGGATGGACCACAGCTGCGTTCACTTCATCTACAATAAGATCGCAACCCACAACCATCCTCAACCTACTCTGCGAAGAAACTGGAACAAAATCACCATCGACCAGATCTCCTCATCGCTTCTTCAAAACCCCCCTGCCCACTCTTCGAACCCCAACCAAGCAGCCATTAACCTCACCCAATGGCTAACCAACAGCGCCGACAACCTAGCACCCCTGAAAAAACGTCAAATCAAACTAGGCAACAAAAACGCCCCCTGGTTCAACGATGATCTTAAGAAATCCAAGAAACTCTGTCGCTCCCTTGAGAAGGCCTGGAAAAAAGACCCAAACACCAGCACCGCCTTCAAAAACGCCACCCGTCTACATCACCAACTGATCCGGACTGCCAAGAAAGCCGCATTCAAAGACCGACTAGACAACAACGCCCACAACAGCAAAGAACTATTCAACATCGTCAAAGAGTTTACTAACCCCGCTGCCAACTCCAACGACATCACTCCCTCTCAAACCCTTTGCGACTCCCTAGCTTCGTTCTTCCACGACAAAATCGCAGACAACCAACCCGGAGACCAACCCACCCAACCTTCTGCCGCACCTTCACCCCCCTTGAACATCCTTAATGAATGGAACGCAATCTCCACTGAGGACACCATCCGCCTGATGAACTCCATCCACTCAGGATCCCCCACAGACCCATGCCCTCACTACATCTTCAATAAAGCAGATTCCATCATAGCACCACACCTCCGAGACGTCATCAACTGCTCCCTCAACTCCACCACCTTCCCGGAAAGCTGGAAACACGCCGAACTTAGCACCCTTCTGAAAAAACTCACAGCTGACCCCACCGAACTGAAAAACTACCGCCCCATCTCGCTCCTTCCATTCCTGGCCAAAGTCATCGAGAAAGCTGTCAACAACCAGCTCGCCGCCTTCCTCGAAACCAGCAAATCACTCGACTCCTCACAGTCCGGCTTCCGAGCCAAACACAGCACTGAGACCGCACTCATCGCAGCAACAGACGACATTCGAACTCTACTGGACAATGGAGACACAGTCGCCCTGATCCTCCTCGACCTCTCCGCAGCCTTCGACACAGTCTGTCATAACACCTTGATACAACGCCTCAGAAACATCGGAATACAAGGAAAAGCACTGGAATGGATCACCTCGTTCCTTGCCGGAAGAACTCAGAGAGTCCGCCTCCCACCATTCAAATCAGAGGCCAATGAAGTCATTTGCGGCGTGCCACAAGGATCCTCACTCAGTCCCACCCTCTTCAACGTATACATGAGCCCCCTCGCGGCCATCGCATGCCAACACAACCTCAACATCATCTCCTACGCTGATGACACTCAACTGATCCTCTCACTCACCAAAGACCCTAACACCGCCAAAACCAACCTACATGAGGGAATGAAAGAAGTAGCCGAGTGGATGAAGCACAGTCGTCTGAAACTGAACTCCGACAAAACAGAAGTCCTTATCTTAGGCACCTCCCCCTCTGCCTGGGACGACTCTTGGTGGCCAGAGGCCCTTGGAAAAGCACCCATCCCGACAGACCATGCACGGAACCTGGGCGTCATCCTGGACTCCTCACTCTCGATGACCAGACAAGTCAACGCCGTTTCATCATCTTGCTTCAACATTCTTCGTATGCTCAAAAAAACATTTCGCTGGATCCCCACCGAAACTAGAAAAACGGTCACTCACGCACTGGTTACTAGCCGCCTGGATTACGGAAACACCCTATACGCCGGTACCACCGCAAAACTTCAGAAAAAACTCCAACGCATCCAGAACGCATCAGCCAGACTCATTCTAGACATCCCGCGTAACAACCACATCTCTGGTCACCTGAAATCCCTCCACTGGCTCCCCGTCAATAAGAGGATAACATTCCGTCTACTAACCCACGCACACAAAGCACTTTACGAACTTGGACCCGAATGCCTCAACACACGACTGTCCTACACCGCCCCCGCCAGCTCCGCTCCTCCAACAAAGCCCTTGCTGCTGTACCTCGCATCAACAAAACCACCATGGGAGGAAGATCCTTCTCCTACCTGGCGGCTAAAACCTGGAACTCACTGCCCATTCACCTTCGCCTCACTCAGAACCACCTAGCATTCAGAAAGCAACTTAAAACCTGGATATTTGACAAGTAATCCCCCACCCTTTTCCAAGCGCCTTGAGACCCTCTGGGTATGTAGCGCGCTATATAAATTTTTGAATTGAATTGAATTGAATTACTGGGGTGAATGTATGACATTGTTCTGCATTCTGTCCATCCACTGTTGTTTTTGTACCCCTCCTATTCTGGTCAATCTCTTGCTGCCATACGCCCCACCACAGCCTCTCCGTTCACGGGGTCAGCACTTGGTGGTGGTTCCCCGGACACGTAGAGTTTGTGCTGGTGGCCGCTCTTTTCGCTATAGAGCCGCCACTCTTTGGAACACACCCCCTGTGCGGATCCGTGGCTTTGACAATAACTTAGAATTTAGAAAGGCCATTAAGACTTATCTTTTCCCTGCATCTTAGTCCATGCCTGCTTTTGCCTTGTCAGTCTTTCCTGTACTGGCGCCGGGACGCCTCTTTGCTGTTGCGCTTTATAAGACACGATGACATAACATAACATTCCCATAAAAATGTGAAACTGATCGCAAAATGTGATTAGATTGTATTCTTGCACTATGAAACGTACTCGCTTAAAGTATTAAACATATGAAACAAGCATTTGCAATGCAATAGGTCTCGCATTTGCGAGAATTTGAGGAATTGGCATGGTAAATGACGATGCCTTTTTATTTACGTATTGGTTTTTCAAACATAAATAAAAGGCATCGTCATTTACAATTACAATTGCTTAAGCTCTCGCAAATGCGAGATCTATTGCATTGCAAATGCTTGTTTATATTGTGGCTCTAGGCCCCACAGGACAAAATCATGCCTGCTAACATCCTTCCCACCTTATGATCCCGTCAATAAACTTCGTAAAGCTTTTTGCCTATGTGAAATTACTTTACTACATCTTCTTCTGACTGTCACTGTATATGTTTGTGATGCTGAGACTGAGCTTGTGAAGAGTACCTTAAATGTTTTTTTTACAACATGATGAAGATTGAGTTTTTTATATTCCCATCAATACACACAGTTAGACCAGGAGGGTAAATATGTTGTAGTGTGTGCACAATTAAAAGAGAGAGAGGTATGAATAGTAAATATTCATGCAATGAATTTTGACAAGAAAATACATAACTCGCCTGTAACTGCAGTTCTCCAGTATTGGTATCTGTTATAGATTTACATGCTTGAATCATTCCCCATCTTCAAAGTGGGAGTCCCACGCTACCATAATAAAGCAGTATGTATCACTATCATAGGCTATAATGTCATTGAAAAGGTCAGTTTAATAGCCTATGTCCTTTTTAAACAAGCATTGGCATAGCCAATAGGTCTCGCTTTTGGGACCTTATAAGTATTTAGTTATGCAGCACAATATCCTTGGTGCAACAACATCAACTGTTGCATGGCTAAGCACGTATAAGGTCCCGAAGGCGAGGCCTATTGGCTATGCCAATGCTTGTTGTCATTGGTGATGGGCGTGACATCATCACAGACATCATTGCACTTTTACACTCCCAAAATGTGCTCACAACCCACCAAATGTTTCTATATTGTAACTTAGCATTTTTCATGTACTCTGTGCAGTGGCATTAAAAAGAAGTCTTGTAGGGGGGCGTGGCTAGCAGCATGGCCGGTTGAGACGTGCCTTGTCGGAGCTCCTGACGAGCTGCACAAAGATCCGCCGTTTTGCCATCCCCAATGAAGCACCACGCCGGCTAACGGGAGCCGCAGCCCCCCGGGGTCTTCCGGAGGTCCATTCACCGCTCCGACGGTGCGGGGCTCCACAACAAACCAAGCCTGAAGCCCCGACTCGGCGCCTCTCAGCGAGGCCAAGATGGCGGTCATGGAACCCGAGAGTTGCCGGGCGCATAGGAGCCATCCCGAGGCCGGGTGGGGTCGGAGAACGCAGCCTCGAAGACCCCACCCGGAGTGCGGTGAGGAGCACGGGTGACACCGACTACCGGCCGCCTTTACCAAGATGGCGGCCGGCGCGACCCGGAGCCGGTGAGAGGGAGCCGGGCCTGTTGCCTTCGTTATGCCCCGCACACACCTGCAGGCTGTGAACGGCTCCGGTACTACTCAGACGGAGGAGCGGCTTCGGGTGACGGCTGACACAGGAACACTGAGCCTTTCCCAAGGACCCGGATCCTGTACCAAAATGGCTGCGGTGCTCGGGAGCTGCCCGAAGGAGATGACCGATGAGGGAGCGCTCTGCCCACGGTGAGGTAGCGGAGCTCGCGCCCCACCCCCCCCTGGCAACCGCCGGAGAGCTGTTCGCTCGCTGCCCTGCCCGCCTGATTGTCTGGGGGAGACCCGGAGTACCAGCGGTGAAGACGGTGGTAGTGGCCCTGGGTGCCCGACGGCGCAGTGCTCATCGTGGGTGGCAGTTGGTGAAACCACGTTCATACGGGCACGCGAGACAGAGCCGGACACAAACGGAAGAAGCCGCATTTCTCACTGGCCGGGGGGTCAAAGGTCTGCAACCTACACTATAAGACGACTTCCCCCCCCCCCCAACCATATTATTGGCTCGTCAGGGGTCTGAAGCTTGCGGCCTGTCCCGGGGGCCCCCACCCGAAGAAAGCACAGCCATGGGGAAAAGAGACGTGATCCCTAAAACCGCGAAACAAGGCCCCATGGACATCTTTGCGGCGCCAAGACACGTGGCGGAGCACCACTCGTTGACACCCGGAGTGCGGACCGATACAGTGCTGCTGATGGAGGCCATTCAAGCATCCAGAACGGACATCCAAGAGTCCCGGGCGGCCCTGGAGGTGAAGATCGGGGAAGTGGGCTCCGAGGTTACACTCTTACGGCAAGATTTCCGGAAACTGTCCGAGAGGGTGACGGAGACTGAAACGAGGATAAACGACAACGACGCTGCGATATCCGCCCTGAAGAAAGATATGGCGGAACTGCAGGCCTCGCACCGCCAGCTGCTGTGGAAGGTGGACGATGCGGAAAATAGATCAAGACACAACAACCTGCGCTTCGTGGGTTTTAGAGAGGGAATTGAAGGGACAAGCATGACATCGTTCCTCCACGCCTGGTTGAAGACCACCTTCCCGACAGTACAGTTCTCCCCGTGTTTCATCATTGAAAGAGCACACAGGGTCCTCCTAGCGAAACCCCCGGAGGGAGCGAAACCGAGACCGGTCATAGCGCGCTTCTTGAATTTTGCGGACAGAGATCTAATCTTGAGAGAAGCCAGACAAATGGGGGAGATGCGCTCGGAGAACACGACCATAATGATTTTCCCGGACTACAGCCAGGAAGTTTCGAAACAACGTCGATCTTTTGACTCTGTGAAGGCAAAACTGAGGTCCCTGGACATTCGATACATGCTCCTTTTCCCCGCTAAGCTCAAGGTGATCTACAAAGATAAAACCATCTTTTTCTCACACCCAGAGGACGCCTGGCAATGGCTCGAGGAACGCCTTGTACTGAATAGCAGAGAAGCCGTAGGGCGAGAAGTCCTGGAGAGATCACTACGGGAGAGGACACGCTGGGAGATGCCCAAACCACAGAGACGAAAATCGCGGAGAGTGAAAAAGTTGACACCAGCGACTCCATACCGATCCCGTGCCACGGAAGACATTCGGGGTGGTGGATCGACGACACATGGAAATGACTCAGTGGCGGGCTCCAGGTTCAGTTGCTTGCGCAATGGCATCCGCTCAGAAGGAGATGAAGAGGAAGAATCGGAGGGCCGCGCATCTGGAGGAGAGGAGGAGGTGGAGGACTTGATCCACCCACTAGTCCAGGAAATCCACCACTTGGAGCAGGACTCCTCGGGGCGATCCGGCGCGCCTGAAATGGACACGCAAGACTCACACTCGTGAAAGATGGTGCTCTGGAATTCAGGGGATTGCAGCTCGTCATGTGGGAGCACGCAAGTTACCACGCCCTTCTAAGTTCTTTAAGTTTCTCTTACTGTTTTTGAGTTTGTGAAGGGAGGGATGTGTGGGAGGGCGACAGGCCTTCACCTGCGGATAGTTTGGTCCTATGGTAGGATGCAACTGGAAGGGGAGGGAGGCGGGGAGGTGGGTGGGGGGGATGGCAAGTTTCCAAACTCTCTCAAGTTGGGGAAGGAGAGGGTCAAGGGAGGGAGGGGGGCCACTTGCACTAGATTCATGCAGCAGCGCACATTGAGCTCACGCACCACCTGCACATGCCGGAATTGGACCACATGCACTTACCTCGCAGTCCAATGGCAAGTACCATAGCTACACCGATAAGGGTTGATAGGAAACTGAGTATCCTGACATGGAATGTCAACGGTTTGGGTTCTAAAATCAAGAGGGGACTGGTGAACGCCTATATCAAAAGGGTGGATCCGGACTTTACCTTCCTGCAGGAAACACACCTCAGGGGTACTGCATGCGCTTTTCTCGCAAGGGGGAGACACAGGGTATTGGCACATGCGGGATACACATCGGACTCTAGAGGGGTGGCGTTTATCGCTAAAATAGCCTCCCCATTTTGCATTACCCGCACCTGGCTGGACCCACAAGGAACATACGCTGGAGTGCAGGGCACCTGGAACAGACGCACCTACACACTTGTCTCGGTATATGCACCGCCCAAACTGCAATCACGTACTCTTAAGGCGCTCAACCACATACTCTTAGAGACCTCAGATACCATACAACTGGTGGGCGGGGACTTCAATGATGTTATGGACACCCAACACGATAGATCAGGAGAAGGGGCTAGAGGCGAGACCCAGACAACACTCTGCAGCCAGATGTCCGCCATAGGACTTACAGATATTTGGAGGTGGCTTCACCCGGCAACACAAGCATACTCATACTACTCCGGGGCACATAAGGTGTTCTCGCGCCTTAACTATGTTTTTATGTCCCGCCAATACCTGAGAATAGATGATGTTGCAGAATATAGGGCCAGGGGTATATCAGATCATTCGCCGTTGTATGTAAGGGTAGGACGAGACCAGGCTAGACACACGGGGACTTGGCGCCTGGCGGCCTGGGATTTACAAAATGCGACCCTACTTGGAGGTATACGGGCTGACATTAAGGTGTATTTGGCTGAGAATGTGGGCACGGTGGACTCAAAGGTCACCCTGTGGGAAGCCCTGTAGCCGGTCCTTAGGGATAGGATAAATTCTAGGCGGGGTGAACAAAGACGTAAACTCCAGGCAGAGGTGACCGCCCTAGAACAGACGATCCTAGAAAGAGAACGGAAATATCTCGCCCAAAAACGCGACGAGACCCTCAGAAAGCTGCTGGATGTCCAGAAACAGTATAGGGAATTGGTGAACGAAGAAGCGAAGACCCAGGCCCTTGCCACCCTCCACAGTCTATATGACGTAGGGGACAAGTCGGGGAAGCTTTTGGCGTGGCTCAGCAGGAAAGAGAGGGCGGCGAGATGGATTGATGGAGTGCAAGCCGGAAACGGCGTTATTGTTAGCACGGATAGGGAGATAGCCGAAACTTTTGCCACGCACTTTGAGGCATTCTATGCGGCGCGTGACCTTGCCACACAGGAGGAGGCGCTATGCTACCTAGATGCGGCAGTCCTGCCGTCCCTCCCCCCTGAGTCAATGGAGGCCCTAGAGACGGCCATAACGGCAAAACCCCGGGACCCAATGGCTTCCCGGCAGAGCTCTTCAAGCGGACAGCAGACCTACTGTCGCGACATCTTGGGGGACTCTTTACAGGCGCCTTCGAGGAGGGAGAGCTGCCCCCTGACCTGGCGAGGGCAACGATTGTCCCGATTTATAAGGAGGGCAAACCACGCGTGGATTGCGCCTCATATCGACCCATCTCCTTACTGAACACTGAGGTGAAGCTGTTGGCCACCAACCTGGCTACCCGACTGCGAGCTGTGATCACAGATCTAGTGCATCTAGATCAATCGGGATTCCTACCAGACAGGGCCACGAAATTCAATCTTAGAAGGACCCATAACTGGTTGCAAGAGGTGCGGGGCCGCGCCGACCCCCACTGGTTCCTCTCCTTAGATGCCGAAAAGGCGTTCGACGCAGTGCACTGGCCATTCCTTTTTGCTGTTCCATGTAAGTTCGGCTTTGGTCCCAATTTCATTCGGTGGATACGGCTCCTTTACACTGCCCCTAAAGCCAGAGTGCGGGTGAATGGGACTCTATCTCGAGAGTTTCAGATTCAGAGAGGTACCCGACAGGGATGCCCCCTGTCCTCCCTCTTGTTCACGCTTACAATAGAGGTGCTGGCCGCCAGGGTCCGACAGAACACTGACATCCGCGGTTTTACAAGCGGCGCCACTGACTCGATGCCGGAAAAAATCTCACTCTACGCGGATGAAGTGTTACTCTATATAACAGAACCAGAAACCACGATTCCAGAGCTCTTCCGAGAAATAGAAAGCTACGGCAGGATGGCCGGTCACAAAATAAACTGGCACAAATCAGTGCTTTATGACCCTGGGGGGTGCGATCGATGGGGAACTCTGCCAGACGACCTTCTGGCTACTACCGAGGGCTTCCAGTACCTCGGGGTGTTCATTACCGTAAACGAGGCCCTCTCCTTTAGTAGGAATGTAGAAAGGATCATACTTAATGCAGTAGCGGATATGACCCGGTGGAGACAGCTCCCGCTGACTCTCCTTGGGAGGGCGGCCATGTATAAAATGGTCACGTTGCCAAAATTCCTCTACGCTCTACAAAATGAGTACTATCCGATACAGGCGTCGGTCTTCCGTAGGATTCATGCAGATTTGAGATCCTTTCTCTGGTTAGGCAAGCATGCTAGGGTGGCTCTGTCCACTCTCCAGAGACATCAATACAGCGGTGGGATCTCACTCCCAAATCTAGAGGCCTACTACTGGGCGGAACATCTGACACCAATAAATGATTGGCTCCATGTCCCAGCGGATCACCCAACGTACGCTCTAGAAAGAGCTACAATGTCGGCCCAAAATTTACTGTGTTTCCTCTATGGGTCTCCGGGGCGGACCTCCCTCCTCCAGGCCACGTTGGTGACGCTGTACGCGTGGAGGAAGGCTAACCGTCGTATGGGATGGGATAAAAAGCCAACACGACAGACGCCGCTGTGGCACTGCCAGTGGTTAACGGAACTACACAAACTAAAAGGTTTCCAGAGATGGGATGATATTGGCATCTCCACCATAGGGGATGTAATTGCCAGGGGGGACTTCAAATCGTTTCAGTCCCTTAAGTCAGACTTCGGGCTCCACAACACACAACAGTTTAAATATATGCAACTACGGCACGCCTGGCAGGCCCATAAAATCGCGCTCGTAGATATCCCAGAATATGCACCTCTAGAGGGGAGGCTCCTACAGGAACAGATGCAGGGGAAGGCAGTATCCCTGACATATAAGACTTTGACTAACCATATGCTGGGGGATTTGGCAAAGCTCAGGGCCACTTGGGAGGCGGAGGTGGGAGAGATGGAGGACCTGGACTGGGACACAGTACTGATGCATCCCCGGGAGGTAGCTATCAAGTCCCGACTACGATTGATTCAGCTGAATATACTCCATAGAACCTACTATGACAGGCAGCGGCTATGTAGAATGGGAAAAGTTGAGGACCCAAACTGCCTTAGATGCACTCAGGAGATTGGTGGTTTTTACCACACGTTATGGTCATGCAGTGTCATACAAACATATTGGACCCAGGTGTTCAAAGAATTGGAGGAGGTCCTAGAGGTCTCGATCACGCAAGAGCCCAAATTAGCTCTATTGGGTATGACCAACGAGGTAGACCTGACACGCCCCCTTCTTATATTCCTGGTCTTGGCACTGGTGGTGGCAAAACGAGACATTGCAAAACATTGGGGAGCACCAGAGCCCCCCGACATGGAGGAGTGGAGAAGGGGGCTTGACATATACATGGCAGCCGAACGGGTGACGTATAAGGCCAGGGGTTGCCCCAAAAAATTCCGTAGAGTTTGGTCTAAATGGAGACGATACCGAGGACTAGATGGAGGGATGTGAGTGTGGACCCTCTGGTTGAAGGTGGGGTGGAGTGCCGGGTCTGAGGGAACGGTGGCAAAGAGAAGTTGCCGAATAAATAATGCACCCGGGGACTGTTGTACGATACCTAGGAAGTGTGATGCGGATATAGAAAGCGACATAACTGACGTGGGCGGAGAGGGGGGGTGGGTGGGAGGGTGTGGCTGCTGCTGGATTTCTTTCTGCATTTAGTTTGAAGGATGCATTTACCTATGTTTTTCATTGTTCAAAGGAGGGGAGGGGGGGGGGGGGGGAGTTTTTCAGCAAAAGAAAAAACTGCAGAGGTTGAGATTGGCCCTTGAAATGCTCTGAAAAATACACTGGTCCACACAAAAGCGCTTGATTGCAAATTGCCGCCCGACCTCCGGGGTGTGGGCTCAATGGCCGTGTATCCACCGGTGGGAATGAGAGGCGCTATCCGTGACAATTGAGGGTGCCTGAGTATTTGTTATTTGATCACTGTGACTCTGCAATAAAAATTTATAAAAAATAAAATTAAAATAAAAAGAAGTCTTGTATATATGCCACATACCACAACACTGCAGGGCATTGTTTTTCATGACCGAAACGGAGTTTCACTCAAAGCCAGGGTCTCACACCACATGCATAAGCCAGACATAATGTATTTGCAAAGACTGGAAAAACAAATAAAGCATCAAAAAAGGATTGCATTTTCTATAGAAAATGGGTAATAAGGAATTGATTGTAAAAAAAAGTGTGATGATGGAAAGCATTTTTTTCAGATTTAAAATAGTCTCTCATTCAAGAAGCACTCCGTAGGAAGACTGATACACCAAACAGCCAATAGCATCAGTTAAGAGACTGACTGAGCCAAAGTGCACTCTGAGTTAATTTTGTTAAAGAGTAAGAGCAGGTTGACACGGCTGCACTAATAACCCAGACCTAATTAAAAAATGCTAAAAATATGAGCATCCATATCTATTTGAAGAAGCTTTTAACTTGTTGTCTGGTTTCTGCCTATAGGCGTTCTCTGTCTGCCTTCTGTCTCTCTTTGGTTAGAAGAAAGTGGCTTCATGTAGTCTGTAGAATTATTGGCTTAATGCGACAAGCAATAGATGGATGGATGGATGGACAGAGACATGAGAAATAGGAGGAAAGGTTTGGATACGGGGATGGGTGATTGGTCTGTAGCAACATATCTGCGGATGACTGTCATACAAACGTGGGTGAATGATGAATGAATGGCTAGATGGACAGTAATTATAAAACAGTGTTGACGTCATATAGATGACAGGAGCTGTTTCATGCACTAGTATGTACTCTTTGGTTTCACTTTAAGTCAATAAACCTACATTAAACCTCATATATATATTTTATCTCACTTGTCACACATTTCACTTTTATCGTCGTGAAAAAAAGTAGTGACTTTTCTTAAAGTTTGAGTGACAATGTCAGGACTTCCACGACTGGGGCATCGTCTCTGTAGTCACAAGCTGTGTGCAAGGCCCAGACCTCCCGCCCAGGATGAATGCTGCAACAGGTTGTTTTAGAAAGGTGAACCTTCGCCCTTGCCCATCTGCAGATAATCTTTGGGCGTGCTGCTGAAGTCACGGCCGTGTCTTCTGGCAGTCAGATAGACATCCTCTCGTTTCCTTAATTCCTTGTAGGGACATCTGATTCCAGGGCATTCGGACTTCTAAATCCTGCTTTGCACTGCCTCGGGGACCTGGTGTTTAAGGAAAAGCTTCTAAAGGGACCAGGAGCCAAGGTCGGGAAAAGGTTGGCTCGGCTACTGGCGCAAGGCAAGGAGGACAACTTGAGGCCTGTCTGCTGGGGTCAAGCTCAACCGTTAAGTGACAGGCTGTGATACGTGGGGTGGGAGGTATTTTTGAGCTTTGCCCAGTTGCGCACCGCTTGCAAGGGACGTTTACTGTCTCACACTCCAGTATGCACTGTGCACCCTCATGTACATTGTGGAAGGGTGCAAGATCACACACTGGGGCGCAGTTCTTGCCACAGGGCAAACTACCAACCTCCAGACACAAATCTGTGAGCCAACACTCACGAGCACACTGACAAAATGTAAATCCTGAACTCTGCACTGCACTAAAATTGTATGACGTGACATCTGAATGGTCTTGGGCAAAAACTGCTGTGAAAGGAGTCCCGTTCCGACTCCGCAAACACAGACAGCAGGAAACAAAACACATCCAGGAGACAGGACTGGGGAGCAGGCCCCGGGGCCAGCGTGAAACCAGAGGCGGGGAGGTCTGAGCTCCGGGGAGGCATAGAGAATCAGAGGGGGTAAGGAGGGGCACGGAGGATGTGGGGGAGGGGAGGAGAAAGAGAGATAAAGAAGGTTGTGAAGGCTTGGGTATGATAGTGTAAGGGATAAAGGAACGAAGGGGATATTGGGGAGGAAACATGGAAAGGCACTTATGTGAGCGCCCAGCGTGGATTACAGGACACATGCGCACCTTCTACAGTGAATATGGTAATATCTCTTAGTTAAATGCGGCAAGTTCCTACTGGGAGGGGGCCATCCTGAGCTCACTGCGCAATGCCACCTAAGGACAAGTGCCCCAAGTTCAGCACATCCGGAGCATTCCTGGGTCTCCCGGAATGTGATGGCAGAGACAGAACAATGCATACAGCAATCGTAGGCAGCAGAGGCACTTGTGCGCCTACTACAAGTAGTATGGTCATTTTCAGCTCTCCCACATAGAGCGAGCGTACTCAAAGCAGCAATCAGGACCTCTGCCGAGAGGTTCCCCGTAATGCCGTCTGAGCGCGAGTGCCCCCAGGTATGTGCTCAATAGGGGGGGGGCACACACAATGTGGGGGTCGAGTACCTCGGGAAGTGCGAGTGGGTATCGACGGGGTCAACAAAATTTTTTTTTTTTTTAAATGTTGTCCCATGCCGACCCCGGGCAGCCTTGGGGGTGGCCACGGTGCAGTATGGTAACTGTGCAGTTTCCCATCTCATTACAGAGAGGGCCGCTCGCCCCAGGAGGCGTGCTTGAGCCGTAGCGCATAACTGCAAGTCAAGCCGCTAAGGCGCTGCGAAGCGGGTCCAGACTGAGGGGTATAGTTGCGGGCCATGGGTTGCGGCCGCCGGAGGTGTCTGGGCTTGTGGCCTGGGGGTGCTTTGCCACGGGAATGCATGGGCCCTCCTCATCACGGCAGGAACCATGGTGCCCACCCCAGCAATCAGCGCACATAGACACCGGGTGGCAGGCAGGTTCGGTTCTGTTGCTGTGAGGTGTGGTGTTGATCGGGAGTTACAGAAAGGGGATCTAGTTAAGTGTGTATAGCACTTCCTAGCGCAGGCTTTGTTGGGAAGTTAAGTCCTATCTCGAGGGCAGTGCTGCCATTTTTATTAATAAACCCTGGGCGTGAGTTGTGTTCAGGGGCAGGCCAGCGGTCAGCCCCCGAGTCAGGCGTACGGTGAAGCTGCTACGGCCCAGCCCCTTCCGATCCCGGCACCTCTGTGGTCTCTTCTGACCTGGTCGATGGCAAAATGAACAAGCCACAACAAGCATTGGCCACGTGCGAGGTGGGGAGGGGGAGAAGCAGGAGTTGTGTGCCCACTCGGCCAATGCACACATAAACAAGCATTGCACGCAGGCGCGCGTGCAGGGGGGTGCGGCAGAGAGCAGGCAGCGTTGCCCTTCGGGAGCCTGCGACCAAATGGCGCTGCGCGCTCTCGCAAGGAAATCCCCAAAACGTGCACGCGTTGCATTGAAAGCAATGCAACACGTGCACGTTTTGACCTGGAAAGCTGCACTGATCTCAAGAGATCTCTTTCCTCTGCAACGCATGCGCGTTGCGTAGGCGAGACCTAAAAAGGACCGAACTTTAACTATAACCAGTCAGGCGACAGCACCCTTTAGAATGCTCCCGAGGCTGAGTCCCTCAGATTTTCAAGCACTAATGAGAGTAAATAACCACGAGTTATAAGGGGAGCTTCTCCTTGGAGCAGGGTGGTTTGCAGTAAATCCAATACTGGAGAACTGCAGTTACAGCTAAGTAACCTATTTTCTTCTACAGTATTGGATCTTTCATAGATTCACATGATTGAATCAGAATAGCAAGCAGTTACTGTATTTGTATATTTTACGGTATCAGCACAAATAGAAGATGTTGGGTAGGAAAAATATATATAGCATTCCAATGCAATTTAATATATTAATATATAAATATATTTATATATATAAATGTCATACATTAAAATTTGAATAAATACATATACAAACACAAGAAACCAAAAGAGACTCCCCTTATTGAAATAAGTGGTGTTGTAAAACCTGTCCAACCACTGCATCACTGCAGTGTGCTGATTGCAGGTAGTAATGCTGCATGAATTATATGCCCACCCTTCCAAGTCGCAGCACTACATATCTTTACCAGAGGCACTTCCGCAACAAAGTAGTTGCGGTGGAAACTGCCCTTGTTGAGTGCACCCTGGTTTTCGCTGTGAGGGGCTTTCAAGCCTTTGAGTGTAGTGACAGAACTAGATTACAGCTGAAATTCATTGAGCGATGATGCCATCGTGACCGGAGCATCCTTACGAGTGTGTCCATCTGAGTCCTACAGTTGGTCAGTTCTTATCAGTTGTTTAGCGCAATGTAAGTAGAATTTTAAATATCATTTGATACCTAGCATACAAATAGACCTCTCAGCTGGTGATGTTGGATTTGGGAAGAAAGTTTTAAATATTATACGTTCATTAAGGCAAAATCCAAAGGAACTTTGGGAATAAATGTTAGGATTGGTTCTGAGAAGTACTAAATTGAATGTGAGGAGCAAAAAGGTTCTTGAGTTGAGAAAGCCTGTATCTTCTCTAACCTCCTGGTTGGAGTGAGCGCTAGTAACAAGACGACATTCCATGTGAGAAATATGAGGAGTGCTCTGTGAATGGGTTTAAAGAACTCTTCATGAGTTGAGATAGAACTATGTTCAGGAGCCATTCCAAGGAAGGAGTCCTTACTGGCTCCTGAACATAAAAAACTCAGAATAATTCTTTCATGAACTGTTTGATGATTCTGCAAGAGCACAAAGAGAGAAAATGTGATGAGCATCTATATTGAGATATTGCTGCAAGATGTACCTTGAGGGACGCATGTACCAACTGTAACTCAGCTAGCTAGAGGAGATAGTTATCCGCCAGATTATGCTAGGGGTAGCTCCATGAACTAATGCTGCATGGGCCACCTGGGGCTATGAGGATGAGACAACACCTCTCTGCTTTCCTTTTGGTGAGAACCTTTGGTATTAAAGGTATCGGGGTACAGGTAAGCAAAGATCCCGGATCATCTGTCAAAAGGCATTCCTTCACGATCCTAGATGTGGATGCCAACTTGCATAAAATTGGCATTTGCAGGTTTCATTTGTTGCAAAGAGATCTAAAGCCGGTTTGCCGGAGAACGAGAAGATCATATTTAGCATTGAATGATCAAACTCCCATTTGTGGAGGCTGTTTCTTTGCATACTGGTGGTATTGTCTGTGCGACCTAACACCGAAGACTCTGCTATCATAAGCAGGAAATCTTGGAGACTGAGTTAGATGGCTTTGAGGTCCAGGCGATTTATATGTGTGCTCTTCTGGAGTGGAGACCACTTTCCTTGAAGTCGCAGGTTCTGTAGATGGCCATCCCAGCTCTCAAGGGAGGCATTCATAGTCATTACGAAGTGAGGTAAGAACATGAGGTCCTCTGACAGGGGGAGGTCTGGGACCACCAGGCTAGAGTTTCTATCATACCTGTGTGAAGTTCACCAGGCCCTTGAACGATTCTTTTGTTTGAATCTGGTTTTTTTGTAGCTGTTCTTGTACAGCTCCCATTTTCAGGTGTGCAGGAGGGATCATACTGATCACTGAGGACATGATGGCCAGAAGCTAATTGAACAGATGTACAGTTTTTTTTTTTAAATTGTTCGAAAGACAGTTGCAAGAGCCTTCAGTGTTTGTCTTGGGATAGGGAGTCCTTGTCTTGGACAGTATCTAGTGTTGTGACCCAAGAACAGTATCTTCTTGGATGGAGGAGCTGATGATCTTTGATAATTATTATAATATTTATTTATTTTGGTCCCCCCTCTCATTTGTATAGTAATTTAAGCACAGCTTTTTAGCCGAGGGACCAATCTATCTCCTTTTTGTCTTGTTTCTTCCTTTTCACAGGCGCATGGGACAACATTTTTCTGCCAGTGGTAATTACCAATGTATCCCGCACGTGTATAATTACTGTAGCAACTTTTGGGTGGGTGTTTCCACTTATCACTCTGTAACTTGATTAGTTTGGCTTTTCAACCAGATGGGTGAGGCATTATTCATGAATACATTTGCACCTTGAGTGACAATTCATCTGAGCCCTCTATACTCTCTGATTTTGACAATATGCAGTCTATCTATTTTGTCTAAACCTCTGGGGCAGGCATTAATATATAGGACTACCACTATTGCTACAGGGATCACGTACAGCCAAGCGGGACTTGCACTCATTTGAGTAAGCTTTATGACTGCAATTTTGGTTCATTAGCTCGAGTGAAATTTAAGTGGCTTATTACCGTGTTGAGCCTTTACATTATCCATGAGTGCATTGCCTGTATAGGTATTTTTGCAAGATTACACGAGCATTATGAGCGCCTGCATTGCGCATGTGTGGGGCATTAGTTCACCCGAATTTAGATGTGAGTAGACCTTCTGACGGGACTCGGACATTGCCACCATTGAGCGCCCTTGATATGGCGTCCCGTGCATTTTGGTAAAATCCTGTCGATCTGTTATTTTTACCGCGTGGTAGAGGGGGTGAGTTCATTGCCTGATGTCAGTAGATGGTTTTCCTCAGTATAGCGAGGTGAGCACGCATTAAGAGATAACATTCCTTTGGACACTGACCTCTTACGAGGCTTTTTGAGTATCTTGTTATATAGTGGTTAAAACCGCCCCCTTCGTATTTAGTATACATGGGTGCTATTGGGTCCCCTTTCACCGCCGCATTCTATCAAATGGATGCTTGTGGTCTACATTAATTCTATAGGGCCCACCCACATGTTATAACCCATGCTTCGCTGGGTACCTTTGATTATCTGGTATGTACTTGTGTCTCATGCGCCTGCTATTTTTAACCTTTACATGTTTTGGATGTGCACACTGCGGTGGCACATTATGTGGCATCAAGGTGTTCCTCGTGCTCTAATTTGTACTCTATTGTGTTTTGTCTTCTTCTCTAGGTACTGATCAGGAGCGTTTACAACATACAGCTGTAGCCAGATGTTGGTTATACAGGTTACTGCCCGCCCTGATCGATTATGAGGGTATTTTAAATTTGTCTTTCACGTGCACTTCACATTTTATAATTCTGGTCCTGACGAAGCGCCAACGACCCTTAAGGCGACGCAGGCGCGAAACATGTTGACCTATGTCCTTCTATACCCGGGCATAGTATGCCACTGGGGCTAGATTTTATTTAGCAGATAAGTCTGCTCAGGGTACACTATTAAAATATTCGCTGCCTGGTTACCCATTATGAATCTTATACTACACTTGCACGCACTATTTAACCCTTTTTTTTGACCCATCACCCCGCACACACCATCCGGCAGTCCTAAAAAAGATCTCCGACAAAGAGACCCTTCGGGGGACCCGTAGGGAATTGCAGCGCCGGCCCTACGAGGAGCAACTGCCCGATGATGTAGCATGACACCTTTCGAGGTGTGTGAGGGCAACAGAGGACACAAAATGATTTTCCTGTTTTCTGTGGGTCTCTTCACCTAGGGATTCTGTTTTTCTCTTTTTTCAGTTTCTTTTTTCATATTTGGGTGACTTTTAGCACCCTCATGCATTGGTGACTTTTGCACCCTGCATTAGGAACAGTGTCCCCTTTTTGGAAATCATTATGAAATAAGGAGCATGGACACTGGACCTTTAATAGCTCCTTGGTCCCCCCCTCTCTTTTGTATAGTGATCTTTGATAATTCACAAGGAGACCTAGTTTGTGAAATAATTTTATGCAAGCTTATGTAGCCTTGGATGCTTGAAATACCGTTGGTGCTTTTATCAACCAGTTGTTAAAGTAGGGGACTGGGACTGTCAGTTCTGAAAAAATGCTGCCACAGGGCTAGGCAGTATGTAGAAATGCAGGTAGATGATTTGAAGCCAAATGGGAGAACTTTGATGAAGGGTGGGGACGGGGAGAGAGGAATCCTGTAAATTCAGAGCTGTTGTTTCAGAGAGGATGACCACATAAAAGTAAAAGTATTTTTTCCGGAAATACCTGTTTAATTTTCGGAGGTCTATGATGGATTGCCCGCCTCTGTTTTTGTGTCTATGAGGATATGGGTCATTCACAATGAAACCTTTGGTTAGCACAGATAGCACTCCCTTCCGAAGAAGATAGAGATGAGGTGGGCCCCCTAATTTTGTTGGAATGCAGGGCGGAATCTGGGTGAACTCTAACGTCTGACTATATATGATGAGATCCAGGACTTATTTGTTCAATGCTATTTTCCGCCATAGGTGACAACATTTTGGGATTGTTTCTCCCAAAGGATGGCGTAAGCAGCACTAGATCGTTGTCCCGTAGGTAAGCTAGCCTAAGGACTACTGAGAGGGTTGATAAGTCCGATACCTCTGGTAACATATTAGATATATTTGCAAATCAGGTTCTAAATGTTGTTGCCTTGAACCAAACTTGTCGTCTAAGGACCACTGACCAAGCCAGCTGTGGGAAACCTATTGAAGCTATATCTAAACCATAATCTATGTTTTCTGATGAGTACGTTTAGCCCCCTGTATAATCTTTTTTGTTTCTGCCCTTTCCGTCTCCTGGCAGAAGTATTATGTATGTGGTAATGTTTGACCACGTCTGATGGGGGAAACATCCTTTACAACGAAACTTTTACAACGCAGTGCTATTACAACGCAGGCTTTACAACGAAAACCATTACAACGCATTGCATTTACTATCCAACACCTTCCCTACTATCCACGGGGACTGGAGTTGGAATAGTAAATTAAACTATTCACTATCCAGCACCCCAAAGCGCTATGCGTTGTAACAGCATGCGTTGTAAAAACTGCGTTGTAACAGCATGTGTGGTAAAAGCATGCGTTGTAGTGTCATACATCAGTCTGATGGTTATACCTGCCCCATACTGCAAGTGGATTGGTAGCCTGTACAGTAGCATCAGGCATAGTTGAGAATGTATCCTTGCTGGTTAAGCAAGGTTATGAGTGTTAGGCATTTCCATGAATGCAATTCCTCCCGATATATCAACAATTGGAATAGGTCTCACAGCTTTTCTATTTCAAATCATAAATCAAACAAACTGATTGCTTGTTTGCTATTTGAAGTTGCAAGCGTTTGTCCGCACATTCCCTAATGGTATGGGAACTATCAAAAATCATCTGGTGGGAATCGACCGGTTGCGGGCCTTCTTTCTATCGTCAGCAGATGTGAAAGGGTTGTTCCCGGGATGCATGGTAATATTTAACATTGGGATCATTCTTTGAGTGGCAGGAGCATCAGAGGATGCTGACATATCAAACACGATGTGACCTTGCAGGCTCGGGAAAGTGTTTGTAGTAATCCTGTATTATGCGCTGTAGCTCTAGTACTAGAACTACATGGATCTGACCCATGCTCTGAAGTTGGAGGCAGAGAGAAGTGGTGACATTTCTCCACATATTGCCTCTCCATATATTGCTGACTGCTGTAGACATCTTCACATTAGTCCTCTTAATTCTTGACATCAAGTTATTCTGCATTACATGCATTTTGTTCTTGTTGACGACAAAGGTATTTTTGTCATCATTTGTATTGCCATCGAGATTGTAGTCGACGAGGCGTACATAGACGACTAGGCTGACGTCTACAATGTCGTTAATGAGGCCTTCGTCGTAGACGAGGTCATCATAGAGGAAGCAGTAATAGCTGCGCCTGCCACAGACAAGGCCATTATAGACGGTGCAGTTGTAGTCGAGGCCATCATAAACATGGTTGTCATAGACAAGGTTATCGTAGACGAGCTGGCGTCGTAGACGACCGTCATAGATGAGGCCATTGTACACGACCGTCACATACAATGTCATTGTAGATTAGATCATTGTAGATGAGGAATTCGTAGATGAGGCCATTTGTAGATGAGACTGGGTGGCTGGAGCTCGGATTTGAGCTAGAAGCAACAAGGTCAACCATTTAAACCAATAGTGTCTTTCCTGATCACCACACATAGTTTTTAAGATTCTTTGATGATAGGGGGTTAGGTCATAGATTGTACCGCTCACTCCATCGAAGCATGTTTCACCCTGAGGTATATAGTGTTATTTTGATCAGCAATTTACTTGTGTGCCGTTTTTGGTATGGCAGAGTTCTCATCAATTTCAGCATCCTTATCCCGCAATGCATTGTGCGGTCAATACAGATTTGGGTTACCTGTAGTCGATATCTGCACTAGAATTCTTCCAGTATGGTGTCCCATGTGTTTAGAGACATAGAGGCAGAGTTGAGGTGACACTTTCCTTCATCAAGGTCCTCTTTTGTTCTGGCATTAAGGCACTACTGTTGGGCGGCGCCTGTTGGTGCAATTTCTGTATGGTGGTAGGATGGCGGATTTCTGATACTACCTGCTCCCCACCAACATCGCGGCATTCAGAGGAATCAAAAAAGCATGAGATTGCCGTCTTGGAACCTCCACTGCCCAATCCGATGGAGGAAGCAAGACCTGCATCATGCTGTTTCAGCCTAAGCTTGCTCTGACTAGAGCACTAGCACCCACCCACCCCATGGGACCGTTTGACAACTTTCAGCACCATGTTTATCGTAAGCACACAGACAGGAGAGCCTGTACTGTTCTTTGCCAGCGGTATGCCATTGATATTTGTTGAACCCATAGCCGCAGGAGGGAGGGCGAGAGATGACGTGGCTGGGGGCGAGAGGTAAGGAGAGAGGGAATGTGAAGCACACTTATAACAGAGGGAGGGCGGGAGCAAGCAGAGGGTTAATGCCCAGGTACTTACGGGTAATCTCCCTTACTCGGAGCCCAAGCCTTCCCCAATACAGTCCTTACCTGTGAGATTCCATCTCCGTCCTGCAGAACATGTTCTCTTTCTGATGGAAAAATCCTCCCATTGTAGCTGCCACTCCCCTGCAGTCCGTATAAGATAACAAGTTACTTACCTGTAACTTTAGTTCTCCAGTATTGGAATCTTTCATAGATTCACATGTCTGAATCATTCCCCGTCGTCGAGACGGGAGTCTCCGGTATATAAAAAAGCAGTGCTTAGTAGTATAGCAAACTGAAAAGAGGCCTAGGCCCATTTCTCTTTTGCAACCATTAGCCTTTGTTATGTAAAAAAGGCCCAAACTTTTCCCTGAACCAATCAGAGCTCCTCACCCTCTAGAACACTCCTGAGAGAACCTTCTGCCCCTCAGATTTTTCCCGCACTTGTGCATATAACACACTTCTTGTGCTAAATCCGAGGTGAGCCTCTCAGGGGAGGAGGGTGGGTGCATGGGAATCTATGAAAGATTCCAATACTGGAGAACTAAAGTTACAGGTAAGTAACTTGTTTTCTTACTCCAGTATTGGAACTTTCATAGATTCACATGCCTGAATCAGAATAGTGAGCAGTGAAAAAACAAAGCACATTTTCCTGATACATTACATAATCATGCAATTCCATTAGAAAATAAAGAATGATCTCATAAGCATATATACATACTTATATAAAATGTGAGTTTGTAAAAGAAATTATGGATGGAGGGATGCAAGAAAGGCTCACCGTAACTGGATGATATTCCGCAGTACCGCCTCTCCCACCGCCGCATCCGATTCTGCGGCTGCCTCCAAGCAGTAGTGCCTGGTGAAGGTGTGCGTAGATGCCCAGGTTGCTGCTCTGCAGATATACTGGATTGGCACTCCTCCAAACAATGCAGTGGGTGTGGCCACTGCCCTCGTGGAATGGGCACGGACTCGTGCATTCAAAGGCTTTCCAGCAGCTTGATGACAGTAGACAATTTCACTGGAAATCCATCTGGCAATTCCCCTCTTTGACAGCGGGAAACCTTTCCTGGGTGCGCTGAAGGCGACAAATTACTGGGAAGACTTACGAAACGCCTTAGTTTCTTTCAAGTAAAATGTTATACATCTCTGAACGTCCAGCGAGTGTAATACTCTTTCTGCCGCTGTAGATGGATGAGGAAAGAAACGCTTCCGCACCAATGGTTCGTTCAAATGAAAATCAGTTGGCACCTTCGGAATGAACTTCGGGTTTGTCCTGAGAATCATCTTATCCTCTTGAAATTGCAAGAAAGGCTCCTGAATCGTGAGCGCTTGTAGTTCACCTACTCTTCTCGCTGAAGTCAATGCCATGAGAAGAGCCACTTTCCAGGACAAGAACTTCAGGTCTGCCCTGTGTATCGGTTCAAATGGTGGCTTCATCAATTGAGAGAGTACAATATTCAGATTCCATAAAGGTGGTGGAGGCTTTACTGGTGGAAGGACTCTGAATATTCCTTTCATGAATTGTTTGATAATCCTTGAGGACCATAAAGATGGGCCTGACGATGATCTCCTGTAGCGGGATAACGCAGCCAAATGCACCTTGATGGAGGCGTGTACTAATCCTGACTTTGCTAACAGCAGAATGTAAGGTATAATTTGATGAGGTGCAGCAGTAAGAGGTTGAACATCATGCCTCTTACACCACAGGCAAAACCTCTTCCATTTCATTCTGTAGGTTTTGTTGGTACTCTCCGCTCTGGCCTTGGACAGTATCTCCCTACATTCATGTGAGATGTTCAGATGGCTAAACTCACAGTGTTCACAGTGTTCAGGAGAAAGGCTGCTAATCGCAAGGATTTCGGGTCCGGATGGCATTCCATCGCTTCTGACATTGTCAGAAGCGATGGAATCAGGCGCAACCTAATTGGACGGTCCTCCGACAGTAGCAGCAGTTCCGTGAACCAGTGTTGTCTGGGCCACCACGGGGCTACTAGGATCAGCCTGCAGGGCTCTTTCTTGATCTTCACCAGTACGCGGGGGAGAAGAGGAATTGGAGGAAAACAGTAGGCAAAGATGCCGGACCATGCCATGGAAAACGCATTCCCCCAAGATCCCCTCTGGGGAAGCCAGCTTGCGAAGTACCGGCATTTTCTGTTTTCCTTTGTAGCGAAGAGGTCCACCATTGGTGTTCCCCGTCTCCGAAAGACGCTGTCCAGGATCTCCTGGTCGAGCTCCCATTCGTGGCAGGACGATTTTAGCCTGCTGAGAGTATCTGCTTTGACGTTTTGATCCCCCGGGAGGTGTTCTGCTGTCAATGATATTCCCTGCTGAATAGCCCATTCCCATATCTCCTGGGCTTCCTGAGACAGGGAGAGAGATTATGTTCCCCCTTGCTTGTTTACATAATGCATTGCCGTAGTGTTGTCTGTTCTTATCAACACCGGCACACCTTTTATCCTTGGCAGAAAAGCCAGTAATGCCAAGCGGATCGCCCTGAGTTCCAGCAGATTTATATGTAATTGCTGCTCCTCTGCCTTCCAACGGCCGCTGACCTGAAGGTCCTGAAGGAAAGCTCCCCATCCTTTTAACGACGCATCCATCGTTACCACTAGCGGAGCTGCTCTTGCTAGAAACGTCAGTCCTTGAGACACATTTGCCTTTTGCGTCCACCACTTTGCTGCATGCAGCATGACTGGTGTCACCTTTATTGTATCGTCGAAGGATCCCTTCGCCTGACGCCATTGGAGATCGATCTGTTCTTGCCATGGTCTCATCCTTAGCCTGCAGCAAGGTACCAGTGGAATACAAGAGGACATTGTGCACAGCAAGGATTTGTACCTGCGGACTGAAAGAGACTTTCTTTTTCCCAAGTCTTGGAAGAGGGACACAATCCTCAGTTGTCTTTCCTCGGAGGGAAACGCTTTGTTGCATTCCGTATCCAATATTGCCCCCAGAAATGTGATCACTCTTGCTGGGTGGAGGTTTGACTTTCCCTCGTTTAGAGTCAATCCTAAATTGGCGAATAAGTCCATGCAAGCTTGCGTCGACGCTCTGGCCTGTGTCTTTGCTGGTGCCTTGACTAACCAGTCGTCGAGGTACGGAAATATTTGATGTCTTTGCTTCCTCAACACAGCCGCCACTGGAGCCAGGCATTTCGTGAACACTCTTGGCGCTGACTTCAAGCCGAATGGCAGCACCCTGAATTGGTAATGTCTTCCGGCTACCCAGAACCGAAGGTACTGCCTGTGTGCAGGATGTATTAGCACGTGGAAATACGCGTCTTGAAGGTCCAATGTGGTCATATGATTTCCTGGGTTTAATAACGGAAGGATGTCCTGTAGGGATACCATCCTGAAAGATTGTTTCTTGAGATAGGTGTTTAAGGATCTGAGATCCAGAATGGGGCGCCACTGGAGCTTGTTTTTCTTGATAAGAAAAAAACGGGAGTAAAACCCCTTGTTTTCCTGGGATTTCGGTACTGGTTCTATTGCTCCCTTTCGGAGCATTGCCCGAATCTCCTGCCGGAGTTGATGCCGATGATTGGCTCTTTGGTGCATCGGTGGCGTAAAAGGGGGGGTCTGAAGAAATTCTAGGGTGTGACCGAATTGAACTATTTTGAGGACCCATTGGTCCGTTGTAATTGTCCGCCAATTGTGAAGATAGTGAACAATCTTTCCACCCAGGGGAGCATCTGACAGAGCCGGAAGATGAAGGTCGTCATTGGCGACGGGTGCTGTCCTTTCCTCAGCCACCACGTCCTCTTGGAGTCGATTTTGTGTATCCTCCTGACTGACGCTGGTTATATTGTTGACGGTACGGCTGCGATGAGGACTGATAAGAAGATGAATATCTCCCTTGTTGGTATCCTCCCCTATACGAGGATTGCCCTCTACCCCTGGAGCCACGAAAAGGGGTTTTCCTGTACTGCAGTGTTCCCAGAGCCTTTGCAGTATCAGTATCCTTTTTGATACTTTCCAGCGTATCATCTATATGTTTTCCAAATAATTCTTCTCCATTGAAGGGGAGATCCAGAATTTTGTTTTGCACCTCCGGCCTAAATGCTGTTGCTCGCAGCCAACCTTGCCTGCGGAGGACCGCAGCTCCTCCCAGGGATCTAAATGTCGTGGTCGCTATATCCATAGCGCAGTCTATGACTTCAGCCGAAGTCCTCTCTCCTTCCATAAGAATTTTCGTCGCCTCCTGCTTTTCTGGATCTGGCACAAGGTTAACGTATGGAGACAGGTCGCACCACATCTGCCTGTCATACCTCCCCAATATAGCAAGGGCATTCGCGGCTCTTACAAGTAGAGCAGACATTAATGAAAAACGCTTCCCTGCGTTATCCAACCTTCTGCCCTCTTTGTCTGGAGGTGTAGCAATCGGAGCAGATGGGTTCCTGGATTTCTGTTGTGCCGCCTGCGTGATAACAGAATCCGGTTTAGGATGACCCAAAAGGCAAGATGGAGCATCGACCGGTGCTTTATACTTTTTATCCAGTCTGGCCAGAACCGGTGTTACCGTCGCTGGCGTCTCCATGACCTTCAATCCTTCTTTCCAGATATGAGACACTATAGGTAGAGATCTTACAGATCTCCGATACGAGTCTTTAAAGTCATATAGAAAACATTCCGTTTTCTCCTCTGTCATGGTCAGTGCAAACCTCTTAGTGGCTCTCTCCATCAGATTATGAAATCCACCAATGTCCTCCGGTGGAGAGTCCACTGGCCTCTGCGGAGGAGTTGCAGGTGATGGGGCGATATAATCATGCCATTCTGCACTTGTGTCCGCAATCTCACCATCCTCCTGATCCTCATCCGAGGTATCGTGGTGTGTTGTCGGTGGTGGGGACCTAACAGTAGGTTCCGGCACAATCTCTCTCCTCCAAATCGGAGTTCCTGGAACCGATCGCGGACGTGGAGTAGCCTCTATGGCCTGTTGAGCGACTTGAGTCGCTGGGTATCTCTTCCTATAATCCTCCAACATTCCTTGGAGATCCTTCAAGAAAGAGGATGGTACACTGTTGTTCCTGGGGTTGTTCTTGATAACCCCCATATTCTTCCTCAGAATCGTATTCTTGGCACTTGACCTGTAATTGCGAAGGGCTACTGGCAATACCATACTCATCATCTTCCTCCGAAACTTCCTCCTCCAGTAAGTGAGACGGTAGCAATGGGGAGACCTTTTTTTTTTTAAACCTTTATTTAACAGTTTTCTCAGTAAAAAAAACAGTCCAATAGGTCACAGTCATACAGGTTACATGTTCTTGCCATTCACGTTGGTACATCTTTACGAGCATATGATCTGAGCGAATACAAAAAACATTTGGGAGACCTTGCTTGGAGATGTAACCTCAGGTGTTATAGGTTGTTTCCAAGGCACCAACCTTTTTTCTGGTGTTTTTTCCCTCGTCGACGAGCCCATCGACGAGATTCCCATCGCCGTCGTCGACCAAGTCATTGTCGTCGACGCTACCGTTGACGTTGTAGTGACCGTCGACGCTGTCCTCGTCGTCGTCGTCCTCGTCGACGTTGCCGTCGACACTGCCGTCGTCGACACAGTCCTCATCGACGCTGCCGTTGTCGACGCTGCCGTAGACACGGTTGTCGACGCCTTTGTCGACAGTGAAACCGTCGACGATAAAGTCGTCGACGGTGAAATCGGCGACGCTGTTTTCTCACCAGCCTTTCTTCGTCGACGACGGAGGTGTTTTCGTCGTCGTCGATGGCCCCTTTTTAGTCGACGGTCCCGTCGACGGAGTTGATTTCTCCTCAGAAGGTGCAGAAGAAGATCGTTTGATGGTAATCTTGATCTTCTGAGGTGACTGTGGTGGATCTGAGGTGGATTTTGCTCCTTTCACCTCACCAGCAGATCCCTTCTTCCCCATAGATGAGACTGAAGGGGATTTTGAGGGACTGCGCCCTGAAGACCCTGGAGTGGTCTTTTTTGGGGCCTTCTCAGGTCTTTCCCCTGAGGAATGTGTCTGAGGAGATCTACTTCTCTTCTGAGATCTCTTAGACGCCACAGATTCCTCCTCACTCTCACTTGAGAGGATTTCCTTCCTGGCTTTGACTTTCTGAAGCCAGATCAGTAGCCTTCCCTCACGATCTCTCAAGGTCTTATTTGAAAAGGTACGACATACCTTACAATCTGCTGCCTTATGGTCTGGGTAGAGACAGTAGATGCAGTCCTTGTGAGGGTCATCTGTATAAAGCCTCTTCTTGGAGCAGGTTGAACAAGTTCTAAATAATCCTTTTTACTCTTTCTCAGACATGGTTGATGTAAAAACCTCAAATCCAAGTCAAAATACTGTAGAAGTAAAGAGTTTGAGCAGAGCTCAAAGGAGACTCCCTAGCACAACGTGCGGTAGAAAAATCTGAGGGGCAGAAGGTTCTCTCAGGAGTGTTCTAGAGGGTGAGGAGCACTGATTGGTTCAGGGAAAAGTTTGGGCCTTTTTTACATAACAAAGGCTATGGGTTGCAAAAGGGAAATGGGCCTAGGCCTCTTTTCAGTTTGCTATACTACTAAGCACTGCTTTTTTATATACCGGAGACTCCCGTCTCGACGACGGGGAATGATTCAGGCATGTGAATCTATGAAAGTTCCAATACATGAGTAAAAGAGAGGAGCAGTAACATCACTCCCTGTTTCTTTACAACCTTTTCAAAGAGAAAACCAACCCATATTTTAATGAATCCAATCATCTCAGTGAGGACTGTATGGGAAAGACTTGGACTTGAAGCAATGAAACTTACCGGTAAGTAACTAATACATTACCTCCTCGTCCAACTTCCCTGAAATAGTCCTAGGCTGTGAGAGAATACCTAAGCAGAATATGACTGATTATAGAAGAGCACACCAACATCGAGTAAATGCAAAATATCAGTAAATTAAATAAAGATTAACATATGTAAATACTGAAACTGAACTCGATAAGGAGAATAGAAAGTATGAGAGGATTGCCACGTGGCAGCACAGCAGATGTCCCTTAAAGAAGCCCCTCTAAAAGAATCCCAGGAAGCTAACAACCCCTTAGTGGATCTACCCTCAACGACAGATGAAAGAGGAGCCTGATCCAATTCATAACACAAGATAATAGTGAACTTGATCCATCTAAAGATAGTCGATTGCAGATGAGAACCGTGATTTGACAACCCATAGGTGATAAATAAGGTACCCACTTTGCAAAATGCAGATGTCCTGCATAAATAAACTATAAAGACACTATTTACGTCCAGAGTACGAAGAACTTCTCCTCAGCTGAGAAGGGCTTAAAAACCACAGGCAGAACAATGTCCTGGGAGCAGTGAATAGCAGACAGGAGTTTTGGCAAAAGGAAGGACTGTGATGAAGGACAAGCTTGTCCGGAAAAAACTGAATAAAAGGGGAAACTAAAGGCAATGCACACAGTCCCCAATGTGTTGTCCTGAACATATGGCAACCAAAAAGACCACTTTTTGTATCACCAACTTGAGACACACATAGTCCAATGGTTCCAAAGGAGGAAGGGATAGAATTCAAAGAATGAGATTTAAATCGTATTGAGGAACTGGGGGATGGACATTGAGACCTTGAAGAAACAAATTCAGCAAAAAGCAAAAGGCCAAAGGGGAACCTTAGCCACAATCTCTCCTCTAAAGGCCAGAATCACAGCCTACGGAGCTCTAATGGTGGAGCCTGCCAACCCCATTTTGAAACCATCCTGGAGGAGGTCCAAAATGTTTACAGGTGCACACAAAGCAAGCAGCAAACCCTTAGACAGATACCACTTTTCAAAGTTCTGCCAATTCTGATTACAGGATATTTTCATTGATAGCCACTAATATGGCTGAATAGCCTCAGCTAATTCTGCAGAACATCCCTTTGCCATCAAAAACCCTGTTCAACTGCCAAACCTGACTCAATGGGCTGAGAGCTTTGTGAGACAATTGAGGTTGACTCAAAGGTGATGGCAGGAGAACAAACGCAGCAATCTGCCTCAGCATTGGAAACCATGATCTCTGAACTCATTGTGGCATAATCAAGAAAACTTGAGCCTGATCCTCCTGCATTTTCTACAAAACCGGAGGACAAAGGAAAAGGAGGAAAACAACGAAGCAGCCTCAAGGCCATCTAGCTGATAATGCATCCATTGCATATGCTTCCCGGGTGTGAACAAGAGAACAAAAGTGAGATAAAACTGCATTCTCCCTGGTCGCAAATATGTATAATTATGGATGGCTGAACTGGAGACAAATCTACTGAAAGACTGAGCGTGACAGAGAGGGTAAGCTCAACGAGGGAGTCTTCCTGCTCAACTGTCCGGCAGGCCCATTCTCCCTCCCAGGAAGAGATACTGCTCTGAGAGATTGAAAATTTGACTCTTTCCAAGCATTTTTCTCCCTGGAGAGGTGATGACGGGAAAGGACCATTCCTCCCTGATGGTTGATATAGGCCACCATTCCTTGATTATCTAAACAAATGCACACAGACTAACCCCTGATTAAAGGAAGAAAAAAAGCAGAATTGCTCTGACTGCAGCTAACTCCCTACCATTGGATGACGGCTGAGCCTCCTGAATTGTCTATTTGCCCTGTGCATTGGAGGATCCCAGAACAGGCCCCCACCTCAATCTGTTGGCATTCGTTGATATCACTACTGAAATGGGCGGATTCAACCAATGTCCTCTTTCCAAATTCACCTGAAAGAACCAATATGGAAGATTCGCAGACATCTGTGGCGTGTATGGTATCAGAGCCTCGTAGTCATGAAAAAGTGGGTTCAAATCTGATAACAAGTGATGTACCAGTAAATAGAAATGCAGGACACTCCAGGGATCAATGGCTAAGGCTGATGCATTCTCCCCTGACTCCGCAGCCACAGTCTTACCAAAGCCTGAGGTAGGTACAATTAGTCCCTCAGATGAGACATCAACCATCTGGCTCTGTCTAGAGAAAGAAAAACTTGCCCCCTGCCATTCAAAACAGGGCCCGATGTACTGAAGCTTCTGTGCTGGGTGGAGGGAAGACTTCTCAATAATAACGACAAACCCATAGTCTTGAAGAAGGGAGCACAACTCGTGAACATCACTCTCTGCCTTAGAAAAAGAAGGAGAACTGATGAACCAGTCATCAATAAAAGGATACACATTGATAACTTAAGAAGGATAAGTTACTTACCTGTAATCCTAGTTCTCTTTAAGGCGTATACTCATCAAAGTTATAAGCACTAAATAGTCCCACCCACGCGCAGGGACCCCAGAGCATATACAACAAGCATTTACAATGCAATCGGTCTTGCACGTACACCAGTTTGAGCTATTGACACTTTAACCCCTTTGCTGCTAGGCCTCCTCCCCCACACACCCCCCTCCGTGCCCAGCCTTTTTTGGCTATTTTGGGTAGTTCGCGCGCAGGCCCTTGTAACTTTTTGACCACATGAGGTATCCAGCCAAATTTGCATCCTTTTTTCCCAACATCATGGGAATTCTAAAGGTACCCAGGGTTTGTGGATTCCCCTGGAGGGGACCAAGAAATGAGCCAAAATACAGGTACATTTTGTTTTCTTGGGGAAAAATTCGAAAAAAGGGCTGAAATCACCATCTTCCCAGGTTTCAGGGACAAGCAGACTTTTGTCAGAAAACCAACATTTTTTACACAGCTTTGGCATTTTCTGGGACATAGCCTATTTTTGCTATGTTGTGTGTGTTCAACCTCCTTCCAGTTAATAGTAGAAATGGATATGAAAGCAATAATGGATCCTGGAAAATTATACATTTTAGAAAAGTAGACAAAATTCTGAATTCACCAAAAGGTCATTCGTGTAGATCCTTAAAGGTTTCTTTATAGAAACTTAACTGTTGAATATAGGAAAAACGGAAAATTAGCTGCAAAAAACAGCCATTTGTGTCAACGTTTTCACCTGTAACTTCTTCTAATTATGACAACTGTTTGAAAGCAATATACCGTTACATCCGCTGGACCTTTCTGGTTGTGGGGATATATAGGACTTCTAGGTTCACCAAGAACCCAACAAACCCAGAGCCAATAACTGAGCAGTGTCTTGCAATGGCTTTTTATTATGTACTGGATATATATCACTTCATTTGGGAAAATATATACATGGAAAAATTGGTATGAGAGACACCCATATATTTCTGAAATTGGATCAAAATATTGAGTTTAGAAACAGTAGATATTTGCACATTTCTGAAATTGTAAGTACAGATACAAGCATGAGAATTATAGGTCATTTTTCAAAATGACTTCTATGTCACATATTGTCTTTCATTTTGAAGGCAGAAATGCATCGAAAGTCAATAAGTAATAACAGTTGCTCTACAATTCTGTGTTTCCTTACGTCTCCCGGTACAAATGCTACTTCATTTGTGTGGGTAGGCCTAGTGCCCACGACAGGAAACGGCTCAAAACGCAACGTGGACACACAACATTTATACAGTGAAAACTGACACTGTTTTTGCATAGTGCCTAGCTGTAGATTTTTTTTTTCACAACCGTAATAGTGCCTAGCTGTAGATTTTGAACCCTAGCTATACTGCCACCCAGGGAAACCTAGCAAACCTATACACTTTTTAAAACTAGATACCCAGGGGAATCCAGGATGGGGTGACTTGACTGGCTCTCACCAGGTTCTATTACCCAGAATACCTTGCAAACCTACACATTTGTAAAATAAAAAAAACTATTTTCCTCACATTTCTGTGGTGGAAAGTTCTGGAATCTATGTGGATCCACAAAATTCCACCCAGCCCGCATTCCCCAAAGTCTTCCAAGACAAATGGTACCTCACTTGTGTGGGTAGGCCTAGTGCCCACAACAGGAAACGGCCCAAAACGCAACGTGAGCACACCACATTTTCACAGTGAAAACCGACCCTTTTTTTGCAAAGTGCCTAGCTGAAGATTTTGAACCCTACCTCTGCCGGCACCTAATGAAACCTAGCAAACCTATAAATTTTTTAAAACTAGAAACCGAGGGGAATCCAGGATGGGGTGACTTGACTGACTCTCACCAGGTTATATTACCCAGAATCCCTGCAAACGTAAAGATTTGTTAACACATTACCTCACATTTCTGTGGTGGAAAGTTCTGGAATCTGCGTGGATTCCCAAAATTCCCCCTACCCCGCGTTCCCCAAAGTCTTCTGAGAAAAATGGTACCTCACTTGTGTTGTCGGCCTAGTGCCGGCGACAGGGAACGGCCAAAAATGCAACAAGGACATACCACATTTTCACATTGAAAACGGATCCTTTTTTTGTAGAGTGCCTAGATGTAGATTTTGATCCATAGCTATGCCGGCACCTAGGGAAACCTAACAAACCTATACATTGCAAGCCATACCTCCCTGGGATCTCCCGGGTGTCTAGTTTTCAGAAATGTGTGGGTTTGGTAGGTTTCCCTAGCTGGCCGCAGAGCACGGGGCCAAAAACCTAGGTGACCCCCCCCTTGCAAAACCAGGTCATTTTGTGATTCACAATTTTGATGTCGCCTCAATGCGTTTTGGGCCCTTGCCCCCGGTCGCAGATTGGGGGCTATTGCCCCCATCTACCCCCCAAGTGGGGGCAGAAAGGCTGTCTGGGAAATTATATGGAGGGCAGCAAAGGCACTTGCCTAAGGGGCCGCTCCCCCCCGGTGGCTAGTACGTGGATCCCTGCTTGGGGATCGCCCTCAAGGGTACCATTGGAAAGGGAAGATCCTCCCCTTTACATTGATATCGCTCCCATCTTTTTCAGTGCTCGGGAGGCTGAGATAGCCCCACAAGCACCGAAACTGAGAAACTGAAACTAAGTTTCAGTTTCGATTTTGTTGCAATGACGATAGCGCGCCATGTGCGCAATCGTCATTTCTACAAAATACAAATATGTGCCTGGGGAGGTTGGGGAAACTCTTCCCACCTCCCCAGGCAAAAAAAACATAATGAGAAATCCCTCTGCTGTCTGCAGCAGAGGGATTTACTGAGCATGTGCTCATGACGGAATGGTTCCGTCATGAGCACACCAGAACTTGTGCTCATGATGGAACCATTCCGTCATGAGCATGGAAGTGGTTAAATGATAATGCCTTTTATTTTTGTTTTTAAAACATAAATTAAAGGCATTGTCATTTACAATGCCAATAGCTTAAACTCTCGAATTCCGAACACGTAGGTATTCGATATATCTGCAGTGATGGTGGTCGCACACTTCTTTCTGCAGTGATGGTGATCTCACACCTATATCTGCAGTGATAGTGATCTCGCACTTATATCTGCAGTGATAGAGATCTCACACCTATATCTGCAGTGATAGTGAGCTCACACCAATACCTGCAGTGATAGTGATCTCACATCAATATCTGCAGTGATAGTGATCTCACACCTATATCTGCAGTGATAGTGATCTCTCACCTATATCTGCAGTAATAGTAATTTCACACCAGTATCTGCAGTGATAGTGATCTCACACCTATATCTGCAGTGATAGCAATCTCACACCTATATCTGAAGTAATGGTGATCTCACACCCATATATATCTTCAGTGATAGTGATCTCACAGCTATATATGCAGTGATAGAGATCTCACACCTATATCTGCAGTGATAGTGATCTCACACCAATATCTGCAGTGATAGTGATCTCAAACCTATATCTGCAGTGATAGTAATTTCACACCAGTATCTGCAGTGATAGTGATCTCACACCTATATTTGCAGTGATAGTAATCTCACACCTATATCTGAAGTAATGGTGATCTCACACCTATATATCTGCAGTGATAGTGATCTCACAGCTATATCTGCAGTGATAGTGATCTCACACCAATATCTGCAGTGATGGTGATCTCACACCAATATTTGCAGTGATAGTAATCTCACACCTATATCTTCAGTGATGGTGATCTCACACCTATATATCTGCAGTGATAGTGATCTCACAGCTATATCTGCAGTGATAGTGATCTCACACCAATATCTACAGTGATAGAGATCTCACACCTGTATCTGCAGTGATAGTGATCTCACACCTATATCTTCAGTGATAGTAATCTAACACCTATATCTGAAGTAATGGGGATCTCACACCTATATATCTGCAGTGATAGTGATCTCACACCAATATCTGCAGTGATGGTGATCTTACACCAATATCTACAGTGATAGAGATCTCACACCTATATCTGCAGTGATAGTGATCTCACACCTATATCTGCAGTGATGGTGATTTCACACCTATACGTGCAGTGATGTTGATCTCATACCTATATCTGCAGTAATAGTGTTTAAAGCTGCTTTTGATCAGAGCCCCAGCACCACTTTTGTTACAAATTAAGCCCTATAAAAGCGGCTGTTATAAAACCACCTGTTGCTTATAGAATGTGTGGAAGAGTGCAGCTACCTAAGCAAAAGTGCATTGAATACGAAGTTTCCTTTAGAATAATTAGACTCGCGAGTGGTGATAGTTTATAGCTTTTGTGCAGGAAACTTTAAATTATTTTCAATTAATCACAAGGTAACTTACGAACAAAAAACAGGAACTAAATGGTGCCTAAAGCACGAAAACAGACATTTAATGTAGGCCACCGACTATGCACAAGAAAATTATTACAATGCCATTTTCAAAACACTGCAAAAGTCAGGAATAGTAAACAGTATTCCCAATAGGTCTTGCATTTAATGATGACATAATACACATTTACATAGCACTCGTGAGCCTATTCCTCACCCTGATGCAGGTTTGCGACAGGCACAAAGTTCTCTTTTGCATTAGAGAATGTTCTGCAATCTCCTCAACTGTCTTTTAATATACAGATAAAAACCCCTTTCCATTCTATATAGCATGCCTAACTTCATGGCCTTACATCATTTTGTGAAATAAAAAGAGTGCATCTTTTATTTGTCTCCTGGCGTTTGCCTGACTGCCCCAGCAGAACGCCCTCTGAAAGCCACCAGCCTGTTTAGTTATAGGCCACTCCACTTCTGCTTGTGTTTCATACATTATACTAACACACATATTTTGAAAGGTGACAGGGACACAAAGAGACAGTGTGCGTGCAAGAGCACAAGCAGGGTACACGTGCACCACTTGCCCTGTCTGATGTACATAAAGTGGCTCAGTCGCTTGCAGCGCCCCTGCTCTGAGTACAGATTACTTTGCTCGCTCAGCCGGCTCACTACTCCGTTTAGAGGAAGCACAGAGAAACCATATTTTACACAGCACTTACAAATAGCCACAGAGAGGGATAGCTCAGTGGGTTGGCTAAATGCAGCAGAGATGCGAAATAGCGCAGGGACAACTCAGTTCATAATCCTCCTGTGACGAAAAAGGAATAGTGGTTTGTCAGCCGCATACTAAATATATTGTGTGCCAAAATACAATTTTATTTTTGGCGTGGCCTGTACAGCTCTTCAGGGCTTTGCAAGGGAGCTGAGAAAGGTATTTACCACACCTGAACCAAATGTATTAAAAGTGTTAAAAGGAGGCTCCGCAAATTGTGGCTTTGGGGGGAGGTAGCTTTGCAAATGCCTCCCATTATCAAATACTAGCAGCCCATCCCGACGTTGTCGGGTATGAAAATGAATGTGTGTAATGTGTGTATTTGGCAAGGGCAATTTGGATTAGTTACTTACCTGTAATCCTAGTTCTCTTCCAGGGGTATACTCATTAAAGTCATAAGCACTGAATTATCTCCGCCCATGAGCGGGAACCCGGAACACATAACAATATACATATACATGTGTAAATATATCAAAAAGTACATTGTACTAAAATAATTATACACATATACATGTATAACAACCATAATATGCAGCCTAACATATACACATAGGCTAATAAAGCCAACCTTACACACGTTCTGAAGCATGAAAATATGCTAAATATAAATGCAAAAAACAGGCATGAGCCCAAAATGCATTTCATAACCATGAAAAACTTTTATTTTCATCAAAGAACCTGTTGTAAACAGTTATTAGCCTAAAAGGCTGCATATGAAAAATTGTCTGTGTACAGAAAATCAGACTGGCACCCTGCCTTTAAGGCCCCAGAGAATCTGCACACTTTGCCTTTAAGGCCTCTAGGAGAACTCTGTTCCCATCATGCACCACAGGTGACAGTTAGGTCAGTTCTTTTGTACGGTACAGTAACATTTTAGCAGGAATCTGCACTTAAAAACTTCATAATACATATTGAAAAAACTTCAATGCTACTGCTCGCCCGGGGAGGCGGGAGGGTGCTTATGACTTTAATGAGTATACCCCTGGAAGAGAACTAGGATTACAGGTAAGTAACTAATCCTTCTCTTCCAGGGGATACTCATTAATAGTCATAAGCACTGAATAGAGTAGCAAGCTCATACCCACTAGAAGCGGGCGAACAGATAAATGCATAGATGCACTTTTAACAACACAGTGTTTAACTAGAAACAGCAAACAAATTTCTGAGTGATGCTTGTCCCACTTGTGCATCAACCTGCGCATCAGAATCCAAGCAGTAATGACGTGTAAACGTATGCACTGAACGCCAAGTAGCTGCTTTACATATCTCTGACATAGCCACATTCCTAAGGAGAGCTGTGGTAGCAGCTTTCCCTCTCGTAGAATGAGCCCTAGGTCTACCTGATAAAGACTTGTGGGCTAGCTGATAAGCCAGTAAGATACATGACACTATCCATCTAGAAATGGATCTCTTGGATGCTGCCAAACCAGTATTCGTAGGACCATAGTTCACAAACAAACGGTCCGTGTGTCTCAACGACTTTGTTTTATCTAAGTAAAATTTCAAAACCCTCTTTAGATCCAATGAATGCAAAGTCCGCTCAGCCGGACTCAAAGGGTTTGGAAAGAAAGTAGGCAATGTTATGGATTGGTTCACATGAAAATCCGACACCACCTTTGGTAGAAAAGCAGGATGAGTCCTAAGCACCACTCTGTTTCCATGAAAAACTGTATATGGTTCCTTGCAACACAGAGCCTGAATCTCGCTCACTCTACGAGCAGAAGTGATGGCTACCAGGAATGCTACCTTCCAAGATAAGTGTTGCAAAGAAGCTTTATGTATGGGCTCAAATGGTGGACCCATCAACTTAGTCAATACCACATTAAGCTCCCAAGGTGGAGAAGGAGACCTGACTGGAGGAAAAACCTTCCTTAACCCTTCTAGAAAATCCTTCACCACAGGCATCCGAAAAAACGATATCTGTGTAGGAGATTTTCTATAAGCCGTTATTGCAGCAAGATGGACCTTGATAGAACTAAACTGCAAACCAGACTCAGCAAGGTAAAGAAGATAAGGCAAGATCACCTGTTCTTGACCATGAATAGGATCAAGACCTTTACTCTGACACCAGAGGTAAAAGCGTTTCCACTTAAATCCGTAGGATTGTCTTGTAGAAGGCCGCTTTGCCTCCTTAAGAATGTTCATACACTCCGGATTCAGCTGTAAATGTCCGTACTGGATGACTTCAGGAGCCATGCTGCCAAGCGCAGGGAGGGCAGATTCGGGTGAAACACTCGCCCCTGCTGCTTGGACAGAAGATCCGGGCGACAAGGCAATCTCCTGTGTGGCCTGATGGACAACTGGAGGAGATCTGGGAACCACCACTGGCGTGGCCACTCCGGGCAAATCAGTATCATTCTGGAGTTGGTCTTGTACATCCGGTTGATCACTACTGGTATCAACGGTGTCGGTGGAAAGGCGTACAGCAAATTTTGACACCAGTCTATCAAAAGGGCATTCCCTTGAGACCCTTTCTGGGAAAACCTGGACGCGAAGACGGGGCATTTTGTGTTTGCCGCGTCTGCGAACAGATCGATGTCTGGTGTTCCCCAAGCCTGGAAAATGCTGTGCGCGACGTCTCCGTTGAGAACCCAGTCGTGCGCTTCGACGAAGTCTCGGCTGAGGCCGTCCGCCTCTGAGTTGAGACTTCCTGGTAGGTGAACTGCTGTTATGGACAGGTCCCTTGCAAGTAACCAATGCCAGATGGTCTGGGCTTCTATGGACAGAGTCCTGGATCTGGTACCCCCCTGCTTGTTTAGATAATACATTGTTGTGGTATTGTCTGTTTGTACCAGAAGGGACCGAGTCTGTAGAGATGGAGCCAGAGACTTGAGAGCAAGATGGACCGCTCTGAGTTCGAGTAGATTGATGTGATATCCTTTCTCGAAGTCTGACCATAGCCCTTGTACCTGAAGAGGGCCCATATGTGCCCCCCAACCAAGGAGAGAGGCATCTGTGATGAGAGTCTGCGTTGGTGGGTCCTGATGAAAAGGAACTCCCTTCATCAAGTGTGCCTTCTTCATCCACCACCGAATGGAATCTCTTGCCGACTGTTGGAGATGAATTCGATCCTCCCAGTGTCCCGTACTCTGTTTCCACTGATCTTCCAGACACTGCTGCAGAGGACGCATCTGCAAACGTGCGTTTGGCACGATGAATATGCATGATGCCATGGACCCCAGGAGAGAGGATACTTGCCGAACTGTCGGACGAGCATACTGGAGGAGAAGCACGCACTTCGCCTTGATAGATGACCATCTCTCCTCCGAAGGACACACGTTTTCGTTTTCTGTGTCCAGCTGCGCACCCAGGTAGTGGATTTTCTGGGTGGGATTCATTATGGACTTCTTGTAGTTGACTTGTAGACCCAACTTGCACATGAGTTGGAGGCATATCGATAGATGTTCTTCTAGTAGCGATGGGGATGAACTCTTCAGAAGCCAGTCGTCTAAGTACGGATATATGAAAATCCGTCTCTTTCGAAGACAAGCTGCCACTACCGCCATACATTTTGAAAATGTTCTGGGAGCTGATCTCAGGCCAAAAGGGAGTACTGAGTACTGGTAATGATGAACCCCTACTTGGAACCTGAGGAACTTGCGATGCTTTCTGGATACCGGAATATGAAAGTACGCATCTTTCAGATCGATGGAGCACATCCAATCCCCTTGGTGTAATTGAGGGAAAATCTGATGAAGAGCCAGCATTCGAAATTTCTCCTTCCGAATGAATTTGTTCAATACTCTCAGATCCAGAATGGGTCTGAACTCCGTAGCTGGACCTTTTTTCTGTACGAGAAAAAATCGAGAGTACAGGCCTTGACCTCTCTGTTGAGATGGTACTGGTTCTATGGCGTTCTTCTTCAGAAGATCGTTTGCTTCCTGCTGCAAGCGCCTTATATTCCACTGAACCATCCTTAAGGGGCGAATGACAGGAGGGGGCTTCTTGAATCTCAAAAGGTACCCGCTCTGAATAATACTCAGCACCCATCTGTCCTTTGTGATTTGCTTCCACTCGTCCAGATACCACACAATACTTCCTCCAACCGGAGTGGCACACGGTTGTGGAGGAAGCATCCGTTCATTGCTTTTGAGGCTGCTTGGTAGCAGAGGATTGCTGCCTGTTTCCATTGCCTCTGCCTCGCCCAGGTCGTCGCTGTTGAAATTGCGACCTCTGCTGATTCTGGCCTTGATTTTGCAAGGACCAATTCGACTGTTGGCCCGTCTGCTGAAAAGATCTTTTGTCAAAGGGACGAAAATTACCCCGACATCGAAATTCTTTTTTCTTTTCAAGACCGACAGCTTTCAGGGTGTCCAACTCCACTTTCATTTTAGACATTTCGTCGTCAGCGTGAGAGCCAAATAGAGTCGAACCATTGAAAGGTAAATTCACCATCTTTCTCTGCGCCTCTGGCTTAAGTCCCGTAAGGCGAAGCCAAGCCGTACGTCTAGCACAAACACCATGTGCATAACCATGAGCTGACAGATCCGCCGCATCAGCAGCCGCACTAATACTCTGGTTCGCCACCAATCCTCCTTCTTCTACTATTTCCAGGAAGTCTTTCTGATCCTCCTTAGGGAGTTTATCTGCAAAACGAGTCACTGAGTCCCAAAGCAGACGATCATAGCGACCCAATAAGGCTGACGCACTGGCCACTCTCATGACCGAACCTGAGGTGTTGCACATTCTTCTCCCCAAGGAATCCATACTCTTACTATCCTTTTCAGGTGGAGCAGAAGAGGTAGATGCCGCAGAATGTGCTTTTCTGACTGCCGCCACAATAAGTGAATCCGGAGGAGGGTCAGAACGCAAAAATAAAGGATCCTCTGCTGGAGCCCTGTACTTCTTAGCAATCCTAGAAGGACCAGAACCCACCGTGGCCGGAGTTAAGAAAGTTCTCATTGCTGGTTCTATTAATCCGGGCACTAACGGTAGAAGAGGTCTACCAGTCGTCTTGTGATGTAGGGTTTCAAAGATGACTGACGTTGCTATTTGAGAAACTGCCATCTTGATCTTGAACTTATTCGCCCCACGACACAACACATCATTAAATGTGCCCAAATCATCCACTGGAGACACTCTGGAAGGGGGAGTAGATGAGATTGTGGGAGAATAGTCTCTATAGGAAGATCTTAAAGAAGACTTCGAAGACGTAGAAGATGAGGAAGGAGACCTACTCCGCCTCGGAGGAGTTGCCGATCGCTGCCTCATTCGTTCCCGTGAACGTGATTTCTCTCTCACTAAGGACCTAGAGCGTGATCTTCTATGCAGCTCCGTCTGAGGGACCGGAGCCCTCATCCCCATCAGTCCTGCATCTGGACGCATTTTCCAATGTCTCAGGCTTTCCAGCCACCTCGGTGACAAGTTAATAGGCCGCCCTACACGCTCAGGTGAAGCCTCAGGTGACACCTGCACAATATTCAGTCCAGTTGAAGACTTGGAGGCTCTGGAAACTACACTGTGCTCAGAAAACAATGAGCCAGATGGAGTCCGTTGTCTGGGCACCAATTGTCTATCATCCGACACCTGTCCTGAGGTTGAGCCCGAATGAGCCACCACAGACGAGTCCTGGTGCACTACCTCTTGTCCCACCGCAGACCTGTCGTCTTGCTGGTCACGCGGAGAAGACAAATGTTCTGGACTGATGTCTGACCTCGACAAAGACCTAATTGAGGTCCGAGAGGCCGGTCTGGATAGTCTCGACGCCGACCCATGTTCGGGTGGGGGAGACCTAGACACTCCATGCTTCGAGCCCGAAGCAGACTTCGACATCGACCTATGTCGCGATGGAGACCTTGATCTTCTCTTTTTAGGTCTCGACGTCGACTCCTTCGACGTCGTCCTTTCTCTCGACGTCGACCTCTTCTTCAAAGACATCGTAAGTCTCTCTCTCGACCTCGGTCTCTCCTTCGACGTCGACACTTTCCTCGACGTCGACACACCATCCTTCGACGTCGAAACACCATCCTTCGACGTCGACACACCATCCTTCGACGTCGACACACCATCCTTCGACGTCGACACATTCGTCGTCGGACGCCTCTCTTCTCTCGACTTCTCACGAGCCTTCGACGTCGGACATGGCACCCCCGACGTCGTCTTTACAGCAATCAACACCAGATGTCTCGACGTCGAAAAAGATTTCGACGGCGACCTCGACGCTGAACCTTGCCTCGCCGGCGAAGTCCTCGACGTCGACTGAGCCCTCTTCGACGTCGACAATGTCTTTTTTGACGGCGACGCTCCCTGGAGTCGAGTGTTCTTAGATCTACCTTCTGGAGACGCTGATCTTCGACGTTTAGGATGAGAAGATGGCTTGGAAGAGGAGAATAAGCCCTTGGAACTCTTCTCACCACGGTTTTCTCTCTCCAGGAGGCCCAGCAACCTCATTTTCTCCCTTTCTCTTAAAGTTCTACTAGAAAGGTTGAGGCAGTGATAACAATCCTCCACCTTATGAGAAGCTGGAAGACACACCACACAAACAGAGTGTGGATCCGTTTTTGACATCTTCTTCCCACAGGAAGGACATTTGTAAAATAAAGGTGGCATTCTGACTAAAAAATACCAAAAGTTAGTCAGAACAAGATAGAAAACACCACCAAAATATTATTTTGTCAAAAAAAGGTAAGAAAAAACCAACTTCTGACAGAAAATACTACAAATGAGCAGAGCTCAAGTTCCAGGTTCCTCACAGAACAAGCCGGAAAAAAGAACTGACCTAACTGTCACCTGTGGTGCATGATGGGAACAGAGTTCTCCTAAAGGCCTTAAAGGCAAAGTGTGCAGATTCTCTGGGGCCTTAAAGGCAGGGTGCCAGTCTGATTTTCTGTACACAGACAATTTTTCATATGCAGCCTTTTAGGCTAATAACTGTTTACAACAGGTTCTTTGATGAAAATAAAAGTTTTTCATGGTTATGAAATGCATTTTGGGCTCATGCCTGTTTATTGCATTTATATTTAGCATATTTTCATGCTTCAGAACGTGTGTAAGGTTGGCTTTATTAGCCTATGTGTATATGTTAGGCTGCATATTATGGTTGTTATACATGTATATGTGTATAATTATTTTAGTACAATGTACTTTTTGATATATTTACACATATATATGTATATTGTTATGTGTTCCGGGTTCCCGCTCATGGGCGGAGATAATTCAGTGCTTATGACTATTAATGAGTATCCCCTGGAATAGAAATATTAAAATCTTGCGGTAGACAAAATGTTTTGTTTCATTAGAATAGGGACGGAGAAGGCCCAGCTGCAGCCCTGGTTGATGTTAGCAGGCGCGTGTAATTGGTGTAGTTATCCGCCGCCTAAGCCCGGCTTCAGCCCTAGTTGATGTTAGCAGGCGCGTGTAATGTCGTTAAATGAGAGAGTTATCAGCCGTGGGTAAATCCGTTTAATGAGAGAGTTGAGTGACAGCGAGTAGGAGAGGCTGCAGTAATTGTCCCCGCAGACACACTCATTTGCGTGTTCCCCCGCTTGAGGCCCAGATGCAGGCATGGTTGATGTTATCAGGCGCTTGTAATTAGTGTACTGATCTACCGCCTGAGCCCGGCTAGAGCCCTGGTTGATGGTAGCAGGCGCGTGTAATTTCGTTGAATGAGAGAGTTCAGTAACAGCGCGCAGGAGAGGCTGCAGTAACGTTACTTACCAGGCCTCCAGGTGAACGCGTTTGTCACGCCCCCAGCAACCAGCCACAGCAGACGATCTTCTGATTAATGTACGACCCACATGGCATGAAGGGCGGAACGTAGCACACGCCCCCAGCGTTTCTCACGCCACCAGCGTGCCCCTTGATGCGGCGCAATTGCGTTCACATGGCATGAAGGCCGGACACACGCCCCCAGCGTTTCTCACGCCCCCAGCGTGTCACGCCCCCAACGTGCCCCTTGATGCTGCGCAGCAACGTAATTGGCGCTGTATGTACGACTCACATGGCATGAAGGGCGGACACACGCCCCCAGCGTTTGTCACGCCCCCAGCGTTTGTCACACCCCCAGCACACACCCACAGCCCACTATGTGATGGCCGTACCACACGTCCCCAGCGATAGTCACGCCCCCAGCCCACGCCCACAGCACAACGCAGTCACGCCCACAAGGGACTACTTTGCTGGCACGGTTCTTTTACCTTTTAAATGTATAGAGGAGTTGGCCTAACGGCTAAGGCGCTTGACCTCAGACCTGGGGATCTGGGTTCGAGTCTTGGTAACGACGCCAAACATCCTGTGATTCTGGGCAAATCACTTAATCTCCCCGTGCCTAACAAAAATGAATGTGTGTCCTCATGTAACGTAACTGGTGCTATGTAAAGCGCTCTGATACCTGATTCAGTTCGGGTCAAGTTCGCGCTATATAAAACTCTGCAAAAAAAATATAAAAAATTACAAAAATTGTTTGCCCGACTCCTGATGTGGCCCTGCCCGAGTCTTCCCCCCTTGAAGATCGTATATTAGATGGACACTTGCCCGACAGCACCATCTCTCTCATCTACAAGAAGCTGATTCATATTCGCGCTGATTTGTTGGTCCGACTCCGAGAGATGTGGGTAGGTGATGGATTGGAACTAGATGACGAGGACTGGCAGTCGGCACTCTCCTCCCCGAAGGAGGTCGCCATTCCCGCCCGTCTTCGTTTGGTGCAACTTAAGATCCTCCACCGGGTGTATGTGACTGGTCCGCGTCCGGTCGTGATGGGTTTTTCCCCGGATGGTTGGTGTAAGCGTGGCTGTGGGATGAGCGCTACCTTTATGCACATACTTTGGGAGTGTCCTGTGGTGGCAGCTTATTGGGTGGATGTGCTTGCGTTGATGACTGTGGTGACTGGTGTTGACCTGCGGCCTGAGGCCCGTCGATGTCTGCTGAATGTGTGGGAACCTTCCGATTACTCTGTGGCCCAGACTAGATGGGCGACCCTGGGTTACATGGTCGCGAAGCGTGACATTGCGCAACTCTGGGGCGCATCCCGACCTCCTGATGTTTCAGTGTGGGAGGACAACATGGACTGGTCCATGTTCCGTGAGAAGACAGTCTACGTGGCTAGGGGCAGGCCGGGGGCGTGGGCGAAAATTTGGGGTCAATGGAATGCATACCGTGGAGAAATTTTTACCCCTCCCTTGGTTGCCACCTCCGATGTTACCCTGTCTCCTTAGGCTGACGTTCCCGAAATTTTTCGCTCTGTTCTAGGATTTTCCTGTCCTCCCTGCTCCCCCCCCCTCACAGCCATCCCGACTCTCATTGATGTATTTCTGTTCTCCTGTTTCGTGACCTCCCCCTCTGCTATTTGGGCTGACTTGATTATTGCACTCGCCTTATGTTTGTGTTGGTTATTTTCATGTTTTATATAGAAAATTGTTGTATCCTGCTCTATGTCTTGAGCAATTTCGTTCTACGATTTGGCCTGACCTAGGAAATGATTGCTTATTTCATGTGTCGTAATATGCGACTTAGCGGCCAGCCCGTGTGGTTGTGGGCCCATCTATGTAATTTTATGTGATTGCTCAATAAAAGTTTTTAACCACAAAAAAAAAAAAATAATAATAATTGTTTGCCCGTCTGCATAGCCTATGTCCTTCTGCTGCAACTGCCCTTTAAACGCTGTATTGGGTGTTGTGATTGGTGCTGTGGTTACTGAGATTACCCACCTCAAAGGTTTGGGCTCTCTCTTTATAATATTAGTATGGATAGACGACATCCCAACTGTGGAATAAGGTCATGGCAAAGCGTTAGAAAGATGCCGAGAGAGGAACTACAAGAAATTAGAAATGAAGTTTAGAATTAGAAATTAATATGTTGCATGAATGAGAACAAAAGCACGTACTTAAAGCAGGTGTACTTGCAATTGTAAAGCTTAAAAAAACAGCACAGGTGACGTAAGGCAAGAGCGCACTCAGTGTGTATTTTGTTTTTGTGCCAAAGAATACACCCAAAAGTGTAAACAGAAGAAGAGAAGCGCCATGGTAGTGCATCTTTGCCACTTGTGCGTAAAGCTGCATATACTGCGTAAAGTTGCTAAATGATGAAAATACAGGCACTTGTTTTTTTCTTACGAATTTACCACTAAAACGGCAACTGCAGCTACGCACCTAAAGCTACACACAAATAAAAGTAGAACCATTAAAAAAAAAAACGGTTTTATTTGCAATATGCTTTACACTTTGTTTTAAAATATATTTGCTTACACGTTGGTTTTGTAACTGTACTAATATATTGTAATGTATTGGCATTTGTGTAGTAAAAAGGGAGACTGAAAGTCTGCAATAGTGTGAAACATAAGCATGTTTTCACCACTTGCGAATCGAAACCAGGACAAGCTAATTAAGTGCGGATATGCCTTGAAATAAAGTAATTTCTGCGACTTGTGATGTCGGCGGGGGGGCGAGGCAGGGCTGCCTGCAGTCTCCCCTCCTGTTTGCCCTGGCAATGGAGCCCCTGGCGGTTCGCGCACGGACAGGGAGACACTACAGGGGACTTTAGGGGATGGGACAGGTACACTACATTGCGCTATATGCCGATGATTTGTTAATGTTCCTTGCCAATACTACTGATGAGCTACGGGACGCCTGGGAATTGCTGCTGAGGTTAGGGCGAGTGGCAGGACTCAAGGTCAATTGGGCCAAGACCTGTATCTTTCCGGTGCGTGGGGGACGAGGAGAGCCTCCTGAGGGGCTTGATATACGATGGGAAGATAGATGTCTGCCTTATTTAGGGGTCCAAGTCTACCATGAGGCTGCTGACTTATTTGAGGGTAATGTAGGGCGGGCCCTGCGAACTACCAAGAGCAATCTTGACTTCTGGGGGTCGCTGCCTCTGTCGGTCGCGGGGCGAGTGGCGTTACTAAAAATGATAACCTTGCCCCATTTACTTTATTACTTTGTTACGTTGCCGTTATGGGCCACTGGGAAGTGCTTTGCCCGACTAAATTCAATGGTTTCAGGCTTTCTATGGGGGTCAGGGAGGCGTAGAGTGGCATTGACTACTATGATGCGACCCAGGCAAGAAGAGGGCTTTGCAGCCCCTGATTTTGAGGCTTACTACCATGCGGCCCAGTTCCAATGGTTTGCACGGCGGATGGCGGGGAAACTAGGAGCCGAAGTGGATCAGAGAGGTAGGGACCCAGGGCTTTGTCACTTGATTCGGATACTGCTCCGGCTTCCGGTGCGCGAAAGGGAGGTGCCCAGGGATCTCTGGGTGTTACGGCAGTTTTGGAATAGGGCTCTACGACAAAATAAAATGAGCACTGCGTATACCCCTGACATCACGGTGTGGTTCTGTGAGGAGTTACCTCACGGAGGGGACTGGCAGTGACTGCAGGAATGGGGGGAGATGGGGATCTCCTCCATTGGGGACCTATTTACAGATAGTACCCTCTTACCATTTCAGGACCTTATGGAACGACAATTGCCTCCTCAAGACTTCCTCCTGCATGCGGCAGTGACGGCTGCTGTGCGCAGGCACTGGAGGAAAGGAATGGAGGAACCACAGGTCTTCCTCCCTTGCCAATACGTGGACACCTCCGCGGGTAGAATCAAGGCGGTTACGTGTTTGTACCGGAGCCTGACGCAGGGCGTAAGGGCTCCTTTGGAGGAACTGCGCATTAAAAGGGAGACTCACTTGGGAACACCTATAGAGGCAAGGCCCTGGGACATGCTACAAGAACAGGCATGGAAATGCTCTCGAAATGCAAGAGTCCAACTCATACAATTCTATGTATTTCATCGGGGGTACCTCACTCCTCACAAAATCAATGAGTTCTTTGGCTCCCCAACAGCCTGCCTGTGATGCAGACTGGAAGACGCAGCATTTATGCACATGTTTTGGGACTGTCCTTTGCTCCATGGGTACTGGGGAGAGGTCCTCGCCAAGTTGAGAGGTGACGGACAGGGAGCTGCAGCTTACTTCAGGGGTGTGCCTGCTGCACTGGTTCCCCCACACTGCCCAAAACAAACCTACCAGTAAGTTCCTAGATCTGGGGTTAGTCCTAGCCAAACGAGAGATCACCAGCCATTGGAAGGCCGGCGGGCCCCAGTGTGGCACACTGGCGGCAGGAATTTATAAAGTGGGCGGACTGTGAGGGGACACTCAGGCTGGGTGGCGATGGTGGATCTTCTCAAAAACCCGGCTGATGACGATGACTAAGCCTTCCGGGAGTGGGGGCCACCCTTTCCTACATGAGAACGCAACCATAGACCACAGGGAGAGAGGGTAGGTGGGGAGATGTCTAGCGTGGGTGCATCCCTCTAGGTGGAACACGGACCACTGTCACAGGGATTCCAAGGACCTGAGAGGAATAAATACTGTGCAATGAGTACACTGGTAGGGAGAGCGACATGTCTGATGGGAGGCGGGGTTTCGGGGAGAGGGTTAGGGGAGGGGAGTGGGCTGGGGAGGGGGGTTTTACGTTCACTGTTATCTGTTGGGATGACTGAATGTCGTCAGTGCTTACATCATCTAGGGGCCACATGATTTAGTCCTACAGGGCCATGACATATGCCGGGTGGGGTATGATTCCCGAATTGCTGGACTGTTCTCCTCACGACTGTGAGGGCGACAAGCTGGATGAGCAACTGTGAAACGGGGTTATGGCTTGATGTGGGCGCAAGTGACTGCTGAATCGCGTGCTTATATTGTGATTTATACGATCACCTGAATGATGTACTTATGTGAAATGAAGAAAATGAATAAAGTTTGTTTAAAAAAAAAAGGAAAAATTAAGACCCTTTAAATTCTATATAGCATGCCTGGATTGAAGGCCTTAGAACGTTTTGTGGAATAAAAGGAGTGCATCTTTTATTTGCCTCCTGACGTTTGACTGACTCTGCCCCAGCAGAAAGGCCTTTGAAAGCCATCAGCCTGTTTAGTTATGGGCCAGTCCACTTCTGCTTGTGTTTTTCATACAACATACTAACACACATATTTTGAAAGGTGACAGAGACACAGCGAGATAGTGTGCATGCAAGAGCACAAGCAGGGTAACCGTGCACCACTCCCCCTCTCCAATGTGTACTGTTAGCATGAGCACTTCATATACAATCTTATTAAAATGTATACAGCTGGTTTTCATAATGACAAATTATTTGGTGCCTCACTGCCGTCAAAACTGATGGTATTATTTTGGAGTGGATCGGTGAGCAATTAGTCAGCACTTTCTAAGCAGGTGATGAGAAAGTTGAAATGCTAAACAGCGTTAACGTTTAAATAAAATACCAAACTTTAAACGTTCCTGTTTAGAGGAAGCACAGAGAAACCACATTTTACACAATGTTTGCATATAGCCATAAAGAAACATAGCTTGGTGCGTTGGTTAAACGCAGCAGAGATGCGAAATAGTGCAGGGACAACTCAGTTCCTCATCCTCCGGAGACAAGAAAGAAATAATGATTTGTCAGCCACATACTAAAAATAGCATGTGCTACAATACAACTGTATTTGTGGCGTGGCCTGTACAGCTCCTCCGGGCTTTGTAATGGAGCTAAGAAAGGTAATCCCCTGCACCACTTTTGGTACAAATCGTTCCCGTTTAAAGGAAGCACAGAGAAAACACGTTTTACACAGCACTTCCAAATAGCCACAGAGAGAGATAGGTCGGTGGGTTGGCTAAATGCAGCAGAGATGCAAAATACTGCAGGGACAATTTAGTTCCTCATCCTCCCGCGACCATAAAGAAATAGTGGTTTGTTAGCCACATGCTAAAAATAACATGTGCCAAAATACAATTCTATTTGTGGCGTGACCTGTACAGCTCCTCCGAACTTATTATGATGCATGCATAAGAACAAAAGCACATACTTACAGCATGCAACACCTCCTTACCCTTGCCACTGACAGCAGCGTCCCTTCCCTGCTAGACCTCACATAAAAAGCTCCCAGTGACTCTACAGCTGCTGCCCATTTGGTGGTGGTCTGCAGCTCACACCCCATGAAGCTCTCAAAGGCACCCTCTGCTTTCCAGCCCAACTGAAACAGAGGTAAGGCGGGAGACAATAACAATGAAACAATCAACACCATGCGCATCACAGAAATGCTCTCCAATGTGTTATGAAACACTCAACACCATGCGCATCACAGAAATGCTCTCGAGTGTGTTATGAAACACTCAACACCATGCGTATCGCAAAAATGCTCTCGAGTGTGATCTTAAATTACAAAGAATAACATTAACACGACACTCGCAACACTCAAATGCTTATTATCACAATGATCAAGGCAGGAAGCGTCAATTAACAAGGAAAATAGGCAGGTAGCGGTGGGGGACAACGAAAGTGGGTAACAGTAGGGATGATGACGGTGGGGGCACAACAGACGTGCATCAAACACTGCAATACCAAAGAAAAAGCAATCCATGAAAAAAAAGAGTTCCAAGACAAACACTTCATTCCACTAGCAGCATGTATACTGTAGTTTGGCGGTGCTGTATTAGCGTTCCCAAAGAAATAGTGGTTTGTTAGCCACATGCTAAAAATAACATGTGCCAAAATACAATTCTATTTGTGGCGTGACCTGTACAGCTCCTCCAAACTTATTATGATGCATGCATAAGAACAAAAGCACATACTTACAGCATGCAACACCTCCTTACCCTTGCCACTGACAGCAGCGTCCCTTCCCTGCTAGACCTCACATAAAAAGCTCCCAGTGACTCTACAGCTGCTGCCCATTTGGTGGTGGTCTGCAGCTCACACCCCATGAAGCTCTCAAAGGCACCCTCTGCTTTCCAGCCCAAGTGAAACAGAGGTAAGGCGGGAGACAATAACAATGAAACAATCAACACCATGCGCATCACAGAAATGCTCTCCAATGTGTTATGAAACACTCAACACCATGCGCATCACAGAAATGCTCTCCAATGTGTTATGAAACACTCAACACCATGCGCATCACAGAAATGCTCTCGAGTGTGTTACAAGTGTGTTACAAATTACAAAGAATAACATTAACACGACACTCGCAACACTCAAATGCTTATTATCATAATGATCAAGGCAGGAAGCGTCAATTAACAAGGAAAATAGGCAGGTAGCGGTGGGGGACAACGAAAGTGGGTAACAGTAGGGATGATGACGGTGGGGGCACAACAGACGTGCATCAAACACTGCAATACAGAAGAAAAAGCAATCCATGAAAAAAAAGAGTTCCAAGACAAACACTTAATTCCACTAGCAGCATGTATACTTTAGTTTGGTGGTGCTATATTAGCGTTCCCAAAGAAATAGAGGACAAACTACAAAGCGCTTTGGCTTGTAAAACAAAGAAATTAAAACAGACAAGTGAAGAAACCAATTAAAAGCAAAGAGGGTGGAGTAAGTGGAGTTTAAACACATATACAGATTACTTGATGTCTCGGAGAGATAGCACATGCGCTGCCTAGGCGAGAACTAAAAATGCATACATATGTATGTTTAGCAAAAAAAACAACATGTACGTAGTACCTTCAAACATACATATATATACATGTATATACATAAACATACAGCCTAGAAACCATCCGACAGGCTAAAATGTGAAAATTGCATTGGAATTTTTCACTTGAAATAAAAAGAAATTTATATAGCATTTCTATCAAGAAGAACATGCATTCGACTAGAGTTCCAATCTAGCCTTTTATTTTCAAAGAAAAAGGCAAGTAATAGCAGGCAATTAGCCCATAGGCTTCATAGATAAAAAAGACAACATTAATAAATTGGTGCAGTACCTCCAAGGCCTCACTAGTCCCAACATGCACCCAGTTTGGAGGCAGGCAGTAGGACAACAGATGGGGTCTTTGGGGCCTTGGGCAAGCAGATGGACCAAAGAGGGTTTGGGATGGGCTGGGTGCAGGCACACGGACAACTGAGAGATTGCGAGGGCTGGGTAAGCACTTGGACAATAGAGTGCGGGTAGGCAGGAGGGACTGGACAAGAAGCATGGAAGGCAGAGAAGAACACGAGGGAGACAGCTGAAAAACACTGATTCTTGTAAGCTGTTTAAACTAAAACAAAAAAGAGGCACCAAACAAAATTAGGAGTGGAAGGACGTAAGTAATGCATCAATGCTCCAGAGGAGGGAGAAACACACAAAGAGGAAGGAAGACTTCAGAAGCGGACAATTAAGAAGTAAGCAAATGTGAGTGACAATGAAGCAAACCAATGGTAAGCAATGGGTAGCCTCTAAGCCCTCTGTAAGTAAACAAAAGGTCTCAGAAGAGAAAGCATATGTGCTGTCTTAGGTAAGACATAAAGATGGGATATTCTGACTGCATATGCCGCCAGGTCAGGAGTGGGCAGGAAGAGCAAATCAAACTCAAAGTAAGTGTCCGATATCTTTTTTAACCTGTCTTTATGGACTTCTTTGGTTGTTCTTTGAAATACTATATGAATCATGGTTGGTGTAACACAGTGAGGAAGGAGTGAGGATTCTCTTCCCAAGGTTGCAGAAGTAATCACATTTTGCAAAAACCTCAATGGAGTTTCTTTAAAGAGAGGAACAATTCTTCCAGCAAGAAAGTTCATAGAGCACTCAGAAAGCTTATCAACAATCAACCACTTACCATGATTGACTCTTGATGTGCAAGCCACTCAAAAGGGCTGCTGCAGCAGAAGGAGAGACTTCGGATGGCTTCTGTAGTAAGTGTGGCAGAGTGATTTTGCAAGGGAGGGAGTTAACCTCCTCCCTTGGACTCCTCGGGAAGATTAAGGAATTCCAACGTCGCTTTTTAGAAGTCATGGAAGATGGAAAGGCTGGTCTCTTAGTAAAAGAGGTGGGGCCTGCTTAGACTCTAGAGTCAAACTGACGTATCAGGAAAGAGAACAGGGATACCGAGAGGGTATGAACGATACAGTGGCCATTTGCCAAGTGTGGGAGGCAATGGAAGTGAGAAGCTTCAACCACCCTAGGCTATAAAATAAAGGGGAGAAGGGGACAATTGTTGAGGAGAGACAGGAGGATGGGTCCTGATGAAAGCTCTTTCTCTCGCTTCTATTTTACGACAAGTCTTATCAAGGAAGAACGATTTAGAGACCATTAAAGCAAAACTTGGAACAGACATTGGAGATTGGGTCCTCTCTCTCTCCCTCTCTACTATTTTCAGGAATCGTAAATGAACCGATGTTATTGGTGGGAAATAACTATCTTGAACTGAACCCATAAATTATACTACCTCATTAGACTGTTGAGAAAGACAATGATTCAATATCCCCTCTATTGTACTAAACAAACTAAGGGAGAGAAAATCAAGCCCCGTCTAGTATGCATAACAACTTCAGAATCCTTACTTGAGCCAGAGGGTTGCCTTTTGATGCCCTAAGATGAAAAAACGTCTTCACAGCTGTCTGCAAAAGTGATGAAACTTGGCGAGGTCACCCAGGGGTTTGCCAGCTGGAACAAGTATCTTCTGTGCCCTGTCTATTGAAAGGCCCTCTTCCAAGTCTTCTACAGTGTGACCTTCATTGTCATCATCAGTTTTTATACCTGAATGATCATCCGCTTGTCCATCCCCAATTCATGAGGTTCCTCTTCACTCTTACTTGAGACCACTTCCCCAGCAGCCATCCACCCCGGCACTCCGTTGAATAAATTGACAAGCAAGAACAATCTATATGTATGAAAACTCATCGACATATGCAATCATCAATTATATTTTATATGAAAAAATTCTTCTAGATAAATTTACATTGAATCGTCACACCTATATTTGGAGCTCACATTATTTAGATTGGAATATTTCTCTAGGAGAACTTTGTTTCTTAAAATTTCAGTAGTCCCCCTCTACTCCGGCTCATACATTTTCCAGGGTGTTATGTAGTAGTCTTCCTGCTGACAAACACCTAGTCTGGCAAGACCAGAGCACTAGATATTGACAGGGATGTCACCTTCTCCAGGGTCATCAGCCGCCCCTTGGTGGTTACCCAGCAGTTGCGTATAATGTTGAGGTCTCTTAGAATGGTGATCCTTCAACCGGAAAATGCAATTATTTGAGCTTTTCTCCTCTGAATAATTAATGGTAATGCATTTTTGTCCATGGCTTAGGATTTAACCACTAGCTTCCCTATAAACTCTCTGCTGGGTTAAGATTAAGGGGTGACATTGGATCCCTCTCAAATGAATAATTGTGCTCATTAGGGGGATTTTTAATTTGGTTCACATAGTCAGGTAGTTTTTCTTGATCACTAAAATCATATGTATGATTAGGTGTCATGGTGATAAATGAATCTAATAGTTGGTCATTATAGGTCATATTTCTATTCTACAGATATTACTCTTCTAGATGTTAAGACTCAGGTTGATTGGCTTTCAACTGGAATAATACTTTGCATGCAGTATGGGTTTTAGGGCAGAACTTCTCTGTCTCCTTGGAGCATTTTGTTAAGTGCATGAAACTAATTTGATTTCATTGGCCAATTTTGAATCCTCTTAGGCTTCCTAATGGTCTTGGATCTTCAGGTGTTAGACTGTAATTGCTTAGGTCTCCTGTTATACTCCTGGTTGGACATGTGCGCAGTGCAGTGCTAGTCTATGGTCTCTCTCGTCGCTACAGGTCCTCTCTGTGGGGTATGCAGTTCATGGCTAAATTCTTGGAAATTCCAGTGCCCTTTCTAAAGTTGGAGCTCATAGGTAAAACCTTTTCATATGTATCTTTCTCCTAACACTACCTGGAAAACAAGGCTGATGGAGAACTGTGTTGTAGCTGTTTGGTTCTAAGATTGATTCACAATAAACTACGAAGTAACGGTTAACCTTTGGTCACGTTGTTCCCTCCAATGACTTCCGCTAGGCTTAGGCATGAGTTTTTAGGCCCATGTTATTTTTGGCCGACTTTTATCACTACTTTGGGCAAGAAAGATAGAAGGCTGGCCTATAATCACTCAGGTTCCCTGGAGTGTTACCTGAAAAGACAGGAATTAAGGATGATGCCTTCGTCTATTAGGTTTCCTATAAATGTCCCGCATGGGATTGAACTGTCCTATTTGCTCAGCTGGAGGATTAATCTTTGATCAAATAGGCTCCCTTTATGCTCTTGCTGGGCTTGGTCTGGAGGTTTTCATAGTTAATGAAGTAATACTGTGTTTACCATGTTCCGTATTACGCCCCTGTGTTCTTGGTGCGAAGATGGAACAAGCTTACTTCTGCAGTGGTGGATAAATCCTTGAGCCAGTGGATTTCATCTCCTGCCTTTGCTAGGCTTGGTCTTGAGGTTTGAACAAGCTAGTTCTTTCATAATTGTAAGAAATTGGAGTATTAGTTGTGTTGGAAGTAACCACATCAATTAATAATCACATTCCTTGTCAGGGTGATCCACAGAAGTCACAAAATAAATCTGAGCTCAACCCGCTGGTAGCTATAGCACAGAGCATACAGGCTTAACTTAGAGGCAATGTGTAATGTATTTATGCAGTAGCAAAACAGATAAAGTCAAAACAAAACATGAGAAAAATCCCACATAAATTTAGCAAAATATAGAATATTTTAATAAATAAAACAACATCAAATCTACTAAAATCCTTTGGGGAAATTGGAGCTATGAATTTGTAATGTTTAAATACAAAAATAGCGCTAAAAAGTATTAAGTGGCATTTACAGTCATCTGGTTGCACTTGACCAGTACCTATGCACAGTTTAAGACCGACCATGACAGAGCACGGGTCATGTACAGAAACCAGATTTGTCCTGCTTGGAAGCTTTACCTTCGACTTAGTCTCTGAAAAGGAAATCAAAAACCATCAGTAAGACAAGGCAGAAGGGTGTTGCCGAAGTGGGCTCCACGACATGTAATAGTAGCTGGATGGGGCCCAGGTGAGGTAATTGACTTATGATAAGATCTGCTCTTACATCAACAACGCCCTTTCTAGGTCGGCAATGACTGAGTTTCAGACGCCTTGTCCCTAGTTTGATAATAGCGGTACAAATGCCTATAAGGATCTTTTGTCGGTGCAGAAAAAACCACCGCGCGATGGGGGAGGTAAGAGAGTGCTGTGTATAAAGCCGCAGTAGAACTTAAAAACCTAAAAAAAAGAGGTGTGGGAGGACCTACTCCAGGCAAGCATGGTGGGAAGCTGACGCTTTACTGGGAGGAAGTCATAGGCGCTATCATATCTCTGCCTGTGGGAAAAGCTCCTGGGGCTAATGGAGTTCCTGGGGACTTGTTTAAGTCCTGTCGTGATCTCTGGACCCTCTTATATGAATGCCTCCATTAGATGTTCCCTTCCACAGCCATGGCTTCATTCAGTTATTGTACCTGTGTTCAAGAAGGGGAACAGACCTATTTCCCTTATCTTGGTCGAGGTTAAAGTTGTAAGCAGGGTTTTACTTAAAAGCCGAGCTCATTAGACAGAGAAAGGTAAAATACTGTCCAATGTCCAAAACGGGTTTCGCTCTGGACGGGGCACAGTGGAGCAGAATCTTAATCTCCATCTTGTCATCAATAAATATACCCGGGCCACCAAGGAGTCCCTTCATCTTGCCTTCATGGACTTCAGCTTCGCCTTTGATAAGGTTAACAGAGTGAAACTCTAGGCAGAGCCGAGTTCCATGGGGGTGGAACAAAATGTGGTTAATTTCCTCAGGGACCTTCACTGTGGGTTGATGGCATCAGTCCACTATGGAAGTAATGTAGAATGCACCAAGCACTTTACTCTTAGTAGGGGGATCCATCAGGGCTGCATCTTGGCCCACATCTTTTTTTATTATGTTCAGCAACAGCCTGGAGAATGAACTCCTTGAGCCAGGTGTGGATGTTCCTAGAGTCAGGAGCAGATTGCTCCAGGCTGAGCAGATTGCTCCAGGCTCTCCTCTATGCAGATGACGCAGTTTTAATCGCCCGTACTGCTAGAAACTTGCAGCAGTTTTGGGATCTTTTTGTTGGTTTTATGGTTAGTCTGAATTTACTCACTAATTTTAAAAAGTCACATGTCAGGGTTTTGGATCCAAAAACACAAACGTGCCAACTTCTCCGTCCAAGGTCAGATCGTAAGCAAGATAGAACATTGGACTAGTTTTGGAATTTTAATAGATTCTAGGCTCTTTTGGCAACTACTAATAAAGAACATTGGAAACCCTAAGAGGGTGTGTGCCGGAGTCAGTGACTTCTCTTCATGCTTGGTCAAAAGCCCTTGAGAACTATGTTGGAGATCTATAAAGCCAAATGCATTCTCATCTCCACCTAGTGAGATCTGGGGTTATGTGAATTTAGACTCATTTGAGGTGGCAGAGAATATATTTTTCAGGGGTCTCTTGGAGGTTGGGCAATGCAGCCCTACTGAGGTACTGCATGAAGAGCTAGGGATGAGATACATTGCAGATTACGTCCAACTGCACCCTCTTTTGCTGTGGTGTGCAGTTCGGTTAAAGGAAGAATTAACTCTTAATAGATCAGTCATGTATGATTCCATGCAATTGGATATGTCCAATATTCCCTGGCTGGTATATGTTAAAGAGAATCTTAAAACACTTAGGAAACCAGAGCTATTCACAAACCCTCAGGGAATTGTTAAACAAGAAGTTGCTTGGTTAAGAGAGGAATTTCACCATAGAGAGGATAACCTCAGCTCTGGTTAAGCCATTATTTAAAAGCTATGCAATGGTAAAAACAGTTCCTGGGATAGAGCCACTGAAATGCCTTTTCACCAGCGTAGTTTGTTAACCTATTTTATGCTGGGTTTGTTTAATCAGTTTATCTGTTCCGAGTGTCTCTGGACTAAGTATTCTGAAACGCCCACATGTACGTATCCTTTATATAAATCTCTTTAGCATAAGCTCTTAAAACATAACATTTTGTTTTAATGTGTCAAAGTTACTTATGGAGGTTTATAGTGCTGCACGATAGAGAATGATCTTGGGTATAGCTGGCCCCTTGATGCCTTTTATATTCAGATACTACGTCATTCTATTGTTTTTTTTTATGTATAAACATGTTGGACCTTTTATGACATGACACTAGTATGATTTTATTATAAAATCGAATAAAGAAAATACTGATTGATTGAATTGAAATTTGGCGAGAAAACTCAAGATTGGGAAAAATTAGACTTTCATGCACAAAAAGCTAGTTACTTACCTTCGGTAACACATTATCTGGCAAAGACTCTATCTAGCTATAGAGACCTTACCGGACTTTTTCCGTGAGCAGTATACCTGCATGCCGGTAGGTGGCATCGTTCGGCTCTGCGTGGCATCATCCACGCCGCAAGAGACATGCGCAGTGCCTGTATAGGGGACACCCCAGGCTGCTGATGTTAGTTTCTTTTCACGACTTTCCACGCCAGGAGTGCAAAGCCACGAATAAAACAAACCACATATGTGGAATACTAGGGCCCTGAAACGAGAATAGCCTTGACCCTAGAAATCTGTTCGAAGAGCGGGAAGGATGGGTGGGTCAGTAAAGAATCTGTGGCTAGGTGGAGTCTCCACCAAATAACGCGTTACCAAAGGTAAGTAACTTGTTCATCTGTTAGAGACTTCTGGCTGTAGCTTCCTTACCTTTTTAGACAAGCCACCCAAGCAATATCTCCATGGAGGAGGGGCTGCAAAACAATTTCACACTAAAAGGTCCTGCAGGACCGAACAGGCAAAGTGACAATCACTACGGACCTGACTGTCCAGACAGTAGTGTTTGGTTAATGTGTGTAGAGATGGATGTGGTTGCACCCTTAGTTCTGGTGGAATGAGCATGCAAAACCTCAGAGGGTTGCTTCTTGGCACTTAATTCTTTCAGGTGAAATAATCCAGTTTGCTACTAATCATAACTAGCTGTTCAACTCAATGGATAGCATACAGATGTTATGTAGAGTGCATGAAAGACACCCCAAATGCACTATAATGATGCTTCCGCATTTGTTACAATTGCTCTTTCAGAAAGTAAAAATATGTAGGGTATTAGTGATCTAAAAGGTTTTCCACAAAAATGAATGAACTTTAAAGGCACAAAAGAAAACTATTACAAAGTACTTACTTTCCATACTTAGAGTCCCCCAGTAACAGCTCTGGTGCTCTATACCATCGTGTGGCAACATAATCGGTATATATATCTCCATTTGTTGTTAATGTCCGAGCAAAGCCAAAATCGCATACCTTAATAATTCCAGACTGAGTAATTAAGATATTCTCAGGTTTAATATCACGATGCATAATCTGTAAAACAAAATTGAGTTTATAACCCAAATTACATGAATTAGACACAAAAATCAATCTCTTTTTTCTTCCCAGTTATTAAATATTATATGCTTAAACAGCACTTAATATCAAGGTGTAGTTTGTTTCTCATAGTTTGTTCCCCAATGGAGGGTGTAAATAAAGTGATTTAGTCAGCTGCCAGACAATAACTTTGTGGAACCAAATAGCAGATCAAATTTCAGTTTGGTGTATCTTTTGTGAAGTAAATGTTTTCTGTGACCAAATTATCGTAGTGCAATGAAAGGTCAAAGATAAACCGTGTTCCATTATATACAAATATTCTGTATTTAAAAAAACAGTTTATAACTTCATAATCTTTCCTTACTAATTGCCAATTGAATCTGTAAATGGAAAAATGTTTGAATCAAGCCATTAATTAGTATTAAAAAAGAGGAAATGCAAAAAGAAAAATCAAAATCAAATTGGAGCCCTGCCACTACACAAGTGTATCTCCCCGACAGTGGGATTACTTACCAGCACTGCAGTACACCACAACCCGGCCACTACTGTGATGTTACAAGAAGTAGCACACAATTTCTTTGGCCAGCTGCAGCTGAGAGGATAAAAAAAACAAGTATTTGCAATGCAATAGGTCTCGCATTCACGAGAATTTAAGCTATTGGCATTGTAAATGACAATTGTATCAACAAGGGGGAATCATAAAAATAGGACAATTTTTAACGGGGTCCAATGTATGTGTCCCAGAAAGTACCAACAACAAAGAATTTACAGAGTTCCCCGGACAAAGTCAACTAAATGACTAACGTGAACCTCTCTCTCATATTGAGTTCAACAGAAAAAAGTGAATGTTGTGAACCCTTTACGGAATTTGGGGATGCCTCACACAGGTCACCGGTTGGACGACTATTGTCATCCCACCCGGCGATCGTCCAGCGTCATCATCGGTATCCTGCCCCTGCGACAGACTGGCGGTGCAATGCCTGTCGGGCAGCACCGGATGCTGCACTTTGGCGGGGTTCTTTTATTCCTTAGCCAAAGGGTGTGTGAGTGTGAGGGGCCTAAAAAAGTGCAATAGTGAGCGTGAGTGTGGTCTAAAAAAAGTCAGTGGAGTCCATGGGGAAAAGAATTTAATAGTATGGCTCACTGCTTTATTAAAAGGAACGATAAGGGGTATTGAGGCGGGACAATTAAAGTAATCGTGCCTCATTCAACCCTTAGTGAACGTGTGGTCAACATGTTTCTTGCCGCTCAGGCAATTCATCAGGACCAAAAAGAAGCTCATATAATTGCTGACAGATCCCTCAGTAATCAGAGGAATCAAGTATACGACCTGGAGTGTGTCGTAGGGACAATCCTTCGTCCAGTCCCTCCCAAGAGCCGTGATCCCAGGGTCGGACAGCTCTCACGCGCTGACCTGGTGGGGCCAGAAATAGGTTACGGAACCTGATTATCGCTGGCAGAGGGCGTCTAGTCACCTACCCCTCCCACGTCGGTATTACCGCAGGTCAGCCGGTTGTAAATGACAATGCCTTTTATTTATCTGTTTTGATAATAAACACATACATAAAAGCTATTGTCATTTACAATGTCAATAGCTCAAACTCCTGTAAATGCGAGACCTGTTTCAATTCAAAGAAGTGGCCGCCATTGTGTCAGGCTGCTTGGAAAGTGAAAGCGCGCATGGCACGCTGGATGTTGCAGGAAAGCATGTTGTGCCTGCAGTAGAAGAAACTCGTTAAAGAAAATAATGCTTACAGACTAAATAAGACATACCATGTAACAGCAGAAGTAAAAGAGCCAGTCCTCATGGGAGGTTACAAATTAAGACCCGCAGTACTAAGGAGGGACTAACAAACCTATTAACAAATCAGAAGCCAGCATTTACGAAGGACAATGACACAAGCCAATGACAAAAATGGGCGAATGTCTTACAGAGCAGCGCATGCGCTGCCGATGCTCGACCTAAAGAGAGAGGTGGACCATTCGAAGCCAACCCCATGAGAGACCATCAGTGTCTTATTTAATAAACAGCGCCATCCGCAAGGCTGGGCACTATTTTGACAACAATTATCTACCCTTCAAGTTATAGCAATAAAGCCAATAAGTTAACCTGAACTGCAGAACAATTTGACAGGTATGTGATTACACACACTAAACTGTTCTAATGAAGACTTGTACAAAAATCATATATCCAACCAGGTTGAAACGTTGACGCCTACATGATCAAATGCTTGCTTCATTGAGATTATAAATAGGTACAACATTGATTTAACTGTTTTTCTATGGATATTGAGGGGCTAATTCCCAAAGAGCCTCGGCACTCGTGGCAGGACCTCCGCAATGGGTAACTGCAGTATGGAGGGGACTTGCTTACGACCATGATGGAATTGATTCTTGAGAATAATTTTTTCATGTTTGACCGGGTGTGGTACCGCCAAAAAAGGGGGGTGGCCATGGGTTCGAAATTTTTGCCCTCATTTGCCAACTTGTTTATGGGGGCTTTAGAAGCAGACCTAATTTGGGGACCCAAGGGGGCTCAATATATAGACTCCATTATTTTTTGGGGTCGCTATATTGACGACTGCATCCTGCTCTGGTCGGGTACAGAAGAAATGCTATTGTCCTTTTTTGAATATCTGAATGACAACAATTGGGAGATTAATTTCACTATGGCACACAGCACTGCTAAAATTGAATTTTTAGATGTGGAATTTTATGTCGTTAATGATACACGTCAAAGCAGGCTGAACCTGCGACGCCGGAAAGCCATGTGGATTCTACGTTTACGTACTGTGGGTCAGGGCTTAAATTATGATCAGGAATTGCAATATTTCTTAGGGGCCTAGAAAATTACTGATGAGGCATGCTTTCCAGTTGTGATTAACATTTTAGTCAAGAGGGACCCACTATATGAGAGACGAGGATATGATGTAGGAATAGAATCAAATTTTTGTGTCAACCATCTTTGGACATGTTTTTCCGCAAATAATATATTTTTCAAATGAGGCTTGTATTTCAGGACACACACACTATGCACTATATTTGATATCGAAAGAATCATGTAATCAATTTTTGATGCATTTTGGACAGTGTTCTTGGGGGTTGTGTATAAGGAAATACATTTGTTGCTCCGAAAGATGACAAAATCTTGTATGATATGTGGAACCAATTTATTACCAATGGGCTTTTTATTGTGTTAGATACTTACCAAGGACATGATGCTCTTAGATGTGAAAAGAAAAATGGGAGGAGTATCGTGTTTATTGTGAACTATCTGTAGAGAGTACCTTATGTTGGGGGTGCTTTGCGCTCGAGATCAGGAGAAAACAACAAAAATGTAAATATGTTATATTCAGAAATTATATTGATGAGAATTATATAACTAACTAGCAGCCCGTCCCGACGTTGTCTGGGTATGAAATAGAATGTGTGTATTTGGCAAGGGCAATTTATTTTAAAATCCCGCGGTAGACAACATTTTTTGTTTCATTAGAATAGGGACGGAGAAGGCCCAGCTGCAGCCCTGGTTGATGTTAGCAGGCACGTGTAATTGGTGTAGTGATCCGCCGCCTGAGCCCGGCTACAACCCTGGTTGATGTTAGCAGGCGCGTGTAATGTCGTTGAATGAGAGAGTTATCAGCCGCGGGTAAATCCGTTTCATGAGAGAGTTGTGTGACAGCGAGTCGGAGAGGCTGCAGTAATTGTCCCCGCAGACACGCTCATTTGCGTGTTCCCCCGCTGGAGGCCCAGATGAAGGCCTGTTTGATGTTAGCAGGCGCGTGTTCTCCCGCTTGAGGCCCAGCTGCAGCCCTGGTTGATGTTATCAGGCGCATGTAATTAGTGTACTGATCCGCCGCCTGAGCCTGGCTCGAGCCCTGGTTGATGGTAGTAGGCGTGTGTAATTTGGTTGAATGAGAGAGTTCAGTAACAGCGCGCAGGAGAGGCTGCAGTATCGTTACTTACCAGGCCTCCAGGTAAATGCGTTTGTCACACCCCCAGCACACGGCCACAGCAGACGATCTTCTGATTAATGTACGACCCACATGGCATGAAGGGCGGAACGTAGCACACGCCCCCATCGTTTCTCACGCCCCAAGCGTGCCCCTGGATGCGGCGCAATTGTGTTCAAATGGCATGAAGGCCGGACACACGACCCCAGCGTTTCTCACGTCCCCTGCATGTCACGCCCCCAGCGTGTCACGTCCCCAGCGTGCCCCTTGATGCTGCGCAGCAACGTAATTGGCGCTTGTATGTACGACTCACATGGCATGAAGGGCGGACACACGCCCCCAGCGTTTGTCACGCCCCCAGCACACGCCCACAGCCTACGTTGTGATGGATGTACCACACGCCCCCAGCCCACACCCACAGCACAACCCAGACACGCCCTCAAGGGACTACTTTGCTGGCACGGTTCTTTTACCTTTTAAATGTATAGAGGAGTTGGCCTAACGGCTAAGGCGCTCGACTTCGGACCTGGGGATCTGAGTTCGAGTCTTGGTAACGACGTCAAACATCCTGTGATTCTGGGCAAATCACTTAATCTCCCCGTGCCTAACAAAAATGAATGTGTGTCCTCATGTAACGTAACTGGTGCTATGTAAAGCGCTCTGATACCTGATTCAGTTCGGGTCAAGTTCGCGATATATAAAACTCTGCAAAAAAATATATATATATGGTGGTCATCTACATAGCCTATGACCTTCTGCTGCAACTTCCCTTTCCAACGCTGTATTGGATGTTGTGATTGGTGCTGTGGGTACTGAGATTACCCACCTCAAAGGTTTGGGCTCTCTCTTTATAATATTAGTATGGATGGATATGTTAGCTATGTAGCTAAGATAAATATACATGGGGTAATCTACAGAAAAAATCTGTACGAAAGACAATAGGACAAAAAGATGTAATGGTCGCTTCAAGAATGGGATACAATTATATATTCTTTAATCATTGATGTGGTGTGTATAGACGTGCATAATATGTGAATAGGACATTGAATCATAAACGGAAAAGAAAGACTAGGATATAGATTGGCACGTGACCGGGTGGCGACTAACACTGGGGTGACGATCATTAATTAAAAGAGGACTATGATTTGGTAGGTCGCATCATTGGGTGTTGATTTGCACTGGGGTGTTTGTTCTTAACGGTGTTATATCTCCAGTTGGGAATTAAATACATCAGAAATCTGTGTGGCACGAACCACTGGCCTCTTAGCAGAACCCACTACGAATCGTTTTCGAAAGGTGGTCACTTTGGTTATGGCCGCTGTATTATTATGATCCTCTACTTCCGGTTTTACGCGTTCTAGTCTCCCGACCTGGGGCGTGTTTTTCACACTGCCGGTTAAAAACTTAAGTCCTGGGTCTTCCGGTCACATGTCACAACATACAGTGAGCAGTGAACCGGGAACCCCGTACGGAATGGACTGATCTTTTCTACTGTGAGTATTAACTGCCGAAGTTTACATATGTTTTACTAAATTCGATTCAGAACGTGTTTTTAATTAGTGCCCCTACCGTTTTTTTCGCTTATAGATTTATGCATGCTATAGCCATCCACTGCAGCATAGCGTGGGGTTCCCTGATGCCGTAGGAACAAGTTAAAAAGGTAACATTCCTTTAACCACACGTATTTACCTGAGTGATGGACCACAATTAGTGTTTGCGTCATGCACAAGGGTGCTATTGACTTCATAGAAGTTTTGTATGCTTATTTCTTTGCAGAGCGCCTATGTACTCGTAGTCGCGGCCATATAACGACCTTTTTCAAATGTGCCTTATATATTTTTTACAGACTTCCAAGAGGATTAACACATTGTGCTACGGTAGGAATTGGAACTCAACACGATCGAATCGTCACTGTATAACGAGGGATTGGGGGCTCAACTTTATCAGCTTTATTTAGAGCTGATTTGGTGTTTTTTTCTTTTCTGTTTCCTTGTCCCCGCCCCTTATGCAGACATTTTTTACTTGGAAGCGTACTTGATCTTCCCTTGACCACTGATGACAACTGGCCCCGCCGGGTCGGAATTATAACCGGTGGACCGGTGAGCCACATTGCCATTTTTTTGAGTTACACGTCCTGTGCCCATATCTTTTGAGAACGGCGATTTCTTGCAATACGTATCAATCCTTATTTATATTCCTGACCTCCCTTTGTTCTCTATTCTTAATATATTTTTTTGACAGACCTTTACCGTTTGTGCGACACGACCGCAAGGTATGTCGTTTTTAAGATACTCTCCATTGTGGGGGTGTGTGATGAATACATCACTGGATTTTTTTAGGATCGGGGCACACGTTACGTTGCATGGAGCACGGGTGTGTCCTGGGTGACTAATGTTCTCACTACTGGTTAGTGTTGGTGATACTTTGCAAGATAGACGTAACGTGCACGTCTGTATATGTAGGACTAATGTTCTTACTACTGGTTAGTGTTGTAAACACTCTGTAGGATAAACATAATTTGCACGTTTATACATGTAGAACCATTGGGAACGACTTGTGTTGCCTTAACCATCTTTTTACCAAACGCGTCTACACATGTAACACATTCACTGAGCACCACTGTTTTATGCTCTGATGCACCTGGTATTTCAGATGTTGTTGTTGCTAGAGAAGATCATGTTTGATGTATCAGATGTTCCATGGTATATTTTGTATCTTTTTCCAGCCCTGAGGAGTCGCGTGAACCCTGTTCCTAACGCGATGAAACACGTGTCGGCTGGCCTTTGGAACAATTAAAAATCTGCTTTGAATCTCAAATGTTTAAGAAATCAACGATTATTGCTGTCTCTGTTCTTATACTTTTTCTCTGTTCATATTCGCAATACGAATGTTTAAGACTGTTGTTCATGTGTGCATAGGCAATTTTTGCTATCAGCATGCAAGCCAGTGCTGCCACCGACCACAGATACCGTTCTGTCCCCTTCCTGCGGCTGAGATTAACTTGGGCAGAACAAAAGATTTCCTGTAGAGGAGAGGCGTTAACCCCTCTCCTTTAGAATTAGTTGTCTCTGGGCTAGGATGGAGGTGCTTTCGAGTGCCTCCAGACTGCTTTGAAAGACATATTTGGAGCCCTCCTTACATAAACTGGTTTACTCCGGTGCAGGGGCCCTCAGCTCCTGCACTGGCGCGAAACCATACAAAGGACAGGGGAGTAGCCATTCCCCTGTCCAGCACCTCCAACAAGGAGGGGCCCAGAGATCTACCAGGTGGTCACTTGATTCTGCCATCTTGAAAGTAAGGTAAGTAGAGGCCCCTGGGAGCATCTGACTGGTCAGTTCACCAGAGTAGTGTCCCCGACACCTCATGACAGGTGAGTCACTGCAGAAGCTGTGCAACTCCCGGGTTACTTAAGGGCTCTTTTGAGGGTGGGACCATGGATTCAGCTGGACCAAGATTACTCTGCAAGACTCTTTAGCTGCTAGACAATGGAACCTGATGCTGGACTAGTCGGGCCCCAAGACAAGACTACATCTGGTAGGAAAGACCCTACTGCGATTTTGTCCCTGCACTCTGCAAAGATACTGCAACCTCCATGGCTGTGCATCCCTTGGGGTCACATGGACTCTGTGTGCATCAAGGACAGCAAGAAGGAATCTCCTTTGAATTGAAGGTGTCACTCCCCTGCATCCGCAGGCACCTCAACAAGGACTGGCTTGTGGATCCTGCTGCCCCACAGACTCTCCAAGGCTCCGAACACAGGTGCTGGTTTTGTTGCTCTCCCGAGTTCGGACCTGTCTTCTGTGCACCTTGAAGAACTGTAAGCCCTTGCTGGAGTTGCTGGAACCGAGTCCCTTTGCACTGTGTCTGTTTGCTGTTGCCAAGGCTTGTTGACTTTCCAGTCCAGAGGTCTTTGAGTTCCAAGAAGCCCCAACCTAAAGCATCACAAAGCTGCAAAAGTAACGTCCTCACTGTACCGCTTGTGACGTGAGCCAACATCATCAGTGTGCTGCTAAGACCTCTATGTGACTTCCTGTGCCTGCTACAAAAGAGACTGACTCAATGGGGTCCGCATCGACACTGGATCTCCTGCTAACAGATGGCCAGACCTAACTTATATGTAGTGGGTGAGTTCCACGGACAGTGCTGGTCCCCATTTCTGCATTTCATCCTGCAACACGTATGTTGCATTTGCCAAGACTTGTTTGTGGTCCTGCTGGCCAGTGACCCCCATGCGATTGGTCGACCGACATGGGACAGCTTGTGGACGGCTCCTGAGATCCTACAGTGTCACCTGGACTCCATAGCTGCATCTTCATGGCCTATGTCCTACAGTGTAGTACCCCTGATTAGGGCTGGCATTGTGCCCGTGCACCTCCTGGACAAATCCAGGTGTCTTGAACTCTGACTCCTCTCTCCGTAGGAACTCCGCATCCAGAATTCACACCTAGGTTCCACCAACCTGGTCCATGCGTCACTGTAGCAACTGGAAAGCCGAGGTACCATATTGACTCCAACGGGCTGTTCCGACAACACGTTACACCTTTGCACTTCTTGGTGTAGGTATCCTGCTTCGCTGGGTATCCAGGGGTTGGGGTGCTCTCCAACCTCTCTTGTTCCAACGGGTTTCCTTGGGGTCCTCGGGGAAGGGTCCTGAAACGTTACAAACCTTACCGCGACATCCCCATGTTATTCATATGGACACCGACCCAGGGTAGCACCTCTGCACACGGGTGCCTATGGAATCCTAGTAACTTACCTTGGGTGGTTCCATGCTTCCCCTGGTCTATAGATCCTTGGGAGGTAGTCTCGATTAGGCACCCTTTTCACATTAATTTTTTTAGTATATGGTTTGGCCCCCCTATAGAGAGAGGCCCATGCATTTTATGCGCTTACTCACCTGTTTTCATCGTGTATTTGTTGTATATTCATATCTCAGGGTAAGAAATATACCAAAGTAGTTTAGTGGTTGGTACTATAATACATATTACATATTTTACTTATTTTTCTAACACTGGTGTGGTTATTTCCTGAGTGAACATCACTGCCTGATTTACGTGGTAAATGTACCATGGTCTTGACAATGGACTGCTCCCTTCCCTACACCGCCCACCTGGTAGCTGCTTTCTCAGTGGCTTCTGCTGACCCTCTAGTTAGTAGTTTGAGGCCCTCTTCCACCCGCAGGGTCCCGCCTGCACCTCATCCATGGTAGTCCAGTGGTAGTGCGTCTCTGGTCTGCCGCTGCGCTGCCCTCTGTCTCTCTGCTCTGCCTTCTTTCTTTCTGTTCGCTCTCTTCATGCCACTACCTTTGCCCCTTTTTTGCCTTTTGCTGCTTTTTGCACATTATTCTTCTCTGCTTCTTTTTTTCCCGCCACTGTGATCCTCTGCGGCTTCACCTCCTTCAGTGCGACTTTTCTGCTCCCCGTGTTTCCCGCCTCCCAACTGTCCAGCCCTCCACTGCACACTACTTAATGGTGGTCGCTGAGCAGTGAAGGTGCAGTCCACTTGGCAGTGGACTGCTCCCTTCCCTACACAGCTCTGCCTGATTGATGCTGCTGACCCTCTGGTCAGTAGTTCGAGGCCCTCCTCCACCGCAGGCTCCTGCCTGCGCCTCATCCCTGGTGGTCCAATTGTCAAGTGTCTCTGCTCTGCTGCTGTGCTGCACTCTGGTCATTCTGCTCTGCCTTTTCTTTCTGTTTGTCTCTCTCTTCCTCCATTCCACTGTCCATGGCTACTTGTTTGCTTTTTGCAATATTTGGGCATTTTTCCTCTCTGCTTCTTTTTTCCCAGCCGCTGCTCCCCACTTTTACCGCCTCCCAGCTGTCCAGACCTCCCCTGCACACTACTTAATGGCGGCTGCTGCGTAGTGAAGGTGCAGTCCACTGATCTTGGCAGTGAACTGTTCCCTTCCCTGCACAGCTCCAGCTGGTAGCTGCTGCCTCAGTAGCTGCTGTGACCCTCTGGTCAGTAGTTCGTAGCCCTCCTCCACCAGCAAGCTTCCATCTGCACCGCATTCCTGGTGGTTCAGTGGTAGAGTCTCTACTCTGCTGCTCCGCTGCCCTCTGTCTCTCTTCTCTGCCTTCTTTCTATCTGTTTTTCTCTCTCTTCCTTCATTCCACTGTCCTTAGCCACTTTTTTGCCATTTGCCACTTTTTGGCCATTTTTCTTTTCTTCTTCTTCTTTCCCAGCCGCAGCTATCCCCAACAGCTTGCCTCCCTCCAGTGCCACTTTCCCGCTTCCTGCGTTTCCCACCTCTCAACTGTCCAGCCCTCCCCTGCAAACTACTTAATGGCGGCAGCTGATCAGTGAAAGTGCAGTCCACTAATCTTGGCAGTAGACTGCTCCCTTCCCTGCACGCTCCGCCAGGTAGCTGCTGCTGACTGTCTGGTCAGTAGTTCGAGGACCTCCTCCAACCCTAAGCTCCCGCCTGCGCCTCATCCCTGGTGGTCAAGTTGTAGAGCATCTCTGATCTGCTGCTGCCCTATGTCTCTCTGCTCTGCCTTCCTTTTTTCTCTCTCTTCCTCCATTCCACTGTCCTTATCCACTTTTTTGCCTTGTGCCACTTTTAGGTATTTTTCTTCTATGCTTCTTTTTTTCCCGCCACTGCAATCCCCCGTGGCTCCGCCCCCTCCACTGGCACTTTCCGACTCATCACATTTCTTGCCTCCTAGCTGTCCATCCCTCCCACGCACACTACATAATGGTGGGCACTGCGTAGTGAAGGTGCAGTCCATTGATCTTGCCCGTCTGCGCCTGGACCACACCCAGCGCCATGTTCCCTGGTTCTCGGACCATTCACTGCTATGACGCCAACAGCTTCAATGCCCTTAACACTGGACGCCACTTCCCTTTCCAGCTGGACATCGTGGATGGACATCCAAGGCCCTTTCTCCTGCTGGAACTGAAGCTGCACCTTCGCTTGCCACTGCACACCAGCCACACCCACTGCGCAACCGACAAACACCGGCTGCCTGAAAAGCATCCTGCTGAACACACGTTCCTCCCACAAACACGCCTTTGAGAGCTGGGACCTGCTCGACTCTGTCGACCCCGACATGCATTCCTCATGGAAACATGGATGAATTCCACCTCTTCCCTGGGCTTCGTCACCACCATCCCAGAAGGTTACAAGATCATCCACAAGAAGCGCGTCAACAAACCGGGGGGAGGCATCGCAATCGTACACAAACGCACCCTCCTCGCACAAACTACGCAGAAGACCTCCCGACCCACATGGAGCATCTCCACTTCCAGGTCCAGACCAACTGGAACACCACCCTCTGCAGCACCCTCATCTACAGACCCCCCGGACGTCATCCACCCTTCAGGGATTCCATTATCAACTTCTCGCACCCCACGTCCTCACCTCTACAGACTACATCCTCCTTGGCCCCCTCAACTTTCACCTGGTCAACTCCAGTGAAAAAAACACCTAGTCTCTGTTGGAGACCCTCGCCACCGTGGGACTCAATAAACTGGTAACCTCCTCAACCCACTCAGCAGGACACACGCTTGACCCCATTTTCACTGCCAGCAACAACAACACCTTTAGCCACACCACCAAGCTCCAATGGACCGACTACTGCTGCACCCACTTCTCCTTCAGCAAACCTACCATACACCACCACGCCCACCGCTACCCTTGCAGCAGTTGGAACAAGGTCACATAAGAACAGCTCACCACCGCCGTCAGCAAAACCCCTCCACCAACATCCACTGATGCCAACACCTCAGCACGCAACTTCCACTGATGGATCTCCGACTGCATTGACTCTTTGGCTACCCTCTAGAAAGTCCCAAGCAAGCAACGCTCCTAGAAAGCCAGCTGGTTCTCCACCACCCTTCATGAGTCCAGCGCACCTGTAGACCGATCGAGAAGAGATGGAAGTGCAGCAAGACCCCGGAAGACCACTTAGCCTTCAAGACCACTGGCACCACACACCACCACCTCATAAAAACAAAGAAGAAAGAGGCCCTGCAAGTAAGGATCAACCCCAACGCACTTAATAGTAAAGAACTTTTTGCTATGGTCGCTAGACCCAGCACAGAGACCGCAGACATCCCCCCACCCAAGACTCTGCAACAAACTCGACACTTACCCAAAACCCTCCCACCACATGACGCCCAACCCACCCGATCTTACTCAACTGCTTTCCCCTCACTGCGGACTACACCCTCAAGATCATGAATAGCACCCACTTTGGATCTCCCTCGGAACCCTGCCCACATCCCATCTTCAACAGAGCAGCCACCACTATCGCCCCAACTCTGCCGCACCATCAACTGCTCCAACTACACCGCCGCCTTCCCGGAAGATTTGAAACACGCAGAGATCAACCCCATGCTGAAGAAACCCTCTGTTGACCTGTCAGAGCTCAAGAATTTCAGACCCATCTCTCTTCTCCCCTTCCCAGTCAAGGTTATCAACAAGGCCATTATCACCCATCTTTCAGAGTTCATCAAAGCAAACCACATTCGTAACCTCTCCTAATTCAGCTTCCAAAGCAACCACAGCACCGTGACCGCTCTCCTTGACCGAGGTGAGACTGCAGCACTCATCCTCCTGGACATCTGGGTCGCCTTCGATACGGTTTCTTACCGCACCCTATTCTCAAGACTTCATGACGCCTGCAACCCCGACAAAGTCCTGGAATGGATCTGCTCCTTTCTCACTGGCTGAATACAGAACGTCAGACTACCTCTGTTCCTCTCAGAACCCATAGAGATCCCTTCCTCAGGGGCTCCATCTCCACCACCTATGACGACTCCTGGTGGCCCGCAGCGCTTTGTACCCCCCCCCCCCTCCCTTACCCACACCATGCACGGAACCTCTGCAACATCCTGGACTCCTCACTAAACATGAACCACCAGATCAACGCTGTCTCATCATTCTGCTTCCACACACTTCGCCCACTCCGAATGATTACCTAGTGGATCCCCACAGAGTCCAGAAAGACAGTCACCCACGCACTCATCAGTAGCAGAATCAATTACGGCAACACACTCTACACCAGCATCACCCAGAAACTTCTTAAGAAACTGAAGAACATTCAGAACGCCTCTGCCAGAATCATCCTCAACATTACCCACCGCAGCCACATAACCAGACTCCTGAGAGACCTACACTGGCTTCCAGTAAATTAAATAAACACCTTCAAGCCCCTAATACACGCCTAAAAAAAGGCTACACGACACGGGACCTGCGTACCTCACTGCCACGCATTTCCGGAACCTCCAGTCAGCCCAACTGGCCATGGCTACCATCCAACATATCCGCAAGACCACAGCCAGAGAAAGATCCTTCTCATACCTCACAGCAAAGACCTAGAACACACTACCTTTCCACCTCAGGCAATCATTGTGACTGCCTCACTTCAGGAAGGACCTCAAGACCTGCCTTTTTTTTTTTCAGAACAAGATTTTATTGTTGTGCTGGATAAGATTGCAAGATATCCACAGCACTCCGAACACCGGAGGAGCTGTGAGCATAGTATCAAAAATGCAAAGGAAAGCAATCAACATAGTATTACATATTAATCAGTATCATCAAACAGACCCTATTCCCCCCACCCCACAAGAACTACCCCCTACCTGTGTCCCCCCCAGCCCCGTTCACGATGTCCATCCTGGTCAAGCAAAGTAGTCCGTATGAAAATAGCAATACACTCTTACCCACGCCCTGGTACTTAAAACAATTGTTCACCAGTTACATCTTATTGCATTGGCGGCTCCAGCCACAGCCCCCTGTAATCCGCCCACCTCTTCCAGATTTTGTAGTGCTTTCTAGGGCAGCCACGGGCCTCAAACACCAGGCGTTCCAGCCCCATAAAGTAATCCAATCCCTGTTTCCAGTCCTCTAATGGGGGGCTCTAGGGTTTTTCCAGGCACGGGCCAAGTCCCTTTTAGCCACCGTAAGTCCCAGGAGTAGTAAGTGTCATTTGTAGATGTTGCCACCCACCCGCTCCATGACATGTAAAAGACCCAGCTGCGATGTGCGGGGGAGCTTCCAGCCTAGCACCTCATCCAAGCAGTCCCAAACACGCGACCAGTATCCTTCCAATGCCCCGCAGGACCATATCGTGTGCATGAAAGTGCCCACATCTCGGCCACATCTCAGACAGTCCGGGGAGGCAATCAAACCAGCCCTACACAGTCTCTCTCTCGTGTAGTAAGCCCTGTGCAGGTATTTAAATTGGATAAAACGCAGTCGAACAGCGATTGCCGCCTCCCTCGGAGCCGCAAGAGTCTCCCTCCAACTCTCCTCATCCAGTTCTCCCACATCTCTCTCCCAGGTGGACCGTAGGTTATCCAGAGAGGGGGAGCAGTGAATAATTAGTGACTGATAGATGCGGGATATTTTCTTTTCAACGAGTTCCCCCATAAACAACTTAGCTTCTAGAGGGCTAAACTCCGGCAGAGAGTCCAGCCCCTCCAGGGCAGGGGTGATGGCGTGACGAAACTGCAGATATTTAAAGAATTGTGTAGTAGGCATATCGTATTCATCCCTCCGTTCCTGAAATGATTTACGGGTCGTGCCCTTCATGACGTGGCCCAACGCCGAGATCCCTATCGCATCCCAGCCGCGAAACCCCTGCAAGGCTGCAAGTGCCGGTAGGAGGCCATTGTGCCACAGCGGGGTCTCCTCCGTCAGCCTATTCCACCATCCCATGCGGCCAAAGGCTTGACGCCATATTTGGAAGACCACCTGTGTAACCACTGGGAGTCTCCTCCTCTTTCCCGCCGAGTATAGCAACGTATGTAAGGTGTCAGGGTCCATCAAGTACCTCTCAAGGGCATAGGCCGGATCACTCCGATCTCCATACCACCACTCGTTTAATACCAACAAGTGAGAAGCTTGATAGAAAGATAGAATATCCGACGACGCCAGGCCACAACAATATGTGGAAAGGAAGCAGGTGCGGAGTGCCACACGTACAGCACCCCAGCCCAGAGGAAGCGACCCAGCGCCGAGTTGACCTGGCGAAACCATTGCGGCAGGACAGGGTAGGGGTGGTTCTGTAGTTGATAGAGTAGACGGGGAAGGGCCACCATCTTAACAAGCATTGAAAATGCAATAGGTATCGCAATAGAAGAGTTTAACATTTTTCGTTTTGCAAATGGATGAGTGGCGTTGCGTGGATGAGTGGCGTTGCGTGGATGAGTGGCGTTGCGTGGATGAGTGGCGTTGCGTGGATGAGTGGCGTTGTTTGTGTGAGTGGCGTTGTTTGTGTGAGTGGCGTTGCGTGTGTGAGTGGCGTTGCGTGTGTGAGTGGCGTTGCGTGTGTGAGTGGCGTTGCGTGTGTGAGTGGCGCTGTTGTTTCAGTGGCGCTGTTGTTTCAGTGGCGTTGCGTGTGTGAGTGGCGTTGCATGTGTAAGTGGCGTTGCGTGGTTGAGTGGCGTTGCGTTGTTGAGTGGCGTTGCATGTGTGAGTGGTGTTGCGTGGATGAGTGGCGTTGCCTGTGTGAGTGGCGTTGCGTGTGTGAGTGGCGTTGCGTGTGTGAGTGGCGTTGCGTGGCTGAGTGGCGTTGCGTGGCTGAGTGGCGTTGCGTGGGTGAGTGGCGTTGCGTGGGTGAGTGGCGTTGCGTGTGTGAGTGGCGTTGTGTGTGTGAGTGGCGTTGCGTGTGTGAGTGGCGTTGCGTGGTTGAGTGGCGTTGCGTGGTTGAGTGGCGTTGCGTGGTTGAGTGGCGTTGCGTGTGTGTGGCGTTGCGTGTGTGAGTGGCGTTGCGTGTGTGAGTGGCGTTGCGTGTGTGAGTGGCGAGAATATATACATTGAATAAATGCAACAATATGGTTTCAATTGAGATGTGGTCTAATTTGTTCTAGATGAACCATATTGTATCATCGCGCCTTTGTTTGCGCTGCTTGGTCGACGGCGTTTCGATCCTCTTACCTTTAGATCATCATCAGGACTGGGTTGGTGGAAACAGTGCTGTACAAGGGGGTAAGGGAGGGGGTTAGAGGGATAGAGTGATTTTAAAGGCATCGCAGGCGAACTACATTCGAAGGGGACAGAGTAGCGGGGGTACGGAGGATGGGGGGTATATGAATGGATCACCCACAAACCGGGATTGGTAGATATGGCCCATGGGAGGGGGTAGGACCTGGAAGTCGCGGGTGAAGAGCTGAAGCGGAATGATCGCGCTAGGGGTGCGAAATCAAGGAAGGTTGCGTAGGGGTAATAGCTAGGGAGCAGCGCAATGATCAATGAGGTGTTGGGTATGTTGGGAGAGCAGCAGGGGGCTGCGCGAGGGAGGACTGACGTGGGAGGGGGAATGGAGCGCATGTCATGAGTTGGGCTGCGTGGGGAGCGTGCTAGGTGGCCAGCGAGGATCGGGCTGGTCAACAGGTGTGGGTACCCGGTCGAGTTAGGCTCACCTGGTCGTTCGAAGTCGGGAGGGAGAAAGGGAATAATCTAGTGGAAAGAGTGGTCCAATCCAAGGGGGATCCGTTGGATGTGAGTCTGCGCAGTTATCCAGTGTGGATCGGCAGGGTGGAAATGAATCTGGGAGGGAGGAAAACGGCATGGGTTACAGATGTGCTCCGCGACCGGAGCAGGAGGCATGACGGGGCAAGGGGAAGTTAAGGCTCACCTGGTCGTTCTAAGTCGGGGGGGGGGAGAAAGGAACGAATCTAGTGGACAGAGTGGTCCGATCCAGGGGAGATCCATTGGATGTGAGTCTGCGCAGTTATCCAGCGTGGATCGGCAGGCTAGAAATGAATCTGGGAGGGAGGAAAACGGCACGGGTTACAGATATGCTCTGCGACCGGAGCAGGAGGCATGACGGGGCAAGGGGAAGGAAAGGCTCACCTGGGAGGAGGCAAGGGAAAACCAGTATTGGCGGAGGCTGAGGCTCCGGTTCCGTTGGACAGGTTCGTAATTGCAAGGGAATCCTGTCTGGTGTGGTAAAGGCGTCGATCCGTGAGTGATCGGCCGGGGATCGAGAGTAATTCAGGAGGCGGAAAGGAGGCTAGTTAGCGAACACATAATCGTGTCATGGAGCGATCTCGTGATCGGGAGCAGAGACGGAACACGTACCTTAAGCGGGGTCTGTCGTGGAGTGAATCCAAGTTGCCATGGAAACGCAGGCAACAGTGGGAGGTTAAAAGTACTTGGAGGGGAGTGGCTGGGACTGGGGTGGGCGGGAAAAGGCCGTGACGTGTGGGGGGGCGGGAACAGGGGAACCTGGGCTAGCTGTGTGTGCTGGGCGTGTACCAGGAGAGGAGGCAGCAATCCAAGTGCATATAGAAACATTAGGCACAAGAACAGGCTAAAAAGAGTGCAGATGTGCAGGTTAGCCCGTGGCTCCTGCATAAAGTATTGACATGTAGCTAAACCATACAAATAAAAATCCGGCATGATTATACAACAATTACATACAGTTACAGCAATATTCTTGTATTTAGCAGGGAATTGCATAACAATTACATATAATTACAGCAATAATCGTGTGTATAATTTGTGTATATGTGGGAGCACATGGGAAGGGGAGGGGGGAGGAGAAATGCGACACGGCGGGCAGGGGAGGGGGCGGAGCGGGGAGAGGGTGTTAAAGCAGCCGGCTGAGGGAAAAGGGAGGGGGGAGGAGAAATGCGACACGGCGGGCAGGGGAGGGGGCGGAGCGGGGAGAGGGTGTTAAAGCAGCCGGCTGAGGGAAAAGGGAGGGGGGAGGAGAAATGCGACACGGCGGGCAGGGGAGGGGGCGGAGCGGGGAGAGGGTGTTAAAGCAGCCGGCTGAGGGAACTGATGTGCACGAGCTTTTAAGCTCAATGCGCATGCGCATTGAGCTTGAATTTCACGGGCACTGCAAGGAATCGCCACGATTCCTTGCAAGTTGGTTAAAGACTGTTTAAGCCCCAATAGTCTCGCAAGCTCGATGCGCATGCGCATCGACAGGCGATACCTAAAAATGGCCGAGCGGCCATACACATTCAGGGGCATGCGGGACCATGTTTTCATATCGGACCGAACTCTGTCCCACACCGGGACGATGTTGCGTTCCCACGAGACTCCTGGTATATCTGTTAAAAATACTCTGAGGTATTTAAAGCCCCCCACTGCTTCCTGTAGAGTCGACGCCCAGTTGCCGAGTGCCGTGCCATTGCCCATAGTCCAAAGAGTAGACTTCTTCTCATTAAGATAAAGTCCCGAGACCTCTCCAAGCCCCCGCATAATTTCGAGGAAACTCGGGCCTGACCTGTTGAGGTCTGTGAGAAAGAACAGCACGTCTTCCGCATAGAGAGCGATCCTATCAGACGGCCCAGATTCCCACTCAAACCCCCTCACCTGCGCGTCCATGCGTACCCCCGCTGCAAGAGGTTCCATGGCGAGGGCAAATAGATATGGCGAGAGGGGGCACCCGTGGCGCGTGCCCCGTTCGATTGGGAAGGTGTCCGAGATCGCGCCCGCCACTCGCACCGATGCCGTCAGATCTGTATAGAGCAATCGGACATATGAGAGAAAGTGGGGTCCAAGATTCAAACGAGGCAAGAGCGCATGCAGGTAAACCCAGCTCAGCGAGTCAAAGGCTCTATCTATGTCAGCCAACAACAGTGCCGCCTGAGTTCCGGTAGCTCGCATCATTTCCAGGGCCACTTGGGCCCGCCTAATATTGTGCCTGGTAGCCCTGTGCGGCATAAAGCCAGCTTGGTCCGGGTGGACCAGGGTGGTAATGAATGGGAGGAGGCGGTTGGCGAGGGCCTTGGCCAGTATCTTCGCCTCAATATTCAGAAGTGAAATAGGGCGATAGGATTCATGGCGATCGGGAGGCCTCCCGGGCTTGCAAAAGACCACTATCTCAGCGTGCCTCCAGTCTCGCGGCAGGTGGCCGGATTCCCTAGCAGCATCTAGCGCTTTCTTATAATGCGCCCCTAGTTGGAGATGATACCTTCGGAAAAACTCGCACGGGAATCCGTTAGGCCCTGGGGCCTTCCCCGTGTTTAATTCTCCAAGGGCCCTCCCCAGTTCTTCTGCGGACAATGGAAGCTCAAGAACACTGCGTTCGTCGTCAGAGATCCCCCGCGGTGGGAGATCCGCCAGAAATTTATCGATGTCTGCTGCTGGGAGGGATTCCCTAGGGGAGTATTGCGCCGCATAGTAGCGCGCAAAGCTGTCGGCAATTACTCTCGGATCTGACAGAGAGCCTCCGGCCTCATGTCGTAGCGCCGCTAATGTCGGCGCCTGAAACGTGCCATGACAGAGCCTATACTTAATCGTGCTGGATTTATCCCCCCACTGGTAGATTCTGCTCTGAGTCGCGAGCCACACTTGGCGCGACTCTTCAAGTTGTAAGGAGGCAGTGTCTCTTTGTGCCTGCAGCAGTCGCCTGATATCTTCCTCGCCACCCGTTTCAGTGCATTGTCTCTCAAGGGCACGGACGCGGTCTGCAGCCCTCTTCAAGTCCTCTCCTGGAGTCCTACGGGCTTTCGCGCACCAGGCTATATCCACTCCTCGGAGTGTGGGCTTCAACGCCTCCCAAAGAGTCACATCATTAACCCCTGCCCCTTCATTATCGGTCCAATAGTGTGCTATGGCCTCTCGCATATGAGACTGATAATCGTCCTGTTGTAAATGCCAGGTAGAGAGGCGCCATCTAAACAGCTGCCGTCGCCTATCTAGGAGGATATCGATCGCAATGGGGGAATGATCAGAGAGCCCACGCGACAATACAGCTGTCGACTCCACTCTCCCTATCTTGGTACAAGGAACAAACAGGTAGTCCAGCCTTGAGAAGGAGTTATGGACAGCCGAAACATAGGTGAATTCCCGACTATGTGCATCTTGGTAACGCCAAGCATCCGTCCAACCCAAGCCTATCACCATATCATTCAACTTCGTAGGGGCAGCTGTCGGTTGCCCACCACCCGGCCTGTAGCGATCTATAGTGCCGTCCATAACATCATTCCAGTCTCCTCCGATCACGGCCAGCACATCCGGAATCTCAGTCCAAACAGTAAACAATTTCTCCGCAAGAGACCATTGCAGCGGGGGGGGGCATACACACTGCCAAAGACCACTGGTTCACCACCAATCATTCCCCTAACAAACACATATCGACCGTGGGCATCAACCCACTGTGTAGAGTGAACATATGACACCCTGCGGTGAATGATCACACAACCCCCCGGGACCCTCTGGCAAAACCAGCATGAAACACCTGTTGATAGCCATAGCGGTGCAGGCTGAGGGTCTTGGTACCGAGAAGGTGGGTTTCCTGCAATAGTAAAACATCCGCCTTCTCTTTTTTCCCCTGTCGCAGCACAGCACCTCTTTTAATTTTATCTAGCATGCCCCTTACATTCCAGCTCACTATACGTAGCGCCGCCCTAGGGAGCTCCGAAGCAGGGCTTCTAGCCGCCATCAATTGGGTAAGTTAACAATCGCCTAGGTGCATGGGAGTGCAATTGCTTTACATCATTAATCGAACTTGGTGGACCATCGTGTTATGAAGAGGTACCCCTAAGTTCCCCAGCCTCATGTGTCCCCCCACCCCCAAACCCTGAACCAGACCCCAACTCAACTCCCTAAGCACCCGCCTCCCCCCTATACCTCAGCAACATTGAAGTATCTGTCGCGGTGTAGGAGCACCCCAGCCTCCAACGGGAGGTCGGCAGCCACCCACTCCAATGGATCCCCATAAACCACTCCCTCAGCCCCCAACTAGCCCCGTAAGGGGGCAACCAACACCCGTGGAAACCTGGACTGCTGTTACCCCAAGGCAATTGTCCGCCTTACTGTACACCCCCCCATCCACCCTCGCCCCACATCCCATAACTGATATTCAATGTCTATAGCCAAGGATATCGGTGTTATTCAGAGCACGCTCACCACCCCCGGTCGGGCCAACCGAATCTTCTTGCCGATCTCCACTCGCAGCACCTCTTGGGGTCTCATCGTCTTTCACGGATCTACTGTCTGAGTAGCCGGAGGAGCTGTCCCCTGTGCAGCATCATTCTTGGCGGGGGATTTCTTGGTGGAGCGGGACCTCCAGTTGCTCCTGCTACGAGAACGACGGGGAGTCTGCCGCGGCGCCGTCGAGGAGGACGAGTCAGAGTCCCGAGCCGGCGGAGTGTGCGGCCGGACCCGAACTGTCTCATCGGTCCAGGTAAAGACTTCCTCCGGGGAATTGAAGAACAAAGTGCGGGACTGATAGATCACACGCAGACGGGCCGGGTAAAGTAGGGCATATTGGACCTTGAGGCCTCGCAGGCGGGCTTTAGCGTCTGTAAAGAATTGCCTTTGCCTCTGCACCAGCTTTGTATAGTCTGGAAAGATCAGAATTCGTTGGTTATCACACATGAGGGGTTCCTTCAAACGGGCTTGCTTCAGGATGGTGTCCCGTCGTGATAGTTAAGCAATTTGGCTATCACTGGTCGCGGGCGCTCTCCGACTGGCGGCTTAGGAGCAAGCGCCCTGTCCGCCCGCTCGATGACAAAATAGCGCGAGAGGGACTCCGGTGGCAGCCAGCCCTCCAGCCACTGAGTGAGAAAGGCCTCCATATCCCCCTTTTCGCAATCCTCCAGAAATCCAACAAACCGCAGGTTGTTGCGCCGAGCCCGCCCTTCGGCATCCTCCGTCCGGAGCGCCAGGCCCTTCTGAATTCCCTCCATGGTAGCCACTTTCTTTTTCAGTATGGCCACATCGTCCTCCACCCCGGTGATCCGTGTTTCAGCTTCTGTAATACGGGCCACTGCGTTGCGCAGGTCCTGGCGCAAGAGAGTCACATCTGCTCCAACTGCCCCTATTTTGGCGCCGAGAGTGTCTCTAGACTGGGTGATGGCAGCCAAGAGCGCTGCATTATCCGGCCCCTGAGTGGAGGGCCCCCGGAGGCCCCGGCCGACCCGCCCGCGCCGGTGAACTTGTCGAGGGTACCTTGTTTCGAGGCTCCGCTGCCGCCCCCGCCCCTGGTCATGGTTCGCGATTGGCAAGGTCAGTGTGACAGAAAGGCTATTTCCTGAGTCCCGGGGCAGCACCGCTCAGAGCCTGGAGGCCACCTCCGCCCGTCGTCCGTCTGCAGGCACCCCCACTGTTGTCCTCCCAAGGCACCGGGCTCAGGCGGTCAGGCAACTTACAACTTGGTCCGTCTCCGGTGACCCGCTCGGTCAGGCCGCCCTCTTCAGCGTCTGTCTCGTGGGTCTCCGAGACCCCACGGCGCAGCTCGCTTCAGCCCGCAGCTCCACTAAGTATTGCTCAAGGGACGGTCGGGTGGACTCCAGGCCCCGCCACACCTCTAGTCGTCCGGCGCGGTCAGCTCGCGACCAACGGGGCCATCCAGTGGGGCCACGCGTCGCACACTGTATATCACACCACTCTCTTAGCAGCCAGAGGACCGCCGCACCACAGTTGGGAGCCCGAGGGGGGCACGACGCTGCCCGACCCGACCGCCGAGTCCCAGCACACACGAGCAGCCTGGTGTGCGCCACTTCAGGAGCAGACCACGTGTATCTGTAAGGCCCCGTCCGCCGCGGCCCGATCGACCGCCGAGCCCCCAGCACCTACTCCTCTACTTCACCGCCCCTCAAGACCCGGCTGCGCACTCACCGCATGGGTCACGTCTCTGGGCTCAGGCGTTTCTCTGGGCCTCTGCCGTCGTCCTCGGTCAGCGCGTCTATGCCCCGCCGACCGCTGTCGCCGGGCCGCCGTCCAGGTCCCCAGCGCAGTGTCAGGGCCGACGGTCCACGCCACGGACCTCAGCTCACCAGCATATACACCGTGGTCGGAGGTGGGCGGCCCGCTGCCCAGCACGGTCATCGCCGTCTATCGTCACGCTCGCAGGGCGCCTCCAAAATCGAGGTCCCGGCGTCTCTGCTTGTTGTAGGCCGCTCCGCCCCCGGGGCCGACTGCACACTGCCCCCGCCGACGCGGCTCAAAATCGCCCAGAGCCGGCCGGACACCCTCCGCCACACCTCACTGCCGCGGGACAAGCGCGGGTGAGGGGGGAGGCAGGATAATCTATCAAGGAGAGTAGCGGCGGAGCGGAGCTTCACTAAGCCGCTTCCGCCATGTCGGCTGCCTTAGCCACGCCCCCAAGACCTGCCTTTTTGACTGAGCACCGTCGGACCAGCAGTTATCCTCCTCCCTTAGCGCCTTGACACTCTTACTGGTGAGTAGCCGCGCTTTACAAGACATCTGGTTGATTGATGCACCTACTTTACACACTCCTGGATAAGCCTTAGCTGCTCTCCACAGCTACCCCTTGAGGGCTTTGGTTATCAGGCACCACCTCCACTATCACTAATGTTTGCCTGGTTTCAGTGCGGGGTGCATCACCAATAGGTGTGCACCGTATACTGAGCCAGCCTCCTACACATATGATATATACAAATTAAGCCCAGACTCTGAGGGTTACTGGTTTGGCCAGTGTATTCATGTTAGAAATGGGGTTTGGCAAGGGTTTGCACCTTTGTCCAAATAGAGACCCTTCTTCCTAGTCAGGATAAGGGAGTTACACTCCTAAATTAACCCTTGCTCATCCCCTTGGTAGCTTGGCACAAGCAGTCAGGCTTATCTTAGAGTCAGTGTGTAAAGCATTTGCACATAACTAACAGTAATACAGTGTAAGCGCTACAAAAGGACACCACACCAGTTTTAAAACACACAGTACCCAGTGCTGAGGGCAGAAGGCTTGAAGTATTTGCTGTTCCTGAGGGTTGTTGAACAGGGGGCAAGCTCTACCTCAAGCCCATGGAGAAACTCCCAAAAGTATATTGCAGAAAGGTCAGTCCAGTCCTTTCACTGCCCAAAACAGAAGCAGCCACTGCAGGCTAACACAGCAAAGCACACAGCAAAGTGGTAGTTCCTCCTCAAAGTTTCTACAGCTCTTCTTCTTGGCAGTCGTCGTGATCCAAAAGAGTTCTAAAGGTCAGGGAATATTTGTATCCAAAAATCCTTTGATCTCTTAGGCAGAGAGTGTCTGTGCCCCGCAAGAACCAGTTCTGCCTTGTCGCGTGTGATTATCTGGCAGGAGGTGGAGACGGCATTGTCAGAGGCAGACCAGGCCTTTGAGGTGCAGCCCAGGTCTATTCAGCCCTTTCCTGACCCTACTTAGACTATCTGGAGCCACTCGTGCTCCCCAGCCTCAGGTCATCCAAACCCCAGACAGGCAATCCACATTCCAGCAGAAGCACACAGGATGACTGAGCAAGAAAATACCTACTTTTTAAAAGTGGTATTTTCAAACACAATGTAAAATTCACCTTCACTAAAAGATGCATCTTTAGATTCTTGAGTTCAGGCATACTAAACTTTATTTTCCCACCTAGTTCCCAGGGTCTGTTATGTTTATAAGATGTTATAAACAAACTTCCCGTTCTGTCCTATGGGGAATAGGTAGCCTTGCCATAATGAAAAACGAAATGGGCTGTAATTCACTATCAGGACATGCCACACACACCAGGGCATGTCCTACCTTTCACATACACTACACCCAGCCCACAGAGGTACCTTGGGCCTACCTTAGGGGCGAATGACATGTAGAAAAGGGATGGTTTAGGGCCTAGCAAGTGAATGCACTCGCCAAGTCGACATGGCAGTTACAAACTGCGCGCAGACTCTGCAATGGAAGGTCTGAGTTACCTTTTTAGGGCTACTCAAGTGGGAGGCACAATCAGTGCTGCAGGCCCACTAGTAGCATTTGATTTACAGGCCATGGCACACTCAGTTCACTTTACCAGGGACTAACAAGTAAATCAAATACCCAATCCTGGAAACACCAATCCATAACACAATTTACCACAGGAGCACTTCCACTTTACCACTGATTACCAGTGAGAAAAGTGCGCAGAAACACTACACCAGCAAAAACAGAGTCAAACCGGGAGGCATAAAGCAAAAACTCTAGCAAAATACCCAAAAGATGCCAAGTCTAACAATGCACAATTGTCAGGTGAACAGGGAAGCAAAATGTTTGATGCAGACAATGAACAAAACGTTAGGGCATGGATCGAGGAGATTATCTGCAATGGTGCCTCCATCACTTCTTAAGGGCCTACAGGCACATGCCACATAGCACCTCGTTATGTGTGCCCATGGATCTGATGTTCAGTAAACCGGTCTGCAACAGTATTCCGGAATTGAGCCTGGCAGGCCTGAACGTAGAACAAACTCCATGCTGACGGTAAGCGATGAACGACCGGGCCAGTGGTACCCGGTGAGTTAAACACTAAATGAAGGCAACCAAGTAGTTATCACAAACCAAAGAGATGAATAAAAGGGAGGTGGACTGCTCAAGGCCACTCCCATCAGTGACCTTCAGTGTGTGTCAGTTATTTCAACTCAAAGACACCCATCAAGCTGCACACTAAAGGCATAACTGACTGGACTTCTAGGAACAAGCCGAGATATTCCTTGCTGGACCTAGACCAAGCCTAGCTTACCGCCTTGATAGGGAGTGGAGCCTTCAGATGTGGCAGTGGGGTGAGGAGTCGCTACAGCGAGTGGGTGAAGAGAAGCTCTTCCGCAAATTAACACTTTTGGCAGTGCTTGAGGATCTAGTGGCCCAGCTGCCAGTGGAACATCGAGAACGATGAGACATGGTAGAAGAAAAGACATCCTTCTGATAACCTACTGAGATTCTTGTGATGGCTATGCCAGGGAACTGAGGGGCGAGATGTCTTTAGGAGCTGCTACTGGTGGTGGGTGGCTCCCTGTGTGGGGTGATGTTGTCGCTCAATGTGGGCCCTGCTGCTGCATGCCTCTGTAGGGAAGAAGAACAAGTTACTTACCTTTGGTAATGATGTATCTGGTAGAGACACAGTCTGCCCACAGATTCCTTAACTTATAATATCCTCCAGGCACCAGTCTGGATCTGGAGATTTTTCAGCAGTACCTCTGCGTGCCGGGGGACAGTGTCCACGGATGTGACGTCAGTGGAGCCATGTAAGTCGCTTCCGGCACGCTGATGTCAGTTTTCTACTGTGAAACATTTCCGCGCCACAATGTGGAGCCAATACTAAAACTGAATGTGTGGGAACAGTGTGACAAATAAAGTTGAACATCTTTTAAGACAACAATGATAATAAATATTAAAATGAAGACACTGCATAACGTAAGTGACTGAAGGGCGAGAGCAGAGTACTCGCCTCATTGAAACAGTCTTGCATAAACAAAGAACGATACCCTCCTATAAATCAAAACAGCAAATGAATGTTACGGGAAACGGAAAGCAGTCTGCCACCACATGAATGTCATGAGAATCAATAACAAGACTTTAGCAACATGAAGTTACGGCAAGTAACAACATTTCTGCAACAACAGAGAATGTGCAACCACACACACTAAATATGATCTATTGACTGTATCAGAGTCAAATAGGCCCCAAACTAATGGATAAAGTGGAGGAGGGAGGGGAGAAGGACAAGACCAACCTCCGCACTGGAAAAGAAAACCAGGGTGCCAGAGTGTGCATGGATATATGAACTCGCTACCCATTTGCGAGAACGGGTGGAGAAGCAACAGGTAAAACAGAAGACGACATCCTGACCTGGTGAAGCATGTGAAGTAGAGAAACATGCATGAAGGCAGAGATCACTGGCAGAAAAAAACAGTGGGTAAGAACCCAACCTGAAAAGGTCCTTGCAGAGCAGGGAAGATGGGTGGGCGTTAAAGAATCTGCGGCTAGACTGTGCCTCTACCAGATACATTGTTACCGAAGGTAAGTAACTTGTTCATCTGATAGAGGCATCTAGCCACAGATTTCTTAACTTAGAATAGATACCAAAGCTATACACCATTGTAGGAAGGTCTGCGACTCAACCCCACCAGGTTCCAAAAGAGAACTTATCTGTCAAGAAGACGGACCAAAACAGGGGGCGGAGCTAGCCTGCGACAGTGATGACCGCCTAAGCCGTCGGCTCCTCCGCCACGACAACGATCCTGTAACCTATCCTGAGTGCAGCTGTACTCTTTGGGTGCCGCGAAGCCAGCCACAGGCTCCGAAGCAGTGGGGGCGCGATCGGCTGGAGTTTCAGGTGCCGAGGGCACCGGGAAGTGCCTTTTTCTTGACTGACCTGCGGCGGGCTGACCCACGAGGCGGTGCAGCCTGTGCGGAGCTGGGGCTGGTGCGCGGCCCGGGCTGGGCGAATCTTCCCCCTGAGGGCGTGTGGCACGGCAGCTGGAAGTGCCCCGTCTGCTGTGGCAGGGCGAAGAGCTGCTTCGGTATAGTTCCGACGGAGCCTGGAGCGTGAACGCGCCACCGGAGGTGTGCCCACTACGCTAGTGACCTGAGGAGGGGGCAGAGACTTACGAGAGCCCTAGGCTTCTGCTGGGCCTATGAGCCTCCCAGCGCGGCTCTGGCCGCGGATTCCCGGCTGCGCCCGCTTTGCCGCCTACGGATCTCCGCTGCTGAAGAGCGGAGCTGGGGACGTGCTGTGGCGACGGCGGACCGGCTGGCAGTGGGCGGCCGGGACTGTGATCGGCGGGGGCAGCTGGGAGTCAGCGGTGACTCCGCCTGGGAGTGAAGGGGGCGCGGAGATTATACCCCCCTAGCGCTCTTGGTGCCCCATAGGTCTCGTGGCCTACCTGCTGCGCTGCCCCCATCTTCAGACCGACTGGATGTTGGACTGGCTACTTTCCATGCGACCTGAGGTGCTCTGTTTGCGACCTGCCCAGCTTGTTGCGTCCCATTTGGAGTGCGCCGTGGCCCCATTGGCTTCCTTGTAAATAACTGAGAGGACATCTTCAGAACCCACTGTGGAGAGTCGTTTGCTGTGGACCTGCGAGAGCTGCAGTATCTCTGGGCCTGGGGTGCAGTTGTGTTACGTGGGTAACCCCTGGCCTGGTTCCCTTGCCTATTGCCCGGCTGACTTGCACGCTGACCCGGGGGGGGGGGGCAGGGACGCGGTTCGGGGCCTGCACGGCGTCCAATCGGACATCAACCTTCTCGGCGCACCGTTTGCGGAGGGCGGCTTGGTCACTGGTTGTCCCAGCTGTGTGTGGAGGGACTATTGGGGGTGTTGGTGCACTTTGCTCTCTGCTGGGGCGACATGGGCCGCCCAGACCACTCGCAGCCCAAACTTAACTTTGATCAGACCAGGAAGACTAAGGCCCCAGACCCGCCATCTTGCGACACGAACAATGGTGCGGGAGGCTCGGGGGATGGCGACTCGGCGGAACCTGATATTCGCAGCATTCTCTTGGCGATGGAAAAGAACTTACAGGGCGGCCTCACTTCCCTAGGCGCCAAAATGGACGCTCTCACATACCGCATGGACAGGATGGCGGAGCGGTTGGATAAACATGTTGAGCGCCTAGATATGGCGGAGGGTAGAATAGGAGAGGTGGAGGAGTCACAGACGACACTGGACTCCGATCACAACCAGTTGGGCAAAGTGATTCAGCTGCTCCAAGACCAGGCTGAAGATTTGTAGGCGCGGTCGCGCAGATGAACAATACGCATCACAGGCCTTCCAGAGACCACTCAAACGGGCAATATGGAGCTCTTCGTCGAGTCACTACTTAAAAAGCTGCTGGGAGACACGGCCTTCTCAGGAATGTTCGTGATAGAGCGCGCCCATCGCACCCTCGGCCCGAGACCCAAGCCAGGTGCCCCGCCGCGACCTATCTTGGCTAAACTTCTCAACTACAGGAACGGGACACTGCTCTGAGACTGGCAAGAGAGAAACAGCCATTACACTATGAAGGCAGCATGCTATCCCTGTTCCCAGATTTTACAGCTAGGGTGCAGGAGGCTAGACGCCAGTTTGTTCCCATGAAGCGACAGCTACGCGAACTCGGCATTGACTACGCCCTGCTGTATCCCGCCAAACTAAGGGTCAACAGACAGGGTCGCTCTACTATTTTTACGGACCCGAAGGCGCTACAGAGGGCCATGAGGGACTGGCGCAGGGATAATCAACGGGCACCGAGAGATGACGGAGCAGAGAAGGCGACAGGAGGACCTTTGGAAGAGTAGGACTGAGTCTGCTGTCGGCTATCTGGTGAGGTGCTTGATCTACGGGGACTGCACAGCGGCAGGACTGTTTGGTAAGGACACTGGTTGGGGTTGGAGGAGGAGGGCCCCTGCCTACTGTCGAACTTCTGCGCCAACGTGATTTCCAAACCTGATGGGGAACACTAGTACTTTACATGATGACTCTATACCGGGGTGCTTCTCTGCCTACTCTTTGTATGATTTGCTGCCTTGGTGATTCCCCGATTTTATTGGTTCTGTGTATTTGCAGGGTGTTGCTCTGAAGGGGTGTGCGAAGTAGTGTTTCTTCTCCTCCTGTCTTACGCGTTACCTCTAGACTTGCACAATGCCGTACTCTGAGTGAGAGCATCCCGGGTGGGGGGTGTTCTGGGGAGCTGAAGAGACCCGTTGAGACTATCCGATGCTGGGAGACCACCCAGGGCTTTGCTATGGAACTCGGTCCGGTACAGTCAGTAGAATTGTTATTATGCTATCTTCTTCTATGTGGAGGCGGAGGGGCGGGGCCATGTGGCGGTAGTACTGTTGGATACTGTTATATATTTGTTATGTGCATGCTACCTATGCCCCGGAGTGTGAGTCACGTTTCTCTGCCCTGCTCCTCCTTTAGGGGAACTTGTTCTTGTTAGGTACTGCTTTCTTTCATTCACATAGTTCTGGGAGCTGAGAGTGGATGTGGGGGGCGTAGAGGGGTGATTGAGGATCATTGGTTGGAGGTGGAGGGAGGGACGGGGGGATGGAGAGGGGCGCGGCCTGGTTGGGGTAGGGCAAGCGTGGGAGGGGGTTGGGGTACAGTACACTGTTTTTTCCTGCACGCTGTTTTTGTGGGAAGGAGTTTGGTTTTGGATTATTTGTTTGACTTTGAATTGTGTTGGCACACATACATGTAGGATGACACTCTGGACGGTGATGCGCTCGATCGAAACCAATTGCAAATTCCTACTGCACCCACTGACATGACACAACGCACTCAGGACAATGACACTCTCACCTTCCTGACGTGGAACGTCCGAGGTCTCAATGACCACAGAAAGGTCCGACAGATACTACAATACCTATCGAGACAAGCGATAGATGTAGCCATGCTCCAAGAGACTCATTTGAGACCGGACAGCCCTACATTGACTTATAGAGGTTTGCATAATAATACGCATGCGGCAGGCTTTACTTCCAATGCTAGGGGTGTATTGACCTGGGTGAACCAGAGGGCCTCCCTGTCTCTCACACCCATAGCCACGGGCTCGAAAGGCAGATACACCATCACAAAATGTGTCGGCAAGGGCATGACCTTCCATGTTATCAACACGTACGGTCCCAATTTTGATTGCTCCTCTTTTTACATAATGCTGGCTGGCAGGGTCAGGGACTTAGGGGAAGGATATGTTCTTTGGGGTGGGGACTTCAACATGACGCGACAACCGGCGTTAGATCGCTCCGACGGCCCTGACAGACGCCCCTCTGCCTCTGCCTGAGTGTTAGAAACTGAAATGACGAGACTGGGACTGCAGGATGTTTGGAGGGTCAGGCACCCGACGCAAGGGGGGTATACGCATTATTCGGCGCAACACAACATTCATACACGCATTGACTATTGGCTGTTGTCATCGTCCCTCCTCTCTGAGGTGCAGGCCTGCGCGACGCTACCCCGTACCTATTCGGATCATACGCCGGTGTTGGTCATGCTTCGTGTCCCGGCACAGCGTCCTCCGCCTTATAGGTGGCGTCTTGCACCGTACGCACTTTTGGATGACGTCTTCAGGGAGGAGATGGCAAAGGCTATTGAAGAATTTTTTTTAAAGAAATATCAGTTCGGTAGACTCCTTTTTGACCGTTTGGGAGGCCTTTAAGGCATACATAAGAGGCGTGGCCATCTCGAAACATGCGGGCGTCCTAAAGTCCATACGGGGGTGTAGAAAATACACTTAAGGATATAGGAGCGCGCCGCCATAGAGATAATAGCGCGGAACTGACCCGGGAACTTGCGAAAACGCTTCGAGAATATCACGACGAGGCAGACGCGGAAGTGAAATACCTGGGGAAATACTACATAGCCAGATCGTACGGGGAGGGAGAACGCCCAGGGGCGGTTTTGGCTAGACTCGCCAAACAGCATAGGCATGGTACTAAGACACCCGATACTCCGATCGCCGCAAACGGATGAGGAGTTGACAGCGGAGCAAGTAGCAGAACACTTTCGGTAATATTACGCTGCACTTTATGCCACTAGGGGATCGGCCTCAGAGGAACAGATCCTTGACTACCTAACGCATATTCAGTTACCCTGGCTCACAAACACCCACCTTGAATTTCTAGTGCATCCCTTTGAGAGAGAGGAGGTGGTCTGGGCATTGTCCTCCATGAGGGCGGGGAACGCTCCAGGCAGTGACGGTTTTCCGGCCTCGTTTTATAAAACATTCTCGGATATATTAACGCCATGCTGCTTACACTGTTTGAGCAGATAGCGGAAGGGGGGTTGATGCCACACACGATGAAAGAGGCCATTATAGTGGCTATTCTTAAACCAGGCAAACCCCCAGAAGACTGCGCGTCCTACCGACCACTATCCCTGATTAACGTGGACGCTAAGATCTTTGCGAAAATAGTCGCAAACCGACTCAGTCCGCTGATCCCTAGATTAGTGGCCCCCGAGCAAGCGGGCTTTGTCCCCAATCGGAATCTGACATATAACCTTCGCACAGTTTTTGCGACGTTCCAGCACACGCGCCCAGAGGTCCCGGCGGTTGCCGTCTTCCTGGATATGGAAAAGGCCTTCGACTCTGTCGAGTGGCCTTTTCTCCGACTTGTGCTCCGACGCATGGGAGTAGGGGACCTCTTTATTCAACTGCTGGACACTCTTTATTCCTCCCCGACGGCAAGAGTACGAATTGGATCACTCATTACAAAGCCCTTTACAATAGGCCGGGGCAATCGACATGGTTGCCCCCTCTCTCCTTTCTTGTACGCCCTGGTTGCGGAAGCACTGGCGTGCGCGCTCCGTGAATATCATGGCCACCAGGGAATTTGCTTTCCGGGATACAACCTGATAGTTTCTACCTATGCGGATAACACCTTGCTTTATGTGCGGAACCCGGAGGAAAACCTCTCAAGAGTACTGAGGGAAGTGGTCTTGTTCACTTCGCTGTCTGGGGTACATGTGAATTGGAATAAAACTGTCATGTTCCCACTCACCCCTGCCACCAAGAGGGTAGAATCCGATTATCCAATACAGTGGACCACGGACTCGGTACGATATTTAGGCATCCGGCTACACACGGACCCAGAGGTGGTCCTTCGGGAGAATTATGGAGTGGCGATCTCCAACCTGGAAGACACAATTGCTAAATGGATTGATCTACCCCTGTCCCTGCTGGGACGCATATCATTGCTGAAAATGGTAGTCCTCCCCCGCCTGCTATTCCTGTTCAGTAACATCCCGATGGTCCTGTCGAGCGCTTTTTTTCAACAGTTGCACGCACTGGTGCTGCGGTTGGTCTGGGCTGGTAAGTAGCCCAGGGTGGCGTGGAACATTCTTATCCGACCCTATGAGGAGGGTGGCCTTAACGCCCCGCATATGGAGCTTTATTACCGTGCGGCTCAAGGCGCACATGCCTATGGTTGGATGCATGGCCCTACGGAAGCACCACATTTGAGGATCGAGGGAATAGCGGCAGACCCGGTGGCGCTCCCTGCTTTGCTCGCCCGCCCCAGGGATCGGCGTACGGGCCTTCTAGAATCGTTAAACGATGTAACGCACGCCTGGTTCCAGCTTATGGACGCGCAGGCCTGCTCATTGTTGTACACCCCGGTCGCACCACTGGCTTGGTGCACATGGCTAGGCCCTTGTAGGGACAGGGGTGTTCTATCCGCTCTTGCTAAATTGAATATCAATACTATGGGTGACTTCTTTGCTGGTGGCTCGGCCCGTACTTGGGAGGACGTAGACTCGGACGGAGACTCGGGTGCCCAGCTTTTACCACACTTCCAGTTTCACAGCGTGAGACAAGCACTGAGAGCGCTCCTGGAGGAAGACATGGAGGAGCCGCAGGTGGTCCTGGCGTATGAATTTATGGCTTCTGCTAAATCACCTACTAAATTAATATCGCGACTATACCGTATTACGCTAACGGAACGGACGACACATTATGCGAAACCTCGACTAGCGTGGCAGGCGGACTTAAATGTGGATCTCCCTGAGGATAAATGGAGGTATTGTTGCGCAAGCGTTCGGAAGGTGTCGCTCAACGGCCGACATCGCCGTTACATTTTAAATTTCCTAACAGGGTCTACTATACCCCCGAGCGGCTGTGCCGTTACGGACTACGAGAGAGCCCTAGCTGCGAGAGGTGTAGTGCACAGTCTGCGGACTTCCTGCACCTGGCCTGGACTTGCCCGAGGGTGGCGGACTTTTGGTTAGCAGTATACAAAGAAGTGAATGTCCTCACCGGTCTGGCGTTAACCCCTTTGCCGCTTCTCGCCCTGTTGGGCTATTCCAAAGATATTGTGCCAGAGTTGCGGAGACTGACAGACATGGCCTTTCTACTTGCTAAGCGTTGTGTTGCGCTGACTTAGATGCGAGGGCCAACTCCAATGATGGGCAGATGGGAGAATGACATGCTATATTGCTGTACGCAGACTGGTCTATACAGTGACCTACTCCCCCCTCGAAACCAGCCGAAAAATTATTGGGCGTTGTACTTGGAGAAGAGGGCCGCACAAGGCAGTTCCGATACAGGGGCCGAGGCTTCAGCCATAGAGTCAAACGACGCACGAGACGGTGCGTCACCACTTGACGAAACAGAGACATTACATTAGTGGACTGTAGAGTACCGCGAACACTGGCGACAGGCAGGAAGAAGTGACCGTTGATGACACCACAAAGCGGATTCCTTTTACCTGCTGTTGCTGGAATACTGGATTTGCTGCCTCTGGAATATTTCCAGCTCTTCAAGCCCACTGCTCGCGGTACCCGCTGCGCGGGTCCCGCTTCGTGCAAGGCGGACTTTCAAGAATACCATCTTGTGACCATTGGGGAAGTTTGAATCAGCAGGGCTGCGAGCGCGTTGCCTGTGCAGGACTTCCAGTCCCAGGAGCACGAGCAACCACCCCCAATCGGCACCAGCTGGGGCGCTCTCCCTGCTGGCCCCTCCCCCGCCGGAACTTGCATTAAAATCCTTCACTGAGGCTGACCAGCGGATTCCTTTTACCTGCTGTTGCTGGAATACTGGATTTGCTGCCTCTGGAATATTTCCAGCTCTTCAAGCCCACTGCTCGCGGTACCCGCTGCGCGGGTCCCGCTTCGTGCAAGGCGGACTTTCAAGAATACCATCTTGTGACCATTGGGGAAGTTTGAATCAGCAGGGCTGCGAGCGCGTTGCCTGTGCAGGACTTCCAGTCCCAGGAGCACAAGCAACCACCCCCAATCGGCACCAGCTGGGGCGCTCTCCCTGCTGGCCCCTCCCCCGCCGGAACTTGCATTAAAATCCTTCACTGAGGCTGACCAGCGGATTCCTTTTACCTGCTGTTGCTGGAATACTGGATTTGCTGCCTCTGGAATATTTCCAGCTCTTCAAGCCCACTGCTCGCGGTACCCGCTGCGCGGGTCCCGCTTCGTGCAAGGCGGACTTTCAAGAATACCATCTTGTGACCATTGGGGAAGTTTGAATCAGCAGGGCTGCGAGCGCGTTGCCTGTGCAGGACTTCCAGTCCCAGGAGCACGAGCAACCACCCCCAATCGGCACCAGCTGGGGCGCTCTCCCTGCTGGCCCTTCCCCCGCCGGAACTTGCATTAAAATCCTTCACTGAGGCTGACCAGCGGATTCCTTTTACCTGCTGTTGCTGGAATACTTTATTTGCTGCCTCTGGAATATTTCCAGCTCTTCAAGCCCACTGCTCGCGGTACCCGCTGCGCGGGTCCCGCTTCGTGCAAGGCGGACTTTCAAGAATACCATCTTGTGACCATTGGGGAAGTTTGAATCAGCAGGGCTGCGAGCGCGTTGCCTGTGCAGGACTTCCAGTCCCAGGAGCACAAGCAACCACCCCCAATCGGCACCAGCTGGGGCGCTCTCCCTGCTGGCCCCTCCCCCGCCGGAACTTGCATTAAAATCCTTCACTGAGGCTGACCAGCGGATTCCTTTTACCTGCTGTTGCTGGAATACTGGATTTGCTGCCTCTGGAATATTTCCAGCTCTTCAAGCCCACTGCTCGCGGTACCCGCTGCGGGGGTCCCGCTTCATGCAAGGCGGACTTTCAAGAATACCATCTTGTGACCATTGGGGAAGTTTGAATCAGCAGGGCTGCGAGCGCGTTGCCTGTGCAGGACTTCCAGTCCCAGGAGCACGAGCAACCACCCCCAATCGGCACCAGCTGGGGCGCTCTCCCTGCTGGCACCTCCCCTGTCAGTCCTACTAGCCTATTAGCGGGTGATAGGTCCCGCTGCGCGGGAGCGCGCGGGAGGGCGCCGGGAGAAGCCCGGGACAAGGGCGGGGCCGTCTGTGGCCGTCCGGGGCCGACAGAGGCCGGGCTGGGACACCCCATTTCCATCACCGCATCGGACCCCAGGCCACACGGCAACAAAAACTGCACATCTTGAAAGAAGGTTGCGGTAAGCTCTAACAGTAATACTGTACCTTTGTGATAGGTGCCTTTGATACAGGCACAAATACAGAGAATAGCTATTAGCCCTTACGTCTTCAAATAATTTCACCCTTCAGACTAGAGGATACTTGCGCAACCTCTATGGCACTAAAAAAGCTACGATCACGCACAATATTCATGCGAAGAATGGGCACTGAGGAAGCAGTAAGGAAATCTTCCGACACTGCACTGAAGCACGGCCAAATAACTAAAACTCCGGCAATTAGCAAATACTTTTCTGCACTATCACCGCAAATACACCTACCCATTACCATCTCTGAAGCGGCAAACAATTCAGCTCTCATGGATCCTAAGGAGGAAAAAATGTCTCCTACTCCAAATCAACAACAGGCATTGAACTTTAGCGCCTTAGATCTCCAGGGTGACCAAAAGGAAACTTTAACATCTGAGTACTCACAAAGATTGGATCATGAAGCATCCCACTCTACACCCTTAAAACTGACAAAATCCATATGCAATCTAACCAGCCGTGATGTACCTTCGTGTAATAATACGATATCACCAATTGATAAATCGGATTTACCGCTAACTCAAGTAAATCTAATCAAAAGTTCTTCTGAAAAATTACTTCATCAACTCTCAGTGCACGACAGTTTTCCGGATGCTTTTTATCCAAATCTAAACTTTGCAAACCCAATAACACCCACGTCAAAAGCACTTTTTACCTTGCAAGAGATACTGGAATCTGTACTCACTCACCTCGGCCATAACTTAGCAAACTCGGATGATACCCTTGATGTTCAAACCGGAATACTTAAATTTTTAGTAGAGAAAAAAAGGAAAAAAGACTTACACAAAGCAACTATAAAACCACAAGAACACGCTATATCGACAAATCTGGAAAGACAATTAACAAATAGTACCATCGACACACAGACTCCAATTAAATGTGACATAAGCACTCAAACATCGGAAGTAGCAAGAATTGGAAAAAAACTAAAAGAAACAAAAAGGAAAATTAGATCACCTCCCACGTATTCACTCAAGAAGCTATTCAGAGAAGAATCGAAAAATAATGCTAATTTTTACTCAATTTTTTCCAAATCTACGCAAAAATCAGACCTATATCAAACCGGTTTAATAAGTAATCTTCAGACTACAAACACACAAAATGATACTGAAGAAGACCACAAGGATGTAATCCCAGAAACAATTAGAAATCTAAGTGCAAAGGAGAATAAAAGGAGAAGGAAGCCACTTAGAAGAATTCATAAAAAAAAGGAGCGCAAACTCAAGTTTCAAACACCAATTATTCTGACTAAAACTGCAGAGGATAAAGATGTCGAAAAAAATGATAATATTTTAAACTTTGAAGTACCAATAAGAAGTCAAACTACCGCGAATACGAAATCACTGAACCCAAAAGCAGACCCTTATCTCCCGGTAACATCAATCAACAACACTGGGCAGATAATCAATGGAACAGGAGATAAAGACATCAGTAAACCTTCACTGAGGGAAGGAACTTCATCAAAGCACATAATAATTGAAGAACTCTTCCCCTCTGACAATATGTCACTGAACCGAGGAAGAATAATCAATCTTCTCCAACAGATACCCTCCCTACATCTACTTACAAGCAATGAAATAGATCTGGTGACTTTTCCAAAAAAAGAAAACAATAAAATCGCTTTGGTATCCTTCTGGTCACCAGTACTCCCAGGGATAATTCTTAGAGAGAAGGAAACTCTACACAAAAACGGCTATGATGTAATTGTAAGGTCAGAACCTAGGATAACCACATACACTAAAGGAATCAATGGTCTTTTTAATATCGCTATACATAGCAAAAAACAGCATAATAACTTAACAACTTGGGAAGAATTGGCACCTTATGCTACGGGAAAAGACACCTTAAAAATTGAAGTGAATAGAGGCGAAAGGACTGTATGGAGTGATGACTTTGCAGCATCCCACTGTGCGAGATTACTCATTTTATTCCAGCTTGCACGACCTGCACGTGCGCCTTGACTCCTTCCTGTGCTCCCCAGCAGTGCTCGCAGCGGTGCTCCGCACAGAGTATCTAGCGCGCACACTGTCGGATCATAACCCGCTCCTCCTGTCCCTGGACTGGATGACTGTGCCCCCAAAAATCCCGACATGGCGGCTGCGCCCCGACACTCTGGATGACCCGCCCTTCCGTGCTGACCTGGAGGCGCGGATCGACCAATACTTTGGGGACAACGCGGGCACCACCTCCTCCAGAGCAACGGAGTGGGACGCGTTTAAGGTAGTGGTGCGGGGCCACTGTATCGGGAAATACGCGGGTGCGCGCAGGTCGTTGATAGAGGACCTAGAGAAGGCTGAGAGCGCGCTGCGGGAGGCGGAGGTCAACCGCCCTAATCGCCCGGAACTGCAGGAGACGGTGTGTAAGGCACGGGAGGCAGTGGCTGTGGAGGTGGAGCGCCTCCGCAGCTTTGATTACAGGACATACCTTACGAAAACTCTCGCAGAGGGTGATAAAACTGGATCCCTCCTGGCCTGGTTGGCGAACCCCTCCAGGAACGCCCAACCGATCTTAGCCTTGCGGGGACCTGACGGCCGCGTCCATGCTACGCAACCTGCAATAGCGGACTGCTTTAGAGAGTACTATGAGAGGTTGTATAAATCTGGGTTGGGAGACAACTCAGACATGCTGGAAGCCTTCCTGGCTGACTTACCACTACCGCACCTAGAACGGGAGCAGGCTGAAGCGCTGGGGGGTCCCATTACAATATCTGACGTACGCAGTGCAGTGAAGCGAATGGCGCGTAACAAGACGCCGGGGATGGATGGACTCCCCATTGAGTTCTATGGGAAATATCTGGACCTCTTGGCCCCGAGACTACTACTAGTTTACAATGAGGCAAAAGAGGCAGGCCGACTCCCCCTCTCGATGAGCGAGGCCATAGTGATCCCTCTTTTGAAACCACGGCGGGAAAGCATTGATCCTGCTTCTTACAGGCCCCTAGCTATGCTAACGGCTGATTACAAAATTCTAAGCACGGTGCTGGCTACCAGGCTGTTGTCCCACATGCAAGAACTGATCCACACGGACCAATCGGGTTTCATACCCACGAGGAACACGTCGCATAACATTCGTAGACTCCTGCGGCTGGTGGATGCCCCGCCACCGGAGGCGGGTTCCCCCCTCGTACTGGCTGTGGACATAGAAAAGGCCTTTGATAGCCTGGAGTGGGACTACCTATACGAAGTAATGCGCCGGTTTGGTCTGGGAGAGGGGTACATACAATGGACTAGAGTGCTCTACTCCACTGCGAGGGCCAGGGTACGGATCGGACCGCTGGTGTCGGACCAATTCGAGGTGACTCGAGGGACCCGACAGGGATGCGCATTATCTCCGCTACTATTTGCGCTAGCGGTGGAACCGCTCGCGGCTGCGGCGAGGAGCGGAGAATACTATACAGGCCTGACCTTCAGAGGAGACCTCCACCACATCTCCTTGTATGCAGACGACCTCCTCCTCTTCCTGGACAACGCGGGTGAGGCGGCAGAGGGTGCTGAGAAACTCTTAGAGTGCTTTGGAGAAGTTTCAGGATTGAGGGTAAATTGGACGAAAACGTGCCTTTTCCCACTCCAGAAGGGGGTGGAAAGCCCACCACTCCGTTCGCGACTGCGATGGGAGCCCCGCTGCCTGAGCTACCTAGGAGTCCATATTTATCACGACCCAGCTGACCTCCTAGACGGCAATGTTGGGCGGTGTATCCGTGCCCTGAAGGGTTGTATATCCTTCTGGGCCACTTTGCCCCTTTCGCTGGCCGGCCGAGTGGCGCTCCTGAAAATGATTGTCCTGCCGCGGCTGCTCTATTTTTTCCGGACCCTCCCCGTGTGGATACCAGGGTCGACCTTTAAACACCTGAGAACTATCTTGGTGTCTTTCCTTTGGGGCACGGGAAGGCGTAGGATTGCGCTGACGACGCTAACCCGCCCTAGAGACGAGGGGGGACTAGCGGTCCCGGACTTCGAGCTATATTACTTGGCGGGACAGCTGCAGTGCTTCACGCAGGAGGTAGCGAGAGTCTATCGGGGTCCGGAGCAAGACAGGGAGAGGGGCACCCCTCGCCATGTCCTGGCGTACATCACTCTACAACAGAAGTTGTTCCTGAGGGGACTTTCCCAGGAGGAGCGAACGTTCCGGCAGTGCTGGAATCGTGCACAGAAGCGGGCTGGGCCTGGTCGCCCGTACGCCCCTGAAATCCCGCTGGGCATGGTGACGGCACTGCCGCATGGCGGAGATTGGTCGGGATTGCGTCTATGGGAAGAAGCAGGGCTCCAGATGCTGGGCGATTTATACGAGGATGGGGTACTCTCCCCATACCAATCCCTACAAGAGCGGTACGACCTTCCCAGAGGTGATTACCTAATGCACGCCGCGGTGGTGAGAGCTATGCAGAGGCACTGGGGAAGTGGACTGTCGGAACCCACGACTTCCCTAGCATGTCAATACAGTATGATGGCGGCGGGTACGTTTAAGGCTGTCTCGTGTCTCTACCGCAGAATGCTCTCTGAAGCGCTGCTGCCTCTTACGCCGCTTAAGACTAAATGGGAGGAGGACCTGCACTTAGACATCCCGGACACGACATGGGCACAACTAGTGGGTAGGGCTAGAAAAAGCACCAGGAATGCGCGTTTTCAGCTAATACATTTATACATCCTCCACAGGGCCTACCTCACCCCGCAAAAAATCACTGCATACTTTCACGTGGCTGACGCGGCTTGCCCTAGATGCAACCACATAGGGGCTGACTTAGTACATATGCTGAGAGGGTGCCCCGCGCTCCAAGGTTACTGGACCACCATAGGGGAGACTTTGACCGCGATCACGAATAGGGAGCTACTCTACGATAATGCAGTCACCATTCTACACTGGTTCCCCCACACCAAAAAAAACAAGCTATCCAGTAAATTCATAGACATGGGCTTACTCCTTGCCAAGAGAGAATTGACTAAAGGTTGGAAATCGAGGGTGGGACCAACACACAGGAGGTGGCTACACGAATTCTTAAAATGGGCCACTGCGGAGAGCACAATCCGTTATCAATTGGCCCGCCGTAACTCGGATGATAAAGCACGGGAGGCGGCGATGGCATGGGAAATACTGGTACAGGCTCTCAGGGATAGCACATTGGAGGAGGAGGAAGTAGAGGAGGGGGATACGGGTCGGCCCCAGCCACAATAGACGGTCCCTCGACACTACCAGGGATATCACACACGTAGTTTACCACGAATGATCCGGATTCCCAGTCCAGGAGTGCTTACAGTTGCACCATACACAGGCACTGACACTAGGGGGGGGTGGGGGGGGTTGGGAGCTATAGATTAAGACTGGGGACATTCACGTTCTTTATATCACTGTACTAGATCATCAGGGCTACTTCACCTACGGCTGGCGACAAAATAAAAGCAGGCACCATAGCACAGTAACCGTTGTTGGGTATGTTGGCAGTTTCTTACGTATTACTCTATTTTGGGCATTAGCGCCGCCCTGCCTCCGGGATGAGGGCTGAATGGCTGTGTTTTCCCACATTTTACCGTCTGATCAGAAATTGTTCCTGCTATGCCCTCTGATGATGATGATGATGATGCCTTTCTGCATGTGTATTGATCTGCAATAAAAATTGTTTGACGAAAAAAAAAATGGAGTGATGACTTTGAAGGAAGAAATATTGAAAACCCAATAACATCCTGGGCTTGGATATCAGAGACACTAAACAGCAAAAAATCTTTCAACCTTCGGGAAAATACTGTTTAGAAATGGCTTGTGCATCACATCATGGAATATGGCCGGAAAAACCAACAACAAGATGATTGAAGCCATAAAAAATCATCCTGACATCCTGGCCCTTCAGGAAACCTGGGCAACCAAAACCTTCTGCCAGAGAGGATATTATGTCTATGACATCCCGGCAACGAAATCTAATCGTGGTCACGCAAAGGGCGGCCTAGCAATATTACTGAGCGAGTAATATCTATGGTCTCAAAAAATCATAGAGACAAAGTCAGAAAATCTGCAGTGCATTAGGGTGGCCCTGAAAACACAATCCATAACTCCATGCAACGCTATATTGCTTTTTAATATATATGCCCCCCCAGGCAAAGATCACGATGTTCTCTTTGATGAGATAATGGAATCAATCAGCCTTATTCTTGACGATCGTATCCAAACGCCATATTTAATCATGGGAGACCTGAATGGTAAAGTCTCAAATAGCGAAATTGGAAAATGGGCCAATTTAACCAAAGAAGAATCCCTGGAAATATCCTTCCCAAAATTTCCTAAAGGCAACAATTCAGATAGGAGAGGTAGGTCGCTTCTATCTTTCCTACCAAGCATAAATGGAACAATCCTCAATGGTAATACGGAAGGAGACATACCCGCATCATTTACCAGACGGGGAAACGGAACCTCTTCTACTCTCGATTATTTAATCTGTGGGATAGCTACAAAGGAGTCAATTATGTACCTACAATCTCACTTTACAGAAGAGAGTGACCACGCTCTTTTACATTTAACCACCCTGTGGATGCCCTTTACCTCCTTTGCTAAACAGCCAATATTTTTAGAATCTTCAACTGAAGTCCACATCAAACAGAGGCGGATTTTCTGGAATTCCTCCACACTGGATAATATTTCATCACTGCTCACTTATACTAAATTACTTACTAATATTCACTCAGAGAATCCTATCACGAACTTCGAACAAATAATCAATAAACTCAAATCTGCTCTCTTAAACATAACACAAAAGGTCAGCTATGGGAAAAACAAAACCATCAACAAAAACAAAGATCGGAATTCGCCTGCTGCAAAAAAACTAAACAGACTCATTCGTGCACAACATCTGAACTTTTCCATAACAATTAAAACAGAAATTAACAAATTAAAAAATCAAATTCGAAGAGAGAAAAATAAGCATAAAAAACTGTTGCAGGATAGAAATTGGGCTGATATCCAAATAGCTGCTAAAGACCTTAATCAGCTAAAATACTGGTCTCTGATTGCTAAAATGACTGGATCAAAGAAAAAACTCGAAGCCATCCCAGTCTCGCCAGAGGACTGGGAAAGATACCTGCATGAATTATATAAACCAAATCCATCTCTCCCTGAAAGAAAGGCCTGCGGTCTAATCGATGAAATGAACAACATTAAACTCACTAAGATCGCATCAACCTCCATTGAAATCCATATTAGAAAAGCGAGAAGTACGGGCGCTTCAGGCCCCGACCAAATTCCCATCAAGGTCCTTCAAACTAACCCCAAGGAGTGGAGCCAGATGCTTTCTCCTCTCTTCAATTACATCCTTGAGTCTGGTGAAATACCGAAATCTTGGCTAGGAAGTATAATCATTCCAATACATAAAAAGGGGAATAAAAATACAGCCAGTAACTATCGGCAAATAGCTTTAATGGATGCCACTGGAAAAATCTTCGCTGCCGAAGTATTAGATCGTCTAAAAACCTGGGCTTTCTCGCAGGGTCTTATACCTATGTTCCAGGCAGGATTTCGACCTAACCACTCCGTCATTGACAATACAGCAGTATTACAATCCATACTTGACAAATACACAGAGGAGAGATCACAATCAATTTATGCAGCTTTCATAGATTACTGCTTTTGATCGGGTGGACAGACCAACTCTATGGTCCAAACTGAGGAGGTTGGGTATCCCCGAACAACTGCTCCAGGCCGTAGTTTATCTTCACACCAACACATGGTGCCAAGTACAAATGGGGAGAGAAAAAGGCCTGACCAACACAATCCGTACGTCCAACGGCCTCAAACAGGGATGCCTCCTTGCACCGATCTTATTTTCACTATACTTAAGTGACCTACCACTTCATCTGCAACAAGGCTCCAGTCTGCCCCCAAAGCTTGCTACACAAAGCATACATGCTTTACTATATGCTGACGACATAGTAATGTTGGATCTAACGCCCTTTGGATTACAAAGTCTACTCGACATTCTACATAAATACTCCAAAGATAACTTCTTAATTCCCAACCTAAAAGAAACAAAAGTGGTTTCATTCTCCAAAAAGAAAAAAAGAGTAAAATATCGCTGGAGGTTGGGCGGAGAACATATAGAAGAGGTCGAGGACTACATATACTTGGGAAGGACCTTTTCACGGAATCTAAAAAATAACAAACAAATTAACCACCTCAAAAAGAAATCAGACCTACATGCTGCTGCTCTGATGAGACTGTATACGGCAACTGGGAACAGGCACTTTTCCACACTATTAAAAGTATATAGAGCAAAGATATCTCCGGTCCTATCGTATGCCTCCGAATATATAGCCATGAAACAGTGGTCCTATATGGATCAAAAAGAAGGAAAAATATTAAAGAAAATCTTGAAGGTCTCATCAGCAACACCAGTACAAGCACTAAGATTAGAATTTTCTATCACTAGCGCATATGCCATAGCTGTTGCCAATATAATTAGGTGGGCATATAACCTTCTCCAGGCTAAAAATGGTACTTTGCGTTTTCTGCTAAAAACTGAGACTTTTGATCAAGGAGCTTCGTATTCAACATTCTCTAGAAATATGTCAGCGGTTTTTCAACTGGCCAAAATTAATTCCGAAATTTTGCGGACTTGGACACCTATACAACTTAAACTTTTTCTAAAATGTTTTACACCCAAATTAAGCTTCGATCTAGATTATTCTCACTGTAATAATCTATCTCTCTACAAACCCTACACAGAGTCATTGAAGTATAAGCAAGACCGGTTATACCTGGGGTTCTCTCTCACACACGGCGCAAGAAGATCAATCACAATGTTACGTTTGGGAATTCTGCCAGTTTCATCTTTTACCTCAAGGTGGTCTCCAGGCAGATCCCCGCTATGTGCTCTCTGTCATGGAGGAGATCAGAATATCGAACATCTCTTATTCGTATGCCCACATCCCAATGTTGTAACAGCACGGTCAAAATATCTAGACCCTATATATCGTATTTGCAAAATTATCACAGTAAAAGAATTATTATGTGCATGTAAACAGCCTCCCAATGAATTGGTTAGTTATAATTTTTATAAATTTTTAAAATTATTTCTGGCATTATTTTGAAATGTAAATTGTATCTTAAATATTTGTGGTCCTCAGCTGAGTACCAAATCAAATAAAATCTTTTTGACTTGACTTTGACACCACAGTGTTAGGGGGTGCGGTTGTCTACTGTACGCCGGTGATGCTAGCTTATATTGGAGCTGGGGAGCCGCTGCCGTCAATATGCAATTTACTCTTTGCCAATAAGTTGCTGTATAACTATGACTGTGTATTTGCTGCCATCGTGCTCTTGTATGTGCTGTGTATAAATGCCAATAATCACAATAAAAAAGAAAAAAAAAAGATGGACCAAAACAGGTGGGGACAGCAAGTGTAAGCATGGCTGACACTAGACTATTAAGCTCTGTAAAAGGAGCATCAACAAGTAAAAGCAATGGCACCACAATCCAGGAGAGGACAGTTTGAGACCTTCATCTCCCAGGAAGGGACAAGCGAAAATCATGGAAACCAAAATAGCCAGTGCCTAATGGAAGAAATGCATACGCTTCTGCAATAATAATAAGAAGCAGAACTGTGCACAGGATCCATGGACCTGCAAAAAATAACGTCCCAGAGAAAGGACAAAACAGTACGATAGAGTCAGATTGTACAAAGTTAGCATACACAACAGTGAATGCCAAGATGGGCATGCATAGAGACAGATGTCACAGATGCCGAGACATACAAAACTATAACTACAAGGAGATGTGGATAGATGTGGATGTCTGTGGATAGTATGGATACACATAGGCAGATGGTGTGAACACTGGAGCCACACCACACACATGCAAAAGCCAATGAAACGTAGTATCAACAGCACACATGCATCAGCAAAAAGTCACAAAATGTATCACCAGGAGGTCATACTTACCAAACATACACAGAAGTACACCGGTGAAAGGATACCGACAGAAGCCGGACACACACACAAGGCTCGCTCTCGTAAGAAGAGAGAGAGGGAAAGAGAGAGAGAGAGAGAGAGAGAGAGAGAGAGAGACAGAATCTGGGGCAAGGAAACTCAAGATACTACAATGAGGAAAAACTTAGAATGTGTGCACTCTCGCAATATATATATATACAGCACTATATATTATATATAGACATATATTATTATTTTTTTATTTTTTGGGGGGAAAAAGTGAAAGGCAATGGATACTCGAAGAGCATGCCCCAGACGAGTACAGTAGCCCGCACAATAGATACCAACGGCACCGGAGTGAACCATAATAGGAATTAACATATGTCAAACAGTAAATCCAATACATATGTATATAGAAGCATGGTCCAGTTGAAGACAGTAGCCGAAACGAGTTGACTGTCCATGCTCCACTTATGGTGTACTAAATAAAGCACTTTGGATTTAATTACTTGTGGAGTCTCTCTCTGGTGCTGTGGAAACTTGTGTCAAATGGTGAGGAGTTTAGCTTGATTGATATATATATATATATATATATATATACACACACACACACCCATGTATATATACATATACACGCATACATGTAACCTTATACAGATGTATGAAGGACAAAGAGCAGCTAAGGATAACATCCGGCAGAAGCAAAAAACAGAGCGACCTGAGCCCCTGCTTTGGGAAGTGCATATGAAATGTGAGGCCCAAGACAATGTGCACCAACAACCCGTCTGACGTAGAACTAACTGCCGACAAGGAAGAAACCAGACAGGGTCTGAGACCTGAGGAACGACCAAGTGCAAAAGCACTTCCTAGCACCAAAGAGTAAAGAGTAGACAATACCACCAGAATCAAACACAGCCAACGCTGTGGCGCACGTTGGACCAGCAAGTGCCTGTGATCGTACCGAGTGTTTGGTAACATACTGTGCCAGAACTGTATTCAGAAAAGAAATTGTCTCTGAAGTGGAACAGAACAACATGATCCCAAGAGACAGACACTGGCTTACGGCGAAGACGGCCAACATAGGCAACATGGCGGAAACACAGCGAAACGCTTGAAAAGACAGACCAGGCAAGAAAAGGAGTATACGTGACACGCTGGGGTGAGTCAGACCCAACAAGAGTACGAACATGTAAACTCCAAAGAGAGCTATGATACCCTTGTGGGCTTCGACAGAGGAGAAGTCCTACAACAGCAGGTGGAACTTGAAGAAGCAAAAAACATATTGCTATAAGTCTATATCATTAACTATAGTAAAATTCCCCAGATAGGAGATAGATAGCAATCCTAAGAGGACCTCGCCGGATCCTCAGTAAGGACCTGCACCACCCAAGATGGACATTTCCTGGAGCATCGTACTCACACCACCTAGTGTGGCGTAGTGGGCAAAAGTACAATGGATTTAACCCGGATCTTTTGACTGGGGAAGAATTTTTGCATTGTCAGCATTCCGTCCATCATTTGCTTGCTGTCACACCACCTAGGAAGACACTTCCGGTGGCAAGTTAGAATGGCTATAAAATAACCAACAAATCCCCCACACAGGGCATATTACACCCCTATAAAATACAAGGGAATGCCTCTTGAGACTAGCTCTTATACAGAGGTATTGAAAAGAATGACAGAAACAACTGCGTAGCTGTACTGCGTCTGGGAAATAACAGCTTGAACCCAGAGACGGACACCAGAGAAAAGCAGTGACAATACTATAACCAATGCAAATAAAACACGAAGTCCACAACAAGGGACTAGAAAGAATGCCATTCACTGGAACCCAAACATGAGACGCTGAACCGCTGAGTCAGCATGACTGTCAAAAAGATGGGCCCCATCAAATGTCAAGTCCCGATGAAGCTCCTGAACATTTTCAGGAAAACTGCCATCATGCAGCCAAGCATTGCAACGCAGAGCAACTGAACTGGCCACAGCCCTAACCACAGAATTCGTGGTACCTATGGCTGATCGAATTGAAAATTTCACCAGCTAACCACATTCCTGGAGTATCAGAGTCTGGTCAGCCAGAGGGCCTTCCAAAAGAGAGGGAAGTAAGCGCTCCACTGAGTCCCAGAGGGCGAAAGTAGCCCATGCAAGCACACAGGACATGTTCAAGAACCGGAGGGCCGAGCTCGTGGACGTAAACATTTGCTGAACACTTGTCTACAGCCATCAAGATTCCCTAGTAGGTGGAAGCATCGGAGGGGAGGACAAAGGCCGCAAAGCTTAGGCTGTCTGGACAACTAGCCTTTAGGCCCTAGGGTGTAGAGACAAACAGACTGGGTCATCTGGAACCGGGCGGTGACGATATGCAATAGCACGTTCCACTGGGTCCCCGAGGACGGCCTCGCCCAGGTCCCTAGAAGAATGTCGTACAATGACTCACCAAAAGGTAGCAAGGGCTCGACATCCGCGTTACCCTAGTGGAGCAGATCCAACAAAGGATCAGAGGGCAGAGAGATAGAACAAGGCTGGAACTGTAAACTGTTAGCAGCTTTGCGAACGACTGTTGCAAACTCAGCACAAGCCTCTGTCGCCATTCTAGGGGGTGACAGCAAATCATAGTTAGGGGACAGTTGCAGGCTAACACATCCACCAAAAACCTAAGGCCCTTCAGTCCGAGATTGTCCAAGGACCTGCAATTGCTCCACATCAACATGTTCCGCAGAATGCTCAACCACAGCTGGGGGGGGGGGGTGTGAACCTCCGGGCGCCTCATCTTCCATTTAAAAAGGAGTAGTAAAGGACATCTCCGCCGTCAAAAGACATCAAGGCGACTCTGCAGCGAAGCCAACAAATGTCGAAGGAGGCTCCATCAACCAGCGTTGGGACAATGTCGACTCGATATTCACCGCGATGGAAGTCTGTGGTGTGGGACGACGTCGACTAGGCGACAAGTCCCCTGCAGCAACCACATCGGATGTCATCACAGGGGGCCTAACTGGGCTGTCCCCTGATGTTGGAGGTGGACTGTGACCCGACATTTGTATGGGAGAGCCCATCGACGTTGCTGCGATGCAATCGGGGTACGCGATTGGCGCTGAGGGCGAACTCGCAGGCGAGCTCCCAATCTGAGTCCCTACCACCTCTATGGGGCCAGAAGGTGTGCCAAGGAGATGGGTCAGTCCATAGATGGCCAGCAAAGCCTGCTAATAGGCTTCCATCTGGACTTTAGTCACCCCAAGCACCAGGAAATGGTGGGAAGGCGGGGGTCGACTGCTGAGGGTCTGTGTCCAGTAAAGAGCGGGAACCACGGGCCCTGACACCACGACTACTTCTTGTGTTTACCTAAGGAAGGCGAGTAATGTCCTCCGGAATGACCTTGTGACCTGCCCCGAAGAGGAGTCCCAACTCGAGGAGACCGACAACGCTTGGACTCCGAACGAGACATCTGGGCGGACAACAGTTTCATCCTACATTCCCTCAGGGACTTCGGCTTCAGCTGCCAACAGGCATACTCTCCTTGGAGTCGTGGTGCTCACCTAGGCACCACATACAAATCACGTATGGTTCCGTAGCGGACATCTGCCGCGTACAGGTCTCACACGATTTAAAGCCCGACGGCATCAGCACACTGGTCCTGGAAGCGAAAAGGTGTCAGTAAGGTCAAAAAACCAAAACTGGGCAAAGGAACCGTTTCTTCTGGACCCGTATTGCAGGGCGGAAAAAAAGAAAACTGATGTTAGTGCGCCAGGAGGGACTTATATGGCTCCACTGACGTCACATCCATGGTTGACGTCAGAGCTGAGCCATGCGACACCGTCCCCCGGCGCGCAGAGGTATTGCTGATAAATCTCCGGATTCAGACTGGCACCTGAAGGATATTTTAAGTTAAGGAATCTGGGGCTAGATGTCTCTATCAGAGAGTACATGTTCCCTCCTCTAACGGAGAGACACTTTGGTGTGGAGAGAAATGACTGGAAATGGGACGTGAATTGCGACAGAGGGAAAGCACTTCTCTAAAAGTACTGTGCTGGGGGGCGTGTCCAAGATGGCGGCGTGATCGGACGCAGGTCTCCGAGGCTCCCTACCCGATCCCGCCTGAAAGCCGCTGACATCGCCTAATCTCCCCGGAGCAGCAGAGGGAAACACAGGGAGGGGTGCTGCAACACAGCCGGAGCCCCGAAACTGAGCCACGGACCTGCGTGCTTGCTGAGAGGCTCGGGCGCGGGCTGGCGCCAAATCGCGGCCCGCTGTAGCGGCAGCACCGAGTGCCTGACTGTCCTGAGCATCCGCGGCCCCGAGATCTCTGGAGGCGGGATCTACACGCCCGGCGAGCCGAGCGCGGGGCCCGGCCACCCGCGCCCCCGCCGCTGGACTCGGGACTGCGACCCTGCAGAGGCGACGTGCCGCCGTCCCCGCGACCCGGCCGGTGACCGGGGATGGCCTGGTCGGCAGTCGCGAAAATCGAGGCCCCAGCCTTGGGCCTGCAGCTTGGCTGGAGCCGGGTCTCGCAGGCCTGGCGTACTGGAGTTAGGGCCCTAACAGCTGAACCCCCGCCGTGGGCCCTGCGGCGGCGGACCCGGAGGGGCAGCGCATCGCTATCCCCGCGACCCGGCCGGCGGCCAAGGGAGACCCGGCCGGTACTGTGCTGGGGGGCGTGTCCAAGATGGCGGCGTGATCGGACGCAGGTCTCCGAGGCTCCCTACCCGATCCCGCCTGAAAGCCGCTGACATCGCCTAATCTCCCCGGAGCAGCAGAGGGAAACACAGGGAGGGGTGCTGCAACACAGCCGGAGCCCCGAAACTGAGCCACGGACCTGCGTGCTTGCTGAGAGGCTCGGGCGCGGGCTGGCGCCAAATCGCGGCCCGCTGTAGCGGCAGCACCGAGTGCCTGACTGTCCTGAGCATCCGCGGCCCCGAGATCTCTGGAGGCGGGATCTACACGCCCGGCGAGCCGAGCGCGGGGCCCGGCCACCCGCGCCCCCGCCGCTGGACTCGGGACTGCGACCCTGCAGAGGCGACGTGCCGCCGTCCCCGCGACCCGGCCGGTGACCGGGGATGGCCTGGTCGGCAGTTGCGAAAATCGAGGCCCCAGCCTTGGGCCTGCAGCTTGGCTGGAGCCGGGTCTCGCAGGCCTGGCGTACTGGAGTTAGGGCCCTAACAGCTGAACCCCCGCCGTGGGCCCTGCGGCGGCGGACCCGGAGGGGCAGCGCATCGCTATCCCCGCGACCCGGCCGGCGGCCAAGGGAGACCCGGCCGGCGGTCGCGAAAATTGAGGCCCCGGATTTGGGCCTACTGCTCTGACGCCAGCGGTCCCCGGAGCGACTGACCGGGGCGCTTCCACGGGGCGGCGGCGGGCTTGCCGGCGGTGGACCACGCAGCCCTACCCCCGACTTGACGAACAAGGCCTGGGCGGTGCCCCGCGGCCCTCCGCGGAACCAGGGACCCCCAAGAGGAGAGCGAGACGACGCAGTGCAGCCGGGCCCGGGGTGGCTGCCCGCCCCCAGACATCTGAGCACAAAGGTGAGGAGAGTGGTGGTGGGCACCTTAAGAGGCTCGGGGGCACGATCGAGCCCCCAGTGTGGAGCTGCAGAGAGGGGTCTGAGCCACATCACGCCTGAGCTAGTGGGACTGGGCTATGCACGCTATCCCTGAGCTGGCAACTCTCACGATTCACAAGCCCATAACCCACGGTGCTGAGAGGCGGCCCGGCAGAGTGGTGTGTGTCTGAATGGAGTAGGGGCTGGCTCCCTGACGCACCTAGCCAGTTGGAGGGCGAGTGGCCGCATCTACCCTCTTGACCCCGGGTGGCGCCTGGAGGGCACTGACCCGCGCTGAGACTGCCCCACTGGTCTTCTGATCGTCCGCGGAGCAGTCGGCCCGCGCTCGCCGCCCGGCCACCAACAGAGCCGAGGGAAGGCTGACCTGGGGTGGTGCGACCCCCCCTGATTATACGGCGTGCCCCCGGGACCCGGCATCTGTCCGCCTCCGAGGCGGCTCACGACACGGCAGGACAGAGGGGCAAGAAGGAGTCCCAGACACTCCCTGAACTACTGGCTAAATCCCAGCCTAAACCTGGTAAGGATCCACCCTCGCCGGCGCCCATAAAACCTCCACCAGTGCCGGCAGACGACCAGGTGCCTATCACCAGACCTTTCTTAGAAACGCTGTTTAACTCCCTTAGAGAGGACTTCAAATCCTTGAAGCAAGATGTGGCTGGTGAGGTCCGAGAACTCCGACGCGACGTGGAGGGCCTTGGCGAACGGGTGGTCGCCATTGAAGAGGCAGACCAAACCAGAAGTAACGAAATCGAGCAGCTCCAACAAGAGGTCTTGCGCCTCACAGACCAGCAGCTGGACCTTCAGGCCCACGCCGAGGACCTCGAGAACCGTTCCCGTCGAAACAACATACGGGTCCGGGGGGTCCCTCAGAAAACAGAGGGGTCTGACGTCACCGGATACCTGCAGGCCCTCTTCAGGAGTGTTCTAGGGGAATCAGCAGATTTCGTCATCCGCATCGACAGGGCGCACAGAGTTGGACTGCCCCGACGCTCCTCGGCCCCGCCACCGGACATTTTGGCCTTTCTCCCAGACTTCCCGCTGAAAGAGCGGATTCTTCGCGAAGCCCGGCGGGCACAACCCCTCCAGTTTCAAGGTCACTCCATCGCCTTATACCAAGACCTATCCAATATTACCCTGCAAAAGCGTAAGGACTTCAAGAAGGCGACGGATTTCTTGTGACAGCAGGAGGTCCCCTACTCCTGGGGCCACCCATTCAGACTTATATTCAAATGGAACGGGCGGCTACACCAACTGCGTTCGCTTCAAGATACCTGCACCCTCTTGGGCCTTGATCAGGAAGAGGATGAACCCCCGCCGAGAAGTTCACAGGGACCGTCCCGAGGTTGTTGGCAGACGGTGCGCCATAGACGATCCCCATCGCACGGCCTGAAACCGGATGCCTCTGTTATCACACAGGAGCGAGCAACGGCGGTGGCAGAGGTAGCCAAAGAAACCTCTCCCTCCGAGTAATCTGGACCTTTGTCGGGGAGATTACCTTCAACACACGCACTATCTGCGCGGCGGGGGGGGCGGGCGGGGGGCCGGAGAGGCTGCCATCGGATATGACCCACACAAGTACCACTACCACAGCCCTGTGTGGACCAACAGGACTGGGACTATGTTTTCTACTGGTTTGGGGATCGGAGGAGAGGGGAGGGGAGGGCGGGGGGGAGTTACTCTTGGGGAATGTTGGAGTTGCAGGGGGGAAGGGGGGAGGGGATGTTCTCCTTGTCCGCGTAATTTTGGGTCCACACTCAGGCAGTACGGGCCACCCCGCGCAGATCGCGGACGGACTCCGTCACGGACGTCTGCGGGCCAGGCTCCACAAGTAGCTCACCCAGCTGTCCACTTAGAATGACACGTTCCCTGACTGTGCTCTCGCTCAACGTGCGAGGGCTTAATAATCCTATCAAACGCAGGGCTGTCCTATCCTTCCTAGAACACTCGAGGGCAGACATCTGCCTACTGCAGGAAACACACCTAGTGCCTAAAGACCAGCATAGGCTCAAGTCCCGATCCTTCACATGGCAGTTCTTTTCGTCTGCACATAAAAAAGTGGCTGGAGTTGCAATATTAGTGGCCAAGTCTTTTGGCGGGAGGGTCTTGCAGAAAGAGGCTGAAATCAGGGGTAGGTTGCTGGTCCACCGATTCCCGGTCGCAGGCCAGACGTTACTGGTGGGCTCTCTTTACGCTCCCAATGAGGGGCAGGAGAAATTCCTGCACTCTGCTGTAGAGGCAGCCACAGCCACAACACACTCGCACCTACTACTCGGGGGTGACCTTAATCTAGTATTCCACAACACAGCAGACCACTCTGGCCAGAGGTCCGGTCAAGTCGGGGCACTGTCAGCGACGGGGCACACACACATCTCGGACCTTGACCTCATAGATTTATGGCGACATGCTCACCCGCGCGCGACGGCGTACACATACTACTCGGCGGCCCACAAAACATATGCGCGGCTTGATTATTTCTTGTGTTCGTCCCATCTGGTCCCTCAGGCACGGGACGTGGAGATCCTTCCGGCTTCCCTATCCCTGCAGTTCCCAGTCCCCAGAGGCACTGGCGACTCCGCGACAGTCTCCTGCAGACCCTGACCACACTGGAGCGGATCTAAATGGTGATCGCTCTGTTTCTCACGCATAACGCCAACGAGGACACCTCCAGAGCCACGCAATGGGCGGCCCTTAAGGCGGTCCTCCGCGGTGAATTTATCTCCATAGCCACTGCTAATAATAAGGAGCACGCGCAGAAACGGGCCAAGCTCACCCAACGGGTGGCGGAACTGGAGCAGATGCACCAGCGCACGGGGCAGCACGGGCGTGGCGCCAACTCTGCACTGAAAGAAAAATGCTGGCAGCCCTGGACCAAGATGTGGCGGAGTACGCCGCCATGCGCCTCAAGCAGGCGTATTACACTGGAGGAGACAGGTGCGGGAAACTGTTAGCAAGCAGGCTGTGGGAGCAGCGGCAGCGACAACCGGGCCATGACGCCCCTCTTACAGAAGACTCAGCTATCGCCGCAGCCTTCTGCGACTATTATGCTGCTCTCTACACGGCGGATCGCCTTGACCTGCAGGATAGCCTTGACTACCTACAAGGCGCGACCTTACCATCCCTGAATGAGGCGCAGGCGGCATTTCTCGACCATCCCATAGGCCTCGAGAAGGTCGTATCGGCGATTTCGCGCCTTAAATTGGGGAAATCCCCGGGCACTGATGGCTACACAGCGGCCTTTTATAAGACCCTTTGCCCGAAGGTGGCCCCGCTGCTACGGGACCTATTCAACACATTTGACCAGCCGGGCGCCATCCCCCTGGACCTCCTAGAAGCAGCTATCTCTGTTATTCCCAAACCCGGGCGCGACCCCACTTGCTGCAGTTCATACAGGCCGATTTCCCTGTTAAATATCGGTCTGAAGCTATACACCGGCATTCTTGCAACTAGATTGGCACCCTACATGCAGCAGTTGGTGGAGCCCGATCAAGCGGGCTTCATCCCGTAACGACAAACGAGCGATAATTCCAGACGTGTCCTTCACCTCATCGAGGCCGGATCTCTGACGAGACCGGACTGTATGCTCCTCACAATTGATGCGGAGAAGGACTTCGATAGGGTGCATTGGCCCTATCTAGACGCGGTGTTACAGCGATTCGGGATAGGGGAGATCCTTCGCAACCGTATTTTTAACTGCTACCGCCAGCCTAATGCCTCTGTCCGGGTCAACGGCCACACCTCCCCACGGTTTGCTATTGGAAGGGGAACCAAGCAGGGGTGCCCGCTCTCACCTCTCCTGTTTGCGCTATACATGGAGCCGTTGGCGCAGCGTGTGAGGCAGCATGATCTCATTTCAGGCATCCCATTCGGCGGAGACACGCACAAGATCAGTCTCTATGCTGACGATGTCCTACTATCCCTGACCAACCCGATGCAATCCCTTCGAGCCCTCTTTATAGAGCTCCACGCCTTTGCGCGAGCATCGGGCTTTAAGATTAATGTGGCGAAATCGGAGGCCCTGAATGTATGACTGTTGCCGGAGATACTCGAGGACGCCAAGGCGGAATTCGACCTGCAATGATCGGACTCGACCGTCCCTTATCTTGGGGTCCTGTTGGCACCGACGGTGCAGGCAACCGCGGATGCCAATTACACAAGACTCACCGCTAGACTTCGGGATCAACTCAGACGGTGGAAACAACTCACCCTGTCCTGGCTGGGCCGGATCTCAGCCACCAAAATGTCCCTGCTGCCCCAGATTCTTTACGTGTTCCAAACCGTCCCTCTGCGCCCGCCGGCAGGTTGGCTCCAGAAGGCACAATTGGATTTGTCGCGCTTTGTGTGGAACGGTCGCCGCCCACGCTTTAAGCATAAGATTGCCACACTCCCCCCTGAACACGGCGGGGTCGGCGTGCCGGACCTCACGCTGTACTTTCAAGCGACACAGTTGCGCACGCTGGTGGAATGGCACCAACTAGAATCGGGCAAACACTGGCTCTTTCAAGACCAGACGGTGGCGGGCCGTCCACTCCAGGGCATCCCGTTCTTGCCGCGCTGCCATAGGCCTCCCAATCTCTACGCCTCAAGAATCACTAGCACGGTACTTGATGTATGGGACAGGGTGGCTGTTGCGCGAGAACTTACTTCCTTCCCCTCACCGATGACCCCGATCTTCGACAATCCCGACTTCTCGCCAGGCCTCGACACCCGGGCTCATGCGACCTGGAGGGCGACTCCCTGCAGGGCTGTGGGACATATGTTTTTTTTTAATTTTTTTTTTTTTTTTTTTTATTAAAAACATTTGTAACGCGCTCTATCACCATTGGTTTCTTGGCGCTGAATAGACAAATGCGGTGGACCGAAAGCGGGAGGTTAGTCAAAGGCGGCTTGAAAGAGCAAAGTTTTTAGAAGTCTGCGAAAGCAATCAAGCTTTGAACAGAGACGAAGGGGAAGGGGAAGGGAGTTCCAAGTGGAGGGGGCCAGGACGTGCCAGGACAGGACAGGATATGTTTGACCTCAAAGGCATTCTCCCCTTCCAGAAAGTGAAAGACGACTATGGTGTACCCGAAATGGATCGCCTGCACTACCTCCAGGTCCGGCACTGGGTTCTGCATCCATCGATCCGACCCGGGGCGCAGCGTCGACTCACCCCATAGGAGAAGTGGCTGGTAACACGCACATCCGATAAAAAACTGATCTCGGACCTCTACCAGCATCTGCTCCTCACCAACATACACACCTACAACGCAGGAAGGGTTAGATGGGAGAGGGATCTGGGGCGACAACTCACACAGAAGGAATGGGAAGGGGTTTATTATAGAGCCACGCATTCTGCACATCACACAGGCCTTACTGAGACTATGACAAAAGTTGCCACTTACTGGTACCATACGCCCGAACGGCTACATCAATGGGACCCCCGGGTTAGCGATCGCTGTTGGAGGGGGTGTGGGGAACTTGGGACGTTGGAACACCTACTTTGGAGCTGTGTCCACCTCCAGCCTTACTGGACCTCAATCCTAGACCTGATAGACTCCCACCTAGATACCCAATTACCTAGATTCCCAGCTTATGTCCTGCTAGGCCTCCCCAACGCTTTGATGTATCCCCTAAAATCCTGGAGAGGGAGGCTTATTGCGGTGGCACTAGGGGCAGCTGTACAAAATGTGGTGGCACACTGGAGGGCCATCCAACCCCCACTGCAGCTGGGTTGGCTACATAGGCTGTGGGCTGTGGGCGATATTGGGAATGGAGAAGCTGTCATTGGCCAAGGCTGGGAAAGGGGTAGAATTTGCGGCACCGTTCATGACCCTGCTAACAGGGGAATTCCGTGAGCTGAGCTGCCCCCGCTACCTGCGCCTGCTGCGCCTTGCGGACACCCCACTCCCAGAGCCTAAGACACAGCTACACAAGCGCAAAATACCAGCACGCTTCACACTTAATGGAGACCGCTAGCGAGGTGATCATCTATGGACTCTGTTTGTATTCTACGGACAAGGAGAGGGGCGGTTGTGGGAGGGGGGTGGGAGGGTGGGGTTTGTTAATTCCTCTTTTTGTTATTTCTATTTACTTGTGCTCCAATATCAGCGCCATCTGCACCTGCACTGCAATCTTTATAACGCGGCCGGCCCGGATGGGTTGTAGGCGGCTTGCTGTGTTAATACTTGCAGTAAGAGCTCCCAATGGTTCTGTGTACGCTACTCGCATATCCTTGGCCGCCTTGTGCGCGAGCTGGTGCGGATGGTTGTATGAGACATGCAGTTTTTCTTCGTTGCTCAATAAAAAAGATTTAATACTAAAAGTACTGTGCTAACACTCTCGGAGCAGGGGGTGGGTTCCCCTTGAATCCCTAGCTGGGGTTACACATGGTTAACTTCTGGAATGCAGATAAGTGAGAGGCTGGAGGCACTGATTCGTACGTGGGAACAAACAGGATTAGATTGACACATGGTGGATGCTAGATGAGCAGTGAAACAGTGCCTGAGAAGCCCTACAAAGACATAAAGAGAGGTGAATATTGTGGATGCTTCACTACCCCTCCACATTGATATCTAGGGGCAAACAGCACATAACTATGCTCCACTGAAAAGAATACATGGAAACATATTGGGCGAGCCGTTGAGATAATGTTCGGAGGACAAGTGAGCGAGATGCAACTCGCCCCCTTCCTCTGACCATCGTAGAAATCATGGCCTGGGCTGATCCAGAATCAAAGCAGGTCCTTTGCTGGGCTGTGCCCTGGCTGGCAGCTGAAGTGCCTCCTTCCTGTGTCAGACTGTGACATAGGTTGCCCCATCACTTTGATCGCGGGGCAGGATAAATCTGGAGAGGGCACCTGATGTAACACAATAGTGCGATACATCATGGTGATTGTTGTGCAACCGACGCAGCTGTCTATATTGGCAGAGGCTCAAGAGGAGATGCTGAATAAGCCAACTGCAAACCTACTACTTGTAATTATTGACCCCTCCCAAGTCCTAGAATTGAAGATCAACACAATACTGGTGGAAATGACGCTCTTGAGAAGAAACCTCTGGGAAGTCTCAGAGAGAACTTCAATAACAGAGGGCGCTGTGTCGACTCTTGAGACAAATGTAATTATATTATGCACCACAGTGATCAAACTTCCGGTGTTATGTATCATTTTAGGACCCTCTAGTAAGTTTCCCGATTCATGCCCTTATATAGGTATAAATCACCATATCCTCATATAGGCATATAAATCATAACCATTTTTAGGCATATCTCATGCAGTCCAAATAAGGCAGGGCTACTTCCACTAGTTCCGAAAATCCACAACGATTTCTTGGAAAACTCAGCTTCAGCAGCCGGGGACTTCCCCTTGCTTGAATATTGATTTGTCCAAGAACTCATGGAGTTTTCAAAGAACTGAGACTCTTTGATGACGTTATTATGTCCAACTGTACGTCAAACTCAGCACCTTCAAGGTATAAATATGCGAACACTCGCCCAAGCAAACACACGGTGGTTTGGAGCAGTTTGACTATCTACTTGCCTGACGCGCCCTGCTACAGCAAGTGCCGAAGGAAGCTGACCCTCCAGCAGACGCACTGAGAGAGACGCTGTCTTTTCTCCTGCCGAGAAATCCAGCTCCAGTGTTTCCAAGCTACCCTTGCGGGTTGTTGGGAAATCGAGTCCTGAGCCTGACCTTCTCCATTCTAAACTAAGGTACGGAGCTGATTAGACCTGTAGAGAAATCTTGAGCAGATTCTTGGCAAAAGAATACTACCTTTATGCTACACCTCACTTACTTCTTCCCTCGCACTAAGCTTAGGTTAGGTACACCAGGGTAGGCGTATTTTAGAAGCACCAGTTGAGTACTTTTAGCCTCTGTTATTTATGTATGTATTTATATATGGTTTAGGAACCATACAATGCTCTTACAGTATTATTTTATCCTACTATTTATACTGTACGCATTATATTTTATAAACCGTTTTACTATTATAGCAGTTAATTTCTTATGCTTGAGAAAGAAGACTGTTCAATAAACCTTTTATTGAAAACGCCCGTCTTTCTACTTTCTCTGCACCTCTGGTGAAACGAAGAATGCACGATTGACTGAGTGAAATATCTATCTATTGTTTCCACGACTCTGAAGATACGTTTTATCTTGGGGAAACAAAGTTGTCATGTGAATTCGAGAAAGTTTCTAGTGACCTCTGAGCTAGCTGGCACACACAATTAAGTCTAGTATATTCGATGATTATCCAAAAACATTCTACTTGTGGAGGGGGAAAGATGGCGGCCGCGCTGTGCGGCTGAGTAGCAGCGGAGTGTGAGCTAGGACACGGACTGATGAATGGAGCTGCCTTAGAGACCGGACCAGCTGCATAACAATCTTTAACTTCGACGGGGGTAAATGCTTGTTTACCGATTGATGCTGTCTCCCGCTGTGCTCCGAGGGCTTGCAGCGACGGGTGCCTCGGTCTGCCTGGTGTCGGAGCTGGAGTCTGGCGGCTGCGGAGTTCGCGGAGGCAGTGGGCGGAGCGAACCCAGTGCGCTCACGGTCGTCCTCGGTGGAAGAGGGACGCCTTGTCGACCCGCAAGAGTTAGACGGGTGAAGGCGTTCTGTTTCAGAGCTTTACATCGAGGTGATAAGATGGCCCCTAAAACGAATACTGCTGGGAAGGCTTCCAAAAAGAAGAATACGGGCGAAAATGCGAGCGCATCCGCGGAAATCATCGAGTGCAGCTCCGGACGGAGTCAAGAGCCGGCAGTGACAGCAAAGGGCTCAACACCGGGGCGAGTTCAACCCCCGGTGAAGGAGACCAAGCCTGCAGCAGCTAGGACTCGCCAGAACACCGCCATTACTGCAAACATCAGTATAGTAGAGATGCTCCGAGGCGGTAAGGAGAAAGGGGGGAAAGTGCCCGCAAATTCGGATACAGCAGCAGTTGATGTACCTGGAGTACCGGGGGGCAAGACAATGCAGGACGCCCAAGACGACCCCGAGTCTGTTGTAACGGATCCCACTGGTATAAATGCAATAAAGGCAACAACGGCTATGGTGGTGGGTGCATCTGAAATGTCTCCAGATGTCCTTTCGGATAAGACTAATACTCAGTTAGACACTGCCACGGACTCTATTGTTATAAATGCAATAATGGCTATGGCGGGGGGTCCGTCTGACCTGCTTGCAGAACTCCCTCCTGACATCCCTGGTCTAGTGCAGGTAACAGTAATGGAACAACAGGAGGTAATGAAAAACAGCGCCAGCAAAATGCAGGATAGAATTGAGGTCATTCCTGCTGTAGTCAGTACCCTGAATACTGCCAATATTTCTACTGAGGGGATGGAGGCAACGAGTAACACTGAAAGTGAGAAGACTTCTAGTGAGTGTTTCCATTCGGTGGCCGAAGAGGCAGATTGGTCAGAAGACGAGGGGGGGAACAGCTCAGATATAGATGGCAGCAACTTAGAGTCAGACACAGATCCTGAGGAGGATACCCCTACAACTGCGGTGAAACCAGGAGTCTCCTTTAAAAAAAATGAGCAGAAGGGGTTAGTTTGGGATCACTCACCGACTACTCTGCTTCAGGGGTCACCGAATCAAACTCAGGATTCTGAGTCCACCCAACGGTCTATGTTAGAGGCAATCCACCAGGAAATAATTGCGCATCGAGAAGAGACCAGGCAGGACAATCGCAAATCTCAAGCAGCCATGAGGAAGATTAAGACTGTTGTGAGGAAACTATCAAAGGCATATGCGACTGTGGACGACAGAGTCTCAAACCTTGAAGAGAGAGTAGTTTCCACTGAGGCTGAATCTGCTGCTGCTACCAGTAAGGTGGAATCATATGGGGCACAAGCCCAGGACATACAGTGGAAGCTCGAGGACCTTGAAAATAGGCTTAGGAGAAATAATCTTAGGGTCCTGGGGGTTCCGGAAGGTTTGGAGGGGGGGGGGATGCGAGAGCCTTTATTGTGAAAGTATTTGCTAAAGCATTTCCTGAATTGAACAGCTGGTGTTGGGAGTCAGAAATTCAGCGAGCACATAGAACCCCGTTTAAGAAGAATCGAAATTTCAGGGAAGGAGATAAACCCAGGGCAATCTTGATTTTTCTGGGGAATTTCATTTTGCGTCAGGCTATAGCGGAGAAGGCCAGACCAGACGCCAAGAGAACATTTGAGGGTTTTTCATTTTTTGTTAGACCCGATTTCTGCCACGTGACGGTGGAGAGGCGCTGGAGGCTACGCCAATTGATCAAACCCTTTCAGGACAAAAAAGTTCAAGTCTATCTCATCAACCCAGCTCAGCTCAAAATAATCCATCATGGAAAGACTTTATATTTTCCGTCAGAAATTAAGGCTAAATAATTTTTAAACTCTATATAGATTGCAGGTTGCTGAATCATTGTCTTTTGCAGTAGGGCTTGGGTTTGGTTGTGCAGATAGACAGTTATTAGAATGTATTAGCAGATACCTAGATATGAAGGGAGATGTTATTGATAATGCATACCAAGGATGGCAGTATCGCAAGGATGCTCTTTATGGTCTAGGCAATGAAGTGAATTGTTAACCTTGGTACTTTCCTACTCTCTGCTAATCTGTGTTTGGATGTATTAAATACGAGCTCTGCGGTTAAGGCCATTAAGCAGTATGCATTGAGTCCTCGCTGCAACGCTGCTCCCATCACATGCACAGACTTTGTCTGAGCACCCCACAGAGGTGGGCGTGTGGCCAAGGGGCCAGTGAGGGCGGGGGGGAATGTATGGGCAGAGTGGGAGGGGGGAGGCTTGGGGTGTGGGGGAGTAAACACAAAAGAAAAGAGAGCACGTGTCACTAATATACACATACATTCAATTCTAAAAGCACAAAAAAAGAGGTGTTGTAATTTTATTTCTAATATGTTATTTTGTCGTCTGAGAAGCTGGCAATGTTTGGTGCAGGAATATGCCTAAGCTTAAGATTGGCTCCATAAACATTAATGGTCTGAACGACTGGAAGAAAAGGGGTAGATTTGAGGAATATCTTAAAATAATACATATAGATATTCTGGCAATACAAGAGACCCACTTACCATGGAAGAAAAAGCACTGGCTTAAGTTAAAAGGGTTTGAGATCCTGTCTTGCTCCTCTCAAACGTCTACTACAAGGGGGGTGGCCATCATCGGGAAGGCGGGCTTGGGTGGCATTAAGCGTTGTAATTTTTGTGAAAACAAGGGGGACCCAAAAGGTTGCAAAGGACCATGGGTATAGATTATTTAACATGAACAGAGGTCCTGAGCTTACTTAGACATATGAATAATTTTTCAATATAGAACACAATAGGGACTATATAATTGACCTGTCCAGCCGGACCAGGTTTTTTATTTTTTACAATCAAAAGTAATCAGTGAAAATACAAAGAGAGTTACTTGTGATAGGGCACAATCCTGTACCCAAGCGTTAGAAGAAACAGAAAATAGAGATAAGAGTAAGAACAGAAAAATTCACAGGCAAGGAGAAGAGCAATCTGGACACTTACAGGGCAACATCCCTGCATTAACCCTCAAACTCCGACCTTACACGGTCTTGGCGCTGTTATCAGTACGGTTAGCCGCCCCACTCGAGGCGTTGTAATTCTCTCAGGCAACTCAATTGTTTTCACAGTCCTGATGATGATCCCTATTTAATTGAGCACTAGGATCGAAACGTTGACTTCTTTTAGTGGGCATACATGTAACCAGTGTGTATCTGTTTGTATGCTCCACTCTGGAGAACACTGTTTACACTGATTTCAAAGTGTCCAGATTGCTCTTCTCCTTGCCTGTGAATTTTTCTGCGATATTCATTACAGGAAGGGCAAGAATATAAATATCTTCAGGTGGTAAACACAATCAGATCAGTAAGACCCCGAATTAATTTGGGAAAAAGGAGTACTCTTCTGGACTATCTGAAGGGGGGGGCGCAGAATTAATGGACTGTATAACATCCTTATGGAAAGTTCTCCAGATGATATGCTTAAGACCGAGGCAGCCTGGGCTTTAAAACTGGGTGACCCAGAGACCGATCTGGATAGAGCGCTTACATTTGATAAAAGATTTTTTGCGCTCCTCCAATCTTAGAGCTCAACATTTTAAAACTTTATTTAATTTGTATTATACCCCATCCAAGCTGTTTGATTGGGGGATGAGGGTTGATAGCGATTGCCCCAGGTGTGGCAAAGGACCCGCAGATACTGTACATATGTTTCATGGGTGCGAGAAACTGAAATTAATTAAAACAGAGATAACGGCTTTCTTAGAGGGGCTCCTAGGAGTCAAAATAAGTCTATCCCCAACCTTATTGATTATTGGATGTGATAATAATTTAAAATTAAGGATTGAGGAGGAAGCTCTAATTTTCATAGCAGTAGCAGTACTCCGAATATTAATATCAGCCGCCTGGAAAGATGTAGAAGCTCCAATTTTTCAAATGTGGCTATGTAGGCTGCTGGGTATTCACAACATCGAGGGTGCTCTATATGAACTTAAGGGCCTAAAAACAAGAGAGATGGGGCTACAGTTGTGGGCACCAGTGGCTAAATGGAGAACTACAAGGATGAGGGGCCAGGTGAACGTGAATTAATGGTGTTTTGTTCTCTCTTGTAAACCTCTTCCTCTTCTCTCTATAATCCCTTTCATTCTAGCATGCCGTCACCGGAGATACGTAATGTAAGAAGGATCAAAAGTGAATGTAATGTAAATATGGAAAATCTTCTTTCTTTTCCTGCATATTCTCCGTTCTCTTGCTATATTCATATATTCATCATTTGTTTATGTTTGCTAGCCTTGGTCTATTGTATGTTTACATCTGGAATGAAATGTATATTGTTTTGTGATATGAATACACGTACTCTCAATAAAAATAAAAAAAATAAAAAATAAGTCTAGTATATTCGATAGAGACTCAGTCGACCTCAGTCCTACGTCTAATCTATAGGATATATTATTCCAATGCGCAGGGCCTATTGGGAATATAGGAACTACACTACACTGGTAGCAACAAAAAAGCAGCATGAAAGAGTCGAGGAGGTGGAGGGCAGATCGAGATGCAAAAAACTATGATTCTTTGGGGGCGTGGCCAGCAGCATGGCGGACTAGACGCGTCTGACCAGAGCTTCGATGGCCGACAAGTGATCCTGCATATATCCTATGCTCACAGGCATGATCCTGATATGAAATCTACGAGCAGAACGCAATAAGTAAGTGCCCGTGTCTTGACAGGTCCATACTGCCGAAAATACCTCCGTACCGGCGAAAAGCACGAAGAGGAGTGGAGACCGAGCCGCGGACAAAATGGCGGCGGCCCGCGCAACAAAGTGAAGACGGCATCGCTGGAGGGTTGCAGACAGCTCCCGGGTCTAAGACTGCAGGAGTAGTGAGGAGAGGGCTCCGGAGGGGCTCTGTCGGCTCTCCCCCTCCCTACCCTCTATCCCGCGACTCTTACCAGGCCCTCCATCTACTCTCGCTGCGTGCTGGGACTGGTGTGACGCAGTGTCGAGCTGCGGGCAGACGGCAACACGGAGGAGAGAAGGTGTGCACAGGAGGTCGAGAACAGGTGCTGGTGACCGGTGGTGGTGTCCCGGTCCCCAGCGGGACAGTGACGGTGGGCAAATGAGATGGTGGCCGGTGTACACCAGAGGCTCGTGGACCCGGCGCAGCACCATGACCACTGTTACCCCAGGAAGCTGGCAACTCCGACAGGTGTGAAGTCAGCCGAGAGTCAGGGGCCTTGGTGGAGAGTCTGCATTTCTAGAGTGCCCCTGGAGCGATGGGTCGCCGCAGGAAGGGTCCCCGACCGGTGCGGACCACAGAGGCCGGCGGTGAGAAGACGAGAGGAGTGGAGCAGATCGCTGAATGCGAGACAGATCGGCGGCGGCCAGAAAGGTAAGGTGAGCTGATGCAGGGAGCGCAACAGTAACATAGAAGGGACGTAAACACATGAGGTTGGCGCTAAGGAAACCCCCTCCCATGCTCCCTACTAACAGACTCAGCAAGTGAGGAGTGAACCTGCGGGGCATATGATATGAGTTTGGGACCGGCAGTGTGACACAAGACGTGTGCAGGGACCACTACGGGCACAGTCCCATCACCCACAAACAGTCACCACGGAATGCACGAGACGCGTGGGGTAGCAAGAGTTATCGTGCCCCGCATACTACACCCTGCGAAGTGGAGAGGAGATGACAGGCGACCCACACAAGAGTGACCTCGGCTGTGGAGATTTCGGAGCAAATCCGGCGCACTGCAGAACGGTGAAAGGGCCTCACGCAAGGCAACCGGCTGACAGACCCCTTCCCTCATCGCGGAGGGCCTAAGTGAGAGCTGTGAATATACCCAGGAGAGACACGCTTGAAAGATACTGACTGGTCAAAAGACGGGAAACCTGCAGAAGGTGACTAGCGACAGGGTGCCCCGTGGTATTCTTGATACCGCACCTGCTCCGCCTGAACGAGTGGTGGCCACAGATGGTGCGGGACAAAGACCCCAAACCACGGAGGCAGGGGAAGATGGATAAATGTGCCAAGAGGCTGCCAGTGACAGACCCCCCCCATTTCCGGGTCTGTGGACACACCTGACAATAATGTTCTCCTTCAGGCAATTCAGTCCTCCAGAGAGGCATTAGAGGGCAAAGTTGATGAGATAAAAATTGACGTTAACCTGATCGGTCAGGATTTGCGGGAGGTATCTGAGAAGGTCACACAAGCTGAGCACCGTATATCTGAGGTTGAGGATGCCACCCATGTCCTACAGGGTGCAGTCACGGCCTTGTCGGTGGCCATTAAGGAAATGCTTTGGAGGGTTGATGATGTGGAAAATCGAGCCCGAAGAAATAATCTGCGCTTTCTTGGCTTTCCAGAGGCCATTGAAGGCACAAATGAGGGAGCCTATCTGCGCAAGTGGGTGCTGGAGACATTCCCTAATGCCCACTTCTCTACATGTTTTATAATGGAGAGAGCACACAGAATACCGGGGACTCAACCACCTCCGGTTACCCCACCTCGTCCGCTTATTGCAAAGCTCCTTAACTACCGAGACAGAGACCTCATCCTCAGAGAGTTCAGGCAAAATGGGAATATCCGGATGGACAATACAAAAATCATGGTGTTCCCAGACTATTCGCATGAGGTGCAGAAGCAACACAAAACTTTTGATTCCGTGAAAGACAAATTACGACAGATGCAAATCACGTACATGCTTCTATTTCCTGCAAAACTCAAAGTAATCTATCAAGCCAAGACACTCTTCTTCAATACTCCAGAAGAGGCCTGGCACTGGTTGGAGGAGCACCCCCTGCCAAGAGCGGCCGGAAGCCTAACAGCACGCTCTGGGACAGCCCCATCCCGGAGCGGTAACAGACCCAAAACACGGTGCATTAAAGGAACACAAAGACAGCACAAAACGGGTCAACTAGGGCGACACCATACCGTAGTAGGAGAGTAACAGGATCCACGCCCGAGCCTCAGACTCTGAAAGCCTACATAGCACGGAGAGACCAAGAGGGCCCTCGCAGACTGAAAACATGGATAAGCGACGCTCGGCAGACTGTACCAACCAGGATATAACGGACTCGGAGGGTGATCACCCTTTGTTGCACACCATAAACCTACTGGAAAATCAGAGAGAGGCAGGCACGGACATGGTCACTTGGACTCACCAGACTGGCACAGAAGAATGAAGAGCAGTGATTGGCCGGGAGAACCGCAAGGACTGAGGGCAGACAAAGGAACTTGCAAGCCACCCTGCGTGTTTTGTTTTCTTTGGTGTATTTGACTGTTCTACGTTCAATTCCTTGGTGTTTGCCTTCCCTTTCCCCTCCCCTTCTCCCCCCTGCCCTCTTCTTTCTCTCCCCCCCTTTTTTTCTTTTAGGTTGTCTGGGGAACTCCTGCCTAATAGGTAGCGCCCGACCTTAACAGTGTGAGGATCATCTATAAGAAATCCTTCTAAGGCCAGTAGATCCGAGTGGGGAGGGTTTGGAGGGGCAGGGGGCAGTATGAGACGGCGGGTTTGACTGGGTGGGTGACAGACCTCTCTAGTCCAAACACGACACAGTTGGTCCTGTTGACCCAAGGGGCAGTCGGTTGGATAATGGGGGAATGTAGCGGGGCAGGGTGGCGGGATGGGGGTGACTTTGCCAATATGATCGCGACGCAGTTGGTCCTGTTGACCCCAAGGGTAGTCGGATGGATGCTGGGCGGGTGTGGGGAGGGGGGCGGGAGACTAGGGAACCGGGGTTTGTTATAGTAACATGGCAAAATAATGAGGCAGCAGACATTCATAGATTGCACAAACTACAGCAATGGAGAGGCAGGCTGAACACCACATACCATATAGATGGCTACACCTGATCAAGGACAATACTCTGTCCTTTCATGGAATGTGAATGGGATGGGGAATATGATTAAGAGAGGACTAGTGGCTGCATATTTTAAGAGACTGAAACCTGACGTCATCCTCTTACAGGAGACTCAGTGTGGTTTCCTGGGCAGAGGCGCATATAAAACACTGGTACATGCTGGGTTCTCCACTGGTGCGCGAGGCGTAACAATATTAATTAGGAAGAGCCCACTCTTCCGCCTAGAATGCACCTGGACCGACACTAATGGTACCTATGTTGGGGTTAAGGGGGTATGGAACAGACGACACATCACCTTTATTAGTGTGTAAGCACCACCTAGGCTCCAACGTCCAACATTAGACAAACTTGCTGAAATTCTGTTGGAGGCTGGCTCTGACACACATATTATTGGGGGCAACTTTAATGACGTGATGGACCCCATGATTGACCGTACCACTGTCACGATGAGAGATCACACTAGCATTTACGGACCTGTGGCGCAGACACCACTCCCAGACCAAGGATTATGTCTTCTACTCAGGGGGCCAGAAACCCTTTTCAAGAATAGATTACATATTTGCTCTGGCTGGGGACTTAGGCGAGATACATGAAGTGGAATTTCTGGTGAGAGGCCTCTCGGACCACTCGCCCCTGCGGCTCACAGTGGGCACCTATACACAATGCCGAAATAGCGATTGGAAACTTAATGCTTGGGATTTAAAAGACATACAGAGTGCGAAAGAACTTAGGACGGATACAGAGCTCTATTTTAAAGAAAATGTGGGGACGGTAGACTCGGCTGTCACACTGTGAGAGGCATACAAACCCGTACTCCGGCATAGGGCACAAAACATCATAGCCCATAAAAAGCGGAAGGAAGAGGAGGAGATCGCTGGGATGGAATCCAGACTCCTGCAGTTCGAAATGAGGGTGAATACAGGCAATGACCCCTTCATGCTCCGCAGTCTACAACTTCTCAGACAGGAATATCTCGCGCTGGCCAGGAAAGATGCGCAATATGCAATACAAGCATTGCACAGGAGGCTGTATGACACAGGAAACAAGACGGGCAGATTGCTTGAATGCCTCAGCAAAAAAGAGCTGGATAGTAGATGGGTGACCCAAATACAGGATGGGGATGGACGGATCCACGTTACCCTGGTTGCAATAGCTAACGCTTTCGCAGATTATTACAAGGCTTTCTATACGCCGCGCGCCCTGGTTGAAACTAAGCAACTACATGAGTATTTACGGACGATACAGCTCCCCAGGCTAGAGGATGAGGAATCACAGAACCAAGACAGTAAGATTACAAAAGAAGAAATCTCAATAGCCATCAGTCAGTTGAAAACTGGGAAGATTCCCGGGCACCATGGACTGCCCTCAGAGTTTTTTTTAAGAAACATGCGACGCTCTTCGCCCCCTACCTCCTCCAACTGTAACTGGAGGCGCACAAGATGGGGAGCCTCCCTAGACACTTGCAGTAATCCCGAAGAAAGACCGACCACCAGAACTGTGTGGTTCAAACCGTCCTATCTCACTGATTAATTTGAAGACCAAAATACCAGCAAGGATATTAGCAAATAGGCTCACAGTGGTAATCTCCGGTCTCATTCATAGAGATCAGTCGGGCTTCATGCCCAAAAGGTCGACAAGGCTTAACCTGAGGCAGCTGCATAACTGGCTAGAGGTGGTGGGGAAGAGGGATGATCCACACTCCATCTTGTCTCTTGATGCCGAAAAGGCGTTTGATACAGTACATTGGCCCTTTCTTATGTCCGTACTGGAGGAATTTGGCTTTGGACCGGTGTTCCGGCAATAGATCGCTGTACTGTATGACAGACCCGTGGTAAGGGTCAGAGTCAACGGGGAGCTATCAAGGGAATTTCCCATAGGTAGGGGCACACGCCAGGGCTGTCTTTTATCTCCTCTGCTCTTTGCCCTGGAATTGGAACCACTCGCTTGTGTGATCCGAACGCACCCAGATATAACGGGTTTTCGGACAGAAGGGACGAAAGGGCCTGATGAACGCATATCATCATTATAAGCGGACATATGTTAATGTATGTGACAAACCTGGAAACTACACTCCCAAACTTTATGAGGAGTTGTGAAACATACAGTGCACATGCTGGTTATAAGATCAACTGGGGGCAGTCCTATCTATATCAGGCGGTTGGGGATGATGGTTACACCATGGGCCCAAGCCAGCTCTAGATTATCAGAGGAGGCATTAAATACCTTGATATCTATGTCACAACGAATGCAAAACTAGCTCTGGATCACAATCCGTACAGGGTGGTTAGGGATTTTCATGAGGATATGGAGAGATGGAAGTCCCTGCCGCTGACCTCACTGGGAAGAGAAGCCCTATACAAAATGATAGTGCTCACCAAATTTCTTTACATGTTACAAAACACCTATCAGTTAATACCAGTGTAGGTGTTCACTAGAATTGATGACGCACTGCAGATATTCCTTTATGATGGAAGACCGCAAAGAGTAGCACTGGCGAAGTTACAGCGTAATCAATACAATGGCGGCATTTCCCTGCCGGACCTTCGGGCGTGTTACTGGGCAGCCTATTTAATAGTAGTGAATGAATGGGAACATGAGAGGGATCACCCCCATACGCTCTAGAGCACACACAATTCATTAAACACCCGTACACGCAATATATATATATGGGGGGAAGGGGCTACACAGCTCCTCACAGCGACACAGATCGTTCTGACGGCGTGGAAACACGAGGAAAGACAGATGACATGGGGCGGCCAGGTCACCCGGGAGACCCCGCTATGGGTGGGTAATCCCCTGCCACAAATTAAGAAGCTGCGAGGTTTCAGGAAATGGGACCTGTTGGGCATTTCGCAACTTAAAGATATACTATACCGCAAATAGCTAGTCACTTTTACATGTCTGCAGACGGAATACAGTATGAACACAATCCAACACTACAAGTACCTGCAGTTGACACATGCCTGGCGGGCGCAGGGCCTAGACACTGACGACATCCCCGAATACGCACCCTTAGATGGATGACTCTTGATGGGGGAAATAGCGGAAAAAGCGGTCTCCTGGACATATAGAACAATCATAAACAAGAAAACCAGATACACTGCAGAAACTGTGAATTAAATGGAAATCAGAGCTGGGTGAGATGGACGATCTGGACTGGGAAATGGCATTGATGCATCCTCGAGAGGTAGCCATCCGATCCCTCCTTAGGCTGATCCAATACAAATCCTTGCATGAGGCATACTAAGACGGAATGCGACTGCACTGCATTGGAAGGGCAGAAACATCCACCTGTTTGCCTTGCTTAGGGTCAGAAGGTACATTTTATCATATGGTGTGGGAATGTTCTAAGATTCAACGGTACTGGACAGCTCTGTTGCGGGAGATGGAGAGTGTTTTGGGGGAGACGATTCCACTCAGCCCCTCGTTTGTTTTGCTGGGAATATCCACGGACATTGAACTCCCTAAACAAAAGCTGGTCTTGCTGCAGCTAGGGTTGGTGCTCGCGAAACAAGACATAGCTAGAGCATGGGGGGCAGCAGCGGGTCAGTCTCTTGTTGAATGGAGAAAGAGCATGGACATGTATATGCTAGGAGAGAAGTCAACATATAAAGCACGGGGCTGCCCTAAAATGTTTTGGAAAATATAGAAGCCTTGTCTTGCACACTATGGACTCTCGGTCTCTGATTCACAATGATTGTAGATGACTGGGTGTATGGTTGGGAGGGAAGATGGGGCTCACAACAATGATCTGGTGCATAATAATATTGTTTGACTCTCCTTTACTGTCGATTGGGCACGCTGCTACCATCTATTTGCACATGTTCACATATCCTACTGATAACCACTGTTGTTGTCTTGCAATCGAAAAAATGTCAATAAAAATATATTTTTTTCAGTAAAAAACAGTGATTCTTGGGCTTTCCGGAAATGTCCCTCATTGGAACTCTTCTTAGAGGACTGGACCCTGAAGTAATTAAAACCTAAGGGCATCTCAAATGATTTTTGGTAGAAGGGGCACTGACCTGCGGACCTCCTGAGAACTATAATAGCCCAGTTATTGAACTACTGCAATGGGATGCTTTCCTTTAGTGGGCCTGGTGCATTTGCGTGGCTCAGTTTGAGAACTTTAGCATTCAAATATACCCAAACTACACTTGATTTGTGCAGCCAGATAGAAAATCTTTTGAGGTGGTGAAAACGAGTGGGAGGGGCAGAAATATATGCTCTTTTTCCTCTAAAGCTTAAGGTCATCAGAGAAACAATACACATTTCTTCAACATGCAGAAGATGGCCTGGGACTGGTTAGAGGGCTTGTCTAGATGCAGGGGCCCTGATTATGGGAGAGCGGCACCCGCTTGTTAATATTGATAAATACAATGTCAATATACACCATGATATATGTATGAACAAACTCGCATCGCTGTTGAATTTACCCGATATGACCTCCCCTCAAATTGGAATCAGAAATATATGATCAGGCAGGCCCTGCAAACTAGGCCTAAAGCAACTGATTGACAGATCACAGGTGGGGAGACACGTAACCCTTTGACAAACACGTGAACCGGAAAACTCAGATCGATTCCACAGATAGGCAGCAACACCACAATGGTCTCAGGAGATTGGCCCCCAATAAAACACGTTTGGCCGGAGGGGGGCTCGTTCCCAAAACACCATAAAGTCAGGTGCGACACTAAGTTAGGAGCACTCAGCCAATCTGAACATAGCACACACACTACACGCAGTGATCATGCGCACCCCATGTCAGATATCTGGACATGTATCCACTAGCTCCGCATTGTGTCCACACAGGGTTGAGAACCACCTACGTTTCTTATCAAGTAATCAGATTTATGGCTCCGTGACAAGGTCCATGTAGGAAAGTAGGATCTGCTTTCATGGTTACCCTCTCTTATTGCTGGTGTACTTCTGTTTTATGACTAATCTGCTAATTAGGACCCCAGTCACTGTGCTTTCTCCCTAAATTTGACAGCGGTTAGTACTTTGGTACCTTCCCAATTGGCTACTGGTGTACCCTTCTAAGTCCCTGGCATATGATACTCGGGGCATAGGTACACCCGAGGTCTCCCATGGGCTGCAGCATGTATTATGCCACCCGTGAGAACCCACTCAAACTGTGACTCCAGAACTGCATTAGCAGCCTGTGTAAACTGGTGCTAGCATCACTTAAATCCTAAAAGACCTCATATGTACATGCTACCCAAAGTACACAAAAATCTGTATGATCCCCCCTTCAGACCCATCGTCTCAGGTGTAGGGTCTCTTTTTGAACCATTGGGTAGATACATAGACTATTTTCTTCAAAAATGTGTACTGCATTGGAAAAACCAATATTAAAGACACCACAGACTTTTTGAATCATTTGAATAATCTTGATCTTTCTAACAGCCACCACTGGATTATGTGCACTATCGATGTAACAGCCTTATATACGTCGATCCCGTTGAAAGAAGGAATTGAAGCAACGGAATGGGCCCTATTACAACTAGAAGACCTGGGTGCAAATAAGATTCTGATACTTGAACTTTTAACTTTTTGTCTCCAACACAGTTATTTCAGATTTAAAGATGAGTTCTACTTACAGATCAGTGGAACCAGTATGGGTTTCGGGGGAGCCCCAACTTACGCCAATATTTTCATGGCTCAATTTGAGGAACTATTTATTTTGTCTGAAACCAAATGGCAAGAACATCTTATATTGTACAAAAGATTTATTGACGACATCTTTTTAATCTGGAATGGCCCACAACAAACTTTGGAACAAAACATACAAGAACTGAATGAAAGAAACCCGAGGATTAAATTCACACACTCCATCAGTGAAACAGAGATATCATTCTTGGATGTAAAAATAACTAAGCGACCATTGGAGTTATCGACTAAAACATTTGTAAAACCCACTGATCGAAATAACACTTTACTATATCAAAGTTTTCAATCCCCAAAATTGATCGAAAATGTACCCTTCTCTCAGATATTACGTAGCAAAAGAATATGCTCCACATCAGAAGCTCACGAAGAGGGTATACAAAGACTGAAAAGGAAGTTTTTGGAACGAGGATACCCCTCTAAATGCATAGAAAAAGCAGAAACAAGAGCCAAAACTATCAATCGGGAAACTTTGCTGAAGAGTAAAAATAAACCCACAACTGCCACCCGCAACGTCTTTGTTTCAAAATTTTCTACTAAAGCCTTAAATATCAGAAAAATCATCACAAAACGATGGGAATTGCTCCAGAATGATGAAGACTTCAACAATATATTTCAACTTAAACCCATTTTTGCATACACAAGAAGCCGGAATCTACAAGAACACCTCAAAACCAGTACAGGACCCAGCAATACCAACCATAAAGGGATGCGTAAGTGTAACAATTGTGTTCACTGCAATAACGTTATGCAACAAGACTTTGTTACCCATCCAAGAACCGGAGAAAAAATAACTTTGAAATTCACAGCCGATTGCAACTCCAATTTCGTAATTTACTGTATAAAATGCCCATGCGGGTTAATGTATATAGGGAAGACCGAAAGGAAACTGAAAATAAGAATAGGTGAGCACAAAAGTATGATACGACCCCAAAACACAAAATCTAATCTGGCAGCTCACTGGATAATTCACAAACACAATATCTCCCAAGTTCGCTTCATGGTTGTAGAAAAGATTGAAATGAGGGAAGGGTCAGACAGTCGCAAGATCTTATCCCAAAGGGAAGTTATGTTAATCAAAAAGTTTCAAACCATGGAACCTTTAGGGTTAAATGATAAACTGGATTTAGGATGTTTCCTATGAAATGTTTCAAGATTTGACTTTTTATCAGGTGTAATATGAAAAGGCAAATGTAACGGTCCATATTGTATTGTTCATATTATTCCATATAATGCACAGTACACTCAGAGCCTTTCTTTTTATCTCTATATGCTTGTATAGCAGACTTTCATTTAGCGTATCACTTTTCTTTTCTTTCTTGGTTAACCTTGTGGTTACATAGAAGATAATCAATTAACAGCGTTATGCGTCATATATATACATTGCCCGTTGAACAAACGCATGTGTTCATTAATTTACTGGAGTTTATCTGACTTGGGCTAGAAGGCTGACTAGCTACATTGTTCAAACTCCGCACCTTTTGACTTATCGTACCATTCTTTGAGTCATTCGCCCCATCAATAAGATCGTCTCTTACATCTTAAACTCGGCATTCTAATATGGCCGACAGTATGCCAGTCCTCTCTCTATGTTCACGTTTTAGCTGGGTTCATGTAGGACGTCAGTATATCTTACACTCGCGAGAATGGCCATGTTTAATCTGGATATCCGGAAACCTGTTGGAAACCTGATTTACGAATACGATAATCTTCCGTAAGAATACCTTCGGTAAGCTTGCTTCCCATTAGCGTTATACGAGCTCATTACGCTCTTCGCGGTTAAGTTATTAAAGCCCGGGTTTTAACTTCGGTCATGTTTCCCGTTTCTTATAGGTACACCGTTGCTCCGTCACATCCTAGCAGGTAACAACATGTATTGTTGAGGACAGTAAGCCTAGCTAATATGCATAACTTTAAGCAACTTTAGCGTTGTCCATTTCCTTTACTTTTCATTAGAACGTTCACTCGTATGGATTAGCGTACACACAGGAGTACCGCTTGTGAGAACATTCAAGGTAAGCTTTCTTTACGTAAGCGTCATACGGCCCGATATTGTTCTTTTGGAGTTAAGTCTTAACAACCACGTTGGTAACTCCAGCTTTGTTTACTATTATTCACAGACACGACGACGCTTTTGATACAGTACAGGTAACTATCCCTATACCCCAGGGCAGCAAGGATAGCAGATATGCTTATCTATCAACACACCTGAGCACTTTTTCTTTATCTTCTTCCATCTTTTCTTTTTCTTCACTTTTTCATCACAGATATACACTCGGACGAATTCGTATTCATAGAAGTGTACATATTTATACTTCAGGAAACACTGTGAGTGCTTTATGTATCTATGTTCTTTCAATTTTGTATGATGCAACAACTGTTTTCTCAAAGCAGGGTTTACATGAAACCGTGTAGGCACTAGTGTATGTTTCACCATCATGCAACTGTGACCGATGTTAGATTTGTTCTTTTAACAAAGGGTATGAATTGCAGAATCATGTGGATTTTTCCATTGTGAATCGAAGTGTAAGGTTCAGTCAATACAGTAGCTCGTTGTTTTACACATAAGATATGGTTGGTGTACTCAGAACTGAGTAGTGACACATATGTAAAAAATAGACATTGAGAACATAGCAAGTTAATAATTTATGTATATGATCTTTTACAGAGGCCCCTGAGGAAGGGACGAGGGTCCCGAAATGCATCGGGCCAATCAATTCAACGATCGTCGAAATATGAAATATTGTTTGTATGATTTTTAATACAACAAATGTATTTCAAGATTCATTGAATTACTAAAATGTTATGTACGCACTTGTAAAAATGATGATCTACAGTTTATGAAGAGCTCAAACAATGATTTAAAATAAATTCAAGAATTGAGCAAAAATTGCCATTAGTGTGCAATAGAAAGTTATTCAAACCATTAGAATAGGGGGACATATGTAACATGATGCTGTGCGCTTGGTAGGGTCGTGATATCTTTATCACGCACCATTCTGCTAGCATCACTTACAATAGATATACGTTTTCTTATATCTTCTTAAGTCAATGCACTTAAAATCTACAAGTCAGCCCTAAGGTAGGCCTTTCAATCCTAAAGGCAGAGTGCTAGGTTATAAGTGTGAGGGTGCCCTGCATGAGCAGGACACCCCCTACAAACCCCAGAGTCGATTCTCCAGGCTTTATAAGCGTGGTCAGACATTTTCATACATAGTGTCCATGCGTTAGTACGCGATGGCTAACTATATATTGAATGGGACAAACCTTTTTGGTATAGAACATGTTGAAATCATACCTCAACAAAGCGACCGATGTCGGAGGAATGATTCCATGCACTGGGGGGCTCCTCCAGGAAGCCCCCAATACTCCTTGTACAAGCCTTCCGGGGTCTGTCAGCAAGCTAGCGATGCTGCTGACCACAGACAGGATTCTGCCCTCCTGCTGCTGAGCTGAGCAGGGGAAGCTAGAACAATAGGCTTCCTGTCACAGGGAGGTGTGACCACCCCCATGCAAGACTTAGTGTATTGGGCTGGGGTCGGGGTGCTTGCCAGCACCACCAGACTGCCCTCCTTGCATACTCCAATTTGAGCCAGTTCAGGGATCTCTTTGCTCCCACCCTGGTGCGAAACTGGACAAAAAACATGGGAGTATCCCCTCCCCTGTCCAGCCCCTCCTCTGGGCGAGAACCCTGAATCGTTCCAACCCTTTCCCTAGGGTACTTAAGGGCTAGAGGACAAGATTAAAACCCGAAACCACTTCAACTTCGACCGAGTGGGCACCTGGACTTTGCCTGGAAGCGAGACTCCTCTTGCTCCTGGTCTTGCTGTTCCGCCAGTCTTCTTCGTAGTCTGTGACTGTGCTCCTTTCAGGTCCATCGCCAGGTCTGTGGGCATCAAGGATACCCGAAGTAATCTCTCTTGGAATGAAGGGGTCACTTCCCTGCATCTGCCAGCACCGCTACAAAGCTGACCGGTCGGTCTGCTGCTCCTGACATCCCAGGAACCTTGCAAGGCCCAGCAACACAGGTGGTGTAGGAAGCTGGGTTTCTGTAGCAGTCACCCTCCCCCCCCACACTTTTTGCCAGACTACTGACTTGATGTGCCCTGGGTACCTGCATATCAGGTTCACAGGCCCGGTGTTCTTTCCCCAAAACTGTACCTTGTATACCCAATTGGCACTCTCTGGCCACAGGTCAGCCCCTGGTAAATGGTACCACAGGTACCCAGGGCACTGTGACCAGAGAAGGTGTCTAAGGGCTGCAGCACTTATTGTGTCCCTTAGAGGTCCTGAACCTTTACACTAACACACTGCCTTTGCAGGCTGCGTGTTTTGGTGCAGAACAAAGTGAAGAGTCGACATGGCATGCATCCCTGTGTGCCATGCCTACAACCCACTGCCCTGGCAAAGATCAGTCACCCCTCTAGCTATGTGCCCTTCAGCAGTGGTGAGGGTACAGGTGCATGAGCCCTGTACCCCTACAGTGTCCAAGTCCATTTTCAGACATTGTAAGTGCAATGCACCATAGTGGCTACACTGAAAACGGAGAAGTTTGGTATCAAACTTCTCAGCACATTAAACCCACACTGATGCCAGTGTGGGATTTAATGAAAAATGCACTCAGAGAGCATCTTAGAGATGACCCCTGAAAAACGACCAGCCACTGGTGGGTTCCCTGACTGGTACACACCAGCCTGCCACCACGAGACATGCTCCTGGACCCCTAGGGTGGGAGCCTTCTCTCCCTGAGCCCAGAAGCAAAGCCTTTCCTGGGCGGAGGTGTTCACACCTCCCCCAGAGCAGGAAGAGACATATGTGGCCAGGAAGCTTCAAAGGCCTCACAGCCTTTGTAATACGACCCCAAGCCTCTCCGCGTTTCAGGAGCGGGTCCCCTTCCTGTCTCACCTCCTTTTCGGCAGAAAGACAGGTGGGACAAATTAGCCAACCCAAAAGGTGTAGGCACCTCCGCCAACCCCACCCCTCAGGTGGAAGAGGCGAGGCCAAGCCCACTCTTCAGTGCCCGCCATCTTGCAGATGGCAGGCACTCCCAAATCAGGATTATGGATTGTGCTCATTCCTCCACGTGGGGTGAGCACACTAAGGGTTTAGTAACCTTAAGGTTAGTATCTCATTGGCTACTGACCTCGAGACCCCTACAACACCCCCTAAATACTGTATTTAGGGAACAATCCTAAACCAAGAAAGCAGGCAAGAAATCAGAAGAAGAAAAGAAGAAGTACTGAACAGCTGTGCCAAAGCTAACAAGAGGAGGACACCCACTGACTTGGCCCCAGCCCTACTGGCCTGTCCCCACCTCGAACCTGCTCCATCAAAATCCCGGTGTGGCCTGCAGCTAGCAACCATGAGAAACCCTGAGGACCTACCTGCCTTTCATCCGAAAGTCTCTGTCTCCCGTGAACACCGGATTTCTTCAACAGACTCCAGCTGTGCAAGGATCTGCGGGTCTGCCCCACTCTGCACCCGACGCCCATTGCCCGAGTTCGAGTGGCCCAACACCAGGAGGAAGTCTCCCGAGCACTCCTGATCCGAGATCCGGTGATTCCTGACCTGCCTCAGGCCTCCAGACAAACCGGAAGGTCCCCCCAACCGCAACAAGGAGCTGGTAAGAAGATCCGACCCTAAAAGGCACCCCTGCACCCAATGCCCCACGGATTTGGGTGGCCCAACCGATGGTGCCTAACCAACTCCCAGCATCCCAACTTACCTTTCCAAGTGGTGTTTGCACCCAGAAAACCTTAGTCCCCGAGCCTGCAGTGTGTTTGAAAACTGGAGACTACCCACTGAAAGCTACAGGGCGCCCGACGACAAAACAGCACTCTGCACCCAGCTGCCCCAGTGCCGCTGAGGGTGCATCTTTTGTGCTGGCCTAAACCCCCATTTGCCCTGTGCTTAAGTCCAGGAGCTTTTCTCCCACAACCCAGTTGCCTACTCATCAGCAGCCACCAACCGGAGGTCCCCTATCCTCCATTGGATAACAATGGGCCTGAGCACTCTGCACCCAGCCGCCCTAGTGCCACTGAGGGTGTATCAAGAGTGCATCCTTGACCCGGGGAGACCACTGAGTCTAACCCCAGAGTATCAAATCCCACAACAAAGTACTTACCTGTTAACCGATAACACTATTTTCCTCAATTGGATAACATTGACAGTTTTTCTATGAAAAGTTTTTAAGTGTGGAGTTGGAAAATCTAAGAAATCCTTTAAAACTGCAACTAAAGGGGCGTGGCCAAGATGGCAACACTGTAGGACGCATTGCTGTAAACTCCTGCCCGCTGTCCGTCGTATCATCCTGTTCCCCGGAGCTCTTGGAGCACTGAGCTGACCGGAACACTCTACATCAGAGTCGCAGCCAGGGGGGTTCGCTTCACGGCCCCCAGGACCCCGAGATTTACATTAGCGACCATCTGAAGGAGAGGCCTGACTGAGGCCCGGACCCCCCCCCCGCCGGGCACGCGGCCGTAGCGGCTTCCAGCAATCAATCGGTGTGCGGCAGTCCAGGGATCGGCGCCCTGCACGTTGGTAATTAGAAATTGGGCCCCGTGCGGCGACATCGGAATCCCAGGCGCCGACACCGCAGTCAACTATCCCGGCCAGCTAATAGACTGCAGCTGAGAGCATGGTAGAGAAAGGCCTGGCAGGCCGCACACATCCCTGGCCTCAAGTGGCGGGTCGCTGGTCTGAAGACGCTGGAGCAGTCTCTCCACTGCTGCCCTGCCTTGGTCCCTTCCTGGTGAGCCACTAGAACCGGATTGGAGGAGGCCCCGGAGTCCACTCTCACCCAGGACCTGGAGTAGCACTTACCCATCGGAGACCGGGTATACATTGAAGCGCCCCCCCCCACCGGTGGCTTTGCACCTGCATGCTTGCTGGAGACTGTGAGGGGGCCCAGATCGGAAGAGGGGCGAGCAGGCCGTATTCATCCCAGGCCTGGGCTAACGGGTGGGCCGCCAGGGGCCAGGAGAGGGGGGACGGCGGAGCCATGGGCGTGGGCCGGATTCCCAGAGACAGTGGACTAGTGCTGACGGGGCCTCCTGAGATTGATATGCATCGCTGACCCCATCAAAGGAAGCCAATTCAGGTACGGAGAGGGGGACCGCCATTACTGATCGGGGCCAATGAAGAAGGAAAGTACTCTTGCGCCCATAGTGCCTACTTGGTGCTGGAGTTGAGGCAATTCGCAGCAATCCTATCGGGCCATTCCCGGCCTGGCCGGGGGCCCTGCACCCCGTCCTCCCTGGAAAGCTGGGGCGGTGGAACGCACTGAGCTTCGAGACGATACCTTTGGCTCCCACCACGACAAGCCTTCTCCCCGACACGGGAGCACGGGGCACAGCATTAGCTTCCATCCCATGATACATGGAACGGAGTCGGCCCCTACATAGTAATTTGGGCGGCAGCCCCCTGAAGCGTCACGCTGAGGTGAGGGCAGTAGACTTAGCCTTACAAGCCAACGTGGGGGTGACCAGTGGAAGACCGGCGAGATCGACAAGCCCAGGAGAGATGGTGACAATTCCCCGGTGAGGACAGTTCGCCCAGTCTGCTTTGCCGGCAGACCCCCGGACTTCGGGAGCTTCGCGACAGGACAGGGGGTCCTCTCTCGATACGCCACTTTCTCTCTTGCAGGATTTCACCGGATGATCGAACTGTATCTGCCTCCTTGCAACACCACTGTGGTGAGTCTACCCCTGGGCCCCCACAGATCTTTGTCCACCGTTGCTCCCAATACAGACGCTACACTTTCCCCTGCCTCTTCTTCTAACCCAACGGGGAGTACCTGCAACTACAGCCAGGCATGTCCTCCAATAGGACAAAAAAGACAAAATCCCTAACGAACATCTTCGGTCGCTCCCTCTCCAATCCTAGCATGGCAATCACCACCTCAGGCACTATTTCTCCGGCCTCAACGGCCTCAATGGGGGAAGAGCCCATCACCAAAGCCTTCCTGGAATCCCTGTTTTCCAACCTCAGAGATGACCTCCAGAAAATGAAAAGGGACCTCATAGCTGAGATTAAAGATGTTCGCAGAGACATGGATAGCATCGGTGAATGTGTGGCTACATTAGAGGACAAGGAGGATTCCATTGTCACTGACCTTTCCTCCCTCCAACAAGAAGTGGTTTGACTCCAAGATCAGCAGATAGATATGCAAATACATATGGAGGACTTGAAGAATCGTTCACGTAGGCACAACAACTGCATCCGGGGAGTTACAGCCACAGAAGCCACCAAGGACAGCTTCGTAGTCACAGTGGACCTCTTCAATCACATCTTAGATCATCCACCCGAGTCGCAGATTAAACTAGACAGAGTTCACAGAGTAGGTCCCCCTCGAGCACTCAAAAGTCCACCGGCGGACATTCTGGTTTGTGTCCATGACTACAAAACGAAATAAGCTATCTTAAACAAATCACACACCCTCCCCCCATTTACTTTAAAGACCAGTCACCTGTGCTTTTTCAAGATCTAGCCGCAATCACCTTGCAAAGACGTTGACAATTTCGTCCAGACCATATAGGACAACTGGGAGTTACCTACTCCTGGGGTCATCCTTTCAGACTTATTTTTCGCCACAATGGCAAACTACGCCAGTTCCCTTATAGAGACTTGCCATCTCCTACAAATTACTCCCCCTACTCAACACGAAGACGACCAAACCAATGTAAACCCGAGGCAAGAGATGGCTGGGAACAACAGAGAAGCAGACGAAGACACCGAAGACCTGACAAAGCAGAAATCGCCAGGGGTCAGCAGGCAGCTCTAGAAGCAACATCCAAGGCACTAGCGGGTGTCCCCTCCGTTGACGCATGAGAGTGCAGAACTGCCTAGTCTTTCACCTTTCGCATTTCTGGGCGGGTGGCGGGCTGAGCTGGAGCCCCCACACTTGGCCACGTTATGGACCCCAATATGCAGTTATACCGGTTATCCAACGATGACGGACTATCACTTTTGAAAGTGTACATATTGAACTACCTAATTGTTGCTCCCATTTGGAGCTGTTTTTTCAGGGGTTTCTGTTTTTTCCTTTATTTGGGGTGGGGACTCCTTGTCCACTGGGTTTTTTCTCCCTCATCTGCCAATCAGACACAACCTCTGGAATCTTACGCACCCAACGCCCTTATCCAATAGTCTCAGTACATTTACTCCTAGCGACACTTTGAACCTATGAACCCAGATGCCTTCCAATTCACTCAAGATTCTTACCCTAAATGTTAGGGGATTAAATAACCCTATCAACTCAGGGTCGGTCCTCTCCTTCCTGGAGCACTCCAAAGCGGAAATTTGTCTCCTTCAAGAGACTCGTCTCCTCTCTAAGGACTGTCATAGGCTGAAATCACGACTATTCCCCACACAGATGTTCTCGTCAAGCCCTACTAAATCAGCCGGAGTAGCCATTCTAGTGTCCAGGTACTTCCCAGGCAAAGTACTACAGAAAGAGGCCGAGATTTGAGGCCGGCTCCTTACATGTCAATCCGCAGTAGGTGATCTGTCATGTATAGCGGGGTCCATTTATGCCCCCAATGATGGTCAGGAAAACATCTTCCACGCCGCCCTCACTGAGGCACTAGCCACCACGGAGCGTAGACTTATTTTAGGGGGAGACCTCAATTTAGTTTTTGACAACAGCAACGCACAGGACAAGCAGGCGCTCTTTCCGCCTCTCGGATGGCCCGCTTGGCGGAATTGGGTCTAATAGACTTACGGAGGCATTTTCACCCCCATGGCCGGGAATACACATTCTATTCAGGGGCGCACAAAACGTATGCCAGACTCAACTACTTTCTCACTACCGGGCATATGCACACTTTAGTGACGGAGGTTGAGATCCTGACCGCCTCTCTATCAGACCAGGCCCCAGTTTTAACTACGCTAAAGCTCCCACCCATGCAACCCCCAGTCCGGCACTGGCGCCGAAATTTTCAGTGCCCCCGGATAAACGAAGGGAGTAGAACTTCTGAAACGACAAGAGTCAAGAAACAATGATACAGTTTGCCATTAGGGTATCTATACTAATAAAAAAGTTTTGCTAAGGTCTGGGTTTTCCATTGGCGGGCCAGGTGCTTGTAGTTTGTAGCATGATCATTACTGCTAATGGCCGCGTTATATATATGTGAGCTAAAGGTGCTGTGGTCATTCTAAAAAATTGTTAAAAGGGAAGTTATAGCTAAGTGACAGACAGACAGACATATAAGATCAATGATTAGAACTGAGAGAATGGTGTTAAGGTTGCTCTCTGTATCAGTATTTTTATTTGTAAACATGCCCTGGTCTTATCAAGTAGACGTGAATCATATAAATAAAATCTAAATTAAAAACTGAAAAGGTTCTATTATCCAGTAAGCTTGTGAACCTTTTAAATGTAGGTAATAAATACCGTCGGGCCCCACCATTGATGGCAAACCACGAGACGCTGTGTTTATATGTACAAATACATAGATAATGTATCTCACCCCTTAGTAGGTAGGGTAAGATCCCATGAGATCAGTGAGGGTCACTTGAGAGCTATAATGGAGAAAAAAAACAGAAAACCATATGTGACATTTTGTAGGGCTTCCTAAGGCTCTAAGGTATAATCCACAGCTGGTTTTACAAATGAAGGGAGGGGATGCAGCCATGTGCAGGATGTGTCTTGGACCGATCTTACATTACATAGTTACTCACGACTTGGTGCATCTGGGCTGTCACCTGTGTGCCTCTCGCTGACTCCGCCGGTGGAGAAGTGAAAGCCTTGTCTCCTTTTATAGGAGTAGCCTGCTTCCAGGTGGGGTGTTAATTATTTAATCACTGAAATGATTGTCAAGTTTTTGTTGTTACTATGGGTGCCTTTTTAGAGGGGTATACTCTATATTAAGCTCGTATGAGGAATATTCTCGGGGTGTTGGATATTTGTGTTAGCAAGCCACGATGGCGGCTGTGTCCTGCTGAGGCTCCGTGATCGCGCTAGCATCTTGCCCAGTTCCCGAGATCGCCGGGAGCCTCAACTCGCCCAAGAAAGCACCTGTGATGTCCCTGCGCACTGGGGCGTCCATCGACAGACCCGGAACTGCTGCGGACGGACGGCACGAGCCGGACTGCCTTCTGCCGGAGCCGAGTGGCGCCAACCCCTGAAAATGGCGGACGCAGCTCTGGCCTGAGGGAGAGCGAGCCGCTGAGGAACGGCTCCCTGAATGGCGGCCCCGGCGAACGCAATCGGCCGACTGCTGCGGAGGAGCCTGCGGAGGTGAGGAGACCAACCCACCGGGGGGGCGCACCGGACGGCGCCTTCCTCCGTTCAGCGCCCCGATATCCAAGATGGCGGACACCGTCCAAAGGCTCCGGTGCTCCGGAGCTGTCTCCCTGCCAGGGACCTGACCGGCCACCAGCCTCGGCCGGCCTGCCGCCGCGGATTGCGGGGGGCCGACGAGCGGGTCACCTTCACGAGCGGGGCACTGCAGAAGCCCGCAACCTACACCGAGGGCGGTGAGTGCAGATCTCTCCCCTCCTCCCCCGAGGATCTCTACGCCGGCGCCCTGGTGACCCCCTCCTCCCTCGGGGCCCCATAGGAGGTCATTGTATACGCCGCTGCCTACCTGGGGGACCCAGAGTGCGTTCACCGCCACACGCCGCCCGATGAACCCGGGCGCCTGACCCTAAAATGGCGCCCATGGAAGCCTGACGCAGAAGCAAAACGCGAGCCTCACCCCGAGGGCAGGGGTGCCCCGCTCGTGCTGGAGAAGGTACCGGTGACCACGAGGAGTCCCGGAACAACAGCGGGACCGGCCCTCAGAGGTATGCGCCGGACCGCGCCCTCTCCCTCACCACCCCCTTGTTGTAAATCATACCCTCTCTCGCTCCAGCGCCCGAGCGCGCAAAGTGACGGCCGCTGCACCGGGGCTCCGAGGTGCCGACCCTGATAACACACTGGGAGCCTGATCACCCTCCGATCTGCCACCAAGAGGTGTGGAAGACCTCGAGACGCTGCCGGTGGCTGTCCGCGGCCTCGGTCCTCCTCGGATTCCCACCACCTGACCTCTGGCCCTCCCAGCCGGTGTTGACACTGCGCCACCCGCAAGGCCTCCTGACGCCGAGGCCATTGGCCCCAGCAGCCACGGACCACATCTGGCGCCCTGAACTGGTGAGGGCTCCCTGAGACGGAGGAGAGCCGCCCTGAAGCCGGGGGAGACAGGGGGGACCGATTGGCACTAGACTACCTCTGGCCCTGATACGTCTGCTATCCCCGGAGTGCGCGGAGACCCGGTGGCCCACCCGACAGTACCTATGGGGAAGCCAAGGGCCCCGCAGGTGACGGCTGTCCCTGAAACGGCCGTTGAAAAGATGCCACACACCAGGACGTGGACGCAAGCCAATGCGTCACAAACGGACCCTGCACTGTCGGCGAAATTGGACCAGGTGTTGGCGGCGATCGAAATGTCTCGCCTGTCAATGGAGGAGAGGTTAGGTGCCCTGACGACGGACATTAGCTTGATCCGAGACGAACACCGTAAACTGGCGGACAAGGTAAAGGAGGGCGAACGAACCGTGACCGAGTTACGACCCGTGGTGAAGATGCAGGAGGAAGACATGAGAGAGGTACTTCGTCGTGTGGAGGCCCTAGAAGAGCGCACGGTGGACTTGGAAGGACGCTCGAGAAGATGTAACATCCGCGTCCTGGGCCTGCCGGAGGGGATTGAAAATTCGGATCCTCTGACCTATATGGAATCCTGGACCAGATCGTTCACCCCGGAGAGTGAGAGATCACCGTACTTCTCCATCGAACGGGCCCACAGAGTCCCGGCCCGGGCACCCAAAGCCGGCCTCCCTCCACGACCCATGCTAGCTAAATTCCTACATTTCCGAGACCGAGACGCGGTACTCTGAGCGGCCCGGACAGTGGGCCCCCTGCAGGTGGAGGATCAACATGTTATGGTGTTCCCGGACTACGCCCGGGAGGTCCAGCAGCGGCGATCCACCTTTCTGGAAGTCAAGAGGCGCCTTCGCGCTAACGACCTACAGTACTCCTTGTTGTTCCCAGCCCGCCTCAAAGTACTGCACAATGGGAAAGCCCTCTTCTTCACCACGGCGGCGGAAGCACAGGATTGGGCTGAACTTCACTGCCCACTGATCCCTAAACCCGGACCCCAGAGGACCCGCAACAACGACCCCAGACGATCTAGAAGGCGGGGTGCGAGCCGTGCCCGGTCTGGCCGCCCCAAAAGCCAGGCGTCCTCCCCCACAGGGTCACCCGACCTCACGCAAATCATGCAAGAGCGACGAGATGCCCTACGAGCGGTGGTCGAGCTTCACACGTCACCCCCGGCATCAGACCTAGAGAGTCACCCACACCTGTTTACCCCAGAGAAAGACCGCGACAGCGATGGAACGATGTCGGGATTTGGCCCGATCTCTTCCCCACTCATGGCGGCACCTACATTGGACGCTACCCTAGCCGACCAACCTAACACCTCCTCATGAACAATGAACTGTCGATTCCTGTATCCTTCTAATGATTGCCTGTTGTATTGCGCGATGTCTAGGTGCCTAGACTGTTTTGCCTGATTATAGCATGTGCATCCGAGCGATGGACTCTTCTCCTACAGGAGCCCGACCCGCGCACAGGCCCAGCAGCGACACATGCTGCCACCCCCGCAGTTAACTGTTGTATTTCTCCCCTAGTGGGATACTAGTTTGGATATGCCACCTCCGGTGCTATATCCCCAGTATTGGGACTGTTACCCACCCAAGGTTATACTAGTTGTTACTCCCCTTAATCCCTCCCCTACGATTGTGGAAGCTTGGCGCGCAGGAACACACGTGACTCATACACACAGGCGACTCTTGGGTATTATAGGGGGACCCTTATCCCTACCACGGCACCCCAGGAATGGCAGTCCCACGCTCAGACATTAATATCCTTACTTTGAATGTACGGGGCCTGCACACGCCCAGCAAACGATACTCTGTGTACGCCTACATTAGACGCATGTCAGCCAATATCGCACTCCTTCAGGAGACACACATAAATGCTACCGAACTCACTCGCCTGCAATCTAAATGGCGTGGAACCCTCTGTGCCACGCAATACTCAGCGTTTGCACGCGGCGCATTGATCTGGGTCAGACCGGGTACTCCCTTCCGGGTGCTCCGACGGGTGGTGGACAAAGAGGGGAGGTATGCGCTTCTGGAGGGAATACTGGACGGGCAGGGAATACTCCTTGGCAGCATTTACGCCCCTAATACAGACCAAGATAAATTCTGGGATCACCTCACGGGCATTCTGGCCCAGTTCACCACAGTCCCATGGGTACTGGGGGGCGACTTTAACTGCACACTGGACACCACCCTGGACCGCTCACATCCTCCTCCCGCACATTCCCCGGCCCCCCGGCGGGCAGAACTCTTTAGGACCTGGGTCACACACTGGGCGCTCACTGACGCATGGCGACACCTCCACCCACTGGCTCGCATTTACTCCTTCCACTCGATCCCACACAACCTCCGGGTCCGCCTAGACCGCTTCCTCTGTTCTGCACCAATTCTCCCTAAGATCACGTCTACGGACTACCTGGGCCGGATCCTCTCGGATCACGACGTTCACATTATGCGACTAACCTGGCGCCCCCCCCACCCACCGGTCCCCACCTGGCGCCTTCCTCGGGATTGCCTGACCGACCCAGTATTCAGAGACACGCATAAAACTTGCATACGGGACTACTTCGCACATAACGCGAACACGGCGTCGTCGGTACTAGTGGAGTGGGACGCGTTTAAGGTGGTGGCTAGGGGAGAATGCATCAAACAGGTGGTGGGGGTTCGCCGCACCCTGGAGCGGACGCTCCTGACCTCGGAGCAGACTTTAGCCACACTCACTAAACGACTTGACGACTCGGAAGAGCACGCTGTGCTCACGGCCGAGGCTAAGACGGAATACCAGGCCGCCTGCGCCGATCTCCGGAAGTATAATTTTAGGGCTTACGCCTCTAGGATGCATAAGGACAGGGACAAAACGGGGGCGCTGTTGGCTTGGATGGCGAAGCAGGACACCGAAATTAAGCCAATCACAGATATTATCAACCCGGACGGTGTGTTGGTGCGCTCACAAGCCGAGATTCTCCTGGCGTTCCAGCGTCATTATACACAAGTGTACGGGACCCCGACCCAGTACTCCCCATCTTCTGTAGACAATTTTCTAGACCCTCTGACTCTATCCACAATATCGGACACCGACAAACGCTCCCTCGACGCCAAGATTGCCCCATCTGACATCACCCAGGCGATACGGGCCATGTCTCGTAATAAAGCGCCGGGGTTGGACGGCTTCCCACTGGAATACTACTCGATGTTTTCCCCCCTGATGGTCCCTCGTCTGTCGCGGGTGTTTGGGGCGTCTCTTCATCTAGGCAGGCTGCCCCAGTCACTACGAGAGTCCGTGATCGTCACCTTTCCCAAGCCCCACAGAGACCCACTCCATTTAGGGTCGTATCGCCCCATCACGCTCCTGTCTGCCGACTGTAAGATCCTGGGGAAAATCCTGGCGGACCGGTATGCGAAGATCATTCGCCCATTGGTCCACCCCGACCAATGCGGCTTCGTGCCGGGAAGAAACACCTCCCAGAATCTCCGTCGAGTCTTCCATGTCCAGGATCAGGTGCGTGACCGATTTCCTCGCGCCGCCTGTCTCATTATGGACCTGGAAAAGGCATTTGACACCCTCACTTGGCCCTATCTCTTCTCTGTCCTGCGGCGCCTTAATATCGGTCCGACACTCATGGCGTACACACGCCTCCTGTATACCGATCTCACCACTCGAGTTCGGATCGGGAAACATATATCACCAGCATTCGGAGTTCGGCGGGGCACAAGACAGGGGTGCCCCCTGTCGCCGCTCTTATTTGCGTTAGCGGTCGAACCGCTGGCGGTTCGGCTACGCCTGGAGGGTGTGAACTGGGGCATTCCCCTCGCGGACGACATGCATTGCGTGTCCATGTACGCGGACGATCTCCTCATATACGTCCGGGACATCGAAACGGACCTGGCCCCCATAGGAGCGACACTGGTGGACTTTGCAGACGCCTCGGGCCTACAGGTGAACTGGGACAAGTCCACAGTTTACCCCCTACACCCGAGCTTACCCCCCCGGGAGGTCGAGCTCGGTCCACATACACTCTCATGGTCCGCGGAGGCTCCCCGATACCTCGGTGTCCGCTTGTACCATTCTCCGGCGGCCATGCTTGAGGGTAATCACCGCGCAGTGCTTGCTAGTCTGCGCCCGACTGTCGCCTTCTGGAATAGACTCCCCCTGGCCCCGATAGGACGGATAGCCCTAGCTAAAATGGTGATGCTTCCCCGACTCCTTTACCACTTCACAAACCTACCGGTTATACCACCCAGGTCCTTCTTCCGCGCTGTCGATTCCCTCCTAGGAACCCTCATCTGGGGCGAGGGCCGTCACCGGGTTGCCCTGAAAACCCTCCAACTTCCCACGACGCAGGGTGGACTCGGAGCTCCATCCTTCGAGGCGTATTTCCTCGCGGCACAACTCCAATGGCTGTCTTACTGGACGGCAGACCGCTACCCTCAGGAGACTGTCACTTCGGCCGGCAGAATCGCAACCCCAGAACTCACCCGTCTCCTCCTCCCGGGCACCAAGCCTCGGCGCACATACCCCCTTCAAGTGGCGATGGCGCGCCGGTGCATGATGCGAATCCACCGGCTGTCCCCTAATAGACCTCCGTACTCCCCGCTACTGCCACTGATAGGCGGCCCTAGACAGGACTCTTACTTCACCGCTCCACTGCTCACCGAGTGGTCACTCTGTGGCATCACGGATTTGGAATCACTCTTCGAGGAAGGCCAGCTAAAATCGCTGGACCGCCTGACCGCTGAATACGGACTCCCCTCAGGCCAATTCCTCAGATATAGACAGCTGCTTGATGGATACCGGCCCCATTTTAATCTCTGCACTGGCGAGCCAGACACGCATCCAGTAATACACACAATCCTACAAATGGGGGTGGGACGCCACTTAATCACCTGGTTATATAAGTCCATCCGGGAACTCTCACATACTCCCCTTACGACTTTGAGAGCCACATGGGAGGAGGACATAGGTCGCGCACTACACGATTCTGAATGGACTAAAGCACTTGAGGCCCCAAAACGCGTCTCTAGGAACGCCCGCTTCAAGAACATCCAATACTACATCCTACACAGGGCATACCTCACCCCAGCGCGCCTGCAGAAGTTCTATCCCTCCACAACATTCCTTTGCCCCAGATGCTGCTCCCCTACGGCGGACTTTCGGCACATGTTCTGGAGTTGCCCCAACCTTCACCCCTTTTGGCGGGCAGTACATGACACTCTGGCGGACCTCACGGGTCTCACTACACTAGCCACCTGGGAGTCCAGTGCACTAGGCATCTTTCATGTTCCCAAGGGAGACCCAGTGCGCAGACGTTTCGTATCATTAGCACTCCTGTTGGCAAACAGATGTATAACCATGCGCTGGCGCTCCCCGGAGGGTCCCCCTGTAGCAGCATGGAAGGGTGCGGTCGGTAAATGGGCGGCGGCGGAAGAGGATGCCCTTAGAGAGGAAGAAGCCAGGGGTGCGCGTAAAATTCCCTTGTCCATGGACTGGGCCATGCTCCTCCACAGCTTCCGACAGTCCACACATGCAGAAGACCAGCCTACTCCTCCCCCCCCCCCACCCAAGAGAATCAATAGCCTCTACATGGTACCAACCGTCCCGGGACCGTCTCCCGGCACCCTCTACATCCTGATCAAACTCTCGTATGCCATGCCACCCACCTCGATGCCCGCATCCCCGGGGGTACTCACCCCCTGCTCACCCCTCTTATCCCCCTCCCTCCCCCTCTCATGGAGCGCAGACCAACTAGCTCCGAGGCCCCCCCCCCTGACACCCGTCGCCAGTATCCCCTTGCCTAGACCCTGCTAGCGCCCATATGCTTCCCACCCACGGTTTTTGTCCCCCTCGTTATCAGGTGCCACCACTGTATGGACAGTGCAGACCTTGATCCAACGCTCTCAAGGTGGGATCCTACATACCTGCTGTTATCCACCGCCCCATTGGCGATATAGATTCACTGTTTCCCGGCCTGCGGACATGTTTGTACGATCTACATTGATCATTCAAGAAAATGTATGTTTGCACCAGTTATATAGATACTAAAAAACGTTGCACGCTTGGCTGTTCGTGGCTGAATGTTGAGGCCATGTCAGCAGATCAATTACACTGTACCTGTATACTTTGATGCAACAATAAAATAAATTTCAGCAAAAAAAAAAAAGGTAGGTGATGCATGTATTGTGCATAAAGTTATATGTAAATTTTATTTTAGTGCGGTGTGCATGGGTAATGTCTCGGTCGCCATCTTGGAGTGGGTTCTTTGGATAGATGTTGGTAAGTAAAGTATCCCTCGTGGACTAATGAATTGCAATAAAAGGTTACTGCATTTATTGGTGTTATTTGTGGCACATCACTGTCCTCTTTGTCAGTTTTTACAGTTGCTGCATCATTTTGCGGTGGGTGGTGCACCTTGGATATTTTCCTAATGTTTTTTAAGAGGTGTGCTAACATAGTCATCACTATAGTGTTTATGAACTTCGCACTGGAGAGGTTGATGTCAAGAGTTTGGTTTCTATTCTCCACCCGACACTACGGATGCGACCTCTGCATTCTTGGAGGCGATGATACTACCCAATATCACAGCAGCCCAGGCTGCGGACTTAGCAGCCCCCCTGACTGCTCCTGAAATCCGCTGTGCTATACAGGGAATTGCTCGTAACAGAACCCCGGGTTCGGATGGGATTCCCATTGAATTTTATTCCACCTTTGCGGCGTCCATGGTCCCTAAGCTGCTACAACTGTGCCCACTGCTTTGGATGAGGGTGCCTTGCCCCTGACGACTAGGGAGGCAATAGTGACCTCTCGGGTGAAATCTAATAAAACCCCTATGGATGTCTCAGCATATAGGCCCCTATCGATCCTTAATACTGAGTATAAAATTCTTGGTAAGTTATTGGTGGCGCATTTGCTCCCCTTATTCCCCACTCTAATTCATACTGACCAATGCGGATTTGTGCCTAAACGCAGTATCTCCCTGAACATACGTTGTTTTTATGCCCTTCTGCATTCTGCTTGCGCCAGCTCACCCCATGCAGGCTGCCTCTCCTTAGATATACGGCAGGCATTTGACTCTCTATGCTGGTCATATATGCTGGCCACATTGGTTAAATATAGAATTCATCCAACTTTTATTAAATGGGTTAAGCTCCTTTATACTAGACCCACAACGAGGGCCAAAACCTGCACCAATAATTCTGCAGCATATAATGTATATCGGGGTACGCGGCAGAGCTACCCGTTGTCCCACTTGCTGTTTGTGCTTGCTTTAGAACCCCTGACACAACAGCTCCGACACGTAATGGCACCAATTTGCATCCCGGTTGATCTGCTATGTCACTCTGTCTCGGCGTATGCAGACGATATATTGCTCTACTTTGCAGATTTGCATGTAGATATGGCAGCTCTCGCCTTATTGTTTGAGCAATTTGGGGCAGTTTCGGGTTTGTACCTTAATGCTTCTAATTCAGTGGCCTTTTCCTTCTATTATATATATATATATATATATATATATATATATACACTTCCCATGCTACAGTTTTTTTCCACTGCAGTTTAGAGTGGAACCAATTACCTTTAAATATTTAGGGATTAATATTTACAGAACAACTTTGGACACAATTGATGGGAATGTTGTCCGAGCGCTTAATAATCTGAAATCCCAAGTAGCATTCTGGAATACTTTACCTTTAACCACTGCAGGTCGAGTGGCCATCTCTAAGATGGTAATGCTTCCTAAACTACTGTATCAATTTGCGAACCTGCCAGAGGCACTTCCTGCTTGGCTTTATAAAGCACTAGATAAATAACTCACTTCCTTAATATGGGGACAGGGCCAACATAGATTTGCTCTTGTGAAACTACAACTACTGACCACTGAGATTGGAAAGGGTGCGCCAGATTTAAAATCCTATTCTATAGTGGCCCAACTACAATGGCTGTCTTATTGGTTGTGTGATCATAATTTATTCGAAATGGGTTATTCGCCCGCTCTCTCATGGGTTGGGATGCTCCAATCCTTATTTTGCCCTAGAGTGGCTATGATGAAAGACCCTCCATTTCTTTTACATATTGCACTCCACTATTGGAAACTGGCACTGAAGTATACTACTATATCGCTGCCCTATTCCCCGAATATATACCTCTATGTGGCTTACCCAGGGCACGAGGAATCTTGTCAGACGCTAGCCTGCGAAGTTGGATAGAATCTGGGGCGACTACTGTAGGGGACTTATTTCTGGATAGAACTTTAATGCCACATGAGGAATTTATTCAAACATATTCGGCACCTCCTACATGGTTTTTAACACACGCTGCGATCACATATTATGTGCGTAGACAATGGTTAGTGTAATAGAGGGAATCTCCGACCTTCGGGTTACTGCAATCAATACACATAAAGGGACAAGGTAGTCATCTGGTTTGATGGCAGTATTGCGGCCTACGGCCCCATCTTGGAGTCTACTTACTAATTTGTCGTGAAAGATGGAAAACAGAGGTGTCCCGGGACATCACAGATATAGAATTGTCACAGATCCTTGATTATCCCAGGCCCGTCTCCAGCAATGCGAGACTAAGAACGATTTAACTGTTTGTCCTGCATAGGGACTATCTCACACCACTGGTGATACACCGTATGTACCCCAATGTTACATCAGCGTGTCTTCGGTGTCACACCTCGGAGGCAGACTTTATTCACATGTTCTGGACGGCCCCGCCCTTGTGGCCTTCTGGATGGAGGTTTTACAAGGCCTCACACACCTTTCTGAACATTCCACTTGGCACACCCCTTAAGCATACCTCCTTGGGCTCCTTCCGCTTCCTAAGAAGGCAAAGGTATTACGTCGTTTTTTAAATCTCATTGTCATGCTAGCCAAAATGCTTATTACACAACAATGGAAATCAGCCAAGGGCCCACGTAGAGGGAAATGGCGGGAAGAAGTTATAAAATGGGTTACTGCTGAGAGGAAGGCACTGCATCGTGAAGAATGTAGGGGGTTGCGTAAAAGGACAATATCCTTGGATTGAGCCCACTTTTTGCGACACACTACATGGATGTCGCTGATGATTAATATGTTCCTGAACATGTTTATTGCCGTTTCTCCTCTCCCTACCCGCCTCCCCCATCTCCCCCTCCCGGCTCCTCCCTCCCCCCTTCCCTTACTCAGAGGGCTCCCTGCCCTGCCCTGCTCCTCCCCGAAGGCAATCCGAGTGGACACATAGTTCATAGTAGCATGTTTCTTTATTGTTGTTATTTGTTTATGTCACAGATTTCTTACTTTATTATAAGACAATCGATAACACGATCATCATTGAGAGCACAAACTTGTATGTACAGATATACAGCATACTTAATATTGATTACGTCGTTTCACTCATAATTACTACTTCCACAAAATAGTATGCATACAGTTCTATTGTGTAAAGGTATTCCTTACAGACTTGCTTTTAGATAATTAAATTGGAGCTCAACATTGTATTGATCAATATATGTACGTACTGCTATGCGATCTACAATGCTGTACCTCAGACTGTATTAAAACGGAATCAAATTCTATGTTAAAAAAAAAAAGAGTTTGGTTTCTATAGTACCTCAATCCAAGGTATATCATCGTTAAGACCCTAGGCGTTCGTTTGGAGGTGATGGTCCATGTTTGCTCTTTTTGGAAAAGGGTATTTGTTGTCCAAAAGGGATTGGACTCAAAAGACAGTCCAATTGACTTGGTCTGGTGTATGTCCCGTTTCAATGTAGTGCCTGCTCATTTTGGTGGTGTTCCTACTGCACCAGATGTTTCTCCTGTGCTCATTCACCCTTGTTTTTACAGCTCTAGAGGTCATACCTATGTATAGTAGGTTACAAGGACATTTCACCATGTAGCGCAATTTTTTGTATTGCAATTGGTGTGTCTCTTTTGTGTCCACTCTTGGTTCTTCAATTGGAGTGTTTTGGTATGTGCTGTAAGCGGGTAGACATTACAAGTTCCGCATGGATAGTGTCCCATGACTGTCGGCAGGTCCCAAAATGTCCTCTGACTGTCCCCCTGTTTTTTATGTGATCTGGTGTGGACAACAATATAATTTATGTTCTGTGTACGTCTGAATGCAAATCTTGGGCATTGCAGTTGCATTTCGACTGTGTTCAGGATGTTCCAATGTTTTAATAGGACCTTTTTAACCTGATCAGAATGAGGCGCGTAAGCTGTAACACATGTAATTGTTTCATTTGTACGCTTTTCTTGTATTTCTTAAAGCGTTCCTCGATGGTTGTTCCGTGAGCGTTTCTTTTTTTTTATTAAATCTGTTTTTATTGACTTTTGATTTTACATATTCATGAAAGGCAACATACTGTTTTGAGAGCCATCTATACATTTGACCATCTACAAATATTTGAGAAAGATTACTGCTGAGTGGATATCAAGCATATAAAGCATACCTATGGCATAGTTTGTACATGAGCGAGTCTGACCCTAGCACTCAATCCATTTCACAAGGGGCATAGGTTACAGTTCTATAATAGCAAGGTTCAATTAGTACGTTGTACAGAGTCCTTCCAGGTCATTCAGCATGGGCTTCTGAACAGATGTTATGATTGAGAACAAATAAAACCAACAACAACAGCATTGACCGGTATTTGCATGATTATCCCTCACATTGCCCCCGCGCAACCCCACCATCCCACTGCATATCATCAATCTGACAGTTGCCCCCACTCACTGGCTGCGGTGCGTCCACCCTGGGTGTCGAGTAATATATGTGCATATACGGGATATTACGGTTGTCCACTGACGGGGCACACATCACTCACTATGGGTTCGCATCTCTCAGGCTGTCCCCAGGGCCGTCCTTGTCCGTTTGCTGTAAGGCTCAGAGTAGTCCCTCCCATTGGGTTGCTATGGGCACCTTCCGCAGCCCTAGTGTTTCCTCCCGCAGGATGGCAATTCCCTCTGCTTTGGCCCATGCTAAAATCGAGTGCCTCCACGCTCGTGTGTATGGCGTGTCCTGTGCCTTCCATCGCTTAGTTAGAAGCCGCTTGGCGACCACTAGTCCCAAGTCAAGAAACCGGGATGTTACTTTTGTGGCCCGGGATCTACGAAAGTGGTGTAGTAAGTAAACAGTCCATTCAAAGGCTATGTCGCGGCCTGTGCATGCGTCTAATAGCCTGCTGATTGCGTGCCAATATGTGCATAGTCTGTGACAACTCCACAGCATGTGTATCAGTCCAGCCCCTGGTTCGGCGCATCGAGGACATGCTGCATCCGTACGGTGGAAGTACCTGTTGATCGTCTCGGGTGTAAGATATGCTCTGTGGACAATGAACAATTGTATTTGTCTGAACCGTATGTTTCTGGGTATACGTACTGGGCACTTTATTATCTTTTCCCACTCCCTGTCTGCCAGCTGTCGCTCTAGATCTAGTTCCCATTTGCGGCGAAGGGGATCTAGACTTATCCCAAATGTCTGCCTCGTGTATGGTAAGGTGCTGGCTCAGTTCTGTGGTGACTTCCCCCCATCTAGCAGTCAGTGTCGCAACCAGCGAACGGTGCATTAGGAAATGCCCCGGCGGCAGGCCCACGGCCTCTACCCGGGACTCATATGGTATAAGTGTGCCATCCTGGTATAGATCTTCCAGCGTCTGTATGTCGGCTTCTCGCCATTCCGTGAGTGCAAGAGATGTGAGTGCCCCGGGCCCGCTAGGGGAACCCTCCCATGGTGTAACTATCAAGGATGAATTACCTTATTGGCTTGCTGAAAAATGTGGACAACTAAAGGCTGTTATTCCAAATACCTCTCCTGTGGAGAAACAAAGAATATTGACTATAAGTTTGCCTAAAGACTTAGTTCTCGAGTTTGCTGATTGTAACACCTGGGGCGAGGTGTTTGCAGCGGTATATTCGAAGTGTTTCGGCACTCGCTCCATCACTATACTCCCATCCGTGATTAAGCGTGTTCAAGATGAACATGGAGCCCAAGCAGCTGTAGAGCTGGGGATGAGACCAGGGGGGTGTTCAACGTGGTTGCCGATATGATCCTTGCTAACGTCAAGGCCGAAGCGGTAAGTTTTCAAGTGGAAAATAACTTGGAGGCTGTCCCTGATGCAGGCAAGCTACGCAAATTACCAACAATGATTGCGAAGTCTTATAAGGCGCAATAGTTTGGGAGTTAAGCCTGTTACTCAAACGTAAACTCAATCTCAGACTCAACAAAAAGCCCAGACTGATAAAGATGGGCGACCGGTATTTCCTAAAAAGAACTGGAAAAATTGAAAACAGGGGCAGCACCAACCGAAGAAAGGTTTGTGTGCTGGTTCACCGAGAGTTGAGACGTCTGAGCGTACTTATGACTTGCGCGACCGTGCTAAAATTAAGTCTTCTGATAGATTTCAAGTCCCTGATCAGCGTTCTTCTCATTCTTTGCACGACACAGCTGGATCTCAAGTAGGTGATTGGGAAAGCCAGGATCATGGCAAGAGTCAACCTGCTCCACAGGGACAAGATCAGCCTCGACAATTTGAAGTCAAAGAAAAACAAGAGGATCTACCTTGTTTTCGACCCCCATTTCAGAAGAAAAAAGTTGCTGCTTTAACAGAGAGGTATGCCTCAGACGGTGAGAATGGACTCCTGGACTGGACATGGGCAGTGATTCTGCTCAACAGCGCAGCGGAGGTTACCATAGTGCTGGAGGCTCCGCGTCCGTCTGGAGGCGACAGCAACTGATACATTCAATTTGGAAATAATTTTCCAAATTGAAGGTGATATACCTTGTCCAATCAAGGCTGTGTTCTGGGAGAATCTAACCTACTTGAATGACACTTTGTTAGCAGAGGCAGATTGGCCTCCACCCTTTGTGTTACCTGCTTCTAGAGGGGAAGAAATGATTCTTCCAAGTTTTTCGAGTTATGTCCATGAGGAGCATGCACAGGCTTTCACAGCTAAGTGGGCTCTGGCCCTAGCCGAGGCGGTGTATCGTAATCAGGTGGGTTAGGATGTTGATTCACCGGCTCATGCAATACCTTTACACTCTATGCCACAGCAACAACTGCAATATCCAATCAAACATGAAGCAAAAGCTTCCGTTTGTGACATTCTAACGCAGTTGGAGTATCAAGGAGTTATTGAATCATGTACGTCACCGATGAATAATCCTCTCTTTACGGTATCAAAACCTGACAGTTCATATTGAATTGTATTGGATTACCAGAATTTTAACAGTCATTGTCGATCTTTTACAGTGCAGAACACTCACAGCTCTGCACTGGTGAACAATCTTGTTCGTAAAAAATACAAAACTACACTTGATAGTTCTAATGGTTTCTACAGTCACAATCTCGCCCCTGAAATTTACACGATTGCCTATGGGGTATAAGAATTGCCCCGGGGCATTTGCGGCACGGATTGTGTCCTTGTTGAATAACATAGACCCTGATGCGTTCTCGTAAGTAGATGACATTTATTTGATGAACGATGAGCTTATGCCGCGTCTTGCCTGAGTCAACGAGATTATTTTGACCTTTGCCGACTACGGATATAAATTCACTTTTGCAAAATCGCACATCGCCCATTTGACGGTACTCTTTTTGGGCTATGACCTCAATAATGAAGGAAAGGGCTTGTCCCTCACTTCTTGGAAAAATGTGCACAATTGCAACCCCCTTCTACACTAAAGAAACTTCAGTCTTTGCTGGGATTTTTACATTTTGGGAGGACATACATTTTCTATTATGGCCAGCGTATCAAACAGCTCTATGCATTGATGCAACAGACTTTTTCTTCTGCCAGCTGGCGTCCGGACCATACTTCTATTTTAAATTCTTTGCAAACTGACTTTGACACGTGATAACACCACTAACCTGGTAATACGTATTGTTTCTGGGAATGTAGGTTTGACTTACTTGAAGTTCAATGAGGGTGACACAATACCTATTGCATAAAAATCGCATGTATACCCTGCTGCTGAAATGCGCTTTTCATCTGTTGAAAAAATCTTGACCGCAGTGCAGATGGCGATTCTGACAGAACGCTCACTAGCGCAAGGCAAAAGCATTCTTATGGTAACGCCATTCCCTGCTTTGGAAGCTGTGACAAAGGAGAGTGTACCTAACTCAAAAGCACTACATACCCGTCGGATACAATGGGCAACTTCATTGACATCAGCTGATGTCACATTTATCTTTGATCCTTCTTTACAAACACAGGAGTTTTTACAGTATGAATACGTTCATCCTCCTCCGTTGTCTCTGCTACCTCTACATGAGAATACATGCATCATTTGTACCGATGGCTTGGCTCAACCTGCCATGGATTCCAAACATGCTTATTCTGCGGCTTGCGCAATTGTAGCTGGCTCGATTGTTAATGGAGAGTTTAAGTCTTCCATTGTGCACACTCAGGTACTTGGAGACTATATGGCGCAATTGGCGGAGCTGCGTGCTCTTGTTCTAGCTCTCGACTTTGCTGATCCAAATGTGAATACTCTTATTGTGTGCGATTCTTATTAATGTGTCCAGTCTTTTAACGACAACTTATTCTTTTGGTCTCTGAATGACTATAGAGACTCTAAAGGCAGCACAATTAAGCATAAAAGGCTGTGGGCTCGAGTAGCAGATCTTAAAAAACGTCTGCCCCTCACACATGTTATACATACTCTTGGCCATCAGTGTGTGGGATCACATGCTCTTGGTAATTCTTTGGCTGATGAAGCAGCCAAGTCTGCAATAGCCACGTGTTTCGTAGCATCAGTTACAAGGTCCATGACTAAAATTGATAATGCGATTCTGGCATCGGTAGCTGCGACGAGGGAGGGAACTGCTTATCCTCAGGGTTTCCCTTCAAAATACTCTTATCACATAACTCCCGAACAGGTTCCTTATGCTTTGATTCCTTCGGTTGGGGATTGGATGATTCCCAACATGGACCGTAGACCTACCTTGATCAAAGCCGCACATGAAGGTGTTGCATCAGCACATGCAAGTGTGTCGGCGACAGTCTCTATTTTACAGCAACGTTACTAGTGGCGTGGTTTATATAAACAGACCCGTAATTATATACTTTCTTGTGACATTTGTCAGCAAATCAAGCAGTCTACAGTCACCTGCCCACCACAAACACAGCTATGTATTTCTAAACAACCTTTTGGCTGTACCTATCTTGATCGCTGTGGTCCTCTCTCTTCAGATACTGCGTATCAATATATATTTGTTGCAGTTGATTGGTGCACTAGATTCCTTTGGGGTTGGCCACAACGCAGTGCTGACGCTCAAAATGTCATCAGGGATATGCATGTGTTTTCCGGGATGTTTGCCTGTGGTACCTTCCATTCTGACCAAGGTCCAGCATTCGCCTCTAAGGCGTACAAGGAAGCAATGAAGTATATGGGTTTTCGTCTCCATACAGGCCTGAGGGCAATTCTATTGTGAACAAAAGAACTGTGACTTAAAGCAATCCTTGACAGCTAGAGTCCTAGGTACTGGCAGGAACTGGCTGGCCCACTTGTATGGGGTTCAACGTGCACTTAATAACCTCCCTGGACGATCTCTGGGTGGGAGGACCCCATACAAAATGCTCTTTGGCATTGAAATATTTGTGCCAGACCTTGATGGTCTAGATGTTGTGGTGGCTGCCACAATCTTTGACGTAGATAATCATTTTACTGTGTTACAGGATCTACAAAAGACACGTGACAGCTATGCAACTGAACATTTACCCTCTTCCACTGATGCAGCACTGCTGATTCGAGTTGCTGGTTGGCTTCAAAAAGTCGGAGATCTGGTACGAGAAAAGTTGGAGAGCAAAAAAGAATTTGGTCCCTCTTATCGTGCACCGGTTCCAGTGCTTGGACTAAAGGGTACTCTTACAGTTTTTTTACCATCTATACCTGGTCGCAAAGACAACAGATACATTTCAGTGGACAATGTCAAGCTACACCATGTGGCAGATTCTGAATAGTGTCACACCTGCAGTTTTGTGCAACGCAATTACATTGGATCCACTGATTTCATCATTTTCCACAGGTCCTCGTAGGGCTAAGAAAGTAATGGACACTATCATTAATCCTTCACCCGTCCGAACTCTATCTTCTACTATGGATGTTGAGTATATATATCATCCTGATGAGTCCGTGAGTGAGGTGCCGAACAGTCCTGGAGAACATCAAGCAGACCCAACACTTCCCCCTCTGATTAATCAACCTACGAGTGGCTACTATGGAGATCATGCCAGTCTCCCTTCTAGCTCGTCTTCCTCGACATCCAGTTTGGCAGTCACACCGACTAAATTAAGTATATTTTTTCTTGGTTCAAAACCACTTACCTGATCCCTCCATGGACCTATATTTGGCTGATACTTATCCTGATTTTCCTCTTCATGTCAATTGGATTTGTTACAATGTTCTTTTTACTCATCAATGTCATTATTTGCCAGAACGCTCTGCTGTAAACTTGGTCGATGGAATTCTGGCCCCTCACAAATCTTCCCATATCATTAAACGTAATCAGACTCTAGTGAAATTTTCAGCATTCCGGGTTGCTTATGGCATCTTTTGGGACAAAGTAGCTTACAAAATTTATGTAACGATGGAGGTACACAGAGTACCATACGTGTTTCGCGTCTCTCTAGGAGATGTGGTGACACAGGACATACATTCTGATGATTGGGATGTGTAAGCAGTGCATGCTCTGTTTTCAGATTTAAAATATTATGCTGCTTTTAATGCTGAAGATTTGTATTTAAATGTTGCCAATTATGGGGATTTATTTTGTTATCAACATTATGGGCATCATGTTTTACACATTATGAGGAGGACGCTTGTTCCTTCGACTTACTGAATTGGATGGCATCCCTTTTTCCTACCAACGATAAGTATGAACTTTTGGAGGGAATTGCATTCCTCGGTTCACACACCTTGATGGACTTCCCACCTCCTTCATAATAACTCTTTCATAATAACTTTATTATCCCAGAGACAGCTCTATTTCAATAAGCAATGATGAAACTATTGAAACTATTTGCTTTTTTGTTGAAAATTTCAATTATTTCGATTTTGTTTTTTTCAAACACTTTGAACTCTGCTTGACTTGTGAACTCTGTTTTGGTTGATTGTCTATGTACTATGACCTTACCAAGGAGACGGTGTTTTTTGGTTCTTAGGGTGTTATATGGCGCCTGGGGACATTGTCGACATTGCTAAGTTTGCATGAGCTTCGCTGCCATGATGCTGCTTTTGGGCACGTTACTACATGGCTTTGTTTTTACAAGAATTTGTTTGTGCCTTTCACATGAGAACGGGCCGCTTTCGCGCTCTGCCTTTCCTGGAGTTTAGTCTGAACATGATGTGCAAGGTCGATCAACAATGTCCCTTGTTATTCTGTTCTGATCAGTCTCTAGCACCTAGACACAACATGCTACACACAGCTGCAGTACTGAATACTCATGCTTTGATATTACGTTGTGGCATGTTGTTTTAACACACTTGGAGAAAGCTGTTCCATGGAGAAGAGCTCTGCTGTCATTATGATGTAATCATTACATCCAGGCTTTAAGGTATGGGGTCTGCTGTCAAAGCCCAGAGATCATCCTTTTTATAAAATAAACTTCTTCTAGTCAAGGGGAGGGTGGTCAGGCCTAAAGACCCTTATTTACACAATCTTTATAAAAATGACTTCTCCCTTTGTATTCTATGGAATTGTAACAATGCTAAATGTGCTGAGTTTATGCATTTTGCTGCTAGTAGTGGCACGTATACCGTATAGTAGAGCACGATAGTTAAAAGAAACATTATGAACTATTTCAGTGACTCTGCCTATTCTCATTGTGGACAAGTACGAATGAGTGAGTGAAAGAGTATGTCTTGCTCCCGCAATTCCTGACAGAGTCTGGAGCGTTGTGTTCCGGGTTGCCTAATCATTTGTAGCTCCGTAATATTTGGAAGAGAACAATGAGACACTATAGCTAGACGGTTTGGGAATTTGGGGACTAATGTGGTAGGTTGATACACCCCTAGTCACTGAAGTCCTGTTTTCCTGCGCATAGTTCTGTGTATGTGCAGAATCCCTGCAGCATGCTATAGATGCTCTGAACAGAATGTGGCATGGTACTGCCCGGAAGTGTTCTCCTACTGGAGGAAGGTTGCGCTAGAACTTGGGAATGTAGTGGGTACGACACTGGAAATGGAACCGTTCCTGGCGCTACTAGGTAATAATAAAATGATAGGAAAGGCAGACCGCAAACTGATATCCATTGGTATGTTACTGGCAAAACCCCATGTGGCGATGATAAGGGCAAGAGGCCCAGCCCCTACCCTGGAAGCCTGGCACAGCAACATGTTATACTGTAATTCTCACTCAGAGGCATATAATGATTTGCTCCTGCTACGGAACAGACCTAAGAACATATGAAAAACTTACCAAGCATATCCAGTGTCCTAAGAAACAGGAGAATCGGAGGGAGAAGATGTCTCACCCCATAAAGTGTGCGCAGGGCAAAGTTAAGTAGTAGACTCGCTGGAGTTTACACTCTAGAGGGCCATGAGAAGAGACATTAATGTGGTGATTATAGTTGTACAAATAGAATTAACAGTTGGGCAGAGAAGGAACTGTATAGCGTGTTACATGTATATATTGTATTGGAAGACAGACTTGCTAAACGTTGAGGCAACTTTACGAAAATGCATGTAACTAGAACCCTCAAGATGCCGGTTATATGTTTTAAATACTGTGAATGCATGTTATGTATACGCAAAATTGTGATGTAATCAAATCAATAGATGTATCTTCTATACTTCACTAATAAAAAAATAAAAAATTACAGTGAAGATATACTAGTATTTGGGACCAAACTAAAGGAGCATGATAGATTCCTTACACAATGCCATCTACTTGCTGAGGCAGGTCTTACATTGAATGCTGAACAGTAAAAGTTTCACAAAGCAAAATGTTAATTATTTGGGCACATTTTCTCTGCTGGGGGAATGACTCTAGATCTAGCCAAAGTTCAGTCTTTGCCAACCACCTCTCCTCCACAAGATGTAACCATGCGTGTAGGAAAGTAGAATCTGCTTTTATGGTTATCCCCACATTTTGCCTGGTGCTATGCTGTTCTGACTGTGTAAGCTGGTGATAGCCCCACTTACGAAAGATATAGGTTCCCTATATCTAGGTTTATCTGCACTTAAAACCTATAAGTCACCCCTTAACCAGGCCTTTCAATCCTGAAGGCAGGGTGCTCGGTTCTAAGTGTGAGGGTGTCCCTGCATGAGCAGGACACCTCTACAACCTTTGGAGTCCATTCTCCAGGGTTAAGTGAATCAGCCATTACAATACATAGAGTGGCCATGCGTCGTTACGCAATGACATCTCTAAACTGGCTGTAACGAACATACCTCCCACACCATAAACGGGGTGGGAGGTATGATTCCATGCAGTGCAAAGCGCCTGCGGGAGGCACCTCAGTGTTCCAGGTACCAGTCTTCTAGACTCGGACAGCACAACATGGATGCGGCCAACCAGAGACACGATTCTGCCCTCCTGCTGATGAGCCAAGCTCGCGCAGGGGAAAGCAGAACAATAGGCATCCTGTCACATGGAGGTGTGACCACCTCCCAGACATGGTTTAGTGTATTGCAGCCAGGTGGGAGCGCTTGCCAGGGCCACTCAGGCTGCTTGAAGGGCACATTTGGTGCCCTCCTTGCATAGTCCAGTTCAAACCAGCTCAGGGAGCCGTTGGCTCCTGCTCTGGCGCGAAACTAGAGAAAAGACATATGAGTATCCTTCCCACTGTCCGACCCCTCCCCATTTCTTAGGGTACTTAACGGCTTACCTGAGGGTGGGTCCCTAGATTCATCATGGGACAAGATTGATTTCAAGACACCACTCATTATTCGACCGTCTGGGCAATCTGGACTTCGCTGGACTTCGCTTTGGGTATCAAGGCTGCAACTGGGAAAACTTCTGCTGCTCCTGGTCTTGTCGCCCTGCTCATCTGCTGTAATGTCCTTGCCTGTGCGCTATACAGGAACCTTCCAAGGCCTTTGGACATCCAAAACACCTGAAGGAATCTCCCTTGAAGTGAAGGAGTCCTTTCCCTGCATCTGCAGGCACCGCAACTAGGCTGACTGGTCTGCTGATCCTGGACTCCCATGGACTCCGAAAGGCTCAGCAACACAGGTGGTGGGTCTTCATATCCCTCGAGGCCTGTCCTCTCACCAGGTTTGAGGCCAGTATCACTCATAGGAGCCGCAGGAACCGAACCCCTGTGCACCACGTCGACTTGCTGTTGCAAAGGCTTGTTGGCTTCCTTCCTCCAAGATCTTCGGGCTCCAAGTAACACCAACCTCAAGCATCTCCTGTCACAAAGAACTTCATCCTCGCCGCATTACTTGCATCGCGGGCTAGCATCTTTTGGGGAGCTGCGCAAGGCCCTCTTGCAACTCCAGTGCCTGCGGCCTGTGGGTCGCATTGAGGGTCTTCTTTGATTTCAGCGGGCTTCCCTGGTTTCTTGGGCCTGCTCTGACTCCCCTGCTTGCGTGAGTCACCTAGACCTTGCTGGTCCCGACCCTGCACCTTCTTTGCTTTCCACGTTGTTTGCAGTTGCCAAGGCTTGTTGGTGCTCCCGACAAACACCGACCCCATAACTCTCGACATCCGACTTAGGACAGCTCGTGAACGGGTCCTGGTGTTCCACAGCGTTGTTTGGTCCACACAACTGCAGCTCCAAGGTCATCGTCAGCTCTCCTGCAACACCTGACTTTGGTGGGCATTCATCTCCCGGACCTTCGGGTCACTCTAAGTGACATAGACTCTGTTCCCTCTGCTTGCAGGTACTTCTCATCTTGACTCAACCTTTGGGTTCCACCGGACACTTTCACCTTCTCCAGCAGCGGCATATTCTTGAAGTCCTCCATTGAGTTTGATGGCGTTTTCCGACGCCACTTCACACCTATGCACCCTGCTTCCGTGGTGTAGGTATCCTGGTTCCTAGAGTATCCACGGGTGGGGTGGCCCTCCAACCTTCTGTCTTCCACTGGGTTTCTTCAGGGTCCACTGGGAAGAGTCCGTCTTTTTTAAAATTGCAACTGCAATGTACCCATTGACTTGCATTAAGCCCGATGTCGTGTTCCTACTCTGCACATGGCCGCCGTGGGGTTCCTGGTTACTTACCTCAGGTGGTTCCTTGGGTCCCGGGCCCTTCTACGTCTTCTGGGTATAGTTTTGACTTGAGTCGTGGTTTGCATACCCCTATTTTAGTATATGGTTTGGTCTCCCCCTGGCGACCACTGTGTATCTGTGCTACTTACCTGTTTCTATTGAATAGTATTGTGTGCATTGTGTATATCTCCGGTCAGGAGAGATCTGTATGTGTTAATGAGTGTCCTATAATAGTGTCCTATAATAAATACATATTTTTATAAATACGCTGTGTGGGTCTTTTTTACTTCATCTATATCAGTAAGATTATGCTCTGGTAAAACAGGCTGATTTACATTCCTTCTGGCCTAAACCTGAAGGCTAATCACCACAGCTACCACTTAGAGAGCTTTCCAAGATTGTCTAAGACCACTAAAATCACCATCAGGGTTGTCTGGATTGGTGCAGGGAGCCCACTTACCAAGCCACCTTCTAACAATGCAGCTTTCTTTTCTTGATATGACCAGCTGCTGTTCCAAGTACATCTGTGACTTTGCCACTATGAGTGCTCCATTGAGAGAGTTAAGGAAACAGAATGTTTCATTTCAGTTCAGTGGTCACAGGAGTGTGATCAAAGTTTCAAAATAATTAGGCATTCAATTAAAAATGCTACTGAAATGGCTTACTTCGGTATGAAATTGCATACAGATTGTTGTGGATGGGGCGCTAGAGGGCGCACAGGAAGATGGCCGCACGTTAGTGTAGCTCTGCCCGGCTGAGCTTAAGTCCGATCATTATCTGCCACCAAATCGTGACTTCAGCATCCCTCCTGCACAGGGACTGCAAGCTACCACTCTCCTGCCCTTGTAGGGAAAAACTGCCGACATCTGGAAGATCGCAGACAGAGCATAGTGAACGTCGCTTGTGCGGAGTTGCGGAGTACCATCTACTGCGCCTGTCGAGGGTGTAGCTGCCGCCGGAGTGCTGTGGATCGGATTAGTGCTCCACGGCGTGAGGAGACGCCGTGACGGCCCGCACGGGAATTTCTACTCCCGACTGCCTGGAGGGCGCCCGTCGCCGATTGAGACCTCCTGGTGACGACTGTGGTGAGTGGGGCTAGACCTGACCGGGCTCGTAACTACGGAGTTGGGTGTGGGCCCGGAGGTTAGGGTCGCGCTCTGCGAACTGTGGGGAGCACTGGAAGGGGAGAGAGGGACGGGTGCGATGAGCGCCGGCGACCTGTGGGAGGCTGCCTGCTTGAGCCTGGGGGCATCGCCCGCGGGGGCCGCATTCCTCTTTCAATTTGCCGCCTGGAAGATTCGGGGTGATTAGGCCTCAGAGTGTGGCCTGCAACGTGGTTCTGGACAAAGTGACAAGGAGACCGTGGCTGCTGGGATCGGGAGTGTAACATCGGCTGTGCAATTTGAGTGTTGTGGGGTCCGGTGGAGGGTGACTCGAGGTGGCTGTGCCCTGGGACCTCGAATCCATGGTTTGGGGAGTCCGGTGTGGTCCGCCTGTCTGCATTGGAGACAAGCGCGCATATTTGTACTGGTCTATTTCTGATAATACTGCTACTGATGCAGCCCCCCACTATCCGCTATCGACTGTCTCTCCTCTGAACTGGCCATACACTGGGTGGGTACACATCAGTATCCTGCTCTAAACCCCTGGATCTTGGCTGACGTGGTGGGGTGTACCGATGTACGTGGGCTGAATGGACACTTGGGGAGGCTAGTGTGGCCTAACGAGAGCACCACCTTCTTCAGTCTTTTACAGCACGACTGGCTGCAGCCTTGCTGGGGGCCCACTTAGTGACTACTGCCCATACCTGGGTCCCGACTTTGTGAGTGTGCCCATATTCTCTGGCCTGCATGCTCAGGATTTGGCGCCACCTTGAAGCACGCGTAGGCACCTGTCACATCCTCAATTTGATATTTGGGCGGCTCTTGCTCCAGTAATTAAACATGGGGAGGACGGACAAATCACAGCCGCGTCTCACCTTTGAGGCATGAAAAATCCACGAAGCCAACACAAAAAGCAGCATCAGACTCCGAAGCGGATGCACTTAGTAACGCACCTCCCACGCTTGAGGCCACGTTGCTGGCCATGCAGTCTATTGAGGGAACCATGGCAGCGGTGAACCACTGCCTGGACCATATGTCTGCGCAGCTAGAGAAACAGAACACACGTATGGGTGAGGTGGAACAACGAGTGTCTGCAGCTGAGGATGGTTTGAGTGAAGTTGCAAGCAAGACATTGAACATGGAAAAGGTCCTGGCACTCAATCAGGAATGAGGACTTGGAAGCACGGTCCCGGCGCTACAACATAAGACTCTCGGGGCTGCCGGAATCCACCAACGTTGGAAAAATGGAGACCTTCATAGAAAATCTCATAAAAGACATTTTTGGCACAGAGCAGCTGTCCACTATGTTTATCATGGAGAGGGCGCATGGCTCCCTTGCGTTAGGTCCCAGGGGCTCCTCCACGCCCAATTATAGCCAGGGTGTTGAACTACAGGGATCGTGATGCCATACTTCAAATGGCCAGAGATAAAGGTTCCATTGTCCACCAAGGTAAAACTCTGGCCTTCTTCCTTGACTTTACTGTTGCTGTGAAAGCTGCCCGCAGAGAATTTGGTAACGTTAAGAAATTTCTGCAATCGGAAGAAGTCCCATATGCGATGCTCTATCCTGCTCAACTACGGATTGGCCCTGATGGGGATTAAAAAATCTTTTCTAATCCCACGGCGGCCTTTGAACGCGCCAAGCAACTGAAGTGGAACCGGAGGGAGTCCAGCGCGGTACGCAGCGATGAGGAACAGAAGTGGGAAATCAATTGTCTTCAACTTGGACTATAGTTTATATATTGTTTTTTCCTGATATGGTACACAATGTAATACGGGTGATATTATCTAACCGGGCCTCCCTAAGAGGCTGTACTTAAAAATCGACTGCACGCTGGGGGTAACTACCATAGTCACAGTGGCACAGTCCCTGGACCTGCTCAGTGGCCTCCTGCCAGTCGGGAGGATAGTAGGGCTCTGACTATCCCCCTATAATGGGTGTACCCCACAAATATGTTCCTTTTTGTTTCCTTTGTTTGGGGCAAGTTGTAACACATTGGGATGGCTTTAGCATGTTGGGGAAGCTGAAGTGGGTGGGGGGCGGGGGTAGGAGGTCTGTGTGCGGCATTGGCACTAATTAACTACATGACACGAGCCATTGAGATGCATCGCAAAAAAGTAGACGCTGGATTTGAGGACACACTGTTTGTTTTTTCTTTCAGGGAGTGTATTAAGGTATGAGCGGTATGAGCGGAAGAGTGAAGTGCTTGACATGGAATGTGCGTGGTCTGAATACTCCCCAAGCAATACGAGCAGTGTTGGCATACTTGGACAGAATTGATGTGCGAGTTCACTCCTCCAGGAAACACATCCTACTACAGCATCTGAATGCAATGTTGGGGCTAAGTGGGCTGGAGTGCGAATTGCTTCTTCTTACTCTACCTACTCACGGGGGGTAATGATTCTAGTTAAGAAAGGAGTCCCATGTAAGGTGTTGCGGTCTGAAACAGATGAGCAGGGGCGGGTGGCGATAATTTATGGTCAATTGGGTAGCATGAGTGTATTATTGGTGAATGTATACGGTCCGAATGTGGAGGATCCCTCCTTTTTTTCAGATGTATGGCACCAGATAACTGGGTTTCCCTCAGATGAGATTATTTGGGTGGGCAACTTTAACGTGTGCTTGGATGGAGTGCTTGACCGTATGAGCAGAAGTGCTACTAGGCTTAAGCTGGCATCAGAGACATTGCTGGGGGTTATGGAGGCTAGTAATTTACATGATGTGTGGCGTCTTCAGCATCCAGGGGAACAGAAAAGTACCTTCATATCCTCCGTCCACGGGACATGGTCCCGCTTAGATTACTGGATTGTATCTGCCACTGTGTGTACTTGGACACTGAAAGGGTCACAGGGCTAGAACACTATCTGACCATTCCCCTGTTCTACTTGAACTGCAGGTTCCAACTTGTGAGCGATCAGCCTTCATATGGCGCCTACAGCCCTCTTCATTAACTGACCCTGTGTTTAAACAAACTATTGGGGAGGCGATCCAGACTTTTTTTAGGGAAACAGTGGCTCAGTAGAAAGTGCGGGAGTCCTCTGGGAAGCATTTAAAGTAACGATTAGGGGCACATGTAAAGGAGCGCAGGCTGGAGTGTTGCGGGATATTAGGTGTAGAATAAGTAGGCTTGCAGCAGAAATTTTTAAGTTGGAGCGTGAGTACGATCAGTCCTTCTCCTCCACCACGCTAGCAGCGATACGGGATCTTGTTACGGAGCATAACAGCACCGTGGATCAAGAACTGTTGCATAGATCGAGACGCAGCATAGCTCGTTAATATAGGGAAGGGGGTCACCCTGGTAGATCTCTCACCCAGAAACTTGCGGCACCGCGGAGACAGGCTTATATTACTGAGATGCTGGATGAGGATGACGTAGCTCATTATACAACACCCAAAATCAGCGATGTTATTGTTAAATATTACACAACGTTATACGAGAGGGGACCTATTGTGCCCCAAACAGAGATACACACTTATCTTAATGATGTCACGCTGGGGTGGTTGTCCCAAGGGCACAGGGAATACATCACACAGCCCTTTGATGTTGAAGATGTAAAACTAGCCATAATGTCTCTTCCCACGTGTAAGGCTGCTAGGCTAGATGGACTCCAGAGTGAGTTTTATAAAGCTTACACAGATGAGTTGGCCCCTTGGCTGCTGGAGATGTATGCTGAGACTTACGATAATGGACAACTCCCGCCCTCTCTGAAAGAGGAATTACTGGTAACACTCTTGAGGCCAGACAAATCTGCTAATCGCTGTGAATCATATAGACGTCTTTCTATAATTAATATAGTCGCCAAGATACTAGCAAAAATGATAGCTACTAGGCTGCAGCCGCTTGTAGCTCTTCTCGTGCTGCCGGATCAGTCGGGTTTCATGACAGCTAGATCCACCACACACAATTTGTGTATGTTTTTTTCCACACTGCACTACTTTGATCCCAGCTTTTAGGCATTTGCTGTGTTACTGGACGCAGCAAAGGCTTTTGATTCCCTTCAGTGGGACTATATGTTTACTGGTTTCACTAGAATGGGATTTCCTCTGTTCTTTCTACAGTGGATACGGGTACTGTACACGGAACCTCTGGCACGTGTGCGTGTTAATGGATGGGTCTCCTCCTCTTTCCCAATAGAGCGGGGCACGCGTCAGGCTGCCCCCTGTCACCAATGCTTTTTGCGCTCGCGCTAGAGCCGCTGGCTTGTAAACTCCGGCAGTGTCATGCAGCGGCCATTGGTGGTTTCCCTTTACGCAGAAGATATGCTGTTGTACCTAAGGGAGCCTGCCACCTATCTCCCAGCACTACTTTGGGAATATGTTAAATTTGAGAGGTATTCGGTTCTGAGAATTAATTGGGCAAACTCCACTGTGTTTCCGCTCACCGCTGGAACCCTAGAAGTGGAAACTAACTTCCTGCTGGCGTGGACTCGGGACCCGGTGAAGTACCTAGGGATATGGTTGCACAGAGACCCAGATTGGGTGATCACTGAGAACTATGGTCGGACGATCAAACGGACTACTGAGAAGACAGAGCAGTGGACACGTTAGCCTCTTTCATTAGCAGATCGAATCGCAGTTATTAAAATGACTATTCTACCCAAATTGCTCTATCTCTTTGTCCATATCCCTATCAGATTAAAGAACTGCGTTACTTACCTGTAACAGCAGTTATCCAGTATTGGTGTCTTTCATAGATTCACATGCCTGAATCATTCCCCGTCGTCGAGACGGGAGCCTCCGGTACATAAAAAAGTAATGTCCTATAGACATACATAGAGAAAATAGGCCTAAGGGTCTCACCTTAGTAGCCTTTCTTTGTCCTTATGCAAAAAGGACCAAACTCTCACAGTCAGCCAATCAGCTCCGACCTCCCTCTAGAACCTTCCTGGGAGGAGCCTCAGTCCCTCAGATTTTCGTACGCACTCAGCTAGTTAGGCGTAATATTGTGAGAGAGGGATGTGAGACTTCCCAGGGGAGGCGGGAGGGTTGCATGTGAATCTATGAAAGACACCAATACTGGATAACTGCTGTTACAGGTAAGTAACGCAGTTCTTATCCAGTATTAGGGGTGTCTTTCATAGATTCACATGCCTGAATCAGAGTAGCTAGCAATTAGAAAGGCACATTCGTGATGGAAAGGTGCCCTGCAGGCATGGTAGACAATGCACACTTTGTATTATAGCATGTAAATAGACAGCATAAGCAGAGCATCACAATAGCAGAGAATGTGCATACCTGGATGGCGGGATGAGGGAAGGTTCACCTCACTGAAAGAGATGGCGTAGCACCGCCTGTCCCACTGCTGCATCCTTCTGAAGTTCGAGATCCAGGCAGTAGTGTCTGGAGAAGGTGTGCGGTGACTTCCAGGTCGCCGCTCTGCATATGTCCAGGATCGGCACTCCAGCGAAAAGTGCTGCTGACGTGGACATCGCCCTGGTGGAATGTGCAGTGACACGATCAGTCAAAGGCCGTCCGGCCTTGTTATGACAGAATGCAATCGCTGAGGAAATCCATCTCGAGATGCTTTGCTTCGTGAGAGGCAGGCCCATTCTTGGATTGCTGTAGGCCACGAATAGTTGTGAAGATTTTCTGAAGGCTTTGGTTTTATCCAGATAGAACTTTAGACATCTCTTGAGATCTAAAGAATGGAGTGCTCTTTCGGCTGCGGTGGAAGGGTTTGCAAAGAAAGACCTAAGGACTATTGGTTCATTGAGATGAAAGTCCGAAGGCACTTTCGGTATGAACTTTGGGTTCGGTCTTAACATCACTCTGTCCTGTCTGAATTGCAGGTATGGATCCTGAATGGACAGGGCTTGAAGTTCGCTCACTCTCCTGGCCGATGTTAGAGCGAGCAAGATCGCAGTTTTCCACGAGACGTATTTGATGGATGCCCGATGAATGGGTTCAAAGGGATGCCTCATAAGTTGGTTGAGAACTAGGTTCAGATGCCACATTGGGGGGACCTTCCGAGGCCTCGGAAAGGATCTATAAAGCCCCTTCAGGAATTGTTTGACAAGTCTGTTGGACCACAGGGAAGGTCCCGTGAAAGTTCTGGTGAACCTCGATATAGCTGCCAGGTGGACTTTTATGGATGCATGTGCCAGTCCTGATCGTGCCAAGTGCAGCAGGTATGGCAATAGCTGTTCAGGAGTGACGAACAGCGGTTGCAGGCCCTGGTCCGAACACCAAATGCAGAATCTTTTCCATTTGAGAGAGTAGGTTTTGTTGGTACTGTCTGCTCTCGCCTTTGCCAGTATATCTCTGCAGTCCTGCGGGATATTTAGGCCACCGAACTCTCTGTGCTCAGGAGCCAGGCCGATAAGCTGAGCGATTGCAGGTTCGGGTGTTGCACCTGCCCCTTGGACATCGTTAGGAGGTTGGGTGCTGTCGCAGACGAATCGGTGTCCTGATAGAGAGCCGAAGTAGATCCGAGAACCAGTGTTGTCTCGGCCAGTACGGGGCAATCAGGATCAGGGTACAGGGCTCCGCCTTCATCTTCCTGAGGAGCCTCGGGATCATGGGAAACGGAGGAAAAGCGTACGCAAACACGCTGAACCAACCGATGGAAAAGGCATTCCCCAGTGATCCCTGTGGGGATGCCAGCTTGCGTAGCTTGGGCATTTGGCGTTCTCCTTGGTGGCAAACAGGTCGATTCTTGGGACTCCCCATTGAGAGAAGATGTGCGTCAGCGCGCTGTCGCTCAGTTCCCACTCGTGGGAGAGTGATCGTTGCCTGCTTAGGGCGTCGGCGATGGTATTGTCCTTGCCCGGCACATAGTCGGCCTTGAGTGCGATTCCCTGCAGCACTAGCCAGTTCCAGATCTTCTGCGATTCGCGTGATAGAGAGAGCGAACGCGTTCCTCCCTGTTTGTTGAGATAGTGCATCGTCGTGGTGTTGTCCGTTTTGACGAGCACTGGGGATTGCCGGATGCGTGGTAGAAAGGCCTGCAGTGCCAGATACACGGCTCTCAGCTCCAAGAGATTTATATGAAGCTGTTTTTCCTGAGTGTCCCATTTGCCGCTGATCCGAAGGTCCTGAAGAACAGCTCCCCATCCCTCCAGGGAAGCGTCCGTGGTGATCACCAGAGGTGTTGCCGGAAGGAGAAATGACAGTCCTACGGTCAGATTTTTGCGACGCCTCCACCAGGTTAGACTCTTGGACATTTTGGGTGTTATCCAGACAGTGTCCTCGAAAGAGCCAGTACTTTGAGTCCATTGGCTCGCGAGCGCCTCCTGCAACGGGCGCATTCTGAGTCTGCAGTGAGGGACGAGAAGTATACAGGAGGACATCATGCCCAGGAGGGATGTATAGGTCCTGACCTTCAGGTGTGTCCTGTTCGCCACAGCCGTGGCCAGGGACAATATCTTGTCTGTCCTTTCTTTCGAGGGAAAGGCTCTTGCACACTCTGTGTCCAAGGTTGCTCCGAGGAAAGTAATTTTTGTCGTAGGGACGACACAGGACTTCTTGAGATTGAGGGTTAATCCCAGCCTTTGAAAAAGATTTATGCAGGCGTTGGAGGATTTGGCTGCGTCTTCCTCCGAGGGTGCTTTCACCAGCCAGTCGTCTAGGTAGGGGAAGACCTGGTGACCCATTTGACGCAGGAAAGCTGCCACTGGTGCAAGGCACTTCGTGAAAATCCGCGGCGCGGATTTGAGGCCGAATGGTAGTACCTTGAATTGATAATGTTGCCCTGCCACCTCGAACCTCAGGAATTTTCTGTGACACTTGAGGATGGGAATGTGGTAGTAGGCATCCTGGAGATCCAAGGATGTCATGAAATCTCCTTTTTCTAGAATGCCTAGTATTTCTTGAATCGTCACCATCCTGAACGATTGACTTCGTAGGAAGACGTTGAGCGCTCGGAGGTCCAGAATGGGCCGCCACTTGTCCTCTTTCTGGTGTACAAGAAAGAAGTGGGAGTAAAAGCCCTTCCCCTTCAGGGGTGCCGGAACGCGCTCGATAGCTCCTTTCTTCAGCATTACAGAAATTTCCTGGAGAAGCAGGCGTAAGTTTTTGTGCGCCCGCCTGCGAGGAGGAGTCCTGGGAGGGATGGTGGAGAATTCGAGGGAATGTCCAAAACGTATAATTTGGAGAACCCACCTGTCCGAGGTTATGAGTTGCCAATTGTTGAGGAAATGGGTCAACTTTCCTCCAATTTGTAAGGATGGATAGGGTGGCTGGACTGGCTGGAGTAGCTCGTCACTGGCGGCCGCCAGTGCCCCTCTTTGTATTCTTGCCTCTGAAGTTAGATCGTCCATAGGATGATTGACGGCCTTGAGGTTGCTTATGTTGGTATTGACCTTTGTTAGTATAGGAGTACGAGGACCTATTCTGATAGGAACCTCGATACGAGGACTGTCCTCTGGATCTGCTGCCTCGAAAGGACTGGTTCCGGGACTGTAAGGTACCCAGAGCCCTTGCCGTATCCGTGTCCTTCTTCATGGTTTGCAATGCCTCATCGATTTTGGACCCAAAAAGGTGCTGGCCATCGAAGGGCATGTCCAAGACCTTGGATTGCACCTCCTGGCGGAACGACGTCGCTTTAAGCCATCCTTGACGGCGTAGGACCGCAGCTCCAGCAAGTTGACGAAAGCCAGTCATGGCTGCATCGATAGCACAGTCTATTATTTCGGCTGCCGAAGATTGACCCTCCACTAGTAGAGCCTGGACTTCCCCATGGACTGAGTCCGGCAGGTCTGACAAATATGGGGCTATGTCTTCCCAGTGTTGGCGATTATAACGCCCCAACAAGGCAATGGAGTTGGCTACCTTGACGGTCATGGCCGAAGTCGTGGTGAACCTTTGCCGATTGTGTCCAGTTTTCTTCCTTCTTTGTCCGGAGGAGCGGACAGCGGGGAGGAAGGGTTGCGTGAGTGTTTCTGGGCCGCTTGTGTGACCACTGAATCCGGTTTAGGGTGCCCGTTTAGGCAGACCGCTGCAGACAGTGGGGCTTTGTATTTTTTGTCTAGGCGCGGAACAACCGCAGACACAGAAGCGGGCGTCAGCATTATCTTCTTGCCTTGTTCCCATAGAAATTCTATGATTGGAATAGATTTAGTCGTCTTTTGAGTCTGCTCCTTAAAATCGTGTAGGAAGCATTCCGTTTCTGTGGATTCGACAGCCATATGGAATCTCTTCGCCGCTCTTTCTACAATTTTATGGAAGCCGCCTATGTCTACCGGCGGCGAGTCCGCATGGCGCGGTTGGGGCGATGCTGGTGAGGACGCCACATATTCATCCTCCTCATCATGGGAAGAGTGGGCCTCCTGGACCTCTCCTTCCTCCAATTCTTCCTCCTCCTCATCCTCGTCTGACGACACTACCTCCTGAGGTTGAATCTTCTCATGGTGGGCCTGAGGGGGAGGTCGAGACGGTTTTGGGGCTGCCGCTGGGTTAGGAACGATAGGCGGCTGATCTCTATTGTCAGCGTCCGGGAAGCGTTGTTTGTAATCCTGTACAAGGAATTTCAGGTCGTTCACCAGAGCAGCAGGTAGGCATATCATGGGGGTAACCTCCGTGCTGACTTTAGTGTGGACGGAGTGCTCCTGGTAAGAGAATTCCTCTACCTCCTCGTCAGTGCTTTGGCATTTGACATGTAGGTCCGAGATGGAAGTAGCGGGGCCCAGGTGGTCATCCTCTTCTGAGTCTTCACTCTGGAAGATTTCGTTTGGCGGGTGCATCTCCACTTTGCTTGGAGACGTGGTCTCCGGCGTAATATGCGGCTTAGTAGACTTGCCCAACGCAGGACTGGATGTGGAAGCCGTCGAAGGCGTCGTCGATGGTGGTAGCGTGAGGGATGACACCTCCACGAGCTTGGTTTTCTTCCATGTGTCCGGAAGCGTCTTCGTCGACGACGAGTCCTCCGTCGACGGGCGCTGTAACTTCGTCGTCGACGACGACGAGTCCTCCGTCGACGGTGTCTTTAACTTCGTCGACGACGACGAGTCCTTCGTCGACGGTAGGGTCCTCGTCGACGGAATCTCCGTAGACGGCAATTTGGTCGTCGACGACCGTGACGTCGTCGGTGCACTCGTCGACGGCGAGCCCGTCGATGCCCTCGTCGATGCTGTCGTCGTCGGGGCTGTCGGCGGTGGGTTCGTCGTCGACGTCGTCGTTACCGTCGACGGCGTAGTTTTCGTCGACGGAGTAGTTTTCGACGTCGACAGGGTCTTTGTCGTCGACGATTTCAGTAGTAAAACGGAGGAAATAGGCCTACCTGTCGATGACGATGATGGAGATGTTATCGTCGACGGTGAAGGAGACAACGCTGACGTCGTCGACACCGTGGTAGTTACTGAGGTAGTCCTCTGGGCAGGTCTGCTAGAAGCCTGAGCAGGCTTTTTAAAAGTCTGAGTATCCTTAACAGACACAGAAGATGTCGTAGATCTTGCCTCTGAAGACTTCTTGGCTGTCTTCCTAGGAGGGGTGTCTGAGGGGCCAGGGGAAGTTACCCTTGGCCTCTTTTGAGAGACTTCTGAGGTTTTAGAGACACTGCCTTCGGAAGATTCCAGAGTGTCTCTGTCCTTGAGTCTGTCGAGCCAGATGAGAAGGCGACCTTCCCTGTCTCTCACAGTCTTTCTAGGGAAAGACCTACATATTTTGCAGTCTGCAGGGACGTGGTCCGGATAAAGGCAATATAAGCATAAGGTATGCTTATCATCCACATGGAGCCTTTTCTTCCCACATGAAGAGCAGGCCCTGAAAAGGGCTTTCTTCTGGGATTCAGACATCGAAGAGAGCAGTGGAAAGCAAACACTTACTGCCTCAAAGTGTTACTGAAGTAGTCTTTGAAGATTGTAGAATGAAGATTCACTTTTCCAAGGAAAGTAGATGATTTATAAGGAATCCTGAGAAGAGCTCAGGCTGGAGACTCCCTAGCACAATCTGAGGGACTGAGGCTCCTCCCAGGAAGGTTCTAGAGGGAGGTCGGAGCTGACTGGCTGACTGTGAGAGTTTGGTCCTTTTTGCATAAGGACAAAGAAAGGCTACTAAGGTGAGACCCTTAGGCCTATTTTCTCTATGTATGTCTATAGGACATTACTTTTTTATGTACCGGAGGCTCCCGTCTCGACGACGGGGAATGATTCAGGCATGTGAATCTATGAAAGACACCCCTAATACTGGATAATATTGCATTATTCCATACTCTCCCATCTGCGCTACTCACATTTGTATAGGGCGGTAAGAAACCCAGATGCAGTTGGGATGTTTTGGCACAGACCATTGACCGCGGCGGCTTCGAGGCACCGGATTTAGGGCTTTATTATCTTTGCGCACAAGCACAGTTTGAGCATTACTGGCACTGTTTACAGTGCTTTCACCCTCATACTGCGATAGAAGTGGATGCTGTACTCCCTTTGCCTCTCCAGGCCACCACCCTTTCTGGGGGCATGGGTTGACCTTGAACTGAAATAAACCCCGCTCTTTGTACAGCATGGGCATGGAGTGCCTTAGCTAGGAGATCCCGGCTTCCCTATCTATTTGCCCTGTCGCTACCTATTGCAGCTCATCCAGACATTTCGGCAGCGTGGGAGAAGCTTGCCTTGCAGGAGGTGGCTGCTTCGAGAATTACTACTATGGGAGACTTGTATACACAAGGGCAGTTTTGTACCTTGCAAAATGTACAAGAAGATCGACGTTGCAGCTTTATGCTGGGGTTCATATATGTCCGGGTGCGGCAGGCGGTTAGGGATATATATACGGCTTTTCCAGCAGAGCCCAAGACAATGCGAATACTGCAGGCGGTGCTAGCTGTAGCAGAGACAAAGGACCTAATTACCAGACTATACAATGCTTCACAGAAGGAAAATGAGTCCTGGGACCACCCTTCATTCCTGAAAAGGAATACAGTGCTGGGGACCGCATTCACGATCGAGCAGTGGCAAGCCTGCTGTGCTCCAACTGGGCGCCTCACATCACACTACAATCTCCGTATGAATAACTTTAAGTTTTTGTACCAATTGTACTACACCTCATTGCAATTATGTAAGTTTGGGCTGCGTTAGAGTGCTAGTTGTGTCCAGTGCGGGCAGGCTGACGCTAATTTTCTCCATCTGGTGTGGACGTGTGCTGGTGTGTTCGCGTTTTGGACTAAGGTGGTGAAAGTGTTAGCGGAGGTTGTTATGGAGCCTGTGCGTTGCACCCCGGATGTGTGCCTCCTGGGTTGTGTTGGGAGTCACAAGCCGTGCAATCGGCCCCACTTACTGTATATCTGTTAAGCCACCCTGATCTGTGATGCTGTGATTATTTACAGGCTGCTCTGTACTTTGACGGGATAATGATTGTTGCCACAACTGTCTTCATTGCGTGTCACTATACTTTGCTTATGCTGCTCATGTCTCTTGTGTTGTGTACATTGCTTCAAACTCTAATAAACAAATATTTTAAAAGAAGAGATTGTTGTGGATGCCAGCCCAGTAGGTTTGGGCGCAATTCTTGCCCAAGAAATGCAAATGCATGAAGACGCATTGTACCTTATGCTAGCCAAAGTCTGTCACAGACTGAACGAGTCTATCTGCAACTTGAGAAAGAAAGCCTAGCCGTTGTATGGGCTTGCGAACACGTTCATGTGTATCTGTACGGCAAGAAGGATTAGTTAATTACCTGTAATCCTAGTTCTCTTCTAGGGGTATACTCATCAAAGTCATAATCTGTGAATAATCCCCACCCACGTGTGGGAATCCAGAGCATATAGAAAATACATACATATATATATATATATATATATATATATATATATACACATATGTGAAAACATATACATGCAGCCTAAAATGTTTCCAACATGGCAAAAATGACGAAATTATATAGGTTTGCATTGTAAGAAAAATACCCTCCTAACCCATAAGGAAAAGAGGACACGCACTGAAAAGTTGCCATACAACAATGCTTTATTGCCACAAGGAAAACTTGTAATTGCAGGCAGTTGCCTGTAGGCTGCATAGCAGAGGAATTAAGAAAACAAAGAAACCTGACACCATGCCTTAAAGGCTTCCAAGGGTTAGGGTACCTTGCCTTTAAGACCTGCAGGAGACCCTCTGCTCCCATCATGCACCACAGGTGACATTTAGGTCAGTTCTTTTTGACGGTGCATTATGTATAGACACCTGAGTAGAGGATGCAATTAATATAGAACAACTCCAGTTTGCTCGTCCGGGGAGGCAGGAGGGTCGCTTATAACTTTGATGAGTATACCCCTGGAGGAGAACTAGGATTACAGGTAAATAACTAATCCTTCTCATCCAGGGGATAATCATCAATAGTCATAATCTGTGAATAGGGTAGGAAGCCCATACCTAGTAACACGCCGACAAGCAACAGAGTATACAGAACATGAAAAAAACATTACATTCAAACAAATTCCTCAAAGAGGCCTGCCCAACCTGGGCATCGGCCTGTGCATCAGAATCTAGACAGTAATGGCATGTGAAGGTATGGACCGAACACCATGTGGCTGCCTTACAGATTTCAGGCATTGCAACATTGCGAAGGAGAGCTGTGGTAGAAGCTTTTCCTCTGGTAGAGTGTGCTTTAGGTTTGCCTTTTAAGGTCTTGTTAGCTAACTGGTACAATAAAGCTATACAAGAGACAATCCATCGAGAAATGGATCTTGTAGAAGGAGATAGACCGGTGTTAGTGGAACCGTAGTTAATGAAGAGCCGGTCAGATATCCTAAGTGTGTGAGTTTTGGCCAGGTAAAACTTCATTACTCTCTGTAGAGCTAAAGAGTGTAATGATCTCTCAGGGGGAGTTGATGGTTTAGGAAAGAAGGTGGGCAGAGTAATAACCTGATTGATGTGAAAATCCGAGACTACCTTAGGAAGGAAGTTCGGATGTGTACGTAACACCACCCTATTGGCATGAAACACAATATAAGGCTCCTTACAACACAGCGCCTGAATCTCGCTCACCCTGTGGGTTGAAGTAATGGCTACTAAAAAAGCAGCCTTCCAGGTCAAATGCTGCAAAGGCGCCTTATGAATAGGCTCGAAAGGAGCACCCATCATTTTAGTAAAAACAATATTAAGTTTCCAAGGCGGAGAAGGGAATCTCACTAGGGGATAAACCTTCCTGAGTCCCTCCAGAAAGTCCTTGACCAATGGCATTTGAAAGAATGACCCCTGGTTCGGAGACTTCCTGTAAGCTGTAATTGCAGCCAGATTAACCCTGATGGAGGAATATTGCAGGCTGAACTTTGCCAAGTATAACAAGTACGGAAGGATCACTTGCTACTGACACTTGATCGGATCATGAGCGTTGTCCTTACACCACAGGTAAAATCTCTTCCATTTGAAAGCATAGGATTTTCTGGTGGAGGGTCTTTTTGCTTCCTTGAGAATACTCATACAGTCCGCTGAGAGGTCTAAGTGCCTGTACTGGATGACCTCAGGAGCCATGCTGTCAATCGCAGGGATGAGAGGTTGGGATGAAATACTCTCCCTTCGTACTTGGTCAGCAGGTCTGGGTGGCAGGGAAGCCTCCGGTGTAGGGCCTCGGATAGCTGCAGAAGATCCGGATACCACCACTGGCGCGGCCACTCCGGAGCAATCAGGATCATTCTGGTGATGGTCCTGTAAAACTTCTGTATGACCGCCGGGATCAGAGGGAGTGGTGGAAAAGCGTACAGCAATGTCTGCGACCATCTGATCAAAAGTGCATTCCCCCGTGATCCTTGTTGTGGGAATCTGGACGCAAAGACGGGGCATTTTGAATTTGCTGCGTCTGCGAACAGATCGATGTCTGGCACTCCCCAATGCCGAAAAATGTCCTGAGCGACCTCGACGTTGAGCACCCAATCGCGCGCTTCTACAAAGTCTCTGCTGAGAACATCTGCCTGCACATTCAAGGTCCCTGGAAGGTGGACAGCTATGATTGTGAGACTCCTCGCCAGAAGCCACTTCCATATGGTCTGGGACTCCAGAGACAGGAACCTTGACCTGGTGCCTCCCTGCTTGTTCAGATAGTACATTGTAGTTATGTTGTCTATCTGAATCTGTATGGAACTGGACTTGAGAGATGGGTACAGAGATTTGAGAGCTAGATGAACTGCCCGTAGCTGCAGGAAGTTGATGTGATAACTTTGCTCTGTCTAGGACCAGAGACCTTGTACCTGAAGCTGGCCCATGTGAGTTCCCCAACCCTCCAATGAGGCATCTGTAACAATAGTCTGGATTGGAAGGACCTGGTGAAAAGGCCCCCCTTGTAGAAGGTGCGACCGTTTCATCGACAATTTGATGGAATCCCTAGCAGCCTGAGGAAGAGACACACGATCTTCCCAAAGGCCTGACCGCTGCGTCTACTGATCTTCAAGGGACTGCTGCAGAGGCCGCATGTGAAGTCTGGCATTGGGCACAATGAAGATGCATGAGGCCATCGATCCCAGCAGCGATGACACCTGCCTGGCTGTAGGATGTGGAGCGCTGAGAAGAGCGCGGCACTTGATCAGCATTGATGACAACCTCTCCTCCGAAGGACACACGCTTGCCCTTATGGTGTCTAGGGAAGTGCCCAAGTAATGTATCTTCTGTGTCGGGTTGAGGAATGACTTCTTGCAGTTGACTTGCAACCCCAAGGAGTGAAGAAATTAGGGACAGCAGGTGAGATGGCTCTAGAGTAGTGAAGGTGTGGATCTCTTTAGGAGCCGGTCGTCTAGGTAGGGATAGATGAAGATTTTCCGCTTGCGGAGGAAAGCAGCTACTACCACCATGCACTTGGAGAACATTCAGGGGGAGGGTGGATTTTAGCCAGAACGGAAGTACTCGGTTCTGATAGTGCTGTTGAGACACCTGGAACCTGAGGAATTTGCGATGTTTCACTGACACAGGAATGTGAAAGTAGGCGTCCTGAAGGTCGATGGCACACATCCAGTCCCCCCTGGTGAAGATGTGGGATTATCTGGTGAAGGTCTAGTAAACTAAATGTCTTTTTCCTTATAAACCTGTTCAGCAGGCGCAGGTCGAGGATAGGTCTGTACTCTTTGGCTACTCCTCGCTTTTGGGCCAGGAAGTACCGGGAGTATACCCCTTGGTTTCGCTGGAGAAGGAGGACCTTTTCTATGGCTTTCTTGGAAAGAAGGGTATATATCTCGCTTTGAAACAGTAGCTTGTGTTGTTGCGGAAGGCACTTTAATTGTGGAGGAACTTGCGGGGGAGGGGACTTAAACCTCAGCAAGTAGCCATGCTGCACAATATTCAGCACCCATTTGACTCTTGTTATGGTTTCCCACTCTTCTAGATGAAAAACAATACTCCCTCCTAAAGGAGTGGCGAACGGGTGCGGAGGAAGCAATGCCTCACTGCTTTGGAGGCTGCTTGGAGGATGACTGCTGTGGTTTGTTGTTCCCCCTTCCTCTGCCAGGACGCTTCTGCTGGAATTGAGACCTCTACTGCTTTTGGGAGGACCATTGAGGGATTTGAACCCTCTGCTGGAAGGGGCGCTTGTCGTATTGACAAAAGCGTTTACGAAACTCCTTCCGTTTCTCTAGTCCAACTGCTTTGACTGTGTCCAGCTCGTCTTCATCTTTGTCATCTCATCAGCGTGAGAGCCAAATAAGGAGGAGCCGTGGAAAGATAGATTGAGAATTTTCTTCTGGGCGTCCGGTTTAAGACCTGTGAGGCGCAACCATGCTGAGCGCCGCAGCAGATGCTGTGTGAATAGCCATGTGCTGCAAGGTCTGGGACGTCTGCAGCAGCGCTGATGACCTGTTTTGCTACTAACCCACCCTCCTGCAGGATCTCTTGGAAGTCCTGTCGATCTTCTTTGGGAAGCTTGTCAGTAAACCTAGCCAGGGCGACCCACAGAGACTTACTGTAGCGGCCTGGAAGGGCTGACGCACTTGCAACTTTCATAGACGATGCAGAAGTACTACACATTTTCCTGCCACAAGAGTCCATATTTGCTTACAGTCCTTTTCTGGAGGAACTGAAGCTGATGAGGCTGCAGAGTGCGCTTTACTGGCGGCTGCCACAGTGACTAAATCCGCAGGAGGATCAGACCTAAGGAACAAGGGATCTTGGTCTGGTGCCTTGTACTTCTTCGCGATCCTTGACGGATCTGACCCCACTGTGGCAGGGGTGAGAAACGTAGCCACAGCTGGTTCTAAAAAGCCTGGCACCAGAGGTAGCAGAGGTATGGGAGCCGCATGACGGTGCAATGTCTCAAAAATGACTGACGTAGGGACCACAGGAGTATTCAAACAGATATTTAGTTTCTTAGCTCCTCTGCCAAGAACATCATAGAAAGTCCCAATGTCATCAATGGGAGACACAACCTTGAAGGTGGTGTAGATTAAAGGGTCGGTGAGTAGTCCCGAACAGAAGACCTAGTGGAAGAAGACCAGGTGGATGATCTTCTGCACCTCCTCTTCTGTGCAGGTTCGTGGCACGAGCTGTGACGACCCCTTGACCATGATCGGCGTGTGGAAGGCGACCTTGGTTGTTTGGGAGGCGACTTTAAAGGTTTCTTCGGAGCGCCTCTCTCAGGGTCTCTTGAGGTTCCAGAGGGTGAGTATGTCTGCGAGAAGTCCGAGCCCGGACTTCTGCGGTCGCCTGTCCCTCTGACGTCCTTCAGCCACAGTGGCGACACACCGAAAATCTCCTTTTCGCCAGTCCTAGGAAATCTCTCAGGAAAAATCTGCACAATATTCAGTTCTGGGGATGATGAATAGGCTCTTGACATCGATCGGGATCTCGACGTCGATTTGCGACTGGCCTCCTCAGTGGCCGCTGCAATGTTGTCCCTCGACGTCGATAAGATTTTGCTACCTTCGCCGTCGATCTGTGCGGTGATCTGCTGGGAGAACACCTCCCAGTCCTCGATGTTGGTTTCGACGTCGACTGTCCGCGATGATAGGGGGAACCTCAATGTCGACCTCACATAGCACCTTGCTGACGTCGATCTCCTCGACGTTGAATGCCGTGACCTCGACGACGTTCTCGACGTCGACAGCCTGTCTCCTTGCGGCATGGTCTTCGCCGCCGAGTCTCTCGAAGCGGACCATCTCAAGGGCGGTGGAGAATGCCTCGCAATCGACGGAAGCTTCGACGGGGCAGAAACAGGTCTCTCTGGACCCACAGCCTTCGAGCCCGAAGTGCTGTGCCTCAACGCCGACTTACCTGCATGCAGCGGAGGGTCTCGACATCGAGACAATGACTTGTCCCTCGACGCTGAAGAGTGCCTTGGTGTCTTCGATGGTGAACATTCTGTCACCTGATTCTTCCTGGAACCAGGGGAGGTAGAATGACGCAATTTTCGATGCTGCTTGCTGTAAGAGGGGGCTCTGATGTCTCCATGGCCACCACCATGATGGCTTCTTTCCCTCTACAGCTGGGCATGAAGCTTGATGTGTTCTCTGGTGTTCTCTGTCATGCATAGTCCTTTTAGAAAACTTCTGGCAATGATAACACTGGTGAGGGTTGTGTAAAGAAAGAAGAAGCACAATACCCACCGAGTGTGGGTCTGACAGTGCCATTTTGTTGCCACAGGAAGGACATTTCCGAAATAAAGCAGGCATTCTGACTGGAAAAAATTTGGAAAAAGTCAGAAAACCAGTAGAATATAGTTCTAGGAATCAAGAAATGTTGAATTTTCAAAGAAAATGTGGAATATATGAATGTCAGTCAAAAAACTGAAGAGCTCATACTCCTGGTCCTTTCAGAAGGAGCCGGAAAATAGAACTGACCTAACTGTCACCTGTGGTGCATGATGGGAGCAGAGGGTCTCCGGCAGGTCTTAAAGGCAATGTACCCTAACCCTTGGAAGCCATAAGGGCAAGGTGTCAGTTTTCTTTGTTTCATTATTGCTCTGCTATGCAGCCTACAGGCAACTGCCTGCAATTACAATAACTCCTTGTGGCAATAAAGCATGGTTGTATGACAACTTTTCAGTGCATGCCTCCTTTCCTTATGGGTTAGGAGGGTATTTTTCTTACAATGCAAACCTATGTAATTTCTGCATTTTTCTCCAAAACAATAGAGGAAGTATAGAGGAATCGATAGACTCACCCTCCTTATAGATCCACATTAACAAAAAGATTCTATCAAAAATAGGGGTGCAAGTGTTACATTTATGTTTTTTTTTAGAAAGGTTTTTTTATTGAGAAGGGGTGGAATAAGGCTCTTCCTCAGATTGGTGAGATGAAGGCGCTATGTGCTTTTAAAATACCCCTCACACACTAAGACTCCCTTAGTGTCATGCTTCATCATGGGGGTCTTCCCGTCCCTCTACGGGGCGGGGCGTGCTACGACCTACGAGCTACGCGGGAGCACTGTTTAAGTGATGAAAGACTATGTGTTAGTGCATTGTGAATGGAATTGGTGAAGTGTAGGGACCTTGTGATGTGAATAAAAATAAAAATAAAAATTCCCTGGCTAGTGGAAAAAATAATTTTATTCGCTTCCCTGGCTGGGAATGTTAAAAAAGGGGGTTTGTGAGGTAGGGCTGTTAGCACCTACCAGGTCGACATGTTTCACAGACAGTCCCCTACTGTCTGCTCATCAGGACCTCTGATGGTCCCTACTGAAAGGTACTCAGTTCTGAAGTTTGCCTAGAGTCCTACAAACTAGTAGCCAAAATAAGCTATCAGTTTGTGCTTCGGGGCATGAGTTGGCCCAGGTTGAAGCTGGAAAATATTTGCAAAATATTCTCAAAATATTTCCCAAAAAAGACGCATTGGTCTCTGTGAAGAAAGAGAGAAGAAACATAATAAAGAGAAAGGTAATAACACAATGGATGTATTCGGTTATTTGCACATAGTTCTCAAATAGCTCATTTTACTTTGAACTTAGAATAATGCATATAAATCTATGCTGTGTTAGCAATGCCACTGGACTTAAGCCATAACTCTTATTCCAAAGTGATATGCTCCATCTTATTGAGCCTGTTCATTTCCATGTGAAAACACATATAATCTCGACAAGACACACATACATATGACTCATACATAAAGGCAGGCACCCATATTCAAATCTCCATGTTCGGCATTCGTTTTTTGCAATCAGTTTACTCGTTGTCCGAGTTTCGAATGCAAGCGATAATGGATTCGGGATGAACACAAATAAATACTTATATACTGTGCCTCACGTCTTTATAATTTGTTTCTTTTGTTTGGCACTTATTTTTTATTTTTTATTTTTGCAATCGGTTTACTCATCGCCTCAGTTGTGAATGCAAACGAAAAACTCGCAGATTGGGGATGAACGTAAGTATATTCATAAATACATACTTTTCAAGTTCTGATTATGTGCCTCATGAGCCGGCAACCAAGGGTTTTCAGACGCGGTTAACTGCAAAAGTAAATAAAGCCGCACCCTCTCGTTAGATCACATAGTTCGCGAGAGCAGTTATTACCTCGTGTTTTTGAGAAGGTCTGCTTTCCGACTGCTGGTCACAGTCTCGTACTTACATGACCGCTAGTGTCCAAAGCTTCATTCCTGCCCCCGTGCCGCTCTGAAGTGACACCGGCTCGGCATCGCTGTCATCATTTTATGGATGCCGGTTGTGTGTTGTCATCGTTCTCTAACTACTTGCTGACACTAGACTGCCAACCCAAAAATGGCCGCATGCTTTGGAACACTTCCTGGTTGATGCAAAAACGGAAGTATTTCTTCTATGTTGTTACTAGATTCTAAATTTATTTTAAATTGTTGTTAGCATGTAATTGTTCCATATGGATATGTTAGGGTATATTGAAGTATATTAGAAGATGGAAAGGGGCAGTATTATGTGACTGGGTACTGGAGACAGGGATTCTGGCTATTTTTCACGTGATATTTGAGTGCACTGATTTTGTTTCCAGAACTAAAATACACAGCTCTCGTGAATATCCCTACTGGGTCCTATCTCTCATGGGATCTGCTGGTGGTTTGCGAGATCAATGGGTAATTAGATAGCCACTTCATATGAAATTTTTGGGACCACTTCTCAAGTAATTTGATGTACATATTTATAATCGGCTCCACAGGATGTCATCGTTCAAGCCGTTTTTATTGGATTTGATTCTGAACACCCACCTTTGTTCCTTTTCTAGGAGTTGTTCCTCTCTTGCGACCAATTCAATAATTGTCCAGCACATCTCCTCTGCTTTGTGACCCATTTCTAAGAAATGGTTTGTCAGTTTAGTGCTAGATTTTTTGCATTTCACAGTACTTTTGTGCTCTCCTATCCTTATCTTGATGGCTCGACTGGTCATACCCACGTATTCCAGGTTACATGGGCATTTAATGAGATACACAGCGTTTGCGCTGTTACAGTTGCTGAAGTTTCTCTATTCCCACTTCGTTCCATCATTAAAGGTGATTGTGGTACTTTTTTTGGTCAAGCAACACACCTTGCAATTTCCGCAGGGATGGTGGCCTTGTACAAAGTTCACATTCCTCGCATGGTTATTGCGATTGGTTTTTGGTCTAGTGTGAACCAACAAGTCACGAATACTCTGTGCTTTCTTATGGGAAAAGATTGGTTTTGGTAGTTGGAGGTTGCCACTATTCAGAATTTTCCAGTTCTTGTTGATGATCTTGGTCACCTGATTCGAGCTAGTGTTGAATGTGGTAACGCAAATTGGTCTTTGCTCTTCCTCCTTCTGAATTTTATCTTCAAGAAGACTTTCTCTACAGTTATTCCTTGCTCGTCTGTAGGCTTGATCAATATTTTCCTCGGGTAATGCCGTTCTTCTAGTTTTTTCATTAGGTCTTTTGATTGAAGTTTGAAGTTGCTGACCTCTGTACAGTTCCTGCAAAGTCGTAGGAACTGACCGTAGGGCAAGTTATCCCGCAGATGTTTCGGGTGAAAACTCTGGTACATTAATAAACAATTTTTTGATGTACTTTTAAAGTGAGTTGTGGTCATCAATTTCCCTTCTTTGGGGAAAATATTTAAGTCCAGAAAAATCAAATTGCTGTTCGAGGTGGTACTTGTAAATTTTAGAAAATCATCCTGTAAGTTCAACCATGTTAGAAATTGTTTAGAGGTCTTTTCATCTCCATCCCAGATAATAAGGATATCATCGATGTATCTCTTCCAGGTTCTGATTTTACTCCTGAAAGGGTTCCTGGGGTTTAGGATCCTGGTGACCTCTAGATGGCGAACATAGAGACCAGCTATACTGGGAGCAAATGTGCTACAAATCAGGAAGGTTAAAATTCGTTTATTTCATGCAAGTGACAGCACAGTGGAAGGAAGACTGTCCATAAATCTGCCAGCCTGACGCGTTTCATGCTCCCTTGAGCATTTCTTCAGAGGCTTTAGTCCAGCAAAGCACGAAGCATCAGCATTACTTGTAACTCCCACCACCTGCCTCAGTGGGCGTCGGCTCTCCCCGAGCCTGATGGTCTTTGTAGTGCCTTCATTAATGATACTCCAGTGAGCTGCTTGCATGCGATGCAAACTTAGGTAAAAATGCTGATTTGTGGCTCTTCGAAATGGGGTAACTCGTGATTTTTGAAATTTAAAACGGCCGGTCCCGGTCGTGCAAGAGCCCTGCCACGAGTGTTTGTGGACCTAGCTGCATGCAAATCGGCGAGCAGCGTTAAGGACAGGAAGGTTGTTTAGTGCAAGAAGGCACTTGCAGCGCAGAGGTAACGGGACACTTTCCAAACCCACTGGGGTTTCATTTTTACCTAAGTTTGCATCGCATGGAAGCAGCTCACTGGAGTATCATTAATGAAGGCACTACAAAGACCATCAGGCTCGGGGAGAGCCGACGCCCACTGAGGCAGGTGGTGGGAGTTACAAGTAATGCTGATGCTTCGTGCTTTGCTGGACTAAAGCCTCTGAAGAAATGCTCAAGGGAGCATGAAACGCGTCAGGCTGGCAGATTTATGGACAGTCTTCCTTCCACTGTGCTGTCACTTGCATGAAATAAACGGATTTTAACCTTCCTGATTTGTGGCTCTTCGAAATGGGGTAACTCGTGATTTTTGGTATTTAAAACGGCCAGTCCCGGTCGTGCAAGAGCCCTGCCACGAGTGTTTGTGGACCTAGCTGCATGCAAATCGGCGAGCAGCGTTAAGGACAGGAAGGTTGTTTAGTGCAAGAAGGCACTTGCAGCGCAGAGGTAACGGGACACTTTCCAAACCCACTGGGGTTTCATTTTTACCTAAGTTTGCATCGCATGGAAGCAGCTCACTGGAGTATCATTAATGAAGGCACTACAAAGACCATCAGGCTCGGGGAGAGGCGACGCCCACTGAGGCAGGTGGTGGGAGTTACAAGTAATGCTGATGCTTCGTGCTTTGCTGGACTAAAGCCTCTGAAGAAATGCTCAAGGGAGCATGAAACGCGTCAGGCTGGCAGATTTATGGACAGTCTTCCTTCCTCTGTGCTGTCACTTGCATGAAATAAACGGATTTTAACCTTCCTGATTTGTGGCTCTTCGAAATGGGGTAACTCGTGATTTTTGGTATTTAAAACGGCCGGTCCTGGTCGTGCAAGAGCCCTGCCACGAGTGTTTGTGGACCTAGCTGCATGCAAATCGGCGAGCAGCGTTAAGGACAGGAAGGTTGTTTAGTGCAAGAAGGCACTTGCAGCGCAGAGGTAACGGGACACTTTCCAAACCCACTGGGGTTTCATTTTTACCTAAGTTTGCATCGCATGGAAGCAGCTCACTGGAGTATCATTAATGAAGGCACTACAAAGACCATCAGGCTCGGGGAGAGCCGACGCCCACTGAGGCAGGTGGTGGGAGTTACAAGTAATGCTGATGCTTCGTGCTTTGCTGGACTAAAGCCTCTGATGAAATGCTCAAGGGAGCGTGAAACGCGTCAGGCTGGCAGATTGATGGACAGTCTTCCTTCCACTGTGCTGTCACTTGCATGAAATAAACGGATTTTAACCTTCCTGATTTGTGGCTCTTCGAAGTGGGGTAACTCGTGATTTTTGGTATATATATATATCTATATTCACTGAAAAAACCATAGGTTATAGACCATATATAGTTAGGAATTAGCATTTACAAAACCTTGAAAATTCACTGAAAAAACCATAGGTTATAGACCATATATAGTTAGGAATTAGCATTTAGAAAACCTTATTTTACTCACACAAAACCATTGAAATTCCATATATAGTTAGTTGCACTAACTATATATCGCGCACCCGCAATCCACTGCTGATGATGTCACATATTACATCATTCATGACATGGTCAGTGACATCACTGATGACATCACTGATGACATCATCTAGTGTCTGTGTGTTTTTGTAAAGTTTAAATACGTTTTACATATTGAAGAATGACTGGATGGATGGAAGACTGAGTGTGTGTGTGGCTGGCTGGGAGGTGTGTGACGCTGTGCATATCAATGTGTACTTGTATCAGTGATTGTATAAGAGAGTAAGTATGTGTTAGTATATGTGTGAAAAGTATGGTGTTCTGTGTTTAACTATAGATGAGGAAATCGAAGTGTGATTGATTCTTCACAGGACTGACTAGGTGTATGAGTGCATATGATAGTGTTCTAATAATAACTGACTGTATGTATGAGTAATTGTATGGGTGAATGAGTGAATGTGTGTGTAGACGTACGAATCAGTGAGTGCGTATGTAGTAACTGGTATTGGTGTGTCATGATGTCATCAGTGATGTCATTTGAGATGTCATCAGTGATGTCATTTCAGATGTCATTAGTGATGTCATCAGTGATGTCACTGAAGTATGGTGTTCTGTGTTTAACTGTATAGATGAAGAAATGGAAGTGTGATTGATTCTTTACAGGACTGACTTGGTGTGTGAGTAACTCCATGGATGAGTGGCAGTGTGTGACTGTCTGCATAGGTGTATGAGTGCATATGATAGTGTTGTAATAATGAGTGACTGTATGTATGAGTGATTGTATGGGTGAATGAGTGAATGTGTGTGTAGACGTAGGAATCAGTGAGTGCGTATGTAGTAACTGGTATTGGTGTGTCATGATGTCATCAGTGATGTCATTTGAGATGTCATCAGTGATGTCATCAGTGATGTCATATGAGATGTCATCAGTGATGTCATCAGTGATGTCACTGACCATGTCATGAATGATGTAATATGTGACATCATCAGCAGTGGATTGCGGGTGCGCGATATATAGTTAGTGCAACTAACTATATATGGAATTTCAATGGTTTTGTGTGAGTAAAATAAGATTTTCTAAATGCTAATTCCTAACTATATATGGTCTATAACCTATGGTTTTTTCAGTGAATTTTCAAGGTTTTGTAAATGCTAATTCCTAACTATATATGGTCTATAACCTATGGTTTTTTCAGTGATTTTCATTGGTTTTTTAACAGCTAATATCTGTAGCTGTAAAATGTATTCTTCTTTAAATCCAAAAATATATTTTATATGTTTATTAATAATTTTTTTTTTTAATATTTTTTTTTCTTCGTTCCCGCTTCGCGAATCGGGAAGCTTCCCGTTAGCTGACCTTGATGCCGCGAAATAGACCGCGAGCCGGTAAACGTTTCTTTACCGCAACTGCCGCGTTAGAAAACAACATCGTGACGCCTCCCGTCCGCATGACGTTTCGCGTTGTCGCGTGATACGTCATATGACGTGCTACGTTAGAGAACTGGTACGCTTACCGAGTCGCAAAGCACAGGTTTCTGGAAGCAAACCGGGAGGCCCTGCAAAGCGCTTAACGTAAACACAGCAGGTCATGTGACTTGGTAATAACACTTTTCATTGGTTCATTTCACTTTTGGTTTCCTAATGATGTAAGACTAGGTCATATAATCTAAAATGAACACTTTTCATTGGTTGAGAACTATTGTTTTTCCCAAATGATGAAAATCCCTCCTTCTTTCCTCACTCTGACTTTCATCATTGTGAGAGAAAGACCCTTTGTTACCAGTGAGCAATGGCTTCTTTAGTAGCTTCAGCTGGTGCTTCCCCACCACCTCCACCACATCCAAGGAAGAGTGGACCACCTGCTCAAGTTATAATTCAGCAAGAAGAGGAAGAAGAGGAACAGGACGACGAGCACGAAGAGAGGCACTTTTTGCCTGAGGAGCCCAGGACGTCTCACCGGAAAGAAAACTTCATTTGGCAATTTTTTAAAATTCCCAAAGGTCAGAAAAAAGTAAATGCAAGATACGTAACTTGCCTTATATGTCAGGATAGACTGTCCAGAGGGACCGACAAAAAATACAGTTTCGGAAACTACACAATGCATCGCCATATGACTAGGTGGCATCCTAACAACTACAGTGCTGCACAGTTTCGTAACGACCTAGATAATCTCCCTATTATGGCCAGAGGATCTGTTGTACCGGAAGTAACGGGACCAGAGGGCAGGGAGATGGTGCCAAATATTCAAACGAGATTTCATGAAGTAAAACACGTCTGCGTACATTGCAATGGATTCATTTGCTACGGAGAAAGAAGCATCACTCTGATCAACAGAGCTATTGACTATCATATGCAAGTTTGTACGAAACGCCCCAAATAATAAATACTTTTTTTTTGTTTTGTTGCTCCTGTTGAGCCCTTTACAATGAATCGTTTCCATTGCCCCCTGCAAGAAAAACCCAAAAAAATATAAAACTGTTCAGAAAAATTCAAAAAAAGTAAAAAAATGTTCAGAAAAATAATAAAAAAAATATAAAACAACAAAAACAATAAAAAAAAAAGTTCTTTTCAGAACTACCTCCACGTTATTAAAAAATTGGTACAATATTTGGAACTGTGCCAACCTCTATTTCTCGTAGTTCGCTTCCCAGTTCGCTCGCCGGTACGCGAACCGGAAGTGAACCAAAAATTTTTTTTTAAAAAAAGAACAGTAAGTATAAGGGAAGGAAACAGACACTTATGTTAAAAGAAAGACAGCTATAGGGGAGTAAACTAGAGATACTATTACCCGTAATCCACTGCTGATGATGTCACATATTACATCATTCATGACATGCTCAGTGACATCATCAGCAGAGGATTGCGGGTTTTTTGGCAACGTGCCTTATCCACGGTTTAATAACGCTGCCTTTTGCTTTATATAAGTTTTCAAATTGTATGAAATATATACCAATAGGTCGTTATGAACCTTTAGGTAGTGCTTTTCTTCATGAAGTCTGGTCGCTTCCATACACATACAGATGTTTCAAAGATGATCAAGAAGTTTATCTGAATGGAGAGGAATGCACTGAGACGCCAGATCATTCACTAATGTGTAGGCACATACAGTTACACGGTTCATGCAACAAACACCGACCAAATATGGCTTGCGTGTTGCAAGGCACGCCAGTTCCTGCTATCATCCCCACGTTCAAGTTGTTGGAAAATGGTAGTTATTTGATGCTCAATAATGAAGATTGTTCTGGGTTAATTAAAAGTATTCCTTTTATCGTAACAGTAAGTGAACGGGTTATTTGCTGCAGAAATGTTCTATTTCCTTCCACACATGAACATAGGGAGTTTTCAATCTGGCCACAAATACCAACCTTGGGAGCAGATTTCAACGGCATGGCAAGAATAAGAGCTCTTTTGTCTCAAAGAGAGGTGGCCTTGAGTTCGGCCCGTGAAACTTTCGTGCTTCACATAGCGAACACCCGTACAGAGGTGCAGACCCTTTTAAATACAGATTTGCCTTTCCATTTCAGCAAGATGGTTCGGACTATCTTTAACGCGTCCTCCACAAAGGGCCTGGCGCACTTTTTTAAAGTTGTTACCAGTGGTCTCGTGACTTCATTTGAGAAAATCTTTGGAGTCATCCCTGCTTTCTTTCATTCTATTTTTTTCCACTGTGCTTCGTGGATTCCCATTTTTACTTGCATTACCAGCGGACGCTCTTGTGCTTTTTTACATTTTTAAATATGGATGTCCCTCCTGTGCAAGCTCCCGCCCTGCAGCTGCTGACACTGTTCCGCAATCGCATGCTAGAATATTATGGCACAATGCCGTTGGCGATATTAAGCACGGCATATGGATTATCTTTTCGATTCTCCTACTTCACCTGTGTCCAGCCTGTATTTCACTGCCTGACCTGTGATTTCGATTGGGCCATTGATTTGTGTCTCTGCGGACCGGTTTCTCCTGACGTCGACTTTAATCAGCTGATGACTCCTATCATTACTCACGAGTTGGTTTGTCCTGGCGAAAGGATTATGGCTGTGGCATTGATGCATGGACTAATTGGTCCCTGGAATTTACTGGCGGCAACACAGTCTTTCTTGGAACAGAGCTTTCTTGAAAACCCACCGAGCTGTCCTCTGATGGTGATAGAGGATCCGGTGCTGGGATAGCACGTATGTTCTTTTCCGCTTTTAAATTGGATGGCTGAACTCTTTTCGGATGAAGACGGTGACTTCCTATTGGAGGCTGTTGCAGCTTATTTTGCATACACAGTTATGTCATAGACCTTTTTCATGTTTGATATGCTGAGTACTAGCATTTCATTGACAATTCATTGACTTATTTGTCAAGTTTTTATTATTTAGCTTGCCTATTGGCTTAAGACTCGATAAAGTACTTGGCTGTTTTATTTTTCTTTAGCATTAAATTTTCCTAGTTTTTAATGTTTTACCTTGCGGACCGTCCACATATAAAGTTGCAATCTGCTCTCATGAGATGGCACTTCTATTATCTTATTCAGTTCGTTTCCGGATCATGGGGAGGTGTCATCTAGGTCCTGGATATCTTTACACCGTGTTAAGTTAGCATGGGCTCATTACCGGTTTAAACGCCATTTTTCCTTTTTTGCAACTTCTGCACACGACACTTAGTTGTTGCTTTAGCTTTCAACCTAGTAGTTCATCGTGGTTTACATGAGAATAATATGTTATTGCTCTACTATCTGCTTTGCTTGTTAAACTATATCTGTACAGCGAGTGCTGAAGTTTCAAGAACAACACGATACAGAATTGTTATGAGGTCTGATCTCCACGACTTCATACTCATAACATAAGTGCAGCTTCTGCCAATTCTGGGCATGAGGCGGGTTTTATATTGCTTTGCCGAACACACATACACAACAGTTGATGCGGTTCACATGAAGAGAGAGCTGGTGTATGCTGATGTGATTCCTTCAAATCTAAGACACTAAAGTATGGGCACGCCCTAAACCAACACAAACAGACCTTCTTAGCAAATAATATAATATGTGTATTAGGGAGGATGAGATATAAGCAGCCGCGGGCTGTGGAGGGAGTTACGGTGGGGCAGGGAGGCGGGGAGGGGGAGGGGCAGGGTGGAGCCCTCTCCACCCTGCCCCTCCCCCTCCCCGCCTCCCTGCCCCACCGTAACTCCTTCCACGGCCCGTGGCTGCTTATAAGTGTTGCTAACTCTTATTCATTTACAGCATGTTAACATACTGTCACCATTCGCTTTTTATGTACTAGTAACTATGCTGGTAATTTTGCTACTGATAATATGTGTACTTGTATTATCTAAGATACTACGCCTGAGAAGACGGCATTAGTAAATAAACATTTCAAATACACATGTGTTCTTCTTAACTCCATGTTCTGGTTTCTAAGAAATATATAACGACCGACTGTTCATGAGTTCCACGTATCCTGAGGTACTATAAGTTCATATTCTGGATTGTCTAAACATTGAGAGTTTGTTATATCCAATGTGACACTGTACCTAGCTTGCTAAGGGGTTTTTGATTACTAAGGTGAGTTTTGGGGCACCCTAATTCGCCGAGGTTCCAATCCTCTGTCCACAGTTCTGTGTGAGAACAGAAACCCTGCGACAGGGGCACCCCCGACCCTTGCTGGAGCTTCATCACACTTGCGATACAACTCCAGCAATGCGCCACCTTTACGGCACAGATACATCACGCATCTGTGCTGTTTTTGCCCCATGATGCGCCGCATTGTAAATGCAGCACACCATAGGTGACGGAACAGCGGCACAGAATGACTAACACATCCCTGGTGATGCGCCAGTCATCATAAATCTATCCCTATGCTTCTTATCTTGTTAGAGATGAACCGCCATATGTATCATCAAAGTTTTTTGCATTTCCTAAATAGCGAACTTTAAGGAATAAGAACTATAGTTACTTACCTGTAAACTGTGGTTCTCCAGTATTGGTGTCTTTCATAGATTCACATGCTTGAATATTCCCCGTCGTCGAAGTGGGAGTCCCACGGTACATAAAATAGCAGTATATATGCATGTATACATGAAAAATATAACTAATAAAATATACATACATATAGTGCAGTAAATTGTAAATTCCAAAAGTACCATAGAACACAATAGGCCCATTGAAAAGCCTAAGGGAGAACTCACTTTAGTAGCATATCAGAGTCATTATGTGTTGGATCACATTCCAGCCAATCAGGCTGTAGCCTCCTCTAGAACCTTCTCCTCAGAAGCCCAAGTCCTCAGATTTTCGTAGCACAGAGTAAGTAAAAGTGCCTGAGGAGAAGAGAGCCTCTGAGGGGAGGATGGGAGGGTCGCATGTGAATCTATGAAAGACACCAATACTGGAGAACCACAGTTTACAGGTAAGTAACTATAGTTCTTCTCCAGTATTAGGGGTGTCTTTCATAGATTCACATGCTTGAATAGAGTAGAAAGCAGTAAATGATCACATAAGTCATAAAGGTAATACATCAAGCAAAGAAGGTAAATATATATGGTAATAAGCAATAAATACCAAAACATTATTACTAGAAAACAAAACCTTTATGACTGGAGGTGGGTAGCAACAGAGGCTCACCTTTACTGGAAAAGATTCCGCAGCACCGCTTGACCCACTGCCGCATCCGCGGCGTCTGTTGATTGCAGGCAGTAGTGCTTAGTAAAAGTATGGCTGCTCGACCAAGTAGCAGCTCTGCAGATCTGGCGTAAGGGTACCCCCGCAAAAAGGGCAGCCGAAGTAGACACTGCTCTAGTTGAATGAGCTCGAACAGGAGCAGGAAGGGGCTTTCCAGCCCGTTGGTGGCAGAAGGATATGGTAGAGGAGATCCACCTGGTTATAGTCTGCTTGGTAACAGGTTGTCCTTTGCAAGTTGGACCATATGCCACAAACAATTGATCAGATTTTCTGATAGGTGCAGTTCGTTGAATGTAGAATTTGAGACAACGTTTCAAATCTAATGAATGCAATGACCGCTCAGCTGGAGTTTGCGGAGCAGGAAAGAAAGTTTTCAGAATTACAGGTTCGTTGAGATGAAAGTCACTGGGAACCTTCGGGATGAACTTAGGATTAGTTCGTAATGTCACAGCCTCTTTGGAGAATTTTAGGAAAGGAGGCTGTATGGTAAACGCCTGGATGTCACTGACACGTCTTGAGGACGTTAAGGCGAGTAAAAGAGCAACTTTCCACGTGAGAAATTTAAGAGTTGCCGAGTGAATAGGTTCAAATGGTGGTAGAAGTAGTTGAGACAAGACCAAATTCAAACGCCAGGCAGGCGGAGGGCGACGGATAGGTGGAAACATCCTAAAAAGGCCCTTGTAAAATTGTTTAATGATCCTTGAAGAACATAAAGATGTGGAACCATCATGGCGGAAACGGGAAATCGCCGCCAGAAACACTTTAAGAGTTGAGTGGGACAGACCTGATTTTGCCAGGGATAAAAAGAAAGGTAAAATTTGTTCAGGTTTTGCAGTCATTGGGTCCAAATCCTTGGTGCGGCACCAGACACAGAAACGTTTCCACTTGAGTTGGTACGTTTTTATGGTGGAGGGAGCGCGAGCCCGCGCTAATACCTCCCTGCAGTCCTTGTCAATAGTTAATCGTGCAAATTCATTGTTGTAGGAGAGTAGGGTCTGCAATCCTATGATCACCCAGATTTTTTGCTTTTTGCTGCACTGGTTTACGACTTTCCCTGGCTGTGGGCCTGCTAATCAGACCCACAGCCTAGCTGTTCTCTCTATCCAAATTGTACCCAGGTACTGAATTGGCACTGGGCCCTCTCCAAGTCCCTGTACCCAGGGCTGAGGTGCACCCAGAAGTCTCCCAGGGGCTGAAGCATGTATTGTGCCACCCCTGGATTGACTAACTAAAACTGACACAACTGGCTGCACGACAGCTGGGGCAAGGTGGTGTACTCACCCTTTGCTTTAGATATAGTATACCTATATCTAACCCTAAAATGGACACACAGATCTCCTATCAGTCACTCCTATGGCAGGCCTTAACAATCCTGAAGGCAGAGTGCTTGGAATCGTGTGAGATGGTGCTCTGGCATGAGCTGAGCCTGTCTGCGGCTTTCGGGATCTATCCCTTAGCCGTTTCCATGATATCGCATACCATATACTCTTAAGTGCATTATAATCCTCGCGGTTATGTGCCAACTCTGGTATCGCTTTATCAAAACATGTCGAGTAAGGTGTCATACGACTTGGAATACTAACCCCTCGCCAATTCTGGCGACGGGGTTAGCATTCCACCCTTCTAGAGGGACACGACATGCCTGTAACCTATAACCCGGTTAAACGTCAGACAGAGCCTTAGCATCCACAAAATGGATGCTGCCACCGAGACACAAGTCTGCCCTCCTGCTGCTGGGAGTCCTCCCAGAGCAGGAGATAAGGACAAAGGGTTTCCTGCCAGGGGCGGTGCCAGCACCGTCCCAGACAGGGTTTTGTGTATTGTAGGTAGGCAGGGCTTTAGAGGAAGGTGACTGCAAGTAGCACCCCGGTGCTCACTATGCATAGGCCGGCTTGAACCAGTTCCAGGGTCATTCCAGACCCTGTGCTGGGGAAAAGCCCGCCAAGGAAGTGGGTGTAACCACCCCCCTCCTAGTCCCACCCATAGGGCAGGACTTAGTCGCGTGCCAGCCCCTTTTTACAGGATAAAGGTAGAGACTGGCCCCCTTCCAAATCAGATCATCTTTGAATCCTGAAACTACTTTCTGCGAAAGGAACTCAAGACTTCTTCCTAAGATTTCTCCCTTGTGACTAAGGAGTAGTCACCCTGCATCCGCAGGCACCATCTAAGAACACTGCGGTCTGCTGTAAGTCCTTCCTCCGGAATCCGACTGCCCAGCTCGACGAGAACCGGCTTCCCTGGCACCTCTGACCTCTACCCACCTCTACAGCCCAGCTGAGAACCGTGGGTGCGACGAGACCTCAAGGGACCGGCCATCTGCAAGACTGCACGACTTCTTTCCAGCAAGCCCGCCGAATAATCTACTGGTGAGTGCTTTGGGGTCCGAGAAGCCCCGACTCTGAGCAGCTCCAGCTCCGAAGTGCAGCCCCCCAGCATCTCCACGATCTGCGTGGGGCCCTTCTGCTTTCCGCTGCTCACCGCGTTGTTTGGCTACTAGCCCGTTGGCTTGTGGCCTTCCTGACGACGCCCGACGACATTTCTGCTGCTGGTCTGGTTGCTCCAGACTGGCCCTTGCTCCCTTCCCGAAGAGGAGCACCCCGGACCCTCCTGGTCCACTCAAGACGCCATTTTGAGTCCACCGCGTGGGCTTGAATTAGCCAAGGCTTGTTGCCCAATCCTGGGTAACTTCGACGCCAACGACTTCATCCTTCGTGGGACAGCTCGCACCTCCATCCTGGTCGCCGACAACGCCTCCTGGTCCGAGAGACTGCAGAGCCCAGCAGCGCCCACTCACCTGACTGCGGTGACTTCGCCCGGTGCCATCCTGGTGCCCACTTAATCACTGGCTAGTGATTCAAGAACTTGGTCCCCTCTGCTTTCAGGTTTTCTTCTTCCTTGATCCAGGCTTGGATCCATCGAACTTTCCTTCACTGGTCGCCTGCCAGCAACTTCTTCCTTCCAGGCTCCTGGTCCGGCAACGAGATCCCCGACGTCTTTTTAGACCTATGCAGCTGCAGCCCCTGGGCTAGGTAACTTCGGCACTTCGGTGTCCCAGCATAGCCTCACTATCCTAGGGTCAGGACCCACTGTCGTTTTCTTCCCACCAGGTCGGGTTCGCCCGTGAACACTAACTTTGTGAATTCTAGCTTCCATAGACTTTGTCCCGCATCCCGCGTGAGAGTGCACACTCTGCACCCGAGTTCCCTAGGCCTCCTGCTAGTAATCTAAAGGTTCAGTAGTCCAGTCCTAGCGATCCCAAAGCCTCTGAGAATCGTTACTTACCTGCTAGTAATTCGCATTCCACTTTTAGCGTATATGGTTTTCCGTGCCCCTCGGGCATTTGTGTAACGTGCTAACTTAAAAGTATTTTCGTAAGAGTTTTGTTGTGTGCTTAGCACCCTGTCCTCATAAAGAGTACAGGGTTGTTGTGATTCTAATAAATACATTGTTTATTTTCATAACACTTGTGTGGTGTCCTTTCACTGGGTGTTCAAGGGGTAATGTGATGGTAAAACAGCTGGCTTAACACGCCCTCTAGAGTCTTAGCCTTAGACTGCTCGTATCCATGCTACTAGGATAGCTGGTCTATAAGGTTGACTTACAACCAATCATCAATAAGGGTTGTTTGGACTGATATATAGTGATCACTAGAATAGTGAGCACTGCACATCAGGCCAACTTCTCACATTGGTGGCAGCGGTGGGATTTGAGCTTGCTGTTGTTTTACCACACATGCCCTAAGAATATCTTGTGAAAGATCACATAAGTACTAAAGGTACATATAACTTAGCTTAGAATACTCTGAGTTCTACTGAACCAGCTGTTGTAGCTCCTAGGGCCTAGCACACCCTAAACTACAACTCTAGCAAGGGATCAGTAGGCAAACATATAGTGTAGGTAAGTGCACCACTTACACCTCACTAGAAAAGCATGTCGACTCAGGGGGACTCTACTGAGACTCCCCTGGTCAGTGTTGACCCTCCACAGGTCACTTCAAGATATGCAGCTCTCAATTTTCAGGAGATGAGGCAACTCTGTGTCTCCAGGAAACTGAAGCAGGGGTCTAACCCCACCCTTCCCTTTCTGATAGGTCTCTTAGAGACATATGATGCCAGAAAGCTCTCTCAGTTACATGGGAGCATGCCAGCCTTAGAGGGAACCTCTGGGGATCCAGACCTCCCCAACACTGATTCAGCAGTTGAGGAGGAGGATCAGGAGGTACTCTCTGGGGATGAGGCAGACAAGAATCTTGAGGTAGTCAGAAGGCTAACCAAGACCAACTTAGACTTACTTGGGCTAGGATCTGGGGGCCCCCCAGTACTAACCCGAAGTGGGCCTAACCTTGGAGTCAGGAGAGATAGATCTCTTTCTAGGGACTCCAATAGATCTCTGCACTCTAATGCCTCTTCTCAGGGGAGAAGGAATCCTCCACAGAGGAGATTTACTTCCCCTCAGAGAAGGGAGCATGAGGCTAGGATGAGACAAGCTGAACTGAGGATTGAAAGGGAAGAAATTGCCCTGGCCAAAGAGAAGCTTGCCCTGGCAAGAGAGCAGCAGATGAGTGGGCTAGCTCCCACTGGTGGCAGCAATCTCCCAAGAGATAGAGAGAAGGGTTTAGATACTAAACACCTGACTAAAATAGTGCCCCCCTTTAAGCAAGGGGATGACATCCAGAAATGGATGGCTGCTCTGGAGAGGGCCTGCACTGTGCAGAACATTCCCCAGAGTCAGTGGGCAGCTATACTGTGGCTCTCCTTTGATGGTAAAGGTAGAGATAAGCTCCTCACTACAAGAGTGGAGGATGCTAACAATTACCAGGTCCTGAAGAATACACTGGTTGATGGGTTTGGTTTAACCACTGAGCAGTACAGGTTGCTGTTCAGAGACACCCAGAAAACTCAGTCTCAGGACTGGTCTGATTTTGTGGATTGTGCCACTAAGGCTTTGGAGGGCTGGTTGCTGGGTAGCAAGGTTACAGATTACACAGGATTGTATAATCTAATGATGAGAGAACAAATTTTGAACAATTGTCAGAACCAGTTGCTGCACCAGCACCTTGTTGATTCAGATCTGACCTCTCCCCAAGAATTGGGAAAGAAGGCAGACAAATGGGTCAGGACAAGGATCAAGCAGAACCAGAACCAGAACCAGGGTGGTCAGAAGAAAGCAGACCAGAAGGGTAATGTTAAGAATGAGCAAAATGACCAGAAGTCTTCACCAGGTCCCCAACAAACCAAAGAGGGTGGGGGTCAGGCTTCCCAGAAGAAGAAGACTCAAGAAGGCCAGTCAAAAAGGTGGTGCCAGTACTGCAAAAGTAAATCTCACTGGTTTAGTGAGTGCACCAAAAGAGGAGGAGGACAAACTCCTGCCACTACAGCTCCTAAAGCAACTGCACCCCCTAGTACAGTCAGTAGTGGTAGTGTCACTCCCAAGGCATTAGTTGGGTTAACCTTGGGTACTGAGGGGTCTGACAACTTAGTTGGCACACTCACTCAGGCTGTCCTTGTCTGTACAGGGGATATGGATATGTCCCCTGAAATAAGTCCCAATACTTTGGGCAAATACAGGCAGACACCTTTGATTAATGGCAAAATGGCTCAGGCCTATAGGGACACTTGTGCCAGTGTCACCATGGTGACACCTAACTTTGTGGACCCTGGACAGATCATGCCAGGTACTGATTTCCTGGTGACCAATGCCAGCAATGTCACTACTAGTCATAGTGTGGCAATTGTGGCTTTCTCCTGGGGTGGAGTGAAGGGACAAAAGAAAGTTGTAGTCAGTTCAGACCTCCCAGTTGATTGTTTGTTGGGCAATGATTTGGAGTCATCACAATGGTCAGAAGTGGAGCAGAGGACTCACATGGAGATGTTAGGCGTGCCAGCACATGTGCTTGCTGTGACTAGGTCACAGGCCAGAAGATGCCCCACTGAACAGGTGCTGGATCCTGAAATTATGGACCAGACACCTCCCAAGAAGAAGAGCAGTAAGGGTAAGGCTTTGCCTTCCCCCTTGCCCCAGGTTGAGGATCAAGTCTCTGAGGAGGCTGATCTAGCAGAGCTGAGGGAAACTGAGCCTAAAGAGCTTGAACTTGATCAAGTTGAGTTTCTGGGCTCAGGGGGACCCTCCAGAGCAGACCTGGGGAAGGAACAGTTGAGCTGCCCTTCCCTTGAACCCCTCAGACAGCAGGCTGCTGCTGAGGCTGCAGGGAATGCCACAGGTGCCCACAGGGTATACTGGGAAGATGGACTCCTGTACTCTGAGTCAAGAGACCCCAAGCCTGGTGCAACCAGGAGGCTGGTCATCCCCTTGTCTCTGAGAGGTTTCCTTCTCACCTTGGCCCATGAGATTCCCCTTGCAGGTCATTTAGGTCAGACCAAGACTTGGGACAGGCTTGTCTCACACTTTCACTGGCCCCATATGAATGAGAATACCAAGGAGTTTTGTCGCTCATGTGTCACTTGCCAAGCCAGTGGTAAGTCAGGTGGCACAACAAAGGCCCCCCTCATACCACTACCTGTGGTGGGGGTTCCCTTTGAAAGAGTGGGGATTGACATTGTTGGTCCAATGGAACCCCAGACAGCATCAGGACACAAGTTTATACTGGTGGTGGTGGACCATGCCACCAGGTATCCTGAGGCTATTCCCCTTAGGACCACTACAGCCCCTGTAGTGGCAAGAGCCCTAGTTGGAGTGTTCTCCAGAGTGGGTTTCCCTAAGGAGGTCGTTTCTGACAGAGGTACAAACTTCATGTCAGGATATCTGACTGCCATGTGGAAAGAGTGTGGTGTGAACTACAAGTTCACCACACCCTATCATCCACAATGCAATGGGCTTGTTGAGAGATTCAACAGGACCCTGAAAGGGATGATTCATGGACTACCTGAACCTCTTAGGAGAAGATGGGATGTCCTGATCCCCTGCCTCCTGTTTGCTTACAGAGAGGTCCCACAGAAGGGGGTTGGCTACAGCCCTTTTGAGCTTCTGTATGGGCATCCTGTAAGAGGACCCCTGTGTTTGGTGAAGGAAGGATGGGAGAGACCTCTCAAAAAGCCTGCAACCAACATAGTGGACTATGTACTTGGTCTCCGCTCCAGGATGGCTGAGTATATGGAGAAGGCATCTAAAAACCTTGAGGCCAGCCAGGAACTTCAAAAAGCTTGGCATGACCAAAAGGCTGTACTGACTGTGTACCAGCCAGGACAGAAGGTGTGGGTGCTGGAGCCAGTGGCCCCAGCAGCTCTGAAAGACAAATGGTCTGGGCCCCACGCCATCATTGAGCAAAAGGGAGAGGTTACCTACTTGGTGGACCTTGGAACTCCCAGGAGCCCTCTCAGAGTGCTCCATGTTAACAGGCTCAAAGCATATGTTGACAGGAAGGACATGAGCTTGCTCATGGCCACAGATGAGGGACAGGAGGAAGAGAGTGACCCTCTCCCAGACCTGCTCACTCAGAATCCTGATGATGGGTCAGTTGATGGTGTTGTCTTTTGTGGCAGCCTCACTGAACATCAGCAACAGGATTGCAGGCAAGTTCTGCAATCCTTTCGACATATGTTCTCTCTGACCCCCAGCCAAACTGATTGGTGTACCCATGATGTTGACACTGGAGACAGTCTGCCTGTCAAGAGTAAAATCTACAGACAGCCTGATCATGTTAGAGACTGCATAAAAACTGAAGTGCAGAAAATGTTGGAACTGGGAGTCATTGAGCCCTCAGATAGCCCTTGGGCTAGCCCAGTAGTTCTAGTGCCAAAGCCTCACACCCAGGGTGGTAAGAGAGAGATGAGGTTTTGCGTAGACTACAGAGGCCTCAATGCAGTCACTAAGACTGATGCCCACCCAATCCCAAGAGCAGATGAGCTTATAGATAGATTGGCTTCTGCCAACTTCTTAAGCACATTTGATTTGACAGCTGGGTATTGGCAAATCAGGTTAGCTGAGGAAGCCAAACCTAAGACAGCATTTTCTACCCCTGGAGGGCATTATCAATTTGTGGTAATGCCCTTTGGACTGAAAAATGCACCTGCCACCTTCCAAAGGTTGGTGAATCAAGTCCTCACTGGGCTGGATGACTTCTGTGCAGCTTATCTTGACGATATTGCTGTCTTTAGCTCCACCTGGGAGGATCACCTGGTCCACCTGAGGAAAGTGTTAGAGGCCCTGCAAAAGGCAGGCCTCACTATCAAGGCCACAAAGTGCCAGATAGGGCAGACACAGGTTGTATACCTGGGCCACCTTGTAGGTGGAGGCCAGGTTCAGCCACTGGAGAGTAAGATACAGGCCATCAAGGACTGGACTCCTCCAATCACCCAGACTCAGGTTCGAGCTTTCTTGGGCCTGACTGGGTACTATAGGAAGTTTGTCAGAAATTATGGGTCCATAGTGACCCCCCTTAATGACCTGACAAGCAAGAAGATGCCAAAGAAAGTTCAGTGGACAGCAAGCTGTCAGAAAGCATTCAATGACCTAAAGCAGGCCATGTGCACAGCACCTATCCTCAAGAGTCCAGATTACTCCAAGCCATTCATTGTCCAAACAGATGCTTCTGAGTTGGGTGTGGGAGCTGTTCTGTCTCAACTGAATTTTGATGGTAATGATCAGCCTATTGCTTTCATTAGTAGAAGGTTGACACCCAGAGAGAAAAATTGGTCAGCTATTGAGAGGGAGGCCTTTGCTGTGGTCTGGGCCCTGAAGAAGCTGAGGGCCTACTTGTTTGGCACTCACTTCACCATTCAGACAGACCATAAGCCCCTCTTGTGGCTAAATCAGATGAAGGGTGAAAACCCCAAACTGCTTAGGTGGTCCATTTCCCTACAGGGGATGGATTTTACAGTGGAGCATAGACCTGGGACTGATCACAGCAATGCTGATGGGCTCTCCAGGTATTTCCACTTAGAGCAAGAAGACTCACCTGGTCAAGGTTAGTTTTTTGTCCCAAAGTTTGGGGGGGGGTCATGTAGGAGAGTAGGGTCTGCAATCCTATGATCACCCAGATTTTTTGCTTTTTGCTGCACTGGTTTACGACTTTCCCTGGCTGTGGGCCTGCTAATCAGACCCACAGCCTAGCTGTTCTCTCTATCCAAATTGTACCCAGGTACTGAATTGGCACTGGGCCCTCTCCAAGTCCCTGTACCCAGGGCTGAGGTGCACCCAGAAGTCTCCCAGGGGCTGAAGCATGTATTGTGCCACCCCTGGATTGACTAACTAAAACTGACACAACTGGCTGCACGACAGCTGGGGCAAGGTGGTGTACTCACCCTTTGCTTTAGATATAGTATACCTATATCTAACCCTAAAATGGACACACAGATCTCCTATCAGTCACTCCTATGGCAGGCCTTAACAATCCTGAAGGCAGAGTGCTTGGAATCGTGTGAGATGGTGCTCTGGCATGAGCTGAGCCTGTCTGCGGCTTTCGGGATCTATCCCTTAGCCGTTTCCATGATATCGCATACCATATACTCTTAAGTGCATTATAATCCTCGCGGTTATGTGCCAACTCTGGTATCGCTTTATCAAAACATGTCGAGTAAGGTGTCATACGACTTGGAATACTAACCCCTCGCCAATTCTGGCGACGGGGTTAGCATTCCACCCTTCTAGAGGGACACGACATGCCTGTAACCTATAACCCGGTTAAACGTCAGACAGAGCCTTAGCATCCACAAAATGGATGCTGCCACCGAGACACAAGTCTGCCCTCCTGCTGCTGGGAGTCCTCCCAGAGCAGGAGATAAGGACAAAGGGTTTCCTGCCAGGGGCGGTGCCAGCACCGTCCCAGACAGGGTTTTGTGTATTGTAGGTAGGCAGGGCTTTAGAGGAAGGTGACTGCAAGTAGCACCCCGGTGCTCACTATGCATAGGCCGGCTTGAACCAGTTCCAGGGTCATTCCAGACCCTGTGCTGGGGAAAAGCCCGCCAAGGAAGTGGGTGTAACCACCCCCCTCCTAGTCCCACCCATAGGGCAGGACTTAGTCGCGTGCCAGCCCCTTTTTACAGGATAAAGGTAGAGACTGGCCCCCTTCCAAATCAGATCATCTTTGAATCCTGAAACTACTTTCTGCGAAAGGAACTCAAGACTTCTTCCTAAGATTTCTCCCTTGTGACTAAGGAGTAGTCACCCTGCATCCGCAGGCACCATCTAAGAACACTGCGGTCTGCTGTAAGTCCTTCCTCCGGAATCCGACTGCCCAGCTCGACGAGAACCGGCTTCCCTGGCACCTCTGACCTCTACCCACCTCTACAGCCCAGCTGAGAACCGTGGGTGCGACGAGACCTCAAGGGACCGGCCATCTGCAAGACTGCACGACTTCTTTCCAGCAAGCCCGCCGAATAATCTACTGGTGAGTGCTTTGGGGTCCGAGAAGCCCCGACTCTGAGCAGCTCCAGCTCCGAAGTGCAGCCCCCCAGCATCTCCACGATCTGCGTGGGGCCCTTCTGCTTTCCGCTGCTCACCGCGTTGTTTGGCTACTAGCCCGTTGGCTTGTGGCCTTCCTGACGACGCCCGACGACATTTCTGCTGCTGGTCTGGTTGCTCCAGACTGGCCCTTGCTCCCTTCCCGAAGAGGAGCACCCCGGACCCTCCTGGTCCACTCAAGACGCCATTTTGAGTCCACCGCGTGGGCTTGAATTAGCCAAGGCTTGTTGCCCAATCCTGGGTAACTTCGACGCCAACGACTTCATCCTTCGTGGGACAGCTCGCACCTCCATCCTGGTCGCCGACAACGCCTCCTGGTCCGAGAGACTGCAGAGCCCAGCAGCGCCCACTCACCTGACTGCGGTGACTTCGCCCGGTGCCATCCTGGTGCCCACTTAATCACTGGCTAGTGATTCAAGAACTTGGTCCCCTCTGCTTTCAGGTTTTCTTCTTCCTTGATCCAGGCTTGGATCCATCGAACTTTCCTTCACTGGTCGCCTGCCAGCAACTTCTTCCTTCCAGGCTCCTGGTCCGGCAACGAGATCCCCGACGTCTTTTTAGACCTATGCAGCTGCAGCCCCTGGGCTAGGTAACTTCGGCACTTCGGTGTCCCAGCATAGCCTCACTATCCTAGGGTCAGGACCCACTGTCGTTTTCTTCCCACCAGGTCGGGTTCGCCCGTGAACACTAACTTTGTGAATTCTAGCTTCCATAGACTTTGTCCCGCATCCCGCGTGAGAGTGCACACTCTGCACCCGAGTTCCCTAGGCCTCCTGCTAGTAATCTAAAGGTTCAGTAGTCCAGTCCTAGCGATCCCAAAGCCTCTGAGAATCGTTACTTACCTGCTAGTAATTCGCATTCCACTTTTAGCGTATATGGTTTTCCGTGCCCCTCGGGCATTTGTGTAACGTGCTAACTTAAAAGTATTTTCGTAAGAGTTTTGTTGTGTGCTTAGCACCCTGTCCTCATAAAGAGTACAGGGTTGTTGTGATTCTAATAAATACATTGTTTATTTTCATAACACTTGTGTGGTGTCCTTTCACTGGGTGTTCAAGGGGTAATGTGATGGTAAAACAGCTGGCTTAACACGCCCTCTAGAGTCTTAGCCTTAGACTGCTCGTATCCATGCTACTAGGATAGCTGGTCTATAAGGTTGACTTACAACCAATCATCAATAAGGGTTGTTTGGACTGATATATAGTGATCACTAGAATAGTGAGCACTGCACATCAGGCCAACTTCTCACAATTGTACTCAGGTTCCAGGCATGGAGTTGAAGGTATGCTGGATCCGGATGACAAATTTGTCCCTGCTGCATCGTGAGGAGGTGCGGCAGAGGATGGAGTGGCAACGGATCGGACTGCGAGAAGAGGAGCAGGTCCGTGAACCATGGACGTCTCGGCCACTTGGGTGCGATCAGGATGATGCGACAAGGTTGGAACCTCATCCTGTGTAACAAACGAGGGATCAGAGGAAGTGGAGGGAAAGCATAGATGAAATCGTTCGACCAATCGATCGAAAATGCATTCCCGCTCGACTCTCTGTGGGGATGCCGACTTGCAAAGCGTGGGCATTTCTTGTTGACAGCAGTCGCGAAAAGATCCATCCGTGGCTGGCCCCACCGCCGGAAGATGTACTCGATCGTGGGCTGATTGAGTTCCCACTCGTGATTGTCTGATGACGCTCGGCTGAGTGAATCCGCCAGAACATTGGCCACACCTGGCACATGAATGGCTGTGAGATGAATTTGACGTTGGATCGCCCAATCCCATATCTCTTGTGCTAGTTGAGAAAGTGGAAGAGACCTCGTGCCGCCCTGCTTGTTGAGGTAGTGCATGCTGGTGGTGTTGTCCGTCCTCACCAGCAAAGTGTGTCCCCGCACTAACCTCTGGAAAGATTTGAGGGCTAAGAAAATCGCCAAGAGTTCCAGACGATTGATGTGCCAAGTTCGTTGTATTGCTGTCCACTTCCCTTTCACAGACATGCCGTCGAGATGCGCTCCCCAGCCTTCGAGAGACGCGTCTGTTGTAAGCGTCAGAGTTGGGGGTTCGTCCTGGAATGAACGGCCTGCAGATATGTGTGGAGGGTGAGCCCACCACTCCAGCGCTTTCTGTATGCGAGGTGTTAAAAGGACCTTGTCCTCGAAGGACCCTGACACCTGTTTCCACTGCCTGTCCAGTTCCTCCTGGAGAGTCCTCATGTGCAATCTGCAATTTGGAATGAGGTGGATGCACGAGGATGCCATGCCAAGGAATGATTTGAACATTCGGACAGAAACGGACAGTTTTGATTGGAGGGAGCGCACCATCATTAACATGCGGTCCTGTCTTTCCCGGGAAACGTACACTTTTCCCTGCCGAGAATCTAGCAAGGCCCCGAGAAAATTTCTGCGTTGCGAAGGTTGAAAGTGTGACTTCTGGCAATTGATTGAAAGCCCCAAGGCGTGGAAAAGGGAGACGCAAACTTGAGTGTGCTGCTCCGTCTGGTGAAAAGTGTTTGCCTTGATGAGGCAGTCGTCCAGGTATGGGTAAAATTGGATACCTTGGAGACGTAGGAAGGCAGCTACGGGGGCCAAGATCTTGGTAAAAACCCTTGGTGCCGAGCGGAGGCCGAATGGCAGGACTTTGAATTGGAAGTGTAGCTGTCCGACCGTGAAGCGGAGATACTTCCTGTGTCTGGGGTGGATTGGCACATGGAAGTAAGCGTCCTGAAGGTCGATTGTGGAATAGAACTCGCTTGGATTGAGAAAATTCAGAATTTGGATCAGGGTTAACATCTGAAAAGTTTTTGAAATTAGAAATTTGTTTAGAGCTCGTAGATCCAATATTGGACGCCATTCCCCCGACTTCTTCTTGACCAAGAAAAAGCGGGAATAGAACCCCTTGCCGCGTTGACCTTGCGGCACTAGTTCGATGGCTCCTTTTTTGATCATTAAATTCACCTGGGCCAGAAGGTCCTTGAAATGAGGGGGTGGTGGCCCCGCAGGTGGATGATTGGGTGGAAATTTTGTGAATTCCAGGGTATGTCCTTTGGATATAACGTCCAGGACCCATTGGTCGGAGGTGATTGTAGACCATTTGTAAAAGTATTTCGAGATGCGACCTCCAAGATGTACGGTCGGCAAAAGGAAGGGTCTGAGGCAGTCACTGCTTTTTGGTGTTTGATCCACCTCTATAAGTGGATTTCCTTTGGTAAGGCCTGGAGGTGGATTGTCGAGTTTGAGATTGATAGGCACCCCGCTGTCTGTTATCGTTGTAGGTGTTGAATGAACGATATTGACTGGAGCCACGAAAAGTAGAGGAGCCTCCGCCCCTACCCCGTGCACCCCGAAAAGGCCGTTTCTTGTATTGTAGGCTTGCCAGGGATTTCGCAGTGTCAGTGTCCTTTTTTATTGCCTCAAGGGCATCATCCACATGTTTTCCAAATAATAATTCTCCGTTATAAGGCAAATCTAGGACTCTCGCCTGTACTTCAGGACGGAAAGTGGTAGAGCGCAGCCAGCCTTGACGCCTCAAGACTGCAGCCCCCGCCAATTGTCGAAATCCCGTGGAGGAAATATCGAGTGCACACTCAATGATTTCGGAAGAAATCAACTCTCCCTCGTGAATAATCGCCTGTGCTTCTGTCCGGATAGCCTCAGGCAGCTGAGGAATCAATGCAGCAATCTCGGACCACATCTGGCGGTCATAACGGCCCAGTATAGCCAGAGTGTTTGCCGCCCTCACTGTAGTAGCCGCCATGGTCGTGAATTTCTTCCCTATGGAATCCAATTTGCGGCCTTCCTGATCAGGAGGAGACGTGAGTGGCGTAGCAGGATTGCGCGATCTTTTTTGCGCAGCCTGAGTAATTACCGAATCTGCCTTCGGTTGAGACACTAAGCAGGCCGGAGAAGACGCCGGTGCTTTGTATTTCCTGTCCAATCTGGGTAAGACCGCAGGAACAGAATTGGGACGTTCCATCAATTTAAGGCCTTCCTTCCAAATATATTCCACGATTGGTATAGTGTGGGATTGCCTCTGTGAGATGTCTTTAAAGTCATATAGAAAGCAATCACTTTCATGCTGTTGTTGTTCGACTTTGAGATGAAACCGTTTTGTAGCCCGGATCATCAAATTGTGGAAATGTGCCATGTCCACTGGGGGCGAATGTAGAGGCGAGGTGGGCGGAGTGGAAGGTGTTTGAGCCCTATAATCGTCCCACTCATCCATGCCGGCGTCATTGTCGTCGTCATCTGTGTTGTGAGGATCCGGATCCTCATCTCCAGTGTCAGGGCGAGTACCATCCGGTGAAGCCGGTGAAACTGGTGTAGGTGCCTGAGGAAGTTGCGGTTGAGGCTGCGGAGGAGGCAGTGGTGCTGGAGAAGCAGGAGTAGAAGATGGAAACCTGCGGTTATAATCATCCAGCATGTGCTGAAGGTTCATCACCAAGGACAGAGGTATCTGGGTAACAGGCTCTGAAGGCACCGGTTCGGACGTATCAACAGGAAACAAGTCAGTCCCATCTTCGACATTGTCCAACACCTCACCCTCGTCACTATATTCCTGGCACTTAATGTTCAAATCCGAAGGACTTGTTGCCTGTTTAAATAATCCTTCCACTTCCGAATCGTTTCCGGATTCTTCCTCACCAGACTGGAATAATTTGTCGGGAAGACGAGCACCACTCCTCACAGGACTCAGTTGGATGAGTGGTATGGTCCGCAAAGAAGAAGCAGTAACCACTGTGTAGATGGAAGCCGTCTTCGGTAGAGGTTGGTGCGACGCCAACGAGCCCGTTGGCGTAAATGCGGCACCGTCAGCAACGCCCTGAGGCGACTTGGACGGGATTTTCTTCGTCGACGAGGATTCCTTGCCCGTCGACGAGCCCGTCGACGGGAGCGGGGCTTTGTTCGTCGACGAGAGTGGAGCTTTGGCCGTCGACGACGAAGGCGTCGACGGTATGAGAGTCGTCGACGAGGCCGTCGACGAAGTAATGCTGGCCGACGGAGACGTCGTCGACGGGGGCACCGTCGACGGGCCCGTCGACAGGGTGCTGGGTGGAGGCTTGGTCTTCGTCGACGATGTATGCGTCGACGATGGATGCGTCGACGGCTTCGTCGTCGACGGGGCGCTGAGTGGAGGCTTGGTCTTCGTCGACGGTGTATGCGCCGACGATGGATGCGTCGACGGCTTCGTCGTCGACGGTCTATCCTTGACGGTCGTCGACGAGATCTTCACCACTGAAGAGATGGGTCTCACCTTCGAGGTCGCCGTCGACGAGGTGGTCGTCGTCGACGTAGCGCCGGTGGACATGGAACATGTCGTCGTCGACGTGGAGGTGGTAGAAATGGATTTCGTCGACGCTGAAGACGTCGGCGGGCGCGACGACGAGCCCGTCGACGAGCCAAAACCAGATTTCTTACTGGTAGGTAAGGCTTTGGGCGCAGACGTCAGAGAACCAGGTCCCGTAGACGTGCCCTGAAGCGAATCCTGTGGGGAGACAATCCTAGAGGACTCCAACAGTCTCCTCTTCTTGAGAAAAGGAGAAGGAGCCTCGGTCTCAGACCCACGCTTCTGAGAGGACTTTGAAGCAAAAGATGACAGGCTCTCCACATCAGAAACCACAGACTCCGAAGTTCTCAACTTCTGTAGCCACAGAAGGAGACGGGCCTCTCTATCTCTCAGAGTCTTAGGAGGGAAAGTACGACAGTACTTACAGTTTTTCACCTCATGGTCTGGGTAGAGACAGTAAATGCATTTACTGTGTGGATCCTCGTGGAAAAGGCGCAGTTTACCACATGAAGGGCAGGCTTTAAACAGAGATTTCTTGTTTGAAGACATTTTCTTGAAGAAAAAACAGGTAAAGTTGAAGAAAACTGAGCAGAGCTCAGGGAGACTCCCTTCACACGACGTGCGGTAGAAAATCTGAGGACTTGGGCTTCTGAGGAGAAGGTTCTAGAGGAGGCTACAGCCTGATTGGCTGGAATGTGATCCAACACATAATGACTCTGATATGCTACTAAAGTGAGTTCTCCCTTAGGCTTTTCAATGGGCCTATTGTGTTCTATGGTACTTTTGGAATTTACAATTTACTGCACTATATGTATGTATATTTTATTAGTTATATTTTTCATGTATACATGCATATATACTGCTATTTTATGTACCGTGGGACTCCCACTTCGACGACGGGGAATATTCAAGCATGTGAATCTATGAAAGACACCCCTAATACTGGAGAAATAGCGATTCTTTACCATTCCTAGTTTGCGATGAGCTATTTGCTAATTACAAATTACCCATTCATTTCCTTCATTTCCATAGGGCGGTTCGACTCACTTTTAGCTCGAACGGCTGAATGGATTTCCACGAAACTTGGCAAAATTGTAGGGACTGGTAGCCCGATGTGCCTTTGCTATGTCTCAAGATATATGCTCCAGTGGTTTTTACGAAAATTAACTTTGAAAAATATATATTGGGCTACATTGGCCTTTATATATGTTGGAGCCCAAATGTAGCCCAATGAAGCCCAATGAAGCCCAATGTAGCCCAATGTAGCCCAATGTAGCCCAAAGATGGCCGCCAGAGACAAAAAAAACAAATGTAGCCCAAATATCAGCCAGATGTAGCCCAACTATAGCCCAGTGACAGAATGACCAATCAGCTTCGCAAACCTCCGTTACGCGAAGCGGAGCGCTGTTACAGATATATATCTTTTTTTGAACGTTAATTTCTCAAAATCCACTGGAGCACATATATTGAGACCTAGCAAAGGCACATCGGGCTACCAGTCCCTAATATTTTACCAAGTTTCGTGCAAATCTATTCAGCCGTTCGATTATTATTATTATTTTTTTTTTTTGCCCCGCGGGGCCCTTTTAAAACCTCCACATCAAACCTAGGGGGTCAGCGAGGATCTACTATGCCCCCTTATGGTCATTTGCCCCTTCGCTTTGGCCTCCTCTTGTCTCTCGATCCTACCGAGAGACAAGATGGCGGCCGCTACGGACTGTTTGGAATGTTTACAGACGCCGGAGAACCAATCAGCTTCGCTTCACAAAGCTCCGTTGCGCGAAAAGTACGCGTACTGGAGCGCTGCCCGGTCCGCTGTTACAGATATATATCTTTTTTTAAACGTTAATTTCTCAAAATCCACTGTAGCACATATATTGAGACCTACAAAAGGCACATCGGGCTACCAGTCCCTACAATTTTGCCAAGTTTCGTGCAAATCCATTCAGCCGTTCGGGCTAAAAGTGAGGCCAACCGCCCTATGGAAAACTCAATGTTAAAAACACGTTTTGGGACCCCCCTTTTTTCTCAACCCCCCCTGGACGAACCCTCCCCCCAATTTTCAGGGGCTGCTCAGAAACAAAATGTGCCATTTTCCTGAAAATTTCAGCCAATTCCGTCCACAAACGCCAAAGTTATTTGACATAGAATTTTCAAAAATCCCATAGAGAAAAAATCCTAACTATATATACCTACTGGCGACCGCCAGTAGGTAATATATCTATATATATCTATATATACATATATATATATATATATATATATAGATATATATATATATATATATATATATATATATATCTATCTATCTATATATATATATATATATGTATATGTATTTTCTATATGCTCTGGGATCCCGCACGTGGTTGGGGATTATTCACAGATTATGACTATTGATGAGTATCCCCTGGATGAGAACAAGATACTTACCTTCGGTAACAATGTATCTGATAGAGACATATATTAGTTGTAGATTCCTTACCTTAGTATTTTTCCCAGGCGTCAGTCTGGATCAGGAGATTTTTCAACAGCAGTACCCCTGCGCGCCGCTAGGTGGTGTTGGCCGGCTCCGCGTCCGATGTTGTGGGTGCCGGGATGAAGTTGCTGGACCTATATAGACGCCGCCCATGCACGCTGACGTAAGTTTTTAACACCACTTTCCACGCCAGAAGCGCTGAGCCATGAAAGACACTGACCACTGGTGTATCAACACTAGGGCCCTTAACTGGAGTCCCTATCTCTAGAAATCAGTTCACAGAGCAGGGAGGATGGGTGGGGCGGTAATATATGTCTCTACCAGATACATCGTTACCGAAAGTAAGTAACTAGCAAAATATCAATCCCTCCGGACTTGGCTGACCAGACAGAGTAGTGTCTGGCAAACATGTGCAGGGATGCCCACATCACCGCCTGACAAAAACATCAAGGACTGGGACTCCGTGTTCTAACGCAGTAGTTGCAGCTGTTGCTCTAGTGGAGTAAGCATGCAATCCCACATGAAGTTCCTTCTTCGCTAATGCATAGCATATTTTAACGTGGATGGTCCGTTTTTCCACATCCCAACCTTTTTTGGCTCCTCCATAGCCAATGAAAAGTTGATCATCCACCCGGAGATCTTTGGTACGATCAAGATAAAAAGACAACGCACGTTTTGGGTCCAGACAGTGGAGTATCTCCACTTCCTTGGAGGGATGTTGGGGCGGGTAAAAGGTGGGCAGAGTGATGGATTGTCCCACATTAAAGGGCGTAATACCTTTAGGAAGGAACAAAGCTTACATTCGAAGCACCACTTTATCCGGATGGAGAGACAGATAAGGAGGCTTGGACCATAGAGCCTGAAGCTTGCTAACTGCGAGCAGTGGGAATGGCAATGAGGAAAGCAGTTTCAAGAGTGAGAAGCCTGACAGAGCAATTATGAAGAGGCTCAAATAGAGCGCACATAAGAAAGGCCTAGACTAAATTCAGATCACACTGGGGCATTATGAAAGAGGACAGAGGAAATACGTGAGTAAGGCCCTTAAAGAACGTATTTATAATGGGAGACTTGAACAAGAAAGGCTGATCTGGAAGTCTCAGAAAAGCAGAGATAGCTGCAAGATACCCCTTAAGGTTGGCAAAACAGATCCCTGCTGGGCCAAAGAAAGTATATACAAGAAAACGTCTGAAAGAGGGGCAGAAAGGGGATCAACAGCCTTTGCTGTGCACCATGCTACAAATGTGTCCCATCTACAGGCATATATCATTTTAGTAAAGGGACCCCTGCCTGCCAAGATGACATCACAGACTTTGGGTGGAAGGTTGAAAGCTGTCAACTGCCGCCGCTGAATCTCCCGCAAGGAGGTTGGGGCTGGACAGGTTCAGGTGAAGAACTGTCCCCTGCTACTGAAACAGACGATCCACCGGAAGGGGCAGTCTGATCATAGGATCAATTGCCATGATCGGAACGTCAGACTACCAAACTCTTTGTGCCAATTCCAAAGCCACGGGAATGACTTGAGCCTGGACGTGGTTGATCTTCTTGAGCACTCTGGGCAGAAGTGGTATAAGAGAAAAGACATAAAGGAGGTTGACGCTCCACTCGCGATGAAACGCGTTGTTGGACGAGCGCCGCCTTGGAAACTCCTTACAACAAGGGGTGGTGATGGACAGAGTCTCTGAATTAAGCAGAATACTCTCACCCAATCAAGAGATCAGGGCTAGATCCAACACCGTTTTTTAGCTCATTGCACCATCCCAGTTTCAGAACCTGGCTGTATGCAAATTAGTCTGTCCCTGGCCCAGTGCATCATGGGAACAGGGCAGACCAGACTACAAAAGCCAATTCTTACACTGGAAAGGAAACAAGCTTCCGGGGACCGGTTTCTGGCATTTCAGCCGTCTTCGGCCCGGCTTGCTTGAATCCTGATGGTGCAATGAGCAAGGGACTCACATCTGAGTGTACCCTTCCACGCTTAGGGTGGACAAAAATATTTACAACAAGGGGTGGTGATGGACAGAGTCTCTGAATTAAGCAGAATACTCTCACCCAGTCAAGAGATCAGGGCTAGATCCAACACCGTTTTTTAGCTCATTGCACCATCCCAGTTTCAGAACCTGGCTGTATGCAAATTAGTCTGTCCCTGGCCCAGTGCATCATGGGAACAGGGCAGACGAGACTACAAAAGCCAATTCTTACACTGGAAAGGAAACAAGCTTCCGGGGACCGGTTTCTGGCATTTCAGCCGTCTTCGGCCCGGCTTGCTTGAATCCTGATGGTGCAATGAGCAAGGGACTCACATCTGAGTATACCCTTCCACGCTTAGGGTGGACAAAAATATTTACAACAAGGGGTGGTGATGGACAGAGTCTCTGAATTAAGCAGAATACTCTCACCCAGTCAAGAGATCAGGGCTAGATCCAACACCGTTTTTTAGCTCATTGCACCATCCCAGTTTCAGAACCTGGCTGTATGCAAATTAGTCTGTCCCTGGCCCAGTGCATCATGGGAACAGGGCAGACCAGACTACAAAAGCCAATTCTTACACTGGAAAGGAAACAAGCTTCCGGGGACCGGTTTCTGGCATTTCAGCCGTCTTCGGCCCGGCTTGCTTGAATCCTGATGGTGCAATGAGCAAGGGACTCACATCTGAGTATACCCTTCCACGCTTAGGGTGGACAAAAATATTTACAACAAGGGGTGGTGATGGACAGAGTCTCTGAATTAAGCAGAATACTCTCACCCAGTCAAGAGATCAGGGCTAGATCCAACACCGTTTTTTAGCTCATTGCACCATCCCAGTTTCAGAACCTGGCTGTATGCAAATTAGTCTGTCCCTGGCCCAGTGCATCATGGGAACAGGGCAGACCAGACTACAAAAGCCAATTCTTACACTGGAAAGGAAACAAGTTTCCGGGGACCGGTTTCTGGCATTTCAGCTGTCTTCGGCCCGGCTTGCTTGAATCCTGATGGTGCAATGAGCAAGGGACTCACATCTGAGTATACCCTTCCACGCTTAGGGTGGACAAAAATATTTACAACAAGGGGTGGTGATGGACAGAGTCTCTGAATTAAGCAGAATACTCTCACCCAGTCAAGAGATCAGGGCTAGATCCAACACCGTTTTTTAGCTCATTGCACCATCCCAGTTTCAGAACCTGGCTGTATGCAAATTAGTCTGTCCCTGGCCCAGTGCATCATGGGAACAGGGCAGACCAGACTACAAAAGCCAATTCTTACACTGGAAAGGAAACAAGCTTCCGGGGACCGGTTTCTGGCATTTCAGCCGTCTTCGGCCCGGCTTGCTTGAATCCTGATGGTGCAATGAGCAAGGGACTCACATCTGAGTATACCCTTCCACGCTTAGGGTGGACAAAAATATTTACAACAAGGGGTGGTGATGGACAGAGTCTCTGAATTAAGCAGAATACTCTCACCCAGTCAAGAGATCAGGGCTAGATCCAACACCGTTTTTTAGCTCATTGCACCATCCCAGTTTCAGAACCTGGCTGTATGCAAATTAGTCTGTCCCTGGCCCAGTGCATCATGGGAACAGGGCAGACCAGACTACAAAAGCCAATTCTTACACTGGAAAGGAAACAAGCTTCCGGGGACCGGTTTCTGGCATTTCAGCCGTCTTCGGCCCGGCTTGCTTGAATCCTGATGGTGCAATGAGCAAGGGACTCACATCTGAGTATACCCTTCCACGCTTAGGGTGGACAAAAATATTTACAACAAGGGGTGGTGATGGACAGAGTCTCTGAATTAAGCAGAATACTCTCACCCAGTCAAGAGATCAGGGCTAGATCCAACACCGTTTTTTAGCTCATTGCACCATCCCAGTTTCAGAACCTGGCTGTATGAAACTCCAGCGCACAATACTGCTGACATTGTGCATTCTCTTTGGAGGCGAATGGATCTAACCAAGGTTCTCCCACTGCTGAAAATCACCTTGCGCCACATCCGGATGGAGACGTCATTTGTGATAATTTAGGCACCGACGGCTGAGTTTGTTCGCTCTGGCATTCAGAAAACCAGCCAGTTGTTGAACCACCCGGGTTATGCCCTGATGTTCCAGCAACGTCCAGAGGCGGAGGGCCTCCTGACAAAGGGTCCACAACCCCACCCCACCCTGTTTGTTGCAGTACCACATGGCAATGGACTTGTCTGTGAACACCTGCACCACTTTCCCTCTGAGAGAGGGAAGGAATGCCTTCATTGCCAGTATGAGTGCCTAGAGCTCCAGAAGGTTGATGAAGACCGGTCTCCTCCGGAGACCAGACGCCTCAGATCTCCGCCTCTCCCAGGTGGCCACCCCATCCTAGGAGCGACACATCTATCACCACCATTACATTTGGTTGGGAAGGGAGAGGGATCTGCCTCTGACCCAATCTTAGTTTGTTAGCCACCACTGCAAATGTTGTGCAGTCCCCTCCGAGATCTGGACATAGTCGGAAAGATTCCCCTGATGTGGCACCAACTGGAACTTCAGGTCCAACTGCATAGCCTGCATATGCCACCTGGCTTGATCCACCAGCAGGATGCATAAGGCCATGAGGCCCAGCAGCCTCAGAGTAATTCTCACAGAAATCTGGGATAGAGGCTGAAACTACAGTATCACAGTCCATATATCCCAGACTCATTGCTCGGGAGGATAGGCTTGAAACTGCACTGTGCCCAGAAGCGCCCAGATGAAAGAGAGCATTTGAGAGGGAGTCAGGTGTGACTTTGGCACGTTGACAGTGAATTCAACCCGAGGGACACTGGTAAGGCCAAAGGGGAGAATTGTAAACTGAAAATGTTTATGGACCACCGTGAACCATAAGTATCATCTGTGGTGGCTGGCAGGCCGAGGATATGGAAATAGGTATCCTGCAAGTCCAATGCTACCATCCAGTCTCCTGGGTCCAGGGCAGAAAGGACCTAGGCCAATGTGAGCATCTTGAACATTTTCCTTCCGGAGAAAGAAGTTGAGGGCGCAGAAGTCTACAATAGGACGCAGGCCTTTGTCTTCTTGGGTACCAGAAAGTAGCAGAAATAACAATCATGTCCTACTGCTGGCTCAGGAACCTCTCAATGGCCCACTTGGCCAAAAGAGCCACAACTTCCTCGCGGAGAAGCACCAAATGATCCACCAACATTCATTGTAGGAGGGTGGCATGGTGGGGGGTAGGCTCAAAGGGGAGAGAGTAGCCCCTTCGGACGATCTGCAGCACATGCCTGTCTGCCAAAGTGATGAATTGCCAGTGGAGGAGGTGATGGCGAATCCTGCCTCTGACTTGCCGCTGATGGGCCTGAGACATCAGACTAGGAAGGTTTAGAGGAAGTGGCGGGGGAGGGTGGACTGGCCCACCTGCTGGCTCCTTAACCCACAAGAAAACTGTGTTTCACATTCGTAGCCACGCTGAGGCTGAACAACTTGAATGACTCAGTGGCTGGGCTGTACAGGATGTGGCTGGGCGGCCTTTCCGCAGCCACAAAAGGAACGAAAGGCAGACTGATATGGACGGGAGGTGGCTGTGAGGCCCAGAGATCCGCCCGTAGCTTGAGATTACTTGAAGTACTCAAGCACTGAGTTTGCCTTTTCGCCAAAAGGGAGAGTGCAATCACAGAGCATGTCCATCAAAGAAGATTGGACATCCCCCGAAAAGCCAGAAGTCCTCAACCAGGCGTAGCGTCTGAGCACTACCGATGAGAAAACCATTCTGCCCAGTGAGTCGGTGGTGTCTATTGAGAGAAAGTGCCCTCTTTCTGCATGGTTGCCCACACTTTTTGCTGAATTGACTATGTACTTTGACTGAGTGTGCCCTGGGCACCTGCTAATCAGGTACCCAGGGCCTATGTTCTTTCCGTAAAACCGCACTGAAAACAAAACCTAATTGGAATCTCTGGCCACAGGTCAGCCCCTGGTAAATGGTACCACAGGTACCCAGGGAATTGTGACGAGGGAAGACCTCTAAGGGCTGCAGCACTTATTGTGCCACCTTAGAGGCCCTGTATCATTACACTCACACACAGCCTTTGCAGGCTGCGTGTTTTGGTGCAGAACAAAGTGAAGAGTCGACAAAACACACATCCCTGTGTGCCATGCCAACAACCCACTGCCCTGGCATAGACAAGTCACGCCTCTAGCTGGGTGCACTATACCTGTGGTAAGGGTGCAGGTGCATGAGCCCTGTACCACCTACAGTGTCTAAGTCCATTCTTATACATTGTACGTGCAGTGCTGCCATTAAGAGTATACGGTGCTGGGAGTTTGTCATTACAAACTCCACAGCACTATAATGACTGCACAGATAACTGAGAAGTTTGGTAACAAACTTCTCGGCACATTAAACCCACACTGATGCCAGTGTGGGATTAAATGAAAAATGCACACAGAGGGCATCTTAGAAATGCAACCTTGAAAAACGACCTACCACTAGTGTCCAGGCTGAGTGGCTGCTTTCAGCTGCCACCACCAGGCATGTTTCTGGACCCCTGGTTCGAGAGCTGGCTGCTCTCGGGGGCCTGAAACAATGCACATCCTGGGATGATGTGTCAAGCTTCCTCCCCAGGATGGGCAGGATCCACGAAGGGAAAGCCTCAAAGCCTTGCCGCCTTTGTGAGCTTCCCAAGGCCACTTGATGCTTTCAGCAACTGGTTCCCATTGGTTCTGACCCCCACTATGGGCGGGAGAACTGGCGGGAAAAACAAGTGAAGAAGAGAGGTGTGCCCACCTCTGCCAACTCCACCCATCAGGTGGGGGAGGCGAGGTGAAGCACAACTCTCAGTCCCCGACATCTTGCAGATAGGGGTACCCAGCCAACCAGGGAAAGGGATATGCCCCCCTCCTAAAGGAGGGTGGCATAATAAGGGGTGTACCCACCCCAAGGAAGGGACTCATTGGTCCCATCCTTTTACCTACCTATAACACCGCTAAATCTAGTATTTAGGGGCACCCCGAACCTTGCTTCTTCACACTAGAAACTACTAGAAGAAAAGAAGAAGAAGGACCAAACAGCCGTGCCGAAGCTAACAAGAGAAGAATGCCCACTGACTTGGTCCCAGCCCTACCAGCCTGTCCCCACCTCAAACCTGCTCCAGCGAAATCCCAGTGTGTCCTGCAGCCAGCAACCTCAAGAAACCCGGTGGACCTGCCTGCCTTCAATCCAAAGACTCTGTCTCCCGTGAACACCGGATTGGTTCAAACAACAGACTCCAGCTCTGCAAGGATCCGTGAGTTTCCACCACTCTGCACCTAACGTCCACTACCCAAGTTCGAGTGGTCCAACACCAGGAGGAGGTCTACCCGGCGATCTTGACCCAAGATACGGCGACCCATGACCTGCCTCAATCCTCCAGCTGACACCTGCAGCCTCAAACCAGAAGGTCTTTAAAACTGTAAGTAAATAACCAAAACGCTTTTACTTACCTGTTTATAGGAAATGTCCCAGTGCAGTATCCAGGTATACTGCACTGTGTAAGAAAAGTAATCTAAAAAGTAACTTACATGATATTCTGCTAAAAACCTGATCCAAAGTACATGTACTGTATTCTGAAAAGCATTGCATTATCAGTAACCCTATTGTAATCAAATCAAAGTACATTTACAAGCGCAATTCAAACTGTTTACAGACTGCATTACTAAGGTAAAGTATTTATTGCTTACCAGTGCCAGGCGTGCTTGGTTCTAGAAAATTATATAACTAAAACAAAATTTTTATGCAAAAACAATTGGTCTGAAGTTCAGTCTTTGAGTGTGTGAATTCATTTGCTGACTGAGGGTGTACAATAAATGCTTAACACTGTCCTCTGATTAAGCCTTACTGCTAGACCACACTACCATAAATAGAGAGTAAGGTGCTATCTACTTTACCTCTGCCTACCTTTTGGGTTTCAATGGACTCTGTGCACACTATACCTTACTTTGGTACATTATATACAGAGACAGCTTCCTACATCTATTCTACAACATATGGTGAATTTGCCTGTGTCTCTCCCATCCGTAGCTGCCTGGGAGAGAAGGGCCAGGGCCTCCTCCAGGCACTGAGGCAGTACCTGCGCAACTGTATCCCAGATGGGATGAGAGTAATGGCCCAAAAGGCAAGCTGTATTCATCAACAGCAATGGAGGAAACATCCTCTTCCCAAGATGGTCCAGCTACTTATATTCCCTATCTGGGAGTGCAGGAGGGAATGCGCCCTTTGAAGATGAGGCTTGGACAACCAAGCTCTCAGGGGAGGGATGCTGCGTGAGGAAAGCTGGGTCGCCCAGAGCTGGACAGTGGCAGCGGGCGATTATCCTGTCCCCTTTGCTGGCCTTGGACCAAGGGTCCAGAAGGACATCGGTGAGGGCTTCATATAGGGGCAAAAGGGGTTCAGTAGAGGAAGCAGCAGGCTGAAGCACCTCTGTCAGGAGATTAGTCCTGACTACCACCGAAGGGAGCTTGAGGCCAAGGACCTCGGTGGCCCTTCCCACCACCACAGCGTAGGAAGCTCCCTCCTACTCAAGGTGGTTGGTTTAAGGGTCCAGCTGCCCCTTCCATTCCTTCTTACCTACTGGAACAAAATCCAGACCAGGGAAAAAAGTCCCTTCCGGGGTCAGATATAACATTGATCGACGTCGGTCAGGCTCTGTGTCCACGTTGGGGACGAGGATGTGGTCAACGCCGACTGGGGGCACGGTCAGCGTTAGGAGCAGTGTCACTGGGGTCAATGTCACGAAAGGTCGAGTATGATCAATCAGCATCAGTTTGGATCCAAAAGATATGCCAGGGCCCTCCGGAGTCGAGCAAACGGCACCAAAGGCCTAGGGGCCCCAAATGACTTCACAGGGCCAGAATGCACACCAGCGGAGCTGGGCTGCCAAAAATGAGGTACAGGGACTCATAAAACTTCTTATTCTGGACAGGATACGCTCTGGCTCCCAGAAAAGATGGGGGGCGCGGGGTCGACTCAGAGGGAGGCTACAAGTAAGGAGCCTTCAAGTGACAACCTCGGAGTCCTGTGTCGCGTCAGCTGACCGACGGGATGAAGTCGAAGAATGCCTGAGCTTCTTCGACTTCATCTTGTGCTTACCTGACCTTCCCGACGACGTGGAATGCGACGTGGAGTGCGGGCTCGGCAACTGTTCTCGGGACCTTTTTCTTGAACGAGAAGAAAATAAGTTACTTACCTGTAAGTACGGTTATCCAGTATTGGTATCTTTCATATATACACATGCCTGAATCATTCCCCATCGTTGAGATGGGAGTCTCACCGTATAATAAACAAGCAGTATTCCAGAAATGCCATAGGCTACAATGGCCCTGAGCCATGCTAATAAAGCCTGCCTATGTCCTTTTTATAAAAAGAACCAAAAGCTGAATGCAGCCAATCAGCTGTTAGCACCCTCTAGAACCTTCCCAGCAGAGACAGTATCCCTCAGATTTTCCCAGCACAAGTGAGAAGTGATTGTCTTGATATATAAACAGAAACAGCCTCTACGGGGAGGAGGGTGGGTGCATGTGACTTTATGAAAGATACCAATACTGGATAAACGTAGTTACAGGTAAGTAACTTATTTTCTTATCCAGTATTGGGGTATCTTTCATAGATTCACATGCCTGAATCAGAATAGTAAGCAGTACCATCCAACTTTCCAGTTTGTCTGTTGAGGATGGTGGGAGACTTTTGTTTTTCTTTAACACAAACTTCTTTAAGTTATTCAGATTTACATACAAACTTCTACATCCACATCAGTACATATTTGTATTGCTGTGGCACACAGTTGTGTGCACCTTCTAGTGGGCAAGCAGTCCGGTTGCCAGTCCAACATTGTATTGTGCATAGCTCTTTAACATCTACATTTTACAGTGTATACATCCACTGACAGTATGCATCCCATTCTGTATTGTAAATTCACAGTTATAAAAATTGAATAAATACAAAACAACTACCTTGGATAGGATGGTGGAATACTTAACACATACTGAACCCAAAGTAAGGTTACAAGAAGAGAACATTACTTATGTAACAAAAAACTCCATATACATCGCTATAGCAAGAGAAAACATAGGAAGATAATGTAACCAAAGGTATACCTTACTTAGAAATGCTTTACATATTTCCTTTACATGTGTGTATATATATATATATAAATATATATATATATACATCCATACTAACATTATAAAGAGAGAGCCCAAACCTTTGAGGCGGGTAATCTCAGTAACCACAGCACCAATCACAACACCCAATACAGCGTCGGAAAGGGCAGTTGCAGCAGAAGGACATAGGCTATGCAGACGGATAAAATATTGTATAAAAAAATTGCAAAAAATCCATACTATACTATATACTATCCATACAAATATTATAAAGAGAGAGCCCAAACCTTTGAGGCGGGTAATCTCAGTAACCACAGCACCAATCACAACACCCAATACAGCGTTGGAAAGGGCAGTTGCAGCAGAGGGACATAGGCTATGCAGACGGATAAAATATTGTATAAAAAAATTGCAAAAAATCCATACTATACTATATACTATCCATACAAATATTATAAAGAGAGAGCCCAAACCTTTGAGGCAGGTAATCTCAGTAACCACAGCACCAATCACAACACCCAATACAGCGTTGGAAAGGGCAGTTGCAGCAGAGGGACATAGGCTATGCAGACGGATAAAAAAATGTATAAAACACAATTGCGAAAAATCCATATTATACTATATACTATCCATACTAATATTATAAAGAGAGAGCCCAAACCTTTGAGGCGGGTAATCTCAGTAACCACAGCACCAATCACAACACCCAATACAGCGTTGGAAAGAGCAGTTGCAGCAGAAGGACATAGGCTATGCAGACGGATAAAAAAGATGTATTAAAAAATCGAAAAAAATCCATACTATCCATCCATACTAATATTATAAAGAGAGAGCCCAAACCTTTGAGGCGGGTAATCTCAGTAACCACAGCACCAATCACAACACCCAATACAGCGTTGGAAAGGGCAGTTGCAGCAGAAGGACATAGGCTATGCAGACGGCCACCATATATATTTTTTTTTTTGCAGAGTTTTATATAGCGCAAACTTGACCCGAACTGAATCAGGTATCAGAGCGCTTTACATAGCACCAGTTACGTTACATGAGGACACACATTCATTTTTGTTAGGCACGGGGAGATTAAGTGATTTGCCCAGAATCACAGGATGTTTGGCGTTGTTACCAAGACTCGAACCCAGATCCCCAGGTCCGAGGTCGAGCGCCTTAGCCGTTAGGCCAACTCCTCTATACATTTAAAAGGTAAAAGAACTGTGCCAGCAAAGTAGTCCCTTGTGGGCGTGTCTGCGTTGTGCTGTGGGCGTGGGCTAGGCGTGTGGACAAGAGTCTCTTTCCAAAGGCTAGAAAGAGGCTTACCTTAATGGAAAAGATGGTGAAGTACCTCCTCGCCCACTGCTGCATCAGCATCTTGTGTGGATTCCAGGCAATAGTGCTGCGTGAAGGTATGCGTGGTACTCCAGGTTGCAGTACGGCAAACCTTTTCCAATGCGAAGAGGTCTGTTGAAGTTGCAACTGCTCTGGTAGAGTGAGAGTTTACTTTCCTTTTCAAAGGCTTGTTGGCATTGATATGACAGAATTGGATTGCAGCAGATATCCATCTTGTGATAGTAGCTTTTGTTATTGCAGTCCCTACTCTGCCTTGGCCATAAGCAACAAGCAGCTGATCAGTTTTCTGAATGTCCTTAGTTCTTTGAAGATAAAACTTAAGGCAGCGTTTGCCATCAAGTGTATGAAGCGCCTGCTCCGCAGGGGTTAAAGGTTGCAGAAAGTAAGACCGGAGTATAACTGAGGTGGCACTGAGAAGGCATTTTAGGGATAAATGTGGGATTAGTCCTTACAATGACAGCATTGTCCTTGAATATCAAGAAAGGTTTCTTGATTATGAAAGCCTGGATCTCGCTCACCCTCTTGGCAGAAGTAAGGGCCAGAAGAAGGGCGACTTTCCATGTGAGGTATTTCAAATCAACTTTATGAATGGGTTCAAATGGCCTTTTCATGAGCTGTGCGAGCACCACATTTAAGTTCCATTCCGGGGGAGGTGCCTGCACTGGGGAGAAAACACGGAAGGATTAGTTACTTACCTGTAATCCTAGTTCTCATCCAGGGGTATACTCATCGAATTCATAATCTATGAATAATCCCCACCCATGTGCGGGATCTCGGATCATATATAAAATACATATAAATAAATATATATGCATATGTGAAAACATATACATGCAGCCTAAAATGTTTCCATCATGGCAAAAATTCTGAAATTACATAGGTTTGCATTGTGGTACCCATACCTTCCCAACCCCTTAAGGAAAAGAGGAAGCAGTAACCATTGCCATACAACAATGCTTTATTGCCATAGAGAACGCTTGTAATTGCAGGCATTTGCCTGTAGGCTGCAGCAGAGTACTAAGAAACAAAGAAAAACTGACACCTTGCCTTTAAGGCATTAGAGTAGGGGTACCGTGCCTTTAAGACCTGCTCCCATGATGCACCACAGGTGGCAGTTAGGTCAGTTCTTTTTTCCGGCTTCTTCTATGAGGATCCAGGAACTTGAGCTCTTCAGTTTTTTGACTGAAAGTGATTTAGTTGATATTTTTCTCAGAAAACTCAACATTTTCTGACTTCTAAAGGCTTATTCTACTGGTTTTTTGGTTTTACCATTAATTTTTCCAGTCGGAATGCCAGCCTTATTCAGGAATGCCCTTCCTGTGGCAAGAAGATGGCACTGGCAGATCCACACTGTGTTGTATTGTGTGTCTTCCATCCTCACACAATCCAGACCAGTGTTACCACTGCCAGAAGTTTTCCAGGCGGACTCTGCGCGACAGGGAACGCATTAAGACCTGCAGGAGACCCCTTGCTCCCATGATGCACCACAGGTGGCAATTAGGTCAGTTCTTTTTGACGGTGCATACACATCCAAGTAGATCTGCAATCAATAAACAATAACTTCAAGAGAATGCTCGTCCGGGGAGGTGGGTGGGTCGTTTATGACTTTGATGAGTAGACCCCTGGATGAGAACTAGGATTACAGGTAAGTAACTAATCCTTCTCATCCAAGGGATACTCATCAATAGTCATAATCTATGAATATAGTAGCAAGACCATACATAAAAGTCTAGCGGACGAGCAACAGAGCATATAGAACATGCATTAACATCACATTCAAATAGCAGTTATGCAAACAAATTCCTCAAAGAGGCCTGCCCCACCTGGGCATCGGCCTGTGCATCCGAATCTAGGCAGTAATGGCGTGTAAAGGTATGTATTGAGCGCCATGTAGCCGCCTTGCAAATCTCAGATACAGGAATGTTCCGTAGGAGAGCTGACGTAGAAGCTTTCCCTCTAGTAGAGTGTGCTCGTGGTCTGCCCTGCAAAGCTTTGTTGGCTAGTTGGTAGGACAAGGCTATACAGGAGATGATCCATCTAGAAATAGATCTTTTGGAAGCAGCCAGCCCGGTATTTGTAGAACCATAGTTGACAAAGAGCCGTCAGACTTCCTAAGTGGAAGGGTTTTACAAAGGTAAAACTTCAATACCCTCTGGAGGTCTAGATAATGTAAAGATCTCTCCTGGGGGAGTGGTTGGCTGAGGAAAAAATGTGGGGAGTGTGATAATCTGATTGATGTGGAAATCCAAGACCACCTTGGGCAGGAAGCTCGGATGAGTCCACAGCACCACTCTATTGGCGTAGAACACAGTGTAGGCTCTTTGCAGCACAGGGCCTGAATCTCACTCACCCTGCGGGCTGAAGGGATGGCTATTAAGAAAGCAGGCTTCCAGGTCAAATGCTGTAAAGATGCCTTATGAATAGGCTCGAAAGGAGCACCCATCAACTTGGTGAGGACAATGTTAAGCTCCCAGGGAGGCGAGGGGGACCTCACTGGTGGAAACACTTTCTTAAGCCCCTCTAGGAAATCTTTGAGCACAGGCATTTGGAAGAATGAGGTCTGGGCAGGAGACTTTCTATGAGCTGTGAAAGGAGCTAAGTGGACCCTAATGGAGGGGTACTTCAGGCCTGACCTCGCCAAGTGCAGTAAATATGGAAGAATCACTTGCTCCTGACCTTGAGTTGGATCAAGAGCGTTGTCCTTACACCAAAGGTAAAATCTCTTCCACTTGAAAGCATAAGACTTTCTGGTGGAGGGTCTCTTAGCTTTTTTAAGAATGTCCATACAGTCAGCCGATAGGTCTAGATGTCCGTACTGGATGACTTCAGGAGCCATGCAGTCAATCGGAGGGAAGGGAGTTTGGGATGAAATGCTCTCCCCTCGTTCTTGGTCAGCAAGTCCGGGCGGCAGGGCAGCCTCTGGTGTGGAACCTTCGACAGTTGAAGGAGATCCGTGTACCACCACTGGCATGGCCACTCTGGCGCTATCAGGATCATTCTGGTGTTGGTCCTGTAGAACTTCTGTATAACCGCGGGGATATGAGGGAGCGGAGGAAAAGCGTACAGCAATGTATGCAACCAGCTGATCAAAAGTGCATTCCCCTGTGATCCCTGCTGGGGAAATTTGGACGCGAAGACGGGGCATTTTGTGTTTGCCGCATCTGCGAATAGATAGATGTCCGGCACTCCCCATTGCCGAAAGACCTCCTGAGCGACGTCGTCGTTGAGCACCCAGTTGTGCGCTTCTACGAAGTCTCTGCTGAGACCGTCTGCCTGCACGTTCAGGGTTCCTGGAAGATGAACTGCGACGATTGAGAGGCCCCTGGCCAGCAGCCACTGCCATATGGATTGAGCTTCCAGAGACAGGATTCGTGATCTGGTGCCTCCTTGCTTGTTCAGATAGAACATTGTTGTTGTGTTGTCCGTATGAATCTGAATGAGGCTGGATTGAAGAGACCGATACAGGGACTTGAGCGTCAGATGGACTGCCCGTAGCTCCACGAAGTTGATGTGATAACTTGTTTCTGTCTCGGACCAGAGACCTTGTACCTGAAGCTGGCCCATATGAGCTCCCCAGCCTTGCATTGAGGCATCTGTGACCACTGTCTGTGTTGGAGGCGTCTGATAAAAAGGGACCCCTTGTAGAAGGTGAGAACGTTTCATCCACCGTCTGATGGAGTCCCTGGCAGCTTGGTGGAGAGAGATACGATCCTCCCAGCAACCTGAGCTCTGGGACCATTGATCTTTGAGGGACTGTTGTAGCGGCCGCATGTGAAGGCGTGCATTGGACACAATGTAGATGCACAAGGCCATCAATCCCAGCAGTGATGACACTTGCCTGGCTGTGGGCCGTGCAGTGTCGAGAAGGGTGTGGCACTTGAGAAGCATTGATGACAACCTCTCCACCGAAGGACACACGCTTGCCTTTGCGGAGTCCAGGGAGGCGCCCAGATTGTGAATCCGCTGCGTGGGGTTGAGGACCGACTTCTTGTAGTTGACTTGCAACCACAAGGAATGCAGCAGGTTGAAGCAGTACGAGAGATGGCTCTGGAGTAGCACAGGTGTGGAACTTTTCAGGAGCCAGTCGTCTAGGTATGGATAGACGAAGATCTTCCGCCTGCGGAGGAAGGCAGCCACCACCGCCATGCACTTGGAGAATGTTCGCGGGAAGGATTTGAGTCCGATCGGAAGCACTCGATGCTGGTAGTGGTTGTGAGAGACCTGAAACCTGAGAAATGTGCGCTGTTTCACTGAGACGGGAATGTGAAAGTAGGCGTCCTGCAGGTGCGGAAAGATTTGATACAGGGCTAGCATTTGGAATTTCTCCTTTCTTATAAACCTGTTCAGCAGGCGCAGGTCGAGGATAGGTCTGTACTCTTTGGCTACTCCTCGCGTTTGGACTAGGAAGTAGGAGAGTATACCCTCTGGTTTCTTTGGAGAGGTGGGATTTCCCATTTGGCCCTCTTGGAGAGGAGGATGGATACTTCTTCCTGTAACAGCCGACTTTGAAGTTGAGGAAGGTGCTTTAACTGCAGGGGCACTTGCGGAGGGGGAGACTTGAACCTTAGCAAGTAACCATGCTGCACAATATTCAGCACCCATTTGTCTCTTGTTATGGTTTCCCACTCTTCCAGGTGAAAAACGATACTCCTTCCTACCGGAGAACGGGTGCAGAGGAAGCAATGCCTTACTGTTTGGGAGGCTGCTTAGAAATAGACTGTTGATGCTTGTTCCCCCTTCCTCTTCCAGGGCACTTTTGGTGGAATTGGGACCTCTGCTGGCTCTGGGAGGACCATTGAGGGGTTTGATCCCTCTGCTGGAAGGAAAGTTTGTCGCCCTGACGAAAGCGTTTTCGGAATTCCTTTCGTTTCTCCAGACCAACAGCCTTGACAGTATCCAGCTCTGTCTTCATCTTGCTCATCTCGTCAGCGTGCGCCCCGAACAAGGAGGAGCCATTAAACGGAAGGTTAAGAATCATCTTCTATGCATCAGGCTGGAGGCTGGTGAGGCGCAGCCAGCCTGAGCGCCGAGAACAGACGCCATAGGAGTAACCATGCGCGGCAAGATCTGGAGCGTCCGCTGCCGCACTTATAACTTGATTGGCTACTAGCCCACCTTTGAGCAGAATTTCGCTGAAGTCCTGCCGGTCTTCTTTGGGGAGCTTTTCTGTAAACCTTGCCAGGGAGTCACAAAGAGACCTGTCATATCACCCGAGAAGGGCTTAGGCACTCACAATCTTCATGGATAAAGCCGAAGTATTGCACATTTTTCTGCCATAGGAGTCCATCTGCTTACTGTCCCTCTCAGGGGGGACAGAAGATGATGCAGAGGCTGAATGAGACCTCATGGCTGCTGCCACAATTAGGGAATCCGCTGGTGGATCAGCTCTGAGAAACAAGGGATCCTCGGCTGGGGCCTTATACTTTTTGGCAATCCTGGATGGGACAGAACCCACCGTAGCAGGGGTGAGGAATGTGGCCAAAGCTGATTCCAAGAATCCTGGCACCAAAGGAAGCAACGGTCTAGGATCTGTACGACGGTGTAAGGTGTCGAAGATGATGGACGTGGGAACTGCAGGGTATGCAAAGTGATATTTAATTTCTTCGCACCCCTACCCAGGACATCTGAGAAAGTCGCGATGTCATCGATGGGAGACACCCGCGATGAAGGAGTTGAGAAGAAGGTAGGAGAGTAGTCCCGGACCAAGGACCTCGTGGAGGAAGACCATGTGGGTGATCTTGTGCATCTTCTCTTATGGGGACGGTCATGATGAGAGCTGTGATGACCCCTGGACAGTGATCGGTGCGTGGAAGGCGATCTTGGTCTTCTGGGGGAGACTTGAAGGGTCTAGCAGGAGCGCTTCACTGAGGAGAGGTCCTGGAAGGCGAGTACATGCGGGAGTAGTCCGAGACCGGACTTCTGCGGTCACCTGTCCCGACACCTTGCAGCCAGCGAGGCGACAGACCGTAGGCCCTCTTCTCTCCAGCTTCTGGGAGATTTCTCCTGGGGATGATGACTGGTCCCCAGATGACGATCTGGACCTGGATATCGACTTACGCTGGGTCTCCTCTGTAGCCGCTGCAATTTCTTCCCTCGACGTCGAATGCCTCGAGGTTGATGAAGTCTGCGTCACTATCGGCGTCGATCTAAGTGATCTGCTATGGGAATGCCGTCCCGCGCTCTACGGCAATGCAGAGACCTCGGCTTCGACCTTTGACGTCAGCCTGGGGACCTCGACGTCGATCTTCCATGACGTCGTGTCGGCGTTGATCTTCTTGACGTCGAGTGATGGGACTTCGACGATGCTCTCTATGTCGACAAGCCCACTTCCGGCAAGATGTTCGCCGTTGTCACTCTCGACGCCGACCCCCTCGAGGGTGGCGGAGAGTGTCTCGACGTCGACGCAAGCCTCGACGTCGACGGAGACTTTTCAGGTCTCTCAGGACCCACAGCCTTCTAGCCTGAAGTGCTGTGCCTCGCCGCCGACTTACTTGCATGCGGAAGAGAATCTCGACGTCGAGATGGTGATTGGTCCTTCGACGCTGAAGAGTGTCTGGGTCTCTTCTACGGCGACTTTGAATCTCCTGTTACCTTCTTCTTTCTGGACTCAGGAGAGGTTTATGTCACCGTTTTTGGTGTTGTTTGCTTGAAGAAGGTGGTTTGAAGACTCCATGGTCACCTCCATGATGGCGTCTGTCCTTCTCCAGCTGAGCATGAAGTTTAATGCGTTCCCTGTCGCGCCTGGAAAACTTCTGGCAGTGGTAACACTGGTCAGGATTGTGTGAGGATGGAAGACACATAATACACATAGTGTGTGGATATGCCAGTGCCATCTTCTTGCCACAGGAAGGGCATTTCCGGAATAAGGCTGGCATTCTGACTGGAAACATTTCAAGCTTTCTCTATGGCAATAAAGTATTGTTGTATGGCAATTGTTACTGCTTCCTCTTTTCCTGGGAGAGGTGTGGCGCCGCGGCTAGGGCGACTGACGCTGGAATCTGGGGACCACGGTTCGATCCCCGGATCCGGCGGCAGGTTAGCCCAGCACCATGTGACTCTGGGCAATAGCTCGCTTAATCTTCCCGACGGCCCCCCAGCGCCTAGAGACCCTTACGGGTGATTGTGCGCTTTACAAATGTGGACTTTACTTTACTTTACTTACTTTCCTTATGGTTTGGGAAGGTATAGGTACCACAATGCAAACCTATGTAATTTCAGCATTTTTGCCATGTTGGAAACATTTTAGGCTGCATGTATATGCTTTCACATATGCATATATATATGTATATATATGTATTTTCTATATGCTCCGGGATCCCACACATGGGCGGGGATTATTCATAGATTATGACTATTGATGAGTATCCCCTGGATGAGAATAGTCCTTTCTTAAGTTGTTTGACTAGGCTTGATGCATAAGGAGAAGTGCCACAAAAAGCTCTTCTATAGCGAGAGATGGAAGTTAGATGCACTTTGACCGAAGAGAAAGCTAAACCTGATTTTGCCACTACCGGGTACACAGAGCGATTGAACACTACGGACGAACACGTCAGACAGTAATAGAGATACCAAGTGGTATTCCGTGTACTTCGCTCGCCACGCTTCAAACGTGCATATCCGCACCTCCAATCATTCGAGCTCTACACCTACTAAGGAAATTGTCAATATCGCTCTATTCAGTTCTATTGCACAAACGTGCTTTTCAATTTGGGTTCACAACTACGAAGTGACATATTTGAGAGTGTCTCCACATTCTTATCGACTCACCATTCAGCCGCACTGACAAGATTTACAGTCAACTACGCTATATCCACTACGAGTCTAGGGCCCTGTCGGGTTGGAACTATCACCGACAGAGCGACTTCCATCATTTGTCCACTACGTTTTTTAGCCCTGAGGAGTCGCGGGAAGACTGTCCCATAAATGCGACGAAACACGTGTCGGCTGGTTTACATATTATGAACATTAAAGACACCACCTACCAACAAAAAGACTTTAAAGAGATCAGTCATTATTGCATTACTGATAAGCTTTGTCCTCTCCAAGGTCGACACCAATTAACTGTATACATGATTTAGAGTGTGCAGGGGTATTCAAGTTCTGATTTTGCCAAGGAGAGACGATATGGTAAAATCTGTTGCGGGGATATCTGAAATGGATATGGATTATTTCGATGGCACCAAACACAGAATCTTTTCCATTTAAGCTTGTATGTCTTATTGGTGCTTTACGGTCTAGATTTTGAGAGAATGTCTCTACACTCCTGAGAAATACTCATGTCCTTGAATTCCATGAATTCAGGAGCCAGGCATGCAAATGTAGAGATTCCGGATTCGGATGATGCACTTGACCGTTGTCTCCGGACAGAGGAGGGGGAGACAGCTGCAGACGAATAGGTCTAGTTTCTGAGAGATGAAGAAGTTCGGGAAACTAAGGCTGCCTGGCACACCTGGGTGCAATGAGAATCAGGCGACACCCCTCCAGCTGCATTTTGCTCAGTACTCTGGGAACCAATGGGATGGGAGGAAAAGCGTTGGCATAAATCCCTGACCATCGCAATGAAAGGGCATTGCCCTGAGATCCCGTGAGGGGGTACCTGCTGGCATAGAACCGGCATTTGGTACTGGTGTTCGTGGCAAACAGATCAAGAGCTGGTTTCCCCCAAAGAGTAAACACTCTTTTCAACTGTACTTGATTGAGTTCCCATTTTTTGGCAATTATCTGTTGCTCTGCTGAGAGCATCTGCCAGTGTGTTGTGTAGACCTGGAACATGCACAGCTTTGACAGAGATTCCTTGTTCTGTTGTTCAATCCTACAGTTCCTACGCTTCTGTAGAAAGCGTGAGAGATGTTGTTCCTCCATTTGTTTATGTAAAACATACTGGTCGTGTTGTCCGTATGGACCAGTACAGAGGAGCCCGCTATCCTCTGAAGGAAGGCCTCTAAGGAGAAGAATATGGTCTTTAACTCCAGGATGTTCATATGGCTTTGCTTTTGGGCATTGGACCATTAGCCTTTAATTTCAAGGTCCTGCAAATGGCCTCCCCAGCCATCCATGGAAGCATCCGTTGTCAGGATGAAATCTGGTATTTCTTGCAAGAAAGTCAATCCTTTTGAAAGGTTCTGGGTTTAGTACCACCATTTCATTGCGGTCTTCATGACTGGGATAATGCAAATGATGTCTTCGAAAGATCCTGATGTTTAAAGCCAATGTTTCTGTAATTCTTCCTGGAGAGGTCTCATTTTGAGTCTGGCCAAAGGAACGAGATCGATCGCTGACAATCACATCCCCAGCAGCGACTTGTATTCTCTCCCTGAAATGAACATTTTTCTTGAAATGATCTTTGCCATAAGAAGTAGCCGGATTTGACATTCCTTTGACAAGAATGCTTTGCATTGAATTGTGTCTAGTCTGGCTCAAAAACTGGGTACTGTTTGACTGGGAATGAAAGAGGATTTTCTGACGTTAAACGTCAAACCTAGTTTATTGAACAGTCGCAAACAAGCGTTGGTGGTTCTGGACGCTTGTTTTGCACTGGAAGTTTTTAACAGACAGTCATCAAAGTATTGGAATACTTGATGACCTTGAGAACTTAAAGCTGCTGCCACAGGTGCCAGTCATTTTGTAAATATTCTGGGCGCTGACTTGAGACCAAATGGGGATAAACAAAACAGGGTCTTGACTCCTACCCCAGCAAGGCTAAGCCAAATATATATAATAAACAACACAAATGCCAGTACTGGACTATACTCTCTAAATTTTATTATAACCCATATGAACAAAATATACCGGTCTGTTTACTATAACGTCACTAGTTTATTAATTTATTTGTTTCACTAGTCCGTATCTTTTTACTTTTTTATCATCAGAAACATTTTTTGTGCATATACAAAATATACAATTAAATACAATCTGTTATAATGACATACACTCTCTATACATATTTACAACACATCCACTCAAAAACTTTTTGGCCAGTACATTCATCCTACATTCATACAAACCCAAACATACAACATAAATCCATAAGGTGTGGCCCTTTGTCAACAAAAACGTTTTGCATCTTGAGACCAAATGGGAGCACCTCGAATTGGTAGTGGGTACCAACCACTGCGAATCGGATGAATTTTCGATGCTTCCGATGAATGGGGATGTGGAAATAAGCGTTTTCCAAATCGAGGGAAGTCATGAAATCTGCTTTGTTGAGACGTCATAATATCTCGGTCAAAGTTACCATCCTGAAAGTTTGCTTCCTTAGGAATTTTTATAACTTTCTGAGATCCAAAATCGGCCTCCATTACCATTACTTTTTCATGATCAAAAAGAAGCGTGAATAGAAACCTTGCCCTCTTTGCAGAGTTGGAACTTCCTCACTGGCTTCTTTTGCTAGAATAATCTTTGTTTCCTTCTGCAATAAGTGAAGATGAGGGAGAGGGGTTCCCCTGGGTGGTGTAGTTGGAGGTTTTTGTATAGACTCCAGTGTGTGACCGAAGGCAACCAAATCTATTACCCAACTGTCCGATGTTATACTCTCCCATTGTTGGAGAAAACTGGATATCTTCGCACCCACAGGAGGGAAAATTGAAGGGGAAGCTGGTAACCTGGTAAAGTAATTGCCTTTATCTGTTGTCTCTACTTTGGGTCGATGTTCTCTTTCAGCCCCCTTGGCGAGAGAAACCAGCCGGTTGATGGTAGGCAGCAGGTTGATAGGATTGCCTATATTGTGTCTGGCAGGACTGGTATTGTTTCACTCTTTGGTAGTTCCCTCTGTAAGTGGAAAACCCACGTCCTCTAGCTCCTCTGAAAGGAATCGTTCTGTATTGTAGAGAACCTAAAGATTTGGCAGTGTCTGTGTTCCTTTAATGGAAAGAAGCGCTTCATCAATATACTTGCCGAATAAGGTTTCTCCATCACATGCCATATCCATAACTTTTGTTTGGACCTCTGGTCTAAATGTGGTTGCCTTTAACCATCCCTGTCGATGTACCACAGCCGCCCCTGCCAGTTGACGGAAACCCGTGTTGGCTGTGTCCATAGTACAATCAATTGTTTAAGAGGCTGCTCGTTCTCCTTCTATTATGATCTTTCTGACTTCCTGCTTCCTGTCCTCAGGAATAAGATCTAGTAGAGAAGCCATATCAGACCACACCTGTCTATCATGACGTCTGATGATAGCCAAAGCATTGGCTGCTTTGATAGTGGTCTCAGTCATGATGGAGAAACGCTTTCCAATAAAGTCACGCTTACGCCCTTCCTTGTCCGTAGGAGTGGAAATCGAAGTGGCTGGGTTCTTAGACCTCCTTTGTGCTACCTGTGAAATAACAGAATCTGGTTTCGGATATCCAGTCAAACAACAAAGATAATTCTCCAGAGCTCTGTATTGTTTCCTCAATACGAGCGAGCACTGGTGGTATCGTTACCGGGGTCGTCATTATCTTTACACGTTCTTGCCAAAAGTAGTCACTGATAGGAATGTGCGCATTGACTTTCTGGCTTCCTCTTTAAAGTCATAAAAGAAGCAGTCTGTAAGAATAACTTCCATGGGGAGATGGAATCTATTAGAAGCCGTCTCCATTAAGTTGTGGAAACCACCTATATCTTCTGGCGGGGAATCAGCTGGATGGTGTGACGGAGGTGATGGAGTAGGGATCAATAGCTAGATCTGGGATCTCACCCTCCTCTCAATCTTCGTCTGAAAAGGAATGGTCAACAGGATCAGCCTCTTGTGGTACTGTAGGTGTTACTGGTGAACTGAAATTCTCAGGTATTTGTGCCGGTAATTCTTTGGGAACCTCTTGAGATCGAAATCTTTCTTTGTAATCTGGTAGCATAGTTTGCAGTTCTTGAATCAAGGATGGCGGTAGATGAGCCATTTGTCTATGACGAGGTTCTTGGTATTCGTAATGTTGATAATGGCGAGGTGGTGGCAGATATGGATGGTAGTATTGCTGGTCCTCATACTCCTCATCATCAAAATCCTGGCACTTCGCGTGCAACTCCGAAGGACTGTGCGCTGCTCTGTACATTCCATCATCTTCTTCTTCATATCCTTTAGATTCCTGAAGGTCCAACAGATGCGATGGAGGTAATGGAGAGATTTTGCTACAAGCTGACATATCCGGATGAAAAAACTTCTTCGTCACCCTAATCATCGTCGACGTTGGCGTCGATGGGCTTCTAGTAACAGCTGCTAAAAATCCTGGCGTCGACGACGGAATAGTCATCAACGGAATCGTCGTCAACTGTGTCGCAGTCGACGGTTCTGTCGTCAAGTAACTCCTCGTTGATGGTACGATCATCAGTGACAGACTTGCCGTCGATGAAGACGTCGATGATATCTTAGACGGTTTCAATGAAATTCTCACCGTCGGCGAAGGCAGAGCAGCAGTCGACGTTGGCAGCGTCGGCAATAACTTCGACGATGGTATGGGTCCGGAAGTAGCCATGGGAGTCCCCGTGATTGATGTCGACGGGGCAGATGATGTGACTGTGTAACTTGCCGTCGTCGATGACCCTGTGGCTGTCTTTGACGGTGTCATCGTCAACGGGGATTTCTCCATCCTGCCATTACCAGGATCAGATGAAGACGCTCAGTGTTTCTTCTCTTCTTTCCTCAAGGAGTAGAAGAGAGAGAGGTTGAGGGTTCAGAGGACACTTTAGATAGCTTCTCCTTACTTGAGCCCCTGCTTTCTGGAGAGGATTTGAGGTGTTTCCTGTCCTCTCCAGAGCCTTTCTCCTCAGACCTGGAGCTTTTACGAAGTGTAGATGATCCATCATTGTTCTCTTCCGACGATTTCTGGTGCTTAGTGGACTGTAACCACAAAAGCAACCCCCATTCTCTGTCTCTCAAGGTCTTAGAAGAGAAAGTGTGACAGTGTTTGCACTGTTTTACCCCATGGGCTGGATGAAGGCAGTAGATGCAGTCCTTGTGAGGATTATCAATATGAACCCTTTTCTTGCCACAGGTTTGGCAGAGCCTAAAGAGTCCTATCTTATCAGAGATAATGAACAGACTTTTGAAGAAATAACCTGAAAGGTTAGATAAAATTGAATGGAACTCAGGGAGACTCCCTTCACACATGACGTGCAGTGAAAATCTGAGGGAAACTACCTTTGCTGGGAAGGTTCTAGAGGGTGCTAACAGCTGATTGGCTGCATTCAGCCTTTGATCTTTATTTGAAAAAGGACATAGATAGGCTATATTAACATGGCTCAGGGTCATTATAGCCTATGGTATTTCTGGAATACTGCTTGTTTATACCGTGGGATTCCCATCTCGACGGCGGGGAATGATTCAGGCATGTGAATCTATGAAAGATACCCCAATACGGGTTAACGGAAATGACGTGGAGCTGAGTGCCGGGCCGTCACCAGCTTTCGGGACGGCTCCTGAAAAACCTTCGGGTTCATTGCCTGGCACTCTGAGCATGACTTTGGGTCGTGGTGGCGCTCCAGGCACCAGAGGCACACGAGGTGCAGACCCGTCACGAACATCTTCCGGTGGCAGGTGCCGCAGTGCTTGAAGCCGGTTCTACGCTGGGACATCCTTGACGCACCAAGAGTTCCAAGACTCAAAATAGAAGTTGACTAAAGTTGAAAAAGTCTAGCCAAAAAAATGGCTAATGGGTAGCTCTCTCCGGTTCTGCACTTAGGCTGGCAAGGAAAAAGTAAGAACTGACATCCGTGCCCATGGGCAGCATCTATATAGGTCCCGTCATGACATCCCGGCACAAACAACTACAGATGCAGAGCAGACTGACGCCACCTAATTAGGGGCACAGCTGTTGAAAAATCTCTTGATCCAGACAGACGCCTGGGGAAATTCTAAGGTAAGGAACCTACAGCTAATACTCTCTATCTGGCTTAGTATATATTGCTTAATTATGTAAGTGTAACATACTGCACTAATCCCGACAACCCTTAACGTGATTTTAGTGGTTTGAAATAACCTTAGAAAGTTCTCTAAGTGGTAGCTGTGGAGAATAGCCTACAGGGGTAGTCCAGAAGGAGTGTAAAGTAGCTTGTTTCAGCAGTACTTAATCGTATTGTATAGGTTAAGTAAAAAAATAAATATATGTATTCTAATACAAACACTCACGAACTCATTTGTACTATCTCGTACTCAGAGATAGAAACACAATACATAGGAAATAGAGCACGTCAGTAGCACAAATACACAATGGTCTCCAGGGGAGACCAAACCATATACTAAAATAGTGGAATGCGAACCACGACTCAAGTGAAAAAAGGACCCAGAAGACGTAGAATAGCCAGGTACCCAAGGAACCAACCAACGTGAGATCTAGGAACCCCGCGGAGGTCGTGTGCAAGGTGGGAACATGACCATGTGCTCAATGTTAGTCAATAGGTAAGTCGCAGTTGCAATTTTAAAGGAGTAGGACCCTTCCCTGCAGACCCTGAAGAAACCCAGTGGTAGACGGAAGGTTGGAGAGTCACCCCACCCATGGATAACCCAGGAACCAGGATCCCTAAACCAGGGAAGTCAGGTGTATAGGTGTCAAGTGATGACGGAAACCGCTGTAGACCACAATGGAAGACTTCGGGACACCTGTGTTGCTGAGCCTTTCAGAGTCTGTGGGAACCCAGGATCAGTAGATCGGTCAGCTGCCATGCGGTGCCTGCAGATGCAGGGAAGGGATTCCTTCACTCCAAGGGAGATTTCTTCTGGTGTCTTGGATATCCATAGGCCTGGTGAAAAACCTGTATGGAGCATGGCACAAACGTTGCAGAAGTCCAGAGGACAACAAGACAAGGAGCGGCAGGAATTTTCCCCGGTGCAGTATCAGTTCCCAAAGCAAAGTCCAGATGGTCAAAGTTTAAGTGCTATGTGATCTGAATCTTGTCCCACTACGATTCTAGGGACCAACCCACAGGCAAGCCCTCAAGTACCTTTAGGAAAGGGTTGAGACGATTCAGGGGTCCCTCCCAGAGGGGGGCTGGAGAGTGGGGAGGATAGTCCCATGTCCTTTGCCCAGTTTCGCTCTCGAGCGGGTGTCAAAAGCTCCCTGAACTGGTTTGAACTGGAGTATGCAATGAGGGTGCCAAATGTACCCTTCAAGCAGTCTCAGTGGCGCTGACAAGTACCCCCACCCTGTCCCAATACACTAACTCTTGTCTGGGAGGTGGTCACACCGCCCTGTGACAGGACAGGATACCTATTGTTCTGCCTTGCCCTTCTCGAGCTTGGCTCAGCAACAGGAGAGCAGAAACATGTCTCTGACAGGCAGCAGCCCTAGCTTCCGGTCTGGTTCTGGAAGACTGGTACCGAGAGCACTGAGGGCCTCCCAGGGGAGGTTTACAGTGCATGGAATCATGGTGTGGGGTATGATTCCAACATGTTTGATACCAAACATGACCGAGTTTGTCACAGCCAGTTTAGGGATGTTTATTGTGTAATGACGCATGGCCACTCTATATGTCGTTATGGCTGTTGCACTTACAACCCAGAAGAATGGACTCCAAAGGTTGTAAGGGTGCCCTGCTCATGCAGGGGCACCTTCACACTTAGGACCCAGCCACCTGCCACTAGGATTGAAAGGCCTGCCTTAGGGTTGACTTATAGGTTTTAAGTGTGGTGACCTCAGACATAGGGAAACCTATATCTGTAAGTGGTATTAGCACCAGCTTTGGTCTCTCATGGGTGGCATAATACATGCTGCAGCCCATGGGAGACCTCTTATGTACCTATGCCTTGGGTACTTTAGTACTATATACAAGGGGCTTACAAGGGTACACCAGTACCCAATCTGGAGGGTACCTTGGTACTCATCATGTCCAGTTTAGGGAAGAAGCACATAGATTGGGGTCCTGATTAGCAGAATACCAGTCAGACTAGTCAGGAAATCATAATGACACCAGCAAAAAGTGGGGATGACCATGAAAGCCGATCCTAAACTACACCATTGTGCACCAGCCAGGGAAAGGTCAAAACCCTGCCGACTACTTTGCCAATACAGTGTCAGGGTACCTCTTCTTTAGTGGCTGAGGCCTACGTGAACTTCATTGTGAAATACAGCACTTCTGCCACTGTGTCCGTGGAGCAAATAAGTGCTGCTACAAATGCATACAGAAATATGCTCATCCTCTAAGACATTACTATGCATCAATCCTGGAGAACACATGCTCGAACTCTTGATAGCAACAGTAAATATCAGAAATTCAAGAATGTACATGATGAACTATCAGTTACACAAGAATTCATCTTGCGCGTGTCGAGATTGGTACTCCTGAAAGTCTATGGAAGCAAGTTATTGAAGTAGCGCATAAAGGACATCATGACATCGTGGAATTGTCGCCACAAAGCAAGCCCTCCGGGACCATGTTTGGTTCCCTCATCTTGATGAGTGAGTTGAGAGAGAGCTCCAGGCTTCAAATTTGTGCAACTGTTGATCTCTCAAAACAACACAGAATCCTTTGAACATGTCAGATATTACAAAACATGCCTAAGTCAAAAACTGCAGTTGATTTCTTTGGACCCTTTGCAAATGGCCATTATCTCATGGTAATCGTAAATGCGCACTGCTGGTTTCCTCTGGTGGAAGACCTTTCGTCAATCACTCATGATTGCGTAATTGAAAGACTAGAAGGCATATTTGTAACCTGGGGTGTTCTGTCCATTCTACAATCTGACAAAGGCCCATTATTTAATGGTCAGCAATTCAAAGACTTCCTCATTCATTTAAAGATCAAGCTTTAGAAAAGCATACCCTTATGGTTACAGGCTTATGGCGTTGTTGAACATTTTATGAGCACTCTTAAGAAGGCTATCCAGCGAGTTGCTCTAGCAGGACTTGAGCTCAAGTCAGTTCTTCATTCTGCTCCTCTTGCCTACAGATTTACTCCCGTTCTACAACCGGTGAAAGCCAGGCCACTCTGATGTTCAGGAGAGCTATGGGTACCAAGCAGCCCCAGTGGAACACTGAAAGAACAGTTGATGCCAAAAATGTTTGACTCACTGATTCTTCCTACAAGTCCAGAATGAAGACTTATGCAGACAAGCGTTGATGTGCTTTGGACATTACGTTTCAGAAGGGGGATCATGTCCTCAAGCAGAGGCGAAAATGCAAATCTGATGCTCCATTTGATGCTGCTCCATTGCAAGTTGTGACTAGTAAGGGACACATGGTTGCTGCTGACTGTCCTGGAAAGTCTATTACAAGGAATTCCTCACATTTCAAGCACTTGCCTTGGAGTCTGCTGCCCCCCGGCCCCCATAAATCCAGCAGTAGACCCCAGGGGAATGTGCCCATGGGCCAAAATCAGCCCAGAGAGTGGGGCCACGTAGCCCCCTCCCCTAAACAAATGAGACGGGCCCGGAGATGGAGTCGAAGGGGTCAAAATCTGACCAGGGAGGGGGCTCTGTGCCCCCCTCCCACATTGGCTGCATTTGGGGGGGTTGGCATGGCGTGGAGTTAGCTGCATGTGGAAGGCTGGTCAAAGGCCGTGCTCAGCAATGGTTGGATTAACGTATGGTAATTAAATATTACTTTACATTTAAAAATATCTTAGAACTTCACTGAAAAAACATTAAAATTAACTAAATTAAATTAAAAGAAAATACAATTTAAAATAACTGTAGAATTTAACAGAAAAAAACCAAAGGTTACAAGGACGTTATAGTTAGGAAATAAAATTTAAAAGAGACATTATAGTTCAGTTTAGATTTTAAACACAGAAAACCAAAGAAATTCAACAGTTATAGTTATACAGTTATATAGTGATAGCTATACTTATCGCAAGAAACTATAACTCGTGCCATAAGGTAACTATAACTCGCACCGTCGGCATGGCGGGGGCGCGAGTTATAGATTCTTGAGATAAGTATAACTATAAGTGCTGAATTGGAGGGGGGCAGAGCCAGCCACCATTTTTCTGAGGACAAAGGCAACTTAGCTTCCTGCCGCCTGCGATGTTCCTGGTCTCATCTAGCAACCTCTACCTTCCTGCTTCCACAGTAAGGCTCGCTAGATTACCCAGGACTTTGAGGGGGCGGTTTGCAGTGCTACGATATATGGAGTATGGCTGACTTCTTCCGGCTCCAGCGTCGACGCTCTATTCAATATGGCAGCCCTACTTTGTTTGCAGTGGCCACCTCCCTAACTCCAGCAGCGGTGAAATTTTACGGTGGTAGTGCCTCCCCTTATTTGGACACTTTGCAGGAGCACAGACTTGAGAGCCCCCGCAACCTCCTTCTTCAGGCTGCGGTGCTGTCGCACATATGTCTACTTGACTCCATGGCTCACACAGACCTGAAGCCCTGCATAGGGCTGTTTTCAAGTCATACGTGGCTGTGGTGGTGAGTTTAGTGGGGCTGGTGACCTCCTTTCTTATTTCTGCTAGGGTGCCACGGACTGGTCGGCCCCCCACTGCCTCTGGAGCCCCGAGCTTTAGTGTTTTGTTACTGCACCTGTCCTCCTGGCCTACAGCGCTGTGCTGCCTTACAGGCAGGGGGCCATCTGCTGTTCTGGTATTGTGACAGCCCACACTGCAGTGACTTTTACAGGGCACCTCCAGAGTATTTGGAGCCACTCCTTCCCTGTCGGAGTTCGTCTGCCTAGAGGCGGGGGACTGGTGTGTTCCCTCGTGGGGGGCCGCCTTATTTCAATCCTGCTATTCTTCTCTCCTGGCTAGTTTGGGGTCTCATACACTCCATTTCAACATCCTGGTCTTTTGCTGTTCCGTCCCACTTTGTGGCATCAAGGGGTTGGTGACATTTGCTGTGAATTCTGTCTGTCACTCTGCTTAGAGCATCTGCCAGCATGTTGTGTAGACCTGGAACATGCTCGGTTTTGAGAGAGATTCCTTGTTCTGTTGCCCAATCCCACAGTTCCTGCGCGTCTGTAGAAAGCGTGAGAGATTTTGTACCTCCCTGTTTGTTTATGTAAAACATACTAGTCGTGTTGTCCATACGGACAAGAACAGAAAAGCCCGCTATCTTCTGAAGGAAGGGCTGTAAGGAAAGTAATGTGGCCTTTAACTCCAGGCTGTTCATATGGCTTTGATTTTGGGTATTGGACCATTTGCCTTGAATTTGAAGGTCCTGCAAATGGCCTCCCCAACAATCCATGGAAGCATCCGTAGTCAGGATGAAATCTGGTATTTCTTGCAAGAAAGTCAATCCTTTTGAAAGGTTCGGGGTATGGTACCACCATTTCATTGCGGTCTTCATGGCTAGGGTAATGCGAATGATGTCTTAGAAAGATCCAGATGTTTGAAGCGATTGTTTCTGTAATTATTCCTGGAGAGGTCTCATTTTGAGTGTGGCCAAAGGAACCAAATCGATCGCTGATGAGCACATCCCTATCACCGACTTGTATTTTCTCACTGAAATGGACATTTTTCTTGAAATGCTCTTTGCCAAAAGACGTAGCCGGATTTGACATTCCTCTGACAAGAATGCTTTGCATTGGATCGTGTCCAGTCTGGCTCCCAGGAAAGGTACGGTATGACTGGGGATGAAAGAGGATTTTCTGACACTGACCGTCAAACCTAGTTTGTTGAACAGTCGCAAATAAGCGCTAGTGGTTCTGGGTGCTTGTTTTGCTGTGGAAGTGTGATGTATTCCTATAGGTTCTGTATCAATCCCCCTATTCCTGACCCTATTCTGGTTAACAAGTTAACTAGCAGCCATCCCATGAGGCAGAAAACCCCCATGATGCAGGAATCGTTATCTGATAAGGCCACACTACGGCACAGGAACGTGTTATCTGATTAGGTCATAACGCTTGCCATCTAATTAGACAAGCGATATTCCTCCAGCCCCTGATAAGGCATACGGAGTCCTCAAAACAAATCAAACCTATGACAGACCTGGGAAAAACCCTGCGGCCATTGTTTTGATTTCACCGAGAACTTCAGCAAAAGAATGTGCTAACGACCAGGTCGTATGACATCCTTATTGACGTATCTATGTCCATCCTTACGTCAATCTCGGCACCTTAAAGGTATAAATATTACCGATATTGCCCTATGCAAACACACGCGGTGGTGACGAGATCGGAGCAGCCAGACTTGCCGAAGCCCAGAGCAGAGCAGACCCCGCTGGCACAGCCCCGCCTTCCTGACGCGCTGAGAACGAGAAGCTGCCTTTTCTCCTGCCGAGAAATCCAGCTCCGGCGCTTCCGGGTAGCCCTCGCAGGCAGCCTGGAATATCGAGACCAGAGACGAGAGATACCATCCCTCATTCATTCTAGATTTCAGGTACAGAACTGAATAACCCCTCGCAGAGAATTCTCTAGTCAGTCACTTGGCAAAACAAACTTAACTTAAACTGTAACTTTCTATTCCCGCCCACGTATTAGGCTTAGGTCAGGTACACGGGGTAGGCGTAGTTAGAAACACCAGTTGAGTACGATTAGTCAAATGTAAATGTGTATGTATTCATTTTATTCATTTTAAACCATCATATGGCTTAGAAACCATATCAATGTTTTTACAGTATTATTTTATACTTCTGCTTTTAATGTATGCACTTTACTTAACCATAAGTATTGCAATAATATCGATCCATTTCTCTTGTATGAGAAAAGAGACTGATCAATAAATAACATCTTTTATTGAACACGCCCGTCTCTTCCTGTTCTCTACAATCTGGTGAGACTAAGAATGCACGTACTGACTGAGTAAAATAGGTCGTCTTTTGTTTTCACACGACTCTAGAGATACACTCTTGATTAGGGGAGAGCAAAGTTGTCATGTTCTATGGTTGTCAGAAACTAAATCCCTTCTTGTCTATCCAGGGAGGTTCAACTCCTCCTTGCCTATTCGAGAAAGTTTCTAGTGAACTCTGAGCTAGCTGGCAAACCCAAAACTTTAAGTCTAATATCGACAGTAGTAGACCTAGTTAACGTCTGGTCTAGGCCTATACTATTGAAGGTATTATTCCAATGCGCAGAGCCTATTGGGATAATAGGAACTACACTACATGGCGCCCAACGCGTTTGGAAGGGCGATAAAACTAACGTAAGACATTTAGAGTAACTCAGTCGTGCTTTTTCACTCAGACCCCTTTTTCCCATAATACTCCAAAGACGTCTGGAGTGGGTGAAAGGTAATATCCGCCAGACCTCGCAGGAGGAAACTCCTATGTATGGTTCTTGGTTTAGTCAACGTTGAAGGATACACTGTTCCAAAATATTGTGCATCTAATCTTTGTTTCCATAAGAAACCTGATCTGCAAACAAACTAAATAACCTTCCTGTCGGTAAAATGGGAGACAGTGATGAAGAAAGAGAGACAGTTAGGATAGCAACTGAACTCGCAGCAGCTGATAATGCACTGCAAGACGCTGACCAGGATATAATACTCATCCCGGTCATCAAAAGGAAATCTATAACCTTAAAACTTATAGAAAATGGACTGACACCTAGAGGTGGCACAGTCATATTCGTGATTGAGGCACACGAATATCGGCAGACAGAGGTATACTATTCATGGATACATTTTCCAGCAGCAAATGCTGTAACAAAGTACTTCCACTATTACAAAACAGAGGACCCTCCTAATGAGTACACTCCTTTCGAGGAGGTGGAAGTACCACTTAAATTTCAAGAGCATCTGCTCTTATTTAATGGCGCCCTAAAACATAATAATCACATCACCAGGCTCGGTCCCTTAGGTAGACCAGGAGCAACGTGGCCGGTCCTAGCCGGATACACACCACATCCAGACATCGATGGGATGTCTGCAGCAGAGCTTTTGACACAGCTAAAACAATTAATAAAATTACATAGACAATTAGTCCAATATGTGATGCGGACTTCAACAATTCAACCAGCAATTAAAATTCCACAGCTGACCCCTCACCAGGGGAACACAAATAAAATTACACCACAAAACATACAGTCCTGCCTAGGTAAAGTACCGGCTAAACTGGAACAAATACCATTCTGGCTAGCACAAAAAATCACCCAAATAGAGGCGGTGTTTCCAGACACCACCCCGTTAGAAAAACACAGGATTCTGACTATCTGTCTTCCAATGGGAATCGCACCACACGTGGAGGACTGTGACACTTGGGGTACAGTCTTTGCTTCCATCTACACAAAAACGCACGGTGTTCCATCCATTTCGGTAATACCAGATGTGCTAAAACAAATTCAAGACGAATACGGTCCAGAACCCGCTTTAACTCTTGGTATGAAATTACTAAAAGACTTCAAGCAGGTCTCGGCTATATTATTAGCCAACATAAAGGGAGAAGCAGCAAACGTGGCGATCCGCCAGAGGTTAAAGGAGACAGATATAGCAGACCAACCAGCTGAAATTGCCAGAATTATAGAAAAGTCCTATGAGGAACTAGGTAGAGATAGTTTAGGTGGAATACCAGTAAAATGAATTTGGGTAGGAGAAGCACACCTATTTTCACGATTTCCAAATGAGTATTTTTTATTGATAATCTACGCGTGCAACAATGGTAGCACGTTTGCCCTCACGTGGAATACCAGTAAAACCACAACTGATTGAAAGTCCTGAAAAAATATTTTTTAATAATAATTCAACATCACAAAAAAAGAGCTGGGATGGAAACAAACAATCCAATCCTAAAGAAAAGAAATTCCAGTCCAGAGGAAGGTCTCCTCGGCGAAGAGAAAAGTCTCCGAACCAAAGACACAGGTCACCCCAAAGTGACCCCTCTGGGAAAAGATATAACCTTAGAAATAGGGATAATATAAAGAAGCCTGATAGATATCAAGACATTGATACACGTCCCTCTCAATCTTTTCAGACTTCCTCGCAGAAATCGGAAAGAAGAGGACGATCAGAACAAAGAGAAGAGCACGCCAAGTCCAAAGACAAGGAACCTGCTCATCTAAAAAAGAAACTACAATTTCCAAAAAAGAAGGTAGCCAGTATCAAGGTAGTTAACAATGCCGAGAATACTGAGGACACAACTGAAAAACGGAGAATGGGCTCAGACAATGCTAGACAGCGCAGCAGAAGTGAGCATAGCTCGCAAAGTCCTTATGAATCATCTGGAGACAGTGGACACGAATGAATATCTTCAAGTGGAAACTGCAGACACCAGAGTTAGCAAACCTCACAAAATATATGAAATAACTTTACGTATAGAAGGGGATAAGACTAGAAAAATAAGGGGACTATTTTGGGATAATCTCTCCAAGGGCTATGACATCCTTCTAGCTGAAAAAAACTGGCCACCAGAATTTGTCAGGGAGTGCCCTCATGGCGAAGAAATAATTATGCCTGCCTTCAAAAATCATATCCCAATTCATAAAAAATACACACTTGCCAGAAAGTGGGCAGTAGCTCAAGCTCCTGTTTTATATAAAAATCATGTAGGATGGGATGAGGACTCTCCTCCTCACAAAATCCAGTTAAAATCACAACCTACTGCACAAAGACAGTACCCAATTAAGCAAGAAGCTAAAAAACAGGTAAAAGAAATCCTAGATCAACTAGAATACCAGGGGGTGATTGAAACTTGCACCTCACAAATGAACAACCCTTTGTTTCCGGTCTCCAAACCAGACAATTCATATCGTCTAGTTTTGGATTACCGACACCTTAACTCATGTTGCAAAACTTTTGCAGTACAAAACTCGCACAGTGCTGCACTAATGAATAACATAGTGCGCAAAAAATACAAAACAACATTAGACATCTCTAATGGATTCTTTTGTCAAAACATAGCACCAGAGAGCAGATATTTGTCTGCATTTTCAATAAATGGCACTCAAAAACAATTCTGTCGGTTAGCCCAGGGGTACAAGAATAGCCCAGGGGTATTCTCAGCGAGAGTAACAGAATTACTACAAACATATGATGACGAAGCATTATCTTATGTCGACGACATATACCTAACAGATGATGACTTGGATACTCACTTGAAGAGAGTGAACACCATAATACTTGGGTTCGCAGCAGAGGGTTACAAATTCAACTTTAAAAAATCCAGAATTGCCCATCTAACAGTCCTATTCTTAGGATACGAATTATCAAGTGAAGGCAAAAGCCTGGCTGACAATTTCCTAGAGAAATGTGCCGTACTCCAAGCACCTAGAACACTAAAAAACTTACAGTCAATTCTAGGCTTCCTTAATTTCGGAAGAACATACATTGCAAATTACGCAGAAAGGGTCAAACCCCTTTATGATCTAATAAAACCAGATTTTAAAAGAACCAATTGGTCTCAAATACACACAGAAATTTTGAGATCCTTACAAACAGACATGTTAATTAAAACAAAATTAGAAACACGTGATAACACACGCAATCTTGTGATTCGAGTCATCCCAGGAAGATGCGGATTCACATACCTGACCTCTAATGAGGGAGAAAAGGTACAAATTGCATTCAAATCACACTTGTACACAGAAGCTGAAAAGAAATTCAGCATTAAAGAAAAAATTGTTCATGCAGTTCAAACCGCAATAGCTAGAGAAAAAGATCAAGCTGACGGTAGACATATCACAGTCAGAACAGCAGAATCAGCCTTTGAGGCATTAACAACACCGCGTAATTTACCAACAACAACATTGAATCCGGAATGGATACAATGGGTGAATTCAATTACAACGGACAAAGTATACTACTACTTTGATCCAGAACTAAAGGATTTGAAAAATCTAGAATATGAAAGAACATTCCCTCTGCCAATCGACATTCTGCCCTTACGACAATACGCTTGCGTAATCTATACAGACGGACATGCTCAACCATCCGTTTGGGGAGAACAAGCATACAACCCCACATGTGAGATTACAAAAGAAGTGTGGCGCGGAGGTAAATTAAGACCTCTATTAACAAAAACACACTCAGTAGAAACTAATTCAGAACATAAGACTGAAATAATAGCATTGAAAATGGCGCTAGATAATGCGGATCGCGAATTCCCGACACTTATAGTGTCCGATTCATATTACTGCGTCAAATCATATAATAAGGATTTGCAGACATGGAATCAAAACGGTTACAAAGATGACACAGATGCAACAATAAAGCAGAAACTGCTTTGGGAACAAATAGCTCTTTTACAAAAAGAACTACCAAAGACTCACGTGATACACTCACTGAGTCATCAGCGTGATGGCGTTCACATTGCAGGGAATTCATTGGCTGAAACAGCCACAGCGGGAGCAACTAAATCGGCTTCCGTAGCTCGAAAAAAGCGTACAGTGAAGTATATTGACGGTGAAACAGTGCTGGCGGTGAAAACGTCATCAAAAGGCGACTGCTCAGCGCTGCCGATCAACTATCCACTCAATTACACATATATAATCGATGCAAACTCCGTCCCTTTTGCTCGAATCCCTGGAGTGGGGGATAGAGTAATTCCAAACATGGACAGGAGAAACTTGTTAATAGCAGACGCACATATGGGCGAGGGTCTCAGACACCTCAAACTAAAAGATTCTCTGGAAGAATTACAATCAAGGTACTGGTGGCCAGGCATGAGCCTGCATCATACGATTTTTGTAAAGAACTGCCCAAACTGTAACAGAAATCGCATTGGTGAGAGAAACGGTGTAATACCGTGTCGTTTCACTCCAGAAAAAATCAACAGTAAAAAGCAAAGCGTCCGATTAACATATACAGGCTAGTTCCACTTATAATGTAGATCACCAGCACTCGGCTGACGTCTGGACTGTTATACAAAGATTTGCGAGTCTAAATGGCATATACGCTAAGAGCATGCTACGTTTGACCATTGTTTTCAATCTGGCCCTCCAGCCTGAGGGGAAACATGGCCAAATGAGCATAGCACAGCGGGAATCTTCTCACTTCCTTCCTGAGGGATACGGGATGGTGTAAAGAAAAAACCAAGGCATAAAGCTATCTATAACAGAAAGGATATTAGGTTCGGGAGCTGGGTGGGTCAAACATCTAATAAGTGTCCAACGTAGTCTAAATAACTTGCCAAGAAATTCTCTGAAGGGATTCAGTCCGTACGAATTATTGTTTGGAACTAGGATGTTAGTCTTAGACCTCGACAGTCAGACTTCAGTGGTGAAGGAAAAAAGCTTTGATATCAAAGATCGTTTGGCTGTTTTACAGGACTTAAATGAAACAAGAAAAGACCTGAGCAACATAAAGTTGAAACAGCAGCCAACAACCACTGAAGAACCACCACCTGTCCCAGCAAGACCTGTCTGGATTCCAAAAGTCGGGGATCTAGTCAGAGAAAAGATCGCGGTAAAGAAGGAATTTGGGCCTTCTTACAGAAAAGCAGTTCCTGTCTTGTCTATCAACGGGACAAGATCAGTTGTACTACCGCCGCTTGCTGGTAAAAAGGAGAACCGAGTTGTATCCATCGACCTGGTAAAACCACAATCATGTGGCCGATAACAAACAGTAGGCCAAGTGGACTCCCGAGAAGTAGTAGAACACCAAGATTTGCTACTAACACAGAGGTTCAATCTAAGAGGCTAATCACATTCGAAACGCCTACAGAACCACAACAAGGACTATGCAATAATGCAATGGAACTTAGACCTCTGAAAACCCAAATAAAAACATTTAGCAGAGACACACCAATCTATAATGAAGTAACAAACGAATATGCAAGAAACAGTAATGCTGAAGCAATTGGCACAATTGACAGAACTGCATCCGGCTACTTCATAAACTTCGATGATTCCTCTGAAGACCTAAGTGAATCAAAAACACAGCCATCAACAAAAACCTTTAAAGATAAAGTTAAAGTACTTTTGAAACAACTGAAAGAAACATATCTGATTTCTCCATGGATTGAATTTTGGGTGGGTTTTGGTGCATTTATCCTCATACTTTGGCTCATCATGGTACTAACTTTGGGACGCTTCATTGAGGGAAAATATGCTAAAATGGACACAGCAAGTCAGAAAATCAACTTGATCCTCAAACCACACACATCTTCACACGTCGAGAAAAGAGAACTTTCTTCAGTCAACTTCACAGCCAATCCTATACCAGGTGGGGTAGCATGGGACAATACTGACTACGAAATTTATGGTCCGGTTGAAATCCTGAAATATCCACACCAAATTAAGATCTCGTTGAGTGACTTTGTAAAACCAAGCTCATTTGCTGATGATTGGGACTTTGAAAGTATAAATAACATGATGTCTGACTTAGTGATGTCTGCTAAATTTACCAAACATGATTATTTGCAGGGTTCGACAAATTATGATAGTATGTACTGTTATAACCACTATGGTAACCATTTTCTACATAGATCTGCACAACCTAGAAATGTTTTAAATTATAATCAATGGGAACATTGTGCAACCCCTCCAAAAGGAAGATCAAGAACCGTTTATGACAAATATTCATACTTTTCAGGTTTTAACACAAGTAATGCTGAAACATTTTATTTCAAATTGTCAAATAAGACAGGGACAAAGACCATGATAACAAACACGAAATTGATATATTCAGACTCATTCTTTGAACAAATGAATACTTTAGGTTTTGATTATTGGGACAAAAATGTTGAAGTAAAAAGTGTTTGGGGTACGAAAGAATGGCAAGTACAAGGTATAGAATCTTTGTTTAGAGCCTGCATGATCCCAGAACAAATTATATTTTTAAATGACACTGTTCAACAAACCACCTGTCTTGGCTTAGCCAAAATCAAAGACTTGAATAAACCGTCTATTCCAAAACCAACAATGAACAGCAATAGCTCTACAGATGAGGAGATAGACGTAAATTATGTATTAAACCAAAACAGAACACATCCTGATTGGAAAAAGTGGTTGATCTGGCCCACAGATACTAATAACTGTCAAGACAGATTCCTGAACAAAACACAGGGGTTCAAAATGACCAGGCCAGACCCTAGATATTCCCAAAGACAACACCCAGGAATAATAACCACCTACAGTGTGGGCAAATTATGCCTTCAGTGGCTACAGACTTCCACACTGGCAGAAATTAAGCAACACCTAACTTTACTTACTGATGGTGCTGACTTGCGTGATTTCATTATGGGACCGCGCAAACAGCGTCAGAAACGTTTCATAGCAGCCTCTGTATATGCAGCATACAACGAGGCCTGGAAGGTGACTCAAATTGAGACAGCAGAAAGAATACGGGAAATTGACCGTATTAATTTGGAAAAATCACTTTCTGTAGTGGACAATGGGTTAATGACTCTGTCCTCCAGAATTTTTTCTCTGGACAGCATTGTGTCTTCAGCAATCGACATACTATCGCAAGACTTACTGTTGTTACAACACGGTCAGTCTCAATTGCGTTTTATTGTACAGCTTGGCTGGACGTTACAAAATCTGCGTTCAGGCTATGTGCCTTGGCGTTTAATCAACACAACGTCACTATTCAATATCTTTAACCTTACTGATAAACAAATCAGTATGGCACAAAAGGGTGCTGATTATACAATCCTGAGCATTGAGAAACTCGAGAGATTACCAGTGACAATGTCAGAACGACCTGTCAGTGAATGGATAATACATGGGATAATTAATATTCCAATATCAACCTTCAGGTTTCAATACTGCCAAAAATATATACAGGCTGGCATGTACGAAAAATTGGGAAAGGGGTACATTAAAACAACATGGAACCTGCCCTATTCACATGCATGTGTCAGTAATAAAGGACAGAAAGTGTTTCTTAGTGGCAATAATTGTGCAATGTCACTAAGCGGTACACTTCTGTGTAACGGAATTAGTTTGCATGGAGCCTGTGAAGGGAACTCAAATAACCTTTCATGTCACCAGCTAGGCTCACCTGCGACAGAGATAGAACCATTCTTTCAAAGACTCTATAATGGGAGTTACATTCTAATTGTGGACCGCAGATGTTGTAGTCTTATGCCAGGGACTCCTTATCTCGTAACCACGACTGCGAAGGTCAAGTGCTGTGGACGCTTATTGTTCCCCAGCTCCCTTCCAGACAGGGAGGCAAGGGCATGGCCCAACTTGAAAATTACTTCTATTCGAATAGATACTTTAAGCAGAATGAAAACAGTGCTTCTTCAGACGCCGACCAGGCTCACGTCATCAAAAGAAACGTATGATCTCCTAGTCGCAAGGACGACTGCAGAGATTCACTCCTTATTATCAACTAATTCCCCCATACATTTCGCAGAAATCCTGAATGAAATCTTAAATATTTCTGATACCAGTGGAGTCTCAAAAGTATTTAAGACAGTATTTTCGATGGCATTAACACCATTCAAAGCCATACTGGGTATTTTTCCAGACTTCGTCCATTCGATTTTTGGCGGACTTCCCCTCATTTTGGGACTAATTGCAGGAATCCTATTCTTAGTCCTTATATTTCGTTATGGCAAACCATGTCACAGACAAAACACCTGCGACAAGGGAAGAAACAATCCTAGCCATTGGATACCGGGACCGGATATCAAAAATCCTGGGACTAACCCGGCTTAGAGACCTGAACATGACTTGGTTTCTTTCATTTCGACCAATGTGGCATCGATGTGTTTTACCTGTATTAAGGTGCTTGCTATGCGGAGAAGAATGCGTGTTAGACACCTGTCTGACGCTACAATCAGATGCGCCTATGGATGCAGAAACATTGTTGAGTCCGATAAAGGCTCATGCTTTGTGCTGCCCTCAACGGCTACCAATCCTGATGACGGCATTCGTGGAGGCTTCACCACTACGATTAAGGGGTAGTGAAGTTCAAGATGAAAGCAGCATTGATCACGACCTTCTGTCAGCGACACAAATCAAAATGTCAATGGAGACAATCATGCGCACGAATGCATGGTTACACCTTTTTCCGAGTTAGTGGAACTCTCCCAGGAAGCTGTTGACAACTTTTTCGAGAGTCTAAATGATATGATGTTCTCACCAGAGCAGAAATAGAGACTTTTGAGCAAGCTCGCACACGGCGTTCCCTGAATTTGGCCTTCAACTAGAATAGCAAAATACCATGAACACTTTTCCCTCCAGTTCACGGACAGCAATTTTTTCAGCAGCCCCAATATATTTTTGCATATTTTTCGGGACACTATCTTCTGCTTAAAGTAAGAACTATTCTTAGAGAACTAAAATTTCTATTTTTAGATACTTTATAGACATTAGCTGCCCGCTGGTATATTCATAATTATTTTATTCTGTGATGGAATGGTCTCGAAACTTTTTTCTGTATTAAGAGCCATTTCATGTGTAAATTCTCATATACAAGCTAGTGATGATGTATAGATATGCGTGATTACTTTAGCATTATTCTACAGCTTGAGTGCAGCTTGAGTGCATATATTACATGTGACTGTTTTTTCCGTATATTTGATAATTTCAAAATGCATTTATGTATTTTGGGGTGGCAAGGTATACACGATACCCTACAGTATGTTTTACTATGCATAGATTCGTAAATATGTCCATAGTTAGCGTGGAGTGGGTGTGATGTATTCCTATAGGTTCTGTATCGATCCCCCTATTCCTGACCCTATTCTGGTTAACAAGTTAACTAGCAGCCATCCCATGAGGCAGAAAACCCCCATGATGCAGGAACCGTTATCTGATAAGGCCACACTACGGCACAGGAACGTGTTATCTGATTAGGTCATAACGCTTGCCATCTAATTAGACAAGCGATATTCCTCCAGCCCCTGATAAGGCATACGGAGTTCTCAAAACAAATCAAACCTATGACAGACCTGGGAAAAACCCTGCGGCCATTGTTTTGATTTCACCGAGAACTTCAGCAAAAGAATGTGCTAACGACCAGGTCGTATGACATCCTTATTGACGTATCTATGTCCATCCTTACGTCAATCTCGGCACCTTAAAGGTATAAATATTACCGATATTGCCCTATGCAAACACACGCGGTGGTGACGAGATCGGAGCAGCCAGACTTGCCGAAGCCCAGAGCAGAGCAGACCCCGCTGGCGCAGCCCCGCCTTCCTGACGCGCTGAGAACGAGAAGCTGCCTTTTCTCCTGCCGAGAAATCCAGCTCCGGCGCTTCCGGGTAGCCCTCGCAGGCAGCCTGGAATATCGAGACCAGAGACGAGAGATACCATCCCTCATTCATCCTAGATTCCAGGTACAGAACTGAATAACCCCTCGCAGAGAATTCTCTAGTCAGTCACTTGGCAAAACAAACTTAACTTAAACTGTAACTTTCTATTCCCGCCCACGTATTAGGCTTAGGTCAGGTACACGGGGTAGGCGTAGTTAGAAACACCAGTTGAGTACGATTAGTCAAATGTAAATGTGTATGTATTCATTTTATTCATTTTAAACCATCATATGGCTTAGAAACCATATCAATGTTTTTACAGTATTATTTTATACTTCTGCTTTTAATGTATGCACTTTACTTAACCATAAGTATTGCAATAATATCGATCCATTTCTCTTGTATGAGAAAAGAGACTGATCAATAAATAACATCTTTTATTGAACACGCCCGTCTCTTCCTTTTCTCTACAATCTGGTGAGACTAAGAATGCACGTACTGACTGAGTAAAATAGGTCGTCTTTTGTTTTCACACGACTCTAGAGATACACTCTTGATTAGGGGAGAGCAAAGTTGTCATGTTCTATGGTTGTCAGAAACTAAATCCCTTCTTGTCTATCCAGGGAGGTTCAACTCCTCCTTGCCTATTCGAGAAAGTTTCTAGTGAACTCTGAGCTAGCTGGCAAACCCAAAACTTTAAGTCTAATATCGACAGTAGTAGACCTAGTTAACGTCTGGTCTAGGCCTATACTATTGAAGGTATTATTCCAATGCGCAGAGCCTATTGGGATAATAGGAACTACACTACAGAAGCCTTGAACAGCCAGTCGTCTACGAATGGGAATACTTGATGACCTTGAGAACGTAAAGCTGCCGCAACAGGTGCCAGGCATTTTGTAAATATCCTGGGCGCCGACTTTAGACCAAGTGGGAGAACCTTGAATTGGTAGTGGGTATCAGCCACTGCGGATCGGAGGAATGCTTCCGATGAATGGGGATGTGGAAATAAGCGTCTTCCAAATCGAGGGAAGTCATGAAATCTCCTTTGTTGAGACGTCGTAAGATCTTGGTCAAAGTTACCATCCTGAAAGTTTGCTTCCTTAGGAATTTTTGTAACTTTCTGAGATCCAAAATTGGTCTTCATTCCCCTGACTCTTTCATGATCAAAAAGAAACGGGAATAGAAAGCTTGTCCAATGTTTGAGAAAACTGGATATCTTCGCACCCACGGGAGGGGAAATTGAAGGGGAAGATGGTACCCAGGTAAAATCATTGCCTTCTTCCGTTTTCTCTGTTCTCTTTCAGCCCCCTTGCCGAGAGAAACCAGCCGTAGCCGGTTGACGGTAGGCGGGTTGATAGGATTGCCTATATTGTGTCTGGTAGGGCTGGTATTGTTGCGCTCTTTGGTAGTTCCCTCTGTAAGTGAAAAACCCACGTCCTTTAGTTCCTCTTTCTGTATTGAAGGGAACCTAAAGATTTGGCAGTGTCTGTGTCCTTTTTGATGGCAAGAGCACTACATCAATATGTTTGCTGAATAAGGCTTCTCCATCATATGCCATATCCAGAACTTTTGGTTGGACCTCTGGTTGCCTTTAACCATCCCTGTTGACGTAACACAGCCACCCCTGCCAGTTGACGGAAACCAGTGTTGGCTATGTCCATAGCACAAATGATTGTTTGAGAGGCTGCTCGTTCTCCTTCTATGAGGATCTTTCTGCCTTTCTGCTTCCTGTCCTCAGGAATAAGATTGAGTTATGGCTGTTGCACTTCCAACCGGGAAGAATGGACTCCAAAGGTTTTGAGGGTGCTCTGCTCATGCAGGGGCAGCTTCCCACTTAGGACCCAGCAACCTGCCACAAGGATTGAAAGGCCTGCTTTAGCGGTGACTTATAGGTTTTAAGTGTGGTGACCTCAGACATAGGGAAACCTACATCTGTAAGTGGTATTAGCACCAGCTTACACAGACTGCAATCGCAGGCCTGTAGGCAGAATTTGAGTGGTCTCTCATGGGTGGCATAATACATGGTGCAGCCCATGGGAGACCTCTTGTGTACCTATGCCTTGGGTACTTTAGAACTATATACTAGGAACTAGTGTACACCAATCTGGAGTGTACCTTGGTACTCACCATGTCCAATTTAGGAAAGAAGCACAAAGACTGGGGTCCTGATTAGCAGGATATCAGTCAGGCTAGTCAGGAAAACATAATGACACCAGCAACAAGCATTGGCATAACCAATAGGTCTCGCATTTGGGACCTTATAAGTGTTTGCCCATGCAACAGGTGATGTTATTGCACCAAGGATATTGTGCTGGATCATTAAACACTTATAAGGTCCTAAAGGTGAGACCTATTAGCTATGCCAATGCTTGTTTTTCATTGGGAGGGTTTGTTTCTGTTGTGGGGGTTTGAGTTGATACCTCGCAACAAAGGGCTACCCCGCAGGTGTAGTGGTACATTCCATGCCACAGTCAGCATCATGTTTGCAGCCCTAAGCTTCTGTTTAAAAACCTACTGCATTATGGGAATTGCGTTCATAATTTTAGTTAAGTCAATGGCATTTCAACTAAACTAACTAGCGTACATCTACTCCGATTGAAAAGGCACTGAATTCCCATTCACCAGACTGATTGATACTTTAATTCAGATGAAATGCTGCCTAAGTACGATTTATACAAATGAAGTTGTACTGAGCCCCATTGCTTTGACTCAAGTGGCACTGAAACTCCAGATTCCATTGCTTAGGTACAAAGAAAACTCAGAGAAAAACAACGACCCGGAGTTCTAGAGGCCTCTGGTAGCTAGGGTGACTGAGGCTATGCATGGCGGATTACCGGCTAGCAAGATTGTTTTCTTGTAGTTGGACACACTTCACTGAAATGGTTTTACTCACCTCTCTTTCCCTCGCCATAAAACTACAATTTAAACTACAACTGAGAATCCACATTCAGCTGCACCATTGCTTTTCAATGTGCTCCATGAAAAAGTACTGAGAAATGCTTGTTTGTATTTTACGGGAGGGATGCATGCATACCACACTTCCCTGCGCAAGGTAAACAAAAGTCTGCACCCACCAAGCAGGAGCATTTTTAAAGCTCCTGCCGAGTGGGAGCTGGCATGCCTTTCCTGTCAGTGTTCCTGCGTACAGGGGAGGCATGTCTGCTCCCACACAATGAAAGCTTAAAAAATGCTCCCTCCGATTAAGCCTCACCATACAATATACAGGCTTTAGATGACTGTCACTGCAATGACTCAAAGGGCAGGGCTACCACCCACTTTGAAAATTCAGGTTCACTGAGTTATGTATCTGAAGAGACTGTAGGGTCAGGGCTACCCCCCACTATGGAAAAATCAGGTCTGTGAGTCCTCCCCTTCCAGGGTAAAGATTACCAAGTGATGGATAAACTACATTATTGGCAAATGCTTGTCTATGGGCACATGCCAATATCGGAAATGCAGGGATATTCCTAACTTCCACTGTAGAAAATGTAGGTCTATAGATCCACCCCACAGGTTCTACTACACTCAAGACATTCAACTTATGAACAGTGGCAATTGATGTCACGGGTGGCATCAGGATTCGTTGTCACTCATCACAATCTGACCAATAAGGCTCTTTTAGGAAATGAGAGAAGTAGAAAGATGCCACTTCAAATTAAAAAACTATTCTGACCCTACAGTGTGCAACATACCAACTTGCAAGGGTGTCTACCCTGCATTTGACTGTTTTTTGTTCAAATCCCATATTTAAGTGACTTGATTCATTTTTTCAACAATGAACCAAACCGGTCTTCTCATCACAAAGTTCTGGGGTACCTAGTCCCGAGAATCACTGCAGACACACCAAGCATGGTGGGCTTATTTACGGTCATCAAACAACTCACAAATTGACAGAGGTTTGATGCGAAGAGTTTAGACACTCCCTAATTTTTAGTTCAAAACAGCATGGGTTTTGCTTATATGAAAGAGAAATAATCAAAAATGTTATACCTCTTGTAGGAGAGTTTGGTATCACATCAACCTGGGTACCTCAGGATTTCAGCACTAATTTACAAAATTTAGCCTTAATGGAGACTTCGTTTTATCCTCTCCACTTTATTTTCATCTGGTGAATTGTATTTAGATTGGAGATTTTTAGATTAACATCACTCCTTCCATGGAGCATTAGGGTCTATACTTATAACGTTATACCTATATCGTTTCCATGGGATATTGCCTTCAGTGTAACTATCCCACGAGAAAGTCACAGCTTCCGCGGCAGTCTTGGTTTCATAATTTCTATTCTTGTTTTTTTTTTCAACATAGTTTCACTCTACTAAATCCAGGGTGTTGGTGCATTTTGAGAACTTCCTGAAAGCTGGCATCACATGGCAATGAAATTTCCATATCACTTGGCCAATAGGGTTTGAAGAAGGACTGCAATTTGATGAAAGAAATCCCTTGACACCTGATATCAAATGCAATCCATGTGTACAGAAGCAAACGAGTTTTGCACACCAGGGTGCAGGCTGCATGGAAAATCTAGGACACGATCTCTCATCTACAGATCAAGGTGACAAGAGATGTTGTTGGATCATGTATACTCCATATGTGCCCCCACAACGTTTAATAGCTCCTGATACAGAGCCAGGCTTATCAATCAGTGACCTGCACAGGAAGGGATGAGATGAAACCTACCCATGTTATTAGCAACAGTAGAGACAATCACAGGGGCACTAAAGACCCAACAGCATGGTCCCCACGCAGGCCCAACGGCTTCCAGAATTCTTCATTGGGACTTCCAGGTCCCTCACGTGCAACCAAGTTATTTGCTATAGGGAGGCCGGGTGGGCAGGCATGTTCTCCCCGGGTGCTCTGGAACCACCCTCAACCGAAAAATCCAGGAAGGTGACAGGGCAAGCCATCACTTGGCACGCGATGCCATGCAGGGAGAAGACCGGGAGCTGCCCTGTATGTTTATTTGCTACGATTCGTGGTGTGTATGAGAGGCAGGGGCACGTGCAGAGCCTGGGAGGGAGTTGGCCTCGCGCTGCTCGGTCAATTACCAGCATGGAGTCATCTAAGGGGAAAAATTCCAACTCCTGCAGGCAGTGTGTGTGAGTGGGGGGGGGGCGATGGCTTATGAAATAATGCTGCGGCTTTGGCAGCCGCAATGGCTTGGTGCATTACTGCTCCTACTGTGCGGCATGTGCCCGGGCTGGGACAGGGAGATGCTGCTGCTCGCACCTCTCGTCTGGCCCTACTCAGACGCATGATGGGTGATGGGACAAACTGCACTGCCGCCACTGGTAGGAAGGGACCAATTCAATTAAAGGAAAATACACCTGTTCCACCATTCCAGGCAAGCGACAAATACCAATAAAAAAAGGTGCTCTCCAGTCTCTGACAAGACTACTACTACTACTGGGCAGCGGCTGATTTCAGACCACAATAGCATGCAGGAAAGGCTTTATGACCGAGGGACTCCGGTACGAAGAAACTGAACTAAACAATGGATGTTGAAAAGGAAACAGATCCAAGTTAAAGCAGAGACCCTTTAAGTTGTGTATACAGTAAAAAGTCAACAACATAAATAGATCAGCTGACAACAAACACCACAAGAAAAGTAAACATATCAGGGAGCGCTTGGGCAAGTAACGAGATCCGTAGATAGTCTGGAATGCGGGGCACCAGCTTAAGAGGAATGACGGATAAAGACTGATGATAACCGAAATAAAACCTCCGATAAGTCCCTGTGCAAGATAAGACAAGGCCTGGGAAGAGATAAGGGAAACAGAAGTAGGAAACAGATTAAGTGGCTGCAGATGGGCTGGTGCACGCAAGGCTTAATGAGCCTTGACAGAAACCCACATGGCGGATGCGCGCGCACAACTGTATGCAAGCTCGAGGCCAGCAAAAGCCTCTGGTACCACTTTGAAAACCCCCTTTCTAAAAGTCGAGCAAGCAGCGCATACGCTCGTCTAGGCTCAACCTAAAAAGCAGGGATGAACATGAAAGCAGATCCTACTTTCCTACAGTACACCATTGTGCACCAGCCAGGGAAAGGTCAAACCCCTGCTGACTACATTTCTCGAGTGCCAATACAGTGTCAGGGTACCCCTTCTTTAGTGGCTGAGGCCTACGTGAACTTCATTTTGAAATACAGTACTTCAGCCACTGTGTCCGTGGTGCAAATAAGTGCTGCTACAAATGCATACAGATTATGCTCATCCTCAAAGACATTACTATGCATCAATTCTGGAGAACACATGCTCAAACTCTTGATAACAACAGTGAATATCAGAAATTGAAGAATGTGCATGATGAACTGTCAGTTACACAAGAATGAATCTTGCGAGGGTCGAGAATTGGTATTCCTGAAAGTCTATGGCAGCAAGTTATTGAAGAAGCACTTGAAGGACATCATGAAATCGTGGAATTGTCGCCACACAGCGAGTCCTCCGGGACCATGTTTGGCTCCCTCATCTTGATGAGTGAGTTGAGAGAGAGCTCCAGGCTTGTCATTTGTGTAACTACTGATCTCCCAAAACAACACAGAATCCTTTGAACAGGTCAGATATCACAAAATTGACCTAGGTCAAAACTACAGTTGATTTCTTTGGACCCTTTGCAAATGGGCATTATCTCATGGTAATCGTAAATGAGCATTCCTGGTTTCTTCTAGTGGAAGATCTTTCGTCAATGACTCACGATTGAGTAATTGAAAGACTAGAAGGCATATTTGCAACCTGGGGTGTTCCGTCCATTCTAAAATTTGACAAAGGCTCATTATTTAATGGCCAGGAATTCAAAGACTTTCTCATTGATTTAATGATCAGGCATCAGAAAAGCACACCATTATGGTTACAGGCTTATGGCGTTGTTGAACGTTTTGTGAGCACTCTTAAGAAGGTTGTCCAGCAAGTGGCTCTGGAAGGACTTGGGCTCAAGTCAGTTCTTCATTTTGCTTCTCCTGCCTACAGATCTACTCCCATTCTACAACCGGTGAAAGCCAGGCCATTCTAATGTTTGGGAGAGCTATGGGTACCATGCTGACCCAGTGGAACACTGAAAGAACAATTGATGCCAAACAAGTTTGACTCACTGATTCTTCCCACAAGTCCAGAATGAAGACTTACGCAGACAAGCTTTGATGTGCTTGGGAGATTACGTTTCAGAAGGGGGATCATGTCCTTGTCAAGCAGAGGTTAAAATGCAAATCTGATGCTCCATTTGATGCTGATCCATTGCAAGTTGTGACTAGTAAGGGACACATGGTGACTGCTGACCGCCCTGGAAAGTCCATTATGAGGGATTCCTCACATTTCAAGCACCTGCCTTAGAGTCTGTCGGCTCCCAACACTCGGAGGGTGACTTTGTCATCGGAGGGCAAGGGGAGCCCCAGAACTGCATCAGTGTCTAGATCACCAGTGCCAGCTGCGGTTGTTTCTCCTGTATTTCCTCAGCCTCACTCCACAAGATCTGGAAGAGTGGTTCAACGACTTATTGAGGAACTATGAAATGTGTATGTTTTGATAGTACTTTTTTATTTAACAGAGGAGGGATATAGTGTCTTGTGTATTATAATGCACGGGATACATATGGTCTCTAACGGACTCCGTAGTCTAGTGACAAAGTGATTGGGTGTGGTTAATCAAATTCATGACACAGTAGGTGCCAGTTACAGTTTACACTGAAAAAATAAAGACGTATAATACAAAGCTCTGTGTGTGGCATAATACATTTGCATGCTATTGGGCTGGAGAGGACGCTCCACCCCTTCCCCGTCCCCAGGGCAGAAATCGTCTGTGGGGTGGGGATGGGGATGGGTGTCCCCCTCCCTACTTAAAAAGATGGCGGTCCCTGAGGGATTTGGTCCCTAGGGCCAAATTGACCCAGGGAGAAAGGGTGCGTGCCCCCCTGCCCCTTTATAATATGGCCAGGCTCTGGGTGAAGGAGCTGAAATTGGTTCAAGTAGGGGGGCTGCTGCCCCCCATACATCCAGCAGTCGGCCCCAGGGGATGGGGTCCCCAGGGCCAAAAACAGCCGAGCGAGTAGGGCCACATAGCCCCCTCCCCTAAAAAAATGACACCAGCCCAGGAGATGGGGTCCCTGGGGCCAAAATCAGACCAGGGAGGGGGCTCTGTGCCCCCCCTCCCAGGTTGGCTGCCTTTGAGGGGGATGGCATGGCGTGGAGTTTGCTGCATGTGGAAGGCTAGTCAAAGGCCGTGCTCAGCAGTGGTTGGATTAACGTACGGTAATTTAATATTACCATTAAAAAAAACTGTAGAAATGCACATACAAAAACAAAGGTTACAAGGATGTTATAGTAAGAAAATAAAATTTTAAAAACATTAGAAATTCTCATTAAAAAAAATAAAGGTTATAGGGAAATTATAATTCGGTTTAGATTTTACGCACACAAAACCATAGAAATTCAACAGTTATAGTCATAATTAGAGACTATAACTCATGCCATAAGTTAATATTAACTTGCACCCTCGACATGCACTGCTAATTACTCCACATATTACATCAGTCACGACATCATCTAATAACACTGCAACATTTGCAATAAAATTATTGATTAGAAATCTGTGCATGGTGGGGGCGCAAGTTATAGATTCTTGAGATAAGTACAACTATAAGTGGTGAATTGGAGGGGGGGCAGAGCTATCCACCATATACTGAGGACACGGGCAACTGAGCTCCCCGCTGCCTGCGATGTCCCTGGTCTCATCCAGCAGCCTCTGCCTTATTGCTTCCACTGGAAGGCTCTCTAGTTTACCCAGGACTTTGAGGGGGACGGTTTGAAGTGCTACGATGTATGGCATATGGCAGCGTTCTCCTGGCTCCAGTGTTGACTCTCAATTCAATATGGCAGCTCTGCTTTGTTTGGAGTGGCCACCTCCCTAACTCCAGTCATCCAGTGGGGCTGGTGACCTCCTTTTTTTATTTCTGCTGGAGGGGCCACGGACTGGTCGGCCCCCACCCCACTGCCTCAGGAGCCCTGAGCTTCAGTGTTTTGTTACTGCACCTGTCCTCCTGGCCTACAGTGGTGTACTGCATTAGAGGCAGCAGGGCCTTCTGCTGTTCTGTTGTGTGACAGCACACACTGCAGTGACTTTTGTGGGCCACCTCCGGAGTGTTTGGAGCCCTTCCTTCCCTGTCGCAGTTGGTCTGTCCAGAGGTGGGGGACTGGTGTGTTTACTCGTGGGGGTGCCACCTTATTTCACTGCTGTTATTCTTCTCTCCTGGGTAGTTTGGGGTCTCGTACACTCCATTCCAAGATCCTGTTTTTTTGCTGTTCTGTGCCACTTTGTGGCATCGAGGGGTTGGTGACATTTGCTGTGAATCTGCTATTTGCGCTCCCTGGGGGCCCACACCCTGTACTGGTGCCATTATGGGGTGCACTCAAGGCTCTAAGGATGATGATGCTGTGAGCGCCCCATCTGCAGGGGAGCAGGGAGCTGGCTGTGGAGACACAGCATATATGGACGACAAGTCTGATCAACTTCTGCCCGCCATTGACACTTCTAGGGAATGATTGGAGAGCAAAATTGAGTCTCTTTGCATTGAACTGGGTCTTGTCCGTGAGGATTCGCAGAAGGTTTCGGAGAGGGCTACTGCTTTGGAAACCATAGTGCTGACACCAGCAGTTCAGTCAGCAGATCATCGCATCTCAGCTCTTCAGGCGCAATCTCGGCGTTTGGCTGCCAGCTTGGATGACGAGGAGGGTCGGGCTAGGCGGAATAGTGTTCACATTGTGAGGCTTCCTGGGTGTACTGAGGGTGATTCTCTGTTGGCTTTCCTTGAGACCTAGCTCCAGAAGGTGGTAGCTCACAAACGTCTCTCCAACTTGTACACCTTGGAACGTGCTAACAGGATGCAGTATTTTTTTTATTTTTATTTAATCTTTATTGTTTAGTTAATTAAAACCATAACACATTTCCATTACAATACTCATCCAAGGCTTAAAAGTAAGATCACATAGAGTAAAATCAACTAAAAGTTAAATTGCAACGTAGTAAAATCCGAATAGTACATCTCCAGAAAGAGAACTAAAATCGGTATAAAATGACAAAGAAGCAAGATATTTTATTCATTGTCCTAATAAGTCTTAAAAATATTAGATTGCTTTCAGGCGTTTTTCAAAGGTCAGCAAAAACTTTACCATCTTACAGTTTATTTGAGGGGACGTTGAGTCCAAGCCACCGATAACTGCAGTCCTGCAAGTGCGTAGTTTCTTAACCAAAAAGATGTTCTTTAAGAAGAACCTTCGCTCCGTATTCAACATCTTACAGTGACATATAATGTAAATTAAATCTTCTTTTGTATTACCACAGAGACGACAAGTAACAGAATTAGTATGCTTCCAGCCAGGTTCGTCGGCCAAAGTTGGAAATGTACCGCATCTCAAGGCCATCAACCTTTTTTTGATGAAAACGGAGTATGTTGTATCCAAGTATGCCGCTGGGGTAAGTGATTTATAACTATTGATCACAGCCCAAGAATGAGAACGATGAGAGAAAAATTCTTTGTCCATGATCAATAAATGAGATTTCTGGACTTTATTTAATGCCTGTTTGAATGACGTAAATGGCAAGTTTTTATCCCAAAGCTTGGCAGTGCATGTTAACTCCAATGCACTAGAGAGGAATTTGTTTGCCTCTGATTTTTTTTGCGTTTCTAGTTCCTGCCATAAAAATGTTTTCAAATTATTATCGATGGCTTTCTTTTTAATCTGATAACACACCTTAATGCATGAGTAAAGTCGACCCAATGATTCGTTCTTTAAACCGAATTCAAGGCGCATTTGCGCGGACGAAGCAGAGTTGAGGAGCCAGGACACAACCCTGTTTTAATCCAGTTGTTGTGAACACTTTTCTCGATAACTGGGATCCATCCCCTAGTTTAATTTGCGTTCAGGTATCTGAATAGAATAACAACAGGCCCCTTAATATTCTCTCTGGTATCGCCCAAGCTCTTAATTTAGCCCATAATAAATTCCGGTCCACACTGTCAAAGGCCGCTTGCAAGTCTATAAAACACAAGTTCAAGTCCTGTTTGGAATGCTTGCATTTTTCGGCTATCATTGTGATGGCTAAAATGTTCGATGTTGTTCCGATCCCTTCTCTAAACCCAGTTTGGTTGGTTGGGATCAGATCTCTTTCTCCTGACCACTTTACAAGATCTTCTAAAAGCAGCGATGCAAAATATTTAGCTTCAACATCCTGAAGTGTTATTAATCGGTAATTAAGTGGGCTGGTTCTTTCTCCGCCTTTATATACAGGCATTATGATGGAGCCTTGCCAACTTTCCGGGACTAGGTTGTAGGTTTGCACATCTGTAAAGAGTTTCTCGAGCAGTAAGCTCCAATATTCCGGTGCATGTTTATAGGTCGCTTGCGGGATGCCATTTGGGCCTGGAGCCCCATTACTTTTGCCCTTTTTGATTTTTTTTATTATCTCCTCTGCGGAGTAAGAGCCATACGTTGCATCTAAAAGTGAGATTTTGCACTGGCTGGTTGATAGTGTCTGACTGCAGCCTCCTTCCTCAGTAATCCTTTTATTTTGATGTTTCAAAATGAGTGCATTCCCTGGGACTTTTTCTACGTTTTCTTTAAATTTTGACGAAAGAAAAGTGGCCCATTCGGTTTCCTGCACATTCGAAGTTAGAACATTTCGAGGTCTTATTAACTGATTTATAATCTTCCAAAATGTATTTGAATTCGGAAGTTTAGAGCTGAAGAGCAATTTCATCCAAAAGCTCTTGTTTGTCCTCCTTTTAAACTCCCAGACCATTTTTTTATATAATTTTCTTTGTGCGAGAAATGTATCCAGTTGACGCGCATCTTTGTCATTCGACTGCAACTTCTTATGTGTTCTACGCAGATCCCTCCTTAGATCTAGCAGTTCCTTCGGTAATTTGCTATTTGGGTCGACTCTCTTGGCCTTAGTAACTGGTGATTTCATTTTTGTCTTTAGTTTCTCCAGGAAGAGAGACCATGCTTGTATCTTATTCATTGGGGCGTTACCTAAGTTATTCAACTTATCCTCTATTATTGTGAACCACTCCGTTTTATTAGAGTAAGACCAATTTATGCGCTTTTGATTAATTGTACAAGGTTGTCCCTCCGGTATATGAGATGTTTGGAATCTTTCCGTGCAGATATTGAACTTAATATGTTGCATCGCATGATCACTCAGGGGTGAGTATTCGATGTAAAAACTTTTTATTAAGGGGATTAACGATAGGCTTACGATGGTGTAGTCCAACGTTGATTGAGCATGCGGGCCGTAGTAAGTTTTCTTCGGCGGATGATCTCCATCGGTCCTGCCATTCAGGACGTGCATGCCTTTGTACTCTAGTTCTGTTACCAGAAGAGTGCCTAATCGATCCTTTTGAGGCCTTACCCCACCTTGTATCTGCTGTGGAACGCTCCAATGCATATTATCTGCAGTTAGTATTTCGTCTTCCTCTGGGGAGTAAATCAAGTTTGAATTAAAATCGCCAGTTAATATTATGTTCCATGATGGATCTCTGGTGCAAAGGTCAATTATTACTTTACATAATAAGGCATTTTTTGTCCTTTTCACTCCTAAGGTTGGTTGTGTGTAATAATTAATCAGGATTGTTGTCATATTATTAGTTGCATTTTGTCCTGTTAGTTTAATTAGTTGAAGACTTGAATCGGGAGAATTAAGCTGTTCCGAGTTAATTTTTAAGGAGGTTGATACGTAGACGGATAGGCCTCCAACGGCTCGACCATATTTTTTGCATTTTTCAGCGGCTACGGTGTAGTGAATAAAGCCAACCAATGCAATTTCTTCTTGCAGCCAAGTTTCTTGCAAAGCAATTATATCGCCGTTAGCCCATTCGTCTAACGGTAATCCATCCTCCAGAAGTCTTTTAGCAACGGCAATATCCCATGATATCACATATATGCCATCATTTGCAGTTTGATTCACCTTATCTATATTTGGTCAGTTCTTACGCTTGTCATTTAGCATGCTGGGCAGCCATTTCCAATGATCCTTGGATAGTTGTAGTTCCCCAACTCTGTCTAATTCCGTTCCCTCCTAGGTAAGAGCTGAGTCGCATCTGCCTTTAGCGTTATATAAGATTGAGTAAACTGGCTTTTGGGGAACGAATTCAGCCAATTTCCAGGTAAATTGCACTCCACAAGGTTTCTTCAGAGGCAACGGGTAACGCTGGGCGATGGGCTGTAATAGTTGTATACCCCATGATTGAAATAGGTCTGAGCTCCCTAATATTAATTGAACTATACCTTGGGTTTTCCAAGTGGTCAGTGTTTGTTCATTTGTTGTGTTCTTAGATTCTCTTAAAAATTGAACCAGTTCCAGATCTTTGGATTTAATATCACTTAGTTCCTTGATTTCAGCCATGAGTTTCAAGATGTTGCTATAATAATAATAATAATAATATAGAATTTTCTAAAGCGCGAACAGCTACCTCAACCAGGAGGTGTCCCGGCGCTGCAGAGCACATTTTGATCATGAGGACTAAGCGGGATGAGTGACTACCGTGGTTGGGTGAAGAGCCATGTTTTTAGCATACGTTTAAAGCAAGGCTCGGAGGGGGCCTGCTGGAGGGCTGGTGGCAGGGCGTTTCAAAGTTTTGCCACGTTAGCTGAGAACGTTCGTCCTCCTAGCCGAGCTCTTTTTGCCCGAGGAACAGCAATCTGAGCACGACTGTTGGATCGGAGGGAACGGGCTTGACTGTATCTCGGTAGTCGGGCTTTCAAATAGTTAGGGCATGTGCCATACAATGATCTGTGTGCCAGTGTGAGTGCCTTAAACTTAATTCGGCTAGCTACCGGAAGCCAATGAAGTAGTTGGAGATGCGGAGAGACCGATTGCTTGAAAGGGATTCGCATTAGCAGTCTCGCAGCCGCATTTTGGACCAGTTGTAATCGCTGTACCAGGTATTTGGGTAGGCCCAGGTACAAGCCGTTAGCGTAATCCAATCTAGATGTTACTGTGGCATGGATTACAGTTTTTCGGCAATTTACCGGCAGGAGTCTCAGAATCTTACGTAGATTCCTCAGCTTACATAGGCAGTTGCCGGCTGTTTGCTGGATGTGGGATGTAAAGGAAAGCTTGTTATCCCACCGTATTCCCAAGTTTTTTGCCGCAAGGCTGGGTGAGGGAGCTTCTCCCATCTCCGTCGGCCACCAAAGATCAGAAGGGAGAGGAGGGCCTTTGCCAAAGAAGATTACTTCTGTCTTATTGGCATTAAGTTTCAGTTGTTTGAGTTCATCCAGTAGGCTATATCTTGAAGGCAACCTTTAAAACTCAAAAAGGACGCTTCCGACACCTCTGAGTATGGGAACACCAGCTGGGTGTCATCGGCATATGAGATTGCTTTGACTCCCCAGTTGGCAATCAGCGTAAACAGAGGGGCAAGATATAAATGAAATAGCAAAGGGCTGAGAGCCGATCCCTGCGGGACGCCACAGCTCAGGGGCTTCGGTGTTGCGGAAGATGTCCCCAGCGCCACCTTCTGTGTTCTCTGGGTCAGATATGATTGAAGCCAGCTCAAAGCCTGACCCTGGATACCTATCTCAGCCAGGCGTAACAGCAATCTATCATGGTCAACCGTGTCAAAAGCGGCCGACAGATCCAGGAGCACCAGCATTGCTGAGTCTCCTGAATCCATCGACCACCTCACCGACTCTGCCACCTCGATTAGTGCTGTTTCTGTACTAAAACCGGGCCTAAAGCCCGATTGTGTCTCATGCAGTATTTTATTCTCTTCAATAAAGTTGTTAAGTTGGCGCTGAATTGCTTTCTCAAGCATTTTGCCTGGAGCTGCTAATAGAGAAATTGGGCGCAGATTGCTCAGGAACAGGGGGTCCCCGTTAGGTTTTTTCTTTAGTGGGAGAAGAGTGGCATGTTTCCAGACATTCGGGAAGATCCCGGAGGAGATGGACATGTTCCATATATGCTGGATTGTGGGGGCTACAAAGACAGCTATGGTGCTCCATATTTTTGGCGGACAAGGATCGTCAGGTGAGCCTGATTTACATCGGTTTAATTCTTGCAAGACCGTGTCCAAGGTTATGGGCTGAAATTGTGACAAGGTCGAACAGTCTGATACTGTTTCAGCTAGATCAGTTTTTTGAGTTTTCTTATCTGGCCCAAAGGACTCGTAGACTAGTTTGATTTTTGAGTCAAAAAAGTCTGAGATCCTGTTACACATCAAGGTTGACGGGAGAATCTCCCTCTCGATGCAGCGGGTTTTAGGAAGGACTGTACTATTTTAAATGTTTCTTTACTTGAATGTTCCGCTTTCAGGATCGAGTCCGCGTAGAACAGTTTTTTTTGCTTTTCTGATCGCTTTGTGCAATTTTTTGGAAGATTCCTTATATCTGGCTTTATTTAGAGGATCGTAGTTTAGCCTCCAGAGCCTCTCCAGCCTTTTGCAGTCGGACTTCTGAGCTCTAAGGTCCTGCGAGAACCAGGGAGCCGAGGGCGAACTGCGTTTGGATGTGGCTAGTACAGCCGGTGCAATTGAGGACACCATATTCCCAACCCAGTCATTGAGCATCCGCGCATCCACATCGGCATTACAGGTGAGGGTGGGCGTATTCTGGGCTAGAACTGGACCCATGGAAGCAGGGGTTAGTTTCTTCCACTGTCTTTTCATAAAAGAGCGTTTGCTTGTCCCAGGTTTGTCCGCCGCTAACTTTAATTGAAATGGGATCAGGGAGTGGTCTGACCATATCAATGGTAGCGGAGGGTCAGCTACGGACTTGTCGATGTTAGAAAAAATTAGGTCAAGCGTGTGGCCTGCTCTGTGCGTAGGGCCTGCGTTTAAGAGGCTTAAATTGGCTGTGTTAAGTGTTGACCTCAGTGTATCAGCGGGAGTGCAGTCCTCCCTATCCATATGTATATTAAAGTCTCCAACCACAAGAAATTGGGGGTGAAGGAGGGAGCTCTGGATGATAGTGTCCAGTAGCGATGTCAGATTGTGATCTTCCCTACCCGGAGGGCGATAAATCACTAATCCCGCTAGGGATAGTTGATGGCCCACCTGAAAGCAAAAATGGAGCCCCTCAAATCCCGGATTCGGAGTGGGGGCTGAGGAACTGAGTGTGAGCTGTTCTTTAAAAATAACAGCCATACCCCCTCCTCTTTTTTCACCTATCCGGTTGGCTAAGCATATTTTATACCCGGAGGGTACTGCCTGTGCGATGGAGGACTTATTATTCTCATTTAACCAGGTTTCTGTTAAAACAGTGCATCCCATTGATGCTCTTCCAGTAGCAGCCAAATTTCATCTGCGTGTTTTGCAAGAGATCTACAGTTTAGCAGGCCTGCTCTGAAATCCCTGCTGATCTCTGGCTCTGGGTTGGCGGGGTTTTTTACTCTTACGTCGTCCAACGCTCTGAGTAGTGTCCCGCATTCTCCACAAGTGCGAGGGAGGATGGTGGTGTCAAGGTTGATCCTATAAGAGCAGGCATCTGCCCCATTGTTAAGAGACCTAAGATTGTCCCGTGACCACACGATCCTTCCCCTATGTGCATCCTCACCGGCAGCATGTCTGGCCGCGGCCGCGGTCTGGTCGCGGACGGGCGCAGACGGGCTTGCCTTAGGCGCGCCCGCTGCGCTCGTCCGCTGCGCTTCTGGAGGATACACATTTTATATATTGTAAAGGGGCGTGGCCTAAGGGTGGTGGGCGTGGCCGCAGTGATTCCCCTCCTATGGCGGCAGCCGAGGAGTGCACTGGGCGAGTGGTCGGTCGGTAGGATCCTTACTTTGTTAAAAACACAGTATCACACAAAAGTACAGGTTTGCTCCTATTCAATATATCATGGCTGCGCATCTACCGCGGGGATGGCAGCTCCTCCGCCGCCTCTTGTTTAAAGGAGTGTAATAATATAGCCCGTGCCATAGATATGGGATGTTTGCAAGTACCTTTAAGCTCTTCAGAGCGTAGCAATTCCTCCTACGCGGCACCCTACTTGTTGACCCCCCCCGCCAAACTGCAATCGGGGGTCCTCCCGGTGCCCTCCAGTGCATTGCTATGCCGCACTTAGCTAACAACAGCGCCAATGACGTGAATCGCGTCTCCACCTTCATTGATTTACAGCGCTTGTGTATGAACAGTGCGCAGGCCTCTCATGTATGAATGTGAGTCCTGTGACTATGAGAAGAGTGGAGTGGACGCTGGACCAATAATGGCGGAGCGCCGGGCAGTCCCAGAACATGTGAAGAAAGAATGCGGCGGGCATGGGGCATCATAATCTTAGCTTATCAATTGGCCAGTTGGAGCCGATTTCCAAATCATTTAAAGTGTATAGTGCTGAGGTAAAAGATGTTCATATGCCCCCTCCAAGGGACCGAGGTCCCATACATAATGGATCACTTCAATCACTTGGTTAGGGGCGCCCAAATTTGTAATCCTTTCTTTCTTGCCTGACTGCCTTTTCTGGCGTACAAACTGATAGTAACTGGGCCAGCCATTGTTGGAACAATGGGGGGTTCAAATCCAGCCATGCAGAGGTGATTGTTAATCTATAGATAGCCTTCAAAACCCTGAGAAAATACTCTGCGTCCTGTACCACTTCTTCTTTTTTTGGATTCCAAGCAGAACTAATCTTGGAATCAGAGACACTTTTATCTCCAGTTGGGAATACAAAAAGCATGTGATTTCATTCTTCAAAGGGATTAGGGCGCTGCATGTAACAAACATGTGTATTATGTCTGCACAAAGCTAAGCACACCGCGGACATCTAGTCCCTTTGCCCACACCCCAGTTCGCAATCCTGGCTGGTGCGTAATATAGCAGAAAACAAGTCCTAGAAAACTGTACTTGCAAAGTAGCAGACATTAAAACAGTTTGAGATAGAGTAAGAGCTTTAAAAAAAAATCTGATTCTGTTATTGTCAGTTTTTCTTGCCACTTTAAAGAATACTTATCAAGATCATTTTTTATTTCGGATTTCAGTATATGATATAATATCCCAATATTGCTTTTACTCTGAGTTGTTAATTTCTCTATCAATTCATTTCTGAGTTGTTCTTTTCTCTATCAATTCATTTCTGAGAAAGCCTGCAGGACCGCCCCCTTTACATTGTTGATAGTCTTTTACTTGAAGTTACTTAAAAAACTCCCTATGACTAATACAAACCTCTTTCCTAGGACCGCCCCCCTTTACATTGTTGATAGTCTTTTACTTGAAGTTACTTAAAAAACTCCCTATGACTAATACCAAACTCTTTCCTAAGATCGCCAAATGTTACAATGGAGAATAAAATACACCCATTCTACCTAGCCCTGCTTTAAACCACCGTTGATTCCTAAAAATCTCTGGCAGATTCCAATTATCCTGAAGAGGCTTTTAGATGTTCAGTCTTGCTAATCCCATCAGTCTACGGACTGAGGCCATACCTTGTAAACCCCCAGAAGGCACTTAAATCACACTTTTTTGTAGTAGCTAAGCTCTAACTGCCTCCTTAGGCAGCCCCAGGCTTCCCTGCCAACCTGTTGGCAATAGACAAGTCTGTCTATGCGGCTGAATGGAGATCTTATATTTTAACTTCCCTACGAGATATCGGCCTGCAAAGTGCGGGAAACACCCATTACATCGATGTCAGTACATGCTTTTACTATGCATGCTACAACGGCACGATGCCATTAACATCGCATGCAATTACAACGCATGCGGTGTTAATTGCAGCTTGACAGGCCTCGTGCAAATGTGTATGACGCCAAAATAGGCTCACTAACTTCATTTTTTATTCAGCTGCTTTTGACGGGCTACAATCTAAAAGAAAGGCCCTGCTGGTTGGGAGAGACACCTTTTCCTTATCAGCAGAGCATCGCAAACAAAAAGTGAAGACTGTCACGTATGAAGGCTCACCAGCTCGACAACCAGCTTTACAGGCCTCGCGCAAACTGGCTAGTAAATCTGAGATGCTGAGACCGTATGATGTGTGTGTGGTGGGTGGGTGGGTGGGTGGATGGATGGATGGATGGATGGATGGGTGGGTGGATGTATGGATGGATAAAAGTGTGGATGGGTGCATGATGTGTGGGTGGCTGGATGGGGGTGGATGAATGGATGGGTGGATGGATGCATGGATGGATGGGTGGGTGGATGTATGTATGGATGGATGGATAAAAGTGTGGAAGGGTGCATGATGGCGGATGGATGGATGGGTGTCTGGATGGATGGATGCATGGATGGGTGGATGCGTAGCATGGACATGACAGATGACAGATGCATGCACGGAAAATGGATGGCATGGACATGACAGATGCATGCACTGAAGACAGATGCGACATGATGTACGTTTTAAATAGTACATTAGCCACAGAAGAAGTTTTAAATATTACAGTAGCCACGGAAGATGCTTTAAATATTACAGTAGCCACGGAAGATGCCTTAAATATTACAGTAGCCATGGAAGATGGGTTAAATATTACATTAGACACGGAACATGACAGATGCCTGTGGTGACTGATGCGTAGCATGGACATGACAGATGACAGATGAGTGCACGGAAGATGAATGGCATTGACAGGACAGATGAAAGATGCGTGCATTGAAGACAGATGCGACATGATGTACGTTTTAAATAGTACATTAGCCACGGAAGATGTTTTAAATATTACATTAGACACGGAACATGACAGATGCGTGCTGTGACTGATGCGTAGCATAGACGTGCACGAAAGATGGATGCCATGACAGATGCTTGCAGAGACAGATGCGTAGCATGCACATGCACGGAAGATGGATCTCTCTTCCGCAAAGCCTTAGCAGCAGCACATTATGTAGGCCAGTGATTCCTTATTGTAGGTGCGGAACTTCAGCTATCAGGGGGCAGGAGTGTTGTGTGTACCTTCAGTACCTTCATTACTAGCTGCTTGGCTACAATCACGTAACAAAAAAAACAACTGTTCCATTGCGCGATTGAAGCATTTTTTGGGGGCGACGGACATGATCTGATGTTTAAGCACTTGAATGATAGCAATATGAAACTGGATCTCTCTTCCGCAAAGCCTTAGCAGAAACACATTATATGGGCCATGATTTCTGTAGAGTTGGCGCTCTAGCTGGCGTGAGCTGCGTGATGACGCGGGACGCCTGCGGCCATGATGGGATGCGCGCAGCCTGCGGGAAATGAGCGCGAGTGTCGGAGCCGGCAAGACTTGCGGTTCGGCGCTCTCTGATGCCGATAGTAGAATAAAGCCACCTAAATGTAACCAAAGGCTCATGTCATTATTAATGGAATAACCAGCATCTTTACAATGGCGACGAGGAGGTGATGGCAAATACAAGAAAAAAAATGATGAAAAAACGAACCACAGGCAATATCGACCACTGAGCCTCGGGCAGGAGCACACCTGAACAATACTACGTGCTCATCAAACCCATCCACTACCACTGGATAAGGACATCAGAGAGCGTGGCAGAGCCCACCCACGTGCAAAGGAGCCACACAGCCACCACGGGAGGTGAGAGGGTTCGGAAGGAGAGGGGCAAGACAGCACAGGACCCCACTAACCCCACACCCCAAGGGCTGGAGAGCTGGCGACCCCGGGGAAAGACGAAGGGGAAGACAATAAGAGCCCCCAGAGACAACCAAAGAAACAGGAGGAGGACAACTCGCCAGGCAGCCCCAAGAACCACAGTGGGACTAGCCCCCCAGAAAAGAGCGAGAGGATGTGTGCCCAGACATCTTCAGCTATGGCACCGGTTCCATTCCTACCCAAACCAGGGGAACCCCTCATGCGGTGGGAGGATTGGAGAGAATACATAGAAAACTTTATAGAAGTCCTGGAGGATGAAAATGAGGAGAAATTTACAAGTCAGAGGAAGAGACGAATACTACTATTTAACCTAGGCCCAGAGGGACTCAGGGTCTTCAAGAACTTAGTACTCAAGCAACGGGCAACACGGACGACGACGTCTACGCCCATGCCATCGAGGAATTAAATGAACACTTTCGCCCAGCAGTCTGCGTCTCGATCGACAGATACAATTTCCAACAAAGGAAACAAGAGGCAGGTGAATCAGTGGAAGAATATGTAGCGGCATTGAGGAAATTGGCCTCCAAGGATCAGATCGTGATGTACACAACAAGCAAAGCTGTGCAGGAGAAGCTATGGGCAAGCGGAGACACCACGCTGAAGGACGTCATGGTGACGGTCAAGAAAGCGGAACTCGCAAAACGTTGTGCTGAGGCGGCGAAAAAGAGTCGGTGGCCAGACCAATGGTGAACAGGATAGAGGACGAAGTGCCCCGGAGAGAAGGCAAGTATAAAGGTACTGTGCAGAAGAATCCCAACAGATGGCAAGGCAATCCAGGACCCCCAGGGAAACAGGCGGGAACTAACAAACGGAGCTGTTACAGATGCGGGAGCATGGCGCACGAGGCTCACGACAGGAAGTGCCCAGCATTTCCCGCCAAATGCCTGTTCTGCGGGATCGTAAGACACTATGAGAAGGTGTGCCGCAGGAAAGCAACCAAGACCATGGTGAAGTTTGTAGAACAAGAGCAGGAAGACCCAGGGGAAGACACCTATGAAGAAGATGACACTGTGCTATGCATCTACGACCAGATAATCTGCGTCGACAACAAGAGATCAACCAAACCGGTGCTGGATATGACAATAGGAGGAGTACCAATCAGCATAGTAGCGGACAAAGGCTCTCCATACACAATAGTCCAGAGGGCGGCATGGAACGAGACATTTAAGCCGTCACTGGGCCCGGAACTGGAGCGTCTAGACATTCGTCCGGTCACGTACAACGGGGACCGCATACCCATGGCAGGGTTCAGGCCATTGAAGTTCGAATTCAGGGGGCGCACAGCCATCTGCAAACTGTACGTCTCGTAGAAGGGACCCTCTGTCTTGGCTTGGTTGGATCAAGGGGACCTGGGTATCAAACTAGACCCGAGGGGGAAGGTCCAGATACTGCTCACCGAACCAGACAGTTGGCCGGACTTAGACCAGTGGAAGAAGGAGTACCCCAAGGTGTTCGGAGGCAAGGTGGGGAGACTGGAGAAGTTTACGCACAAGATAGTACTCAAGGAAGGAGCGGTACCGGTATCGCACAAAGTGAGGAACATACCCCTGGCCGTAAGAGAGGCAGTCCAGGAAGAGCTACAAGAACTAGAGAACAAGGGCATAATCGAAACCATCACGTGTGCAGAATGGTTGGCACCACTGGTGGTGGTAATGAAACCCAGTGGTAAGGTCAGGCTGTGTGTTGACCTCCGCGAGCTCAACAAGAGCATTGTAGTGGAAAAGTTTCCCTTACCCCGCATCGAGGAGATGCTAGCAAAGACCCGGGGGATAAAGTGGTATTCCACGATAGACTTGACTTCTGCCTATCACCAGATCGCATTGCATCCTGAGAGTAAGAGACTGACGTCCTTCATCACCCCCTTTGGGTGCTACCAGTTCTGCCGCATGCCGTTCGGACTGGCATCGGCTGCGGCGGTGTTCCAAAAATTGATGCACCAACTTTTCAAGAACATGGATGGCATCCAATATTTTCAGGATGATATCCTGGTGATGGGGCGAGACAGACTAGACCACGATGCCAAACTGACCAAGGTGCTGAGTGTACTGGAGGAAAAGGGCCTGACGGCGGAATGGAAAAAATGCCGCCTGTGCATGGAGTCAGTAACCTACCTGGGGCACGAGATAGGGGTCCTGGGAATCAAACCAAAAACTGAAAATGTGAGAGCGATTTGTGACGCACCGCCCCCTGCCAACAGAGAGGACGTCAGATCCTTCTTAGGCATGGCGGAGTACTATAGTAAGTTCGTCCAACATTTTGCAACAAAGACCCACCACATGCGGCAACTGACAAGGGAGAAGACGCCGTTCAGCTGGATGGAAGAAACACAACAGGAGTTTGAGAGTGTAAAGAGAGACGTGGTGAACGCAGTGCCCCTACAAGGGTACGACCCCCAGGGCCTAACGGTACTCACGACAGACGCCAGCGACAAGGGGCTGGGTGCAGTGTTAATGCAGGACAGGGGCCAAGGAGTGGTGGAAACGTTGAGCTTTGCATCACGCACACTGAGTGACACTGAAAAAAAAATCAGCGTCATAGAAAAGGAGATGCTGGTGGTAGTGTGGGCAATGGCAAGATTCCAACAATTTCTATGGGGCACACGCTTCCAGTTGAAAACGGACCACAAACCGTTAGTAAAGGTACTAACCTCAAGTGGACATGCCAGGGCCACGCCCAGGATAGCCAAGATGACGTTGAAGCTGCTGGAATACAGATATGACGTGGAGTATATCCCGGGCAGTCGGAACAAAGTAGCTGACTATCTGAATAGAGCAGCAGCAATGGAGGCGGAAGCAGAAGACGGAGAAGTGGGAGAAGAAATAGTGGCTTTGACGGAGGACCAGGAAAGAGTCATCAGTAACCAAGAATGGCACGAAGCCTATAAAGAGGACGAAGGATTACAGGAGGTGAAGGAATGCATAGTGAAGGGATGGCCGGAGAAAAGACATATGGCTGAAAATCTAAGGAAGTATTACGAAATCAGGGAAGAACTATCAGTTGGCGACAAGGGAATGTTCGTATACAGAGGAGACAAGGTCATTCCCCCGGCAGGAATTGTCCCGAGGTTACTAGCGATACTCCATGAGGGACATCTGGGGATCGGAAAGATGAAATTACGGACCAAGCAAGGGTACTGGTGGCCGGGCGTGGATGCACAAGCTGAGCGGTACGTCAGGGAGTGTGCACAATGCCAAGAAGCGGACAAAACACTTAAGCCCTTGAGGCCAGCACTAGGAAAATTCGAGTCCCCAAGGAACCCGTGGGAAGAACTGTCCATTGATGTCTTAGGCCCGATTTTGGATGGACAGGGGACCCAGAAGTACATATGTGTCCTCATAGACAGGTACTCTAAGTGGCCAGAAATGAAGGTGGCAGAAGTGATGGACACGGAGACAGTTGTAAGGTTTCTGAGCGACACATTTGTAAGAGAAGGTATTCCCAAAACCATACTAAGCGACAATGGGCCTCAGTTCACGTCAGAGAAGTGGACCAACTTCATGAAGAGAAATGGAATCCTATCCAAACACACGTCTATTTACCACCCGGCTGGGAATGGCCTAGTAGAACGTTTCAATAGAGTGGTGATGGGGTCGGTGCAAGCGGCCATCATGAGTGAGAAAGATTGGGAGAAGGAAATATGGAAAATGATATGGGCCTACCGAATTACACCCACGGGGACAGGACATAGCCCCTTCCAGATATTGAGGGGTCGAGACCCATTCACGAGAGACAACAGAGTGTGGAAGGAAAAAACAGTAACCAGCCAATGGTCCCCTGCTGTAGTTCATGCCAATCTGGAGAGAGCGCAAGCAGTATATGCCAAACACTACAACGCACGAAGGAACGTGAGAGACACGGGACTGGAGAAAGGCGAATGGGTGAGAGTCAAGCTGGCGACGTTACAAAGAAAGGGGGACAGCAAATACAGCAAACCACTCCAAGTCAAGGAGATATACGACAGAGCGGCCTTATTGAGTGACGGAAATGTATGGTCCCAAGATAGGATGGCGAGGTGCAACAGAATAGTGAGATGGGACGCCGATGAGCATGATCAGGAAGGAACAGTGGAGTGTGAACAGGAAATTGAACTTTCCAGCTCGGAGGTGGACACAGGTGCAGGAGGTTTGAGTGAGGAGCAAGGCAGCAGTGTCAACCACCGAGTGGAAGCGGAGAGGAGCACAAGGCGATTAACGGGGAGCACAGCTGAACCTAACCAATGCGAAGGTAGTGGAGCTACCCAGGAGAGAGAGGACACTGCGACCCCGGTAAGACGCACCCGAGGGGGGAGAGCAGTGGTGAGACCGTCCAGGTTCCAGGACTATGACATGGGTGATGGACAATAGTTCAAGTTTTGTTATATGTGAAAAAAGGGGAGATATGTAGAGTTGGCGCTCTAGCTGGCGTGAGCTGCGTGATGACGCGGCACGCCTGCGGCCATGATGGGATGCGCGCGCAGCCCGCGGCAAATAAGCGCGAGTGTCGGAGCCGGCAAGAATTGCGGTTCGGCGCTCTCTGATGCCGATAGTAGAATAAAGCCACCTAAATGTAACCGAAGGCTCATGTCATTATTAATGGAATAACCAGCATCTTTACAATTTCCGTGTTCCTGATCCGAAAAAAGCACTTCAGATTCATATATCAATAGGCAGGTTTTAATTGTAATAACGGAGAAAATGTTTAAAGTAATCAATTGGTGATTGTATGTTGGCATTGATTATTCCACTATTCAAAACATAAAACACCAGGATTACAAAAGACACGGCCAGGAAACTTAATAAAATCAGGAAAAAAACGATGTGACAGCAGGCAATTTGGTGAACTGCGCTGTAATGACCCAAAGCAGCAGAGACACTACAATCGCGTGGCAGCAGCATGCATTGTAAATGCGTGCGATGTAAGGCCTTTAACGACGTCACAACAGCGTGGTAATTGCTTGCGATGTGACGGTTGGCGATGTATCATCATACATCCCAAAGTGCACTGCAAGATCTGAAAATGCCCAATTATAAGTTAATTTAAAAAAGTCTTATCAAAGCTGAATCGTTTAAATTGGATAAAAATGCATTAGCAGAGAAAAATTATGCATAGTATGAGATTAATTCATTCCAATCCCTGCGTGTGCAGCCGTATCTGAATGATTTCTTTTCAGCAAAGTTTAATAATACGTTTTTAAGGTTACGTATGGCAATAAACCCAACAAAGGAGGGCACGCAATCTTGGATCAAGCTGTGGCCGGATTCTAACTGTAGATTTTGTGGATGGCCACAGGAAACTCTAATACATATTGATTAATCTCTGACGGTCAGCTTTGAGACCATACTTTTTGATGAGAGGGGTGAGATCTGCTCGACAGGTCTTAATTATGTCACTGCCTAGTGAATCCATTCCATTATTATGTCAAATGGTAAAAAATGTATTGGCAGTTGAAAACTGTCTGATAAAATAAGGCAGATCTCCATTAATTTTATGGCTCTGGTGACTAATAGTTTTAATCGGCTTATACATTTTATCACCTAATAACTTTTGTTGCGAGGGTGCTAATTTGAAATAACAGTAGCTGGGTTACCATCACTGTAAATGGATGCACTTTTATTGTTTTGATAAGATGGTCATTGCAATTACTGCACATTAGCACTTTGAAAGGTAATTTGTGCAAGAAATGTACAATAGAAACGTCTCCGTTGTATTCACTTCTGCACTTTATTATTAGCACTTTGAAATATGTAAAGCTTCATAGTAGAAATTAATGGTCATTTATTAGAATATTTATCCATTATGTAGAAGAAAATAGTATGCTGCGCACGCCGTCACTTTAAAATGTAAAATGTGCATTATTATCCTGAGATCACACCAAATTGTGAAGCTTCCTTCTCAATTATTTTGACAGCAATTTCTGGTTTGGGGGTTGGTAGGGATGTGTCATCTGCGTATGATAGGATTTTGTTTTCATATCCTTGCACTACCACTGGTGGGATTGCTGCATTTCTCTCTAGTTTTCGTATAAACGGATCGATATATATTGAAAACAAAAGCGGAGAACAAGGAAATCCTTGTTGCGTCCCCCGCGAAATCTCAAAACGTTAGTTGTATCACCTGAGACAAAGATATTTTCTACAGGATTGTAATATAGGGCTTTTATTGCCTGTATAAACCCTGGTCCAATACCCATCATTTGCATCGTCTCCCAAAGAAAGTGCCAGAAGACCCTATCAAATGCCTTTTCCTCATCAAGCAGGATCAAGGATATAGGGTCCTCTGACACTTGCACTGCATCAAAAAGAGTCATAACTCTCCTAGTATGATCTGTGGTGTCCCTCCCAGAAATAAGGAAATGTTATCGATTGGAAACTATCTTTGGTATCACCTGCACTAGCCGTACTGCTAAGACTTTAGAATACATTTTGGAGCCTCCATTAATTAAAGTTATTGGGCGATATGACCCAAGTTCTACAACAGGTTTGTTCTTTTTTTTTTAAACAACAATTTTGGCCGTAGACCAAGATCCAGGGGGGGGGGGGGGTGACTCCACAATAAATTTGATGGAATAATAAAGTCATGTTCTTTCAACTGGGGCGCAAACGTTCTATAGAATTCCAAGGGGATCGAGTCAGTACGTGCGGCCTTGCAGGAGGGGAGTTTGTCACAGTGGAATAGATCTCATCTCATTGAAATGTCCCTACCATGAGCTCGCTCTCCTCTATGGTCAATTTATCTAAAGGTACTGCCTTTAGAAAATCAGCTATATTGCTCAGAGTTGCTTTTAACGCTTTCGGAGTATAGGAGTTGATAATATGTCAGTAAGACAGCCCTGATCTTAATAAGGTCAGGGACTAACCCGTGGATGGGATCTCGAATTTCTTGCACTTCACTTGCCATGCTTTTCTGTCTTGCTCTCACAGCCAAATGATGCCCTACTTGTTCACTACATTCATGTGTTTTTTCTTTCCACACCATGAGCTTATCTGCTGCCCTATTTGCAAAGATCTCATTTAGCACTGCACTTGCTGAGGTTACCCCTAGTTGGGCCTCCCCAGTTCCACCTCCCTGATGGACTACTCTAACCACATTTTCATCTGCTGCGGCTAAAATGTCTTGTTTAACTTTAGTGCATCGTTTCTCCTCCTTCCCTCCGTTCAACAAAAAACACAATGTCTCCCCCCATATACATGCCTTTAGTTTTTGAAGATGTTGTACTTAGAGAATTGGATGAATTACAATCCCAAAAAATCTATTTTAACTCAAACTGCGATAAAATTGAAAAGACTGCCCTCAAGAACCTATCTGATAATCCGTCATTAATAATCAAACAGGCGGACAAAGGCGGGGGAATAGTCCTTTGGGATATAGACAAATATGACCAGGAAGTGACCAGACAACTATCTAATGTAATACACTATAGAAAACTAGAAAATGATCCTACAGTGAGTCTGAAAGAAAACATTTTGAACATAACCATGGAAGGCCTAGAGCAAGGTTGGTTATGTCAGAGTGAATTCGATTACCTCAACTCAGAACAGAACAAAATACCAAACATATATGTATTGCCTTAAGTACATAAGTGCACAATTGATCCCCCAGGAAGGCCCATAGTATCGGCCTGTGGCTCAATGTTAGAACCATTGGCCAAATATATAGATTTTTTTCTTATTCCTTTGGTTAAAGAAACTCAATCGTATATAAAGGATACTATGGATTTCATAACAAAAATAGAAGATCTGCCTTTTAACACTGAAAACCAATTGCTAGTATCATTCGACATCGAATCACTTTATACTAATATCCCACAAGATGAGGCTATTGCGGTGATGAGATGTGTATTAGAGCTGAGAGAACGTCCACACCAAGTACCCACAGAGTTTCTTATATCTCTAGCTACCATTTGTCTAAAAAACAACTTTTTCAACTTTAAAGGCCAACTATATTTACAAATCTCTGGTGTGGCCATGGGATGTAGTTTTTCTCCAGAAATAGCCAATTTGGTGATGGCGGAGTTCGAAAAAAAGTGGGTATATAGCGACACCAATCCTTTTAAGAACCAGGTACATTTTTGGTGTCGCTATATCGATGATATCTTTATGATGTGGCATGGGAATGATACACTACTGCAAGATTTTTACAACTGGGTAAACTCAAGAATTTTGGAATTGAACTTTACGATGTCTAGTAACCAAAAAAAACTTAACTTTTTGGATGTTTACATCCAAGAAGATAATGGCCATCTTGAAGTGAGTCTATACACAAAAACCACAGACCGTAATACACTACTACACTTCTCGAGTTGTCATCCCCGTACCCTTAAGGAGAATTTACCTTATGGGCAATTTCTCCGTGTGAGAAAAGAAGAATATTTTAAAAGTGCAGACATTCCGAGGGATAAATTGGTAGCCAGAGGTTATCCCAAAAGGTTAGTTAAGATCGCTCTGAAAAGGGCCTGGTTTACCCCTAGAGAAGTCCTATTAGTGCCTAAAATCAAACAAAAAGAAACACCTCTGACTTGCGTACTTACGTAAGATCCAAAAGCCAACAAAGTGAAAAAACTCATCCAAAAACATTGGAAACTCATCGAACACTTGGGAATTAAAAAAAAAATTTTTGCTTTTAAAAAAGGCAAAAACATAAGGCAATCCCTGGTAAGAGCCATGAGAAAAGCAGACTCTTCACCCTAAGATTTGAGAGGGCTCCTAAACTTACCTCCAATAATAAGACACTATAGGTGTCAAAATTGTGTGGCCTGCAAACAAACGACAAACACAAAGGAGGTTGAAATAAATGGTTACAAACATCAACAAAAAAGTTTTTCCAATTGCAACACAAAAAATATAGTGTACTGTATTAAATGTCCGTGTAATAAAGCCTATATCGGACAAACGACCCAAACAGTGAAGAAACGTATTCTTCAACATAAATCAAGGGTCAAATGCAAAGTACAGGTAGCACCATTAGTACATCATTTTGAAACCTATCATCACACAGAAAACGATATGACTTGGACAGTCTTATGTGTGCTAGGTAAGACTAAACATGAAGAAATTAAAATTAAGTTGGATAGGTTGGAGGCCAGACTTATAGAAAAATACAGGACTGTGAGTATTGGCTTAAATGACAGAGACGAAATTTGGGCTTTAATTTAATTTATTTAATTAACTTTCAATATTAGGATTTCTTGCTGTATTTGTCATTGTCCAGAATGGAATAATTACATTAGGCATATTTAGTGTATTCAATATGTGTTTTAAAATGTATAGATTATGTATTTATGTGTTTTTTCAATATTAGAATGTAAGGAGTGTCGGACAGGGGTTATCATTTTCTTTGACTTTTCTCTTAATTTTCTTTATTGAGCACCCGCCTTTTACTCTTCTTTTTATTTTATTTTATTAAGCACTTCCTTTTATAATTTTATAGCACTATGTTTATATATCGAGAATCCCCTCCCTACATACTTAGGATCCGTTTTTTGAATAGCCCTTTGTTTATGTCCATTACTATGGCACCGAGCAGATTAGTCCGTTCTCTATGTCCGGACGGGTGAGAACGTATTTCAACGTCACGTGATCGGCAATAATCGCCGGTTTTCCAATATGGCACGTGAGGCAGCTAGAGAACGAAGCAAATAGATTGGATACCGTCCCAGAATCAAGTAAGTTGTTAAGCCCATGTTTTGCAGTATTAGTACAGTTGAAACGCGCAATCACTTGTAGTATTATATCTGCTTCCCCTTTTAGTTTATATTTTATTTTTTATTTATATTTTGCCGAGAACACTTGTATATCGTGCCTTTTGACTGTACAGAGTGGCCTGCGCCCCAGTGGTAAGATCGCCAGTGGGCTTAGATAATAATCGGCTTAATGAGCATGCAGGAGACTCGATCAGTTACGAGCTTTTTTGTATTCTAGGCAGAGGAAGCAGCCTAATGTTTATTTATTGAAGCTCGTGCATAAGGTACACCTACGTCTTGAGCCTTATTTTGAATTTAGTAAGCTGAACTATAGAGAATACTGCAGTTTATATGACTGAAGTCAGACACAGATATATTAATTACGTTTCTCTATGTCTTTGATTTTTTTGTTTCCTATAACGAAAATTGAGCAGAAAGCGGATTATATATTTTACTACGGTAATTAGGTTTTTTAAGGTAGTCATAGGCCCGGTAGCATTACAGTATCGAAGGTGGCGTTTTTTGTTTACGTTTTTTTGAGCACAGCACAGGGTGTGTTATTCTTTCACTTTACTCATTCATTTAGAAGGTACAATTTTTAGTGGGAACACTCTGTACACAAATGTTTATTACTATCACTAAGGGTGCCGTCTTTGAATTAGTATCTTTAAGGATTTGGTCTGATTACTCTGAGTAAACTAAATATTCAGATATGTATATATGTATATATTCAAATAGAACCTTGATCTCTGTAGCATGTATAGTTGTTGATGTACATAGTTAAATATGATTTCTTGATTTCTTAGACGGATTTTCACTAGCCCGAGTCCTGATGAGGGCTGAAACGCGATTATTTAAGAAGACTCCAGCCAAAAAAATGTATGTTATGTAAATATACTTAATAAGGAGTAAGGAATTAAGGGAGTTTGAAAGACTATAGACCATTTATACTCCTTGTTTCTGTTCATGTTGTTCTTACTTTAGAGGAATGCTGAGTTTTACATGCATGCAGCATCCTCGTGTGAAAAAATTGAGCTACAATATTTGAAAAGGATAAAAGAAACGTCAATGTATCAATGTTTGTATATGGTATGTATATATATGTGTAAAAAGTGATGTATATATATATGTTCGTTTGTTTGTATATTTTAAAATGGGTTTAAAAAATTATATAATCCAAAGTTGAATTTTTCCAATTTACGTGAAAAATAAATAAGAAATAAGAACGTTGTGTTTTTGGTTTGGATGTGGGAAGTGTAAAAACTAGATTTAGAATTTTTCTGTGCAGATGATACATTTCTCTTAGGATGAGACAATTGAGTTATCTCGGCTATTACTAATAGTATGTTAATTATGCCCTAGGCATCATTTGCTTTGTATATTACCTTATTTGTCATCAGGGCACGCTCAAAGCTCCTTGAGGGTCTTAGTTTTCACCCCCACTCCCTAAACTTTTAAACCTAGGGGTTTATGATCTGATAGGAAATTAGGGTAGCGCTCAATTTTACAATTAGATATAAATACATTTTACATCAGAAAAACAGTCCAATCGGGCATATAATTGATGGGGGACTGAGTAATATGTATACCCGTGCTCTAGCGGTCTCTTCTTACTCCATAAATCAATTAAACCATGATCCTTGCAATACATTTTAGGGCTCAATACACTTTGGGTTTCCCACCTGTACATTTTGATGTTCTCCCATAGCACAGTTACTGTGCAGATTAATGTTCAGATCCCCACATAAAACAATTGGCTGGGACCAGTATGTCAGCTCAGTGGATAATCATTCAATGACATAAGGTTCATCCAATATGCTCCCAAAGGGAGAGCACAGTGTAAATGTAACTCCATTTATAGAATAACACTCCACCATGACTCAACTGACTTTGTTTGTCAACCCGTACTTGAGAGAATAGTATGTCACTAAATCGGGCTAAGATTGCCACCCCCAATATCGTACCTTATGAGGTCCCCCCATCAAACTATAGCTAAGTGAATTAAAAACATCTCTCTGTGAACCTTCAATATGTGTCTCTTGCAGACAAACAGTCTCTGCCTTCAACATCAGAAGGCCCATCGAGACACTAGCTCTTTTCTTAGTATCATTCAACCCACAGATATTGATAGAAGCAATGCGCGTCCTCCATTACGGATTTTTACAATCAGAACTTTGTTTCCTACTTCCAGACATTATTAGGGCACAGCGCCCAGCCATTTTGGCCTTTGAAAAGTCCCTTGTTCTAGTCTCTTCTCTTGTGAGCGTGCCGGATCCCCTCCTCCCCCCAGTCACCTCCCAAACAAAACCCAAAAAGACACCTCCCTTCCACGGATGGGCCGCTGTGACAGCTTCTTTATAGTGTCATGCTTCGGTTTCCCTTTGCCTGACACTTTGTCTACTTGCCTTCCGCCTCTCCCTCCATTGTTGACTTTGCGGCCGCACAGCGATTGTGTTGTAGTGGGCACGGCTGACCTGGCTGACACAGTTTAGTTGCAGCCATGGCCGCTGCGAGTGGTGGTCTTGTTTTCACCGATTTAGCCACTCTCCCTGTCATTTCTTCGAGTAGACCTTCTCTTTGAGCCTGAACCTTGGACGGAAGTATGAGAAACCTTTTTGTCAGCTCAAGAGTCACCACAAAACTGCACTGAACTATTGAACACAGCATCTATGGTTTTCGATTCGTCCTAGGTCACCATAGTTACTTTCCCGGGTCTTGACTATTACACCGGGTTCTCACAGAAAGCCTCGCGTAGCTCAGGCGTTGTAGTTGACCAACGAGCTATTGAGGTGGGGGTGGGGGTGGAGCAGCAAGCAGCTGGAGAATGTTGGAGAGAATGTGGCCAAACAGCCAGGATTTAAATCTCGGCAGGGACACTCAGCATTCTGTGATTTTGGGCAAAGCACATAGGGCTAGATGTAGGTAATTCCGATTTACCTACTCTTAAATACCGAATTTTACCGATTCGGTATTTAAGAGTAGGTAAATAGGAAGGAGGCAGATGTAGGTAATTTTAAATTCAGAATTACCGAATTTGTAACATTCGGTATTTACCGATTCTGTAAATACAGAATCGGTATTTCCCATTGATTCCTATGGGCTTTGAAGCCCATAGGAATTAAATACCGAATCCTGCAAGGGTGCAGGGGGTGTCACTTTGACACACTCTAGCACCCCAAGTACAGGCTCGTGTGACATGTGGCACAGATACATGCCCTAAGGGCATGTCTGTGTGTCACATTGCACAGGTGTGCATGCACAGGTGTGCATGCACACCTGAATTCGGTATTTTACCACCCAATAGGATTGGGTGGTAAAATACCGACTCTTAAGGGCCTGTGGCACTGTAAACTGTGCCACCTACATTTGGAATTACAGAATCGGTATATTTACCGATTCAATATACCGATTCTGTAATTTTCAGCCCCGTACATCTGAAAACCCTAATACCGGTCGGAAACGGCCGAAATCGGCCGTTTCCGACCGGTATTAGGGCTCCTACATATGGCCCATAATCTCCCTGTGCCTAACAAAAATGAATGTGTGTCCGTATGTAACGCAACTGGTGCTCATGTAAAGCGCTCCGATACCTCCGGGTCTAGTTAGCGCTATATAAAACTCCCCCCCTCAAAAATGTTAAACAGAAGCCATCTTCGCTCCGCTCACGGCCCATTTCTGGTGGACAACACCAAGGTGTCTCTGTATCCTGACTACTCTCGAGGTTTAAACGCAGAAGGCATCCTTCCTGGCAGTAAAGAAGAATCTGCGCAATATGGGACTGCTGTACTCCTTGCTCTCCCCCACTCGCCTGCAGGTCCAGTCTGAGGATAATGTAATTTTTTTTACAGATACGTCTGCGGCTTGGGACTGGATTGAACTTCGACAAGAGCATGGTGCGACCGGAGACATCTGGGCCTAAACTCTCTTTGCGACCCCATGCTGTCAACCTTCCCGGCAGCGAAAGACGACGTGCTTTTAAGAGGCAGGTGGCGCTGATACAGTCGAGGACAGCTGAGATTGCTGCCACTCTGGGATCTAGTGGGGACCCTGTGTGCCGTTCTTCTCCAATGAGCCACTTCTCCGCTTCAGATTCTGAGGACTCTACTACCCCTGGTCTTGAAGACATTCTGCCTGGGGATAATTCCGGGTCTGCCTTGCTTATATACTGTGTTCATGAGGTGGGATGGTTTGCTTGCTGTTGATCAATTGTTCACTAGCTTTAGTTCTACATAAGGGGTTTGTGGCCTCCGAGCGGGGAGTGGGGGTTTGCTGGTCGCGTTTTATTGCCATATGGTCTTCCTTGATTGTAGGCTTTTTGTTGGTTCCTATTTGGTACAAGTGTGTGTGGGGTTGTTTGGACAGGATGGTTGCATGTCTCAGTCCTTGAGGGTTGTTGGGGGAACTGATGGTTTAGTGTTCAGTGTTTTGTTGTGTATTTGTTAGTTTGTCGGCAGTGGTACGTGTGAAGCTATAGCGAAGTGTGTTTGGTACAATGGGGCCCTCCTGGTTCCCTGAGGTCCTTCTGCCCGCTGGTTCATGAGCAGTTCTTTTTCTTTCTGTTTTGCCACGCATGGCTACGCAAATTAAGTTGCCTGCATGGAATGTGCAGGGCCTCACTTCCCTTTCTAAGCGTTATAATGCGTTGTCCTACTTAAAGCATCGAGGGGGAGCATGTCAAGCTTCTCCATGAGACCCACCTTACAGAGACTTAGGGCCGCATCCTTTGGGGACGCTGGTGGGGCCAGATTTATGCTCCTTCTTATTCTGCCTTTTTGCAGGGTGCTCTTATTTGGATAAGGCCAGGGGTCCCTTTCCGCTTGAATAGGGCGGTAACAGACCATGGGGTTGTTACGTCTTAGCGTTGGGGAGGCTAAATGGCAGGGATGTCGCCCTCTTAAATGTTTATGCACCGAACGTGGATAAGTCAGCATTTCCTACTAGATTGATGCCCCTACTTTCAGTTATGGTTTCCTACTGTAGGTTGTTGGGGGATGATTTTAACTGTGAAGGATTTGAGTCTGGATCAGTCTCATCCACCTTTATGTGGTGTGCCCGGGGGCAGGCTGGCAGCGCGGCCCATTTATGGTCTGGACAGTGAGATTTAATAGATTATTGGCGGGATCATCACACAAAGACTTGTGTACTTCTACTGCTCTGGACTACATGATCTTGAGGTTCAACTTGAACGGCTTTATATGTGTAGGGTGCTTTATGTTCGAGTGGTTGGGCTGGAATATTTACTGAAAATGTATTCTGATCATGCTCTTGTGCTGGGCACATTCCAATAGTCCCTGTTAAAATGGAGGTCTCTAGTTGGCAATGGCTGGCATCAATGTCCAAATAGGGACCCTTCTTTCTAAGTAAGGGCAAGTGGGCTACTCCCTTTGATAACCCCTGCTCAACCCTGTGGTAACTGTAGCACGAGCAGTTAGGCCTATCTCAGAAGCAGTGTGTGAAGCATTTATGACCATGCACAATAAGGCAGTAACTACACCACAAAAGGAGGCATAGAAAAATAGAATCTTTATCTAAGGTTTAACACAAGACTCTCAAAGCGTTTAAACAAGCCACAATGCACGTAAATCAATATGGTCTTAAAAATGCAGTAACGTATTCACCAGAACTTGGCACTGACTGAGTTCAAGGCCTGGGTCTATGCAACCCGTTGCGCACCAGATACCTGCCGTTGGAAGGGGGCACAGCACGCAGCTACACGAAGAAGCGGAGATGGTGACAGGCGGACTCCCAGCGACCACAACTCTTGGCTGCAGTGGTCCGCTGCGTGCACTCACAATGACTCGGGCACAATGACTCGGGCACTCGGGGACAGGCGGGCTCTCAGCAGTAGCACGCGGCTGCAGCAGCCCGGGCTGGTGGTGGCGATGACTCTCGTCGTGCAGCTCCATGGTGGGAGCATAGCGGCAGCAGCTCTCTCTTAGCTGCGGCACCCCACAGGACGACTCACGATAATGCAAAGTTAAAAAAGGTGCGGGCACTCAGCGGCAGCAGCTCTCTCTTAGCTGCGGCGGCCTACAGGACAAATCACGACGATGCAAAGTTGGCAAAGGTGCGGGCACTCAGTGGTAGCGGCTCTCTCTTAGCTGCGGCGGCCCACAGGACAAAAGATGATCTCGACTAGGCTGGCACAATGGCCGGCACTCAGCGGCTACGGCTCTCTCTTAACTGCGGCGGCCCACACAGATTCAGCGAAGGTTCAAAAGGTTCAAATTAAGGCGGGCTCTCAGTGGCAGCAGCTCTCTCTTAGCTGCGGCGGCCCACACAGAGTTAACAAGGGTTACCAATCTGCATTCCTCACAGTAGAACTAGAGGCTCCGGATTACTTGACAGGGCCTCACCTGCAAGTAGAATCCCTCACACAGGAATTCAGACGGCTGACGGGGTGAAGTCTAATGTTCCTGAGACCTCAGCAGGAGGCGCCTTCGATTCAGGCCCTCGGGTAGTTTCTTCAGCAAGCTTTGTGAAAGTTTCAAAGTCCTTTCCTCTGTTCACTTCGACTGAGTTTCGCATGACATCCAGAAGGAACTCACTTGAAAAAGGTTTCAGAGCATCGTTTTAAACCTAAAAAGTCTTGGTTCTCTAAAGTCACAAGTCACTGAATCCAGCCATGAACCAGTTTAGTGGGTCGGGGAGCACTTGGTTTACGAGGCGACATCCTGCCCTTTGAGAATCAGGAGCTCTGCTTTCAGACGCTCAGTGGGAGGTGGAGCCATCATTCCCCTTGCCAGGCACAGCCCTGCTCAGATCAAAGAGTCACCCCTCCCCATGCTCTGAATGCCGATCTCTCTCTCCAGCCAGGTCTGACCCAGCTGGCCCTGCTGCTCCAAAACCAGATGACCAATACACATACTAGCGAAGCCTACAGGAAAGCCTAGGCAAGAAAATACCTCGTTTCTAGAAGAGGCATTTTCGAACACAGGCTATACAAATGATCCTTACTAAAAGATGTATCTCAATTTCCTGAGCTTAAACATATCAAATTTGAATTTCCTATCAGGTTCCTGGGGGCCAAGTAGGATTATGGAATGTAATACTCAGCCTGCCCATTCTGACCTATGAGAGTGGATAGCCTCACAATAGTAAACAGTGAAATGGAGGGTAACTCGCTATTAGAACATGCTACACAGACATAGGCATGTTCTTCCTGTCACAGACAACGCACCCTGTCATAGGGGTGTCTTACATGGTGCGAAGGGAAAGTGCAGGGACTGGGAAGTGGATGCACCTCATAGTTACATAGGCAGATCTGGACTGGAGGTAGACTCTGTAATGGCAGGTCTGAAACATACTTTAAAAGCCGCTTCTGTGGGTAGCGCAAATCAGCGCTGCAGGACTACCTGCAGTAATGGGTCTACCAGCCCTGGGCACACACAGTGCACGTATACTAGGGACTGACAGGTAAACCAAATGAGCCAATTATGGTTATCCCAATTCATACAGTCATCTTTACACAGGGAGCATTCGCGCTATGGCACTGATTAGCAGTGGCACAGCACCCAGAGCATCTAAAACCAGCCAACATAAAAGATAGGAAGCAAAAAGTGGAAGGGAGACCCGCACCAATGATGCCAGGTCTAACAGTCCCTATCTAGATCTTGCGTGCCAACCTGGTGTTTTGATCCGGCACTTTTGGATGATCAGGCCTTTCGAACTTTATTGGGGGAGCACATTCATCAGTACTAGAATGATGACGCTGGTTCAGCCGCACCTACGGGGATGGAGTGGGAAGCTATGAAGGTGGTGATCCGGGGGTATTGTATTTCTACAAGAGTGGGAGTTCGCACACAACTTCTTTAGAATATTCAATAGCAGGAGGCGGTGTTAAATGGTCTTCTGAGTGGACTGGTAGGACTCTGGATGAGAGGGGATGCCTGCTGGAAGAGAGAGAGAGGCTGTTTGAGCTCGTGCAACATCTTTGTTGTTTTGATTATAAGGCGTATGCCGCCAGGGCACACGCTGAGAAGGATAAGTCAGGTAGAATGCTGCCATGGCTACTGCGAGATGCTGGGGGAGGTTGCTCTACACTTCAGTTACGTGATCCTTCGGGCGGGACATATTCACTCAGGAGGAGATCAATGCGGTGTTTCTGGAGTACTACCGTGAGCTGTACGCTTCAAGGGTAGTGAGTGCTGAGTGAGGAATGCCGAATTATGAGGCAGATGCTTCTCCGGTGTCCCTTGAGTCGGCGGTTGCAGATCAACTGGGTGGAGATATTGCTGAGAAGGAGTTACAGGGAGGAATTAAGGAGAAAGCAAGGGTAAGGCTTCAATGGGCTTCCAATATAATTCTATGCAGCCTTCGCATTGGATCTTGTTTCTGAACTAGTGGCATTTTTTAATGTTTCCCGGTAGCATGGTCAGCTTCCGTCCTTGCAGCGGGAGGCAGCTGTTTTGTCCCTCCCTAAAAAAGATAAGAACCCTCTCTCCTTGGTTCTTACAACTCTCTTTCTATGTTTGATGCAGATTACAAAATCTTAAGTAAAAGTTTGGTAACTCAGTTGCTTTCTCATATGTGCTCTTTAGGCCATCCGCACTAAACAGGCTTCACTCCTACACAAAGCACCATGCCTAATGTCCGGCAATCGTATCTGGCCTTAGATTAGCTAGGAACATCTCCCACCAGAGGCCTTGGTCATTGCCGCCAACATTAGGAAGGTGTTCGACTCTCTCCACTGTGAATACAAATATGCTACTATGCTATGTATGGACTTCAGTTTGCCTTCCGTGAAGTGTACGAAGCTTCTTTACACTGCCTCCCTGGCCACGATCCATATTAGCACTTTGACATCAGAGGCTTTTGCGGTGGAGCGGGATACTCTGTAGGATTGCCCCATTTTACCTCTGTTATTTGTCTTGGCCATGGAACCTTCGCCTGCACGGTTCGTTGGGGAATAAACTGCCAGGCCCTGAGCATTGCCTCTAACTATACATCTCTCTCTATACGCAGTTGATATGTTATTGTATCTTAGGGGGAGAGAAATCGACATCCTGGAAGCGGTAGCGGTGATATCGGACTTTGGAATTTACTTAGGTCTTGAATTCAATTGGACCAAGTCTTGTGTTTATCCCTCGAGGAGAGATTGCCCCAGAGCATGTGCCTATCCCTTCGGCTCCGAAGTTTAGGTGGGAGTGTGATGATGTGCACTACCTTGGAGTGCCTGTTTTCCGCACCTTGAAATTGTTGTATGAGGGGAACTGCGGGCATGTGTTGGCTGGGCTGCGTAGCTCCTCTGCTTTCTGGATTACTTTACCTCTATCGGTCAGTTCCAAAATTATTGTATTGCATCTTCTTTATCATTTCTTAGCACTTCGATTGAGGTTACCCCAAAAATACTTTCGGGAGCTGGATAGTCTGTTACTATCGCTTTACTGGGGCACTTTGCATCGCCATGTTGCCCTCTGGAAGTTGTGTTGGCCTGTGACTGACGGGGGCGTAGCTGCTCCAGACTTGGAATTATATTATTTAGCGGTACAGCTACAGTGGGTGACACGGTGGCAGGCCTTTCAATGGGATTGTGTGGGACGCCTGAGTGTGGCTCTCCTTCCAAGGATTGCCTCTTGGATTTTCTACTGACGCCAACACATGCTTCCAGAGTGCGGACCTTGATTATCCTGATTAGAACTGCACATTATGTTTGGGCTTGTGCCCTATGGCGGACTTGTATGCTGACTCTGTACTTCAGTAAAATTCGGGTTGCCTGGGGGGTTGATCTGGTCTCGGCAGAGGCCGATGATGGGGATTGATGTCCTGGGTGATCTTTTAGCAGGGGGAGAGTTGTGTCCTTTTTCAGCTCTCTGGGAGTCCTATGATATACCGGTGGGCCATTTCATACTTCATGGTGCCCTGGCACACAAGATACAGGAGTGGTGGGGTACTGACATTGCAGAACATCCGGCGCATGACTGCTTGCATCATCTCTTCCTTATTAGGGGTCAAACAAAAGCATGTTACTCTATAGGGCTTTTTTGGAGGAGGCGTGAGCAGCTCTCATGACCCTCTGGCTATGTTTGTAGGTGGACCTTGGGACGCCTCTCTGATCCTTCTTGGAGGAAGATACGAGACGCTAGTTTTAAGACATATAGAAATTCCAGCTTCAAACTTTTTTAGTTCTTTCTCTGGCCTATCTGACTCTATGACGTATTCATACTATGTTATGCGTGCCACCGATGCACCATTGAGGATGCAGATTTTTTCCACATGGTTTGGTCTTGCCAGCTCTTAATACCCTATTGGACAACTGTCCCCAAGGTGGTCCGGAGAGCCACGGATAGAGACTTTTCTCGGAGTCTTTGCTTACTAGGGTTCCTTGAACGCTCAGCGGCTAGGAAGGCTACTGATAGGTTCCTGGATTTAGCCTTGATCCTTGCCTGCAGGCAGTTGATCATTAGTTGGAAGTCTGTTTTAGGTCCTGACGTCTACCACTGGTGGATGGAGTTAACTAATTGGGAAGATTGCAAGAGGGAGACGATTCGCAGGGAGGAGGCTCGTGGGGTTCGGAGGATGACACTTTTTCCTGTCTCAGATGCCATCTTGAATGGATTGAGGGGTCCGGGTGCTTGTGGTTGACCCCCTTTCTGGCGGCTCTGCATCGGCCTCTGGAGCATCGTGTCTGCACTCCGGCCCCAGCTGGCTCTCCTTAGTGGCCTACACCGCTCTCTGCTTCGTTACTCCACCCTTGCTGTGAGTGGGGGATCATGGGATTAGTGCATGGCAGGCATTTCTGGTGGGTCGGGCTTACTCGAATATTTCTGTATCATGTACATTTCATATCGGTGGGCTTTTACACTCCTTTGGAGTGATGGCATCCTACATCTGCTGGGTATATTGTAGTTATTGTTGTTGCTCACTGTACCTTCATTAAGTTATTTGACAACTGCTGTTTTGTTTTTGAGTTAAGCCTGTCTGCATCTATGTTCTTAAACGCATTGGTCTATTGAGATGTGTTGAAAAAACGTACAAAAAATATTTACAAAAAAAAAAGATAACTTCTGAATTTCTATGGTTTTGTGCGTGTAAAAGCTGAACCTAGCTATAACTTCCCAGTAACAGTTTTTTAGTATGTATATATATATATATATATATATATATATATATATATATATATATATATTGCAATCCAGAAATTCCACAGGAATAAGGAATTCAGGCGAGCCCACAGCAGTTGCAGCAAGTAAGTTTTATTCTTGACAGAAAAGACGACACGTTTCGACCATGTCCGTGGTCTTGGTCACATGACCCACGTCTCCACAGTGCATACATTTATAGGTGCATTTACACATAGTCATTCGCATAGACATAGTAAAGAGGTTGCTTTCAAAACTGTTAGTATCACATTTTGAAAGAGTTTTCTTAAAGGTACATTACATATGTTCATTTACATTCGTGTATGGAACTACCTTTGTTTAAATATGTTGAAGTCACATATTTGTCCTCTTGCATAACGACATTTGTGTATTTAAAAGAACAGGGGTACTGTTTTTAAATTTTCAGATTTACATATATGTATAATGTGTTAGAAGTACATTATTATACTGATTCGGTCCGGCACATTTGATAGTCTGAGCATAGAGTTTAACATGTGCATGCTGGAATTTCAGGTATACAGTTGTTATATATATATATATATATATATATATAAATATATATGCACACACATATATATATTAATATACACACACATACACATATTTATGTACACACATATATATACATACACACACATTTGGAAAGAAAGAGCCACACTCACTATACCTTCATTAAGTTATTTGATTACTACAGTTTTGTTTTTTAATCAAGCCTGCTGGCATCTATGGATAAGTTACTTACCTGTAATCATAGTTCTCTTCCAGGTGTATAATCATCAAAGTCATAAGCACTGAATAGTCCCACCCACGTGTGGGGACCCCGGAGCAATAGCCAGTAATATGCATATATCTACATATACATATATATATACATAAATACCCATATATATAGATAATATGCATATACTTAAATATTACTAGGCTCCAAAACTGCCATCATTGCATGTAAATCTTTTACATTTGAAAAAATAAAGACATATAAGTCATAATATACATATGATATATATAAAGAAAACTGCCCTGAGTTTGCTTTGAAACACATAACCTTTATTTTCAAAGGTAAAAAGGCAAGATCATAGAGGCAGATTAGCCTAGAAAGGCAGCATAGAAAACAATTGGAAAATTGGTGCCATGCCTTTAAGACCTCCAGGAACCCCCAGGCTCCCATCATGCACCACAGGTGACAGTTAGGTTAGTTCTTTTGGACGGCGTATAACAGTGTAATCACAGTACGGGTAACAGGTACATGGTATTCGTTCGGGGAGGAGGTAGGGTTGCTTATGGCTTTGATGAGTATACCCCTGGAAGAGAACTAGTTTTACAGGTAAGTAACTTATCCTTCTCTTCCAGGGGATACTCATCAGTAGTCATAAGCACTGAATAGAGTAGCAAGCCCATCCTCGTACCCTGCGGACGAGTACCAGCATATCAAAACCATTTTACCAACATATATTACCCAAACAAATATCTCAAGGATGCTTGACCGAACTGAGCACCCACTTGAGTATCAGAATCAAGGCAGTAATGGCGTGCAAAAGTATGAACGAACGCCATGTGGCTTCTTGAAAAATTTCTTGAATAGGTACATTCCTAAGCATTGCTATTGTAGCAGCTTTGCCTCTTGTAGAATGCGCCCTCGGCTTGCCCAGGAGCTGTTTATGTGGCAGTTGATAAGATAACTTGATACATGACACTATCCATCCAGAAATGGACCTTTTAGAGGCAGAGAATCCTGTGTTTAATGGTCCATAATCCACAAACAGTTGGTCAGATTTCGTACACTTTTTGTTTTTTCAAGATAAAATTTTAACGCTCTTTTCAGGTCTAGAGAGTGCAGAGCTCTCTCAGCAGGAGTGACAGGGTTTGCAAAGAAAGTAGGAAGAGTAACTGACTGGTTGATGTGAAAATCCGAGACCACCTAAGGAAGGAACTTCGGGTGCGTACATAAAACCACTCTGTTCGCGTGAAAAACGAGATAAGGATCTGCTGAGCATAAGGCTTGTATCTCGCTTACCCTGCAAGCAGATGTGATTGCCACGAGACACGAGAAAAGCAGTCTTCCACGAAAGATGCTGAAGGGACGTTTTGTGAATGGGTTAGAATGGGGGACCTATTAGTTCAGAGAGGACTATATTCAGCTCCCAGGGAGGAGATAGAGCCCTAACGGGAGGATAGACCTTCTTGAGACCCTTCAGGAAATCTTTAACAACTGGCATCTGAAAGAACAAAGCCTGAGTGGGATACTTTCTATATGCTGTTATCGCTGCCAGATGAACCTTTATGGAGGAATATTACAAGCCTGCTTAGGCCAAATACAGTAAGTAATGTAACAGTACCTGATCCTGACCTCAAACAGGGTCATGACCTTCAGCAGTACACACATGTAAAAACGCTTCCACTTAAAAGCGTAAGACTTCCTCGTAGAAGGTTTCCTAGCCTCCTTCAAGATCTGCATGCAGTCTTGAGAGAGGCCTAAATGTCCATATTGGATGAACTCAGGAGCCATGCTGCTAACCTCAGGGACTGCAGGTTGGGGTGGAACACCTTGCCGCCCGCCCTGGTCAGCAGATCCGGATGACATAGCAACTTCCTGTGTGGTACCCTGGACAGACGAAGAAGGTCCGGGTACCACCACTGGCGAGGCCACTCTGGAGCAACCAGGATCATCTCAGTCTTGGGCTTGTACAGTTTCTTGATCAGCATGGGAACGAGGAGAATTGGTGGGAAAGCGTAGAGTAATGTCTCTGACCAGTCTATCAACAGAGCATTCCCCTTGGAACCTGGTTGCGGGTACCTGGAGGCAAAGATGCAGCATTTTGCGTTTTCGGCATCCGCGAAGAAATCGATGTCTGGTGTTTCCCAGTTGTGGAAGATGTCTTGCACCACTTCTTGTTTTAGCACCCAGTCGTGTGCTTCTGCGAAATGCCTGCTTAGGCCGTCTGCTTGGACATTGAGGACGCCTGGTAAGTGAATTGCAGAGATTTTGATATCTCGTGCCAGAAGCCACTTCCAAATCGCCTATGCTTCCAGCGACAGGTGTCTGGACATGGTACCCCCCTGCTTGTTCAGGTAGTACATTGTTGTTGTATTGTCCGTCTGAACAAGCATAGTAGTCGATTTGATGGAAGGAAAAAACGCTTTGAGAGCTAGATGTACCGCTCTGAGTTCCAGCATGTTTATGTGGTATAGTTGCTCTTTCTCTGACGACATTCTTTGGATCTGTAGTGGTCCCATATGAGCGCCACATCTCTGAAGGGAGGCATCCGTCACCAGAGTCTACTTGGGCAGTTCCTCTTGAAAGGGGACTCTTACGTTGAGATGAATCTGTCGCATGGAGAGCCGAACAGACAGAGGCAGAGTTAAAGTGTCCTCCCAACGATTGGAGATTTGGGACCACTGATCCTCTAGAGTCTGCTGCAGAGGTCTCAAGTGAAGTCTGGCTTTTGGAACTAGAAAAATGCACGAGGCCATCGAACCCAGTAGAGCTGAGATCTGCCTGGCCGTGGGATGAGATATCTTCAGGAGAGTTTGACACTTGTGGAGAATGGATAATAGTCTCTCCTCCGAAGGATACGCTCTTGCTTTGACTGTGTCCAAAGTTGCGCCTAGGTAGTGTATCCTCTGTGTTGGATTGAGAATGGATTTTTTAAAATTTACGTGTAGACCAAGCCGATGTAGTTGTTCAATGCAGTATGCGAGGTGCTGCTGCAGAAGAGTTGGCAAAGCACTCTTGAGAATCCTGTCGTCCAGGTAAGGGTAGGCAAAGATTTGCTTTTTCCTCAAGGAAGCAGCTACTACTGCCATGCACTTTGAGAATGTGCGAGGAGCCAACTTCAGACCGACGGGCAGGACAGTGAACTGGAAGTGGTCTGATTGGTTGCGAAACCGTAGAAACTTCCGATGCTTTTGAAAGATTGGTATGTGAAAACAGGCATCTTGAAGATCTATGGAACACATCCAGTGCCCTTGGTGTAGATGCGGTACAAAAGGGGGTTGGTGATGGACGGAGCATCTGAACCAATCAAACACTTACACCCAGTGGGCTAAAGAACGGTGATGGATCAAACCCAGATCTGTGGACTGGGTGTGAGTGTTTGATTGGTTCAGATGCTCCATCCATCACCACCCCCTTTTGTACCGCTTTGTCGCCATAAGTTTGGCAGGGTATGCTCAGACGTGAGTCCCTTGCTCACTTTGCCACTGGATTCAAGCAAGCCTGGCTGAAGACGGCTGTAATGCCAGAAACCGGTCCTACGAAGCTTGAATCCGGTCCAGGGAAGACATGGCTTGGCAGTTCGGGCTGGACTGTTCCCGTGAGGCACAGGGTCAGACTGATTTGCATATGGCCATGTCTGAACTGGGGTGACAGAGTGGGCTAAAGAACGGTGATGGATCAAACCCAGATCTGTGGACTGGGTTTGAGTGTTTGATTGGTTCAGATGCTCCATCCATCACCACCCCCTTTTGTACTGCTTTGTTCGCCATAAGTTTGGCAGGGTATGCTCAGACGTGAGTCCCTTGCTCACTTTGCCACTGGATTCAAGCAAGCCTGGCTGAAGACGGCTGTAATGCCAGAAACCGGTCCTACGAAGCTTGAATCCGGTCCAGGGAAGACATGGCTTGGCAGTTCGGGCTGGACTGTTCCCGTGAGGCACAGGGTCAGACTGATTTGCATATGGCCATGTCTGAACTGGGGTGACAGAGTGGGCTAAAGAACGGTGATGGATCAAACCCAGATCTGAGGACTGGGTTTGAGTGTTTGATTGGTTCAGATGCTCCATCCATCACCACCCCCTTTTGTACCGCTTTGTTCGCCATAGGTTTGGCAGGGTATGCTCAGACGTGAGTCCCTTGTTCACTTTGCCACTGGATTCAAGCAAGCCTGGCTGAAGACGGTTTTAATGCCAGAAACCGGTCCTAGGAAGCTTGAATCCGGTCCAGGGAAGACATGGCTTGGCAGTTCGGGCTGGACTGTTCCCATGAGGCACAGGGTCAGACTGATTTGCATATGGCCATGTCTGAACTGGGGTGGCAGAGTGGGCTAAAGAACGGTGATGGATCAAACCCAGATCTGTGGACTGGGTGTGAGTGTTTGATTGGTTCAGATGCTCCATCCATCACCATCTACCCCTTTTGTACCGCTTGGTGTAGATGCGGCATTATTTGATGTAATGCCAGCATTTTGAACCTCTCTCTCAGAATGAACTTGTTGAGACGTCTGAGATCTAGTATAGGCCAAAAAATATCGAGAGTAGATCCCCTGCTGACGTTGATGCCGTGGGAACTCCTCAATGGCTTCTTTTAGGAGCAGAGCGGACACCTCTTCTCTCAGAAGATTTATGCAATGGATGACAGTCTTTTGAGGAGGAATAGAAGGTGGAGGGGACTTGAACCTGATGGATTACCTATTCCCTACAATATTCAGCACCCACTTGTCTAGTGTGATCTTGGTCCACTCTTACAGGTAGAAACGGACACTTCCCCCCACCAGAGAGGGTAAAAGAGTTAGGGGAAGCAAGCACTCACTGCTTTTGTTGTTGCTTGGCAGCAGGTGTAGACTGTCTGAAGTTCTCTCCTCTTCCTCTACCAGGACGACACTGGTAGGATTGTGATCTTCCTTGATTTTGCTGGGAGGACCACTGAGGGATTTGGACCCTATGTTAGTATTGTTGCCGATCATAAGGGCAGTAGTGTCACTTGAAGTCCTTCCTCTTCTCGAGCCCAACCGCCTTCACCATATCCAGTTCGGTCTTCATCCTGGACATTTCGTCATCAGCATGAGAGCCTGAGAGTGATGTGCCATTGAAGGGGAGAATGAGAATGCAATGTTGTGCCTCTGGCTTCAGACCAGTCAATCTCAGCCAGGCAGAGCGACGGGCACAAATGCCATGAGCATAAACCATGGGCAGTGAGATCACAGGCATCAGCCGCTGCAATGATAACTTGATTGGCTACCAAGCCACCTTCATACAGGATTTCCAGGAAATCTTGCTTGTCTCCTTTTGGAAGCTTCTTAGTGAAGCGTGAAAGAGAGTCCTACAAAGAATGGTCATACCGACCCTGCAAGGCAGAGGCGCTGGGTACCTTCATGTAAGAGGCTGAGGTCCAGCACATTCTCTTGCCGACAGAATCCATGGACTTTCTGTCTCTATCTGTGGGTACCGCAGACGATGCTGCCCTGTCTGATTCTTCTGTGCCGCTGAAACAATAACAGAGTCCCGTGGAGGGTCTGCCCACAGAAAAAAGGGGTAGTTCTCAGGAGCCTTATATTTCTTAGTGATCCGAGATGGGGCCGCACCCACCGATGCTGGAGTAAGGAATTTTTGCAGAGCAGACTCCAGCAATCCTGGCACCAGAGGAAGCAATGGTCTAAAGGAAGACCTTTGGTGCAGTGTTTCAAGATGACTAATGTCTTGGTAGTGAAGACAGGCATTTCAATGTGAAGTTTCACAGCCCCTCGGCAGAAAACCTCATTGAAGGTCAGAATATCATAAATGGGCGATATTCTACTCAGAGGAGAGGAAGAAAGAGTAGGAGAATAGTCAGCTTTTGAGTCTGATGACCATGAAGAAGATCTATAGTTCCGTCTTCTAGGAGAGCGGTGTCGAGATCTGGATGCTTGACTCCTAGGAGAACGTGATGATCGCCTTCTTACAGATGGGGACCTTCGTGGAGTGGCAAGCTCGTGTCTTTCAGAAGAGTGTACGGACTCAATTACAGGCGACGTGGATCTTGTAGGGCAACATGGCAGATTAATCCTGCGGATCTTCTACTCTCTTATGTCCCCTAGTCATCTTGGTGAGATATTAGCTGGCGGGGCTGGAGACGGTACTTGTGAAGGTTCAGGAGTGACTTGCACTATCTGAAGTCCTGGGGAGGAAGAAGCACTCTTAGACGTCACCACACGGGCGACGCGCGTCAAAAGGTCTCTAGACGTCGCCCTAGGTCTCTTTGCAGGCGGAGAGCCATGATCTGAGTGTGATCTCTTAGATCTAGACCTTCTAGACACAGGGGGCGTTTTTTGAGACCTCCTCGGCAACGGATGTATCGACATCATGCATCTCAACGTCGAATGCCTGTGTCTCTCCGGCGTTGAAGCCCTTGGTGTTCGGCTCGACGTTGATGCAATTGGACCTCTCGACGTCGGCGGATATCTCGACATCTGCATGGTCCCTCTTGGCGAAGGGGTTCGATTAAGCATGAGCGCAAAATCCGCTCCGATCGCGGATTTTGCGGATTTTCGGTAAATCCGCGATCCGCGAACTCTCGCGAATTTACCGAGAATCCGCAATCCGCGATCGGAGCGGATTTTGCGGTCAAAAGTTCAAGCCTACATCATTTACGATGGCGCCGGCAAGCTGCCAGCGCCATCCTCAAATGGTTACTTAATTAGCTTCGACAGGAAGCTCTAACAGATAAGATAAAGCAGGGGCTCGAGCGCCTGCTTTATTTTACCAGTTGGAGCTTCCTGTTGAAGCTAATTAAGTAACTTTTGCAGGATGGCGCTGGCAGCTTGCCGGCGCCATCGTAAATTATTCAAACGGTGGTGTCTTCTTGAATAAATATGAAGGGCAGGGTTCATTCGGGCACGACGGTCCTGGCACAAAAAATAAACCTCAGCAGGAAACACTGCAATCGTGAGCGTTGTGGGGGCTGGGCAGGTGTGCCTTCTTCCCAAATATACCATCGAAAATCCGCTGTGATGCTCGCCAGAGGCGTTAGCATCTTTGACTTTGACGAGCGGAATCCCCGTGCTGTTCCTGTGACCAGGGGCTTTTGTCTCTTAATCTGCTGCTCTGATCGGTCTCTGACCTTTTATACACACAAGCGGCATGTGCGCTCGCATGGAAGCCCCGTCCGTTTGGCCCCGCCCACACACTCGAGGAAGCCCCGCCCCCAAATCCGCCGATCCGCATAATCCGCGGATTTTGCGGATCCACGATCCGTGAATCCGCAAATTCGTGAATCGTGGATCCGCAAAATCCGCCCATGCTTAGGTTCGATGTTGATGTGTCGACGTCGAGCCCCGGCCTCTTGACGTCATAGGCGAGCCTGCCTTGGACCGCCTACGCGTTGGTGTCAACTTCATCTTATGGGTCTTCTCACCTTGTCTCGACGGCGAAGGATGTCTCGACGACGAAGGACGTCTCAACGTCGATTTCATTGCCGACTCGGATCACAAAAGTATTTTGGATGTCGATCTGTCCCTCGACGGCGTATGAGAATGATGTCTCCTTTTCTCACCTTTTTCTTTCCGCTACAACCTTGTTTGAGAGGAGGACTTCCTTAAAGGTGTTCTTCACGCCCACTTGCTGTTTCTTTTCCTCTCTCTTGCATGGAGTGCAGCTTAATCTTCTCTCTTTCTCCAAGGGTTCTTTTTGAAAACTTGCTGCAGTGGTAACACTGGTCTGGCTTGTGAGATGAAGGTAAACAAGTAATACAGACCGAGTGAGAGTCTGACTTAGCCATCTTTTTTCCACAGGCCGGGCACTTATATAAGGCCGGCATTTTGACAGGAAAAAATAGACAAAAGTCAGCAAAAATAGTAATATTAGTAAGCTAAGTACTAGAGAAGTCGAGTGAAACTAAAAGTGCACTTTAAACCAGAAAAAAGTGATAAAAAATCACTAAATGGCGAGCTCAATGCTCCAGGATCCTTACAGAAGGAGCCGGAAAAAAGAACTGACCTAACTGTCACCTGCGGTGCATGCTGGGAGCCTGGGGGTTCCTGGAGGTCTTAAAGGCACAGCGCCAATTTTCCAATTGTTTTCTATGCAGCCTTTCTAGGTTAATCTGCCTCTATGATCTTGCCTTTTTACCTTTGAAAATAAAGGTAATGTGTTTCAAAGCAAACTCAGGGCAGTTTTCTTTATATATATCCTATGTATATTACGACTTATATGTCTTAATTTTTTTAAATGTAAAAGATTTACATGCAATGATAGCAAATTAGGAGCCTAGTAATATTTCATGCTGCATATGCATATGTATACGCATATTATCTATATATGTGGATATTTATGTATATATATATATGTAGATATATGCATATTATTGGCTATTACTCCGGGGTCCCGGCACGTGGGCAGGACTATTCAGTGCGTATGACTATTGATGAGTATCCCCGGGAAGAGAAGTTCTTACACACATTGATCTATTGAGATGTGCTGAAAAAACTTAAAAAAATATTTACAAAAAAACTTTAACTTTAGAATTTCTATGGTTTTTAGTGTATAATATATATATATATATATATATATATATATATATATATAACAAGCTTCTAAACACCAACCAGTTGCACTACACGAGTGGGTGCACGCCAGAACGGGGGTGTGCCCGGGTTCCAAATTAGCTCCAAAGTCCCAGGAAAATAAATCCAAAAGGAAGGCAGCACACTCAGGGGAGGTTTCACATAAGATTTAATGAGGAAACCAACAGCAACGACGCGTTTCGCCTTAGGGCTTTGTCAAGTTGTGCAGAGAGCCGAGGCGTGCGTCGGTTTAAAAGCGGACAACATGCAAATTCAAATGTCAAGAAATCAAGATAGGACTGTGCTAACACAAACTTGGTCGCCATATTGGAACGGGGTGTAATACAATACAGGCTGTAGAAACATAATGCCTCACATGTATGCCTGAACCAAATATAATGAATGATTACCAAACTATCTAAGTTCTGAATGAACATGGAAAGCGCAGTCACAGCAATAAATATTGACATAATACTTTCGCCCTGAATGGGCATGCGTGGAGAACTGGATGCGGATAATTTACGAAGTGAACAAAACCACAATCACATAATGCGATATGTGGCACACAATAGAGCCCCGAATGGGCACGCAATTAATGCTAAATATATAAGTATATGCATACAAATTGCAAACAATCAAAGAGCATTAAAGACTACATTCTATCAATATCACAACTCATAGCATCAATTATGTTGCATCTAGTCAAAACCCCACAATAATATCATCCTGGATGGATAATACATGACATATGAGCATGTGTCACAAAATACATTAAATATCATGTATACAAATTTAAAAAGTAATCTATATGTTACACATAAAACCACTAAGGCACAGTCGGGAAATATGAAGAAAATGATATTTAGAACAGAAACACGGCCAATCAGCCCAAATGAACTGATAATTCTTCATGCATATTTAGGCCAAGCGGATGCTTACATTGTAAGTCAATTATATATCTAGATTCCAGTCGTCTCAGTCTAAGTAGACGATCGCCCCCCCTAATGCTTAAAGGTACATTATCTATGCATATATAAGTTAACAGATCCCTGTTACTCTTATGCATTTTGGCAAAATGCCTGGCCACTGGGTAAGTCTCATCCTTTTTAGCGATTGCACGCATATGTTCAAGTATCCTAAGTTTTACTGCATTGGTCGTGCTCCCGATGTAATTCAGACCGCACGGACATGTTAGGCAATAAATGGCATATGACGTGGAACATGTTAAAAATTTATTTATTCTTTTGGGGATGGTCACACCAGGTATTTTGTAAGTAAGCGTCCGCTTACTGAATTTGCAGGCCTTACATCGGCCACATGGCTAAAAACCATTAAGTACTGGCAACTTAGGGGTGTTTTCAGGAGCAGAATAATGACTGGAAACCAGATGATTTTTTAAAGATCTCGCTTTTCTAAATGTAATAAGGGGGTTAGGTGGTAAATCTGCTTTGATGGTATTATCCGACAATAAGATGTTCCAATTTTTCTTAAGAATTTGTTTAATCTGGCCTGCATTATGAGAAAAGGTTGTTATTAATCGAAATTTACCATTTTTGGCTTTGTTCTGATTTTTTGTTTTCAACAATTCTTTACGTTTCATTTTTTTGACCCTCTCATAGGCCTTACTCAACACATTGTCGCCATAGCCCCTAGTTTTAAACCTTTGCATGCTTGCCAGAGCTGCTCTCTCAAAATCAGTATCACTAGAGTTATTTCTGCGTATTCTCAGAAGCTCCCCATACGGTATACTCTCCACTAATTGTCGGGGATGGCTACTTGTAGCGAACAAAGTGGAATTGCCCGCCGTTTCTTTTCTAAAAAGTTTAGTCTGGATGCAACCACAGTCGTCTATGTATATGGTAAGATCAAGATAATCTACTGACGTGGTGCTAATTTGTCCTGAAAATTTCAAATTGATGTCATTATCATTGAGGGCGTCTACAAAGCTATTGGCAGTATCTATGGGACATTCTAATATGATGAATAAATCATCTATATAGCGATGCCACCTTATTATTCGGCTATTCCACTCGGGGTATTTCTCACTCCAGGATGCCTGCTCCTCCCACCATCCCACGAAAAGGTTCGCGAAGCTGGGGGCGGAGCAGGCTCCCATCGCCACACCCGACATCTGCTGATACAATTGCTTGCCAAATAAAAAAATGTTATTATTAAGGCTAAACATCATGAATTCCATTAGCATCTTGTTGTGCTCATAGAATCTTATGGGCCGTTTATCCAAGAAGCTAGCCATCGCTTTGAGACCATCACCATGAACTATACACGTGTATAGACTGGCGATGTCAAGCACCAACATACAATATGTATCCTTCCAGACAATTTCTTCAACACAATTTAGAAAATGTTTAGTATCTCTAAGATACGATTTCAGGGACATCACCAAAGGAGACAAAAATGAGTCTACATACATGGAGAGATTCTCCGTCAAGCCACCATTAGAAGCAACAATAGGCCTACCTGGGGGATTTAACAAATCTTTATGAACCTTGGGCAGGTAATAAAAGGTGGGGATCACAGGACTAAGACACCTTAAGAATAAATATTCGTCTGTATTTAGCATGTTCGCATTATGCCATCTGGATATCATCTCATGATAATTAGCAACACTTAGATTGTATGCTGTTGCATTCACAGTGGCATAGGTCTTGGTGTCTCCCAACAGGCGGCAAGCCTCTGTTTCATATTGTGTCGCAGTGAGTAAAACAATGTTCCCCCCTTTATCAGAAGGCTTTAATACCAATCCTGAGTTTTCACATAGAGTCGTGAGTGCAAGCTGTTGAGTTTTGGAAAAGTTATCGTTTTTGGGTTTATATTTACTGGTGATTTCTTGACATTTGAATTTGCATGTTGTCCGCTTTTAAACCGACGCACGCCTCGGCTCTCTGCACAACTTGACAAAGCCCTAAGGCGAAACGCGTCGTTGCTGTTGGTTTCCTCATTAAATCTTATGTGAAACCTCCCCTGAGTGTGCTGCCTTCCTTTTGGATTTATTTTCCTGGGACTTTGGAGCTAATATATATATATATATATATATATATATATATATATATATATATAGGTGGAAAGCAGCTCCAGTATAGAGCAGTCTCAAAACCAGCAACACTCAAGTTTGCTCACCTCAAATGTCTGCTTTCCTATCAAAGTCTTTAAGAGTAGGATTGGGACAGTGCCATCTACGCCGAGATAGAAAGGCTTCTTTTTTTGCATAATTTATGCGTAACTCTATACCTGCAACGGAATTGTTTTGACTTATACTGGGTGCTCCCTTGTGTCTGGACAAAGCTGTACCTCTCTGAAGAGCTCTAATGAGAGCAAAACACGTGTCAGGAGTAGCATTTATTCATTTCAGGTTGGCTTGGATGGTATTTACCAATCTAAAACTGTAATACTGTGCCTGGAGTGGTAAAAGGCTTTAGCCATTTTACAGCTTGGCAAGGATAGCACTGTGCCAATCCTATGCTTAAAAACTTTGCTGTAGAAATGGTAAAAGACTTTGTCCCTTTCTATCTCGGAGTAGATGGCACTATCCTAATCCTACGCTTAAAGACATTAATAGAAAGGCAGACATTTGTGGTGAGCAAACTTAAGAGTGTCGCTGGTGTTGAGAGTGCTCTATACTGGAGCGGCATTCCATGTAAACTTGAGAACTGCCCAGAGTACTCTGCTTTGTTTTTTGCATTATATATATATATATATATGTGTATGTATGTATGTATGTATGTATATTGGAGCTGATATTGTTGTCGGGTGCACCCCCGACTAGCAGGCACCAGCCTAAGAGTGCGACAGGCAGGTGCAAGTGGAGCGTGAATAGATATATATATATATATATATATATATATACACACACATATTTTACCTACTGGCGGTCGCCAGTAGGTAGTTATAGTTAGGACCTATTTTCCATAGGAAATCCGCAACATTCTATTTGGAATAACTTTGGCGCCGGTTGACGAATCTTCGCGACATTTTCAAAACTGGTGGGGCGCTACGGTCCGCTCCTATCCTGGAAGTCTTGGGGTGATTCGTGAAGCAGGGGCTGAGAAAAAAGGGGGGTCCCAAGACGTGTTTTCCCCATGCAATTTTCCATACCACGGGTTTTCCCGATTGCTGTGGAGGGAGCGCCAGGCGGGTGCACTTCCGGGCTAGAGTGCGGAGGCCAGCATAAAGCACAACACTGGCAGCTTCGCGCAGCAGACGCGGGCAGCGGGCGCGCCAAAGGCAAGCCCGTCTGCACCCGTCCGCACCTGGACCGCGCCGAGTGCCAGGATATCTGCTCCTCCAAGAGCATGTAAACTTCGCTACACCCTCACTGACCGTCTCCGCCTCAACAGGGTTGATGACAATTGCTGTAAACTACTACCCGGCAATGATCATTTAATCTGTCCTTGCGGCTTTGCCCTCCCCGAACCTCAGAGGACTTTGGCCTTTCAACCAGCCCAAATCCCCGAATACTGCAATCCCCCCATATTCAATAAGAACACCGCTTTACAGGGCGGTCTCATAAATGTCAGATCACTAGCTAAACATAAATATGAAATCTCTCACCTCATTTCTGACCATGAACTGGACACTGGACTTACTGTGTCTAACCGAAACCTGGGCAGACACAGCCTCAGACCCAGACTTTGTGACCGCTACCCCGGCAGGTTACCAGGCTCTGAGGGTAGACAGACCTCTGAAACGAGGTGGGGGGATAGCCATTATCTTAAGGGAACACTTCCCGGTCAGATTCTATTCGGCCTCTACACCGTACTACGAGGCCCTACTATTTATAATTGAGCTAAGTACCAAACAGACATTCAAGGGTATGCTTTTATATCGGCCACCAGGATACAGGGGCAATTTCACATTTAACCTAGACTGCCTGCTCGAGCCTACCTTACAAAATGATGATTTCACCATTTTAGGTGATTTTAATTTCTATCTCGAAGATAAGAACAACAGAGAGGCAGCAGCTCTACTAGAAATTTTGGAAGCAGTGGGCCTCACGCAAAAAGTTCAGACCCCTACTCATGAAGCAGGTCACACGCTAGACGGCATCTTCACATCAGTCAACAACCTTGTCCCTACCAAAACCCTGCCTTTAACCTGGTCGGACCACTCGCTCAACAAATTCACCCTACCCATTATCTCCCTGAGTCCCATCGAGTCAGTTAAGACCCCTGCCACGATAAAAAGAAACTGGGATTTAATGGATAGACAGTCTCTCCATTTCCAGCTGGAGGCTTCCCGCCCACAACTTATCGAGCCTCCCGAGACCACAGCCCCGATATATTCTAAATGGTTAAACGACGCCTTCAATACCTCCGTTCCTTCTAAAAAACTATCTAGTAACAGGCCTACCCCCTCAGCACCCTGGTTTTCCGAAGATCTTCGGAAAGAAAAACAGCTCTGCCGACAATTAGAAAGACGCTGGCGGGCCAATTACTGCCAGAATGAAATATATAATTTAGCCCTAGCACAATACAAATGCCATCTGATAGTCAAAAAAACAAATTTTTACGCAAATCAAATCGAAACAGCTAAAAATTCATCCAAAGAACTCTTTGCTGTGGTAAATAAACTCACCACTGCAAAAACCCCAGGGATCAAGAGCGACCAAAACTTATGCGACAACATTGCAGCTGCTTTTAAAACGAAAGTAATGAACATTTTAAAAAACTTCCAGGACTCCACCCTTCCCTCCCCAAGGGAACCTGCCATAAGAGAAGCCAACGCCAACACACTTCTCTCTTTTTCACCGATCTCCTCGGACACAGTAGCCAAACTCATCCAAGATTCTAGATCTGGGTCTCCTACTGACCCCTGTCCACCAAAAATTCTTAAAGAATTTGCTGACCTGGTCAGTCCAAGTCTTACTGAAATTTTCAACTCATGTTCATTTCTGGATCCTTTCCCTCCATTTGTAAAGATACTTCCTTCCTACCTTTGTTAAAAAAACCCTCTCTGGATGCTTCAGACCCCAATAATTATTGGCCTATAGCTCGGCTACCACTACCAGCTAAAATAATCGATAAAATCATGAACTCCCAGCTGACCCAATTCATTAACGAGAACGACTTGCTTGATTCCTCTCAGTTTGGTTTTTGTCGCGAACACAGTACCAAAACTGCACTGATCAAGGCCACCGAAGAGATCAGGGCAGTGATGGATCGAGGCGGCACAGCGGTACTGATCCTCCTCAATCTGTCAGCCGCCTTTGATACGGTGGACCACTCTCTCCTGCATGAGCGGCTCGAGAGATTAGGGGTAGGGGGTTCTGCATTGGCCCTGTTGTTCTCCTTTCTGAAGGACAGGAGGCGTACAGTTTCGGTCGACACATTCCTTTCACACCCCAAACCCTTCCCTGTGGTGTGCCACAGGGCTCTTCACTGAGTCCCTCACTCTTCAATGTGTAAGTTTTGGAGCTGGCCCCGCTAATTCAGAGTTTTGGTTTCAGCCTTACATCTTACGCTGATTGTACTAACAGCCTACAAAAATGAGCCCCCCCCCCCACCCTACAATTTCAAAATTGAATGCGCACCATCAATCAATGGATGAATACACACTGCCTCAAACTAAACTCTGAAAAAAACGAAATTCTGATCTTTGGCAATTTACTACCAAGTTGGGGCAACCTATGGTTGCCATCAGAGTTGAGCGAGCCCCCAAAACCGGTGATAAAGCTAAGAACCTGGGGGTGTGGTTGGATCACAAACTTTCCCTCATCCAACACACGAACGCAACGGTTTCAGCCTGTCACTTCTTAATAAAAAAAGTAAGCAAGATCCTTCCCTACCTTGCGGTAGGCACAACACAAAGGGTAGTGACATCCTTAATCCAGTCAAAAGTAGATTACTGTAACGGACTTATGGGTAATGTATAGAAACAATAATGTATAACAACAATGTTTGAAAAAACTGCAAAGTGTACAAAATTCAGCGCACTGCTACTATCTAACATCCCTAGGTACAACTCGATCACTGCTGAAATTCGTAAACTGCACTGGCTCCCGGTGAAGCAACGGATCAAATTCAAGGCTCTCTCTCTACCCTACGAAGCCCTGAGCCAAAAAGGCCCGGTCTTTCTGCAGAATATGTTCACCTGGTATGAGCCTACCAGACATCTTCGTTCCTCCGGTACTAAACTTCTGCGGGTGCCTAAAATCTCCACCTTACAATGGAGTGGCCGCAGTTTCCACTTCTATACCACCAAGCTCTGGAATTCTCTCCCATTTGAGCTCAGGAGCGCCCCTACCCTCACCTCCTTTAGGAAAGGCCTGAAAACCTGGCTGATTCAGAACTAGATGTAAGTGCAGACCCCACTGTCCACGACACCAAAACACCCCCGGGTATACGTGCGCTTTATAAATGAACATAACATAACATAACATAACATAGGAACCGTTCATCGCGGCTACAGCCTGAACGGCTAAACGGAATTACACCAAATTTGACAAAGTGGAAGTCCTTGGTTCAGACTCGTGCCTTTTGTAAATCCGTTCAGTAGTTCCTGAGAAAATTACAATTAAAAGTACATATATATCTATGGCCTCGGTGGATCCGCGCATCATGCGCGCACTCGAAGCGCACCGTCCCGATCACGCGCTAATTGACTGTTAAGTGGTTGTCAACATTCGAAACCAGGATGTGTTGGTAGCCATTTTGTGCCTCGGTAGAAGCGAGGATATAGCAATTAGTGGGACAAGTGTTCAAAACGTATAAAGGGGGCAGGAAAGAAATATTTTGACCCTCTAGGCCCTGTAACCCGGTTATCGCCATTCCTCGGTGCTACAAAATAAATGGTTGAGGGAGCTCAATGGTCCGTCTAAGCCTCTGGGATTACCACCCTCCGGGGCTTTTTATATTTTGGGAGGGGGGCCGAGTGGTCTCCATTCTGGAGCAGTCGAAGGCCTTGCGGAACACCACTCCCCAGGAGCGGCTTCTGCTGTGTCTTAGGGTGTCTATCCCCAGGACACTGCTGTTTGCAATGGCAGGGCGGGAGTCGAGGTTCCCGCTGTGTCAAAGCAAACTTGAGGGCATATTAACAAGTGCCATTTCGCCACAATTTTTTTTAAAAAGGCAAAAATGCGGTGAAAATGATATTGCCCTATTTACTAGGTGACGCTAAGCTGCATTAACGCATGTTAGCAGCCGGTTTGCTAACGGCTTGCCTCGTATCGCCAATGAGTTGCAATGTAGGCGTTCCCAGTGGCAAGGTAGGTGTTCCTATGACAATATAACATGGAAGAGACCCCCATAAAGAGAGAGTAGGTTTTCGTGTTCTTTCTTTCAAAATGCAAACCAAGTATGCTATGGCAGAGCAGGAGCCTCGGCTCTCACCCTGCCATAGCAAACAGCAGTGTTGAAAAAATCTTCCGGTAAGATAACAAAGGATTTTGAAGTCCATTATCACTGTTTTAGTTGTAGTTTGCCGCCGTTAAAGTGGCGATAATGTTAACGCCGTCCTTGTAAATATGCCCCTAAGTTTTGTAATATCGACAATCCCGTCTCCCATTTAAATAGGCACAAAGTATTTAGTGAAGTGCACTGTGAATCGTGAAGCAACAACATTGTCTAAATGTGATCGCTAAAGAATTCGAAGAGTCGTGTACTTCTTTTGCTCGTAATGTACATAGGGGCAGATATACAAGTCCCTTGCGCCACTATTGTGTCACTTTTAACATGGGAAAAGTGACGCGAAAGTGGCGCAAGGGGCTTATAAATCTGCTCCACAGTGTTCTGTCATCTCAGTTTGCTTTCCCCTCCATCATGTAGAGGATCCTGTGTAAATATAACGGTTTCTGTACAGCCAGTACCTTTCAACCCAACCCCCAAACTGCTTACTGCCTGTTACCATAGTAAAAGTTCATGGAACACTTAAATGAGCACACAGGTCACACGTTCACCACACAATGTTGCTAATCCAAACAGTAACTGTGCTGGAGTTTAAAATGTTTTCCATAGGAACCGTTAATCGCAGCTACAGACTGGTAAAGAGCTGGTAAACAATTAGCCTCAGTATTATACTTCTAGTTTTAAACATCATTTGGACTTTTTATTGTTTAATGTTTTCTAAGCATATGATTATCAAACTAAATAATAGTGAAATGTTGTCAGAAAAAGAAGTATCTGCCAGATTCATGAAAACCATAATCTGCAAATTTTAATTTGCGATTAATACCGAATCGCAAATTAATATTCGCAGAATGGGATTCATGTAAATGTGTGAGAAAATATAGCGATTCGCATTCGGCCGCAAAAGCCGATAGCGATTATTCTGAAATCGCAGAAAAATCGCAAAATCGGTCAAATCCCGTGTTGAAATTGCGATCTCGCTATTAGCGATATCGCAAATTGCGATCTCGCTAATAGCGAGATCGCACAAACGGGAAGTCGCTTTTCGAGCACTGTGATGACATCACAACCAGGAAGCAGGCAGTTCCCTCCCTCATTCTGAATACTGAGGCAGAATTGGAAGCAGCACTGCTCAGAGCTCCACTCCAACCACCTCCAGTTATTGTATTTGGATACTGCAGACTGCAGCAATGTCACAGGAAGTAGCAGGGCCCAGTGACACAGGGAGAAAGCGCAAAATTAAATTCTCCGAACAGGAGCTGGAACATCTCATTGATGGAGTCTGTAAAGACCATGATAGACTGTTTGGTAAGGACTCCAGGAGGGTGCCAGAGGCAGAGAAACGGCGACTGTGGTTGTGCATCTGCGCAAAAGTGAACTCTGTTTTAGTCACACAGAGATCAATTGACGATCTCAAAAACAGGTGGTACGACCTCCGAGGTCGTGCCAAGGAGAGGGTGGCCGAGAGGCTGGGTGAGCGCCTAGCAACAGGAGGGGGAGAGCCTACAGTCCCTCCCAACACCCCATTGGAGGATCGTGTAGAGGACACATTGCAACCTGAGGCATGCGTGGGGGTAACCCGGCTTGACTCCTCCCGACCCACCCACGCAAGACAGCCAAGGTAAGTGCCATGCGACTGCGACCCTGTCCCCTAACAATGGCCATGACCCTATAGCTACCCATAAGAAACCCCAGTCATGCAGCCCATGCACACCAGAATATCCCTATAGCATTGTGGGACATGTAGTCTGACCACAATATACAAAAAGTCCCATACAGCCAGGCATGTCCTAACTTAGTCAATGCAACAGCCAGTCAGGGAATGGTAGCCAGCATGCATGTAGCAACCTTCCATGTGAAAGATACATGTAATTAATCAACGTCCACTTTCCATCGCAGGTGGCGCTGATAACACCAGCAGCGACAGTGAGGGGCTGCAAATTGATGAAACATATGAGGATCCTGAGGGTGAGGAAGATACATCCACACAACCAGCTCCATCTGGCCAAGCACCAGTGCCAGCAGGCGTACCACCACCTGCAACGCCAGCTACAAGAGGCGCACCACCATCGTCAGCTGTGAGACCCATGCCAGTGGCATCGTCAACACCAGCAGCTGCAAGGCCACCGACACAACGCACACCTACTGTGCCCACCCAGCCCAGCAGGCAGGGCAGGGAGCGGCGCCAAAGTACACCACGCACCGGCAGGAGGGGGATGTCTGTGCGTGTTCCGGGGCTCTCAATAGAGCGCCGCATGCTGCGCGTACACCAATTACAGGCACGACACCTTGCAGCTATACACCTGCAGCTGCACAACACAGGCAGGAATGTAGCCCATCTGTCCGACCGGATGGACAGAATGACCACAGCTATAGAGGCAAACACTGCCGCCATGGTTAGCCAGCGAAACCTCACCCGCCGCCGCCACCACCAGCTCCTCACACGCCTCTCGGCGTACACGCGCTCCAATTATGTGATTGGCAACGCAACGTCCCAGCTGTCCCGTAGATCATTGGCCATGCAACTCCAGATGGTCCAATACTGTCAGGACGTGGCACAGGCACTCGAGCAGGTAACCACTGCTGTTCAGGCTCTGCAGCCAACTGGCCATGGCCATGCAGGAGGGGATGACACAAGTGAGGGGACATCTAGTCACAGCAGCCTGTCTTCGTCACAGGTTAGTGTTCCACGCCGCAGCAGCAGGCCCACTGCGGCATCACGTGCTCAGCCGGAGGAAGTGCTCGAGAGGCGACTGGGAGCTTTGCGCCGGAGGTGCCAGTGACATTAATGCTCATAGGGCAGGGACATGCTGCTGACATAAGCATGCCCACTACAAAATCTTGAGTAGTATGATGCAAACCTCCTCATATGTTACTGTTTTAAATAATGCCATATTATTGTGCAACCAACAATAATATTTATTCAATAATAGTACATCAGACTCATGTCATTATTTACATTGTCATGCATGAGTGAAGTGTTGGGTGAGGGGAGTGGGTGCACTAGAAACAGTTCATTGTGATTTGGTTGCGCTGTCTGTGTCCGTCGGCTGGATTTTCCCCGCGTGCATGATGCGCATGTGCAGGTGGGCGGTGGTCCCCTTCCGACTCACTGCCAGATATCTCTACAGGTATCCGGCGCTTGGTAGCAATGTTGTGTAGTATAGCACACACGGCCACAATGCGGCAGCAGACCTCAGGCTCGTATTTGATGGCCCCACCAGTCTTGTGAAGTATGCGGAATCTGCTCTCCAGATGCCCAAATGTCCTCTCAATGCAATTTCTTGTGCGTATGTGTGCTGCATTGTAACGCCGTTGCTGTGGTGTTGCAGGGTTGAGGTATGGGGTGAGGAGGTACTCACGGAGAACGTAGCCACTGTCACCTGAATGAGAGGAGCAGAGGGTGAGTGCCTGTGCTGCGCAGCTACATCATCACAGTGTAACATTGTGGGGCATGTGTACTTACCTAGTAGGTGTCCTTTGCCAAAGTCTCCCCTGGCCAGTCGTGTGTGGATGCCGCTGTGCCGGAATATGAAGGAGTCATGTGTGCTCCCCGGGTACTGTGCCACTATGTCCGTGATGTATGTCTTAGCATTGCACACCATCTGGATGTTGAGGGAGTGGTAGGACTTGCGGTTGCGGTACATGTATTCCGTTTGTGCTGGTGGGCAGATGTGGATGTGGGTACAGTCAATGCATCCTATCACATGGGGAAATTGTGCAACATTGTAAAATTGATGCTTGGTCTCATCCAAGTCCTGTTGGCTGGTGGGGAATGTGATGTAGTGGTGTAGCTGGGTCAGCATTGCATCCAGGAAACTCTTTAGGCAGCGGGACATGGTGGGCTGGGATATCCCCCCTGCATCTGCGACTATCCCCTGGAAGCTTCCGGAGGCCAGAAGGTGCAGGCTGCACAATACCTGGACATGTGTGGGCACGGCATTGGTCCTCCTTGTTGGGTGCTGCATCAGGGGGTCTAGGTCCTGGATTAGCTTGATGATCATTGGCCCATTCAGGCGGTACTTAGCGTATATTTGCTCCCTGGTTTGGCCCAGAAGGGTGACCCGCTGGCGGAATATCCGCTCCTGGATCCTACGTCTGTTCCGTGCTGCTCGCTGTAGCCTTCGCCGCCTGACCACCATGTAGAGTCCTGGCATTGTGAGAGTCCTGATGCTGCAGCTGCATCTCCTTAAGTGTGTTTGGTCAGGCCTGCACCTGTTGCTACTTAGAAAACGTTTTTTTCAACAACAAAAAAAAAATTCCTTACTGGTTACCACCGGGTTTGGGTTCTCCTTAAATTGCGCCTCGCAAACTGCGATTTTCGGGTTTTTCGCAATCTGCGATTTTACATGAATTGCGATTGCGATTTATTAGCGATTTTGCAGTTTTATTCGCAGAATCCATGGTTTCTCGCAAATTCAAAATCGCTAATGGGCTTCTTCCAGGATTCTGCGAATATTTTTTTGCAAATTCGCTATTCTTGGTTTTACACTGTCTTGAATTCCTTTTCATCAAATTGCGATCGCAATTGCTTTTTCGCAACTATTGCGATCGCAATTTGGCTTCATGAATCTAGCTGTATATACTTTTTTTTATTACCTTTTATTACAACAAAAATAAATAACTAGAAACGTAACTTTTTTTTATAATCAATTTTATTGAGTTTATAACAACAAAGAAATACATTGGTTGCAGATCAATATACATCAGGAAAAGCATGACAGCACACACAGTTGACATGGAGAAAAGCAGTTCCTCAGGATAGAACATGACAGGCCATACATCGGGGATAAATGTACATGGAAACATATGAAGTAAAACTAAAGTAAAGAGAAAAAAAAGGGGGGATATAGGCAGCACATCAGGGGGAAGCATATTAAACCATTTACCCCACACCTTTGTAAATAAGTCGGGGCACCCCCGGGCTTCGAACATGGCTTCCTTGCACCAGTCCACTCCCCCCTCCTCCAACCCGTTATCGTAGGTGCCTTGGCCTGGGACCAATGCACCGCTATGTCTCTTTTAGCCACTGCCATAGCTCTCCCCAGCTGGCGCTTGTCTGCCCTGGAACCATCCAGGCCGTCAAATACCGCCAGCAACAAACGTATCAGGTTGTGGGGGACCTCCCAGCCCAGGGCGAGTGTGAACTCCAGCTCCACCCCCCTCCAGGACAGCCCCATACCATGTGATAGAAATCGGCTGAGGCGGCCATACATCGTGTGCACGCCGGAGAGGGTTTCACCCGGGTCTGGAATAACCGTGTCGGGGCAAGATATGCCGCGTGTGGGTAATAAAGTTAGACCAGCTGCAGCTAGGAGGATGTGGTCAGAGTTTTGGGCGCCATAAGGGCATCCCTCCAGTCTACCTCTTCTAGGGGGCCCAGCCAACCCTCCCATCCAGAGAAGCGGGATCATTGTTTACTAAGGACCGGTAGATGCGGGACACTCCTCCCCTCCTTAGATTTCCCATCATCACTTGAGCTTCTGCTGAACTCTGGGAGGGAAACAGGGGCGAGACATGTGTATGAAGGGCATGTCTGAGTTGCAGGTATTTATAATGTTGGGAATGTGGAAGGGCGTAACGCTGCTACAGGTCCGCAAAGGAGCGAATGTGATCTCCCACCCAAACATCACCGAGCACTGAAACTCCGATGAGATCCCATCGCCGGAGACCTCCCGCATCCAGGACCCATGCCAGAGGGGCGTCTGCCGAGTGAGTTTCCGATCCCACCGCACGTGGCGGAGGGCTGTGCGCCAGGCCAGAAACACCGTCCTGGTGACCGAGGGCAGGGCCTGTGGGATTGGGCTACCGTACAGGAAGGCCTGGATCTGCATAAAGTCCGACATACTGAGTTCCACGCGGTATGCAGCGTCGGACTTGCCACCCGCATACCAGTCATGGACAATGATGACCTTCGTGGCCAGGAAGTAGAGGTGGAGATTGGTAACCCCCATACCTCCATCAAAGGGGGGAATACGAGTGCGCTAGAGATAAGCGTGGTCTCCCCTCCGCCCCAGAGAAACCGGGTGAGGACACTGTCGAGCTCGCGGAACCAACTACCTGGGAGGTGGATAGTGATGTTTTGCATTATGTAAAGAAAACGGGGGAGGACCATCATTTTGAAAAGCGCACTCCTGCCCAAGGGGTTAAGGGGGAGAACCTGCCACCTCTTGAGATCCGCCTTCATCTGGTCGACCAGAGGCATAACGTTCAGAGCCCATTAGAGTTCTGGTAGAAGAGCTACCCACACGCCAAGAAATTTGACCGAGTGTCTCCTAAAGGGGATATCCGACTGCCAGTTGTAGCAGTCTCTGGAGGGATGCAGGGGGACCAAGGTTGACTTTGCCGGATTGAGACGGAGTCCGGAGACCCACTCAAATGCAGTAAGAGCCGCCAGGCACCTGGGGCCAGAACTATCAGGGTCTGCCAAATAAAGCAGAACATCGTCCGCATATAGGGCTATCTTGTCCACTTGGCTCGAGTCCCAGGCCCATCCTCGAATAAGTGGGTCCTGCCGGATGAGGGCCGCCAGGGGCTCCATCGCCAGCGCAAATAAGAGGGGCAAGAGTAGACATCCCTGGTGCGTACCCCTTCGGATCGGGAAGTCCCCGGAGAGCACTCCATTGATGAATACTCGGGCTCTGGGATTGGTGTATAAAATTCTATTCAGATGGCGGAACACGGGACCGAAACCCATCCTGTCCAGCACATTCTGCAGATACTCCCAGTTCACCGTGTCAAAGGCCGTCTCAAAGTCTAAGAAAAGCAGTGCCAAGTACGGGGTGAGACGACCACGGTGAGCCAGGGCCAAGTGGAGCTGGCGAACACAGTGGCGTGTGCCCCTGGCCGGCATGAACCCGCATTGGTCGGGGTGGACACGGTCCTGCAGGAGGGGTTAGAGTCTCTGGGCCAGGACAGGGGCAAAGATCTTGATCTGTGTATTGATCAGTGAGATCGGGCAGTAGTCCGCACAGTTCAGGGAGGGCGGCTGCGTCTTTGGAATGACCACTATCGTGGCAACATCTGACTCGGGCGGGAATGTCCCTGTCTCCGCCACATGGTGGAAGAGATCCACCAAATGAGGGGCCAAAACATCCTGAAAGGTCACGTAGTACTCTTGAGGGTGTCCGTTGGGACCAGGCGTTTTCCCGGGATGTAAGAGTGGGATAGCGTCCTGGATTTCCTCTAGGGTGAAAGGACGGTCCAGAGCTTCCGCAGTCTCCGGAGAGAGACTCGGGAGTCGGGTATCTGTCTCGTCCAGCAAGTCAGACAGGGAAGCGCCCGGGGGAAGGGCGGTGTAAAGGGTTGTGTAATAAGCAGCAAAGGTTTGTGCAATACCTGAAGACTTCACCTGGAGGGTCCCAGTGCTTGAGCGGACTTCAGGAATGATACTGGTGATTCTGGGATAAGACACGAGGTTATGGAGGAGCTTACCATTCTTATCACCCCACCCAGAAATGCGGGCGACCGATGAACGCCAAAGCGTCTTGGCCGATTCCATCGAAACCCGACGGATCTCCTCACGCACCACGGTTAGTTGACGGGAGGAGTCCCCTGTGTCGCCCCTGAGTTGGGCCGCTTCGAGCCGCGCCGCCTGGGATTCTAACTGAGCAAGTTGACCCGTCTGTTCGGACCGTTTCGTGTGGACCAGTCCTCTGGCCACCCCCGGATAACAGCCTTGCTCGCCTCCCACAGCGTCCCCGGCGAGGGACCGAGCCCATATTGGAAGAGAAAAAATGACATCATTCCTGGCCAAGTGACTCCACCATCTCCGAGTACTGCAAGAACCAGGCATTATGCCGCCAAATCGCTTGTGGGGCCTTCAGAGGGGTCCCGAGACGGAGGGAGATAGGGGAGTGATCTGAGATCCCCCTGGGCAATATTGCGGCTCCAGACACTAGCTGGCAGTCCGTGGCCGACATCAAGAAAAGGTCTATTCAGGAGTTAGTGTGATGGGCTGCTGACGTGTGGGTGTACTGTTCCGCACGTGGGTGCCATATCCGCCATACATCACAGAGACCTAGGGCCGAGGACCAGCCGGAGAGGATCTTCGCAGAGGCGACGCGGGGACCGGACGGCGTCCCCGTCTTGTCACGCAGGGGCTGCAGAACGGCATTGAAGTCTCCCTCTACCACCATTAGCCCCTGTGGGAGGGAGGAAGTCACTTGCGTAAGATGACGGAGTGTTGGGGGGTAGAAGCGGGGGGGAATGTAAAGGCATAAAAGGCTCAGGGGGTGCCCCTCAATGATTCCCGAGACCGCCACATAGCGAACCTGTGCATCAGATTCAGCTTTAACCAGGATAAAGGGGAGCGCCCTCCTCAGCAAGATGGCCACCCCCCGGGAGCCCGGTGCAAACCCAGAGTGCCAGATCCTATCAAAGCCATAGTGAGCTGGGAAATTACATTGTGTACCCAGGAGGTGCGTATCTTGGAGGAAGAGAATGTCCGGTGCATGGCGATGGGCCGCTTGGAGGACAGCCGTGCGCTTGATTCGATCCAAGAGGCCATTAACATTCCAGGAAAGGATGTGGAGAGGTCTAGGGAGGGTAGCAGTCATCTGAGGGAAGGACCTGTGTAGCGCCGGATAACCACGTGGAGCTCCACCCACCCGGAGAAGAGCACCCCCCCTAAACCCAAGCCTAGAACCGGAGCCATGGAGGTTGGAGGTCTGCCCATCAATCATGGAAGTCAGGGAAAGGGGGTATTCAGCAGCAAATAGGGACCCTCGATGGCGAACCATAGGCGGCCAAAAATAAGAAACTGGTGGAAGATGTGATCTGCATGCCAACTGGGAATCAATCAGAGAAGCATAAGCGTCAAGAAGAACTGCAACCAGCGGCCCATAGGCGGCAAAACAAAACAAACTGTCGAGGGACCATGACGTTGTGACTGCACCTCCTTAGAGTAATCCGGGAAGAACAGGATCCTGGAATTTTGAAAATGTACTGGACCGTGCACCCTGGCGGCTTGTTAAAGACCCGGAGGATAATGGGGCGAGCGGGAGCTCCAGGAGGGGGTTTAGGAGCCAGGAAGCGGTGAGCTCGCTCCACTGCGAACTAGGGGGGAGAGTTTCTCTTTAGGGATCGAGGACCGGACGCATGCCTTGATGAACGTGTCAGTGCGTCCCTTCTCCACTCCCTCCGGAAAGCCTAGAAGGCGCAGATTGTTTCTCCGGGCCCTGTTTTCTGTGTCCTCTGCCCTGCGATGCAACTCCACGGTCTGTGCCTGCAGGCGGGTCACCTGGGATTTCAGAGCGCCCACGTCGTCCTCCACCGTGGAGAGACGGGACTCCGCTTCTGTAATCCGGGCTGTGGCGTTACGGAGGTCTTGTCGTATCAGTGCCACATCAACCCGCACTTCCCCAATCTTGGTCTCCACCGACGCCTGCGATGTACTGATCGCCTGCACGATAGTGAAGAGGTCTCCTCCGGACGCCCACGGCGCCGCCACAGATCCAGCCGCCGGGTTACGATCAGGCCTGGTGAATTGGTCCATTGTAGTTTGATTGGAGGGCCCAGGAGCCTGAGAAGCGTGGTTCCTGCACATGCCCCTGGAGAGTCAGGTGTAGGCGCTCAGCCGAGGGGTGAGGGGGCACGCAGCAACGTCCCAGCCACGGCCCGCCACCCGGTATGGCAGCCGGTCCCTCCCCAGCTCTTCGTATACAGGAAGGCGGTCGGTCTCAGGGCAATACCTCCTGTCCAGATGACGTCAGCCCTCGAAGCAACACCAGCAGGACCAGGACCTCAGGGTCCCCCCACCGGCCACGGTCCCAAGACCAGGGTCCTCCAGGCAAGGGGGGGGGCAGGCACCCACGTGCGCCACTCAACTCAGTGGCCGACCGGCATCCCTCCAAATCACAGCGCGCCTTTCAACATGAAGCCAGTAGGGGGGGGGGACCCTCCAGTCCCCAGGGCAGGCCAGGAGACCCGGTGGGCCCTCAGAGTCGGGCACTCCCCCACTCCTGGCAAACAGAGGAATGAAGAAGGCAGCACACCCCCTGGCAGGGTCGATTGTCTGCAGCTCTACACCCCCAGCACCTGATGAGCAGATTCCCAAAATGTAACAGGCAGTTCTTCTTCTGTCGCCATTGCAGGTCCTCCCACGCTTCTCTTCACCTCTCACTCCTAAGATGGCGGAGGGCGCAAGCAATCAGGGCAGGCCAGAGGGGGAGGAGGGGACCCCTACAGGGGTGCAGCGGGCCCACACAAGCAGCTGAGCGAGTTTGAGCGTCGGCAGAGGCCCAGCCGGCCTGGCAGCACCTCCACATACAGCTCCTTCACCCTCGGCAAACACAGTATCAGGGGCCCCAGCCCGTGTGGCCCGATACAGCTGCCGAAGGTACGGGGGAGAGGAGGCCTAGAAAGCTGTCCCCCGCCTCCTCACCTCCTCCAGGTCACGATGCAGGCCTTCCACGGGCTCCAGGCGCCGCCGCAGCCGCTCCAATGGGCCCCCCACCGAGGGCCAGGTCTGGATGTAGTCCGCGGGCGGCGAGATCCGGGCTCGCTCTCTCGGCCGCTGGCGGGTACAGAAGTGGCGCGGCAAGCGCCGCAATCAGCTGCAGCCTCTCAAAGACCTTCGCCGCCGGGGGCCTCAGGCTCCGCTCCGCAGAGCTGCTGATGCCCCCAGAGCCAACCCGCCAACTCCACGGGCACCGGAGCCGGATGAAACCCCTTGGATCTCAGGCAGCGCGCAGCCCCTCACCTCCAGTGAGCGTCACTGCCCGCCGAGTAGCGCAGGGAAGCCGGGCGGGGAGGGAGCAACTGAGCGTCCGGCCAGGAGGTCAGGCCCTTGGATCATGAAGCATGGGGGCCGCCATCTTAAAACATGCAGGCCGCCAGGGCCAGTTAGGGCAACGCAGGCACGAGGCGGGCCCCGCGAAGGGTCAGGATGATGGAGATCAAATACAGGAGCTGTCCCTGGGACTCCAGGACGCCGATGGCCGGTGTTAATGGGCTGATGCAAGGCGGATGACGGAGGGGGTCCAGAGCACTCTTAGAGTGCGACCGCCATCTTGACGCCTCAAGCCACGCCCCAGAAACGTAACTTTAACATAACAATATAATAAATAAATAACTAGAAACGTAACTTTAACATAACAATATAATGAACAAAATGTGAGATGGACTCAAATGGTAGGAGGGTAGGTAACCTGCAAAACAAAAATGAAAATAAGTGTAAAATTAGATCGATGTGACTGAATGAGGTCAAAGATCACAAATTAACATAACACTTGGCAATATTTGGTTATTTGCAGGTCTGCAGTGTGCCTGATACATCCCACCTCTCTCATAGGCCCGCGTTGAAGAGGTGTCTGTAAGGAAGTGCCTACTGCGTCAGGTGAGCGATCATGTCATTATGCAGGACAATATCGTTTATTTGCAACGCATTTAATTGGAGGCATTGTGTATCTAGGCCGCTCTGCTTACCTTTTGTAAACACTGTGTCGAACAGAGTTCACAACTTGAAGTCTGCTTTGTTTCTACATTGCAGACTGTATTAAATTCAGCTTTGATTTATTTATCTGCAGTCTGGACAGCAGCGTCCATAACTGGAAAAGAGAAAGAGAAACAATGTGAGAGAGGGGGAGAGAGAGAAAGAGAAAAAAACGACATTGAAAGTGTGAGAGAAAGTAATAGATGGAGAGGTAGTGTTAATACTGGAAAAAATCTTCATAGCTCACCTTTTTGCCGCCGTTGTGTGTCCAAGCACGTGCCGGTTCATAGTGCACCCTCAAGTTTAGTGATCTGAAAGATAGTATAGAGTTAGTAATAGCAGAGTACATACAACTGCACAAGTATATTTCTGCTTTATGCCTTTGGACACTCAGGATACTGTATTACATCAACTTCCACTGCAAGGTGGTGTCTGTGCGCTCTTTTTCTCCCAGAGTACTATACCCCATGCACTCCCACTGCATAGCAGTGAGTTCTCATTACTGTGTACCCACACTGTTGCACCCCATTGACTCCCAGAGTCCGGAGGTGAGTGCCTTTTCTTGCGCACCCAGACTGTTCCAACCTATCCATTCTCACTGCCCAGAGGTAATTGTACATTTCTACGCAGTCAAGCTGCAGTACACTATCCACTCTACCGCCCACAGGTGACTCCTCGTGGCTTCGGAAACAAGCTTCTTTGCTCACCTTGTGCCATTGGCGTGATTCAAAGAGGGTCCACCACTTGTTGAAGCAGCCTTCTCAGGCGTTGTTACGATGGCCACGCATCATCGCAGAATCCTCAAACGTTGAGCTTTGGCGGTGTTGGGGCGGGCACGCCAATTTGTGAAACACAACCTGTTAGATAAAAAGGAAGATAAGATTGAGAGTAAGTGAGAGAGTGACTGAAAAGAATATTCGCAGCTCACCTTTCTGTCACCGGTGTGTCGTCCACCACATGCCGGGACATAGTGCACCCTGAAGCTCCACATCTAAAAGATAGTAAAAGAAAGATGTTATGATTGGTAATTGTCACTATCTTAATGTGGAGTAGAATAACATCGCCCTTTCACACACCTTCCCTCCCGCATTAAAAATACAACTATTTGTACAGTTCCAACTTAATAAGCTTCGATTTATGAAGAATTAGTAGAGTAGTAATGTTTTCCATCTGGTTGTGAAAGCAAGTGGTGCGCAGTGATAAACGTGGTTTCAATCATCACGAGCGACGGACTTTTGACTGACTATAAAAACTTTCCTGCTATAGGAAAAAAAAATACAAATGCAATTAGATAAGGTATATATGACTGCGTACGCCTAAATCGCTGCGTCGCCTTTTTGTATCCAGTCTGCTGCACCCCATCTATTCCCTCCGCTGCGCACCCAGGCATAACTGTTCACCTTTTCATGGACAGGGTCCATCATGCAGTCCCGCTCTGCCACCCAGAAGTCTCACATTTGGTGCTGAGTCTTGACATCACTATGACATACTCGTGCACCCACCATCATCGCAGGTTCGTCACCCGCTCAGTCCTTGCGGTACCACTAACTCAGTGACCAAAGAAGCCACGCACGTGGTAGTGGGCCCCCCCCTGTTCGGTAGTTCAGGCCTACATGAGGCGGTCGAATCACTAGGACGGGCCATCATAGCGCTTACGATGGGAGCAACTCTAAAATGGCGTATAGCACGTGCGCCCCGTCTTTTTTATTGGTAGGATCATATGTGTAGTGATGCATGTGCTGGATGGGTGTGGTGTGGGTGTATACCAGCCATGAGGGAGTGTGTGTGTGTGCCGTTCTGACAACTAGACCTGGAAGTAAGAAATCACTACAATGGAAATCTGGGCCATGTAACATTGTTGTGTTTTCCTGATAGCGTAAGCGGAGTGGGATGGACTGACGTATACCAGTGCTGTGCAAGGCTGTGAATGATGACTTCGGAGCTATGGGCGCGGTTCCGTCGTGAGCTATATGAGAAATCAACTGATTCGAGTGTCCGTGTTGTAGTGCTGCCGTAACCCGGGTCTTAAACACAAATGTGTCATTATGTCTGTAAAGTACCAAAACATGGCAACATGGAAGGTACTGGGTATCACTGACCTTATATTCATCTATAGTTGCACACATAAAAGATGGTGGACATGACGTATTTCTGCGAATATGAATGTTTGTTGTACATTCAGTGGAGTGTTGTAGCTGTAGTAATACAGGGCTGTGAAAGCTTTAGGTTGCAGTTTTTGGCACATGAAGGGCAGTTAATATATATATGTATGTGGTCATTCAGGTAAACTGTCGAACTAGGTGCAGGAAATCAGTGTTCGAGGCGCGTCCATATCCTGTTATTGTAGAGAAATTACATAATCTACGCTTGCCTGAAAATGTACTGTAAATACGGTGCTCATGTAAATTGCTGATATGATATAGTTTTGGGTCGACTTTGCGCTATATACATATGCTAAAAAAAAAATTAAAACAAGAAAAAGCACACACTTATAAATTGACAATACACTTTTTTTGCAGTATTGTAATGATCTACTTTGTATGTAGAATGAGCAATGTTTTTGTTACTGGCAGAGGTAAGATGGTCGCATAAGCTGTTTACAGCACAATATAATGTGGTAGGGCGCAGGAGCAGCATTTTACAAATATAATAACTACACAGACACAGATAGATAGTTGTAGTGGGTATGAGCATGTGTGCTCGACTACATTTTATTACGCTGCTGTTTGTAACAAGTAGAACAGTAATCTGCAACCTTGTTGGGTATCATCAAGGCATACAACATCAGTGTGATTAATTATGCTGATGATACGCAGCTGTTGATATCCCTGGAGGGGGACCAGGCGGAATCATTGGACTGCTTTCATGAATGTATGCATGAAATGACAAAGTGGCTGAAGGCTAACTCTCTCCAGTTTAACAGCGGGAAAACGGAGATCCTACAATGTAGGACGGGGGGATTGCCAGTAGCCTGCCAAAAGATTTTTGGCCCCTGACTTCAGATGGCATAATGACCCCAGTGAATACGGTACGCAACTTGGGGGTCGGTTTCAATGAGAATCTCAATTTGGAGACCTATGTTAATAAACTAGTGGGAATTTGCTTCTCCATAATTCGTGGTCTCCGTAAGGTGCTGCCGCTGCTGCCTATTCAGGTTAGAGCAACGGTGGTCAGGAGTACCATCCTTAGCCGTGTGGATTACTGCAATGCCTTGCTTATGGAATCCCCGGGGTATCTGATTGCCAGATTGCAAAGTATCCAGGCGGCAGCAGCGAAGCTAGCACTCTCCCGACCGTGTGGCTCCTCAACAACACAAGCACTGGCGGATCTACACTGGCTCCCAGTAGCTCAACGGATCCGTTTTAAATCCTTGTGCATAAAGCTCTTTATGAGCAAGGCCCTAAGCCACTTCAGGTTAGATTTCAGTGGTACAAACCCACCCGGAATCTCCGTTCCGCTACTACAAACTGCGTAATAGTACCTAAAGTAAGGAGGGTGACCCTGGGAGGAAGAACCTTTAGCGTGGCAGCAGCTCGACTTTGGAACAGCCTCCCCTTAGAAATAAGGAGAACGCAAGGCTTGCTGCTGTTCCGCAAGAAATCAAGACCTGGTTATTCCCCAGGATATAATGAGGGGCAGAAGTAGATTCTCTGGATAGCATGTCGATCCTGTATTATGTAGCTGACTAGCGCCAGGATACCCGCAGGGTTGCAGTGCGCTCTATACGTGTTTATAATAATAATATTAATAATAATAATAATCATGATATCATACACAGATATTCAATCATAAACGGTTTATGACTTCTGCTGTACAAAGGTAGGAGCACTATATGTGAAATAATACAGTGAAGATTCTATCGTAAAGGGTTCATGAGTTGTAGTGCACTAAGGTAGGGTCAATTTGTGTGGAGCCTGCGTTGATTCGTGGTTCAGGCAAAGCGCACTGGTAAGAATGTCTTTTGGCTACTGAATTTTGCCTTAATAAGGCCACGTGGTGATTATTTATGGTGCACTGAGTTAGTGGTACGTCTGGTGCTCAGAGTGTGCTCACCCTGCGATGATGCGTGGTTCGAGCGGTTTGTACTCAAAGCATTGACTGTTGCATACTGGACGGCATGAACTTTGAGGGGGAAAAAAAAGAAATACCATCGTTGGTTATCAATTGCTCTGCAAACTAGGTCTACTGATTGCTCACCATAACAAATTAAACGATTGCATTTCACGCAGTGCATTCTTACTTTCTCAAAATGGGTGCGTATGTCTGGTGGCGATGTTGCAGATTTTCTTATCCGATTATAGTCTCTTACACAATTTGCATCAGTACTAATCTTGAATTGTGAGCCCTACTGTTCGCAGTATAGACCGGAGGCACTCGTCAGGAAGGGACCACAGCATGTGGCATTGACTTGAGCTGTATAGAGTTAGTGGTAGGTGTGGCTCTCACCGTCTACGCAGCCGGCGATGATGCGTGGTGTGGGCCAGCGCACTGGGAGCAATGGTTTTTGCCTAGTGAATTCTGTCTCAATAAGGCCACGGGGAGATGTGGTGCAGTGAGTTAGTGGTACCTGAAGAACTCAGCATGTGCGCACCCTGCGATGATTCGTGGTTCAGGCGGGTCGCACTGGTACAATGTCTCTTATCTACTGGAATGCGTCATGTGCAATCGCCATTCCACCTGAATCGTGAGACCTCACAATGTAGATCAAAGGCAGTAGTCAGCACAGACATTGAGGAATGTTTTTTGTCGCATCGTTTAACAAAATCTGAGGACATAGAGTACAATTGTCTCTGCCTTAAATAAATCAAGGCTAAATTCAATGCTGTCCGTAGTGTAGATCCAAAGCTGAATTCAAGTTGTGAACCCTGCTGTCTGCACTGTAGATCGCACGCAGTAGTCAGCACAGATATGGACAAATTATTTTCATCACTTATTTTAACAAAATCTTAACACATACAGTACAATTGTTTCTGCATTAAATAAATCAAGGCTGGTTTCCCTACTGTCCGTAGTGTAGATGCAAAGCTGAATTCAAGTTGCGAACCCTGCTGTCCGCAGTGTAGATTGAAGGCAGTAGTCGACACAAACATCGAGGAATGCTTTTTCGTCACATACTTTAAAAAAATCTGAGGACACAGTATAATTGTCTCTGCCTTAAATAAATCGAGACTGAATTCAATGTTGTCTGTAGCCTTACATAAATCAAGGCTAACTCAATGCTGTCCGTAGTATAGATGCAAAGCGGAATTCAAGTTGTGAACCTGCTGTCCGCATTGTAGATCGAAGGCAGTAGTCAGGACAGACATCGATGAATGCTTTTTGTCACATCCTTTAACAAAATCTGAAGACATATAGTACAATTGTCTCTGCATTAAATAAAGAAAGGCTTAATTCAATGCTGTCGGTAGTGTAGATCCAAAGCTGAATTCAAGTTGTGAACCCTGCTGTCCGCTGTGTAGATCGAAGGCAGTAGTCGATACAGACATAAGTCTGTGGTGCTGTTGCTCTGAGTTCGCAATCGGCCTGTATCAAGGAGGCATGTGGTAATGGCGGCAGCCACGTGGCAAGGTGAGGACCTTTGCTGTGGCAGTCTTTTCTCTTTGCAGAAGTAAACCATGCCCAAGGCGTAGGCTAATTATTTATACTCTTACGCTGGAGTTGTGTACGTTGGACCAGCCCACTGCGCTTCTGCTTCAAGGTGGGGGGGGGAGACAACACAACTACATGACTGAAATATTCACCAGTGTCTGAGATAATATAGTTGCGTCCACTGTGCAGTACACTACACGTATTAATAGTGTATCTACACACAGAAAAGTTTTAAGTTTGTATAGTGAGTTGTGTATACCATATCCCCGGTAGTGTTAGCATTGTGTACTTTATTGTTGATGTGCGAGTTCCTTCCCTTATACAAAGTTGATTGCCACATCTCTGAACATTGAGCTAGTGTGCTGTTGAGGGGATATATTATTTTGGGAAGGTTTGTTGTCCTGTTTTGCACTGCCTCTGAGGTAGTAGAGGGGGAGGGGGAGGGAGGGGTGGTTGTAGTGGTGGTGGCGCTAGGTGTTGTGATTTTGTTGGCTGTTGGAAGTGCATAAATAGTCCCTCTATTACATAGTTGTCTTTAGATATGGGTGTGAGATAGATGTAATTTACGCAGTACATAGTCTTCGTCCTTACACTAGTTAAATGTTGATATTAATTTGTTAGTGGTAAGTAAAACTATCGCCTGTTTTTTTAGGTAGCATTGCAGATTTGGCTTGTTGATAATATGGGGAAGTGGTGTTTTTTTTACAATGGGAACGCCTAGTTTGTATATCATTAATGTTAGTTGTTGTTCTGGTTTGAGGCGATTTTCTTGGAGGAAGGAATAGATTGAAGAATGGTAATATTTGCAGTTTTTACAACGTTGAGAACGTGATGATAATTAAAAAAGATAGAAAAAAAACAGATATGCTTAATGAACATTACAATTAGGAATTATCATTTAAAAAAGCTTTGAAATTCACTGAAAAAAACATAGAGTTCAGGCAGGTTATAGTTATGAATTATCATTTAAAAAACCTTAGAAAGTCACTGAAAAAACCATAGGTTTCAAGCAGGTTATAGTTAAGAATTATCATTTAAAAAACCTTAGAAATTCATTGAAAAAAACATAAGTTTCAGGGGTGTTATAGTTAGCTGGACATTTCACTCATACAAAACCATTGGAATTCCTCTGTTAAGGTTAGTTGTACTAACTGTAACTCTCCCACCCGCAATCCACTGGTGATGATGTCACATATTACATCATTCATGACATGGTCAGTGACATCACTGATGACATCTCAAATGACATCACTGATGACATCATCCATGTGACAATCAGAAACACCTCATCATACACTAGTATAACCTTTCATCACTCATTGTAAAATACAGAATACAATATTTGAATCCACTGACTCAGCAATACAATCACTCAGTGATTCCTAGATCTACACACACATCTAATCAGTTACCTACAGATTCACTCATACATGTTGTCAATGATCAATAGAACACTATCAAATACACTTATACACCTGTATCGACGTTACACACCAGCACACATCCTATTCAGTTATGCAGTCATCCTACTCACTTTTGCAAACATTGTATCCTATTTACATTTACTCAGCTACATACTTATACAAATAGCACTTTATCTATACTAAAATAATAAAGTAAGAACTTTCAGGCTTTGAGGCGGGTAAACTCGGGAACCACGGCGCCAATCTACACACCCGATACACCGTTGAAATCGTCAGGGTGTGTAGATGGTTATAGGCTATATAAATATTAAAAATAAACGTTATTTACAAAATGTATATTAAAAAAAAAAGTAGTCCCTCCAAAGTAGCGCCGGCCGCGACGTGCGTGCTCACGTCAGGAGCACGGGGAGGAGCGGCGTCCGAGGAGCAGCGGACATGGCACGGGGGAGGAGCAGTGACGTGAGGAGCAGCGGACAGGCCAGCAGCGGTGCAAGCAGCGGAGAGGCAGACATGGCGCGGGGGAGGAGCGGCGGCAGACAGGCGGTGAGGAGCAGAGCGGCGAGGAGCGGTGAACTATGGAGCGGCGGCTGAGGTAAGGCTCCGCGGCAGCGGACAGGCGGTGAGGAGCAGAGTGGCGAGGAGCGGTGAACTAAGGAGCGGCGGCTGAGGTAAGGCTCCGGAGACAATGTCGGGGCAGGCGGGGGTCGGGGCAGACGGGGCGGGCGGGGGCACGGGCTGCTGGGCAATGTCGGGGGAAGCAGGGGTAGGGGAAGCCTTAATGCTCCCGGACAAGATCGGGACGGGCTGCTAGTTTATTCATATAGATAGTAACTCATACTAATCACTATTACAAGTATACAGTTATCTATACAGTCACTCGTTCAATCAAGGAGTTTTATGTACACTTTTTTATATACAACAACTGTCACATACACTGTCTTTTATTTTTTCTACTTTGTTGGACATGTACCATTGAGAAATATTTTTGCTCATCACCACACCCATAAAGATATTCACTCACCCAAACAACTATTATAACACGTAGTCTTAACCTCATATACGTACTGAATTAACTATTCACATATCTTTGGGCAGTCACAGAACCCCCACCGAACCACACACACATTCACTCTACCATACAAATAATCAGTTAACTAATCAATAGCTAATATAGACTTTCACGTAGCTAGTAACCAACTGGTGCAGCAGTTTACACAACAACTGACCAAGTAATGCAGATATTCACACAGTTTAGTCACTATCCAATATATTTAGTGAGACACTATAAATTACTCAAGTAAACAATCAATCCGCCTACTACTAAATCCTTTATCCAGACATTTTTATATCCACTGATTCCTCAATGCAGATTGGTGAATATATAATACATATTTAAATAACAAACCAAACCACATTCACTGGATGATGTCATCATTAATGTCAGTGATGTCATTTGAGATGTCATCAGTGATGTCACTGACCATGTCATGAATGATGTAATATGTGACATCATCACCAGTGGATTGCGGGCCCGAGAGTTACAGTTAGTACAACTAACTATAACGGAGGAATTTCAATGGTTTTGTACGAGTGAAATGTCCAGCTAACTATAAAACCCCTGAAACCTATGTTTTTTTAATGAATTTCTAAGATTTTTTAAATGATAATTCCTAACTATAACCTGCTTGAAATCTATGGTTTTTTCAGTGAATATATATATATGGCACTTGCTACGGCAACAACGCTCTCCGAGGGATTGGATCAACTCAGGCCCACCTTTTGGGCTCGGAAGGAGATGGAGCGGTGAGGAGGTTATTAACATCACGCTGGGCGGAATAGGATTGCCGCTTCTGTCCCCGCTTCGGACCTGTGGGTTGGTGCGGTGTGGGGACCAAGGAGGGCGTCAAGATTCACGCTGCACAACAGGGACATGGCTCTTTCACATTCACGGAGTGTCCTACTAAAGCCTGAAAACCACAAGGTATAATCAGCACCCTCGCATCACCTACCTGGAAATAAAGTGCATTCTGGGACTTGGAGTTTACGAGGTATGTGTAAGCTGTCTTTGGTGAGCAATGACATCATGGGTAAGGCGAACCATGTCCAATCAGCATGGGGCAGGACATATTTTAAGTGACTATTGGGAAAGCCACCTGATTATTTTTGGGCGCTGACGAATGCCGTAATGGCCGGAATGCATTCGCCTCTGCACAATTGAATAAAGGTGTTCTCCAGCCTTCCCCCACTGCTCTTTCTTTGCAAGGTGTGATATATATATATATATATATATATATATATACATATATATATATTACCTTAGGTAGTTAGGACCTAGCTTCCATAGGAAAAGCGATTTTTTTCGTTTTACTAATTACTTTGGCGCTGTTTGACTAATCTTCACAAAGTTTTCAAAACTAGTTTGCCAGTCATTTCAGCTGCTGCCTGGATCGGGGTGATCCATCAATCAGGGCAGGGAAAAAGGGGGGTTCCTGAAAAGCGTTTTCCCCATGCAATTTCCCATAGGGATTTCAGAAGCGACTACAGCCCGAACCCCTGAACAGAATTGCACCAAATTTGGCAGAACGCTAGCTCTCGTCCAGACAGACTGCTTTTTGTAAGTTGGTGTAAAACTGTTCAGCAGTTTTGGAGTTATTAAAGAAAAAAGATTTATGTATATCTAGAGCCTCAGATCCGACGTGGATGGAGTAGTTTCTTACCTATAACTACAGTTCTCTTGTAGGGGTATTTCCGTGATAAGTCATAAGCATTTGAATAGGTGAAGAGGCAAGATGGCGACCGCTAGGCTAGCGGTGTGAGTCGCCAGTTCCTCCGCTCCTGACTTGAAGAAAGGAAGAAAGGAATGGCGTGGCGATAACCTAATTTACTGGGGTTTTTTTTGCCTGGAGCTGTGTTCCTACCGTTTGAAGGATTGTATGGGATTTCATTGTGTGCCCGTCGGTTGCTGATCAAAAGCTTTCCGATATCTTCAGTGGCGTGCTTCCTTGCTGCCCTCGATGCTCGATGCTGGTCTCTCTCGTGCAATCTCCCCAGCACCTATATCGAGTTTGGCATTTTTCACCTCGGTGGTTTAGACAATCGTTTCAAGGCGTTTTCTCTCATTCAACTGCCATGCTGCCGAAAAACGCTAGCACTCAGGCGAAGCCACCTAACACCCGGAGCGGCAAATCCAAACCAGCGGCAGCTGATGGAGCTCGAGTCGAGGAGCTAGAAGCTGCTAGTGTAGTACGGAGTGCTCCTAAATCTGGTGAGTCTGCAGCCGCTTTACTGATTAAAAAAGGGGGAGAACCCCTGAATAAGAACATAGCACAGACTGTACCTGCACTATTTGAAAAGCAAGCTGTTAAAAATGCTTTGGTACAGCGTTCGTCAACAGCCCCTGCTGTGCAACCAGATTCAGGGAGTCCCACTGGGACTGAAAACGACAATAATGTATCCCTAACAGGTCGGGAAGATTTTGTTCAAGACATTGGGGAATCTGGGGAGATTGACATTGGATTTGGAACTGCAATAGAGACAGAATCAGAATCAATTTGCGTTTGGGAGTCAGAGTCCGGGCCAGAACCTGGGTTACTATCGAATGGCACCATGGGACTTGTAGTGCCTGCTGTGGTCAATGGAGCTGCTGGAGCTGGAGTTGGGAAATCTCCCAAAATAGTTAATACACACAAGGTCAATACTATTAATCTCACTCCAGAATCCAATACTATGCAAGAGGCCAACGAAAATCGAGATACCATGCAGGAGGCCAATGAAAAGTTTTTCTCTATGTCCGACCTCACATCTGATGAGAGCCTAGATAAGGATTACCTAGCTGAGGATAGTAGCTTGGAGGAAGAGACTGGGGCGAGTGAGATTTCTCCCGGCTCGACTATTACTATTAAAAACACCGGGTTAGGAAATCACCTATATCTAGGGATAAATCTAACGGCTTGGATGGTCATCTGTCCTCACAATTCTGCTCCTTAAATGAACAAGTACACCCTGAAGCTTCCAATTCTTCTTCTGAGGTGACTCTGTCAATGATATGCCAAACAATGTTGGCACATAGGTCTGACACTAAAAGTGAGATTGCACGCACTCAAACCACGTGCCAAAAGGTAAAAAATGCTGTACGCCGTGTCACCAAAATATGTACTGATATATATCGGCACGGGTTTCAGAGGCTGAAACCAGAATATCCACCCTTGAAGACGAGGTTGCCTTACAAAAAAATGAACTCTCTCTAGTCAAGGCACAACGTGACGACATCAGCCTCAAACTCGCTGAGCTTCAAAACCATTTTCGGAGGAACAACCTACGAGAGCTAGGTGTCCCAGAAAATTTAGGCGGATCAGATGTTCGGAAGTTTGTGTGTGAACTCTACTCTGCCGCATTTCCAGAACTTACATCTTGGGACAGGTCTGTGGTTATCGAGCGTGCCCATCGTTTCCCCTTTTCGATGAAATCAAAACAAAAAGAGGGAGAATATCCGAGAGCTATTCTGGTCAGATTTAATTATTTTCTGGCCAGAGAAGCTGTCTTCGATCTGGCTAGGCCGGATAAAAAGTGGTCTGCTAAAGGGTGTAGTTTTTTCGTTAGACCTGACTTTTGCCAGGCAACTGTGTCTAAGCGCTGGCAGTTCAGGCAATTGATAGCTGGATTTCAAGAAAAAGGTGCCACTGTCTATTTACAAAACCCAGCCAAACTTAAAGTTGTAGTAAAAAGTCATACTAGACTCTTTTTTTCTGAAATTGCTGCTAAAGAATTCCTAGCCTCTTTGTGATGGTAATTAGATTTTCTGATTAGGTTCATGAAATGTATAACGTATAATCTTACTTGAAGGATGTTGCTAGTATCCTACAACCAAATTGCTATAAGGCTGGGCTTAGGTGAATGTGTATTTTTCTTTCTTCAAGTCTTACGGGGAGGGGGGGGGGAGGCACTCGTGTTCCCAGGGACTGTTTGTCCCTGTGCCTCATAAGGTGGGCTGGGGGGAGGGGGAGAAGGGAGAGAGGTGGGGGTGATGTGGTTGTGTGGGGGTGTAAATCAACAACAGTCGGAATTGAGCAGGGTATGAAAAATGATTGTTATGTGCATCGTTGCGAATATGGTTCTATTAAAGGCTCTAATTGTGGTAAAGCAAGGAATCTATGGATACCTCTGATACATCTTGGTTTTTTCAGCTCGTATTTCTCTTATTTTCATCAATGGGTAGGGAGATCAGAATATGTACATTTAACGTTAACGGCCTTAATGATAGCAAAAAGAGATGAATTCTGGCTAAAATGATACACTTGCTGCAAATAGAAATTCTCTGTCTTCAAGAGACACATGTTGCTTAGGAAAAAAGGGGGCTTTTAAAAAACTTAGGACTAGATCTTCTAATTTGCTCCAAACAGACAGGTATTAAACGAGGGGTGGCTATTCTTATGCGGCGGAATTTAGGTACTTGTCTTAAGACATCAGCTGACAAGTGGAGTAGATGGGCTTCGGCTGAACTTCTATTATTCCAGAATAGGATTGTGATCTATTCTGTGTACGGTCCCAACTTGGATGATTCTGAGCTGTTTAAATCCCTAAATCAGGAGATTGCTTTATGCAATATTCCTATTATTTTCTGTTGCGACTTAAACATCCATATTGAAGCCAGCTTCAATATTATTAGACTAAATGAGAGATATACAGGTCTTAAACCACGGACCTTTAATGCGTTGCGGACCCTGGTATTAGATAATGGTCTCTTGGACGCTTGGCATATCCTTTATGCAAAGGATCCTGGCTATAGTTTTTTTTCTGCCCCACATAAGAAATTTGTCCGCCTTGATTATTTCTTTCTAACTCCGTTTTTTCTTGACAAAATAAGGATAGAAGTCTTGCCCAGACTATTATCAGATCACAATCCTGTCTGTTTAAATCTTAGTTTATTATCAGTTGGGGCGGGTGTTAGACCAAGCTGGTCGTTTCAGAGGAATCTATTATCACAACAGGATTATATACAGTTTATGACCAGTATTATTCAAGAGTTTTTTTAGATTAATAACGGGACGGCATCAGTTCCAATAGTTTGGGACACATTTAAATCTATAATAAGAGGAGAGACTCTAAAATATTCGAATTTTCAAGTAAAGAAAAAACGGAATAAATTTAAAAAAGACTGCGATATGGTCCCAAAGGCAGAAATACGACTAGCTGAAAATATTAAAATAAATAAACATATAGAGGAATCCCAACTTGATCTGTCTATTAAACGCAGCTTAGTTTATTCTCATATTGCAGACCAGGTAGCTTCACATTATATCCAACACCGGACCGAAAGCTACGAATTGAATGAACAAACAGGGAAAGTTTTAGCACAGAGACTACGTCAAAGGGCAATGGCAAATGAGATTTTCAAAATAAAAGATCTCAGTGGGGAAGTCAAAACTTCTAAAGGCGATATACTGGCAGCATTTTACGAGTTTTATAAAATACTATACCATCAACCTGATAACATACCAGATCTAGACATAAAGCAATATCTAGAAGGTATAAATAAAACGGAATTGCTGCCAGAACAGAAAGAGCTACTTAGTGCCCCAGTCACCTGGGAGGAGATTGAAACAGCTATCATGGGGTTGGCTACCAGTAAAGCTATGGGACCGGACTCAATTCCTCTGGAATTCTACCGAGTTTTTAGAGGAGTTTTAAAGTCAGAGCTGATTAAGATATTCCAGTCTGCCTTTGCGGGCAATCCACCAGATTCATGGGCATTCGCCACTATAGTCATTTTTAAAAAAAAAGGCAAAAATAGTGAAGAGTTAGGGTCATATAGACCTATCTCCCTTATAACAGCTGATAGTAAAAAAAATTCGAAGATTCTTGCTAACAGACTAAATGCATTGATGCCGGTTCTTGTATTTATCAGACAACATGGGTTTATCTCAAAAAGAGACACTACTGATCATGTCAAAAAAATAATAGCTTTGTTGGACTGGGCACAGGCTTCGGAATCGCCAGTTGCGGTGGCCCTGTTGGATGCAGAAAAAGCGTTCGACAGGGTCGCCTGGGATTTTCTATGGTCCGTATTGGCATGGATGAGATTCCCCAAGACATATATTAATGCAGTTAAGGCTCTTTACTTCCACCCGAAAGCTGCAATTAGAATAACAGATTCTCTTTCTGAAGGCTTTATGATAACAAGGGGGACAAGGCAAGGCTGTCCTTGTTCCCCCTTGTTGTTTGCTTTATATTTAGAACCATATCTTCGCAAATTATCTATTGAACCTGATATTATTCCCGTAAAGATTGGAAGAAATCAATTCAACATATTTGCTTACGCAGATGATGTTGCTATTATGACTATAGACATTAGGCGTGCACTTCCAAAAATAATTTTCTTAGACGAAGAATTTGGAGTATTGTCGGGCTACAAATTAAATGTAGCAAAAACCCAGCTGATTCATTCCAAATGGGGGCGTCCTAATGAAATAGTTTTCGCTTCTGAAGTTCAATATCTTGGGATAACTATATCTTCCAAGATTGATGATATTGTATGCCTTAATCTTGAGCCTGTTCTAAAATCTTCTAATAAGACTTTAGAAAGGCTAAACAACTTACACTTTTCTCTTTACGGTCGTGTGAATATCATTAAAATGGTAATCTTCCCCAAATTTGTATATTTATTTTGAACATTACCTCTCTTATTTTCTTCACTTTATTTTAGAAAAATTGATAGGATGGTATCCAGGTTCCTATGGGGCTATCATCGAACCAGACGAGCTTTAAAATGGTGTTTTTGCCGAGAATAAAGGGTGGTTGGGGGGTCCCCAACTTTCGGCTATATTATTGGCTTAAATCCCTAAGATATATGGGTATTCTCCTTTTCCTGGATACTATTACTGAAGAACATGTATACCCGTCAGTCTATGAATTACTGTTAGCTGAAGAAGCGGTCCAATGCTTAGTAAAAGTCATCGAACCTAGTTATTATAAAAAAACTAGATTTAAAATTATTATCGCAGCATTTGCAATTTGGCGGCAAATAAGGAAGAAAATTGTTTGCCTGGGTGAGATTAACTACTATTCTCCAGTTTTAAATAACCACATGTTACCCACGGTATTTCATGACCAAATTATAAAAAGATGGTATCTTTCTGGAATTCAGTTATTAGGAGACCTATATGAAGACACTGAACTTGCCCCATTTTCGGATCTTCAAACTAAATACGGACTATCTAGGAATGACTTTTTTAAGTATCTTCAGATACAGAGTTTTCTAGAGTCTAAAGGCCTTCTTGTTCATAGTTGTATGAGTCAAAATACTATTCTTGAAATTAGCAAGAAAGCTAAAAAAATAGGACCAGTCTATCAAACTACTATTAATCAATTTGAAGATGATTTGTCTTTAGTAGCGAGCAAGTGGCAAAGGAGACTTGAAACTGAAAATGTTGATATGGAAAGATCAAGTGGCAAAGGAGACTTGAAACTGAAAATGTTGATATGGGAAGATCAATCGAACTATCAATCAAGTTGCTTTTTAATGGCTCGCTCCAAAGTCAGCACTATATGTCAATTTTTGATCTTTATTATTCCCCTGCTAATATAGCGAAATCGAAAGTCAGCAATGGAGACAGATGTAATCGATGCGATGAGATGGGAGCTGATTCTATTCACATGTTTTTTAAATGTGAGAAACTCTCCCGTTTTATCGCAGATGTCGAATTTTTTATAAATAATAGTCTTGGGATTGTTGTGAATCTAACTTCTGAAATGGTTATTTTGGGTCTTCAAACGGATTATATCAGAATCAGGTCCACTGCTGAAGAAGCTTTCTTGTTTATTTGTATGTCAATTTTTCGCTATTGCATTACCTCTTGCTGGATTGATAGTGAACCGCCAGTTTTCCATCAATGGCAACTTAAATTTCTCTCTATATATCACTTAGAAATGGCAATGTATAGATCTAAAGGGATCAAGAAAAAAAAGCAGGGACTAAAAATATGGGATCCGATTTTCAAATGGATCTAATTTGACCTGTTTATGTATGTTGAGCTACCTGCCCTTGATGCAATGTATCGATATGATCTGTATTTTGATTTCAATGCAATTTTTTTTTCTTTTGTTATATTTCCTGCTCAATGTACGACTGACTGTTGAAATAAAAAAAAAAAAAAAAAAAAAAAGCATTTGAATAGTCCCGCCACATGCGGGGACCCCGGAGCACTTCTTAGATATATCTTCTTAAGTTATCATCTTTCGCCTTTCTTCTGGAAGGCCTGCGTAGACACTTAAGAGATAGAAAGACAATAATGCAGCCTAACTAATTTGGCTACACTGGCCATTACTTCATCTTGAAGTGAAAAAAGATAGCTAGCAACTTAACATTTTTCAACTTATGGAGTACATCTAGAAAACTTCCCTTCACAATACTCCTTCTTTTTTCATGATAGAGATGAAATGGTTGGACAGAGAAGCCCCCCATAGGCTGTCATTATATGTCTGAAAATGGATACCTTGTTTTTAAGGGTCTCCAGAGACCACCAGTATCCCATCATGCCCAGCCAGTGGCAGTTACTTCAATTCTTTTTTAAGGCGTAGAGAAGTGAATGCCTATTCTACATCCTGGATAAGTATGCTTTTTTTCCACCGGGAAGGCTGCTTATGACTTATCACGGAAATACCCCTACAAGAGAACTGGAGTTAAAGGTAAGAAAATACTCCTTCTCTTGTAGGGGAGTTCAGTGTATAATCATAAGCATTCGAATAGACTAGCAAGCCCATCCCATAAACACCCACGCGGTGGAAGAAAACAGAGACATGACATTTCAGTTGAGGCAAACAGATTCCGATGGGAAGTCTGTCCAATCGGAGCATCCGCTTTGGCGTCAGTGTCCAGCCAGTAGTGTTTTGTGAATGTATGGACTGATTTCCAGGTGGCAGCATTACAGATCTCTGAAATGGGTATATTTCTAAGTAAAGCCGCAGTAGCCGCTCTCCCTCTGGTAGAGTGAGCCCCAGGCTTACTAACAAGAGTCTTGTTGGCTTTCTGGTAGCAAAGCTGAATACATGGCACAATCTATCAGGACATGGATTGCTTGTAGGGAGTTAGACCTGTATGAATAGAGAAATAGTTTACAAATAACTGATCTGATCTTCTAAGATACTTAGTTTTGTCCCAAAAAAACTTCAAAACCCTTCTGACATCTAGGGAATTAAGCGACCTCTCAGACGAAGAGGGATGCTGAAAAAAGGTAGGTAGTGAAATAGTTTGAATTACGTGGAAATCAGAAATAACTTTAGGGAGGAATTTTGAATGTGACCTCATAACCACCTTAGAGGAATGGAAAACTGTGTATGGTTCTTGACAACATAGTGCTTGGAGTTCGTTAACACTGCGGGCAGTAGTGATACATACAAGGAAAGCTGTATTCCAAGACAGATGCTGGAGAGAAGCCCTATGAATGGGTTCAAAAGGCTCCTGCATCAGCCGAGAAAGAACCACATTAAGCTCCCAAGGAGGAGAAGGACATCTCATGGGAGGAAACACTTTCTTCAAATCTTCTACAAAATCTCTAATGACCGGAATTTAAAAAAAGGAAGTTTGTGAAGGGCATTTCCTGTAAGCAGTCAGAGCTGCTAGTTGCATTTTAATGGAAGGAAATTGAAGGCCAGATTGTGCTAAATGTAGCAAGTATGGAAGGATAACATCTTCCTGGCAGGAAGTAGGATCTTCATTCTTCAATGAACACCAAATGCAGAATCTCTTCGATTTATACGCATAAGAAGTGCATGTGGATGGCCTTTTAGTTTCTTTAAGTATCTCCATGCAGTCCTGAGGTAAATTCAAATGTCCATACTGTACTAACTCAGGAGCCATGCCACCAAATTCAATGACGAGAGGTTGGGGTGCACCATCTTTCTGCAGAATTTTGTGAGAAGGTCTGGCTGACAGGGAAGTCTGAGGTAGGGAAGACCGATGAAGAATGTTCGTAAACCACTACTGACGCGGCCCCTTCAGAGCAATGAGGATCATCTTGGCCCGTGATTGCGAGAGTTTGTTGAGGACTGCCGGGATCAGGGGTATCGGAGGAAAGGCAGAGAGAAATCTGCCTGACCAGTTTATCCACAGGGCATTCCCCAGAGTTCCCGGTTGGTAGAACCTCGAGACAAAGGTTTGGCATTTGTTGTTTTTTGCGGTAGCGAACAAATCGACCTCTGGAGTTCCCCATCTTCTGAAGATATCTCGCACCACCTCGTCGATTAAGACCAATTCGTGGTTTTCCTGAAGCAGTCTGCTTAGAGTGTCTGCTTGAGCATTTTGTAAACAAAAACTCCTTCTCCTGATTTTGACAACAAGACTTATAATGCTATCCTATCCTAGGCAGATATTGCACAAGTCGAGAAATCAGTCTAGGCGTGGGTTACCAAATTTACAACTTAATCAATTGCAGATCAGTATTGACATGAACAAATATTGCAAACACAAAGTTAAAAATTTCATTCATTTAAAAAAAAAAAATGTTAAAAACACTAATACATTATATCATATGTATTCTTAAGACAATTCTATGCATATTACTATAAAATGTTTTTCAACTCTATTAAAAACCAGTTCCTAAATACTGCTACTAAGCGTTGTTACATAAATCACAATATACATCAAATTTCTCAAACATACAGAGCTAACTATCTCATTCCATCACTGTACAACTTGTTTATTACACATAGAGAACAAACAGTTTGTTTGAGTTGTTGGAGTTGGTCTTGTAGAACTTGGTGATCGCTGCCAGAATGAGAGGTAGAGGAGGAAAAGCGTAGAGTAAGCTCTGAGACCATCTTATCAACAGAGCATTCTCGCTTGAACCTGGTTGGTGAAACCTAGATGCGTAGAAGGGGCATTTGGCATTTGTTGCGTCTGCGAACAAGTCTATGTCCGGAATACCTCATCTTTGAAAGATATCTTGAGCTACCTCATTGTTTAGCACTCAGTTGCACGCTTCTAAGAACTTTCTGCTGAGGAAGTCCGCCTGGACGTTTAGAACGCCTGGCACATGGACCACCGTGATAGTAAGATGTCTTGCCAGTAACCACTTCAAAATTGCTTGTGCCTCCTGGGACAGAATTCTGAATCTGGTTCCTACCTGCTTGTTCAGATAAAACATCGTTGTGGTGTTGTCTGTCTGAATCAAGAGTGTTGGACTGAAGAGATGGGAAGAACAACTTGAGGGTTAGCTGGACGGCCCTCAACTCCAGTAAGTTGATATGATATCCCTCTCTGGTTCCGACCATAGACCCTGCACTTGAAGGGGATCCATATGAGCACCCCGACCCTCTAGGGAGGCATCTGTAACTATAGTCTGAGTCGGAGTGTCTTAATGGAAGGGAACACCTTTCACCAGATTCGATCTCTTTGTCTACCACCTGATGGGAGTCCTTGGCAGACTGGGGAAGAGTAATCCGATCCTCCCAACTGCCTGACGCTTGCACCCACTGGTCGTCCAGAGCCTGTTGCAGGGGACGCATGTGCAATCGGGCATTGGGGACTATGAAGATGTAGGAAGCCATGGACCCCAGGAAAGAGGACACTTGTCTTACCGTCATGTAGAGAGACAGTAGGAGATGCTGGCATTTCATCTTGATTGATGAAAATCTCTTCACCGAAGGACACACGCTTGCCTCCACGGTGTCTAGCGATGATCCTAGGTAGTGAATGTTCTGAGTCTGGTTGAGAATTGATTTTTTGGAATTGACTCGCAGGCCCAGCTTGTTCAGTAGTTGGAGGCTGTAGGAAAGATGTGACTGAAGAAGGGATGGAGTGGAACTCTTCAGAAGCCAGTCGTCCAGATATGGATAAATGAATATTCTTCGCCTGCGAAAAAAAGCTGCCCCCACTGCCATGCACTTTGAAAAAGTCTGTGGGGCTGACTTGAGTCTGAATGGCAGAACTCGGAACTGATAGTGACGCCGAGCAATTTGAAAACGGAGAAACTTCCGATGTTTCCCGGACACTGGAATGTGAAAATATGTGTCCCGCAGATCTATGGAGCACATCCAGTCTCCTTGACGTAGATGAGGAAAGATCTGGTGCAGAGCAAGCATCCAAAACTTTTCCTTGCGGATATATTCGTTTAAGATGCTTAGGTCAAGAATTGGTCTGTACTCTGCTGAAGGACCTCTTTTTTCGACCAGGAAATAACAAGAGTATCCCTTGGCGCCTCTGATGAACCGGAACATACTCTATGGCTTTCTTTAGCAGAATATTTTTTACTTCCTCTTGTAAAACAGGATGACACAGGTGGATTCCTCCTTTCAGAGGAACAGATGGTGGTGGGCTTTTAAAACGTAGCTGATATCCATTCTTGATATATTTAACACCCATTCATCGTAGGTTATATGTTTCCACTCCTCCAGATGACCAGCGATACTCCCTCCTACCAGAGTGGGGAACGTGTTCAGAGGAAGCCCCCCCCTCATTGCTTCGATGGTTGCTTTGAGGTAGGGGTCTGCTCCTTATTGTTCACTCTCCCTCTACCTGGTCTTCTTTGGTGAAAATGGGACCTCTGCTACTGCTGGTGACCCTGCGACGACCACTGAGAAGAATAACCCCTCTGCTGGAATGGGCGTTTATCGTAGGAGCAAAAACGTCTACGAAATTCATTCTTCTTCTCCAGCCCTTTAGCTTTCACTGTGTCCAGTTCCGCTTTCATCTTCGCCATTTCATCATCTGAATGGGGACCGAAGAGAGAAGATCCATTGAATGGTAAATCAGTGATCTTCCGCTGTACCTCAGGCATAAGGCCAGTTAACTGGAGCCACGCAGAACGCCTTGAACAGATACCATGAAAGTACCCATGTGCAGCCGAATCAGCAGAATCAGCAGAGGCACTAATAATCTGATTCGCCACAAGACCTCCCTCTTGTAGTATTTCACGAATATCTTGCTGATCTTCTTTCAGAAGTTTTCCGCAAAACGGCCAAGAGAATCCTACAAGGATCTATCATACCTCCCCAGCAGTGCGGAGGCACTGGCGACCTTCATGAAAGATGCTGAGGTGTTACACATCTTTCTCCCCATGAAGTCCATCAGCTTGCTATCTCTATCTGGAGGTGCCAAGGAGGAAGACATAGAAGAGTGTCTTCCTAGTCATTGCCACAATGATAGAATCAGGAGGAGGATCAGAACGAAGAAATAAAGGATCTTGATCAGGAGCCTTGTACTTCTTTGTTATCCGGGAGCACACAGAACCCACCGTTTCTGGCGTTAGAAAAGTCTGTGTAGCAAGTTCGATAATGCCAGGGACAAGAGGGAGCAGAGGCCTGACTGAAGAACGGTGATGGAGGGTCTCAAAGATCACTGAAGAGGAAACTGTAGGAACAGACATAGTAATGTTCAACGTACTCTCTCCTCTACAGAAAACCTCATTGAAGGTGGAGAGATCATCAATGGGAGACACTCTTGATGAAGGTGTAGACGTGAAAGTTGGAGAATAATCTCTCATAGAGGTCCTGGTAGAAGAAGAAGACCATGAGGGAGATCTCTGTCGCCTTCTCTTTGGTGAAGAATGATAGGAGTGAGACATGTCCCAGGAGTGTACATGAAGAGTATGTGGAGAGCGCGGTCTGCGCGGACTTCTTCTCCTGGAAGAAACCACTGTTGGAGATCTTGATCTACGTGGCGTTCTCCGTGGGGCCTCAGCACGTGATGGAGATCGTGACAGGCGAGAGGGAGAGTAGGTACGGGAATAGTCCGAACCCGGGCTACTGAGGGCCTTAGACTGTCTACGTCGAGGCTCTACACCAACATACGGAGAGCCCTCCGGAGAAACCTGGACAATATGGAGTCCTGGCGGCGATGAGGACCTTGACGGTGAGCGAAATGCAGCTCCAACCTCCTCTGAGGCAGCAGCAGGCTCTTTTTCCATCGACATCGATGGCCTCGACGTCGACATATGCACCTCCCTCAACGTCGAACCTTGCTTCTCCCCTGACGTGGGGGGATGTATAAAAAGAGTCAAGGACCCCACTGCCCTCGACAGCGACCTCGTCTTCTTCAAAGGGAACCTCGATGTCGACCTTCTATGACGTCGTGGTGATCTCGACGGTGAGTGTTCTCGCCTCGACGTCGACGCTCTCGACGTCGACTGATCTCGAGATGTCTTTGACGTCGGGAAACTTCTCGACGTCGACCTACGGTGGGGCGACGGAGAATGTCTCGACGTCGATGGGTGTCTAGACGTCGATGGGTGTTTAGACGTCGACTGACCCACATCCTGAACATACCTCGAGCCCGAAGTAGTACGCTTCGACGTCGAAGCCTTTCTCGACGATGGAGACTCACACAGTCTTGAGATCGGAGACTGTGTAGACCTTCTCTTCGACGGCGGTAAAGATGTTGAAGGCAAACAGTTTGGAATCTGCAGTTTTCTCGATGTAGAAGAGGCAGAATGATGCTGGCGTCGATGTTCCTGAAGAGAGGAGGGCTCTTGCGTTGCAAGGTCACTTTTATTTTATTTATTTATTTAAACTTCTAAAGCGCGCAGCTACCCGCAGTGGGTTTCCCGGCGCTCAGGGACAGACTAAAGAAGAAAGACTGGCGAGCTGATTTTTACAAGGCTACATATTACTGTTGAAAAAGCCAAGTTTTAAGTCCCTTACGGAAACGAAAAAGATTGGTTTCTGTCTTTAGGGACACTGGAAGAGTATTCCAGAATTTTGGACCTAAATGAGAAAAAGAACGGCCTCCCATTTTTGCCAATCTAAATCTGGGGACGGAAAAGTCACCGTGAAGTGATGATCTTAAAGTTCGGCTGGGCTTATAAGCCTGGATAAAGTCCTGAAGGTATTTTGGAGCTGAGCCGTGTTTAATTTTAAAAACGTGACACAGGGCTTTGAATTTAATTCTGCTAGGGATTTTTAACCAATGAAGGTCACGAAGTGCTGCAGAAGCAGAAGATCTTCTAGGGACGTTGCAGAGAAGACGGGCAGCAGCGTTCAGTACAACCTGAAGTTTTTTTATGGTTGTTTGGTCGGATCCAAGATATAGGACGTTGCCATAGTCCAGGCGGGAAACAACCAACGCCTGGATTACTGTTCTTCGTGTGGAAAGAGGCAACATCCACAGGATCTTCTGTAGCCATCTCAAGGTGGCAAAACAGATGTAGGCCACCTTTACAGCCTGCTGTCTCATTGTGAGTTTCTCATCGATGAGAAACCCGAGGTTGCAGATTACAGTTACCGGTTGCGGGGTGGGTCCCATGTCACAGGGCCAATGGTGGGGGCCCCAGAGATCCTTATTTCTGCCCAGTATCACAACCTCGGTTTTGTCACCGTTGAGCTTCAAAAAGTTACTCTTCATCCATTTAGAGACACGGATCAAACCCTCTTTCAGGGCAGAGGTGTTATTGCACTCTTTATTAGAGAGAGAAAAAATGATCTGTGAGTCGTAGGAGTACAGTGTAAGACCCGCCTCCTCCACAATTTCCAGCCAGGCTGTTCCTCTCTCCATCACAGCTTGAAGACGAATCCTCTCACTATAACGTAAAGTTCTCACAGAAAACCTCTTACAATGATAGCAAGAGTCTACCTTGTGACTAGAAGGAAGATAGGCGATACACACTGAATGTGGATGTGAAATGGCCATCTTCTTCCCACAGGCTTGACATTTGCGAAAAAGAGCTGGCATTTTGACAGAGAAGATGAAGAAAATCCATCAGAAAAGGTTGAAAAACCTTTGCCAGTAAAGGAAAAATCGCACAAATCCAAGAAAAATAACAATTCCTGACAGAAAAGTCAAAAAACTTTCGAGCTCAATCAATCAATCAGTACATTTGTAGAGCGGGCTACTCACCCGTGAGGGTCTAAAGGCGCTGGGGGGGGAGTAGCGCCGCTACTGCTCGAAGAGCCAGGTCTTGAGGTGTTTCCTGAATGTGAGGTGATCCTGGGTCAGTCGTAGGTGGGCGGGGAGAGAGTTCCACGTCTTGGCCGCCAGGTTATGTTATGTTATGTTAATTTTGATTTCTATAGCGCACGGCTACTCCATTGGAGTGTTCCGGCGCTTTTATTTGGCGACTCATAACAGAGAAAACATAACACAGAGACAAAAGGAGAAGGGGCAACGACGGACAGCGGAGGAACAGATTATAGGGTAAAAAGCCAAGTTTTTAGGCCCCTCCTGAAGGACAGCAGATTGGAGGTACCACGTAAGGCCAATGGTAGGGCATTCCAGAGCTGAGGCGCCCTGAGCCTAAAGAAACGCCCCCCAATACGGGCTTTCTTTATGCGGGGAACCATCGCAAGAAACAGAGATTCAGATCGTAAAGCACGGACCGGGCGATAGAAGCCCAGCCTGCGCTGAAGATATTTCGCTCCTGATCCGAAGAGCGCCTTGTGGGCCAGTGTCAGCGTTTTAAAAATTATCCGTTTCCGGATAGGCAGCCAATGAAGCGACTGCAATAGGCCGGACACTCTGGCTCGCCTATGAAGGCCAAAGATGGCGCGTGCAGCGGAGGCCGCCGACAGGTCAAGCATAAGAAGCAAGACTTTGCCGCCTGAATCCAGGGCCTCCTTAATGGCTTCTGACACCTCCAACAATGCTGTCTCTGTACTTAGGTTGGGGCGGAAGTCAGATTGAGTGGAGTGCAACAGGTCATTAGTCTCCAAAAAAGCAGAGAGCACGCTATGCGCGTGCTTCTCCACGACTTTGGCCAGTGCCGGAAGGAGAGAGATAGGCCTATAGTTGGCTAGCGCCTCAGGATCTGAGCCAGGCTTTTTAAGAAGGGGGATCAGCATCGCCTGCTTCCAGATCTGCGGGACCAACCCCTCACTCAAGGATAGGTTCAAGAGTGGATTAACCAGCGGGTTTACCACCTCCGCCATCCTCGCCAGGAATTTGGCCGGGCAAGGGTCTAACGGTGACCCAGATTTAAGAGTGGCCAGAAATGCCAGAGACGCAGAGATGGAAATAGGCGGGAACTCCGCCAAAAAGGGGTCCCCAGTGGCCAGCAGTGCAGACCCCTCCCCAAAACTGGAGGAGACTTCGACTAACCTCTCAGGAAAGGAATCCTGAATCAATTTAATTTTAGCCGTAAAGAAATTGGCCAGATCACAAGCCCAGGTATCCACGGGAGCAACCTGGGAGAGATTAGTCCGAGGGGTCGTGAACTCCCTCACAATAGTAAAGATCTCCTTACATGAATTAGAGGCTGCCTCTATCCTCCTAGCAAAATAACTCCTTTTCTCATGTAGGATATTGCGGTGATAGATTTTAATCGCCGTCCTATATGCAAGTCTGGCCGACGGATCGTATTGAGCGCGCCAAGCCCTCTCAGCCACCTTGCACTGCCGACGAGAAGCCGACAGTGCTTCCGTGAACCATGGAGCGGAAACCCGCTTCGAGGTCAGCCAAGGGGCCAGCACAGGAGCTAGATCATTTAGCCTGTCAGTCAACCACGCTTGCAGAGACTCTAGATCCCGCTCTAGGTCACCCGAAAGAGGGCAAGGATGGTCAAGGGATGCCTGAGCTAGCATCTCAGGAGTCACCCGATGCAGTGCCCTGGAGAGTGGTCCGTGCTGTCTAGACGCAGTGCAAGGGAGTTTTTTCATACCCGGAACATAAAACCTAGCCAACCTGTGGTCGGACCAGAGTACCGGGAGAAGTTCAATACCCTCTAAGGGGGTCGTGGAAAAGACCTGATCCAGGGTGTGGCCTCTATCGTGTGTTGGGCCGGCAAGAAACGGGGCAAGGCCAAGAGGGGCCGTAATATCGAGAAGTTTACTCGCATACGGATCCTCTCCCTCGTCCAGATGGAAATTGAAATCTCCCGCCAATATACAGTGCTCAGCACTCAGGGCCAACCCTGAGATAGCTGCCTGCAGTTCATCAAAAAAGGATCCGGCCGGTCCTGGAGGTCTATAGACCAGCAGCCCTTTAGGAGCTTGATGAGGGGCCAATGAAATAGAGAAGGCCAGGGATTCAGAGCCTGTAATAATATCCATAGGGATAACAGAGCAGGTAACAAGCTTATTCACCACAAGGGCCACCCCTCCTCCCCTTCAATCTATCTTGACGGACAATATTATAGTCCGGCGGAATGGCGGAAGCAATATCAGGATTGGACAGATCCCCTAACCATGTCTCTGTCAACATGAGACACAGAGGTTTTTCCGTAACAAGGAGATCAAAGATCTCCTGAGCATGTCTGCGCACTGATTTGGTATTCAGGAGCAGACAAAGATATTTCGCATTGGCCACTTCTCTCTTTAGTGAAGTAGTCGGAGCATACCCAGTTGACCACCCACAACCCGGACATTGCCTCTTACCCCTGTAACGAGCAGGGAAAACTGTATGACAGATAGAAGAAGACTTTTGTAATGAGCGTAGTTCCAACGCCGAGTAGTATATCATTCTCACAACTACGACTTACAAGACTCTCGAACCAGACCCTTCCGCCACTCCGACGTCTCCAGGATGCTGACGGGCGCAGACGGGCAGGACTCTGGCAAGACTCAGGCAAAGCGAGGGCGACCCCGCTGCGCGATCCCGCTGCGCTGTGAGGACAGGTTTAAATAGGGCCTCCAGGTGAGGTCCAAACCGCCCCACAAGGACGCTCAATATGGCGCTGCCAGAGCGTCACTGTCCCTCCCAAGATGGCGCCCAAAGTGAAAGCGCTGCAAAACCCTAACAGCCACAGACCCGGACCCGCTAAAACAGCGGTGATTCACAATTATATGCAGGTAAGGGGGCACTCCCAGGTAAAAGCAGGGGAGAAGGAAACACAAAAAACGAAAATACACAACAGGTTATTTAAAAACGAAACGCGCTGACCAGGCAGCGCTTAAAGCAGTAATGAGTCGCCCCACCGGGCAAATGATTCTTTCAACGTTCAGGTAGGAGAATAATATTCCTCCGGTGGTGGTTCTGCGGATCCGTGGGACGGTGGCGAGGGCGAGGCTGGCGGAGCGGAGTTTCCGTGCTGGAGTGTAGAACGTGAGGCGGTTGTTGAGGTATTCGGGACCTGTGTCGTGGAGCGCTTTGTGTGGAAATTGAAATCTCCCGCCAATATACAGTGCTCAGCACTCAGGGCCAACCCTGAGATAGCTGCCTGCAGTTCATCAAAAAAGGATCCAGCCGGTCCTGGAGGTCTATAGACCAGCAGCCCTTTAAGAGCTTGATGAGGGGCCAATGAAATAGAGAAGGCCAGGGATTCAGAGCCTGTAATAATATCCATAGGGATAACAGAGCAGGTAACAAGCTTATTCACCACAAGGGCCACCCCTCCTCCCCTTCCCTTCAATCTATCTTGCCGGACAATATTATAGTCCGGCGGAATGGCGGAAGCAATATCAGGATTGGACAGATCCCCTAACCATGTCTCTGTCAACATGAGACACAGAGGTTTTTCCGTAACAAGGAGATCAAAGATCTCCTGAGCATGTCTGCGCACTGATCTGGTATTCAGGAGCAGACAAAGATATTTCGCATTGGCCACTTCTCTATTTAGTGAAGTAGTCGGAGCATACCCAGTTGACCACCCACAACCCGGACATTGCCTCTTACCCCTGTAACGAGCAGGGAAAACTGTATGACAGATAGAAGAAGACTTTTGTAATGAGCGTAGTTCCGACGCCGAGTAGTATATCATTCTCACAACTACGACTTACAAGACTCTAGAACCAGACCCTTCCGCCACTCCGACGTCTCCAGGATGCTGACGGGCGCAGACGGGCAGGACTCTGGCAAGACTCAGGCAAAGCGAGGGCGACCCCGCTGCGCGATCCCGCTGCGCTGTGAGGACAGGTTTAAATAGGGCCTCCAGGTGAGGTCCAAACCGCCCTACAAGGACGCTCAATATGGCGCTGCCAGAGCGTCACTGTCCCTCCCAAGATGGCGCCCAAAGTGAAAGCGCTGCAAAACCCTAACAGCCCCAGACCCGGACCCGCTAAAACAGCGGTGATTCACAATTATATGCAGGTAAGGGGGCACTCCCAGGTAAAAGCAGGGGAGAAGGAAACACAAAAAACGAAAATACACAACAGGTTATTTAAAAACGAAACGCGCGGACAAGGCATCGCTAAAAGCAGTAATGAGTCGCCCCACCGGGCAAATGATTCTTTCAACGTTCAGGTAGGAGAATAATCTTCCTCCGGTGGTGGTTCTGCGGATCCGTGGGACGGTGGCGAGGGCGAGGCTGGCGGAGCGGAGTTTCCGTGCTGGAGTGTAGAACGTGAGGCGGTTGTTGAGGTATTCGGGACCTGTGTCGTGGAGTGCTTTGTGTGCGTGGGTAAGGAGCCTGAACATGATCCTTTTGTTGACGGGGAGCCAGTGCAGGTCTCTCAGGTGGCCTGACATGTGGCTGTGGCGGGGGACGTCGAGGATGAGTCGTGCGGATGCGTTCTGTATGCGATGGAGTCTTTTCTGAAGTTTGACTTTGGTTCCTGCGTATAGGGCGTTTCCGTATTCTAGTCGGCTGGTGACGAGGGCCTGGGTGACCGTCTTTCTAGTTCCGGTAGGGATCCACCGGAAGATCTTACGGAGCATGCACAGGGTGTTGTAGCATGAAGATGAGAAGGCGTTGACTTGCTTGGTCATCGTGAGAGAGGAGTCCAGGATGAATCCCAGTTTGCGTGCGTGGTCAGTGGGTGTTAGTGTGGTGCCCAGTTCTGTGGGCCACCAGGAGTCATCCCAGGCGGATGGGGATGGTCCGAGGATGAGGACCTTTGTCTTGTCTGAGTTCAGTTTCAGACGGCTGAGTTTCATCCATTCAGTGACATTTTTCATTCCTTCCTGGAGGTTGAGTTTGGCAGTGGCTGGGTCTTTGGTGAGGGAGAGTATCAGCTGGGTGTCGTCGGCATATGAGATGATGTTGAGGTTGTGTTTGCGTGCGATGGTGGCGAGGGGGCTCATGTAGATATTGAAGAGGGTTGGGCTGAGCGATGAGCCTTGGGGTACGCCGCAGATGATCTCGGTGGCTGCGGAGCGGAAGGGTGGGAGGCGGACTCTCTGGGTTCTGTCGGAGAGGAACGAGGAGAAACAGTCCAGAGCTTTTCTTTGGATCCCGGTGTTGTGGAGGCGGGTTATTAGGGGCGATGGCAGACTGTATCAAAGGCGGCTGAGAGGTCTAGGAGGAAAAGGGCGGTTGTTTCCCCATTGTCAAGCAGGGTCCTGATGTCGTCGGTGGCTGCGATGAGGGTGGTCTCGGTGCTGTGGTTGGCTCGAAATCCGGACTGGCATGGGTCGAGGGATCCATTGGCCTCGAGGAATGCGGTCAGCTGTTTATTGACGATCTTCTCGATCACTTTCGTCAGGAAGGGAAGAAGAGAGATGGGGCAGAAGTTTTTGAGGTCTTTGGGGTCCACTGTGGGTTTCTTCAGTAGGGCGTTGATCTCTGCGTACTTCCAGCTCTCTGGGAAGGTGGCGGACGCGAGGGAGTCCTCACAGGATCTTCACAGAAGGAGCCGGAAAAAAGAATTGATCTAACTGACCTAACTGTCACCTGTGGGGCACGCTAGAAGCAGAGTGCTCTCTGAGGTTCTTAAAGGCAAAGTGCTCAGATTCTTGTAAGCCTTAAAGGCAAGGTGCCAGTTGTCTTTTCTGTACTAAGACAGTTATTCTTATGCAGCCTATGGGCCAAACTACCTGTAATTATCTATCTTACCTTGTTTTGGTAAATAAAGGATTCTTGTATGAAACCTTTAAAGTGTATAGTCTCTATTACAAGCAGCCTTGAGAGACTTATTGTTATACATGTAAAACTGATGTAATTTATGGCTGTTTGCTCTATGAGTTTTAGACTTTTTGATGGGGCTGCATATGTACATATATGTAGCTATACATACATATTTAGGTGTATGGGGTTGTAAATTCTATACAATTTATTATTATTTTATATATATATTGCTATTTGCTCCGGGATCCCACACGTGGACCAGGATAATTCACTGCTTATGACTATTGATGAGTATCCCCTGGAAGAGAACTCCCAGTACTTGTAGAGGACGTGTCACTGGTGTGTCAGGAGTGAGATCTCTCATAATGATGTCGGTGATGAGTGGACGTGGATGAACGTTGAAGGCTGCAAGATCAATCTCTCGCACAAGACTTAGACCTCGGTCTTTGAGGTGCAGCAGGAGTCATAGGTCGAGGAGTAGTAGGCCCAGGAGGAGGCGGAGGAGAAGGTGGAGGAGGCGGTGGTGGCGGTAAAGGTGGTGGAGGCAGCGGAGGAGGAGGAGGCGGTTCCTCTGGCCGAGGAGAAGTAGGCTGAGATGGTGTCCTTGTAGGTGAATATGTGCGTGAATAGTCTGTATCCGAGCAGTAAATCAATCTCCTCCTTTTACGAGGTGCCTGAAGTGAGGAAGGAGCCATAGATTCACTGCAAGATCTCCCCCTCGACGTCGATCTACTTTTCGACGGCGATTTTCGACATCGTCTCGACCTAGAACTCCCTCTCGACGTAAATAGTCTCAATGTTGATCGAATCTGCGATCGATGGTGTCGTCTGGGCGTAGACCGCCAGTGACTCTTCGGCGTCAACCGGCGATGACTCTTCGCGCTGACCGTTGGTGGCCCCTCGGCGGCTATCAGCGGTGTCTTCTCGACGGCGACCGTAGGTGACTCCTCAATGCCGATCCGCAAAGGTGAGTCGATGCCGATCGGCCCGATGCGTCGACGTCAAACGAGAAGACAGTCTACGAGGGCAACCTCCTCTGCAGGGAAGGTGAACGAGAGGCCCTCACCCTTGCTTCCGCCTCCCTCGTTGATCTTCTCCTCGACATGGAGCGTCGACTTTGTTTAGACTCAGAGCCCTGAGTCGACGGTGAACAGATCGTAGCCATACCTGCCCTCAACGTCGTCATCGTAGTCTTCAACGTCGTCAGGGGCCAATGTCGTTTTCAGCTCTTCTTCGTCTGGGGAGCACCCCAGAGGCTGATGACAGTGTTTTGGTAGAGGACTGACCCTCTCATCGCTCAGAAGTCCCACCTGTCGACTTTGCCTACTGTTTTCTTCTCTCTTCCATTCCTTGGAGGTGAATCTTCTCCCTGTCATGCAGGGTGCGCCTGGAAAAGACTTTACATATGGGACAGTAATCAGGAACATGAGAATCAGGCAGGCAAAGAAAACACACTCTGTGCGAGTCTGATTTGGCCTTCTTTCTTCCACAGTCAGGCTACTTGTGAAAAAGGGAAGGCATTTTGACTGAAAAACTGTGGTATTTCTGTCAGAAAGAGACAGCAATATGAAGAGGAAGACCAAAGACATCAACCGAAACTGTGAAAATGTAAATTCTGAAGAGATTTTTGATGAAAAACACCAAATGGGGTAGAGCTCAATGCTCCAGGGTCCTGTTAACAGGAGCTGGAAAAAAGAACTGAAGTAACTGCCACTGGCTGGGCATGATGGGATACTGGTGATCTCTGGAGACTCTTAAAGGCACGGTATCCATTTTCAGACATATAATGACAGTCTATGGGGGGGCTTTTCTGTCCAACCCTATCATCTCTATCATGAAAAAAGTAGGAGTTTTGTGAAGGAGAGCTTTCTAGATGTATTAAACTCCATAAATTAAAAGATTTAAGGTTGCTGGCTATACTTTTTCACTTCAAGATGAAGTAATGGCCAGAGTAGCCTAATTAGTTAGGCTGCATTATTGTCTTTCTATCTCTTAAGTGTCTATGCAGGCCTTCCCGAAGAAAGGCGAAAGATGACAACTTAAGAAGATATATCTAAGAAGTGCTCTGGGGTCCCCGCACGTGGGCAGAACTATTCAAATGCTTATGACTATACACGGAAATCCCCTACAAGAGAACTTGCAGTTCTACAGCTCCACGTGCTAACAGCAATGCCGTGATTGGATGGCTGCAACCTGAGAGGAAAGTTGTGGCCAATATTTTGTGCATTGGGACACAGTTGCAAGGGAAGAAAATCAAATGCAAAAGTGATAGAGGGGGTCGAGAAGAGGTACCCTAACTCCTTGGGGCTGATGGAGTGGTCTGTGAGGACCCCCACTCGGATACTCACGGATCCGGGCAGATTCAGGTGGGTCGGCGGATCTAGGCCTGATTAAAAAACACCCACTCACAGACCCACACACCTACTCACACTGTCACACACACACTTACACACGTACACAACCATTCTTACACCCACATGCACATCCACTCACACTACCACTTATATACCCACACAACCACTCACACACCCACTCAGATCCTCACAGCCACTCCCACACCCACTCACATACCCATACAACCACTCTCACAGACCCACAAAACCACTCACACATTCAATTACACACTCACACCACCACTTACACACCCACTCACACAGCCACTTACACACAGGCAGTGATAAACTTATAGAAATTGCAACAGCATATGTTGGTATAAAATGTGCTGTTGTTTTATTATTGAATGTGTACAATATAATCAGCAGACCCTTATTTGTCCAGGGATTTGCAACAGATTTGGGGATCCATAAAATAAATTTTAAAAAAAGAAAGACTTTGTGCATTGCATTTATAGAAAGACTACATAAGTTACAATACCTTAATTTTTAAATATTTAGTTTTCAAAATATGTAATAAGAATGAATGAGTAAACAAAATGTGTTTATAAACTTTCGAAAATGTATATTAGTAAATTGAACTTATGGGTCAAATCGTACTACAATTTATATTTATTTTAAAACTGTGAAATTCACAAAAAAAGCAAATGTTTCAGGGACGTAATAGTTCAGAAATACAATTAAAAAAACCTTGGAAATTCACTGAAAAAAACAAAGGTTACAGAGATATTATAGTTTGGTTCAGATTTTACACAAATAACATAGAAATTCAGAAATTATAGTCATCTCAAGTAACTACAACTCGTGTCCTAAGGTAACTATACCTCGCATCCTTGCCATGCACAGCTAATCACTCCACATAGTATATCACTCATGATATCTTCTACAGCATTTTAGATAATATCACTACAACATTTGCAATGCAGTTATTGATGAGAAAACTGTGCATGGTGGGGGCACAAGTTATAGTTACCTTAGGCCACAAGTTACAGTTACTTGAGATAGCTCTAACTGCTGAATTTCTATGGTTTTGTGTGTGTAAAGTCTGAACCTAACTATAACATCCCAGTAACCTTTGTTTTTTTCCAGTGAACACCACATATATATACACACACACACACACATTTTCATTAACCTCACATTTACCCCATTCTCATAGTGTGATCATATATTGGTAAAAACTTGAATGATCTCTTAGTGACACTGCTTAAAGTACTGCTCACATTAGACTAACCATGAGTCTTTTGATTTACTGATTTGTGTTCAGAATTATACCACTTGGAAAAATAGTTGTATACTTTATTTATATTGCCCAAGGATTCTGTTAAGTCCAATAGGACACCCCTTTTGCATGTCACTATCAATTTCCTAAATCAAACTAATTACAACTGTCACAATAAATGCTAGAGCTCTAATATACTCACATTGTTCTTGTGAAGGTACTCAAGTGCTCGAATGATCTGAAAGAGGAACTTTTTTATTACTCTGATATCCAGGCCCTGAGGATGAAGCTCCAGCTCCTGCAACAACGTGTGATCAACAAACTCAAATACCAAATAAAATTTTCTATTTTGTTTGAATACTTCAAGCAGGTTCACTAGGTTTTCATGACGACATTGCTGAAAATAAAAAAACGTATTTACAGGGTTTTATTATTTAAAATGGCACACTTGGACCTATTATTAACTGTCTGTAGAGAGGATTCAGTAAATACATTAAAAAGAATTGGGTATTTCAATTTCAGACGACATTGTGTTACCATTTGGATTATGCTGTTAATAAAGAGGCAAGATAATACACATAATAAACACACATATAAAGCACAATTTATCTCTTACATATCCACAAAATTGTTCCCAATATAATGATATAAGGTAAGGAGACCTCCCACTGTGCTTAAGTATCAATACATATTGCTAAACTACATCTTTTTGGAATATGTTTGCGGTGTATTTTAGGATAACTGGGAAAGGGGGATGTATGATAATACAACGCGATCATTTTGATCGCGGTACTTTACGTCGCGGATTTTACAACGCAAGTCGTTACAACGGCTTGCGTTGGAGGGCGCGGATTGAGGACTATTATAATTTTCTATTCCAACTCCAGCCCACGTAACAGTAGGGAAGGTGTTGGAATAGAAAATCACAATATTCCTTAACCAACAGCGCCATCAAGCGCAAGTCGTAGTAATGACTTGCGTTGTAATGGCAGCGTGGTAAAGGTCGTGCGGTGTAAACACCGCGTTGTAAACAACGTTTACCGGGAAAGGGTATTCTACTTACAAGAGGTCACTAAGCATAAAAAGTTGATTTTCCTGAAAGGTATTCACTGCACATCATTCTCATTTTAATTATAATTCGTCTTTTGGAGCTGATATGTCCTGCACATGGTTCTGGGTGCGTACCCCTGCTGTGGTGATATATGGATGCTTGGTAATGATTTTTGGTCAAGAGCCAACATTGATAATGGGTGTGCATGGCCTTCTAGACCTGTCCCACGGACAGCAGTCTGCTTGAATTGGAAGAGGTTTTCCAAGGAGGTACCCTCAGGAGGATAAACGCTACTGCCTTCACCTGGGGTTAAGTAGGCCGAGCATAGTGGTGGCAGCACACCATGTTTTTAGTGATCAGTGGAGTGGAGTGGTCTGTTTTACGTGTGTCACTTGAGTGGTGCCTCCTGGCCCATCCTGGTAAAATTCTGATACTTAGTACTTAACTCGACCTCTGGCCTGCATTGAGTTGTGTGCAGCACAAGGACGTATGTGTACCTGGGAGATGGTACAGTACCAGAGGAATAGCAGCAGCAGTTGCATGTGTGCGTGAGAGATAGCACATTGCAGGTGACATAGCACAAGTAGCTGCATGCATGTGCCTGAAATATGGTACAGTGCAGAAGGAATAGTGCAAGCAGCTGCATGCAGGAGCTAGGATGTGCGTGTGCCTGTGGGAAGGCACTTCACAGAGGAGATAGCACGTGATGTTGCATGTGCACGCTAGGCTGTATATGAGCCCAGGAAGAACTACAGTACATTGTAGACAGTGCACATCTGAATGCAAGTATGCGCATGAGTATGTGTACATCTGTGAAGAGCACAATAGTTAGAAGACTCTGAGTTCCATTTTGGAGGACCCAGGACTTGCTGGAGGAGCAGGGAGGGGTGGAAGTATACTCCAAACAGATTTGTGGTTTTCTATTTTTCTGAGAGCTGGGTGGGACTCGCATTGGAGGGAGGAAGAAATAGGCTCTTCGGTGCACTTCAATAGAAATTGTTTGATTCTAAAAGGATGTCACTTGTTAAAGGGGCATTTGCACATGTGAGGAAGGAGATGGGGTTAATTAGAGAAAGGTATGTAGTAGGGCTATAGGCCTTTGGTAAACGTTTGAAGCACATATCACTGAGGCTGACATCCAGTTGTGAATCCCATTTCACCTAGTCACTACTCTGGCTGTGTTTGGGGTTATCAAGATTGGAGACTGTCTTGCTGTGATAGACTGCTCTCTGGAGGTAGAGCACAACAAAGAAGTGGGCACTTAAAAGTGAGCAACCACAGAACATGAACTTCAAAATAAGATACTAAATCACAAGTGTGCCTGGAAACAGATTATAACAAATGCAATAGGTCTCGCCTTACATTAAGTTAAAGCCATTTGCTTTGCTATACAATACCATTAGCAAAGCAAATGGCTTTAACTTAATCAAAGTTGAGACCTATTGCATTTTCAATGCTTGTTATTTCCTTGCAGCATGTTATTCCTGTATCATGGGTACTGTGAACTCAGGGAACAGAGTTCCGCTGTGAGTTCAGGTTGTGAGTGGGTGTTTATACCCGGGTACGATTGTTGAGGCCGAAGGCTACCAGTTTCTCACAGTGCCAGGCTCAGTGGGTCATAAATAGGGCCACTGGGATTATGGAATGCTGCAACTGTGCCTTCTTTTTTCCGCACAAATATGCATTTTTCGCATTTGGCACATAATCCATATTTTTTTTTTCACAACAAAATTTTTATTGATTGAGTTAAGCAGAGTGAGAGAAGTGGTTCCCCACAATCAGGAGAGCACCACCAAGTATCATAGTACAGTTTACATTGTCATGACTGTGACCAATCAAGAGTAAGAGTAAACCAAGAAAATGAACCCCCTCCCCCACCCCTACCCCCACCAACTCCCAGTGCCCAACAACCCCACTACCCGCCCCTTATCCCTCCCTAACCCTATGCACGTGCAGATAGACAACCGGCAGTACTAGTTCGTAGTGTGACAGGCATGACACAGTTACAGGCCCGCAAGGCACCCACCACCTAAACGTCTTCCTCATGTTCCGCAGGGGGATCCAATGGCAACTCCCTATAGTCTGCCCACCTCTTCCAGATCTTGAAGTGTTTACGGGGGCACCCTCTCGTCTCAAACACAGGTTGTTCCAGCCCCATAAAGTAGTCCAGTCCGGCACATAATCCATATTTGATTAATAATCTGCAGATTTTTTTTTTATTTTAACAGTGACGTGGGGGCGCATGCAGCGAAAGGCACTTTGCAAAGGTTAACCGGTCATCTCACTATTGCTTTTTCCAATATTTGGTGGTTAAACTGGTACTAATAAGGTGAAATCTTTGCCCAGTGTTACCATTAGTAAAAATAATTAAGTAATACCATCTAAAAAGGGCTGCATTGTGCTGCATAAGAAAACGAATTACTTACCTGTAACTGTAGTTCTCCAGTATTGGAAGCTTTCATCGATTCACATGCCTGAATCATTCCCCGTCGTCGAGACGGGAGTCTCCGGTATTTAACAAAGCTATGCTTAGTAGTAAAGCAAACTGAAAAATGGCCTAGGCCCATTTTCCTTTTGCAACTCATTACATTCGTTATGTAAAAAGGACCAAACTTTTCTCTGAACCAGTCAGAGCCCCTCACCCTTTAGAACCCTCCTGAGAGAACCTTTTGCCCCTCAGATGTTCGCGCACTTATGCATAAAACACTTTCTGTGCCAAATCCAAGGTGAGCCTCTCAGGGGAGGAGGGTGGGTTGCATGTGAGTCTATGAAAGCTTCCAATACTGGAGAACTACAGTTACAGGTAAGTAACTTGTTTTCTTACTCCAGTATTGGAGCTTTCATAGATTCACATGCCTGAATCAGAATAGCGAGGAGTGATATAACAAAGCACATTTGTCTTCTGCATTCTTACATCATGCAAAACAGTATGATAATCTTATACACAGTAAGTAATAAAGATATGCATTTGTGAGAAAAAATAAAGGAAGGAGGGATGTAAAGAGGCTCACCGTCAATGGATGATATTTCACAGAACTGCTTCTTCCACCGCCACATCTGTCTCAGCTGTCGCTTCCAAGCAGTAGTGCCTGGTGAAGGTATGCGTGGATGTCCAGGTTGCTGCTCTGCATATGTCCTGGATCGGCACTCCTGCAAACAACGCAGTGGATGTGGACACTGCCCTCGTTGAGTGAGCACGAACCCGTGCATTCAGAGGTTTTCCAGCCACTTGGTGACAGTAGACAATCGCACTGGAAATCCATCTGGCAATCCCTCGTTTTGATAAAGGGAAACCCTTCCTGGGTGCGCTATAAGCGACGAAGAGCTGTGAGGACTTACAAAAAGCTCTAGTTTCCTGCAAATAGATTTTGAGACATCGCTGAACATCCAGTGAATGCGGTACTCTTTCTGCCGCTGTCACTGGTTGAGGAAAGAAGCGTTTCAATACTAACGGTTCATCTAAGTGAAAGTCAGTTGGCACTTTAGGAATGAACTTTGGGTTAGTTCTAAGAATCATCCTGTCTTCTTGAAACTGCAAAAAAAGAGCTTGAATCGTGAGAGCCTGTAGTTCTCCTACCCGTCTTGCTGGTGTCAAGGCGATGAGAAGCGCCACCTTCCATGATAGGAATTTCAAATCTGCTCTATGTATAGGTTCGAAGGGCTGTTTCATTAGCTGAGATAGCACTATATTTAAAAGCCAAAGCGGTGGTGGTGGATGGACCCGAGGAAGACCTCCTGTAGCGGGATAATGCAGCTAAATGCACCTTAATAGAAGCGTGAGCCAATCCTGACATGGCTAGAAGTAAGATGTATGGGATAATTTCATGAGGTGCAGCAGTCAGAGGGTGAATGTTATTTCTCTGACACCATAGACAAAATTTCTTCCATTTCATTCTGTAGGTTTTGTTGGTACTATCCGCCCTAGCCTTGGAAAGGATTCTCTTACATTCCTCTGAGATTTTCAGATGTTGAAATTCAGTGTTCAGGAGAAAGGCCGCTAAGCGCAAGGATTTCGGGTCCGGATGGAGCACTTGTCCCCGGGACATTGTCAGAAGCGATGGAATCGGTCGGAGACGAACTGGACGATCCTCCGACAGCAGCAGGAGTTCTGTGAACCAGTGTTGTCTGGGCCACCACGGGGCTATCAGGATTAGCCTGCACGGTTCTTTCTTGATCTTCACAAGCCCTCGGGGCAGGAGAGGAATAGGAGGAAAAACGTAAGCAAAGACGCCGGACTATGTCATCGAAAACGCATTCCCCCCAAGACCCCTTCTGGGGAAGCCAGCTTGCGAAGAACCGGCATTTCCTGTTCTGTCTTGTGGCGAAGAGGTCTACTGTAGGTGTTCCCCATCTTCGAAAAATACTGTCCAGGATCCCCTGATCCAGCTCCCACTCGTGGCAGGACGATTTGAGCCTGCTGAGAGTATCCGCTTTGATGTTCAGATCCCCCGGGAGATGTTCTGCTGTCAAGGATATCCCCTGCTGTAGCGCCCATTCCCATATTCTCAGGGCCTCCTGAGACAGGGAGAGTGATCTTGTTCCTCCTTGCTTGTTTAAGTAGTGAATTGCCGTAGTGTTGTCCGTTCTTATCAACACCGGCGAGCGCCTTATTCTTGGTAGGAAAGCTTGCAATGCGAGGCGGATTGCCCTGAGTTCTAGCAGATTTATGTGTAATTTCTGCTCATGCAATCTCCAACGACCGCTGACTTGAAGGTCTTGAAGAAAAGCTCCCCATCCTTCCAGGGATGCATCTGTAGTCACTACCAATGTAGCTGGTTTTGAAAGAAGTGACAGACCCTGAGAGCCATTTTCTTTTTGCATCCACCATGTCGCTGCTTGGACCATGATTGGTGTCACTTGGATTGTGTCTTGGAAGGATCCCTAAACTTGACGCCACTGAAGATAGATCTGTCCTTGCAACGGGTGCCTCCTTAACCTGCAGTGAGGCACGAGGGGAATACAAGATGACATCATTTCCAGTAATGACTTGTACTTGCGTACTGAAAGATACTTTCTTTTTATAAAGTCTTGGAAGAGAGACATGATCCTCAGTTGCCTTTCTTTGGAGGGAAATGTCTTGTTTCTTTCCGTATCCAGTATTGCTCCCAGAAAAGTGATCAGTTTTGTCGGTTGAAGGGTTGATTTTCCCTCGTGCAGAGTCAAACCCAGTTTGGCAAATAAGTCTAAGCAGGCCTGTGTTGACGCCCTGGCCTGTGTTTCCGATGGTGCTTTGACTAACCAGTCGTCGAGGTAAGGAAATATTTGATGTTTTTGCTTTCTCAACACCCCCGCCACTGGAGCCAGGCATTTTGTGAATACTCGAGGTGCTGACTTTAGGCCAAATGGCAGTACCTTGAATTGATAATGCTCTCCGGCTACCATGAATCGAAGGTACTGTCTGTGTGAAGGATGGATAGGGACATGAAAATACGCATCCTGCAGGTCTAAAGTGGTCATATGGTTCCCTGGGTTCAACAGTAGAAGGATGTCCTGAAGAGACACCATCCTGAAAGATTGCTTTTTGAGATAGGTGTTTAGGGATCTGAGATCCAGAATAGGACGCCATTTGAGGATGTTTTTCCTGATCAGAAAAAATCGGGAGTAAAATCCCTTTCCTTTTTGGGAATTCGCTACCGGTTCTATTACTCCCTTTTCGGAGCATTGTCCGAATCTACTTCTGGATTTGATGCAGATGATTGACCTTTTGATGCACCTGTGGCGTACAAGGAGGCGTCTGTAGAAATTCTAGAGTGTGGCCGAATCGAATTATTTTGAGGACCCATTGGTCCGTTGTTATTTTTTGTCAATTTTGAAAATAATGAGCAATCTTTCCACCCAGGGGAGTACTTGATCTTAGAGACGTTGCTGTAGCCGGAGATTGAAGGTTGTCATTGTCGTCGGGTGTTGTCCTTCCCCTGACGACCTCCTTTGCCTCTCGGAGTCGATTTCGAATAACCTCCTGATTGACGCTGAGAATACTGCTGGCGGTAGGGCTGGGATGAAGCGGAGTAAGAAGAATATCTCCTCTGCTGATATCCTCCTCTATAAGAAGATTGCCCTCTACCTCTAGAGCCTCGAAAAGGAACCTTTCTGTATTGTAGAGTTCCAAATGTTTTCGCAGTATTCGTATCCTTCTTGATACTCTGTAGTGTGTCATCAATATGTTTACTGAATAAATCTTCACCATTGAAAGGAAGGTCTAAGATCTTATTTTGCACTTCAGGTCTAAAAGCCGTCGCTCGTAGCCATCCTTGTCTGCGCAGAACTGCCGCTACTCCCAGAGACCTAAATGCCGTGGTCGCTATATCCATAGCGCAGTCTATGACTTCCGCCGAAGTCCTCTCACCCTCCAGAAGAATTTTTCTGGCCTCTTGTTTCTCTGGCTCCGGCACCCGGTCAATATAAGGCGACAGGTTGCACCACATTTGCCTGTCGTATCTTCCTAGAATAGCAAGGGCATTTGCAGCTTTCGCCAGCAAGGCAGACATTAAGGAAAACCTCTTTCCTGCGTTGTCCAGCCTCCTACCGTCTCCTTCTGGTGGTGTTGTAATTGGAGCTGACGGATTTCTCGATTTCTGCTGCGCCGCCTGCGTAATCATGGAATTCGGTTTTGTATGACCCAAAAATACATGCTGGTGCATCTGAAGGCGCTTTATATTTCTTATCTAGTCTGGCTAGAACCGGAGTCACTGTAGCCGGCGTCTCCATAATCTTCAAGCCTTCTTCCCAAATATGACTAACAATAGGTAAGGAAAGAACAGATCTTCGATAGGGTTCCTTAAAGTCATACAAGAAACATTCTGCCTTATCCTCCATCATGGTAAGTGCGAATCATTTAGTGGCTCTTTCCATTAGGTTATGAAAACCACCAATGTCCTCTGGTGGAGAGTCGAAATTTGCCTAGCTAACGTAACGGTAAGTTTCAATTCTATTAAGGACACGGAGGCGAGGATTATGCTTTTCTTCCTTCGCTATTTATTATCATTACACAATACAGCAGCCTCAGAAAAGCTTCAAACCATGCTTATATGTAAAAACAAAGAAGCTTCTAGATTAACACAATGAATGTCAACAGACAAAACCGCAACTCCCATGAGCCCGCAGTAATAGTCCATGATGAAGTCCTTCCACTATGTCCATAAAGGGTAGATAGTCAGTCCCTCTTCACTCTTCCTCCTCTTTCTTCGCGCAGATTACGCATTCTTGTTCATTGGTCCTGTTTGGATCCGTGATTCCCTAGCAGGAAACAACAACAGCATAAGCGTTGCAAAAATAACCTTGCTTACAACCATTAAACAGAGGATCAGCAGTAAATTGGCATGACATATGTACAATCATAAACCTGGGTACTTACTGCCATACGGGTGGGTTGTCCGTCAGCGAACTCCTGGGTGGGATAATCCTCGCCTTCGTGTCCTTAATAGAATTGAAACTTACCGTTACGTTAGCTAGGCAAATTTCGATTCTATGGCAGGACCGGAGGCTCGGATTATGCTAGTTTAAAGCTTACTCACCACCACTGGTTTAAAGTAAAACCTCTCGAAGGTGGAACCTGAGGACCAATCGGCCGCTCGCATTAAATCCTCCAAACGAGCTCCTACAGAGAAAGCCTTAGAAGCCATGTCTCCCCTAGCCGAGTGAGCTCCAAAACGCTTAGTGTCAATGCCTGCTTCTTGCATAACCCATCGCACCCACCTGGCAATGGTGGGGGAAGAGACTGCTTTGTGTGGTTTTCGCAAGGCAATCAGTAATTGTTGCTCGCCCGGGGGGCGAAGCTCTAGAGTTATATCCTCATAAGCCTTCAAGCACTGCACAACACACAACTTAGGACCGTCCACAAAGGCCGGGTACGAGATAACTCGTGACACGGATTTTGTGCGGCGCCCCACTGTAAAAGAAACCCCCTCCGGGGAAAAAAATTGTGCTGAAACGTCCAAGTAATGAACATCCGAGACCCTCCGGCAAGACACCAGGCACAAAAGCATAGCCAGCTTTGCTGAAAGTTTCTTTAAGGACAAATACTTGTTCGGTTGCCAGGACAAAAAAAGGTTCAAAACCACATTCACGTCCCAAAGGACTGAATATCGAGGTTCTGGGGGCAACAAAAGACGAATACTCCACAGGAGCCTACAAACAAATGGATGTTCCCCCACAGGTGATCCATCCACCGGATGATGGTCCGCTGAAATAGCTGAATGCATAGCGTTAATTGTTCTGTACGCGAGGCCCCTGGATGCCAATTCGGCTAGAAAATTCAAGATCGGAACGATTCCCGCGACCAGGGGATCCAAATCCCTTCGAAGACACCAACGCATCCACTTAGTCCAAGCGGATTTGTAGCGCTTCGCCGTACTGGTTGCCCAGGCTTTTGACAACAAGCCCTCAGCTGACTTCGAAAGGCCCGGGAGCGACCAGCGGCGCCGTAAAGCCTCCATGCCATGAGGTGGAGAGAACCGCGAGTGATGAGAGGATGTGGCTCTCGATCCGGATTGAGCAGGAGATGAGGAAGCTGGGGGAGTAGGATTGGAGAATGCCAAGAAAGTTCCAGAAGAACTGGAAACCAGACTTGAGACCTCCATAGCGGTGTGATCAACACCAACTCCACTTCCTGACAGCGAACCTGGTCTGCCGTCCGCACCACCATCGAGAAAGGAGGAAATGCAAAGGGTCTCTCTTGACTCCAGTCCTGTAGAAAAGCGTCCGTAGCTTCCGCTAGAGGGTCCGGCCTCCAGCTGAAAAACCGTGGAGGCTGGTGATCCAACCGGGACGCAAACAGGTCCACGGAGAACGGACCCCACCGATCCTTCAGCCACTGGAAAACCTGATCGTCCAACCTCCATTGGCTAGAATCTCGGAGGTATCTGGAGTGGCAATCCGCCACCTGATTGGCCTGACCCGGTAAGTACTCTTCCGTTACGGAGATGTGATGCGCAAGGCAGTAGTTCCAGAACTCCTTCGCCAAATTCGCCAGAGCCCGGGAACTTGGACCTTCCAGATGGTTGATGTACCGAACCGCTGAGACATTGTCCATTTTCAACAACACACAGGACTTCGCTGAATCCTTGGTCCAGCAGTGTACTGCGAAAGACCCGGTCAGAAGCTCCAAACAGTTGATGTGCAACTGCTGTTCTTCTGTAGACCACGCGCCGCCTGTGGAGAAGTCCCCGCACCGGGCACCCCAACCCGACCTGCTGGCGTCGGACTCTATCACCAGGTCCGGGACCGACCCGAAGATCGCCCGACCATTCCACGCTTCCATGTGTGACAGCCACCATGACATTTCCTCTTTCACTTCCGCCGAGAGGGGTACCATCTGATCGTAGGACATACCCTTCCGAAGATGCTGGGCCTTGAGCCGCTGGAGCGCACTGTAATGTAATGGCCCTGGGAAGGTTGCCTGGATGGAGGACGACAGAAGCCCTACCACCCTGGCCACCTGCCACAGAGAGGTCCAGTCTTTTGTAATCGTCTGGCACAACGTGTGCCGGATCTTGGCCATCTTCCGCGAGGGCAAGCTGAGCGAAGCCTCGACGGAATCTATGACAAACCCAAGAAAGGTAACCTTCTGACAGGGAACCAGAACCGATTTGGAACTGTTGATGATGAACCCCAGAGCCTGGAAAAGCGAGACCGCCTGCTGCAGCTGAGAGGCCAAGATAACAGGACACTGGGCCATCAGAAGAATGTTGTCCAAGTAGACAATCATTCGAATGCCCTGACCACGCAGGTACTCCACTGCCGGATGCAACACCTTCGTGAAGCAGCACGGGGCCGAAGAGAGCCCGAAAGGAAGAGCGGTGAACTTGAACACTCTGTCCCCCCAGCAAAACTGCAGGAAACTACAGTGAGGGGGGTGTATGGGGACCACCAGATAAGCATCCTTGAGGTCCAACCGCACCATCCAATCCCGAGGGAGGAGCACGTCCCGCAGAAGGTGAATGCCTTCCATTTTGAAATGCCGGTAAACCACCCACCAGTTGAATTCCTTGAGGTTGATTACCGGCCGCTTGCCCCCATCCGTCTTGTCTACCAGGGAAACATTGCTTAGAAAACAAGCGGGGTGACGCGTTGATTGACGAATGGCTCCCTTGCGCAGCAACTCGGAGACCTCCTCGTCTATCAATTGCGCGTCGGCATCAGAGAAAACTATAGGACGGGGAAAACCCACCTGGATGGGCAGATCGTAGAACTCTATATGAAACCCCCGTACCGTCTGCAAGACCCAAGCGTCTGCTGTAAGCGACGCCCATTCCTCGTAAAAGGCCGCTAGCCGGACGCCAATGAGCACTTGGTCTGCAGGGATGACACTTACCGTTGGAATTGGTGGGTCCAGCGTTCTTCCGGTAGCCCCGACCGCCGAAGCGTTGTCCCCCAGTGGGGTAGAAGTTGTTAAAGTTGGCTGAGGTATGATACTGGCCTCTACCGAAGCCTTGCCCTCTATTAGTGGCATTCTGTCCGCCACGGCCCCTACCACGACCGGCCCCTTGGGAGAAACGTTGCTGAAACACACGCTTAATGTTGGACTGGGCCTTGTCCAGGGATGTAAATGTGGACACAAATTTTCCCAGCTCCTTTATAAATGGTTCGCCAAAGAGACCCCCTTGGGCCACAGCGCCCGCTTCCGAGGAAGCCAAGTCTCCCTACTTGGGGTCCAACTTAATGAGTAATGAACGCCGGAGTTCCGTCGGCAGGGCACAGTTGGCGTTGCCTAAAAAGATTATGACACGCTGTGCCCAGTTTGACAAAACTTCGGGCGAGATGATTTCGCCCGTGGCCTTCGCCTCTTCCGCCATGTCGAGGATCTTGGTGGCGGGCCCAACCGCGTCTAACAGTTTGTCTTGGCAGGACCACCAGGAGCGATCAATGCCCTTGAGCGGGTGTAGGAGAGTGGGTTCTGCAATCCTATGGTCACCCCAGATTTTTGCTTCACTGGTTTACGACTTTCCCTGGCTGTGGGCCTGCTAATCAGACCCACAGCCTAGCTGTTCTCTCTCTAAATTCACAACCATGTACTTTAGGTGCATTTACCAATTGGTACTGGGTCACCTTATCAGTCCCTGTACCCAGGGCATAGGTGTACCCAGGGCCTACCAGGGGCTGAAGCATGTATTATGCCACCCCTGGCTGGCCATCTAAATCTGACACAACTGGCTGCTACGATCTTGAGCCTGACACGGGCAGGGCGGCCGGCTCCCAACCCAACGGTTGACTGTATGTGTGGGTGTGGGTTTGGCCAAATTAGCCCTGGAAGACAGCTGGGAACCTGCTTCTGCATCCCCAGCGTGGCTGTGCTAAGGCACGAGCCCGGTCCTATCCAATCCACCATAAGAACTAGCCTGCTCCACCAGGAACTAATCTCCTACCCTGCGATTTGCTACTTATAAATCATGCCTTCCCATCCATACCCTGCAGGTACTTTTACCAGACAGCGCTGGCCTTACGGGAGCATGCTGCGAGGCCTGTGTTACTCTCCCTTAGGGTAAGAACCTTCCCTTTTTCTCCCAGGAATGGGTGTGGATTTGACAGATTCTGCTTTACACTTAAGACTAGTGTTTTACTTGTACTTTGGTTTCTCCAATGAGAGATAGTAGTCGCGCCATATTCAGACCGATTATGAAGGGAAATTCTCTTCCACCCTGTGTCCGGTATGAATGTTTTCCCTACACGCCCCCCCCCTCACAGTGTGGAGAGTGTTTATCAACAGTCACTCCATATCATCTAATGTATGACTACAATATTGAGATATGATTTGACTCGCTTTCTGTTATTTTCTATTGTTACCTCCTACACTTAGGTCGCCTAATTAGAGCAGGACCCCTGGCCCGCTTTGTACCCGACCCAGTGAGGTTGTATTTGCATTTGCTTTTTACTTTTTTAATGAGCAGTGTATCACCGTTTTCCTGTGTAGTACCTTGTTAAGGTCCTGACGAATCGCCGGTTGGCGAGAAACATGTTGACCACAATAGGGGGTTGAGTTAGTTTTCTGCATACCCTACAGTCTCTAGCTCCCCTCTCACCCCTTTTAATCAGGGAATCAGCCACACCAATAAAATACATTGTGGATTGCTTACCCTTTTTAACATTCACTCACTTTTCACCGACTACAATTCTTGTTCTCACTCACACACACCATCGGCAAGGAACAAAAGAACTCCGCCAAAAGAGTGCCTTCTGGCATTCCGTCAGACATTGCAGCGCCTGTCTGACGAGGAGCAGTGAGCCCATGATGAAGCTGGACATCCTACAGTCAGGGTGTTTTACACCTAGCGCTCTGGGTGTGTGAGGCTCTCTAGTTCCGATAAGGGAACCCCTCTAGTTCCCTGACTCTGCACTTCTTCTCCCGCTCCACACTGTTGTACTCTCCCCGGGGAACTTTGTATCCTTCTGTGTGCTCTATACTTGGACATGTACACTGGACCCCATTAAATATCGTCCTATCCCCGTTCCTCTTGTTGTTTCAAATATAGGCGTGGGGCCTTCCCACGGAACCACCTAGGTTACCTCCAGCCACAACTCGCTGTGAGGCCCAACGGGTGTCCAGAATTACTACTTGCATTCTGGCGTACCCCTTATCCCGCTAATTCTACCCAATACTCCTCTCTACTATATTCCCCTGGTTGATCGTCCCATGATGGAGGACGTCCCAGGCATTAGTTTCGATGAGGAAGCTATAGCCGAAGCCTTGAGATCAGCACCCTCCTTCCTTGGAGCTCCGGTGGCGACCGCAACAGGCTCTTCCAATGATGATTGGACAACACTCATGATCCTGAAAAAGGAATGGCTCAGAATAACCATACACGGAGCTTGCATGACCGAGAACCTGAGAGCTAACATCGCCCCTCAGGGACTCATAGTTAACATCTTCCCTAGACTCTTCCTTGAAGACGCCCAGTTCAAGGGAGACTGGTGCCAGGTTTCCTGGAAATGCACGAAAGACCTTCTATTCTTAATTGTTCAGACAGCTAAAAGACTGGCAGATGCCTTGCTGCATAAAATCACAGCAATAGAGACAGCAATGAGGGCAGCTGTCAATAAGAACTCTAAAACAGCCTTCACATCTAAACTTGCAGAAATCAACCAGGAGATCTCTGATAATCAAGAGTATCTCCTTAAACAAAAACTGGCTAAACTCCAAAAAGACGTGGCAAAGTTTGAAAAAGAAAAAGTGTATCCCTACCTCAAGGAAGGATATACTAACAAGAAAACCGGTTACTCTTCGGACGAGAACTCTGGCACTGCCGGCAGTCGGAGAGGGTCGGCAAGCAGTGACTCGAGTGGGAGCACTACACCCAATAACAACCGCCAGCAAGGTCGCTCAAACTGGAACCGAGGTTACCATCAAGGACCCATGTTTCAAGGACCACCCCAGATGCTGCCCCCTTGGCAGTACCCCTTCTACCCGCAGGGACCCCCACAATTCTACCCACTGAACCCCCCTTTTCACGACAGAGGCTGGGGCAGAGGAAAAGGGCGCAAGCGTAGAGGTGTAAGAGGGGTACAGTGGCAAGACCAGCCATCAACATCTGCCCCGATGGAAACCAGGAGTGTAACCAGGGGAAGGAGAGCTTAATAGTCAACCTTTCCAGGAGAGTACTCAACTTCATCGAAATAGGTATCCTGGAGAAGGGTCTGGGCTTTGTTCCCACCCCTACCCCGGATAACTTTACGGAAATGTGTGAGATCAAACAGCTTTTCCGCAAAGTACGCCTCAGAGCTTTCTTCCAAGATCAACCAGCAACTGAAAAGACGGATAAAGGGCTACGTAATCCCTCCACCTTCACCCCAACAGATGGGATGGTCCCACCCGAGGTGTTGACATTCGAGAGGGCCGTACTTAGGTCCCTGGAGAATAAACCACAGACCAGTGGCTTCAACAACCTGAGTAGAGCTGAAAGACAGGCAGTCTTATCGTTGGGCAGTGACACCTCCATTGTCATCAAACAAGCCGACAAAGGTGGAGCAACAGTTATACAAGATGCCATTAACTATGACACAGAGTGCAAGCGCCAACTAGCCAACACCACCCACTACAGACCCCTGCCGGCAGATCCGACAAGCAGGTTGACCACAGACATCTCTAGCCTGATTATTGAGGGCGAGACCAATGGCTGGATCTCGAAACACGAAGCAGAGTTCCTACTGACTACGGACCCAGTGGTCCCTTACTTTTAACACACGAATTGTCTCAGTACTAAATGCATCTACCTCCTGATCTGTCCCTGCGATAAATTTTATGTAGGTATGACTATGAGACAGGTTAAGCTCAAAATAACGGAGCACAAAAGCAACATACGATGCTCCAGAACCCACACGAGACTGTATGAACACTATCAACAACACAACCATCCTGCTGACAGCATCCAGTGGTTAGTGCTCGAGTCCCAACCAGCCATGACCAGGCAGGCACTGTTCAGGCTTGAACAGAAATGGGTGCACAGCCTCCAGCTTGATATAGTTGGGCTCAACGATTCAGTCCCCTGGGCTACCGTTTCTAGATGACACGCCAAAGCTGGCACCTGTACCGACTCATTAGCTCAGAGTCCTCATGGCCTTTTCCATACCTGTGTTTCGCAAGTAGTTTTGACACCCTACAATTCACAGAGCCCCTTCCGTGAACTCAATAGTTTTCTGTTCACCTCGCCCACCATTGATAGGGTGGGACCAGCCACTCGCACAGGGAGACCCACAGACCCTCTTACATCTCCTCTACCCTCTCAATGCAGCCTATACCTGTAATGGTTAGTACATAAAAAAGGGGTCCCAGTTGGTACAGTGTAAGAGACACAAAACCACAGTTCAAACAATGTAAAAGCAATGAAGAACTTCCTGAGGAAAATACTTTGAGAAATGTTATTTAATACACATCCTCAATTGTAAATTAATTGCAAATGCTTTATAGAACACACAAAGGCAAACTTATTCATATTGCCCATAGGAAGAGGGGCGTGAGAAAGAAGGAGAGGAGGGAGGAGGGAACGTGTTCAGGGTAGTGCAGAACTTAGATCAGTTTCAAAAGGAAAGAAACACAAGTGGTCTCATATACATTCAGAGTTAAGTACCACATGGAAGTATATACATTGTCATTCTCGTATTATTATACAGTAAGAATATTCCTATCCCATTATAGGCTAACACAGCCAGTCATGGTCTGTTGTTGATGGGTAGGGCATGCGAAGGGTGTGTCGACGTTTCGACCCCAGGGGTGCAGGCCAAGTTACGCCTTACTACGGGGTCTTCATCAGGACGGGTGGACGTGGGGTGTCGGGGTAGTGAAGAAGGGCACCTGTAAAGACAGACTATTTAATGGGGGATTCTTGCATTTCTATTTCAAAGAGGTTTGAAAATCACACCAAATTACCTAAAAAAGGCACGCCGAATCGCGTGACTCCGTCTAGGATTGGTAGTTGGCCCAGAAGGCTCCAAAATTGCGAGAGCGTGAACCTAAAATGAAATTAGGCTTAAATCAGATTATGGGCAATCATACCGTGAGTCCCATAACAACAGAAGTTCGCTAGTGTCAGAAAAAGTGCTCCCATTTAAAAGCATCAAAGGAAACCCAGCAGGGTTAAAAACACAACCACTGTCAAACATTGGGGGATGCGACAACCAAACAAACATAGGGATAGACCCAAAATATCTAATTGTTTAAAGTGTGGGCTGCTACACAAAACTCCTGGCTAATACAGAATTAGCTGTGGGTGAATAGCCACACCCATACACATCTGATTTCATATATACCCAAAGTTCGAAATGTACTTCAAAAAACGATGTCAACCATCGATTATTTAAAGTGTGGGCGGCTACACCTAACAATCCTGGCTACTACAAGATTGCGTGTTCAACAACACACACATTAGATTTCATATTTACCCAAAGCTCGGAAGGAACTTCAAAAGACGATGTCAGCCGTCAATCCTAATAATAATTTACAACAAGGGGTGGTGATGGACAGAGTCTCTGAATTAAGCAGAGTACTCTCACCCAGTCAAGAGATCAGGGCTAGATCCAACACCGTTTTTTAGCTCATTGCACCATCCCAGTTTCAGAACCTGGCTGTATGCAAATTAGTCTGTCCCTGGCCCAGTGCATCATGGGAACAGGGCAGACCAGACTACAAAAGCCAATTCCTACACTGGGAAGGAAACAAGCTTCCGGGGACCGGTTTCTGCCATTTCAGGCATCTTCGGCCCGGCTTGCTTGAATCCTGATGGTGCAATGAGCAAGGGACTCACATCTGAGTATACCCTTCCACGCTTAGGGTGGACAAAATTATTTACAACAAGGGGTGGTGATGGACAGAGTCTCTGAATTAAGCAGAGTACTCTCACCCAGTCAAGAGATCAGGGCTAGATCCAACACCATTTTTTAGCTCATTGCACCATCCCAGTTTCAGAACCTGGCTGTATGCAAATTAGTCTGTCCCTGGCCCAGTGCATCATGGGAACAGGGCAGACCAGACTACAAAAGCCAATTCTTACACTGGGAAGGAAACAAGCTTCCGGGGACCGGTTTCTGCCATTTCAGGCATCTTCGACCCGGCTTGCTTGAATCCTGATGGTGCAATGAGCAAGGGACTCACATCTGAGTATACCCTTCCACGCTTAGGGTGGACAAAATTATTTACAACAAGGGGTGGTGATGGACAGAGTCTCTGAATTAAGCAGAGTACTCTCACCCAGTCAAGAGATCAGGGCTAGATCCAACACCGTTTTTTAGCTCATTGCACCATCCCAGTTTCAGAACCTGGCTGTATGCAAATTAGTCTGTCCCTGGCCCAGTGCATCATGGGAACAGGGCAGACCAGACTACAAAAGCCAATTCTTACACTGGGAAGGAAACAAGCTTCCGGGGACCGGTTTCTGCCATTTCAGGCGTCTTCGGCCCGGCTTGCTTGAATCCTGATGGTGCAATGAGCAAGGGACTCACATCTGAGTATACCCTTCCACGCTTAGGGTGGACAAAATTATTTACAACAAGGGGTGGTGATGGACAGAGTCTCTGAATTAAGCAGAGTACTCTCACCCAGTCAAGAGATCAGGGCTAGATCCAACACCGTTTTTTAGCTCATTGCACCATCCCAGTTTCAGAACCTGGCTGTATGCAAATTAGTCTGTCCCTGGCCCAGTGCATCATGGGAACAGGGCAGACCAGACTACAAAAGCCAATTCTTACACTGGGAAGGAAACAAGCTTCCGGGGACCGGTTTCTGCCATTTCAGGCGTCTTCGGCCCGGCTTGCTTGAATCCTGATGGTGCAATGAGCAAGGGACTCACATCTGAGTATACCCTTCCACGCTTAGGGTGGACAACATTATTTACAACAAGGGGTGGTGATGGACAGAGTCTCTGAATTAAGCAGAGTACTCTCACCCAGTCAAGAGATCAGGGCTAGATCCAACACCGTTTTTTAGCTCATTGCACCATCCCAGTTTCAGAACCTGGCTGTATGCAAATTAGTCTGTCCCTGGCCCAGTGCATCATGGGAACAGGGCAGACCAGACTACAAAAGCCAATTCTTACACTGGGAAGGAAACAAGCTTCCGGGGACCGGTTTCTGCCATTTCAGGCGTCTTCGGCCCGGCTTGCTTGAATCCTGATGGTGCAATGAGCAAGGGACTCACATCTGAGTATACCCTTCCACGCTTAGGGTGGACAAAATTATTTACAACAAGGGGTGGTGATGGACAGAGTCTCTGAATTAAGCAGAGTACTCTCACCCAGTCAAGAGATCAGGGCTAGATCCAACACCGTTTTTTAGCTCATTGCACCATCCCAGTTTCAGAACCTGGCTGTATGCAAATTAATCTGTCCCTGGCCCAGTGCATCATGGGAACAGGGCAGACCAGACTACAAAAGCCAATTCTTACACTGGGAAGGAAACAAGCTTCCGGGGACCGGTTTCTGCCATTTCAGGCGTCTTCGGCCCGGCTTGCTTGAATCCTGATGGTGCAATGAGCAAGGGACTCACATCTGAGTATACCCTTCCACGCTTAGGGTGGACAAAATTATTTACAACAAGGGGTGGTGATGGACAGAGTCTCTGAATTAAGCAGAGTACTCTCACCCAGTCAAGAGATCAGGGCTAGATCCAACACCGTTTTTTAGCTCATTGCACCATCCCAGTTTCAGAACCTGGCTGTATGCAAATTAGTCTGTCCCTGGCCCAGTGCATCATGGGAACAGGGCAGACCAGACTACAAAAGCCAATTCTTACACTGGGAAGGAAACAAGCTTCCGGGGACCGGTTTCTGCCATTTCAGGCGTCTTCGGCCCGGCTTGCTTGAATCCTGATGGTGCAATGAGCAAGGGACTCACATCTGAGTATACCCTTCCACGCTTAGGGTGGACACAATTATTTACAACAAGGGGTGGTGATGGACAGAGTCTCTGAATTAAGCAGAGTACTCTCACCCAGTCAAGAGATCAGGGCTAGATCCAACACCGTTTTTTAGCTCATTGCACCATCCCAGTTTCAGAACCTGGCTGTATGCAAATTAGTCTGTCCCTGGCCCAGTGCATCATGGGAACAGGGCAGACCAGACTACAAAAGCCAATTCTTACACTGGGAAGGAAACAAGCTTCCGGGGACCGGTTTCTGCCATTTCAGGCGTCTTCGGCCCGGCTTGCTTGAATCCTGATGGTGCAATGAGCAAGGGACTCACATCTGAGTATACCCTTCCACGCTTAGGGTGGACAAAATTATTTACAACAAGGGGTGGTGATGGACAGAGTCTCTGAATTAAGCAGAGTACTCTCACCCAGTCAAGAGATCAGGGCTAGATCCAACACCGTTTTTTAGCTCATTGCACCATCCCAGTTTCAGAACCTGGCTGTATGCAAATTAGTCTGTCCCTGGCCCAGTGCATCATGGGAACAGGGCAGACCAGACTACAAAAGCCAATTCTTAAACTGGGAAGGAAACAAGCTTCCGGGGACCGGTTTCTGCCATTTCAGGCGTCTTCGGCCCGGCTTGCTTGAATCCTGATGGTGCAATGAGCAAGGGACTCACATCTGAGTATACCCTTCCACGCTTAGGGTGGACAAAATTATTTACAACAAGGGGTGGTGATGGACAGAGTCTCTGAATTAAGCAGAGTACTCTCACCCAGTCAAGAGATCAGGGCTAGATCCAACACCGTTTTTTAGCTCATTGCACCATCCCAGTTTCAGAACCTGGCTGTATGCAAATTAGTCTGTCCCTGGCCCAGTGCATCATGGGAACAGGGCAGACCAGACTACAAAAGCCAATTCTTACACTGGGAAGGAAACAAGCTTCCGGGGACCGGTTTCTGCCATTTCAGGCGTCTTCGGCCCGGCTTGCTTGAATCCTGATGGTGCAATGAGCAAGGGACTCACATCTGGAAGAGGGGCGTGAGAAAGAAGGAGAGGAGGGAGGAGGGAACGTGTTCAGGGTAGTGCAGAACTTAGATCAGTTTCAAAAGGAAATAAACACAAGTGGTCTCATGTACATTCAGAGTTAAGTACCACATGGACGTATATACATTGTCATTCTCGTATTATTATACAGTAAGAATATTCCTATCCCATTATAGGCTAACACAGCCAGTCATGGTCTGTTGTTGATGGGTAGGGCATGCGAAGGGTGTGTCGACGTTTCGACCCCAGGGGTGCAGGCCAAGTTACGCCTTACTACGGGGTCTTCATCAGGACGGGTGGACGTGGGGTGTCGGGGTAGTGAAGAAGGGCACCTGTAAAGACAGACTATTTAATGGGGGATTCTTGCATTTCTATTTCAAAGAGGTTTGAAAATCACACCAAATTACCTAAAAAAGGCACGCCGAATCGCGTGACTCCGTCTAGGATTGGTAGTTGGCCCAGAAGGCTCCAAAATTGCGAGAGCGTGAACCTAAAATGAAATTAGGCTTAAATCAGATTATGGGCAATCATACCGTGAGTCCCATAACAACAGAAGTTCACTAGTGTCAGAAAAAGTGCTCCCATTTAAAAGCATCAAAGGAAACCCAGCAGGGTTAAAAACACAACCACTGTCAAACATTGGGGGATGCGACAACCAAACAAACATAGGGATAGACCCAAAATATCTAATTGTTTAAAGTGTGGGCTGCTACACAAAACTCCTGGCTAATACAGAATTAGCTGTGGGTGAATAGCCACACCCATACACATCTGATTTCAATAATACCCAAAGTTCGAAATGTACTTCAAAAAACGATGTCAACCATCGATTATTTAAAGTGTGGGCGGCTACACCTAACAATCCTGGCTACTACAAGATTGCGTGTTCAACAACACACACATTAGATTTCATATTTACCCAAAGCTCGGAAGGAACTTCAAAAGACGATGTCAGCCGTCAATCCTAGGCACAGAACCTTAAAAGTGATGCTGATTAAATACGGCGATGATCGCCAACAATCCTTTTTGTGATGCCTTAGCATTAGGCTGGCCTGCAGGATTGTTAGGTGTAGCCGCCCACACTTTAAATAATCGATGGCTGACATCGTTTTTTGAAGTACATTTCGAACTTTGGGTGTGGGCTGACCTGTGGTGCGCTGGGCTGCTCCGTGATCTAGCGCTGAATTTGGACCCTTGTCTGCTCCTGGGGACGCGGCTCTGCAGAGGGAGCTGCCGCCGTCGGAAGAAGGACCTGCCCTTACCGCCCACACCGCTGCGGGACTGCGAGGCAGTCTCACACCTGAAGCCTCTTCCCGCAGCAGCCCCGCCTCCCCCTTCACATAGGGGTTTAAAATCATTCTACTCGTCTCGCGCAGCGGGACGCGCGCGGGACGAGGCTCGGGACGAAGCCCGGGCAAAGGGCGGGCCCTCTAAGGCCCTCGTAGGCCAGAGTAGGCTGGGCTGGGCCTGTCCCTTAACATCTGCAGTACAGTGACCCGTACCCTGTCACTCGTTGGATATGTCGACAGAAGAGGAAATACCCGGGAAGAAAGGAAGTCTACGCAATGGGTCTTTGGTTAATTATTTTCCCAAGGTGCGGAGTGAGGGTGATAAGGACTCTAGCTTAGCTGAGCGTAGGGCTGAGCGGCGTCGCTCAGTTGAGAGCATGAAACATAGACCCCTCATAGACAGTACCCCTCTTGCTTTAACTCGGGAGGGGGGCCCACTAGATTTGAGTGGGGATAATGCTAGTCAAGAAGGTGTTCCCCTTTTGTTTCGTGATTTTTCATCCACACCTATTTCGCCCTTGGATAACATTATATCTGTTTCCCCTACTCCCAGCCCAGGTTGCAACTCTGGCACTGCCAAGCTTAGGAATCAGAAACCTAAGCATTTTGTTGCTGCCCAGATCCACCGCCCTCCACCTAGTAAAAAAAGGAGGAAACTAAGGGTGGCACTAGGCAAAGCTAAAACCCCGCATACTGATTTTGGTAAAGGGCCAAAAACCCTCAATCTAATTGAGACTACCCAAGTAGAGGGGTCTGATCTTCCACCAGCTGTTGTATTACCACTGGCAAATAGTTCACCTGAAGCAGCTGTACAGGCCGTGATTCCTGACAGCATTGCTGGGGTTAAAGCACCAGTTATTCTATCGCCCCCCACAACAATAGGGAATTTGGAGTTTTTGCTGAGATCTCTCCTTTTACCTATTAATGAGTCTATTAAAAAGGTTGAAATTAGACTGACCATACTGGAGACTGCTATCAATAGCATGGTTACCCTGACCAAAGCCCAGGGGAGTGGGGTGGTGCATCCCACACTTCTGACTAAACCCCCCACTACTATTATTCCCAATACCCTAACTGCCCAGTCTCAGCCGGCCAAAAATAATATACAACCCCCGGGTAGGGTCCCCCTTCCCTCCCAAAATCTATTGCCCCCTAATCAGTTAAACACACCAGCAATACAAACGGGTAGCGACCCCAAAAAACTAGCCCCAAAGGCCTCGACAAGTAATAACCAAAACGACCAAGGGGAAGGTAGATACACTAGAGCCCCAAGAAAAAAGGTGCCACAAGTGGAGATTCCCCCTGAAGCAGTGCCCTTTGTGGTGGTCTTGTCTGGGGTCCCCCCGTTAGCAGAAAATAAAAAGGAGGGATACGTTGATCTTAAAAATAAAATCATCCATTGGCTGAGAACATATAGGCCGATAGCACCCAATATAGATGGGGATATAGCCCATGTTAGGCGGATTAATTGGCTGGGGAGTAGAACTAAAGATTTAGAGGGGGGCCTAGTGGTGATTAACTTTAGAGACCCCAGGGCAGTAGATTACATCTTAAATTGGCCACCTGGAAACGGGGAAACTCGTATCATCCCCCGGGCCCTAGCGCATTTCTATCCCAGGACAGAGGCCATTCCTCCTGAATATCCAAACAAGTTCCAACCCTACAGGCCACCCTCTATCTTGCCTTATAACAACAATTATCCCCAGTATGGGCAACACTTTGCCCTGGTGGCTGATCAGCATTCTGCCTGGTCCACGGTGCCCCATAGACACACGATGAACCACGTCACTAGGATGGAACATTTAAGACCCTTTACCCCCCTGGACACTTACAATTGGTTCTCGCAGCTCTCTGGGCTGGGAGATTGCGATTGAAGTTCAGCGCCCAGGGGGGAGAGATGTGACCTCCCTGGTAAGGAGGCCCTAAGACCCCGTGGCAGTACAGACACAGGGCAAGTTAGTCCACCCCTATCCCAAATTGCCATTACTTATACCATTACTGAGGCTTCCCCGTCAGCCGGGTCTATGGTCTGCATGGCCAGCTGCCCGGCAAACCCTATTCCCTCGGCCCAGGAGGGGGGTAGTGGCATGACCATAGCGGATATTGAGGGAATGAATAAGGGGGTTCATACTAAAGTGCCCAAGGGTAGACAGGTAATAAACCTTCTATCATGGAACGTTGCGGGGTTAAAAAGGAAGTTAGATATACCAGAATGGCACTCACTCATCGAGAAGTTCGATGTTTACCTGTTTCAGGAAACCTGGAGCCTATTACCCCTATATAAATCAGGATACACTACCCATTTTTTGCCAGCAGTAAGTAAAGGGAAGGGCAGACCGGCGGGAGGCCTCATGGTATGGATTAAACTAGACCTAGACTGGGAGGTCACACGCCATAATTTGGAGTGTAGTGATATACTCCATCTCTCCTCTAGAGGAAACACGGTGGGAAGTAGGCTTGATCTATTTAACGTTTATGCCAGAGGGACACCTGGGGACACCGCCTCTTCAATTTTAACAGCCCTGGATTTAGCCTTAGTTAACTGCCCTTTATCAGCAAAAATCATCGTGGGGGGTGATTTCAATTGTACGTTTGAACCCCTCCTTGGAGATGACCCCTTGGGTATTGAAGTCGAAGATTCAAAATGGTCTATCCCAACCCTATCCCTGCCCCCTATTAGAAAATGGTCAGCTAGAGCAATTCAAATCAACGCATTAACTAGGGACCATAAGTTAAGAGCCCTCAATGGCAGGACTATATCCGACCGGGCAGGGGCACTGACCTTCAACAGACTTACTGGGCCGTCCCGAATTGACTACATCCTAATGGATGTTAGTTTATGGGCAGACCTTATTGACATGGAGGTGCTCCCAAGTCAGGATAGTGACCACAATCCCCTGTGTTGTAAGTTTAATTGGGGCATCTTTAAAGACAGGAGGGTGAATGCCCCCTTAAAGACAACCAAAGAGATCATCCCATGTAATAACAACCGCAGATTGAAATGGGACAAGGCTAACCTGAAGGAGGATGACCTAGGGACCATCAAATCTCTGGTAGAGGGCTTGTACTTTGATCTGGAGGCCTGGGACTGTGAAAACCAGACTACTATGCTCCCGCACTCTTCCCTTGACTCAGCTTACAAAGCTACAATAGAACACGTTAGTCAATTTTTTACCTCGAAAGGAAAAAGTCATAGGGAAACTATCATACCCCCCACCTCAAATAAACCTTGGTATACAGACCAGTGTAAGGGTAGTAGGAAAAATCTGACAAAAGCCCTGCTTTCTAGGGATCCCTTGCTGGTTGGAGCGGCCAGGAGGGACTACCTAAAAGCAATATCGCTGGCCAAACGAGAGTGGGAGGAACAGCATTGGCTTGACCTAGCCAATGCTGAGAGTAGAAGGAACCCGAATCTTTTTTGGGATCTGATTAACAGAGCCAGGCAGGGGAAATCACAACCATTAGCAACGCATATAACCAGTCAGCAATGGTTTGTGTACTTTTCTTCCCTATATGGAGGTAACGAAGAGTCTGACAGCCCCGGGGCAGCTAGTTTTGGTGCTGGGGATACCTCAGGGGTGGATAATCTTCCATTTACGACCACCGAAGTAGTGGTGGCGATCAATCATCTAACCCCTAAGAAGGCAGCCGGTCCGGATGGGCTCCCTGGGGATCTGCTGATTGCGGAACCATTGGCTTGGGCCAATTTAATCGCCACAATTATGAACTTGATTACAAGGGGACACCAGGTGCCAGATTCTTGGAAGGGGGCGGAGGTGGTAACAGTATTTAAGAAGGGGGCAAGAGATGACCCTGCGAACTACAGACCTATCAGTTTGATAGATATAATCCAGAAAGTGGTCGGCAGGGTCATCATTTCAAGGGTAGGCGACTGGATGGAGGAGGCTAGCATTCTCTCCCACCTCCAAGCGGGCTTCAGAAGAAAGGTAGGCATGATGGACCAGGTCTTTCGCTTTTTTGTTATCTATTGGAAGGCAGTCACCATCAAGAAAGGTAGTCTATACATGGCCTTCATAGATCTCAAGACGGCGTTTGACCTGGTCCCCCGGGCTAAATTATGGGAGATCCTAGGAGAGATGGGTTTTCCAAGTAGACTTCTGAGTTTAATTGTAAAGCTCCACGAGGGGAATTATGCGAGGGTCAGATGGGGATCCCAGGGACAGTTAACGGACAGGATCCCTGTGAGGAGAGGAGTACGCCAGGGCTGTGTCATGGCCCCGACCCTTTTCTCCCTATTCGTGAATGGAGTGGTGGACCATCTGAAAGGGGAAGAGTTGGATGCCCCATCCCTGGCGGGGGAAAGAATCCCCACTTTACTCTTCGCCGATGACACCTTACTGATATCCAAATCCCCAGGGGGCCTGCAAAAACTCTTGAACCGATTCAGTTCCTTCTGTACTAATAGAGGTTTAACCATCAACACCTCGAAAACTAAACTGATGGCATTTTCCCCCTCCAAAAGGTTTAAAAACAACTTCTTGCTTAATGGGGCCCCCCTGGAGTTGGTCAATTCATTCGACTATCTTGGTGTCCGGATAAATAGTCGAATGACCTGGAAGGACCACCTGGCCAAAATGTTACTCAGCCACCAAAGAGTATCTGGGGTGACTCTGAGGGAGCTCCGCGAGTCAAGTAGTAAACTGTGGTCAAATTCTTCCGGCGGCCTTATATGGCTCCGAGCTCTGGGGGTTCGAAAATGTTACAGATCTCGCCACAGCGGAAAATAATTTTTTGAGGAAGGTGGTGGCTCTTCCTGTTTCCACCCCACTCATCCCCCTGAGATTAGATCTGGGCAGAAGAGCCCTAAAGGATTTGGTGAGGCTACGCCCATTGCTCTTCTGGACCCGTTTAAGAAGAACTGAGGAGCTTGCAAATTATGCTGCAGGGCTGGACGATCTTCTTCTGTTGGACTCGGGGGAAAAAATAGGATGGCTGAATAATGTGAGAGACCTGGTGCTTAAATTAGGTCTAAGGGATGCTTGGGAGTCCCAAATGCCGCCGCCCAAGGATGTGATCAAAAAGCTATATTGGGACTGGGTACAGAGTGAAGCACTGAGTGGTTTGGATGGGGGCTCACTCACGGATCAATTTCTGCTAATTAAATGGGTGAAAAAACTGGAACCCTTCCTCGACCTGATCACTAAACCTCTAGACAGAGCGCTATATCTAAAACTGAGATATGGGACGCTCCCGGTGTACGACTTCACGTCGAGGTGGTCCAACTCTGCTGCCTCCTTGCGTTCATGCCCTGGTTGTGCAGCACCAAAGGAGACTGTGGCCCACCTATTCTTTGCCTGCCCCGCTTATAAAGTGGCCCGGAAATGTTGGCTGAAACCTGTATGTAGGGAGCTGGGGCTGAGGTGTCATAGTCAGGCACTACGTGTACTTTCTACTGATTCTTCATCTTCCTTCATGACATGTGGGGTGGCAAAATTTTTGGGCAGTGCGTGGGTGACACGCTCCCGGTTATTGAAACTGCATTCTAGGGTACCAACAGTTTGATGTATGTAACCGATCGTAGCAAACCAGTGACTGTGGTGCATTCCTTCCTTTATATGTCGTATTATTTATAGTTTTAACCGGAGAAATGGAATTGTATAATGTTTATGTACTCTTTTATGGTGATCAAATTACCGAATAAAGATTTTACAATCAATCAGAAATGCAAGAATCCCCCATTAAATAGTCTGTCTTTACAGGTGCCCTTCTTCACTACCCCGACACCCCACGTCCACCCGTCATGATGAAGACCCTGTAGTAAGGCGTAACTTGGCCTGCACCCCTGGGGTCGAAACGTCGACACACCCTTCGCATGCCCTACCCATCAACAACAGACCATGACTGGCTGTGTTAGCCTATAATGGGATAGGAATATTCTTACTGTATAATAATACGAGAATGACAATGTATATACGTCCATGTGGTACTTAACTCTGAATGTATATGAGACCACTTGTGTTTCTTTCCTTTTGAAACTGATCTAAGTTCTGCACTACCCTGAACACATTCCCTCCTCCCACCTCTCCTTCTTTCTCACGCCCCTCTTCCTATGGGCAATATGAATAAGTTTGACTTTGTGTGTTTTATAAAGCATTTGTAATTAATTTACAATTGAGGATGTGTATTAAATAACATTTCTCAAAGTATTTTCCTCAGGAAGTTCTTCATTGCTTTTACATTGTTTGAACTGTGGTTTTGTGTCTCTTACACTGTACCAACTGGGACCCCTTTTTTATGTACTATTGATTACCCAGGTCCCAGTGCTGTTGGGTTAACCCGTATATTGTAACATATACCTGTAATGGGCCACGTGCCTACATCACCTACACCTCCCGACACACTAGGACAGGCACCCCTTCTACACATAGCTGACACCTCAGCTCGGAACAAGCCATCCCCTTACAAAGGCGAACCCCACCATCAGAGGGTTCCTGACCTACCCTCGATGTCCCACACACGAGGCATCCAAATACTAAGGCTACCCAAGTGCCTGACTGACCCTTGTTGCCTCACACACGAGCCTCGCAACCCACTTAACATCAGGGAGCCTACCTTATTCCCCGTGTTGCCGGCTGGTAGCAGTTCATATCCACCGGAATACGGCCCGCCGCCCCCGCCCCCCGCCCCCCCCTGTTACGTTCAGTTTATTCACAATACCTGAATGATATAAATCATATAGCAGCAACCCTGTGTAGCACTAACCCCTAGCAGAGTATGCATCCACTTTCCTACCGCGATAGCGAGCTTTCCAACATGGCTGCCAATTGTGCTACTATCGCCCGGTAGTCGCTCTAGCTTACTTGCTGCCTGGGCGCATGCGCATGACGCACGGGAGGCGCCACCAAGCCCGGGGCGCCCCGGCAAGGTAGAGGGCAGCCTATATGAAGATGGACCCAGCAGGGACACACCACCAGCTGCTCCGCACCCTGACCAGGTGCCGCGAGCGTGAGGGGTAGGTGTTGCCCCCATCCCAGCGTCTACGCTCAGGTAAGCCTTGTCCCCAACCCCGCCGACCGGAGGCTCCAACCAATTCTCGCAGTCCCACAGCACCAGGCGGTGACAGGGGTAGCTCGCAGCTCCGACCAGGCCCCCGCCTTTCCCCACAATACATTTAGCGGTATGGGAGGGAGCGAGCGCCCACCTCTCCCCTGCCTCGCCTACATCCTTTAGGCTTAGCTTTAAGGTCAGTTACTTGCGCGGTGCTCCGCCGCATTCTGGCACTGTCCTTGCTCATGCTCGCGACATGCGAACATGTAATAAGGAATTGATGCCGGCTTTGTGAGTTGGGCTCCGCGCCGGGAGCTCCTTCGGGTTCTTGAGCCTGACACGGGCAGAGCGGCCGGCTCCCAACCCAACGGTTGACTGTATGTGTGGGTGTGGGTTTGGCGAAATTAGCCCTGGAAGACAGCTGGGAACCTGCTTCTGCATCCCCAGCGTGGCTGTGCTAAGGCACGAGCCCGGTCCTATCCAATCCACCATAAGAACTAGCCTGCTCCACCAGGAACTAGTCTCCTACCCTGCGATTTGCTACTTATAAATCATACCTTCCCTTCCATACCCTGCAGGTACTTTTACCAGACAGCGCTGGCCTCACGGGAGCATGCTGCGAGGCCTGTGTTACTCTCCCTTAGGGTAAGAACCTTCCCTTTTTCTCCCAGGAATGGGTGTGGATTTGACAGATTCAGCTTTACACTTAAGACTAGTGTTTTACTTGTACTTTGGTTTCTCCAATGAGAGATAGTAGTCGCGCCATATTCAGACTGATTATGAAGGGAAATTCTCTTCCACCCTGTGTCCGGTATGAATGTTTTCCCTACACGCCCCCCCCCCCCCTCACAGTGTGGAGAGTGTTTATCAACAGTCACTCCATATCATCTAATGTATGACTACAATATTGAGATATGATTTGACTCGCTTTCTGTTATTTTCGATTGTTACCTCCTACCCTTAGGTCGCCTAATTAGAGCAGGACCCCTGGCCCGCTTTGTACCCGACCCAGTGAGGTTGTATTTGCATTTGCTTTTTACTTTTTGAATGAGCAGTGTATCACCGTTTTCCTGTGTAGTACCTTGTTAAGGTCCTGACGAATCGCCGGTTGGCGAGAAACATGTTGACCACAATAGGGGGTTGAGTTAGTTTTCTGCATACCCTACAGTCTCTAGCTCCCCTCTCACCCCTTTTAATCAGGGAATCAGCCACACCAATAAAATACATTGTGGATTGCTTACCCTTTTTAACATTCACTCACTTTTCACCGACTACACTTCTTGTTCTCACTCACACACACCATCGGCAAGGAACAAAAGAACTCCGCCAAAAGAGTGCCTTCTGGCATTCCGTCAGACATTGCAGCGCCGGTCTGACGAGGAGCAGTGAGCCCATGATGAAGCTGGACATCCTACAGTCAGGGTGTTTTACACCTAGCGCTCTGGGTGTGTGAGGCTCTCTAGTTCCGATAAGGGAACCCCTCTAGTTCCCTGACTCTGCACTTCTTCTCCCTCTCCACACTGTTGTACTCTCCCCGGGGAACTTTGTATCCTTCTGTGTGCCCACAACTGGCTGCATGACAGCTGGGGCAAGGTGGTGTAAACACCCTTTGCTGTAGATATAGTATACCTATATCTAACCCTAAAATGGACACATATATTCCTATCAGTCACTCCTATGGAAGGCCTTATCAATCCTGAAGGTAGAGTGCTTGGAATTATGTGAGATGGTGCTCTGGCATGAGCTGAGCCCGTTTGCAGCTTGCGGAACCAAGTCCTAATAGCTGTTTCATGATAACGCTATACCATATACTCTTAAGTGCATTATTAACCTCGCGGTTAAATGCTAACTCTGGTATAACATTATCAAAACATGTCGAGTAAGGTGTCATACGATTTGGAATACTACCCCCTCGCCAATTCTGGCGACGGGGGTAGCATTCCACCCTTCTAGAGGGACACGTCTGAGGTTCCGTGACGATTTTGTTCGTGTTTGTAACATTGGCGTAAATACATAATTTTGGTATCAGTGAACCGCAAATGATCCATTTAGTATATCCTGGTGTTTTCGCTATGCTACGAGCAAGAGCACTCCAGTTACAAACACATTTCTGTTCTACCCATGGCATCCATCTTAGAACACGGAAGCCATTTTGTATTCCTTGCCCTCACATAGTCAATGGACACACAATGACCTCTTTTCATTTAAGGACACGTAGGCTTTAGCCGGCGATTCACCTTGCGAGTGACACGTGCACCTTAGGCCAGCAACGCTGTAGCAGCATGACTCGGCAAGAACTGCCTCCCCAGCCTGAGGCCAGTCCTGCTATACTGGTTCTTGTGTTCGTTGGCCTGATCATGATTAGGCGGCCGAAGCTGGTAACCGTGCCCATTTACGACCCACAAACATCTCTTATCCTGTCTTTCTATATTCCACACCTGGCTCTGCTCCTTTCCTTCTGGGCCTTTATTAGGGGGAGGTAACGAAATTTACGATGAGGCGGTCCGGGTCTTGAATGAAGAATTGACATGGGATTATGATGGACTAGTGGGAACCCCTCATTCGTAATGTTTTGACATCAGATACTGTTGACGATTCCTGTGCAACGCCAAATATTTATTGTTTAAGACACGAATGTTTAGAACTGTGGTAACATGTAAAGAATTTGCCCCGAGCAGAATATTTAGTATATAAGGAACAACCCTCTTTGTACAAATTGAACAGGCTCCTAGATACTGCCCATGTGTAGTTTCTGTGACTTCTGTGTCCCTGCAGTAATAAACCTTTGGTCTTTGACGCCACCATCGAGAAGCCCGTGTTTCTGTTTGTTTGTGCACCGAGACAGGTTGAACTCCGGGGTCTTCGGGTGTTTTCCCTGACACCTCTGGACGGAACCAAAAAGTCCAGAACTCCAATTGGCGCCCAACGTGGGGCGACGTCATTCGGTACCGGTCCAAAAGCCTGAAGAGTTCGAGGAGCTTCGTGTGAAGATTTCAGAGGGAGGCGCCCCACTTCATCGATCCCGGCATATCGCAAAAGTGGCCCCGACGTTCTCTTCCGCGAGGGTTCCCGTTCAGACGGCTGCAGTGGTCCGTTGCCTTGACCGTCGCCCTGTCTTGGACCCGAGGTGCAGTCCTCAGTACGGCGAGACGTGACGGGTTTCTCCTTGGTGACGTCTTCAGTGCCTCAGTTAAGTATTTTGTGAGGGTTGCTCCTGTTTGGATAATCCTTTTAGTTCTCAGTTCAGTTCAGTTCTGTAAGATTATCACTGGTTATTCTGGTTACGATAATCATTCTGTTCAGTTCAGGTATCGATACGTTTATCAGTTCTGGTAGGCCTAAGTTCTCGAGTGCGCATCTTTTCTGTTTGTGTTTTGTTTGTTTTGTGTTCCGGATTATAAAATGGTAAGTCGGAAAAATTGTATGTTGTCTTGTTTCAGTTGCAACAGTGATTCCCAGTTGGAGGACTCGTGTTTGGTTCCTCCGATTGGAACTCCCCTTTATGATCTATATTGCAAATTTGGTGTGGGCCCTATCTCTTATAACGAGGTATGGATCCGCTTCACAGAGAAAGATGGTGTCCTTAGTTGGCCACTACATGGTAGTTTTGAACCTGAAGTTCTCGATAATCTAGAAAGAAGGTTGTTTAAGAAGAAAGCCCGGCCGGCAATGTTTGATTCTTTCCGTTATTGGCGAAAAGAATCTAAACAGAGAGAAATTAAAAAGTTGAAGAAAGAACAGAAAGAGCAAGAGTTGACTTTAGAACAGTCTGCTAGGCAGCTGCAACTCAACGAGTCTGAAAAAGCGATGGAGGTGGCCAATAGAGAGCGTAATTTAGCGATAGACAAGTGCTATCCTGCTTTACCATCGAGTACGACTAAGATAGTAGAGGACCCTGAAAAGGATCCCCTGTTGTCTTACTTGTTACGATCACCCCCACCGTATGCACAGGGTGCTACGGCTCCACCTATACCGAATGTTCAATTACCGGTTGCTGGACAACCTGGTGTTCCCGCTCCCCTGAATCAAGTTCCTGTACCTCCTGTGGTCAATATTAATGTTCCTTCGACAACCCCTCTTCCAGGGTTGCCGGCTTCTTTACCTATGCCTGTGTCGCTCACACCTGCTACTTCACAAGCTATTTTTCCTGCTACTCCTACTGTTCCTAATCTATCTGTTCCAACTGCTACTCTATTTACTGCCTCTGCTAATATTATGACTCCACTTTCTGTTCGTCGGAGAATCACTGATTCTGTCTCTAATATTCTATCTCCCTTCTATAAAACTCTGATTAAGACTCCTACCTCTGACTCTGTACAGAGGCGTAGTCAGCTTCCCAGTACTGAAGAAAGAGGAATATTAGATTCCACTGCTCTTAGATGGGTTTCGAAAGTTGGAAGATATAATGTACAAGATGTATTAGATACATTTATGCAATGGAATGAACCGACACAACGATATGTGTTCGATGAAATGTGTTTCCTTCTACGTGAGGAATTGGAAGAGGATGACCCTGAATCAAATCTAGGAGAATTAATTAATGTTCAGAAAGAGTTTGCTGCAGGTATGATAGTCGGTCAAAATATAAAAGAAGCGATGGAACTGGTTCTAAGTTATAGGACCGACTCATCCCTTCGTTCACCGAGAGAGTTAGAGAAACGCAGTACGAAACAAAATCGTCAATATCCAATGAGAGAGGTTCCACCAATTTGGCGTGAAGCTGTGCAAGCTAATGTAAACCTTGGTATTGCAGCCGCTCCGGCCCAATTCCAGAGAGTATGGATACATATTCCATGGAAGCGAGCTGAAGTATTAGCAGTGAAACAGGCCTTGCCAGATCCGCGTAAAAATCCTGCAGGGTACTACAAAGAGTTGGCTCAAACGGTTGACGCTTGTGTATTGAATCTTGCTGACATAGATCTGCTATTTGGTAATGTAGTACCACAACCAATTTGGGCTAAAATTCGTAAAGAGAATCATCCAGTGGCCCTAGGTGGTGACTGGGCAGCTATAATTGCAGCGGATGGTCAACAAATAGGTGGTTCTAAACCTGAACCCTTAATTGCTAATTTGCCTGGTAGAATAATCGATTTAATGAAAACCTTGATGCCAGCATTGCGCGTTAACTGGGACAAATTGTCCGCGTGCAAACAGAAGAAAGACGAAAGCGTCTCAGACTTTTTCACAAGATTCGAGGAGACTTTCGTGGATCATAGTGGTCAGGATATGAGCACAGAAGGAGGCCAGAGATTATTTGTTGATAAATTTGTGCACAATCTGTTGCCAGAACTTAGTGGTAAATTAAAGAATTCTGAAAGTGCGTGGGCTGTCTCTACGACTGCGCAAATACTTGCGACTGCCCAGTACTATGAAAATAGGGATAAAGAAGAGAAGGAAAAATCAGATAAAAAGACGAAAGATTTAAAAACTAAAGTACTTTTACAGCAAGCTTATCCGCCTCGCACTAATCAGACTAATATGCAGCAAGGGTCATATCAAAGAACGGAATATAATTTTCAAAGACCACAATACCAATGGAATCAATGTGCTTATTGCAAAGTGGAAGGTCATTACTAAAATGAGTGTCCAGTTCGGGCACAAAATAATGCTGCGGCAGATCAGAAAGGTCGTGGTAGTTCTATGCAAAACTCTAGAGGTCGAGGACGAGGTGCTATGCCTCCGCAGACGAGTGATCGCCCTTCTAATTATTTCGACCAGCGAAATGGACAATCTGCCCAACAGAATAGGTCTCCACAGTATCATGTTGAAGACTATTATGAAGCTAGTGAGGAAGGTCAGCAAAGTGAGTACTAGGACAGCCATGGACAAAGAGAGGGAGTAGTATCAGTTCCAGTAGATCAAAGTGGGCCTTATGTCGCAGTAGCAACATCAGGTATAGTCGAACCGTTTCTGTTGGATACTGGTGCAGCAAAAAGTTCTATCATACATGCGAAACTCCCTGGCGCACCTTTGTCTGGCTCAACAAACGTTTCAGTAGGTTTTTCGGGCGCCCCTGTTCACAACCCTGTTTCTGGTCCTTTGTCGATTTCTGTTGGACCCTGTCAATTGAAAGCACCCCTGATTTTGACGACAGGTTGTAACGAAAATCTGCTTGGTTTAGATTTGTTAAAACGCCTGTACGCGACATTGTACTGTTCTCCAGAAGGAGTACAGCTTACGTTGGGTAAAAGAATAATCTCTCCGATGTACTTGTCGATGGATGCGCTCCCACCAGAGCTGCGTTCACTCCCTGATACTCTTTGGGCGACTGGTCCTAATGATGTAGGTCTATTGGAAATTCCACCCTATGTAGTAACTTTGAAAGCAAATGTCAAACTTCCACGAATTCCACAATACAGAATCTCTAGTGAAGGTGAGCGTGCGCTCCTACTGATAGTGCATGATCTGATTGAGAAAGACGTTATAGAAGAAACTAGAGGAAATGTCTGTAATAGTCCTGTACTGCCTATTTTGAAACGAACTGACCCTACAAAACCTCCAGTATATAGGTTTGTAATTGATCTCAGAGAGGTTAATAAAATTGTGATTCCACAGTTTCCTGTGGTTCCAGACATTACTGCGTTGTTAACGTTGATTCCTGCTACAGCAGCATGGTTTTCGGTTGTCGACTTGAAAAATGCCTTTTTCAGCATTCCGATAGCCGAAGAAAGCAGAGATATCTTCGGTTTCTCTCTAGGAGGACGAAGCTTCAGGTTTAAACGCGCTCCACAAGGCTATTGTGAAAGCCCGTCCATTTACAGTCAAGCATTAAAAAGCCAGTTAGATTCCTTCGTACTTCCTCTTGGTTCTGCTTTAATACAATATGTTGATGATCTTCTAGTGGCTGCTGATGACAAGGAAACTTGCAAAACAGCTACGATTTCTTTATTGCATCATTTGTCAAATTTGAATCACAAGGTGTCACATTCAAAATTGCAATACTGCTGCCAAGAAGTGACCTACCTAGGTCATCTCTTGTCAAAGGAGGGAAGGAAGTTGACCCCAGAGAGAATAAAAGCAATTACACAGATGAATGTTCCTAGCACGCAGAGAGAAGTACGTGCCTTTTTAGGTATTACCTCATATTGTAGGCAATGGATCCCAAATTTTTCTCTTTTAGCAAAACCATTGGTAGCCTTGACTGGGAAAGGTGTTCCGAGTCCGGTACCATGGTCTGCAGAATGTCAGCAGAGTTTTTCTGAATTGCGAAATGCACTGTGTTCAGCACCTGTATTGGGTACACCCGACTACAGTAAGCCATTCACGCTCTATGTCCACGAGAGAGAAGGTTGTGCATTGAGTGTTTTGACGCAGAAATTTGGTGATAAACAACGCCCTTGTGCGTATTTTTCATCAACATTAGATCCAGTAGCTAGAGCATTGCCTAGTTGCTTGAGAGCTACAGCCGCAGCTGCAGCTTCCATTCGACAATCTGCTGGTTTAGTAATGAACAACATGCTAGTGGTTATGGTTCCTCATGCGGTGGATACACTCATGAACCGAACCAAGACGCAACACCTTACCAGTGCTAGATTATCAGGTTATGAACTGACACTGTTAGCTAGTCATATTCAGATCAAAAGATGCAATGTATTGAATCCAGCAACATTGTTGCCGACTAGCCAAGAGTCGAGTGATTCCGAACCACACGACTGTTATTTCAAAACTGAGGAAGAAACAAAAGGACGAATTGACCTAAAAGACACTCCGTTGTCAGATCCAGATGGCACGCTGTATGTTGATGGGTCTTGCTTCAAATTGGAGAATGGTGATGTGACTGCTGCTTATGCAGTAACGACCTTGAGTACGATTGTGGAGACTGCAAGAGTGAGTCAGAATTCTGCCCAGGCTGCAGAATTGATCGCGCTAACAAGAGCGTGCGTTTTAGCTAAGGGAAAGAGAGTGAATGTGTTCACAGATAGTCAGTACGCGTTCGGCGTGGCCCATAGTTTTGGCCGTTTGTGGAAAGAGAGAGGTTTCATTACGTCCCATGGGACTAAGATTCAACATGGCCAGCTAGTTAATGACTTGTTGGAATCTCTAACCTTGCCGACTGAAGTTGCGATTGTGAAATGCAGTGCTCATAAAGCAATCACGGTCGTGGGAATGCTTTTGCCGATGAGACTGCAAAACAGACAGCTAAAAATATGATGAGTAGAATGTATGTTGCAACGTCTGCAAGATGGATTTCTGAGTCTGGAATGTGTGAGGACACAGTGGAAAGCGTGAAGGAAATTCAGAAAGAGGCGACTGAGGAGGAAAAACTTGCATGGAGAGAGAGCACGGGTAAATTGGACTCGAGTGGGTGTTGGATTGACTTGTCGGAACAACAGCGTTGGATGTTGCCTGATGCGTATGTGCTTGCAGTAGTAACGATGGCACATGGAACAGCTCACATCAGTTCAAAAGGGATTTGTAAGATGTTGGCTCCGGTCTGGAAGAATGATGGGATTAGTAAGTGTGCAGAGAGAGTGGTGAGAAATTGTATGGTATGCTTGATGCATAATCCTGGTAATGGAATCCCCACACCTGCAGGTCACTTCGCTCCTCCTTCCTGTCCCTTTGAAGTGATCCAGCTAGACTTCATTCACATGGATCGTTGTAATAATCTAAAGTACGTCCTAGTGGTAGTTTGTGCTTTCTCCAGATGGATCGAAGCATACCCGCTAAAGGACAATACTGCCTTATCCACTGCCAAAATTCTTCTTAAAGAATACTTCCCCAGATACGGAATGCCACGGATTGTATGGTCAGATAACGGAAGTGAGTTCGTAGGGAAAGTTATGCAGAGTGTGTGTGCCGGCCTAGGGATTAGACAGAAGTTTCATAGTGCGAATCATCCCCAGTCCGCGGGTTTAGTCGAGGGTTACAATGGCACCCTTAAACTGAAACTTGCTAAGATACAAGCATCCACGGGTTTGTCCTGGCCAGACGCATTGCCTTTGGCTTTGCTATCAACAAGAGCAACTGTACATTCTAGAGTAGGGCTTAGACCTTATGAAATAGTTTTTGGTCGTCCTGCAAATGTTTGGGGGGTACCTAGACCAAAAGAATTCAAGCAGCTGGAATACCCAATGTTAATTGATTACCTTTTCGACTTGACTGCTAAATTGAGTCTTATTCACCAACAGGTTTTCGATGCATTGCCAAAGCCACCGGAGAGTCCAGGCCATCAGCTGAAACCGGGTGATCAGGTGGTCATTAGAAATTTTGCAAGAACGAAAAATCTTCAGCCCAGATTCATTGGCCCTTTCCAAGTCCTACTAGCAACGAGAACTGCTATTCGTGTGGCCGGAAGGAAGAACTGGATCCATACGACACATGTCAAACGTGTGCCTTTGCCACTTCCTTACGACAACTGGGTAAAGAAAGGAATCGGTGCCTCTGAAACGGAACAAGTCCCCAGGTTCATACCTTTCAGCGATGCAGAACTGATCACGGATTCACCAAATTCTGACTCTCCTCCTGAAACTGCTCTTTTGAACGCTGAACATTTGCCATCTGCGAACGTGAACATTGCAACGTCAGTTGAAAATACATTGTTTCCAGATCAGACAGCTCCTGCAAAACTGAGATACAACTTGCGACCTCGCAATATGGACAAATAAAGCAGGAAACTGCCTATTTTCAGATTTGAATTTTCTATACATTGCCTCCAGCCAGGAAGTTTGCTAATAATTTGTATTGTTTCTTTTTGTTTTAAAATTGCCTTGCCGTCTGGGTAGCCGTAGGGTCGTGGCTGTGTGCCTAGTTGAATCTGCGGGGGTCAGACACAAGGTCGATCTTTCTGTTAGTTCTGGGAACTCCCAGGGCTGATAGAGGCATTTTCATCTACGTACACATCATCAGTGGTCACGAGCGGATTGTAGAAGATGGAGCTTCCTGAGCTGCAACGAGAAAATGTAATTTATGTTCGTAGAAATAGACTGTACAGAATACTTCACAGCAAATGCTTTCTAATGCAATGTGCAGTTACATTTTTAATTGTTTTGATAACGTTGGTGGGTGGAATCGTCTTTGGTGTACATTTGATTTTTATGCCAGTAACTACAGTACCTTCCCTTGATCCTACTACTTCTACGGTTTCTTCTATGCATTCTTTTCACTCATTTCCTGAACACGAACAAGCTCGACGCTCAGAATTTATTAACAATACATTTGTACAGCTCTTGATAAAGGCATTCCCTATCTAGTCTTGCCTTTTAGCTACAATGGATCATTTCAGGCCTTTCAGCATATGCCCTTGAGACCTATCCTCCGCGCCCACCACGGTCCACTAAATACAACTCAGCCAACAAAGCTTTAGTCCAGGGAATCATTGACATGATTAAAGACGTCAATAATACTCCATCTTACCCTAGAGATGAATTACGGGTGTATTTGAGTTGGAACTCTACAGAGTATCGCCTTAGTTTGGGAGAAAGCAAGCGTAAAAGCTCCACTTCAGTTTGGGTCGTGCCTCACCGAGGTCAGGTCTGTTTGCAAGGAAATGGGAGAAATCTGAGAGCTCAGCTAGGGAGGAGTGAGTGCGTTGAGACTTACGTATTTCCGTCTAACTCCTCCCCTGCCTTCCTGACTGCTAGGGGTACCTACTTCATCTGTCAGGACAGAGCATATACATGGCTGCCTGCTGACTTTTCAGGTTCATGTTATATTGCTCGATTGTTACCTCCGACATACACTGCTTCTTCAGATTATCACAAGACCAGAGTAGCAAGAGGTGTCTTCAGCAAGGAAGATACCGCTGGTCAAGAAGCTGGAGACTTTTTCAAAGGTTTCCTTCCGTTTTGGGGGCCTATGGCCAATAGTAGAAATCTACGTCAACTAACACGGGTAGTTGAATCTACTATTACAGAAACTGCTGGTGCCCTTAGTAACTTAACAGCTGAGCTTCAGGCGGATCGTCTCATGACGTTGCAGAACCGTATGGTTCTAGACGTAATACTTGCAGATCGAGGTGGGGTATGCAGAATGATCCAATCGAGCTGCTGTGTCTTTATTCCAAATAATGCTCCAACAGTCTATGAAGCAATCTCTAAGCTACACAAGATTTCCGACTCTATACACGTAGATAAGGGAAACTGGTCCTTCATGGAGTGGTTTTGGACTCTGGTATCAGCGTGGGGATGGAAGGTTCTGATGGTCATTGGTGTCATCCTAGTATTTCTGTTCTCGTGCTGTCTTATTATCCAATGTGGTCCCGCTCTGTGTAGTCTCTGTGCTGCAACCTGTTTCAGAAAACCACCTGCATTAGGAGAAAAGGCACGAGACAGGATGATGATACAACAACATGTCACTGACCTAATGAGCATAGAATTAGACTCTGACTCTGATATAGACTGAGTAATTGCCTATGTAAGGGCAAAAGGAGGGTCTGAGGTTCCGTGACGATTTTGTTCGTGTTTGTAACATTGTCGTAAATACATAATTTTGGTATCAGTGAACCGCAAATGATCCATTTAGTATATCCTGGTGTTTTCGCTATGCTACGAGCAAGAGCACTCCAGTTACAAACACATTTCTGTTCTACCCATGGCATCCATCTTAGAACACGGAAGCCATTTTGTATTCCTTGCCCTCACATAGTCAATGGACACACAATGACCTCTTTTCATTTAAGGACACGTAGGCTTTAGCCGGCGATTCACCTTGCGAGTGACACGTGCACCTTAGGCCAGCAACGCTGTAGCAGCATGACTCGGCAAGAACTGCCTCCCCAGCCTGAGGCCAGTCCTGCTATACTGGTTCTTGTGTTCGTTGGCCTGATCATGATTAGGCGGCCGAAGCTGGTAACCGTGCCCATTTACGACCCACAAACATCTCTTATCCTGTCTTTCTATCTTCCACACCTGGCTCTGCTCCTTTCCTTCTGGGCCTTTATTAGGGGGAGGTAACGAAATTTACGATGAGGCGGTCCGGGTCTTGAATGAAGAATTGACATGGGATTATGATGGACTAGTGGGAACCCCTCATTCGTAATGTTTTGACATCAGATACTGTTGACGATTCCTGTGCAACGCCAAATATTTATTGTTTAAGACACGAATGTTTAGAACTGTGGTAACATGTAAAGAATTTGCCCCGAGCAGAATATTTAGTATATAAGGAACAACCCTCCATGTACAAATTGAACAGGCTCCTAGATACTGCCCATGTGTAGTTTCTGTGACTTCTGTGTCCCTGCAGTAATAAACCTTTGGTCTTTGACGCCACCATCGAGAAGCCCGTGTTTCTGTTTGTTTGTGCACCGAGACAGGTTGAACTCCGGGGTCTTCGGGTGTTTTCCCTGACACCTCTGGACGGAACCAAAAAGTCCAGAACTCCACGACATGTATGTAACTGTGAACCCCGGTTAAAGTTAACTCGAGCCTCAGCATCACAAAATGGATGCTGCCACCACAGACACAAGTCTGACCTCCTGCTGCTGGGAATCCTTCCAGCGAGGATGGCTTGGACAAAGGTTTTCCTGCCTTGGGAGGTGCTAGCACCACCCCAGACAGGATTTTGTGTATTGGGGAGGATAGGCCTAAAAGGAATAAGACATGCCTGGGGCACACAAGGTGCCCTGTGCATACACCGTTTCAAACCAGTTGCTGGGGCATCCCAGCCCCAGCTCTGGCGGGAAACCAGACAAAGGATAGGGGGTGTAACCACCCCCCTTCCTGGTCCCACCCAGGGGAGGGACCTAGTCAGTAGTGCAGCCCTCTTTAGGAGAATAAAGGTAGGAGCTGGTCTCATTCCAAATTAGATTATCCTGAACAATTCTACAGGAAGAAACTCTGGACTTCGACATTCTGCTCCACAGACCTCCGAGATGACAAACCTTTGAATATTCACTACTGGTCTGGTTGCTCCAGACTGGCCCTTGCTCCCTTCCAAAAGAGGGGCACTCCGGACTCTCCTAGTCCGCACCAGACGTCTTTTCCACTCACCGCGTGGGTTGCCTTTGCCAAGGCCAGTTGACTCCAATCCCGGATCCGACACCGCCGACAGCGAGAGCCTGCATGGGACAGCTCGTGCCTCCATCCTGGTCGTCGAAGACACCTCCTGGTCCACGTGGCTGCAGAGTCAAGCGTCCGCTCTTCACCTGATCGCGACGACAGCATCTGGTTCCTTCCTGGTTCCACACCGGTCACTGGCTAGTGACTTTGAACACTGTCCCCTCTGCTTTCAGGTCCTCTTCTTCACTGATCCACCCTTGTATCGCACCGGACATCTTCCTCCTGGTCGCCTGCAGCATCTTTTCTTTCAGGCTCCATTGACTTCACACGAGAACCCGACACACTTTGGCACCTATGCACCCGCAGCCCGTGGGTGAGGTAACGAGAGCATTTCGGTGCTCAAGGGTAGTCTAACTGTCCTAGTGTCCAATTCCACAGTCGTTGTTGTCCCAACTAGTCAGGATTGTCCGTACTTACCTTTTACTTGAACTGTACTGTCCATAGACGTTGTTACGCATCTCGCGTGTGAGTTCACACTCTGCACACGCGTTCCGTGGGCCTCCTATTACTTACCTGAAGTTAGTGTAGCGTGGTCCCATCGATCCTACAGCCTCTGGACAGCTCCATTCCTTTTATCGACTTTCACATTCCACTTACTTAGTATATGGTTTGTCGTGCCCCTAGGGCACCATTGTAATTTTGTGCGACTTGTCGTATTTTTCGTAAGAGATTGTCATGTGCTTAGCCCTCTGACCTCATAAAGAGTTCAGAGGTGTTGTTATTAATAAATATACTGTTTATTTTCATAACAACCTGTGTGGTGTTCAAGGGGTTATATTGTGGTAAAACAGCTGGCTTCACATGCCAAAAGAGTTTAGCCTAAGACTGCTTTGTCCATGCTACCATTAGGATAGCTGGTCTATAAGGTTGACTTACAACCAATCACCATAAGGGTTGTTTGGACTGATACAAGGTGATCACTAGAACTAGTGAGCATCATATATCAGGCCAACTTCTCACAGCGTGTCCTTCATAAACTTCGCCAGGAAGGCAGCCATCTTAGCATCTAACTCAGGGGTCAAGGCCACCTTACCTTCCAGCGTGGGCCTCGGACACTCCCCTCGCAGGCACCCCCTAGCTTCCTTCTCTAAAGGCTTGCGCAGGCGACTCGCCACGAACTTAGCCACCGTGTCACCCGGCGCCCAGGCCGCAGATCGCGGATGCATGATCTCGCCCGGATCTAGCATGCCTGAACTGTCCCTGGGTAACTCCGCGGCCGAGCCCGATGGGCGCCAAGAGCACACTGACTCGTCATCGTCATCCTTGTCGGGGGTGTCCTCTCCCGGAGACGGAGGAGCGGTCCCTGAGGCCGCTGAGGGCTCAGGCGTCGAAAGTGGTGCGGGGGGACAGTAGTCGCCTTAGCCAAAAAAGCATCCCTAAGACGCTCAAAGGCGCCTCTGTCCGGTGCACTCTCCCTACAGGGCTTCTTCGGGGCAGGAGGGCCCTCACCTGAGGGGCCCGGGACACCAGTGGGTACCCCAGTCTGGGCTTGCGCGATTTTTGCGCACTCCTCAACAATACGCGCCGAAAGGCGGTCCTCCATGGGTCCCACTACGTCAGTGACACAACGATAGATAGAACTATCCACCGCCTGATAAAATTCATCATCAGTCAGATAGGAGTGGTGACCCTCCTCATAGTACTCCTCCTGGTCCATTATCCAAAGGAGGAAGGCACAAGTACACCTTTGAAAACACAACCCACAAAGGAGGGTGTCACAATATATGGACAGACTAACAGACTGCAATTAACTTGTGGGCCAATTTTACTGGCAATTAGGGCAGCATCAAACCCCACAACGCGCTGACCCTCCTGGCAGGACCGGGTCTCACCGCCCCACCGTGCGTTGACCATACAGAAAAACGTACAGTGCCACACCTGCCTGCCGGCGGATTCACGCGGTCAGAACCGCACTACAGACCCCAAAGGGCGTCAAAGAAGGGATTTATTGGGCAATACAGACCCGGTAACCGGGCGTTCAGTGGGGCGATGTAGGGCAAGGCTCCGTTTCGCTCGGTACCTCAGCGCGGCTCCTCAGAGTGAGGAGAGCGCGCCGAGGAACCAACGAGACGTGCACGCGCCCTCTAGCGGTCGATAAAGCACCGCAAGGACAATGTGGCCAAAAGTCGCGTAAGGAGCGGAAAACGCTCCCGCTACCACGGGACTCTGAAAAGGAAACACAACAGAAAACAGAGCCCCTGTTCCTCCCCGTACCCATAAACATACGGCGAGGACAATACCACACGTTAACAATTAATCAAGAAAAACGAACTAATGCACTTAACTGGCTGCGTGAGCAGCGAAGAAAGAGGAGGAAGAGTGAAGAGGGGCTGACTATCTACCCTTTACGGACATACTGGAAGGACTTCATTATGGACTATTACTGCGGACTCATGGGAGTTGTGGTTTTGTCTGTTGACATTCATTGGGTTAATCTAGAAGCTTCTTTGTTTTTACATATAAGCATGGTTTGAAGCTTTTCTGAGGCTGCTGTAGTGTGTAATGATAATAAATAGCGGAGGAAGAAAAGCATAATCCGAGCCTCCGGTCCTGCCATAGAATCCACCGGTTTCGGAGTAGGACTTGAAGGAGAAGGAATGAGATAGTCGTCCCATTCTCTACTAGGTTCTGCAATCTCTCCATCTTCATGGTCATCGTCCGAGGTATCTGGATCACATTGAGATCTTGGTGGTGGAGACCTAGGAATGGACTCCGGCAATATCTCCCTTCTTCGTACTGGTGTACCCGGTACAGAGCGAGGTTGAGGTGTAACCTCAGGAATTTCTTGAGAGGTTTGAGGCACTGGATACCTTCTTCTATAATCCTCCAACATGCTCTGTAGATCTTTCAGTAAAGATGATGGCACACTAGTCATCTCCTCATGATGCTCTTGGTGGAATTGCTGCTGTTCTTGGGGATGATGGTGAAACTCCCCATATTCTTCCTCCGATTCTTCCTGATATTTCACTCTTAATTGCGAAGGACTACTCGCATATCCAAAAGTACCACCTTCCTCTGAGTCCTCCTCTTCCAGAAGGTGAGAAGGGACTAATGGAGACACCTTGCTTGGAGACGTAATTTCTGGCGTTATTGTCCTTTTCCAGGATGAAAACCTCTTTTCCGGGGTCTTTTCTCTCTTCGACGAGCTCATGGACGAGATACCCGTCGCCGACAATATTATCGTCGTCGACGTTGTAGTTACCGTCAACGTAGTCATCTTCGACGCTCCTGTCGTCGTCGACGATCTCGTCATCGATGCTCCCGTCGCCGACGGTCCCGTCAACGATGTTGATGTAGCCATAGTCGTCGACGACGAACCCGTCATCGATACTGCCATCGACGGTGAAAGTGTCGACGGCCTCTTAGCAACAGTCTTTACCTCCTGTTTCGTCGACGATGATGATGTGTTCGTCGTCGACTATGTCTTCTTCCTCGTCGAAGTCCCCGTCGACGGTGTAGATCCTTTCACTTTCTCCTCAGAAGGTGTAGTGGAAGTCTTTTGGATGGTCATTTTGACCCTTGGAGGAGATTTTGTAGGTTCTGAGGCAGTTTTCTTCCCTTGTTTCACCTCAGAAGCAGAACCCTTCTTCTCCTTAGTTTTGCCTGAAGGAGGTTTTGAGGGACTGCGCCCTGAAGATCCTGGAGTGGTCTATTATGGGGCCTTCTCAGGTCTCTCACCTGAGGTATGAGTCTGAGGAGATATACTCCTTTTTTGAGATCTCCTAGACGAAGATGACTCCTCCTCACTCTCTCTTCAGAGGATCTCTTTTCTGGCTTTAACCTTCTGGAGCCAAATAAGTAATCTTCCCTCACGATCCCTCAAGGTTTTATTTGAAAAGGTTCGACATACCTTGTAATCCTTTGCCTGATGGTCTGGATAGAGGCAGTATATGCAATCTTTGTGAGGGTCATCTGTATAAAGCCTTTTTTTTAGAGCAGGTGGCACAAGCTCTAAATAATCCTTTCTTCTCTTTATCAGTCATGATAGAGGAATAAGGAACTTCAATAAGAAGAAACTAGAAAATTATAGAACCTCAAATCCCAGTCAAAGTAAGATGAAATGAAGAGTTTGAGCAGAGCTCAAAGGAGACTCCCTAGCACAACGTGCGGTAGAAAATCTGAGGGGCAAAAGGTTCTCTCAGAAGGGTTCTAGAGGTTGAGGGGCTCTGATTGGTTCAGAGAAAAGTTTGGTCCTTTTTACATAACGAATGTAATGAGTTGCAAAAGGAAAATGGGCCTAGGCCATTTTTGAGTTTGCTTTGTTATATACCAGAGACTCCCGTCTCGACGACGGGGAATGATTCAGGCATGTGAATCCATGACAGCTCCAATACTGGAGTAATTTCCATGTTCTTGCCGCATAATTTAGTCAACCCTGCTGCATAATTTGTTGCTTCCCTGCTGCATAACTCCAGGGGCCCCGGTGATAAATGTATTTAGAATACATGCTCATCCAATCCTTGGTCCCTCTGCAGACCGATCGCATAGAGCACTGGTGATGTGTAGCAATTTTAATTGTGATCCTGTTTTTGAAAGAGGAACACAACCATCGAAATATTTACAGGAAAAAGTAAAACAACATGCATTGCTTTCAGGCGAGTGGGTGCAGTATGTGTGGGTGGAAGAGATGCAGGGAAGCGCATGCAAGGGGGGTGAAAGGAGGGTGCTGAAGACGAGAGAGAGAAGATGTGAGATGCAAAGGGAGGGTTGTGGAGGAAACATGGCATGTCAGAAAGGCTCAGGAGGACGGTGATGTGTGCAGGGACATTTTCAATTATAATTAATTACAACACAATCCCTGTGGAACTCGTTTATCTGACACTGGTAGCAAGCATTGGTAACGCCAACAGTTCTGGCTTGGTGCACGTCAGTTACTGTGTATTATTGTTGGATGCGAAAGTTGCCTTTGCGGAACCACAATACTGGTCCGGTGCACACTGTGGGTATGTTGTATATTTGTTGCTTACTTCAATATGGCTACTTGGTGTCAGTAGCCCTTCCTTTGTGTTCCCACCTTCCATAGTACCTATGAGTGTTCTAACTGTGATGTGAAAGCTCCAGTCTTGGCAGTTGATGGTCTGGTCAGCTGGCGAGGTGTACTGCTCTGCTGTGCTATCTTAATAAATCTATCTTGTAACCTGAAGACGTGTCCTGCTACCTACCTAAACTACTTACAACATTTTGGCGACAAGAGTGGGATTCCAAGAGGTCGCGGACCTCCTACGTGTTATGTTTTCTTTCTTCTTGTTTTCCATGCCTTAACCTCTTACCAAGTGTTTGAGTTTTTCATTTTTGTTTTATCTGTAAAGGAAGAAGATATGTTGTATATTTGTGCTTCCTTCAATATGGCTACTTGGTGTCAGTTATCACCTTCCCAACCTCCCATAGTACCTATGAGTGTTCTATCTTGTATGTGGAAGTTCTAGCCTTGGCAGTTGATGGTCTGGTCAGCTGGCGAGGTGTAATGCTCTGCTGTGCTATCTTAATAAATCTATCTTGTAACCTGAAGACATGTCCTGCTGCCTACCTAAACTACTTACAACAGGGAAGTTTTAGTCTACCTGTTTCAAGCCAAACCCTTAGTTATGTAGGCCACTCCTCATGGAAAGATTAATCGTTATGTTTCTTAGGCCACACCCCTTTTAGAGACACCCTCCACACCCCTTCTCTCCACTCACCTCTTTTTAACCTGATTAAAGCGCTGACGACAACTGTGTCTTGTAAGAATCCAGTTACTCATTGTAAAAGATAAAAGAAGTTTATTCTAGGGAAAAGGATCCCATCCACAAACAACCTGTCAACAGGATCACATCAAGGCTCCAACTAAAGCTTAAGCCCAGCCACAAGATAACATTCTCTATCACCTGGCAACAGGTGTAGAATCTAAGGATACAAAAGGGGGTGGTGATGGACGGAGCATCGGAACCAAACAAACACTCACACCTAGTCAACAGTTCTGGGTTTAATCCATCACCGTTCTTTAGCCCACTCTGCCACCCCAGTTCAGACATGGCCATATGCAAATCAGTCTGACCCTGTGCCTCATGGGAACAGTCCAGCCCGAACTGCCAAGCCATGCCTTCCCTGGACCGGAATCAAGCTTCCTAGGACCGGTTTCTGGCATTTCAGCCATCTTCAGCCAGGCTTGCTTGAATCCAGTGGCAAAGTGAGCTAGGGACTCAACATCTGAGCATACCCTGCCAACTTATGGCGAACAAAGCGGTACAAAAGGGGGTGATGATGGACGGAGCATCTGAAACAATCAAACACTCACACCCAGTCAACAGATCTGGGTTTAATCCATCACCGTTCTTTAGCCCACTCTGCCACCACAGTTCAGACATGGCCATATGCAAATCAGTCTGACCCTGTGCCTCATGGGAACAGTCCAGCCCGAACTGCCAAGCCATGCTTTCCCTGGACCAGAATCAAGCTTCCTAGGACCGGTTTCTGGCATTTCAGCCAGGCTTGCTTGAATCCAGTGGCAAAGTGAGCAAGGGACTCAACATCTAAGCATACTCTGCCAACTTATGGCGAACAAAGCGGTATAAAAGGGGGTGGTGATGGACGGAGCATCTGAACCAATCAAACACTCACACCCAGTCAACAGATCTGGGTTTAATCCATCACCGTTCTTTAGCCCACTCTGCCACCCCAGTTCAGACATGGCCATATGCAAATCAGTCTTACCCTGTGCCTCGTGGGCACAGTCCAGCCCGAAGTGCCAAACCATGCCTTCCCTGGTCCGGAATCAAGCTTCCTAGGAATCGTTTCTGGCATTTCATCCGTCTTCAGCCAGGCTTGCTTGAATCCAGTGGCAAAGTGAGCAAGGGACTCAACATCTGAGCATACCCTGCCAACTTATGGCGAACAAAGCGGTACAAAAGGGGGTGGTGATGGACGGAGCATCTGAACCAATCAAGCACTCACACCCAGTCAACAGATCCGGGTTTAATCCATCACCGTTCTTTAGCCCACTCTGCCACCCCAGTTCAGACATGGCCATATGCAAATCAGTCTGACCCTGTGCCTCATGGGAACAGTCGAGCCCGAACTGCCAAGCCATGCCTTCCCTGGACCGGAATCAAGCTTCCTCAGGAAAATCTTATTTTGTTAGGTGACTTTAATTGTCATTTGTGCTATGAGATCGGACAGCGCTTGCGAGACACACCCACAAGCTCAGTACCAGAGGAACAGCATATGGAGCATTCCCGATATGTCTGTGACTTAAACGCCCTTTTAAGTACTCATGATGTAATATTTACATTGCAGAAGGCAGTTAGGTCCCCTAATAGTTTTTACCCACCCTCTTATAAAGTAAGGGGCTGTGCCACAACCATTGATTTTATTTTTGTATAATCTATGGGTCACATTATATAGTTTTTTAGGATTTTACATAGTCCTTATAGTGATCATAATCCTCTGGGGCTGTGGGAACAGGGTTCCCAGCTAGTACAAGGCAGCAGAATGGCTGGGACAATATTGTCAATTGATATGGGGAGGCACCTGGAGTAGTCGCAGGTGGATACCAATGCTCTCAACCAATCCCTTTTTCAATTGAGGCAACAGGAGATTATGAAGTGCCTAGAAATATCACCCTCAAATGATGATATAATTAGTTCGTTTATTGCTATTGCCTGGTCAGTGGCTGGCTTGGTAACTGTTCATGTAATCACCCCTGCTCGGATAGCCCAAGATGGTTTGACAGCGGAAGTTCCAAGGCACTGAGGAACCTAAAAACAGCTTTGAAAGATACTCCCCGTAATAGATCACTGGTAGCCATTTGCTGTAATGAATACAAAAATGCTCTTAAGGAACATTGGGGATATTCCAAGATAAATAAGGCTGTGGTTTATTAGCCAAAGCACTCCCACTGACCACCTCATAACTGGCCCTGGACTGACTTAAGGCAGCATCTCTCACCAAACTGATAGAGGATATGGACTTCTTTAAAAGCTGTTTCAGTACAGACTTAGGCATAGGAAAAGCGGGATTCAGTCTAAGATTAAATGTTTCATTAGCATATACAAAGGACCAAAAAAATGTTGATTGATCTTTTAGTGCATTGAAAGTTTCTATTCTCAGGGCAGCCCTAAGTCCACCCTCCTCCCCCCAGGAGAGGGAGTTACCCCACCGCAGAACCGCTGCTAAGCATAAAATAAAAGACAAGACTTAACCAAATTCAAGGCGTAGTGCATGTGGGGCGGCCATAGAGTTTAGATTGCAAATTTGACACAGGATTCTTCCTTCCGCCTTATCAAGTGAGAGCCAATAATTCATATCCAATACCTCAGCAGTATATGTCAGTGAAGGAGGAATTTTAACCGTAAAAACTGATAAAAGATGGCCAAAATGGCGTCTCCCGCAAGTTTTATAAAAATCTGTTTAATGCACTCGCCTGGGAGACAGCCTTACTAACACAGTGTTTAATGTGCTCCAAATCTCTGACTGTTTTGGAAAAAAACCTTCCCCAAATTAAAGGTACAAATCAACCAATTCCAGTTTTTTGGGACCAAGCATCCATTTAAGACATCTCTTTATTCTAAGCCCCTTCTTGCGGAAGACCAACATCGTGCTTTTTGCAATATTCATTTTAAAGATATGGACCTCTGCATATTTACTTAGGGCCTCCAGACGACGTTGCATACCAATGGGCGTTAGATCGAATATTGCAACGTCATCTGCATATAATAGAGAGCCAACGGGCACTGTACCGATTCTGGAGGCATCCCCCCCTCACAGAGTTCAAAGTCCGGGGAGATCAGCAATATACAAAGACAACAAGAGTGGTGCTAATAAGCAACCCTGCTTAAGCCTACTGTATGTCCTGATTTTACATGAAAACCCCCGCAAGCCTCCCATCAGAACCTGGCACCAGGTATCTGTATGCAGTTCCATAATAAGGCCCAGGAGATGATGTGGTATGCCAAGAAGAAGCTTTCTCCACAGCGTTTGGCAATCCACTTTGTCAAACGCCGTGGAGAAATCACTAAAAGCTGTATAAACTGACATACCTCGTGAGAAAACATATTTCTCTACAATAGTCTGAACGACCGCTATATTGTCCAAGGTACCATGGTTCTTTCTAAAAACCAGCTTTTTCCGGTGGGAGAATAATCTGATCATAAGTCCATTGTTACAGATGACATAACATACTTTTTGTTAATAATTTGCCTGAGGTATCCAGCCGCGCAGTCTGTCTAAAGTTAGCCGGCAGAGTTTTCGGTCCCTTTTATATAGAGGGACTATAATACACCCCTGCCAAGAGGGGGGATTTTATTCGTGAGAAAACAATAGTTAAACAGTTTATCTAATAAATCACCCCATCCATCTGGCTCCTTTTTGATTAGTGCAATCGGGACTCCATCCGGCCCTTGTGCACCGGAGGTTCTTGCATTCTTTATGTAATTTACCTGATGGGGGCCAAATTCAGTAAATTCAGTAAAAGTAGATTTAACCCCATCAGTCATCACGGGAAAAACTGGGCTGTTATTTTTGTATAATAGGGAGATGCAGTCCATCCAGTCCTTTTCTGGAATCGGTATGGGAAAGGGCCCTTGAATCACAATATTCCGCGATCATAGTAAGCAGTACCATCCAACTTTTCAGTTTGTCTGCTGAGGATGGTGGGAGACTTAACACATATAGAACCCAAACTTTAGGTTACAAGAAGGGAACATTACTTTTGCAACAAACAATCCATATACATCGCTATAGCGAGAGAAAACATAGGAAGATAATGTAACCAAAGGTATACCTTACTTAAACATATATATATATATATATATCTTCACTGAAAAAACCATAGGTTTCAGGAGTTATATAGTTAGGAATTAGCTTTTTAAAAACCTGTGAAATTCACTCAAAGAACTATAAGTTTTTGTGGTGTTATAGTTAGCTGGACATTTTACTCATACAAAACCATTGAAATTGCTCCTATATAGTTAGTTGTACTAACTATATTTCGCGCACCCGCAATCCACTGCTGATGATGTCACATATTAGATAATTCATGACATGGTCAGTGACATCACTGATGACATCTCAAATGACATCACTGATGACATCATCCAGTGAATGTGGTTTGCTTCGTTATTTAAATATGCATTATATATATATATAGCAATTTGCATTGAAGAATAAGTGGATATATATAAATAAATATTTGGATGGAGGATTTAGTAGCAGTGTAATTGACTGTTTACTTGACCAATTTATAATGTCTCACTAAATATAGTGGATAGTGACTAAACTGTGTGAATATCAGTATCACTTTGTCGGTTGTTGTGTAAACTGATTCTACAGTTGGTTACTAGCTATGTGAAAGTCTATATTAGTTATTGATTAGTTAACTGAGTATTTGTATGGGAGTGTGAAAGTGTGTGTGGTTCGGTGGGGGGTGTGTGAATGTCCAAAGATGTGTGAATAGATGATTCAGTAGATATATGAAGTTAAAACTACATGTTCTAACAGTTGTTTGGGTGAGTGAATATCTTTATGGGTGTGGTGATGAGCAAATATATTTCTCAATGGTACAGGTCCAACAAACTAGAAAAATAAAAGGCAGTGTATGTGTCAGTTGTAGTATATAAATAAGTATACATAAGACACAATGATTGTGTGAGTGACTGTATGGATAACTGTATACTTGTAATAATGATATTATAATTCACTAAGTATGACTTACTATCTAAATAAATAGAAGAAGTGGTGTTTGTATATGTGTTTTGCTAAGTAAATATGTCAGTATGATCCATTGTTTGCATAAGTGAGTAGGATGACTTCATATGTGAATAGGATGCGTGCTGTTGTTTAATGTCGATATAGATGTATACGTATTTTTGATAGTGTTCTATTGTTCATTGACAGCATGTATGAGTGAATCCATAGGTAAGTGATTAGATGTGTGTATACATCTATGAATCACTGAGTGGATTTTTAGATACTTGTATTGCTGTGACAATGGATTTAAATATGATACTCTGTATTTTACAAAGAGTGATGAAAAATTGTAATAGTGTATGAAAAGGTGTATGTGATTGTCACGTGGATGATGTCATCAGTGATGTCATCCGTGATGTCATTTGAGATGTCATCAGTGATGTCACTGACCATGTCATGAATGATCTAATATGTGACATCATCAGCAGTGGATTGCGGGTGCGCGAAATATAGTTAGTACAACTAACTATATAGGAGCAGTTTCAATGGTTTTGTTTGAGTAAAATGTCCAGCTAACTATAACACCACAAAAACTTATAGTTTTTTGAGTGAATTTCGAAGGGTTTTTTAAAAGCTAATTCCTAACTATATAACTCCTGAAACCTATGGTTTTTTCAGTGAATTTCAAAGGTTTTTTAAATGCTAATTCCTAACTATATAAGGCCTGAAACCTATGGTTTTTTCAGTGAATTTGCAAGGTTTTTTAAATGCTAATTCCTAACTATATAAGGCCTGAAACCTATGTTTTTTTCAGTAAATTTCAAAGGTTTTTTAAATGCTAATTCCTAACTATATAAGGCCTGAAACCTATGGTTTTTTCAGTGAATTTGCAAGTTTTTAAAAAAATGCTAATTCCTAACTATATAAGGCCTGAAACCTATGGTTTTTTCAGTGAATTTCAAAGGTTTTTTAAATGCTAATTCCTAACTATATAAGGCCTGAAACCTATGGTTTTTTCAGTGAATTCGCAAGGTTTTTTAAATGCTAATTCCTAACTATATAAGGCCTGAAACCTATGGTTTTTTCATTGAATTCGCAAGGTTTTTTAAATGCTAATTCTATTAGCGGATAACGTTTTTATATATTAAAACGTTTTTTAAATCTCAAATGCCTGCTTTGCTAACAGAGTTTTTAAGCACAGGCTCTTTTGTCTCTGGTGGCCATCTTGCGAGACTGCATATCAGAATTTTTTTAATGAAATATAAGAGGATTTGAGAAGTCACTCAAAATGTGCCCTAATTTTTCTTTCTTCAGCACTAATCATAATTTCTATGGCAAAATGAACCCCCTCATTTTGTTCCTTTGCAAATTAAATGTTTTAAGTGTTAACACTTTATTCCAATCAAGATGACTTCAGGTGTGCCATACTTTTGTCATAAGTAAGACTGTTAGCGCTCTAGTTGTTCTTTAGAACACTCTGGGACATTCTGTCATTGGGCTATAGTTGGGCTACATCTGGCTGATATTTGGGCTACATTTGTTTTTTTTGTCTCTGGTGGCCATCTTTGGGCTACATTGGGCTACATTTGGGCTCTAACATATATATAGCCCAATGTAGCCCAATATATATTTTTTCAAAGTTAATTTTCGTAAAAACCACTGGAGCACATATCTTGAGACATAGCAAAGGCACATCGGGCTACCAGTCCCTACAATTTTGCCAAGTTTGGTGGAAAACCATTCAGCCGTTCGTGCTAAAAGTGAGTCCAACCGCCCTATGGAAATTAACATGGGGAAAACACGTTTTGGGACCCCCCTTTTATCTCGGCCCCCGCTTGACGAATCCCCCCCAAACTTTCAGGGAAGGACCGGAGCGCCGCGAGGCGAAGTTAAGGAAAATTTCAGGAAGATTCCTCAACCGGCGCCAAAGTTATTCCCAATAGAATGTTGCGATTTCCCTATGGAAAACAATCCTAACTATATATACCTACTGGCTATCGCCAGTAGGTAATATATTGATACATATATATATATATATATACATATACTTAAACCTATATAGCTTAATATGTGCAACTATCATAAAGAAAACAAAAGTTTCTTTCGAAACTGCCCGCTGAGGTGCTCTCAAATTACCGCCCCATTTCACTCCTCCCGTTGATGAGTAAAATGGCAGAGAGTCATATTAACACTCAGCTAGTGGAATACCTCGATAAACACGCCATTCTTGATCCCTCTCAGTCAGGGTTTAGACCCAACCACTCCACAGAGACAACCCTTATTGGGGTCACAGATCATATTAGAATGGCTTTAGATGCTAATAAAGCAGTGATACTGGTTTTTATTGGACCTGACAGCAGCCTTTAAAACTGTCTCTCATTAGAAACTGGGCAAATGAGGGAGGCCGGTCTGCAGGGACAAGCACTTAATTGGTTGGTCAGTTTCCTTGACCAACGCACTCAGACCATCAACTTTGGTCCATTCCATTCCCACATCTTAAAACTCACTAGGGTGAGCCCAACTTTGTTTAATATCTATGTGGCCTCCCTTGCCAAGGTTATTAGGGAGTACGGCTTTGTTGCAGGGATTCAGCTCCTACACAGAACTGTGCACAGAGACCCAGGACCTCAGTGAATTGTGTGGACCAAAATACTCACCTCAGTACCCAGAAACCCTAACCAGCTAGCATCAGTGTCACATTAGCTCTTCATCCTATAGCAAAGGAACCAATGATTAGACAACCCAGAACATGCGACTTAGGTTATACTCAGGGATGGTGGGAAGCAAGAACACTATTTCATTATTTATTTATTTATTTTATTTATTTGCTTATTAAGCGCCTGATTCAATTCCCGAAGGGATATCTCTGCGCTTTTTTTTGCTTCTGCTGTCTGGGCGCTGTTGACTTTCAGTTGTGAGGAAGAGTAGGAAAGGGGGATTGTGTTAGGGCAATGTGAAAAGGTATGTTTTACGTTTTTTTCGGAAAGATTCAAGGCTAGGGATCAGTTTCAATGCAATTGGTAAAGAATTCCAGAGTATTGGTCCTTTGTATGATAGAGCTCGTCCGCCTTGTCTGGCTCTTCTCACTTTTGGAACCTGTAGCAGTAGATGGTTGCTGGGATGTATGGTGCAAATATTTTCTCCAGATATTTGGGACCTGCACCGAGCAAACATCTATGTATCATGCAGCATATTTTGAACTTGATGCGCTGCTTCACCGGCAGCCAGTGAAGTTGGTGCAAAAGGGGACGAGAGGGGGTTCTAGGGGGAGCGTTTAGAGCCGATACTCTCATACCAGTCCACAACAGGAGTAAAAAGAGACACGGTAAAGGTTAAAATATTTATTTTAACGACGTGCTCTAAGATGCAGTATCTTTGCTAACATAAGCAGACGTATGATTAGAAATAATATGATCAGCATTGTTACAATTCCATAAAACACAAAAGTAGAAATCATATTACAATAATGGTGAAAATAGGTCTCATAGTGCCTATTATAACACCCTCCCTAGTTAGGAACTATGTTTTATAAAATACTAGCTTACCAGTCGCGCGATGCTGCGATCTCCGAAGAAAAGAAATTCAAGGAAACTCGTTATGATAACATTCAATTTACAATGTGTCATTTTTATTGAAACTTATTCATTTTAATATGGAACACATTTCAAAGTGTTGTTTTAATTCTATTTATTTATTCGAGTGCTTGTGGATACACGATTTTTTGTTTTTCCGTCTGGTGCGTACATCAGTATTCGAAAGATTATGAGGGCCCTGGGGGGGCCGATATTTCAAAAAATTGTATGCCAGAAACCTTTACGGGAGTGTGCTCAACAACTTCCCAAAGTTTCCTGGCGGTCGGATGAATGCTGTTTTAATTCTATTTATTTATTTATTGGAGTGCTTGTGGATACACGATATTTTGTTTTTCCGTCTTGTGCGTACATCAGTATTTGAAAGATTATGAGGGCCCTGGGGGGCCGATATTTAAAACAATTTTATGCCAGAACGCTTTGCGGGAGTGTACTCAACAACTTCCCAAAGTTTCATGCCGATCGGATGAATGGTGTTTTAATTCTATTTATTTATTCGAGTGCTTGTGGATACACGATTTGTTGTTTTTCCGTCTGGTGCGTACATCAGTATTCGAAAGAATATGAGGGCCCTGAGGGGCCGATATGTAAAAAAATATTATGCCAGAAACCTTCGCGGGAGTGTACTTAACAACTTCCCAAAGTTTCATGGCAATCGGATGAATGATGTAGTAATGCATAAAGAACAAACAGACAGACAGACAGACAGACATTTGTTTTTATATATATATAGAATAGAAGGTCTCTTAGGCTTGTGTGAGGGACCCCATACCTCCAAGATCAGCAGAAATGGATCACATCAGGATCTGCAAAAGCTCTCTGTCTCTCTGGAAAAACGGGATTCTTCCAAGTGTCTGAAATCATGCATACAGTGCAATATTAAAGGCGCCAGAATCGCGTTGGCTGCAGCTGCATGTGTGTTATGTCAGCCCGAACAACAGCTACCTTGTTATGATAACCTTAGAGGCTTTAGCACTCACTGTGCAGAGTAGGGTCGCGATGTAAGTCTAGGGATGTCGAAAACAAGCCATTCTCATGTGAAGCATTTCACGTAGCCTAACTTACAACAACAGCTATATGTGGTGTTGTGTGCAAAAAGCAGCATAAAGGTAAAATGGCGTTTAAACTTCTAATAAGCCTATGCTAACATAGCAATGTGCGTAATAAGGCCCAGCCCTCACTACAGCTTCACTCCTTTTTCCTAAGCTGACGATACCCAATTGATCCTGTCTTTTGATAAGGACTCTGAGTATATTGAACAGCGTTTTACTAAGGGGATGTCAGCGATTGCAGAGTGGATGACGATCCACTGTTTGCAATTAAATGCACCAAGACAGAAATCTTGTTGTTTGGGTCAGCCCAGAATTTCTGGTCCCCTGGGTGGTGGCCTGCAACATTGGGCTCAGCTCCTACCCTTACCTTGGTGGCAAACAACCTGGGAGTATGCTTGGATGTGTTGTAATCCATGAAGGACCAAGTGATGACTACAGCAGGGACTTCTTACCATACACTAAACCTTTTGCACAGAGTTTTCCGGTGGCTGCCTCTGTCTGTACAAAGAACCCTGATTCGGGCTTTGATCATGGTCCGCTTAATTATTGTAATGCACTGCTGGTATCTGCAAATGAGTCGCTACTAACCAGATTGCAGCTTGTACAAAATGTGGCGGCTCGCCTGGCCCTAAAAATAACACCTTGCACCTCTTCAGGCCCATTGCTACAACAACTTCACTGGCTCACCATTCGCCAGAGAATTAATTTTAAGCGTTACTGTCTCTCCCATAAAGCTTTATATGGTGCAATCCCCAGCTACCTAGCAAATAAATGTAAAATCTACCGTCCGAATCGTCATCTTAGATCGGAAGGTAAAGGGTTGGTGGTGGTTCCCCGGTTTAAGAAATTTAGAACCGGAGGTAAAACCGTTGTCCATCTAACCTCAAAATTGTGGAATACCTTGCCCGAGGAACTACGCAATTGCTCCAACTTACTGTGTTTCAGGAAACTCCTGAAAACAGTACTGTTCAGAGCTTAATTTTGTCTGCCCATGTTTATCTGGCTATCCTGCTCCTATAGATCGGAGATACCCCTTCGGGGGTGATTCTTGAGCTTTATTAGTCCCAATACAAATACAAATAAGTCCCAATACAAGGCAAGAAAGAGGCTTACCTTAATGGAAAAGATGGCGAAATACTGCCTAGCCCAACGCTGCAACAGCATCTTGTGCGGATTCCAGGCAATAGTGCAGCGTGAAGGTAGGCGTGGTACTCCAGGTTGCAGCACGACAAATCTTTATCAACGTTACCCCTGCGAAGAGGGCTGTTGAAGTTGTAAACGCTCTGGCAGAGTGAGTGTTTATTATCCATTTCAAAGGCTTGCTGGCCTTCATATGACAGAATTGGATCGCAGCAGATATCCATCTTGCGACAGTGGCTTTTCTTATTGCAGTCCCTTCTCTGCCTTGGCCATAAGCAACAAGCAGTTGATCAGTTTTTCGAATGTCCTTACTTATTTAAAGATAAAACTTAAGGCAGCGTTTGACATCATGTGTATGAAGCGCCTGCTCCGCAGGAGTTGAATGTTGCGGAAAGAAAGACCAGAGTATAACCGGCTTATTGAGGTTGAACTGAGAAGGCACTTTAGGGATAAACGTGGGTTTAGTCCTTAAAATGACAGCATTGTCCTTGAATATCAAGAAAGGTTTCTTGATTGTGAAAGCCTGGATCTCGCTCACCCTCGTGGCAGTAGTAAGGGCCAGAAGAAGGGCGACTTTCCATAGGAGGTATTTCAAATCAACTTTTAATGGGTTCAAGTGGCCTTTTTATGAGCTGTGTGAGAACCACATTTAAGTTCCATTCTGGGGGAGGTGCCCGCAATGGGAGAAAAACACGTAATAGTCCTTTCATGAATTGTTTGACAAGGCTTGATGCATACAGAGTAATGCCACACAAAGCTCTTCTATAGCGAGAGATGAAGCTAGATGCACTTTGACCGACGAGAAAGCTAAACCTGATTTTGACAACGAGAGAAAATACAGTAAAATCTGTTGCGGGGAAATCTGAAATGGATGTAGATTATTTTGATGGCAACAAACACAGAATCTTTTCCATTTAAGCTTGTATGTCTTATTGGTGCTTTCCGCTCTAGATTTTGAGAGAATGTCTTTACACTCCTGAGAAATACTCACGTCCTTGAATTACATGTATTCAGGAGACAGGCATGCAAATCTAGAGATTTCGAATTCAGATGATGCACTTGACAGTTGTCTCTGGATAGAAGCGGGGAGACAGCTGCAGACAAATAGGTCTTGTTTCTGAGAGGTAAAGAAGTTCCGGAAACCAACGCTGCCTGGGCCACCTGGGTGCGATGAGAATCAGGCGGCACTTCATTTGGTCAGTACTCTGGGAACCAATGTGATGGGGAGAAAAGCGTAGGCATAAATCCCTGACCATCGCATCGAAAGGGCATTGTCCTGAAATCCTGGGAGGGGGTACCTGCTGGCATAGAACCAGCATTTGGTATCGGTGTTCTTGGCAAACAGGTCGATATCTGGTTTCCCACATTGAGCAAGCACTCTTCAACTGGACTTGATTGAGTTCCCATTCGTGGCAATTGTCTGTCACTCTGCTGAGAGCCTCTGCCAGCGTGTTGTGTAGACCTGGAACATGCTCAGCTTTGAGAGAGATTCATTGTTCTGTTGCCCAATCCCACAGTTCCTGCGCTTCGGTAGAAAGCGTGAGAGATTTTGTTCCTCCCTGTTTGTTTATGTAAAACATACTGGTCGTGTTGTCCGTACGGACCAGTACAGAGGAGCCCGCTATCCTCGGAAGGAAAACCTGTAAGGAGAGGAATATGGCCTTTAACTGCAGGCTGTTGATAAGTCTTTGCTTTTAGGCATTGAACCATTTGCCTTGCATTTGAAGGTCCTGCAAATGGCCTCCCCAGCCCTCCATGGAGGCATCCGTTATCAGGGTGAAATCTGGTATTTCTTGTAAGAAAGTCAATCCTTTTGAAAGGTTTGGGGTATGGTATCACCATTTCATTGCGGTCTTCATGGCTGGGGTAATGCGAATGATATCTTCGAAAGATCCTAATGTTTGAAGCCATTGTTTCTGTAATTCTTCCTGGAGAGTCTCATTTTGAGTCTGCCCAAAGGAACCAGATTGATCGCGGACGAGCACATCCCCAGCAGAGACTTGTATTTTCTCACTGAAATGGACCTTTTCCTTGAAATGCTCTTTCCCAAAAGATTTAGCTGGATTTGAAGTTACTCTGACAAGAATGCTTTGCATTGAACCGTGTCCAGTCTGGCTCCCAGGAAAGGTACTGTTTGACTGGGGATGAAAGAGAATTTTCTGACGTTGACCGTTAAACCTAGTTTGTTGAACAGTCGTAAACAAGCTTTGGTGGTTCTGGACGCTTGTTTTGTTGTGGAAGCCTTTAACAGCCAGTCATCTGTTGAGAACGTAAAGCTGCCACCACCGGTGCCAGGCCTTTAGTAAATATCCTGGGCGCCTACTTGAGACCAGAAGGAAGAACCTTGAATTGGTAGTGGGTACCAGCCACTTCGAATCCGAGGAATTTTTGATGTTTCCGATGAATGGGGATGTGGAAATAAGCATCTTCCAAATCGAGGGAAATCATGAAATCTCCTTTGTTGAGATGTCGTAAGATCTTGGTCAAAGTTACCATCCTGAAAGCTTTCTCCCTTAGAAATTTGTTTAACCTTCTGAGATCCAAAATCGGACTCCATTCCCCTGACTTTTCATGATCAAAAAGAAACGGGAATAGAATCCTTGCCCTCTTTGCAGAGTTGGAACTTCCTCTATGGCTCCTTTAACAAGCATAATCTTTGTTTCCTTCTGCAATAGGTGAAGACGAGGGGGAGGGGTTCCGCCGGTGTTGTAGTTGAAGGTTTTTGTATGAACTCCAGTGTGTGACAGAAGGCGACCAAATCTATTACCCAACGGTCCGATGTTATACTCTCCCATTGTTGGGAGAAAAATGGATATCTTCGTACCAACAGGAGGAGAAATTGAAGGGGAAGCTGGTACCCTGGTAAAATCATTGTCTTCTTCCATTGTCTCTGCTTTGAGTCAATGTTCTCTTTCGACCCCCTTGGCGAGAGAAACCAGCCGTAGCCGATTTACAGTAGGGAGCAGGTTGATAGGTTTGCCTATATCAGTGGTTACCAATCTGTGCGCCGCGGCGCCCTGGTGCGCCCCCAGAAGTAGCCAGGGGCGCCGCAACACAATGCGTCAATATCCCCTATGCTCTTAATTGCGTTTTGTAAGCTCCCTTTCTAAAATATGTTTTGCTAAAGTTAGATGAAATTCCCTCTAGTACCGCTAGGTGGCAGTGCAACATGCAGAAAAGCACAAGAATCGCTCCTGTATGTCAGATTTTGCCGCAGTTAATACAAACTATGAGCAATGAGAAAATATAAACACACGCACAAAGGGAAAGCAATTTAAATCATAGAACAAGTAAGTGACCCATTAACAGAGTTCACTGAAGTTACCAGTGTATGCAATTGATGAGAAAAGATCTGTTATTCTTAGTCGTCTCCTTTTCATGAAAGAGTCATGAGAATCATTAGCTATAAGAAAGCTATGTGTGTATTTGGGAACTCCAGTGCTTTGAGCATTAATTTACAAGGTTGGATTGCATCTTGGTCTGTGGTTAAAAGTGATTCAAGCGTGACAATATCCTCAGCAGGAATTCACTTGATGCTTAGCCTCCCAGTGCTTCCTGACCTTCAAAAATTGCAGCAACTAGAAATGATTTGCCTTTTGCTTTGTCAGAGTTCCTGACATTTCTGCACTTTAGGGACACCCAAATTTCGAATTATTCTTGCATATAGTAACCCACACTTTTTAAAGAAAGTGTGACCTGCAACAAGCAGCCCAGGTCATATATAGTGAGGCTTCCAACTAGTCCCACTTTTGCTTCCGTATGAAGATCCCTCAGTTACACAAGTCCCAATTACCTGGCTCGTACATAAAATTAAATAGACATGGAAAGAGGCACTCCAGTGGAGATTCATGGAGAGTGTTGCAGTGGTACCTGCCTTTCAAGCTGTATTTAAGGTGGAGCGAAAACGGGGTGCAGAACTGCAGATCCTGTTCAGTCTCTAGTTTTAGCTTGTAAGCTGTCTTGCTTTCGTTCTGACATAAGTCCTGAACAGCCTCTGCCTGCTGCGGACCTGGTTGAAAAGACGGACGTCAAGCTTCCTGCCATCACAGGCGAGATTAAAATTATCAAAGCTATCAGTAGCTGGTAGCGCCGTTTGGGATCGCTGTCTTGCGTAGTTATATTTTTCTATGTTGCTTGTACGATTTATTTTACCATCACCAACATGTACAAAGAATGGGAGCCACCGGCAACCCCAGAACACGGCCTCTCCCTGCTGACGAGGGGTGATACCCCGAAACACGTGTCCAGGGATGGCGAAGACAGCGAAGATAGCAGAGAATCAAAAGAAGATGCATCGCGGAACACGTAACTACATTTACCATAGTCCTTAGGGGCGATACCGCTGGTGTGTGAGTAGTGTGCGACCCCCACCCCCAATTGTAATGTTAAAGCTCCCTCGAGCAGTTGCTGACGAGCCTGGGACCCCGCACCTACGCGCCTGAGTGGTACTAAACCTGGCAGATATTTGGCAGCCACCGGCAACCCCAGAACACGGCCTATCCCTGCTGACGAGGGGTGATACCCCGAAACACGTGTCCAGGGATGGCGAAGACAGCGAAGATAGCAGAGAATCGAAAGAAGATGCATCGCGGAACACGTAACTACATTTACCATAGTCCTTAGGGGCGATACCGCTGGTGTGTGAGTAGTGTGCGACCCCACCCCCAATTGTAATGTTAAAGCTCCCTCGAGCAGTTGGCTGACGAGCCTGGGACCCCGCACCTACGCGCCTGAGTGGTACTAAACCTGGCAGATATTTGGCAGCCACCGGTAACCCTAGAACACGGCCTATCCCTGCTGACGAGGGGTGATACCCCGAAACACGTGTCCAGGGATGGCGAAGACAGCGAAGAAAGCAGAGAATCGAAATAAGATGCATCGCGGAACACGTAACTACATTTCCATAGTCCTTAGGGGCGATACCGCTGGTGTGTGAGTAGTGTGCGACCCCACCCCCAATTGTAATGTTAAAGCTCCCTCGAGCAGTTGGCTGACGAGCCTGGGACCCCGCACCTACACGCCTGAGTGGTACTAAACTTGGCAGATATTTGGCAGCCACCGGCAACCCCAGAACACGGCCTATCCCTGCTGACGAGGGGTGATACCCCGAAACACGTGTCCAGGGATGGCGAAGACAGCGAAGATAGCAGAGAATCGAAAGAAGATGCATCGCGGAACACGTAACTACATTTACCATAGTCCTTAGGGGCGATACCGCTGGTGTGTGAGTAGTGTGCGACACCACCCCCAATTGTAATGTTAAAGCTCCCTCGAGCAGTTGGCTGACGAGCCTGGAACCCCGCACCTACGAGCCTGAGTGGTACTAAACCTGGCAGATAATTGGCAGCCACCGGCAACCCCAGAACACGGGCTATCCCTGCTGATGAGGGGTGATACCCCGAAACACGTGTCCAGGGATGGCGAAGACAGCGAAGATAGCAGAGAATCGAAAGAAGATGCATCGCGGAACACGTAACTTCATTTACCATAGTCCTTAGGGGCGATACCGCTGGTGTGTGAGTAGTGTGCGACCCCACCCCCAATTGTAATGTTAAATCTCCCTCGAGTAGTTGGCTGACAAGCCTGGGACCCCGCACCTACGCGCCTGAGTGGTACTAAACCTGGCAGATATTTGGCAGCCACCGGCAACCCCAGAACACGGCCTATCCCTGCCGACGAGGGGTGATACCCCGAACCACGTGTCCAGGGATGGCGAAGACAGCGAAGATAGCAGAGAATCGAAAGAAGATGCATCGCGGAACACGTAACTACATTTAACATAGTCCTTAGAGCGATACCGCTGGTCTGTGAGTAGTGTGCGACCCCACCCCCAATTGTAATATTAAAGCTCCCTCGAGCAGTTGGCTGACGAGCCTGGGACCCCGCACCTACGCGCCTGAGTGGTACTAAACCTGGCAGATATTTGGCAGCCACCGGCAACCCCAGAACACGGCCTATCCCTGCTGACGAGGGGTGATACCCCGTAACACGTGTCCAGGGATGGCAAAGACAGCGAAGATAGCAGAGAATCGAAAGAAGATGTATCGCGGAACACGTAACTAAATTTACCATAGTCCTTAGGGGCGATACCGCTGGTGTGTGAGTAGTGTGCGACCCCACCCCCAGTTGTAATGTTAAAGCTCCCTCGAGCAGTTTGCTGACGCGCCTGGGACCATGCACCTACGCGCCTGAGTGGTACTAAACCTGGCAGATATTTGGCAGCCACCGGCAACCCCAGAACACGGCCTATCCCTGCTGACGAGGGGTGATACCCCGAAACACGTGTCCAGGGATGGCGTAGACAGCGAAGATAGCAGAGAATCGAAAGAAGATGCATCGCGGAACACGTGACTACATTTACCATAGTCCTTAGGGGCAACACCGCTGGTGTGTGAGTAGTGTGCGACCCCACCCCCAATTGTAATGTTAAAGCTCCCTCGAGCAGTTGGCTGATGTGCCTGGGACCCCGCACCTACGCGCCTGAGTGGTACTAAACCTGGCAGATATTTGGCAGCCACCGGCAACCCCAGAACACGGCCTATCCCTGCTGACGAGGGGTGATACCCCGAAACACGTGTCCTGGGATGGCGAAGACAGCGAAGATAGCAGAGAATCGAAAAAAGATGCATCGCGGAACACGTAACTACATTTACCATAGTCCTTAGGGGCGATACCGCTGGTGTGTGAGTAGTGTGCGACCCCACCCCCAATTGTAATACAAAGAATGGGACTTATGCATGGTATAGATGCCTCTGTACTCCGGAGGCCGGGCTTACATTCCCCCCACCCGCCCAAAAAAAAAGTAACATAATGGGGAGCCGAGGCTAACAGCCAATAGGTCAAGGGAGCCACAGGCCGAAAGAGTTTGGGAACCACTGGCCTATATAGTGTCTGGTAGGGCTGGTTTGTTGCGCTCTTTGGTAATTCCCTCTGTAAGTGAAAAACCCACGTCCTTTAGCTTCTTTGAATGGAATCTTTCTGCATTGAAGGGAACCTAAAGATTTGGCCGTGTCTGTACCCTTTTTTATGGAAAGAAGCGCTTCATCTATTTGTTTGCCGAATAAAGCTTCTCCGTCATATGCCATATCCTATGCCATATCCAGAACTTTTGTTTGGACCTCTGGTCTAAATGTGGTTGCCTTTAACCATCCCTGTTGACGTGACACAGCCGCTCCTGCCAGTTGACGGAAACCCGTGTTGGCTATGTCCATAGCACAATCAATGGTTTCAGAGGCTGCTCGTTCTCCTTCTATAAGGATTTTCTGCATTCCTGCTTCCTGTCCTCAGGAATAAGATCTAGTGGAGAAGCCATATCAAACCACATCTGTCTGTGATAACGTCCGATTATAGCCAAAGCGTTGGCTGCTTTGATAGTGGTCGCAGCCATGATGGAGAAACGCTTTCCAATAAAGTCAAGCTTACGCCCTTCCTTTTCCGGAGGAGTGGAGATCGGGGTGACCAGGTTCTTAGACCGCCTTTGTGCTGCCTGTGAAATAACTGAGTCCGATTTCGGATGTCCAATCAAACACGAAGGAGAATTTCCCAGAGCTCTGTATTTTTAGGTCTCGCCTCAGCCAGCGCATGCACGGCTCTGGTGAGACTTTTAGTAAGTGGGTTTGAAAAATCCGACCACACGCTTTTTGGGTGGCCTAAAGTGTGCGGTTACGCGCACAGTTACGAGCAGAGGCGCCATCTGGCTTTCCGCACTCGTCATGGTCGCGGGCACCATTACAGCGCGCGATCACTTTCACTTTCGCGTGCACCACTCACGTGCTTTTTATTTCCTTTTAGCGCGCGCGCACACACAACTCCCGGGCTTCTTTCTTTTTGAGATACAAGGGCTTTGTTGGAACCTTCGCTTTGGTTGAGGTGAAGTCTTGCTTCCACATCGGTCTCTGTGGCTTTGCCGCAGTTGAACTGGGTTTCAGAGTCACTGCTGTGCGAAGCTAGTCGTGTTTCCCTGTAAATATAGATCAGCACAGTCTGATACTGCCTTAGTGTTATTGTCCTCCCCCTCCCTGTCTGGGCCTCATCGTCACCTCCCTCTCTCGGTATCGCTGCCCTTTTCCCTCCCACTCTGTTTTGTGCGCTTGATGTGTCTGAGCCGCTCCCCACCCCCTCCGCCTATTTCTATTTCCAGACAGTCACTCTGCATGTCCCAGGCGTACAGCCTCTCTTCCCTCCCAGTCCCACAAGTGGCAGTTAGGGCGGGGGCTCTGCTGAGCCTGCCAACTCCGACCTTAGCAGGCCTCACATGACTCGCGAAATTTCCCAAGCATTACATCACCTGGGAACCGGGGACAACAGCCCTCTTAAAAGGGCGAAGCCCAGGCATGCACGCCTCAGCAGCCTCAGGGGGAGGGACCGTATGAGGAAGCGCACTAAAATAACTAGTAGGCAGATAGACTCCAGCTTCTGGCAAAGGGTATTTTTTTTGCAGTTTTATATAGGGCAAACTCGGCCCGAAGGTATTGGAGCGCTTTAAATGACCATGTTACATTACGGAAGGACACATTCCGCCTGGAAGGTATGTGGTACCACGTATACAGCAGTCTTCGCTATCTGTAGTGCTGTGATATATCCTCTACACCTTGCACAATACCCAGTATGTCACTCCCTTTTTTAACGACAGAGCCTACCCAGTCTGCCCTACAGTATACTGACAACCTTCACACTTTACCGCGTATCCAGCAACAGTGTGTGTGTGAGTGAGACAGTGTTCTCCTCCACTCCGCACCATTTAATACAGCATGCCATACATTGTCCAGGTACAGCCTTCACATCCTGAGCTACAAAATGAGATGCATATACCAGAGTCTACCACGCCTGTACTTTACACCCCCAGCCTGTTGTATGGTAAGCAATACATATTCCATGTCACAGCCTACTTAGTTTTACAGCATGTGGCATCAAATTGTCCAACACAATGTATACCCTACCCTGCCTGTACCACAGCATGTGACAAGTTGCCCACATTACAACCCGCTAATCGTATGGTGCAGGTCTTCAAGATGCAACGCTATGGCACAGCCTACCCTGCCTATAATATGGTATGTGATACTCTGCAGGCCACTGCCTGCTCTGCTTGTGCTACAGTCTGTAATACCTGTCCATGCCAAGGCCTTTCCAGTTTGCAGCAATCTAAGCGCAAGGCAGAACAATTGACTGTAGATAGGGCAGGTTTGCAATAAAACATACTCCAAATAGAAACAAAAACCCCATCTCATTAACAGTCCGCCACCCTCAAATCTCCCTGATTTCCCAACCCTTACTCCACTGTACAATTCAAACCACCAATCACCCTTTGTCGTTCTTCACCCATGCGTCCTTACATACCATACACTCACACTTCTTATAATCCTTAGCCCCTGCACCTTCTGAGATGTCCCATTCCCTAGTCTCCTTTCCCTGCCGCTGTACTCTCTGGATCCAGCAACGTGGGTAACCCACCCAGGATATGCAGGAAACCCCAACAAGGTGTTTTCCTGCCCCACTACAAACAAAAACAATATTCCCTTGTTGATCCCATAACGGCTCTCCTAAAATACTTTCCACCATTTCTATCAAGCCCAAATAATCATGTTTTTTAACCTAAAAAGACAAATGCACAGCATCTGAGTGATATATTACGAACTCCACAACAATGTTTGTGTGAGCCAATACCCCAAAACTGCTCTCTACAAAATACTTTCATCTCTCCATTTAACTTTTTTCCTGCTCGGTTCATGGTTCAGTGCTTCAAAGCCTCTCTTCACACTCTTCTGGGCTTACATTCTGTCCAGATAATGTACGTGTTAGCCCACAACTGTTTCAAACACAGGAAATCCACAGTCATCTTAAACAATGCCAGACGCAACAGCTGCATTATTTAATTATCCGCTAAATGTATAATTAACTCACCAAAACAATCTCTGCGCATGAAGTTTTGGCAAATAACGGCGGCAGTTGATCTCAGCGCATACCGCTATGTCCCCACCTAGAGACAGCTTCTTAGCTACTGTGTAATTGAAGAGCTCTTCCAATTGGATGACAATTGGCCTTTTTGGCCACCCATTTTATAAATGAATGCTCCCCAATCCATCGTACACCTTTGCTGGCATACAGCTTTGAAAACTTAGTACGAGAAAACAAACCACTAAATAATGAAACAAACCTTATCGCCTCCTGTAACTCCTAAGATGGTCTAATATATTGCTTGCAGAAAGCAGAGTTCCATCCACTTATATGCCTAATATCCTCCATAGTATAGTCTAATCTATCCACCTGTGTTACCGCACCAATCTTAAATAGAGGAGTTTCATGTTGCTCTGCCTGCAAACCTAAAGCCTTTAACACCTTCCGGAAAACCCCAGCATGTTCGACACCATCAGCCTCCTATCATTCACATGCCTCCGATCACTATTTACTGAAATACCCGCTCTCTTCTAACACTTTACAACAAAAAAACTTTATAGCACGGGTGCCAAACGCATTTGCAATGCAATAGGTCTCGCATTTGCGGGAGTTTAAGCTATTGGAATTGTAAATGACAATGCCTTTTATTTATCTGTTTTAAAAACAACACATAAATAAAAGGCATTGTCATTTACAATGCCAATAGCTCAAGCTCTCGTAAATGTGAGACCTATTGATTTGCAAATGCGTATTTCTCAATGCGAGCGAGCACTGGTGGTATTGTTGCCAGGGTCGTAATTATCTTTACACCCTCTTGCCAAATGTAGTCAATGATAGGAATTGTGCGCATTTACTTTCTGGCTTCCTCTTTAAAGTCATACAGGAAGCAGTCTGTATGTTTAACTTCCATGGGGAGATGGAATCTATTAGAAGCTCTCTCCATATATCTTCTGGCGGGGAATACGCTGGATGGTGTGACAGAGGTGATGGAGTAGGGATAATATAGTCCTCCCAGGGATCAACAGCTGGATCTGGAATCTCACCCTCCTCTCGTTCTTCGTCTGAAGAGGAATGGTCAACAGGAACAGCCTCCTGTGGTTCTGTAGGTGTTACTGGTGAATTGGGCTTTTCAGGATTTGGGAACCTCTTGAGATGAAAATCTTTCCTTGTAATCTGCTAGCATAGTTTGCAGATCTTGAATCAAGGTTGGCGGCAGATGAGCCATTGTCTATGATGAGAATATTGGTATTCGTAATGTTGATAATGGTGCGGCGGTGCCAGATATGGCTGGTAGTATTGCTGGTCCTCGTACTCATCATCATCAAAATCGTGGCACTTCACGTGCAACTCCGAAGGACTGTGTGCTGCTCTGTACATTCCATCATCTTCTTCTTCATCTCCTTCAGATTCCTGAAGGTCCAACAGATGCGATGGAGGTAATGGAGAGATTTTGCTAAAGGCTGACATATTTGGATTAAAAAACTTCTTAGTCACCCCAATCATCGTCGACGGTTATGTCGATGGGCTTCTAGTAACAGCCGCTGAAAATCCTGTCGTCGACGGCATCATCGTCAACGGAATCATTGTTGACGGGATCAACGTTGACAGAGTGATCCTCGACAGAGTAGTCGACGGGATCATCGATTGTGTCGTAGTTGATGGTTCTGTCGTCGATGAACTCCTAGTGGACGGTACCCTCGTCAGTGACAGACTTGGCGTCGATGAAGATATCTTAGACAGTTTGAATGAAATTCTCACTGTCTGCGAAGGTGGAGCAGCAGGAGCAGGCGCAGGCAGAGCAGCAGTCGATGATGGCAGCGTCGGAGATAACTTAGTTGATGGTATGGGTCCGGAAATAGCCATTGTAGTCGCCGTGTTTGATGTCGATGGGGCCGAAGACGTGATTGTGTAATTTGCCATCGTCGAATACCCAGTGGCTGGGATTTCTCCATCCTGCCATTACCAGGATCAGATGAAGACGCTCTGTGTTTCTTCTTTTCTTTCCTCAAAGGAGTCGAAGAGACAGAGGTTGAGGGTTCAGAGGAGACTTTAGAACGCTTCTCCTTACTTGAGCCCATGCTTTCTGGAGAGGGCTTAAGGTGTTTTCTGCCCTCTCCAGAGCCTTTTTCTTCAGACTTGGACCTTTTATGAGGTATAGACCATCAGTCATTGTCCTCCTCCGACGATTTGTGGTGGTTAGTGGATTGTAACCACAAAAGCAACCTCCCTTCTCTGTCTCTCAAGGTCTTAGAAGAAAACGTGCGACAAATTTTGTCCTCATGGGCTGGATGAAGGCAGTAAATGCAGTCCTTGTGAGGATCATCAACATGAACCCTTTTCTTGCCACATGTCTTGCAGGGCCTAAAGAGTCCTATCTTATCAGACATAATGAACAGAGTTTTGAAGAAGTCCTGTCCTGAAAGGTGAGAGAAAACAGAGTAGAACTCAGGGAGACTCCCTTCACACACGACGTGCGGTGAAAATCTGAGGGAAACTGTCTCTGCTGGGAAGGTTCTAGAGGGTGCTAACTGCTGATTGGCTGCATCCAGCTTTGGTCTTTTTTTGAAAAAGGACATAGATAGGCTATATTAGCATGGCTCAGGGCCATTGTAGCCTATGGCATTTCTGGAATACTGCTTGTTTATTATACTGTGGGACTCCCATCTTGACGACGGGGAATGATTCAGGCATGTGAATCTAGGAAAGATACCCCAATACTGGATAAGAGCTGTCATCTGCCAATCCCAAGATCTTGAGCAATAGGGCATCCCATTTCACCGAGATGGGGTATTTATATAGAAGCGTGAGGTGGATTCTGCACGTGATTCTCCAAGTTGCACGCAGGGTGTGGACCAGAAGTGATGTGTTAAGAATTTTTCTCAAGGGATAGTACACTGTTCAACGAGTTAGTTGAAGAGCATTTGGGAACTGTCCTCATAAATGTTGCCCACTGTTCCCACCCAGCCAGTCATCCCTCCAGTGCTGAGGCTGACAATGAACTCCTAGGTACGCAGAGAGCCCAGCAATGGTTTTGACAAAGCATAAGGATAGCTGAGACAGTGATGGGTATATGCCTTCGAAATCACCGAAATACCATGCAGAAGAGACAAGGGGTAGCAGGATCCCTAGTCTGTGTGGAGTGGAATAGGTGCAACAACTGGCCCAGTCACCAAGGGGAAAGGGTTGAGGCAGTACTGTCCAAGAGGCGTTCCGCAAACTAGCGGATAACCCATTGTCGCTGAGATGTCAGTGATACTCGTAGTCAGGGGACACAATGACCAATTCTTATGGATTATTTGTTTTATTTTCAAACTGAATGTAGCGACACATACCAACTGATTGTTGGCTGAGGTAAACATTCTCTTGGAGTGTCATACGCCCTCTTAAGAGATCTTTGTAATGATCTTTTGGGATCATTACAGTTTTGCAATTTTTATATCAGAAGGTGAGCATTTGTAAAGTAGTATTCTCTCCTCTTACTGTTCCTTCTGATTTGCAGAACTTGTCTCTATCGAAGACTGTCTTTCAAACTTCTCTGGTAAAAACTGAAATATTTTAAGAAGTAGTTTTTGCCAGTTGATTTTGTAATATGCAAATGTATCCATTCATGTGTTTAATCATCACATCAAGGAAATTGTTCTCTACTCAACTCTGGCTCAATGAAAATGTTATATTGGGTGATCTGTTGGCAATTGTGAAAAGTGCACAAATCCACACTGCCCCCTTTACGGATCATCAAGACATTATACTGGTCTATCTCTACCATATGGAGGTGCTTTCCCTAAAAGTCTTAGCTGCATAAACCAATTTTTCTTAATTTCAGCATAACTGCTATTGCCAGTTTTGGGGCTAAATATCAGCCCATAGCTGTTTAATATAAAATTTGTGATTGAATTTGATGCGAGTTCTTTGTCACTAACAATTTGTCACGTACAATTATAAACTCCGTTGGGACAGACTGTGGACTTTGCCTTGTGTCTAGGGACCATTCCAATTCCTCAAGAGCATCCCATACTCCTGGGGGATGTTGATATATACACTATCCACATACATCGTAACCTGAATTTCTTCCTGTCATTATAATCAAGGTCCCCAATCTGATTAACAATATCCATTGTTCTTATTGCTCTTTGAATTACAAGAACTTCTGTAATAAAAGGGTCTGGGAAAATTTCAACATACTTAGCAAAAGGCTCCAAAATGAAACTGACTCTTGAAACAATAGGTCCTCATGGGAGAACTGGATATATGAATGAATTTACAGTTAATATATAGAACCAGAGTTCTAGCATTCTTGTCCAAGTATGTCAATTCGTTTTTAGTCAACCAACAAAAGATAAGCCTTTCTCAAAAACACTCCTCTCAGAAATCCTTGTCTTTTGTTTCAACTAAACACGATGAGTTCCCCAGGTAAGAATGGAGTATATGCAGCTCTTTAAAAAAAAAGGCTGTGGGTCCACTTCCGTCATATGAAAACTACTCAATATCATAATAACTTTGGCCTACATAGACCATCTACATTCTGCCCACTGATACTGGAAGGGAGGGTTTGTCTCATTATTGATGCATAGATGTTAGTGAAGTAAGACCACGATGTTACCTCAGTTTCACATATTATGACAGGCAGAGGTATGGACCCTTAATTGGTTTGCAGAAATGCACAATCAATCAATCAATCAGTTTTTGTATAACGTAAGTATATTGCCCGTCAGGTTGGATAGCAGGGCTCAGTCAAAAAGCCAGGCCTTGAGCCTCTCCCTAAAATCCTCCAGCAAGGGTGATGTCCAGAGATGTAGGGAAGGCCGTTCCAGGACTTTGTGGCGAGGCAGGAGAAGAAAGGCCTCCACTGTGGCTTCAGCAGATGCGCTGGATCTGTGAGAGAGCGGCGGAGTGAATGTCTCTGGGCAGTTGGTGGAAATTCAGGTGGCAGTTGATGTATGCTGGTCCTAGGTAATGGAGGGCTTTGCAGACATGTGTTAATATCTTTAACTGGCATCTTTCTGGACGGGAGCTGTGAAGGTTACTGAGATGTGGGGTGATGTGGGTCCTTTTGGGCAGGTTGAAGATGAGTCTGGCTGCTAAGTTCAGCATCGTCCGTAATCTCTTCATGAGTTCGGCGGTGGTTACTGCATACAATGCGTTGCCATAGTACAACTGGCTGGTGACTAGGGCTTGAATGTCGATTTTCCTCGTATCGATGGTGAACCATTTGAAGATTCTTCAGACAATGTGGTGTGTATGTGGAAGTAGGCGGAGGAGACTGCGTTGATCTGTCGCTTCATGGTGAGCTTGCTGTCCATGATGATGATACCGAGGTTTGGGGTGTGGTCTGTCCGTGTAGGAGTACGTCAGAGTTTGGCAGGCCAACGGAGGTAGCTACAAGGGGAGGTGTTATTGCCAAAGATCAACACAGTTCGGTCTTGTCAGTGTTGAGCTTCGACAGTTGATCTTCATCTAGTCCGTGACATTCTTCATGCAGTTGTTGAAGTGGTCTTCATGGAAGTGGGGTCTTATGAGACCGAGACAATGAACTGGGAGTCGGTGAAGCCGGATGTGATGTTGAGGTCATGAGTTCTAATGATGTCAGCTGGAGGTTCCATGTACGTGTTGAAGAAATGGGGCTGATGGATGCAGCAGATGGTGCTCTTCAGGCCCTGAGGTGAAGGGAGGTAAGCTAATTCTCTGAGATTGTCCCGGGAAGAATGATGCTATCCATCTAAGGGCATCTTCCTGGATCCAGTTGTGGTGCAGTCTCTTCATGACAATGTGGTAAAATACGGTGTTGGATGCTGCGGAGCAGTCGAGGAAGATCAGGACTGCCGATTCTCCTCTGCTGAGGAAGGTGCAGATGTCAACCATGGCTGTGATTAGGGCAGTCTCTGTGCTGTGGTTGGAAGAAAACCAGATGGGTTGTTTCTCTCCAGGTATTCAGTGAGCTGCTGGTTGACGGCCTTCTCAAGGACTTTAGCAGGAAAAGAGCAATGAGGGGGCGTGGCTAGCAGCCGAGTAAAATGGCTGCTGACTAAGGGAGCTCCGGTGAAGCCGTAGCCTTCTGCATCGATCCGGATACTTATCCGGATCACAAACGCACCCCAGGGACTCGCACTGAGGCCCGGGACCAAGCGGCAGCTGCAGGAGCAATTCCGGTCAAAATCCAACACCGGATTCGTGCACAACGACGAGCGGAGCCAGAGGCCTACAAATCACGCTGCCGCCGGGGACTGAATTACCGGACGTACCCGGCGCAGGGCATAGCGGAGGAGGCAGACTGGGAACGTGGAGGCGGTGCTGGCAGCACCTCGGAGTGAGGCAGAGGAAGGCGCGGCATAACCTGAGTGCAGGAACAGACGCTGAAGCCCGGAGCCGCGGCCTTGGAAAAATCGGCAGCGAGGTGAGGCCTGCCAATAGCAGAAAACCGGGGACTGGAGAGCCTGAGCCCCCTAGAGCCTATTCGAGCCAGCGACACAGAGGCCCACACCCTAGTTGAAACCGGGAGTAACGGCACCTACGCCAGCGGAGAGACCCGATGTATACCCCCCCCCACCTACCTGGCCGCATGGTGTGAAATCCCTACAACTGTGGGGGGAGGGAACCTGAAGGTCCACAGGAACCGGCCTACACACTGAAGGCGGTGGGCTGAACGGTCGATCACAGATACGGCTAATGGCTAAGTGACTGATAACTATTCTGAGCTGAGGAGGATCATGGCGAACAGCGACCCCCCCACCCTCCCCCCCATCTATTACTCGCAAAACTCAACTCCTGGGGGAAGCACCACACGTGACGGAGGCCCTGAGTACCTCGCCGGGCTGCAGGGGCTGATCAACCCGAGAACAACGCAGTGCTTCACAGCAGGGTACCCTACCAAACGCCCAATACATCACGGCGGGCAGGGGCCCACTGAATCAGGCCACGCAATCCAAACTAGACAAGTACGCCTATGGTAAAGGCTTTCCGCCCCTTCCGGAGCGAAGTGATACTTCGGAGAAGGTCTCCGGGGGCGATGGCTCCAAAAAGGTGACGTTAGAAGATATAATGGCAGCCCTTACTAGTGTCCAGATCACGGCGGGTTCAATCTCCACAGATGTATCCCTGTTAAGAGCGGATTTCCAGAAAATGACACCAAAACTCTGCCGACCGACACTGCTGCCCTGCGAAAAACAGTATCCCGGCTCGAAACCGAGAATAAATTATTAGCTGAAAAGCTGGACAATCAGGAAGGGCGCTCTCGGAGAAACAACGTCCGAATTTTCGGAAATCCGGAAAGTGAAGGAAACCCGGCAATGGACCTCTAAGTGGAGGACCTCATAAAGACTCGGCTACAACTAAAGGGACTATCAACCTTCTTCTCAGTAGAAAGAGCCCACTGACTGCCGGGGGGAAGGCCCAAGCCGGGGCACCCCCAGAACAGTACTTGCCCGCCTGTTTATCTTTCGCGATCAGGATGCCATATTGCAAACGGCCAGAGTGGCCCCACCAACCCGAATTCAGAACTCGGCAGTGTCTTTCTTCCCAGACTACACGACGGCGGTTCTCCAGGCGCCGCCGCAGTTTCTTAGAAGTTAAAAGAGAACTACGAGCCTAAGACCTGCCTTACGCAATGCTATTCCCAGCGAAACTCAGAGTAGTGGCGGAGGGCAAAACATGGTTTTTTGAGACGCCGGAGGAGGCACACAACTGGCTAGAGGGCTGGCGCCGAGCGGATGGATCACGACGCGGGACTAGAGGTCAGCGCCACCGAGGAGAGAGTGGAGACATGGGCGGACAGGATCAACGGTGGCCAGACGAGGACGGCTTACAACACACTTAAAATGCGGACATCGGTCACAGATAACGCTGGCGAACTGAAAATAACTGATAAATCAGAGCACGAACATGGACAAAGATGCAGATATGCCGGCTTTGGACACTGGGCTGATGCATTCTATGGGGGAAAGGGAAGGACTGGGCTTTTCTTGAACCTCTTACCCCCTTCACGCTAGTACAATGTTCGGGGTTGGGATTGAGCACTCTGCTAAGTTGGGGAGGCGGGCAGTTCGAAGTCCGTCTGGCAGGGAGGCAGGGTGGGAGGGAGGGACAACGGGTTGGGGGCTTGGGTTTTGAGTTTCTTGGTTCTAGTTCGTAATGGCAATGACAGCATGGCATCGTACCTGCTGGCTGCCATGCTTCCACAATACACGGATGAGGTCAAATACACACCCCCTGACTACCGAACTTATGGCGACACTCACCCCGGCTGAAGATAATCTAGAAGCGACCCCCAGTGCACTGGTCACTCCCCTAACACTACTCACATGGAATGTGCAAGGCCTAGGAGATAAAATCAAGCAAGGCCTGGTACTACAGGCTCTCAAACGTCAAGCTCCCACGTTAGCACTCCTACAGGAAACACACCTCACGGGCACGGCATGTAATGCATTGGACAGGTGGGGATATAAAATTGCAGTACACTCGGAGTTCTCATCGGGCTCCAGAGGAGTAGGTATACTGGTACGGAAGACTTCCTCCTTCCTAATATTACAGACAAAAAAGGATGATCAGGGAAGATTTGCAGCGATACAGGGTCAATGGGAAGGGAAAGCTATCAACGTAGTATCGGTGTACATCGCCCCGGCGCTCCACGCAGTGGCGCTCCCAGCTCTTAGTGAGTTTCTGCTCACTCTACCGGAAGGGGACCCGATTATCGGGGGGGACTTTAATGCTAAGATGAATGCTAACTTAGATAGATACCCAGTGAGGACATAGATACCTGGAATCTCTCGCCTGCAGAGTTTCACAGAGGCACTTGGGCTCGTTGACATTTGGAGACACCAACATCACGCAACACGACAATACACATTTCACTCAAACGCACACAACAGCAGAATAGATTTTTCCTGACTTCCGCCAATAGTTTGCAGAACATAGACGATATAACAATTAGGCCCAGAGGCATCTCCGACCATTCACTGATAATACTGACCTTTTCAAGCCACCATGTGACCCGTAAGAGGCTGTACCCCTTCTACCCTGGCTACCTGCAGGTCCCGAAAGTTCGAAAAGAGATCTGCAAAGCTACAAAGCATTTCTTTGTAGAAAACACTACGTCTGTTAGCTCCCCGTCAGTTTTATGGGAAGCCTATAAAGCGGTCATTATAGGGCAAGCTATAGTCTCCATCACGGGTTACAAACGAGAAAAGCAGAAAGAATTACTAGATCTAGAGTTGGAATTACACTCGGCCGAAACACACCACACAATGGACCACTCATCATCCTCCGCGCATACACTACACCTCAAACAACAACAATATAGAGACCATCTACGAAAGGAGACTATGTCCAACCTGACTGCAACCAGACATAAGATTTATGATGTAGGTGAAAGGACAGGGAAGCTCTTGGCGTGGCTGGATAGGCGGGAGCGGGGTATTAGGGAAATAGCACAAATACGAACGGCTGTGGGACAATTGACATCAGACCCGCGGGAGATAGTAAACACGTTGGCCCGACACTTCTGAGACGTTTATACATCGACATCGGTCATGTCTGAAGAGGAAGCTGAGGCCTCCATAAAAGATATAGTAATGCCCAAGCTCACTCAGGAGGCTTCCATGGAGTTGGAGACAGATCTTGCAGAGGAGGAATTGCAAACCGCAATCCGTTAGTTGCAGCCCGGAAAGGCACAGGGACCCAATGAGGTCCCAATAGAATTATATAAACAGACGGCGGACATTCTTAGTCCCCACTAACTACGCATGTATAGTGACAGCCTGGAAAGAGGCGAACTGCCGCAAGATCAACGACTGGCCACAATAGTGGCCATCCCGAAACCCGGGAAGCCTCCGACCGAATGTACCTCCTACCGTCCAATCTCCTTGATAAATGCGGAGGCCAAAATACTGGCTAAAGTTTTGGCAAACAGACTTATGGCACACCTCCCGCACTTAATTCATCCGGACCAATCAGGCTTTATGCCAAATAGAAACACCGCACTGAATATCAGGCGATTACATGGGGTGTTGGCTAAAGCGCCAGCCCTGCCAGAGCCGGCGGTTGTAATATCCTTAGATGCAAGAATGGCTTTCGATATGGTGGAGTGGAGTTTTCTTTTTGCAGTCCTTAGTCATTTGGGGTTTGGCCCCAAATTCCGTGCCTGGGTCCACCTCTTATATAACAGCCCGCGAGTGTATGCGACGGCCAATGGGCACATATCAGACAGTGTAATATTGACAAGAGGGACACGCCAGGGATGCCCCCTGTCACCGATCCTTTTCGCGTTAGTGTTGGAACCTTTGGCGACACGGATCAGAGGAGACCCCTTACTGAGAGGTATTCGGTGGGCGGAAGGGTGGGAAGACCGGTTATCCCTCTATGCCGATGACATCCTGGTATACTTGACAAACCCTGAGTACTTCATACAAGTGCTCCTTGAGATATGTGACAGTTACGGAAAGGTATCAGGCTACACTATCAATTGGTCCAAGTCTGTCCTGTACGTATTGCAAGGGCCCACACCACGTCTCCATGAGAACTGCCCGATTCTGGTCTCCCATGATTCCTTTAAATATCTAGGTATTCACATCGCAGCTGGACCAACAGATTTCTTCACAAGAAACTTGGCGCCCCCACTGGAGCGCTTGAAAAGAGATGTGGCACATTGGGAGTTGCTCCCGCTAACACTGTTGGGAAAAGCAGCATTGTTTAAAATGATGGCCTTATCCCATTTTTTATACTCCCTTGAAAACACACCATATCCAGTGCCCATAAAATACTTTAAGTAAATAGCCGCACAGGTATCCACGCTACTGTGGGGTAATAAGCCGGCTCGAATAGGGCAGGCAAAACTGAGTCGAGGATGGTATGATGGAGGAATAACGCTCCCTAACATCCAGTTGTATTGTTGGGCAGCACACCTCAACGTTATTAATCAGTGGAGACACGCCTCCCAAGACGACCCAGCTTACAGGGCGGACAGGTCCTAGCTGGGCATAGGAACTATGCTTGCGGTGTTATATAATAAAGGCCAATTCACGAAGCTAACAGGACCGACAAAACACACGGCTATACTATGGCACCCAGCACAGATGCTACTGGGATGGAGGGGGATCATTACACGACTTAAGCCACTATGGGACACAAAAAAATTGGGGCGACTGAGAAATAGCAAGGGATTTGACCAATGGGACAACATAGGTGTCTCCACAGTAGGAGACCTATGGGATAAGGGGAATGTGATTCCGTTTGCCCAGCTCAGACAACATTACGACCTTGCTCCTTCTGAGGCTTTCTGATACACGCACGTGTGGAGGAGGGATCCTTCTTTCACACACTATGGGACTGTCCCAAGATAGCTGACTACTGGAGGAGGGTACTAAGAACGATTTCACAGGCCATGGGTGTGTCACTGGCTCCGGAGCCGCGTAGATGCCTGCTAAACATGTGGAAACCCAACGATCTCACACGCCTGGCGCAAACGTGGGTTACACTGGGGCTCATGGTGGCAAAGCGTACCGTAGCGCAAAAATGGGGAGCCGAGGACTTACCATCGCTAACGGCCTGGTGTAAAGACATAGACCTAGCTATGATGGCTGAAAGAACGGTTTATGTAAACCAGGGATGCCCCCAGAAATGGACCAAAATATGGGAAGCATGGAACACATACCGGGGGAACATATGTGAGCCCATACCTGATTATGAAGACGACAGTTCTGATGATGACTTCTGAGGCATATAGGGGAGCTGTGTTTAGTACAATGTCTAAAGTCTCAATTGCAGCCGGCCGGATCAATGTAGAACTTAATGCTGGTTCTTCAAAGCGGATATGTACATTAACTGTAACATGTGATACTATACATTCTGATTTACTTGCCAATGTTGTAAATGCAAATAATAGATTTTTTTTTAAAAAGAGCAACGAGATTGGGCAGTAGTTCTGGAGTTCGCTGGGGTCAGAGCAGGGTTTCATGAGGAGAGGTCGGACTTCTGCGTGTTTCTATGTGTAGGGAAAGGTGGCTGTGGCGCTAGATGTATTGAGGATGGTGGCAAGTTGGTGGCTGATATCCTTGCCTCCAAGGTTGAAGAGGCTGTGGTGTCAGGGGAATGTGGGAGGTCCTGAGTGGATAGAGATCATGATGTCTGTGGTGTTCTGCTTAGTGAGCTGTTCCCAAGTGGTGAGTGGCTGATCAGGAGAGGTTTCCATTAAAGCGAGGAGGGTTTGGAGGTCATCGGGTTGGGGATCGAAGATCTTGTAGATGGCGGATATCTTGCTGAGGAAGTAGTTGGCTAGGGCGTCACAGAGCTCCTGTGAAGGGGGGAGTATGTTCTCAGTGGCCGTAGGGCAGGAGAACTCTACGATGATGCTGAAAACGTCCTTAGTGTGGTTGGCGCTTGCTTCAATGTGGTTTGCCATAGTATCTTTTTTCGTGTCTGAGTCGCTGGTGTTATCGGTTGAGGGCTGACTTAAAATTAGCTCGGTCTGAGGTGTCTCCGCTAGTGCGCCATCTTCTTTCCAGTTGTTTGCATCTACGTTTCATAGTTCTGAGGTCTGGTGTGTACCAGCTGGTTTGTTTGTTGGATCTGCAGGTCTTGGCTTGTTTGATGTGGGTGACTCTGTTGCCGGCTTTAGTGATCCATGTGAAGTTCTGGACTGCTTGTTTCGGGTTGGTTGCGGGGTCGGGCTGGGTGGAGTTGAGGGCCTCCAACCATTGAGTCAGTGTTTCTTTTTTCCAGCTGCAGAATGGGGAGCTGGGGGCTGGTGGTGGAGCATGATGATCCTGCTATGGTGAAGTGGACGACGGAGTGGTCGGTCCAGGAGAGTTCTGTGGCATAGTTGTATTTGACTCTGTCGCTGACGTGAAAATCTGGTCCAGTGTGTATGGTCGGGGACCAGCTGGGCCAGGCTGATGTTGCCCATGTGTTGCAGGAGATTGGCGAACTTTGTGTCTGTGTGGTCATCCAGGTGTAAGTTGAGGACTCCAGTAGTACATGTAGTGCTTGCACTTGATGACTAGTGGGGCGATGAAGTTTGTGATGGCATCACAGAAACCAGTGCATGGTCTTGGGAGAATGTAGGAGAAGATGCCTCTGATGGTCGTTTAATCATAGGTGTGGAGTTGGAAATTGAGGTACTCTATGATCGTAGTGGGGTCACCCTTGGTGGTGAAGCAGCAGATTGTTTTTTGTGGATGATGGCAACACCTCCTCTTGGTTTGTTGGTGGGTCTCAGTGTGTCACCTTTTTGCCGTTGGTTGTTGCGGTGGTGATGTCGGGCAGAGGAGAGTTTAAGCCAGGTTTCTGTGATGAAAATCGTGTCAGGAACGATGGGGGAGATGGTAGCCCAGACTTTGGTGCCATGCTTGCAGAGAGATCTGGCGTTGAGCAGGAGGCATTGGAGGGGGTCCGGGGTAGTTGGCGAAGTGGGAGTGTTTCGGTTTTCAGTGAAGGCGGGAGGTCCTGAGTTGCAGGGAGAGAGACAGGGGTGGCAACAGCTGTTGCGGAATACCGGCTTCAAGGCTTGGAGCTCAGTGGCAGAGTGCCTGTGGTAGGTCAGACAGCCGGGGTTCCACGGAGTGGCCTCCATTAAGTAGGTTCTGGGAGGAGGGGGGGATGGAGCACTAGGTGCCAGAAAGCGGGAGGGAGAATGGGTGGGAAAAGCAAGAGGCTTCTGTCGGCAACTAAGGGTAAACAGATCTGAGCGGCAGAACTGGTAGCATTGCAAAGTACTGCTGCCGAAAACCCTGGACAATAGAGAAAACGTAGGCATAGTAAGGAGACCTGTTACGTGGAAGCTGGTCAGGGTAAGTGCCGGAAAGTGGACTTGTCTTTGTTACACAGCTTTGGCAGGGATGGGTTATGTCTCAACTTAAAACATTATAGAATGGTGCTGACTTGTCAGGCAGTTGGGTATATCTTGTTGAATGTACCCTGCTAAGTGGAAATGGCTCTCTATTAGGTTTAGAATAAATAAGTTTCAGAAAAAAATTGCAGAAAGCAGGAGATAGAATTTTTTTAATGGTATCTCATTGCAGAAAGTGGATTAAAAACTTCCTGTTGTTATAAAAAAAAAGCATTAAAAAAATCTTTAGGGAGGCTCTAGAGGGCGCATGGCAAGATGGCCGCACCTTAGTGCTTCTCCGCCTAGCCGAGCCATCATCCGTCCAATATCTGCCGAAAATTGCTGCATCCCTGCTCCTGACTGGACTGGATAGTGCTGTGGAGCTTATCTGCATGCACTAAGAGGGTCGGCTCGCATTTTGGTCCACCGCAGAGCGCTGAATTCTACCTGCCTGCCCTGCTGCCTGGCGCTCACAAAATGGCGGCTGCCGGGCGCTTCTGAGACTCGGATCCCCTGTGCTGGCCTGTCCGCGAGGGTTGGCTCTCTACTGTGCCCCAGCTGGTTGGGCCATCTATAAGGTGGCGCTCAGGGCCCAGGATATCGGCGGATGTGGGCGCACCGTGCTGCCTGATTGACTGGGGCGTGTGGAGCGACGAACAGAAGAGAGTGGCTGCCTACCTGGGTCCCCTCGTGGCCGGAACTGGGCCTCGAGAGTCTGCCATCGAATTACATTGCTCCTGGTCTGGCAGTGGTGAGTGGGGTGTGGCATCTGCGGGGCCCGTGACTGCAGAGGTGGGTTGGGGCCATGGTTCGGTGCGGCGCCCTGCCTGCAGCTGCTGGGCTGGTGGAAGAGCAGCTCTGGCGGGCCGCCACTCTGCGCGCAGGGTGGTCCTGGACTGTGGTGCTCTCGCTGGGCCCGCGCCTCCTCTGCTGTGCTGAGTCCTCCCCTCACAAATGGCTGTCCCACGATCGTGGATCCACTAATCAGCTCATCAGCTGCCTTCCCTGTTGGTGGCTCCTTGGGTGTTTTGGTGACTGCACTGTGTGGGAGACCTGCCGCTGCCCCGAGGAGCTACTCCTGGATTTCGACATTGTCCTCTCCGCATGGCAGAGCTATCTACTCCCCCCCCCCATATTTCATTGCTGTTGTGGTGGTGCTGCGCATATCTTGTTTCTGGGTGCGACTCTGCGGCTGTATAATGAGTGACATTGACCCTACTGGGCCTCCATAATCTGGCGCCGGCCTGAAGTACCCATCTTGGCATCGTGTTGTGGTGCAAGTTCTTCTCGAAGATCCTTGCTGCTCTTGCTCCTGCTCTGCCCCCGGCCTGTCTGGTGTATAATATGCTGCACTAGGACAGGGCCTGGCAGAATAGGGAGACAAGCCTTACTATCTCTAATATGGGGAGAACTGACAAATCGCAACCCCATCTCACTTTTGAAGCCCGCAAACCTGCCAAATCTTCTCAAAAGGAGGCTTCGGACTCCGAGGCGGACGCCCACAGTAATGACTCTCCCAAATTGGAAACTACTCTTTTGCCAATGCAATGCAGCCTTCCATCTATTGAGGGGGCTATGGCAGCCGTGAACCACCGCCTGGATCATTTGTCCTCACAGCTGGAGAAACAAAATGCCCGCATGGGTGAGGTCGAACAACGTGTCTCAGCAACCAAAGATGGTCCAAGCGAAGTTGCTGGTAAGGCGTTTAACATGGAGAAGGTGCTGTCCCTCATCAAGGCTAGGAATGAGGATTTGGATGCGCGTGGGGTTTTATATTGGGATGGCTTTGGCGAGTTGGGGATGCTGAAGTGGGTGGGGGTATGGGGTTTGTTGCTTGGGAAGGCAGAATGACATTGCGGCTATGCTGTGCATCCTATGTTACGGAATATTATGGTACTTCAGACATGCATTGTAGGCACTATTGCACGTGTCCAATTAACGATGGCTTGACAATATAAGTGGTAAAGTTAAGTTCCTCACCTGGAAAATGCGTGGGCTCAATGCTCAAAAAAACATAAGATCAGTATTTGCATATTTGGATAGAATGAGGTGCCAGGTAGCCTTGCTGCAAGGGACTCACCTCACTAGAGACTCAGCACAAAAAGTGGGTGTGTGCTGGGCAAGTGCGAGAGTCGCGTCCTCTTACTCTACCTACTCTAGGGGTGTGCTATCTCTCGTAAAGAAAGGGGTTCAGTTTACTGTGGTTTGGTCTGACACGGATGAGAATGGCCGAGTGGTAATAGAACATGGGCAATTTGGTGGCATGAGTGTGCTGTTGGTGAATGTGTATGGCCCAAACACGGATGATCTATCCTTCTTTTCGGATGTGTGGCGCAGCATTTCAACATTCCCACCAGCCGCAATCATCAGGGGAGGTGATTTCAATGTTTGTCTAGATGCTACCTTGGATAGGGTTATAAATTATCAACAAGGGGACCCGTTAGGTAGCATCGGACCAAGGGTATTAATTATTACAAAGAACAAAGGTCCTATGCTCATTGGAAATTTTTACGAACAATAATACTATATAGACCACAATGAGTACTATATATGTTTTCCAGTGTCCAGCCGGACAGAGGATTTTAATTCAATTGGTTTGCAAAAAATTATTAAGAATACATGTACACACAATTATACAAGGGAGTAAACAGTAAACTAGTGCACAAAACAAATAAGGAATTAGTCAGGCAAACAATTTGGAGCAAAAATAGGCTTGCCTACAGAATGTGGTAATAAAAGCTCTACAAAACAATACCCCACAGCAATATTATTTAATGGTTAGTATGTGGGATTGTTTCAAAACAGTCGACGTTTCGATCCGTAGCTCCTAAGTGAGTGGGATCATCATCAGGACTAATTTATATAACAATTTGCCTGGTTATTCACATTGACGCCTGTTGAAATAAGGGGATGAAAGAACAGGAAAAAAGGAGTGAGGAAAATTAAATAAATCAACAGAGGTATTTACAAGAAGCGGTCAACATTATTTCTTTAAATCCATATGTATGACATGTACCACAGTTATAAACGCGACTTTATGTTGGCATCTTTAATATTCAAACGGGCCACCTATGACATTTCATCTGTTAGTTGCTGTTTATTCTAATATTCAAACAAGGTGTAAGAGTTAACGCGTTTAAAAGTGTGGTTAGTCACTAAGGCTTATGTGCACTTTACACCACAGGTTCCAGGGGCCCACGGTCGGGAATTTGAAGTATTCAAGGGAATGACACTGGTGCCTAGGACAAGCGGGGGGTGTGTGTGGGAAGTGCAAGAGTGAGGGTCGTCCAATTCATGCGAAGTGAGACCGCCTTACCTAGAATCAGGCATTTGCAATTCATTAGCGGGTCTTCAAAAGAGAAGAGACATCCCGCATCGGTCGGAGTTATCTATTGAAAAAGATGGGGGGGTAGAGAAAAGGTCGGTGTCTGCACATGCGTGCAAGTAACGGAAGACAAAAACTAATGAAACCCAATTATTACCTGTGCCTCACTGGAAGTGGACCACAGAGGGATCCCAATTGGTACTTTTTTGAGGGCTGGTGGAAAAGTTTTCGGAAGTATAGATAATTCAGGCCAACCCGCTAGATAGCCGGTATGTGGCCGCGTTCGAGCTAAAAAGCAATTAGAAATAAGAAATATAGTAAGTGGTTCTGTCCTAGATGGAGATTTAACCGTGGACCCACATGGGTGAACAGACTTACCTCAAGAGAGTCTCCTTGCTAAGCAATCAATGCACTGTCCTCGACACGATGGCAGGAACAAGTGTGCTGGAGAAACGGCATGCTTTTACGCCGTCTCATTTTCGAGTCATACAAATCAAGGACAGACTCGAAGTCAAAAAGGTGTTGGCCATCTTGAAATGGTAGTGTGAGCACATAAAATGATGTGCAAGATGGACTGCAAGTGGTGGCCATCTTGGAACAGGTTTTTGTTTATTCGTGGACAGCTTAAGGGTAGGTCAGGGGGAGTGAAGAATGTGATTTTTATTCCTAGCGCCGGTGAGAATGGGGATTGTGATTTTTATTCTTAGCGCCGGTGAACGTGACAAGAGATAACGTGCCTAAGTGGTTATGTGATTGTGTTAATCAACATCCTAACCGATGGACATACCATTGAAAGTATGGAAACATAACAACAATCCCAAAATTTCACATTTGCACTTAATTGGGAAGGTCTGCATCTGGAATTTTAAAAGGTATATTTAAAAAGGCATTATTCTCATTTATACAAAGTTTGGCACCACGCACTTATGGTAGAAAAATTACGCGAAACACATGTAAGAGATACATGATCTTGTCCATTGTGAAACAATTGTTCATAGTAAAGTCGTCCAATCCTCCATTCTGTTCAGTCCATTTTTTATCGTATCAAATTGAATTATTGACCTTAGTTCTTCTCTGTTGAGAAGCTGTGCCATGTTTCCACCCCTTGGTGGAAGCTTGACGACTTTCAAAATAGTCCAACGAATATCATCTTCGCCATGATTTGCCTCAGTGAAGTGGTCCACAAGCGGGGCATTTTGTGTCCTACATCTGAACCGGCTTCTATGCTGACCAATCCTTGTTTTGACCTTTTGTGATGTTTGGGCAATATACAATTTGTTGCATGGGCATTGTATTAGTTATATAACGTTACAGGTGTTACAATTTGACAACGTACGGCAATGAATTGTGATATTGTTAAAGGTCAAGCTTTTTCCTTCAATCGTAAATGTACATACAGTACAACCACCACATCTCACATCAGGGCTCGACAAATCCACTCGCCCGCTCGCATTTGCGAGGGAGAATGGATGAGGACAAGCTATTTTTAGGTCCTACTCGCCCTTTCTGGCGAGTAGGAAATCAAACTAACTTTTGTCCTCTGTCTTTAAAAACAGAGCAAAAGTGACAAGATAACACGATTTAAAGGCATTTTTATTGCTCACAAAGGAAATGAGCAATAAACATGCCTTTAAATCTTGTTATCTTGTCACTTTTGCTCCGTTTTCAGAGACGGAGGTCAAGTGGGTTGGAGTCAGGTCGAGGGGATTTTCCATGGTACTAGATCTGCAGGACTAGTACCATTTTTCGGATTTGTAGAGCCCTGCACATGCCCCACAGGTGCGTTTAGACCCCATGCTGAGTCAAGGGTAGTAGATTTGACATTCGTTGGTAGAGAAGCTCTGACCAAATGATCTTTAAGATTTTTACTTTTGCGGAATGCAAACAAGGGACGTTCTATTTTTAGTATTCCCGCATTTATGATCGGCCAGTGTTTGATTATAGTTTTTCGTATGTGATTCGAAACTGGAGAGAAAGTGATGACACAGGGTATCTTCTCTAGTTCTTTCTTTGGTTTAGGTGTTCGGAGGACCTCCCAGGGGCAATACCATGCTCTTTTTAAAACATTTTTGACAATTCCCTGGGGTATCCTCGATTTTTTAGTTTGGAGGCCAATGTATTCGCTTCCTTGAAATAGTCCTCTTTGTAGGAACAATTCCTTCTAATCCTTCAGGAAACCAACAGAACGAAACACACTCCTCAGCTACACAAGTAACCATCCTAGGGCTCTAAGGGACTCCCTTCCTTACTCCCAGTTTTTGAGGATTAGAAGGAATTGTTCCTACAAAGAGGACTATTTCAAGGAAGCGAATACATTGGCCTCCAAACTAAAAAAATCGAGGATACCCCAAGAGAATTGTCAAAAATGCTTTAAAAAGAGCATGGTATTGCCCCAGTGAGGTCCTCCTAACACCTAAACCAAAGAAAGAACTAGAGAGGATACCCTGTGTCACCACTTTCTCTACAGTTTCAAATCACATACGAAAAACTATAATCAAACACTGGCCGATCATAAATGCAGGAATACTGAAAATAGAACGTCCCTTGTTTGCATTCCGCAAAAGTAAAAATCTTAAAGATCATTTGGTCAGAGCTTCTCTACCAACGAATGTCAATTCTACTACCCTTGACTCAGCATGGGGTCTAAATGCACCTGTGGGGCATGTGAGATGTGGTGGTTGTACTGTATGTACATTTATGATTGAAGGAAAAAGCTTGACCTTTAACAATATCACAATTCATTGCCGTATGTTGTCAAATTGTAACACCTTTAACGTTATATACCTAATACAATGCCCATGCAACAAATTGTATATTGGCCAAACATCACAAAAGGTCAAAACAAGGATTGGTCAGCATAGAAGCCGGATCAGATGTAGGACACAAAATGCTCCGCTTGTGGACCACTTCACTGAGGCAAATCATAGCGAAGATGATATTCGTTGGACTATTTTGAAAGTCGTGAAGCTTCCACCAAGGGGTGGAAACATGGCACAGCTTCTCAACAGAGAAGAACTAAGGTCAATAATTCAATTTGATACGATAAAAAATGGACTGAACAGAATGGAGGATTGGACGACTTTACTATGAACAATTGTTTCACAATGGACAAGATCATGTGTCTCTTACATGTATTTCGCGTAATTTTTCTACAATGAGTGCGTGGTGCCAAACTTTGTATAAATGCGAATAATGCCTTTTTAAATATACCTTTTAAAATTCCAGATGCAGACCTTCCCAATTAAGTGCAAATGTGAAATTTTGGGATTGTTGTTGTGTTTCCATACTTTCAATGGTATGTCCATCGGTTAGGATGTTGATTAACACAATCACATAACTACTTAGGCATGTTATCTCTCGTCACGTTCACCGGCGCTAAGAATAAAAATCACAATCCCCATTCTCACCGGCGCTAAGAATAAAAATCACATTCTTCACTCCCCCTGACCTACCCTTAAGCTGTCCACGAATAAACAAAAACCCATTCCAAGATGGCCGCCAATTGCAGTCCATCTTGCATATCATTGTATGTGCTCACACTACCATTTCAAGATGGCCGACACCTTTTTGACTTCGAGTCTGTCCTTGATTTCTATGACTCGAAAATGAGACGGCGTAAAAGCATGCCGTTTCTCCAGCACACTTGTTCCTGCCATCGTGCCGAGGACAGTGCATTGATTGCTTAGCAAGGAGAGTCTCTTGAGGTAAGTCTGTTCACCCATGTGGGTCCACGGTTAAGTCTCCATCTAGGACAGAACCACTTACTATATTTCTTATTTCTACTTGCTTTTTAGCTCGAACGCGGCCACATACCGGCTATCTAGTGGGGTGGCCTGAATTATCTATACTTCCGAAAACTTTTCCACCAGCCCTCAAAAAAGTACCAATCGGGATCCCTCTGTGGTCCACTTCCAGTGAGGCACAGGTAATAATTGGGCTTCATTAGTTTTTGTCTTCCGTTACTTGCCCGCAATGTGCAGGTCGCGACCTTTTCTCTACCTCCCCCTCGTTTTTCAATAGATAACTCCGACCGATGCGGGATCTCTCTTCTCTTTGGAAGACCCGCTAATGAATTGCAAACGCCTGATTCTAGGTAAGGCGGTCTCACTCCGCATGAATTGGACAGCCCTCACTCTTGCACATCCCACACACACCCCCCGCTTGTCCTAGGCACCAGTGTCATTCCCTTGAATACTTCAAATTCCCGACCGTAGGCCCCTGGAACCTGTGGTGTAACGTGCAAATAAGCCTTAGTTACTAACCACACTTTTAAATGCGTTAACTCTTACACCTTGTTTGAATATTAGAATAAACGGCAACTGGGGCGTGGCTAAGCACGCAATGGCGGAGGACGCACTAGGGTAGAGCTCCGTGCTAAGCTCCCCTTCCCTGAGCCGTTTCTCCGCCACATTTAACCCTAGCCGCCCGAAACTGCTGGCGGACCCTCCCGGTGCTCTCCTCGGCAATCTGGCCGACTTTTGTTTCGGGGCTCCGACGAGGCTGACCCCGACCTATCCTGCGGACCTCCTGCGGGACCCACTGACGCCTGGCCGGCGGGGCAACTACGAGGGACCGAGGCTTGGGCCCAGCTCACAGGCCCCAACTGGTAGGCCGCACCACACTGTCCACGGCCCCCTGGCCGGCTGCTGCCGCGCTGTGGGCAACCTCCGGTGGCCCGGTGGTCGCCTTGATTTGCAGCAGGACTCCAGCGGAGGGCCCGGGCCAAGCGGAAAACGGGACCCCAGCCCCCACATCGCGGCCGCCACGCGACTGCTGCCAAGCGAGCTGGCGGGCTCCCTGGATTACCTGAAGACACGCCTGGGGCACCGGAGAGGCGCCGGTGTAGTGGCGGCCCCGACCAGCGGGGGCCCCTCTCCGAGATACTGTGCAACCATCGGTGCCACCCGGTGAGTCCCTTCTGCGCCCACCAACATAGAGGAGCCCACACGGAGCGACAGCCCGGACATTGCGGCCCCAGGGCCCGCAGTAAGACAGCCCGCCCCTCCCCTCGCCTGGTTGCCACACCACTGCCAGAGACGGGCTGGCCGCCCCCCCCTGGGACGGAGACACGCGACGGTGTGCTACACGCCGGGCCCGCCTGCGGGGCCCCCCCACGAGGATCATCACTGCCTGAGGGTCGGCGAGGCACATGAGAGGCTGTGACCCGGGCCGGAACTGGTGACCGGCCCCGTCTGCGGCGCCTGGACCCCTCGAACTCACGCACAGTGCTGGCCCCCCCGGCCCCCACTTCAACTGGGGGCGGAGTGACAGGGCCGCACATACCAGCGCTCCGGAGGGCAGCCGGCGCGGCCGCGGACCGCCAGGGACGAGCGCGGGCGAGGGAGAGGACAGGACCCCCCCGCCTGCGCCGAGGCCCCCACACAAGGCCACCCGCAGGAGGGCCTCCCTCACTGGGAGACAACAACGACGGCCTAACCTGAGGGACCAACCAGCACTAGCGGGGCCACAACCCAGGAGCACAGCACCTTAGGGGGCACCGTCACTGGAGTAACGCCAGGGGCCGACCCTACGGGACAGGCGCCACCCGCACATGTCCGGGGGAGTGCGGACCCGCACTGGGACTGGAGGGGCCCAGCCGAAGGGGAAGACGGACAGACAGGTGCACAAAATGGCCGCCGAGCAACTGGCTGCGAGGCTTGACAGCGTGCTGGCAGCGGTGGAGCGGATGGAGCAGTCCCTCCAGCAAACTAGAACCTCCCTGGAGTCCAAAATCGACGGGGTCGCAGTAGACCTGACCCTCTTGCGCGATGACCATAGAAAATTGTCCGACCGAACCAAGACCCTGGAAGGCGCAGTGAAGGAGATCGAGCCCAAGGTCACCCAGACGGACAGACGCGTGCAGGACCTCCTGAACAGAGTGGAGTTCCTGGAGGACAGGGCCGAGGACGCGGAAGGGAGGGCGAGACGCAACAACATTCGCCTTGTGGGGGTTCCGGAGAAATGGGAAGGGGCCCGCCCGGCCGAACACGTGGAAGACTGGCTGCGGACGCTTTTGCCCGAAGGCTCGTTGTCACCACACTTCGTCGTGGAGCGCGCACACCGGGTGCCAACGAGGCCCTACACCACCGGCACCAACCCAAGGCCGTTGCTCTTCAGGATACTGAACTATAGGGACAGAGACACGGTGCTGCGAGAGGCACGGCGATTGGGCGAGGTGCGCATAGACAACGCGTCAATCATGTTCTTCCCCGACTACACCATCCAGGTGCAGCGCCAGAGACACGACTTTATGGCAGTGAAGGGGAGACTACGCACCGCGGGCCTCAAGTACTCCCTACTATTCCCTGCCAGGCTGAGAGTGGTGGCGGGAGACAACACTTACTTCTTCAACACACCCGAGGAGGCCGACGAGTGGCTGGACGGAGGCACGGACACGGCACCGAAGAACTCTCGCGGAGGCGAGACGAGGACCAGGCCGCGAGCACCGCGACGACGCCGAAGGCACAGGACCCAACAGTCTCGGCCCGCGGAGGAGGGGGCGGGACTCTCCCCCACGCTGGACCAGATGCTCCGTGAACAGCGCGACGCGCTACGGAAGGTCTCCCAAATAAGCGACTCATCCCCCCGTGAGGCGGCCCAAGAAGACGGCCAACAGCCGGTACCTAGCGACGACGACGAGGCCATATACGGGATCCCGAACTCACAGATCTCGATGGAACTGCCCATCGTCACGCCGCAAACCTCAGACCTGATCCACTGATCCTATGGGGGATGTCTGCACTGGCCTAGCCATGACGAGGGGAGGGTTGGCAGTGGCCGCCTGGACGATGGTGTGCGATCGGCGCTCGCCACTGCTGGGGCCGCGTCCCACCCCCCCTGCCAGCTGATCGAACTGTGGACACCTGGAACAGTGAGTAATGCCCTTATGGCGCTAGTGGTAAGCTGGGAGGGCACTGAAGGGGTGGCCTTTTAGCACGCATCTGCGCCTGATCGCACACAGGCTGGACAACTTGGAGCACTGGACCGCAGAGGGCGGCCACTATTGTCCTGTATTGTATGGCTCAGGGAAGCGGCTTGCTACCCCTAAACTGACTACATATCCATCCTGCCGAACTTGTGCTTAGCGCACATTGCCCCTTAAACGAAGTAGGAATGTTCCTCTCTCTTGAGAGTATGGACGGTGGCCCGTTCCGCCACTGCCCTTTTGGTATTTTCGTGGGGTTAGCCCGCTGTTGGTTGTTGTTTTTTACAGTTTTTTTTCCCTGTCCTTATGTTTTCCCAAGCTTTGTTGAGTGTAATGTGGGGGGTGGGAACGGAAGAGCTGGGGGAGCCACTGCTGGGGCCTTTAGTGATGCTGCTGCTATTGGGAGGGTCAGGGGGGAATGTGTACTGCTGAAATGTCTGCCATAAAAATATGCACGTGGAACATTAGAGGTATGCACACACCCGCGCGCAGGTACCAAATCTACTCCTACCTGAAGAGGCAGAACGTGCAGGTCGCGCTATTGCAGGAAACACACCTGAGTGGGGCGGAGGTGACAGCGCTGAGGCGGAGATGGAGGGGACAGCTGTACGCCACTGAATACTCCTCGTACGCCCGCGGGGCACTGCTATGGGTAAAACCGGGAACCCCATTCGTAATGTCGGAAGTACACATAGATGCGGAGGGGAGGTATGTCCTGGTGAAGGGGCGCATAGACGGGCAACCAGTGGTCCTGGCGTCCATTTACGCTCCAAACACGGATCAGGGCACCTTCCTGGCGCGTATCTCAGGGAAATTAGCGCCCTGGCACGGCGTCCCATGGATCCTGGGGGGCGATTATAACGCGGTACTAGACCCAGTGCTGGACCGTTCGGTCCCGCCGAGGCCAGAGGCGGCATCCCAGGGGGCCACGAAGACACTCACACAGTGGGCGGCGCAGTGGGGTCTGAAAGACGCATGGCGTGCGCACAATCCGAACACTAGGGTGTACTCATACTTCTCGGGAGCACATGCATTACATGTTCGCCTCGACAGATACATGGTGTCGGCGGACATGTTGCCCCATATCACTGGCTCACAATACCTGGGTAGGACACACTCCGACCACAACCCCCATACACTGCACATGGCCTGGGAGCGCCCGCGCCCGCCTATCCCCACGTGGCGACTGCAACCTGCATTACTGCTAGATGCCCCCTTCAGAGATTCCCTGCAGGCCAGCGTAGCGCAATACTTCGAAGACAATTCAGATACAGCATCCTCCCCGAGAGTAGAGTGGGACGCATTCAAGGTGGTGGTACGGGGACATTGCTTGAGCACTCAGGGGGGCATACGGTGGAAGTTGGAGGAGGACTTGCGCAGGGTGGAGGCGGACCTACTAGGCGGGGAGCAGGAGGCGGTGGGGGGTGCAGGTGACCGGCTGCAGGCGGCCCGGGCGGAGCACGAAACGCTGCTGGAACGGCTGCGGCACGTTAACTTCGCGGCCCATTCGGCGCGAGTGCACCAGCACGGTGACAAGCCCGGTAGGCTATTGGCCTGGTTAGTCAGGCAAGAGGATCGCACGGAGCCGGTCTCCGCCATCCGCACGGCTGAGGGAGAACTAGTGTACACCCAAAATAGGATACACCAGGCGTTTGTGGGACACTACCGGGCCCTATACAAGTCGCAACTGAGAGTAACTGCGGCCTACATAGCGGAATACCTGTCGGATATCCCGCTGCCCTCCCTCGTAGGCACACAGCAGGACGCCCTGGGGGCGCCACTCTCTGCGGACGAAATACGCGAGGCCATTTTCGCACTGTCCAACGGCAAATCACCTGGCCCGGATGGACTGCCCGCCGAATTTTTTAAGGCGTGCTCAGACACTCTGGTTCCGGAATTGCTCAAGTTGTACAATACAGCAATGGAAGAATCAGCACTCCCAGACTCGCTTAACGAGGCAAACTTGGTCTCGCTGCTGAAGCCGGGCAGGGATGGCGCACTCATGGGGTCCTATAGGCCGTTGGCCATGCTAAATACAGATTATAAAATTTTCACCTCGCTACTGGCCCGCCGCCTAGCCCTGGAGGCACCAGCTCTGGTACACGCCGATCAGAATGGCTTCATGCCGGCGCGGAGCACGTCTCGTAATCTACGCCGCCTCTTCCGGATTCAGGAAGCGGCTCTGACGCATTGGCCTAGATCGGGGTGCCTGGTCCTGGACCTGGAGAAGGCCTTTGATTCGGTAGAGTGGCCATACCTGGGAGCCGTGCTGGACAGATTTGAGGTGGGAGATGCATTTGCTGACATGGTCGGTCTGATCTATCAGAGCCCCAGTGTCCGTGTGAGGACGGGAAGGCTGCTGTCGGAGAAGATCGGGGTGCGCAGAGGCACCAGGCAGGGCTGCCCCCTGTCCCCCCTCCTCTTCTCCTTAGCCATTGAGCCACTAGCAGCTCTGCTGCGGGACAGAGGAGCGGAATGGGGGATCCCATTGGCTGACGGAACGCACATAGTCTCACTCTACGCAGACGACCTGCTGCTTTATGTGCGGGACCTCACCGCGGTGCCAGCCGAGCTGTCGGACATCTTCCGGACCTTCGCAGAGGTCTCGGGCCTCAGGGTCAACTGGGCCAAGTCCGGGGCATACTCGTTTAGCCGTGATCAGGAAGAATGTGATGTGCATCTTGGAGGGGCCAGACTCGCTTGGTACCCGACCACGTTTAAATACCTCGGACTACGCATCTATAGAGACCCACAGGACTTACTGGAGGGCAACCTGGTGCGCGCCATTTCTTCTCTGCGAGCTCAGATGTCCTTCTGGAAAACCCTTCCGCTGAACGTGCCCAGCCGCATAGCTCTTATTAAAATGATAGCGCTCCCTAGGCTGCTATACTACTTCGCGAATATCCCCACGTATGTCCCCACGCGGATATTCCGCGATCTGGAATCAATGCTTCGTGACTTGATCTGGAACACGGGGCGACCTCGAGTGGCGCTGGCTAAACTGTACTCCCCGACCGCAGAGGGGGGATTGGCTGTCCCCAACATGGAGCTGTATTACCTGGCCGCACAGCTCCAATGGGTGACGTACTGGCTCAGCGATGCACATCTGGACGATACGGCCACAGCGGCCTACCAGTGGACGCATCCTCAGACCTGCGCCCTGTTTCACCCATTGACCAAGGGACCCCGCCCCCTGCCCATGCACGTAGCCGTGGCCCGCAAATGTTTTCTCCGCAGCCTGAAGCTGACGCAAAGCACCAGACCATATGCCCCTGCCCTCCCCCTGCTGGGCACCCCCAGGAGGAGCGGGACGGTTACGCAGCGCAATCTGGACCACTGGGTCACGGCTGGAGTAGAGACCATGGGTGACCTGTATGTTGACGGGGCCCTGCTCTCATTTGCGGAGTTATCTGACACCACGGGGCTCCCGGCCGGGCAGTTCCTACTCCATGCGACGGTAATACGGGCATACACTGACTCCTGGGGCGACATCCAGGATGAACCGCCGATGCACCACCTGGTCCAATATCTACATGTAATGGGCAGAGGCTCGCACATCACGCATTGGTTAGCGCAGGCGCTTCTCATTCACACGCAAAAACCCACGCAGCAGATTAGGGCTAAATGGGCGGCGCATCGTGGGAGGGACTGGACAGACAGGGAGTGGAACCTAGTACTGGCTAGCCCCGTGAACATCCCCCGCAATTCCCGCTTCCGTGTCATCCAACTGTACATATTGCACCAGGCATACCTAACGCCAGATAGAATAAACAGATACTTCGCGATCGACACTGCCGTCTGTCCCAGGTGCGACCTGCTAAGCGCGGATATCCTACACATGCTTTGGCACTGCCCGACCCTGACCACGTACTGGGGGGAGGTGACCTCACTCCTGAACCACAGCACGGGCCCGGGACTGCCGGACACGTGGGAGGCGTGCATTCTCGGCCTCTATAAAAGAACTAAGCTGAACAAAACGCAGGCGCGGTTCTGGGATCTGGGCCTCGTTACGGCCAAACGGCTGATTACGCGCCACTGGAAACGGCGGGAACCGCCTACCCCAAAACACTGGTTCGCATCCTTTACAAACTGGGCAGGGGCGGAAAGCACGGCGCTCCACCGGGAAGAAACGGCGGGCCTGCGACAGTTCCCGATAGCTCAGCACTGGGATGGTATCCTGGGGTCCCTGAGGGGGGAGGGCACTGTCAGGGGGCTCACGTAGACTGGGTGAAGCCAGAGGTGGGTCACAGAGGCTAATGCTGTATCGCAGGAATCACCGCAAGCGGCGCCCCCCCCCCCACGCCCCCCCCCCTGACACAGACAAGACACAGCCAACGCGTAAACCTCAGACGCGACCCGACGCTCACGCAGGCGCCCATCAGTGGCCATTGCCCAGCAGCGCGCCCCAAACACAAAGTCGCTGACATCGCCCCCGCAAGCACACTCCAACCCCCCCCCCCCCCACCCATCAACACATATATGTTTACCTGTTTACAGTATCGGACCCCTGCTCACGGACGGTGGCCTCTTTGACCCCTAGTGTTGACGTGGGCAGAAGCCACTGACGGCACTACAGACGGTGACTGCTGGCGTAGACGCTGATGGCCACACCGGCGGCGAGGCTCCTCCACCTGAATGCCACATGCTCCAATAACAAGGCCGGCGACCAATGACACACCATGGCCCGCAGGGGCCGCCCCACTCCGGGTTCAGGCACACTTGCGCACGCACACCTCTGGCCTCTGGCTGCACTGCAGCAGCATCGGCAAACGACACACCGTTCAGGGGTGGCACCTACTAACGCCGTGCCAGTGGGACGGACCTCGAGTGGGGAAACCGCGATAGGAACATTGGGACATACCGATACGAACTGTTTTGTTTAGTTTGCCGTTTTTATGGCTCAGTTCTAGGAAAAAAATGGAAAATAAGGCGTCATTTATGGACTTTTACTTTCTTAACTTCAGAAAATGTGATTATCTTCTGTATGTCCTAGCACACCGGGGACACAAGGGACGTAACGACATGCCCCCTTTTTATGATGGCCCACACCCTCAAGATTCACCGTTCATTTGCAGCCGGCCCGCAGGGTTGTAGGCTTCGCTATGTGTACTGTACCTTTGAACATTAATAAACGTCTTTAAAAAAAAAAAAAAAAAAAAAAAAAAAAATTAGAATAAACGGCAACTAACAGATGAAATGTCATAGGTGGCCCGTTTGAATATTAAAGATGCCAACATAAAGTCGCGTTTATAACTGTGGTACATGTCATACATATGGATTTAAAGAAATAATGTTGACCGCTTCTTGTAAATACCTCTGTTGATTTATTTAATTTTCCTCACTCCTTTTTTCCTGTTCTTTCATCCCCTTATTTCAACAGGCGTCAATGTGAATAACCAGGCAAATTGTTATATAAATTAGTCCTGATGATGATCCCACTCACTTAGGAGCTAGGGATCGAAACGTCGACTGTTTTGAAACAATCCCACATACTAACCATTAAATGATATTGCTGTGGGGTATTGTTTTGTAGAGCTTGTATTACCACATTCTGTAGGCAAGCCTATTTTTGCTCCAAATTGTTTGCCTGACTAATTCCTTATTTGTTTTGTGCACTAGTTTACTGTTTACTCCCTTCACCTTCTTCCTCCTGTGGGGTACAGGATTGTGCCCGTGTATAATTGTGTGTACATGTATTCTTAATAATTTTTTGCAAACCAATTGAATTAAAATCCTCTGTCCGGCTGGACACTGGAAAACATATATAGTACTCATTGTGGTCTATATAGTATTATTGTTCGTAAAAATTTCCAATGAGCATAGGACCTTTGTTCTTTGTAATACCTTGGATAGGGTTGGCAGCAGTGAGGCGAGGCCTAAACAGGCTGCGTAAGTGCTATTAGGGTTACTAGATGCAGGCCACTTACACAATATCTGGCGTCTTCAACATTCCGCTGGTCGGGAGAGCACATTTGTATCTTCTGTCCATGGGTCTTGGGCTTGCATAGATTTCTGGCATGTTTTGGAAGTGGTTTGTACTTGGGCAGTGGGGGGTGGAACATTTGGCTCGCACACTTTCGGACCATTACCCTGTAGTCATTGAGTTACAAGTTCCCACTTGTGAGCGACCACCCTTCACCTGACAATTACAACCAACTGAGTTAACTGATCCAGTATTTAGACAGACATTTGCAGAGCCAATCAACATTTTTTTAAAAGAGATTTAGGGGTCTGTGGATAGTGAGGAGTGGTTTGGGAGGCGTTCAAAGTGACCATTCGGGGGGCTTACATAGGAACACAATCTGGTGTTTTGCAGGATGTCCAACGTGGGATTAAAAAATTGGCGTCTGACATCTCCACGCTCGAACAGGATTATGAGACTAACCCCTCCCCAGCAAAACTGGCTGAAATATGAGTACTGGTCACGGAACACAACGAAACAGCTGATCAGGAGTTATTGCACCGCTCTCGCCGCAGCACTGCTCGATACTATGGGAGGGAGGCCGTCCCAGTTGCTCTTTGGCGCAAAAACTGGCAGCGTCATGTAGTCAGGAGTGTATAACGGTATTATTAGATGAGAATGGGGTTGCCCGCTACTTGACTCCAGAGATTTGCGATTCAGTCTTGCAATTTTACACTCAGCTTTACGCCGCTAAGTGCTCCCCGCCGCCTGAAGAGATTGACTTATATCTTGACGATGTTGCTCTAGGGTGGCTCTCTAATTCACATCGTGAATACCTTATGCAGCCGTTTGATGTGGAGGATGTTAAACTTGCCATATTGCCCCTACCGCCCTGTAAGGCCGCAGGGATGAAGGGGCTGCCCAGCGAATTTTATAAGGCCTATGTTTTGGATCTTGCTCCCAGGCTTCTTGATGTCTATGTGAAGGCTTATGAGAAAGGAAGGCTATCACCTTCCCTTAAGGAGGCTTGGCTTGTGACTCAATTGAAACCTGATAAGCCTCCGAATATGTACGAGTCCTATCGACCTCTCTTGATCATTAATATCGACGCTAAGATCCTGGCAAAAATGATTGCCACCAGGTTACAACCACTGGTCCGTCTTCTTCCGGACCATTCTGGGTTTGTAACTGCTCGCTCTACGACTCACAACTTGTGCACTGTTTTCTCCGCCTTACATTATTTTGACTCAGACTTCCAAGCAGTTGCAGTGCTGCTAGATGCAGCAAAAGCTTTTGACTAACTCCAATGGACCTACATGTTCACGGTCTTGACTAGAATGGGCTTTCCCCATTTTTCCTGCAATGGCTTAGAGTGCTCTATGACAACCCAGTTGCTCGGGTGCATGTTAATGGCTGGGTGTCATCGGCGTTTCCTATTGAAAGAGGGACACAGCAAGGGTGCCCCTGTTGCCAATACTCTTCTCGATCGCATTGGAGCCCCTGGCCTGTAAACTCCGTCATAAGCATGCAGCAGCTGCCTTGCGCTTTCGGCAGAGACAACTTGTAGTCTTCCTAGAGGACAACGATATGTTACTTTATGTCTGAGAGCCCGCCACATTTCTGGCTGAACTGCTCCAGGAATATGTAAAATTCGAGAGGTTTTCCGGTCGCGGGATCAACTGGACAAAGTCGGTGGTGTTTCCGCTGACGGCACATACGAAAGAGGTGGAGCTGGATTTTCCACTAACCTGGACGTCAGATCCGGTGAAATATCTGGGGGTGTGACTGCACAGGGACCCGGATAAGGTGACAGCTGAGAACTATGGCCGTACTGTCATGCGTATCACTGAACTGGCTGAGCGGTGGGCGCACCTGCCCCTTGCAGATAGGATAGCTGCTGTAAAAATGGCCTTCCTCCCCAAACTGCTCTATTTTTTTGTCAACATTCCTATAAAACTGAATGTGGCGTTGTTTAAAACGCTTACATTTTCACTGCTGACATTTGTATTGGTCGGAGAGAAGCCCAGATGCAGGTGGGATCTTCTGGTTCAGCCCTTTCTCCGGGGCGGATTTGAGGCCCCCGATCTCAGACTATATTATCTGTGCACGCAGGCACAATTTGTGCATTATTGGCATTTCCCCCAGCAGTGTCAACCTCACATAGCTATTGAATCGGATGCCGTTCTTCCAATGCCACTGCAGGCATCGACCCTGTCTGGCGGCTCAGGTGGCCCACGGACTGAAATAAATCCCATACAATGCAAGGTGTGGGCTTGGCGAATGCTTGCGAAAAGGGATCAGTTATCCTATTTATATGCTCCACTGTTACCTTCGGCCTCGCACCACGACATCTCTGCAGCACGGGAGAAGCCGGCCCTACTTGAGTTGGCTAAAGCTGGTATCTCCCGGATGGGGGATTTGTACACGCATGGTCAATTCAGGACACAACAAAAAGAACATGTTAATTACCTTCGGTAGCGCTTTTTCTGGTAGATACAATATCTGCCTGTGGATTCCTCACCTTGTGAATATCCCCTGCGTCAGCAACATTCGGAAATTCTTTTTGTAGCTTCGCGCCGACGACGTCACAGAGGCACGGCATTGCGCCCGACTCCGCTGACGTCACCGACACCATAATAGGCCCACGTCGGCGCAATGACATCAGTTCCGCCCTTTTTTCCGTGCCTTCGAGGCACACGGACGGACCGATGACAGCTGAAATATACACAGTATACACAGTACACAAATGTCAAGATAACACACACAGTGTGAAACCAATGCATGAAATTAAAACGTAATAAACATTTCCTTTGACAATATAAATATATACAATACATCAACTCAAGTATAGAAGAGTGGACAACGGGGAGGCGGGTGGGTCAGTGAGGAATCCACAGGCAGATAATGTATCTACCAGAAAAAGCGTTACCGAAGGTAAGTAACTTGTTCTTCTGATAGATACATCTGCCAGTGGATTCCTCACCTTGTGAATAGAGTCCCACAGCAGTCCCCACTCCCGGAGGAGGGTGTCCACTCTCCTATACCAGAAAATCCGGGAGGACAGCGCGCGCAAAGTGGCCGTCCCTCCTCACTTCGGTATCCAAGCAGTAATGCTTCGCGAAAGTGTGGAGGGAGGCCCAAGTCGCCGCTCTACCAATTTCCTCAACAGGTACACCCCTAGACAAAGCAGATGTTGATGACTTTGCTCTAGTAGAGTGAGCCCTTATACCCTCTGGAGGTTCCTTACCCGCCAGGGCGTAGCAGATCTTAATGCAGAGGATAATCCATCTCAAGAGCGTGCGCTTGTGCACCTCCTTCCCCTTCTTACAGCCAGCAAAACCAACAAACAGCTGGTCATCCAACCTGACCTCTCGTGTCCTGTCCAGGTAAAAGCTCACCGCCCTCTTCGGGTCCAATCGGTGTAGTCTCTCCTCCTCCTTGGAAGGGTGAGGGGGAGGACAAAAGGGAGGGAGGGTAACGGACTGCCCCAGATGGAAAGGAGTTACCACTTTAGGCAGAAAAGCAGCCCTGGTCCTGAGAACCATTCTTTCAGCATGAATGGATAAAAATGGGGGCTTCGAACTAAGAGCTTGAAGCTCACTTACCCTCCTTGCCGAGGTAATTGCCACCAGAAAAATAGTCTTAAAAGACAAAACTCTTAAGGGACATGTGTGTAAAGGTTCAAAAGGAGAACCCATCAAGAACGTAAGAACAAGGTTCAAGTCCCATTGAGGTACAATAAAAGGTGTAGGAGGAAATTTATTGGTAAGGCCCTTAATGAATCGTAATACAATAGGAGATTTAAACAAAGAGGGCTGGTCAGGCAAACAAAGGAAAGCCGATAAGGCCGACAAATAACCTTTGATAGTTGCCACCGCAAAACCCTGCTGGGCCAAGGAAAGTGCAAATTGAAGTATATTGGACAAACAAGCCCTTAAAGGGTCAACTGACTTCTTCCCGCACCAAGCAACAAATTTAGACCATCTATAAGAATAAATCGACTTGGTGGAGTCACGCCTGGCCGATATGATGACATCCACCACATCGTGCGGGAGAGAAAAGGAAATCAGGTTGCCCCGCTCAATTTCCAGGCATGAAGGTGTAAGATCTGGAGGTGAGGGTGTAGAACCTGCCCCTCCATCTGGGAGAGGAGATCTGCCCTGTGAGGGAGACGGAGCGGCGGGCACAAGGAGAGGTGGAGAAGATCCGTGTACCACACCCTTCTTGGCCAATCCGTGGCGATCAATATGACTTGGGCCTGGTCTTGGCGTATCTTCCTCAGAACCAGAGTAATCAAAGGTATGGGATGAAACGCGTAAAGGAGTTGCGAGTCCCAACTCAACTGAAACGCGTCCCCCAATGCTCCCTGCATCGGAAACTGGAGGCTGCAGAATGACGGGCAGTGAGCATTCTCGCGAGTGGCGAACAGGTCCACCTGAGGAGTCCCCCACGTCCGAAAGACGTGACGAACTACCTCTGGATGAAGCCTCCACTCGTGGTCGGCGGAGAACTGCCGACTGAGACTGTCTGCACGAACGTTCAGAACTCCAGCCAGATGATTTGCCATCAGACAAATCTGATGGTCCTGAACCCAGGACCAGAGGCACAGAGCCTCTCTGCAGAGACACTGCGACCCCACTCCTCCCTGCTTGTTGACATACCACATCGCGGTCGTGTTGTACGTCAGGACCTGAACTGACTGACCGCGAAGGGAAGGGAGGAAGGCCTTGAGTGCCAGACGTATCGCCCGCAATTCCAGAAGGTTGATGTGAAGCAACCTTTCCTCTGGAGACCAAAGACCCTTGATCTCCAGACCCCCCAGATGAGCACCCCACCCTAGAGTGGATGCATCCGTTATCACTGTGGCCACCGATGGAGGAAGTTGAAAAGTCTTTCCTTGTGACAGATTGCCTTCCACGCTACACCAAGACAGATCCGCTGCAGTTTCTCTCAAGATCCTCACTGACTCCCTGAGATCTCCGCCGTGCTGATACCACTGCCTGCGGAGGCACCACTGGAGTGCCCTCTTGTGCCAGCGTGCATGGTTGACCAACAGAATGCAAGAAGCCATCAGACCGAGCAGGCGAAGGACCTTCAGGACTGGAACGACCGCTCCATTGAAAAATAAAGGAATCATTTCCTGTATGTCGCGAATCCTTTGAGGAGGAGGGAATGCACGACACACAGTAGTGTCCAGTACCGCACCTATGAACAGTTTGCGCTGGGACGGCACCAGGTGAGATTTGGGTACATTTATCGAAAAACCCAACCTGTGCAACAACTGGGTTGTCTCTTGCAGATGATGGAGCACTATCTCTGGAGATTCTGCTTTGATCAGCCAATCGTCCAGATACGGGAATACCGGTATCCCTGATCTTCTGAGATGTGCAGCCACCACAACCATCACCTTGGTAAAGACTCGAGGTGCAGTAGTAAGACCAAACAGAAGGACCGCAAACTGGTAGTATTGCGATCCAACCGTGAAACGGAGATACTTTCTGTGCGACTTCAGGATTGGGATATGAAAATACGCATCCTGCAAGTCGATCGACACCATCCAGTCTTCTTCCAGCAGCGCTTGAAGAACCTGTGCAAGGGTGAGTATCTTGAACTTCTCCTGCTTCAGGTAAAGGTTCAAGATCCTAAGATCCAGGATCGGACGGTGCCTGCCATCCTTCTTGGGGATCAGAAAATACCGGGAGTAGCATCCCTGACCCCTCTCCTGCTCTGGAACCACCTCTATTGCACCCTTTCTGAACAGAGCCAGGACTTCCTCCTGCAGGAGCAGCAGATGGTCCTCCGAACAATAACCCTGGCAAGGAGGGTAATTTGGGGGAAACTCCCAAAATGGAACAGCATACCCATTCTCCACGAGATTGAGCACCCAAAGATCTGATGTAATCAATTTCCAATCTCGCAGGAAATGGGTAAGCCGGCCCCCCACTGAGCCCACATGATCCGGAATGCTTTGCTGCGGTGGTAGGGGGCTGGGAAGGGGAAGAGGAGGAGGAGGAGGTTTGATGACCTCTAGGACGAGCTTGCTGTCTGCCTCTGTACGACTTGTACAGCGTATTTTGCTGTTGTTGTGGCTGCTGCTGAGATGTTTTGTAGGAACGAAAGGAAGACCTGCCAAATCCTCTGAAACGTCTACCAGGAGTACCCCTGGTCTGAAGACCTAAAGATTTTGCTGTGGCCCTGCTGTCTTTGAAACGTTCTAAAGCAGCGTCAGCCTTCTTGCCTAACAATCCTGACCCATCAAAGGGCAAGTCCATCAAAGCAGGCTGAACATCTGCAGAGAATTCCGATGACTTTAACCATGCAGCTCTCCTAGTGGCCACCGAAGAGCCCATGACTCTCGCCACCAAATCAGCCGTGTCCAGCCCACTCTGAATTACTTGTCTCGCAGCAGCCTGAGTGCCCGAAATTAATTCCTGAAAGTCCTTTCTATCCCCCTCAGGAATTTTTCGCACTAACTGCTTCACGGAATCCATCAAGGCATGGATGTATCGTCCCATCAGGCAAGTTGCATTAGTAGATTTTAACGCCATACTAGCTGAGGAGAAGACCTTCTTGGCCACCTGATCTTGCTTCCTCGACTCTTTTTCCCCAGGAAACTGCGGAAAAGCACCCTCAGACTTCTTTGAGCAGGCAGCCTGCACAACCAAACTCTCAGGTAGGGGGTGTGTAGACCAAAAGTCCGGGTCATTAGGTGCCACCCTATACCTCCTCGCCAAAGCCCTTGAAACAGCAGGAGCTGTCAGAGGTTTCTTCCAGACTTCATAAATGGGTTCAGCCAAAGCATCATTAAATGGAAGCATTGGTTCAATAACGGAGGAAGGCGAGTGAAGGACCTCAGTAAGAATATTTGACTTGTATTCAGCGGTGGGCAGAGTAATATTCAACAAGCCCGCAGCCTTCTTAATTACAATGTGATAAGGCATCACATCCTTGGAAGGCACGTCTGACACAGAGGCCAAATCCCACTCCAGAGACAGTTCAAGTCCACTGGCCTCTCTCAGGTCATCAAAAGGATCATGGGGCGTGGCTAAGGCAGCCGGCATGGCGGACGCGGCTTAAGTGAGCTCCGTCCCGCCGATTCATCCATCGGACAAATATCCTGCCTCCCCATCACCTGTGCCTGTCCCGCGGCAGAGAGGGGTAGCGGAAGGTGTCCGGCAGGTGTGGGGCGATTTTGACCCGCTTCGGAGGCATAGATCGTGTGCAACCAACCCCGAGGCGGAGCGGGCTTTATTCAAGAGTGGCGCCGGGGCCTCGAGTTTGGAGGTACCCGGGGGAGTGCGACGGCTGCAGACGGACAGCCGGACGGAGCCGCGGAGCGGTCCGCCACACACGGGGTGCAGACACTGGCAAGCAGACCTTGGCGGGGTGGATCATCGGCCCCGGCGCTGCACAAGGGGGTCTGGACGGCTACTGCGTGACCACGGCCGACAGGACACAGAGCGGCTGACTGGAGGAGGCGGCAGGGACCCTGAGGGACGCCGAAGCCCAGAGACGCGACCCCTGCGGTGAGTGTTCACCGGGGTGCGCGGCGATAGCCTTGAGAGGCGGTGGAGCGGAGGGACTGAGGCTGAGGGCCCGGCGGTCAGATCGGGCCACGGCTGCCTGGGTCGTCTGGGCGCGCTCCTGAGGTAGAGTGCGCTGGTTGGCGTCCATCTTGGATTGAGTTGCCCGGGACTCGGCGGCCGAGTCGGGCTGCGGCGACCCCCCGGGGGGACCCTAGCTGTGGTACAGGGAACGCAGTGCAATATATTGTGCATGACGTGGGCCCCCCCACTCTCAGCCGCCCAATCGGCCATAGACAAATGGATCGAGGGTGTCCCAGGGCCTAGAGACTACACGACCTTGTCTGGACTGGGAGCAAGAGGAGCAGCAGATTAGCTTGAAGTACATTGGGGAGGTCTCAGGGGCCCACGGAGCTGATACTGAGGACGACTGCCCGGCCTGGCGGGCCACGAGGGGCGGCCTGTGCTGTGAATCGCCTGGCCGTCGGACCCCGGTGCTCCGCCGGGAGAACAATTAGTGGGCCTGCAAGCGGACGGCTGGCGGAGGGGCCCCCCGGGTCGACGCGGTGATACCCCGGTGTTTGCAGGCGAGGCTTCCCTACAAGACTGACCCCGCAGTCTACAGATCATGACTAGGGGCGGGGGCGGCGGTGGAGCCACGAAACAGGGCACCCTCGATAAATTCACCGGCGCAGGTGGGACAGCCGGGGCCACCGGAGGTCCCCCGCCCCAGGGGCCGGACAACGCAGCGCTCCTGGCGGCAATCACCCAATCTAGAGACACTTTAGACGCCAAAATAGGTGCGGTTGGGGAAGACGTTACTCTATTGCGCCAGGACATACAAAACGCAGTAGCCCGCATCACCGAGGCAAGGATCACCGGAGTGGAGGATGATGTGGCAATATTAAAGAAGAAAGTGGCTACCATGGAAGGGATTCAGAAGGGTCTGGTGCTCTGTGCGGAGGATGCCGTAGGGCGGGCTTGGCGCAACAACCTACGGTTTGTAGGATTTCCGGAGGATTGCGAAAAAGGGAATATGGAGGCCTTTCTCACTCAATGGCTGGAGGGCTGGCTGCCACCGGAGTCTCTCTCTCGCTGCTTTGTCATAGAGCGGGCACACAGGGCGCTAGCTCCGAAGCCGCCAGTTGGGGAGCGCCCACGACCGGTAATTGCTAAATTACTTAATTATCACGATCGAGACACTATCCTGAGACAAGCCCGTTTGAAGGAACCCCTCATGTGTGAGAATCAGCGGATTCTGATATTCCCAAACTATACAAAGCTGGTGCAGCGACAACGACAATCCTTCACAGAGGCCAAAGCTCGCTTACGAGGCCTCAAAATCCAGTATGCTCTGCTTTATCCAGCCCGACTACGAGTAATTTTTCAGTCAAGAACCCTGTTCTTCAATTCTCCGGAGGAAGTATTCGCATGGACCGATGAGACAGTTCAGGTTCGGCCGCACACCCCGCCGGCTCGGGATTCTGATTCGTCCTCCTCGACGGCGCAGCGGCAGACTCACCGACGCTCTCGTAGCAGGAGCAACTGGAGGTCCACCTCCACCAAAAGGTCCCCCGCCAAGAAGGGAGCTACGGAGGAGACCGCTCCCCCAGATACTCAGACAGAGGATCCGTGAAAGGCGATGGGACACGGCCTACCTTTTCGAGTTGTCTAGTGAGGTGGAAACTGCAAGCGGATAAAGCGGCCCGGCCGGAGATGATGAACGTTTACTGAAACATCGACATCCTGTGCTATAGACATAGACTATCAGTGTTGGGATGCGGGATGGGGCAGGGTGGGGGGGGCGGACTGTAAGGCGGACATTTGCCTTAGGGTAGCAGCAGTCCAGTTTTCCACGGATGTTGCTTGCCCCCCTGAGGGGCTAGTTGAGGGTTGAGGGTGGTTTATGGGGATCCATTGGAGTGGGTGGCCGCCGACCTCCCGTTGGGGGTTGGGGCGCTCCTACACCGCGACAGATACTTCAACGTTGCTGAGGTATAGGGGAGGGGGGAGGCTAGTACTTTGGGAGTTGGGTTGGGTTTGGTTTGAGGTTTGGGGGTGGGGGGGTACGTGAGTTTGGGGGAAATAGGGGCAGCTCTTTCTAGCACGATGGTCCACCCGGTTCGATTGAGGATATATATGCAGCTCCACTTCCCTGCGCTCAGGCAATTCTTGATTTACCCAGTTGATGGCGGTTAGAGGCCCTACTTCGGAGCTCCCCAGGGCGGCGCTGCGCATAGTGAGTTGGAATGTAAGGGGCTGGACAAAATTAAAAGGGGCGCGGTGCTGCGACAGGGGAAAAGAGAGAAGGCAGATGTCCTACTGTTGCAAGAGACTCATCTCCTAGGTACCAAGACCCTTAGCTTGCAGCGCTATGGGTATTAGCAGGTGTTCCATGCTGGTTTTGTCAGGGGATCCCGGGGAGTGGCGGTAATGATTCACCGTAGGGTGTCCTATGTCCACTCTACACAGTGGGTAGATGCCCAGGGCAGATACGTGTTTGTCAGGGAAACGATTGGTGGTGAGCCAGTGGTCTTTGGTAGCGTGTATGCTCCCCCCCCGCTGCAATGGTCTCTTGTGGAGAAACTGTTCACGGTCTGGGCCGAGATTCCGGACGCACTGGCTGTGATCGGGGGTGATTGGAATGATGTTATGGATGGCAATGTGGATCGATGCAGGCCGGGTGGTGGGCAGCCGATAACTACCCCTACGAGATTGAATGACATGGTAAGAGGCATGGGATGGACGGATGCATGGCGTTATCAGCATACACATAGTCGGGAATACACTTATGTTTCGGCGGTCCATAAATCTTTCTCTAGGTTAGACTATCTGTTTGTTCCCAGCACCAAGATAGGGAGAGTGGAGTCTACGGCTATCCTACCGCGCGGGCCCTCTGACCACTCCCCCATTGCGATCGATGTCCTTCTGGATAGGAGGAGGCAGCCATTTCGATGGCGCCTCTCTACCTGGCACCTGCAACAGGATGATTACCAGTCCCACATGCGAGAGGCCATAGCCCACTACTGGGAAGATAATGTGAGGTCGGGGGTGGACGATGTGACCCTTTGGGAGGCGTTGAAGCCCACACTCCGAGGAGTGGATATAGCCTGGTGCGCGAGGGCCCGTAGGATGCGGGGGGAAGACCTAGAGAAGGCGACAGAGCGTGTCCGTACTCTGGAGAGACAATGCACGGAAACGGGGGTGGAGGAGGATGTACGAAGGCTACTGCATGCGCAGCGAGACTCTGCATCCTTACATCTTGAAGAGTCACGTCAGGTGTGGCTTGCCACGCAGAGCAGAATCTACCAATGGGGGGATAAGTCCGGTACGATGTTGTATAGACTTTGCCAGGGCACGTTTCAAGCACAGTCCCTGCCGGCGTTACGGGATGAGGCCGGAGATTCTCTATCAGATGCAGGGGTAATTGCTGAGAGCTTTGCGTGCTATTATGCGGCACAATATGCCCCTAAGGAGTCTCTCCCGGCAGATGCCGTTGACAAATTTCTGGCGGATCTCCTGCCGCTTGGGATCTCTGGTGATGAGCGCGATCGTCTTGAGCTTCCACTGTCTGCAGAAGAAGTAGGGAAAGCCCTCGGAGAACTGAACGCTGGGAAGGCCCCGGGGCCCAATGGGTTCCCGTGCGAGTTTTTTCGGAAATATCATCTCCAGTTAGGGACGCATTATCAGAAGGCATTAGAAGCTGCTAGAGAGACTGTCCGCCTGCCGAGGGATTGGAGACATGCCGAGATAGTGGTCTTCTGCAAGCCAGGGAGACATCCCGACCGACATGAATCTTATCACCCTATCTCACTCCTGAATATCGAGGCGAAGATACTGGCCAAGGCCCTCGCTAACCGCCTCCTCCCGTTGATCACCACACTGGTCCATCCGGACCAGGCCGGTTTTATGCCACACAGAGCTACCAGACACAACATTAGGCGGACCCAAGTGGCCTTGGAAATGATGCGAGCTACGGGTACTCAGGCAGCGCTTTTGTTGGCTGATATTGATAGAGCCTTCGATTCACTTAGCTGGGTTTACCTACACGCGCTCCTGCCTCGCCTGAATCTTGGACCTCACTTTCTCTCGTATGTACGGCTGCTGTATACTGATTTGACGGCGTCGGTGCGAGTGGCCGGCGCAATCTCAGACACCTTTCCTTTTGGACGGGGCACCCGACAGGGCTGCCCTCTCTCGCCGTACCTGTTCGCCCTCGCCATGGAACCTCTCGCGGCGTGGGTACGCATAGACGCACAGATGAGGGGGTTCGAATGGGAGACTGGGCCGTCCGACAGGATCGCGCTCTATGCTGACGATGTGCTATTCTTTCTTACGGACCTAAATAGGTCGGGCCCGAGAGTCCTTGAAATTATGAGGGAGTTTGGAGAGGTCTCGGGGCTCCAGCTTAATGAGAGGAAATCCACTCTATGGACCTTGGGAAATGGTGTGGCGCTAGGTAATTGGGCGTCAGCCCTACAGGAGGCGACAGGGGGTATTAAGTACCTTGGGGTATATCTAACGGACATACCTGGAGTCGGGTGGGAGCGCAAAATCATTCCAGTTTGGGATCGGGTTCGGTCAGACATGAAAACATGGTCCCGTATGCCCTTGAACCTATACGGCCGCTCGGCCATTTTCAAGATGGTGGCCCTCCCTCGTCTGCTTTATCAGTTGCAGAACCATCCCTATCCGGTCTCGCCGCAGTGGTTTCGCCAAGTTAACTCGGCACTGGGCCGCTTCCTCTGGGCCGGGGGTGCTGTACGTGTGGCACTCCGCGCCTGCTTCCTTTCTGCATATAGTGGTAGCCTGGCGGCGTCGGATATTCTATCATATTATCAAGCTTCCCACTTGTTGGTGTTAAACGAGTGGTGGTATAGAGATCGGAGTGATCCGGCTTATGCCCTAGAGAGATTTTTGATGGAACCAGACACCTTACACACGTTGTTGTACTCCCCGTGGTCACTCGGGTGGTCTTTCAGATCTGGCGTCGAGCGCTTAGCCGCATGGGATGGTGGAACAAGCTCACTAAGGAGACCCCGCTGTGGCCAAATGGCCGTTTTCCGGCTTTGGCGACTTTGCAGGGGTTCAACGGCTGGGATACAATAGGGATCTCGGCACTGGAACATGTCATGAAAGGCACGACCCTTAAATCGTTCCAGGAGCTGAGGGACGAATATGATATGCCCCATACTCAATTCTTCAAATACTTACAGTTCCGACATGCCATTTCCCCTGCCCTGGAGGGACTGGACTCTGTACCGGAGTTCAGTCCACTAGAAGCTAAGTTATTTATGGGAGAACTGGTGGAAAAGAAAATATCCCGCATCTATCAGTCATTGGTTATTCATTGCTCCCCCTCTCTGGACAACCTGCGATCCACCTGGGAAAGAGATGTGGGAGAACTAGATGAAGAGGGTTGGAGGGAGGCTCTCGCGGCCCCGAGGGAGGCGGCCATTGCTGTACGATTGCGCTTTATCCAATTTAAATATCTGCACAAAGCGTACTATACGAAAGAGAGACTGTGGCGGGCCGGTTTGATTGCCTTCCCCGACTGTCTGAGATGTAGCCGGGAAGTGGGCTCCTTCCTGCACACGGTATGGTCCTGTGGGGCATTGGAGAGGTATTGGAGGCGTGTATGGGATTGCCTGGATGAGGTACTGGGTTGGAAGCTCCCCCGCACGTCGCAACTGGGCCTTCTACATGTCCTGGAACAAGTGGGTGGTAACATCTACAAACAACACTTACTACTTCTGGGCCTCATGGTGGCCAAGAGGGACGTGGCCCGCGCCTGGAAGGGCCCTAGGGCTTCCCCAATAGAGGTATGGAAACAGGGATTGGATTACTATATGGGACTGGAGCGTCCAGTGTTTGAGGCCCGTGGCTGCCCCAGAAAGCACTACAAAATATGGAAGAGGTGGGCGGAATACAGGGGGTTGTGGCTGGAGCAGCCAATACAACATGACGCGGTTGGTGAACAATTGTCTTGAGAACCAGGGCGAGGGAAGGAGTGTACTACCAACTTCGTACAGGCTGTTTTGCTGGAATCTGGATGGACATCGTGAACGGGGCTGGGGTGGAACCCGGGTGGGAATAGTTTTTAAGGGGTAGGGGGAGGGAGGGATGTTCGATAACAATGTTTTATTCTGATCACTGTATTGATTGCTATTCTTTGCCTTTTGATCTTATACTCACAGTCCCTCCGGTGTTCGGAGTACTGTGAAAGTCATGCAATCTTACTCAAATAACAATAAAAAATTTGTTTTGAAAAAAAGGATCATCAGAATCCTGTAATTCTCCTTCCTCCACGTCAGCATACCGATACCTTTCTTCCTCCAGAAGTCTCTGGGCTTCACGCCTCGACCTCTCCTTCATGAACGAAGTCGATGGAATCAGAACCGACTCCGCCGGGGTCGGAGCCGGCGTCTAACCCGAAGTCGGGCGAGGCAGTTTTACCCGAGGTCGAACGGGATCCTGCATCGGAGTCGTGGGCACCGGCGTCGATGGATTCGGCGTCAAAGGCTACGGCGTCGAAGGCCTCGGTGGCGCCGGAAAATGCCACTGCGGTGCAAGAGCCGGCATGAAAGGCATAAAGGGCGCAGGAGCATAAGCCTGGGGAACACTCAAGTTATATGCCAAAGGACCCTGGGACCAACAGGTGCACCAGAGGGGTACATTTCCCTGGAGTAAACCCCAAACATAGCATTCAGGAACTGGGATGGATCCTGACCTGGAGCCGGAAAGGCTGGATAAGGGCCCCCAGGCTGCTCTCGAGGGAGCGGAGTCATCTCGACGTCGATCTCCTCCTCAGGCTGGGGCACCGGGGTCGATGAACCCGCAGGCACCGGAACCTCGCCTTCACCAACCTCCTCCACCTCACCTTCATCCTCCTGACCAGAAGGATTGGACGGATCCGGAGAAGGGTTCGCTAGCTGCTTCGGTGACTCAGGCGAATTCGCACGCGAAGCCTCACCCTCGGAGTCCTGGGCTTCCGATGCCGAAGCCTCCGTTTTTTTACGAAGTAGCTTCACTTGCGACTTCGGCCTCAAACTCGAGTCCTTCCCTGAGTGATGACGTGACTCATGGCTCCTCTTCTTGTGCTTCTTCCTCAAGGACTTTGAAGCATGAGCAGAAGACGACTCCGAGCGCGACCTCGAACGAGACCTCGACCTCGAACGCCGAGATCGTGACTTCGATGTCTTCTTATCTTTCTTACTTTTAAGTTTTGCAACGAGGCGCTTCTTCTCCCTCTCTCGAAGGGCCTTCGGAGTCATCTTCTTGCAAGATGGGCAATCCTCGACGTCATGGTCGGAGCTCAAACACCAGATGCAGCACTCATGCGGGTCAGTGATGGACATCGTCTTGCCACATTCCCCGCAAGCTTTAAATCCAGTCTTCTTCAAAGACATCTCGACAGAAGACTATGAAACAGAGAAAATAACTACAAAGTAACAAAGTTACTACAAAGCTTTTGTCTATCCCTAGAAAACTGTTAGCGCCGACGACATGGAAAAAAGGGAACTGATGTCATCACGCCGGCGTGGGCCTATTATGGTGTCGGTGACGTCAGCAGAGTCGCGCACGATGCCGTGCCTCTGTGACGTCGTCCACGTCGGCGCGAAGCTACAAAAAGAATTTCCGAATGTTGCTGACGCAGGGGATATTCACAAGGTGAGGAATCCACTGGCAGATGTATCTATCAGAAGTACAAAATGGGACAGATCGTGGTTTTATGTTTGGCTTTACTTATGTCCGAATTCGCCAAGCCATTAGAACTGCCTATCCGGAATATCCGGCATATCCCACTACTCTACGGACATTGCAGGCGATGCTGGCGGGAGTGAGGAAAATGAAATTTTGCCTGACCAAGATGCCCCCTACGTATACCCTATGTTACATGTGTGTGCATGTCATCCATGCATATTTCCTTGTAGTGGCCTGAATCACTAGGCCTCTGCATTCATGTCCTGCATTAGAAATGCCAGTCATCAAAGTCTCCCAAACGTTAAGGTAGCATAAGGCCCATGTATTTGCATTTCATGACTCCTGACACACTGAAAGCCGCAAGAAGCCCAGCAAGAGGCCTGCCAAGACAGTATTATGAATAACAGTCATCTGTTTGCTTTACAGAATCACATTTCAGTCTGGTGAAGAAGGTACACAGAACCCATCTGCATAGATAGGGCCCAGCCATTCTGTCTCTGTTTAAGTGGATTACAGTGCTTGCATCCATAGAAGAGCTCACAGCCCTCATGCAATGAACGAATAATCAGATAATACATCCCCTGACTCTAGATATCAGTTGTACTAGATGTGCTGGTCGCCTTGACACAAGAGATCTCTCTACTAGGTCGAAAGTCAGCTTCCTCCCAGTTACACGTCAATTGCACGTCATGCTCAAAGTTGCACAATTAGGGCATAGTTCCAGCTAGCTATCCAAACTCCTCCTCTAAGTACCCACCCACCTATGACACCTACCTATCACCTACCTATGACTCATCAAAGTGTACACCCACATGTTCTTATCTCTTTCTTTCTCTGCTCTGCCTCGAGCGTCCCTTCTTACGCCCTATGTACAAGATAAAATGTATATAACCCATGTTCAGAAAATAATTGTTAGATGACCCTTCCTGAGCCTCTGTGGTGATGGAACTGATTCTCCCTTTGACTCGAGTTATTGGAATAAAGCCCATTTTAACTTGGACACCACGGATCCTGTCTCTCATTTGATGCATGATACTTTGTTAATGCCTAGAAATTCTGCCAGGGTAATATTTTATTTACCACATAATTTGGCGCCCTTACAGGGACATATCCCTTTCCTCACTCGCCGGAGTTGTGGGTCTAGTCTTTGCCCCCTTCTACAGCCGTGACGGACTTCAAAGTGCGCACGCCATCGGGTTTTCCCGCTACTCCCTCAGGCCCAGGAGGAGGACGGACTGCGACCAGGCATCCATGTGAGGCGGTGAGGAACGCGGATCGTCTCAACCAGAGCCCAGCCCGTGAGAGAGCAAGGTCCGAGGTCTCCAGAGGTCCACCTGTTCCAAGGCGCAAGCGTAGTCAAGTCAAGATTCCGAGGCCTTCAAGTTTCAAGATTCTGCTTCCCGGTGAGTACCACTATGGGGAATGCATCAAGTTTCAAGACGGGCCCACTGTAAAAGGTGGGAACGGTCAAGACGGGCCCACTGTAAAAGGTGGGAACGGTAAAGACGTGTCTCATTTTTTGGGACCGATATGGTTGTACTGTATTCCAGTGCACAAAGTTTATTGTTTTCAAGTACATGTTTTATTCCATGTATCAGGTTAGACTGTGTCTGTTTTAGTCTTATAATGTTTCTTGTATGAATGATTGTTGAATGTTTCAGTCTATTCTTGTGTATTGTGTTTTCATTGTATTGATTTCAAACATGCCACTGTTTTCAAAATTACGTCAGATAGGGATCAGAAAAGGTATACTAGAAGAGTCAGTTAACATCCCGCCAAGAGATACACCTGATCATGATATGTATAAAAGAAGTCAAGACCCTCTCAGAAAGATGCTATAGAGTTATGGCGCAAAGAGTCACATAGGAGAACAGAGAAAGAATTCAACAAAGTAGAGAGAAATAAACTAGCAGAGGAAAAAGCCAAAGAAAAAGAATCACGTCCTCTCAGAAGAACTAGCTAGAGTTAGAGTTGGAGCTATAAGTTTACTGTGGAGTTCCTTGTAAATAGCGCCTTGTAAATTTGCCTTGTGAATAGCGTGTCATTTTTGTGACATGTTGAGTTTCTTGTAAATATGGCTTGTGAATAGCGCCATGTGGTTATGTTTTGTGCAGAGCTTGTTATCATTACGTTAGTCAGGAGAGAGCTGGATCTCTTTCAAGTGCTTAGAGAAAATGTTTTGAAGATGTGCGTACGTGTTATGTGATAACGTGGAGAGATGAGTTCATGACTTTCCCATGTACTGCAGTCATTGGGGAATGATTGTGCTTCAGCTGCCAAAGAGTTAATATCTTGTACTGAGTAGGCAGTATTTGTTTTAACATGCTGTTTAACAAGGTGTTGAGGGATTTTGGCGTTTTGTGGTGTTTGCGGGGGGCGTGTTTTTGAGCGGAAATTCGTACCCGTTCCATTGGAGGGATTTGGTTGCTTTTTGGTGAGGATTTAGGGAATAGCTTGGACTAATGTGATGCAAAATTTGAAAGGGATCCGAGCTGTGGAAGTGGTGGAAAAGGCATGTTTTGTGTGGAGGTGCGATTTGCCATGTTATCCAATGGCCGTATTTCTGAAAATTGAGATAAAGGTTTCTTTAATTTTTCATTCTGGGTCTGCCTATGTGCTTTGTCAGTTTGCAGATTGAATGGTAAAATCTTGCATGGAGAGTAAAGAAGTGTATTTGTAAAGGGTTTGCCTTGGAACACTTGATTTAATGTGTTTGACTCAGAGGTCGGTAGTTGTAAATAAACGAGTCTTATTGAGATAAGGGTTTTTACACGGAGAGTGCTTTAATGTTTTACACGGTTGAGAAGAAATTATAGAATAGACCCATTAGAGAATGTGCTTTTAATTAGTGTACTGCAACCGTGTGTTTTTTTTAAAAATAGGGATGTTTCTACAAAATATTAATTATTATTTTTCCCAATGCAAGCTGCCCTTTAGAATAGCGTGTGACAGTTATCCCACTCACTTAGGAAAGTGGCTATTTGTAAATTAATGAACGTGGCCCTTTTTGATAGCTATAATACACTACCCTTCTTAATGCATTGCTATGTGTCCCCTACATTAGTTTAATTTGCATTTAGTTTCAAGGCTCACCTATGTACTTTGACAGGCTGCTGTTAGAAAGGTATAATCTTGCACGGTAAAAGCAGTATTCATTAAACAAGACTTGGAAAATAGGATTTATTATGTCTGATTCAGAGGTCAGTTAGGCTGCAATGCTTAAACAGATGGTTTCAGATAAACATTTAGTGGAGAAGCTTCAATTGATGTATGCAGAGAACAGTCCCACCCCAACAGTCTATGATAATTCGTTTCTTTTTCTCAAATGCAAAATGCGTAGCCTTGTGTGCAGAAGCACATTGTCCCATATTTGTGTGTTAATTTGCCTGCTAAACAAACGCCCATGTTTCAAATGTCTTGCCTTCTAGCTGAATTAGTTAGACAAAAGTGTTTATTAGAAAGTGGAGCTTTTAAGTAGCAGTACAGAATTATTTTAAAGTGCTAGCATGTCACTTAGTTACAGAAAATATGTCCTTATTAATTACTGATTTTAGAATGCTTTTTACCACGTTTTAAATTTACTTCAGTTAGTTAGAGAATAATGGTTCTGGCCTGGGTACAGATATGTTTTGAATTACAGAGAATGTGTTTTTTGACCTTGAAGGTCCTGGCTTCCAGTTAATGTTTATGTAAAGGGAGGGTTTTTCCCTCTTGCCGTGCCTGTCTTGTTGTTATTGGCCATACTCCAATTCTTTTCCGCGGACGAGACCGAGCTCTGTCTTCAGTAACTTGGCAGCTGTTCTCAGCTCTCAGAGCCTCCGTGATGAGCCGCAGAGAAATGTTTATGTAAAGGGAGGGCTACTGCTCCGACTTACACTAGCTTCCTTCGAATGTGGAGGGAGGAGGCTTGCAGCTCACTCCTTACGAAACTTGGCAGACGCTTGGCTCTTTCAATGAGCTCAGCGTTGGCAGCGACCCAATTTTAGTGAAGAAGAGACGAGTGAGAGGCTTGTCTCCTCTTAGTGATGTTTGACACTGAGCCAGTTCCTGGCTCTGAGGGGAGGGGTAGGTGAGCAAGGAGTGAGTTCGTAGCGAAGTTACCTCCCCAGCCCCTCTGACTTGTGTACAAAAAAATTGTTCTTCCTTACAGTCAACACTAAAAGCTTCATTGACTTCAGATAAGTCACGCTTGCAAATGAATCAGTTTTTCCCTCAGTAGTGTAAACAGCATACTTGGCAGGAGTCTTGCTCTTGCAATGGGTTCAGCATCTGGCAGTCATTCAATTTTAGATCACAGTGTAGCCCGGCTTGGAGTTGATTCAAAACTCCGAGCGCGGACATCTTTCAAGAGGGAGGGGCTGTTTCTCATAGGAGTGAGGAGTAGCTAGGCTCCAGCCCATCTGTCTATGCTAGAATAATTTGGATTTTATTCAAATACATTTAGTGAACATATTGTAGGTAGTATGGTCATACTGTTCCCAAGATTTAGAGTAGGATTTTTGTATACTGCAGAGCTTTTGGGAAAAGGTTTCCCCAAAATAAGAATTGTGCTTTTGAATTGACAATTCATTTTTATTTATTTATTTATTTTTATATAAATCATTTTTGCTAGATTGTTGACAGTGAGCCCTAGCATCTACAGTCAGACACTAAAGGAAAGGCTAGACAGTATTCACATGCCTGCCAACACAGGACTGATACAGTACGTAGACGACATCCTGATTACAGCACGTTCAGAAAAAGAATGCGAAAATGCATCACTGACAGTTCTACATTTTCTGGCTGACTAGGGGCACAAGGCCCCAATGCAATTCTGTGAAAAGCAAGTGGTGTGCTAGGACACTTGCTTTCCAAGGAGGGTGGACAGCTAACACAAGATCACATACAGGTCATTACTAACCTTTCACAGCCCAGGACACAAAAGGAAGTACGTGCCTTTATTGGCCTCACTTCTTACTGTAGGCAATGGATTCCCCAGTATGCATATCTAGCCAAACCACTCATACAGTTAACTACACAGGAGGCAGCCACTCTGACTGTACTCCCTAGGACACAAGAACACACCTTGGCATTTGAGGAATTAAAAAGAGCATTATGTCACGCGCCAGTGTTGGCGACTCCATGTCACAGTAAACAATTTATGCTTTTTTATTTTTATTTATTTTTACATTTGACTGTAGCGAGACTGACAGGATATGAACTGACATTATTTCAGCCACACATAGAGATCAGACGTTGTAACATTCTGAATCCTGCAAGAAAAAATAGACACACTGTCAGCACGAGCAGCAGAGCTCATCGCTCTGACGCAAGCCTGCATAAGAGCTAAGCACTTGAAAGTGAACATTTATACTGACTCACAATATGACAATGGCGTAGTTCATGATTTTGGGGTCCTATGGAGGGAGAGAATTTTTTTGACCTCCCATGGGACCATGATTCAGCACGGCCAACTTATTCAAGCCCTGTTGGAAGCCATACATTTACCTACAGCCATTTCTATCCTGAAATATAATGCTCACACCAAAGTTACAGACACCATTTCCCAGGGTAATGACCTGGCAGACCGAACAGCTAAACTTACAGCCCAGACACCAACAGACACGACAAGGACAGAGGTACCGTTACTGACAAAAAAAAGTATGACAGTCAGGGATCCCACTCAAGATGTACTCGACATACAGACACATGCCACTGCAGATGAGATAAAGAAATGGACTGAACAAGGAGGGGTCCAGACTGACCAAGGTTGGATGACTAAGGGAAAAGCTACATGGTTTCTCCCAGATTCTATGGTACAAGTAATCATAAACACAACACATAGTCCCGCACGCTTAAGAGAAAAAGCAATGTTAGACAGCTTACAGAATATGCGAACATGTATGATCTGTTGTCAGTTCAATCCAGGTAAAGGCATTCCGGTGGATCAAGGCGGATTTCATCCTCCTGACCACCCTTTTGAGGTTCTCCAGATGGATTATATCCAAATGGACAGATGTAGAGGTTACAAATATGTCTTAGTAGTTATGTGTGCACTATCTAGATGGACAGAAGCATATCCAGTTCCAGATTTCACTGCTGTGACAACAGCCAGGCAATTGGTGCGCGAGTTCTTCCCCAGATATTGCCCCGTGTCATCTATTCTGATAACGGTCAGCCATTCTCCTCTGAATTAATGAAACAAGTGTCACTTCTGTTAGGTTATACATGGAAGTTCCATTGTGTAAGACACCCAGAAGCAGCAGGCCTTGTAGAAAGACATAATCAGACAATTAAGACAAATGTTGCTGAGATCTGTACAGAAAAAGGCGTGGATTGGATTGGGTTGCCTTGCCGGTTGCCCTCTTTTACATGCGAATGGTAGCTCATTCCAGAACAGGCCTATCTCCTTATGAAGTAGTTTTCGGTAGACCGCCAAATATGTGGGGTACGCCTATGCCAAAGAAAATAACTGATGTTGACAGTAACATGCTGACAGATTACCTGGCTTCCTTGATTTCTGCACTACTCTCTTGTTGTTCACAGGTTGCTGCCGCCTTCCCTGACAACACCCAGGTCAAGGAACATGCCATAGCACCAGAAGATTCTATACTTGTGTCCGGAATTTTGACCGATCAAGCCCCCTTGAGCCACGTTGGAAGACGCCGAAACCACGAGGACCGGAGTGAAAGTGGAAGGACGTAAAGGCTGAACTCACCTTCATCACTACAAAAGATACTTTGGACTATTTGGAACTTTGGAACTTTTATAAAGAACACTGACCTTTGCTAGAAAAGACTCCACAGCAGGAGTATAGGTTTAAGTAGCGATCCAGTAAGTCAGACGTAGTTTAATTGTCTAAGTCCACTCGGTGGTGAATCGGTTAGGCTAGATTTCTGACATGTATAAGATCACATACGAGAATAGCAAGAAGAGAGATAAGAAACGAAAGTACTGCAAGATATTACGCAGTAGATGTATAGTTACCTTGATCATTCTTTTTATTCTGTGCATTGTTATAATCTGTGTCAGTTTAATGCTACATGTTTTCTTTCCCGTTTCCTCACATATAAATTCTTCCAGTAACAGTACCATAGAGCATACATTTAGTGAACTGCCACCTCATGAACTGTCATATCGACTAGCACTACGTAACAATACATTTATTCGTATGTTACACCATTCTCACCAGACCAGCAATGTAACTAATTGCTGGGTATGTGGCCAAATGCCACCTTATCAAGAGACAAAGGGAGTCTTGCCCTTCTACCCATTACCGTTCTCACACAATGGTTCATGTGGAGCATGGTTTGCTCTAATGACCTCAATAGATAGAAGGTACATAGCTTATCCAGGTGGCTGGATATATGGAAACCTGAATAAAGTAATGAATGAAGCATGCTTTCCAGACAAAGACGGAATACCCCCAAAGGAAGGGAACTGATTTAGAGAATGAAGAGTACGAGCAGGGAAATGCATCTGTTAATTTTATAATGTTAAATGTTCAGCCCAAGCAAAATACAGGTCCACCGTTTATTTCAGTCCTGCCAGCCAAAGGTGATTTATGTGTTAGTAAGAAAGGCTCAGTACTTATGGGACACAGCGAGTGTAACACTGTAGTGGAGTTTAACGATAAAGGACTTTCTTCTTTCAAAATATCACGCCATACCTATTTCATTTGTGGTCAGACAGCCTATGTACATCTGCCCTTAGACTGGGGTGGGACTTGTTATATAGTATTCTTATTGCCACCCGTTTTTCTAGCCCCATCAAATTATCATAGAGATTCACGACTAGAACATGTTAGACAAAAGAGAGAGACAGATTCCGCAGGGATCGATCAGACTGAAACAACTTGGGAGCAATATACAGATTTCAACAAAGGATTCTTTTTCTTCATAGGTCCCGTCCAAAACAGTAAACTGATACGCAGGTTAACAAGGACTCTTGAAGCAGTAGTGAATGTGACTGCATCTGCCCTGGCGAACTTAACCCAGGAACAGTCTGCTATTAGACTTGTCGTTCTTCAAAACCGCCTCGTTCTAGACGTCATCTTGGCGGATAGGGGCGGAGCTTGTAGAGTCATCCGATCTAGTTGTTGCATTTTCATCCCAGATAATGCACCATCTGTGTACGAAGCAATAACAAGGCTCCACAAGATTGCTCATGCCATACATCAGGATCCAGGCACATGGACTTGGTCCAGTTGGCTCTGGGGTATAATATCTGCTTGGGGATGGAAAGTGCTGACCTTCCTAGGAATGGCCCTACTTATGGTATTAGGTTGCTGTCTCTGTCTGCAGTGTGGCCCGGCCATTTGCGGCCTGTGTGCCACTGCCTGTATTCCCCATCCACGTAAACAAAGAGTTAAAGATGAACAAATGATTCTGTATGATGAACTATACGGTCTCATGAATATAGATGTATCCTAAAGGGTTACGTAGGGGACAAGGAGGGAATGAGGAAAATGAAATTTTGCCTGACCAAGATGCCCCCTACGTATACCCTATGTTACATGTGTGTGCATGTCATCCATGCATATTTCCTTGTAGTGGCCTGAATCACTAGGCCTCTGCATTCATGTCCTGCATTAGAAATGCCAGTCATCAAAGTCTCCCAAACGTTAAGGTAGCATAAGGCCCATGTATTTGCATTTCATGACTCCTGACACACTGAAAGCCGCAAGAAGCCCAGCAAGAGGCCTGCCAAGACAGTATTATGAATAACAGTCATCTGTTTGCTTTACAGAATCACATTTCAGTCTGGTGAAGAAGGTACACAGAACCCATCTGCATAGATAGGGCCCAGCCATTCTGTCTCTGTTTAAGTGGATTACAGTGCTTGCATCCATAGAAGAGCTCACAGCCCTCATGCAATGAACGAATATTCAGATAATACATCCCCTGACTCTAGATATCAGTTGTACTAGATGTGCTGGTCGCCTTGACACAAGAGATCTCTCTACTAGGTCGAAAGTCAGCTTCCTCCCAGTTACACGTCAATTGCACGTCATGCTCAAAGTTGCACAATTAGGGCATAGTTCCAGCTAGCTATCCAAACTCCTCCTCTAAGTACCCACCCACCTATGACACCTACCTATCACCTACCTATGACTCATCAAAGTGTACACCCACATGTTCTTATCTCTTTCTTTCTCTGCTCTGCCTCGAGCGTCCCTTCTTACGCCCTATGTACAAGATAAAATGTATATAACCCATGTTCAGAAAATAATTGTTAGATGACCCTTCCTGAGCCTCTGTGGTGATGGAACTGATTCTCCCTTTGACTCGAGTTATTGGAATAAAGCCCATTTTAACTTGGACACCACGGATCCTGTCTCTCATTTGATGCATGATACTTTGTTAATGCCTAGAAATTCTGCCAGGGTAATATTTTATTTACCACATAATAGGGGCATAAGGGATTAATTACTAAACTTTATAATGCTTCCTTGCGAGAACAAAGCAACCATCCATCCTGTCTCAGATGGCAGGCAGCATTGGGGACCACCCTCACACTGTACCTTTGGAAGGCGTGTTGCGAACTTACTGATCATCTCACAGCGAACTGTAACCTCAGAATAATTCACTTCACATTTTTACTCCAATTATATTATACCCCTTTTACAACTTTGTCGGTATGGTTTGCGCGAGTCTGCTAACTGCGTGCGGTGTGGGAGGGCTGATGCAGACTTTCTGCATGTGGTATGGTTGTGTGCGGGTGTGTTTACCTTCTGGACTGATGTGGTGAGGATGCTTACTGATATTGTGCTAGAACCTGTGCACTGCACTCTTGAGGTTAAACTTCTTGGTTATGTTAAACGCCTTAAGCCCTGTAACAGACGCATAGTTGCAGTTTCCACTTTGTTTGCAAAGAGGGCTGTCACGCAATGTTGTGCTGCTAAGACCATTCCAGCGGTAAAGAAGTGGCTTCGGGACTTGCTTTACTGTAGGGATCAGTTGTTGATCTATGAAGAGGAGTTACTAGAGTCTTCCCGTCCCAAGGATTTCTGGGCCCCGTTCACTGCATACCTGCTGCCCCACCCAGATTTGATGTCATCTATGGAAATGTATGCATTCTTAATATATCAGTAACAGCGGCTATCTTACGAGAGCTCACCCACTGTCCTTGTCTTTACTGCTTCATAAGTGTAGCCTGAGGTCCCAGTATGCCCTCTTTATCTGTTTGCACTAGAGGCTTTCATGCAAGAACTCAACCACTGCCTTTGTTTTTATTGCTCTGTACATGTCTGTCTAATAATGCACAGGTTTTATCCGAATGTATCATAACTTGAAATTCGTTCTGCCAGGGGAGGGGAGGGGGGGGGGGGGGTTTACTATTGCCACTCTGTATCAGACTTGCATTTTTTGGCTGTCATTATGTCTGTTGAAACTAATAAACATATTTAAAAAAATATATATATTTTTTTGCACTTCACAAAGCATTCCATGAATATGTCTGAAAAACTGCACCATTTTCACACCGCCAGGCCTATTTTGGGAAAGTCATGAGACATTTTCACACTCAAGTTGATGCATAGTGTAATTTTAACATTACATTGGAGCCTACAATGCATGTATAGAAAACCTGCCTCTAATATCCTTATTACTGGGGCGTCTTTAGTCACCTGTAAAAACAACATTATGTAGCTGCAAAACTGTATAAGTTATTACAACTGAACAAAGATCATCATAATGCCTAAGCCACCAGCCAATGTGAAAGGCAGGTTACAGGGCATTATTACAGCTGCAGTTTAAACAACAAAAAAGAGAACTAGCTTTCCTGTTTCTGATTTATTTTTCTAAAATAAACTGTGATCAGCAGAAAGGAGATATTTATGGCAACATGTTTATTTTGTGCATGCCAGGGATCATTATAGGAAACACAATCACTCTGCATGTTCATATACATCCTGAGCTACAGCATTTTAAAAACTATTTACAATAAACAGACTAGCATCTTTTTGCAACAACGTACTGTTTTAGTGAGTTTAATTTCACACTACAGATTTCACTTTTATTATTCATTTCTTCAAGCCATACTGTTAGGAATTGGCTCTCTAGTTGACAGAGGTATGCACCTTTAGACTAAGTCAGATACACACCCAAAATTAACTTTTACTCGCCCTCTGGTTGCCTGGCACAGAGCAGGCATGTTTAACTTAGGAGGCAATGTGTAAAGTATGTGTGCAACACTTAACCCCTTCGCAGCTAGGCCTTTCCCCCCTCTGTGCTCAGCCTTTTTATGGCTATTTGGGGTAGTTTGCGCTTAAGCCCCTGTAACTTTTTGACCACATAAGGTATCCACGCCAAATGTGTGTCCTTTTCTTCCAACATCATGGGGATTCTAAAGGTACCCAGGCTTAGTGGATTCCCCTGGAGGGAACCCTGAAATTAGCCAAAATTCCGCTCAATATTGGTCTTTTGTGGGAAAAAGGCTACAGGTGAAAAGTGCCTGTTTTTTTCCGGCAAATGGTTTGAAAAAAGGGTTTGTGGTGCGGAAATCACCATCTTCCCAGCTTTCAGGGACAAGCAGACTTTTGTCAGAAAACCAAAATCTTTGGCATTTTTCTGGGACATAGCCTATTTTTTCTATTTTTTCTGCTATCAACCTCCTTCCAGTTAATGGTAGAAATGGGTATGAAAGCAATAATGGATCCTGGAAAGCTATACATTTTGGAAACGTAGACAACATTCTGAATTCACCAAGGGGTCATTTGTGTAGATCCTTCAAGGTTTCTTTATAGAAACTAACCGTTGAATTTAGGAAAAATTGAAAATTAGTTGAAAAAAACAGCCATTTGTGTCAACGTTTTCACCTGTAACTTCTAATTAAGACAGCTGTTTGAAAGCAATATACTGTTACATCCGCTGGACCTTTCTGGTTGTGGTGATATATAGGACTTGTAGGTTCACCAAGAACCTGACAAACCCAGAGCCAATAACTGAGCAGAGTCTTGCAGTGTTTTTTTTATTATGTACCGGGTATATAGCAATTAATTTGGGAAATATATCCATGAAAAAATCAGTATGAGAGACACCTATGTATTTCTGAAATTGGAACAAAATATAGTTTAGAAACAGTAGATATTTGCACCTTTCCGAAATTGTGAGTACCCATACTAGCATGAGAATTATAGGTCATTTTTCAAAATGACTTATTTTTTACACATTGTCTTTCGTTTAGAAGGCAGAAATGCATCGAAAGTCAATAGGTAATAACAGTTTATCTACAATTCTGTGTTACCCTAAGTCTCACTTGTGTGGGTAGGCCTAGTGCCCGCGACAGGAAACAGCTCAAAACACAACGTGGACACACTTTATTTTTACAGTGAAAACTGACCCTTTTTTTGCAAAGTGCCTAGCTGTAGATTTTGAGCCCTAGCTCTGCCTGCACCTAGGGAAACCTAGCAAACCTATACATTTTTTAAAACTAGACACCCAGGGAAATCCAGGATGGGGTGATTTGACTGGCTCTCACCAGGTTCTATTACCCAGAATCCCTTGCAAACATACATTTTCTTTAAACAAAAAAAACATTTTCCTCACATTTCTGTGGTGGAAAGTTCTGGAATGTGCGTGGATCCACAAAATTCCACTCACCTCGCATTTCCCAAAGTCTTCTGAGAAAAATGGTACCTCACTTGTGTGGGTGGGTCAAGTACCTGTGACAGGCAAGTGTCCAATACATATTTAGGAGACATCAAAATGACCTATCACAAAACAACTTGGTTTTGCAGCGGGTTACCTGGGTTTTCGGCCCGGGCTCGGCGGCCATCTAGGCAACCCACCAAACCCACACATTTCTGAAAACTAGACACCTGGGGAAGTCCAGCGAGGCATGGCTTACGTGGATGCCCCAACAATTGCCCTGTAAACCGCAAATTTAGCTGTAAAAAGAAATTTGTTCTCACATTCCTGTGTGGGAAAGTAGGATTAGTTACTTACCTGTAATCCTAGTTCTCTTCCAGGGGTATCCTCATCAAAGTCATAAGCATTAGAATATTTCCGCCCATGTGCTGGACCCCGGAAACACTATATTATATGTGCCCCACATATATATATACACTCATATATAATATATATACATATATATATATATAAAAACATGCAATAGCAGCCAAATAAATAACAGAGCTGAAATATGCTGACAAGAATTTCCACCATACATGAGTAATAAGCATTAGAAAACATGAGACAAACAACACAAAGTTTGTTTTAGAAACTGTTTTAATGCTCAGAAAGCAGTAGAAATTCTCATAACTCACTGGAAGCATAGAAAGCTCCCCAGCTGCATTGCAAACACACAGTCTAAAAAGACTGAAAAGCTAACCTGTAGCTACATAGCAATAAACTGACACCGTGCCTTTAAGGCACCCATGACCCCCAGTATCCCATCATGCCTCAGGGGTGACAGTTAGGTCAGTTGTTCTTTTCGGAGACTGAAAATAAACCCAGTAACAGATAGGTTAACAATATCTCCTTATTAAAGAACGTCCTTTGCCCGGGGAGGCGGGAGGGTTGCTTATGACTTTGATGAGGATACCCCTGGAAGAGAACTAGGATTACAGGTAAGTAACTAATCCTTCTCTTCCAGGGGATCCTCATCAATAGTCATAAGCATTAGAATAGAATAGCGAGCCTCACCTCATCTCCCTGCGGGCAAAGGAGTAACAATACAGTAATAACCATATTAAGCCTAGTAACTACTAAGCTTGTACAGGCCGTAGGCTACCCAAATAGATTCCTCAAAGAGGCTTGTCCTACTTGAGTATCGGCCCTGGAATCAGACTCGAGACAGTAGTGTCTCGTGAAGGTATGTACTGATTTCCAAGTCGCAGCCTTGCAAATCTCCGACATTGGAATGTCGTGCAAGAAGGCTACTGTAGCGGCCTTCCCTCTAGTGGAATGCGCTTTGGGTGACTGCAACAAAGGCTTGCCTGCAAGCTGATGAGCCAATTTAATGCTAGAGACAATCCATCTCGCGATGGACCTCTTGGCCGCTGGAAAACCTGTTCGCATTGAACCATAGTTCACAAACAGTTGATCCGTTTTCCTAATCCCTTTGGTCATTTCCAAATAGAACTTGAGCACTCTCTTAAGATCTAAGGAGTGAAGTGACCGCTCGGCTGGGGTCGTAGGATTTGGAAAAAACGAAGGGAGGGAAATGGACTGATTTATATGAAAATCAGAAATAACTTTAGGCAAGAAAGCCGGATGAGCCCTTAGGACTACCCTATTGTGATGAAAGACAGTATAAGGTTCTTTCGCACAGAGAGCTTGAATCTCGCTGACTCTGCGAGCAGAGGTGATAGCCACCAAAAAGGCCGCCATCCAAGAGAGATGTTGTAAAGAGGCCTTGTGGATGGGCTCAAAAGGCGGTGACATTAACCTGGATAGAACCAGGTTCAATTCCCATGGAGGAGAAGGAATTCGCACAGGGGGATACACTTTTTTCAACCCCTGGAGGAAGTCCTTAACCACTGGAACCTGAAAGAAAGAAACCTGATCAGGTGATTTTCTGTATGCTACTATGGCTGACAAATGCACCCTAATAGAAGCGTATTTTAAACCAGCAGTCGCTAGGGAAAGGAGGTATGGCAAGATGACATCCTCCTGTCCTGTAGTCGGATCAAGGTGATGATCCCTACACCATAAGAAAAACCTCTTCCACTTGAACGCATAGGACGCTCTCGTGGAAGGTCTCTTAGCCTCCTTTAAAATGTGCACTCAGGAGGCAAGTTCAAATGTCCGTATTGCAGGACCTCAGGAGCCATGCTGTTAGGTTCAGTGAAGGGAGGTTGGGATGCATTATCCTCCCGTTCATCTTGCTCAACAGGTCCGGCCTGCAAGGGAGTCGTCTGTGTGGACACACAGACAGATGTAGAAGATCCGGGTACCACCACTGCCGCGGCCAATCCGGAGCTATCAGGATCATGTCCATGTTCGACCTGCAGAGCTTGGAAACTACTCTCGGAATCAGAGCCAGGGGAGGAAACGCGTAAGTGAATGTCCCTGACCAATCCATCAATAGAGCATTCCCCTGAGTCCCTGGCCGGTGGAACCTGGACGCGAAGGCGTGGCATTTGGAGTTTTCGTCGTCTGCAAACAAATCTATGGTTGGACGACCCCAGCAACGAAAAAGCTCTAATACGACTTCGTCGTTTAGCACCCAGTCTGGCTGATCTTCGAAGTGTCTGCTGAGTGCGTCTGCTTTTACGTTCAACTCGCCTGGAAGGTGCACTGCCACTACCGTGAGGCCTCGAGAGAGGAGCCAAAGCCAGATTGCCTGAGCCTCTCGAGACAGAGGGCGAGACCTTGTGCCTCCTTGCTTGTTCAGATAGAACATGGTGGTCGTATTGTCCGTCTGAACTAGGACTGAGTTGGACTCTATCGCTGGGAAAAAAGCTTCGAGAGCCAGGAATACCGCTCTGAGTTCCAGCATATTGATGTGGTATGTCTGCTCCTGCGCAGACCACTGGCCTTGAATTTGAAGCGGACCCATGTGCGCTCCCCAACCTTGTAGAGAGGCATCCATCACTATCGACTGGGTTGGAAGAGGCTGGTGAAAACGAACCCCCACCAGCAAATTCTTTCTCCGTGTCCACCATTTGATGTAATCTTTCGTCGCTTGGGAGAGCTTGATGCAATCCTCCCAAAGACCTGTCGCCTGGTCCCATTGATCCTCCAGGGCCTGCTGTAGAGGACGCATTCTCAGCCTGGCATTTGGAATGAGAAAGATGCAGGATGCCATGGAACCCAGCAGGGATGCTACTTGTCGGGCTGTTGGAAGCTGAGATTCTAGCAGAATTCCACATTTCTGACTCATGGAAAAAAGTCTCTCCTCCGAAGGAAACGCTTTTCCCACTTTTGTGTCCAGAACGGAGCATAGGTAGTGAATTGACTGTGTAGGCCGCTGGACTGACTTCTCCAGATTCACATGGAGACCGAGTCTGTGCAATTGGAGAAGACACAGATGTAGATCGCGTTTTACCCGCACTGGAGATGGACCTTTTAGGAGCCAGTCGTCCAAGTATGGGTAGATGAAGAGCCCCTTCTTGTGCAGAAAAGCCGCCACCACTGCCATGCATTTGGTGAAGACTCGTGGTGCGGACTTGAGACCGAAGGGTAGCACTGTGTACTGATAGTGTTTGTTCCCTACGACAAACCTCAAGTACTTGCGATGTTGTTGAGCAATTGGGATGTGAAAGTACGCATCTTGCAGGTCCACCGAACACATCCAATCTCCGACTTGAAGATGTGGGCATATTTGGTGAAGCGCCAACATGCGGAACTTTTCTCTGATGATGACCTTGTTTAGAAGTCGTAGATCGAGTATTGGTCTGAACTTGTCCTCCTGATCTTTTTTGGGGACAAGAAAGTACCTGGAGTAAACTCCCTTTCCTCTTTGAGCGAGAGGAACCTCCTCTATCGCTCGTTTTTGTAGTAGGACTTTTACCTCTCTTCGGAGCAAGCTTAGTTGGTGAGGGTAAGCGCTCTTTGGAGGTATGTTCTTTGGAGGAGCAAGGAAACGTAGTTTGTATCCATTGCGCAGTATATTCAGCACCCACTGATCCTTTGTGATGCTGACCCACTCTGCCAGGTGTTGTGAAGCACTTCCTCCCACTGGAGTGGGCAACGGCGCCAGAGGAAGCCACTGCTCAGGCTTTTCCTCCTCTTGTGGTGTTAGAGGATTGTTGATGACCTCCTCTACCTCTGCCAGGTTTACCTCGAAACTGGGGTTTCCCTTGGTTCTTATTTTGGGACCACTGAGGGGTTTGAACCCTCTGTTGAGCCCCTCTCCCCCTGTTGGTCTTGAAGCGGCGCTTGAATTCTTTCTTTTTCTCCAAGCCCACCGCTTTCACTGTGTCCAGCTCTGTCTTCATTCGGGTCATTTCCTCGTCAGCATGTTCCCCAAAGAGAGCGGAACCCGAAAAGGGGAGATTAAGGATGCGATGCTGAGCATCCGGCTTCAGGCCTGTAAGGCGCAACCATGCCGACCTCCTGGCACAAACCCCATGTGAATAAGAATGCGCCGCAAGGACAGCACCATCCGCAGCCGTACTTATCATCTGATTCGCCACCAGACATCCTTCAGTCACAGTCTCTTCAAAATCCTGTTGATCTTCTTTTGGCAGCTTGGCTTTGAACCTTTCCATAGAGTCCCATAAGGCTCTATCGTATCGACCCAGAAGCGCAGCCGCACTAGATACCTTAAGAGTCGAAGCAGCTGAGGTGCAAACTTTCCGACCCCAGGAGTCTTGAGTCTTGCTGTCCTTGTCTGGTGGAACTGAAGAGGAGCCGGCAACTGCGTGTGTCTTCCTCGCTGCTGCCACAATTACAGAGTCTGCTGGAGGGTCAGATCGTACAAAAACCGGGTCAGAAGAGGCCGGTTTGTATTTCTTCTGAATGCGGGCTGGCACCGCTCTAATAGCCGCCAGAGTTACGAATACCTCATTGACAGGAACCATAATCCCCGGGACTAATGGCAGTAGAGGACGGGAGATCGCTTTTTTGTGTAAAGTCTCAAAAACGACTGTCGTTGTAACCTGAGGGACAGACATTTCAATGCTCAGCTTCTGAGCTCCTCTTTGCAAGACATCCAGATACGTGCCAATGTCATCCACTGGGGAGGATCTGGACGTAGGACTGTCCGTCAACGTAGGGGAGTAGTCCCTCTTGGAAGACTTGGTAGAAGAGGTAGATGAAGTAGACGGCGTGCGTCGACGTCTACGGTGAACACTGTGCCCCCTCTCTTTTGATCTTTTCGAACGCTCTTCCCGTCTAGGAGAGCGAGACCTGACTCGATCCTCTGGTTCTTTTCTGGGAGATCGGGGCCTTCTGGGAGATCTGGTTGGTGGTCTCACAGGAGATTTGCGCCTGGGAGGACTATGCTTGTCCATCTCCTCTACCAGATCCTGAAGGGGAGACCTGTGCTGCGAGCTGGCATAGTCCTGCATACGTTTTGCAGCCCCAGAATCTCTCAAATGTTCAAGAGATCTGTACCATCAGTCTGACTTTATCCGCCCACGGGTCTGTCCGACGCTCAGGAGATTTGCGCACAGGACTTCTGGACTTCGAAGATGCAGTTGAGGAACCAGAGGACCTTGAAGTGGAATGACGGGAAGCTGACTCTGTTACCATAACCACATCTGAACACCTCGACGTCGAGCGATCTTCCCTCGTTGTCGAGTGCTTCCGGGGAGTCGGCGGATCAAACAATCTTGTCTTTGATTGTCTATGCGAGGATGTATGGTCTCTCGACGTCGAGCGGCGATGATCAGCCGCCGACGGAGTTCCCTGTCTCGACGTCGAACGGCGAGTACCGGCCGTCGACGGAGCCCTCTCTCTCTCGACGTCGAACGACGAAGCCCAGTCGTCGACGGAAGTCTTTGTCTCGACGTCGAACGACGATGTCCAGTCGTCGACGGAAGTCTCTCTCTCGACGTCGAACGACGATGTCCTGTCGTCGAAGGAGCTCTCTGCCTAGACGTCGAGTGACGATGTCCAGTCGTCGACGGAGGTCTTTCTCTCGACGTCGAACGGTGATGTTTAGCCATCGACGGAGTTTTCTGCCTCGACATCGAATGTCTGTGCGACGACGGCGGAGGGGTATTGGGCACCCTCGACGCCGAGAGCTGACGAGACACCGACGGAGACTGCCTCCTCGACGCCGAGCGACTTTTTCCTGTCGACGGCGGAGGGGTCTTGGTCCTCGACGCCGAACGCCGTTTCTTTGACGACGGCGGAGGAGTCACACTTCTCGACGCTGGTCGTCGTCTGGATGACGTCGGCGGAGGGGTGACCTCCCTCGACGCCGGTCGTCGCCTGGTTGACAACGGCGGAGGGGTCTTGGATCTCGACGCCGACCGTCGCCCGGTTGACGGCGGCGGAGTTCCCTTCCTCGACGTCGGACGTCGCCCGGTTGACGCCGGCGGAGGGGATTTCGACGACGGAGCTGGATCCTTCGACGTCGTCGACGTACCTGGTCTTCTCCTCGACGGCGAGCCCGCCGTTGACGGTAGTATAGACGATGAATGATCCACCGGTGGTTCTTTTCTCAGCGCCGAGCCCGACGCTGAAGGTGAAGGGTGTGAAGACTTCTTTCTGGAAGATGTATGAGTCTTCTTGGAGCCCTTCTTCACCGGAGATCTTCCTCTTGATGACCTATGAGCTAGGCCATAAATGTGAATCCTCTCCCTGTCCTTCAGAGTTCTTCCTGACAGGTGTTCACAATGAGGACAGGTGCCTGGATCATGATCTTCAGGCAGACACAGGATACAGAAGTCGTGGTTGTCTGATTTGGCCTTCTTGTTGCCACAAGAAGGACATTTGTCAAAGAGTGAAGGCATTCTCAGGAGAAAATGTTCACAAAAATGACTGAAAAAGGCAGTATCTTACTTAACTAGGTGTAAAATGTCAAGTAAGAGCAAAAAATTGTCAAAGTGAAGTCTTTTTCTGTCAAAAAACAGAAAAAATAGTGGAGCTGTGTAACCAGGGTCCTTCTCTGAAGGAGCCGGAAAGAACAACTGACCTAACTGTCACCCCTGAGGCATGATGGGATACTGGGGGTCATGGGTGCCTTAAAGGCACGGTGTCAGTTTATTGCTATGTAGCTACAGGTTAGCTTTTCAGTCTTTTTAGACTGTGTGTTTGCAATGCAGCCTGGGAGCTTTCTATGCTTCCAGTGAGTTATGAGAATTTCTACTGCTTTCTGAGCATTAAAACAGTTTCTAAAACAAACTTTGTGTTGTTTTTCTCATGTTTTCTAATGCTTATTACTCATATATGGTGGAAATTCTTGTCAGCATATTTCAGCTCTGTTATTTATTTGGCTGCTATTGCATGTTTTTATATATATATATATATATATATATGTATATATATTATATATGAGTGTATATATATATGTGGGGCACATATAATATAGTGTTTCCGGGGTCCCGCACATGGGCGGGAATATTCTAATGCTTATGACTATTGATGAGGATCCCCTGGAAGAGAACTGGAATCTATGTGAATCCACAAATTTCCTACCACTGAGAGTTCCCCCAGGTCTCCCGATAAAAATTATACCTCACTCGCGTGGGTAGGTCAAGTACCTGCGACAGTCAAAGGCCCAAAATGTATTGAGGAGACATCAAAATGACCTATCACAAAACAACCTGGTTTTGCAAGGGGTGTTACCTGGGTTTTTAGCACCGGGCTCGGCGGCCATCTTGGGAAACTACCTAACCCACACATTTCTGAAAACTAGACACCCGGGGGAGTCCAGCAAGGTATGGTTTGGGTGAATCCCCCAATGTTTTGCTCCCCAGAATGCCCTGAAAATCTCAAATTTTGCTGAAAAAATCACTTTCTCATATTTCTGTGCGGGAAAGTTCTGAAACCTACGTGAATCCACAAATTTCCTACAAACCAGCGTTCCCCCAGGTCTCCCGATAAAAATTATACATCACTCGCATGGGTGGGTCAAGTACCCGCAACAGGCAAAGGCCCAAAACTAATTGAGGAGACATCAACATTACCTATCACAAAACAACCTGGTTTTGCAAGGGGGGTCACCTGGGTTTAAACTACCAACCCCACACATTTATGAAAACTAGACACTCGGGGGAGTCCAGCAAGGTATGGCTTGTGTGGATCCCCCAAAGTTTATCTGCCCAGAATGCCCTGCAAACCTCAAATTTAGCTGCAAAAAACACATTTTCCGCATATTTTTGGGTGGAATCACCATGCCAGCACAAATGTCCTAGCCAACAACGTTCCCCCTCAGTCTGCCGAGTAAAATGTTATCTCACTTGTGAGGGTGGGGCAAGGGCCTGTGACTGGGAAGAGCCCAAAACATAGGGAATATGGGTATAGCACCAAGAATTCTAAGAGCTACATTTTTTCAAAATACTTTTTTTGCCAATTCTGCAATGGACACCCACACAAGTGAGGTATCATTTTACTCGGACACTAAGGAGAACGCTGTGGGGTAGGACATTTGTGCCGGCACGGTGATTCCACACAAAAATATTTGGAAAATGTGTTTTCTTCAGCTAAATTTGAGATTTGCAGGGGATTCTGGGTAGGGAAACGTTGGGAGATCCACGCAAGCCATACCTCATTGGAAAACTCAGGGTGTCCAGTTTTCAGAAATGTGTGTGTTTGGTAGGTTTCTCTAGATGGCGGCGAGCCTGGGGCCAAAAAAACAGGTGCCCCCCCAGCCCCTCCCCTAAAACCATGTAGTTTTCTTATAGGTAATTTTGAAGTCTCCACAGTACGATTTGGGCCATTTCCTGTAGTAGCCACAATGTCTACCAACACAAGTGAGGTACCATTTTTATTGGGAGACCTGGGGGAACGCTGGGCGGTAGGAAATGTGTGCCAGCCCGGTGATCCTACACCTTTCCCACACAGGAATGTGAAAAATATATATTTTTTTTCCACCAAATTTGAGGTGTGCAGGGGATTCAGGGTAGGGAAATACTGGGAGACCCACTCAAGCCATACTTTGCTAGACTCCCCCGGGTGTCTAGTTTTCAGAAATGTGTGAGTTTGGTAGGTTTCCCTAGATGGCTGTCGATCCTGGGGCCAAAAACTCATGGGACCCCCCTTGCAAAACCAGGTTCCTTTGTGATAGGTAATTTTGATGTTGCCTCAATAGGTTTTGGGCCCTTGCCTGTCGCGGGTACTTGACCCACCCCCACGAGTGAGGTACCATTTTTATTGGGAGACCAGGGGAAATGCTGTGTGGTAGGAAATTTATGGATCCACGCAGATTCCAGAACTTTCCCACACAGAAATTTGAGAAAAACGTGATTTTTTTTCAGCTAAATTTGATGTTTGCAGGGTATCCTGGGTAGTGAAATGTTGGGGGACCCACGCAAGCCATACCTTGCTGGACTCCCACAGGTGTCTGGTTTTCAGAAATGTGTGGGGTTGGTAGGTTTCCCTAGATGGCCGCCGAGCCCGGGGCCAAAAACTCATGGGACCCCTCTTGCAAAACCAGGTTGTTTTGTGATAGGTCATTTTGATGTCACCTCACTAGGTTTTGGGCCCTTGCCTGTCGCGGGTACCCACCCACACAAGTGAGGTACCATTTTTCTTGGAAGACTTTAGGGAATGAGGGGTTGGTGGAATTTTGTGGATCGACACAGATTCCAGAGCTTTTCACCACAGAAATGTGAGGAAAATGTGTTTTATTTTTACAAATGTTAAAGTTTGCAAGGGATTCGGGGTAACAGAACATGGTGAGAGCCAGACAAGCCACCCCATCCTGGATTTCCCTGGGTGTCTAGTTTTCAAAAACGTATAGGTTTGCTAGGTGTCCCTAGGTGCTGGCAGAGCTAGGGTTCAAAATCTACAGCTAGGCACTTTGCAAAAAAAAGAGTCAGCTTTCACTGTAAAAATGTGGAGTGTCCAGTTGCGTTTTGGGCCGTTTCCTGTCGCAGGCACTAGGTGTTCCGACCCCACTCACCTGATAACACGGTTACTACAGGAGCGAAGATGGTCCGAATCACCCGCTAAAGTGCCTAAACCCCTCAATTACAATCACCCAAGCGGGAAAAACACCCGGGGAAGAACCGGGTAACGTCAAATATTCAAGCTGATACAGGTATTCATATGGCCATCCTCTAGACTGCAGGCATACCACATCTCCATACCAGGACGATACTGCAGCAAGAAGAAGCAAAAAGAGATAACAGATTAGAAAGAAGGGATAGACCCACTGTAATAAATGTTATGCAAACAATGATATCAACCTATATACCCCTTCCCCTTTTGTTCTTCACATACCCATAACAGAAAGTGGAAATCGCTCTAAAGGCAATCTTGAGGTGTCTTGATGAATGAAAGAAAACAGGAATGGGAAAGGGTATCCACAAAAGGGCAGTCCTATAACACCAGGTTCTTCCAGATTGCGGGAAAAAAGGAACACCTCCAGAATACGAGTGACCAAAAAACCCGCTAGCAAAATCCCTTCTCAGTGCACTGGAATAACAAAAATAAATAACTGAAAAATATGGACAATATATCTCGTCTAGAGTCCACAAAAATCCACTGCTTGTTTTAAGGCCCTCCAAGATGATTCCTGGTATATCCAATTTAGAACTGTAGAGGAAATGATGTCCCACGAATAGTCTGCTCCAGCCGGAAAACAGACAAGTCCTTAACAGCAAAAGTGAATCCAATCATGGGCCAAAAAACAGGCGTCCAAAAGTAGAAATCACCATGAAGCTGTCACGCCAGCCAGTCTCTCAGTGAAAGCACGATACAAACTAGACCAATCAAAGATGGCCTCCCTTATCTGCGCATGCGCGAGAAGACCGAGCAGGGGTCAAAGCCCGACCTGCCCGACACTCAGCGATTCGCGCTCTAGTTTCTCGCTGTCCTTACAGCGCGTCACTTCGGCCTCGCCCTTTGTGTGTTTCCTTGATCCTGAACTTCGTACGCGGCTTCTTGTTTTGGAGCCGTACTTATTACCTTGTTTCTTGATACTCTAGAGCCTCGCGATTTATTCGCTTTACTATTGCTCTAGTTTCTGTTGTTCTTCTACGCCATACCTGTTCTCTTGGCGTGTACTCGGTCTTCCTAGTCAATCCCTGATTGTCCCCTTGTTCGTGCTGGCAGTTCTCCATCTCTGTTCCTTGGGTTTGGCTGAGCCCGGGCAGCTGCTTAGTTAGTCTCTGGCTGGATTCATCTTCCCGTCGGACGACTGGCTGAGTAGAGGCGTGGGTGCAGTCGATCTCAGGGGCAGTGTGGGAGTTGTAGTCCGCCGAGCGTTCCATCCGTTTTTGTCCCATCTACCTATTATTTTGCTGTTCACTGGACTAGTTGGAAGCTGGCATTCGTCACAGTGCATGGGGTTCAACGAACTGGTAAAGCTCTTGTAGCGCCCTATATTTTTTACATTGTGTTCCCTGTTGAATACCGCTGATATCCTTGTATGCCTTTGCTATATTTTTAGTTGAGCTACTTCTGGAATTCTAATTCATTCCGTATTCATCAAGCAGCTCAAGGGATAGCCAATACAGGGTAAGACCCCATTGATCTAGGGTACAATTTACTTACATACTTCAGTTCCCAGGCGTAACCCTTCTCATTTACATCAGACATTCCGTGACTCTCCAGACATATTGAATACATCTATGGTTCCAGATAAACAAAACTCACTTTGATACCCTATGCTCAGCCAGGTAATGGTTGTTTATGTATAGGACTTAGCTGAATGTGTCTAGACTATTGCTGTATTTAATTAACAATTCATTGCAGGGTCTACTTCCATTCAGAGGGAGAAGCGTCCAAGAAGTCCAGTGTCTCTTCCCCTACTTTCCTTGTTTTGTTCCCTCCTTTCCCTCCATATCACCCTCGTGTTCTAGTGTTTGATAGACGCCAGAGGTGTAGGGGGGGAGGGCTGGGCTATTCATTGGTTCCTGGCACTCCTGTGGAAACTGCTCTTGAATCTTCACAGAAGCAGGGAACACAAGATCCAGACAGCAGGACGCCAGGATAGCAAAGGCCAAAGTACTTCCGGGGCCGAAAACCGGAAGAGAACCCAAGCAAGTAAAGGAGGGAGCAGAGACCTTAAATAGTAACCAGGGCCCTTCCCACCCACCCATAACTAGGCAGAAAACAGAAGGGAAATACCTGCCCACCCACCCAGCATCAGGATGGAATTCCCGCCTAAAATGGTGCCGCCGCCTAATCCCGCCCGCAAGGTTCTACCCACCCATTTCCGCCCACAAGTTTCCCGCCCGCAGGAGTCCAGCCTAATTAATCCCGCCCACAGCGTAACCACCCACAAGGTCCCACCCACAATGTCCGCCTTCAGTGTTCCCGCCCGCAAAGCCCGCCCACAGTGTTCCCGCCCGTAAGGAAAACGGGAAAGAAAAAGGAATCACACAGTGCTCAGACCGCAACACTAGACCTACTCACACAAGCGAGGTACCATTTTTCTCTGAAGACTTTGGGGAATGCGCAGTGGCTGGAAGTTTGTGGATCCATGTAGATCCCAGAACTGTGAGGAAAATGTGTTTTTTTTTAACTAAGTTCGAGGTTTGCAAGAGATTCTGGGCAACAGAACCTAGTGAGAGCCACACAAGTCACTTCATCCTGGATGCCCATCAGTGTCTAGTTTAACAAACGCTATGTTTCCCTAGGTGCTGGCTGCGCTAGGACCCAAAATGCACAGGTAGGCACATTCCGAAAAAAAAATCAGCGCCGAGTGGGCTTTCTGCAGCCCTGGGGAGGGGGGAAATCAGGGGCTATTGCCCCGATATGCCCTAAAGGGGGGCAGAAAGACTGGCTATTCTTTTGGGGGATCAGGGGCATTGGGATGCCCATTCTGGTCAGCCCCCACCCCTGCGTATAAAAAAGCCAGCATATTCGCTGGCGCATAGTGGGCTTGCTGACCCCCCCCCTCCCCGGGGGGCATATCAGGGTCTACTGCCCCCATCTGCCCCCTGGGAGGGGCAGAAAGACTGTGGCATCTTTTTTGGGGTGGGTGGGGCGTTGGCATGTCCATTCTTGGCAGCCCCCACCCCGACCTTTAGAGAAAAAAAATCCCTGGTGGCTAGTGGGCTTTCTGTCCCCCAGAGGTGCAGATAAAGTGGTATTGCCCCCTCTGCCACCCAGGGGAGAGCAGAAACACTGTAGCATTTTTTATTTTGGGTGGGGGCATTGAAATGCCCAATCTAGGCAGCTCCCACCTCTACCTATATAAAACAAAAATTCCTGACACTTATTGGGCTTTCTGTCTCCCCCGGGGGCAGATCAGGAGCTATTGCCCCCGTCTGCCTCTTGGGGGGGGCTGAAAGTCTTTTGTTTTCTTTGGGGGTAGGGCGGGGACATTTGCATGCCCATTCTGGGCTGGCCCCACCCTGGGCCTATAAAAAAAATCCCTGGCATAAGTTGAAGTTAAAACATTTTTAAAGCGCTCGTATACCAAGCGGTTTCTTGGCGCTGAGGACGGACAGACCGGACAGGGCAGGGAGAGAGACCGCCTATTGGGAGAAGGCGCGTGAGAAGAGCTGGGACTTGAGAGTGCTGCGAAAGATCGAGTAGGAGGCAGCTGTTCTGATACTCAAGGGAAGAGCATTCCAAAAGACCCGGGCCAGGGTAGAGAACCTCATGCCGCCATGTTTTTTCTTCCTGAATCGGGGGACACATAAAAGGAGCTTGGAAGAGGACCGCAGGTCCCTGCTGGGAACATAGGCTGCGATTTTAGAAGCTAGGAATGCTGACCTGCTGCCTGCTAAGGCTTGAAAGATCAAACAGCCCATTTGGAAAAGGGAACGTTCAGATAGAGGTAGCCAGTGTAGGGATTTGAGAAGGGGGTAGCGTGGTGGTTTTTGAGCAGTTTAAAAATTAGGCGAGCGGCTTGATTCTGAATCAGTTGGAGACGTCGCAGCTCGTATGGGAACCCCAGCATTCAGCGCATTGCCATACTACAGGCGCGAAACAATCATGGCAAGTAGAATGATTTTCAAGGCTGCAGTGGAGAAAAAGCGAGAGATCCTGCGTATGACGCGAAGCTTGAGGAAACAAGACGATACCACAGCGCTTATATTAGAATGCATAGAGAGGTCAGCGCTGACTCTTATGCCAAGAGTTTTAACGGAGATGGAGGGAGAGGGGGAGGGGCCTAAAGAGGGGGGCCACAATGTAGAGGACCAGGGACTGGAGATGCCGCCCGTGAGTACTAGCTCGGTCTTATCGGGGTTCAATTTAAGGTGATTAGAATTCATCCTGTCCCTGATGAAGAGCATTATAGATTGAAAGTTAAGAACAGAGGCGGGGTAGGAAGAAAGATTGAAAATGAGTTGGAGGTCATCGGCGTAATTAAACACCGTGACGTCCATAGACTGAAGGGCAGAAATGAGAGGAAAGATGTAAAGATTGAAGAGTAGAGGAGAAAGAGAGGATCCCTGGGGGACACCACAAGAAACCAAGCGGGAGGAAGCAGAGAAACCAGCCAACTGGACCACCTGGAGGTGGTTTTCTAAGAATGAGGTGACCCATGCCAGGGCAGTTCCCCGAATGCCCGCGCCCCCGACACGGTCGAGTAAGATGGAGTGGTCGACCGTGTCGAAGGCAGCAGACAGATCAAGGAGAACCAGGGTCTGAGGGGAATTGATTTCAGCCCCACCTCTAAGCTCGTCCAGCACAGAGAGAACAACAGATTCTGTGGAATGAGCTGGACGGAAGCCCACCTGGTGAGGATCTAGGTAAAGGGATTCCCCAATATAGGAGCTAAGGCAGGTGGTGACATGGGACTCCAAGATCTTACCCAAAAAAGGGAGTAAGGAGATGGGGCGGAAATTGGAAAGGGAAGAGGGATCTGCTCCAGCCTTTTTCAAGCCAGGAACAATAGTTGCCGACTTGAAAAAGTTGGGGACCGTTCCCTGTGAGAGAGTCTCGTTGAGGAGGGTCAGCGGGGGTTCAGGGCAAGCTAAAAAGACCTCTCTAAGTATGTGGGCGGGGCAGCTGTCGGAAGGAGAGCCGGTATTGACTTTAGTGAGTAGGGAAAAAAAGGTTTCACGAGTGATCAAGGGGAATTGCTCCAACAGGTGAGAATTAAGCGGGGGCACTGGATAGGAAAATCTGGGATGGAGAGGAGGGATATTAGATTTAATTGCCACAATATTTTCAATAAAATAATCATTAAGGGAGTCACAGAGGATTTGGGAGGGGGCCAGTTTGAGGGTGACTCTGTCTGAGGTAGATAGGTCATGGACGATAGAAAAAAATGTCCTTAGGTTTATTAGCAGCAAGGAGGACCTTGGTAGTGAAATAATCAGTTTTGGCTTGCAAAATAGATTTTTTATAGTCATGCAACAGGGAGAGATAGGATAGTTTTAGGATAGCGCAATACTTCACCCTCCATTTTCGCTCAGTCTGTCTAAGAGCAAGTTTTTTTGCTTTGAGGTCGGTGGTGAACCATCTGTTAGAATCATGGAGGCGGAGCGCTCGAAGGCGTTTGAGGGGGGCCAACTGGTCACAAGCTGAGGACAGCCAGTCGTTGATTGCTATGACTTGGAGGTTGGGGGACCGATTGGTCAGGTCCGGAGGAGCAATCAAAAGGGAAGTGCAGAGCAAGGAAATGTCCACTCGTCCCCAGTTGCGGGCCCAAGTATTAGAGGGAAGCAAAGGTTTGTTACTCAGTCCTAGGTCGAAAGAAAAGGAAATAAAAAAGTGGTCCGACCAGGGGCAGGGGCTAATAACTGGGGTGGGGATGTGTATGTTCGCAGACCAAATCTGGTCCAAGGTATGACCTCGAATGTGAGTTGGAAAATGTACATGCTGAGAAAATTAAGATTTCCAAGCAGTTCAGTAAATTCTTTCGAGAGAGAATCTTCACGAGGATCAGATGGCCAGAAATTAAAATCACCCAGTATCAGGACACGCGAGTTGTTGATCACCAGCGTGGCCAACAAATCTTGGACTGCCTGACAAAAAAGAGGCATAGACTGGGGGGGCGGTAAAAAAGAACGCATGTCAGGGTGACAGTGGTAGAGGTAGAGCGGATGACTAAATAGTCAACTGCTGCGATAGGGAGGAAAGAGAGGGTCTGGAACTGAAACTTACAGTGTATAATGGCAGCCACACCGCCGCCGGCCTTTCCGTCCGGGCGGTCGGAGCGCAGTATGTAATAGGGGGCAGGAATAGCTGCTAGGATATCTGGCATAGAGTCAGATGAATACCAGGTTTCATAAGGAGCAATATATCCGGCTCAATAGAGCCTAAGAAAGAGAAGAGCTCACCGCCGATCGAGTATTAAGAAGGTAGGCGGAAATGCTAGGCGGGGTGGGCTGTGCAGGGTAAGGCCGAGAGAGTGAATGATTCATCAGATCCGGGAGAGCTAAGGGGGGGATCACAGGGCTATGGTTAGCGATGCCAAGATTTTTAATTTGTAGGAGTGCAGGGTCAGAGAGGGGCCAGTTGCCCCAAAGAGCAAGAAGTTCCTTGGAGGGATAAATTGAAAAAGGGGCATAGTGTGTGGCCCCTGGCCCCACGCGGATGGGCGCAGACGGGCTTGCCTTTGGCGCGCCCGCTGCGCGCGCATGAGCATGAGCATAGGGTGCTTTCTGCCCCCCCCGGGGGGAAGAAAGACTGGAATTTTGTGGGGGGAGAGGTGAGGGCATTGGCATGCCCATATTGGGCAGCCCCCACCCCTAATAATATATATATTTTTTAAATCATGGTATCTAGTGGGCTTACTGCCCCCATCTGCCCGCCAGAGGGGGCAGAAAGACTGTAATTTTGTGGCTGGGGGTGTGGGGCCATTGACATGCCCATATTGGGCAACCCCCACCCCGAATTATAGTGAAAAAAAATCCCTGGTATCTACTGGGCTTTTTGCCCCCCGGGGGGGGGCAGATTAGGGGTTACTGCCCCATCTGCCCTCTAGGGGGGGACAAAAAGACTAAATGTGCCAAATTAGTATGGGGAGCAAAAGCCCTTGCCCTCCCTGGTGCCTAGTGGGTGGATCCCTTCTTGGGGAAGCAGGGATCCACTAGGGAGGGGTACCATTAGAAAGAAGAGATTCTTAACTTTCCAACAATACCTCTCCTGACTTTCTTCGTGTTCAGGGGGCTGAGATAGCCCCCTTAGCACGTAGAAAGGGAAACAAAAATGAGCCTCTTGGCTCATTTCAGTTTCGGTTTCACTGAAATGACGTCAGCGCAACTCTTGGGGGGTAAAGGGAATCCCTCTGGTGCTCGCCGGACGCGCGGGAGCCATCCAACGCACATGAGCACTGATGCATCGGAAGGCTCCCGCGCGTCCGACATATCCATGGGGTTAAAACTGAAAAAAACGTGAAAACACTGCACAAAAATAATCCACACCTAGTTAGAAAAATAGAGCTTGGATGATACATTTTCAAAAATGTCTTGAAATATAGTGCTTAAAAGCAGAAAGCTCAAACCAGAGCTATCTGTTATCTGGTCAAGCTGGACCAGGTCAAATCTGAAAATTCAGGCCGACCTTGATGGAGCGCGTGTCAGATAAAGGAAACAAGTTAGTCCTGCTGAAAAGTACCTTGTTGAGCCGTCAAAGGAGCCGAGATGCATTGACAGGAGGCGATGCATCAGCACCGAAGTACTGGATTCGTAGGTGATGCGTTATCGTCAAGCCGCACAAATCGGGGATGAGTCGTCATCGAGCCACAGACTGTAGGTGATGCATTGTGGGTTGGTGGCAAAGAGCCACTGAGATAGCGAAGCAATGTCTTCAGTCCTTGCAGTAACAGTGATTCGGTGAGGGAGATGCATCGGTTCTCACTAGCGCAACGTTGTTGATGCGTGGATCTTGGTAGTTCCAGCAGTTTAGACCCTCTTCCAAGGGCCTAGGAATGAATTGGCACCTCTTGGCAGGGCAAGACTCATAGCAGGCTAAGTCCAGATGCTGTTGCAGGTGGAAGGGGAGTATTTGATGTATCTGAGACTCAGAACAGGAGTCAAGCAGACAAGCTCTTGGAGTCACTCTGGGTTCAAGTTGTGTAGGTACAGTCCTTTTCACCCAAGCAAGGAGGGCAGCAGGCAGATCATCACAGCAGAAAAGCAGCTTTTCCAGAGCAGCAGTTCACCAGAGTGGCAGTCCTTGAGCAGCACAGCAGGCCTTCTTCCTGGCAGAGTATCCACAGATCCAGAAGTGTACTGAAGTGGTATGATTAGAAGTCACATTTTTATAATCAGAGGTGCCTTTGAAGTGGGGGAAGACGCTTTGAACTACACAGAGTTCCTCCCTTTCCTGCCCTGGCTCCAGACTTACTACAGGGTGCTAAGTAGTCATTTGTGTGAGGACAAGACACAGCCCATTCAGGTGTAAGTGAGGCAGTGTTCAACTACGCTTCCTCATCCCATTAAGGCCCATCAAGTCACACCTAAGCTCCCATTGTGTGTGTCTGCCTAGAGAGAATGCACAAGGCCCGGCTGTCACTCACCCCAGACATGTATTGGAGACAGACAGCAGGCACACAGGGCTAAGAGCAAACAAATGCCAACTTCCTAAAAGTCTCATTTTTTAAATTTTAATGATAAATTCTACTTTACCTTTAAGAGGATTTATTTGTAATCACACATATTAGATTTAACAAGGAATCCCCAGTGTTAACCTAAAGGAGGGGAAGGCTCACAGTGAAAAAAAACAAATGTGAGAGTTTTCCACTACCTGGACATGTAAAACTCAAAACTACATGTCCTACCTTTTAACTGCATAGCATCCTGCCCTGTGGGCTTCCTAAGGATTACATTAGATGTGAGATATGAACTAAAAGGGGAGTTTAAGGCTTGGCAAGGTGTTTTTTTAAATGCCATGTGGAAATGGCGAGGTCAACTGCACACATAGGCTCTGCAGTGGCAGGCCTGAGACATGTTCTAAGGGTTACTTAAGTAGGTGGCAAAATCTGTTACATGCCCACTAGTAGCATTTAAGTGACATGCCCTGGACACATGGAGTGCACTTTACTAGGGACTTATAAGTAAATTAAATATGCCAATTGTGGTTAAGCTAATGCTACCAAGTTTTTAGGTAGAGAGCACGTGCACTTTAGCACAGGTTGGCACTGCTAAAGTGCCCCGAGTTCTAACGCCAACAAAAACAAATTCAGCAAAAAGGGAATGAGGAAGGCAAAATGTTTGGGGGTGACCCTGCAGAAAGAGCCATTTCCAACACATACCATCTCTTTCATTTGCAACAGCAAGACAGCAAGGATTTAGGCAGCGTGTTGGGATGGTGACGGCGCAATCATGTATTATAAGAAGAAGAAGAATAAAATACCTTCTGCCATACGCTAAAGGATATTGCAAATAACCTAGGAGTTCCTTGACCCAATTAAAGAACTCCACCTTCTGCCTGATTCCTCTGGATGATCATGGAACTTCTTACTGTCTTGCAATATCCTTATAATGTTTTGAAGGAGCTACTTTATCCCATATATAATATGGAAAGAGAGTGCTGAAGTTCAATCATACATTTTTTTCTTTTCTTACAGGAGAAACATGTTCCCTTGTGGAATACCCCATTTCCCTTCGCCTGTTGGACGTTTCCCTCTCTGCACTATCACTCCTAAACTTGTTGCCTTCTCCTTCCTTTTTTGCAGAATTCGTTTTTGTTAGCAATAGGACTCTGTGCACTTTACCACTGCTGATTAATACTAAAGTACTTGTGCTCACTCCTTAAAACATGGTAAAATTCACTTACACCCAATTGCCATATTTAATTTGTTTATAAGTCCCTAGTCAACTGGCATACCATATACCCAGGACCGCTAAATTAAATGATACTAGGTGGGCTGCAGCACTTATCGTGCCACCCACTTAAGTTGTCCTTCAAAACATGTGTCAGGCCTGCCTTTACAGCCCGTGTGCTGGTTTAACTGCCAACTCACCTTGGCAAAATAAACATTTTGCCAAGCTTAAAACTCCTTGTTTAACATGTACTTCACCCTAGTGAAGGCCCTAAACAGCCCATAAGTGAATGTGTATTGTATTTAAATTGTTGGACACGGGGCGTGGCTAAGATGGCGACCTAGCCGGATGTGTTTTCTGCGGCTCCCCGGCCCTGAACCCCGTTCTGCACCTTAACATAGCCTACAAATCCCCCACTTCACAGGCTTTTTAGCCCCCTGACCTGCACTGTCCGGAGCTGTCCGTTGGGCGTGCCTGTCACTGCTGAGGGGCCGCCGGAGCCCTGCTGGCCAAGCCGCGAGCACCCGCTGCACAACATGGCGTGACGGCGGCCGCTGGGTCGGAGCGGCTGCCCTGGCGCGGTGAGGCTCGGCGCCCTGAAAGACTCCTGCGTTGCCTTGCACTCGTCATCTGCTGTGACTGGAACCCGAGGAGGTCTGGCGGGTCCCGGTGTGTCCTTGCCGGCGCTGGGATCCTGAGGCCGTGACATACTGGTGCGGCCGGCGGGCAATCACGAAACTTGAGGCCCCGGCTCTGGGCCTGGCCTGGTCAAGTCCCAGCATTCTCTCGCAGCGGGGGCCCGCCGCAACACCCTCAGAAGTGCCCGGCCCCGGCATGGGCAGGTGCCGACTCCCACTCCCCATTGCTAGCGAGGAGCATCCCGCGGGGGCACTGAGGCCCGCATAGGCAGCGCGGGCTGTCGCGAAAATTGAGGCCCCGGCTTGGGGCCTGGGAGGGCTTGGCCGGCCCACCTGACGCAGCGCTGCGGCTGATTCCTGATAAGGGAGCCACACTTCCACCGACGGCAGACACCCCCCCTCCCCGGAGTTGCCTTCACGCGGGCCAGGTGAGAGGGGGCTCGAGAGGGATGGAGAGGCCTGTTGCCCATCCCACAATGTGACAGACGGGCTGCTGACCACCGAGGGACTACGGGGCAGCTGTGAGTGGCGACCCAACGTGCGGCGAGAGCGGCGGAGCCCGGGGGTGCCCTGGCGGGCGACTGCGAAAATTGAGGCCCCGGCGTCGGGCCTGCCACGCATGGGGGGACGAGGCCTGACGGTGCGCCTGATCCAGGCCGCTACCTTCATGCCGAATCCAGCAGCGCATTAACCCCCTGAGGGACCGCGTTGGGAAACGCAGAGCCGTCCTGCCGTGAAACTCGAGGCCCCGGTCTGGGGCCTAGCCGATCCCGACCACCCAAGAGGGGAGAGCGGCATACGACCAGTGCCTGGAGGAGCAGAGGAATCCCTGGGCCGCTGACCTGGCTGCTACACACTCGGCCGACAAGTAAGGAGGGACACGGGGGGAGTGCAGGTGCCCAGCGCCGACTTGGACAACCGACCGCCCACCCCCGGTAGACCCCGGGAGAGAGACGGGTGACTGCCCCCCCGCGGCCCAAGCACGACGATACAAAGCCCGGGTGTTTGGCACGGACCTCATCACTTGCCCGCCGGCCCCTGTCACCCGGATCCAACGCCACTACATACCAGGTAGGGAGAGGCACGCTGACAGCGGAGTGGCCCCACAACTATCCTGCAGCGCTGCGCCCCGAAACACCTCATACCACAAGCCCGAGTGGGAACTGCCTAACGGCGGGGGACCCCCTCTAGCGGAGCCCACCCTGCTGGGGCTGCTTGGACCCCGCCTGCCCGTTTGAAACCCAGAAGAGTGCCCAGCCAATCCATCCAGCCCGACAACAACTCTTGAGCCCCCCTGTCAGACGGGGAGTGGCGGACGGGATATGGCCAACGCGGGGCGTAGAACGGGCCGCACCATACATGACATGCTGGCCAAGGGAACCGCAAGAGGGGAAAAGACCCAAGAGAAAGCCCAAATGCCTCCTTCACCTACAGCGCCGGGTGGCACCCCCGCGCGGGAGGATGGGGGGTCCCCTATCACAAAACGTTCCTGGAGTCGCTCTTCAACACTTTACGCGACGACTTCATGGCCTTAAAACAAGATCTCGCTGGAGAACAACGAGAACTGCGCCGCGACGTGGACGGCTTGGGCGAAAGAGTGGCTGCCGTAGAGGAAGCGGACCAAACTCGCAGCGAGGAACTCGAACTAATGAGGCCGGAGGTAATCCAGCTTCGGGAGAAACAGGTGGACCTCCAAGCACATGCAGAGGACCTCGAAAACCGCTCCCGGAGAAATAACATACGCGTTCGGGGAGTGCCATTGAAAGCCGAGGGAAACGGCGTCACATGCTATCTGCAGGAACTCTTCAAGGAAATTCTCGGAGAGCCGGCTGACTTTGGGTGGATGGGAGTTTTCATGGGGGGGTTGGGGTTCCGGGGAGGGGACGGGAGAGCGGTTGGGGTTGGGGAGGGGAGTTGCAGGGGCTGTGGGGGTTGGGGGGGAGCGGGGGGGAGGGGATTCTCCTTGTCCACCGATTTTTGAGTTTCCTTTTGCTTCCCCACGCCTTGCGCAGAGACAAGCAGACTCTATTACTCACCTATGGCGCCTCTTAGATTGAACATCCTCTCTCTTAATGTGAGGGGACTGAACAACCCCATCAAACGCCGGGCGATACTTTCCCTCTTAGAGCACTCCACAGCAGACATCTGCCTCCTACAGGAGACGCACTTGCTGCCAAAGGATCACCACCGACTTAAATCAGTTTTTTCCGTCCGCACCTAAGAAGGTAGCAGGGGTGGCGATTCTGGCGTCCAAGTCCTTTAGGGGTAAAGTTCTGCAGAGGGAGGCAGAGATCAAGGGCAGGTTGCTGATACATCGCTTTCTGATAGCCGGCAGACACTTTTAGTGGGCACCATTTACGCGCCTAATGAGGGTCAGGAACAATTCCTACATACGGCCTTAGAGACAGCCACAGCAAACACTCAACCACACCTGCTATTGGGGGGCGACCTTAATTTAGTATTCCATAACACAGCGGATCATTCATGCCAACGCTCGGGGCAGTTGGGATCACTCTCCACAGAGGGCCACGCACATCTCTCGGACCTTGGCCTGGTCGACCTATAGAGACACTTACACACACACTCCACGGCATACACCTACTACTCGGCGGCCCATAAATCATATGCTAGGCTTGACTATTTCCTCTGCTCCTCACAGTTGGTGCCCCGAGTGCAAGATGTTGATATACTCCCGACCTCCCTGTCGGATCACTCCCCGGTGTTGACCACTTTCCTCCTCCCGGATGTGCCTGCCCCGCCTCGACATTGGCGCCTGCGGGATGCCTTGCTCCAAAGCCCTATAGTGGTGGAGAAGATTAAAGACGCCATCACCCAATTTTTAATTCACAACGCCAATAGTGATACCACTAAGGCCACGCAATGGGCTGCGCTCAAAGCAGTATTGCGGGGAGAGTTCATCTCTATCGCCACAGCCAACAACAGGGAACGTGCCCAGAAAAGAGCCGAAATTACCCAACGGGTAGCGGAGTTGGAGCAGATGCACCAACGAACGGGGGCAGCCCGTGCATGGCGCCAGCTTTGTACGGAGAGGAAAATGCTGGCGGCGTTAGACCAAGATGTGGCAAAATATGCAGCTCTCCGCCTCTGACATGCATACTATAGTGGGGTGACCGCTGCGGGAAGCTCTTGGCGAGCAAACTGAGAGAGCAACGCCAAAGGCAGGGCGTTAAAGCCATACAGACCAATCAGGGAGACCTTGCTGTCGACGGTGCTGACATAGCCGCGGCCTTTGGGGGCTTTTATGAAACCCTCTCAGCAGCTGATTCGCTCAACCTCCAGACTGGTCGTGCATACCTGGGATGCACAACCCTCCCATCCTTGAACGAGGCGCAAGTGGAGTTCCTAGATCGGTTCATTGGCCTGGAGGAAGTGATTTCGGCGATATCCCGCCTCAAACTGGGGAAATCACCTGGCCCAGATGGCTACTCAGCGGCCTTTTATAAAACGTTCTGCCACCAGGTTGCCCCGCTACTGCGGGATCTCTTTAACACCTTTAGCCAACCCGGTGCCATTCCGGAGGACCTTCTGGAGGCGGCGATAACGGTTATACCCAAGCCTGGCCGTGACCCCACACGCTGTAGTTCCTATAGGCCGATATCCCTTTTTTAAACCTGGACCTCAAGCTCTACACGGGCATCCTCGCGAGTAGGTTGGCACCATATATGCAGCAGCTGGTGGAACCAGGCCAGGCTGGTTTCATTCCCCAACGGCAGACCAGCGATAATACCAAATGAGTCCTCCACCTCATCGAGGCAGGGTCGCGGACAAGACCAGATTGTATGCTGCTTACCATTGATGCCGAAAAGGCCTTTGATAGGGTGCACTGGCCCTATCTGGAACTGGTGCTCCAACACTTCGGGGTGGGAGAGGCTCTTCGTAATCGCATATTGAACTGCTATCGCCGGCCCAACGCTACGGTCCGTGTCAATGGACACACCTCCCCGTTCTTCCCAATCGGCAGGGGCACCAGGCAAGGGTGCCCTCTATCCCCTATCCTTTTTGCCTTGTATATGGAGCCATTAGCGCAACGGGTCAGGCAACATTCCCTCATCAAAGGCATTCCCTTTGGCGGCGATGTGCATAAGATCAGCCTCTACGGGGACGATATCCTTCTTTCCCTTACAGAGCCGATGCAGTCAAACCGAGCACTTTTTATCGAACTCCAAACCTTTGCACTGGCCACGGGGTTTAAGATCAATGTGGAGAAATCGGAAGCCCTGAATATCTCCCTGTCGCCGGATACTCTCATCGAGGTCCAAGGCGAGTTCGATATGCAATGGTCAAAGACTACCATCCCCTATCTGGGAGTTCTACTGGCCCCAACCGTCCAGGCCACCGCTGAGGCGAATTACGCCAGGCTCCTTTCGCGCCTTAGCGACGGACTCCGGAGGTGGAAACGTCACTCTCTCTCCTGGCTGGGGCGGATAGCAGCCACTAAGATGACTCTGCTACCACAAATCCTTTACGTGTTCCAAACTCTCCCTCTGCGCCCCCCAGCGGGCTGGCTCCAACGGACACAGTCTGACCTGGCGCGCTTTATCTGGAACGGTCGCCGTCCACGCTTCAAGCATGCGATTGCGATTCTTCTGCCTGCCCACGGCGGGGTCGGTGTGCCTGACCTCTCTCTATATTATCAAGCGACACAACTCCGCACTTTGGTGGAGTGGTTCCAGCAGGAATCGGGCAAGAATTGGCTCTTTCAAGACCAAGCTGTGGCGGGCAGGCCCCTACCGGGGGTTCCATTCCTCCCCAGATGCCACCGCCCCCCCAATCTATACGCATGGCAGATTACAAGCACTGTCCTGGATGTATGGGATAGGGTGGCGGTCCGGCACAAACTCACCTCGTTTCCTTCCCCGATGACCCCGCTCTTCGATAATCCCGATTTTTCCCCGGGACTGGACCTCAGGGCATTTGTAGCCTGGAGACGTTCGCCCTGCAGAGACCTGGGACATATGTTCGACTTAAACGGTATCCTCTCCTTTCAGCGGGTGAAGGAGGACTATGGTATACAGGAGTCTGATCGCCTACCCTATCTGCAGGTCTGACATTGGGCTTTGCAGTCGGAGGTCAGACCAGGCGCAAAACGTTTCCTCACCCCGTATGAAAAGTGGCTGCTTACCCGCACCTCTGATAAGAAGATGATCTCCGACTTGTACCAGCAGCTCCTCCTCACAAACATCTACACACATAACGCAGGAAGAAGCAGGTGGGAGCGGGACCTGGGGAGATCACGCACGCACAAAGAATGGGGCGGCATCTACCATAGGGCTAGACACTCGGCTTACCACGCGGGCCTGACCGAAACCCTGACCAAAGTGGCCACCTATTGGTACCATACACCTGAACGCCTACATCAATGGGATCCCCGCATTAGTGACTGCTGCTGGAGGGCGTGCGGGGGGCTTGGCACCTTGGAGCACTTACTTTGGAGTTGTGACCGTTTGCAACCCTACTGGAGTTTGATTTTAGATGATATAGACTCACATTTAGATACTCAGCTCCCTAGATTCCCGCTTACATTCTGTTAGGACTCCCCAATGCTCTGATGTACTCCTTGAAGTCTAGGAGGGGGAGGCTTATAGCGATCGCACTAGGGGCAGCTGTGCAAAACATCCTGGCACATTGGAGGACCACACAACCCCCCCCGCATACTGGTTGGCTACACCGGCTTTAGATGGTTTTGGGGATGGAGAAGCTGTCCTTAGCGAAGGCGGGAAGGGGAGAGGAGTTTGCGGATCTGTAGCGACCATTCCTCACTTTGCTCACGGGGGAGTTTAGGGAATTGAGCTGACCTCGCTACTTGCGATTACTGCGCCTAGCAGACACTCCGATCAAGGAGCCGAAAGCCCCGATGCGCAGGCGCAAGACGCAGGATTGCTGACCAGCTTACTGCCCTCCGTTGGTGGGGTGGTGATTCCCATTTTCCTTTTCTTTTGCTTTGTGGACAAGGGGGGGGGGGGCGGACGATATTTCCCCTTTGCAGAGACACCACATGTCTGGCGTTGCCAATATTCTCTCTTCCGCACACCTTTGATTGGGTCGTACAGGAAGAGCTCGACATTGTTCCATCTGATGGGGAAGTGTGGTCTGTATGTTTTTCCTGTTTTGAAAATCCAATAAAAGATTTAAACCATAAATTGTTGGACACATACTTTTAAGTTTTACATGACCTGGTAGTGAAAAACTCACAAATTTGTGTTTCAGTACTGTAAGGCCTACTTCTCCCATTAGATAATACAGGGTTACCTTATTACATTTAATAAGCAATACATTTTGATTGGTAGTAGGTAAGATTGTCATGTTTGCCTTCAAATGAATTATAATTTAAAACCCTCCTTAATGGTAAAGTCAGATTTTACGTCACAATTCCGAAAAATTACACTTTTATGGAAGTTCACAACAAAGAAGATGCCAATACTGACTATTTACACACACAGTTTTTATGAGCACTCTATTTAATTGTAGTGATCATCCAACATAATTTGTCAAATTCCTTGTGTCAGTTCAAAATGTTTTTTGTCATATACAAAAGAGTATTACGGCCAAGTCATACATAAAAAATAAACACCACCACCCAACATATTAGGCCAGATTGTTACAAGCAAAAATGGACAAAAGTGAACACACAAATCAATTAAAAACACTGCACAAACTATTCCCCCTTACAATATTTAACACAATTGATATACAAATCATTACTACACACTGCAACTCTACACTCACAGTTCTGAACTATACTGGCCAATAATGGAGACCTTTTAAGGACATCTAGTATATATTTACTAGTACTCCCGACTCAATGGGTAAAGCAACCTAGCGATCTACTGCTGTTGTAACCAGGGGTTTCATTTCTACAAATTCAAAGTTTTTTCCTTGTTATACTGCCTAATTTCTTCGCTTGTCGGTTGCGCTGTTGTCGACGTGTTTTGAACCAATGACATAGTTAGTGGGTTCTCTTCAGGACTCAGAACTGGTGAGCTCTAAAAACAAAAAAACAATCACTATGTCACTATTTACAAAATGTTATGACTCAGTTTCTAGTGTACTCGAAATAAAACGTTCACTTCTCAATCTCCAAATCTGAAAATAGTAAACATGAGTCCTGGTTGGTAAACAAATGCTATAAAGCAAATCCGTATTTTCTCACAGCCACTGAGCTGAATCATTACTCACGTAATAAACAAGGAACAATCCGTGTACAAAGGTGTTTTGGACAGCGGCAGTTTCAACCAACTCTTCCGAAAATAGAGAATCAATCAAGTGTGAGCATATCGCACACCAGAATGCTTTACCTATCACTAAACAATTTAACTACCTCTGAGTACACTCTACGTAAAATAATTTGTAAATAAATACATACTGCGCTATTAGTTCTAGTCTCTAACGTGCATGCCCGACTTCTGTCTCTCAAGTGCGGCTACTGCTCACATCTCTTTACTCATATTAGTATGTTCTACTCTGTAATAGTTCATCTGTGAGCTACGGTACCCTAGACACCCTCCTATAAGAGGAAACATTGTTCCATTACTCACAGATATTTGATATTTATTGACATTTGTAGAGCGCTGACTTTCGCTCCGGAGGGAGCATCTTGGCGCTGAGCACACAGAAGGTCGTCTAAGGGGGGCATGGATCAAATAGCTGCGAGGACTGAAGAGTCGGACTGAGCATAAATCCAGGTTTTCAAGGATTTCCTAAATAGGCTTTCGGAGGGGGCGTGCCTAAGGCTGGGGGGGAGGCGGTTCCATGCCTTGGCCGCCAGAAAAGAAAAGGTCTTTCCACCCTTGGATTTTAATTTTATACGGGGTTCAGAGATGAAGTTGGCGCCAGATGACCTCAGACAGCGAGTTGGATTGTAGCGCTGGAAGCGCCTGATCAGGTAGGATGGACCCGTGCACCTGTTAGCTTTAAATACAGTGACTAGGAGCTTGAAAAGGATTCTCTTGTGGAGGGGCAGCCAGTGGAGGGCGTTGAGGGCTGCAGAGGCCGAGGACCTGCGGGGGAGTTTCAGAACAAGCCTGGCTGCTGCATGTTGGACAGTTTGTAGTTTTTTCAGAGAGGACTTCTTGATACCTGCCAGGAGGCCGTTACAATAATCCAGCCGGGAGAGGATAAGCGCCACCGCGACTGATTTCCTGGCACTGATAGGCAAAAAATTAAAAAATTTCTTTAATTGCCTGATCAAACTGAAACAGCGCCCTGCGGTAGTGCGCACATGTTCATCGAAGCTAAGGGAAGCATCGAATTGGACACCCAAGTTGCGGGCAGAGGCAACCGCGCTCGGTGGTGCTTCGGAATTATGAGGCCACCAGTCTTTGGGGGAAAAGATTGTGCCTTTACCGAGGGGAATTATTTCTGTTTTGGCGCTGTTGCATTTTAAATGGTGCAGGTTGAGCCAAGAAAAGACTTCTGACAGACAGTTTTGGAATCTGATGGCAGCATCCGGGAGTCTTTTATCGATAGTGACGACAAGCTGGGTGTCATCAGCGTAAGATGTCACGAGAATCCCATGTGATTCAATCAACGTAAGAAGGGGGGCCATATACACGTTGAAAAAGAGGGGGCTCAGGATGGAACCCTGTGGTACCCCTGAGGTGATGGATCGTTCACCGGAAACAAAGGGGCCTAAGGAGATCGATTGAGAGCGATTGGACAGAAATGATGTAATCCAAGCAAGTGCGGAGCCCGAGACACCAATCTCACGCATCCTATTAATTAGAATAGTGTGCGAGATGGTGTCGAAGGCCGCGGTTAAGTCGAGCAGGATGAGGACGGCCTGCCTGCCCTCATCCTGCAAGAACTTGATGGTATCTGACAACTCAATCAAAGCGGTCTCTGTGGAGTGGCCGGAACGAAAACCGGATTGCTGCGGGTGTAAGATACGTTGATTTTCCACAAAATTCTTTAATTCCTCGTGGACTAGTTGCTCGGTGATTTTGCCTAGCGCAGGGAGGAGTGAGATTGGGCGCATATTGGACAAATCAGTAGGGGATTTATTTTGCTTTTTCATGAGGGGCTTGACTGTGGCCTTCTTCCACTCAATAGGAACAATACCGGAGTCAAGGGATTCGTTCACGATCGCATTGATTAGAGGGTTGACGGACTCAATAAGGTGGTGCAAGATGGCTGGGGGGCAGGAGTCTGTGGGGGCACCTGATTTGCAGGCTAGTATGGCTTTGTGCGTTTGCAATAGGGAGACTGCTGTGAATTGGTTTAGTGAGGGAGTAGATGTGTCAGACGCTTGGATTAGGATGGGAGCCGGGGGGAAGTCCTTATGGATATTATTAATTTTCTCCTCAAAGAAATCAGCGATTTGATCACAGAGGGCTTGTGAGGGGGGAATTTCAAGTGCCAGTGCTTTGGGATGAGTGAAAGATTTTACGATATTGAAAATCGTATGTTGTTTCTGTTTTGCTGCATCTATTGCTAGAGTGAAGAATGCCTTTTTTGCTTTTTTTATATCGGAGAGATATTGCTTTCTCTGGAGAATGTAAGTGGATCTGGACGTTGAGTTGTAGGTTTTCCTCCATTCTCTCTCCAAAAGCCTACACTTGAGGTGGCATTCAGCGAGGGCCGGAGTATACCAGGGGGCATTGGGTTTCTTTTTTCCTCGGACGGATTTTTGGCTGACGGATTTTGCATTTTCAGAGATTACTCTCTCAATCCACAGGTGGAAGTTTGTGGAATCTAATGAGGCGTCACCCGTGATGGTAGGGGGGGGTACTGCCGGTTGTGGATTGAGTTTGATGTATTCAGCTACCTTTTTCCAATTAACAGGGAAAGGGGTGTGGGGGAGTTTAATGGGAGGAGGGGGCAAGGATTTGTTATTAATGGAGAAGGGAATAAGACAGTGATCTGTCCATATTTGTGGTACGGGGGTAGCGGCATCTAAGGAAATCAGATTTGTACAAATGCCGTCCAAGGTGTGCCCGGCACAATGGGTAGGAAGGGAGACTAATTGGGAGAGACCGAAAATCTCCAGTGAATGGCGGAAATTGAGAGTGTGAGGGTCAGTGTCGGATTCCAGATGAAGATTGAAGTCTCCAAAAAGAGTGAAGGTGGGGTAATGGATAAGAAAAGCTGCCAGAGTTTCATCAAGGGAGGCCAAAAATGTAGTGGCATTTCCGGAGGGGCGATAGACAAGTGCTCCTGAAAAGGCCGAGGAGGAGCTAGTGTGGATAACAAATCCCAGGGATTCGCAGTCCTTGAAGGAGGCCAGGTCAAAAGTGTGGCATTTAAGTGCTTTTTTTACAATAATGGCCAATCCACCTCCCCGACCAATGGGTCTGTCTCGTCTGAGGATGGTGTAATCAGGGGGGAGAGCGGTGGCAAGATCGGGATTTGAAGCATCGTGCAACCAAGATTCAGTGATGAACAAGGCATCCAGGTCGGATGCTATGATAAGATCATGGATGTCTTGTCCATGTCGCGCTAAGGATCTGGCATTGATAAGGCCACCATTAAAGGAGGCTGTCTTACGCCGAGGACGAGGGAAGGGGGGGGAGTGGGGCTGGGGGGGTTGGAAGATGACCAACCACACTGGCGGCAGAAATAGGGGCCCCAGAGGTGGTCGGAGAAGGAATGCACATAACAGGAAGGACTAGGAAGGGTGTGGCACATAGACAGCAACTCGGAAACGTCGTACCTGAGTGCAGGGGAAGCGGAAACAGCGTGTCCTGCGCCTAGCGCGGTCTTAGCGCGGACGGGCGCAGACGGGCTTGGCTTAGGCGCGGCTTCGGCGCGCGTCCGCCGCGCCCGCTGCGCCAGCCCGCTACGCCGTCTGGTTGGCTTACACATTTTATAGGGAGGAAGAAGGGTGGGAAGGACGGCCCGACTTGAGCACTGTCCCCACCTGCCACACTCAAGATGGCGCCCACCGCTGGGCTAAAGCAGAAGAATAAGTAAGTAAAATGTGGGAGAGGTGTCAGAGTGCCTGGTAAAATCAATTCCCCTTTAGCTAAAACCCCCAAAGATAAAATGAGACAATTTTAAAGATTTTTACAAGACGCTACAAACGCGCAGATTTTAGGAACACAGCTCGCCTATTCCGTTTTTACAATTCCTCTGTCGCTCGCAGCCCCAGTTTCCCTCACCAGGGAGAGCGACTGTAGGGCACCGAGCGCTGCAGAGGGCTCTGTTAAGTACACCAGAAGGGCGGGAAGGACGGCCCGACTTGAGCACTGTCCCCACCTGCCACACTCAAGATGGCGCCCACCGCTGGGCTAAAGCAGAAGAATAAGTAAGTAAAATGTGGGAGAGGTGTCAGAGTGCCTGGTAAAATCAATTCCCCTTTAGCTAAAACCCCCAAAGATAAAATGAGACAATTTTTAAAATTTTTACAAGACGCTACAAACGCGCAGATTTTAGGAACACAGCTCGCCTATTCCGTTTTTACAATTCCTCTGTCGCTCGCAGCCCCAGTTTCCCTCACCAGGGAGAGCGACTGTAGGGCACCGAGCGCTGCAGAGGGCTCTGTTAAGTACACCAGAAGGGCGGGAAGGACGGCCCGACTTGAGCACTGTCCCCACCTGCCACACTCAAGATGGCGCCCACCGCTGGGCTAAAGCAGAAGAATAAGTAAGTAAAATGTGGGAGAGGTGTCAGAGTGCCTGGTAAAATCAATTCCCCTTTAGCTAAAACCCCCAAAGATAAAATGAGACAATTTTTACAATTTTTACAAGACGCTACAAACGCGCAGATTTTAGGAACACAGCTCGCCTATTCCGTTTTTACAATTCCTCTGTCGCTCGCAGCCCCAGTTTCCCTCACCAGGGAGAGCGACTGTAGGGCACCGAGCGCTGCAGAGGGCTCTGTTAAGTACACCAGAAGGGCGGGAAGGACGGCCCGACTTGAGCACTGTCCCCACCTGCCACACTCAAGATGGCGCCCACCGCTGGGCTAAAGCAGAAGAATAAGTAAGTAAAATGTGGGAGAGGTGTCAGAGTGCCTGGTAAAATCAATTCCCCTTTAGCTAAAACCCCCAAAGATAAAATGAGACAATTTTTAAAATTTTTACAAGACGCTACAAACGCGCAGATGTTAGGAACACAGCTCGCCTATTCCGTTTTTACAATTCCTCTGTCGCTCGCAGCCCCGGTTTCCCTCACCAGGGAGAGCGACTGTAGGGACTGTAGATGAAATCAACAATGCGAAATCGGGCGTTATTCCATCAACTTCTCCTTAGTTCGGTCGATGATAGGACGCGCACAACTTCTATATCCACAAGAACTGGCAGGGCTGCCTTATGGTTTCTGGTTCTGGATGAAGTAGCTCCAAGCAGTCTGGGGGATGTAGTTCAGAACTAATTCTACTTCTAGTATGGACTTCTTCAGAGTTAATTGTGCATATACAACGTATAAAGAACTACTCTATGGCTCAAGTTGTATAGGTAACAAATGCTGGCTTTCTGAGATTTCATTAAGCCCATAGGAGGCAGTATTGAAATGCAATATAAGAAACGCTTCTTTTTGACAGAGTTTTAAGTCCACATCTCCTCCATGGGGTCTGATTTGATACACTCACAAACATTCTTGTACCATGCAGGCTACATAAATAAACAAGCACAAAATACATGTTACGATATGGGTAAGTGCATAGAAGCTGACCTTTACACCAGTGGTCCAATATATAGGTCTCCACTCCAATAACAGATAAAAAGGTCTGGCTACAGCTAAGGATTCACAAAATACGGTAACCTGCCACCACTGCTTTATGTACGAAACTCATGAGAGGGTCAGTAGTTGAATTTCTGTCAATGAGGGCATACTTGGTCCATTCCTTCAGGACCCAAGACAGGTGCACTACCTCAATCATGTTAAGGGACAGGCCTAGGTCTCTGTTCACACAGTATATCAGCATCAGTCCAGGGCCAAAAAAAACAAAACAATATTAGATGTTCACAATTATGTACTCAGGGCAGGGGAGCACATCTGTATACACTGTGCAAGGTGCATATCTGCCCCAATTGCATAAAGAAAATCAAATAAAAATAATCCAAAACAATAGCATTACAAAGACAATTTGGTATGCAAGTGTCAGAACTCAAAGCTAAAATTAAGTTGGCTTACCGGTTCTTGCATGGGAACAGAGATGCTAGGTCCCTAATCCCTTTTAACAATGCCCGGAGGTCTTTTAACAGAACCTTCCCGTCATAACCTTAAGGGACGGGGGAATTGGATAAAATAACAAACAAAGAAGAGACTGGTCCAGAATTGGTTCCTTCCGTCAGCTACTCGCCAAACGTTCTCTTTTATTCTCTGGAACCTGTAAATTAACACATTATTAAACTACCAGCTCTATCTCTTTTTGTTCCTGTACTACTAACAAGTATTAATATCTCACCCACCCTGGCTATGCTGGACTCTTGCTTCTCTTCTGCTCTAGTGGCTTTTACTGTCTTCCTCCTCTGCTTAGTTGTAACTGTTTTTAGAATAAATGACAATTTAGTACTCTGTTTCTCTGTTACCTGCACCTTATGCTATTACCTAATTAGTAAGTGCACTTACTTCACTAATTAGAAGAGTGGTTCCTTAAATGGGTTCTGTTATCTCACTTTTTCATCTTTTTAATTCTGGCTGAATATCTGCGACCGCTTCCCCTGAATTGTTCCTTGTCTTTTTACAGGTTTCCTAAGGAAAGGGTAATTCTAGACTTTTCAGGTGAGTAGATTTTTATATACAAATATATACAATGCTTGTGAATATTGTCCTTCAGCATGTAATCAATCATCTATTAACACTTCTCTAATATTCTTGTTTCTCTTTTTACTAGGAAGTCTCCAAACACTCTAAGTCAGGTAAGTTTTCTTTTAAAAATATCTAGTCACTGTCTTTATTTGAACATTCTCTACAACTTAGCTCTGTCTGAAGGTTTACTGCTTTTCTCCTCTGGCATTGACTCTCTCTCTTTCCAGACGACGAATTTTATAACTCGAGTCCTCAGCTGTCAACGTTGTTTTTTCCTTCTCCTCGGCTGACGAGACTCACGACCTCGATTCCTAAAGACGGGGCTAGTCAAAACTGCTGAAATTAGACTCGCGCTTGAATTACGCGCCGAGTCTTCACGAACACCTCACCTCGTTTTTGGGAAAACAGAAGCGGGATTCAAAAACACTTGGTATTACTAGAAATGCACTATCGAATTCTAGGGCTTCGGTAACGGACGTCTTCACGGGCTTAGAACTGTGGTGAAGTGCGCAGTTAGCGGGGAGCTCGCGCGTCACCAGCCTTCACTTCTGTTGTGTCTAGACCGCCACCCCATTCCAGGACGTGGGCATTTTGGCGGCCATCTTGGTTCTCCTGACCCTTATCAAATCGGACCAAGTAAAGGCTCCATGCGTCTCTTGGCCTGTTTTGGCTATTTTCACTGTGCAAAGAACATGAGCCGGTCTGAGGGTCCTGACAGCAAGCATGATATCTATGTCTTATTACATGTATTGTAAATGTATATCGTTGCCTTGTCTTTGTGTATGAACTGCGAAGCGTGGCTAGGTTATACCTTGCGCAAAGCCAATACATTAGTAACAGATCCCATAACAAATTGCTCCAGGGAACAAGAAGCAACGGCCCCCCACGTTCCAAATAATCCTCTGTGTAAACCACAGTGAATAAGCAATAAACAAATTGTTGTTCCCGAGCACAACACAAACAAAATATTTTAGAATATATCAAGTCAAAGAAAAAAGATAATCCAAGAATATATCTGATTTTCAAAAGTTCAAACGGTGAATTCTTTTATTTTTCTTTCTTTTTTCTTCACAATTGCAGAGATTTCAAAGAGTGAGGATTCTTGTCGATAAGTTGATTGAAATCATAAATAATGTAGCCAGAAAGCCAACACGTGTTTCGTCTAGGGGAACAATCACCCGATGACTTCATCAGGGCTACAAAAATAAACAAAAACAAACAATATGTACTTAACAATAAAATCTAATAAGTCATACATGAGTAACTTTTCTTCACCATCACCAATGTCTGAAGTGAAAGAAGCTAGAGAATAAGAAAAAGTTAAAAAATCACCAAAAATTCACCCAGTGAAAAGAATATATATATATTGTGACTCTTCAGTACGTCGCAGAGAAAAGAAGAAGAGAAAATTCTAAGTAAAAGCAACAATACAAACAATACAGGCTACCATAATGTTTAGGGTACACCCATTGTACTACAAATTAATTTGATTCTAAAGAGCAAATGATGGGCCCGATTTCGCACACCAAAACGGGCACCAATCAAATAGTTCGGAAGCCAGTCTAAGTACGTCTAAAAATAACAAATAATTCAATCACTCACCACAATTAATCTTCATGATAAGAGTTCACCACATTCCAGGTATAACCTGTCTGTGGTCCCATACAGCATGAAAACTAATGGGAAATGAAAAAACAGAAAATATTCAAAAGATCTTCAGTTAGAACTATTATTCACTCTTACTATATTCTCAAGAGCAGTTTTCAGTGGTTCCTCATAATAAGAGGTCTCTTGATTTTAACCAGCCCTCCAAATCAATCAATGATTATATTCTGTATACCTAAGTATAGTTGATTTTCCTTGTATAAGTCACGTATCAATCAGTCATCTATTCCAATATTAGGTAGATATCTAAAAAAAGAGAATATAGCCATAATTTCTAATCCAATACACAAACTCGTACTTAGACTATAATGATTAAATTCATGCACAAATGAGATATTAATCTCACTTAATCTCAATATATTTTGCAATAAGATTAAGATGCAGGGAAACTATAGGAATTTAAGACTACCAAGGCCTATTCGGCTTTGGACAAGCTCACTCAGATCATAGGTCAAGTTACCTCAATAAGGACTATAAGTCAGATCCAATCCAAAGGGAAATAAATTCATTTCTGAAAGTAAAATGATCATATTTAATCACTATGAAAAAATCACCATAAAAAAATCACTATGAAAAAATACGATTATCGGTCAGATTCCATAAAGGTAGCGGATCAAATATTACGCATGTTTCTAGGTCATACGTCATACTTAATACTGTATATTTAGAGTAAATGTTACTCTCAAATTTTAATATCCCAAACCGGGCTAAAATCAATGTGATTGCACAGCTTGTTATATTCATTACAGGATACAAACATCTAGCTCTCAAATAAGTGCACAAGACATAAATCTGAAATAAAAAGAACTTGGCAGGGTTGCTGGTTCATTCATCCACTATCTATTAACACGAAGAAATAGCGTGCCCAGTACGCTAACGGGAGGCATATTTGTAAATACATTCGCGATTTTTAAAAAAGGCAGGAGATAAAAGTTCGCCGAGCACAAAATTAAATAACAAACATGTTCTGCTTGTTATATTTATTACAGAATACACTCTCAATAAGTGCACAAGACATACAGCTGAAGTAAAAAGAACCGTGGCAGAGTTGTTGGTTCATTCTTCCACTATTTATTAACACGACAAAATAGCACGCCCAGTACGCTAACTGAAGGCATATTTTTAAATACATTTGCGATTAATAAGAAAGACATCAGATAAGGGTTCGCCGAGTGCAAAATTAAATAACAAACCTGTTTAAAGTTATCAACCCGCAAACTCTCTCAGTCACACAGGCAGCCTTACCTAGGAGAGTACTCCCGTCGTCATCTTCGGTATTCAATATGTGAGTGAACCGGAGATATGCAATTCGCGGGTTGAAATTGCCGGCACCAATACCTGGTTTCCGGTTCAAAGAGTGAAAACGGACTCTCTTACAGGTCCGCAGTCGCTAATGGGCGCCATTTTGGAATGGTGAGATGCACCGAATATACAGTCTTTAACCCCTTCAGTGTTAATGACAAGGGTAACTCGTCATGGAGTTTCCATTGATTTCAATGGAAAGTCAATGGGAAGAGGTGGATGTACCTTAGCATCCAAGTGGTTAAAGACGATAAGTAAAAACCCCTTTATGCAATAACCACCAATTCTATACAATGGGAAACTATCTCATTCCCACAAAAGGCACCATTTTCGAGTTGTAAAATGCGCCTACTATACAATATATAGCGTAAAAAATATATAGTAAAACACTGTCTGTAACTATCTCTATTCCACATATAGACTTAAATGTGAGAGCACATAATTTGCATTAAGGACAAAACAAACAAACAATGCAGCCAAATAATCCAGAACCATTATATAATCAAGCATCGATATTTATGAAATTTATAATTACATTCTTGTAGTTTACCAAAAAAGTATGGTAACTATCACTACCTATATAGAATCCAGCCAATGCACAGCCATACAAAATAAATATAAATTCATCACTATGATTTACATCTCAAAATAAATTTGTTTGGGAATAGCAGCATCACTATACAGAATAAAAGTCTCATTGACCATATATGTACTCCATATTCTATTCGGGTCTAGAAAGCCCAATAGCAACTAGTATTAGAGACTGGATAGTTCTTAGTTTGAAAGGGGAAAAATACAGTAAGAGGAGAAAAGAAATAGAAATACCAAATTACACCAATGTGTACAACAATAATCTTCCGTTCTTCACATGATATCAATCAGTTTGGAACGTGAGACACGAAGGTAATTCAAATATATGTTAAGGTTATCGATTGAAATTCACTAAATTACCAATCGTACAGTTAAAAAGCATCAGTGTCAATGAGTAGGTCCATCAATTCATAAAAAGTACATAATATAATTACAGATTCATATGCAAACATTTACATCTGAAAATAAGCAAAAAATGATTAATCCATTATATAGAGAGTATTTGGGCGCATATATTTTATTACAAAAAATAGTGCAGTTCCTGATCTATATTGATTCCGCACTCTACTGCTCAAAGCCTAAGGATCCATCGGGCTTCACATTGTCTTAATTTATGCTCTCTATCCCCACCTTTAGGATCACTATATACAACTTCAAAACCATGAAATTGAAATCCTAGTTACTTCTTTTGCTCTGGGCAGGTCCCTCCACATGGCATCCTATCAGGTATCTAGTGCCTAGATTTTTTAGAGCACGAAAATGCTCAGCCATTCTTTCTTTTAAAGGGCGGATGGTACTGCCTACATAAATATTTTTACATTTGCATTCAATCACATAGACTACATATTTGGTCAAGCAGTCTATGTGTTGACGGATCTGAAAAGTACGTGAACCATTATACCCAAATTTCTTGACTCCTTTCTTTGCCAGTCTACACATACTACAGTTGCCACGTACATGAAATCCAATATTTAATTCTCTAAGCCACATTGTTTTTGCCGTGAGTTGTGTTGGATAACTTGGGCTCATCAGGCTTTGAATCGTTTTACCCCTTCTGTATGTTATACTGGGGGATTTAGAGATGTGTCCTACCAGAGCTTTATCCGCCATTAGGAGAGGCCAATTCTGTTTGAGTATCATAAACAAATTGTGCGACAAGGGATGGTAATTGGTCATCAAACTGACTTTATTATTCCTACTCTTTCTTGCTTTGGAGGCAGGTTTCAAAGTGTCTGGACGTTTCAGTTTTAAAGTTCTCTCTTTAGCTTTTCTTATTATCTCACCAAAATATCCCCTGGTGTGGAATCTCTTTTCAATGTCTCTTACATTAGTCACAAAGTCCTCATCTCTACTACAGTTTCTGTGGGCCCTCAGCATCTCCCCATAGGGGATAGCACTAATCTTACTTCTCGGGTGGGCACTGTTTGCGTGCAATAAAGCATTGCACACTGTTGTTTTCCTATACATACTGCTTTGTATTCTTCCCTTACAGTGAAATAATTCTAAGTCAGGAAAAACAATACTGTTTGGGTCTGATGTTATTGTAAATGTCATTTTGCTCTGATTATTGTTCATATGGTCAAAAAAGTCTGACAAGTCCTCATCAGTACCCGTCCAAATTAGCAAACAATCATCAATATAACGACCATAATATAAAATGTGTTCCTGCCATTTTGCTCCAGATGGGCCCCAGATGTGCCCCGCCTCACACCATCCCATAAAGAGACAGGCAAAAGACGGAGCAAATCTGGAACAAATCGCAGTAACACAGATCTGAAGGTACCAGTCGCTGTTAAAAAGGAAAGCATTGTTTTTAAGAATGAGTAGTGACAGTTCAATAAGCAACTCAGAATGTTCTAGTAATTCAACCGGACGTCAAAATAGGTAGTATATTAAGGCCTTTATTCCATGTTCATGTAGAATATTTGTATACAACGAACTCACATCCATTGTAACAAATTTCATGTCCTGATCCCAGGTTAGGTCATTCAAAATATGAAGTACATGTTTGCTATCTCTAATATAGGATGGCAGATTGGTTACATATATCTGTAGGAATTTGTCTATGTGTACATTTGTGGTAAGCAATACTTCCATTTCCAAGTAGCAAAGGCTTATTTGTAAAATAAAATATGTCAAACCTTAAGAAAATTGATTTCTCGCAAAGCAATTTTGTTGACAGTTTTTTCTGGCTTCTCGTAGAATTTCTTAACTGCTACAATCTGTCCATTTCCCTTGTGCTTGCACTTTATTACAACCCCATAGCTTCCTTCTCCCACTGGCCCAAGGTCTTCATACATCTCCATCTTTGATGTGGGTGTCTATTGAAAAAAACAGCATTGATAATAAACATACTGCAGCTAACATTAGGCAGAACTTTTACATTTAAAAAAAAAATCAAAACAAGAATGGTTAGGAGTACATCATTTCAATGCATCTCATGTTTGGCACATATGTCAGGACAGAAATAATACAGAGTGGGCTTTGGATTACACAGGAATTGGCTTGTATGAATGAGACCTTTCATGACATTTTTCTTTGAAGTGTCTTTATCAATTTACAATAGCCAACATGCATATCGACCAGAATGAAGTGGTTATTGGAAAAAGAGCTCATCTGGTATAGTGGCCTCTGCTTACGATATCAAAAAGAATGTATATTCAATGCCAATGTGTATGTACAATGCCATGTGTTTTGTGAATGTGACCCTCTCGATTTCCCTTATGAGCCACATTCACTGAAAAGTATGTGTCATTGTCTAACCCTCCTGTGGGACTCTGACCCTCACTTACAAACCAGCCATGAAATGAAGGTATGATTTAGTACACATTTGCAATACAGGAATTAATGAGTCATAACGTAGCTTGTGGTGTATATAGTAACAGTGCTGTAGCGTAAATTTGAACACACGTTTAAAACAAGCATTTGCAATGCAATAGGTCTTACATTTGCGTGAGTTTAACCTATTGGCATTATAAATGACAATTCCTTTTATTTATCTGTTTTGATAATTAACACATAAATAAAAGGCACTGCCATTTACAATGCCAAAAGCTCAAACTCTTGTAAATGCGAAACCCATTTCATTTGAAAGAAGAGGACGCCATTGTCCCGGGCTGCTTGGAAAGTGAAAGTGTGTATGGCACGCTGAATGTTGCAAAAATGCATGTCTGGCCTGTAATAGGAGAAACTCATTAAATAACATAGTGCTTACAGACTAAATAACAAAAACCATGTAACAACTGAAGTAAAAGGGCAAGTCCTCATGGGAGGTTACCAATGAAAACAAGGCGTTACTAAGGAGGGACTAACAAACCTATTAACGAATCAAAAGCCAGCATTTAAAAAGGACAATGACACAAGTCAATGACAAACATGGGCAGAGAGTGGGTGGGGATTCAAGTCCATACTGCAATACAGCATGCCTCGCAGAGCAGCAAATGCGCTGCCCAGGCTCGACCTAATAAATGGGGAAAGGTCAAAAGGAGCATTCTAAGACATCCCTGGAACCTCAGCATCCAAATAGGTCCGTGGCATCCTTCTCTAGAGAATGGGGCACACTGAAAAGCTCCATATTCTCAGCAAACGCATTATAAGAGCAATATAGTATTACAAATAAAAATTGGATTTTAAGGAACAAAAGTGACACATTTCTTTAAAACAAAACTAACAAACTGGAAAAAAGGCAATTACTTTGCACTAGTGTTAATTTGAAAAAAAGAATGATTTCCAAGGAATATTTCAAGGACTCTGAGACCATTACTTACTGGAAACAAAATACTTACATTTGTATAAAGGGACATTACAACTTTAAAAAAGTAAAGTTTACAATTGGTGGTAAAAGTAAGCAGACGGTAGGAAGATAAAGCCGCTATCAGGACAGATTATTATGCTAGAAATCAAGTGAAGATCAGCTCCGCCCGGGAACAAATAAGATATTATGACACCTCTTATCCCACTGAAACAATGTCAGTCTTAAGAAAACCTGCATTCCTCTCTGCCAATTATGAATAGTTCTACCTATTTTCCTGTCAGGCCTTTGGTCAGTGTCTGAACAGTCACCTCTTTTCAAAGTCCTGTGTCACATAATTTTCCAATCTTTGTAGTATCACAGTGGGACTTTTCTCACAATGCAAGCTTTTCAAAGTTACAACAGATGTGCAGGTTAAAGATACTGTACTTTCATTCCCATTTATTCATTGATTTATAGGCCATTCCATCTTTGCCCAAAAGCGGAAATCATTGCCTTTTCATCCACGGTCACTTGCAGTTGTGTTCTCTGGGTCTCCCCACCCCCTCCATGCCGGGAGGATCAAAGTAATTGGTGAACGAAGCAAACAGTGACAGAATTAGAATGGAGTAGCCCTTAAACCCCTTTTTACTTGTTAAGTGAGTATATACACAGCAGGATTTTGTATTTCTGCGAGAAATCATAAAATTTAACTCTTTATATACTGCGGGGATTAACAGTTCCTCTAAGCATTAAGACCAGGCCTCTTCAGCCCAATGGCTGTATTATAGTGTAAAAAATAAATGTACCCATAAAAGAAACAAAAGCAACCGAGTTCGTTGGGCTTGTTCTTAGCATAGGTGGGCTGGGTGGGTGGTTAAAGGTGCTAGTGTGTGTGGTATAAACAGGATGGGCTTTGAATGTGCAGCCTTGGGGTTTTCAATTAGTACTTTATCCAACCAAGTACAGAAAGTGGTACGGAAACATTGGAAAATTTTGAATGTGACCAGTGAGACCATTCCGACACCACTCTTTTCATTCAAAAGAGGGATATAAGTCTACGTGACAGTTTAGTCCATACTAGACCAAGAAATCAAGTATAGGAGCCAGTTAGCACCTTGTGGGATCTGCCTGCTATCCATGGTCATTATCCGTGCGGCACATGCACGGCATGTCCCCAGACACAGAAAACCTTAAGTGTGGACATTGGTACGGGTAGACCATGGATTCTCAAAAAACACACCAACTGTAACACTGAAAGAGTTATTTATACGATCACGTGCCCATGTTCATTGAAATACATAGGCATGACGACTCGTAAAGTTAAATTGAGAATCAACAAGCACAAAAGCACAATCAGGTGCAATAGACAAGCTACACACTTAACCAACCACTTTCTAAGTGCTAAACATAAGGCAGAAGATATGAAATGGGTTCTTTTGGAACAGTCGTTCAACCCGCCACATGTCAGTGATGTGACTAAATATCTTTTTGTGAAAGAACAGAAATTGAGTTTTAAGCTTAAATGTGACAGCCAAGGGCTAAACGACGATATTCCGTGGATCACTATTTGATTTGATCGATCCACGAACTTCGCATTGTAGCATACAACACTACATGAGAGTTATGTCTCGTGGGTATAAACGTCACCGAGGACATTCAACATCAATAATGTGTATATTATTGGTCCCCTCTGCCTACTATATCTTGGCTCCGCATGTGAGTTCAACGTTCCCGGTCTGAGTCTGTATACTTAGACGTCTGCCAAACAAATGGTGTTGTAAGATATGATGCGAAAGCAGACTACTTATACTATCTTGGTCTGCCGTCGCAAGTATATGCACTGACTCTTACTGCTATTACTAGCGTAGACGTGGGCCTGACATGTAATACACTTCTATTGGCCTCCAGGCAGATTTACTGTACTACCAGACTTTTTTGATTGTTTAATATCAATAGACCTTGCTAAACCATCTAGTATTGTAGTAACTTCGTATGCAAGGTCCTTTCACGCGTTTCTGGGTAGTCTGGTTGATTAACAATGACGTATATTACTTCTAACACAGCTCCCAGAATACATTAGGTGTGCTGTATTCATTTGCCCAACTTATCACTCACAAAGATAACATGTTTGCGAATATTAGTTGCTGCGAGGATTTTGAACAAGATTTCTAATTATGATTGTGGAAGGAAGGTGGCTGCATCCGCACATTTGGGGAAGGAAGGTGGCTGTATCCACACATTTTAATGGAATTTCTATAAACAACATCATCATGAGCGCGATACCAATAATTTTCTGCAGAATTTACACAACATCATCGTGAGCGCGATACCAATAATTTTCTGCGGAATTGACACAATATTCCGTTTTTGTAGTCAATTAATTCAGAGACTAAGAGACCTAACCCTCCCATACTCCTTTGCGGTAACGTCATACTGCTGCTCATGCGCTTGGTGACTCAGGAAGTGTGGGCGTGAGGCGGACTCCGGTAATGCGGGTTTGGCGTCCTTTGCATTTCTGGTTCAGAGATCACTCGACCGGATCTTATTCCATCATACCAACTCACCAATCAGGTAATCTCTACCTGTTACTACTTAAAGAGGCCCTCCCTGCCCGGTCGGTTACCTCCCCTTCGGCTTAGGCAAAACCAGAGGTACCGACGGACAGGTGAGAGAAGGGTCTCTGTGGGAGCGCAGTTTTTGTTTTGTATTTCTTGTCTAATATGCACTTTGACTGTCTTCCTTGTAAGCGGGTTTGAGTGATTGGTAATGATTTCTTCTAGTAATTGATAAATAACTTTCTGCCCTATGTCGACACTATGATCTATACACAGGGGCGTAGAAGTACTTTCAGTCATTTGGCCCCTACGAGGGCAGTAAGATAGAAAAGAATAGGGTCTATATATTTGGATACTAAGATTCTCGTGACATGCTAACAATAATTTGACTCATAAGGGGCTTGAAGTAAAACTAAATGGACGAGCTATGAAGTCCATAATGTCTTTAGCAGGGTCTTTTTGAACTGTCTTTTAATGGCCCTTTCTCTGTTAATACCGGTCTAATTTTGTCGGATAATGTTCTGGATGGCGTCTTTTCCTACTCCAGACCTTTAAGCTCTTTTTAAGAGTTATAACCACAATCATCTAGAGGGGCCTCTCGATCAGGCTGTGGTCTTTTACTATTATTGAATGACAAGGTTTTGATTATAAGATGAGAAAAAGCAAGACAGAGATATTCACTCTGTCTACATATATTTTTTACCCACATATAGAGCGGGGCCTCATTCCCTGAGCAGTTGCCAGGAGAGGTGAGGAGTGCTCCCACTTAATGATGGGTGAGTTCATTAATTTTTACCATTATGATTAATTGTAAACTGTTGTTCTTGAAAGAACTTTTGTTTTAATTTGTAGGCTTTGTTTGGCAGAGACCAGAGATTCTGTTGTTTCTGTTTCTCACTATTCTGTATTATTTCCAACTTCTTTTAGGAATGGATTTAGGACTCCTGTGAGACTCGCTCAACATAACGATTTCACAGAATATGGTAGGATGTATCACACCAACCATTTTTGAGTTGTTTACTTTGATTTAGCACAGTTTGTTTGTCATATTTGCAGTAGTGTATACCTACCTTGGTCCTGAAGAAAGCCAACAGGTTTAAATTCAACCGAACGGCTGAAACATGTAGACCGTTAGAAAACATCTTGAAAGTTATTCTTTCAAACTGTCAACACAGTGTTTTTAAGTTTGACACTATGATAGCGTATATTAAAGTATTTTTAGGTATCATAGTAGTCAATTTTAGTTACACCTTTATTATGTTTTGAAGCACTGCAAAACTTTTTCAGCACCACTAACCATAAACAAGTTGTGGCTTCATCCATCACTGGTGTGACAGCCTAGTGCAGCCTCCCATTGCTCCATTGCTTTGGGCCAGCTGCTCTGGTTGTACAACCTACAACTAATCCCAGATGATGAGGCTCCGCCACTGGGTGGGCTGATGGGATTCCTTTCTAATATTTGAACAGGTTGTGGTCACGACTCAGATTTTTCTGTGTTTTTGCCTCACACTGCCTCCCCTTTGATAGACCAGTAGTTTCTTTGTGTAGTTACGTATCAAGGTTGGGGACAGAATACTACTTGGTCTCAACATATTGTATCCCTTTGACCCTCTTATTAAAAAGTTTGTGTATTAGGTTTTCAATTAACGCCTAGATTCGATGGAGTTGAACGGGCAGCATGGCAGTATGCTTGAAGTGTGGGTGCCATGGGAGAAAGTGACTAGTGTGTTGGCGATATACCTGGGCAGCATTTTTGCATTGTGTAAAGGCCATATTTGCTCCTTATTGCAAAGGTGTTTGTATGAAAGGGAGGCATTGCGCATTCATGAGATTGCAGCGTGGGAAGTAGCGTGTTTTGTTTGCTGGTGTAGAGTGAAAACCCAAACTAAAGAGGCACTAGTAAAAAGAAAGGCAAAAAGCAAATCATATTAGTAAATAAAAATATAAACTGGTTATAGGTTATATAATAAAAATATGAAACTTAGGCGCTGTGTATTTTGTTTAAAATATTCACAAATATGGAACTATAAAAATCTAATACAGCATATAATAATGTTTTTACAAAACATGTAACTGCACACATTTGTGGCTTAGTGGAGTAATGCTGCAAATATATGGGCCTGTGCTCGACCTTATGGTCACAGGTTCAAATCCAGTCATGGTAACTAAGCCTTTTGTCCTTATAAAATAGATAAAATTAACCATTCAAATATCAACAGTTTGAAAAAAAACTGTTATCCTTTAAAGGTTGATACAATAAATACTGGTATTTATTATTACATATGTTTTATTTAGCTTACTATGGCCACAAAAAAATATATGTTTTATAAATAACAATCATATAAACAGTACTACAATTTGGAATTTACTTTATGGTTTAAATTGCCGATATTTTGGGATTGCAAAGGGTAATATTTGTTCTTTAAAGTATAGCTACATAACAGAAAAGCATGCTGCATTAGTATTGATGCAATGTGGGAACGGACTGTTGCGATAGCCTGATGCTGTTGTTGTGTTTGTCTGGGGGAGCAAAGGTGACAGTTCAACAATTTTTAAACTGACGCTGTCTGTAGAATACAGGAAATTCGATAGATGTTGAAAAGTGCGGTAAAAATCAGTTGGAATTGAGTGATGCCCTTTCATTTAAATACAGATGAACATATGTCGCGGTAAGCGCGCTGATATGACCGCTGTGTGAGTGATTGAAAAATGGTTTTATGGGTGATCATGAGGTGACGAGTACTTCAGGGTGATGAGCTTGTTGGATTTTGAGATATAGCATGGCTTGGACGGTAGGGGCATCTAAAATGGGTTATGGTTTATGAGAACGATAGTTTTTTAACAGTCAAAATCTTGTAATGTTTCTTGATCTTTGCAATTGAGTGGTTAAAAGATGTTTCAAGTTTAATCATTGCTACTGAAGCAGTATAACCAGGCTGATGGTGGTCTATGAATTTGTTTGTATTTTAGATACCCCTGAGGAAGGGATTATCCCGAAATGCATTGGGAGATTTTAATAAAAACTTGACATATGTAAACATTTATTTCTCCTGTGTTTTTGATGAACAATGAGGAATCTCATCATAAGAATGAGTGACGCACCTGCTGGGTACCTACTGTCATTTCTTGGCCCGTTACGGGTTCGACCGAGTCTGGCACTCCGGCTTCACCCGGGGTTCCCGGGGGGGGTTGGCCATTCTCCTTAGACGGGGGCTTCCCTTTACCCTGGTTACTGTCGACACCGATGCGCAGGGGACGTATGTGACCCTGTCGGGACTGATTGAAGGAAACCCCGTGAACCTGCTGTGCACCTATATTCCCCCAGCGCTATTGGCGCCCACTCTTCAGCGCCTGACGCAGGTGATTTCCTCCCTCCCCCAGGGCCTCACGGTCATCGGGGGAGACTTTAACGCTGTCCTGCAGCCCTCCCATGATGTGACGGGTGCTTTGTCGGCGCAGCGGTTGGTCTCCGCGAAGGCACTAATGCGATGGACCTCGCCTCTAGGTCTCTGCGACGTTTGGAGGGTGTGGCACCCTCGATTGAAACAGTACACACACACGGCGGCCCATCACACCCACTCCCGTATAGATCTTGTCTGGGGGCGGTGATCCTCCCTAGGGGAATCTCCGACCATTCCCCCCTATCTCTCCGCATCGGCTCCCCCACTGTGGGCCCTCGGACGGTTTGGCGGCTGAACGCTTGGTTCCTGCAAGATTCCAACACGGGTTCGGTCCCCGCACAGGGAATGCTCTGGGAGGCCGGTAAGACGGTAGTCCGAGGGGTGGCCAGAGGACTGGTCCACGCCATGCGTGCGGACCAGGTTGCCCGACTGGTCCAATTGGAATCCCAGGCTGCACAACTAGAGAGAGCCCAGCTGAATGGTGATACTGGCGACGCCTCCAGGCACTTGGCGGTAGTCCGGGATGAGATTCGGCGGATCTCCTTGGAATCGGCCAAAATGCTCTGGCGCTCCTCAGTGGCACGTATCTATGGCTGGGGGGATAAAAATGGTAAACTCCTTCATAACCTGGTGTCCTACCCCAGAGCCAACTGTATTATCCCGGAGATCCGGTCAATTGCGGGGACCCATCAGGTGGCATCGTCAGCCATCGCTCAAACCTTTGCACACTACTATGCGACCCTATACCCCACGCGCCCCCCCGGGTTCCTCCTTAGCGGGACTGATGGAGAACTCCTGGACCCAACTGCCCTGCCTCTCGCCGAGGCTCTGGATGGCCCCCTCACCCAGGAGGAAATACACGGGGCCATCTCCCTGCTGCATTCCGGCAAGACGCCCGGTCCCGACGGGTTCCCCCAAGAGTATTACGCCATTTTCCGGGACGGCCTGGTTCCCCACTTGACGGACCTTTTACGCCAGGAGGTTGAGGAGGGGTCCTTTCCGTACGAATCTGATGCGGCTACCATTGTGGTCATCCCCAAAACACAGCCGCCCTCCCTGGAATGGTCCGACTACCGTCGATATCGCTGATTACACTGATATTAAAATCTACGCCACCGCGATAGCCCAACGCCTCCGGCCTTTGCTGCAGGACCTGGTCCATCCCGACCAGTGTGGCTTTATGCCTGCCAGGGGCACCTGCCATTGTATCCACCGCCTCCATCTGTCGCTAGCCCACTGTCACCGCCTGTCCCCATACTTGGCGTTGCTTCTCGTAGATTTTGAAAAAGCCTTTGACACGGTGGACTGGGGGTACCTGGATGATGTCCTGGAGAGGATGGGGTTCGGCCTTCCCTTCTGCCGCCTGATCAGGGTTCTTTACCACAGCCCTAGAGCCCGTGTCCTCATTAACGGAGAGCTGTCGGATCCATTCCCGATCCGAAGAGGCACCGGTCAGGGTTGCCCTCTTTCGCCGCTCTTATTTGCTCTGGTGATGGAGTCCCTGGCTGCGTTAATCCAACAGAACTCCCTCATTCAGGGCTGGGCCTGGGATCGGAGCCAGGTGGACAAAATCGCTCTATATGCGGACGATGTTCTAGAGCTCTAGAGGCCCTTGCGGCCTTTGAGCAGGTCTTGGGGCTTCGCCTTAACTCGGCGTAGTCAACCCTGGTCCCCCTGCACCCCTCTCGGGAGTGCTTTGACTGCAGGCGTCGATCCCTCTCCGGAGGCAATCCTTCAAATACCTGGTTGTGTGGGTGACCCTCCTCCCAGAGCTGGAATGGGCCCTCAATATCACCCCCCTGGTTGTTTGGATGAAGGCTGACCTCAGGAACTGGCAGTCCCTGCCTCTTAATCCGTTGGGCAGGAGCGCTCTTTTTAAAATGATGGTCCTTTCCTGCTTCCTTTACATCCTGCAGAACACCACGGTCCACCTTTCCAGTGGCTGGTTTCGGGAATTAGACAGCTCCCTCACCCGATTCCTGTGGGGAGGTGGGCGTTCGCGCCTCTCTCTGTCTCATTGCTGGGTTCCCCCCTTCGACGGGGGCATGGGGGTCACCAATCTCCACCTTTAACCTCGTATCAAATTAAAAACAAAAGGTGGAAAGACCTTTTCATTCCTTGCTGTTAGGGCATGGAATCGCCTTCCCCCTCATCTTAGGCATGCCCCCTCAGAAAGCCTTTTCAGGAAAGCCCTGAAGACGTGGATCTACTCTCAATCTGACTCCTCAGTTCTCGCAGCCATCTGATCCATGCTAGCCAAGTTGATCTGCTGTGGGCGCAGCGCCAAGATGCTCCTCCCGGAGCGATAGTAGCGCTTTACAAAAAACCATAAATATCAAATATCAAATATTATTATTTGGCCAAGAGGCTCATCGTGATTCACGACTGGTTCGCGGGCGGCTGGTCCGACCCAGCTTATCGGGTGGAACTCACCACCCTGGACATTTCGCAGCTACAGGGATTCCTTTACGGCTCCCTGGTGCCACAAACCTTGCCCCCAATCACTAAGACGGTGCTCATGGCTTGGCGTGCTGCCCTGAGACTTGTGAGATGGGACCGGACGCTGACTCGGCAGACGCCGCTCTGGCATGGAGCCTGGTTGAGGGAGGTCTCGTCCTTGGGAGGTTTCCGCCGCTGGGACCTGGTGGGGATTTCGCTCCTGGGGGATATATGGGTGGGAGACCACATGCGCTCCTTCTCGGACTTACAGACTAGACATGCCCTATCCCACTCCCAGTTCTACAAATACCTGCAAATCCGCCAAGCGCTACACACACATCTCCCGATACCCCACACCCTCCCAGAATTCAGCCCTCTCGAGGCGCAGGTAATGAAGGGGGGCCTGGGGAGGGGAGGGGAGGGGAGGGGTGTCCCGTATGTACCGCGCCCTGGTAAACAATCGCTCCACGTCCCTGGCCCGGCTTTGGGAGCGTTGGGTGGAATGGGTGGGTCCCTTGGACAATGCAGACTGGCGAGGCGCCCTTATGGCCCCCAAAACCTTGACTACATCGTCCAAGCTACGCCTGGTCCAACTTTACTATCTCCATACAGCCTACCTTACCCCAACACGCCTCTTCCGAGCTGGTTTGAGATCTTCCCCTGCTTGTGCGCGCTGTGATTCTGCCCCGACTGCCTCAGACTTCTACCATGGGGTGTGGCTCTGCCCGGCCTTGGAGCCGTTCCGGTGCAGGGTGGTGCGTGAGCTTACGGATGCTTTGGGGTGGGAGGTTCCCTGTGACCTCAGGCACCTGCTGCTGGGGATATTTGCTGGCTTGGATGGATCTAGGGCTGATAAGCGCTTCCTGGGGACGGCCCTGGTGGTGGCGAAGCGGGACGTAGCAGCAGCTTGGTCCGAAACCGCATCCCCGTCGCTGCGGAAATGGAGGAGGGGTGTGGACTGGTGTGGGGTGCAGGAAGAGTCCCTTTTTGAAGACCGGGGTTGCCCGGAAATGTTTAGCAGGGTGTGGGGTAAGTGGTTCGGCTTATTGCCTCCATGAGGGCCCTAGCCCTACTGTGCATGTTCGAATTATGGAAGCTCTTATACCAACTCAGGAGGTTCTTATTGTTTGTGTTGTCGCCAAGGTGGGAAGGGGGGGTTCTTAATGCCGTACTGTTATTTGCTACCAATGAACTAGTTTGTTTTTAAAATTTTCAATAAAATTGATCGTCAAAAAAAAGAATGATTAAAATGAATTGATGAACATAGAAAAAGTGAAAAGAGAAAAGTTACGGAGAAATTGTGAATATAAAAGAAAAGTTAAATAGAAATTTGATTAATTGGATTAATTTTTGGCAGTTATGGCTGTGCAGCTTGACTGGGACCAGATGTGGTTTCCTTCGTGTTCATTCTACGTTGCAGCGCAATTGGGCGGAGCGCGGAGCAAGCGAGCACGCCAATAAAGGTTTGAAAGGACTGAATAGAGTGAATTTGGAGCACAGTAAAACATGGAATACAAGGTGTGCTTCCCGCCACTACTGATGTATATTAATGTGATGGATATGCTTGAGTTCCTTAATGTTGTAGCCACATAAAAGCACTGAAACAGGGAGCGCACAGAATGCGCGTCCCAGCTCGTACCAGAGTCAATACTCGATGGGAGTTCACTGCTATGGAAAGGTGAGGCATAAAACACTAATCAGCCATTAGCACACTCGCATTTTCAAAGGTCACACACTAAAGCCAATCGTAAGCAAAGGAGGAGTCGGACTGAACAAACTAAATACAACAGATCGCCTACAGTGCAAGCATCCAGTTTGTAAAACACAAAAGCGATTTTTGGGAAAAGAACCAATTAAGCTATGAATTTGACTTGGAGGAGACCAGATGCCTTGAATGCATAGTGATTAAGTGAGCAGCGCCGCCACTTTGCACACAGTAAACAGGCATCAGCTCTATGTTCTTCAGTAAAGGAGGAGGGGGGAGCTAAGTGGAGATCTGCATGCTTGACATGACAGTGATGTTTTGAAATTGTAAATAATTTCTGCTACGATTGCCAACAATCTTCCAAAGGACTTCCTTGGGCAAGGGTCAAAGGTTCAACAAAAAAGAAGCTCTGAAATAGCATGACGTGCGGGAGGTGGTGCAGGGACTCCGACATGAACGGGAAATCACTCAACAGGGAGAGGATGGCAATATAACGAAAACACGACTGTGCGGGCCAGTCGTGTTGATAATAAGAACAATATACCGTGGAAAATTCAAGAGCGACATCCCTGAAGCAGGCGCAGTGCTGATACACAAGCCTTAGTCAGCCCAACAATAAAATAGTGCAAGAAGGAATGTAAAGAAAAAGAAAATGTAAGACCACATGTAGCAGGGGCAGTCTGCTGGGTGGGTCTGAAACATGAAAAGACTGGACTAATTAAGCATGCTAGCCAATCAAAAAATAGGCTTGTATGAAGGGCACGAACAAGAAAAAAACCTAACAGTCTACATTACAGTATGCCTCGCAGAGCAGCGCATGCGCTGCCTAGGTCGACCTAAAAATTGCTATATGCGGATGATAGCAGATGATAATTTGCCAGATGCGGACCCAGAGATGGCTGTCCCGCCATCTCTCTTATTATTCTAATCCTTTAAATAAATATTTTGGATATAGTATAAACTGGGGGAAATTAATCCTGCTTTCCCTGGGCCAATTGGATATACCGGGTAACTGTGGCCTCCATGTGGAGAAGGTGGAGTCCAGAAACCTTTGAATCGAGGTAACCCTGGACAAGATGGAGTTCCTAGGGAAAAATCTAGACAGGGTCATTCCGGATTACCAGGCAGACACCGAACGATGGAGACGGCCAACGCTATCCTTGATGGGTAGAGCTGCAATATTAAAATGATTACACTGCCTAACAGTGGCATAGCAAAGGAGACTGGCACGAGTTTTGGGGGTGCGGCCATTGCAGGGTGGCAAATGCAGAGACCGTTGCCGCCATACCCTTCACCCACTCTTAGCTGCGGCGGGCGGCAAATGCCTACAACCACGGGCGTCAAAAGGTCTAGTTACGTCACTGCTGCCTACCCTATTGCATGTCATACAAAATACACCATTTAGCATCCGCCGAGTCCGACTTTTATAGAATAGGCAGAACTACTCTAGGAAGGGGGCATGCCCCAAATAGCTCTTAATCGTTACACTGGTCAGTAAAAAACTGTGTATTGCATTACCGGATATTAGAGCATACTAGTGAGCAACGCATTTACAGAATAATAATGAATGGGGGTTGCCCCGAAACTTGACCCAGCAATGGGACTGGAGAGAGTAGTGTTGGAAAACACACTTACGTACATTATGTATATAGCACAAGTCGGAGAAGGTGGACCGGGGACAAGCCAACTACACACCTAGAATGGTGGGGAGGTGACCAAACAAATGCTGTTCTTGGAGAGAGATGTGTTACGGGAGGTTGGAAAGTTGTTTGGAATTTGCCAATGGGATATCATAGGCATCTCCATGATAGGTGACATAGTGGATACGAGGGGAGTGAAGTCGCTTGAGGCCCTACAACGAAAATACCACATGACCACAAGAAACAATATACGTTGCTGTGACTGCACCATGCTCTGCAGGTTGAGAACCTAGGGCCTGATTAAAGGTTTGCCACAGCGGCACCAGCTCAACGCCTCCTCCGCAGCGCCAACCCTGCGCATGGACTGCCGGCCTTATTATGAGTAGTAAAAGCACAACTCGTAATACGGTCGGCAGTCCTTTGGCCTTTCCCATGTTGGTGCCTTGAAAACAGGCACTGCCATGGGAATGGCCAAAAAGTTCCAGCACTGCATGGATGGTGCACCACCAGCCTTTTAATAGCGGGCTCCACCATGAAAAGGCTGGCAGTTCAGGCAACTCAGTATATACTGAGCAGGACAGTGCCAGTCACTGCTCAGCATATTGAGTGTTGGTGCTGCTGCACCACCTCCAGGGAACGACTGTTCCCTGGCGCAGCAGGCATGCCACCACTGATACGACATACAAAGTCACAATCGGCAAAACAGTGGGCCGCCACTCCAGCGCCATGGTGAGTCTGGCGGTCACAAGACTGCCAGACTCGTAATCAAGTCCTTAGATTGGAACTCGATCCCAGATATTAGCCCCATGGTAGCTATGATACTGGGAGAAGAAATTAACAGTAAAGTGGTATCCCAAACACACAGCGTTATCATTAATAACAAACCTGACACACTCATCCGACTCCGAGAAAGAGACTTAGGACCTATGGAGACTGTAGACTGGGAAGCGGCCCTAATGCAGCCTAAATAAGTATCTATTTTATCTAAATTGTAGCTCATCCAGCTGAAAACGCTCGACAGGATTTATCATAGGAGCCAGATATACCAGATGCGGAGGGCCCCTTACCCTTAATGCCTGTGCTGCAGGGTGGGTGGGGGCACATTTATACATATTCTTTGGGACTGTTCTGTTATTTCCAGGTATTGGAGCACCATTGTTGGGGAACAGGAAGCCACTCTGAATGTGGCAGTCCCTGCAACATCGTAGTTTATCTTCCTGGGAATCCCATGCGATGTGGATCTCCTACGAGGTCAACTTTTATTTTTCCACTTAGGATTCATGCTTGCTAAAAGGGGCATCACCCAACTCTGGGGTGAGTCTAGCGTACCAACTAAGCTGTAGTGACTCACAAGCATGGATATGTGTATGGAGGAGGATAGGGTGGTTTATGCTAGCAGGGGCTGCCCCAAAATATTAGACAGGATATGGGACAAATGGATCACAAACTTGGGTTGAAGGAGGGACCAGCAATATCTTAAAGTTCACTTCTGTGTTATGGTCAAAAGATGTCCTGCACATGCATATGGACAGGGATATTAGGTGGAATTGCATAAAAAGGTGGATGTGGGTGGGACGGACAGGTGGGTGGGACTACTTCATATCAGAAGCTATGTATTGATTTACTTGTACCGTGACTGGGTCACATGTTACTTTGAAGTGGATGTTGATTGTTCTTCATTGTAAAATTGACATAAAAATAAAAATGTTAATAAATAAATAAAACATACCATTTCTGAAAGGAAAAGTAGCAAATGTGTCCAGCTCTTTTAGTAGGAAATAGCTTTGTTCACCAACAACCTAAATATACAATCGGAGGTTGCTTTCTTTCAAAGACACAATGTGAAGCTTAAAGCTACTTAATTTCTCAATAAATTTACTTTTTTCAGAGTTAACGGAATAGATTATTTTGAAGAAGTCGGTCAAGATTGATATGTCACAATTAACTGGTGAACTTTGGTGGAAGCTATAGATCACTAACAGATGAAAGACCCCAATGAAATTGAACTCTGCTTCCTTCATGCCCAAATCCAAATATGTACTCAAACTATTTCCTGTTCACGTCCAGTGCTGCAGGGTTAATTTGCACTGTTTCCATTCATGAGGTGGGTTTAGTTTTGGGTGTATACACTTATTGGTCTTTGGCTAACTCTAGGACCATGCCACAACTGGTGAACAGAACCTGATTTGATAGTGAAAGCAATATTTTGATTGCTCTTTCTTATTTGTTGGATATTTATACCAATCAGCATATTATAAACGGACAGTCATGGGCATCTATCAGAAACACCAACAGAAGCAACACTCTTGTTTTAACGTACTTGGAAGGAGAATGTAAAATGTTTTGGTTATCATGAAGGAAAGGTTCAATATTGTTAAGGAGATGGAGGAGAGAATTATGCATTTTACTTTCAGCATCCCTGGAAACAATATAAAACTGGTGATGGAGCGAGATTCAGAATGATATTTTGTTCTGGCTCGCAAAGTTAAACTTCCATAATAATATAACCGTATTAACTGATTTGTGATGAATTATTAACCAACCTAGATTAAAATGCATTTACACAACATGAGGGACTAACTTATGTGCTCTTTGTTGCAAAAGCAAGTGCGTTGAAAATAATAAACTAATCTTGTCTATTGTCTTTGTCAATATTAAATGCAGCTGTTTTCATTAATGGCATGTGCTTATTTGTGTGCTTAGGTTATGTCTTACGTCTTTTATGTGGCAAAGTTTGTGGAGAATTCTGTGGCTTGTGCTTAGCTAGGTAACATAAATTAATGGGCTAATAATTTGCAAAGGGGGTGGGTAGCAGAATGGGTCTCAATTCTCGAATTAATTGATGTCTTGTGTTTGTTTAAATAATAGTTTTCGAGTGAGGCCTAAAGAGTAAACTGAAAAGATGGCGTTGTCAAAGTCCTGTCCAGAGAGAGCAAGAGCCCTGCATGGAAACTTTTACCACGTTGAAAAATATTTGCAAGCTCAAATGAAAATTGTTTTACGTGCTCTTGGTGAGACTGATTCAATGACAGGAAACGGCAAAGTTTGCCAAGCTAAGGAAGTCACGGCCTGTGACTTGTGTAATGTTTCATTTTTAAGGAAGCTGCATGACTTGTGAATAAGAGACAATGGACTCTAAGAAAAGCCCAATCTAGGCTTGGAGAAAGGTGATGACACCATATGAGCTGACATCAGTCAGCCAATGAGGACACTGGATGGCAGGGAAAAATATACTTTTTAGTGAGATTAGTTAGACAGAAAGGTATAAAGCTTGGCCCCTTTGACAGGAGGGCGCTTCTCGCTTTCCGATTCCTGATGGGCGTGTCGTGCTGTTGGACTTTTGGCGCACGTAAGGATAACAGGCTTTAATGACTTTACCTTTAGGAGAAGAGAGTTTAGTCAGGGAAATAGACTTAGGGAATGGAAAACGGTTATTTTGCTCTAACTCATACATGCTGATATGCTTTGAAGATGTCCGTTCAATAATTCATTTACCTTAATTGATGCTGCTTAATTTGCTAATAAATAAAGATTTCCTAATGAGAATGCACTTTCCTGAATAATAAAGTTAAATAATAGATTTCTGAAACGACAAGCTGGTCTTGTTTATTCATGGTCTAGTTATCATCAGCTGATCCATTTGCCTAAGTGACTTACAGCCTGATTCATTAAGGTACCGTTTTGCGAGTCTCTAATAGAGATTCATAAGGAATCGCTATTAGAGACTCGCAAAACGGTATTCATGTAGGAATTGCTAAATAAATAGCGATTCCTACACATTCCTTATTTGCGAGTAGCAAATTGCTACTCGCAAATAAGGAATAACTCCCCATTCATTCCTAAGGGCCAAAAGGCCCATAGGAATGAATGGGGAGTATTCCTTATTTGCGAGTAGCAATTTGCTACTCGCAAATAAGATAGCGATTTAAAGGGTGCCAGGGGTGTCCAAAGGACACCCTGTAGCACCCCTTAAATGCAAATTGGAACAGGTGTTGCGCACACACATGTCCAAAGGACATGTGTGTGTGCAACATGCAACTTAGAAAAATGCTTTTAAAAGCATTTTTCTAAGTTTTTGCTATTTACCGAGAGGTCTGACCTCTCGGTAAATAGCGGCCCGAAATTGCGAATTAGCAATTTAAAATTGGTTGATGAATTGCATTTAAGGAATCTCTAATAGAGATTCCTTAAATGCAATTCCTCGCACAATAGCGAATTCTGTAATAGCGATTATTGCATTTGGGATGATGAATCCCAAATGCAATAATTGCGCTCGCAAAAGACCAGATTCTCAGAATCTGGCCCTTTGCGAGCCGATTTTCGTTTCATGAATCAGGCTGTTAATTAATATGATGAATGCATAAAACCATGGTAAGAAATAATAAACTGCAGTTGTATATATACGTTTAAATAGTTTGTGAATAGGTTTTATTAATTAGGTCACTTGATTCAGTCGCCCAAAAATTGTCTCGTTTGTTAATGGGCCTTGTGAGTGTTTTATGATTAATGGTGAGTATTAGGATTGATGGGTAGCGTTGGTGAGACAGTTTTTCTATAGGGGCACTGGATCAATTCCTTGGTAGCAGAGTTCGGTTGCTATGGTAACTGACATGTTACATGGTAATTACATAGGATCGATGTTTAACATATGTTAAGTTAGTTGAGTTTGTTCAGTTGTTATATATTTAGTCGAAAGGTTTTTTCCAGCAGTGTGAAAATTCCTAGTTGTGCCGGCAAGAGTAGTGTGACAAGTGAAGTTGCACAGTGCATTTGTTCTGTTTCAAAATAGTGGTATTGTCATATATCACTAGTGTTGTGGTCGTACAGCACAAGTTTAGGGATTCTAGGTGCGTACGGTAAAATGAATAGTGAGGATTGTCAATGAAATTCTAGCTTTCGAGTATAAGGACTTGGAGCCTGTTTTAAAACTCACTGTGAAAAGAGTAGTAGATTTATCCAAGCTTGAGTGAAGGGTAAGGAAGCGTTGTCTATATTACTGGCGAGTGAGGTTTTCTTTGGTTGGTTAAAGTCCTACCAAGATATATGTATGTATGGTTAGGGATTTTTCCTGTTTGAATGTGCGTAAATGATTTTGAAATATACGATCAAGTGAAACTTTGAATTGTTACTTTATGTACATTCAGAGTGAAACAAGTTCGTTATTACCTGCTAGATGGGTAGAGTAGCCTTACTTTATCAACTAATTTAAATATTCTGTGAGAATAGCGTCGTCTATTCCACGCAAAAGAATACCTGAATGACTGTAAAAGCTATCACTTTATTTTAGCGAAACAGACAAATGGTTTGTTTTTCTGGAGTTACTAACTGAATTCCTTTGAAAAGACTTGTAAAAAATGGCGCTGTGAAAATATTTTGTAAAGGAGGGGCGAGTTTTCGGAGCGGAGCTTCTCTGTCCGAAGCTGCAGCGGCAGTGTACGTCACACGGTTTGCGCTGTGATTGGCTAGCATACGTCACAGTATTCGCGCACCGATTGGTTCATGTGACAAGCCAAGCTAACAGCTGATTGGCTCTCCCTGAAAAGCAGCAATTCTATTGGTTGAGCAAACCAGTGACGTAGCCTAACCTGATTGGCTTGTTGGTGTGTTTCGCGCACGGATTGGTTGATTTTGCGGAACAACCAGGAAACATTTACGATTTATTCTAAAGTAAGCGGAATCGTTTTAAAACATGGATTATTATTACATGAAGGAGAAAAAGAAGCTTACTTGGTTTCAGAAATTGAAAAATAAATTGAAATCTGATAAGAAAATTAAAACGCGAGGTGGAAGATTACTTCATAAGTATAAGACACCCGCAGCTTATATGTTAGGTGAATATGGTTATCATACTTGTCTGTGGATTGAGAATTGGATGGAATATACCAAGAATGATGGTGTATTAGCTTGGCCGGAAGATGGTTCGTTTAACATTAAGGTTATGAAAAACCTTAGAGAAAAAATGATGACTCTTGAACCAAAGCCTAGACCTACACAATTTGAGGCTTTAGCTGAATGGGAGGATGAGATGTTTGAATTGGAACGAGAGGATAGAGGCATAACAAGAGGTACCAGATTGGACATAAATAGGGAAACTCATGAGGATAGAATGCGTCGATGGAGACGTGCAGACATGTGTGAGGGTCTGTATCCAGCAAGATCTGGTGAGGTAATCAGTCAGAATAAAGCCCAAAAGAAAAATAATAATGCTGAAGAAAGTGAATTAGAAGATGCAGTTTTAGAAGAGATTTATATTACAAAACCGAAAAAGCCTCCTCCTTACCAACCAGCTTGTACATGGTCTTCCCCGATGGTTCCTTCAGGAACTTCTCCAAGTGCTCCTCCTAGAGAGATTATTGATGAGGCATCACCCAGATTAAATCCAAATAATGCAAAAACTCCTGAAAGAGTAGAAACAAGATCTAATTCTAGTATGTCTGGTGAAAACAGAAATTATGCTGAAACACCAGTTCACAGAAATGATACCCCATGAAATGTATTGAGAACAGAAAGATGTGAGGAAATCCCAAATACTTCAGAATATTTCCGATCAAAAGATGAATTAATACAGCAGTTAACCTAAGGCATGGAAGCAGTAACGGTTCCAGTAACGATTGAACCTGTTCAACCAGTATTTGATCAAAGAGAAATTAGACACTCCGTTTTAAATATTCCATTAAATGCAGAAATTCAGAAAGTGGCTGAAAAATGTTATTCAGATTTATCAGAAATTCACCGAGAGAAAACAATGATGCCTGATTTAACTTTTAATCAAAGCTTCTCGAATAAAACTTCATCAGGTGCAGAATCTGATTCTGGTACTCCGGAGAAGAGCATAAATAAAATAGATTTAACGCAAACTCCACAAAGCTCAGAATTTAAATTACTTGATGTTGCAAAACTGAAAGCAGACTTAGAAGAATTAATTATTGGCACAATTGGACCTGACAATTTGAAGCAATATCAGGATGATGAATTATTGTTTATTTGCAACAGTATACAATGGAAAACGAAAACAAAATATGATCAATTAGAGGAATTAGCTGCTGAATTGGAAATTGATTTGAGTAGACAGAAACATTTGGGAAAGAGTTACAGAGTGGATTTCTCTGAAAAAGACATTGAGAGCATGAATACCACTGGAAGAATTATTCACGTAAAAGAATTAATTGTGTTTCTAAAAAGATTAGGTGAATTAAGTAAGTGGAGAGTAAAATGGACTAAGAAAAGAGAGGAAGAAAGAAGAGAAAGAGGAGAGGTAGCAGGTCAGTTTCCAATGAGAGAAATTGCTGGTGGTGGATATGTGCATGTTCCTTGGTCTAGACAGGACATTTTACTGTTTACAAATGATTTTCCTCGGCTGAGAGAAAAACCAGTGGAATGGTATCGACAGGTAGACAGATTTGTTAAGGTCTCAAAAGTTCTGTGGATTGATCTTGATGGATTCTTTGACATTGTTGTCCCGTCAGATCTTTGGACAGAATGTAAAATTTCTATAGATTGGCCCAAGGAAGAACCTGCCCGAGATAAAGTAACAGGTGCTCCTTCAGCAGATGTTAGTAATCTGTATGATAAAGTAATTTTCTGGTTGAAATGTTCAATAGAAGTTGATTGGGTTAAAATAGATAGAACAAATCAAGAGCCAAAAGAATCAATCAGTACATTCATTCTATGAAAGATTACTGCTGGTTTTAAACAATACAGTGGTTATGAAAAATTGAGTGAGAAGGAGATGAGCCACTTCATTTACAGATTTGTATATAGCTTAAGACCAGAAATTGGTGAAATGATTAGATCTGGAATAGTTGGTTGGCAATCACTTTCGGTTGATGACATTTTGAGAAAAGCAAAATATTGCAGTGATGAAATAGATGCAAAACAGAAGAAGTTGAAAGAAAAGGCAATGTGGGCACAGGTAAAGGTAGCTGAACAGCAAATAGCAACCTTAGAAAACAAAAATGTTAATCATGGTCCAGGTAAATTTAAAGGTAATTTTAATAAGCCAAAATTAATGGGAAATATTGAAGAGTTAAAGCAGAAACTCCCATGTTTTAATTGCGGTGAAATTGGACACTGGAAGCGCGAATGTAAAAATCCGCCCAAAAATTTTAAACATGCATCATTAAATCCACAGATGCAGAATGAGATAAATCTGTAGCAACAGCTACAGCGACAGGCAGTGAATCAGCAGAGTCAGATTCCACAACCGCCACTTCCAAATTGTGTGAATGTGCAGAGGTACAATTCAGAAACGGGATTCTGCGGAGGTGAACAGGTAAACAGATCACCACGAGTGAATGTGTCAAATGTTTCACAACAGTATTTGTTGAACGAGAATGGAGGGAGTGATTCTGATGATTACTTATGACGGTGCCTGAGAGAGGAGGAAGAGTGTGTGCTTGGAGCCACTCTTGAGGTAGATCAGTCTGGTCCATTTGTAAATGGGAAGGTGAATGATGTAGAAATCACTTTTCTTGTGTACACTGGTGCTACCCGTTCTACTGTTAGATCAGTGGAAATAGAAAACCTACCTCTCTCGGGTGACAAGATTCAAGTAGTTGGAGTAGCTAATCAGCAAATTAAAACAGATTTAACAGAACCAGTAAAAGTTGAAATTGGCAAATTTAAAGACAAACACAGATTTGTAGTTTGTAACAGCAGTCCTGTAAACTTGTTAGGAAGGGACATACTCTGCAAGATGAACTGCAAAATATATTGCTCACCGGATGGTATAGAGCTTCAAACGCAAGAAGAAGATGGGCTTTACAGATTAACAATGTTAATGGTTGAAGCAGAGGAAAGTAAATTATTTCCTGCATTTGATAAAAACAATCTTCCTGAAGAATTAAAAGAGACAGTCAATGCTAAAATTTGGGATTTAACTGGAAACGAAATGGGTTTGATGAAAAATGTAGACCCAGTTAAAATAACAGTAAAGCCAGGAGTAGATTTTCCAAACATTCCTCAGTATAAAATGAAGGCAGAAACTATTGAAGGTGTTATACCTGTAATTGAAAAATTTATAAAACAAGGTGTTTTGAAAGAAATTGAGAGTAGCCCATGCAATTCACCGATTATGGGAATTAAAAAGCCAAACGGAACTTTCAGGATTGTTCAAGACCTGAGAAAGGTTAATCAGATAGTTGTTCCATGTTGCCCAGTTGTTCCAAACCCAGCGGTAATTCTTTATCAGATTCCGCATGATGCAGAATGGTATACAGTCATAGACCTCTGTAATGCATTCTTTACTGTCCCATTGCATCCAGAAAGCCAGCATATTTTTGCGTTTAGGTTCCAGGACCGTATTCTAGCATGGTGTCGTATCCCTCAGGGGTATATAGAGAGTCCATCTATTTTTAATCCGTTGCTAAAGAAATCCTTGGAGAATTTAGATTTACCTGGAAAATCAACATTAGTGTAGTATATTGATGATCTCCTTGTGGTTGCAAAAACACGAGATAACTGTGTAACAGAAACCATTACTCTTTTAAATCATTTGGCAGATGAGGGACATAAAGTGTCTCCTGCAAAATGACAGTTTTGCAAACAAGAAGATAAATACCTTGGTTACAGAATTGCAAAAGGAATCAGGCAAGTGACAACTGAGAGAATTAAAATGATTCAGGGAATGCAACCTCCAAAAACACAGAGGCAAGTCAGAATGTTCTTAGGAATGGTTGGTTATTGTCGCCAATGGATTAGTTGATTTTCGGTAATTGCAAAACCACTGCAGAGACTGACAAAAGCAGACATTAAAGACCCGATTACCTTAACAGAAACTGAGTTAGAAGCTTTTGAGCAGTTAAAAAGTAGTCTGTGTGAAGCACCTGCTTTAGGTATGCCTGATTACGAAAAAGAATTTGAGCTGTATTGCAGTGAAAGGGAAGGATGTGCATTGTCAGTTCTAATTCAAAGACATGGAAAACTGAGGAAGCCAATAGCTTATTTCTCAGCAGTTCTTGATCCTGTTGCGAAAGCATTACCTGGCTGCTTAAAAGCAGTAGCTGCAACAAGTGTAAGCCTTGAACAGAGTGAGGGAATAATAATGGGATACCCTGTAAAAGTATATGTACCCCATTCAATTGAAATTCTTCTTACTAGAAGCAAAACTCAGCATTTGACAAGTAACAGGTTAACTAAATATGAGAAGGTTATTCTGGGATCAGATAACGTTTCGATAGCGAGACGTGTGAATTTAAATCCTTCCACATTATTGCCTGATGGAATTATAACAGAAATCAGAAATGAAAATGATATTGATCATGAATAGGGCTCCCGGTTTTCCGTTTAAACGGATTTATACACATAAATACAGACGGAATTTTTTTTTCCTTTGTCTGTATTTAAAAATAGACACGGAAAAATACTGACAAAACAGCGATGTGTCTATCCCTGTCTGAGGTTCACAGGGGCTTCAGAAAGAAATTTGAAACCTTTTCCAGATTCTCGAGCACGCTATTCTTCCATCTAAATCACCCTAAGCACTCCCCTGCTGAGTGATTTGTTTCCAGGGAGCCCTGACAGCAGCAGTCCAGGAGCGCTCATCAGCTTTTTTTAATGTACACTCTCGGCTGTTTAGGCTGTAATTAGCTGTCTCTTTCTCTGGACTCGGTGCCTGTGTAGATCGCTCGAAAGGAAAGGGGGGGGCACCATGGGTAAGTAGGGAGGGGACACCAGGACACACTAAAATCACAGCGTGGCCACTCTCCCAGACCCTCTCGCAAGCCCTCGTGCACATCGTAGCAGTCAGCCTCGTGCACCTCGCACTCCAGCCTCCACTTGCCTGCTGTGCCCTTCCCTACCCCGGTTCTTCTTGTCCCCTGTGCCTCTCATCCCAGTATGGAGGCAGGCAGGGGCCCCTCTTGTCTCCCTGAATGCCCACTGTTGTTTGCCGTACATCAGCGTGTATTGTGAATTCACCACTGGCCTTCCTGGAAGATGGCAAGTTTAATTGTGGGAGCCTGCTTCTGATTGCAGAGAAGTTTGCCTGTGATCACGGGGAGAGCTGCATTCCGGAGTGACTTGACAAGATAGTAATTGTAAGGGGGCTTCATTCCATCTCCCACGACACCCATTACACCAACAGTCCCGTTTCCACTACTGTAATTGTGAACTTTCTGAAATATGCAGAGTGTAGCTGCAGGGGCTCTAAGGGGTGAAAAACAACAAGCCTCGTTAACGTGTGAATGGTCTTTTAAAGACCTGTGAAGTGTTCGGGTGCAGCTGTGTGTGCCTGCGAAGCTGTTTCAGCCTGGGCTGCCACACAGGACGGGAGGTGGGGGTTACCCTTTGAGAGCCTGGCAGGCTGTGGAGTGTAAGAGCTCCAAGGAACATGCTGGTATGTTATTTTTCAGCAAAGTAAACCACATGAAAGTAGCAGGCATCTTGGAAGGATAAAAGGCAGAGTAGCCCTGCTAAAAATTGATCACATGGCCTGAGTACACAACAGGCGCACCAACCCACTGTGCTATAGGATACAGATGTTCCATACTCTGGATCCATAGCAGGGCTAACCTTGGCACTGGTACGAGCGCCACTGTTCAAGAAGGCATCAAGTAACTGGCAGAACTAATTTTGATAAAACCAAGTGCCCAAGGGTAGCAGGTGGAGAGCACATTATTGGCACAGAGCAAAAGGGGAAGAGAAACTAGACAGAATACTTGAATATCCTAGAAATAGCGGAAGCGAGGCGCAATGCGCTATAAATCACTAGATGTCAGACTTCCAAGCCATCACTGTTATCACAGAATTTGGAACAACATATTCATTGCCATGTGCTCGGGAAGGAGAAAATCCGCCCTTTCTGAACCTAGCTGTTAGTTCGTCTTACAGTCAATCAGTGGTACATTTCTAGAGCGTTTCTGGTCAACCGTTAGGGTATGCAGGCACTGGGAAACCCCATTCCATCTCGTATGAACTAGCAACGCCATTTAACAGGAGCCTAAAGTAAGATTTAAGCAGGGATCTGTGCTTTCATCATAAATATGGGGTCAATTTAAATAAATGTGGAAAAATACTAGCTGTAGCATCGTCTTTTGCTTGTTGCAAAAATAAATGTGGATAAATACAGATAAAATGCCCAAAAAATAAATATGGATAAATACAGACGGAAATGGCAAAAAAATAAATACCATAAAACCGGGAGCCCTAATCATGAATACTTGGATGTTTTAGAATATTGTACTAAACCCAGACAGGACATTAAAGATGTCCCGTTAACTGAATCAGATTTTATTTATCTTGCTGATGGTTCATGCTTGAGAACAGATGAAGGTGTTTTGAGAGCAGCATATTCTGTCTGTACAGTTGCAGATGTAGTTGAAGCCTCTTGTCTCGAAGGAATTCGTTCAGCTCAAGTAGCAGAATTGATTGCTTTGATTCGTGCATGTGAAAGAGCAAAAGAATTAAAAGTTACCATAGTGACTGATAGTCAATATGGATATGGCGTAGTCCATGACTATGGCCAGCTCTGATCTCAAAGAGATTATTTAACTTCTGCGGGAAATTCAATTAGAAATGCTGATTTGATAAAAAGGTTAAGTGACGGAATTCAGCTACCAGAGAAAATTGCTGTCGTGAAATGTACAGCGCACAGGAAGGGCGATGACTATATAACAAAGGGAAATGCTTATGCTAATGAAATCGCGAAGATTTGCGCGAAAAATAGTATGTCAATCAATCGGGAGAAAAACAATGAACATGTTTTGAACTCACTTATCTGATCAAGTGGTGACTCAAAATCAGGAGAGTATTGAAAAGCAGATTGGAAGCTCTGAATGCAGGAACGAAAATTCTGAAACTGGGAAGTTGGAAGTGATTGAAGAAGAAGAAGATGAAATTCCGAGTACCAGCTATAAGGATGATGTTCCTAACAGAGTGAAACTGCCGAGTAAAGAAAAACCTAGATTTAGAATTGAAATCTCAGATACTGATTCAGATGAAAATGATGATGAATCTAAAGTGAAAGGTTCAAGGAAAACAGCTTGGAGAGCAGAGTGTAACCAATCTGAACCAAAGAAGAAAATATCAAGAAAAGGAGATAATTGGCCTGATGAACATGAAAGTTTAAAATTTAAATTAATAAACAGATCAAAGGAGCAGGTAAATGAAATCTCAAGTCAAAAAGGAGATACAGAAAAGAAAATTCAAGCAGGAAAGAAAATAGAAGTGATTAGCAGTAGGGCAAAGAGAGTAGTGAAGCCTAACCAGAAGTACAAGTCCCCTGAGTGGACTTATATTTTCATCCCACCAGTGGTGGAGGTGAATAGCAGTAGTCAGGAAGATATTGATGACACAAGTGATAATGATTGATTTTGTTTTCATATAAAGTTAAAATTTGTACTTGGCATAAGGCTGAAGAAATTGTGTTAGGTGACGCAAGGTCGAAGAAATTGTGTTAGCTGGAAAAACACATTGATGTAAGACGCAAGGTCGAAGAAAAGCTAATTTTTTTTTTTATTTTATTTTTGTAAGGCTTTTGGTTGAAAGTGAAGATGCCTTCTGTTAACAATAACTCAAGATGTTCTATCTTAAGGAGATGTTGCAAAATGTCTTCTATATGTATGATTTTATTAGTTTTGGTTTGGTTAATTTTAGCTGTCATTTTTCCTTTTGGCATCGATAAGGAAGAGTATAAGACTAATATGACAAGTAAAGTTGTGACTGAACAAGATAACCATAATGAAGTAGATAAGTCTAACAGAGTTATTGAGCACAAACCAGAGATCCACCAAGATAGATCTGTTGGTGATTTTTCTAGTAATACTTTTTCAAGACTTTTATCTGAATATGTTAAAGTAATGGATGTTAAAGATTGCTACATTTGTGTAAAGTTACCTGCTTCTGTTTCTGAGGGGGTCACATATAATATGCTTCCCCTTACTTATGGAATAACTTGTAGTGTTATAGCTAGCTTGTTTTATCAGACAGGTCGCCTAGAGTATTATTACTCAAATTATGACGAAATCTTTGCTAATTTAAAAGTTGACAAAAGCTTGAATAAACATAAACATGCTAAACAGATGAGGGAATTTTTCATTGTAACTAATGAACTTACTTATGAGTATGCTTTTAGAAATAATTTAACTTGTAAATTGAGAGCTGAAGAAAAATCTTTCTTAAACTTGGTTGAAGAGAGAAGGGCGATTTATAAACGGAATGAGATGCTGAAACAAACCAAATCTAAGTTTTGGCAAATTGAGGATGAAAAGCTAAATAGTAGAGTTGAAAATGTTGCTATTCACATAGATAAACCTGTTAGTGGCAAGCTTTGTATTCGAAGAGATAATACTCTATTCGATAATTATTTTGTTGGTGCGAGTCAATGTGAAGACACTTGTCAAATTTTGGGTGGATGGGGATTTAAAGGTGGCAAAGACCCAATTTTTCCTGGAATTTATTTTGTGTGTGGAAGAACAAGTTACTTACCTTCGGTAACGCTTTTTCTGGTAGATACAGTATCTGCCTGTGGATTCCTCACCTTGTGAATATCCCCCTTGCGTCAGCAACGTTCGGAATTTTTCTTCGTAGCACGCCGGCGTGGACGACGTCACAGGAGCACGGCATCGCGCGCGACTCCGCCTGACGTCACCGACTCCTTATTAGACCCACGTCGGCGTGATGACGTCAGTTCCCCCCTTTTTTCCATGCCTTCGGGGCACCCGGACGGACCAACGACAGCGAATATGCAAATATACAATGTACACAGTACATACAAATCAAAATCGCACACAAAGTGCGCAGCAAAATTAGCAAAATATCAGAAAATATACATACATAAAAACCAGGTATAGCAGAGTGGACAACGGGGAGGCGGGTGGGCATGTGAGGAATCCACAGGCAGATACTGTATCTACCAGAAAAAGCGTTACTGAAGGTAAGTAACTTGTTCTTCTGATAGATACATCTGCCGTGTGGATTCCTCACCTTGTGAATAGAGTCCAACAGCAGTTCCCACTCCCGGAGGAGGGTGTCCACTCTGCTACACCAGGAAATCTTGGAGAACAGAGCGCGCGAAGTGGCCATCCCTCCTCACCTCGGTATCCAAGCAGTAGTGCTTCGCGAAAGTGTGGAGGGAGGCCCAAGTCGCAGCTCTGCAAATGTCCTCAACAGGTACACCTCTAGACAAAGAAGATGTTGCAGACTTTGCCCTAGTTGAATGTGCTCTAATACCCTCAGGAGGGTCCTTACCCGCCAAGGAGTAGCAAATCTTGATGCACAGGATTATCCACCTGGAAAGTGTGCGCTTGTGCACCGCTCTGCCCTTCTTACAGCCAGCAAAACCAACAAACAGCTGGTCATCCATCCGGAAGTCTTTAGTCCTGTCCAGATAAAAAGACACCGCCCTCTTAGGGTCCAGGCGGTGCAGCCTCTCTTCCTCCTTAGATGGGTGAGGGGGAGGATAGAAGGTAGGGAGGGTAATGGACTGTCCTAGATGTGTGGAAAATTAGTACGGTTTGGTAAACATTATCTGCGCCATCTTGCCTCTTCCCCTGATGCCACACTTTTTGTCGTGCGCACCCGCCATTTTAGGTGCCTCGATCAGAACAACCCTTTTTTTGCATGCCACTGACCCCCGGCATAGCCCTCCTCCCTCACAAAGCCCGCACTCTGAAAAACCCCCGCTCGCACATGCCTTGGGTCATAAACCCCTCTTCAGCGCAGCGTTGCCTCAGAACCCCATCCTGTTCCCAGCGCGACACCTCCCTTCATTCCTTTCATGGTCCCAGGCCCTTTTGATGCAAACCCCCTTTTCCTGTGTGCCCGTTTGTCCTCCTCGTTCCCAGGCCGACACCTAGCCCTGCCGATACTGTTTATTGCCCCTCCCCGTACAGTAGAAAGCTTCCCTCATCAAAGGACCCCCGAATCGATCAAAGCCCCCACCCTATGAGATCCGATCAAACCCCCACATTCCATGAATCGGCGGAATGTCCAGCTGCGCGATAATCATCACCTGTTGTGACCGGGGTGGGACTTCTGCTGTATACGTGTGTGGGAACGGGCTTGAAGCGGGGGTTCCGAGAATGTCTTTCCGTACATCAAAGCATTGCCACGAATATGTAATATGTAATAAAGTAATAAACCTGTGTATAAGAGGCCAGGCCTCAGAGATGCGGGTAGAGCACCTCATGACGATACCTGCTGTCTGAATTGTTGTGTTCTCCTCCGGAGAGAATAAACCTTGTTTCCTGCCTTCCCGTCTCCAGCGCCTGCCTCTTCATTGAGTAATAATTCGTGGGTTAAAGAGGCGATACCGCCGGGCAAATATCGATTGTCCCTTGACCTTAGATTCAACAATTGGCGTCCCAAGCGTGGGGCCCATCAGCGACTCGTGGGTCCAGTGGGAGAGGTCCTGACGACAGAGTGAACGACTGCAACGATCGGGAGAGCTCTTGCCCAATAGACCCTCGTCTGGCAGCCGATCATCCGAACTTCACTGGTTCCGAACAGACCTCTCTCGAGTGATCTACGGTCCTGACTGGGAACCATCAGGAGTGCTGCGAGGAATACAAAGACAAGAGGACGATCGGGCGCTGGATTCGGAAGACAAGAAACTGTCCATACGGTCCGGGTAAGGTCGTGTAGACACGACGAATCACGAAATAATTGTTGATTGTTCAGAAAATACTAGTATTACTCTTTGTTGACTCATTTGGAGATTCACTGTCTGCACACGGAGAAACAGTAGGCTCTTTCCCTTTTGCAAACAGTGAAGGATAGGTAACGCAGCCGTCGTGCCTATTTTTCTCCCCCACTGGTTTTATTATTTATTTGACGGCTTATTTTCGGGAGACTCCCTCTCCCACACTGATTAACTGTTTTTGGCCCCGAACTACTGTTCGCGGATTGTTTTCTGGAGATTCTCTGTCTGCAAACAGGAAATAACAGATTCCTCTTTACGGATAGTGAAAGGGTAGAGGACGCAGACTTTTGCGCGCCTACTTATTCTCCCCACTGGTTTTATTTTATTTTATTGGTTGTTTTTGTTATTGGTTCATGAGGTATTCACTGCCTGCAAACAACGTAGAATAGAAATATTCTGTCTAGTCTTTGCGCGCAGTGATAAGATAGGCAGTGCTGACTTTTTGTCCCTCATCGTGAGCTGTCATGTCTGTCTTCTCCCCACTGGTCGATAGCTGGTTCAGCCCGGACCGTTTATTAGAGGTGGATCATCTAGCTCCGCTGGAAGGCACCCCTAATAAAGACATGTTCGTAAACTATGGATTAGTTACCATAGCCTATAGTAAACTGTGGCACAGGTATACCAAAGAAAGCCAAGAGAAACAGTGGCCACTGATAGGATCCTTCGATCTTGATAAAATAGAAACGTTAGAAATAGCCCTTCGTGATAATAAGACAACGCCCGTTATGCTCGACTGCCTCGGTATGTGGCGCAAAGAAGCAATGCAACGAAAGAATAGAGACGAGGACAGAGCAGGTAAAGGAACATATCAACAGGACGACCTCAGAACACAACGTCCCGAAAGTAATCCCCCGACACTACGCACAGGACGGCCAGACTTAGGGCAAAACCAATGTGCTTTTTGTAGATATGCCGGGCACTGGAAAGCCCAATGCCCGACTCTCCTGAGCGTGAATAGGAGCAGAGGACCGACAGGAATAACAGGCCGTCAGAAAGGGAAAAGGCGCGAGACAAAGATGAATCAGACTGACTTGAACAGGCCAGATAGAACCACCACGTTCGATTATGCCCGATGGCACAGATTTCGCCAAGCCGATTTCAGCGACATGTTCGAGTCCTCATAGATCCAACAACGATAAGACGGGAAAACCCAGTGTAGCTCTAAATTGACAGACGACAAACCCCGAAGAAAACAGAAAGAATAATGTACACACATGATCAAGCATCCTTACGTTTAGCCAAGTAGGGAAAAGTTTAGGGTATTTCGAGGTAAGGGTTACACAAGTATCCTTCGCCGATAGGACTAGGGATATTGCCTATGTCTGAAAACCTACTACCTCCTTTTCTTCCGCATCCTTATAGGCATATAACTAAAGCCTGCCCCATTGCTCTAACAAAAAGTATGCGCAGCATATAGAAATAAGATAATTATGGCCAATAACTGTTTTTATGTTTGTCTTGGGTCTTTTTTATATAATATTTGTACTGTCTCCCCGTCTGAGTTTGTGTGTACGTAATGCATGAATCTGCGTCATCCCTCTGCCTGCGTTATCATGGTACTTAAACTTCTGTTAACAGAAGCTTTAGCATGGAACAACCTGGAAAGAAAGGAGTGGGAAAACGAAATCCGTAGGCCACTTATGAACTTGAACTTTTATTTAACATAACGAACAAGAAACAAATAACAATACGTAATAATAACACTTAATAATGCCCTAACAACAGAAAACGTTTGAAACAAGAACGGTAAAACTAGAAAATGAAAGTCAGCAGAACATTCGCCCCCCCATTCTGGAACCTTCCAAAGTAGGGCAGGGTTACGGCTACGCCCAACCGGCAGCAACCCATATAAGGCGGGTCCTGCTGCCAACAGTCGGTCAGGAAATCATAACATAGGGTGGAGCCGGAGGAGAGACAGGGGCCGGCAGAGTCCGGCCGCAGCGGCCCTGGGTAGTTGCAGGCAGTCCCGCCACATGTCCTCCCGGTCCGGCCACCAATGGCCAGGGACCGGGGCCAACTGGATCCGGCTGCAGCCGATGAGCCAAGGAACCCGTTCATGGGGCCAGAGCAAGGGGCATCCGGCCGACATCCACCGGAAGCCCGGTCCAGAGAAGGACGGGACACTTCTTTCTTTTCCCCTCCGTAATGGCCGCAGCAGCACGCCCGGCGCCACTTGAATAATGGCTGCGACAACTCTGGGGGAGGGATGTCTTGTACATACCTCCGCGAAAATTAGTCCAGGTCGGGCTGGGAGGGAGAGGCGACGCGGACGAGCCTCTCCCACCTCCACGGATAGGAGGTTTCCCAGCCCCCGGCCCAGCGCCGAACTCCTCCAGCCAGGCGATGGTGCAAATACCTGCGTAGCACCGAACATACCATGGTGGCGCCCCAGTACTTGCGCAGCACCGAACATGCTCCGCAGGTGGCCATACTTCCGCAGCACTGGGCATGGGACTTGTGGAGCACAGGGTGTGGAGAGACCATCGTGCATGCCCATGAAAGAGAGCGGCATGGAGTGCACCGGGAGAGGGAGATGGCGCAAACGAGTCTCCCTCGCCCCCCAGGTGGGGGCGCCACAGCTGCGCCCTAGCCGAACGTCCTGCTTCCACAACACGGAGTTCCATTCTCTATTTGTCCCCAGAAAGGTCTCTTCCACTCTCGCAGACTCGACGAGGGGGGCTGCTGCAGGCCTCAAAATGGCGTCTGGGTCCGCTGGAAGGCGGGCCTCGGCCGCTAGAGTAACTTTGAACAGCAATGTAACTCGGGCGCTTGCCCACCGGGGCACGAGCTCCCACCTCCGACAGCACCCCCACAGCCTTGAAGATTCTACAAACGTCCCAGGAGCCCTCGGCCCCTGCAGGCTTCCGGTAAGGGACAACTGCCTTGATCGCTAACAAAACAAGCATGACATTGCCACTCTTTCTGTTAGCATGAATTCTTGAACTGCCGAAAAGGACTCTGGTCCAACTGCCGGTTGTAGGAAACATTTTTTTCTGATGCTACTTCCGGACTAACCCGGCCCCGCCCAAAATGGCGCCGGTAACAATAGGAACTTACGAACGCCACGTGGTGTTTTCTTTTTGCTAATAAAGAAAAACTTGATTTTCTGAGACATGTACCTGATCCTTTGTACACTTGACGAGAAAGAAAGAGAGTTCACTCGACGAACATATAAAAGGACTCCGTTAAAAAAATGTTGATTACAAATGTACGATGTATTATATTTTTTTTAGCTGATGTATAACCTCGCTTATGACGCACGTACACGGTATGCATATAGGAAATCTGATTGCGACTAGTGTGACGGTGCTTCTAAATTATGAAATAAATGCCCCCCGATCCCCCAACCAATTTATAGACATTTTAGTTTCCTACGAGTGAATGAATAAACCTTTCTAATGTTTTTTAATGCTGCAAAATAACCCCCTACTGTACGCACTTTAGCCATTGCCGTGTCCGGCCAAGTACGACTGCACCTTCATAAATCTACATGCTGAATGATTTTGCAAAATAAAGGTTTTTCAAACTATGAACGGGTATTACATGCTTTATTTAAAATATGGGATCGGCGGGAGAGTTCTTTTCTGTGCACCCTACTCTGCTCTCTCTTTAAGGTTAATAGAAGATGGTTGCCCAGCCCCGGATGGAGGATCGAATCTGAGACACGACACTCTGCCGTCAAATATGCGACTGACTCAGGGACTCGCGCATGGAGAAAGACCTCGACTTCTGGGGATGGGTAAAAGCGAAATGGTGTAAAAGATGGAATATAAAGGTTGGGTAAAGTGAAACGATGTAAATGATAAAATATTATAAAGATACGACACTCAAAGGTACTAGGGAACAGAGTTGACCGAAGAGCTGATAAACCTTAGAACATCACAGCGTTGAAAGAGGTTTAAGGACCCCAATAGCTAAATACACCTACCAACTGGAAACCTCACACTAAGTGCTTCTGATTCTCTAACGTTTCCCTACTCACAGCCTATAAGGTCACACTGCCCCCACCCCCCCCCCCCCTTGGCTCCAGAAACCAAAACCCCAGGGATTCTATCCCGAGGGGATAAGACGAGTATGAGGTAAGTAAACGACTTTCGTACCCATGCTTTTGATATGCTCGAATGTTGTCCCCCTCCCCTACCCTCTTTTTTCCCCCTCTACAGGCCACACCGGAATCACGACCGAAGTATGGTGAAGATCTGAAGCCTCGCCATGTCTGATACACGAAGCGGACTAACACTGCCTGGTGGCACCTAAACACACCCACAAACTGCTCTTTTTACCAAAAGAGCCAATAGAGTTTATGACATGATGAAAGCGATCACCCTTGATCCGTGTTGCGTGAATGGACACCTGTCACGTATGTCTGAAACTATGAGATGATGTTTGTGTATGACTGACGCGTTGACTTAACTAATTAACGGACCGAGAATGCAAGAAATGCGACACAATGGTGTCTTTTTTTCTCGATGCATGTCCCCTGTACCCGGCCTAATGCTCGTCCATCCCAAACTGCATGCTTTCAAAATTCTAACACAGACCCATAATGCCTTATGTTGCGTAATGCGCTGAATAGCCTGTCTTAATGCACGGCCACTCCCCATGTCGCACGTGTACTATTTAGCCTGTTGTTGCACATCTCTCTCTCTCTCTCTCTCTCTCTCTCTCTCTCTCTCTCTCTCTCTCTCTCTCGCTCTTCCGAACGACTAAGCACCTAAATTGGCAAACCGCCACCCCTAGTGCCTCACCAATTGGCCCCAAATACCACAAGTATTTGCTCAAAATTTATCCTAAGTAAAAATCACCCTGACGCCGTGTCACTACCTCTCCTTTCTGCTAAATTGATGAAACCGAGATTTGGCCAAGAGGGACAGGACAGGTAAGACGACTGAGGTTCCCTAATCTGACCCGAAATAAGGGAACTACATGTCAGCGGCTCGGATGTATGACGTTATAACGCATACTTTTACTCCGCAGACCATTACAACGCGACTTTTACACCGCATACCGTTACAACGCATAGCGCCTTGGGGCGCTGGATAGTGGTAAGTATAATTTACTATTCTAACTCCAGTCCCCGTGGACCCTAGGGAAGGTGTTGGATAGTAAATTATACTTATTACCTATCCTAGAGCGCCCCCCAGCGCAATGCGTTGTAATGGTATGCGGAGTAATGGTCGCGTTGTAATGGGTCTGCGGAGTAAAAGATCCGTTGTAACAGGTGTATACCCAGCGGCTCCTGTGTTATAAAAAGATGCCTCAGATAACGCGACCTTCCCCGTCCCGAATTGTCGCAATACCCAAACAGTAAAGGTGATCGAAACATCCCCATCTTCCCAGAACACCCCCAGTTTCGTATCAGCTGCCCCAGACGGGAGTTTAAAACTGCCCCTCACCCCCGGTTGTAAGAGATGGGTCGATTTACGCCCTTACCACAGTTTTCTATGTCCCTAGTTGTTTTCCACAAGACCCCGGTTTTTAATTAAGTAGTCAGGTTGTAAGAGGCTATGTAGGAACTAGAACGATGTTTGCAAAATTAAGATTAGACCGAAGTGAAGAAATCGTTGCAATGAACCCTGTTGAAAGTAAAATGGAGACTTAAAAAGAGAAGGCTGATCCGGCAAACCGAGAAATGCCGATAAGGCTGAAAGATACCCCTTGACCATGGCAACAGCAAATCCTTGCTGCGCCAGAGAAAGAGCAAACTGCAAAATGTCAGACAAATGAGCCTTCAAAGGGTCAAAATCTCTCCCCCTACACCAAGAAACAAATTTAGACCACCTATACGAATAAATGGACTTAGTGGAGTCACGCCTGGCAGAAAGAATGACATCCACCACATCGTGAGGGAGAGAAAAAGAATTCAAGTTGCCCCGTTCAATCTCCAAGCATGAAGGTGTAATGTCTGGAGGTGGGGGTGTAGAACCTGCCCCTCCATCTGAGAGAGGAGGTCTGCCCTGTGAGGGAGACGGAGCGGCGGGTGAGAGGAGAGGTGGAGAAGGTCTGTGTACCACACCCTTCTTGGCCAATCCGGGGCAACCAATATGACTTGGGCCCGGTCTTGGCGAATCTTCCTCAGAACCCGAGGAATCAAGGGTATGGGAGGAAACGCGTAAAGGAGTTGATTTTCCCAACTCAACTGAAACGCGTCCCCCAAAGCTCCTTGCATCGGAAACTGGAGACTGCAGAATGACAGGCAGTGAGCATTCTCGCGAGTGGCAAATAGGTCCACCCGAGGAGTCCCCCACATCTGAAAGATGCCGTGAACAACCTCCGGGTGAAGTCTCCACTCGTGGTCGGCAGAGAACTGCCGACTGAGACTGTCTGCACGAACGTTCTGAACTCCGGCCAGATGATTTGCCATCAGACAAATCTGATGGTCCTGAACCCAGGACCAGAGACGCAGAGCCTCTCTGCAGAGACACTGCGACCCCACTCCTCCCTGCTTGTTGATGTACCACATCGCGGTCGTGTTGTCCGTCAAGACTTGAACCGACTGACCGCGAAGGGAAGTGAGGAAGGCCTTGAGTGCCAGACGTATTGCCCGCAACTCTAGAAGGTTGATGTGAAGCAACCTTTCCTCCGGAGACCAAAGTCCTTTGACCTCCAGGTCCCCCAGATGAGCACCCCACCCGAGAGTGGATGCATTCGTTATCACTGTGGCCACTGATGAAGGAAGTTGAAAAGGCTTTCCTTGTGACAGATTGCCTTCCACACTCCACCAAGACAGACCTGCTGCAGTTTCTCTGGAGATCCTCACTGACTCCCTGAGATCTCCGTTGTGCTGATACCACTGCCTGCGGAGGCACCACTGGAGTGCCCTCATGTGCCAGCGTGCATTGACCAACAGAATGCAAGAAGCCATCAGACCGAGCAGACGAAGGACCTTCAGGACTGGAACAACCGCTCCATTGTAGAATAAAGAAATCATTTCCTGTATGTCGTGAATCCTTTGAGGTGGAGGGAATGCACGACATACAGTAGTGTCCAGTACAGCACATATGAACAGGTTGCGCTGGGAGGGCACCAGGTGAGACTTGGGTACATTTATCGAAAAACCCAACCTGTGCAACAACTGAGTTGTCTCCTGCAGATGATGAAGCACATTCTCTGGCGACTCCGCCTTGATCAGCCAGTCGTCTAGATAGGGGAACACAGGAATCCCCGATCTTCTGAGATGCGCAGCCACCACTGCCATCACCTTGGTGAAAACTCGAGGCGCAGTAGTAAGCCCAAAAGGAAGGACCGCAAACTGGTAGTGTTGCGATCCCACCGTAAAACGGAGATACTTTCTGTGCAACTTCAGAATGGGGATGTGAAAATACGCATCCTGCAAGTCGATCGACACCATCCAGTCTTCTTCCATCAGCGCTTGAAGAACCTGTGCAAGTGTGAGCATTTTGAACTTCTCCTGTTTGAGATAGAGGTTTCTGACACACCAGGGAAGCGCCAGGAGGCGCCTAAAAAGAGAGCTCCGCTCGGCGGAGCGCGGGGGTCACTTGAACTTACCGGCCCAGAGGAGGGGGGTGGAGAGCAAGCCCCCACTGTTGCCGCCACCGCCAGGAGTCCACTCGTGCAGCCCACAGCGCCGCCGCTCCGGGACTACATCTCCCGGCGGCCCTAGCGGCGGCGCTGCTTCTGACACACCAGGGAAGCGCTCCGCGGGACGCCGGGCTAAGCCCGGGCAAAGGGCGGGCCCTCTACGGCCCCCAGAGGACCCGAGAAGGACGGGACGGGTCACCCCACTTGGCTGCACCAAAGGAGGAGGTACAAAGACGCTTAATTCTTCTTATCTTTACCGCTTTGGACTGCCTACTGTTGTTATTGGAGTTCTGTCTCCCAACTACTATGTCCATCTGGGAGGAGCTGAATGCCCTGTGTGGCACAAACTATGGCCCGGATCTATCAACTCCCCCCATAGTGGGCAGAGACACTGTCCAAATAATTTGCACTCCCCAGGATGTTCCTTCACCCCCCGAAACTATCCTTTCTACCGACCAATTGTCCTGTAGCCCCTCATTATCCCCTCCCAAACCAACCCTATTAATGTCGGACAAGGCTGGGACTCGAACAAATGACTCTGTATCGCCCCTCCAATTGACCCTACTGGCGCAAATAGAGCGATTGTTAAACTCCGCATTGTCACCCCTGGTTGCTAAAATCAATGATTTGGGGGACAGATTGACCAGTATCGAAAAAACTGTAAATATGATTTATACATTAACTGAAAATACTGCTATACCCATATGCTCTACCCTCACTACCAACTATGAAAAACTTAAGACCATTGCTCCCAGGAAAGTTCAATCTTTTGACTCCCCTTTTACTACACCCAATCCAAGTGGCAGCAATGCTACTTTTAATCCCGCACATGTCCCCAACATAGTTCCTAGGATTTCTCAAGAAAGAAGGCATCGAATCAATCTACCCCCTGAAGCCGCCCCATACGTCACCGTTCTTTCTGGGGTCCCTCCACTCAGTCAGGGCAAACGTGAATTACATCAGGACTTGCTGAATAAAGCCATCTTTTGGCTAAAAAACAACAGACCGCTACCACCTGCTCTAGATGGCGGGATCCTGAGCGTCAGGAGGGTGGGGTGGCTAGGGATGTTGCCCAAAGATATTCCAGGGGACTTGATACTAATTAAATTTAAACACAGCAACATTGCCCCCTATTTACGATCTACTCAGCCCAAAATTGGAGATGGTCCCATCTGTATCGGGGACCTGTATGACTTTTATCCTGGACCCCGAGCACCGAATTATAATACCTGGTGAAAAGGAGTCTCTGTTTATCTTGGGTTATTATTTTGATTATCGTGATTAGTTGATTTGCTAAACTTTAGTCGGTTTTCTTTTAATCTTGAAATGAATTGTTGAGTTTTTTATGCATGTATGTATTTCTTTCTGTCGCTTTTATGGTTTTAAACTCAAAAACCGAATAAAGCTTACTTGATTTGATTTGAGATAGAGGTTCAAAATCCTGAGGTCCAGGATTGGCCGAAGCCTGCCATCTTTCTTGGGTATCTGGAAATACCAGGAGTAGCACCCCTGACCCCTTTCCTGCTCTGGAACCACCTCTATCGCACCTTTTTGGAACAGGACTTCTTCCTGCCGGAGAAGCAGGTGGTCCTCCGAACAATAACCTTGGCAAGGAGGGTAATTGGGAGGGAACTCTGAAAAGGAAGTGCATACCCATTCTCTATGAGATTGAGAACCCAAGGATCTGATGTAACCGATTCCCAATCTCGTAGAAAATGAGTAAGTCGACCCCCTACCGGACCCACATGATCCAGAATGGTGGATCTAGGGCTGCTTTGCTGAAGTAGGTGGGGGTTGGGTATTATTGGAGGAAGTAGAGGAAGAGGAGACTTGACGTCCACGTCCACGACCCTTCTGTCTACCTCTATAAGATTTGTACAGAGGGTTTTGTTGCTGCTGCTGTTGTTGTTGGCCTTGTCTGAAGGGACGAAAGGAGGATCTACCAAACCCTCTAAACTTCTTAGTGGTAGAACCTCTTTCCTGGAGACCCAAAGACCTTGCAGTAGCCCGGCTATCTTTGAATCTTTCCAAAGCCACATCTGCCTTCTTCCCAAAAAGGCCTGTCCCATCAAAAGGCAAGTCCATCAAAGTGGCTTGAACGTCTGCAGAAAAATCAGAAGATTTTAACCACGCAGCTCTTCTGGTGGCAACAGTAGAACCCATAATTCTGGCAACAGAGTCCGCTGTATCCATGCCACTATGAATGACTAAGCGGGCAGCAGCTTGAGTGTCGGAGACTACCTCATTAAAGTTCTTTCTATCATCCTCAGGAAGCTTAGATGACAGTTGCTTCACAGAGTCCATCAAAGCATGTATATACCTCCCTAGCAGACAAGTAGCATTAGTAGATTTCAAAGCCATGCTACTTGATGAAAAAATCTTTTTAGCAGATTGGTCCAATTCTTTTGAGTCTTTGTCTGCTGGTACTTGAGGAAACGAACCTGCCGACCTGTTGGAACAAGCGGCCTGTACTACCAAGCTCTCAGGAGAAGGATGTGAAGAGGGGAATTCAGGGTCACCAGGAGCCACTCTGTAACGTCTCGCTACAGATCTAGAAACTGCAGGAGCAGTTAAAGGTCTTTTCCAAACTTCCATTATTGGTTCAGTCAAAGCCTCAGTAAATGGAAGTGTAGGCTCAATAATGGATGAGGGAGAATGCAAAACCTCTGTAAGGATATTAGGTTTGTATTCCACAGTAGGTAAGGTCAGATTAAGTATATCTGCAGCTTTCCTAATTACAGTGTGATAAGATGTCACGTCCTTTTGATGGAGCATCAGAAACTGATGGTAAACCCCACTCAGGAGAAAGTTCTAGGCCACTGGCACTATGAAGGTCTTCAAAACAATCTCCCTGATCCAGAAGCTCACCTTCCTCCACTTCAGGATCATCATATTCCTTTTCTTCTAAAAGACGTTGAGCTCTACGTCTCGACCATTCTATACGAATCGAAGTCGACGGATCCGGTAACGACTCCGATGGAGTCGGATCCGACGTCGAGCGAGGAGCTGGAGCAGCAGGATGAGATTCACGAATCGGTGTGGTATTCCGATTGGATTCACGAGGTCGATCCGGAGTCGGCGAAGCCGTATGCGGAGTCGACGACCTTGGCGGAGCCGTACCGAGCCAAGGTGCATAGGGCGTCGTCATAAACGGCATAAATGGGGCCGGGCGTAAGATTGAGGAATGCCCAAATTAAAAGACAATGGACCCACGGGACCAACAGGTGCGCCGGTAGGGTACATAGCTCTATTATAGACCCCAAACATTGCATTAAGAAAATGTGATGGGTCTTCTCCCGGACCAGGAAAAGGAGGATACGAACCAATCGGCTGTTCCGGAGGAGGTCGTTCCGGCATCGGTTCATCCTGTCCTTCGAGATTTTCAGGGACTTCCACGGGAGTATGAGCTCGAGGAACCTCTACTTCAACCTCATGATCCGAAGAGTGATGTGATTCCGGATCAGGTTCTTGTTCCGGAGTCGGGGAACAATGAGGAGATTGTAAAGGAGAAGGAGAAACGAAGTCCGTATGATGTCTTAGGGATTTTTTCCTTTGAATCCGAAGAATCTTTACCAGAATGATGTCTGGAGCTATGTTTCCTCCTCTTGTGCTTCTTTCTCGAAAAACCCGAAGCATGACCCGAAGTCGACTTGGATCCGGACCTCGATCTTCCTCTAGACCTCGATCTTGCTCTGGATCTCGACCTCGAAGCCGACTTCGACCTCGACTTCGAATGCGACTTCTGTCTCGACTTCGAGCGTCTCGACGTCGACCTCGATGATCTCTCAGTTTCTCTTCCCTTCACTTTTGCTAGAAGTTGTTTTGCTTCACGTTCACGCAAAGCCTTTGGAGTCATTTTGACGCAGGATCGACAGTTTTTAACGTCATGGTCTGATCCCAGACACCATAAACAATCACCATGTGGATCGGTGATCGACATCATGCGAGCGCATGATCCACATTGCTATATCGGATTAGTTTTTCCAAAGATTTTTAATGTAGATAGAAATGCAAAGGGTTCATTTGAAATTAACAATCATCTGAGTAGATTCAGAAGAGAAAGTTTTTCAGAAATTTTGGGAGATATTTTTGGTGCAGTAATACCTTTTGTGGGTATAACCCTGAATGCAGTTAAAATCAGAAAAATGTCTACAATTGTTGACAAATTGTCTACTGATACTGCTAATGGATTCCAATTAGTTGATACTGAACTTATTGCCATGAGATCGATGGTTATGCAGAACCGTCTTGCACTTGACATTCTTTTAGCTAAAGAGGGAGGAGTTTGTGGAATATTACATGTCCAGCATTGCTGTACATATATTCCAGATAAGAGTCAAAACATTGAGATGTATATCAAGAATATTACAGAATTACATTCAGAAATTGTACCATTAGAAGATGAAGATTTTTCGGAACGCTTGAGCAAAAGATTTGCAGCAATCAAAACCTGGTTTCAAGAGATTGGTAGTTCAATTTTAGGCAAAATATTGTGTCCTTTATTAGCTATAGTTTTTGTGATATTTTTGCTAAAAATTAGTTGCATGTTACACAAAAGAAAGAAGTATCTTAGGGAAAAGAAGAGGATTTACAAGCTCAGAAAAGAACAGGAAAAACAGATAGAATTAGAAGAGTTTCGTAGGTCACAATATGAGAGTTACAAACACACAGCAGAATCGAAAGTTTAGAAATACTAATACTGTGATTGTCCAAAACATGTTCAAGGGTTTTAAAATTTTGCTAAAATTTTGGGTGTAGTTTGGTGATTTTGAAATCACCAGATGAGGGAGCTGATGGAGCGAGATTCAGAATGATATTTTGTTCTGGCTCGCAAAGTTAAACTTCCATAATAATATAACCGTATTAACTGATTTGTGATGAATTATTAACCAACCTAGATTAAAATGCATTTACACAACATGAAGGACTAACTTATGTGCTCTTTGTTGCAAAAGCAAGTGCGTTGAAAATAATAAACTAATCTTGTCTATTGTATTTGTCAATATTAAATGCGGCTGTTTTAATTAATGGCATGTGCTTATTTGTGTGCTTATGTTAAGTCTTACGTCTTTTATGTGGCAAAGTTTGTGGAGATTTCTGTGGCTTGTGCTTAGCTAGGTAACATAAATAAATGGGTTAATAATTAGCAAAGGGGGTGGGTAACAGAATGGGTCTCAATTCTCTAATTAATTGATGTCTTGTGTTTGTTTAAATAATAGTTTTCGAGTGAGGCCCAAAGAGTAAACTGAAAAGATGGCGTTGTCAAAGTCCTGTCCAGAGAGAGCAAGAGCCCTGCATGGAAACTTTTACCACGTTGAAAAATATTAGCAAGCTCAAATGAAAATTGTTTTACGTGCTCTTGGTGAGACTGATTCAAGGACAGGAAGCGGCAAAGTTTGCCAAGCTAAGGAAGTCACGGCCTGTGACTTGTGTAATGTTTCATTTTTAAGGAAGCTGCGTGACTTGTGAATAAGAGACAATGGACTCTAAGAAAAGCCCGATCTAGGCTTGGAGAAAGGTGATGACACCATATGAGCTGACATCAGTCAGCCAATGAGGACACTGGATGGCCGGGAAAAATATATTTTTTTGTGAGATTAGTTAGACAGAAAGGTATAAAGCTTGGCCCCTTTGACAGGAGGGCGCTTCTCGCTTTCCGATTCCTGATGGGCGTGTCGTGCTGTTGGACTTTTGGCGCACGTATGGATAACAGGCTTTAATGACTTTACCTTTAGGAGAAGAGAGTTTAGTCAGGGAAATAGACTTAGGGAATGGAAAACGGTTATTTTGCTCTAACTCATACATGCTGATATGCTTTGAAGATGTCAGTTCAATAATTCATTTACCTTAATTGATGCTGCTTAATTTGCTAATAAATAAAGATTTCCTAATGAGAATGCACTTTCCTGAATAATGAAGTTAAATAATAGATTTTTGAAACGACAAGCTGGTCTTGTTTATTCATGGTCTAGTTATCATCAGCTGATCCATTTGCCTAAGTGACTTAATTAATATGATAAATGCATAAAACCATGGTAAGAAATAATAAACTGCAATTGTATATATACATATAAATAGTTTGTGAATAGGTTTTATTAATTAGGTCACATGATTCAGTCGCCCAAAAATTGTCTCGTTTGTTAAGGGCCTTGTGAGTGTTTTATGATTAATGGTGAGTATTATGATTGATGGGTAGCGTTGGTGAGACAGTTTTTTTATAGGGGCGCTGGATCACTGGTGTCGGGGTACAAGACCCATAAGGGCCAGGAAAAGAACAAATCATCATTCTCAACAACCAATCAGATGAATACTAGTCAAGACATGAGCCCAACAGGAGAATAACACTTCCTCTTTCTTCCTACCAGTTAAACGGAAGCAATTGCATCCAGACTTTACTTGTGCTTTTGATCCAATCCTAAATTAACCACACACTGTGAATAATTAACCTTCCTCATAAAATGAGTGAGCAATATCAGTAGCTGTCACAACATAATATGCTGCAAAACACTGACTTTCCGTTACATGCATGTGTAAAAAACATACTGATAATCACATAATGGCATTCAATCATTTTAAAGTATAATGCAAATAAACTATACATTTATCTTACCACTCCCTTCCTTAATAGAATTACGATTTTCCATCACAATACCTAGGACAGTTCACAATGTATGTCAAGACCAGATTCTGCATGGTGAAAGCCTACTGATCACTAATGATACCAGCACCGTATTAGAATTTCCTGAAGATCAAATCAGTCAACCAGTCTGTGGCATTTATGATGTCCTCTTGGCTGCATCTTAATGCAAATGCTTTCAGAGCCATAGCCTCTCTAAAAAAGTGAGCCCAAAAATAGATAAATTAATCCTGATGCCCATCTTGCTGTAGTTCGTAATCGAACAGCTGCAAACGGCTTCTTGATAGAAATGAGTAACTGTTGTTCTCCTGGTTGTCTAAATTCCACCGTCTGATTCTTGCACACCTTTAAACATCGGACAATTAAGAGCTTTGGCGTGCTGGGGAAAGTAAGGTAAGTGATAGACCCTGTATTGGACTTGGTCTTTATAGCCACCATAAAAGTGACCCCACCCCTCCAGAATAAACACCATAACCGTTACATCCGGTGCTCGCACACCTGAGAATTATAAACGGGATATCAAGCACAAGAGCACATGGTGCTCCTAACATTCCTGGGAGACATTTCCATAAAATTGGGGAATGTCAGATTGGAGTGAGCAGTCTGGAGGTTGAAGTACTACACTGAGCCAGAATGAAACAACATATTGTAATTTCCTCTGTGCGTACACTGGACACACCGGTGGCAAAAAGGGGGGGAGGGGATTATGGAAATGGGACTGGCTTTTCTGATGAACATAGATTTGAAGTTCGGTACAATCATAGATGTCTGCCTAGAAAAACGGACAGAGAACACACGTAAATATGATTGCAGGATATTCCAAGGTGGATGGGCCATGCCAGATAACTATGTAATGGGGGAATGTGGGGTGATGATGAATATAATCAAATGTGTCCAACATAACGAAAATAGACCTCATATCGAAAGTTCATACTGGGCAATATTATTGTGCAACAAATGCCAGATGTTTGATGTTGTTGAAAATCAATAAAAATACATTTAAAAAAAAAATCAAGCACAAGGGCACAGCCAGTTATTTAGTATTCTTTTCTAGAAAGTAATTCCTTGTCAGGCCATGAGTGCATGAAATCCAGGACCAAGTTGTAGTACCAAGAGTGCAAGCATTTCAGTTCAGGCGGAATCACTATTGTAACACCCACAAGGAGGCGAGACACCAATGTATGTTCCCTAATCGAGACACCATTGAGAGGGACAGGACCCACTGAAATGGCTGTGGAAGGCATTGGTTGTTCATTAAGCCAATCCTTTTCCTGCCATCTCCGAACAGAAGTTTAGGATGTGAACAATGTATTCTCCAGGGGATCCAAACTCTATCCCAAACACTAATGGGCCCATCTTTTTCTTTATAGCTTATTGCTTCATCACAGACTCTGTCTAAGCTCATTGGATATATATCCTGTAGCATGGAATAAAAGTTCTTGGACTTCTCAAGGTATCCAGAAATCCTCCTTGTCACAAGGCAGGTAGACCTCACTAGGACCAGCTAGTGGAAGCTCCGTGTTAATCACTCAGAAAGTCTGGAAAATATCAGGAAAGGTCAGAAGAACCAAACCCACACTGACTCTCTCCAAAGTGTATTATCAGGTGTAGAAGACTGAGTTTCTGTTGCAGTATCCCTCCCACGTTTTGCCTGATATCTGGCGCAACTTTGACTTAACATGTTCTGGATTGCTGCTAACTAGGTCCCCAACACCAATGTTCTTTCCCTAAACTGTACGATTGTTCCACAATTGTAAACTCTTTGAGGTCCCTTGTACGTCCCTAGTAAGTGGTACCCTTGGTACCTAGGGCACAGAACCTAAAGAGGGTCCCTCAGGGCTGCAGCATGACTTGTGCCACCCTAAGGGACCCCCTTGCCAAGCTCATGCAAACTGCCATGGCACCCTGCTTGTCTTGGTGCAGAGAAAACCGAAGAGCTGACATGGCACACATCCCTGTATGCCATGCCTGCCAGCACTATATGTGGGATAGGTAAGTCTCCCTTATGGCAGGCCTTACAGCCCTAAGGCAGGGTGCACTATACCCATGAGAGGGCATATCTGCAATAGTGGATATGCCCCGTTGAAATCTAAGTTCACCCTTATTTATTAACAGTGCACAGGGAAGTTATAACGAGCACATGGGCTGGACACTCGTCACTACAAGTTCCCCATCTGCATGATGGTTTTACTGTACCCCAAGGTATTTGGTACCAAACACCTCATCTTAATAAAACCACACTGATGCTAGCACTGGATTTATTAATAGGTGCACTCAGAGAGCACCTTAGAGGTGTCCCCTGAAAACCTACCGAATACTAGTGTGTTGACAGACTGGCCTCCACCAGCCAGCTACCCTAGACAGGTTTCTGCCCTCCTGACGTGACAGCCTTCGCTCTCATAGGACAGGAACAAAGCCTAATCTGGGCAGAGTTGTTCACACCTCGTCCAAGCAGGATGGGCATTCCAGGGCCAGAAACATCAAAGGACCTGCCGCATTTTATATGCGACCCTGGGTCTCTCGCTATAGTAAAGGTGCCGCCCAACCTGCCCTGACCCAACTTTTTGGCAGCAAGACAGGCGAGAAAATTAGTTAGAATAGGAGGTGTGCCCACATTCAGCCAGCACCACCCCTAGGGTGAGCCAGCTGGTGTGGACCCCACTTTACAGAATTCTACATCTTGTTTTGGAGAAAATTGGCCTACTAGGGTCAGCGAGGGTGTAGTCCCCTACAGGCCGGCTGCCCATTGGATACTACCCAGTACTCCTCTTAACGCCCATAAATTGAGTATTTAGGTGGCACCCCTTAACCCTGAACTTCAGATTTGAAGGATCAACAGAAGAAGGATGAAGAAGAGTCATTGGCTGGCGAGAACTGCAGCAGAACTTTGGCAAAAGCCTCACCGTCCTCAGCCTTCTCTCGTCAACCACGAAAGAGTGAATCGACCTGCGAGCTGGAGAACTGCCAAAGCTTTAGATAGCCTGTCAGCACTTCACCCAAAACCAAACGTTTCCCTTGTAGTAGAGGAGCTACTCTCCTGTAGTCCGCAGGTACCAACAAGCAGAGTCCGGCCCACCGCCCTGCAGCTCCCCGGCCCGACCAACGCAGCAGTCAACCAGGAGAAGGTACTCGGGCTCTGGAACGTCAGATCTATTTCCTGCCGAGTGTGAAGACACCAGGACCAACCGGAGCCATCCCATACCAACCCCCAGAGTACCGGATGCCCAATACCAAACACTGCACCAGGACCCAGCAGCTGTCGAAGGGCATCAGCAGCACTGAGATCCATTTTGAGAGTGGCTCAGCTGCCTTGATTGCTCCTCTTCCATCTGTTTGTCTCTGACCGTGAGGGGAATCTTTGCGCACCTGCCTAGACGACCGAACCACTCTGCTCCCGGGCCCTCCACCCCGGGCCCTATCAAACCGGCTACACCCCCAAGACCCTCAAAACCTGAACCCCTGTTTGGGAGCCTTCGGAGATGCCCACAAGTCCTCCTATACAGCATTTTCAGGTGCGCCCTTTCTCCTTAATGCCAGTTACCAGCCTCACTAGCACCCTCCTCCCAGAAGAACCAAGGCGGTTGCTGAAGAACTGATGGTAGTACTTTGAATCTTGGCCCACTACTATTCCAATTCCAGGAGGTGAACCCCTGAAACCGACTGTATTTAGAGATATATGCATCTTTGACTTTTCCTCCCATAGGATTGCAATGTGCGTAAAAGCGCACAGGTCTGAAACATTTACTTCCCTGTGCATAATTTTATTAAAAACTGTACTTACCTTGAAACAAAGTTCTTGAGTTTGAAATATAAAATTAAAAAGAAGTGGTTCTTTTTCTACATTGGTCTCGGATTTATTTTTGAGTGTATGTCTCATTTATTGCCTTTGGGTACAATAAATGCTTAGCACTTCCCTAGGATAAGCCCAATTGCTTGCCAACAATACCACAGAAGAGAGCCTTAGTATCATCTACTTTAGCCTCTGTAACAAATGTGTGACCCACTAGACTCTGCACAGTGTGCTTCATTTTAACACACTATATAGAGAGCCAGCTTCCTACATCAGGACAATATCTGTTGACTGCCTCCACACCTGCGCCATTAGTCTGGCGATCTTACCAAATGGAGGGAGAATGTGTTACTGCACCCAAATCCCCCAGTTCTGCTTGTAGGTGTCAACCCTCAGCTTCTGGGTATAGTCTGCAATTGTAATACCCAAGAAGCTAGCAGTTTAACTCGAGGCAAAGAGATCTACCTTTCAGTGCTCTCATTTGTCCTTCAGGAAACAGAAAAAGTCTGGGTGCAGTTGCAAGGCACAGGAGAGACTGAGAAACATGGAACTCGATGGCATGAGTGCTATTTTTCCGATGTGGTTGAGAAGCACTTTAAGATCTTCCTTAACAACTTCAGGGTGTGGAAGCGCATTGCTGTAACAGTGTTGACTCAATTCTTCATTTCCAGTTTGTTGCCCACAATGATCGCAAAGTCCCTGACATGGGTGTTGGGTGAGGGTGTTGATCCCAGTTTAGACAGCCACCACTTGGAGTTGAAAGGTGAGGTGCTATTGCTGAAGATTACTACCTCTGTCGTGTCGTTGTTGAGCCTTTACTTTATCCATGTGGTGGTAAACTTGTTTCTTGGGGCGGGTGTCCTGACAGAGAGGGAAACTATTAGCTGGGCATGATCGGCTTAATTGAGGATGTTGATGTTGTTCGAGTGGATGGCATTGGACAGCGGGATCATGCATGCGTTAAGTGTGGGACTGAGTGAAGAACCTTGCTCCACGGACAAGTTGTGGGCTACTCAGGAGTACATTGCTAGGCTGACAGGGTGTTTTCATTCAATTATGACGAAGCAGGCCCAAAAGAAGGCGGGTCTTTGGTTATTGATTTCATGGGGTGAGGTGTGAGACAGTACTGAAATCTGCCAGTGGATCCAGGAGGATGAAGGCCGCCGATTCCCCTCTGTCTAGGATCATGAGGAGTTCGTCTGTGGCGGTCGATGAATGCAGTTTGAGCATGAAACTGGATGGAGTGGTATTGAGGAGCGGATGGGTGTTGAGGTTGATCGTCACAGATCAACAGTAGAACAGTACCAAGATTGCTGTTGTTAAATTATAAATCTGACTGCCAGTACTTGGATAAAGGATAATACGCTTTCTTTTAAGTTGCACTGGGCACCTTTGGTGGAGTAACCCTACCCTTGTTGAGTCTCACAGTAGTCTTTGCCAACAAATAAAGAGTAAGGCATTCAGCAGGAAAGACTAAGGGAACAAAACAAAGGGAATCTCTTTAGCAGCTGAATAATAGTAATTTTTGTAATCACAAAAGGGAAAAGTGAGCCTCGATCTGGAGGTGCAGGTACATAAAACGCACACTGCAATAAGGAAAGTATTACCTACACAATTCTCAACCAAATGCTTCCCTTAATGGGCATCAGTTTCCTTAAGCTGTTCAATTCTGCTCTAAAAAGAGGCAGGAAGCAACCCAACAACAGAATCTTCTGTGATGTCACACAGTCACCTGTAAGCAGTGCTGGAATTGGAATACATTTACTCCAAGAACCGATTATTTGGAGACTAATGTGTGGCAGAGGAAAGGGGGTGGAGTCACAAGGAGCCTGAAAAGCAGAGTCCGACAGTCAACTTACAGTACTTTTTTTATTAAATATCTGACAGGGTTACAATACCTGCTGCTGAATGGATCTTTTGGTGCCCAGAAATTTTGAGGGAAATATAACAGCACAAAGGTAACTCTATTGGTTAACTCTGTTCTGGGACAGTTCAGTCACAGTTTTGACTCATAAAGCAGCACAGAGGATTAACGTGCCTGCAGCAAAGCACATTGTGTAACACACAGATCACAGATTTATATTTCTTTAGATCAGTATGTGGGCTACTGCTTTTGAAACTGAAATTACTTTGTCACTTCTAGTTCACAAGTTGCAAGCCTTTTAATATAGCAAAGTGATCTACAAACTCAAAGCTGTGCGTTTAGATCTTTATTGTTTTTCTCAATCTGTTGTAATTTTAAAATTGGATTCCTTTGAGAAGTAATAAAATATTGTCAGCACAGATAATAACAATCCCTATGTTCCGTTTTATATCCTGAGTTTGTGTTTCTTCCGACCATTCAGTCTTAATATATACTGTACACAAGTATGGATGATATGTGGTTCCTTCACCTTATAACCTTCACCTTATAACCTTTGTTGTCCTATGTAACATTTGCTGTACATTTATTTACACATTTGTATGATTTATTGTACCTGTGTGTGTGATGTAAAGCACTCTAACATCCTACACTGGGATGAGTAACCCTATGAAAAGGATTAAATTAAAAAAGTAGGTGCCATTAAAACAATATTTGTTTAATTTCTCACACAGACAGATAAACCTTGCATTCTTAGAGAGCAAGCACATCTCTTACATAAGGAGTTGAAAAAAGTTAAAAATGTGCCTCCAGTAAGTTCTCCTAATTACCTGTGAAATAGTAACAAGCTACATACCGTGTTTGCTTCCATTGCATTGACATCTAGGTGTTGGGCTCCAGATGGCTTCCAGCCAGGATGATATTTAAACTACAGAAGTGGTGGTGGGTCTTTAAATTGGGCCATTGATCTGCTCGCAGCAAATGTTAAAATAAGAAACCCCCCTCACTGCCTTCAAGTTTCCTGTACCAAACTGACTGCAGACAACTTGCCAGCACAGCTGAATTATGCCCTGGTGTCTGAATATAACACCAGGACGAATTCTGCATATTTCTCTGGGGATATAGCTGCCAGAACAAGGATCCAGCAGGTTCTCTGTATTTTCCAACACTGCCTGTGAGCATTGCATTTTCTTTTACCTTTGCCTTGTCAATATTTTGAGAACTGTGTACCTTTTTTACACACATTTGCAGAGAATCAGAAAATCAACTGGAATACGTGACCATTGCTCTATATACTTTTCAGAGAAGCCAAGGATTGGATGACCATGAATTTTGAACATCATTCTGACCAGTTTCAATACCATACCCTTTTTTAGGTCAAGCCTAGGTAGAGCATGCTCTGTCTCTTTGAGACATACTGTATTCACTCTATGGGCTTACAGCTCTCCCATAGGCTTGCTAATTGCTGGCTCCATTGTCACTCTCTTATTCTTTATTCCTATTTGTGTATGGCATGCATTTGTCATGTCTCTTTTAGTGTCTATCCCTCCCCGAGAGCGGGGACAAGGTAAAATATCACTCCACTAGTTACCATGATGGCATGTGTTTGTCAAACTACTATTTTTTATTGAATTGGAATTATAAGATCAGTCCTGATTTCCTTTGAGGCTGCGTCATTTTTCTTTTTATGTCACGTTAGTGCCTTTTAGAAATGTATTTTTGATCTGAGCGATCTGCATTTGTTAACAATCGTCATGTATTTAAATGTTTGGTTTTTTTGTAGTCACAGGCAGAACTGACAAAGAGACTAGAACCAGGTTACCTAGTTCTAAAGTCGGCAGCTCTAAATGCTACGGCACATCCTCTCTCCAAATGTTGCTGGGTATAGGCATAAGTCTGTTTGGCTGGGAGTGGGTGAGGTCCGAAATTCATCTTTGAAGCGAGTTGCCAGTGACAAAGCCTGCTTCCCTAGGGCTGTCTTCATTGTCTCCATTGTAACGCACTCGCCCTCCCTCCTACTGTCTGTAGGTTTCGGTGGAGACTCTCTAGTTGGTCCTTCCCTTCCACCCAGCTGGACTCTAACCCCCTTATTTTATTTAGATTTGCCTCTTTTAAGAGACCACAGTGAGGTGTGGGCAATTCATCAACTCTGTATAAATAAATAAATCATCTTTGGTCTTGCCAATATTTAAGATCAAGTGTCTTCCGGTGCAGACCGGGAACCATCATGGCTTGACTGGGGCAGGGAAGACTGAATCGTAGTTATGTGATTATCGACTGATTGCTTTATTTCCCCTCAAAGAATCACTGCCTATGGGGAAATCAAGAGATCTCCTGACAAAGCCGATGCTGGTTACAGAGCAGGAAGTGCTGTCCACGAGCAAGTTATATGTTCACTATGCAGGTTACAACTTAACACGTCTTAATCTTCTACAGAACAAACTAGTCTTTCAGACTACTGGTAACATATGGCTGCCTTTACTTGCTCACCCCCGTTAAGAGGGGGGGCATCTTGCTAGAAGCGTTTGCCTTTAGATCGAACAGTTCTGCGCTTTTATTCCTTGCTGTTCAGGCATAAAGTCTCTAGTTGTGAAACTGCGCATACGTGCACCTCTTTATAAAGCACTTTAGTTTGGAGAGTAGAGGGAGATATAGGAGAGGTGATCAACGAAGAATTGCTGCAGAGGCAGTGAATGTTAAAATGTATGTTCTTAAATGCACACATACCGTGGATTTTTTTCCCTGTACATTTTTTTACTTTTAATAATACTTCTTTATTAAGCAGCAAACTCAATTAGGAATTTGAGAAATCTGGAAACAGAAACCTATTTCTAGCAGCGGGTCTCCCCCTCTTGAGACACAAAAAATTACTGTGAGCCATAGCAAATTCAAAGAACGAAGCATAGAAAATCATGTTCCAGCTAAAAAGCACACCGGCGTGTTTCTGCTTTCTTGTGCCCACTGCTGGGGATCACCAGCTCCCATGCTTGGGTGCTTTTGTATGGAAGCACAGTTGGACATGCTTAGATTTAGTCCAGGTGGTAATTCTATTCTCCCCCTAAAGCAGCAGTTCACTTCCATGGAGATGGCCTTGTTGGTGTGGGAGACATTATACCAACATATGAGAGAATGTTATTGAAAAATGGCCTATACGTGAGGTCAGCTTCACCCATCAGTGCTATAAGGATCTGTTCTATTGCTAAAATAAAGATGTATCTACTTTGTCTGCCCTGTTTCGTTTTTTTGTTTTACTTTTTGCTTGCTTGTCTCATAAATCCTAATGAAAAAATCTGAATTTTAAAAATGTATGGACTTCACAAGAAATAAGTTTCTAATCAAATATGTTTGATTTCTTAGAAAAGATCTGGAGCCCAAATTGTTGATTGTGGAACCCGTAGACTTGGGTTTTATTCCCAATCTATCACTTGACTACATTGTGTATTCTTGGACAAATCCAGTCATCTTCATTAATGTGAATCCTATCTGAATAGTCTGAAGAGGCATAATAAAGAGAATCCGTCTTGGACCCTTGTGGCATACCTGAACGTTTATTGTGACACACAATTCCACACCACACAATTCAACACCACCCAGTATAATTACACTCCACATCATACCACTCAACGTAACATGATTCAACTCCACTTAATTCCAATGTACTCAATATCACATAAATACACCCCACATAAAACCAGTCTATACCACATAATAACAATCCACATAAATTCATCCCACACAATGCCTCATCATTCCAATCAGCATATTTTTACAACATCGCACAATTCAACTCCACACATTTCCATTCCACACAATTCAACAACTAACCACATAATTCAACTTAACAACACAATTACATAACACATCACATACATCTAATCCACACCACAGAACTCTACATCATGCCAAAAAATTCCAATCCAACCCACATAATCCCACTCCACACAACGTACTTCCCCTCCATAACACAAGGGTAAAAGAAATTGTCATTTACAACGCCAATAGCTCTAACTCTTATAAACACTTTGTCAATGGTTGTTAATTACTATTAGGTCTGAGGCCGAGGGGCCCAGCCCACTTTTCATCTCGTAGTACAGCACCACGCATCTCTTACCAGTAAAGCCGAGACCTCTCTTGAACCGCCAGTTACAGCACAGAAGTAACAAGTCCAAAATTGCCCTTGGAAGTCCGTTATTTCGCCCTCGTGCTGCCAGCGAGTAGGCCCAAACACACGCCCCTGAAGTCCTTTCTGCAAATCAAGTAGGTGGAAACGTGCTTCAATTGGTAGGACTTGCAACAACAGTGGATTGGCTAGCCCGTCTCTTATGGGATTGGTGAACGGGGTGTTATGGTAATTGTTAATTGGCTGTTACATTTGGCAGACTTTAATATGAAGTTATGATTGGTTGGCGTTTATGCTCGTGGCTCCCGCCCATACCAGCTGAGAGCCGTCCGGTGCGCAACCACCGAAACGTATCACCTTCAACGCAATCCTTAGCTTTCTCTCTGTTGCCGTTGGGACCCCAAAGTGACATTCGCTAGTGTGCAGAGATAAACCTAAGACAATTTTCTTCTTGCTTCTCACACATTCTACGTAATGAGCCTCTCAACACTTTAAAAAGCGGCAGTTATTTTAAGATGTGTTCCCGATTGTAGAAGCCAAAAAGTCTACCAACGGACTGAGAGCGAGGCAGCAGTTCGACGTGTCTCTAAATTCGGCTTATTCAACACTCTCCACGCAGGCCGCGTTTAAAACAGCGTATGGTAGTAGTCACAGGACTGATGTAACGTAGACCGTGGGCGAGCTACCGAAATCTTGAACTTGAAGTCTGGTTCTGTTGGATGCTCGAGTCCATAACAAGCCGAGCGTGCTTGGGGCTTCTGCCTCCTCCTCCACGTACCTGATGTGGCTTTAGGGCTAGAGTTGCAGACTGTTCATCTGGGTAACCTGGTTCAAGTCTCTGAGTCTGCTCCGCATTCTGTGGGTCTGGGCTTGTAACCTACTGGCTAGAGGTCTTTGAGACTGGTGGGGAATACACGGACTGAATTGCAGTAGTGGAACATCCACACATCTCCTTGTTGTATTATTCTCCTGCAATATGTTGGATATCTTACATTTGCTGGAAAGAAGCAGTACTCGGTGAGATAAATTGGACATTATCCCTGATGAAAAAACCCAAAATGTTTCGAGACAATCATAAGGAGTTTAGTATATTGCCTTTTCCTTCAAAACTGGCTTTGGAAAAAATCTGCTAATGCATTGTTTCTTAGAATTGATAGGGAGTACATAAAATATAAATCATAAATATATCTGACTAAAGGGATATTAATGAAGCGAAGACGTGTTTTAGTATTAATATAGATTACTGTTTTACATGGGCCTTTTCTACAAGGTCACCCCAGATTTTTGCCTTCCTCTGCTGAACTTACTTGTAACTCCTCAGTATTTGGTACTACATGTACCCAGGGCCTGTAAATTAAATGCTGCAAGTGGGCAGCAGCACTCATTGTGCCACACACTAAAGTAGACATGTCACATCTGAAAGAAGTGTCTGACACTTCTGCAAGGACACAGTAGTGTATTTCCAAATATGGAGAGCAGCCCAGTTACACTTTCATGTTCCGTTCTGTCACGAACCAATCTACCTGCTAGCATTCCATTACATTAGCATGGAATGTGAGCTACGTAAGAAACAACACAAAACATCCCCCTTTCAATATTCAAAATAGAACAAAACAGGAATAACATAATCAAAGATAACTTGACAACAGCTACCTACAAGATTAACAATTGTAATAAAGACTACTCTGCAGGATATCTTCAGGAGAATATTTATTTAACAAGCAGGTACACAGGATGCATCCACATATAATGAATTCTAACTGGTAACTGACACAATGCCATCCTAGAATATCATGATGTCATATAGAACATCTGTACCAGTAAGCTAGATACCATATTACTAAGATACCACATCTCCCTCCTTTATATAACGATAATAATGAATAACAATAAAGTATAATATGGAAAGAACAACTTAATAGAACACTATGGAGAACAAGGAATAGAAAGGAAAATGATAGCACATACTAATAGTAAATCAATAAGCAAGAAAAAGTAAAGGAAACTACACAGCAAGAAAAATAAATGGACATACTAAAAGTCAAAGTAGTAAGCATCTATAATACACCATCCCCTCACTTTGAAAATGCAGTTCACATAACATAACTCCTATACCTCACTGGTACGTTAATTACTCTCCCAATGCGTGTTGTCTGTACAGTGTTCCCAGAAGATAGAGAATTATCTCCAACAAGGATTGAAGGAACAATGGAACAAGAACTCGTCGAAGGTTTTCCCGAAGTAGAAGCAACACTGTTATCTGTGGCAGAATGCATGACTTCGTCCCACATCCAGTTCAATGAAGAAGAGTCAGTATATTTCCCAACATTGTTGGTGTTATTATACAATGACATTCTATTGTAATGCCACACATTTCCATCACTCAATTTAGCTGATTTAGAGTATGGTGACGTTACTTGTAAAGGTGATGAATATTTGCTGTCATCTTTCTTAACTTTATTTGGTAATTTCACCTTGACCCAATCACCAACTTCCAACCTTAAATCATTGGTATTATGCATTTGATAAAACTGGGTTTTGCCTGAATCATGCATTTTCCTTATGTTGGATCTAACCAAAAGCCGGTGACCATTTACTGAGGATTCTCTTCACATTCCACGCTACATTATCCTTGCAGAAGGGTTCTCGTCCCCTAAAGATCCTGAAAGGACTGTATCCAGTACCTGTGGGAGTGATTCTATACGCCCACAATGTGCATAACAATTCTTTTTCCCAGTCTTTTCCTGCTTTTTTTGCAGCTTGAATACTGTCCATAATCACTCTGTTGAATCTGTCAACACAACCATTACCTGCAGGATTATAAACTGGAGTGCACTTCTTACAAATGCATTCCTTTCTAAAAACTTCAAGTATTTTTCAGAAGATGATTGAGGACCATTATCACTCAGAATTTCCTTGGGAATACCTTCACGAATGAACAAGTTTTGTAATACATTCACAACATGTTTGGTGTAAAAAATATCCGTAATATCCACTTCAGGCCATTTTGAATACTCAGCAACGATTACAAGAATATGTTTAATGTCACCATCCTTGTTTTCAATGGGACCCAACCAGTCTATACAAAGATTCTCCCATGGATTCTCTGGAATAGATCTCAATCCTAGAATAGGTCTAAGTGTCTTGAGAGATTTGTCAGAATTAGAACATATTACACAGTCTCTAACAACATTTTCAGTGTCTTTATCTAAGCCAGGCCACCAATACAGCATTTTAATTCTAGCTTTCAGTTTAGAAATCCCCAAATGTCCTTCGTGGTTGATTTTCATTATCCTCATCCTCAAGGTGGTGAGCACTAGAATTCTATCGCCCCTGAAAATGTATCCATTATCGTCAATAGACAATTCATATTGGATCTCCCACATAGCTCTTAGATCTCCTAGTAAATTGTTCTTGCTAGGCCATCCATTAGAGATGAAGTCTGTGACCTGCGATAAACCAATGTCTTTTGAAAAACCATCATCCCATTCTTCTTTGGAAATAGCGTTGGTGTCATTAAATACAATAGCTACACTAAAATGTTCAGATTCCATGTATGTATCAGAATCTTGCGGAATAGGAGACCTGCTTAAGTAGTCAGCAACTTGATTATTCTTTCCAGGAAGATACTCAACATCATAGTTAAAATCTAATAATTTCAAACTCATTTTTGCAATCCGAGGAGTAGCTTTGAGTATTCCCTCTGACGTTAAAACTTTAAGCAGTGGTTTGTGGTCAGTGCGAAGAGTAAATCTAGTGCCCCAAACAAATTGTCTAAACTTGGAAGTGGCACAAACTGTAGCAAGCATCTCTTTTTCTATAACAGAATATCTTACCTCTGAAGGATAAAAGTGAACGTGAACCGAATGCAATCGTTATCTCCTTACCATTATCATTAATTTGTGATAGAACAGCCCCCAACCCTCTATCACTAGCATCAGTTGTAATGATGCTGTGTGCCAGACAGTCAAAGGCTTGAAGAGGAAGGGCACGTGCAAGGTCTGCTTTGTAAAGTTACCACGTTTGACCTTACGCGATGACATCACACGTAGTTGACGCTTCGTTCTATTGTTTGCATGATCAATGACGTGGCAAGCAAGTTGGAACGAGAGGCGTACAGGTGAAGAAAGAACGTTGCCGCTCGATTGAAAAATGCTTGGGGGGCAAGACGTGTAACTGTAAGTATCTTTCTGAAAAATATAAAACACAAATGTGGCTACTCACACAATTGCCTGAGTTCTCGGATGTAGATGAAGTCCATATTCACATTTTAGTCTTTATCCGAGAATAGTTTGCACATAAGATTCCCGTTTCCAGACCAGATACAATGACGCTAAAAAAAAAAATAATTGCAGCGTGAAATCTTTTTTAACGGGGAAGGTTATACATTAAAATCCTCATTATGGTGAGCAATGTTCTCCGGTGGTTTTGTTGGTTTCACTGCTCATACTTTATATAAAAAAAAATCAATATTCTTGCTTGCAGTCCGGGTTCTTCTTCTCAAGAATAAAAGATTAAATATCCTGTCTTGTCGCCGTTGTAATAAAGACTGCTCTGCAGGATATCTTCAGGAGAATATTTATTTAACAAGCAGGTACAGAGGATGCATCCACATATAATGAATCCTAACTGGTAACTGACACAATGCCATCCTAAAATATCATGATGTCATATAGAACATCTGTACCAGTTACCTAGATACCATATTAGTAAGATACCACAACAATAAACAAAAACCAACACAGGTGTCATAAAATACACCAAAGAAATTATCAATATGACAATGCAAAACTTTCAAATAGATACATCATCACTTGTGTAGTCCTTCATCCATTCAGGGGACTTTCGCTCCCTTTTAGGCACAAGCCTATACCACTTAAGGTATCCTCCTGCGAAGATCCCACCTGTAAAGGATAAACCTCAGCACACGGAGTGCTCTTATTATGTTTAGACATCTTGCCACAAGACATCTGTGGAGAAGCATCCCCATAAGTGGTATTTCTCTCTACACCGTCCTTGAAAAGAACATCATTCTCCTCAAGCATGTCACCAGGAAGATAGTACTCAACCAGATTTCTCATTCCCTTTATGTCAGCATTCATTTTCAAACTGCTACTTTTAACTATTCTTTTAAGATTCCACACCCTGCCATCACTCAAGTGAACAGCATTACCCAGCATTTCAGTTACCACAATAGTTTCTTAAAATTGACCTCCTTGGAAATTTTCCCTAGTTTCTTTACTCCGACCAACACTCACCTCCACAATGTTGGTATTATGTTTGAGATTATAACATATTTTATGCTTCAGCTGGTTCTATTTCAACCTTTCTTTAACCTCCTCGATTTTCCAATGCTCCACACAAGACTTCAGCAACCACAATGGATTGTTCTTGATCCTGGGATTCCTACCATTTATCATTACAAAAGTACCCAATCCTTTAGCCTCATTCTAGGATACCCTGTAAGCCCAAACAGCTTACTCTAATTGGACCTTCCAAGGTAAACCACCCTTCACCGCCAATTGAATTACATTCTTTATAACACTGTTGAAACGCTCAACCATACCATTTCTTCTACAACTATACAATGTGGTTTTATGCTTAACACCAATCCTTGTCAAATATTCCTTAGCCTTATTAGAAAGAAACTAACAAGTATCGCTTAAAACAGATTGATGAATGCCTTTAGAATTAAATACATCATCCAGAAATTTCAGAATAGAATCTGTGTCAATATTATTTAGCACTTCCACATCTGGCCACTCCGATAACAAATCAATGAAACTATGATATACTTTTGAGAATCACCTACAGGACCCATAATAATAATCAAACACATTACCAGGGAAATGTAGGAGTAATCCCAGCTAACATGGGAGGTCTAACAGTTCTGAGAGACTTCTCAGTCATAGCACAAAGTAAACATTCCCTCACAAACCTCTCTATATACAGTGCCCATACAGGTCACAGTACAGTGATTTTGTACCTCTTGCTTGGTTCTAACTACCCCAAAAGGACCTTAATGACACAAATCAACAATATCTTGACACACAGAACTAGGAGGCACAACTGTCACCACTCGAGATTACATTGCCCAAAACGGATAACTCGGATCGTACTTGCCAAAATTGTGTCACACTTCCATCTAGGGAATTTCTATTTAGGCAACCTTTTTTGTATGTAACCTAACACCAACCTCAAAATATGTTCTTTATCATACTCAATAACCTATTTTTCCTTATTGATAGCCACGGGACCCCAATCATGAATATGTGCCGCCTGATATTAAATCCACAATTCATTTTTGCACTCTTCCAATTATTTGGGTACCCTTGATAAAAAATCAGCCACTGCGCTAATCTTCCCAGGAACATAAAACATGTTGTTGTAATCTTGCATTTTAACAGATAGTATTGCCAACTGGGGAGGCCCTTCCATAGTCAGTATCCTCACTAAAAGTTTATGGTCGCAGCTAATTGAATAAGGATGTCACCCTGAAAGAATATGACCCATCGATTTTACAAAAGTATTGAAACATTAATCTCAGGAAAACTGTAGTGGCCGAGGCCAGGTTGACAGGTATACACTTAAATTGGAAGCAAACAATAAGAGTAATAAAAGCTGTCAGCCCCATTTAATCAACTGTCAATGGTATTTGATGATATGGTGATGATAGATCAACAGTGGAAAACCACTTTGCCCCATTCAATAGCGTTAATATTTCATTTAATTAATCCTTGGTAATGGAAATTGGTCAACAACTATGTTGTTTTTAAGGTGATGTAAGTCTACACAGTCTCAATTTTCCATTACTGCGGCGTGCCACATCCAAAGGAGAAACACACACAGGCAAATGCACAGGTTCAATAATGTCTGTTTCCACTAGCTTGTCCAATTCTCTTGTGATTTCATCGCTCAAACCAAATGGGATGTTTCTAACTGTGAACTATGCAGGTAAGAAGCACGTAGGACACTGCTTTTAGAGGGTTCAGTCAGTGTTTTAATGGGTAACCATGAACCGTGACGTTACAAAATAAATGAAATAGTTCCTTCTCTTCAGGATAAACAAACAAGTACAAAGTCTCTTGGACGTCTTTCCAACAGGTAGTCTTCCGGTAGACAGGCGACGTTCTCGTCATAGGTGGGCAGACTCCGAGGACACAGCCGGAATTGTTCCCGACATGAAAGAAAGAGAAAAACAGGACCACGATTACTGGCAATACTGGGCACTATGACCTAAGAGAGGGGAGCTGGGAGTGAGGGTATCACCTGGAACCAACACCGGGTGTGAGTTTCCTTAAAGACAACTGTGTGAGACCAGGGTGAACTCGGGAAGTGAAGAACCCCGAACAGTTGAAAGGCAGACTCGAGTCCTCCCTCAGTCCTCCCCTATCCCCGTACCCGCCCGTGAAGTGAGCAGACCCTTTAGCCGGCCCCGTACCTTGGTTAGCCACACTTCTCCAGAAGTGCGGCGGGGCGGCTCGTGGGAACGTTGGCCTCCTGGCGTTCCTTCTCCGTTGGATTGTTCGTCTTCCGCTTCTCCTTCCTGTTGCAGACTCCTCTCCGTAGCGCTCGGCGTCTCCTCCGTTGATCCCCGCCCGGCTTTCGCGCCGTCCTCTTCCTGTAGGCAGGCTTTCACCTCCGCCCTGCTCACGGATTGGGCAGCAGTCGGTGATGTCACGGCCGACACGTCCTCCTCTGGGAAAGTCCAGGCCACGTTAAAGGGGCCGCAGGAATCCTGTCCACGGGGCGGAAACGAAGATGTATTAAGGTCCGGCTCCTGTCCAGCAGCCCCGTGACACTAACATAATGTATTTTCGGGCACGCTCACTCCTTTAAGATAATCTTGTGTTCAAATCCTTGCAAACAACCAATAGTCCGATTAAATACTGTTAGACCTGACAGGCTTAGGATGTCTTCCCCCAACTTTTTGCCTGCCTCCCTCCATTTGTCTGGTCTTGTTTTTACTGGTTTTAGGACTCTCTGTACCGTATCACTGCTAACTGGTGCTAAAGTGCTTTTGCTTTTATTTTATTGAAACTTTCAACAATGATAAACAATCAATGTCTCAGCGTATGCAGCGTATGTGTAGCCATATCGTAGACAGTAATACAATATCATAATTCACAGGACACCCTGAATAAGAAAAAGAAGTGACAGTAAGCAATGCAGAAAGATACACTCAACCATAGGGCAACGAGGAGGCATACGGAAGAGTAAGGAAGCAGGTCATGGGATCACCAAAAGTAACAGTATATGCGGAGTGTCGGGGGATCCAGCAAAGGGCACCAGGGGGTGCTAAGAGAGAGAGGGTGTAGCTCACAGGGCCAGCACAAGTAAGGGCCTTAGCACAACAGCAATGTGCGAAAGTCCGAGGGGAAGTGGGAGTAGGTCTCAAGACTCGTCTACCGCAGTAAGCGGTTGTTCTAGCAAGTAGGTCTGTAGTGGGCCCCAAATATCACGGGGATGCAAGGAGTGAGGGTGTAATTCTGCAAATGTACCAAGTTGGTTCTGCCAGAGAATCAGGTCCCCCAGCCAGTCCTTAAATTTAGGTGCCCGGCCCCGGCCCCATCTCAGATGGCATATTTAATTTACTAATAAGTCCCTGATAAAGTGCACCACATTTGCCTAGGATCTTTAAAATAAATGCTACTAGTGGGCCTGCTGCATTGATTGTGCCACCCACATAAGTAGCCCCTTAACCATGTCCCAGGCCAGCCATTGTAGAGCCGGTGTGTGCAGTTTTACACTGCCATGTCGATCTGTACACTTCTGGACATGTGACCACTGTGACCGGAAGAAGAGGATCGGCTATACTGCTCAAAGACTGCCACTCATCTGCAATTGCTGTTTGCTAAAGTCTTTGCTTGCTGTGTTGCCCTGCTACTCTCTTTCTGCCTGGGTGAGAAGGACTGAACCTGCATCACTTGAAGCCAGAGTGACTCCAAGCGCTTGCAGGCTTGCCGACTGCTGCCTACGCCTCAGGGAGACAAAAGACTTAGAACCCTCCTGTTCCACACCTTGGACTCATCTGCTAGTGAGTCTGTCCTTCCAAGTGATGACACCCCAGTCCTAGACCCTTGGAAAAGGACCTAGGGGTTTGTTCTCGTGGAACCAACGTATCTTATGCTGTGAAAGCAGACTCGCCGCTGTTGCAGGAACTGGACTGGCGTATTGTACTCGGAACCACTGCTTCAGAACCGACGCATCGCAGTCACTGCGTGGAGAAGATAAAAAAAAACGCTGCAATCTCATTATTTCCTCTTGCGTGATATGAAGGCACTCGGTTTCTGGGACGCCGTATGAGGAGACTGACTTTTCCAAAAGGTGAGCCATGGGGGTTTTTCGGAACTACACAGGGCTATATGGGTATTGCGAAGTACTTTTGGGGTGCAGCGGTATATCTTTGCTATCCGGATCTCCCTAGATAAATATCGACCCTTGTGGAAAGACTATGAGATTAGCGTATTTGATATATTTACTTCCATGCCGATCTCGAGATGAGGTAAACCGGGCGGTTTTGCCTCATCCAAACCTCCGTTTGAACTAATTTGGTTCTCATCATATTTATGTCCTGATTAATGATGACCAAGCACTCTGAGACAGAAAGAGAAATTGTTAATATCAAGACCTCTTAGGGGCTACGAAGACCTTTTTGAAAAAATTAAGAAGGGTTTTTTCCATATGATTTATGCGTCTCGAGATGTATCTCGAGACGAGTTAAACCGAATGGTTTTATTTCCCCCTAGGTGGCTGTGAATTGTAGTAGATATTATATGCACGTCCTGGGTGATGATGGGCATGGACTCTTTTGTCATCTAGTATACTAACTATGAATGTGAGGTCATTTGTAGGATGTATAGGTGGGGACTAAGAGAGAACAGAGATTATTTTATGACGGCGACCTAATTTGTCTTTTTCCGAAATACTGATATATGTAGCAAGACATAAAATCTATTAAGCTAGTGCCAACAGATGACGTAGGGCTGATCTTATGTCACTGATATACCATTATTATGGATTTGCAGACCGGATTGTTCCCCCCGTTTCCCGTACTGTCGCATCTATATTAAACATCCCTCTCATTGTTTGACAGTTGTTTTTATTAATACAGAGATGTAGGGTGGTTAGTATATATATTGACCATTCGGATAATTAATTTGCAGGTTGCAGCAGTGACTTCTACGGAATAATCACTTTCAAACAAAAAAAGGAATCCATTTTGAAATGAAAAAACAAACTTGATGACATTTCATATATTTGAAAAAAAGGTCAGTCTGGTCATATATTGTGGAACTAAGCACTCAGGGCCCGATGTAGGTAGGCAAATACCGGTCGGAAACGGCCGAAAATACCGATTTTCGGCCGTTTCTGACCGGTATGTGGATATTGAGATGTAGGGGCATGTAAAATTACAGCATCAGTAATTTTACCGATTCTGTAATTTTACCGATTCGGTAAAATACCGAATTGGTAAAATTACCGATTCTGTAATTTTAGATGTAGGTAGCACTGTTTTCAGTGCTACAAGGGTTTAAGAATTCGTTATTTACCACCAACTAGAAGTTGGTGGTAAATAATGAAAACCCTTCAAAAAGCATTTTTTTGCTTTAAAAATTGTGCCATGTTGCAGACATACATGCCCTAAGGGCATGTATGTCAGCAACATGTGCACCCATGCACAATGGAGGGGTGCAACAGGGTGTCAAAGTGACACCCTGCCACCCTTCAATGTTTCCCCCAATTACCGAATCGGTATTTTCCGATTCGGTAATTGACATTGATTCCTAGGCCTATAGGAATCAATGACAATTACAGACTCGGTAAATACCGATTCATTAATTACCGAATCATACCGATTCGGTAATTAATTCGGTAAATATACCTACACCCCGATTGCCAGTTCTTAAATACCGAATCGGTATGATTCGGTATTTAAGAATCGGTAATCTGGGATTACCTACATCGGGCCCTCAATCTTATATAATGGTCTATATGTTTATGGCTGTCCTTGATTATTGTGTCTCCTCCTACAGGAACTATGAGAGTCTCCTATTCTTAATCATCATACTTAGTGGGATAGAATATATATCACAGGAACCTTCCCTCCATGGCACTTTAGAAAAATTAGAAGGTAGGTCTCCTTAGAGTGTAGAATTAACTATGAAGATAAAATAAACATCGTATTCTGAGAGTTTGCTTTTCCATGTATATATTTTAGGAACAGTAATATTTGAGTAAACTGGACTGCCGAAAATTTCTGGATCTTGAAGGAAGATAGCTGCTACATACTTTATGGGTCAAAAGTAAGTTGACTCTATTGCTATTATAGGAAAAGAACTCTAGTACGCCATTCTTGTTGTGTTTTAGGACTTCCTCCTTTTATCTTCAAAGGATCCATAATATAGTGCAGTTATTAAAAAGATGAATTGGTGAGATTTAGGATATCTGTGCTAGGAACGGCTTCTTTGAAATTTTCTTTCCCTTATGTGTTTTTTCTTCTCCTGTTCTACCTTTTGGGTGACGGCTTTTCTTTTAAGTGACGAATGTTTTAAGTTTTGACCTTGATAAGTCAATTAATCTGTATGTTAGTTTTCTGCCATAGGTGGCTATGTCCATCTTTGTGTGTCTGTCAACCAGTTCAAGTAAAAGCAAATGAACTATGGCTCTAAAAATGATGTTCTGTACATACGCACAACAACATATGTTTTGTGATTTCAGATCCCCTGCTTTTGGTTTACATGGAATGATTTGCATATGGCTGGGTCTGAAGTGGGGTGGCGAAGTGAGCTAAAGAACTTTGATGGATTCAACCCAGATCTGTGACCGGGGGTGATTCTCTGAAAAGTTTCAGCCGTCTGTTCATCATCTCCTTATGTTTGCTTTGTTCACCGTAAGTTGGCAGAGTATGCCCAGACGTGTGTCCCCTGCTCCCTTTGCTACTGGATTCAAGCTGGCCTGGCTAATGAGGTGTGTTACCTCGAAAATAGTCCCAGGATGCTAGTTTCCGGTCTAGGGAAGACCTGGATTGGCAGTTCTGGCTGGAGAGTTCCAGTAAGGAACAGGGTCAAGAATGATTTGCATATGTCTAGGTCTGTAGTGGGATGGCAAAGTGAGCTAAAGAATGGTGAAGGATTCAACCCAGATCTGTGACTAAGGGTGAGTGTCTGAAAAGGATCTGCGCTCCTTCTATCATCTCCTTGGGTTTGCTTTGTTCGCTCTAAGTTGGCAGGGTATGCCCAGATGTGAGTCCCTTGTTCACTTTGCCACTGGATTTAAGCTAGCCTGGCTGATGAGGGGTGATACCATGAAACCGGTCCCAGGATGCTTGGTTCCGGTCTAGGGAAGCCCTGGGTTGGCAGTTCAGGCAGGACTGTTCCCATAAGGAACAGGATCAAGACTGATTTGCATATGGCTGGATCTGAACTGGGGTGGTTAAGTGAGCTAAAAGATGATGATGGATTAAACCCAGGTCTGTGACTGGGGGTGAGTGTCTGAAAAGTTTCAGCACTCCGTCCATCATATCCTTGTGTTTGCTCAAGATATATATACCATCATAAGATTGAAGGAATTTTTTTTTTATATGTACAGTTTCCGTTAAGCAGACCTGTTTTCAAACACAAATTTAAAATGTTTGAACCCTAAGATGTCAATCCTTTCACCACTGTGTCCATCCGGGTGAATATCAGAAGTAAATAATGTTTCCCCAACTTTAGATTAAAAATATTATTTCCAAATTTCCTCATTAATAATAGTAAAAGGGGATCCTGAGTCAGCAAATATACTCAACTGTACACCCTAAATAGTCATCTGACATTCTGGTTTAAACCCAATTTGTCCTCAATTCTTTTTGTTAATTAATTACTCAAATAATCATCCCCTTTAGAGTTCTTGTCTTCTGAATCTGAAACTGCCACACACTTTCTCAAAGTGTCCCAACACACCACATACAGTACATTTAACTTTTCTGGCCGGGCATCCTTTGAAGAAAGCCAAATGTTCCAAAGTTCCACACCGGTAACACTTTGGTTGTTATTTAGCTTTCCCTTTTACTCTAGTACTAATATTTACTTTTCTACTCTGTGCAGATCTGATTTTACAGACTATATTCACCTCCGTCTCCACTTCTTTTAATGAAATGGTGCAACAAGTAGAAATTTCAGCCTTGCGCACAATAGCTAAAATGGTATCCCGGTCAGTGTCACCATTCACCCACAGTCTATCTTGAATTGACGAATTACTGCCATGCATCACTACTTGATCTCTAATAAAATCCTTGCATAAATTCCCAAACCCAAAATCCATAGCCAACTTCCTCAACTCACTCACATACTCATCAATAGATTTATGTTTGCTTTGATTCTTCTTGAAGAACTTAGAACGAGTAATACCAACACATCATTTAGGTACCTAGGGCCCGATTCACAGAACTAACTTACGACAAAATCCTAAACTTACTACTTTTGGTATTCACAGAACGCATTTAGTAGCCTTAAATTAGGATTTTGTCTTAAATTAGGATTTTGTCTTAAGTTAGGATTTTGTCCTAAATTAGGATTTGTCTTAAATTAGGATTTTGTCCTAAATTAGGATTTTGTCTTAAATTAAACTTAAATTTAACTTAAGTTTGTCTTAAATTTAACTTAAGACAAAATCCTAATTTAAGACAAAATCCTTATTTAGGATACAATCCTAATTTAAGACAAAATCTTAATTTAGGACAAAATCCTAACTGAAGGCAAATCCTAACTTAAGACAAAATCTAAATTTAGGACAAAATCCTAATTTAAGACAAAATCCTAATTTAAGACAAAATCCTAATTTAAGACAAAATCCTTATTTAGGATACAATCCTAATTTAAGACAAAATCTTAATTTAGGACAAAATCCTAACTGAAGGCAAATCCTAACTTAAGACAAAATCTAAATTTAGGACAAAATCCTAATTTAAGACAAAATCCTAATTTAAGACAAAATCCTAATTTAAGACTACTAAATGCCTTCTGTGAATACCAAAAGTAGTACGTTTAGGATTTTGTCATAAGTCAGTTCTGTGAATCGGCCCCATAGTAGCTATCCACATGAATAACAGCAGCATGAAATACATCAATATCCCGCACACCCTGAGATTTCTTTTAAATCTGCCAAATATTTTTAAGACTTAACCCCTTCACTGCTAGGACTGTCAGCTCCCTCCCCCCGTTGCTATGCCTTTTTTTGCTATTTGAGATAGTTTGCGCTTACGCCCCTGTAACTTTTTGACCACTGAAGGTATCCACGCCAAATTTGCGTCCTTTTCTTACAACATCATGTGGATTTGAAAGGTATGCAGGGTTTGTTGATTCCTTGGAGGGGACCCAGGAATTAGCCAAAATACAGCCAAATTTAGTTTTTGGGGGGAACGATTTGAAAAAAGTGCTGACGATAAAAGCATCTGTTTTTTTTCCCTGCAAATGGTATCAACAAAGGGTTTGTGGTGCTAAAATCACCATCTTCCCAACTTTCAGGGGCAGACTGACCTTTGCTATTTTTCGTGCTTTCAACCTCCTTCCAGTTAATGGTAGAAATAGCAATAATGGATCCTGAAAAGCTATACATGTAAAACAAGTAGACACAATTCTGAATTGAGCAAGTGATCATTTGTGTAGATCCTTCAAGGATTTTATAGAAACTAACAGTTGAAAATAGTAGACATTGATAATGAATTAAAAAAAACAGCCATTTGTGCCAAAGTTTTCACCTGTAACTATTTCTAAGTATGACAGATCTTTTAAAGCAATATAGTGTTACATCCGCTGGACCCGTCTGGTTGTGGGGATATATAGGACTTGTAGGTTCACCAAGAACCCGACGAACCCTGAGCCAATAACTGAACAGTGTCTTGCAAAGTTTTTTTATTGTGTACCGGGTATAAAGCAATTAATTTGGGAACATATAAACAGTGAAAAATTGGTATAAAAGACAGCTGTATATTTCTGAAATGGGACATAATATAGAGTTTAGAAACTGTAACTAATTTCACATCTCCAAAATTGTGGGTACTCATACTAGCATGTGAATTATAGGAAATTTTTCAAAGTGATTTATTTTTTACACATTGTCTTACATTTGGAAGGCAGAAATGCATCGAAAGTCAATAGGTAATAATAGTTGCTCTACAATTCTGTGTTTCCATAAGTGTCCCGATACAAATGGTACCTCATTTGTGTGGGTAGGCCTAGTGCCCGTGACAGGAAACAGCCCAAAACGCAACGTGGACACACTACATTTTTACAGTGAAAACTGACCCTTTTTTCCAAAGTGCCTAGCTGCAGATTTTGAACCCTAGCTTTGCCGGCACCTAGGGAAAACTAGCAAACCTAAACATTTTTAAAAACTAGACACCCAGGTGAATCTAGGATGGGGTGAATTGTCCGGCTCTCACCAGGTTCTGTTCCCCAGAATCCCTGGCAAACCTTAAACTTTGGGAAAAAAACACATTTTACTCACATTTATGTGATGGAAAGTTATGGAATCTGCATGGACCCACAGACTTCTACCCACCCTGCATTCCAGAAAGTCTTCCGAGAAAAATGGTACCTCACTTGTGTGGGCTGGCCTAGTGCCCGGACAGGAAACGGCCCAAAACGCAATGTGGACACACCACATTTTTACAGTGAAAACTGACCCTTTTTTTGCAAAGTGCCTTGCTGTAGATTTTGAACCCTAGCTCTGCCGGCACCTAGGGAAAACCTAGCACACCTATTCAATTTTGGGAACTAGACACCCAGAGAAATCCAGAATGGGGTGACTTGTGGGGCTCTCACTAGGTTCTGTTACCCAGAATCCCTTACAAACCTCAAACTTTGTAAAAAAACACATTTTCCTCACATTTCTGTGATGGAACGTTCTGGAATATGCATAGATCCACAAATTTCCACCCACCCCGCATTTCCCAAAGTCTTCTGATAAAAATGATACCTCACTTGATGGTCATGTATACTTTTGTTGAGGAATTGTTCAATGTCAGCAGTTCACCATAGAGCTGGACAAATTCAAAGTCCTTTCTCCCCCCCCCCACCACCTAATGTGTATTCCAAAATGAGGCTTGACAGGTAAAGGCTCTCACACGTTGTGTAGCTCCAACTCACTAGACGCTGCTCACAAGTCACGGTGACAAGTTCAAGCCAGGACAATGGCCGTAGTGCACGTCACCACTATGTTTTAGCTATCCAAAAATCCTCTGAAATATCCCCACTGGAGCGGGGAATGCCACACACAAAGTCTGACTGGGAAGTGGGAAGATATTCGGAGGAAAGGCAGGTAGGATAGTTTCCGGCTTGTCCTCTCGCTTTCGACTGCTCTCCCCCACTCACCATCAACTCTTCTATAGTTTACTTCCAAATGTACAGAAATGTGGAGAGTAGCCCGGTAATACGTCTGTGTCCTGTTCTGTCACTAACCAATCTACCTGCTTGCATTCAATTACATCAGCTTGGAATGCGAGCTACATAAGAACCAACACAACAAGCATTTTAAACATATCTCAGGTCTGCCACTGCAGCCTTAGTGCAGTATTAAACTGTCATTTCTTTTATTGTGTTTTCACTTCATTACTGTTTGAGTGCTGCATAAATACTTTACACAATGTTTCTAAGTTAAGTCTGGCTGTTTTTGCCCCAAGCTTCCAGAGGGTTAAGCACCGGTTAATTCAGTGACTTTTGTGGTTCACCCTGACAAGGACTGTATTTATTATTTGAGTGTGGCTTCCACCCCTCTAAACTAGCAACCCAATTTGTCAAAATTTCCCTTTCCTACATTGCTGCTGAATGTTTTAAAATGTAGGCTATACAAAAGGGGGTGGTGATGAACGGAGCATCTGAAACAATCAAACACTCACACCCAGTCAAAAGATCTGGGTTTAATCCATCACCGTTCTTTAGCCTACTCTGCCACCCCAGTTCAGACAATTTAGGCTAGGCTGTTATCTTATCTTTATGCGGCCTGAATTTTGTAGTAAGATATGTATGAACAAAGGGGACTGTCCATGCCTAATGAATTCTAAATGCGCTTTAACCTATGTATCAATTGATTATCTATTGTAAAGGATATTGTAGTGTAGTTCCTATATTCCCAATAGGCTCTGCGCATTGGAATAATATATCCTGTAGTTTAGACGTAGGACTGAGGTCGACTAGGTCTCTACCGAATATATTAAACTTAATTGTGAGTGCCAGCTAGCTCAGAGGTCACTAGAAACTTTCTCGAATTCACAAGAAGGGATTAGTTTCTGACAACCGCATAAACATGACAACTTTGTTTCCCAAGAATAAGAAATCAATATCTAGAGTCGCGGAAACAATAGATAGCTATTTTACTCAGTCAATCGTGCATGCTTCGTTTCACCAGAGGTGCTGAGAAATAGAGAGACGGGCGTTTTCAATAAAAAGTATTTATTGAACAGTCTTCTTTCTCAAGCATAAGAAATGTACTGCTACAATCGTAATACTGGTTATAAAGTACAATGCGTACAGTACGAAGAGTATTATAAAATAATACTGTAAAAGTATGATATGGTTTCTAAGCCATAAAATACCTAAAATACATACAGTGATAAATAATGACTAAAAGTACTCAAGTGGCGCTTCTAAAATACGCCTACCCCGGTGTACCTAACCTAAGTCTTGTTAGATAAACATGAGAGGGAGCTTCCCCAAAGGATAGAACATCATACAGTAAGAATCAACCAAGAACACCCACAGAAAGGCTGAAATATTTTAGAAAAATTATTTTAAGTTGATCATTTGTGATAAAATTATTCAGACCATAATTAATCAAGGTCAGCTTCAGATATACAAAAATTCTTTAGATATCTAAAGAATTTTTGTATATCTGAAGCTGACCTTGATTAATTATGGTTCTTGGTTGATTCTTACTGTATGATGTTCTATCCTTTGGGGAAGCTCCCTCTCATGTTTATCTAGTAATTCTTCCCTGGTGGGTTGCTCCCCTTGCCTGTGGCTCTTTAGGTTTACAGGGTCCCTCTTTCGTATATTTTGCCTAACCTAAGTCTTGTACAAGGGAAGAAGTAAGTGAGGTGTAGCTTAAGTTTAGTATTCTTTGCCAAGAATCTATTCCAAGAATTCTCTAAGGGTCTAATCAGCTCCGTACCTTGCTTTTAGAATGAATGAGGTCTTGTATCTCTCTCTCAGGACGCAATTTCCCAGCAACCCGCAAGGGTAGCCTGGAAACACTGGAGCTGGGTTTCTCGGCAGGAGAAAGTACAGCGTCTCTCAGTGCGTCAGCTAGAGGGTCGGCTTCCTTCGGCACTTGCTGCAGCAGGGCGAGTCGGGCAAGTAGATAGTCGGACTGCTCCAAACCACCGTGTGTTTGTCTGGGCAAATGTAGGCATATTTATACCTTGAAGGTGCCGAGTTTGACATATGATTGGACATAATAAAGTCATCAAAGACTCAGTTCTTTGAAAACTCCATGATTTCCTAGATAAATTAGTATTCAGGCAAGGGGAAGTCCCTAGCTGCTGAAGGCGGGTTTCTCTAAGAAATTGTTGTTGATTCTCAGAACTTAGTGGAAGTAGCCATAAATATGGTAATGATTTCTATGCCTATATAAGGATCGGGTAATTTATACCTATATATGGGCATGAATTGGGAAAATTGCACTAGGGTTCTAGATTCCTACACAACACCCACTCCACGATATTAAGTTCAATAAAACTAAATGTATAAGCACTAAACATATCTAAGGCAAGTGTTTACAATGCCACCCAAAATACAAATTGCATTTGAAAGGTTTGTTCACATGAAATGAGTATAAACTGTATGAAAAAATAGGTCTCAACCGATATGAAGCATAGTATGAGAGCATACATTCTAACATTTATGAAAGACAAAATTACATTCATGAAATGTCTCTTTCAGGTACAGAAAAAAAAAATTGAGACTATCCCATAGCATAATATTTAAACTGTTTCTTTTTTTAGGACAAGGCCAAATATTGTCATTAGGAAGTTTTCAAAAGAAATCTTGTTCTCTAAGAATAGTTCTACTTTAAGCAGATTACTCTGTGCCAACAAGTTCTATTTTGGAAAAAGTTCACATTTGTTAGACGGTTTGTTTTGAAAAAACGAAGGCCGAATTTCAGAGTTCAGGGAACGCTGTGTGAATTAGTCAAAAGTTATTCTCGGTGTCAGGAGAAAACATCAGATTGTCTAGGCTGGCAAAGAAACCGTCTACCATAGTAGGCGAAAGTGGAACCACTTCATGTAGCAGGTCAAATGTGCATAGATGAGGATCATCGCCGTCAGCGTTTGATGCATTAGCAATGTCCGCAGTAGGTGGTACCTGTGTGCCAGTAGTGTCACGTATCTCACCCTCAGTTAGACTTGCCGGTGAGACCTCAATGAATGCCAGCATCAGAATAGGTAGCCGTTGGGGGCAACACGATGCATGAGTCGTTACCGGACCTAGCAAAGCGTCAAAATCCGATGGCAGGACTGATGGGAGTGTAAGACAAACGTCCAACACGCATTCTTCTCCGCAAAGCAGGCATCGCAGAACAGGTAAGATGCAATCTTGCAAGATTGGTCTGAACGAAAGGAACCAAGTTGTATTCAGATCCCTTAAACGAGCCAAGCCAAGAATCTGTGTAATTCTCCCACGATACCTCATGGCAAGGAGGGCTTCTTCCATGGCAGTCTGGGTATCGCTGGTCACTGGACTTGCCGTATCGGAGCAGAAGGAATAAAAACAGAATTCCTGCTACGAGTCCCAAGAAGAGTGCATGAAATTAGGAAAAATGCCGAGGACTGCTTCAAACGGTGCTAACAGTCCCGAAAAAAGCGTCTTAAATACATGTGCGATGCCACTGGTATCAGACATATTTAAGATTTGACTTAAAATGTTTGCGAAATGTACTGGGCAGTTTGTTGATAATAATCTGCGCTGCGCCGGGACGCTCCTTGGCTGGAGTATCTGCGCGCATAATAAATTAATATAACATAACATAACATAACATAATGCATGTATCTGCAGAAGTCCTTGCAACTTGCAAGATCATACGTTTCTCTAGACGAGGTCAATGGCACATTTTTTTGTAAAAGAATGTCTTTCATTCTGCTTAAAGTATCAAGTCGTATAGAAGAGATATTCAGTTAAGGCCATAACTCCGTCTCCCGTTCTGTCTTACTTTTTGGATACAATACTTGCATAAAAGTGACCCTGGATGACACCCTAAGTAGATACGCTCTTCCTGGCAACATGCCACAACAGCTGTGGTAATTGAGCATAACATAGCTGCCATTGGATAGCTGCCTGAAAATTGGTTCTATCACTGTGGAGAGTGAACCGTGCAGGTGGCAAAAGATGTTATTTGTAGAACCTTCGCAGGCTCCGTGTAAATTAATACCTTAGCACAAAAGTGTACCACTTAGTGAGTTCTTACAATTTTTACCACTAAGGAATACCTCCTTTCCCCCAGTCCAACATTTGTGTGTGTAAGGTAAATTCCAGGTCGACTTAATGTATTCTTTATCCAATCTTTCATACAGGCCCGCTGGTATATGCTGTAGACAATACTGAAATTGGAAAATCGTCACTGGTATCGTGATGGTGCAATGTATTATCCATTCAATGACACGCTTCTCAGAAACTGTCAATGGTAATCTTTCCAGTTTCTCAATGCTCAGCACCGTATAGTCTGCTCCTCTTTGTGCCAAAGAGATTTCTTTATCTGTAAGGTTAAACACAGTAAATAATGACGTGGTATTGATTAGACGCCATGGCACGTAGCCTGAACGAAGATTTTGTAACGTCCAGCCTAGCAGCATTATAGAATGTAATTGAGACTGGCCATGTTGTAACATTAGCAAGTCTTGCTCTATTATGTCAATTGCAGATGATACGATGCTGTCCAAAGAATACATTCTGGAGGACAGAGTCGTTAACCCATTGTCCACTACAGAGAGGCTTTTCTCTAAATGAATACAATAAATTTCTCGTATTCTTTCTGCAGTTTCCATTTGCGTTATTTTCCATGCTTCATTGTAAGCAGCGTATATATACCGGCGTATATGAAACGTTTTTGACATGGTTTGCGAGGCCCCATTAAGAAATCTCGCAAATCATTGCCTTCTTTAAGTAAAGATAAGTGTTGTTTGATTTCTGGAAGTGTAGATTTATGTAGCCACTCAAGGCATAGCTTTCCTACACTGTAAGTAGTTACTATTCCTGGATGTTGTCTCTGGGAATATCTTGGATCTGGCCTATTTATTGTGAAGCCCTGTGTTTTGTTCAGGAATCTATCTTGACAGTTATTCTTGTCAGTGGGCCAGATTAACCATTTTTTCCAATCAGGATTAGTTCTGTATTGTTTAAAAATATAGGCTACGTCTACCTCCTCTTCTGTAGTGTCATTACTGTCAGATGTGGGCTTAGGTATAGACGGTTTGTTTAAATCTTTTATCTTAGCCAGGCCAAGACAAGACATTTGTTGAACAGTGTCATTTAAAAACATTTGTTCTGGGATGATGCAGGCTCTGAATAAGGCTTCTAAACCTTGCACCTGCCAATCTTTTGTGCCCCAGACAGTTTTTGTCTCAATGTTGTCTTTCCTAAAGTCAAACCCTAATGCAGACAGCTGAGCATAAAAGTTTGCAGAATAAATTTATTTAGTATTGGTCAACATTGTTTTCATTCCTGTCTTATTTATCTTTTTTAAATAAAACGTTTCTGGATTTGTAACATTAAACCCTGAGAAGTACGGAAATGTTCTTAAAATGTTTTGAGCTACCCCTTGGTGGCATTGGACAATGTTCCCATTGATTATAAGTAAAAACATTTCTAGGATTTGCAGATTTATGCAACTAATGGTGACCATAATGATTAAAACAATACATTTGTTCATAATCTGATGAACCTTTTAGGTATTCATGTTCTGTAAATTTAGCTGACATTTCTAAATCTGTCATCATGTTGTTAACAGTTTCAAAGTCCCAATCATCAGAAAATGTGCTGGGTGCAACAAAGTCACTTAAAGAAACCTTAAACTGGTGTGGAACCTTCAGCAGTTCCACCGGGCCATAAATGTCATAATCAGTTCTGTCCCATGCTATACCACCAGGTATAGGAACGGCTGTGATGTTTACTGATGACAGGTCTCTTCTTTCACGATGAGATGATTTGTGAGGTTTCAGGACCAGGTTGATTTTCTTACTTGCTGTGTCCATTGTACTGTATTTCCATCTATCATCCTTCCCAAACTTAACACCAGTATGAGCCAGAGCAGGAGGAAAAGTACACCTAACACAATCCAAAATTCAACCCATGGGGAAACCAGATATGTTTTTTCAAGTTGATGAAAGAGTTCTGTTATTTTTTCTTTGAAAGTTTTATTTGCTGGCGTATTTTCAGGTTCACTGGGATCCTCAGAAAATGTATCAAAGTTGATAAAATAGCCAGAGGCAGTTCTTTCAATTGTTGGAATTGCATCCGGATTACTTATAATCCCTGGAGCTGTTTCTTCTTTTGCCATGTTGGTATAGTCAGTTGCTATATCAATGTAGACAGGTGTTTCTTGACGAACTGTTATTTGGGTATCCAGAGGCACGAGTTCCATGGCTTTGTTGCATAGTCCTTTTTTTCTTACTGAAGGTTTATCAAAGGTGATAAGTCTTTCAGTTTGAAACTCTTGGATTGTAGCAAGATTTGGTCGTCTGCTACTTCTTGGGAGTCCACTGGGCCACCTACTTATTATCGGCCACATAATGTGGTTTGACAAGGAGGGGTGTGGCTTAGGAGCCGATGGGACAGGCTGCGTGAGCACTGAGCTGTGCGCCCGATCCCCCGATTTAATCCTGATTTTGATGCCTCTAGATCCCCCAGGCGGATCCACTGGAGGGGGGGCGATCTAGAGCAAGGGGGGGCATGGTGATTTACACGAATTCAGGCTGAAGATGGTTGCGGTGGCCGTCGGACTGAGCGAGGGTGCCGACCGCTAGGAAATCTAAGATGGCGCCGGTCCCTGTCTCCTCCTCTGGCCGGAGCTAGCGCGGACTACCGAGACTGGGGGCGAGGAGCTGAGCTCAGGGAAGCGCTGAGCTGACGAGCGATGTGCCCCCGAGGACGATTGACGGGACTGCGGGGACACTGCTGGACGATGCGGAGCCCTCGGCAGAGGTGAGAGGGCGCAGCAAGCTTTTTGGACACGTGACATTTGGAACCGGTGATCCGGCCTCCCGAGATTGCGGAGAGCCCCGAGGGACATCGGAGCTGAGCGAGAGGTGCGCACAGCCTGAGGACCGGTTGGAGACTTCCCCGCCCAGATTGGAAGACACGCGACGTAGCTGAGCCCTGCGGGGGGGATCACAATCATAACTGGGGGCCCGATTGCACATAGGAAGCCGACGGAGATTGGGGCTTCCCCCCTTGGAGGGCCCGCCCCCCTCCACGAGCCGCGAGTTGGGGGCAGGATTGCCTCGAAGGGCGCTGAAGGCCGATGGGGGCGCTGCAGGGGTTGACTATGAAGGGGCCCCGGGCGTGCTCTGATTAAACTGGGGTGATTGGACTGCTGGACCCATATCCATAAGAAGAGACGGGGCGAGGACGCGGTTGGCGGCGTAGTAGCGTGCGGGTAAGCACACGACACCCAGAAGCAGGCCCGTAGAAACGCTACAGCAGGACCACTGAATGGACCTGAGGCCGCTGAATGTGTGCAGAAAGCCGGCGGCGAGCGGCGGACCTGGGCTTGCTTCTTTGAAATAGGGTTGCAGCGAATCAGAACCACCCCAACCCAGGGAAATCAGAGAGGAGCCTCGTGGGGGTGGCGGCGAACTAAGAGGACTAGCGCTCGGTGTTGCGGACCCTACAAGACCACGTATAGCCCGGACTGGATGGCTTGTTGAGGCTGGGTCGCTCCTGAGTGGCGTGAAGTTGGTGTGAGGCAGTCCTTGGGACTGTGAGAAGTGCGGTAGGTGCGGTCCACTAGAACTGATCAGAAGGCGTGGGGGGGGCCGCAACAAAAGTTTGGAGTACATCGCAAGTCGCAGTCATGGGCAAGCCTCGGGGAAGGAAGGAGGGTGACCCGCTGCCATCGGACGCTGACGCCCCGCCGCAGGAGAATAGGGGTGAGCAGGAAACACCACAGGACCCGGGGATTCAACTCCAACAGGACATTGTGCAGGTTGCATAGGGACTGGGCTTGCTACGTGCAGACCACTCGGAACTTGCTGACCGGGTGAAGCAGACCGAGACTACACTGCAGGAGATTGGTCCTGCACAGACCGCACTAACGGCGTCAATGGCAGGAGTCTTGGATCGTCTCACGGTGTTGGAACGGCGGGCTGAGGATGCGGAAGGCAGGAACAGACGCAATAACATCCGCGTGGTCGGCCTGGCAGAGAAAATTGAGGGGTCGGACATGGTGACCTACTTAGAATCATGGCTTCGAACCTTTGTGGCCCCGGAGGGGCTATCGAGTTTCTATACCTTGGAGTGGGCACATCGAGTCCCGGCTAGGCCGCCGCTGCAGGGGCGTCCTCCGCGATCGGTGGTGGCATGGTTGCTACACTTTCGGGACCGTGACTTGCTTCTTCGGAGGGCCCGTAGCAATGGCCCCTTCCAGGTGGACAACAGTAGTGTTGCCCTCTTCCCAGACTACTCATTCGACACGCAGCGGCGTCGCATGTCCTTCCAAGCTGTGAAGAAGGAATTGCGCACAGAAGGGATCCAGTACTCTCTATTCTTCCCAGCCAAGTTGCACATAGTACTTGACGGAAAGACCCACTTTCATGACACGCCGGAGGAAGCCTGGGACTGGCTGGAGTCTTACAGGGCGGGAAAGGATGGCCAGGAAGCGGAGGCACGGTAGCTGGCTGGTGACTCTCAACCTCGCAGGTCACAATGTTTGCGACGCCGCAGGCGGGGCCTGAGGAAACCATCGACCTCGCAGATGGCAATAGAGCGCAAGGGAGCTCTGGAAGCGGTGTCGGCGATCTCTGGAGAACTGCTGAAGACCACGCCGGAGGCATCTGAACTTGGCAGTGACAAGGGCCATTCGGAGGTGGAGTCCACGGTATCGGACGATCAGAGACTACCAACGGTCACCCCTAGAATGGCAGATGGACTGTTGGATGAGTAGACTTTGAACCGTATATAGGCCTGGGAGTTATGTCCTGGATTGATGTGCTGCAGTGATTGAGGATTGCAGTAGTGTATTAGAAACGAGGGGCGTTGAGAGCCTGAATTGGGAGTGAATGGGGTTGGGGTGAAGACGGTGTCCGTGGGGGGTTCCGGGGGGGACCTGGGAGTCTTTACAACTTGGGGGATCAGGGGGTGGGTATTGGTTGTGTTATTGGTTTTATTGCAGGTCGTACCCTAGGCTCTATCCAACCCCCACCGGATGGTACTAGTTAGTTTGCCTTAACTTTGCATGGGGCGTGTAGTTGGGGTAGTTTGGATGGGATTCACTATGTTGGTGCCTGTTCTTGGGGGGAGGGAGATGTATTGGTTGGGGTGGGAAGGTGTGGTTTTGGTATTGGGTTGTTTGGGGGAAATAGTCTGCTGATGAGCCTGATTGAGGAAATGGTATTATCAATTGTTGTGTATTTTTATAATGATGACACTGCCTGGCAACCGGAGAGGGGGGGCTGCTCTGGGTGGGTTTTGTATTACTGTTACGGGTCCGTCGCCTAATGTGAAACGTATAACCTGGAATATTCGGGAATTGCACTCCATGCAGTGTAGATATAAGGTACACTCCTATTTGGTCAGTAGGGGCGCGCAGGTGGCTTTCTTGCAGGAGACACATCTGACTAAAACTGAGGGGCTTGCTCTGCAGCGCAGGTGGCGCGGACAGCTTTATTACACCACTTACTTATCCTTTGCGCGGGGGGCCTGATCTGGATTAGAGCGGGGGTTCCTTTTCAATTGCTAGACCAACTGATAGACCCTGATGGCCGCTACGTCGCAGAGAAAAAAGACCCTTTGCAGTGTCTATGCTCTGAATGTAGAACAAGTGCCCTTCTTGGAAACTCTGTCTTCTGTTCTCGCGGATTATTTCACGTCACCGGTTTTGATGGGGGGAGACTTTAATTCAGTAGCTGATGTAACCATGGACAGGTCCCATCCTCCACTACCCACGGCCCCAATTAATAACTTGGCTAGGGTTCGGGCCCACTGGCAAGAAAGTTAGGGACTCCTAGACATTTGGCCAGCGCAGCATCTGACAGATAGAGATTACTCATATTATTCGGCCTTGCATGACCTGCATGTTCGATTGGACGCCATCCTATGTAGCTCCGGTCTGGCACCCCTGGTGGCCAACAGTGAGTATTTAACACGCACCATATCGGACCACAATCCGCTATTGGTGAACTTTTGCTGGATGGTGGAGCGCCCCAGGATCCCTACCTGGAGGTTGCACCCCGAGATGCTGGAGGATCAGGTTTTTCGTGCGGAACTGAGCGATGAGGTGGAACACTATTTTGCGGAGAATGCGGGCACTGCCACGACAGTGGCCCTAGAATGGGATGCTTTCAAGGAGGTGGTCCGCGGGATCTGTATCGCCAAGTGGGTGGGAGTTAGGAAACTGCTTCTCACGTGTCCAGGGATGGCGAAGACAGCGAAGATAGCAGAAGATCGAAAGATGATGCTTCGCGAACACTTTACTACATTGACCAGAGTCCTTAGGGGCGACACCGCCGGTGTGTGAGTAGTGTGCGACCCCACCCCCATTTGTAACTTTAAAGCTCCCTTGAGCAGCGGGCTGACGAGCCTGGGATCCCGCACCTACGCGCCTGAGTGGTACTATACCTGGCAGATATTGGCAGCCATCGGCAACCCCAGTACACGGCCTATCCCTGCTGATGAGGGGTAATACCCCGAAACACGTGTCCAGGGATGGGGAAGACAGAGAAGATAGCAGAAGATCGAAAGATGATGCATCGCGAACACTTTACTACATTGACCAGAGTCCTTAGGGGCGACACCTCCGGTGTGTGAGTAGTGTGCGACCCCACCCCCATTTGTAACTTTAAAGCTCCCTTGAGCAGCGGGCTGACGAGCCTGGGATCCCGCACCTACGAGCCTGAGTGGTACTATACCTGGCAGATATTGGCAGCCATCGGCAACCCCAGTACACGGCCTATCCCTGCTGATGAGGGGTAATACCCCGAAACACGTGTCCAGGGATGGCGAAGACAGCGAAGATAGCAGAAGATCGAAAGATGATGCATCGCGAACACTTTACTACATTGACCAGAGTCCTTAGGGGAGACACCGCCGGTGTGTGAGTAGTGTGCGACCCCACCCCCATTTGTAACTTCAAAGCTCCCTTGAGCAGCGGGCTGACGAGCCTGGGATCCCGCACCTACGCGCCTGAGTGGTACTATACCTGGCAGATATTGGCAGCCATCGGCAACCCCAGTACACGGCCTATCCCTGCTGATGAGGGGTAATACCCCGAAACACGTGTCCAGGGATGGCGAAGACAGCGAAGATAGCAGAAGATCGAAAGATGATGCATCGCAAACACTTTACTACATTGACCAGAGTCCTTAGGGGCGACACCGCCGGTGTGTGAGTAGTGTGCGACCCCACCCCCATTTGTAACTTTAAAGCTCCCTTGAGCAGCGGGCTGACGAGCCTGGGATCCCGCACCTACGCGCCTGAGTGGTACTATACCTGGCAGATATTGGCAGCCATCGGCAACCCCAGTACACGGCCTATCCCTGCTGATGAGGGGTAATACCCCGAAACACGTGTCCAGGGATGGCGAAGACAGCGAAGATAGCAGAAGATCGAAAGATGATGCATCACGAACACTTTACTACATTGACCAGAGTCCTTAGGGGCGACACCGCCGGTGTGTGAGTAGTGTGCGACCCCACCCCCATTTGTAACTTTAAAGCTCCCTTGAGCAGCGGGCTGACGAGCCTGGGATCCCACACCTACGCGCCTGAGTGGTACTATACCTGGCAGATATTGGCAGCCATCGGCAACCCCAGTACACGGCCTATCCCTGCTGATGAGGGGTAATACCCTGAAACACGTGTCCAGGGATGGCGAAGACAGCGAAGATAGCAGAAGATCGAAAAATGATGCATCGCAAACACTTTACTACATTGACCAGAGTCCTTAGGGGTGACACCGCCGGTGTGTGAGTAGTGTGCGACCCCACCCCCATTTGTAACTTTAAAGCTCCTTTGAGCAGCGGGCTGACGAGCCTGGGATCCCGCACCTACGCGCCTGAGTGGTACTATACCTGGCAGATATTGGCAGCCATCGGCAACCCCAGTACACGGCCTATCCCTGCTGATGAGGGGTAATACCCTGAAACACGTGTCCAGGGATGGCGAAGACAGCGAAGATAGCAGAAGATCGAAAGATGATGCATCGCGAACACTTTACTACATTGACCAGAGTCCTTAGGGGCGACACCGCCGGTGTGTGAGTAGTGTGCGACCCCACCCCCATTTGTAACTTTAAAGCTCCCTTGAGCAGCGGGCTGACGAGCCTGGGATCCCGCACCTACGCGCCTGAGTGGTACTATACCTGGCAGATATTGGCAGCCATCGGCAACCCCAGTACACGGCCTATCCCTGCTGATGAGGGGTAATACCCCGAAACGCGTGTCCAGGGATGGCGAAGACAGCGAAGATAGCAGAAGATCGAAAGATGATGCATCGCGAACACTTTACTACATTGACCAGAGTCCTTAGGGGCGACACCGCCGGTGTGTGAGTAGTGTGCGACCCCACCCCCATTTGTAACTTTAAAGCTCCCTTGAGCAGCGGGCTGACGAGCCTGGGATCCCGCACCTACGCGCCTGAGTGGTACTATACCTGGCAGACATTGGCAGCCATCGGCAACCCCAGTACACGGCCTATCCCTGCTGATGAGGTGTAATACCCCGAAACGCGTGTCCAGGGATGGCGAAGACAGCGAAGATAGCAGAAGATCGAAAGATGATGCATCACGAACACTTTACTACATTGACCAGAGTCCTTAGGGGCGACACCGCCGGTGTGTGAGTAGTGTGCGACCCCACCCCCATTTGTAACTTTAAAGCTCCCTTGAGCAGCGGGCTGACGAGCCTGGGATCACGCACCTACGCGCCTGAGTGGTACTATACCTGGCAGATATTGGCAGCCATCGGCAACCCCAGTACATGGCCTATCCCTGCGGATGAGGGGTAATACCCCAAAACACGTGTCCAGGGATGGCGAAGACAGCGAAGATAGCAGAAGATCGAAAGATGATGCATCGCAAACACTTTACTACATTGACCAGAGTCCTTAGGGGCGACACCGCCGGTGTGTGAGTAGTGTGCGACCCCACCCCCATTTGTAACTTTAAAGCTCCCTTGAGCAGCGGGCTGACGAGCCTGGGATCCCGCACCTACGCGCCTGAGTGGTACTATACCTGGCAGATATTGGCAGCCATCGGCAACCCCAGTACACGGCCTATCCCTGCTGATGAGGGGTAATACCCCGAAACACGTGTCCAGGGATGGCGAAGACAGCGAAGATAGCAGAAGATCGAAAGATGATGCATCGCAAACACTTTACTACATTGACCAGAGTCCTTAGGGGCGACACCGCCGGTGTGTGAGTAGTGTGCGACCCCACCCCCATTTGTAACTTTAAAGCTCCCTTGAGCAGCGGGCTGACGAGCCTGGGATCCCGCACCTACGCGCCTGAGTGGTACTATACCTGGCAGATATTGGCAGCCATCGGCAACCCCAGTACACGGCCTATCCCTGCTGATGAGGGGTAATACCCCGAAACACGTATCCAGGGATGGCGAAGACAGCAAAGATAGCACAAGATCGAAAGATGATGCATCACGAACACTTTACTACATTGACCAGAGTCCTTAGGGGCGACACCGCCGGTGTGTGAGTAGTGTGCGACCCCACCCCCATTTGTAACTTTAAAGCTCCCTTGAGCAGCGGGCTGACGAGCCTGGGATCCCGCACCTACGCGCCTGAGTGGTACTATACCTGGCAGATATTGGCAGCCATCGGCAACCCCAGTACACGGCCTATCCCTGCTGATGAGGAGTAATACCCCGAAACGCGTGTCCAGGGATGGCGAAGACAGCGAAGATAGCAGAAGATCGAAAGATGATGCATCGCGAACACTTTACTACATTGACCAGAGTCCTTAGGGGCGACACCGCCGGTGTGTGAGTAGTGTGCGACCCCACCCCCATTTGTAACTTTAAAGCTCCCTTGAGCAGCGGGCTGACGAGCCTGGGATCCCGCACCTACGCGCCTGAGTGGTACTATACCTGGCAGACATTGGCAGCCATCGGCAACCCCAGTACACGGCCTATCCCTGCTGATGAGGTGTAATACCCCGAAACGCGTGTCCAGGGATGGCGAAGACAGCGAAGATAGCAGAAGATCGAAAGATGATGCATCACGAACACTTTACTACATTGACCAGAGTCCTTAGGGGCGACACCGCCGGTGTGTGAGTAGTGTGCGACCCCACCCCCATTTGTAACTTTAAAGCTCCCTTGAGCAGCGGGCTGACGAGCCTGGGATCACGCACCTACGCGCCTGAGTGGTACTATACCTGGCAGATATTGGCAGCCATCGGCAACCCCAGTACATGGCCTATCCCTGCTGATGAGGGGTAATACCCCGAAACACGTGTCCAGGGATGGCGAAGACAGCGAAGATAGCAGAAGATCGAAAGATGATGCATCGCAAACACTTTACTACATTGACCAGAGTCCTTAGGGGCGACACCGCCGGTGTGTGAGTAGTGTGCGACCCCACCCCCATTTGTAACTTTAAAGCTCCCTTGAGCAGCGGGCTGACGAGCCTGGGATCCCGCACCTACGCGCCTGAGTGGTACCATACCTGGCAGATATTGGCAGCCATCGGCAACCCCAGTACACGGCCTATCCCTGCTGATGAGGGGTAATACCCCGAAACACGTGTCCAGGGATGGCGAAGACAGCGAAGATAGCAGAAGATCGAAAGATGATGCATCACGAACACTTTACTACATTGACCAGAGTCCTTAGGGGCGACACCGCCGGTGTGTGAGTAGTGTGCGACCCCACCCCCATTTGTAACTTTAAAGCTCCCTTGAGCAGCGGGCTGACGAGCCTGGGATCCCACACCTACGCGCCTGAGTGGTACTATACCTGGCAGATATTGGCAGCCATCGGCAACCCCAGTACACGGCCTATCCCTGCTGATGAGGGGTAATACCCTGAAACACGTGTCCAGGGATGGCGAAGACAGCGAAGATAGCAGAAGATCGAAAAATGATGCATCGCAAACACTTTACTACATTGACCAGAGTCCTTAGGGGTGACACCGCCGGTGTGTGAGTAGTGTGCGACCCCACCCCCATTTGTAACTTTGAAGCTCCTTTGAGCAGCGGGCTGACGAGCCTGGGATCCCGCACCTACGCGCCTGAGTGGTACTATACCTGGCAGATATTGGCAGCCATCGGCAACCCCAGTACACGGCCTATCCCTGCTGATGAGGGGTAATACCCTGAAACACGTGTCCAGGGATGGCGAAGACAGCGAAGATAGCAGAAGATCGAAAGATGATGCATCGCGAACACTTTACTACATTGACCAGAGTCCTTAGGGGCGACACCGCCGGTGTGTGAGTAGTGTGCGACCCCACCCCCATTTGTAACTTTAAAGCTCCCTTGAGCAGCGGGCTGACGAGCCTGGGATCCCGCACCTACGCGCCTGAGTGGTACTATACCTGGCAGATATTGGCAGCCATCGGCAACCCCAGTACACGGCCTATCCCTGCTGATGAGGGGTAATACCCCGAAACGCGTGTCCAGGGATGGCGAAGACAGCGAAGATAGCAGAAGATCGAAAGATGATGCATCGCGAACACTTTACTACATTGACCAGAGTCCTTAGGGGCGACACCGCCGGTGTGTGAGTAGTGTGCGACCCCACCCCCATTTTTAACTTTAAAGCTCCCTTGAGCAGCGGGCTGACGAGCCTGGGATCCCGCACCTACGCGCCTGAGTGGTACTATACCTGGCAGACATTGGCAGCCATCGGCAACCCCAGTACACGGCCTATCCCTGCTGATGAGGTGTAATACCCCGAAACGCGTGTCCAGGGATGGCGAAGACAGCGAAGATAGCAGAAGATCGAAAGATGATGCATCACGAACACTTTACTACATTGACCAGAGTCCTTAGGGGCGACACCGCCGGTGTGTGAGTAGTGTGCGACCCCACCCCCATTTGTAACTTTAAAGCTCCCTTGAGCAGCGGGCTGACGAGCCTGGGATCACGCACCTACGCGCCTGAGTGGTACTATACCTGGCAGATATTGGCAGCCATCGGCAACCCCAGTACATGGCCTATCCCTGCTGATGAGGGGTAATACCCCAAAACACGTGTCCAGGGATGGCGAAGACAGCGAAGATAGCAGAAGATCGAAAGATGATGCATCGCAAACACTTTACTACATTGACCAGAGTCCTTAGGGGCGACACCGCCGGTGTGTGAGTAGTGTGCGACCCCACCCCCATTTGTAACTTTAAAGCTCCCTTGAGCAGCGGGCTGACGAGCCTGGGATCCCGCACCTACGCGCCTGAGTGGTACTATACCTGGCAGATATTGGCAGCCATCGGCAACCCCAGTACACGGCCTATCCCTGCTGATGAGGGGTAATACCCCGAAACACGTGTCCAGGGATGGCGAAGACAGCGAAGATAGCAGAAGATCGAAAGATGATGCATCGCAAACACTTTACTACATTGACCAGAGTCCTTAGGGGCGACACCGCCGGTGTGTGAGTAGTGTGCGACCCCACCCCCATTTGTAACTTTAAAGCTCCCTTGAGCAGCGGGCTGACGAGCCTGGGATCCCGCACCTACGCGCCTGAGTGGTACTATACCTGGCAGATATTGGCAGCCATCGGCAACCCCAGTACACGGCCTATCCCTGCTGATGAGGGGTAATACCCCGAAACACGTATCCAGGGATGGCGAAGACAGCAAAGATAGCACAAGATCGAAAGATGATGCATCACGAACACTTTACTACATTGACCAGAGTCCTTAGGGGCGACACCGCCGGTGTGTGAGTAGTGTACGACCCCACCCCCATTTGTAACTTTAAAGCTCCCTTGAGCAGCGGGCTGACGAGCCTGGGATCCCGCACCTACGCGCCTGAGTGGTACTATACCTGGCAGATATTGGCAGCCATCGGCAACCCCAGTACACGGCCTATCCCTGCTGATGAGGAGTAATACCCCGAAACGCGTGTCCAGGGATGGCGAAGACAGCGAAGATAGCAGAAGATCGAAAGATGATGCATCGCGAACACTTTACTACATTGACCAGAGTCCTTAGGGGCGACACCGCCGGTGTGTGAGTAGTGTGCGACCCCACCCCCATTTGTAACTTTAAAGCTCCCTTGAGCAGCGGGCTGACGAGCCTGGGATCCCGCACCTACGCGCCTGAGTGGTACTATACCTGGCAGACATTGGCAGCCATCGGCAACCCCAGTACACGGCCTATCCCTGCTGATGAGGTGTAATACCCCGAAACGCGTGTCCAGGGATGGCGAAGACAGCGAAGATAGCAGAAGATCGAAAGATGATGCATCACGAACACTTTACTACATTGACCAGAGTCCTTAGGGGCGACACCGCCGGTGTGTGAGTAGTGTGCGACCCCACCCCCATTTGTAACTTTAAAGCTCCCTTGAGCAGCGGGCTGACGAGCCTGGGATCACGCACCTACGCGCCTGAGTGGTACTATACCTGGCAGATATTGGCAGCCATCGGCAACCCCAGTACATGGCCTATCCCTGCTGATGAGGGGTAATACCCCGAAACACGTGTCCAGGGATGGCGAAGACAGCGAAGATAGCAGAAGATCGAAAGATGATGCATCGCAAACACTTTACTACATTGACCAGAGTCCTTAGGGGCGACACCGCCGGTGTGTGAGTAGTGTGCGACCCCACCCCCATTTGTAACTTTAAAGCTCCCTTGAGCAGCGGGCTGACGAGCCTGGGATCCCGCACCTACGCGCCTGAGTGGTACTATACCTGGCAGATATTGGCAGCCATCGGCAACCCCAGTACACGGCCTATCCCTGCTGATGAGGGGTAATACCCCGAAACATGTGTCCAGGGATGGCGAAGACAGCGAAGATAGCAGAAGATCGAAAGATGATGCATCGCAAACACTTTACTACATTGACCAGAGTCCTTAGGGGCGACACCGCCGGTGTGTGAGTAGTGTGCGACCCCACCCCCATTTGTAACTTTAAAGCTCCCTTGAGCAGCGGGCTGACGAGCCTGGGATCCCGCACCTACGCGCCTGAGTGGTACTATACCTGGCAGATATTGGCAGCCATCGGCAACCCCAGTACACGGCCTATCCCTGCTGATGAGGGGTAATACCCCGAAACACGTATCCAGGGATGGCGAAGACAGCAAAGATAGCACAAGATCGAAAGATGATGCATCACGAACACTTTACTACATTGACCAGAGTCCTTAGGGGCGACACCGCCGGTGTGTGAGTAGTGTGCGACCCCACCCCCATTTGTAACTTTAAAGCTCCCTTGAGCAGCGGGCTGACGAGCCTGGGATCCCGCACCTACGCGCCTGAGTGGTACTATACCTGGCAGATATTGGCAGCCATCGGCAACCCCAGTGCACGGCCTATCCCTGCTGATGAGGGGTAATACCCCGAAACACCTGTCCAGGGATGGCGAAGACAGCGAAGATAGCAGAAGATCGAAAGATGATGCATCGCGAACACTTTACTACATTGACCAGAGTCCTTAGGGGCGACACCGCCGGTGTGTGAGTAGTGTGCGACCCCACCCCCATTTGCTTCTGCAGGAAATCGAGATGGGTGAACTGGCCCTGCGTGACGCCGAGAGGGCACATTCAGATGGCTCTAGGACGCGTGACGAGGTCCAGTCCCGGAAGGAGGCGGAAGCGGCGGGGGTGGAGTGGCTGCGCTGCTTTGATCACAAGGCTTACATGGCTCGTGCGCATGCAGAGCGAGACAAGGTGGGCACATTACTAGCCTGGTTGGCTGACCCTGCCCCTAGATGCGTGCCTATTTTGGCGTTAACCTCTCCCTCGGGACGGCTGGAATATGAGCAACACCGTATCAATGATCGATTTCTATGCGAGTCTCTACACCAGCCAGTTGCAGACTGGGGAGGAGGATACTCAAGTATTTCTGGAGGGCTTGGAGCTACCCGCAATTGAGGAGGAAGAGGCGGAGGTTCTCGGTCAAGATATCACACTGGCTGAGATCCGCTGCGCCATTAGGCAGTTGGCGCGCAACAAAGCACCTGGTAGCGATGGATTGCCTATCGAATTCTATTTGACGTATATTGACCTCCTGGCTCCCAGATTATTGGTGATGTACCAGGAGGCAAAACAGACGGGGATATTGCCGGGTTCTACTAGGGAAGCCATCATTGTTCCGATCCTCAAGCCAGGGAAGCCGCCGATTGACCCAGCTGCGTATAGGCCTCTATCTATGCTCACTACTGACTATAAAATACTGAGCCGAGTGCTGGCCACCAGGCTCCTTCCCTTAATGACGCGGCTAGTGCACTCTGATCAAGCTGGCTTTATCCCGACGCGCAACACCGCCAGTAGCATACGTCGTCTGATAGGAATATTGGATGGCGATTGTGGAGAGGAGAGGCAGGCGATGATCCTCTCGGTTGACATTGCTAAGGCGTTTGATAGCCTGGAATGGCCTACCTGTTCTCTATTATGATGACATTTGGGCTTGGTGCTGGATATGTCCGTTGGACTGAAATACTGTATTCGTCGGCAGCGGCTAGGGTCCTCGTGGGGCGGGGCACTAGGCAGGGCTGCCCACTGTCCCCGCTGCTATTTGCCCTTGCAATAGAGCCATTGGCAGCACACGCTAGAATGGGAGGGGTATATCGGGGACTCCAGCTCCGAGGTCATGTGCACTATTACTCGCGCTATGTGGATGACCTCCTAATGTTTCTGGAAGATGCGGGGGACGCCTTGGATGGGGCGCACACTCTCCTTGACTGTTTCGGGGACATATGGGGCCTGCGGGTTAACTGGACAAAGACCTGTGTTTTTCCAGCGTTCAGTACATGCGACCCGCCCAGGTTACCGTCCGACCTGACGTGGGAGTCGAGATGCCTCCCTATCTGGGAACGCAGGTATATCATGCTCAGGAAGATCTACTGGAGGGCAACATTGGGAGAGCGATGAGGGGCTTGAGGGGTAGCATGCGGTTTTGGGGGACCCTGCCATTGTCGGTGGTGGGTCGTGTTGCGCTGCTTAAGATGGTGGCGCTTCCTCGTCTTTTATATTTCTTCCGGACCCTACCGATAAGAATACCGGCTGCCTTTTTCCGACAACTCCGCTCCGCGGTGGGTAGCTTCATTTGGGGAGCAGGTCGGCGCAAAGTGGCGCTGGATACATTGATGCGGGCGAGAGCTGAGGGGGGCCTTGCTACCCCAGATTTTGAATTGTACTATTTGGCGGCGCAATTCCAGATTCTTACTCAGGCGGTGGCGCTAGAGTTTCGAGGACCGGAGGGGGGGACTGAGCCGGAGGTGCCAAGGCATGTTTTGTCCTTTGTGATCTTGCAGCAGCGACTGAGAATGCCGAATTGTCGATAGTAGAGGGCACCCTGAGGCATTGTTGGAAACGGTTCCACAAGAGAATCAGGGTACAACGTCCTTACGCGCCCGAGATACCGTTGGGCATGTGCACAGCGTTACCACACGGCGGTGATTGCTCCGGCCTGGCGGAATGTGAGGAGCAGGGCTTGCAGATGGTGGGTGACCTGTATGCAGACGGTGTGCTGTTGCCCTAAAGCACTTTGCAGGAGACCTTTGGTCTTCCGCGTGGTCATTTTTTGATACACGCGGCATTGATTACAGCTATACAGAAACATTGGGGTGCTGGCCTCTCAGAACCACCGCAAAGCGGAGCGTGTCAATACGTAGTGATGGCGGCGGGTACGTATAAGGCGGTTACCTGTCTGTATAAACGAATGCTCGGGTAGGGGCTTAACCCATTACAAAAACTGCGAGAGCAATGGGCGACGGACTTAGATAAAGCTATCCCGGACGCGGCCTGGTCACAGATAATTAAAAGAGCATGGAACAGTACCAGGAACGCTAAGTTCCAGCTAATCCAATTCTTTGTATTACATAGGGCATATCTCACGCCAGCTAAAATGAATCAGTACTATCGGATCGATACTGCGATCTGCCCTCGATGCCGGTTCCAGGGCGCGGACCTGAATCATATGCTGTGGGACTGCCCTTAGCTAAGAGCATATTGGGAAGAGATAACCACGACGCTCTGTAGGGTAACGGCGCGGCAGGTTGACATGGATAAAGGGGCGTGCCTATTACACTGGCTTCCGCACACTAGCAGAAATAAGATAACTAGCAAATTTCTGGACTTGGGACTCATTCTGGCTAAAAGAGAAATTACATCACTTTGGAAGGCAAAGTCCGGTCCTAGCTATGGTAGATGGAAAGCAGCATTACTTATGTGGGCGGGCAGCGAGAGTTCTGTTCGAATGCAACAAGCCCATAGATCCCATAGTGATAGGGCGCTGGAGGCGGCGCAGGCGTGGGAGGCCTTGGTGGTGGAACTCCGGATGCTAGATGTGGATGTTGATTCGGAGTCTGACTCATCGACGGAGGAGGGGCAAGCACGGGTAAGGGCGGCTTCATCTGGACTAGGGGAGATTAGCGCGGAGTGAGGTTTCCGACTTCCAGGGGATTACAGTGAATTTTTAAATAGTAGATGGGATGGCCTATATGCATTTCACACACTAGAGTAATACCTTGATGATACTCCTTATTAGATAATAGCGCCGGCAGCAGGGGTGTGGGGTTTGGGAGTTGATAGATTATGAGGGTGGCCATGTGTAGGGCACTGCTTAATGACCTGGAGCCCTGGGCTCAGACACGATACTGCGTTGATTAGGGGGGCTTTACATTGTAGCACTAGACTCGGAATAGGGTTTGCCTGCCTTGTTAATTTGATGGATTACTGTCAGGTCTGATCTCAGCACGAAGTGTCGGATTCTTTGTACTTATAATGGTCCCTCCTCATGTCTTGTTTGTATTTTGAAACAATAAAAAGATTTAATTTTGTTTTTGTTTTTAAATGATGTGGTTTGACCAGGTCGATGGACACATCTCTGTTCTCCCTTTTACCAGCAAGGGGCGGTAGTAATACTGATCTTGTTCCGTGGATAGCTAAGACAGGTACTGCTTTTCTGTAAGAAAGCCCAAATTCCTTCTTTACCGCGATCTTTTCCCTGACTAGATCCCCAATCTTTGGAATCCAGACAGGTCTTGCTGGGACAGGTGGTTTTTCTTCAGTGGTCGTTTGCTTCTGTGTTGTGTTGCTCAGACTTCTTCTTGTTTCATTTAAGTCCTGTAAAACAGCCAAACGATCTTTGACATCAAAGGGTTCTTGTTCCACCACTGAAGTTTGACAATCGAGGTCTTCGATTATCATTCTAGTACCAAGCAGTAATTCATATGGAGTGATTCCACCCAGAGAATTTCTTGGCAGATTATTAAGACTACGTTGGACACTTATTAGATGTTTGACCCACCCATCACCCGAACCTAATACCTTAGCTGTTATGGATTGCTTTATGTCACGTTTTTTTCTTTCCACTACCACATTACCCTCAGGATGGAAGGGACTAGAATACCGCAATGCAACGCCCAAGCTAGCCATGGCCCTGTTTGTAAGCTCGAGAGCTAAACGCAGGACCCTGGTCAGAGTGTAGCGTGCCGATTGCGTATGTGCCGATAAAGACTCGCAGATCCTTTATAACAGTTCTGGCGTCAGCCAAGTGTTGGGGCCACATCCACATAAATCTTGTGCAGGAATCCGCTGCGACCATGATATATTTGTAAGGGACCACAGTGGTCCAGATAAACACACGCTAATGGTTTATCTGAAATTAGGAGGGGCGTCTGTGCAGGTCGTTTCACTGTGGAAAATTTTATTTTTTGGCAGATTTCACATTCTAGAAAATAGTTTCTAGTTTGTTTCCTCATGCGTGGCCACCAATATCTTTGTTTTAATAATGATACTGTGGCGGAAATTCCTGCGTGTGCAGATGCCAGTCCTTTGTGTGCTGCTAAGATCAGTCCTAACCTATGTTCCATGTTTGGAATTGCCCTATCCCCCACTCCAGGGATTCGAGCAAAAGGAACATTATTCGCATCAGTTATATATGAGTACTTTACTGGAAAGCCTTTCGGGAGTGTTTTACCACTGTCTTTAACTGAAGCAGTGACAGCTTGCATTATTTTGCTGTCTATTTTTGTTTTCGACCGAGTGATTGCAGCTACGGAAGCCGTTTGCACAGCTGCCTTCGCGGCTTCATCAGCCAATGAATTCCCTGCAACGTGATCGCCATCACGCTGATGACTCAGTGTATGTATCACATGAGTCTTTTGTAGTTCTTTCTGCAAAAGAACTACTTGTTCCCAACGCATTTTATGCTTGATTGTGCCACCTTTTGCGTCTTTGAAACCGTTTTGAACCCAGTTCTGCAGATATTCATTGTAAGACTGGACGCAGTAATACGAATCGCATACTATGAGTGTGGGGAATTCGCGATCAGTATTTTCAAGCGCCATCTTGAAAGCCTGCAGTTCAGCTAGTTGAGCTGTACAGTCTACGAGTGATTGAGTTTTAGTGACCATAGGTCGAAATTTACCTTCGCGCCAGCGACCTTAAACAATCGCGCACGCAGCACTATAGGCTTGTTTACCCCCAATTGCGGGCTGTGCTGATTGTCTGTATCGATTATACATCTGTAATGTTCTAGAGGCAGAATTTCGGTCGGCAGAGACATTCGTGTTCGTATTGTAGGATTTCTTGTGTCTTCAAGTAGGGGTCAAATACGCATTCAACGTCTGTTGCAGCAAGAGAATTAACCCATTGTATCCATCTTGGATGTAAAGCCTTAGCATTGGGAATGCTTGCTTTCGTCACTGCCTCTAAGGCAGGTATAGGTGTAACGATCATTATGCGTTTACCCTGCTCTCTCTTTTGCTACTGCAGTTTGAACCGCTGTCAGAACTTTTTCTGTAGAAGTGAATTTTATTTCCGCTTGTGTGTACAAGTGTGATTTGTATGCTATTGGTACCTTTTCACCTTCATTAAAGGTCAGGTATGTGAATCCGCATCTCCCTGGGATGATTCGGATCACAAGATTGTGCGCATTATCTCGTGTTTCTAACTGTGTTTTTGCTAACATGTCTGTTTGCACAGAACGCAAAATTTCTGTATGGTTTTGAGTCCAATTTGTTGGTTTGAAATCAGGTTTGATTAGTCCGTAGAAAAGTTTAACCCTTTCTGCGTAATTTAGAACATAAGTTCTTCCGAAATTCAGGAAACCTAGAATTGATTGTACGTTTTTCAGCATTTTCGGAGGTTGGAGCAGTGCACATTTCTCTAGAAAGTTTGCTGCCAGGCTCTTGCCTTCACTTGATAACTCGTATCCTAAGAATAGGAAATTGAGGTGGGCAATTCGTGATTTCTTAAAATTGAATTTATACCCTTCAGAACCCAAGTATTATGGTGTTCACTCTTTTCAAGTGCACGTCCAAATCATCGCCTGTAAGATAGATGTCATCGACATAAGATAATGCCTCATCATCGTACATTTGTAGTAACTCTGTTACTCTGGCTGAAAATAACCCTGGACTATTCTTGAATCCCTGGGGGAGCCGACAAAATTGTCGCTTTGTCCCCATGATTGAGAAAGCGGTCAAGTGCCTGCTTTCAGGTGCAATGTTTTGACAGAAAAAACCATTTGAAATATCTAATGTGGTTTTATATTTTTTACGCACAATGTTATTCATCAGTGCTGCACTGTGCGCATTTGTACTGCAAAAGTTTTGCAACAAGAGTTTAAGTGTCTGTAGTCCAAAAACTAGACGATATGTATTGTCTGGTTTGGAGACAGGAAACAAAGGATTGTTCATTGATGAGGTGCATGTTTCAATCACCCCTTGGTATTTAAGTTGATTTAAAATCTCCCTGACCTGTTTTTTAGCTTCCTGTTTTACAGGATATTGCCTTTGCATTGTTGGTTGATTTTTTAACTGGATTTTATGGTGAGGAGAATCCTCATCCCATCCTACGTGATTTATATATAATGCTGGAGCCTGAGCTACTGCCCATTTCCTGGCATATGTGTATTTTTTATGAATTGGAATGTGATTTGAGAATGCTGGCATAATTATCTCTTCGCCATGTGGGCACTCCCTGATAAATTCAGGTGGCCAGTCTTGTTCAGCTAGAAGAATGTCATAACCCTTGGAAAGCTTATCCCAAAAGAGAGCTTTTATTTTCCTAGTTATGTCCCCCTCCATCTGGAGTGTTACTTCATATAACTTGTGGGGTACACTAACCCTGGTGTCGGCAGTTTCAACATGAATGCATTCATTCAAGTCCACTGTCTTCAGATGATCCTTCAGGATCTTGCGAACTATGGTTACTTCTGCTGCGCTGTCTAGCATTGTCTGGGCCCATTTCCCATTCTTGAGTTGTGTCCTCAAGATCCTCGGCATGTCTGATCTTTACACTTGCTACCTTCTTCGTGAATTGAGTTTTCTTATTTTTTGGAACGTGCTCTTCGTCTTTGGACTTCACGCGTTCTTCTTTTTGTTCTGATCGTCCTCTTCTTTCTGATTTCTGCTACGAAGTCTCAAAGGAACTAGAGGAACGTGTATCAGTATCTTGATATCTATCAGGTTTTCTTAAGTTATCCCTATTTCTGAGGTTGTACCTCTTTTCAGAGGACTCCCGTTGGGGAGACCTACCTCCCCGTTGGGAAGATCTTCCTCTGGACTGGGAATGCTTCTCTTTAGGAAGTGTTTGTTTAGTGATTTCCCACTACTTTTTGGGAGTAGTGAGATTATTTTTAGGAAAAACTTTTTCAGGATTTTCTGTTAGTTGCGGTTTTAATGGATTCCCACCCAAACTATCTCTACCTAGTTCTTCATAGGACTTTTCAATAGCTGGTCACGTTTACGTATCGGCTAAAGACACGCTTTGGGCTCTATCCTGGAACTTTTCATGGCTCCAAAATTGTAATAAATGAGGACGACAGTCACTTAAATAGTGAGAAATCAGACTAAGAACGATACCGAACAGACTATTATTGAAGGGATTCCGTATGAAACTAGCGTTGGTAGATAGAGTGCTGTATATATTAGATTTCGGCCTTGAAATAGCCCATAGGGGCGAAACGCGCGTCGGCTGTGAAGAACTTTGTTTTAAAAGAAATAAAAAATTGGAATTTATCTACACTACGCGATTCCTTTGGATTAAGAAGCCGTGTTTGTGCGTGCGAATTGCACATGGATGAAAGAGACTATTGATGATGTGCACTGATGTGGTTCAGATGCTGTAGAGCACGATAGTGCAGTGGTCTGGGGAAAATAGCTTGGATAGAAGCAGAGAGCAGGCCCACTAATCTCGCCAGGTCTCTGAGGGAAACCTGATCCCGAGCTAGAGCACGATGCAACTCGTGGCGGATCTTCGCAACCTTGCGGGGGGCAGGCTGAGTGTAGATAATCTTGAGTCTATCACGAAGCCCAGAAAGGTCAGAGACTGGGAAGGAGAAAGCACGGACCTCACCTCGTTGATAACGAACCCCAGACCCTGGAGGAGATCCACTGTCAACTGAAGATGACGATGAAGCTGATGAGGGCACGCATCCATAAGAAGGAGATCGTCGAGGTACACGATCATCCGAATGCCCCGAGCTCTCAGCCACTCCACCACCGGTTTGAGGACTTTGATAAAGCACCAAGGGGCCGAAGACAGGCCGAATGGGAGGGAGGCAACTCGAAGAGCTGGCCGCACCAAACAAACTGGAGGAACCTCCAAGGGGGAGAGAAAATGGGAATCACCAGGTAAGCATCTTTTAAATCGAGCCGAACCATCCAATCGGCTCGGCGCAGAACATCTCTGAGAAGATGGATGCCCTCCATCTTGAAGTGGCAGGAGACCAACCACTCATTGAATTCGCTCAGATTGATGACAGGCCGCTTGCCCCCGTCCGGTTTGTCCACGAGGAACAAGTTGCTGACAAAACGCTGTGGGTGCAAAACCGCTGGTACTATTGCCCCTTTGGACAGCAGAGAAGAAACCTCTTCGTCCACCATGGCCGAGTCTTGTAGTGAAAACTGGATGGGGCGGGGTTTGCGGTGTTGGAAAGAAACCCCTAGATACTCTATTCGAAAGCCCTGGATCGTCTGCAGAACCCACTGATCCCCTATGACAGAATTCCAGGCCGGGACAAAAAACCCCAGTCTCCCCCCTATTTTTAACCGGGAAAAAGGGAGAACACTCACGGTTGGAAGAGGATCCGGCTCCACGGTAACCTCATCCTTTGCCACTCTTGCCTCTTGTGGGATAAAAGTTCCCAAAGCGGGACTGGTCCTGGTAGTTGCCTCTGTTGGCGCCTTGGCTGATTGTTGGCATCACGGGCGGTCGAGCGGCACCTGCCTAGACCGGCCCCTCGGAAAACCTGAGGAAAGACCTTCTTTATGGTGGACTGTGCCCTGTCCAAGGAAGTGAAGGTGTTGACGAATTTTCCAAATTCCTTCATGAAGGGGTCGCCACACAATCCCCCTTGTGCAACCACGCCGGCCTCTGAATCAGCGAGATCCCCAAGCTTGAGGTCCACTTTGATGAGGAGGGAGCGCCGGCGTTCGGTCGAAATAGCACAGTTTGCATTGCCTAGAAAGACTATGGCTCTTTGGGCCCATCCAGAGAGGGAATCGGGAGATGAGAGTGCCAGAGGACTTGGCCTCCTCCACCATATCGAGAATCTTCATCTGCGGACCAAGGACATCGAGAAGCTTGTCCTGACATGAGCCCCAGGATCTGTCTATCCCTTTTTTAGGGTCACGGATGAACTTCTGGAGGAATGTCCCCATGCTGGCGTCAATCTCTGGCGAAAGAGTCACTTTGCTATCCAAAGACGGACGGGGGCATTCCGCCCAGAGAAAGTTGTGAGCCTCCTGTAGAGGCTTTCTGATACGGGCGGCTACATACTCCGCCACCTTATCCGCTGGGGCCCAGTCGGAAGAGCGTGGCTGGACTATTTCATCCAGATCAAACATGTCTGACAAAGCTGGCGCCGGATCCGGGATGGAAAGTCCAGAAGGACATGGATCAGTATTATCTCCTGTACCTTGCGGGCCAAGGGGAGAGGGCCTGTACCTTGCGGGGCCAATGTGAGAGGGGCACTTTGAGGGAGCACGGGGGGAACCCCCTGAGGTAGACTTAGCTGAGTGGCCAAAAAGGCTTGTTTTAGGTGGTCAAAAGCGGAGGTGTCCACACCGGCATCACAGGTCGCTTTGCTGGAGGGGGAGAGGAGACCGGCACTGTAGAGGACGGCAAAGCCGGTGGAGCCATAGGCAGATTAGATATGCGCGCAAGCGCAAGGTCATTTCGCTGTGTCAACCTCTCCTCCAGGGGGGTCATAGCCTTCCCAACCGCTCTGTAAATGGACGCATCCACAACATCGTAGAACTCGTCGCTCCACTGGAGGTCGGCCAGGACATTCTCCCCTCCATGTGACTCCTCATCAGATCCAAAATCCATAATGGCAGGAGAAAATGTAATGAGTTCTACAGAAAAATAAATCCTGGGTGACAGAAACCAGCTGGGGAAGCACCAGCGTAGAGGGAGGCTGGGTGTCAGCCCAATGAGGGGTTGAGGAACCTCGCAATTTGTAGAAGTAGGGGGGGAACCCCTGGGCACAAGTGTCTGGTGGCTGAGAAAATGTAACCAGTCAAAGAAAATGATAGTTGGCCTGGGATAAGTGCCCACACGTGTAACTATAGTACAGGACCCAGAAAAGCGTCAGCGATCACAGTACAGACTCCACCGATTGCCCAGTGGAACGTGAACAAACGTAGCAGATCAAATCCTAAAAATAACACACCGGACCGATGGTGGCAATACACCAAATGGCGTCTCCTCAGGCCAACGACCCTCAACTACGGCGCGCCGCCCAAGCCCTTCAGGGTTTGAATGCGTGCGCGCCAATAGAGACGCTCCTCACGCGCCCCCTGGCGGACAGAGGAGCGTGGGTACACCAGATGTGCCACATAGGGGCAAAAGCGCCCCCGTGGCACCAGAAAAACAGATGCGGCACTCGTCTGACACAACGGAGAAACCAGAGGCGAAAGTGCGCGTCAAGAGACACACCGCGTTGCCTCAGAAGACTGTGCAGCCAAACAGGAGCGGGACTAAATCCCAAAACAGCCACAAAATATCGCACACCAGTGCGGCGCTGCACAGCACAAAGCACGATGAAACGCACCAACGGCGCAATAAGCAAAACAGTATAATAACACAAATCAACGGTATGAAACACAGAGCAATGAAAGAACACTTATCTCAGCTGTGCAGCAGCACATAAAGAGGAAGAGGAACAAGGGAGGACGGGCTATGTGCTGCCTGGAGGATCCTGATTGGGCACCCAGGACTGTACTCATTGGACATTTCTTTATGACTACATATTTCCCTTAGAATTCATGGGAAACGTTGTCTTGTTGTTGTTTTGAATAGCTGCCAATAATAAAGTGAAGAAAGAAGGCATAATCCTCGCCTCCGGTCCTGACATAGAATTTGTGCCTATATTGCAGCAAAGCAGGACACTTGACTTAGAAATGTCCAGCAAAGTCTAAATCAATCAAAGCACTGATAATTACAGTAAATATGAAATGCCCAACAGTAATTGAGACCCCTCTTTTGGACTCATCCATTTTCAGTCTCTTGTGTTCAGGTCAACATATTGACCCAAGAATACTGTCATCTGACTATACATTTTATCTTGGCCCTGAAAGGGCGAGATTTTGATCGATACCTTATATCTATTGATCCAAACCTCGATCTGGTCGACTGAACCTTTGTTGCCTGTCTGTAAGGAAAGAAAGTGCACCTATTTCCAAGCCAGTTCACCCAAGAAAGGACTCTACTCCCAAAGATCACGGACAACTTCTAGTTTTCAAAAGTTTATTGTAAAGAAATGATAAGCTGCAAATACAGGCATCTCAGAATGAGATTCACGAGATACACAGGTCCAATTACATACATGTGCTCTCGAAAAGCCCTCAGACGAGCAACAGAAATCACTAACACAAGTTCTAAGAATAATAAAGCTATAAGCATAGACGCATATCGCTCCTTCATTTAGATTGGAGGAAAACAAACACAGGTTAGGCGTCCCTACCCTGTTCTAGATGGTATCCCTACTTAACCAAATCCCAACCTAACAAAGGTGTCAGCAATGAATGACCCCCAAGGGAAGTCACCCACTCTAAGTCTCTTGGTGAAAACCTAAAGTTCTCCAGTCATGACCCCTCTCTGCCTACCCATCCGCTCTCTAAAGGGTCCTCAGGTCTCTGCTCTAACTCCACCCAGGGGTGCTGTCCCTAATACAAAACAGTCAACAACATTTGAGACGCCCCTTGCGAAACGCCTCTCACGTGGTGCAACTTCAGGCTTTTTCCATGATGCTTTGTATTGGGCCTCAGACGTTAGAGTTGACCTTGCTTCTCAGACTCTTCTCCGGCCCGCTGATACCCCTTAAACATTCCAGAACCCTCCTCCATGTCTGGGCCGTCCACTGAACAGACCTCTATTCATTCATTTATAATTGGATCCCCCCTTTCCTGTTGCAGACAGATATCTGCCGCCAAGAACCCAACTCTCATAGACTTCTAAAAAGGCTTGCAACATTTCTCAGCCCAGACATGTACGTGTAAATCAATGCTAAAACATTTCAGGCCTACAATATTTCTCATTATGATTATAGCATTCAACTTCTTCATTTAATTAAAACATGTTAATACTCTTATTCTATTATTAAGTAAACATTTCTATAAATCATGGTCCATTAATGCAATGACCAAAAACGTTAAAACAATCTGTGTCGTGAAAAGAAACGCCTTCCCTTTTAGCTCCAGCTCTGGCCCTGAGGCCTACCACGTTCTGCTCTTAACCACATACCACCTTATGTTTTAGCAGCTTCACGACATGGATTCAAAAAATAATCACATCTAATAAAGTCATATAATGTCACATATTTCTGTATTAGTTCCACTTCTACTTAAATCTCTATATTAGCTGTATATTTTTGAATATACTTGCAGATACTATTAGCACTCATGGCATTTCTCTTCATGATTTGTGCTTACTTCAGGTAAGTGTGATGTACTCATATATTTAAATCAGTTTGCGCTCTCTCAGTTCCCCCCTTTGATGACCTCTCGGGGTCATCACTAACATTTAAACTGCAGTTATGGGTAGCATTCTCTGCGCTTCCAGGGCTCTCAGGCTCCTGTACTGATTATCTTGTATGGCAGCCAATCTCTGCAGCTGCTCTCTTTGGGCCCTTTCTGACCTTCTTGCTCTGTACCATTTGAATACCCTCACCAATCCCCACAATATTATCCCACAGATCAATATTATGATGATAGGCTTTAGGATATACCAAATAAAGCTTTTGCCTAAGGTGGAAAACCACCCTCCAACTGTACTCATTCCGTAGCCCACCTTTTCCCAGACATTTTCTCTACTCAAGTCTTCGATTTCCTTGTGTATATTAGTTATGTTCTTAATAACCTTCTCAAGGGGCTTCGAAAGGTCTGGAATGTAAGTGCAACATTCCTGGACCTTCAAAGCCTTACAGACTCCGCCCTCTTTTGCTAGTAGGACATCTAATGCAAGACGATTTTGAAGAACCATAGCCCTTATCGATTGCATCTCTCCTTCTACCAGCATTAAGGACTGAGCAGTGCTGGCAGACAACCTGTCGACAACTGTTGCCAGTCGTCTAATTTTAACATCATTAAGGATTATTCCCAAAAGAGGAAACATAGCTCCAAAGACATCTCCAACCATTTCGGCATCACCTACATCTCTCCTTCCCCTCGATGATATCTGACCCTCAATGATCACTAAGTCTTGTGCATGATATATTTTGGGGAAGACAATTGCCAAGTAACATGATCCATACCAGTTGTCAGGTAGCCTCACGTAAGCATTTCTTCCACATACAAAATACACATTTGGAATCACTTGCATTCCCTTCAGGAAATCCTTAGTGTAGTACTCTAAATTAAAAGCATGTTCACAGTCAACTTCACCTACGTATACATTTTCATAATACGTTTTGGCTCGGTGAAGACATAGCTTTCCTCTCTGCGCTTTATCTAAAGCTATTGGACCACTACTACCCTTTCTCTTATGTGACTTCTCTTCCTCGGTCCAATCTAATTTCCCTTGTCCTGATTTTTTCAAAATCTTTTGTCTCCTGTAACGATCATCCACCTGCCCTATGAACTTTTTCTCGACTTCTGACACCTTGCATGTCAGATTATTTCTACGGGCATGTGAAGTATCTAAGGTAATCCAAGGAATGAAGAACTTGGCCAATCTGTCTTCACTCTTCCAGTAATCCCATTTGTTCATCTGCTTATAATTTGGGACTTCTGGCAACACTGAATCATAATTTGAGAAATAGTATTCAAAACTATCTCTCTCATAAAATATACTAAGCAATAAGCTACATGTAATGCCATATGTCAGAGGGAGGTGATGATAGCGAATTCCTTCATCTACAGACGCAGGCAACTGCATGCAGACGTAGCAATCCTTAACCTCCATGGCATCCACGTATTCATATAAAAGTTTAGCATAAGCATTTGACCTAAAGTCTCCTTGGGACTCGTCTACATGTAACCTGCGGGCTTCTGCAGCCAATAACGCTTTCTCTTGAGTGTTTTCCCTTTTCTCACCAGCAACAATAGGTGTAAGCGTTACTACAGAACTCACATCAGTTACCTTTACCTCTTCTTCATGTCCCTTTACATAAGAAATTGTTACCACTAAAGCTATTAATATTATCACTCCTACTATTAGTGTACCTATTATACATTTAGCTCTGCGGTTCGGGGTGCCGGCCTCCATTTCGTCAGATATTATAGCTCTCTCTTTATCTTTGCAAAAAGTTCCTTTCCTCTCGTTCCTTTACAGTCTTTTTTAAATCCTTTTTGTCTTTAGAATCCACACAGCTGGAGGCTGACAGCCTTTTTCGCAAAAGTCCTTTAACAGTTCAAAAAGACAACCCTAGCCCTTCTCCATCAACTCAAGGGATTCCCTAAAATTCTCTGCTTCCTGGGCGCTAGGTAATCTTCTTTTTCTGCTTGCTTTATTTTACAAAATCCTTTAACAGTCAACTATCAGATTTGTGGTTGCAGCTTCAATAGCATAGTTCAATATTTCCAAGCGAAGAGTGTGCTCTTCATGTGCTGTTATCGTTGTACCAAAGTCGGGGAATTGCAATTCTGTAAGAAACATATGTTTTAACTTGCTGAGGCGGGGAGGTCTGGGGAGCACGAATGTTAGTGACCCTTCTTGTTCGACACCGGGTACCAACAGTCGTATTTCCACGGTGATAATGGGCTCAGAACTGGACACCACCACCGCTCGGATCCTCCCTGTCTCCGGTTTCACAGACATTTGTCGCCAGATATGTCCACTCAGGTGTGGAGTATCTTCTGTTAGGCACACGCACTCTTCTTGACCTTCTTCGGTCCGGTGCCTCAGTGCCCTGAGCACCTTCTTCTGGGTCTGAGTCTTCTGATATCGGAGGAAGGGTTGCTTCTGGAGTTGACCTCAGGCTAGAGCTCCTTCTTTGCGGCCAATTAGCTTCTCCACGTGCCCTTCTACTCCTTCTCCTTCTGGTCTGTTCCCGCTCTCTTTCAGACCTGTCAGGGTCAGACTCGTACTCCCAGCTGCTTTCTCCTTCTGTAGCGTCGTCTGTTTCGCTGTTGTACTGACCGTCCTCAGCTTGGTCAGACTCGTTCCCTGCTTCCGCTGGCACCTCTACAGCTTGGCTAGCCCCCTCTATGGCTTCTTGGTCCTCAGCTGGACGTCCATCCGAGAGAGGAGCTGTTTCCAGAGGTGCTGGAACCCTTTTCGTATGTGACGCGTGGATCCAATTGGGCAGGCCTCCCACCTTTACAGCTGTGCTTGTGATCAGGATGACCTGGTAGGGCCCACGCCAACGAATATCCAAGCAGCTTCTTCTCACATGTTTCTTCACCAGGACCCAGTCCCCAGGATACAGGTCATGGCAAGGGCCCTGGCACGCTGGAACCTCTGCAGCCTGCACCTGAAGGGACACAGAACGCATGGCGTCAGACAGCCCCTTACAATAGTCCAGGATCATATCATCTGTGATATTTAACAGTGCAGTAGCTGGAATAGATGGCAGCCTCATTGCTCTCCCCATTAACACCTCATGTGGTGACAACCCTGTTCTTCTGTCTGGGGTACTACGAAGGCTCATGAGAACTAATGGCAGGGCATCAGGCCAACTCAGAGTCGTTGAGGAGCAAACTTTAGCTATTCTGGACTTGATCGTGCCATTGATTTGTTCCACAATTCCTGAAGCTTCTGGTCGGTAACTGCAATGTAGCTTTTGGTCAATATTTAGTGCAACACAAATCATCTTCACAAGCTCACTGTTAAAATGTGTTCCCCTATCTGATTCCAAAAAGGCCGGCACCCCGAAACGAGGGATAAGTTCTCTAAGCAGTAACTTAGCCACTGTGAGGGTGTCGCACCTACGTGTAGGGTATGCCTCAACCCATCTGGAGAACACACAAACAACCACCAGGACATAGCGGAGGCGGTTGCATCTTGGCATTTCAATGAAATCTATCTGCATTCTGTTGAATGGACCTCCAGACCTTCCTATGTGACTTAGTGCAACTGGTGTTCTTTTTCCTACGTTCAGCTGCTGGCAGGTCACACAACGCTGGCACACTGCTTCTGCTGCTATTCTAAACTTAGGATTGTACCAAGTCTGTCTAAACACTCTCAGCATAGCATCTCTCCCTAAGTGTACGGGACCATGTATGAGTCTAGCCATTGGACTCACCATCTCATTGGGCAACACTGCTCTGCCGTCTGCTGAGACCCAAAAATGAGTCTCACCCATTACACATCCTGCCCTTTCCCATGTTTCTTTTTCAGAATCAGGAGCATTTTCTTGCATGATTGACAATTCATCCCAAGTATCAACAGTTTCCAGTATCATGGCTAATTCAGTTCTTACATTTATTCCACCCACATCCACCTCTGTGAAAGAGTAACCTTGTTCCGCGCAATACCGCGCAACTTCATCAGCATATCTATTGCCTTTAGAAACAAAGTCCTCATTTCTGGTATGTGCGATGCACTTTACAACTGCGATACTTGCTGGGCATTGCAATGCTTCTAACAACAGGCGCACAAACTCTCCATTGCGAATGGGAGAGCCTGAAGAAGTCATGAACCCTCTTTGAGACCATAACTGCCCGTAATCATGAACTACCCCATACCCATACTGGCTGTCGGTGTAGATGGTGACTCGAATTTGGTTGCCTGCTAAGCAAGCACGTGTCAGGGCAATAATCTCGGCTACCTGAGCGGAGTGTACTCCTTCCAGGCACCCAGCTTCCACAACTCCTTCAATTGTACAAACAGCATAAGCTGCTCTCAACTGCCCAACTTCGTCTCTTACACATGAGCCATCGACAAAGAAAACTTCGTCTGGGTCGGTCAGTGGCTCATCTACGATGTCGGGTCTGGGTTTGGTGCATAGTTCAGTCACATCGAGACAGTCATGGTCTGTATATTCATCATCATCATCAATATCATTTGGAAGTGGCATTAAGGTAGCAGGGTTCAAAACAGAGCATCTCTTGAGGGTCACGTTCTCTGCAGCAAGAATAACTTGCTCATAGCGCGTGAGCCTGCTATTGGTCAGATGCTGTGTTTTGGTCCTGGTCATTAACAATTCAACAGAATGTGGCACGCACACCTCTAACGGGTGCCCCATGACAATATTTTCACATCTCTCAATGCTGACACCCGTTGCAGCAACGGATTTGAGACATCCGGGCAACGCTGCGGCTACTGGGTCTAAAGTAGCCGAGAAATAAGCAACTGGTCTACGGGCATTCCCATGGATTTGGACCAACACAGACAACGCACAACCTTCTCTCTCACAACAGTAAAGAAAAAATTGTTTATTGTAATCAGGCATTCCCAATGCCGGAGCACGACACAGGTCCTCTCGCAGCTGTAAGAATGCCATCAAACAGTCTTTGTCCCATGGTACCGGATCACTCACCTCTTTGTGCGTCAGTTTTTGCAAGGGCTTTGCTTTCAGTGAAAAGTTCACGATCCACTGTCGGCAATAACCCACCATCCCTAGGAACATCCTGACCTCTCTCTGTGTCTTAGGCGCGTTCATTTTCATGATCGCCTCTATCCTGTCTGGTGACACCTTTCGTTTGCCTTTCTCAATTCTGTGTCCCAAGTACTGCACTTCTGTCAGGCAGTACTGCAATTTTCCCGGGGACACCTTGTGCCCATTGGCAGCTAGGTGATTTAACAAAGCAATGGAGTCTTCCCTGCAAGCTTCTTCTGTTTCTGACGCCACAAGGAGGTCGTCTATGTACTGGACCAGAACTGACTTCTGGGGCAGCACTAGACTTTCAAGATTTTTCTTCAGAAGCTGGTTAAAGATCGATGGACTCTCTGTATACCCTTGAGGGATACGACACCATGTTAGGACGCGATTTTCCAGCTTAAATGCGAAAAGAAAATGGCTATCTTCGTCCAAAGGGATCGAAAAGAAAGCCTGACAAAGATCGATCACAGTGAACCACTCAGCTTGGAATGGAATCTGAAACAGTATCACTGATGGATTCGGTACCACTGGACAACATGAAACGACTATGTTATTAATCTTTCGAAGGTCCTGCACTATCCGAAATTTCCCATTTGGTTTCTGCAGACCCATAATCGGGGAGTTGCATGGACTACCCACGATTTCTTTCAGTATTCCCTGTTTAATCATAGACTCGATCACGGGTTTTATGCCTGCAATCGTTTCTGGAGTCAATTTATATTGGGGTGTTCTTGGGAACTCAGCATGCGGCTTCACTACAATTTTCACTGGGTCTACCCCTTTGACCAATCCAATTTCTTCCCCAGTGAAATCCCATACTTCTGATGCCACTGTCTCTCTCAAGTCCCAGGGAAGCTCGTCTACTGTCAAAGTAGGGTACAGCTCCACGCATATTCTGGAGTTTGCAACTTTGAAATCTGCGTCATCATCATTGGTCAATACCTCCACTCCCTGAGGTGTACAATATATAGTACAATTCAATTTACACAACAGGTCTCTTCCTAGCAAACACACAGGGCTTGAATCGCAAACCACAAACTGGTGCTCATCACTGTACTTCCCTATTTTCACCTGCACCGGTTCTGTCAATTGGCTGGTTATTCTCCTGTTTGCGACCCCTACCACCTGTATGGTCTCTCCAGACATGGGCAGGTCTGGAACTGCAGCTGATCTGATCGTGGATCTAGTGGCTCCTGTGTCCACCAGAAATGTCGTAGGGCACCCTGCTACTTCTGCTTCGACATAGGGTCCCCTCTGATCTACCTCTAAGGCTGCCCCAAGGGTGCAGTCTTCTCTTTCCACTCTCTGTCCGGTTAATGGGTCCACATAATAGCACTCTTCACCTTCCACAAACAGGGGCATTTGTCTATAGGTCTTACCCATACTCCCTACTCGAGGAGGTTGCGGGAACTGGGCTCGGGGAGGAGCCCCCCCCCCCTTTGAGCACCTTTCCTTGGTATGGCGTTACCCCTCTTGTAGGCGCGCTCTGAACCTCTTCCTCCTCTATCTCTTGCTCTCCTATCTCTACGTTGTAGGGGCACTCGCGTTTCCAATGCCCCAGCTCGTTGCACTGGTGGCACCTAGTCGTTTTCTTCAAGGTAGCTATGTCTATTCTGGGTCTAAAGGTGGAACTCTCCTCATTACCCTTGTTCTGACTGTACTGCTTCTTACCTCCTGTACCTGTCCCTTGCTGCTGTTGCTGCGGTCCCCCTTTGCCTGCTGCTTGCATCTGTACCACCATCAACTTTTCTTTTAGTTTCTTAGCCTTGGAATCTATCTCATCACAGCAGTACCTGGCATATCTCAGTATTTCATCTAGGGGTTTAGTTTGCCAACAAATCGAGTGTTGCTGAATCATTAAACTAATATCCGGTCTCAGTCCCAGGACGAACTTGGACACAAATTGCCCTATATCTTTTGGATCCATTACATCCAAGCCGCTATACTGTTTAAACGCCTTCAGCAATCTCTCGTAATATTCATGAACTGTCTCTTTGGGTTCCTGTCTCGTTCGGTCTATTCTGACCCAATCTATGTCTTGCATTGGCACCTTCTCTTTCAGCCAAGTCATCACTCTCTCGAATTTTGCCATCACAATCTCGGACGGCCCATTAGTCTTGGCATCTCTCTCTGGCTCCGTTGTGGGCCACTCAGCGCTAACCTTGCATGCTGTCCACAGATCTCCTGGTACTACAATGTCAAACAGCGTGTTCAGATCTATCCATAGGACCTTGGAGATTTTTACAAACCTCTCGACTTGCTTGTACCACTCCACAGGGTTCTCTCGTAATTTGGGAAAAGAGGTGGTAAAAGCAGCTAAATCTCCCCTACTCCAAGGGACATGTACATAGTTCCCATTTGCAACTTCCCGCAAAGGGTAAGCTTCTATTCCCTGCTGTCCTGGTGTCATACCAATCATGCTTCTCCTGCCGGTCCCTTTCTTGGACCACCTCTCTTCCCACTTATCTAGTGCCCTCCATGTCCTTATTCCAGTAATCAGTTCCCTTATGTGTGTTTTCAGCCCAATCGTTCTCCTCTCATCTAGGTCCCGATCTGAGTAATGTAGCCTGTGGTTACCCTGTAATGCTTTGGTTCTTGACAAGTCCACCATATATTTGCCTGCTAGTTCGACTAACTTCTCATGGACTGCTCTCGCCTTTCGTGTGATGTCCTTTGCCATATACAGTATTTCATCCTGTTCATACATTTCCATTCTTTCTAAAGGCAGGGTACCATCTACCATGTCATCCAGATCTGACCTTAAGCTGGAGACATCAAGTCTCTTGGCTTTTATCTCAGCTCGCAATATGTCTTTCAAAGGGGGCTCACTGGTCTCCCTACCATCCCAACTTCGAGCTCTGCGTTTGGGCTCAGGAGAGTTAATGGGTGGCCTCCCTTGCTCCCATCTCTCCAGGTCCCATGCTCGGCCATCCGATCTTGGAAGGTGATGGAACACGGGCCTGTTACCCCTATTCTGGCTCTGCCCATTCTCTTCTTCTTCTCTCCTATCACCGCACACCTCTCTGTTATTTTCCCTCTGGTCGCTACTCTCCCTTTGCCTCGTATCGCTCAGTATCCGATACGATCCTTCCTGGTTCCCCCTATTCCCTGGGCTGCGCTCATTTCTGTCATCACAGGGACTATGGTGCGACCTCTCACAACTCCCATTCTGTTCTCTGGTGCCAGGCACACAGTGTGGACACTTAAAGCTGTTCCTGTACTCTTGCGCTCTCCTCTCCCCTTCACTGAGTATTGGGCACGCCACCCCTCCACTCCCGGGGCCCCCGTTTTCCAGATCTGTTCTACCTCCATTCCGGGCCCAATGGGTGACTCCCCTACTCCCTCTACAGTCCCACTCCGGACTACTCTCCCCAGCCCCGCAGTGAGTCCGTGTTCGGCTGTCCTGACTTTCCCTTTCTGCTTCTGCAGCATTGATGCACTTTTGAGCCTTCACTGCCTCGTCCCACTGCTTCATGTACTCATTTAGCTCTTGAAAGGATTTTCGTCCAGATCCCCTCAGATCCATTGGCCATCTGGGGCCCCCAGGATCTCCCCCTGGGTCCCCTGCTGTGTGCATCGGGGTGCTCCACTCTCTGGGTATCGGCATCTGACTTGGGGAATTAGTGGTATCGTTCCTCCTTGCCTGCTCTGCTCTTTCTCTGTCTTTCCGTTTCCGTTCTTCCCCTTTTGCTCTCTCTTGGTCATATATCGATATTATAGGACCTATGGTAACAGGTACCTGGAGTGCATCTGGTAATGGGTAGGATGTGGCGCTTTCCGTTTCCGGCGCTCTTTGTACCACAAACCTACCGACTACCTGTTGCACCTGACTAGGCTGGAGCAGCTCTTTCTTTGGCTCAGGATCCCACTCTGAACTGGGAAGCGGTCTATGCTCTCCTGCATTGCCCCCCTTTGCTCCTTCAGTATTCTCGACCTCTCCCCCTGCTCTATTATACGGGGGTGGCCTGTCTGTCAGTAATCTGTTTATCAAGCTATCCTCTGTTTCGCTCTCATCATCTTCTTCTAGGGGACTTTTATTTACTGGCGCCTCTAACACTGGGTACAGTTTATTTATTTCCAAATTATGCACTCTCCATCTTTTAGCATCCGCATCCCACCTGGCATCCTGCACTGCCCTTACCGATCGTTTCACCCTTTCTTGTCGTCTGTTCATATTCTTTTCATGCGCTGCCCTAATCCATGCTTCAAGAGCTTCAAACTGGGTTGGTCTAGGCAAGGGTCTCTTTGAGGTCATGACTGATTTCAATCGATGTAACACCTCTAATCTGAACGTCCCGTACTTCGGGAACGTCAGTTCCTCATTTCCTTCAGTAATCTTACTCCACTCTGATATCCAAAGGATCGTATGCAACCCAACATTTACTGCCATATAACGAGCTGGCGTACCCTCCGGCGGGGCTTCTTCCCCTTCATACGATCCTCGCTTCTCTTTCTTAAACAGCGCTTTCAACCATTTAAAACACTTCATAATTATGCGCACAAAATCCAGCCTCGCTACTCTGTTTACTTCCTGATGACAATCCACCAATCCTGTCGCGGCTTTGCTAGCTTGGCCTATCACAGCGCGGTCTTTCTCCTGTCGGCCAATCACGTCGCGACCCTGTGTGACGTGTTCGCTAGCTGGCCTATCACAGCGCGGTCTTTCTCCGGTCAGCCAATCACTGCGCGACACCACCTGACGTCTCTTTTCTCCGCTTCGCAGCAGCACCCTTCCTTTCTCAACTCGTCTCCCGGTTATGCATGCGTCCCATTCATACACCGAAAAATGACTACTTCCGACCAAGCGGTCACTTCTCTCGACTGTACGTCCACAGTCTATCTGTAATTGTCAACACAACTGACGAGATGTCTATCGTCTCTCTGATAGGTTGCTTACACACACAGTAACTTCCGACCAGCGTCCGTTACTCACGCACTCACTCTTACGTTCCCCCTATCTCGGTCTCTCGGGTGATCAATGGTACCTCATGACCCCCTTCACACTAGTTGACAATTACTCTGGGTGTCCGATACACCCGAACCACTTAAGCTCTCCTTGAACTTAAGATTTCCACCGGTTGCGCGCGCTCACAACCTGTTCCACAGTCACTCTACAGACATTCAACTCCGCCAGACATTACAACATAGATACAATACAAAAACACCGCAATCTAACACGCATAACCCTTTATACTCACTCTCGACCGATACTGCTGCTTTTTCTGTCTCACGTCATCCGGATCTTCTTCTGCGGGCTGTTCTTCCGATCATCGATTTCTAGGGGCCTTGGGGTAAGCTAACCTGGCCTAGGTCACCGTCCTCAAGAAGGCAACCATCCTCTATAGCTACCAACTGAAAGGGCGAGATTTTGATCGATACCTTATATCTATTGATCCAAACCTCGATCTGGTCGACTGAACCTTTGTTGCCTGTCTGTAAGGAAAGAAAGTGCACCTATTTCCAAGCCAGTTCACCCAAGAAAGGACTCTACTCCCAAAGATCACGGACAACTTCTAGTTTTCAAAAGTTTATTGTAAAGAAATGATAAGCTGCAAATACAGGCATCTCAGAATGAGATTCACGAGATACACAGGTCCAATTACATACATGTGCTCTCGAAAAGCCCTCAGACGAGCAACAGAAATCACTAACACAAGTTCTAAGAATAATAAAGCTATAAGCATAGACGCATATCGCTCCTTCATTTAGATTGGAGGAAAACAAACACAGGTTAGGCGTCCCTACCCTGTTCTAGATGGTATCCCTACTTAACCAAATCCCAACCTAACAAAGGTGTCAGCAATGAATGACCCCCAAGGGAAGTCACCCACTCTAAGTCTCTTGGTGAAAACCTAAAGTTCTCCAGTCATGACCCCTCTCTGCCTACCCATCCGCTCTCTAAAGGGTCCTCAGGTCTCTGCTCTAACTCCACCCAGGGGTGCTGTCCCTAATACAAAACAGTCAACAACATTTGAGACGCCCCTTGCGAAACGCCTCTCACGTGGTGCAACTTCAGGCTTTTTCCATGATGCTTTGTATTGGGCCTCAGACGTTAGAGTTGACCTTGCTTCTCAGACTCTTCTCCGGCCCGCTGATACCCCTTAAACATTCCAGAACCCTCCTCCATGTCTGGGCCGTCCACTGAACAGACCTCTATTCATTCATTTATAATTGGATCCCCCCTTTCCTGTTGCAGACAGATATCTGCCGCCAAGAACCCAACTCTCATAGACTTCTAAAAAGGCTTGCAACATTTCTCAGCCCAGACATGTACGTGTAAATCAATGCTAAAACATTTCAGGCCTACAATATTTCTCATTATGATTATAGCATTCAACTTCTTCATTTAATTAAAACATGTTAATACTCTTATTCTATTATTAAGTAAACATTTCTATAAATCATGGTCCATTAATGCAATGACCAAAAACGTTAAAACAATCTGTGTCGTGAAAAGAAACGCCTTCCCTTTTAGCTCCAGCTCTGGCCCTGAGGCCTACCACGTTCTGCTCTTAACCACATACCACCTTATGTTTTAGCAGCTTCACGACATGGATTCAAAAAATAATCACATCTAATAAAGTCATATAATGTCACATATTTCTGTATTAGTTCCACTTCTACTTAAATCTCTATATTAGCTGTATATTTTTGAATATACTTGCAGATACTATTAGCACTCATGGCATTTCTCTTCATGATTTGTGCTTACTTCAGGTAAGTGTGATGTACTCATATATTTAAATCAGTTTGCGCTCTCTCAGCCCTGTCCGCACAGCAGTGAGTAGCTATATATGTCCTCTTGTTCTTGGGAATGACAGGGAATGTTATAGACATTGCCTATTATTCCTAGCTCTAAGACATACCTACCCTTCAGAAAGATTGCCCAGAACATTTTCGAACCATAGATTGCACTGATCTATCCTTAGGAGCTAATTACATATTAAACGGAAATCCCTGGCTTGACACACAAAACACATAAGATTGATTGATGTTTGGGGACAGTGATCCTTGACCCGATTCCTTGTTGCCAGGGACCCTCCAGTTGTTTATCCTATGATTTGTGTGCAGTGCAGGAAACCACTCTTGAGAGTTGTCTACCACCTCAGTAGAGCATCTTCCAAGTTGTATTCCACAAAACAAAAAATCTAGTGTTGCACCCAGAGCCAGCCCTAGAGCAGATAGCTCTGTGGGTGGAAAGAAATGTGGTGGTCACACTTCTGCTGGTCAAGAAAGTGCAGCAGCAGGGTGCCACTTTTGTGTTCACGGGTCAGTCTCTAGCTGATTGCATTGACTGGCTTCTGAACACAAACACATCCACACCTCTCCCAGCTCACTTGAATCACTCACAGCTTCACTCCGTCACACTGGTGCCAAGTTGTTTTTTCTGAGGAAGAATGTTTTTGGTGTGTAGAGGCAGGTGGTGTAAAGATAGAAGGGTTGTTACAAAACGAATAAAAGTACTTTAAACTGAATCGCCCAGCCAATGAGAGGAACGCTGCTGTTTGCATGACCTCTCCGCTGATGATTTTATTCTCTCATAGACGAATCCCGAGCACTCACTGCCACAGATGATTGTGGAATTCCCAACATTTGAGAATGTCCGAGTATTTTCGGGTCAATGAACAAAAATCCATACAACCACTATCGTCTTTCTGTTGAACACACGTCAATCAACCAACAGTTGCCTCCCTTATCAATTTCAGGCACTCCCAGTACCTATCCTGGAAACTGAGATCAGGGAGATGTCTGCAAAACCTATGAAATGGAAAGGCCCGGGTGTCTGATGTCAAAGAGGGAGAACTTGAAGGGTGGCCTCGTCTTACCTGATCTCTTAAAGTACTGCTAGTCTGTTGACTTGCAAATAATGTAAAGAGTGAACAATCAGGGAAACAGAGATAAAGTGTATGTTTATAGCCTGGTTGAAGGAATGCTAGCGCCACCATGATGTAAATGTTGCCATCCTCTAAATACAATACATCGGTGTAAACACGGCGAAGTAAGGTCATACATTCCACCATGCATCAGCTGTTCTCTCTTGCCCCATTCCCATTGCACCCGCCACTTGTTATTGTCGAATCATGCTCTTTTGTTCATGACACGTCAGCAGTAAGGAAATTGTAAGTAATTTCAAGAACATGACTGACACGGGCCGTATGCCACTGAAACACTCTTTTATGTCTTGCTTCTTTGCAGTACCAACTTCATAAGGATTCGGCGACGTCCCCCACAAAGAAACCTCTCCTCCCCTATTTTAGACATATTTAGCATTTCCTCCAAACCCTTCTTAGTATTTCCACTTCTGGTATGGGTTCTTTTTTGTAGTAACTGGTAAAGGATGTATGACATTACAACGCATGCTTTTACATCGCATGCCTTTACAACGCAAGTATTACAACGCAGTCCATTACAACGCATAGGCCCACATGCATCAAGCATTTTTGTAGTCGCAAACGGTGTGATTCCTTAAAATCGGCCGTTTGCGAATGCAAAAGTGCTTTTTGGGATGCATGAAGCAATTTTAGAATTCGTAATATTTTTGCGAGTTCTAAAATTGCGGGTGCTTTTAAGAAGTCGCAGATGTGCGACTTCTTAAAAGCAATGCATCATTACTTTGACAAGTGGAAATTCGCAATTAGGGTGCCAAATTTACCGAGTGGTTGAACCACTCGGTAAATTTGGGAAAAGTGTTTAAAATGGTGAAAAAGTATTTTTTTCAACATTCATGTTTCACACACACATGTCCTTAGGACATGTGTGTGTGAAACATGATGCGAAAAATACATTTCAGGGGTGCATGGGGGGGTCCTTTGGACCCCCCCCCTGCACCCATGAAATTTTCTAAGTGCCACTCGCAATTTGCATTGACTCCTATGGGCCTTTTGGCCCATAGGAATCAATGGGAATTGCGAAAATTTACTTAAGAAATCGGTATTCATTTGGGATTCGGTAAAAATTGCGATTTTTACCGAATCCCAAATGAATACCGAAAATAATGATGCATAGCATTTTGCACTTCTTAATTTGCGATTCCTTATTTTTCGCAAATTAGGAAGTGCAAAATGTAACAATGATGCATGTGGGCCATAGTGCTTTGGGGTGCTGGATAGTGAATAGTTTAATTTACTATTCCAACTCCAGTCCCCGTGGACACTAGGGAAGGTTATTGGATAGTAAATTAACCTATTCCCTATCCTAGAGCGCCCCCCAGAGCAATGCGTTGTAATAGTTTGCGTTGTAATGGTTGCGTTGTAAAGGCTCTGCGATGTAAAAGTTGCGTTGTAAAGGTTGTTTACCCTGGTAAACATTGAAAAGTAGACCCAACACCGATAATCGATCCAAAGCATGTTTGCGTGGATTTATCCAAGGATGTTAAGTGGTCTCACTGCAGAGTCTCTATATGAGGGAGTGTAAAAACCTACTGCCCACAATGATGACATTTGTATTATACTCCGCAAAAGTATTGACTCATTACTGTTTAGAGAGATCTGAAATGACCATGTAGTCCGTAGAAACCACAAATCAAATGAGTGACCACAATGGTGAAATCTATTTTACATTCTGCAAAAGTTTTAATTCATTCTGTTTCCAATATGACCAAATAGTCCATGGCGGCCACTTATCAAAAAAAGTCACCACATAATGCAGACATAAAGTCAGGATTCAAGTGGAATATATGACATTACATTGCGGTGTTTACACCGCAATACCTTTACAACGCAGGCATTACAACTTATTTTTGATTTGTCCCCGACCTCGCCAGATCAAACCAGCTTCCAGTCCGTGATGTTATTCATCCTTGATTGGATGAATACGAACCATCTTAAATTAAATCCGGACAAAACGGAGCTGGTTTTGACGGGCGGTATCGCTAATCCTTGGTCACCCCTTTTCTGGCCACCATCTTTAGGTACCCCTCCCACTCCCTCCTCATCTGTCAAAACGCTGGGCATCACTCTTAATCACCAACTTACACTTCATTCACACATTAGTTCAGTTGTCTCCTCTTGTTTTTTTTCCTTGCGGACCATTAGGAAAATATCCCGTTTCTTTTCTGTTCCCGCCCTCAAGTTAATTATAATGGCTATGGTTCTGTCAAAAATTGATTACGGGAACATCGTTTACAATGGAGCTCCCGCATATGCTCTCCACCGTCTCCAGCTGGTCCAGAACCAGGCAGCTCGCCTGGTTTATGGCCTGGCTAAGTCACACCACTCCACCCCCCTCTTGAAAGCTCTTCATTGGCTCCCTATTAAGCAGCGGGCACAGTTCAAATTGGGATGCCTTACCTTTCAAGCCCGAGCGGGCACCGCCCCGGCATTTATCAACTCTGCCGTCATGAATTATTGCCCATCGAGAGCTCTCCGCTCCTCCTCCCTGGGCTTGCTGGTAGTACCACGATTTAAGAAGAAAAGAGCAGGTGGTCAGAAATTCTCAGTTCTGGCCCCCACCTTTTGGAACGCCCTCCCACCTTCAATAAGACTCCTGCCGTCTTATATGGAATACCGCAGGGCCTTAAAAACCCTCCTGTTCCAGCAGGCGTTTAATGGTTAGCCACTGTCCTCTATCTGCTTGTTTTTACCACTGTTGCCTTCAGCGCCAAGAAACTGCCTAGTACACGAGCGCTTTATAAATGTTTTTAAATTCAAATTCATATACAACGCAAGTCGTTATGCCTGGTGTCGTACAGTCACTCACAGCCCATTAGTCTTTTCAAAGATGTTGTCTCATAATTCTTTGAGCAAAAACTCACACTAGAATTTTTAGTCATGATTTCTAGGGAAGCTCATGAAATCATAACTTCATGTTGCCAAAGGATAGCAATGCAACTCTCTAGAGCAGGCAAACCCCAGTGAGGACATATAGATGTGTAGGCTGATGCTTGCTTTCTTGTTTTCTCATTCTTGTAGTCTTTGGTCTCTAATCTGGTGATGTCGGATCAAGTTGCCTGGCACTTACCTCCCACTGTGTTAGTTTGTTAGCCAGATAATCAGGGGTTTTTATATTGATGACCTTGCAAGTGATGCAGCTGATCTTGAAGATGATCCCGGCTTTCAGAGGAAGCAAACTTTTTTTTTAAACAGTTTTAATGGCAACAATCTATAGTGGATTCCACATACAACTGTGTGAAGACAGGAATAGTCAGTACAGGGCAAACACCGGTCAGTATCCTATTTCAAAAGACCCCATCTCTCTGAGGCCGATATTCACTGACCGCTCCAAATGAAGCAAGTATAATCCTTTATCATGATGGTGATGTGGTTGGATTTCTTCAGCCTTTTGGTGAGCCATGCTGCTACAAGAAGTATGCATTTCAGGGGAGTCAGTGTGGTCTGTGGTATGCCGTTGGGAGGGGCTTGTCTTCATCTAGTTAGGAGTGGACATGGGCTTGAACTTTCGTTCTCATAGAAGAAAGTTTTGCACTTTTTTCTGAAGGCAGAGTTGGAACTAGGCTGTTTTACTTTTCTTGGTAGTGTTTTTTTAAGCCAGTGCCAGAGGTTAAAGATGATAATGAATCTGATGAATTTTGCCTTTTCTGTCAGTTGGGTTGTGAAGCCCGTTAGGTTTAATTTGGAGAGCTATGACTGAATCTGAGAATGTTTAAGCTTGCTGGCAAACAGCAGGAATACAGTTTTAATGAATTTAGCATCAAATAGTTTGTTGACATCCAAGTTTGGATGTGTTTGAGGCACATTTTGAGTCTCTGTTGTTGTTTGAGAAGACTTTGAGTATGATTTGGGTGTTGTCAAAATAATGGCGGACCTTAATTTGGCGATCTGGAAGGATGGCTCCCAAGGGCTGCATATAAAGGTTGAAAATGATATGTGACAGGATGGGCCCTGTTAACTTCACAGATGACTGGTACAGTCTAGGATCTGGTAGTTCCTATCTGAACCAGTTGCTGACAGTTGGTGAAGTAGGATGTGAACTATTGTAGGATAGTGCCAATAATAATAAAGCTTCTGCAAGCATTCATGGTGTGAATTCATGGTGGAAGGTCAATATTTGAAATGCAGAAATGTGGAGTAGGACGATGAGGCAAGGGTCGTTTTTGTCTTTGAATTAGAGGGCACCGTCAACTACTTGGAGTGTAGCTGTCTTGCTGATGTGCCCCTATAGCTGGGTGGCAACTGCCTTCTGGATGATTTTTCCAAGAAATAGGAAGTGGATTATTGGATGGGAGTTGGTATTATCAGTTGAATCTAGTGTAGGCTTCTTCAACAGGTGAAGGTTCTATCCTGTCTTCATGCTGTCAGGGAAGGTGCCTTGGGTTAACTAATAATTTGGAGAAGGGATGTGAGAGCTTCTCTCTGCAGAAACTTGATGATGAAGGAGGAAACACATATTCTTTATAGGAGATGTCTCAGTGCAAGATGTTTCCAAATGCTGTGTGTGAAATAATGTTCAAGGATGACCAGTTAATGGGGTGCAGCTGGGTATAAGTGCCAGTGCATGTAGTGGTGACAAATGAGTGATGTTACATCTGATTTTGTTGATTTTCTCCATGACCAATAGGGTGATAGGGTTTGCATGCTGTTTGACAGCCTTAAAGATGGCTTTGCTTCTGTTGAGTGCTCCTTTGATTGTGGTCTTTTAGAAGGTTTCTTTAGCTCTGGTGATGATGGAATAACCGTTGGAGCACAGTGCTTTCAGAAGGGAAAGGCCCTCTTGACATTTTTGTCTTCTCCATTTCTTCTCCTGTCTTCATATGGAATGCTTGCTTTCTGTGAGTTATTGGGTGTACCAGGGTGCCGACAGCTTCAGCTTAGAGGTGTGAGTTTTCAGAAGAGCATAGTGTACTATGTAGTTCATCAGACTGTTGTTGTATTGTATTGTATTGTAATTGCATTTATATAGCGCTTACTACCCCTGACGAGGCGTCGAAGCACTTTTTCGACGGGTAGCACACTACTCCGGGACCCATAGAGGATTAGTGTTAAATTAGTATAGTGAAACATGCAAGTACATTTTAAGTGGTGGATAGGTTACTCAGTTATTTGGATTTGGAATGATAGCAGAAGGATGCAGATAGTAAGAGGTCCAGTAGGTTGCCTTTGGAGTGAGTTGGGTTGGTGATGTGGTGCATTATCTCTATGGTGTTGTATAGAGATTTGAGAACTTCCTTCGTGGTTTTGGTCTGGAGTCACAAGGCAGATTGAAACCTCTGAGGAAATTGTGCTGTGAGTCTAGGATGGAGGCAGAGGCAATGAGGTCTGGTATTTCTCCTATGAGGCACTTGTGGGTTCTGAGTGGCCCATAGATAAGAAGTAAAGAGGCTCCTTTGCAGGCTGAGTAAGGAAACTGGTAGTAGAAGATCTCAAAATATTTGGTTGTGATCATTGTGACAATGGCATGGGCCACATTGAATTGTGTTTGGCTGTAAGCCTCCCTTCCCTTTGGTATGTGTAGTATATTTGTTGGATGCTGTATCCTGAGGGGTAGAGGGTGTCAAGAAAAAGTATGGAGAAGTGTGTGAACCAAGTTTCTGTGATGAAAAGAGCATCAGTGGAGTGAAGCGTGATGATGTTAAAGCAGGTTCTGATTATCAAAAAGGAGAACATTGGCAATGTCGGAGCCCTGAATAATTGATGAATATGTGTTGATGATCATGAGTTGAACCTAGTGTGATGTGGGTGGTGTATGCAGTGTAATGAGTGGTATGTGGATGATGTCAGCCCATTAAATCAATTAATGTCCCCAGCTTTTGGAAAAAACAAATTTGTCAGATAATCATAAAAATCAAGGACTTGCAAACAGCCAAAGACTAAAACTTTAAAAAGCTGAGAAAAAAGGAAGGACAACCATTACATAAACTTGGACATATTTTCTGTAGCTGTAGAACAATTTACATCAGGCATAATATATTAACAGCAGTACAGACTGCTACGATAAAGGAACAGGGCACTGTGCAAGGGAAAGTAATGTACCTGTACCAAAGTAAATCCTGTATCCTCATTGGAAGTTGCAACAACGGGTAGCATATTGCATGCTATTCTCATACATGTAAGATTGGTTCAGTGTAAAGTTTGGCTCTGATTATGAACCTATGGCTCAGGAGTTCCTACAGGACCAGCTGGTGATTCCTGTCACTCAAGATGATCTCGTTCAAAGGGAAGAGAGAGGAAAAACAGATTGAAATTTGGATGCTTCACTATTTCCTGTCTAAGGGATAGCTGGTATCATCTGAAACACAGTAATGGTTTGACCTTGATGGGGATTTTCAGTTTCATACAGTTCGTAAGTTTTTTGCTACGAAGGAAAAATCTTCAGTGGGACCTCACCATGAAGAAATGTTACATCATGGAGCCCTAACAGGATATAGCATTCAGCCTTGCTCCTCTGGAGGTTTTTGAGCCCCCAAAAATGACTTAAGTCCAAAGGTAAAAATTGGAACTGGGACAAAGCAGCAAAAGTACTCTACCTGCGAAGTGACCACTGTGGTTACTGAATTCAGTTTAGTACCAACTCGGTGCTTTTTCCACCAAAACTGAAGGCTTGGAACTTGACATACCCAAATTTCAAGGATCGTCGTCAGCTGCAGCATACTGCCTTCTCGCACTGGAAAACTTTGAGTCAAAGAAAAGAGACTCTGAGCCTCATTAAGAGTTTGGATGGAACTGAAAACTCCCCGATGTTTGTAGGAAACTGTAAATAAAGATCAGGATCGAATGGCTGAATTTATTAAACATTGTTTTCCTGATGGTGGGAAAAATCCATTCAGGGGATTCTACTCCAAGTTTTCAATTTTATCCAGAAATTGGAGGAGTTTCCACCAAGCTCTAAATGAGGTACGACTTTGACCTGCGTGTCCCATGTGTCCCACTAAGCTTACCGGACTCCCACTCAAACGCCGTCAGAATTAATGTCTAGGTCCCAGTCAACTATTGCCAATGATTTGTATCATTTAAAACATTGAAAATGCTTATCTCTGGTTACCATAATATGATTTTGACCACTTACTTTATTAACATTTTCTCTTAGATACTAAATTGGTTTGGGAATTGTATGTTTTTTGCTGACTTAAATACTGCTGTGGTTGAACTTAAATACTTAAAACACATTTCAGTGGGGAAAAGCCTTTTGGTTTTGGCTCAGGGGAAAGCTTGGGTTTTCTAGTTGAAACTGTATTTTGACCTAACAAGATATTATTATTAGGTTGTTCGGCTACCTCCTTCCAAATAATCCAAAATCTTATATTGGTGGTCAGTATCTGGGGTTTATTGGACCTTTGGCTGAGGAGTCACCTTGCAATTTTATGAGCCCGAAATTAATAATTCCTTATTAGAGTTTTAGACATGTTCTTGATTTTAAAGTGGCAAAATATTTTTTCATTTTTTACTTGATCATTTGTAGATTTTGATTAAAGTCTATTTTATCACTTTTTAAAAATTATTTATGAGGCATAGAGGTGGATTTGTTTAATTTGGCAACCCTGACAGCCATGGAGGTGAAGGCAATGCGCCAGAAAAGGGGTTTAAGATGAGCCACAAAGCAAAAAAATGGAGACTTTGAGAAAGACCTCAGAGACTTAGAAGAGAATGCTAGCATGCATCACATAAGAAGAGAAGGAAGGACCAAAGCCAGGGGAGGTTGGCGGAAGATTTAACAAAGGAAGCTACTTACGCTGCACCACCCTATGCAGTGAGCAGTGTGTCAGCTCATAGCCTGATCCCGTCAGAGCTGGAAGCTCACTGTTTGGAATACGAGACCATGAAAGCTGAAAGGAAGCTGGTGTTGGAACTAGCAACCCTGCTTATGGCATAGAAGTTTGCTGATGGGATAAAGGTAGTTGCAGATATTGCCATGAAGGAGAAGACCATACTGACTCATCTCGAAAGCTAGCGGAAGATGGACCTGGTGAATAGGTGGGCTACCGATTCTAGAGAGGATGGTTGGAGCCAAAGTGTGGTGAATGTGGCACCATTGGTGGAAAGTCACACCCCAACATGCCAAAAGATATTGTACGTGTCATTGTGGTTGGTGATGACATAGAAAAGTTATTTAATTTGTTTTGAACTCGAAACATATTTCATGAGTTAGTAGTCTCAAACACTGGGATACCATCTAATTGGGATGGTTGCCTCTGCATTGGAGGGTTGCAGTTCTTCCCATATATCAACCAGAGTGAAAACAAGAGCAGTGAGAAGTATCTCAGGAAGTTCAGGGCCACCTGCAGTCATAGGAGGATTTTATGGATGCTACATTAAAATTATTGTAGGACTGATTGAAGGGCGTCAAAGTGACAACTTATGATTGGCTGTATCATTTAATTATGAAGGGTCTTCCCTTTCTTTCTGTGGAGAGTAGATGTGCTGCTGTTTGGTCCTTTTTGAGTCTTAACTTGACTATTGCAATAGCATAATCTTATAACTAATTATTCATTAATCAGCCACCTTCAGACTATTTAAAATCAAGCTGCACATATGGTCGTGGATGCTCCTTGGTTTAGACAGAATACCCCTTTTTTTTATAGCTCTCCGTTAGGTCACCATTCAGACTCAAATCACCTGTAACATGCTTTGTATTGTACATAAGTAATTCTGTGGAAAGGTTCCAAAGTTTATGTCCAACCGCTTTACTACACACAGTCCTGCAAGATCACTTTATTGGGGCCATCACTATCTTTTACACTCTCCAAGATAACATTGAGCTCACCTTGGTGGTCCACCTTTTTTGTAATGGTCCCTAATTTGTGTAATGCGCTGCTAAATTGCTGCTAGTACTGATAGCTGTGTTACTTAACAATTAGCATAGTTTCAGCTTATACTCAGCACTATGATCACGTTTCAGTGCCAAAATGTGAATTACAAAGTTGTTTCAGCATTGAATGGACCCTAAGCATACTTACCAGGGAGGATGGAAGAGAAGACGGCATCTGGTTAAGCAGCAGGGGCTTAAGAAGGCACCAGCTGGGACTCCAAGAAAGGTGGGTCGTGTCTCCTATGTGGAAACTAAAACGAGGAGAAGCATTGTTTAAGGGTGCAGTCACAATCCACTTCTAGTGTAGCTATAAAGGAAATAACTTTGACGATCTCTCTCTGAAAGGGGTGCTGCTTTGATTACAAACAGGCGCAGTACCTGAGTGGGAAGATGTCTGCCCGGGGAGACCAACCTGAGGTCACTGAGTTGCAAGCTGCTGAAGGACATAGGCAGGCTGACATGTGCAAGGTTCCGGAAGAGTGCCCTACTCTATCTAGAACGTGTCAGCTCCAGGCAGAGACACAAGGAAAACAGAAGGTCGGTGGATTGTTTAGAATTTATTGAAAGGATGGGTCATCCAAAGTAAGCCAAAACATCCAGAACCTGAGGCTGATAGATTAGTTATGCCACAGTGCTACAGGTCATTCCTACAGGAGTTGACTTATAACATACAATTAACTAGGCATCTTGGTGTCACCAAACTTTAATGAATGCGATAAGCCATTTCTACAGTTCTCAGAAGAGAGCCAGAGTGAATGAGTTCTGACGATCCTGTGTCACCTATAAAGCCATGGGAAACTTTGGAGGACAGTAAATGCCTACATCCCTTAATCCACTGCCAATGGTGGTGGTGGCTTTGAAAGTGTAGGGGTGGATATGGTTGGGATCTGGACCATATACAGCCTCAGGGAACACATTCATTCTAGCGGTTGTGGACCGTGTCGCCTTGAAGCCATACCTCTGAGGATGGTAACTTGGGCCTGCTGGGTATCTTTTCTTAAGTAGGGTTACCCAAGAGAGTCGGGGTAATAAGCATGTATGAAGTCTGTGTTGGATGAATACGGGTCACTTACAAGCTGTTCCTGCTTTATCTCTCCCAGTCCAATAGGTTTGCTGCGAGATTCAGCATGGCCCTAAGCAGTATAAATAATTATGAGGTTAAAAGAACCCCTCAGGTTGAAATGGGACATACTTTTACTGTGATTGTAGAATAATCTGGTAAGCCATCAGGCATTTACCGTGCACTCTCATGTATCTAGAAAACACATTCCTATGTAACTTTCATATGGCTTACTTGTTATACTTCTTCAGTGAAACATAAGACTATATCCAAAGATTTGTGCAGGCAGAATTCTTTATTCATTCATATCTGTAAACCAAATCCATTTGTAATATAGCCCTCAGTCCATACCTTCAAACTATGTATTTCACACCAGCCTTGCGCCTTCATCTGAAGTAGGTGTATTAATTGAGAAATCTGCACAACCACATTTTAAAAATATTTGAGTAGAAAATTAATTATTGTAAAACTGTTGTACATATTTATCAAGTCATTTCCAATCTGGTTCCTAAGTCTTATCTTCTGTCTAGGCAGGGTGGAATCCTGTTTAAAAAGCGAAAACAACTCTAATCATAAACAGTGCAGTTTTCAAGCGCACTTTTCTCTGTATTTTCCTGAGTATCAAGAAATGATGGGCTGCTCACAGGCTGCATATGTCAAATAATGCATATACACTCTCTAACACCTGCATTCTTCTTGATATTTTCTGATTGTGTGACCTCCAGGCTATCACTTAATCATAATCCCATTCATATTAAATATAGTGTAGGCTTCAATAAATAAGACTGAAAGATATTCGGTTACTGTCACGCACTCACCTGGTCCCAACTGCAGTGACAACACTGAAGTCAATGCTGAACCTCCTATCTCTCTCAGATAAGTGCACTGTTGCGAGGAGGAAGAGAGGGTAGGGACAGAATAAGAATAGAGAGACTGGTGATACTAGATCTGCTCTGCAGTGATACACATTGCTTATCGGGATGTGTCCCTCCAGAGACCTTCTTTGTTTGCGAAGATAGGAATATATGGTTTTGCAATACACCGGAAACAACAAGAAAAGACCATTACCATCAGTACACTAGCAGCCCTTCTTATACATTGTTATTGCATGTGTTGGAGTTTCTGGCACTCCCTAGGTTACACTCGAAACATGAGTTGGAGTTTCTGGCTCTAGCATGTTTACATTCGAAACATGAGTTGGAGTTTCTGGCACTCCCAAGGTTACACTCGAAAACATGGGTTGGAGTTACCGGCACTTCCAAGGTATACTAGGAACACAGATTGAAGTATTACACTCCCAAGGTAAAACTAGGCACACAGGTTAGGATATGACACTCCCAAGGTATACTAGGAAAACGGTTTGGAGTAGGACACTTCCAAGTTATACAAGGCACATTGATATTGGAACAAGGATCAGACATGAATCAAACGCTGAAAGGGGAATACTCTATGCACTACTGTTCATCAGAGAAACAGAGCAAAGTCTCTAGTCCTTGTATAAACACAGATCAAAGGCCAAGGTTGCAGGAAGGATTCCCAGCAAGAACAATCAAGGTGAACTGGAGGAAAGTCACTGAGAGGAAACTGAAGACAAGTCTATAGTCTTGAGGCGCTGAGATTCCTGCCTGCTTACTACTATAAACGGATAATGTGCACTAACCTGATATCAAGTACTTAGACTAGTACTTCATCTTGTCCTAAGTTTGAAGTAGGTCTCGAGATCTTGACTCAGAAAGTCACCAAAGACCTGGAGTAGCTGAGCAGGAGGTGGAGATGAGGATGTGTCAGGGGAGCTGGAGCTAAGGGAATCACCGGAATAACTTGAACTGCAGCTGGAAAGAGCTCTGACCTTGTCTGGTCGATTCTTCAGGTGAGTGGGTAGGCAAGAAGCTTGTTCCCCTGGGAGGGTGAGCCAGGCATGGAACTCAGTGTTTGGGTGTGGTTAATATACAGGCTCAGGGTCCAATGGATACCGCCAAATCATGTGTGGCATGTTGCGCACGTGGCAATCTGGAAGGTTCTCCAACACTTCTGAAGGAAAATGTGTTAGTACACTGGCTAAAACCTTACAGGAAAAGCAGGTGCAAACTAATAGATAGAATCATTTAACAGGAAACAAATGTTACGTTTTGTCTAAACATGCACAAGGGAAAACACTCCAAAACCCCAGCAACAGCGGGAGCAAAGCAAGCCATTGGTTCGCGTGTTCAGGAAATGCTTGCTAGCTCAGGAATAATGGAAACGGGGTGGGAGGGAAAACTCGGGCATGGAATCATAGCGTGCCATAAGGCGCCACTGGGATAATACTACACAGAGTCAAGGATTAGGGACACTTGTGGTTATGGTAATAACACTACACTGAATCAAGGTCAACCCCTTGGACGCGGCTGCGATTTTGCGCCTGTGCGGCCGTTTTGAAGAGTGGGCGGGATCATGACTGCCCCCAGCCGTCATCAGCACACGCCCACCGTGATGCATGACGGCCGGGGGCCGTCATCAGCATGGAAGTGGTTAATGGAATCATTGGTCCAGGGGAGACTCAGGCAAGTTATGATAGTGCGCCATAAGGCGCCACAGGAGTAATGCGATACGAGCCCTGCGCACTAGGCCAACTACACAGTGGGCGCATGAGGGGGTTTTGACAGTTACAAGTCAAGACAACAGCACACCATAAGTTGGTGCATTCAACCCTCTGAAACAAATCTGGTACATTCAACTCCCAGAAAACAGTATCTACCTATGAGTTGATATTTGATTGCTCGCTTAGTATTTGCATACTCACGTTGTACCGAAATCCTTCTGTGGCTGACCCCTGTTCTAGAAATGGTGTGCCTTTAGGAAATGTGACGTTATTAATTCTATAACATGCTGTCCACTTTTAAGTGGGGACTCAACCATCACAAAAAGCAGTGTGGACGTCATCTGTCGGTTGGAAGTTGACTCTGAAAGCGGCTTATAGGGATTCAACATACAACTACCAATATGTTCTCTGTGTGCTATAGAAATTATTTAAAATATTTTTAAAAAATGTTAAAGAGAATTAATAGGTATTCAAGAATATTGATTTTTAAAAGATGCCCGTGTTTGTATTGTTAATGCTCCACGTGATGTGGACAGAATATTATTTGTATATAGTAATTAGGATGCTATCATTTCTAACGGTGACACCTGTGGCAAAACACGAGCAAAGATTACTCTCCAAACATAACTTTGAGGGCTTTGTCTCAGAGCACTAGACCACTGCACCCTTTACCACAAGAAACAATAAATAAAGAAATGAAAACAAGCATTAAAAAGTTAAGTTGATGAAAACACAAGGACATCAATCAATTACCTTTTATGATGCCTGTTGTTCCTCTACAGGGAAGTTCAGCAGAATGAAGTAGGCCTCACACCCTTAGAATTTCTGTTTGGACACCTGGTTGGACTTCTCTTGGATTTTATGAGAGAAGGGAGGGGAAACCTTTCAAGAGGAAATCCACACAATACGTTGTGGACTGTGTGCTCGAGCTAATATTCAGGGTGCCTGGGCATTCCAAGATGAGTAGACTGAACCCTACACCTTGCTGGAAATGAAAGGCCAAGCTGACTTACCTTGTGTAAGTTGCCACCCCAAAAGACACCCTAAAGCTCCAGCATATTAACTATCTCAAAAGACCACTCAAATATGACTAACAAGACCATGTTGATAGTTAAAGATGGAGGAGTGTGAACTATTCCATGAGCACTTATCCTTCAATGAAAAATATGTCTTAGTGGAGGTAGTGGTACTCTCTGCCATCCTGACAGAAGAGCTGATGCCGGACTATCACGAGTTACTGGATCAGTTCTCTGGACTGTTCTCATTGGTACCCTCAGTTCATTAACTGGTGCAGCCATGATACTGACAGAGGTATCAACATGTCTATTAAAAATTAAATACATAGACTGTCAGATGAAGTAAGAGCTAGCTTCAAGGATGAAGCCTCTAATACTGTGTGTGTTAGGGTGACTGTACCCTCTTGTCATTGTTGGTTCTGGCGCAAAGGCTCACTGTTATGGGGACAACAGAACTGAAGTTTGTCAAGCCTACAATAGGCTAAATGTAGTCTCCAAGACTGGTGACTACCAACACTAAGAGCAGGTGATCTTATCAAAGTATTAGGGACTGACAAGTTCTCAAATACTTTTCTTAACATTAAGATGCTAGCAGCTTGTCCTAACAAAGGGTTCAAGAGCGAATTCAGCAGTTTTTTTATGCCAGAGGGCCACTTTCAATTTAAAGTCATACCAGTTGGCTTGAAAAATGTCCTTGCTCATTTTCGAATTCTGGACGAACAGATGCTCCATTGTCTAGAAAACACTAGTGTTGTCTACGTGGATTATTTTATGGTTTATAGCTCATTTTGGGAAAACCACTTGACCCATCTCAGGGAGGTGCTTCAGGCCGTGCAGCACACAGGCCTGATTATCAAGGCGAGTAAGTGCCATCATGCCCAGGGAGGCTACCAAGCCCCAGACCCTTTAAGGCCTCACTGGTTACTACTTCAGATTTGCAAAGGTGTTTAGGAGCATAGTTGTTCCCTTGACTGAGTTGACAGAGGAGTGTCAGAAGGCATTGGAAACCCTGAAAGAGGCATTGTGTACTGCATACGTGCTCAACGCACCTGATGTAAGCAAGGAATTTATTGTACAGATGCCAGTAAACATGGCATGGAGCAATGCTTTCCCCTCAGTTAAATTATGAAAGGTAGGACCAGTGTTCATCAACAGCTAGCTCTTACCCAGAAAACAGCAGTTGAGTGCATTGAGAGAGAGGCCTTTGCTGTGTACGGTCCAAAGAAAATGCAAGCATATCGCAAGGGTCTCAATGCAGGGTTTAAACTGACCGGACCGCTGAGGTGGCTGATGGGATGTTGGTGAGAGAATCCCAAACTCTTTATTTCTGTCCTCTTCCTAGAAGGAATTGGCTTTATGGTTGAATATCGACTGACAAATACAAAGATGCCAGATGATCTGTCAATGGCAATGCAATCTTCCAGGGGAATTGTTAGCTTCTCCTCAGCCTTTATCTAGAGTGAACCCCTGTAAGTGTATTTTGTTAAAGGTCTGCCCCCCAACACCACATTTGGTGTAGTGTTTGCTGTCATTTTGTCTCTGGACACTTTGATACTGCCTGTAGGTGTTCTCACACCTAAACATGGTTTAAAATTACCTTACCCCAGCTAATTTGTTTATCTTTTAAGTAAAACCACAGTAATGTGGCCTAGCAAATACATCAGTCTCTTAAAAGTTAAACAACACGACAGGGCTGCAGTGCACTTTTCTACCAACCACCTGTTAGAATGAAAAAACGTTGTTTCAGACCTCAGTTGTAGCCTGGCAGACTCCTTACCCAACCCATTTTTATCACAGATGGCTGGAAAGGAGAACCTAGGTCTCGGTTAACCACAGTAATGACTTGTATAGGCACTAATTGTTTTCTATTTTTATAAATTGTATTAGCATTGAAATAAACAGGACAGCCAGATAATAAAAGCATTCATCAGACAGATCAACATCAAGGCAATGAAAAGATACACATTTAGGGCCGGATTTAGATCTCGGTGGACCGGTTACTCCATCACAAAGGTGATGGATATCCCGTCCGCTAAAATATAAATCACTTTGGATATAATGGAACTTATATTTTGGTGGACAGTATATCCGTCACCATTGTGATGGAGTAAGCCAACCGCAGAGATCTAAACCAGGCCCTAAGTCAGATAGTATGAATATTGCAATCAAGAACATTATATCCATCTTCCTCCTGGTGGCTTATTGGGCCAGCCGTGAACATGCCAACTTCAGATACCTTATTTCAAGTAAAAGTGATTTTGCCACAATTCCTAGCCCTTGCTGTGCTCCTGGGAACCTCCCCATGGCTTATGAATAGGTTTCTAAAGGAACAAGCACATATACTTGCCTTCCAACCATCCACCTATACTTGGGATGTTCGCAGCCCTACAATGTTGGGTGATAATGTGTTGATCCAGAAACAAGCGCAAATCGAGAAGAGTCTTCCTGTAATGATTTGCATCAAGGTCATCAAAAGTATGTAGCAGAATCAATTTTTGGGACGTGCAGAACAGGCCAGCACTGTACTTGTGATAAGGTATCAAAATTCCCCCCTAAAAATCCTGGACAGCTAGGAAATCCCCAGTGGATGGCAAGAATGTGCCAATCCATGCATAACACACCTTATGAAGGTACTTCAAATGGAGAAGACAGTACCAGGCAGAAATAGCTACTTCACAGGGGGACATAAGAGCATCTTGCATGCATCCTTGGAAAAGTCTCCTTTGTCTTCCTGAACCCAATCAGAAAATCCTTACAGGGAGGAAACCTGAGCTAATGGCATCCTCAACTAAACTGGAGTCTCTACAGTCAATGTGTCTTCCCACCAGATTGCTTGACACACATCTCACCGGAGTCTGAGAACTAGTTTTGTAACTGGATAGAGGTTAGAAGTGAGTTGGTACCCATTTAGGTAATGCAGCAGTGAGCAATCCCGTAATGCGTATCCCTCTGTCATGGTGAGGGCAAGAGAGCCAATCACTGACACCCAGCAAATGTGAGGAACAATAGCAAAAAAAGAATGTCCATCATGCAGTGGCCCCCAGACAGGGGCTTGTAACATTTATCTTAAGAGACATGCGGGGCTCAATCCATCCTGTAGAAAGCTTACAAGAAACGCACTGAGTTGCCAAAAGAAGGGTGGGTAGCTATAGACCGCGTATTGCAGCTTTTCTGATGATGACAATTTTAGAGTTAGCAACTCGTCCCATTAGAGCTTGTGGAAGAGGGGGACTGTGATTCAAGTCCCTCTGAAGAGAATCTAGAAGAGATCATTGAAAAGCTGAATACATGTACACTCAGCATGGGCGTCCGCAGGGGGGGGGCAAGGAGGGGCACTTGCCCCCCCTGGAGCGCCTCTCCTTGCCCCCCCCCCCCCCCTGCGCACGCCCATGTGCACAAATGCATCTCGGAGGGAGGCCTGACGCCGGGGCTCATCCTCAGGCAGGACATCATCCAACCGTAAAGATGATCCCTTTTACAGACGCCTTAATTTTAGGCATTGCAGGCAACAGAGCTGTTCCCCTGCAAAAGGCCTCAGCTCCCTGATGGGACTGCCTCGCACTCCCCTGAGCACAAGAGCAGCCCCACCCCGCCCATTATCATTCTGTGTGGGGCTGATTGCCACATACAGAATGACAATGGGTCAGTCTGGGCTGGCACAGCATGTGGTGGCCTCCTACAGCCTCAGTCCAGGGGAGGGCATTCTGTCACATGGAAGTGCAAAAACGCTCATGCTGCTGCTAGGTGGAGAATCCAGTTAGCCAAAGGAAGGTGGTGAAAGAAGTTGAAAGGAAAGGATTATTGTTATAGTAATATAGCAGCCATGGTTGCTGCTTTTTTATTTTATGCAACTAACAACCATAGACAAAGCCTATAGTGCTGGCTTATTGTAGGTGTAACGTTACTTCTAAGTGTAACGTTACTTGTTTGTGGAGCTGGGTGGCGGGCGGACCGGAATAACAGGCGGGGAGGCCGTATATATTGCGCTATGACAAGTGTTTTATTGCAGCAGAAGGACAAAGTCCAAATGAGGGAGGGAGGCAGTGTAGAGTCCAAGGGGTGTTTGGCTGATAGAAACGGCAGTGGACCAGGCTCGGCGAGGTTGTTGGGGATCAGGGTCTGCTTCTCCGTGTTCCGCCAGTAGTCTCCTCGGTGTGGTACTGGGGCTCCTTGGAGGCTTGAAAGAAAGGAGAGAAGCGTAGGGCTTTTAATCCGAGTACTCAATCAGTACACCCCACCACCTACACCGGGGAGTGAAGGGTATGGAGAAAAGCCAGTGAGGAGGGGACGGTAGGGGAATGGAACAGGCAAGAAAAAGGTGGGAGGGTTGAAGGCGGGATGGTGCAGGGCAGTGCTCGGTCTTTATACAGTGCGAGTGAGACAAACCTAACTATCCCTGTGCTCGTGCAGTCTAGGAATATATACAAGAGTATTTTACAATTAGCACTATATACACAGTAGGGGACACGGAGAAAGGGTAACAGGTACTCACGTGCCCTGCCGCAACTCTCGTCCGAGTTGCGGCCGCTCTCCAGCTTCCTCCTGAGGACGCCACCAGTCCTCCGTCCAGACGTCCTCTTCCTCGTCCTCGCTTCGGTCCTGCAGTACTGCTCCTCTCTCTCTCCGGGGTCCGTCGCTGTCCGCTGCCTCCTGCCACGAGTCGGTTGCTCCGAACGCCTCTTCTTCGTCCTCGGGGCTTTTTCTACCTTCCGGGCTCTGGTCTGACCGTCCACTTCCGGGGTCAAGGTGGATCGCTTCCGGGTTGCTTGGGGTCGACCCGCCGTCACTTCCGGTGTTACGGGCGGGGGCTTCCGGTCCTTCGGGCTCCAGCGTCGGTACCTGCAGGGGACGAGAAAGAGAAGGTGTCCTGGGTGTCCGGGACGTTAAGTGACCGGGCGCGGGGGACGGGACCCCCGCGCTCGGACTGTGTTGCGCCGAGGTAGGTGCCGCTGCCGCTCCACATCCCCTTTCCCTAGCTGTCTTTCTTGTAGGGGAACTGGGAGGTGGGTATCGGGACAGATAATCAGCGTTGCCCTGTTGCAGTCCTTTCCTATGTAACGTTTTGAACCTAAAGGGCTGTAGGGAGAGGAACCACCGGAGTACTCGGTCATTGTGGCCCCTATTGCGGGCCATCCACTCCAGAGGGGCATGATCTGTGTAGAGTTCAAATTCCCGCCCCTCCAAATAGTACCGAAGGCTTTCCACTGCCCATTTGATGGCTAGGGCCTCTTTCTCTACTACCGCGTAGTTCGCCTCCCGGGGAAACAGCTTCCGGCTGAGGTAGAGGATAGGCCGTTCGACCCCTGTGCTGTCCCTCTGTGAGAGCACCGCCCCTAAGCCCTGATCAGAAGCGTCTGTTTGTAGTATGAATGTTTGGGTATAGTCTGGACTGACTAACACAGGTTCGGTTATCAGGGACTGTTTCAGACGCTCAAAGGCGTGGACCACCAGGGTTGGGGGATGTTGGAGGATTTCTTCTGTGTTCGTGGTTTTCTTCAACAGGTCGGTTAATGGGGCCGCTGTTTGCGAAAAACAGGGGATAAACCTCCGATAGTACCCCAATAATCCAAGAAAGGCACGGAGTTCCTTCCTGGTTCGGGGAAAAGGGATGGCCTGAATGGCCTTGATCTTATTGTCCTGAGGCCGGATGAGCCCTTCCCCTAACAGGTAGCCCAGGTATTTCACACTCTGGGCCGCTAAGGTGGTCTTGGAGGGGTTGATGGTAAAACCATGGTTCCCTAGAGAGGTGACAACGGCTTTTAGGTGGCTTAGATGCAGTTCCCAACTATCGCTGTAAATAACGATATCGTCAAGGTATGCCCCGGCGTACTTGGTATGTGGTTGTAACACCAAGTTCATGGCCCTTTGAAATGTAGCTGGGGCTCCATGAAGTCCGAAGGGCATCACCTTAAACTGAAACAAGCCCTCAGGCGTGGAGAAGGCGGTCTTGGGTTTGTCGGCTGCTTTGAGGGGGATCTGCCAGTACCCTTTGCAGAGATCCAGGGTACTTATATACTTGGCTTTGCCTATTCGTTCCACCATTTCATCTACTCGGGGTAGGGGGTAGGTGTCGAAGGCCGATATCTTGTTCACTTCCCGAAAGTCTATACAGAATCTGGTGGATCCGTCTGGTTTGGGGACTAGAACAATTGGGGAGTTCCAGCTGCTACTGGAGGGTTCTATGATGCCCATCTTCAACATTTGGTTTGTTTCCTCTTGAATGATGGCTCTTCGTGCTTCGGGGATGCGGTAAGGCCCTTGTCTTACTGTCTTTCCTGGTTCCGTGTGGATGGCATGTTCCACTACCGTGGAGTGTCCGGGTAGGGAGGAAAACACGGGTTGTACGGAGAACAAGGCCCGTCTGAGTTCCCGTTTGTTCTGTTCTGGAAGGTCGGGATCAATGCACACATCGAAGGGAGGGGGTGTTGCACTGGACAGTACAGGACGGGGACCCTCCCACTTCTTCAGGAGGTTTACATGATAGATCTGGGTTACTCCTCTGGTGGGATCGGTTTCTATTTCATACGTTACAGGGGTCACGACTCTTAGAACCGGGAAGGGGCCTTGCCACTGCCCTAGCAGCTTATGGTCGGAAGAAGGAAGGAGCAACAACACTAGATCTCCTGGAATGAATTTCCGGGCCTTGGTTCCCTTATCATATTGGTGTTTCTGGGTGTTTTGGGCGGCCACCAGGTTCTGCCTCACGATGACCCTTATCTGTTCAAGGTGCGTCTTTAGATTGTCCACGTATTCAGGAAGGGGTCGGGTTCTGTCGGGTTCGGCTTCCCATGCTTCCCTGGCCATATCCAAGAGTGTCCGTGGGGCTCGACCATACAACAACTCGTAAGGAGAGTAACCAGTACTGCTTTGCGGTTTGCACCTGATGGCAAACAGCGCTAGGGGAAGCATCTCCTCCCACCTTTTGCTTTCGAGGCCTAGGAGTTTCTTTAATGTTGCTTTGAGGGTGGCGTTGTAGCGCTCCACCAACCCATCGGTCTGGGGGTGGTAGGCCGAGGTCCTTATCTGCTTGATGCCTAGGTGGGAGCAGACCTGGCGCATAAGGGAGGATACGAAGGGTGTTCCCTGATCGGTGAGTATTTCACGGGGGAAACCCACCCTCGAGAAGATGGATATGAGGGCCTTGGATATGGTTTGTGTTGTGGGATGGCGTAGGGGTATCGCTTCCGGGAAGCGGGTGGCATAATCGACCAACACAAGAGCATATCGACACCCGGTTCGTGAAGGCAACAATGGTCCGATAATGTCCATGCCTACTCTTGTGAAAGGGACATCAATAAGGGGGAGAGGTTGCAAAGGAACCCTGGGGGGCCGGTAGCGGCTGTTTCGTTGGCATACTGGGCATTCCCGGCAATACTGCTTGATTTGTCCGTGAACCCCGGGCCAATAAAACTTATCAAGGATAGTGCGTCCGGTTTTCTCATCGCTGAAATGACCACCCAGCAAGTGGCTATGGGCCAAGAACAGTACTTTATCGCGGAACAACCCGGGGATAACCAGCTGTGTTGGTTGTTGGGGTCCCCCTTTCCTGTAGAGGAGTCCGTTTTTTCGGAAGAAATAAGGACCTACATGTAGCGGGTCTTCAGCGTCCAGAGCACGGGCCCAGGCCTCCTGCAACACCGGATCTTCCTGTTGCGTGGCGCGGAATTCCCGGTCGGTTTCCCAGGGATGCACGTCTATTTGAGCAGGAAAAGCCATCGCGAACTCTCTCTTTTCCTTTTTCTTCTGTCTTCGGGTCTTGGTTGGTCTGATCACCGGATTCACAGGAGAAAGTTCATGGGAGAAAGGGGCCTCGGCCCACCATTTCCTCAGGGAGTCTGTGGTGTCTTGGAGCAGCCGAGGAAGACCGCTATAGTCGCTGCCCAATATCGCTTGCTCAGGGAGATTGGGGATCAGGCCCACCGTTAGCAGACTGCCCTTGTCTGTGGGGTTTTGCACATGGACCTGGGTGGTCGGATAGTTCTTGGTGTCGCCATGTACACACGTGATAGCCACGTTGCCTGTCACAGGACCGACAGGATGGGGCAGCTCCTGGGGTCTTAGAACGCTTTGTCGGCATCCCGTGTCGGCCAGGGCCATCATTCCGTGTCCGTCTATCCGCACCGGGCACCGAAATGGAGGAGGGGTGTTGTCCGCGGTGAGACAGGCATAGTTTCTTGCCATCCCTATGTCCATGGGTTCCTCCTTTTGGGGGCAGACGCGAGCAATATGCCCGAACCCACCACAGTGGTAACATTGAGGTCCCGGTGGGTGGGGTCGAGGCAGGATAGGGTAGGGCATCAGGGGAGCGGGGTCAGGTCTCCTGACCACCTGAGGGGGTCGAGGGACCCGGGGATGGTTTCCTGGAGTCATGCGGGAAGGGTGTTCCTCCTTTGGTCGCTGTGTTTCCTGTGCTCGGCTGTAGGCGCTGGCTATCTCTACGGCGCTGTCGAGCGTTAGGCGAGCATGCTGGCGCACCCATTTTTGTGTGGCAGGATGCAGGGAAGCTAAATACTGTTCCAAATATATTTTGGCCAGAATGTCCTCCTTTGTGGCCGTAGCAGGTTTCAACCACCGATTTGTCAGGTCCTGTATACGAAAGGACAAGGCCCGCGGCGTTTCTTGGGGCCCTTCCCTGGCTTGACGCAGCCTCACCCTATAAGTCTCGTCGTCTATTCCTAGCCTTTCCAGTATGCAGGTTTTGATATCGGCGTAGGGGGTTTGTCCCTGGATGTTGGCTTGCTGGTAGGCAGCTTGCAGTTCACCTGTTAACAGGGGACCCAGGTAGTGGCCCCATCGATCAGCGGGCCAAGCCGCCGCCTGGGCTAGGCGCTCAAAGTTCGTGAAGAAGTAGTCGGGGTCCTCTCCGGGTACGTACTTCTGTAGAACGACGGAGGGGAGGGAGGTGGTTGGTCTTTGTTGCCCCATGACTGTAGTGAGTTTCTCAAGGGCTTGGTCCTGTGCGCTTCCCTGTCCCTTCAGCACGTCATGTAGTTGTCCTCGATCATCTTCGGCCGTCTTGAGGAACTTCTCCATCATTTTTCCTAATTGTTCCTGGCTTTCGGCCAGATGCTTGACAGCGGCCTCCATGCCTCCGGGATATCCCACTTCTGACACCACTTGTGGAGCTGGGTGGCGGGCGGACCGGAATAACAGGCGGGGAGGCCGTATATATTGCGCTATGACAAGTGTTTTATTGCAGCAGAAGGACAAAGTCCAAATGAGGGAGGGAGGCAGTGTAGAGTCCAAGGGGTGTTTGGCTGATAGAAACGGCAGTGGACCAGGCTCGGCGAGGTTGTTGGGGATCAGGGTCTGCTTCTCCGTGTTCCGCCAGTAGTCTCCTCGGTGTGGTACTGGGGCTCCTTGGAGGCTTGAAAGAAAGGAGAGAAGCGTAGGGCTTTTAATCCGAGTACTCAATCAGTACACCCCACCACCTACACCGGGGAGTGAAGGGTATGGAGAAAAGCCAGTGAGGAGGGGACGGTAGGGGAATGGAACAGGCAAGAAAAAGGTGGGAGGGTTGAAGGCGGGATGGTGCAGGGCAGTGCTCGGTCTTTATACAGTGCGAGTGAGACAAACCTAACTATCCCTGTGCTCGTGCAGTCTAGGAATATATACAAGAGTATTTTACAATTAGCACTATATACACAGTAGGGGACACGGAGAAAGGGTAACAGGTACTCACGTGCCCTGCCGCAACTCTCGTCCGAGTTGCGGCCGCTCTCCAGCTTCCTCCTGAGGACGCCACCAGTCCTCCGTCCAGACGTCCTCTTCCTCGTCCTCGCTTCGGTCCTGCAGTACTGCTCCTCTCTCTCTCCGGGGTCCGTCGCTGTCCGCTGCCTCCTGCCACGAGTCGGTTGCTCCGAACGCCTCTTCTTCGTCCTCGGGGCTTTTTCTACCTTCCGGGCTCTGGTCTGACCGTCCACTTCCGGGGTCAAGGTGGATCGCTTCCGGGTTGCTTGGGGTCGACCCGCCGTCACTTCCGGTGTTACGGGCGGGGGCTTCCGGTCCTTCGGGCTCCAGCGTCGGTACCTGCAGGGGACGAGAAAGAGAAGGTGTCCTGGGTGTCCGGGACGTTAAGTGACCGGGCGCGGGGGACGGGACCCCCGCGCTCGGACTGTGTTGCGCCGAGGTAGGTGCCGCTGCCGCTCCACATTGTTGTATTATATATCTGGATGCAATGACAGAAGCAACAAAAATACCAGTTGGGTGGCACATTATATTAAGCACAGATTTTGAGCTTATGTGTTTTAAGCCACGCATTTTATTACATCAAACACCCTTTTGAAGAGATCCCCTAGTTTTTTTATCCCACTTAAAGCTCTGGGAACAACACCATGTCACAGTCTCCATACGTCAAGGCACTGTTCATCATGCATGACTCATGCCTTCCACTTTTTCAGATTGCCTATGTGCAGGGGCATAGTGAACCCTGCTCCACCCCACTGCTTGCTTTAGGAACTACAGCGAGGGTGGAGTTCTTGATAGGTCTCATAATTAATGTGAAAAGGTGAGTGAGTAAGTAAGTGAAGGGATGGGTGGATGGATGGCTGGATAGATGAGTGAAATGATGGATGGATGGATGAGTGAAAGGGTGGATGACGGGCGAGTGAATGGGTGGATGGATGAGTGAAATGATGGATGGATTGATGAATTGATAAGTGAAAGGGTGGATTGATGAATTGATAAGTGAAAGGATGAATGGATGGACGGATGAGTGAAAGGGTGGATGTAAGGCTGGATGAGTGGGTGAAGGGCGGGTAGATGGACAAAAGGATGGATAGATGAGTGAAGGAGTGAAAGGGTGGATGGATGAGTGAAAGGATGGATTAATGATAGGTTCAATGGATGGATTCATGAGTGGATGAGTAGATGGATGGGTGGGTGGATGGAAGGATGGATGGCTAAGTGAAAGGGGAATTGAAAGAGGAAGGGGGATGGGTAAATGGATGACTGAACGGGTGAATGGCTGTATGGATGAGTTAATGGATGGATGGGTGGAAGAGTGGATGGATGAGTGTATGGATGGATAGGGTGAAAGGGTGGATGGATGATGGATGATGAATGAGTAAAAGTTTGGATTGAGGGATAGATAAGTGAAATGATGGATGGAAGGAAACGTGATGGATAGGTTTTTGTAAGTGGATGAATATGGACTTTGTTTGGCACACAGATGGAAGGACAGAATGAATGGTGAAAGACTGAATGATGGATGAAAGTATGATTACACATTGTAAGCCCCATTATCTTAAGCAACATTTCTTATACATTGACTTTCCCATTTATATGAGTGATTGTCTCTATATAATATGTGTGAGTTGTAAAGGAATCCAGAACTCTGCACCACATACTTGGGATGAGTAGCACTATAGAAGAAATTAAATACACATGAGAGAGGGTCTATGTGAAGATGAGGGGCGCCATTGGAGGGTGGTATCAAGGCCAGACTGGCTGGACCGGGCATCAGGTGTTTTCTCAGGGAGCTGGAAAGGTGGGGGCGGTTTTGTTACCACAAATAGACCTGCACATTTGCTTAAAGCTGCGTGTATACTGACAGACCATGAAGTGCACAATTGTCTCAACCTAATATAAACTTATTTTCCCTTGTACTTTAGTGGTTGTCTATTTACTTACTTATATACTATTGCGCAACCTTCTCTGATGTGTCTGTAAACCTTACCTTTTGTCCTGAATTTTCACCTCCTGTCCTGAATTTTTGTCCCGAATTTTGACCCTCTGTCCTGACTTTTTACACTCACTGTCCTGAATTTGCACCCATGCCAGTTGGTCACCCTAGACATCACGGCGACCCCTCCATGTGCCGGTGGTTGGGGAGGCGGGGCGGTGATCCTCGGCATTCAGATGGAAGCAGGGGGCTACCAATGACAGAGGCGACATGTGCAGGCGCCCTGCAACCCACTCATCACCACCACATGAAGGAAGAAAAGAACCTGATCAGCTCGTCGACCCAACTTCCATAAAAACACTTTCAGACGCCATGGAAAGGCAGCAGAATTTGCTGTCTGTGAGTCTGTCAAATTAGATTTGTACAATACACCCATTTGAAAAGGAAACTGCATTTAATGTGTGCCCCATCACTGTCACCACTCTGCGTCTTCAATTCCTCGTTCACCCCTCTTTTAAACCTCACGTCAAATCGTCTCCCTCAAATATCGGGAGGGGGGGCTAATTCATCCAGCTAAAGCCATGTGCAGAGTGAAGATGCAGGTGCTCTAAGTAGGGGTAAAAACACAACAAAGACTCATTACCAAGTAATTGGCCATTTAAAGACCTGTGTGAAGTACTCGGGTGCGGCTGTGTGTGTGGGTTGTGCCGGGAAGCTGTCTCAGACAGGCACACACATTCTTATAACATTCACACCCCTCAGAATGACAAATCACCACTTCTATCTGGGGTGGGAGTGGGAAGATGTGCACAGCAGGGGGAAAGGGATGGCCAGTGCTGGTGACGCTTTTCTTATGTATAGGAATTTCTGCTGGCATCATAGCCCAGGGTTTGCTGTCTGTGCACTTGTATAGAAATTCCATACTAGTGCACAGACAGCAAACCCAGGGCTATGACGCTAGCAGGAATTACTTTATAAAGGAAAAGTGTCACCTGCACTGCCATCCCTTTCACCTTGCTGTCTGTGCACTTGTATGGAATACACATCCACGGCGCTGCTCACCAGATAAATGGTGAACTGGGCCATGGATCTGTCTCTTTTTGCATCCAAGGGCAACGACGAAGAAGCAGAGGAGGCCCAGGTAAGGAGAATCCAGGAGACATTTGACCCACACCTATCTAGAAAGTGAGACCTTCGGGAGGGGCTGGATGCCAGGACGACAGTGCTGCTGATCAGCCCGACTCCACTGAATAGTATCAGTTTTTAAGTAAGTTCCAGTAACTTTAATGCATTCTACAGCATCACCAGCATTACCTACTGACTGCATATCTAGGTTACTGTGTTTTAGACTTACATGCATGGAAATGTCAAGGAGGACAGTCCCCTCAGAATATGCAAATGTATTGTAAGCTTGTAGGGGCATGTTAAAAGTGACGCAAAAGTGGCGCAAGGGGCTTGTAAATCTGCCCGTAGCGTTCAGCATTTGGGATGCCAGTGGGGTCATTTTAGGGTTCAGGGTGGGTATGGGTTTTGGGTTAGCAGTGATAATTCTAGGGTTCAAGGTGGGTATGAGTTTTGGGGTGCCAGGGGTAATTTTAGGGTTCCGGGCGGGTATGGGTTTTGGGATGCCAGGGGAAATGTTAGGGTTCAGGGTGGATATGGGTTCTGGGCTGCCAGGGGCAATGTTAGGGTACCTTGCAGGTATGAGTTTTTGGGGGGCAGGGGTAATTTTTGGGTTCAGGTTGGGTATGTGTTTTGGGGTACCAGGGAGGTGATTTTAGGGATCAGGGTGGGTATGGGTTTTGGGTTGCAAGGGGGGACATTTTAGGGTTCAGGGTGGGTATGGGTTTTGGGGTGCCAGGGGGACAATTTTAGGGGTCAGGGCGGGTATGGGTTATGGGTTTTGGGGTGCCAGGGGGCTACTTATAAGGATCAGGGAATGTATGAGTTTTAAGGGGCCAGGGGGGTAATATTAGGGTACATAAGTGTGCTCTAATTGTTGTCCAGTTTCAAATGCAGAATTCACCACTTTTTTTCTCAGCTTGGCCTGAGCATTACCCGATCCTGATTGTCTGCTATTTTAGCCTCGCCCCTATTGATTAACATTAGCCACACCCCTTCGTTTGCTAGGTTAGCCCCCCTGGAAAAATTTCTGTGGATGCCCATGCTTCAAGGGTTGATTGTTTTCACATATGTTAAAGCCTGCAGTCAAGTATTTTGTTACATGTTGTGGAGAGCACTAGAGAGCTCGGCTGCAAAAAAGCCTTCGCGTGGCGAGGCTCTGCCAGCCAGGAACCATTGTCCAGCAATTATCCTACTTTCCATGGGACATCAGCAAACGCCAGTGTCCCTGATGGCGTACTGATTGGCTTGAGACCTGTTCTCTGAGAGGGCGAGGTGGGGAGACCCAAATTATGCCCTGACCAGGGAGCGGCCTGCTTGATTCGCACAGCGGCCTCGCGCAGGCGCAATTGCCAAGCACACCCGCCTGTCACTTGGCGGAAGGCGGGCCTGTGAGGTTCAGCTCTGACACCTGAGGAGAGGTGCATGCCTCTTGTGGTATGTATGTTGTTACAACGCATGCTTTTACTACGCATGCCTTTACAACGCAGGTTTTTCAACGCAAGTCGTTACAACGACTTGCGTTGGGGGGTGCTGGATAGTGAATAGTTTAATTTACTATTCCAACTCCAGTCCTCGTGGATAGTAGGGAAGGTGTTGGATAGTAAATTAAACTATTACCTATCCTAGAGCGCCCCCAAGCGCAATTCGTTGTAATGACTTGCGTTGAAAAACCTGCGTTGTAAAGGCACTGTGTGGTAAAAGTTGCGTCGTAAAGGATGTTTCCCCTCTTGTGTGGGCTGCCTGCGGGAGTGATGCAGGCGGCTTGGTGTGGTCCCCCCTGCCTGACAGGTGAGGCAGGGGCTGTGGAGAGGGTCACCGGCCGTGGTTTGGATTGGGTGGGTCCATTGTCTCCTGTGGCTTCCATGTTGAAAGATTGCTGTGTAGGGGCTGGTCTCGCCCTGACTGGGAGCACCAGGCCTGCTCGTGCCCCCCAGGTTGGGGCCTCTGGGGAATGGCGGGACCTGGCGGGAGGATCACAGCCAAGCGGTGCAATGACTGTTGCATTTGAGCCCCCCTGCAAGTGAAACACTTGAAGACGTCCCTGCTGGGTCGATGCCCTGGTTCATCCTCAAACATTCTAGCGACACATTGCAGTGGGGTCTGTTGTGTCCCCCTAACTCAGTACACCTGGGGAAGGGCAGGACCCAGTATACTGTGTGATCTACCACTCCCAGCGATGACCCTTTTGTGACGCTTAAATGACTGGACACATTGACTACACCATTTACCTGCAAGATGGGTATTAATGACAACAAGCAAACAAAGCTCTCATTTTAGTCACACCAACTCACACGCAATACTGAGCTGGATCCTGAGGACAATGACGGTCTAGTCTACTGCTAAGGTTGTACCAAGCACACAATTAACCTTCCCACTCAATCTCGGTTACTGTAACAGGTCTGAACTGTTTGTATCATAAGGTACTTTTGAGACATACCCTGATTCACAAAAGGGTTGGTATTTGTATTGCAGACCTGATTCAGTTTAAATCTGGAAGCATTTGCATTCAGTTGTGGCATTGGGGCTTGTGCAACCTGTATTACCTGATCTTGTGGAACCTTTGCCTCTGTACATGCTGTGTCTGAATGGGATTATTATTTTGGGGTTGCATAAATCCATTATTCTGCACCTGATTCCCAACATTAAGTGCACATTACTGTTTCTAATGCCCCAACTTGCCGCAAACGTGAGTAGGATTCCACTTCGTCAAAGTTGCCACATCAATCCCTGTTGTGCAGCTTTCATCCATGTCACCATCAACGTCTCTTTCAATTTCTTCTGATGCATCTACAATTGATCACTACAATATTTTGCGTACCTCAAGATTTCAGCCAACAAATTAAATGTTGCTGAATCACATGCTGATTTCAGATCTCAATCCATGCACAAACCTAAGCACAAAATGTCCCATACATTTGGTCTCAATATGCTCCGTCTCACTATACTACTTAAATGCATGCAGCAGTCTCTTATAATAGGGGTGTATTGACTGTTTGGATTCTTGGGTCGTTCTATCAATCTTGACCCAATCAATGTCTTTAGAGATACTTTCGATTTAAAATATGTAATCATTTGATGATATTTTCTCATCACCATTGGTGATAGACTCTCCTATAACCTTTTTTGGCTGCAGAGCTCATGGTTTGATCTTGTGTTGCTGGTTTAGTACTTTGAGAGTGTTTGACAGTGCTGTGCAGTGTCAACACGCTGTGCTCGTCAAATGCATACTGGTGATTGGTGTATATATGATTGGCTCATTCGACTTAGCTGTAAGGTCCTTGTCAAGGGGGAAGACCAATACCGTGGTGATGTACCTCACATTAATCTCTGTGGGCCTGCGCCCTGGCTGTGCCATCACGTTTGCCCTGATGGTCCATGTGTGCATGGTTACTGTTACTTGACTTTGTGTTAAAAAAGCTGCGTGCCAAGGTTTTTCATGTCCCTTGCTATATCGGAGTTCCCCCTGGTGTCAGGGTGCGGTGTTGGGAAGAGGTTGGGCATGTGCATGTGTGCGTTACCTGCAAGGGTTGTGAATGGTACTGACTGGTGTGTTCGGTACGATGGGTCTTGCATTAGATTAGCATGACAGGGTGTAGGGAATGGCTATCGAGCAGTAATTCCTACAAGCAGAATAGTAGTAATATAGTGTTTGGTATCGATGAGTGTGTAATGGCAAATCCTCACCGGAAGTGTCAGAGGGTTCGATATTATGGTGATGGAAATGTCACTTTGGGAAAGTGGGAATTTTGATGCTCGTAGTTCTGTGTGCCTGTTGGATGGTCCCCTAATTCACAACTGGGTGCTGAGGGACAGTCACATCTGTGCATTCCTGATAGAAGGACATAAACTAGTGGCTCACGGAAAACTGTGGAGCTCTGACTCCCCATTCTGGGACAGTTACGTGGAGGTGGAATTGGCACCTGCATTCCAAAAGGCAAGGTCCTGGCCTCACTAAAGATTGTGATCAAACCTCCCGGGGTAGGGTGGCAGACAAGACAAAATTTAGAGAGGGCCCTTTGAACTGATGGTATCTTCAAAGCCCATTGTGGGTATAACTTCTGGGCCTCTGGCCTCTGAAAGTAGAGACGCTTTTGGATTTGGAACCATCCTTCACTGGTTCGATGCTCGTACATCACCATGATTAATCATTAGGGCAGGAGGGACTGCAATCATTAGGGCATGAGGGACTACAACTGGACTATCTGCAGACTTGTGGTGGTCTGGAGCTTGTTGCGCCCCAGGAGGGGGACTATCACTTGGTTGATTTGGCTTGGACGTTGCCTGCAGCTATGTCCCAACTGTCGTGGACTGGGTCCTGAAGTACTCTCCAAAAGACCGGTTAGCTGGCTTCCTGCCCATGAGATCCCAGGGACACATAGGATCTAACTGCCTCCATGAGATTGTAAAGACCACATGGGGTATGGCAGAGACAGGTGGAAATGATCATGGGACAACGACCATCCTGACGTACACCTTCATCACGCTGTGCAGAGGAGTGTGCGTGTAAAGATCAGCACCCGCCTAAAGTGCTGGGACGTGAGGAGTCGAGGAGTATGGGGGAAACTTGAAGAGTCTGAGGGACCCTTGCTTGCAACCAGGGGACCTATGCTAGATTGCGCTCCAGAGCGTGTGGTGTCTGAGGGGTGTTGGAGGAACCTGAGCAGTAAGATGAGACTATCTTCGGCCTCTAGATCAGGAGCACGACAGTGCCTGACATTGCGGCCTCTGTCCGAGGTCATTGGCTATGTCCCCCTGGACCCACCCCACAAGCTTTGCTGTGGAGAACACTGTTATGAGGCCTGACGCGTTTCATGTGCCTTGTGAGCATCCACAGCTGCCTGTCGGGGGGTACAGCAAGTCACACCTCCGCTTTAGGGAAAAATATTTCTCCAGCCTTGGAAGCGCACCAGTTTCCTGAGTCACAACCTTTTGTCTACACGGGGTGCCGCCGGATGCCTGGAGGTCTAATCCAGATGGATGAAACAAATAAAAATTGTATAACAACATTGTACATGACAGTGTCCGAAGTGGTCATAGCTAGGCCCATACAATCTCTAGATATATATCCGTACCCCAGTGTTACAATCAGAATAACCAAACATTTGATACAATGACATTGGAAGATAGGTACATTTATTACAGATTGGTCCTTAGTTAACTACACATCCAGTGGGAGCAGGCTGTTCCTGTGTGGGGCGCTGTTGCTATCCTTTGCTGCTAATAGGTGCGTTTGAAACAGTTGCCAAATGTCTACAGGCCTAGAGGCCTTTGGCTGCAGCTGCGCATATGTGTCGCTCGTGGTATTACAATATGTCATACTATGAAGCCATGCGTTGAGTGTGGGGGACTGGGTGCAGGCTCATTTAAGAGGCCCTTCATGCTTGGCAATCAGAAGCGCTATCGCAATAAAACGGCGCTGGGATTTGGGAAGATCATGAACATACCCCAACAGTGCCAATAAGGGCGACGGCGCGATCTCGACCCCCACCATCTTAAATAGTTCCCTAAATATCTCTCTACAATAGCCCTCTATTCTAGTGCAAGTCCACGTCATGAGTGCAAAGTCGACCTCCAGAGAGCGACACCTAGGACACACTGCCGGACGAGAGGGGTCCATACGATGCAATTTACTGGGGTCATGTATGCCCTCCTCAGAAATTTAAAATGCAACAATTTGTGCCGGTGGTTTGGAGACACCAGGCATGTTTGTGCTCAGCACCGACCCCACAGCACATCTGTCAATGGATAACCTAGATCCCGCTCACACGCCACCCGTACACTCGTATCACGGCACGGAAGCTGTGCCAATGCCGCCTTGTACATCTGTGCCACCAAGTGGCTCCCATCCCCGCCCTGGATAACCCCGGTTAGAATTTAGAAATCAGGGGGTTCTAAAGGGTAAGTATCCAGGCATTCACGCAGCGCCCTCTGCACTCTCAAGAGCACAAAGTGATCCATTGTGGTAGCGTTTCGGAAACGGGGATTCTCAGTACGTGAAAAATTGTGCCCCCCAGGGAACAAATCGCAGAACGTTAGCAAGTGGAATTTGGCTAGTGTGCACTTTACTAGTGCCTCCTGCAGGATGGGAATCCAACCGTTTCCCGAAAGCGGTAACGCCGGGGAATACAATACATGTGCACCAGTCACCCGCAGTTGATTATGCCATGCCCAGCTGGTAGTAGACACTGTTTGGATGTCTTGCAGATCCCGAGGGAACCCTCGTGGTAGCTGAGTATTAAGAGGGGTCGGTAGCACCAGGTCAGCCTCAGGTCTATAGTACGGCATCCAAATGTCTGCAGAGTACCAGTGTCGAGCATAGCTTGCTTGCGCAGCCAGATAGTAAATCTGAAGATTCGGTTCACCAAACCCCCCCTCTCATATGGCAGTACTAAAGTGTCCCAGCTGTTGCGGGCCTGTTTATCACCCCACACCAGTTGTGTTAGCAGTGTGCGTAGATTATAAAAAAAGCTATTGTATAGTGGTATGGGAATATTTAAAAAGAGGTACAAGAATTGTGGCAATACCACCATCTTAATTATAGATATCCGTCCAGCCACTGATAAGGGCAACTGCAACCAGCGGTCAATGTTTCGTTCTAACTTCTCGACCACCGGGCCATAGTTCAACTGAAGGATATGATCCTTATCCCTATGGATGTGGACTCCTAGACACGTCACTGAGTCATCGCACCAAGTCAGCGGATTCTCTCCAGGTGGTTGGAAGTACTCCCATTTCAATGGCTTCCTGATACATATTAATTAGATGAGGAACAAGGAGATCCCTATATTTTTTATAAAAACAACCCAAGAACCCATCCAGGCCTGGTGCTTTGGATCCGTCCAGCACGTTGAAGGCCTCCATTACATCTTCTTTTGAAAAGGGCTCTGCCAGGAATTCCTGGTGAGCCTTGTCCATCCAGACAAGGGAGACCTCATCGAGGTAGTCCCTGTAATTCACAGGGAGATCAGTAGTTCTGGAGGTATATAACCTTACGTAATACTTAAGTTCCTCTCGCAATACCCCCACATTACCAGTGATCTGCTCACTATCTTCCCCATTGAGTTCAGCTATGTAGGTGGACCTGCAGGTTTGTTGCATCAGTCTGGCCAGTGTTCTTCCAGGCCTTTCACCCTCTCCGTACCACCGAGCAACAGCGTATTACCCATAAAATGTGCCTCCCGCTCTGCGGCCTCACGGGATTCCGTCAGCAATGCAGCGTGCTTTTGCATGTCAGGGGGGCAGTATTGGCTGCACAACAATCTAACTCAGTGAGCTGTACCTCTATCTGCGCAAGTGTGCGACACAGAGCCCTAAGCACTCCAGCATTTTTTTAAATGCACACCCCTCTTCCATAGGCCTTGAATGCCTCCCATAGGGGGGCCTTAGAGTCCACCACCCCGACGTTGATCATAAAGTATCCTACTATTGCCTCTCCCAGTTCAGTTTCAAAGACAGCATCCTACAAAGCCATGTACGGGAATCGCCGAGGACGCACCACCCCCCCTGCTCTAGGGATCCGCAATTTTACCATCACAGGACACTGGTCGATAATGTGCGTAGCAGACAAATAACCACTTCAGCCCACCGCCACTCCAGCAAACAAGCACCAGTAGTCCAAACGCGTCCAAGTATCATGTGGTGCAGAGTAATGAGGGTACCCCTCACGGTGCGCACAGTGATACCTCCATGCATCCACCAGGCCAAAGTGTTCTATAGTGTCCAACACCACTCGCGCGCCCTCGACTTTGTGGCCGTTGTATGTGCTGTACTATCGAGTTCCGGGTCAAGCAACAGATTGAAATCCCCACCCAAGTAGATGCTGTCTGCCCCCATGCGACCTATGTGATTGTGAATAGTGTAAAAAAACTCAGGGTCATCAACATTTGGGCGTATATATTAACAAATAGCACAGAATGTTCAGGCATGCAGCCCTTAACCAGCACATATCGACCCCCCCCGTCCCCCCCCATCCATATAGACCTCCAAGGGGACCCGCTTATGTATCAACACTGCAGCCTCTCTGGTGTAGGAAATATATCCTGCAAAATATGTATGTGCAGCCCAGTCCGATGCCAATGATGTCTTAACATTTGCAGCAAGGTGGGTCTCTTGTAAAAAGGCTACATCCACTTGATAGCGTTGCATATAGTTGGTCACCTATTTGCACTTACGGGTATTATTTAAGCCCCTGACATTCCAAGACATCAGCACCACACTGGCCTCTGCAACAACCTTATTAGCCATGATCTATGTCCAGTGCTTCTGGGCCACTGACACCTTGGCCATGCATGCTACACTGTAGATGACAATTGCAATAAGAACAAGCTACAAACAAAAACCTACAAACCCAGATCCCCCCCTGCCACCATCCATCCCCCTCACCGAACTCTGGGGGGAAGTCCCCATCCCTTATAATTGTGATAAAGGAATCATACAAACAAAAACAGATTATACTGCATCCTGCATAAGCTTAGATATATGCATCTGCACTTGTGGGGGTGGCAACACCCCGCCGCTAACCCTATCATTGGCACATAGTGCCTGCATACTTGCATATTTATGCATCCATTGCGGCGTACTAACGTGCCACTGGCACAAGTCCTTTTGGTGCAGCTCAAGGATAATAAACGTGACAACATCGTACTGCAATGTTAGGAACAGGTGCTGCGTGACTAGCTAGCGGTAAAAAGGTCCGCACTTGCTCCGGAGTCCGGAATATCCTGTGACTGCTGCAGCGATGCCGTGCCTCTTTTCTTCACCGCGTTGGAGTACACAGTCGAACACCTGGGACCGTCCGTCAACATCAACCTTCAACCGTGCCAGATACAGCATTCCATATCGTAGTCCCATCTTACGCAGGGCTGCTTTAACCCCTGCGTATTTCCTGCGTGCGTCTTGGACTATATCAGTGAAGTCCGGGTACAGGGATATGCTCGAACCCTGCCAATCAAGCTGGCCCTTCTCGCGAGCCAACCGTAGGGCAGTGTCCCTATCTCTAAAATTCAATAGACGGGCTGTGATTGGCCTTGGTGGGCACCCAGGATTTGGTCGCGGCCCTAGAAAGCGTTTTGCACGTTCAATGACAAAGGTAGTGGTAAAGGACTTGTTGCCAAAGAGATCCGTCAGGAGCGTTTCCACGAAGTGGTCCCGCCTTCCTCTGTTTGTAGATTTGGGCACCCCCATAATACGGATGTTGTTCCACCACGGGAGCTTCTAGGTCTTCATTCTTAATGGCGACTGTCTTGAGGAGCTTCTCCATTCTCTCATATTTCTTAGCGGTCTGAGCCACATCGTCCTCCAGGTCGGATATTCTATCCTCCGCCACCATTAGCCGCCCTTCGTGTTGATCTAGTCGGGGCCCCATGGAGTCTCATCACCTATCAAGGGCGTCAAATCTGGTGTCCAAGGCTCTGAAGCCTGCCCGTAATTCCCCCAACAAACTGTCAGGCCCAGCCACCTCTGCTGTATGCGACTCTCCATCTCGTCATATTGGGCTGCTGCGCCGCAGTGCTCGGGCCAGATGCTTTAAACGGCAGGGTGCTTTGCTTAGGGTCCTTACGCCCCATACCCTACATCATTGTCGTGCTATGGTCCCGGTAATACCAGGAGCCCTTAGTAGACCACCTGGAGGGCAAGCAGGAAGGCAGGGAGGCAAATCAAAGCGTTGTCAGTAGCTCGGCGGCCAGAACAGGCCAGAAAGAACCATGGGCCCACAGCCCAGCAACCACAACAGTCAGGCACTTCAACCACAAATACGGGCACTCGGGAACACACCACCAGTGCAATTTAAAGCGGTGTCTGCCAGCACACTTGTCCCCACATTCAATGCACCGGTCCGGCGTTGCTTCTCAGAGCAGATATGGGCCTAAGCCCCTCCATGCGGCCCGCAGTGTGCACCGGGACGGATGTGAAACCGAGGAAGGGGGGGGGGCCCGCAGTCACAGAGCAGGATCAGCCAGTAAGCGGGCAGGGGTCACAGCCGTGGGGGAGAGCTTACGCAGGCAACACAGTAAACAGCTGGGTGGCTGACGCCCAAGCCCGCCCACGGCCCCTGTCGCCGCGTGGCTTTTGGGGAATGCCTGTGTCCCGCCACTGATGTAGGGAGCCTCTAACGCCCACCACAGCCGCTCACCTTGTTGCACCCAGTGCCCAGTCCAATCTTCCGGCCGTCCCGCGATCTCGCACTCTGGCCGTGCGCACAAATCGAGGCCCCAGCGTCCCTCGTGGCATCAGGCCACGCCGTTTCCAGCACAACAGGTCGGCGCTGATCCACGCTGTGAGCAGTGAGCAGGCTGTCTCCACCTGCAAGAGCCGCACCGTCGCCTCCTACACCTCCCACGGTGTCTTGGAGTGCAAACTCGCCATCTGCGCAGCCATGGCAGGCTTAGGAAAGGGAGTTGGTGGCGGAGCTCCAAGCCTATGCAGCCATCAAGGTCAGTGGCTTGGCCACGCCCGGGGAAACGGGTATAGCTGGATGGTGGAGTTTAAGGACTGAGGGGCTGGGTCATAAGCCGTAGGCAAAGACCTGTTATTGTTTGACCTTTCTGGTAATAGGAAAGTCAGACAATTGTATATAACTGTAGAGTGTATATACAATGTGTGTTTCATTTTGATTTCCATAGAGAGGTTTGACAATTGTGTATAACTGTAGTGTATATACAATGTGTATCTTGATTTGAGTTCAGTGTGTGTGTAATACAAAGACAAGTGTGTTATACATACTCTGTATGAGCCCTGAGCATAAGCCTGACTGCTCTTTGGCAAGCTACTAAAGGGTGAGCACAAGTTATCGGACAAGTCTATCATACTAATCCTATTTGGAACGGTGGATTCTGACTGGCTTTGGTGCGTTCCAGCCAGCCCAAAACCACTGGGTATAACATTTGGCGATCAGCGGTGTTTATAAGCTGTGTGTTGGCACAAACTCCATGGTTTGCTACGACTCCGGTGTACAATATCGTTTTCTTACCTTGTTTTTTTTCAGTGTGGCCATTCTAGTTTGGAAACATTTCTGTGTTCACAGCACTCATGTGTAAGTTGGAAGAGCCAGTTGAGGTACCTGCACTAGTGGAGATGAAAAAGATACACTGGAGACCTATGCGGTAACCTAGCTCAAAGGGTTCTGCAGAGACCTGAAATGCTCTTTTAAAGGCCTCAGTAGAAAGGAGGAGCTGCAAAAGGTATTGAGGGCCTGGTTGGAGGCCAGAGATACAGCTGGGGATCCCAGGGAGGGTGAGGTAGTGGCTACTGAGTAGCAGGAACTGCAGAAGGGGAAAGAGCACACTACCCTCCAGGTCCAGCAGTAGTGGCTCCTCTAGGAGTCTGTCACATGAAGAGCTAGAGGACAGGTGGTAGGAAAGGATGCTCAAGTTGGAGCTGGTCAAACTTAGATGGGAAAGTGAGAAGGCCATGGTCGCAATGAAGCAAAAGGCATTGAGGGCCTGGTTGGAGGCCAGAGGTACAGCTGAGGATCCCAGGGAGGGTGAGGAGTAGGAACTGCAGAAGGGGAGGGAGCACAGTATCCTCCAGGTCACGAGAAGAGTTGGAGGACAGGTGGTAGGAAAGTAAGCTCAAGTTGGAGCTGGTCAAACTTAGATGGGAAAGTGAGAATTCCATGGTGGCGATGAAGGAAAAGAAAGTCATGTTGGCTCAAGAGTGGAGCATAAGAGAGCTGGACATAGGAGCCAGGAAGGCTTAGTCCAGCCCAGGTGGTGGCAGCATTTCATCTGTGTCTCCGTATAAAATAATTCACATACCTAAGGGGCTGGGGTCTGACTGTGGAGTGGGACATAACATAGATCGGTGGATTGGGGCCTATGAAATAGCTTTACAAATGCTCAGTATCCCTGAGGGGGAGTGGGGGCGAGTTTGTGGACGCATATTCCCCCGGAGGGGAAGGACACCATGATGACCCTTGCAGAGGGTGACCATGTGAAGTGTTCTGCCCTGAAGGAAGCCTTGGTTAGGAAATTGGCCCTGACCCCTGAGAAGTACAGGCAGATGTTTAGGGACAGTGTGAAACCGACTCCCCAGACAGGGGTAGATTGTGTGGATACGCTTCGCAAGGCATTGGATGGTTGGGCGCTCGGGCAGTTAGGTGGTGGACTACAAGGGGCTGTACAATTGATTGCACAAGAGCACATGCTTAGCCTTTGTTCTACCGAGTTGCGCAGCATTTGATTAATAAAAAGCTTTCTGATCCTAGAGAGCTTGCTGTTGAGTCAGACCGCTGGGTTAACACCTCGGTCCACAAAAAGATGTCTGGGGGGATCCCGCCATAGGTGGGCTAGGTCCCATGCAGAAAAAAGAGGAAGGGGGGCAGTAATAAAAGTAAGGAGGTCTCTCCAGGCCCAGACTTAGTCCCTGGGTAAGGATTCTCAACCTCCTGGTGATAAGAAGAATCGCTTCTCTCTGTGCAAAGCCTGTCAGTAAGAAGGGCACAATTGGGAGGTTCCCCAGTGTTCTAAGCAGGCTCTGTCTCATGCCGGTGTGCAGACAATGGGGTGGCGAAAGTTGCGCTTGGGGAAAAAATGTATCCCAGTTGATAGTGGGGAGCCACGGGGTAACCCTAGTTTTTTTTGCATCAATGAAATGGTCCAGAGAACCTTTGTGCCTGATAATACTGGGAAGTACAGGCAGTGGGTGACCATTAATGGGCGTAGGGTGCAAGCTCTGCGAGACACCGGGGCTAGTATGATGACCATCCGATGTCATCTGGTGTCTGCAGAGCACGTTGTTCCTAACATGGTTCACCAATTGGTTGCAACTGACAACAGTGAGAGCCACTGTCTAGTGGCACAGGGGGCATCTCCGGTTGCTTGAAGGGAGCTGTGAGCCCAGCAATGCTCTGGACTGTGCTCAGCAACAACTTGGAGCATACCTCCTGGAGGGCGGTGGAGCTCTTGTCGCACTTGGGAATCTTGGGACTGCGTGAGTGGGCGTGCCTGACCACATGGTCAACGGCGGCACGGGAGGATAGTCAGAAGGACCCTGACCCGGAAATAATGCCCCAGGTCACTGCTGGGAAGAGAAAGGGCCAGGTGCGTGGGAAACCCGCTCCTGAGATTCCCACAGTCCTGGAGGATGCTGATCCTGAGGGGGAGACTCAAGTAACCACAGCGGAACATGTGGCCAAATTGGGGAACCTGCCTGAGCTGACCAATTGGCAGCAGGACGGAGGTCCCTCCATGAAGGAGTTCTGCGTGGCACAGAAAGAGTGCCCTACTCTCTTGGGCCTTCAGTGGCAGGCTGAGGCCCAGGCAGCTGGTGACAACTCTGGAACTCACTGGATTTATTTGGAGAATGGTCTCCTGTATAGTGAGCCTAAGGTTGCTGAACCAGGGTCCCCCGTGTGTTGGTGGTACCCCAGTGTTTCAGAGCCTTTCTATTGGGTTTGGCTCATGATGTGCCGCTGGCAGGTCATTTGGAATAAGCAAACAGGATGTCTGGGGGGGGGGGGGTTATTTTGATTAGAGCTGTGATAAACCTTAGACCATTAATTCCAACGTTTTTAAACTTTATTTCGCTTATTTTTGATATTTCAACAAAGACATTCATAAATCAATCAAGCATATCTTTTCAAAGAAACACTACATTAGTAAATCGCACAATTCAAAAACGTTTGAAATAGAATTATATACAACATTTACATAGTGCAAAAAAAAGATTTTGTGAGAAAAAATAATAATATATGGAATGTTTTTGCAAACAAATAATAACAACAAATCAGTAATCACAAGAAAAACATCAATAACTCATGTGTGCCAGCCTGAAATTAAACCAGTCCTACATTCATATTAACACCAGACGGACAGTTACTCATTTTCGAAATACATGTTTCCTGTCCTGCCTATGAGAGGATGGGGATACCTAACCTACTGGTGGGTGTTGTCAGAAGCTGCTGTATGAAATATTATTTAACATTCTTCATGACACACCCCATCAACAGTCCCCCATACTCAAAGCCAACGCGTTTCGAATCCCTAACAAATCCAGGATTCTCTTCAGGCCTTGGAAATGGAATGTTGGCTCTTAATTGTGGTGTGGAGTTGTTTCACAGGAACTGATGTCCAGAAACGTTTCTTCAAATCTTATATTGTGATCAAAGCTTCAAATGTATGTGACGTGTGGGACAACTCAGTGGTGTCAGTCCATTATTTTAAAATCGTAAAAAGCCATAATTGATGCGTACGCTTTTAAACAACAGCTGCTCCTAAATCGTATCTGTTTCCTGTAGTTATTTCTCTTTACTGCAGGAAATATCAATCCAACATGCTACTCTGCTTCCAAACCGGCAGCATAGCATGCTGGATTGATATTTTCTGCAGTATAGAGAAAGAACTACAGGAAACAGATAGAGATATAAAAAATAAGCGAAATAAAGCTTTAAAACTTTGAAATGAATGGTCTAAGGTTTATCACAACTCTGATTAAAATAACCTCCCCCCCAGACTTCCTGTGTGCTTATTTCAATATTGAGGTGGTCCTGTCTAGGGAGTTCCGGACCCAAGCCGTGCTTGATCACACTGGCAGGTCATTTGGGGCAGGGCAAGACCTTTGACAGGCTTGCCGCACAATTCTATTAGCCCCAGATCAGGAGGACGACAGTGCCTGACATCCCGGCCTCTCTCCAAGGTTGTTGGCTTTCTCTTCCTAGACTATCCTCTTGAGGGGAAAACATTTCGCCAGACTTAAAAGTGCGCCAGCTTCCTGGGTCACACCCTTTTGTGTATGTGGGATAGGGATACCACACTCATGCAGGCACAGAAGGGCGCCTGGAGGTCTAATCCAGATGGACGAAACAAAGTAACTGTTTCTTTCCATGTTCTGTCTGGGGAAACAACCGTTACAATGCATGCTTTACAACACATGCTTTTACCCCACATGCCATTACTACGAAATGGCTTGCTGTGGGGTATATAAGGTGTTGGATTTAACTCCAACACCTTCCCTACTGTTGCACAAACTGGAGTTGGAAAAGTAAATGATACTATTCCAAATCCAGCGCACCCCAACAGCAAGTTCTTGTAAAAATTTGCGTTGTAACGGCACGCGGGGTAAAAGCATGCGTTGTAACGTCATACAACCTTCTGACTGTCTAGTCAACGGGGCACCAGCCGGGGAAACATATATCGTTGGCTGGTGGAGTTGAAGGAATGAGGGGCTGGTTCATGAGGCATACTCGAAGACCTGTGACTGTTTGATTTATCTGCTAATAAGAAAATCTGACAATTGCATGTACCTGTAAAGTGTATATACAATGTGTGTTTCATTTTGATTTCAATAGAGACGTTTGACAATTGCATATAACTGTAGAGTGTAAATACAATGTGCAGCTCATTTTGATTTCAGTGTGTGTATATAATACAAAGACAAGTGCTTTATACACACGGTGTAGAGTCTTTCTGTGGCATAAGCAGTGTGTTGCGAGGAAGGCTTTGTGCCAATACTTTACACTCAAGCCCTAAGGATATGCCTTACTGCTTGGTGCTAAGCTACCAGATGGTGAGCTCAGGTTATCGGACAGGTGTATCGTACTCATACTATTTGGAACAGTGGATTCTGACTGGCTTCCGTGCATCCCAGCTAGACAGAAACCGCTGGGTCTAACACGGACCCTTCGATTTCCGTTGTCTCATAGGTTCCTTCTCAGGCCAAACCAAAGCTATTTTGTATTGAAACCACAAATCACTTGGAACCACAGTGTCAAACAAGGTATTCAAATCTATCCAAAGGACCTTTGATATTTTCACAAACCTGTCAACCTTTCTGTACCATTTGTAGGAAGCTGGCTCTGTATATACTATTCCAAAGTAAGGTATAGTGTGCACAGACCAGGGAGTCCCCAGGGATACAGCGGAGGCTAAAGTAGGTAAGTGCTAACAGCTCTCTTTATGGTAGTGTGGTAGAGCAGTAATACTTATCCAGAGGGTGTGTTAAGCATTTATTGCAGCCAATCACTCAAGACTGATAGCACACACTCAGAGACTGAATCCAGAACAATTAGTCAAGTATAAAAAAAAGGTATACTTATGTTTTATTTTTAGAACCAAGCAGAACTTGGCACTGGTAAGTTAAATATACTCTCAAATGCAAGACTTTCAAGGGAGTGCAGTTGTGGTTGAATTAATTTGCAATTGTTACAGGTTTGTATTGGCTTTCAAAACAGTCTAAATTATACAGTAATTACTTTTGGAATAGTTTTAGATTACTTTTGGATAACATTGACTACTCAAGGTGGTATGCCTAGATACCACAGCGGGGATCTCACAATACAAGGTAAGTAAGACTTTTTAGGGTGTGCAGTTTAGTTACTTTTTCTTTCATTCAAAGTTCAGCTCAATAGAACATTTTCAGGAACAAAGCATCACAACATTAGTTTCTATGGGGAAAAAGTGTTTGCGGTTTCTCAGGTAAGTAAACAACTTATGAGTAGGAGTTTTGGGGGTTAGTACCAAGGTCCCCCAAGGTCTAGATAGGATCAAATTACATCACCCACGGCACTGGCGGCCGGGTACAGAGTGCAGGGGGCCATCTTTAGCCAATGGGGCTGAGGGTGCCTTCGGTCAGGGGCTGTTTACGAGCAGGCCACTCAGGTGTGGGAGCCAAATTCCTGGGGTGAAGGTCAGCACTGCAGAGGCCAACAATGAGCACAGGAGCTTAGCCACCAGCAGCACAGGGGAAGTCGGTGCAGTGTGCCAAGAGGATGTTGAGGACCCTGTGGATTCCAATGGAGCCCTCCAGCTTGGCAAAGAGGCTGCGGGCTCGGGCAGGAAGACTTCCTGTAGGCGACCACCTGCTGGAGAGGTAAGTTGGGTACTTGGGGGATGCCTGGACACCATCAGTTGGGTCACCCAAGGTTGTGGGGTGTTGGGTGCAGGGGTGTCTTTTGGCATAGGGTCTTCTTACCAGCTCCGGTAGCTCTAGGGGGACCCCTCAGGTTGTGGCTGCAGGCGTTGTCTTGAAGCTTGAGGGAGGTCGGGATCACCAGATCCCAGGTCAGGATTGCTGGAGAGACCTCCTCATGGTGTTGGGCCACTTATGAGTGGGAGTTTTGGGGGTTAGTACCAAGGTCCCCCAAGGTCTAGTTAGACCGTGGGCGGTGGATGCACAGTGGTGCAGAACTGCGGAGCCGTCTGGGTCTGGGTTCTGGTCTTGGAGTCTTCGCTGAGCACATCCCGTGCTCACAGAAGACAGAGTCTGTAAGGTGAGTGCAGGGCAGGTCCTCCGGGCTCTGGGGGCTGCTGGACATGCATGTTTCCTCACTTTAGGCAGGTCGAAGACAGAACAAGCTGGTAGGGCTGGGGCCAAAGCAGTAGGTGTCCTCTTCTTCCTGGGTCAGCACAGCTCTTCAGTCCTTCTTCTTTCTTCCTCAAATCTGTGGAGGCAAGGTTCAGGTTCGCCACCATGTGCAGGTCAGGACCAATGGGTCCCTTCTATGGGGTGAGTACACCCCCCATTATGCCACCCTCCAGTGGGAGGGGGACATGATCCTCTTCCTAATTTGTCGGGTCCCCTCATCTCCAAGATGGAGGGGACTGAGATGTGTGCTTCACCTCGCCTCCTCCACCTGAAAAGTGGGGTTGACAAAGTTGAGAACACCTCTCCTCCTAACTCGGTTTTCCTGCCAATTCTTCCAACCAAGGTGGGGGTCAGAACTGGTGGAAGACAGTTGCTGGGGGCAGAAAAGGGCAGGGACAGCGTACAAAGGCAGCAGGCCTTTGAAGCTTCACTTTTCGTGGACCCAGCCTATCCTGGGGGAGGAGGCTTGACACCTCTGCCCAGGATGGGCTTTGTTTTGGGACCCAGAGAGCGGGCGCTCTCTACCCAGGGGTCCAGAAACCTGTCTGGTGGTGGCAAATGGCAAGCAGCCATTCAGGAACCACACCAGGGCTGGTCGTCTTTCAGAGAGCATCTCTAAGATGCCCTCTGGGTGGTGGGCTGGCCATAATACATTCGAAATAGCTGGAAAGGGACATTTACTACCCAAAATAATCTGTCAACCCAGGAATCCCTACTGTTCAAAATCTCAGTAGACAACCGTTATACTTTCAATGGCCTACTACTTTTTCATCCACATGGCCTCAGGGCAGTATTTATAAATACTGTGGATCTGTCCTTGGATGTGATATCTCAGTCGCCAGATTTCACACTCTTGGGTAACCTCAACCTACACCTTGAAGACCCGTTAGATAGGGATGCTGTATATTTTATCGATATCCTGAATTGCCTAGGACTTACTCAGCAAGTAACCGGTAGCACCCACTCGGCAGGGCACCTGTTGGATGGTATGTTCTCCAATAATAGCATTCTACAATGTCTCCCGTTGCTCCCACTTACCTGGTCTGATCACAAAGCCATCATGTTATCCCTTTCTCTTCATTATTTAGGATCTGAGACCTTAAGAAATAAGCTTCCTAGACGTTTCCAACCATGGAATAAAATTGTATCTGAAACCATTGAATGCTCACTAGCCCAGAATCCCCCTAAGTTTAATAATGACCCCGACATAGCAGCAGTTGCCTTCGAGCAGTGGATCCGCAGCTCAATTGACCATGTTTTACCTGAAAAGTCCACCACTAATCAAGGAGCAAGACTCTCTGAACTCTGGTATACTGAACAGCTTAAAAAACAAAACGGTCGCCGTCTTGAAAGGAAGTGGGGATCCTGTTACGATATGAGTGACAGAACAGCTTATGAACAATCATTGCCAGACTGTAAAAAACTATTGCATGATGAGAAGACCTGCTATTTCTCTACAGCCATAACAGCAGCAAAAAATTCATCCGAAGAACTATTTGCGACAGTAAAAAAAAGTTAGCTAAACCTCCTGAAATAGCCAACACACCAGTAAGCCAGACTTTTTGCAACTCTCTGGCCACCTTGTTTCAGGAAAAAGTTAAATCAGTCTACAGTGGCTTCTCTACATCCCTGTCTCAATGTGCGACTCCCCCCCCCCCCAGTGTATATCAGTCACTTCTTTTTTGTGTTGAATTTGTTTATTAGCATTTATTAAATATAAGACAATAAAAACAATAAAATACAGAAATGTGCAATATGATAATATCAATTACATTGGAAGTAATGCATAAAGTTAAATATATATGAATTCATAAGGATGAAGACTATCTTATTTAAATACAAGTAATACAATAATAAGATGAAAGGAGGATAAACGAAAATCAGTTGTGAATAAAACAATAAGCTATTTGATTGAAAAACTCTAATGACTTACGGTGAGATAAAAAGTAATTTTAAAGCAAAAAAGATCAAGAACTTGATATAAGGTGAAGCATGAAATTGCAAATGAATAAGTGAGAGAAAGACAGGAAATGTGGGTAGAAAGAAAGTGAATAATAATAAAGGAGAGGTATCAATGCAGTAAAATATAAAAGAATAGAACGTATAGTATAGAAAATTATATAGGGAAAATAACCAAAGTAAAAAGGAAGAAATTGGAGGAAATAAGATGAGAGCAGATTTAGAACAGGTTTTCAGTGTTGGTATGTAAATGCATGACAGGAAAGGTGAGAAAAGAAGAAAATTAGAAGCGAGAGTAAAATAGAAAGAGAGAACAAGTTATGATACAGTGGAATCCACTATAGAGCGACCAGAATAGTCTATCACAGAAGGATTATTCAATTGAAGAAAGGGGGCCCAAATTTGATTAAATGATTGTGTATGATCTTGCAAATTGTAGATAACTCTTTCATAAGAGGCAGTTTGAACCATAGCCACCAGCCAAGATTCCGAAGAGGGTGGAGTTGAATATTTCCATTGCCGTAGGAAGCATATTTTAGCTCTGGTTAGGGCGATATATAAAAGACTGCATTGTGGTTTGGAAAGGTGTGGTAAAGTTCGCAAATCATGCAGAAGAATGATGGCTGGTGTTAACGGTAAATCCAAAGGCAGAGTGTGTTGTAAAACTTGACCTATGTAGGACCAATAGGATTGGATGATAGGGCAAGAATACAAGATATGGACTATGTCACAACCAGAAATAGCACATCTCCAAAAATTTGTATGAGGAAGAAGTCCAGCTTTATGCAGTTTTGAGGGAGACCAATGCCAGTCATGTAAAATCTTGAATAAGCAAAATTTCTGTTGTGCTTCTCTGACTCCTCTGGTTAAAGTTTCCAAAAGAGTAAGACAGTCTTCATCGTTATATATAAGTGAAAGGCGTGTTTGTCATTTGAGATGAAAAGCACATGATAAGGTTTGGGAGAATAAATGAGATGTGAATATTTTATATAAACCAGAAATGACCCCTTTATGAGTCCCCTAAGTATATAGATAGGATAGGATTGGTGCAGTTTGGAGAGACCATGGGCATGCCCCCGAGGATTTGATAAGTCAGAGATGAAGTTGATTATAATTCATGAATTGATGCGACTGAAGACCAAATTCTTCAGCTAATTGGGTAAAGGGTTTAAGCTCACCAGTATGTATAAGTTGATCTAGAGTAGAAATACCCACCTGTTTCCTTTGGGGCCAGGGAATGGTTTTGCCCTTGACATGTATGGCAGTATTGTTTCGTATTGGCGCTTTAATATGAATAAGTGGGTTAGAACCTAGAAGGCGATGAGCTCTCTGCCACGTTTTACACATTGAAGCCAATAGTGGATTGCGAGGGTCTTGGTGATTAGTACCTGTGGTATAAAGAACTGAGAGACCAGGTTCAAAGGATAGTAAATTACGCTCTACGTGCACCCATTGTGGTGGATGTATGACGTTACAACGCATACTTTTACATCGCATGCCTTTACAACGTGGTATTTACAACGAATACCATTACAACGCATAGTGCTTTTAGGCGCTGGATAGTGATTTATTTAATTTACTATTCCAACTCCAGTCCCCGTGGATAGTAGGGAAGGTGTTGGATAGTATATTAAATACATTCCCTATCCTAGAGTGCCCCCCAGCGCAATGCGTTGTAATGGTTTGCGTTGTAAAAGTTGCGTCGTAAAGGCACTGCGTGGTACAAGTTGCGTTGTAAGTGATGTTTCCCATTGTAGTGTATGAGAATTATCTTGCAGCATGTATATGATTTGGGATAATTGTAAAGCCAAATGGTAGTGTTCTATGGATGGGAGACTTAGACCTCCATGAGAATGATGTGCTTTCAGTTTTTGTATAGCTAGACTCGGTTTAAAAGAGCCCCAGATAAAGGATTTAATTTTAGAATCTATAAGGCGTTGGGAAGATAAAGGTATGGGAAGGGGAAGCATACCAAGAGTATAGAGGAAACTCGAAAGTGTGACCATCTTTACAGCTTGAACCCGTCCCCACATAGATCATCCTTATATTTTCCATTTATCAAAATCCTGCTGCATCTGTGTGATCAGAGGACCGGGATTATCTGCAACCATTCCAATCGTTCCCTTGTTTACCAAGATACCAAGGTATTTTAGTCGTGAGGGTTTCCAGTGGAAGGGAAAGTCCTGTATGGCTGATTTAGAGTACCATCGGACATTGGAAGTGCTTCACTCTTATCCCAGTTAATTTTATAACCAGGGAAAGAGGAGAATTCTTCTATGATTTGAAGCAGTGAGGGCAGAGAACGCGGTAAATCAGTAATAGTGAGTAATATGTCATCAGCATACAGGTACATTTTTGAGTTCCCCACCGGAAGAGAGATGCCTACAATATCAATTGATTGATGAATTGCTGCTGCTGTGGGGTGGAGTAGACCTTTGCCTCAAATTGTAAAGCGCTCTGATATCCTTCGGGATCAAGTTTGCGCTATATAAAACTTAATAAATAAATAAATAAATAAAGGTTCTAAAGCAAGAAGGAATAAAAGATGGGATAGGGGCCAACCTTGACTTGTTTCTCTAGAAATTGGAAAGGGGTCTGAAAGGAAACCTCCACAATTCACTTGAGCGGTAGGGTGTTGGTATAATAACTGTACTTTTTGTATAAATTGGGACCCTAAACCAAATTTGTCCAATATATGAAAAAGTATAAGGCCATTCCACTCAATCAAATGCCTTTTCGGCATCTAGAGACAGAGCCAATGCATCATTCTGAAGAGATTTGGCAGAGTGCAGCGTATGTGCAAAGGTACACAGATGGTTTCTAGAGGAACGTCCAGGTACAAATCCCACTTGGACTTTACGCAAGCAAGATGTGAGGATACTAGCTAGTATTTTGATATCGCAATTAAGAAGAGATATGGGTCTGTAGCTACTACATAATAATGGATCTTTGCCCGGTTTAGGGAGGACTGCAATGATCGCTTTATTAGATATACAGCCTTGGGAGGTTGTGTTGGTTGCTTCCTGAAAAGCAGTGTAGAGACTGTCAATTATTTGTTCACCTGACCAGTGATAGAATTCTGCAGGGAAACCATCTTCCCCAGGGGCTTTGGGATATGGGAGCTTAGTTATTGCTTGTGAAATTTCTTCTTTAGTAATGTCCCCTTCAAGAAGTGCTCTGTCTTCGTCAGACAGAGAAGGAAGATTTACTTGGGAAAGAAAAGAAAGCATTTTGTTGTGGTCTATTTGTTCGTCCGGGGTATATAATGATTGATAGTAAGAAGCAAATTAATTGACAATATCCTGCGGACAAGTTAATATATTTCCCTCAGATGTTTTAATGTCTGTAATAGCCATTGCAACCTCACATTGTCGCAATTGGGCCTCTAGGAGTCGCCCTGCCTTTTCCCCTTGTTCATAATGGCGTCCTTTCATTTTTTGTAAAGCATACTGAAGAATCCCACGATGAAGGAAACGAAGTAGTCAGGTAAGTAAATAAATACTACTTATTTATTCAGCAAGGTAAAATCACATCTAAAGGAGCCTACGCCAACCGTCGCACTGGAGTACTCGGAATCAACTACACAGAGCGTTCCGAGTTCTAGGAGCGAGCAGTAGACACGAGCCCACACGAGGATACCACACATCCTCCTTCCTTGAAAAGAACAAATATAAAAAGGAATAGGAAATAATAATAAAACAAATAAAGATGCATCATATGAACCAATTAAATCGATACATAAATAAAGCAGAAACAGCAAAGAGTACAATAAACTTTGCATAATGGCAGAACAAATTATTTTCCCACTTTGAAGTCTTTGAACCATGAGGGAGGCTTCCTTAACCGTGGGTTTGACTCTCTGGCATAGGAAATGGGAGCAGCAATGCGCACAGGCACAGAAGAGGAGAACCGCCCACCATGAAGAATGGGTGCACCACCAACCTTGTTATGAGGAAGACCATCTATAGGTGAAGAACCACCACCCAATCTAGGAACCTAAACAATCTTGGAAAGACTCCAAACATTTCCATCTGTCAACTCCACCACCTGTCTACCCACTCTAACTACAAGCATAGGATCAGAAAAATGTGACTCACCAGATCTAATGAAACCAGACTTCCTCACACGTACCCAATCACCAACACTACACGGGCTACTAACAGCAGCACTGACTAAACTAGAACCAGGTTTCTTACATTTGCCATTAATTAGATCCCTCATCCACAGTTGGCTCATATTACACACACCCTTCCTCCCACGCATTTTTTCGAAAGGAGACAAATCACACTCAAATCGAGGAGTATTCCTATAACTCCATAACAGTTTCTTAACAGCCTCATAACAATTTTCACCATTACACACCGCCAGTTGTAAACCTTCCTTAAGAACTCTGATCCACCTTTCCACCATGCCATTACCTTGGGGATAATACACTGAAGAACGCTTGTGAATTATCCCGTGGTTGCTACAAAATAACTTCATCTCAACAGAGGTAAACTGCGTACCGTTATCAGATAAGATAGAAACTGGGAAACCTTCTTTCTCAAAGATAGAATTTAAAAATTCAATGATGACTCTAGCAGAAACATGCGGAACAAATTTCACCTCGGGCCAATGAGAAAATTGATCAACTAAAACAATAGCATAGATAAGACTTTGACCAAAACTCATTGGACCAGCAATATCAAGTGAAACACACTCCCAGGGTCTAGAAGGTCTAGTAACAGAATCTCGTTGATATTTCACAACTTTCTGAGACTTGTCACTGACGGAACAATCTATACAAGATCTAACCTTTCTTTCAATACATCTGTCGACACCAGGCCACCAGAATTCACACCTTATTCTTCTCTTCATGCTGGACATGCCCGGGTGGCCTTCATGAGCCATATCCAAAACCGTTTCTCTAAGAGCTTGTGGAACTACCAAAAGTAGACCCCTCAACAAAGTATCACATTGAACAGACAATTCTTGCGCAACTTGAAAATAAGGCAAAACCCCTTGCGACAAATTTGTTTTGACAGGCCATCCATTCTTAACAAAAGACACAACATTCGTATAATTATGATCATCACTACATGCAATCCTCCATTCGTCTTCTTTAATACACCCATTGGACACCTCACAGATCGATACTACTTTATCAGGATCATCATCAGGAGCAACCAAATCATCATCCTCAACAGGCAATCTTGAAAGAAAGTCAGCTAAAACATTCTTCGCACCAGGAATGTATTTAACTAAGAAATGAAAGTCTTGTAACTTAAATTGCCACCTTGCAATTCTGGAAGTAGCCTTACCACAGCCTTTGGTCGTGAAAAGATCCACGAGGGGACGGTGATCAGTTCTCACAACAAAATTGGTACCATATACATATTTGCGAAAATATTCAATGCCCCACCAACAGGCTAAGGTTTCCTTTTCTAAAGTTGAATATTTTATCTCAGCACCATGCAACGGTCTTGATGCGAAAGCAATGGTAACAAGACCTATCTTCTGCTTTTGCATCAGTACTGCACCAATGCCCACATTGCTTGCATCGGTGACAATGATTGACTTACAATTGGTGTCAAAAGGAGATAAAGCAGGGGCAGAAATAATGCACTTTTTAACAAAACTAAATTGATCTTTACAATTTGCATCCCAAACAAATTGTTGTTGATTTTTCATCAGATTCCTTAAATGAGAAGTTTTGTCTGCAAAAGAAGGAATGAATTTGGCATAATATTCGGCTAGCCCCAAAAAAGACCTGAGCTGATCTTTGTTACTAGGTTCAGGTGCATTTTCAATAGCTTTAACCAAACTCAACTTAGGAGAGATGCCTTTCTTACTAATGGAATGCCCCAAATAATCCACAGAATCTCTGCCAAATTTAGATTTTTCCTTGGTGAGGGTAAGCCCATTGTCTTGCAAAATAGATAAAACTTTAAATAGAACTTCAGAATGCTCACGATCATCCTTACCGAAAACCAATATGTCGTCCTGGAAATAAAGAACATTAGACACATTTTTGAACAAGTTATGCATGACACGCTGGAATACGGAAGAAGCAGACACTAAACCGAAGGGCATCCTTTTGTACCTGTATGCTCCTTCAGTAGTTATAAAAGATGTAAGATGCTTACTATCATCATGGAGGGCAATTTGATGATATGCGTTAGATAAATCCAACGTAGTAAAGACTGCAGCATCTTTGAGTTTTGAGAACATCTCGCCAATGTTTGGAAGTGGATGCCTGTCAACCCAAACATTAGAATTTAGGTCACGCATATCAACACATAAACAAATCTTTCCATTAGGTTTGTGAGCTACAACAACAGGCGAAAGCCATTCGGAAGATTCAATTTCTTCGATCACATCAAGTTCACACAGTCTTTGAAGTTCCTTTTTAACAGACTCCCTCAAAGACAGCGGAATGTTGCGCACTTTATGTACTTTAGGTACAGCATTATGTTTTAAAATGATCTTGTGTTTAAATTTTTTTAACAAACCTAAATTGGAAGAAAAAACTTGAGGAAAGAGCGTTTCCCACTTGTTAACAGAGAATACATCAACAGAATTAACAAAATCAGAATATCCCAAAACTTGTTCTGGATGATTAGGATCAAGCTTAATCATCAAATCTCTCTGCTGTGGCCAACCCAATAAGCATGAACCTTCCTTAGCCACATAAACTTTAGAAATAATGGATTTACCTTTAAAAGATAAGGTAGCGGAAAAATACCCAAGCACCTCTATTGGTTTCTTACTGTAACCAAGTAACCTTATGTCAGAAGGTAACAAAGATTCATCTGGAAATTCTTTCATAACTGCGTCACCTATTAAAGTGTGTCTTGCACCAGAATCTGCCATGACTTTTATAAATTTAGAACCAATCTGTAGCATACAGAAAGGTGCATCCTTTTTTTCTTCTCCAATTTCATACACAGCTAGAAGGTCCTCATAGTCTTCATTATCACTATATACTACTTGAACATCTGAATAATTGGTACGTCTGGGTTCAGAGGAAAAATTTCTAGATCTGTTGCGACTTTTGCACATCCTCGAAAAATGGCCTTTAGATCTGCAATAATTGCAGAATTGTCCAATTGCAGGACATCTTTTATCAGTTGCAACATGGCCCGGAAAGCCGCACTTAAAACAAACAACTTCTTTTCTGAAACTTGAATTCATCGATGTGGAAAATAATGGTTTGTTCAAAGAATTTTCCACATGTTTCCTTTTGACAACTTGAACCTCAGAAATTGTAGGTTTTTCCACTGAAGAATCTTTTGACTTTTTTTCAGATAATTCCTTCATGCCTAACTTCATATTCTCAAAACGATGTGCAATGTCAAGAGCCTTAGAGAGAGATAAGTCTTTCGCATCAAGTAACTTTTCTTGTAGTCTTACATTTGCTACATTATGTCCTAATTGGTCTCTCACCATCTGATCGTGAAATTCTTGGTAATTGCATTTGGCTGCCAAAATTCTTAAATCTTTCACGAAGGAATCAATAGGTTCAATAGGTAATTGCTGCCTACTCAAAAATGTATGACGTGCCACTACTTCATTAACTTTTTTGATATATTGTTTGTCGAGCTGCATAATGGCATTCTCGTAAACATCAGTCTCTTCTTCAGATGAATTCTCTACAGTTAGAGGAGGCAGATGAGATAAAACTTGCCTGCCTTCTGCGCCAAGGGAGTGTTTGAGAATGGCAAGTTTACGTTTGTCAGTATAATTCTCACCCCCTATAGCCTCGAGATATGCCTCAAAACCTTCACGCCATTGCTTCCACTCCAAAAGCGGTTCGCCTGGGCTTGCTAAGAATGGGGAAGGAGCATTGAAACTCTCCATGTTGATATAATGAAGATGGTAATAATAACAATGACTTTGACGTGGTATGATTTGGTTAATTGTCCTTTCACTTCAAGAAATTAATAGAAAAAAAATTTTGGCAGGCAGATTAATATTGTGATGCCATAGAGAAATGCAGTCCAAACATAAATGTTATCGTTTTAGCACTGAATAGGCAGATCATTATGATGTAATTGCATTCCAAATAAGAAGCAGCTGGGAAACTCTGTCTGGTTGTCAATGCGTCATAAAAGCAATGTTGCTAAGCGACGCTTTGTTTCAGACAACGAAGAAATTCTCTGTTGCGCATGCGTTGATAGTCTAGTACACACGCGCGCTGATGAGAACACTGAGCGCGAGGCTGAGCGCATGCGTTAACTCGCGCTGCCGATGATTGAATGCGCAATGGGAAAAGAGAACGAAATTAGATAAAAGTCTCACCGCTAGAGTTGAGAAAGCGGGATTTTCATGGATTGAGGCAGTCAACATCAGCGGAATGCTCGATCAACTCTCAGGGAAGATCCAGACGGTGATTCTCGCAACGGTAATCTTGATCTGGTTATACCAGGGCTGCAGGCTCACAATTCGCGTGGATGTGTTTCGCCATCGTCGCCAGTGAAGAATCCCACGATGAAGGAAACGAAGTAGTCAGGTAAGTAAATAAATACTACTTATTTATTCAGCAAGGTAACATCACATCTAAAGGAGCCTACGCCAACCGTCGCACTGGAGTACTCGGAATCAACTACACAGAGCGTTCCGAGTTCTAGGAGCGAGCAGTAGACACGAGCCCACACGAGGATACCACACATACTCAGCTTTGGATGTAAAAAGGCTGTTCAATGCCATACGTGCCTGCTCTAGGGACTTGCGATTTTGTAAGAGAGGTATTTTAACATATAATTGAGTGAACGTTTCAATATGGTCTAACTCTTTCTGTCGAGCAGCATTTTGTCTATTGGCCTGTGCCGCGTCTTTCATAAGTTGACCCCTGATGGTAGCTTTGGCTACAGCCTACAGGGTTCTGCTTGAATGCACAGATCCGTGATTAAGGGAAAGATATGTTTGAAGATGGGCTTGAAGCTGTGTTTTACCGAGGGGAATTTTATAGCGCAGAATATTCATTCTCCAAGGTTTGAGTCCCAGTGTTGTCAGGCCTTTCTGAAGGGATAACAAAACTGGAGAATGATCAGAGATTGATGGTTCTAAGATTTGAGATTCATGGACTAACTGAACAACCCTTTGTGAGATTAAGAAATAATCCAGTCTGGAGAAGGTACCATGAGTGGGAGAAAGAAAGGAATATTCAGTAGCAGTTGGATGTGAAAGGCGCCAATGATCAATCAGACCATGATCTTCAGTAATATCGCCCACAAGAGCTCTGTCCGCTGCATTATTCTTGTCAAGAGGACCTGTTTTGTCGAGCACTGGATCTCTGACTAGGTTCCAATCCCCGCCTATCAGGTATTGGGAAGCACCAATCTAGGACAAAATGCGATTTCATTGAAGAAGAAATTATTTTTTTGTACCCGTTGGGGCAGAAACGGAACCTATGCAAAGATGTGTATCGCTGATGCACAATTTGACTAATACATATCTGCCATCTGGATCTTCCCAAGTTTTTGAGATTGTAACTGGTAAAGATTTACGGATCAAAATTGCCACTCCACATTTACGAATGGGGGTAGTGTCTGACGATCTGTCTGTAGGAATGCTGCTGTGATAGACTTTACCCACCCATTCTCTGCGTAATTTTTCAGATTCTGATGCTTCAAGATGAGTTTCCTGAAGGAGAGCCACATCTACTCCTTTTGAATTCAGATAGGAAAGAACTTTTTTACTTTTTATATAGTGTGTTAAACCATTTACATTCCATGTTATAACCCGCAGAGAATGAGTAGTAGTCATAGTGGAAACCAGAACGCTTGAAAAAGTTAAGAAAGTAATGAACTAAGATAAAGGTAGAAATGAAGTAGAGAGCAAGCACAAGATACATATGTATATCATTAAATAGGTAACATTTAAGAACAAAATGTAGTTATAAACATAGATGTTATCTAATATATAATAATAACATAGGTAGTAATAAATAGTAAAAGGAAAAAGTGAAGCTAAGATGTGAAGGGACATAGTAAAATACCTATAATTTTAACTTATAGAGAAAAGTACGTAAATTACTTATTGAAAGTTAAATAGGAACCCTTAAATACTTAGTATCGAATATAATAGATGCAAGTATAATCTACTAATGCATTGCAATAAGAAATATGTAATAAATAATTCTATAACTGTTCTAGGTTGAGAAACAATTGTGCAGAGAAGGCAGATAGCTCCATTATAGAAGGTAGACTCTCTTTTTTGTGTAAAGAAGATATGAGTTATCAATCACATCATTATGAGCCAAAGTATGCAATATCAGAGAAAATAAATGTTATACAAAGTAGAATCTGAACTATCCATTACATAGACCGTAAATATAAATATTAGCAAGGTCATTCTTCATCCGAGGCAGATTTTAAGGGAGATCTAGATTTGTCTCTATGGAGATCTTGCGTAAAGTAGATACTATTTGAAGGGCAGAGATTTTGTCTTCATGAATACAGATTGATCTTTCAATATCTCTACCACAAGGTCAGTTTCACTAATGGTGTGTCGTCGAGTATCGACTCGTGGTGGGGGATGATGAGAATCGTGAGGTAACTGTTCAATAGATGTATGTTGTATGTCCATGTCAATCAATCAATCAATCATAACATTTGTAAAGCGCGCTACACACCTGTGAGGGTCTCAATGGCAAGTGGCAACGCATCTGGCCAAGTCAAGTGTGTGGAAGCTTGAATTTTCGCTTTTTCAACTTCAGAGTAGCATTATACCTTCCCACCAATCCTGCTGATTGTGAATGGAACACTGCATGGAATTTCTGTTTAATTCCTAATCCCTTCAGGACATATTTGATAACGTCCCCAACAAAATGAGGTCCGTTATCATTCCATAGGAGTCTGCAAACACCAAACCTCGGGAAGAATTCCTTCAATAACACCTTTGCAGTAGTGATAGCAGTATTGTCCTTTGTGGGGTACGCCTCAATCCATTTGCTAAAAGCACAGACCACCACTAAGACATACTTCGAGTTGTTACAACGCTCAAGTTGGATATAATCCATTTGCAAGACTTCGAAAGGTGCAATTGGTGTAGCAAAACCTTCAGCTGGAACTTGCGTCCCTTTTCCAGGATTGTATTGTAAACAGATCAAACAAGACTGTACTACTCTCTTAGCTGTGCTAGCAATTTTTGGATGCTCCCACACTTGCGTAAGCAATCTCGTTATTGCCGAAGCTCCAACATGTGCTAGCCCATGTGCCACCTGAACCATAGGTTGTACAAAGGCTATAGGTAGCTTCCATCTATCCATCTGCTTATTCCGCCAACAGCCTTCATCATCCAACTCTCCTTCTTCTGACCATTGTTCACGTTCCTTTACAGAAGCAGATTTCTGTATCTCTCGTACTTCTTGCCTAGCATCATGCCAATGCTCAGCTTGTGACTTCACTACATACATGGAAGTAGTGCTTCTTTGCGTCGCAGTTTCACGTGCCACGTGATCTGCAAAGGCATTACCTTGTCCAATCTTATCTGTCACTTTCTTGTGCGCACTACACTTCACTATAGCTACTTTCTTCGGGTATGTCAATGCAATCAAAAGATTATGCACTAGGTCTCCGTGCATTATTTGCATTCCGTGAGATGTAAAAAAGCCTCTTTCCTTCCAGAGCAGGCCAAAGTCATGCGCCACTCTGAAAGCATAGCGGCTATCTGTATAAATATTCACACATAAATCAGTACTAAGCTCACATGCTCGTGTCAAAGCTATCAATTCAGCTGCTTGAGCCGATTTCTGCGGTATGCGAGCTGTCTCCACTATTGTCTCAAGCGTGGTGATTGCATATGCGGCTGAGGTCGTACCATCTGGTCATTTCAAACAAGACCCGTCAACCCACAATTCACCATCCACATCAGGAAGGGGCGTATCTTGCAAATCAATGCGACCCTTTGTCTGTTCCTCAATCAGGAAAATAAAATCATGTGTTTCTTGCGACTGAGGCTGAGTCGCCGGATACGGCAACAAAGTAGCTGGGTTTAAAGTTGCACATCTCTTCAATGTAATGTGAGGAGCTAGCAATGTCAGTTCATATCCTGTCAGACGAGCGCTAGTTAAGTGCTGCATCTTTGTTTGATTTAAAAGGGCATCAACCGCATGGGGTACCAACACTAACAGCTTATGTGACAAAACTATTCCCTCACTCTGTCGTCTTGACACAGCCGTTGCCGCAACTGAGCGAAAACACCCAGGTAATGCTCGGACAACAGGATCAAGAACTGCTGAAAAATAAGCACAGGGACGTTGCTTATCACCATGTAACTGGACTAAAACTGACAATGCGCATCCATCTTTCTCATGCATGTAAAGTTTAAAAAGCTTCGTGTAATCTGGTGTACCTAACACTGGTGCTGAACAAAGGGCTTGTTGTAACTGTTGAAAAGCAGTTTCACATTCATCTGTCCACGGAAGGGGTATTGGAGTGTCTTTTGTCAAAAGTGTTAACAAAGGCTTAACAATATTTGAAAACCCCAAAATCCATTGCCTGCAAAAAGTAAGACCAAGAAATGCACGCACTTCTTTCTGTGTAGTAGGTACTGGTGTTTCTAAAATAGCTTGTATACGATCTGATGTCAATGCACGTCCCTCCTTAGACAAAAGGTGACCTAAGTAGGTTACCTTTGGTCTACAATATTGCAATTTCTTTCGTGACACTTTATGATGATGTGAAGCAAGAAAAGAAAGCAAAGACAAAGTGCATGTTTCACATTGTTCTGGGGTATCGGCTGCCAACAAGATGTCATCAACATATTGTATGAGAGCCACACCTTCAGGAAAAACAAAAGAATCAAGTTGTCTTTTCAATGCTTGACTGTAAATACTCGGACTCTCGGTATAGCCTTGAGGAATTCTACAAAATCTACACGATCGATTATTCAAAGTGAAACCGAACAAATATCGGCTATCAGGGTGAATAGGGATCGAAAAGAAAGCATTCTTCAAGTCTATAACAGAGAACGTGGTTGCAGTTGGGGGAACCAAAGTAAGAAGTGGCGTAATGTCAGAAACCACAGGGTACTGTGGTACAACAATCTTGTTTACCTCTCTAAGGTCTATGATAAACCTATAAACTCTAGTGTCAGTGTCTTTTTTCAAAATCGGAAAAATCGGGCTGTTACAAACATTAAATGGAACTTCCTCAACAACCCCAACTTGAATTTGATCATGTACAATTCGTATGAGTGCTTCTTCACCCTCCTGTGAAATCCTATATTGAGGTAAGCGAGGTAACTCAGCTCCCTCCTTGACACTAAAGTGTACCGGTGGGATAACCATTTGATCCACATCAGTATCTGAGGTAGCTCACAAAGTTTTAGGGAGTGAGGCCAATGCAATATCCTCTTTAACAAGATAAGCTCTTTCAATCACGGGATGATTATCATTCAAAATGACACACACTCCTTCAGGAGAACATCGTATTGTGGCTCTGAAATACTTGAGCATATCAAGACCCACAATATTGTCTGGTGTATTTGAAGAAAGCAAAAACAGACATGGAGCACTAAATTTATCAACATGTAATGCAAGTGGTTGTGACAATGGGTTAAGGGAAGGTGTTCCATCGAAACCCATCGAAGTAATAGTTACGCCAGACAGGGGAGCCCTTGGAACCAATTGTTTAGACAAAGCGCTACGAGTAGCTCCTGTATCAACCAGAAACCGATCAGGAGAAGCCTAAACATGTGCTGTAACATAGGGACCCGTCTGATCTACTGGAACTTCAACTGATTCCTTACCCCATCCTAGGCAATGCTATGCATGAACAGAATCGTAAAGGTCAGGCTGAACATAATCAGACATTTGATACTGATTTTGTTTGTCAATGGTATTAAACCCATCCTGTGTTCGCACATTAGTAGCAAATTGAGCACGATCATTCATGTTTCCCTAGGCCCTGAATAACCTGAACGATTTCTCATTTGTCCCCGCCCTCATGAATTCTGTTGGGCACGCAACACTGGGCAATCAGCCATCCAATGACCAAATTTCTTACAATACGCACATTGATTAACAGACAGATTCACATGAGTATAGGGGGATTAAAAGATCCACGTCTGCCTCTATCATAGCCTCTAGAGGGCGGACCATAAAATGGGCTAACATAACTTTCGTTTTCAAATCTTTAGATTTCTTTTCTTCGTTACCTTTTGCTTCTAATTCTTGACGCTCATAATATTGAGCCATCGTTAAAACAGATGCTGGAGAAGATGTAGTCCAAGAACTTTCACTGGCTTTTAAACGGCTAGCTATCCCTGGTAACAGATTCGTAACATATTTATCGACAAAAAGATGTCTGCCTGTATCATCCGTCAAAGACTGACCGCTAAAATCATGAAAAGCTTCCTCAAAGCGCATAAAGAAATCAGAAACCGATTTGTCTACCTTTTGTTTACACAATGCTAAAGCAGGCCAATCGATCTATTTAGGGGGAATAACTGTGTTAAGCGTAGTTAATATAGCTGCGGGGAGATCTAATATTAACTAGTGTGGCTTTTTAGCGGGCTCCCTCTCCACATCCAATTGTTCTAAATCCCTCCAGTCCGCGCCAAAAGTAGCATGATCATTAATTTTACTGACGGTCCTCCACATATCTGGTGTCAATATTAATACGAAAAATAAATCAATATCATAACAAAGTCATAGTACAAGAATTTATAGTGCCTTCAACTTCCTCATAGAAAGCGGCTGGATTTTTACGTGGATCGTGTAATGCTGCTTTAAGCGCCATTACATCTGCCCTATTCCAGGGAGTATACACCCAATTATAAATGAAATAACCTTTAGCATCAACAGAATTTTTATCATCACTGTCACCCGCTCCTTTAGGAGGAACATACAAGGGTGCGGCTTCCCGCATAGGCCTCATATCGACTGTCATTGTCTTATCTGTTACGAAGATAGAAGGCTGCGATTCTCCGGTCTGGGATTTCTGCGCAGCTGCGTCTGCAAGTTTTTCTTCTCCTTCAAGTGAACTGTATCAGTTCGTAATTTAACCAACCTTCTAATCGTATCAGCCACCTGAGAGAAAACAAAAAGACCATCACGCATGTTTTTATAATCAGTTGCTACATCATCAGGTTCTAAATTTGGAGAGAATTTCCTAAATAATTCAACAACTTCTGAGGCAAATGTCTCAGTGAAATACTTCTGCTCTTTCTCCGACCACCCCTGTATACTAGCTAAAAGATCAGAAGCAGAATCAGTGCTACGTAATGCTTTACGAGCAGCCTGTCTGATATCGGCCGCACGTTGAGTAGGCAACATAGAACGAGTGTCCCACGATTTTCGTTGATCTGCGTCAGAATCCTCATCGCCTTTGGACGGGGCGGACGGAACGGCATACGGAGGTGGAGGTCAATCTAATAACAAAAAATCATCTTGTGGTTTATTAAGGACAGGATAGAGAGGTTGTCAGACAGGGTATTGGACAGATACCTGCAATCTGTGTTCTTTCTCCTCTCTCTCTTTCAACTCTTTCACTTCTTTCTTTCTCAACTCCAACGCTTTCTCATACACATTCTTCCGCTGCTCTTTCTCAATCAATGCTTGCTCACGCTTTGCTCGTTCACGCACTTCTATCTCCCACATACGCACATTCAAACATATCACGTCTAGACTTCCGTTCAAACATACATTGCTCCACATACTCAATCTTTCGTATATCAAATGACCCATGCATAGGCCAACGTAATTCAGGATCTTTTCGGGTATATCTATGCCATAATGTGCTGTACATTATGGCAGAAAGACCAAATTTTATATACATATCCCTATTAGGCGTCCCCTCTGGGGGAGCCGGTTGCGATTCCTCGAGCCTCAAACTGGTACCATTACAAAAGCAACACATCCTTCGAAGTGCGCTAAAAACAGGCATGCCAAACATAATGCAAAATATGCAGTATTATACACAAAGTAGCACTTAAAGTACTTTTAGTACGTTGCGCCGTTCAAATTCGACTCATTGAAGAAAAATATCCACATTGCCTGCCTATATGAGTTGCAACACATATATCTGTCAAATACCCAATACAAATTAGACTAGTCTTTTCCAAATACAAATATGCCACAGTAAGTGTTCCTAAAACTACCTTACCATACAAGGGCATCCAAAACCCATAGTAGGTGCCGCAAAACGGCTCTTACCAATCATAGGGCGTCCAGATTCCAACTGCCAAGTTCTAAATTCGACCAAACGGCCACTGCACAGCGAATCGACAGAAGAGATCTCAGTCGTGGACCAGCGCCACCTGGATGGTCAGCTCGGAAAGAAGGGACGAAACGCCTTGGATGCCAAGACTCGGGTCTCTTCTGGCAGTTATCACGTCCGCGGCGAGATTCCAAACCTTCGTCACGACCAATCCTTCGGGCATCCGAGTCGCCGATGAGCCCCATGTGTCGGGCGCCAATTTGTCGTAGCAAGCCTCAGCCAGACCCGCTAGTGCAAGGGGTTTGCCCTTCTCTGCACAAAGTCCTCAGACCAATAGGAAGAAGTTGGCACAGAAACTGGAATAGAAAAAGTAACGTATATTACACCTCATGAGGTGGTGCCACGGTTCAAACAGTACCCTTCGGTATTGCAAGAAGTAGCACCACGAGCCAAGAAAGCATGGTTTATTTATACCCGCACAGGGGCTCAAAAGAAGGCGATACAAACACAAGAGCACAACCTATGTACATATAAGGTAATATCGAGGAGGGCGTGGCTAGCAGCCGATGGAGACGGTCGCAGCCTAGCGAGGCTCCCGACCCTCAGCCCGTGATCCGCCGTTAATCCTGTCTTAGACCCGGGATCCCCGTGGAAATCGGGTCGATCCCGGAGCCAATTCCCCGGTCTGTTCCGGTGGGGGAAGCGCGCCGCAGAACCCAACACAAAGGGCGCTGAGGGGCGCGGAGTGCCCGAGACGGCTGTGGGCAAGATGGCGGCGTCCTTAGCGGCCGCCGAGGAGTGGTGACGACCCTGCCCCTGAGATCCTGCGGCCACGGAGAGGGGAGCCGCGCAGCACTGGGCTGCTGGAGAGTGGTTGCGGCCGCCCGAGCGCCGGCGGACCCTGAGGTCAGTGCGAGCTCTGATCGGGTGTGGAGCTCTGGCGGGGCTCCGCCCACTGCTGCAAGGGGCTTACTCTGGGCCCCGGCTTTGAGGCCTGCGGTCCCTGTGGGTGCTGCCGGGCCCTTCGACGGCACAGTACGCCTTTGAGTCACGACTGGCCTTGACTTGGGGGAGCCCTGCGGAGGTACCAGGTGCGGACATTGCCCTGGGGACGTCCAACCTCCCGGGGGAGATTCTCTGTGGCCCGACAGCGGGGCCTGTGCTTTGATTGGGCGGCTGCCTGACCCGGGCCTCACATGAACGGTGCCGCTGTCTCTGCGAGGGGCCTGGAGGGGCATTGACTCGACCGCAGCACCATCGCCCTGGACCCGAGTGCCAAGACCGGGGGGGAGGAGGACACCCGCTGTGGAATTGCACATCCTACATTTTCCACCCCGACTCTGGCCCCAGGACTTACTTCCTTCCTGGAGGGTAGCGACAGATCGTCAGCACCGCTGTAAGCTGAGGTGAGCTTAAAGAGTGTGGACCGAGAGACTGGGTCAGCTGGTGGACCCCGGTGCGGACCCCTGTCGCCAGGTTGCCGGGGCACCTGGGGTGCGCCATTTTGGACCTCCGCAGGGCGGCCCCCCAAAGATCCGGCTCTCACCTGACGTCGGTTAGCAGCGAGACCACCTTGGGGTTGGCGGCGGACTATTGCGAGGGACGTCGTTGCCTCTGGTTCACCCCTGAGAGACCGGAATTGCAAGGAGGTGCAGGATGGGAAAGACTAAAGGACCCAAGGGGGACGGGAGCCCAGCCGCGGAAACGCCGGAAGACTCCTCACAACCCCCCACGGAGCTCCAACTGATGCAGGACCGGATACTGAACGCCATTGCTGCCACGAAGGAGGCCCTACAGCACGACATTGGTCAAGTAGCGACGGGGCTGGGGCTCTTACGCGCAGATCATGCAAAGCTGCAGGACAGGGTCAAGGCCACAGAAGTTGCCTTGCAGGATGTCGTACCGGCCCATAAATCTATGGAGGGGCGACTCACAGAGGCAATGGGGCGGATACAGGCCCTAGAGAAGAGAGCGGAGGACGCTGAAAACCGCAGTCGGCGGAACAACGTCCGTCTGGTGGGCCTGCCGGAAAAAAAAGAAGGTACGGACATGGTGGGCTACCTGACCGACTGGTTACAAACTGTGGTTGCCCCGGAGGGCCTATCTCCCTTCTTCACGCTGGAGCGGGCGCACCGCGTGCCTTCCCGTCCCCCGCGCCAGGGTCTCCCGCCGCGCCCGGTGGTCATCAGATTGCTCCACTATAAAGACAGAGACTGGCTCCTTCAGCGGGCCAGGGATGCGGGCCCATTCCAGGTGGACAATTGTAAAGTCACGCTATTTCCGGACTACACGTTTGAAACCCAGAAGCAGCGGGCCTCCTTCCTCTCCATCAAAAAGGAACTGCGCACCGAGGGACTGCAATATTCCCTGCTGTTCCCAGCCAAGCTGCGAGTGATAGTGGATGACAAGGCGCTGTTCTTTGAAACTACGGCAGATGCCTGGACCTGGTGGGACTCCTACAAGGCGGGCACAGACGGGGCTCGTATTAGAGCCGAGGAGGAGGGCCAGAACTATGCGGTCAGGCGATCGAGAAGACTCCGAGGGCGCCATCGGGGATCCAAGAAGCCGTCAACATCGCAAACGGCAGAGGAACGGAGAGCGGCGTTGCAGGCGGTTCAGGAGGTGTCGGGATCGGCACCGGTCCACTCAGCGAGAGAATCTGCCTCAGAGGCCCTGGCCACGGGATCGGACACTGACTTCTCGGGGCTGGAGGGTGCTAGGGGCCCGAAGGTCACCCCCCAGACTTCGGGGGAAATCGTTGCACCCTGACAGCTGTCCGCGTTTTCTGAGAGAGGAGAGCCTGACGGCGGCGCCCCCCCATGAACATTGGAACAGACTAATGTGAGACTTTTCTTTCATGAGTCGCATTGGGTATTGTGGGGCGGTGGGACATGGGAACGAGGCTTGAAAGGTTTAGTAGCCAGCTCACGCGCCACAGGGCCCATAAGGCCTCCGTGGTGATTACCACGGGCTACAAGTTTACGTGAGCACGTTTGCTCGCTAGTTTGGATGGGAGCCTCTACTTTGCAGTTGGGTCCTGTTCTGGGGGAGGGGGGTCCTGGAGTAGTTGGGGTGACTCGAGGTACATTTGGGGTCGGGTGGTTGGGCGGGGAGTTGGGGATGGGAGGCGGTTGGAAGGTGTCTGGTGTCCGGAAGCGTAAGTTTATTGATTTAATTTGCACCGGCTGGGGAGATGGCTAATATGGGTTCGTTGAAATGTGTGTCCTGGAATGTGCGGGGACTGAATTCCATGACAAAGAGGCACAAGGTACACGCCTACCTGGTCCGCAGAGGGATTCATATTGCCTTCCTACAAGAGACCCATTTAACTAAAAAGGAGGGCGCAGCACTGCAGAGGAGATGGAGGGGCCAACTGTTCCACACCACGTACTCGGCATTTGCCAGGGGAACACTACTTTGGATCCGAGCAGGGGTTCCCTTTCAGGTTACTAGGCACTCAGTAGACCCCGAAGGGAGGTATGTGGTAGTCGAGGGTTTGCTCAGGGGTCGTCAGTTGACACTTTGCAGCGCCTATGCGCCTAATGTAGAGCAGGCATCATACTTCACTAGGCTATCCAAACAGTTAGCTTCTTATTTAGCGGGGTCTGTGCTGCTGGGGGGGGATTTCAACTCAGTGGAGGACGCCAATCTCGATAGGTCACACCCACCTCTACACGCATCCCCAGTTCACAGACTAGCAAAACACAGATCGAACTGGCAGGGGATGTGGGACCTGACAGATGCATGGCGCACTCAACACCCAACTGATAGAGATTATTCCTTCTATTCGGGTATGCACGACCTCCACGTTCGCATAGACGCTTTCCTATGCTCCCAGTCGGTGTTGCCCATGGTTGCCCGAACCGAATACCTAGCACGCACGATCTCGGACCATAATCCCCTGCTTCTCACGTTTGCCTGGATGAATGAAGTTTCGCCAATCCCAACGTGGCAGCTCCATCCGGACACGTTGGACGACCCGCCATTCAGTGGAGCGTTAGAGGGTAGACTGTCCCAATACTTTGCCGAGAATGAGGGAACTGCCTCTTCCAGGGCAGTGGAATGGGATGCGCTCAAGGTAGTAGTACGGGGGCACTGTATTGGGAAGTTCGCGGGCATACGGCGAACACTAGTCGAAGACGTGGACAAGGCCGAGAAAGCCCTGAGAGTGGTGGAGGTACAACGGCCCAACCACCCCGACATGCAGGATAGGGTATGCGCAGCGCGAGAGGCAGTGGCGGTGGAGGTGGAACGCCTTCGCTGTTTTGATCACAAGACATACTTAACCAAGGCACTCGCTGAGGGAGATAAGACGGGGACGCTCCTAGCCTGGCTGGCAAATCCCAGCAGGGGTGCTGCCCCAATATTATCCCTGACCGCTGCGGACGGCACCGCGTGTAGCACCCAGCCAGACATATTGCAATGCTTTAAGGCATATTACGAGCGACTGTATAGGGGAGGCCCGGTAGACCAAACCGAGATGTTGGAGACCTTGTTGTCTGAGATACAACTGCCATGCCTAGAGCCGGATCAGGCAGAAGCCCTCGGGGGCCCAATTGACCTAGCGGAAATTAGGGGGGCCATAAAAAGAATGGCACGCAGGAAAACACCGGGAGTGGACGGTCTGCCCATTGAGTTCTACGGCAAATACATTGATATCCTAGCCCCACGGCTCCAAATAATATACAATGAGGCAAAAGAGAGGGGGGTACTGCCCTGTTCGATGCGCGAGGCGCTCATGATCCCCTTGCTCAAGCCGCGTAGGCCCAGCTCTGACCCGGCATCCTACAGGCCACTGTCGATGCTAACGACGGATTATAAAATCTTGAGCACTATACTGGCCACTAGGCTGATGGCCCATATGCAAGACTTGATCCACAAGGATCAATCGGGCTTTATACCCGCTAGAAATACATCTCATAACATTCGCAGGTTGCTGAGGCTGGTGGCGGACCCTCCGCCGTCCGCCAGAACCCCTATGGTGATGGCGATTGACATTGAGAAAGCCTTCGACAGCCTGGACTGGACCTACCTGTACAGGGTGCTGCGGGGCTTTGGCATCGGGGATGACTATGTGCGGTGGACGGAAGTGCTATATGCGTCGGCGGGCGCTAGGGTGCGAGTGGGAGCGTTGATATCGGATAGGTATGCAGTGCATAGGGGTACTAGACAAGGGTGTGCACTCTCCCCCTTGCTGTTTGCCCTTGCGATCGAACCGTTAGCGGCACTGGCTAGGAAAGGCGACTCCTACCGAGGACTGGAGGTAGACGGGGTGCACCACCACATATCGTTGTATGCAGACGACCTCCTACTGTTCCTGGGGAATGCCGAGGAGGCGGTGGACGGGGCGAAAGACCTGCTAGCGCGTTTCGGGGATGTATCGGGACTGAAGGTGAACTGGGCGAAGACTTGCCTCTTTCCTCTCCGGAGGGCGGGAAGGTGTCCCCAGACCCATCCCGAGCTCCGCTGGGAGCCGTCCTGTCTGCCCTACCTAGGGGTGTATATCTACCACGAACCCGCGGACCTGCTGGAAGGCAATATTAACCGTTGCATCCGGACGCTGCAGGGTAACATGCTTTTCTGGGCCACCCTCCCTTTGTCTCTATCAGGCCGAGTCTCGCTGCTTAAAATGATCGCCCTGCCGCGGTTATTGTACTTCTTCCGCACCCTGCCTGTGTGGATACCGGGCACCGTCTTCCGACGCCTAAAGTCCCAAGTGGTGTCTTTTCTGTGGGGAACTGGCAGGCGGAGAATAGCCTTAGCAACCCTGACCCGCCCGAAGAACGAGGGCGGTCTCGCGGTCCCTGATTTCGAGTTTTATTATTTAGCTGCCCAACTGCAGTTCCTCACGCAGGAGGTGGCAAGGGTATACCGGGGCCCGGAGCAGGAGAGGGACACTGGCACCCCCCGCCATGTGTTGGCATACATCGCCCTGCAACAGAAGCTGACACTCAGGGACCTATCTCAAGAGGAACGAACACTGAGGCTATGCTGGAACCGCGTGCAAAAGCGTGCTGGTCCCGGACACCCGTACGCGCCCGAAATCCCGCTGGGTATGCTCACCGCGCTGCCGCATGGCGGCGACTGGTCGAACCTCCAAAGCTGGGAAGAGGCTGGTCTGCAGGTGGTGGGCGACCTCTACACTGACGGGGTGCTCGTGCCGTACCAGTCCTTACAGGAACAGTACGACCTTCCGAGAGGGGACTACCTACTGCACGCAGCTGTGGTGCGAGGGATCCAAGCGCACTGGGGTGAGGGACTGTGTGAACCCGCGACGTCGCCACCGTGTCAATATGTGATGATGGCCGCGGGAACAGTCAAGGCAGTCACATGCCTGCACTCCAGAATACTCGCGAGCACCTTGCTGCCCCTTACGCGCCTAAGGACCCAATGGGGGACTGACCTGCAGAGGGAGATCCCGGATGCGACGTGGGCTCAGTTGGTTCAGAGGCCCAGGAAGTGCACTAGAAACGCTCGGTTCCAATTGATACAGCTCTATATCCTTCATAGGGCTTACCTTACCCCGAACAAAATAGCACGATACTTTGGAGCAGCGAACGCAGCGTGTCCTAGATGCGCATTGTTGGAAGCGGACTTGCTACACATGCTGAGGGACTGCCCGCACCTGCAGGACTTCTGGAGGGAAGTGGGCGACACCCTGAACGCGGTCACGGACAGGGATCTACACTACGATGGCGCAACTTCACTCTTACACTGGTTTCCACACACACGTAAGAATAAACTGACAAGCAAATTTATAGACATGGGCCTACTCCTTGCGAAGAGGGAGCTTACTAGGGGATGGAAATCTAGGGTAGCGCCGACACATCGAAAATGGATAACTGAGTTCTAGAAATGGGCAGCAGCGGAGAGCACGATCAGGTATCAACTGGCTCGGCGGGGGCCAGATGAGAAAGCTCAGGAAGCGGCACTAGCGTGGGAAATTCTAGTCCAGGCACTTCGAGGTAGTACAGTGGAGAGTGAGGAGGAGGAAGAAGCAGAAGACCCAGGGTTTTCCGGGGTGGCGGCACCAGTCCCTGCACTCACCATGGGCACACACACACAGTAACTCTTCAAACTCCGCAGATTACCGACACAATCCAGCATACGGCGCACCGGACAGGACACCATAGAACACCGGGGGTGGGGGGAGCGTAGTGAAGAGGGGGGGGGGGGCAGCATCCCATTGGCACCGATCTCACAGCTCACGCGAACCGGATGCTAGCAGGGGGGGGGGTTAGTGGGGGGGAAAAGTTAAAAGCAGACGGCGGTTGATCACTAGATACGCCACGGAGTAGTGGCGGAGGTAGTGCACTGGGTGTGACAGATTTCACCCAACCCCAGGAATGCGGGTGTTGGGACTGTGTAAATTTTGTTGGGGATGGTGTGAGAGATTGAGATCCCACGTGTGCGCTACTGCAAATTGCCTGTATTGCTTATATTGGAATCTGCAATAAAAAATGTTTTACAAAAAAAAAAATAAGGTAATATCGAGAAGCACAATCGATCAGTGGGAGGAGCTAACAGTCTTGGGGGCTGACAAACACATTCCTATCTGGAACTAATCACGAACAGATGTGGACTCTAATAGACATGCGCGAAAGTGGGGGATGCTAAATATAACTTGTTGCCGGGCAGATTTCAAGTGCCGTGAACAGGAAGATAGGACAAAGCACATGGTCGGCACGAGGCAGCATGTAGCAAACAAGGTGGCTGCCATGAAATACAAAATGGAGTCCACTAAATGACAAGATAACAGCTAGGACTAAGATGTCTTCTGCTAATGCTTAATCTAATCGCTGTCAAATTACAACAGCGTGCTTGCTGCCAGTAGTATTTGATGTACTTGTTCATGTCGTAAAAAGCAAGCAATGAGGGGTCGTGGTCGAGAATCTGAGGCAGCACGCGGAGGACCGATACGATGAGCACGCTGGATTTCAAGCAGTGAAGTGAAGGAGATATCCAGCAATTTGGGAAGGACATTGCATAAGAAGGTTCTAGCATGTTGACCTTCAATCTTTTCAGGAAAGCTGAAAAAACTGATGTCAACGAGCTCACTACGGAGAAGTAAGAGTTGTTGATCTCTGCTTTGCATTGAATCCATCTTGGTTTCCACTGCTGTTAGTCGTTGGCTAATCCATCTGTTTTAGCATTGAATTGTATGAACTCATCTTTGATTGATTTGGTCTCTGTGGTGAGAGAAGAGATATTAATGTCTAAATTTGTCAAACGGCAGCTGATAGTTGAGAGTTTTTGTAAAATGCGATCCATAGTTGCCCCTGACATCGTAGAGGAGGTAGCCGGAGATGGATTAGATACTGCTGAGGTTGAGCCTTTCGCAGACATACTTTGGGGTTGTTTGAGAACTTCTGTGAAAAGAGGCTGCTTAGAGTTCTTATTCTCGTTCTTGAAGTTGGGAAAAAGGTACAAGCCAGAAGGAGATGAGTGTGGAGATTGGCTCTGGCTTGTGTATATGATAGACAGTGGACTGCCCCTTTGATAGAATTATCGTCGCAGTAGCAATGGAGTGAATGTAAAATGACAGTCAGAAGGAGCTTAATTTGTAGGGCTGAGGTGGCCTGAATTGAATGATGAATGGCAGCACTAAGATAATATGTTTTGAGTTATAGGAGTCTGAGAATTCTATTATGAAAAATGCTGAATGAAATGCTCTGTGTTTTAATTGCCTCTTTTGTATGTCAGTAAAAGGATTGCTTGTAAGTAACTTAATGTAGTGAAAATAGAAAGGCTCCAAAACAGCATGTACTCTAACGAAAGTGTTCTGCTGTAACAGCTGCAAGCAAAAGGTGAGTCAGTAAGACATTGCTAAAATAGAATAAAGAATTGGTATTAAACACATTACCAATTTGCCAAAAAGGAGCGGAAGCAAGGAGAATGTTATTATTACCACTCCATTCTGCACATGTTAAGGTAAACTGTCCATGTGGGAGTGTGCAGTTATGCAAGAGCCTGGAATTTGCTCTGCAGCAAAATGCCCGATGCACCTTCACTGAGGGAAAGACTGTTGCGCCAGGTACATTCACAGAGCAAAGGTAGAGGTATCTGAAAGAACCCCGGCTGACCACTGCCTTCACACTTAGTTGACAGAAAAAGTTTGCACCAGTGTTCTAGGCGTGCTAGTGAGAGTGATTCTTTCCCGTTGGAATTGCCATAAAAAAAATGCTGTGCAAAATATTAAACAAAATGCTTTATGTTACTATCTCCCTTTGGTACAAAAGGGCACTCAAGGGGGGCGTGGCCAAGATGGCGGCCTGATCGGACGTTGGACTACAAGGCTCCCCGGCCCTGAACCCCTTTAAGCCCTTTTTCCTAGCCTGCAAATCCCCGGCAGCCCTGGCAAATCTTGCTGCTGACCGGGAGCCTTGAGTGACCTGCTTTCTGTCCAAATTGAGTCACCGGCACCCTCCGGAGCCGCCACCCGCTGGGCCCAAGATCCGCCCGAGCGCCGCGTTGTCTTGACGGCCGGGGGACGGGAGAGCTGGTGCGGAGCTCCGTCGGTGGGGCTCCACAGCAGGTTCACAGCGGAACGTGAGGTGGCCAGAGGAAGAAGCTGAGACCCGGTCTAAGTTGGTGGGTCCCGGCGCCGTCGGCCGTGATTACGCGCGGCCTCCGCGGAGCGGTGGGCCGCCCCACGTGAGCACCCTGAAGCACCGACGAGCCCTGCCCAGAGGGTCTCAGAGCACACGCCAGTCCTGGCAAGGCGCCACTGTTCCTGGCTGCGAGCTGCACTGAGGGGGTGCACGCTGACGGTGACCCGCCTGGCGCAGGGAGGCTGCGAAAATTGAGGCCCAGGCTTTGGGGCCTACTTCACGGAACAGCCAGCCGGGGCACCGCGTCTGGAGCGGCTGTCCTGGGAGCCTTGGGAGCCGTACCGCTCTACGCCCTATGCTCCCCCGACGTGGATGAGGTGAGGAGGAGTGCACACTGCCCGGGGGGCCCCTCGACTGAACATTGCCCGGCAGGCCCAAGTACAGGACACGAGCAGCTTCCTTGCGATGTGGCCACCCAGCTGCAACACATACTCCTGGCCAGCAATCGCTAAACACTCTGCCCTCCCCTGCTGCTTTTAAGGGGTGCTACTGGCAGGACACCTGGGGCCGGCGCACGCGACGCGCACAGTCGCAAACATTGAGACCCCGGCTTCTGGGCCTACACCGACTGCGCTGCTGGTGTGACGGTGGTGCCCCACGAGAGAGCTGGGGGCCTGTGCCTGGCGCGGGGCAGTTTTGGTGGCCCGATACCCCACCCTATCTGACAGCGGGGACTGCGCTCGACAGGTGAGGAGGGGCACGAAGGAGGTGGTGGTGCCCAGCTGCAGGCCGCTTGCTGCACCGGCCGGACGTGGCCGGAGGAGCTCTTGGCGCGGCGGGATGGCTGCCCCGACGCGATACGCCCCGGCTGGGGGTGCACTTACTGAGTGACTGCTCTAGTCCCTGCTGAGTTGCCCATCCGCCCTGAAAGCGCCCACCCGACACGCCGTGCTGGACTGCAGACACTACACCATCCTGCTCTTCGGTGTCTGTGAGCTAGTGGGGACATGGCCAACACAAGCCGCAGGGGAGGCCGCACTATCACTGACATGTTGGTTAAAAGCACCCCAAAAGGGGATAAGACCCAGAATCCCCCCTCGCCGGCGACTGCGGCCCACACCTCGGGCCAGGATGATGGGGGGGCCCCCATTACAAAAGCCTTCTTGGAGTCCCTCTTCAACACACTGAGGGACGACTTCCAAACTCTGAAGCAGGATCTGGCAGGGGAACATCGCGAACTCCACCGGGATGTTGATGGCCTGGGAGAGCGGGTGGCCTCAATGGAAGAAGTGGACCGGGCCCGCAGCGAAGAAGTGGAAATATTACAGCAGGAGGTCATCCGCCTCTGGGAGCAACAGGTGGACCTCCAGGCGCACACAGAAGATCTCGGGAACCACTCCCGGAGGAATAATATATGGGTCCGGGGGGTGCCATTAAAAGCAGAGGGAAACAGCGTCACTTGTTACTTACAGGAGCTCTTTCGGGAGATTCTTAGTGAGCCTACTGACTTTGGTATTCGCATTGACCGTGCTCACAGAGTCGGCTTGGCGTGACGTGCACCTGCCCCCCCGCCGGATATCCTTGCCTATCTCCCTGACTTCCCCTTGAAGGAACGGATCCTGCAGGAGGCCCGTCGGAAACAACCTCTTCACTTCCAGGGTACCCCCGTGGCCCTATTCCAGGACCTTTCGGCCATCACACTCCAGAAGAGGAAGTCCTTCCGGGTAGCCACGACATTTTTATGGGACAATAGGGTGCCCTACTCTTGGGGTCACCCTTTTCGATTAATTTTCAAATAGAAAGGAGCGCTGCATCAGCTCCGTTCCCTCTGGGACACGTGTGCCCTACTGGGTCTTGACCTAGCAGAAGATAAACAGAGATTTCACCGCGACAATCGCAGGACGGACCCTCGCGGCGCTCCCTCGGCGGATGGCAAAAAGTGCGGAGGCGTCGCCCCCCCCAAGGCGGACCTTAAACCTGACCCAAAGACCATGGCCCAGGAACAAGCCGCTGCCATACAGGAGGTGGTCAAAGATACGACGGCCCCGCCCTGAGACACTCTGGCTTGGGGATTTGCCTGCATTGCTTTGTAACCACGAGGGCGGGAGGAAGGGGCGGGGGGGCCATCAGGGTCACCACTGCCACAGATTCCTCCACGTTGAGACTCTCCAGACCCGAACTGTGTTCTGATAGGCCTGGGACTATGGTTTGTTCTTGGGGATTTCTAGTTGGGGTTATGGGGGGAGGAGGGCTGGCAGGGGGTTGGTTGGAATTCGTCAGGGGGGATGGCGGGCGGAGGGGGACGGTGTTCGGAAGGGCGGGAGGGAACAGGGGGGGTCCTCAGTTGGGGTGGGGTTGGGGGCAGCAGGAGGGTTGGAGGGAGGGAACCAGTGTGCCAGGGGGGGTTCAACGAGATGGATCAATTGCCTTCCATTTCTTTCTCGCACTGTGGTGTTATCATCCTCATGCAGCACCCTCTATCCACTTGACCCGTGATGACTAACTCAGTTTTGAAGGTATTGACCCTTAATGTGAAGGGTTTGAACAATCCCATTAAGCAACAGGCAGTGATCTCATTGTAGGAAGGTGGATATCTGACTATGGTTACCCCCAACTTTTTGCCTGGTGTTTTGCTGGTTTTTGACTTAGTTTGCCTGGGATCCTGCTATTCAGGACCTCAGGCTTCCTGCTCTCTCTGTTAAAATGGACTCCATGTACCCTAGGTACATATCTAATTGGATACTGAGCCACCTTATCAGTCCCTGTACAGAGTACCTTAGGTATCCAGGACATAGGTGTACCCAGGGCCTACCAGGGGCTGCAGCATGTATTATGCCACCCCTGGCTGGCCATCTAAAACTGACACAACTGGCTGCTCAGACAGCTGGGGCAAGGTGGTGTAATCACCCTTTGCTGTAGATATAGTATACCTATATCTAACCTTAAAATGGACACATATACTCCTATCAGTCGCTCCTATGGCAGGCCTTATCAATCCTGAACGATACAGAAAAGGGGGTGGTGATGAACAGAGTGTCTGAATTAAGCAGACCACTCTTACCCAGTCCAAAGATCAGGGCTTGATCCATCACCGTTATTTATCTCACTACCCCATCCCAGCTCAGAACCTGGCTATATGCAAATTAGTCTGTTCCTGGCCCAGTGCATCATGGGAACAGGGCAGACCAAACTACCAAGCCAATTCTTCACCAGAAAGGAGACAAGCTACCGGGGACCGGTTTCTGGCATTTCAGCCTCTTCGGCCCAGCTTGCTTGAATCCTGATGGAGCAGTGAGAAAGGGACTCATGTCTGAGTATACCCTGCCACACCTATAGTGGCCAAAAACGATACAGAAAAGGTGGTGGTGATGAACAGAGTGTCTGAATTAAGCAGACCACTCTTACCCAGTCCAAAGATCAGGGCTTGATCCATCACCGTTATTTATCTCACTGCCCCATCCCAGCTCAGAACCTGGCTATATGCAAATTAGTCTGTTCCTGGCCCAGTGCATCATGGGAACAGGGCAGACCAAACTACCAAGCCAATTCTTCACCAGAAAGGAGACAAGCTACCGGGGACCGGTTTCTGGCATTTCAGCCTCTTCGGCCCAGCTTGCTTGAATCCTGATGGAGCAGTGAGAAAGGGACTCATGTCTGAGTATACCCTGCCACACCTATAGTGGCCAAAAACGATACAGAAAAGGGGGTGGTGATGAACAGAGTGTCTGAATTAAGCAGACCACTCTTACCCAGTCCAAAGATCAGGGCTTGATCCATCACCGTTATTTATCTCACTGCCCCATCCCAGCTCAGAACCTGGCTATATGCAAATTAGTCTGTTCCTGGCCCAGTGCATCATGGGAACAGGGCAGACCAAACTACCAAGCCAATTCTTCACCAGAAAGGAGACAAGCTACCGGGGACCGGTTTCTGGCATTTCAGCCTCTTCGGCCCAGCTTGCTTGAATCCTGATGGAGCAGTGAGAAAGGGACTCATGTCTGAGTATACCCTGCCACACCTATAGTGGCCAAAAACGATACAGAAAAGGGGGTGGTGATGAACAGAGTGTCTGAATTAAGCAGACCACTCTTACCCAGTCCAAAGATCAGGGCTTGATCCATCACCGTTATTTATCTCACTGCCCCATCCCAGCTCAGAACCTGGCTATATGCAAATTAGTCTGTTCCTGGCCCAGTGCATCATGGGAACAGGGCAGACCAAACTACCAAGCCAATTCTTCACCAGAAAGGAGACAAGCTACCGGGGACCGGTTTCTGGCATTTCAGCCTCTTCGGCCCAGCTTGCTTGAATCCTGATGGAGCAGTGTGAAAGGGACTCATGTCTGAGTATACCCTGCCACACCTATAGTGGCCAAAAACGATACAGAAAAGGGGGTGGTGATGAACAGAGTGTCTGAATTAAGCAGACCACTCTTACCCAGTCCAAAGATCAGGGCTTGATCCATCACCGTTATTTATCTCACTGCCCCATCCCAGCTCAGAACCTGGCTATATGCAAATTAGTCTGTTCCTGGCCCAGTGCATCATGGGAACAGGGCAGACCAAACTACCAAGCCAATTCTTCACCAGAAAGGAGACAAGCTACCGGGGACCGGTTTCTGGCATTTCAGCCTCTTCGGCCCAGCTTGCTTGAATCCTGATGGAGCAGTGAGAAAGGGACTCATGTCTGAGTATACCCTGCCACACCTATAGTGGCCAAAAACGATACAGAAAAGGGGGTGGTGATGAACAGAGTGTCTGAATTAAGCAGACCACTCTTACCCAGTCCAAAGATCAGGGCTTGATCCATCACCGTTATTTATCTCACTGCCCCATACCAGCTCAGAACCTGGCTATATGCAAATTAGTCTGTTCCTGGCCCAGTGCATCATGGGAACAGGGCAGACCAAACTACCAAGCCAATTCTTCACCAGAAAGGAGACAAGCTACCGGGGACCGGTTTCTGGCATTTCAGCCTCTTCGGCCCAGCTTGCTTGAATCCTGATGGAGCAGTGAGAAAGGGACTCATGTCTGAGTATACCCTGCCACACCTATAGTGGCCAAAAACGATACAGAAAAGGGGGTGGTGATGAACAGAGTGTCTGAATTAAGCAGACCACTCTTACCCAGTCCAAAGATCAGGGCTTGATCCATCACCGTTATTTATCTCACTGCCCCATCCCAGCTCAGAACCTGGCTATATGCAAATTAGTCTGTTCCTGGCCCAGTGCATCATGGGAACAGGGCAGACCAAACTACCAAGCCAATTCTTCACCAGAAAGGAGACAAGCTACCGGGGACCGGTTTCTGGCATTTCAGCCTCTTCGGCCCAGCTTGCTTGAATCCTGATGGAGCAGTGAGAAAGGGACTCATGTCTGAGTATACCCTGCCACACCTATAGTGGCCAAAAACGATACAGAAAAGGGGGTGGTGATGAACAGAGTGTCTGAATTAAGCAGACCACTCTTACCCAGTCCAAAGATCAGGGCTTGATCCATCACCGTTATTTATCTCACTGCCCCATCCCAGCTCAGAACCTGGCTATATGCAAATTAGTCTGTTCCTGGCCCAGTGCATCATGGGAACAGGGCAGACCAAACTACCAAGCCAATTCTTCACCAGAAAGGAGACAAGCTACCGGGGACCGGTTTCTGGCATTTCAGCCTCTTCGGCCCAGCTTGCTTGAATCCTGATGGAGCAGTGAGAAAGGGACTCATGTCTGAGTATACCCTGCCACACCTATAGTGGCCAAAAACGATACAGAAAAGGGGGTGGTGATGAACAGAGTGTCTGAATTAAGCAGACCACTCTTACCCAGTCCAAAGATCAGGGCTTGATCCATCACCGTTATTTATCTCACTGCCCCATCCCAGCTCAGAACCTGGCTATATGCAAATTAGTCTGTTCCTGGCCCAGTGCATCATGGGAACAGGGCAGACCAAACTACCAAGCCAATTCTTCACCAGAAAGGAGACAAGCTACCGGGGACCGGTTTCTGGCATTTCAGCCTCTTCGGCCCAGCTTGCTTGAATCCTGATGGAGCAGTGAGAAAGGGACTCACATCTGAGTATACCCTTCCACGCTTAGGGTGGACAAAATTATTTACAACAAGGGGTGGTGATGGACAGAGTCTCTGAATTAAGCAGAGTACTCTCACCCAGTCAAGAGATCAGGGCTAGATCCAACACCGTTTTTTAGCTCATTGCACCATCCCAGTTTGGAAGGGTATACTCAGATGTGAGTCCCTTGCTCATTGCACCATCAGGATTCAAGCAAGCCGGGCCGAAGACGCCTGAAATGGCAGAAACCGGTCCCCGGAAGCTTGTTTCCTTCCCAGTGTAAGAATTGGCTTTTGTAGTCTGGTCTGCCCTGTTCCCATGATGCACTGGGCCAGGGACAGACTAATTTGCATACAGCCAGGTTCTGAAACTGGGATGGTGCAATGAGCTAAAAAACGGTGTTGGATCTAGCCCTGATCTCTTGACTGGGTGAGAGTACTCTGCTTAATTCAGAGACTCTGTCCATCACCACCCCTTGTTGTAAATTATTATCATGTGAGATGGTGCTCTGGCATGAGCTGAGCCCGTCTGCTGCTTGCGGAACCAAGTCCTAATAGCTGTTCCATGATAACGCTATCATCAAAAGCAGAACGGGTACCTGCCCTATGGATTTGGACAGAAAGGCCTAGGAGAGGTCCAAGTGTATTAATACAAAGACACCTAAGCCCAGGCAAATTACACCACACAGACAGATTTATTCGTTTTGTATCAAAATTTATTTTTCAGGAGTGAATTTATTTTAGAGACTGCTTTTTTTGCTGATACATAAATATGTTTCGTGGGTTAACCTACACCGTAATAAATAAACACAATAATAAAAATAAGTATAAATAGTGGTTCAGATTCCGCTCTAACGTATCATCAACATTCATACAGCATTCATTCTCAGGTCAAACAGCACCAAGCGATGATGGTTGTGGATAACATGGGGACCGATGGTTCGAGGTCCAGGTAGGTTCTGAGGGTTCCTAGATAGGAACAAGCGCCTACGCGCGTTTCGGTGTATGGTCCCGTCCGGGACTACACCTTCATCAGGGCACAGTGGAAGGGCGGAAGGGGAACCACAAACAGGTAAGGTTTCTGTGAAATAAACATTAAAAACAGTGGTTAGGTGTATATACATTTTTGCGAGGGTTTAGGTGTAAACTAGATAGGCTCACATCTACATTCAGACTATGGACATCCAGTTTGTGGGCGGTCGGGACTAGGCTTGCAGAACACATTCATAGCATCATAGAAGTATTAATTTACATAGAAGGGGAACAATGAAATTACAGTTTAAAGGCTATGCTTTACTGGGACTGCTGGTGGGCAAGAATAACAAGAGTGAGGGGTCTGACTGGGGGCTGCACATTAATTTAATAGAGGTGCTGAAAATTAAGAATGAAAGGGTTTAGAGGTGTTTACCTGGCTCAGGTAAGATGAGGCTGATGGCGTTCTAGAGCCAGTAGAAGGCGCGGAGACCCTGTTAAAGAACAGGGCATGCTCATAAAAGTGCACAGTGCCGGTGATAAGAGCATGGAGCGCTAGGTTTAAACAATCACGCAAGATAGAGAAGCACACAGGCGCAATTACCAGCAATGGCAGGGGATGCTCTCCTCGGTGGATTCTCAAAAAGTCTGCCCCCGGGAATGTGCTCAAGCGGGGCGAGGCTGATGGGGTCCTGGGGCGAGTAGGATGCGCAGAGACCCTGTTAAAGAACAGTGCATGCTCAGGAAAATGCGCAATGCCAGTTGAAAAGAGCATGGAGCGCTGGGTTTAATCAATCACGCATGATGGAAAAGCACACGGGCACAGTTACCTGTAGTGGCAGGGGATGCTCTCCTCGGTGGGTTCTCAGAAAGGGGGAAGCGGGCCGCCGACCGGTACAGGGATAGATAGAAACCTGTACAGGAAATATATGCACAAAAGAGGTGGCTGGTTTAAGGATGGGATTCCACAGCATGGGTACACTAGCGCCGTTAGTGGAACTGCGTGGGAGGGGGGCGCGGGCTAGAAATCTTACCCAAAGGGAGTCAAAGATGGGGATGAGGTCCCTCTGCTGTTTAGACAGATAAGGTCCGTCCTGGCATTCTCATGGCTGCGGGGATCAGCGGAGACACTAGAAAGATAAGGAGTGAAGGTCACTGAGTGATTTTCGAGAGAAAGCCTTAGTAGTTGGGTCTACAATTCTAGCGGACGAGTGCGAGGGGGCATTGCAGACTGGGAGCAGTCAACTTACTTACCATGATAACGCTATACCATATACTCTTAAGTGCATTATCAACCTCGCGGTTAAATGCTAACTCTGGTATAACATTATCAAAACATGTCGAGTAAGGTGTCATACGAATTGAAATACTGCCCCCTCCCCAATTCTGGCAACGGGGGTAGCATTCCACCCTTCTAGAGGGGCACAAGATGTATGTAACTGTGAACCCCGGTTAAAGTTGACTCGAGCCTTGGCATCACAAAATGGATGCTGCCACCACAGACACAAGTCTGACCTCCTGCTGCTGGGAGTCCTTCCAGCGAGGGAGGCCTGGGCAAAGGGTTTCCTGCCTTGGGAGGTGCTAGCACCACCCCAGACAGGATTTTGTGTATTGGGTAGGATAGGCCTGAAAGGAATGAGATATGCCTGGGGCACACAAGGTGTCCTGTGCATACACCGGTTCAAACCAGTTGCTGGGGCATCCCTGCCCCAGCTCTGGCGCGAAACCGGACAAAGGATAGGGAGTGTAACCACCCCCCTTCCTGGTCCCACCAAGGGGAGGGACCTAGTCACCAGTACAGCCCCCTTTAGCAGGATAAAGGTAGGAGCTGGTCCCATTCCAAGTTAGATTAATCCTGAACTACTCTACAAGAAGAAACTCTGGACTTCGACGTTCTGCTCCACAGACGACTGAAGAAATCTCCCTTGTGGGCAAGGAGTGTCCACCCTGCAACTGCAGGCACCATCAAGCGTCCAGCGGCTTCACTTTGTTGTCTTCCCTCGAGGATCCAGACTTCAGAGCCCGACGAGACCCGGATTCCCAGACCTCTCCGACCTCAACTCACATCTGCAGCAAAGCTGAGACCCGTGGGTGCGACGAGACACGTGGGACCGGCCATCTTGAAAGAACCTGCACTTCGCTTCCAGCACGACTCCCGAGGTAAACTCGACCAAGTGCTTTGGGGATTGAGAAGCCCCAGCCCCGAGCAGCCCCTGCACCGAAGATCAGCCCTCCAGCTTCCACGACATCTGCGTGGGGCCCTTCTGCTTGTTTGCTGCTCGATGCGTTGTCTGGTCACTTGCCGGCTGGCTAGTGGCCTCCTAGACGACGAACTTTGAAACCTTCATTGCTGGTCTGGTTGCTCCAGACTGGCCCTTGATCCCTTCCAAAAGAGGAGCACCCTGGACCCTCGTGGTCCACTCCAGACGCCGTTTCCACTCACCGCGTGGGTTGCCTTTGCCAAGGCCTGTTGATGCTGAATCCGGATCCAACACCGCCGACAGCGAGAGCCTGCGTGGGACAGCTCGTGCCTCCATCCTGGTTGTCAAAGACACCTCCTGGTCCACGTGGCTGCAGAGACAAGCGTCCACTCTTCACCTGATCGCGACGACAGCATCTGGTTCCTTCCTGGTTCCACACTGGTCACTGGCTAGTGACTTTGAACACTGTCCCCTCTGCTTTCAGGTCCTCTTCTTCACCGATCCACCCTTGGATCGCACCGGACATCTTCCTCCTGGTCGCCTGCAGCATCTTTCCTTCCAGGCTCCATAGACTTCAACGCGAGAACCCGACACACTTTGACACCTATGCACCCGCAGCCCGTGGGTGAGGTAACGAGAGTATTTCGGTGCTCAAGGGTAGTTTAACTGTCCTAGTGTCCAGTTCCACAGTCGTTTTTTCCTAACTAGTCAGGATTGTCCGTACTAACCTTTTACTTGAACTGTACTGTCCATAGACGTTGTTACGCATCTCGCGTGTGAGTTCACACTCTGCACACGCGTTCCGTGGGCCTCCTATTACTTACCTAGAGTTAGTGTAGCGTGGTCCCAACGATCCTACAGCCTCTGGACAGCTCCATTCCTTCTATCGACTTTCACATTCCACTTACTTAGTATATGGTTTGTCGTGCCCCTAGGGCACCATTGTAATTTCGTGCAACTTATCGTATTTTTCCTAAGAGATTGTCATGTGCTTAGCCCTCTGATCTCATAAAGAGTTCAGGGGTGTTGTTATTAATAAATATAGTGTTTATTTTCATAACAACCTGTGTGGTGTCCTTTCATCTGGTATTCAAGGGGTTATATTGTGGTAAAACAGCTGGCTTCACATGCCAAAAACTGCTTTGTCCATGCTACCATTAGGATAGCTGGTCTATAAGGTTGACTTGCAACCAATCACCATAAGGGTTGTTTGGACTGATACAAGGTGATCACTAGAACTAGTGAGCATCATATATCAGGCCAACTTCTCACACTCATACCTGGAAAACTCAGGGGCCGAGATCTGCTTACTCCAAGAGACCCATCTACTTGCGAAGGATTGGCATAGGATGCGCTCCCGCGTCTTCCCCCAGCAGTTTTTCTCCTCCCTCCCGGTGAAAAGAGCAGGGGTAGCCATTCTAGTGTCTAGGCGGTTTCAGGGGCAGGTGGGGGATAAACTGGGGGAGATTAAAGGCAGGCTCCTCGTCTATAGCTTCTTAATAGGCGGCCAACAGCTGACAATTGGTTCCCTATATACCCCGAACACTGGACAGGAATCCTTTCTGAAGGGCGCCATTTCCAAAACACTTCAATCCCCTAACTCTCTCCTGCTTCTAGGGGAGATCTCAATCTGGGGATGAACACTAACATGAATAGATCTGGGCATAGATACCGGGACACGGGCACCCTTTCTACTGCAGGCAAGGCCTGGCTAAACGAACGAGGTCTGGTGGACTTCTGGAGGGCCAAACACCCCGGGCGTCCCAGTTTCACCTTTTACTCACACGTGCATTGCACCTATGCCAGGCTCGATCCCTTCCTCGGCTCCTCTGACTTAACCACTAGCTTCACAGACGTTGGCATTGTCCTAGCAGCTATCTCTGACCTTGATGCCGTTGAGCTAGCACTCGCGATTCCCAAACCTAGCCGTCCCCCCGAGAGATGGAGGCTCCGCGAAACCCTCCTGCAGCGCCCGGATGTCACTAAGCAGCTTCATAAATGCATTACTGATTACTTAGCCATTAATGACATGCCCGAGACGTCAGCCTGTGGGGGGCCCTGAAATCGGTAGCCCACGGCGAACTTATCGCGATAGCGGCGGCAGAGGCTAAGGACCGTAAAGTGAAAAGAGAGGACCTCAGTACCCAAGTCTCTGAGCTCGAGAGGGCTCACAATCGTACCGGGGCTCCACGGGTGTGGAAGCAATTGAAAGCTGCGAGGGCCCAATTGGCCAGCCTAGATACGGACAGGGCTGAGTTCGCTGCTCTCCGCCTCCGCCATACGTACTATGTTGGGGGAAACCAGACTGGTTGCCTACTTGCCAGCGCGCTGAAAGCCAAATCCCAGCGCTCGAGGATCTTAAGCCTCAAAGATTGGCACGGTGTTGCAATCGAGGGGGAGGCACGGGTCGCGGAGGCGTTTTGGGACTTCTATGCCTCGTTATACTGAGCCAACACTGTTTCGGGTATAGACATTGATTCATACTTGGAGACTGCGGAGATTACCGCGCTCTCCCCGGCGAGTGCAGACGCCTTGGAGGCCCCCATCCATTTGGATGAGGTAGTATCGGCTATTTCTCGCCTACGCCTCCTCAAGTCCCCAGGACCGGACGGTTTCTCAGCCGGTTTTTATAAAACCTTCAGCCCGTTACTTGCTCCTGTCCTCACTCGGCTTTTCAACTGCTTTGGCGGCCCGGGCTCCATCCCTCCGGATATGTTGGAGGCTGAAATCGTGGTGTTGCCTAAACCCGGCAAGGATCCTACACACTGCTCGGCGTTTCGCCCTATCTCCCTTCTCAATTTAGACCTGAAGGTTTTAACGTGTGTACTGGCTGCACGCCTTGGGCCAAGTCTGCCTGGGATTCTGGAACCCGACCAATCGGGCTTTGTCCCGAGCCGCCAGTGTAGTGACAACACCAAACGGCTCCTCCACCTGGTCGACAAGGTCCATTTCCAACAATCAGACTCCGCTCTGTTGGCCATTGACGCTGAAAAAGCATTTGACTGGGTGGATTAGACCTTCTTACAACGGGTCTTGGCTCGCTTCCGGTTAGGGGACCGCTTTCAATCTTGGATCTCGAGCTGTTATCACCATCCTCTAGCGCGGGTTCGCATGGGCGGTTTACGCTCGAGCCCCTTCGAGATCCAACGAGGCACAAGGCAAGGGTGCCCACTCTCGCCTCTTATATTCTCTCTGTATGTTGAGCCGCTAGCGCAAAAGGTCCGTGATAACCCCAACATCCATGGCATCACTTTTGGCGGGGAACCTCATACGATCGGCCTCTACGCCGACGACATCATAGCTGCTCTCGACCGCCCAGACCACTCCATTCCTGCGTTCTTAGGAGAACTAGAATCCTTCGGTGCCATATCCGGCTTCAAAATAAATAAGGGGAAATCGATGATACTGCCTCTGGGCAGAAATGCCCGCTCTCTCGCGGGTGCGCCGACATATGGAGGGGGCCTGCTGACGACAACGCAACTCCCATACTTGGGCATCACCCTCCCTTCCTCCACGGACTCGACGGTCACCCTCAACTACGTGACTCTCACATCCCAGATTCGAGACGATCTTGCGCGATGGTCCAAACAGCCGCTTTCCCTGCTAGGGCGAGTTGTGGCAGTGAAGATGTCGGCCCTGCCCAAGATTTTGTATATCTTCCAAACTATTCCTGTGTCACCTCCGGATGGCACTATCGCAACTCTATAGGCTGCCTTTCACCACTTCATCTGGGGGGGGGGGAAGCGCCCGCGCTTGCACAAACAATTGGCATACCGGGGTGTGGACGAGGGAGGACTTGGAATCCCCAACCTCCGGCAATATTTTCAGGCCTCCCAACTCCGCTACTTGGTGGAATGGTATAGGCCGGAATCTGAAAAAAGATGGCTGTTCCAGGATAGGGCGATGGCCCAGACGTCCCTTTGGAAGATTTCGTTCCTTCTCCAGCACAATAGACCGCGGTACCTCCAGAAATCGCCCATCACCCGTACCATCCTGCGGGTCTGGGACACAGTCATCGTTAAACGGGGCCTGACGACCTTTCCCTCCCCGCTCACTCCCCTCCTAGATAACCCGGAGTTTCCCCCAGGCACTGACCCCCACGCCTTCTCACAGTGGCGCGGTACGAGTTGCAGGTCAGCGGGGCACCTTTTCGATCTGCAGGGCTTTCTCTCCCTTTCCGACCTGTCTCAGGGATATGATGTTGTCTCCCCCCACCTTTTCCAATACTTTCAACTCAGGCACTGGCTCACACACCCGGACTACGCTCCCCTAGTTAGCAGACGAATGACAGATTTTAAAAAGTGGCTGGTAACGAAGGAATCGGACAAGCATCTCACCCCGGAACTTTACAAGATGCTCACACCCCCGATTGCACCGGATAGGGCGGCGGGACAGAAGCGCTTGGAGGCAGAGTTAGAGAGAACCCTGACAAACCGAGAATGTAGCTACATATATTATAGGGCTTCCCACACCACACGCAATACCGCAGGCAGGGAGTCAGTGGTGAAACTGGCCCTTTATTGGCACCTCACCCCGTTCGGCTCAACAAAGGGAACCCCACTCGCAGTGCACTTTGCTGGAGGGGCTGCGGGGAGCAGGGTACCATGACTCATCTCCTCTGGGAATGTCGCGAAGTTAGGGACTATTGGAAAGCGGTCTTAGATGACATAGACAGTACCTTTGACACTGAAATCCCGAGATTCCCAGCCTACACTATCCTGGGCCTTCCCAATGCAATTACCTTCCCCCTGAAATCAGCCCGAGGTCGTCAAATGGGGATTGCCATGCAAGCTGCATCACAACACATTTTGTCACTATGGGGATCACCCACTAGACCCACCCACACAGGATGGCTGCATAAAATCTGGTTTACTCTGGGCATGGAGCGCATTCAGGCTACACTCACACAGTCCGCGACTACGTTCCAAAAGATTTGGCTACCATTACTGTCCCTTCTTTCAACTGAATTCAATGAAATCACATGTCCTAGATTCCGTCGTTTGTTATGCCTTACAGAGGCCCCACACGAACCTCCATGACCTCCTGAAGGGCCGCGCTGCCTGCGATATGGGCTCCTTGGCGATTGCTTTACTGGTATGGCACACTGGTTGGGGTAGAGGGGGTTGGGGGGGAGGGGGTTCTTGGTTTCTGTTCTTGATATTTTGCCTCTTTACCAGGCTAAGCACCTACGGTTCCTGCATCAAACTTAGGGTTTGGCACATGTACCTTGCCTACGGTTTGCTTTGTGTAGAAGACATGTATGTCTGTCTCAACCGCTGTCTATATATGATGCCTCCTTATTGCACGGTAATGCCTGTCTTTGCTTTTGAAACCAATAAAACAAATTTGAATTGAAAAACGGGCACTCACAGGCAATTCAATCTAGGCATGAAAGACATTAAGGCTCTAGCAAGGCAGGCACTCTAACTGAGGTGCTCCCTCGTGACAGCTGTTGGCATTTGAAAGGGTAATGAGTCACCATTTGAATAGAACAAATAGTGGATAATGAAGGTCACACTAGCTGCCAAGGAAGAACGGGAGGCAGAAAGTGTTATATTTACAGCTCCACATCTGTGCTTGTTAGCGTAAATATGAGGCGAGAATCCAAGATGTTAACTCCTTTACCAACGGGGCAAATTCCGCTGTGGTGCGGGAGTTCTAAAGAGTGGGCGGTGCCGCGTTGGCCAACGGACGTGTGCAGCACTACCGAGGTAGTGCTTGCGACGGCCTTTGGGCGACGCGTGCATACAAGGGGTTAATAATTAATTGGCAAGCAAGAGCTGTGCTTGTCAGCTGTAATTTGTTTTGAAACCAGAAGGGGCAGTAGAATTCCTTGGAATCTTCTTGGTAAAGCTGCTCGTGTAACAAAAGGTTGGCTTTGTTTTTGTTTATGTGGAAAGGAATGCTCCCTCTTCCCTGCCAGCTCTGTCACCAAAAAGTAAATCAGCTGAGAGGTTGATAGAGAGGTGGGTGCAGCTTGGCTCTGGGTAGATGACAGCACATAGCACATAATTCCCCTCACAGCCTCTTGATTGAGCATGGCTGTCTGGTACTTCACAAATAGACAACGCGAAGGCAAAATGGTGACAGAGATCACGTCAGCTGATTCCTTCTAATGACAGCCTGCTCATAAGCCATTATTTATGGAAGCGAGAAGCTGCTCCCCTAATAGCCTTTCAGTACGACAACGCTTCTCCTCTGTATGTCGTGAGGCAGATCGTTTGAGATAAGCCTCACATGTGAAGGGAGCGGGGCACACCTGGTACACGAGAGTCGCAGGGATTGGTGCTGCGGCAAAAGGCCCGACGCGCGTCTTCTGAGGAGAAGACGACCGCGTCAAAAAAGAGCACAAAGGAAAGGCAAAGGTAGCTAATAAATTGCCTAGCCGCTGCCGCTTCACTTAGCTTGTGCAAAACTTTGGCGCCGAAGTCCTAGGTGCGTTGGGAAGAGAAGTTCCTCCTGCCGGAGCCCCCCCGAAGCGGAGCTCAGTGTTCAGGCAGCCATCTTCCTGCGTGGCCAGACCACGCCCCCTACATCAGTCACTTCTAACATGAAAGAGGAGGTCTCTTCAGCAACCTCAAAATCTATTGATCCTCCAGAACTACTTCATTTTCCATCCTTGACCTCTGACCAGGTTATCAAATTACTTCTGTCGAGATTACCATTAGACCCATGCCCCCCAAGATCTTTCCTCTTCTACCAGAAACAATTGCTTCTCAGTTCTCTCCCAATTTCAACCAAATGTTTTCCTCAGGCATATTTCCCACCAAATGGAAATTAGCATCAGTCCTCCCTCTTCTAAAGAAAGCAAACTTAGACGGGCGGATCCTAACAATTATCATCCAATCTCAATACTCCCACTGCCCACCAAAATGGTCAAGAAGGCCTCAACGCCGCCGAACACCTGCACTTCTGGATCTACACCGACCCCAACACCACCCTAAGAGGAACGCTCGCCTACAGACCCCCCGGACCCCAGGCCCAGTTCAGCGACTCCATCGCCGACCTCGCCAGCACCCACGCACTCGCCTCCACGGACTCCATCCTCCTCGGGGACCTGAACTTCCACCTCGAAAACAACAACAACGTCAACTTCACCACGCTGATCGGCAACCTCGTCAACCTCGGCCTCAGAAAACTCTTCACTGCACCCACCCATTCCGCCGGCCACATGCTGGACGCCGTCTTCTCCACAAGCACCCACGTCACCTTCGACCACACCACCGAACCCCACTGGACCGACCACTGCTGCATTCACTTCCCCTTCAAAAAACCAACCACGCACCACTTCACCCAACAGCTGCCTCGCCGCGGCTGGAGCAAAGTCACCGAAGACCAGCTGCTCACCACCCTTTCCCAGAACCCACCCACCGACCCCACCAACCCAGACGCCGCAGCCCGCAACCTCAGACAGTGGATTGACGCCTGTGCCAACACCCTCGCCCCACTGAAGAAACCCTCCAACAGCCACGCCAGCAAGAGAGCCACCTGGTTCACCAACGTGCTCCTGGCCTCCAAGCGCGCATGCGGGAAACTGGAGAAGAAATGGCACCATGAACGTACACCGGACAACCACGTAGCCCACAAGTACGCCACCCGCAGACACCATCACCTCATCAGATCAGCCAAGCGGTCCTCCTTCAAAGACCGCCTGGATAACAACGCACACGACAGCAAAGAGCTCTTCCGCATCGTTAAAGAACTATCCAACCCCAGTGCCAACACCAACGACATCCCGCCCTCACAGGAACTGTGCAACTCACTGGCCATCTTCTTCCACCGCAAGATCGCTGACATCCACGACAGTTTCAACCCCACCACCGACCCGACCACGCCAGAGTCCACCCCTCCTCCGAACACCAACAACGCCAACCGCCTTACCTCCTGGTCCAACGTCAGCGACGACGAGACACGCAAGGTCATGAACTCCATCCACTCAGGATCTCCGACAGACCCGTGCCCACACCACATAGTCAACAAGGCAGACGCAGCCATCGCCGCCCAACTACGGAAGGTCATCAACATCTACTTCGAAACAGCGACATTCCCGGAAAGCTGGAAGCACGCCGAAATCAACGCCCTCCTCAAGAAGCCCAAGGCGGACCCCAAGGACCTCAAGAACTTCCAGCCCATCTCCCTGCTCCCGTTCCCGGCGAAGGTCAGCGAGAAAATCGTCAACATGCAACTGACCCGCCGCCTCGAAGACAACAACATCCTGGACCCGTCCCAATCCGGATTCAGACGAAACCACAGCACCGAGACTGCCCCCATCTCCGCCACAGACGACATCAGGCGCCAATTAGACAGCGGCGAAACATCAGCCCTCATCCTCCTGGACCTTTCGGCCGCCTTCGACACGGTCTGCCATCGCACTCTAAAAACACGCCTCCAAGAAGCCGGTATCCAAGAGAAGGCCCTCGACTGGACCACATCCTTCCTCTCCGGCAGATCACAGAGCGTCCGCCTCCCACCCTTCCGATCCAAGGCCACCGACATAATCTGTGGTGTACCCCAGGGCTCCTACCTCAGCTCAACGCTGTTCAACATCTACATGGCCCCCCTCGCACAAGTGGCCCGCCACCACAACCTCAACATCATCTCCTATGCCGACGACACTCAGCTCATCCTCTCCCTCACCAAGGACCCACGCACCGCCAAAACCAACATCCACGGCTGAATGAAGGCCATCGCCGACTGGATGAGGAGCAGCCGGCTGAACTGAACTCGGACAAGACGGAGGTCCTCATCCTCGGACCCAACCCCTCAGCCTGGGACGACTCCTGGTGGCCGACCACTCTCGGGACAGCACCGACACCCACCGACCACGCATGCAATCTAGGATTCATCCTCGACTCCTCCCTCTCCATATCCAAACAGGTCAACGCCGTCTCCTCCTCCTGCTACAACACCCTCCGCACGCTTTGCAGGATCTACAAGTGGATCCCGACCGAAACAAGAAGAACGGTGACACAGGCCCTCGTCAGCAGCAGGCTGGACTACGGCAACGCACTCTACGCCGGAATCCCAGCCAAACACCTACAACGACTAAAGCGCATCCAAAATGCCTCCGCCCGACTGATCGTCAACGTACCCCGCCGCAGTCACATCACCCCCCACCTGACAAACCTACACTGGCTCCCCATCGACAAGAGGATCACCCTCAAACTCCTCACCCATGCACACAAAGCACTCCACAACACCGGACCAGCCTACCTGAACAGCAGACTCAGCTTCCACACCCCCACCCGCCAGCTCCGCTCCTCCAGCCTCGCACTCGCCGCCGTCCCCCGCATCCAACGAACAACCTCCGGTGGCAGATCCTTCTCCTACCTCGCCGCCAAGACCTGGAACACCCTACCTACCCAGCTACGGCAGACCGAAGACCTACTCGCCTTCAGAAGACTCCTCAAGACCTGCCTCTTTGAGCAGTAGGGAAACCCCCTCATCCCCCCTCTCAGCGCCTTGAGACCCTCACGGGTGAGTAACGCGGTTTACAAATACCATGATTGATTGATTGATTGATGAATGTAGTATTATCTGATTATATCGAGAAAAATGCTTTCCTGAATGCCACCCAGTTCGGTTTCAGGAAATAGCATGGAACTGGCATTGATCTTGGCATCAGAACAGATTAGGCAGACGGTCGATGCAAGGGGCAATGCAGCACTAGTGCTGCTTGACCTCTCTGCTGCATTCGACACTGTTAGTCATGCAAAACTACTGGAATGTCTTGAGAGGATAGGCATTAAAGGAAAAGCTCTCACCCTACTTAGATCTTTTCTGTCGGACGGAGAGCAATTTGTAGCGCTTTCTGAATTTAAATCATACAATTGGCTCAGCAGTCTTTTTAACATCTAGGTTGCCCCCCTGGCGAAGTTGATCAGATCCCTGGGCTTCTCAGCAATTTCCTATGCTGACGATACCCAAATTGTGGTATCAGCGAAAGGCTCGCCCTCGGTCACGGCATCACAGTTCTATACCTGCCTCCGTCAAGTTGGTGACTGGATGGCCACCAACTGTCTGAAGTTAAACTCTTACAAAACTGAGGTTCTACTCCTTGCAGCAACACCACTTTTTGGTTCCCAGCTCTTTGGCCATCGGAACTGGGTCCTTTGCCCACCCCAACAAATAAAGTAAGAAACCTAGGAGTCACCTTTGATTCCAAGCTCACATTCGAAGGTCATGTGAACCAGGTAACCTCTGCATCCTTTTATACATTAAAATTGCTCAGGAAAATCCTTCCTTTCATCCCTTTCCGTCTACGCAAGCTGGTGATCTCTGCTCTGGTCTTGTACAGAGCTGATTACTGCAACAATCTTTTTATCAACCTCAGGTCTAAATGCCTGACTAAACTACAGATTGTGCAAAATGCTGCTGCGCATATCTTGATGCATATTCCCAAGCATAAATCTGCCAGTGCTGCGCTAAAAGAATTACATTGGTTACCAGTGAAGAGACGCATTGAGTTTAAAGCCCTTTGCATAGCATTTAAAGCAACCCATGACATAGGACCAGCCTTTTTCAAGCAGAACCTTCATCAGTAGGTTCCTACACGCCATCTATGCTCAGCTTAGTCCCACAATTTAGTGATTCCTAGGTTCAAGAAAAACTCCTGGGGTGACAGAAGCTTTCTGGCCAGTACAGCCTGACTCTGGAACTCTCTTCCCTAGAAGTTAAAAGACAAAACTCACCTGTTGGTTTTCAGGAAAGTGCTAAAGACATGGCTGTTTAATCTATGACTCTGAATTAAGACCTTATGGCTTATGTTTACCTGTGAGCTAGCACTTTGACACCTTTGGGTAAATGTATTGCGCTTTATAAATCTCTTTTTCATTTCATTTAATTTCATTTAATTTTACATTAAATCCCACACTGGCATTGGTGTGGGTTTAATGTGCTTAGAAGGTTGCTAGCAAACTTCCCAGGTTTTAGTAAAGCCATTATGGAGCTGTGGAGCTCGTAATGACCAGCTCTCAGACCATATACTCTTTATGGCTTTACTACACTTACAATGTCTAAGAATGGACTTATTATATCAAAGGGGAGTGAAGAGCTCAATATTTATAGAGGTTCTATGCCTATGCTCTCTCCAGAAGTAAACTATTTGACCATCAAAATAGGAGTAGTTCCTCCTTTTGATCAGAAGGCGCCTTGGAGGAGGGTAGGTCTTGCGGCACTGTCCCGGACCTGACTGGGTGTCTCACAGTTTTTCTGGGACCTTCCAACTTATCTAAGGGGTATTATTCTGCTCACCTTGTGGTGCAATCATTACGCTGCAACCATTCAGGTGCAGTATCATACATATTGAGCGGCCATCCTTTATTAGAAAGGAGGTCTCATGCCCCTCAGGGGGCGATAAATTACTATTTCTCGTACTGATGTAGTGCTGACTGACCCTTTGGGCAATCAAGACACGAAACATGTCGACCTCACTTTGCTGACAGCTATCTAGGTACATTGTGACTGGACGATAGCACCACTGTTTTTACTTATTCCTGGTACCCATACCCCATAAAAAAATTTATTTGAGCACCAGAGTCTATTTTAGACACACCTCACTTTTCACTTGACACACTTTTGCACAGCCCCTTCTCATGCATTCACCTAGACGGCTAATTCGGATCAAACGATCTCTGACAAAGAGCCCCCAGGCCCGTCAGGCATTGCAGCACCGGCCAGACGAGGAGCGCCCAATGATCCCAATGATGAAGCATGACACCATAACAGGTGTGTGAGGGCATTAAGATCTGACCTTGTGTTCTCGCTGTGACAGCAGTACTATCCATGTGGTCTAACTACTTTGTGACCACTCGCCCTATGAGGAACTACTCCTACTTCGATGGTCAAATAAGAATGGACTTAGACACTGTAGGTGTACAAGGCTCATGCCACTGTACCCTCACCTGAGGCGAGTGCACCCTGCTAGAGGGGTGACTTTCCTAGGTCCCAGGTAGTGGGTAGCAGGCATGGCACACAGAGATGTGTGCCATGTCGACTCTTCACTTTTCTCTGCGCCAAAACATGCAGCCTGCAATGGCAGAGTGTGGGTGTTAGGGTGCAGGGCCTCTAAGGGTGGCACAATAGGTGCTGCAGCCCTTAGAGGCCTTCCCTGGGCACAGTGCCCTTGGTACCCAAGGTACCTTTTAGAAGGGGCTTACCTGTGGCCAGAGATGTGCCAATTGCGGGTACATAGGTACAGCTTTGGGAAAGAACACAGGCCCTGGGAACCTGGTTGGCAGGGACCCAGGGCACACCAAGTCAAAGGTTCATCATGTGTGAGGCAAAAAGAGGGGGTAACCATGCAAAATGGAGCCCTTTCCTACACCATTCCACTGGGTTTCCCTCAATTTCTGAAAATCTTCCATTAGGCACTTCCCTCCTCGGAAAGATTTGTATATCCTACTCTTCTTCCTCTGATCCAGACAGAGGCAGTTCTAGTCTTACTTTCTTTGGTTCTTTCTTCTTTGCCCACCTACTCTCCCCTCTATCCAGCTCACTCCACTTTCGGTTCTGGCCAAATAATTCCATGATCTTTAATTTTATTCCTGATGATCTCATGTTAGTGAGATCACAGTCATTAAAGCCTAAAAAGTAACTTCTCTGTAAGGCTTTGTATCTATTCAAATCAATTTCTTATTTGTGAGCTAATTCGGCTAGCCTTTCATGAACCTGTCTAGCACATCTGGTAATATCTTTACACTTGAACAAGAACTCATTGTCATGGAAGGCAACTAATTGAGACATGTCAAGATTTCCAAGTATCATTCCATTTAATTCTAGTTTTAACTTAGTCACATCTACTGTCTTTTCCCTCCTCTGGTTTTGAACAGTCTTTCCACTTGTTCCCGAACTTTCACCTTCACTTGGGATGTCTATAGCTTTAAACAAATGATCTAATTCTTGGGCACTAAGACCAGGTTGCTCTGCCGGTGTATTAATTGTTATTTCTCTTCCAGAGGTATTAGGATTTGAATTGGCTGGTGAATTCCAAATGGATAAGTCAGAAGTTGGTGAACCCAAAAGTATTGCAGTCCCAGGGGTACTGCAATTAGCACTTGGAGGTAGTTTGTGTACAGCATGAAAAAGGGTGGTGATCTTTGGGAAACCCTTCCATTCGAGGAAAAGCCTGTCTGATTTAATGATGGATCTGCACTTGCAGCACATGGAGTATTCCCTTGTGTCAACACCAAAGAGATTTTTTCCACTGTCAAGCTCACAGAATTGTTACCTAGGGTACCCATCTTTTCTGCCAATCCAGGTTTATACAAAGGAACTACTGGACCAATTGTGGCAGGAACAGTCAGTTTGTCTGGGGTATTTAAGACTTACAAATTTGTAGGGACTCTCATTCTTGAACCCACTTCTATTTAATTAAAATGTACATCTACTGATACCATAGGCACATCAGAATGCCCACTGGTCTCTGCATTACTCATCCACCACCAATACCAACGCAGCTCTTTAATACGTAGCCAACCAATACCATTCCGTGACTCTAAAACAAACTACCAATACCAGCTTGGCACCTTGTGACATCATTCTCACTCCTTCAGCGGCTCGCCCTCCTTTACATTTTTTCACAAACTATTCTGTCAGCAATTTACTGGTAAAAACAAATGCAAAGCAACTTCAACAACTAACTTTGTCTGCTCTTCTAAAGAAATTAAGTATTCATACACAGAAGAAAGGGTCTGGAGTAACACTTTCAGCCCTACCCTGATGCACACTTGAATGAAACCTCGACCAGCGAGGTCTCACTCAGATTGATACAGTTCCTCCCTGTGCACTGAGATTCACTATGCTATCCACACCTCACAATCACACAAAGATAAAGTGCCTCTCTCAATTGTGCTGTCGACGACGTCTCACGACGAGCTCCACACCACAGCATACGACTACAACACAGTGTATTCTACACTTTTAAATATCATCCCAGGATCTTTGACCATGTTGGAACCGATGACCATTTCAACTTCTCTGCATTTTTGCCACATTCACACAACAACATAAACATCTCTGTAGAACAACATACAATCACTGCAAAACACTGTGAGCTAAGCATGAGCAATTGCAAAGCGGAACCCTACTAATACTCATACCTCCACTGTTACAATTCGCTCCTGAATCACTGGAGCACCATCAATCCTCCGAACAAACTATGGGCTTTAGGGGTTTGGATTGGGTTTGGACAATTTCGGACTGGGACACCCTAACTCCCTCACTTCAGTGACATACCATTCGACAAGTTACCAGTTGATCCAGCGCTGGGCCAACCTCTTACGATTGATTATCCGTTGGGTCATTTCTTTGTTGACTGAGAGGTGATGGGAGTTAGCATTAGTCAAACACATCTAATTAACAGTGTAACCTGTTTGGCTACACAATAAGGACCAGGAATCTGTAAATAAAGTCAAGAAGTGTTATTACAAGTTAGCAGTTAAGTTAATGTAAACTAAACTCAATACCATGCTGTAGAGGTACAGAATAACAGCTGGATAGCCAAACCTCCTAAAGAAGTTGAGTTACCTCAGCTGGAGGAAAACAAGTGGTTCAGTCACAACAATACAAATAATTAACAATAGAATCTATTGCATAGAGAAGAATCTCCGATCCTCTCTTTAAATAAGAGCAATGTCTAAAATCATTCACTTGAAAGTCTAAACTAATAATGGTGCTCAAGTCTAAAAAGAGCTCAAAAAGTGGGGAAATTACAGAAAAAAAATAATAATTTTAATAGTGCTGGAATGTGTCAGCATTTCATAAGCTCAGTTAAGTCTTCTAGCGATAGGGAAATAGGTGTTAGCCTAAGGCACACTCCACAAAGGATCAAAAGAGGACATTCAGAGGTCTGTACCTCTCCAAGTCCAAAGGAAAAGTGCCGAACATCAACCTGTGAGAACACAGTTAATACCACAGGAATCTTCTGGCTAACACCCCTTGGTCACACCATCAGGGGCTCCATTGTCCTTTACATTCTCACATTTCGAACTGCAGACCAGTTCTGTGAACAATATCGACCTTGGGTACCTGCAACTCCTCAATACACTACTGAATAGGGACTGTCAATTAACATTCCGGCTCTCTATGTTCTTTGTCAAGGTCCTCTTCTCTACCTTTCTATCACTAGTACAGTGTTACATTTATTCTTAAACTAACAAATTGTGTGAACGTACCTGCATGTAGAAAGACATGCAAGCAAAAGTAGAAAAGCAATATTTTATACAGAAAGAAGTACAGGGCTGCTTAAGTCAACCTCGTATGAATCAATGGTGCACATTTAATAGGTGCTCATATGCTCACGTACAGCTACAAATAAATTACACGTCGATACCTAAATTCAGCATTAGATTCAGGTTACACTTTAAGTAAATGCAATATAACTTGAAATACATGAATATATGTGTAAGTGCATTATCAATGCAAATATGAAAACATTAGTGCACGTTTAAATAAATCTTTCTAATTTCTGAAGAAAATACATTTTAATAGTGTGAGGATGGTTGTATCCAATCTCTAAAGACTACATTTCATTTAATAAGGTTAAGGTACACAGTGTATATGAATTTATAGTTCTATAGGGAATGCACCTCAGTACTGAATTTAAGTGCAACACTTTAAAATATTAACTTAGGACACACAAGTAAGTGTAGTGACGGTCTAGTGGTTAGCGGGGGCGGGCGCCGCAAGCGGAAAGGGAAGTGCGGCCATCGTGTAGAGCGAGCTGCGACTTCCGAGCCTGACGGACGCTCACCCCCGGCGCTCTGAATAAAAGATAATTGGGCACAAATACGACTCGTGTGCCCAATTCACGAGGAAGGCACATTCCTACAATGGCGACGAGGAGCGGGATATAACGACGGCACCCGTCAACCCACCACCACACACAGAGTGCGGCAGGGGGGTTTGAGCGAGCCCCTGCGAGGACGTGCCCAACCCCATGCAAGGAGGAAGGGAAAGGGGCAGGACTCAGGTTCCTAGAGTCCACAACCGACAGCTGCCGGTAAGTACCACAATCAACCCTGGGCACCCTGACTGTGAGCCTAACATCAGAAGAGGGCCCACCAGGAAAATAAAGACATGAGGAGGCGGCCCTAGCAGTCATAAGCGGGGCTGTAAAAAAAATAAAGAAAAGGGACAACCAGGCCAACAGCACCCATAGAGTAAGGAAGACCAACAGGAGGTAGCAGGCACGTGAGGGGTAGCGTGGAACCCGGGAAGGCTCCCATTGCAGGCTGGCCTACTGTGGGGAAGGCACAAGTCTAGGCCCAGAACTTCGATTGCCACACGCAGCCCTGGACTCCCCAGGTACATCCGGCAGTGAGGGAGGAAGTCCGGTTCCAGCCCGAGAAGATAGGCAGGAAGAGAGACAAGCACCAGGAAGCCCGCCAAACGCCGTCGCGCAGCAGAACCCAGTTCCACAAAACGCGGAAAGAATGCGCAGTCATCCTCTCTCACCAATCTGGTCCCGTTCTTACCCAAGAGAGGCATACCAACGATGCCATGGGAAGACTGGAAGAGGTATTTTCTGAATTACCTATCGGCCCTGGAAGAAGAGGGTGAAGGGACGTACTCGAGCTCCCGGAAGAAGAAGATACTCCTGCACAATTTAGGCCCGGAGGGGATCAGAGTGTACGACAACTTAGTGAAGATGACCCGACCTCCCACAGACACAGATGAGTTTCAACACGTGATCGAGGATTTAGACTTGCACTACCGACCCGTGGTATGTGTAGCCATAGACAGATGTAATTTCTTCCAGAGGAAACAGGGCGGCGGAGAATCAGTCTACGAGTATGTCGCGGCGTTACAGAAGCTGGCAGTGACCTGCAAATTTGGGACGCTACATGACGAACTGATGAGGGATCAGATCATAATGCACACATCCAACACGCCATCCAAGAAAAGTTGTGGGTAAACGGCGACGCTCGACTCAAAGAAGTACTGGCGTTAGTGAAGAAGGCGGAATTGTCGAAGAGGTGCACGGAAGCGGCGAGGAAGGAGACGATCAGCAGAACGTCGGTATGCAAAGTCACGGAAGTGAACAGGCCAGCCAAGACCCAACAGACAGGTCCAGCCAACACGCGGCCCCAGAAGAGGTACCCCCTAAGAGCAGGTAGAGGACAAGGGCCTAAGTGGAACAACATGGAACAATGTTACTGGTGTGGAAGCTCAACGCATGCAGGCAACGACAAAGGCTGCCCAGCCTTCAGGGTAAAATGCTCGTACTGCGGCATCATGGGTCACTATGAAAAAGTGTGCCGCCGCCGACCCAGGAAAAGCAGAGGTAAAGCACGTAGCCCACGGTGGCTAAGAAGAAGAAGGAACACAAGAGGAAGATGTAGAGGAAATAGAAGTCTTGTGTATAGACGACCAGGTCATGGGGATCAACTGTACGGGCTCCAAGAAACCAGTACTGAGAATGAGGATCGGAGGAGTAGAAATTGACATAGTGGCGGACTCAGGTTCCCCTTACACGATAGTTCAACAAACAGTGTGGGAAAGAGACTTCCAAACCGAGACGAAGGCCAGCCTAACTCCCCCGGACATAAGACCTGTCACATACACAGGAGAACCCATACCCATGGTGGGGTATTGTCCTCTCAGGTTCGAGTTCAAAGGGCGTAAGGCGGACGGCAAGCTGTACGTAGCCAAAAAGGAACCTTCGGTCCTGGGATGGATGGATGGATCAAGGAGCCCTGGGTATTCCGCTGAACCCAGGAGGAATTGACAAAGTGCTAATGACCGACACAGAACAAGAGTATAAGGCAGGCGCATGGAGGAGAGAATACCCGGAGGTCTTCAAGGGAACAATAGGTCGGATGACCAAATTCACACACAAGATACGCGTGAAGGAAGGAGCACGTCCGGTGAGCCACAAGGTCCCCAACATCCCTTTCAGGAGCAGGGAAGCAGTACAAGAAGAACTAAGACGCCTGGAAGGGAGCGGTATAATAGAAGCAAAAGAAAGTGCCGAATGGCTTGCATCCCTCATCGTGGCACAGAAACCCAACGGGAAGGTGCGCCTATGTGTGGACCTCAGGGAACTGAACAAGAACATATGGGTAGACAAGTTCCCTCTACCCAAGATCAATGAGATGCTATCAAAAACGAAGGGAATAAAGTGGTTCTCCACACTGGATCTCTCTTCCGCATATCACCAAATAGCACTATATCCTTCCTGCAGTCACTTAACATCTTTCATAACTCCATTCGGGTGCTATAAGTTCCTAAGGATGCCTTTCGGACTAGCATCGGCAGCCGGACTAGCATCGGCAACCGCGGTGTTTCAAAAATTAATGCACAAGCTATTCGAAAAGGAAGAAAGAGTACAGTACTTCCAGGACAATATCCTCATTATGGGGAAGTCTAAGAATGACCACGACACAAAGTTACACAGGGTGTTGTCCTTACTGGATAAAAATGGGCTCACGGCGGAATGGGCGAAATGTAAGTTCGGTGTGAGATCAGGGACATACCTGGTCCACAAAGTAAGCGAGAAGGGAATAGAACCGAAGAGAGCTAACGTGACTGCCATCAAAGATGCACTGACACCAACGAGGAAGGAAGACATTCACTCGTTTTTAGGGAGGGCAGAATTCTACAGTAAGTTCATACCGCATTTTGCGTCCAAGACTCACCACCTGAGACAACTACTGAAAGAGAAAAACGTATTCAAATGGTCCAGCGAGGAACAAGAAGAGTTTGAAGCCTTGAAACAAGAGATCTGTCAGGCAGTACCCCTCAAGGGATTCGACCAGGAGGCCCTATCCATACTGACCACGGATGCAAGCGACAAGGGATTAGGTGCTGTATTGATGCAGAAGTCGCGAGAGGGAGAAATCTCCACGGTCAGCTTTGCCTCAAGGTCGTTAGCACCCAACGAAGAAAAGTTCAGGGTAATAGAAAAGGAGATGCTGGCAGTGGTATGGGCCAATGGAGCGTTTCAGGCAGTTCTTATGGGGTTCCAGCTTCCTGCTTCGCACGGACCACAAGCCACTAGTAAAGGTCCTCACCTCTAGCGGACACGCCCATGCGACGCCCCGCATAGCAAAGATGACCTTGAGATTACTAGACTATGTGTACGAAGTAGAATACATTCAAGGAAATAGGAACAGAGTGGCTGACTTTCTAAGCAGAGCGGCGGCAATGGAGAGAGCGGAAGACCAAGAACCCTCCGGATGGGAAGGTTACATGGTGGCGTTCACACAAGACCATGAAATGGTAATCAGCGAGAAGGAATGGGAAGAGGCGTACACCCAAGATGAAGCGATGGAGGCAGTAAAAGGCTACCTGACTCATGGGTGGCCGGACAAGAGATACCTCGACAATAGTTTAAAGAAGTTCTGGGAAGTTCGAGAGGAATTGTCGATAGGAGACAACCCAGCGTTCTTGCTGAGAGGGGACAAAGTTGTCCCTCAGCAAAACCTAGTGGAACACCTCCTAACTATCCTCCACGAGGGACACCTCGGGATTGTGAAGACCAAAGCCAGGGCAAAGCAAGCGTATTGGTGGCCCGCCATGGATAGCCAAGTGGAAAGACACGTAAGATCGTATGAACCATGCAGCAGGGCAGACAAGACACAGACCCTGCTGAGACCACCCCTGGGGAAGTTCACTGTCCCCTCAAGCCCGTGGGAAATGTTATCAGTGGACATCTTGGGACCCATCCTAAATATAAATGGAGTGCCGAAAAATGTCATAGTATTGGTGGACCGGTATTCCAAGTGGCCGGAGGTGGAAGTGCGAGAGTGTAAGGATCCAAGCGTAGTTTCCGCAGGAGTGCCAGGAACCGTAGACAAGCCCAACCCGCCCCCCCCTGCACCTATTGCGTCTATCAAGAACTAGAACACAATGGTGGTATGGAGGTAAAGAAGGGAACAAAACAAGGAAAGGAAGGGGAAAAACAGGACTCCTCGGACTGGTATCCCTCAGGGTGGAAACCGGCACTAAAAGGAATGGGTTAGGTTAATACAGAACAACAGAAAATAAACAATAATCATTAGATACCTAGACTATCTATCATTACCTAGAAGACATCAAGTTGGCTCTTGGGTCTACAGGTCGACTTGTTATCTGTCGCAATACTGAACCATGCCACGATTTGAAAACCTGAGGTCTGTCTATTAAAGCAAAGGAAGCTATTTCTCTTGGTTTCTTAAGGTTATATGTAAGGATTGTAAATTACTGTTCTCTTACCATGCAGTGCAAATAGGTGATCTGAATATCAAGATTGTAGCAATTGCGGATTGTCTATTATCTTATCTGAAAATGTACTAATGCCCATGTAAGAAATCACAATATAGTTTGCATAGTAGTATTAGTAAATGAGGAGCAAATAGCGCTTTACCCATTCTTCATGCCCTTGCACTGTCACGAATGCCAGCCTCCAAAATAGACACCAGTGAGTCCAAAAACAAAATAGGACCACAACTTTCACAATCCCCCTAGAGAACCCCAACACCCACACTCCGCAAGTCCGGCCGATCGACGGAACAAAAGTGTCCGGCCTACGGGCGGAACCGCAAAACCCAGGCGAAGGATCCCCTCAGGACGGGAGAGAAGACAGCCGGCTCAGGAGGAAGGAAATATACAGAGAATCGGGTCCGTCCAATATAGCTGTGAAGACGGTGGTCCGTCGAGTAGCTCGGGAGGACAGAGGCGATTAGGAATGCACAAGATGTGTATCCAAGGATTAGTCAGAGGACACTCTAAACTCGATAATCGGCAAAAGGAACAAATAATGAGCAGAGTGCTGAGGACGCCAAAACACGAACAGCTAGGAAACAACGGAGAGGGCTCAGTGGAAGTTACGTGCCGCAAAGGGAACACGAAAACACTAGAACGCGAAGCCCAGAGTTTAGGGGAAGTCAGGCTTTAGGCTCTTGCCGGACCCACCGCGCATGCGCGTTTCTGGGCCGCCATCTTTGTCTGACAGCGCAAACTGGCCGGAGAACTGCCAGGCGTGACAGAGAGACAGTGGACACAGAAGCAGAGCTTTCATTCTTGACCGCCACGTTTGTGAGGGAAGGGATCCTCAAGGTGATCACCTGTGATAATGGACCACAATTTGTATCAGCGAAATGGGACGCTTTTATGGTCCGAAACGGAATATAAGTCAAACATACCCCAATTTACCACCCAGCGGGGAACGTATTAGCAGAAAGATTCAACAGAGTAATAATGAGAGCAGTGCAGGCCGCGATCAGTGCTGGACCAGATTGGGAAAAGGAGCTCCTGAAGAGGTTGTGGGCGTACCGCATCACTCCAGCCAGCACGGGGTACAACCCTTTCAGAATACTGCGAGGGCGAGATCCCTTCACGAAAGACAATCTGGCATGGAAACATCTAATAGTCCAGATTAAGTGGTCACCAGCGGTGGTATGTAGGAACATGGAAAGAGCACAAACCTTGTACTCTGAACACTACAACAAAAGGTGGAACGTCCGTGAAGTGACCCTAGAAAAGGGCGAGTGGGTAAGAGTGAAGCGGGCGGTGAAGAAGAAGAAGGGCGACAGCAAGTTCACACCACCGTTGCAAGTGGTAGAACCATATGCCAGATCGGCTCTACTCAGCGATGGCAAGGTGTGGTCGCAAGACAGGATGGCAAGGTGCAGTAAAATCCTGAAGTGGGAGATTCCGGAAAAGAGACGAATTAGCTGAGAGAGGAGAACGGAGAAGAGCAAATGAGGAGCAGGACGTGTCAAGTGATCAAGTGCGTTGGGAAAGCGAAGAAGGCCTACACCACCGGGAAGAAGAAGAAGAAGTCGGAAGAACCAAACCACCGACGCCAAGGGGTCAAGTTAGTGAAAGACTCTGTAGAGAACTGAGAGGGCAGTGTGAAAAAAGGCATCAAAATTGATATCACCAGGGAGAAAACGACATATAGAAGGCACAACAATCAATTAAAAAGTACAAAATTTTGTTTTTTTGATTAAGTATATATACTCAGAATAAAAACATTTAAATTCGAATACAAAAACAGATAATACATTCGACCTATTCTAATTATAAAAAACAATAATTGACATACAAAATAAAATAATCAATAACACAATTAATTATAAGTTCATAAAACAGTGGCAAACAAATGTAATCTTCGACGCGCGTTTCGGCGTTTTAACAAGAACGCCTTCTTCAGGAGCCACATATAAAATCTGAAAGACATATATAAAGCAAATTAAAATCATCATTAGGAGAGACACACTCGCCTCTCAACAAAGTCTTATTACATGGACATCATAATATTAGAAACTGCCTTACATATCGAAGACTCCCTACTTGTGTAGCCGAACTGTAGAGCTACAAAAGGTACAAACTATAGTTTATTATATTTGAGCAGTGGTGTAATTATACATATAAAGGTCCTGTAAGATGATCAGACCTTTAACTCAATTATATTGCCTTATGAACGTACCCGGTAAGTGAGAAGCATAGTATTCCAAACCGGATATCTGTAACAATATCTAAGCAATAAACGGGTAATTAGAATTAGGTAACTAAGGTGTCATTCTTGCAAGTAAAAGTATATATCCTATGGGACACTACTTGCAAAACGCACCGATGGATGTTGTTAAGTACTATCTTTATTCTAATTGTTCAGTGTGCTCAATGTTTGCTAGGTTTTATCAGGGATGTTGCTGATTTAAGCATGATTGTTGGCACAATGTCCTTACCAAGAAGTGAAATGTACTACGTAGTTCCAAATGATGGCTGGAACACAGGAGAACACTCCGTTCCTAATCGTGGGGACGGTTGAGGGACTCTGGTCCTTATTGTTATACACAACCATCCAGCCGAAATACTAAACAGCAAAGAAGATAAACACTTAATGCCTTTCTGGTATTAAATAAAACTCGTTTATAGACATGATACATTTATATCGGACTTTAGATGTACAATTCTTACCTAATATTGGTCGGTTCAGTGCATAAAAGAAAACGTTTGTAAGGTCATCCAATCAATATCGGTGCTATAGATCAAATGGATATAAAAGAATGACCAGACGATTACTTAAGCACAAGTGGTAGCAGGGTGACCACCACAATATTATTACCGAATATGTGCAGATTCTTACCTACAACATGCAACCAAGAGGTTGCCACTTTTAAAGCAAAACGGCTCTTCCTAGATATGGCGCTCGTTGCTTTTGGGAAATTTCTTTAAAACTGCGGACGTAAAATTAAACCAAGCCTACAGTTAATATCTTGTTTGAATAAACAAAAGCGAACGAGAATGTCAGAAGTGAGCACGACGAAAATACTGTAAACACAGATGATTAAACGCTGCCTTAACAAGGACCATCCTACTATTAACCAGGCATCAAAATGCTCATAAGTATATTGATCGTAACACCCGAATAATTAAATGATGTAACCGGCATGAACCAGGGCGATTCAACAGAAAGGGTCCAACTGTTATCAAGGCGTAGTGGGTGCTCATAAATATATTACGCGTGTAGCCTGACTGATTAAATAAAATAACAAGCGTAAAATGCAAAGTGTCACAACCACGAAATAAGAAGGGGGTAGTGACAGGATTCAATGGGGTGTGCAGACTGACTAAATCTATAGCTCAAAATGAATGTGGTGGAAATAGGCGCCAAACTTACCAAGGAGTAGTCGGCTAAGTTGGTATATATACACGGGAACACGGTCAATAAATCTGCTCCCTTAGCGATGTCTTTAGAGCTGAGTGATAAAATAAAGAGCTGGAATCACGGATAGGAACGAAAAAGTGTACCTTAGTTCCAAGGTATGGGACAGGTTAGCAAAGGGGGGAGAGCCGTTCGCTTACCGAAAGCTGTCTTGGATGCAGCGTTAGCATCAACCTGCGGGCGTTCCGATCGGTGGATTCCTGGCGTCCCGCAGCCGTTGGAAATGATAATCAATTAACGGGTACGCCTATCTTTTCTTAAATAGGTATGACGTCCCTTATTTCAATTGGTTCGCCGCGATCACTTCTACATGACGAGAGTTCTCGGTTTAGGTAATATAGAAAGAGGACTACATGGCGCGTATCACCGGATCACTTTAAATGAATACAAAAGAGGGACTGCACAGCGCGGGTGTCCTAAACTGCAGTGATATGTGCTACAGAGTAGCAATCTATGTATACAAAGATACAATTCAAAGGATACGGACTATTTAACGTAGTACGAGTCAGCGAATAACAGTAACACTGCTAAGAATGTCGGGGGATCGTCGACATCCCCACAGACATTGGGAGTTATGTTACAAGGGAACACATATCAGCACTATTCATGTTGCAACAACAGATTTTATGTGACATTCGAAAATTATCACATAATATTTTATAAGGAGAACTGTGTGATGTTGTCCTAGGGGAGATATTACAGCTAAAACGGACTATGACACATGGGAGTGACTTTATGACAATACTGCCAAATCTGTCATGCCTACCCCTAGAGGCAGATGGCATTCTCCCAAGGGATTTCATTATTTAATCCCCTTTTATGTGTGTCTAAAACAAAAATCCAAAAAAACTTCACGTTTTTTCCTTATGGCGCACCCTCCTTTACTGTCTGGAGTCTTGATCTTTTCTAGGATGCGCCAGTGTACATCCTCTGGTTTGTGATTTAAATCCAGAAAGTGTTTCACAAGTGGTGCGTTCAGTTTCTGCGTTTTGATTGCTGATCTATGTTCAGTGAGACGTGTTTGGATGGATCTACACGTCTCACCAACATATCCCATACCACATGGGCAACAGATGAAATAGACCACATTCGTGGTTTTGCAATTCCACAGGTCATGAGCCTTAGAAGTATAACCATTATGGGTGAATGATTCACCACCCAAAATGGTCTTACAGCATTTGCAGGAGGAGCATGGAACTGTGCCTCGTACTGGTAAATTAGTTAATAATGACCTTTGGGTTTGCTCACCATTCTGTTGTTTAGAGTTAAATTTCGAATGGACTATTTTATCTTTCAAGTTCCTGTTTCTCCTGTGCGCAAATAAAGGTTTAATTAAGGCGGGAGTGGAGGATGGATTGCAATTCAAGATATGCCAGTTGGCATTGATGATTTGCCTAATCCGTTCATTCATGGTTGAATGGGTAGTGACACACACAATGCGGTCATTCACCTGCTTTTCTTTGGGGGTAAGTAACGCGTCACGATCGAAGAATCTTGCACGTTTGTATGAATTCCGTATTAGTCTATGCGGGTATCCGCGCTCACAGAATTTTGTGCGCATAATTGCTGCCTGTTTATCATAATCTTGTAAATTAGTGCAATTCCTGCGCACCCTGAGGAATTGTGAGAAGGGGATACTCTCTACTTGACATTTTGGATGGAAACTACTGAAGTGCAGCAGGGTGTTTCGTGCTGTTTTTTTCGTGAATAGATCCACCTCCAATTTATTCACATTGACTCGGATGAGAAGGTCTAGAAACTCAACCTGGTTCTCATTGTAATGCCATCGATAGCGAATATATACATGTCCAGGTTTGAGGAACGCTTCATAGACAATGAAGTAGCACCATTCTTTGAGTCAATTTCCCATTGGTCCAGATATATCGATGACATCTTTTTTATCTGGACCAATGGGAAAGACACTCTTCTTGAGTTCTTAGAGTGGATCAATTTAACAGATAGCAATCTCAAATTCACTGCTCATTACAATGAGAACCAGGTTGAGTTTCTAGACCTTCTCATCCGAGTCAATGTGAATAAATTGGAGGTGGATCTATTCACGAAAAAAACAGCACGAAACACCCTGCTGCACTTCAGTAGTTTCCATCCAAAATGTCAAGTAGAGAGTATCCCCTTCTCACAATTCCTCAGGGTGCGCAGGAATTGCACTAATTTACAAGATTATGATAAACAGGCAGCAATTATGCGCACAAAATTCTGTGAGCGCGGATACCCGCATAGACTAATACGGAATTCATACAAACGTGCAAGATTCTTTGATCGTGACGCGTTACTTACCCCCAAAGAAAAGCAGGTGAATGACCGCATTGTGTGTGTCACTACCCATTCAACCATGAATGAACGGATTAGGCAAATCATCAATGCCAACTGGCATATCTTGAATTGCAATCCATCCTCCACTCCCGCCTTAATTAAACCTTTATTTGCGCACAGGAGAAACAGGAACTTGAAAGATAAAATAGTCCATTCAAAATTTAACTCTAAACAACAGAATGGTGAGCAAACCCAAAGGTCATTATTAACTAATTTACCAGTACGAGGCACAGTTCCATGCTCCTCCTGCAAATGCTGTAAGACCATTTTGGGTGGTGAATCATTCACCCATAATGGTTATACTTCTAAGGCTCATGACCTGTGGAATTGCAAAACCACGAATGTGGTCTATTTCATCTGTTGCCCATGTGGTATGGGATATGTTGGTGAGACGTGTAGATCCATCCAAACACGTCTCACTGAACATAGATCAGCAATCAAAACGCAGAAACTGAACGCACCACTTGTGAAACACTTTCTGGATTTAAATCACAAACCAGAGGATGTACACTGGCGCATCCTAGAAAAGATCAAGACTCCAGACAGTAAAGGAGGGTGCGCCATAAGGAAAAAACGTGAAGTTTTTTGGATTTTTGTTTTAGACACACATAAAAGGGGATTAAATAATGAAATCCCTTGGGAGAATGCCATCTGCCTCTAGGGGTAGGCATGACAGATTTGGCAGTATTGTCATAAAGTCACTCCCATGTGTCATAGTCCGTTTTAGCTGTAATATCTCCCCTAGGACAACATCACACAGTTCTCCTTATAAAATATTATGTGATAATTTTCGAATGTCACATAAAATCTGTTGTTGCAACATGAATAGTGCTGATATGTGTTCCCTTGTAACATAACTCCCAATGTCTGTGGGGATGTCGACGATCCCCCGACATTCTTAGCAGTGTTACTGTTATTCGCTGACTCGTACTACGTTAAATAGTCCGTATCCTTTGAATTGTATCTTTGTATACATAGATTGCAACTCTGTAGCACATATCACTGCAGTTTAGGACACCCGTGCTGTGCAGTCCCTCTTTTGTATTCATTTAAAGTGATCCGGTGATACGCGCCGTGTAGTCCTCTTTCTATATTACCTAAACCGAGAACTCTCGTCATGTAGAAGTGATCGCGGCGAACCAATTGAAATAAGGGACGATTACGTCATACCTATTTAAGAAAAGATAGGCGTACCCGTTAATTGATTATCATTTCCAACGGCTGCGGGACGCCAGGAATCCACCGATCGGAACGCCCGCAGGTTGATGCTAACGCTGCATCCAAGACAGCTTTCGGTAAGCGAACGGCTCTCCCCCCTTTGCTAACCTGTCCCATACCTTGGAACTAATGTGGTAAATAAATAAATAATACCCTATTTTTGAATGTATAAATGAATAACAGATAGCTCAATAAATAAGAGTCAAGATTCGAGGTAGTAGGAGTTTCGCAGGTTTATTACAGCATAAAGGACAGGAACAGGACAACCTGCATAGGAATAGGATGGCAGGGCCCAGCAGCGCTGCTGGTGTCAGGATCGGGACAAGGGAAAGGAGGACTTTTTTAATAACAGTGCATGAACATATATACATAACGCAAACACATAGCATTACATTGCAGTAGGCGTAGCAGTGGGTGGAGCAAAAGACGTGACGCGTAGCAGTCGCGAAAGATAAGGGTGAAAAGAGGTGTAACAGGGCGTATACATAGACATGTGATGCAAACGTAACAGAATATGTCATGAATGGGGCGGAAACCATGGAGGGGGCTACCTGAGGAGCCGGGACCTCTAACCTGATGGTGCGCGCAAACTAGCAATGACGTATCACTAGGAGAAGCTGGGGGCTATGAACTCTGTGCTAGGAGCAGAGACTGAAGTCTGGAGAGTCAGGGCGACATGTACCTAAGCAGTATCTAGTATCTGATGTTTAGGGAACATGTTGATATAAACTAGAAGTCAGGAGGGGAAAGGCTAACAGACACTAAGACTGGACCATGCATTATTCTACATGTAGTGCGTGATGAAGAATATGAAATGACCATTAAATGCAGTATTTCTCTAACGTGGAGACGTGAAGGCTAGACAATGACGGAAACTATTGATGCAGTTCAGTAGCTTAGGAATGCAGAGAAGGAGGACTGAACTGATAACTGGATTCATAACATACTTTTGGCAGACTCAGAGGCAGAGCCAGGCTGAACCGGGCACTGCAAGGCAGGAAGTAAGTGAAGGGTCGAGGATACAGGTGGGGGCTGTATCGCTCCTCAGCGAAGTTTCAGGAGACAGGAGCTGAATCTGGTGTCCAGGCCCTTTTGAGGCCTAGAAACGGGGACTTTACAATGGAATAACGTGCACACTGAGAAACGTGGCAACGTAGCTTTACATAGGCCTGATATTCGTAGTATTCACGAGAACTGGAAACTGGCATACTAGAGGTGGACACAACTATAATTGCGTCTTTAATCAAACATGGGGAATGCATATGCATATTTAATCATGCACACATAACATATGATGGATGATACGTAGGGACACAGAACATGGCAAAATTTACTTTTCCACATTCCCTCCTTGTCACTACGTTTCCATCAGGAAACATCAATATTCATGATACCATCTATCATTTCATACAGTATCATTTGCTCGTCTCGAATTATCCTGGAACGGGATTTAGAACGGGGCTTGGGACTAGGAATACAAGAGGTAGCACAAATGCCGCAAATCGCAGGGCCACATTGTATACAGAGACAGCAGCTGAATATGATCGCTACTGCAATACCTAGGAAGGACAAGACTTTCCATCCCCAGGCGGAAATTATATTCCAGAACCAACCGGACCATGTCCAGGTGCCTGGATCTTGGTGTAACAGATGGGCAATTTTATGGAGTCTGGTTATAGCTGAATAAACAGACGGCGCGTTATTTGGAATGAAAATGCAGCAACTAGATCCGATGACTCTACAGGCCCCGCCCCTATCGGCCAGTATGACGTCAAGGACGAGACGATTTTGCAAAACGACAAATCTCATAGCAGATTGCTCTTCGGTTAAGTTACCTAGAGCAGAGGCAGTCTCATTTACTACAGCTTCGAGGGTTCTAGTTAACCTACGGATTAGCTTACTATTCTGGATAGGTCCTATAAAGAAAAAGAAACCTCTATTGAAATCTGTATACTGTTCTAGAGCGGTTTCAGTATAATCGACAATTGGGGACTCCCTTTTATGTCTAATGTGTACTAGATGTGTGTTTCTGTGATAATCAGGCGGGGCTAGGAAAACAGGTGGCAGTAGGAAGGCAATGTAACAGGTTCCCTCCCAATCGAGGGGCAGACGAACATATGCAGTTTGACCACAAATAAAATAAGAATGACGTGAAGCTTTGAAAACAGATTTCCCACTGTCACTATATTTGACAATAGTAGTACATTCACTATGTCCTACATGTACAGAACCATAATTTCGGACACATAATTCGCCTTTGACTGGTAGTACTGAAATAGCAGGTAGGTCTGGAGTAGAATCAGACTGGACATTCAGGACCATGAAATTCGACGAGTAATTACCTAAATTATACACTTCATTTTCTAGATCTAAGCCTGTTCTGTGGGGAAGACCTTGCTTGTCTGGAAAACATGTACTGTTAAGAAAAGACATATCTGTTGAGGATGACGTTAACGTGGACCATGCTCCACACGAACCATTATGTGAAAATGGATAAGGAAAAAGTGGCAGAACTCCCTTCGGTATCTGGAAAGGGGGGAGTCGACCACACACCCAACAATTAGTGGCATTGCTGGACTGGTGTGAGTAATGTAACATGCGGATGAATGAGTTATTTAGCATAGCGAGGCGGTAAGAGAGTTCATGAGGAGGCAGATCACTAAACGTGTGCTCTACTGTAGCATTAGCAGACTTATTTACATGAGGAACTGGAAGATACAGGTAAAATGCATAACTGGTGCAGGAAATCATAATGCTGAGAAATAATATGAAACATAGAAAAACGATACATCGGATTGAGTTTTGACTAACTCTCTCACTATGGGGGTCTATTTTATACATGTCAGAAACAGTCTAACCGTTTCACCTAGGGGAGGACTTAGACAATCAAACTGACTGACTTATTTTACTAGACCTTAACTTGAGTTTATACTCCTGTTGCGGAGTTTTCTCTAACAGGGGAGGGTTTGTAGCAATGTCTTTTGCGGGACAGTCCTTGAGAACAATATTTTGGCAATCCTTCAAATCCTGGGAAATGTTCTTTAAGACGGGTTTCAGTCCATTAAATTGTTTGACATGAGAAAGGTGCACCCAGCCTTTGCGACCTTCCAACTTCACGGCTGTACGGGTGGTGAGGAGGACCTGTCGGGGCTCTTTCCAGCGAGGCTCCAGCGGACTTGATCTGTCAAAATTCCTCACCATCACCATGGATCCTGGAACGATTTCATGCGGTGCCACCTCGGTATTGTCTGGAAATGCGGCGGCAACCTGTGAACGACATGAGTTGAGGGCAGACATCAAGGAAGCTAGGTAATCTGTCAGCATATTACTTGAAACATCGGTAATACTTCGGGGTCTAGGAGTACCCCACATGTTAGGGGGGCGGCCGAAAACGACCTCATACGGGGACAGACCTGATCTGGAATGTGCAACCATGCGCATATAAAATAAAGCAACTGGTAGAGCTACCAGCCAGTCCACACCTTTCTCTTTACACACTTTTGCAATTCGGATTTTCAGAGTCTGGTTATGTCTCTCTACGAGACCGGCTGCTTCAGGATGGCGTACACAATGAAACTTCCACTGGTACCCTAACAACAGGGAAACATGCTTCATGAGTTCAGATGAGAATGGCTGACCGTTGTCAGAATATACGACTCTAGGGAGTCCATAACGGGGGAAGAACTCACGAACCAACTGCTTGGCAGTGGTCGCGGCTGTGTAATCTGGGACTGGATATGCTTCTGTCCACCTGGACAAAGCGCATACAACTACAAGGGCATACTTGAAACCTCGACATCGCTCCATCTGAATATAATCCATCTGGAGGACTTCAAAAGGGTGGTCAGGGGGCTGGAATCCACCTTGTTCCACCGGGACACTTTTACCTGGATTAAACTGACAACATATCATACAGGTACGGACTTTCTGCTTGGCTGCAGCTCGTAAATGCTTGTTAAACCAAATATTCTGGATACTGTCTAACATAGCTTTTTCTCCTAAATGTGCTGGACTATGTGCGGTATTAATAATGACTTGAACCATAGAGTCGGGGAGAAACCATGTGGCTCTACCCTTTGTTAACCATCCTTGATCTGTCTGGACCCCTCCTTGTTCGGACCATTTCTTGATTTCTTCGGGAGTAGCATGTAACTGGATATCTATGACATCTTTTGTAGGGTCCTTAACTGTCATACATGTAATCGGATCTGGAGTGTGTGTCATGTTAACTGAAATGTCTGGAGTCTGTGCTGTAAACTTGGCTGTGCGATCTGCTAAATCGTTACCTTGAGAAATAATGTCAGTAACTTTCGTATGTGCTTTGCACTTCATGATAGCGATAGATGTCGGTAAGTGTATGGCATCTAACAGAGCTTGAATAAGGAGACCATGCTGAATCTTGGTTCCATGAGAAGTCATGAAACCTCTCTCCTGCCAGAGCACTCCGAAGTCGTGTACAACTCCAAATGCGTAGCGTGAATCTGTGTAAACATTAACTTTCAAGTTCTTGGCGTGTATGCAGGCTTGTGTCAGAGCAACTAGCTCTGCTGCTTGAGCGGACAGGGTGTCAATACGGTGTGTTTCAATAACTTCAGTATCAGTAGTCACTGCATACGCGGCGACTAGTTCTCCTGTACTTGTTCTCATACATGAACCATCCACATAAAGTGTCAGGTCGGGGTCTGGTAACGGAATATCTGTCAGATCTTGTCTTGGCTTTGTCGTAATGTTAACTACTTCCACACAGTCATGTGTGGCAGAATTCGAAGTAACTGATGGTAACAGTGTAGCAGGGTTCAGGATGTTGCAGCGTCTGATTTCTATGTGTGGCTGGAACAGTGTCAATTCATAACCTGTTAAACGTGCAATTGTCAAGTGCTGAGTCTGTGTTCGGTTTAAAAGAACTTCCACAGAGTGTGGAACCTGTACTGTCAGGAAATGTCCTAAGACTATGGAATCACTTTGCCTGATAGCTAGGGCTGTGGCTGCAACTGACTTGAGGCACGCAGGCAGAGCCTGGGCTACAGGATCTAATGTGCTCGAAAAATAAGCACAGGGCTTGTATTGTCCTGCTTGATCTTGTGTGAGAACAGATAATGCTGTACCTTCGCGTTCAGTGACGAAAAGTGTAAAAGGCTTACTGTAGTTCGGTGTCGCTAGAACTGGAGCTTGGCATAGGGCTTTCTTTAACTCATTGAAACTAAGTGTATGTTCAGATGTCCAAGGGAGGACAGTCGATACGGCTGCCTCCTGTGTCGTTAACTGTATCAGTGGCTTGGCTAGAAATGCATACTGAGGAATCCATTGTCTGCAGTAAGAAGTGAGGCCGATAAAAGCACGTACCTCCTTCTGGGTCTTGGGCTGAGGAAGACTCGCTATTAACTGGATACGGTCTGGTGTCAACTGCCTACCCCTCTTGGACAGTAAGTGTCCTAAGTAGACCACTTGCTGGACACAGAATTGAAGCTTAGAAGGGGACACCTTGTGCCCCATCTCGGCTAGGAAATACAAGACTGTAAGGGATGCTTGCTCGCAAGCACGTTCAGAACGGGCTGTGATCAGTAGATCATCGACATACTGGAGCAGGGCAGTGTCAGTTGGCATGTGAATGTTGTCTAGTTGTCTCTTGAGTGCTTGACTGTAAATGCTAGGGCTTTCTGTGAAACCTTGAGGAGCGCGTGTAAACATATAGCTCCTTCCATTTAAACAAAATCCGAAAAGGAACTGGCTGTCTGGATGAATAGGGACACTGAAAAACGCGTTCTTGAGGTCTATGACAGTGAAGAACGTGGCTTCGGAATCAATGGCTGTTAATAGGGAAGAGATGTCTGGAACGACTGGGTACTGAGGAATAATACATTTATTAAGTTCTCGTAAGTCAATCACTAATCGATATACTGGGGGTGCATTTGGATCAGTACGTTTCATGACTGGAATGATCGGAGAATTGCATACATTGGAGTCAGTTTCTACAACCACTCCTTGAGCCATGAGCTCGTCAATAATTTTGGATAAGGCTGCTACAGCCTCAGGTGGCAATCTGTACTGTCTGATTCGTGGTAACACTACACCTGGCTTGAGAGTCACACGATAGGGTGTGATTTGCATGTAACCTACATCAGTTGGACCTTGCGCCCATAAGTGCTGCGGAACATTAGACAATCTGGGATCAAAATCTCGTAATACATAGTGACCCTTAAAGTCACGTAGGAACAATCGTATTCCCTCTGGGGAACAGCATATAACTGCACCTAACTCTTTCAGTGTTTTAATGCCTAATAGATTTTCTGGACATGACTTAGTAAGTAACAGATCAGTAGTGCGGGCCAATGGACCTACTTCTAGAGAAACTGGCTTTGAAATCTCATTTACGATAGGTTTTCCTGAAAATCCAAGGGAAACATTTCTTGAGCCTGAGAGCGGAGCCCCTGGAACTTCGGCGTGACTAATTGTGGTCCTACTTGCCCCTGTATCAATCAAAAACTTTCTATCTTTCCCTAATACTTGACTGTGAACATAGGGACCTTCTTGATCTACAGGTATCTCGATGAGAGGCAAGCCTACCTCCCTCTCTAGGCTGTTTCATGAATACTGTTGGTACTCTGGATACTCAGACTGTGCATACTGGTACATCTGCTGTGTGACATGCTGTGTTGCAGCGATGGGCTGCGGTGCTGTAACTGTCTGTGGCGCATTCTGTGGCTGAAGAATCTGTGAAACTTGTTCTTGTCTAGGCGGACGTGGTCTTTCTTTAGTCTTACCAGTAGCTATGTTGTGTTTCAGAACTGCACACTCGTTTATAAAATGACCTGGCTGTTTACAATAATTGCAGTTCCCTTTAACGGGAGCTGCAGCATGACTGGCTTGATTTGGACCCCTCTTCTGACTGTCTTGAGGAACAGATTGTGCAACTAGTACTTTCATTTTCGTGTCTTTCATACGTTTTCTTTCGTGTTCTTGCTCTTCTCTGATTCTGTTCTGGTGGTATTGGAGCATCTGCAACATCTGGGACGGGGTATTAGCTTGCCAGGTACTTTCGACTTTCAAAACTCGATTTTTAATTTGTGGACTTGAATTCTCGACTAATTTAGTAACAAAAAGGTGAGGGTATGACTCACTACTTGTCTTGAGGCCACTGTTGATGCTAAAACATTTTTCAAATCTAGAATAAAAATCACTAATATCTTCGTCTTGTTTCTGTTTACAGGCTGAGATTGCATCCCAGTCTTCTTTTCTAGTTGTCAATAATCTGGGTAAAACTTGTATTAATAATTCAGGTAATTCTTTACATTTATCCCCGAGACCGGTACCTGGTACTCGTGCCTTATCTTCAGCTTCTAGAACTGCCCAATCGATCTTTTTCTCTCCCACCTCCCATTCTTTTTCCTTGAGCTTTTCATACACCCCTGCGGGCAGCAGAACTTTTAACATTTTAATTATATCTGGATACGTGTATTCTCCCATACGGAGCATGTCTTTTAATTCTCTATGGAACCCTGCTGGATCTTTGTCATGACAGGGAATTAATTTCTTCATCTCGAGGAGTTCCATCTTTGTAATTGGAGTGTAAACAAACACTCGTTCTAGTTCGCCACCCGTTCCTCTAACTGGGTGGACTTCTCGTAACGGATTCTGTCTCTCCATGTAAAATGGTTTACTTTCTGGGGGTGAGACATGAACAAAATGCGGGTTCAAAAACGTTCTATATTTGTGACGCTGTTCTAGAATGACACTAATTAAATCGGTACCTAGACCTTTCCATCTATACTGGAGTAACTCGTTCAGGATATCATGTAACGGGCCTGGATCAGAGTGTTGACCTTCATACAATGTAATGAGGTGCTGGATCATATACATACCCACCAGTCGTTGCTCGGCTGGGGGCAGTTTCAGAAACATTTGTGCCACTATTTCGTCTGGAAAAGTGGTAGAATCAGTAATCCATCGGACTGCTGATCGGGCTAGTTCTTGTTCATGCATGGTACTTAACTCACTGTAACCGATTCGTGATTTCAGAATGTGATCGGTAGCTTGGAATACTTGTTCTAGAGAACCTTGTTCTGGTGCTGGATGATGGAAAGTAGACTTGTGTTCTAGGCGTAAACGGCGATCTGGAAATCTAGATTTTCCTACATACGCTATTCTGGCGGGATTCTCGTCGTCTAACTCTTCAGGATCAGAGTTACTTTCTTTCTCGCTTACTTGTGCTTCTTTACGCTGTTCGTGTAACTTTATTATTTCTTTACGGATTTTCTTGTACATACTCTCCATAGCACCGACGGTCTTGTGCTTACCCTCGGCTATATTATCACTCCACCTTGTCAGGATTTTCATTTCGGCTTGATCTTTAGACGGGTAATCTTGTTCTCTTATTAGACAGTTAATCAGAAACTTTAATATCATGAGCTGGATCTCGGCTTTCCTTTGAGACATGGCCTCGCTAATGCTTTCTGGATCATCCCCTGTACGGATGAAACGATATATTCTGTCTAGATCTTCTTTCATATTCGGTAAGGTGACTAGATACTCGGCCACCTTTCTTACGCGGAATGAATATAAAACCATATTATCCTCGCCTGGGACTGGATCATAGCCGCATTCGGCAAGGGATTTTCTTATTTCTGCTACAGTCTGATGTCTGGGCGTACGCTGTGACGCTTGTGCATGTAATTCGGCTGTCGTTAAACGCTTGTGTGGCGGCGGGGTTTGAGGAGTACCTCCCCCTGCGGCCCCTAAACTAGAGTCGTCTACTGAGGCTCTTCGTCCTGGCAGAGTGGGAAATGGAAATGTAGGCTGGACTTGTATGGCGGGCTGGACCGGGGGTACCGTAACAGGTACTCCGGTGTCTGGAGGAGCGGGAAGTGCCTGATTTACAGGGACTGGCGGAGCGCGAACAGGATTTGCATATTCTGGGACTGTGTCGTCCAAATAGGACGAAATAAAAATATCAGCTGCGGTCTGTTTGTGACGTAGCTTGGTCGGAACTAATGGTGGCGGGAAATTACTGGATGCCTCTGGGGTCGCTTTTGGCAAGCCCTCGGCAAGGAGAGGATACATACCCCTAATAAGGGCATGCCTCTGTCTGTCTGACTGTTCGGCTTTGACTTGTTCACCTATCTCGATTAGTTCTTTTTCTTGTGCTCGTTCTAAGGATTCTCTACTTAATTCTGACTTTCTGATTTCCTTTTCAGTTCTTTTATGAGCTTCTTTGCGCCATAACTCGATGGCATCTTTCTGTGACTGTCTGGCTTTCTTTTTCCATAATGCCTCTTCTACTCGCATGATGCACTCGGCATCCCATGTACCCGATACGGGCCATCTATACTTTTCCTCTAACTGTTTGGTATACTCTACCCATAAATCTAGATACAATATGGCACTTATGCCATGCTTCTGATACATAAAATGACCTGGACTGTCCCTAGGCGGAACTGGAACTGCTGCTTCCAGCAGACCCTTTCTGGTTTTTAACTGACGTAATTTCGAAAAGAGCGGCATGACTGAACTATAATCTAGACACAATACAATACACAATAAACACGATACTTATTCCCCATTCATACCACGACATTAAAATACATGAAGAACATTTAAAAATAACAGTTCGAACAGAATACTACCTGGAATACGGAACACAGAATACATGAATTTTCTCGAGAACAGAACTGACTAGAACAGGAACTAGATGCACTGCTGAAACAGTACGAAACTTACCGGTCTCATAAAGAGACACGTCAGGACCCGCATCCACCGAAGTGGACACTTCGTTTGTGGGTCTGTGTACCACCAACCCACGGACCAGAGTCAATTAGATTGACCCTGTCTAGATACTACCCCAGTAACGGTACTCACCGGGCAGCAAGAACGGAAGGCCTCGGACTGGACTGGACTGCTACGACGACGGACGACGAACTTCGGACTTCAGTTACGGGTGGGCCTCCGTATACCTCGGACCTTGGACTCTCGGCTTGGGCTCTGGTCGGGACTCGCCGCGTTCCTCCACCGTCTCGTTTGGATGCTGGACCGCCTCCTCCGTCTCCTCCGTGGGCCTGAGGGATACTTGAAGCAGAAATATCTGCCGGTGCGCAGAAGAGTTCCGTCACGACTGCAGAGGGTCAGGGGGTCGGCGTGGCTTCACCGACGCGTGGGGAAAGGGCAAGTCCCTGTTCGGGCGCCATTATGTGGTAAATAAATAAATAATACCCTATTTTTGAATGTATAAATGAATAACAGATAGCTCAATAAATAAGAGTCAAGATTCGAGGTAGTAGGAGTTTCGCAGGTTTATTACAGCATAAAGGACAGGAACAGGACAACCTGCATAGGAATAGGATGGCAGGGCCCAGCAGCGCTGCTGGTGTCAGGATCGGGACAAGGGAAAGGAGGACTTTTTTAATAACAGTGCATGAACATATATACATAACGCAAACACATAGCATTACATTGCAGTAGGCGTAGCAGTGGGTGGAGCAAAAGGCGTGACGCGTAGCAGTCGCGAAAGATAAGGGTGAAAAGAGGTGTAACAGGGCGTATACATAGACATGTGATGCAAACGTAACAGAATATGTCATGAATGGGGCGGAAACCATGGAGGGGGCTACCTGAGGAGCCGGGACCTCTAACCTGATGGTGCGCGCAAACTAGCAATGACGTATCACTAGGAGAAGCTGGGGGCTATGAACTCTGTGCTAGGAGCAGAGACTGAAGTCTGGAGAGTCAGGGCGACATGTACCTAAGCAGTATCTAGTATCTGATGTTTAGGGAACATGTTGATATAAACTAGAAGTCAGGAGGGGAAAGGCTAACAGACACTAAGACTGGACCATGCATTATTCTACATGTAGTGCGTGATGAAGAATATGAAATGACCATTAAATGCAGTATTTCTCTAACGTGGAGACGTGAAGGCTAGACAATGACGGAAACTATTGATGCAGTTCAGTAGCTTAGGAATGCAGAGAAGGAGGACTGAACTGATAACTGGAATCATAACATACTTTTGGCAGACTCAGAGGCAGAGCCAGGCTGAACCGGGCACTGCAAGGCAGGAAGTAAGTGAAGGGTCGAGGATACAGGTGGGGGCTGTATCGCTCCTCAGCGAAGTTTCAGGAGACAGGAGCTGAATCTGGTGTCCAGGCCCTTTTGAGGCCTAGAAACGGGGATTTTACAATGGAATAACGTGCACACTGAGAAACGTGGCAACGTAGCTTTACATAGGCCTGATATTCGTAGTATTCACGAGAACTGGAAACTGGCATACTAGAGGTGGACACAACTATAATTGCGTCTTTAATCAAACATGGGGAATGCATATGCATATTTAATCATGCACACATAACATATGATGGATGATACGTAGGGACACAGAACATGGCAAAATTTACTTTTCCACACTAAGGTACACTTTTTCGTTCCTATCCGTAATTCCAGCTCTTTATTTTATCACTCAGCTCTAAAGACATCGCTAAGGGAGCAGATTTATTGACCGTGTTCCCGTGTATATATACCAACTTAGCCGACTACTCCTTGGTAAGTTTGGCGCCTATTTCCACCACATTCATTTTGAGCTATAGATTTAGTCAGTCTGCACACCCCATTGAATCCTGTCACTACCCCCTTCTTATTTCGTGGTTGTGACACTTTGCATTTTACGCTTGTTATTTTATTTAATCAGTCAGGCTACACGCGTAATATATTTATGAGCACCCACTACGCCTTGATAACAGTTGGACCCTTTCTGTTGAATCGCCCTGGTTCATGCCGGTTACATCATTTAATTATTCGGGTGTTACGATCAATATACTTATGAGCATTTTGATGCCTGGTTAATAGTAGGATGGTCCTTGTTAAGGCAGCGTTTAATCATCTGTGTTTACAGTATTTTCGTCGTGCTCACTTCTGACATTCTCGTTCGCTTTTGTTTATTCAAACAAGATATTAACTGTAGGCTTGGTTTAATTTTACGTCCGCAGTTTTAAAGAAATTCCCAAAAGCAACGAGCGCCATATCTAGGAAGAGCCGTTTCGCTTTAAAAGTGGCAACCTCTTGGTTGCATGTTGTAGGTAAGAATCTGCACATATTCGGTAATAATATTGTGGTGGTCACCCTGCTACCACTTGTGCTTAAGTAATCGTCTGGTCATTCTTTTATATCCATTTGATCTATAGCACCGATATTGATTGGATGACCTTACAAACGTTTTCTTTTATGCACTGAACTGACCAATATTAGGTAAGAATTGTACATCTAAAGTCCGATATAAATGTATCATGTCTATAAACGAGTTTTATTTAATACCAGAAAGGCATTAAGTGTTTATCTTCTTTGCTGTTTAGTATTTCGGCTGGATGGTTGTGTATAACAATAAGGACCAGAGTCCCTCAACCGTCCCCACGATTAGGAACGGAGTGTTCTCCTGTGTTCCAGCCATCATTTGGAACTACGTAGTACATTTCACTTCTTGGTAAGGACATTGTGCCAACAATCATGCTTAAATCAGCAACATCCCTGATAAAACCTAGCAAACATTGAGCACACTGAACAATTAGAATAAAGATAGTACTTAACAACATCCATCGGTGCGTTTTGCAAGTAGTGTCCCATAGGATATATACTTTTACTTGCAAGAATGACACCTTAGTTACCTAATTCTAATTACCCGTTTATTGCTTAGATATTGTTACAGATATCCGGTTTGGAATACTATGCTTCTCACTTACCGGGTACGTTCATAAGGCAATATAATTGAGTTAAAGGTCTGATCATCTTACAGGACCTTTATATGTATAATTACACCACTGCTCAAATATAATAAACTATAGTTTGTACCTTTTGTAGCTCTACAGTTCGGCTACACAAGTAGGGAGTCTTCGATATGTAAGGCAGTTTCTAATATTATGATGTCCATGTAATAAGACTTTGTTGAGAGGCGAGTGTGTCTCTCCTAATGATGATTTTAATTTGCTTTATATATGTCTTTCAGATTTTATATGTGGCTCCTGAAGAAGGCGTTCTTGTTAAAACGCCGAAACGCGCGTCGAAGATTACATTTGTTTGCCACTGTTTTATGAACTTATAATTAATTGTGTTATTGATTATTTTATTTTGTATGTCAATTATTGTTTTTTATAATTAGAATAGGTCGAATGTATTATCTGTTTTTGTATTCGAATTTAAATGTTTTTATTCTGAGTATTTATACTTAATAAAAAAAACAAAATTTTGTACTTTTTAATTGATTGTTGTGCCTTCTATATGTCGTTTTCTCCCTGGTGATATCAATTTTGATGCCTTTTTTCACACTGTCTAATTTCCCTGTATAACATATTCTGTTGCACAAACAGGGGGTCCTTGTTACTTTCACCTGAGAACTGAGAGGGACCACGTATAAAGAGGGCGGAAACCCTTCCAGAATCCAAGACGAGAACACCGGCTCGGACCCAGTGAGAACAAGGTCCGGCAGAGCGGTCAAACCACCCAAAAGATTCAAAGACTTCAACATGGATATCAAGTAAGACTGTTCCTTTCCCTAATCCTTGACTCTCTCTCCTGGACTGATATTGCATGCCATAAAGTGCATTGGGTGGGTGTTAAAGGGGGGAGATATGTAGTGACGGTCTAGTGGTTAGCGGGGGCGGGCGCCGCAAGCGGAAAGGGAAGTGCGGCCATCTTGTAGAGCGAGCCGCGACTTCCGAGCCTGACGGACGCTCACCTCCGGCGCTCTGAATAAAAGATAATTGAGCACAAATACGACTCGGTGTGCTCAATTCACAAGGAAGGCACATTGCTACAGTAAGTAGTGTGCTAAGTGCATGTATATATTGGAATTTTTAACGTGTTAAAGGCGATGCCAAAATTACGCTGCTCCAAACTCATACCAACAATTCAACTCCAGAACAGTATTACACATGCCGCAAGCAGTATGTTGAAGAGAAGTAAACACTACAAGGATATGTAATAATTGCGAAGTAGTGAAATTTAAGAAGCTTCTTTAATGTTTTGCGGATATTTGTATGGTATTTCTACATTCATTATGGGCATTTGTCACGCATTTTACTGATACCTCGTGTGGACCATTTACTTTCTTCAAAGAAATTGGTTTCGATTCTATTATGTCACATTACTTCTATGAAATTGGGGAGGTCAGCGGTAGTGCTGTCACATCCTGTGAATGATCATTGCAGTTTAATTTCCTTCCAACGATGGTGACATTATTATAGAAATAAGATACAATCAAACTCAATCGCTTCCCGATTGAGCATATGACTATATAATGAAAAAAGCATAACCTTAAAAGATTCAAAGGAAAGAAATAATCGAAATCTGTGGCAGGGGGCCGCTGGGCAAGTGTTGTCCGGAAATATACATATTTAACAATTTTCTCAGTTAATTTAAATCAGGGTGTTTGATATGTTTATTAAATAATTATAAACTGTCTGGCTGATCTTTTAATCTGCCGAAAGTGCTCCCGTTACAAATGGCCGCTTTGATTATGCAAGCGTTAGACGGCGGCAAAAGGCGTTCTTCGTTTATGTAATAGTCCCTTTTTTATCTCGTTCAGCGAGAACACTTGTCCCTTCAGTCCTATTTCATGTGGTCGCTTTAATCTTACGAATTTTGTGCTTTGGAATGTACCATCATTGAACTAGTGGGGGGAGTATTTATTTATTATACAGTGTACGAGCACATGCGGGAACGTGCAGTAGAATTTCTAAAAACCTTCCTTTTAATAAATTCATTAATTAGAAATAGCGAGTTTGCAATCTTGCGGAATTGCGAGCTTTTTTTCCGGTAAAGGCAGAGCTAAACTTTGTAGTTCCCCCCGCGATATGGTTTAATCCTGCCGAATGTTCTGCTTCCCTTGGGTTGGGTGTCGCTGCGCGTCATCCCAGGGTTGTTTGTACTCCGGGTTCTTAAAGGAGGCGTACTGGTCATTTCTGCATTAGGGAAAGTTTGAAGAGTTATTTTATTTTTTCTCATCATACAGCAATGTCTACGCCGGCACGGAGAAGGCTAATGAGGGACTTCAAACGGTATGTGATCCGGACAGTTTTCTGTCTTGTAGCAAGGGAACAGGCTCAACGTATGCTCTCAGCCCGGGATATGAGTCTAGTGGGCAACCAAGGTGGGCACGTTTGGAGCCTAATAATACGGACCTTACAGGGCCTTTTTCAGTAGAAAGGTCAAACTGTACAAAAAGAAAACCGCACGACTTGTGTTCTAGTAGTGGCATGAGATGGAGAAGTGGAGATGAGTTGGCAGAAGGGTGGAACTGGGGCCACAAAGTGAAAGTATTGAAACCATAGACCTGTTTGACAGTGAGGGATACTATCACGGTATAGGTATACAGCGTAAAATGTAAAGGTTAAGTAGTACAAGGAGGTAAGGTTTGTGGGGACCGGCTTAAGGTTATTGGGAGTGACTACAGTGAATCATTGGCCAAAGACCAAGGGTAAAGTGGAAGGAGTTTGGAAGAAGTATACATTTGTGTTTCCCGGGTGGTGGGTGCTCATCGGGAATAGGGGGTGCGTGTATAGTTGGGAGACTGGACTAAGCAAACCTGTTTGAAAAGACAGAAGTGGAACTTAATAAGGCGGGCTTTTGGGGGCAGCAGTAGCACAGGACGGAAAACAAATCCTGACACATGATACTGGGACTCGTTAGGCTTTCGCCAGAAGATGGTATTTGCACGAGCCTTACATTATCCCCTTCGTTGTGTTGTCCAGACGTATACAACATAGTATGTTTGTGACGATAAACGTGTGTCAAGTGGTATACTTGACTTTAAAGGCATACAGTTGGCCTCTGCTCGTGGAGGCATTTTATTACTGTACCACTTATAATGCAGAATATGTGTAATAAGCCAGTTAGTCAATGCGGGCTGTGTGAAAATTGTTGTAAAAATAAAAGTACGATTAGATTTACCCGATTCGTGTTTTGGAAGTACTACATTTCTTATTACAATCAAGGGTATTAGCATGTTCCATTCTTTCTACGTATGCACGTGATATTTGTATACTGTGAGCTTAGCCCTGAAGGCATAGGAGCACTGTTACAGGGTCAAGGGCAAGTATACAAGTCAATCAATCAAGGATTTGTAAAGCGTAGTTTATCATCTGTGAGGGTCTCAATACGCTGGAATTGCTAACTGCTTAGTGATGATCTGTTCATTCAAACAGCTAGGTCTTGAGTCCTGGAACGATGGGGCGGACCTGAGGGGGAGGGGAAAGTTGTTCCAAGCTGTGGCCGCCAGGTGTGAGAAGGAGCGTCCTCTGCTTTTACCTCGGCGGACCCAGGCGGTGTCTGCGAGGACGAGGGAGGCGGATCATAGGTATCTGGTCGGTTGCTTGAATGTTATGCGTTTTTTGATGTATACTGGTTCTTCATTATTCAAGGCTTTGTACGCATGGGACAGCATCTTGAACTGGTATCTCTTCTGGATCGAGAACCAGTGTAGCTTCTTAAGCTGGGGTGTGATGTGGGTTTGTCTGGGGAGGTGGAAGATGAGTTTTGCCGCTGGGTTTTTCATTGTTGGTAGTCTCGCCAGGAGGCGTGTGGTGACTCCTAAGTAGAGTGTGTTCCGTAGTCCAGCCTGCATGACTGTCCATCTGGTGTTGACTGGGAGCCACCAGAAGATCTTGCGGAGCATGCATAGGGTGTGGAAGCAGGCGGATGAGACTGCGTTTACCTGTTTCTTCACAGGTAGCTTGCTGTCCAATATGATGCAGTGGTCTGTCGGGATGGGCAGAGTTCAGCAGGCCACCATGCATCTTTCCATGGTCAGGTGTTGTTCCCAAATATGAGGACTTCTCTCTTGTCCGTGTTGAGCTTGAGAGAGTTGTCCTTCATCCAGTTGGCTACGTTCATCATACATCTGTGGAAGTTGGCTCTGGTGGTGGCGGGGTCTTCTAACAGCGAAATGATGATGAGCTGGGTGTTGTTGGCCTACGAGATGATGTTGAGTCCATGCGATCTGACGGTGCTGGCCGGGGGCGTGGGGGGGGGGGGTTCAGGTATGTGTCAAAGAGGGTGGGGCTGATGGATGATCACTGCTGGACGCCCAGATGATCTTCTTGGGTTTTGAGGTGAACCGCAGCACTCCTCCTCCTCGGTGAGCTTGTCTGCAAGAAAAGCATGGGTACTGGTTATGATTGTTAATGATGCAGCTGCTTTTGAAGATGATATAGGCTTACAAGGTGAGCCTGTAGAATTATCCATAAGTGTATGATGGCACTAACAGGACTAAAATCCAAAAGGTAGCATAGCAAGTAAACCTTTACTCTACAGTCTTAATATATTTTGCTCCTGTGATCCATGTGGATCCTATGCATTTCATGATTGCTGTCACAATTAATTAATCCAAATCTACTCATTACAAACACATTTCTTTGCGTGTTATTGAACAAAGTTCTTTCTATGTATCTTCTACTGCCCAGCTATCACATACACAAGAATAGGATGCTATATTGTTACCTTACTATTCTGATGCAGGCGGGTGTTTGTATCTTGCAATGAGTTTTGAATTCCTATTTCCAAGTTACTCCTCCTAAAGGAAGATCCCCACTCTGAACTCCTTCCACGAGTTTCAAATACTTAAGCAGATTGATCACATTTAAAATAAGCTCTCTTCAAGTTCAGACTTTCTTTTGTAGTAGAGCTCATGCTATCCTTCAGACAGCTATACTATTTCTATGTCTTGAATTCTTCTTTCACCATTTTGGTGATAGGTTTGTGGCCCTCCGGGAGAAGTTTCATGCTAAGTACGTTTTCTGTCTCAGAAACCAGCTGAGTGAGTGCAGCAGACCACCCTTCTCTCAGTGCCATAAAAGCCTTTGTGTGCCAAAGTTTGTTCTTTAATGCAGTTCATGGAATGCAGGAGCTGAAACAAAAACAGCTCTTGAGGTCTCCTCTTATGGCATACTCCAGCAAAAATATCAATGTTGTCCTTTTAAAGACAATCAATTTAATAAGAAGCAAGCAAATGAGATTGAAAATAAAGGCCATCAGTGGTAAGCAATGTTGGGGTTAGCAACCATCCGCTTGGATGTCTGGTAGGTTTGACTTAAAAGCTTTATGCTTTGTAAAACCCTTAATCTGATTGTTTCTAATATATATATATATTTAGCCTTTTATCCAGTGTTTTAAGGAAATACTTCAGAATAGCCATTATATTGGCAAGTGTTTCTTGGTGGGAGTGGGAGATCGTGAAACTACAGGATGCTTGTGGAGGGAGAGGCTTCTCTGGCACACAATGAAAGTGTTGTAATATTTCACAAGAGCCCCTCCGCTATTGGTCCCCTCATAGTGAGTAATGATCTTTAGTTTGTGAACAGTGAGCACATCCTCTAAAAAGAATCCCCTTCAATGTAAGAGCTGGTGGCAGCCCATATGGAATTTATTGTCTTCGTCAGCAGGTGGTGGGTTAACTGCATTGCAGCCTCCACAAAAAGAGCATCATTTATGGTGCTTGGCTTGCAGCAAAAACATGACAACTCCTATTTTGTGTTATAACCCCCCACCCATCCAATATGGCCTCTGCAATCTTGTCATGTTCCTTAACGAAATTACCCTGTCTTAGAGTTCACCTAATAATACTTGAGCAAATTCGGAACATTCTGCCTGCAAGTTAGAGAATCGTTCCGTTCCTTTTTCTACATGTTCAGTTAGTTTTTATGTTAATGGGTATGCCCCAAATTACAGAACTCCTTGTTCATCATCTACCACTTATGCTACAGCGTTCATACTACAATTTCAGTACAATACTTAACATCACTATGTTGAATAAAGATGAAAGACTCAAAATGCATGTATTTATTTTCTTCCATCCTGGCACTTTCGAAATTCTCCTAATCCATTCTATTGCGTACACTGTTGTTATTCCTCCTTGATAGAGAAGAGTGAGATAATTTCAAGAAGGTCACTGTGTTTAAATGCTGCATGAATAGGTACATGGAAACTTCAGCAAAGCAGCCTTCTTAAATACGCATGTTGTAAGCAGAGAGCCTGGACACCTACGCTTCTGTGCGTAGCCATGCACCTCAGTATTCAGTCAATCCATAGTTCAACGTTTATGTGTTAATTCAGTCAATGAGAAATCATGTGACAATGTTGAGGTGGTGTAGTTTTAAGTTATAGCTTCATTTGAACGCTCTCTAAGGCTTCTCAACTGGGAAACTAAGAAGACTTTGCCACACATCAGGTCTTCTCTCTGAAAGTATGCATTGTGAACTTGTCAATTTTTTGGTATTTGTTTTTCTTCATACCCGTTGCTTATAAGTGGTTTATTAGTTTAAACAGGACACTCTTCAGTGCTAGTTTCACTATTAACCGAACAGCACATGACAACACTGGCCCTCTCAAATGGGCACTCCACCCACTCCATCCAAATCAGCACGCAACCTAGGCGTGATTTTCGACGACCAGTTATCCATGAAAAGCCATGTGATCAAAACCTCTTCCACCTGCATCACTATCATTAAGTGGTTGCGTAAGATCATCTGGATGCTGCCCGAAGATACTCAGAAAACCGTAGTCCAGGCTCTAATCACCTCTAGACTAGACTATAGTAACATCCTTCTCTTGGGAGCATGTAAAGAGGTGACCCGTAAACTGCAGACAGTCCAGAACATGGCAGCGCGACTGCTCTGCAAACTACCTAATACTTCCCCTACTTCTAACTCCCTACGCACCCTGCACTGGCTTCGCATCGAAAACCGCACAAAATTCAAGGCCCTCTGCATCATGCACAAAATAAATACTGGTCTGGCCCCACCATATCTTATATCCTTGGTACAGCACCACTGTCCCCCCCCCGCACTCTGCGTTCATCTAACCAACACCTTTTTTCAGTCCCCAGAATCAGGAAAGCCAGAATGGGTGGCCGCTCTTTCGCCTGGCTGGCCCCCTCGCTCTGGAATTCTCTCCCCCTTCAGTTACGAACAGAACCCAATTACCTTAGATTTCGCAGACAGGTAAAAACTTGGCTATTCAACATGTAATTTCTTCCCTCCTGACCCCCCCCTCTCTTTTTGTTGGCTTTAGTGCCGGGAAACCTACGGGTAGCTGAGCGCTTTATAAACTTAAATATAATAATAATGCTGAATCACTCTTTCATTTTCGAGCAACAGAAGACGTGATATGTAAAAGTGCTCGTTCCCCAATCAGAAAAGCTTCATGGGTTAGCAAAATCCGTGCTGTTTAAAATATTTTAATATAAAAGCGATGCTAGATTTCCAGCGGAAGGTCATGATTCCAGGCGCTCTGTTGATTGACTTGTATGATACCAAATGAACAGAAATATGTCTGAGCCTATCTAGCCTATCCCCTAGCATGTTCCACATCCAGTCCATCTGCCAGTGCAGAGCGTATAAAGCAGAAGAATGAAAACAGACTTTCAGCCCATCCTTAATGAAACCTAATTTTCTGCAGCAAAGGGGCCACAGTGAGGAGACTTTTCTGATCCTTTTATTTATTTTTTAATAAAAAACCAGATGGCCCGGCCTCCAGAGTATCATAGTGGTGTGTCAGTATTGTAAACACTGACACACTATCATCCATGCATTAATAATGGCAAGGAATGCGAGGAACAAAGTGTTCAATCATATAAAGGAGGTGCTTTGCAACCAGCGTATTTGTGACCAGTGTGGTATTTTGCGAACAGACATACTTGATACTACTGAAAGAGGGGGCCGGGAGCCAGGCAGACGGGTGCTTACCACAAGATAACAGGGAAATGTAGATGTTTATCAAACCAATGCAGGGTGCTCTAGGGCAGGGTTTGGCTACCTAACAAACCAAATATAACCCAAAGAGAGAGGGTTAAAATATATACAGTCAATTGTCCTGGGCACTCAAATTCAGAAAAGTTCAAACATCCAACAAGGAGTAGTGAGGTTCTAGTTGTTTTGTATTTGATCCACAAAAAACTTCACTGATTCCTTATTTAATGTACAGCAGCTAAACACTTTACACAGCCAACATGTGTTTTGTCATAGTGGCAAATTCGTCTCTGACTTCCTCAGTGCTAAAAAAATAAATAACCATACGTTAATATATATACAGGTACGCAGCACTAAGGTAACTGCAAAATCCAAAAGGAAAAAAGGTACACGTAACATAGTGGGGCAAAAAAGTATACATTTCATGAAAAATAATGGTCATTAGTTCCAAGTAAATGAAAACAACAAATATATAAATAAATAGGTGTCGAGGTCTTAACCCACTTACATGAAGAAGAAAAAAAAGAGCGACAAGTCATGTAAATAGGCATGGTTGCAAAATTCACATCATGCAAGCTGGTTACCCGGAACCATGTGTTCACCCCTGTTTGCCAGCCTTACACCCCAGTCGCCAGTTGAGGCCAAATATTATAAAAACATTACAATGTTTATTGTTAACTTTAAATGTCTCTAGACAAATCTCTGTCTCCATATAAGGTGAAAGTAAAAGTGTTCCATATTTAACTATCATGTAGACACAGTATCCTGAGTAAATAAACAAGTTGGCAATAAGATCATACCGCAGTATATATAATATCAAGTATAATGTAATCACACCCTCTTGTTCGGGGTATAATGGTTCCAAAAACCAAGTGGCATATAACTGATAGTCTAGAAAGTACTGCCTCCGGTACGCAAATGGTATCCATTGTTATAAGGTCGCCCTAAATAAATTGCCCTAGTCTTATCACAAGTAGGAGCATGCATGCTTCACACACAGCAGCAGTACAACAGTAGGTCATAAAGTACTTTCTGAAAGTTTTTGTATAAGAAAGAGTGTCAGACTATAGAAAACTTTCATCATTCAAAACGTGCTATCAGCACTAAAGGTCAGCAGTTAAGGGCATGAGCGAGAAATAATCCAAAACAGTGCTTATTAAAAGTTCCTAGCTATGAGGGAACATGTTGCAGTATATAGTACATGCGCATTAGTTAAACACGCCAATGGCGCTAGAAGAATAGTACGTAACGGTAAAGCCGCAGAAAATAGCGCAGGAGCAAATAATCCAAACGGCCAAATAAAATATTAGTTACAGTGGTGTTAGTGGTGGCCCCACAGCCCATGAGAGGGGCTTACTGTAATCCTAGTATTGGTATCGGAGAGTACTCCTTGCATGTGTTTTGGTGTGGATGAATTTTGCCATTTTGAAATAGCTTATATACTCGTAATGATAAACCGGTCATGTGATAACAAATGAGAACCAGTGGCCATCTTAGAATGTCCTGAGTACATATAATTTATGACTCTGTTTTTCACAACTATCTCACAAGAGCCCTTGATTAGGTATATCTGTATCGTCAAGAGTCTTAGTTTCAATAATCGTCTGAAGCATTAGTAACAGGTCTATTAATATCCTCCCACTATTAATATAAAATCAGGTGAAAATTAGACGATAAACATATCCAGCATTGCACCCGTAGGTTGACGGACATCTCATAACTTGCAGTATCACTCTACATAAAAATGTGTTCTGTACAATACAAAAACTAAACACTTTAACATCTCAGCTGCTCCAGTAAATATGTCTAAAAAAAATAAATATATATATATATATATATATATATATATATATATATTCAATGAAAAAAACATAGGTTTCAGGCCTTATATAGTTAGGAATTAGCATTTAAAAAAACCTTTGAAATTCACTCAATAAACTATAAGTTTTATGGGTGTTATAGTTAGCTGGACATTTCACTCATACAAAACCATTGAAATTGCTCCTATATAGTTAGTTGGACTAACTATATTTCGCGCACCCGCAATCCACTGCTGATGTCACATATTACATCATTCATGACATGATCAGTGACATCACTGATGACATCACTGATGACATCATCCAGTGAATGTGGTTTGCTTCGTTATTTAAATATGCATTATATATAGCAATTTGCATTGAAGAATGAGTGGATATATAAAAATAAATATTTGGATGGAGGATTTAGTAGCAATGTAATTGACCGTTTACTTTAACAATGTATAGTGTCTCACTAAATATAGTGGATAGTGACTAAACTGTGTGAATATATGTATCACTTTGTCAGTTGTTGTGTAAACTGGTTCTTCAGTTGGTTACTAGCTATTTGAAAGTCTATATTACTTATTAATTAGTTAACTGAGTATTTGTATTGGAGAGTGAATGTGTGTGTGGTTCGGTGGGGGGTGTGTGAGTGCCCAAAGATGTGTAAATAGTTGATTCAGTAGATAGATGAAGTTAAAACTACATGTTATAATAGTTGTTTGGGTGAGTGAATATCTTTATGGGAGTGGTGATGAGCAAATATATTTCTCTTTGGTGCATGTCCAACAAAGTAGAAAAATAAAAGGCAGTGTATATGTCAGTTTATATGTCAGTTTTTGTATATAAATAAGTATTCATAAGACTCAATGATTCTGTAAGTGACTATATGGATGACTGTATTCTTGTAATGATTTTATAATACTGTAAGTATGACTTACTATGTAAATGAATAGATGAAGTGGTGTTTGTATAAGTGTGTAGCTAAGTAAGTATGTAAGTATGATCCATTGTTTGCATAAGTGAGTAGGATAACTTCATATTTTAATAGGTTGTGTGCTGGTGTGTAATGACGATATAGGTGTATAAGTATTTTTGATAGTGTTCTATTTTTCATTGACAGCATGTATGATTGAATCTACAGGTAAGTGATTAGATGTGTGTATACATCTAGGAATCACTGAGTGGGTTTTTAGATACTTGTATTGCTGTGTCAATGGATTCAAATATGATACTCTGTATTTTACAAAGAGTGATGAAAGATTTTACTAGTGTATGAAAAGGTGTATGTGATTGTCACGTGGATGATGTCATTTGAGATGTCATCAGTGATGTCACTGATCATGTCATGAATGATGTAATATGTGACATCATCAGCAGTGGAATGCGGGTGCGCGAAATATAGTTAGTCCAACTAACTATATAGGAACAATTTCAATGGTTTTGTATGAGTGAAATGTCCAGCTAACTATAACACCCCTAAAACTTATAGTTTGAGTGAATTTCAAAGGTTTTTTAAATGCTAATTCCTAACTATATAATGCCTGAAACCTATGGTTTTTTCATTGAATTCGCAAGGTTTTTTAAATGCTAATTCCTAACTATATAATGCCTGAAACCTATGGTTTTTTCATTGAATTCGCAAGGTTTTTTAAATGCTAATTCTATTAGCGGATAACGTTTTTATATATTCAAACTTTTTTTAATGCTAATTCCTAATTATATAAGGCTTGAAACCTATGGTTTTTTCAGTGAATTTGCAAGGTTTTTTAAATGCTAATTCTATTAGCGGATAAAGTTTAAATATATTAATACCCTAGTGGGACCACCTGAGCAGCCCTAGGGGGTCAGGGTGTTTCTACCCTGCCCCCTTTTTGTGTTCTACACGTTTGTTTTTCTGCTTTCTTGTGCCTCAGTCTACTGAGACCCAAGATGGATGCCAACACTTCCTGGTTAGAAGTGTTGACAGCCAATGAGCATGCAGCTTTCTCGGGAAGGCATGCTGATTGGCTGCCACTGTCTGTCAACACTCCAAACCAGGAAGTGTTGGCAGCCATCTTGTGCCTTGTTAGAACCAAGGCACAAGAAAGCAGTGAAACAAAGGTGTGAAACTCGCAAAGGGGCCAGAGTAGAAGCACCCTGACGCCCTAGGCCTGCTCAGGGGGTCCCATGTTTTGCCTTGGGGGTCCTTGTGGGACCCCCTGAGCAGGCCTAGGGGGTCAGGGTGCTTCTACCCTGCCCCCTTTTTGAGTTCTACACATTTGTTTTTCTGCTTTCCTGTACCTCACTCTACCGAAGCACAAGATGGCTGCCCACAATTTCTGTTTTAGAGTGTTGACAGACAGTGGCAGCCAATCAGCATGCAGCTAGTGCACGTAGGGGTACGAGCACGTACGCGTACCGTACGCACGCGTACGGTACGCGTACCGGTAAGCTTAGGGTGAGCTCATATAGATATATATGTGTTTTTGAAGTTAATTTTCATAAAAACCACTGGAGCAATTTTCACCAAATATAGCAAAGGCACAGCGCCAAGAAACTAATCAGTGATAGTGCGCTCAATAAATAATTTCATAACATAACATAACATCTGCGTACCAGTCCCTACAATTTTGTATGCCTCCAAATACGTGGATTTCTTTTTACAAGAACATGTTAAAAAACTGCCCTTGTACATTAATTAAAATGAAAGATTTTCAATGGCAGAATGATTACCTTTTAATCACCTTAGACGTAACCTCACTTTACACGTCCATCAAACATATTGATGGACTACGGGCGTTGAAATACTACCTGGCAAGAAGAGGACAACCTTATACAGAACACACAAAATGATTGTCAACATGGTTGAACTGTGTTTAACTAATAATATTTTCATGTTTCAAAATGTGTTGTATCAACAATTACGCGGAGTTGCGGTGGGAGCCAGCTTCTCCCCCAGCTAGGCGTGTCTACACATGGGCTGGTGGGAGGAGCTGGTTCTCATGGCAAACTATGCTGAGACACTAATCATGTGAAATGCTGGTGGGGGTTCATCGATGACCTGTTTCTAGTATGGCAGGGCACGGAAATTGATGCAAGTGAGTTTATTGATTCACTTAACAAGAATGAATTGAATCTGAACTTTACCGCCAACATGAGTAAGACCAGTGTAGTATTTTTAGACGTAGAGGTATTCATCAGTCAAGGTAATGTTGAGACTAAACTGCACAGAAAACCCACGGCGGAAAACGCAATCCTACATGCTAGCAGTTCACATCCTAACACAGAGTATTCCTTATGGTGAGCTACTGCGCATAAAGCAAATTTGCAGCAGTAGCGAAGCATTAAAGCTAGCACAACAGGAATGTATTGGTAGGTTTGAAGCCAGAGGTTATGGCAACACATGTTTGGAAAAGGCTTTAACCAAGTGCAATCTAGTAGACGGGGAAAGGTTAATGGACAAACAACTGAAACAACCCATTACCCCCGATTAAACTACAATTGACTTTAGGTTCATTCTGAACTATAATCGACAGGTGGTAGCGATAAAAAAAATTATCAATAAAAACTGGTATCTCATAAAACATGACCCTCTAATAGGTAAAACAGTCCTCAAAAGGCCATCTATAACATAGATGTATCTATTTTCATTTTTTTATTTTTTATTTATAAAGTTTTATATAGCGCGAATTTTATCCCGAAGGATATCGGAGCGCTTTACAATTTGAGGCAAAGTTAACAAATCAGAACATTAGTCTAACATTGGGATTCTAATGGGCATTGAATCAACTAGAACAAACCTAACCGCTCAATATAACCTGAGTACAAAAGAGTACCAAACACAGGTAGAAGGATAATACTGCAATAAATGGCAGAACAGACTCGGAAGGCACTTCCAAGGTCATGGAGAAAAGGATTCACTATAATAGAAGGTCTTCCTTCAGATAATAGAGAGTGTGAATTAAATTTGGAAGTGTCTTTGAAGGAGGAGAACTTTGAGGTCAGTTTTGAAGGCCTGGTTCATAAATTGATGCCATTTACAAGAAACAAACAAGACGCTTTCTACTGCAGAAATTTAGAACAATTGTTTTTAGAAAAAGGCAATTTTTAAAAAGTATTTTTGAAAATTTCTGGATCTTTTCCAGGGGAATATCTAACACTGGGTACCTTTAAAATCACCAGGGTGTTGGTATACAAATTTAACATTAAAACCGTATGTGGACAAAAAGTTACAGGGGCCTAAGTACAAACTAGCACAAATAAACAAAATAAGGCTGAGCAGTGAGCACAGAGGGGGTGGGGGGTGGGAAAGGCCCTAGCAGCAAAGGAGATAAAATGCAACTGCTACAATCTGTACATACTGCCTCACGCTAGACTTATCGTGCAGTACTTGTCATGGGAGAGTACCAGCACTTCTCAACACTCGTGCAATACTTGTAATAGGAGAGTACCCGCTACCTGCACTTCTCAACACTCGTGCAATACTTGTAATGGGAGAGTACCCTTAAAAAAAGATACTTTAGTAGATAATGACCCATGTGGCACGCCTGCGAAGAGATCTTGGTTGGCGCAAAGACAAGGATTTTATAAATGTAAGGTTTGTAAAGCCTGCCAACATGGGGTATCCACCACTAACTATTCTACACCTTTTGGAGGGCCAAACAAAGAAATAACGAAGACCTTAAACTGCAAAACCGATCATGTGGTGTATGTGTTGGAGTGCCCGTGCAAACTAAGATATATCGGAAGTACTATCTTACTGCGGCACAAACGGGTACTCCAACACATACGTGCCATCAAAAACCATGATCAGGCATATCCAGTGGCACGCCACTTTCAAGAAAAACCCGATGGCAACCCTAAAGATCTTAGGGCATCGCACCCACACCGACAGACCACGCACGCAACCTGGGCTTCATCCTGGACTCCTCCCTCTCCATGACCAGACAAGTCAACGCCGTCTCCTCGTCATGCTTCAACATCCTGCGCATGCTACGGAAGATCTTCCGGTGGATCCCCATCGAGACCAGGAAGACGGTCACCCAGGCCCTCGTCACCAGCCGACTGGACTACGGCAACGCCCTCTACGCCGGAACCACCGCCAAGCTCCAGAAGAGACTCCAGCGGATCCAGAATGCCTCAGCCAGACTCATCCTCGACATCCCCCGGCGCAGCCACATCTCCGGACATCTGAGAGACCTGCACTGGCTCCCCGTCAACAAAAGGATCACCTTCCGTCTCCTCACCCACGCACACAAAGCCCTACACGATCAAGGCCCGAGCTACCTCAACAACCGCATCAACTTCTACGCTCCCAAACGCCACCTCCGATCAGCCAGCCACGCCCTCGCCGCCGTCCCCCGCATCCGAAGAACGACAACAGGAGGAGAAGGTCCTTCTCCCACCTGGCCGCCAAAACCTGGAACTCCCTCCCTCCCGACCTGCGCCTGACCCAAGACCACCTCTCCTTCAGGAAGAAGCTCAAGACCTGGCTGTTCGAGCAGTAGCAACACCCCCCCCCCCCCCCCCCCCCCCCCAAGCGCCTTGAGACCCTCCGGGTAGGTAGTGCGCTCTATAAATGTCCTTGATTGATTGATACTTCCTCATAGATTCAGACCCAAAAAACAAAAGAGGAGGTGATAGGGAAAAATTCCTTAGAAGATTAGAGATGCATTATATTTTAAATTTAGATAGTAAGCATCTTAATGGGCTGAACAGTTCGGAGGAACTGCATGCAAGCTTGAGATCTAGACGATTGCCGTTATTAAAACCGGTCTGTTAAGCTTACCTACCAGTAACAAAACATCTGAAAGTCAAATCATGCAGGACATTAGTTAAGATCGCACCATAACAGGAATAAGAAGAAAGGCCGTCACAAGTATTTATACTATATATACAATACGGATTCCCCCCCATATATGTTTTTAACCCTTTCCGTGCTCATGACGAGCTCAGCTCGTCATGCAGTACACTGCTCCTGTGCTCATGACGAGCTCAGCTCGTCATGAACAATGGGAATATAGGTCATGCAGCGCAGAGGAGGAATTGCCTTAGCACTAATGTGGTTAAGCTACCATTGTTTTTAACTTGGCACAACTTGCACTTTTAAAACTTTTTTACACAGCCCTCTTTTGCACGTATTGCATCCATTTAGGGTGAGGTCAACTAATTTTGATCAAACTATAATATAGATATAAGATAGGCCAGACCAGATATACATAAGGGCAAACAATTGATTGATAAGGAAAAAACAAGATGGACTAGATATATGAGTAATTCAAAGAGTCCAAAAGGAAAATGGACCGATATTCAAAATTGAATTACAAACAGAGTCAAAATTGATTTATCCCAATAATTTCCACGCAATAGTGTGGCCTTGGACTCTGTGGGATGACGTGTGTGTCTATATGCTACAAATGTATTTTACATGACATTATTTATTTTGAGTATTTATATATTTATGGTGATTTTATAAATGTTTTATTGATATATACTAATATTTATTTATGTGTATGTATATAGGTATATTTGTATTTATATATAATTTTTATATATATTTATAGATCTATTTATTGAATTAGCGGAGATTAAATACACACACTAAGTCAAGATGCAACAACGTGATTAACTATCTTGTATTGAAAAGAACAAAGCCCTATCTTGTATTGAAAAGAACAAAGCCCTATCTGGTCACCAATATAATGTATTTATACAGCGCAATTTGCACAATATATTAGCGGGTGGAGAGAGGGTAACCAGACACCTTTTGTGCAACATTCCGTCCATCATCTTATTTGTTTTGCTGTTCACCCTATGTGGGAAGGGTATGCCTAGACGTGGGTCCCTTGCTCACTACGCCATTGGACTCCAGCTATCCTGGCTGAAGACGGCTGATAGCCAGAAACCGGTCCTAGGATGCTTGATTCCGGTCCAGGGAAGACATGGCTTGGCAGTTCGGGCTGGACTGTTCCCATGAGGCACAGGGTCAAGACTGATTTGCATATGGCTATGTCTGAACTGGGGTGGCCTGGTGAGCAAAATAACGATGGATTAAACCCAGATCTGTGACTGGGGGTGAATGTTTTGCCATTGTGCAACATTCCGTCCATCATCTTGTTTGTTTTGGGAGAATTAACCCGGCACAAACGAGTTTTATAATAACAGACAATTATGGATGTCAAAGTGTATTTTATTTTAACTTATGTAAGAAAGCACATTGCACTTTTTGCACAATAATCACGTGGTGTATTAACACCCAATCATAACCAATGAAAAAAAGTGTAACCTTTAAAAAGCAATGCCATTGGTAGAACCGCGTCGCATTGGTAGAACCGCGTCATGTGATCAAGTCCCTAGGGAGGGATGAAACGCGTTATGGCTGCCGTTTGTTTGTGAAAAGCATTTCAGCGTTTCCGCCTTCGTCAGTGTCTGGTCGACACTGACGAAGGACTGAAACGCGTTTGTTAACTTTTGCAGAAACGAAAATAAATCTAAAATTATGCTCTGACCCCCCTTGATGGCTCTTGTGTGCTCCCATTGAAAGCGGTTCTGAGGATCGAGGACTGGTGTTCGGGAATGAATATATATATATATATATATATATATATATATATATATATATATATATATATATATATATATATATATATATATATACACACACAAGGTAAATAATGTCGCAGGGATATCTCCAAGGCAATGTCATCCTCACAGTGTAATCTGTAAACATCACTATGGTAAAATCTCGGCCATCTAAGAGTCTCTCCGAATGATTTCATTTATTTCTAATTAATGACTCATTTTTTTTTTTTCATGAAATGTATATTTTTTAGCACACTGTTACATGTAACTTTTTTTTCTTTTAGATTTTCCACCTACAGATATATATGAATACTAGCATGCATCAACACGTTACTAAATGATGCTGCAAAGAAATGTTACCTGAAATTTTACAGTAGTTTAGCGAAATGTTGTTCGTTTTTTTTTTCCTGCTTAAATTTTTTTTGAAGCAAAGACTCTTCAATCTTGTTTTCAAACTTCTACTGATATTTGCTTCAAATCAGAGAGCATTCTGGGAGCTTTATACATAGCCTCATATTGCTAACTTTGAAAATGTGTGTACCCATTTTTATACTGGAACCACTGTCAGAAGTGCAGTCAGAGCTTACAACATTTACTTAAAGTGCTCACCCTAATAATAAAGGCTTTCCATAAATGAACCATAAATAAAAGTTTGAACAGCATGAACATATTGACAAAAATATTACCTTAACTGCAGACATTGGCCTTCCCTGATCCATAATGTGGTACTGGAAACTGGCAGGCAAAGGGTTTGTGCAGAAGTGGGAAGGGCCTACTTGTCCCAAGGACAAAATACACATGAAAACGTGTTGCCCTTGACCCCAAAACAATATGTCCTGGGCATCAATAGGAATTCCACATCCCTGTGTCTTTAGTATATTCCAGTGTTTAGCTAGTATTTTCCCGAATTGTTTTTTTTTTTTTTTTGTATTTTTTGTTTTTGTTTTTTTGGTTCTCTGCTATATATAGTGATACACCTTATCTGGTTATCTTTGAAGGGTTTTGACCCCTAAGATGGCCAATGTAATGAAAGCCCTATTTCTGCATGTGCATACGCAGTGGTGGCCCTCTTTCAATGATTTTAGCATATAAAAATGTTTTTTTTTTTGTTTTTACAGAGTTTTATATAGCGCGAACTAGACCCGAACTGAATCTCGTATCAGAGCGCTTTACATAGCACCAGTTACGTTACATGAGGACACGCATTCATTTTAGGCACGGGGAGATTAAGTGATTTGCCCAGAATCACAGGAGGTTTTTGGCGTCGTTACCGAGACTCAAACCCAGATCCCCAGGTCCGAGGTCGAGCGCCCTAGCCGTTAGGCCAGCTCCTCTCCCCTGATCATTGCTTTACCATTCAAAAATGGACATACACTTTGCTTGCAAAAGCATTGACCATTATTCTATTCTAATGCGATGATAAAATATGGCAGACAAATGTGAAGATGGTGGAAAATGCACGAGTGAATCTGAGCTTCCATCTTTAAACAATTGTGTCATACTTTATCATTTCTTTACCAGCTAAAGTAGCTAACATACAGCTTTCATCATTGTAGGCATCATGAAATGGTAGAGAAGTAATAAAATATGGAAAAACAATCTGAGGTTGCAGCCTCCACATCTCAAGACTTGGCAAAGCCAATACCTCTGTGGGTCTTCACAGACCAGACTTCTTGTATTCCACTCTGTGCCACTTAACTCTACGTCTCTCTACTCTGCAACACAGCTTTCTCCACCACTGAACTCTACGCCATTGTGCTCTATGCCAATTCACTCTGATCTACACTACACTGTACGACACTTTATACAACTGCACTCTACGCCACTTCACTTTACTTTGAAACAATCTATTCTATGCCACTGCAGTCTGTGCCACTCCACACTATGCCACTCCACACTACGCCACTCTGTTCTACACCACTTTACTCAAAACGCACTCTACACCACTACACTCTGTCAGTCTACTCTGCACCACTGCACTGTACGCCACCATACTCTGCGTTGTTGCTTTACTGTTTACCCCTCTAAGCAACAACAATCCACAACTAAGCATTCTACACTACAATAGTCATTCTGCAAAACTGCACTCTAAACTCTATGCCACTCTACTCTGCGCGACTTTACTCTATGCCCTTGCACTCTACTCTGCACTACTCTATGCCACTCTACTGCACTCTAAGCCAATGCACACCACTTCACTCTGAGTCTCTCTATTCTACTCTGCTCCACTCTACTCTATGACAGTGCACTCTCCCCACCTCTACTAAGCACCACTACACTCTTCACCACGACAACCTTCTCCAGTTTAGGCCACTCTGCGCCACTGCACTCTGTCACTACTCTGTACCACGCCACTCTACTCAACCCTGCACTACTCTACACCACTGCACTCTACTCTAAAACAATATACTCTAAGCCACTGCACTCTATGCCCCTTCACTTTACTCCACGCCACTCCATGCCCCGCCACTGCCCAACACTGCACTCTATGCCACTACTCTATATTAGTCCACTCTTCCCTGCACCACTTCACACTACACAACTTCACTCTACTCTGAAACAATCCACTCTGTGCCACTGTAATCAACTCTGCACTACTCTATGCCACTGCATTCTTTACTGCACCACTGTATTCTACCCTGCACCGCTCCACTCTTAGCGGCAATTTGTGTTCTTGGAGCCCACCCTGTCTTCTGTTATATCTTTGAGTCTGAGTGTTCTTGATTTTAAACTACTGCAGTTTGTGTGTAAAGCCCTAATTTAACTTTCTACTGTTTTAATGCAGTTAATAGATTATTTTTTTTTATTTTTAGGTTGCAAGAGGATCCACCTGTCGGTGTTAGTGGTGCACCATCAGAAAACAATATAATGTTATGGAATGCAGTAATTTTTGGGTAAGTAGGTGGCAAATCTTCTCTTAAGACGTAATATTTAAGTTTTTTTTAATGGTCCGATATTAGGTAGATAAAGGACGTATAATAGCAGCCTACTGTTTGACAAATAATCCTAAATAAGAACGTTTTGCTTCTCCTTCCAATTGTATGAATTGTGGTCCTGAGAATTGTGCATACTTGATTTACAAGACTGAGCTCATTAACCTAAGAATTTTAAACAAACTCTTCTTCTTTGAACATCCTAATCAGTCTCCAAACCTTGCATATTCAAATAATGCAATCTTTATTTTGGTTTAAAAAACAATAAAATATATATAATAACAATTTACACATCATAATAATATTTCCAAAGGTATCGCTAGACCATTGAGTAAATAAGAAAATTCATATACAGGCCTTTCTTGCTTATTGTTAAATAAATAAATGCAGTTAAAATGTAAACTTGCTAAATAGATAAAACATATTGAGGAGTTACAGCAAATATTATTATTATAGATAGCCAGGGACTGTAGACGACTATCTGGCGTCCTTTAAATAAAGCTTGCATATGATTCTAGGGTTCATGACAAATCTCTCACTCCCTCTCTGTTGGGGACAGGAATTTCCCCTGTTTGGTGTATAGTTGTGCTCTCCTGCATTGCGGTCTTGGGGCTGCATGTGACTCCTATCATGACTTTTGATTTTTGCCACTAACATCACAATATCTAGAGCGTGTGCTGAGGCCGTGGCCTTTCCCTTAACATGATTGAGGTTCTGGACCTGTCCTGTCCTGGGATGTGGTGGGACACACAAAGCATGCACCTCATTGCCCAGGCATTGGGCGTCTGTCTGTGGGTTGTTACATAGACCGGTGTTTACAGTGTACTGTTATGTGAATCCATAGTTATGACCAGACCTTTTTATCTGTGTCACTGAAGTGAAGGCCTGCTGACCCCCTTGTGTGAAGCTGTACTTCTTTGCGCTAACCCAGATCCTAAAGCAAACCTACCAAGGGTATGTTGTGGCTGTTTGTGTATGTGGCTTGTGCGGTATATGCATTGTTTGTTTGAGTGAGCCAGAGTAGTGGAATCCATTGGGATCCATTTTGGTATGCCCCTGGCTTAGCATACAATGGAGTTGAGTTTTTTTCCCCAAACAATGGAATTGTATTGCTGACATTCTTGAACATACATGGAGGAGCCCTAGATCCCGAATTGAGAGCAGAGGAGACAAAACCCCTTTACGAATTCTAATACACCTTTTGCTGAGAGGAGCTCTTGATTATTTTTCCTGTAGCTCTGCCATTTGGTACATAGTGCGGGTGAAGGGTAGGGCTACAGTCTCTGTTTTTCAAGGAGACTCGAACTCCTGAACTCAGTTCATTCTTTTATGTTTTCCCTGATCACTCTCCAGTGTGGCTGATTGCAGTCATGTTCAGGAAGGACACATCTCTTTTTGCCTCTGTGGTGGGTACTCCGGGCTAAAGGCTACGCTGCTATGAGGGGCATCCCTCTACACAAAGGCTGTGTTTGGAGAGTGGTTTGGAAAGGCACATAACAAGAGAGCCACCCCAAACTGGTTGTGAAAGTAGAGACAATGGCTCCACCTGTCTGCTTTGATCCATTGACCCATGTGCTCCATTTGCAAGTTCTCTATGACCAAGGAAGGGAATACTCTGCAAACAACTCAGAATTCCTATGCAACCATAACTGGTGTCTGTCTTGACAGCCAGCTTCCCATAAGTGAGGGGACATCACCTAAGTCTCCCCATTGCTGGCAGATTCTGTTCATCTGACCTGAAGTGCCTATAAGCTAACCAGTCTGCTGAGGGAACAAGGGATCCTACCAATCCTGCAAGAGTAGTGACTTTCCAGGAGGAGCCAGGTGCAGTGAGGCTCCCCTGCAGGTGGAGTTTGCCAGAAGAGCAGGCTGGCAAACAGTATGTGGGCAGCGGAATCTGATTAGCGATGCCAGGCAGGAAACATGGCTTGACCTGCGATCAGAACTTAATTGTACCCCTGTGACAATAAAAACAATTGAAAGTGTTGAGTTCAACCACCCTCATACTCCTCCCTAGAAAAGTGAATGACTGTCCGTCATCTCTAACACCGAGAGTCAAGTGCTAAACGGGTTGTACCTGGTCCAATTTGAAGAGCCATAGTAGGACGGCCCCCAGAACATGTGAAGCAAGTGACGTCAGTCCCTACAGTTAAGGCCCCCAGAGCTCCTAGTCACCTCTTGACAGGGTCTTCCACTACGTCTGGATAAGATGAAATAGTATAATGGCAAAAGAGAAATCGAATTGCGGAATGTATTCTTTATGGGGAAAACGTTTGTTTAGTTAGCATGTTGCGTTTTAATAATAAGGCTAAGTTAAGAGTATTATCTGGTTGCTTATAAAACCATTTCGCATAATTGTCCAAAATATGTGTGATCACTGAACCTGCACTAGTTCAATACCATTATATAGGTCATACTAAGAGAACCTAAAATCAAATCTAAATTACATTCTGTCAATGACCATAATGTTGTGACCCACCAAGATATGAGGCTCTTTATTTTTTTAATCTAAACTGCCTAGGAAGCTTATTTCACATTGTGGATCTTAAATTCTGCTTCAGGTTTGACTCATCCGAAGTTGAGTGTTTTTATGCACAGAATCAGCTTTACATTTGATGACAAACGAATGACAATGTGGTCTTCCCCAGAGGCCTTCCCCAACACTTTGCCCACCCTTAAGAATGCAGTATTGGTAACGTAGTTCTATTGTGCTCTACAATTCCTTCTTGCTAATGTAGATATCACACTTTTTTTAATGTGTCTCTGTGATCTACCTGCCAATGTGTTTATAGAGAACTGTTGTCCAGTGTAAGGATTGTGGCTCCTCCCCTGAGCCAGAGAGATATGGAATTTATAAGTTCCAGGTGTGTGCTCCTACTAAGTTCTAATAATTGTAAAATAATACATTCCATAGGTCCACAGGAACCACATTGCTTTGATGGACTATCTAATAACAAGATTTTTTTCTCTTATTAATTTATTATTCATATCACAGCCTTGGCTTTAGTGTAAAATAAAAAAAAACAATTGCCAATGTTTGCTCTACCATACTTAAATGCCCTTGTATCTGTTATGAACCTTGATACAAGGGCTTCATAGATTATGTATGTCTCTCTTCCATTGTGGATTATACTATCCTACCCTTTATATGCAGCACTAATACATTTTTTTCTTAAGTCAAAGGTGGGAAAAAATGCCAAAATTGGAAATTTATATATTTCTTTTTTTTTATTACAAATTAGGGGTTGAGTTTTAATTGAAATAAAAAATCCCTAAGATGAAAAAAGTACAAGGTTATATTTCTACTGCCCCTGCTAAACCATAACCACTTGAATAGGATTTACTCTTCAATGGAGAGTTTAGGAAATGTCCTTTAACTGTAGAATATATAGGGGTGGAGATGGTCTTTGTGGATTCGAACACCCCAATCAGGAAAGCTTTGGAGTTCTAGCTGTTAAATAATCTTTCAATGTTAGAAATTACCTGGGCGGGAAGACCTCTTGGGATCGATGCACTTGTGTTGAGGGGTTTTCCATGCACATTACGTCAGAGACGGCAGAATCTGATCTTTGTCCTGGGTGGCACCTTCCCAGCCTCTCAGAAGTACGCCTGCTGGTCAGCCAGGCTTGCCTTCCTGCTCACAGCACATTCACTGAGTCGCACCCTGATGTGGGACGAACCTTGCTAGGGTGAAAACCAGGTCCTGATCCTGAAATCTTCTGCCTGGGGACATACACGAGCTTCCCTGTTCTGGCGGATCTTCAGCTGAAGTCGGCACTGCTATTGTTGGTTCTGTGAGGAAGGGAGCATTGCACTGTTATTACCTACATCAGGAGGGGTATGCTACTGCTCGAACAGCCAGGTCTTGAGTTGTTTCCTGAAGGCGAGATGGTCCTGGGTCAGCCGAAGGTGGATGGGGAGGGAGTTCCATGTCTTGGCAGCCAGGTAAGAGAAGGATCTTCCTCCGGCGGTGGCTCTTCGGATGCGTGGTACGGCTGCGAGGGCGAGGCTGGTGGACTGTTGCTGGCGGGTGGGCGTGTGGAAGGTCAGGCGGTCGTTGAGGTACTTGGGGCCCAGGTCGTGGAGAGACTTGTGTGCGTGGGTGAGGAGCCGGAACGTGATCCTCTTGTTGACTGGGAGCCAGTGCAGGTTCCTCAGGTGGCTGGAGATGTGGCTGCGTCGGGGGACATCCAGGATGAGTCGGGCGGAGGCGTTCTGGATGCGCTGGAGTCTTTTCTGTAGCTTGGCTGTGGTTCCGGCGTAGAGGGCGTTTCCGTAGTCCAGTCGGCTGGTGACGAGTGCCTGGGTGACAGTCTTCCTGGTCTTGGTCAGGATCCAGCGGAAGATCTTGCGAAGCATACGCAGGGTGTTGAAGCACGATGAGGCGACGGCGTTGACTTGTCTGGTCATCGAGAGGGAGGAGTCCAGGATGAAGCCCAGGTTGCGTGCGTGGTCGGTTGGCTTGGGTGCGGTGCCCAGGGCTGGGGGGCCACCAGGAGTCGTCCCAGGCGGAGGGCGAAGATCCCAGGATGAGGACTTCCGTCTTGTCTGAGTTCAGTTTCAGGCGGCTGTCCTTCATCCACTCGGCGACGTCTTTCATCCCTTCGTGTAGGCAGGTTCTGGCGGTGTCGGGGTCTCTGGTGAGGGAGAGGATCAGCTGGGTGTCGTCGGCGTAAGAGATGATGTTGTGCTGGCGTGCGATGGCTGCGAGAGGTTTCATGTAGACGTTGAAGAGGGTGGGGCTGAGTGAAGATCCTTGTGGGACGCCGCAGATTACTTCGGTGGTCTCGGAGCGAAACGGGGGAGGCGGACTCTTTGTGTTCTTCCGGCGAGGAACGAGATGATCCACTCCAGTGCCTTCTCTTGGATACCGATGTTGCTGAGGCGCTGGACTAGGGTGCGGTGGCAGACCGTGTCGAACGCAGCGGAGAGGTCCAGGAGGATGAGGGCCACTGTTTCCCCTTTGTCGAGCAGGGTCCGGATGTCGTCGGTGGCTGTGATGAGGGCGGTCTCGGTGCTGTGGTTGGCTCTGAAGCCGGACTGCGAGGGGTCGAGGGATCCGTTCGTCTCGAGGAAGGCAGTCAGCTGTCTGTTGACGATCTTCTCGATGACTTTAGCAGGAAAAGGGAGGAGCGAGATGGGGCGGATGTTTTTGAGGTCGGTGGGGTCCTCTGTAGGTTTCTTCCGCAGGGCGCTGAGCTCGGCGTGCTTCCAGCTCTCCGGGAAGGTGGCGGTGTTGAGGGAGGCGTTGATGATGTTCCGGAGTTGGGGTGCGATGGTGGAGTCGGCTTTGTTGAAGACGTGGTGTGGGCAGGGGTCGGTCGGTGATCCAGAGTGGATGGTGTTCATCGTGCGGGCTGTGTCTTCGGTGGTCACCGTGGTCCAGGTGCAAAGGGTGGCGGTGGGGGGCGTTGGTTCGACGGTTGGGTGCGTGGGTGGTGCGCCGAAGCTGTTGTGGATGTCGACGATCTTGCGGTGGAAGAACGAGGCGAGGGAGTCGCAGAGGTCATGCGACGGAGTGATGTCGTTGGTGCCGGTGCTGGGGTTGGAGAACTCCTTGACGATGGTGAAGAGCTCTTTGCTGTCGTGGGCGTTATTGTTCAGTCGTTCCTTCAGGGATTTTTTCTTCTTCTTCTGTCCATGTAATACGGCACCTGAGACATACTGACTCATGAGGCCATCTGTTGACCATATACTAGCCAAAACGAATGGCATTGACGGTCCTTCCTTGCATTGTGCAACTCACTGGTTCTGAGCTTCGCTTCTCGAGTTACCGTCTCCTCTTGGTTCCTTTCGACTGTTAACCACTCTTCTATGCACTGTCATTCATCCATTTGCTTATTCACCCACTCGTGTCTCTATACAGCCTCAGACAAGAACACCAATAAATCAACAAGTACATTCAGTACATCAAAAATAACTGAACGTTTGGCTTATTGGCTTTGCCAGTGCTTCTTAAGTATAATGGGCTTTTTCAGCTTTCTTTTCCGATATGAGCGATTTGCTGAGAGGGCCTACTGACCACTAAAAGATGAGAACTGCCGTCCAACCTCTGCTCTCGGTGGACCCAGGGACGAAATGTAATAAAATAGTGTACTACTGTGCGTTGTATTGCACAGTGAAGGCTGTTGAAATACTTGGCACGTTTGTGAGTCTATATAGTGTCATATTGAAACGTACTGTGTTTTGTCTTTAGGCGGACCTGTGATTTGTGTACATCATAAAAAAATAAGTTGGGAGGGAGATATCGTGATCCATATATATCCATTGTTGGCCAGCCTCGGGATACTACTTCCTAGTCTCTCGCTACCTGTTTAAGGTTCACATATGTTAGGAATGAATAACGGTGGGGTTACTATTTTGTCAAGTCGTGATCTTAAAAAATGCGCTACCAGTCTTGATTTGAATGTCTAAAATGTGCCTACATTATTTTACGTGCCAGTTCGCTCAATAAGGCGCAAAATCCAAATAGAAATGGCTTCTTATCGTTGTGCATTTTAAAGTTTATGCTTCTTATTTTAGTGAATGATTTGTTTTCTAATGTAAATTTGTACGTTTCTCTAGGCCAGAAGGAACACCGTTTGAAGATGGTAAGTCATTTTTCATTGTCTTGTAAGTGTGTGCACGAGACTCTGCTGTCGAATAACAAATATGAAAAATACAAAGCAATACCCCGAAGCTGTACTGTTGACTCGTGTAATGGGCTTTTGTTGGTTCTGAATAATGCTTGTGGAATTGTGTAGAAAACATCAACGACGGCCTCTGCAGTGTTTGGTCGCGCCATGCAATGGCCGTATTTAGGGTGTTTATATTTAGCCTGCCTTCTAACTGGGAAGCGATGTGGCCTAATGCCTGCAGTGTTCCATGCGTCTGCTTACTAAGAAGGCAAGGGCTGTGTTTGTCAAATAACACTGTGTTGCTTATGAAACTTAAAGGGAGGTTTCATTGTGACTTAAAAGTTCACGAACTGATCCTGCTAAAAGTTCCTGCTGCAATGACTAGTTTTATAGGACCGAGTAGATAATGGACCGGCAATGTCCTGATTCAATTACTAGGACCTTCGTTTTCCTCACCGCTTCTTTTACTGAATTTTACTCATTTGGGTGGAACCAAAGTAACCCCATTGTTTTTGGCCTGATGGTTTACCTAACGTGACAGATCTGTTAAAGTCCAGCATTACTTGTCATAGATATAGATCCCAGCTACTCTTGCACTCGATTGAATAGCGATCTCATTCAGTTCATACAGCTTTGGGTTAAAAAAATTAAATACCAACAGCATTGATACCGGTAATGGCAGAAGCTGGATATACCTACATTTCCAGGAAAGTTCTTTTTTTTTTTTTTTTTATTTGTTGATCATTGCCTACCCTTTTAACTTGGTTCATTTGAAAGTGAGCCACGGAGCATGCTGTGATGAACAGAGGTAATGGGGTGTTGGAAAACGTAAAATGAGAGATACTGTGAGCGCCCTGTACAAAAGGCTGACCGCTCCAGCAGGAATAAATGAGAGCTTGAACAGTGTGAGAAGGCAAAATAACACATTGATAGCTGCCTTTCAGTGTTAAATTTCATTATTTCATCTGCTACATTTAACTTTAGTGCACATTTAAAACATCAAGCCCTTTCTTCGAGATACCTGCTAGCTAGTGCTGCTGAAGCTGATATTCTATAATCTCGCAGGAGCGTTTCTTCTAAGGTGTCAATTTACCCCACTAAACCAGTTTTGTTTTCTACGTTTTAAGATGACCTTCTTAAATGTATAGTTTGTTTACCATTAAAGAACAGGAACCGCATTTATCAGTATCTCTTGTCTCCCCTTTCCCTTCCCCCTGCAATAGTCTGGCCCGAACTTCCAGGCCAGGTCTCTGAACAGGAAAACAAGCAACTCCAGATGGGTTTCGGCCTGTTTACTTGCTGCGGGGCCCAAGTAAGCCGAAACTGGTCTGAGATTGCTTGTGTTTCTTTCTGAAGGGGTCCTGGCCTAGCAGTTTGGACTGTACTGTTCCTACTGGAGGAGGACTGAAAGCATCTGACCTATGTTCACTCAGCTCATGGAAGGGGCTTCTTCACAAAACAGTCACAGCATGTCCAGTAGAACCTGATATATATAGCTTTAGGGACAATGGGTCACCCGTGCTTCTTGTTACGACAACTTTGGTGGACGGTAAGGTGACCTGTGTTGGTATAGGAGGGAGTTGTCTGCAGAGTTGGCCATATAACTGAGGAAGGCTGTGGGTTGAACATTCTACTCTCGTAGTCCTCACACAGACTTGCGTATTAGTCTGTTCTGTTAATTTAAGCCACTTGTTTGTATGTGAGCCAATTAGACATATATCTTTTAAGGGTCAGAGCACTGACACCAAGACCTGGTAGGCAGGCCTTGGTGCACTTTCAGAGTTGAAAAAAACAGCAGTATCAGTCCAAGCCTTGCAACAGTTATGCAGAAAAAAGGGCTTTAAAACTGTAAAAGTCTACTACACAGAAATTCATGGATCATTGAAGGGATTCCCTCACGAATAAATCAGGAGCCCTGAGACTTAAAGAAACTTTGGTGAAAATGGAAAAGTCAGAACTCAGAAAAGTTTTTTTTCTTATGGGGTAAAATAAGAAAACCTTAGGACCGAGAACATCGTAAGAGACAACTACGATTCCAAATATCATTGCTTCTTTATTATATTACTTGAATTCCACCTTAGACTTGCTCGACAATAAACTATAATTCCTGATCAACTCCTCGACCTGTCTAGTTGTTACAAAAACCAGCACCTACTTGCAAATGGCTGGTGTGAGCAGGTAACCCGGTTAATAGGTGTGAGCTTCCAAATGCTTACTCTGGGGCATGTTACGGGTTGCCCATTCATCTGGTTCTGTGCTGACTAGCTCATTTCGGGTGACCATTACTTTTGGAAAGCGGTCCCAAGGGCCATGAAACAGAAACAACTGCACATGTTGATTCTTACCTCACATTCTCCCTTTCTAAATACTGAGAGCTCTGCTTCCACCGGTACTTTGTTTTGGGCGTGTCTCTGTAGATGTCCATGGGTTCATGGACCCCTGTGGAAGTCCTGTTCACTACTGGACAGTCTATTCAAATCCAAGAGAAAGATGCTACAGCGGCATATCGCTTTTTATAGGAGAAGCTGCTTTTCCTTGGGTTCCACCAATAAGCGGGTGAGGAAGCACCTTGGAGCGTGCCAGACCTGTCAGCTTCAAATCAGAATCCTTGATGCAGTAGGTGAGGAAGGAGAGGATTCTCCTACCAGATGCAAGCCATATAGCTGAAGGCTGTGTTGATGGGCTGGAGACAGGGATGCCCTCCTGACGACTTCCCATTATCCCTTTAAGGTCTTACCCAAGGATGTTCAAAGGTCTGAAGCCAGTGATCCTGCCTTTAAGGAACTTTTACACTGTATGACTTGTGGAACCAATTAGAGCTGCCAAATCCCATGTAATTGACTCAAGTAGGGGTTGGATCGCTATGCAGGAGCAGGAATCTTGTCGAAATTAAATACTGCTGGAGATTGTGAAGAGTAAAAGGGACATTTGAGGCTGAATGGTGCCGCCGGCCGGGATTGGCTGCCAGGAATCCTTTATAAGGCCAGTCCCTGGTTGCATAGTGGGCAGAGCCAGCTGCTCCAATATTTTTACTATTTAAATTGGGTGTTACCCGGAGTCATGAAAAGGTTTGGTGCTTTTACTGCTGCATAAAAAAGTGTTTAATGGTTCATTGCAATTGTAGGCTAGTTGTCTGTCTTCTCTATTGATACAATTTATTGGAAGATTTTGCTACTTTAGTAGAAGAAAACCACATATTTGCATGGTTTCAGGCAGGTTTCATTATGGAAAGTGCCAATGTGGACAATATATTGCCCCTGTCAATGCTTATTCATCGCATTTTTAAATAACTCTAACACTGCTCTATGTATGTGTTATAGAGTTTTAAACGGCTTTTGACAGAATCGATGGCAGCGTCTTTGGAAAAAACTTTTAAACTGGGGTATTCCAAAATTACCTCTAAGGACTGTTCAGCTATTGCATTGTAATGCATGAGTACAGTAAAAGCCAGGGCATAATGCCTATGTATCTAGTAAAATAAACACCAACCGTGTTGCATGCTTGCACCTGTGCTTTCCAACCCCTGTCGCAGACATGTAGAAAAGTTTTAATAACCCTAGATCATGTGCTCTAAAAATCTAATATGCTGTCCACGCAGTCTTGCTTGATAAATTCTGCAGACCATTTGCTGTTTTATTACAAGTCTTTTGTCCTACTGGAATACAAATTCAGTACCTGTAAACCCATTGTAATTCAGGTTCTTGATATTTGGTAGGAACTGAACAAAGAAGGAAAGTGTTTCTTTAATAGTCAATTGATTCTCAGAACTGCGACCTCCAAATACTTCTAGATTTGAGTTCATGGTGGAGGACGGCATCGTTGCCATTTGGCAACACATAACGACCAAGCAGCCTCTTGGTTTTGTGTTGTTCAAGTAACTGAGTTCTTGGAGCTTGGTATGTAATCACTGTTGGATTCTGAATGCACCCTCTTTAATTCAGAAGGGTGAAGACCATAGTAAAGAAGACTATGGTAGTGGCCAGCATGCATGCAGGCTATTTTCATAGACCAAGAAGGAACGAAGCTGAAGCCACAGGTATTCACAATCTAAACATTAATGTTCTCCCTGAGAGTACAGAGAAGGTTAATGTTTCTGTTTTTTAGTTCATAGAGCACGCGTTTACCTGAAGGTGGCCTGGCTCTAAAAATGTAGCATCGCTGTACTCCAGGTTTTTGAAATAAATACGGTTTAGAGACTTGCAGAATTTTAAAAGGTTTGGATCCAAATGTATCTTATAGGGGAAATTGTTCAGTGTCTGAGTTGTTACTACTGAAAAAGCTTGTCTGCCAAATCTTGCCCTGCGATAGTTGGACGTTACTGCAAGAATGGAAGAGGCAGAACGTAGCAATCTGGAGGGTATGGGGGGCGAAGGGCGAAGAGTGTGTGTAGGACATGTAGTAAGTGTGGTGTACAGAATAGAATGCCTTATGGCATAAACAGTGGGCTTTAAACCCGCTTCTTTTCTGCATTGGGAGCCAATGATTTTTTCAGCGTTTGAGTGCAGATTTTGTGAACATTACAAATGCCTAATAGCATTGTTGCTGCAGAGTGAGTCCTGAATTGGCTGCAATCGGTGCTTCAGTTAAGCTGAAAGACCCAACAAACATCATATTGCAGTAATCCAATCTGCTGATCATCAGGGATTGTTCAAATAACTGCTTAGATGTTTTCGGGATGAAAGATAAGGTTTTGTTTAGTACCTATATAAATGAGGAAACAGGTTGTGCTATGATAGATCCTATCGGCATTAGCAGGAGTGGGATATTTAACCTGTGTATAGGAGCAGCAGATTTTTGTATCTGCTCCAAAATATGATGCAAACTTTTAATCATGGAAGCCTCCAGCCGATTCAAACTTAGTGCCACCAGTGATCCCTAAAGTCCTATCTCTACTGCCACAGACTTCTGCTTCCGTGATGTGAATGTCGATCCAGCAGCCTCCCCAGTGGAAAGAGGAACTGTTGGGTGACACTGAGGGCGACATTGAGGATCTAGAAATAAACCATCCTGAGGATGAGCAGACTAGTGAAATGGGCAAATACGTAGCCCCAGATGATGGTTGTTCTGACCACCCACAGTGTTGGTCTAACCGATATCGTGGAGTTTTTGTTGTTGTATTCTGATACCTAGAGCTTGCAGACTTTTGACATTCTCATGTCATCAGTGGCAAAAGTACGTTCTATCTTTGATTTTAAAGACCAGTTCAGAAAGTCAACAGTTTTTGCAAGTAGAGAACAGTTTTGGCTGGAAGACCAGTCATGTACATGATGTCACTTATGAGCTATCGCAAAATCGTGGGTTAGAGGAGCTCAAGGTTTCCTCACCTTATGGGTAAGTACATTGTCTTTTATTTGTCAATTCGAAAGATCTAAAAAAATAAAAAAAAACCTGCCAATTGAAGGTACTGTTTTTAAATAATTTTTTGTTTGCTTTGCTGATTAGTGGGGTTACACATCTAGCTCTACTACTGACTGCCTTGGAAAAAACGAGTGTTCTGAAAAACCTTGTGGCGCGTGCAGCTAAACCCTTGTGTTTTCTACCGCCAATGTTAGAGCACTCTAAAGGAGATGCGTGCTCATATCCACAGTATTATGAATTATTGACTTGCTTAGGAATGGCACTGTGCCTTTCTATTCTCTAGGGTGAATGTACACGCACAAGCTAGCTGTTGATGTGCAGTTGATAGCCTTCAATCTCTCAGTAAGACACCACACCAGTATATTGATCATAATGCTTAATGGTCTTGATTGTTGACCATTTATTTCTTATTTGTAAGGACCCTGGTGACTGCCTCGAGGTTGTGATCATTGTCTTGGCTTGCAAAGTAGACCTCCCTTACGTTTTTTAAACTGCTCCTATTGTAACCATAAAGTGCGAGATTTTTGATGTGGGTAATTTTCTAAGAATAAAGACTTTGTCCTTTTCTTGCAGGTACATTTAAGCTGGTAATAGAATTTTCAGAAGAATATCCAAATAAACCTCCAACTGTTAGATTTGTATCAAAAATGTTCCATCCGAATGGTAAGCACATCAGCGCCTTTTCATACGTTGAACAAAATACATGCATACAACTATGTTCAATGTCGTTTTCGGAAGGATTCAGTAGTATTGCAGATCTCCATTTTGCTTTTGTGTGTATTTGCGAGTTGCTTATATAGCGCAGACTGTAATATTCATTATTTCAGTGCATTTGTTATTCAGCCTAAAATGAATGATGAGGAAGCAAACTGAATAGTTTTTTTTGCACAGAGGAAGAGTGTTTTTTATTGCTTTACTAAAGGATAGCGCTAATGAGCCCTCTGCTCTCCAAGCGTTGGTAAGCAGTATATAAAGACTAAGAATTATCATTGTATTTTTCATGTACTTAAACGTACCGCTTACAAAAAAGTATGGACCTCTGCAGTTTCAAGTTCAGTTGTTTCTAGACCCATTCAGTGGGAAAGATCCCTGGCTGTTGATAACTTTATTCAATGTGAGGGATTTGATGGCCTTTTCTAAAAGAACAGATGGCTGTCCTTTACTTTTATGCAACATGTAAATAATGCTAAACCTCGGAGTCATTTTTTATGTGTGCTACATGGCTTGTAAGATTGCTGTAAATCCCGTGTAGATTCTTTCGCCTCGTCCGATAAAGTGTGCCTACGAACTTTGGCTATGTGATTTACAGAAGATGTAAGTCTTGTAAAACAAATGAATAAAAACTGGGAGGCTATATAGCGTCAAAAATATGAAATAAGAAGGAAAGACTAACGAGGGAATGTCTCCTCTCACTGTAGGCAGCTGGTGTAGACCACTTTTTCAGGATCAAAATATCCATAATAAACCACAACCAGTCGCATATTAGTAACCTGCATGCTGGTCTATATATGCTAGTTTCTGCACCATTTCCAACATTACTCACACTTGTAGCCTCACGAGGTGATAGTGATGCATCAAACAGAGAAACTTACATGTTGTCGTTTAATACCAGCACCTTACTGGTTGCAGTGACTAACTCCTTGCAGGAACCGGTACTGGTACATGCCTCCTGCAAGAGAAGTTTTAAGTCCTGGGCAAAGTTGACAGTTGCCCCCACCATCCAATGTACCCTTGTTTAAAGTGAGCGGGACAGTGGACATTCTTGTTATAATAATTTTGCTCATTACAAAATAAACTTATTTTCTAATTTGACAGCCGAGCATGCTTAACAGAAACGTAAGGCCAGATTTACCTTTCATGCCAAGGGAGGAAAAGCAGCGCAAACTCTTGCAAGCACATTTACACATTTACTTTCCAGCACAAAAGGTATTTTGCTCTGGAAAAGTACCCTTTCTGAGTACAGATAGTGCTTTGTGCCACTTTTCGTCTAGGGGCCATTAATTAGTTTTGATTTGGCGGGTTAGTACAAGCACCCATAGTAGATTGGACTTTGCGTCAAAAATACAACTACTCTTTGAAGCAGGTGTTAACATGATACATGTTTTTATTTCTCTAAAGGTTCCTCGCAGTGCATGTGCACTGCACTTTACTGCACACATACAGTGTTTAGTATGCTTCAGTCCAGACATAGTATTTTTTTCTGGAAGGATATGCTTTCAGTGCAACTCCTATACTAGACAGCGCATACACATCTCCACCAAGGTGCAAAGGTTGTTTGTGGCACTGGACAGCTTGTTTGTGAACCACCAAAGGGGTAGTGAACAGTGGCAGGCCATTTGTTCAAAAATAAATGCGCTGCTTTCTCCCCATTGCGCAGCACAGTGCAGTAACTCTGCCACCTAGGGTGTAAACGTGGCCTGCCCAGCCTTAGCCCTCGTACTCTCAGGCAGATTGTGGCAATAAAAAAAAAAAAAAAAAGCTTTGTGTCATTTCTCTCTCCGTACTTCACCCCACATCTTCAGTCTTGACCCTCTCTCTCAGCCTCTCTCCTCCTCTATGTACCTTCATACTCAATCTGTACCATACTTTCACTTTCCTCGCCTCTCTCTCGGCATACCCAAAATACCTCATTATTTCTTCTCTCTTAGGACCTTAGCCACGCTGTCACTGACTGTGTGCCTGCATTTATATCAGTCACTCTCTGTCCTCACTTTCTCCCTCAACTCTTTCTCTACATTAGCTCTTTGACCTCGCTACACTTTTTTCCATCTGAGCTTCCTATATCTCTCCGCCATCTGCTTCACTTTTCACACATCTGTCTTACCTCGCCTTTCTTTCTCTCTTGATCCAGCGGGCTATAGAAAATATATCATAAACTACGCTACCCAACTTCATAACCTATAAACAAAATTCTATACTAAATATGGACCCATTTATGAACCTGATATATTTTGGGCCTACTGAATCAGGTGGTCAGAATAAATCTATATACACATTATCTACAAACTATATACATTTTTATACATTTGCAGAAAGAATATTGTCATTAGAATAAAACCCAACCATTTAAACGACCACCATAGGTGACGTGATCTAGCTAATGGTAACCTATACTTCTAAATAATCAAGACCAGCTTGTTTGTCAAAAGTAAGATTTTATTTTCTAAATTATGGTATATATGTTGTAAGTTTTATAAATGAAATTTATTTGCAATAAAGCAAGCATGATGGTAAGAAATATGAGAAAAATACAATTTAAGCAATTGAAACAATTTTAAAGAAATTATATAAAGTTTAGCATTTCTAAAATCTATTTCCCTAACTGAGCTAAATAGACAGAAATTAAAGTAAAGATCTTTGAGGATTCTTACGTGCTCCACGCAAAGTACAGCAGCACATCACCCTCATCGGAAAGTCAGAAAGCAGCAGCCAGCCCAACCCTAAGGGCATGACTTTTTATACCTTTCTACGTTAACTAAACTAGCAAAGGAAAGTTTTCAAAAATCCTCGACGTCCCATTGGCTGAGAGTGACAAGTGACATGTCACCCGATTCTTAAAAAGTTCCACAAAATCATGTCTTACAAAGACCATTGTCTCTTCCACGTGAAGCCAGAAGCTTCCTGCGATTGCAACTTTGTATTAAGTCATCCTCGCAGCTTCCATAGTCTTTCAGTATAACTTCCGCGGATGCCAAGTTAAAGACTGACAAAAAGTTCACTTTCGACCTTGGCCATGTCCGACAGAATGATGTCAGCTCATCAGTTTTTGCTTTGTGAATGCAGCTTCAATAAACGTTTTAATTCAAAATGGGCGTCTCGTGACTTTCTGCAGAATTATAGATCAGCTCTTTTTCTGCGGCTCAAATAACTAGGCCCAAAAGCAGGCAACTTATGTTTTCTAGTATAAAACAAACACAAGAAAAGTATTAATGTAAGAAATAAAGTATATTCTGTATCCACCCCATGGTTTACTAATTAATTAACCCACCCGATTAATCAAAATGTTACCTAGCTAGTGCAAACAAATAAAGCAGCGTTTATATTTACCAGTCTCCGTTTTTCTATGAGACCCATATGCACCTAGAATAGTAGAAATGACATCACACAGACAAGGAAAAGCAAAACAAGCACATGCTTCTTTTAAGTTTGCAGCAGTTAGTAATGACAAAAACGAAAACAATAAATTATTTTATTATTTTGCACGAACAAAAAGATGCAACATTTATGCACGTTTATGAGCACACATGTTAGTCCCCCCACGTGTAAAGTTTAATCTAAGTTGTATTAGCACGACATATCACAAATCATTAATAATTTTATTCATATTATGGAAATGTGACTTTGCGAGTTTAAACAAAATTTTGTTTTCTATCTCGCTCCATCAACTCCCTCATCTGGTGATTAACAAATCACCACACCAGCATTCAAAATGTTGGTAAATTAATTTTTAAGAAATCGATTCAAATTCATTTGTATTAGTAAACCTAAAAATCTGTTTCAGCATAATCTTTGCAATTAACATGACGCTCTCTATGTAACTCCTGTAACTCGATCTCCCTTTCCTCTTCTTTTCTGAGTTTATAAATTCTCTTCTTTTCCTTCAACTGTTTCTTTCTTTTATGTAACAAACAACCTACTTTAGTCAAAATAAAAATGAATACTATTATAATCAAAGGTGCCAGAATCTTGCCAAGAATTGAACTTCCGATATTATGAAACCAGTTTTTAATTGCTTGAAACCTTTTTGAAAGTTTCCCTGTAAATTCTTCTTCTTCTAAAGGAATTATCTCTGAATGCATTTGTGTAATATTCTTAATATACATTTCAATATTCTTACTTTCATCAGGTATATATGTACAGCAATGTTGGACATGTAAAATGCCACAGACTCCTCCCTCTTTTGCTAGGAGTATGTCTAAAGCAAGACGATCTTGAATTACCATGGATCTAATTGCAATAACTTCAACATTCACTAATTGAAACCCATCAGCAGTGTCAGTTGATAATCTATCAACTATAGTGGACAATTTTCTGATTCTCCCTGCATTTAGGGTTATACCAACAAAAGGTATTACAGCTTGAAAAATATCTCCCAGAACTTCAGTAAAAGTTTCTCTTTTAGCTCTATTTACATAATTATGAATTTTAAACAATCCTTCTGAATCTCTGTCAACATGAAACACTTTAGGAAAAACAATTCCCACATAACAAGTTCCATACCAATGGTCTGGAAGGTTATAGTAAGCTTTGTCACCACAAACAAAATAAATTCCAGGAAATATAGGATCTTTTCCACCTTTAAATCCCCAACCTCCCATAATCTGATAAGTATCTTCACAGTTGCTTGCACCTACAAAATAATTATCAAAAAGTGTATTATCTCTTCTAATGCAAAGCTTTCCACTAACAGGTTTGTCTATGTGAATTGCAATATTTTCAAGCATTTTGCCATTTAATTTCTCATCCTCTTTTTGCCAGAAGGATGACTTAGTCTGCTTGACTAATTCATTTCTCTTATAAATTGCTCTTCTCTCCTCAACCATATTCAAAAATTTCTTTCCTTCAGCACTTAATTTACATGTTAGATTATTCTTATAAGCATACTCGTAAGTGAGTTCGTTAGTAACAAGGAAATATTCTCTCAATTGTTTTGCTTTCTTATGCTTATTTAAAACATTATCAATCTTAACATTAGCAAAAATCTCATCATAATTTGAATAGTAATATTCTAAACGACCAGTTTGATAAAATAAACTAGTTAATACACTACATGTTACAGCATAAGTGAGAGGAAGCATATTATATGTTACTCCCTCAGAAACAGAAGCAGGTAACTTAACACAGACATAACAGTCCTTTGCATCCATTACCTTTACATATTCACTCAATAGCTTTGTGAATGTATTGCTTGAAAAATCACCTATTGATTTATCTTGATGAATGTTAGGCTGATGATCAATAACTTTTGCAGATGCACTATGTTTAGTTTGGCTAATCAGAGCTTTGCTTGTTATGTTAACTTTGTGTAATTCTCTATTCATTTCTAAAGGGATAATCACAGCTAGTATTAACCAGAGCAGAACTAAAATGAGCAGACACACCAGAGTCATCTTACAGCATCTTTTAAAAACAGAACATTTTGAAGTGCTCTCCTTAACGTAAGGCATTTTTAGGTTAGTTTTAGCCTCAAAAATAAAATTAAAAATAAATTTTAAAATTTATATACACCCCCCTTTTAAAATATATTTTTCTTTTATAACTCTAAACAAGATTTCTTCGACCTTATGTCATACATAAGTTTTCTTGTACTAAACAGTTTTTCTTCGACCTTGTGTCAACTAACAGGATTTCTTCAGCCTTTTGCCAAATTAATAATTTTGTACTTCAATCATTGTCACTAATTTCTTGGATTTCGTTTTCTTCTTCACTACTATCATATATGTCAATAACAGGTGGAATTACTAAGTAAGTCCACTCAGGAGACTTGTATTTCTGGTTTGGTCTAATTATTCTCTTCCCTTTTCTCGATATCACTTCAATTTTTCTTCCAACTCCAACTTCTTTTCCTGGACTCTTTTGACTACTTATTTCTTCAACTTGTTCTATTGGCTTTTTGATCAATCTGACTCTCAATCTTCCACCAGGCCAGTAGTCTGCTTTTCTCACGTACTTCTTCTTTGGTTCAGAATTATTTGATTCTGACTTCCAAGTCCTTTTCTTTCCGTTTTCACTTCCACCTTCCACGTCACTTTCTTCAGTTTCGTAGTCTGAAATTTCAATTGACTCAGGAACTTCTCTATTCGGCAATTTCACTCCTTCAGGAACTTCACTTTGTTTTCCATCACTGGTACTCGGTAATTCGTTCTCTTCTTCTTCTTCAATTACCTCTAGCTTCCCAGATTTCGGATTTCTGTTCCTTACTTCAGAGCTTGTTCTCTGCCTTTCGGTACTCTCCTGGTCTGAAACTTCTTTTGGTTCGGCTTCTTTGTCTTCAATAGAGACAACCGAATCCTCAGTTATCTTTCCTTTTAACAGATTCTCTTCACCTTCAGAATCTATTTCAATTATTTCTAAGTCTTTTCTTGTCAGATTTCCATTCACTGGCACAGTTTCCAGATGTCGACTTTCTTGTCGATCTTCAGAATCTGGAATTACTTCACCTTCTGTTCTGTCTTCTGCTTCAGAATCAGAATCATCTGTGGTATCACTTTCAACATCAGAACTCTCAGGAGTTGGTACTGGAATAGTATGACTTGGATGAATCCAGCGCTTCAATCCTCTGCACTTTACAGCATTAGTAGTGATCAAGATTACCTGCCTAGGTTTCTGCCATCTAGGAGATAGACAATTCCTCCTCCGATGTACTTTCGTTCTGACCCAATCGCCAGGTCTCAGATCATGAGTCAAAACTTTTTCATTTGATTGAGCTTCAGTTCCCACCTGATTAGACACAGAAGTTACCATATCAGATAACCTTTTACAGTAATCCAAAATTGCACTGTCATTTATGCTCAACAGTTTACCTACAGGTACAAAAGCTTGCCTCATAACTCTTCCCATTAAAATTTCATGAGGACTCAGACCTGTCTTTTTATCTGGTGTACTTCTTAATGACATCAAAACAAGTGGAAGAGCATCAGTCCACTTAACTCCTGTCTCTAGACACATTTTTCCAATTCTGTTTTTGATAGTTCCATTTATTTGTTCGACTACACCTGATGCCTCTGGTCTGTATGCACAGTGTATTTTCTGCTCAATGCTCAAAGCTTCACAAATTAACTTCAACAGTTTGTTATCAAAATGGCTTCCTCCATCACTCTCAATAGTAACTGGAAAACCGTACCTTGGGATGATTTCTCTGAGCATTAGTTTTGCTACTGTAATTGAATCACAATGTCGTGTAGGGAAAGCCTCTACCCATCTTGAGAATAAGCATACAATTACAAGTACATATTTCAAACAGTTGTGTAAGGGCATTTCAATGAAATCTATTTGTAACCTGGTAAAGGGACCACCTTCTCGACCAATTATTCCTGTCCCCACCACTGATTTTCTGTTTGGATTCATTTGTTGGCATGACAAACACCTTTGACAAAAAGATTCTGCAATGGTTCTAAATTTTGTATTGAACCATGTTTCTCTAAAAAGTCTGACCATAGAATCTCTTCCTAAATGTGCAGGACCATGATATAATCTGGCCATGTCAGCAATCAAGCAATTTGGTAAAACTATTCTGCCATCTTTGTAAACCCACACTCCATCTTCTTCACGTGGTCTACAATCTGATCTTAACCATAGGTCTTTTTCTTCATCATCTGCTTCGTTTTGTAAATCTCTAATCTCATGCCATGTTTCTACAACAGTTGTTAGCATTAATGAATTTGAATCAGTTTCTTTACTCCTCTCCCGATTGTATGAATAATTTTTCCTTGCGCAGTACTTTGCTGTTTCGTCTGCGAAGGCATTTCCCTTGGAAATATAATCAGTTCCTCTAGTGTGCGCTGCACACTTGACTATGGCAATTTCTTTTGGCAATTGTATTGCTTCAATTAATCTTCTAATGAAAACTGCATTTTTAATTGGTGATCCTGTTGATGTCATGTATCCTCTCTGTGACCAGAGTTGTCCATAATCATGTACAACTCCGTACCCATACTGACTATCAGTAATGATGGTAACTCTAATATCTTTTGATATTTCACATGCACGAATTAAAGCAATCAATTCAGCCACTTGTGCTGAACGAACTCCTTCAAGACATGATGCTTCTTCAACATCTACAACTGTACAAACTGAGTATGAAGCTTTCAAGACACCTCCTTCGGATCTTAAGCATGAGCCATCTACAAAGTAGACAAAATCCGATTCAGACAAAGGTCTGTCTTTGATGTCTTTTCTTGGTTTTGTGCAGAATTCCATGACATCTAAACATTCATGTTCAGTTTCAATATCATCAACAATTTCAGAATCAGGCAGCAATGTAGAAGGATTCAGATTCAAACATCTTGAAATCGAAACATTATCTGCTCCCAGTATGATTTTCTCATACTTTGTCAATCTGCTACTTGTTAAATGTTGAGTCTTACCTCTTGTCAGTAATATTTCAACTGAATGAGGCACAAAAACTTTCACAGGAAATCCCATAATGATTCCTTCACTTTGTTCGAGGCTGATACTTGTAGCTGCAACTGCTTTCAAACAACCTGGTAATGCTTTTGCAATTGGATCAAGAACTGCGGAGAAGTATGCAATAGGTTTCTTTAGATTTCCATGTCTCTGTATTAATACAGATAATGCACATCCTTCTCTCTCACTGCAATACAGTTCAAAATCTTTCTCATAATTTGGCATACCCAAAGCAGGAGCTTGGCATAAGCTCTTTTTCAGGTTCTCAAAAGATTCCATCTCAGCATCATTGAGAATAATTGGATCTTTTACATCTGATTTGGTCAATCTTTGTAGTGGTTTTGCAATTACTGAAAATCCACTTATCCATTGTCGACAGTAACCTACCATTCCCAGGAACATTCTGACCTGTCTTTGTGTTCTTGGCGGTAACATTGCTTGAATCATTTTTATTCTCTCTATTGTTACTTGTCTTTTTCCTTTTGCAATTCTGTGACCAAGATATTTTATTTCTTGTTTGCAAAACTGTAGTTTTGCTGGGGACACTTTATGTCCTTCTTCTGCAAGGCGATTTAACAGAATTATTGTGTCTGTTACACAATTTTCTCTTGTCTTTGCAGCTATTAACAAATCATCAATATACTGCACCAGCGTAGACCTACCTGGTAAGTCTAAATCTTCTAGTGATCTTTTTAACAATTCATTAAAGATTGAAGGACTTTCTGTATAGCCCTGAGGGATTCTTGTCCATCCAAGGGTCTTACCTTGGAATCTGAAAGCAAAAATTTCATAACTATCTGGGTGTAAGGGAACAGTAAAGAATGCATTGCAAAGGTCGATGACTGTATACCATTCAGCATCATGTGGAATCTGAAATAGAATTACTGCTGGATTTGGAACCACAGGACAACATGGAATGACAATTTGATTAACCTTTCTCAAATCTTGTACGATTCTAAATGTTCCGTTAGACTTTTTAACTCCCATAATTGGTGAATTACAAGAGCTACTCTTCATTTCCTTTAATACACCTTGCTTGATTAACTTTTCAATTATAGGTGTAATACCTTCAATTGTTTCTAATTTCATTTTATACTGTGGAGTGTTTGGAAATTCTATTCCCTGTTTCAATGCAATTTTAACAGGATCTACGTTTTTCATCAGACCCATCTCATTCCCAGTAAAATCCCATATTTCAGATTTCACTGTTTCTTTTAGCTCTTCAGGTAAATCCTTTTCTTCAAATGCAGGAAACAATTTTGTTTCTTCTGCTTCCATCATCATCATTGTCATTCTGTACAAACCATCTTCCTCCATTGTTTGTAACTCAACTCCTTCAGGAGAACAATATATTCTGCAATTCATTTTACATAGGATGTCTCTGCCTAATAGATTTACTGGACTACTGTTACAAACCACAAATCTGTGTTTGTCTCTGTAATTTCCAATTTCAACTGGTACTGGATCAGTTAAGTCTGTTTTAATTTGCTGATTACTTACTCCCACAACTTGGATGGTATCCCCAGAGAGAGGTAGGTTTTCAATTTCCACTGATCTAACAGTAGAACGGGTAGCACCAGTGTCCACTAGAAAAGTGATGTCTACATCATTAACTTTCCCGTTTACATAAGGACCAGACTGGTCAACCTCAAGAGTGGCTCCAACAACACACTCTTCCTCCTCTCTCGGGCACCGTCAGCAATAATCATCAGAATCACTGTCTTGACTTTCTGTTAATAAAAATTGTTGTGAAGCATTTTGCATTTGAACCTTTTGCTGCTTTTGCTGTTTTTGTGGTTTTATTACCTGTTCACATCCCTGAAATCCCACGTTTGGATTATATTTTTGAACTCCCCCACAATTCGGAAAAGGTGGTTGTGGCAACTGGTCTTGACGATTATTCACCTGTTGTTGTTGCTGTTGTTGTAACTGTCGCTGAATATTAAATTCATTTAACCCCTGTTGCATCTGTAGCTGTTGCTGCAGGTTAACACCATTCTGCATCTGTGGATTCAATAAGGGATTCTTTGAGTTTCTAGGAGGATGAGGACACTCGTCCCTCCAATGTCCAATTTCGCCACAATTAAAACAAGGTAATCTTTGTTTCAGCTCTTCTATCTTTGGGCTAAATTTCTTTGGGAAATTATTACCTTTAAACTTTCCTTGTATCTGGTTTGTATTTCCAGTTTGAACAAAATTAGTGTTCTTATTTCCCATGCTGGCAATCTGTTGCTCAGCCACCTTTACCTGAGCCCACATGGCTTTCTCCTTCAACTTCTTCTGTTTTACTTCTAATTCATCGCTACAATATTTTGCCTTTCTTAGAATATCATCTACAGATAGTGCTTGCCATCCGACAATACTAGTTCTGATCATTTCTCCAATTTCAGGTTTTAGTCCGTAAACAAATCTATAGATAAAATGACTCATGTCTTTTTCATCTAATTTTTCATAACCACTGTATTGTTTAAAGATTAACAATAGTCTTTCATAAAAAGAATGAACTGATTCTTTTGTTTCCTGTTCTGTTCTTTCTATTTTAACCCAATCAACTTCTTTGGGTGGAATTTTGTTTTTCATCCAAACAATTACTTTCTCATAGAAATCCATTACAAGTGGATTTGGGGCACCTGTTTCTTTGATTCGTTCAGGTTCTGCTTTTGGCCAACTAATAGATATTTTACATTCTGTCCAAAGGTCAGATGGGACTACAATGTCAAAAAATCCATCTAAATCAATCCACAGAACTTTTGACACTTTGATAAATCTATCGACTTGCCTGTACCACTCAACTGGTTTCTCCCTCAATTTTGGAAAGTCATTTGTGAATAACAGAATGTCTTGTCTTGACCATGGGACATGAACATATCCTCCACCTGCAACTTCCCTCATTGGAAATTGTTTTGACAATTTTTCCAATCTTTCATCTTCCTTCCTTTTGGTCCATTTCACTCTCCATTTGTTCAGTTCTCCTAGCTTTTTGATATAGACAATCAAATCTTTAATGTGAACTATTCTTCCCATTGAGTTCAAACTCTCAATGTCACTTTCTGAAAAATCTAATCTGTAATGCTTTGCAAAATTCTTTTGTTTACTTACATCGATTTCAAGTTCTGCAGCTAGATCCTCTAATTGATCATATTTATTTTTCGTTTTCCACTGAATACTTTTGCAAATGAATAGTAGTTCATCATCCCGATAGTAATTTAAACTATCTGGGCCAATTGTTCCAATTATTAATTCTTCAATATTAGCTTTTAATTTGGCCACATCAAGTTTTGGTGTGGTTACCCTAACTTCAGGACTTCCTACATCTGACATAGCACCCATTGGTGTTTTTGGAGATAAATCCTCATTAAAGGTTAAATCAGGCATTCTCGATCTAGAAGTGTTTAATTCAGTCAAGTCTGAATAAAATTTTTCAGTAACCTTTTGAGTTTCTGTATTTAAAGGAATAGTTAATCCATTTTTGTTTGTATCTCTTTGATCAAATACAGGCTGAACAGGACCTATTGTTACTGGAACTGTGACAGCTTCCATGCCTTTTGTCATTCTTTTAATTAATTCTTCTTTAGACCTTAAATATTCATTATAATCAACATCCTCAACATTTCTTGTCTCTCTTGCTTAATCTTTTGGAGGTTCCCTTGCTCTTGGAGTCATTGAAAAATGTCTACCTCCATTTCGAGCATTCTCGAATTCTGATCTTCTAGGAGTTTCAGTGATTTCACTATTATTTGGATAAAGTTTATGAGCTTCACTAATTGGAGGTGCACTCGGTGAAGTTTCAGTAGAAACCACCGGAGTAGACCATGATCTAGGAGGTCTCAAAGGCTGATTAGGCTGTTTCTTTCTAGCAGTTGTATATATTTCTTCCATAACTGCATCCTCAGATTCACTTTCCATAGATTTCCCTGTAGGAGAACCCATTACCATTTCATGAATTAAATATAATCCTTCACTCATGTTTCCCTGTCTCCACATTCGCAATCTATCTTCATGAGTTTCTCTTTTCCATGATGGATTTTTAGAAGGTCTTTTAATTCCACTAGCTTCTCTTTGTAACTGATACATCTCGTCTTCCCACTCAACTAAAGCTTCAAATTGAGTTGGTCTCGGTTTTGGAACAAGAGCATTCATTTTCTCTCGTAAATTTCTTAAAACTCTCACATTAAATGAACCATCATCAGGCCAAGCTAAAACACCATCGTTTTTAGTATATCGTTTCCAACTGTCGAACCATAAGACAGTATGATATCCGTATTCACCTTCCATGTACGCTGCAGGTGTTTTATACTTATGAAGTAGTTTACCACCTCGCGTTTCGATTTTCTTGTCAGGTGAAAATAAATTCTTAAATTTCTGAAATAATGTTGTCTTTTTCTCAACATGTTTAAAATGATAACTCATTTTTAAGAGTTAAATTTAATTCACAAATTCGTTCGTAAAATATTTCCGGGATGTTCCGCAAAACAACCAATCCGTGCGCGAAACACACCAACAGGCCAATGGCAGTTGAGCTGCGTCACTTTTCAGCTCGACCAATAAATTTGGAGATTTTCCGAAGGACCAATCAGCTCACAGGCTGTCAGAGACTCAGGAGCCAATCAGAATACAGTTTGTGACGTAGGTCACCCAATCCCAGCGCGGCTCTGTGACGTACACAGCAGCTGCGGTTTCTCGCTTCTCACTCCTGGCGCTTACCCCTCCTTCACAAAATCTTTTCACAGCGCCATTTTAAGGACACTTTTCAGTGTAAATTAATTCTTAACAATGACTATAAAGACAACATCTGTTCGTTTCACTATTTAGGATAGTTTTCATACATTCAAGTATCCACACTTCGGAATAGACGGCGCTATTCACACTAAGGATAATATTCAATTGTCAGTAGAGTAACCTACCCCACCCTTCTAACACGTATAATTATGAACTCGCTTTGCTCTGAACCCACCGCGAAGTGAAAGTTCTAAGAGTTTCACTTGAACATAAAATACAATTCAAACTCGCACTTTTACACGGAAAATTCCCTAAATTCAAACACACATGAAATCCGTACAGGACTCTCACCTGTTTATAGAATTCATGCACCGTTAGCAAAATAACGACGTTATCCGTACAGGGCTCTCACCTGTTTATAGATATGAAACATGTACCCGTACAGGACTCTAACCTGTTTATAGATAATCATGCACCGACGTTAAATTTTACCCTTCACTCAAGCTCGGATATAACTAATACTCTCATCACAGTGAGTTTTATGGAAGGCGCTTTGTCCCTATTCTCATGCTGCTTTGATTTCTTAGAAAACCCTCACTATACAAGATTCAGACCTAGCCCTAAAACTGTGCTGCTCGGCGACAACACTATGGTACACGGCGATACCTCTTGTGATACTCGGCGATATCACTACAAACAGAACAGATGGCTTGCGTGACTAATTTCTCGCCACACAATCTATACCGGTATAGCTTACAGATAGCACGAAAAACGAACTTAACAAGTGTTAAAACATCGATCCTATTTCCATACCATGACGTAACCCTTAGCAACCAACATATTACCTTGGTTACCTCTTAGCAACCATCAATTTCTGCTACCAGAGAATTGATCCAGCGGGCTATAGAAAATATATCATAAACTACGCTACCCAACTTCATAACCTATAAACAAAATTCTATACTAAATATGGACCCATTTATGAACCTGATATATTTTGGGCCTACTGAATCAGGTGGTCAGAATAAATCTATATACACATTATCTACAAACTATATACATTTTTATACATTTGCAGAAAGAATATTGTCATTAGAATAAAACCCAACCATTTAAACGACCACCATAGGTGACGTGATCTAGCTAATGGTAACCTATACTTCTAAATAATCAAGACCAGCTTGTTTGTCAAAAGTAAGATTTTATTTTCTAAATTATGGTATATATGTTGTAAGTTTTATAAATGAAATTTATTTGCAATAAAGCAAGCATGATGGTAAGAAATATGAGAAAAATACAATTTAAGCAATTGAAACAATTTTAAAGAAATTATATAAAGTTTAGCATTTCTAAAATCTATTTCCCTAACTGAGCTAAATAGACAGAAATTAAAGTAAAGATCTTTGAGGATTCTTACGTGCTCCACGCAAAGTACAGCAGCACATCACCCTCATCGGAAAGTCAGAAAGCAGCAGCCAGCCCAACCCTAAGGGCATGACTTTTTATACCTTTCTACGTTAACTAAACTAGCAAAGGAAAGTTTTCAAAAATCCTCGACGTCCCATTGGCTGAGAGTGACAAGTGACATGTCACCCGATTCTTAAAAAGTTCCACAAAATCATGTCTTACAAAGACCATTGTCTCTTCCACGTGAAGCCAGAAGCTTCCTGCGATTGCAACTTTGTATTAAGTCATCCTCGCAGCTTCCATAGTCTTTCAGTATAACTTCCGCGGATGCCAAGTTAAAGACTGACAAAAAGTTCACTTTCGACCTTGGCCATGTCCGACAGAATGATGTCAGCTCATCAGTTTTTGCTTTGTGAATGCAGCTTCAATAAACGTTTTAATTCAAAATGGGCGTCTCGTGACTTTCTGCAGAATTATAGATCAGCTCTTTTTCTGCGGCTCAAATAACTAGGCCCAAAAGCAGGCAACTTATGTTTTCTAGTATAAAACAAACACAAGAAAAGTATTAATGTAAGAAATAAAGTATATTCTGTATCCACCCCATGGTTTACTAATTAATTAACCCACCCGATTAATCAAAATGTTACCTAGCTAGTGCAAACAAATAAAGCAGCGTTTATATTTACCAGTCTCCGTTTTTCTATGAGACCCATATGCACCTAGAATAGTAGAAATGACATCACACAGACAAGGAAAAGCAAAACAAGCACATGCTTCTTTTAAGTTTGCAGCAGTTAGTAATGACAAAAACGAAAACAATAAATTATTTTATTATTTTGCACGAACAAAAAGATGCAACATTTATGCACGTTTATGAGCACACATGTTAGTCCCCCCACGTGTAAAGTTTAATCTAAGTTGTATTAGCACGACATATCACAAATCATTAATAATTTTATTCATATTATGGAAATGTGACTTTGCGAGTTTAAACAAAATTTTGTTTTCTATCTCGCTCCATCACTCTCACCTCTGTTCTTTCTCTACTTTACCTCTTTAACTCATCTGTCTTTCTACCTCACATCTCCCTCACTACCTTCCCTCTCTACCTCACTGCCCTCTCTTGCTAAATAAAGCTCACAGTTTACCTCCTCATCAGTAAACTACCTCAACTTCTTCTCCGATTTCTCTTCTTCTACCTCTGTACCCTTTCCTTCACCGCCTAAAATAACTTAATCCTTTTTGGTAACCTCTGAATACCTTCCTCTTTCTTCTTCTCGATCATCAACTTCTCTCTCTCACGCAGGCACACAAACACAGATCTCTCTTTGGGTTCCCTATTCAGATTTCAACTCTCACTTGTCACCGCAACCACCTCTCCCAACCTCTTTCTTTAAATATCTCTTTGCCTCGCCATCTTCTTACTCTTTTTCTATCTCTCCACCTCTGTATAACCCTCGCCCTTATTTCTCTATATCTTGTATGCCTTTCAGCTACCTATTTTCTCTCTACCCCACATTTCTCTAACCACCCCTCTACTTTTCTCTATTCTTCACTACTCTCTTTAATTGACCCATTTATCTATCTCTTCTAAGTCTGTTGTATCTCTACCTTGCATCTCTTTGTTTTTCCATAAGTGTGTCTCTCTGCCTCTTGCTGCCTTTATCACTCTCTAGTGTCAATACATCACCTCTCTCTCTCTCTACCTTACCCCTTGGAGTACTGCGCAGCTCAGCCTTCCTCAACATTTTCTTCTCCCTATGTCTATCTACCACACTCCAAAACCTACTTCTTTCTCTACCTCTTTTTCTCTACCTACATCTTCCTCTTTCCACCACTCTGAATCTTTGCTTCTGGCTACCTCAACTTTCTCTATTTACTTTTTCTCTCGTCAACTTGCATATCTTTCTACGTCACCGCCATCTCTACCTCCTCCTTTCTCTACTTCATGTCTCTCTAAGTCTTTGTCCATTTATGTAAACTGCCCTGTTCAATTTCTCTTACTCAGCAGGCTCACAGGTAAATGTATTCTAGGCCGAGAAGTGCACATATAAAGAGTGGAAGGGGGATAACTCTGGAAAAGAGCAACTAGGCACAAATTATCAAATTGTAACGATTGTAATGGTGAAAATCCTGAAAGTAGCACTCATATCTGTTATTGCAAATACTTGACCACTAAAGCTGCAATTTCAAGCTATTGTGCAGATGCCTTCCTTTAGTGCATTGCACTAATCCATTAACCATCTAACAAGTAACCCTTTGCATGTATTTTACTAAAGTGGGAGTAATAAGCTGGTTAGACACTAAATCAAACATTAAATGATTTTCAAAGTAAAAGAAATCTAGATCCATAATCAAAGAAGTGTCACCAACAATGCTTGTTCGAGATTTGTTTGGATCCTGTTTGGTTGGCAGACACCAGGCAGCTTAAGCGTTTGGCTGTTTTTGCAGCCTCTTTCTAAAAGTTTAACATATATTGTTTACTATAACGAGGACTTTAATGCGCCAAAAGGGGTTAATAAATTCAAAGTTCCTCCAAATATTTCTTGCCTTGTGCCCCTCGAATACTTAAGATGTCATTGCCTCCTTAAGGTGCACTATTCTTAGTGATTGTCACCCGCAAGCCTATTTTGTGTTATGCGGGTGCCAGTAGCCACTGTTCTTTTTGCAAGACTTCTTTTTTCAGCAAACGCAGCGTGAGAATGTTTGTTTCCCAACTGCAAGCACATCCAGATTGATGTATTTTACAAAAACATCATCAGCCAAACATTTGCATATCGCATGGGACCAAAACGGTCCACCTAAACTTAACTTGATCATATCCAACCAGTCAGTAGCAAATTGCACAGCTGTTGACCACACTATGTTATTGGCTTCAGTGGAAGAGGACCACAGGTGTGCCTTAAATGGATCCAGTAGTTCAAGAAGAACCTGTGCACAGTCGTGTTAAATAGTGCAATGATCCGCTTTCATAACATCTCGTAACTTGCCACTACGCAGGCCCTTGCTCATCATACCTTAACATTACATTCGCCGGACCTTTGCATAAATTGTGATGGGGGCCTTGGTTCTAGAACTCTGCTGACAATTTACAGATCTTTTTTTTTTTTCCCAAGACCTTTATTACACATTAATGAATTGACACAGCATAGAGCCTACAACCCCCAAGGGCCGGCTGCGGTACGTATATTTACCAAGCAACATTTCCAGAGTTACACAGCCATTCAGCCGACATCCCGGAGGTTCGGCGGCGTGGTAGCAGAGTGTGCATAGAGTAGTCAGTCATGTTCCGGATAATCCATAGGTCTATGGTATTTTCTATTTTAAACAAACGTGATGGTTCGAAGCAGAGGAAACATTTATGTGAACAATTGCAGTCAGCATTCTCGCCACAGATCACGCACGGCACAGCAGCAATCACAATCCCACCTACCGAGGGATGACATGCCTGGTTATAGCCATATCTGCTGTTGGGGAAGTACACAATTCGCCCCTATAGGTATTCCATCGACCCCATTTCTTATCCCAGACTCTGGGACATCCCCTACTTTTGTAAACCGATTTTTCAGACAGCATGCACACGTCCATTGCAGCCACCCATCTAATTAGGAGCGGTTTGTGTGGTGAACCCCATTGCATGGCTATCTCACGCTTTAATAGGAGGAAGCTTAGGTCCGCCCAGCGCTGTTCTATTGCAGTTAAGTCTGTAGGGTCCCAAACATTAAGGAGCGCACATTTGGGAGTCAGAGGGACCGGTTTCCCTAGGGCGTCAGTCATTTTCAGGACGGCGTGGTTCCAAAGATCTTGGACCGCTGGGCATTCCCACAGGATATGATCGGTACTTTCTATTGAGCCACAGTGACGGAGGCAAAGGTCAGATGGGCGTCTGCCTATTTTGGCTAAAAGGGAACCCGACATGTACGTGCTGTGTAATATTTTTTACTGTATCAACCGTAACCTGTGATTGATGGCTGATTCGCGCGGGGACATCAATGCTGACTGCTATTCTACATCATCCAGAGTGCCAACGTCAGTCTGCCATTTATCCCGCAGGAGGTGAAAAGTGGTTGGCATATTGTTGCACAATTTACGGTATGTGTGAGATATCGCTTTAGCTTGAAGGGGTTCCGATAAGAGTCTGTCTTCGAGGGGCAAGGATTGTGGAAGGGAGGCGAGATCTGGGACGTTGGTGAGTATGGCGTGTTTAATTTGAAGGTATCGGTAGGTCTCGGATTGTGCCAGATTGTATGTGTTTTGCAGTTCTTTGAATGTCAGTAGTTTGCCCTTGTGGAGCAAGTCGCCAATAGTGGATATGCCTACTGTGTCCCAATTATCAAAGCCTCTACAATGACCGAGGGTGCCTAGCCTGTACGAGGTCCAGAGTGGGGTGGACAGTGTGAGGGTGTTGGCCCAACCGAGTCGTTTGTTCGCGCGTTGCCATATTGACCGTGTTATGTTATGTTATGTTAAATTTAATTTCTATAGCGCACGGCTACTCGAATGGAGTGTCCCGGCGCTTGATTGTTGGCAGCTCAGAGAAAAACAGAACACCATATAAAACTTTCATGAACAGTAAACAGAAAACACACTAAAGGGTAAAAAGCCAGGTTTTAGGGCCCTTCCTGAAGGAAAGAAGATTAGATGTACCGCGCAAGGCCAAAGGCAGAGTGTTCCAGAGCTGTGGTGCCCTCAATCTGAAGGAGCGCCCCCCGATACGGGCCTTCATTACTCGGGGAACCGCCGCCAAAAACTGAGATTCAGATCGCAAAGACCGGGCCGGGCGGTAGAAGACAAGCCTGCGCTGCAAGTACTTTGCTCCAGAGCCAAAAAGCGCTTTATGAGCCAGGGTCAGCGCTTTGAAAGTTATCCGCTTCCGGATGGGCAGCCAATGAAGCGACTGCACCAAGCCGGATACTCTGGCTCGCCTGTGGAGGCCAAAGATAGCGCGTGCCGCCGAGTTCTGCACAACCTGAAGCCGCTGTACAAGATAGTCCGGAAGCCCCAGATAGAGGACGTTGGCATAGTCCAATCTGGAGCCAATTAAGGCTTGCACGGTGATCTTTCTGTGCTCTTCTGTGTGCAGAGGCAAGAACTTCCGGAGCATTTTAAGAATGCCAAAGCAAGTACCCGTCAGACCTAGGATCTGGGATCTCAGCGTCAGACCATTGTCAATCTTGACTCCCAGATTTTTTTCCACCTGGGATGCCTGTGCAGGAGGAAACATATCCACCGGCCACCATGCCTGCCAGTCAGGATCTGAGGAACAGCCAAAGAACAGCACCTCCGATTTATTAGAATTACATTTAAGGCTGTTCTGCTGAAACCAATTGAAGACCATCCCGAGACAACCCCGAATGTTCTCTCCGTCAAAAACCTGATCTTTCCTACACGTGAAAAGAAGCTGGGTGTCATCAGCGTAGGAAACGATCTGGGCCCCAAAGGACTCCACCAGTGCCGCCAAAGGAGTCATAAAGATGTTAAAAAGAGTCGGGCTCAACACAGAACCCTGCGGAACTCCAACTCCCAATGGCGGCATCTCGGCGGAGCTCGGGGAGGCCCAGACCGTTTGTCGACGACCCTCAAGAAAAGATGTAAACCAGCTGAGCACCGTCCCCCTCAGACCGATGTTATAAAGTCTGGCGAGGAGACCCTCATGGGGGACGGTGTCGAAGGCCGCCGACAGATCAAGCATGACAAGCATGGCAAGCATGGCCTTGCCTCCTGAGTCCATAGTCTCCTTAATGGCCTCTGACACCTCCAAGAGTGCCGTCTCCGTACTTAAATTAGGACGGAAACCGGATTGCGTGGGGTGCAGCAGGTCATTGGATTCTAAGAAGCCCGAGAGTGCGCTATGCACATGCTTCTCTGTAATTTTAGCCAGCGCCGGAAGGAGGGAAATGGGCCTATAATTGGCCAAAACCTCAGGGTCTAGGCCAGGCTTTTTAAGGAGGGGGATCACCATTGCCCGTTTCCAAGACTGCGGGACCACCCCCTCCCTCAAAGAGAGGTTCAAAAGTGGGTTAACCAATGGGTTGACCACAGCCGCCATCTTGGCCAGGAATTTGGCCGGGCAGGGGTCTAACGGCGACCCCGATTTAAGATTGGCCAGAAGTGCCAGAGACGTAGCGCTAGAGATGGGTGGAAACTCCGCAAAAACGGAGTCCAGAGTAGGTAAAGGAACTAACCCCACCACCGTGCTGGAAAGCGCTTCAACCATCCTCTCTGGGAAGGAGTCCTGGACCAATTTAATCTTATCCGTAAAAAACTTGGCCAGATCACAGACCCACGACTCAGATGGAGCGATTTGAGGCAGATTGGATCTAGGGGCCGTGAACTCCCTCACCACAGTAAAAATCTCCTTGCAAGAATTGGAAGCTGCCTCTATCCTCCTGGCTAGGTAGTCCTTTTTCTCACGGAGGATGTCACGATGATAGGCTTTGACCATCGTCTTATATGCAAGTCTGGCCTCCAGGTCATACTGAAAGCGCCACGCCCTCTCAGCCACCTTACAGTGGCGACGAGAGGCAGACAGTGCCTCAGTGAACCAAGGAGCCGAAACCCGCTTTGCCGTGGCCCGGGGAGCCATCACAGGGGCCAAGTCATTCAGCCTATCCGTCAGCCACACCTGCAGAGACTCTACGTCCTGCTCTAGGTCGCCTGAAAGGGGACACGGATGGTCAATAGAAGCCTGAGCTAACATCTCAGGAGTCACCCGGTGAAATGCCCTCGAGGCAGAACCATGCTGTCTAGGGGCATTACTGGACAGTTTCTCCCTGCCCAAAACAGAGAACAAGGCCAACCTATGGTCGGACCAGAGCACCGGGAGAAGCTCAATATCAACTAAAGGGACCGTGGAAAAGACCTGATCCAAGGTATGTCCCTTGTCGTGTGTGGGGCCAGAAAGGAAAGGGACAAGACCAAGGGGGGCCGTGATATCGAATAGTTTGTTCGCATCCGGATCCTCCCCCACATCCATGTGGAAATTAAAATCTCCCGCCAGCACACAGTGCTGAGCTCTCGGAGCTAATCCAGAGATGGCTGCCTGAAGATCATCAAAAAAGGATACCACCGGTCCAGGGGGGTCTATATACCAGCAACCCTTTCAAAGCTTGATAAGGGGCCAGAGTAATAGTGAAGGCGAGGGATTCAGAACCTGCAATCGTTTCCAGAGGGAGAATAGAACACGCAGCAAGCTTGTTCACCACCAAAGCCACCCCTCCTCCCCTTCCCTTCGCTCTATCTTGCCGAAAGATGTTGTTATAGTCCGGTGGAATAGCCGCCAAGATGTCAGGATTGGACCACTCCCCCAGCCAAGTTTCAGTCAGCATCAGACATAATGGTTTTTCCCTGACAAGGAGATCAAAGACCTCCAGGGCATGTCTGCATACTGATCTCGTGTTGAGCAATAAGCAAAGATGTTTCACACGATCCTCTCCCCTCTGCAGTGAGGCATAGCCTGGCGACCAACCACATCCAGGACATTGCCTTTTCCCCCTGTAACGACCCGGGAAGACAACTCGACAGGCGCAGGATGCTTTTTGCAAAGAGCGAAGTTCCCTCGATGAATAGCCGAGCATCTTCCCCGCACCAAAGAGCCCTATAAAGCCAGGCCCACCCGCCACTCCGCCGCCTCCGGGACGCTGACGGGCGCAGACGGGCAGGACTCTGGCAAGACTCAGGCAAAGCGAAGGCTGTCCCGCTGCGCTCGGAGGACTGGTTTAAATAAGTCCTCCAGGTGAGATGCGACCCGCCCCACCAGGACGCTCAATATGGCGCTGCTCAAGCGTCAATGCCCAGCCCAAAATGGCGCCGAAAGTCGACGCGCTGCCGAGCCCCACCAGCCCCAGAACCGGACCCGCTATAACAGCGGTGAGAGACAATTATTGTGGAGGTAAGGGGAGAGGTCCCAAGTAAAAACAAGGGAAATAAAACCAAACTAAACATAAATACAAAACAGGAAGTTTAAAAATACAGCGCGCTAGCCACACAGCGCTGACAACAGTGCTGAGCCGCCTAGGTCGATAAATGATTCCTAATGATTCCTAACAGTGTGTGGGACATTGGGCCAATATATCGAGTACGGGAGTGTTTGCCGTAGAGAGCTTCGAGGTAGCCGCCACAACTTGTCTGGTATTTCTCCAAGTGAAAGGCAGGGTTTGTGGGTGTGCCATAGATCCACAAGTTGGTGGCAACCAATTGGGATGCCCAATAGTAGAGACGGATGTTGGGGAGGGCGATACCTGCGTCATACCACCCTTGCGTGAGAGAGATGAGGGCAATGCGAGGAGAGCCACCATCCCATAGAAGGAGGCGGAGGTCTCCTTCGATTAAGTTGAAGTAGGAGTCAGGTATGGGGAATGGGCAGTTTTGTAGGGCATAAAGGAACCGAGGGAGCGCAAGCATTTTAAATAGGGCAGCTCTGCCAGGTAGAGAAAGGGGAAGTGTCCTCCAATGTGAGACGTCTGCATGAAGTCTCTGGAGTGGGCCTTTAAGGTTGCGGTCATGGAACAGTTCGCGGTCCGGAGTGACAAAGATTCCCAGATATTTAAAACCGTCTTGGGCAATTTCGACGGAGTAGCCTCGCGGGAGAGGTGGGGGTGGACCATGGAGAACATATAGCACCGATTTAGACCAATTGATGGAGAAGCCCGAATATTTGCCAAAGTTAGTGGTCACGTGTAGCAGGCTGTTAAGGGAGGATCTGGGGGAGGAGAGATATACTAGGATGTCATCCGCGTATAGTGAAATCTTGTCAACTGTGTCAGCGTTCCATCGGAGGCCTCGAATGGAATTATCGGTTCTAATCCAGTGGGCTAGTGGTTCAAGAGTGAGGGTGAATAACAGGGGGGACAGCGGGCACCCTTGTCGTGTACCTCTATGTAGGGGAAAGCGCCTGGACGTATGTCCGTTGACATAAACCTGCCCCCAGAGATCATTGTAGAGTAATCGAACCCATTGTATAAATCTGGGGCCGAAGCCAAAACGAAGGAGTACTTCGAAGAGGTAAGACCATTCGATAGAATCGAAAGCCAAGTGTCGCGTAGAGGGAAAGGATAGCTGCGTCTTCTCGGAGGTGCGGTGACAATTTACAGATCTAATGGATTTTGGCAGATTGAAGAAACCACTCCATGTATTCCTCGCTAGACCACGTTAAAACCTCGATGTAGACCTTCTGCTTGGGTAAGTTGTTGAACCCTTCCAAAAAATAAAAAAATTTTGGGCCATTCTAGACTCGAACCTCAGATCCGCAATGCTATTCAGCCAGCTCACGGAGGTACAAGTTGTAGAAACAATAGTTGATGCTTATTTGGACTTAGCTGCTTTATTTAGGTGTCACACAAGATCGGCTGCAGAATTTACAGGAATTAGGTGGGTATCTGGATTAAGAAAATTTGATTCTCCAGTGGTGGCAGAAAGTTACGTTTATGGTATGCCGAAAACGAGGTCGCGTGCAAAATCCTTTACATTTTTCAACACTGACTACTGCAAAGTGATTTTGTTTTTAATTGTCATGCTGCCTTTGTCAACGTGAGTGCTGACCTTTACAGGCCCAGTTAACTCCATCCTCCTTTTGTTTCACCAGTAGGCGAGATAGCAGGATCTTTAGTCACTTAGCAGTGCTCTGCAATGCGCTGCAGCTCTAAAATCTTGTTTTCTTAAACCTTCTCAGTGGCACTACCCACCTTACTAGTTGGTAGTATTGAACTGTTCCTAATGACATACTTTCCCCCCCTCCTCTTTATTTCTATATTTTTTAGAGAACAAGAACCATACCAAGATGCGGGAGAATATAACTGACATTAATCTTGTATCATGCAGCTTCAAAATCATCACTAGACATACATTCCCGCTCGTCGCCCGCCCTCCTCCTTGCTCAACACATTAGCCATGTAGATCAATCATGGCTGCTCGTTCATCAGTCCTGACTATTTTCATGGATATTTTCTTCAGCCTTGGCCCATTCCAGAACATTCCTATCCCAAGATTCCAGCGTAGGGAGCCTCAGTCGGGTCCAGTGGATGGCAATGCGGCTTTTCAAAAGCACCATAGCTAGTGATGCAAATTTGTGTCGTAGTGTAAAGTTTCGGAATTAAATTTAAGAGACCATGGCAAACAGTTCTCTTGATGTGCAGCTTCACCACACCATGTATTTTATCCACGAATCTCTGCCAATAATCCCCAAGGAGGGCATAGCCCGAGATCATATGGAAGAAGTCAGCCTCTCCCCCCCCCACATCTTGGACATGTCGAGGGCATGTCTGGAAAAATTCTATGTAGTCTGGCAGGTGTCAGATGTGTGCGGTGGATAATATAGAAAAGCACCAACTTGAACTTAGCATTACTAGAGATAGTATAGGCCTGCATGCAAGCCTGTTCCCCTTCTTTATCTGTGACGTCTGGTGTAGGTGTCAGTTCACGATCCCACACTCGCCACGCCACATTGGGCTGCCTGCACCTGTCCTGTTTCAGTGCGCTGTGCACACTGACACACCATGCACAGCTGGAGCAAGGCATTCAACATAGATGTTGACTGGGGGACTTTATAAAACATGTCCAGATTTCTCTAGTTGTACGTACCATTGTGGCATAGTGTAGAAAATGACCAAGTCCTACCGCAAAAGTAGTTTGAGCTTCTTCGAACGTCACAAAGGTCTCACCTTGGTACAGGTCCCCCATGGTAGTACACACTCTGTCCCTCCATCGGGCCATTGACATCACCCTACAGATCTATTGGAATGGCTGTAGCCATCATAGCTCCAGGACTCTAAACAAGGGAGGTTGTTTTTAGTATACTCCTAATTGCAATATACCATGCTATGACTACTCGTTGAATCACTGATGGGCATTGATTGGGGTCCTATATCCTCTCATTAATGTGACCAGCAACTGTTCCTCCTCCCAGGTACCCTCCAACAACCTTTTTTCCCAGCTGCTCTCTGAGTCACACCATCGAGCTGCATGCTATAACTGTCACTGAATGATACAATTCTAGATCAGGGAGCCCGAGGCCTCCCTCATTTGTATCTTGTTTAAGATCTTACAAATTAACTTTTGACCTTTACCTGCCCAAACCAGGGAGACTAATAAGGAGTCTAGCTCTTTGAATAGCGAGTGACGAAGGGCGCTTAGGGTATTTTTGCCAGTAATGCAGGCACCGTGGAGGAAGACTATTTTAGCAAGGGTTATGCGACCTGTCCCTGAGATTGGAAGCTTTGTCTAAAACGTAACTGATTTGCGCTATCCCTGTACCACTCTGCCCATATTCAGGTCATGTTGCTGTATCGGTGAATGTGCTATTTGTATTCCCAAATATGGAAACTGGTCCGTTGTCCTAAGAAAATCAGGTAATCTATCCGGCTCAGTTCCGACCAGTGAATCCAGCAGGAACACCACTGTTTTGTCCCTGTCCTGTTCACTCATAGTCCCGCCACATCACCAAACTTGTCCAATACGTGGACACCACATACGCTGCATGCCCCAATTTGATTACTTAAGCTGACAGGGCCTCCCGTAGGTGTCACCAGCTGCTTCATTAATAGAGCAAACCAAGGCAAAAGGGGACAACCCTTTCAGGTGCCCCTCTCCGTTGGCCAAGCTGCTGACACCAACCCACCCAGTCGTACCCTGGATGTGGATGCCGTGTACAGCAGCCAGACCCATCCTACAAACTGTGGCCCAAAGCCCATCATTCTCAATACTTCAAACAAGTAATCCCAATGGACAGTGTCGAAAGCCTTCTCAATGCCCAGGGAGATCAAAGCTCCCATCTTGTCGTTTCGTTGCATGGAAAAATGTATGTGTGCCAATCTCTGTATATTTAACATTGTACTACGGTCTGGTATGAAACTGCATTGGTCTTCATGCACCAGCGCACCAATGACCCTTTTTAGCAGGTTGGCCAGAGCCTTGGCAAGCAACCTTAGTATTGGTTTATACCTTCTACAGTGGCCTACATGACCCACCAATGTGGGATCCTTTCTAGTTTTGGGTATCGTATAATAATCGTGGCCTCCCTCATAGAGCCCGGTTACATGCCCATCCTCTTGCCCTCAGAGAAGACCTCTAGCAGTTTGTATACTAGCAAATGTCTATATGTTTGCTAAAATTCAGGAGGGAAACTTTCAAGTCCTGGTGTTTTGTATTGTGGGTGATGGTCGCCTCCAATGCCTCATTCTGCTCACTCGTCAATCACAAGAGCAGCAGGGTGGTCAAATAATCCATGATAGTTGCACTATACACCACTGTCTACCGACGATACACCTGGTGAAGATGGTTCTGGATTTCACTTAATGTGCCTCGTTGAGTGGAGATCGAGCCCCCCCCCTTCCCGGTGTACGGAGTGTTAGGATCTGTGGCAGAGGCTGTTCCCTCTAAAGTAACCAGGCAAGTAGCCTGCCTGACTTGTCATCCTCCCTATGAAGCTTCTGCCTGCATTCTTTAAAGTAAGAGTATCCAGCTGGTCCCATTTCTCCACCAGTGTTTTCTTGGCCACCACCAACGGTCCTGCGCCCCCCCCTCCCCCCAAATCATAGCTGGATCAGACTGTTCTCTACACTGCAGGCGGACAACACTCTGCTAAAACCTACATATCTCCACCTTTAACTGGTGCTGAATGGCAATCTTTTTACTAAGGCATTCTCCTCGGTGATCCACCTTGAAGGCGTCCCACTCAATTGCTCTTGTAGGGGTGGACTCCCAGTTCAAGTTAAAATATCCTTCTAGAGCATCCTGTATTTCAGCACAAAGTGCATTGTTTTGCAATGCCTCTTGCTGCAATCTCCATAAAGGGAGAGCTAGATGTAATTGTGTGCGCTGTGGTGTACTCTATTATCAGTGGTGCATGATCTGATAAAAATCGACATTCTTGAGCTGCAACCGCCGTCTTGGCAGCCATGAATCTTGACATCAGTATAATATCAAATTAGCTTTATGTATTATGTGTCAACAAGTGATATGAGCATGCCCATGTCAAGGGGTGACGCTCCCTCCAGATATCAATACAATCCAACCTGTCCATAATCTCAGTTAAAGCTTGTGTCATGGCCAATTTCGTATACAACCATGTAGGGTGCCTATCCAGTGTACCATTCAAGATGCAGTCGAGTGCACTTCCCCATATAAGTGGGAACTGAACATTTGGTAATAAGGGGCCTGAGAACAATCTTGTAATAATGTGGACTGGATATCAAACTTAATTGATATCCAGTCCACCTTATTACAAGTTCAATAGGATATGATGGAATTGTAATACAGCGGACGGGATATCAGTCGTTCGTGCCCGATTATCCCATCCGCCAAGATTTTACTCAAACCCAAGGTGTCCAGAATTCTTCTAAAGAAAGCACCATGATCTATGTTTGTGGCGTACACATTTAGGAAACCTATCTCTTTACCATTTAGTAACCCTTAAAGCAGTATATTATCAGCCCACCACATCCGCTTTACTGTATCTGTGCTGGAAAGGAACCCGAGGCCACCCAAATTTCCACGTCCCTAGCATAAGACCTTTGTGTACGAGTGCAACTGCAGTAATTTTTTGTGGGTCTTATCTGTCTCAAACTGTTAGGTATGTTTCTTGCAAGAATAGTATCTGAATGGCCTTCCTCTTTGCATATGAATGGACCTTTATACCACCAAATATGGTCATTTATTTCCCGCGCATTCCGGGTTGAAATACTAACTGTCCGCGTTATTGTGTGTCAGGTATAATACAGTCAAAACCTCCACTGTTGCCAGGGAACAGGGACCCAAGCCGGACCACAGGAATGTACCCGACTCAACCCTGCATGACCAGCTGCAGATTCAAGTAACAGCCACAATCTACTGCCACTGTTCAGTAAAAACGCTACCCAAACTCGCCCAACTCCCCTCCCCTGGTAAAACGCTAAACAAATCTTGTTTGCATTTTCCATCTAATTCAACCCTAAATCCCACCCTTGCGTGCATGCTGGAGCATTAAACCCCTATCCTTGTATTTAAGGATACAAGCAATAATCATGCATGGATAGGCACCGGGGGAGGCATGGGTGCCAGCACACGAGTTGCGTGCTCCATGACCAATACTGGAGACAATCCTACCGGTTTCAGTCAGTTTTGATCCAGGTATTGCTCCACTGGTTTTTACCCTCTGCCTTTTTGGGGAACTCCACGAATCCGAGGTTGTGGCAGCAGGATCTACCCTGTCCATCCTCCACCCTAGTCTCCGGTTGGTGAGAGAGGTCCGAAAGTAAGCTTGCCCTGGCCCACAGCTCCTCCACAGTTGTTTCTAGTGCCTGCACTGATTGTTCCTGCGCCAGTGTCCTTTTGCTCACTTTGTGGAGGAGGTTGACCTCTATTGTGATCAAATCTATTTTGTGTTTGATAGCAGCCAGTATCTGTGCACCTGGGGTGTCTCTGGGCTGTGTACCCTAATCTCCTGCCACCTGTTTGGTCCGTGCCCAGATCAATAGTATAATAGGTCAGCCCTAATTCCGTTTTCAGACCGGGCAGCGTAAGCAAAGTGGGCAAATGAGTAGCGCTACCCTGGAGCACAACCGCAGTCCATCCAGCATTGACCTCCCCCCTCATTCAATGTCGGGGGCCACCTACTTTAGGGCGACTCGCACAAGTCTCTGGAACCACCCACAAGGCGAGATGCAAAAGGCCCTGCCCAGCCTCCGAGCTCATCCGCACCAGGGAGACCCTTTGTCCAAAACTAGCCCCTAACTTGCACACAGAATGTCCGCTTTCATGAGAGCAGCCCAACACCTGCGCTCTAAAGCACTTCATTATCCCGGGCCCGTCATGGCAGCCCAGAGCCTCTCGGTCCACTCGCCCCAACCTTTGGGATTGCGGTCTGCCACGCAGGCCGGGTCCGCACATCACTCCATGTCCAGGTTTCCACTCGGCAGTTCACGCCCTCCTCCACAGCGGGGGTACCTGCTCTCGATGCTTGAAGGCTCAAATGTGCGTCACCACCCTACCGTTCAATGGCAGACAGCAGGTATTCAGATGTAGGAAGGTTTAAGGCTTTATATGGATTTCACGCCACCTTAAACGTTATCCTGGCTTGTAAAGGAAGTGAGCGAAGGTGTTGGAGCTCCAGTTTACCGTGCTCATATTATTGTGATGGAGGAGAGTATGGCCGCCGAGTGTCCAACTCCTTTCATGGGCGTCAGTTAGGATGCCCGGGCACCAACATGGACAGTTTCCATAATCTGCTTTGCATAGGATCGGTGACTATACAACCTGTTGGAAGCATGTCAACTGGAGGAAGAATAGGAGCTTTTCAACAATAAACAACGTGAAAGCAGCTTGTGTGTGATGTGCCATCGATGGATGCGAGTCAATGGCGAAGCAAGAGATTTCTCCTCGTGAGCGAGAATGGGTTGGCACGTAATTGTAGTGTTGTGGGCGCTGGGCCCGAATGCTACTAACACGTGACTCAGACACCGTGGTTATAGCAGTTACCTGCCCACGAGCACGTGCACTCGGGCCCTTTTATTTGCAGGCTCACATCACTCGTGACGCCTGTGGTGAATGGGTGTGGGGTGCACGTGTGCCCAGCCCTCGAGGGAGCGGCTGGCAGTACAAGTTTCTGCTGAGACACTACAACGTGTCCAGCACTACACTGCATAAGGTTGAATGTCTAAGGCCCAGGGACATTGAGAAACATTCTAAATTTAGGCCTTACCCTTTCACAGTGCTTCAGTTGCAGCAGTGGTTGTCTATTTATTAAACACTTTGTATGCAAGCATTGGAGAGGCAGAATGCAGTAAAGCTGCTTTTTCGGCGTACAATTTAATACATATATGTGCGTTTCAGAGGCGCATTCACGCTGCTAGATGGTTGACACCCAATTGGAAATACCACTTGCACTCTTCATAACTTTGCCCCTCATTTGACCAGTTTAAGGGGATACGGTCGTCTCCCCCGTACATTAAAATAACTTTTACATATGAACATTATATATGTGCACACAAAAACGTGAGTGCGTTTTGTGTTTTAGAAATGTGTAAATTGTAGTCGGAAAAACATTGCAGATGGCGCAACACTACCACCTACAGGCTAAGAGAAATCCATCTTCCTAAAAATATATTAGAATTCACCCTGGCAAAAAAACAAAAATAACTTATGTTAATAAGAACACAGTTACAGAAATAGGGTGCCGAAATTAGCTACCACGAGACAGAAATAAGACGTGAGAACTGATCACGGTAAGACAATAAAAGAATAGGTTCACAATTATTAGCTCTCTCTCAAAGATCTAAAAATATATCTCAATCCAGAGCCCATAATCAGCTTTTTCTTTAGAAACTGCCACTAGTGTCCACCAACCAGTCCATACTCTACTTGTACCCTATCTATTCACCTCACCAGTCATGGACATGAAGTAACCTATTCCTTCGCAATTGTCTGCGAGAGGAGAACTTTGGGACATGCTAGTGGCTGAGCCGTACAAGGCGAGCGAACATCCTGTGGCGAAGAGCCATTTGAAGAGAACAAGGGAAGTAGACCTGTGGGAGAACACAGCAATCACGTGACCAGGAAGGCGGTGACCGGCCGCGAATGCCTGCAGCAGCACCCTGTGCACCTTTCAGCTTTTTGCATCCCGCCTGGGCCCACAGGGACTCCATGATTCCATCTTCCCTGAGGCCCCAAAGCTCTAAGTCCAGTTTAAAAATAGCTGGCCTGGTGAAATCGACTTACCTGCTTGCACCATTAACAATTTTTCATCACCACCATGCTGATCCGAAGCCAGATCTGGCCCAACTACTTCATTGCCCCCCCCCTCCCCCACCACACACAAACCAGTAAAGCAGCAGGCTTGTTGAGAGCATGATTGGCAGCTACTTCGAGCACTAGGCGCAAGCCGATTCACACCGCCAAGTCACCATCCATTATAACCTGCAACCTCAGACCATCCAAGTACGCCATGCCTGTCCACAAAATATCACAGCAATTTCCAAGGAAGGTAACTCCTCGCAAGGGGCATGTTCATCCCTTTCACCTTGGTGTCTTAACGTGTCCCTTTAACAACCTCCCCCCCCCCACCCCTCATAAATCATTCTAGTGACAACATAATATGGTGCATAGAAACGCCGCAGCTTATTTCACACACGGATTATACATCTCACAACTTATTGGTTGGTCATTTATATCCTCCATGTCAATTTACATCTTGCATTACTTTCCCCTGCTTGGTGTTGTCTTGTTGTGACAGCAGTGTCCTCGTATGAAGTAGCCCCCTGTGCAAGGTTTCAGCGCTCACGGTTCTAGGCTTCCTTTGCCTACTGATTTTGTGGGCGTCCATTAGGACCGGCCCTGACTGTAAGTGCCGTTCCGCTTGCTTTGGACGCTTGCTGGTCACTCGCCTGCTCCCCAGTGCCCCTGCCATGTGGCAACCCAACGAAACTGTGCAAGCATCTATTCTACTCTGCCTGTGTGCGGTCATCTGCTCACCCTGTCTCCCTGCAGTGAGGCATCCCAAGGACACTGTGTGAGTGGCTCTTCTACCTATTGTATTTTCCCCTTTGGATCTTTTTCTAGGTTTCTTCTGCTCTCCCTGTCCCCGCAGCTGCGACGACCACTTCCTTCTGGTGTGGGTGGGTGGGATTCCGATACGCTGGTGGGGTTCTTGTCACCATGAAGAGGGAACCTAACACCTTTTCAACCCCTCTTCTCCCCCCCCCCCCCCCTCCCCCAGCTGCTTGTCCTTTGCCCTGATTGGGCGGCTACCAGCTTGCTTGGGGGGGCCCAATTGTGTGCTCCCCTCTTTTCCGTGGGCTTGCAGGGTTCCCGCCCTCGGGAGGTGTTCCACACGGGCCCCCCTCGGGTCTGGCTTTGCCTCCCCAGGCCCGAGTTTTAAATGTCTGCTCCGTGCTTCCCTGCCCACCCCTGCAGTGACGAAGCTGGTTTGCTGGTGCCATCACCCACTCCACCACCTACACACAGCCAGGACCGCCTCTGGGCACTGTTGGTGGGGAATACGTTCCTTGCTTGTTGGGGAGACTACGGGGAGCAGCACAAACCCCATGTGGTGCGGAGTGTTTGAGGCCAATTAGCCTGAATGTACGCAAAGTCCTGGGAGAAGGTGGTTCCGATGCAGCTTCCAGTAACTGGTAGTTGAGACACTGGGCAGAGTCGACGCAAAAAGTGGCTGCTGTGAATTAAAAAAAAAGTCTTCATCCAATGACCTTACTCAGCGAGCAACCAAGCAACACGGAGTAGTAATCTGATGATTCAGCACAACTTTACAACTCCTCCAGGGCAGTTTGAGGGCAGTGCCTGCAGCCCTCAAAAGACCATATTAAATCGAAAAGTACCTAGGAAGGGATGAAAAACAGCTAAACAGACCTGTCTGCTGCCTATTTGGCATTTCTAGTTTATATAGACGCTACAAGGCAATGCTCCCCTTACAAATGCCGATATAACCAATGTCCCAATAATGTATTTTGGCACCCACATGCTAGGATTTCCAGCCATGAAGTCATTTGAGCCAGTAGAAATGGTCACTAATCAAATTGAGTCAACCGCCGAAACTACATGTAAAAGACATTTTTTAAATTGATCCAAATACTGTGGTGTTAAATAAGCAGCTCCAGCAATTCAGCCAGACTGCAGAGCTAATGGTCTAATAAATATCAGATGAAGAATCAAGTGTATTATATTTTTACAATCTACAGAGGTTGAACTCGATTCCCCTGAAGAGGTTTACATTTGAAAAGATTCAATGCATTAGTTGGACTATCCGCTGCACTCCACGTAATGACCGCTCGAAGTCGTTGTTGCCAAGCGGGACGTGCCCTTCATCTCTGTGACCCTATTGCTGCTGAAACTGTGGGCATTAGCGGGAGCCGGCGTGCTCCATTCCTGGTCTTGTATTCGGTGTCAGTAGAGGACTACTGCAGCGCGAGCGGGACTGCGAGGCCCACAGGTAATTGCGCCGGACCAGCGCGCACACCTGCTGCCTCTTCCCGCTCGCTCCTTCTCCTACTTAACCCCGCCCATCCGCGCGGACGCGGGACGCGCGCGGGCGAAGACCGGGCCCTCTACGGCCCTCTACGGCCAGAAGAGGCTGGGCTGGGCCCGAGATCCTGGTTTTTTGCCTGAGTAAGTAGTGATCCATCCATTACCACAGCCCTACCACTGTCATTTTTGCATGATGGCCACAGCTGTTAATAGCCCTGCTATTGTCGGATTGGACAAAAACGGGGGCATGTTAAACCGGACCCTGGATGATTATTTTCCCAAAATTGCTCCAGAGGGCAATAAAGAACTGTTGTTAGCTGAGCGGCGGGCAGATCGTCGCCGTTCAATTGAACGTATTAAAAACAGGACCCTGTCTGAACCCATTATGTCTGTTACCTTGGATGATGATTTAAACACTTTATTGTCAGGCAATATATCACCAACTGCTAGTGTGCCCCTATTACTTAAAGAATGTTTAGCCCCTGCTGTGTCACCTACGCAAACCCAACTAGATCAACCAACTGTGACACATGATCTTCCTAGCACATCTAAAACCTCTAACATTATGATCTCACCTACTATTAGGCCTGGCAAGGTAGTAAGAGGCAAAAATATGAGACCATTGCCATATAAAATACATGGTCCTCCACCTGCCAAAAGGAGACGGAAGAAAACTGATATAAACAAGCCCAAATTAAGTTACACTGACTTTGGGAAGAAGGTGAACTCAGTTACTACCACGACCATGGGAGAACCTGCTACTAAGCAAGTAACAGCGCCTGCTCCAACTACCCCAACACTCGTGATACCATCCTCTCAAGCAGCTATAGAGCCTGACATCATCTATACCCCAATGGAAGGAGGACTGCAACCAGCCTCTCCTAAGACTCTCTTGGATAATATAGAACTGATTGTGCGAAGTTACATGCTTGCCTTAGCTGAAAGATTTAGGGGCATGGAATTAAGGCTGGGGAAAATAGAGGGGGACCTGAATACACTTGGGAATTCTGTCAGGTCATTAGGGCCTCTGAAAGTGTTACACCCCCAAAAAACCTTAACTTTACAGCCCACCCCCTTAAAAGATACGGTGGTTGCAATACCCTCTACCTCTAATATTGGTAATAATCAGACAGCAGCTATTTCAGCTGCTTCTAATCATTTGCTTACAGGTGTATTATCATCTGTTAGCAAACCTTCTAATAAACCCAAGCCAAAACAGTCAACAATATCTGTGGGTAGACCAAATATAACACCAATCAGTAATACTGATACCCCAGCCAATATACAGGTAAGGGAACCAAGCATCCCCCCTAACAGACCCCCAAGATCAGAAGTGAATGAGAACAGTCATGCAAGAGGGGGACAGGACAGGAGACCACCTATGGAACTCCCGCCGGAAGCTCTACCGTATGTGGTTGTACTTACCGGGGTCCCTGAACTGTCAAGTGGTAAACGGGAAGGTTATTCTCAATTAAAAAACAAAATAATGCACTGGTTATCATTGTACAGACCGAAAATTAACCAGGTAAATGGTGAAATAGTCCATGTTCGTCGCTTGTCTTGGCTGGGTGGAAGAACAAAGGATATAGGGGGTGATATTGTAGTTGTAAACTTCAGGGATAGAAAAGCAGTCCAATACATTCTGAATTGGCCTTTTGGCAATGAAAATAATTGTATTGTACCCCGTCCCTTGACTTATTTCTACCCAAGATCTACAGTATTTCCCCCCCAACATTTAACCAATAACATCCATTTCACCAACCGCTTTTTCAACATGGAGACTGCCATGAACCCCGTATATATGCATCAATTAGTTCCTCCTTCTGCGATGCATGGGTGGAATACCATACCGACAAGCCGCAATATGGGAGAACATGAAAACATGACTCATTTGGCGCCTTTTACTCCCTTAGAGTTATCAAATAGGTTTGAGGTATTTTAGTGGTCTGGAGGAATGTGATTGATGCTTAAAGAGCACTGAGGATGTTGGGGGGATGGAAAATGTCCCATGCATAATGGGGTTTTACGAATAAAAAGAAACTAGTCACTCAAAGATAGGGCCATGTACAGGTGCAATATGTGATGATGCGAATAGTAGTTTGCCTGTTGTTTCATCTGCAGCGTCTTTTGGGATAAATGAGGGACCCCCATTGCCTACACCAGCCATAAGGCAAGAAAGCAGAGATGACGCCAGGGGAAATGTAAATGTTTCATGTCCAGTGAGATATAATGAGGGAAAAGGGACTAGTGGTCCTATGATGGGCTCACGCGCTGTTGTTTCAAGTAATGATGAAGTTAATAGTAGTCTGTCTGTTGCGTCATCTGTAGCGACTCATGGTTCCAATGAGGGACCCCCCTTGTTTACACTTGTTTCATGGAATATAGCAGGGGTGCGCGAAAAATTATGTGATCCCGTTTGGAATGAATACATGAACTCTTTTGATATCTGTGTATTACAGGAAACATGGGCCACAGTACAGATGCATAGGGTTGGCTATAAAACTTATCAAATAGAGGCTGTGCCTTCAATTAGAGGCCGCGCATCTGGAGGTCTGCTAATATGGATCAGTGTTTCCATTAAAATAGGCATAAAAATGCTTAACACTAATTCTCCAGACATACTTGGTCTGGAAGTAACTACAGCAGACAATAGGGTGATTCATCTCTTTAATGTGTACAACAGCCCCCAGTCTTCCCATAAGGAATCAATATGTATAGGGAAGCTAGAGTTACTTATGGATTCATTAAAAATTGGTGCAAGCATTATCTTATGCGGGGATTTGAACTGTAACTTCTAACCAATCACAGACATAGTACATCTGTTTGAAGACGAGGATACCGCCAATGGAATACCAGCCCTGAATGAAAATAGAATGGTGGCTGGTACTGCATTGGCTCTGCAGATCACAAGGTTGCTGACTTCTCATGGCCTGAGAGCATGTAACGGGCGTACGCCATCCGACAGCCCGAAAGCCCCTACTTTTAAGAGACGAGACTATGAAAGCAAACTAGATTACGTTATAGTCTCTTTAGACCTATGGCCATTTACAGAAGACTTAAAAGTCAAAGAGAGATATGAAAGTGACCATTTCCCTCTGGAAACAAGCTTCCAACAAAGCATGTTAAAGGGGATGGGAGCCACGGAGGGAGGCCATAATCAAGTATCCTCATCCATAAAAGACAACATTGTCCTTAGTAACAATCGCAGGGCAGTTAAATGGGCTTATGTATTGGATAAAGAGAATTTATTGGCCAATATATACTGTACCTTTGCAGACACCCTAAACTCATACTGTCCCTATAGCTGCGACCCCAATGAATTTATTAAACTGCATAAATCCCTCTTCAGCAAACTATTAGAACTTCTCACAAAAATCCCTAAAAAAGGTGCAGGTATGACTAATGTAAAAGCTACAGGCAAACCTTGGTATAACAGGGAATGCCGCCTTGCCAAAACTGCACTGATTAATGCTGTTAAAAGGGAAGGTGCATCAGAAATTGGAGTTAAAAGGAAGGCTTATAATAAAATAATAGTAAGAGCGAAATCCTCCTGGGATGAGGAAATATGGCTCAGTATGCTAACAGCTGCCAAAAACAAGAACCAGAGACAATTTTGGGAATTAGCAGCTAAGGGAAACAATCGTGAGTCAGGTTCTAGGGAGGTCTACTTAGATGAGGATACTTGGGTCAAACATTTTACATCACTATATGCAGCCAAACTTTCAATTGATGCTGTTGCATCAGATGTACTCACTGTCACCACACGAGCAAATGCCCACCCGGTAGTATTTAGTATACATGAAACAGAGACAGCGATTGACACGGTAAAGAAAGAGAAGGCACCTGGCCTAGATAAAATCCCGGGCGATCTCTATTTGTCTAACATTGATGTTTGGGCACCCTACCTGAATCACCTATTTAATATAGTTGCAGCTACCGATCATATTCCGGACACATGGAATGGCGCAGAAATTATTACTATTTTTAAAAAAGGGGATCGTGGTGACCCAGCCAATTATCGCCCCATTAGTCTTTTAGACATAACACAGAAGATCTATGCTAGACATATTTTAAATCGGATAAACTCATGGTTGGAGGATGAGTCAGTTTTATCTAAATACCAGGCGGGATTTAGGAATAAAACAGGTACAATAGACCAGGTACTTAGGCTATGCTGCTTGTATTGGAAATACGTTATTATCCGCAAAGGTCACTTATATGTGACCTTTGTAGATCTGCGAGCAGCATTTGACCTAATTCCTCGTGATCTACTCTGGAAAACCTTGAATAGGCAAGGGCTGCCAGGCGAATTACTAAAGCTCGTGATGGGCTTGCATCAGGAGAATTATGCCAAGGTCAGGTGGGGCCCAAATGGGGAACTCACAGACCCAATCCTGATAAAAAGGGGAGTACGTCAGGGATGCGTACTGGCCCCCACACTTTTCTCCCTCTACGTAAATGATATTGCAGCCTATATGGAAAATTGTGATAACGATTCGCCCCGATTGGGAGGGGAACGTGTTGCGTCCCTCCTTTTCGCGGATGACACAATTTTGATTTCGCAAACACCACGCGACCTACAGACCCTTCTAGATAGGTTCCAACAGTATTGCACCTCAAAAGGACTAGAAATTAATATAAAAAAACCCAAATATATGGCACTAAACCCGCACAAAACTTTTAAAAGGAATTTAATGTTAAACGGACACAGACTAGACTACGAACACAGTTTTACATATCTGGGAGTCCTGATAGATTCTTCAATGGGATGGGGCCCACAACTAGAGAAATCAAAACTGGTGTTCAAACAAAATTGTTTCCCAATATTGCAGAGACACAACAAAAGTGTGAATAAGGCGGTTACCCCAGCAGTAGAGCTTTTTAGGTACAAGGTTCAATCAGCCTCACTGTATGGGGCGGAAATTTGGGGGCCAGTGTGTAAGAAAACCTGTGAAGCACTCGAGAACAAATTCATTAGGGGTCTTTTAAAAGTTCCCATTAATACCCCACTGGTACCCTTATTTCTTGATCTAAATATCAAACACACAGACCATCACGCAATATTGAGACCAGTACTGTTGTGGGTTAGACTATGGACAACTATTGAACTATCTGATTACAAAAATGGCTTGAAAGAAGTCCTTGAGCTCGATAGTGACAGGAACATTTTTTGGTTTAAGCATGTTAAAACCTGGTTAATGAAGCTCGGATTAACACATTTTTGGAACGAGCCTGGTTCTTTAAACCCAGTTTCTAAGAAAATACTCAAACTGTCCTTTTGGTCATATGTGAGTCACGATTCCGTGTATACAAGAACACACGGTCCTCTTACAGAAAAATTCCTTATGGTAAAAAATGAGGCATCTTTCGAACAATTTCTTGATGAAATCGAGCCACCACTGGCCAAATCTCTGTATATAAAATTCAGATATGGTACGTTGAGGTCCAAGGTAACAGAGAAAAGATGGGGGAAAATAGATAATGATTATTGCAGTCTTTGCACCAATAATCAAAGGGAGGACATTTATCATATATTGTTTTTCTGCCCTAGCTATGCTAAGGCAAGGAAAAGATGGATAGTCCCCTTGTGCCGTAATATTGGTTCCATCTCCCATAGGGAAGCTGGTAGGATCCTAAGTACGGACACCAGTCAAGTAATTGTGTTCGGAATCAGTACATTTTTGTTGTCCGTTCATTTTATCAGACGGAAACTAAACCTTTCATTCTAAATAAGGAAAAACTGCCATCCTGAAATCTTGTAAATCATGAATTGTGTCTAGCTATTTGTGACTTCTCAAATCTTCGGTTGTTATAATCAATTTAATTTGATTTTTAAACATTTTAATATATTTATTCATTTTCTGTGTCAAATATAAATTTGTAATCTTGTGTGTCCAATATGATAAAATATGATGAAATACAGATTTATAACAGGGTGCTCAACTATAATGAATTGTAAGTTCTATATGTGGTGAATGTTATTTAGTTTTGTTATATTTTATTGTATCTTTTATGTTGCAAGTCAACGAAATAAAGATTAAACTTGAACTTGACCGCCGTTTTAAGTTCTCTCGAGACAAGCACATATCTTGGAAGAGCAGCTAACTGCTGCACTAAAGGCAGAACACTTTCTGGCCACAGTCGACACTGAGCTGCAAAATTTGAATTCTAATAATTTGGGTGAAAGTTCAGTCACACTGGAGTTCACGTACATGTTCCCCAATTCTGAACAAAATTACGGAAATATGCCCACAATACTTGAATTTATAGTGGACTATTTCAAGACAAATCTTCTATATAAATTCAAATTTTATTTTTATTGCACAGTTACTTAAAACCCTTTGCAATATATCCCACTTTCAAGCAATATCGAATGGACCAGATGGTATTAAAACCATCTTTGGGTAGGTTGACCAGCACCTTTCTCGAAGTCAAGGATAAGTACCAATTTGAGAAATGTATGGACGATATCCAGCCCCCACTGGCGAAGAAAGTATATGTCCAATTTAGACACGGAACTCTCCCAGTGAGGGCAGTGACAAATAAGTGGTTAATGGCTCATAATGTACCTAACCTTTGCTCAGGGTGTGAAATCGCTGATGAGACTGATCTGCATGTTCTGCTCTTCTGCCCTTTGAACACTAAGGCCAGAGCCAAATGGATCGTCCAGTTATGCAAGACCAGGGGTTTCAGGGATTTCAGGGAAGTATTTAGATTACTGAAATACGACTCTTCCCCCTTGACTGTGTTTGCGACCTCCAGATACCTGTTTTCTATGTGGTGCATTAGAGGAGCTAAAATCAAAATGACAAGCTGCTACAACTGTGCTAGCACACCCCTGTAACTCAATAGGAAATTTTTAATTTGTGAATGGTCTGTTTTTACCTCTTGTTTTTAAGCCCAATTTATATACTGTATTTGGAGTATTGTTTAATTATGTGCTCCTTGAATTGTTGTTCAAGGGTCTGTTTTATTCAAATTATGTATTTTTCGCTTTTATGGTTTTTAACCGATAATAAAGCTTTTTGACTGACTGACTATATCCCACTTTAAAATACAAAGGATACCTCTTCTATACAATTAGTTAAATTGGAACCCAAAAATTGTTTTTTAAATCAGTAAAACTGATGCATGCCCCCAAAGCAATATTGACAAAAATCAGTGCAAATGAAGAAAATGGTTCTCTCCCCTGAGATACATTATCATCCTGTGCAAAGCCAAGATCTGAAAGACACTGCTGGGACACAATATGCAACAATGGCAAATAAGGTTGTGGTGCCAAGTTAGAGTTCACCTAACACAATCCCAGGCAGAGTAATGTTTTATTGAGATACCCGAGGAGTCACGAATCCCATACAGCCCATATCATGGCACAAAAAAGGGAAATCTTCCAAATTCCTATGAAAAAGCCTTGGCCCTTACGGGAAGCAGCATAACTCACCCCAACAATGGACCTATTGCCTTCGGAAAATGGGTACGCAAACACAATAGTAATAAGTGAAACAGATTAAAGAAGAGGGGCACACTGAGGCAGTTGAAAGTCAAGGGAGCCAGTTGTACAGTGATAACCCAAAAAAGAATTCAAGCCCTTCCTTTGTAAAACGACTGTAAAAGACTCACACGACTTAATAAACAAAATATGTATTTCCAATGCCAAATAGAACTGCATTTAACCTCAAGTCAAAACAAAAACTCTAACCCCTTCTTCTTCAAAGCAAACCACAAACTGAAAATTGAGCCTAAACTCTCTTCGCATATCCATCACACTGAAAGCTGTGTTGCAATAACCTCAGAAGAGCCCAATATCGAATTACAAAATTTCCCATCCAATGTCCCATCAGGATTTTCAGGCCTTTGAAAAAAGAATAACACCTGTAAACAAACTTTCCGATGAACACAATACACAAGATCTCACAAAGAGAGAGGAAGAGCTAATTCATCAGCAAATGAGTCAAGGGATCCCTATACAACCACCCCAACGTACGCCAGGAGATCTTGCAGTGCTACTGTTCAATAAGGCATGAGATCACCACAGAAAAAGTACAAAAACAATTAGACAAAAAAATGTCCGCATTACCGTCCATTCCACTAGATTATCACACAGAGAAAGTTAAATCTGGCGAAGAGTTCTCTCATCACAGGTCTCCCTCGTACAAGTCACCATGAAGAAACTAACTAGTTTTTTAAATAACCAGCAAGATTACATAGTTTACTCCATCTCTGCTGTGGTCTAAGTGCTAAATACTCAAGCACTAAATAAGCCAAGTGGAAGCCAATTGACTCCCTCTCAGTGACACTACCAGCCGTAAAGCAGAGCCTGAGACGCTTGTTATTCTGCTGGAATCGCTGTACAGCTCTAAAGAGCCACAAGATTTATTGAAAAGAGGCAAAATTCTCAAGCTTCTGAAGTCGCGTCGCATTGCCAATTTTGTTTTATTTATTTCTGATCGATCAATAATTAATAAGTGGAGTATTGGTTAACATCACAAGTAGAGGCGACAGATTTTGCTAACTAAAGAAAGAAGAACCTGCCAATAACGACTAGGCCTGGATTCCAGAATCCCTTCAAAGTTTTAACTCCATTTCAATCAACAGCAGTTCACACATTTTTTTTTATCCTAGTCAAGATTTATTGAAGCCCCATGTATAATACACGGCTCGTTCAATCAATATCGTCCACATTTGTTCTTGGAATATTGTGAGATGGAAAGACTCACGAGAATGTGTTGCCGTATTTAACACATTTTGACCTCCTATGCATGTAAGAGAAATGGCATATAGAACCAATGGAATTAGCCAGGTATGGTGCTTTTGAAATCTTAGCAGTGAGAACGTTCCAAAAGGGACGACCCTCAGGGGACCTGGGAATTCTGGTGAGCGGAACTCTAAAAACCAAAAATCTTAACACTAGCATTAGATGGCTTTTGGGAACTGAAATTACCCTCCCCTCAAAGGGATCGGAGAAATTAGTATTCCTCAACATTAATATAAACCTCAAGCAAACCAATTAAAGAGTAATGTGGATACCCTCACAGCTTACCTATCAGATCTGCTAATCACAAAGTCTAACGTTATAGTAACAGGTGATTTTAACTTTCATTTTTTCTTACCCAGTTCTGAGAATGTGATATGGATACTATGGGATATGCCAACCTTTAAAATCAACCACAAATTAATCAATACTCTGGTTATCACCCTTATAGAAGCAATGCATGCCATGAGTCTGTGTGCACTGAACGGACGCTTGATGTCAGATAAACGTGCAGGATGCACACATCACAACAAGGCGGAAGTTCTCAATAATACATTAGTGTCGACGCAGCTGGTTAACCGTTTCATCAACACCACCCTGGGACAAATTAATAGTGGACACTTACTTCATTCAACACAGTCATGCAAGGCTATCTGAATCTCTTGTTGCTATGGACATCAAAAATGGATGTCCTGAGATTAAGAGGTGGGCTCTTCTATGTGGGTGAAATTTGTCAAAACTGAAAACACTTGGGATTTAACCAGGCATGCCAGCTTTGCACTTAACACAGAGATTTGCTAGCCCATGCCATCAGTGTTGTTCCGGCATTTGAAGCAGAAAGAAGATAACTTCTGCTACCAAAGTTTAGTGAAATAAACGTTAAACTGTATTCTAATGAAATCGCGCTGTGTTTTGGCAGCACTGATGGTTTGCTCATTAGCCGATTTATAAAGTTTATGAACGTTGTATCTAAACACACTGGGATCTGTCAGAAACGGAGTAAGGAGTCGACCCCCAACTGCAGCCATAAACCACAGAGACTGAATTGCATTAACCCAAAATAAGGCTATTTTAATGCAATTTTCTTCTGAGTTTCTAAATTCATTAAACTCGGTTGAAAATGGGGTAATTGAATAGCAGCTTTACTGCTGACAAATATTATTGAGACTGAATTACACTATCACTGATGGAAATTTTCAATGTATCTTTTAATTGTAACATTGAAGTGGACTAGCTATCTACCTGTTTATATGTACAGCTGTGATTTTATATTAAATGGTTGTAATTAACTGTCAATAAAACATTATTATTCTTTGATATTTCCTCTCCCACTAATAATGGCACCGAACTCCCTCGAATTCCTATGCCTGGGAGAAATTAGCGTAGTTTCAGGTTTTCATGTTATGAGCAATTCAAAATATTACATTTCGATTTATGCAATTTTCCATACGGGTTTCCTACAAGAAGCTTGTTTGGACCGAAAATATCTCCCCAACAGACAGATATTTGGGAACCAGTCTCCTATTGGTATCCCTAAGACCTTTTTTTTTAATTTTTTACTTGATCTCCACGCTCATGTGAAAAAATATTTTGTTTAATGGTATTTCACAAAATTTAGCGGGGGGGGAGGGCAGGGGGGAGAAAGTGTCGCCCCCCCATACTAATTACATCACAGACATATGGTCGGCGTGCATAGGAACGTTTTTTTCTCCATTTAGAGACATACAAGCCTAAACCCACCAACCAAAAACCACTAAACTAATCACTAATTGGGGGTTTGGGAGTATCATTCTGCTCAACATAAAACACTTCAACGCCTCATTACAGTTAGTAAATACTATATAGATGTAATTATAATATACTACAAAAATCTCCCTTAGTTTGATAATGGCACGAGGACTGCAATATATTGCTTAGTTTTAAATACAATGCAAGAGTCGCTAAAGCTGAAAAAGTCTGAGGTAGCAATTGGCAATGAAGTCTAATGCCGACTAAATTGTATCACTTGACATTATTTTTCTTGTATTATATCATTATACAAAACAATTGTCAATGTTACACGAGCATTAAAAGGCAAGTTGCTAGAGTATTGAGGGGGAGCTGCTAATTATCATACACACATTATTTTCAGGTGCAAAAAATAACTTATTTCAATTTATCAGAAATCCATACGCAGGCTGTCACTTCTACCTAAAAAAAAGTGCATTATCTAGCCTGAATCATTTCGTCCTGCTCCCCAACTTTTATAAAAGGACCACCTAGCAGCCACTTGCTTTTCATGGTAATCATATGTGCACTTGTGAGACATTCCTCAAGCAGGGTTGGATACCAAATTTGAGTAGAATTTAAGATGTGTACATGGAAATTTCATGACTGTCCACAGCTGCTCACATATCCATCATAATTCATTATAAAAACTCCTTTAGGAGTATAAAAAAAGCAGAAACCAGAGTATCAAACACAATCGAGTATCAAACACAATCCACCCCTGAAAGGTGCTAGGATACAGAGGTACATATTTTAGCAATAGCTATCCCAAGTCAAGTTCACAGCATCCGTTTATGCATTACTATTATGTCCTATCTGAGGATAAATTGTATTGTATTGTATTGTATTTTGCTAAATTGGTTAGTGTATGAATACCTAACCTGCGAGCATGATGTACACCCCCTTAACTTAGTGAGATCTCCAACCTTGGACAGATCATTGAACTTTGTATTACTTTACATTGGTATCGATCGCTTGAATTGGAGAATCCATCCGTCATCAAAGAGAAAGTATGAAAACCTAGAATAAGACATTTTTCCACATATCATAGTATTGTGCCAAAGTATGCAGCTGATTAATATCTAATTCTTGTAGCCTCAAATTTTCTTTTTTTTCTTTTTTTCTTTTCTTTAAAAAACGTAACGAGCATTGTCAAAGCCAGTAGGTCTGGTCTTTGGGACCTATTGGCTCTGCAAGTGGTTTTTAGCAATAGCTATACATCACCCCGATGCTGTGTAACATGTTTTATTACATATTAAAGAAAAGTCTGCGACGCTGCCACCCGTGTAATTTTGTAGGCACAAGCACTAAGAGTTTATTAGAACAATTCAGTTCCTCAGAGCGACGTCGAGCGTGTTCCACTCACTCCAGCCAAGGACCTGCTGACGCCGGTGGAACAGCGTGACGTGGAAATTCAAAACCGGCTGATGCAAGGGACGGGACGCAGCCAAGTCCAAAAAAGTAAATAACACATCACTACACACACCCCTCCCTTCACTCCAGAAAAAAGAGAGAAGAAAAGGAAGAGGAAAAGAGTAATTCATGCAAGTACACAGTATGCCAAATAACTTGGCGGTCTGCGGTCACGGCAGGGTCGTGAGGAGTTAAGCATAGCAGAAGGAGAACAGAAACGCTCTAGTCTTCTTTCCCCCCCTCCACTGGTTTCAATTCCCACATCACTCAAAAGCCAAAACTCATTTCCACTTTTATCAGAACTTTTTCCATTAGCTTCTTCAAACTTGTTTGGTTTCCCTTCCTTTGCAAAACAAAGCGACCTTCTGCTTATTCCATTTGTTTCCATTCTGAACAACAACATAGTTCTGGAATCCTTGCTTTACCCGGAATGGTCCCCAAAACTTGGACAGGCCATGGACTGTCCTGCCATATCTGATTTTCACTAAGTCACCAATACAGATGTCAGAAGCTCTACTGCTGTTGACAGTGTCTTTCTCTATGTATGAGCTGGGTGAAACAAGCCATGCAGGTACGAGTTTAGTGCCCGGTTTCCGCCCACACATCCTCTCAAAAGGGGACACCCCTGTTTTACTGTGCAGTCGTACGATGCGCCCACACCATTTCATTCACCATGTTTCTCACATTTTTCTGGCTCTGGACTGCCATTGAAATGGAACCTTTAACCAGGCGATTGGCCCGCTCAACCATTCCATTAGCCCGTGGGTTGTACAAACTGGTTCGGTGGTGTGTAATGCCACACTTGTCAAGAAAAGCTCTCATTTCTTTCGAAACCAGTTGGGTCCCATTGTCCGTGACCAGGACAAGAGGGAGACCCTCCTCTTGGAAGACCATTTTAAGTTTCTCAATGGTACTCTGAGTAGTGACTTCGGACATGAAATGCACGATGAGCCACTTAGAATGCACATCTACCATAACCAATGCATTCTTAAGATTTTCATCCACGCCATGCATGGGTCCAATGAAGTCCAAGCAAACAGTACTCCATGCAAATCCCGGATCTTCAATAGGACCAATGTTAGTCTTAGAACCAGTCTTGATCCTTTTCTCGCTCTGAACACACATCTCACAATTTACCACCCATTCATTAATTTTTTCATCCATACAGGGCCACCAGAAGTTTTCTCTAACACGTTTCTTGGTCAAAGTTTGTCCAAGATGCCCCTCATGAGCCAATGCTAATATCTTGCGCCTGACAGTACAAGGTGGTACAAATTTGTCGTCCCTCATGAGTATTTGAGACTCCGACATACTGAGCTTGCCAAGTATTTTGACAAAAAGTCTCACACTGGGCACCACAGTACTTTCCCTTCGACATCCCCTAATCAACATGCGTTCCACCTCCTTAAGGGTGGAATCTTTCTCCATACCCATCTTCCACTCCTCCGCATTGACTGCTCTTCCAACACATTCTGCCACATCACCCAAGGATGCCACAGCTCCTTCTTGCTCCCAATCACTGCTTTCAGTCACACCGACTTCCTTGTGTAGGGTTAATCTGGACAGACAGTCCACCTGTGTGTTTCTCCTTCCAGGTATGTGAGTAACCTTATACCTGTATTCCTGCAGGCGCGATGCAAGTCTGGCTAACCTTGCAGACCCTTTTCCTGCACCGCCTGGCCTCAGCACTTTGACTAACGGCTTGTGGTCTGTGCGGATGCAGAATTCAATACCCCACAAGAAAGTTCTGAAATGTTCCGCTGACCATGCAGCAGCCAGGGCTTCGCGCTCTATTACTGAATAGTTGCACTCGTACTCTGTCAAAGTGCGAGATGCAAATGCAACGGTTCTCTCCTGCCCCTTAAAGCTTTGTGACCGACAGCCCCCAGACCACACGCACTGGCATCAACAGTGAGAAAAGTGGTGAGTTTGGTGTTAAACGGTGCTAAGACTCCTGCTTCACAATTTTTTTTTTAATTTGCTCTAAAGCAACCTGCTGCTCCCCTCCCATGAAAAAGAACATCCCTTCTTCAACAAATCCATCAGGGCCTCAGTCTTGGTAGCAAAAGAATTTGCACATTTTGCATAATACTCAATTAAGCCCATGAAGGACTTCAGTTTGTCTTTGTCATTGGGAACAGGTGCGTCACGTATAGCTTCAATCAGGTCAACTTTGGGTCAAAACCCCTTACCTGAGATGGTGTGTCCCAGGTACTCTATCTCTTCCACCAGAAATTAAAAAATTTCTTTTCTTAGAGTTAGGCCCGCCTCCCTCAGCCTACCCAAGACTTCACTCAGACACTTGTTGTGTTCTACAGTTGTCTCCCGAACACGAGGATGTCATCTTGAATTTTATTTAACTTTTTTAACGCCCTTCAACACATCTATCATGATGGGTTGAAAGACGGTAGCTGCCCGAAGACCGCCCTAAAGGCAGTCTTCTGAACCGAAAGTTTTCCTCCATGGTGATGAACGACGTGAGATTCTTACTCTCCTCGTCAAGTTTGATCTGGTGGTAAGCACTCTTCAAGTCAAGTTTTGAAAAATACTTACCACCCTCGAGCAATAATAGCAATTCATTAATATTGGCGAGGGGAAAAGTGTCAGTTACAATATGCTGATTCAGACTACCGCAAGTCCACACATAGTCTCAACTTTCCTTCACTCTTTTTTTACTGATAACCACCGGAGAGACCCATTTGGTGGCTTCCACCGGTTCAATGGCACCATCTTTTTGCATTTGGACTAACAGTTGTTTCACCTCCTCCCTTACTATAAAAAGCACCCTTCTAAGTTTGTGTTTGATGGTAGTGGTACCTTTCCTCAGAATAATTTTTTGACTGTACCCCTTTAGTTCACCAAGGCCCTTTGTGAAAACATCTCCCATTTCTCTCAGGATGCTAGTCACAACATACACTTTGCCCATTGTACATCTTGACTTAAAAATAATGTGTGCGGTGAAAAACCCAAGAACATCGATTCTCTCTCCTTGGTAACCTCTTGGATGTATGTCCTTGGGTTCCAGAACAACTTCTGGCCACTCTTTTTTCCACATCCACTTAGGCACTATGGAGATCCACAGTCCACCATCAGTTCTACTTCTTTGCTTTTAATGTTAAATTCAGCTTTGGGGCGTTGTCTTTTCCTGTCAATACCATTGCCAGTTAAAACCATCAAAACACGTTCATCTCCATCAGTCTGAACTTGAATCTTCTGCAACAGCAACCCTTGACCCTTCTGTTGTCTTACACATTCTAGCAGGGTTCCCCCTTCGTCCGCACTTAATGCAATCTTGTTTGGTTGCGAAACACCACTTAGTCACTTGTGTGTACTAAACTGCCACATCTCGCACAACTTTTCTGTTTCATACCTTTTCTTGTTTTTGCGTTGGTTTTATTTGACGTAAACTTATTTTGCTGATCTTTCCGCCCTACAGCTGCGACTTCCTCAGTCATGGCATTCTTTTTGCTCATAACCAACATACGTTTCTCGGACTCCTCAACTGCTTTAGCAATTTGCAGCACATCCTTTAAAGTTGGGTTTTTGGCTGCCCACAATCTCTCTTGCGCTTTTCTGCTTCGACACTGCACAATGAACTGGTCGCGAATAAGTTCATCTGTCATTTGTCCGAAGTTGCACTTAATAGACAACTCTCTCAATACTGATACAAACTCCTTCACACTCTCATCCTGCTTTTGTGGCCTGGTATAGAACTTGTACCTTGAGAGCACAACGTTCTCCTCCTTTGCGAACCGTTTCTCGAGGCGTTGTTTAGCTTCCATAAATACATCCTCAACCGGTTGAATATAATTTCCTTCTTTTCCTATGGTACCCAGTAGGAGTGCTTTTTTCCTCTCTGGGGAGAATTCTACGCCATCTAAAGCTATGATATAATTTTCAAACAGGTTGATCCATTCCTCCCAAGTCATAGAAGGCTGACCTGGTTGGGCCATGAATGATGGCGGAATTACTATAGAAGAACTTCCATGACGTTTCGGAATTACTATTAGCCTTCAAAATAAAAGTTTCATTTAATGCAGTAAGGAATGTAATTCACTCATAATCAACAAGAGGGCTCTCTCTTTCTCTTTATCTTCCCTCATCAATCCACATACTGCTCTAAAGTACGTCTGCAGAATTGTAACAGAGCGGGCACATATGGCTTATAGTTCACTTAATGTGCTCCCCTCATGCAGCGCTGATCGTAGAACAGATATGTTCCTTAAAACGGCTCGCTTCCGTCAAATTTTCCTCAGTCAGCTGCTCTTAGACACCACACACGCTTCACTGTCATCACGTGTCTCCTGAAGTGATTCTCCCTCACGTTCACACGGCGTGTCTCGCACTTGTAAAGATGCTAGAAATTCAGCTTCTCTCAATATATCCCTGACACTGCGTTAAATTCTTCCTTTGAATCACTCTTGAACAGCTGCAAATAAGCGTGTTACACTGGCAAATCTTCTTCATGCATCAACAATGTAACTAGAAAATGTGAGAAAAATGTGTGTGAGAGTAATTGATTAAAGCACACAGACAAGAGAGAGAGCTAAGTGAAGCTGGGGAGTGGAAAAGCATAAGTACGAGAATGCAACATGGGGAGAATCACAGGAGCGCATTTATATTGGGGGAGAAGCTCAGGTGAGAGAGAGAGAGCAACATGGAACACAGAAAATGAAAGAAGAGCACACTAGGAGACAGTTGGAAAACACATCCTGTCTTGTGCAGTGCTTAAGACAAAAGAAGAAAGTAGTTCCCTAAAAGTGGGCGGTGGAGGGATGGAAGTAAATTAGTGGTGGTGCTCCAGGGGAGGGACAGACACAAGATGAACAAAACAGCCGTTGAATAAGAAGGACATTAGAGTGACAGTGAAGCAAATCAGTGGTAAACAATGGGTGGGCTGCAAGCCCCTCTATGTTCTTGGTTAGCCCACAATATATCTTTCGCTACCTGATAGCAGAAATGTCTGGTAAACTTCACCAAAAAAAATCAGGTCTACCATCAGACTTTTTCCAATGGCCTCTCTAGTAAATTAGTGGAACAGCTATTTCTGTTTAAAGAAACGCAGCATGTGGGCTGCTCCCAGACAACCTATGGATGGCAACCCTGGTACTCGGTCACAGAGGGGAAAACCAAGGACTGAATGCGAGTCATACAGCCCGATAGCTCAAATTAATAGTGAAACGGATGTTCTTGCTTGGATATTAGCGAACCACTTGGCTTGGGGAAATCAGACAGCCTCTTTGTCACCTTTAGTGATCCAAGACATGTATGGCATCAGTTGCTCTCTGTTGCTTGCCTGTTGCTAAGGGTTACTAGGCAACCCTCGTATTATTAGGCAATGATCAGCATTGAGGCAGCTTCAGCAAAGTGGCCACTTTGGTCACTCGCATGCCTTTTCAAATACTAAGCCATGGATGTTTGCTCTTGATTTAAGTCTTACTTGACTCAACATTCGAGGGTTTAAATTATGTCTCCTGGATCCCTCTGATAAGATGTAGGTGCATACAAATATCCCTCCATATCTAGAGGAGGGGGAGGCGGTGAGGGGTTACTAAATATGTCTTGTATTTGTATTCCAAAGCCCCTTGATTTGGCTTGAATGTTCTCCGTGTGACGTTAACAGAGAAATAAGTGGAAGCAGGTGCTTCAGATGTTGGGAGTCATATTTATATTTGTAGGATTCATAATTTACTTATTTTTCATAGGGTAAAATTGTCCTTTGGCCCTGTTAGTATGCACTCACACGAGTCCTGCCCTAAGGTGCACTAGAATTACTTCTGTAAGAGAACCTGTTGCGAATAACTGGTACTGCCTTGGTATACCAATGAAGTTTGTCAAATTAAGTTTATTTACTGTTGATATAAACCATTCTGTAAAACGCCGATTGTAGCAGTATTCTCAAAATTGTATTAATTGTAGCTATTGAGCCATTGATTGAAAGAAGATTTTGGTTTTGAGCTCTCTTCATACAAAACTATTATTCCAAACGTCTGTGGTGCCCCTTTCCATTTAGGCTTTAATGTTTTCTGGAAGTAAGTTCTGTGATTTCTACTAAGGAATACTATTGGAAAAAATTTACTGTCTGATGTGTTTGCAATCGTCATTTATGGGTGTCTATTTGAAGAATTGATATTTGACTACTAATGTAATTTGGTATGTAATACATGAATGTCCTTGTTTTTGTGTCTTGTCATAGACTACTATGGCCTAAAGAGCACAAAAAATGTATGTATGTATGTTAACTAAATTCTTTATTTACATTCAGTGTATGCAGATGGTAGCATATGTTTAGACATCCTTCAGAATCGCTGGAGTCCAACATACGATGTCTCCTCTATTTTAACTTCCATACAGGTAAGATTTGGAATGAAACTTCAGATAACATTATACATGTAACTTCAAATCTGTTAAACCATATAGTTAATGTTTTTTGTTTGTTCAGTTTTTACATCTTTGTATATTCAGGTTTTAAATCTCTGATGGTGGTCTTAGCTTCATACCCCAGGAGCATTTGTAAGCAGTTAAATTCACTGAAATTGAACAGTGCAAATCTAGGCCATTGTTGGTAGTGTCTTTCATTACAGGATACATTTCTGAGGTCCATTCCCTTCGATTCATCCATTTTTAGGATAAAATGAAAAGATAAGTGTTTCAATAGTGTATTTTGTTTTTAGTGTGTTTGTCTGCTTGCTTTTCCTACTGTGTTGTGTCCATCCACGTGCTTGGACGGCACTTGTTCATTTTAGAGCTAATACACATACATAAATAAGGCAGTATGTTAACTCTTCAGCTGGAATTATCTATGTTTAATTATTGGTAATCCACCTTGAAAGTGTTTTTGTTAACTGTTGAAATCGCGCTTGTTTAGACTTGCTTTTTTATCCTTGTATTGCCAGAAAAACTGTAGTCATGCGCAGATAAATTGAAGGCTTATTGTTCGTAAATAAATTAGCGATGAAAATCAGTACCTCAGTAGAGCATTCCCCAACTTTAGCAAAATAGCCAAGGAAATTCATGATGCATTCAAGTCCTAATGGTCTTTGGATTCCTGCATGATTACATGAAATAAATATGCACATCCGTTGGCAACTATGCTCTTCCAAAGCATTTCTGTACCTTATGAGGTACTAGAAAAAGTAAAATGTCCCTGACTTTTAGAATAGTAGATTGGAAATAGCTAGATGTATATTGGTAAACCTGGTCTAACTTCAGGGGGACAATACCCTATCTCTTCATACACAGGACTGAAATACACACTAGGCAAAGTGAACAGCTGAACCGAAAATTGATAAAATGAAAATTAAAATGAAAACACACAGATGGATATACCAGTCAAACAATTTGTGTCATATTAAAAATGATCATGGAATTTATTGTTAACCTCCCAATTGGGTTACAATCTAAACAGATACCACACATATAGTTAAAAACACCACCTATGCTGCCGGGGTGTCACATGTGGGCGACCTGTTTGCAGACGGTCACTTGTTGTCCTTTGAAGACTTCAGAACCATGCATGGAGTAACTGGGGGCTCATTCCTCCTACACGCCGGTCTCCGCAATTATATCACATATAAATGGTCGCCTGAAGGCCGGGAACCTGATACAAACCCCCTCACTAGGATGCATTATCTTATGGGATCGGGTGCACACCTGACGAGATGGCTTACTTCTGGCATCAGAGAAGGGAGAGCGTTCGCTCTCACGCTTCTCAGGGAGGCATGGGAGGAGGATATTGGAAGGCCCCTGGTGGACAAGGAATGGGACCGAATACTGCAGTTTCCCAGGAGGGTAGCCAGGAACCCCAAGTTTAAATTCATTCAATTAATGCTGCTACATAGAGCCTACCTGACCCCACACCGTATACATATGATGTTTCCTGATGCGAAAAGCAATTGCCCCCGCTGCGACGCTGAAGACGCATCACTGTTACACATGATGTGGCAATGCCCGAAGCTGGGATACTACTGGACCACGGTCCATGCATCGCTTGAAAGCGCAGGGGCTCTATCCCGATCACTTACGCTTGAAGGCACATTACTGGGGCTGGGGCCCTCCCGGCGCAGCAGGACAGTGGCGTCGCGCTTTGCGGATCTGGCCCTGTTATTAGCAAAGCGGGCCATCACGATGAGGTGGAAGTCACCTAAGCCACCCAACCCTGAATTATGGAAGGCAGAGGTAGTGCGCTGGGGAAGGGCTGAGGGAGAGGCACTGCAGCGCGAAGAACACAGAGGCCTGCGGAAAAAGCCGATCTCCCTGGACTGGTTTGCCACTTTGGGGGAGTTTGAAACGGGAGACGATGGGGAGGATGGAGATAACAGTGACATACTAAATATGGCATGACCATGTCCTGAGCCAGAATCACATACACTGCTACCGGCTGGGATGTATGATTATGGGTAGGAGCGCACCTAGTTACTGGCTTGCTGCCTTTTACCTTCTTAGTGCACTGATAGCAGAGACTACCTGTTATAACACTATGGGTGACCCAGATAGATGTTCGTTCAATTCACTTACTTGGATGACTGCAAAGAGAGTGTCGGGTGGGTTGTTCGAGGGTGGTGGGAGGGTTGAAATGACCGGGGTTTGTTTAATTGCGACAGTTCTGATCGCCACAAAATGTAAAATCGAGATGACGATTCAAAATATTTGATCTCAGCAGACTTATGCATGTTTTTACTTTGCTATTATGACCTTGAAAATGATTGTAACTGCTTTCCATACTATGCTAATAAACAGATTTTCAAAAAAAAAAAAAAAATAGTTAAAAACACCACCTAACGTGGTCATATGCAAAAATATACAATAAACAAGTCAAAGTTACAAAAACAGTCGACGCAACGTTTCGGTGCTTTTTTCTTTTTTGACACCTTCTTCAGGACCTTAAAACATTTGACTCCACTTTCTCTGTCTTTTGAACTTGATTCGTTTCAAATGGTTTCTACACGTAATATGCGTTGCTCAGGTATTTCATGTGTCCTTGAGCTGTATATATCCTTTCATTCTAGAGATGTGCTCTTTTAACTGCACGGAGGAGCCACCGTTGATAATAAAAAAACTTCTTATAGTCTTTAGGCCTTATTCAGATTCTGGCCCATTCTTTAAAGGAAACTATTCTTTGTCCAAATGTTCTCCTCATATGGGTAAAAAGACCAATCTTCTATTTGGAAATCGGCCTCCCTGCTCCTCCGTGTCCACGTCTTCCTGGAAATTTGAAGAGAAATACCTGAGCAACGCATATTACGTGTAGAAACCATTTGAAACGAATCAAGTTCAAAAGACAGAGAAAGTGGAGTCAAATGTTTTAAGGTCCTGAAGAAGGTGTCAAAAAAGAAAAAAGCACCGAAACGCTGCGTCGACTGTTTTTGTAACTTTGACTTGTTTATTGTATATTTTTGCATATGACCACGTTAGGTGGTGTTTTTAACTATATGTGTGGTATCTGTGTAGATTGTAACCCAATTGGGAGGTTAACAATAAATTCCATGATCATTTTTAATATGACACAAATTGTTTGACTGGTATATCCATCTGTGTGTTTTCATTTTAATTTGATCAATTTTCGGTTCAGCTGTTCACTTTGCCTAGTGTGTATTTCAGTCCTGTGTATGAAGAGATAGGGTATTGTCCCCCTGAAGTTAGACCAGGTTTACCAATATACATCTAGCTATTTCCAATCTACTATTCTAAAAGTCAGGGACATTTTACTTTTTCTAGTGTCAAGACCCCCCTCCCTGCCACAAATAACAGGGGTACCTCCAATTTGTTTGTTACTGTACCTTATGAGGTACTGCCATCGATGGATGTATGATAATATATATACATCGAACTGGTAATAATTTCATTTTACTCCACACAGTGAATCCACTTTAACAAGAATTTGAACACTGTGGTTGAAGTGTTCGTTGGCTGTTTAAAGCGGAGGCTTAGTTCACAAGTTAAATTTAAGGAGTTTAACCAATGTGAAGTTTTGAACCGAAGAGCAGGTACATTTTCTGAGTGAAATACATGTTCAGTGCAGATGCCTTTCATAGCATCGGGAACCTCGAGTGCTTTTGACATGCTGTACGTTTGCCAGTTGGGTGGATCTTCTACCATGAACAACTAAGAAGTCTTCCTGTGCAGACCTGAGGAAAAAGTAACCATGCAGTTGGTGTTCTTAGTGGAGATTCGAACCTATGTGGACAGGTTAATTACTGCTTTCTTCTATGAAGTTAAATATTGCATGCATCTAGTGGCTTGTGTAGTTCTCAGTCCATTGATGTTCCCTTGCATCCAGATGCTGCAGTTAGTTCGTCATTGTGCAGGTCTGTCAAGCAGTCGAGTCCATGCCTGCAGTGTTCTCCAGCTCCTTGTTCTGCGTAGTAGTGTAAGGCAGCAAGTGGTTTGACGAATTAGCGCTTGGCTCAAGCTTCCAGTGAAGTCTCTTTCCCTGTCAAACCCAGCAGACCTGATTTGAAGGGTCTTATTCAAGACTATACAATCTATGATTTATAGCAGGGGACTCCAACCTTTCCCCTTACAAGAGCTACTTATGCTCAATGAAAATCTTCCCAAGCTACCAATAATATTAGTTTTGAACACATCAGATAAGAGTATATTAGTGGTCTCCCTATGCACGGTTACCAGCCACGATCTCCACAGTGTAGGATTGCCAGCAGTAAGGCAATTTGGAATGCCTCTACAAGGGCAATACATAACAGCCACAGATGCAATGCTCCCTGGCACCAAGGTAACATTAGTAATAAGTCTATCATTTTATATCTCATATTTATCATTCAGATACCAGATTTAAATAGATTTGGGAAATTATGGGTTTTGAAAATACATACATTTTCATATCAAATACACACTTTTCAATTTTGGTATACATATATTGCCAACTCACATGGTGCCACTGTGTGTCACACAATTTACGCTCCATTCAAACAGTCCCCCAGGGAGGACTTGAAATTACACTGTGGTTGGGAAAACGAGCTAAAAACCACTGTAAACAGTGGATTTCCAGCTTGTTTTTGGAGGCAGTAACCAGCCGATGAGCACAAAAGGTGTGGAAACACCCCAAAACATCAGGGACAGCCTTGATGACAGTATCTCTATAAAGGATTTGATAGTATTTCTATAAACGACTTGCTCAGAAACAATATTTGTGCAACTTGAGCTACTTTTTATTGTATATATTCAAAATGTTGAGAATGTATGAATTATAAGAGGTGCCCATTAGGTATAGGTGGTTTATTTTAGAGACCTTTTTAAATTTTCATGTATAGGTGATGTTTGTTTATTTAAGCACTTGATGGTTTTAGATTTTTTTTTGGATTCATACATTGTGAATACATTTCATGTAAATAATTTAAAAAAATATATTTGTCACTATATGAAACGGTAATTATTTCTGGAAGAGCCAAGATAGTTTAAGTTCTTTATTCAAGTGCATTCTGATTGATTAACAATAGATCCCGAACATTGATAGGAGGCACAAAAGGGCAATTGTTTTGGATTTGATACATATATTACAGAACTGCCAACTCACACAGTGCTATCGTGTGTCACACGATTTCGGCTGCCTTCACACGTCCCCAGGGAGGAGCTGAAATCACACGGTGGTAGGGAAAACTAGCTGAAAACCGTGCATTTCCAGCTCATTTCTGGAGGCAGTAACCAGCCAATGTCAATAAAAGGTGTGAAAACACCCCAGAACATCGGGGACAGCCTCGATGACCCTTTGTTTTTTGTTTTGTTTAAAGGGGAGTGGTTAGGGGACTTGGTGAGGGCCAGAGTGCCTCTGCACTCTCAGCACCAGGCCCTGCCCCCTCCAAGGCCCTGCCTCCTCACACAGTGAAAATATGTTGTAAGCTGGCACGTATGACATTAATTCAACCAAACAAAAGCTTCTAATGTAGTAGGCTGGACAACACACAGGAGAGCTACTCACAGGTAGCTGGATAGCTACCAGTAGCTCACAAGCTACTCGCTGGAGAAGCCTGATTTATAGGTTTCGGGATGATGGATTAAACAATGGGGGTGTGTTGGAAAATATGAGATGGGCACATACAGGAAGCCTGGGCCAATTGAAGTTGTACCTTGTTCAGAGGTCACCATTTTCCTCTCATAAGTGGAAGCGCATCTTGTCCCTATGTCCAAGTTATCACAGTCCTAGACTCCGGAAGCCACAGGTCATTCAATGCAGAACTGCCAGACTGGTGCAGTCAGAGAGTAGGCGATATGAAGCTATCAGCAACAAATGAACATGGGGGGATTTGGGAGTTTCACTCTGCAGGGGAAACTAAACTGTGGAATAATGGGGAACCCCTCTTTATGATTTATATATGTGATGGCTGGATATTATAATGCTGTAAGCAACATTGTTTCCAAAGGATTTATTCACGAAACACAGTAACATTTCCATGACATGGTAACCTTTCCATGTGTAACTATTTACTGAGTGATTGTTAACCAGATAACACTACCTTAAACGATTGGATCCCTTTTTTCCTACCTAAATATGAATTCAAAAGGTGTAGTGACTCCTGCTATTTTTTTTATTTCAAATCGTTTTTGGTTTACAAGAAATAACAAATAATAAAAATAGTAATAAGTAAATCGGTCAATCAGGAGAAAACAAATACAAAGACAAAGTAAGTAAATAAATAGAAACTATAAATTGCTCAAGTGCCCAGCCAAGGTATTCGAAGTGAGTTTGCAAAGAGGTAGAGGTAAGTGAACCGACACAGTTCTCCAAGGGAGTATACAGTACAGTATAAAGCCAAAGTGAGTGTGTCAAGTAGTTACATTCTACGCAATCATACAGCTAAGAGCTACAATACAGTACAGGAGATTTTCACGGTGGGTCGTATGAGAATCATGAGGCATCAAGGGACTTCCAGAGTTTCCTGTGGGATTTACGCCATGGAGAGGTATGGACTCCTACTCTGTTGTGAAAAAGTGTGATCAGACGGACCGCTGGCGTTGCATGTTTTCTTCCTCCAATCCACATTAATGGATGGAGACATGAATAACAGAATTCACAATTATACAGAGGCTTGAGAAAGCCCTAGGCTCTTCCGCCGGTGGGGGGATCATTGTCTAATCCTTTGAGCCTATTTATATTTATTAGACTAGACAGAGTTTGAATTTGATACTTTGTTGTAACTACTTACTTCTTGCATTAAGCTAAAAACTGATGAATGATTATTGCTGTAACTTGCAACACTAATCATTTTCTTGATTGACTATGCCCCTCTACATACTTTCCTCTTTGATATGGATATATAAGGGAAGGCTCCACACACTAGAGCCCTCCCAATTTAACATACATGTAATGGGACCTCAAGCAATAATATTATAGATAGATCTATTCACTGGATAAAAACAAAGGTTAAAGTAACGTTATAGGTAGGGGAATTTGTCAATGACAACATAAATATTTTGCACAAAAGAAATCACGGAAATTCACCAGTTATAGCTAGCACTGCTAACTATGACTTGCGCCCCACCATGCACTGCTTATGACCTTACATATGACCACTCAAATTACATCACTGATGACATCATCCAAGCCAGGTTTTCCCTCATAATGCTGTATAATTTACTATGGCATTAGAGGTTGTAGTAGTGAGCCTCAGCAAGGTCTACCAGTGCTAGGGGTTCTCCCTTCTCTGCACAGAGTCCTCAGACCAACAGAAAGAAGGTTGCACAGAAACTGGAATAGAAAAGACAGTTTATTAAACCTCATGAGGTGGAACTGCATTCACACAACACCCTTCGGCAATGTATGAAGTAGCACACTGACTGGTAGGAGCTTGGTCCTTTTATACCCACACAGGGGCTCAAATGAGGGCGGTACAAGGTACAGAATGCTGGTTTCAAATACATATAAGGTCATACAGAGAGTGTGCTAGCAACAAGTGGGAGGGGCTAACAGTTAGCTAATTCTGGTGGACACATCCTGACCGTTATAAGTTGGGGACCGCTGTAGGCTCAACTGAGCATGTGCAAAGCAGAGGAGGCTAAATATATCTCGTCTCCAGGCAGATTTCAAGAGCAGTTAACATGAAGGTAGGACAGAGCACATGGCCAACAAAATGGCCGATAAAAATACAAAATGGATTCCGTAAAATGGACAAGATAGTCTCTAAATACAAGATGTCTTCTGCTAATGCTTAACCTAATCATTGCTAAATTACAACAAGGTCTGACCGTAAGCACAAAATAGCTTAGAATATGATCAGGCGCCCTTACTGCCAACACAGAAACAACTCTCTTAGGTGTTGAAAACAAGCATTTTGTGCAACATTGACTGTATTGCATACACTTTACAGGTAGCAGAGCTCACATTAACAATCACCCACAATATATATGGAAAACCCCCATTGGGTACAGTGTTCAATCTTTATAGAACTGTTCACAGAAAGCCAAAATAGTGAATGCCAGTTTCAAAACAAATGCCTACTATGGACAGCTTTTATCTGCATCAAACCCCTGACACTCGCTGAACCTACATTGATAAATGAAGTTGATATCAGTAGAGAACTAAGTGCTGTAAACAGTGTTTACTCTGGAGAGATTTAATTCTGTACCATACTATTTGAAAACACAAACTCTCATGTGAAATGCACAACAGAGTATTCAAAATAATATACTAAGAACAGTGTACTTTCTTCGCAGTAGTTGTAAAAAAAGACACTATTTGCTAAAACAAACAAGATTTGAAGGTGCTACCGATCAGACTACCTTCATACTCTGGTGAAAACTTTAAGATATAAGAAACAAAAGTTTAAACGGGGGTCCAAGGGCAGTATTAACAACCTACATACAGACACGTGCCCCAATAGTACAATATAACAACAAAAGGTGTCTGAGCGTCAAAGGAAAAAAGAGGTTCAAGTGTGTGGCACAACTGGAGATGACGAAGTAAAGGTGGTAGTGCAAATGTGTGACAAACAACACTACATTTCTTAAGTTGGGAAAAAGTACCCATCAGTTCCTGCTCGGTACCGCCCTAGTCATCATTTGGACAGATTTAACAAAATATCTGTTTGCAGAAGGGGTCAACATGTTTCAGCATGTGTGGCAAAGAAATCCGCCACTGCTTTCATCAGGACCAGTGTGTTAATGCTACCGTGCTCTTCTGTTTGCAGAAGGGGTCAACATGTTTCAGCATGTGTGGCAAAGAAATCCGCCACTGCTTTCATCAGGACCAGTGTGTTAATGCTACCGTGCTCTGAGCAATCTGCCCCCCCCCCCCCCAGATTGCTCAGAGGGACGCTACGGTGTACCGACAGAAAGAGCGGTGCTCCACTCGCCTGAGCTGCTGCCAGGTGGGGTGATAAATTTTTCTCATACCTACTAGTGTACTGGAGGATATTGAGTATGACCTGGAACACATAGGCGATATAATTTTTATTATTATTGCAGTAGCATTAACACACTGGTCATAGGTTATAAGCAGTGCACGGTAGGAGGGCAAGTTATAGTTAGTTAACTATAACTGGTGAATTTCTGAGGGTTTTTTGTGTGTAAAACGTTAATGTTGTCAATGACAAATTCACCTTACTATAACGTTACTTCAACGTGTGATTTTCTTTTTCCCAGTGAATTTCTTTTTTTTTTTTTTTTTGTGTGTGTGTAAAGTAATTCTTAATTACCGCATGGAAAAGCAACCCTCTGCCACGCACAGCTGAACGGCCAGGCCCTGCAGCCAACATACAGCCGGCACCAGGGGGGTTGGTCATGGGGCCTGACGCTAGGAACCGCATCACCCAGGGTGTGTTTATTTATTTATTTTTATTTTTTTTGTAATTGAAGGTGCGTACCGCCCCCGCCCCCCCACTCCCTTTTCTGTTCTGATTCCGGCTCTGGGGACCCTTTCCCCACAATATTTGTCGTGTGAGGGGGGCATTGAGAAACCCTCACCTGGCAGATTTCAGCTTTGGGGACCCGAGGGCCCAGCACAATTTTGAAGTTAGTCACACGACCCTCTTCCTTGGCCGATGGTAGGCCCCGGATGCCCCATCCTTTGGGGCCCAGTCCAGTAAAGGGTGGGTGCCCTAGTGCCCCCAAGGGCATTCACCATAGTATCATTGGAGACTGCGGGGGAAGCCTTGCTTCCCCAGCTGGCTCCTCACATTCAGTGGGAGCCGGCATTAGTCTCACCAACATGGAGCAGTTTCTAAATCTGCTCTCTGCGGGCTGGAGCAATATTTATATCGGTTTTCTTGCCTACATCATAGCGATCAGGTAACCCAATTTAAAGTCTGCTCCCTGCCTGCAGGAGCATTTCTGAAGACCCCGCCAGCTGGGAGCAGACTTGGTTTTTGCTCCTTAGCAAACTACAAATTCTGCAGAGCTCTGCAGCTCGCCTATTGCTGGGAATACCTAGACAAAGCTCAGTGGCTAAGGCTCTAGTGGAGCTTTACTGGCTGCCAGTTGATAAGAGGATAGACTTTAAGGCTCTTTGCATCGCCTTTAAGCCTTACATGGAGAAGGTCCAGACTAAAAATAAATTGATCAGATACATTGCGGCTAGGCCACATCGATCCTCCTCAGCAGCCAACCTTAAAATGCCCAAGTTTAGAAGAGCATGTGGGTGGGGGGGTGGTGAAGTAGAAGCTTTGTGTATGGTACAACCAAATGGTTGAATGCCTTACCCCTCCACTTAAAGACCTGTTCTTCCATGTTAGGTTTTAGAAATAATCTTAAGACCTGTCTTTTTAACTCCTGGCTCCATAACTAGGTGTCATAATCATCCATCTGTTGTGCTGCCAGCGCCAAGACGCCCTCGGGCATTCAAGTGCTTTATAAAACTTATGTTCATTTCCCGCTTGGCAGGAAATATAAAAATGCTCCTGTCAAGTAATGGCAAACACAGGTTTCTGCTGTGGGCAGGGAAACCGCTATGTCCGGGCGATGGGCACCCTAGGACATAGCTGCTGAGCCTGCCATGGGGGTGGGCTCAGGGAGGAGGCCAGCACTGCCCCCCTTCCTTAAAGGAATCTGCCCAGGAGTGAGCTCCTGTGGTCCTTTTCAGCCCTGGGGATTGGGGCCTCTGGAGGCACGGCCTCCCCATAAATAATTAGATCTTCCCCTGGGCTGCATTCCCTGCGGCTTGTAATTGCTTGGTCGGGCGGCCCATGTACCACCCCTCCATGATAACCCCGGTAGATGGGTCCTCCTCCCTTAAACAAAGCCCCAGGGTTAAATGTAAATGTAGTGCTTATATAGCGCACTAATCACCCCTGAAGGGGTCTCAAGGCGCTGTACACATACCGCTGTGGAACCCTTCCTGGCCTTTCCCTGTGAAGTGCCCACTCCTGGGCACCCCCAAGGTGAAGCCAGGCATCCTAGCGCTGTTGGGGTCGTTGTGGAGATTAAGCAAGCTATTGCCCAGAGTTACACAGTGGGACCCATGATTAGAATAGGCACCGAGGCGAGATTTATCAGGTCCGGGGAGATTGAGCTCAAGAACCCTGGTCCCGGGCCAGACCTCTGCATCGGGGTCTGCCGCTCTAACCATTGAGCCACGCTTCTCCACAGGCTCCCCGTGACTTATACTAAATAAATGAGGCCCGGCTGCTTTTTCTTCCTTCTTTTTTTCCTCCTTTGACTCCACAAGAGTCTCTCTGCATTGTTTTGCCTTTTTTTTTTTTTGGCCTAAGGGGGTGGTGGGTCCCTTCTGGTAATCACCCCCCCCCCTATGCCCCCCCTCTCAGGGGCCCCTTCAGGGTATCCCTACCCTGCCCCCATATCTTTATTTTTTATTTTTTAAAGAACTTTAGGGCAGGTGGCTAAGTCATGTAATGCTGCCAACAACATTTATGGAGATTTTATGTTTTAGAACCCGCTTTTTTCTCAACCCCTGCTTGACCGATCACCCTGAATCCTTTCCTGGAAGGAATTGAGGTGGAGGAACTTTGCTTGTGGATAGTTTCTTGAAGATTCGTCAAACGGGACAAAAGCTATTAGCAAATCAAAAAAAGCTCTGTCTATGGTAAAGCAGACATTACTTTAAGTACCTAGTGGTGACCACCACTAGGATATGTCTAGATCTAGATCTAGAGATCTATGTAGATTTAGAGATCTATCTCCAGCCATCCGCTGGCTAGGACATATATTTTGTGGTGTTAAGGACAATGGGTTTTTGTGTTTATTTTGTCCAAAGGAGGGCCAGTCCCCAAACCCCTTGGCTGACAGTTTACAGTACCATAATATGGATCTGTGAGCGAGGATTTCCTGCCACTAAGATAAAATGTGTATCCATATGTATGTTGTATATATTTTTATACTGTGAGTTATATCGTTTTATTATTTCTTTAAACACGTGTGCAAAGGTGGATGTGCTTCCATCTACATTGAATAGATGAATGTTCTACTTTATTGCTGCAAGAATCATCCTTTGTGATGCAAAATGTTGCAGCAACTCCTTTCGTGAATGGTGCTTTAGTTACATTCCCCATGTTACTTCTAATAAGATTCTTTGGTGGTGTCTTTTGGTATTCCTTCGTTAAGACCTCGTTAGCCATTTAATGAAAAAAAAAACGTTGCATATACCACCAAAGCATCCTCTCAGCAGCAACATCAAAGATGTAACCACTTTTATGTGATTTCATAGGAAAAAGATTACATGGAATACCATTACTTAGAAACCATTTCATCTAAACTCTTTAATGGAAATTTTAAGAATCTATGGCATTTACTTTTATGTAGAAACCAATTAATAGAATGTCTTTTTGGGCGAAATTGCCCTTTGAATGCTTATTTTATAAGAGTAAATAGAATGGTTGTAGGTCTTACTTTCAGAACAGTTTTTTGGGAGATATTTATTCCAGTGCAATACTTCAGGGGACATTATCTCGTATTTATATCTTTTACACTGTCTCATTACTTTGGATTTTTTTTAGCTCGCTAACCTCTCGCAACCCTTAAACACCATCAATACCTGTCCCCTAAAACACCTCACTGCTCATCCCGGAAGCCTAAAAGCCCTTTCTACCCCAAAATTCCTCCATCAAAGAACCATAAAAAAATCTCTCTGCCTCTAACCCCACCCATTTCTGAACACATTCCTGAGCTATAAAAAAATTCACTGTCCTTAAACACCAGTCATCTATTTTTTTTTTTTGGCAGAGTTTTATATAGCGTGAACTTTACCCGAATCGGGTATCAGAGCACTTTATATAGCACCAGTTGCATTACATGAGGACACATTAATTTTTATTTGGCACAGGGAGATTAAGTGATTTACCCAGAATCACAGGATGTTCAGCGTCATTGCCGAGACTCGAACCCAGTTCCCCAGATTCGAGGTCGAACACCCTAGCCGTTAGGCCAACTCCTCTCATAAGAACATCTAATCACCCTAAACAACTCATCCTTGAACCCTAAAACGCGATTTCTATTTCTAAACTCCACCAATACCTAAATCCTTAAAGTGCCCTACCACCATAAACTCCACCCCACCCAGAACCCTAAAAATTCTTAACCACCCCAACCGCTACCTATAATTGTACATTACAAACCCTTTCAAGGCCTAAACTCTGCCCATCCATGAACCCTCAACTTCTTAACACTGCACCCATTCCTGAAACATAAGAACCCTTCACAGAGCTGAACACCACTCCTCTATGAACCCTAGATTCCCCTCACCACCTAACACTCCACCATCTCTGAACCCTAAAACCCTCTTCTATGCCTGAACTCAGTTATTCCTGCCCTTAAAACACCTCATCACCCTAAATATTATCCATTCCTGAACCCAACCCAAAATATCCACAACAGGCCTTCACTCCACACATTTAATGTAAATGGATTTTTCCCTCAAAATTATCGTTCCTTTAAAATGTTTATTATAATTTTCGTTTATATGTTGATCTTGTTGTATTTCCTTAAAATTGTTTTTCCATAATTTGGTTTCTCAGTTTTCGTTTTTCATTAATTCACACAGGCATCACATGTAACTTGGTCCTGCCTAACCAGTTGACTCCAGTATCTAGAACAAGCAGTAGGGGCATGCAGGCTGTCATGTCGGCTCCTGACAAAGTGCAAGGAAGCAAAACACACCATCTTTTACAGTGCTACACGTTTTACAAACACAGTAATGTGCACCAACATGCAGCATAGAAATGAGGATGGGCAAAGTTGAGCCTGTTTACCCACGACATTGCGGGTACAACTACACTCCTGGACTAGAATTCTACTGGCAGTCGACTCCTAATCTAGAATGATGGAGGCAGTCGAAACAGACAATCTTGGGATGAATCTAATTTCAACAGAGGATGGCTCTGCTAAAACAAGTTTGCTAAAATTGAGAGCACTTTCAGTGTCTTGTACACTTAAAGCAGCTACAAATGTGAGGAACCTGAATGAGAAAAGTAGTTGTTAAAATATAGAATAGAGATAGAAGGACGAAACCCCTTAATGTTGAGCAATGCCTTATCCAAGTTTTGAACCTTACCAAATGAATGTACATTGCTGCTCCTTCAGTTCTAAATCTGATCAAATTTTGTTAATTGAATGATTTGTGTAAGCAATATATTATTTGCTTCATTTTGTTAACAATTATTTGTACTCTATTCAGTCACGAATGTGCCTATTGAGTTTTATACTTTTGTATTTTAAATCCCCGTTGATTCTCCTGAAGTAAATTAAAGCATCGTAATCCTCCCAATGCTAACCATTGTTTGTTTAGAATGTCCTCTTAGATTACTGATATGTGTCCATCTTCTGTTTCCATAGTCTCTGCTGGACGAACCGAATCCAAACAGTCCTGCAAATAGCCAAGCGGCACAACTTTATCAGGAAAACAAACGAGAATATGAAAAAAGAGTATCAGCCATTGTGGAACAAAGTTGGAACGATTCCTAATTCCTGATTACTTTGCACAGTTCTCCTCATCATCATCAACCTCTGCTTTGTGTAAACTATTAACTCTAAGTAAAATGGAAGACTTCCAGAAATTTAAGTGCCACAAGTTTTAAGGAATTGAGTTCAAAAAGAGGTTTTGAAAACAATGGAAATTATTCGTGCTGGGAAAGTTTGAAAGCTTGTGTACCCCGATTAACATACTTTTTATTGCATGGTATGAACTAAGTTATTACTGCGTTTGTAATATACCCTGTTTGTATTTTTTTACATGTATAATGGCATGGAGGAATATACACTTTTTTTTGTAAATCTGTACTTTTTTTCCTCAAAGACTGAATGCCTTATTTGTGATTTCTTTAGCTTTATAAATTAAAGAAGGCACTTAATGTTAGACGTGTGGATGTGTGTGTATGTGTGCGTGTGTGTGTGTGTATATGTATGTATGTATGTATGTATATGTGTATATATATATATATATATATATATCTATATATATATATATATATATATATATGTATGTGTGTATATATATATTAATCATTGAAAATCTTAAATGCATAAACTTGGCGCAAGGCTTGTTTTAATTATCACTTATTTCCTTAGGAATTTGAGGTTTTATTTCATGCACTTGATAACTTGTAACTGATTGTACATAAAATAGACTCTTTACATTTAATTGCTCAAATGTGGTTTCTCATTCAAAGAGTCTTTTGGACATAGTCTCATGATGGCTTATTTTCCTCTATGGTTTGATCGACTCCTTAAATTATTTTTTACCTTTGTGATTCGTTTAGAAGAAAATTATTATTTTTATCAACCACCGTTTAAATTGGAATCTTGGACATCTATTTAATTCAATTTTTGGCCCCCTAAAGTCACTTTTAAGATCTATGTTAATGATAGCGTACGGGAGATTATGAACCATTGTCTTTGAAGCAATACATTTAATTTTTGACGTACCTGTCCCTAATATCCCTTTTAGTTGTTGATGTTTGATTTGTTTGCACTTTTGATTTATGCAATACAAAGTTGTAAATTAATGGTTTTATGTTCCTGGTAGATGCTTACAGAGTTCTGGGGTGTAAGTATGGCCTGTGAAAGTGGAGCATTTCAGGCCCAAATAGATAATCTGTGTTATACTAAAATGAAGTCCTACTGAATCAAACCATTTCAAACCAGGAAAGAGGCAAAAATTAGGAACTAAATGGCAACTTGTTATTTCAGAAGAAAATCAATTGCTTTCAAGTGAGTGGCCATATGGTGATGGACAACATTGTTATATTTTGAGCACATTTGAAAATCTTGAATGCCTTCCCAGCTGGAAATTTGTAGAGCATTGCACTTTCAGATAATATTTATTTGTATGACTATATGGGAAAAAATTAAAGGAAAGTTAACACTGACCTGTGCATTTCCAAAACAACTGATGTTCTTCTGTAACAATGAAGTGACATGCTTGAAATTTATTTTTTGTCCCCTATTTTATTCTTTCAGTGGTCTGCAAGAGTTTTGAAACAATGAGAACATTAGTTGTGTCACTTGAATGGCTTACAATTCATGAGTTATGAATATGCAAGACAAAAGCCTGATTTAAATCAATATTGTTTCATAGGAAACTCAAGATAAAATCTTGTAAATATATATAATGGCCTCTATGTGTAGCTTATGTAGGCCATTATTGATGCCTAGAAGGCATAGCATAGGCCAACGTCTTGAATATCTTTGATGCCTTACGTTAGCAGCCTTTTTTAAATCTGTATGTCTTTTCTGCATGACCTAAAAGAGGCATATAGCATCTGAATTTCAAACCTGTGCCCCATATGAAAAGTATGAAATGAAAATGCAGTCGGATCCTTGCCAAAAGTGCCCCTATCTTATCATACTGGAAAACCTGGATGACAAATATTTGTTTCTCCTACAAAGGAGATGAAACTTAAAATAGTTTTTTATCCTGCAAACCTGTTCATTTAGAGTGTGACTTTTGGAGATCCAACAAAGTGGTGAAGATCATTTTCAAAACAATAGTTTTTTGTATTTTGCAAGAGTTCTGCATGCTTTCCATTTACAAATCATGAAAGAAACCTGGTGGGAAGGTAGGATTTCATGTGTCTGTATTACTACACATTTTATATGCCCAAACATAAGTTTTCCTTTTGCTTCTTATTTTTTATTTTTTTTGTTTAAATCTTTTTATCGTGGTTTTACAGTACAAGTTGCCATTTGATACTTCAGCATTAATGCTTTTTAGCAAACATTTGCAAGTGTTTGAACATTATGTATAGTTACAAAGTTCGCAATGTCAACATATATCTAGCCCATTCGGTAGGTTATCTTATAGTAATTCAGGTGTCATCTCTTGGCTAGTCTCACCTTATGTTGGTATGGTCTGCTGTGTCTAATTAGGTTGAAATTTATTTTTTGTCCCCTATTTTATTCTTTCAGTGGTCTGCAAGAGTTTTGAAACAATGAGAACATTAGTTGTGTCACTTGAATGGCTTACAATTCATGAGTTATGAATATGCAAGACAAAAGCCTGATTTAAATCAATATTGTTTCATAGGAAACTCAAGATAAAATCTTGTAAATATATATAATGGCCTCTATGTGTAGCTTATGTAGGCCATTATTGATGCCTAGAAGGCATAGCATAGGCCAACGTCTTGAATATCTTTGATGCCTTACGTTAGCAGCCTTTTTTAAATCTGTATGTCTTTTCTGCATGACCTAAAAGAGGCATATAGCATCTGAATTTCAAACCTGTGCCCCATATGAAAAGTATGAAATGAAAATGCAGTCTGATCCTTGCCAAAAGTGCCCCTATCTTATCATACTGGAAAACCTGGATGACAAATATTTGTTTCTCCTACAAAGGAGATGAAACTTAAAATAGTTTTTAGGTCTCGCCTGTCGATGCGCATGCGCATCGAGCAAGCGAGACTATGGGGGCTTATCCACTCTTTATCCACTGCAAGGAATCGTGGCGATTCCTTGCAGTGCCCGTGACTTTTAAGCTCAATGCGCATGCGCATTGAGCTTAAAAGCGCGTGCACGTCCGTCTTGTTTTACCCGCTCCGCCCCCTCCCCTTCCCGCTGTGTACCATTTCTCCTCCCCCCTCCCCTCTCCTCCGTCCGTCTTGTTTGTTTAATTTAACCCGCTCCGCCCCCTCCCCTTCCCGCCGTGTCGCATTTCTCCTCCCCCCTCCCCTCTCTTCCCTCCGTCTCGTTTGTTTAATTTAACCCGCTCCGCCCCCTCCCCTTCCCGCCGTGTCGCATTTCTCCTCCCCCCTCCCCTCTCTTCCCTCCGTCTCGTTTGTTTAATTTAACCCGCTCCGCCCCCTCCCCTTCCCGCCGTGTCGCATTTCTCCTCCCCCCCTCCCCTCTCTTCCCTCCGTCTCGTTTGTTTATTTTACCCGCTCCGCCCCCTCCCGAGTTAGCCCACTGCTCTCTTCCCAGCTCTGAAGATCATCCTCGGCAAAAGAGCCGCCGACCCGCAGCCAGCATCAATGCGGTACAGACCTAGGACTATGCTGGTAAGTACTGGCCTCCGGTGCAAATGCTTGTTAAATTTCTAATAAATAGCATCCGAAATATGTGTTTTTGTGAAAAATTGCAGCTTCTAGACCACGAGAGGATGAATTGTTTGTTTAGCAAGCGCTTTCACTTTTGAATTACAGAGCTGGGAGTGGCAGAGCTGACTGCTGAGCATAAGAAGTGAGATCTCGCCTTCTTTTCATTAACACAGGATTCACGTCAGAAACACCCCCTCACCTCCACTCCCATCCCTTGCCTCACGTCTCCCAGCACTGCAAGTACGGCTAGGGCTCGGTCCCCTTCCTGTTGTGCTCATCCTGATGCTTAGCTCCACTGCCTGCACACACCCTCCACCATGTTGCTTTTACTTTAACCCACACGCTGACCCTCGTGTTGTTTCTATATCCCCCCCCCCCCCCCCGAACAATGCTGTAAATAATAAAAGGAAACCGTGATCTAAATTAACCTTTTGGCTGCAAGGCATTGCGTTATTTAATCCTTTATTTCATTACAGCTAAATTGTCATGTTCATAAAACCGGAACCTCGACCCCATAACGAGCCAAGCTTCCATCATGTGGGTTCTGCCTCCCTCTAAACGCGATGTGGTGTTTCAGCCCGATCTGCAGTCTTTGGAACTCGGGAACCCGGTTCCAATCTCAGTTTTGGCTCAAACTCTTGAGATTCTGGGCAAATCCCCTAATTTCCTGATGCCTTGAACAATGCATGTGGCCTAGTGTAATGTAACTCTCGCTTACGCAAAGTGCTCTGATCCCTTCTGATCGAATTCACGCTATATTCTACAAACTGCAGAAGACTGCACTAAGGGGTAAAAAAAAAAAAACAAAGCCTCAACATAAGAAAACACGAATAAACACTCGTTGACTGGCCGATTTGTACACAGTGGACCCAGGAAATCGGGACAAATCACAGCTTCCCTACTTAAATTTATAATTTTCAACAGATATTTTGTGTCAGAAACTCCTCCTTTTCCTGCATTAGGTGGAGCCACGCACGTCCAGTGAGAGCCTTCCTGTTGCGCCCTCCCTGCCAATCCTTTCCTTGTCGCAGCCCCCCATGTCCCCCCGTCTCAGCAGCTTGAGCTACGGCAGCAACTTTAAATACTTGCCACACAAGTAGGAAGAGCAGGCCGCATTCCTCCCCCTCACCCCCTCACCCTCACTCACTCACCCTCACCCCCTCACTCACCCTCACTCTCACTCATCCTCACTCAACCACCCTCAACCTCACTCACCCTCAACCCCTCACCCTCACTCACTCACCCTCAACCCCTCACCCTCAAACCCTCACCCTCACTCACCCACCCTCAACCCCTCACCCTCACTCACCCTCAACCCCTCACCCTCACTCACTCACCCTCACTCACCCTCAACCCCTCCCCCTCGACCCCTCCCCCTCAACCCCTCGCCCTCACTCACCCTCCCTCACCCTCAACCCCTCACCCTCAAACCCTCAACCCCTCACCCTCACTCACCCTCAACCCCTCACCCTCAACCTCAACCCCTCACTCACCCTCACTCTCACTCACCCTCACTCAGCCTCAACTACTCCCCCTCACCCTCACTCACCCAAAACCCCTCACTCACCCTCACCCTCACTCACCCTCAACACCTCACTCACCCTCACTCACCTTCACTCACCCTCAACACCTCACCCTCAACCTCAACCCCTCACCCTCACTCACCCTCACTCACCCTCAACCCCTCACCCTCACTCACCCTCACTCACCCTCAACCCCTCACCCTCACTCACTCACCCTCACCCACCCTCACTCACCCTCACCCTCACTCACCCTCACCCTCACACAGTGCAATAGTTCTCAGACCATTTCAGTTAGAGCTTTTAGAAATGTTTATGGCTTTTTTTATTTGTAATACTTTAGCATTGGCTACAGGAAACAAAAATGCTAAACATTTACAAAAAAACCCCATAAACAATTCTAAAAACACTAACTCTAATGGTGCGAGACCTATTGCATTTCCAATGCTTGTTTATCCTGCAAACCTGTTCATTTAGAGTGTGACTTTTGGAGATCCAACAAAGTGGTGAAGATCATTTTCAAAACAATAGTTTTTTGTATTTTGCAAGAGTTCTGCATGCTTTCCATTTACAAATCATGAAAGAAACCTGGTGGGAAGGTAGGATTTCATGTGTCTGTATTACTACACATTTTATATGCCCAAACATAAGTTTTCCTTTTGCTTCTTATTTTTTATTTTTTTTGTTTAAATCTTTTTATCGTGGTTTTACAGTACAAGTTGCCGTTTGATACTTCAGCATTAATGCTTTTTAGCAAACATTTGCAAGTGTTTGAACATTATGTATAGTTACAAAGTTCGCAATGTCAACATATATCTAGCCCATTCGGTAGGTTATCTTATAGTAATTCAGGTGTCATCTCTTGGCTAGTCTCACCTTATGTTGGTATGGTCTGCTGTGTCTAATTAGGTGAGTAGCTCGGGGTGTAAGTTGGTATGTCGCCCTCTCCTCTATACTTGTATGTTGTTCCTATTAGGATACCTGAACATCTTCTCTGTCAGATTAGGTCGGTATGGAACTACCGAGGGGGAGAACAGAACTGTGGAGGGGGGGGGCGGGGGGGGGGGTATTGGGGGCGGGGGGGGGGGTATGGGGGCGGGGGCGGGGGGGGGGGTATGGGGGGGGGGGCACGCAGAGTGGAAGGGGTGTACAGTTGTGTCAATTTGTGATGTGACTGGCGATACTTTGGTTGTTGTGTGCTGTTAGGTATGTGAGGGGGGAGAACTCATTTGTATGAGTGGGTGAGAACCTTACGGGCACGTTCTAGGCGTGCTGCTTGTCTTGCGTGTCTTGACGTTACGCAGTGGTGTCTGTTATCTGCACCATGGGGGATAGGAGCGGAGTTTGGGGTTGAGGCTGCGAGGTTTCATGTGTTTCTCCCATCCTTTTGCTTCCTATTTATTTAGAAATGGCACACTAAAAATTATAATTTGTAAATGGTGCATCACTTTATTGTCCAGACAGTACTACAGTTTGTACACTTTGCACTATTTTTTACAAAGTAGTATATTAAAAAAGGAAAGATGTGTAGCATGTGTGGATCCACATGCTTTGCATGCTGCTGCCATTTAGTCTTGGGCTCGGATTTTAAAAGTTGTTTTTATTTGAATCAGATTTGAGTCCTGGGATGTTTTGTTACTCCATTAGTGTTCCAAAGCTACTTGACACCGACTCGCCCTTAGAATATTTTATATCTGCCATCCGGTTAAGGCATGTTTCTAAAGGCCCGAGATCGCAGGCTCACCCAAGTAGGGAGAAGAATCTTCTGGTGCCATGGTGAACTAAAAAGAATCTGTTTCTGCAGGAGAACTTTTAGACATTGCCATAATACATGGCCAAGTCACAAAATCGAGGTCTCTGAGATCTCCTTCTCTCAAATGCAGCTAATAGAAGAATATGGACGAATACAGGATAATGGACCAAACACCATTCTATTTTTGTTCACAGTGCTATGCCAAGTATCCTTCGACTGAACAGGATGGCATCTATAATCTAGGTTTCTTCCCTGAGCACAGTGCGGCCTTGTGGGAGTGCTTCGCATAATTTCAGCGCACAACACTACAGGAGAGAGAAGCATTGAGTGCATTTTAAAATCAGTCTGCTGCCAATATGCCTGATGTTTTTAGTGACAAACTCCTGCTCGAACCGGAGCAGAAGAGGCAGGACCCTCAGGGGTCTCAGCGCACTAGCATATGCCAAGTCCCCAAATGGTGTATTCTTTTCAATGAGGGAAACGGGATTAATTAAACTCCTTTGATGTCAATGCTGTGGAGCAAAAGACTAAGTCCACTACAATGGCAGCTGTGAGTGCTACCTCCCAGTCCTTGTGCCATCAAGATAACCCACACAAACGTTATAGTGTCCAGACAGAGTAGCACTGCAGAGGGAGCCGGGCATCCAGCCACCAACACTCAAAGCAAAAGGCTTCTGCGTGTTGTGCACTGCTAACCTAGGGCTCCGGCGGATCCAGAGACGAGATGTCGGAGCGAAGCTGACTGCCAAGGGAAGAGAGCTGAACATCACATCTCCATGTCTACGAGGGCTCATGTCAACCCTTCATCAGGGCCATAGTTAGTGGTGAAACAACATTCGAGGAGCACAACTTAGCCTTTGACACCTAGATCGTACATTTCCGAGGCCCCTATTGTCAAAAGACTAGCAAAAGAACAGAATGCAAGGCAAAATAAACTTTCCATCCATCCTGATAGTCGGAAAATCTAGGCAAGACCCCAGAGGAAAATCTCCAGCACATTGCTGTCCATATCTAAAATGAGAAGGCTTACCTTCAGTGAAGAAATTGCATTCGAGGAATCTCGGCACCCGGAGATGAAAAGGCACAAAGCCGTTCGCCCTATGCCATTGTAGAGTTACCCAGGCACTCGCCACCTCCTCCTCCCTTTCAACCACACTCACGACCACCTCCACCCCTCCCCCTCCACATTCTCCAGAGAGGTCAGCCAATTCTTCTTTGGATACCACCAGCCATTATGGGGAGGGAGACCCATATGACCATCCTGGTGGAAAGTGAGAGGGACTTTAGTGGAGGATGATTTATAGGACAACTATGTCAACCCAGAAGGTGACACAGACCTTGACCCCTACCACATCAAGGCGCTGCCTCGCGATGATACTATTGCATATTACAAAGTGATTCATAGGGTGGTTAGGTACCATCAGGTGGAGATGTACACTCTAGAAGAGGAGAATGACTTCCTGGGGGAACATCGTTTGCAGACTTTGAGCACGCACAGTCCTATTCCTACCAGTGCTCAAGAGAATGCTTAACACAGCCCTTGAGTACTTTAAAGCCCCATTGAGGGCTAAGGTAGTTTCTCCTAGAGTGGAGAGGACGTTAAAGGCACTCCCAATGACCCTTTATACTGCAGCAGGCAAGTTCCCGCAGACTCTCTAGTGGTGCATTTGGCATGCAAGGGGGAATAGATTTTCAAAAGGGACAACTACCCTGTGGCTAATAGTCAGCTCGGTAGACTTGCTAACCTGGCAGGTAATTGAGGCCCTCCTACAACACCTCCTAGAGCGCTATAAGAATATAGGCAAGGAGGTGGTTGAAATAGTTTTCCTCTTTAGAATCTCAACCATTAAGTGTGCCCTTGATGCAGCTAACATTGCATGGAAGATCTCTTAGGCTGCAAGTCATCAAGCCATTGGAAAAGGTTATAAAACACATGGACATTGTGAAGTTCATGGGTGCTCTACAAGCCACATGTTCGAGGGTGTCTGTTCTGTGGCACAAGGCAAGAGGGAGTAACAAAGCAACAACGCCGACCTCTTCACAGTCCTATTAATGCCAACTGCAAGCTTTCCGCAACTCCCACTGAAGTAGGGGTTGCTAACTGCGTTACCCCAGGTGGAGCAAAGGTAGAGGGAAATGTGGCTCTGGCAAGGGAGACCCCACTCCTAAGCACTGGGCCTCCACCCGTCCTCCCCTGACCATCCTGTACCTGTTCAGGTGCGGATATCTGATTTTCACCAGTAATAGATGGAAATCGCGTCCGATCAGTGGGTCTTTGCAGTAGTCCAGGAGGGCTATTGCCTCAAATTCTATTCCAGCCCGCCCAACATACCACCTAAACCACACAGCCTCAGTCAAGATCATGTATGTTTTCTACAAGAGGAGGTTTAGTTTTGCCCCCAAAGGGCACCTTCCAACCAGTGATCCTACGTCAGCAGGGTGAGGGAGTCTACTTGCTGTCCTTCCTCTTTCAAAAGAAGTATGGTTCACTCCGCCCAATACTAGATCTGATTCCACTACAGTTTGTTGTTACATTTCTATTAGACCAGTCTGTCATACTACTATTTCGTCAAGGTGGTTTTATGCCCGCACTAGATTTCCATTACCATTTCCAAACTTTATTTCGATCATTGTTGACCATAAAAGCAAAAAATAAAATGCATACATCACTGCGTTTGGACAATAAGAACATCAGTAAACATTACAGAATATAGCCATGTACAATGGATTGAACACATTTCCCTAGTTAAAAGATATTAAAATTTTAAAAACGTTTAAATCAGTGATTTCATGAATTAATAAGGTTGAAACAGTGGGAAATGGAAAGGGAACATTGAGCATGTAGGGGGGGGGGAGTTATTAAAAACATTTACAGCGCCTAAGCCACATAGAGTTAAGGAAATAAGACACGGCAAAAACAATCTGGGGATGAGTGTCAGTTCTCAAAACTCTAAAGGCCTCCAGTGACTGTCTATACCCCAGGTTCCTGCATATTGGTAAAAGCCAATACCTCCTTGGTACATTATATCCTGGACAAAAGAAGAAAACCTGAATGAGTGTCTCTTCCTGGCTATTAGAGGACATCCAAGAGGGGAAGCTTTTGACCATCTGTTTGTAAATGCCTGGACCGGCAGGCAACCTCATGTAAACCGTGCATATAGTTTCCTTTCCATGAACAGATAAACAACATAAAGGAAGGCTCAAATAAATTCTGATCTTCGAAATTAAGGAAGTCTGAGGTTAAACGGACTGGTTTTGTACTCCCTTGAATTTCAGCCAGTCTAACCAGTCTGTAAGTTTTGACTAGTTCACGCCGCGATATTGTCTGGGACACTTTCTCAGGGTGGGTCCATAGGTTCGGCCGGCCTAGTCTGAGGCACAGGTCTTTTATGTGTGCGAACCAGGATAGTTTTCCCACCCCTGGGAGCCCCAAAATCGCCTTGAGTTCCGACTGTTAGGGTGTTAGTTCGGGAGTCGCCAGTAGTCTGCGCCTAAAAGTCTAGGGTCGCAGCCCGATCTTCTCGTCTATGGGTCTGATCCCGAGGTCCATATGTAGGGGATAAGATAAATGCTTGGCGGTAGGCCCAAGAACTGTCTCATAAACTTGTTCTCAGATTTAACCAGTCCATCTATGAGGAGGTGTCCTCAAAGTTCTGCCCCCATACATAATATCGCTCCTGATTTTAATTTTGTAAATCTGTCAACTGACCCGGTTTTCTAGATGCTGAGTTCCTAAATAGTTTTGCTAGTCCCCCGGCCATCTGTGCTAGCCTCAAGCCTGACTTTTCTTGCTGCGGGCCCCACCCAAAGGTTTCCGTCCGCGTAACACCCAGGTAGTCAAAGACAGCTACCCTCTCTAGCTGGATACCATTTAGGGTGGGGATAGGACGAGATTTTTTACTGGGATTAAATACCATGGACTTGGATTTTAATGTATTAATCTCTAGGCCCCTGTTTTTGCAGATTAAAGAGAAGGTGTCAAGGGTCCTTTGGATGCCCATGGGCGATTTAGATAGTAACAAGGTCGTCCGCAAACATCATTGCTGGCACCTTGTCACGAGCGAGCTTTGAGGCATCTATGTTAGCTACCTCATTTAGTTGGTCCACCAGAGCATTAATGAAAAGACTGAACAGTGTGGGGGACAGAATGCACCCCTGCCTTACACCCCTGTTCACTGGGAAGCGTGGGGTCAATTCCCCATATTTACCGTATCGCACCTGGGCAAAATTTCCAGAGTGCAGTCGCTTGATCAAAGCGATCAAATGGGGCGGAATGCCCAATTGCTCTGGAACTGCCCAAAGTTTGTCACAAGGTACAAATCGAAGGCTGATTTAAGATTAACGAAGATCAAGTAGGGACTCCCACGCTCTATTGTCACCGTCTTCCAATATAATAATTTGAGCCTGAAGATTTGGTCATTAGAAATATTTTTACGGAAGCCTGCCTGATACGCGCTCAGAATCTCTCTCACGTCCACCCAGGACTGAAGGTGCTCCAAGACAATCCTGGCTGGCAAACAGCTTCTGAGTTACGTCAATCAGGCTTATTGGCCTGTAATTAGTGGGCAGGAGGGGAGAGCCCTTCTAGTATACTGGAAAGATTTCGGCCCCTAGCCAGGTATCCGGGATTTTCACGCAGTTTAATATGGCATTAAATATTGCACATAAATCTTGTCCCCAGATATTGGGCTGTTCCTGAAATAGATCCCCAGGAATCTTATCTAATCCAGGGGCCTTTCCAAGGGGAAGCTTCCCGCATTAGATTTCAAATACACATTTTCCCTTCCACCAAGCCCACCATAAGCACCTACAATTCATGGTAAGTGGACAACTGCTGCCTCTTTTTCATGTCAATCTTCTCATAACTGTAAGAATGGTAAAGAAGCTACTAAGTATGATGGCGTCATGTATAGTGATTTTCCTCCTTGCCAGGATGCACATGCACACCCTTCAACAGGGTCTTGCCGAGCAGTGTTACAAGCTGAGGGTCAATTGGAAGATCTAATGTTGATAAACACAAACACTCCGTGCACATGCAATGGTGAAACATCAACAACTTGTTAATTGGGAAGTCCTTTGTGGTACTTCTTTTTGCTGGCGACCATTGCAACCTGTATGTTACTTACAGAGTGGAGGGTACAGCTAGGCAACAGGACTTTACAGGACACGTAAACCTCCATATGTCAGTTACTTGAAACGCATGGCCACATTTCTGGCTCTCAAGGTGTCCTCTATGCAAAGGACAAGGTGGTAGTACTGCAAACAAATCACATGACAGCCTTGTACTACATACAAAGACAAGGGCGGTACACACCTCTCACATTTGGCTCAAAGGAGTTGGCATTAGATTACTCGCCACTACATATACCTTGTGGCGAAGCATCTCTCAGGGGTGGATATCTGCTTTGCGGCCCAACTAAGCAGGGTGCAGCAAGCCTACAAGTAGGACCTCCAACCTCAAGTCCTAAGGCCGTACTTCCACAGGTGGGGACCCCCACCCATAGACCGTTTTGCCACCCCAGAAAGCGCACAATGGCAAGGTTTCACGTCTAGGTACCCACACCCACAGTTCATGTTCAATGCACTATAAATGAATTGATCAGGGATGTTTGCTCACTCTTTTTCACCTTTCCCACTCATGCCATATATGGTCAAGAAAAAGAGGCAAATATCCGAACCCTAATTCTAGTCTCCTCAACTTGAGCTAGACAACTTTGGTATTCCATTCTTCTAGAGATGTCTGTCATCCTGCACAAGAAACTCCCCATCAGGCAGAACCTTTTCACTCAACTACAGGGTCACATCAAACACCTGCACACCCTACAGCTCAGCCTTGTGATTTGGAACCTGAGGTCTTGGTTTAGAACCTTAAAGCTTCCAACGGAATGTATGGCCTATTATGTGAAGCACACAGGCTCAACACTAAAGCCTGTTATGAAGCCAAATGGAAATGATTTGTCCTCTTCTACATTTCGAAACAATTCGACCCATTTAAGGTTTTTGTTTAGGATATAGCTCCATACTTCACTTTCATACAGCTGGTTTTGTTTACACCTATGTACGCCTTCACTTGGGCTAGAGCTGCACATATGCTCAACAGTCAACATGTTTCTTCTTCTGCATTCTTGGAAGTAAAATGTTTCATGAAAGGCTCAAGAGTTATACCTCCAAGAACACCACCTGCTTGGAACCATAATGTGGCACTGACACAACTCATGGGGGCCCCCTTTTGTGCCACAAAGACATTTTGGGGGTGTAAGTGTTACACCAAAAACCCCAGAACTTTAGATCCCATCTGGACTCAACAGAAAACACTGCCACGGGGAAGAGCAGATGAGCTGTGAGGAGAGGTGCAGCCCATTGCTGTGTGCTGTGTTAGGTTTTCCTCCAGTTGCTGTTTCTGCCAAGGAAAGGACAAAAACTGGAACTTTGCTGTGAACCTGCTTGAAGAAAATCTCCAATGTCCTCTGTGTGCTGGCCTCCTGTTCTGAATTCTCAGGGACACAAAGACTTCACCTCCTGCTCCCCTGAACTCTGTTGCTGAGAGTTCTGACCTGCCAGGAGGTGCTTATTCCAGCTTTGGGCCTCTGGAAGTTGTTGCCGCTGGGAGCTGAAAGAACTGAAGAAATGGACGCATTGCTCTTCTTGTGGCTGTTTTTCCCGATGCAGCACTGCTGTGCGAGAAGAATCTCCGTGCATAGCCGTACTGCTGCCAAACAGACGCAGCACCTGTCACAGCTGCAAGAACAGATGCATCGTGGGGTCTTGGTTGAAGAAACTGCCGCAGCACCGCTTGTTGCCGCTGCATTGATCACAGCGGCATTGATCACCGACGCATCCTGGATTTCCATGCATAGTACCTATGTAGCAAGTTTTCCTGACCCATCGCCCGCGGACCAGAATCATCTTGGAGTCGACGCATCACTTCCCTTTACAGACCGGATTCGATACATTACTTCTCCTGCGTGCAGGAAAACTGTCGCCTCCCCAGGGTCTCGGGAGCGGACACATCTCTTATTTTCTTGACGCTTCCCATCCCTGTGGCTGTATGGCCTTGTGAATTTTGAATCCTCTATGGGTACATTGTGTAGACTCATGCATCCATAGTTTCCTTTTTCTTTTTCACAACAAAATGTTATTGTCAACAGCCAAGATATGCCTGTCAAGGCAAAATTTCCTAACCGCAATATATACAATTGAAATCTTGATTATTTTGACATTTTGTAACCAAATGTGCAGAAGAGGATCATATGCTTAACAACATAGAACATTAACAATCAACTCAAGTGTCATACGCCTATTTTGTGATACAATGCATGTCAAGTCATCCCCAGAGTGAATAGTTAAGTCACAGATTCGGTGTTCGGAGGTACTTAAATTGTATGTATAGCAGTTGAGTCACAATGGCGGCACCTTGTGGGGATGCCAGTGCCTCGGTCCAGTCCTCAGCCAAGGGGCGCAAGTCTGTCTGCCAGGCCTCCCGTATTTTAGACAGCGTTGTTTGGCTATTCGTGACTAGTGTATGATAGATTTTGGCAATCTTGTGGTCCCCAAGTTCTCCCATGAATACTTTTGCCTCAAGAGGGCTAAAGTCAGGTATGGTCTCCTGGAGTGTGAGAAAGGGAGGGAAGGCTTGGCGGAATTGAAGATATTTGTAAAATTGCGATCAAGGCATTGCTTAGTCCAGTGTAATTCTTGAAAGGACTTCAGGGTCTGACCTTGAAAGACGTCCTCCACGTTGGAAATTTATATAGCCTCCCATCCTGAGAAGCCAGACAGCCCAGTGAGCTGTGGCAAGAGGCCATTGTGCCAGAGGGGAGCCGCCTCTGTTATCCTGCCCCACCATCCCAGCTAGTTGAAAGACTGTGGTGGGCGCTGGTGGCAGAGCTTTCCGGGTTCCCGTCTGCATAAAGGATTGTATGGAGGGGTGTTGTGCCCATGAGCCATCGCTCGACTGCGTGTGCAGGGTACGACCTATCTCTGTACCACCAATCATTTAGTATGTGTAGGTGCGAGGCCGCATAGTACGCCTGGACATCCAGTGTTGCCAATCCATCGCAATAGGTTGATTGAAAGCATGTCTTCAGCGCCACCCGAGCCGTGCCGCCCCCCCCCCCCCAAAGAAAATGCCGAAGGGTAGAGTTCAGTTGTCTAAACCAACTAGGTGCTATCAGGGAGGGGTGGTTTTGAACTTTTTATAATAGGTGGGACAGGAAGACCATCTTAAAAATGGCGGACCTACCGAATTGGGAAAGTGGCAGATGTGACCATGAGCGAGTCTATTCCTTAATTTTTTTCAATTCAATGTCTTTATTGTTTGGTTTAATTAAAATCTTACAATGAAACAAAATTCATATAATAATCCAATATAAACAGTTAAAACAACATATAAATAATGTAGTGTTTTTAAACTGAGTTGCATTTGATAAAATTCATTACGTATTGTTTTTAGGACTCGCCTACGTAACGCGCATGTTTTCACTTATTTCCTGCCATAATAGCTGGGACATTTGGTTATCATGGTAGTTTTTTTAAATTCTGTTCCATACTTTAATAGCTTGTCCTTTTCTTGCATACAACTGGTTATTTAGGCCAAATTCCAGCCTTACTTAAGCTTGAGATGCGTTATTAGGCAGGCGAAAAAGGGGTTTAAACGTTTTTGAGACCGCATTATTGATGATCACATCGTCTTTTCCATTTAAAGCCTCACTACCGTATGTTAAAGTAGGCAGCAATTTTGCTGATATCACCTTTAGGAAGGGCCGATAAGTTAGATCGCTTATTGATTTCTGTATAATCCTAAATGCTGCTCTCAAGGTGTTTGCTTTTCTGTAAATATCAAGTTTTTGAGGGAGAAAGTTTCCATTGTCATTGAATAAAACACCCAGATATTTATAAGTTTCTAATTGGACTTTTCCCCCAAAACATTTAGGTTTATGTTTAAGTCTTGAATTTTTTGTAATAACCATAACTTTAGTCTTTGTTTAGTTTATTACCATCCCATTTTCTTTTGAATACAATGATATTTGATCTATTAGCCGTTGTAACCCCACTTTTGTATGACTTAAGTGTATGACATCATCTGCATTCCTTAATTTGCACCCACAGTGGAGCAAGGTTTCTCTCCCAGGACAGGGGCTGCGAGGCAACCTGGAAGACCCCCAGATATTTAAAGCCATCGCGCACCGCTGTCACCTCCTCTGAACATGAGCCCAGAGGGCCTGCGTTGCCCATGGGCCACAGGTAAGACTTACGGGGGTTCATGTATAGCCCGGATGTGTCGCCAAAGATCTGCATGATCCTGAGCAATCTGGGTCCCGATCGGTCACACAGCCATAGTTTTCTATGGACCCAGGTATGAAAAGTCATATTCCTTTTACACGTTTGTTGGATTTTTGTCATTTTGATCTTGTTGAGTTTAGATAAGGATACTTTATTTTTCTAACCTGGTGTGGTGTCCATTTGTGGTGTTATCAAAGTATTGTATGTTTTGAGTACAAATACTTTACACATGGCCTTTGGGATAAGTCTGTCTGCTCAGGCGAAGCTACCCAGGGGGTGGATAGGGGTTATCTCAAGTGTGTATCCCCCTTACCTTGTCCATAATCAAAGGTACCTATTTGGACAAAAGTACCTACCTTTGCCAACTAGAGAGCCCCATTTCTGATATTGATGGTCAGCAGTGAGGATTTGAACTAGTATTTGTACTTGCCCCACAGTGTTTGGTGTGCATCACTAGTTTAGTGCAGACCACTACGCAACCACATACTGTGTTTTATTTTTGGTTCTATTTTTGATCTGACCCTTGAAGTAATTAAGCAGCATGTCTCTGAATGGTAAACCAGCAAGTGAGGCTGCACATTTGGAGTTTGACAATGAAATGTTAACACCATCAATGCTACAGCAATTCCCCCCTCAGCACTGGCACTCATTGATTCCCATTGTTCATGACGAGCAGTGTACTGCATGACGAGCTGAGCTCGTCATGAGCATGGAAGGGGTTAAGGAGTTACAAAGTAGAGCACCTCGAGCAGTTCTGCAGGAGCTTTGGATGTCCCATGAAGAGCAACACTAGGAAAGAGGAGCTACAGAAGCCTTAGGGGCCTGGTGGGGGGCCAGACCAGCTGAGGAGACAGATGATGCAGATGTGGATGTGGATGGGGTGTGCCAGAAGGTGGGTTCAGATCCCAGAATTTGCCTGTTGGGAGAGCAGCCTCTGGGCTGGCAGCAATCATTCTTCCAGTAATTGTACTCCAGAGGAAATTGAGGAAAGACGCAGGGCCAGGGATCATGAGTTGGACGTTTAAGGCTCCAGACCAAGGCAGAGGAGAGCAAGAACGCTCGTGCCATGGAAGAAAGAAATTGGTCTTGGCCACTGAGTTGAGCATGAGCGAACTGGACATCAAGACCAAACAGGTGGAGTCCAGTACAAATGGTCACAGTGTACAGCCAGAGGCAGGGGGTAAGGTTTACATTCTCAAGGACATAGTACAGAATTTCCAGAAGGGGGAGGATACTTATGCATGGTTTGCATCTGAATGAGGTCCCTGAGAAGAATTGGGGGACGGACCTGTGGAGACACTTTGAGGCCAATAGGAGGAACACCCGGACGCCTTCGGAGGAGGTGGGTGCTCTGACCTATCCCAATATGAATAAGGCTTTATGCCCCGGGTATGTGCTCACACGGAGCAGTACAGTGAAAAGTTAAGGTCTTTAAAGAAGCTTGAATCCAATACGTTTGAATAAAGGGCAGCAATGGATGGTTGAATAAAGGGCAGGCAGGTAACTGATTACCAGGGATTGTACAACTTGATTGGTTGGGAGTACTTGAGTAGTCTGTGTTCCAGTGCTGCACCAGCATCTGATTTTTTTTAAAAAACAAACTTTATTGAGTTTTCAAAATCCACTCAAGCGCGTCATACACATCAGCTTAGAGACGACATTATAACAGCAGAAATGAATAGACATCTTGTGACCACAATATGGCAAGGCCTCGCAACCCGCTAGTTTGTCTGGGACGCCCTATCCTTCGTTGCCAGAAGAGTAGTCCCTCTTAATGTAAAGGTCATATACCATCCTGCAAGCAGCGTGGTCCCAAGACGCTGAGTCGTGCGCCCCCTTACGTATGCAGGCCTTGCCCACATCCTTGCAGCAATTCAGATAACAAAGAACTCAACCCCCCCACCTCAACCATCCCCCCCCTCCCTGGACCCCCCATAACCCCACCTCCCTCCTCCCCTCAGACATGTCGCTTCCCTATCAGCACCTCTGTTGCACAGTATGCATGTCGCACTCTCCGACAGATTCCCTATGTCAGTGTTCCATGTCTCACCCATGGCAGCGGTCCCCCATCCACACACTCATCCTGTGATCTGTGGTTGTGGTCTCATGTTGCAAAGTGGACACTCAAAGCCTAAAGAATCAGTCCTCATCGTCAGCTGGATTTTTAAGCCGGTCCACCATCGCCACCCAAGCTCTCGCCGTGTTCCACAATTTGTCGTTCTCAGTTCTCTGAGCTAGCTGGAGTCGGAGGCCCCCTCGCAGTCTGCCCACTTTATAAAGTCCCGTAACCAGCGTGCAACACTGGGTGCTGTGACCGCCTTCCAATGACTACTGATTTCACGTTTGGCAAGGACTAACCCCAAATCTAGGAATTTACTGGTGGTTTTGTTACGGGCAGTGTGTGGGAACCAATGCAGCAAGCACAACCCTGGAGTGTGCTGCAGCTCCCGATCCGTCACCTCTGTTAATTTAGCCAGGACCTCTCCCCAATTCCCCTGGAGCAATGGGCATCCTCAGCGCATATGCAAGAACGCCGCATCTTCCAGTCTGCATCTCGGACAGGCAGTGAGGAAGCCCAAAAACTTGTTAATTTTGTGAGGAGTGAGTTATGCCCGATGAAACACATAGAATTGGATGAGTTGAAATCTCGCGTTGCAAGAGCACTTCCATGCCGTTCCATTAACATCTCCCAGGGCTTCTCTTCTATAGGCACTCCCAAATCAGCCTCCCATGTAATGCGCAATCCTGCAAGAGGAGCCCTCAAGCCCTGTGTCAGTCTCCGATACAAACACGTGACCTGACCGCCTTGATCCGACCCGCGGAGGTGACCACATACTGGCAAGGGGGAAAGACCTGTGGCTCCTCCAGCCCACCGCCGCATGCAGAAGAAAGTCCTGAGCAGGCAGTTTGTGTCGTTCCATAAGGTCTTGGAATGGTAGAAGGGTACCATCTTCATAGAGATCCCCAATGGATGAGATCCCCAGCTCCTCCCATACATGTAGACGCTGCCAGTCCGCTCCTTGTGGCAGCGCTCCGCAAAACCACAACGGGATCTTAGGTGCATATGCCGGACTTACTTTATTGCGTCTCCGAGCCCTATACAAGCACTGCCGTAACACCCAAAACCCTCTGGGTACCTCCCTTTCACACTTCGGGAGCTGCAGCAAAATCCTAATCAAGTGGCGAAGCCCCAGGTCCCTGCCTCTCTGATCCACCTCGACCCCCAGTTTACTTGCCATCCGTTGTGTGAGCCATTGGAACTGAGCGGCATGACAGTAGGCCTCAAAATGAGGTGCTGCAAGGCCCCATCTTGTCTTGGGCGCATCATAGTAGGCAGAGCCACTCTTCGTCTCCCTGGTTCCCGTAGGAAACTCAAGATCATGGAGTCAAGCTGGGCGAAGCACTTCCCAGGCACCCAGTGCGGCAGTGTGACAAAATAATACAGCAAGCGGGGTAGGGTTATAATTTTTAGTAGTGCCACTCGGCCCGCAACTGACAGAGGCAGAGACCCCCAGAAATCAAGGTTACTCTTGGTGGTCTGTAGGGCCCGCCCTATGTTACCCTCAAATAAGTCAGTAGCCTCATGGTAAATTCGGACCCCCAGGTAGGGCAATCAAATGCCTTCCAACCGTACTTCAATCCCCTCAGGAAGATCACCTCGCCCCCGTGCATCGGAAACAGACAGGTCTTGGCCCAATTAACTTTTCGTCCTGCTACTCGCCCCAGGTTCTCCAGTAATTCCCAGGCTCCATGTAAGTCATCAGTGGCATTGGCAAGAAACATTAGCAGGTCGTCTGCATATAAGGCAATATAGTGCCTCTGTCCCATCCCCTCCAGACCCCTGTAATGTCTCCCTGTCTGTGCATGAACCGCTAACTGCTCCATTGCCAGGGCGAACAGGAGGGGAGACAGCGGGCAACCCTGTCTCGTCCCCCTGCCCACGTCACAAGCAGCCAATATTTCCCCTCCCCCCGTCCGAACCCTGGCCGTCGAGCGAGAATGGAGGAGCTTCGTCCAGGCCACAAACCCCTCTCCTAGACCAAACACCCTCAGTTGATATAACCTCCGGATATTCATGGCCGTGTTCTGGGTAAGGATGAACCCAGACTGGTCCCCATGCACCAGGGTGGTCATTTGCGTCATCAGGCGATTTGCCAAGATACGACTCAGGATCTTGTAATCAATGTTTAACATTGCCAGGGGGGCGATACGCTGTTCGGTCCCACTCCGGCTTACCTGGCTCAAGGAGTGGTACAATCACTGCCTCCCTCGTCAAGGCAGGTAAGTAGCCCACCTGTTTTGAGCGATTGTAAAGGGAGACCAACTGCGGAGCTAGCACATCTACATGGGTGATGTAGAACTCCGACGGTAACCCATCAGTACCTGGGGTTTTGTTCTTGGCCATATGCTTCAGAGCTCGCCGGACCTCACCCAGTTCTACCGGTCGGCCCAGGCTCTCCGCCTCTTCAGCGTCAACTTGCAGGAGCTCTACATCAAAGAAGTCCCCTCCTTCTAGTTCCCCAGGGTCCAGTTTGGTACAGTAAAGGGTGGAGTAGTATTCTAGGAACTGCGTGTTAATGGCCTGCTGACCGTAGTGTATCGCCCCCCCCTCCTCCCGCAGCTCGAGAATCGGTGTGCCCCTGCGCGCAGGATTCGCAAGCCATGCTAGGAGAGCCCCAGACTTATCTCGCTCCGCGTGCGCCCTCACCATGTAAGCCCTGTAATCAAAGCATCTGAACCTCTCTACTTGCGTTGCCAACTCCTCCTTCGCCCTCAGGAGCCCTTTTTGTGTGTCTTCCCGTCCCGGCCTCTCCTTTTCTTTCTCTCTGAGCCGCTTTTCTGCCTGCTGTACCTCATTCAACAGAGTCCTTCGAACTCCCACAGTTTCCCCAATACATCGGCCGCCTATCACTGTTATAAATGAGTCCCATTCGTTATGCAGACTGGAAGAGGTGCCCACGTTATGCTGGAAATAATCCTCTATGGCAGTACCTATGGTGGTACGGAAGACCTGGTCCTCCAAGATCTCCGGCCGGAGACGCCAATTAGGAATCACCGTTCGAAGTCGAACCCAGTTCGGGGCCACCAAGAGGGGGTTATGATCAGAGGTTGTCCTAGCCAAATATTCACTCACCGTGATCAAGGTGTGGACTTCAGGGGAACACAACACAGTGTTCAACCAGACATGTAACTCATGGACTGCTGAAAAGTAAGAGTAGTCACGATCCCTAGGATGATGAGCCCTCCAGGTGTCCGTGAGCCCCCAACTCTGCTGCCAGGCCAGCCTGACGTCTGCTAATCTACGGGTAGGGGCGTTGGGGAGTGGTGGGTGGGATCGGTCCATGTCCACGTCCGTCACACAGTTAAAGTCCCCCCCCCCCCCAAGAACCGGGCCTGTCAGTTCCCCCGCCAGGGTCTGAGAGAGCAGTGCAAAGAAGGCAGACTGCTCGACATAGATGCTCCCTGTGTAATATCCCGCCCGTCTAGCTGTCCCTTGACCACAGTGAACCTGTCTTCCGGGTCTATCACCTGCCTCACACTTTGAAATGGTACTCCCGCCCGCACCCAAACCAGTGTCCCCCTGGCGTAAGCCGAGTAAGAAGTGTGAAATACCTGTCCTCTCCAACCGCGTTGTAATGCCACCCCCTCCGCCTTTGTCAAGTGAGTTTCTGGAAGTTGTGCAATTTGCACTCCCCGCCGCACTAGGTAGGCATGTATCTTGTGTCGCCGACACATGGTGTGCATCCCCCTAACGTTCCAAGACATAATCTTAAGACCTACGGAGGTGCCCATGATTCCAGTGTATGCACCTGCTCAACTGAACCCCCCCGCAACATGTCTGACCCTCCCCCATCCCCCCCAATCCTCAAACTTCCCCCAACTCCGGCACCCCAGGACATGCAAACACAAACTCACATTCCCATCCAAACCAAACTGCTCATGGAAAGAGCCTTAACTAAGAGGTGGTGTGTGACTCGCCCAATGCCCCCAGAACCCGGTGTCATTATTCGCCGGGCTGGACACTCCTCGACTGATGGCTGCCACCGCTCGTACCGTGCTGTCTCGCTCCTGGCGTTGATCCCTCGGGGAAGTGGGGCCCCCTCGGCGGAGTAGCCTCCCGTCGCTTCCACAGCGAGGTCGCCCACGGGGTGCGCACCTTCGTGCCACCGCAGCTCTCCAGCCAGTCCCATGCCTCTTGGGGGGGGGGGGTAAGAAAGAAGTGGGTCTCCTCGTCTGCCGTCACCCGCAGACGTGCCGAAAATAGAATCACGTAGGGGAGATGGAGCTGGCGCAACTTTCTCTTGACAGCCAGAAAGAGGATCGTTGACGTTGGACCTCCCTTGTATAATCCGGGAAGATCAGCACCTTACTGTTTCCTATTAGCAGGTTCTGCTGTTCTCGTGCCCTCTGCAGGATGAAGTCACGGTAATGTAACCGTCTCGCCACCATGGGCCGTGGTGGAGCCCCAGGTTTAGGCGGGCGAGCTGGGACCCTGTGTGCCCGCTCCAACGCATAAAACTGGGAGAGGCCTTCCGGCGCCACCTCTGTCTGCAACCAACTCTCTGTGGAAAAGTAAATTTTGCCATGTTCTGTGTCCCTACGCCCCATCCATCATATGTTATGTGTGCATGATCAATATGCATATGTTATTCCCCATTTCTGATTAAAGACGCAATTACAGTTGTGTCCACCTCTAATATGTTAGTTTCCAGTTCTCGTGAATACTACGAATATCAGGCCTATGTAAAGTAATGTTGCCACGTTTCTCAGTGTGCACGTTATTCCATTATAAAATCCCCGTTTCTAGGCCTCAAAAGGGCCCGGACCCTGGATTCAGCTCCTGTCTCCTGAAAGCCTCGCTGAGGAGCGATACAGCCCCCACCTGTATCCTCGACCCTTCACTTACTTCCTGCCTCGCAGTGCCCGGTGCAGCCCGGCTCTGCCTCTGAGTCTGCCAAAAGTATGTTATAGTTCCAGCTATCAGTTCAGTCCTCCTCCTCTGCATTCCTAAGCTACTGAACTACATCAATAGTTTCCGTCATTGTCTAGCCTTCTCGTCTCCATGTTAGAGAAATACTGTATTTAATGGTCATTTAATATTCTTCATCACGCACTACATGTAGAATAATGCATGGTCCAGTCTTAGAATCAAGTTAACTTTTCCCCTCATGACTTCTAGTTTATATCAACATGTTCCCTAAACATTAGATACCAGATAGGGTTTAGGTACATGTCGCTCCGACCCTCCAGACTCTAGTCTCTGCTCCTAGCACAGAGTTCGTAGCCCCCAGCTTCTCCTAGTAACACGTCATTGCCAGTTTTCGCGCACCATTAGGTTAGAGGTCCCGGCTCCTTAGGTAGCCCCTCCTATGTTTCCGCCCATTCATGACATATTCTGTTACGTTCTACATCACATGTCTAAGTAAACTCCTAGTTACACCTCTTTTTACTGTTATCTCTCGCGACTGTTACACGTCACGCCTTCTACTCCACCTACTGTTACGCCCACTGCAATGTAATGCTATGTGTTTGCGCTATGTATATAAATCAATGTTATGTTATTAAATGTTAGCGCGCTCATCCCAGACCAAGCCCCAGTTGTCCTGCTGGGCCCCAGTTGTCCTGCTGGGCCTTATTGTCCTATTCCTATGCAGGTTGTCCTGATCCTGTCCTTATGCTGTAATAAACCTGCAGAAACTCCTACTACCTCGAATCTTGACTCTTATTTATTGAGCTATCTGTTATGCTATAAGTCTAGTCAAAAATAGGGTATTATTTATTTATTTACCACATAATGGCGCCCGAACAGGGACTTGCCCTTTCCCCACGCGTCGGTGAAGCCACGCCGACCCCCTGACCCTCTGCAGTCGTGACGGAACCATACTGGCCAGTGCAGATATTTCTGCTTCAAGTATCCCTCAGGCCCACGGAGGAGACGGAGGAGGCGGTCCAGCATCCGAACGAGACGGTGGAGGAACGCGGCGAGTCCCGACCAGAGCCCAAGCCGAGAGTCCAAGGTCCGAGGTATCCGGAGGTCCACCCGTAACTGAAGTCCGAAGTCCGAAGTCCGTCGTAGTCCAGTCCCGTTCGAGGCCTTCCGTTCCGTGCTGCCCGGTGAGTACCATTGCTGGGGTAGTGTCTAGACAGGGTCAGTCTAAATTGACTCCTGGTCCGTGGGTTGGTGGTACCCAAGCCCACAAACGAAGTGTTCACCTAGGTGGATACGGGTCTTGATGCGTTCCTTTATGGGACCGGTATGTTCCGTACTGTTATAGCAGTGCATCCAGTAATTCTAGTCTGTTCCGTTCTCGAGAATTCTGTTCTGTTTCTGTTTTCAGTATTTTCAGGTAGTATTCTGTTCGAACTGTTATTTATAATGTTGTTTAATGTATTTCCAATGTCGTGGTATGCCTGAATTGTTTTCCCAATTGTTATTGTTTTTCGTGTATTGTATTGTGTTCCGATTCAAGTTTAGAATGCCGCTCTTTTCCAAGTTACGTCAGTTAAAAACTAGAAAGGGTCTGCTGGAAGCAGCAGTTCCTGTTCCGCCTAGGGACAGTCCAGGTCACTTTATGTATCAGAAACATGGCATAAGCGCCATATTGTATCTAGATTTATGGGTAGAATATACCAAACAGTTAGAAGAAAAGTATAGATGGCCCGTATCGGGTACATGGGATGCCGAATGTATCATGCGAGTAGAAGAAGCATTATGGAAAAAGAAAGCCAGACAGTCACAGAAAGATGCCATCGAGTTATGGCGTAAGGAAGCGCATAAAAGAACGGAAAAGGAAGTCAGAAAGTCAGAGTTAAGTAGAGAATCCCAAGAACGAGCCCAAGAAAGAGAATTAATCGAGATAGGTGAACAAGTCAAAGTCGAACAGTCAGACAGACAGAGGCATGCCCTTATTAAGGGTATGTATCCTCTCCTTGCCGAAGGCTTGCCAAAAGCGACCCCAGAGGCACCCAGTAATTTCCCGCCACCATTGGTTCCGACCAAGCTACGTCACAAACCGACCGCAGCTGATATTTTTATTTCGTCCTATTTGGACGACACAGTTCCAGAATATGCAAATCCAGTTCGTGCTCCGCCCGTCCCTGTAAATCAGGCACTTCCCGTTCCTCCAGACACCGGAGTACCTGTTGCGGTACCCCCGGGTCAGCCTGCCATACAAGTTCAACCCACGTTACAATTACCGACCCTGCAAGCACGAAGAATGTCAGTCGACGATTCTAGTCTAGGGGCCGCAGGAGGAGGTCCTCCTCAAACCCCGCCGCCACACAAGCGTTTATCAGCACTCGAATTACATGCTCAAGCATCACAGCGTACTCCAAAAAGTAATAAGTCTGTTACAGAAATCAGACAAGCCCTTGCCGAATGCGTCTATGACGCAGTCCCAGGCGAGTATAATATGGTTTTATATTCCGTACGCGTAAGAAGGGTGACCGAGTATCTAGTCACCTTGCCGAATATGAAAGAAGATCTAGACAGAATATATCGTTTCATCCGTACAGGGGATGATCCAGAAAGTATTGGCGAGATTATGTCTCAAAGGAAAGCCGAGATTCAGCTCATGATATTAAAGTTCCTGATCAATTGTCTAATAAGAGAACAAGATTACCCGTCTAAAGATCCCGCCGAAATGAGAATCCTAACAAGGTGGAGTGATAATATAGCCGAGGGTAAGCACAAGACCATTAGTGCTATGGAAAGTATGTACAAGAAAATTCGTAAAGAAATAGTAAGGTTACACGAACAGCGTAAAGCAGCACAAGTAAGCGAGAAAGAAAGTATCTCTGATCCTGAAGAGGAAGACGAGAATCCCGCCAGAATAGCGTATGTAGGAAAATCCAGATTTCCAGATCGCCATTTACGCCTAGAACCCAAGTCTGTTTTTCATCATCCAGCACCAGAACAAGTTTCTCTAGAACAAGTATTTCAAGCTACCGATCACATTCTGAAATCACGAGTCGGTTATAGTGAGTTAAGTACCATGCACGAACAAGAACTAGTCCGATCAGCAGTCCGATGGATTACTGATTCTACCACTTTTCCAGACGAAATAGTGGCACAAATGTTTCTGAAACTGCCCCCAGCCGAGCAACGACTGGTGGGTATGTATATGATCCAGCACCTCATTACCCTGTATGAGGGTCAACACTCTGATCCAGGCCCGTTACACGATATCCTGAACGAGTTACTCCAGTACAGATGGAGAGGTCTAGGTACCGATTTAATTATTGTTATTCTAGAACAGCGCCACAAGTATAGAACGTTCCTGAACCCGCATTTTGTTCATGTCTCACCCCCAGAAAGTAAACCATTCTACATAGACAGACAGAATCCGTTACGAGAAGTCCACCCAGTCCAAGGGGCGGGTGGCGTAATGCAACGAGTGTTTGTATACACTCCGATTTCAAAGATGGAACTTCTCGAAATGAAAAAATTAATTCCCTGTCATGACAAAGATCCAGCAGGGTTCCATAGAGAATTAAAAGACATGCTCCGTATGGGAGAATACACTTACCCAGATATCATTAAAATGTTAAAGGTCCTGCTACCCGCAGGGGTGTATGAAAAGTTAAAAGAAAAAGAATGGGAGGTGGGAGAGAAAAAGATCGATTGGGCAGCTCTAGAAGCTGAAGACAAGGCACGAGTACCAGGTACCGGTCTTGGAGATAAATGTAAAGAATTACCAGAATTATTGATTCAAGTTTTACCCAGATTATTGACAACTAGGAGAGAAGACTGGGATGCAATCTCAGCCTGTAAACAGAAACAAGATGAAGACATTAGTGATTTTTATTCTAGATTTGAGAAATGTTTCAGCATTAATAGTGGTCTCAAGACAAGTAGTGAGTCATACCCTCATCTTTTCGTTACCAAATTAGTCGAGAATTCAAGTCCCCAAATTAAAAATCGAGTTTTGAAAGTCGAAAGCACCTGGCAAGCAAATACTCCGTCCCAGATGCTCCAGATGCTCCAGTATCACCAGAATAGAATCAGAGAAGAGCAAGAACACGAAAGAAAACGTATGAAAGACACGAAAATGAAAGTGCTAGTTGCACAATCTATTCCTCAAGACAGTCAGAAGAGGGGTCCGATTCAAGCCAGTCATCCTGCAGCTCCCGTTAAAGGGAACTGCAATTATTGTAAACAGCCAGGTCATTTTATAAACGAGTGTGCAGTTCTGAAACACAACATAGCTACTGGTAAGACTAAAGAAAGACCACGTCCGCCGAGACAAGAACAAGTTTCACAGACTCCTCAGTCACAGAATGCACCACAGACAGTTACCGTACCGCAGCCTATTGCTGCAACACAGCACGTTACATCGCAGATGTACCAGTATGCACAGTCCGAGTATCCAGAGTACCAGTCATATTCATGAAACAGCCTAGAGAGGGAGGTAGGCTTGCCTCTCATCGAGATACCTGTAGACCAAGAAGGTCCCTATGTTCACAGTCAAGTATTAGGGAAAGACAGAAAGTTTTTGATCGATACAGGGGCAAGTAGGACCACAATTAGTCACGCCGAAGTTCCAGGGGCTCCGCTCTCAGGCTCAAGAAATGTTTCCCTTGGATTTTCAGGAAAACCCATCGTTAATGAGATTTCAAAGCCAGTTACTCTAGAAGTAGGTCCATTGTCCCGTACTACTGATCTGTTACTTACTAAGTCATGTCCAGAAAATCTATTAGGTATTAAGACACTGAAAGAGTTAGGTGCAGTTATTTGCTGTTCCCCAGAAGGAATACGTCTGTTCCTACGTGACTTTAAGGGTCACTATGTATTACGAGATTTTGATTCAAGATTGTCTAATGTTCCGCAGCATTTATGGGCGCAAGGTCCAACTGATGTAGGTTACATGCAAATCACACCCCATCGTGTGACTCTCAAACCAGGTGTAGTGTTACCACGAATCAGGCAGTACAGATTGCCACCTGAGGCTGTAGCAGCCTTATCCAAAATTATTGACGAGCTCATGGCTCAAGGAGTAGTTGTAGAAACTGACTCCAATGTATGTAATTCTCCGATCATTCCAGTCATGAAACGTACTGACCCAAATGCACCCCCAGTATATCGATTAGTGATTGATTTACGAGAGCTTAACAAATGTATTATTCCTCAGTACCCAGTTGTCCCAGACATTTCTTCCCTGTTAACAGCCATTGATTCCGAAGCCATGTTTTTCACTGTTATTGACCTCAAGAATGCATTTTTTAGTGTTCCAATTCATCCAGACAGCCAGTTTCTTTTCGGATTTTGTTTAAATGGAAGGAGCTATATGTTTACACGCGCTCCTCAAGGTTTCACAGAAAGCCCTAGTATTTACAGTCAAGCACTCAAGAGACAACTAGACAATATTCACATGCCAACTGACACTGCCCTACTCCAGTATGTCGATGATCTACTGATCACAGCCCGTTCTGAACGTGCTTGCGAGCGAGCATCACTTACAGTTCTGTATTTTCTAGCCGAGATGGGGCACAAGGTGTCACCTTCGAAGCTTCAATTCTGTGTCCAGCAAGTGGTATACTTAGGACACTTGCTGTCCAAGAGGGGTAGGCAGTTGACACCCGACCGTATCCAGTTAATAGCGAGTCTTCCCCAGCCCAGAACCCAGAAGGAGATACGTGCCTTTATCGGCCTTACTTCTTATTGTAGACAATGGATTCCCCAGTATGCATTCCTAGCCAAGCCACTGATACAGTTAACGACACAGGAGGCAGCCGTATCGACTGTCCTCCCTTGGACATCTGACCATACACTTAGTTTCAACGAGTTAAAGAAAGCCCTATGTCAAGCTCCAGTTCTAGCTACACCGAACTACAGTAAGCCTTTTACACTTTTCGTTACTGAACGCGAAGGTACAGCATTATCTGTCCTCACACAAGATCAAGCAGGTCAATACAAGCCCTGTGCTTATTTTTCGAGCACATTAGATCCAGTCGCCCAGGCGTTGCCTGCATGCCTCAAGTCAGTCGCAGCCACAGCACTAGCTATCAGACAAAGTGATTCCATAGTTTTAGGACATTCCCTGACAGTACAAGTTCCACATTCAGTAGAAGTTCTTTTAAACCGAACACAAACTCAACACTTGACCATTGCACGTTTAACAGGTTATGAACTGACACTGTTCCAGCCACACATAGAAATTAGACGCTGCAACGTCCTGAATCCTGCTACACTGTTACCATCAGTTAATTCAAATCCAGACCCACATGATTGTATGGAAGTAGTTAACATTACGACAAAGCCAAGACAAGACCTGACAGACATTCCGTTACCAGATCCTGACCTGACACTTTATGTGGATGGTTCATGTATGAGAACTAGTACAGGAGAACTAGTCGCCGCGTATGCAGTGACTACTGACACTGAAGTTATTGAAACACACCGTATTGATACTCTGTCCGCTCAAGCAGCAGAGCTAGTTGCTCTGACACAAGCCTGTATACACGCCAAGAACCTGAAGGTTAATGTTTACACAGATTCACGTTACGCATTCGGAGTTGTACACGACTTCGGAGTGCTCTGGCAGGAGAGAGGTTTTATGACTTCTCATGGAACCAAGATTCAGCATGGTCCCCTTATTCAAGCTCTGTTAGATGCCATACATTTACCGACATCTATTGCTATCATGAAGTGCAAAGCACATACGAAAGTTACTGACATTATTTCCCAAGGTAATGATTTAGCAGACCGCACAGCCAAGCTTACAGCACAGACTCCAGACATCCCAGTTAATATGACGCATATTCCAGATCTGACTACATGCATGACAGTTAAGGACCCTACACAAGATGTCATAGATATTCAGTCACATGCTACTCCCGAGGAAATCAAGAAATGGTCTGTACAAGGAGGGGTCCAGACAGATCAAGGATGGTTAACGAAGGGTAGAGCCACATGGTTTCTCCCCGATTCTATGGTTCAAGTCATTATCAACACCGCACATAGCCCAGCACATTTAGGAGAAAAAGCTATGTTAGACAGTATCCAGAACATTTGGTTTAACAAGCATTTACGAGCTGCAGCCAAGCAGAAAGTCCGTACCTGTATGATATGTTGTCAGTTTAATCCAGGTAAAAGTGTCCCGGTGGAACAAGGTGGTTTCCAGCCCCCTGACCACCCTTTTGAGGTCCTCCAGATGGATTATATTCAGATGGAGCGATGTCGAGGTTTCAAGTATGTCCTTGTAGTTGTATGCGCTTTGTCCAGGTGGACAGAAGCATATCCAGTCCCAGATTACACAGCCGCGACCACTGCCAAGCAGTTGGTTCGTGAATTTTTCCCTAGATACGGACTCCCTAGAGTCGTATATTCTGATAACGGTCAGCCATTCTCATCCGAACTCATGAGACACGTTTCCCTGTTGTTAGGGTACCAGTGGAAGTTCCATTGTGTACGCCATCCAGAAGCAGCTGGACTAGTCGAAAGACATAATCAGACTCTGAAAATCCGTATAGCAAAAGTATGTAAAGACAAGGGTGTGGACTGGTTAGTAGCTTTGCCAGTCGCTCTGTTTTACATGCGTATGGTCGCACATTCCAGATCAGGTCTGTCCCCGTATGAGGTCGTATTCGGCCGCCCCCCTAATATGTGGGGTACTCCTAGACCCCGAAGTATTACCGATGTTTCATGTAATATGCTGACAGATTACCTAGCTTCCTTGATGTCTGCCCTCAACTCATGTCGTTCACAGGTTGCTGCCGCATTTCCAGACAATACCGAGGTGGCACCGCACGAGATCGTTCCAGGATCCTTGGTGATGATCAGAAATTTTGACAGATCAAGTCCGCTGGAACCACGTTGGAAGGAGCCACGTCAGGTCCTCTTGACCACCCGAACTGCCGTCAAGTTGGAAGGCAGGAAGGGGTGGGTTCACCTCTCTCATGTAAAACTTTTCAAAGGACCGAGTCCAGACTTCAAAGACATTGCCAAGAACATTTCCCAGGATTCGAAGGATTGCCAGAACATTGTTTTAAAGGACTGTCCCGCACCAGACTTTATTACAACCCCTCCCTTGTTAGAGAAAACTCCGCAACAGGAGTATAAGTTAAAGCTCAGGTCTAATAAGTCAGCCAGTTTGATTGTATAAGTCCTCCCCTAGGTGAAACGGTTAGACTGTTTCTGACATGTATAAAATAGACCCCCATAGTGAGAGAGTCAGTCGAAGTTCACTTCAATGCATCGTTTTTCTAAGTTTCATATTATTTCTTAGCATAATGATTTCCTGCACCAGTTATGCTTTCTATCTGTGTTTTCCAGTTCCTCATGTAAATATGTCTGCTCATACTACAGTAGAGCACACGTTTAGTGATCTGCCTCCTCACGAATATTCATACCGCCTCGCCATGCGTAATAACACATTCATTCGTATGTTACATTATTCACACCAGACCAGCAATGCCACTAATTGTTGGGTGTGTGGTCGACTCCCCCCTTTCCAGACACCGAAGGGAGTTCTGCCACTTTTTCCTTATCCATTCTCACACAATGGTTCGTGTGGAGCATGGTCTATGTTAACGTCATCCTCAACAGATATGTCTTTTCTTAATAGTACATGTTTCCCAGACAAGCAAGGTTTCCCCCATAGAACAGGTTTAGATCTAGAAAATGAAGTATATAATTTAGGAAATTATTCGTCGAATTTCATGGTTCTGAATGTTCAGTCTGATACTACTCCAGATTCACCCGCTATTTCAGTACTACCAGTCAAAGGCGAATTATGTGTCCGTAGTTATGGTTCTGTACATATAGGTCATAGTGAATGTACTACTGTTATCCAGTATAGTGACAGTGGGAAATCTATTTTCAAAGCTTCACGTCATTCTTATTTTGTTTGTGGTCAAACTGCATATGTCCGTCTGCCCCTCGATTGGGAGGGAACCTGTTACATTGCCTTCCTACTGCCACCTGTTTTTCTAGCCCCACCTGACTATCATAGGAATTCTTTCTTAGTACACACTAGACACAAGAGAAATCTCCCGATTGTCGATTATACTGAAACCGCCGCAGAGCAATTCATTGACATAGATAAAGGTGTTTTCCCTTATTTAGGTACAGTTGTAAATAGTAAGCTAATTCGTAGGTTAACAAGAACCCTTGAAGCAGTAGTAGATGAGACTGCCTCCGCTCTAGGTAACTTAACTGAAGAGCAATCCTTTATGAGAATTGTCGTTTTACAGAATCGTCTCGTCCTTGACGTCATACTGGCCGATAGGGGCGGGGCCTGTAGAATTCTCGGATCCAGTTGTTGCATTTTCATTCCAAATAACGCGCCGTCTGTTTATTCAGCTATAACCAGACTCCATAAAATTGCCCATCTGTTACATCAAGATCCAGGCACCTGGACATGGTCCGGTTGGTTCTGGAATATAATTTCCGCATGGGGATGGAAAGTCCTGTCCTTCCTAGGTATTGCAGTAGCGATTATATTCAGCTGCTGCCTCTGTATACAATGTGGCCCTGCGATTTGCAGCATGTGTGCTACCTCTTGTATTCCTAGTCCCAAGCCCCGTTCTAAATCCCGTTCCAAGACAATTCGAGACGAGCAAATGGTACTGTATGAAGTGATAGATGGTATCATGAATATTGATGTTTCCTGATGGAAACGTAGTGACAAGGAGGGAATGTGGAAAAGTAAATTTTGCCATGTTCTGTGTCCCTACGCCCCATCCATCATATGTTATGTGTGCATGATCAATATGCATATGTTATTCCCCATTTCTGATTAAAGACGCAATTACAGTTGTGTCCACCTCTAATATGTTAGTTTCCAGTTCTCGTGAATACTACGAATATCAGGCCTATGTAAAGTAATGTTGCCACGTTTCTCAGTGTGCACGTTATTCCATTATAAAATCCCCGTTTCTAGGCCTCAAAAGGGCCCGGACCCTGGATTCAGCTCCTGTCTCCTGAAAGCCTCGCTGAGGAGCGATACAGCCCCCACCTGTATCCTCGACCCTTCACTTACTTCCTGCCTCGCAGTGCCCGGTGCAGCCCGGCTCTGCCTCTGAGTCTGCCAAAAGTATGTTATAGTTCCAGCTATCAGTTCAGTCCTCCTCCTCTGCATTCCTAAGCTACTGAACTACATCAATAGTTTCCGTCATTGTCTAGCCTTCTCGTCTCCATGTTAGAGAAATACTGTATTTAATGGTCATTTAATATTCTTCATCACGCACTACATGTAGAATAATGCATGGTCCAGTCTTAGAATCAAGTTAACTTTTCCCCTCATGACTTCTAGTTTATATCAACATGTTCCCTAAACATTAGATACCAGATAGGGTTTAGGTACATGTCGCTCCGACCCTCCAGACTCTAGTCTCTGCTCCTAGCACAGAGTTCGTAGCCCCCAGCTTCTCCTAGTAACACGTCATTGCCAGTTTTCGCGCACCATTAGGTTAGAGGTCCCGGCTCCTTAGGTAGCCCCTCCTATGTTTCCGCCCATTCATGACATATTCTGTTACGTTCTACATCACATGTCTAAGTAAACTCCTAGTTACACCTCTTTTTACTGTTATCTCTCGCGACTGTTACACGTCACGCCTTCTACTCCACCTACTGTTACGCCCACTGCAATGTAATGCTATGTGTTTGCGCTATGTATATAAATCAATGTTATGTTATTAAATGTTAGCGCGCTCATCCCAGACCAAGCCCCAGTTGTCCTGCTGGGCCCCAGTTGTCCTGCTGGGCCTTATTGTCCTATTCCTATGCAGGTTGTCCTGATCCTGTCCTTATGCTGTAATAAACCTGCAGAAACTCCTACTACCTCGAATCTTGACTCTTATTTATTGAGCTATCTGTTATGCTATAAGTCTAGTCAAAAATAGGGTATTATTTATTTATTTACTATGCGAATGTTGTTGCGCTGTGAGCAACCCTCACTGTCCTCTGCCCGCACCTCCAGCACTTTGACTCTGCGTGTTACTTCATTTAAAGAGTGGCACAGGGCTGTTACCGTGTCCGGGATGTCCTTCATGGTGGTCTCATGAGTCGCCACACTCTCTTTGAGCTTCCTATGGTCATCCTTTAGTAGGGTGAGGTCTGATCTGATGGCGTCCATCCGTTTCTCGAGCGCCTCCCGTGAGGCCACAATGGCATGCATAATTTCGCTCAAGGTGGGATCCCCAGGCCGCCCTGGCCTCCGTCTCTCAGCATCACCATCCTCCTCGTCTGTGTGCTGTTCCGGCTTGTCCAGGCATACGACCTCAAAGCCCTTCTTCTTTGTCACTTGGCCCATGTTAATTGTCAGGCACTACTGAGAGTAGCAGCGTCAGGAGAGCCCACAGTCCCACTCCGCACCAGCATGACAGTCGTCCCTCGAAGACCGCACCAGGACTCTCGGCCCCACGCTCCCCTCCGGACTTGTGTAGAACCAATTCGGCTGTCGCCAGCTCACCACCGCAGCTCCGCCTGCCACTAATCGTCGTCGCGTTCACTGCTAGCAACGGAGGGCACCCAGCACAATAGCATCGCCCCCCTCGCAATAGCATCGCCCCCCTCGCAGGAGAACTCCAGGGTAGCGTCGGCTCCCGCCACCAGCGTCGTCAGGAAGGACCATCTGAGGGGAGACACAGCGCCTGTCCGCCTTATCGCAGATAAAAAGATTCCAGGCAACTTAGTTGATGGCGCAGCCGCTAAAAGGAGGCCCAGAATGCCACCCGCCCGACCTCTCCACAAGTTCGCCACCAGTGTAGTGGTGCTGGGATACCCCACCAAAGCTGTAGGGGTCTTGCTGTCTCAGGGCTCGCAGGTGTCCTACGGATTTGCCTTCTAAGGCCGCCGATGAGTAATTCTCCCAACCTGGAGTACCATCTACCTTCTCAGCACCACAAGCCGGCTGACAGGTAGTGCATGGAGGCCCACCTGCGTGTTCAGTTACCCCTTGCAGCGACAAACTCAGGGGGGCACGCAGCCACCACTGCAAGGACAAGGATCGCCTCAAAAGCCACTCGTATCTCCTCCCAGCGAAGAAGGGGACACCGCCTCGGAGAAAAGTGCAAGGTCCCAGGATACACCTCTCCACAACTTCCCGGGGGTGCGCACAATGGACATCCAGGCCACAGCAGTGGCCAGAACTGCACAGGCCGAGATGGGGGCCCCAGCTCACGTGCTCCAACCCCTCTCCGCAGGCCTGGTCCGCCTCACAGTCCGCTCTTGAGCAGTCCGGTCGATATGCTCTCAAATGGCACCCTGCAGGTCGATTTCAGGGCCTCCGCAACCTCGCCCAAGGGCTGTGCAGGGCTAATGGTAGGGAGAGAGCCCATGTTGGTCCCCAAATGGCACCCTGTCTGTCCTGGGCGCCGCCATGTTAGGGTCAGGCACACGTGTCCTCCCAGCCGGAATACTTCTGCCTCCGCCCGCCTGCGTGTGCCGCCTCCTCACCGTCAGGGTATCAGGAAGTCCTGTCCTCCACTCCGGTATCGCCAATGTGGCCGCAGCACCCGCCAGGCGCCCCCCGCTCACCGGAACAGCCACCGTGGTCGGGCACCAGCTCTGCTGTACAAGGCCGCCATCTTGTCCTCTGTGGAGTCGGCCCACTGCCCCGGGGGGCATCAGTGCTCTCCTGCCTCACAGCACCCCCAACGCCGTCATGAACTCAGCCCGCGGGGAGCACCAGGTAATCCGCAACAAGATGAGATGCTGGGGTCCGAGTCAGCTGGCCAGGATCATTTGTTTCAAGGGGCAGCCGTGGAGGAGCTCTGGAGTCCACCTCTGCCTACATCGGCGCTCAACAAGGGGTGGTGAGGGACAGAGTCTCTGAATTAAGCAGAATACTCTCACCCAGTCAAGAGATCAGGGCTAGATCCAACACCGTTTTTTGGCTCACTGCACCATCCCAGTTTCAGAACCTGGCTGTATGCAAATTAGTCTGTTGCTGTCCCAATGCATGATGGGAACAGGGCAAACCAAACTACAAAAGCCAATTCTTACACTGGGAAGGAAACAAGCTTCCGGGGACCGGTTTCTGGCATTTCAGCCGTCTTCGGCCCGGCTTGCTTGAATCCTGATGGTGCAATGAGCAAGGGACTCGTGTCTGAGTATACCCTTGCTCACTGCACCATCAGGATTCAAGCAAGCCGGGCCGAAGACGGCTGTAATGCCAGAAACCGGTCCCCGGAAGCTTGTTTCCTTTCTAGTGAAGAATTGGCTTGGTAGTTTGGTCTGCCCTGTTCCCATGATGCACTGGGCCAGGGACAGACTAATTTGCATATAGCCAGGTTCTGAACTGGGATGGTGCAGTGAGCTAAAAAACGGTGATGGATCTAGCCCTGATCTGTGACTGGGTAGGAGTGTTCTGCATTAATTCGGAATACTCTGTCCATCACCACCCCCTTTGCTGTATCGTTTTGGTCACCATAAGCGTGGAAGGGTATGCTCGGATGCGAGTCCCTTGCTCACTGCACCATCAGGATTCAAGCAAGCCGGGCCGAAGACGGCTGTAATGCCAGAAACCGGTCCCCGGAAGCTTGTTTCCTTTCTAGTGAAGAATTGGCTTGGTAGTTTGGTCTGCCCTGTTCCCATGATGCACTGGGCCAGGGACAGACTAATTTGCATATAGCCAGGTTCTGAACTGGGATGGTGCAGTGAGCTAAAAAACGGTGATGGATCTAGCCCTGATCTGTGACTGGGTAGGAGTGTTCTGCATTAATTCGGAATACTCTGTCCATCACCACCCCCTTTGCTGTATCGTTTTGGCCACCATAAGCGTGGAAGGGTATGCTCGGATGCGAGTCCCTTGCTCACTGCACCATCAGGATTCAAGCAAGCCGGGCCGAAGACGGCTGTAATGCCAGAAACCGGTCCCCGGAAGCTTGTTTCCTTTCTAGTGAAGAATTGGCTTGGTAGTTTGGTCTGCCCTGTTCCCATGATGCACTGGGCCAGGGACAGACTAATTTGCATATAGCCAGGTTCTGAACTGGGATGGTGCAGTGAGCTAAAAAACGGTGATGGATCTAGCCCTGATCTGTGACTGGGTAGGAGTGTTCTGCATTAATTCGGAATACTCTGTCCATCACCACCCCCTTTGCTGTTACATCGGCGCTCAAGCCACGCCCCCCTGCACCAGCATCTGATGGATAGTAAGATGACTGACCTCAGGAAACTTGCTCAGGAGGCGGACCGTTGGACGAGTTCCAGGGTCTACAAAGGGTATGTGGGAAACCCAGCCAAGGTTGGGCTAGGTCCCCAACAGACTAGTGGAGAGGACAAGGGTAACCAAAATGAGTTCTCTAAAGGTCCTCAAGAGTTCACAGGGTATAGATTCCCAGCCCCCAAGTTCTAAGAAGTCGTGGCCCACTAAGGGTAAGCCAGACAACCGGGGTCCTTGCAAGTGTTCTGCATATGGTCAAGAGGGTCACATGCATAATGATCCCAAGTGGCCCAAGGCACCACCGACACCTCCTGGTGCACCAACACCAGGGTTAGTTAGTGTAGTGCTGGGAGAGGAGTTTGTTCCTAGTGAGAGTGGGGAGCCAGTTGCGGTGACTGTTATCTCATTAGAAGATAGAGAGCTGGTCCAGGAAACCTGCTGGCCGTATAACACTAAAACGTACCTTGAGGGGGATCCCTGAATGGGAGGAGGATGGAGGCTCTGGGAGACACAGGAGCCAGTGTGACAGCTGTCAGGTTTCAATTTGTGTCTGAAGAACAGGTCATCCCCAAAGTGCTTCACCCTGTAATTGCTGCAGACAACTCTGAGCGTCTGTGTAAGGTGGCGCAGATTGGCGGGTGTCTCGGGTTCCTTGAAGGTCGTTGTAAGTCCGTCAATGCCTGTGGCCCGTTTGCTTGGCAATAACCTGGCGAGCCCCCCTTGGAAGGAGGTGGAGCATCAGGCTCATTTAAAGATGTTGGGTTTGCCTGAGTGGGACTGTGTGATCACTCAGTCAATGGCAGCCAGTAGGAGTACTCAAGAGGACCTGGAGTCTGAAACAGTAGCCCAGGTGCTTGCCAGAATGAGAAGGGGCAGGCGTGGAAAACCCGCCCCAGAAGTTCCCACGGTTCAGGAGGAGGCAGAACGTGGGGAGGAAGCCCTGGAACCTACAGGGGAAAAAGTGGCTGAACTGGGAGACCTGCCTGAGCTGACCGATTGGCAGCAGGAAGGAGGTTTGTCCAGGGAGGAGTTCTGCAAGGCACAGATAGAATGCCCTACTCTTGTTGGTTTGTGGCAGCAGTCTGCAGACCAGGCAGCAGGTGGTCAGTCCGGATCACATTTGATTTATTGGGAGAATGGTCTCCTCTACAGTGAACTTAAGGTTGCTGACTCCGCGGTAGCATGTGTGCTGGTGGTACCCACATGCAACAGGACCTTCCTACTGGGTCTGGCTCATGATGTTCCTTTGGCAAGACATTTGGGGTGTGACGAGCTATTACGGGCTTGTCACACACTTTTACTGGCCCCAAATGCAGAGGCACTTTGGCACACATTGTAGGTCTTGTCAGACATGCCAGGCAAATGGAAAGAGTGGAGGGAAGTGTAAGGTTCCCCTCCAAACCTTTCCTGTGGTGAGCCCCCTTTCGAGCAGGTGGGCATCGACCTTGTCGGGCCACTGGAACCCAAGACCGACTTAGACAACAAGTTTATCTTGGTCTTTGTGGACCATGCCACTTGGTACCCGGAAGCTGTCCTCTCTGGACAATCACATCCCCGGTGGTGGGTCATGTATTGATGGGGATTTTTTCCAATGTGGGGTTGCCCTGAGAGGTGGTCTCTGACCATGGTACCAACTTCATACCTAGGTATATGAAGTCATTGTGGGAGGAGTGCGGTGTAATTTACAAATTCACCATTCCTTACCATCCCCAAGGAAATGGGTTGGTTGAGAGATACAACCGAACCCTGAAAGGCATGAGACGTAAGTGGGACGTATTCCTACCATGCCTAATGTTTGCCTACAGGAAGGTACAGCAGAATTCCTTAGGGTTCAGTCCCTTTGAATTGCTGTACGGGTACCCTGTGAGAGGACTTCTGAGTCTGGTGTAGGAGGGCTGGGCGAAAACTCCTGGTAAGACTCTCCAAGATGAGTTCAACTGCATGCTTGCCTTTAGGAACCGGACTCTGCGCTTCAGAAAAATCGCTCAGGCGAACCTGGAAGCCAGGCAAGAGATGAAATGATGGTACGACCAGAATACCACTTTGGTTGCGAGGTCAGCCTGGCCAAAAAGTATAGGTGATGGCACCAGTGGAGCCTTGTGTGCTCTAAGACAAGTGGACCGGTCCATTTTAGGTGGTAGAGTGCAAGAGTGGCATAAACTACTTGGTCAACTTGCAGACTTCCAGGAATCCTTTGAGGTTCCTGCACGTGAACCGCCTCAAAACTCGCTTTGAGAGGGCTAAAGTAACAATGCTCCTGGCAACAGATGATGGAATGGAAGAGGAGAGTGAGCCTCTTCCTGACCTCCTATCAGCCAAGGAACATGGTGGGTCAGTGGATAGAGTGAATCTCTCTCCCACCCTGACCCCCTCTCCCACCCGAACCCCAGAGCACCATAGGGACTGTCGCCAGGTGCTGGAACAGTTTGCCTCCCTGTTCTCAATGAGCCCAGGAATCGCCAATTGGTGTATCCATGATGTGGACACTGGGGACAGTTTACCTGTAAAACATAAAATTTACAGAGTACCTGACCAAGTCAGAACCAGCATTAAGGAAGAGGTTTACAAGGTATTGGTGTTGGGGGTGATGGAGCCCTCCAGCAGCCCCAGAGCTAGCCCAGGGGTCTTGGTTCCAAAAGCTGCTGCACCCTGTGCCACTCATGAACTCCTGTTCTGTGTGGACTCCCATGGTCTCAATGTCGTCAGTAGGACTGACACGCCTCTCATCCGGGGCTGATTAGCTCATTGATCGGCTGGGAGCTGCCCGGTCCCTTAGTAAGTTTGATCTAACATCTGTCTTCTGGCAGATAGCCTTGACTGATGGGGCTAGAGAGAGGTCTGCGTTTTCAACGCCAGAGGGGCACTACCAGTTCTGTGTCATGCCTTTTGGGTTGAAGAACGCCCCTGCCACCTTCCAGAGATTTGTAGGCCAGTTACTGTCCAAGTTGGAGGAATTCAGTGTAGCCTACCTGCATGACATTGCTGTGTTCAGCTCCAGCTGGGTGGAACACTTGCAACACCTCTGTGGAGTGTTGAATGCTCTGCAGAAGGCAGGCCTCACTATCAAGGCCAGTAAGTGCCAGATAGGATCTGTGATGTACTTGGGGCAGGTGGCGCCCCTACAGCCTAAGATCAACACCATTCTGCTCAGACAGAGGGGAGAGCCTTTTTAGGTCGCACTGGGTACTACCGACGGTTTGTCAAGGGGTATGGCACCATTGTTGCCCCCTTGACAGAGCTGACTTCATGGAAGCAGCCAAGAAAAGTGATCTGGACAGATGCGTGCCTGACCGCTTTTGATGCCCTGAAATCTGCCATGTACATGGCACCCATGCTCAAGGCACCCAACATCTCCCAAGAATTTGTTGTGCAGACAGATGCTTCAGAGCATTGTGTGGGAGCAGTACTCACAATTGAACAACAAGGGCTTGGACCAACCCGTTGCTTTCATTAGTGGGTGGCTACTTCCCCGGGAAGAAAGGTGGAGTGCAATTGAGAGAAGCTTTTGCTGTGGTAGGGGCACTGAAGAGGACCCTACTTGTTTGGGACTCACTTCCGCGTTCAGGCCTCACTTACGGGTTCAGACAGACCACAGGCCCCCTCAGATGGTTGATGCAGATTAGGGGTGGAATCCATAACTGTTGAGGTGATCCATCTCCATACAGGGAATGGACTTTCTGGTGGAACACCTCCCTGGTAGAGAACACGCCAATGCTCATAGAATGTCCAGATTCTTCCGCCTTAGTGATGAGAACTCCCAAGATGGTGGGTAGTGTTCCCCACCTTTCAGCTGGAGGGAACATGTGTTAGAGTTGGTATCTTTGGTGTGGGTTCCCCTGACTTTTTGACTCTACCTCCTGTGTTTTTGATGCTGTGCTGGATTTTGCTTTTGCTGGCTTACATGCTTTGGGCACTTTGCCACTGCTGATCAGTGTCAAAGTGCAAGTGCTCCCTGTGTAAAATGCTGTACAAGTTGGATTGGATTTACTGGTAAGCCCCTAGTAAAGTGCACTAAGTGTGCCAGGGCCTGTAAATCAAATAGTACTTGTGGGCCTGCAGCACTGATTGTGACACTCGGATGAGTAGCCCTGAAAATGTATTTCAGACCTCCCACTGCAGGGTATGTGCGCACTTTGTTAACTGCCTTGTCAATCTGGCAAGTACACCCACTTGCCAGGTTCTAGCCTTCTCTTTTCTTACATGTAAGGCACCCCTGTGGTGGGCCCAAGGTACTCCCCTGGGCAGGGTGCAGTGTATGTGAAAGGTAGGACATGTACTGGTGTGTGTGACATGTCCTGATAGTAAAATACTTCTAATTTCGTTTTTCACGATTGAAAAGCTATGTACCCACTTGGATAGAATGCAAATATTTTGTAACATCTTACAAGTATAACTTTCCATTGGGACAAGACAGTGAAATAAAGTTTAGGCTCTCTGAACTCAGAATTTAATAACACAGCTTTTAGTAAAGATGGTTTTTAAAGTGTGTGTTTGTAAATGCCACGTTTAGAAAGTAGACATTTGCTTTTTTATCCATTCTGTGTGCCTCTGCCTATTTGTGGATTGACTGGTGTTGAAGTGATGGGGGTGGGGATGTGCATTCACTGTAGACAGTGTCTGGGGGGTTGAGGCGTGCCTGTCCCTTCCTGGGTGACTTGGAGCTTAGCTGAATAGACCTTGGATGAATTTAGAGTAGTGGGAGGAGTTTACCTTGCACCTGAATAGGGCCTGTCTCCATTGCACAATGCTGTCGCCACCCGCTGTGGTCCTACTACACCAGTGAGGACAGAACTAGTTTGGACGGGCTCAGAGACCCTGGCACAAAGAGTACAAAGACTTTTTGGGGTATAAGTATTACACCTGAAACCCCAGAACTTTAAATCACTTCTAGACTCAAGAGAAATCATTGCCACGGAGTAGAGCTGAAGAGTTGTGAGGAGGACTACTGCCCCAGTGCTGTGTGGGATTGGCTTGCAGTTGCTGTTTCTGCCAAGGAAAAGGACAAAGACTGGACCTTTGCTTTGAACCTGCTTGAAGAAAATCTCCAACTACCTGTGTGTGCTAGTCTCCTGTTCTGAAGTCTCAGGGACACAAAGACTTCATCTCCAGCTCCCCTGAATTCTGTTGCTGAGATTTCTGACCTGCCAGCAGGTGCCTAATTCCGTTGTGGGCCTCCGAAGGTTGTCCCTTCTCCTGGGAACTCGAAGAACTGAAGAAATCAACTCATCGCTCTTCTGGTGGATGTTTTACCTGATGCAGCAATGCCGTGCAAGAAGACTCCAAGCATCTTCTCGCTGTTGCCGAACCGACGCAGTGCCTTTTGCGGCTGCAAGAACTGACTCATAGTGGGATAGCTGCTGAAGAAACCAATGCAGTGGAACTTGTAGCCACCGCATCAATCTCCGACGCATCCCAGATTTCCACGCAATGTACCTGTGCGACAAGTGTCCCCAATGCATCACCTGCTGACCAGAATCGTCTTTGAGTCGCTGTCTCACGTCCCTGTACAGACCGGCTGCGAAGCATCACTTCTCCTGTGTGCATTAGAACTGTTGCTTCGTATCCCCAAGGTCTCAGGAACTGACTCATCTTTTTGTTTCTCGACGCTTACTATCTCTGTGGCTCTTTGGCCTTGTGAATTTTTTTGCATCCACAGGTACTTTGTGTAGAATCACATATCCATAGTTTTCTGTGGACCTAGTTATTTGACACATTTGAAAAGTCATATTCTTATTACATGTATGTTGGATTTTTGTAATTTTGGTCTTGTTGAGTTTAGTTAAAGATACTTTATTTTTCTAAAGTGGTGTGGTGTCTATTTGTGTGTTTTCACTGGATTACTGTGTGTTTTGAGAACAAATACTTTAAACATTGCCTTTGGGAGAAGTCTGTTGGCTCGTTCCAAGCTACCATGGGGCTGAGCAGGGGTTATCTAAAGTCAGTATCTCCCTTACATTGACTAGAAGCAAGGGTCCCTATTTGGAAAAGCTTACCTACCTCTGCCAACTAGAGTCCTCCATTTCTAACAGTGAGCTACTGGTAGCTCTTCCGCTACCTGTAAGAAGCTCTCCTGTGTGCAGGCCAGCATACCAAATTAGAAGCTTGTGCTTGGTTGAATTAATACATGTGTACCAAAATGGAAAAGTGTGTATTTTTCAGAACTCATAAGCTGATGTTTGGAAAAAATGGTGGAATTTCCTAAATATATTTGGAATCAAACGTTTTATTATGCGGTTAGAGTATCTTATAACATAGCCCAGCTGCCTACATCCACTCGCCGGCAGGGCGGATTCACATTATAATAGAACACAGCATCTGGGTCTACATACCGGAGGCCGACCTGCGTATTTGAGGAATCACCACCATCTCACCAGAAGCATAAGAGACCGCTTTTAGGGGAGAAAATCAAACGGACAGAAAGAAAAACAGGACCCCCCCTACCCGTACCCCCACCCAACCTATGTCCCCCCCCCCCCCAACACCCACCCTCCCTCCGCATCAGTTCATCCAGATGACATTTGTCCCCCATAGTTCAGTCTCTCTCTGCTTGTTACAACTAGGAGGCCTTCAGGTGCGTGGCAAGGCCCTAGCAGGTTCCAGGGGGATAAGTTGAAGTATCTGCAGGTATTTAGGGCATGTCTCTTCCCGAAGCTCTTTAGATAACAATTGCAAGAACGGAGCCCAGAGGGTAGCATATTCAGAACCTTTCCCATCAATACTCAAGGAAAGGCTCTCCATAGCAAGGGTGTGCCACAGTCGCTGAAACCAATCCCTCACATCAGGTAGTGCCTCGGAACCCCATTGTGCTAAAAGGACTTGCCGCGCCGCCCATAGAGCCAGCGCTATTTGTTTACCCCTAAGGGAGCGCAAAGGAAAAGATTTAGGGTGGGGAAGCCCCAGCAAGGTATGTTCGGGCAGTCGGGGTAGTGTGATCTGGAAAGCCGCATCAAGCTCGTCAAGGACTGTTGCCCAATAGCGTTCCAGTTTCGGGCACCGCCATAGAAGATGAACTAGGTTCCCCGACATCCCGCAGCCCCTCCAGCAGAGGACCGACTTCGCTTTGCCCCAAGCTTTTACGCGCGCTGGGGTGTAGTACCAATAGGTCGCTGTTTTATAGGCCGATTCAGTTCCTGTAGTGTTAGAGGTCGTGTGATGAGCCCGGTAGAACACATGTTCCCATTCCTTGGCCGATAAGAGGCGCCCTAATTCCGTCTCCCACCGCACCTGCGCCTTCGTATGCTGCTTTCTGGGTCCGCGCATAATCATGGCGTAGAGCTCCGAAATAAGGCTGCGATCGTCCTTCTTACAGACCAGCCAACGTTCAAAGGCTGTCAGCGGTCTCGACATGAGGGCCACGTTAGCCGACCGGGTTACCCAATGCGCCACTTGCGCATGAGAGAACTCGTCTTCTGGACCCAGCGGAAAGTAGTCCGATCGTAATGTCGAAAATGGAATCAGTCCTTCTAGATCAAAAAGCATGCCCACCCGTTTACAACCCTTCTCCCGCCAGTGATGATAGACTGAGGATGAACAACCCGGGGGGAAGTCAGGGTTATCTACTATTGGCGTCATTGGGGAGGGGAAGGAGGTCCAGCCCTTACGGAGCGCCAGCTGATCCCATGCTCGTAGCGTCGGGGACGTCACCGGAGAGGAGTACAGCCCCCACGCTCTGCATTTGCACGGCAGCCAAAGCTCCCTCCAAATATTCCAGCCGGCCACCGTCTGATCCATAAACAGCCAATGCTTACTGGACATAGGTCTATTCCATTCCACCACATATCTAAGACCGGACGCCTGGAAATACGTAGATAGTAGGGGGAAGCCCAGTCCGCCCATTGCTTTCGGAGAGGTGGTTACCGTGAACGCAAAGTGAGGTCTCTTATTGTCCCATAAGAATTTATTAAGGAGACCCTGCAGTCGTCTCAACATGCCCGGCGGTAGGGTTAGGGGCAGCATCTGAAAGAGATAGAGTATACGGGGAAGCACCGTCATTTTGATAGCGGCCAGTCGGCCAAACCATGCCAATTTAAGGCGTGACCAGTCGGAGAGGGATTTAGCTACTTGCTCAGCCAGCGCAAAGTAGTTTAGAGAAAGGGTTTTGGCGAGAGTCGGGGCCAAACGTACCCCCAAATAAGTAATATCCAAATGCACCCACTGAAAGGCAAAGTCTTTCTGTAAGTACTACGTCAGAGGCTGGAACCGTAATGTTAAGGATTTGCGATTTAGCGAAATTAACCTTCAACCCCGCCGCCTCGCGGAAGGCAAGGAGCTAAGTGGACAAGCACCGAAGGGAAGAGTGGGGGTCAGTCAGCGCTAAGATGACGTCATCCGCATACATACTTATTTTATGGGTATCAGCCCCAAAGCGGATACCCGAGATAGCGGCGTGGCACGAACGCGCTGGGCAAAGGGCTCCATGTAGAGCACGAAGAGCAACGGGTAGAGGGGGCACCCCTGCCGCGTTCCTCGAGTAATGGGAAAAGGGGCAGATCTACAACCATTCTGCCTCACCACCACTTTGGGCGCTGCATACAGGCACCGCACCCAGCGTAAAAAGTTGTCACCAATGCCAAAGGCCTTCAGCACCTCAAACATGTAGCCCCAGTCCACACGGTTGATGGCCTTGAGCCTTAGATCAGTGGACTAGGTCCAGAGAATGAAGCAGCCTCTTGGTGTTATCAGCCCCTTGCCTAGTTGGAATAAACCCAGCGTGGTCAGGTTCAATCACTCCATCCATTAAAGGACTAAGCCTCGCCGCCAAAACTCCCGCAAATAATTTAGCATCAATGTTAAGAAGCGAAATCGGCCTATAAGAACCACAGTCCGTTGGTTCCTTCCCAGGCTTGAGAATAACCGTTATGGCCGCCTCAGTCATGGACGGAACAACCACCCCCGTGTCAAGAAAGGAATTGAAGAGACGGGTCAAAAAAGGAGCCAGCTCCCTACAGAATGTTTTGTAGAATATAGCTGAGAACCCGTCTGGACCTGGTGACTTAGCCAGCTTGAGCCTGGAAATGGACGATATAACCTCATCTATGCGGATCTCCGAATCTAACGCTTCTACCGAGTCGGGGTGGAAGGGAGTGATGCGAGATGTTGCGAGGTATTGTGTTATGTTTTCATGCGTTGCACCCTCCCTCGTGTATAGCGACTGATAAAAGTGGCGAAAGGTATCTAGAATGGCAGCGTCAGTGGTGCGGAGGTTCGCCTGGTTATCTTTGATTTCAGTGATGGCATAGGTCTGCACCCGCGCTCAAAGCCTATGCGCAAGCATCTTGCCCCCTTTATCACCACAGAGAGAATTTATGACGCAAACGTAGCAAGGCATATGCCGCTCTATCTAGGTCCAGGTGTTTGAGCATGCGCCTCTTTGTCTCTAATTCTCTCCACACCCTTGGGGCTCCCGTCCTCTTGTGAATCGCCTCCAAACCGCGAACCTCCCCCCTCCAACTCTTCGCGTTTCTCCCTACGCAGCTTAGCATATGTGGCCGCAAGCGCTATGAAATCCCCTCTGACCACTAACTTCAGGGCCTCCCATATTGACTCCAGTGCTGTGTCCCCCACACTATTTTCGGCGAGTAGTGAGTAATAGTGTCCCGAATCTTTGTCACCACGTCATCCGAATGTAACATGGAGTCCCTAAGCCACCAACTGGCCGATGGTGGCCTATCGCCAAAGAACGAGACCTTTAGTGATATAAGTGCATGGTCGGAAAGAGAGCGTGGAGTAATGTCCGCGTCAGATAAGTGAGGTAGGAAGGCTGATGTAGCTAAAAAGTGGTCAAGACGCGTGTATGTCTTGTGTGCCGCTGAACAGTACGTAAAATCTCGTTCCTGAGGGTTCTGAATTCGCCATACGTCGTGCAACCCTCCCTCCGCCAACTACCGTTTCCCCTCCTGTGACCATGCGCCAGTTTGGTGTGAGCGCTGCTCTGATCTATCTATCCCCCCTCCATCACAAGGTTAAAGTCTCCCCCCCACCAAAATCAACGCATCTGGAGACGCCAGAACCTGCGCGAGGGCTGCACGCAGGAAGGGCTCTTGCTGGGCATTTGGCGCATACATGGACCCAATCGTGAAGGTCGTCGGACCCCATTGAACCCGCACTGCCAAGAACCTCCCCCTAATGTCCACTACCTGAGATAGCACTTTCCAATGCATACGACTATTAACAATAGCGCCACACCATTCTTCTTGTTAGGACCTGAGGACCAGAGCTGCAAGGGGTAACGCTTGTCCTGCATGCGTCGGACATCTTTAGAGAGTAGGTGGGTTTCTTGCAACAGACACACATCGCTATCTGCATTCTCTAAAAGGGACAGGATCGCAGCTCACTTAACCGGGCTATTTAATCCGCGCACATTCAGGCTCACCACTTTCAGCTCTCTAGTCATTACAGCCTAGTCACACTCCATCCGCTTCTGTGAGAGAAGACCAAACCTCTCCCACCTCCAAAAGCCCCCCCTTCAGCTGATGCGGAGCCCCCCCTGCCCACCCCCAACTCCCCTAGCCCCCCTCCCCCTGCCCCCCCAACAGAAAGTAAACCAAAAAGTCTCGGAACATAACAACCATAGAATTAGGGATAGACGATAGTCCGTTAAACAGGCTCCAAAGGCAAGGGGAAATGGCACCCACCAACCCCATATCTGGTTCCTGATACAGGACATTCCCCTCAACAAGGACACTCACAGGTGACGCAGGTGGTCCTCATCCGGACCCCTCCGGTGCCAAGCAGAGTCCCTAAAGGCCCAGCTAAAGGTTGGGAACCTCAAGCGTCTCCGGGAGCGTCCGTCATCAAGGCCACCGAGGCCACTGCGTCTCCTCTCTCCTTCAGGCTCAACGACCGGTCCGGTTTTAATGTTGGCGCCCGTCCGCCCACTTTCTGCCATTCCACGGAGCGTCGTCGGCGTCTATCAGGGGAGCTGCCGGTCTCAGACGGGGTAGCAAGTCTCTCCAAGCGCCAAGACGCCACGGCATTGCAGCGCCAAGACGCCACGGCATTGCAGCGCCAAGACGCCACGGCATTCAAGCGCTATATAAGTATTTCAGTCAGTCAGTCCAAGCCCAGAATGGTACGAGCTGCATCCAAGGACTGAACCTGAACCAGTTTGGACTTCCACTTGAAGATAAGCCTAAACGGGTGCCCCCAGGAATAGGGGATCCCCTGCTCCCTCAGGTAGTTAGTGACGGGCTTAAAGTCTCTCTGATTGAGCAGTGTGGAGGCTGCTAAGTCCTGGAACAACACAGGATGGTGATCCCGGAATTGGAGGGGGACGAGGTCGAGCGCCCGTCTCAGGATTCTCTCTGTAAGTTGAAAGTCATGCACACAGACAAGGATGTCCGGGGGAAGGGACTTGGGACCCCTCGGCAAGCCCACTCGGTGCACACGGTCCATTTTAATCTCCTGCAAATCCCCCTCATTCAAAATGTGCTTAAAGAGGGCCTCCACATACTCTCGCAGGTCTGCACCTTCCCCTTTCCACGGGACCGCTCTAATCTGAATGTTATTGCGCCGAGACCTGTTCTCCAGGTCCTCGGCATGGGACTGGAGGTCCAGGTTCTGTTCTGTGAGACGGAGCACATCCTGTTGCAGCCGGTGAATATCCTCCGCCGTTCCCAGATCGTGTTCCTCTAAGGTTACGAATCGCTCCCCTACGTTGTTCACATCCCGCGGCAGTTCTCTCATATCCGAGGCCAGCTGGGAGCGTAGCTCCGTAATATCTTCCTTAATGGCCGCAAACAACTCTAGCATGAAGGCTTTGGTCGCTGGTGCATCATTGTCGTCATGACGTGGGGATTTAGTAGTGGCCGGCGAGGCCGGTTGCAGAGAGGGTTTCTGATTGTTGTCCTTTGGCGGCTTATCTTTTTTGAGCCTGGCTGTCGCCATTTTATCTCCGTAGGTGGCTCACAACGGGGGCACTGTTTTGTCTGTTACTTTTCAACGATATGCCTTTTGGGTGCCTTACAGCGTCGTCAGCCAGCTCCAGCCTAGTAGGCTACTCCGCACCGTGTTGCTCCACTTCAGCCCGCCGCTCTACGCGCTGCCAAGGGGGCCACAACCTCAAATAGTCAAGCAACGGCCTTGCCGCTTCTAATTCAGGGCCCGCTGCGGGATCAACAAGCAGACAAGTCAAGTCAAGTCAAGTAAAAATTTGTATAGCGCACTACTCACCCAGAGGGTCTCAAGGTGCTTGGGGGAGAGGGGTTCGCTACTTATCAAACAGCCAAGTTTTGAGTTGTTTTCTGAAGGAGAGGTGGTTCTGTGTGAGACGGAGGTGAGTGGGGAGGGAGTTCCAGGTTTTGGCCGCTAAGTTCTTCGGATGCATGGAATACCGGCGAGGGCTTGGTTGGACGATCGTAGTTGGCGGGTGGGGGTGTAAAAGGTCAGGCGAGTGTTGAGGTATTTGGGTCCTAGGTTGTGGAGGGCCTTGTGTGCGTGAGTGAGAAGACGGAACGTTATTCTCTTGTTGACGGTGAGCCAGTGAAGGTCTCTCAGGTGGCCGGATATGTGATTGTGGCGGGGTATGTCTAGGATGAGTTGAGCGGAGGCGTTTTGAATGCGTTGAAGTCTCTTCTACAATTTGGCTGTGGTTCCGGCGTAGAGTGTGTTTCCGTAGTCCAGTCGGCTTGTGACCAGTGCTTGGGTGACCATCTTCCTTGTTTCGGTTGGGATCCATCGGAAGATTTTTCGGAGCATACGTAGGATGTTAAAGCATGACGATGAGACGGCGTTGATCTGTCTGTTCATCGAGAGGGTGGAGTCTAGGATGAATCTCAGGTTGCGAGCATGGTCTGTTGGTTTGGGTGCGCTTCCTAGGGCCAGTGGCCACCATGAGTCGTCCCATGCAGAGGGGGATGATCCTAGGATGAGGACTTCCGCCTTGTCTGAATTCAGTTTTAGGCGGCTGTTCTTCATCCACTCGGCTACGTCCTTCATTCCTTCGTGTAGGTTGGTTTTGGCGGTGTCTGGGTCTTTAGTGAGGGAGAGGATCAGCTGTGTGTCGTCAGCGTATGAGATGATATTGAGGTTGTGCTGGCGAGCGATGGTTGCGAGGGGGCTCATGTAGACGTTGAAGAGGGTGGGGCTGAGCGATGATCCTTGTGGTACGCTGCAGATGACTTCGGTGGCCTCTAATCTGAAAGGGGGGAGGCGGACTCTTTGGGTTCTTCCGGCGAGGAATGAGATGATCCAATCCAAAGCCTTCTCTTGTATCCTGACGTTGCTGAGGCGTTGTACCAGTGTGCGGCGGCAGACCGCGTCAAATTCTGCGGAGAGGTCCAGGAGAATGAGGGCAACTGTTTCCCCGTTGTCGAGTAGTGACCGGATGTCGTCTGTGGCTGCGATGAGGGCAGTCTCAGTGCTGTGGTTGGCTCGGAAGCCGGACTGTGAGGGGTCGAGGGAGCCGTTAGACTCGAGGAAGGTGATGAGCTGACAGTTGACGGTCTTCTCTATGACTTTGGGGGGACTGGGAGGAGTGATATGGGGCGCTAGTTTTTAAGTTCGGTGGGGTCTGCAGTGGGTTTCTTCAGGAGGGCACTGAGTTCGGCGTGTTTCCAGCTTTCCGGGAAGGTAGCGGTGTTGAGGGAGCAGTTGATGATATCCCGGAGTTGGGGTGCGATGATGGAGTCGGCTTTGTTGAAGATGTGGTGGGGGCATGGGTCGGTTGGAGATCCGGAGTGGATTGAGTTCATCAAGCGGATGGTGTCTTCGGTGCTAATCGGGTTCCAGGCGCGAAGGGTGGTGGAGGGGGGCTTCAGTTCGGTGGTGACGGGAGTGGTCTGGTCGCCGAAGCTGTTATGTATGTCAGCGATCTTGCTGTAGAAGAACGTGGCTAGAGAGTCGCAGAGGTCTTGAGAGGGAGTGATGTCATTAGTGTTGGGGTTGGGGTTGGGGTTGGTGAGCTCTTTGACAATGCTAAAGAGTTCCTTGCTGTTGTGGGCGTTGTTGTCTAGTCGATCCTTGAATGCTGTTTTCTTGGTGGAGCGGATCAGTTGGTGGTGTTTGCGGGTTGCGTCCTTGAGGGCAGTCATGTTGTCTGTGGTTGGGTTTTTTCGCCAGGCTTTCTCGAGGGTGCGGCAGTTCTTTTTGGAGTTCTTGAGGTCGTCGTTGAACCAGGAGGCTTTTTTGTTCCCTGGTTTGTTGTGATGGTTTTTCAAGGGTGCTAATTCGTCGGCGCAGTGGGTGATCCACTGTGCGAGATTGATGGCTGCTTGATTTGGGTCCGTTGATATGGTGGGAAGGTTTTGTTTCAGAGATGTGGTGAGCTGGTCGGTGGTAACTTTGTTCCAGTTTCTGCGGGGAGCTTGTTGTGGTTGGTGGTGGGTCGTGGTCTTTTTTAAGCTGAAGTGGACGAAGCTGTGATCTGTCCAGTGGAGTCCTGTGGCGTGATTAAAGGAGATGTGCTTGCTGGAGGAGAAGATTGGGTCAAGCGTGTGACCGGCTAGGTGGGTGGGAGTACTCACCAGTTGTTTGAGTCCGAGATTGGTGAGATTGTCCAGCAGGGTGGTGGTGGTGGTGTTGTTGTCGTTGTTATTCTCTAGGTGGAAGTTGAGGTCTCCAAGGAGAATGTAGTCTTTGGAGGGGAAGGCGTGTTGGCTGATAAAGTCAGCGATGTCTTCACTGAATTGTGTGCGGGGTCCAGGGGGTCTGTAAATGAGGGTGCCTCGGAGTGTGGTCTTGGGGTCGGGGTGTATTTGGAAGTGGAGGTGTTCGGTGGCTATGAGGGTGTCTTCGGAGCTGGTCGAGATGCGAATGGTGTTCTTGTGGACGATGGCGATGCGTCCTCCTGTTTGGTTGATACGGTCTCTTCGGATGATCTTGTAACCGTCCGGGATGGCTATGGCGATGTCGGGCGCAGATGAGGCGTTCATCCAGGTTTCCGTAAGGAAGGCGACGTCCGGCGATGTGGTGTCGAGTAAGTTCCATAGTTCAATGGCATGTCTGTGGACTGAGCGGGTGTTGAGCAGGATGCACTTTAGGTGGTTGTTGTCGGAGCTCTGTTTTGCGTTTGTGGGTGTAGTGTGGGTCTTTATGCAGGAGAACTTGCAGGATTGGCAGGTGAAGGGTCCATGGGTATGTCCTGGGGCGGCTTTGTGGCAGTCGTGGAGGCGGCCGGGGTTGAGTGTAGTGAGGGTTGCGGCGTCGTAGGTCGGTGGGAGGGATGGTCTTTGCGGGATTCAGGGGTTCTGGTGCTGGGCGCGGGCCAGGCATGGACGGGCGTAGACGGGCTTACCTTTGGCGCGCATAGGGCGCGTCCACTGCGGTGAACGCTGCGCGTAAGTGCATCTGTCATAAGTGGAGAGTGGAGGGGGCGGAGGGAGGGAGGAGCAGTTGGGAGGCGGGAGCGGGGTGGTGAGTGGGGAGGGGAGCGGTGAAGCTGGAGGGAGCGGGGGTGGGGCCGGAGCAGCAGGGATCGAGGAAGAATCCAAACACAAACAAATGGAGGCACAGTAAATAAATACAGGGGCACGGAGGCAGGGAGACAATCTAAATATGCGGCACAATCGGCACAGGGCACGGAGGCACAAATACGGGCTAAAAAGCAGGATAATCAACACAGGGGCACGGAGTCACGGTTAAAATCGATACAGGCTCAATCGATACAGGCTCAATATGCAGGCTCAAGGACTACTACAAATGCAGGGGCACGAAGGCACGATGTGTGTTCTCAGTACTTATCTGATGAATGCAGTGGCAGCGGGAGGAGCGACCGGCTCTGACCAGGTCAGGTCGAGTCAGACCAGCCTGCACAGCGGTAGCCAGGTGACTGCACAGCACCACGTCCAAACCCAGCCGGGCCCGGGCAATAGGGAGCAGATCTAGGCCCTCTGGTTAGCAGATATGCCCCGCAGATCGCTACAGCGAGGGGGAAGAAGCAGGCCTTTCAAAAGTCGGTGGCGCGGCTCCTGCCGAAATGCGGGCCGAGTAGAAACTCGCGCTTAGTCAATAGTGGGGGGTGGGGATGCCAAGAAGCACCTTAGTCAAGCAGAACCTCCTGCCCTGCTAATGGCCAACCCCACCCGAGTCGAGGAAAGCTTCGCCCCACTGCCCCCGTCCTCCACACAGTCGCACTCTCCTCCAAGCTTCCCCGTCCGCCGAAGCGCGGACCGAGATACTGCGGCCCCCCAGGGGCCACCCACGCGACTCTCACCTTCTCGTTGCAGGCAGTAGTGCGGTACCGCGAGCGAGCACTCACCCGCAAAGCGGGGATCTCGACCACCACAGCCGCTCCGAGTTGGCAGCCCGTTACTCACAGCACCTCCGGCTAGGCCCTGTCGTCCTGCACAGCTCCACCGCACTCCAGGGGGCCGCACAACCGGACCGCCCTCCTCGTTTCCAGCTAGGGCCGGGGCGCTGCCTCTCGCTCCCGGGCCGCTCCTCCCCTCCTCACTTTCTCAGCGGCCGCAGACAGGCTGTAGACTCGAGCCGGTGACCGCCGGCCTGCGCGGGCCTCCCAATGGCCGCCACGCACTCTCCGCCCCCAGATGTTGCAGGCCGCAGCGGGCGCCAGAAACGCCCCCAGGTTACAGAGGGACGTTGCAAGGCCCAGGCACCTCCGGAATACCCCCGTCACGAGGCCGCGCCAGTTCGCTCGCGGCTACTTGCTGCAAGGCGCCTGATTACAATCTCCAGCACCTCAGCTGTCGCCGCCTCAGTGTCCCCGGGTAGCTCGTACCTCTCCTCCGTCGCTCAGCTCTGGGATCCAGCGGAGCCCCCGACTCGCCTCCCGCGTAGGCCGTGCAGCGCCGCTCCTCCTCACTCCGGCCACTCGATATGTAAAAGGTGCCGGACGCTGCCACACAACACCCAGGGCCCCCCCGGCACAATTACAGGTGTGGATGGGCGCATAAGAAGGGGCTAAACACGGCTGAGAAGTTTGTGGCGCCGGAGGGACCGAAGACACGTCCTACTCCGCCGCCATCTTGGCCAGGCCCCCCCCCCGAAATATATTTAAAACGTACATTTGAGTAATACGTTATGAGGCATTGGGGGGACTAATTACTCCTAGTGTAAGGGGAATTACATCTATGCCTGTATTACCCATGGAGAGCCGTTCCACATTGAAAAAGCCTTTTCTTTTTTTACATTACTGCTGTCAACTTTGCATGATACACGGAGGTGATAACTCATGATAATCTTGCTTAGGGTGACTGCTAATGCAATTGTGTCTGATGTGGTCACTATTATCTATAATATTAGCTCAGGATGATCTTATTGGAATAAAATAGCTCTTGTTGCAGAAAAGGTTGGAGACCCCTGTTTTAGAATGACCAATCAACTTTTTGTAGCCTTTGCTAAACCTTATAAAGGACAGTTAGGTATTGCAATGTGGATTGTTAAATGCATTCAGACTGGTTATGCAAAGGCAAAATATGTACTCCCTATAATCAGCAAGGGCTTACTCTACATGCAAATAGGGAGCTAATATGACTGCAAAACTGCTACATGTTCAGCGCACATTCATAAAGCATTATTGTGTTGACATCGTAGCTCGTCAACAAGCTATAGTTGGTCAGGTTGTTTTGAGATCATTGTTTCAACCAGCTGCATCATATTCTCCTTAATACTCCCTAGCCACCGCAAGGAGGAAACTGCTTTACAGTTGATGCAACCCACGTGTATCTACAACCCCACTTGCTATGACAATGTTATCTTGTAAGCATCTATTCATAGCTTGTAGTGCTGTAGATTCACATGCACCCACCCTCCTTCTCGGACGTGGGCAGAGAGAGCATGTTTTTTTTTACAATAAATACATGTATTTTTTCAGTGCAAAGAGCAAGGTGCATGCCTACTGCTGTCAGCACTCCATTTTGACCTTTGCCCAGCTGACCAAAAAACAATCTCCGGGTGGAGTCTGTGCCCATGTGCATTGGCCAAAAACAAGAGGGCCCCTAAGCAAACCAGTAACAGGTAGTGAAAGCAGGGAAGAAATGCACAGGCAAAAAAACCAGAGAAAAGCGCCTGATCAATTCAATTGGCAGAATATCTTGCCATACTACATGGATGCTTACAAAGTCATCTCAGAGAGATGGTAAATATGCATATACATTGATCATAATATAACTATTTTGATCACGAAGATCTTGAAATGTACATAGCACAAGACCAGTTAAGAACAATATATATATTTTTTTAAAACACATGACTGCCATAAATAGAGTTTAAAAAAATTAAAATAGTAAAAAGGGGGAAAAGAGTAATTCATACAATACATCTAGAACGCTTAACCCATAATGCATGCCATTATTTGACCAAGCCAAATACTATTACCCTGCGTGTCAATAAGCAAAACCTTGAGGTAACGGCCAGGGCCATCCAATCTACTTAATGGAATCATCCACGTTTTCATCAAGGTTATGTAATTTAAACAACAAATGTGTAAAAGCACAATGGATTCCAGACTGGCTTTGCACGATGGACAGAGATCATCAGTAAAAGCATATCTGAAAGAAACCTGTTAGTTATAGATTCCTTACCTTAGAATTACCCCCAGGCATCAGACTGGATCCGGAAAGTTTTTCATCAGCAGTACATCTGCGTGTTGGAAGGTGGCGTTGGTCAGCTCCGTGTTAATCGTTGGCGTTGTGTCGCTGGGATGACGTTGCGGTAGCTACTTAGACGCCGCCCTCGCCCACTGACATCAGTTATTTTTCAGCGCCAGCCAGGTCAGATCGGGGAAGAGCGGTACTTCCAGTCACTTTCTGACTGACTTTTTTTCGCAACTTTTGTCAACTGCTTTCTCGAGTCTTTGACTCCTGGTGCACGAGGGATGCCTGGCTTCAAGGTATGCAGTTCCTGTCACCGACACAGTGTCGGTGACGGAGCCGCACCGCGTGTGCCTCTTTTGCCTGGAGGTCAACCCCAATTTGTTCTGCCGATCGATGGCGCGGAATGCTTTGCGGGAGCGGTCCTGAAAGCTGCTTGAGCACCGGCAGTCGGCTCGCGCCGTTCAAGGTCCCGGTCGCGAGGGAGGTCGAGGGACCGGTCGTGGAGCCACCACCATTCGTCCAAGTCATCGAAGTGTTCGCACTCTGGGTCGGGTAAGTCGAAGCATAAGAAGTCGAAGAAGCATCGTTGCTCTGACTTCTCCTCATCGTTCAGATGACCTGATGAGGGATGCGGGTGGTGCTCCTCCCACAGCTCCGTGCGTGCAGCCCGGAGAGTCAACTCTGTGTTTCCCTCCCTTTCCGGGACCTGGAGCGACTCCAGCCCAGCTTCGTACGTTCTACGAAGCGATGCATACCATCTTTGGGTGGCCCGAAATCGCCGGCACGCCTTCGGGCCCCTGCGTACTCGGTTGGGGGGCCTAGGTCTTCTTCCCCGTCTGCTCCGGCGCCGCAGGCCACCCCTTGGATCCAGACCTGGATCCAGATCGGCAGCGGTTGACCTGATTACACCTCCACCGTCGCTGCTTCCTCTGGCACCTATACCGCATTTGATGCCGGTCGGCCCCCAGTCCGGCGTCGACCCTGACATGAACCCGGAGTTGGACCGGCATTGCCGGATCCGGCGCTGAGGGGTTTTTGGGCACCTGTTCACTCCTGGGGTCCGTTTTCGACCAGAAGGACACTCAAAGGATGAGGAGGAGGACTGAAAGGGGTCAAGTGACCCTCTGGCCGACCAGTTAGATAAACAGGACTGTAGAGAGGAACTGGGGGATGCCAGTGGTCTCGACACCTCCCCTGACCTTGGCATGTTGTCTCCTCCTACCGTGGCTACGGAGGAGGGAGCGTCTGGTGTTGCGTAGGGCGGCCGAGGCTCTGAACCTCGAGCGTCCTATGGTGACGGTCAGGACTAACCTCCTGACAGAGGTGCTTCAACTGGCTGCGAGCTCTTCGGGGCCCCTGCTGCCGTTTAATGAGGCCCTCACCGACGTCCTTTTGGGCACGTGGTCCAGGCCCAACACAAGGACTCCCGTGGACAGAATGAGTGCCGACACCACCGCCCAACTCCGGGCTACCCCACTTTCCTCTCCCAACACCCCACCCCGGAGAGCTTGGTGGTCCAAGCCTCCACTTTGAAGAGTGCATTCCCTACCGCTCCACCGGAATGGGAATCCAAGAAGGTGGACTATCTTGGAAAGAAGATTTTCCCTTCCGCCAGCTTAGATCTGCGGTCGGTAAACACCGCAAGTCTTTTGGCCCGTTATTCCCACTCTGTGTGGGATACAGTTACGCATGTGCTGCCTCAGTGTCCCGAGGAGGCCTGGGCACTGCTCTCCCAGGTTGTCACCGCTGGGAGTGTAGTGTGTTTATCTAGGTACATATATTGATACTCCTATTTCTGACCCTTGTCCGGTTATTAATTCACTAATGTCCATACACCGGCACAGAAACCCGTTTTCAGATTAGGTCATAGCGCATGCTGTCACATTAAGCAAGCACTATCCCTTCAGCCCCCTAGAAAGCACACCGAGTTCTCAAAACAAATCAAACCTCCAACAGACCTGGAAAATCCCCCGCAGCTATTGTTTTGATTTCGCTCGAGAACTCCTGCAAAGAATGTAAGAACGCCCAGTCCTTATGACATTCTTGCTGACGTCTTATGTCCATCCTTACGTCAAACACGGCACCTTTCAGGTATAAATATACCAACGCTGCCCTAAGCTAAGACACGGTGGTGACGAGCTTGGAGCAGCGCTACTTACCGGAGAGCCCAGCTGATGCAGAAAGCCCACGGACGCTGCCCCTCCCTTTTGACGCGCTGAGAGAGACGCTGCCTTTTCTCCTGCCGAGAAATCCAGCCTCCGGCGTTTCCAGCCGCCCTCGCGGGTAACTGGGATATCAAGTCCTGAGACAGAGATACCAACCCTCCAGCCTTCTAAATCCCAGGTACTGAACTGACTAACCCCTTACAGAGAATTCTTGAGTCAGATCCTTGGCAAAACTATCTTAACTTAAACTGCTACTTATTTACTCCCGCCCAAGTATTAGGCTTAGGTCAGGTACACCGGGGTAGGCGTAGTTAGAAGCACCAGTTGAGAACGATTAGTCAATGTATATATGTATGTATATCTTTTATCCATTTTAAGTATCATATGGCTAAGAAACCATATCAATGCTTTTACAGTATTATTTTATAATTCTGTTTTTACTGTATGCACTTTACTTAACTATAAGTATTGCAATAATAGCGATTCATTTCTCTTGTATGAGAAAAGCGACTGATCAATAAATAACATCTTTTTATTGAAGCACGCCCATCTCTTATTTCTCTACAAACTGGTGAAACTAAGAATGCACGTACTGACTGAGTAAAATAGTTGTCTTTTGTTTTCACACGACTCTAGAGATATACTCTTGATTAGGGGAGAGCAAAGTTGTCATGTTCTATGGTTGTCAGAAACTAAATCCCTTCTTGTCTATCCAGGGAGGTTAAACTCCTCCTTGCCTATTCGAGAAATTTTCTAGTGAACTCTGAGCTAGCTGGCACACACATAACTTTAAGTCTAATATCGTCAGTAGAAGACCTAGTTAACCACAGTCCTACGTCTATACTATTGAAGATATTATTCCAATGCGCAGAGTCTATTGGGATAATAGGAACTACACTACATGGCGCCCAACGGTTTGGATAGGCGATAAATCTAACGCAAGACATTAGAGTAACTCAGTCGTGCTTTTTCACACAGAACCTTTTTTCCATAAAACTCCAAAGACGTCTGGAGTGGGTGAAAGGTTAAATCTGCCAACCTTAGTAGGAGGAGACTCCTATGTATAGTTTTTTGGTTTATTCAACGTTGAAGGATACAGTGTTCCAAAATATTGTGCATCTAATCTTTGTTTCCTTGAAAACCTGATCTGCAACAAAAACCCTTCTTGTCAGTAAAATGTCAGACAATGAAGAAGAAAGGGAGGCAGCTAGAATAGCAGCTCAACTCCTAGCGGATGACACAAGTCTCCTGCAAACTGACCCGGGTGCAATACTCATCCCGGTCAGCATAAGAAAAACTATAACTTTGAAACTTATAGAAAATGGACTGACACCAAGAGGTGGTACAGTCATATTCGTAATTGAGGCACACGAATATCGGCAGACAGAGGTATTCTATTCATGGATAAACTTTCCAGCAGCAAACGCTGTAACAAAGGAGTTCCATTATTACAAGATAGAGGAACCTCCGAATGAGTACACCCCTTTCGAGGAGGTGGAAATACCACTCAAATAAATAAATACCAAGAGCACCTGCTCTGGTTTAAAGGCGCCCTAAAACATAATGATCACATCACCAGGCTCGGTCCACTAGGTAGACCAGGAGCGACGTGGCCGGTTCTAGCCGGATACACACCACATCCAGACAGTAGAAAAATGTCAATACCAGAACTTTTAACACAGTTAAAACAACTGATTAAAATACACAGACAACTAGTCCAATATGTAATGCGGACTTCAACAGTCCAACCAGCTATTAAAATTCCACAGCTGACCCCTCATCAGGGGAACACAAATAAAATCACACCACAGAACATACAGTCCTGTCTAGGTAAAGTACCCATTAAACGGGAACACATTCCATTCTGGTTAGCACAAAAAATCACTCAAATAGAGGCGGTATTTCCGGATACCACCCCTGTTGAGAAACACAGAATTCTGACTATCTGTCTTCCAATGGGGATTGCACCACATGTGGAGGACTGTGACACTTGGGGTACAGTCTTTGCTTCCATTTACACAAAAACACATGGTGTGCCATCCATGGCGGTAATACCGGAGGTGCTAAAACAGATTCAAAATGAATACGGTCCAGAACCTGCTTTAACTCTGGGTATGAAATTACTGAAAGACTTCAAGCAGGTCTCGACAATATTACTAGCAAACATAAAGGGGGAAGCAGCAAATGTGGCGATCCGCCAAAGATTAAAGGAAACAGATATAGCAGACCAACCATTTGAACTTGCCAGAATCATAGAAAAATCCTATGAAGAACTAGGAAGAGATAGTTTGGGTGGGAAACCAGTGAAACCCCAACTAATTGAAAATCCTGAAAAAGTATTTATTAAAAATAATCTAAACACTTCAAAACAGAACTGGGATGGAAATAAACAATCCACTCCCAAAGAAAAAAGATTCCAGTCCAGAGGAAGGTCTCCTCGGCGGAGAGAAAGATCTCCGGACCAAGGACACAAGTCTCCCCAGAGGGAGCCCTCTGAGAAAAAATACAACCTTAGAAATAGGGATAATTTGAAGAAACCTGATAGATATCAAGATATTGATACACGTCCCTCTCGATCTTTTCAGACTTCCTCGCAGAAATCGGAAAGAAGAGGACGGTCAGAACACAGGGAAGAGCACGTCAAGTCCAAAGACAAAGAACCTGCTCATCAAAGTAAAAAGTTACAATTTCCAAAGAAGAAGGTAGCCAGCATTAAAATAATCAAACATGCCGAGGATCCTGAGGACTCAGCTGAAAAACGGAGAGTGGGCTCAGACCATGCTAGACAGCGCAGCAGAAGTGAGCATAGCTCGCAAGATCCTGATGAATCATCTGGAGACAGTGGACACGAATGAGTACATTCAGGTGGAAACTGCAGATACCAGAGTTAGCAAACCTCATAAAATATATGAAATAACCTTACGTATAGAGGGAGATAAGACTAGGAAAATAAGGGGTCTATTTTGGGATAATCTCTCCAAGGGCTATGACATCCTTCTAGCTGAAAAAGACTGGCCACCAGAGTTTGTCAGGGAGTGCCCTCATGGCGAAGAAATGATTATGCCTGCCTTCTCAAATCATATTCCAATTCATAAAAAATATACACTTGCAAGAAAGTGGGCAGTAGCCCAGGCTCCTGCATTATATAAAAATCATGTGGGATGGGATGAGGACTCTCCTCCTCACAAAATCCAGTTAAAATCTTAACCGACTGCACAGAGGCAGTACCCAATTAAGCAAGAAGCTAAAATACAGGTCAGGGAGATCTTAGATCAACTTGAATACCAGGGGGTGATTGAAACATGCACCTCACAAATGAACAATCCTTTGTTTCCTGTCTCCAAACCAGATGATTCATACCGTCTAGTTTTGGTCTACAGACACTTTAACTCATGCTGCAAAACATTTGCAGTACAAAACTCACACAGTGCAGCACTAATGAATAGCATAGTGCGCAAAAAATACAAAACAACATTAGACATCTCTAATGGATTCTTTTGTCAAAATATAGCACCTGAAAGCAGATATTTGACCGCTTTCTCAATAAATGGCTCGCAGAAAATTTCGGTCGTTTGCCCCAAGGGTTCAAGAACAGCCCAGGATTATTCTCAGCAAGAGTAACAGAGTTACTACAAATATATGATGATGAGGCATTATCTTATGTCGACGACATCTATCTAACAGACGATGACTTGGATACTCACTTGAAAAGAGTGAACAACATAATACTTGGGTTCGCAGCAGAGGGTTACAAATTCAACTTCAAGAAGTCAAGAATTGCCCATCTGACTGTCCTATTTTTAGGATATGAGTTATCAAGTGAAGGCAAAAGCCTGGCTAAAGATTTCCTAGAGAAATGTGCTGTAATCCAAGCACCTAGGACACTGAAAAACTTGCAATCAATTCTAGGTTTCCTGAATTTCGGAAGAACTTACATTATAAACTATGCAGAGAGGGTTAAACCTCTCTATCATCTAATAAAACCAGATTTTAAAAGAATCAATTGGACTCAAAAACACACAGAAATTTTGAGATCTTTACAAACAGACATGTTAGTTAAAACAAAACTGCAAACACGCGATAACACACGCAACCTTGTGATTCGAGTCATCCCAGGAAGATGCGGATTCACATACCTAACCTCAAATGAGGGAGAAAAGGTACCAATAGCATACAAAACACATTTGTACACAGAAGCTGAAAAAACATTCAGCATTAAGGAAAACATTGTTCACGCGGTTCAAACAGCTGTGGCAAGAGAAAAATACCAAGCTGACGGCAGACAGATTACAGTCAGAACAGCAGAATCAGCCTTTGAGGCATTAACAACCCCATGTAATTTACCTACAATGGCACTAAATCCAAAATGGATACAATGGGAAGATTCTCTTGCTACAGACAGAGTGAAATACTATTTTGATCCAGAAATGACAAAATTAAAAAATCTAGAATATGAAAGAGAATATCCTCTGCCAATCGACATTCTGCCCATACAACAGTACGCCTGTGTGATACATACAGACGGACATGTTCAGCCCTCAGTTTGGGGAGAACAAGCTTATAACGCCACATGTGAGATTACAAAAGACGTGTGGCGCGGAGGTAAATTAAAACCTCTGTTTTCAAAAACACACTCAGTGGAAAATAATTCAGAACAACAAACTGAAATAATAGCATTAAAAATGGCGCTAGATAATGCGGATCGCGAATTCCCGACACTTATAGTGTGCGATTCATATTACTGCGTCAAATCATACAATAACGACTTGCAGAAATGGGTTGAAAACGGGTACAAAGATGACACAGGTGCCACAATAAAGCAAAAATTGCTTTGGGAACAAGTAGTTCTTTTGCAGAAAGAACTACCAAAGACTCACGTGATACATACACTGAGTCATCAGCTTGATGGCGTTCACGTTGCAGGGAATTCATTGGCTGAGACAGCCACAGCGGAAACAACTAAATCGGCTTCCGTAGCTACAAAAAAGCGTTCAGTAAAATACATTGACGGGGAAACAATGCTGGCGGTAAAAACGTCATCAAAAGGCGACTGCTCAGCGCTACCCCTCATGTATCCACTCAATTATACATACATAATCGATGCAAACTGCGTTCCTTTTGCTCGAATCCCTGGAGTGGGGGATAGAGTGATTCCAAACATGGACAGGAAAGGCTTGTTAATAGCAGACGCACATATGGGTGAGGGTCTTAGACACCTTACACTTAAGGATTCTCTAGAAGAATTACAATCAACATACTGGTGGCCAGGAATGAGCCTGCAACATCACATATTTGCAAAAAACTGCCCAAACTGCAACAGAGATCGCAGTGGTGACCGAGACGGTGTATTGCTATGGCGTTTCGCTCAATAAAGGATTAGGCTATCGACATAAAATACCCAGTATGAATAATGCGTCATATTAACATATAGAGACTATTTTCACTTAAAATATAGACCCCAGCTCTCGGCTGACGTCTGAACTGTTATACAAAGATTTGCGAGTCTATAATGGCATATACGCAATTGACATGCTACATTCTGACCAGGGTCCTGCGTTTAGCTCTCGGGCTTACAAAGAGGCCATGAACAGCATGGGCATTGCATTGCGGTACTCTTGTCCCTTTCATCCTGAGGGAAACGGAATTGTGGAAAGAAAAAAATGTGACATAAAGCAATCTATAACGGCAAAGGTATTAGGTTCGGGAGCTGGGTGGGTCAAACATTTAATAAGTGTCCAACGTAGTCTTAATAATCTGCCAAGAAATTCTCTGAGAGGTCTCAGTCCGTACGAACTATTGTTTGGGACTAGAATGTTAATCCAGGACCTTGATAGTCAAACTTCAGTGGTTAAAGAAAAATGCTTTGATATCAAAGATCGTTTGGCTATTTTACAGGACTTAAACGAAACAAGAAAAGACCTGAGCAACATAAAGTTGAAACAGCAGCCAATAACCACTGAAGAGAAACCACCTGTCCCAGCAAGGCCTGTCTGGATTCCAAAAATCGGGGATCTGGTCAGAGAGAAGATCGCGGTGAAGAAGGAATTTGGGCCTTCTTACAGAAAAGCAGTTCCTGTCTTGTCTGTCAACGGGACAAGATCAGTAGTACTACCGTCCCTTGCTGGTAAAAAGGAGAACCGAGTTGTATCCATCGACCTGGTTAAACCACAATCATGTGGCCGATAACAAGTAGTAGGCCAAGTGGACTCCCAAGAAGTAGCAGAACACCAAAGTTTGCTACAAACACAGAGGTTCAAACTGAAAGACTAATCACAATTGATAAACCTACAGTAAAACAACAAGGACTATGCAACAAAGCCATGGAACTTAAACCTCTTGAAACCCAAATTAAAATATTAAATCAAGAAACACCAGTCTACAATGATGTAACCACAGACTATGCTAATGAAACAAAGAAAATTCCAAAAACGAAAAGGAATCCAGAAGCAATTGAAACAATTGACAGAACAGCATCAGGCTACTTCATCAACTTCGATGATTTTTCTGAGGATCTGAGTGAACCAGAGGAACAGCGGACAACAAAGACTTTTAAAGATAAAGCAGAGGAACTCTTTCATCAACTTAAAGAAACCTATCTGATTTCTCCATGGATTGAACTTTGGGTGGCACTAGGAGTATTCATCCTCATACTTTGGCTCATCATGGTACTATGCTTGGGACATTTCATTGAGGGAAAATATGCTACAATGGACACAGCAAGTCAGAATATCAACTTGGTCCTGAAACCACACAAGTCTTCACACATCGAGAAAAGAGATCTTTCTTCAGTAAACTTCACAGCCAATCCTATACCCGGTGGGGTAGCATGGGACAAAACTGATTACGAAATCTATGGTCCGGTTGAGCTCCTGAAGTATCCTCATCAATTCAAGATTTCTTTAAGTGACTTTGTAAAACCAAGCACATTTGCTGATGATTGGGACTTTGAAAGTATTAATGATATGATGTCTGATCTAGTAATGTCAGCTAAATTTACAGAACATGATTATTTGCAAGGTTCATCTAATTACGATCAAATGTTTTGTTACAACCATTATGGTAACCATTATCTGCATAAATCTACTCAACCTAGAAATGTTTTAAATTTTAACCAATGGGAACATTGTGCAACTCCACCAAAAGGCAGTTCAAAGACATTTTTTGATAAATATTCATACTTTTCAGGGTTCAACACAAGTAATGCAGAATCATTTTATTTCAAATTGTTAAATAAGACAGGAGTGAAAACCATGCTTACAAACACAAAATTGATATATTCAGACTAATTTTTTGAAAAAATGAATACATTCGGTTTTGATTTCTGGAACAATAACATTGAAACGAAAACGATCTGGGGCACAAAAGATTGGCAAGTGCAAGGTATAGAATCATTATTTAGAGCCTGCATGATCCCAGAACAAATTATATTTTTGAATGATACAATTCAACAGACATCCTGTCTTGGCCTAGCCAAAATTAAAGCCTTGAATAAACCGTCTATTCCAAAACCAACACCTAATGTCAGGGTATTAGTTTGCATGGGGCATGTGAAGGGACTTCAAATAACCTTTCATGTCACCAGTTAGGCACACCTACAACACAAATAGAACCATTCTTTAGAAGACTTTCGAACGGGAGTTACATTCTAATTGTAGATCACAGATGTTGTGGCTTGCTGCCAGGAAAACCTTATCTTGTAAGCGTGACTTCCAGGGTCATGTGCTGTGAAAGAGTATTGTTCCCGAATGATGCTCCAGACAGGGAGGGAAGGTTATGGCCCAGTTTAAAAATCTCTTCTATTCGAATTGATACTTTAAGCAGAATGAAGACTGTGCTCCTACAGACGCCAACCCAGTTGACGTCATCAAAAGAAACGTATGATCTCCAAGTTGCAAGGACAACGGCAGAGATTCATTCAATGTTATCAACAAATTGCCCCCTACACTTCGCAGAAATGCTGAACGAAATCTTAAATATTTCTGATACAAGTGGTATCGCAAGTGTATTTAAGACAGTTTTTTCAGGCGCTTTAACCCCATTTAAAGCGATCCTGGGTATCTTTCCAAATTTCGTCCATTCCATCTTTGGCGGACTTCCACTCCTGTTGGGACTCGTAGCAGGCATTTTATTCTTGCTACTATTGCTTTGTTATGGCAAGCCAGGTCACAGACAAGACTCCAGCAACAATGGAAGAAACGATCCTAGCTATCCGCTACCGGGACCGCATAACTAAAGTCCTTGGCTTAGCCCGACTACGAGATCTGAATATGACCTGGTTTCTTTCATTCAGACCCATCTGGCAGAATTGTGTTATGCCTGTATTAAGATGCATGCTATGCGGCGAAGAATGCGTGATGGACACCTGTCTTACACTACAATCAGACGTACCATTGGATGCAGATACTTTGTTGGGTCCAGTAAAGGCTCATGCATTGTGCTGTCCCCAGCGGCTACCTATCCTGATGACGGCATTCGTGGTGACTTCACCACTACGATTGAAGGGTAGTGAAGTACAAGATGAAGGCAGCATCGATCAAGTACAACCTTCTGTAAGCAGTTCTGATCGAACCATCATTGAAAGCAATCATGCGCATGACTGCATGGTAGCGACATTTTCCAACCTAATCGAACTTTCACCAGAAGCTGTAGACTGTTTTTTCGAGAATCTGTCTGAAATGATGTTTTCACCGGAACAGAGAGAATGATTTTAAACAAACTTGCACACGGCGTTCCCTGAACTCTGAATTTGGCCTTCAGTCTTTTGAAAACAAAGTTACGGTGAACTATTTGTTTCTCTTCTCCCCTGAATAGCGAAAACTTTTTTCCAATTCCAAAATATTTACCTTTTTGGCACTTATCTTCTGCTTAAAGTAAAACTATTCTTAAAGAACAGAATTTCTATTGTTAGGAATACTAGAGACATTACGTTACCTCTAACCTCTAATTTATATGCAATTAATTGTGTTTATATGTGATGAGATGGTCTCGCAATTTTTTTCTGTATCAGGAGCCATTTCATGTGTAATTTCGCAAATCATTCATGCTGATATAAAATGTGCATCTCCTTTTTGAATGATTATACTGCTTGAATGCATACAGTACCTATACTCATTTCGTGCATTTTGCATACGCCATTTAAAAAAAAAAAAATGTTTTTGGGGTGGTTCGGTATACACATGCACTGTTAGTTATGTTTACTATTGCTTAGGTTAGTAAATATGTACATAAAATCGTGGAGTGGGTGTAGTGTGTTTATCTAGGTACCTATATTGATACTCTTATTTCTGACCCTTGTCCGGTTATTAATTCACTAATGTCCATACACCGGCACAGAAACCCGTTTTCAGAATAGGTCATAGCGCATGCTGTCACATTAAGCAAGCACTATCCCTTCAGCCCCTAGAAAGCACACCGAGTTCTCAAAACAAATCAAACCTCCAACAGACCTGGGAAATCCCCCGCAGCTATTGTTTTGATTTCGCTCGAGAACTCCTGCAAAGAATGTAAGAACGACCAGTCCTTATGACATTCTTGCTGACGTCTTATGTCCATCCTTACGTCAAACACGGCACCTTTCAGGTATAAATATACCGACGCTGCCCTAAGCTAAGACACGGTGGTGACGAGCTTGGAGCAGCGCTACTTGCCGGAGAGCCCAGCTGATGCAGAAAGCCCACGGACGCTGCCCCTCCCTTTTGACACGCTGAGAGAGACGCTGCCTTTTCTCCTGCCGAGAAATCCAGCCTCCGGCGTTTCCAGCCGCCCTCGCGGGTAACTGGGATATCGAGTCCTGAGACAGAGATACCAACCCTCCAGCCTTCTAAATCCCAGGTACTGAACTGACTAACCCCTTACAGAGAATTCTTGAGTCAGATCCTTGGCAAAACTATCTTAACTTAAACTGCTACTTATTTACTCCCGCCCAAGTATTAGGCTTAGGTCAGGTACACCGGGGTAGGCGTAGTTAGAAGCACCAGTTGAGAACGATTAGTCAATGTATATATGTATGTATATCTTTTATCCATTTTAAGTATCATATGGCTGAGAAACCATATCAATGCTTTTACAGTATTATTTTATAATTCTGTTTTTACTGTATGCACTTTACTTAACTATAAGTATTGCAATAATAGCGATTCATTTCTCTTGTATGAGAAAAGAGACTGATCAATAAATAACATCTTCTTATTGAAGCACGCCCATCTCTTATTTCTCTACAAACTGGTGAAACTAAGAATGCACGTACTGACTGAGTAAAATAGTTGTCTTTTGTTTTCACACGACTCTAGAGATATACTCTTGATTAGGGGAGAGCAAAGTTGTCATGTTCTATGGTTGTCAGAAACTAAATCCCTTCTTGTCTATCCAGGGAGGTTAAACTCCTACTTGCCTATTCGAGAAAGTTTCTAGTGAACTCTGAGCTAGCTGGCACACACATAACTTTAAGTCTAATATCGTCAGTAGAAGACCTAGTTAACCACAGTCCTACGTCTATACTATTGAAGATATTATTCCAATGCGCAGAGCCTATTGGGATAATAGGAACTACACTACAGGAGGGATGCAGCGTAGTTTACCATCCATTGTGGGCTGGACACTGCCGAGACTCTGGGCCGGACCAGTTCAACTTCAGTAGCACTTCATCGCTATGCCTGGATGAGATCTACTTGGTTTTCAGGGGATGTCCAGAACACCTTGATGGACATGCCCTTTGATGGCTGTCTCCTTTTTGGTGACAAAGCAGACCACGCTTAGAGCGTTTAAAGGACTCGCGGGCTACGGCCAAGTCCTTGGGCCTCTCCTCCCACCCTGCGCAGTCTGCTTTTCGCCCCTTTCATGGCTACGGAAGGGGTGCCCCGCTACGTCCCACCCAGAGCCACAGGCTGCAGCAAGTTACCCAACCTTCGTGCGGCCGGGGATGTGGGAACAACTGTCGTGGTTCTGGGGGCCAGCGGTCGGGCCTGTTCACCAACCCCCCATCCGCAGCAGCCTCCAAACCTTCCTAGTCCGACATTTCAGGCCCATCAAATGCCAGTGGGCGGCAGGATTTGCTATCACCTCCCCCCACTGGCGCACCATCACGTCGGACCGGTGGGTTTTGCAGATAGTCCGAAGGGGCTACTCCCTCCCCTTCGAGGCTACCCTTCCAGCCATGCCACCGCAATCTCACTGCATGTCGGAGGGTCACTTTGCCCTTCTCTAGCAGGAAGTTACGGCTCTCTTGGCCAAGGGAACAATCAAGCGCATTCCTGTCCCAGAAGTAGGTTGTGGTTGTTATTCCCACTACTTTCTGGTTCCCAAGAAGGACAAGAGCCTGGGTCCTATCTTGGCTCTCAGGAAAGTCAAGCGCTTCCTCCGGATGGAGAAGTTCAAGATGTTTACGTTTGCTCATGTCTCGTCTGCCCTTGACCCGGAAGACTGGATGGTAGCGTTGGACTAGCTGAATGCCTATTTTCACATCCCCCTCATGCCGGCCCACCGGCGATACCTGAGGTTCACAGTAGGCCACAAGCATTTTCAGTTCACCGTGCTCCCCTTTGGCCTTACCAGTGCCCCTCGGGTCTTCACGAAAGTGATGACGGTGGTCGCAGCTCATCTGGGCACATCAGGGGTTTCTGTCTTCCACTACTTAGACGACTGGTTGTTGAAGGCGGGCTCGCCCCAGGCAGTCTCCCACCTCCAGACTACAGCCGATCTCCTGCATTCGCTGGGGTTCTCCATCAATGTGCCGAAGTCACACCTGAGTCCCTCTCAGAAGCTCCTCTTCATCGGAGCGGATCTCGACACGATGCGGTTTCGGGTGTATCCTCCCGAACAGCGAGTCCGGGATATTTGGGCTATGATTCCGATCTTTCAGCCTCTATCCCAGGTTTCAGTCAGACTAACCCTGAGGCTGCTGGGCCTCATGGCCTCATGCATCCTGCTGGTCGATCATGCCAGGTGGCATAAGTGGGCTCTGCAGGGAGACCTGAAGTTCCAGTGGGTGCAGCTTCAGGGGAATCTGTCCAATTGCGTTCTGATATCGGAGGTCACTCCGTGACAACTGCAGTGGTGGCTCACGAACCAGGATTGGGTCAATGGCAGAGCCTTCTCGCTTCCCCAACCAGAACACACAGTGGTGACGGACTCATCCCTTCTTGGATGGGGTGGCCACATGGGAGAGGCGGAGATCAGAGTCCTCTGGTCTCTGGCGGAGTCCGGGCTCCATATTAACCTTCTGGAGCTCCGGGCGATCTGTCTTGCACTGAAGGAATTCCTTCCCTCTGTCCGGGGAAGAGTAGTACAGGTGTTCATGGACAACACCACCGCCATGTGGTACTGCAACAAACAGAGCGGGGTGGGGTTGTGGACCCTTTGTCAGGAGGCCTTCACCTCTGGACTTGGCTGGAACATCAAGGCATACCTCTGGCGGGTTCACTGAATGCCAGGGCCAACAAACTCACCCACAGGTGCATGATAGATCACGAATGGCGTCTTCACTCGGAGGTGGTGAAAGGTCTCTTTGGACAGTGGGGAGAGCCTTGGGTCTATTCACCACCGAAGAGAATGCGCAATGTCAGCGATTCTGCGCGTTGGAATTTCCAAGGCGGCACTCGCTAGACGGCGCTTTTTGTCGCAAGTGGAATTGCGGTCTGTTGTACGCCTTTCCGCCTACACCACTTCTGCCCAGAGCTGAAGATCAGGCGCAACAGGGCCAAAGTCATCCTTTTGGCTCTGGATTGGGCACGAAGAGTCTAGTATCCTGAGCTGCTCAACATGGCCATCGATCCTCCGACCCGTCTGCCTCTTCGGGGGGATCTTCTGTCGCAGCAACAGAGGGCAGTCCTCCACCCGAACCTGTCCAGGCTCCACCTTCTTGCGTGGTGATTGAGCGGCGGCAGTTGACGTCATTCGACCTGCCTCCCGAAGTCTGTGACGTAATCTTGGGAGTCAGGCGTCCCTCCCCTAAGACGGTATATGCCTATCGGTGAAACAAGTTTCTGGCTTGGTGCACAGCAAAGGCTGAGGATCCCCTTTCTGCCCCTCTTTCTGAGGTTCTTGTGTTCCTCCTGTCTTTGACCCAGCAGGGCTCTGCTCTGGGCAATATCAAGGGCAAACTCTCTGTCAGCTCTGCTTTTCTTCGGCTACCAGATCAGCCTTCCCTTTTCAAGTCCCCGGTTGTAAATCATTTCTTGACCGGCTTAACTCATCTCTTTCCTCTTTTCCTCCTATTCCTTTCTTTATTGTTCAGTGGGACTAGAACCTGGGTGTAACTTATTTAATGTGTGCTCCCTTTGAGCTGCTTCACAGCTGTCCTTTGAGGCTTTTAACTCTACAAACTGCATTTCTGGTAGCCATCACGTATGCCAGACGAGTGAGTGAGCTCCAGGCACTTTCTTCAAAGCCTACTTTTTCGATCTGTGCATCCCGACAAAGTTTCCTTAGGACCCATCCATCCTTCCTGCCCAAGGTTGTCACTGCCTTCCACATCGGGCAGACCATCACTTTGCCCACCTTCTTTCCGCCTCCACATCCTTCGAAGGAGGAAGAGCGGCTCCACCGTCTGTACCCAAAACGTGCGCATTCCTTTTATCTGGATCGCACCAAGCAGTTCCGGGTGGATGACCAGCTCTTTGTGTGGTACGTGGGCGCCAACAAAGGTCGGACCGTAGGCAGGCGGACTATCTCCAGATAGGTTGTTTTGTGTATCAAAGCCTGTTATTCTCTGTTGAAGAACGAGACTCAAGTGGGGCTGCGTGCCCATTCCACCAGGGCGACTGCAGAAACTACTGCTCTGAGACGAGGCGTTCCTCTGAATGACATTTGTCAGGCAGCTACGTGGGTATCACTGCATCCGTTCAACAAACACTACTGCCTGGACAGTCTAGTCCGGAGAGACTGCTTCGTTGGCCGTTCTGTTTTCCAAGACTTCCTGGTATGATCTTCGTTCGCAGACCCACCTCTGGGGTTGGTGTTGCTGGGGTATATTTTGTAAGTTAAGGAATCTATAACTTCAGTTGAACAAGTTACTTACCTTCGGTAATGGTATATCTGTAAGAAACATTAGTTATAGATTCCTTACCGCCCCACTCATCCTACCTACTAAGTAACTTGTTCTACAGCGCCACTTGTTACAAAACAATTTAGTGGGTAGAGTCTTATAACAGAATTGTAAAAAAATGTTTACATGCCGTAGGGGAACAATTTCATCAATGATATCCACAACAGGAGACAAATTTTAAATTTAAGAAATCCTGGGTCAAACTACCCTCTGATTTTGCCATCTCCTTTTCAGCTATTGTTTCCCATAACTTTTTGAAGGAACAAGGGAACCCAAAGGTAATATTACTAGGGACCTTGGGTGAGACAATTGTTACTAAAGACGGCGGTCCCTAGACAATTTCAGGTAGAAAAAAAAGTATAAACATTTGCTAAATAGACAATATGTTCTATGTCCAGCCGGACAACATTTATTTGAGAAACAAGCTTTATAAACAAAAAAATGGTGACAAATACAAGTAGGACGCAACCTGCTACCCACACATACGAAACAAAAGTAGGGGGAGTGGTTTCAGGCAAGGGGAAGGTGCCTGTATTCAGGTATGCTTTAGACAGACTTGATTCTCATATTAGCACCATTGTACATTATATCCATATTTTTCATTGACATATGGTACAGTTAGTGTCGACGTTTCGATCCCTGGGCTTAGATACATGGGATCATCTTCAGGACAGTAAATTAAACGTGCCTGTGTACAAACAGTAATCTATTTGTCAAACCAGGGAATTCCTGGAGACCTGCAGAAACCAAATTAATCGGGCAGACTCAGACCGGAGGAGGTTCTCCGAGAGGGGGAGAATTCAAATACAGCCAATCCGGCAGTATTGCTGCATTAATGATGGTGTGGTTAAGCGAGCGCTTGCCGGGGTCGATCCCGGGTTGCTGGGGAGTAACTTGGGATCGGAGTCCTAGCCCAATGGATGAGAGGTTGAGCGAAAGGATTACACTCAAAAATCAAAGCCGTTGTGGATGGCGATCATGGCGGGGGACAGAGACGATGCTCGATGGGTGGCGCGACTCATGCAGTGTATTCGTAGTGCAGAACGATCAACTGTTGTTGGCCTTGTACCACCCCGTGCCTGAACCCAGATAGCCACGCGGCCTTGCCCGACGCAGCTGCCTTCCCCCTTGGTTTCGGGGGACCCAAATGGGAAAAACTGTTAGATGGTGTCAGCGGAGGGAATGACTACTGCACTGGTGGGTCTTGATGGGAGGTCCCAGGCAAAACCAAGTCAAGAACGAAACATCCTTACTTCCTTAACAACTGAAAACTGCTTGGCAGCTGCGGAGCAGTATTTACGTTCGATCTCCTCCCCAGAGTTAGCGGGGGAGCAGTGCTTTGTCACTGATGGGTCTGCCAGAGGGAACTTGTCTTCTAGTGGATGATGCGCAGTCAGATTCCAGCTGTAGTCCTGCAACGAACGAGGTTGGCACCTTGCAGGGCAGGAGGACCATATCCAATAAGCGCAAGGGGAAACATCACGAAAGCCTCAGCCATCTAAGTGGAACTACTCTGTTACACAGATTACCTGCCTTAACGGAGAGTAGACACCGAGGTCAGCTTGGCCTGATAGAAGAAGCACAAGCATGGGTACAGAAGAACCCTCTTTGTCCTCCATCTTACTCTCAATTAAACAATTCCACAAAGAGGTCCGAGTGGACAATAGTCAAGCTAATGGTGCGATCAAGAAGTTGCAGGGTGAGATTAGGAAGCTGAACAAGACGTGCTTAGACATTGCTGAACATGTTACAATGATTGAAAAATAGTACTGAGAGCCTGGAAGTCGAAGTAAGTTCTCTAAAAACGCAAAGTATCTCCCAAGGCACTTGCATGACTGATGTCATGTGGAAGTTAGAAGATCAGAAGAACAGGCAGCACCGGAAGGGGTTGAAAGTGATGGCCCTCGACGGTTTAATGTGAAGTTTCTGAGAGGTGCATTCCCCGACCACCCAAATTTGAAATGGAACACGGAAATACAATGGGCTCACCGATTTCTTTTCATGATTAAGAAACCGCAACCTAACGAAGGAGAGATACCAAGAGCCATCTTGGTCTATTTTGGCAACCTTTTTTTTTAAGACAATTGGTATATGAACACACTTGTCCAAATTAAAATAAAGTGTCTGAGGGGGTGTCTTTCTTTGCGAAACCAGATTTCAGTCATGCTACAGTCGAACGTAGATGGCGTCTTTGTCATTTGTTTCGCCCCCTTTCAGCAGTTGGGAGCCCAAGTTTACCTAATAAATCTGGCTAAGCTTAAAATTAATTTAAATGGCGCTTCTTGCAGCTTTACGTCAGAAATTAATGTTTAGGAATATCTCACTGAAATTAGGGCAAAGCCAGCACACTTAGCAGATTCTGATTCAGATGCTGTGATCTTATGTGACCTTATGTGGTTCCTTTCATGGGGGGGGGTGAGAGTGCGAGGGTGGAAGGTAACGCAGGATTAACTCAGATCATCAAACTGAGTCTGGCTGGGATTGGCATGTGGTTTAAATGATTTTTCTGGCTAACACAGTGAGGTCAGTGGCAGGGTCCTATATTGGCATCCATCATTCAGGCGAGTCATGAGTGCTCGGCTCGTGGAGGGGGGGTGGAGAGGGTGGGCCAAGTGGGGTCTGGGGTGGCATCCACACTAGGAAGTATGTTCATTTATATGCAGAAAGAAATTTTTCTTTGACTTATTTATGCATCACAGGGCAATGGAGAACCTGAATAATTAGAATGTCAAAGATGGCATATTTTAGAAAAGTTACCCTTAATGTTTGCGAGTTAAATGACTTGCTTAAAAGGCAGAAGGTGTCTCAGGGATTACGATTGCTGGGGGCAGATCTGGTCTTCCTTCAAGAAATACACATCGAAGGGACACAGAAGGGTCTTTTAAACATGCTGGGATGTACTTTGATAGGTGGGACTTCTCAGACTGTTTGTACTAGAGGCTTAGCTATTTTAACCAGACGCAACAGCCTATTTCAAACTAGCATTATAGACGAACCTGGGGTATTGAACTGGCTCACCGGGGAGTTGGCACATTGGCCCCTCCCCATAATATTTTGTGGGAAACTGAATATTAATGTACCCAGTGACTGGGCCACGGATGGCCAACAGCCCTAGAAAGGTAGAAAACCCAAAGTTCTGCAGACTCTTAGGAACTTATTCCATGTTCACGGGTTGATTGATGTATGGTCCCATTTGAAACCGCGTAATTTTGGACAGTTTCACTTTCTCAATGTGAGGAGCCCTGTGTAGGTTAGAGGTCAGGCGGATACCCAGATAATCAAAGACTTCTATTTGCTCCAGGTGACTACTACCTACATACAGACGTCTCATAGATGGTTTAGCAGTCCCTCTTGTAAAAATCATATATTTTGTTTTTGCCTCATTTAGTACCATGCACTGCTCATCGCAGAACAGAGTAAAGTCATTCAGAAGTTGTTGGAGACCTTGCGGGGATTTGGTGATAAGTAGGGTATCATCTGCAAAAGAAGGGCAGGAGCTCTTCTTAGGCCTATGTTGGGGGCATCACACCTATCTCGATCTAAAAAATCTTCCAACCCATTGATAAAAAGAGTAAAAAGTGTGGGCACTAGCACACATACCTGTCTCACTCCACGTTAGATTAGGATTTGCTCCGTTAATTGATTATCCTCCCCCCACCTAACTTGGGCTGTGATTTGATGAGTGCAATTGGATTACAATATCAAAAAGTTTACCGATAAGGCCCATCTCTTTTAAAACTCTCCAGAGTTTGGCTCAGGGCACTAGTTCGAATGCGGACCGCAAATCAACAAAAGCCACATATAGCTAGCCACCCTTAATGGCTACTTCCAGTAAATACAGAGTAGGCTGAAGGCCTGATCCAGAATGCTAATATTAGCACGAACTCCTGCCTGGTAATCACTCAAAATTCCTGACTCTAGGATCCAATCCTGGATCCTTGCTAGTATCTGCTTGCAGTAGATTTACTGCAGGGAATCAGTGAGGCTTATGGGCTATAACTAGCCAGGTTAGCTCTATCACCCTTCTTGTAAATGTGGATCATTTCTGCTATTTTCCACGATGGGGGAATATTCGCACTAGAGGTGATGGAGTTAGTGAGCATGTTGATGTAGGAGCTCCAAAGAGTTATGTCCTCTCTATACAGGTCATTTGGGATTCTATCAGAACCAGGTGCTCAGGCTGGAGCACACAAATTAATCGCTGCTTGGGTTTCTTCCAAGGAGAATACGAGAGCTTCACCTACTCCTGTTTGATCCCCCCCTCCTCCTCTCACTAGCTTCCTCTGTCCCTGTGGTGCCTGACTCATAAAGGCACCCAAAATGAGACATACACACGAGTGGCTAAACTGTGAACTCCAGTACCAGCTTTCTACCCTTGAGCCAGAAGCTGCTTTATCCAGAAGGTCTTAGGATCTTTGACTGTCAACGCCCTCTGTAAAGAGGACCATAAGGAGCCTTCCCAACTCTTCTTGGCTGTCTCCAGTGCTTGCGTGTACTTGGCTCTACATGCCACCACAGCTGGGCGTGCATTTGATTTTACTGCACGTACCAGAACCCCCTTTGCTTTCCTGCAGTCCTGGTTATACCATGCTACCTGGGGATTGCACCTCAGTTGTTTGTTGTTTACCTCCATTTGTTGCACCTTGCACAGTTTACCTGGCAGGTCCCTGATCTCATTGTAGAGTACTTCATGGCGGATGCCCAATTTTGGGGCTGCTTCATTTTTGGGGTATTTGGCCAGCTCTTCCACCTCCAGGCGAACTTTGCATTTGACAGTTTCCAAAATCCCCGGGTGTTCCTCCACCCAGTCCCATCTAATGGATCTCTAGTTATTTGTGATTGATAAAGGACCCAAATCGGGTCTACCCATTATATCAGGTACATTATCACCCTGCTTTATGAGAGAGAATATAAGGCCATTGTGGTCACTGTCAGTTCTTTTGGCCACTGTCATATAATGGACAACTGGCCAAAGTTTGATGGCAACTAAGCTATAGTCCATTCTGCTAACATGGCCAGGTCTATTAAAAGTAAAACTCCCATTTGGGTCGGATTTAGTTCTCCTGTTCGTGGCTCTCAGCTCTTGTTGCAGTGTAAGTCCCGGCACCTGGCCTCCTCTCTTTAACCACCTAACTATGGGAAGATCTAACTGTGGGATTTGCCACTCACAGTCCCACTCCTCAGTCAAATCTGACGGGTTGAGGGCAAAAGGTTCAAAGATGCAATTAAAATCACCTGCTACTAACACAGAAACATCTGGGAATTTGGACAGAGCATAATCTAGTATACAAATTGTGGTGTTTTTTTTCAGAGCCCCGCGCCGCTCTATTATATACATAAAAAATTCTAATTTTCCAGCCACCATAGATTGTCGGCTCTATATATCTTGGTATTCGACATGAACCAACTCGACTTTGGACCCTGGTGCAGTTTTTACCCGGATTGCTAATCCTTCTGATGGTCGGCCCTTCTCTTTCCTGGTGGCATTTATAACATATGCGGAAAACCCACTTCTATGGGGAGTGCAAAAGCTCCAAAATCACATTGTGTGAGTCCACAAAGGTACACCAGTCTGGGTCATCTAGTAACTTTGATATCCCTGCTACATTCCAGACCAGGACCCTTAAATAACAATCACATACTTTGGGGTTGCTGGGGTCACTAGAGAGATCCATGAATTTCCCCCCTTTCCTCAATTTCGGGACAGGTAGGAACCCTTTTCCTCCTTGAGCCCGTATCAAGTGGCTCACAATCTGCCTCGAAATTGGTGGACAATCCTGGGTGGAAAAGGACTTCCGGCTTGTGCGTGGTTGGGGATACCCCAAGGGACCCTAGATTTTTGTCTGACGGTATCAAACCTTCTGCCTGTAGTCATCTTTGCCCTCTTGTGTCACTCATGTTGATTGTGGAATACCTTTCTGGGACAAACCTTGGCAACACTATATCAGGCCTTTCAAGGGATCTCATGGTGCTGGGGGGTGGTTTCGCAGGTTCCAGTCCATCAAAGAGGGGGTCTGTTGAGGTTTCTTGCGAAGATGGGGAGCGATGTTATCTGTCTGAGGTGGAGTGGAAGGTCGTTTCTTGCGGAAGGAGAAGGAGAGGCCTCCTGATCTGGTCTTTCTGGTGCAGGGGACCATGGCGTAGGAGAGCTGGGCTGATTGTAGGGTCCTTCGGGGTGCATGGAATTTGAGTCGGCTTTTCAGGTATGCTGGTCCGGTGACGTGGAGGGCCTTGTGAGCGTGAGTTATCATCTTGAAGGTGACTCTAGCTTCGATTGGGAGCCAGTGGAGTGTGCGTAGGTGCGGGGAGATGTGGCAGTGTCTTGGCAGGTTGAGGACCAGTCTTGCAGCAGCGTTTTGGATGTTCTGTAGCTTGCGGGTGAGATTTTTGTTTATTCTGCATAGAGTGCGTTGCCCCAGTCGAGCCTGCTGGTCACCAGGGCGTGAGTGACGGTCTTTGTGTGTTCGAGGGGGATCCATTTGATGCTCTTACGTAGGAGACAGAGGGTGTGGAAGCAGGAGGACGAGATAGATTTGATCTGGCGGTCCAATTTGAGCTCTGAATCCAGGATGATACCCAGGTGGTGTGCGTGGTCCGTGGGGGTGGACGCGGGGCCACCAGGTGTCGTTCCAGGCATCTGAGTTTGGGCCCATGATGAGTACTTCCATTTTGTATGCGTTTAGTTGTAGGCAGCTGTTTTTCATCCATTTGGCGATTGCTTCCATGCCTTCTGGGAAGTTGTGTTTGGCGGTGTTCAGTTCGCTGGATAGGGAGAGGATGAGTTGGGTGTCATCTGGGTATGACACAATGTTGAGTCCATAGGTTCTGACAATGGGGTCGAGCGGAGCCATGTAGACGTTAAAGAGCGTAGGGCTTAGAGAGGACCCCTAGGGGACTCCCCAGGTGGTAGGTGTAGGGTCCGAGAGGAGAGGGGGGAGTCTGACCCGCTGCGTTCTGCCGGAGAGGAAGGAGCGGATCCGAGGGCCTAGTCTTGGATCCCCGCGACGTGGAGTCTGCGTATTAGGATGCGGTGAGGGACTGTGTCGAATGCCGCTGAGAGGTCGAGGAGGACGAGAGCTGCTGTTTCTCCTTCGTCCAGTAAGGTACGGATGTCGTCTGTTGCAGCGAGGAGGGCGGTTTCTGTACTGTGTTTTTTTCTGAATCCGGATTGGGAAGAGTCGAGAATGTTGTGCTCTTCAATGAATGTGGCTAGTTATCGGTTGATGACTTTCTTGATGACTTTATCTGAGAGCAGGAGCAGGGAGATGGGTCTGTAGTTTTTGAGGTCGGGGTCCACCGAGGGTTTCTTCAGGAGGGGGTTGATCTCAGCGTGTTTCCAGTTGTCAGGGAATGAGGCGGTTGCCAGGGAGCGGTTGATGGTGTGGCAGAGCATGGGTGCAATGGTATCGGCGGCTGTGTTGAAAATGTGGTGGGGCAGGGGTCCGTGGGGGCCCCGGAGTGGATTGACTTCATCGTCTTCATTGTGTCTTCGGTGGTGAGGGCTGTCCAGTTGTTGATCGCTGGCTTCAGAGTGTCGGGGTGGTTGGTGAGGGTTCAGTGTGTTGGTTGTCTTTGTCGAAGTTGTTGTAGATGCTCTTGATTTTGTGGTGGAAAAAGGTGCGGAGTTTGACACAGAGGTCTTCTGAGAGAGGGATGGCGGTGGACTCACTGGTGGGTTGGGCGAACTCCTTGATTATGTTGAAGAATTCTTTGCTGTTGTATGCATGAGTGGAGATGCTGTTGTTTGCATGAGCGGAGATTCTGTCTTCAATAGCTTTTTTCCTCGTTTTTCTGATGAGTTGGTGGTGGACGTTGGTGGTGGCTCTGAAGTTGTTGTGGGCTTCTGTGGATCTAGTGTTCCTCCAGGCCTTTTCGAGGCGGCGGCAAGTGCGTCTGAACTCTCGAAGTTTGGTGGTAAACCATCTAGCTTTCTTGGCATGGGTGTTGTTGTTTTTCTTGAGGGAGGGCTATGGGGTTGGTGCTGTCGCAGATCCATCTGTGGAGGGTTTGGCCTGAGGTGTTGGCGGCGTCGTTTTCTGCGATGGTTGGAGTGGAGTTCCTGAGTGATGAGGTTAGCTAGACGTCGGTGATTCTGGTCCAGTTTTTTTCATGGGAGCAGGTGCTGGTGTCTGTGGATGGTGGGTGTTCTGAAGGTGAAGTGGACACATCAATGGCCAGTTTGGTGATGTGGCTGAAGGTGATGGGGTTTCCTGTTGTGAAAAGGGGGTTGAGGGTGTGTCCTGCCGAGTACGTGGGTTTGGTCACGATCTGACGAAGTCCAATGTTGTGGAGGGTGTCCAGGAGAGATGTGGTGCTGGGGTCCAGTTGGTTGTCGAGGTGGAAGTTGAGGTCTCCCAGTAGGATGTAGTTGGTGGACGCGATGGTATGCGGGGAGATGATGTCCATGATGAGGATGGAGGTAGGGCTGGCCAGTATCTTGAAGTGAAGGTGTTCCATCAGGTCTGTGGGCTCGTTGGGGGGTGTGCTTAGGTGGAGGGTGGATTTGTGGACAATGGCGATCCCTCCTCCCGGGCGGGTGGGACGGTCCCTCCTGGACATCTTGTATCCTTGGGGAATGGCAATGGCAATGGCAATGTCCGGTCCTGAGGTGGTGTTGGTAAAGGTTTCGGTAAAGAATGCTACGTCCGTGGTAGTGCTGTCGAGGAGGTCCTAGATTTCGGTGGCGTCTTTGTGGAGGGATCGAACGTTGAGGAGGATGCATTGCAGGATCTTCGGTGCGGTTGTTTTCTTGCGGGCAGATTGCGCTGGGTCAGTGGTCTTGGCGGTGCTGCAGGTGTGCCAGAAGAGGTGACAGCTGAAGGGTCCGTGGGTGTCGGCTGGTGATGCTAGTTTGCAGTTGTTGTTGCGGCCTGGGTTGAGAGTGTGGAGTGCTGCTGGATCGTAACGTTGCCGGTGCAGAGATCCAGGGTTCCTGGCACTGGTCGCAGTTAGGTTGTGGACAGGTGCAGACGGGCTTGCCTGTGGTGCACTGGTGCATGGCTGCTGTGAGCGAAACGTAAGGGGCATCGATCGCACCAATATCTAGCCTGAAGGAGCTCCGAATGCGCTGGAGGGTGCGTGTCAAAGGGAGAGGCCTGGACGTGCAGCTGCAGCCGGGGACTGTCGTGAAGCCCAGGCCGCAGGACGGGAGTGTGATCCGGAGGGTAGCGGAAAGTGAGGCGTACGCTTTGACGGACTGTGGGTACTGGGAGCGGAATACGTCTGTTCCCAGCAGGAGTACCCAGTGATTCATTCTACCTCCCCCGAGGCATGCACTGTCTGCAGAACTTGTGGGACGCCCAAGGGGCTGGTCCGGCCCTGAATCGGAGTGGATGCACCTATGAAAGAAATAGAGGAGGGAGCGGCCTGCACAAGAGTCCGTAATCAGAGGCAGCGGTGTGGAAGTGCCCACCTTGAGACCTGAGCGACCCGACTTTGAGCCTGTGTTAACAGTTTGGTGTGCACTGGTGCCGAGAGGGGCCTACGCGCCCCGGGGAGGGGAGGCTGGGACCTCAATTACCACACAAGCCTGCATGAAATGACCTGAATATACAGACCCAATAGCGCCTTTCATTGAGAACCTTGCAGAGGCGATAGATTACAGTGTCAACACTGTCAAAAGTGACCTGGGGCACAGAGCAGCGATCGGGAAGGCCCTCACTGGACCGGAAAGTGCTTAACTTGAAGTAGCAGGTGGATACAAATTTTTCCCAGGGCCCCAATCGATTTCATTTACGGCAACTGCGGCTATACTGCTTCTGAACAAGACGTAGCCTAGGGCCACGGCTGCGGCTAAGCACAGGCCCAATAACTGATGACCCCGAGAGACTGAAAGAGGGTGCGCGGAGTGAAAGTGTGTCACTGGTGCTGCAGTGCACCTTTATTGGCTGTGCATCAACGGTCCAGGGCCCCACAATCTTCAAGTCAGCAGCGCGACGGGAAAACCAGCAGGCCGCGTGTGGAGTGTGATCTCTGGCAGGGACTACCGACCGGCACAGCACTCCTCGAGCAAAGATGGGGGTAGGGGCCCACGCACGTACTCACAATAATGCTGAACAAATACGCCTATAACAAAGACTTTCCGGCTCTGCCGTAGTGCAAAGACTTATCGAATAAAGACTCTGACCTGGAGGGAGCGACGAAAGTCTCGTTGGAGGATATCATGTTGGCTCTCACGAATGTACAGTCAAGGGTGGGATCCATTTCCACGGATGTCTCCTTCCTGAGGGCAGACTTTCAAAAGATGACTGCCAGGGTCACGGAGGTTGAACAAGTGATGAAGTCACTGTCGAAGGACACCACCGCACTGCTCCAAAGGGTCAGCCATTTGGAAGCAGAAAATAGACTTATGGCGGAGAAGCTGGACGACCAGGAAGGGTGCCCTAGGCGCAACAACATCAGAATTACAGGTATTCCCGAAAGCGAAGGGAGTCAAGCCATGGATCTTTATGTTGAGGATCTCATAAAAACTAGACTTCAACCCAGTGGACTTTCGAATTTCTTTCCTGTGGAGAGGGCACACAGAGTGGCGGGGGTAGGCCCAAGCCTGGGACTCCCCTTGACCCGCCTTGGCCCGTATTTTCAATTTCCGCAACAGGGATGTTACACTGCAAACAGCGAAAGTGGCTCAACCACTGCGCATCCAAACTCGATGGTGTCCTTCACAGATTACACGGCGGCAGTAATTAAGTGTCGCAGGTGCTTCTTGGAGATAAAGAAAGAACTTAGACGCAGGGAACTACCATACGCCATGCTGTTTCCGGCGAAGCTGCGTGTAGTGGCGGGTGGTAAAACCTGGTTTTATGAGACACCGGAGGAAGCCCACGACTGACTCGAGGGTTGGCGATGAGTGGAGGGATCCAGGCGAACGGAGAGATGACCGCATCAACGCAGAGAAGAAGGGATTCCATGGAGCACTGAAGGGAACAAGAGGAGGGACATACGCAACGAACGGAGAACGCAGACTGAAGAACAGCGACCTTGCACGATGGGGACACGCCCGAACTGAGAGATGTCTTGGCGGCTTAGCCGCACATCAGGGGAGACTCTAATGCATGGCCGAGGTGCGAATAACGTGCTCCTCCCACTTGGAGGTGGTGGGCCAAGGACCGGAGCAGCAAGATTGAACAATTGACTGTAGCACGTCCTTGTGGCTATTCTGTCTTTAAGGAGGGGATGTTCTGCGGCGCTCCACGGACTTCTCCCCCCCCCCCCCCCCCCCCCCCACACGCAAGTACTGTTGATGGGATTGAAGCACTCTGCAATGTTGGGGTGGCGGATAGTTGGGGGTCCGTCTGGCAGGGAAGCAGGGAGGGGGGTAGTAGAGGGGGGTTGTTTTTCACTCTTGGTTTTTTGTGGTTTTTGTTATTTTTTGTGGGCTAACCAAATTATGATGCGTATGCGTGTACAGACAGATTGGATAAGGTCTTTTTTACAACAGATAGTGGGTTGGCTGAGGACACAAGAAAGACCCATACCAACTGTCTCCAATCATGGACGCCGAAAACGACCCCATGACGGCCATTCCTTCACACTTAGATATTTGAATCGGGTGGGTTGGGAGGTGGGGAGGTGGGTGGCAGTGTGGGGAATGTTACGTTGGTATCTTCTGTTCTTGGTTGAAATGAATATAACGGTGGACATGGCACACTTCAGGTATGTGATTAAAACAATTTTCTGGTTACACTATGCAAATGATCTTGAGACAATGCAGGCTGCTCATGACGGAAAGGGATGATGCAAGCACGTCAAGAGCCTAATTCACAGATGCCCCAGGTGTCCCCGATCACCCCTTAATCACTGCTTACATGGAACGTACTTGGACTGGGAGATAAGATAAAGAGGGGTCGTGTTTTACAATATTTAAGGAGGTGTGCACCGGTGGTGGTCCTGCTGCAGGAGACGCACTTGGTGGGCTCGGCTTGCAGGGCTATGGACCGCTGGGGGTTTCGAATGGTGGTGCATTCGGAGTTCTCTTCTGGTTCACGGGTGTTGGTATTTTAGTGCATAAACAGTTTCCTCTAATAATAACGCATACTCGGACGGATGACCAGGGTGGTTTTGCGGCTATTACATGTCAGTGGGAAGGGAAACTGTTCAATATAGTGTCAGTATACATCCCTCCGGCCCTTCACTCAATGGCCCTCCCAGCGCTTAGCGCATTTCTATTAGGTCTCCCTGCAGGTATGATTCTGGTGGGTGGGGACTTTAATGCTGTCATTGATGGAACCAGAGATCGATATCCCCCCAGGCAGAACGCGGCGGGCACTACTCGCATGGAGGGATTTCTGAATGCCCTAGGGCTTACGGATGCTTGGAGGTACAGACATACAGAAGCACGGCAGTACACTTATCAGTCGGGGGGTATACAACAGCCTCTCCCGCATCGACTATTTTTTCACAACCGCGGACAGTCTCACGAATGTGGTGGACGTTGAGATCCGTCCCAGGAGTATTTCGATCACTCGCCATTAATATTAACATACACAAACCATCATAAAGCAAGGAGGCGAGTCTACCCCGTGTATCCAGGGTATGTGCATATCCCTAAAATGTCAAAAGACATAGTGGCAGCAATGCGTCATTACTTTCAAGAAAACGATTCCTCAGTCCAGTCCCTTAGTATTCTTTGGGAAGCATATAAAACGGTGGTCCGTGGTTGGGCCATTTTCTCTATTGTAGGTCATAAGAGGGGGAATCAAGCTGAGCTAGACACTATAGAATGCAAACTGAGTAATGCTACTGATCAACACGCACAGAACCCGTCACCAGAGAAATCCCAAACCTTGCGTGCTAAACAATGTGCATTTAGGGAATACCAGCTAGAGGCGACTACGACTAGGACTCGGATGCAAGCTACGCGAAATACGATATATGAGATAGGTGATAAGGCTAGTAAACTCTTAGCCTGGCTTGATAAAAAGGAGCGAGCGCAAAGAACGATAGCGCAGTTACGGATGCCGAATGGCTCCTTGGTGACTGCGCCGGAAGAAATAGTGAATACATTGGCCGGGTATTACGAGCGGGTATACGTGTCACAGATGACTATAGAGACAATCGAGGCTCAAACATACATTAGGGATATTAATATGCCTAAATTATCCCAAGAAGAGGCCCTCACCCTGGAAGCCGATCTAACAGTTGAAGAACTGCAGGCGGCTATCTGCTCCCTGCAATCGGGGAAAGTGGTGGGACCTAATGGTTTACCAATTGAACTTTATGAAAAGACTGCCACTACGACTGCCCTTTATCTTTTAAACATGTATCTTGAGAGTCTGGAGGCAGGGGAGCTTCAACGAGATCTACAAATGGCCACTATAGTCACGATCCCAAAACCCAGTAAACCCCCCCGAAGAATGCACCTCCTACCGTCCGATATCGTTGATTAATGCCAAAATCTTAGCCAAACTTTTGGCGACACGGTTGACCCCACATCTTACGACCCTAATTCACCCAGGTCAATCTGGGTTTGTGCCTAATAGGAGCACGGCTCTCAATTTGCGGCGGCTAAATGGAGTGTTGGCTCGTATGTCCTATATTCAGGAACCAGCGGTTATCCTTTCCCTTGATGCACGGATGGCATTCGACATGGTGGAGTGGCCATATCTTTTTGCAGTCCTTAGGCACTTAGGCTTTAGCCCGAAGTTCTGTGCTTGGGTACGACTATTATACACTAAACCTCTAGCACATGTAGCGGCCAGTGGACATATATTTAGAGACTTCCCGCTGACACGTGAAACGTGCCAAGGGTGTCCATTATCCCCGCTACTCTTCGCACTTGTGTTGGAACCACTGGCGGCATGGATCAGGTGGGAGCCTATGATTTGAGGGCTCAAATGGACACCAAACTGGGAAGACCACATCTCCCTATATGTTGATCATGTGCTGCTGTATCTGACATCTTCTAGGCGCTCCATCTTGGTGCTCTTAAATATTTGTGAGATTTTTGGTCGGGTATCCGGATACACCATTAATTGGTCCAAGTCGGTGCTATTTATATTACATGGCCCGCCGCTTTCAGGGGACCGCCCGTTGCAGATAACTGAGGCTACCTTCAGATATCTGGGCATTCACGTTCTGCCCAAACCTGCCAAATTCTTTCAGAGAAATCTTGGGCCCCCCATGGACCGGTTTGGGCACGATACGACGGTGTGGCTCAATTTACCGTTGACAATGCTGGGAAAGGCAGCACTTTTTGAAATGATGGTGCTCCCATGCTTTCTGTATGTTTTAGAGAATACCCTGTTTCGCGTACCTCTGAGCTATTTCAAAACAATTGCATCGGAAGTTTCCGGTCTGATCTGGGGGAATAAACCAGCGCGCATTGCGCAGGATAAGTTGGTCAGGGGCTGGTACAATGGCTGTATAGCCCTTCCAAATATACAATTGTACTACTGGGCGACCCAGTTAAAAGTAATTAACAGCTGGATGCACACACTCCAGACAGACCCAGTGTTTCAGGCGGATAGGCAAGGACTAGGGGAGGAAGGGGTCCTGTCTGTACTGTATAACAAAAACAAATCCAGACTACTGATTGGGCTATGTTGGGACGGGAAGTCTCCTGCATGTCTCTGGAGAGAGTGCTTCCCCTGCCTTATGCTAATCTCCAGGCAAGTCACTCAAAAGCTACTGTATGGTTTCTAGATCCCTACCTCAGTGAGCATGACAATCATACATGTCCACTGAGGGTCTCCCTGTTTACATGGATTGAGACCCTAGAGCTTGGCTCTGAGGTCGAGGGGGCATGCCTAGTGCACCCCTATTTTTCAGAGAGTGGCTACTGCCCTCTCTATTAAGGTTGTGGTAGACTGACAGTGGTGGCAGCAATAAATCTATAGTCAGGAGGGGTGAGTCCCTAGGCACCCTCCTGACCAAGTCTGTGCAGTTTGCCATGCCTGTTGGCCTGTTGCCTTTGTCTGACTGATGTGTGTTTGAGAGCCCCTGGGTGTACATGGGAAGAATGGTGATTTGAGCCAGTGTGAGGAATGCGAGCTGTCCTGCTGGACATCCCAGCTCCCCCGTCCCCCTCCCTATTTCCTTGGAAAGGCCTGGTGGGCTGGGGGAGACACTCAGCTCTTATCTGGGTTTAGCTGCACTAACTTTGTGGAGAGAATCCTCCCCCACTGGTCAGGGTCTCCTGGGCTGGAGTTAATTAAAATTCCTCTCTAGAGGGTTGCGCAGCCTGATACCAGAACACGACCTGCTACATGCTTTACCCATGCATTGAACACGCGGTGAATGGTCTGTGATTGGAGGTGTAAAAAGTAGCAGACCCTTTGATTGGATGAGCCTAGCAATCAGAGGTGATAAAAGTCTGGCCTGAGTGGTCAGCTGTTGTTCAAAGACTGGGCTATGACAGAGAAGATAGCCAGGCACGGACCCCGCGGTGTGAAGACAGAAGATAAGACTCTGTTCACTGCGGTCTGGAAGGAAGGCAACATTAAGGACCAGCTGTTTGTGAGGCTTGGATGAGCGTTCGCTTTGGACCAAGAAAATTACAGACAGCTGCCCAGTGTGGGAAGGAAGCTTGCGGCACATCACCAAAGGTGTGGGAAGGAAGCTTACAGCACATCACAGAGGCTGGTGGAAAGAAGCTTGCAGCACAGGACGAGAGCCAGAGAGAGGAGGATGCTTGATTCTAGTCTTTGAAGGTTAGATCAAATCCCCTCTAGGCTCCTCCCTTGCGCTGTGGGAGCCTGTACAAGCAGTAACTGGGAAGAGAGGCCAGTGAAGCAGACCCCCACCTTACTTTTTGTGAACTCTGAGGGTACCAGGGTGAACTGGCACTCTGTCCAGCCACTACCCTTCTTCAGCTAGCCAGTGGCTACTGGACTAGTGGGACTCCAGTAAACAGTGCCAAGACATCCGGCACCTCTGATCAGATCCCTGACACCACTAGAGCGGTGTCCTCACTCACAATGGGAGGGCACTTCTGTTGCTTTGGGTGGGGGGTTATGGGGCTGATCACGACCATTTGACTTCGCATCATATGCTGAAACTATATCCTTTCAATACAAAGTTTGGTATCAAGGCTCTAGTGAATGAGAACAGCCCTGTGTAACATGATCTGTAATATGCAATGCTTACTGTGTGTTTTCATGTTAACTGTGTTTTTATAGTACTTGGCGTCTAGGCGCTATAATACTGTTTGGGGTCAGAACTCTGCCCCAGAGGGTTGTAGAGACTTCTGGTTTTCACTGTTTATTCTAGTTTTATGTGTAGAATAATTATCTTATGTGTATTAAAGTACTTTTCTTTTATAAAAAGTAAAGCATTGACTGGACATTGAGTTTATCAGCTGGTGGTACGGTTTACACTGTATTCTGAATGTCTAACCCCACCTCACCTCCTTGAGTAAGCCTTGGACTGCTCTGTCTCGCTACCCTGAGAGAGTCAAGTGCTGGAGAGGAGTACTTGGTTATCCAGTTTTGGGTCCCTTGGTACTGAGGCCCCAGGACATCAGTGAGGGAACACTCCAGTTGATGCGATTGGAGCGCAGTTACCCCTGAGTGCCCTGGTGCCCAGGAAGCCGGGTCTAACAGGCCAACAGCACACACGGTTCACATAGGGTACGAGGCGCATGCCAGGCTGGAATGGCGGGGGGTCATCACACAAATGACATCACTCTGGACTTCTCAGCGGCTTGGACAACTTAGGAATAGTAAAGGATTAGACAAATGGGATGCGATAGACATTTCGAAGGTGGGTGATCTCTGGGAAGAAGGGTGAAGTAGTCCTGTTTGAACAGCTGCAGGTCCAATATGAACTTGCCTCTACCGAGGTTTGTATATACACGCAGATCAAACCTTCACGACAGGCGGTATGGCCCTCCGGCACCATCGTGCCAGACGCTACCCCGCCCAGAAGATAGGTTGTTGACTGAATATATGCAAAAAAGGGCCACCTCCTTCATTTATCGTAAGTTGGTAAACAACCTGCCTGACCCCATGCTGGCACTTAGACAGAAATGGTCCATGGACTTGGGGAATTTGATGACACGGAGTGGCAGGAGGCACTATCGTCTCCTCGGGAGGTTGCAATACCTGCACGTCTGCGGTTGATACAACTCAAAGTGCTTCACCGCACATACTACACCATATTGACCTCTGCAAAATAGGGACGGCTTCACATCAATTCTGTCTGCAAGACTGTGGGGAGGAGGGTATTTTCTACCATACTATTTGGGAATGTCCAAAGATTATGGCGTACTGGGTCAAGATAATGAGGACTGTATCACAAACTGTGGAGGTATCACTGATCCCAGAACCAAAACGATGTTTGCTAAATATGTGGGAGCCAAATGACCTAACCCTCCCAGCGCAGGACTGGGCAACACTGGGACTCATGTTTGCTAAACGGAATATAGCGAGGAGGTGAGGGTCAGGAGAGTCACCTACATTGCAAGAATGGTGTAAAGACATGGATGAAGCTATGGTGGCGGAGAGGGCGGCATATGTGCATCGGGGATGTCCTCAAAAGTGGGAAATAATCTCGGGAGGCTGGAAGAAATTCAGAGTGTATATATGTGAATCACCAAGACTGGAGACTGATCAACTGTCTGATTGGGGGTTGGGGGGGTGGGAGTGGGGCAGGGTTGTTGTATTGTACTGTCGCTGTGGTCGTGCCTGAAGTCATGTATAATTATTTCATACGTGATGTGAAAGGTAATAGTGCAACAGGCTGCTAATCATTGTGTATGCCATGATATTTTGCGATGCCCAACGTTTCAAATAAAAATATTTTCCAAAAAAATGTGTGGTGTGCTGCATGAGTTTTATTCTGATGAACAAAGAACGGGGCATTGGGTGAACAGGATAGCATTGTCTGTTGATCACGTTTGTCTTGCACTAATGGCTGTTGATACGATTTTTCTTCACCTTAATTTTGAGCAAGGATGGGGAATGGTCAAGGAGCCCAAAACACCACTCCTTCCAATTTGAGGTTTTTTTTTAACCGAAAGAGAATATTGTGTTTTTATAGTAGTCCTGTTTCACTTTCCATTCTCACGAGAAGCTAAATGTCTTTTGTCAGAAGTGAATGGTATACCCAGAGAAGTAAAATACAAATAAGATTTAGTCTTAGAAAAATGAGTTCGGCTAATACATATAAAAATACATTACCTGTTTTTAGAATAAACGTTGACATTCTTGTGATAAAGCAGGTGAGAGGCAAAATAGGACGTAGACAGGATGCAAGAGAGACTGGAGAATACAGAAAATAGTCTAAAGAATATTAACCAGGGAAAATGGTAGTTTATGTGGTTCATAATGTGGCAATTAGTTGTATACATCAACAACCATTTGTCTGTCCCTTTAAACATCACTGGTGGCACCGGTTAAGGCTGTCCACTTTTTTATCCCTACTTCATATGGTGCAGTTTCTGGTAACATTACAAAGCTGTCTAGAGATTCATTTGCTGTTGTTAGCACACTGAAATGAAATGAAAAGAGTCTTGTATTGCGCGACTAAGCCCGAAGGCGTCAAGGCCACTGCAAATCCAAAGTCTAGACATATGCAAATGTTGGTTTGGTCTCAACCTCTGTTCCATTTAGTGCAATGCATGCAATAGAAGGTATAGCTTTGGAATTCAGCGTAGCTTTGGGTTATGAATTGAAAAGTGAAAGAACTTAAATTCTTCACCGAGGCCTACAGAAATCCCAGAAAACTATTATGACAATAAATTGTATATCGGAATTTGGTTTCTTAAAAAATATGCAGATTTAGGATATTATGTTTATGAAGTTAGTTTCCTAAAGAAATGGGAACACCCATCATTGACATTACTGGGTCGAAGTAACCTGATGAAGACGGATCTTCTACATAAAATCTTATGTCTATTCCTGGCCTTACCAGAGAATGTCTTGCATTTTTTTCTGAACATTTTTTTTTCTAAAAAGGTTAGACTCCTAACTTATCTTGTCTCACAATAAGCAGAGACCTGCAACCAGCTTCTTTCAGCTGCCCTTGACTCAGGGAAGCTGGGCACTGCCTACTTTTCAGTATTATTAACACTAAAAGTCTTGCAATGCAGATGCAAGATATACAAGTTCCTGACCCGTATAAATGTAAATTTTAATGAATCCACACTTTGTTTTGCCAACTCATTGTGACATCCCAGACACGCTAGATTTATTATGTAATTTGATCTTTGCCAAGTATAAAGTGACATATGTAGAAAATAAAGATATTGACAATACATGATTTTACTCCTTTGTGGCAGAACACATTGTTTCCTGTTTTTTCTTCACCCATTTTGCCAGACAGAATGTAGAGCAATTTTACTTCCAGAGCAAACAGGTTAAGTATGACTGATTATGTTATTAGTTACTTCAGACATCCGAGTAGAGTTTATTTTCCTAGCTATTTTGGAAGCTTGATTGCATCTGACCTGTCACTGGCGAGATTCCTAGCATCCAGAAATACATACATGGATGTAGGAAGTTCTTAAGCTCTACTGTGGTTACTCACGTATGCACTTGTCACATGATACTAATATAGATATATAATTATGTCTGGCGTAGGTTCAACAAAGAAGCCTTTGTTGCTTCTGGAAGCGACGTTGCTACATAATGGCATGTGTTGCTGTAGATACATGTGCTCTGCATACTGCTGCCACCTAGTGTCAAGCTTGGACACTTGCCAGTTATTTTTCTTTGAAGAAGTCTTTTGAATCATGCGGTATATAGTGACTTGTCCCTTAGCTGGAAATCCGCATGTGCATGACTCCATATTTGATTTGTTTTTTATTTCCGCAATCCGGTTGCGGCGTGCATGGCTGGGGCTTCAAAGTTCGACGCGTTTCTTTGCTTCTGTTTGGACCCAGCAAGTATATTCCTCGACTCTGATATCTGGAAAATAACAGAAGTTGCCTTTTTAAGTCTCGGCTGGCGAAAGCAGCGCATGCGTTGCTCTCGTCATACGAGGGCTTCGTGGAATCAATACAGATTCCGAAGCTCCCGTAGGCGGAGTTGAGGCCCCGCCCATCTTCCTCATTCGCTGGCATCATCTTCCATGCAAAACGCTGGCTTCTGAAAGTAAAGCATGCTTCCCAGTCCCTCCTTGTCTCTTTTTGGCCCTCCTACCGGGATTGGATCGTTTACTGGCAGCTTGTTACTATCGCCTTTAATTACAGGGTGAGGACTTTTTTTGTCATTCCGTCTGGAGCAATTTTTAGGTCTCGCGACCTATCGATGCGCGCAAGCGCATCGAGCGGAGCGAGAATTCAAGTAGCCAAAATCCTCGTCAAACCAAGGGCTTTCTGCTGCGGTTTTGTTTAAGTTCACGTGAATCACGTGATCAAACAAGCACGCGCATCAGCCTCCCTCCCTCCTAATTGCATTTTTTTAACGTCAGCCGCACAGCACATCAAAGGGCTTCGCCCAGCGTGCGCTCTGCGGCTTCTCGGCTTCTCCTCCCCTAATTAGTCATGGCTCAGTTTCCCGGCGCACGCATTTGTTGACATTTTTTTCGCCGCTCTCCCCACTCGACCCCCTCCCCTGCCCGCCGTGTCGCATTTCTCCTCCCCCCTCCCCTTCTCTGCCTTCCATTCCGTCTTGTTTTAATTTATGTTCCTTCGTCCACACTAATTTTTGCTATTATTTATAAGTATTTAGTTTTGCAGCACAATATCATTGGTGCAACAAGGATATTGTGCTGCAAAACTAAATACTTATAAGGTCCCACAAGCGAGACCTATTGGCAATGCCAATGCTTGTTAACTTTGAAACTGAGCGTGGCGCCGCTTCATGGACACTGCACTCTGATTATTTATATATTTCTTAACTTTAGCACTGAGCACAGCGCCCACTTCAAAAGGACACCGTGCTCAGTGTTAAAGTTAAGAAATATATAAAGAAGCCGAGCGCGGTGTCCGTGAAGCGGCTTCTCGCTCAGTTTTATACGTAAGTATTTGCAATGCAATTGGAAAGATTACATTGCAAATGCTTGTTTTAAGTACAGCGTTTGCTTAGTGTGTGACCTGCTTCTAGGCACTCCCCTTTAGACAGAAAATGTACTGATGCTCCGAAGGGAACTTGATTTGGACAAATGGCGGAGGGGAGGGGCCACATAGTATCCAGATGCCCTGGGTCTCAAGTCCACAAGTCAGTGATAGGCGCACATAATTCATGGTCACTTTCTTGTGTGGAGAATCTTTGTTTATCCTTTTAAACAAGTGTCCATGTCACTATGCCAAATGTGCCACGCCACGATGATTATTTGTGTAATTGTACGAGTGGACCTCTGAAGGGAATATTTACCCCTGCCTCTGTGAGTGCTTGCCACGCACGCCTACTCTATCCTGCCGGGTGTTCGTGTAAGTTGAGGAGGAAGTTGTCTAAGGTCATGTGGGGAGGGCGGGGGAATGAAAGCACGTTCTTCATAGAACGTCCGTCAGTGTTGCAGTTCTGCGTACACAGTAGAGTGGGGCGGCCTGGCACGTTCCTTTACCGGAATGATTTATGTCAGTAATAAGAGGGTATATGACACAGACTGCAAACTCACAGGCGATCACGGACTCTCTATATATTTCTCTCTCGTGCTCTCTATGTCTCCTTCTTTATCCTCTTTCGCTCTTTGTTACTTTATCTTTTCTTTCTACTCTCTTTGTCTGTATTTCTCCCACATCCACACGCAGCTGCCGTCAGAAAAAGGTCACAGCCAGGCACTTATAGGCAATCTTACAGAGAGGCATATGCTTCCATCCATACTGACACACACTTGCTGGTGGGCAGGCTGGCACGCTCTTCCAGTTTGAGTGCTGCATATTTCCATAGAAACGATGAGTGGCGGTTGCACCTGTGGCGCAGGAGCACAGGGCCCACAAAGGAGACAGGAGCGCTCGTCATGAGCATGGAAGAGGTTAATACCCTGGGGGACCCTGACTCGGATTATTAACCAACTAGGTCATCAACCCCAGATGACACAACCTATTATCAAAAGGTCATACAAAGGGCTGCTACTTTCCACAAGGTTGGCATACACGTTCTCCATGAGGATGGCAACTTCCTTTTGGAAACCTTATCTAAATCGCAGCGGACAGTGCAGTTTCTGCCCATGCACAAGGTACTGCTGAAGCTCGCCTTGGATACATTTAAAAAAAACATTCCAGGGCATGGTGGTCATGCTGTGGTAGATAAAAAAGTGCAAACCCTCCTCTAATAACCCTACTTATAACTGAGATTAAGTCATTCCAGATTATCTGGTAGTTCATACTGCACACAAGCACGATGATTCTCGTGGCACGTGCGATGCACCCGGCCCAATAAAGAGAGTCAAAAACTTGATTTCACAGATAAAAGGATAGCAGTCGGAGCTACCACCCATTGATGAATCACCAATATATCCTCTACATCCACTCTCTTATTTATCCCAAACTCCATACCACTACTATGATCCCTAAAATAACCCTTCTAGACTCTCTCCTACTTTACCCCTCCTTGCATCATCTGACACCTCTTTTACTATACCGAGCCCCCAAAACAAACTTTTCTAAACACTTCCCTCTGACTGTTTCCCTCCAAAAACCCTTTTTCCCTTCCAAAAGCCTCCTCCTACTGCTATGACGTTAAAAAAAATATATATATATATATAATAAAAAAATGTAAACAAATTCTTCACTGTTCTATCCCTCCACTATGCTTTTCAATCAAAATACCAGACTAACATGTTCACTTCTCAAATTCCATATTCCACTATACTAATTCACCACCACTCCTTTACGGGTTAAAGAGAAGCATGCTACTCGCCAATAAAGCGCTTCAACACCCCATCAGGGTTATAAGCGCTATATAAATGCAAACCTTTTGACCTTTTCTACCCCTCCCCAACACTTCTCAATCAAAATAACTAACATATCCACCACTCAAATTAATTTCATGTGCTACTCGCCAAAAAAGCGCTTCAAACAAGCCAAAGCCTGGAGCCCCCCCACGCGTGATCATTGCCCGCATTCTTAATTTTAGGGATAGAGACGCAATATTGCAGGTGGTACGAGTCCATGGGGACCTTCACTGGGACAATGCCATCATCTGTTTTTTTCCAGACTTTACGCTCCAGGTACAGTGCCAGCGGCGCTCCTTTGATGGTATAAAAAGGGCGCTTCGAGACAAGGGGGTGAAATATGTGATGATGTTCCCTGCGGGGCTCAAGGTCCTGGACGGGGACAAGGCCTACTTCTTCGACACGCCAGCGGATGCGGCCGATTGACTGGAAGGATGGCGCACGGTGGGCCGGCGGAACAAGCGACAGGAACTGCAGGTGGAGTGGGATGACCGGGGGGGGGGTGAGCCCGGATGCGGGGAGAGCTCCCAGAGACGACGAACGGCAGCGGGCGGAGTGACTTTGGTATGGTAGAGGTTTGTAAAATTACGTACGTGACCCTGCCTGATCCGTACCTTTTTACCGATGGAGGCGGGGGGTTTGGATCCCAGAGATTGGGGGGGGTCTGCCTCACTATGGGACCCTGTTGTGAGACATTGACTGAGGCTGCTCACGAATTCAGTTTTACAATGCTTGTTGTGCCGGGGATGGGGGGTATACTGCCGTGGGTGGGACACTGGGGGGGTCGAATTGCATGAGAGGGGGTGTGATCCGTTATGATACATTTGCTTCATCTTCCTTGGGTCAGCGGTTCCACGTTTCCTCTGATATATTTTTTGTTGTGCATTTGGGGTGACAGGCACTCTGCATTTTTCACTGGTGGGTGGTTGGAGGCTCACCTGGCAGGGAGGCTGGGAGGGGGGAATTGGGGGGATGGGGTGTTGGGTTTGTATGAGGGGATGGGGGAGTGTGTTATGGACAGGTTGGTTATGCTTATCGTTTTGTCAGTCCTTTTTGGGAAGCGGTGGCAGGCGGCTCAGGGCAAGGTAGTAGGTTCTATTCGTACAGCTGGCGTGACACAATCGCGGAATGGGCTCCCAGACACAGGTTAGGATTTGGACGTGGAACGTCAATGGCCTGTGCAACAAGATTAAAAGAACCCTAGTACTGCAACATCTGAAGCGACACTCCCATGACCTGGTTCTCCTGCAGGAGACGCATTTGCGGGGTAACAGATACCAGGCATTGGACCGTTTTCGGTACAAAATGGCTGCCCACTCGGGCTTCACGTCTAGCTCCAGGGGGGTGGGCATTCTCATATGTAAGACCTTTGCTGTTGTACTTTCTGGAAAGTGGATGGACGATTTGGGTTGCATGGTGGCAGTGGCGGGACGGACGGTTGTTTTTTGTTCGTGTTATGTCCCGCCGGGCCTACATACAGCGACCTATGCACGACTGGGCTCCTTCTTGACGACTCTTCCTCTGGGGACACTCATGGTGGGTGGAGATATGAATGCGGTCCTTGCCACTTATGTCGACAGATTGGGTGGGGGGCAGGGCTACCGGGGGGAGTTGGGATTGCAGGGTTTCTTGGAGTCTTTTTGCCTGAGCGACTTATGGCGGGTACATCATCCCTCCGCGAGACAATACACCATCTACTCGGCCAGGCATGGGTCCTTTTCGAGGCTAGATCACCTCTTGACACGTACTGATCAGTTAGGGGACTTCTCAGACCCCCACATCATGGCTAGGGGTCTCTCCAACCACTCGCCGGTGGGTGCAATCTTGAGAGTGCCAGTCGTCAATAAGGCCATGTTCCCGCGGATAGACCCATGGCACCTCCGTGATGATAAGCTAAGCGATAGGCTCAGGGAGGGCTCCCAGCTCTACTTTGAGGAGAACCAGGGATCAGTAGCATCCCAGATTGTACTATGGGAGGCGTACAAGACTGTTTTGAGGGGGCAGGCACAGGCCCTGATTGGGGCCAAAAAGAAGGAGGAATCCTTACGAATCAGGGGGCTAGAGGACTAAATCACAGAGCTGGAGAGGGGGAGGGGGAGGGGGCTGTGTCCTCACTAGAGAGTTTCCACGCTTTGGCACTTAAGCAGAAAGAGCTCAGGGTCCTAGCGGAGGGCGTGGCGTGGGCCTTTGCCCTGGCCACGCAACACCGTATATATGATGTCAGAGACAAAGCCTTAAAGCTCCTAGCGTGGTTGGAGCGTAGGGATAGAGAGCGCTAGTGGGTGGCGGTGGTGGGGAATAAGTCGGGCGCCCTTGTGACCACCAGTACTGACATCGCTGAGGCGTTCTCGACGCACCTTGAGGAGGTATATACACCGGTATGCACCAGGACGGAGCAGAATTGTGAGGAATTCCTCCGCGACATTGCGTTTCCCACTCTGTCGCAGTCTCAGAGTGATGCTCTGGAGACAGCTTTGTCCGAAGAGGAGATAGGGGCCGCGCTCAACTCCCTGCAGTCTGGCAAGGTGCAGGGTCCCAACGGGCTTCCAGTTGAGATCTTTAAGAGACAATCGAACATTGTTACAGGGCCCCTGTTGCGGATGTACTCAGAGGCGCGCCAGGTAGGCTTGTTACTTCCAGACCAGAGAGAGGCCACAATTGTGGTTATTTACAAGGAGGGCAAACCGGTTGATTGTTGCTCCTCCTACCGGACGAACTCACTCATAAATGTGGAGGCGAAGGTGTTAGTGAAGGTTCTGGCGGACAGGCTGCTCCCGCTACTGCCTGACCTGGTCCATGTAGATCAGTCAGGATTCATGCCAAGAAGAAGTACCAGGCATAACTTGCAACGTCTGTATGGCGTACTGTACATGACAGAGGGTATTGGGTACACACAGACGGCATTGATGGTGCTGGACTCGTCAATGGCGTTCGATAGTATTGAATGGCCATACCTCTTCATGGTCCTGGGGCGTCTGGGCTTCGGGACGATCTTTTGCAGCTGGGTGCACCACTTGTATGAACAGCCATTGGCACGGGTATGGGTGAATGGTATGGTCTCCAGAGCCTTCCAGCTCTAGCGGGGTACGAGACAGGGATGCCCCCTGTCACCCCTTCTGCTCACCTTGGCATTGCAGCCATTGGCGCATAGGGTCAGAAGGGACTGTTCTTTCCGGGGTCTGACTCTTGCCGATGACTGGGAGGAGCGTATTAGCCTGTATGCTGATGACATCAAGCTCTATATGGCTAGGCCCTACCAGTCGATGGCGCAGGCACTCCATCTCTTCGAACTCTTCGGGAGCTACTCAGGCTACAGAATCAACTGGGTGAAATCGGTTATCTTTCCCCTCTCGGGTCCTCCTTCGAGGCTACCGTCCAGATGTCCAGCAGTGGTGGTGAGTGATGGTTTCAGGTACTTGGGGGTGTTCCTCACCAGAGACAAAGCAGAGTTTTTTACCAAAAACCTTGAGCCCCAGTTGAAGCGTCTTCTCACAGATGTAAGCCACTGGCGCACGCTGCCTCTGTCCCTGATGGGTAGGTCCGCGATGTTCAAAATGTTGGCATTACCCCGCCTTTTATATATCCTGCAGAACACGTCGTATCCGACCTCGCTGGGATTCTTCAAACGATTCTTGCAGGTGGTGTGGATGCTTCTTTGGGACGGGGGTGCCCCTTCTGATCGCGATGCGCAAACTGACACGGGGGGTATACAACGGTGGGCTGGCCCTGCGGGATGTGCAGCTATATTACTGGGCATCCCAGCTACAGGTGGTGAACGACTGGGTGTATACAGATAGGGCTGAGCCGGCTTATAGAGCAGATCGTTTCGTGATGCTAGGTGGGAATTGTGAGTCTCTGTTCTACGCGAAGAAGACACGCACTGATTGGCCCTCCCATTCCGGAGTAGTAGCCCAATGTTGGAGAGAAGCGAATCGATCCCTAGGGTGGACGGGAACCTTGACGGGTCGGACTCGATTGTGGATTGGGGAGCAGCTGCGTGAGGTGGCTAGATTGGAGGGCTTCAGGGGCTGGCAGCTCATTGGCATTGATTACTTGGGGGATGAGTGGAAAGGGGACGCCCCACGCTCGTTTGCATATTTGCAGAAGGAATACGATTTACGGGACTCGCAGCGCTATTATTACATACGCCTTGTACACGCGCTGCCTTCCCGTATTCGCGGGGGCACCTCAGTCCCGGAATATTCCCCCATGGAGGATCGACTACTGCTGGATGCCATTCTGGACAAGCCCACGTCCACGATCTATCGCAAGTTAATAAACAACATGCCCGACCCGTTGGTGGCATTGAGGGCGACTTGGGAGTGTGACTTGGGCCCCTTGGAAGATGACGATTGGCAGGACGCCCTGCAGAGCCCATGGGAGATCGCAATTAGGGTCCGGTTCCGACTGATGCAACTTAAAATTCTGCACCGGGTGTTATACCCCGGTACCCCGCTGTATTCTTGGGGGGGGAGGGGGCAGTCCTCTTCGTGCGTGCGGGGATGTGGAGGGGAAGGGTCCTTCTATCAAATACTTTGGGAATGCCCGGAGATTGTTTCCTTTTGGACCAAGATCACTGACATAATGGCAGAAGTGGTGGGATCTCCGGTTCTGAGGGAACCCAAATGGTTGCTTTTAATGATAAAGGGGTCTACCGATTGGACCAGATATGAGGAACTCTGGTTGGCCATGGCAGAAGGAGTGGCAAAGAGGAACATTGCCAGGGCCTGGGGGGCGTCGGTTCCTCCGCAGTGGGACCAATGGGAGACAGACCTAGATTGTTGTCAGAGGGCAGAGGAGACCATTTATAAAAGCAGGGGGTGCCCCAAAAAATGGAAGAAGGACTGGGGGTCTTGGAGAAGGTACAGGGGAATGGGGGAGGCCTGGGGTAATGGGTTTTATTTTGATTGTCCTGATGCTGACTAAAAGTGACTATTTTTTATGTTTTACACTGCCTGTTTGTCCGATGCACTGTGACCAATGGATGAATTTGTCAATCGGTATAAGCACTGTTAATAAAAAGAGTTTTTTTTTAAAAAGCGCTTCAAAACCCCATCAGGGATAGCAAGCGCTATATAAACACAAACCTCTTTCCCTCTTCTATCCCCACCTACCTTTCTCTAACCAAATAACTGAATAACATATCCACCATTCAAATTATTCCATATTTCACTATACTAATTTTCAACACTACTTCTTTATGGGTTCCGGAGTAGCGTGCTACTCGCCAGAAAAGCGCTTCAACGTCCATCAGGGGTTACAGGTGCTATATGAATGCAAACATTTCTTCTGCTTCTATCTCTCCGCTATCCTTCTTACTCCAAATAACTGACTAATATGCACCACTCATATTACTTTCATATTTCACCATACTAATTCACCACCAATCCTTTATGGGTTTCAAGAGTAGCGTGCTTCAACACCACATCAGGGGTAACAAGCGTTATATAAATACAAACCTTTTTTCATCTTCTACCCTTCTGAATCCAAATAACTTACTAACCTATCCATCACTTAAAATTTACTTGCATGTTTCACTATACTAATTCAACACTAATACTCTATGGGTCCCGGAGTAGCGTGCTACTCGCCGAAAAAGCGATTTGACGACTCATCAGAGGTAGTTAGCGCTGTACAAATGCAATTACAATACAATACAATACGATGTTACGATCTATAAATCCATTACATAGACTTGTATCTAAATAGAGAAAATAAAGTATTAACAAACATTAGGTAAACGTGGTGTCTGCAAGTGACAGATGATTGACTCTTCTTTGGGCAGCAATAGAAAAAAAGGTCTGGAGGTACCAACACTAATTCATATTAGACCAACTTATACACCTCACAGATGAATTAAGTCCTGCATTGTTTTTATGGTCTAAACCCTGATGGGTTATTTTATTTCTTTAGGATGAATAGTGTTGGTCTTAAATACTGAAAGTCGATGTGTTTCGGCAGCGAAGTATGGCCTCCTTAGGACAATGTGGTACCAGAATCACCCATTCTTCAATTGGTTGCAACAGGAGTAAGGAGCCTTTCAGTTTGGAAACTCCAAGGGTCATTGCGGGCTTTAAGAGCAAATGTCAGTAGGGTAAATATGAAAACAAAAACATGACACAGGGAACGTGTGTCCTTCTAAGTTGTGATTGTTAGCTGAAATGGCATCCAACTCTTTTAAATGCTCTTTCAAACTGCATACGGGGTGCCTGGAAACAAAACTGGCTTGCGTCAGCAATCCTCAACCTTTCAGCAGTGATGGCCTCATGCATTGCCATAGTGCCCCCCGCCTGGCTGCACATGGGCCTCTGCAACAGTGCCTCTCTGCACACTGGTTCACAAGCGTATGGTCTATTGGAGGGTCTAGTGTGCTAAAGGCCAGCATCCATCCCTCTCTGCAGTGGTAGAACAGCCACAACCTGTTGCTGAGCAGTCATTTTTTAAACCCTATCCTGCAAGCCACCATAACCACAGATGCCTCTCAAGTTGGCTGGGGAACACATCTCACATTCACTACAGTGTATGGAGTGTGGGCTCGACATCAACAGGAGCTTCATATCACCTTCCTCGAGATGCTATCAATCCAGCTCACTATCAAAACCTTCCATCCCCTCATTTGGTGGCAAAGTCTTACTAGTCAAAATAGACATACATGATCGCTAGGTGTAAGGACAGGGTAGTACTTCGAACCAACCCGTAGCTCCATTTTAAGCAGTCAATAGAACTTCCAGTCTTCTTTCCCCAATCAGACACAGTAGTAGAGAGAGCACCACACAATCTAGATGTTAAACTGCGCTTGTATATTACCTTGACAGGACTAAGCATTTCCGTAGGTCAGACTAACTTGTTGTGTCCTTAACGAAGTCTATATTCAAAGCACTTATTGCTAGATGGATTGCTAAATGTACTCAAACCTGTAATCACAAAGCCAAGACGGTCCTTGCTTTTACACCTATGGCACACTCAACACAAAAGAACACTAGGACAATGGCCTTCCTAGGAAATATTCCCCTGGAGAACATATGTAAAGCACCCACCTGGGCAACCCGACACACATTTACCAAACACTACTGTGTGAACGCCTTCGCTACACAACAGGCAAGGAGGTCCTAGGGACTATATTTCAGACATCTGTGTCATCCACACGCTAGCCACCACTTGTAGCGGTTACTGCTTTACAGTCTATGAAGAGTATGCTTATCTACAGCAACACATGCTACGAATGGAAAATGTTACTTACCCTGTAAGCATCTGTTTTAAGAGTGTAGATTCACGAACCAGGAAGGCACTTATCCTGAACTAGGATTCATGCAATAAGGTAAAAACCATTAGGGTACACCTGTATGGTTTTTACTTTGCAGGGTACCACTTGGTATTAAAACTGAGTGTGGAGTATCGGAGAACAGGTACCCCAACCCCAATATGAGGCCAACCTGTTCTGCCTAGCGGCTCAACAGGCAGGACAGGTGTTGGATATACTGTAAGTCTATACACTTTGAATACACTAATGACATAGTGGCATAATACTTGCCACCCCCAATAGTTCATAGGTTCCCTGAAAAATAATAATATAAAATGTGTTATAAATCAATGCTCCTACTGACTGATAAACCTGCACCTACAGTCCTCAATCTTCGTTAAGAAAATTGCATGCTGTGTAATCGTGACATTGCACTCATGTATCACACACATACAACATTTTGTAGTGTCATGCTTTGAGAACCAGCTCACACACTTACCTTAAGTGAGGGGGATCTGGGCCCCATGTGGAAAGGCCCCATGAAACCCTGAAGTTATACTCTGAATGAGGAAAAGAAATGGTTGTCCCCCATAGTTGTAAACATTGCTGTTATAAGTCACTATACCCTCAATTACCAACTTACTACACCAAGGTGTGTTCTTCGCTGTCTGTCCAGACCTTTTAGGCAGGACACATCAACAAGTCCACGAGTGGAAACTCCACCCGCAGATCATACAATGGTTCTTTGAGCACTAGGGCACCCTGAATGCGAGTCACTTTGCCACTACTGAGAATGCAAAAGGTCTGCACTTCGCCTCTAGGTACCCACACCCGCGATCCTTGGGCAATGGGTCAATTGGCCAGAGATATTTGCATATGCTTTTCGGCTTCTCCATCTTATTTCCACAAGTGGTGGAGATGGTGTGCAAACCTCACAAACCCTCGTACTAGTAGCCCTGGGATTCTGCCCTATTGGTAAAGTCCATCAGCCCACACAAGAGGCTTACTAATCCCTAAGGCTGGCTCAGACATCTAGATCCCAAACAGTTAAATCTTGTGATCTGGCACTTTAGGTCTTAGAACGTGCTTACTTAGGTTTGCATGGATATCCTGTATGAGTCTCGTAGACCCACTACACATGCTTGCTACGCTGCCAAGTGTATATGATTTGATAACTAATGTACTAAAAACAACATTAGACCTCCACACACCTGCTGTTCAAAACATTACGTAATTACTTTATTTGTAAAAGGAAGGCTCAGCATTTACTTTGATATGCCTTAATTTGGTAGCAATATCCGCATACATGCAGTACAGGGAGCATTCCTCCTTTAGCCCCATCCCTGTGATTAAAAGCTTTTATTGAGGGCTTCAAAAGAGTTATCCCTCCAAGAGTCCCACCAGCTACATTCCTGACAGCTTTAATTCTCTACCTCCACACTCTGACGTATCCCAAACTTAATTCTTCTACAATGATCTCCAAAACAACCCTTCTAATATCATCCGTCACTTATCTCTCCTTTGACTCACCCCAAAACTAATTTCACTACTAGGCTCTCCCTAGCCCATTCCTACGGATTCTTCCCTCCATCTCTCCTTATACTCGTCCCAAACCTCATCTTACTACTATGATCCTCGAAATAAATACTTTCTAGACTCTTCCCTCTTCTATCTCACCATTCCTCCCATTATCCTTTTCCATCCAACTGACAGTCACATTTCCACCACCCAAATTAACTCAAATTGCACTACACTAATCCACCACTAACCCTCCTTTTTAGGTTTCGCCTGGCGATCCGCTGCGCAGCAGCGTTCACGCAGGCGAAATCTTTTGAGAATAGTATGTGGCTTTGTCCCGCCTCTGTCTTCCAGTGGCTAGCTCCATAAATGGAGGCTAGCCATTGGAAGAGAGAGGCGTCCGTCATTGTGCAAGGCGATTCGTGGGCGTTCCGTTGAATTTTTCTCATCCCGCCCCTTTGTTGCCATCATTGCGGCGGTGGGTGTTGTCTTATTTTTTTTCCCAGGATGTTTGCGGCCGCCATTTTTTCTAGGAGCTAGGGCGAGCGGGTGGGTTCACGTAATGCTCCTTTCTCGTCAGGAACCTTTTAGGCTTTGGTGAGTACTTGCGCGCCTTAATTTTGCTCTTCGTTTCTGCGCTTTTTGTATCCCGTGCATCCCCCTCCTTTCCCACCAAGTTTAGGTTGTATTCATTTTCCGACTGAACTTCGTATCCTTCCGCGCTTCCAATTCCGTTAACCACTTCTTCCTTTTCCTCGGTACTGGTCACATGGCTTGGTATCTTGCGTATCAGACAGACCCGGCATGAAGCCGGTGTGGGGTTCAGAGATTCTAGTGTGTATTAAACTGTATATACCATGCGGGCTTATTTCCCCTCTCTCTTTTGTCTGCGCACCTGCTTTCACGTTTCCAATGTTGGTAAGCGCGGGGTGTCTATTATCCATCAGAATATATCCCACCTGCTCGTAGTTAGGAGGCCTGTCCTTCCTAGGGCATAATGGCGCCGCCATAGAAAGAGCTTCCTGTCTGAAGCTCGAAATATGGCTGGCTCGGACTGTGCTATCTTGTTCCTCCGGCGCCTTATTCGCGGCACCTTGTGGACACTCTGATCTCTTACGTGCCCTCCATAACTGCCACTAAGGGGTGTACAAAGCCCCTGACTCCGTGCCATGCGAGGAGAGGCAGGGTAGAGTGGGAGTTTCTAGAACAAGGAGGCAGTTCACACGTAACAGAATGTGATATTAATTGTAATTTGGGTGGATGGAGTCACATTTGAACTGGAATGTTAATCTTCAACATGATGAAAGGCTGGGAGCACACACGTGAGGAGGTTCGTAGTGTGACGGAACGGAAGCTGGTTGTCTACTGTAGGCTGTCTTGCGGGGCACCAGGTTGATGTAGGCTCGATCGACCTATTGCGTGAAACCAGGCATCAGGCACGTGGTTTGTTTAGTGAAAGTGGGAGCCGAAGTTTTTTTCTGAATTGCAATATGGTGGTGGCTTACCCCCAGCAGTAGCAGTGATTGATATGTTGTTGCAGGGCAGGGTTTTAGACCTGGGCTTTGGTAGTACAGCAGGCTGGTTTACAGACAGGATACATGAGTGTGGTTGGAGGGGGGGCTTTCGTGCCCCTTTCCCCCCAAAATTTCAGTAAACTTATAGGATGAGGTTATACACTCCGCAGCTTTTCTACAGGGCAACACTGAGATCATTGAATATGCTCAATTACATACATCATTATCAAAGGAAACCTATAACGCTTCATTTTCTCGCTTCGACAAATACTTTAAGGTGTTGTGCATTTAAGAGCTGGATATGGATGTTTGTACACGTGATTCACAAGCATACATTTGTTTGATTACTACTTGGCAACCTAATGCTCATTAGTTGAGTGAACAATTTGTACGTCATTGTGGGTTGCTCCTATTAGAACAGTTATCCTACAAAAATAGTTTCTATCCCTTTAAGTGTAATTGGTTAAAAAGAAATTGATCTCTATGCATCAAAAGAGCCTTAATCTACCAGACTGCAAGTATCTTTCTATAAAGGGCAGTTTTGTGTCCCATGGTAGGTCAGTCACCTACACGGTTACGGCTTGCTGTGTTATCTTTTTTCTGGTACGTGGATGCCACTGGCCATGTATCATTGCACAATTTGCATTCGTTGATCGGTGTTGAGCCCTTGCCATGATGAAAATGCCTTCCAACTTTGTTGGAATCCACATATATCCCTGGCTAGACTTACTTTGTACAGCAGGACGTCAGTTACGTCTTCGCGGGTGTCTGATTGGATACTTGCTCGGCTTCACAAATCGTTCTTTCTTGGGCACCCCTTGTCTAACATGGTAGATTTGTACCCTGTCAGATCAGATGATTCCGTCATCATTGCGGCAACCTGTTGATGGCCTGTTGGTTGAAATCTGCCTTAAATATGCCCCCTTCCCCTTTTTAACAGTAGAACCGTCTTACTTGCACTTATGATCTGGGCATTATACTCTCTCTAGCCCTGGATACTCATATTTTACCTAAGGCCAAAAGGTTTGGTCTGTGATGCGATTGTGGGCCGCATTGATGCCAGTAGGGTAGCTTTTTTTTTGGTGGGGGGGCGCCAGTGAGGTGCGTGTAGTGTAAGTGAAGTATAAACATCCAGTGGCTTAATTGCACAATTCTGAAACCAGAAAATTTGGGATTAATCCCGGCGTCCCCCGCTAAGTTCACTTCCCTCCTTTATCTTAATTATCATATAAATGGAAGATGTCGAAGTACATGACATCTGGGTGTGTATTGTATACAACTTTCTCCTGTTTTATTTAATAGACTATAATGTTAATGTATAATAGGTACCCAGCCCAGAGTGCACTTAACTGACTTGCATTTCATTTCACTGTTGACGTTATCAGTGTGGGGTGAAGTGAATGTCTAAATTCTTGTTTGAAAACTATTGCGTTTAAAAAGAAAAAAACTTTTAAATGCATTAATATAATGTGGTCTAAGGTGAAACGGTTCTGCCTCTAACTAAATATACTTTTTGAATTTTGAAGGGACCTTATATTTTTACACTCTTGCTGCAAATGTTTTTTAAAATAATTGTGTTTATAAAGTTAGGCGGGCCAGGATAATCTAGTTACTTCCTCACGTCAACTGGTAGCCTTTAAATAAAGTCTTGCCTGTTTATTTAACCTGCTTCTAAATGTTAGTGCGCAGTCGAGAAAACAGCAGCCCCGAGAGGCTCAGCGCCGCAGTTGTTTCTTCAGGTCACCAGGCGGGGGACTCTAGCACGAGCGGGACTTCGACGAGCGGAAGCATTTGTGCCGGACCCACAAGGGTCCCGGGGGGCATTTTTATTACCGAGCCCAAGAGGCTCCTGGCCCACATTTGTTGCGAGAGCCCACGAGAGGCTCAAGGGGCATAATTGAGTGAGAGCCTGAGAGGCTCCCAGGGGCATTTCTGATTTAAAGCCCACAAGGGCTCCACCTGGGCATGGTTGGTACCGAGTCCCCCGTGGAGGGACTCCCACATCTGGGCATAGTTGCTTTAGAGCCTGCGGGCTCAAACACAAGTAAGGCCCACCTGCACCCTAAGCCAATGAAGACTTTTACACTGAAGGACATCCTGAGGTTCTTTACTCCTCCCTTCGGTACATAGGTGATGATGATGTTTTTACAGTCATTAACCAGTGACTCGGTGATGGTAACTTTAATTGCGACATGGAATATTTTATTTTTAGTATTTTACTTTTAGTTCCCTGCCCCCTTGCTGTGCTTGCTTCCCTGCCCCCTCGCTGTGCTTGCTCTCCTGAGTGTGTGTGTGGCTCTGGGTGTGTGTGTGTGGCTCTGGGTATGTGTGTGTGTGGCTCTGGGGGGGTGTGTGTGTGTGGCTCTGGGTGCGTGTGTGTGTGGCCCTGGGTGTGTGTGGCTCTGGGTGTGTGTGGCTCTGGTTGTGTGTGGCTCTGGGTGTGTGTGGCTCTGGGTGTGTGTGTGTGGCTTTGGGTGTGTGTGTGTGTGGCTCTGGGTGTGTGTGTGTGTGTGTGTGTGGCTCTGGGTGTGTGTGTGTGGCTGGCTCTGGGTGTGTGTGGCTGGCTCTGGGTGAGTGTGTGTGGCTCTGGGTGTGTGTGGTAGTAATTGCTGTCTGCTAAGCTCGTCCGTAGGGTACAATAGGTCTCACATTTGCGAGAGATTAAGCTAATGGCAATGTAAATGACAATGTCATTTATTTATCTGTTTTCAAAACCAATACATAAATACAAATTTTGTCATTTACAATGCCAATAGCTCTAACTTTTCCAAAGGCGAAACCATTGCATTGTAAATGCTTGTTAGGTTCTGGAGTAGCATGCTATTTGCTGAAAAGCGCTCCAGCGCCTCGTCAGGGGTAGTAAGTGTAATATAAATGCAATTACAATACAATACATGTGCCCACCCACCTCCCCAGAAGCGTGTGGCTCTGATCACAGATCTCTTCCCTTTACTAATTAAGTTCCTTTTGTGATACATGTGCACCACACCAGTCTGTTCATCACTCTATGCTACTCTCACCAGCTGGGTAATCTAACATGGAGTCGTGCCCATGTGCATTGCCTATCCCTCATGACTCGAAAAACTTCTTCAAAGAAAAACAACTTGCAAGTGTCCAAACCCAACACTAGATGGCAGGAGAATGCAGAGCATGTGCACCTACAACACTATGCTCTAAGACCAGATGCTTACAGAGTAAGTAACATTTTCCTTATTTCTTTAATTATAGGGTCTCTTTTTTTTTATCAAACAGAAGGGCAAAAGTAAAGAAATTAAAGGACTGATTAATATCTAGGGTTCTATTTTTACTTGTTTAAGTATTTGTAAGGTACGTCTGATACAGTCATCATATTTATGGCTTCTATACTTGAATTCTAAAATAATTAAATTCATTATTTTTTGGGTAATTATTTCTGCTCAATTAAAAAAATTGTATAGAGGTTTACCTCTGTCAGATAATGTAAAATTGACTGAGATTGCTACAGCCATTATTGTGATGGGCTAACCCAATGAGTGCAAGGAAATATTTAGTCTCTGGGGAGATCGACAGAAAATTACCAAGTAGAAGGCTGCATGTGGTTTGTTGTTGCTGCATCCTACTGCGCGAGATCTGCAGTGAAGTAAACGTGAAGTGTTGTGTGTCTTTATTGAAACTGACAAGCTTTTCCTTTGCACTATTATGAATGAATTACTTGAATCTGATTTGGATGTAAACACTGGCTAACACCCCAGTTGCAATCTTACTTTACGGTATGATTTTGTTTGATTCTTTCATCACTTGGAATCGGACACCTTTTAGTTGGCAAAGAACTAAAGTTGACAGATGTTTTAGTGGGACTGAAGTGAGTTTGACAAAGCTATGTGACTTGATTTTGGCCCTACAAAACCTCAGATTTTCGTCAATAGTTTTTTTTTCTTTTAGACGTCTTGTAGCGATAGTGTGCTTTGAGATAGATGACGTGTATCTTTCCTCCTGAAAAATAGATTTACACCAGAACAAGATCGCTGATATCTACCTAGATTGGACACAGCAGGTTCATGGGGAGTGTTTACTTGGCGGCTTGCCGTTAACCATAGATAATCCAACTTCCTCCTTAATACCCATCATGCAACGGTAGTCCTGGGCAACAAAATGATGAAAAATTGCAGCTCTTCACAAGGACTCCTTTGAATCAGAAAATGCTCATATTTCTTGGGTGTCCTTGATGGAGGTCGGAGGCTCTGAAAAGCTATATGGGGGCTCCTTCATGACAAGTCACTGAAATATTATCCTGCAGAGGTGCTGGGACACTTTGAGCCCTTTGGGCGTTGCGCCCCTGGTGACCTACCTGTTGTATTCATTAGTACATTGGTACATTCCGTCCACCCCTTCCTTGCTTCACTTTTGGTATAACCCACTGAAGCTCACCTTAGAATGTTGGGGATGATGCACTGGCAGACTACCTGGAGAGTGGACTGGATGGTCAATAAAGTTCTTGCTGGAGCATTCCTGTGTCACTCATCTTTTCAACACTGGCGACGACCGCTGCGAAGGGGGCAGTGTTGACCATCTCCCCTCTGTGTGCTCTATGCATCCATCCTTCCACCTGTGGTCAGCGGGGGCCAAGGTGCTTCGTGTCCATCCTCGTGTCCTGACATCACAACAAGGAGCAAGGTCCAAGGGTTACTGCCTGTGCTGTTTCTGCCCAGCTCTACATCCAGAGTGTAACCTCGTCTCATCGTGATCCCTGGAGGTATGTGACTACCTTCTCAAGATTTGCCTACCGTGAGCCCCGCTGCAAGTCATATTCCTATAGATTCCTTCCTGTCATCAGCGTCCATCCTATGTTGCACTTATAGTCCGTCCCACATCCCTGCTGGCAACCTCGATCCAGGGTCTGTTTTTCCATCTCTGTCCCTGGTCACCCTGACAGCGACAGAGCTTGAGGCTAGTCAGTTTCCCTATCTGTCAGTTTTGGCAAACGGACACTGCTGCAGCGCGGGGTAATGGGGTTTTGACCTCCACAACTTAATTCCCTGATCCGTGCATTCCTGCCTTCAAACTCATCGCGTCAGACGAATGGCAGCATAACTCTCCTCAGTAACTTCTTCCTCATGCTGGTTTCCTGTCAGCGTCAGCTCTAGGGAACGGAAGCCTCTCCTCCCTATTGTCCGATCGTGCACTAGCTTAATTTCGTCCTGCTGAGGTGAGCGCGCTAGCGCTACACGCAATTTCTTCCGTCAAGTACCTGTCAGTTTCGCTCTCCTTGTTGAGTGTATTGACTGCGCAACAGCGCCACCGTGTGGATTTAAAGAAAAGTGTTGCTTCTTCGTGGACAGTACATTGGATTTTCCTGTCTCCGTTGGTGTTCAAGTGAGGAGGTGAGCGTTGTGACTTGAACACTCTTCAAGCAAACTTTCTGCCAGCGGTGGCGGTTCCATCTGGTATACATTGACTGCAGAACTGTGCCTGTGTGGATTTCCACGCATGTTTCATTATTTTCAAAGGTTTGGTGAATTGGGGACCTGGCCAGCAGCTTTTCCCTCATCAGTTTCTATATACTATCCTTTTGTGTAATTGTTGAGTCACATTTTACTATACACTGTGCCATTGAAGGTTCCTTCTAGGACTATAGTGGCACATCTTAACTATTGCGTATAGTGATGTTGCAGTTCCTGTTCAGTATTTAGCCAGCGCTTGCTGTGGTGTTGCTGTCCCACTCCTCCTAGCCCGTCCACGCTTTCCTTTGCAACACAAAGTCACTCTTCATATTCCAAGTCTTACCTTGTTCTTCAATCTGTGTGGCTTTATCCTTTTGCGCTTCATCTTTTTTCCCCTTGCTATTCCCCAGTCTGTGGTTATTTGTGTTGTTCCTGCATCCTGTGCTCCCCTTCTCTCTTTCCACCTTCTCTCCCTGTGTTTTTTTTTGGTTTTCCCGTACCTCCTTAGTGTAGTCTGCGTCATTTTCTCAGTTCACTCTCCTGTCCTTTTCCGTGCTCATTCCTCCTTCTTCAATCATCCATGATGGCTGCGGCAAGCATGAGTTAACCCCCACCTTTTCTAAATGAGATAGGGGAACCTGAAATATCTTGGAAAGAATGGTTCAAGATTTTCGAGTCATACATCATTGCCTTTGGGGGGTGAAAGATTCACTGCCTTGCGCAAGCAACATATCCTTCTTCATAATTTAGGGGTCCATGGAAGGAAAACATATGAGACCGTACCTGAACCTGTAGGAAGGGAGGAGGGGGGTGACATTGATGTATTTATGTGTACTGTTGAGAAATTGAAGACACATTTTGGTGATAAGATTAATGTCGTACTAGAACGCAATAAGTTTTTTAACAGAGCGCAAGGGAAACAAGAGTCGGTCCAGAACTATGTGGCGGCCTTGTGGGGTTTGACACAGTTGTGTGAATTTGATGATCTCACGGATTCTCTCATAAGGGATCAATGAGTGCGTTACACTAACAATCCTCGCATACAAGAGAAATTACTAGCTAGAAACCCTGGGTTGAGAGAAGCGGTGGAGATTGCCAAATCTATTGAACACACTGCTAAGTGCATAAAAGCGTGGAGAAGCGTGGCTCAGTGGTTAGAGGCGGCAGACCCGGAAGCTGAGATCGACCGTGGACCAGGGTTCGATTCCACACCTCGGCGGGTCTCGGGCTCAAAAATTCCACGGACTCGACAATTCTCGCTCCGGTGCCTACTCGAATCACGGGGTCACACTCTGCAACTCTGGGCAATAGCTTGCTTAATCTCCACTACGGCCCCTCGCGGCGGGATGCCTGGCTTTCACCTTGTGGACACCCTGCCGGGGTTTCTCACAGGGGAATACCAGGACGGGTTCCCTAAGCAAGCGCCAGGATGCCCTTTGGGTGACAGGTTTGCGCTATATAAGTACACCTACATTTACATTTACATAAAACAAATGAAACCTAGCAGTGATGTGGCAACTACTGTCAATGCCATTGATGAAGAGCTGGAAGTGTACAAAGTAGTAAGCAAAGGAAGTGTAAGTAAGATGTTTAGCAGCAAGGAGGTTCAATTCAAATGTTACAGATGTGGTAGTAGTAACCATTTTGCACATTTTCCTCAGTGTCCAGCTAAGAATGTAACCTGTAAGAAATGCAAAAAGAGGGGCCATTTTGCCAGGGTGTGCAGAGAGGGGGAACCCCACACGAGAGATGGAGACAGAGAAGGAGTAGGGGTTAACAACAGAGAGGTTAAATGCATTATAGATGGTGAAAAGAAGTTTGTTTTGCAGATTAAAAATAATACTAGCTCTGTCAATGCTATTTATCCCAAATGTGAGATTCTACTGAATAATAAAAGTGTAACCATGTATGCCGATTCCTGCTCGCCATTCACACTACTAAACAAGATACACTATGAGAATATGGGAGAACAAGGAGAGGTCTCCTTACAAAAACCTAACATTTCCTCCACTGGCTATAGCAAGGAACCTATACCACTCATGGGGATGAAAGAGATGAAAATCCAATTCAAGGACAGAGAGACATATGGGAAGATATACATAGTTGAGTCCGGCTCCAATTTGCTGGGGTGGCAGCAACAAAAATACTTGGGTATCATACTAGACCCCAACAGCAAATAGCAAGTCCTTCTCACAGAAAGAGTCCATGGTGGAGATGCCATTTGCGATGATTTTCCGAATCTATTCCAAGAAAGATTAGGCTGCTTACATGACTACCAGCACAAAATTAAACTCAAATCTAATGCCAGGCCGGTTATTCACAAGTTACGCCCTGTACCTCAGCTCATGAGGGCTCCCTTGGAGAAGGAGTTGAACAGATTATGTGACTTAGGGGTAATACAACCAGTGAGTTGCTCGGAATGGTTGGCCCCAGTGGTTATCGCGGCCAAAGCCAATGGTGAGGGCATCCGTCTATGTGTGGACCTTCGCAGTCTCAACGAGAATATCTGGATGGAGAGACATCCCCTGCCGAACATTAATGAAATGCTCAGTACTATGGGACCAGCAAAGTATTTTAGTGTGATTGACCTATCTATGGCCTATCGCCAAGTGGATCTACACCAAGATTCCAGGTCACTCACCGCTTTCATAACTTCCCAAGGGGCATTCTTGTTCAAGAGGATGCCGTTTGGCTTGGCATCGGCCGCAGCGGTCTTCCAGAAGATAATGCAGCAAGTTCTGAGAGAAATTGACTGTGCTATGTGCTTCCAAGACGATATCATGGTGTATGGTAGCAGTGTGGAAGGTCATGACAGTACCCTCAGAACGGTATTCCAGAGGCTCTCTGATTCAGGACTGACGGTACAAAGGAATAAATGTAAAATAAGAGTCACGTCTGTGGACTACTTGGGACACTCCATCTCGGAAGAGGGGTTCAGTACTAAAGACAGCTTGTTAAGAGCAGTGAAGGATGCCCCTTACCCGAAGAACAAGGAGGAACTTAAGTCCTTTCTGGGACTAATCGAGAACTTGGCCAAATACATCAAGAACTTTGCTGCGAAATGTGACTCGATGCGCAGACTCTTGAAAAAAAATGTGGAATATGTCTGGAAAGAAGAACACAAAGCTGCCATGGATGGGTTGAAGGACGAAGTCCTGAATTCTCAAGCGCTGGGAGTTTTTGATAACAAGAAGAAAACTATTCTCACCACCGACGCCTCGAATAAAGGTTTGGGGGCCACTCTCATGCAAAAGGAAGGAAAAGAAGAGAAGATTATAGCGTTCGCTTTCAGATACCTCACTGATGCAGAACAAAACTATTCCGTGATTGAGAAGGAAGCACTGGGCTGCTTCTGGGCAGTGAGAGATTTCAAGTTTTTCCTTTGGGGTCTGCCTTTCACCATCAGATCAGACCACAAACCATTAACCTCCATCTTTACGGTAAAGGGAATGGAAAGCACCAACCGCGTATAAGCAAGTGGATATTGGGGCTGGAGAACTTCAATTTTAAAGTAGAGTATGTACCTGGAGCAGAGAATACGATTGCAGACTACTTATCGAGATCTCCTCTACAAGATGTAGTTCAAGAAGAACCTTTAGACAATCCCATCATGGCTATTGACAATCCGGCCATTACAGAAGGAGAATGGGACAAGTCCATGGAGGAGGACGTGGGGTTTTACAAACTGAAGGAGACCATAAAAAAAGGGTGGCCTGATAAAAAGAATTGACTGGCAGAGGATCTGAAAGAACTTTGGGATGTTAGAACGAGTTGAGTATCATCGGAGGTAAAGTCTACCGTCAATCTAGAGTGATACCACCTAAAGATCTCAGGAAAAGAATAGTCAAACTGGTACATGAAGGACACCTGGGGCGCAGCATCACGAAACAGAGAATCAGAGCAACCTACTGGTTCCCAATGATGGACGGAATGGCCGAACAACAAGTCAAGGACTGTGTGAGTTGTGCAAGGAGCGACAAATCGAAAGCGATTCGCAAGGCACCTCTTTCTCCAGTCACTGTACCCACCAAACCATGGACAAAATTAGCCATGAACATCATTGGGCCCATGGACAGCTTAGGCATACAAAGGCGGTTTATGCTTGTCTTAATTGATTACACCTCACATTGGATCTCTCAGAAGTTTGTACATCGCATCAACACCGATTCGGTGTTAGAATTCCTCAGAGAAGTGTTTTCACGAGAAGGTATTCCCGTTGTTCTGGTGACAGACAATGGGGTTCAATTCACGTCACAGGCCATGAAGGACTTCTTAACCAACATGAACATAAAGCACAAGCTAACGGCACTGTATTGCCCAAAAGCCAATGGCTTAGTTGAACGGGCCAACAGAATGATCAAAGAACACATTCAGCTAGCTACAACCAATGGTCATAACATAGAGCACCATTTAAGGCACTGCCTGTGGGCATACCACACCTCCCCAAATCTGGTCAAGGGCATTTCCCCTTTCATCTCGCTTCGCAGAAGGGAACCCCGTACTAAGTTTAACCCAAGCTGGTTAGGGGAGGTAAGGAAGTGAACCCCGATGAGGAAGAGGGGGCAAAGAAAGTAGTCTCTCACCAGGCAAATTACAAGGAGAGTTACGACCAGAAGCATGGGGTGAAAACACCTAATTGGGAAATTGGGGACGCAGTGCAAGTTAGGAGGGACAATAAAGATTGGCAGACTCAAAGTAAGTTTTACCCTCCATGCCGCATTACCAAGGTCCTAAAAAACGTAGTCAAGCTTGACAATGGGCAATGGTGGAGTTGTGACAAAATTGTAAGATCTGAAATGTAACTGTGATGTGTGTTTCCTGGAATGTAACCGTAACATGTTGTTTTCCTTTCCCCAGTTGCATTTCCTTCCCTTTCTTGTGTTCTGTAGGAAGGGAGGTGCGTTGTATTCATTAGTACATTGGTACATTCCGTCCACCCCCCTCCTTGCTTCACTTTTGGTATAACCCACTGAAGCTCACCTTAGAATGTTGGGGATGATGCACTGGCAGACTACCTGGAGAGTGGATGGTCAATAAAGTTCTTGCTGGAGCATTCCTGTGTCACTCATCTTTTCAACACTACCCTCTACAATGTCGCCAAGTTTTCACCTCCCTGAATCTTCAAAAGTAAGTGCATGCTATTCAATTAAGTGGCACTCCTTTCTTCATATTAAAACAATCCAGTTGGACCCAGCCATCTGAGTCCAAGTTAATTTCGATTTGATAGTTTCCTATCAATTGAAGGCCCAGCTTCTTACATCTTTCATGCTCTGTTACCCTTCGTTTTGTCTCCTGCTGATGACCTGATAAACCAGTTATGATCAAAACACCACTGACCATCATTCGGCTTTAAAGACACTATTGAGAGACTGTAAATATTCAACTACTTTCCAAATTCTCATGAGCTCTCTGTACTTTAAGAGCTGCTCGTGGTCTTTGTGCCAGTTTATGTGATCACTTCTGTGCCACCTTCTCACGTTTTGAACACTATATTCACTTATCACACTGACCACTTATTTGTAAATATTTTAATTGCTTCTGCATAACTTTACTGCTTAGATGAAGTATTTCTAGACAAATTGATTTGGTCATATCCTTTTGAAATCAGTCAAGAGCTGCCAGCTCCATGGTTCCTTTTAGGTTGGTAACAGGTAACCATGAAGGAACCCACAAGGAAGAGGACATGGCTACGTGCTATGGAGTGAGACACACTTCACTCCTGCTCCAGCATATATCCTGCAAAATGAGGATCAACCCGACCATGATCCAGCCCAGTGAGCACCCACTGCATAAGGCAGGGCTGCCTGAACACGCACAGGTGCCGGTTGCGGCCGGTGATTGCAAGTGGTGGATCGCTGAGTGGAGGCTGAACCTCAAGATGGCAGCAGTCGCATTGTAATTGGAGAGCCCACAATTCCTTAGGTGGCCTCCTAGTGGTGACTTAAAGAGCCATGGGGCACAGCCGTCACCCTGGCTGGTGAATTTGGTGTGGGGAGCAAACAGCAGGGACCCAGAAGTATGGGTCTTGGGAACGGTGGACGGGGTGGAGATGGGCATGTCTGCAGGTAGTGAAGCAGCCCACTCTGGCACACAGTGTCCATACCCAGAATGTGTACCCCAACCGAGGAGCACTAGTGAGTCCGGGACCGGTGACTCGAGGGAGGAACAGGCAGACTGGCGCAGCCATGTGGGGGCGAGGTAGTTTGCCCCTGCGAACCCCGCATGTATCCGATAAGTAACTTTACTGCTTGAGGTCTAGGGTGACCAACCAACCGTAAATTTTACTGACCGCCCGTTATTTGGGCCTCTTGTCCGTTGTCCGTGAGGAATTCTTTCACTGACGCTTTTTGTCTGTAATTTCAGCCATTCGAGCGAGCTGTTGCCCTGCAAGTAGCCTGAGAGTTCTTTAGCTCTCACTGCAGGGGGCAGCTGGCGCACCTGCTGTGATCTTAAGGGCCTGCAGCAGCCTCACCCCGAGTCATTGCAACCAAATCTCTCCCCTCACAGCAGAATCAGAATGGGAACTATCACCATAAATCATTTTTTTTAAAGTGTCACTCTCGCTTAACTATACGTTCTTTAGGTAGTACTGTACCACATTTCAGATTATGTGGTAAACAGTGCATTTTACTGCAAACAGGGACAGCAGAAATGGGGAAAATTGTATATAATTGTTAAAGGGAACTTTACATGAATATGGTTTTTTTTCTACCGATATTTTTGCGACATGAGTGGCAAAGCGTTCCTTTTAAAACACATTCGGCCTATATCATTGGTGAATACAAAGGAATGGCAGACAATTCGATATCAGGCAGGAGGGATGGGCGTTCTCCTCCAATACATTTTTAGTAAACATGGTGGTAAAAAGTGCATTTGAAAGTACACCAGCGACCAGCCTGCTCATTAATTGCCTAAACTTGATAGCATTTAACAAGACAATTTTACTTCCTGCTAGAAATAAGGTAACTGTATAATGAATAGTCCATTTTATTGGATGAATTTTAGTCCTGAATTTTGACCCTATGTCCTGAGTTTTTACACTCACCGTCCTGAATTTGCGTCCTGGCCAGTTGGTCACCCTAGATGTGTCCTGCACGGCTACATAAGTGCCTGTGGTTGCCTCTCAGGCTGGATTGGTCCTCTGGTGCGCGTGCAGCCGACCCGGGGGATATGTCTGAGAGGACAGGCAATGCCCAGGTCTGGGCCACGTACAGTTCCTGGCTGGGCATTGGAACAGGAGGGCCCTGTATGGGCAGTTCGAATTTGCCACTGACTGAAGATGAAAATCTCTGAGCCCGCACGGTGATGGCGTCGGATTGCTAGAATATAAAACTGAGTTGGTACCGCCTGGGGTCTGGGCCAGAACATATACAAAGCCATAGCTTTTGCAGCCAAGGTGCAACTGAACGGCCTTAGGTGCCCAGCTCCAGACATGCCTGCCGAGGCATGATCAGATCAAGGCCCAGAATCGGAGAGTACATTGAGAATAGTTGAGGCTACTCTGGAAGGACATGGCAAGAAACGTGACACTACTACACTGCAGGTAATCCTTGAGAGCAAAATCAGGTTGCACAATAAGAGAGATGCCATGGTAATTGATGATAACCTCGTCCGCATGGATCATGGACAATTAAAAGAGAGGGTGACGCAAAACAAATCTATGAATGAATGAATGAATGAATGAAACTGGTTTTTATAGAGCGCAGCGTTCACTCCCAGGAGCATCTTGGCGCTATTGGACAGAGACCAAAGGAAAAAGAAAAGAAAAAACAGGGAGGGAAGAGGTGCAGAAAAGAGGAGGACTGAAAAAAGGATCAGATTAGTGCTAAGATTTCCTGATCTGAGGTGCTAAAGATCCAGGTTTTTAATAGCTTTCTAAACATGGGTTCGTTGCTGGTGTGTCTTAGTTGGGTGGGCAGGTGATTCCAAGCTTTTGCTCCCAGTGTGGCCAGGGTTTTCCCTCCTCGGGTTTTCATTTTAAAGTGGGGATTGGTGAGCAAGTTCTCATTGGAAGACCGCAGGGTTCGTTTTGTTTTGTAAGGTCTAAGATGGTTTCTCAGATAGTGTGGCCCACTTCCAATAGTGGCCTTGTAGGTGATGGTTAGGATCTTAAATAAGATCCTTTTATGAATAGGCAGCCAGTGGAGGGTTTTTAGGGCATAGGTCGAGGATGACCGTTTGGGGAGTCCCAGTACCAGCCTGGCGGCGGCATTTTGAATCCTCTATCCTCTCCTCGACCCACAATAATGCAAATGGCGGGTGAATCAGCAGTGCTGCAGCGGCAGCTGGAGAAGTGAAGGCCGATCACGCAGGAAGAACATCAGATTGTTAGAGATTCCGGTTCAAAAAGAGGGCTCCTCACCCGAATTATTCTTGGAACAAGGGTTGCTGACATCATGTATTTGAGGGCACTGTACCTAAGCTTTTCATGATCGAACATCTCACAGGTTCCAGGTGCGCCACCGATCCTTGCAGCGCCACCCTGACTAATGGTAGCCTGTTTGACAAACTACAAAGATTGTGATAAAATACTGCAACAAGTCATGGAACACGGACAATTGAAAATGCAAATATGCATATATTCCCTGAGTACACCACCCAGGTTAAACGCTTGCACCCAGCTTTCCAAGATATCAGATATGCACTTTGACAAAAGGGTGTGTAGTTTGCACTTCTCTACCCAGCTAAGCTGGAGGAGGTCTCCGAGGGCAAGATGCAGTTTTTTTACACACCCTGCAGAGTCTTGGGAATGGATGCAATCAAAGGGTATACTAAAGCCGACTCGCATAAGGTTATACAGGGAGCCCTGGAACCATAGGAAGAGGAGCTGGATACCAGTCTCAGCAGATGGCAGACCGACCATGCAACAGGCAGCACATGAAAGGGACAGATTGGTTAAACATGTCCCATGATACAGAGCCAACCAGACATTGGACTAGCAGCAGGGATCTCAGGAAAACACAAAGGATTCACAAGATTCCTCACCAGAGGCAGAACTTGGAACTGCCCGGACGTCACTCCAATGCCATTGGACATGGTGAACTGATACTCCTTGCTGATGGCTAATATGCCTGAGACTTTATCAAGCCACACCCATACCATGAGGTATTATCTTTAAATCACGTCCTCTCATGGTAACAAGGTACTGGCTGTGGGTGTGGGTGTGGGGGGGGCAGGGGAACTGGGAGCAGCAACACTGTGAATAGCTAGGGGGTGATGATGACAGAGGGGTGACCAGGGCTCGAGTCGGGGTACCACGCGGGTGGACGGCGTCCCCCCACTTATTTTACCGGGGGGACACCGTCCCCCCTGCCAAACAGCTGGACTTCACTCTTTGGCCTCTCTGGGACGAGGATCTCGGCACCTTTCGTGACGTCACTTCCTGTCGTGACGCCACTTCCAGTGACTTTTTTTTTACGCCTTGTGCCCTGGGGGTGACCTAGGGACACTTAATACCGGGGTAGGGGGTGGTGGGGTTGTGGGAGGAAACTAGATCGTTATACTCATTCTTGTATTCTTTCTTTCTCTTCGGTCTCTCACGCACCACAATAGAACCAAATAGTAGCAGTTCCAGTTCAAGGGATGGGGTGCTGGGGCAGTTCATTGTTTAGGGATGAGGCGGTGGGGCAGTTCCACCAGCTCCAGCCAGGAGGGTGGGATTACACATACCTGGAGCATGGATGCATCAACAGCTAAATGTACAAAAACAGGAACTCACTGAAACTGAATAGCAGTTCCAAAGGCAGGGAGAAGACAACAATGCAACAACAAACAAGCATTGGCATAGCCAATAGGTCTCGCCTTTGGGACCTTACAAGTGTTTAACCATGTAGCACATTATACTGGGTGCTGTGCCGCCATGGATTGAAGAGCTATACATTTACTACACACTGAGTCATGCAGTCTGATTCGGGAATACATGCTTGCCTGTGCCCGCGCCTCTGTCTGGAGGGCATTATGATAACAAACACTGGGAAGGCTCGTGTGATGTCAGATGCAATGGGCACCAGAAGCCAGTCTATACAGCAACTTTTGAGGGAGACTAAAGCATCTGCTTTACAAAGAAAGTAATAAAATGGAAGCATTACCAAACTAGTGTTACCTGCTGGCTGCCTTTTCCCTGGGAAGAGATCTTATATTGTGACAGTCCCCTGAAGTCTGGGTAGTGAATGTGTCTTAATCAGCGTAAATTACCCAAAATCCCGAAATGTTAGGGTGACACTAGGTCTGTAATGCGATTTTATCCTTTGAAATACCCTAGCTGTAACCCTAAGTGCGCATTGTGTAAAAGTTGTATTCAATATGAGCTATACAGTTAACATGATTATAACAGCTGCTGCCAGCAATTATATTATGGTTTGACGTGTGCGGTTGTGTTTTAAAGTAAGGACAAGGAGAGAAAAAAGTACAGATGAAGAAGATAGCAAACAGGGAAATAAAGCAGGGCTGAAGAGGGCAGTTAAACTAAGAAAGGATAGGGCCTTGGGGTTCTACAAAGGAAGCAAACATAGAGGAAAATTAGAGAAAGCAAATAAGGATAACAGAAAAAGATAAGTTTGTGGAAAGAATATGGGGCAATGCTTAGCAGCTGCCAGCAATAGTATCACGGTGTGAGTTGTGTGGGTCGGTATAAAGATAGGCACAGAAGATACCCTAGCAGAGACATGCACGCAACAATATTTATGCATTAATTCTACCAATTAACTTTCCCTGTCCCTTCATTCATGGTCAGAACTGCACGAAACACAGTAAAGGAACTTTGCGCTTTTAGAACTTCACAATAGATCGTAAATTAGCAATGCATCTTAAGGCTGCTGAAAGCGTTCCAGGGACGCTTTCTTACAGAATCGAGTGGAGTCGGCGTGCACATTCCCTGTAATTAAGTGCAATCCCCCAATGGATTTGTGGGGGGCTACTGGCAAGTAAAGCCAGCATCCTGAGAGTGGTGTAACCTCACTTTTGGCAATTCTGGGTAGCTGTTTGTTAGAACTGGGGGTCTCTAGTTGGCAGAGGTAGGTACCACTGTCCAAATAGGGACCCTTGCTTCTAGTCAGGGCAAGGAGATAACCCTCTGAGATAACCCCTGCTCACCCTCTAGGTAGCTTGGCACGAGCAGTCTAGGCTAATCAGAGGCAATGCGTAAAGTATTTGTACCAACACTCACAGTAACACAGTGAAAACACCACAAACTGACTCCACAACAGTTTAGAAAAATAAAGGTATTTTTAATCTAAACTACACAAGACCAAAACGACAAAAATCCAACATACACAGTTCAAGAATATGGTTTCAAAAAGAGTTCTTAAGGTTGCGTTAAAGTTCTTCAAGTTGCGGTAAAATAAACCACAGATGCGTGAAAAGTTCACAGTTGCGTCACGTTTACTCACAGTACCTTTAGTTGCAACAAAGTTCCAAAAGCAGAAGCTGGTGCGGTGGAAAACAAGCGATGCGTTGCTCCTGAGACCCCGGGGAGGCGATGCGACATCCCCGCTGCAGCAGCGGGCGTGTTGCGACGAATCCGGTCTGTATGGGGAGGAAGGCCACTTGTATGGATTCCGGTGCGTAGGTTCCGTAGGAAGTCTGTTCTCGCAAAGGCACGATGCGACGATCTCGTAGGGGCTGCGACGATCTCCGGGGCGACGATGCGCGGTCCAGCGGGGATCCTCTCTCTCGCAGCTCCTCGATGCGTTGGTTCTGCGACGATGCTCACAGCGACGTGATGCGGTCCGCAAGCAAGCGGTGCGGCGATCTCACCCAGCGACGACAGGCTCTGCGACGACACTCGCAGCGATGTTCGATTCTCCCGCACCGGTCTGGTGCTTCCCGCAAACGAAGGATGCGACGGCTCTGGCAGCGGCGTCAGGCGCTGCGACGATCTCGGTCTTCGTAGCGGTGGGAATCTTCTCGCACTGTCGGGGATGCGCTCCGCAAGCGAGCGATGCAACACTTTTCAGTTTCAAAAGTCTCTCAAGCTTAGTTTCAAGCTTCCCAGCACAGGTACAACCTCCAGAGGCCCCACAACTGGATCAAGCACTCTAGGAGGGACAGAACTCTCTCAGCAGAGTTCAGGGAAGCTGGGGGTGAAGTCCTTTTGTTCCTGGGACTTCAAAACAGGGAGCCAGCTCTTCTCAGGCCCTTGGAGATTCCTTCAAGACAGGGGACACAGCACACAGCAAAGTCCTTCCCCTCTCCTTGGCAGCAAAGCAGCAGGTCAGTCCAGCAGAGCAACAGCAGGACAATCTTCCTTCTTCAGTTTCAGCTTTCTCCTTGGCAGAGGTTCCTTCTTGATTTCCAGGATGATCTAATTTTCTGTTGTCAGGGGTCCTGTACTTATACCCCTAAAGTCTTTGTTCTCTCTGTGCATGTGGGCCCTGAGCCCGGTCTGAACCAGTTCTGGGTGTTTCCTGAGTACTTTGTTTTGCTGGCTGCTTCTTTCCTTTCAGAGTGAGGGGCAGGGTCCTCAGCCGCCCAGCAGGGGGGTGGAGCCAGCATTGTGGAAGGCAGGCACAGCCCTATTCAGCCCAGGTGCTAACTCCTCCCACCACTCCAGTTGCAAATGCAGTCATTTAGCCTAGTGCTGACTCATCCATCCTCCAGCCCCTGTCACTCTCAAACCAGACACTCAATACACAAACAGGCCCAGGCACACAGAAGGGTCAGACAAGAGAACAGCAACTTTCTAAAAGTGCTGTTCTCAAACACAGGATTTAAAAACAATCTTTCCTAAAAGATGTGTTATTAAATTCTGAGTTCAGGGATACTAGATACTTATGTCCTATCTTGTTCCTATGAGAAGAAATGCTGTTAACCACTGTAGCCAGCATCCCCCATGTTAACCTATGGAGCAAGATAGCCTTACAGCAGTGAAAAACGAAAATGGCTGCCATTCACTACCAGAGCATGTTACCTGCACTAGTACATGCTCTACCTTTTACATACACGGCACCCTGCCCAGGGGGGTACCTTGGGCCTTCCATAGGGGTGACTGATGTGCACGAAAAGGGAAGGGTTAGGCCTGGTCAGTGGGGACACTGACCAGGAGGACATGGCAGTTCTAAACTGCACACAGGCACTGCAGTGTCAGGCCTGAGACATCATTTTAGGGCTACTCCTGTGGGTGGCACAATCAGTGCTGCAGGCCCACTAGTAGCATTTGTCATCACCAGCCCTGGCACACCCAGTGCACTTTACTAGGGACTTCATGGTGATACAAATATGCCAAACATGTATATCCAATCAGAATAACAATTTACGCAGAGAGCATATGCACTTTAGCACTGATCAGCAGTGGTAAAGTGCGCAGAGTCCTATTGCCAACAGCCACGGGTCAGGAAAAATAAGGGAGGAAGAAGCAAAAAGTTTGAGGATGACCCTGTAAGAAGGGCCAGTTCCAACACAACCCCCTTCCAGCCTAAAGCCAGGGTAGACCAAACGATACCTCGAGGGGATTTCCTGCTTAACGCGATAGAACATGGAAACTGGCCCACACAGCAGGGCAGCCCTGTTCTACGCCGTCCTAAACCCAGTTGGATCACTCTATCCATACTCTCAGTGTCCACCTTGCCAATCCATGTGGAACCCTTCTCCTCACCTGTGGACACCACCTGTGCAGCACCTAACTTTAATTTCCTCACAGGTGTGTCCCAACAGACAGATAGCAAGCCACAGTGACCACCAACAGTGATCAGGGATGAGACCCAGGCCTCATGCCTCTCCGGGCGCTCAAACCTCTGTGGCGTCAGAGGGTGGGGGGCAGTAGCCCCAGGTGCTTGGCACCCTTTGTCCACTCCCTCTCTTGTCAGGTCAGGTCTGACACTCTGGCACTGACCCACTAGTCCTGGACCTGTATCCAGCGGCTGGACAGGAGGCTGTGGTGGGCTTCCCCACACCCGGTCCTCCTCTTCCTTGGGGCTCTGTACTCTCCCACCTGGAGTGGTACACCCTTCTAGAATAGCCAGGGCACCTGTGGCAGGTGTCCCGCACCATTCATCCACCAGTTCAGGGGTGCTATCCTGCAACTGGTTTTCCAGGTCAGGGGGGATACCCCGGGCCTGGCCCTCAAACCTAGGCTCCCAAGCCTCCAGATCAGACAACACCTGAACCTGGCTTCCCCACCCAGGGACTAACCCCTGCAGTGGAACTCTTGCCTGGCGCACCAGGACTTCACTCACTGAGGTGCCTATACAGGTAGACAGTACCCACCTGGCCAACACAACGGTGTGGCCCAGTCCACCCCCAGAGTGAGACTCCTGCCCTCCTTCCAGGGGCAACCCTGTCCACCAAGACAACCAAGAACACAACTTTCCTACCAGTTCAGGACCTCCCTCCAGCAACTGGTCTCCCAACCTAGGGTTTAACCCCTCAGGTTGTACCGGGGTCAGGGGCGAGGACTCCCTCCCTCTGCACCCCCTTCCAGAGCGCTGCACCCTCCCTACTGGAGGGGTACCCCATGGAACCATATTGGTCAGGACACTGGTTACAGATGTCCTTCCTTCCAGGTCAGGCAAATCCTGAACCTGTTCTCCCAACCCAGGGACCAAAACCTGCGGTTGTGCATTTGCCTGGCACGCCAGGACTTCTGGGGACTCACATAGTACCCCCTTGAGGCTGACACACAACTCATGTGTCCTGTGACAGTCTGCCTGGCGCAGATCTCCCGATCCCTGTCCACCTGACAGCGCGGGAAGATCCCCCAGGACAGAAGTGAGGTCACCATGGTCACTCACTGGTGACTCAGCCCTCCCGACTGATCCCTGACCCACTGGTTCTGCCACTGGTGACTTCTTCCCCCTCTCACCCCTCAGTCTGGACTTCTGTACCCTCCCAAATGGAGCAGCACTGCCAGACACCAGAACTGACGGAGGCCTGGTTACAGGCACTCCCCGTTCACCAGACACTAGGAGATCCTCCTCAAATGGCCTACAAGTACAGTCTAGGTCCCCAACCTGGTGTTCCCTTAAGGAACCCTCCAGGCCCTGAGACTGGGGTTCGGGCACCGTGAGACACACCGCCCCACACTCACTCCTTCTCCACTGAGACCGGACATGAGCCCCTACACCCCTCCCACTACACTGGGACCTAACTCGGCTACACTGAATCTCTTCCACCTCACAGGTCTGGAAGATATCTAAGCCACTCCTTTTGGGATCACTCCCCAATGCCTCCTCAGACTCTCTGGAATCCACCAAGAGGTCTGCCTCCAACGCAAGTTCTCTGGGATCAGAGAACTCACAGTCCACCGGGTGTTGGCATAGCTCTGGAAAACAGGGACTTAAAATATGCTCTCCTACAAATGAATCACAAAGCCCCCCACAGTTGTTAACCAAGCTACCCTTTGCCTCACCCTCCAGTGCCTCACACAAGTACCCCACACCACTCTCCTGAGACTGGCAAGACAGTATCTGACTGTCTCTGTCACACAACCCACACTCTTCTGGCTGGTCTTCACACACACACACCAAGGTTTCTACCACGGGGGAACCCCTCTCCCTGTACCTCTCTTCTAGAGTCAGTAGAGTGTCCCTCCCACCACTAGGAATATGGTCCCCTGTGCCAGTCCCCCAATTTACTTCAGGGACACTGCACTCCACTGGAACAACATCATAAACCTGAACCCCCTGGTGTATGTCGACCCCCTCCCTCAAGTCAGGCGCCACATCTCTGGGTGTTTGTACCTTTCTCTCAGCACTAGATATCATAAACATGCTGCCACCATCTGAGCTGGACTCCACCTCCAACTCAGCAAAGCTCCTTCCTTGAGCGTCCCATTTTTCTTTCTTTCTGGGCTAAGGCCCACCGGATCATACCTTCCTTGTTTAGCAGGTCTAATTCTCTGCACCTTTGCTCAGCAGCAAGGAGCCACTCATCTTTCTCTTCCTCACTATCAGAGAAGTCCTCCTCCTCAGAATCATCTGCTAATGTTGCTTCCCAAATTCTGACTTCATGGGAATACAGGCATGCCTCAAGATCCCTCCTTGTGGAACCTTTCTCCACAGGCAGCCCCCTCTTCTTGCAAAAGGCTTTTATCTCCTCTTCTGTGTAGATGCACAGGTGGAAAAAGTTGACTTCCATTTTGGCAGGATTTTACAGGTGCAACACTAGCCAGAGTCTCAATATCCAAAAATACTTCCAGGAGGACACCGGAAAAAACCAAACAGTATGTGGTGGCGTAGTGGTCTGCACTCACTAGTGATGTACACCAATTACTGTGGGTCAAGTACAAATACAAGTTCAAATCCCACCGCCTGACCACCAATGTTCAAATCCTACCGCCTGACCACCAATGTTAGAACTGGGGGTCTCTAGTTGGCAGAGGTAGGTACCACTGTCCAAATAGGGACCCTTGCTTCTAGTCAGGGCAAGGAGATAACCCTCTGGATAACCCCTGCTCACCCTCTAGGTAGCTTGGCACGAGCAGTCTAGGCTAATCAGAGGCAATGTGTAAAGTATTTGTACCAACACTCACAGTAACACAGTGAAAACACCACAAACTGACTCCACAACAGTTTAGAAAAATAAAGGTATTTTTAATCTAAACTACACAAGACCAAAACGACAAAAATCCAACATACACAGTTCAAGAATATGGTTTCAAAAAGAGTTCTTAAGGTTGCGTTAAAGTTCTTCAAGTTGCGGTAAAATAAACCACAGATGCGTGAAAAGTTCACAGTTGCGTCACGTTTACTCACAGTACCTTTAGTTGCAACAAAGTTCCAAAAGCAGAAGCTGGTGCGGTGGAAAACAAGCGATGCGTTGCTCCTGAGACCCTGGGGAGGCGATGCGACAGCCCCGCTGCAGCAGCGGGCGTGTTGCGATGAATCCGGTCTGTATGGGGAGGAAGGCCACTTGTATGGATTCCGGTGCGTAGGTTCCGTAGGAAGTCTGTTCTCGCAAAGGCACGATGCGACGATCTCGTAGGGGCTGCGACGATCTCCGGGGCGACGATGCGCGGTCCAGCGGGGATCCTCTCTCTCGCAGCTCCTCGATGCGTTGGTTCTGCGACGATGCTCGCAGCGACGTGATGCGGTCCGCAAGCAAGCGGTGCGGCGATCTCACCCAGCGACGACAGGCTCTGCGACGACACTCGCAGCGATGTTCGATTCTCCCGCACCGGTCTGGTGCGTCCCGCAAACGAAGGATGCGACGGCTCTGGCAGCGGCGTCAGGCGCTGCGACGATCTCGGACTTCGTAGCGGTGGGAATCTTCTCGCACTGTCGGGGATGCGCTCCGCAAGCGAGCGATGCGACACTTTTCAGTTTCAAAAGTCTCTCAAGCTTAGTTTCAAGCTTCCCAGCACAGGTACAACCTCCAGAGGCCCCACAACTGGATCAAGCACTCTAGGAGGGACAGAACTCTCTCAGCAGAGTTCAGGGAAGCTGGGGGTGAAGTCCTTTTGTTCCTGGGACTTCAAAACAGGGAGCCAGCTCTTCTCAGGCCCTTGGAGATTCCTTCAAGACAGGGGACACAGCACACAGCAAAGTCCTTCCCCTCTCCTTGGCAGCAAAGCAGCAGGTCAGTCCAGCAGAGCAACAGCAGGACAATCTTCCTTCTTCAGTTTCAGCTTTCTCCTTGGCAGAGGTTCCTTCTTGATTTCCAGGATGATCTAATTTTCTGTTGTCAGGGGTCCTGTACTTATACCCCTAAAGTCTTTGTTCTCTCTGTGCATGTGGGCCCTGAGCCCGGTCTGAACCAGTTCTGGGTGTTTCCTGAGTACTTTGTTTTGCTGGCTGCTTCTTTCCTTTCAGAGTGAGGGGCAGGGTCCTCAGCCGCCCAGCAGGGGGGTGGAGCCAGCATTGTGGAAGGCAGGCACAGCCCTATTCAGCCCAGGTGCTAACTCCTCCCACCACTCCATTGCAAATGCAGTCATTTAGCCTAGTGCTGACTCATCCCTCCTCCAGCCCCTGTCACTCTCAAACCAGACACTCAATACACAAACAGGCCCAGGCACACAGAAGGGTCAGACAAGAGAACAGCAACTTTCTAAAAGTGCTGTTCTCAAACACAGGATTTAAAAACAATCTTTCCTAAAAGATGTGTTATTTAATTCTGAGTTCAGGGATACTAGATACTTATGTCCTATCTTGTTCCTATGAGAAGAAATGCTGTTAACCACTGTAGCCAGAATCCCCCATGTTAACCTATGGAGCAAGATAGCCTTACAGCAGTGAAAAACGAAAATGGCTGCCATTCACTACCAGAGCATGTTACCTGCACTAGTACATGCTCTACCTTTTACATACACGGCACCCTGCCCAGGGGGGTACCTTGGGCCTTCCATAGGGGTGACTGATGTGCACGAAAAGGGAAGGGTTAGGCCTGGTCAGTGGGGACACTGACCAGGAGGAAATGGCAGTTCTAAACTGCACACAGGCACTGCAGTGTCAGGCCTGAGACATCATTTTAGGGCTACTCCTGTGGGTGGCACAATCAGTGCTGCAGGCCCACTAGTAGCATTTGTCATCACCAGCCCTGGCACACCCAGTGCACTTTACTAGGGACTTCATGGTGATACAAATATGCCAAACATGTATATCCAATCAGAATAACAATTTACGCAGAGAGCATATGCACTTTAGCACTGATCAGCAGTGGTAAAGTGCGCAGAGTCCTATTGCCAACAGCCACGGGTCAGGAAAAATAAGGGAGGAAGAAGCAAAAAGTTTGAGGATGACCCTGTAAGAAGGGCCAGTTCCAACACTGTTTATGTATAGAGAGCAGGTTAAAGGCAGCGTTACTCATATTAAAGTGATAGGGTTTGGAGACGAATATACACCAAAAATATTATATATATGCATTGCCATGTGCTTATTTGTCAAAACGTACTGCATTCATTTTTTTTCCCACAAAGTGAAGCACATGGTACCTATAAAGGTTGACATGAAAGTATGCCATAAAAGCATAGTTGCTACAGCGCATCGTCCTCAGGCAGGTTCATACAGGTGTGGAGGACGGGGTGTGATGTCCACGAGTAGCCTCACGCACGGAAATAGGTGCTGTGTGTGAATAAATAAATAACCAGCATAAGCGCGTGCCTCGTGCGGCCGCAGGGGGAGGGGGCCTGCGCAATTCCCTTGCGGGAGCATGCAGCAAGGCATGATGATTGCGACTATATGCACCACCACATGGTGCCACGCGCTCCCGCAAGGGAATCGCCAGAGGTGCACGCGTTGCCATTGCAAGCAATGCAACGCACGCACGTTTCTACCCCCAAAGCTGTGCCGATGGCTAAAGGTCTCTCTCCTATAAGGCGAGACCTAAAAAACAACCCCTTGGCAACCAATTCAAAAATACCAATACAGAATCACGATATGGGCAAAAGAACATGTGAATAAATATACATGCTTTATTACATCTATAGAAAGAATTAAAGGACTAGAATAATCTTATCTATTAATGTGTATGATTTGACAAATAATGTAACATTCAAAATGTACTGTCAAAAAAACCTGGGATAGAACAAACACATTTTCTCTAGGGATGGACAGATTTATGCACAAGTTTTATAGTACCTACAAGAAGGCATTCGCCTCGAGGCTCAATGCCATGCACACGCATGCATTGACGTCTGGACTCTTCCGCACTCCACTTGTGCAGTGATAATAGTCGTATTACTTAAACCTGGAAGGGACACCTTGGATGTCAAATCGTATTGGACACTTTCCCCATTGAATACTGATTAAAAACACGTAGGGAAAGTAATAGCAAACAGTTTAATGCCATACCTGGGAGCGTTGATCCACCCAGACCAAAATAGGTTTATACTGGGACGGAGAATTCATCTTAATCTGTGCCGACTGTCCTTGATCCTTGAGAGGGCCCCTGCATACAGTGGCAGCCTCTCTGGACATTGAAAATAAATTCAATACCCTTGGATGGTTTTTCTGTTTGCAATATTGGAGAACTTTGGGATGGAGTCTAGCATTATAGACTGGATACGGTTGTTATGGACACACCCTGGCCAGGGTGAGGACTTGGCAGATATTCTCTAAACCATGGCTCATCCAGGGGGGCATACCTCAAGGAGATCAACTTTACCCTAGTTTGTTCACCATGGCAATGGAACTGCTTGCCTGCAAGCTGCGGGAAAAGGCACAAAAAAGGGGGACATGCGGGACCACATTATCTCACTATTTGCGAATTATGCTCTATTATATCTCCGTAAGCCTTGTGCCAGTTACCCTGGTGTAATGGATATACTTGAGAGTTTTGGGTGTCACTCCAGACTGGAAGTTAATTGGGGGAAGTTTTGCGTTTTCCCAATCATGCCGGAAGGGGAGGAGCTGTTGTAGAGTAGAGAGACCTTTGAATTAAAATGGGAGACCAACACCTTTCGTTATTTGGGAGTGCAGGTATACCATATTGCAGAGTTAGGTCATCTCCCCCTTTCGGGACCTGACTATCCCTCTCCCCAGTGGGGAGGGTATTTGTTACTAAAATGATTATCCTACCACAAGAACTTTACTTCTTTGCTGACATTCCTCTGATATGGAAGAGGCAATTATTAAACGAACTAAATGAACTACTCACTGATTTGAAAAGAGGACATGACAGACAATTACTAAAATGGTCCAGTTGTTGAGTGATGGAGGTATGGGGGAACCCAACTTTGATGCGCAGTTGAGATGGCTCTAGTAAACAAGTAGTTCGGAGGCGTTGGATAATGGTAGACTCTGGCTTGATGCGCAAAAATCCCTGCAGCAGGTGCTTTTGAATCGTAAGTTATTGCTAAAAGCACAGTCCCCCCTCCTACCGCCCACCCCCAGATCCCCTAGCTAAGCGCCCAGTGCGGCTGCACTAGTCGCTCAGCCCTAAAGTCGGCCCTGTATGCTGATCAAGTATAGTGCAATTGGTGCTTAAACAGATGAGAGAACAGTTCACACTAACCCTTCTCCTACTTCTTAGGAATCTGAAATGCACTAAACTGGCGAAATATATATGCAGTTTCCCAGGCCTACATTTATTTTAGCCAAGATAAACATAGTGATGTGGTGGAAGGGAAGAATGGCACCATCAAACAACCAATAGCTAAGAGAGTGTAATAAATGGACGGCAGTGGAAATTAGATATCATTCGTGCTGGTGGGGAGGGGGGGGGGGAGAGGGGGTAGAGCTGGAGCGAGCCCTGAAACGAATGTAAGTTTGGAGGGCTTCTTCGCAGCAACTGAGGAGAAGAACGATGAACGGTTGACGTAGCTACTGGGAATGCCCATGAACGCTGGCGCCGAAAGGGTAATTAATAGAGATGGCCAACTAGGACATCTGCAGGCAGCTGAGGCGGGATGAAGGAGGATTCCTCAGTAATAACCTGTTGACTTCTTGTCAAAATTGAAAGTGAAATTAGGTAATTTGCTGGACTACAATGTTTGTGGCTCTTCTGTTTGACCAAACTGATGTACTAAAGAAAAGTCCCAACATGCTCTAAGGATTGGAGTGGGCGGGACGGTTAAGGGAATATTTGACTTAATATTGATTGTTGATGCTCACATGGTAAAACTGAGGTCTTTGTGTTCACCCATGATGGTAAATTGAGCTTGACTTTGAGTAATTATGGAATTGAAAAAAGGCAATAAAGAGCAATTTAAAAAAAATTAACCTAATAGGAAAATATAAGAATCCTCATCTGTGAATAAATCTACCTCATTGGCTATTGATCGATCAGAATATTTGAGTTGAATTGATTCTTGGTGTAATGCAATGTAAACATTATTTATAAAGCACAGCTAATACTTGGATAAAAAGCTTCTAGGTGTTGAGGGACAATTAGGCTATCAACAACTCAGATGTTAACAAGTACTGAGAAGTTGTGGAAAACCAAGTCCAGCTCCTTCAAAATGTAAGATGATTAGGAATAGCTCTCAAAGGTGATTCCACAGCTTGGCACCTAGCACAGTGATTGAGCACCCTCCTCATCTGGACAGCTCAAATCTGGCAGGCAAAATGAGGTGGGCATTGGAGGATCTGAAAGATCTGGGTGGAGAGTGGAACTTCAAGAGATTTTGTAAACTAGAACGACAGGAATTGTAAATCGCTCTTTGAATATGCGATAGAGTCTGAAATTGGATGCGGTTAGTGATAGGCAGCCAGTGAAGGTATTTCAGCTTTGAAGAGGATGACTCCGTTTTCAGAAAATTAAGAAGGAGACGTGCTACTGTATCTTGTACTATGTGCAGTTCGCGTGTCAGATAGACAGGTAGACTAAGGTAGAGGGAATTGGAATAATTCCATCTGGCCGTAAATAAGGCTTGAATGATCATTTTCCTAGTGGATGGGATGAGAAATCAACTGACCGTTTTTTAGCACTTTACTAATGCCAAAACAGGATGCTGTAACCTCATTGATTTGATTCTTAAACAACAGTTAACTGTCAGATTTTACCCTGTGATTTCTATCTACTTAAGTCGGCATGGGTCCAATTCCACAGGACACCAGTGCTTGATCCAGGATTTCTAATCCCTCCCAAAGATCAACAGTCCCTTACTGTATACATTGAGTTTCAGGTGACTGCCTTTACATCGCAAGCCATTACAACGCATGCCATTACAACGCATGCCATTGCAACGCATGTCACTACAACGCATGCCATTACAACGCATACCATTACAACGCATGCCATTATAACGCATTATAAGGTGAGTAATAGAGATTTTTTAGTTTTAGGGTGGGTATGAGTTTTGGGGTAGATGGGTATAGTAATTTTTACCCCTACACTATCCAACACTTTCCCTACTGTTGCACTCACTGAAGTGGGAATGATAATTTTTACTCCTACACTATCCAACACTTACCCTACTGTTGCACTCACCGGAGTGGGAATAGTAATTTAATTTTTACTCCTACACTATCCAACACTTACCCTACTTTTGCCCTAAAAGTATTATGCGTTGTAATGGTATGCATTGTAAGGGTATGCGTTGTAATGGAATGAGTTGTAATAGTAGTTTTAAAAAATGTGTTGTGTTGGAATGCGTTGCAAAATCATGCAATGTAATGGTAGTTACGATGTAAAAATTGCGTTGTAAAAGCATGCGTTGCAATTGTTTGCGTTGTAATGTCATATATTCATCACCAGCCGTTTCACTACCTGTTGTGGGAGGCGACGGGTGCCACGAACTTTCATGAGTGCCTAATAAATCCAAAGCACACTGAATTATTGTGCTAACCCCAGGAAAGAGAACAACCAGCTGTATTACTTTTGCAATAACTTCTTTATCATCTTAAAATTGGGAACACTTCATCTCGAGACAGAAGACCTATTTCTTTAAGGAGATAGCTGTGAAGCATCATGAAGACTGTTGCATTGTTCACTAGCACTTGGTTTGGTAGAGCATTGGACTTGCATGCTTACATTTTAATCAAGTGGAGGAAAAAAGAGCCTTACAGGAGGACAAGTTGTTGTGTATCCCTAGCAGGGACAAGTGTCACTGTTGTTTATGAATGACAGAGTGCGAGTGAATTTTGTTGGGGAACAAGTAATCAGAGAGGGAGGGAGAATCAAAATGAGTACAAAGAGAGGCATGATTAAGATACTGGCCAATAGGTTGCAACCTCACTTGCATAAACTGGTACACAAGGACCAAAATGGTTTTATCCCTCAATGACAAACCTCCTATAACATACAACATCTATATCGCTTCCTTGATGAGACCTCCCTTTCTCATCACTACCCTGAGGCAGTGGTCTTAGCAACTGATATCCGAACCACAACTATTTGTATTGACTTGTTTACTTTGAAGTGGTGCAGCTCTGATTTAGTTTATTTGTACAATTGCCCTAGGGTAAAAAAAAGGGGTTGCTCTTGGACAGGGGGCACTTTTAGAAGCTTGCACACAAGATAGTTCATAATTTAGATTTCATCGGTAAATTGTTTGTGATTGGTGCCATAGGTGCCTTCTTTCGGTCCACTGTCCGAGTTGTGTGTTTCTGATATCCGAAAGGTGTTTGACACTCTGCTGGATTATCTGATGGCGGTCATGGTCAGAATGTCTGTGGGTGAGGGCTGGAACAAATGGGTTTTGTTGATGTATGCGAATGCGCAGGTGCGAGTCCGCATTGGCTACTGCATCTCAGACTCCTTTACGATTTACCCAGGGACTCAGAAGGGCTGCCCGTTCTGGCTGATGCTTTGGGCATTAGCGGTTGAGTGATTAGCTTACATACTACAAATAGAGGAGAAACATAAGGGAATCCCTCTGCGCTATGAGAGCATGTTGTCTTGCTATGTGTGGATAACATGCTCTTACACCTGAGAGAGCCCCGAACAGGGATTCCTTGGTGTATGGACCTATTGGAGGACCTTGGACGAGTGTCAGGATGTGTACCAACTGGAGGAAGATGTGCATTCCCTGTGTTCTTGAAGTGGCTGGACCCTCCAGGGACTCTTCAGCATCTGGGAATCCCGTGGGAGCCCAGAGTTTTTAAGAATCTGGGATTGACGGTGTACCACTCAGTTCTAGGCACCAGAGAGGGCAACCTTGGGTGCACACTGGTAGTTTGAGGGGGAATGTTGCCTTCTGAGGGATGCATAGACTCCTCATTATGGCTAGAATGGCGTTGGCAAACACGATCATGCTGCCCAGAGTCCTTTAAAACTTTGCAAATTTCCTGATTTGTATTCCGAAGGTCTAGTTTAGATATTTAAACACATTTTCCGGTAACTGATATGGGAGTGTTGACACAATCGAATGTCAATGTACGCACTCCAAAGGCCCATTGTAGGGGAGGCCTAGGAGTCTCTGATTATAAGCTATACTACTTTTCAACACAGCTACAGTGCCCAGCTCGCTGGCAGGCGTAGGTCTTGCTTAATTGGGTTAGTTTGGAGAGGCTCATACGGAGGGGACACTACTGGAGATGTTCTTGGGAGTGAAATTGGCTCCTGCCTAGAAACCGAAACTCCTCACTATTGTCCTCCAGTGTTGAAGGGGGCACTCTGCTGAATAGGGTGTGTCTTCTTATATGCCCCTGCTACACCTCTGGTTAGCCTGTCAACCACAAGATAAAGGGGTTTTGAGGGAGTAAACGGATGCGAAAATAGTAACATTTAGGGCAGAGGTCTTCAAACTTTTGGATGCCGTGACCCTGCTATCAACATTTTCAGAGGTAAGGACCCCCTCCTGACAAACATGTCTAGAACTTGGTACTCCTCATCACCAACAACCATAATTGCCCCCGGTTCACACAGCAAATCATTTTTATGGTGGGGAAATATTATTAAACGGTGTTTAGCAAGTCAAAGGTTTGTGGGTGACAGGTCACAGGCTAACTACACAGAAATCAACAGTAGAAACAGTCCACTAGACCACAAAACAGGCCAGCAAGCAGCCAATAAAATGCTCACACATTGACCTGCCTGGCCACCCCTTTGGGCACTGCCAGATTGCCCTATAGGCAGGTGTACTGGAATTATGAGGCAACGGAAGGACCAAATTATGCTGCAGTTTCAAACTTGTAAAGGCCAAGCTGTATAGGTATTTTACAAGGTATGGGAGACTGTATGCATTTGTGCGTGCTACAGACAATATTTGTGGTCATAGCACAGAAATGAACAGTACAAACAGTCCACCAGACCATAAAACAGGAGAGCAAACAGCAAAAAAAAGCCCACACTCTGACCTGACTGACCTTCCATTTGGGCAATGCCAGCATGCCATAAAGGCAGGGCTACTGGAAATATGCGGCAGGGGAGGACCAAATTATGCAGCAGGGTCGATTAAGTTGTGTGGTAAGGAAATGTACATAATGCTATGTGATGTGGCATTCACATTGTTTACACATGGTAACACTGGGCAAAGATTTCACCTCATCAGTACCAGTTTATAACCAAAATACAGCAATCAGAAAGATGTCTAGTCATCCTTTATGAAGGGCCCTCCACTCCACAGTGTCACCACATTAGAATCTCACCTGGCCCTGGTCGAGAGCAGCAGGGATTCCTTAAAACCCGGGCGGCCTTGTGCAGAGTTAAGCAGTTTAACCACACCTCTTTCCTCTCACCCCCTCCCTTCTATCCTTCTCCCCTCTCAACCCTGGAGCCCTCTCTGCCTTTGCAGGCCATTTTCTTTCATCCCTTTTTACAACTTCTGATCTCTCCTCATTCAACCTCTCACCTTTCCTTTAATCACGCCTCGACATTCTGTCTTTTCAATTCCATCATCTCTAACAGTCACTCTCATTTACTTCGTGGCCTCCCTGGCCCCGTCTCCTCTCACAACCCTCAGCACTTGTCATTCACCTCAAGTCTCTCCTTGAAATTTCTGTCTTATCTATTTGTATCTTACATTTCTTCAGCCCCCCCATTTATCATTCCCATCTCTCCTTTGTTCGTTTACACCTTCTTGAACCAACGTAAATCTTTCCTGTCACCACAATACCCACCCCAGAACTCCCTCTATTCCCCTATCGCTGCTCTCCCTCACCCATGTTGCATCAAATTCTCTTTGTACCTCACAGATCACCTCTCAGCTATCTTCTCTCACCCTTTAATAGTAGCCCTCCTCTCTGCCTTCATCATTCTGTCACACTCACCTCTCCTCTTGCGTTTCCGCATTTCCTTCGCCACTTCACATTTCTCTCTTCCCTGACCTCTAAAATCGAATTCTCCGACTCCCTCACCTCTCTTGGCTGTCTTCTCTCATCCCATCTCCTCTCACTCTCATCTCTTCTCATCTCTCACATTTCCCCTCTCACCCCTCCCACTCTTCCACGTTTCTCACCTTGCCCCTCGCGGCGGGATGCCTGGCTTTCACCTTGCGGATACCCTGCCGGGGTTATCTCACAGGGGAATACCAGGATGGGTTCCCTAAGCAAGCGCTTAGAAACCGCTTGGTGATTTGCGCTATATAAATTCCTGTACATTTACATTTACATTTACTCCTCACTTCCCTCACATCATTCACCCCTTCTCTCCAGTCCGCTCTCACACCTGCATCCCACCTCTCACCACTGGCTCCAAACCTCTCTCCATGCCTTCCAATCGGCCTCACATGCTCCCATCTCCCGTCCCACATCTCTGTGAGTTAAAGTATGTCTGACCCAGTCTCTCAATATCTAATAATCACACAGACAGCGCCTTGTCTGTCCAAGCTCTTCCCCTTCATCCCTTCAGTGTTATGCCCCCCCTGCTCCCACCAAGCACATTGCCCTTCTGTCAGCTGCATGATGGCAGTGCCATTTCTAAAGGGGAAAGATCACCTTCAGCCAGCACCTCTGCCCCAACCCTGCTTCAGGAAGAAAGTAAAGGGCGTAACCCCTGAGAGCTTGGGTCCCAGTGCACACGACATGTGACGCCTCTGGTTGGATTCTCCTTATTTCATGTGTTGAATACTAAATGATAATAACAAATGATTGAGTTTTGAATGGCTAGTTTTGTCTTAAAAACCCCTTTTTGTTGGAAAGATTGTTCCTTCCGGTGGTGCAGGTGGGAGTGTGACTGCCTTCCTAGGGGACTTTAAAGCAGAGATGGAAGTGTCACATTGAAATGCATGTGGGACAACTTTGCAATAAAAGTTGAATAACAGATATCAGTAAGTGAAACTCATGCTATTTACTTGCTTGGTAGATGCCACTACGGCAGTGCACAGTGGGGTTTTAAGATGTGTACGCAGTAATCGGGGAGAACTGATCTGATTGGGGTAATTGATAACAGTAAGTGCCCTGCATGCACACTCACAGGGAAGCAAGCACAGAGAGAAGTGTGAGGTGCATGGGGATTTCCATTTGCACATAGTGCATTTACCTCTGAGATCTGGTCCTTGGGTTTTGTTAAGAATGACTAGTTTTGTCTTTAAAAAGATATTTTAGTGGCTAGGTGGGAGTGTGACTTTCTCCCCTCCCTGCACCCCTCCCCTCACAGCCCCGGATTGCCAATGTGGGCTTTCCTCAAACCAGCTGGCAGAGCAGAGGAATCCCAAAGACAGCGGTGGTGAACACGTGGGCGTGAAAATAAAGGAGGGTTTTAGATTCCAGTTCCAGGCAGAAGTGTGACCGGGAATGCCCAACCCCCTTTTTATGACTCCACAGCCCCCTTGGAGGTCGCGCCCCAAAGATTGAAGACCCCTGATTTAGGGACTGCTACTATGAGGGCTCCTTCAGGAGCATGGCGTCTTTGACTGCAGAGAGTGACTTACTAAGTATCCAATTCCTAGTATATGGGGTGCTGGTACTGGCGGTTCATCAACTCATCGGGGTATTAGATCCAGAGCCTCCCACACATGACCTGTTGCAGTCTTTACTAACTGTCAGACATGGCTGTCGTTTGATCTCTTGGCTTTACAAAACAATGCTTCCCATAATTTCGGATAACCTGCTGACTTTGTGCACCAGATGGGAGACTATAATTGGCAGACCGTTCCATGGGAAGGAGTGGGAGCAGACCCTAGAATACATGTACACTATCTCATGAACCACGTGATTTAAATTAATGCCATTTAACTACCTATATATCACGTATCTCATACCCCACAGACTGGACACCATTCTACACACTGCTGATTTGAGCTGCCCTAGGTGTGCTCTTGCTGATGCAGACTTTGCCCACATGGTGTGGAGCTGCCCCATAATAACTCACTTTTGGTTCCAAGTGACTGCAGAGTTGAAGAGAACCCTGAATAGACAACTTAACACACAGTGGAGCTCTGCTTACTTTGCGTCTATAGTATAAGAGCTGAATGGAAAGCTGGTAAAGTATCTAGACTTATGCCTGTGCGTAGAACACAAGGAAATTGCATTACACTTGAAATCCCAAGATGGCCTACCGCACAGTACATGGAAGGCAGAGGTTAAGAGATGGGCGCTGGCTGAGGGAACCACCGTGAACATGGAGGAGTAGAGGGCCGCCGCACGAAAACCTTAGTATAGGAGTGAGATTTGGTAGCCCGCTGGAATAGTCCATGACACCAATAGAGAGGGCTCTTTTCCCAACTTCTTATATGTCCCCTGTCAGCTGGTGAGACCAGCCTCTCCAGGCGCCAGTCGGTAACTGGAATACACTGCTGGGACCTCCCTTTTGCATCACTGCACCCTAATTATTGGATGGCCATGCAGCTGAACCTGGGACATTTTCTATACTCTTAAGCTCTATTAACTCTGTTGTGTTACATATGGTTTACGTTATATGCCATTGGGTACTCTTAGTGTGCAGAATACGTAAATGTTTCATCCTGAGCCTGATTGATTCCATGCTGCATGCGCAAGCTCGAGTCTTACTAAACGAGCAATCATTATATGCTTGATATAACGATCTATCCTGTTCTTATACTGTCATTGTTCTTTTTTATAAGGTGTGGTCCCAACATGAGTTTTCCCCATGCAATTTCCCATTGAAAACGTTTTAGAAAAAATGGCTGAACAGATTTACAGCAGATTTGGCAGAAAGATAGATCTTTTCTCAGAATTGTGCCTTTCATGATTTGCTGTAAATATGGTCAGCTTTTTTTTTTGTAAATCTTTTTTTTCAGGTATAACAACAGAAATACAAATCTACAGTGCAGTATAATGTTCAATACTTTGTGCATTACAATTTTCTTAAATGCAAAAAGCAGTGACAGTTTGGATTTATGTTTCAATCGGCATGAAGGACTGCTATGTGCCTCCCCCATCTTGTGTGCATGCCAAGGGTACCACTCCCCAATCCTGTCTACAACATCCCCAATATCTTATGTCTCTGCGGTCTGACGTGTGTTTATGCGAGACCTCGGCTAAGCGTCTATCCGTGACTTGAAAGTTTATATGCCCCTTATTTTATGCAGTTTCCACATTTTCCATCCCTGTTGGCTGTACTGGGTTAGTCAAAAGGTCCGTTCATTAAGGATCCCATATGTCTTTCGGTCTAGAGGTTAGTGGGAGCACTTCTGCATAAGTCAGTGATTGCTCTTGCCAAAATAGAAGATCCTGGTGCCAGTCCTTAAACTTGGGGGCCCTTCCCCTGCCCCACCTGCAAGCCACTTTTCGTTTAGCTAACAGAAGCCCCAGCGCTGTGTGTTTCCTGTAGGCAACTTAGACCTCCTCTATATGGCCCGGTAAGGCCCTGATGGGTGATGCCAGCAAGGGAGATCCAATCATTTGCGCCATCGCACCGAACACCTGCTATCAATATTGGTGGAGTTCTGCACATTCCCAAGCTAAGTGTAGGAAATCTGCAGTCTCCCGCCCACAATGGTCACATTTATCATTTTCTCATTGCTGTAATATATTCATCTTAACTGGCCTGTAATACAATCGGGGGAGGAACTTATAGTGTATTGTACGTAATCAGGTCCTGGCAGAGATGCCTCCGGTCTGCTGGCAGCAATATGCCATTGCTTGTCTGGCAGAGACACACACAGTTTCGGCTCCCAATGTGCACATGAACCTGTTGGGCTCCTTACAAGTGAAGTTTGTGGGGTGTGATATAGGAGGGAGACCAAATCCGTAGGAGAAGCAGATTGAAGTAAGGCATGTAATGGAGATAGTGTGGGTAGTTTGTGGTGAAACGCAGGTGTAGCTGTCTTAACACTCTGCCGTAGTCTAAGGTAAAAAAGGCATCATAATCAATAACCTCTTATTTTTCACAAGAAAGATAGTCAAATGGCGATCGGCCTTTCACCAGTTACTATCCATCTAAGACCATAAAAATATTCCCTACGGAACTAGGATTACAACGAATCCCACGCAGAACCTCAGAGCCTCATTGAATATAACATCCTACAAAAATGGCACTGTCCTTATTCAAGCAGCTAATAAGGACCTAGAACTTTTTGACAAATACTTTGTCACATTAAAAACACACACCCTCAGTACATTCACTCCCTCTCAGATCCTCACTAACCCCTCCACCCCCTCCTCTACTGTAGATCGGAGACCACCCTCTTCACCCAGACATGAGGATAGAGACACTACCAACGCTCCGGCCTATGCATACATTGCATTGACACCCTCTGCTGCTTCATGCAGCTCCTTTCCTCAACCCCTTCCTTCACTTAGTTCCGTGGAAAGAAGCAACGCCAACTCTCCTTCCTTTCCACGTACTGCACGGACAACTCCAGCGACCGCAAGCAACACTGCTCGGGACCTTACACTACCCCATCCACTCCTTCCGTTTCGGTAGAACATCGACCCCTATCACTCTTAAATGATGATAGAAGCAACAACTACATCTCCTCTTCAGGTACTGCACAGACACTCTCTGCATCTTTAACATCACGCAGCACGTCTAGGGACCCTACTACTACCCACATCCCTCACCTAGAATCGATGAAAGAGGTAACAAATCTCTCTCCTTAGCACACACTATACCGCTATCCTCATCATTCTCTCACAATACTTCTCGGGACACTACTACTTCTACCCCCACCTCCCTTCCCTCTCCGGAAGAAATTTGACTCCGTCGTGTACCCACACTCAGTGAAAGATAAACAACTTGCCCCCTTTAGTTCGCACTTCATTATCATCCTCAACTAGAACTACCATGAGAGACAACTTTAATACTACTCCCTCAACACCACATTTCCGGTCTTCCACACAGCATCAACAGATGGAACAAGACTGTCTCAAGACCTCTTACCGCACATCTTGAAACCTTCAAAATGTTATTCTTGAAATCAAAACCATCTTACAACTTGCAGAAAAAGCTCTTACTAAACTTAAGTATCTTCAAAACTCGCTAAAAGCAGCAGCTGACAATGTGACAAAAACTATCCCACTGCCTCTAGACAATCGATACTTGCTCACGCGCAATCTCTCCAATTCCATTACGGACCAAGAATGGCAAACTCTGTTACGGCTGTACGAATCTCCATCCAAACATGTCTTAGACAAAGAAGAATACGCTATCCACCTAGTCTCCATCAACCCTTGCAGAACCTCACATCCCATCCATAGAGGAATAAACCGGAATAATCTTCACTCTATAACCCCAATCCAAGATAACCAGGAGCCTAGTCTGAAGAAGACCCCAAACCTGCCTTCAACTAAATTGCCACCCAGCCCCTAAACATGCTTCTGACAATGCCGGCATCATTCTTAGCTTGAATATGGACATAATTATCCTCACGGAAACATGGCTCAAGGAATAATCCTCTCCATGGTCCCCCCAGACTTCAACATCATTAGACTAGACAGACCTTACAAAATAGGTGGAGGCTTAGCCTGCATACATCGTTCTGACCTCACCATCTCAAAATTTCACTCGGAACCCTTGGACATCTGTGAATACCTTGGGATCTCTGTAAATTCACTTAGCAACCACTCCCTCAAATTACATATATTCTACCATCCTCCTGGTCAAAACATAACTTTCACAGAACAATTTATGGAAATCATCACGGCAAACTCGTCCCCTCACTCGAATGACATTTTCCTGGGTGATTTCAATCTCCACTGGGAGAACAAACTGGACAAGCAGGTCAACGCCCTTAAAACCTTCCTTGCTGACCACTCCCTGATCCAAGCTATCTCAGACCCCACTCACTCCAAAGGTGCCACACTAGACTGGCTCATTTCCAAACTAAATACTATTGAATCAATCTCGATTACCCCTTGTGACTGGTCAGACCATCACATTATCACCTTCCAAATCCCCTCTTGTAACAAGAAAATCCTCCCACAACAAATTAAACCTAAACAATGGATAAGAGACGCTAAGAACATAAACTGGAGCAAGCTAGCCTCCCAATGTGAGAAGGCTCCTATCCCCCCAAAAACGTAGGAGACGTCACTGCCCTCACTATAACTCCACGATGACCAAAATATTCAACCAAGCCGCACCGCCAAAACTCAAAAGAATACCTGACAAGGATAAAAACCCATGGTTCAGTGAAGCCCTGAATGAGGAGAGATGCAAACTCAGATCAACTGAACGGAAATGGAGGCTTCACCCCTCCCCCCAAGCTGAAACTACTCCGAAAAGCAAGAAAATCATACAATAAAAGTATTCTAAGATCAAAAAAAGACTTCCTCAAATCAGAACTAGAGAATGCTAAAAATAGACATAAAAAACTCTTCGAAATTCTGAATTAACAATCGAACGAACTGGCCAAATCTTCACTCTTAACATCAACCTCACAGCTAAGTAGTGACGAATATTCCTCATTCTTCACAGCAAAAACGAATTCCCTCCAACTTGAACTCAATATGGCTGCGACCTACTTAGCCACTCCAAAGATCAGGCAAGCTACTAACTTGGTACTAAATAAGCGATCTCTTCCTAAAACAATTCTCACTGGTCCAACTTCAAATGTTATGATATTGATGATATAACCAAAATTCTAACAACTACTAAACTCAACAACCACTTCAATAACCCTGTCCCATCAAAGTGCCTACCCTTCATCTATCATATCATATCCCCTCTCTGGACCAAGATCATTAATGCCTCGCTCTCACAAGGTCACATCCTGGACTGCCTAAAGTCTGGTCAAGTTACTCCTATCCTAAAAAAACCGACAGCTAGCAACTCCGACCCCAACAACTTCCGACAAATACCCAACATCCCCATGCTAGCAAAGCTCTTGGAAAAATTTGTTCAACAACTGAACTTACACATCACAAACTTCAATTTATTGAACACACACCAATCGGGCTTCAGACCTGGCCATAGCACTGAAACAGCCATCCTACATATAGTAGACAACGCCCTCTTAGCTCTTGACCACAATGAAACATGCCTGCTAGTCTTGCTTGACCTCTCATCAGCCTTCGATACGGTCAATCATGACAAACTTCTAAGAAGACTAGAAGACAGGATGGGATTTTCTGGCACCGTCCTTCTATGGTTCAAATCCTTTCTGGAAAATAGAACATAATCATTCATGACCAACACGATCCTTTCTCTATCCTCACCTAACCTACTAGGAGTACCTCAAGGCTCTACCTTGTCTTCCACTCTATTCAATTTATATGTTGCACCACTCACTGATCTACTACATCAGGCAAGCATCTCCTACCACATGTACGCGGACGACACCCAACTCTACACCAAAATCACCTCCATTGAAGAGATAAAGTTAATGAATCTAGCTCTAGAAAAAAACGTACAATGGCTAACGACCAACTTCCTCAAGTTAAACTCACAATAAAACTGAATTTCTCGTAATCTCACCCCCAAATACCTCTCAAGAAGTAAAAGGAATGGACCAAAATGATCACCGCCCTGAACTGCACCCCAACGCTGGTGGACTCCACAATATCACTTGGAGTCACACTGGATAAGAATCTTAACATGCAAGCTCACATTAACTTGATGGCTAAAATTGCCTGCTTTCAACTCAACTATCTAAGAAAAATGAAGCCATTTATCGAGATCCCTGACCTCAAAACTGCAGTTCAGGCCTTAGTCATCTCAAGGCTGGAGTACGGTTGCTCCACCCTCTCTGGGCTTCCCAAAACCTCTACCGCACATCTAAAAGCTTGTCTCAACGCCGCAGCTAGACTCATTACTGGATCAAGGAAATTCGACCACATATCGCCACACCTGAAGGCACTCAACTGACTGCCCGATGAAGCTCGTATTCACGTAAAGATTGCTTGTATTACTCATAAGGCGTTACACCACAATACCCCGCAGTTCCTAGCCCAAAAACGTACTCTATCTGGAGGAAACGGACATTCCAGGAGGACAGATAACCTACTCCTGAAACCCGCAAGGTTCAACAAGACTAAAACCTCCAACAGAGCATTTTCTGGAGCGGCGCCAAGAATCTGGAACTCGCTTCCGCCATTCATCAGAAAAATCACCTCAACGCTCTTCAAAAAGGAAACAAAGTCTTTCCTGATGAGCAAATTCCTACCTTAAAATCCGCACAAACACCAAGCCAGCTTCAACCTCTATCTCGGAGATAAGACTTTTTCAAGCCCCATTTGACTCCCTATCGCAGAGCTGCTCTCTACTCTGCCTGTATCCCCGGAACTTTATTATGTCCTTGTTGTTACTTATTTGCGTTGTTTTTTATCTGTGTTGTTGGTAACAAATATGCTTTTCTTTCCCTGCTCACTTTGTAAAGCGCTCTGTTACCCTACCTTTCGTCTGGTTCGCGCTATAGAAAACTCTAAAATTAAATAAATAAATAAAAAAAAGTCCATGGGTGTGGGTTCTACGTCCCCCAAAAATTGTCCCCGCATATGAAAAATCCCATTGGTATAGCGGTGCCACCATGCCTGAACCTGAAAGTTTTGCAGCAGTTGTATGCAGCTTAATTCTTGAATCACTCCCAGGTCCGGATGGTAGGGAAGAGATAGCAAAGGCGAGGTCAACATGGTATGTCCGTTCTCTTAGCGAGCCGCCGCTAAGCTACTATGGTGCATGTAACTGTAGTAGGGTCAGCATCTCTATCCCTGGGTCTTATCACGATAAGCCCCATCAGTGGAGTCGAGTCCATGTAACCCTGTCCCACGTCTAGGTGTGGCATATAGCTGGGGCTGGAACCAATATGCTGCAAAGAGCCCCTGTGCACAAAAATAATACCATTCTAAATCAGGAGCTTCAAAACCTCTGAGCGAGAAAGGCAGTGTCAATACCTCCCATTTCAGCCCGGGTTGTTTACCACCCACGCAACGTGTATCAGTTGTGATTTCATGGCTTTAAAGAATTGCCGTCCAAGGTTATATGGTTTGTTATTGAACAGATAAAGGAGTTTAGGCAGGACCACCATTTTGATCAGGGAGATCCTGCCATTGACAAGGGCATGGCAATCCATTGTGTGATGGAGTCGGTCAGGGTCGCCAGGGTCTTTCCATAGTTAGCTCGCATTAGCTCTGTTCTGTTTCCTGGAATCGTTATCCCTAGGTACTTCACCTCTGAGGTGCACCATGCTATAGGGTAGTCTGGAGTGTATGGGAGGACAGCTTCAGTGAGATAATGTTTTTCCCTGAGAGTTCTCCGAAAGCAATAAGCTCGCGTAGTATAGGGTTGAGGTTAACTTGCAGGTCTCGGAGATAGAGTGTGACATCATCTGCGTAGAGGTAGACTAAGATATGTCTAGTAGGGTAGCGAATTGCTCGTTCCTGAAGATGCTGTGCAGCTTAGCAGCTAGTGGTTTGATGGCCTACGTGAATATGAGGGGGGACAATGGACACCCCAGCCTCGTGCCTTGTGAAATCGAGAAGGGGGACAAGCTCACACTATTGATGAAGACCTGCGGGTGTTGATGAGTCAGCTCAATCCATGAGAGGAAGCCAAGGAGGCAATCCCATTCGCCTCAGTGTGCCAAGAAGATAAACCCTTTTGACTGATTCGAATGCCTTGGAGGCATCTAGAAAGACCACCACTGCTGCGTCTCACGGTCTATAGCTTGCATCACCGAGAAAAGATTGTGCGATGTTGCACGTCCTGGAATAAATCCTGCTTGATCGTGCAACACCAAAGAGTCCATGAGAAGGCTCAACCAATTGGCTAGTAACTTGGCTATGATTTTGACATTGCAGTTGATTAAGGAGGGTGGGCTATACAACACATTTATTTGCTGGCTTTCTGGGCTTTAATTGGGAAGTGAACAGTGGCTCTGCATGGTCAGGAGGAGAATTCCAGCCTCGCAAATATGGTCAGCTTTTTATGACAAACTAAGGTTCAAAGTTAGTGATATCTGGACACTACACAGGTGGTAGCGCAAATAAAACAAAATAAAGCAATCTGATTGGTTGAGTGTTTTTTTTTCCCTCAGTTGCTTTGGTATTGGCCTGAGATACAGAGGAATCTGATTGGCTGGCTGCAAAATCGACAGAAATGTTAAGGCTCCCATTACAGAATACTAGACTCCATCCCTGTGTTTGGTAGTTAAGAAAACAAGCATTTGCATAGCCAATAGGTCTCGCCTCGGGGACCTTATAAGTATTTAGCCAGGCAATAGTTAATGTTGTTGCAGTTAGGATATTGTGCTGCATAACTAAATACTAATAAGGTCCCAAAGGCGAGACCTATTGGCAATGCCAATGCTTGTTTATATATCAGACTGCACTGGTGCTTCAACCTTACTCTACTTTTCAGAAATCCCCATACATTAAATGGTTAGTGTTAAAGGCATTGGTGTAATTTCCCCCAAATCAGTTCGTAAATGCTGTAGTATTACTAACAGTTTTCTCTAATGCCACCGCAGGAAGTGACATCACGCAACAAGATGTGATCTGAAACAAAATTTCGAGGAAGCAGAATGATAATAAGCGGTAGTATAAATTGGGTACAAATGACTAAAAGGGCCAAAAGCTAAATTAACAAGCATCGCGGCACCCACGCTTTACTTTTAATGTTAAAAGTAAAGCGCGAGTGTCTCGATTATAGCAATAGTAAAGAAATAGATGTTTTTTTCTATTTCTTTACTTTTGGTATAATCGCGACACCCGCGCTTTACTTATAACATTAAAAGTAAAGCGCGGGTGCCGCGATAATACCAAAAGTAAAGAAAACAAGCAATGGCTGCGCGCGCGCGGCGCAAAAGTGAAAGGGGAAAAAAATTATGCTGACGAGGAGGGAGTGGGAGAAGGGAGGGGGTAGGGGAGGGCATTAGTGCTACCCACAGGCTTTTGCCAGCCACCAGCTTGCTATTACGTGCACAAGCACGCGCGTGGTGCACAGCAAGTCAGATCGCAGCTGTGCACGTCGCGCACTTGTGCGTGTAATAAAAAGCTGGTGGCCGGCAAAAGCCTGTGGGTAGCACTTTTAAATCCAGCTACTAAATTTCTCGCAAGAGCAGCGTATGCGCTGGCTCTAGCGAGACCTAAAAAAGCCATAAGGGTCCAGGGTAGGGGTACGCTAACACCCAGGCTTTCTGAGAAGGTCCCAGAAGACCCACCCCCCCAAGGGGCCCAATTCCATAAGCAAATTGCGCACCTGGAGCCAGCAACGCACTTGTGAGGTATAGTGGGACCCTCGTCGGATCCAGTGCGTCTCTCTTGTGTTGGCTTTTGGAGTATCGCAGTACTGCAGATTTTTTTTTATGTAGGGCTCCTTGTGGGTTGACCTGCGATTAGGTGCTGGCAGCCTGCACAATAGTGGGTGTCTGCTAGTGGTTGGGCGCAGGACTTGGCTGCAGACAAGGCCTTGCATCCAACCGTCTACAATGCCCGGTCCAAGGTATGCTTAGTGAGAAAATTGGGTGAATATGATATAAAAAACACCTGACATTAATTGAAAAAAACAAAGGTTAAAGTGACGTTATACTTTTTTTTTTTAAAGAACTTTATTCACAGCCGCAATATCTGCAAGTAAACATTACAACATATCCGTCTAAGCAGCAGCAGCAGGGTTTTCTATTTTCACCCCCATGCACATCTCCTCAGCATACATCAGTAACAATCGAAAATTACATCAAGTGATACATAGATCTTATCTTATAATTCCTCGTTATCTGCAGCTTGAGGAGACATGGTCAACTGTTAAATATCCCTCCGCCCACCCTCCTCCCCCCACCCTTTCCCGTACCTAAACTAGTCGTCTCCTGGCCGTTCAGCAGTAGCATTCTTCTAAGAGGGAAAGTGATACTCGGGTCCCTCCGGTATCTTAGGCGCTAATGTGTGCTGTCACACGGGGTGCATTTACACATGGTGAATGTTGTTGTGAGTGACACTGGGGTGCTCTGTTGTGCGACGTAATGGGCGTATCTTCTCCCTTTTAATCCCCACGTCCATTGCCATCTGTTTGTGGTCGTTCCTCACCCTCCATTGTGATGAGCATAGTCTCCCATTCCTGGGATATAGGGAATTTCCGTAGGCCTCGTGCCTCCTCCCTCCTAAGTATCGTTCCTTCTGCCCTCCCCCACTTCAGTACCTCCGCCTGCCAAATGAGTGGTCCAGGCGGTCTATGTGACTTCCATCGCATTGTTATTGTCCTGATAGCTAGGAGCAGGGACAGATCAAGCAATTTCAGCTGAGCCTTCTGTGTTTTAGGCCTTCTGCGCAACCCCAGTAATCAATACAGTGCCTCTTCCGGCACCGGGAGGTTTGTGACCGCTCTCAATGTCTGACACACCTCTGACCAGTACTCTCTAAGCCGAGGGCATGACCACACCATGTGGGGGAACCCGGCTTCCTCCTCCCCGCAGCGCGGACATGTATGGGGGGAGTTCGGGACCATTTTGTGTAGCCGTCCAGCAGTTGAGCCACTGGAGTTGGCCAGCGTAGTAATAGCCTCTAAAGTCCGGGGCTCCCATCCCACCAGCACTAGTCCCTAGTTGTAGTTTGCGCAGTCCTATTCGCCGCCTCCCAGCACCCCCTATTAGGGCTGTTAAGTGACGTTATACTTAAGTTAAAACGTCAGTTTAAACGTAGCATTTTGCACCCAAAAAGCCAGTGAAGTTATAGTTGAATTTGCTAACTAGAACTTGTGCTTATAACCTCACAGATTACATCACTCATGACATGTTCAATGACATGATCACTGATAACATGACAAATTACTTCATTGATGACAACACTGTGGATTACAGTGCACAGTGTGGATTACACCTTGTAGTACATCTTATGCTGGAAGAGAGTCAACCAGGCGAATTTCTTCAACTATAGGTCTAGTTTAGTAGCAGACACCCCAAAGTTGGAGTCTCCCACAAACTTAACTCTTCCTTCATACATTAGGTCATTTTATGTTCCTGCTTCACTCAAATCAGGTCATTCGTTTCACCTCAGGAAACAAAAGAAATAGCGCAACATGCTGCCTTTAAGTGCATCAAAGTCCTTATCAGTGGCCGTCACAAAGTGCAGGTTGAACTAATGCATTGCAATGCACTGGGCAAGCAAAAGTAACACCTCAGAAATACACCTACTTGAGACAAACATGGAGCACATCTGAGCTGCTGCACTGAAGAAGGTTTGCCAATTCAGGGGACTTTCGAGGCCAGGGAGTTAATCCAGCTGAGAGCCTTGCTTCTCGGGTGGAGCATTAAATGAAATGCTGGATATGGTTACTACAACAAAGGGGGGTCACCAGGAAGATGTGAAGGCGCAGAACTCCTCATAGCTCAACAAAGGAGCATCACAAATTTCCAAACAACAGGTGCACAGTAGAGAAGACCTTCATTAGTTGGCAACCTTCAAATCAAGCAATCAGGGCTGCAATGGGGGCAAGTTACATAAGCCTGGAGAAGGAGCATTTGTTCAGGCGTTACCCATAGTAGTAGCAGCGCACATCTGGACAAATGGGATTAGGCATATGAATTTATGATCTGACAATTGTGCATTGGTGCAGATGATTAATAGCGAGATATTATACCAGTTGTATTATCCAGTTATATATATAGGTGTCTACCGGCTGAATGTAATAAGCCAGTGCTTCCCAAACTTTTTAGACCAACAACCCATTTTTTAGAATGGCACACTTTTGCGACCCACCTACCTTTATTAGACATGAGACGGGCAATTTTTTAACGAAACTAAAACAACTTGTGGCAACACACTATCAATTACACATGGCACATTTTCAATTGAATTGGCCACTAAATTTGAACAGACATAATCAATCAATCAATCAATCATGCCATTTGTATAGCGCACTACTCACCCGGGAGGGTCTCAAGGCGCTTGGGGGGAGGGGTATGCTACTGCTCGAACAGCCAGGTCTTGAGTTGTTTCCTGAAGGCGAGATGGTCCTGGGTCAGCCGAAGGTGGATGGGGAGGGAGTTCCAAGTCTAGGCAGCCAGGTAAGAGAAGGATCTTCCTCCGGCGGGGGCTCTTCGGATGCGTGGTACGGCTGCGAGGGCGTGGCTGGTGGACCGTAGCTGGCGGGTGGGCGTGTAGAAGGTCAGGCAGTCGTTGAGGTACTTGGGGCCCAGGTCGTGGAGAGACTTGTGTGCGTGGGTGAGGAGCCGGAACGTGATCCTCTTGTCGACGGGGAGCCAGTGCAGGTTCCTCAGGTGGCTGGAGATGTGGCTGCGTCGGGGGACATCCAGGATGAGTCGGGCGGAGGCGTTCTGGATGCGCTGGAGTCTTTTCTGTAGCTTGGCTGTGGTTCCGGCGTAGAGGGCGTTTCCGTAGTCCAGTCGGCTGGTGATGAGTGCCTGGGTGACAGTCTTCCTGGTCTCGGTCGGGATCCAGCGGAAGATCTTGCGAAGCATACGCAGGGTGTTGAAGCACGATGAGGAGACGGTGTTGACTTGTCTGGTCATCGAGAGGGAGGGGTCCAGGATGAAGCCCAGGTTGCGTGCGTGGTCGGTTGGCTTGGGTGCGGTGCCCAGGGCTGGGGGCCACCAGGAGTCGTCCCAGGCGGAGGGCGAAGATTCCAGGATGAGGACTTCCGTCTTGTCCGAGTTCAGTTTCAGGCGGCTGTCCTTCATCCACTCTGCGACGTCTTTCATCCCTTCGTGTAGGCAGGTTCTGGCGGTGTCGGGGTCTCTGGTGAGGGGGAGGATCAGCTGGGTGTCGTCGGCGTAAGAGATGATGTTGAGGTTGTGCTGGCGTGCGATGGCTGTGAGAGGTTTCATGTAGATGTTGAAGAGGGTGGGGCTGAGTGAAGATCCTTGCGGGACGCCGCAGATGACTTCGGTGGCCTCGGAGCGAAACGGGGGGAGGCGGACTCTTTGTGTTCTTCCGGCGAGGAACGAGATGATCCACTCCAGTGCCTTCTCTTGGATACCGATGTTGCTGAGGCGCTGGACTAGGGTGCGGTGGCACACCGTGTCGAACGCAGCGGAGAGGTCCAGGAGGATGAGGGCCACTGTTTCCCCCTTGTCGAGCAGGGTCCGGATGTCGTCGGTGGCTGCAATGAGGGCGGTCTCGGTGCTGTGGTTGGCTCTGAAGCCGGACTGCGAGGGGTCGAGGGATCCGTTCGTCTCGAGGAAGGCGGTCAGCTGTCTGTTGACGATCTTCTCGATGACTTTAGCAGGAAAAGGGAGGAGCGAGATGGGGCGGAAGTTTTTGAGATCGGTGGGGTCCGCTGTAGGTTTCTTCAGGAGGGCGCTGATCTCGGCGTGCTTCCAGCTCTCCGGGAAGGTGGCGGTGTTGAAGGAGGCGTTGATGATGTTCCGGAGTTGTGGTGCGATGGTGGAGTCGGCCTTGTTGAAGACGTGGTGTGGGCAGGGGTCGGTCGGTGATCCGGAGTGGATGGTGTTCATCGTGCGGGCTGTGTCTTCGGTGGTCACCGTGGTCCAGGTGCGAAGGGTGGCGGTGAGGGGCATTGGTTCGACGGTTGGGTGCGTGGGTGGGGCGCCGAAGCTGTTGTGGATGTCGGCGATCTTGCGGTGGAAGAACGAGGCGAGGGAGTCGCAGAGGTCTTGTGACGGAGTGATGTCGTTGGTGCCGGTGCTGGGGTTGGAGAACTCCTTGACGATAGTGAAGAGCTCTTTGCTGTCGTGGGCGTTGTTGTCCAGTCGTTCCTTCAGGGATTTCTTCTTGGTGGTGCGGATGAGCTGGTGGTGCTTGCGGGTAGCGTGTTTGAGGGCGGTCATGTTGTCGGTGGTCCGGTCGAGGAGCCAGGCTTTCTCGAGGGTGCGGCAGGTCTTCTTGGAGTCCTTGAGGTCGTCGGTGAACCAGGATGCCTTCTTGCTTCTGGGTCTGCTGGGAGGGTTCTTTAGTGGCGCGAGGTCGTCGGCGCAGGCAGTCAGCCACTGTGTGAAGTTGCGGGCTGCTTCGTTGAGGTCCATTGTGTTGGCGGGTGGGCTCTGGCTGAGGGAGGTGGTGAGCTGGTCTGCGGTGATCTTGCTCCAATTCCTGTGAGGTACCTGTTGTGGGTGGTGGTGGGTCGTGGATCTTTTGAAGCTGAAGTGGACGCAGCTGTGGTCGGTCCACTGGAGTCCGGTGGCGTGGCTGAAGGTGATGTACTTGCTGGAAGAGAAGACGGAATCAAGCGTGTGGCCGGCGTAGTGGGTGGGGGTGTTGACCAGTTGCTTGAGTCCGAGGTTGGCGAGGTTTTCCAGCAGTGCGGTGGTGTTGCGGTCCTTGTTGTTCTCCAGGTGGAAGTTGAGGTCCCCGAGGAGGATGTAGTCAGTGGAGGGGAGGGCGTGCGGGCTGATGAAGTCTGTGATGTCTTCGCTGAATTGTGTGCGTGGTCCCGGGGGTCTGTAGACGAGGGTGCCTCTGAGGGTCGTCTTAGAGTCGGTGTGAATTTGGAAGTGGAGATGTTCGGCTGCGGCGAAGGAGTCGTTGGCGTCGGTCGTGATGCGGATGGTGTTCCTGTGGACGATGGCGATGCCACCTCCGGTCTGGTTGATGCGGTCCCTCCTGATGATCTTGTACCCGTCCGGGATGGCGATGGCGATGTTGGGTGCAGAGGAGGCGTTCATCCAGGTTTCCGTGAGGAAGGCGACGTCCGGTGATGTAGCATCGAGGAGGTTCCAGAGTTCCACGGCGTGTCTGTGGACGGAGCGGGTGTTGATCAGGATGCACTTGAGGTGGTTGCTGCTGGTGTTTGTCTTAGCGGGTGCGGGGCAGGTTCGGAGGCAGGTGAACTTGCAGGTGCAGCAGGTGAAGGGTCCGTGGGTGCGTCTCGGGGTGGCTCGGCAGTAGGCGTGGGTCCGGCCGGCATTGAGTGCGTTGAGAGTGGCGGCGTCGTAGGTCAGTCGGGTCGTCTTGCCTCGGAGGGGAGGGCCAGGGGTCCTGGCGCTGGGCGCGGGCCAGGCGCGGACGGGCGCAGACGGGCTTACCTTTGGCGCACCTTCGGCGCTCAATCGGCGCTCCTGCTGCGCGCGTCCGCTGCGCGGTCGCTCTGGGGGCGTCATAAGTAAGGAGCCAGGAGGGAGGAGCAGCTGGGTGGCGGGAGCGGGGCGGCGAATGGAATCACAGTGGGGCGGGGCCGCAGGGAGGCAGCGGCGGGAAATTCCAAGAAGCAGCGGGCAGCGGGAAATTCCCAGGAGCAGCGGGAAATTCCCAGGAGCAGCGGGCAGCGAGCGAAGGAATCTGCAGGCAGGAGGCGGCAAAGGCAGGCAGGAGCGGCAGCAGGGAGTGGGGTGACCAAGCCCTGTGGAGGGCTGAGCGGTAGAGTTTTACTTCTAAAACTATATTGCATACAAATGATAATGTGTGGAAATCGGATTTCAGTGAATATTTATCATTTGTGCATCACCAAGTAAAGTTCCTCGATTTGTTTTGAACCTATTAAAATCTTTGCTTCTATCACACTTCAGAATTACAAAAAGTGCTTCATTTTGGCTTTCCTAACAGCAAAACGTGTGTGGTTAATTTACAGATATTTCCATTTTTCTGTGTTTTTCAAAAAATGACATTCTACAGCCTTCCCTTTTACACTCTCTGTACTACAGCAAGATTGTCATATAATTCACTTTACATTTCATTCTCTGACTGAAAAGTGAAAGAAGTTAGTTAACACCTATTCCCATGTTAAAAAATAAGCACCTAATTGTCAGAAGACATAGCCTGATATTTGACCTCTGTCTTTGAAGAGCAGCAAATGTGACAAGATAAATACAGAATTTAAATGCACCTTTATTTCTTAATTGGACTTTCACGACCAATCAAAAATTGGCTCACAACTCACCATATTATCTGAAACATCCTTCCAGAACGGCTTAATGAGCTAGAACTCTTACCATATATGTTTAAAGACTCCCCTTATGCCACAATCTCTTCAATGCAAATAGCTCGAAGCTGGGTAGAGTTTAGGCAACTTAGATGGGTAGTAATACCAATCCAGAATCCCATTATAATGCACCTCTCTACCTATAATACTTTTAAAATTCTTCACAACATCACACAATAGGATCTCGTATTGTTTTTTTTTCTAGCTCAGCAGCTAACATACTGTTCCAGTGATTCTTACATGGGTGTATTGTTTGTCCAGCTGCTGTTACAAGATTCTGCATATGCTGAAGATAAGATCTTTGACTGTCCTACAAGTCGTACCAATTTCTCAATTGGAGAAAGATCTCTAGTAGCTGCCCGTCTGCATTATCCAGTGCCTGATTTGGGTGTAGCGGTATCGTTCTGACTCATCTAAATTTAATTTCTTTTTACATGACTCAAATGATCGGATTTCTCGGTTTTAGAACATATCTGATTTTACTAAACAGTTGTCAGATTTCAGCTGGTCAAACGGACCTTTCTGCGTAGCTTGTGAGAAAGCTGGATTGTATGGAAAGGAGAAGATAGTTGGATCCTGTTGTTTTGTAACTGTGTCCCAAATCGCCATTATCGTGCTCACGTAAATGCTAAATTTATCATTCTAACCTTTGTTAATTTCCAAATGAGATCCCATCTAGTTTTACCTACCACTGCTCTATCCATATGTATTTATAGTTTGCTAGTTGCCCTCAAAGACCGATCAGCGATACTTCAAAGTTGTGTCACTCTGTAGTAGGCTAGTACATCAAGAAGGGCCACTCCGCCTAGTTCTATTGGAAGACATAGGATTTTGTATGCTAGCCTGACGTTTTTCCTTTGCAGAATGAATTGCAAGATGAGCTGCTTAATATGAGCAGAAGACTTTGGGTATCTTTATTAGGAGCATCAGGGAAAGATTTAGAATTCATGGAAGCACATTCCTTTTATTCACGTTTGTTCTCACCACTCATCATAAAAGCAAAGGGGACCATCTCATAAAGTGACCCCTCAATGTAGATAGGACATTTGAGAAATGAGCTCTAGAGAGTTTTTCTATGTGTGGTGTGATCTGTACTCTCATCTCTTTAATTGATGTTGTCATCCATTTAAATGTGAACTGGGGTGTTCATTCTGTTGCTTGGTTCAAGGAAAGCGAGAGATTGAAAACCTCTGGCTTGGTCAAATTCATTTTGAATCCAGCAACATTTTCAAATATCTTGAGTTGATATTATACATTAGCTAGTGAACCAGGAAGGAAAGGGTCACTTGGACATTGTCAGCAAAAGCAAGATTTTACGATGATCTTGTCAAACGGTGTACTGTGGAAAGGACTAGCTCTTCTTATTTTGATAGCAAAAGGGTCAATACTTACAGCAAAAAGAATATGGGAAAGAGGATACTACTGCTGGGTTTCTTGCTTAATCAGAAAGTATTGGTATAGCCGACCATTAACCATTTTCCTGGATCTGGGTGCATTATATCCTGCTAGTAACATGTCAACAACCATAGGAAAAAATCCAAAGGCCTTCAAGGCTTTTGCCAGATTTCTCCAGTCCAACCGATCAGAAAACATTAGCATTTAATGATGCTAATCTAGCTAGTATGGCCTTCATTTTGATATTTTCTACTAGATTAACAATTTTTCAAAGATTATCGGGCATTTGCCTCGCCCGATGAAGCCTTTTTGATCTGGATTTGTAGGGGTTGGAAGAGGAACCTCCAATCTGTTTGCTAGTACTTATGTGTATAACTTTGTATCTTTATTAAGCAGAGCTATGGGCCAATGGTTTTGGTATCTGTGTGACAAAAGCTTCAACCATGGAAGGTGTTACCTTCCCCTCAGCCGCAATGGCATTAAATGGGATTGTGAGATGAGGGGTCAAGATAGAAGAAAAGGCCGTATAGAAGTTCCCTGTAAACCCCTCAGGTCCTGGTGTCGTGTGTGCCTTCAGCTGTTTAATACCTGCAAGGACCTCCTCATATAGATGGGGGTTTCAAACTCCTCTCTTTCACTCAGATGTATATGTGTATAAATACCGTGTATAATATTCACCAAAATTGTCTAATTTCCTTACTTCTGTTTTATCTAGGTGGCCGCAAGGATGAAATATGTTCCCTATACAGCTACGTTCTAGCTTCTGACAGAGTTGTTTCACCAAATGGGTGCAACCTTGTTACAGCTATCATAGGGTCATTGTTGTAGGTAAAGAAGAGTGTGCTCTGTTTTACTGGTTGTGGTATGTTGGAAAACGAGGCAGTATCAGTGAGGTCTGCACAAATAACATGTTACATTTGTCCTTCACTGGGAACCAACCACCCTAGTGTAGCGCCTGACTCTCAGAGGGTAGCGTTACAGAGCAGTCTAAGGCTTACTCAAGGGAGGTGGTGTGGGCTAGTAATCGCCATTACAGGTGTGCAGAAATAATACTCAATAATTGATTGTCCAGTCTGTACTTTGCGTAATAAAAGTAAGAGTACATTTATTAAACACACACATTACTCAATACTATGCACCAATTTACAAATATACATAAGCTGTTGGAATTACTTTGTGACATTGCGTAATATCTCCCTCCCTCCCGCAGGGGGTGGGGTCTAGTACAACCACTCCCTAGTATGCACATCATCTTCCCCCCAATGCGGTTAGTTGAACATAACCTGGAGCTAGGGCCCTGCGCACTGGCACAATCCCAGTGGCGACTCACCCCATTTTCTCAACTAACATTTACAATAGGCACACCTGCCCTGGTGACACACAACCCTGACTGTGTATCTCATACTGACCATACAGTATACACCTCTACATCTTTAGTGGCTAACAGCCCGGGTTGTTCTTCACCTAAGCGCAGCAGCAAGAATACACGTTTAAGCATCACTTTAGAATGATAGTACTCATCACATTTGCTGATCATTATAATGCATTGCAATTACAGCCCCTAAAGGCATCACAGATGAATCACAGGATTAAGCATATACAACCAGACACCCTAGAAGGAATGTTTGGCAATTTAACCTCACTTTGCTTCTGACATCACTTTACACAGGTACTTCATATTACACATGTGACTTTCAGTTCCTCTAAAAGAATAACATTAGTAAATGCCTTTCTGGCGTACTTCCACTCCTTCATCTCCAGGGGATGCCCTTTCAGACATCCCCAACTCAGACCTCCAGGTTATGGTACAGTCCTTTAGGCACCCCCAGTTGCAGAACAAAAGTTCCAACCATGGGGATGCTAATAATGCTTGCCTGAGCCCTTGGGGGGGTTATTCTTTTGTGTCCCCATGAGACTTAGGGAGGGATGTTCCATTTTCATGTTGGGGGAGACTGCGTTATCCCTGCAGCTCCCCCTGCACCTTTGCACACCTTTTGCGGTGAGCCCGTTCTCCTGGAGCCATCAAATGCAGCAAAACAAACTGGCATATTCCTGCAGGCCGCCTGGGCCTGCAAAGCAAAATGGGCGCTTCCTCCAGCCCCCCCGCATATTATAGCAGCGGCTCTCCCGCTGCGTCAAGTAGAGCCAGGATGTATGCCTCTGGCCGCTTTTGCCTTTTGTTGGAGGGTCCGGTCCCACCCGGACCCCCAGGTAAGTTATCACAGCTCAGGGAGCCCACCCCGGCTGCTCTGGCCGTGGTTCGGGGGCCCGGTCCACCCGGGACCCTGGCGCCTCATCTTCTTAGTCGGCAGGGTGTCTGTCCCGCTTGGGAACACCGCATGGTGCCGTCGTTGTAGGGCAGCGAGGGGAGCCCACCCCCGGTTGCCCTCGCCGGCTCCCCGTCTGGCCAGCACCCTCGCGTGCTTCCGTGGGAGCCGGCTACGCAGTTCTGGTCTGCCTGCTTTGGCGGGCAGACTCGAAGAATCCCGCTTCTCTGCCAGACCTCGGGGGAGTGCAGCTGCACTCCCCCAGCCTCCTCCATCTCCTCGGGACCCGGGCATGGGATCCCGAGTCCCTCAACCTCTTCACGGGGAGCGTGCCGGTGGTCCCCGAATTGGAATCGGGCCCAGGGTTGGGATCCTGGGCCCCAGGTCATCCTTCTTTGGGGGCCAGGGTGGGCTCCTGGCACCCCGTGCTCAGCTTCACGGGGAGCGCACTGGTGCTCCCCGACTTGGCTACTCCTGCTGGGGCCCGGAGATGGGGTCCCCGGCTTTACTTCTTCGTGAGAGGGGTGCACGCTCCCCTTCTCTCTGCTACCACCTTCAGGGCCCGGAGTTGGGATCCCGGGCCCCTTACATTATGGCAAAGAGGGGCGCTCCCCTGTCTCCTGTTTCGGTGGGGGCCGGCTGGGCTCCTGGCACCCCACAGGGCCTTCCGTAGCGCTCCCCGACTTATCTTCTGTTGGGGGTAGCCCCCGGGACCGGACCCACCCAGGGGGCACATCCAAGACCATCAGCGTAACCCCATGCACTTCGTTGTCAGTCTTCACTGATGCCAGAGGTCACCTACCTTCTGGGGGGCATATCTCAGCCCCCAGGAGACTGATCTTCGCAATTCTGGCCTCTTCTTGCTCCTGGTGGCACAACCCAGACACTGGGAGAACTTTCCTTCACCCTCCTGGTCTTACGGAGGGGGGATTCAGCAGAGAGCTGTCTTCACTGGCTCCCTGTGCCAGCCTTCCACCTGGCTCTCCTTCTGGGCCTCTCTTCTCCTTGCGCCGAGGCCCGGGCTTCTCTTCACTGGCCCTGGTCTCCCCTAGGGGCGCAAGTCAAGGTCCTGGGCCAGTCTGGGGGTTCTTCCTTCCTGCTGCCCATGATGCCAGGCTCCAGCACCAGTCATCCTCAGCAGACCACACCCCAGAGAGAGCTTCTCTTCCTGTGCAAACACTTTTTAAAGAATGGGGAGGGGGCTGGCGGGAAGTCTCTGTTTGTCCTATCAAGCATCGACACATCACTTCACTGCCCCTGCTCCCTCCTTCCTGCCCAGGCCTCTGGGTTGGTTCAAGATGGTGTCGTCCAGGGGTCTCCTGCCACATGGACTCTGAAATCCCCTCCCCCCTTGCTGCCTTCTCCCTTGTGCAGCTTGGTGCCTGGAACCAGGTGACAGCTGCTGATGGATTAGCCTCTAGCTCCCCCCATCTTCTCTTCTTGGAGAGGAGGGCTTCGCCTGTGGAAGGAAGGTCATTAATCCAGCCTGCCAGGATCACCCCCAGCCAGGCCCTGGTTATGGGCTGACTCAGAGAAATATGAAATCCCTGGATGACCCCAAAGCAGTACAAATATGACTTTGGACTCTGCAGAATAAATCTTCTCACACCAGTTACAGTGGACTTTAGTCATGCCCGGAATTTGTAGGCCTCAGGAAAGTGAAACTAGCCCATGGGCTCCACATCCCCATAGGAGACTTATGAAGTGAAAAAGAGTAAAACACACTAACTTTACCTGGCATGTTTCTTCCCACTGTATAAAGCCCATTCCATGTCACCACTAAGTATGGGCGGATTTTGCGGATCCACGATTCACGGATTTGCGTATTCACGGATCGTGGATCCGCAAAATCTGCGTATTTGCGGATTAACGGATTTGCGGATTTGGGGCGGGGCTTCCATGCGAGTGCACATGCCTCTTGTGTGTATAAAAGGTCAGAGACCGATCAGAGCAGCGGATGAAGAGATACAGAAGCTCCTGGCCACAGGAACAGCACGAGGATTGCGCTCGTGAAAGTCAAGGATGCAAAGGCCTCTGTCCAGCATCACAGCTGATTAGCGATGGTATATTTGGGAAGAGGGCACAGCTGCCCAGCCTTGACAATGCTCACGATTGTTTTTTGGGCCGATGAATGAGTCACTGAATTTAAGCTTCAACTAGGGCACATGCTTAAATGATATCTGTCAGTGCTTCCATTGAGGTTTAATTTTTGTGCCAGGACCATCGTGCCAGAATGAACTCTGCCCTTCATATTTATTCAAGAAGACGCCACCGTTTTGTGCCATACCTCGTTGGGTAAATGTATAGTGCTTTCACTACACTACAGCTGCCTAAAGTGCCAGAGAGTTGTCTACAGCGACCAGGTGTGTGTTACTATGCAATTGCGCCGAAGGGCGCAGGGGTCCCTTGAGTGAGCTATAAAATCTCCTGGCCACAGGAACAGCACGAGGATTGCGCTCGTGAAAGTCAAGGATGCAAAGGCCTCTGTCCAGCATCACAGCCGATTTTCGATGGTATATTTGGGAAGAGGGCACAGCTGCCTGGCCTGTTAACTATTTTACGATGGCGCCGGCAAGCTGCCAGCGCCATCCTAAAATAGTTACTAAATTAGCTTCAACAGGAAGCTCGAATAAATAGATAAAATAAAGCAGATGCACGAGCGCCTGCTTTATTTTATCTATTAGTGCTTCCTGTTGAAGCTAATTTAGTAACTATTTTAGGATGGCGCTGGCAGCTTGCCGGCGCCATCGTAAAATTGTTACAACAACAGGCCAGCAAGGCTTGAACTTTTGCCCTCGGAATCCGCTGCTCACGGATTTGCGAATTCGCTGTAAATTCGCGAGAGTTCGCGGATCGCGGATTTACCGAAAATTCGCAAAATCCGCGAGCGTAACGGATTTTGCGCTCATGCTTAGTCACCACCCAATTCTACAAAAGTCCTGCCACACCAGCCTATCTGCACCTGCTTCTTGTCTGCTTACGCCAGGAATCTCCCCTGTGCAGCCCCTACACGTGTGCACATGCATGTACACAGGTGTCTGCATGTAACCAGCCCGGTGCTCCTTACTCCAGCTGCAACGCAGCTGCCTAGTCAAGCCAGGGGGATACCAGTAAAATCCACATGCAGTCTCTGTCATCATTAGTTCACTGTGGGTGAGTCCCAACTTATGAGGCTCTCCCGCTGTATTAGCTCAACAATTACGTGCTCAAAAAGCAAAAAATCCGGTTGGCTCAGATGGTCTGAGCACCTTCTAACATGGTAGCATTAAGCTTACCCCTTAGATGTGTGAACTGTATCTTTAGAATTCTAGTTGGGATTTCTTATTGTACCTTTTCCATTTTCCTCATTTCCTCCTCTAAGACAGCTCATTCTCTGCTTCAGAGTCTTTTGTGGGCAACCTTTCCTCCAATACATTTAACCCGGTTATTGCCATAAATGCACCCCATATGCATACTTGACCTATATCTTCAGTTGTATTAACTGGAAAATATTCTTGTATTGGTGTTGCTGATTCTTCCCTGAGGGCTGGGTCCTTAAGTAAAGAAGGGTGGAAAATTCAGCATTCCTGTGAAGTCTTTCTCCCATCCCAGCTGAGGGATAAGTCCATGGGGCGTCGATCTGAAATTGTTATTATACTATGATATATATTTATGCCCCTGCACTGCACTGTTTATGACCTCACATATTACATCACTCATGGCGTGGTCAGTGACATCACTGATGCCATCTCAAAGACATCACTGATGACATCATCCAGAGATTGTGAGTGTTTTTAAAGGTTTATGAGTGTTAAACATATATACTTAGCTACTACATAAGTTAAATTTGTATATTTTGTGTACTACTAATCACTGATACTATTTCTGACATATATTATGTGAGTGACTATGTGACTGTCTTTATATGTGTATGAGTAGGTGTCTGAGTGGCTGTATGGGTTAATAAGTGGATGTGTGAGAAGTTGTATGGGTGAGTGTGTCCCTGTGTGAGTGCCTGTATGGATAAGTAAATGGCTATGTGAGTGGCTGTATGGGTGGGTGAGTGGGTGCGTGAGTGGCTGTATAGGTGACTAAGTGGCTGTATGGGTGAGTGACTGGGTATGTTAGTAGTTGTATGGATGAGTTAGTGGCTGTTTGAGTGGGTGTATGGGTGAGTGAGAGGTTGTTTGAGTGTATGTATAGGTATGTGAGTGGGTGTGCGAGTAGCTCTTTTGGAGAGTGAATGGCTGTGTGAGTGGGTGTATGGGTGAGTGAGTGGGTATGTAATTGATTGTATGGGTGGGTGAGTGACTCTGCAAGAGGCTTTGTGGATAAGTGAGTGGGTGTGTCAGTGGCTGGATGGGTGGATACGTGGGTGTGTGAATAGCTGTATGGGTGAATGCCTGGTAGTGTGAGTGGCTATATAGATGAATGGGTGGCTGTGTGAGTGACTGGGTTAGTGAGTGGCTGTGTGAGTAGGTGTATATGTAAGTCAGAAGCTTTGTGAGTGGCTGTATAGGTGAATGAACAGGTGTGTGAGTGGCTGTATGGGTCTGTGAGTTGGTGTGTGAGTGGTTGAATGGGTGTGCGAGTGGGTATGTGAGTGGTTATGTGGGTGTTTGATTAGGTGTGCAATTGGTTGTTTAGGTATGCGAGTGGGTGTGTGAGTGGTTTTATGGGCCTGTCAGTGGTTTTGTGGGTATGTGAGTGAGTGTGTGAGGGGTTGTGTGGGTGTGTGAGTAGTTGTATGGGTCTGTGAGTAGTTGTATGGGTCTGTAAGTAGGTGTGTGAGTAGTTGTAGGGGTGTGTGAGTGGGTCTGTGAGTGGTTGTGTGGGAGTGGTTGTATGGATCTGTGAGTGGGTGTGTGAGTGGTTGTGTGGGTATGTGAGTGGGTCTGTGGGTAGTTGTATGGGTGTGTGAGTGGGTTTGTGAGTGGATGTGTGGGTGTGTGAGTGGGTGTGCAAATGGTTCTGTGGATGATGTCATGAGCGATGTCACTGACCATGGTTTTGTGCGTGTGAAATCTGAGCGTACTATGACGTCTCTGTAATCTTTGTTTTTTCCAGTGAATTTCTAAGGTTTTTTTAATGATATTTCCTAACTAACTAAAATGCCCCTGTAACCTTTGTTTTAGTGAATTTTAATGGTTTTAAATGTTTGTTTCCCACCTGTAATCTGTAACCTTTGAGAGTGGGTGTATGAGTGGCTGTATGGATCTGTAAGTGGGTGTGTGAGTGACTGAATGCTTATGTGAGTGGGTGTGTGAGCACATTTGTGGATGTGTGAGTGGGTGTGTGAGTGGCCGTATGGGTCTGTGAGTGGGTGTCTGAGTGGTTATGTGGGTCTATGAGTGGTTCTATGGGTCTGTGAGTGGGCGTGTGAGTTGCTTTATGGGTATGTGAGATGGATTGTGAGTGACTGTATGGGTTTGTGAGTGGGTGTCTGAGTGACTGTGGGTGTGACAGGAGCTATATGAGTGAATGGGCTAGAACGGAACCTCACCTGCCCCTTTATCCAACAAGACTCCAGAGTTTTGCACAACATGTCCACCCAATTAGAGTACTTTGTACTGACTAATTAGTGAGGCATACCTCGTTGTGCAAATGTGTAATGCATAATCTTCACAAAAGCTGCATAATGGACCATGAGGAAATGTATCCAATGACCTTGTGTGCATGTAATTTTGCATAACATGAATCCTTTCTAGAGAAGAGGACGAGACTACAAAGAAGGAGAATCTCCACCAAACAAGGGTACTTCCTCTTAACTTTATGTAGCAAGTGCTTCTTTATTTGATGGAGATGTCCTCGTATTCCTCCGCATCAAGTATGCGTCACCAAAATCAGCAGGAATGCGCTTGGGGGCCTTTTGGTAAGGTGTCCATCAACATGGGAAAGGGTGGGAATAACTTTGCATACTACTAAGAAAAACGGGGCGGGACCAAATAGGCGGAGCTTGCAGATAATTTGGGGCATTTGCATACTCAAGGTAGTTAAAAGGAAGAACCGTAGACTTTGCTCTCACCGGGAGACGAAAAGAAACAAACCACTTATAACAGTCACTACAGGTCAGATTGCGATCCAATATTTCAACAATGCATTCACCTGCATTAAGGATTTCAGCTTGTTTTTCAATATTTAATTCAAGAGTAAACACAATTGCGTTGCCTTCGACAAGCCTAGGAAATTAGGATAATTTGTGCTTTACAGAAGTGGAGCTTCAACTGGGGCACCTGCTATGTTTCAACTGGAGTACTTTCTGCTGGTTAATTTGTAAGTGCTACATCGTTGGGTAAATGCCTACTGCATATTTTATTACAGAAGAAGAAATTTTGACCCCAAGGACCCCATCCCCCAGGGCCTGACAAAGAATTAATGGGGGAGGTAGCTGCGTGGTCACCCTCCCTGGGTTGATTTTGGTCCCAGTGACCCCATCCCCTGGAGCCCAATTATTGGAGGGGAGGTGGGTCACGTGCCCCCCACCCTCCCTGGGTAGATTATTTTGCCCTGGGGATCCCATCCCCCAGGGCCTGGCACCTTGATCCTGGGTTCCCTGGAGCCCACCTGGCTGCTCAGTGTGCAGCACTGGGGGACCACTTGGAGCCTTAATGCCCCCACAGTCCCTGCTGGCTCCCTGCCTCCAGCAGGAACTGTCATTGCTCCCACATGCAGGGAGTAGACAAAAATTCTGCTCCCTGTGTTGGAGCAATCCTTTCATCTGTTTTCCTGCCCACTTGACAGCGGACGGGAAAACAAATGAAAAGTCCACTCCTACCAAATGGGTGGGCACTTCGGGACATAGGGAATCAGCCCTGGTGGGGGTGATGGTACCCAAGACCATTATTGACTCCAAGAGTAGGGCTGCATAGACCCCCTTCTTTGTTCTTCTAGGTGGAGGTCTAGTGGGCCGAAAACGTCCCTGGAACGTGGCCATGCGGTCTCCTTCCCAGTTTAAATTTGGCCATGCCCGGGATAGGTGGTGGCCCCTGGGACCAAATATATCCCGGAGGGGGGGCGTGCGGGCCTGCTCCCCCTTTAATTTGAATGTGTGACCCCGGTGAGATGGTGATCCTCGGGCCCTTAAGGTCAATGAAGGCGGGTCCGCCTGGCCCCCTCCAATTTATTAAAAAAGCCCCGGGGCCTCCTCCTTTAAAAATAACAATCGGCCTGCCCCGAAGAGGTGGCGGTCACCGAGGCCAAGATTGGCCATGGGGAGGAGGCGCAGGTGCCACCCCTCCCCATAATACATATAATAATAAGCCCCGGGGACCTGGGGCTCAAATACAAACAAGCCCTGGAAACCACGCTTATTATTATTTTCTATTTTTCGTGGGGCTTCCTGTATCTTCGCAATGGTCAATGTGAACATTTAAAAAAAAAAAAAAAAGGTATTTGGCCTTGGCGAGGTCCCTGGAGGACCTAACATGATATTCCTACCCTGCCCCCTTTTTCTTTTTGGGGGGGATTCGGCTGAGTCCGAGTCCCAAGATGGACTACAACACTACTATACTATAACTACAAATACTATAACTATACTATAACTATCTACTGGTATGTATAATGTCTCCAAATATTCAGGAAAGGCCTGGAAATAAATATCTATGCCTTTTAAACGTCGGGTTTATATGTTAATTGTCTAAGCACTGTACAATAGCTATCTTACATGGGCAAATGTTTAGACATTCACATATATTGTAAACATATGCTTTAGATTTTCTTGCACATTTTTGGCACCAGACTTTGGATTTAAGCCACAATATGTGGCTCTGTAATTTATAACAGTTGTGCTCAGTCTCTTCCTTGATTAACATATAGTACTGCTTGCACTCAAAGGTTTACTGGTAGGTGAACAGTGCACCATATACCTTTTAGCACACTGAAACAAGCTTGGCTCCTGGGTGAGGCTATTTCTGTTCTATATTTGCACACATGCACACACAGCAATTCTATGCTGTATATTATTGTAGCTCCCTTACTATGATTTCTATTTTTTTAAATGATCTAAGGTTTATGGAATAATATGAGCAGTATCACAGATGACATCATCGGTGATGTCATAAATGGTCATCAAAGATGTAATTTAAGATGTCATGAGTGAAGTAATATGTAAGTGCATGATTGGGGTGCAAGTTATAGTTGGCTCACTGAAGTATAACTTCCCAATTTCAGTGGTATTTAGGTATTTAAATGTAAGTACTGGTGTTATTTCAACATGTAACAATTACATCACTTTGGGTCATATGTAGGTAATTTCCAAATACCGAATTCTTAATACCGAATTTTACCGAATCGGTATTAAGCATTAGGTATTTCCGATGTATGTAAAAATTTGGTAATATTTACCGAATCGGTAAAAATCTGAAAAAGTTTACCGATTCCTCAATACCGATCGGTATTTCCGAATCTGTATTACCGATTCGGTAAATATTACAGAATCTCTAAATACCGAATTGGTAAATACCGAATTGGAAATTCAAAACACTAGCAATTGAGGAATCAGTCAATCCTGTGCAACCACCACCCCTCCCAACCACGAAGTGGCCACACCCATGCAGGTGCACTCAATTAAAACCTTCTGGAGAGGCTGGGAGTGCAGAGGAGAACAACTGAGCCACTGGGTGAACTTTTCCTGCAAAACTTGCACAATGGCTAGCCAGGACACAGAAAGAGAAGGAGGCGAAAGGAAGAGGGTGCTGAAATTCAGCGAAAGGGAGCTGCAGGTGCAGGTTGAGGAGGTGGTAAAACAACATACCAAGTTGTTTGGGAAGCAGTCTTTGCAAGTGGCTGAATGAGAAAAAAGGAAGATCTGGCTGGGAATTCAACCTTGGTTTTCTTATTGATGAGAACCTCTCTATGCGGCAGCAGGTGGTGAGGGTGGCCTCCACATGTTTTACTATCTAGAGATGGCTTCACAAAATTCTCTGGATGCTCCCTGACTCTACACATAGGACGGTTGTCCAGGCCTTAGATATCTCGCGCCTGGATTATGGCAACGTTCTTTATCTGGGGTGGGCCAGGAAGCTCTTAGAAAGCTGCAGGTTGTGCAGAATACAGCTGCACGACTTCTATGGCATGTCCCGCGCAGAGTCCCCATCTCCCAGTCGCTCCTGGACCTTCACTGGCTCAGGATTGCAAGCAGAGTTAAGTGTAAGGCTCTTTGCTATGTATTTAAGATCAAAAAGGGTAATGCTCCTTTATATTTACAGGAACTCATTCGTGTGTATTACCCCACACATTCTCTTAGGTCTTCCTGTAAAGGTGACTTTGTGATTCCCAGATTTAAGATGGTGAGAATGGGCAGTTGCTCGTTCTCCCACTTAGGCCCAAGGATCTGGAATTCCTTGCCTACATCATTGAAAACTGAAACCATTTATCTCAAATTTCGTAAAGGCCTCAAGACATGGCTTTTTCTGCAATAATCTGCTTTTTGTTCTCTTCAAATTCCTTTAATCTATCCCTTGGTGCCGGGAAACCCTGTTTGGGTAGCTGCCCGCCTTAAAAGTTAAATAAATAAATAAAATAAATAAATTCAGGCACAGATGAATGCCATCGGAGTGACCCCCCGGGACATTGAAGTGCTTAAAAAAAGGTGGTATGGCATCAGGAGCATCACCAAAAAGAAGATGGCAGAGAACAAAAAACACGCCAGCCAGACAGGAGGAAGAAGGAACAGGGCACTTTCCCTGACAGCACTTGAGCAGCTTGTGGAGTCCACCATAGAACCAGAAAGTGTCTGTGGAATCGGGGATGCAGACAGCTCAGCCAGAGCAGCTACCAAACAAGGTAAGAAGCATGCACAGCAATGTGCACCCCCCCCCTTCCATATCCCAATTCCCCAATCAGGCTGTGTGAATCCCACTCCAGTACAGGTTTTTGTAAAGACCAACGATGCATTATGGGAGATGTAGTCAGTGAAGCACCTAGCACTGGCGTAACGAAAAGTGAGGCGGCCTCCCTGCACGGTACTTAGGGGGCCCCCTCCGGGCTCAATCAGGAGCTCACATAATAATAATCTTTATTTGGATATAAAATAACATCCTTAAAAGAAGTGCCAACAGCAATACACATTGTAAGAGCAAAAATAACATCAATGATCAACTTTAAGTGAATAAAAGTTCCCACATTGCGTTGTGCAGTTCCCTATTGAACAATCCAAGCGACGTTTAAAAACGACTTTTTTTTTTTTTTTTAAAAAGAAGATAAAAGATACAGCGTTTGTTATACAGTAATTTACCGTGTTGAACTTGTATGCCCACCCGCCGTTATAAATAATTACAAATGTTAAAAAAGGGATCAGATAAAATAGCAACAGCAGGTCAGTAGCAACGAATCATGATAGTGCAGCAATAAATAAAGTCAATTACAGATGATACAACTTGGTTTAGGCCGCTCCCAACATGAGGGGAGCATGCAAAAAGTTGCGATATGCAAAGCGTATAAACAGTATAAGGCCGATATTTAAAGCCGTGTTTTCTGGGCATAAGGCCGCAATGATTGCCTGTCTGCAGGACAGGATTCCCAACCTATTCCACTCCACTTTCAATTTACGTCTGCGCTGTGCCATGAGTGCTGGGCAAAGACAAACCACGTGCTCCAGAGTTTCGGCCGACCTGCCGCACCCTCTGCACCATATTTCATCTGACGTACGACGCCAGCCTGGCAGATCGTTTAGAAATTGCCAGTCACCAAGTCTGATAGCCATAAAACTGAGTTTTAGGTGCAGGGAGTAGGTGCAGGATAGATAGGTTGCAGGAGCCAACCGCCCGTACGAGTTCATGATGGCCCAGGCGTGTCTACGTTTGGCAAGGTGATTTTTATCCATGATGAGGGAACTTATTCGGATGCTTTTCTTAATGGTGGATTTAAATACTGCATACTGGGGTTGAGATCCCATAGGTCACCCGCAGAGAGTTCTTGAATGTACTCCTTAAAGAGGCACCCATACCTGCCCCCTGGGTTTTTCACAAAGATATCTTGCCAAACTAGTGACTCCAATGAGCCTATGTCTGATTGTCTGAATTTGTGGCAGAGATTTAGAAATGTGCCAATGCTGGAGGCTTCATAGTTTAATAAACCAAATTCTAGCCTAATCTGGGCAGCAGAGGCATTTTTGGGCAACCGAAGGACTTTTTTATAAATTTTAGTCACGTGTTGGTTTAAATTCATGTTCAGTTTACCCCTGAAAATCTCATTACCATAAGACAGTGTCGGGCCTATTTTTGCTCTCATGACCTCTAGTAGAGGAGTTAGACTTGGGCCAGACAATTTTTTTGAGAGCTTAGACAGGGTCACCTGTAGGGTCACAGCTTTAGCAGATATCTCCTTACGCTGTTTCGCAAAATTACCCCTTGAGTCGAGATTGACCCCTAGGTATTTGTATACACTTCCTACTGCAATGGTCATGTTGTTATATGACCATCCTCCCCCGGCTTTTCTTTTTTTTCCAAAGATAACCACTTGAGTTTTCTTTAGATTAACCTCTAACAGGTTTGCAGTGGTGTAATTGTATAATTTTACCAGGAGCCTTTGTAAACCAACGCGGGTTAGACTGAGAAGCACTAGGTCATCAGCGTAAAGCAGGTTGCTTATGGGAACACCACCCACCTTTGGGGGGTGACTATTTGTTTCATCTAAAGTTGTCGTCAGGTCAGCAATAAACAGATTAAAAAGAAGTGGGGCCAGCACACAGCCCTGTTTGACACCCCTAGTTGTCATGATTTTCCGAGAGAGATGTGTGCCGGACCCCAACTTCACCTGAACCCATGTACCTGAATATAACTGAATTATTGCCTCCAGAAGTTTTCGAGGGATTCCCCATCTCCTTAGCTTTTCCCATAGGGCTGCCCTGGGGACCCTGTCGAAAGCGGCTTTAAAATCAACAAAGCAGCAAAAAACAGCCCTAGATGTTAAGCATACTTTATCAACAATAATGGCTAATGTCAGTAAGTTAGTCATGGTTCCGGATTTGGCAATGAAGCCGGTTTGGTTAATTGGAATCAGATTCTTCTCCTACGCCCACGCTCTCAGCTCGTTCAGGAGAATGCTCGCGTAGTGTTTGGTCTCAATATCCAAGAGAGCTATCAGTCTGTAATTGTTTGGTGATGAATGGAGACCTGATTTGTAGATTGGGTGGATTATCGCTCCACGCCAAGAGTCCGGTATAATCGAGGTTCTAAGGGAATAATTAAAAAGGTTGGTTAGGCACACCTTAAGGTGATCAACCAGTGGCTGCATGCGCCGCAGGCCGACCCGGCGTACTTAGCGGATAGACGGCAGCTTGGCACTACTACACTTCTGGCCCCGCTTTACAACAAGGGACTTCTGTCAAAACTGATCGGCCCGACTAAACACACCGTCACATTGTGGCACAGAGCTCAATCCCGTCTGAAATGGGGGGGGTGATTACACAGCTCACACCTCTCTGGGACACAAGATCGCTTGGTAACCTGAGACGTAGTAAAGGATTTGATCACTGGGACACAATAGGGATTTCCACGGTGGGTGATCTCTGGACTGCTGAGGGGGTGGTTCCATTTGACACGCTGCGAGAACAGTATGAGCTGAACACCACTGAGACATATCGATACATACAGATTAGACATGCTTTACTGGGAGCGCTGACACCAGGTACTCAGGTCCCGGCTTCGGCCCCTTTGGAGGATAGGCTGCTCACTGACTACATGGAAACTAGCGCTACGTCCTTAACATATTGCAAATTGGTGAATAACCTGCCTGACCCACTACAGAAATTGAAAGGGAAATGGGAAGAGGATGTTGGAGACATGGATGAGGCAGAGTGGAATGCCGCAATGGCGTCGCCTAAGGAAGCGGGAATCTCAGCAAGATTCCGTTTAGTACAATTCAAGATATTGCACCGAGTGTACTACACACGCACCACCCTACACAAAGTCCACAGGGCAGATCACCCGTACTGTTTGCGAAATTGTGGGGAAGAGGGCACGCTGTTCCATACCCTTTGGTCCTGTCCGCACGTAATCGACTACTGGAAGCGAGTGGCACGCACAGTCGCCCAAACACTACAGCTCTCATTCACTCCCGACCCGAGAATCTGTTTGTTAAATGTCTGGGGCCCAACCGACCTTACACCACATGGGCGGAAGTGGGTGGTTATAGGGATGATGCTAGCGAAACGGGATATAGCGCAAAGGTGGGGGGCATCTGAGTTACCGACTTTGGCACAGTGGTGCAGGAATATGGATTTGCTCATGGTGGTGGAGCGGGCGGTATATCAGCAGCGGGCCAATCCTCGTAAATGGAACAAAATATGGTTGCCATGGAACACCTACAGGGGGGAACCTTGTGAACCACTACCAGAAGAAGAAGATGTGGACAGTTCAGAGGGGGAGGATGAGGTAGACTAGCACTGGGAATGCGGGTGGGATGGGGTGGCGCGGGAGCGGGCTGCTTAGGTCCTCCATTGCCCGTCAGAAGTAGCAGTTGGTAGAACTGCCTGTGGATGGTGAAATCTGGCCAGCTGGCCTGACATAACTAGAATAGATACTGTACAATTAACATGCCTCTGTGAGCCCAATCTGTACACCTGAATGTTGTTTTTGGTTCAATATTACAAAAAATAAGAAAATGTTGCGCTTGAACTTGATTTTGGCGGAATGTTGACGCCACGTCTCTTGCAACTTGCACTGCTACTTATGTTTACTTGCTGCAACAATAAAATTATTCAAAAAAAAAAAAAAAGGTTGGTTAGATAGCCGGACCAGAGGGGTAGATTAGATTTAAATAAGTTCTGAGGTAGACCATTGGGACCCGGTGCTCCGTCCGCTCTTGCTTTCAACAGGACTTTAGTGACCCTTTCTTGAGTTGTCTGAAGATCGTCGGTGCTGGGGTCCAAGCTACCAGTAGACCTGCTCCCACTTTTGCTCGGGCTTGTCGACGCCGACCTTGGCGGACATGCGTCTATTCCTTCTGGGGACTTAAAGTGATCCACTAGAAAAGCGGACCAGCTGGCTTCAATCAGGAGCTCTCCCGGCCAGAGTTCAGTGGCGAGGGGGCCCCTTGGAACTAGGGCCCCCCCCCGCACCGCGTGGGCTGCGGGGGCCTGTGTTATGCCCCTGTCATGACAGTAATCACACTGAACAACAAGGCATGTGACACACATCAGGGATAAGCAAGCAGAGGACATTGAGATAGTGTGCCAGAAATGTAAATTTATTATAGCTATGCAGGGCTGCTGGACTACTGAGCTAATGTACAATTTCTGTCCACAGGCGAGACATCGCGCAGGTCTGCTCAAGACTAGGCAGGAAGGGCACCCCGGAAGGAAAGAGCAGAGGAGGCCAGTGCAAGTGCAGGGCAGACCATACCACCACCACAGGCATCACCACCACTGCCAGCCTCGCCACCACTGCCAGCGTCACCACCACTGCCAGCTTCACCACCACTGCCAGTGTTACCACTACTGCTAGCCTCACCACGACTGCTCTCATCACCAGCAGAAACACCACCTGCAGTGGTTAGACCCCGGATGCATGCTGTTGCCACACTCCAGGAGATGGAGTCATCCCTAGAAGACCCCAGGAGGGGTGAAATATCTACTGTGCCAGTGGATGGCAGTAATGCTGGGTCACAGTCCACATCAGAGAGAGCACACACAGGTGCCAGACGCCGCATGGCTCGTGAAACCAGTCCACCATTGCAGGCGGAGGATCATGGTGTATTCGCCGGGCTGGAAGCAAATATGGTCAAGGTGCAGCGCCTGCAAGGGAAGGCAATTCAGTCGGTACAGCGGCAAATGAAACACCGCAACAACATGGTGAACATTGAGAAGGGCATCAGCACTATGACCTCCATGCTGTCTGAGGGCCTGAGGGAGATGGCTGAGGGCCTGAGGGACATGTCCCAGTCAGTCATGCTCCTGTGCAGCAAACTTGATGAGGACAGGATGGCACCGCACAGGGAGAGGCAGAAAATGGAAAACCATACTAAGGCAGTGAACCGCCTCTCAACAGCCACTTCTCTGATCTGCAGGCGCTCCGCGGCCATGCAGGAAGGGAGTGCGCACTGCAGCTATGATGTCTCAAGGGGCCTTGTGAAGGTAACAACTGCACTTGAAGTGCTGCTGACAAGTCAGGCTGCCAATACCGGTGCTATGGATTTGGGGAGAGTGAGGAGACGACAAGTCGCAGCAGAATCACGTCCCCTGTGACTTAGACCCAGAGGAGCAGCAGATTGCATGGGGCTGGCACTGGTTCCACAGCCAGTGAGGACAGTGTGCTGATGGCATCCAGCCGTGTTGTGCGTGGCCGCAGACTCTAATGCAGCCCACACTTCCTGAACTGAATTGGGTGAAGGTAACCCATGACTTCCTATTAGGGTTGTCACAAATTTCACTGGCAAGTTGTGCCCTTTGTGTAGTGGCGTAGTGCCCAAAAATTAAAACTACGTCATTTACATAAAACAACTGGCTGTGTCTCCTTACGTACTCAGAAATAGTTGCGTGTGATCTCTGCCCATCTTTGTCTCTCATCTGCTGCTGGCGCCACTCCTGCTGTGTTGGGCTCTGGCTGAGCAAAATCATCATCATCATCCTCAGAGTCAGTCAGTTCAACTTCTGTACCTTTCTTAGTGGCAAGGTTGTGCAGCATAGCACAAGATGCAATGATTTTGCAGCAGATGATGGGTGTGTACTGGCGTGCGCCTCCGCTTTTGTGGAGGCAGTGGAACCTGCTTTTCAAGGGTCCAAACGTGCGCTCCACAACGTTGCATGTTGATTTGTGTGCCACATTGTATCATTTCTCACTAGGGGTTATGGGTTTAGCTAGGGAGTGAGGATAAATGACCACACAGCATAAGCGCTATCACCTAGGTGAGAGAGAGAGTGCCATTAATTACATACACCGCGGTACAAAAGGGGGTGGTGATGAACGGAGCATCTAAACCTATCAAACACTCACATCCAGTCAACAGATCTGGGTTTAATCCATCACCGTTCTTTAGCCCACTCTGCCACCCCAGTTCAGACATGGCCATATGCAAATCAGTCTGACCTGTGCCTCATGGGAACAGTCCAGCCCGAACTGCCAAGCCATGCCTTCCCTGGACCGGAAACAAGCTTCCTAGGACCGGTTTCTGTCATTTCAGCCGTCTTCAGCCAGGCTTGCTTGAATCCAGTGGCAAAGTGAGCAAGGGACTCACGTCTGAGCATACCCTGCCAACTTATGGCGAACAAGGCGGTACAAAAGGGAGTGGTGATGGACGGAGCATCTGAACCAATCAAACACTCACACCCAGTCAACAGATCTGGGTTTAATCCATCACCGTTCTTTAGCCCACTCTGCCACCCCAGTTCAGACATGGCCATATGCAAATCAGTCTGACCCTGTGCCTCAAGGGAACAGTCCAGCCTGAACTGCCAAGCCATACCTTCCTTGGACCGGAAACAAGCTTCCTAGGACCGGTTTCTGGCATTTCAGGCATCTTCAGCCAGGCTTGCTTGAATCCAGTGGCAAAGTGAGCAGGGGACTCACGTCTGAGCATACCCTGCCAACTTATGGCGAACAAGGCGGTACAAAAGGGGGTGGTGATGGACGGAGCATCTGAACCAATCAAACACTCACACCCAGTCAAGAGATCTGGGTTTAATCCATCACCGTTCTTTAGCCCACTCTGCCACCCCAGTTCAGACATGGCCATATGCAAATCAGTCTGACCCTGTGCCTCATGGGAACAGTCCAGCCCGAACTGCTAGCCATGCCTTCCCTGGACCGGAAACAAGCTACCTAGGACCGGTTTCTAGCATTTCAGCCGTCTTCAGCCAGGCTTGCTTGAATCCAGTGGCAAAGTGAGCAAGGGACTCACGTCTGAGCATACCCTGCCAACTTATGGCAAACAAAGTGGTACAAAAGGGGGTGGTGATGGACGGAGCATCCGAACTAATCAAACACTCACACTAAGTCAACAGATCTGGGTTTAATCCATCACCGTTCTTTAGCCCACTCTGCCACCCAAGTTCAGACATGGCCATATGCAAATCAGTCTGACCCTGTGCCTCATGGGAACAGTCCAGCCCGAACTGGACTTAATTACATACACCAACACTTTCATCATCAGTATCCATCAGGGTGTGTCACAGTGATTTACCTAGCAGGTATCCTTCTCCAAATTCTCCCGCAGCCAGGCGTGTGTAGATCCCACTGTTCTGGAAGATGTATGAGTTGCAGGTGCTCCCTGGAAAATGGCCACGATGTCGGTGATTATGTTGGAAGCATCGCAGATTACCTGCACATTTATGGAGTGGGTGGATTTTCTGTTTCTGTAGCTATACTCAGTGGCTGCAGGTGGGCAGATTGGAATGTGTGTCCCATCAATGCACCCTATGACATGCGGGAACTATGCTATTTGGTAGAAATCAGACTTGGTTTTCAGCAGTCCCGTCTGTGTGTTTGGGAAGCTTATGTGGTGATGCATTCTCTGCATCATGGCATCCAGGAACTTCTTAAAGAACTTCTTAAAGAAACGGGACAGGCAAATCTGTGACACCCCACCTACTGCAGCTATCACCCCCTGGTAACTGCCAGATGCAAGTAGGTGTAGACTACAGTGCACCTGCACATGTGTTGGATGCTCCAGGAGTGGGTGCAGGTCCCTTATCAGGATGGTGGGGGGGTGTAGCCTGTACCTTTCATGGATCTCAGCCTCAGTCAGTTGGAGGAGTGTGATGCGCTGTCTGTAAACGTGCTCCTCCCATCTCCAGATCCTCACTCTTGCTGCCTGTAGCCGTAGCCGCCTTGCAATTACATAGAAGGCTGCCATAGTGATCACATTGTTGCATTTTGGGACTGTTTAAATACATTGCACCTGATTACCAGTCAGTGTTAATTACCAACTCCTAAATACTGAATTTCATGCAATTCGGTACTACCGATTTTTCCTACATCTCTTTTCTCGTTTTTACCGTTTCTTATTTACTGATTTGATATTTGGATGTTCGGTGATTTCGAATCGGTAAATTATGAATCGGTAATAATGAATCAGTATTTACCGATTTCTTATTACCGATTCATTCCCTACATTGCGTGTGCCTTTTACCTGTCGGTAACGGTGAAATTTACCGAATTTCGCCGTTAACGACCGGTATTGGGCCACCTACATATGGCCCTTTGACCTTTGGTTTTATAGATTGTTAGATAAATAGATAGTTATCCATACGTAGATATATATTTTGAAATGCAATAACTTCGTCGCCAAACATCAGCCTTTAACTTTATAAAAATAAACACATTTTGCAATCAAATACATTTTGAACAAATAAACTAAATTCTCCCAAATATAAGCTTATCCACCAATACAAAAAAAAATTTCATTATTAAATATCCGTTTTTCAATTTTGTAATAGTGCCCATACATCACTGTGCAATTTTCATCAAGTATGCGCATATACTATTTTAGCACATAGTTAGATTCTATCTTGCATGCCCATATATCACTTTTTCATGTCAAGGATGTCAACAATATGCCAGGGCAGGTTTTATAACATAAATAGGCACTGCTATTTCATGTGTGGCCTTAGTATTGGAAAAATTGCCATCAATATGCTAGGGCAGCATTATGCTAGAAGTAGGTACCATCACGCCACAGAGGCCCATAATAAGGCGAGGATTACCACATTATGCCAAGACCAACCATATAAAGTGGTTGAGCATCATCATGACATGGATGCACGCAATATGACAAGATTTACCAACATTATGACAGAAGTAGGCAACATGACGCCATGGAAGGGATGGACACACCATATAGTCTCCCTCTTGTTTGCACACAAATGAAAACACACACAGATTTACATATGTACACACACACACAAACACACCCCAGCAGCATTCAAACGTTATTCTATATCCTCACTGTCTATTGCTTTGCACTTCTCCCACTTGTGTATTGCAAACTGTGAGATAGTTATACTGTGGTGGACAGCTCAGTGCTTGTAAGACAGCCTATAAACATGTGTCACGTGCCACACGATGACTGGTTGTTAAAGCAGCAGTCAAACCAGTCTTTTGGGTCACAGCCATGGAACAGAACGCTTTCTCCCCTGCTACACCCATCAACAAACTGCTTTAGTTTGCCCTCAGTGGCTCATGCCCATCAGACAACAAAAACTCAAAATTGTCGTTTTCACTGTACCAAGGTTGGTAGTCCCATTAACTAATAAGGAATTTCACAAGCCCATGTGCTAAGAGTAAATTTCAATTTGGGACCACCAACCCTAGCCTAATTGTTACATTAAACCCTACTTAATGTTGAAGTCGAATTTAAGGCAAAGTTTAATAAAAATGTGACATTAGAAAGTCACCACTTCTTCCTCCAAACTTCTAGTAGCCACTTCTGATTAACTGCAGCAACTGTCACCTGAGACCACCTGCTGCCCTACTGATAAGAGGTGTGTAGCGCTCCCATGAAGGGGAACAAAGGGTCTGCTGAAAGGAGGAGGTGTGACCTCCTCCTACCAGGAGGGCCCAAGGGCGGTGGCCATAGATGGCTCAGCCTAAAGTCTTTGAGAGGGAAATGTGAGTGACACCTTAGCTAACCCACTCCTTTGTGTAGGTAGTCAGGTTGGCATCTCCTCCAGAGGTAGAATACCCTTTGCAGAGCCAGATTTCCAGGAGGGATGGCTCATTATACGGGACACACTTAAGAGTTTGCCTATGGCTCTGCCCCAGGAAAGATCGTGCATTTGGGCAGATTGATGCATTGTGGGATTGTTTAGCGCAAACCTACAGGAATTGATGTCAAAGTGGGTAGGGTTACCACGTGGGAATTGCAACCACATTGGCTAATGAGTCCTCCTCACTCACGAAATCGAAATTGGCATAAAGGTGGCACCCCTGGGTCCAGCCTCAGAACACTACTCGACCGGAGAGAACATAACAAATAACTGCACCTGCTGAAACTGTGGACCTCAGAAAGAGAGTCTGCACCAAGAAAGACAGCACCTGATGCATCTACTGGACCAAGACAGGACTTCCGCTGAGAAGGGCTGCTGTTGAACCTGTGAAGAGAGACTGCAAGTGTTGGACCTGCTTCCCACTCATGCCAAGGGCCATTAAGTGGACTCCAAAAGCTTGTTGGCTAGCCTCCTGGTAAGTTTTAGGGACGCAAAAGCTGAAGTAGGCCCGCACTTGACAAGTGCCCTGTTGACCAGTTCATCTTGGACTTGCCCTGGACACTGCTGGTGGAAGCTAATACATGGAGTCCAAGCCACCAAGAGGACCCTCTCAGGTTCTGGACCCTTGACCAGAACTGCAACTTGTGAGCCAAAGCCAAAGATAATGGTTCCTGAGCCCAGAGTCTGGGGGTCATTGACTACTGCTACTTATCGGTTTATAGGTACCCTCGAACGTCGCTGAGAACCTTATCTTTCACAGAACCCTGGACTTCCCCATCCTCCGACATCAAACCAAATGCCGGATTCCATCTGCAGAGGAACTCATTGGCTTTACCATTGACATAAAAGAGACCCAGAAAAGAGATAAAATCTTGACCAGGATCTTATTGTATGGCAGGGCCTGACGGTCTCATTTGTCGAAATATTAATACGTTTGGAGGTCAACGTTGCCTGCCTACTGTATGCCTATACTGTTGTGCATACTTGTCAAAAAGGCTATAAAAAAAGTTTCGTAAAAAAAAGCTCTTGACCAGGATCAACCCATCCCCCGCATTCAGCCCTGACTTCCATTGCGGTCAAACTGAAACTTTGACTTTGCCTCGGATCTTTGCGAAAAACAGTGATTTGAAAACTTTTTAAAACTTTTCCAAACTTTTTGGAGTGGTAATCAGCATTTAATGAAATTCATAACTTTGGTTCCCTTAATCTGATTTTTGTTGGTTTGGTGTTTAATTAAAAATAAAAAACATATATACTATTTATATAAAATTGGAGTGGGATTTTTATTGGGTGGTGTTTCTTACTTATTGACTGTATTGGTATTGATAAATGCTTTACATCTGTTTCCTTGGACTTAAGCCTGTCTGCTCTGTGCCATAGTTACCCAGGACTGGGCTAGGGTTTAACTTGAAGCAACCTGCTTGAAACTGATACAGAATTGTGACATTGCTTCTTTGTGAGATCTCACAACAGCCCAAACTAATAATCAACTTTTCTCGTACCTACCCTTTCTTTTCTCCCTGCTCAATATCCCTCCTACACACAAACGGATTTCAGAAGATCATCTATCCATCCTTCGGAAGGAAGTGTGCCTGTTTCTTGACATGGGTGTGCTAGAGAAGCTACCGGCCATAAAGAAATACAGCAGTTGTTCATTTTGATATTTCCTCATTTCGAAAAATGATGAGGGCCTTAGGCCTATCTTGGACCTCTATCCTATCAATGCCTGCTTACAAAAGGACAGATTCAACATGTTCATATTGGCCAAGATACTATCTGCTATTTATTTATTTGAAGAGTTTTATATAGCACTGGCTAGTCCCGTAGGTATCAGAGCGCTTTACATGAGGATCGATGCGTTACAATTTACAAATTACATCCGTTACCAGAGCGTAGTAAAACACAGGCAAATGGAACCACACGAATAGATGTCCCTCAGGCTTGACGTGGAGTACAAGGTAGGCCAGTACCATTTTCAGTGTACTTTGCTCCCGTTCAGCCTTACCAAGGACCCTCTGGTGTTCATGAAAGTGATGACTGTGGTCGCTGTTTCTTCAGAGGTCACGAATTGATGTATTCCTGCACCTTGATGACAGCCTGCTGAAGGCAGACTTGCCGCAATCAGTTTTAGGCCAGCTTCAGACAATGGCTGAACTTTTTACATTTTTGGGTTTCATTTGGTCTATGATTCCAATGTTTCAGGCTCATTCCTGGATCCTGGTGAGAATGACTCTGAGGCTTCCTGGCATCTTAACTTCCTGCACCCTCCTTGTCAACCACTTCAGGTGGCACATGTGAGCCCAGCGGTAGAACCTAAAATACCTGTAGACCCATTATCAAGCCTGCCTTTCCAACACTATCGATCTCTTGGAGGAAGCATCCCGGGATCAACAGTAGTGCCTGATTGATCACAATTTGGCCCTTCTCTCCCTTCCTCATCCAGATGTGACAGTGGTGACAGACACATCAATGCTGAGTTGGGAAGGTCACCTGAGAGAGGTGGAGATCAGAGGAATCAAGGACAACACCATCAATCAATCAATCAATGAATCAATCATAGCATTTGTATAGCGCGCTACTCACCCGGAAGGGTCTCAAGGCGCTTGGGGAAAGGGGTCTGCTATTGCTCGAACAGCCAGGTCTTGAGTTGTCTCCTGAAGGCGAGATGGTCCTGGGTCAGCCGAAGGTGGGTGGGGAGGGAGTTCCATGTCTTGGCCGCCAGGTAGGAGAAGGATCTTCCTCCGGCGGTGGCTCTTCGGGTGCGTGGTACGGCGGCGAGGGCGAGGCTTGTCGAACGTAGCTGGCGGGTGGGCGTGTAGAAGGTCACGCGGTCGTTGAGGTACTTGGGGCCCAGGTCGTGGAGGAATTTGTGTGCGTGGGTGAGGAGTCTGAACGTGATTCTCTTGTTGACGGGGAGCCAGTGCAGGTCCCTCAGGTGGCCGGAGATGTGGCTGCGTCGGGGGATGTCCAGGATGAGTCGGGCGGAGGCATTCTGGATGCGTTGGAGTCTTTTCTGTATCTTGGCTGTGGTTCTGGCGTAGAGGGTGTTTCCGTAGTCCAGTCGGCTTGTGACGAGTGCCTGGTGACCGTCTTCCTGGTTTCGGTCGGGATCCATCGGAAGATCTTGCGGAGCATGCGTAGGGTGTTGAAGCATGATGAGGAGACGGCGTTGACTTGTCTGGTCATCGAGAGGGAGGAGTCCAGGATGAAGCCCAGGTTGCGTGCGTGGTCTGTTGGCTTGGGAGTGATGCCCAGGGCGGGGGGCCACCAGGAGTCGTCCCAGGCGGAGGGCGATGGTCCCAGGATGAGGACTTCCATCTTGTCTGAGTTCAGTTTCAGGCGGCTGTTCTTCATCCACTCAGCGACGTCTTTCATCCCTTCGTGAAGGCTAGTTCTGGCGGTGGCGGGGTCTCTGGTGAGGGAGAGGATCAGTTGGGTGTCGTCGGCGTAGGAGATGATGTTGAGGTTGTGTTGGCGTGCGATGGCTGCAAGGGGTCTCATGTGGACGTTGAAGAGGGTGGGGCTGAGTGATGATCCTACGCCGCAGATGACTTCGGTGGCCTCGGATCGAAACAGGGCATTGCCATGTGGTACTGCAACAAGCTGGGCAGTGTGTGGTCTTGAGTTGTGTGCCAGAAGGCTCTGCTTCTCCGGATGCGGCTGGCGCGCCAAGGTTTTTTTCTGGTCACCAACCACCTGGTGGAGTCCCTGAATACCAGAGGGGTCAAACTGAGCAGATCATAGTGACGTCTACATCCCAAGGTGGAGCAGGGCGCCTTCCACCACTAGGGGGATCCTTGACTAGAACTTTTCATCACCATCACAAACGCTCAAGGTCAACAGCTTCACATGTCAGAGTTTCTAAAGGTACACTCGTTAGTAGTCGCATTACTGCCGCCGCGGAGCAAGGGACTCATGTACACCTTCCCACCCCATCCTCTCCTGCTGCAAGCTCTGAAGATCAGAAATAGACTAGGCTGAATTAATTCTCTATAATGTAAAGTGATCGTGCCCTGTCACCCTGTAAAAGAGCAATGAAAACCTCTGAAGCAATTCTTAAAGTATATCAGTAAGTTTGCTTTGCGTGCATTACACTGTTGTTAATGTAAATATTATTCATTTCCACAGCAAGTGCAATCAGTGTTTGTCAGGTGCGCCTAAGAGTCTGCGAAAAAATTTTTTGTGTGGGAACGCAACAATGCAAAATGAATTCATGATTAAAATAAATGTCTAATTTCAATTCTAAATTCCTCAGTATTGGTTCAAGGACTTTGGTCAAGGTCAAACATTATTTAATAGTCCTTGTATCCACAGTGCTTTATTTTACTTTCTTTCAAAAAACAAAATCTGCCCTGATGGGGCTGATTCGCCAACCTATCTATATTATTGTTTGCCATGCACCCACAGCAGTTAGCCAAATGCTGGTCTTACATTTTGCTTTCTTTTTCTCCACTGCTTGTTGGCTGTGTTGTCCACATGCTGATGCTCTTAACTCCACATGGCCGGCTGCCAGCTTCCTTCCCTGGGCTGGGTCCTGCTCCCTCTCAAATCAATCGGCCTGTGTTTTTTCACTGGAGTAATTCATTGCTTTACCCCTGCGTGACATTGAATGTGCTAATTGCCTTGCTTGTAAGCATGATTTTTCTCAGCAACAGCTCCTTTGTCTCAACACAATGGCTTTCACTGCTCCATCCTTTGAGGTATGTAAGACACACAATGCTAGAAACAACTTCAGACAGTATTGTAGCTGCTGAGTGAATAAAGTGAACTTTATACGCCAGATTCACGAAGCTTTTTAAATGACGACATGAAGTTTACATCTAAACGTGTGAACACTTCATAAACTGGATATTCACAGACTCGTCCTTCAGACTGATGCCAATTTTAGGTATTTCATATTCTTCGTTTGTAAGAGTGGCAGAAAAAAAGGTTTTCTACAAAGAAAATGGGTAGGGAAGTTTTAATATTATGCGGTGGGGCTTACCTTTAACCCGTGATTGATACAGTTGTGAATAGCAAATCGTGAAACGCAGCCATTTTGAAAGGGCGAATCGTTGCATTTTCAAGTTCGGATGACACCACAAACATGCTCATTTGCATTCCTTTCAGAGCCAACCAGCAGAGTGAACAAGCATGGCAAAGCCAATAGTTCTAGTGTTGGCTGCCAGCAAGCCTTTTGAGTTTGTTAGTGTTTGTTTTGTCAAGGTTTTTGTAAAAGTTTAGAGTTGGAGAAGCTGCTGGGTTTACAATACAAAAAATTGCAAAAAAATATTTTGGGGGGTCTCAAAAAGCACACCTTGCTACAGTAGTCTTTGTCACTGATGGAAAGGAATTTGTGTGAGAAAATATGAGTTGTGAAAGAGCAAAACGCGTCACTCGCAGTGAAGTTAGCCAATGGCTGAAGTGGGCTCCTAACACCTCAATAAGGGAGTAAACACTAGGTAAATACAATTACAATACAATACCAGAAGCTGAGCAAATTTGGCAGAGGGTTCAAAGCTTTGCATTGCACAGGGGAGCACCCCCTGGGCTACGAAGTGCTAAGGAAGAGGTGGTGGGATGTTCTGGCAGGAGCAAGGAGAGGCTGGCCGGTTGACTACTGAAAGCATCTGAGACATCCCAGTACCATTCCAGTTCCAAACTCTGGAGTTGGAAGGGTTTGGTACTGAGACCTACATCACAGTACTAAACCCTTCCACCAGTATTAAAGTAGTTTATGGAGAGTATCCCTGGCACTGCAACCTTTCCACAGAGTGTCGGACATAGGTACATAAGCTATGCATCCGTAGCCAGCCTCATCCAGCAGTATGTCTTGCCACACCCTCGGGTAGTTCTGTATATTTATGCCAAAGAAATGCATAACTCAGGAATGCCATGATGAATGCCTGTAGTTTGCTCAATACACTGACCCACAAGAAACTACATCGAAAGCACACTTACATGACGAATGGAATGTAACACAATGCATGCTGGGTACTGCAGCGAGCAATCATGTTATACCCAGAGCTGCTGATATATGTTCTACTATCACGTTAAATTGGAAATATTTATACTGCAATGGGGTGTGAAATATACAGATACCATTGTTGCAGTGTAGTTGTGCACTATCTTATTGGGCTCCAAATCACTAATGGGACTTCTCTTGTCCTGTGACTCCCCCAATTTTTCCTCTTTTGCTCATGTTTCCTCATGATGAAGTTATAGGAGCCGCCCTCCTCCACTTCCTCTAACAGACGCCTTCTGGTGGCTATATTGTGCAAAATGGCACCGTGCACGACTTTGCAGTGTGTTTCAGAGCCATCCAGCAATGCCCCAGCAGTCTTATGGAGGCATTGGCTTGAAGATTCCAAATATGTGCTCTACCACATGCCTCGTCTGCTGCTGTCCTGCATTGTATCTCTGGTGCCTAGCATTGGTGGGGTCTGGTAGGGTGTAAGGAACCAACAGACAATGTCACCAAGCTCAGTGTAGGCAACATAGCTCAGCAGGGGATTATGTTGTAAGATGAAGCGCGCTCTTGCAAATGTCATAATCATGGTCACCTCTGGCAAGAAGTGCAGAAAGGGCACTGTGCTGGAACATTTACTAATTGCGTGTGCTTCCAAGAGAATGGGCCACTAAATTGCTTAGGATATTTGCAGCATTGCAGACAACCTGGATTTTGAATGAGTGCTGACCAGCCCCATTTCTGACAATGTGTTAATTCGGTCATGTGGAATAAATCAGTATCTGTGTTCCCGTCAATGCACCCGTTGACATTTGGCAAATGGACAGTCCTAGAATTTCTCCTTCAACTGCTCAACTTTCCAGTTGTTTTAGGGAACCATGAGTGACTGCTGCGCATCTATGAGATCGACGAGGACCTGTCTGCACAGCATGTACCTCCCACATTCTTCTTGTACTTCCCAAATAGTGTTACTCTTTACTCTTCACCTTCTCCTCCACCCCCACCCCATTTATTGTACTACAAATATCAACATCTAGCATAGAGGTCTTCCATTGTCAGGTTGTGTGTTGAATCTTGAATGTGCCTTTTAGATTTTAACTCTGGTTATCCTAAGGCCTCTGTTGTTGATATTTTTTCACCTCATGATCCTTCTTAGTGATTATTCGTTACGTGTGAATTGTTTGTGCATCTTTTGCTGTTTGAAATTCAGTACAGATATCACATCACTGCACTGCTTTTGTGAATCTGTTATTTTAGACATTTTGTGCTACTTGAAGTCCCATTTCAGTATTTGCAAATGACTAGCCTTTGCAGTGTCTGTGAGTGCAGTTTTAAACTGCCATGTTGACCTGGCAAGTACAACCACTTGCTAGGCCCAAACCTTCCCTTTTACTACATGTAAGACACCCCGAAGTTTTGCCCATGGTGCCAGAGATATGCTGCACCCTGCCCATGTTGTCCCCCATGGGCAGGGTGCAGGGTATTTAAAAGGTAGGGCATGTAATGGTGTGTTTTACATGTCCTGCTTGTGAAATGCTGCTAATTTCGTTTTTCACTATTGCCAGGAATATCTATCCCATAGGTTATCATTGGAGCTGCCTAGAAAACCTTTATAAGTGTAACTTCCAATTGGAATGAGATTGAGATTTGGAATTTGGGGTCCCTGAACTCACAATTTTAAAATACATCTTTTAGTGAAGTTGGTTTTTAAATTGATTGTTTGAGAATGTGGGTGTGTTCTTGCTTTACCATCTGTGCCTCTGCCTGCCTGTGGAACCCACGATTGGTTTAGACTGACAGTTGGGCTGTTTGTGCATTCACTCTAGACAGTCACACAAAGGGAGCTGAGGTGTGTCCTGCATATCCTGATGGCTCATCACTAGGCTTAAGGGTCTTCCTGAGCTAGAGTGGTGGGAGGAGTTGTCACTGACACTGGAATAGGGTTGTGCCTGTCCTCACACAAAGCTGTCTCCATGCCCCTGGAGCCAGGTCAGGGAAAGGCAGGGTCCTGTGCACTACTAAGATTTTTCTTTGAAATTTGCCAACTTCAAAGGCAGAAACTGGTAAAAGGACTGGAGCTGTGACACCATAACGTCTGATCACTTCTGGATTAAGAAGAGATTCTGCCAAGAAGAAGAGCTGGAGAAGCTGTAGGAGGGGAACTACCACTCTGCTTGATGCTGTGTTTTTCTGGTCTACTGCTTGCTGCTTCTGTCTTGGGCAGTGAAAGGACTGGTTTTTGCTTTCTGTATCCTGCTTGCCAAGGTTTTCTAAGGGCTTGTGTGTGCTTGCCTCCTGTTAAGAAGTCTCAGGGCCATCAGAGACTTCATCTGCCGCCTCAGAACTCCTCTGCTGAAAGTTCTGACCTGCCAAGTGGTGCCAGTTCCAGGACTGGGCCCTTGGAGGTGGCTGTTGCTGCAAAGAAGACTGAAAATCCATGCTTCTACCTTCATCACCTGTTTTTCCTGTTGCAGCACCACTGTGCGGCTTAAAAACCAACACATTGTCGTAGTGTTATTTTAAAGACCTCACTTGAATGGAGGAGCTGCAAAAGGCGCTGAAGACATGGCTGGCAACCATGGAGGCAGATGGACACACAGAGGATGGGAGTGATGTAATGGAGGAGGAGGAACAAAGTCTGCTCCTGGGATACCTGGAGGAGCCAGCTTCACCTGTAGGGGCAGGGGCTAGCCTGAATGGTGGAAGAGATCCCTCCAGAGCTGGCAGCAGTGTTCCCTCTCCAGGCATGTCTCCAAAGGGGCTGGAGCTTAGGCAGAGAGCCAGGAAGCTCAAGTTGGAGCATGTAAAACTCAGGTTGAAGCAGAAAAGAGAGAAAGGTTTGGAGAAGGAAAGAAAGAAATTGGAGAAAGAGAGAAGTAAAATGCTTTTTGCTCATGAACTGAGTTTGACAGAACTGGAGTTGAAAGCCATGAGGGCTGAGTCCAGCTCAGATGGTGGCCGCGAAAATGTAATGTCCAGCACTGCAGAAGATGTTCACATGCCCAGAGATTTGGTGCCTGACTTCAAGGAGAGGGATGACATACACCAGGGGGTTCAGGTTTATAAGGTAGCTCCAGAGGTGCTCAGGGTCCCTGAGGTGGATTGGGGAACTGGCACTGGGGGATCATATTCCTAGTGGTGAGAGGGATACTCTACTATCTCTAGAAGAGAGTGACAGGGAGAGCGGATCCCCATGGTAGAAGCCCTGAAAAGGAAGTATGGAGACACTCTAGAAGAGTGTAAGTTGAGTTTCAGGGAGAGTCAGATACTATTTCACCAGTCTCAGGAGGATGATGTAGGTTACATTTTTCAAGGCACTGAATGTTGGAGTAAAGGGTAGTATGGTTAACATATGTGTGTTGCTGTACAATTTGAGTGCTGGAGAGCATATGTTCAGTCACTGTTTCCAGAGCTATGCAAACACCCAGAAGATAATGAGTTCTCTGACCCCAGGGAGCTTGAACTGGAGGTAGGGTGGATGCCAGAGAGTCTGAAGAGGCTTTTGGGAGTGATCCTGAAGGGGGTTTACCCAACCAAGAGAGATAGGGGAGATTTGCAGTAGCCTAGATAGGTCCCTGTGTAGTGGTATGGGTAGAGGGTCCCATGTCCCTTCTCAGGTCAGAGGAGAGGTAGGGGTGGGCAGAGGCCCAGGTTGCCCAAAACCCAGTCCCAGAGTCTGGATGGTTCTCAGAGGGAACTCCAGGAGGGGAGACTAGGCTATACTGGGAGGCCATCCCCTGAAGTGGACCCTATAGTGTCAGGAGAGTTGGGGGTGGCTGTCCCAAGTGTCCCACCAGATCTGGTGCCTGGCAACACTACTCCGGAAGGGAGGGTGTAAATGCCCAGATGAAGGGGTGAGAGGAAGAGACAATCCCCAATGGGAGGACTAGTGGGTTAGGGGTTGCCAGCTCTGAGGCCACAGCACCCCAGGACTGATCCTGGTGAGGCCACTTCTGTATTGGTGGGGCTGCATATACTGTCAGAGGATCAGAGGGCAGGAGACCATTGCCAAGCAGACTCTTGCACAACACTTACAGTAAGTTTTCCCTTGGGGGATGGGTATACTCGCTCAGAAGTCCTGACTTTCCAGGCACCTGCTCTGCCTAACTGTCTAGGATCCTGGGTCGGGGGACCAGTTGCAGGTTAGCACCCCTGACCTGGTGGGAGAATTGTGCAGACACTTGTCACAAGCGCCCTGAAAGTTCTGGGGGTACCTCTCCACAGTGGAAGGTACAGGACCCCAGAGGGGAGGACGGGGTGTGGGAGAGCCGACCCCAGTCTCCTGGTCAGCTGCATGGTAAATACCCTGGACTTGAGTACCAGTCTCAGGATACCACACCTGAGCTGGTGGGAGGAACAATGGACAAATTGTGCCAGCCACCCACCACTCAGGGCAACCACAGGGGATGGAGAGCCCTGATAGGCCTTGGGACTGGTTCTTGTCACTTACAGCTGTCAGTGATCATTGTGGATTGCTGTCCTGGTGGACAGAGATGCCCTTGGGTTGTGGACAGAAGGCACACCCCAGGAGTGGAAAGGGCCACACCATTGTGTTGGCCATGTGGCACTGTCTGCCTACTGGGAGACATCAGTGAGCAAAGTAAGGTTAGGTGCTGCACAGATGGGATCCACGGGTGATAAGAAGGATTTCTCATGGTCTAGCTTAGTTGGCCCTGGGAGTATGGACAGAGGGATCCAACTGGTTTTAGAGAGGTATAGAACTGGAACCTACCACCTGCTGCTTCAGGCCAGACTCCATGTTCTATCGCCCCAAACAGGGAAGTCCTTCAACGTATTGATTAGTCTACCTTGACTTTAGACTGGAAAGGGGTTGTGTTGGACCGGGCCCTTTTTGCAGGGTTATCCCCAAACATTTTGCCTTCTTCCTCCTGTTTTTTCTGATCTGTTTTTGTTGGCTTTAAGACTCTGGGCACTTTACCACTGCTGATCAGTGATAACGTGGACATGATCTCTGTCTAAATTGTAATGGTTAATGGTTTATCCATGATTGGCATATTTGATTTACTGATAAGTCCCTGGTAAAGGGAAGGGTACTGTACTGATGCTGGACATCTCGAGAATAGCTCGAGAATAGACTATTTCAGCTTTTTAATACCAGTCTGAGCCTGCATAGATTTTCATTAGTGAGGAAGAGCTACATATGAAATATATCCTTGGTCAGCTGCTACAGTAAGTCCGCACCCAATTCTGGATTTCCTATCTGAAAAGAACAATGAAATGAGGGGCTTTTTCCACATTTAACAGGTTTAAAGTACCCTTCTCTTCATCAAGCCTTTAGTAATATGACTTTAGTGTATTTTTTAAAGTGGTTAAGACCGCATTTTCAAGTTCTTTACATAATCATCATCAGTAAAGACTGGTTCTCTTGTGGCAAATCTTGTCATACTCTTGTAACACCAGAAGAAATTCCCCCTATTAACAGGTTGGACTAAAGGATTGATGTAGGATTAGACGGGCATATTATCAACAAATAGCGATATTTATCGCTAAGTAGGGTTAGCAGCAATTTTTTTATCGCCCCGCGCATCACGGGATTTTATCGCTGAGATAACGTGCTATTAGCAACGTTTATCTCAAAAGCGATAAAATTCCCGGCGATAGCGGCAAAATCCGTGAATATCGCTGAGAATACAGCGATATTCACGTATTATCGCTAATAGGGCCTTAGCCATTATATCCACCTCCCATTGGATATAATGGCTAAGAACAGGTCTGAGCAGGTGTTAGTTTTTGGAGATATTCGCGCTTAGCACGAATATTTCCATCGCTACGCCTGTGTTGGTAATAGGCGATAGCAATGTTAGCGACTGCTTTCAGTCGCTAACAGGTTGGGTACGCCCACTTTGCATGTCATTAGCGATAAATATCGCTGACATGCAGAGCGGGCCCCAAACCGCTCGCTATCGCCTACAAGCTGTCGCTAACTGCTGTTAGTGACAGCTTGTTAATAGGGCGATAGTATTATCGCCGGTTAGCGGCCGAAAACGGCCGCCAAAGCGGCAAAAATTGCCTATCGCCCCTCTTGATAACATGCCCCATTGTTTCCTAATGTTACCTCAAATTTTCAAATTTTGACTAGAGGGAAAATACAATTGCAGGCCACTTGGCTCAGTTCCTTAGAAATATGGATAATAGAGAATGTTCGCAGCCCTTTCAGATGCTGGAGTGCCAGATCTACTTTTTAACTGATATCACATTTGACATACCGTTTCTGGACTTAGCAGCGGTGGTTAAAATTAAATGGCAGTTTAAAAGTGTATTTTTTTACCTGTGAAAGGTGAAAGTGATGCATCACTTTTTACTTTTGGAAGCAAAGTTGCTCTTTGACCATCAAGATGACCTGAATGAGGAGGATTCTATGATATGTAAAACACATTTTGGGGGAAGGGTAAGACATCCAGTTAAGACATTTCTTGGAGCTTGTGCCTTGTTGAGACACACATCCAGAAGTCGATTTAAGGGCACCTCAAGGGCTCATTACCTGCCTTTAAGTCCTTCCTATTACTCCTTTCATCATCACCAGACATTGTTGTCTTGTTTCTGGCTATTAAATTTGCCTTAGGATTTGCATCCAAATTATAATTTTTGCAGTGGATTTCTGTTGAGGGATAGAAAGGTTCCAGGCTGGCATAATATTTTGTCTGATGAAGGTCTGTGGTAGTATAATAAATGGGGTAATTAGTTGAGGGAGTTAGTTCCCACATCAGGTAATCACAATCCCTGTCAGGGTGAACCCTCAAAGTCACTAAATTAACCTGAGCTTAACTCCCTGGTAGCTATGGGACTGAGGAGACAGACTTAATTTAGAGGCAATATATGATCTATTTATGCAGAACCAAAACAGTAATAAGGCTGAAATACAAAACAATAAAAATCCCCAAACAAATTAGAAAAATAATCTCAATAAACAAGATAAAACCAAAGTGACAGAAATCCAATACGGAGAATCGAAGGTATAACATTTTAAAAGTTTAACCAAAGATACCACCACGTGCAAATGATGGTCAATAATCACCGCAGGACAGGATGTAGTTACTGTTTGACAATGACCGTGTGTTAGAAATTGAGTCTCTAGTTGACAGAGGATTGCACCCTGTCCAAGTAGGGACCACACTCCTAGTCAGGATAAGCTAGATGCAAACTTTAAATTAGCCTTTTCTCACCCTCTGGTAGCTTGGCACAGAGGAGGCAGGCTTAACTTAAGAGGCAATGTGTACAGTATTTGTGCAACACACACACGCACAATGAAAACACCACACAAAGACTCCACACAGGTTTAGAAAATTAGAGAATACTTTATGAGAAAATAAACACCAATGGTAAAGCACCATTGTGGGAGTAAAGCGTCGACATCGAGGACTCAAGGTGAGGAGTTGAGGAGGTGGTGCGTTAATCCTGTGGATGGAGGCGGGCATGGGTGCTGATCTGCACAGTCAATGGAAGCATCATCGATGAACTTCTGTACTATGCAGGCACTGTGTCACCATGGAGCCGCACTGTCCGTTGTCGTCGGGCTGTGCCAGCTGAGGAATCAGCAGCCGCCGCTTCGGCTTCGAAGGGCGATGCGTCAGTTCTGATCGGCGCAAAGCCTCAGCTGCGTCTAGATCGATGTATAAAAAGCTGCTAAATCCACTTCTTAGGCCCATGACTGGAGGAGGACCGCAGTCAAGGGTGCGACTCACAGATGGCAGAGTCCAGCAGCACCAGTAGGATTACAAGGAGTTTTTTGTGACCCTGAGACTTCAGAAACAGGAAGCAAGCTAGCAAGCCCCTGGAGTCACTCTGGGTTCAAGTGGGATGGTTCCAGTCCTTGTCCTTCCACATTTTGTCCATCATTTGTGTGTCTTTTCCTTTCTACCCAGATCTTTTGACTCGGGGTGAATGTTTGATTTGTTCTGCATTCCGTCCATCATTTATGTGTCTTTTGCTTGTCCTCAGCAGAGCAGAGATCAGCAGGCAGCAGGGCAGCTCAGCGCAACAGTGAAGCAGTTCCTTAGCACAGTCAGTTAAACAGAGTGGCAATCCTTGTAGCACCACAGTCCTTACTCCTGGCAGAGTTCTTCACAGGTCCAGTAGTGTACTGTCTTGATAGGGTCAGAGCTATACTCAAATGTGGCTTTGAAGTCGGGGTGACTTCAAAGCAGCTCCTTGAAGTGCACCAGTCCCCTTTCATTCCAGCCCTGTCTGCTAAGCTATCTGTGGGGAGTAATAAGTCATTTGTGTGGGAACAGGACACAGCCTATTCAGATATAAGTGTCAGCTCCCTCATCCTGCCCAGGAAGGCTATTGGAATGCAGATTGGTCTTCTCTCACACCCAACATTTCTGTGTTTGTGACTGTCTAGAGGGAATTCACAAAGTGTAGCTGTCACCCAGCCCAGATGTGTATTGGAGACAGGCTGCAGGCACACAGAGCCAAGTTCAGATCAGAGAAGTGTCCACTTTCTAAAGATGGCATTTTTGAAATAGTAATGTTAAACCCAACTTTACCACTAAAGAGGATTTCTCATTACTATTCCAAAGGTATGAAACATGATGTAGCTACTCCTTTCAGGAATTACAGCTTAAAATGGCTTTGAGGAATTCCCAATGCTAGCCTATAAGAGTAGTAGGCCTCGGAGTAGGGGAAAACAAATTTAGCTGTTTGTCACTAACAGGACATGTAAAACTTAAAAGTAATATCCTACATTTTAGTTACACAGTATCCTGCCCTTAGGGCTACCTAAGGACTACCTTAGCGGTGACCAATGTGAAATGAAAGGGGAGTTTAAGGCTTGGCAAGTGGTTTTAACTGCCAAGTCGAAGTGGCAATAAACTGCTTACACAGATTTTGCATTGGCAGGTCTGAAAGAGGTTTGTAAGGCTACTTGTGTGGGTGGTACAACCAATGCTGCAGGCCCACTAGTAGCATTTTAGATTACAGGCTCTGGGTATATGGTAGACCACTTTACAAGGGACTTATAAGTAAACTAAATATGCCAATCAGGTATATACTAATGTCAACTTGATTTGGGGAGAAGCACATGCACTTTACCACTGGTGAACAGTGGTAAAGTACTCAGTCTTCTTGTGATCTTCCACTGGTCTAGACGTTTTCTGAAGTGGGTGCCTGGAGAAACCACATTTATGCCTGGCACAAGCTTGTGGGTAGGAATGACCCCTGGCGACGACCTAACCAATGGGGTAAAGGTTCCTGGGGCTACCCGTACATACCTTTGGCATTTTCAAGATGGTTGAAGTCTTTGCATGTACTTAACTTGGGCTTTGAGGGTTGGGGGCGTGTAGGGAGTTTATTATAGTAATCCTGGTGTCCTCCCACATCTAAAACTAAAATCTAGTTTTAGGCACTCCCTGTACTGTGGTTCTGAAAATCTGGACCCTGTTGTCATCCCGATATCGAGGTCCAATACCCGTGTCACAAAATATCAACGTACCATGACGAATTTGGTGTCAGCGAACCGATAATGATTAGGGCATCATTCCCATGCATTTGCGTCATAATCGAGGGTCGCCAACACCCCCAAATCGTAGTTTCCGTCCCAACCCCTTAGACTCCATTTTGTGAACGGCATCCATCTTACGTCTTGCCCTCATGATAAGTCAATTAAAGGTCGAGCTTGATCTAAAAGGACACGTCCTCCTTCCCTGACTTCCCCCTGACCTATCCCAACCGACTCCATTGCCTTTAGCCAAACCTGTCTGGGCAGTCCCTCGCCCAGTGGCCAAATGCGATAGCATCGATACATAACATTCCTCAAACCATTCACTACATACAAACCATGCTTTCTACAAACACACACCTGTCCTGTTCCCTGTTTATGGCCAGTTTTATGACTAGGAGGTGCCTTCCTTTATTGGGGTTTCATCGATATCTGATGGGAGTTCCGGGCTTGGCAGAGTAATCTATCACACATTGGACATCTAAAATACGGGCTTGCCTACATGACTTGGCTCTTTTGTATTATTGTAGAAATATGTGTATAGCCATATCATAAACTCAAGAATTCTCGCTCGCAGCTATTATTTCTGTATATAAGGAGAAGGCTGGTTCTGTAAAAACGAACAGTCTCCTGAGAACACATGACCCGTGTTTGTCGTGCTTCTAGGACACCTGTTACTTGGTAGCTATCAATAAAACTCGATCTCTGACTCGACTAGAAGACTCCGTGTTTCTGTGGTCCGGAACAGGGAGAACTCAGAGGTCTTCGGGTGTTATCCCCTGGCACCAAACGGGTTCCTAAAAACCTGTTACCTCAGTTGGCGCCCAACTCGGGGCGGTATCAAGCGGCGACGGTCCAAGCCAGATGTTCGTGAGGAGCTTCGTGTGAAAATTCCGGAGGACGGCCAGCCACTTCAGCGACCCCTGTATGTCGACGTGGTTCCGAAGGTCTTTGCTGCTCGGTTCCCCGCGTCCCGACGGCTACGAAGGACTGCTGCCCTGACTATCGCCTTGTTTTGGACCCAGTGATCCTTGGTAGAGCGAAACGATAGACGAGTCTTCTAGCGACGTCACCGATCTTCAAATACTTCAGTTAAGTATAAGTGGAGCGTCTCCCAGTCCTTAGTTTGTCCTTAGTTTTTGGTATCCTTGAGATACGCCTTGATTTGGTACTTGCAAGCCCCAAAGCCGAAGGACTTGTGTTTTCACGAGAAATATCGTAATTGATAATCCTTTGAAGTTTGAAGCTAGACTAGTGAGCAAAGATGCCTGGTTTTAGCAGACTTGGAAACTTGTTTTGTCTTGGTTATAGTAAGGACTCCCCATTAGAGGATTCCTGTCCGGTTCCTCCGATTGGAACTCCAACATATGAGCTCTACGTAAAGCACGGCGTAGGCCCTATCACATATAATGAAGTGTGGATAAAATACACCCGCAAGGATGGTGTTTTAAAATGGCCCCAATATGGTAGTTTCGACTCAGAAATATTAGATAACCTAGAGGTCAAATTATTTAAGAGAAAAGCCCGGCCGGCGATGTTTGACACTTTTCGCTTATGGCGCAAAGAAGCCAAACAGAAAGAAATAAAGTTAGCGAAAAAGAATAAAAGAAGTATGTCGATGGTGCAAGCTGCCGTTGCATACAGGGATAACGAGGAAGAGCAAGAAAGCGAACAAATACTTAGGAGCAAGAAACTAGCAGTAGATAAATGCTACCCGATGTTACCAAATAAGGGACAAGGTCAAGAAGAAAGATCCGAGAAAGATCCATTAATGTCCCACTTATTAAGCTCACCTCCACCTTATGCGTTAGACGCTACTACAACGCCAAAGCGTTTTTCTATACCACGCCCCGGCGCACGAAACACAGCTTTTGCACACACGCCAGCTACTGTTCAGCTGGTTCCTACTTCTCCGGCGCAGCCTTCTCAAGGGCCGCCATCTTTGCTACCTACCCCATCTACTTCTACGACTTTGCCTACAGCTCCAGCTATTGTCTATGATACCACGTCTGCTACTACTTCAACTTCCTCTACTATTGCCTCTACTTCTTCTTTGCCTCAGCCTGTTTTTTCCAATGCACTTGCTCCTCCACAAGCTTCTCCTTCTATTAGACAAAGAGTGACAGGTACCGTCACTGGTCTGCTTTCACCTTTCTTCGGGTCGCCTAAGACGACCCCTAAAACAGAAAATAGACAGTTACGTAGTCAACTGCCTGATTACGAGGAAAGAAAAGTGCTAAATGAACTAGCCCGTAAATGGATTACGGATACTGTTAGATATGATGTTCAGTCTGTTATGGAAGTTTTCCGTCAATGGAATGCACCCACTCAGAGATACGTATTCGAAGAAATGTGTGTATATCTGGGCGAAGATTTGGAGACAAATGATCCCACATACACAATGAACGAACTATGGCGTACACTCTTTAAGTTCCACGAAGGCATGATTACAGGCAGAGATGTTGAGAAAGCGATAGAGTTATTACTCTCTTATAGGAGTAAAGGAAACGTCTCTAGATCATTGTACGAAGACGAAGTATCAGATAGGAAAAGAGCGAGACAGTACCCCATGAGAGAGGTTCCTCCGGTTTGGAGGGAAGGCGATGCAAATGTAGTACCGCCAATTCTGCCTCATTTCCAGCGTGTATGGGTACATGTCCCCTGGAAACGATCCGAAGTCTTGGCGCTCAAGCAGACATTGCCTGATCCTCGTAAAAACCCGACTGGGTATTATAAGGAGTTATCGCAAACTGCAAGCTCATGTATAATGAATTTAGCGGACATAGACATGCTGTTTGGGAACGTTGTCCCACATCCTCTATGGAGCAAAATACGCCATACGAACTATGCCCAAGAACTAGGTGACTCATGGGCGAACATTGCCGCTATAGATGCTAGACAAATTGGTGGTTCTAAACCTGAGCCGTTAATAGCTGAACTTCCCGGTAGAATTATCGCGTACATGAAAACAATAATGCCTGAAGTACGCGTGAACTGGGACAAGCTATCTGCATGCAAGCAGAAGAAAGATGAGAATGTGTCTGACTTTTTCACAAGATTCGAGGAGACTTTCACCGATCATAGTGGTCAGGATATGGCTACCGAGGGTGGCCAAAGATTGTTTGTAGACAAGTTCGTACATAATTTAATCCCTGAACTGTGTAACAAATTGAAAGATTCAGAGAGTGCTTGGGCTGTCTCTACGTCAGCTCAAATTTTAGCTACGGCCCAGTACTATGAAAATAGGCGCAAAGACGAGCTAGATAAAGTAGACAGAAAGACAAAAGATTTAAAAACTAAAGTTCTTCTCCAGCAAGCTTATCCGCCTCGTACGGCTAGTCAGCCCAGTTATCAACCGCAACATCAGTATTTGAGAAACGCGCAAGGAAACGAGTTTTCCCACCAGCGTATTGCTTATGGCCCGAATCAATGTGCATATTGCAAGGAAGAGGGTCACTTTAAAAGTAATTGTCCGGCTCTTGCGCGACGTTTGAGCGGTGCTTCGGGTGTAAGGGGAAGAGGTGTTCAACATGCCCCTAGAGGTAGGGGCCGTGGAAATTCCACGCAGAATACAACTTCTTTTATGCCTCAGAATTCAATGAACAGCTTCGACCAACAAAATAATGTGTCGACCAGTTCAGCTCAGTACTATGCTGACGACTATTACACCGAACATGAATACGAGGGTAACGATTGCTAGGACAGCCATGGACAAAGAGAGGGAGTTGTTTCAGTTCCAGTAGATCAGAATGGACCTTATGTCGAGGTAATAGCCTCAGGAGTGTCAGAGCCATTTCTGCTGGATACTGGTGCTACAAAAAGTTCTATCATGCACTCGAAACTTCCTGGCGCACCTTTGTCTGGCGAAATGAATGTCTCAGTAGGTTTCTCTGGCGCCCCTGTTAGAAACCCGATCTCCAGTCCTGTATCTCTTTCTATTGGCCCATGCGAATTAGAGGCACCCCTCATTCTTACAACAGGTTGTGGTGAAAATTTGTTAGGATTGGATTTGCTAAAAAGGTTATATGCGACTTTGTACTGTTCACCATTAGGAGTACAACTTACTTTCGGTAAGAAAGTCATTTCTCCAATGTATGTGTCGAAAGAAAATATTGCAACTGAATTGTCGTGTCTTCCTGATGCACTCTGGGCTAATGGTTCTAATGATGTAGGGCGTTTGGAGATAGCACCGTATGTCATAACATTGAAAGCCAACATTAGGTTACCACGTATTCCCCAATACAAAATATCTAGCGAATGTGAAAAGGCGTTATTGACGATTGTTTATGACCTGATTGATAAAGACGTCATCGAAGAAACAACAGGAAATGTTTGTAACAGTCCAGTTTTGCCCGTCTTAAAACGTACTGATCCTTCACAACCCCCTGTGTATAGGTTCGTGATCGACCTCAGAGAAGTGAACAAGATAGTTATCCCACAGTTTCCAGTTGTCCCCGACATTACTGCTTTATTGACGATGGTTCCAGCTTCAGCAAATTGGTTCTCGGTGATTGACCTGAAGAACGCTTTCTTCAGTATCCCGATTGCTGAGGAGAGTAGAGATATTTTCGGATTTAATTTAGGAGGACGAAGTTTCCGCTTCAAGTGCGCTCCTCAAGGCTACTGCGAAAGCCCATCAATATTCAGTCAGGCCCTGAAAACACAACTAGACACGATTGTTCTACCAAATGGTTCAACTCTGATTCAGTATGTAGACGATCTACTGATCTCTGCAGACACTGAAGAGATTTGCAAGAAAGCTACGTTATCATTATTGCATCACTTATGTGACATGAAGCACAAAGTGTCTCTTTCCAAACTACAATTTTGCCGACAAGAAGTAACCTACTTAGGTCACATCTTGTCGAAGGAGGGAAGGAGACTGACACCAGAAAGAATACAGGCAATCGCAGAACTAAGTGCCCCAAGGACACAGAGAGAGGTTCGAGCCTTCTTGGGCATTACATCGTACTGTAGACAATGGATACCGAATTTCTCACTACTAGCTAAACCCTTGCTGGCACTACTCTGTAAAGACACGCCAAATCCTATGCCTTGGTCTGAAGATTGCCAGACGAGTTTTCACAAGTTGCGTGATGCATTATGTTCGGCTCCTGTGTTGGGAAACCCCAACTACAGTAAGCCTTTTACATTATATGTCCACGAGAAGGAAGGTTGTGCATTATCAGTTTTAACACAACATTTTGGGGACAGACAGCGCCCATGCGCGTATTTTTCGGCAACTCTAGACCCTGTGGCTAAAGCCCTACCAAGTTGTCTGAGGGCTACCGCCGCAGCAGCTGTCTGCATCCGACAGTCCGCTGGATTAGTCATGAATAATACTCTGATCGTTATGGTTCCGCATGCAGTAGACATTTTACTAAACAGGACGAAGACACAACACCTTACTAGCGCTCAACTATCCAGTTACGAACTTACGTTGCTAGCAAGTCACATCCACATAAAGAGGTGCGATACACTGAATCCCGCAACGTTATTACCCATTCCGACAGAACAGACGAGATTGATAAACATGACTGCTGCTTTAGGACAGAAGAAGAGACAAAAGGGAGAGTAGACTTACAGGACACTCCCCTTCCTGAATGTAATGATACTTTATGGGTTGATGGTTCATGTTTCAAGCTGCCGAATGGTGATACGACTGCAGCATATGCCGTAACGACATTACACACCATTATAGAAACTGCGCGCATTTCCCATAATTCTGCACAAGCTGCAGAGCTAATTGCGCTTACCAGAGCATGTGTGTTAGCGAAAGGAAAGCGAGTGAATGTGTACACTGACAGCCAATACGCCTTTGGTGTGGCTCACAGTTTTGGGAGATTGTGGCGTGAACGTGGGTTTCTTACGTCACATGGTGCAAAGATACAACATGGTCAGCTAGTTAATGAGCTCCTCCAGTCACTGACCTTGCCACTACAAGTTGCCATTATAAAATGTAGTGCACACAAAAAGATTCAGGATGATGTTGGCCGCGGGAATGCATTTGCAGACGAGGTTGCGAAAGAGACTGCAAGGAACACAATGAGTCGGATGTATGTTGTAGGTCCCGCTAGATGGATTACTGATGTAGGAATGTGTGAGGACACCATTGAAAGCGTGAAATCTATACAAGCCGAGGCAACTGAGAAAGAAGTGAATGAATGGAGAGAAAGTAAGGGTCGATAAGATACGAATGGTTGTTGGGTCGAATTGTCAGAACACCAGCGATGGTTATTGCCTAACGCCTATGTACTTGCAGTAGTAACAATGGCTCACGGATTTGCACACATCAGTTCGAGAGGAATCTGTAAAGTATTGGCCCCAGTATGGCAAAATAGCAACATCCCGAAATATGCAGAGAATGTGGTCAGAAACTGTATGGTGTGTTTGAAGTACAATCCCGGTAGGGGAACCCCAACTCCAGCTGGTCATTTTGCGCCTCCAACGTATCCGTTCGAGGTTTTGCAGCTCGATTTCATTCACATGGAGAGATGCAACAATCTGAAGTATGTGCTTGTTGTTGTTTGCGCTTTCTCCAGGTGGGTGGAAGCGTACCCCCTTAAAGACAACACTGCCTTGTCAACCGCCAAAGCCCTTGTCAAAGAGTTCTTCCCGAGGTTTGGCATGCCTAGAATTGTCTGGAGTGATAATGGAAGTGAATTCGTAGGACACGTGATGAAGAGAGTGTGTGAATGTTTAGGCATACAGCAAAAATTCCACTCTGCGAATCACCCCCAATCAGCTGGATTGGTAGAGTGCTACAACGGCACTTTAGAGCTCAAATTAGCCAAAATCCAAGCCAGTACAGGTCTCAAATGGCCCGACGCCTTGCCCCTAGCACTCTTGTCAACTAGGATGACTGCCCATTCCAGATTAGGACTTAGCCCTCACGAGATAGTGTTTGGCCGCCCAGCCAACGTCTGGGGCATGCCAAGACCAAAGAAACTTAGCGAAATAGAGCACCCCGTACTGCTTGACTATTTGTGCGAATTGACAACTAAATTGCGTGTTTTACACCAACAGGTTCACAGTTCCTCTCCACCAGCCTCTGACGATCCAGGTCACTCCATCACACCCGGCACGTGGGTCTTGGTGCGGAACTTCCAGCGCACCAACAACGGACAGCCGAGGTGGACTGGACCTTACCTGGTACTTCTTTCCACGAGGTCAGCGGTTCGGGTGGACGGCAAAAAGAACTGGGTGCACGGGACCCATTGTAAACGGGTCCCTCTGCCCCTTTCATACGACCGGTGGGTCAACGAAGGAATTGCCGACTCCGAGACAGAATCCATACCTCGCTTCATCCCTTTCAGCGATGCACGTTTAAAAGAAACTGGTACCGAAAAGGAGAGTGATCGTATTTTACAAGGACTTGTGCCACCGTCTATGCAGTTGGACACTACCGAACCTGAGACATTGTTTGAAGACCACACCGTACCTGGGAAAGAACAGTATAATCTAAGGTCAAGACAAAGAGACTAATAAAAAAAAACACAAACAAATGTGATTTTCCCTTCCCCCAAGAACTATTTTTGATTTTTCAGCTCTCTCACTCTCAGGAAACTTGCTCATTTTTGATTTTCGAACCGCCATCCGGTTCTGCTGCTAGGGTCGCGGTTGAAGGCTGGGGAGTGCAACTGGGGACGTTTAGGTCAACGGTTCTGGTTGGTCCAAGGGAGTTACCCCGGACTGAACAGAGCGCACCCCCTGGCAGAACCAACCTACCACCGCGGGCAGCAACTAGAGGATGGAGTTTCCTAGGGTAAAGAGACCTACCAGACTCCCAAACTTTGAAAGACAATTATGCACTGTACTGGCCAAAAGAAAGTTTCTGATAACATGTATTTTAATGTTGTGTAGCATAACGATGTTTTTGACTGGTTATACTCTATTCGTATTCCAAGTTACCTTTTCAAATGACACCCGGCCACAGCCTCCTCCTACTATCTCTCCACACTACTTTCACCCTCTACCTGAACACGAATCTGCCAGAAGACTCGAATTTGTAAATAACTCATTTATTCAACTCCTACACCAACACCAGTCCATCATGAACACATCGAACTGTTGGATATGTGGACTCATGCCACACACGACGGATAAGGGTATCCCATACTTCATCCTGCCTTTCAGTTATTATGGTTCTCTGTGGGCTTTCCAGACCATGTTCCTATTCGCCCTAGAACCATACCCGACACGTTCTACTGAAAGTGATTCCAGTAACAAGGCACTAATAGCAGGGATAAGAAATATGAGTAGAGAGTTCGACACCTATCTTACGATTCCCAAAGATGAACTCACTCCGTACACTCGTTGGAACGTAACCAAATATGGGGTTTACCTGAGTAAGAGCCAGACAGCAAAGAAATCCCGCCCAGTTTGGATAGTACCCAACCGAGGTCACTTATGTTTACAGGGTATCGGTAGGGATCCCAAAGCTCAATTAGGAAAGAGTATATGCGCGGAACCATATGTGTTTGCTTCCCGAACTTCCCCTATATTATTAGCAGCCAAAGGCACGTACTTCGTCTGCCATGACCAAGCTTACACGTGGTTGCCCCCTGACTTCTCAGGTACATGCTTTATCGCATTTCTGCTGCCTCCCACTTACACGGCCAGAGCAGATTACCATCGGACAAGGACAGCTAGAGGTGTCGTGAGTAAAGACGACACCGCGGGTCAGGAATTCGCTGACTTCGCAAAGGGTTTTCTGCCATTTTGGGGGCCTATGGTAAACAGCAGGAATATTCGCCAGTTATCGAGGATAGTTGAATCCGCCGTGACTACAACGGCCGGAGCACTTGGAAATTTGACGACCGAACTTCAGTCGGATCGACTTATGACCCTTCAAAACCGAGTTGCCCTAGATATCATACTCGCCGATCGTGGTGGTGTGTGTAGAGTGATCCAATCCAGTTGTTGCATTTTCATCCCTGATAACGCACCGACAGTGTACCAAGCCATCTCTAAACTACACGAAATATCTGATTCCCTCCACGTGGAAAAAGGAGATTGGTCCTTACTAGGGTGGTTCTGGGAACTGATCGCTACATGGGGATGGAAAACACTGATCTTCATTGGGATGATCTTAGCACTTCTGTTTATGTTCTGCCTGTGTATACAGTGCGCTCCTGCACTATGTGGCCTCTGTGCTACGTCATGTGTACGGAAGCCTGTGTCAAGAGACGAACTGAGCAACAGAATGATGTTACAGCAGCATCTCCACGAATTCCTTCATACGGATTTGGACTCCGATTAATATGAATTACTGCCTTACATAAGGGCAAAAGGAGGGTCTGTGGTTCTGAAAATCTGGACCCTGTTGTCATCCCGATATCGAGGTCCAATACCCGTGTCACAAATATCAACGTACCATGACGAATTTGGTGTCAGCGAACCGATAATGATTAGGGCATCATTCCCATGCATTTGCGTCATAATCGAGGGTCGCCAACACCCCCAAATCGTAGTTTCCGTCCCAACCCCTTAGACTCCATTTTGTGAACGGCATCCATCTTACGTCTTGCCCTCATGATAAGTCAATTAAAGGTCGAGCTTGATCTAAAAGGACACGTCCTCCTTCCCTGACTTCCCCCTGACCTATCCCAACCGACTCCATTGCCTTTAGCCAAACCTGTCTGGGCAGCCCCTCGCCCAGTGGCCAAATGCGATAGCATCGATACATAACATTCCTCAAACCATTCACTACATACAAACCATGCTTTCTACAAACACACACCTGTCCTGTTCCCTGTTTATGGCCAGTTTTATGACTAGGAGGTGCCTTCCTTTATTGGGGTTTCATCGATATCTGATGGGAGTTCCGGGCTTGGCAGAGTAATCTATCACACATTGGACATCTAAAATACGGGCTTGCCTACATGACTTCGCTCTTTTGTATTATTGTAGAAATATGTGTATAGCCATATCATAAACTCAAGAATTCTCGCTCGCAGCTATTATTTCTGTATATAAGGAGAAGGCTGGTTCTGTAAAAACGAACAGTCTCCTGAGAACACATGACCCGTGTTTGTCGTGCTTCTAGGACACCTGTTACTTGGTAGCTATCAATAAAACTCGATCTCTGACTCGACTAGAAGACTCCGTGTTTCTGTGGTCCGGAACAGGGAGAACTCAGAGGTCTTCGGGTGTTATCCCCTGGCACCAAACGGGTTCCTAAAAACCCGTTACCTCAGTACCACCAACAAACTCAGGGACAGAGGTCTGGTTTAACAAGTCTTGCGGCGAGAACGGGACAGTGTGCAGGCAGAGCACCTACCTTGATGAAAGTTTGACTACAGGTGGTCTCTCCCAATTACTTGCCAATGTTATCATTGTTTTGATGAAACTCGATAATCTAGTGTGAGTTACTTAGGGGTACCCTCAACGTGGAAATAACAGATCCCAAGGAAACCCAATTAAGGTACAGAGGGTTAATACAAAATTTGGGATCTTAATGGTCCTGAGGAATCCCGGTGTGACACAACACTGCGGGCACTTTTAATACGGCAGAAACATGTCAACACTTTGGCAGTAAGTAGGGTTGAAGGAACTCTTAAATCTTTCCTATCACCACCATCCTTCATGTCTTTAGACCTAGCCGGTGGGTCCAGGAATAAAATTATCGAAGAGAGAGACCACCAAGCTAGTTTTAACCTTCACTGCACTTTTCTTTTGGTGATCCCAACACATATTGATTCATACATTTTCATGTTTGTATTGTCTTCCCTTCCCTTTTGATCCACCCCAGACATTGGTCTACACAGGGGTGTATTGTAAGCAAGCCCAATGATGAAGAATGTCACAATTTTGTGAGTGAGGGCAGAATTTTTTCACATAGCATGTGCCACCCTTGGTCCACTATTTGCTACTCCTCCGTGTGTGTTACAGTTATGTGAATGGGGAGGCTGGAGTAGAGAAAGTTTGCCTCTCCCCCCTTCTGTGTGTGTGGAAGCTGAAGAAAGGAGGCCAACATTAAAAGGATAATGGCTGTAGGTAGGAGGCCAATATTTAAAGGTCAATGACAGTGTGGGGCCATTGAGCAGTGTACATCAGGAACAAGAGTATGTGGAGGTGGGAGGGTCAAGATAATTGGAGGAAGAGGGTGGACTGGATCTACAGTGACACTGGACGTAACCAGGCAGCACAAACAGCGCAGGCAGAATGAGACACAACAACCTTGTTTTTTCTGACAGTAAAATGGCAAGGGCTGTGGTATGTACAAAAGGGTTATTTCACTTTTTATGCAATTTAAAGAATTACTCAGTGCTTGAAATACTTCATGGCCGATATTTCTAACTATCATCAATAGAATGCAATCACACAATCCTAGAGAGAGTAATCGTCGCTATAATTGTTACATTCACAGAGTGCAGACACTTGGAAGATTCTGATCACCTGATGAAAGTACAAATAGGCCATAACAATATTCAACATTTTCATGGCTTATATTTAATACATCAATGTTTAATTTGCTGGTGTTTGTGCCTCTTTTTCATCATGTTTTTCATACCATCCAGTCAAAACAACAGCGGAGCCAAAACCCTTTCCTGAATTCATGACCAAGAAAATGTATCATAAAACACATCAATATTTGCCCAAAGTTGATCTTCATAATAGCTCCCCAAAACAATCAGCGTTCTATCCAGATTTAATTTAAGTATGTCAACCAATAGTCACAACTTAGATCTGTCGTGGGATACATATATTCTACAATTGTAGCACGACCAACCCGCCACTGGATGCGTCACGACTACAAAGACCTTAAATATGAAAACATAGTTTGCTATTGACCACACCTTTTCCTCATGATTGATTTGCATGTTACCACGTGCCCACATTTCCATTTGTGCTAACAACAACATTTCTACCTCCACCGTAGAATATATTGTTGCCTATACTCTACCCCTAAATCTTATTTGCATAGGTCTATTGATTATGTATATGTATAGTTGCCAACATCACGCTGTGGCCCATACATTACACTATACATTACAGTAATCATCAATGACACCACTAAGATGACCCAACACTTGTTGTTGCTGCTACAAATGCAAACCACCTAGCAAAACTAGTGGCATACCTGGTGAAATCCTTGACTGCCCTACATTATCATGAAATTTGAGTAACTCAATGTGCTGCCAGGTTTTCAACTTGAAGTAAGCCAGCAATGCAATTGTATCTCATTTCAAAACAAAGTCAAACTGAACAACAAAATGCCACATTCAAACAATATGTCGGTTCTTACAAAAGCAAACATTCTGTAACTTGATTGTAGTATAATATAGACTGGATTTGCCTTCAAATTATACTGCTATGGGTTAATTTCTTGTTTGCAAAGTTGCTATATACCTCAATGCCTGATTCCTATTACTCTAAAAACGACCAATAACCTATACAAAAACAGCACACACACACATCTTAAAACCTTTATCAAGCCAATTGACATTTTCCCTACTGTTGCACTAACTGGAGTGGGAATAGTAATTTTTACCTCTCCGCTATCCAGCACTTTCCTTACTGTTGCACTCACTGGAGTGGGAATATGAATAGTCATTTTTACCCCTCCGCTATCCAGCACTTTCCCTACTGTTGCATTGATTGTAGTGGGAATAGTAATTTTTACCCCTACGCTATCCAGCACTTTCCCTACTGTCAGTCAGTCAGTCAAAAATGTACTTTATTTGGTTTATCATAACCGTAAAGCATACATGTATAAAAATTCTGTTAAAATAACAACAAGTTTAAAACTCATGTAGTTAAAAAAAAATACTTCCTCCCAGGCTATATCTATTGTCTGTTTCTTTTTTTAAGAGCAAATTCTCTACAGAGTTCATGAATTTTACCCCGCGGCATATTAGAATGTTTGAACCTACTCCCAACCAGCTGGTCACAGCTTGCCTGCAGGTGCGGATCTGTAGCATATTAAAAATAGGTTTCAATAAATTCTTCCTTTTTTCTGTGGAGGATTCACATGTGCACAGGAGATGACACAAGGTCTCACTGTGGTAGTTACATAGCCTGCATCTTTGTCCCTGGTGCGTGACTCTCCATGATGGAATCAAGTCTTTGGAGCAGTGGTCTCCCATTCTAAGGGCCAAAAATTTTGTCTTTAAAGATAGCCGGAAATGCGCTATGAGGTAGGCTTGAGGTTTTAATTGTTTGTAGGAATTTAAAATGGTCCATGCATGGCGCCGTTTGGCCAAAGTCTTTTTATCTTCTACCAAACTTAAGGCTTTTGCATTTAAATTGCAGATCTTTTTGAGAGAAGATTCTTCCGGTGGATTTTTCCAGATCTCCTCTATTTTGAGGGTTTCTAGTGATACTCGTAGGTCATAGCCCCATGAGTTTGCTTCATATCGGTCATATTGTTTTTTGATTTCTTGCCAGCATAAGTTGTTTAAAGAGCCAATTTCTGCCGATCTTAATTTCCAGCACCATTTTACTAGGGCAGCTTTCCGTTGATATATTTGATTTTGTAGACCAAATTCCAGTCTTATTTGTGCCGGGGCTGATCCTTTGTATAGTTTGAATACAGATTTGTATATTTTTGTCTGGAGAGTATTTAAAATGGCTGCTTCTTTTCCATGCCATATTTCCAGGCCATATGAGAGTGATGGTAACACTTGGGCTGCCATTACCTTTAGCAGGTGATCATAAGAAGGGCATTGCAGTTTATCCTGAAGAACTTTGTACGCAAAGCTCAGGGATTGTGTTTTTGCAGTAATGATTCTTTTTTGGTCTGAAAATGACATATTTTTGCTTATTGTGACTCCCAGATATTTATAAGCAGGTGTTTCCTCGATTTGTCTGCCTTTTGTGTACCATTTGAAGGGTCTTCTACTGTTCCCCGCTAGTCTCACCACTTTTGTTTTTTTGATGTTTAGTTCTAGGCCTTCTCTTTCAAAATAGTCTGTTAGTTCTGATATTGTTCTTTGTAAGCCTATTGGTGTTTGACTTAAGACTACTATGTCGTCGGCATATTGGAGAAACTGAATGCTTTCGTTTGCTAATTTTGGTTCTTCACTTTCCCTACTGTTGACCTCACTGGAGTGGAATAGTAATTTTTACTCCTCCGCTGTCCAGCCCTTTCACTACTGTTAAACTCATTGGAGTGAGAATATTAATTTTTACCCCTCCGCTATCCATCACTTTTCCCTACTGTTGCACTCACTGGAGTGGGAATAGTAATTTTTACCCCTTTGCTATCCAACATTTTCCCTACTGTTGCATTTATTGTATTACAAAATGTAAGTTTTATTTTTTTTAAATAATGTAATGTTACACATTATTATAGAATTATTTGTCTTATTTTAAAATAATGACATATATATTATTTTTATATAATTTTAAAGTTTACAAATTAAGTAAAGATAATATTTAAATATATGTATAAATTATTATGTTTGTGTGTTTATATATATTTTTATTATATTTATTTGTTATATTTGGGTAGAATGTATATTACATTTAATTTAGTTTGTTAAAAATAATATTATTATTCAATATATTTAATATAATTAATTTTATTTTATATATATTTTTAATTCGATTTTTTTACATCAAAATTTTTTACTTCGATATTTTTGAATTGATATTTTTGTTTTGTACTTACCTCTTTAATTATAGTGAGTCAATAGGTTTGTATTCTATATTTTTACTTCGATATTTAGAACATCGATGTTTGTTACATCGATATTCTATCACTGAACCATTCTTTGTATTTGAAAATCGACGTGGGTTTTCACTTGTCGTCCACACGATGATGAAATATTGACCTCTGTACATCGCTGCTTTTCTTCTTGGTCCTTCTTTGTGGAAGGTTGAGATTCTCTATACAATTTGTGATGGCTGGATTCTCAATGTAATTTATGATCCCAGGTTGCCCTTCCTTCTGCCAGTGTGGATTTTCTTGCTGTCTGAACCAGAGGGAACTTTTAAGGTTTGCCAGATTCTCTGTTGCCTTTGTTTGAGTCACAAATGTTCTTGAACAGCCACTTTCATTACTGAACGTCAAGCTAATGCAGCAGCCAGCACACTACAGTCACCTTCCTTGAGGCACATGACTTGTGTCACTGGGAGAACATGTAAAATACAAGGAGTTCACACACTTGTCTGACAGTTCTCTTGGAAAAGACCTGGGCAAGCAAGAAAGACACTCCCAACCAGGGGTGGCTCCTCCATTTGAGAGGAGGAGTGTCACCCCACAAGCCCCAGTGCTGAAAAATGAAAAGGTAATAAAGTTTATTTATTACCGTTTTATTTCTCAGCAACCCATCATGAACTCAGTGTCCGGATTGGGGCGGTCCATTACTGCCGAGTGACAACAGAGAGCTGTGTGCTTTAAAATGTGCATGTCTCTTTGGACGGCCGTCTTGGGACGGCCAGCCAGACATCCACATTTTAAAGTTCTCTGACCTAGCTGTCTTAGACAGCTCGGTTAGAGAAAGTGCAGGCCTCCCGTGCTCTTAGGAACACTGGGAGAGCCTGCTCTATCCAAACCTGGTGCTGCTTTCCTGCTGTGAGGATTGGGTAGTGCAGTTTCCTGCATCAAGAGCATCCTGGAAGACATCAGAGGGAGGAGGCCTTACTCTGCGAAGGTAAGTAAATAAATTTTGCTTTTTGTGTGCCGACCTAGCCCTCACCACCCTCGGTACAAGCCAGCTGTCACTGCTCCAATCCCTTTGCCTCATTTCTTTACAGCTGTTTCCATGCAGTAGCAAATGGCAGTCTGACACTCCTATCCATGTTTGTTTTTGTGTGGCCTTTCATTTTGAGTGTTCTGTGCTGTATGTTGCTTTATTTTTAGTTTTGCCTACAGGCGACTGCATGTGATCCGCCGGCTAGACTGCCGACTATGGTGCTAGAAACCAGGGTTTGAGTCTCGGGGTCGCATCCACATCCTGTGATTCTGGGCAAATCACTTAATCTCCCCGTGCCTGAATGTGTAATGTTAATACGGTGCTCATGTAAAGCACTCCAATACCTTCGGGTCGTGTTCGCGCTCTATAAATAAGCAAAAAAAAATAAAAAATGTATAAAGATCTGCTTACCTGGTGTTGGATCTTAAATTCTGCTACTTGCTCAAAGTCATGATGAACTTGATTTAGATTGTTCATAGTCTTGGAATAGTTGCTGCCTGTCTTAAATAATTAGTATATGTCAAAGTCCTCTTCTAAAAAGCTGTCTCTTTTATCAAGGCCCAGATCTCTGTACTGGGGTGAATGTATGACATTATTCTGCATTCTGTCCATCAATTGTTGTTTTTGCATTTGTCACCCCGAGTGGGATGGGTATGCTCAGACGTGAGTCCCATGCTCTCCACACCACTGGAGTCAAGCTATCCAGGCTGATGACGGCTGATAGCCAGAAACCGGTCCTTGGATGCTTGATTCCGGTCCAGGAAAGACATGGCTTGGCAGTTCGGGCTGGACTGTTCCCATGAGGCACAGGGTCAAGGCTGATTTGCATATGGCCATGTCTGACCTGGGGTGGTGTGGAGTGCAAAAAAACGGTGGATTTAGGCCAAGATCTCTGTACTGGGGTGAATGTATGCCATTGTTCTGCATTCTGTCCTTCAATTGTTGTTTTTGCATTTGTCACCCCGAGTGGGATGAGTATGCTCAGACGTGAGTCCCATGCTCTCCACACCACTGGAGTCAAGCTATCCAGGCTGATGATGGCTGATAGCCAGAAACCGGTCCTTGGATGCTTGATTCCGGCCCAGGAAAGACATGGCTTGGCAGTTCGGGCTGGACCGTTCCCATGAGGCACAGGGTCAAGGCTGATTTGCATATGGCCATGTCTGACCTGGGGTGTTGTGGAGTGCAAAAAAACTACGGATTTAGGCCCAGATCTCTGTACTGGGGTGAATGTATGACATTGTTCTGCATTCTGCATTGTTTTTGCATCTTTTATCAAGGAGCCTGAGATGTAGTATAATCCCTACATAGCCGGACAGGAAAGTAACAGGGCTTACTACAAGTTTTCCAAGTCATTAGTGTGGGGTGGTCCAGTTCCTCACCAGAAATTCATGTTCTTTGTTTTATTCAGTACCGTGTCAACTTTATGAATTCTGAAAACGTTCCTTTTTAGAAAGACCCTATAAAGCAGCACATTTTCTGCAAAAGATTTAACAGCCACTAATAAAAGTGTTCTGATGGCATAGCACGGAGTGAACACTGTGACAGACTCAATTTTAGTTGAATTAAGTGAACCTATTTTGCGTGTCTCATCCACATATCTCTAGCAGAAACGTGTGAAGTTCATCTTTACGGTTGCTCACTGTTTGTTTATTGTTTTTGATGACAGGTGCCACAATTCTAATGTGGTCCCTTGCTGTAAAAATCTCAAGGTTTTAATATTGGCTGTTTAACATCAACATGTGGACTGAGCTGAAGTATTTTGGGTCTTGATAGTTTAGTCTATTTAAGGTTCTATGAATCCAAGCTCCAATGTATCTTGTAAATATCAGATATAATCAGTGGGCACACCTTTTATGAAGCCCAGGAGAGATATTAATGCTAAGATAATAACCAAAGGTCACAGCATATTGCCAGATCAGCCATTCTCGGTCAGAGAGCTTGGACTGGAATCTTAGCGAAGGGTGTTCTTTCCAGTTCATTACTCTTTATTCGGTTTTTACAAAGAAAAGCATAAATGTCAGACAAACATGAATTCAAAACTCCTTCTGATGTACAAACAATGCTACAATATGACCATTATGGGCCCATGACAAATAGATGTCCCTCAAGATTAATCACAACTGGACCTAAGCCTAATAGCAGACCGGAAAAAGCTAAGAACATACAGTACTGAATGACTTGAAAGTAGTTGTAAAAAAATAAAATCTCGTCTAACCTGCTTAAAACGTGCTTTTTAGGTCTCGGCCTGCGTAGGCTGTGCTTGCGCAGTCTCGCTGGCGATATCTTATGTTTTTCAGTGTGGGGCTTGAACCCGCCCCTCTTCTCCATTGGCTGGCTTCCTAAACGGAGGAGAGGGGTGTCTGTCCGTTTAAGCCCCATCTTTTTGGGATTCGGGGAGTGTTTTTTCATGGTGTTTCTCTCCTCTTCCCATTGGCTGGAATTTTACATTCCAGCCAATGGGAAGAGGAGAGAAAGAAAAACACGCCCGAATCCCAAAATGACGCTGCGTTTCTCCAAGGAATTTCTGCATGACCTCGGAGAAAGATGGTGGTGTTGGACTGCCCTCCTGACGGCGTGTTTTCTCGGGGACTGGCTGCGTTTCAGCAAGAGGTGTGCGGGGTTGGTCTTGTCTAGATATGTTCCATGCTTGGTTGGAACAGTGTGGGCGTGTCGGCTTGTGGAAGTGGGAAGTGTTGGCCGGCATGCATGGCTATAGTAGTGGGTGCCTGGCGTGCCAGCTGTTTGTGTGTTTGCATTCTCCGCACAATGCCTCTGTTGTGCGTCCTTCTCCGCCCCTGGTAAATGCGAGGTCTGTTCTGCCGGTGGTGTGTTTATTTACCCAGCCCGTGTAGTTCCTGCTTTGGAAGGTGGGCCATTGATGGCCGCCCGTGCCAATGGAAGAGGTGTGTTTACCTCTCTCCTGCAGGGGCGGCTTTGCCTGAGGAGGCGTGAGTGGGACGGCCCTGCCCTCCACCGGCAGGAGGTGGGGAGCACACCGAGGATGCGGGCACGAAGGGAAGCCCGTCCCGCCCGTGCCAGCGGGAGATCCCGCCACCTCGGTGTGCTGAGGGGGAGAGGCACGGATGTGCAAGCGGAACACGGAAATGCACGGCAGAAAAGTCTCACCCACAAGTTGGAACTGGTTCCTGCAGCTACGAAAAAAGACATAAGAGGTTTTGTGTTTCACTTTCATTATACATGTTTGGGAAACAGCCGCGCCAATGTGCACCGTCTCTGAGGGCTTCTCTGAAGGAAACTGCAGATCACAAGGGCTTGTTGCATAAATGCATCTGACAGACCCTGTGGTTGCCTCGTTTACGGAGCAGCAGATCTGAAGGGCTGATGGACGTGCCCCCCGCCCACTCCTTTCCCCTAGACACTCTCTGCCGTACACGACTCGTGCATTGGCCCCCAGCTCACCCTTCCACTGAGCCCCGACCAGACTCTCTGACCCCTAGGGATGCACCCAGAGCCGCACACGTGGCTTCGGCCTCATAATGTCAATATATTGCATGAAACAACGTTTTCATGTTAAGTTATAGTCACCTGAACACTCTGGGCAGACCCAACGGAGACGCGCATACACCCCTGAAAACAAAGAGAACACACACACAGCCCCCTCCTTCAGGCGGACTCAAAGACCCAACAAACTGCCCTCCCGGACTCGTGGTAGGAGACGTGCCGCACAGGACACAGTGCCATCTGCGTGCACCGACCACACAAGTTGAGATGCACTTTTTGTGCTCACGAACAGTGACCAACACAAAGGAAAACAGGCAGGTGAGACTAACAAGCGCAAATACACTTCAGGGGTGTTCAAGACCCATCTATACCGGAGTGGGGAGCTGCACGAGAGAAGGCGGAGACAGCAAGGAATACACTGGAGTACAAGAATACCGGATGTTTACGGCGCTTAGAACCGAAGGAAGTGCGGCATGAAGCACTACAAAGAACAAGCCCTTCCTTCTCACTACCGGATATTTATGCCAAGCCGCCATAGCTGAACTCAGTATCTTTGAGGGACGGAGTGGAGCTTTCGCTGAAAGAAGTAAATTAAATTGAAACTCAGTGACACGAAAGCAATCAATGGTGGGGGAGGGGTCCATGCTGCCCCTTGGGGGGTTTATTAACTAGTGGTCTATGGCTGCAGGCAAACACACAGTACAAATACAAAGTGCACACACAGGCAGTCAGACACAAAAACTTGGCCCCAAAACTGCTGATACTGGTCAAAGATAGAGGAAAGACCCAAAATGCACACCAAAACAGCACACAGCAGGTACAGGGCAAAGATAGTGTATGGAGGGGGGTGGAGGACAGGCGTGGACACAAACATGCAGCACACAGATGCACAACCAACAGAAAAACACGGGAGGGAGGGGCAGAAATACGGGCACAGTCGGAGACACAAAGGCAAAAATGGCGCAGACCAACACTACACATCAGATACAATGCAAAGAAAGCCAAACGCACAGAGAAACAGACAGCAGGAAATGGACGTAGAGAAACTCACATGAGACTAGAACTACAGACTCCCTGCCCAAAAGGACACACTGGCCGTAAAGTCATAGCAGAACAGAGGGCAGGGAAACAGCGAAACACACAACCAGCAGGAAGAGTTGGAAGGGACCAGGCACATACAAAGGCACAGAACTGTCACGCGGAAGGCTCCGCGCTCCTGCAGTTATTACAATCTATCGACCCGTGGCGATAATGCTCGGCCGCACAGCTCACTGCGCCTTCGCAGGGTCACAAGGTCACCCCCATATGAACAAGCCGATTACTGCAGAGAATGCGCCCGTCCATCAGGGGCTGCCTGTCCTCTCAGGGCTCTAGGGAGCGAGCCTAGTGTCCCTGCACCGCCGTGGCATCTGTGTGTGGCTCTGTGTGTGTGTGTGTATGGCTCTATGTGTGTGTGTGTGGCTCTGTGTATGGCTCTGTGTGTGTGTGGCTCTGTGCTCTGTGTGTGTGTGTGTGGCTCTGTGTGTGTGTGTGTGGCTGTGTGTGGCTGTGTGTGTGTGGCTCTGTGTGTGTGTGGGGGGCTCTGTATGTGTGTGTGGCTCTGTGTGTGTGTGGCTCTGTGTGTGTGTGTATGGCTGTGTGTGTGTGGCTCTGTGTGTGTGTGGCTCTGTGTGTGTGTGGCTCTGTGTGTGGCTCTGTGTGTGTGTGGGTGCAAATGCAATAGGTCTCACATTTGCGAGAGATTAAGCTATTGGCATTGTAAATGACAATGCCATTTATTTATCTGTTTTCAAAACCAACACATAAATAAAAATGTTGTCATTTACAATGCCAATAGCTCTAACTTTTGCAAAGGCGAGACCATTGCATTGTAAATGTTTGTTTAACAATAGGGATGATAAAAGACTTTCCAGGAACCTCATAAAAGCTACAAAACAAAAAAAGTGCACCATATCCTGTGGAGACTTACCTTTGCAGCCACAGGGTGGCAAACACTGCCCTCTATATGCACCACGCGGATGGGCCAAAAGATAACAAGTGTTCTTTCACCTAGAGCACATTTCCCCCTCTGGCAGAACTCTGATAGAGGACAGCTGCATTATCTGTCAAATAACAAGTCGTATGACAACCTTAAGAAACTCTAGAGCTAAGTTCGCAATTAAATGCTATGACTAAAACTATCATGTAGGGCCTGATTTCGATCTTGGTGGACAGGTTACTCCATCGCAACGGTGACAGATATCCCGTCCGCCGAAATATAAATCCCATAGGATATAATGGGATTTATATTTTGGCGAAGGGGATATACGTCACCATTGTGACAGAGTAACCCGTCCACCAAGATGTAAATTAGGCCCTTAATCTAGTACTTAAAATATGCACAGTAACCACATAGCATGAAAATATAAAAGCAATTGTGCATGTCATAAGCAACAAGAATAAAATGAACATCTCTAACACGTTTAGAACGTTCCTGGCACCCACTAGCTATTACACCCAATAGTGCTACGGGCCAGATGTAGGTAATCCCAATTTACCGATTCTAAAATACCGAATTTTACCGAATCGGTATTTTAGAATCGGTAAATGGGATGTAGATAAAAAATCGGTAAATAATACCGATTCGGTAAAAATCGGAATTGGACAATCGGTATTTACCGAATCGGTATTATCCGAATCGGTATTTACCGAATCGGTATTCCCCATTCATTCCTATGGGCCTTTTGGCCCATAGGAATGCATTGGAAATACCGAATCGGTAAATACCGATTCGGCAAATACCGATTCGGTAAATACCGAATCGGAAAGCAAACAAAAGTGAAACTTAAGTAGGCAGCCATTCAGGTGCTACCACCCTCCCCCTCCTTCATATGCTTTTAGTAACGGTCTGTGTGACATGTCACCATAGTCCTTATTAAATTTTTTCAATCCACAGACCGATGAGAACGCCTTTGAAGTTTGTGCCGCCACGTGGGTATTCCACTTTAATGCACTGTCAAACCAGAGGCCTAGATATTTATATTCACTTACTATCTCTAATTTGTCTGAACCTAAAAACCATTGAAAATTTTTTACCCTCTTCCCAAAACATAAGATCTTTGTTTTCTCCATATTTACCATTAGAAACTTTTTATCACAATATGTTTTAAAAGCGTTTAATTTCCTTTGAAGGCCCATTTCAGTTTGGTCCACGATCACTAGATCATCAGCATATAAAAGGCATGCAACTTTATTACTATTCATGCGCGGGCTCGCACTCTTATCAACTTCCAAAACCATAGGAAGATCTGCTAGGAAGATTGAAAAGAGCAAGGGTGCCAAGACGCACCCTTGTCTCAAGCCATTCTTTACAGGAATTTTCTGCGTTAATGAGCCCTTTGAATCTCTAATGACCTGGGCCCAATTGTCACTATGTAATTCTTTTAGAATATTTAATATGCCCTCCGGCAATGCATAGTTTTCTAGCACTTCCTAAAGGCTACTTCTATCTACTGAGTCAAAGGCCGCTCGGAAGTCGACGAAACAGCAACATAATTTGCCGTTTTGTTCCGTCGATTTCCTAGCTAAAGCCCACAGGGCAAAACAGTGATCAATCGTGGAGTGGCCTTCTTTAAACCCACCCTGTTCCACTGGCACGATTGACCGAAGTTCCGCCCACGCTTTTAGCTTACGAGTATCATCTTAGCAAAAATCTTTTCTCCTATATCTAGTAGGTTAATTAGCCTGTAGTTCTTAGGGGCATATACATCCCCTTTCTTATGCAGTGGCCTTATTATAGCACCCTTCCAGTTTGCAGGTACTACCCCTTGCTCTAGTATTAACGTAAACATTTTTGAGAAGAATTCCGCCCACCAGAGCTGGTTTGAATTTAATATCAGGGCAGGCATATCATCCGGGCCCGCCGCTCTTGTTAAATTTAAAGTCCTAATTATGCTAAGGACATTTATTACTGAACAATCATGTTTGAGATCCTCTACTAGATTTCTCCATGACTTTGGTGCCAAATTATCAGACAACCTCCCAGGGGCATACCATTTCTGAATGTACTCAGCCCATGCATCTTCCTCCACTACACAGGTCATTGGGGCAATCAAAGGTTCCCTAGCTGATTGTATTAGCTTCCAGAATTGCCGTAGGTTCTTAGTTTCAATGGTTTCCAATAATTTGCCCCAGCATGATTCTTTATAGATCCTTTTTACATTGCGGATTAACATATTATATTCTCTTTTTATTTTTACTAATTTTTCCGCCTTTGCTCGTGTAAATTGTTTACGTAGGCTACGCTCTTCTCTCCTAATTTCTCTTTTTTTCATTAAACAATCCTGATTAAACCATGTTCCCTTCTAACTTTGGGTATTTCCTTTCTTGTTCTGGTCATTTGCACGGGGCCTTAATTCTATACTTATACTTTCCACTACTTGTTTTATTTTTTCCACAAACCAGTCCCTCACAGTGGCAGAATCTGCCAAAAGGAAAAACTGGCTGGACATAGTTGACAAAGTGAATGCAGTCGGAGTGACAACCAGAGACACAGAGGACCTGAAAAAGAGATTCTACGACCTCAGGAGCCACACTAAAAAAGAATTGGCTGAACTTCACAATCAGGCAACCAAAACTGGTGGAGGCAAGAACCCAGCACCCCCCTTACTGACCTGGAGGAGATGGTGGCCTCAACCATTGAACCTGACAGCGTCTGCGGACTGGGACAAGTGGACAGCTCAGCCAGAGCTGCAAGCAGAAAAGGTAAGACGCATGCACAGCGTTCCCCCCCATTCCATCATCCTTACCCTTACCCTTATCCTTTGTGGCCAAGTGAACCCCATTGCAGTACTGCTAGCACTATACAGGAGCAATGCATCATGGTACAAGTAGTTAGGGAATGTAAGACTATGTCATACAGCAGAGCAACCATCAAGTTAGGAAAATGATTGCAGAGAGAAGAATGTTAAACTCAGAAATATTTAAATGTAGTGACTGTGAGACAGTAGCACTTAGCTAATGTACGCTCATATGTCCACAGGTGACACATCTCGCAGGCGTTCCCAGGAGAGTGAAGGCACGGCACCAGAGAGGGAGGAGAGTCAGGATCCAGGTCCAAGTACACAGAACGTCTCACAGGACACAGGTGCACCAAGTAGCCATCCTCATGCACAAGACGCAGAAATGGCTCCGGAGTTGCAGGCGTCCCCTGACAGATCACAATCCCCTCTGTTGCTGTCATCCCCAGAAATGCCAGCATCACAGCATGAGACAACACCTGCATCACAACCAAGCAGGAGGCATGTCGTGGCCCCACTCTTAGAAATTGAGTCATCAGCAGGTGACATGGAGGGGGAAGAAACACACACCTTGCCTGTTGATGGTAGCTCTGCCACACTGCAGACCAGTGCAGTGGTGGGCCATACTGGTACAAGACGCCGCAGAGTCCAGGAAAGCAGTGCATCTGCACGTGTGGAGGGTCCAACTGTGTTCCGTGACCTGGAGGGGAGCATGGTAAGAATCCAGAGGATGCAGGGAAAAGCCATTGTGTCTTGCCAACGCCAAATGAGGTCCCTGAACAACAACATGGGAGACATAGGAAAATGACCCAATCGGTGCAGCTGCTATGCACCAAACTGGACAACAAATTAGCATCAAGGCGCAAGGAAAGGCAGCGTGTACATGCACAAAACAAAGCAATCAACCGCCTGTAATTGTAAGTAATTGTAAGTGTCTTGTAAAGCGCACTGCTGCCCTGAGGCGTCGTGGCGCTGTAGACCGCTGGGGAACCCATCCTGGCTATCCCTGTGAGATGGTCCCTACTGGGTATCTCCAAGGTGAAACCAGGCATCCCCGGCGAATGTGGGGGGCCGTTGTAGAGATGAGGCAAGCTAATGCCCAGAGTTGCCGAGTGTGATCCCTGGTTAGAGTAGGCACTGAGGCGAGAATTATCGAGTCGGCTGACCCTGGTCCACGACCCTGCCACGTCGGGAATTGAACCCTGGTCCCGGGCCGTTCTCTGCTTCCGGGTCTGCCGCCTCTAACCAGTGAGCCACACCACTCCACTGGCCACAGCAACATCCCTGCTATGCAGGAGAAGCATTAACATGCAGGAGGCTGTAACCCAAAACAGCAATGAGGTCACTAGGGGCATGGGCAGGATGACCAGTGCTCTTGAGGCGCTGTTAAATGCCCAAACAGCACAAACTGCTGCTCTGGATGTGCCCGAGAGTGAAGGGAGCACAAGCAGGAGCAGCATGGCAAGCTCCCTTGTCCCAGAGACAAGGAGGAACAGCAGGCACCACGCTCAGGCCACAGGCCAGCAAGAAAGTGAGCACAGTGAGAAACATACAAGTGGCACTGGGAAGCGAGGATGCAAATGACTATTACAGTTCATGGTGAAGTGAACCAGGACTGACATCATTGAAGTTAAATGCTTTTTGTTGCACATTTGTGCTTTAGAAACCCACGTCATGACACAATTAAACTACATTGGGTGCATACTCCACCTGTCTGTGTCTCTTTACTTACTTAAAAGAAGTTGTGTGTGATCTCTTCCATTCTGTGTATGCCATCAGTTGGTGTTGCAACTCCAGATGTGTGTGGTTCAGGCACTGCTTTCTCGTCATCATGGTCCTCATACTCAGAGATATCCACTTCAGTGCCCTTCTTGACCGCAAGGTTGTGCAGCATTGAAAAGGCTGCAATCATCTTGCAGCAGGCGATTGGTGTGTACTGGCGGGCCCCTCCACTCTTATGTAGGCAGCGAAACCTGCTCTTCCACATACCAAAGGTGCGCTCCACAATGTTTTGGGTTGTTTTGTGTGCCCTGTTGTATCTCCTCTGGCTTGGTGTTGTAGGGTTGAGGTAGGGTGTGAGGATGAAGGACCGGAGGGCATATGCACTATCCCCTAATTGTAGGAAGAAAAAACATTACTCACATGCACACACACACATCCATCGGCAATACGGATCAATGGAGTTTCACACAGTGTGTTACCTAGCAAGTATCCTTCACCGAATTCCCCCGCTGTCAGGCGTGCGTAGATCCCACTGTTTTGGAAGTTGTAAGAGTCGTGGGTACTCCCGGGAAATTTGGCTACTATGTCAGTGATCATGTACTTGGAATCACAGATCACCTGTACATTTATGGTGTGGGTGGACTTCCTGTTCCGATAAATGTACTCTGTGGCAGCAGGTGGGCATATTGGTATGTGGGTACCGTCAATACAGCCAATGATGTTAGGGAAATGCGCCATCTGATAAAAGTCTGTCTTTGTCCTGAGCAGTTCTGCATGCGTTGCAGGGAAGCTGATGTAGTAATGCATTCTCCGCAACATGGCGTCAAGGAATTTTTTTTAAGAAACGGGACAGACAGCTCTGGGACACCCCACCTACCGCAGCAACCACACTCTGGTAACTCCCAGATGCAAGCAGGTGTAGGCTGCACAGCACCTGCACATCGGGTGGGATGGCGTGCGCCCTTGGGGTTGGATGGTCCAACAGTGGTTGGAGGTCCCTGATAAGGTCCAGGATAGTTTGGGGGGCTAGCCTGTACCTTTGTAGGATCTCTGGCTCAGTTAGCTGGAATAGAGTGATCCTCTGCCTGTACACCTGCTCCTCCCTCCTCCAGACCCTCTCTCCTTCTGCCTGTATCCGTAGCCGCCTCGCAATGACATAGAATGCTGCCATTCTGGTGAAACTGTTGCATTTTGGGGCCTTTTTTATAGCCTGCACCTGGTTACCACCTGATTTCAATCCATGGTAAATACCGACTCTTAAATACGGATTTTCATGCAAATTCGGTATTTAAGAGGTTACCTACATATCAAAATTCATTTTTTCCATTTCTTAATTTCCGATTCTGTAAATTTACCGAATCGGTATAGTTTCCGATTCGGTAAATTTACTGATTCGGTAAATATACCGATTCGGAATAGTTTCTGATTCGGAAATTTTACCGATTCGGTAAATTTAAAGATTGGGTAAAATTTCCGATTCGGAAACTTTACCGATTCGGTAAATTTAAAGAATCGGTAAATTTACCGATTCGGATGTGTTTGGGTCCCCTACATCCGAAATGCCCAATACCGGTCGGTAACGGCTGAAATTACCGATTTTCGGCCGTTACCGACCGGTATTGGGCAACCTACATCTGGCCCTAAGTATAAAAAATACATTGAGAGGTCTGTTGCCGTCTTGGTTACCTCCTTCAGATGATATAATCCCCTGTTTACTGTTGGTTACTTGAGCTTGACTCTTAAAAGGGTATTCCCCATCTGTGGATTTCTGGATTTTTGTCTCAAATCTGTTTTTATTTTTCAGCATGGGGAAAGGGTCACACTCCACAAGGGAAGCAGGTACACAGCGATAAGCCTACAACCCTATCCAGGGCCGGCCGCGTGATAGAAAGGCATATCAGATGGCATTGAAGTCCAGGGGGGAGAAGAATTATACACAGCGTTGCGCCTACGATTTCTGGATTTTTGATCTAATGTTTATTGAATCTTTTTGTTAAAAATGGCAGATCCTTTTGTGATAGGATTAAATTACAGGGCAGCAGCCACACAACATCTCAAAGACAGGCGTATCCCCGACCAAGGGGGTGCAGTTACAGTTGTGGCAAGCGCACACGCTGCATACGCCTTTGAGACTTTTTACTCATGGGTAGAACTTGCTCCTATAGATGCTAATATAGGGCTACTATAGGGCATACATGCACATTATAGAACATATAATGACCAGGAGGTACCGTTAAACAACGAGGAACATAAAATTGGTTTGGGGGTTTGCTACCACACACACATTGAAATGTCATACTGGGTCCCTTAAATATTGATGGTCCACCTGGCCAGTCGTGGCTAGAAATCACCATATCTCAATCCAAATAACCTACCACTAAATGTAATAGTATTAAACTATACAGTATCCGTATATAGGTGACTCATAAATATGTATTGCAAAACATTCACGGCTGACAACCTATCGAGGACCTACAGTACAGGGGAAGGTTGCCATATAGGCAATCAGTCCACAAACTATATGCACCATCATGGGAGCAATGACTGATATTTAAACCTGAAAACACTACCTACACAGGCCTGCTCAGTCTGTTAGTGGCAGGGCCAAATGGTATTTCTTCCCCAGCATAGTACATGGACCAAAGTCCTCTTGTATTTGTGGGTTAGAAATCTGACCCATGCAGATCTGGAAATCCCAGAATTCATCTCAAGCACCTAGAAGATATTGACTAATATTCCCATTTCTGTCTTGGTCTAAAAAAGATTCAGTGGGGCTTCCACCAAGTCATAGACTGAAATAAGTAGAAATGATTTTGAATACATTGGCCATCTAGATGAAATTTCCTCAGCAGAGAATCTTGATGATATCATTTTTTTGTTGACTTTATGGCACCATTGAATCGGCAAGATATCTTCCTGTATGTCCTCGTACTCCCTTATGTGATTCGTCATGGGTTCTCATGTAGGTTCAATTATTGGTGTTAACATTCAGTCTCTTATCAGGTACAGGTGCCCCAGAAGCTGGTATTTTTCTCCAAAATGTCTCTCATACCCACAACACTGTCATCCTTTGAGTACCATTTTACTGCAATCAGTGTCCTAGCACTCTACCAACTGCTCATAACTCTTGGAGGCTTCGAGGTTCTCAGGAACGCCACCGCCCCAAGCCCACCTTTCAGCAGCACAGACTATGGGTTTGTAATTCACAGAGGATCAGTGTGGCTAAATGAGGGGAAGGGTTTTGGGGAGAGTACACCGGTTAAGAAGACTTGGAACAAGAGGGATCAGGGAGTTAATGATCTTGTGGGATTGACCAGGTGAGTTACTGTCACTGTTGCTTCATTATAACGGTTACAAATACCTGTGGAAAAAAGTGTCAACACACACTCTGTTAGGTATTCTGAATTTTTACAAAAAGCTCACACATCAATTACTGTACTCCCAACAGTGGGACAAAATATAACTTGGGTTTATTACCAGATTCTCACATCTGTATGAATCAAGACCTACCACAATGGTTATTGCTCAGTAAAACAAATTATATGAATAATACTCACAAATATTGTAGTCTTTTAAATAAGAATAGATGGTTTCTTCCTTTAGGATTCACAATCCCACCTTGTAACTTAAATATGTAAACACCAATCATTTCCCTCGTTAAAAAGGTTCAAACAGTTCTCTTACATGGAGTTCTGTTGCTTACAAAGTTCTTTAAATCCCTTAGGACTTCAATAGCTAGGATAATCCCAGTGTCCTGAATAAAACAAGGTAATTCACCTTAAGTTGTACGACCAAAGTCCCTTGATCTCACTTAGGCGCACCTTAATGGCTTGAGCAGTGGAAACAGCCAATCTCCGGACAGCAGCTGCTTTCACCTCTGGATCGACGAGGCATGTCTGCTCCTTGCAGACTTCAGAATAAGCTGCACCGATTGCAGGTTGACAGTTTCCTTATATAGTTTTGGGTAGCTACGATGGCCACCAAACTTTGAGAAGTCTCACATGAGCTTCCGAATCTCATGAGACCCGAGATCCAAGATGTCCATCAAGTACTAAACAGTCTTGCAAGGTTTCCTCAAAAATCTTGCAAGACCCGCTGCCATGTCGATTGTCTCCGAGGATCAGTCTGTACCTGGAACCAATGAGTCCATTTATGGGCAAAAAGGTGGCTGTGCCGAAAAAGCAGTGGAACAGAAGTAAGTTTTAGAGCAAGTTGGGCAAATATGTCCCCAAGAGCCTGCTCCAATAGTATGGGGGAAGCGCGATGCCTCACGCAAACATAAACTTCAGCATGCCTTGTTCTTGCAGCTCATCTCACCTTACTCATTGCTTAAAACATACATTATGCTGACTTACAACAAGGGTAAATCTCTGGACTTTATGCTGATTTCAAACTCACTGACATGTTCTCTACTTTTTTTTAAAACCATTTTAATTGATATTTTGTCCAACACATTAGCATGTATAGTATACCGGAAACATACTGCTGCACGCTGAGAATCTTTTTATTTCAAACATATCAACTGCAGTACTTTAAATACAGCAAATGACATTACATAATATCGTGGAGTATATACAAGTGGTGTAGAAATAAAAAAAAATGCAAAAACAAGTAACTGAACTCCAACCTCCCCCTTCCATACCAATGCTTCCAATCAACCCTCTGGATAGTACCTTCAGAATATTGTCTGAGTCCAGCTGCATGTTATGTTATCCATAATCGGACATAGCTAAAGTGACTCCCATTTCACCCGGGTTCCTTAGACCTTACAACATCCCAACCTTTGGTGTCCACCTGCCGGTCTAATGCTTCCATCATGGGGATCCATCTTCTGGGGGTTCTGTGAGGACATGTATCATAATTCCCCAGGATATCAAGCTGCCTGTCATGTCTCATCTCTACATGACTATCTCATGTGTGCCTTCTCCGTCCCTGCCCACTCCAGTATATCATCCTCCAATCCAGTTGCAATGGTGGTCGTGGGCTCAACAGGTTAATTGCAACATGCTCCCTACTTAACATTGATAACGTTCTCTCTGATACCATTTTTATACACATCTCAGTTGGCATCTCATCTGTCCCTACAACACCCTTTTCTAGCAATCTTAGACCAAATCCACAATAATTTTTATAGTATTGCAACAAACTACATCATTTTCACAATGCAACTACGTCCTAATCCATGCTTTCAACCCAGACTATGTTATGCTTACTTTCTCCCCAACATCCTCATGCACACAATCCTGCATCACAGTGCACATTATCTCTTCCAAAACCACGATGCATGGACTATTTTGCAAATATTGTGAAAATAACACCACAGAATATCTATAAGTCAACAATACAACTCTAGAAACTCTATCAATGGCACTAGCTATTGTTAAATCATTTGAATTTCAAAAACCTCATAATCTCATTGCGTCCCAATCCAGGGCTGACACCCTTTTCAACTTTCTCTGTCCACCACACATAATTTTCACACTATCTTATCTCTCTGCAGTATATTTTGAATCCTGCCTATTGTCCACAATCACCACTATTGGACAATCCCTTAACTCACCTCTCACTATTCCACCCGACCTCTTACACTCCTATAATCTAACTCTGCTAGACTCTCCAACTTAAAAACTCAATCTCCCATTGACCTAATCCCATTTCTCAAATTTGCCAATCAATAATGTACCCCTTCTGACCATTTCAGTCCTTAAACATCTTGCTTTCACCTCTAAGGTATATCTTTGTATTTCCATGTAAGAAATGAATTCTGAAAATAAAATTTGAAGTGCAGGCCATATTAGAATTCCACTTTAGAATGCATTTAAACTGTGCAGAATTGCTTTCACTTACAAAAATAACACGTAGAAAAATGTCTTTGGTTTACCAATCAATCAATCAATTAATCAGGGAATTGTAAGCATGCTACTCACCCATGAGGGTCTCAAGGCGCTGAGGGGGCGGGGTCCTCAGATCTGTTTAGCCGAAGAGCCAGGTCTTGAGAGTCTTCCTTAAGGTGTTCAGGGAGGGGGCGTGTCTGATGTCTGCCGGTAGCTCGTTCCAGGTCTTAGGGATCCATTGGAACAAATCTTAATTCTGCTTAAAGAATACATAAGTAAATCGCACATAGGGAAAATGTGCTTTCTTTAAAGGTGTGTGGAAAATAATGTTAAGACTTTTTTTGTACTAAGCTATCATTCTTAAATGTGCCCTGTATCTAGGCACATAACTTCTCTTTTGACTCTTGCTCATAAGCTAAATAGACATTGACCTTAAAAATGTTATGTTTGTCACATCTAAGGGAATTGCGTATTGCCCAAGAAATTAATAAAGTTTCAAACCGACAAATTTTAACTATTCAATGTACACAGGGCATCCAACCGTATCTCACCTTTTGTCTGACCTCTTACGAAAAATACCTGTTGACCCGGTTCAGGTTCAATATATTTTTTCGTTTGGTTACATTTCCAAAGAAACAAGATTGGTCCACTCCAACTACCCGGTGTCCTTGTGATGGTATTTCCGAACAGTCCACTATCCATGTAATACTGTTCTGCAAATTTTATGAATCACCCCGCAAACGCTGGATTACTCCAATATTGTTATCCCTGGGTTTGCGAAGATGCCGTACTGCCCTTATGGCGTTACAACATCTAGAATCAGTATCCAGTGCTAAATGCATTGCCATGTTTCTTAAAATCTGTTTAAAAATTAGTTGCAAATATGATTAATTGTAGTTCCAGTGTTTTATAATTTTTATAGTTGGAAAATGAAGTGTGTATAGCAATCATGTCTGGTTTTATACAAAGTATCCTGAGGAAACAAAATCTTTTAGCCATTAACTGTAGTAATGAAAGACTTTAATCTGTAAAGCTAATATATAATGTATAATTCTATTGTATTGTATTTTTATGACACTTTATGAAATTGCTTACTATGATTGTTGCTTTGATGATTTTATGCTTTCTCTAAAATCGAATAAAGCTTTCTACTACTACCAAATAGACATTTATTTAGGACATTTTGCCTATCACCAGCAACTTGCTAAAGAATGTGCTGACTTCAAGATTATGGCCCCGTAGCCTCATCATACCATATTAGATCATCTCATAATAACAATGAACCTTTCTGTCAATTCATAATGAATAGAATGTTAGAATAAATAATGATTTAGATTTATTTTATGTATGCTTAACCAGAACATTATTGATAGATTTGTTTCAGGGCATCTGACTAGCCTTTGTATTCATAATGGAACATTGAACGCAGCTTTTAGCTTAGATAAGAAGGTTCACATGAGAACTTTCCTCCATGTTTCTAGTACTTGCAATAGTGTTTCACTACGTACCGGTGTGAATGTTTACTGTGGGAATCGGAAGGAGATGCAACAGATGTTGACCACACCCTCAGATAAGGGGTTTCCATTGGTTGAGAGACTCAAAAAATGTATAACAAGCATTTACAATGCAACGGTCTCGCCTTTGCCAAAGTTAGAGCTATTGGCATTGTAAATGACAATTGTTTTATTTATGTGTTGGTTTTGAAAACAGATAAATAAATGCCATTGTCATTTACAATGTCAATAGCTTAATCTCTAGCAAATACGAGACCTATTGCATTTGCACCCACACACACACACACATAGACTCACACACACACAGACTCACACACACACAGAGCCCCCCTCACACACAGCGCCCCCACACACACACAGCGCCCCACACACAGAGCCCCACACACACAGAGCCCCCACACACAGAGAGCCCCACACAAACACACAGAGCCCCATGCACACACACAGAGCCCCCCCACACACACAGAGCCCCACACACACATACAGAGAGCCCCCCACACACACACACAGGGCCCCACACACACACACAGAGCCCCACACACACACAGAGAGCCCCCCCCCACACACACAGAGCCCCCCCCCACACACACAGAGCCTCCCACACACACACAGAGCTCCCCCCACACACACACACACAGAGCCCCACACACACACACAGAACCCCCCCACACACACACAGAGCCCGCCACACACACACGGAGAGCCCCCATGCACACAGAGAGCCCCCCACTCACACAGAGAGCCCCCACACACACAGAGAGCCCCCCACACACCCACCTGTGTAACCCAAGCTAATTCCGATCTTCTACCGGGCCATATGCGACTAGCCTGGCAGGCCCGGTGCACCCCTCAGCCAGTCTGAATTCCTAGGAAAGCCCCAGGCTTCGAAGGCCCTCGCGTGGGCGGCGGCTTTTCAAACTGGCAAGAAAACATTCAAACAAACAAAATCAACGGTTCCTCCAGCTCGACCAGCTGGCTTCTGAAGAACCCCAGCTTCTGTCGCTGCACCATTAAACAATACCTCTCTTCCGAGTGTGCGCCATGGTCCCTCGCCCCATTCATTCGGCCCCTCACGCTCCCGCATCACACCCACGACCCATTTCGGCAAAATCCGGGGGAAAACGGAGCAAAACAAAACCGCAAACGCACCCGAGAGCCCCTAGCCCCAGACTCACCGCTCCGGCGGGGCTCCCCTCCGTGTCCACGCCGCACCGAGGATCCTTTCTGTCTGAAAAGGCAGCGGCAAGGGGTGGTTGTAAAAAGAAAGAGACACAAAAAGCCAGCCTCCTGCTTTTGTTTCCCACCAAACCGGCATTAAATATACACGTTCCCGGGGCGCTCCACGCACGCGGAGGGGGAATGAGGGGCTCCCCGACCTGCTTTATTTCTGATGAAGAAAGAGCTCTTTCCCTGCCTGCTGGTGAGCGGAGCGCCTTTCCTGTGCCCCTCTCCGCGCCCGGCACAGGGCAACCGGGAGAAAGGAGCCGAGGTGGTGGAAACACCACCATCTTCCTCCGAGGCAAAGCAGTAATGCCTCGGAGGAAGGCAGTGTCATTTTGGGATTGAGGGGCGTGTTTTTCGTTCTCTCTTCTTCCCATTGGCTGGAATGTAAAATTTCAGCCAATGGGAAGAGGAGAGAAAGAAAAGAGAAAAAACGTAAAAAATACACCCCTCAATCCCAAAAAGACGGGGCTTGAACGGAGTGATGCCCCTCTCCTCCAATGGCTGGCCTCTGTTTAGGAAGCCATCCAATAGAGAAGAGGGGCGGGTTCAAGCCCCACTCTCTGAAACATCAGTTTTCTCCCAGCGAGAGCTGCGCAAGCGCAGCCTTTGCTAGGCAAAACCTAAAAAGGTTCTTCAAATTCCCAATTCTGCCTCACCTGCACAAATGCGATTAGAATTTGGTTTAATGAACGAATCACTGGGCAGACTTTATCCATACTAATATTATAAAGAGAGAGCCCAAACCTTTGAGGCGGGTAATCTCAGTAATCACAGCACCAATCACAACACCCAATACAGCGTTGGAAAGGGCAGTTGCAGCAAAAGGACATAGGCTATGCAGACGGATAAAATAATGTATAAAAAAAATTGCAAAAAATCCATACTATACTATATACTATCCATCCATACTAATATTATAAAGAGAGAGCCCCAACCTTTGAGGCGGGTAATCTCAGTAACCACAGCACCAATCACAACACCCAATACAGCGTTGGAAAGGGCAGTTGCAGCAGAAGGACATAGGCCATGCAGACGGATAAACAAATGTATAAAAAAATTCCAAAAAATCCATACTATCCATACTAATTTTATAAAGAGAGAGCCCAAACCTTTGAGGCGGGTAATCTCAGTAACCACAGCACCAATCACAACACCCAATACAGCGTTGGAAAGGGCAGTTGCAGCAGAAGGACATAGGCTATGCAGACGGCCACCATATATATATTTCTTTTTTTGCAGAGTTTTATATAGCGCAAACTTGACCGGAACTGAATCAGGTATCAGAGCGCTTTACATAGCACCAGTCACGTTACATGAGGACACACATTCATTTTTGTTAGGCACGGGGAGATTAAGTGATTTGCCCAGAATCACAGGATGTTTGGCATCGTTACCAAGACTCGAACCCAGATCCCCAGGTCCGAGGTCGAGCGCCTTAGCCTTTAGGCCAACTCCTCTATACATTTAAAAGGTAAAAGAACCGTGTCAACAAAGTAGTCCCTTGTGGGCGTGTCTGCGTTGTGCTGTGGGCGTGGGCTGGGGGCGTGTGGTACGGCCATCACATCGTAGGCTGTAGGCGTGTGCTGGGGGTGTGACAAACGCTGGGGGCATGACAAACGCTGGGGCGTGTGTCTGCCCTTCATGCCATGTGAGTCGTACATACAAGCGCCAAATATGTTGCTGCGCAGCATCAAGAGGCACGCTGGGGGCGTGACACGCTGGGGGTGTGACACGCTGGGGGCGTGAGAAACGCTGGGGGCATGTGTCCGGCCTTCATGCCATGTGAACGCAATTGCGCCGCATCCAGGGGCACGCTGGGGGCGTGAGAAATGATGGGGGTGTGTGCTACGTTCCGCCCTTCATGCCATGTGGGTCGTACATTAATCAGAAGATCGTCTGCTGTGGCCTTCTGCTGGGGGTGTGACAAACGTGTTCACCTGGAGGCCTGGTAAGTAACGATGCTGCAGCCTCTCCTGCACGCTGCTACTGAACTCTCTCATTCAACTAAATTACACGCGCCTACTACCATCAACCAGGGCTCTAGCCGGGCTCAGGCGGCGGATCAGTACACTAATTACATGCGCCTAATAACATCAACTAGGGCTGCAGCTGGGCCTCAAGCGGGGGAACACGCGCCTGCTAACATCAAACAGGCCTGCATCTGGGCCTCCAGCGGGGGAACACGCAAATGAGCGTGTCTGCGGGGACAATGACTGCAGCCTCTCCTATTCGCTGTCACTCAACTCTCTCATTAAACAGATTTACCCGCGGCTGATAACTCTCTCATTCAACGACATTACACGCGCCTGCTAACATCAACCAGGGCTGTAGCCGGGCTCAGGCGGCGGATCACTACACCAATTACACGCGCCTGCTAACATCAATCAGGGCTGCAGCTGGGCCTTCTCTGTCCCTATTCTAATGAAACAAAAAATTTTGTCTACCGCGAGATTTTAAAATAAATTGCCTTTGCCAAATATACACATTACACACATTCTATTTCATACCCGGACAACGTCGGGACGGGCTGCTAGTACATATATAAAGGTGTGGTATCGAATCAAGCAAAGTGCTAGTGAAAATAACCTCAATTAATTCTTATAGCTGGAATTGGAAACGCAAAAAAAATCGCAGGCCAACACATTTTTGACCATTGAATTAGAGGCAACATGCTCTTCTAACCTTTGGAATAAAAATTTGCCTTTTTTATCATTTAAGCAGGCATTAAATAGAGCAGCAAAACTTCACTCGTTGTTAACAGATAAAGGCATTTTCTCCCATCGCTCCCATTCTTGGACTGTGATTAATAACTACAACACTCTTAAACCGGCGGCTTATCTAGACACCACGTTCTCTATTTATATCACAAAACAACTAATGGCATTGCGTTTTGACAAATTTCCAACTTTAGCCGACGAACCATCTTGGAGGCATATTGAGTCAAAAGTATTCCGTCTCTGTGGTCACGAAAAGGAAGACATAATTCATCTAATATGCCATTGCAGGAAGCTGCAACCCGAGCGTGTCACCTTTCTGAAGAAAGCCTTCCTGGACAGGAGAATACGTTCATGTAGAACCGCCATTATTGGAGGCCTGGATCCAACTGACCCCCAAATGAACTGCAGAATGATTAAGTTTTTGCAAGCTCACGAAAAACAATTGAAAGCAAGTGAGTCCTTACCAAGATAATCTCAATTAGGATGAAGGTGAAAAGAAAAAAAAAAAAAGATTGCTGTTTCAGATCTTTCAGACTTGTGGTTAAAAAGACAGATGGACGTCTCTTACCAATACTGTGAAATATGTAAATACTGATTTATGAATTGCTTTTATACATTTTATGCTGAGTTCATGAAACGAAAGGAAATCTTACAAAAACTCGTTTTAAGCGAATGTTTGCTGAATGTCGTTTTATGTAAATTGTTAAGGTTTTTATTAACTATACAATAAACAAATTATTATTGGGTTGAGAGACTCACCTACTAATTTTCGTTACATTATTGTATGCTTCATATTATAATAAGTGTTCCTAGTGACCTAGGAGGAGGCAACCCCTTATGACTCTGCTATGGGAGAGTCGCTCTTTTACCTCCATGCCCTTTGTTACCGACTGCTATTGCCAAAGGTGACTTTATTCTTTTTCCTTTTATCCTGATTTTCTCTGATAAATGCTATTGCAACGATCATTCCTCTATCACTAATAATCCAACGGATGCAACTGCAGCTGTGAGGAGCTCGGCTGCGTTTCCAGAAGGACCCTTTATGGGAAGTTCTAGTTTTTATTTATGGTCAAAAAATATTGCTCTTTTCGAGAAGGGACTCTCCACGGGTCCTACTTTAGGCTAGATTAGTCTCTTTAGCTAGTTAGTTTTACTTTATGGAACACTCTATATTGATTTATGTTGTTTCTAATCAACCTTTTTATTCAACATTTCTGTAAACTGGACTAATCTGAATAAAGATGCCAAACCAATACTAATCCTTTAAGATAAAGGTTTTGAAAACTTCTTCAACCTCAAATCATTGACTGAATATTAAGTATCTGGCAGTTGATGATATATACATGTTAGGGTTTGCGCCATAAACATGGCTCATCCTCATACTGTACATTGATTATTGGCTGAATAGGTAAAGTATTGTGTATTTCTTTTATTGTGTATTCCTTTGCTGTTCTATTACTTTGAAATGGTACATATGCTGTGTATATTTATGCTGGAGGACTTCTGTTATTTACTACAAACTGAGGAGTTGATATTGGGTGAAGCATAAACTGAATGAACAACAGTTGATATGTGCCAAGCTTCCAGTTGTTCATTTGCATAGGCAGCACAAATTGACATTAAGCAAAGCAGAAACAGAACGAACAGCAGTTAACATGTGCCTGCTTCCAGTTGTTCATTTGCTTAGGCAGCACGTTTGTGCCTTTGCTGTTAAGCCATGTGCAGCACGTTCTTGCCACCCTACACTAACTAGAAACCCCACCCAACCTGAGATTATAAAAGCCTCGCTTGCTAAACGAAATGCGATTGCACTTGTTAATAGTCCCGCTCACCTGATATCCTTCGTTGAAGTCTCCTACGCCGGTCCAGCCTTCTCTTCGGTTTACGATTCTTTCTTAAGTCTCCAGGGCAGCGCAGTGATGCAGTGGTTCTCTGCTCTTCATTCTGGCTCCCCAAAAAATTCCGACCTCAAACAAAAAGAGAAGAAACTTGCAAGTAAGGCATTTCCGATTTTAGCACTCATAGAGAAAGCGCGTACAATAAAAACAGGTATTTATCATTTTTGTGTTTAGTTTACTTATCTTCGGATTGCTGCATACGTAAAAGGAAGCAATTTCGGCTTCAAGACAACAGTGATTTCTGCTGAAAGAAAAGGAGAGAAAAGACTTTTAAAGGACAAAAGATAAAGACTCATTGGAACAGTTTCATATGCAGACTTTGTTTAATTATATTTATCCTGATTATGGTTATAGGTGACATACGTGTCATTCATTAGTAAGTGTGTGACATTTTATAGTTATTACTTTTTAGTTGGAGATATTATCCAAAGGTGATCAAAATTATTTTATTTCTACAGATAATCATATGAAAACTGTATACAGGCATCAATCGTATGATAAAGAGAGTCTCTATTGTTGTTTGAACAACACAATTGTATTCAAGGTATATTGATAAATGTATTATAAGAAAACAGTAGTGAAAGGAGAGCCATAAAGATTAGTTAGTTTAATACTATTTATTTGTTTTGCATATAGATGTTTGATCGCGGAAGAAAAGCAGTATACAGTGCGTGTTTAAGAGCTCAAGAGGAGAAACAGTTGCATCAACCGAGAGCTGAATCCCGCAGAGTGTTTTCTTTTGTTTCTTTTTTATTTTGTCCCATTTTCCCCCTTCCCCCGGAGATCTGTTCTTGTCAAACTGTGTTTTACATACAGATTATAATTAGTAAATGTGGATGCCGCTGCACTCTCTAGTAATCAAAAATTTAAAAAATTAGAGTATACTGACTTTCTGAACTTAAGGTGCTCAGGGTGATCACCTCCTAGTCCATGAGGTGCGAAATTAAATCAGGGAGAAAGCCTTACACCGTGTAAGGTCCAACCTTGAGCACACAGGTGGCGTCCAAGCGCGTAAGTCTAAATAAACAATGTAAAGCTGCAACAATGGATGAATCAAATAGTTGTTATTTTATTTCATAACATTTTCATATGGAATCATCATCATATTGTTTCGGCATATGATTGAATATCCTTAGCATCCATGATTGTATATATCAATCTTATAAGGTTCTAAACAGGTCCAAAATTCACAAAAAGTTAGCACAATCCCCTATGCATTTCATGCATAGCACATCTTCAGGGGGAATCTGTGGGAAAATATTCAGAAAAACAATAGTCTATCACTGATCTACAGAATTATGGTAATGCATAAAAAATATAAAATATTGTTAGTATGGTGACATAATCTCATTTGATATAACGTGGCTACCTTGGCAAAACAATTCAAGGTGGTAATAGTGCAACCGAGGTAAATAAACGGAGATAGAGTTGGTACCTTGAAGAAAATTAGCACGAAAAGTGAAGGTAAAGTACAGTATCCTAAGTTCGAGCTGAAACAGCGCTCCGTGAATAAATAGAACCACGAAGAGTAAAACCACGAAAGAGTAAAAGTGCTCGTGTACCGAGTAAACCCAGATTGCAGTGAGGTCTTAGGGCGACAAACGTGAATAGAGAATTGTAACGGTGGGGTACCGGGGGAGCCCCGCACTGACTCGGAGTGGTGGTCTACTACTGCTCTCTCACCCTGCCCATTGTCCCTACAGCTGCCCGAGAACGAGTGGCAAGAGATTCAGGACGATTGCTGGACATCCGCAGTAAAGGGACGTGGTACCTTTAAGTGGAACGACGAGGACGGCGCAGCTCCGCCCCCTTTTCAAAGCGCGACGTCAAAAGGCGGAAGTACCTCATCATCGACGGACGGCGTTTCCCTGGAGGTGGACGGTGTGGAGAGGACGCGAAGGAGCACAGAGGCGAAGCAGGAAGAGGTCGGAGAGCAGACGAGCCCAGCGGAGTTCTACAAGCCAGGAGGCCAACGTTTCCACCCATCGCCCCGCCACGGTCCCGAGGGAGGAACGTGGCTAAACAAGGTACGGGGCAGAGTCGCGGAGTGGGTGGGTCGGAATAGCCCTACCGAGTAAAACGTTTCCGCTGCCGAGAGTGAAAGGCGTCCCAGGTGCCCCTCCCTTCACGAGCACCGAGAGCACTGCGTGACGTTTTTCATAAAGCACCGACACTTGGTTTCCCTCACTTCCCCTACCCTCCACTGTATAAATAGGACGTCTCAGTAACCCATTGTATGTCCTTTGTTTGTTTTCTGGGTCGACTACCGTGCTGACGAGGGAGACACCGGCGAAGGGGAATCCACTGAGCCAGGACCCTTACACCGAGGCCGCCTAAAGCACAGACTCCCCAGCCTGATTTACCTGGACTTGGAATTTGTTTTCCCCCCCCCTTTTCAAGAGACTTATAATCCTTTCCGGGACACTGTGATTGGTATGCAGAGAAAAACATACATACCAATAAAACCCTCGTTAAAAGCACTACTGAGAGAGCCCACATTTGTGTTTACTCCTAGAACGGAGACGGTAGAACCGCAGGTACCCTCAGTACAACCCCCCCTGGGACAACTGGTGTCAGAAGTGGGATCCACAACATCAACCATCTGCCAAAACGAGATGGAAGCCCTCATAGATCACATTATCAAAGGCCAAGAAAAGCTGGAATGGGCAGTGCAACAGCAAATACAGTCTGCCCAAGCCGACAGGGATTTGATTAAGTCCACCGTCACGGCCCAGCTCGAGGGCCTTAGGAATGTACCGCCTCCCACCCAGGTCACCACGGGTGAAGCACGCCACCTCACCCCTCATCACGCAGGCGTCGCTCTACAAAAATACCTAACTGGTGAAGATCCCGACGCCTCCCTCCTCAATTTTGAGAGGGCCGCTAGAGCAATGGGGTGGCCAGAAGAAAAGTGGCCATTTTTCTTGGCTCCACTCCTCACGGGTGAGGCACAGTCGGCCTATCAAGCTGCGAACCCTCTAGGGAACACCGCCTACAAAACGATTAAAGAAGTCATCCTTGACCATTTAGGCCTAGATCAGGAGGCCTACCGAGTTAGATTCCGTAAAGAACGTGGGACCCCGGGAGAGAACCCGAAGACCCTCTTCTTCCGCCTACGGATGGCAGCAGATAAGTGGCTGAGACCTGACCTGTGCACCAAGGAAGAAATATTAAACAAGGTATACTTGGAACAATTTATGGAGGCCCTGCCTTACGCAACCCAGCGATGGTTACGTCAACATACCAGGCTCGACGTTAACCAAGCCATCGAAATGGCGTCCCAGTTCGCCAGAGCACAGCCCCGGACGATAGTATGGGACGGCGACAAAACAGAAAAGACACACAAACCTACAGTCCCTATGAGGCAGGAGAAGAAACCCAAGACAGGGACGGAAGCCTTGCGTCCCCGACCAACCGGGATGACCTCCCCCATGGCCCGAGGTCCCCAATGTTTCGAATGTGGTGAGTGGGGCCACATCGCCCGGTTATGCCCTCGGAAAAAAACAACCGAAGAGCCCATGGAAGTAGGCTACCTCCCGAGGACGGTGCTGTATTCGGCGGAACTCGGTAGCACCTTTTACGTGAGTATGAAACTTAACGGATTCATGGTAAAAGCCCTACTAGACTCCGGGTGCCGACAGTCGGTAGTCCAGGAACGTTTTGTTAACCCAGAACAATACTCTGCCCATGACACTGTGTACATACGCTGCGTACATGGCGACGTCAAACCATATCCTGTAGCGGTGTTAACGCTGTACCTACTTCAGAGAGTACCTTGCCAGGTTAGGGTGGGGGTGGTGGACTCCCTACCAGAGGACATGATTCTGGGGACGGATAATCCCGAATTCCTCTCCCTATTTAGGGAAACCCTGACCCCGTCTTCCTCGAAAACAGCCCATGTTAATGCCACCTATCTGTCACCTGAGCCTTGGGTCCTTGATAAGAGTTTCCGCTTTGCGCAGACAGAGGACCGGACCTTATATAATGCCTGGGAAAGTGCCCACGCCAGCGAAGAAAACCCTGCCCAGACATATCCCAGGTTTTTGATCCGGAAGGGCCTGCTGTACCGCCAAGCCCAATGCGATGGGGTCCCTCAGCTGTTGGTTCCGAAGTCCTTCAGAGAGCAAGTGTTATTCTTCGCTCATGCCCATCTAACGGCGGGGCATACAGGCAAAGAGAAAACTACGGATGTTATCCTTCGCCATTTCTTTTGGCCCGGAATATACAAGGACGTCCAGGACTATTGCGCCACTTGTGAGATATGCCAAAAGAGAAATTCGCAAAGACCAATTGCCGCCCCTCTACAAAGGATGCCCATAATAGGAACGCCCTTCGAACGGGTCGGCATGGACCTTATAGGACCTCTACCGAAGACCCCTCGAGGACACTTATACGCATTAGTTGTGGTCGATTACTCCACCAGGTTTGTGGAAGCCTTCCCCTTACGTACCACCACGACGGCCGCCATTTCGGAGAAGTTTGTTGAGTTGTTCTCCCGGGTAGGATTCCCAAAAGAAGTCCTCACGGACCAGGGAACCCCCTTCACGTCCAAGTTAATGAAGGAGGTGTGCACCCTCCTGAACATTAAACATCTGAAAACATCTGTGTACCACCCTCAGACTGACGGTCTCGTCGAAAGGTACAACCAAACCCTTAAACTTACCCTGAAAAAGATGTTGAGCGCAGAAGGACCCTCCTGGGACAGGTTGCTCCCCCTGGCACTGTTTGTCATACGGTCCCAGAAGCAGAGCAGCCTAGGCTGTTCGTCCTTCGAGTTATTATATGGGCGCCTACCTAGAACACTGCTTGAGATGACTAAAGAAATGTGGGAGACAGAAGAAGAACAAGAGAAGAAAGGAATGTTGGAATACACGACACAATTGAGAAATAAACTGGGAAAACTCAGGGAGTTGGCTCACTCCTCATTGGACCGACATCAAGAGAGAAGCAAAACGAATTACGACAAGGGTAAAAGGCTCCGCAAGCTCTCGGTGGGTAAGTGGGCCCTAGTTCTGCTACCCTCCATCAGCAACAGCTCCAAGAGCGAATGGCAAGGCCCTTATCAAGTCCTTGAGGTCATAGGGCAAACCACCTACCGGTTGAGGATCTCTGCGAAGAAAACACAAACATACCACATAAATTTACTAAAGGAGTGGTTGGGACCCCCTCCCCGAAATAACCAGCTGGTCATACCGGCATCAACTTCCCAGTCGTCCGTAAGGCAGCTTGTGATAAACGAAGAGTTAACCGACAAACAAAAAAAAGAGCTGCAGGACGTACTGACCCCCTTTTCGGACGTGTTTTCTGATACCCCAGGGAGGACCACCCTGGTAGAACACAGGATCGAGACAATACCAGGCAAGATCGTAAAACAACGGCCCTATAGAATACCAGCAGCCCGCCGTGAGGCCGTGAGGAATGAAGTCCGTGAAATGCTCAGATTAGGGGTGATACGCCCGTCCCAGAGTCCCTGGTCCTCCCCGATCGTCATGATCCCCAAACCCGATGGATCGAAGAAATTCTGCATGGATTTCCGTGCTCTGAATGCCGTGTCGCTCTTCGATTCCTATCCGATCCCCCGGGTGGACGAGATGGTGGAGAAGATAGGGGATGCCAAGTATATCACCACCATCGACCTCACGAAGGGGTATTGGCAGGTGCCTCTTCGTGAGGAAGACATGAAAAAGACTGCATTCGTCACTAACGAGGGCTTATATGAGTTCACGGTCCTCCCGTTCGGCCTGCATGGGGCCCCAGCGACCTTTCAGCGCCTCATGAACCAGGTACTGAGACCATACTCCTCCTTTAGCTCCGCATACCTGGATGACATCGTTATCCACAGCAACAATTGGACTGAACATCTGAGACACCTGCAGACGATCCTCACAGCCTTGAGGAAGGCCGGCCTTCACATCAACGCAAAAAAATCAACCTACACCAAAGTCAACTATCTGGGATATGTGTTGGGCGAAGGGGTTATCGCCCCCCAAAGCGAAAAGATCAGTGCAATAGAGAGGGTGCCTTTCCCTGCCTCAAAGAGAGAGATGAGGGCGTTTTTGGGACTAGTGGGGTACTACCGCCGGTTCATACCTATGTTTGCTGAGACGGCTGCCCCCCTAACGGATCTGCTACGAAAAGAGGTCCCGCCCACAAGGTTCACGAAACCATCCCCGGAATCCGTAGAAGCCTTCCAGTCATTGAAGAAGTCTATGACCACGGCCCCGGTTCTCTTGTCCCCCGATTATAACAAGGACTTTATACTGGCTACAGATGCCTCTAACGTGGGGATAGGAGCCGTCTTGTCCCAGATGGGGGAGGACGGGACTGAACACCCTGTGCTATTCATAAGCCGGAAGTTGTTTCCCCGCGAGACCCACTACTCCACCATCGAGAAAGAGGCCCTGGCCATCAAATGGGCCATTGATAAATTAAAGTACTATTTAGAAGGCTCTCGCTTTGTCCTCCATACAGACCATGCTCCCTTGCGTTGGATCCACCAGAACAGTAGCCAGAACCCTAGAGTGCTAAGGTGGTTCCTATCGCTGCAGCCATATACATTCAGTGTACAGCATCGTAAGGGCAAGGACAATGGGAACGCTGACTTTCTGTCCAGGGTCTTTCCTCTCCCCGATCGGGAGAAGCCAGGGGGGGAGGTATGTAACGGTGGGGTACCGGGGGAGCCCCGCACTGACTCGGAGTGGTGGTCTACTACTGCTCTCTCACCCTGCCCATTGTCCCTACAGCTGCCCGAGAACGAGTGGCAAGAGATTCAGGACGATTGCTGGACATCCGCAGTAAAGGGACGTGGTACCTTTAAGTGGAACGACGAGGACGGCGCAGCTCCGCCCCCTTTTCAAAGCGCGACGTCAAAAGGCGGAAGTACCTCATCATCGACGGACGGCGTTTCCCTGGAGGTGGACGGTGTGGAGAGGACGCGAAGGAGCACAGAGGCGAAGCAGGAAGAGGTCGGAGAGCAGACGAGCCCAGCGGAGTTCTACAAGCCAGGAGGCCAACGTTTCCACCCATCGCCCCGCCACGGTCCCGAGGGAGGAACGTGGCTAAACAAGGTACGGGGCAGAGTCGCGGAGTGGGTGGGTCGGAATAGCCCTACCGAGTAAAACGTTTCCGCTGCCGAGAGTGAAAGGCGTCCCAGGTGCCCCTCCCTTCACGAGCACCGAGAGCACTGCGTGACGTTTTTCATAAAGCACCGACACTTGGTTTCCCTCACTTCCCCTACCCTCCACTGTATAAATAGGACGTCTCAGTAACCCATTGTATGTCCTTTGTTTGTTTTCTGGGTCGACTACCGTGCTGACGAGGGAGACACCGGCGAAGGGGAATCCACTGAGCCAGGACCCTTACACCGAGGCCGCCTAAAGCACAGACTCCCCAGCCTGATTTACCTGGACTTGGAATTTGTTTTCCCCCCCCCTTTTCAAGAGACTTATAATTCTTTCCGGGACACTGTGATTGGTATGCAGAGAAAAACATACATACCAATAAAACCCTCGTTAAAAGCACTACTGAGAGAGCCCACATTTGTGTTTACTCCTAGAACGGAGACGGTAGAACCGCAGGTACCCTCAGTACAACCCCCCCTGGGACAAGAATATAACAGGTGGATCAAGGTTGTAGCGTAATCTGTAAAGAAAAAAGCTTACCCACTAGAAACAGTTTGTAAGTTTGTGCTCGGAAGACGCTGGTTAAAAGGCGCATGCGCAAGAAGATCAAAATCGTAAAAAGGAAAGCAAGCCTACATCTAGAGAGAGGAGAGGGGCCTGTAAACAGACTATGCAAGCAGCGAAAGGTCAGCCGCAGTGCACGAAAAAGAATACAAAATAAAACATCGGGAATAATAGGAGGGGAATAGAAGAATAGGGATAGGAAACAACATGATAGTAAACTTGTAGGATAGGCCTGGGATAAGTGCAAGAGAAGTAGATGGGGAAACCATCATAAGGACAATCCCGAGTTATATAAGTAGTAGAGAAGGAAAATACGATCGCAGGTGATACCAGTGGTAAGAAAGATGAGAAGAGCAGCTAGTAAAAGTGGAAAGAGAAGAAGGATAAGGAGGTTAACAGAAGGAAGAAATACAGTTAAAGGCTGCTGGAGAGAGAAGTAAAGGCAAAGGTTGTTGTCAAAAAACATACAGTTTAGGCAGGCATACATTTTTGGGGACATAGAGAACAATCACCTCATCCCTCAATGTGAACAGCCTGGATTTCAGGTGAGTGAAAACTTAAGAGTGCATGACCTGTGTTTTGTTCCAGCTCTATTCACAACATGGTGGCAAAGGTCCATCCGACCTGTCAAGCACCATCTGGATTTCCAAAGGTCAATCTGTAAGTTGGGTTAGTAAATTTAGAAGAACACTTTGGCCAATCCTTTAGGCACTAACAGATTCTGGTATCAGAGGATATGGTTCACACCTTGAATGGAGAATTGAAAGTAGTACCCAATCTATATTAAAATAACTCCAGACTCCATTTTCCAGTGTCCAGATCCTTTTTTTGTTACTTTTATTATTATTTTTATTAGATATCGGGTGCAATCAAAAATTCATATAAGACATACATATTTCATTTAACCAACAATACATTTTATAAACAATAAAATTACAAATAAATATCAATCAATTCATCAATAAAGAACAACATACATCGGTTCTCATTATCAAAGGATGATTAAAAGACCTTAAAAAGCAGAGCGGGAGACGGTCAGAGCGATATTGCAAACAATTCAGCCACAGAAGACAACATAATATCGTACCATCCCACTTAGATTATAATCTATAATCTAGAGTCCCTCCAAAATTTCAGGGGGGCCCAAATATTCTTCCCCTCCTCCCTCATCCTTCTGCCCCTTCGTGATTATAGAGAGGATTCGATGTTATGGATCCCTAACAATCTTGACAACCACATCTGAACAGAGGGAGCCGCAGAGTCCTTCCACCCAGCGGGCAGCAATATTCTTAAAACCGCAACGCAAATAAAAACAAAAGCTTCCTCCTCCTTTTTCAACCTCAGATTGGAATCTGTTCCCACTATCATCAGGACAGGGAATAGGACGATTTTAGCGCCTAGCAGCCCCTCCCAGAATTTTTCAGTCTCAGCACAGATCTTATTCAACCTGCTACAATTCTAAAACATATGCACCACATTTGCAGGCCCCTGGAAGCACCTCGAGCATTTATCATCGTCCCTTTTTCCCCATTCAAAAAGCTTGGCTGGGGTAAAATATAAATTATATAGTGTTTTATGATGTTGCGCTCTAAGATTCGTAGAGCGAAACAGATTACCTGTCAGCTACAGTGCTTTGTCCAGATCCACATCTGGATCCCCTAGTTTCATCATCCAAGAGGCCTCAACCTTATCTATATCACCTTGAATTGTAGAGATTAAAACTTTATAAATCATACTAATCTTAGTACCCCCAGCCAAAACAAACTCAAAAATATTAATTTTACCTCCTGGAATAATCCGAGGCCTAATACTTGCTAGGTTTAGAGAAATTTGTACAAACTTAAAGCCTTGAATCAAAGCAATTCCAAATTTCCACTGCACATCTTCAAAGCTCAACGGGGTAGTCCCCTCCCAAATTTCCCCTATTCTTCTGATTCTTTGAGACTCCCAAGATATCCACAGCCTATCACTGCTCAGATAAGGAAAGAGATTTGAGTTCCAGAGTGGTGTGTAATAGTTATACTTCGGTACTCCCAATGATTTCTGAACAACTTTCCAAACCCTCCACACGCTATCCAGTACTTTATACCTTTTTTTGTTATAATATCGTCTATCCGTTTTACGCAGCAAGAGCCCCACAGCTTCTCTCCCTAGTAGCATTTCAAAGATAGATGGAGGATAGACATTCCCAAATAAGCTGTCCAACATTTTCGTGGCACTGTCTAAAAGTATCGCCATCTGACTGAAGAGACATGCCACAAGATAAAATCGTATATTCTGAACCGCTAGTCCTCCTCTCTCTTGCGGTAAAGACAGGAATTTCAAAGATCGTCTTGCTTTCCCATACTGCCATATAAAATTCATAAACACTGAATCAATAGATTTTAACACGCTCTCCCCCACGCGGGATTGAGCGAAAAAGATATAATACTTTCGGAAGCATGGTCATTTTTAGCACATTGGCTTTCCCTATTATAGACAGGTGTATGCAGTCTATCCTTTTTAACTCCGTTGACATTGAGTTAACCAGTGGCCCAAAGTTTTCTTTAATTATAGACTCCATTACAGGGCTGATCCTGACCCTAAGGTAAATTGCAGAATCAGTGTATCTTCCGTCCAGCTTTATAATATTGTTTGAGCAGATTATCTGTGTTTTATACTCATTGAGAAGATATCCCGAGCACCGACCAAACTCCGAAGTTATTTCTATTAGGGCAGACATGGCAGTATCTGGTTCAGTAGTTGTAATTCCCAGATCATCAGCATATGCCAACAGCTTAGTTTCTAATCCGTTGCACACCACTGGTTTAATGCCCTCACACTCTAATATCTTTCCTACTAAAGGATCGATATAAAGAGCGAATAAAATTGGTGAGCTGGGGCACCCTTGGCGTGTCCCCCGGGAGATGTGTATTTCATCCGACCCACCACCCATTAGCTGAACTCTGGCGGTGGGATCAGCATACATGGCTTTAATAGCCTTCATTAGTTTAGGGCCAAAGCCCCCCTGTTCCAATATCCCCCATAAATACTTCCATGTGACGCGATTGAAGGCTTTTTCAGCGTCCAGAAAGATAATGGCGATCCGGCCCCCCGTGACAGCTTGCACATCAAACAACTTGATGGCCCGTCTTATATGGTCCGTTGTTCCTCGACCCGGGAAAAACCCATGCTGCCATGGAGAAACCAAACCGCCAATGACCCTTTCCAACCTATTAGCCAAAACCTTTGCGTAGATTTTAGTGTCCGCATTTATGAGGGATATTGGACGGTACGACCCGGGATCTTCTTTAGGTTTGCCCTTCTTGTGGAAAACAACAATATTCGTCTTTTTCCAAGAGTCTGGAATTTCACTTGAACAGATTATGCCACTAAATAAATCCAGCAATAGAGGAGCTATCACCGCCTGTAGGCATTTATATACTTCAAGTAGAATATTATCTGGCCCTGTGGCCTTGCCTGCCGCTAAATCCTGTAGAGCATCTACTTCTTCATTTAGTTCCAAACCATTGTCTAATGCGACTTTTTCCTGGTTAGCCAAAATATGACCAAAATCTTCGAATGCTAAACTGGCAAACTCTGCCCTATCCTCTTCCTGATATAGCTTTTGGTAGAAGTTCTTAAAAACCTTTCTAATATCTTCTGGCTCCGTATAGTCCTGGTTGCCCTCATGAATTTTCCCTATCGTATTTTTGCTAAAACCTTGTTTAATCCTTAACGCTAGGAGCTTACCCGCCTGCTCTCCCATCTCATACATCCTTCCCCTATGTACCTGATAATCGTCAGCACTTCTCTGAGCTACAGACTTAAATACTTCCGCCTTGAGAGCCAGTATCTTATGTAGGCTATCATTAGCCTCTTTCCCATCTGAGATGTCCCTCATATGTTGCTCCTCTGCCTGTACTAACTGAGCCATCAGTTTCTCATACTCCTCTCGAGCTTCTTTCCTCCGGCTAGCAGAGAAGCTGATTGTCTGCCCTCTTAATGCTGCCTTAAAAGAATCCCACACACAATTTCGGGAGGCGCTATACCTATTTATGCCAAAATAACTTTGTGCCCAGCTCTTCAGGTGTTCGACAAATTTAGGGTCAACTAGCAGTCTCCTCTCAAAAGTCCATCTATAGTAATGATTAGTAACCTTCACTTTCAAAAGCTAAAATTAATGGACTGTGGTCGGAGATTACCTTTGGCAATTTAGTGAGTCCTACTCTTCCGCAACTGAAGTTGATATAAGAAAATAATCCAATTTGGTATATTTCTTGACGGGGCAGGAAAAATAAGTAAAACCTGGATTGAAGGGTTCCTTATACCCCCACACATCCAACAAATTATGTGAACTGATTAAAGCGGACAAGGCTCTAAAAACCTTGGGTTTCCGGACGGCATAAATCGCATTATTATTACTACCTGTAAGATCTGCAGATATATTAAAATCCCCTCAAACTATGAGGGGACATGGCCGGTTCAGTAACTCTACCTCCAGTTTATCAAATACATCAGGTTCATCCTGGTTTGAGCCATAGATTGTACACAATGTTATCCCTACCTCCAGTTCCACGATTGCCCACCGGCCCAGGGTATCTGCCAGAGAACGCTTAGAACGACCCAAGCTAGTTTTGGCCAAAATTGCCACCCCTCTAACAGTGGTCGTCTGCGTAGAACACACCAATAAGTCAAAACCCTTAATATTTAACAGATGCTTTTTAGTCCAGGGCAGGTGAGTTTCCTGTATACATATCACATCCAGGTGGTTTGAACTCACAAGATTCCCTACTTTTTGCCTTTTATTCCAGTCATTCAACCCCCCTATATTTAGCGAGCATATCTTAAGTTTCCTCGTCATTCCTTTGACATAGAGCTCCTAACCAATTCCTGAGTAGAGACCAGATAAATACAAACAATACACAAATCAGACCAAAAACAACAACGCACCAGATACAATCTAATTTTCTCTCCCCCCTTTTATCCCACCCCACCCCACCACCCTCCATCCCCGCTTCCCCGCCACCCCCTCCCCTTACGTCCCCCACCCCCAACACCCCCTACCCTCCTGAGGCACTCAGACCTTAGTCTGTGCATGCGATGTGTGCAGCTTTAGCAGCCTGGGTCTATTAACCAAACTTAAAACTACCCCTACTTTCATAATACATCAGATCAAATCATCTCCTGTGGGCCACACGAAATATATAACTTTTCACCAACTGTTCTAAATAACCACCAACACACCCTCCGCCCCCCTCCCGACCTGTTCACCCTTAAACCCCGATACCCAGTCTTTCCCAAATGACATCAAATCTCATGAATCAACTTTCCGCCAGGCCAGGCTATTTATCTATAGTGTCCAAATACTCTCTAGCTTTTATTTCTGATTAGAAATACCGGGGATGTCCCTCAAAGATCGTTTTAAGTTGAGCTGGATTTATTAGGTAGGCCTGAATGTTCTTCTCTTGAATAGGTTTTATTAGTTGCCTCAGGCTCCAGCGTCTTTCGACTGTTGAGTGACAGAAGTTAGGGCGGACAAAGAGTGAAATCTTGCCATTTGATCTCCTTCCTTCCGGTCTAGCTTTCTCTGCGATTGCCTGGCTCAAAAGGAAGTTGCCTAGGAACACTAAAATTGCCTGCGATTTATCCCCCTCTTTTGCCTGGACTCGGGGTTTAAATGGAATACGATGGGCCCTTTGGACTTCAACAGCCCAGTTCCACTCGGACAACTCTGGGAAGACTGACTTGAAGAGATCGATTACAAATTCCCTCATGTACGACCCTTCTGTTCCTTCAGGGACTCCCAAAATCCTGAGGTTATTCCTCCTCTGTCTATTCTCGAACTCCTCCAGCTTCCACTGGATGTCCTTAATTTGTGAGTCATGAGCCTCCAACTGAGCCGATGCAGTTGCAGCTTCCGCCTCCGTCACAACTATTCTCTCCTCGAGATTTGTAACCCTCTCCCCCACATTTACGCAAGCTTGAGATCTTCCTAATGGTGCCTTGCATTTTTCTCATTACTGCCTGCTCCTTTCGGCTGTCTTGATGTGCTTCCTCCCTATGAGAGAGAATAGCCTGGTATATTGTGTCCAGTGTGGGGGGTGTAGTGCTGGTAGTACTAGTTTTAGCCAAGGGATTGCCTAATGTATGAGCCATTAAAGGAGTGGTAGATGAATAATCCCATTTAAGACCCTTTCTTCCCTGGCCTGCACTCAAGTTAGATTATTTAGCAGTAATGGGGAGATCATTCCGCTTATCTGGAGTGGGGGCATTTTGGGTTATCACTGGGGGAGCCAAAAATACCAGTGTATCCGCTCTGCTGCCCTCTCCATCAGGTGCTGTTGTAGATTGCTCTCCCTAGCATTGGGGGGATGAGTCATCCACCTCCACCTCCACCTCCACCTCCAGTCTCTGCCCCCACTTACGATAGTATTTCCAATGTTTTTTGGACCCATAGTGACTGGGGCATCTTGTGCTAGATTCGGGGTCTCAACATGGCTCACCTCCTCATTTTTATTTCCCTTTGCGCCCTTCCCGGCAATCACCACTACTGGGGCTGTTTCCGGCTGTGAATCTTTTCCCCGCATCAGTAGATCAGCGACCGAAGGGCCGGGGCCAGGGACACGATTCTTCGTTGAAGCCCCGCCTCTCCCCCTCCATGGCGGCTCCGCGGATCCGGCGTGTGCGCCGGCTGTGGGCTCACAGTTGTCTGCTCCGTAGTGCTCACCCCAGCAGTTTCCCCATGGAGCTTACGGGCGGTCGCTGTTGCGCGCCCCCCCCCTTTGGACCAGCAGAGTTTGCGATCTTCGGGGCCATCTCCGCACCACTCCGACCACTCCCCTGGCTCCGACCCGTCAGGCCGATCAAGTACTCCCACTCGGCCTGATTAACCGTGTCCAGAGTTTTGACAAAACCGCACTGCAAAATGTCCGCTGCATCCATTGCACCCGCATGAAACACGGGAGGGGTGTGGGTGCTTCTCCCAATGACTGCTTCCGATAACCACAGGTGAGCTACCTTAGAAGGGTCTTAGATTGCCATCGACCCAACGCGGCTGCTAGCGCTGCATTCGGCCTCCTAAGTGGCCGCCATCTTGCCTCATGCAGAAAATCCTTCTTCCAGTGTCCATATCCTGATGGTGTGGCAAAGCAGAATTTGAAGGCAGTTGCGATATTGGCAGTTGTGGTTTTGATGGTGTGAGTATCAAAGGAGTGAAAATGTCATGGTTGTAAGTGTCGCAGTTGTGAGTGTCTTTCTTTTAGGGTGTATGAGTGAGTGATAGAGGCATTGAGTTGTTGAAGTCGAGAAGTTGAGTTTCAGGCTCATTGAAGTTGAAAGATCCCAGGATAATAACAAAAGTTTTTAACTTGTTTACAGAGATTTAGATGTGGAGCGTGAGGTACCATCACTGACATTGATAACAATAGGGACAAGCTGTTGTGATTGAATACTCTTGGTTAATGTCAGCAAAACTTTATTTTGTTAACGGGTGATGCTACATTAATTTGGGTGCTTTTTCACTTTTTGAGAAGTCACTTGCGAGTGTAGAACACTTTTGGGCGGTTGTGAAAGTTATACGTCATAGTGTTTCGCGCTAGGATTGGATGTTGGTGCTTTCTCGCTGCCATTGGCTAGTGGATTTCCAGTGTCACGCTGTGATCAGATATTACCAATTTAAGTGCTGTCTTTGTATTTGGAAGGGAATCGTATGAAATAAAAAGCAGTCATTTGATTGGTGAGCAAACATTGACGTGTACGGAAGAATCTAAATATCTGGGTTTACATAAAATTTGAGAAAATTAAATTTCAGCATGAAATGTTTTAAAGATTTTGAGAAATTGGTAAGAGGAGATGTCACTATTCCTGTCCGCAGTTGCGAAGAGACACCTCCTGAGGGTACTCCAGCATACATTATAACTACCAAACATGGTTTAAGTTCATGTTTGTTGTTTCGTCAATGGAGTAGGGTGCTTTGAGGTTTCCTAGGTATGGGATATTTAATACCAGAATTCTAGCTCATTTGAAGAGAAAATTGTATGAGATGAAGCCACCACCTCGACCCCTGCAATATGAGGCTTTTAATGCTTGGGAGAAAGTTGTGAGAGAAAAAGGAGAGGGAGAAATATCAGAGAAGGACAGGAAGAGCAATGCAGAATTATGCAAATACTCGATGGGAAGAGGAACAGCGCAGATGGAACAAGCATTGACATAGCCAATAGGTCTCGCCTTTGGGACCTTATAAGTGTTTAGTTATTCAGCAGAATATCCTTGGTGCACCAACATCAACTGTTGCATCGCTAAACACTTATAAGGTCCCAAAGGCGAGACCTATTGGCTATGTTTGACAATACTTTTTCAAAGTAATTAACAATGTGTTCTTAGTCAATTAAACTAAATTGTGATTTTAAATTACTATCACAGCTCATAATTTTACTTGAAGCTGCTAGTTTAACGATTGTGTAAAATTGCAAATTTCAAGTTTTTGTAGATCCGAGAAAAGATAGATGCTGTAATAATGTGTTTTATTGCATCCACTTAAATAATATACAGAAGTTGGCTCAATGTCATGACATTGTAGTCAACCATTTGACGAAAAGGTCTTCACTAGATTCATCACTAATCCTTTCTCGTCTGCACATCAAGCCCATCTCTTTAATGTACACGAAAGAAGATAAATGTGATGCGTTGTCAACTGTTCAGCAGCCATGACCTTGTGGTAACTTGAATGTTTTTTTTCTGTGATGAATTTGTAGCTTGACATCAAATATATCTATCTATGTGTGTAAAGTATGTATGCAGCTCATTTATTTATATTAACACTGCAATCAACATTCATTATTAAAGTAAAATCAAACCTCCGGAAACCACAAAAGATACAGTGCAGATGCCCTCACCCGCACAAAATGTCTACATTTTAAAATCCTGGACCAAAGTTTAAACAATGGAGTGTGTGTGTGTGTGTGTGTGTGTGTGTGAGAGAGAGAGAGAGAGAGAGAGAGAGAGAGAGCGCATGTGTATATATATATATATATATCTAGCAAGGCATCAGTATATTCTCAGCTGTATGGCTGTTGTCAACATGTGAATGTCCTTGCATTATATATGCAGTCATTAAAGGCTCCGGCAGTTACATTTGCAAGCACCATGTGTGATTCCATGCATTTATGAAGTTCTAAGAGTTCTCTGTTCACATGTAGTTGACCTCACACACGCACAAAATACACTAAATTTAAAGGGTCTTTATGGATGCACATAAAAGCATTTAGTACGCCTCGGTGCATTCTGCCCTAACACTACATGCTAGTTTGGTGTGAATCTTCCACCGCGGCGCTAGCTCCTGAAACCTCTTTTGTTCCTCCATTTTGTCATCTTGACTTCTGCCCGCCTCCATCACTGTGTCCTTTCGGAGACTATCAATCTTAATGTGCTCCCGAGTCGTTATCTGGTGCGCAAGGACCAACCTAAAAGAAAGGGCTGATTGAATGCGCGGGAAATATAGTAATTTAGTCCAAATGAAAACATATGTTGCCATGGTGACACCTATTGGTTTACACCATCGATCCAGCGCTGGCCCTTATAGAGCAGTCCCCGCGGCCGTCAGGGTTCACAGACACATATTCCCGCCGCTTTATTAACACAAGAGGCCAGCGGCAGTGAAAGCAGAAACGAAACACAAACCAGCACTGTAAAAAAAAAAAAAAACTGTGAATGGTGCGCGCCAGAGCGAGCACCAGGGCTCGATAATTTCAAACATATGTCGCCCCTGAGGTGTGGGAGCAGCTGGTGTGCGCACGCGGTTGCGAGCAGCAGCATATGTTTCCAATTATCGCACCCGCGTCTGGGCACAATAATTGGAAACATATGCAAGCATTAGGCCGTGGGCCTGCACATGGATGGGAGAAAAAGAGGCTTCAGCCAATTGCATGCTGTCTTTGTTAAAAAGACGCACGCAAAGGCCAATAGCCTGGGGCAAAACTACAAGCACACAAGCAAGCGTGTGCGAGCCTGTGGTTGATTTCTGAAAGCCCTTACATAAAGTCTTTGCCAGAACAGCGCAAGCGCTGTTACAGGCTCGACCTAAAAAAGGGCATTATTGAAGGAGCCATGTTATATCCAGTTCTTATATCAGAAGGTACAAAGAAGAATAAGGATATTGCTAGACAAGAGGGAGATGAGTCAGATACAGATTCTGGAGATGAGATAGTAGAACAGATGTTATCTTCCCAACCACCACCACCTACTAGTTTTTCTGACCCTGGAGGATTAAATGCTAGTGCCAGTCAGACCATACAGCCTGATTCATCAATCTCCCGTTTTGCGAGCCCCTAATAGCGATTCATAACGAATCGCTATTAAGGACTTGCAAAACGGGATTCATGTAGGAATTGCATAAAGAAATGCGATTCCTACACATTCCTTATTTGCGATTAGCAAATTGCTAATCGCAAATAAGGAATAACTCCCCATTCATTCCTATGGGCCAAAAGGCCCATAGGAATGAATGGGGAGTATTCCTTATTTGCGATTAGCAATTAGCTAATCGCAAATAAGATAGCAAATTAAAGGGTGCCAGGGGTGTCCAAAGGACAACCTGTAGCACCCCTTAAATGCAAATTGAAACAGGTGTTGCGCACACACATGTCCAAAGGACATGTGTGTGTGCAACATGCAACTTAGAAAAATGCTTTTAAAAGCATTTTTCTAAGTTTTCACTATTTACCACGAGGTTTGACCTCGAGGTAAATAGCGGGCCGAAATTGCTAATTCGCAATTTTTAAATGGATGATGAATTGCATTTAAGGAATCTCAAATAGAGATTCCTTAAATGTAATTCCTCGCAAAATAGTGAAATCGCTATTACCGATTTTTGCATTTGGGATGATGAATCCCAAATGCAAAAATAGCGCTCGCAAAGGGCCAGATTCTCAGAATCTGGCCCTTTGCGAGCCGATTTCGGCTTGATGAATCAGGCTGATAGCTCCAGCTCCAGTGGCTCCAGATCCACTTCCAATTGAATGGCCTTTACAGATTTTACAAATTGCTCCATCAGTTGTGAGACAACCACCAGCTCCGGTCCCCATTGTGAAAATTTCCGTTTCGCCTCGAGTGGCTGCAAGTGCACCGCTCCATATTGAGAGAAGGCCAGAAGTCTTGACGACATCAGATGTTGGAAATGTACCGACAACCCAGAACACACAGTTAGTTCTGTGGAGACCCTCAAAAAATTAGCAGGCTCTAGTGGATGGAGGAGGGACTCTAGTCCTTACAACTCCCTTAGCTTCTAATGACTTAAATGTCAAGGAAGATGGTTATTTACCAGCATGATTTGAAGAGATTACTAGAGAGAAAAGGGCAGAGGTCACAGAGCCCCCAAAAGATTTAAGAGACAGTCCAAAATTGAAGATAGAATTAGAAGAACTAATGAAGGTTGCCTGGAGTTCGATCATATAGCTCAGTAACAGAGAAATTATTTAATCTACATGTGCTAGGAGATTACTTGAAGAGCTGCTATGGTACATGACAAATTGGCTGGGATAGCAAAGATGTATGATGTGGATCTTACCAACAACGTAAATCTGCATCGTAGCTAAAGGGTTGAATTGGATGATCAGGTGATAGAAAACATGAGGATTACAGGAAGGAGTTTGCACCTTATCAAACTGACAAAATGCCTTCCTAGATGGACAGATGTGGAAAAATTTGAATTTAGACGGGCAAAGAAGCATGAAAAGAAAAAGAGGGAAGCACCTATGGAGGGGAAAGAGGATGAATGAACTAAATGGGGATGAGGCAGCAGCATATCCATTGAGGGAAATAGCTGGAGGAACCTATGTACATGTGCCATGGAATAGAGAGGCTCTGACAGCATTTACAAACAGTTTTCCAAAATTAAGAGACAAGCCGGTGCAGTGGTATGTGCAAGTGGAAAGGTCTATAAAGATTTGGAGATGTTGTGGAGTGATTTGGATACGTTCCTTGACATTGTAGTACCCGCTCACTTATAGGCAGAATATAAGGTAGCATTACAATGGCCGAAAGAAGATCTACCTAGAGAGAGAAAGGGACAGGAGCACCATCATCAGTGGTGATGGAGAAATATGAAAAGGTTATTACCTTTTTGAAATTGAAACTACCTCCGAAGGATACTAATTAGTTAAAGATTTAAAAAAAACACAAGAAACAAAGGAGACAGTTAATGAGTGCTATGAGTGGTTACGGTAGGTGTTTAAACAGCATAGTGAATGTGAGTTTCACAAAGGAAAGGGTATGGGAATGTTTGTGTCTCAGTTCATATTACGGTTGAAACCTGAAATTGGTGCCCACATTTGCAAAACTCATCAGAGGAAGGGTTGATATAGGCTTTTTATAAAATCAATAATTATATTAACATAATACAACATATAATGAGTCCAAGATATTCTGCTAAGAAGCTGTGTTTATTTTAACATTGGGTAACGTAGGTCTCAATTTCTGCAGCCATGTTATTCTTGCACTCAGTCGTCTTTCTCCCTTTTCTCACCATGCACACAGCATACAATAGATCTTTTGTAAACAATGTTTTAAAACACTATGCCATTCTCTTATGTACAACATGATGCTTCGTTCTTATGCTGTGATGGCACACTGAGGGCCTACTTTTCTAAATAAATTTTTAGATGCACTGCAGCTCAGCAATCCTTCCTGTTGCTCTGCGCCAATAAAAGGGCTGGAATGTGCCATATCTGCAAGATATGGCGCATTCCTATCCTTCTCCCCTGTCCTGGCATATAAACAGTAGCCGTGCGCCAACGCAGACACCATTGCGACATGGTGGTATGGTCCCTGTGCTGCAGGGATCAATGTTGTTGTGCAGGGAAGGAACACCTTCCTGTACAAAAACAATAATTAATGGCATGTTGGTCCTTCTACATGTGCTGCAGAATGCAGCACACATGGAAAGAGCAAAAGCAGAGGAGAAATAAAATGATTGCTCCTTGTTGCGCCACTCATACGCCTCCCCTGGGGAGGCATATGATTCTGACACATTTCCAGATTTACAACACTTTGTAAATCTGGAAATGTGTCAAGTTCCATGGATGTTGTGTAGGAACACCCACAGCAACACCCATGTAATGCCCCTTTCATGCAGAGTAATGCATGAAAGGGGCCCATATTTACTAGGCCTTGAAAAGTCAAGCAGGGTGACTTTACGTGGCCTTGTAAATATGGACAGGCACACTGTGCCGCCGGTGCGTCTAAACAATTATGCACCAGCGTTGCAGTGGGCTTGTAAGTGAGGCCATGACTGTTTCCCAAGGTCTCACCTATTGGGGCCAAAATGTGATTCTCATGAGAACTTAACCCTGATGTGTAGTGATATTTGTACTAATTATTGAGGTGTCTCAGGAGCACTAGTGAAGGGGATTGTATTATGGCAATCTGTGGGACATTGTTGAATAATGTGACAGTAGAAACTGTATTGTTCATCCTTTAATTTGCTAGGTTAAATGAGTGAGTTCCTAATGGGTTTGTATTCATGTATATGTGACTTTGTATTTTTCATTATAAAAAGCAGCCTTATCTGAAGGTGCTGGGTTCGCTATCCCCTAATCTTTAGGAGGCAACACTCTAGAGGTCTGACCTCGATTTATGATTTATTTACTTGAGCTGAATTATATCTTGGTCCGCGATTTCATGTATTGCATTTTTACTCATTGTTCCATATTGATGTATTATGTGACAAATGACTGACTGACTCCTAGCCACTTAATTTGCTTTCTGTATTGCATTTAAGATTTCAATAAACCTTCATGGTTCCCATTAAAATACTCATCAACCTTTATTGTGAAGCCTAATATGGTTTACATTAAATTCTGAAATGATTTCAGACGTCAATGAAACACTTAGGGACCAGATATTACCTCCATGCTAATGAGACCCAACTCATTTTTTACGTTTGGACGAAATACTGGCTGACACATCTCTCCCGGCTCTCAGTCTATCGTGGACGAAATGATGGCTGTAGTTCAATTTTATTAAACGGAATCCATATAAAACAGCGCTAATAATAACACCCTAGGGTAGCATTTCAAGAGCGCTACTATACGGGCCTGACAATATGTGGACCTGTCCCACACCCTTAAAGATGGAAAGTAACTTTGGCATCTGGATTGACTTTAATTGAACTCTCGAGTCATAAATAGCCAAAGTTACTAGCTCCACTTGTCTTCAATATGAAATTTTCCAACACATTGTTCCTTTTATTGGAAATAGTCAACACAGAGCCATAATCAGTGCATTAGTTCAGTCAGGCTAGGTCATGGAAATGCCATCTACTCCTCAGCTACTGAAAACATGTGGTCTCAACTGTCTAGGGAAACTTCCTATTGGTGTATCCTAACCCTGCTGTCAGTCATCTATCTGCCTTACTCAACAAAAGAAATTCTGTGGACTATAATTCTGTTTTTAGGTTTCGACCTGGCGATCTGCGCAAGCAGTTCGCGCAGGTGAAATCTTTTGTTTACCATATTGGCTATTGGAACGTCCCCCACCTCCCATTGGCTAGCTCCATAAATGGAGGCTAGCCATTGGGAGCCGGATCTGTCCGTCAAGGCCGGACCAGATTCGGGGGCGTTCCAGCGATTTTTTCCCTCTCCGCCTCTGCGATGTCGTCATCGCGGCGGTGGGCGGAGCTTCGTTTTTTTTCCTTCTGTGTTTGTTTTGGTCATTCCATGCGAGGAAGCCCAGGTGAGTGCTTGTTTTTTAGTGGTGGAGCACGTGAATTCAGTGTACGTTAGTTAAAAATACATGATGAAGACACAGGCCACGATCTGGCTGTTCATCAAGTGCATGGGCGCTAAAACTAATTTTTGCCCCTTTATTTGTAGTGAGGACTACGCAGTGGTTTGTCTGATGTGAAATTGCTCGGCTGATCCCCTTTGTTGCAGCATGCATAACTTTTCATTCTTTCAGTTCGACTTTACAGTCCGTTTTAATAATGTCCTTAAAACTGCGGGTGTTCAGTACCCAAACGGCCTAAATAGACTCGTATGGGCTAAGCATCTCGTGCCCCTCGTGAGAAACTTGTAAAACTGCTCATAAGATTTGCAACAGGGAGTTTTTTCATGGTTTGGCATTTTTCGTAATGCATTACAGTTGAATTTATATAGCGCTTCATATCCTAACCGCACTGCAAAGCGCTGAAGAGCATCATAGAGAGTGGAGAGTGCATGGGGAGTGGAGAGTGCATGGGGAGTGGAGAGTGCATGGGGAGTGCATAGGGAGTGGAGAGTGCATAGGGAGTGGAGAGTGCATAGGGAGTGGAGAGTGCATAGGGAGTGGAGAGTGCATAGGGAGTAGGGAGTGCAGAGTGGAGAGTGCATAGGGAGTGCACAGGGAGTGGAGAGTGCACAGGGAGTGGAGAGTGCATAGGGAGTGGAGAGTGCATAGGGAGTGGAGAGTGCATAGGGAGTGCAGAGTGGAGAGTGCATAGGGAGTGCAGAGTGGAGAGTGCATAGGGAGTGCAGAGTGGAGAGTGCATAGGGAGTGGAGAGTGCATAGGGAGTGGAGAGTGCATAGGGAGTGGAGAGTGCATAGGGAGTGGAGAGTGCATAGGGAATGGAGAGTGCATAGGGAGTGGAGAGTGCATAGAGAGTGGAGAGTGCATAGAGAGTGCAGAGTGGAGAGTGCATAGGGAGTGGAGAGTGCATAGGGAGTGGAGAGTGCATAGGGAGTGCAGAGTGGAGAGTGCATAGGGAGTGCAGAGTGGAGAGTGCATAGGGAGTGCAGAGTGGAGAGTGCATAGGGAGTGAAGAGTGGAGAGTGCATAGGGAGTGAAGAGTGGAGAGTGCATAGGGAGTGCAGAGTGCATAGGGAGTGCAGAGTGGAGAGTGCATAGGGAGTGCAGAGTGCATAGGGAGTGGAGAGTGGAGAGTGCATAGGGAGTGGAGAGTGCATAGGGAGTGGAGAGTGGAGAGTGCATAGGGAGTGGAGAGTGCATAGGGAGTGGAGAGTGCATAGGGAGTGCAGAGTGCATAGGGAGTGGAGAGTGGAGAGTGCATAGGGAGTGGCGAGTGCATAGGGAGTGGAGAGTGCATAGGGAGTGCAGAGTGCATAGGGAGTGGAGAGTGGATAGGGAGTGCAGAGTGGAGAGTGCATAGGGAGTGGAGAGTGCATAGGGAGTGGAGAGTGCATAGGGAGTGGAGAGTGCATAGGGAGTGGAGAGTGCATAAGGAGTGGAGAGTGGAGAGTGCATAGGGAGTGGAGAGTGCATAAGGAGTGGAGAGTGGAGAGTGCATAGGGAGTGGAGAGTGCATAGGGAGTGCAGAGTGGAGAGTGCATAGGGAGTGGAGAGTGCATAGGGAGTGGAGAGTGCATAGGGAGTGGAGAGTGCATAGGGAGTGCAGAGTGCATAGGGAGTGGAGTGTGGAGAGTGCATAGGGAGTGCAGAGTGCATTGGGAGTGGAGAGTGCATAGGGAGTGGAGAGTGGAGAGTGCATAGGGAGTGGAGAGTGCATAGGGAGTGGAGAGTGCATAGGGAGTGGAGAGTGCATAGGGAGTGGAGAGTGCATAGGGAGTGGAGAGTGCATAAGGAGTGGAGAGTGGAGAGTGCATAGGGAGTGGAGAGTGCATAAGGAGTGGAGAGTGGAGAGTGCATAGGGAGTGGAGAGTGCATAGGGAGTGCAGAGTGGAGAGTGCATAGGGAGTGGAGAGTGGAGAGTGCATAGGGAGTGGAGAGTGCATAGGGAGTGGAGAGTGCATGGGGAGTGGAGAGTGCATAGGGAGTGGAGAGTGCATAGGGAGTGGAGAGTGCATAGGGAGTGGAGAGTGCATAGGGAGTGGAGAGTGCATAGGGAGTGCAGAGTGGAGAGTGCATAGGGAGTGCAGAGTGCATAGGGAGTGGAGAGTGCATAGGGAGTGGAGAGTGGAGAGTGCATAGGGAGTGGAGAGTGCATAGGGAGTGGAGAGTGCATAGGGAGTGGAGAGTGCATAGGGAGTGGAGAGTGCATAGGGAGTGGAGAGTGCATAGGGAGTGGAGAGTGCAGAGTGCATAGGGAGTGCAGAGTGCATAGGGAGTGCAGAGTGCATAGGGAGTGCAGAGTGCATAGGGAGTACAGAGTGGAGAGTGCATAGGGAGTGCAGAGTGCATAGGGAGTGCAGAGTGGAGAGTGCATAGGGAGTGGAGAGTGCATAGGGAGTGGAGAGTGCATAGGGAGTGGAGAGTGCATAGGGAGTGGAGAGTGCATAGGGAGTGCAGAGTGCAGAGTGCATAGGGAGTGCAGAGTGGATAGGGAGTGCAGAGTGGATAGGGAGTGCAGAGTGCATAGGGAGTGGAGAGTGCATAGGGAGTGGAGAGTGCATAGGGAGTGGAGAGTGCATAGGGAGTGCAGAGTGGAGAGTGCATAGGGAGTGCAGAGTGGAGAGTGCATAGGGAGTGCAGAGTGGATAGGGAGTGCAGAGTGCATAGGGAGTGCAGAGTGGATAGGGAGTGCAGAGTGGATAGGGAGTGCAGAGTGGAGAGTGCATAGGGAGTGCAGAGTGGATAGAGAGTGGAGAGTGCATCCCCTCTACTTCTCTTCTATGGACACTTGTACTTCTTCTACTTCTCCACCAGCACAGTGTGTGTTTCCACTCGCCCGTGGCACTGGAGACTGAAGCACATCCTTCTTAGGGTGACAACCGTCTAGCTGGTCATTATGGACACTCTTTCCAGTTCTGTACTTTTATGTGATCACACTATGCATTATGGGGGGTGTAGTGTTGTTTTGATTCCATTAGAACACAGCTGAAAACAAAGATTTGTAGATAAAAACTCTAGTCCCACTAAATCTTGGAAGTGCTTATTCACACACACACATGCATGCACGCACATATGCAAACACACTCTCTCTCCCTCAACAGGTGCACTACCTCCTCACAAGCACGGACAGCAAGCGTCGCCTTAATGTGCCACCCCAGCACGGTTTAACCCCCTCAGCTGTCAATTGGCCGTCTGTCACGTGACACCTGCAGACCAGACTCTGAATTTCTTCAGTGAAATCCAGTAGGGTACAATAGGTCTTACATTTGCAAGAGATTAAGCTGTTGGCAATGTAAATGACAATGCCATTTATTTATCTGTTTTCAAAACCAACACATAAATAAAATTTTTGTCATTTACAATGCCAATAGCTCTAACTTTGGCAAAGGCGAAACCGTTGCATTGTAAATGCTTGTTTCTCTTGTGCTTGTGGGTCGACTGTTCTCTGCAGGGGGTGAGCTGTTGGCTTAAAAACGACATAGTCGGCAGCCGGTGAACCTTTTGGCACTGGGCGAGGGGTTGATGCAGTAGGCGTGGAGCAGAGGAGTGCGAGGGACCCAAAGCACCCCATTTACGGCAGATATTTACTAACCAACCGGGAAAATGGGGTACACTTTCCTTGATTGCAATCGGGCCCATGTGGTTCTTCGAAATCCTCTTAATGTTCCGTTTTTTTATTTAAATTTAGGCCCACAAGGACTAGACAAAGGAGATAATTAGTAAATAGCGAACTTTCCATTCAAGGAAGCTTGTTCCAGTTTTGGGTTAGCTGTCAAAGTGTTCTTCCAGCCTCTCGTTTCTGTCCTGAGCGTGGGTATCAAAATAGTAAAGTATCTTCTGCCACAGAAAAAACATATATAACCAGCAAAAAGAATGTCTTTTTGGTGCAGCTGCTTGTAGCCGGGCTACCAAAGTGGCAGTCAAATATAAATGGACGGAAGGATGGCATTTGTCGAGCTTTGTGTCACTCGCTTGATAGAGGGCGGTGACTTATGGATGGGGAGGAAGAGAGGGGGTGAGTGTAGAACCCGGGCACCTAGCAACGCGTTTGTTTACAAGGTAAAGGGCATCTTTTCCATGTGGAGGGGCGTGGGGGGGGGGTGCAAACTGCTGGGAAATGACAACCCTGACGCTTACTCCTCCCCGCATGACTGCACATCGCCCTCTGACATCCCACCCCAGCCTCACATTGGATCGAAAACCAGGAATGTAATTTACTGAATGCCTTGTCGAGAACTGCTTACATCAGTAAGTAGAAGCCCTGGCAAATCGCTGAATGTGAGAGTACAAATGTCAATTTATTGACTCCTGCTAACGTCAATAGTCTCAAAAGGACCTTTCAATTTTCTCACGTTGTAAATCTACTCTATCTCTTGTTGTATAACTCCTATATATCCCTATATCGTGTTAAGTTAGCATAGGTACGTTTGAGATTTAAACGCCATTTTTCCTTTCTTGCAACTTCTGCACACGAACCTCATTTGTTGACTTAGCTTTCAACCTAGTAGTTTGGCGTGGTGAATGTGAGAATAATATGTTATTGCTCTGATATCTGCTTTGTTTAATAAAACATGTCTGCACGGAGAGTGCTGAAGTTTCAGGAGCAACACGATATGGAATTGTTATGAGGTCTGATCTCCACGCCTTCATAGTCATAACACAAGTGCAGCCTTTGCCAACTTGGGCTTGAGGCGGGATTGATATTGCTTTGCACGAGAATTGTTAACACACTTGATGCGGTGCACATGCAGAGAGAGCTGGTGTATGCTGATGTGATTCCTTCATGCTAGGACACTAAGGTATGGGCCCGCCCTAAAACAACCCAAAGAGACCTTCTTAGATAATAATATAATATATGTGTTAGGGAGGGTGAGATATAAGTGTTGTTAACTCTTATTCATTACAGCATGTTAACATGCTGTCACCATTCGCTTTTTATGTCTTAGTAACTATGCTGATAATTTTGCTACTGATAATAAGTATACTTGTATTATCAAAGATACTGCGCCTGAGAAGACGGCATTAGTAAATAAACATTTCAAATGCACATGTGTCTTCTTTACTCCATGTTCTGGTTTGTAATGATAATATAACGAAAGAGTGTTCATGAGTCCCACGTACCCTGAGGTACTGTAAGTTCATGTTCTGGTTTGTCTAAACATTGGGTGTTTGATATGTCCAATGAGACACTGTAGCTAGCTCGGTAAGGGGTGAGTTGGTTGCTAAGGTAAGTTTTGGGACACCCTAATTTGCCGAGGTTCCACTCCTCTGTGCACAGTTCTGTGTGAGTACAGAAACCCTGCAACATGGCGCCCAACGGTTTCGGTGGTCTTATATCATGACACTCGAGTAGTTTATCATTCATGCCTTAACCCCTTCACATCCGTTTCCGGAAAACGGGGTGTTGGTGAAACCTACCTATTTTTTGAAATAGGTCTTTCTTCAAGCTTGATTCTTACTTAAACGGTTTCTTTGAATTACTACCCAGTTGTGCTACAAAGTATTCTTTGTGTTTTCTTGTTTCCAATTCTGTAATGGCGGCAGCGGTGGCTATTGCGCAGCATAGTCGCGTAGCGGTACGCAACCATCTTCAGACGTACCAGGTCCCAGTAGATGGGATGGCTGTGATTTTCGTGGTAAGTGCAGATCCGGCGTTTCCTTACGAGTTGTTTTACTCTTGGGTTACGTTTCCGGCTGTGGACGCTAATTCTGGTTTGTTCCACTCCTACACCGCCTCGGATGTCCCGGCTGAATATACGCCATACAGGGCATTGGAAATACCTATTGATCATTGGCAGCATCGAGTTTGGTTTGATGGCGCCCTCCCCCACTCTTTGTCCCGTGCGAGGTTAGGTCCACTCTCGATTCCAGGTACGAATTGGCCTGCATTGGGTGGCTTTACCCCGCACCCGAATCACGGGGCTTGTACCCTGGCAGAAATTCGCAGGCTTCATGTAGTTTCCATTTCCGTGATTCGTGCTTTAGTGCAATACATCGGTCGACATCTTCCTGGTGGTCCCCAGGGGGGTGCGGCCGCTCCCATGGAACGAGGCGGAATGCGTCTCAATCCAGTGATGGTAAATTCGGTTTTTGGTGCGCGTCCTGTTGACAACGATGACTTCCCATTCTGGCTAGCGGAGAAGTTTGATCAACTGGAGGCGGTTTTTCCGAATTCTACTCCTGCTGATAAACATAGAATGTTGACGATTACTCTACCGAAGGATATTACTCCTGAACTTGCTGACTGTGACAGCTGGGGAAAAACATTTGCGGCAGTTTATACAAGGTGCTTCGGCACCCCGTCTATGACTGCCCTGCCTGAAATCGTTCGACGTGTTCAGAATGATCACGGTCCAGAGGCAGCGGTTGAATTGGGTATGCGCCTGTGTGGTTCTTTTGAGATTGTAAGTGATCTCATTCTCTCCAATGTTAAAGGAGATGCAGTTAACTTTCAGGTGTCAAATGCTTTGGCTGCTCTGCCCGATGCCGACAAACCCCGCCAGTTAGCAAAGATTGTGGTGGCCGCTTATAAAACGATTGGCCGCACAAGTAGAGGTCTGAAATATTTTCCAGTGAAGGAGAAAAAACAACCACAGGGGCAATCTGCAGTGACAGATGCCCAGCCAAAGTCCAAGAAACAAAATTGGCCTAAAAAACAGACACAGGGGAAGCAGACAATGCAGACTCAGGGTTCTTTTCCTGCAATACAAGCTCCTGCGCCATCCGAAAAAGTTTATGATTTGCGCGACCGCGCAATGATTAAATCACCTGATCGTTTTCAGGGTTCTGATCAACGCTCTCCTCGTTCCTTTCAGGACACATCGGCCCAGAAAACCGGTGGAGGAGGAGGGGGTGGACGTGGACGTGGTGGCCAACAAGGACGTGGTCAGTCCCGCCAGACGGACGGCGCAGTGAAACAGGAGGATTCTACGCCTCGGCGTCCGCAGTTTGCGAAAAAGAAAGTCGCAGCCTTAACAGCGCATCGATATGCCACAGATAGTGAGAACGCGGCTTCGGAATCTGACGTGGGCTCTGACCTTGCTGGACAGCGCGGCGGAGATAACCATAGTCAGAGAGGCGCTGCGTCCACTACTGAGGGTGACAGCGACTGAAGTCTACGTTGTGATAGAAACAGCGGATACGAGACTTGCTCCCCCTGAAAGACTATATGAAATTGTCCTGTTAATTGAAGGTGACATACAGCGTACCGTTAAAGGTGTATTTTGGGAGAATCTGTCTTCTACATATGATATTTTACTTTCGGAGGCTGACTGGCCCCCACCTTTTGTGCTCGCGGCGCCGCGAGGGGAGGAGGTAATCCTACCCAGTTTCGCGAACACTGTCTCGAAAGAGCATGCGCAGCATTTTGCAGAAGAGTGGGCTCGGGCTCTCGCGCCGGCTCTGTACCGTAACCAATGTGGTTGGGATAAATTGTCGCCTTGCCACGAAATTCCGTTGCGGTCTCAGCCGCAGCCTCAACCTCAATATCCCATTCGGCGTGAAGCAAAATCTTCCGTCGCGGAAATCCTTGAACAATTGGAATATCAGGGAGTTATTGAAACGTGTGTGTCACCGATGAATAATCCCCTTTTTACTGTGAATAAACCTGACGGATCATATCGTTTGGTTTTGGATTACCGGCATTTGAACTCGCATTGCCGTAACTGTGCAGTACAGAATACCCACGGCTCTGCCCTAGTGGATAGTCTCGTGCGTAAGCGTTTCAAGACAACGCTTGACATATCCAATGGTTTTTATGCCCACAGATTGGACAGCTTTAGCTCCCAATGGACCAGTTTTACAAGCGCTGGAGTCCAAAAGCAATTCCGGCGTCTTCCAATGGGCTACAAGAATAGTCCTGGTGTATTTACCGCTCGAATTGTCTCTATTCTGGAGGCACTCGACCCTGATGCTTTTTCGTATGTGGATGACATATATCTCACAGACGACGATATTTGGGAGCATCTGTGTCGTGTGAATTCTCTTGTTTGCAACTTCGCAGACATGGGTTACAAATTCAACTTTGCAAAATCGCACATTGCTGAACACACAGTGTTGTTTTTGGGCTATGAGCTCAACAATGAAGGTAGAGGTTTGGCTCCTCACTTCTTGGAGAAGTGCGCACAATTGCGCGCACCAACAACTCTGAAAAAATTACAATCCTTACTGGGCTTTTTGATTTTCGGCAGAACTTACATTCCGGAATATGCCCAGCGTATCAAGCCTTTGTATGCTTTGATACAACCAACTTTCTCAAAATCATGCTGGCTGCCTGAGCATTCAGCCATTTTGCAATCCTTGCAGGCTGATCTGCTCACTTCTAAATATTTACTGACTCGTGATAACCACACCAACCTGGTCATAAGAATAATTCCTGGGACGGTGGGTTTCACGTACCTCACTTTTAATGAAGGTGACACTGTACCTATTGCTTACAAGTCACACTTGTACACCTCGGCTGAGATGCGGTTTCCCACCATAGAAAAGGTTTTAACTGCTGTACAGATGGCTATTCTAAAGGAACGAGCTCTGTCGCAGGGGAAGCGCATGCTAGTGGTAACACCCTGTCCTCATTTAGAGGCAGTCACGAAAGCCAGTGTACCAAATTCAAAGGCTTTGCACCCTCGGTGGATACAGTGGGCTGCGTCATTGTCATCCGCAGATGTCATGTTTATTTTTGACGCTTCCTTACGGTCGCAGGAGTACTTGCAGTATGAATTCGTTCATCCTGCTCCTCTGGCGATGCGACCTTTGGAAGACTTCCATTGCATCATTTACACTGATGGGTCGGCGCAGGTTGCGCATGGCTCTAAACATGCCTACGTTTCCGCATGCGCCATTGTGGTCGGTGCTATGTTGAATGATGAGTTCATTTCCAGGGAGGTACACACGTTGCCCCTGGGCGATTGCACCGCACAATTGGCAGAGCTTCGTGCTCTCTTACTAGCTTTGGAGTACGCAGATCCAAGTGTTACTACTCTAATTGTAAGTGATTCTTACTACTGTGTCCAGTCTTACAATGAAAACTTGTTCTTTTGGATTCAAAATGATTTTCATGATTCCAAGGGTAGCACAATAAAACATAAAATGATCTGGGTTCGAGTGGCAGAGCTTAAGGCTATGTTGCCACTCGTTTATGTGATTCATACTCTCGGTCATCAGCGCGTGGGAGTTCACGCTGTTGGCAACTCGCTTGCTGATGAAGCGGCGAAATCAGCAGTATCTACATACTTAGTTGCAGCAGTTACTAGGTCTAAAACCAAGATTGATAGCGACATCTTGGCAGCGATTGCTGCCTCTGAGAAGGGAAGTAAACATCCTCCGGGATTCCCTTCGAAGTATAAATACCACTTAAGTCCCGAAAAGGTTCCTTTTGTGACAATTCCTGATGTTGGGGAACGGCTGATTCCCAACTCGGATCGCAGAGCAGACTTGATTACAGCGGCTCATGAAGGTGTGGCGTCTGCGCATGCGGGCGTCTCGGCCACTGTAACTCAATTACAATTACGTTTCTGGTGGCGGGGACTGTACAAACAGACGCGTGATTATGTCCTTCTGTGTGACATATGCCAGCAGATTAAACCTTCAACTGCTACGCGTCCGCCTCAGACTCAGTTGTACATTTCTAATAAACCACTAGGCTGTGTTTATTTAGATCACTGCGGTCCATTTTCATCTGATACTGCGTATAAATACATCTTAGTAGCAGTTGACTCATGCACACGCTTTGTGTGGGTATGGCCACATCGCAGCGCTGATTCCCGGACTGTCATCAGAGATTTGCGTATCTTTATAGGGATTTTTGCCTGTGGTACCTTCCATTCGGATCAGGGTCCGGCTTTCGCCTCTAAGGCGTATAAGGATGCCATGACTTCGATGGGGGTCCAAGTCAAGTTTTCGTCACCCTACAGACCCGAGGGTAATAGTGTAGTTGAACGAATGAACCGTGATTTAAAGCAATCTTTGACAGCCCGAGTTATAGGCACTGGCAGAAACTGGCTGGCTCACCTCTATGGCGTGCAGCGTGCTCTTAATAATCTCCCTAGAAGGTCTCTGGGTGGGCGGACCCCATACGAAATGCTCTTTGGCATCAAGATGTTCGTCCCTGACCTTGACGGTCTAGACTCGGTGGTTCGCGCCACTTCCTTTGACGCAGATGAACATTGCAATGTTTTACAGAATCTACAAAAGACGAGAGACACTCTTGCAAAGGAACATTTGCCCTCCACATCGGATGATGCGTTGCAGATCCCGGTAGTTGGCTGGCTACCCCAAGTTGGAGAACTGGTTCGAGAGAAGATCGACAACAAGAAAGAGTTTGGTCCCTCCTATCGAGCTCCGGTCCCAGTGCTTGGAGTGAAGGGCACAAGAACAGTCATTTTACCACCACTTCCAGGTCGTAAGGAAAACAGGTTTATTTCTATTGACAATGTCAAGATACACAGAGTGGCCGATTCTTCTTAGCATGACACCGGCTGTTTCCTGTCCTTCCATTGTGAGAAATTCAATTATGCCCACTGCTTCTAATAATGAACCTGAGGTGGCCATCGAATTACCTGCTGTTTCCAGTCCATTATTGAATAATTTACCAGGAACTAACCTTGATGAGACAGACTATACATACCCCACTGATTTGTCCATGCCTGACATGCAAGCTCGTTTAGCCACGGAATCCAGATTTTCATTTGACTCTGCTTCCCTTGCCTCGAAAAAACCCTCTAAAATTGCAGTATATGCTAGCCTGTTTAAAAAACATTTTTTGATACCTCCTTGGATATACATTTGGCTGGTCCTTTTTTCAGTTTACCTTTTTATGTCAATTGGTTTTGTGTTTTATTTTTTTCGCATTATGAATGGACACTATGTCGAGGAGAGAACTTGCATTACTCATTTGAATGGAACTTTGGCCCCACTTTCCTCTTCACATTCTACACACAGATTAAAAAGAGACTTGACTTTGGTTAACATCACAGCGTGGCCTGTTCTAGATGGAATCGCGTGGGATGCAGTTCGTTTTCAGATACATGGTCCAACGGAAGTCGTTAATGTCCCTAATGTACTAAGAGTTAATATGGGGGATGTGGTGAAACAAAACATTCGTTCTGATGATTGGGATGTTAATGCTGTGGAAAGTTTGTTTTCTGATTTGAAATATTATGCTGCTTTTGATGCTGAGGATTTATATTTAGAATCTGCTAATTATGGTGAATTGTTCTGTTACCAACATTATGGCAATCACTTCTTACACAAGACATCTTCCCGAAGGGATGCGGTTAATTTTACTCAGTGGGAACATTGCCCAGCACCAACACAAGGGAGTTCAGAAACGTTTCTTAAAAAGTATACTTATTTCACTGACTTTAATCAGTCCAATCCCGAGTCCTTTTATTTTAAATTTCACAAACAGCCACTGTCCAAGGTTCGACTTACAAATACAAAATTGTTATATTCAAAGGCCTTCCTGGATCAATTAGTTACTGGAGGGTATGAGTTATGGAAGGATACCATAGACCTTAAATCAGTTTGGGGCTCAAGGGCCTGGCAGGTACAAGGCACTGAGGCTTTGCACCGTGCATGTCTCATCCCAAATCATATGTGGTTTTTAAATGAAACCATTTCCCAGACCACGTGCTTTGGATTGGCTACATCTAAAAGGTTAAACACCCCGTCTTTCCCGGAGTTGGAGGAATATGAGAATTGGAGTAATTTTACTAAATTGTCCATTAGAGATATACAGGCTCTGCTTCTGAATTCCTCCTTTAACATTTCCAGTATGAATCCCAAGGGTTGGCTGCTTTGGCACCGTGGTGCTGATTCTTGCCAAAAGAGATTTTTAAATATAACTGACGGTTTTAAGACTGTTAGATCTGATCCCCGTTTTGATTTGAGTCATACTGTCACCTCTTACTCAGTTGGCAAGTTGTGTCAAGCTTGGCTGAAACATTCAACTTTACCTGCGGTTAAGTATCACCTTTCCAAACTGAATGCAGACGTGGATTTGAATGATTTCATTAAGGGCCCAGCTAGTGGCAGGTCTAAAAGGTGGTTATATGGTGTTTACAATGAAATTTGGAAACTCTCACAGATTGAGGCTGCTTCACGCCTTAGGGCTATTGATCAGGCAAATCTTGAGAAAGTGCTTGCAGTGGTTGACAATAGCATTAGCGTGCTTTCCTCTAGAATTTACACATTAGATAATATTGTGTCGTCTGTTGTTGATATTGTGCATGATGAAGTGTCTGTATTATACCATGGTCAAAATCAATTACGTTCAATCATGCAGTTTGCATGGACACTACAGACTCTAAAAATGGGTAAAGTTCCCTGGGGATACATGAACGTTTCCTCTTTATTTGCACCGTTTAATTTGACAGACAAACAACGCTTGCTTTCAATGCGTGATGCTTCCTTTTCTATGCTCCATATTGAAAGATTGGAATCTTTACCTTTTTCTGTGGCAGAGACCACTGCTGCTACGTGGCTTATCCACGGTTTAATAACGCTGCCGTTTGCTTTATATAAGTTTTCAAATTGTATGAAATATGTGCCAATAGGTCGTTTTGAACCCTTAGGTAGCGGTTTTCTTCATGAGGTCTGGTCACTCCCATACACATACAGATGTTTCAAGGATGAACAAGAGGTTTATCTAACAGGGGATGAGTGTACTGAGACGCCAGATCATTCTTTAATGTGTAGACACATACAGTTACACGGTTCATGTAACAGGGACAGACCGAATATGGCTTGCGTTTTACAGGGCACGCCAGTTCCTGCTATCATCCCCACGTTTAAATTGTTAGAGAATGGTAGTTATTTAATGCTCAATAATGAAAACTGCTGTGGTTTAATTAAAGGTATAGCTTTCATAGTAACGGTTAGTGAGCGAGTTATTTGCTGCAGAAATGTTCTTTATCCTCCCACACGTGAACATAGGGAGTCTTCCATTTGGCCACAGATACCGACCTTGGGAGCAGAATTCAGCGGCATGGCTAGAATAAGAGCTCTATTGTCCCAGAAAGAGGTGGCCTTGAGCTCGGCCCGTGAAACTTTCGTGCTTCACATTGCTAACACCCGCACGGAGGTTCAGGCTCTTTTAAACACTGATTTGCCCTTGCATTTCGGAGCCATGGTCCGTTCTATCTTTAACGCATCCTCCACAACGGGCCTAGCACATTTTTTTAAAGTTGTTAGCGGTGGTCTCGTGACTTCCTTTGAGAAGATATTTGGAGTCATCCCTGCATTCTTCCATTCTATTTTTTCATCCTTATTTGGAGGGTTCCCGTTTTTGCTTGCATTAGCGGCTGGCGCATTGGTGGTTTTCTGCCTTTTTAAATATGGATGCCCTTCCTGTGCAAGACCAAGCACGGCTACTACTGACGCGGTTTCGCAACCGCATGCTTGATTACTATAGCACACTGCCGTTAGCGACTCTAAGCACGGCGTTTGGATTATCTTTTCGGTTCTCCTATTTCACCTGTGTCCAGCCTGTATTTCGCTGTCTGACCTGTGATTTCCTTTGGGCCATTGATTTGTGTCTCTGCGGACCAGCATCTTCTGACGTCGATTTTGATCAACTGATGAGTCCTATCATTGCTCACGAGTTGGTTTGTTCTGACGAAAGGGTTATGGCCTTGGCGGTGGCACATGGACTAATGGGTCCCTGGGATGTGTTGTCGGCAGCGCAAAATTTCTTGGAACTTAGTTTTCTTGAGAACCCACCGAGCTGTCCTCTGATGGTTATAGAGGATCCGGTGCTGGAAGATCACGTATGTTCCTTTCATCTTTTAAATTGGATGGCTGAACTGTTTTCTGATGAGGACAGTGACTTCCTCCTGGAGGCTGTTGCAGCTTACTTTTCATATACGGTCTTATCATAGACACTGCCTCAAATTGACATGCTGATTGATAGCATTTCCTTGATTTTATTGACTTTTGGTCAAGACATTTTATTTTTTGCTTGCCTATTGGCTTGAGCCACAGTATATTTGTGGGCTATTTTTTTTAGCATTAATTTTTATATTTGAATCTTTATTCATGCTCGTTTATAAATGGATTCTGCTCTCATGTGATGGCACTTCTGTTACCTTATTTAGTCCGTTCTCGGATCATGGGGGGGTGTTGTATAACTCCTATATATCCCTATATCGTGTTAAGTTAGCATAGGTACGTTTGAGATTTAAACGCCATTTTTCCTTTCTTGCAACTTCTGCACACGACCCTCATTTGTTGACTTAGCTTTCAACCTAGTAGTTTGGCGTGGTGAATGTGAGAATAATATGTTATTGCTCTGATATCTGCTTTGTTTAATAAAACATGTCTGCACGGAGAGTGCTGAAGTTTCAGGAGCAACACGATATGGAATTGTTATGAGGTCTGATCTCCACGCCTTCATAGTCATAACACAAGTGCAGCCTTTGCCAACTTGGGCTTGAGGCGGGATTGATATTGCTTTGCACGAGAATTGTTAACACACTTGATGCGGTGCACATGCAGAGAGAGCTGGTGTATGCTGATGTGATTCCTTCATGCTAGGACACTAAGGTATGGGCCCGCCCTAAAACAACCCAAAGAGACCTTCTTAGATAATAATATAATATATGTGTTAGGGAGGGTGAGATATAAGTGTTGTTAACTCTTATTCATTACAGCATGTTAACATGCTGTCACCATTCGCTTTTTATGTCTTAGTAACTATGCTGATAATTTTGCTACTGATAATAAGTATACTTGTATTATCAAAGATACTGCGCCTGAGAAGACGGCATTAGTAAATAAACATTTCAAATGCACATGTGTCTTCTTTACTCCATGTTCTGGTTTGTAATGATAATATAACGAAAGAGTGTTCATGAGTCCCACGTACCCTGAGGTACTGTAAGTTCATGTTCTGGTTTGTCTAAACATTGGGTGTTTGATATGTCCAATGAGACACTGTAGCTAGCTCGGTAAGGGGTGAGTTGGTTGCTAAGGTAAGTTTTGGGACACCCTAATTTGCCGAGGTTCCACTCCTCTGTGCACAGTTCTGTGTGAGTACAGAAACCCTGCAACACTCTAAAAGCGCCTAGAAGCAATTGGGTAGCCCCTAAGGAAACAACAAGCTCAGAAAACTGTTGCATAGGCTAGCACAGAATTATTAATCCTCTCAATTCCATTAAATATTACTTTTCTCTTGTATCATTTGAACCTCATACGTGTGACACATGAATGTGAGAACTTGGGGCATGAATTACATTCAAGGTCACATCAGGACAACTTACCGGTTGAAGTATGCTGTATTTTTCCTTTATTTTCCCAAAAATATGAGATCTAATTGAGAAGACTCTTAGGGCCTCATTTACAATATGTTGACCCATGGCAGTGCAGCAAGTCTTCCTGCTGCGCTACTGTGCGTAAAAAAAAATGGTAGGAATGTTCCGTATCTACAGTATACGGAACATTCCTGTCCTTTATCCATGTGCTGGCAAACAATGGGCTGCCATGTGCCAACGCAGGCACCCTTATGCAAAGGTGCAAGGGTGTCTGCATTGAAGAGGTGATTGTTTTTGTGCAGGAAGGGGCACCTTCCTGCTCAAAAACAACTACAAGAGGTGTTTTCCTCTTTCTATGTGTGTTACAAAATGAAGCAAACTTAGAAAAAAGGAAAACGAGGAGAAATACAGGTATTTAGCATCATTGCAGCTCCCTTCCACCTTCCCATGCGAGGCGTAGGAGGAATCTGACGCTTTCCCAGGTTAAAAAAACCTTGTAAAACTGGCAATGCATCATGTTCCACGTTGCCTTGTAAATATGGGCAGGCACACAAAGAACGTGACACACCAGCTTGTAAATAAGCCCCTTACTATTTTCTAGGAGCCCCCCAAGCATGAATATAGACTTGTAGTTGCATTTAGTATTGGACTGAAAATACTATACAATGTGAAGGTGGAAGGGGAGGAGTTTATTTCAAGAGTCTGGACCTGTGACTAAGAAATAACTACTTGCCTCTGTTGCCTTTGATGTAGCACATCTCTCTGACAACAATTTAAAGTGCTTCTGGTGGATAGTTAGTAGTGTTAATCCTCCAAGGATTTTGCTGCTCCTCAACTGGACCTGGTCAACATGTAATTCAAATATCAAATAACATTGTAGAGTTAAATCTAACCTAGTTAATTTCCGCCCTATCTCCAACATCCACACCCTAGCCAAACTACTAGAACAATGCGTACAATCCCAACTTTGTGCTCACATAGAGAATTTCCAACCCCTAGACCAGCCTTAATCTGGCTTTCGGAAGGGACACAGTACTGAATCGGCTCTCACGCACGTTATGGATGACATTATAAAAATGCTTGACCAAAATGATTCCTGCCTCCTAATCCTTCTTGACCTTTCCTCTGCATTCGACATGGTTAATCATGGCAACCTCCTATCCATTCTGAAGAACAGGATGGGTTTCTCGGGTCGGGTATTACAATGATTCTCATCCTTCCTCCGCCAACGGTCTCAAAGAGTCAACGCAAACCATTCCCTCTCCCAGCCCTCTCCAGCACTCATGGGTGTCCCCCAAGGGTTCGCCCTATCTCCTATCCTCTTCATCCTTTTCTTGGAACCATTAGCTAATTCACTAAATTCCACGAACATTCTCTTCCATATGTATGCGGACGACACACAACTTTATTTGAAAATCTCATCCCCGGATAACATCATCTCACTCAACACTACCATCTACTCAAAATTGGTTAACTGAGAACCATCTCCTGCTCAACACCTCCAAAACTGAATTCCTTCTCCTCTCTCCTCCGAACCACATCCCCAAGCTAGACCTTTGGCTGAATCACCTCACTGCTTTCAACTGCACCCCTCTCATCATAGCCAAATCTCTCTGAATCACCCTGGACAAGCACCTGAATATGAAAAATCATATCAGCAATGTGTGTAAGGGAGCTAATCACTTAATGAGGACACTTAGAAATATCAAACCATTCCTTCCACAAAAGGCTTTCAAGCAGGTGGTCCAAGCACTTGTCTTACTGAGGCTAGACTACAGCAGCGCTACACTCTGTGGCCTTCCCAAATACACCCTGGCTTCACTAAGGGAATCACTGAATGCTGAAGCTTGACTGATCACAGGTACCGAACTAAATGAGCACATATCCCCAGTCCTAAAATCTCTTAAATGGTTGCCCTATGAAGCTCAAATCCAGTTAACCTCATGGGTGCTGCTGACGAGCTGAGCTCGTCATGGCTATTGGAACGTTCGCACGCAGGGCTAATTTCCCCGCTGTGCTGAACGTTCTAAAAATGGGTGTGGCCGTGACGAGCTCAGCTCGTCATGAGGGCAGCTCCGCTGCGCCTCATGACGAGCTGAGCTCGTCACCAGCACGGCGGCGCTGTGCGCGGCTCCCCTTGCCCCCACACAGCGGGGGGAAAACACCCCGCAGCGAAGGGGTTAAAGATTGACGTTCTGACAATCCCAGGTACCTAGCGCAAAAGCTTGAATTATCCTGTGGTGTTTCCTCCTAAAACCACTCATGCTTAGCAAAAAGAGAACTTGTCACTAAGCTTTCTTTGTTGCTGCCCCTAAAATATGGAACTCTCTTCCACCAGAAGTACGCAGAATCTCCTCAACGACTGCTTTCAAACTGGAAGCCAAAAGTTTCCAAATAAACAAATATTACCCAAACTGGACTAGGCTCACCTGCTCGAAGTCATTAATCCTACAACCATTGTACCATCATTTGATGCTGCTCTTTTTTACCTCATTGCGTGCCCTTCTTCGTAGCCCGCTATAGAAATCTTTATTGTATTGCTCTCCTTAAATCATTTGTCTTGTAATTATGCGATTATTCCTGTTTTGTATTCTTACTTGATGTCGATATTGCTTTTATGTCCTTCTTTCCATCCTTTTGTATAGTGCTCTGATACCCTTCGAGATCTTGTTTGTGTTATAAATAAACAAATAAAAATAAAAAACATATTAGGCTTCACAATAAGGATGCATGAAGATGTTAAACTCCACAGGGGACAAGACGGAAGCCTGAGGAACGCCACAGCTCAATGGCTTTTGTTTAGATTTGTAAGAGGGCAGCATAAGAAGTTGTTCAAGACTTGTTAAATATGAGGTCAGCAAGTCTAAGCCATGCTGTTGATCCCCACAATCATTAATGTGGAGAACATGGTGGTGTGGGCGATGGTATCAAAGAGGTCCAGGTGAACCAGGACTCTCACCTAACCCATGTCTAGAAGCCAAGATTGTCCAGCCCTGGCAATATGACCAGCTCAGTACTTCTATTCAAACCGAGGAGTAAAGAATGCTAATCACTTCTATATATTGTAGTAATTGGATAGATACCAAGCTTTCAAGCATTTTTGATTAATGAGGGATAAACTAGATGGGTCTATAGTTATTGAAGTCTACCGGAATGCTGTCCCAAAACAATCGCAGTTTACTACCTACTTCAAGTAGGTGGTAAGCCACTCACAAACGGTAATGGGACCCTAGGGGATCCTTCCCCTTTGTGAATGGTAGAGACATTTTTTTTTAAGATCAGGCAGTGGCCCCACGTACCACTGTCTATCCTTAAAAAATGTAACTGAAACATTTCATTTTTCTTTCTGAAATGCAGCCCATTTTCCTTTAAGGAAAACGGGCTGCATTTCAAAGAAAAAAAGTTGCCACCATCTCTGTGTTATTGCCCATTCCCAATGGGTCGTAAATTGCCATCTGCCTCATAAATATTGATGAGGCAGGTCAATTGCAACCCCATTGGGAATTGCTCATGGGTCTGACACAAATTAGTACATTTCATTTTGCGAGTCTCTAATTGCGAGTCGTAAAAAATCGCAAGTAGAGACTTGCAAAAGGGAATGTTTGTACATCTGGCCCTTAGAGAGCTATTTAAGTCTAAATAACTTAGGGCCAGATATACAAACATTTCATTTTGAGAGTCTCTAATTGTGATATTTTGCGACTCGCAAAAGGAAATGTAATAATTTATCTCAGTCACATTAACGATTCCCCATGGGGTCGCAATTGACCTGCCTTATCAATATTCATGATCCAGGTCGCAATTTGCGACCCATTGGAAATGGGCAATAACACAGGGATGGTGGACTGCTGAGGACAGAAGACCACCATGTGTGTGTTTGCTTTAAATAAAGCAAATTTATTTTTTTGATATGCAACCCGTTTTTCTTGAAGGAAACCGGGATGTGTTTCATAAAGAAAAATTTAACATTTCTGTTTCATTTTTTAAGGGTAGGCAGTCGTCTGCTCTTAAAAAACATTTTCGTTACCATTCACAAATCAGAAGGAGTGGCCTGGGGACCCCTTCCCGTTTGTGAATGGCTTACCTCCTACTTGAAGTAGGTGGTAAACTGCAATTGTTTTTTTACCGTATTCCAGTCGCAAAACAATTGTACACCCCCCTGCGACTCATGATTAGAAAGGGATGCACTTGGCACACCTCTTCCTAATAGTGACTCACAAACCCTTGCCAGTATTGTGGCTGTTCATGTAGATACATCAGACTGTGTGACCTATTTAAAGAAGAAACTTTAATGTACTTTTTTCTGCTCAAGAACCATGGCTGTCCAAAACAGAAACCTTAAAGACGATCCACAAACCATGGGAGAAAACTCCCAGGGTACCAGGGTTATTAGTTGTTTGTCTTTCAAAAACAAACTCCCACTTTGGGAATTTGTTTTTGGAGTAAAACAAAAAAGTTTGTTGAGCAGCAGCCTAAAATATGGCAACCGCTCACCAACGTTTTAATCCCTTTTCACGTTTTAATCCCTTCAATTGAACCACCATGGCGGCGGCTCCTCTGAAGGTTCAGAGATCTATAGGGGCCAATGGAGATCTTTAAATAGATGGGAAGTAGTCGGAGCAGGATGTCAGAGGTAATGCCCTTCGCCACCCTGACAGATGGAGGGCCCCCACCATACTCTAAATGAGACCCATAGTTTCTAAAGACCTATAGACTTATTAAAGCCTAAATAGTTTAGAGACTGAGGTATAGAACTAGGAATTACAGAGAGCTAATAAAGATCAATGATAATTCTTTAATAAAAGATCTACTGATAGCACATAACCAAATTGCCATAGTCACGTCTAATGGAAAATCCGAGGGTTGACTCTTATTTAATACTTCCATAAGGTAGGGTTCATATAATAAATTGAAAACCTCAAGTTTGGAAGAAGAAGTGCCTCGATGTATATCTAATCTCTGGTCAGTAGATTGGGTATTTTCACATCGTATTGACTCCTTAATATTGGTAATTTTGTTCACAAAAAAATGTAGACAAGTCTTTGCAAAAGTTCTCTGAAATGGGGATTGTATGCTTTAAAGTAGTGGGTGATTTTAGGTAATCAGTAATTTGTTAGAGTCCCTTTGCGAATTTTGGGGCTTTGGTGAGATGCCTATTGCAGCAAGCTGTTTGTACTACTTTAATTTGACTCCTATGGACTTTATCAGTTTTCAGACAAAGCATCTTTGCTTCATTACCATATGTACAATGCACTTTTAGTTTGCTATGGCTGTTTAAAAGAAATTCATTACAGATGATAACTAATTCATTAACATTCTGATGATGATCTGCTGTAAGATTAGACCTAGGTTCTAGGCATATTTGTATATGGTTTACTAATGTGTGAGGTGTCATTTGATTCCACCCTCTATTTAGCTTAGATAGTCTTCATTTGAACCCTTTACATATTGTGGAATAACTGGAACGGAACTGCTAGGTGATCATTCAGATTAAAGGAAGTGGATCCCCAAACATTCAACTCATTGCAGAATGACAAAATAAAATGGGATCTAATAAATATATTTTGATATGTGCCTTTATTGGACTTAAGAGTTAGGCTAAATATCTCTAAACCATCTTTATCTTGAATGGGGGTCCTTAAGTGATATCAACGACAAGTTAGGGTCAGCTGATCAGGAATGGTGATACTAGTATAAAATGAAATTAAGAATGACTTTTTGACAGTGAGGCACAAACTATGACACTGAGACAAGAAGCTATGGATACTGGCACTAGGGTGCACCACATGGACACTAACATCAATACTGTGAAGGGGAGCACAGACTTGGTTACTGACAAAGTGGGGACACAAACACACAGTGGAGCAGTAAGAAATAACACACGCAGCAGCGGCAGACCCAGTCACCAGGACACAGCTATGGACACTGAGATGGAAACATGGTTACTTGTACCGAGAGACATGGACACTGTGAGACATGCAGATAGACACTGACACAAGATCAGAGACACAAGCACCTGCACTGAGCCAGGGTAGCATAGTGACACTGGCACTGGAAGGCAACATGGACATTGACACAAAGTCATGGGGAAACTCATATAGACACTCAAACATGGGCACAGATAAGGGGATCTGGAGACACAAGCACAAACACTGGCAGAGGTCGACAGTCAATCAATCGCTCAATCTGTCAATCAATCAGTAGATTTTTGTAGAGCGCTTCTTGTCACCGGTGAGGGTAACCAGGCGCTGCCCTCACTGCACGGAGTAAACAACAGCAAGAGGGTATTAAGTATGCGGGAAGTAATGGCGCTCAATCAGAATTTGCGTATATATTCAAATTTTGGAAAACAAACAGTAGTCACTGGTGCAAGCAGGGGGGGGAGACCCTACACAAAACCCCTCAATTTTAAATGTAAAAAGGATTTTACACTTAAGACTCATACAACAAAGTCCCGCGCACACAGATTTAAGTTTCAACAAGTACAGTACTCATATATGTAATTTTACGAAAAAACAATGATCCAACGTCGATTCTTTAAATTTTGATGTGTCACTTCTTTTATTAGATGTTCACACCAATAGAAATTGACAGCCAGCCGACACGTGTTTCGTTATAGGTCAATACAATCATAGACACTATAACTCTTCAGGGCTGGAAAAATACAAAAAATGAATGGCCTATAGTGAGTATGTAACAACAATAAAAAGTCACAAAAACCAAAATTGAATGTGTACATTCTCCACATTCCAAAGCATAACACCCGTCATAAGGAACCCAAAAGAAAGTGGTTGTATCTGGTTAATACAAACAGAAAGAGTAGCAATCAGCTACTACGGTCGCGGTTAAAAACATTGAAGCTCTTAATGTAAAAAAGGATAAACTTGTATGTCAATTACTTAAAACAAGTATAAATTATTGTAAATATTTTTAAAGTGGACAGACACCCGTGAAAAAATTCACACAAAAAATATAAAAAGGCATACTAGTAATCGTAATGTTTTACGTCCAAATCTGTCAGCAGAATTCATCATATAATTAGAAAACATGTCAGAGTGCGTTCCGAAAATGTACGAATTAAGAACACCAAAGGCTATATAATTCTCTCATTGTACATGAAGGCGTGATATCAGACAACCGCATGCCACTCCCATCAGTGTGATGCATAATACAAGAGTATTAACAACGATACCTCAATGGCTGAATCTCTATCTTTACGCAATAGACTTAGTCCTACAGTTCCTAGAACTACTAAAAGTGACACATGGCTTAACTCACCCAACAGAGGCTTCTTTAAATGTGGTTTCTGTGGAGTGTGCAGGTGGGCTAAACATAAGACAAAAAATTTTAAAGGTTGTGACAACAAAACCTATGAGATTCGAATGAACATTAACTGTTTAACTAAATTCGTCATCTACATTATTGAATGTAAATGTGGACTCCAGTATGTGGGTAGCACCATTAGGTGCTTGAAAGAGAGGATTGGGGAACATGTTAGAGCCCTTTTACAGCAAGATGCTAGATATCCGGTGGCAATTCATGCTAGTATTTGCCACGCACAAGGTCCCAAAAAAGAATTTGCCTTTTTTGGAATTGACCATATCCCTATGGATACTAGAGGTGGTAACAGAGAGCTTCGCCTCAGACGTGCTGAAGCTTTCTGGATCATGAGACTTCATACGGTGGGGCGGGGTCTTAATTGCGACCCTGAGATGCAATTTTTTCTGGGGGACTGATGCACTATACTCAGAACTCTAGTATAAATTTTCGGATTACATGATGACACTTCTGTAAGGTTTACCCTGCACCTGTTTGTTGTCTCTTATTTGCAATACTATCCTTTCTGTATGAATGATAATATACTATATATTTGTTGGGTTAATTTTGACTGAAGGGTGAATAGGTGCTCTTATTATTCACCCTCACTTACTTTGGTTTCAATGGATACGTTCAATATGCGCATTATTATTAGGCAAGTATATGTTGTAATACCCTCACTTACTTTGGTTTCAATGAATACGTTTAATATGCGCATTATTATTAAGGCAGGTATATGTTGTAATACTCGCATTTACCACTTGCCGTTGTGATTCTTATTATTTATATTTTTATTTTTATAAATTTTGGTTGTCGTTTCATTGCCACATACACTCTGTGACGGATTATCGCATGAGCGTTGTTATTTGACTGTGTTTTCAATTGTACATTTCATGTTCCTTTCGCTCACCAAAGTAATGTTTTTTGTGAGTTCATTTCCGAATATTGGTTGGAAATGCGATCCTCTTCCTATTAATATGAACAGCGGTTCATCTAACTGCTGATTTCCTTTCCTTTCCTCTCTCCTTTACTTTAGTTAACTTTTCTTCAATTGGTATGTTCGGCTTGGTGTCTGTGGACAGACCTTGTTCGTTGTAGGATTTAAGAATTGGGACCTTGAGTGTCCGTAGCAGGAACTTAGTCCGTTTTCTATTATTGTGAACCATTACGGAGGTTCACGCTCTAGCTTTTTTGCTTACCGCCAGGATTGTATAAGTTGGACTTCCGGGGCACGTTGGGGCTACTTCCGGGTCGGGGACGCCTGCTACAACGAGGGTGATTGTACCCAGGTAATCACGCCAGCCCTTCCAACTTTTCAAGCGTTATATGTAAACTAGCTGACTTAAAATTCCTTCGCGCAGTTGGATATTGATACCTAATTTTACTCCCATATTTCTTGTCTTATAGAAACTGGAAACCACACGTACCCATGTGGTATTCCGTCACGAATGTGATCTGAGAATATATATTTTGGACCCATATACTATTGTTCTTTGGATAGCACTAATGTGCATTACCTGAGCGTCCCCTATATAAAGGGCATTTGGATACTTACGGGTAAGAGACTGTCGTCGTGAGTGAAGGTGTGACTGATTTTACTGTTGGGGTCATTTATAATTGATCTGAATAGTTGTACAGATTGGGCTGTGGGGGTTAGATTTATCGTTTGCATGGATACTTGGTTGCGTTAAATGTTTGGACTTCGAATATATTGTGGGACTAATTATTTGACTCTTTGAAAATTTGAAGTGGAAATGCTTATATTGCATTTTGAGTTTTGGTGAGATTCGGTGTTTGATGAAATCGTTTACCGTGCCATTAGGTTCTATCTGTGGCTACATCCTTAAATGTGGATTACGTAATTATATCTTGACAGCATCGTTTTGTCGTCATCGCGATAATATTGGTTACCCTGCCGGGTTGGAATTATCACCGGACTTGGGGTGAGCTACTTTTACTATATATGAACATCCGCTATGAGAGTTACGTATTGCTTTCCTGACAATTTTTACCAACCAAAATTTGCGCTTTCCTTTCTCTTTCTCCTTTACTTATCTTTACCTAAACAGCCCTTAAAAGATAAAGATTCAGCCATTGAGGTATCGTTGTTAATACTCTTGTATTATGCATCACACTGATGGGAGTGGCATGCGGTTGTCTGATATCACGCCTTCATGTACAATGAGAGAATTATATAGCCTTTGGTGTTCTTAATTCGTACATTTTCGGAACGCACTCTGACATGTTTTCTAATTATATGATGAATTCTGCTGACAGATTTGGACGTAAAACATTACGATTACTAGTATGCCTTTTTATATTTTTTGTGTGAATTTTTTCACGGGTGTCTGTCCACTTTAAAAATATTTACAATAATTTATACTTGTTTTAAGTAATTGACATACAAGTTTATCCTTTTTTACATTAAGAGCTTCAATGTTTTTAACCGCGACCGTAGTAGCTGATTGCTACTCTTTCTGTTTGTATTAACCAGATACAACCACTTTCTTTTGGGTTCCTTATGACGGGTGTTATGCTTTGGAATGTGGAGAATGTACACATTCAATTTTGGTTTTTGTGACTTTTTATTGTTGTTACATACTCACTATAGGCCATTCATTTTTTGTATTTTTCCAGCCCTGAAGAGTTATAGTGTCTATGATTGTATTGACCTATAACGAAACACGTGTCGGCTGGCTGTCAATTTCTATTGGTGTGAACATCTAATAAAAGAAGTGACACATCAAAATTTAAAGAATCGACGTTGGATCATTGTTTTTTCGTAAAATTACATATATGAGTACTGTACTTGTTGAAACTTAAATCTGTGTGCGCGGGACTTTGTTGTATGAGTCTCACTGCACGGAGTGCCTGGCATTACACACTCTGTCAGTGAGGAACTGGCATTGGAGTAGGGAGGCACACGTCAGCGCAAGGAAAACACAGAAACTAAATTATACTTCAGCAGTCTGTTGTTTAGATAAAAAGTGCAATAAATTAACACTTAATTAATTGTATACACATAGAATGTCTCAGTCGCGGCTTCCTATAGAAAATAAAAGATTGGTTACAGTTTGGTTTAACACACATAGTAACAGCATTTTAAAATGTCGATGTACATTTCACTAATGAAATACATCAATGATGCCTTGCTCTTTTTGTGCCTGTGGCTATGAGAGATGACCTCTTGTTGAGTTGTCCGTGGGTGTGAAATGCTTCCTGATGATTTGTTGTAGGTGGGTTTGCACCCGCAGAATGTAGCAAGGTAGCTGGTAGAGGTTGGGTGTAGCATAAGAGAGATGACCTGAGCATATTGCGAAAGAGGTTAGGAGAGAAGCCATGTTCTAATTCTTCATGTGATTGTGAGAGCTTCCTGTTCACATTATTGCATGTACATATACATTGTTGCATGTAGATGTAAGAAATGCTTTTTACAGTGGTTGCCCTGGTGATGGCTGCTGTGAATCTTCTTTTTGGGTTTAGAATGTGGTGTGCAATAATCTCCTTGTTGTAAAAAAAATGTACGTGTTGTTATTCATGTGGAGCACCCAGCTGGTAACATTTGGGGGCGTCTATTTTTTTTACCATGTATCCATTTGGACGTCTTCTATCTAGGTCGTCCCAGGTTGTCTGTTCTGGGCTCAAACACCGTTATAGTGTTTATTTGGAAAAGATGCGTCATGTTGCTTTTTCTCTTTCTTTTAATTTTTCCCACATGTGCTGCATAATCAGGGACGATGTGCTTTTATTTCGTGCTGTTTGTGGTCACCTGTAACATCTTGGAATGGAAAGTGTGTGCTTTTTCTATGAACGTGTCAGGAGCTGGTCAGTAGCAAAACTAATGCTGCTGTATTAAGGTTTATGGTTCAAATGGCGCATTTTTAGAAATATGCTACCAGTGGCTTCTCTTCTGCTAAGGCAGAGGAGCTTTGCCACACTGCTCTCAGAGCACTGCAACAAGGACAAATAAAATGATAATAACATATTGGTATTATAATTTTATTTTTCTGCATGGAGCCAGGTTGAGGCAAAGCGAGGCTGGGCTGGTTCACAGGATGAGTAGTATGGGCACTACTAAGTGTGCATGACGGTTTGCCCGGCTGTCTTGAGCTGGCCAACCAGTCATGCGCACTTAGCATTTCTCCACCCAGCAGTGTTGTACAGCCAGGTGGAGAACTGTCCCAAGGCCCCCAGGCACTGCCTTAGCGACCAAACAGGCAGCTCAGACCACACACAACGTTACTCTCATGCTTGTGATAGCAACATCGTGATTGGCTTAGAGTAGCCTAGGAGCTTCCTACTTCCGGGAGTCAGGATGAAGAGAAGAAGATGGAGGAGAGGTGAGTGTTTTTTAGGTTTCACCTCGCGTCCATGCTTACCATCTTGGTATTAGAATGAATGAAGGAATATTTGTACATCAGGCTCTCTGGTCTTTTTGTAAGACTGCAAAATGGACCTTTGCTGTCTGACTGTACACACTTCGTCAGGTAGCATTGGTGAGCCACTGGTAAGCAGAAGGTGTGATATCGAGCTGTCGTTAAGGGAAGTTATCTTGTTGTCCTCAACTCTAGTTAACAAAATACCAGCAGTAAACCACAATATGGCACTGACAAGACCCAAGAATACTTCAAATGTCCAGGTTTCAAGTTTTTGTGTTCCTATGGATATAATTATCTACAATAATTACAGTTTATACAAATCATCGCCTACTACTCAAACAAAGCTTAAAGACACAAAAACCCAAACAATTTACACATGCCAACATTTTGGTCACACTTGCTAAAGTTCTCTTGGATTGGTATATGGACATTTCAGGGAGTGGACAGGGGTCCTAATTTTTATCCTACGTGCTACATCACAGGCAAGGTCAGAATGGGAACATGTCATTAGACGTGACAAAGCCAATCAGCAAGTTATTCTGCAAGTGGATTCCCCTTCCTTGGCCTGCTGTATATCTGCATGTCTTTATTACTCACTAGAGTACCTTTGTGCAGAATATATGTCGCAACGGTTATAAGAAATATACTTATACCATTAACACAAGCAAACATTAGAAAAGTGTATGAAATAAACACATCAAACATCATACAGACATAACAAGGACCCCCTGCCTATGAGTCAGCCTTCATAATAAAGGGCATTGCCATTTCTCTCCTACAGTGAGCGTGGTATCTCCTGGAGCAGTCCACAGGTGCCCCTGAGCTTCCTACTAAAATCAGACAAAACTTCCTCTGGACCGACTCACCTGAATCAAATTGTTCCACTCTGCTATTTAGCAGAATAACAAAGCCTTTTGCACTAATTCACACAATGTGCAAATGCACTGAAGCGAGGTCTTGGTTCTCATAACTAGCATGACAATGTATGCTGTAGAAAGTCTGATGGATATAGTAAACATACGGAGGACTAAAGAAAGCAATTGTTTGCTCCTTACCCATACAGGTTTAGGAACATTAGTACATAGACGTCAGGAATAAGCCCAATATCATAACACATGAAGCTAACATAGTACACAGGAGGCTAGTCTATATATAGAAAAAAGGTGAAAAGTCAAAAGATCAAAGTGGCCATGCATGATAGAAATGATGGCGTTGAGAAGATAAATACAACATAACATCTTGGAGAGAGTTATTGAAATGGATTTTCTCCACAAATTCATGAAATATATTTTACTAAAATCAATCAAGGGGAGTCATAAAAAGAAACAATGATTAATATTTTGAAGACCGATCATACACAAGGCCTGATTCACAAAGGTAACTAACACTTTTGAGTAAGTTTACATTTTTGAGTACATTTACTGATTTTCGGTATTCACAAACTGCACTTTTGTAGTAACATAGGGCCCGATTCACAAAAGTAATCTGAGACAAAATCCTAACTTTCCGACTTTCGGTATTCACAAAATACATTTAGGAGTACTAAAGTTAGGAATCCCAACTTTAGTACTCCTAAAAGCCCTTTGTGAATACCGAAAGTCGGAAAGTTAGGATTTTATCTCAGTTAAACTTAAGACCAAAACTTAAGTTTAACTGCGACAAATTCCTAACTTTACAACTTTCGGTATTCAAAAAGGGCATTTAGAAGTACTAAAGTTAGGATTCCTTACTTTAGTACTCCTAATTGCATTTTGTGAATATCGAAAGTCAGAAAGTTACAATTTTGTCTCAGATTACTTTTGTGAATTGGGCCCATACATTGTTGTGGTAAGCCCAGCACTACTCATGGGCAACTACTGGTACTACAACACTGTCTCATACAAAAATAATGGAGGTAGGGACATACTACAAAAGTGTACGTTACTACAAGAGGGTAAGTGACCACAGAAGTGAAGTTTGAGAATACCAAAAAGTAGTAAACTTAACCAAAAGTGTAAATTAATACAAAAGTGCAGCTTGTAAATAGCTCTTTGTAGTAAATGTTGTACTACAACAAACCTTACTACAAAGTGCAGTCTGTGAATTATGCGTATAAAGTATAAACGCATCCCTTTTTATCAATTTCTTCTCAACATTCATGATTCATTCCCATTGGTAGCCCACATACTCTCATATTCATAAAATAAATATAACCGTGGGATCCTCTAGATTGCCTAAATAGCCTTGCACAGATTCCGATATGAATGCTATTTCATACTGGTTGGAATCTAAACATTCCTAGGCAGTGGGGCGTGTCACAGGTATTATGAATCCCCATGAATTTATAAAAAAAATTGCGTCTGGACAAGGCTGGGCTCGGCCACCCCTTTTCGTCCCTTTATCCATTCAATTGGAATTTGATTATGAGACACTGATGAAACGCCTCTAACCTCTGTAGGTTAAGAACACATGAGGAAAAGGAAATATTTTGTCTTATCCTGTAAGGAACCGATAATATCTGTTTCCATCACAAACTTTCTGACAAATGCCATAGGTGTGCTTAATAGTGAAATTGAGTGTGTTAAGAGAGGCTGGGGGCCACAAAAAAGCACTTTTGGCAAACTCGGCCTCTGATGTTATGGCCGGCCCTTCTAAGTCTGGACATAGCATGAGTAGTAAGCCATCAGATTTTAATCCAATCCGTGTGTGCTTAATAGCAACTCTACGATTGAAATTATTATCAATCAGATGGAAAGTGCTGAAAATGCAAGTCTCCCTCCCCAAAAAAGGCAAAAAGGAATGAGCTGTCGACCAATATACGTGCAAAAAAAGCCCCTAAATGCTGGTGAAGCCTTGACAGATCTTGAGCTCAATGTGGCGTCCCTCAGCAGCCAGGGGAAGGATACTTATGGAGTTGTTCCACTGCAGAGTATGTATATTAACTCCCTTGAGATGGCTCTGGCCAAAGTTTTTGCTGGGATAATAATGATTCTCAAGAATATATACTCTTTTCTAAGAGTCTTAATAGAACAAAAAGCAATTGAGGTGGCAGATAAAGATTCTGGACCTGTGAATCTTCCATAGTTGAACAGACTACTGCATGTTTCTTCATCCCAGGTTGGAACTAACGTTGAGATGACTTTTGATCATCTGGGTGATAAGATGCGTAGAGATGGTAAACAGACAAAATATCGACTAAAAAATATCGAATGGACATAATATCGAGTCCAAAATATAGGCTGGACAAAATATCGAATGGACAGAATATAGACATCAAAAATATCGTTTTGAAGGTAAGTAATGTAATATCGAATTTCAAAATATAGATAGTGAAAATTTCGAAGTACATAATATAGGTTAATTAAAATATCGATAATTTAATAATATCGAATTTTCATAGTGTATTTTATGTGTTAAAAGTGTTTATTTATGTTATAATGTAATTTAATTAATGAAGTTAATGTTATTTAAATTTTGCGTAATTTAATTCTGTAGCGGGTTGTGGGTTTATAGGGGAATAGGGTGGGAAGTAATTTAATTATAATTAATTAAATATGTAAATGTATTTATTGATATTTGTTTATAATTAATTGTTAATTAATTTTTAATTTGTAATTAATTAAATATTACTTGTCAATTAATTTTATTTAATTGAATAATTGATAATTATGTTAATTTAACTAATTTATTTTCTGTAGCGGGTTGTGGGTTTATAGGGCAATAGGGTGGGAAGTAATTTAATTATAAATAATTAAATGTGTAAATGTATTTATTGGTATTTGTTTATAATTAATTGTTAAATAATTTTTATTTTGTAATTAATTAAATGTTAATTGCCAATTAATTTTATTTAATTGATTAATTGATAATTATGTTAATTTAACTAATTTATTTTCTGTAGCGGGTTGTGGGTTTATAGGGGAATAGGGTGGGAAGTAAATTAATTATAACTAATGACATATGTAAAAAAATTTGGGGTATTTATTAGATTGTAATTGTTAAGTAACTTTTTAATTACTAATTAATTAATTGTTAATTTGTAATTAATTACTATTAATAGATAACTAATTCTAATGATTAATTTAAATTAGTATTTGTAATTAATTAATTATTATATTATATTACATTGGTTATTACTTTTAATTATTTTTTATAGATATTAATATATATATCTTTTTAAATAATATATGAAGTATCTATTTTCCCTACTGTTGCACTCACTGGAGTGGGAATAGTAATTGTTACCCCTACGCTATCCAACGCTTTCCCTACTGTTGCACTCTCTGGAGTGGGAATAGTAATTTTTACCCCTACACTATCCAACGCTTTCCCTACTGTTGCACTCTCTGGAGTGGGAATAGTAATTTTTACCCTACGCTATCCAACCCTTTCCCTACTGTTGCACTCTTTGGAGTGGGAATAGTAATTTTTACCCCTGCGCTATCCAACGCTTTCCCTACTGTTGCACTCTCTGGAGTGGGAATAGTAATTTTTACCCCTACACTATCCAACGCTTTCCCTACTGTTGCACTCTCTGAAGTGGGAATAGTAATTTCTACCCCTACGCTATCCAACGCTTTCCCTACTGTTGCACTCTTTGGAGTGGGAATAGTAATTTTTACCTCTACGCTATCCAACGCCTTACCTACTGTTGCACTCTCTGGAGTGGGAATAGTAATTTTTACAATTCCGCTATCCTACGGTAATAATATCGAATATTTTTTAATTATATTATGTTACTGTATATATATGTTTTAACAAATATGATTGTAATTTTTTTTAACTTTAATTAATTATTTAATTATTATAAGGTAATATAAGTATTTTTAAGTATATTTTAGTAATTAATTTTTAATATTAATTTAATTTAACATTGTTTTTAATAAAGTCGATATTTTTTTAACTATATTTTTGTAAACGATATTTTGTACTCGATATTTTTGTACTTACCTGTTTGTAGATACAAAGTCGATATTCTGCCTGTCGATATTTTGTCGCCGATATTTTTGCTAGTCGATATTATGTCCCTCGATATTATGTCAGTGATCCGTAGAGATCTGTTGAACTTCACATCAGGCTCCAGCTCCCAGTGCAATAACATCTCTCACACAAGCAATAGCTTAGTAGCTGGGCACAATGGAAGAAACTGAAGTCACCTACCTTTGGGCCATGATGGGACACGGAGGGATGATTGCATGGGAAAGGATCTACACCATAGAGCAGCCAATAAAGTCTTACAGTTAACGCCAGATGCCACCCCATACGTGATAGTTCTTAAGAATGTCCCGGTTTTAAATCAGGCTGAACATAACTCCCACTGAATAACATGGTCATACATTGTCAAAGTCAACAGACTTATTTAGCTGTTTCAATAATGTAATTAATGTGCAAACGGTCTCAGGGATAGGAAATACTCAAAAAGAGGAATCGGGGACTGTGTAGTTGTAAGCATCAGGAATGCTTACATTGTAGGGTCTCTGCTGTAACATAGGTATATTAAGGTGGTCCAGTTGGGGCACTTTTATAGACCAGCCATTATAGGTCCCTCTAATTATCTCAACCATCAGGTATCTGTACAGAAGTCATATGTAATTCCAACATATAACCGCTTTACACCTCTTGAACAGGTAGACTGATGGTTGGGTATGGTGCCACCACTAGTGGCTGCTCCTCAAAATAGTTGTATGTGGAGTATGGATCCTAAGGCAGTTCACAGTGGATGATCACTATCTGGGAAGGGGTGTCTGGACCCAGGGTCTAAAAGCCTCTGTATTAATACTGAAAAAACGACAGACCGTTCTAATTGTGAGGTCTAGGAGCCCAGACGATATGATCCTTAATAATGTAAAACCTGCTGTAATAACAAATGTGGCTACAAACTGTGGGTTAACTTTAGATGCTGATTCTAAGTCGGATGGACTAAAATATAATTTTTTATATTTGACATTGAATGTGGCTGGCGTACCATAGCAAGGTAGAGACTGCTGATTGGTATGATCTAGTTTAACATTTTCACATAATCTATTTACAAGAGACATGGCCCTGTGAAGCAGTTTGTAAAGATGGGTTTATATCAATACATACACCAGCTTTTCACTGCAGAGGGGGTCATCATAGAGGGTGCTTGCTAAAACTGACCTCTACCACTCTAGATAGGAAGACCCATAAAATCTATCTTGATTCTTCACGTTTTCAAATTATTACATTTTGGCACAAGTCCAAGGAAACACTCATCTGGTTAAATTTTTATAACAACTTCATATCCAGTAATACAGAGATAACACTTTTGCTTGATCAACCCCGTAGAAAGGTTCTAAATGAGTTTGATAATGATTCTATTGCCATCTGGGGGAAATGTTTATTGTAGATTATGTTCAAATCTAAGTAACTCTATATGTGAGATACCAAGACTTGATGCTGAGGAATATTCTCATTTTGATCATATTTTGTGAGATATTTTTAGTTTTATTCTGACCAAGCATTTCCTTTTCCTTGATCTAATTCCTATCATTACACAAGGACACTCCACTTACAATGGCAGAGGTCAAGGCAACCTTATTAATTTTATAGCTCTCCCATTGCAATATAACCATAAGGCTATGGATTTTCCAATACTGCGGAACTGCATGAGTGATCATAATCCTGTGACAATATCTTAAGATCTGGGCAAGGAAAGGTACCATTGTACACTCACTACTGCCCCAATTGTATCAAATAAAAACAAGGGACTTCTTCGTAAGTGCGCTACGGTAGAAACAGGGTGTTTGTTAGAAGATCTTGTAGTGACAAATGGGGTACAGATACTGGCTTGTATCAGGATAATGAGTTTTATGGATAATGTGTTGTAGTGCGCGAACATGACCCAGGAGGGTATCAGAGCGTTTCACAGTTGGGGTAAGTAGGATACAAAAGTGGGCAAGAGCAATCGTTACAATTAGGTTCAAGACGAGAGCATGCTATCGGTACGATTCAGAGCATATAAAAACAAGTCCTGACAGATCCAATAATAGAGAAGAACAGGCAATGTACACAGTACCAGTAAGATCCTAGCCTGCCACCACTATTAATTACCGGATTACACAAATGTAAAAGTCAACGATCAGGTAATGAGAGAAAAACCTTCCATAAATAGCATACGAAGATGTGCAATGGCCTGCTCACCCTGCTAATCCCAGGAGTACAACTGTGTAATGGACAATTGTATCATCAGAGTGGAGGGCAGTATAGAAGCAGCTGAGCCAAGGACTTTAGAGCAGGAACTTCAGCATTAGGATTTGTTCACTTCTTTTTTTAAAGAAGCGGTGGAAGGGATTCAATGGACTTCCGGTGGAAGGGAGTTCCAAATCTTTGGGACCATGCCAGAGAATGTTCTGTTACTCGTTCTCTTTTTGTAGAAAATGTATGGTTTCAGGAACGGTGAATTTGCGCTTTGAGACGGACAGCCACCCCCTGATAATTCTAATTTGTGAGCCAGATAGATGGGGGTCTTGAAGTGCGGTGCATTGTGAGTCAAGCAAGCGATCTTTAGTTGTAATCTAGCTTCGCAAGGTAGCCAGTTTAGGGATTTTAAGGCTGGGGATATGTGATCATTACTTTTTGTACCAGTAATCAATCTGGCTGTGGCATTAATGAAAGTCAAAAGTGGAGCCACGTTTTGTTTGGGGAGAGAACAGAGCGTGGAACTACCGAAGTCTAGCCTTGGCAATACTAGAGCTTGAACCGCCCATTTGAAGTCATCCTGTGGGAGGAATGGTTTGAGATTCCTTAGTAGCCTCATCTGGTGTTTAGCACCCTTGGTTGCATTGCTAATATGACCCTGCATGTTCAGGTGCTTGTCTAGGGTGATTCCTATAGATTTAGCAGACTCGATAATGTGGTGGGAGCAGTTGACGGCTGAAAGATGATGCATCCAGAGGTTAATTTTGGGGGCGTGGTTAGGGAGAGCAATGAGAAGAAATTCTGTTTTGGAGGTGTTGAGCATGAGATAATTTTCAGTGAGCCAGTTTTGGGTGTTCATCGGGATGGAGTTGAGTGAAATGAAGTCTTCCGGGGAGGAGACTTTCAAATAAAGTTGGGTGTCATCCACGTACATGTGAAGGGAATGCTCGCTGAGTTCAGGGCATTAGCTAAAGGTTCCAAGAATAAATGGAAGAGTATGGGTGAAAGGATGGACCCTTGTGGAACCCCCATCAAGACTGTAGACGGCTGGGATAAGGATTGATTCACTTTGACTCTTGAGATCTGTTGCGGAGAAAGGAAGCAAACCACTGCAAAACCCCACCTGATAGACCCATCCTGTGTTCTAGCATGGAAAGTAATTTGCTTAACAGTATCAAAGGCAGAAGATAGGTCATTTTGGTTTAGCAACTTTAAAACGTCATCCAAGATGTGAGTGAGTGCAGATTTTGTGCTTTGGTCTCTCCGAAAGCCTGATTGCAGTTGATCCAACAGTTGGAATTTCTCAATGTGAACACAGAGTTGAGATTGTACACACTTTTCTAAAAGTTTCGCCAGCGTGGGGATGTTGGCTATTCAGATCGGAACTGTCTGTGTTTGGTTTTTTTAGAATTGGGGCTACACCCCAAGCGAATGTAGGGGGCATTTAATGGTATCTGTCAAACTATTAAATGGCATTTGACATCTGGTCGGTTGTGGATGCAGCTCTGGTCCATTTTCTGGCTCATATGCATGAGGAAGTGATAGGTTGTATAAGGTATTGAGGTAGTGGGGAATGTACAGATTCCCACAATATGAACCATGGTGTCAGAAAAGGGTGTGTGCTGGCCCTGTTTCTCTTTTATCTATATATCAATGATTTGGACACTTTTTCTAATATTGTTGAGTCAGACACCCCTTGGGGCGGGGTGTTGAGAAAACTCCCTGCTCTGTTATATGCAGACGATTATGTTCTCATGTAAAAAACTGGGGTAGGGTTACAGAAGCTGTGAACAGATTTGTGCTATTCATGAGTGAACTGTGATTAATGACAAACACTGCCAAGACACATTCTATGGTCAAGGGCATACACACACGGATCCCAAGTCGCACTTAACAGGGAAGACTCGTATGTACTGATCTAGGGATTCCATTTGATCATAAAGGCACTTGACATCATTAAATTAAGCTTAGAAATGCCCAGTTTGATCAGACCACAGAGGCTATTTTTAGGTTTGCTGGGAAGCTGGGTTCTAAGCTATTGGATGTTATGATTAATATTTACATTGCTTGCTGTTGTTTCGCTATGATATATGGAGCTCGGGTTTGGGATTATTGTGATACTATCCCATTACAGGCTAATTAAAATGCTTTTCTGGGAAGGATCCTGTCTGTACCTAACAGTTTACCTATATTTCTTTGACACATGGAAATAGGCTTATTGACCTTGGAAGATTGCATTAGACTAGCTCCACCTAAGCTGTAGCATTTGGTTTAGTCTAAACATGAACCTTTCTAAACCAAGAAATTATTAATGAGTGTTTACAATTAGATAATGTCAATGGTATTCAGTGGCTAAGATATGTAAAAAAAACAGTTTGTTCTGTTAGGGAGATATGATGTATTTTGAAGTCTTCAACGTATCACCTCTATCACCAAAAATCAGCTAAAGGTAGATTTTCTGACTACATGTAGGCAACCAAGAAAGAGAGAAATGGGGAAGAAAAAAGTGTCTGCTTATATCCCATTAGTCGCCTCTGATTTTATGGAGCCTTCTCTTCTTTTTCCACTTCAACACCAGAGATTTAGTCTGATAAGGTTTTATTTATTATAGCCCATCTTTTGGTTTCTTATCCTAGTAAGGAATATCATCGATCTATCCTGGAGCCCTGTCCTTGTGACTCGAGCTCAGTTCAGTCTACACTCCATTTCTTTTTTGTCTGTAAACTGTATCCCATACCTAGGAAAAAATGTTTAGTCCCATTAATGAGGGCTTTGAATATCAGAAAGTGTAAGCCTGCTCTGCTTTACCTACAGCTATTACAATCAGAATACATTTGCATGCTGGTTATAATTTTATTACGTATCAATAAATGTTTCCTCTTTAGGGCAGAGGGGAGGGGGATACTAGGAGCTGGTTTAGGAGGTCCAGAGCCAATGCTACTATGGGTCAAATAATCAAAAAGGGGGCGGCTTCTGTTCCTGAGAAAACGAAAAAGATGTGTCTAACAGGTATTATTGGACCTACATCATGACAAAGGTCAATAGGACTGTCTCATGTTTCCCTCACACATCCCCAAAGGGATGTCATGCTTCATCATCGGGCAACCTGCTGCCTATGTGGTTCAGGCTGCAACCTAAAAATGGCCCGGTTTGTATCACATCAGGTAACGCAGAAATGTTGCGTTTGTGCGTGCCCCGGGTTTTGGTGCGCAGACCTTGCGTCTGCACCTACCCTTCTGCATCTACGTCCCTGGAATTGGGACCAATGCAGGGATGCGGATTCCGAAGGGTAGGTAGGACCCTAAACCACATAGACAGTAGGTTACACTTTAGGGGCACCATTATTGCATGTGGGAGTTCATTATAGATGTTGATGTCCTGACGAAGCGCCACGGATCCTTCAGACCAATGTATAGGCATGAAACATGTCAACAAATCACTGAGTGAGATACCAAGGGAGGCCTCCACCACACGACTATAGGGTATCTTCCCCACATATTCATCGCACACTGACTACCAGGGTTCCTTTTAGACCTTCAAGGTAGAATTAGCCTTTTATAGGTTTTCATAACTGACAGGGTGGTCTACTTATTAAAGGATAGTTTGGGACCACCCTTATCAGTTTTAACCCACAAACACACTACACTACTCCACCAAACCTGTCACCTCACTTGTTCGCATCATGCGGCATATCTAAAAAAGATCTTAGCCAAAGTGACCCTTCAGGGGACCCGGAGGGCATTGCAGCGCTGGACCGACGAGGATCAACACCCGATGATGAAGCATGACATCCCTTTGGGGATCTGTGAGGGCAACATGATACAGTCCTATTGACTTTTCTCATGCTATAGGTCCAATAATACCTGTTAAACACACCTTTTTCTTTTTCCCAGGAACAGATGCCCCCCTTTTTTTATTATAATTTTATTACTGCTGCTGTTAGACTGAGGAAATTGGTGGGGAAGTAATTTTCTAACAATGGTTTTAATGTGGAGTTTTAAGTTCTCGCTTTATGATCTTTGAGCACTTCTCTTTATCATGTTGGTTATATTTCCACAATTTACTTGGGATTTTGATTGTTGTGGAGAGTCGGACAGTTGAAACTTTGCACATGAATTGTCTTAGGATGTTTTATTTTTGTGCTTACTAGTTTTAAAATACCTTTTCTACTCCTTTTTAAATTGTTATGAAATACTGTATTTATTAATTTGTGACATTTTCATTGAAATACAATGTATAGTGATTGTTTTATATATTTATGCTTTCATGGTTTTAAACCAAGGAAAGCTTGTTGATGACGATGAGACCCCATGTAGATCAGCAATCAGTTGTTCTTAGAAAAAGCTAAATCCCAATAGAGTATATTGAACATCAGATATACATGTATAATCATTGCCTGAGTTATTGTAATTCCCTTCTCAGCAAATCATGCATACTCTGTACAAAAACACAAAATGCCCTTACCTTTCATACCAATTCCGCGATAAAGGGCTTAACTGGCACAGATTGGTGAAGCTCTCAATAAAACTTCCATAGCTTTCTCCCCACTTTATTACACACTTTCAGCTCTTTAAAATTATTACCTTCAATTGCATAAACATGGGCAGCTAAGACCTTGTTCTCAAATGCTTTCAATAGAGACCAGGAGTCTTTGCCATTTCACTTTGAAATGCCCTGGTAATTACAGGTCATGGGGCAGTGATGTTCTTTGTCGGTGGTTGTTAACTTGTTGTCTTCTGTGGACCCCCACTCAATCACTACTGGATGTCTGGGACCCCCACCTAAGCAGATCTATGATCTGAAACTCAAGGTAGATGTGGAAGAATACGGGACCTTATGACAAGGACAAAATGCTTTGAAAAGACATCTTTTGCGAATGGGTGACAGCTGAAGAAAATGAATACTAGTAGAAAATTCATGATTCTCTGTTCAGTCCAAGGACCAGCTGCGCTGCTGCAGTCTGAATACGTTGGAGTCTTGCAATGAGATAGGCAGGTAGATTTAGATCCAATTTGAGCAAATCAGGGGCTGCTCTCCTGTTTTCAAGAAGTTGGATAAGAACCAAAGAATCTTCCTGAGTTTTTGGACTAAGAAGAAAATGGTAGAAGTACGTTTATTTAAATATACTCCCTGAAGAGAAGTTGTGCTTCAAAAATAATGCCCAAATTGTGTGCCTGATTCCCTGAGCATGAGGATGGCTAAGACCAGTAAGCCAACAGTTGGAATTTCAGGAAGAAGAACTTCTAAAAAGCAGCACTCCCACTTTGTTAGTGTTCAACTGAAGAAAATAACATCTATCCCAAAGGCAATCGAGCACAATCAGCCCCTACTGAAGTTAAAAAGAGGACATGCCACCTTCAATGAGTAGGACAAGCGTGGTGTCCTCAGCCTGAGCATAGAAGCGCATGCCAAATGCAAAAATCAAAGTGGCTAACAGGGCAACGTAAATATTAATTACCAATGGGTTTGGAGTTAAATCATGTGTCATACCCCAACCATTTTTAAAAAGAAGATAAAAAAGAAGCCAAAGACACACTTTGAGTTCAACAATCTAAAAAAGAGTTCAACCATTCCAAGGTGCGGTCTCTCACCCTAATGTCTGCAAGGCAGTAAAGATCCCATTATGATTGTAGTTCAAATTGATCGGCAAACTCTTGAATTGTGAGGGAAAAAATGCTATTAGCCTCAATGAAAGCAATCAGAGAAACATTGACAATGATTTCCGTGGTGTTGGCCCACAAAGAAACCATATCACAACAAATAGAGGAGTGCCCTCTTAAGGTTGGTTACAACCTCCGGATTGTATGGTGCTATTATTGTACCCCGATTTTGGAACAACCTTTGTCCTTAGAAGACCCCTCACTCACCAACCTAGTTGGTGACATGCTTCATTATCGGGGTCCCACCTAGACAGCCGAATGCCATCTGTAGACACCTGACTACAGTGGAGCTGGTTTCGTAATTTGTTTATATGTGCAATTAACCTTAAGTGAGTGTGTTTAAAAGTTGTCCAATGCTACTCACTCATGGACTTTACTCCGGAGTGATTGGACAACAGTTAATATACAGTGGGACACCTTTGCCTAATTAGGTAGGCTTTTCGTGTCAAATGAAGAAGTGTGCTAAGATGAAAAAAGTTAAAATTGGTCTACATGTTTCAACCTATGTGTAATTATAAGGTTTTCGTCAGGACCAGAGTGTGGGAATCTGGGTGGTGTACACACCCTAAGGTGTACCCTGCCCTCGATTCCTCGGTGTCACAATCACAAAAATGTGATTTGTTTAAAAGGTGTTCTTCTCCTTGATTTCTGGAAAAAAACCTGTACAGAAAAAAGTGGGGAAAAAAAGGGGATGGGGAGAATCAAGTATACAATACAAGAGTGGTATGCTACTTGTTTCTTTTTGCACCTTGTGTCAAACTTGCTCATGACGTATACTCTCTCAGGAGAAGTTCAACTATGAATCATAACTGCTCACAGTCAAACGTGCTGTTTTTGGTATGACTCATAGCTATCACAGACAAACGTGTTGTTGAAACAAATACGGTCTGTGGTTGTGGTGATATCGTACTCACACGTAATAGTCGTATTGCATCATTCGCTACAACGTGTGGGTCTCATCTTAGCACACTTCTTCATTTGACACCAAAAGCCTACCTAATTAGGCAAAGGTGTCCCACTGTATTTTAACCGTTGTCCAATCACTCCGGAATAAAGTCCATGAGTGAGTAGCAATGGACAACTTTTAAACACACTCACTTAAAGTTAATTACACATATAAACAAATTACGAAACCAGCTCCACTGTAGTCAGGTGTCGCCGCACACCCAGATGGCATTCGGCTGTCTGGGTGGGACCCCGATGATATAGCATGTCACCAACTAGGTTGGTGAGTGAGGGGTCTTCTAAGTACAAAGGTTGTCCCAAAATCGGGGTACAATAATAGCACCCTACAATTCGGAGGTTGTAACCAACCTTAAGAGGGCACTCCTCTATTTGTTGTGATATATTAAGTCCAGGAGACCAGGAGTTCCCTCTCCATCCTTACAGTGGAAATACCCTTTCTCTCCCCTTTGTTGATCTATATCCACAAAGAAACCAGTCAGCCATAATATCGGTATCAGCGGTTGTCTTTTTTTTCTTCAGATGAGAGGTGACTAAGGCTTTCTTCCAAGAGTTCAGCACCTTTCCAGCAATTGACAATTGACAAAAGCAGGGCTTTCTTGCAACCCGACTGTGGATACACAAGAGTTGTCATGGCATCCTGCTTTTTTCATTTCAAGTGTGACCCAAGTGTTATGTGTAAACCTTAGCAGACCTGTCAATCAGGATTCGACACTCCATCAGCCCTGGACTCTGTGATGTCATAAGGGATGCTCACCGCCCAACCCTGCATAGTCGGTGAGTTTCAGAGGTGTCATCTATGCCAATTTAGGTCGATCTGCCAATCACAGTGACCCAATTTGTACATTCTGGGAGGAATTTATTCTAGTGCCTAATAATCGAGACCCAAATATTGTACAGTTAAGTATATATGGGTAAGTATAGGTTTACTATACTTAAAATCAAATATGTACCTTGACACCCCCACCCCAAGTTAGCACCCGGTGCAGTGGCACTGATCGCACCGCCCTAGAGCCGGCCCTGGCCAAACAGACCGGATACCACCTACAGGAAAAATGCATCACTAAAAGACATTTTAGTCCAAAGCCATTTCACAGAAGAGACAGCAGCTAGGAGAATACCTATTACAGGGTTCTATCCCTGCACTAACTGCAAGGCATGCAAAAATACTATTAAGGTAAAGGATTACTCAGTTCCAGGGAAGAAGTCAAACAAAATATCCGTAAATTTCTCAATTGTAACTCCAATTTTGTGGTGTATTGTCTGGTTTGTCTCCAATATATTGGAAGCACAATTCCTCCAGCGAAGAAACGTGTATTGGAGCACAGACGGGCAATACCCAATCTTGACAATTCATATCCAGTTGCCAGACACTTTGCTGAAGCCCATAATTCCAGAAGTGATAAGTTACGATATTTCTGTCTGGATCAGGTCCCATAGAGGGGAGGCGACAGAGTTAAATTATTACGACAGCTGGAGGCAAGATATATAATTGAGCTTCGAACTCTATCTACCTGAGGGCGAAACAGCGAGGAGGAACTCTGGTCATTTGTGGGTTGAAAAGATGTAGCGGACTATTTGCCCATTAAGGGCATAATTTGTTCGTAGGTCTTTCTTTTACACATATGTGCTCTTGTGAAGTGTGTTATTGTGTAAGGCCAAATCAGTTGCTCATCATTACAATGGGGACTGTAAGGACAAACTTATTTGATTGATGTGAATGTCAAAAATAGTTAGCGATTGACACAGTTGCTGGAAAATGGTCCATACAGGGCATAATTATGTGTATTGACTCACACCAATGTCTAACATGATGCAATGATGTAATTGCAATAGATGTTCTGCCCATCAAGGGCGCAAATTGTTCGCTGGTCTTTCTTTTACACATGGTGTCTTTGCTAAATGTGGTATTTCCTAAGGCCAATGAATTGGTTCTTCAGCAGAATGGGGACTGCAAACATAATTTTACTTGATTGATGTAAGTGTCAGCTGCTGGTAAAAGAGGCCCATACAGGGCGCAATTTTGTGTATTGACTTATACCAATGTTTAGATGGCGCAACAATGTAATTGGATCTAATGTCTATATGACCTCGAATTATTATCTAATATAATGAATTTCCAAGTTGCTATATCAGTGACACTCTGAATATATTTTAAACATCAGTTAAATCTCTATTGATTAGGGATAGATGTCATACCGGCAATATTTTATAGGTATGTTTTAAAATGGCAGACACGTTTATGCATAAGATATCACCCTTGTACAAGTCCTTTTATTATTTCCATGATGAATAATCAAACAATTATTTTCTTTTTTATTATAAGGTGAAAAAGTACGTGTGTTGACTAACATTGACGAAGGCCAGGTGGCTGAAACGCGTTTGTTAGTTTTTGCTGTCTGAGAAGCGTGAAATAAAAATTATATAATCAACTATGAGCCGTACTGCGCTGTCCTATGTGTCCTGTGACAACATTTTGCGAGTTATTTCACAGAACCGGCTTTGTGAACTGCGGCACCCATTATGCTGAGAGCGGAAAACTTCAGGCGGTACATCTAATTGGAATATATATATATATATATAGATAGATAGATAGATAGATGCGTGTGTGTATATATACACACACACACATATATATATATATATATATATATATATATATATATATATATATATATATATATATATATATCAAACAACAAATTGACCTGTCGCAACGGGAGCTCTGTTCCGGTGGGTGCACGCGAAGAGACCAGGGCAGTGTCTCTAATCAATCCAATACAAGAAAATGAATCGCGGCACACTTCTTGGGTTAACGCAGTTGTTTATTCAAACGTGACACAACACCTCCTACGCGTATATACATATATATATATATATGTATATATAATTTCCAGGTATACACCTATATGCACTTATTGTCACAATGTTTGGGTTCTAGATATTTAGGCCTCAATATTTTAGCCCGAGAATATGTTTGTCCTCAATGATCTAACCTAAAACGCTGAAGAAAGATAAACCTTCTGTGACTGAAATAGACAACAGATTATAACTCTTACATTATTATTAAGAAGATCACCAACCCAGAAGGCTGACGTTAGAATCAACCATGGCCACAAACACGTCTTCAAAGTAATTGGTAGATGTGCGCTACGTTAAAACGTTGTAACATAACATATCCCCCCCCCCACACACACACACACACCTCACAGTTCAAGCTTAAACCAATGAGCTGTATTAAAACATGTAAGAAGTGTTTCAGTGCTAAGATCTAATAAATTAAATAGATTCAGGGGCCTACAGGCCTATAGGAATGAATGGGAAATTGCATTTGCAATTTGCGAGTACCAATTGGTACTCACAAATTGTGCATGCAATTTCAAGGGTGCAAGGGTGTCAAAAGGACACCCTGTTGCACTCCTGAAATTGATCTGTGCACAAATGTTGCACATACACATGTCCCTAGGACATGTGTGTGCGTAACCTACAACTTTGAAAAATGCACTTTAGTGCATTTTTCAATGCTTTTGCAAATTACCATGAAGTTAAACTTCATGGTAATTTGCGACCCCTAGTAGCGAAATCGCTACTTCAAAGTGGTTTTTCCATTGCATTTAAGGTATCTCAAAATGCTATTCCTTAAATGCAATCGCAATTTGAGAACTCGCAATTAATTGCGAATTCTCAAATTGCGAGGGCCTTGATGCATTGCAAAAGCTAATTTTGCGATTGCAAACGGACGATTTTTGCGAATCGCACTATTTGCGATCGCAAAAAGCTTTGATGCATGTGCCTGTAAAACCTTTGTAAATCCTGCATTGCAGAAAATAGTATACTTTGTGAGAATGAAAAACCAAATATCAATATACTAAAATCAGCTTGTGAGTCTCAAATCTCCTTGCCACTCACAAGTTAACATTGTGATTTCTTGTGAATTGTAAAGAAAAACGATTAGCAAAGAGACGTTCTCTTTTTATCAATACTTCAGCTGCAGTGAAAGCAGTTAGCTGTCCCAGGGATCATTGCATGGTCCAACCTTTCTTCCTTTCGCAAAATATTCTTTTATGGGGTGTTGCAACCCCATCCCTTTGAAGGAAAGGGTTCCGATAATGCCCTATTACCTACTGGTAATCTTCATTACTCCTGGTCCCGTAGTCCTTGTCCCATTCATTACAAAGGGAGATAACCATCGCTCAGACAGAAAAAAGAACAGAGGAATTCTCGGATCACTACCCCACCCAATCCCACTGGTAGTACTTAACCAGTACTTCCCCAGCATTCCCCCTGAACTACCAAGCCACCAACAAAAAGGTCGCCAATCCGAGAGGGAGGGGCGTAATTAATGGGAGAAGGACAACGGGACCAGGAGGAATGAAGATTACCTGTAAGTAATAGGGCATTACCCTCAGGACCCTCCAGTCCTCGTTCCAAAGCCAGAAACCTTGCCATCCGAACCCTCAAGAACACTTGGGACACCACGACGAAAGCAGGAGCCCAAGCGACGCAAAAGGGGAGAACCACAGGAAAACACAACCAGGAGCACACAGTCCAAAACTCCCCAACCAAACAACAGGGCTGTACCCCCAGAACAAGCAGGAGACGACCATGGTAACCAAAAAAGCCAACCAATGGCGCTGACAACCACTGGGCAGCCAACCACACCGGGAACACTCCTGAAGCAACAACGGTGGAGGAGCCACCACCAAGGAAGCACCCTAGACTGCCCACAACGACAGTGAGGAGGCACCACAATGAAGAAGGCCCAAGGCAACTAGACACACCAGGAAGCCAGGTCCACACCAAGAGGGACACAACCAAGGACCGCAAGAACCAGCACCCCGGAACCATAAGCCACAAGCGGCACCAAGGAGGAAGCCCCCGACTGAAAACAACAGACCAGCAGGGCACCCAGGTCCCACTGACTCCATCCCCAAAAACCGCCAAGCGGAAGGGAACCAGCCAAGAAAGCGAAAAAAGCAAAAAACCAACCAAGCCAAAGCCGGATAGGAAGCAAACCACAGAGACCCCAAGCCCACGAGGAAGGTCTACGAGATCCAGAACCACCACCACACCCCACAGGGCACGAAAAGCCCAGGAGAACACCCACCAGACCAGAAGGCACCCATGCCCAGCACCCCAGGCAACCCTTCAAACCCAGCAGCAGCACCGACCTCTGACTTCTTCGACAGGCGAAGGGAAACAACAGGGCCCCCAAGCGGATGTGAAGCCCGGAAAGCAGCTAAAAAACAAGGCAAAGTCGCAAGGCGGCCCACCCCCTCAAGGCGGGCAGACGCCAGACCACACCGGCGCCACTCCAACGCCCCCAACAGCCAGGCACAAGCAAAAGGGGAACAAAGGAGCCAAAGAGACAGAGGTAGATGACCCTGCAGCAGTTAGACCACATACACCAAAACAAACGGCCAAAACACCCAGACAGGAACGAAAAAGGTAAGACAAAAACTACAACGCGGCAATACCCCAGGGAAGGCAGACACTGCCCTCCACCGCCTGCCCCCACCAACCTGCCCAGGGGTGCCCCAAAAGCCCAGCACAGAGCAACAGGGAAACCACCATCCATGCCACCAGACACAACCGGGGGTACCACCAGCGCAGCCCCAATGCCAACATCCACCCAAGGCCTGCTGCAGCCAGAGAGACAGACCATAGGCACAAGGTGAATCAGGGAGCCAACGGACGCTAAACCATAAGCCAACTGCACACAGAATTCTCAGGTAGTCTCCCATCCCGGTAGTAACCAGACCTGACCATTCTTAATCAGACAAGTTCAAGTGCTTTCAGGGTGATATGGCCATTGGCTCTCAAGCCCCCGCTGGTGGGTTAGGCCATTCAAGCAGCAGGGAGGCCAGGAACACCAATGGCCATACCCAGCTGGCAAAAAGTGCTAGACCCTTAGAAAGGCCATGGAAAAAAATGGAGGAAAACCGAGATGCGGTTCTCACCCCCGGGGCAGGCAGATTACACACAACACTGCCTACCCCCGCTAGCCAGCCCAGGCGCTCACCATAACCCTAGCACAGGACAACAGGCGAGCCACGCCTTTTCATTCTGTCTATGTTTTGTTTCTGTACTTATATGTACGCGAGAATGGAACACCTGGAGCAGGGAGGCTGGGGACACCAAACAGCCAGACCGAGCCACCGATAAAATGACAAAAGGAGATGTAAAAAAAACGCTATGCAGTACTCACCCCCGGGCAGACAGACATTCCACTGTCTGCTCCCACCAGCCCAGGTGCCCTGCAACACTCTAGCATGAGGCAAAAGCCAAACTGAGACACCGGTGGTGGGACACAAACCGGGGTATGCGAGGGATCCTTAACCCAAAGGCACAAGACCCTCCTCTGCTCCACAGTGCCTGGTCGACACCATGACCCGCCAAGAACTCCAGGGGCACCACCAAGTCAGGCACTAGCCTCCATCAAACTTCCAGCACATCCTCCCGCCCGGCCTGGCCAACAGGAGGAGGTGCTTCCGCAAACCGGAACCACTCCGCAGAACCAGGGCATCAGCTGCAAAGGGGTGGGCTGCAACCTCTGTGCCTTCTGGCAAGACCGGCTGACCAGGAGGCGCACAAAGAAACCCGTCAGAGACAGCCCAACTGCCAGACGGGGAATCCAGGAGACCACCACTCACGCCCAGCAGGAGAACCATCCAGCACAATCCTTGTCCCATTCTGTCGGCAGACAGAACAAAGAACTGGAGGAATGCTGGGTAAGTACTGGTTAAGTAATACCAGTGGAATGGGGAAGGGGTAGGGATCCCAACATTCCTCTGTTCTATTTTCTGTCTGGAGGATGGTTATCTCCACTGGTAAGGAATGGGACGAGGATTGGAGGGGCCTGGGGGTAATGGCACTTTGCAAATGCAATGAGGAGATAGAGGTCTGACATCCCTTGCAGGTGTCTATCTTTGTATTTGTTGCTGGTTGCAAGGATTCACAGAAGACTGTTAGCCTGATGAATACTAATGAAGCCGGATTTTAGTGAATCCTTGTGATCAGGTTCTTTGCACTAATTCACATTGATACATCCTTCAAGGAGCAAGGACGAATCACGGAGGCTGTCCAAACACAGCTGTGTGGCGTGACCTGGCCCAGGAGACATGTCCTGTTGTCCTAAAAGTGACTAGAAAGAAATCTCTCTCTATCCATACACAGAATAATATACTTCTATTAAGCGAAAAGTAGACGTGTGACTGATTAAATGCAAGAGTTTAAAAGTGTTTCTTACTTTGATAGTGTTGCACAATTGTCTGTGCTAATTAGTGGCAAAGCAAGGTTGTCATGGACCCTAGTGCAAGAAAGAAAATGGGGATACCTAGCCTGGTTTGGTAGTGAAAAGTAGTCATCAATAGGGGTGAAAAAAGCTCATCACACTCTCCAGATCACTGGTGCCCATGCACCTGCTACACAATTGATAGCTAAGACCCTGATGCTAAGTAGTCCCTCGTCCCAGCTTTTATTAGACAAATTGAAGTGAGGCACTGAATCGCTCAATGGAAAGGTTTCACCAACATAGAAAACACTCACAGTGGGGTATTCATGGAATTAAAAGCAACTTTTATACACACTATCATCTGTATGAACAAAAACTGCTTTCTGCTAGGAGTTACTAACTTAGGGCCCAATTTATATCCTGGGGGTAAGCATACTCTGTTGCAATAGTAATGGAGTATGCTTACAGCCAAGATAATAGTCCACACTTCCGATTAGATATGGGCGGACCACAGGTTTAATCACGGTGGAGTCTACTCCGTCTCTGACGTCATTAAACTCCTCTGAGGCCCTGATTTAGATGAGCGGAATTAGAGGTAATTTTTCACTTTAACTGCCAGGAAAGCCCTGGTTGTAAAGAACAGTGAAAACTGCTACATGCTCCCCTCACCATGGGAGAGGACCATACGCCCATAGCAGGAGGAGCATTTTCAAAAAAAAAATCCTGTTTTAAAAAGACAACTGTTTTGTGCAGGGCTAAGTCATGTTGAGGGAGCCTTGCAACAAACAGCAAAATGCACTGACAGGAACAGCCATGACGGCGTTTCCTGGCAGTGCTTTATAAATGACCGTCAGCTTGGTGGTCCTTTTTATTAGGTCTCGCCTGAGCCAGCGCGCATGCGCGGCTCTGCGAGACATTTAGTAAAGGCTTTGGAACACACGCTCGTGCCTGTGCTTTTATTTTCTTCACCCGCTAATGGCCTTTGCGTGCTTCTTTCTAAGAAAGACAGCACACAATTGCCAAAGGCGGGTGCATGTCCCGCCTTCTCTCTGCCCTGGCCTAGGGTCCTTAGGAGCGAGTGCGGCTTTCCACCCTCGTCATGGCTCATTAAGCACAGCGTGCACTTTCAGCTCCAAACGCGGTCGTTTTCACTTTCGCGTACCGCGCTTGTTTTATTTATTTATTTACCAGAGTGCCGTAATGCCTTTCTGCACAGAATACCCCTCCCATCTCCCAAACATCAACCAGAACGATGCCTCGGCTTGTTTCTAATATTCGGCCTCTTTCTCCTCTCCCATATGCCCCCTTTGAGATCCTCCTCTCCTTCCGCATTCTGCCAGCACCCTCCTACCCAATAGTCGTCCACCACCACGTCCACCATCACCACTTCCACCACCACTAACACGTCCACCACCAATACCACCACCACGTCCACCACGTCCATCACCACCACCATGTCCACCACCACCATGTCCACCACCACCACCACATCCACCACGTCAGCGACCACGTTCACCACCACCACCGCTACCATGTCCACCACCACAACCACCACGTCCACCACCACCACGTCCACCACTACCACGTCCACAACCACGTCCACCACCACCACATCCCCCACCACGTCCACCACCATGTCCACCACGTCCACCACCACCATGTCCACCACCACCACGTCCACCATCACATCCACCACCACCACATCCACCACCACCACATCCACCACCATGTCCACCACCACCATGTCCACCACCACCACGTCCACCACCACCACGTCCACCACCATGCCCACCACCACCATGTCCACCACCACCACGTCCACCAACACATCCACCACCACGTCCACCACCATGTCCACCACCACCATGTCCACCACCACCAGGTCCACCACTACCACATCCACCACCACGTCCAACACCACATCCACCAACACCACCACTTCCACCACCTCGTTCACCACCACCACCATGTCCACCACTACCATGTCCACAACCACGTCCACCACCACCACATCCACCACCACGTCCACCACCACCATGTCCACCACCACCACGTCCACCATCACATCCACCACCACCACATCCACCACCACATCCACCACCACCACGTCCACCACCACCATGTCCACTACTACCACGTCCACCACCACCACGTCCACCACCACATCCACCACCACGTCCACCACCACGTCCACCACTACCATGTCCACCAACACCACCACATTCACCATCATATCCACCACAACCACGTCCACCACCACCACATCCACCACCACGTCCACCACCACCATGTCCACCACCACCATGTCCACCACCACCATGTCCACCACCACCACGTCCACCATCACCACCACATCCACCACCACGTCCACCACCATGTCCACCACCACCATGTCCACCACCACCACGTCCCCCACCACCACGTCCACCACCATGTCCACCACCACCATGTCCACCACCACCACGTCCACCACCACATCCACCACCATGTCCACCACCACCATGTCCACCACCACCAGGTCCACCACCACCATGTCCACCCCCACACCCTCCACCACCACGCCCTCCACCACTACGTCCACCACCACCACATCCACCACCACCATATCTACCACCATGTCCACCACCACGTCCACTACCACCACGTCCACCACCATGTCCTCTACCACATCCACCACGTCCACCACCACCACGTCCACCACCACATCCACCACCACGTCCACCACCACCACGGCCACCACCACCATGTCCACCACCACCACGTCCCCGACCACGTCCACCACCACATCCACCACCACGTCCACCACCACCACGGCCACCACCACCATGTCCACCACCACCACGTCCCCGACCACGTCCACCACCACATCCACCAACACCAAATCCACCACCAACATGTCTACCACCATGTCCACCACCACATCCACCACCACCACGGCCACCACCACCATGTCCACCACCACCACGTCCCCGACCACGTCCACCACTACATCCACCACCACGTCCACCACCACCACGGCCACCACCACCATGTCCACCACCACCACGTCTCCGACCACGTCCACCACCACATCCACCAACACCAAATCCACCACCAACATGTCTACCACCATGTCCACCACCACGTCCACCACTACCACGTCCTCTACCATGTCCACCACGTCCACCCCCACCATGTCTACCACCACCATGTCCACCACCACATCCACCACCACTACCATGTCCACCACCACCACGTCCACCACCACCACATCCTCCACCACGTCCACCAACACCACCATGTCTACCACCACCACCACATCCACCACCACCACGTCCACCAACACCACCACATCCACCACCACCATGTCCACCACCACCACCACGCCCACCACATCCACCACCAAGTTCACCACCACCACGACCACCACCACCAGGTCCACCACCACGTCAACCACCACATCCACCACATTCACCACCACCACGTCCACCACCACATCTACCACCACCACATCCACAACTACCACGACCACTACAACGTCCACCACCACGTCCACCAGCATGTCCACCACCACGTCCACCACTACCACATCCACCACCACGTCCAACACCACATCTACCTCCACCACCACTTCCACCACCACGTTCACCACCACCACCACGTCCACCATGTCCAGCACTACCATGTCCACCACCACGTCCACCACCACCAGATCCACCACCATATACACCACCACATCCACCATCACCACCATGTCCACCACCACCACGTCCACCACCACCACGTCCACCACCACATCCACCACCACGTCCACCACCACCACGGCCACCACCACCATGTCCACCACCACCACGTCCCCGACCACGTCCACCACCACATCCACCACCACGTCCACCACCACCACGGCCACCACCACCATGTCCACCACCACCACGTCCCCGACCACGTCCACCACCACATCCACCAACACCAAATCCACCACCAACATGTCTACCACCATGTCCACCACCACATCCACCACCACCACGGCCACCACCACCATGTCCACCACCACCACGTCCCCGACCACGTCCACCACTACATCCACCACCACGTCCACCACCACCACGGCCACCACCACCATGTCCACCACCACCACGTCTCCGACCACGTCCACCACCACATCCACCAACACCAAATCCACCACCAACATGTCTACCACCATGTCCACCACCACGTCCACCACTACCACGTCCTCTACCATGTCCACCACGTCCACCCCCACCATGTCTACCACCACCATGTCCACCACCACATCCACCACCACTACCATGTCCACCACCACCACGTCCACCACCACCACATCCTCCACCACGTCCACCAACACCACCATGTCTACCACCACCACCACATCCACCACCACCACGTCCACCAACACCACCACATCCACCACCACCATGTCCACCACCACCACCACGCCCACCACATCCACCACCAAGTTCACCACCACCACGACCACCACCACCAGGTCCACCACCACGTCAACCACCACATCCACCACATTCACCACCACCACGTCCACCACCACATCTACCACCACCACATCCACAACTACCACGACCACTACAACGTCCACCACCACGTCCACCAGCATGTCCACCACCACGTCCACCACTACCACATCCACCACCACGTCCAACACCACATCTACCTCCACCACCACTTCCACCACCACGTTCACCACCACCACCACGTCCACCATGTCCAGCACTACCATGTCCACCACCACGTCCACCACCACCAGATCCACCACCATGTACACCACCACATCCACCATCACCACCATGTCCACCACCACCACGTCCACCACTACCATGTCCACCACCACCACCACGTTCACCACCATCACCACCACCACCACGTCCACCATGTCCAGCACTACCATGTCCACCACCACGTCCACCACCACCAGATCCACCACCATGTACACCACCACATCCACCATCACCACCATGTCCACCACCACCACGTCCACCACTACCATGTCCACTACCACCACCACGTTCACCACCATGATGTCCACCACCACCATGTCCACCACCACCACGTCCACCACCACCACCATGTCCACCACCACATCCACCACCATGTCCACCACCACCATGTCCACCACCACAATGTCCACCACCACCAGGTCTACCACCACCAGGTCCACCACCTCTGCCGCCTTGTCCTCCACCACCACGTCCACCACCACCACGTCCACCACCACATCCACCACCACGTCCACCACCACCATGTCCACCACCACCACATCCACCACGTTCCCCACCACCATGTCCACCACCACATCCACCACCACCATGTCCACCACCACATCTACCACCACCACGTCCTCTACCACATCCACCCCCACCACCTCCAGCACCACCACGTCTACCCACCAACACATCCACCACCACATCCATCACCATCACATCCACCACTACCATGTCCACCACCACTACATCCACCACCACCACATCCTCCACCACCACCACATCCACCATGTCCACCACCACGTCCACCACCACCACCACATCCACCACCACCACCACGTCACCACCACCAGGTCCACCACCATGTCCACCACCACCACATCCACCACCACCACGTCCACCAACACCACATCCACCACCACCACGTCCACCACCACCATATCCACCACCATCACTACCACGTTCACCACCACCACATCCACCACCACCACGTCCACCATGTCTACCACCACCACGTCCACCACCACCAACATGTCCACCAACACATCCACCACCACCACGTCCACCACCAAATCCACCATGTTCACCACCACCACATCCACCACTATGTCCACTACTACCATTTCCACCACCAAGTCAACCACCACCACCACGTCCACCACCACATCTACCACCACCACATCCACCACCACCACCATCATGTCCTCCACCACCATGTCCACCACCACACCATCCACCACCACATCCACCACCACCACGTCCACCACCACCATGTCCACCACCACCACCACATCCACCACCACATCCACCACCACCACGTCCACCACCACCACATCCACCACCACCACGTCCACAACCACCACATCCACCATGTCCACCACCACAACCATGTCTACCACCACCAGGTACACCAAGAACCAAGACCATGTCCACCATCACCACCCTGTCCACCACCACTACCATGTCCACCACAACCACGTCCACTACCACCACGTCCACCACCATGTCCACCACCACGTCCACCACCACCACCATGTCCACCACCACCAGGACATCCACCACCATGTCCACCACCACATCCACCATCACCACCACATCCACCACCAGCACCACGTCCACTACCACCACCACGTCCACCTCCACCACATCCACTACCACATCCACCACCACATCCACTACCACCACCATGTCCACCACCACCACTACATCCACCACCACCACATCCACCACCCCATCCACCACCACATCCACCACCACATCCACTACCACATCCACCACCACATCCATGTCCACCACCACCACCATGTCCACCACCAGGTCCATCACCACGTCCACCACCACGTCCTGTCATTTGGACTGTCACAACGATATTCTGCTGCAGTGACCACCAAATTCAAACCCTAATTGTAAAGAGGGAGGCAATGAGGATGATCGGTTAACTTAACCAGTCCAATCCACGGGTACCAGGGAAAACAACTCCCAGAGAAAGGAGGCTTCCGGACTTTATTTTAATACAAATACTGTTTGGCATGGAGAACATGTAAGAAGACTTCACGCTGATAATGGAAAGGCTATAAAGTTAATCGGCAGCAGTACGGCGCCTATAGAGTGTGCCGTCTTCTTTTTTATTCAGATACATTTTAATGAATAATACAGTGAACATAGAGCGAATATATTAAACTTTGTACTAACTTGACTATCACTGTGGTAACAAGTTGTACCGCCTATGGAAGGCACTGGTGAAATCAACACTGCTCCCAAAACAATCTTTTAATCTTAGAGAGTATAAATTGCTTTGTCTTGATCAAGATGGTGAAACAATGTAACCCATCGAAATGCGTTGACGCCCATTTCAGTACATAATCTGTGAGAAAGGCGGAGGTCAACGAGTACTGGGTACCAAGATCCACACCATAATCATTGTCGCAATACAGATATATAACAAACAAAGGACATATTGAACTTGTCTGTGTTATGTACTCTCTCTTGCCATTTCTATGTATTTCTTTTTGAATTAACTGTTTATTAATTTGTGATTGTACATTTGAGCCCATGTTGTTGATTTGACATTATGATATTTGGCGTCTGTTAGGTGCAGGGTTCTTCCCTGGTTTTTATCAGTATTTTTATCATCTGTCTTTTAATTAATAAATCGATTTATAGTTTTGTAACCCTGATGGTTAATGACTCTTTGTGGGAGATATATGGTACATTTCTCTTGAGTGTATATGTGGTTGTGTATAAAGGGTGAGAATACACCAGTTGGATAGAAAGGCATAGATGAATGGTAAATGAAAGGTGGTTATAAAATCCAAAAGATGTTTCTCTTTTCCAACCACCACGTCCACCACCACCACATCCACCACCTCGTCCACCCCACCACGTCCACCACCCCCGCCACCACCATCACCACATCCACCACTACCACATCCACCACTACCACGTCCTTCACCACCACCATGTCCACCACCACCACCACCACCACATCCACCACCACCAAACCCACCATGTCCACCACCACGTCCACCACCACTACCATGTCCACTACCACGTCCATGGTCACCACCTCGACCACCACCAGGCCCACCACCACCACCACCACGTCCACCACCAGGCCAACCACCACCACCACCACCACGTCCACCACCACCACCACCTCCACCATCACCACCACCACCACCACGTCCACCATCATCACCACGTCCACCACCACCACGTCCACCACCACCACGTTCACCTCCACATCCACCACTACCACTACCACATCCACCACCACCACGTTCACCACCACTACCACGCCCACCACCACCACCACCTGTGACGGGTAAAGTGTCACTGGAGGGCAGGGGTAATAGGAGAGTCAACCCCGGCTGTACATGGCACTTTTAAGGATGCTTTGGGTGCAAGAAGACAAGAATGGGGGCCAGAAGTATTACATCAGACCCAAGATACATTTTGAAGAGGCGCAATGTCACAGGGGCTCCTGTAAAAGCACTCACAGCATCTCTACCTCACAGTGGCATACCTGCACGATCCACTCACTCAAAACAAGCATTGGCATAGCCAATAGGCCTCGCCTTTGGGACCTTATAAGTGTTTAGCCATGCAACACATTGTTGTTGCACCAATGATATTGTGCCGGATAACTAAACACTCATAAGGTCCCAAAGGCGAGACCTATTGGCTATGCCAGTGCTTGTTAAATCTGGCGGGTGATCGCCTACACAAGGGCCAAGGAGTACGTTTTAATTCGGCCCCTACTTCTGCATTGGAAGAGATGAGAACGTGCTGCTCTGTGGGTTCAATCGATTTTCTATGAAAAAATCGCACCACATATTTACTTAACTGAAATTTACCAAAATAGATACTGAAAAAACGGGATTGTCACTGTGGATCCGAGACTCACAGTCAAACAGCAATTCGCACTTTGTGGAGATGTTCCAAACCTCTTGAAGTGCTTGGGCTTTTGCAGCGCCTTAAAACTACGTGTTGTATTGTGTTTTGGTGCGTTTTGTCCGCGCTCCACAAAGAAGATCGCATCGACAGACTTACCACAGAGAAGGGATGAAATTAATAATAATGCCTTGTATTAATCCGCGCGTCAATCATACTGCCCTCCTGACGTCTTTGAGATCTTCAAATAGTATTATTTAAAAAGTGCCCTAATTTTCCTAACCCAGGTTTATATTTCGAATGTATGAAGAGGACACACACTCAGACACCCAACAATCACAGGTGTTCGGAACTGAGTTATCCGAAATGGTGAAAACGGTGTTGTCGGAGGTTTAATCTGTCTAAAGTGTGAGTTTGGTAAGAGGAGGAGTTAATGGAGGCTGGAGAAAATCTGAACAATGTGCTAATGCAGCGTTCAAGGAAACGCGCTTTGGCAAGTGTGAAGCGTCCGTCCAATGGCTAGGAGGCCGCGGGGTGCCAAAGCAGCGCCCACAGGCAGGTGCCAAGTACTCAGAGAGGTGCGCGCCGGAGGCCGCAGATAAGTGCGTGTGTGCACAGGCAGATAGTGCTCATGCTAATGAGCCGTGGCTCGGCCGGGGGAGTGCGAGCCCAGCTCCTCGGGTGATTTATCGCCTGCCTCTCCTGTCTGCGGGCACAATGAGAGCCCCGGCCGGCGCCCTGGAGGACGGCAGCGGAGCCCAGCATCCCCGAGAGACCGCTGGAGGCGGCGGCAACATGAGTGCGGAGGACGCGCCTCATGGCCCCGGGGACGGCGCGGAGGAGCGAGGCCGCCCACCGAGCCCCCTCTCCCCGGGCTCGGATCCCCCCGCCGGGCACCTGCTGCTGGAGGAGGAGCGCTTCAGGGTCGACAGGAAGATGCTCGAGACGATGCTGCAAAGTAAGTTCATGTTCGTGCTTCACTGTGTATAAAGCGCCTAGACTGCCCCGGCTCAGTGCTCATCATCTCTGAGCATTGACTACTCTGTGTGGTCTAGAAGCGCCGAGGCTACACATCCCCCTCGCCAAATTTGTGCCTAAACGGTAAACACCAGCTATGTGCTGCAGCCCGGCCCAGCATCTCTAAAGAAACCAAACCTGCACGGCGCCTGGAATCCAGCGCTCCCCCTAACACCGGTGCTATCCTGGACCAGTTCCTGGTTCCATCACCAGCTGCACAGTGCTAACTCTGCTCCTGAGCTTCACTCAGCACTGCTTGAACTGTGACACTGCACGTCCCCGCGGCTTTCACAGCACACAGGAGGGACCCTATCATGCTGCACATCACGGGGGCTTGCACTAACATGGCCGTAGTGCTCCCTGGCTTCAGCACTACCAGAAAGCTCCTCCACCCTCAAGTGTTCGCAGGAGTACCCGACATGCGCCACACCAACATCTTCTGTAGTCGACTTTTCCGTTGTATGTCGAATGCGTTACCCGTGCGAGCCGCCACCGCGCCTCACGCTAATAAGCACTCATAAACCCACCAGTGGAGCATTCACTAACTTTTTTTGAGAAACCGTGTAAGGGCGGCACTATGTGGGAACAGGAGTGATCTATGCAATGAATGCTGAGAGAGCCTGTGTGAAATAATGAAGTCCAACAAATACAAGAATCCCCTTTCCTTATTTTGTAAGGAAAAAATCTCAGGCAACCGTCTGCTATGAGCCTACTGTGCTCACAAGACGGTATAGTATGTGTGGGATGGAGTCCAGACAGATTAACACATTTACAGAATTTATACCCCTTTGATATCTAGTATTCTATCTTCCTAGATGGACAGGATCAGCAGAAAAACAATAAGGGCAAAACTTGCAAAGGGATACATTTTGTACTTATTTTATTTCTCCAGCACTTGTTATCTTTGCATTATTTTTAGTAATAAAACAACATCATATTTATTAAAAAACAATACAATACATAATAAAACAATTTATGTTATAAGAAGAAAAACGGATCCAAATAAGAAGTCCTACTCTAGTGTGATTTATACATTTAGCAGTTTTCTCTGCAATCACTCATTTACAAGAAACCATCGTTTTAGGCTGTGGCAAGAAACAACAATAGTGCAAGGTGAAGGCGCAGAGGACGCTGGCAGCAATGGTTGGGCTGACAATACGTGCACATATACGTTGATTCATTCAATTTGTTAAGGGACCCTGCAGTATTTAGAATACTTAATTATTTCTCAACACATCGGCAAGGTTTAAAATATATATATTTTTTAATTTATCTTTTTTACTTGAGTTTTATATGGCGCTGGCTAGACCCGGAGGTATCAGAGCGCTTTACATGAGGAGAGTTACATAGGTTACAAGTTACACATTTTTACAGAAGGTACGTCAATTACAAGTTACATCAGTTGGTTCAAGGCGTGTAGAGGGTAAGGGGTAATGTAAAAGGGTGACAGGGAGGGAGATTAAGCAGAGAATTGGCACAAGGAAAAACGGGGCAAGTAGGGGGAGAGAGATTCAGGGCAGAGAGGTAAGGAATGGGGGAGGCAAGCAAAAAAAGATGTTGCTTTAATTTGAAAACCTGGCGTCTGGTGCTCATTTCTCTACATGGCACAGGGCCGGTCTACCTTTCAAAATGATGCACCCCATATTGCCTAAGCTTGGCCTCACTCAACCATCTCATTTTACACCCATTTAGATTAAAATGGTTTGGAGGAAAATCTCTGCAGCGTCAAGATGACTCCATATGGAGCTCCCTCCCAGGATGACATTGGAACGATCTTAATATCAGCTCTTTTCAAAAGTATCTGAACACCCACCTCCTGCTCCAAGCATTTAATCCTGAATGACTCTGTCGCTCCATGTCTTCCCCCCCCAAAACCCCCCTGTTTCTGAAGGTACCCGGTACTCTTTTGTATCCTTTGGGAGTATCAACAAGTGATATAAATGTTTAAAAAAATAAATAAAGTAGATGGGGAGTCATAGTATTTTTAAGACTCACAAGCGATCCTTAACTTTTGATATTTCTGCAATTTGGTTAAACTTTGACCAGAGGAGAGTTGTATTTCCAGATTCTGTTTTGCAAATTGTAAATTAGACAGTTTAGTGTTAATACAGCCATTTATCAATTCGGTTTGCCACTCATCAATTTGTTTATACAAATATACTGGGAAAAGCTATTACGAGATCCCAATTAATATTTCCTAGGCCAGACAAAACTATACCTTTTCTTGTATGGATCAAAGTGCACAAAAAGTGATGGGTGAAATGCTTGAATTAATCTCGGCCACTGGTAATTACTCAGACCCTATCATAATCCATTGCTATTTTTCACACCATGCCACCTCAGTTTTGCCCCAGCCATATGTAAATCAGTCTTGACCCTGCTCCAATAGGAATAGTCGAGTGTTAACTGTCAAATAAGCTCCTTCGTGAACTGGACCACAAGTAACCCTGGCCTGGTCTCGCCCAACTTAGGGCTCAACAGGCCTGATGTAATGGGCGAGAGGCCAGAGTGGCAGTGAACTTAGGCTACAATTTTTTTGTTGTCCGCAAATGGTTACTTTAGATTGACGCTGGAGTAGACCACATGGTAGTCGTCTCGTGTTGATTGTTCCAAAACTAGTCCATTCTTGTTCTTGTGCAGCTAAATCGCAGCGAATATTCAGTTATCTCAACGGTCAGAAATCCTATCCTCAAACATTGCTTCTTCCTGCACAGGAAAATCACTTTTCATCACAAGAACGACAACACCCTTTTTTGTTTCTTCAGAGATACAAATCTTCCAGGAATTATTGGTTTCTAAGTGGAGTGCTACAAATTCATCAGCACAACAAGGATCAATCAATAGGCTTCTTCCTGAAGATCCAGCTAACCAGTGAACGGTCCGCAGGATTTGCTCACTAACTAATATCAGGATGTTTGCTGGTAAGAAGATCACCTTCTGGTGTTACATTGACAGTATGGTCTCTGCAGTAAGAGTACCAGCCAAGCAGCAACCTTTCCATTCTTCTCGTGATGGATAGCTCAATATTTTTGCTGCCATGATCCAACAAGGACAGATTCTGATTTCTGAGCTTGGCTTCCTCTTGGTTTTTTCTTATTTGTCTTCTAACAATGTGTTCAGTACGCAGGAACTTCTTCCTAACACATCTAGAACTTGAGTGGGAATGGAATGTTTAGAAAGTGCTTGAAGATCTGATTCTTGGATTTCAGTTTGCTTAAGCTGACTTTTCTTCTCTTCTCCTCAATACTTTCATGCCAGGCCCCCCCCTTTCGTCTAGGACGCTATTTTTTATTTTATTTTTAATAATCTTTATTCATTTTATGCTGAAAAAAACAACAGACAGCTATAATTACGACATAGTACAGAACATGTTGTAGTACATCTCCATTTGCATTATTGTGCCCACTTGGTGGGGGGCGAATCGCCATAATCGTATAGGTATTTAATTGAATAACAGACAACTTTCATTTGAATGTAGTCTGGAAATTACATATTTTATTAGCAACTAGGCTTGGACTGTATTCAGTATATCATTGTTCCATCCGGCTTTGTAAGAAAAGACTCCTTCCATTTTGGAAAACAAACAGTGGTGTTAAGGGAGCTACTGTAATCAACAGAGTCTGCTCAAAGCTTTTGCCGGGGCTGGATGTGTCGTGCCAGACCTTTAAGTCCCTTTTCTGGTGCAGTGTACCTGTTTGAAAGTGACAATTTCTTTACTTACTTTGCATGATCTAGGAGTATGTATCATTCCTGCTGATAACTATGTAAGTTGCTACACCTTTTAATTGATATAGCTACAGCGTTTACCACAAAACTGGGACACCGCACGCCATTACAACGCGGTTGTTACAACGACCACTTTGTTACAACACATGCTGTTACGCCGCAAGTCGGAAAAACAACTTGCTCTAGGGGTCAGAAGGTGTTGGATTTAAGATCCAACACCTTCCCTACTGTTGCACAGACTGGAGTTGGAATAGTAAATTATACTATTCCAGCATCCAGCGCCCCCCTAGAGCAAGTCTTTGTTCTGACTTGCGGAGTAATGGCATGCGTTATTACAACACGGTCGTTGTAATGGTATGTGGTAAAAAAACAAGCAGGGTAACGTGGCATATTCACAGCACGCAGTTTGGTGTTTATATAGCAAAGCATCAGAACTAATCCCCAAATCTTTGCCTGCATTCTGGCATGACAGCCTCACCCAGAGAGATCAGATAAGAAGCTGCTGCACCTGCTTTCCTTTCCATAATGTAATATACCAAAGCTCTTGAGATTTTATTTTTGCACCAACCACATACCCACATACTCCATTTTGAAACAGATCAGTTTGCCATAGTCTTACTTCTTAAAAAAAATAATTGAACATATGCTTTCTGAAGCAGCTAGCACAGCGCCATCGTATGCAGCACCCAAACAATGCTGTGGAGACATTTTGAGTATGTTGAAGCCAGTCTTCCCTCATAGACACTGTTATGAGCATAGCATAACCTATTACTCTTCCATGTAATCTTAATTCTTAGACTTAGGCCTTCGCAGAAGTTTATGATCGATCAAATCCCAAGCGTGTGACAGGTCATGCTGCAGCGAGCAGAAGCATTCCTGCTGTTTCTTCACTATCCCTAAAAAAATATATCTTACCTAACAAAAGGCAGAGATATTTGAGTATCTTGTCCAAACCTGACTGAAGGTCCATTAGCAAGTTCCCCTTTTCCACAAGACATTTTAGCTTTCCAATCACCATCCACTATCTTTGCATGGTGCATACTTTTCGAAAGGCTGTGACTTCAGGCCTGAACTTTATGCCGGGACTCAAGACTAGATTGATTTGAAGCATACCTCTATTCATAGAAATGTATGGCTGAAATCTCAGACCGCAAGTATCTGCTTTACGGAAAAGCACACTGAATAAATACGGGGAAGAACTCCTTACTAAAAACCATCACATTGGCTTATGGCATGCCATTAACATATGTGTCCTGAAGAAGTTCCAATGTTTCGAGACGAAACACGCTGGCTGTGTCCTTGTCCATATTTTAAAGTTGAAGCAATAATTAAAGAAAGAACATCCTTACAACATGTGTTGCCTGATGTTTGTACTCATTGATTGAAGCTCTATGTAACTTCATTTTTGGACTCTCTGTGGGATATTCAGCCCTCTTTTCATTTTTCAGAAGAATTGTTAGTCAAACAGTAGTATAAGAGTGCTTCTCCCTCTTGTCGTGAGAACTATCCAGGGACTGTAAGAGGAAGTTGATATTGTAAAAGTGTAAACGGCCTGTATTTTGGGGTGTGTGGTTTGAAAAGCACTGTTAATACCCCTTTCGGACCCGGACCGCCCAGGTTGTTCCCGGCCCGCCCCCAGCAGAACCCACAAATCAAGATTGGACGACCAGAGCTGTGGGTAAAAGAGGCCATGTTTATTATGAAACATGACATATAAACATGATAATATATCATCTATAAGATTCAAATTTCATATAACATAGATTTGTCAACTTTGATGACTGAACGATATTTTCATTTATGTTGATCATAACTTCATAATTTATCAGTAGAAATGACAGAACTTAATTTATAGACAAAGAATGTTCTCTATCGCTCCAGCACTAAGGGGCCTTATGGCTCGCGCTCTCCCAACTGAGAACTACTTAAGGCGCAACCCTCCTGCGTCCTTGAGATGTGAGCCCCTGCCATCTGGTCCTTGTCCGCCACCTGAAGGGCCCAACCCTCCACCACCAGGTTGCCCATCGGGGCTAGTAGGAATAACCAGGGGCTGATGCCCCATGCCCTAGATTGTAAACTGGCACCCTTACCCGCAGCCGGTGTCTCCATTCTTTCTGGGGTGAGCTTACCGTATCTCCCCCTCAGTGCTGGCCTAGGGAGTATTCAGGCAGACTCCCCTTAACAATGTAAGGCAATTTATGTGGCCTCATTACCGCCACGCTTCATTCCACTTCCAACACCTTCCAAAGCTCTACCTCTAGGGATGGGTGGGTGAGAGATTCACGCAGTCCATAGCACACGGGGCCGGCACAGTAAGGAAGAGAGGGCGAGGGTCAGGGCAGTATGCCCTAAATAGGCCCCCTATCCTCTTCCCCCCCATTACCGGCCCTGGCAGGAAGTGACATCGGTGACACCCCGGAAGTACTTCTCGCTGTTCGCGGCGACCAATCCTTCCGCCAGGAGGCACGAGGGCGTGGCCGGGATCCCGGGGGCCGGTATCCTAATGGCGCGCTGCCTTATAGTACGCACTTTACCATAGCGGCCTCAGGGTCCTCCTCGGAGCTAACCTCATGGGTAAATCCCTGTGCTGGTCAGGGTACCCTTTAGTCCCACTGTGGCGCTTCTGAAGAGACACCACTTGCACCTCCTCACAGCCCAAGGAGGCTGAATGCATTAGAAATGGAATACAGGTGTCAGTCAAAGATTTCAACTTCAGGAACAGCTTAGGAAGTACCTGAGTCAAGATTCTTCTTACAGTTCTCAAAGCATTCTTGTTAGCTGTCCTTCTGTTCTTAAACCTAAAACCTAAGACTATCACTCATCCCACTGGCCTTTTCCATTACAGTTATGCCATTAATCTCCAAAACCACAGCAACAATGATATTGCTTAGTAACAATTTTAAAATGTTGCAGCTGCATAACACTTTTTTAAGTGAAGCAAACCGTTTACTTCTCTGGGAATTTCTTGCTGTATCTGAAACAAAGAGTACAGCTGACAATACATAAATGAATGACCAGAACTGTTTCTGGGACCCAATGTGGTGGAAATAAAACAGGAGGAGTTAAAATTCAGTTTTTTAATTCACATAATGTGAATTAGCACACGCAGGGTGGCTAACTTATGCAGAATACTATCCCAGTGTGGTTTTATATTGTGCATGAGTAAATCTGTCCAAAACAATGGGATGCGACTCTCAGCCTATGGTTATCGACGACTGGGTATATGCCAACGAGAGTGAACCAGCCTATAGGGCTGACAGGGCCGGCATGCCAGGGGGCCGTTATGCTTCACTCCTATACTCAAGAAAAAGAAAGCTGGAGTGTCCACCACAAAAAAAAATTAGTAGTGGACTGCTGGAGGGAGGTGAATAAACAACTGGGCACGACCGGGGAGTTGACTTGTCAAACCCCGCTATGGGAGGGTGATCTCCTCAAGGAGGTAGCCACACTAACAGGCTTCGGAAAGTGGAAGTTGATAGGGATTAAACACCTAGGTGATGTATGGAGGGGAGAAGCACCACTTACCTTTGAAATGTTGCAACAGGAGTACGCTTTGCACCACATGCAAAAATACCACTATCTTAGGCTAATGCACGCTCTGCGGCAACACATCCAGCATGGCACCTCCGTTCCGGAGTACACGCCTCTGGAAGAAAGACTACTCCTTGACCCTATTATCGACAAGCCCACTTTCACAATATACCATAAGTTGGTAAATAACATGCCGGACGCTTAGGGCAGCATGGACTGATGATCTGGGAAATATAGATGACACAGATTGGCGGAGGTGTTGCAAAGTCCAAGAGAGGTCATAGAACGGATGCGATTTAGGTTAGTGCAACTTAAAATACTACACCGCACATACTACCCGCTCACGCACCTCTACACTTGGGGTAAAACGCACACAGCGTTCTGCATCAGAGGGTGTCAGCAAGAAGGCACCTTTTCCATATCTTGTGGGAATGCCCGAGGATAGGTAGTTAATGGCGGGTGGTTATGGAGGTCATGTCCAACTTCTCAGGTGTGCTGGTCCCTATGGATTCAAAATGGCTCCTCCTGATGATTAAAGGTGACTTTGACTGGCCCAGGTACACAGGAATCTGGCTCGCTCTGGCAGCTGGGATAGCCAAAAGGAACATTGCAAGGAGGTGGGCGTCGCCCTTGTTGCCAACACTAAGGGAGTGGGAACAAGACCTGGATTGGTGCCAAAGGGCAGAAGAAACGGTCTATAATGGAAGAGGGTGTGCCAAAAAGTGGGAAAGAATATGGTTGTCATGGCAAAAGTATAGACTGGGATTGGGCGTGAAGGGCCATCACCCATAGAGACGTGGCTAGGAGAAAGTTCAGCTCTGTTTTTGGTCGAAGGGGTGGCCTTGCAGATTATATGTAAATACTAGTAGAGGTTGTGTCTCCTGAAATGAATACTATTGATGTCCTTATCTCCACCCGGGAGCCAAAGGTGGTAAGACTGAATTGTCAACTGGGTACAAATGACTGTAACAACTGTCATCTGTGGTCAATTGAGCAAACAGTTAATAAAAAGATGTTTAGAAAACAAAAACAATGGGATGCTAGTGTTTAATGTGAAGGGATGCCTTCAAAAATTTAAGAACACCAGCAAACCAATAGGCTTGCTGCTGCTGGGACACAGTTTGAGTCTGCTTCTTTGCTCTCTCCCTGCCACACCCAGTTTTCCAGCAACACAGTAAGAACAGTGTAAGTCTCTGCACAGATTAAAGGGAGGAGAGAATGGCAGATGATGCTGTGGCATCACAACCCCCCCACCCAACCAGGGCTTAATTTGCAAAAACAGATTAAATGTCAGAGCCTAAGGTATTTTACACGGGTCTACTGAAGCTGGCACAACCTGGACATCACTTTGTACTTCATGTTTAAGTCTGAGTTTCATCACTTTTTAAGCTATATTAAACAGTTAAAAGCTCTACTAATGAACTAAGCTTAAAATGTATATATGCAGCGCCTTAATCTGAAGGATTCACATGAATAGGTGCTGGTGTTTACAAATATTTTCTTGTGCCGAGCACCTGAAAACACGGGCACAAATTAAGCACTACTTCCAGCTTTCCATAATTCTGTGGCATCCTCCTGTGAGTGGAGTAGTATGGCCAGGTATTATACTGAGCCCCGACCACCCTTAGACTTGACCCCATTTACCTGTGTACCTGGGGGGGCCCACAATAACCCCCTTCCCCCAAGGCATCCACAACGGAAAGTCTTCACACATTAACTTGGATTAGGCATCGGAAACCCCAGCCGTATTTTATTACAACAATAACAAACATTACATTCTTATATTTTCATTATTTACAAAAATACACAGTAAAGTCCAACCATTAGCTAGGGTGGTCGACTTCGAATCTGGGGAACTGGGTTCGAGTCTTGGCAATGACGCTGAACATCCTGTGATTCTGGGCAAATCACTTAATCTCTCCATGCCTAACAAAAATGAATGTGTCCTCATGTAATGCAACTGGTGCTATGTAAAGCGCTCTGATACCCGATTCGGAACATGTTTGCACTATATAAAACTCTAAAAAAAAAAAAAGAAAATATATATATATATATATATATATATATATATATATATATATATATATATTACCTACTGGCGGTCGCCAGTAGGTAGTTATAGTTAGGATCGTTTTCCATAGGAAATCCGCAACATTCTATTGGGAATAACTTTGGCACCGAATGAGGGATCTGCCTGTAATTTTCCTTAACTTTGCCTCGCTGCGCTCCGCTCCTTCCCTGAAAGTTTCGGGGGGATCCGTCAAGCGGGGGCCGAGATAAAAGGGGGGTCCCAAAACGTGTTTTCCCCATGTTAATTTCCATAGGGCGGTTGGACTCACTTTTAGCCCAAACGGCTGAATGGATTTCCACCAAACTTGGCAAAATTGTAGGGACTGGTACCCCAATGTGCCTTTGCTATGTCTCAAGATATATGCTCCAGTGGTTTTTACGAAAATTAACTTTGAAAAAATATATATTGGGCTACATTGGGCTATATATATGTTAGAGCCCAAATGTAGCCCAATGTAGCCCAATGTAGCCCAATGTAAATGTAAATGTGTTGTGTGTTGGATTTGTAAAGCGCACAGCTGCCCGTAAGCGTCCCGGCGCTGGAGACCGCTGGGGAACCCGTCCTGGCTTTCCCTGTGAGATGGTCCCTTCTGGGTATCTCCAGGGTGAAACCATGCATCCCCGGCATCTGTGGGGGGCCGTTGTAGAGATGAGGCAAGCTTAATGCCCAGAGTTGCCGAGTGTGATCCCTGGTTAGAGTAGGCGCCGAGGCGACAATTGTTGAGTCCGCTGACCCTGGTCCACGACCCGGCCGCGTCGGGAATTGAACCCTGGTCCCGGGCCGTTCTCTGCTTCCGGGTCTGCCGCCTCTAACCAGTGAGCCACACCACTCCACTAGCCCAATGTAGCCCAAAGATGGCCACCAGAGACAAAAAAAAACAAATGTAGCCCAAATATCAGCCAGATGTAGCCCAACTATAGCCCAATGACAGAATGTCCCAGAGTGTTCTAAAAAACAACTAGAGCGCTAACAGTCTTACTTATGACAAAAGTATGGCACACCTGAAGTCATCTTGATTGGAATAAAGTGTTAACACTTAAAACATTTAATTTGCAAAGGAACAAAATGAGGGGGTTCATTTTGCCATAGAAATTATGATTAGTGCTGAAGAAAGAAAAATTAGGGCACATTTTGAGTGACTTCTCAGATCCTCTTATATTTCATTAAAAAAATTCTGATATGCAGTCTCCCAAGATGGCCACCAGAGACAAAAGAGCCCAAATGTAGCCCAAATATCAGCCAGATGTAGCCCAACTATAGCCCAATGACAGAATGTCCCAGAGTGTTCTAAAGAACAACTAGAACGCTAACAGTCTTACTTATGACAAAAGTATGGCACACCTGAAGTCATCTTGATTGTAATAAAGTGGTAACACTTAATACATTTAATTTGAAAAGGAACAACATGAGGGGTTTCATTTTGCCATAGAAATTATATATATATATATATATATATATTCACTGAAAAAACCATAGGTTTTAAACACGTTATAGTTAGGAAGTAGCATTTAAAAAACCTATGAAATTCACTGAAAAAAACATAGGTTTTACACACGTTATAGTTAGGAAATAGCATTTACAAAACCTATGAAATTCACTGATGTCACATATTACATCACTCATGACATGGTCAGTGACATCACTCATGACATCACTGATGACATCTCAAATGACATCACTGATGACAACATCCTTGTGACAAAGTGGCAGACCTCCTATCAGCATAAAATAACCTTTGACACACACATTCAAAAATAGAAACTAACATTTTCTTAAAAAAGGAGAAACCAATACCAATTACAACAACTTATTAGGTAATTCCAACATCTACATACACATCCACTCATTCACCAACAGTTCTATATAGTCACTCATGCATGTACTTACTCAACATATGTACTCATACACCTATACATCCTGTTACACACTAATACTCATCCATATAGTTACTCACACACAAATTCACACATGCAAATAAACTATAAAAAAACATTTACTTGATTATACTGCTATATACACACCACTACACATACTTCTACAGAAACGGAAACATATTTACTCTCTTAAACAATCAATTATAAAAACACATACTCACTAACCCACCCGTGAGCAAGGCGGCTATCCGCCGAAACACGTAGGGTTTTCTTTTTTGGCTTGGTTATGAATAAAATCTAATATGACCATACGGACGGAGTACTAATTATAATTTCCTATATTAAGTACACAGTACTCCATTGTTATGTATTCCAGTTGGCTAACCTTAACATGTTTCTAATACATAGCCAATTCTGTCTTAGCTAAATTTCCAACAATCAATCCTTTTTTGCGTATCCCTTTTTGAGCCTATAAAAGGTCAGTGACTGGTCCAGAAGATCATGCTAGGATCCATCCTCCTACCGGAGTATCTTGTTCAGGGGGCCCAGTTTGCCAGAGGTTACCTCCCCAGGCACACCCTAAAGTTTAACTCCAAGGGGGCTGCGCTGTCTTTCCCAAAAGTCATGTGCCACTGAGCATGTGCGGAGTTGGCCCAAGATGCCTACCGGAAGCAGAACTTCCCCTCCTCCCGCACCCTTCCAGCCTACCGGCTGTAACTGCCCCCTGGAGTTCCAAGAGAGACAAAATGTCCCCTCCCCCAGGCATCCTCGTTTACTAATGGTGATGCCTACTAAGGACCGAAAAAATGATGTCCACCAATCATGACCTTACTGCCTGACCAAGGATACCACATAAAATACGACTGAAAGATATTGTCCTGAAAAGAAAAATAGGTTAAAGAGAAGCAACAATTGCAGCCACCGAAAAAAGTAATGTATTCATTATCGACAATTTTTGAATTTCCTGTAAAACCAAATCTTAGTTGCACAAAACACTTTAGTATGCCCTAGAAACTTCTGCCTTAGGGGACAGTGGGTGGGGAAATAAAACTCTGTGTCCTGTACTAAGGGGGATCTTTCCCGCGTTGATGAGGAGCAGCAGGTATGGAGGCAGTGGAGCGGCAATAGAAAAGACTATTCACCACTCCACAGCCTCCTTTTATGCCCCCGACAGCGGGAACTGGCAAAATCCAGCTTCCCTGCTGTCTTTTTTTGCGACGTGCGACCCGGAAGCATTTAACCGCTTCTGGGTCGCCGTCTACTACGCCAATCGAAAGTGAGGCCGTGAAGTGGCGATCAAGCTGAGACTGCGCCTTGTACAGTACAAAATCCTTCATTGGGCTTATTTTGATAGGGCGAGGCTGTTTGCAATTGGCAGAGCAGAGAACCCAGAGTGCCTTCGATGTCATGTAGAGCGGGGGACATTCATACACACAATCAGGGAGTGTACTAAGATACAAATGTATTGGTCCACAGTGGTGCGGGAATTACTATATTGGGGGCTCACCTAGAGGTAGAACCTCGCTCTATTCTATTGGGGATCAACACGAAAGTGGATCTTCCACGATATTAGCTTCTATTGGTCAATTTGGGATTGATAGTTGCCAAAAGAGACATAGCTCGCTACTGGGGCGTTTCCCAAATCCCTACCATACAGGAATGGAGGAACTGTTTAAATTTGTATATGGTGGCGGAGAAAACAACATATATAACGAGGGGTTGTCCTAGAAAATTTCATAAAATATGGACTCCTTGCTTACGGTACTATGGCTTGGAGATTGAGTTGGGGGAGGAGGGATTGAGCCTGTCGGGAGGGGAACCGGGAAACGCGCCTTGACTGTTCTAATGCATTTATTGTTGACAGATCTGTTGCCAGATATTGAGGGGTCCTCCATTATATGTATTTATGTAATCCTACATTGGGGATCTCTGTCCTTGTTCGAGGGGGAAGTCACGACCTGTTCTATCATCAATTGTCAATGTGTATTGAAGCCTGGATATCTCACACTCATGACTTAAGTGTTTATTGTTTAAATGCAAATACAAATATTTATACAAAAAAAAAGAAAGTGAGGGAGAGGCCGGGCGCTGCACGCGTCACGCATATGCGACGCCCAGCGCCCCTATTCCCCCCCAAACACCGGGACCGGCATAAACTGCCATACACTGCGGCGTGCCCTAGTCCTCTGCACGCCTTTGCATTTTGTTTGTGGTTTGGAAGAGCTCTAAAAGAGTTGCTTGCAGAACAGTTTATGCTGTTCTCCAGGGCCGCAGAAATGATGCTATTCAGCAGTCACTGCATTTTCTGCATAGTTATGGATTTTCTGCATTTGGCACATAATCCATCATCTGATGCATAATTTACAGACTTTAGTAAAAAAATAATTCTAGATTAAATGGATTAAAAGATAAAAGTTACTAAAATTGTACCTTTTGCTGCACAGCTGAGTCCTCTTTGCAAAGACTGACTGGCCCCATTTCAAATACTTATTGTTATATTTGGGTTTTAAATGGTACTAATGATGAGAAACCTAGCCCAGATAGTGTTAGTGTGTTAACAAAATAAATAACGAATACTATCAAACAATGTACTGCATTGCATTCCATTAGTTGGCTTTTTTGATGTATAATTTAGTCAAGCTTGCCACGTAATTTGATCCTCTCTGTGCAGTGGCCCTGGCATTCAGGGTCTCACATAGAGGGAAAGCATACCTTTAGGAACTGTGAGAATAGAAGGGCAGAGTGAGATAGGTGAGTCTGTTAGGATATAAATAATTTTTGCAAAACAAGAGGTAAAGAGTTGGGGCGAGGGTGAGACAAGACACTAGGTACTCTTTAAAAAAACAAATTGTATAAATAGAAAAAGGAGGGCAGAGAGAGGTGTGGGAGGGTGGCAGGATGCCATATATTTATGTATTATATATATATATGGTATATAGGACTAAGATGGCATGAAGATGGAGGAGGGGAAGGCAAGGAAGACATTTTCTGTATTTCACCCATGTCTCCACCCCCTTTCTCTGGTAATCTGTGGGGGCAGCTAACATCAGGCAGCTCCTGGTGGGGGAGGGGTAGGCATAAAAGTGTGTCTTTTGTAAGCGCCACTAACAGAGAGCATACTGCCTCGGGTTTTGGTGACAGCTTGAACAATTCCTACTTCACTCCTATTCAGGGGCATAGCTGTCATTAGTGCATCAGTTTCTGCGACCCTGAGATGTCCACTGCAACTCAATTGTAGGTGTCTTTAACCTCCCAACCGCTGGACAGGGGGGCGCATTTTCATTGGTCGTTGAATGAATGCCAAAAGCGCCCTGACTCCGTCTCTCCTCACATTGTTCCTGATGTCCCTGCCTTTTCCCCTTTGTAGAAAACATCCCACTTATTTACATCTCTATGTCTGTGATTCTTCTCTGACATGACAGCAAAGAATAGCCAAACTGTCTTTTTACTACTTTAGCTCACAAAAGGCTGATTAGAAACTCGAAGCAGGCTCTGCTTTCAAAAATCTATGGGTGCCTTATTCTGTTTAAAATAGTTTGGCCTAACAGCTCCCATGTAAGACATTTTTTACAGAAAAGACCAGCAATGAATAGAAATACTATTATAAAACGGAGAAATAACCAGACATGTCAATAGTTTTAAAATGGAATGAAAAGAAAAGTATAGAAAGGCAATCATAAAAGGGTGAGCAATAAACAAGTGAAAGGCTGCTGTTTATAAAAACGTAAAAAATAAATTAGTCTTACTTCACATACAAAGATTATACTATCCTTGTTTTGACTCTAACAAAAAATGAATAGGATTTTTTCAGGAACAAGACCAATAGCATAAAACTGGAGCCAAGCATCTGTCAACAAGGGTTTTTATATGGCGCTACAAGTGACATTCTACACTCGCTCACTTTATCTATGTTGTCACTCGAGACCCCTAGGTAAATAAAAAACGTCCTGCTTATACAAATAATTCTATTTTATCATGAACAGATTTGTGGTTTGTAAACAAATTATTGTCTTTCTGTAAAGAAATGTGTTTTTTATCAGATTACAGTTGTAAAGGATGTTATGTTATGCCACTTTATGCTAAGCGACGTTATTTTACCGAAGTTCTGCTAAGTACATATGGAATGATTATTGTATACCTTTATTTAAACTAGTGATGATGATTCACAAAGGCATTTTTGAATGTGTAAAGTTGATATGCAGTACTGCTATTTCGCAGATTCATAAATACCTTTCTAAGAAGTGGCCTAAACGTGCCCTATTACAGGAGTACTGGTTCAGTGACCAGCTCCCTATTACAGGAGTACTAGTTAGCATACTTATGAATGCCTTGGTGAGTCGGCACCATTGTTTTTGAATGCGCATAATAAAGTTAAATAGAGCAGTGACACAAAGAACTAAACAATGTATTAACATAAAGCAGTGTTAGGATGGTGTTTCCAGAACTTCATAACTTCACTTTTCTGCAGTTGCCTTGGTAGCCGCCACCGGATTTGTTTACTATTAGAGAGTCAGAGGAGGGAGAGTTTAAACGTCCAGAAGAGATTATCTTTAGATGGGACTCAGGCTGGAGGGGGCGAAAGCTGTGGACCAGCGCAATGACGAATTCCAAGGCTTAACCATGACACTGAGGGAACATTGCCATGACAACTTTGTATCCCCCACCTCCGACCTTTGTCTCCCTTCTGACTTGGCTGTGCTTCACCACCCATGTGTTAAACCAAAAATGGGCGCAAAATAGAAAACGATTTGTGCGACAAAGACAAATTGATGAATAGACACACGGGTTTAGCTGAGGTTCTGTCCAGCAAGGCTAGTGCAGAGTCATTCGGACCAGAAGGCGCATTGGTGAGGTCAGTGCGAGGGAACTTGAAGTAGTTTATCTGACCTTGAATGCAGCCAGCTCAGTCATGTGAATAAAGGGTTCCAGGTCATCTGCTTCACACGCAAACTTTTGTCTTCAGAATACAGTGGGCTGTTAGTAAGAATACATACATTTTGTAATGTACCATTTTTCTGTAAATATTTGTACCTTTATTTTTATCGTCGTTTTTGAAATCCTATGTATTCCCCTATTTAGTTCCTTAAACATCGGCATGAAACTTCACTTTATAAGCATTAGTTACATATACTAGCTAGTACTTGGCTATTGAACGGTGAGGCATTCATTCCCATAATTTGCTATGTTTTAGTTATCAGTTAAATTACTGTTTGACTGGTATTTTCTTTCTATGTATTTGAGTCTTCTTTTCATGTGTGTTTTTAACTTCCAAGCTTAAGGGCTCATTACGATGCCGGTCGGACGAGCGCCCGACTGACATCATAGTGGAATTGGGAAAGACCAACAAGTAGTTGGAGGTCCCACACGCCTAATTATGATGTGATCGCTGTGTAGGCAGTCGCAATCATAATTTTTTCCATTGTGGCCCATAGTGGAGACACACGGTGGGCTCGGGGCCCTTGCTAGTGGCCCCCAAAGTCCCAGTCCGGCTGTCTTTTCATGGCCGTAGGTCCACGATGAAAAGACAGTCAGAATGGGCCATCGTAATCCCTATGGTGGTGCCTGAGCATGCTCCGCCCCTTTGTACTGTATTATGTTCCAACCGATGGTCGAATGGGCTCCATGATCCTGTCAGAAACGTCGGTCGTCTCTCCGCCCACTGTCATTGAAGCGGTGGTCGGACCAAGGCACCAGATGTGGGATGGACCGTCTTCGACAGGTCGTTGGTGATCGGTCCGTCCAACATCATCGTCGGGCCCTTAGTGTAGCTTGTGTGCATCAGTGACTGTCCTAAGATGGAGTAGCTAGGTTGAAGTTGTTTTGGTCCTCCTATAGTGAAAGTGCAAAGGCTCTCAGTGGACACAAACACAATATATAAATGTCGAAATAACGCGCACAGAGCTAAAACTGTAGATGATCTGTCCTACATCACACTATCACCTCATTTTACATGTAAAGCCCCTATTACCTTATTTTAATGAAAATGAAATCCAGAATGTACAAAATGTAATACAACTTTTATAAACACACTGAACTGAAGAGCATTTTCCATTGATAAAATCAACAAAGAAGCATTGCAGCTTTACTTGCTCTTCTTGCGTGTAATAATATGAGCATCTTTGTTTCCAACACTTACTCATACTGTTCCAACATACTCTAAAGACCTTAGTTGGCTAAACCACATAGTTATCTTTATCTAGAATTATTTTCAGACGCAGAACACAGAGAAATGTTCAACTTCAAGAGGTTATATTTCTGTAGTTTTATCTTGCGTCATCAAACACAAGTCATTATAATTTTGAAATCGGATTTCTCGGTTGAAAAGGAGTCTTTCCTAGAATGTAAAGATTTATAAATGAGAGACGGGGAATATTGGGAATGTTTTTCACCATATGGCTCTGAGTAACATCAAGGCAAGAAGAGCAAAGCTCGAGTTCTCTATTATTTCAGAACCTCAAAAGTAAAGAAACAACCCTGCTATTCAAAGTTACCAGTTACCACCATTCTCTTACCCTGCCCACACGAGCAGCACTGGGATATAGGAGTTACGAGGAGCCACACATCATCAGCCGTCCCACCACCCACCTCAACCACCCGTATCTTGGCAGTTCGGGCTGGACTGTTCCCATGAGGCACAGGGTCAGACTGATTTGCATATGGCCATGTCTGAACTGGGGTGGTGGAGTGAGCTAAAGAATGATGATGGATTAAACCCAGATCTGTTGACTGGGGGTGAGTGTTTGATTTGCTCAAACGCTCCGTCCATCATACCCTTTGGTATCGCCTTGTTCAACCACCCGTGGCATTAGGTTCCCTTCTCAACTTTAAATATTACCTTGTGTCCTGACACCAACCTCCACCACAATACATACAGTCTGTACCTGGCATCCTGCCACTCTCTCACGCCATACTCTGTGCATTCCCTTCCATCACCCCTATACTTACTATGGACAACTCCCTCCCTGGCATCCTACACCAGCATCTGTGCATTTCGTCCCCTCACCCTTATCCCATACAAAAAAAAACCTTACTTGATGTGCTGCCAGGCTCCCCATCGACCCTCTGTAATATCCTTCCCTTACCCAAGTACAAATAAATCCCTACCTTGAGTCTTGCCACCCTCTGCACATTCCCTGCTCCCTCCAATGAGACCCCGACCTGTGCTGTACATTGAGTAGAGAGCTGGTGCTGCAATGACAGCGGATGCATGAGTGAAGCTGGTTAGTGCGGCTTGTTTTTCCCTGTCAGCGCGGTCTGTAGAGACCTATGCTAAATGTGGTGGTTGGTAGAGTTAGAGTGCTGCCCGTGCTCTCAGTGAAGACCCAAGAGAGGATGAAGAAGGCATATAAGACTGCCAGTCACCTTCCTGCCACTTTGCCCCTTCAATCAGCATTTTGAAGACCCAGGTGAGGCTATCCTTATGACGTAGCAACACTGGGAATCAGTTGTTATGTCATTGCGCCTTGACCCTGGCCTACCGGGCATTGCATGGCAAGTGCCCAAACTACCTCAAACTAAGACTCCCCCGTTATAAGCAGGAGCGGTCCCTGCGCTTGCATACGCAGAATTTGCTTTATGTTCCACGCTTCTCGAAGGCTCGGCTTGGGGGTAGAGCTTTTTTGGCCAGAACAGCAAAATTGTGGAATGCCCTACCACTGGCTCTTCGAAATGCGAATTCTGAGCCGTGCTTTAGGAAACAGTTAAAGACGTGGTTTTTTAATCATTAACCTGTCTTTTAATCCTCCCGCATTCTTAAGTACTTGGTACACTGACCCCCTGCTCACTAAGCGCCAGGACACCCCCTGGGGAGCTAGCTGTATGCGCTATATAAACTTCAGTATTATTAATATTATTCAGAATCCTGCAGTCCCGCTAATGGCTCTATATGAGACCCACACATTACATATAGAATTCTAGATGAATAACTATAAATAACAGCGATAGTTTTCATAGAGGGGTTCTGAGTAACATCATATAGACTATGCGCTTGAAGATCAAGTTGTCTAAGATATCACTCTGAACCCTAAGGTAGATAACATCCTCTTTATTCACTGTTAACCATGTACAGTATTGTGTTATGTAAATTTCCTGAACCCCTCCTTCCCCATCTCAAATGAGAAGCACAGGGCTAAAGGAATCATGTGGCAACCATGCACAACATCTGAGCCACACTATACCATTTTACCTAAATATTTAATATTGAACCTGGGGTTCCACCACCCAGCTCAGCCATCCTCTTGTCATCTCTCCCCTTCACCTTCTAAATTCGAATTTTCAAGCTTGTGTGATGGTTAAATTCTTCCTTTTATTTGTTTATTGCTATCATATGCCACAAAATATATTGAAAAAGAGACATGCAGCTACCTGACATGGCCAGCATATGCTTGATGTGGCTGTTTTACTGGTGAGATTTTGAAATAGAAAGCTGTCAGTTGTGCCATGCATTATACTAATAATATTTGCAAAGGACACAAGAATAAATCACTACATAACCAAGCACTAACATTACACGCAGCTACAATGTTACACTGTCACTTATACACTTTAAAACAGCAACTCTACAAAGCAGACAGAAAATAAATGATTATTTAACTGGGCACCTAAAGTGCATGCAAAACAGCTCGTACTTAAAGTTAATGTAAAAAAAGAAATAGAACACACTTTGAATCAGATGTATCACTGAATAGCAAGAAAATATTCTTAGGAGGATAGGAATTGTTCAAGTGCTTAGGCTTTGTGCACTCGCTCAAATTGAAGGCAGCCAATGGATAAAGGGTCTTCAACCTTTTCTGTAGTGAGAGCTACTTCTGATCAGTGAAAATGATCGTGAGCTACTGAATGCTAAACAATTTACGCATTGTTACCAGACACCCCCACGCCCAGCTTCATTAACTTTAAGCTTAATGTCCATAGAGCCAGATACTATGGTTTAAACAAAATACTTTGATAAGGGGCACTATGACAGGGCTGTCAAATGTGTCAGTGAGAGCGTGGTCTTTAGGGATGCATGAACATGTGTGCATATAAATGGGATATATTTGTATGGGTAACTGAGAGCCTGTGTTGTATGTACTTGCAGCACAGGACATACCTTTTGCCATAGGTGGCACTGTTACATATATTCCACAAAAATACACTATTTTTTTTTGAATGGGAGAAATTTAAATGGCAGAAAAAGTTTTGCAAAAATGTTCATAATAATGTTGGTTTTAGACAGCCCATTGACAGAGAAAGAATGGGAACAGACATGTGCACTAACACAGATTCTGACCCCCAACGGGAATTTCAAAATCATACATTACAAATATCTGCATCAGGCATACTACACCCCGGCACGTATGTGCAGATACGGTATGCAGGTGGACTCCAGATGCAAGAGGTGCGGTGCAGAGGATGCTGATTTTGTTCATTTAGCTTGGCATTGCCCCAAAATTCAGGAATATTGGGCGGAGGTAATCACTAAACTGTCTATCATGGTGGGTTCTACTGAGGACTGTACAATCCGATGCTGCTTGTTAGGCATAGCACCGCAGCTCCAATCATCTAAGCGTAAGTTCTGTGCGATTGCCTTATTGCTCGCCAAGGGGCAGGTGTCACAATGCTGGCACACTACTCAGGTGCCCACCGCTCTAACATGGTTACGAGACATGTCCAGTTGTAGGGACAAGCTACTGACGTTCGAAGAGGGCCTACCACTGCGTTCCAGAACGAAAGACTTTTGGTTGTATCTCACTGGATATTTAGCCACAATGGAGAGTGACACGGAGTAACATTAACACTTGCCTGTGATGAGTGCCAACAGAAGTGGTGCATGGGAGGGGTGGAGGGAGAGGTGTTCAGGAAAGGGGTAACGATGTGTTTATACTGTACTTTATGATATGGACGACTGACAAGTGAAGGTCTCGTAGTTGGGGTTTCAGGTTGTTACTTTCTGTGTGTGTACTATTGCACCTATGAATTTTGTTAAAATATAAGGCCTAACTTATGTGCTTTACGCCGCCGGACGGTTGTTGTCGGCTAAATGGCTGTGTATTATACACGTTGCAACGAACATTACTTCTAACACAGCCGGCCCCAGGGTTGTAGGCTACCGGCTGTGTATACATCTTGTGCTGTGAATAAAGGTCTTACAAAAAAAAAAAAAAAATGTTCATAATAATGAACATTATTCTGCACTTTCAATTCCTCTCATTTAAAAAAATGAGAGTATTTTTCACTTACACTTATGGCACAGAGTCTACCGGCCACTGGGAGCAAGAGGCTTGCTGTTTGTAACTGCAACACTTCTACATTGGAGTACATTAAAATGAAGAGTTAACTTAATCATTAAGGTAACTTTTCACCTTAATTTTCTCCCATTTAAAAGCATTCAGAAACATCATTTTGTTCACAGCTCCAATATTGAGTTGAAAAGGACTTTTATTTGAGAGTTATATATGGTGTAGTTTCCCTGTTTGTGCTATGGCACAACTTAAAATAGTTGAACTGTGCGCAAACAGGGAAAGTGTGCCCTATTATGGCGAATGAGCTGTGCTCAGGTCAGCCGCAAACTTGCGCTCCCCTGGAGGCTGCCCATTCAAGTATAATACGGGACAGCTACAAAGCTACTCCGTGTTTCCCTGTGCAGGTAGCGAACGGCCTGCACTTTAGAGAAGTGATAGAGATCCCCTTGCAGGCAGGTGCAGTGAGTGACTGCACCCACCTGCAAGGGTATGTTTGGGGTGTCCATGGGACCCCCTTTCTCCCCTACAGAGAACTGCCTTTAGGAGGTGCACTTTCAGTGCACCACCTTTTTGTGGTGCACTTTCCGTGCACCTCCTAAAGGCGTAATGCTTTTTAGTAGGAAGTCAACATGTTATCTCTTTGTTTTTCTCAAATAAACAAGATTCTATTGCATATAGCTGTAATCACTCTAGATCCAGATACTCTTCATGTATTGTTAACCAGTTTCCAATCATTTTTGGCAGACCCACTTAACACGTTTCATCCCTTATAAGGACTTCATCAGGGCCGTCAATCAAATTTCATGTCAGGCAACATGGAGTTCCTGCCCCTCCTCCAAATCAATCTATTTTGACGGGGATGTGTGCCATTCTCTGCACCAAGACACGCAGGCTGCAATGGCAGTTAACATGAGCTTGGTGAGGGGTCCCTTAGGGCGACACAATTTGTGCTGCAGCCCTTAGGCACCCTCTTTAGGTCCAATGCCCTGAGTACCAGGGGTACCATTTATTAGGAACTTAAAGGGGGCCTAAAGGGCTGCCAATTGTGGAACAATCATACAGTTTAGGGAACGATCACTGCTTCTGGGGACCTGGTCAGCAGGAACCCAGCACACTTTCAGTCAAAGTTGCACCAGATACCAGGCAAAAGTGGGGGATAACCATGTCAAAAGAGGCACTTTCCTACAGGTTGACATTAATGTGTGTGTTTATTGTTCTTATTTCTAGCATAATGTTTTATTTTGTTCTCACACGTGGCTCAGTGTAATTAGAGCAGTTAATTACAACACATCACTGTCAAAGATAACCAGCCACTACCCTTTAGCAACTTTGGATGAAGAATGATATCCTGCATCATGAAATTGAGAAATGTAGTTGTACCATGAACCACGTCCTGTTGGAATTATCCTTTCTCCAGGCACAGGGAAACCTGCTTTCCGATCGGATTTGTGTGTAGTAGAGTACTCAGTCTATCCGCTAAAGGTATACTGCTGGCCTGGGATTGGATTCCAAAGACCCAAAAATAAAGTGTGAAGAAATTTGGTGGCCTCTTACCTGTGGAGTCCAAAAAGAATAGAGGATCTGCTTGATGTTGGTAAAGATTTCTCCATGAAACTCAGACAATCCCTGTGGCACTGTGCCTATCTGGGTCCTGGGTGAGTTGGGAGGCACTGGTACCTATTAAAGCCAGACCTATTCTCTCTGCTAATGTATGATAGTAGTACTGGTGGTGGTAGTGGGGATGATGTTGTGGTTTTGGTGGTGGTTGGATTGGAGGTGGTAGTATTAGTGATGATGGTATTTGTGGTCCTTTTGATTTCGATAGTATTGTATTGGTGGTGGTATTTTTTTGTGGTTTTTGTGGTATGTTGCTGTTGGTATTTCTGGTATAAAAGGTAATGATTGTGGTGGAGATGTTGATATTGCGGGTGTGTGGTAATGGTGGTGGTGCTATTGGTGATGGTACTGGTAGAGGTATTTGTGTTAGTGGTGATATTAATTCTGTGAGTGGAATTAGTGTTGGTGATATTGACAGAGGTGATGGTTTGGTTGTGGTGGAATTTGTTATTGATGTATTGGTTGTATTGGCAGTGGTAGTATTAATGGTATTGGTTGTTGGTGGTATTGCTGGTGATATTAGTGATGGTGGTTGTAATGGTGTTGGTATTGATAATATAGATGGTAGTATAAATGCAGAATGTATATTGATATTGGTCGTGGTTAAGCATGAGCGCAAAATCCGCTCCGATCGCGGATTTTGCGGATTTTCGGCAAATCCGCGATCCGCGAACTCTCGCGGATTTGCCGAAAATCCGCAATCCGCGATCGGAGCGGATTTTGCGGTCAAAAGTTCAAGCGCGCCTAATTAACGATGGCGCCGGCAAGCTGCCAGCGCCCATCCTGCAATAGTTACTTAATTAGCTTCAACAGGAAGCTCTAACAGATAAGATACAGCAGGGGCTCGAGCGCCTGCTTTATTTTAGCAGTTGGAGCTTCCTGTTGAAGCTAATTAAGTAACTTTTGCAGGATGGCGCTGGCAGCTTGCCGGCGCCATCGTAAATTATTTCAACAGTGGTGTCTTCTTGAATAAATATGAAGGGCAGGGTTCATTCGGGCACGACGGTCCTGGCACAAAAAAATAAACCTCAACAGGAAACACTTGCAAATATCAATAAAGCATGTGCCCTAGTTGAAGCTTAAATTCAGTGACTCATTCATCAGCCCAAAAATTAATCTGCTGCTCTGATCGGTCTCTGACCTTTTATACACACAAGAGGCATGCTCGCATGGACGCCCCGTCCGTTTGGCCCCGCCCACACACTCGAGGTGTGCACCGTCTTCCCGCCATTTACCCACTATGATGGACATTTCACTCAAGGGACCCCTGCGCACTTCGGCGCGATTGCATAGTGACACACACTTGGTCGCTGGAACTAGTTGAAGCGCAAATGCAGTGACTCATTCAGCATACGAGCGCAACCCCCGTGCTGTTCCTGTGACCAGGGGCTTCTGTCTCTTAATCTGCTGCTCTGATCGGTCTCTGACCTTTTAGACACACAAGAGGCATGTGCGCTCGCGTGGAAGCCCCGTCCGTTTGGCCCCGCCCACACGCTCGAGGAAGCCCCGCCCCCAAATCCGCAAATCCGCTGAATCCGCGGATTTTGCGGATCCACGATCCGTGAATCCGCTGAATCCGCGAATCGTGGATCCGCAAAATCCGCCCATGCTTAGTCGTGGTGGTACTGGTGTTCTTTGTTAGGTGTTTGTGTAGGTGGTATCAAAATGGATTACTTTCTTAGACAATGTCTGTATGAGATAAAGAAGTGAAAAGCGTACCCACTAATATTTATTTTGTCAAAATGGGCACAAGCATAGTCCTCCACATACGGCCAACCCACACTCAGTAACACTCAGCATTGACCTCATACCACAATTGATCGGATTAGATCCTAAAATGAAACATAGCTGGCTTTCCACAGAAATATATTGCCCGATTGATGTGATTTAATTTCAGATGTTTCCATCTGTATTTTCCAAGAAACATGCCCAGTAGTCCAGCACACACTACCAGGTATATTTCAGTTAGCCCCCAGCTGTAAATGATGCTAGAGGTAGACCTTCTGGGGCTGACAGTTTGGGTGCAGCTAATTTGAAGTGCACTATCAGATAAATCACTACCAATCATCAGCACATTCAACAAATGTTACAAACGTGTACATTAGGAAAGCAACTAATGCTTTTCCATGTTTATCACAGGGTATTTAATCATAGGGTGGAATCTGTAACATTGTGTCATCTTAATGCATGCCTTACTCCTTAATTTTTGCTCCTACTAAAAAAGGACAGCAATTTGTGGTCACAGCAGGTGACTTGAATAGACCCGTCGGACCAACGAGCAACAACAGATTAGTCACAAACAGAAGAAAAATAGGTTTTGGGTGCCTCAGAGTACAGGAGCATAATATCAAAGAAAGTACATGCATGGGGCTCTAGCAGGCCTGCGGGCATGGAATGGATGAACCAAATCATACTCTCCCAGGAAACATAGCTTTCAAAATGGTTTACATAAGAGTATAATTGATTATGTAATGGTTGATCTCCCCAGCTGGAGCTTCATACTCAACATGTCTTCTGAGGACCACCCAGAAAGTGACAACAGTCCTTTAATGCTCCAGTTATGCCACCAGACATTCAGGCCCTTCCCCAGGAATCTTGAAAGTCCTAATAATAGTGACCATATCCATGTAGATGAGAAATGTATTAGTGATACAGTCCTTATATTTTCCAAGCCTATTGATCACTGATCAACTGTTATACCTAGTTGTTATCCTCACTTTGACCACTGGTGGATCATCCATGGAGGTTGCCAGGGTCTTAACCCACTATCTTGCTCTCTTCCACTAACTGCTTGGCATGTTACAGGTTTTGCATGAAAACAGTCTAACAGGCCGTTTGTTTACACGCAAAAGCTGTAATATACCTTTAGCAGCAGAAGAGGGCTCCACTGCTGTATTGTGCATGTGTCAGACGGGGGCTATTACAGACCGGACTCACACAGACACAATACATATCTGCCATACTGCACTAGTGTCAAGCAGCAGCATGCCAGATAATGGAACTTTGGGGCTTGTAAAGCATACAGTCTCTTATCCAGTCAGGAGGCGGGATAGAGGAAAAAGGTCTACCTCAGTACCGTCAACCATATTCATGCTTCTGAATAGATATTTGTTTGCATAACACTTTTCGCCCTAAGTGGGATGGATATGCCCACATGTTGGTCCCTTGCTCACGGTGCCACTGGTTTCTGCAGAGTCAAGGGCCTACAAGTCAATGTAGAGAAAACAAAACTAATGATGTGCAGATCACAGAAAACGGTGAGAAACAACTTCTTGGAATCATCATATCACCAGAATGAGGAATATTCTTGCATAAAGGGTGGATGTCATGGTCTGCTTTACAGATGAAAGTGAAGGTCACGTGGTGTCCACCACTCTTGAAGTATAAAGAGGCCAATGTCAGAATGCCTTCCTCATGGTGAGGAATTTTGGGACTACTCAAACTTGGTACAATTGTCTACCTGTGAAAGAGGGTTCTCAAGCTATTCATAGTTCCTCCTGGCATACCTAGAGACACTTTGTACCTGGATTTGGGGATTTCTGAAATCACGTCCTGGGCTAAACTCAGACGGATATTATACTGGGTAAGAGTCTACGGTCCACTGGAGCTCACCCACTTTGGAGATACCCTCAGCTAATTCTACACCTACTCTAAGAGCCGCCTTTGGAAGGTTCAGGTACATAAGGGATATGCTGGGGCAAATTGGTCTCCCACATTTTCCTAACAAGAGCACACTTGATCTTGTCACAGAAGTTAAGGCACCATTCAAGTTTTGGTCAGAGGAAAATCATTTCTGTAACCTGCACCATGGTAGACTGACTAAGGCAAAGGCATTTTGTGCTGAGCAAATGCACACCCAAATCTGAGTTATTCTTAGATGGTGTTGCCCGTTTTAACTGAACCTTTGCCATTGAAACTCAGGCTGGGCATTCTGCTGTCGAACTAATTTACTTTTAGTTGGATCAATTCACTCTCTGAAGCACATTACTGCTCTAGCTGTATAACTTGCATTGAAGATGGGGTACTTGTTTTAATCTTTTGCTTCTCGTATGCTGGCCCAAGACCAACTGGTAGCCGAAAGTTGAAACCTGCCTTGGAGCTATTGAAGATGTCCACAAAAAGTGACATGGTGGCAGTTGTTTCTCTCTTCACTGCCTGGCTTAATCAGCACCAGGCTGTTGGTGAGTGATATAGACTGCTATTTTCCATGTTTATACGTAACTTCTTTTAATTGTTTCTATATCTTATGGGTTATACGTTAACTAAACAAATACATTGAAGCTAAAGAGCTGCAAAAGACAAAATTGTGATGGTTGGGTGAATGTTTTATAAGTAAAACAGACCCTCAAACTTCAACAAGCATTTGCAATGCAATAGGTCTCGCATTAATTACGTTTGAGCTATTGGCATTGCTAAATATTGCAACACCAATTGCAACAAAAGTCTATAAATTGTAGGCCCAAAAAATTTGTATTTATTTTTGTAGCAATGGTGGCATGCTGCGCTTTAGATTAATATGTTTAAAAGTAAAGTTTGAAGTGCTTATACACAGAACATTCACTGAATACCAAGGATTTAAATCGTTTGAACAAAGGACCACCCCTGAAGAAGGGTCCAATAGTGACCCGAAATGCATTGGGATATGTTTTGATTTTTTCATTTGAGTGTTTATCATTTGACTTTTTGAATAGATGTAAAGAATGAAAGATACATATGTGATTTAACATTGTACTAGTCAAATTGTATGACTCAATCAAAACTATTGTATTTGTTGAAACTAAACGTATAAGATGTATTACATACAGTAAAAACCACGTTGATTTTGAACCAGAACTTTTGAATGTCAAATGTTGTTGAATAGGACAAGTGTTTATAAATTAGGTTAACACAACTCTTGAAACCTTTAATGGACCCAGTTTGAGCTCCCAGTCAGACCTGGTCACACCAGGTCCTTACAGAGCTGTTTGATTAAGAATTGTGGGCACAATTCCCACTGGGTTAGCTCCTAAAATAAGTATAATTTGTAGTTACACCAGATTAATTGGTTGAAACTTAGTAGGTGTGCAGGTCAGACCCATTACATTGCAGTTTTACACGGCCCACACACTAGACCAGCACCCACGTAATCCAGTTTAAAATGGCGTCTTTTAAAGAAATTTCAAACCTCACATTAAATCAGGCTGAGATTAAGGCATACGGAACAGATGAGGCAGCATCAATTTATTCATTAATTGAACAGGTTCGCACGTTCAGCACTTCCAAGGGCACCACAGCACAGATGTTGAAGCAACTAGAATATGTAATGCGCAAAGAAATCAACCAAAGGCTGCACGCGACAACCCTTATTGAATATCACAAAGTCAAAAGGATACCGAGAGGGCTTCGAATTGCACTTAAACCCATGCTGTTCAAATTCAATAAGGCGTTTATGATCAAATGGCAGGCAATCCTTAATAAATGTTCGCTTGATTTGATCCTTTTGATAATAGAGGAGTTGTCGCAGATTCTGAACGAGTTAAAGGAAGATATTTACAATCTACAACAGGATCTGATTAGAACCATACCATCTGAGGACTGGACAAAAATTCTAGAGGACATTAATCGCAGATTGGATACCCACGCGAAAGAAGTGCACGATCGTAAAATACGCAAGTTTCGTAGAGATACGATTGATTATAAGTTAGACGAAGTCTACACGTGGGCGGAAGCCTACGCACAAAGAAGATTCACAAGCAGGCCGACTCCTAAACAGACATCGTCAGAGGAAAGTATTGTACAGGATGAAGACTTAACCTTACAAAGGGCACCGGCTCCAGTTGTGAGCCTAGAATCCCAAGAACCTACATCATCTGGACCATCCAGAGGTGCTCAACCTTCTTTTTTAGCAGAAGGACAATCAGCAACACATCCACCCGACCTACCCACGGAAGCAAGACCAAACGGCTCAGGAGGGGACAAAGTAGCAAAAAAAGTTCCGGAAGGAGGAAGACCACAGAGAGTAGTTGCGAAAAAGGGAACCTTGTCGTAAATATCTCGAGTCGTAAACTGTCGAGAGATCAACTGAACATTTTAAACAAAGGTACCTCATTTGTTCCCACCTATGTATCTAATGGTCTTGAAACAGAGATTGCGCTCTTTAAATTCCTACGAAAATTGAGACTTAAATGGTTCTTTTCCACCACAACATCTAATGGGTCACAGCGACCCAAGGAAATATTCAAGCCTAAAAGTAAGTTTATGTCCCCCATCTCGCATAAAATCTTGGACAACTTCGAAACCCTAGTAAAAAAGGATCTAGAATCTATCAGGTATGAAACTCCCAAGCACTCCAATCTTTCAAAAAGAGAAAAACGAATCTTGGATAATTTGAGACAGGATAAGTCTATTACTTTTCAGCCCGCGGACAAGGGAGGAGCCCTTGTGATGATGGACACTACCTTTTACGACCGTAAGGTAGAGGAGCATGTACAAGATACACTCACATACATCAAACTTGAAAAGGATCCGACCTCGGAATTCAGTGCCTTGCTAGACAAGATCATCACCAAAGCAGAAAACGATGGGACGATCAATATCAACACGGCCAGATACTTGAAGACCACCGCACCACAAGTGCCTCACATATACATGCTCCCTAAAATCCATAAGAGCCTGGAGGATCCACCTTTTCGACCAATTGTAGCGGGATGCGGATCGATACACGAACCAGTTGGACGCTTTGTAGATCACCATTTACAACCCTTAGTACAATCATGGGGAACCTATTTGAAAGACACCACGGATTGTTTAACTAAACTATCTGAAGTTAATGATCTCATTGATGATAGCACATTACTGTGCACTATAGACGTTGTGGCATTATATACGTCAATTGCACACATGGAAGGTTTGGAAGCCATTGAATGGAGACTATTACAATCAGACATAGACCAACAATTGGGTGTGTTTCTAATTGAATTGTTACATTTTTCACTATTTCATAGTTATTTCAATTGGAAATCAGATTTTTTCCTGCAGAAAACTGGGACATCCATGGGGTTTTCAGGAGCCCCATCGTATGCCAACACGTTCATGGCACATTTTGAACAACAGTATATACTTTCAGATCACAGATGGATGGATAACCTGATACTCTTTCTAAGGTATATTGATGACATTTTGGTCCTCTGGCGGGGTACCAAACAAGAATTGGTTGAAAGGATTCAAGAACTTAACGTACGCAACCCACGTATCCAATTTACCTATGATGTACAAGATTCAAAGATACATTTCTTGGATATAGAAATACAAAAATCATCACAGGGGATTTCAACTACTGTTTACCGTAAAGCTACGGATGTCAATAATGCGTTGCACTATTCTAGTGCACACCCAAGAAATCTGAAGAACCACTTGCCCACATCCCAATTGATGCGCATCAAAAGAATTTCATCGGATGGAGAAGAGTGTGAAGAAGCAATCAAACAACAACTAAAGCGATATACTGACAGAGGGTATCCTCAACAGGTCTTAGAAGACTCAGAGTTACGGGTCCGATCAATTGACCGTGAGAGTTTGTTGAGAAAAACCGAGAAGTCACCAAATGAACGCATCGTTTTTGTCATGAAACATTCCACTCAATCACACAGGATTAGACAAATACTGAGGAAGCGATGGGAAATGATAGCGAATGAACCTGATTTCACTCATATATTCAAAAATTTCCCCATAATAGCATACACTCGTGCTAAGAACATAAGGGAGTTACTTAAAAAACCCCAGAGAAACCAGACAGTGACTTTTAAAGGGATGAGAAAGTGTCACAACTGCGGACAGTGTAACAATACAATTGTGAGCAAAACTTTTTCACATCCGCAAACGGGTAAAAACATTATTTTGAAATTGAGTGCTGATTGCAACACTGCAGGAGTCATTTATGCAATACAATGTCCATGTGGTCTCACGTACGTGGGACGCACATCAAGAAAAATTAAGACTCGAATCATCGAGCATAAGAGTACAATACGCAACAAATCCACCACCTCCAGTCTAGCGACACATTGGACCAGTGCATCACACACCATACCACAATTGAGATACACAGTATTAGAAGTGGTAGAAAAACATCCAGGCATCGACCATACTGCGGCCCTGTCTCGCAGAGAGACATTTTGGATCAAAAAATTGGGCACCCTCACACCGGGGGGGCTTAATGATCAATATGAGATGTTATGTTTCTTATGAATAGATTTAACTGGCAGATGTCAATTATGTCCAACAATCAGATGGGATCACCATTGGATTATCCTTTGACAGGATTCGCCACATGATCAATCCACATTGGTTTAGGATTCTATGTATATATGTTATGTTAGGCTTACATTGTATCCGTGGCAAGAAGAGTTCAGACCACAAAGCCTTTTTGCGATGAATCATGCACTAGATAGCGTTTAACTGATTGATTTATCATGTGCTGTTTTTATACTATGCAGTATTTGCATGTACATTGTTACGAATAGTGTTTATCGCCTATGTCTTTGATAATTGTCCATACCAGTGTTATAAAGCAAAAATGTGAATATTATCTGTATAGTCAGACTTAGGTTCTGACGGAGCTGATTGCACAAAGTATCATCAAGAATTCTCCATGTTATTTTTGACTGCATGACTGCATATCCTGATTTTGTATAGTACATTTAAGTTGTTTTCACCCTCATGACTTAGTACTTTGTTTCGAGCCCATTTTACAACACATCGAGCGCAGAACGTTATAAACATAATCAAACACCTCTTCATGGTACTTAGATACATGTACATTTTTTTAGACCTTTCATGTTATTTACGGCTTTGGCCAGACATTGCGATACCGTTTTTTAACAAACTGTGCAGTCCATATTATGGCAGACCCCACTATCTTCCAATAGGTGTTTGTTATCAGTAGCACCTATCGCTTTAAGAGAGCACACGCACCACGAACCGGACGCTAGGCTGAGGTTAGGGCGCACGACTATTTAAAGCACGTCATGATGCACCGGATGTTGTTTCCGGAAGTAATCACCAGGTCGAGGGTCAGAGGACGCCACGGCATAGAAGGTAGGCATGATGGAAGCGCTCGCCGCGCTGATGACATAATATCACATGGGAAAACGTGGGCGAGAGACTGATGTACTCGCATTTTGTATTTACAGGGAGTCTTTGGCTTACTGGTTTATGCTACACCACAGAGCGCGTGAGACATGAGTTCGACCTTCGTGATTCGTTTCTTTTGGTAAGCTGGCGAGCCAAACACTGAGCTAGAGAGACGGTTGTGTTCGCATAACGTTTTTTACCATTTAAATTGACAGAAGTACTCATTTAATTCACAGAGCCGGATACGCTAGTTGAATCCTTGCAACCGTCCACTATTGTGATTGTTGGGCGGGTAAGTTGAGAATTTCGATACTGGGTGCATTTGAGTTGCACGTACTTTTGACCACGCGGTGTTTGGTGTCAGGCACACACACGATAATAGGGTGTTTTAAATAAGGTTGCACTTCAGCACCCATAACTCACTCCCCCGACCAGTTCCCTCCCATTTTTTAGTTTTGCTGCTGTTAACTTTATGACTCACTTATTCTTTATTTGCACGACTTTAGACACCATGCAGACTTCCACATGTAAATACTGATATTATTTTCATGGCGATTACTATCGTTACAGTGTTGGAAATACCACTTTGAAGTGCTTATACACAGAACATTCACTGAATACCAAGGATTTAAATCGTTTGAACAAAGGACCACCCCTGAAGAAGGGTCCAATAGTGACCCGAAATGCATTGGGATATGTTTTGATTTTTTCATTTGAGTGTTTATCATTTGACTTTTTGAATAGATGTAAAGAATGAAAGATACATATGTGATTTAACATTGTACTAGTCAAATTGTATGACTCAATCAAAACTATTGTATTTGTTGAAACTAAACGTATAAGATGTATTACATACAGTAAAAACCACGTTGATTTTGAACCAGAACTTTTGAATGTCAAATGTTGTTGAATAGGACAAGTGTTTATAAATTAGGTTAACACAACTCTTGAAACCTTTAATGGACCCAGTTTGAGCTCCCAGTCAGACCTGGTCACACCAGGTCCTTACAGAGCTAAAAGTAAAGTGCACCATACTGCGATTGCTACAATAGTTAATTGTGGATTCATTAACAATTGATGTGTGCATTGATGGCTGGTGGTGTGTGTGCCTGTAGAAATTGTGCACTGATGGCTTGTGGTGTGTGTGCCTGGTGGAAGTGTGCACTGATGCCTGGTGGTGTGTGTACCTGGTGAAAGTGTGCACTGACGGCTGGCGGTGTGTGCCTGGTGAAAGCGTGCACTGACGGCTGGTGGTGTGTGTGCCTGGTGAAAGCGTGCACTGACGGCTGGTGGTGTGTGTGCCTGGTGAGATCGTGCACTGACGGCTGGTGGTGTGTGTGTGCCTGGTGAAAGCGTGCACTGACGGCTGGTGGTGTGTGCCTGGTGGAAGCATGCACTGACAGCTGGTGGTGTTTGTGCCCGGTGAAAGCGTGCATTGACGACTGATGGTGTCTGTGTCTGGTGAAAGTGTGCACTGACGGTGGTTGTGTGTGGGTGTGGTTGTGTGTGTGGTTGTGTGGGTGTCGTTGGGTGTCGTTGGGTGTGTTTGTGTGTGTGGTTGTGTGTGGTTGTTGTGTGTGTGTGGTTGTGTGTGTGGTTGTGGTTGTGTGTGTTGTTGTGGTTGTGTGTGTGGTTGTGTGTGTGTGTGGTGTGTGTGTGGGTTGTGGGTGGTTGTGTGTGTGGTTGTGCATGTGTGTGTGGTTGTGTGTGTGGTTGTGTGTGTGTGTGTGTGGTTGTGTGTGGTTGGGTGTTGTGTGTGGTTGTCTGTGTGGTTGTGTGTGTGGTTGGGTGATTGTGTGTGGTTCTGTGTGTGGTTGTGGTTGTATGTGTGTGTGGTTGTGTGTGTGGTGCTGTGTGTGGTTGTGTGTGTGGTTGTGTGTGTGGTTGTGGTTGTGTGTGTGGAAAGAGAAAGCACGGTGTATGTCAAATGGGCAGCAGCAAAGCATTAACACAACATGTTCTGTGTTGTTTGATGTTTGCTGTTCTTTGAATGAGAACATCAAAGGGGCACCACGAATGGGATCGCAGGCGAACATCAAAGGGTCGCTGCTAAAGTGATCACGGGCGAAAGTGATCTCGGGTGCTTAATGAGTATGACGAGGTTTGCCATTTGGCGCCTCGGCTCCTAAGCGCGCGCCCGTGCACATGCACTGTAGCTCCAGGCTGGCCATGGTAGCATTTTTGAGCCCTCACTAAATGTCTCGCCAGATCAGCGCATGCGATGGGTCAGGTGAGACCTAAAAAGTAAGCACTCCATTAGAGGAAGAATGACACATCGAACAACATATATGTGAGAGCGAAATTCTGTTCTGACTTAAGATGTGATTTGCCATGTCTCAAGCCCATGGCTGAAAGAGGCTGACAAAAAAGAAGCCAAAGGGTAAATGCAACTTTCGGTATATTTATGAATCTTGCAGATGTCTATGCTGCCAACTCAGACATAAACAAAGAATAAGATTGCCAAAAGTGGGTGACAATGAGAAAGAAACAGTTTCACAGATGTATTTATTCCGAGTCTATGTTTCAAGAATGAACTTACTTGGCAGAAAACAAGTAAACTCCATAAAATTATTTAAGTTCAAATGTGCACCGGATCTAATTGTGAATAATGGTGCTGTTTTTCATCAACGGATTCTGAGTGAAATGAAAAAGACAATGAGAGCAAATCTTGAGTGGTCGATGAAATGACTTAGAATCCAATTTTAAGGTACCTTATACAAGTGACGTGCTGTTATATAATTATTAACAAATATGGGTGTTGTTTATGCAATTGGTAACTCTTACAGACAACTTCAGCAAAAGGCAAATTATTTATTAAACAAGGGATCTTGCCGCAGCTAGAAGAAAGTTGAGTGTTTGTTTTCAGAAACAGCAGAAAAACATCAAGCAATCTTGCAGGAATTATACCCTTAACATAGTATCGTATTTAGGTTGCTAGCTCTCAAGACCACATAGATCACTTCTAGTGCTTCCTCATTGTGGGACCTATTTGAAACATAAAATTAGAGATATTAAGCAACAGTTAGCCTAACATAGCAAAATCTTTACATGGTTCCACGCTATTTTTTGCTCTTTTTCAGAAATTTGAACTGGAAGCAAAAAGAGCACTGCATCATGTCCTATAGGAAGGCTTCTCATTATGCAGTGGAAGTCCATATGTTGGTTTGCTAGTATGGGGCTGGAACAACAATTCAGAGATTAGCTTTGAATAATAACTTCCATCAAAGACGTTTTGACATGTTACGTCCTATTGATAGCAGTGAGTTCTGTGTCTTCTTCAGGACAAAACAGTAAGGTTGTTTCGCATATGCTTATAGCTGCCTTACAACTGATTACTTTAGCGTTTACGTGAAATTATGGAAACCACGTTATAGAAACGGTACAGATCAGGCGCGAAACACCCATTGGGCTAACGGGGCTTCAGCCCCCCCCCCCCGTCGTGTTTGTCACAGCTTTGTAGGCTGGCGACCATCTAATTGCAGCCGCACCCGTGTATTTAACAGGTCTCTAAAAGACCATTTACTTGTAAATTAGGCTTATGTTGTGTTTTCACCCCTTCTTTCAGTCACTCTGTCTATAGTTGGAAGAATTAGCCCCCCCCCGAAATATCCCCCCCCCCCCCCAAAATGTGGCTCTAGTTGCCGCCTGGTACAGATCTATAATGTCATCAAGAGTGTCACAAAATAAATGGCTAAAATGTACTGCTGTACAAAAAGTTAAAAGGAGGGCACTTTAGTTAACGCCATGATCACATTGGTTCATTTTGACTCTAGGGTTGCAGTTAATAGATGTAGCTGTTAGCATGATCAGGACCTGGAAATCAGTGTGTCTAATGGCAAAATTGACTACTGTGAAATCCACAGACCTGAGTTCCAATTTCAGCTTCTGCATTTGACTAAACTGTATGATGAAGGAAAAATGGTATGTTCCCTGAGGAATATTTGCCAGACTAGATAACTGATGATCACTCTGTCAATCAATCCCTAAGCACGGCCCCTTTGTCCTCAGGCTAGCAGGGCTTTCTCAGTATTGTCAGTCCAGTCGTTTGGAGTACTTAGAAACAGGTTATCCCGTGTTAATTGCTATAAAGATGCGGCCAGTGCTGCTTAGACCAGTGAGGGGAACTGAGCCTGGTAATGATGAGTTGAAAAGGAGGTTGGGCTCCGAATTATTACAGGGAATTTAGCTGTGGTGGGATTACAACAAACATGTCCTAGGCCATTTACAAAGAATGAGCCATGTACAGGGGGGTTTCAGAGTTTGGAGTTATTAAAGCCCCCTGCTCGTCATATACCCTAGCTCAGACACCTCCATCTCCATGCTGAATTATGTTATCATAAGAACTGCTGTCTTGCAGCACTAATGCCTTATATGAACTTTGGGGTTCCTTGACTCATTTGGTAAAGGTAAGGAATATTGATTGAAATGCCGGTGATTGAAAAGGCAACTCTTCACACATCTTATTCACCTTAGAGGCATATTCCAGCAACTTAAGCCCTGAATGTTCCAAGGGGTGTTTTCTTAGGTGCCTGGTTACCCTGCTCCACATGTAGATTTCTTAAAACCCACCTGCTGTTGAACTGACTGCGGAGCTCACGGTTAGCTCATATTTACGAGCTCCTTTCCGTGACCCTCATTATCAGTGGCAGAAACGCCAGGAGGAATTCCACTACTTGCAATGCTGAGCGGCCTGGTGTCTCCAGGTCCAGAAATCTCAGGTCCACCCATTCCAAAACTCCATTGCACCACTCGGTGTAGATATGTAACATTTGAAATGATGGAGGGCGGGGCAGAGGATAGCCCAGAGCCAGGCCCCACCTGCCCTCTGCAGCAGCATGGGAGAAGCATACAATGCTGCACGGAGCCCATCACTTTTCTCCCACCTGACCAACAAAAGAAGCACAGATACCCCAGTAGCAGACCCTGAGGCAGTGAACCTCGTTTCACCGGAGCACAAAAGGGCTAACAGACAACGGAATCCCTGTCTCTCGTCTCTCCCCTGGAAAGCGCTAACCTGGCGCCTCTGTATCCTCCAGGCTCAAAGCCCCAGGTCCGACATCTTCTTGAGGGCAGAACTCCCGGGGGCGTATGAACCGTCCTGGTCGCTCGCAGGGGAAGTAAACAGTGTTAGCAACTACTTGACGGATTTGGGGTTGTTCACACTTGGGCCAAGAGTTACTTTGGTAGGCGAGAGAACTCATTAGCACCTCCGGCAATCGGAACGGGCTCCCCAGGGGAACTACGCAGCAGCAGAATCAGGAAAGTGACTGCCCCCCCACCCCCACCCCCGAGGAAATATCGCTCGTCTCTGAGCAGTCAGTGGAATAAGGAAATAGTCTCACATAGTCTCTGTCTCAAATTCACTTGCATTTTGGAACAACCGTGGCGGATGTGACAGTGGCAGGGTTGGACTGGTGATGAATTAACATAAAAGGCTCCAAGCAGACCCCCGCTCCCACACATGCAGATGCACTGCCCAATGCCCGACCCTCACACAGGACGGAGGAACCCAGAAAACCGCCCCAGAGTTAACACAAGCTGGGACAGTTGTCAAGTTACCTTGTTTAAGAAGCGTTCCACAATGTATGTCGCAACAACTATTGGTGTAACTGGGAGAGGAAGAGAAACGCAATGATCAGCAATAATGAATAACGGCGACAATCCAGTTTGCTGTTCTTTAAAAAGGCACAATAGAAATAAATGAAACACGTGCAGGGTTGGCATGGGGCAGAAAATATGCCCATGAACCAAAATAAAAGCGGCCTCTATTAGTGAGTTAGAAAGCTAAACAAGCATTTACAATGCAATGGTTTTGCCTTTGTTAAAGTTAGAGCTATTGGCATTGCTCTTGACATTATTTTTATTTATGTTTTTTTTTAACATAAATAAATGGCATTGTCATTTACAATGCCACTAGCTTTATCTCTCGCAAATGACACACACAAACACACACAGAGCCCCCCCACACATACACCCACACAGAGCCCCCCCACACACACAGCCACACAGAGCCCCCCACACACACAGCCACACAGAGCCCCCCACACACACAGCCACACAAAGCCCCCCACACACACAGCCACACAAAGCTCCCCACACACACAGCCACACAGAACCCTCCACACACCCACACAGAGCCTTCCACAGACACCCACACAGCACAAGCAGGCAACAGGGGCACACGGAGGCACAAGCAGGCAACAGGGGCACACGGAGGCACAAGCAGGCAACAGGGGCACGAAAACGGAGGCACAAGCAGGCAACAGGGGCACACGGAGGCACAAGCAGGCAACAGGGGCACACGGAGCCACAAGCAGGCAACAGGGGCACACGGAGGCACAAGCAGGCGACAGGGGCACGAAAACTGAGGCACAAGCAGGCAACAGGGGCACACGGAGGCACAAGCAGGCAACAGGGGCACACGGAGGCACAAGCAGGCAACAGGGGCACACGGAGGCACAAGCAGGCAACAGGGGCACACGGAGGCACAAGCAGTCAACAGGGGCACAAGCAGGCAACAGGGGCACACGGAGGAATAATAATCAGCGCCAGGACACCTCCGGGTAATTCAAATGCAAACTGTGTGAATATTCTAAAATAGCAAACTTCACTGAAAGAAAGGAAACGCATCCAGCTATGAATTAAAAGTTCCCTTGGAAAACGCTGCATTAATACCTGGGATAACCTGGGGCTCTAATTAGTTGAGCAGCAATGACACAGGCACATTGACAGAGGGATTTGTTGCAAAACCTTGTTTGTTTGGATCCTTGATTGTCAAATTTGTTTTTGTAAACCTTGTTCAATGTGCACACGATTCTCGGTTACAAAAGGAGCATTTTGTGACCGAGGGTAAGCGGCTTCTTATTAACTTCCCCTCTGGATCTGTGTCAGAGCTTCCAGGCTGACATCTTTACAAGCTCATTATTTTAATAATCAAAGCCTGTCAGTTCTTGTAATCTCATTATCCGATCAATCAAGCATAGTTAGCGTTCTTCAGAATTACTTGAGATGGTCTTCCCCGTAATGTATACTATCATTGTAAGAGCAGCACAAGAGTCTAAATATCCTAAATAATCACAGTTTGCCTATAACATTGTTCTGGTTCACTATAACATGTCACCCTTGCGCTGTCAGGCACTAGACATAAGACGAAGCCACATTTAAATCCAATTACACAGGGTTTCCTTTAATTTGTAAAAAAAAGTTCGCAATGTCTTTCCTTTATGTTATGGAAGCAGTTTTATAAGGAAAAATTGAGCCACTCTTCCTCTTTACATGGAACGGTGAAGTTCTTTTTTGATGACATTGACTGACCCTTATCAACCTCACCTGCCCCCTTCAAATGGGTCTCCCGGGCTGTGTAAACTATTTTTACATGGAATAATAGTGCTCGGGAATGCCCTAATTTCTATATGCCAAGATGCGCTTCATTTAGATTGTCATCACGCTCTTGATTGAACCCATCAAACGTTTGAATATTCATTATGAATCTGCTAGCGGACTGCAGATGGAGGGATGGTGGGATAGGGGAGAGCTAAAGGAGGAGGAGGGGCCAATACAATAAAACTAGAGAGGTTAGTCTGTCATATTCCTTTCCTTGTAATATATTTGTTACCCCATGGTACAAAAGGTTGCCCTGTCTAAATGCCATTATTTTGCATCTTGCGCTGAATATCAGTTAAGGAAACGTCTTTTATTTTGTTTTTCCTAAACTTGGGTATTTACCATTGTATAAGCAATTTCTCTAGCCACGCTTTGACGGTTGTGTTTTTTCTACGGAGCTACCTTGGCAGGAACATAAAAGTAGATTGCATGTTGTCCAAAATTAATACTCCAAGATGGTGTAATATGCACCAGAAATCACGTGATGGGAGATGTAAAGTTTTAAATGTAGAAAAGATAAAGAAGATGATAGTGCTGGTGGCAGGTATTTAAATATCTCTGAGATGTACATGAACTAGGGGGAGGTGTGGGCTTCGAACCAGGGGTCATGAGTACAGGTATCACAGAGGCGGCCTATTTGTGAAACTGCTGTGCAGCACGAGTAGTGTGAGCCAAAACCACGGCCACACACGACCACACACTGACGGGAGAGCGGGAGGGGGGCGGGAACGGCCACGGGAGAGCGGGAACGGCCACACACTGACGGGAGGGGGGCGGGAATGGCCACGGGAGAGCGGGAGGGGGGCGGGAACGGCCACGGGAGAGCGGGAACGGCCACACAGGGGCGTAGCTAGAGATTCTGGCGCCCGGGGCTATCCCTCAGATTGCCGCCCATGGCCGATAGCGGGAGGTGGCTTCGGGAAAAAGGACATATTTGCTCCGGAGCCCCCAATGAAGTCAACCGTGTAGCTTGGCTCTATCGCGCCAAAAACCTACAGCTTGTTATTAATATAAAGAAGTTTGTTTTAATGCAATGAAAAACTGTAAAATCTTTAAACTGCTACAAAGCACCTGAAATGGAAGGGCCATAATCTGTCTCTTTCACATGTTACATTTGTTTTATAGCACTCCTTATACCAGTGTAGGGTGTCAGAGCACTTTACATCATACACACATTCAGAGAGAACAAATCATACATGTGCAAATCAGTTTATAGGAAATGTTAGGTAAGACATTGAGGCTTACAAGTTGTAGGAATCACACGTCATCCTTTTTAGCAGGCAGTATATTTTAAGTGTGTGGTCCAAAAGAGGCACACACGCAGGATTATAAACGTACCACTGTGGTTGGGTTTATTAAAAAGAATATAATTCTACCCAAGCAAACCCTTTTAGCAACATTGGGATAATGAAAACCTGAGGGGAAAATACATTTCTAACCTATACCGTGCAGTTTAAATGAAGCTCATTGATTGCGTTTCACATGTATATGTGATATAATAGGATTGTAACTTATGAACTTCAAGTAACAAAAGGATCTCTGCGACAAGAGCAGTAACCCCCTGAGCTTGCCACATAAAATGCAGTGTAGTGATCTGTCTGGCACACTTTCTATGCAGCAGGCACATTAACCATCTGCGCTACTTCATGATGGGTGAAACTGCCACTAGACAAATCGCTTATCTGGCTGCAGCAGGAACATTATTTACGAGAGTTATCTTGACATTTAAATATTTTCCTGGATTGACAAGAAATTTAGCAGAAGGTGGTTTTATTCCAGAGTGCACAGCACCTCAGGGGTGAGGGGGTCCCCACATAATTCTAGTTTGAAGAGCCGATTCCCTAGCGGCCCGACCGCCAACAGAGACAGATATTGGCCTTGGCACTCTTATCTGCTGTTTCTGGGCAGAGACTGAGCAAAGAGAAAGGAGAACATGAACCATGGTAGCATGCTTCTGACTCGCAGATGGAGTCCGAAAAGAAAAGTGAGCGGGCCAACACTGCATCGCTTACAATACAAAGAGCACACACATACAGGCCTCTCCACTGCCTGAAGTGAAGTAAAAGTAAACTGAAATACAGTCAGGAGAAGTAAAACTGGCGCACGCAATGTGCACCGGGCACCTGCACCACTACAGCAGAAACAAACAATACTTTTGATATTAGAAGAAAAACCAAACTATTCCTACCTTGATTGTTGAAGCAACAAAAACCATAGTGAAATGGAGGGAGGCCCGGCCCTGCGCTTGTAGACGAGGGAACCCTGAAGCATTCTTCCCAGTAATTGCAAAGTTTAACAACTCTGCACTGCACCAAGAGCTACGAGGACAGATCAGAGTGAACTGAGGAAAAAGGGTAAATTAAGGGGTACCGTCAGCTAGGTCTAGACGAGAGGCCCACTTCGGAGGCACCACGATCTGAGGCCCCAAGTCGAATGCTAGGAGTGGGGGGTCAAAGCATAGCCTGTGGGTAAATAAACGTGGCGGCGGGATTTGGCACAGCCCAAGGAAGGGTCTTGTTCAAAACTCGGCCGGGGCTGAGGAACTGCTCCCGCAGTGGGACACCGGAAGCGGAACTATGGTAGGCGCGGAGTGAGGGTTCAACTCGAGACCACCATGGATGAGAGGTCAGAGCCAGGCCGTGTTCAAATGAGAAGGTTAGACCTAGGAGAGTTATTAGGGACGAGAGTGAGAGGATTGAGGGCGCTTCGGGTGTCAGAACGAGGCCAGAGAGCATAGTGTTTAAAACTGGGCCATCGAGCAGCTGAGTGCTCACTCGATCCTTCATGCGCTCGGCTGCACACAGGCATTGACCGCCAGATCCCTGGGCACCACTACGGCGTGTGACGTGTCCCTTAGTCTGAGCCTCGCCTCACTCACCTCAACTCTGGCAAGGCAGCGGGAGGGGCTCGCACCCGCTCCGGTCGGAACTCTTGCATAGCAGGATGCCTCACCAGGGGGTCTGCAGCCATCTGCTTCCGCGATTATGGGGCCAATTAACAAAGTTAGGCCTTCCGGTCTCTACAAACCGATCATAGGCTGCCGATATACAGAGGCCACGCCGACGTCCCAGCCCCGCCCGGCCAGCCAATCCACTGTTTCCCGCCTGACCACAGCCCTCTATAAGGTTGGGAGCTGCAGCTGTCAGCAGCATCCGCCGACTGCGCCCGACTCGCGGTTTTTGCCCAAACAGTCACACAGGCAGCCGCAAGTGTGTGCGGGGGTGCACTGTACATCGGCGCTCCCTAGTGTAGGGGTGGCGACCCGACCGCGCGGCGCACAGCACTCATGTCCCATGATGATGCCGGCCTCTATAAAGTATTGGGGACACTGTGTCATGGACCATCAGCGCCACACGGCCGCCGCCCTGAAAATAGTGCCGCCTGGGGCGGACCGCCCCCCTCGCCCCCCCCTAGCTACGCGGGTGCGGCCACACACTGACGGGAGAGCGGGAGGGGGGCGGGAACGGCCACGGGAGAGCGGGAACGGCCACACAGTGACGGGAGAGCGGGAGGGGGGCGGGAACGGCCACGGGAGAGCGGCGGGAACGGCCAAACACTGACGGGAGAGCGGGAGGGGGGCGGGAACGGCCACACACTGACGGGGGGCGGGAAACGAACCAACAGCGGGAGGGGGGACAGGAAAGGGAAGACTCACCTGGACTTCCTCGGCCGGCCTAAACAAACCTCGACGAGCCCGAAAAAACGCCCCGCCCACCGAGTGAACACGTCTACATGACGTGAGCAGAAAGGGAAAAATTCTCGGGAACGCCCCCGAATCTGGTCCGGCCTTTGACGGACAGATCCGGCTCCCAATGGCTAGCCTCCATTTATGGAGCTAGCCAATGGGAGGAGGGGGCGGGATCCCGACCCCACATAGAGGATTAGAGGATATCATTAGATTTTGCTAGCGCATGCGTACTTCGTACGCATGCATCGCTAGTCAAAACCTAAAAAACTATTATAAGACCAATAGCTCAAACTTTCCTAAAGCGAGCCCTATTGCATTTCCAATGCTTGTTATCTGAGTCACTGAGTAGAGGCCTTCTCTTCTACTTGTGTAAAGCTCTGTTTTTATGCACCCAGTCCTTTGCGCTAATATCCCGCATGGTGTGTCAGTGAGCCAGAGTAATGAAGGCCAGTTTGATCCGTTTTGGGTGTCCTTGGCCAGACCCTTCACAAAATTTTATTGAATTGTATTGTATATTGCTCTTATATAGTGCAGACTGCCACCCTACAGGTATCCTGGCGCTTTGGAAAAAAACCTAATCTGATGGAAACAGCAGATAGAGAGGCTGGGTAGTGGGCACCAAGGTCTCAGACTTTGGCAAATAGCAAGGTCTTTAGGCTCTTACTGAAGCCTATCAGAGAGTCGGCTTGCCTGATGTTCTGAGGCAGCTCGTTCCACAGCCGAGACACTACTGTACAGAAAGCCCTGCCTCCCATCCTAGATCTCTTAAATCTGGTAGTTGTTGCCAGAAGAGACCTGGTGGGCTTGTACCATATGAATCTTTCCTGCATGGGTAGAGGGCCCCTACTGTGTGAAGCTCTATAGACAATACACAGAGATTTGAATGTGACTCTGTCCCTTATGGGCAGCTAGTGGAGGTCTCTCAGAGCCATTGTGGTAGAGGAGCTACGTGGTCTATTGAGTGCCAGCTTGTTTTAATGCAATGAAAAACTGTAAAATCTTTAAACTGCTACAAAGCACCTGAAATGGAAGGGCCATAATCTGTCTCTTTCACATGTTACATTTGTTTTATAGCACTCCTTATACCAGTGTAGGGTGTCAGAGCACTTTACATCATACACACATTCAGAGAGAACAAATCATACATGTGCAAATCAGTTTATAGGAAATGTTAGGTAAGACATTGAGGCTTACAAGTTGTAGGAATCACACGTCATCCTTTTTAGCAGGCAGTATATTTTAAGTGTGTGGTCCAAAAGAGGCACACACGCAGGATTATAAACGTACCACTGTGGTTGGGTTTATTAAAAAGAATATAATTCTACCCAAGCAAACCCTTTTAGCAACATTGGGATAATGAAAACCTGAGGGGAAAATACATTTCTAACCTATACCGTGCAGTTTAAATGAAGCTCATTGATTGCGTTTCACATGTATATGTGATATAATAGGATTGTAACTTATGAACTTCAAGTAACAAAAGGATCTCTGCGACAAGAGCAGTAACCCCCTGAGCTTGCCACATAAAATGCAGTGTAGTGATCTGTCTGGCACACTTTCTATGCAGCAGGCACATTAACCATCTGCGCTACTTCATGATGGGTGAAACTGCCACTAGACAAATCGCTTATCTGGCTGCAGCAGGAACATTATTTACGAGAGTTATCTTGACATTTAAATATTTTCCTGGATTGACAAGAAATTTAGCAGAAGGTGGTTTTATTCCAGAGTGCACAGCACCTCAGGGGTGAGGGGGTCCCCACATAATTCTAGTTTGAAGAGCCGATTCCCTAGCGGCCCGACCGCCAACAGAGACAGATATTGGCCTTGGCACTCTTATCTGCTGTTTCTGGGCAGAGACTGAGCAAAGAGAAAGGAGAACATGAACCATGGTAGCATGCTTCTGACTCGCAGATGGAGTCCGAAAAGAAAAGTGAGCGGGCCAACACTGCATCGCTTACAATACAAAGAGCACACACATACAGGCCTCTCCACTGCCTGAAGTGAAGTAAAAGTAAACTGAAATACAGTCAGGAGAAGTAAAACTGGCGCACGCAATGTGCACCGGGCACCTGCACCACTACAGCAGAAACAAACAATACTTTTGATATTAGAAGAAAAACCAAACTATTCCTACCTTGATTGTTGAAGCAACAAAAACCATAGTGAAATGGAGGGAGGCCCGGCCCTGCGCTTGTAGACGAGGGAACCCTGAAGCATTCTTCCCAGTAATTGCAAAGTTTAACAACTCTGCACTGCACCAAGAGCTACGAGGACAGATCAGAGTGAACTGAGGAAAAAGGGTAAATTAAGGGGTACCGTCAGCTAGGTCTAGACGAGAGGCCCACTTCGGAGGCACCACGATCTGAGGCCCCAAGTCGAATGCTAGGAGTGGGGGGTCAAAGCATAGCCTGTGGGTAAATAAACGTGGCGGCGGGATTTGGCACAGCCCAAGGAAGGGTCTTGTTCAAAACTCGGCCGGGGCTGAGGAACTGCTCCCGCAGTGGGACACCGGAAGCGGAACTATGGTAGGCGCGGAGTGAGGGTTCAACTCGAGACCACCATGGATGAGAGGTCAGAGCCAGGCCGTGTTCAAATGAGAAGGTTAGACCTAGGAGAGTTATTAGGGACGAGAGTGAGAGGATTGAGGGCGCTTCGGGTGTCAGAACGAGGCCAGAGAGCATAGTGTTTAAAACTGGGCCATCGAGCAGCTGAGTGCTCACTCGATCCTTCATGCGCTCGGCTGCACACAGGCATTGACCGCCAGATCCCTGGGCACCACTACGGCGTGTGACGTGTCCCTTAGTCTGAGCCTCGCCTCACTCACCTCAACTCTGGCAAGGCAGCGGGAGGGGCTCGCACCCGCTCCGGTCGGAACTCTTGCATAGCAGGATGCCTCACCAGGGGGTCTGCAGCCATCTGCTTCCGCGATTATGGGGCCAATTAACAAAGTTAGGCCTTCCGGTCTCTACAAACCGATCATAGGCTGCCGATATACAGAGGCCACGCCGACATCCCAGCCCCGCCCGGCCAGCCAATCCACTGTTTCCCGCCTGACCACAGCCCTCTATAAGGTTGGGAGCTGCAGCTGTCAGCAGCATCCGCCGACTGCGCCCGACTCGCGGTTTTTGCCCAAACAGTCACACAGGCAGCCGCAAGTGTGTGCGGGGGTGCACTGTACATCGGCGCTCCCTAGTGTAGGGGTGGCGACCCGACCGCGCGGCGCACAGCACTCATGTCCCATGATGATGCCGGCCTCTATAAAGTATTGGGGACACTGTGTCATGGACCATCAGCGCCACACGGCCGCCGCCCTGAAAATAGTGCCGCCTGGGGCGGACCGCCCCCCTCGCCCCCCCCTAGCTACGCGGGTGCGGCCACACACTGACGGGAGAGCGGGAGGGGGGCGGGAACGGCCACGGGAGAGCGGGAACGGCCACACAGTGACGGGAGAGCGGGAGGGGGGCGGGAACGGCCACGGGAGAGCGGCGGGAACGGCCAAACACTGACGGGAGAGCGGGAGGGGGGCGGGAACGGCCACACACTGACGGGGGGCGGGAAACGAACCAACAGCGGGAGGGGGGACAGGAAAGGGAAGACTCACCTGGACTTCCTCGGCCGGCCTAAACAAACCTCGACGAGCCCGAAAAAATGCCCCGCCCACCGAGTGAACACGTCTACATGACGTGAGCAGAAAGGGAAAAATTCTCGGGAACGCCCCCGAATCTGGTCCGGCCTTTGACGGACAGATCCGGCTCCCAATGGCTAGCCTCCATTTATGGAGCTAGCCAATGGGAGGAGGGGGCGGGATCCCGACCCCACATAGAGGATTAGAGGATATCATTAGATTTTGCTAGCGCATGCGTACTTCGTACGCATGCATCGCTAGTCAAAACCTAAAAAGCGGTCCGTGTTTGCAAATTGTGGCAGTTTAGAACTGAAGACTGGCTCTGTCAGTGTTTTGCAAGGTATAGAACACTGCATGGATTTGTGTTCGCTGCAGGCAATGTTTTTTTTAATAACTAATAAATAACAAAACCCGGCCCAGCAGACCATAAAACAGGCTGTAAACAGCCAAAAAACGGCCCACACACTGACCTATCAGAGCAGGCTCTGGGTCACTGCCTGATTGCGCTTTAGCAAAAGACACACCGATGATGGAGCACTTTACATCACACATATATAAAGACAATAAATTATACATGTGTAAATCAGTGTATAGGAAATGTTACTTAAGGCAAAGGGTAGGCTTAGAATTCACGTCATCCATACTGGTAGGCATTTTTTCAGAGTGCTTTGTGTGGACAAGCAAAAACTAAGGATTCAGAACATAACACAGTGGTTAACGTTGACTTTAATGATAAAAATGTATTTATACCCAAACAAAACCTTTTTTAGCAGCATCAGGATAACGAAAGGCTGGGAAAAAAACAGAACTGTCTAATTTGTACCATGCAGTTTGCATGCAGCTTCTTGATGGCAGTTCATAGCTCATTGTGCGCGATTATGATTTTAACTTATGAACTGCACAGTAACAAAAGAATCTCTGTGATAAAAGCGGTAGCCCACTAAGCTATGCACAAAATACTGTTCTTTGATATGCATGGTACGCGTTCTTTGCAGCAGACATATTAACCCTCTGAACTACCTTAGATGAGTCAAACTGCCACAAGATGAAACCCCCATCTCTCTCCAGCAGGTACCTTAATCACCAGAGTTATCTTGACACTTTTATTGTTGCCCAAAAACTGTTGGATATACAAGGAACTTTGCAGAGCTTCTAAAACTGCTGCACCAATGAAGTAACAAATATGAAAAAATGTTGGGCGTCATTCCAATATCGGGAGGACCACCACCGACAGGCCTTCAGTGGCGGTCTTCCTGACATTTAGTGTATGAGTCAGATCGCTGGATTACAATTCTTTTGGTCAGAGCAATTTGGGTGGGGGGAATGACTGCCGCCTTCATAACAGGCTCAAGGAGCCTGTCATGAAGGCGATTGGAGCCTAATCCCTACAATGGGGGTGGTCCTGTGGAGGCACCGCCATAGGGATTAGGATGTCTCTTTCCCTCAGCCTTTACATGGTGGTACCACCGCCATGTAAAGGCAGATGGAAAGGGGCATTGGGGGCCCCTATGGGCCACTGGAATGTTTATTGTTTTCTAATAATATTTTTTAACATTTCTACATTTATTAAAATATAAGTAATACATGTTAAAAATGATTTCTTAATGTAGTTTATATTATAAATAAATACAAATAAGTGTATATGTTTATTTTAATATTTTAATTAGGATAAATATTTTTGTTGCTTGTATATATGTTTGTCAATTTTTAATTAATTGTATTGTGAATCATTTTGTTTAAAATAGAAATTTAAATATTGTTTATTTATTGCAGAGAATATTTTAAATAATAAATATATTAGATATGCATATCTGTATTATATATATATATATATATATATATATATATATATATATATATATATATATATATATATATATATATATATATATATATATATATATATATATATATACACCCAAGAAGAGAACTTCGTTCGTTAGAACACACGTACTCGGACACCTGGAGTTGTTCTTGTGCGCAAAATTTATTAGGCCGGAAACAATGCGTTTCACCTTACGGCTTGCTCACGTTTCAGCCGTTTTGATGTGTGCACCCATATTTATCCCACATTCCACATAGAGATGGGACTTACACCACATAAGTGAAGTAACAATGTAAAACATGTGGCGGCCATTTTGTAATGGTTCTTTCGACATTTAAACACTGCATGATTTGTTATAAAATCTCTATATATACACACACATTATTTAAAAAATGCATTAAATGTATTAAATAAGCAAGATATTATTTTTAAATGATCGACTGCTTTAAAAACATTGCATTCAAGTCGATATTTATTAGAAAAAATGATAATTTTGCATATTTTTAATCAATATTCTTGTCAATGGTGTTTTTAACACTATGGGGCCCATTAGGATGTAGGGCGGGTCGCCACCGCCTGCATGGCGGTGGCGATCCGCCTTACATCCTAGCCCGGCCGCCACCCATTTCCCCCGCCATATTAGTATGGCGGAGGGACCGCGGTGGACGGGAAGACCGTCCGCCGCTTTTCGGCCCGGTCAACGAGTTGACCGGGCAGAAAAGGGTTTCATATGGTGGCGGTGTCTGCTAGACACCGCCATCCATATCAGGATGCAGGCGGGAGGGAGCCTTTCTGTGGCGGCAACGCATGCTGTTTTTGAGTTTGGGGGCCCGTTGCGGGCCCCCAGGATGTTGGGGGGTTCGGGAGGGCACATGGGGGGTACCTATGGTACCCCCTAGCAGTTCCATGCACAACATGGCAGGCACTGGACGGTGCCTGCCACGTTGTGCATGGAAGTACACATCATGCCTTCCTGGCATTGTGGCGGGCGGTGCTGAGTGCACCCCCCACCACAATGCCAGGAATGCAGGATGCGCTCGCCACTATGGAGGGCGCATCCTAATTGCCCCCACGGGACATCGGCCCTTATGGCGGGCAGTCCCTTTTACCGTTAGGATGGGGGGCGGACAAAGTCCGCCCGCCATCCTAATTAATGATGCCCTATATTTTTGTATTTTACCTCATAAGTATAGGATCATGATATTTTCGCAAACAATATTTTTGACACAATATTTTTGTTTCTTGATTTTAATGTTAACAATATTATGACAGTGATGAGTGCCTGTGCTGAATCGTGCTGCAGCTGTAAAAGTAAAAACAAGCATTGGCATAGCCAATAGGTCTCGCCTTTGGGACCCTATAAGTGGACTACTGTTAACAAGTAGGCAGTAGTGTTTTTGAAAAGCACAGCGCTCTAAAAAAACATATGCAAAAGCGGGCGGCCCCATCATGCAGCCAAAATGATCGTGACCAAGAGAGCAGTATAGTTCAGAACTTTGAAAAACGTCTAATTGGAATACATAAACCACATTTGCTGTTTTATAGGTCAGCCATATATCAAGCATATAAAATTGTGATGATTGTCAAAGATGGTTAGGGTGGGGAGGGTATATTTGACACTAGCAGTAAAACCAAACAAACGTTTTTACAACCATAAGGTCAATAAAAAAAATCCCTTTGTAAGGTAATTGTACATTAATGTAGACAACAAATATTGATATTGATGTCACAGAGGCAACTGCTTCCAGGTGATGAAGAGGACATTCTATGGGTGACCATTAACTTGCATTTACAAATTAAAAACCGTGTTTGAACTTACGGGTCACAGCCAACAAACACAGCTACAGTAAGGGCATACAGGTGGTTTCAAAAAGTGGAAGGACCCAATCAGCTTGTGTTAACACTTATGAGGAAACAACCTATTAAGTCAGGGGTACTCATAGTACGGCCCGCGGGCCGCTGGCGGCCCGGCAAGCCTTCCTTGGCGGCCCGCGGACCTAACAGACATCGTACCCGAGTTTTTTGGGCTTTTTAAAGGCTGTCTGCAACCAGAGCTCGATTCAGAGACTCGGCTGCTTGTGGTGCCGGGCGATTTCCGCCGTAGTCTGAGTGGGGCTGCAGGGGCGCTGAGAGGTGAAAATAGCCTCATTAACATGCAAATGGTCTTTTAAAGCCCATTAGCATGTTAGCGCCTGGAAGCTGTCACAGCCCTTGAGGGAGGGGGGAGGAACTGGAGGCCCGGGTCCTTCACAGTGGCCTCCAGTGCCGACATCAGGCCGGTCTGAATCTCGAAAACCACTCGGCATCACAGACGTTCAGATTCAGGTGCTCTGCCCGACTCACCTGCCCAGAGACGGCCACTGCGCTCTCTGCTGCAGGCCGCCTGGCTTCAAGGCGCATAGACACCGCCGCACAGACCCCGAACTCCGTGCCTTCTGCTGTCCGTCTCCAGACAGGACGGGACAGAACAAGAACAGACCACACCGCGATATATTGATCTGAAAGCTGCGAAAATGCACGTTACTGAATCTCCCTGGAAGAGGTCGCATCGCAGCACGAGGGCAGGCAGGGGCCCCGGGGCACCGACGGGGCCCGGCGCATGTCTGGACAGCTCTGACATCCGAGTTACGAGCTGTCTGCCATCAATAACCTGGCAATGCCAGCAAGGTAAACTCCCCTCATTCACAATCCACCCACCTCCCCCATCACACACCAACAAGGAGATCCTTTGTGTTCCGCCAAACTGGACACAACACATCACCTGCAAACCTATATTTTCGGATTTAGTTTTCATAAGGCTGGCTGCTTTTTCTTTCTTATAGTTTATTATTATTATTTTTTTTTTTGCAAAAGCAGAATACACCTAATTTGTGTAAACGAGTCGGAATTTTCACGTTACATTATGATTTCGCATGGGAAACGTTGACTCATCCTGTTCAAATTTGAATTTTTGCATCTCAAGGCGTCATTTCGTTGTATTCTTGATGATAACGTGTGATTACTCAATGATAATGAAAAAAGTACAGTTGAGACGTCACAATGCCTGCCACCAGACTAGCAGTTGGCAAACATTCGGAACTACAGACAGTTTAGAAGTGACTTATGAAAACTGCGTAAAAGGTGCCTCAGAACTGATTTTAAGCTGTTTTTATTATGTTTAGTTTCATAGTACAGATTCAGCAATTATTCTCAACCTAAAACGAGAAAGCACATGAGAACAAGTATTTAAAAGAGGGTTGGGGGAAGGTGATTGTGTTACTTTGTGTTATACGGAATAAAATACTCCCTGTCATACAGTATGACATTATTGTAAGTAAGCATTCCTTGACCTCATAAAGAAACTCAGCCTTACGCCTCTTTCCTCTGGATAGTCAGAGTTCCTTGTTGATTTGCAACCCCCATATCATGTATTATGAGGGGGCAGGGTGCCTGTGTGCCCCCCCCCCTCCCGGGCTGTGACAGCTTCCAGGCGCGCGCACACAGCCGCACCCAAGCATTTCACAGGTCTTTAAAAGACCATTAGCCCGGCCCCCACAGGCAGTAGAGTCTCTGAGTCAAGCTCTGGTTGCAGAAAGCCTTTAAAAAAAAAAAAAAAGGAGGGAGACAGAGGGAGGGAGGGAGGGAAAGCGAGGGAGGGAGAGCGAGGGAGGGAGGGAGAGCGAGGGAGGGAAGGAGAGCGAGGGAGGGAAGGAGAGCGAGGGAGGGAAAGCGAGGGAGGGAAAGGGAGGGAGGGAAAGGGAGGGAGGGAGGGAAAGGAAGGTAGACAGAGGGAGGGAGACAGAGGGAGGAAAAGGGAGGGAGAGGGGGACAGAGGGAGGGAGAGCAAGAGGGAAGGAAAGAGAGGGAGAGGGAAAATGAGGGAGGGAAAGTGAGGGAGGGAAAGTGAAGGAGAGCGAGGGAGAGGGAGGGAGGGGAGGGAGGGAGGGAGAGTGAGGTAGAGCGAGGGAGGGAGAGCGAGGGAGGGATTGAAAGCGAGGGAGGGAGGGAAAGGGAGGCAGACGGAGGGAGACAGAGAGAGGAAGGGAGACAGAGAGAGGGAGGGAGACTTAGGGTGGGAGACAGAGGGAGGGAGGGAGACAGAGAGAGGGAGGGAGACAGAGGGAGGGAGGGAGACAGAGAGAGGGAGGGCGGCAGAGAGAGGGAGGGAGACAGAGAGAGGGAGGGAGACAGAGTGAGGGAGGGAGACAGAGTGAGGGAGGGAGACAGAGTGAGGGAGGGAGACAGAGAGGGCGACAGAGTGAGGGAGGGAGACAGAGGGAGGGAGGGAGTGAGAGAGTCAGAGTGAGTGAGACAGAGGAAGAGAGGGAGTGAGAGCGTCAGAGTGAGTCAGACAGAGGGAGAGATGGAGAGATGGAGAGGGATGGAGAGAGAGGGAGTAAGAGAGTCAGAGGGAGACAGAGAGTCAGAGGGAGCCAGAGAGTCAGAGGGAGAGAGGGAGAGGGAGGGAGAGAGGGAGAGAGGGACAGAGGGACAGAGAGAGAGAGGGAGAGAGAGAGAGGGAGAGAGAGGGAGAGAGAGGGAGAGAGAGGGAGAGGGGGAGAGATGTGTGTCTATGCCGGGTCTGGTGGCTCAGTGGACGAAGACGTCCGCTTCAGGGACCTATGATCAACCTCATGGTCACAGTTTTTTTTGTTGCTCTAGCCCCGCCCCTTCCCCACTGACCCCACCCCCACCGGTGCGGCCCTCGGACACAAACCACACTGTAAATGTGGCCCCCGAGAGAAAGTTTGTGAGTACCCATGTATTAAGTGCTTAATTATCAAAACCTGCGTAGCTATGACCCTGTAAAACTGCAAAATACTTTTACCATTGTTTAAACTCATCACTTTATAATAGAAGAGAATTTATGGAACTTCATTTTTTGTTTGGACCATCTTGATATCTCTCCACACTCAGAGAAGCACGCGATTTGCTTTTGAGGTGGGGGGCTCAGGTACACCCAGAAATGACTCAAGGCATTTAAGGAAAAGCTATCAAATAAACTCAGTTTGCTCATGCTGCCCCCAGGGCAATGCACTACAAAGAGCATGGTTTTAGACTGTTTGAGTTTTTTAACTTACATTGTATTTACGTACACCCATTTTTTAAAAATGGGGTTGTTTTAATTATTATAAATGCTGTTGTCCTTTTAGGAAGAGCACAACATCCGATGTTGCTCTTGCACTATGAAAAGATCTTTGTAATTTGATGAAAACAAAGTAATTTTCATAAAAATGTTACTCTTAATGAAAGTATTTAACAGATATGTTTTCGGGGCTTTCGGATAATGAAAAAGCAAATGTAGCCTGGAAATATTGAGACAAATAAGTACCAAAAATCAAATCAACTGACCTCCGAATGGAACAAACCCTCAAACTTATTTAGCCATATAATGTTAAGAATGTGCTGATATTACAAATGCCGAAAGCCACCTACCGAACCAAGAGGCATCTTTTCCGCATGCTGCTCCGCAACTAGAACTCAAAAGCCCAGCAACCAAGAATGCCTAAGCTCATCATAAGGTGTCCCTCAGGAATATTTTAAAGCTTGCTCTTCCTGCTCTCACAGTCAGGGGGCTCTTGTGAAGCAGGACCGATCAGACTGTGGACGGTGCTTTCTACCGTTCTTTGTCATCAAACGCATCAAACCCACATTTCCAGTTTGAATGCCAGGGTAGGTCAGGATGTACAGCTACGAGTCATAACACGTTATTAGCGTAAGAGATCCACTGTGCCAAATAATGGCAATCACAAACAACTGTTGCGAAAAACCTGTGTAATAGTAATTGCCAAAGATAAGTCGGACGCAGTTTTGGTTCAATTTAACTGTGTGATCGCTGAGAATTTTGACTGGATTAAGCAAGAGTTGTGGTCAAACAGTGTTATGTATATTTGTTTTTAGAGTTCATCGTAAATTTTGTTACAATCACAAAATGTCTGCCGCACAAAAACGACTTTACTTACAATGGGTATTTTGTGTAACTAGTCATAATTCAAGTAGAAAATCCATATGGCACATGCGGGATCAACACTGAGACCTGTTCCAACTGGTAAAATGTGACAGGGTTCATGTGCCCGCTACAAAAATCAATGCAGCAAATACAACACAGTTTGGAAAGCCCTTACAAAACCATGTGCCCACCTTCTGTCCCATTGTGATCAATAAATGTACAATTAATGCCATCAGGAGGCAAGTGCCGAAGGTGAACACTCCGATAGACAGCGCAGAGCTCGTCACCCCCTGGCATGCAGGGTCTCGTGGGCACCTACCTACAGGCTACCATGTGTCAGAGCTGTGAACCAGCACTCCCTGCAGCCGATACATGGCATAACTACAACAGGACAGGGTTGAGCACAGCGTGGCCGAGTGTGAGAAGAGCAACAGAGCGGCAAACAGGAGTGAGAGGCCAAGGCTACACTACTCCTCCCACACTCCCTCCCTTTCAGCACCCTTCTTTTCTTACAGACGCTCGTAGTCAAAACACAACTCATCAAATAGGGGTGCACATTAGAAGAGGCACAGAGACGCGTTTCCAACTTTTGCAAGCAGGAGCTATGAAAAGGGACTGAGGAGAAATGGTTCCCAGTGATGTTCAGGCAGGGGGGAAACTGCTTTTAAGACATCAACGCCTGAGAAGAGAAACAAGACGGGGTAGGGAATTCATGGTAAAGGCGCCCTTTGAACTCATCTGATAAACAAAGAAATACAACTGCGTGTGTGTTTGTTACCTCTAAAGCCATTGCGGGAGGGGGAAGTGCAGGGAACAGGCACCCTCGGAATGTGTCTGATGAGAAGGAAACCTGTGTTAGCTCAAAAGCGAAAGTCAACAAAAAAACAAGTTGTCGGGTTCCAGCTGCACGTGACCGCACTGTGTTTAATGATCCACAAAGTAATGCAGCTGGCACCCTGTGCAACGCTGCTCGTTCCCGACAGCTGTAGGCTGTGGGAGTGAACATTTACAGAAAAGGTGGGACATGCACCCACCTATGGCCAATTGCGTGCTTTCATTTTTGAAAGTCACTCGCAAAGGCCAATAGAATGTGTGGAAAATTAAAAGCCACACATACGAGTTTAGCGAAAGTCTGGAGTGATTCAAAGAGACTCTCTCCTAGAGTAGCGCATGCGTGCTGCGCTAGGCTCAACCTAATAAGTATCTTAAAGTGTATGAGAAGAAGCAGATATAAGACAGCTGCTACAATGGAGCAGGAGACATAGGCATTGCAGAGGGAACTACTGGTTCTCTGTAAATTACACCACAACCAGGTGAAACTGTGTCTCTGAAAGCCGTGTAATCATTCTTTGCTAGGTCTTATGGGAGGCATAGAATGACTCTGCTCCTGTCTGTACTACACTCTGGAAATGTCTAAAAGTGGAAGGTCTGTGCAGCATAGGGGCTGTGTGAAAAATAAAAGGGGTCACATGTGATCTCTGATGTTCCTGTGCTATAGGCCCATTGGTGGTCCATTTTTTTTAGGTGGCCCACTCTGTCTCCTGTGCAAGGGTACAACCTCAAAGGCTGTAGTTAAAGTATTTGCATACATATAATGAGCCTGACCTGATGCACATTAAGGTCAGGCAGTGAGAGGCAGAATGACAATGGGCTGTTCCAGCTGTTACAGTGTGAGGTATGGCAGGCCTCTGACTCCCTCCAGGTGTGATAGTGGCCTCAAAGAGCTGCTGATGGGAAGCCATTAGCACTTGCTTTGCAGGGGACTGGGGCAGGGCAGAGCACTAGAGCGGGTGGGGGAGGGTTGGTGAGGGCCAGCAAGAGGGCTCTTCAGATATTTTTGTCTCCCTCCCCTGCATGGAACAGGCATTTCCATACAAATTAATCTCTGCTGTTCTCCTTTGCCTGCCATAAAACCAGGTTTGAGACGCAGCGTCAGTTCAACATCCTTTGGTTTTGGCCAAATCACTAATCTACACAAGCCAAAGAAAGTGAGTCTGATCATCTTTAATGTTATTTGGTACTGATGTAAAGTGCTCCAATGCCTCTGGGCCAATTTCATGCTATATAAAACTGCATGTATTTGAGGAAAGGGGCACTATTTTTGTAATTTATTTTTGCATTTACACACCAGCATCGTTCCCTTTATTGGAAATTACACGTGATGTTGTTAACAGTAAAACAAAACAAAAAATACCAGATACATCTGTCACCAGTTTCTGAGCATTGGAGCGCCTGTTTTAAGTACTGTAAAAAATAAATATCTAAAAGCCCAGGCTGAGTGTAAAAGGCAGTCTAGGTCGGTGCCATTTCCTTTTCCCAGCAGCATGAATCAAAACATTTACAGCAAATGTTTAGATAGAAAAACAATTAAACATAAGTATTTTTCATGATACTGAGCTTCCAACGTATATTTTTTCCATTGGAATGTTAATTTCCAATTTAAGTACTGGCCATATAAGCCTTAGAATTATTTAACTACCCACATGTTTGCCACCACTTAGCTCTATTATTGTAACCAAGCAGGTTATTGCAAAAGGTTGCGATCTGTGAATGTGGGCCACTTATTTTGGCTGCCCAAGCCTAATTGTTGCCCCAATCCAACCCTGCCTTAAGGGCATCCTGGACACTGCAGCACATCTAATCCACGGCCTGAAGAAATATGATCACATCACCCCCATCCTGATGGAACTAAAGTGGTTCCCCTTGCGGCCCCACACTGTCTTCAAAACTAGTTGCATCATTTACCAAGCCATCACGTCTAGCACACCCCTAATCTCGCAGACAAGCTAACTATCTCCAGTGGTTCTCTGTCCACCCGCACCCAGGACTCCATCAGGCTGCAGTCCAATTAGTGTATAAAAAGAGGGCCCCGGGTCATCACATGTCCATCCTTTGAATCATTTTATTGGTCAGTGTTATCATGCATCAACTGTTTGAGAAGAACTAGGCCTTTACTTCATCCCTGAATTGAAGGTGATCTAGAATATTTAGAACGCCAATTGCAGGCCAGGTTTTGAGGGCCCTCTGCAGCCTGTATATATACACCAAGATGTGAATTTTTCAGACTCTACTTACAGAGTTTATGATTCTAAACTTCGAGATAAAAAATACTTGATAATTTAACGACCGAACCACAAGTAACAAACTGAAAAAAACAGCTCTCATTTGAAAATAAAACCTGCAACCAATTGCTTTACGGCACATTGTGTGAATTACTCAGTATCGTAAATGTTATTTTCTTTTTTAAAACAGTAAAATGTGGGAACTCTTTCTGGAAAACACAAGAAACCTGTCTTACGTTTTGTTTCGGAATCTTGAAAAGGAAAACGATTGTCCCATTTGAGTGAATTCTCTTTATGTCCATGTTTAATTACTAACTAGGGTCGCTCTTTGGTGCCTCCCACATCACAGTTACATTCCAATGATTGTCCTTAAACGTCCATTTCGTTCTTGTAAGCCAGTGAATTCATTTCCTAGAAATTCTGTTTTTAGCCAAGAATTGGTTGCCTTAATAAAACAATGTATTGTTCAACATTCTATGATGTGTGGAAAACAACCTTGAACGTACACCGGGCTGGTTAGACATTTGTGAAAAACATATATTCTTAGAATTCTCCCTGCGGTTTCTCTTTTGTTGGCTTCAAGTAAAGAGATTTTCCAGCGCGCCGAAAGGGTAGTTGTGCAGGAATTCTGATTAAGTCTCTGAAACGCAAGAAGGGGGCCTCCACTGTTGTCTGGTCACCGTGGAAACGAAGTGGGGTTTGGTTTAGCATCATGGGAAGGCCGCAGTGAACATTCTTTAGGCCCTGTTGTCGTGGAGTAGCCATTGCAAGTACTGCGTGCGTGCCTTTATTGCACTGCGCATGGCACATTGGTTCTGTTTACAATTCAGTGCTTGACTTGTAAAATAATAAGTGCCAGTGCCCACAGTTTCTCTCAGGAGCCCGCATCTGGTGCTGACGCACGTCGGGATTGCCGATTACTAAGGCTGGGTATTACTGATTCCCCCTCATGCATCTTTCTTCCACACACGTACAATCCCCGCTTGTTTATTTCACTCTTGTGGGTTCTTTCTCGACCTTGCTTTCTCCCTTTTGTCCGTGATTTTCTTTCTTTATCTTTCTCCTCCTTTCTCCTCCTTTCCTCCTTTTTTTTGTTTCTAGGTCGAGCCTGGGCAGTGCATGCGCTGCTCTGCGAGCCATACTATGGAGTATGGACTTTAAGCCCCGCCCACTCGCCGCCCCTATTTGTCATTGGCTTGTGTTGTTGTCCTTTGTAAATGCTAGTTTTTGATTCGTTAATAGGCTTGTTAGTCCCTCCTTAGTACCACCTTGTTTTCATTTGTAACCTCCCATGAGGACTGGCCCTTTTACTTCGGTTGTTACACGGTACATCTTATTTACTCTGTAAGCACTATTTTCTTTAATGGTTTCTCCTACTGCAGGCACTACATGCTTTCCTGCAGCATTCTGCGCATTCAGAGAGCCATCCACGCTTTCACGGAGCGCTTTTACAAACAAAAACGCCCTATACCGTGCTTACACTTTATTAGCGGCCGTGGACCTTTCTTTAGATACGGCTCATCTAAAGAAAGGGCCATGGACTCTATTACAGTGAAAGCGCCGAATGGGGCGCTTGTAAACAACAAGCATTAGCAATCCAATAGGTCTAGAATTTTAGAAACTTTGACCTATTGGTATTGTAAAAGAAAATGCCTTTTATTATTGCAGGTTTTTTAAACATAAATAAGAGGCATTGTCATTTAAAAAGTCAACAGCTCAAAATCTCGCAATTGCGAGACCAATTGCATTGCAAATGCTTGTTGTATCTTGCTTTGGGTCAAAGTTTCATGAGGAAGAGTAAGTACCAGTCCCCAAAGGTGGGTGGTAGTGGGCCTCACTTGCAACCACCGGCTCAAATCAAGCACTGTTTTACATCAAATGCCAGAGTAACAAGACACTCAGTAACTGCGTAGTTGCTAAGTTGTCAATCGGCCTGCTACCAAGTGTTTGTTGTACAATTGCTTCTTATGCTATGCAATGAGTGAAACTTTATACATTCCCCAATTTTATGCTGAAGAACATTGCATGGGTTCTCAGAGTAAGAGGTCCTATTCTCAATCCATGATAATTATGGTGGGAAGAATTCCGGATGTATGGTGTGTGTGTGTGCTCAAAATAGAGTTAACTGAGTGTTCTTTCACGCAGTAAAAGTTAATGTAGCCATGTCAAAAGAAGCAACGGCAAAGCCAATAGGTCTGGAACATCTTAGGTGTGTTTTGTTTGGTATAAGTGCAGTAATGATAGACATGGCAATAACCCAACCCATTGCAAGAGTGCATGCATCAGTGGAGCACATCAGATTTGACAGAGGCTACACACAGTGCATGTATCAAATGACCTTGCAAAAGGCATCGATGGCACCATATAGAGTATCAATGAGCTTGATCCTAGTGCCAGTTGCCCAAAGGAGTAACTGCTTCAGCTAGTCCAATATTGGACAGTTGTCCCCTCAAGGGCATATTTGAAAGGCCTACTACTGGGCATCACTGAGCACACATAGTATATGCTTCTAAGAGCTTACTTATGGTGTTCTAGACAGTGCTTGTATCAATTGGCATAGTAACAAGAATCAGTGACCACGATGAACTTGTGAGGGGAGCCCACCGTCTCTTAGATTGTCCAATAGGTCAACTTCTGATCTTTGTGTACTAGTTCGACGTCAAGGCAACTAGAGATTTCATCTGCTGTGATCGTCAAATGGAGCCCTTTGTGAGTGCTGTAAACACCCACACTAGTGATTTTCCATGGTAATTGAATGATTTCCTCAGAGATTAAGTACTCGCCGATCCTTTATTTGGCAGTACTTATTCACATCAGATATAAAACTCTGCCTTCCAGCCACAGGACTACTGCAGGAACCACCTTTCACAGATTCCCACTTTTGACATGACAACTGCCTGATGACCAAGTCGGCCTGAAGTTGTGAGATCACACATTCCCATGCATACATGTGATGTATTCCTATAGGTTCTGTATCGATCCCCCTATTCCTGACCCTATTCTGGTTAACAAATTAACTAGCAGCCATCCCATGATGCAGAAACCGTTATCTGATTACGCCAGACCACGGCACAGGAGCGCGTTATCTGATTAGGTCATAACGCTTGCCATCTAATTAGGCAAGCAATATTCCTCCAGCCCCTGATAAGGCATACGGAGTTCTCAAAACAAATCAAACCTATGACAACCTGGGAAAAACCCTGCGGCCATTGTTTTGATTTCACCTAGAACTTCAGTAAAAGAATGTGCTAACGACCAGCTCGTATGACATCCTTATTGACGTATCTATGTCCATCCTTACGTCAATCTCGGCACCTTACAGGTATAAATATTACCGATATTGCCTTAAGCAAACACACGCGGTGGTGACGAGATCGGAGCAGCGAGACTTGCCGAAGCTCAGCAGAGAGCGAAGCCCACTGACGCTGCCCCGCCTTCCTGACGCGCTGAGAACGAGACGCTGCCTTTCTCCTGCCGAGAAATCCAGCTCCGGCGCTTCCGAGCAGCCCTTGCAGGCAGCCTGGAATATCGAGACCAAAGATGAGAGATACCATCCCTCAATCATCCTAGATTCAAGGTACGGAACTGAATAACCCCTTGCAGAGAATTCTTGAATCAGTCACTTGGCAAAACAAACTTAACTTAAACTACTACTTTCTATCCCCGCCCACGTATTAGGCTTAGGTCAGGTACACTGGGGTAGGCGTAGTTAGAAGCACCAGTTGAGTACGATTAGTCAAATGTTTATATGTATGTATCTATTTTATCCATTTTAAACCACCATATGGCTTAGAAACCATATAAATGTTTTTACAGTATTATTTTATAATTCTGCTTTTATTGTATGCACTTTACTTAACCATAAGTATTGCAATAATATCGATTCATTTCTCTTGTACGAGAAAAGAGACTGATCAATAAATAACATCTTTTATTGAACACGCCCGTCTCTTCCTTTTCTCTACAATCTGGTGAAACTAAGAATGCACGTACTGACTGAGTAAAATAAGTTGTCTTTTGTTTTCACACGACTCTAGAGATACTCTCTTGATTAGGGGAGAGCAAAGTTGTCATGTTCTATGGTTGTCAGAAACTAAATCCCTTCTTGTCTATCCAGGGAGGTTCAACTCCTCCTTGTCTATTCGAGAAAGTTTCTAGTGAACTCTGAGCTAGCTGGCAAACCCAAAACTTTAAGTCTAATATCGACAGTAGAAGACCTAGTTAACGTCTGGTCTAGGTCTATACTATTGGAGGTATTATTCCAATGCGCAGAGCCTATTTGGATAAAAGAAACTACACTACATGGCGCCCAGCGTGTTTGGATAGGCGATAAAACTAACGCAAGACTTTAGAGTAACTCAGTCGTGCTTTTTCACTCAGACCCCTTTTTTCCCATAATACTCCAAAGACGTCTGGAGTGGGTGAGAGGTAAAATCCGCCAAACCTCGCAGGAGGGAACTCCTATGTATGGTTCTTGGTTCAATCAACGTTGAAGGATACACTGTTCCAAAATATTGTGCATCTCATCTTTGTTTCCACAAGAAACCTGATCTGCAAACAAACAGAATAACCATCCTGACAGTAAAATGCCAGAAAGTGATGATGAAAGAGAGATAGCTAGAGTAGCAGCTGAAGTAATAGAAGCTGATAATACTATGCAAGAAGCAGACCCGGATATAATACTCATCCCGGTCAACATAAGAAGATCTATAACGTTAAAACTTATAGACAATGGACTGACACCAAGAGGTGGTACAGTCATATTCGTAATTGAGGCACACGAATATCGGCAGACAGAGGTATTCTATTCATGGATAAACTTTCCAGCAGCAAATGCTGTAACAAAGGAGTTCCACTGTTATAAAATAGAGGAACCTCCGGATACCTACACTCCTTTCGAGGAAGTGGAAGTACCACTTAAATTCCAAGAGCACCTGCTCTTGTTTAATGGCGCCCTAAAACATAATAATCACATCACCAGGCTCGGTCCACTAGGTAGACCAGGAGCAACGTGGCCGGTCCTAGCCGGATACACACCACATCCAGACATCGAAAGAATGTCTGCAGCAGATGTTTTAGTACAACTAAAACAATTAATTAAAATATATAGACAACTAGTCCAATATGTAATGCGGACTTCAACCATCCAACCTGTAGTTAAAATCCCACAGCTGACCCCTCATCAGGGGAACACAAATAAAATTACACCACAGAACATACAGTCCTGCCTAGGTAAAGTACCAGCTAAACGGGAACAAATACCATTCTGGTTAGCACAAAAAATCACCCAAATAGAGGCGGTGTTTCCAGACACCACCCCTGTGGATAAACACAGGATTCTGACTACCTGTCTTCCAATGGGAATCGCACCACACGTGGAGGACTGTGACACTTGGGGTACAGTCTTTGCTTCCATTTACACAAAAACACATGGAGTTCCATCCATGTCAGTAATACCAGATGTGCTAAAACAAATTCAAGACGAATACGGTCCAGAACCCGCTTTAACTCTTGGTATGAAATTACTAAAAGACTTCAAGCAGGTCTCGGCAATATTACTAGCCAACATAAAAGGAGAAGCAGCGAATGTGGCGATCCGCCAGAGGTTAAAAGTGACAGATATAGCAGACCAACCAGCTGAAATTGCCAGAATTATAGAACAATCCTATGAAGAACTAGGTAGAGATAGTTTGGGTGGAATACCAGTAAAGCCCCAACTAATTGAAAGTCCTGAAAAAATATTTATTAAAAATAATCTAAACAGTCAAAAGAAGAACTGGGATGGAAACAAACAATCCAATCCAAAAGAAAAGAGATTCCAGTCCAGAGGAAGGTCTCCTCGGTGGAGAGAAAGATCTCCGGACCAAGGACCCAAATCTCCCCAAAGGGAGCCCTCTGTGAAAAAATACAACCTTAGAAATATGGATAATATAAAGAAACCTGATAGATATCAAGACTTTGATACACGTCCCTCTCAATCTTTTCAGACTTCCTCGCAGAAATCGGAAAGAAGAGGACGATCGGAACCCAGGGAAGGGCACGTCAAGTCCAAAGACAAGGAACCTGCTCATCCAAATAAAAAATTACAGTTTCCAAAAAAGAAGGTAGCCAGTATTAAAGTATTCAACAATGCCGAGAATACTGAGGACACAGCTGAAAAACGGAGAGTGGGCTCAGACAATGCTAGACAGCGCAGCAGAAGTGAGCATAGCACGCAAAGTCCTTATGAATCATCTGGAGACAGTGGACACGAATGAATACATTCAGGTGGAAACTGCAGACACCAGAGTTAGCAAACCTCACAAAATATATGAAATAACTTTACGTATAGAAGGGGATAAGACTAGAAAAATAATGGGCCTTTTTAGGTCTCGCCTGTCGATGCGCATGCGCATCGAGCAAGCGAGACTATAGGGGCTCATCCACTCTTTATCCACACTGCAAGGAATCGTGGCGATTCCTTGCAGTGCCCGTGACTTTTAAGGTCAATGCGCATGCACATTAAGCTTATGCGCATGCGCATTGACCTTAAAAGTCACGGGCGCGTGCATGTCCGTCTTTGTTTACCCGCTCCGCCCCCTCCCGCCGTGTCGCCTTGCCTACTCTCTGAGACAGCCTCCCCCAGCTCCGCCCCCTCACTACTTGATTGCACGGCCGCTAGGCCGTGCCTCCCCTACTCTCCTCCCCCCTCCTCCCCTGCCTGCCTGCCGCTAGGCCGTGCCTCCCCTACTCTCCTCCCCCCTCCTCCTCCTACTCTCCTCCCCTGCCGTGTCGCATTTCTCCTCCCCCCTCCCCTCTCCTCCGTCCGTCCGTCTTGTTATTTCATGTCGATTTCTAGTGAGCCATGTGGATTTTAGTAGCATGCTAGCTCTAAAGTATGACAAAACATAACTTTGCTGCCAGCTAAAGAATGGTTTCCTCTCAGTGGGCCTGACCAGGGTCTGATGCTGTGCAGATGTGCGGCCAGGCCTGACTGTAAAAGTTATAAACATTGTCATAACATTGTTCGACTTCTCGAGTATTCCAAAATGGCGAGCGGATGATGCACCGGCGGTGCGGCCTTCTCCAGACAGCGTCCCGTGCCAGGGTCGAAACAGGCATTTATTTAAGCGCCAGTATGCAGGCAAGTGTTTTGCAGTGGTCTCCCTCATGTACTGCTCTTCCCCCTCCGTCATGCTCTGTGTTGCTCTCCCGCATGTACTTCTCGTCCCCCTCCACCATGCTCGGTGTTGCTCTCCCGCATGTACTTCTCTTCCCCCTCTGCCATGCGACATGTTGCTCACCCATGTGCTTCTCCCTCACCGGCCTCAGTGATGCGCTGCTTGACCTGGGCTTTGCCTGCTCCCGTTCCTCACCTGCCTCAGTAATGCGCTGCTGGAACTCCTGTGCCTCACCTCCTCCAGGTTGCTTTCTTGCCAGTAGTATTCCTTGCCTGCTTCATGTTTCGCTCGTCAGTTTGCTTTATTCCACCCCTCACTGCTCGGTCACCCGTTTGCTTTACAACACCCCCCAGCCCTGCTATGTTGCTTCTGTCCCAGTGGTCTCTCCTGCCAAACCAGTGTTACATTCCCTCACCCACTTAAAAAAATTCACACTTCAACCAATTCAATTCCAATCAGCTCCGCCCCCTCCCCTTCCCGCCGTGTCGCATTTCTCCTCCCCCCTCCCCTCTCTTCCCTCCGTCTTCAGTAGAAATCGTGGCTGTAGAATCAAATAAGCTTTATTGCAAAAAGACTTCCCGTGTCCAAACAATGTTACAATCACTTGAGGTATTGAGGCGGGGATTTGCAAATTGATGCTAACAGCCGAAGAGTCAGTCTTGAAGGATCTGACTGGTACAGGTATTCAGTCTGCACGGCACCCCACCCCCGCATTGTCCAAAGTTGCCAAGTTTTCAGTCTTAAGTGTGACATTTGCACGTTTTCAGTGTGCTCCTGTGTGATATTTCATTGCCTTATAGTCTGTGTCACTTTCTAATGGCGAGTAAAGCGGTTATGTCCGTGTAGAGAAACGTTGCACAGTTATGGTATAGAAATAGTCTTGAAACAATTGCAAACTCTTTAAACGCTTATGCTGTAACACAAATTACTTTCCTTTACGGACATGATCGCCATGAAACAATAGTGGTGTTATTTATAATAATATAGATGTATTTTATTGGTATATCTCCAGTTTGTTTAAACTGTGTGTTATTTTCATAAGCTACATCAGTTCTATTCAGTGATGAAAAATTATCATTCTCAGTATTCATCTGGACATGAAATGCAGCTGTGCAAACTTAAAATAACTCTGTGGGGGTGTGTTCTTGGAGGGGAAGGGGCTCATGCTAAGTATTGCCTGAGAGGCACTTATGCACACATCAAGCCTCTTTACATTCACCCCCAAAATCTTGCTAAACCCTACGATCGTCAGGTTTTTAGGTCTCGCCTCAACCCCTCACCCTCAACCCCTCACTCACCCTCACTCTCACTCATCCTCACTCACCCTCAACCCCTCACCCTCACTCACCCTCACCTCCTCACCCTCACTCACTCACCCTCAACCCCTCACTCACCCTCACTCTCACTCACCCTCACTCAGCCTCAACTACTCCCCCTCACCCTCACTCACCCTCACTCACCCTCACTCACCCTCAACACCTCACTCACCCTCACCCACCCTCACCCTCACTCACCTTCAACACCTCACCCTCAACCTCAACCCCTCACTCACCCTCACTCACCCTCACTCACCCTCACTCACCCTCACTCAGCCTCAACTACTCCCCCTCACCCTCACTCACACTCAACACCTCACCCTAACTCACCCTCACCCTCACTCACCCTCAACGCCTCACCCTCACTCACCCTCACCCTCACTCACCCTCACTCACCCTCACTCTCACTCACCCTCACTCTCACTCACCCTCACTCACCCTCACCCTCACTCACCCTCACCCTCACTCACCTTCACCCTCACTCACCCTCAACCCCTCACCCTCACTCACCCCACTCACCCTCAACCCCTCACCCTCAACCCCTCACCCTCCCTCACCCTCATTCACCCTCAACCCCTCACCCTCACTCACCCTCAACCCCTCACCCTCACTCACCCTCAACCCCTCACCCACACTCACCCACACTCACCCCCACTCACCCTCACTCACACTCACACTCACCCACCCTCACTCACCCTCACTCACCCTCACCCTCACTCACCCTCACTCACCCTCACCCTCACTCACCCTCACTCACCCTCACCCTCACTCACCCTCAACCCCTCACCCTCACTCACCCTCAACCCCTCACCCACCCTCAACCCCTCACCCTCACTCACCCTCAACCCCTCACCCTCAACCCCTCACTCACCCTCACTCACCCTCACCCTCAACCCCTCAGCCTCACCCTCACATACCCTCAACCCCTCACCCTCACTCACCCTCAACCTCATGCTAAAGATTTACAAAAAAACCCATTAACAATTCGAAAAGCACTAACTCTAATGCTGCGAGACCTATTGCATTTCTAATGCTTGTTTGGGATAATCTCTCCAAGGGCTATGACATCCTTCTAGCTGAAAAAGATTGGCAACCAGAGTTCGTCAGGGAGTACCCACATGGCGAAGAAATAATTATGCCTGCCTTCTCAAATCATATTCCAATTCATAAAAAATATACACTTGCAAGAAAGTGGGCAGTAGCTCAAGCTCCTGCTTTATATAAAAATCATGTAGGATGGGATGAGGACTCTCCTCCTCACAAAATCCAGTTAAAATCACAACCTACTGCACAAAGGCAGTATCCAATCAAGCAAGAAGCTAAAAAACAGGTAAAAGAAATTCTAGATCAACTAGAATACCAGGGGGTGATTGAAACTTGCACCTCACAAATGAGCAACCCTTTGTTTCCTGTGTCCAAACCAGACAATTCATATCGTCTAGTTTTGGATTACAGACACCTTGATCCAGAACTAGAGGAACTAAAATATCTAGAATATGAAAGAATATTCCCTCTGCCAATCGACATTCTGCCATTACGACAGTACGCTTGTGTAATCTATACAGACGGACATGCTCAACCATCCGTTTGGGGGGAACAAGCATACAACCCCACATGTGAGATTACAAAAGAAGTGTGGCGCGGAGGTATACTAAGACCTCTATTAACAAAAACACACTCAGTAGAAACTAATTCAGAACAACAGACTGAAATAATAGCATTGAAAATGGCGCTAGATAATGCAGATCGCGAATTCCCGACACTCATAGTGTCCGATTCGTATTACTGCGTCAAATCATATAACAGCGATTTACAGAAATGGATTCAAAACGGTTACAAAGATGACACAGGTGCAACAATAAAACAAAAACTGCTTTGGGAACAAATAGTTCTGTTAAAAAAAGAACTACCAAAGACTCACGTGATACACTCACTGAGTCATCAGCTTGATGGCGTTCACGTTGCAGGGAATTCATTGGCTGAGAAAGCCACAGCGGTAGCAACTGAATCGGCTTCCGTAGCTAGAAAAAAGCGTGCAGTAAAATACATTAACGGTGAAACAATGCTGGCGGTGAAAACGTCATCAAAAGGCGACTGCTCAGCGTTACCGATCAGTTACCCACTCAAATATACATACATAATCGATGCGAACTCCGTTCCTTTTGCTCGAATCCCTGGAGTGGGGGATAGAGTAATTCCAAACAAGGACAGGAGAACTTTGTTAATAGCAGACGCACATATGGGCGAGGGTCTCAGACACCTCAAACTAAAAGATTCTCTGGAAGAACTACAATCAGTGTACTGGTGGCCAGGCATGAGCCTGCCTCATCACATCTTTGTAAAAAAATGCCCGGCCTGCAACAGAGATCGCAGCGGCGAGAGGAACGGGGTAATACCATGGCGTTTCACTCAATAAGGGCTAAACAATAATCAGTGAAACAAGTGTAAATAATGCGTCCCATTAACAAATAAAGACTAGTTTCCACTTATAAATGTAGACCCCAGCACTCGGCTGACGTCGGGACTGTTATACAAAGATTTGCGAGTCTAAATGGCATATACGCTAGGAGCATGCTACGTTTGACCAATGTTTTCACTTTAGCCCTCAAGCTTGTGGGAAAGCACGGCCAAATGAGCATAGCGAAGCGGGATTCTTCTCACTTCCTTCCTGAGGGATACGGGACGGTGTAAAGAAAAAACCAAGGCATAAAGCAATCTATAACAGCAAAGGTATTAGGTTCGGGAGCTGGGTGGGTCAAACATCTAATAAGTGTCCAACGTAGTCTAAACAACTTGCCAAGAAATTCTCTGAGGGGATTCAGTCCGTACGAATTGTTGTTTGGAACTAGGATGTTAGTCTTAGATCTTGACAGTCAGACTTCAGTGGTGAAAGAAAAAAGCTTTGATATCAAAGATCGTTTGGCTATTTTACAGGACTTAAACGAAACAAGAAAAGACCTGAGCAACATAAAGTTGAAACAGCAGCCAACAACCACTGAAGAACCACCACCTGTCCCAGCAAGACCTGTCTGGATTCCAAAAGTCGGGGATCTAGTCAGAGAAAAGATCGCGGTAAAGAAGGAATTTGGGCCTTCTTACAGAAAAGCAGTTCCTGTCTTGTCCATCAACGGGACAAGATCAGTTGTACTACCGCCACTTGCTGGTAAAAAGGAGAACCGAGTTGTATCCATCGACCTGGTAAAACCACAATCATGTTGCTGATAACAAACAGTAGGCCAAGTGGACTCCCGATAAGTAGTAGAACACCGAGGTTTGCTACAAGTACAGAGGTGCTAACTAAAAGGCTAATCACATTCGAAACGCCTACAGAACAAAAACAAGGACTATGCAACAATGCAATGGAACTCACACCTCTGAAAACCCAAATAAAAACATTTAGTAGAGACACACCAACCTACAATGAAGTAACAAATGAATATGCTGAAGCTGCAAGAAACAGTAATCCTGAAGCAATTGGAACAATAGACAGAACGGCATCCGGCTACTTCATCAACTTTGAAGATTCTTCTGAAAATCTAAGTGAATCAAAGACACAGCCATCAACAAAAACTTTTAAAGATAAAGCTAAGGAAATATGGAAACAGCTGAAAGAAACCTATCTGATTTCTCCATGGATTGAATTTTCGGTGTCCTTTGGTGTATTTATCCTGATACTTTGACTCATCATGATACTATGTTTGGGACGCTTCATTGAGGGAAAATATGCTAAAATGGACACAGCAAGCCAGAAAATCAACTTGATCCTCAAGCCACACACGTCTTCACACGTCAAGAAAAGAGAACTTTCTTCAGTCAATTTCACAGCTAATCCTATACCGGGTGGGGTAGCATGGGACAAAACTGACTATGAAATTTATGGTCCGGTCGAAATCCTCAAATATCCACACCAAATCAAGATCTCGTTGAGTGACTTTGTAAAACCAAACTCATTTGCTGATGATTGGGACTTTGAAAGTATCAATGACATGATGTCTGACCTAGTGATGTCTGCTAAATTTACCAAACATGATTATTTGCAGGGTTCGTCTAATTATGATAGTATGTACTGCTACAACCACTATGGTAACCATTTTTTACATAAATCAGCACAACCTAGAAATGTTTTAAATTATAATCAATGGGAACATTGTGCAACCCCTCCAAAAGGAAGCTCAAGAACCGTTTATGACAAATATTCATATTTTTCAGGGTTCAACACAAGTAATGCTGAAACATTTTATTTCAAATTGTCAAATAAGACAGGAACAAAAACCATGCTTACAAACACAAAATTGATATATTCGGACTCATTTTTTGAACAAATGAATACATTTGGTTTTGATTATTGGGACAAAAATGTTGAAGTAAAAAGTGTTTGGGGTACAAAAGAATGGCAAGTACAAGGTATAGAATCATTGTTTAGAGCCTGCATGATCCCAGAACAAATTATATTCTTGAATGAAACTATTCAACAAACTACCTGTCTTGGATTAGCCAAAATTAAAGACTTAAATAAACCGTCTATTCCAAAACCAACAATGAACAGCAATAACTCTGCAGATGAAGAGATAGACGTAAACTATGTATTAAACCAAAACAGAACAAATCCTGATTGGAAACAATGGTTGATCTGGCCCACAGATACTAATAACTGTCAAGACAGATTCCTGAACAAAACACAGGGGTTCAAATTGACCAGGCCAGACCCAAGATATTCCCAAAGACAACACCCAGGGATAATCACCACCTACAGTGTGGGCAAACTCTGCCTTCATTGGCTAAAAACTTCCACACTGACAGAAATTAAGCAACACCTAACTTTACTTACTGATGGTGCTGACTTGCGTGATTTCATTATGGGACCACGCAAACAGCGTCAAAAACGCTTCATAGCAGCCTCTACATATGCAGCTTACAACGAGGCCTGGAAGATAACTCAAATTGAGACAGCAGAAAGTATACGGGAAATTGACCGTATTAATTTGGAAAAATCGCTTTCTGTAGTGGACAATGGGTTAATGACTCTGTCCTCCAGAATCTTTTCATTGGACAGCATTGTGTCATCAGCAATCGACATAATATCGCAAGACTTACTGTTGTTACAACACGGTCAGTCTCAATTGCGTTCTATTGTACAGCTTGGCTGGACGTTACAAAATCTGCGTTCAGGCTATGTGCCTTGGCGTTTAATCAACACAACGTCACTATTCAATATCTTTAACCTTACTGATAAACAGATCAGTATGGCACAGAAGGGTGCTGATTATACAATCCTGAGCATTGAGAAACTCGAGATATTACCATTGACAATGTCAGAACGACCTGTCATTGAATGGATAATACATGGGATAATTAATATTCCGAGATCTACTTTCAGGTTTCAATACTGCCAAAAATATATACAGGCTGGCATGTACGAAAAATTGGGAAAAGGGTACATTAAGACAACATGGAACTTGCCCTATTCACATGCATGTGTAAGTAATAAAGGACAGAAAGTGTTTCTTAGTGGCAATAATTGTGCGATGTCACTAAGCGGTACACTTCTGTGTAATGGAATTAGTTTGCATGGAGCCTGTGAAGGGAACTCAAATAACCTTTCATGTCACCAGCTAGGCACACCTGCAACAGAGATAGAACCATTCTTTAAAAGACTCTATAACGGGAGTTACATTCTAATTGTGGATCGCAGATGTTGTAGTCTACTGCCCGGGGTTCCTTATCTCGTTAGTACGACTGCGAAGGTCATGTGCTGTGGACGCTTATTGTTCCCCAGCTCCTTTCCAGACAGGGAGGCAAGGGCATGGCCTAACTTGAAAATTACTTCTATTCGAGTTGATACTTTAAGCAGAATGAAAACAGTGCTTCTTCAGACGCCGACCAGGCTCACGTCATCAAAAGAAACGTATGATCTCCTAGTCGCAAGGACGACTGCAGAGATTCACTCATTGTTATCAACTAATTCCCCCATACATTTCGCAGAAATCCTGAATGAAATCTTAAATATTTCTGATACCAGTGGAGTCTCAAATGTATTTAAGACAGTATTTTCGATGGCATTAACACCATTCAAAGCCATACTGGGTATTTTTCCAGACTTCGTCCATTCGATTTTTGGAGGAGTTCCCCTCATTCTGGGACTAATTGCAGGAATCCTATTCTTAGTCCTTATATTTCGTTATGGCAAACCATGTCACAGACAAAACACCTGCGACAAGGGAAGAAACAATCTGAGCCATTGGATACCGGGACCGGATATCAAAAATCCTGGGACTAACCCGGCTTAGAGACCTGAACATGACTTGGTTTCTTTCATTTCGGCCGATATGGCAAAGATGTGTTTTACCTGTATTAAGGTGCATGCTGTGCGGAGAAGAACGCGTGTTGGACACCTGTCGGACGCTACAATCGGATGCGCCAATGGATGCAGAAACATTGTTGGGTCCGGTAAAGGCTCATGCATTGTGCTGCCCTCAACGGCTGCCAATCCTGATGACGGCATTCGTGGAAAACTTCACCACTACGATTAAGGGGTAGTGAAGATCAAGATGAAAGCAGCATCGATCAGGTACAACCTTCTGTCAGCAATACTACTCAAAACGTCAATGGAGACAATCATGCACATGAATGCATGGTTACATCCTTTTCCGAGTTAGTGGAACTCTCACAGGAAGCTGTTGACAGCTTTTTCAGCAGTCTCAACGATATGATGTTCTCACCAGAGCAGAAATAATGACTCTTGAACAAGCTAGCACACGGCGTTCCCGACACCTTGAATTTGGCCTTCAACTTTAATAATAAAGTAGCAAGATCGACTTTTTCTCCAGTTCACGGACAGCAATTTTTTAGCAGCCCCAAAATATTTTTGTTAAATTTTACGGGACACTTTTCTTCTGCTTAAAGTAAGAACTATTCTTAGAGAACTAATTTCTATTTTTAGAAACTTCATAGACATTAGCTGCCCGCTGGTATGTTTATAAATATTTTTGAACTGTGATGAAGTGGTCTCGAACTTTTCTTCTGTATTAAGAGCCATTTCATGTGTAATTCTAATATTCAATTACTAATAATGTATACATATGCGTGATTATTTTAGCATTATTCTACTGCTTGAGTGCATATAAGTACATATGACTATTTTTTTCTCGTATGTTACATAATTTCAAAATGCATTATGTGTATTTTGGGGTGGTAAGGTATACACGATACTCTACAGTATGTTTTACTATGCCTAGATTCGTAAATATGGCCATAGTTAGCGTGGAGTGGGTGTGATGTATTCTTATAGGTTCTGTATCGATCCCCCTATTCCTGACCCTATTCTGGTTAACAAATTAACTAGCAGCCATCCCATGATGCAGAAACCGTTATCTGATTACGCCAGACCACGGCACAGGAGCGCGTTATCTGATTAGGTCATAACGCTTGCCATCTAATTAGGCAAGCAATATTCCTCCAGCCCCTGATAAGGCATACGGAGTTCTCAAAACAAATCAAACCTATGACAACCTGGGAAAAACCCTGCGGCCATTGTTTTGATTTCACCGAGAACTTCAGTAAAAGAATGTGCTAACGACCAGCTCGTATGACATCCTTATTGACGTATCTATGTCCATCCTTACGTCAATCTCGGCACCTTACAGGTATAAATATTACCGATATTGCCTTAAGCAAACACACGCGGTGGTGACGAGATCGGAGCAGCGAGACTTGCCGAAGCTCAGCAGAGAGCGAAGCCCACTGACGCTGCCCCGCCTTCCTGACGCGCTGAGAACGAGACGCTGCCTTTCTCCTGCCGAGAAATCCAGCTCCGGAGCTTCCGAGCAGCCCTTGCAGGCAGCCTGGAATATCGAGACCAAAGATGAGAGATACCATCCCTCAATCATCCTAGATTCAAGGTACGGAACTGAATAACCCCTTGCAGAGAATTCTTGAATCAGTCACTTGGCAAAACAAACTTAACTTAAACTACTACTTTCTATCCCCGCCCACGTATTAGGCTTAGGTCAGGTACACTGGGGTAGGCGTAGTTAGAAGCACCAGTTGAGTACGATTAGTCAAATGTTTATATGTATGTATCTATTTTATCCATTTTAAACCACCATATGGCTTAGAAACCATATAAATGTTTTTACAGTATTATTTTATAATTCGGCTTTTATTGTATGCACTTTACTTAACCATAAGTATTGCAATAATATCGATTCATTTCTCTTGTACGAGAAAAGAGACTGATCAATAAATAACATCTTTTATTGAACACGCCCGTCTCTTCCTTTTCTCTACAATCTGGTGAAACTAAGAATGCACATACTGACTGAGTAAAATAAGTTGTCTTTTGTTTTCACACGACTCTAGAGATACACTCTTGATTAGGGGAGAGCAAAGTTGTCATGTTCTATGGTTGTCAGAAACTAAATCCCTTCTTGTCTATCCAGGGAGGTTCAACTCCTCCTTGTCTATTCGAGAAAGTTTCTAGTGAACTCTGAGCTAGCTGGCAAACCCAAAACTTTAAGTCTAATATCGACAGTAGAAGACCTAGTTAACGTCTGGTCTAGGTCTATACTATTGGAGGTATTATTCCAATGCGCAGAGCCTATTGGGATAATAGGAACTACACTACAGGCTCACTGGATGCAAAAACTGATAGTACATGTTGGTCACCAGGGAATGATCAAGACAAAGGAGAGGAACTCAGAAAGGGCTGGCTCTTGGAAGTGGACATGTGGGATGAGGAAAACACAAATGGGTGCCTGATTCTGATAGACCAAGATGCTGGCCATATAAAGAGGTGATCACCAAGTACTGAAATCCTTTTGTTGGCAATTGTGTTCTGGGAAAAATAATTAATGCGTACCTATCATGAATAAGGAAGCACTGGGAAATAGCAAATTTAAAACAAGGTGACTAGATTAAGAAATAAAGACTTGAAAAGCTGTTGTGGCCGAGAATGACCGTCTGCGCCAGGGACCAGTCGTTAAGCATATTACAAGTTCTGCCACCGGCATCCTGCAGGGCCCTCATACCCCTCTGCCATGGGGATACATTCAGGGGGTACGTCCAAACCGTGCTGGACCTCTGGGATTATACAGACAGGGGGGCACATGTTGTGTTAAACCGTTTTTTTTGCTGTAATTAAAAATTTGCGCGCGCATTTTACCTCATGATTTAAGCTGCGCGGGTCACCAGGAGAGTCCTTCTATGATGACACGCTGGCACTTGCTGAGGGACAGTGTTTGGCGCTCAAGCACACCAAGAGCCATCCGGCACAGTGTACCGTGTCCGCCATCTTGCGTTTGGCATCAACACAGAAACGACGGGCATGGTTTCATCCATCTTTCCTAACCGGATAAAGGGCCATGCACCAGCGCCATCTAGTCATCTGTGGGTGCTCCCCAAAAGGTTGTTTGCATGTTTCCTGTCGACTCTAGCACATCTCAGGAACACGAAAATGGTGATTACATGGACATAGGGTGAATTTCGTGAGTACATTCTAAGCTTGGTTTTCGAGCCCACTGCCAGTTCGCTTAGTACTACATCAGCATTTTCCTTTTGGGTGCCAACAACAGGACCCTTTATGCTTGTTGGACCACTTCATGAGCAGGCACTACACATGGGTGATCAGCAGATTCTCCTTCCACGTTTGATTTTACCTATTAGTGCACAAGCATCTTACTAGTCATTGTCAGCTTCGGGCTATATCTTCAAAGTTTGTTTGCTCACAAACACTGGTGTGTGTCACAAGGTTACAGTGACACGCACACCCTAAACTTTGACAGTCAGCATTAATTTATTGTCATTCCGTTTAGAAGCCTATTGTGTGCCAGGCTGTGTTTACAGCAGAGTGTCTATGGTTAGTTTATCCACCATACCACAAAGGAATTGTCCTGCACCCCACTTATCCTCCTTGGGATTGTTTAGTGGGATGAGTTGGCTTCTTACTTTTCTGGACATTGGGTACACACCTTGGTCTTGGGAATGGGTTCATTTTTTATTTCCCACGTACATATGTTAAACTTTACTCTTTCCTTACATTAGGGATCGGAATGGGTTCCAGTCCCTTTGTCTTATAGCACATTTGCCTACATGGGCTAATGATGGTTTCAACCATCACAGAGGGCATCGTTGTATGGGTCACAGTCCCATTCACACTAATTTTCCCACCCACATGTCTTAGGGTAGGATATGGGTGTTAGTCCCATTTACTGTACCTCCTCACCCTTTTTGTCTCGGGGTAGGTTTTGGGTGTCAGTTCAGTTTACAGTAGCTACCACCATTTTGTCAGAGGGTAGGTCGTGGGTGTCAGTCCCATTTACATTAGCTTTCGCCCTCATGTTGGGGTAGGTTATGGGTTTTAGTCCCATCTTCACGTACCAGTCGTACACTGTTACCCTCACACAGGGTGTGTCTTATTGGGTTCAATCCCACCGTCTACATTATCTATCCCCATTTAGGGTACAGTCTATTTTGAGTCTACACTAAGACTTTGATGTTAGTTATACCTTATGTTGTGCTTATATTATTAATTTGACAATTTGAAAATGGGGGAGGATGAGTTATACCTATTGTATTTTCTTGTCATCTTCTATGTTTTCTCTGGGGAATAGGTTAATATACTATCCAATAACATTCCCTAGTGTCCACGGGGACTGGAGTTGGAATAGTAAATTAAACTATTCACTATCCAGCGCCCAAAAGCATTATGCGTTGTAATGGTATGCGTTGTAAAACTTGCGATGTAAAGGTAGGCGTTGTAAAAGTATGCGTTGTAACGTCATACATCCGTTTTCTCTCCTGTTCAATTCTCCTCGTTATGTTACATATTCCTTTCAGCCTTGGTATCTGGATTATATTGGTTGTTGTCTTCCTTTGTCCACTGTTTTTCCATCATTGTAGTTTGTTTCTCTTTCTTCCTTGTTCAGGAGGAGATCCTTCCTTCTCCACTTTGTTTGTCTGGTTGTAGTCTAGTGTTTAGTTGGTGTTGTGCTAGGTCTTGCTTCCTCTCCTGCCTGTCTGGCCACTGGGCGTGTTTTGGGGGTAGTCATTGGTGCTTTTACGTCTATCTTTTATCACTTTGTTTTTTATGCCAGACGTTTGTATTCTTTTCTGTTGTTATTCATTGAAGGGGAGGATGGATTATATATATATCTGTTTACTTTTTCCCATTGCGTCCTCTTCATTCACTCCCACCTACCTTTCCGCTCTTTCCTTTTTGTTCTTTCTCATTGCTCTTATTCTGCTGCTTTTGTGTTCCTCTCATTCATTCCTTCTTATGGTTCTCCTTTACATACCTTCTTTCAGTTTATCATATTTATTGATTCTGTTATATGAGAAAGGGGGCTGTGTAGTATCCTGCTAATGTGAATGTCCTGCCATTATCCCTCCCCCTGCTCAGACAGTATGAATGTGCTGTTTGCTGCATGGAATGTTGGAGTGATTATGCGTATTGGAATATTGGGTGCCTGTGAGGTGAAGTGTGACAGTTGGGAGAATGGGCAGAGCAGCAGGCAGACTGCTCCTGCTGGGGCTGCTTCACAAGATCTGATCTACATGTAACTTACTTCAATAAATCAACTTAAACTACACCCTGCCCGCGTGGACCTTCATTAAAATTCCCTTGCACACCATTGAACCATCCATCCATGGGTCACTCTCTCATCTCGGCACTCAATCACTCACCCATTCACTGCCTCTACCTCATACAACGTTCTTTCTCTACTCTCCCAATGCTGCTTTCACTTCCCACACTGCCCTCTCACGATTCATCATTCATACACTCACCCACTACCCTTGACCCATACACAGATGCAATTACTTCATTCATCTATTCATGCTGCATCCAAAATGCTGCATTTATAAACATGGTTTTAAATACCTCATAAACTTCATTAAAGGGAACAGAGTTGCCAAAGGTCGAGGCCTGGGACTTGAATGCAAAACATATGCTCTAGCTGGTCTTCTCAACACAAGGTGGGCTTAGACCTGAAGATACAAAATGGTGTCACTCATAATGACTGACACACACTCCAATCAGACATATATTATCTTTGCTCATTTCAGTCAGCGTTAGCAGATAGATAAAACTGTGCTGTCATGCAACAGATGGGACAGGTGTGGGCGGGTGGCAATGGGACGCAGTGCAAAACAAATTGAGAATGCATGAGCAATAGGGGGCGCACATTTTGTTTGTGTGTTTGAATTTTTATTCATTAATTATGTCATATGTGTATACAGTAATGAGCCAATAAAAGGCTAGGCATACCAGGGATACAAAATCATCCAGCAAGCTAACTTCTCCAGGTTCCTTCTGGCAATGCTATCAATAGACAATTTGCAATGAGCGTGAGGCACCAATGGGGTTAAAAATAACTTTTATATTCTGAGACTCTTTTCAGTGTGCACCTTACAGCAATTTCATAAATGCTTCTAAAGCGGTGCTTGTGCTCAAAAAGGTTCGGTAAAGCAATTAAATCCATTAATAGGGACGATCTCGTGTTCCATTCCCCCTACCAGACCAGATCAGATTCAAACTGTGCAGACGATGGTTGTCACCAAAAGGAAACAAAGCTGTGCCACTTGTCCCCAGTTTACACCACATCCACCATGCCTGCTAGTGACAGTGGCTCTGTGCCCCCATACATGTAGATTGTTGCTCTAGAGGGGATTAGTTATTGTCAAGCTCAGCAGTATCCAATACATTGACTGATGCACCTGCGTCAATCAGGGCCTATATAAGTGTGTCCCCTATCTTCACGGTGCACATGGGCGGTGGTCATTTCCGATTCCTTTCACTGCCAGAGAAGGAGACAATAAAAACTTTGTATTTTTTTCTCCCTCACATGGTGGACAAATGGGCTGCTCCATGGGGGTGTGTCTTCCGCTCTTCTTCGTTGATGGACAGCTGCCGCAGTGAAAATATGTGCGCCCATGGGCAGGGCAGATGTCAGGCATCAGGTGTTCAAGGTCACAGTTCCCGTACCAGCTGTCAGATTGGCATAGAGTGTTGTGGGTTCATGGGGGAGCGGGGCATCTTTGGAGGCATCTAACATGATGCTTGGTTGTTGTAGGATAAGCCCCTACCGGATGGTCATTTTGCACCCCTGTATTAGCTGTGCCCGGTTCTCGCAGGGATGGTCAATGTTGATGCATGTGCTCCCCAGCCGCCTGATGTGTGAGTAGAAGTCAACGCTTTTGTCTTCAGCTTGTCTGGCCTGTCGCAGCTTTAACTGTTCATAGTCTGGGTCTAGCTGGGGGTCAAAGTGTCTCCCCAAAGTCGCCACCGCAGGACAAAATCTTCATGATCACTCATGTTGAGCAGATTTTCGAACAATTCATACAGTTCTGCCACTCCAAAGTGAATAAAAAGCGATCACTTCACTGCCCCATCTGTTTCTGTTGCGGCACGAAAGTAGTGCTTAAGTCTCCTGACCCATGAGCGCCATTGCAGGGTGGCTGTCGTTGGGTCTGCAAACTAACTGAATTGTGGCCAGGCTGTGACCTATGAATGGGTGAGCAAAGCAGGGGTTCATAGAGGTAAATATGTTGCTGTTGTTGGTGCAACATTGTGTGAACATGAGGTTGGATGGTTTATACAGGTGGCGATGGCTCAGTATCCTGTGCCCCCAGTAGGCCTGCTGGGTCTGTAGATATGCACGGGGGTGCCCACTCCCCTGCACTCATCCAATGTGCCAGTGATGCCCAAGTTAGAGATACTAGTCCTCAGCCATGCGCATCATCATCACTGTGTCTCAATGCCAGGACAGTTACGTTTTCTTCCCCATTTATTTGCACGTGTTTTATTGTCTACAACACACTGTAGACCTCCCCTACCATACCTCTCACCGTCAGGACTGTGAGCACTTCGTCACAGCCTCACTTGGCCATGGGCATGTGCCGGCAGCTCTCGTCATGCAGAGTGCAGTACACCATGTGCGCCTGCACGTTTCGCCTCACACGCGGCGAGTAGGACCTTGAGTCATGGTCCACACGCTCAAGCGGCACATGCCACCATTGTCGAGGAATTCTTTAACCTGCTTATTTTTTCATTCTTCCTATTCAGTCACACAGAATGTTAAAGAAGCAAAGCACTATTCTTCTGATGCCACTTCCCCTTTCTATACCACTAGAATGTTGTAGATATATAAATGCTGACGTATTGCCATGCCGTCTAACCTTTGAATTCATACACTGATGATTATTCAAATATATGTGCATTGTGATCTGAAGAGATCAACATTAAAAAAATATGTAGCAGGAAATTCAAAGAAAAGGTTTATCAGACCCTTTGTGTTCACAGCCGGAGAACTTTTCTTATTAAAAAGATATTATGGAAAGAAAAAAACCATGCCTTGAATATCAACAATTAAATGCCTAATATTCTACTTCAGTATAGAAGGCAAGGAATTGCCCAATCAGGTTCCTGCTTTGTGGTAACTCTGAAAATTGTCATTTGAAGAACGGTGGTCATCATGACCCTCATATTGAGGGGGAACAGATTCCCTTTCTCGTTTACTTTGTGAGCTCCATATCCAAACTGGAGGTTTTCTAAGGAAGAAGAATGCTATCATCTGCAGTTGTGGCTGGAGACAGAGTTGATTAGCTGGGATTATTTTCTCTCCTGTTAAAATGGCTGAATTGAATAAGGGAGGCAGGGAAGGTTTTGTGTGTGAATTGAGCAAATACCTGCCAATCCCTGTTTTGTGGGCTTAGTGGGTGCTGCCACGGGGTGTGAAAAAGTGGCTGAAAGCATTGAGCCTTCTCTCGTCAAGGAAGTTGTCTGCTACAAGCCTCTTAGAGAGTCACAGGTATTTAGTCAGCAGAAGCCAATGAGTTTAGAGGAGACCTGTTACAAACAAAGAGAAGGGATTAAAGTCTGGAGGAGTCCATCTTACTTGGTTAACATTAGATTATTCTTTTAGTCCGAGAGTTCTGCTTTCTGGTTTTACTCTAGTATGGACAATCCTCGGACAATGACTTAGAGATAGGAAAGGCATTTCCCTTTTACAATCTATTGGTGAGTCAAGGTGATCTGAATCTAGTGGCGAATTTATCAGAAGAAATTAGAAATCATGGCAACACCATCTCAGTACACTTAGTTCAGTTGAATACAAAGTAATGCTGTTTTAGTAACAATATGTTATGCAGTGCTAAGCTATGTATGTTATGCGAGACAATTCTAGTATATCGCAACATCTTTGATTTACACTGCCTCTTCATGCTGTCAGTTGTCTTGGATTACCTAAGAGGCATCAGCTCGGTGTGGGTTTCTCTATGTTGGGCACCCAACATGGCAGTAGAGCCTTGTGGCATGCAAATTAACTCAGTGGGATGATGTTTTCAAAGTTATGGATTTCTGGTGATCAGTGCCAGTAATGTGTAGACATATCTGTGCAAGTGGCAGAATATTCAACCAATTCCTGGTGTCCATTAGCACAGCTTGAGCTCCCCACCTACTTTTTTGTACTATTTTGTATTGTATTGCTGTGTGTTGCTTTGCCACCAAGTCACCTTGCCAAATTCTCCTTTCAATAAAGCATGAGAAGATGCACTGTCCATAGAGAGGATGAGCAACATTTTAAAGAAAGTATGTAGAAGTTTGATGGCCCTGCCGCCCTGCCTTCCTGCCAGTGCTGCTAAAGCATGATAAATACTGGTTTCGTCCAGCCAGTAGTTGTACTTTTTCCGATCTTCCAGACGGAGCTTTGTGCACCAGTTCAGATAGACATTTGCAAAGCACAGGTCTGATCTCCTCAAAGCCAGGAACAGGGCTAGGACTGTAAAAGTGGCCATGCTGTTCTGACCTAACCCTGAAGAAGAAGAAGTTGAACTGTGCAGCATTTCACGGAGAAAGGGTCAACCACCAACAAGTATAAAAGACAAGGCACTTGCTGACAGGCTTTTTTGAGGAATTGTGCCACCCAGAAGCCTTGAGGACTTTGTAGCCCTTGTGACCAAACCAAGTATAGGACGTCTTTAGTGAACAAACAGCCAAGGCCTGCCTATGGCATTCATGGACTTTACGTGCAGTGAATCGACATTGTCCCAACTACCCCATACTGTCCTTTACTTTATGAGGAGTCCATAACTATCTGTTCCTATTGTGAGACAATGTATTTTTCCTCACTGCAGAAGTAAGGGTAGGTCCCTGTTGTCTGAAGCTGGCCCCTATGATTCTGGAATCATTTGAACCATTTTCCTCTTCCATACATTGAAGTTGTGGTTGAACCCAACCGCAACTTGTAGTTGGACTCAGTCCCCAGTAGACTTTAGTCATCTGCCTTTTTACGGCAACTTTATCAGGAGTCCCAGGGCAACTAGGGGTTCCTGGGTTCACGCTGACAATCTGAGTCTTTTATGTTTGGTGTCCTGGGGCTTAACTTTACTACTGAGCCAAAAACAGAACACCAAGTACCCCTATTTAGCACTTTATAAACAATGGTAATGAAGATGAGCAGCTCAAGGCTTACTCAGATAGGTGGTTTTGGTTAGAGAAACAGAACTCAATAAGTCTCTTAATATAACATAATAATCCAAGTCCCAGTGAGTGCATAGTCTTAAAAAGAGTAACTACTTTACAAGTTCCCATGGAATACAATATTGTGCATAACATTTCAGAAGCCAACAATTAATACTGTCTATTCTCATAACACTCTTGGTATTTACGTGGGTCATGTGGACCAAACTTCTGTGTTACACTTGGGTATCCAGTCACTGTGTGTCTTTGGTGAGGCTGACCTGATATGGGTCAGATCTGGTGAATACTCCCTCTCCTTTCGAATGGGCTTCTTCCCCTATCGGTATCTTCACCATCTTCACAATACCTATTGTCCGTTTCAATATTTTGTTGGTTTAGGCAGTCCCTGCAATGTTCTTTGGTCAGCAGCTCAGCAAGGATAGCTGTGCCCTTGCCCAGGCCTTGTTGATTTGTTTGTGGTCTTCGTCTATGACATATATACCACCTTATCCAGGCAAGAAGAGGCAGCATTGGTAGCAGATTTGGGAGATACATCTGAATATGTAGTGCTTGTGATTCAGTGGATCTTGCAGCTTGGGTTGCTCTTGGGGCCACATTACAAAACCCACCCCTGGATAGTAAGTACACAGTATTTGTTGCAGGTCTCTTTGGCAATGTGGGAATTTCTCTGACACTGGTTCTTTTTCATCTGGAGACCATGAGCTACAACCCAGATTTTCTTGTACTCTGATGTTTCTTGGTGTTTGACTTCTTTACTAGAACTTGTGTAGCGCCGAGCTCAATGGCATCCTCTGTTTACAGTGGTACACAATCAAGTCCATGCTTTGGGAAACCTTCCCACTGTCAGGCCTCGCTCTTGCAAAGCAGTGAAGATCTTTCCCTCATGTTATAGCAGACAACTTTGGTTCGCCACACCTCAGTTCCTTCATGGCTCATTTCCTTCTCATCTGCATTGTTCCCATTAAATGGCATCTCCAGCGCTCTCTCACTTGAAGCTTGATCCACTCATTTTAGGTTGAAGTCCTTAGGCTTAGGTTTCTGGTCTCAAGCCTGGAAAGGGAAGTTGACTGTAGCCCCCCAACCATGGAGCACAGAGGTTCTTGGTCATTACTGCTGTGGCCACCCTGTATTCTGGCAGAGACCGCATGGCATACCTGAGTTTCAGACAGTAGTTGTGTATTCCAACAGTCAGCTCTTAAACTGGTTGTGGGAAGTTCCTGCCTTATTCCACTCTGACTGGTCCAGCCTTGGTCTTTGTTGTCCGGTGATAGCAGGAATGTGGGGTGGAAATGATAGAGTCCTTTCAAGAGAACCCCACAACAAGGGTACATAAGAGAAAGCGATTGTTCCAATTAACTACCTGTGGAGTGTCGTCCTTGCAGTGAACAATGGTGCTGGGAGTGGCTGAAGATACTCCCTAGGAATGGTTTAAAAGGGGCTTTTGTCGCTTTTCCTTTACACTTAAAAGCCTGACCCACGACAAAAAGCCCCTGGAATGTCCTGGAGCCCTCCAATTCACATCGGCTGTTTGGTGTCTTCTCCACCCTTCATTTTAGGTAAAACTGTAATGTGAGTAAACAAAATGGGTTCCAGTGTGCCCATCGCCACACGTGTTCCTTGTACTCCACATACAACCTTCACACACAGAAGACATGCTTACACATGCAACAATAATGTCGAAATGCAGGGCCACTCGAATTATGTGGTGGGAGAAGGCCAAATTTTGTGACAGAGTTTAGTAAATTATGCGGCTAGAAAAGGCAAATTTTGTTGGTTAATGTGGCACATTTTGTGATAGCATTACTTCGTTATTTTGTAATTTTCCCACTTGTTACCACTGTCTGAGCATTGGTTGCACCTCATTAGTAAGTATCAGTTTAACACCCAAATAAAGCAATAAGCAGCAAAAATGTGACCAGTCAACCTTTACATAGGGTCTTCCACTATGCAGCAACATGTGTCACTGTGTTTTTAGCAACTTTTGAACCGTTTGAGCCAGAAACTATTTTTTGGTTAAAATCTGCAGATTATGCAGCAGATGATGGATTACGTGGCAGATGCTGCAAATCTATACCTATGCATAAGATGCGGTGACCACACAATCGCATAAATCCAGTGGCCCTGTCCAACTGGATCGGAACAGTTCACAATTGCAGGTGACTGGCAGACCAATTAGAAAAAATTGGGAAGGGCCAGTGTGCAGCTCTCCCTGCAGAGAAAAGTAACAAGCATTGAAAATGCAATAGGTCTCGCCTTTTATTAAGTTAAAGCCATTTGCTTTGCTATACAATGCCATTAGCAAAGCAAATGGCTTTAACTTAAAGGCTACAATACACTCTGTGCTTCATTCCTGCCGCTCTGTAAGGAAAACATACATCCATCACTTGTCATTAAGCCGGTGTTGGTATGTTCATGTTTGGGATAATTGTTCCCTGCTCATATTTTCAGTGGCGCTTGCTGTAGTTTTAACTGTTTGTAGCCCTCATATGTTGTTTTGTAAACTGTGTCACAGGCTGCTGTGTCTCCAAATATAAAAGTGTACAAGATTGGAACACATGAAAACAGTTTATGTAGCAATTTTACGGAACCTTTGCACAACACACATAAATTAAAAATAAAACGGACACGAACAAAGGACTGGGACAAGGGTTCATTTAAGAACACAAGAGCAGGCTATATGAATCACTCTACAACTTCCCTTACCCACAAGTCCGACATTTTTCAGCGGCTGAGGCCACCGCAAAACTGCATCTAAAGAAGGCAACAACACTCCACCTAAAGTAGCCAGGGGCTAACGAAATATGCATATATACTGAAGATAAACTACGATTTCCACACTCCAACTTATAGCTAGAAATGTTTTCAACAAGGCGACGTCACACAACTCTGTCCTTGAAAATTAAGGCTAATTATCGTCATCATTGCTGCACTTTAACAGAGATGGGTCAAAGATGGGCCTCCCTGCAAAGGGTAAACTGGCGGGTTGGCGCAGGTGTGACAACGTGAGGGTACAAACAATGTGAACATCCAGAAAAGGGAGGGGGGGGGGCAAAGGGGTTCATAGCGGGGGGGGGGGCAGTGGTGTAGCGAATAGGGCGGTCGAGTGATGAAAATTGGTACATGGGATATGTGCAAGGTCACAAAGGAAATGACGGCTTGCTGAGTGGAATGACAGGTTGAGGGTGGTGCAGACACGGTAGAGCAAGGTAATATGGCCAAGAATTGTGGCACAAGTAACAGACAGGCATATAAAGCGAATGAAGGGTGGCACAAGTAAGAGACAGGGGTTTATAGTAGGAATGAAGGCTGGCACAAGCACTGTGGGGTTGAGGTACTGCGAGGAGAATATAAATGGCACAGACTGGAAGGAGGGTGGTGGTACTGGAAGGAGGGTGATGGTGCTGGAGAGAGGGCGGTGGTGCTGGAGAGAGGGTGGTGGTGCTGGAGAGAGGGTGGTGGTGCTGGAGAGAGGGTGGTGGTCCTGGAGTGTGGGTGGCAGTGCGAGCAGAGTGCAATGGGCACGGAAGGTGGAGTAGACCATCAGGGGGGAACATCGTTTACAACGCGGTGAAAACACTGCGATACCTTTACAACGATGCCATTACAACGCAAGTCGTTACTACGACTTGCGCTGGATGGCGCTGTTGTATGAGGAATATTGCAATTTTATATTCCAACACCTTCCCTACTGTTACATGGACTGGTGTTGGAATATAAAATTATAATATTCCACAATCCACGCCCTACAACGCAAGTCGTTGTAACGACTTGCGTTGTAATGGCAGCGTTGTCATGTACCGCGATCTAAAAGATCGCGTTGTACTGACATACATCCACCATCAGGAGGGTGCTAGAGGAATTTAGGCATGTACAGGGAGTGAAGCTTGCGGGGTGGTAGTATAGGCAGGAAAGTGAACAGTACAGAGATGATAGATGCAGAGGGACACAGAAGCAGGGTGATGTGGAAAAAGAGGGTTGTATCGACAAGGGGGGGGGTACAGGGAGCAGCACCGTAGAGGTGTTAGACAGGAGGGCACGGAGCAATGCGGGTTGTGGGGATCGGACAGGCAGGAGGGGGCAGTGATCCGGGTAGGAAAGCGAAGGGTATGGTGGTGCAGATCAGAGAGTCAGGAAGGAGAAAAGTGAGACAAGCCAAATGGAGGGTAAGGGGCAAAGCAGGGTGATGGGTAGGAAGTTCCTACAGGCAGGTAGGATAGTGCTGTACTTGAAACAGCTGTGCGAGGAATTGGTACAAAGGACGGGGTGGCATTGACAGCACAGGGGATACCCCCAGCAAGGGGGCTATAGAGACATTGGGGCTACAGAATTTAAAGGGAAGGGGTGGCACGGGCAGTGGAAGAGGTGCAACCAGGGCAAATGGGGGCCATCGCAAATAAAAGCAAGCGGGTACAGGAGATGCATTGAGTGGATACAGGGGGTTGGAGGCGTGTGGAGGGTAAGGGTACAGGCAGCGGGGCAGAGAGGAAGACTGACCCCGCAGAGGGGTGGGGGTACAGACAGGAGGATTCTAATGTACCGGCATGATGGGGAACGGAGTAAGAAGAGGGGTGACCGGCACGAGAGATGCAGGATGATAAAAAGGAGGAATGCCAGCTGGACACGGGAGGCGAGAGTGACAACACCTGCGGACAGATAGAGGGACAGCCAGAGATGGGTCGGGTGCAAGGGAACAGAGTAAAGAAGAGGGGTGAGAGGCGCAGGGTGCCCTCAGGGACCCAATCACTCACCACATAGGAGGATCCACCCTCCCCGCTGCGGGTTTTGGTCTCTGGGATGGAGAAGTGCATGTCCCCGATTCTCGCACACCCGCTCCTCTCCAGGCACGGCACGCGCTGTCTCACGGCCACCCCTCCCACACACCTTCCCCTCTCCTGGAATGCGCCGGGAACCCTGGTGCAAACAACTTCTCGCCACTAACTTCCGGTCGCCATCTTGGATCGGGAAAGGAGGCATCAAGGCAGAGGTGGCGCAAGTCAAGTGGTGGTGGTTTATGAACGTTAACTGCACATGAGATAGAGTTCGCAGCGAAAAGCGGTTCATGAACATACTGATGTGTTTTCTTGTAGGCATATTGTATCATAACATTGTGAGGCTATAACATATAAATAACAAATACAGCACCCTGTATGTCAGTGTTTGACTCGTGAAAACAGTATAAATGTGCGTTGCATTGTAGCCATTGTCGAATCAGGCAAAATCTCAAGGCCGTATGATTTATCACTGCATGTATCTTCTGTTCTGCCCATGCGGCCGATAACTGACTTTAACATAGCGTCTACGGAATTTGACCCACCCGCTTCACAAACTTAAAGTTATAACAAGCGCTCACCATGACATACAGTTTGCTCTTTCTGCCATCCCACTTGGACGGCATCAGCCTGACTTGCTGCTGGCGTAAAAGGTTTATTATCTTCTTTGTGGGGCCATCTGTTTTGCCCCATAAAGAAGATATGAAACCTTTTACGCCAGCAGTAAGTCGGGTAAGTCTGTCCGAATGGGACGGACTACATAGAGAAAAGAGTACATCACTGGAACCTCTTTTCCAATGGCTGTCCACCGTTTAGCATGAACGGTGACGCCAGTCAATGGAAAAGAGGGGCGGGGCTTAACCTTGCGAGTGAAACGTACTCTAAAACATTAAATCTCGTCAGCGAGACTGCGCATGTGCGCAGCCTACGCTAGCCGAGACCTAAAAAAGGCATGTAATTGCTTCAATATTCTAATCACTGTCACCACTGGAAGTCCTCCACAGCCCAGATAATTAACAATAGTCTAGCTAGATAAGGAAGGAACACTTGAGGTGCCCTTCTAAACCACAGAGTCATGCTCTGGGCCAAGTTTCATATCACAAAAAATCCTTCAGCTCACACTCATGATAACCATCTGTGCTGAGGAGGAGGTAACAAATCTATAGAGCTTGCTATATGAACTCACTGGAGGGGTATGTGCTTTACAGAGTCTTGAAGGAGACCTTTCAAAACACACCATGAAAACATCAACAGTGGCTTGGCCGCAGCCCTCCTCTGACCCCCGAAGAACTTGCAGGCATGTTCAGCAGGCACATCACTGATCTGCAGTTCCTATGGAGTTTCAAGCAAAATCCAGACGCTAAGTCAATATTTGAATTTGTTTTTTTAATGCCATTGTTAGGATAGTCATACCATAGGTCCCAGGTTCGAATTCTACTTTGCTATGTCAGTAGGTTCATGCAGTTCATGTAGAACTGCTCATAGAACCTGCAGATCACCAGCTCTGATTCTGTGGGATTAGTTCAATGAGTTATGTAACTTTTGCAGTTATCTGAATGTAGTTTGGGTTGCATAATGTTCAACTGTTACAAGATGACATTCCTTGTTCATTGATAAAAATACTACCATTAAGTTGGGTATTTGTGTTCGGTGGCATAACCAATTGCACCGTGCCATTATGTATTTGCTAATATGCAGCGTATCTACTATGCCTCTTATTCTTCTGACCTCATCACTCACTTTTGCCCCGTAAATCCGTTTTTCAGGGACCTTGAACACGTATCTTATTTAGAAGTAATGAGGTGCAATACAACATTGATTCACGTTTGCAAACTTAATCTCTGTTCTGTTTGTATAGATATAGTCTGCAATGCATCAATTAGGTGCTCATAGAAGCCGGAGTGAGACAAGACCTCTTAATGTAACTAAAATTATATGTACAATATACTTATTTATAGGGGCTTTCAGCCAGACCTCTCCATCTAGTGACTCTTATTGGGTTATTCACATTTTTCTTCTGCCCATTAACCAATACATTATTGTGTAGTGGGTCAGTCAACTTCAGCCATTGGCTAATTTTACTGTGATTGAGAGCATTTTGTCCTTTCACATGGAGCACATACCAAGTAGTTCCCTTCAGTGCCAGGGAGTACTACGACAACGTGTGCATTTTGAGAGTAAAAAACTGTTTTTGCTTTTAGCCAGTTCTTTTAGATTGATGCTTCCCGGCAGCTTCCCCTATAATAACATCTGCAAAAATCATGGCAAAGTAAAATACTTATTGACAAAGTAAAAAATGATCTGACAACTCCAGACCTGTTGACTTTGCCAATGCTTGTTTTTCTATGGATCTTGAACGTCATCCTTGACGTGGCACTAACCCAGCTCCCCCACGAGGGCGCGTAGGGCACACCCCAAAGTTTGAGGAGCACTGGTCTAAGGATATAATCTAATAATCAATTTGAAATCTAAATCATCCAAAGAAATATACTTAGCCTTTTTAGGTCTCGCGCCTAGCATTGCACTGTGCAGCAGTCCACGCGTAGCGCGAGACCTTTAGTAAGTGAAAAACTGAGTTTTAGAACTGACCTAGGAATCGCACACGCTCATGCGTGTGCTTTTCCTTTTGTGCTACCCCATTGACCTTTGCGCGCAACTTTTTATAAAAGACTGCACGCAATTGGCCAAAGGCGGGCGCATTGCTCCACCCATGGCCTATTGGTGTCTATTACGGGCTTGGTGCGCGTAATAGACACCAATAGGCCAACTGGTTTCAATTATCGTGCCAAGACACGGGCGCGATAATTGAAACCATGGCTCGCTGTGGCGCGCGCGCGCACCACTCACCAAAATAGCACGGTCCAGATATTTAAATATGACCTCACATTCGCCTGATGCAAAAGTTTCACATTTTGAAACAATTCTTTCAAAGTTTTATATATATCAGAATGTTTTTAAACCTGGTCGATTCGTAATATTAAGTAACATGTTTTATAATTAGCTTGTGTGACTTTTCAAATATATACTTGAGATTGTTAAAGGCGCATATGCGATTTGTGTAAGAAACATTTTGTAACGAGTGGACCTGTGCAGTACTGGCTTGTGATGACGCTGGGCTGCTAGCCCCTCGCTCACTGACCCGGGACAGGAGGTGTCTGTCTGCCCCTCCAGACAGCAGCTGCGCTTTCTGTTTGTCTGTTGTCGCTACAGGCAGAGTGGGAACAGGCAGCGGCGGGGCAGCTGCAGACGGGGAGGAGCAGAGGTCAAATTTAGAGTGGAGCCTGCCACGGATCTGGCTTTAAACGTGAGACATGGCGAGGGATGGACCAGGGGGGGAGCTCTCAGACCAGACATTCACAGCTCCTGCAGCTAATGATCGGGCGCGCGAGGCAAGGGAAGGGGAGGCAAGGCGGAGCCTGGGCGCGCGCAACGAACTGGCTGAGTGGCTGTGGGACCAGCTGGACGGGTGCATTCGCACGGAGACAGCAAAGTCCGCCCAATTCATTTGTACTACCTGTCCACCCTGCTGCCCCCACAAATGGACTTTGGCACTCTTTCTCCGATCTGCTCACCACACCTTGCAACAAGTATTTACAATGCAATGGTCTCGGCATTGTTAAAGTTAGAGCTATTGGCATTGCTCATGACATTATTTTTACTTATGTTTTTGTTTTTAAAACATAAATAAATGGCATTTTGTCATTTACAATGCCAATAGCTTAATCTCTCGCAAATGTGAGACCTATTGCATTTGCACCCACACACACACCCACACACACACACACAGAGCCACACACACACAGACAGAGCCTCACACACACAGACAGAGCCACACACACACAGACACACAGAGCCACACACACAGACAGAGCCACACACACAGAGCCACACACACAGACAGAGCCACACACAGAGACACACACTGACACACAGTGCCACAAACACAGACACACAGAGCCACACACACAGACACACAGACACACAGAGCCCCACACAGACACACAGAGCCCCCCAAACACACACAGAGCCCCCCACACACACAGAGCCCCCCCCACACACACAGAGCCCCCCCACACACACACAGAGCCCAACACACACACAGAGCCCATCACACACACAGAGCCCAACACACACACACACAGAGCCCAAAACACTCAGAGCCACACACACACACACACACACACACAGACATCCCTCAGTCTAGATCAGCCACATGCCCATCAGGAACAGAGGCAGGAAAAAAACGATCAGAAGCAGGGGACAGAGGCAAGAAAATTGAGCACAAGCAGGGAACAGAGGCAAGAAAACGATCACAAGCAGGGAACAGAGGCAAGAAAATCGAGCACAAGCAGGGAACAGAGGCAAGAAAACGATCACAAGCATGGAACAGAGGCAAGAAAATCGAGCAAAAGCAGGGAACAGAGGCAAGAAAAATCGATCACAAGCAGGGAACAGAGGCAAGAAAATCGCGCACAAGCAGGGAACAGAGGCAAGAAAATCGAGCACAAGCAGGGAACAGAGGCAAGAAAATCGCGCACAAGCAGGGAACAGAAGCAAGAAAATCGAGCACAAGCAGGGAACAGATCTGTACAGCAAGGCCTTCCAGTGTACACCAGTTGTCTCGAATGTCCAGCAGGGCAGACCCAGGCACCAAGCAAGACCCCACAACTCACCTAGCGGCAACAACGTGAGCAGCCCACCACCAGTCCCCCCACCAAGGTGTTCAGTGGGCATGTTCTGGACCAGCCTCTCAACTTCTGTATGACCTCAGTCCAGCAACTATTTTCAGTGGCCAAATACTCCCCCCCACCCCCACCCCCAGTGGTGAACCAGCAGCCACCCTCTCCCTCCCTGCACACCAAGACCTTGGTTATCCGTCTCGCTCCCAGAACAGGCTCATGAGACAATAGTTATCCCGCACGGTAATGTCCATCAACGAGGGCCTTCCTTCTCTTGCGCACACCAGAAGCCACCGTGTTTCCCTTCCTCCCTCTCGGCATGAGCGTATGTTGTATGAGGTCCAAGCCTCACCCCGGATTTCCACTGTCCTGTCAGTGTGCTACTGTCCTTCACCCATCAAGCCGCTGTCCTATGGTGGGTCCCCCTCACACACCAGTGTGCTCCCCTTCTCACGCTCGCACACTCACCACTCTGGTCACGGTACCCAGCCTTGCCCGCCATCTGTCTTCAGCACCTGTTCGTTCGGAGACTGAAATTCATGCCACTCCCTCAAGCCGTACTTTTGTCTCGATGCTGTGATTAATAGCAGATCCCACTAGTAAGTCCAGCCTATGATCTACCAGCCTGTCCCAATGCCTGCGCCAAGCCCCACTATAGACAGTTTAGGCATACCCTTCTGGGCACAACCGCAGCTTCTGCGCTCCGTCCCACTGCTCTCCACACATCGCACTCCCTCGTCGCGCTGCCTCGGTCTTCAGCCCGGACTGGCCGCAAGTGATTCCCAGAGGCGGCCCGAGTTGGCCGCAACCTTTTCTTTGAAGCAGCGTGCCACCGCCACTATTCACAGCGGGCTAACGGCGCAGGTCACAGCCTCATCCACTTCTTGCCTCACCTCAAAGCGGGCCACGCTCCCACCGCCTCCACAGTACGTCCGGCTGACCCGGGTCCGAGTCGCTCCCACAGTATTCACTACCATCGCATATCGGGGTTAGAGGCGAGCGCGGGACGGAGGAGGGCTGCGGGCAGAGGGAAGGGGGGGGAGGCGAGGTGAGAGCGGGACAGAGGAGGGCTGTGGGCAAAGGGAAAGGGGAGGCGAGAGCGGGACGGGGAGGGCTGCGGGCAGAGGGAAGGGGGAGGCGAGCGGAGTCGAGCAGCTCCTGAAACACCACCATGTTTCTCCGAGGTCAAGCAGAAATGCCTCAGAGAAACGCACAGTCATTTTGGGATTCGGGGGCATGTTTTTCTTTCTCTCCTCTTCCAATTGGCTGGAATGTGAAAATTCCAGCCAATGGGAAGAGAAGAGAAAGAACATGAAAAAACACCCCCCCGAATCCCAAAACCACGGGGCTTAAACGGACAGACACCCCCCTTCTCCAATGGCTGGCCTCCGTTTAGGAAGCCTGCCAGTGGAGAAGAGGGGCGGGTTCAAGCCCCACACTAAGAGACTTAAAATCTCGCCGGCGAGACTGCACAAGCGCAGCCTACGCAGGCCAAGACCTAAAAATGAGCAATGGCACGCGCTTCAGTTGCACACTCTCCCACGCGTGCAATCTTGGGAACTTTTGCTTCGCTAACCGCCATGAAATTTGCAGGGAAGGTGGTGCGGAGGAACGGCAACTGCTATGGGGCGTTGTCCATGGAAGCTCAACGCCCCTAAAAATGTTACTAGGATCCCCAAAATGTGCCCTTCGTACACGTCATTGTGAATCAAGTGCATTGTCACATTGACGTACATCGCTTTTTGATACAAATACCCATAATTTGGAAACATGTCTTTTATTTCACACGTCACTCCTCTGCACGCATGTACTGATATGTGCACATACATACACGTGCCCTAGTTAGCTAACTTTCCTTGTTTGCACACTTTGGTGAATTGTACAGAAGTCTCCTTATTTGCAAAGGTGCCCTCTCGTGCTCACACAATAGTACTTCCCCCACACACATCCTCCCTCTTACTTTTCCTCACTTGCTCTGCATTTCCGCACATATCTCTCACATTATGCATAGCAGGTTACCTGCACATGCCTTGCATGCACACATATCCGTCATTGACACATGCCCACGTGTGCACAAGGGCCTAGCTTTGTCTATGACTGCGAGGGTGTGTGTGTGGGGGGGCTTCAGATTTCTCATCAATCACACTATGTGAAATATACGTAAAGCAGGGAAGGAGTGGGGCTTAAGAAGCAGTAGGAAGGGAGTGGAGTGGGAATTATGAGGGGTGCTTATAACTCAATATTTTGTAAGATAACAATTTTGTCACTTTTTTAAAACAGAGCTAGGGTGTGTGTTTGGGTTTTAATTTGCATGTAAAAATCCGAAGTGAAATATGGCAAACACTTCGCTATACCCGACCTAAAGCACTTGTACCCAAATATTTACTACAGAAAACATTTATTAGGGTAGTGTAGTACCCCAAACACCCCACTGAAGCTACGTCCTTGTATCTATTGCGCCTGTACATGCATAGTTAGCTGGCATATTCTTAATTTCCCCTATTGGCTCTTTTCACGCATGACCCTTGTATGCTCAAGTGTCTCTCGTTTGCACTCACGCGCCTCACTGTAGCTCTCAATGTGGCGGTTTTGTGACTAGGGTACTTGTGATAGTTTAAGGGGATTGGACTCGGAAAGTGGCCATTTTTGGCTGTACGTGAAATCGAGTGAGACCCTCCAAATGGGAGCCGCTTTTGAACTACACCCAGTGCTTTAAATGGGTCGGTATTCACCGGTACTGAGTACTGTCACTTCTTATTTTTACCGATCTGAGTACCGGCACTTCTCCACTGCCAAGGAGAGTACCGGTACTCATGAAGGGAAGATCGCTGATGCTCGTGCTGCTGGGCTCGAGGGTATCTTAGCGGAGCAGATCTGTACGGTATTCTAACAGCCAAAGCGCCTCCCTAGCTCTTAGCGGAGTCACTACTGAACCATTCAGCAGCGGCTTGTTTGCATTATGCAAGGGATGCCCGGGTGTTGAAAATGTCACCGTCCTGCTGTGTTTGATAGAGCAGGCCCATTCAGGCCCTGCTCTGTCAATCACATTCACACTGTCCTTGCTGTGAAGTATCTCAGGAATAACCTCAACCGAACCTTTTTTGAGAGTATTTGTGTGCGTGCGTGTGGAAGCGAATCGGGACACTCTCAGGAGGTTGTTTCAAAGAAATGCGTGGAATGCTTTTGTGTGTGCATGTCTGCCTGTTTCTGTGTGAATGTGTGTGCACTCTAGAATATATAGGTATTGTGCCAAATGCATCCAAGTAAGAACAGTATGATAGTAAGAAGCTGCAAATATTGCAAAACCAGGAACGATTAACATATTGTGTTTGGCCTTTATTTTGTGTTATGAGTTAACACGTTTTGTTATATCGAAACATTATTCACGTTTTGATATGTCCTGCAACTGGTGTAGCACCCATTATTAATGCTGCTATTCTAAAGTGTCTCTTGTTCCTAGGCATACAGAATTTAACCTGAATAGTGCTGTTGGTTTGCATACATTTAAACGCTCCTTTTATTATAAGTTAGGGCCTGTTCCCAGCAGATCTTCACACCACCCTCTTTTAGCATATCCAGATGTTAATCTGCAGATATGGGAAGCTCAAAACTACTATCAACGGAAATGTAAGGGCAAAATGAATACTCTATAGAAAGGTCGATCACCATGTTTCTCCCCGCCTCTAGCCCCGCCCACAAGCCACGCCCTAGCTCAATTTAATGAGTACCTCCACTTATTTTTCCCCATTTAAAGCACTGACTACACTACACCACACCCTCGTTTAGGTACACGTCTCACACCAGACGTATGTCTCTCGTTTTAGACATTGTACTTCGTTTGTACAAACGACCTTCAAACATGCGGTTCACTTGCGCGCTGACATTTGCCAACATTCCTCTCAGTTGGGCGCGCGTCCCCTCATTTGTATCGTCTTTCATTTGCACACTTGTCCCCCATTTGCACAGGTGCTTCCTTTCTGCGCTCTGACCTCATTTGCTAATTATAATCATGATTCAATCCAATGATAATCGTTAGTAAAAGGCAGGGTGGGTTCATCGGTACTCAGCATCCAGATTGTAGTGACCTGACAGATGGGCGACTGGACAGGAGGGGACACTAGGACCCTGTGGGTCATGAGGGAGGTGACTAGGTCACCGGACACCACATCCTGTTAGGGGACAGGAAGGACACACACACCAGAGGACTGACCAAGGGGACGGGACGTGCTGAGGCTTGCTGCTGCAAATGTAATAAAGAAGATTGCATGTACTCACCTGTGTCCCGTGTGTGGTGTATCGGCAGTCCGGCTACGAGGACATGACACAGATATACCTCTTTCCCACAAGTCCCTTATTTGTATCACTCATTTGCATACGTGCCCCAGGTGCATGCATGCCCAATGCGGATATGACTGAGCCTCGTGGTGCAGGTAACTGCTTGAATAATAAGCAATTGTAAACACCTAGGCGCTGAAAACGGGTCATTAACTCATGCTTGATGCCCCTCCCACCTCCACCCTGGAGAAAGAAGCCATGTATATCTTGTTACTGTCCATACTCCACCCACGCAAGTCACACATCGTGCGCCAGAAATCCCAAGGTTCCAATGCTACGTTGTAGGTGCCAATTTGCTTCCTTGGCCAGGTAATTCACGTTGGCACAGAATTATTCAAAGTCTTAACAAAACAAGGGCATTCAAACAAAGGCAGTTTAACAGAGACTTTTTCCTGCCAGTCGGTCACTCAAAGACTGCTCCTCGGAGCATGAACTTGTGATAAGAGCCGTACACACAAAGCATGTATCGGAACATGGGGCATCCGATTGTCCAGCAGAAAAGACCACGAAAAAACTAGAAATTGAAAATATTAAAGCCAAGGCTGAGAGACAGACATGACACCACCACCAGACATAGCAGGGCACATAGCAAATAAACCATAATATGAAAGAGTCATCACAACCAGACAGCAATGACTGACATATGCAGGTGCACTGGGACACAGAGAGGGCTTTGCCAACAGGCACACCAGAGCGTGAGAAACACAAATTAACTGAGAGTAGTATCGCCGCCAGACAGACAGCACCCGCTTGTAAACACGTTAGGTTTACTCTGAGACCAAAAGTGTCATCAAATACAAGCACGACAGACTGTGAAAAACTAAAAATACATACAGAAAGTGCCATCACCACCAGCGAGGCACATAGAACTGTAACAGGACTGGGAATTCTGTCATCACCAACAGACACATGACAGTGTGAGAAGCAAAAACATAGAGCAAGTCCAGCGAAACAGGAGGAGTATTAGAGCTGGCCTGGGTTACTGTGTCATCAACAACAGCCACAAAGCAAGGACACATATGTTATAGCTGTACTGGGACACTCTGCCATGAGCGACAGGCACATCAGAATGTGAGAAACAAAATCTAACATACAGAAAGTACTATCACCAGCAGCTACTGGGTGATTGCACCATCAACAACAGACACAGCTGAGCCGGAGTGACAACAAGCATTTGCAATGCAACAGGTCACGCATTTACGAGAGTTTGAGCTATTGGCATTGTAAGTGAGAATAATATAAACAAGCGAAACCGCTTGTCCTCAATGCACTGTTGCAAATTCTGTTTGGGAATCTTAGTTGCGATTCGAAAAAAACTTAACCCATGAACTCATATGAAAACATCAGGCAAAACAGTTATGTCTTTTTGTTGATTCAATGCTTTTTTACTAGTAATTTTATAGAAGTCAATCAGAACATTATTCAAAAATCATAACATTCCATAAATGTGCATAATGCAATGCTTTTTTAGAAATCCATTTTCTCTCTCACAAAGGTGCCCATGCCCAATGCATTTCGGGCCACACGGCCCTTCATCAGGGGCAATACCTGAAAAACATAAGAGAAATATACGTGTTCACAATATTGAAGAACCTCCATCGTCAAAGGTTGCAGTTTTAAACATTGCAATTTCATAAGAAACATGAGGAATATAGATTTGTTCTCATAAAACATGAAACATGACCTTAATGTGCATTTAAACTCTAAAAAACACATTTGTGGATTGTAAATAAACAAAGGTGGCAAAACACTGTAACCTCGTGATGCTTAATTGTAAATCACAATAACTCAATAATATCTACTCACTTGTGCGTATCAAGGGATCATGGTCCCTATGATCAAGAAGTCAAGTGAAGGCTATTGATCGGTCCCAAATAATCCCACAAGGACGTGACCGTTTTCTAGGGACAAGAAATAAACTGTATGAATATATTAATCCACGTGGCGAAAAAATGAATGAACACAATTAAAAAAAAAACAGAAGCTCGCAACACTGACCTGAATGAAAAAAAGCGACGCTGCTGTGAGCCAGGATATGTTCGTCACGTATAATGCCTAAAAAAGCATGAATATATCATGAACATCGTGCACTCGTGAATGCAACGCATAAATGTCAATCGCTAACACGAACTAGCCGAAGTTAACGTGAACTGACCTCCTGGACGCGAATGTGTTCGGTATATCCTCCCTACGCTCGGTTACAAACTCCGTGTTTCATCTAATATCAAACGTTTTCTATCCGTAGATGTAGGTTCTAAAACAAACCGATTACAAAATGACTCAAAGTATGCAAAAAGTATTCCGCACAGTTAAACAGTGAAGAGATATATAACGGTTCCCACTATTCCACCGTACCTCTTAAAGCGAGATGTTAACATCGCCCGGTAAAACCAAACGCCGTTGTCCGCGATCACGCCCGGTGTGTTCGACAAAGCCCTGAGTTGCGCATGCGTATTTTGAAACGAGTGTAATAATAGAAAAGGGACTATCACTACTGAGAAAGAACCATTAGTTCTATGTCGATTATGTGCGCTATGTTAGAACGTGAAAAACACCACTACGAGCTCACGGTCACAAACCAACGCGGTGCAAGAAACCAAATGGATAAATATCCATAATCCAAATCAATCCTTAGATGAAAGGGACCATAGTTATGTGATCTAAGAGCATGAATGCAAACATAAAAACATGTGTGAAAATAACCAAAAATGTAATAATGACATTTCTACATTTCAAAATACGGAACCGTTATATATCTCTTCACTGTTTAACTGTGCGGAATACTTTTTGCATACTTTGAGTCATTTTGTAATCGGTTTGTTTTAGAACCTACATCTACGGATAGAAAACGTTTGATATTAGATGAAACACGGAGTTTGTAACCGAGCGTAGGGAGGATATACCGAACACATTCGCGTCCAGGAGGTCAGTTCACGTTAACTTCGGCTAGTTCGCGTTAGCGATTGACATTTATGCGTTGCATTCACGAGTGCACGATGTTCATGATATATTCATGCTTTTTTAGGCATTATACGTGACGAACATATCCTGGCTCACAGCAGCGTCGCTTTTTTTCATTTAGGTCAGTGTTGCGAGCTTCTGTTTTTTTTTTTAATTGTGTTCATTCATTTTTTCGCCACGTGGATTAATATATTCATACAGTTTATTTCTTGTCCCTAGAAAACGGTCAAGTCCTTGTGGGATTATTTGGGACCGATCAATAGCCTTCACTTGACTTCTTGATCATAGGGACCATGATCCCTTGATACGCACAAGTGAGTAGATATTATTGAGTTATTGTGATTTACAATTAAGCATCACGAGGTTACGGTGTTTTGCCACCTTTGTTTATTTACAATCCACAAATTTGTTTTTTAGAGTTTAAATGCACATCAAGGTCATGTTTCATGTTTTATGAGAACAAATCTATATTCCTCATGTTTCTTATGAAATTGCAATGTTTAAAACTGCAAACTTTGACGATGGAGGTTCTTCAATATTGTGAACACGTATATTTCTCTTATGTTTTTCAGGTATTGCCCCTGATGAAGGGCCGTGTGGCCCGAAATGCATTGGGCATGGGCACCTTTGTGAGAGAGAAAATGGATTTCTAAAAAAAGAATTGCATTATGCACATTTATGGAATGTTATGATTTTTGAATAATGTTCTGATTGACTTCTATAAAATTACTAGTAAAAAAGCATTGAATCAACAAAAAGACATAACTGTTTTGCCTGATGTTTTCATATGAGTTCATGGGTTAAGTTTTTTTCGAATCGCATCTAATATTCCCAAACAAGATTTGCAACAGTGCATTGAGGACAAGCGGTTTCGCTTGTTTATATTGTTTTATGTTTACTGGCGCAATTTGGGCATTGCGCGTACCTCAGTAGCACGCATTGAAAAAGCAGTATATATATTTTGAATTTTAATAAATCAAGGTGTGCCTCTCCTATTAATAATTTATTGTAAGTGAGAATGCCTTTTATTTATGTGTTGTTTTTAAAACAGATAAATAAAAAGCATTGTCATTTACAATGCCAATAGCTTCAACTCTCACAAATGCGAGACCTATTGCATTGTAAATGCGTTTGGCGCCTGTGCTATAAAACTTTTTAAAAAGCGTTAGGAGAGAGCTTAGGTATTTGAGAAAATAGTGCTCGGAGGCTGTAATTAAAGCCTACCCAGTAACAACATACGTAACAGGGGGTGTCACCATTAGAGGTTACAAAATGAGAAAAGGCATTACTAAGGAAGGACTACTACGACTATTGAACAATGAGGCAAGCCAATGTAAAATATGGTGGAGAGTGGGCAGAGCTTCAAGTCCCTACCTGAATACAGCATGCCTCGCAGAGCAGCACATTCGCTGCCCAGGCTTGACCTAAAAACCAAGATTCAGAAGGTGCCATCACCACCAGAGAAACGGAAAGGACAAACATATTAGAGCTACACTGTGCCATCAACACGACATTAGACCTTAAGAAACAAAAACGAACATACAGAAAGTGCCATCATCACTAGAGAGACAGCAAGGACTACCATGTTAGAGCTGTACTGGGTTCAGTTATTATCAGCAATAGGGACACAGAAGCACAACAAACAAGCATTGGCATAGCCAATAGGTCTCGCCTTTGGGACCGTATAAGTGTTTAGCCATGCAACAGTTGATGTTGTTGCACCAAGGATATTATGCTGCATAGCTAAATACTTATAAGGTCCCAAAGGCGAGACCTATTGGCTATGTCAATGCTTTTTTTTGTTTACATTTAAAAAATGCATCGGGAAAAACAGACTACACATGAAACGCCACAGACCAATATAGGTGACCAACACAGGCAACATATATAGGCACACGCCAGTAAACAACAGAATAATAATGCAACCTAATATATCTTCTGACATAGCTCTAAGCTTTATTTCAGAGCCCCGTTCTTGTGTAACAAAGAGGAAATATCCTCAAACTCATGCAAGACCATTTTGTTTTTAAAACACAGCTTCCTAGTATGGAGCTGAAAGAGACAAGCTGTGAATACCGAATTGTTTGCGCTTGTATTGTTGTAGATTGACTGCTGTGCGCTCTCTAGCCATCAAGTGTAGGTTGGGGATACTATACTTTGTTTTTTTTTCAAAGTCTCTCTTTTGGTTTCTTGTTTTTTTTGCTCTTTGGAATGAATTAGCAGATGTGCACTGAGGTCATTTTATTTTATTTCAGGGCTGTGGCTAGCTCTAGAGAGTTTCAGAGTTACTTCCATATGATATCTTACATTGCTGAATGCATCCTGTGTAGATTGCCAAGATTTATATCGCTTGTTTGACACTGTCATTTTTTAATTTTATTGAATCTAATCTTTATATTTTTCTTGTTTCAATAAAACCAGGGCAATATATTCATCCATTCCACCCACTCCTTTCTATTTTGCATGGAATCGGAGAGAATGCGCCTGTTTTGTGTACGGCTGATAAATGTCAACCTTGAAGCATGGAAAGACAAGCATTTGCAATGCAAGAGGTCTTGAATTATTAAAGTTTGTTCTATTGGCATTGCTAAATAATGCAATACCAATAGCTCAAACTTTAATAATGCGAGACCTATTGCATTGCAAATGCTTGTTAGATAAAGACACTTATGTTAAGGATTTATGTTGCCTTCCAGACAAGTAATAGCGTGATAAATTAGTGCAATTCTGACTGGGATTGACCCCGGGTGGAAGTGAAGGGGGTTGTTTCTTTGGTCAATAGAAATGAAGACAGGTACTCCTGTGGCCTGGGTATCTTATGTTGTCTATGACACCGTGTTTAAAGGTACCCTTATTTATTTTACCCATTTTCAGCCGATCATTCCATTATGTAGGGTTTCCATGTGCCAGAATGCACTCGATTAGGAAATTTTGAAGTAGGTTAAATTTTTGTTTTTTGTAAATGGGGTTATTTTTCTTTGTTGTTTTATATACGTTTTATAACTGGATAACATTTTTAATAATGTGAATGTTACTGTGTATCAAATAATGGTTATTAAGATCATGATTATAACAACGAAGATGATGATGATGATAAAGATTAGTGATATTGTATCCAGCAAATAAAAAAGTCGTTACACCTTTTTCCACCGTGTTATGAAAACTGTTTAGTAGAGGTAAAAATGTGTGGCAAGAATATTTGTGCATATTCGTTGCATTGCATTCTATTGAGGTGGTGATGTTTGTTTGTGATGCTTTGTTTTTGTGCTGCAGTGTTGCACTGTGCTATCGTTGTGTGCTGTTTTATGTTCATGTTTATCTGCTTTGTTGCATTGTGTCCTGTTTTAGTTGTATTGTTAGTTCGCTTTGCGGTATGCTCATGTGTTGTGTTCTGTAATTACTTTAGAGATGTCATCAAATGCTTCTTCATTACCTGTCATACACAGCACATTCCTTTGAAGTTCAAGGGTCAACCACCCAATCCAATCCAAACAAGCTTTATTCGATTTAAAATGTCAAATCATAAAAGCACATAGTATTTAAAACGTTTGACAACAATCGGACAAAAAGCCCGTCCACATTACATATTTATGGCTAATAGTCTTTAGTTATTAGGTTAAAAAATATAACAAATCTACAATGAAGCTAAAAAGACAGTCATACTTTAAAACAATAAATATTGATAAAAAGGATATTACATTGTGTTCCGAAATTTAATCACAAGTTTTAAAAAACTAGTAACTGCAAGAATGACGTAGTCTTCAACTAGTTGTTGGAGCTTAATATAAGCTGCAGAATATGATCTAATCCCCCAAGATTTAAGGACCAGTACTATGAAAGCCCTTCGTGGTGCATGGTAAAATTTACAAAACAAAATAACATGCATGTTTGATTGGTAGCAAATATCGTCACAGGGACAAAGGATTTTGTCCATTGACCAATTATTACATTGGGGAAAAGTAGTTAAACGAAAAAAGGTGCCTAGCCTAAACCGGGTCAACAATGTACGAGCATACGGACTAGGTTCAACCACAAGATAATTTTGAAGTCCCTCATGAGCAGTAATTTGCTAGTATCTGAGGGTGGTATTTTTCCTTTTTTCAAGGTTCCACCTAACACCTTCTAAGTGGTCTAAAGCCATCTTTTTCAAAGAACCTCTTGACACCATCTCTAAACTAGCAGGGTTTTCGAAGAATTCTGGATGTCCTATCTCGTTACACATATATCTGAGATAGGAGAGCCATGGAATGTTAGAGACCCCATCCAGAGATAAACAGTCCTTTATTAGGTCTCTGTTTCAGGCGGTCTCGCTGGTAGCCCAGATCATGTGCCAAAGGAGTATAGGGGCGATCCTGATGGTATCCAATATATAGGTGAGACCCAGTTCTATGTGTGTCATGTATGTAGAAGACGTTTTAGGGAGGCCCAAAAGATGACAAATAAAATGATTTTCACCAGTTTGTAGGACCTGAACTTTTTCCCCTCCCCACAGACCCGCTCCATATGTTGCTACGGGGACACATTTGGCTTTATATATATAAATCAACTCTTTTACTGGTTTCCCTCCTAGTTTTGAAGCAAAGTTTCTTAAGGCGCCTGTGGAACGCATAAAGAATAGATGCGTGGCATGTATGGCTGCATTCCAAGTTCCCCTCCTATCAAAATTTACCCCTAGGTAAGAGAACTTATCCGTGGATTCAATTCTCTTACCATCGAGGTAAATCGGGCACGGCACCCTCTTTGGCCCCTTCCCACAGGACATTGTGTAGGTTTTTGATATGTTAATTTTTAGGCCTCTAGCCCTTATATAACCTGAGAATTTATCCACAGTCTTCTGCAGTCCTAATCTGGTGCACGACAGTAATGCCGCGTCATCCGCGTACAACAATATCGGTGTAGGGGTCCTCAGGTGCGCAACACCCATTGGGCTCACCGGGCTTCAGCCCCCCCCGTCGTGTGTGTCAGCCCGGGCTGACACAGCTTCGCGGCTGGCGACGTTTTAATTGCAGCCGCACCAGAGTACTTCACAGGTCTGTAAAAGACCATTTAAATGTAAATGAGGCTTTTGTTATGTGTTTAGCCCTTCTTACATCCACTCTGGTTACGGCCGGAAGAATTAGCCCCCCCCCCCACCCCCCCCGAAATTTGACTCTAGTTGCCCGCCTGCCTCCTGTAGTCGCCTCCACCCACACACCTCTGCTGATTATTTAAAGTGGGATTGGTATTCTCTGGGGCACTGTAAACCCAGCCTGATGGCGTGAAGCGAGACTTTATTTGCTGGGAGGTGTGAAGGTTTTAACGTGACAGTGGAAAGAAAAAAAATGTGACTACCCAGAATCGTGAATGTCCTGAAAGCTGTCTCGTAGTAAATAGGCAATAGGCATTACGTGAATAAGGAAATTATGCAGTATTCTGCTTCAAGTTAAACAGGTCAAATTTGCTTGATGATGCTGAATCTATTTTGTTCTAAAAATAAACATTCCCTTGTGTTCAGGTTCTTAATAGCAAAGGTTGCTTAATAAAGGGGTTTCATCTCTGGCCAGAGCAACAATTCTTAAGGCTACAGACTACACTATTTAGTGCGCCTTTTACTGGAAGTAGTGCGTACCTAAACATATAGATAAGAGGTTATAGGACGACATATTGTAGATGGTAATATGACATTTCAAGTACCATCCCAATTATTTCCGCAGACTAAAAAAATATAATGGACAGGGTGCAATAGTTGCTGAAAGAATGCAAGTCGTGGGATAGGGGTGGGAGGTTACACTTACTTACCCACATATGACACAGGCGTCCTACTGAATGAATCTCAACCAAATATACATTTGTTAGAAAGGAGGCTAAGATGTTGAAGCAAGTATCGTTTTTCAGTTCAGATGAGTTATGCGCCGCCGATAAAAAAAATAATGCCCCTCAGAAAGGTATGGGCTTTGGTTTTATGAGCACAAATACTATCCAGAAGTAAACTTAAGAGAATATGTTACAAACACACTTAAGTTTTCCCCAACTACATGTTTAGACTTTTGACGTTTCTGAAATCAATTTGACAACTATATCGATTAAACATAGAAAGAAAAGGCAAGAAAATTTGGCAAACTGAGCTATTAAAAAGCTTCTAGGCAGGAGGCAGATGGGAATTGGGAATGCATTGAAACCCAGAATAAAAGGTGGCCATCTTTATTTAACATTACGCTTAAAAAAATTGAATATGATTAGGCAAGGTGTCCAAGCAAACTTTTGGATGGAATTGCTTCTCCTAAAACCAAGAAACAATTTATGTAAATGCACTCAACAACTGGTAAATGCCATTTACCATTCAGTGGCATTACATTGTGTCATAAGACCAACAAAAAATCACTAATGTATTTCCTCAAGTGGTTCTATGACAGGTGGTTTATTAACATCAAAGCAGAAAGCTACCCCCAGAGATTTGAGAGGAACTAGAGCAATAAAGTGGCAATGATTTACCTTACTAGTATTTATTTTAACATACAAATACTCCTATGCAAAAGAACACTTCTAAGGGAAATCTGTAAAAGTTGCAAGGAGATACAGGGATGAATCCTCTACCTCCCCCACACACCCCTCAGTTAATTGGACTTCATATACGTCCAGATAGACTGAATGACGTAAAGTTACAACAGCCCTTTTATTAAGAAGCAGACAAAGCTGAAACATCTTTCCAAAATGGTCACACCGCCCTCTGTGCCAAATTGCATTGACTGAACAATGATGTTGATTTTACCCAAACGCACGTCTAGACATCTAGAAATGGTGAAAATAGGGTTCAGATAAGTCCTCTCCATCTCCGTTCTGATTAGAACAAACCCTGTTGGAGGGCTGCTTTCAACCGTGGTCTTGGAAGTAATGTTTTATTGTTCATTTTGAATTGTTGCGTATGAACATTTTTACCTAGCACAGATACCATGACAACCGCTGTGCTGTTTTTCCACGTTGAGAAGACTGCTTAAGTCCTCTTACAACTACTGGTTCGTGGCAGTCAGTGCTTTAGAAATAATAGTTATTAAACTTGTTGCCTTAGAACTTTAAAAAAAAAAAAAAAAAAAGGAAATTATGCAGTATTCTCACGTTTCCCCATTCCTTGCGCTAGAAATGTCCAGTTAACGTTTTCTCTGCATTCTGGTTCTTGTAGTCCTAAATTTGTAACGGGATGAACACTTCTATACGTGCCTGAATTTACAGAAAAACATTAACTGGAAAAGCTACTCGCGCACAAAAACAGGAGGCCTGAAACCTGCTTGAACGTTGTGTAAATTGCTGAGGTTCAAAGAAGGGAATAAAGGAAGCGTACTCTTTTATCTGCAGAACTTCTGCTGTTTGTAGACAATCCACGTTCACGAGTAGTTGTGAAAAAGTGGGTGTTCTCAAAGCTGCACTATAAAAAGAATGTACGTCTTCTGCTGAATGGGAATAGTGAAGCTGTTGGTGGAATGGCCAGGGGACGGCAGTGCAAAATGAAAGTACCCAGCTACAGATGAGTGTATATCTGCCAGGCTAAGATGATCATGACCGCATGACACTTTACTGACACGCATTAAAATAATTAAAGCATGGAAACCTTTCTTCCCCAGTTAAATTTCTATTTAGGCTGCGTGTAGCATGGATGCTTTAGCATCCGAGAATGTGATTTTAATTACCCTTTCGGAGAGGCCCAGAACCAACCCCTGCCAGCCCGCCTCTGAAAGGTTTCAACAACCCTCCCTGCCCCACACCTCTTGTTTTGTTTGAGACGGGCTGCCACCGAGGTGATATCCTTGACTGAATGCAGGGATTTCACCTAAGCACTTTTGGTGTGTTGAATTTGTATTCAGCTGTTTTAACAAGGCAAGGCAGCAGCTGCTTTGAGGGGAACATTGGCCCCAGACGGAGATCTATGCTTGAAGATAGGTGGTGCATGTTGTTTTGGGCACATGTCAACGGTTCATGAGCGTCAAGGCACCTGGGACATCATGGGCATGGTGTTAGGATCGAGATTCAGTATGGACGAGCCTGCATAATTGCTGTCAAATTCACTCAGTCTCCTATGATGGTGAATATCAACAATGGTTGAGGTGAGGTCTGTCACTGACCCTTGGGAGTTAAAAGGGATAAGGGAGAGAGAAAAGGGAGGACCCCAAAAGAACACCACAAGGAGGCGCCAATCAATGCTTTGCCATGGTCCATCTATCAGAGGGAAAGTCTGGAGTAAGTTAGAGAAAATATGATCAAATACAAAGTAAGAAATGTGAACCAAAAGATCTCTACATTAGCACAGAGAATTTTACTGCTAACATTCAGAACAAGAGTGACACCAGTCTCCCAGCTGCCTGAATCCAGCCAGAGAACCTAAGAGAAGAAAGGCAGGATACTTTGCTGAGGTGGAAGACACTGTCAACCCCATAGATAGAAGTGAAGTAGCTGCAAGCTCCAGATTCAGGTCCACAGAGCCAACCCCATACGGAACAAAATAAAACTGTGGTGACACAAACATGTGATAGAGCATCGTGGAGTGAAGGTAACTCACCAGCTGCTGTCGCAGGTGAGAATACTCAGGGGACTGTGGCTCTTATTCTATCTCTGCTCATCCCTTCCTGGGTGTGCTCCCATAACCAGTGTTCTACCAAATCTGTGCCATGAGTGTTTCCATCTTTGTGACCCCAATCTATACTGTCAACCAGTGCATCCTTCAGCCATAGCCTGTTTGGAATTCTCCTTCGACGGGACAGATCAGTCCTACCAATTCTGACACTTTTCATCAATAGTTGAGATACGTTAATGCAGAGGGCAGGCACAGTCCTCACATAGTCATTGTGTTCCAAGAGAGACACACAAGGCAGGGCGTATTATATTGTATTTGTAGAGCACTTACTACCCCTATGTGCGATGCTGAAGCACTTATCCATGCGGGTAGCAGGTTACACCTTATGCTTGTGTGGTTGGAAGAGTGTTGTCTTTGCTTTGAGCCTCTGTGGAAAGCGTCTCCATGCGGTGCATGATGAATACCAGGGTGCAGTTTTGTAATGCGGAATCGCCGCTTCTGTTTCTCAGGTTGGCCTGAGTATTACCTGATCCTGATTGTCTGCCATTTTAGCTCCGCCCCCCTTGATTACCTTTAGCCACGCCCCTTATTTGCTATGTTAGCCACCCCCGAAGTTAAGACCTAGTTGCGCCCCTGACCTGGGGGTCCTACCAATAGTTGGGTAATCATACTGCGACTCTTTTAGGTGGTCCCCAACTGAGTTTATATATAGGGTGAATAACAGGGGTGCCAAGATGCACCCCTGTCTTACCCCCCTCTTTATAGGAAATTTGTCAGAACACTCCCCCTTCAATCCGTACCTTACCCTAGCACCAGCTCCCCTATAAAGTTCCTTTATAAACGAAATAAGATGGGTGTGAACCCCCAGATCACTCATTGTGTCCCACATAAAATCATGATCTACACAATCGAAGGCAGAACTTAAATCAATAAAAGTAATAAAAAGGTTCCCACACTTTGCATGAGTGTACTTTGAATTCAGTAGGGCTAGATTTAAACATTGTTCAGCAGTCCCCTTGCCAGGTCTGAACCCATACTGGAGATCACCCATCTACCACTGCCTAAAGTAGTAAAGTATAGCTGCTTTGGCTTCTCCTGTATTTCAGACACCAGTCTGCCCAAACATATGGCAGAGGGATGACCAACTAAGTCAACAGTTATGCCCTTTACAATGCATGCATGATCTTTTTGATTTGCACACTCGTATATCATCCGTCCGATTTAAAACATGTTGTAATCATAATAATCCAGGAGCAACACAAAGTTTTCATGAGTGTCTCATGATTTATCAGCTGTATTCTGTTATTACAAGTGAACATGTTGCCTTTAGTTTATGTTTCTTCTTTCTTTTAAATCTCTCAGATGAAAGTGGCCTCTGTGGTGAAGAATTCTTTCAGAAGGTATGTGAATTGTATCGCACATTTCCTAACTAAATCTTTGCCTTGTTGTAGCTAAGAAACCAAAATACATTTCTAGTCTGTTTAACATTTTGAGCAATAAGGGTCCATAACTCATGGCATGTATGCCCTGCTTCTGAGTGTGGTTGGCAATCTGCAGCTATATCATAACATGTGACTAGGGATACTGTGAAATTTTCCTCAAGTTTACAAGAGTAAATCTTCTGCCTACCTTGATGATGGGTCATCAAAGACTCCCGGGTTGGTTTGCATCCACTTTGGGCGTGATGCAATGTAAGACCTTTAGAAAGCTCTTCAGTCTGCCAAAGCGTACCGCAAGAGCACAGCTACACCTGGAGTTTGAGGCAGGATTTACCACGCAAAGCTGCCTTCTTGAAGTACTGTCATTTTGTCACCAACTCAAAAGAAGGCAGTTTCAAACAAGTTATCAGTTTAATTGTAGAGGACAGAAATTATACCAACGTTCCTTTGGAGCAGAATTTATCAGAGGAGATCCAAGCTTTTGAAACAGACACGATCTGGAGAAACAAACCAACAAGACTAGCTCTTAAACTGGAGATTAGGACACACACTAACTATAATGTTCAGCCGCGTAACAAATATCACTCAGATGACTAAAAATAGATTCACAAGTTTTATCATGGAATTCTATAACTGTCCACTCCAACAAAAAATACTCCAAATCGTTTCATGCTTTTTTCCATAAAAGAATTCAGATCATCTTGGTCTGCTGAACCATTCACAAATCCAAGATGTAGGCTTTGTGATTACAAATAGGAATCATAACTTCACCTTCTATACTACGGTCCATTGATCAAGCTAGAGCAGAAAATCTATCTTAAACTGATCATTCTTGTGAACAAAATCACATGTTGCAATGATGCACTAAGGTATTGGCTCAATACAAAGAGCATTTCAGAGTTTTTCCTTTTTAACAAAAAAACTTCAAATAGTTAAAAAAAAAACTTTTACAATCATCTTAAACACTCGTCTTGATGTTATTGCATCTTGGCAATATTCTGTTGATGGTCTCTGTTTTGCTTATGCTGAATTTTTGTTTTATTACTTTCTAGTTAATTCATTTATATGAAACATAATTGTTGATGTTACTAGACATTTAGCCTACTTCTTTAATATTTTGTAATGATTTCAGTTCATCAAAAGCAATAAACGTATTACTACTACTTTGAAATTTCACAGTAACCCTAGCTATATGACTTTTGCTATTGCACTCCTTTTATCACGGACCTCAGAATTTTTGCTCTACCCTGGCTAGTATGTCATCCGTAAACTAAGAGACATGTCGAAGACGCTTCCGTCAGGATACACTATCCAGAGGTCTGCGACAGCTGTATCACCACCATTTAGTGCCTGAACCATATAAAACAACATTGTTTTTCCAGTACTAGAAAAACCCAGCACTAGATTGCAATGCTTTTTCTGACTACAGATCGGTGTCTTAACTACTTTCTCTGAGAAAAGTTCTGGAAAGGGCAATGTTTCACCAACCGTCCAGTTTTGTTGGCACCTGTAACATTTTGTATGCTGCTTTGATAGGCTTTGAGCGGGCCATAATACTGTCTCTGTTTCGGTAGACTGGAAACTATTAGTGGATTCAGATACACATACGGCTCTAATTTTGCTGGCTCAAGGATTTTTTAACCAATAGATGCTTTCAAGTAAGATTGATCCCTTTCAAATCTTCTCATAGGCAAGGTTCCTGTCATGTCCCTCAAGGTTCCATTCTTTTACGACTTCTTTTTAATTTGTACTTAACCCCTTTCGTTCATTTGATTGAATATTTTGGCCTAAAATGTTTTCTTTATGCAAACGGCACCCAAACAATCGCTAGCTTTAAGAAGGGTGACATCACAGTGCCGTCTAATCTGTACAGCTGCCTAGTTCAACATTGGATTAATTTTCGCTATCTTAAGCAATATCCAAATCTAAGATCCTGGGCTCATTTAAAAACCAGAAGCGGCGGTCCTAGACAGTTGTTGGTCCTCTAGCCTACATTCCTCTCATTCTTCGGTCCCAGTGGCAAAATACCAGGGCACCAAGATTGATAGTGTGCTAACCTTAACTGAACAGGAGTCAATGGTGGTTAAGGCTTGTTTATTCCAATTACACTGTCTTAAGCGAGTGTTTTACCCATTCAATGAGTTCCCAAAAGTTACAATCGTAAATGCTTTTATATCTTCACATCTGGACTACTGTAATTTTATATTATCTATGATTACCTTCATTTTTTATCAAGAACCTACAGCTGGACCGAAATTTCGCAGTAAGGTTACCTAGCGGAGTCCAACACAGTTTTCACATCTCTACAGTTTTGGTGCAATTCCATAGGTTGACTGTAAAAGAGAGAATTGTGTTTATGTTTCTTTGTCTGGTTCACTACACAATTTATTTACCCAACAGGTCACCCCCAAGGTGTTGTTTTAAACAGGTGTTCAGGACCTTTTCAGATATAGCCAGGCAAAACTGGAATCTGCTCCCAGATCTACTCAAAGTCAATTCAGACCTCTTGAATTTTAAGAGAAGGCTCAAGCCTCGACCTTTTCTCTGTACTTTATGTTGCCATTGAAAACTACAATAAGAATGTGCTTTGACCTGTTTGTAGTTCAGGGATACCCCAGTGGAGTGAAAGATGCACTTTAGAAGCAAACTAAACTTAAACTTAAACATATCAATAACTCTGGATTCATTTAATGGAAGGCTTCTTGCAGCTAAATCCCAGTGTGTGTACTGCTGACCTCGAAGTCTCACTGGTACCTCTGATGCTACTGTCATCAGGAAGCAGGCAGGTGAAATGGAGGTGCTTGAGCCACGTCTGAGCTCCTAGTGAGTTATTCATGGACCAGCTTCCTCTTTCGCAACATGCCAGGATGCATAGTAAATGTCAGTGGGGGTTGAGGAGCATTTCCCCCTTTGCTATCGCAGGACCCAGATAACCAAAGATACATAGGTCCTTTCGGGGATGAAGAAGGGATATGCTCAATATTAGTCACATCCTCCTGCATCGAGGCCACCTGATTTCCCCTACTTGCATATCAGCGCCGTTGGCACCGGACACACTTTTGAAAGAAGCAGTGAGGTTTCTTTCCTTACAAGCATTCAAGGCAGCCCTGATCACATAAATGGACCATGGATACTACTCACACTTTGACCTTGTGAGGAAAACGATGTGAGGACTCTGCCCCTTCCTAAAACTTCACAACACCTTTCCTCTGCAAATGTTCATGCTACTTATTTTTGCACAAGTCTGACAACAAGGAAAGATTTTCCACATTGAAGATGTGGAGAAGAGAAGAAGGCATCACATGAGCAGGCTTCTCCACTCACCGGATCCATCTTAAAATATCGATGTTAAGAATATCGATGAAAAAAATATCGATGTAAAATATTGATAACAAAAATATCGACTCCCTATACATAAACAGGTAAGTACAATAATATAGACATAAGAATATTGATGTAAAAAATATAGAAGTAAAAAATATCGACTTAAAAAAACGTACATACCTTAAATGAAATTAATTAAATAATATTAATATTATTAACAAAATAAATCAAATGTAATATATTTTAACTAATTCTAACAAATAAACTTAATTGAATAAATTTAAACTAACAAAAGTGTACATATACATATATTTACTTAAATATATTTTATTAACCATTATCTTTATTTAATTTATTAACTTTTTAAATTATATAAAAATAAAATATACACATATATAAATAATTTATAATTAAATAAAATATTCTATATTTATTTAACACATTAAACTAATAAAAAATGAATAAAATATACATTTAATAACAAAATAAACACAATAGTAGTGAAAACGTTGGATTGTGAGGGGATGAAAATTACTATTCCCACTCCAGTAAGTGCAACAGTAGGGAAATCGCTGGATAGCGGAGGGGTAAAAATCACTATTTCCACTCCAGTGAGTGCAACAGTAGGGAAAGCGCTGGATAGCGGAGGGGTAAAAATTACTATTCCCACTCCAGTGAGTGCAACAGTAGGGAAAGCGCTGGATAGTGGAGGGGTAAAAATGACTATTCTCACTCCAGTGAGTGCAACAGGAGGGAAAGTGCTGGATCCCACAACAATAAAAAACAAAACCATCAATATTTTTATTACATTTAATTTCCAATATTAACATAATTAATATATAAATTAATATATATTATTATTAACAAAGATAATAAAAAAATCAATCATTAATTACACATTAATTAACACTACAACATCCACAACACACACCTAAAATGAATTACACAATTACAATTAATAATTACTTATTAATTAATGGGAATTAATTCAAAAATATTTAAAAATGAATCAATAAAAAATTAATTGCTTACCACCCTTCACACCATTTACACATATAAACAGCACAACGCACACCCAAAATGAATTAAACAATTAACATAATTAATTGAGTAATTGAAATTAATTAACAACTAACTATCAATTATTAATTAATCAATTAACATTAATTATTCAATACATTTCATATCATTAAATTATGTCCCACCCTATTCCCCTATAAACACACAACCCGCTACAGAACTAAAAACACAAAATTCTATTTAAAAAAAAAAAAATAATGAAAAATGAAATTAAATTAAATGAAAAAGGAACTTGCTAAAGCGCACTGTGGCCAAGCGGCTTCCTGGCGCTGAGAACTAGTGCCTGACTCTACAGAGCATCCGAGAGGGCTAACAATGGAAGGCCTGGGCAAAAAGAAATGTTTTCAGGGCTTTGCGAAAAGAGGAGTAGGTGAGAATAGAACGAATAGAGAGGGGAAGACTATTCCAGAACTGGGGGGCAAGAACCGAGAAACGGGTACCCCCTGTTCGGGATTTGCGGAAACGGGGGACTTGGAGAAGAGAGAGAGATGAAGAACGGAGGGTGCGAGCCGGGGTGTAGGGAGTGATTAAAGAAGCAATAAAAAGGGGGGCAGAATGGGTATAAGCCCGGAAGACTAAACAGGCCAATTTAAAAAAAGATCTAAAGTGCACAGGGAGCCAGTGGAGAGACTTGAGTACAGGCGTGATGTGGGAGGATTTGGGAAGGTGGAAAATGAGACGGGCTGCCTGGTTCTGAATGGCCTGGAGCCGTCGAGTTTCGAAAGCCGGTATGCCCACGTAGAGGCCATTCCCATAGTCAAGGCGGGAAGTGATAAGGGCCATGACTATGGATTTAAGGGCGTCCGTGGAGAAGTACCGGGATATTTTTCGGATGAGACGGAGGGATAGGAAACAGGAGGAAACGACGGAGCTAACTTGGGCATGCATGGTAAGGTTGTTACTGACCTTGATGCCCAAGGTGCGAACAGAAGAAACCGGTAAAGGGGGGGAACCAAAGGAAGGGGGCCAATGAGTCGGGGACCAAGGGTTAGAGGGACCACCCGTGAGGACAAGCTCCGTCTTATCCGGATTGAGCTTAAGATGGTTAATGCTCATCCATTCCGAGATAAAGACTAAAGTGGAGCTGAGAAAGAGAGGGGGGAATCTGGAGAGGTGGAGAGATCAAAGACGAGCTGGAGGTCGTCCGCGTAATTGTACACGGAGACCCCCTGCTTGCGGAGAGAAAGAATGAGAGGATAGATATAGAGGTTGAAGAGAAGGGGGGAAAGAGAAGAACCTTGGGGGACCCCGCACACAACTGGGTGGCGGGGGGCGGAGAAGCCTGAAAGATGGACGGCCTGTGACCTGCCTTGAAGGAAGGACGCCAGCCAGGAGAGTGCTGCTCCCCTGATGCCGGCTGCGCTGACACGGTCGAGAAGAATGGCATGGTCGACCGTGTCAAACGCAGCCGACAAGTTGAGAAGCACCAAGGCTTGGGGAAGGTTAGAGTCCGCTTTCCCCTTGAGTTCGTCCAGAACAGCGGTGATCACGGTCTCCGTAGAGTGGCCCGGACGGAAGCCCGCCTGATGGGGGGCCAAGAGGCGATTTTCCTCGATATACGAGGACAGGCAAGATGTTACGTGACTTTCCAAAATCTTCCCCAAGTAAGGAGGAAGAGAGATAGGCCTGAAATTGGTGGGGAAAGAGGGATCCAGGCCTGGTTTTTTAATGATAGGGAGAACCATAGCGGTTTTAAAAGAAACAGGGACAGAACCGAGAGCCAACGAAGTGTTGAGCAAAGTAAGGGGGGGGGGGCGGGGCAGCTGGTAAAAAGAGTTTTGAGGATCCGGGCCGGGGCACAATCGGCCGGAGAGCCGGACGTGACTTTAGAGAGCAAGTGGAGGAATCTGTCAGTGGAAATAGAAGGAAAGTGATCCAGAGAGGAAGACGGCGGGGAAAGGGGAGGAGTAGCGCGGGGTTGGCAGACTGCGGGGATGTTAGCTTTAATATTGGCAATCTTGTCAATGAAGTAATCATTAAGTGCAAAACAGAAAGATTGAGTGGGGGCAGGACTAGTGCTCGTGCGATCGGAGGTGGCAAGTTGTTGAACAAGGGAGAAAATTTCGCGAGATTTATTTACAGAAAGGGCAACTTTCTCCGTGAAATAGTTTGTTTTGGCCAACAGGATTGCTTTCTTACAGCTGTTGAGCATACGTTTGTATTTAGCACGAAGCAGAGGGCAATAATCTCGTCTCCAGTGGCGTTCCGAGCGCCTGAGATTGAGTTTAAGGTCTTTAAGCTCACTCGTAAACCATCTATGTGCGTCATGTGGACGGACGGATTTGACTTTCTTAAGTGGAGCGACCTGATCACAAGAGGAAGAGAGCCAAATATTGATGGCATTAGCTTGAGATTCGAGGGAGAGGTCCGTCAAGTCAGGCGCTGAGGAGGTCAGGGAAGACGAAAGAAGAGTGAGGTCCATCTGGTTCCAGCTACGGGCTAACATGTTCTTGAGTAGGGGGGGGTTTAACGGGAGAGGCAGAAAAAATGCTAAAGGAAATGGTAAAGTGATCCGACCAAATGCACGGAGAAATAAATGGGGGGGAAACTTCGCGGCGCAATGACCAAATTTGGTCCAAAGTGTGGCCCTTGACATGGGTGGGGGTAGCGATGTGAGACATGAAATTTAAGGACTGAAGGGTGGCAGAAAAATCTTTAGATGAGGAATTTTCTCTAGGGTCATCAGGCCAGTAATTAAAATCTCCGAGTAGGATGACTGACGAGTTATTAACCGCCAGAGTGGCCAGCAGGTCCTGCAAGGAAGCTACAAACTGAGGCATGGGTAGGGGAGGGCGATATATAAGAACAAAAGTAATAGGATCTGCGATATGAACTACAATAAATAATAATTTAAATCTATATAATTAAATTACTTCCCACCCTATTCCCCTATAAACACACAAACCGCTACGGAACTAAAAACACAAAATTAAACTTCAAATAAATTAATAACTAGTAACATTTTAAAATATATAATAAAATGACAAACAATTCTCATTAAAAACACTAAAATACATAACATTATTAATAATTCGATATTTTTGTCAACTATATTTTTGTAAACGATATTTAAGACGTCGATATTTTTTAAATCGATATTACTTACCTGTCAGTCGATATTCTTGTCAACAATATTTTTGCTGTCGATATTTCATCTCCATGATATTTTTGCGGCGATATTTATGTCCCTTGATATTTCTATGTCGATAATTCAGCTCTGCACCCCACTCATCATATGAGTGGCAGATCCTCCAAGAAATCGTCAACCCCATCTACGAGGCTTGTTGTCAACCTCCCATGGGCACCCTCTTGATGTCCCAAAACACCAAATGTAAGGTGTTCATATCTCGGATGGACAAGGAACTTGGTACCCTGGGAGACAGTCTGATAAGGGACAGGTTGCGCTCATGTCTATATGCCTTTTACCCGACACCTCTAATTCTGAGGGTTCTCCAGAAGGTCAAGGATGCACATCTTACATCTTGGTGGCCTCGATCTGGCCTCACCAGGTCTGGTATTTGAATTTTCTTCACCTTCTATAAATATGCAAAGTCTGCTTCCCCCAACAGCGTCAATACACTGTCCTCTGAGCGAGTAAGTGAGTTCCACTACTTACCCCCACTGCCCAGTCTGAGGCTATCATTTTTGAGTAGTAGACGTTTTGTCACATAAATCTCTTCTCAAAGAACATGAAAGTTATGCCTACTCCAAGAACATTTCCAGGAAATCCTCCAATAAGGCTCAGGCTGTGGCTACGGCAGTGGCCATCTACAGACATGTGTCTGTCAGATATTTATAGGTGCTATTACAAGTACTGAACGTGAACGCACTGTGCACTGAGTATAAGTCAGACTCCCAATGTTTTACCACAATGAACAATTTAAACTTGAATATCAACAAATGTAATTTACTTTAGTCAAGCACTTATGTTCACTTGGTTATACCATTGCCAATACTTTCAATGATACATCTTAAATTAAATAAAAAAATTCACTTCAATGAAATACATGATTATTTCTCATACATAGAATCATTCATTATTTGACATAGTTCTCGATTGACTGTATTCTTGTAACTTTCACATGAATGCCCAATGCATTTCAGGATGTAGTAGTCCCTTCCTCAGGGGCCAATCTACAAAAACAAACAGTTTAATCAATGACTCTTCGTCATACATATAGATACTTCCTAAGAACCATCACCCAGTTGTTACCTTTACCAAAGATGACTGCAAAATGATTTACCAAACTCGGTGCATGACAAACTTTTGCAACTGTAGGTGATGTTTGTTGATACCGTGTAGTGTGAATATGTATACATTATTCCCCAAAACACCTGTGGTGACGGTGACTTCCCAAAACTGAAAGTTTTCATATAATGCTACTTACCTTGTACTCTTTATCAGATATCTATGCCACATGCTTTTTGTCATCAGTATGTTTTAAGGCTTACCACCGTTGCAAAGCTAAATTTAACCAAGAGGTTCTGTGGAACCGTTTCACTTAGGCTTGAGTGGCCTATACTGCCTTATTCTACTCTTCTCTCTCTCTCATTTGTAGTGAAATGTGCTTACAAGTTAAGGATAGGAAAAAGCAAGGACCTTTATTATGCAAAAGTTATTCCCTTCAAAGATTCTCTCGCCAAAGCTGTCTTATCTCTAAGTAAACCCTCGCTGAGTGGTGTCTTTATTGAACTAAAGGCAACTGGTGAATGCGTGCATACATATATGTAAAGGGCATGCCTAATGTAACGATGTATTTGTCTTTGTGCAGTGTTGACACAAAAGGGGTCTTTATTAAACAGCTACTGAAGCATGTTCCATTACTACCAACAGGCGCAAGGGGATGGCCAGAACTTGATCATGGGGAAAAGCTTAAAGATTAAATGTAATGGAATGACTCTTAGGGTAACTTTATTCTTTTATTTTACTAAAGTAATATTATCACACTTCCTAGGTACACTGACTTACAACCAATAATAGCTCATTTAAATGCATCCTTAAAAAATAGATGAATCTCACATCAGAAACCATTGGATATGAACATTTCTTTGCATCATTTTGTACAGGTCATGGATGAAACCAACACAGACATAAAATGGCCTTCAAAACTGAAAATTGGTGCAAAATCTAAGAAAGGTAAATCCTATTTTTCAATGTTATATAATGTTGACAGCTTCTAGTGTGAGGGTCTCAGAGTGACTTAGATCATGATTAAAAATACTTGTAGACTTAAGAACATGTAAGCAACAGAAATGCTATCTACATACACATACATCGCCAGCAGCAGTAGAGAACGATTGTGTTTGCTAATATATATGATTCTGGTGCATATCATACTTTGTTGTTTAAAGCTGTCAGGTGCTTTGTGAGGCTGTTTTTGCAGTAGTGACAATGTAGTTTGCTTACATACTAGGATTGACTCCAGAAACTGTCCAAATAAATATTATAAATGAAAATATTTTGTATGCAAAAAAGATTTGAATGCCGGAAAAGGAATACGGAGAACATATTACATGGAGTAGGTGTGCTAAAAGAAGGATCTAATCGTTTTTTTATTTTCTTTGTCGCATAGGTGAGAACATTTTGTTACATTATTTTAACTGCTGTTTTATGAGCTCACATGACATCTTTAGTTTGTTGGCTAGATAGGTTGTATGATTTTGTTACAGAGCTTTCTATATGATCCAGGAGAATGCTGAGAATATTAATGTAGGTCTTCTCTAATGTAGATGCTGCTAGAGTTTGTGTTCAGTTCATATGTCTGCTAGTGGCTTGGAGGATATTCATTAATGGGGACAATCTTGATTTGATCACATCATTTCCATACTCTATGGATGAATCATAGTCTCCGTACTGTCTTTGGAGTGTAGGACATGTTCGCAAGAGGAGTAGGAGATAGTTTGCTGCTTCCATGTCTTATATAACATTACTGAAAGTATTAATAGAGCAATAAATCTAAATTATTTTGCTTGGTCTGCAGTTTGTATATGTGATCAAGGTTCCTAAACACTTAGAAAGAAAATAATGGCTGTTTATTTACTTTAAAAAATATATTTATTCACATATAAAGCACTACTATCAACCTGTAGCATTGTGGTGCTACGATGAGAGATACAAAGCAAAAAAAGTGAAACTGAAGCAAAACAGAGATATTGCTTAACAAAATGAAAACATAGCACCTCGGGTATGAGGCGGACTTGTGGCCTGAAGAAGCTCCAATGGAAAGCTGTTACAAATTGTGGAACCAAGAAAGCTGCAAAATGTATCTCCTGCTTGGGCACAACACAGTTGATGAATCACAAACTGTTTCGGTTGTGGGTTAGTCAATGAATGATGTTTAGTCTTTGAGTGGCTCTGATTAAGGTTGAGTTTGAGGTTGTGCTTGGCCATCCTGCTTTGAATATTTAAAGGCCCTGAATATGAGATGTATGTTTATTTTTTCATTTGCAAATAGAATTTTCTCAATCATATATATCTGAACCTCGTTGAACTATCACAGTGAGATCAGCTTGGGGTGCTCCCAGAGGTTCCATTTGCAGGTTGGAGGGTAGAGAGCCCTAAAAAGGCGTGAAGGAAACCACCTGGTGAATTGGAGGCTAAGCATTTTCATTCAGGTACATGCTGGATTAAAACTTTTAGAACAAGTCTTCGAAAGCTATGGCAAGTCCCATCCTGAAGCCTAGGAGCAAGGGTCTGAAGAAGCACCTCAAATATATTGATGTTTGCTGGCAGACCTAAGAGCACTGTCAAAAATATTTAACTTACCTTGAATGAGACTTTTTACAGGCAGACCTAGTTATCAGAAGAGGACTTCTAGTCCTGGCAAATCCATCAAACTTATGTAAGGACAGAAACATGTTGACTATTGTTGACAGATAGAAAAGATCATAATCAACCAACTTCATCCTTGTTTTTTCATCTTGTGGGAGTGGGGACAGTAATAAATAAACCCCCCACTACATAATTTTCTCCAAAGGTTCTTTGAGAGTGTGTAATAGAGTAGGGTAGTAGGCATGCATAGTCTATCACAGCTCTTCTAGGCAGGTAGAAGAACCGGAACTAGGCATTTTGAGGACTTGTGTTCAAAACAACGAGTGACCCGATGATGAAGCATGCCACGTTGTGTCGGTGAAGGCACTTCTCCTTTTAAATGAAAGACAGACACAAGAACTACTAATGTGTTTTATGTAAAATAACCACTTCTCCTCAGGGATCTCACTCTCAAAGTTTTGTAGCATAACTAGAGTGTCTAGCCCTTTTTTGCCCTTTAAAATATATTTTTCTCCTATTCTCATTCATTTCGAATATAGTAAAATTTTCCGTAACATGATCCCTATGGCCAATATAATATATTAGTACCCCTTATCTCTCAATAGCACCTCTCTCACATACATTTAATTTGTTTTAAAGCACTGGTAAAGGCAGGATTTACTAAAAATAATGTATATCTACTCAAACTAGCCCTTTTTAGCAACAACCCCTGGAGGTCAGTGTCCCCTCCCAAGTTCAGGACCCAGTGCGGATGCACCAGTCGCACTGCCCCAAAGCCAGCCCTGTGTACGAAAGTTCTACCAGGGGCATAGCTTCATGGGTGTTTTTGGGGTGTTACACCTCCTAGAAAAAAATAATTCTGGTAAATAGTTAGGTACAGATGTTTTCAGTCGAGTTTGGTGAGGTGTTGGATTTCACCAGGACTTTTTACACACACAGACAAAAGCACACATATATTCTCTCTATTTATCTCTCGGTTTCGAAAGTCTTCAAAAATGTTGGTTATTTTACAAAATATTGTGATTTCTCTCACTTAGTACCCCTACCAATCCACATTTCTCTCCCATTTCACTGCCTTTTAAGCCCCTCTCATGCATCCAGCCTGTGGTATAATGTATTATAATATTATATCGCTGGAAAAACTGAAGCTCACACCCGCTCCCATCTTACTGACCAAGCTATGCTCCTGAGTTCGACCCTACATCTCAATTTACACATGGAAAAGGAATGGAAGTGGAAATATGGGACACTAAGGTCGTCAGAAGCATATTTTGGTGTTGAGTTATGACCCTAGTTGCAGTACAAGGAAACAAACTACTGTGGTGAAACAAATACCTTATGTACACTGGTCTCAGGCAGTGAGGGCACATGATTTCAGTTCTGTGACCCTGATGTTTATTTATAATGCAGTGAAAGAAATAATGCAAATAATCCTAGGTGCTAGGATTACTCTACCATTCATCCTATTTTCCTCTGTCACTAAGGGTGGAAGGAAGGCTGCTAATTCAGTGTGACTGAGTTAGTGCTGCAAAAATTGTGCCCATCACCCCGGCAAAACAGTTTTGCCATAGGTGATCTTATTGACAACCGCAGAGGATGCCCGCAAAAAGGAACAGACACAAATCGACTTCGGTTCTCAAGCAGGAAAATCGAATTGTAAAACCATCTTTAAAGTATCCCTTATGGTGGAAAGTCCAACTTGTTCTATAAAATACATCTTTAATACTGATACAGCTGCTCCTGCAGCAAGAGGAGTAGTAGAAAAAAATCTCACCTATGGAAAAGAAAGTGTTTTCAATCTTTAAATCCCACCCCAAGCTGGACCCAAATGCGGGAGAGCCGTGCTCCATTTAGTCAAAACCGAATGAGGATCTAAAAAAAACGGAGTTGGAAGAAAATCGCTAACTGAATGATTACAAACAAGGGGCACCAAAAACTGCATTTCAAAGAAGGAGTAGATCTCCCACAAAGCTCAGAACAGTTACAAAGTCGACCCCTGTGGTATTGACGACATATTTTTCAATCAGCTTCCCTAATGGGGGCCCTTCATATGTAACCCGCCGCGGTCCGTGCAGGTAAGAGCGCTGGGGGGAGGGAGGATTTCGACAGACGGTGACGAGGGAAAATTAAATAAATAATCAATTTTCCCTTGTCATCGTCTGTCAACATTTTGCAAAATTCTGAAAGCCTGCAACGTAGAGGTATTGATGCCTGTCCAGTGTTGGAAGAGAGGGGTGAATTGAAAGCAAGCATGAATCGATGCCAGGGGAGTTAACGGGGTTGGAGACTGTAGCGGTGATTTGATGGGGGATGCACAGGGGCTGCAAGTACATCTCAGACAAATAGTAAATGGGTAGCATACAGGGAATCTACATTAAGCTCTGACCAAAATGCACCTGGTGAAATGCAGAGATGAAATTGGTTGTCTGCCGTTCTAAATAGTGCATGTGTGACCAGTCGCCCTCTGTTGCCCTATAACCAGCAATGAGTTAAAGGTTGTCTTCTGGAACACACTGAGAGTAAAGAATAGTTGGGAGAAACTACATTTCCTAAGCTCCCTAAAAGGAGATGTGATTGGTCTCCAGGAGACATGGTGTGACAGGAAATTTAAATGTGACAATTATTTTATACCTGACTGTAAAGCTAGGCCCTCTAGGAGGGAACCCGCTAAGGGGGAGTAGCATTTCTCCTGTCCAAAGAGTCAAGTGGAAGTATAACTGCAACAGAGTTTCCTTTGATTTATTCATGGCAGTAACTTTGTTCCATCCTGGTGGGGAGCAGGGTGTATTACCAATCTTATTAGTAAATGCTTATATCCCGCCAGATGCATCTTATGATGCTCTTTATGTATAAGGTTTTTTCTTCTATCAAAAAACATATGGACAGGGATCAGATTCCCCTTGTGATTTTGGTAGGGGATCTAATTTGTGAAATATCTCATTACGTTTTGTACTGTTTTCGGGACGTGGAAAAAGAGGAGTCTCTACGAATCTCCCCAATTGCTTTCCCCAAAAAGTTAAGAACTGATAAGCAAGAGTCGCTTCTACTTGATCAATGGAAAAGCAATGATTATATTATTGCAAATAGAACACTACCCTCAGACTCCCCCACCAATACACATGTAAACCTTCAAGTGCAGGTGCAATCTTAGATTATGTGGTGATTGGCTGCTCTTCTTTTTATTTACTGGGGGATATAAAGGTAGTGGATTCCCCCATTAGTAATCATAGTTTGCGGATTTTGTCCCTGGGCTTAAGTATGTCCCTTACTTGTTCCTGGAGATTTGATGGGTCCTCCTCCAAATTTGACAAAAAAACATGAAGGGCACTGTGGGACTATAGGAGAATCCCTGAATTAAAGGACAAAGTAGAAACCACACTTGAAAATCTAGATTTCTTGGTGGGTGCTGAACTCAAACGCTTTTCCAATTTCATGAAACAGCTATTAGTAAGGGTTAATCGAAAATCAACTGCGAGTATCTTTAAGCCCACCTCGCTTCCGGATTGTTCTGCTGAATAGAGAAATACATTTCCTAGTCAGGAAACAATACACGGTATATTTGCCTGACAAGGAATCTATGGTTTCACTATTAAAGAGATGAAGGATTAGGCTTAGGGCCCATCTAAAAAGAGAGGAGTGTGATTGGCTATGGGTAGATCTGAGAGAGGCAGCAGTTAAGGGACAGATGAGGTCGTTTTGGACTTTAGTAGCAGAAGGTTGTGGGTCAAGAGCTAGAACCCTTCTCTTGGCCATTGAGGAGGCTAGCTGGATTGATTATATAACTAACCTGTATACTGCAAATGAAGAGGAGGGTGAATGAGACAATCTAGAAATGGGTACACAGACTCATGACCCCCCTTCAGTTACAGAAATTGCACTGGCTATTCAAAGGGATGTGTACCTCTGCTGCAATCGGGCCAGATGAAGTCCCAATTTCTGCTATAAAACAAGAACCATTTCTCTGGAGAAAATATTGTACCTGGTTTTTGAAAACTGCTAGTAGAGTTCCTCCTTCCTGGACAGGAAGTATTATAGTCCCGCTATTTAAGAAGAGAGGTTGAAAATTGCCTGGGAACTGCCAACAGATAGCTCTTCTAGATGCAGTGGGCAAAGTTTTTACAAAACACATACTGACTCAGATAAGTGAGTGGGCAGAAGCTAATAATATAATACCTATGGAGCAAACTGGGTACCTGAGAAATCATGGAACAGGGGACAATATAGCAGCTGATTAATGAGAAATATGTATCGGTAAGAGGATGATTGACCTTTGCAGCCTTTATAGATTTCTCCACAGCATTTGATAATGTGCATCGAGTTCTGCTGTGGAGCTTACTCATAAGACTGGGTATACTAGGCACCCTGTTAGAATTAGTTATTGCACTACACTCTTTTATCTGGTGTAGAGTACTTCTAGGTGGTGATCGGACCTTTCTGAGAAAATACCAACTCAAAATTCTTTAAAACAAGGGTACTTCCTAGCCCTGATACTCTTTTCGTTATATATCTCGGATCTCCCAGTTTGTCTATCACGGAGTGAGGATATAGCGCTGTCTATCGGCGGTAAAGCAATAACCTGTCTACTATACGCATATGATACCATAATCTTGGACCTTACCCCTAAAGGCCTAAATTATCGTTTGCAGGCTTCACAACAATTTATTGATACCCATCACTTAAAGATGAATACTTTGAAAAGTAAAATCATGTGCTTCCATAGCAAGAAGAAACTCAAATACACTAATTGCTCCTGGTCTTTGGGCTCCCAAAAGTTAGAATTAGTAAACTCCTATATGTTTCGGGGGAAGATAATATGTGGCAATCTTAGTGATAAGGCCCATATTGAGAGAGGATTGGGTGCCCTTTATAGGGCAACTGGTAGAAGACATTTCTCTTACCTTCTCGAGGTTTATCTCGTGAAAATCTCTGTCTCACTAGTTTATGGTGTGGAGAAGATTGAAGTAGCCAAATGAGGCTTCCTAAATATGGTGGATGGGTGAATATTAAGAAATATCTCTACTGTTAACCTAGCGACTTCAGCGGCTGCCTTATGTTTGGAATTGGTTTTAAGTGCTTATATTTAGGGCCTGGTGGGGGTGGGGGGGTATGCTGTGTTGCCTGCCTAGCAAGGAGCGATGAAGACTCACTAAGGTCACTTATGAAGAAAGAAATTCTAAAAGTGAAAAAAAGGTGAAACGGCCTTTACAACACAGGCTGAGCCACACATACCGTTTCCCTGCAAGCGGAACCACGCTTGCTTAACCACGTATATACCTTAACCACGCGTGTGCGTGGTTCAGGCAGTGTGCAGTCTAGATGCTGGGATGGGCGGACACAGGAAGAAGACAGATCGGGGGAGGACGTGATCAGGTAAGTGGGGCTGGGGCCAAGTTTCAGGGGGGGAGGGGAGGAGTTTTTAAGGATTTGGGTAGTTTTTAGGGTTCAAGTGATATTTGGGGTCGTTTTTAAGGCTCGGAGTGTCAGGGTAGTTTTCAGGGCTGGGGGTGGAAAGCCAGGGTTGGCTTTATGGCTCAGGGGAGGTTGGGGTATTCTTTAGGGCTCGGGGGTGTCAGAGTAGTTTTTAGGGCTCTGGGATCGGGGTCGTTTTTAGGGCCCGGGGGAGTTGAGCTAGTTTTTAGGGCTCAGGGGGGTTTGGGGTAGATTTTAGGGCTCAGTGGGGTTGGGGTACATTTTAGGGTTCAGGGGGAGTCGGGTATAGTTTTTAGGGCTCAGGTGGGTGGTTCAAGTTAATTTGTAGGGGTCGGGCTAGTTTTTAGGGCTCAGGGCGGAGGGGCTGGAGTGTGATCTTTACCACACATAATCCTTTACCATGTCTTTATCATGAAATTGCGTGGTAAAGGCATTCGTAGTAAAGGCATGCATGGTAAAGAAATGCATTGCTCAGAGCATACGTTGTTTGGGCAGCGTTATACAGGCACGCATGGTCTAGCCATCCGTGCCTCTGTCATACAACAATAAAAAAGATAAGTCATCAGTTTATAGATATTTTCTCTTTGCTGTTGATCAGTTATAATTAGATCTCAGACTTGTCTTTACTCTAACAGTGCCATCATTAAAAGCTAGACTAAAACAGGCCACGTAGGTGCTAAGCTTTCACTTGGACAGGGATGCGTGCCTTAAAAAAGGGGTTTTCAGCATGTAACTGACTCCATCACAACAAATAGAGCACAACCATACATTGGTTGGAATTTGCCTCATGGGTTGAGACGCTTTTCGATATTGCTGAGGTTGGGTATGATCCTGCATTATCTTATAATGGCCAAATGGTATGGAACGTCCTTTAAATGTAATTTATGCCATAACGGGATCCAAGACCTGAACCATATTCTCTTTGTCTGTCCAGTGCTTTTATTATATCATCGAACATAGTTGAGCCCATTTGCCAGCATTTATCTATATGATTAGTTTCAGAAGCACTACAGTCACTTTATGCGCCTTCTAATGAAATGTTTTGTTATAGAATTTTTAACTTTTGTAAGTGTTTTCTAAATCTATCCTGATTATATATGTGCAGTTATCTATTCGATCAGTCTTGGAAGCACTATAATCACTTTATGTGCCTAGTAAAGAAACTTTTGTTTTATATAATTTTAGTACTGATCATGTACCTGCAGTTATTTTTACGATCCGTCTTAGAAGCCCATTAGTCCCTTTATGCGTGAATGTATATTAATTTTATTTTCATTATAGTATGATAGAGTTATGTGGATTGGCGCTTCTATGCATATGATGTGTACTATGAGTATATGTATATCTCCTAAAGTGTTTTATGTGGATCTCTTCGGAGTGCCATAGCATAAATTAAAGTAAACTTGAAACTTGAGCCAGGTCCCAATCCGAACAAGTGTTCCACCTCCACAATCTAAAACCTCAGACAGCCAGGACAAGGACAGCTTTGCAGCTATTTTGCAGGTATCGTACACTGAAAGAAGAGCATGCAAAATCTTATCAGCTATAAGTGCATTGGCATATCCCAGGCCGGAATCCCAAGTGGGGCTGAGATGTTTTTGGACAGATCAGATAGTGTGGCTGCCAGGGCAGGCAAGACGTTTCAGCTAATGCACTGTTCCAGGAAGGACTCTGGGCAGAAAGTGAACTGCAGCCCCCAAAAAATAAAACTAGGATAAAACTCTTAAAGGTTGTTCCAGGTACAGGTACAGGTACCTGCTCCCAGGGCATAGGAGCTGGAGTGACGTAAGGTCTGATGCAAGGGCTCACTATCTTGTGCAACAAGTCATTTAAAGGGAATACTATTTTCCAGTACACCCTTCCCTGCGTACCACAAAGGAGAACAGCTACACTACATGCTCAGAGGAGGAAGAGCACGAGCAGTGCAACTTTATCTCATGGGTACCGGTTAAATTGCCCATATATCTGAAAGAAAAAAGGAGCCACCAACAACTGCCTGCCTTTAGAAAGCCTGCTGAAGGGAAAGTAACCACAGATGGAGGTACATCTGGATTCACACGCAGTTCCACACAGCTATGTACTCTCTTGAAGAACACATGAAGCATCTTCATTGGTCTCCTTTACTCATCCACATGGGTCACAAAATACAGCGTTAGTAAGAAAATCTTATACATAGGCTTAATAGCACACATCTATTTGCATAGTATGGGGAATTACAATGATATCTTCATTTTATTTTTTCAGTTTTATTGAAATTGCTATCCAAAGGGGTACAGCTATTGTGTAGACCCAAGATGATAGAACAAAGTACCACAGACAAAAACTGAAAATTACAATAAAAGGTACAAATAGGATTGTGTTATATAAACCATTTATTGCGACCCTGCTCTGGGGGTCGATGAAAACGAACCATCTAGAAACATTAAAAAAGGATAATTTATCCGGTGGCACATTGTACTTTAAAAAGGCAATTTTTTAATTTTCTTTGAAAGGACAAATGATTTAGATCCTCACAAACTCAGCCAAAGTGGAATCAGCACCCCAGCCAGTGAAAGACTGCTTCACAGTCTTGAAAAATAATTTTTGATAAAATGAATAATTGTATTAACACAACGTAATAAACTTATAATGAATTCAAGGTATTCTGTTGAGAAGCAATATTTATTTTCACATTGAAAATGTAGGCCTCGATTTTAAAAGGGTTGTTGCTGTCTGCAGCCATCTTCCCCTTCTCGCTGTCCTCTTCACACCATGCACGCAGCACGCAATAACTATTTGGTAAACAATGTTTTAAAACACTTTCTCGAGTAAAACATGATGGTTCGTTCTCATTTCGTTTTGATGCTCATTTTGTTTTCATGCTATGTTAGCAAAATGAGAATTTTCTAAGGTCTCACCTATTGGACCACAATAGTGGCACTATGTGCACTAATTACTAAGGTGTCTCAGGACCACTGGGCATGGGAACTGTGTGATGTGGATCTGTAGGAAAGCTTTGAATAATGTGACTCTAGAAACTGTATTATTCATTCTTTAATTTGATTGGGTTAGTAAATGAGGTCCTAATGCAGCTGTATTCATCTAAAGTGTCCTTTGTATGTTTCTTCATAAAAAACACTTTTTTCTGTAATTTCATATTTTGCTTTTTTATCCTGTGCTTTAGCTGCTTTTAGATGCCAAATGACTTAGGGCTCAATTTATATGTTGATGGAATGGAAACTCCGTGGCAACAGCAACAGAATTCCCTCCCCACCAACATAATGGTTTGCCCACCAGATTTAAATTTGGGCAAACAATAGTTTGACAATGGTGGAGGCTACTCTGTCTCCACCATGGTCAAACTCCTCCGACCGCCCAATGGATTGAGCTATTTAGATGGGTGCACATGTAGTGGTTTAAATGCCTGTCACCGCCAGTAAAATCCCTGGCAGTAAGGGACACTAAAAAGTGATCAATGTCCCCCTCGCCATGGAAGAAAACTCCAATGGCGAGTGCACATTGTTTTTTTTTAATTTCAAAAAGAAAATCTCCCCTTGAGAAAAAAAATAAAAAAAAATTGTAAGATTGAAGGACGGCTTGTTATGTTGCCCGTGAAACTTACAATACATCAAAAGGAACCACCCTGATGGCAGTTCCTCTCAATGCTTGAAATATCCACTGAGCCAGAAGACATTTCAAAATTTGGCAGGCAGGACTTCCATCAGGAAGAAGGAGTAATTTACTCCGCCATCCTTGTAGAGAAATGGGTAAAAAAAAACGGGCCCTCACAGAGGGACGTTTTTCCACTTATTTTGTTTCTCTAATGCCTGTAGTTAATTTTTCCATAAACCGTCATGGTTTTGACTGTAATACTTGTCAGTCTTTATTGTGAAGCCTAACATGGGTTTCAATTAATTCTGAAATCTTGCTGGAAATTGAAGGTATATGTTGACCAGGTCCAGATGAGGCGCGAAACAATCCTTAAGAAATTAACACCGCTCCGACTGAAGCAATTTAATTTGACCTTAGAGAAAAGCGCTATATCAGACTCAAAGAATATTAAAAGAAGGAACCTCGAGATGAAACTGATCTTTAGTTCTAAAGCACCTAAAATTGTCCGAAAATTTGTGGACGCAGAATAAAAGTCCATCCAAACTATGTTTAAGAGGATATACATTTTAATTTCTGGCTCAGTGTGATGTATATGTCGGTTGTGCCCATAAATTAAGGGGTTTATCACTCCCATGTTGGTCTCTCTCTCTCTCTTCTGTCCTTATCAGGTTTGGGGGAACTCTGGAAAACACCTCCCCTCCATGCCTTCACATATGCTGGGATTTCTGGCCAGTGGACGTCTTGTGCCATTGAGCACAATCAAGGAACACATATAAAACGTCTTGCTTGAAGTGTCCGCGTCTGTACCTAAATTTTCTTTAATTCACCGTACCGTACCTTCTTCAGGCTTTTTTTTTTTTAGAATTCCTCAGGGCTTTATGCTTACAACTTCTTCTTCAAACTCGTTATATTCACTCCATTATAATGATGCTGTCAATATGATCATGAGGACGACAATGCTCGAATTGGAGTGTTGGCTAGAGGCCAGATGAATTCCAGAAAAAAAATTCGACATGAATACTTTAAACTAACCTTTTGACGTGTGTTCCTTGATTGCGCTGACAAATACTGAACACTGACTTTTGTTGAAGCTTTTCTGGCACCTGAAGAGTTTGGGTGGCTGCTCTTCCAATCTGTTTGAATCACACTGGAGACATTTATTACTTATAAGACGAAATTATTGGGAGCTGTTGCGCCGATATTGATTCTGGTCATCCATAACTTATACACAAAAAGAGTATCTAAGAGTCAAAAAAAGAAGGAAAAGAAAAGAAAAGAAAAGGAACAAGCAACAGCTCAATTCATCAACAGGCCCATGGCAAACCTCTAAAGATAGAACACACCACTTGATATATTAGAAGTCAAATTGTGCGTGTTGAATGGGGAAATCAGACCCAAGGGTAGGTAGAAATATTCCCATCAGTTGTCGATCTGTGCCACCACTTTATCATCATGTGGGTTTCTCCTTACCCAGGAGTTGATGTACTCACAGTCGCCAGAGTATGAAAGAAACTGCGAGAACAAAACAACTATGATGTCTACGAAGTTTGAAGGGTCAGTAATTAGGGGCATGTATCTAATTTGAGTCTTTAAGCCAGCCCTTGGACCCCCTTCTATGTAGTGTGTGTTATATCATCCATAACTTGCGTCTTTGTGCCAATTAATGTGGCCTCCGAGGCGCTTTGAGTCCTGATACTTTTACGTCTTGGTCTCAGGGATTCCATCATACACCGTAGTCTGTTTTCTGTGTTCTGTTGTCAGTTGTGACAGGTTAATTTGAAGGTTAGTACTTTTGTGAGCATGACCGCTTGGTCTCTTCCTGTCTTTTTGTTCTCATTTTAATTTATTTCTCTTTTTAGCCGTTTTCTTCTCTCTGGATGTGACATGCAGAGATCTCTCTTTTCAAGTGTTTTTAGACAGTTTGATGTATTTATCAATTCGACACTGCATGTTCCACAATGCGAGTTGTGAGTGTTTGAAATGCAAGTAACTCTGCATGCTTTGAGTCTTATAATTAATTTGTAAAGCATCACCAACATGTTAACTTTTATATAGAAAATGGAGTACAACTGTAATTATTCATTTCTTTTGAGATCCGTTTGTGAAGGTGGAAGGAAAAAGAAAAGATGTACTAGAAGCCAAGAAAATGATATTATCTGTGCTTGAAACTAAGGTATGTTTTACCTAGAATTATATTTGATTAAATACATTTCATTTTAAGTTTTTTTACACTTTATTTTGATTTTATAGTTACAGACATTCGCACTGACCAGCATAATTCACAAAGTAGAGCATCATCTGATTAAGCAATCAAACATCAAGTCCCAGGGATATGGCTTATCGCAAACAATTACAAGTATCTTGTAAACTCAGTTGAATAACTTGACATCATATGTATGGTGTTCCACATCCGTTTTATGCATACCAACTAGATAAACATACTTTCTTTTTGCTTTATAAACTTTTATTGTGTTCCATTTCACAAAACATACACAGTGTAGATGAATGGTCCCATGTAACAATCCGGCAAATATAATTTTGGGCATCCTAATCTCTCGCATACCCCTGTACTCAGAACATATGATTTGCACATAGTAGCAATGAGGACAGTATGCAACCAAACAAAATCCTTCTCTATCAACAAATTCCTCCGTTATCACTTCCAGCAGGTCTTTTGGTTCCTATTTCCGAGATGTGCTATGGCGTACCTCACACACCCACCCAACCAGAGCCACACAACCTGTAGTTAGTGGCCATAAAACCCAAGGATAGGAACACTGCCTGCCAGCATCATTATCTGAGTGAGCCAGAATGGCAAAGTCTCCTAAGGGAAGTTGTGGATCTGCAGTGCAGGAGTAGGGCGTGGATGCATAACACCATAGGGGGTTCTCAATTCGTTCATATTGCAGGGTGAAGTTCGCGAAGCCGCTTCTCCGCATTGTTACTTCTCCCATCAGACTTCAGTATCCGTCACCGCCAGGCGTTACTGCGTTGCATTCACAAATCTGTAGCCTGTGGCTCAGCGAGATGTAAGAATGGGATCCACATCCTCCCCTGTAGTTTATAGATATGCCTATCATATGTGGCCAGCCTGAAAAGTTCTGCCATCCATTCCTCGTATTTAGGTGCAACAGGTGTTCTTCAATGCCTAAGGACACACATCTTCGCCACTATAACTGCTGTCGCCATCCATCTGCGCCAATATGCAGATTGTCCTCTGTGTCAGATAGATAGTTCAAAGAGCCAGTTTGGCTGACTGCTCAAAATGACCGTGAATGGTAGCATGCAATGTATGCTAAACGGTCTGCCTGTATGCATTTATGCAAGGTCAGAACGAGAGAACGTGTCCTATGTCGCACTCCAGTTTCGCACATTGCCAGCAAAAATTGTCTAGTGCCAACATGGCCTCTTCGGCTTGAATGGAGACCAGTGCCAGTTATGCGGCATTTTAAAATATATGAATTTTAATCTAACTTTCCTAAGAGTGCAGTCGTGGTGCTCCATAACAGAAGTCAAGTCCTCATCTGTGTATTGAAGAGCTGGCGCCTCCTGGCAATAGGCCGTAGTTTCTACCTGTGTAGTCACTGAGTAATGTTTGTTAATGAGAATCTGATACAAGTTATGGTCACACCTCGAGATTTCCCGCATGCAAGCAAGCACTTCTGAATCAGCAACAAGGGGGTGGTCCAGGGCCTGAGCTATGGGCGCTTGTCAGTCAGCATCACAATTGAATATAACTCAAAATAAACCTGAAATACTAAGTACTACAAATCTTTAAAATTGTAAAAAAAAAATTCTGGGGTAAAAAGACCAAAGCAATACAGGACAAAAAAAGGACAATAGAAGGGTAATAAAAGCATATATGGGCTATCTGGCAGCAACTCACAAAGTCTATCTTGACTGTTTAGATATACACTCGAGAAAAAAATGCGCCAAGACTTCTGGGAAAAAAGCAGGTGCTCGGACCTCGGGGTCACTCAGAGCAGCCAGAGGAGTCAGAGGAGCTGGGGGAGCTGGAACCGGAGCTTGGGCTCGAACCAGAGATATTGCTGCCAGTGCCAGTGCAGTACCGGTAGCTATCGCCACACTGATCAAGATCAAAATTAGAATTGAGATTTTGGCCTCACAAAAAACGTCAATCGTAGCTACTTTACCCTGTTCTCCACTTTGCTCTCCTTCTATATGGGTTATAATTGCAGCTAAAGCAAACGCAAGAGCTAAAAGCCACAAGGTTCAAACGATACAACCTAAGCAGCAAATCTGACCTTCAAAATTATTGTTACTTCCAGAGATACCAGGGATAGCAGTCTCTGTATTGACATCAAATATGTCTGGAAATAAATTAAAGACAGGATCCACAAGTCGCAGTGGTCAAACTGGTGCTGGGAATGGTGCTGGGAATGGTGCAGTTGTAGTTGGGGGCCCGATGGCCCAGGTGAACTGAATAATGTCACAGACAAGGATACTCTGTTTGCATCGGACCCTCCTGGATTGCAATACATAGCGCACCAAGCCCAAACTCAAATTCAGGCACAGATAAAGATTGATACAAAGGCCCAGACTGAGGGAGAGGGAGATCAAGAGAAACAAGAAAGCCAAGAGAGGACAGAGAACTCAGACGGCAGAGGAAATATCAAAGAGACCCACAATTTTCAAGGACCTCAGAAAACAAAAGAAATACAAAGATGACCTGAAACAAGGGGTTATAAGGCAACGGAAATCAACGATGAAAATAATGAAGGCAACATAAGAGCTAATAAACCAGATGGGAGAGATAGAGCCACTGAGAATGAACAGAAAATTCACAAGGGAATGGAAAAATTGAAAAGAAAAACAAAGGAAAAAGAGAAAGCGAAAGAGGCGGAGAAAGAACCGTTAAGCAGTGAGAATCTTGATCTCCTCGAAAAAAAAGCCAAAAGACTACAAACAATTAAGAACCTAAAAGCTGCAGCCAAAACTACCGGTCACTTGATAGATTCCCAACCAAGGATCTCAAACATATTTAGCCCAGCAATCAAAGAGAGACCACAGATTTGTTCTACCAACGATATAGTATTAACCGCAATGGATCAACAAAGTGTGCAAAATGATGCCACCGCCGCTTCAGTTCAAAAAGCACCCCAAGCAGTGTATCTTGAGCGGGCCGATACGAGGGAAGAAAGCAGATCGGGCCCCAACATGGACTCAATGCCGAATATAAGCCCAGCGATGGAAGTGCGGGCTCCAGTAGAAATCTCAGATGGATCTGAGTCCGAGATCTATGAGACTGGAGTATCAATTTCCAGCGAATCAAGCGAAGAGAGTGATTCGAGTGAAGATCTCAGACTGGAGGAACATCACACGAAGGTAACCTCCTCGACAGATATTGGAATTAAAAACACCCTCATACATGACAGCACACCAGTAAAAAAACTGGGGGAAAAAAGAAACAGAAATAAGAGACACTCAAAAATAATCCAAGATGAAACTACAGATCCAGGAAGCAACCCAGAATATATCGCAGGGAGAACTAAACTGTCACGCAAAAGCCCCCATCGAAAACCGAATCTGGAATCTAAAAGAAATAAGAATACTTCCGATATCCCGGATGAAGATGAGAAGATGAAGCATAGAGAGCCCTCATTAAGTGAAGTTCTCAATTCAATAAAAACTTTCCATCAAGATGCTAAAAAAGATAGCCAAAGGAATCATGTCGCTATCCAAAAACTGGAAGGTTCTATCAATAAAGTGGGCAGTACATGTTTGGAGATCTCCAACAGAATGTGTTCTGTAGAGGCCCGGGCTGAAAACTTGGAATCAGATGTTGGTAAGCTACAAAAACAGGCAAAGGAGCATGAAGGAACAATTAAGGATTTAATGACAAAGGTTGAAGACCAAGAAAATCGAGCAAGAAGAAATAATCTTCGATTTCTTGGGATCCCCGAGGGCTCAGAAGGAAGCGACCCAAGAGGCTTCATGTCCAATCTTCTAAAATTATCCTTCCCGGAACTCAACTCCTGGGAAATGGATAGAGAAGTCTGCCGAGCACACCGTTTCCCTCTGTCATTACCCAAACGTTCAGATAAATAACCGCAATATCCGAGAGCATTTTTGGTCAATTTTGGAAACTTTCTAGTTCGTGATACTATATATGACTTGGCTAGACCCACGGCTAAAAGAGAATACAAGGGATTCAAGTTTTTTGCAAGACCAGATTTTGCGCATGCAACAGTAGAACGACAATGGCGATTGCGACAACTTTTCGCCCCCTTTGAAAAGCTGGGAGCGACGGTCTTCTTGCAAAATCCGGCCTAGAGGCCCATAGGAATGAATGGGAAGACATTCTCAATTTGCGTATCGCAATTAGCGAATTGCAAATTGAGAATGCGATTTCAAGGGTGCAGGAGTGTCCAAAGGACACCCTGTTGCACCCCTGAAATTGATCTGTGCACATATGTTGCGCACACACATGCCCTTAGGGCATGTGTGTGCGCAACATGAAACTTTGAAAAATGCATGTTAGTGCATTTTTCAAAGTTTTTGCAAATTACCATGAAGTTCAACTTCATGGTAATTTGCCAGCCCTATTAGCGAAATCTTTTTTTTAAAAAACTTTAATGCATTGCATTTAAGGAATCTCAATTTGAGATTCCTTAAATGCAAGTAATTGCAATTTTGCGATTTCTTAATTTGCGATTTTTGCATTTGGCATGATGCATCCCAAATGCAAAAATACCGGTCGCAAAGGGGCAGATTCTGAGAATCTACCCCTTTGCGAGCGGATTTGACCTTGATGCATCTATGCCTATATCACATACACTTTGCCCTAATTAGTGGGCAGAAACGCGTCGACCCTACAGAGCAGAGGAGTCCGACAGAACATTAGTGTCACATAAAGAAATTAAATACGCACTCACCTGGACTGAGTAGGAGGGTTGATCTACCCCTTCAAGTGTGTTTTGAACTACCTCTTTTTCGAATGGGTTGAAAAACATTTGCTTATATTTAGCAACCAGTCTTTAGAAAGAATGGGTACAAAGGAATTGTGATTGTATAAGCCTATATGCTTGTGTTTATGGTTTCGATCCTTTTTATGTTGTTAGAAATGATAAGGAATTGCACTATATTTGATTTAGATTTGGTATGTGATTATAGAGATAAGCACGAATAATACTGAGGGACTGAGTACTTGTAAGTAGGAACTAATTTGTGTTCTTCCTGCTCGGAATTTGTGCGTTATTCATTCCTCTGCATCATCTTATTTTTTGTTACACTGCTTAGTTTGAGGCAGTGGTTTCTGGTGGGGGGCCAACAGCACTTATTTTTTGGGACTGGCATTTATTTTTTTGCCTCAGATAATTACCAAGGGCAAAAGAGGGAAAAACACTCAAATCAGAAAGCTGTAGGATGATTAACGGCTAGATGTAGGTAAATTAGATTTACCGATTCATAACTACCGAATTTTACCGATTCGGTATTCATGAATCGGTAAATCTAATGTTAGTAATTATTCGGTAAAAAATACCGAATCGGTAGGATTCGGTATTTACCGATTCGGTAATTACCGAATCGGTATTTTTCATTGATTCCTATGGGCCTTGAAGCCCATAGGAATCAATGGCAAATACCGATTCGGTAATTACAAAATTGGTAAAATTACCGAATTGCCAAGGGGGACAGGGTGTCACTTTGACACCCTGTTGCACCCCTGTTTCTGGCTTGTGTGCCATGTGACACACATACATGCCCTTAAGGCATGTATGTGTGCCACATGGAACAGGTGTACATGCACAGATGTGCATGTACACAGGTATTCGTTATTTACCACCAAATAGTATTTGGTGGTAAATAATGATTCGGTAAGGGCCTGTGGCACCGTTTCAAGTGCCACCTACATCTGTATTTACCGAATCGGTAAAGTTACCGATTCGGTATTTTACAGAATCTGTAAATTTACTGATTCAGTAAATATACAGATTCTGTAAATATTAGGCCCCCTACATGTCAAACAACAAATACCGGTCGGTAACGGCCGAAATCGTCCGTTACCGACCGGTATTTGCCATCCTACATCTGGCCCAAAGACAGAAAAAACATCATGCCGTGAGAAAGCAGGAACTGGCAAGAGTGAGATAAAGGAGTGGGGAGTGTGTGGTGGTGGATATAATGCTTCCAGCTTTAGTATTCAGTGTGCAGACGTTTAAAATGCACCAATCATGGGCTTCTGAGCAGAGCTTTGGGCACTGACACTCTTTCTTTCACATTTTAAGCACTTGTCGTCCTCCTCCTGCAGTCTCATCCCCCTGCTGAACTTGGGAGTTACATTTTATTCAGGAAATCTACAATTTTTGTATCTCAATTTTGTATTGCTTGCTAATATAGGTTTGCTAATTATTAGCGTGAAATGCTATTAATTTGTGCCTGTATCATTGCCATCAGGAAATCTCACCCTCTCAATGCCATGATCATAGGTGTGGGTGTTTGCCGTTTTAAAATCCTGCCAATAAACCACCACGGCCTGTCACTGTCCTGGCACAATTTCTGCTTATTCTCCAGAAGAGGAAATCTTAAAGCTATCTAATGTGTCCCATATGTCCCAGAGTTTCCCTTTTACCTAAAGCAAGTCCCTGGTAGTATGTGGGTCGCCATGATTTGCAAGGGAATATGCCTGCAAGGGAGCCAAGCGCTCCTCCTAATATTTTATTTCCCTTTTCAATTGGCATCTTGTATCACATATTTTCCAAAGGAACTCCCCTCTCAGGATGACTTGAGGGGCATCCCATTCATTAGCCCATGTAGAGGATGTTCTCCAATTCTCTTCAAAGTATCCATCAATTATAGATCTAATATCTGCATGAAAGGTATCCTTGAGGGCTTCTGAGCTAAAGTGCCAAATGGGAACACCTGTATCACATTGGGCCCAAGTATAGGTGAGCCACAGAGGTGCGTGATCCAAAAGGAACCCGCTCAGGTGCTCCACAGACTGTATATTTCCCCCAACGTACCTTGACCAATCATATTGTGTATGAGTGAGTAGAATGTGAATTTCTTTTGTATAGTTTGTAGTGATCTCCAGGTGCCTATGCAGTACACCCGACTCTACTTTTTTAAGTGCCCCCATCATGCCTGACTTAGTTTGATGCCTTGTAAGTGACCTGTCTACATCTTCGCCTACTATACAGTTATAATCTCCCACCCAAAGAAAGGGGATCTGTACAAATGGTGCTATTACATCTAATACCAGCAAAAAGAAAGCTTTGCCATAATTATTAGGTGAACATATATTTACCAGCCATATTTCTGTCCCATCTAACAGCCCGTATCCCAATATATATCTACAAGCAACATCAGCTTGGGCCTCTCAGTAATGGAATGGTACCCCAGAAACTATCCAAATGGAAACCCCTGTGTGTATGTTGAGTATGTGGAGGAGTAGAACTGCCCTTTTCATTCTTTCTGTGGTTTATCTGCTACTATGCCCACCAGGTTGGTTCGCTATGGGAGTGCCAGACCTACCTTACGGTGCCTAAGGTAGGTGTGTACTCTGTATCTCTTGGTATAATCATGTATGCCCCTAATATTCCAAGATATTACCTCTACATTTCCAACTACATTTGTTCATTGTTTTCGTTTATAAACTGTGACTCAAAAAGATTCGCTGTAGACCCCCCTCTTACATCTGCATTGACCAATAATTTAAATCTTAGTGATATAAACCCAGAAAAATAAAGTTAACAGCAAAATCGAAAATCCTCTACCCCTTCAGCTCTTCCATGGGAAACACCGTGAACCATGTGACCTTGATATTTCCCTTATGGAACTACAAGTGAGATAGCTACCTCCCATCTTCTCAACATTTCAGAACGCAACCTCTGATTTTTATAGAATCCAGTGAACCTAATTATTTAGTCTCATAGTTGCAGAGGGGAGTCTCGCCACCGCCATGTACTGTGAGCCCAACTGAACTCTAATCCAGTTGTGAAGCGCTGAACTCCCCAGCCTCTCTAACCAAAAATGACACTCTATATCTTAACCAAAATTCTGGGTTACAGTCCCAATATCTTACACATAATCTGATACTGTGTTTGTGAGTCTGCACCAACTCCCCTGCCTTGCATGTCCCAAAATAGCACAACCCCCTAGCCTTAGAGATGATCAGACTACCTTTTTTCAAGTCAGTACGTAACTCTGGGTGTATCTTTCGGCTAACCCAACAGTAATATCACTTACAGAAATTACTACAACATCTGTGGGCCTAAGACCTGTGTGTACAATTAACAGCCTATAGCAAAAAATAGCTTTCTATGGCTGCTCAGGTTTTCTTCCTGCCGGGCCCATGACAGGTTCACGTGCAAGTGCTGTTCGGTGTCTCACCAGCGGTGAAGCTATGGGCCATCTCCAGGGACGTCGACCTACAGCGTTCCACAATGTCCGAAAAGCAATGTGGGGACAGAGCCGGATCTATGTCATATCCCACCTCCGTCTCTCTGTTAGTCCACTTGGTCTGGTCCAATCCCTACTCTCCTGGCTCATTGCTTGATTTCCAAGGTATGGCCGTTCTATGTCCACTCTCCCACCAGTACCAAACATCCTCTAGCCTTGTCGAAAATGTGTCTGCTCTTCTTGAACCACACACAGCTTTGCCGGAAACAGTAACATGTACCTAATATTCAGTGTTCCCAACTTTTATTTCACAGCTAAGAATGATTGTCTCTGGATCTGGACTGTTTGTATGAGATTCTAATGACTCGACCCTTAAACCTGGGATCGTCATTCTACTGAGCCCATTGCAGCATACGGTCTCTGTCTCTGTAATTTAAAATGTTTGCTGCTCTCAGTGGCGCTCCAGGAGATGAGTTGGGGGTCCAAGCCCTGAAACTCTTGAGACACCAATTATTGTTGGATATTTCTAGCACCAGAGTTTCCCACTGATCCAGGGACATGGATTCCATGGGCAACACACAAGAGTGGGATTTGAACCACTTACCTCCCTGATTTTCGCAGTCCAGAGGTTGGCACTGAGGCCCCCTGATTTTCTTGGAGGTAGCTAGGGGTTCACACAAGTTTTCCTGCAAAACGGGTATGGCCAGGTGCAAAGCAGTTTCACTAATCGCTACGTAGGTGATTACCCTTCACAGGTGAAGCAGACAGCTGTTGTTAACTTTTCCTCCTGCACAACGGCTGGGTGACCTCATGTCCTTGAGCGACTCAGGTTGTGATTAGCATGTAATTAATTTAAAGGAAGGCCCATTCAAAGCAAATTCATTGAGTAAAATGCTTGCTCAGATACTCCCTCAGATAAATGCTGTATATTATCTTCTGCTTTAAAGCTAGTTTGTAATGCATTTACCTACTTTGGCAGCATACAAATAATAGTTCTCCTTCCTGGCTGTGCTTGGCAGGACTTCTCGTTTCCTGTGTGGATTGCAAATGCATACATCAATATTGAATATTTGCGTAGGTGAGGTGGCATGTAGCAACTAAAAGTATACATTTAAAAATATACAATTTATTGGCCTTCATGTTTAATTTTCTATTCTTCCACATTACGTGCTCAAGAAAAGCAGCAATTAAATATGGAAGGAAATGTCTTATAATGAGTCTGAAGAGGAGTCGTTTTAGATTTTGTTGGTTCCAACCAGATCAATTTCCTAAGCACAAAAAGATACATGGTGCTGTAAAGTTTTTTTAAACATTATTTTAGTTTTATGTTTTCCCAACTAACCTGAACATGTTATACTACTGAATACATTGTTTCAAAAAAGAAAGTACAAGTGGTAGAAAGATACTTGTGTTAATGGACAGTTGCTTTTTGCTTTGCACCATAAAAACGCCAGTCCTCTTGCCCATTTCATTCACTTTGAAAATTCCAGCAAGGATTGAAGTAGTAAAAAGTTTATTGTGCCTGAAGGAAATGACATTTTTAATTGAGCGTTTTCTTTCAGGTTAACAAAGTTACGCTCAAAATGGATGTACCACATACGGAACATTCACACGTCATTGGAAAGGGAGGAAATAACATCAAGCGAGTCATGGAGGACACGGGCTGCCATATCCACTTTCCTGACTCAAACAGAAACAACAACAATGTGGAAAAAAGCAACCAGGTGTGTATTGAAGTCAGGTGGGGCGTTGTAGATAGTTTTGGATTTATATTGAATGTCCAAACAGTATATACATGCTGAATTACATGCTATATATATATATATATATATATATATATATTCACAGAAAAAACCATAGGTTTCACACCAGTTATAGTTAGGTGGAAATTTTACTCGCATAAAACCATTGGAATTCCCACGTTATAGTTAGTTGGACTCACTATAACTTGCGCGTGCAATGCACTGCTGATGACGTCACATATTACATCACTCATGACATGGTCAGTGACATCACTCATGACATCACTGATGACATCTCAAATGACATCACTGATGACAACATCCTTGTGACAAAGTGGCAGACCTCCTATCAGCATAAAATAACCTTTGACACACACATTCAAAAATAGAAACTAACATTTTCTTAAAAAAGGAGAAACCAATACCAATTACAACAACTTATTAGGTAATTCCAACATCTATATACACATCCACTCATTCACCAACAGTTCTATATAGTCACTCATGCATGTACTTACTCATCATATGTACTCATACACCTATACATCCTGTTACACACTAATACTCATCCATATAGTTACTCACACACAAATTCACACATGCAAATAAACTATCAAAAAAACATTTACTTGATTATTCTGCTATATACACACCACTACACATACTTCTACAGAAACGGAAACATATTTACTCTCTTAAACAATCAATTATAAAAACACATACTCACTAACCCACCCATACACACAATCATCCACCCATACAGTCTTGCACACATGCTGTCTTCAAAATACATACAAATAGTGAGTCACTCATTCATGCATCTGTGCTCTAAGTAATATCCCCCACCGAACCATACAGACACTGATACTGATACTCAAAAAAACAACTAATAACCCATATACACACTCATGTAGCTACTCACCAACCCATGCAGCCACTTATACACAAAGTGAGACACAGATACAGATATTTAAATATTTAAACATTACTCGCTAATATATGTATTCACTAAGATACATTTAATAAGTCAGTTAACCAATCAATTTTACACAAAAAAACATCCATTTAGACATTTATTTACCCATTTATTCTTCCATCAACCTTTAGATATACATATATAAAAAATATTTATTTTTCAGAAAGATACACATTCACTGGATGATGTCATCAGTGATGTCATTTGAGATGTCATCAGTGATGTCATGAGTGATGTCACTGACCATGTCATGAGTGATGTAATATGTGACGTCATCAGCAGTGCATTGCACGCGCAAGTTATAGTGAGTCCAACTAACTATAACGTGGGAATTTCAATGGTTTTATGCGAGTAAAATTTCCACCTAACTATAACTGGTGTGAAACCTATGGTTTTTTCAGTGAATTTAATAGGTTTTTTAAATGCTAATTCCTAACTATAACTGGTGTGAAACCTATGGTTTTTTCAGTGAATATGGGCGGGATGCACTGTCCTCCTGCCCACGTGAATTGCAGCTCGAACTAATGGTGGAGGAGGTTCTGGGGATCTAAGACAGCATTTTTTTATTTCCCAGTGCGTTGTTCCATAACGTTTTGCAGACCACCCAGCTTCCCGCTATTTTTCGACCCTGTGCATCACTCACCTGGGTGCCACTGTTGCTTCCTGGGATACTGAGTCCACAGATCTCTGCGGACCGGATGTATTTTCACCTGAGTAATTAAGTGCTGATTGGCGGAGCGGACACTCGCACATACCATAGTGCGGCTTGGGTGCATTCAACTGCAACACATCAGGACTTCCTTTTCATTCATCGCAGGCGCTGACGAAGGCCACACCGGCCGAAATGCATTCGCCATTCTGACGGAATAAATGATGCTGTCTCTGAAACCCCCGTTGTGGCTTCTGCTTCTTTCTTCGAGAGGAGTTTTTTTACATATATATATATATGTATAAAATTTCTATGGCAAAATGAAACCCCTCATTTTGTTACTTTTCAAATTAAATGTATTAAGTGTTACCACTTTATTCCAATCAAGATGACTTCAGGTGTGCCATACTTTTGTCATAAGTAAGACTGTTAGCGTTCTAGTTGTTCTTTAGAACACTCTGGGACATTCTGTCATTGGGCTATTGTTGGGCTACATCTGGCTGATATTTGGGCTACATTTGGGCTCTTTTGTCTCTGGTGGCCATCTTGGGAGACTGCATATCAGAATTTTTTTAATGAAATATAAGAGGATTTGAGAAGTCACTCAAAATGTGCCCTAATTTTTCTTTCTTCAGCACTAATCATAATTTCTATGGCAAAATGAACCCCCTCATTTTGTTCCTTTGCAAATTAAATGTTTTAAGTGTTAACACTTTATTCCAATCAAGATGACTTCAGGTGTGCCATACTTTTGTCATAAGTAAGACTGTTAGCGTTCTAGTTGTTCTTTAGAACACTCTGGGACATTCTGTCATTGGGCTATAGTTGGGCTACATCTGGCTGATATTTGGGCTACATTTGTTTTTTTTTTGTCTCTGGTGGCCATCTTTGGGCTACATTGGGCTACATTGGGCTACATTGGGCTACATTTGGGCTCTAACATATATCTAGCCCAATGTAGCCCAATATATATTTTTTCAAAGTTAATTTTCGTAAAAATCACTGGAGCATATATCTAGAGACATAGCAAAGGCACATCGGGGTACCAGTCCCTACAATTTTGCCAAGTTTGGTGGAAATCCATTCAGCCGTTCGGCCTAAAAGTGAGTCCAACCGCCCTATGGAAATTAACATGGGGAAAACATGTTTTGGGACCCCTGTTTTATCTCGGCCCCTGCTTGACGGATCCCCCGAAACTTTCAGGGAAGGAGCGCAGCGCAGCGAGGCAAAGTTAAGGAAAACTACAGGCAGATCCCTCATTCGGCGCCAAAGTTATTCCCAATAGAATGTTGCGGATTTCCTATGGAAAACGATCCTAACTATAACTACCTACTGGCGACCGCCAGTAGGTAATATATATATATATATATGCATGTGATCAAGGGCCAGGGAGGCCCGAAACACGTCATGGCTAGGTGCGGGGGTTTTCAGCACAAATAAACGAAATGCACCTCTACTTTGGGTCCGCAGTCGTCTTTTGAAAGAGTTTGCCAAGTTCGACTTTCTTCCCAGTTCTTCATGTGCCAAAGTTATTTGGATGGTCCCGAGCCCGCCCCGAAACCCAGGAAGAATAGTTGGCGGTTGCGAGGTTATTTAACCTCGTGTAGGGCGACAGACATTGTTTTGAAGCCCCTGTTACATTGATGCCTGGAATCAAGGGCGGAGGCGGTAAGGGGAGACGAGGGAGGCTGCGTTGTGGACAGCGAAGCTGGGAATGCATCATCACGTTGGTGGTGTGTTCCAGGGCGCACTTTGGTTCATCCCCGCACGGACGCACATTGGTGTGTAACATCACTCCACCCCCCCAGCAACAACTACCATAGACTCTCGACGGGGGACTATGGGACTTGTAGTTTGTTCCCCTAGTACTTGGGAAGCTACTCAGGTGTGCTGCCTTGATGCCCTGGGGGCGGGGCGGACTTGAGCAATCAGGTTCAAAAGAGGAGGATCTGCAGCCGGAGTGCACACTTACCCATGGAGGCTTTGAGGCGCTGACGACGGCGAAACATCCAGCCAGAAATGCATCCGCCATATGGACACAATAAAGCCTCCCAGAATTTCCCCAAGGGTCTCTGTTCTCTTTTTTCACGGAAGGAGTTTTCTTGCACATATCCACGCGTCGGCCTGTGACGCGCTCCAGAGTACCCCGCCTCAACTACAGGGCAAAGGACTTCGCAGGCTCGAACTGGTTCCAGTTCTTCATGTGCCAAAGTTATTTGGATGGTCCCGAGCCCGCCCTGAAACCCAGGAAGAATAGTTGGCGGTTGCGAGGTTATTTAACCTCGTGTAGGGCGACAGACATTGTTTTGAAGCCCCTGTTACATTGATGCCTGGAATCAAGGGCGGAGGCGGTAAGGGGAGACGAGGGAGGCTGCGTTGTGGACAGCGAAGCTGGGAATGCATCATCACGTTGGTGGTGTGTTCCAGGGTGCACTTTGGTTCATCCCCGCACGGACGCACATTGGTGTGTAACATCACTCCACCCCCCCAGCAACAACTACCATAGACTCTCGACGGGGGACTATGGGACTTGTAGTTTGTTCCCCTAGTACTTGGGAAGCTACTCAGGTGTGCTGCCTTGATGCCCTGGGGGCGGGGCGGACTTGAGCAATCAGGTTCAAAAGAGGAGGATCTGCAGCCGGAGTGCACACTTACCCATGAAGGCTTTGAGGCGCTGACGACGGCGAAACATCCAGCCAGAAATGCATCCGCCATGTGGACACAATAAAGCCTCCCAGAATTTCCCCAAGGGTCTCTGTTCTCTTTTTTCACGGAAGGAGTTTTCTTGCACATATCCACGCGTCGGCCTGTGACACGCTCCAGAGTACCCCGCCTCATCTACAGGGCAAAGGACTTCGCAGGCTCGAACTGGTTCCAGTTCTTCATGTGCCAAAGTTATTTGGATGGTCCCGAGCCCGCCCCGAAACCCAGGAAGAATAGTTGGTGGTTGCGAGGTTATTTAACCTCGTGTAGGGCGACAGACATTGTTTTGAAGCCCCTGTTACATTGATGCCTGGAATCAAGGGCGGAGGCGGTAAGGGGAGACGAGGGAGGCTGCGTTGTGGACAGCGAAGCTGGGAATGCATCATCACGTTGGTGGTGTGTTCCAGGGCGCACTTTGGTTCATCCCCGCACGGACGCACATTGGTGTGTAACATCACTCCACCCCCCCAGCAACAACTACCATAGACTCTCGACGGGGGACTATGGGACTTGTAGTTTGTTCCCCTAGTACTTGGGAAGCTACTCAGGTGTGCTGCCTTGATGCCCTGGGGGCGGGGCGGACTTGAGCAATCAGGTTCAAAAGAGGAGGATCTGCAGCCGGAGTGCACACTTACCCATGGAGGCTTTGAGGCGCTGACGACGGCGAAACATCCAGCCAGAAATGCATCCGCCATATGGACACAATAAAGCCTCCCAGAATTTCCCCAAGGGTCTCTGTTCTCTTTTTTCACGGAAGGAGTTTTCTTGCACATATCCACGCGTCGGCCTGTGACGCGCTCCAGAGTACCCCGCCTCATCCACAGGGCAAAGGACTTCGCAGGCTCGAACTGGTTCCAGTTCTTCATGTGCCAAAGTTATTTGGATGGTCCCGAGCCCGCCCCGAAACCCAGGAAGAATAGTTGGCGGTTGCGAGGTTATTTAACCTCGTGTAGGGCGACAGACATTGTTTTGAAGCCCCTGTTACATTGATGCCTGGAATCAAGGGCGGAGGCGGTAAGGGGAGACGAGGGAGGCTGCGTTGTGGACAGCGAAGCTGGGAATGCATCATCACGTTGGTGGTGTGTTCCAGGGCGCACTTTGGTTCATCCCCGCACGGACGCACATTGGTGTGTAACATCACTCCACCCCCCCAGCAACAACTACCATAGACTCTCGACGGGGGACTATGGGACTTGTAGTTTGTTCCCCTAGTACTTGGGAAGCTACTCAGGTGTGCTGCCTTGATGCCCTGGGGGCGGGGCGGACTTGAGCAATCAGGTTCAAAAGAGGAGGATCTGCAGCCGGAGTGCACACTTACCCATGGAGGCTTTGAGGCGCTGACGACGGCGAAACATCCAGCCAGAAATGCATCCGCCATATGGACACAATAAAGCCTCCCAGAATTTCCCCAAGGGTCTCTGTTCTATTTTTTCACGGAAGGAGTTTTCTTGCATATATATATATATATACATATATATATATATATATATATATCACGTGACAAAAAAATAACCACTATAGGATAATAGATATAATAGTTTTGCAGGTCGATATTGTCAAACTCAATATGATTTCATGCATTCTTCCAAAGAGGCTTTTTAGTGCCTAGGAATCAGAGAATAGGGTATATTAATAAGTACATCACTTCTGAAAAGCCATGTGTTTGCAGCTTTTTGGAAAGAAAGTAGACCTGGATTTTTTTCAAAATCTATCTTACTACTTTAAACTCAAATGTTCGTATTTTTATATTTTTTCACTTCAGGTGAAGAACCCAAGACCACTTCTTATGAGCATATCTTGGGTCTGATTTAAAGTTAGGTGTGACAGATTTCCCGTCCGCCGTATTCCAAGTGCCATTGAATATAATGCTCTTGTAATACGGCAGATGGGATGTCCATCAAATTTGTGACAGAGTAACCTGCCTGCTGAACTCTAAATCAGGCCCTAAGTCACTGAATAGACAAATATGTGTAAATTACCTGGCAGGCAGGCAGGTGCGGTAGCATTCTAGACTCTATGCACAAACTGGCATTGCTCCCTTGAGTCAAACCAGTGCAGCCTGTTCAGAACGGGTTTTCTGACTGCATTATAAGCAATCATACAGCAGCTCTGTTATTGTAGTAGTGTGAAAAATGCTTTCACAATCAATTGCCCTGTCAGTAAGTATATTATTAACTATCTTTGACAAGCTAAGCACAACAAGATAATTTAATGACATGTGCATATTTAGTTATATTCCTTATTGTTGTGCTTGTGTTGGTCTCAGGGTGGCATGCATCGATATTGCGCTGATAAGATCAATTACAGCATTTCTGTGCTGTTTTACAATATTCAAAGAATGCTCATCTTACCCTAAAATATTACAGCATTTGAGACGGAATATTAAATAAGCCCCAGGGCTATTTTGATGAAAATTGCCCTTTCCACCAAAAGAGTATATAATGGAGTTAGAGCAGTAAATTGGCCCACCCAATGTTTGAAAAATCCTTGCTGGCGTGAGGGCACAACTGCTTGAGTGCATGTTGTGCCTTAGGTTTACAAATGCAAAAACAGCAATTGATGGACAGAATGCAGAACAATGTCATACATTCACCCAGTACGGAGATATGGGCCTAAATCCATCGTTTTTTTGCTCACCACACCACTCCAGTTCAGATATGCCAATCAGCCTTGACCCTGTGCCTCATGGGTTTACAAATGGCCTTGTGACCTCCATGTCACAAAAGGGGAGGAAATGTACTCAAAATCGAGAAGAGTGCATCTTTTTTTTACCTTATCACATGCAATCTACTTTATAAAACAACTAGCAGCCCGTCCCGACGTTGTTCGGGTATGAAATAGAATGTGTGTAATGTGTGTATTTGGCAAGGGCAATTTATTTTAAAATCTCGCGGTAGACAACATTTTTTTGTTTCATTAGAATAGGGACTGAGAAGGCCCAACTGCAGCCCTGGTTGATGTTAGCAGGTGCATGTAATTGGTGTAGTGATCCGCTGCCTGAGCCCAGCTACAGCCCTGGTTGATGTTAGCAGGCGCGTGTAATGTCGTTGAACGAGAGAGTTATCGGCCGCGGGTAAATCCGTTTAATGAGAGAGTTGAGTGACAGCGAGTAGGAGAGGCTGCAGTAATTGTCCTCGCAGACACGCTCATTTGCGTGTTCCCCAGCTTGAGGCCCAGATGCAGGCCTGTTTGATGTTAGCAGGTGCGTGTTCCCCCGCTTGAGGCCCAGCTGCAGCCCTGGTTGATGGTAGCAGGCACGTGTAATTTCGTTGAATGAGAGAGTTCAGTAACAGCGCGCAGGAGAGGCTGCAGTAACGTTACTTACCAGGCCTCCAGGTGAACGCGTTTGTCACGCCCCCAGCACACGGCCACAGCAGACGATCATCTGATTAATGTACGGCCCACATGGCATGAAGGGCCGAACGTAGCACACGCCTCCAGCGTTACTCATGCCCCCAGCGTGCCCCTTGATGCGGCGCAATTGCGTTCACATGGCATGAAGTCCGGACACACGCCCCCAGCATTTCTCAAGCCCCCAGCGTGTCACGCCCCCAGCGTGTCACGCCCCCAGCGTGCCCCTTGATGGTGCGCAGCAATGTAATTGGTGCTTGTATGTACGACTCACATGGCATGAAGGGCGGACACACGCCCCCAGCGTTTGTCATGCCCCCAGCACACACCCACAGCCCACGATGTGATGGCCGTACCACACGCCCCAGCGTTAGTCACTCCCCCAGCCCAAGTCCACAGCACAACGCAGACACGCCCACAAGGGACTACTTTGCTGGCACGGTCTTTTACCCTTTAAATGTATAGAGGAGTTGGCCTAACGGCTAAGGCACTCGACCTTGGACCTGGGGATCTGGGTTCGAGTCTTGGTAACGACGCCAAACATCCTATGATTCTGGGCAAATCACTTAATCTCCCCGTGCCTAACAAATATGAATGTGTGTCCTCATGTAACGTAACTGGTGCTATGTAAAGCGCTCTGATACCTGATTCAGTTCGGGTCAAGTTTGCGCTATATAAAACTCTGCAAAAAAAAACTATATATATGGTGGCCGTCTGCATAGCCTATGTCCTTCTGCTGCAACTGCCCTTTCTAACGCTGTATTGGGTGTTGTGATTGGTGCTGTGGTTACTGAGATTACCCGCCTCAAAGGTTTGGGCTCTCTCTTTATAATATTAGTATGGATAACTGGAATATACATGAAAGTTAGACAAAGAAGCCAAGGAGAAACTTATCAACACTTTGTGCCAGGGTTGCAAAGTAGATGTAATACAAACCCAGTGCTAAATGGTGTGTTGGGATTCATTTCCCAAAGCAAATCCTAATTGATATTAGAAAATAATGCAAAGTAGTGCTGTGTACTACGCTGATCTACTTTGAGTCAAATGGACGTTCCATGTGTGGTATCTGGACACTCTCATCAACCATTCCTGGATTTTGATCAGTGGCGGCTCCTCCGCTAAGGCAGAGGAGTGTCGCCCTACTGCTTTAAGAGCAGTGCAGTATAACAATAAAATGATAATAACCTCGTTATTATCATTTTATTTTTCACTACAGGGTGGGTTAGAGAGGGGCGGGGCTGGAGTTACAGGGGGAGGAGTGGTTTGCACACTCCAAGTCTGCATGACAGCTTGGCCAGTCCTGTTGGGCCGGCTAGACAGTCATGCGCACTTTGCATGTTCCCCACGAGGCTGCATTACAGAGCCTGGTGAGGAAAATGCCACGCTCTCATTCCCCGTCTGAGGGCCGAACCTCGGTGATCAGACCAATCACAAGGCTGCATTGCCACTTTGTGATTGGCTTACGGGTGGGAGCCTGTGTGCTTCCTTTTTCTTTCCGCTATTGAAGCAGGGGAGAAGGTGGCGTGTGAAGGGACCAAAGGGGAGAGAGGTCTGCTGGCAAAAGGTAAGTCTTTTTTTTGTTTTGTCTTTTGTCTCACCACCCCCCCCCTGCCCCACCACTCCCATTCCTTGCCAGTTGCCACTGATTTTGAGGCAAATCCCTATTTACTAACATTGGTACACAGAGATAAGCACCAAAAACGTATACCTCTTTTGAGACAGGCTTAAGGTTTGAGAAGGTTTTCTCTTTGTACGAAACACACACAAAGTAAAAGAATTAAAGCATAATTTTGTACTGGAAGTGATTTCTAATGTGAAATGAAATGAAATGAAAAGGGGACTTGTATAGCGCGGTTGTTGCCCTGGGGCGTCCAAGCGCTGCAAGACCAAGATGCAGCTTTATATTTCAAATTAAAACATTTCCGATGTCACAATTTATGGTAACAGCCTACGTGTTTTGCGTTACACTCCATTTTAGCAAGACTGTAAAGTAAAAATGAAAATGATATAAATCAGAATCCACAGCAACCAGAATATTCTTGATTGGAGCCCAAGACTACCATTTTACAGATCAAAAATCATTCCTGCATCAGAAAAGTATCTTGATGTAAGAATTCAGGTCACTAAGGAGACTGTAAACTAGTTGTTCTTACAAATCAAAAGCTTCCATGTTATTCCAAAATGTTCATTACTAGATATTAGGCTATTCCTACTAATACCCATCCTATTGCATACTCATCTCTTAATGTAGAATAACAGTTTAAATATGTTATAATTGTATATCATAACATATTTCATAACGGACTGCAAGTTTCTCAAATATTACATTGCCTAAAATATTGAAGCAAAGATAGTGAACATATATCATGTTTGCAAAATTACTTACACACATGTGCACACTCAGGAAAAATGGGCTACTGCCAAAGCAATTCTCTGTATGCACAATAGGCACTCCCATGATGCTTGATCTTATTGATGTCTCTTTTTATAGCATTGTTCTTATCCTCATGTATTAACATGTTGTTCCATGAATCAATTTCCGATTGGGATTCCAATTTTCATTTTCTGTAACTAAGTGCTTGTGATATGATGGGACATATGTAATATATTTAATTTATTTCATAAGAACAATCCATCCATTCACCTGCAGTATCTCTCTAAATAGAACAGATCTTCTGAAGTACAACAGCTTAAAGTCCAGTGGCAGATGGGCCAACGGTCAAAGATTTGTAAAGGCAAACAAACCTAAATGAGATAGGCAAACTGTGTGTGGTGGGAGCCACTGTGGTTTGCCCCACTAACCTTTTAGGGTTGATTACAAGTTTGGCGGTGCAGGAGCGGGATCGCCTGCACCACCTAATCCGTGGTTGAACCGCCTGCCAGATTAGGAGTTTTCTCCTAATCTGGAGGATGGTTATTTGGCGTTCCCACGGCGGTGCCTTTGGGAACATCAAATCAGTACCTGCACCGTATGGACTGCTGCAGTCCATGCCATGCTGGTACTGGGGTGCATGCACACAGGGGGGCACAATATGTGCTCCCCTGCCTGCAAGCCCAGGCCCAGAGGCAACAGGGGGCCTTGTAGGGTCCCCTTAGTTTCCTTTCTGCCACGGTTTTCCTGGAGCTGGAACCGCCATGAAAACGGCAGCGGAGACGAAACTCGTAATATGCTTGTCCCGCCAAGCATATTGCGGACTCAAGACCGCCGCGCTGGCAGTTGTGGCGGTCCCACGGTGGCCCGACTGCCCTAGTTGTGATAGGGTGGTTGGTAGACCGCCGCCGCTGTGCCCCCGTGATTCGACACGTAATTAGCCCCTAAATGAGGCCCTTTGTGTAGATATGTGAGATGTGTTTTGCTGTGTAGTAGCATCAGACCTGCTAACATAAAAATATTTTGCCATGTGAGTAGATGGTGGGGTATTGGAAGAGGTGTGGTCTTGTGCAGAGAACTATTTAAGAAGCAGTCCTGCTAGCACACCCTACTGACCTCGTCCATCAAATAAAGCCAAAAAAACAAACCTTGCTGAGACTGCCGCCAATGACCTGGGGTGTTTTCACACCTCCAAAGAGGAGCTGGAAACACACTTTTTTGCAGTGATTTCCATCCCGATTTTCTGCAACTGTGTGATATGGGCTCTTCGCCCAGTGACTGAGTGAAGGGAGCTGATATGTTGTGACACACAGTGAGACCATGAGAGTTGGCAGGTCTGCAGCACAATATTTCTGAAATAGAAAGTAGCGAAGTCAGAAGTACGGCAATGAATAATGTTTCTTTGAAAGCTGTAATCATATCTAGAGCGGAGCAATATTTACTCATTTATTTCAATGGCTTTAATAATCATATTTTTTTTTGCTAGGTCTCAATCGCAGGAGTGGCCTCGAGTGTTGAGTCTGCCAGGAGACAAATAAGGGTAATGTAATGAAAAACCTAACAATTCAACATATATTCAGAGAACTCTGTGACAGCACCTTGCATATTAAATTAAGAGTGAGAGGCATCTCACATGAACTCTACCCCTTTTATGGCTTAAAAAGTTTCTTTCTGTGTTGTTGCCAGGAGCTCCAGCCTGTTACTCTCATGTTTGAGATACCAGTGACGCGGGCTCCGCAGTCCGCACCGGATGTGAATGCTCCAATATTCCAGCACATTAGCCAGTCCTTCCAGGTGACTGTGTCATTCAAGCAACATTCGAAGTTCTTGACTACTGTCTGCTCTGTGAAGGGGATCCAAGGGAACTGTGCCGCACTGAAGGTTGGTTTCGGATTAAAGGAATACTTTACTATATTTACATTGGAGGATTTTCTCTGCAAGGGCCCTCATTCTAGGACGTGTGGTACAAGTGGTCTTATAATACTACACCCTTTCCAATACTACTTTCACTCAGTGCTTAGTTTGTAAAAAAAATAAGTGCCAGGGCCCACTCAGGAGGCCACTTCAGCTTGCACCACCCATTGCCCTTGCCAGCGCTGCCAATGACAGAACCATCACACTCCTACAAGTTTGACAATTCAGACTGATCCAGGCCCCCACAGCTCTACGAATGGCTTGGGAGCAGGTATTAGTTGTTTTTGATGTATATTGAATTAATAAATAACTGTTGTTCTGCTTATATTTAAATTACACAAACAGCGGCACCAGTGTTGGTAATTAAGTGCAGGTGCCGAGCACTGGAACCACCAGCTCAAATTAACCACTGCTGTCACTATTTCAAATCTGGCAGAATGTATGTGCGAATGAAGCGCATTCTGATTTTTGTATCTTAGAACGGGGGACGACTTTCAGTATTACGACTTTAGGCCGCAGTCTGAGGAGCAGAAAGCAATATATGGTGGTAATGCAGCATCCAGTAATTACCCATGTGGATGTGTTCTTATTTACCAGTTGCATTTATTGACCCCATTTCTGGGGAAATTATAACGATGTTTGAAGTAGGGTAAAACAAAACGTGTGTTTTTTTTCCCAGAAAGCTACTCTTCTTCTGATTGAACTTCTTGTTGGCCCAGACCTCAATGTGATAGTCAGCACACAACTGGATATTACCCTGCAGCAGCATCTTTTTTTGATTGGCCAAAATGGAGCTCATATTCTGAATATCATGCAGGCAACGCAAGCCCAAGTCATATTTCCAGATCCGAGTTACTTGCAGCCGAAAACAACACTGCTTATGCAGGGGACCATCGACTCAGTCTACATGGCCAAGCAGCAGCTCTTGGTAAGTAGTGAAAAGGTAAATAGAACAAGATTGGATTGATTCTGTCTATTTTAAACATCAGCATCCAACAATGCAGTGAACATTGACGACATATTAACTGATATGTCTCACAACGTCCATTTTAATGATGCTTCTATTATATACATGACAACATTTTGGAAGAGGAAATTGGTAGATTTTTAAAAAATAATCGGGAGAATGCATTTCTCCCATTGACTTCTATTACTGCATGCATCGTGTCTATTGGAGTTTTCTCAATACCTGTCAGGAGTACAGAAAATCACTACGGCAGGCAGAGAAAGTGTGACAAAAATGTTGTGCACTTGCTTGCAGGAACATGTTTCTGGCAGTGCATAATCCAAGTTACACAAGGCCAGCCCCTGCCATCTGTAGCCCGCCGAGGAATCAGGTTTTTGTATGCAGAAATTTGGAGGCGGGAGTCTAGCTTCGTAATTGGCAGTCTCCCACCTGAATCGGGAGGGTTTGCATGTATGCTATTAGCACCTCCGATGCTTTTAAGAGGTAACACACATTCATACTCATGCTTGGGAACAGCGGTAAAGCAAGGTAGCAAATGAAAATATCTAAAAATATACTAAATCTTCAACGTAAAAATGCCATTAGTGATTTGAGTATTATATTAGAGTGCAAACAAGTAACAGTGCAATTTTTGATACAGTATTGCAGTTTCAGACAGCATAGTTCTCAGTTTGGCTGGGGATATTGACATAAAACAACCACACATTAGCACTATCAACCTGAAACGGTTTGAATACTCTACTCTGAAGATTTTAAAAAGATATGAAATGTGCATAAGGAAATTCCACCTTAATATTGAGTCCAGAATAACGTGGACAAAATATTTACTTTGACAATATATACAGCTTAAAGGTACATAGATATGCAGTTAAAAACAGTAAATCTATTTCTACCTACATGCATGTGGCTTTCTCAATATTTTGGTCCTTGACATTTTGTCCACACTATTTTGGGGCACACCAGTAGGTGAGGGGGGGGAAGCATTGACACAGACAACCAAAATGTGTGAAAAAGGCCGCTTTTAATCGAATCAGGTGCACTTAAAACATTTCCCACCTGGCCTGTGCCGAACAAAACTACTGCTCACTAAATAACAACTTCCTGACAACCCCGCACCCCCACCCCTAAGGTTTAACCCCAACATTGCACTGTAATACCACACGTCCGCTCACAACCTACCCCTCTACTGACTGCCACAGTGACCTCCATGACCTCACCCCCGTCTACCATACAGTCCCAGGCCTCCCGCAAAACCACCCTATCTCCTTAGGATAGCGCCCCCAGCAACGCACCTGTTCCAGCGACAACACAACTTTGACCCTAACCAGTGCACCCTCACCCAAACAAAGCTCCTCAAGACCAGGCCCCCCCCCCCCCCAGACACCAAAAAAAAGGACAGCAAAATAAAGGGAGGGAGAGAGGGCGGGCCACAAAAAACCGTCGACCCTGGCTGCTGTGTCACTGCACCACAAACAGTGTGCAGTGACACAAAATGGCCGGTTAAGTACCTGGCCAGCCCAAAAGCAGCCCAAAAACCCCCAACCAGCCCAACCAGCCCAAAGAACGCCAGCTACGGCGAGACCCGAGAGTCATGCTACCTATCCCTCCCCCCTCCCCTGGTGCCCCAAACTTCCCCGGGGGGCGAGCCTCCCGCTGGTGGGCCACCCCCCCAAATCCCCATTGGGGCACACCAGTAGGTGAGGGGGGGGGAAGCATTGACACAGACAACCAAAATGTGTGAAAAAGGCCGCTTTTAATGGAATCAGGTGCACTTAAAACATTTCCCACCTGGCCTGTGCCGAACAAAACTACTGCTCACTAAATAACAACTTCCTGACAACCCCGCACCCCCACCCCTAATGTTTAACCCCAACATTGCACTGTAATACCACACGTCCGCTCACAACCTACCCCTCTACTGACTGCCACAGTGACCTCCATGACCTCACCCCCGTCTACCATACAGTCCCAGGCCTCCCGCAAAACCACCCTATCTCCTTAGGAAAGCGCCACTCGAAAGTCGCTTACGAATTTCGACCCCCCCTTAGGACTCCTGACTCCTGGGATACCTGAGCACCCCCAAAGCTGCATCCAGCGCCTCCTTCATCTGGATTATGTACAGTTCCATGCCATACCTGGACAGGTGAACCCCATCCTCCCGGAAAAAGTAAACTGCGCCATAGCGCAACTCCGGGTGCTCCATCCTCCCCACCCCCTCCCTGGCACAGAATTCCCGCATCTCCCAGTTAATCTTCCTCTGAGCCCTGTCAATGGCTCCTGGGCGCTCCGCCCCCCTCCACACCCGCCTGGGAATAAACTCAGACCAGATAATATGGCAGCCCGCCCATCGATTCTTAATTTCCCTCAGGTCCCTGTTCATCTGCTCGAGCAGCGCTAACCCCTTGCACTGCACCAAATCGTTTTCACCCAGATGAATCACCACCACATCCGGGCACACTCCCCCTCTCACCACCGTGTTCAACAAAGGCAACAACTCATGCCAACGCCTACCCCCTTTCTCCCTCCAATGACAACGGTACAACCCTACGTCCAATCCCAAATTGAGTGTCCGATGCCTGTCCCACTCCGCCTGTTCTGCCCTCTTGATGAATGAATGTCCCACAATATATACATTCAGAACAGCCACTTCCGGCCCCGCCACAGCACCTGTAAAGACACACATATGAGAATCGGGCAACACAATGATCACTACAACCCCTCAGCCTCCCTCAACCGCACATACGTCCGGTAACAATCCGACTTCCACCGCCCCAGCCTCTGTATCTCTTCCTTGCCCCAACCCCTCCGTGCTGCCTCCGTCGCCGCCCCGATCCGGAAGGAATGCGTCCCGAACGCCAGAGGGTCCTCACCCATGTACCGCAGGGCGTGCCGCAGAACCCACAAAGCCTGAGACGCCGTCACTCCGTCCCCCTCCCCCGTCCAAAAACCTCCCTCTCCGACTCGCCACCGCCTGCCATCAACCTCCTACCCCACTCCGCCGGGCACACCCCCTCCCGTCCGCCCGGCCCCAGCACCACCCAGGTCCTGACCCCTCGCTGGTCTGTCTTCGAGCGTCGCAAACACACCGCCACCTCCCGAACTCGCACCTCCACGTCCCCCCACAACACCCCCCGCCTCCCCTTTGCGCCCAGCAATTCCGACACACGAAAGGCCCCGAAGAAAAGCCAGGACATCAAGGTAGAAAACCGTACCACCTCGCCTCCATCCCTGCACACCCTTGGAAGCGCACCAATTACGCCTACTAGCAAGTCCACCGTGATTGGACGGCGCAGCCGCACCTTTGCACCCTTTTCTCTCGCCCACCCTTCCAGCAGCCGGGTCCCTAGTTCACCCGCCGACGGGGAATACCCCCACCACATCTTGCCCATGAATGCCACCGCCGACAATTTGCCCGCAATCGACACCCGCTGTTGAAAATAGCAATGTGTATATACATAAGCGGCGTTCATTTGTGTTCACTGTACCCCTTGTTGTAAGCAGAACGGATATCGCTAAAACACTGACTGTGTTATCCCGCTAGCATAGACCCATGCACACACGTACACTTTTTTTTTTTTTTTTGAAAATCTGTTTATTAGTAAAGTATGTGAAGCAGTTACACACATTTCAATTTCAGCACATCAATATAAACCATGGAGATATCCGCTCAAAACAAATCTGTAGCTTTGTCATTTTGATTTCACATTTTACATTTTACGGCGATCAGAACTGTCGCAGTTAAACAAACCCCCATCTTTAGAAACCCTCCCACCACCCTCGAACAACCCACCCGACACTCTCTTTGCAGTTATCAAATGAAGTGAATAGAACGAACATTTATCTGGGTCACCCTTATTAGTACAACATGTAGTCTCTTTTTCAGTACACTTAGTCGGTGCGAGGCAGCAAGCCAGTGATTGGACGGTCCTCAACCCATAACTTTGCAACACAGCCGGTGACAGTGTGTAAGATGAAATTCCGGCCTCGGACATTTTATTCCATATTCGGTGTGTCACTATTATCCCCTTCCTCCCCATCATCCTCCGTTTCAAAGTCCCCCAGCATGGCAAACCAGTCTAGTGAGATCGGCCTTTTCCGCAACCCTCTGTATTCTTCGCGTTGCAGCGCTTCTCCCTCCGTCCTGCTCCAGCGCACTACCTCTGCCTTCCATAATTCAGGGTTGGGTGGGTTAGGTGACTTCCATCTCATTGTGATAGCTCGCTTCGCCAATAATAAGGCCAGATCCGCAAAGCGTGACGCCACTGTCCTACTGCGCTGGGAGGGTCTCAGCCCTAATAACGTGCCTTCTAATGTAGGAGATCGGGACAGGGCTCCTGCGCTCTCAAGTGATGCATGGACCGTGGTCCAGTAGTATCCTAACTTGGGGCATTGCCACACCATGTGTATCAGTGATGCATCTTCAGTGTCGCAGCGGGGGCAATTGCTTTTAGCATCAGGAAACATCGTAAGTAAGCGGTGCGGGGTCAGGTAGGCCCTATGTAACAGCATTAATTGTATAAATTTGAACTTGGGGTTCCTGGCTACTTTCCTGGGAAACTGCAGTATTCGGTCCCATTCCTTGTCTCTCAGGGGTCTACCAATATCCTCCTCCCATTTCTCCCTGAGAAACGAGAGAGGGAATGTCCTCCCTTCTCTGATGCCCGCAGCAAGCCATCTCGTCAGATGTGCACCCGGTCCCATTAGATAGTGCATCTTAGTGAGGGGGTTTGTGTCAGGTTCCTGTCCCTCAGGTGCCCATGTATGTGTGATATAATTGCGAAGACCGGCGTACAGAAGGAATGATCCCCCGGGTATGCCTTGTGTGGTTCTGAAGTCTTCAAAGGACAACAAGTGGCCGTCAGTAAACAGGTCACCTACATGCGATACTCCCACGTCATGCCATGTGGTTAGTGCGGTCATCGTGAGAGCTCCTGTGCCCAATGGGATGCCCAGAAGTGGAATAGTGGGGGCATAGGAAGACTTAGGCGAAGTGTATTTCAGAGCCTTCCTCCAGTAAAGGATCGCTAGTCTAAGTAGTGGTGGGGTATCCCTCGGTATGTTCGAATTAGGTAGGAGTAGTGTGTGCAAGTTCCCTCCACCGTAGCCCTCCGCCGACATGTTGATCTCTTGGAGATTACGGCCAGCCACCCAGTAAGCCAGCCATTGAAGCTGACATGCGTAGTTGTAAGCTCTAAAGTCCGGCAGGCCCATACCTCCCGCGCCAGAGGGGAGTTGCAACTTAGACAAGCTTATACGTCTGCGGCCGTGCCCCCATATGAGCTCAGTAAGGAGAGTGTCCAGGGTCTTAAATGTCGCAGCTGGGATCAGGTAGGGTAAGTTGGTGAAATAATAGATAAGACGGGGAAGCATCACCATCTTTGATATCGCTATTCTGCCGGGTATGGAAAGTGGGAGTGTCAACCAGAATTGAATCTGTGATTTCAGTGCTCTGATGGCCCTCCCAAGGTTGTGTATGAAATGTGTATGAAATAACAATCCCAGGCATATAATAAAGCAACAACCAATAGATAGAACAAACAAACTAGTGCAGTTTCAAAACATATACATTTTTAATTTGATAAAAAAAGGATTAAATGTAAAACAGTACATTGATCATTATTGATAAAAAGATCTAGAATGATACATTTGTATTCATAAAATGTTTTTTTAGTTAAAAGAGAGGAGGTTAGGTGGCATCCGGTCCGACGCGTTTCGGCATACACTATGCCTTCATCGGGACTTTAACCATCCAATTTCGAAAGTTGTACCGTAGTACAAGGCCAGTGCTGTTCTCTAAAGATTTAGACTGCAGGACGGCTGTATTTTAAACTGTATCCACAAATGAGGGGCAGGAAACTTCAGTTAAATATTCTTTTATTTATGATAGTTGTCACTCAAGATTTCCTTCGCCTAAGTTTCTTTTTGGGATGTAGGCCTATCACACTATCCCTTTAAGGTTTAATTTGTATCTTTCTACTTAGGTCTTTTTAACTCCTTTTAAGTGAAGTTGCAGGGCCTCCGGTACGTAGAGACAGGTCCAAAATATATTTAGGTAATGCTGAGACGTGGCGCAAATTCAATAGCGTGTGTCGGGTGCGCAGCTTGTTAAGGTACGAACATCCTGTGTTTTTGTGTGTTCTGTTCAAAAGCGGTATGGGCTCCTAATTTAAAGAAAGCCGCTAGATGCCACGTCGTGCGTTGTGCGTTGTTGCCGATTTGATTCAAAACCGAGACTACAGCCGAAGCATCATGGTGTTCCGCTGCAACGGGTTTAAAAGTGCACGTGGCTCCTTAGGGATTGCACAGGACGCCAACAATTTTGGATACACCGTCAGAGCGTCTGGTCTTTCTACAGGCCCTCCCAAGGTTTCCATCAATCATCAGGTCGGACTCCCTATATATTTGCATCCCCAAGTATCTAAAGGTGGTTTCCGCCATCTGGAATGCATGAGGGGCGAAGGGTAAGGGTGTAATCAAGCCCGTTGCCGCAAATGTGTAGCCATAGGACTTAGATTCGCTTATGGTCAGACCAGAGATCGCCCTAAAGTCCTCGAAGGCCTGGGAAACAGAGCTCAGATCTCCCCTCAGGTCTCGGAAATACAATATAATATCATCTGCGTAAGCAGATACAATATGTGCAGTCCCGTGTCTGCGTATTCCATATTGGGGAGCCATCAATCGAAGCCGACAAAGCATGGGCTCAAGGGCAAGGACAAAAAGGAGGGGGGATAGCGGGCAGCCCTGCCTGGTGCCCCTTGCTATGGCTATAGGAGCCGATATAAGTCCAGAGGTGCGTACTCTCGCTGTGGGGACGGTATAGAGCAATCTGACCCAGTCAAGGAATTCAGAGGGTATCCCGAATTTGGACAGGGTGGCGAACATAAAGTCCCACCTAAGGGAGTCAAACGCTTGTTTCAAGTCCAGAGATATGCAGCCCTCTGAGTGTACGTCTCCACCGCCTCCGAGCATCAGTTGTGCTAAACGTCTAAGGCTCATGGCCGTGCTACGACCCGGAATAAAACCGCATTGATCCGGGTGGATCAGTTGCGGCACGTATTGCACTAGTCTCGCTGCCAGTACCTTGCTCAATATCTTGGAGTCAGTATTGAGGAGGGAAAGTGGCCTATAATCCGCCATTTGCAGCCCTTCCTTGGCAGGCTTTAATATAGATGTGATCAACGCCTGCATTGACGACTGTGGAAGGGACGACGTCCGTAAGGCCTCAATATAAATAGTGTGCAGGCGCGGTGCCAGGAGGTCTACGAATGTCGCATAAAAGTCGGCCGGTAGGCCATCCGTACCAGGGGTTTTGCCCTTGGGGAGAGCTCTTATCGCCTGCTTAATTTCAGCGATCGTAATGGTGCGTTTCAGGTCTTTGGCCTGACTCTCAGTGAGTTGAGGTAGAGTCAGGTCCCTCATGAAGGTCTCGAATGCATCTTCGGGTAGGGGCTGCGGAGGGCTGTAAAGTGTTATATAGTAGTCCTTGAACGCCGTATTAATCCCGAGTTGGGTGTTAGTTGGGGTGCCCGCCTGATCCAGAATATTCAGGATGGGATGATGAATTGGGGAGTCACGGAGAATGCGAGCTAGCAGGGGGCCGGCCCTATCCGCCTGTGTATGCTGCCTGTTCGTGTACTCTTTGTAGTCTAGGAGCCTCAGGTCTTCCAGTAGTTCCGCTTGCCTAATGCGAGCCTCCTGTAGTGGCGTGAAGGGTGCATTGGTGCCAGCTGCCTCATTTTCTAAGGGCGCAAGTGAGTTCTCCACTTCCGTCAATTGGGCAATTACTGCACGTTTCCTACCCGTCCCAGCAGCCATTGCCTCCCCCCTCAGGCAAACTTTAAAGGCGTCCCACTCCACTAGTCGGGAGCTGGCCGTGTTAGTATTTGTGGAAAAGTATGAAACTATAGTGTCAGACAGGGAGGCCCGAAATACAGAGTCCTCAAGTAGATCTGGAGATAGTCTCCAAGTTGGGATGGGGGTCAAACGCCTACCCCACTGCCAGGTGAGTTCTACAGGACTGTGGTCAGACAGAGTTTTCCCCATGTGTTGGGTTCGGACTATGGAAGCCGCTAGGGAACGGGAACAGAAAATGTGGTCGATTCTGGTATGGAGCTGGTGGGGTGGTGAAAAAAAGGTATATTCCCTGTCTCGTGGATGTACACTACGCCACGCGTCTGTCAGATCCCATCCCTCGGACCATCTCGCTAAAACCTCTGCCTGTTTTTTGCTCTCAGCCGCCTGCAAAGGGGGATGTGACCTATCCAAAGCAACATCAAGCACAGCATTAAAGTCCCCTCCAATCAACAATCTATGATCCGCCCAGTCTGCAAGGACCCCGTTCACTGTCAACAAGAACTCCGCCTGATTCGAGTTCGGCGAGTACACACACCCAAACACAATAGCCTCCCCGTCCAGCAGCCCCCGCACAAATACATAGCGCCCCTCAGTATCGATTCTGTGCTCCAGTAACTGGAAAGGGACAGAGCCGCGGAACCAGATCGCCGCCCCCCTGGAGAACGCAGAATAGGAGGTAGCAAAGAGCTGTCCCCTCCATTTCTTCCGGAGTTTCATGTTCTCAGCAGCGTTCAAATGCGTCTCTTGGAGGCAAGCAATCTGTGTCCCCCTGCGGTTAAGTTGGGCTAATATCCTATGGCGTTTATGAACCGCCCCCATGCCACGCACGTTCCAAGTGCACATTTGGTATTTATTAAGCGGCCCCATTTCCATCTATGAGACTCAGCCGGATGATAAACCCGGGTACCCATGGTAGTCCGGTTCCGTGAAAGGATGAGAGTGTCTTACAACCCTGGATTCCCTGAACAAAAGGGTTCCCAGGCAAACGTGCCCGAGATCCAAACCATGGTGCCCAACGTGGGCACAAGTCAGTTAAGTTTGTATGCATCTCGGGGGTGACAGGCCTCTGTCAGTAGTCTCTCTCTCTACGGCCTGTATTAGTTCAACAGCCCACCCAGAGATAGGTCCCTCATGCAACCCACCGCCTACCATACAAGTGGGGGGGGAGACAGTCATACGTTACCACCCGGAGGGGAGCATACTTGCAGCAGTTCAGAACTCCTCCGCCATCTGGGCTGTGACCTTCGGGAAGAGCGGCAAGCTGTCGACCGAACCAGACACCTCAGTACGGGTGCCAGTGGAGATGGTGTGTCTGTCTGCAGCTGCTACCGCGTCGTGCGCTGCCAAGGCCTCCTCCGTTAGCCGTTGTCGCTGTAATGAAGATGGGTGTCTGCCTGTGAGGGCACCGGAATGGTGCGGCTGCGCTGGTACACCCTGGGAAGAGTGTTGTCCCGGGCTGGGGCCTTTGTCCTGTCGAGTCGGAGGGTTTCCACGGTTTTCGCCCTGGCGATCTTCAAACGGGTCCTGTGAGGCCGGCGGTGAGAGGGTGACTTCCATCCATTCTTCTGCCTCTTCTGGCGAATCAAAGAAGTGGGATCTGTTTGCGTGCAGAATTTTGAGCCGTGCAGGGAACAGGAGCGCATATTTCATGTTTCTGTCTCTTAGTTTGCGTTTTACATTCATGAAGGTGGACCTGGCACGCTGTACTGTAGGAGTGAAATCAGGGTAGACCGAGACGTTCTTGTCCTCAAAACGTATCGGCGCCTTCTCCCTGGCTGCCCGCAGGACAGCGTCACGATCCTTGTAGTGAAGGAGGCGTGCGATAAGAGGACGAGGGGGTGCTCCAGGTTTGGGGGGCCGCGGCGGCATCCTGTGTGCCCGTTCCACACTATAGAGGGCAGTGAGATCTTCTTGGCCCACCAACTGCCGCAGCCAGTCTTCCACAAATTGGGTAGGGTTCCTCCCCTCGCTTCTTTCCGGAATACCTAGGATGCGGACGTTGTTGCGGCGGGCCCGCCCTTCGGCATCGTCCACCCTATCCCACAGTTGTTTAAGTTGTTTCTCCACACCTTCCAACTTAGTGGAGTGTTCCGTCTGTTGCGGTACAAGGTCATTCAGTGTGATCTTTTGTTCCGCTACCCGTTCTGCCAGTTTGTTGTGATCAGCCCTTAATAATGATAGTCCCGTCGCCATAGTATCTATACGTGATTCCAAGGCTTCGCGCGTCGCGCGTATCTCGTTTAGGATGAGGTCCAATTTTGCATCTTGGGAGTCCCTTCCGGTCGGCGGGATGATGTCCGCATTGGAAGAGGCCAGTGGGTCTTCAGAGCCCGTGGATTGCACGTCCATCGCGGCTCCCTGGCCATGGGCCCTGCCTCTGGGCTTGCCCATGGATCTCGTGTGCAGGGTGACGCAGCAGTGGATACCTCTGGACGCCGCTGCCTGCTCCGGAGACCAACCAATACGCAGTCCACGGCCACCGGGGATACAGGATGTAGTGGTCAAAGAGGGCAGAGCGTATATATAGTCTATGCGCGCTGCACTGTAGTTGGGGTGCTTGTAAGTCTACTGGGGGCAGCAGACAGTCGTCTCCCCTGCTTCCAGGGAGTAGAAGAATAGGGACCGTGTGGCCCTAGGTGTTGTTAGGCACGACTCGAAATCCTGAACAGGAGCGTGATGAGCAGCTATGCTGGGAGTATATGGCCAGGCGGTATTGCTCACGTCGCACTTCCACGCAACGAGCCGGCGCGGGTCCTCCGGCCCTCAGTGGTGTGTCCTACCTTGTAAAATGTCCGGTCCGGGGGGAGCAACACCTCGGTTTAAGGCCCCGTCTCACCTTCAGGGCGCCGAGGGTACTGCCCGGCTGTGCTGGCAAAATGGCGCCGGAGGCAGTCAATATACCACAGCCCCGGTGTACTCAGAAAGGTCCAGTCAGGGTCGGGCACTCCGGTCCGCTGGCCCAGGGAGCGGCAGCACTGTATCTGCAGGCTCAACCAGAGTTGCCGAGGGCAGACGCCGCAAGGACGAAGGGCGAGCCGGCAAACCAATCCGGTGAGGTTCCCGCGCGTCCCGCAGGCCTCACAGCAGGGAAGCTGGAAGGTGCGCAGTGTTGGAAGGCAGGCAGCAGGGCCACGGACATGTGAGGGTGTCCGTGCGTGCTCCGGAGCCTCCGCTGAAGTCCACAGTCACTTCTGATCAGGGGCCCTGTCTGGACCGCGCTGATGGTGCAGTGCGAGTCGGGCAGGCCACCCAATTGAGCCCGGGGCTCCGCCTCGTCCCGAAGGCCGCTGCAAGGGCCGGTGACGCAGCGGTCTCGCGCTGCTGGCCGAGTGTAATAACACCTCACCGCTGCTTTCAGCACCCCCCCGGGGGCTTCCGGAGTAGAAATCAGATGGGCTGCCGTACGGGGCTGCAGGATATATCGCTAGTATTTTTGGGCTGTGGACGGAGCTCTGGAACTACGCGTCCACCATCTTCGGCTCCAGGCCACGCCCCCATGCACACACGTACACGACAGCCATTTTAGGTATCATGGTCTCCTTGTTCACGATCGACCATCGGCACACTTCCCTGACCCTGCAAGCTTCCCCCATGCACCCTGACCGCCCCGCTCTCACATGCACAAGTCACGAGCCCTCCCTTCCCGCATGACTCTGTCTCTGAGAATCACACCCCGTGCCTGACCAACACCTCCTTTCCTTCCGTGAATACCCCTCTTCTGATAAACCCTTTTCTCTACGTTCGATTTTCCACACTGACCCTTCCTTTCATGAATATCTCTCCTTTGATGACCTCTTCCTCTGAACCTAATTGTCCACATGGACCGCTGGTCATCCCTTAGCCTGAGGATACAGTTTATTGCCCACTACTGTATGCACTCGCCTCTCTTGAAAGGAGCCACTATTGATCATGACCACCCCACCCCCTGAGATTCGATCAGGCGCACACATTCCAAAGGAATCAGCAGAACACTCAGCTGCGTGACAGCCCCTCCTATTGTATGGAGGATAAGGGCCCCTACTGTAGCCACGTGTTGGAATATCTTCACACTTCACAATGTCTTGATTGTAATGAAGGATGTGCGTGCCATAAAACCTGTGTATAAAAGACGAAGCCTCAGAGAAACTTGTTAGAGCACCTCCCGAAGACACTATGCGAGTGTCCCAAATGACATGCTCTCCTCATGAGAAATAAAACTCTATTCTTGTTTTCCTACTTCCAGTGCCCGTCTCTTCATTTGGTAATTATTTACGATGGAAACTAAGAGGCGCCTTGCGCCAGCAGCCTGGGCATCCGGTTCGTTATGGGCTGACTTTTCTACAATTGGCGTCCCAACGCGGGGTCCATCAGCGACATGAGGTCCGGTAAGAGAGGTCCAGACGATGGGGTGAACATCTAAATGATTGGAGTATACCTGCCTTGAGAGGGCCCTCGTCCGGCTGCCGATTGAATGAACTTCACCGATTCCGAACGGACCTCTCTCAAGTGACCTATTGTCCTGACTGGAATCCCACAGGAATGCTGCGGTAAAAACATGGAGAAAGAGAACGATCGGGCGCTGGAAAAAGGAAGGCGAAGAACTGTCCACATGGTCCGGTCCGGGTAAGGTCGTGACACACGACAAATTGCGAAATTGATTGATTGATTGTTTGAAAATACTAGTATTACTCACTTTATTGTCTCTGAGAGATTCTCTATTTGCAAACAAGCACAGAGTCGCCATACTCTGTTTAGTCTTTGCAGATAGTGAAGGATAGGTAATGCAGACTTTTGTCCCCATTGTAATCCGTCATACCTATTTTTCTCCCCATTGATTGATTGTTTGAATCGAGCATTGAATTGTTCGAAGTTGGTTCTCTTAAGGATCATTCTCTGCCTACAAACGGGGAAGAATAGGAATATTCTCTCTCCCTTTGCAGATAGTGAAGGGTAGGTAACGCAGGCTTTTGCCCCCAATTGTAACCCGTCATGCCTATTTCGTTCCTCATTGATTGATTGTTTGTCCGAACATTGACTGTTTGGAAATTGGTTCTTTTTCTTGGAGGTATTCCCTGTTTGCAAATAACGTAGGAAAATCTTTGCAAGTAGTGAAGGGTAGGTAATGCGGACCTTTGTCCCCCGTTGTAATCTGTCATGCCTATCTACTCCCCACTGATTGATACGCCAGTTTCACCCGGACCATTTACTAGAGGTAGGTCATCTGGCCCGACCAGAGAGCACCCCTAGTGAAAAGGACATATACAATAATAACGAAGTGATCACTGTATCCTGTTAACAGAAACTTTAGCATGAAACAACCTGGAAAGAAAGGAATAGACGAAATCAGTAGGCCACTGATGAACTTTTTATTAAATAACGAACAAGGAAACAATAACAATACTTAATGATAAAACCTATTATTGTCCTAGAAACAAGAAACGTTAGAAATAAGCCCGTAATAAGAAACCTGAAAATTATAAGAGAAGCCAAGCTTGACATTGCGACGGCCATGAGGCAACGAGGCTTCACCGCCCCTCACTGCTCCAAACATGTCTGTCCCACCGCCTGCCACGCCCAAATAACGGTAACCTGGGAAAGATACAAGTCAGCAGACATCCGCCCCCATTCTGGAAACTTCCAAAGTGCAACAGGTTTACGGCTACGCCCAGCAACACATGTAGGGCGGGTCCTGCTGCCAACCGTCGGCCGGAGATCATAAGAGGCCGATGCCGACGGGATCCGGCCGCGGTGGCTGCTACGACAACACTGGAGAGTTGCAGGGGGGGGAATGTCCATGTCCTCGACCCCCCCTCTCTCTCCCAGTCTGGACCGGCTTCCATGGGAGGTCTGGGGGTGGAGAGGCCGCTACGCCAACAGCCCGAAGGCGGCGCCGCACGCCAAGGCCTGTCCCCAGGATGGACTAAGGGACCCGTTCCTGGGGCCGTAGAAAAAAAAGCGTCCGGCCACCATCAACCAGAGGCCCGGCCCGAAAGCATGCCAGGCGCCACTTCTTTCTTGTATAATGGCTGCGACAACCCTGGGGGGGGATGTCTTGCACATGCCTCCGACCCCCCCCCCTCGTCCTCATCGCCTGGTCCGGCCATAACAAATGTCAAGCGAGACGCCGTGGGGTGCACTGGGAGGGAGAGACGGTGCGAACAAGCCTCTCCCACCTCCCCAGGTGGAGGCTCCCCAGCTGCACCCTAGGCGCTCCACGCGCCCTGAAAAAGGGTTCATCCACTGTGGCGAATGCTGCGACACCTCGCCCGGCAGGTTGGAGCCCGTCCGCTCATTTGACCCCGCGATCGCCGGTAGCTGCCGAACTCTCAACATGGCGGTCGACCTTGCAAGAGCGGGCCCAGCATGAAGGAATGGCCCGGTCACTTGTTGACTCCACCATCATAAAAGTTCTCCACGACCTTGAAGATTCTAGAGGAGCCGCGGGAGTCCCCGACCCCCGCAGATACCCCCGATGGGGAATGACTGCCATGATTGCCCACGGAACGATGGAAATGTAGCCGCAGGACGTCGGCGCTCCCATGCTGGCGCCAGCCTCAGTTTGAATGACTAGAATCCTGCAGACTACAGTTCGGATCAGTTCCGGTGAAAACCCAGTATGACCCGGTAGGAAAAATTGTTGCCTCCCTCCCCTTTTTTTTGACTGATAGTTCAGACCGCCGATCCTTTCTTTTGCCCTTTAACGGAACTTTTGGACTGCCAAAAGAAGCTCTGGGCCAACCGCGAGTTAGTGGAGATTTAGACTATGCCTGGATCTGCCTGACTGCACCCAAAATGGCGCCGATGCAAATGAAACTTTCAACTCCTTGTTGTACCCCGATTGTTCAGCCCTGGTGTCATGAGATATATATATGCAGGTTTTTTTAACCACATGAATTGATATAGGATGTGTACTGATTATATGTTCGGACAATTAATTGATTCAGGATGTGTACTGTCAGTTCGGGAAATGAATTGATATGGGATGGGTACTGGTTATATGTTCGGACAATGAATTGATATTGGATGGGTACTGATTATGTGTTCAGACGGTAAATTGACATCAGATGGGTAGTAATTGAACATTCGGACAATGAATTGTTGTTAAGTTTGGCGCATCATGATTATTGAAAATTGGAAGCCCAACACTCATGACACTCGCTCACACTGAAGTCTTGACATGATTTTATTGCACTTGTCGCACTTTTTATTATGAAATAAACGACCACCGACTCCATTAAAGTTTTCTGCTAATAAGTATCCCCACATATAACAGTTCCAGCCTGCTCCGTGGCCGGCCCATGGGGTTGTAGGCCCATATTTATGCACCGACATTGTTATTAAAGATTTTTGGAAAGAGCAAACGTAGTTGTCACGCGTGAATTAGTAAGTTTCGAATAAATGACCACTGTTTAAGGATTAAAAAGTATAGTACGCAGAGATACTGCAAAAATGAATGGTACAGGTTTTTGTTGTATGTACTTTGCACATTTTTGTACAGCTTAAAGCAACCGCTAAAAGACCCTGGAATTCAGTCTATACTTTATATGCTACCGGTATCAGAAAAATTGTGTTAAAATGCCCCTAGGTCGCTCCGAAGGAGTGCCATCTGGTCTTCCTACATACGATCCGTAATACCACACTTGGGTGACCTATGCTATCCACCGGCTTCCGATAATCATCTCTCCCACACTAAAAGGTTCATCTGGGCTCAAATGCCGAATTGGCAAGAGCTGCGTTCCGGGGAGATAGACCGCGTATGTAGTAAGTAAAAGCCTTTTCGGGTTTATGCGCGCTGATGTATTCTTAACTGCTGCCCCCGCCCCCTTCTTTTTCCCTCTTTTCTGCAGGTCACGTTGGAACATCGGTTAAAAATACGAAAAAAGAAAATGGTGATCTAACGGACGAAGAGACGGGATAAAGGCGTTCGATTATGGTGCCCACGCACTCCGAATAATACAAACCTAAACTAATGTGCACACATGATTAAACCCTCCACACTTAACTAAATAGGGAAAGTTTAAGGAAAATTCCGAGGTAAGGATTACACAAGTACCCTCCGACGGGAGGACTAGGAATATTGCTGATACTTAAAGACCTACTACCTCCTTTTCGCATCCTCATAGACAAGTAACTAAAAGCTGCCCCATTGTTCTCCAACTGACACCAACTGTTGTCTCAGCCTGGAAACACATTTGCTAAAATGACTCGAAAATACCGCCGTGAGCATTAGCCCGACCAGGTCAGTTCATGACCAATTGCCAACGGCGTAAGTATGTACAATCAAAGCCACCAGTAAGGGCAGCCGACGAATAAAAGAGAAGAAAAAGGTAAAAAGAGCTTAGGATGACAAGGATGCACAGCATACAGAAAAGGATAATTTTGGCCAATAACTGTTTTATGTTTTGTCTTGGATTTTTGTATAATACATGTACTGTCTTCCCCGTCTGAGTTTGTGTGTACGTGATGTATGGATCTACGTCATCCCTCCGCTTGTGAATCCGTGTTACTTAACCCCTGGTGTTCTGTGTTGTGCGCGCACTGAATGGCCCATTATTGTACACGTCTCTCTCTCCTTCTCTCTCCATGTCATACGTGTACCGAATGGACCGTTTAGGGTGCGGTCTCTCTCTCTCTCTCTCTCTCTCTCTCTCTCTCTCTCTCTCTCTCTCTCTCTCTCTCTCTCTCTCTCTTCTCTCTTCTCTCTCTCTCTCTCTCTCTCTCTCTCTCTCTCTCTTCTCTCTCTCTCTCTCTCTCCTTCTCTCTCTCTCTCTCTCTCTCTCTTCTCTCTCTCTCTCTCTCTCTCTCTCTCTCTCTCTCTCTCTCTCTCTCTCCTCTCTCTCTCTCTCTCTCTCTCTCTCTCTCTCTCTCTCTCTCTCTCTCTCTCTCTCTCTCTCTCTCTCTCTCTCTCCTCTCTCTCTCTCTCTCTCTCTCTCTCTCTCTCTCTCTCTCTCTCTCTCTCTCTCTCTCTCTCTCTCTCTCTCTCTCTCTCTCTCTCTCTCTCTCTCTCTCTCTCTCTCTCTCTCTCTCTTCAAGCCCCTGTTTCCTCTTTCCTTGTATGATGACGTTGTACCCCTCGGCACAAAACATAATTGGGTTTCCTCGAACGCAAAGGTGTTCAGCAAAATTGACCAAAACCAAAAACGAATTGTGACTTGCCATATTACTACCTCTCCTTTCTGCAAAACGATAGAACCCGAGTTGGTAATGAAGGAAAGGACAGGTAAGACGATGGACGTCCCCTAATCTGGCCTTTTATAAGGGAACTATAACGTCAATGGTCTTCTGTTTCTCAGTTCGTTAGAAATGCGATCCCCAATGCCCCGATTGCCCCACCCCCCTGCACCTAAGTGCGGATGTCCAGAGTACCCCACTTCCCCCGATCGACCCCAGCTCCCTGTCCAAAGCACCCACACGCCCCCGATTAACCCTAGCCTCATGTCAGCTACCCACGAAACGTAATTGATGACCTTGATTAACGGTCATTCCCCAGGAAAGCCATGTTTAACATCTGCCCCCTCCCCTTCTTCATGACGATAACGCCCCTGCTTGCAAGAGTTAGCAGACCCCGAAGGGAAGTGTAAGACTGTCAGTACCTGGGTTACAATGAAAAAGGGCGAGTCTCTACATAGGGGCTCGAGTTTTGAGTAATGAGATAATACACCATGTATAAAAGTCCAATTCCTCTCACCATACATCGCGCATGAACGCCACACAGGTCCATGAAATCAATAACAATGCACTCCTACAGACTCCATAAGTGACGACTTCTGACTGTGATCGATGAACATATCCCCCACCTACGCAGGATTGGGGACGGAATTGAGATGTATAAATGTCTTCTCCTGCCAGTTTTTCTAAAAACTTGTTTTCTACCCATTCAAAGATACAATCACCGGAGGAGAGGAGCTGGACGTAACGCACAGCCTGGCCACAGATCATGGAGCACGTGTGACCACAACCAAAGGTGGAACTGCAGAGCAACGAGACGCGGGACGAGGCATAACTTTCAAACTCAGCAGATGGAGGAATGAAGGGCTGCCTTGAAGCCCTCGACTCGCTGACCCACTCGTGCCTGAAGTCCCCCGTCCCCTTTTGAGTCCGACTGTTGGGCTTGCCTGCTCATTGTCCTTTGCTCCCTTGGTCCCTTGGTGTGTTCAAAGATCTGGCCCCACTCCGCCCTCTCTTCCCTCGATTATCCTACAAACTCACCCTTTTCGCATAAACTTTTGACTATAGAATGAGGTTTTGCCACGGAAAAAGAAAAGACACGCAGGTGCCCAGCTTGAGGCACCCCTAAGAAAATAAGTTAGGAAACAGGACTGAGATCTAACAGCAGAGGACTGATCGCACCCTGCAACGTGTAAGGATGAATCCGAGCTGGACCTATAGCTCCACCGCCGGTGCTCAGCAGCGCCAACAAAAGAAGAACGGACTCTGTTAAAAGACATTGCGACAAAGACCCTCCCCCTTTCCAGAACTTTCTACTCACCCCTTGACTAATTGCTTGTATCGAATTGAATTCCTATTGCCTTCTAAAATGCTTCATCGGTCACTCATTAGTTTTTCAAAAGTCTCTTATAGTACTGACAAGGCTCGAAGGTATCAGAGCATTTTTCCTGTATGTTGATGTCACTGGAGAGAAAATGTGAACCTGATTTTTAATGTGTCGGAACATTCTTCCTTGATTCTACACCGACTAAACATTATGCCGATCTCTAGGCTTGTATGAAGAACCCAACAAATGTAAATTAACATGTAGTGCATTCTGCCTATCGCATCGACTATGTAGAAATTGAACTTGCTTATGTAAAAAAGCGGCGACTGTTGAAAATAGCAATGTGTATGTACATAAGCGGCGTTCATTTGTGTTCACTGTACCCCTTTTTGTAAGCAGAACGGATATCGCTAAAACACTGACTGTGTTATCCCGCTAGCATAGACCCATGCACACACGTACACGACAGCCATTTTAGGTATCATGGTCTCCTTGTTCACGATCGACCATCGGCACACTTCCCTGACCCTGCAAGCTTCACTCATGCACCCTGACCGCCCCGCTCTCACATGCACAAGTCACGAGCCCTCCCTTCCCGCATGACTCTGTCTCTGAGAATCACACCCCGCGCCTGACCAACACCTCCTTTCCTTCCGTGAATACCCCTCTTCTGATAAACCCTTTTCTCTACGCTCGATTTTCCACACTGACCCTTCCTTTCATGAATATCTCTCCTTTGATGACCTCTTCCTCTGAACCTAATTGTCCACATGGACCGCTGGTCATCCCTTAGCCTGAGGATACAGTTTATTGCCCACTACTGTATGCACTCGCCTCTCTTGAAAGGAGCCACTATTGATCATGACCACCCCACCCCCTGAGATTCGATCAGGCGCACACATTCCAAAGGAATCAGCAGAACACTCAGCTGCGTGACAGGCCCTCCTATTGTATGGAGGATAAGGGCCCCTACTGTAGCCACGTGTTGGAATATCTTCACACTTCACAATGTCTTGATTGTAATGAAGGATGTGTGTGCCATAAAACCTGTGTATAAAAGACGAAGCCTCAGAGAAACAAGTTAGAGCACCTCCCGAAGACACTATGCGAGTGTCCCAAATGACATGCTCTCCTCATGAGAAATAAAACTCTATTCTTGTTTTCCTACTTCCAGTGCCCGTCTCTTCATTTGGTAATTATTTACGATGGAAACTAAGAGGCGCCTTGCGCCAGCAGCCTGGGCATCCGGTTCGTTATGGGCTGACTTTTCCACACCGCGACAGACCCTTATCCATGAGCGCCAGCATGAACCTTACCACCTGATCCTCGCGCCGCCACCTGTCCCCTTGCCTCACCGCACCTGACCGCAGGAATTCCTCCCATGCCAGCTCGTAAGCCTTCCATGTAGACACAGCGACCGACGCCTTCACCAACTGAAAGACCCGGCCTCGCCCACCGACCACAGGTCCTCTGGCACCGGCGTCCTGAAATCCTCCGCTGTCGTGGCTAGCCCATGGAACCTCTCCCACTGCAAACGAGACAAAGCATCGGCAATGTCATTGTCCACGCCCGGTACGTGGCGCGCCTGAAACAGTATGTCATTCTCCAAGCAGCGCAGCACAAACACCCTCATCAATTTCAGCACCTGTGAGTCCCGAGCCGACTGCCTGTTCACCACCTGCACGACAGCCATGTTGTCCACTCGAAATAACACGCGCTTGTGCGCCAACGCCCCTGCCCACACCGTGACTGCCACCACCAACGGGAACAACTCCAAGAACGCGATGCTCCTCCCACCTGCCTGCCAATGCACCGGCCACTGCTCCGCACACCACTTTCCGTCCCAATACAGCCCGAATCCGCCGCCGCCCGCCGCATCCGAGTACATGGTGACATCCCACTCCCAGTCCTCCGCCGGCGCCATCAGTACACCATTGAACCGCTCCAGGAACGCCCGCCACATGCGCAGATCCTCCTTCATACCCGCGGAAGGAAAGGCGCACATGGTGATGGGGCAAAGGCAAACCGGACAACGCCAAACCCAGCCGCCGGCAGAACGTTCGGCCCGCCCGTACCACGCGGCATGCAAAATTCAAATGCCCCAACAACACCTGCACCTCCCGTACTGTCACTTTCCTCCTAGACAACACTCCATCCACCAAAACCAACATCGCAGACCTCTTATCTTCCGGTAGGTGTGCTTCCATGGCGACCGAGTCGAGCTCGATACCGAGAAAGGACAACACCGTACTGGGACCGTACGTCTTCTCTGGCGCCAGGGGAACCCCAAATTCCCCCATCAACCCGGCCAAACCATCCAGCAGCCGCTGACAGTCCTCCGCACCGGGCCGCCCCACCAGGAAAAAGTCATCCAGACAGTGCGTCACTGACTCCGAGCCTGTGCGCCTGGAAAAGACCCACTGTAGGAATGAGCTAAAACGCTCGAACAGCGCCCATGAAATGGAGCACCCCATCGGCAGCGCCTTATCCACAAAGATGAGACCTTGGAACTGGATCCCCAGCAACTGGTGATCCGCCGGGTGCACCGGAAGGAGCCGGAAGGCCGACTTGACGTCGCATTTTGCCATCAGCGCGCCCCGTCCTGCCGTCGCAACAAGCCGCCGCGCCACGTCCACCGACGAGTAAGTCACCGACGCCAACTCCGCCGAAATGTAGGCATTGACTGACTCCCCCTCCGGCCAGGACAAGTGCTGTATCAGTCGGAACTGCCCCTCCTCCTTCTTGGGCACCACCCCGATGGGCGAAATTATCAAGCCCGGCATCGGCGGCACCGTGAAGGGACCCGCCATCCGACCCTCCCTGACCTCCTTGAACAGTTTCTCCCTCACCACGCCCTTGTGTGCGTTCACCGATTTCAGATTGTCCGCCCAGCGAGCAATCCGAGGGCCCTCGTACCCCAACTGAAAACCCTCCCGGAAACCACGACGCAGCACTGCAGCATCCTCCGCCCGCGGATACGCCGCCAACCAGGGCTCCATCCGCTCGATCCTAACCGGCGTACGAGCCTTTGCCCAGAGCCCCGGTTCCCCCCCTCTACCCCCCCCCTGCCCCCCCCCCCCCCCGGCCCCCTCTGGCAGGAGCACCTCCCTGCGCGGGAAGCTGCCCCAGTGGGCCCCCGAGCCCCCAACAACGCAGCACTGGGTGGTTCCGTCCGCACGACGAGCACTCGTGCCGGAAACGGCAAGCCGCCCACCCGCAGGCCCCCCTATTAAAGTCCCAGCAGGCCCCGACTGCGGCCTGGCTGCCAGAGGCTCCCAGTCCCACCCCCCCCGGGTGGGGCGAGCCGCAAAGGGGGGAGACGCCAGCGGCAAACCGCTTGCTGTGTAGATGGTGCAGCCAAACTTGGCCCCTCCCATCGTCTGCTGGTACAGGTCCGAATCCAGCTCCCCCCATTGCGCTTCCGGGTCCCCCGCCATGCGCGCCCGGAATTCCTCGTCGCAGTGGGACCACGCATACCCACCATAGGTCACCTGCGCCCTCCGCACCACATCCATGTATTTAAACAGCGCGACGCACCGGTCCGGGAACTTCTCGCAATACACGCTCGCGTATATGAGGAAAGCTGCTGACCAGTTGTCCAGCGTCAGGGGCACCTTTGGGCGCCTCGCTAACTCCTGCTCTTCCTCCTTTGACCCCTCCTTAGACGTCAACTCCCTGTGCAGCAGCTTCAAGATATCAATGTATTCCCCCTTCCAAATCTTCTCCTTCGTCGCCGCCGAAAGGTGGGCACCCAGCGGCTTGGTCAGCCCCATGTACGGCAACTTCCGCACCGGAACCACACAACTCTCCTTTCCTCCCCCTGCCGCCTCCTTTTCACCCGCCGCTGCTGCCCCGCCGCCCGCGCTGGCCCCCCCCGCCCGGCGCCGCACCGTCCGAGCCAACCCCCACGTCCTGCACATACCGACCCCGCACCAGCCGCCACCCATCCTCCCCATCGCCCCCGACCCCACTGAAACCTGCACACAACGCCTCTTGGCACCCCCCTCACCGTCACCTGTCTTACCTGGCGTCAAGGTCGGCGTCCTTGCTGGATCCCGCCACCTAACCAGCTGAGCTGAGGGGGCCGTCACTCTGGGCGCTTCCTGCCTTGCTGGCACCTGCAATACACTTCCAACAACGTTACCAGCCCCCCGTCCTCCCGAAGCTCCCCTTCCTCCTCCGACTCTTCAATAGCCGGCTCCACACCACTCCGGCCCCCCACTTGGGGTTCCAGCCGGCTCAAACCCGCTCTTTCCCGACACACCCGCATCAAATCCATCAGGTCCACACTCGCCCTTCCATCCTCCGCACTCGCATTCAGATCAGAGATATGCAAATCCATCCTCGCTCCCCTACCCCCGGCGGCCGTAAAGACCCTTCGGGGCGGGGCTGGCGGAGACGCACCGCGCCTCCATTCGCCATGTTCATGAAGTAGGTCCCTCGCTGGAGCACGGCCGTCCGCACCAAACAGAGCCGGCCCATCCACTCGGTGGGTGCGAGCCGCATGCTGCTCCCCCGAGCGCCTCGCAAACAGCTCCTGCCAAGGAAAAAAGGTGGAGTCCAGCATGCCAGGGTAAAAACCACTCCCGTCCCCCCCCACGCGCCACCCCCTCCCCGACTACCCCACCCCATCGCCCCTCCCCTCCCCCAAACCGCCGAATGACCACCGCGCCGCGACGGGACTCCACTGCCCCCCAGGTCCCATCCCCCTTCCCCGGTCCAGCCCCCCGGCCCACCCCATCCCCCATAACACCAACTCGGCCCTGCACCTCCCCCGTGTCCAGGACCCCCCCCCCCAAGCTGCACCCCTGCTCCCCACCCCTTCCCCGAAACCTGCCCACTGCCCGCCGCCGCCCCCGCCCCCTCGCCGCCCCCCACCACGCCTCCCCTACCCCCACCGACTCCCCCACTGTTACCCGACCCACCCCTCCCACTGGACACGACGCCACCTCCACGCCCTTCCCCCACCGCCTCCAATCCGCCACGCCCCTCCACCCGGCCCCTCCCTCCACCCCTCCCCCGCATCCCCGGGGACTCCGAGCCGCCCCGACGCCCGCCCCCCCCTCCTCCGCCGAAGACGGGCTCCAGTCCAGCTCCGTGTCTGCCTCCCTCCTCCCCCCACCTCCTCCTCCACATCGGTCTCCTCGATCAGTAGAGGGGAAACCGCCCCCCCATCCTCCCCTTCCGGCTGACCCCCGAGCTCCACGTTCCTCGAACCCCCTCCATCCCCTGCCCCCCTCCCCCCCCACCTCAGGCTCCACTCTATCCTCTGGCACCCGCCCCCCCTCACCCCTGCACCCACCCTCCCCCGGATCGGCTGCCTGTACCCCTCCACTCACCCCCTCCTCCCCCTCCCCCTGTCCCCCCAGTTCCAACCCTACCTTGCGGGCCGCCCCCGCCCCTCCCCCCACCTCCTCCACAAAAACCAGGGGCTGTTTTCTCCCCTTCCGCCCGGTCCGCTTTGTGCCACCCTGTTTTCGGCCCCGTGGCGCCGCCTCAGTAAGCCGTGCACTGCCCCTCGCGCCCCCGCCCCCCCTCCCTCCCCGCAAAGCCGGCCGCAGCCGTGACCGCGGCGGATCACAAGCCTTACCTTGAGGCCGGGCCGCAGAACGTCCATGCGGCCCGCCTCACGCAACAGCCGCAGTGCCTCCGCCACGCACGGGTCATCGCCCTCCACCATCACGCCACCAAATACCGCGAAAGCACAGCGCACCACACGCTCACCGCAGCAACCGCCTCTGCACTTCTGCAAAATTTCGCAGAAAGGGCCCGAACCACCACTTAAGCCCGTTACTACTACTGCCAAAATCACCACAAAAAACCGTCGACCCTGGCTGCTGTGTCACTGCACCACAAACAGTGTGCAGTGACACAAAATGGCAGGTTAAGTACCTGGCCAGCCCAAAGGCAGCCCAAAAACCCCCAACCAGCCCAACCAGCCCAAAGAACACCAGCTACGGCGAGACCCGAGAGTCATGCTACCTATCCCCCCCCCTCCTCTGGTGCCCCAAACTTCCCCGGGGGGCGAGCCTCCCGCTGGTCGGCCACCCCCCCAAATCCCCATTGGCAGCACCATGTTTCTGTAGTTAATATATTTTAACATAACCATGCATAAGGTGATTTCATGTACTCACAGAACAGGGGATATTTCCATCCCAACCCCTCGTGTCTGTCCACTTTTCCTCTACCTCTTTGTTCTCTACTAATGAGTACATTCCCCAGGATTCCTTCTCACCTTTTTCTCCTGCATTACTCTTTTCCCTTTTCACTAGGGGACAGATGTTCAGCCGTTTTTTGCTGTCATAAACTGGAATTCTGTGCGTTTGTGACCTCAAAATTGGTCTGTCCCATGCACAAACCTTATTTTGCGAGTCCGTAACCTATTAGCGACTCACAAAATATGGTTTGTGACTTGCTATTAGGAAAGGGTGTACCAAAGGCGTCCCTTCCTAATAGCGAGTCTAACAGCAATATATGTGCGGTCGCAAAAAACTCACAGTTTACCACCTACTTGAAGTAGGTGGTAAGCCACTTGCAAACGGGAAGGGGTTCCCATGGGACCCCTTCCCCTTTGTGAGTGTGTGCGAAAATATTTTTTAAGAGCAGGCAGTGGACCCAGGGACCACTGCCTTCCCTTAAAAAAATGAAACAAAAAGTTTTTTTAAAAAATACATCCCGTTTTCCTTTAAGAAAAACGGGCTGCATTTAAAAAAAAAACTGCTGTATTGAAAAAGCAGTCACAGACATGGTGGTCTGCTGACCCCACCATCCCTGGGAGTGCTAGTGATTCCTAATGTGGCTGCAAATAGCACCTGCCTCATGAATATTAATGAGGCAGGCAATTTGCGACCCCACTAGGAATTACTAACAGTGCCTGTGACACATTGCATTTTGCGAGTCACAAAGCGACGCAAATTGCGAGTTGCAAAATGTAAGGGTCGTACATCTGGCCCTAGGTCCTCATATCTCTTAAATTTCTCTATTTTTCCACATTTCCCCCATATCTCTACATGTGACTGTAGGTCTTGTACCCTTCTTACAATTGTCCACATATCTGTTTTTTACGTAGACTTACCATTTCATGCCAAAACTAAGATATTAGCTAACCAAGTCTGCCACTCATAATCATATTCATTGACTGTATATTCTCTAACTTGATTACAGTAATTCTCCCTTGCACATTTATAACTAAAAAGTGATACCCAAGACTATTTGGTTAGTAGCTATTCAATCTTCTCTCTTCTATATTGATAACTACATACTGATGCTTATAATTTCCCATTTACTATTTACAGAAGTGTCACTAAACCGCCAATAAACTGCTAACTGTTTACATAAGAAACAGAAAGTAATTGCCCACTTTGTAGATCACATTCCAGGGGCCCTAAAACAAAATGTCAAATAACTTATTCACTCATATGCAGTGCTTAATTTGAGCTGGTGGTTTCCGGTGCTGGGCACCAGCACTTAATTGTCAACACCAGCACTTATGACAGCTGCCACATGGTGGCACTGCATAGGTAATTTATGGATGAGCAGAACAACAGTTGTTTATTAATTTAATATGAAAACAGAACAATTGATGGACAGAATGCAGAACAATGTCATACATTCACCCCAGTACAAAGATCGGGGCCTAAATCCATCGTTTTTTGCTCACCATGCCATTTCAGTTTGGACCCAGCCATATGCAAATCAGTCTTGACGCTGCGCCCAATGGGAACAGTCCAGCACGAACTGCCAGGCCAGGTCCTCCCTGGACTGGAAACAAGCATCCTAGGACCCGTTTTGGGCTTTTTGCCCTCATCAGCCAGGATAGCTTGACTCCGGTGGCATGGACAGCACGGGACCCACGTCTGGGCATACCCGTCCCACTCGGGGTGGCAAATGCAAAACTAACAATTGATGGACAGAATGCAGAACAACGACATACATTCACCCCAGTACAGAGATCTCGGCCTAAATCCATAGTTTTTTTGCTCACCATGCCATTCCAGTTTGGACCCAACCATATGCAAATCAGTCTTGACCCTGCATCCAATGTGAACAGTTCAGCCCGAACTCCCAGGCCAGGTCCTCCCTGGACTGGAAACAAGCATCCTAGGACCGGTGGTTTCGAGCTTTCAGCACTCATCAGCCAGGATAGCTTGACTCCAGTGGCATGTAGAGCATGGGACCCACGTCTGGGCATACCCATCCCACTCGGGGTGACAAATGCAAAAAGAACAATTCATGGACAAAATGCAGAACAATGTCATACACTCACCCCAGTACAGAGATCTCGGCCTAATACCATCGTTTTTTTTCTCACCGTGCCATGTTTCCATGAGGCACAGGGTCAAGACTGATTTGCATATAGCTGGGTCTGAACTGAGGTGGCGAAGTGAGCTAATGAATGATGATGGATTCAACCCAGATCTGTGACTGAAAGTGAGTGTCTGAAAAGTTTCAACGCTCCGTCCATCATTTCCTTGTTTGCTTTGTTCGCTCTAAGTTGGCAGGGTATGCCCAGACATGGGTCCCTTGCTTACTTTACCACTGGATTCAAGCTAGCCTGGCTGATGAAGGGTGTTATCCAGAAACCGGTCCCAAGATGCTTGTTTCCGGTTCAGGGAAGACCTGGCTTGGCAGTTTGGGCTGGACTGTTCCCATGAGGCACAGGGTCAAGACTGATTTGCATATGGCTGGGATTTGACGTGGGTCCCTTGCTTACTTTGCCACTGGATTCAAGCTAGCCTGGCTGATGAAGGGTGTTACCCAGAAACCGGTCCCAGGATGCTTGTTTCCGGTTCAGGGAAGACCTGGCTTGACAGTTAAGGCTGGACTGTTCCCATGAGGCACAGGGTCAAGACTGATTTGCATATGGCTGCCCCCTCACCCCCCCCCCCGCTGACATTTGCCCAGGCCAAACAATGCAGTATATGACAGACACCAGTTGAGTAATGGGGGCCTCGGCAGAGGCATGCATCCATGGAAACACATAGCTGTGTGCGCTGCCAAAGTGAATAGATAGGCAGCATGGAAGTGTGCTATTTGATGTTCAGAACGAAGGGCTAACTTTATTGTTTCAGCTCAGAGAGTGAGGATAAACGTGTTATTCTCCCTGTTAAATCAATGTTATGTTGTAAACAGTTTAACATTTTAATGGAAACACACCAAAATTGTAGTCTGCTCAGGATAACAATTGAATTTAAAAATGGAATTGTGCTGTAAAGGTATGACCTGATGCACACCACAACATGGAAAACCAATTAACAAATGTAAAAAAAAAAACCTTGGGAGAGATTTCAATATGTCGCTTTAGGTTGTGTATTGCTCAGAATAAGCTGTCCTTTCCTAAAGGCTGGGTCAGTAGTATGAAGCTGCCCATATAATGAATTTTGTACGCAAACGTTGTTGCACTTTACTTTTTTAAATGCAGATGTACTGTGTGCTGACCTGTTCTAATGTATTTGCAAACGTTTATAACCCCACTTGTATGTACAGTGATTGGTTCCTTTTTTAAAGCTTAAAAGCAGTGTTAAGGCTTTGTAATACAGTGTTATTATAATTTAGACTTTCGATGCTCTATATGATTTAATTTTAATTTAAACTTTAATGACTAGTCATTCTCTATTTAAACTGTATGTCTCTGTTGCTTGTTATTTTGACTTTTATGGTGTATTTTGTAATTAAATTATAGTGAACTGACTGTCAACCAGTGAGCCTCTATTTCTCTGTAATGAGGACCACCACCTAATACAAAACAGCTGTGTAACTTATGGGAAGATGCCTATATATTACGTTTTATACAAAGTTTTGTAAAATAAATATGTTTACCATTAATCTATGGTGGTTTATTTGGGCAATGTTGGACACAAAGGAAGGCTTTAAAAGGCAATTACAATTAATGCTGCCCTTTAAGCTTTGCTTAACTTTATCAAAAAACATTTCTCCCTGCAGGACTGCATGCCACTCTCCTTAATATTTGACGCAAAGGAAGACAGTCAAATTGAGCCACAGAAAATAAAACAAGTGATGGAGGAACTGGGAGTTTTAATCAACGTTAAACCAAAACCAAAACAGACAAGCAAGGTCAGATATGATTTGACTCACGGTGAAAGTGTTTATGAGCGAGAAACGAATGGAGTTGCTAAGGTTCACTTTAATTACAAATCTTATCAAGCAAATTACATAATTATGTCATTTTTTTAAAGATAGAAATGTCTTATGCACTGAACAATGTGGTGTACAATGGCGCAGTATGTGCGTATGAATCAGCTACAGTTATGACGTCAAAATATTCCAACATTTCCATGTTGACGTGTGAGTGTATGACGTGAGCTACTGAATAAATGATTGCTACAGCAAGAGCCATTGTTTAGTGTGTGTTTTTCTGACAATACCTTTTTTCAGTTTGTACTTGGGACAGGTTATGTTATTTCGTATCCACTGGATACACTCAATCTCGGGTAACCCAGACACCCACTAAATTTAGAAATGAAAAATCTTTGGCGACCCACATTTTCCCTTTCATTATTATCTTGGGCGTATCAACGAATAATATTACAAAATTTAGATTAGCTGCTAGCCTGCATTGGCATACCTCAAATCAAAGATGCCATAGACCTAGATCTTAACACAAACCCAATTAATCACTAAAACACAACCAAAGGAAAGTCCACCTCAACGGCGATTGCCCCAGCAAAAACGTGCGCCGAATAGACAGGAGATATCACTATAATTTTTGCCTGCATGGTGCCTTTGCCCACATTTGTTCTTTATTCCATAGCTACAGAACAGATTTTGCAGACATGGTACTACTGGGTGGTAGTCAAGTGCATGTTTTCTTGGAGCGGGTAGGGGGTATACTGAGGGAGCAAGCATGTGGGTGCAGGCTAACAGGAAAACCGTAGTGCATGTTTCTCATCGCGTCCAGGCTGGATTACTTAAACTCTCTTTAATTGGGACATCCTGATAATCTTATTAGTAAATTACAGCTTCTTCAAAATTTGGCAGCGAGACTTTAGTTCAGCCTAACTAATTGCTGCTCCATTTCATGAAAGCGTAAAGATCTGCACTATTTGCATATTCAGAAAATAATTTAATTTAAGGTTCTATCTCACATTTATAGAGCCATACATAAATCTGGACCCTCCAGTCCGCAGAAGCTGTTAGGAGTTTTTCACCTTTCAGGTTGCTGAGATCTTCTAGCTTTTACCGCTTGCTCTCTTCTAAATTTTGTCTGACTCGAAGAGGAGGATGCTGTGCTGCAGTGTTGGAAGCAAAGTTATGGAACTAACTTCCACTGCCTCTGCGAGCCACACCAAATCGTTTAAGATTTCTGAAAGGTCTTAAAACTTGTCTCTTTTCACTCCCTTAAAGATTATAGTGAGCCACCTCTTTTTCTGTTCAGCCCTTCGGGTCCTCTTAGCACCACTTTTGTTTAGCATAGCCAAGCTTTAAAAATCCTTTTTAAATTACTTTACATTGGGAGAACATGCACTACGATGTAGTAAATTTGTGCGGGACCCTATAACTTACTGGATCCGTAGAAAGACTCACAATTAGTTCTTGTAATTCTGCGTTAGCTACAACTTAATGGTTATCTCCATGTCTGTTTCCTGGTTAATTATTGTTTCATCACAAATTAGATGTCACACCCACTTTGTTTCCCCTGTACGGTGGCTTGAAATGTACCTGGTCACAACCCATGGACATGCCGGGTAATTTGGGTGCCTAACCTTCTGCAGGGATGGTTGGTCTACTAATCTTTGGCTTCTGGCCTCATGCTATATGTTTCAGTTAGCTAGGCCACTTTCTGTTGCTGCTCAGCTGTGCTATCTGTGGTGGTTAATCTTATCAAGGTTGCCTAGCTGACTCTACTGCACATTTTGTGACACTTGCTAACTTTCAGGCATCCAGAGTGTCCTGTTTGTAAATAATAAGCAGTATACTGGTGGTTGAGTCAACATTAAGGTCTGCCAAAACATACATATTTATATATTCAGGCGTTTAATCATTGTAGCAAGTATAAGAGGCCATTCATGAACACAGACAATCTTCTTGCCATTGATCCTCAATAACATTGTGTCCTGCCTTTTTGGTCTCACTTCCTTCACTGCTTAGTATTCTGCACTTTTTTGTTTACTCAGTCTCCTGATATATCCCTTTACTGGTAGCGTTCATAACCACCAGGTAGTTGGAAGAATGCAGTTAATGTCAAACCCCAAAAATGGAAGAATGAGAAAATCATTTAAACTGCACTGGCAGGCTGATGTTTTAATACCAGTCTCTGTATGTACGTGGACACTCATGTGTCTGTGAGTATGCACATCTGTATGTGTGTCCGTGTGAGTTTATGGCGGGGCATGTGCGTTTGCCACTATAGGACTCAAGAGCTCTAGTCTTTCCTTAACCTAGGATCTTTAATCTCTCCAACAGATCAGTCAAACATAACATAAATCATGGTCTCATATTTAATTTGATTAGGGGTGATAGAGTTGGACCTGCCCTTGTGTATTATGAATAGTTTGCATCTGAATGACATACTTCTAATGCATATTTAGCTGAAAATGTGCATCTGGCTTTAATAAATAATGTTGTGATTTGACAGCTATTGAGAAAGGTATGTCCTTTGTTCCTCACAATAGACGTCTTTTTAATTATTAGAATGCATTTTGGTAATGTGAAGCCTTCAAAATCTAAGTTAACTTGCTAACTGCTATCAACCCTGCCTGCTTCCAGTTTCTTTACACATGCTAAAAATGTAATATCTTTTTCAGTCAGTCATTATCAAAGGTTTGGAAAGAAACGTTGAGAACATGTATACAGCCAGGCAGATTGTTTTGGGCCTTCAATCAATTGAGAGTATTGTGACGCCAAAGATTCACCCGGATGTGATATCACCAAGTGACGTGCTTAGTAATCACTACCTGAACATCCTGCTGCAGCAACTAAGCCTCACTGCGCCAGGTGAGTTGCACTCATTACAAAAACATTTTCAAGGCAGGATAAGTTAAAACGTCTACAAAACGAAGCTTAGTACTATTTCTTTAATATATTTTTCGTATTTTTGAAAAAGTGCAGGCAATGTGTACTGTGTGGCATTGCATTAAACAGTATATCAATATGTTAATAAAACATAAAATATAACTAACTTTGGTAAGATTAAAGGTTTAGGCAATCAACTCCGGCCTCTTAAGGCACCATCTATGAATATAACTGTGTTTTTTGCATATTATTTAAGAATATAACTGTGAAAAATTAACATAAGCTTTTTGCTGAAGTAAAATGCATGGCTGTTCCATGGTGTAGAGTGTGTATTATCACATTATTTATGAGGTAATATTCCATGACTTTAGACTACAAAATGATTTTCATTGTGTGGATTCCACTTACTGCACATTTAACTATTGTTTCCAGTCTCCAGCATTCTCTAAATGAGGGACTGGTGATCTGTTATTCACATCATCTTTACAAGCTAGCTGGTGTCGCGATCCTAGACTAGGGTTTGTCTCTTCCTGCAGTGGGTCATGGGTATCACTGTCTAGCCATCATTGATTGCTCTAATATTGGGATCCTCGATTCGCACTACCACATCAGGCCTTAAATCTGTGAGACATACAGGATTTCAATGGATTTAGGGTTCAGTACCCTGGGGTAGTGGTGGAGATGAAACATCTCTGAGATTGTTGGTAACCATTGGGGAACTCATACTCTGTCATTCATGGTCAATACTAGAGCAAGTCTAATTGGCCAGCAGGCGGTGTACGATTGTCGCGTTTTTCTTTCTTCAATTTCTCTAATTACCCTCTTCATATGCCTTCTTTTTTCACCTCCAGCCTATTTTTGTCCTGTATGCCCAGTCATTCAGTGCTTCGTTGATTGTGCTGAGCCAATCATTGATGTTAAATAGAATCACAAAAGGAGACAGGCATTTTTGGGCATCAATACATTTCTCAGTGTTTCTATGTGATACCCAGTTATAGGGTCACATACAGTTATGTGCTATTTATAGGGGAATGTCCAACCAAAACTTCATCTAACTTTTAAAATTCTTTGTTTACATTTGATTTGTTTATCGTACCTACTTGTATAGAAAGTTTTCTTGGGTTTTTGTGCATTAATAACACAGCATACTATGAATTTATCACACCATTCCACATTTATAGATTGAATAAACGTAACTGCAATTGAAATGAATTTCCTATGATATGTAGAAGTGAAGTTATTAATATGTTTTAGTTAGGCCACATGCCTATATCAAACTTCATCATGAACAAGATGACTGCCATTTACGTCATTTTCCCCTGCTTCACCCCCTACTCACATCCTTTCCCCACAGGCTCTGCTAAGCACAGTCAGGCTGAAGACCTAATGGTTTAGTTCCATTGAAGTAGTTCTGTCAGTCCTTAATCTTCTATGGTGCGGATGTGGAATTGCAACAAGTATACATAACTTCCATTCCTTCCCTGGCTTTATTAATTCACAGAAGACTTATTGTTTAATGTTTCATATTTGTTAGAAATCTCCAGGTGACATTAGCACAGGTGGTGTTGGATAATAATTTAATAAAATTGGATGCTGAAATTTATTATTCTTGTGTTCTGATTGTACCTTTGCTCACGCAATGATGATTGTATTGGATTGCTAATAATTTTATGCAAGAATTGTGTATAAAATATCCTTGATTTTAGGGGTGAGCCCGAGATTTTTTAGCTTTTCTTGGTGCTACTAGGGATGCTTTCCGACTGTTTACTGATTTTACTGCTTGTTTGGCACTTGGAGTAATTTCTGATTTTCACATACTCTGTATAACTATGCTCTTGAGAGCCTTTATGAAATTTACCCTCTACCACTCATATTTGGATTTTGTAGTAAAACCCTTTAAAACCCTTTAACTTTTCATTGAATGCAAACCCATTTATTGAGTTGTTCCATTACTTTTGAAATTGTTTTACTCCGCATAGCTGATATTTGAGGATGTGCCTTGATGCGCACTATAATCTGTGTGAGAACCAATTAAAGACAATTTTGGGATGTCATCATTTTGGGGTATGGATTTGCTCCCACACTTGTACAGGGCTGGTAAATTTACCATTCTGATTTTTCTCTGTAGATAATATAAAAGACAAATTAATATACTGATCTGCTTGTCTTATTTTCCTATTTCTTATGTTAGGAAGGCACCCATGCTCATGAGAGGGGCATAAACAATATAAGTGAAGCACAAAAGAGGAAAGAGGGAGCTATTCTGTTGCATTTCAATCAATTGATGGAGAAAGTATCTGGATTTATGAAAATAGTGAAGCCAGCTATCAAAGCCAAACTACACATGAAATTGAACGGTTTGATAATGAATATTGGCTAAGGAAGAAACGTTTTTCTCATTATCTATCTATACGCCACCATAGCGCCACATATTACATTATATTTAAAGCGGCAAAGAGAAATTACAAGGAAATTTTGAGGCAGAAGAAGTGTGAATATCAGCATGTGTTATGTGGAGAGATAAAACAAGCAGCAAACAATAAAAATACAAACATATTTGGCAATTAATACTATGAATGCCAGGAAAAAACATGTACAGTGGAATGCCATATATCTGTGTGTGATTGGCACTACCATTTTAAATCGCTTTATAATAGAGATTACCATCTTCTCCCCAAATGGGGTAGTGGTAGGATGCATTGAGATATAATATTATTTAAAACAAATTTTATAAAAATTTGTAGAGCGCAAACAGCTAACCATAAGAGGTTACCCGGCGCTAGGAGAAAGATGGAGATCAATCAAAAACCCACTACCTCAAAACATCCAGGACTTCAGCTGTATGCAAAAGGAAGACAGAGAAGTAGACTTTGTTAGGATTAACGGAAGGTCGTTACATAGCTTAGGTCCCAGGTTGGAAAATTACCGGCCTCCTGTGTGAGTCCGTTTGACTTTTGGAACTGTTCATATGGAAATGTCACTTCAACGTAAAGTGCGAGCCGGAAGATAAGGTCAAGCATGAGGGAAGGTATGTCTTACTTATTTTAGTCCATGAAGTGGAGAAGGCCATTAGGAGCCTGCACTGCAGTCAAATACAGCCCCAGGGCCAGATGCAGTTCCAGGGTATGTAAACCAATCTGACTCTGACCTTTGGTCTGAAGTGCCACATAAGGTGTTTAGTGCAATTCTTACGAAAGGGCAATAAAAAAGGTGGCAAAGCGATCCTGTAATTATGGGCCCATCCCCTTATGAGATCGTCATCTGTGGGGTGTAGGTCCAGCATATCTTGAGGTAAATATTGTTTTACCTCAACAAAATGTTCAAGTTCTAAATATTGAAGACGAAAATATCCACAAGTAATGTTATATAGGTACATATAGGTTTAATGTACTTTAGCTCCACATATACGTACACTGGTGACATATATCTTTAAGGTTCATAGATGTGGAGTAAAGAATAGCAAATCTATCCTTACCTGTATCGCTTTCCTTCTTGATAGGTTTGCTTTCGATATTGTGGTAAAATGATATTTGCATACAATATTCTGGACTACAACCTTTCTTTAATAAATTGTGTTGCCTTTCATATGTGTGATCATTCAGAGATCCTAATGAAACTATCAGTGGTTGTTAGAAAGATAGACACTGAACACCTTTTCACTCTAATACTAATGCATGCCTTCCTCTTACATCCTATTCACCCAAAATTCATAATGTTCTTGCTGGTAAAAACAGCAAAAGCACACCTAATCTAGCACGTTCCTTTCTTACAGATGGTTGAGTTACTTAATTTGGTATAATTTCACTCATTGTACATGCATCTCCTACATAATACATTCACTTATATTCTTGGACTTTTACAGTAATTCTTTAATAAACTCTTCCCTTGGCTACTTTTGTGTTTCTCATTTATTTGTGCATATCAATCTTCTCAGGTTTCTCTAATTGAGGCCATTTTACTTAATCTCTTTTAAAAATGCTTTTATACTTGACTGCTCTCCTTTAGAGCCATAACATTCCATTGATTGCTCTCTCATGTGTGCCCACTCAGTTACCCACACACACAATACTTGGTCCATGTACACATCATCCTACACAATTGTTAACACTTCCTTTATCCTATTTTCTCTCTCTGGTTCTCTATTTCACTCTCTTTGTATCCCTTCTTTAATCTCACTGCCTTTGATTTTTAAAGTTTTTATTTTAATGTTGCTTTTTACCATGAGTAATATAAAACTGCCAGCAGCAGGGCGACACATGTCCAAGCCCAGGTGTGCAAATTACAATTGTTATTAATACCATTTTATATTTATACACCATAACTGCTTGTTTAGTTTTGAGTCTATACCACTGAAGGACAATGTATGGCCTCTGCTTCTCTTAATACTCTTTCTGTTGTTGTTCTTTTTCTGTTTCTTCTCCAGCATTTTCTGTTACCACGGGATGTCTCCCACTCAATAGTAGTTCAACTCCTAGCCCCATATCTTTTGGAATTTGTAAGGGCAGCCTCTACCTTCATATATTACGTTTTTAGCCCCAATATAAAGATTCATTCCCTGCTGTTATTCCAGCTTTTTGGGGATTTAGTGAGAACCTCACATTTTTGCTTGGATCTTCTTTAGCCACAAACAATCCCAACATACAAAATGTCAACTTAGACTCTTCCAGCTTGACCTTATTGGGTATTACCAGAATCACAAATTGGGGTGTCATTGGGATATCGCTGTTAGGGAACCAGCCTAATTTCCTTGCTTTACTTGCCTATTATATCTGTACCTTATTACATCCCCAGACTGTGTGAAGGAACGTACCCTCTGCAGTGTTCCATTTTAAGCAGGTTGGGGTGCAGGCACGTCTCATTGTAAGTAGTCTGATCCTGTTATACTACATTTGATGTAGGAGTTTCATATGCATTAGCTGTAATCCTGTCTTAATTACTAATTTACGGGTGCATCAATGCTGCCTCCCGGTCAATATCCTCTAATTCCATTAGGTCGTCTTCCAATTCTGTCCTGAGATGCCTTAGCTTGGCTGGCATATTACTGATGGTGGTTTTGTGGGTCGAAGAGACCACCCCTCTGCCCAGTTCACCCTTTAACAGTCTACATTCTAGGGAGGCATATTCGGGAATCTCTGACGACACCAGGTCCTCTGTTTGTAATGCGTGTCTGAGTTGCGTGTTTTTAAATAGTTGTCTGTGGGCTAATACAAATACTTGTAGACTCTGAAAAGGTCTAATCGTGTCTTCTTCCAGGAGATCGCCCAACTTTGATATTTCAATATTGTACCATGCTTTAATTCCCTTTAAATTTAGTGACTTCCTTGAGCATTTTGCCTCACAACAGGGGTGATTCTTTTGTGAGATTATTTGTTCATTTGAGGCAATTTGTGGATTTCCTCAAGCTGCTAACAATGTCCTTGTAGCTGAAAGAAAATGTGCCTTTCTTTTGCTGCCATATAAGTAAGGAAGAAATGCGGGGTTGACCAGCATCAATCTTTCTGATCAGAAAGCCGGGTTGGCTCTCGGGGCATGTATCCAATCCTCTATGTTAATATGTTGGGTCGCCCGATTATATGCTCTGACATCATAAAGAGTGATTCCGCCACTGTAGGGACTTCTACTTGATCCTTCAGTGCTATTCTTGAAGTGCTTATTTGTGGAAGGCGCTGGGCCTCCTGTTCATGAGTGTCACCAATTTTCTGGGTTATAACTATTGTTTCCTCACCTCCCTTCTCTCCTCAGGTGCAATCCCTTCTCATTGTTAGTACAGAGTAAAGTCACAAGGGGTGGGATGGGGCACATATGCAGAGTCTCAAGAGAAATTTTCCTTACCTTAATTTACATCAGTGCCCCTCCCTGATCCCTAACACACCCAAGTATCAGTGAAATAATTAATGCTAGAGGTATAGAAAGTAGCAGGATTCTCAGCTTTCTAAAGAAGAAATAACAAGACATTAGACAAAGCTTTGTCTGGAGGAAATTCAGCATGGAACCTCAAAGATTACTATTTCATGTCAGCTAAAACAGAATGTGAAGACGTTGTAGACTGCTAATGTGTAAAGAAAGACAAAGAATGTATGGTTCCAATTTATCCTTCAATTATTTTGATAACAAAGAGAAGGTGGAAAAAATGCCAATTTTCGATCGTCTAGTGCATATTTATTAAACATGTGGGAGAACCAAAATATAGGGCATTTCCATATTTATACTCAATATGTGGTCTGATATTAGGGGTCTAAGGAGTTATAATGCCATGTACAGTTTTTGCGATCTCACATAACTCTCACTCTTCTTGCAGTTTTATACTTACATACTTCATAACATTCTTTAGTAGAGTATTATGTTAAGCATTGGTGGTTATCACTTCTTGTTTTAGAAAAAACATTCCTAGGTTTATAGATTATTTCAGGTCCTTTGAATTTCAATCTCTTTTTCAATAGAAAAAAGAAGGAGAAACTGAAAAAGGTGTCATTTGAAGAAGCAACAATATGAATAGAGAAGTCTGTGATAGTCGGATTTATAAAAAATAAATATAATTGAAATATTGAAAAAATTAAAATAATTTATTTTAATCAGAATTAATTTGTATTTAAAGGGTTTGAACACAGACACCCATAGCTATGTTTTGTTGAGGCATCTCGGTTTATTCACCTAGCTTTTAGTTTGTCACCCTAGTACACCCTTCTATGGGTTCCAGATATGCAGTGCGTCCATATGAGCCTCTTTAGTTCATACTTGTACTTCTGTAACTTATGCAAAATCTATGTGTGATGCATAAAGATGAAGGGCAAATCTTAATTTGCTTGGCCCATCCCCAAGTGAAACCAAAGGATCACCCCACCTTTCGAATGCATGGATGCTTAATGTTTGTACCCACAATCTGCACCTTTTCCGAAATAGGAATCTGCAACACCCTGTTGTGTAAGTGGCTCTGAAGGCCATTCGTACATGGAGCCAAATACCCTAACTGTAGCAACTTTGGCCAAAATAAATCAGATTCAGTCCTTTTCCCCAAAAGAGTAATAAGTAGATTTGGAACAAAATAACTAACTGACAGAAAAGTAGATGAGTTTAGATACAAATGTTTGATTTCTTATGCATATGAATCTATTTAGTACCAAAACAAATATAGATATTCATAAACTAATTACAAGAGTTGGTTGAAAACAAAGTGATTTGTTGTTCAGAAATTCCTCTTAAAAAAATCCAAACTATATAGACTTTGTTTTCATGGACTAACTTTGAATAACCTTGATGTAGATGTTAAGAGCCTCTGGTTGTTAACAAGTATTTTCAAGAAATGGCAGTTTTTAGTGACAAATAATATTTGTTTAACAAATTATAGCCAGCATACTAAAATGTTATATAAATAAAGTCATGAAAAATAGGTATATTTCAATACAATTCTGCAAGAAGAATTATAGGCAGTGGAAATTATACTCCGAAGGAGACTGAGACAAGAGTATGGATGGGCTTTAAAACCATAAGCTCTGTTCTACTTCCCATGATCAAAGAGCAAACCAGGATAACATTTGAAAAAAATTTGGCAAGGGAATTAAATTCTAGAAAATATAACCTCTAAAATGTTCTAATTTTGTTGTTTTACAGCTCATTCTCTGAGTGTAAGTTCCATTCTGAAAGCATGTGAGCAAGTGCAAACATTTAACAATTCCAGCCACACAGTTTCATTAACAGGTAAGAACATATTATGTCCACAACAAAGTATGTGCCTTGTTTTATTGTTAGCATCGTACTGGTAAATAGTGTTTTATTCGTTGACCATAGTATGACAAATGTTTGGTATCTATGTACATTAATGCTCAACCACCCTAAGCCATCTTGCTGTGTGTGACCCTTGCTTACAAATGCAGGCAATGTTCATTGTCAGTTGAGCACAACCCAAGAGCAAGACATGGCGGCAGATTTATGAGTTCTGGCGCATCTCTGCAAATCAGCAGGGATGCGCCAGAACAGATGCGACACGCAATTCCCTCCCTGCGCCACCACAAATGCGTCGCATTTACAATGCAGTGTCGCATCCTGTGGCATAAGGTCTGCACATTGCTGGAGTCGTGTCGCAAGCTATACGCGACTCCAGCAATGCTCAGGGGCGCCCTATACCTAACATGCTGCGTCACTCCTTTCACCTGTTTCAACCAGGCGCAGGGTATTGACGCAGCATGGACGTAAAAGTGACTCCGTGAAATCTTGTAGATTTCACTGCGTCACTTTTACGAGGCGTTCCTGCGATGGAACGCAGGACTTTACAACGTGACGCATCTCCGTAGATGCATCACGTTGTAAGTAAGGCACAAAGAGGTGCATGGTTTACGCCGCCGCTGCGTCACAGAAGTGATGCAATAGCGGCATAAATGTGGCGCATGGGGCTTGTAAATCTGCCTGAACGCATCTAAGAGGCGTTTAAGTCCACTACATGCTCTGCCACGCGATGATTATAGACAATATTGAGTTGTATTGCAATGTTTGTAAAAAAAAGAAAGGACTATTACAATCTTAGAGTTGATTGTGCATGACATATATAAGGGAATTCATATTTTGCCATGTTTCCCTAAATTATTTTATTCTGAACAAAACTGTTATTGCTTAAAGTTTAAGTAACTGACAACTGTAGTGTGCACAAATATTTTCTGTAATTGTACAAAGTTTACTTATGGGATGCACAAGTGACGCAATTTTTTTCGGAAATGTATCTAAAAAAGATAACATTCATAAAAACATTTACATTTCCGTAGCAGGCTGCAAAACAACGCCCTAAAGTGATATCCTCTGTTAACAATTGCCTACAGACTTCAAATTCGTGGCATACAGACAATCCAATGTCACAAAAACTCAAATCATTAGATTTTCATTATCTTCACTGTTTATTAATCAAGTAAATATATCTGGATTTAAACCTGGTTTCAGTGCTTAACAAAAACACTTGCTGCACCTCGTTTTGTCTTTTGTATGCCTAATGTTCCCTTGAGCTGAAAATGCCAGGTCTCATTTCCTTTTATATGGCATTCACAACACCAAGATTCTTTTGAGAAGAGAGATCCACTTTATAACACTGGAACCACACACAACATGGAAGTAAGAAACAAATGAGAATTGGGTGGTGAAGAATAACATTGCGCCTTGATAGGACCAACTGAATAGCCATGGGGTGAATTACAGAGGGAGGTAAGCAGATGCTACATGATGTGAAAGTGTCCTTGGGATCCTTAAAACTACAGGTTTTAAGCCCTGTAAGGACTGTCGCAAACAAATTACTATGACAGATCCTCATCAAGTTTGCCTGTAGTGCATGGGGTCTAGCCACGATTCTATGTCCTGAAGTGACTGCAGTTTGATGAAAACGAAGGAGATCATGAAGTGAAAGACTCTGCAATTAAACCTGCCCAAGTGGTACGGTTGGTCCTGTTTCCAGTCCAGAAGTCACAGGTGTCAATACTGTGGGTGATCATTGTCGCTCTCCAAGTCTTCGGGAAAGTAAAAAAAAAACATAACTAATCCAAGTGGGACTTGGCATTTTCCCACTCACATACTCCTGAGAAGGCGCAAAGTCCTCTCAATCTCGCTCTTGAAGTCGGTCGGCGTTGGACTTAATTCCTCAACTTATCCTGACTCAACCTGACTTTACAGGGCCATTTGCGGCACACAAGCCAGTTCGAAGAGTACTGCGAGGCCATGCTCCGACTCTTCAGATCCTTACCACCTTACTCTGGTGCGCCTTTAGGACCCAAGGAGCAGAGGGTTCCTCCATCTGGGATACTGCAGGCGGGTTTCCCCTCAGTTCCCGTTCGACCCTCTGAATCTGCCACTGGGCCTCCCCTGGCTACTACTGCAACTCTGCCTCTGGTACCATGCTCCAAGCCGGTTATGAAGCTTCGGCCCTGATGCTGACTCCATTGGTGCTGGAGAATGAGGTGCCCATAATGCTCTCTGACTCCTATTCAGTGCAACTACAACCCCAATCAAGGCTGTGTTCGATTCCCATCGAAGCGCAATATTTCCCACTTGACATACCACCTTCACAAGGAAGAACCCATACATTGCTTTTCTTAGTTGACACAGATTCAGACAACGACTGTGATGAGGGTGATGAGATAGGTCAACCATACAGTGAAGAAAATAGGTTAGACGACCTACACGAAGCCAGTGATCCTTTATAGGTCTCCTTCCACCCTAGGCCCTGTCACTGAAGAGAAGACATTTCATAATGGGCATAAGTAGGGCAGCTAAAGCTCTTGACCTCCAGCTTCCCACCTTTCAGGTGAAAACCAATGTCTTGAGGTAAGTGCCCCAGACAGGGCAAACATCTACTGAGCCCCTACGATCCTTCAATGAGGCACTCACAGATACTCTTTTAGGGCTCAGGGCCAAACCCATTCTCTGTCCCCCCAGCCAATCGCTAAATTTCGAAATGCCACCTCCCTATCACAGGCGACCCTCTGTTTTTGTCTCAGCACCCTTCCCCTGAAAGCATAGTGGTACAGACATCTACCAGTTGGACGACCTTGGATACCTTTCTGACTACTTCCCTTGATAGGGAGATCTTTGGGAAGAGGGTATTTTCTTCCACTATCTTGGCCTTCAGGTCCATTAATCCTTGTTGTCTGATGGACCGCTACTCTCACGCTCTTTGGGGTTTGGTGGCTCAAGTCCTCCTAGGTGTCCCAGACGATCTCTGACCTGTTCTGAACCAACACAAAGAACCCAGGAAGTCTATAAGCCAATCATTCCGGCCTAACTGACATTGATTGCACTATGTCAGTGAGTGCTACAGTCACTGTTTAGGAAAGATAGAAGGAGCTAGAGAAAGGCGAAACACATGTGTAATAGACTCAGAACACTAAGTGTAAGACTACTTGAAAAACTGATCGACAAGATCCACATCTTATCTTGGTGGATAACCATCAAACAGACCAGGTAATCAGTCATATCATTTGGCCGTCCAACTTGTGAACTGGCGGGTCCTTTGATTATCGAGACCACATGCCACACAGTAAGTTATTGATACTGGATCTGGTCCACAGTTAACTATGAACCACCAACTGATAGCCAATTCTTGATGGTAGAACAGAAATTGTGAAAACACAGTGCAACTAACCAGGGGTGAATTAAAATAGGGTGATATGTCTTAAACGAACTATTTTAATGAAAAGCAAGGCACATCCCCTAATTAAAAAACAGGAACAGCGCAAACGACAGTATGAACCAAATATCTGTCGCAATATGGGCCAACATGTTTCTGCCTACCGGGCAAAACGTCCCTAGGCTTTCATCAGGGCCACTGCTCTTAACTTGTTGCTACTGTAAAACTAAATGTGAACCAAATAGTGCACCAAACTAAATTGTGAAAAAGTTACAGATAATGGAGGTTGAAAACGATACAACCTGTACCAACAGTTTTTGTTCTAATCCTCCATGTCAATGGATGTAACAAGCAATCTGTGGAAAAATAATTATCCTATTAATACCATGTGTTACTATAGTCGCAAATACAAGTGCCCCCACAATATCTTGTATGTCTGATAATAAATAAATGATTACATTTTACTCACCCAGAATGACAGGGGACCGGACCTCACCTCACCTGGACCGTGCTCAGGTATACGAGGCCCCGCTCTATGGATAAAATAGATGCAAACAGGGAGAAGACATCAAATCTCCACTAATTTAGTAGAATCCAAAGATACCTATCCCAAATCCCTGTTATGTTTGTCATCCTTGTCCACAGATAGACTCAGTACTAGAGGACCCCTGGTCTCCAATACACACCCATTCGACCTGCATCAAATACATAATGCCTGTCTTATATCATACACACACAATCCATTTCAAAATTGTAATTATAAAGTATAAAGTTCACTCATTTAATGGTAAGCACTAATGTCTATCCATGTGAAGAACCCTGTTAAATTGGTTCTTTTACTGTATATGATGATTCAACAATGTATTCAATCATCAACTCATCACAGGCAAACCCTCTTCTTAACTCTAGGTAAAGGCTAGTTACATATATCATCTGCTTGTTAAGGTGCCTGTTATTCCTACCTCTCCGTCGGTGCCACCAAACAATCCTGAGGCTTGGGGGAGGCACCGATCTGGAGAAAAATGGGCGTATTTGTTTGGTATAAACAAAAGGAACTACCTTTCCTTCGTGTGTATATGCCCCGTTTTTGTCAGATAATTGCTAGTTACCAAGCTGAGCAATCGACTCTTCCTCTAGGGAGCCATTCTATTTGTGGTCAATTGCTTCCTGATGCTGCGAGGCGAATCGCTGACCATCAATGTAAAACGAAAAAACGAAAAAACAGGCATAAAATCAATGCGCGGGACTACAAAATGACATCACATCGGCCATTTTTGTAGTTTCACCGGCCCGCGATATCAGTCCCTTCTTTTACTCGCTTATATCCATTCATTATGATGGAATAGATGGTACTGCCTGTTCTCAAATTCATGAGAACCATACAGGGCTAGATTGGAACCAAGGGGGGAAGGAGGCGTTCAAGGAACCAGCAACATGCAGGTCAGTTACGCCTAGGACGGAGAAGAAATATAAACACTCCTCTAAGGAACCTCCCTACATCCGAGGATCAGTTAGGGTGGACTCCATTATTGTGGCGCCAGGAAAAGGGCAAATGTGCCAACATTATCAGGGCCACCACCAGACAAGGAAAGCAGGAGGATGGACCTAACCGGAAGGAAGATAGAAATAAATGGAGCGATGCAGTGGCGCATGGCAAACTCAAACGCCCTGCTGAACAGGCACCAGTACCAAATTCTGGACGAGATCGGACAGCTGATCAAGCACCTCCCAAAAGAGTACCAACAAAGAGCTTCACACCTTGTGGAAGAAGGGAAAAATGTGGCAAAGTCTTGCTTCAAAACAGCCTTGGATGGAGCTGATACGTCCAGCAGGCCGATGATGTTGGGAATCACGGAGAGAAGGCAGGCCTGGCTCAGGATCTCAGGCTTCAAACCAGAGGTGCAGCACAACATTCTAAGCACCCGTTCAATGGGGAGACACTGTTTGGGACGCCGGTCGATGAAAAGCTCACCCAGCTCAAAAAAGAAAATGAAACTGCAAGGTCCATGGGGGCCTTACAATTCAGGGGACAAAAAGGGGTACTCTGTCGCGGAGACTGAACGGAAGGGGTGGAAACCAGCCAGGAACGTCACACCAGACTCTCCAACAGTCCCACCAACGGGGACAGCCAAACACAACAAGGATATCAAAAACAAACCTGGCACTACCAGCAAAGGGGCCAGTCCCTTCGCGGGAGGGCGAACAGACGTGGACAAAATAAAAGAGGGGGCCAACAACCCACCTCTAAGTGACTCCGTCACGCAATATGTGCCCACCCACGCAACTCCTCCCAGGGTGGAGCACGACAAGACCAACACAGGGTTACACGGACAAAACATCAACGAACATGTAACACCAGTAGGAGGCAGGCTAAGTCATTTCTTCAGGGAGTGGAAGAAGATAACCACAGACAAATGGATACTCAACATCATACAGTTCGGATACTGCATAGAACTGGAAAAGACACTGCCAAACAGGAAACCAAAAAGAAAGGCGCAGTCAGGAAAGGAGCTAGAGCTACTTCAAAAGGAAGTGAAGGAACCCCTTCAAAAGGAGGCCATCGAACCAGTACCATACGGAGAAAGGAACAAGGGAGTGTACTCAACCTACTTCATGGTACCAAAGGTGGAGGAAACACTGAGACCCATCCTGGACCTATGATTCCTAAACAAGTACATAAAAACGCAAAAGTTCAAGATGACGTCCCTACAAGAGGTCATTTCTCAGATAAGGGACGGAGACTTCATGGCCACCATAGACCTCAAAGATGCCTACCTGCACAACCCAATGAACAGGCAGCACAAGCATCTACTGAGATTTACCATCAACAAAGACCACTACCAGTTCAGAGCCCTAGCATTCGGACTAAAATCCGCACCAAGGGTCTTCACAAAGTGCCTCGCAGCAGTGGCAGCGCACCTAAGGAGGGAAGGGATACATGTATACCCTTACCTGGACGACTGGATAATAAAGGCAAGTTCACACAGGACATGCAAAGAACACGCACAGCGTGTGACAAGTACACTGGTGGACCTGGGATTCTCCATTCACTGGGGGAAATCCTCAATGGAACCAGAGCAAGTAAAAATCTTCCTAGGAGCACAGATCAACACCATACAGAGCAGGGTGTTCCCAGCGACAAGAGAACACTGGCCCTGCTGAAGGAGATGCGCCTCTACCAGAAGGGGCGAGCTCTGATAGTGAGGACAGCAAGCAAGATAATGGGCATGATGGCCTCCTGCATACATCTGGTCCCAAATGTACGGCTCCACCTTAGACCATTCCAGGAATGGCTTCAAGAACAATGGTCACAAGCTACAGGAAGTTGGGAAGATCTAGTGGTTGTAACACACGCAGTGCAGGAGGAGATGTCGTGGTGGAACAAGGAGAACATAACAGAAGGGAAGCCTTTAACACCACCGACCCCAACGGTGACCATCACCACAAACGCATCCCAGAAAGGGTGGGGAGCACACATGAGCAAGCTCAGGGTGAGGAGTCTGTGGACTCCAGCGGATGCGGTCAAACACATCAACTACCTGGAACTAAAGAAAGTGTTCCTCGCCCAGAAAGCCTTCCAGACAAAACTGTACAACCAGAGAGTGTTGATCCATACAGACAACACAACAAAGATGTTCTACATCAACAAGCAGGGAGGAACACAATCAGCCCCATTATCGAACCTAGCACAGGAGACATGGAGATGGGCCATCCCACTAAAAATAGACCTGCTAGCCATACACCTACCAGGGAAGGACAATGTGGAAGCAGACTGGCTCAGCAGGCAGACATCGACATCCCACGAGTGGGAGCTCAATACCCAGGAAATGCAAAGGCTATTCAGAAGATGGGGAACACCGACAATAGACCCAGGCAACCAGGGGAAGGATCCCTGGGGAATGTCCTATGGATAAGCTGGTCGAAAACATTTGCTTACTCTTTTCCCCCGTTACCACTGATACACAGAGTACTCAACAAGTGCAGAACCAGCAACATGACTCTGATCCTGGTGGCACCCCAGTGGGCCAGGCAGACTAGGTACTCACAGATAATGGAAATGGCACAGGGGGCACCCCACAAGTTCGGGAAAAGGAAAGACTTACTCTCCATGCAAAATGGAGAAGTACTACACCCAGAGCCAGAGAGCCTCAGCCTAGCAGCATGGCTCCTGAAGACATAGAGTTTGCACACCTGAGGTTACCTGAGAGCACCCTGAGGGTACTACGAGAGGCAAGGAGACCTAGCACACGAAGGTGCTATGTGGCAAAATGGAAGAGGTTTACACAAGGGTGCAGCAAGAAAAAGCTACACAAGAAGATGACAAGGGAATCAATGGTGCTAAGATATCTCACTCACCTGCTGAAGACAAAACTAAGTTCATCCTCACTAAGAGTACACCTAGCTGCGATAGTAGCCTACACAAGAGGAGAAACAGGGAAGAGCTTCTTTACATCACTGATAGTAAAGAGATTCCTGGAAGGGGCAAAGAGATCGCACCACCAAAAAGGATGCCGACACCGGCATGGAACCTCAATTTAGTCCTAACAGAGCTCATGAAAGCGCCCTTTGAACCCATTCATAAGGCCTCCCTACAAATGCTAACAATGAAAACAGCCTTCTTGGGGGCAATCACCTCGCTGCGCAGGGTGAGCGAACTACAGGCGCTAACGCTACAAGAACCCTACATCCAAATACACAATAATAGGGTGGTGATGAGAACTGACCCACATTTTATGCCAAAGGTGGTGTCAAGGTTCCACATCAACCAGACGGTACAAATACCAAGCTTCTTTCAGAAACCGGCCACAAGCGCAGAGAGGGCACTGCACACTCTGGATGCTAGAAGGGCAGTAATGCACTACATAGAAAGAACCAAGGAACACAGGAAGACAAAACAGTTCTTTGTGTCCTTCGCAAGCAGTTATCTGGGTAGACCAGTAACAAAGGGAACCATTGCACGATGGATCGCACAAACTATACAATTCTGCTACAGACAGGCAGACCAAGAACTAGCAGAAGGGGCATGGGCCCACTCTACCAGGAAAAAAAGGGCAACAATAGATTTCCTGGCTAACACACCCATTCAAGACATATGCCTGGCAGCAACATGGGCTTCAATGCACACGTTCACTAAGCACTACTGTGTGGATATACAAATGAACAAGGAAGCACAAGTAGGACAGAAGGTGCTTCAACATATATTCAACAACCAACGCTCATCTTGCACCCAACCACCACAAACTTAACAAAACGCTACAAAGTCTACGCACAGCATAGTGAATCCAGAAAGATTCTCGCTGCAAAACGAATAGTTTCTTACCTGTCGGTGTAGTTTTGCAGCTTGAAGATCTTTCTGGATTCACTAGCGAACCCACCCACCTCCGCCAGAAAGATGAGGCTGGAGAAGCAGGTGGTAATACAAGGACAATACGGAAGCAGACACCTTGAAGGACAAAGCGGATAAACCACTTACTTGAAAAGAAATACAGAACATTGCCAAAGGATTCACAAACAGAACACAAAGCAAGAAAAAAGAATCCGAAGATGGCGCCCAAAGGTTGGAGCTTCAACAGGAAGCGTGCCGACGTGACAGGAAGTACGAAGTACGAAGTCGACGCCCACCTTGGCTTCGAAAAATATAAAAAAGAAAGAAAAGACTACGATTCCGGACCCAACCACTAGACCGCAGAATAATGTACAGCATAGTGAATCCAGAAAGATCTTCAAGCTGCAAAGCTACACCGACAGGTAAGAAACTATTCGTTAGTATTCTATACAGGTTTCAATATTTGACTTACCATACCCTGCAAACAAAAACACGATAAAGCAATACAGAAATGGACAAGAAGTATGGTATATAGAACATGTAACTGAAAAGTAGCTCAAATTTAAAAAGCCTAAAGTGCTCACTTAGAGGGAGGATCCTTTCGGTGGGATCCCCATGGCACAAGCAGTAAAACTGCCTTCTTCTGAACAAGAATGAAGGTATAGCAATTTCCTGTATGAGTTTGTTGCACTGGCCATAGTGGTTAAAGGTTTGTGGTGAAAGTAGTTAGAAAGAGGTTTTTAAAATCGAAGAACATCATAAGAGAGTTTATTTACTTAAGGATTAAGGATCCAAGTACCTTGATTGAACCAATGTTGGGTATTTTGTGTTGGAATGTTTACCTGTCAACTGGTGTTAAAACAACATTTAAAAGTTTGAAACCGCAGCACTCCTGGGTAAATTAAGTGAGTTGAAGGGTAAATATGTACCAAGGTTATAGGTGCTCAGGTAGGTGACCTTCTGGGTCCAGTAGGTGCTATAGAATACAATGATGAAGTAAGCCTTACAGGGAGTAAGGACTGTCCCTGGGCACTCTTCAATGCACGACAGTGTGTTATTTAATTGTATACTAGTATTCCAAAGGTAGTTACGATCATAATAGTTTTTATTCGATTCAATTTTCGATTTCTTGCGGTAATTTCACATTTCAATCATATTGCGTCATATGATGATGTTGATTATACCTAACAGTTTCGATCATACATCCCAAGTTCATGAAGAAAATGTGTTCCAAAGGTTTAGTAATGCCCGATGCATTTCGTGCATAGTTGCACTTCTTCGGGGGGAATCTGTGTAAAGAAGGAAAGGAGTCTGTAGGGCGCTAAATGATTCAGGAGTCTAAGATACAGTGAACTCGTGATATAATCATAAGATTGGTGTCTGCAGAAAAGATGTGAAGTGCTTCGGAATCATGCATCCATCGAACTAGTAAGTATTACAAAACGGTGTGTCTAAAAGCAAGTGAAAAAGAAAGAACAACGAAAGGAAGGGAGCAAGACACTCCACGTTGTGGTCGATGTTATACAGTGATCATTAGAAGCATCTCTAAGTGGATTCTTAACGTGACTAAGGTAATGTGGTAATCCTGGAAAAATAATAATAGTGTTGACAGGACGTGCCAAGTAAATAAAGAATTGAAGAAAAAAAAAAGTGAAGTGAATAAAAACGGAACGTGACATAAACGATAATGCGGGTCTCAAGGAAAATGATTACGAGTGATATGGTGAGTGAAAACAGAACGTGGCACAAACGATCATGCGGGTCTAAGGGACATAATAAATGGTGCCAATCATATGGTCACTTACCGACCATAGGAACAACGATTAGTCCGACGAAGTGTTGAAGGGGGAGTCCGGTCCGTGTAAACGGCAACCCGGAAGACGCCGAGCATGCGCACATGCTCCTTGATGTGAATGTAAAAGGTGCTCATGGAAAGCGGACTAGACGTCGATGGGGGAAGATGGAAAAAAGACGTGACAACCCAAGGAAACGGTGATTGTGGTAGAATGGTGAGGAAGAAAAAAAGAAAGGAGAGAGAATGATAGTGAATAATATTAATAACGAAAAAATGAGGATTACCATGAAATTAACATGGAGCATCAGGGTGCTCTAAACATGGTGGAAAAGGCGCGAGCGTGATGGAAATAAAGGATAGACAGAAGAGTGAAGAAGTGAATATGAAGGGGAATACAAAACTGTAGTGAGGGAGGAATGCAAACTGGAAATGAACAGATGGTGCAAGTAATCAGGAGCGTAAGATGAGTGAGATATGTAATGGAACAAAAAGAGTAAAAGGACAAAGAGAGATCAAAGAGAGATCAACCATATATATACATTATTATAGGTGACAACTATATTCCAGTCTGTCATTAAGCCCTTTCGGGTGCAAGGCATGAAGGCGGTGTATCCAATATAGTTCTCGTCGCAGCAGGTTTTTGTTGTTGTCTTTGTGGATGTGTTTGTCTACTACTTCAAGGATCAGGAAACAAATTTGGCTTGGGTTATGAGAATGTTGAACAAAGTGAGCAGCTACACAGGATTTTAGATTCTTTGTACGGATATTACTGAGATGTTCAGTCAATCTTGTTTTGATTTTTCGTTCTGTTTTCCCCACATATGGGAGGCCACAGGGGCATCTTAGCATGTATATGACATTCATAGAGCCACAGGTGGCATTTACTTGAAGATGTATGGGTGTTCCTTGCGTAGGGTGAGGTAGTATGTTACCAGGAATGATGCTGCTGCAGTGTCCACAGTTATGGCACGGTATCGTGCCTTTAAAGGTAATGTGTCCAACTGTAGTAGATTGTTTCAACAAGGATTGGATGTTTTTGGAACGCTGGTAAGCAAAAATGGGCGGTTTATCAAACACTTTATTGAAGTCTGTTTCTAGTTGTAGTAACGGCCAGTGCTTGCGAATAGACTCTTTGATTTTTTTAGATTGCGTGGAGAATTTGGATACAAAAACAGAACGTGTGTCTGTGTTTGAAGGCTTTTCTTTCATTTTAAGTAGATCTTGTCTTGATTTCGTTGATACTCTGTCTTCTGCAGCTTGAGTTAATTCTCTTGGGTATCCCCGTTGGTGAAATTTGGCGGTAATCATGGTACTGTCCTGAGTATATAGATCAGATGTGGATGCAATTCTTTTAGCGCGAAGGAGTTGTGAGTATAGTAAATGACGTTTTAGACTTGGTTGATGAAAGCTGCGATAATGTAGATAATTGTTGCGGTCAGTGGCCTTGGTGTATATTGATGTGACAAATTGGTTGTTGGATAATGAAATTTGTACATTCAGAAAAGGTATAGTTGTGGTGTTGAGACTGTAAGTGAATTGGATTCGGTCATTTACGCGATTGAGAGAATCAATGGCGTTGATTAGCTGTGTTTCATCACCTTTCCAAACGAGGAAAATATCGTCAATGTATCTGTAGTAAGCACATAGAAATGGTTGCCAATCTTGATGGTTCAATATGTGTTGTTTCTGGAATAGGTACATGAATAGATTAGCATATGCTGGGGCGGCACAGTTGCCCATGGCCACTCCAGATAGTTGCAAGTAATGTTCATTTTTGGAGGACTTGAAGTAGCTATGGTGCAGCGTAAATTGCATTAATTCAAGAATGAAAATGTGCAAGTCTGTTGGTTTGTCAGTTTGTACCAGGGCAGATTCCAAAGCTTCTAATCCCAGATTTTGAGGAATTGATGTATATAAAGAGTTTACATCTATGGTGCATAGAATAATAGGTTGATATGGGGGAACAGTGATATTGTGAAGTTTAATCAAGAAATCTGTGGTGTCTTGGATATATGTAGACATGTTTTTGACACAAACTTGTAGATGTTTATCGATGTACTTGCCAGTGGGTCCTTACTCCCTGTAAGGCTTACTTCATCATTGTTAAAACAACATTCACACTGTCATACAAATGTAACACTGATGATTTGCACCATCCAATCAGTGAATCAATTAGTGGAAAAATATTCTGAAGTAGAAAACTCTATGTAATATTGTGAGTTATGTTGTGAAGAAAGTAATTGATGTACTACACCTGGGAGGCCTGACTTCTACACTTATGCAGCTGGCTCTGTCAGCGTGGGTGTCATGGGTATTAGTCCAGTATTATGGACACAAAAGCACATCGATCAGCAATCAGAGCGGATGTGCATTGTACCCAGAAAATAGAGAGAACTGTCTCCAAATCTTTTAGTTGAGGGCTGAATATTATTGTACCTTAAACCTTTAACATGGTAGCCTAGTGGTAATGATATACCACACAATCAACCTACGTATGTGTTTTGGGTGGCACACTTAATAGCTCAATAGAATCTAACATCCTTATGCTTCTGAAACCCTTACCAGCATTAGCACCATGTGGGCAACAAATACCCTAAAATCCTAAATAGGCAATTGATGAGATGGTCCATACTGGCCCTATTTACAGCTTGCCTCAACTGTTTAGCGAGTCTGATTGGAAGCATGATCATTTCACATTGTCAGAATTTAGAGATATTTAAACATAGCAGAAAGGCGACATGACTAAAACGAAATCCTTATATAACCCAATCTCTCCTCTCAAATGTGTCCTCCTTTGTCTAACCCTTCCTTTGAACTAGGCTTCAGCCATCTGTGAAATACACAGGCACTGGGCTTCATGCTGAAGATCAAGCTTCCTTTTATTTACATATTAAGGCAAAGTGATAAGTATATGATATCATCTTCTGCTAAAAGACTTCAACCACTTTATCTTGGAACAAGTAATGATGCTTACAGATTTATTTGTGTCACTCTCCTGGCTCTTCATATGAATATGTTCCTCATTTCTTCACTGGCACCCTATTAAAGCCCAAGGTGTCTTCATGGCAGCCTGATGTACATTTCAGTGCAGCAAAACATTTCATATTACCTTCCTTTCATAAAGCCTTCATGAACTTCCAGTAAGCATGGCCGACATCTACAAACTCTGAGCTTCATGAAGATACAGCCTCTTACACCATTTATTCTCACGGTTTGCCTCACAACATTGATCGCTGCTACTAAAATTTGAATGGCCCTCTACCAGAAAATATTGAGGAAATTGATAAAACCTTCTTATTTCAGAAATTCTTTATGTACTAGCACTGCCAGTAATATATTTCTATTCAAACTGAAGCCAGTAAATGGTCCGGGTGAGTCATTAAGGAACCTGGTTTATGTGGCCCTGCCTACTTACTATGCAATGATCCCAGATTTGGGGCTTACTTTCACCACACTTTATATACTTGGCCTTTATTTATGTTTTCATGCATTTTCCTGGCTATGCCCCTTGCTCTGCAAATGGTATGTGTAAGGAATGGGGTTATTGGTTGGGGGATTTGTCTGGGTGCGCCACCAAAGTTACTAAATTAACCTGTGCTTAACCCTCTAGTAGCTTGCACAGGCTCAGGGTTAACTTAGAGGCAGCACACAAACAGATATAAAATGAAAACACAACACAAAAAAAATCCCAAACCAATTTGGATCAGAGCGGACATTTAAATAAATAAAATTATTCCAGAACTACACAATACAAATTGCTAGAACAGTGATTATTATATTTTCACCTTATTAGTGACAGTAGCACCTAAAAACACAAAGTTGCTCTCGTGATCATATTAGCGCACTAGACTAGGAAAAAGTCACAATTATAGACCAACCACTATGGAGCCCAGGGACCAGGTTAGTCCCACTGTAAAGTTACCTTCTAAGTCAGCGCAAAGGTTTCCGTTCCTGGTGGAAGAGGCCGAGAGGAGCAGTTCGAGAGCCGTGGATGGTCATTGATGTAGCACAAAGAGCAAGCCGGGCATTGTAGGCAGCACTGCTGTAGTGCGAAGTGCAGCTCTCATGTTGCTGGTCGTTGCTGTTGATAAGAAGAGCAGGTCCCACCTGGAGCTCCGGATTGGCAGTTGTCTCGGATGTCAGGGGCTTGGCCCGAATGGGCCCAGTTGTGGTTGTGAGGAACCCAAGTTTAAGGACTTTCATCTTTTCTTATAGGAGAAAGTCTCATTGATGCCAGCCAAGGGTCCAGGATCTGAGGGGCACCTCTCAGGATCCGTCCTCACTGCAGCAGAGGCCTGAGGCCTGCAGCAGGGCTCAGACAAGCCGATTTGTATGTCCAATCAGAAGGTCAGCTGGGCAATTGCAGGGAGGCCTCTAAAACTTGCTGTGTCCTGCAGTTCACAAAGGAGGTTAGCCAACTGACCCTTGGTGTCACTCTTGGTAACCTGGGATGAAGGCAAGCAGATCAAATCCTCCTTCATAGACAGCAAGGCAGTCCTTCAAGCAGCAGCGGAGTCCTCTGGTAGCACGGCTGTCCTTCTTCTGCAACTTCCAAAAGTCTAGGAGTGTTTTGACGAGTGGTTTAGGAGGTCCAGTATTTATATCTGGTGCCAGACTTTGTGTGTGTGTGGCGGGGGGACACCATGTCGTACCCCCACAACTGGTTCTGGAAATGTCTGCCCCTTTCCCTGTCAAGGCTCCACAGTGTCTGGGGGTGGCAAAAGGCAGGGAAGTCCTGGTGTCAGATTTCTTTGTGTGTGCAGGAGAAAAGGCCTTCAAATTGCAAGTGGTGCTGGGTACAGCCCCATCCCAGTCATTCTATCAAGATGGCCCATCTTGTCCACACTTAAGGCCCCCTTTGTGCTACTGTCTGGAAGCAATACACAAATCCCAACAGCAGAGCCATTCACAGTTGTGTCCCAGGACACTTGTGGAAGGCTAGTGGAAGGCATAGTTAGTTAGGACATGAATTGCCAACCTTTTAACAGTGGTATTTTCCGAATTGTAACTATAAATCTGCAATCACCATTAAAAAAGGTTTTAAATTACAATTAATTTGAGCTTAAACAGCACATCTCTCTCTGCACCGAATCCAAAGGTAACACTTATTAAATGTAATAGGGTAACCCACGCTATAATATGCATACTCCCTTGCAATTGGCAAATGTGTACCATGGTAATCATATCAATTTGGCTCAGAAACAACACTACATTAACCATTCTAACAGTACCAACAAAACAGAAATGCCTTGGAGTATGACACATGGCAGACCCTTGTACATTTCAACAAGAGTCTTGGATAAAGGGGTTCATTTTCTGAGACGGACAAGGCCCCTCATACCCTAGACCCCCCTATCCAGCGGGATCGAGCCACATTGAGAAATGGAGATAGAAATGTACGTTTTCCCAGTGTATCCCCATTAGATAACGAATCCTAAAAATAGGCTACATCTCCTTCCACATGTCAAGCTATTGAAAAGTGTACCTTAGATGAACATCGACATGTAGAACACACGAGAGCAGGAGATTTCCTTAGTGCTTTTTTGGCTAATCTTAATCTGGTGTTTGCGTAACAGAATGATAAAGATCTGGGAGTTTTAGAAATCATCTCTACATTTAACGGTAGCAGTCTTACTTCCACTATTGATTATATTTTTATCTCTGCCTATTTAGTTTACTTTGTTAAGTAATTTGGGGTCACTTGGAATCAGTTTAGTGACCACAGCCCATTATATCTTAGAATAGAATGGAGAAAAGAGGAGGAAGTACTGACCAAAGAAGGGCCAGTGACCCAGGATATCAATACTATTGACCATGGTCGCAGATTGAAATGGAACATGGTTGGCCTTGAGTCCATTTTAGATAATTTAATTATTTCATTTGGATGGGGCATTCATGTATGTCTAGAGGCTGACTGTCAACCAGAAGCATTATTAAACGCCTTTAACAGGGTTGTAAGCAAGTTTCAAAGTGTTTAAGCTGTTTGCATAGCAAGAATAAGGAGCCTATTCATAGATGGTTTGACCATAAATGTTCAGAGGATCATCAAAATGTGTTGACAGCCTTGACATAAACTCCCAGAAGTAATTCATAGGTCATGTTGTGTCGGAAAATATATGAAATGGCAAAAACAGATCAGAAATATTAAATTAGAAAAGAAGCATGACACCAACCTCTTCAGCCTAATATTTTAAAATGTAGTGTCAGGTTTTAGGAAATGGTTAATCACCCTTATTTCACAGGAGAGGGTAGAGGAGCAGTAGATTGTCATATTGCTCCTGATAACTGGGGGCAGCCTTTTAAAATGATACATGGTTTTGATCCTGCAGAAGTCATAGCCATTAATGGGGAGTGCATTCAATGTAACTTTAACATGGAATTCTTTGAGGAGTAGGTGAACGAGGCAGTTATTTACCTGTCCAAAAACAAGACCCGAGGCCCAGATGGAGACCTGCTGATTTGTATGAATTTGACTCTATTAATTGGGTCAATTTAAAACTAATATCTTTAAAGCCGCCTGTAAAATGGATATTGCTCAGTCATGGTCTAGGTCATTAATTATACATGTATTAAAAAATGGGCAAAGATGTGACCCGCAATGCTATAGGCCTTTATCGTTGACAGATTCAGTGGTTAAGGTTATGGGGTGTATTATTCTCACCAGGTTAACTATGTGGCTGGATGAAAACAACTGAATTGTAGTATGGTTTTAGGCCAGGAATGGGCACCCTAGGTCAATGTTTGAATTTACAGATGATAATAGGGAAATACACAATTGCCAATGGCTGGCTCGATCAATTTAGCTTTTATGGACGTCACATGAACATTTGAATAGTTAATAGGAGTAAACTGTGGACAATCCTCCTTAACATTGGAATTGGAAGGGACATAGTGAATTTTCTGCATGAACTTCACAGGAATTTGACTGCTGTAGTAAGATATGACCAGAATGGGAGCTCTACCCTATAGCTTATGTTTCAGCGGGGGAGGGGGTGAGACAGGAATATATCTTGGCACCACTCATGTTTACACTAAATATAAATAATTTGGGTGCAACATTATGTATTGTATGTAAAGAACGGCAGCATCACATTTTATCCCTGCCCTATTACATGGTAATGATGCAGTGTTGATAGCAAGAAATGCTGTGGGCCTACAACAATGTCTTAAGTACTTTGTTAGTTTTTATGAATAGTTTGGATTTTAGTACCAACTATAACAAATCACACAAAAAGGTTATGTCCTCTAGTAGCATGGGACTAAAAAAATTTATCCTATAGGGACCTGAGATTACTTGAGTAAAGGCCTTTTCTTACATTGGGATCATATTTGACGAGAGAGGCTAATGGGTCCCATTAGTGAGAGCTAAAAAAAACAATGGCCAGGGTAGCCACCTCAGTGTTTGATTTTTCTTCCTTTTCAGGAGCATAGACCAATAAAGCCCTGATAAAAATGTATCATTCTAAATGCATCTCCACTGCACGTTATGATAGCGATATCTGGGAATACAAAGAGGCCACAGATCTACAAGTAATAGAAAATAAATTTATGAGACATTTATTATCTATGCCTCAATCCATCCCTTCTCATATCCTGCGTGAAGAATTAGGGATAGGATACATATCCGATTTGCTAACTCTGCGACTCTTGCTTAGATGGATTTCCATATGGTTAAATACAGAGTTGGGATTGAATCAGGCTATACTGAAGAACTATGAATCTGGACAGGGCTGGTAGTATTCCCTGGCTCGGTATTTGCAGATTTGGAACGCCCTGATTTATCCAGGTTGCTAGAACGGATGGTCCGTGCTGACTTATTGTGGGTCATGAGGCAACATATTTCTGTAGTACAAGAAAAGAGAGAGATGAGGGGGATGAATAAAGCATCTGAGCCTCTGTACGAGCTTATGGTTACCCTGAAGCCATCTACGTCCATCAAACCATAACTTACAGTGGTTACAAACCCACACCATCGATTTTCATTAACAAGATTTAAATTAAATGTATTTTTGGGCAGAGCCTCATGTTTGGAACAAAGTTGAAAATGTAGGTCCTTGTTGTTACAATTCCTTCTCCGATCAAGAAACTATGCATTTTATAATGTTCTGTGGGCACTTTAGATACTTGTGGCAATGGTATATTTTACCTCTGTTGTGAGGGAAATAATTAGACCTGCCTTAACTTTTTTTACAAATGTTGCCTAATGAATTTATATATTTTATTGTAGCTCTTTTTTAATAGGGGGTAAGACTTAAACATACATCAGATACACAATCACCTTGATTGTAGTAGTCTAATTTAAAACAAAAGTGAACGAATTTGGATTGTATCTGTTATTGTGTGTACTTTTAATGAGATTTAATGTGGTTGTTTATCTGATTGTATTGTCTTTTAAGAGGGCAGATCTTATTATGAATTTAGGACAGTGTTATTTATTATGCTAATGATTAATGGGAAAGGAGGTATTGACTCAATTTGCAAGTTCTTTTAACCCCTTCCATGCTGGTGACGGAACCGTTCCGTCATCAGTCACGGCTGAGCTGTGCTGATGACGGAACGGTTCCGTCACGACCGCGCCCTGTTCTGGAATGTCCAGCACAGGGCGCGGCTTCGGCGCCGCGGTCAAGGTGTTAAATTGTTTGTATGGGTAACCCACTGTTAGTCCTTACAAAAGTGAAAAATGTCTTCAGGAGGTTTTCACTGCCACGACATGTAAAACCTAATTATACATGTCCTACTTTTTAAATACAATGCACCCTTTAGGGCCTACCTCAGGGTTAACACATAAGTATAAAAAAGGAAGGTTTAGGCCTGACAAAAGTTGTTTTTAATCAGGTCGAAATGGCAGTTTAAAACTGACTCCAGACTGCAGTGACAGGCCTGAGTCATATTTTTAAAAAGCCTACTTTCATGGGTGGAGTTATGAGTGCTGCAGGCCCACTGGTAGAATGTAATTTACTGGTTACATGTTGTACCATTTAATAGGGACTTACAAGTAAATTAAATGTGCCAATTAGGTGTAGGCCAATGTTTCCATGTTTGAAGGAGAGAGCACAGGCAATTAAGCACTGGTTAGCAGCCAACAAACATTAATTGAGCAAACAGGAAGCATAACGGCAAAAGGTTTGGGGGAATATCACGCCAAGGATGTCAGGTCTAAAAGTATTGTACCACAATATCATGACCATATTGGCAACTGACCAAACAATTTCTTTTAACTATTTGTATTGATAACAGGGCATAATTTCAAGCGGTTGCAAGTTGCAGTATGTTAAACATTTCACGTCTCTTCTCATATTATTCTACACATGATCACATTACATTCAATACAGTATATTTGGTAGACAGTTGCGAGCAGCCTCCTTCCACCCGCCACCCTCAGTCAGAAGCTGTATCCGATACGGTCCGAGGTGGAGTACAGATATTCCCCTTATACGTGTTCCAGGCTCCCCATATTCTCTCCCACTTGACCAAACAATTTTGTCCTAAATATTGTTTACAAAAATACTGCCCCAATAGAGTTTAATATTAGAAAATCTACACCAAGTTGTTACCAATATTTAATCTACAAAATGTATGTGAGACAATGTTTTTGTCATCGACATTCTGACATACCTTTGCTAATGGCCCTCAAGGGTCCATTCTATGATTCAGTCTTCTCTATGATGCCTCCACCCAGACCTTCTTCTATTATTCTTATGCCTTAAGCCTACTTAGTAGCACAATTGTAATGCTCTAGCCACAGGTTAACTGCTGAGTGGTACACCACTGATCATCTATCCTGATACAACCTCAGACTTCTAACTGCAATTTACTGTATTCATAACTTTGTTAGTAGTGTGTCCTAAGGGGAAGTTCAACAGTGGGAGCAATGCTAGGTAGATTTTCAATGGCCAGAATGGGGTTGGATTTTAAAGTTTTTTGTCCTGAGGTGTACAACTGTGGATCATTATTGCCAGATGGACTGTGATCAACAAGTGAGGTGATCATGATAAAACTTTTTTTTCACGTTGCTTACTACAAGGTTTTGAAAGAAGACGTGGTTCAGCTGTGACCAGCATTGTGAATGGAGGTGTTCACTTATTGGTCAGAGAGCATTTGTATTCATTACAAGTTTCGTGCCTTGTGTTCATTCTTTTATCATAGTTTAGATACTGACGTTTTCCAGGAAGATGATTTTCTGGGATGCTCATAGATACAAGGCCTGGCTGAGAGTTTCTGTAAGGAAAGTGTTGTAGACTGGCTTTAAATAGCTGATATCTATGAGGCAGGAGTCTTTGACATTGGCGTACATTGAGAGGATTGCTGGAGAAGAATACTTGAGTTCCACTCTTCCTTTATTCTTTCTCTGTCAAGGTCTTGGTCCTGAAAGGACATTATGGAAAAAAACAATACACATAAACTCAATTCAGAGGCTCGTAAGTGTGAAATGATGGGAGCATGATTTAAAGTAAAAACGTGCTCATATTTGGAGAGCTCTATCAGTTCAGGGGGCCAATTGAAAGCGCAAATTTCTAGGAAATGTCGCCAGCATGCATCATAACTAAGTTGATAATTCTTCTGAACATTTCCTTGTTGAAATTCTTCATATTTTGTGTTGTAATTGTAATTCACATGTAACAAAGATGCATTCTAGAAAAATGCCAGTCTTACATGCATACAGAATGATCAATATCCATGCAAGAATTTGAGAACTTTATTTCTAGATTCACACAATACCGAAATTTGTCTTTATCACTGCCAAAATGACAAAAAAATAAGCACATGTTAAATAAAGAAACAATTTAGAGTGTTGATGATGAAACTAGAAGTTCTAAGAGACTGGATGTAATGCATGGAAAATCACATTTTGTTTCTTCATAGGAATAAATGTTCCACAGAGAGCTGAGATGCCCATAATAGCTCCATCACAAGTGGGCAAAACACCTTTGACACCTTTGACAAACAAGCATGTGTCTCCACCAGGCCTAACTGTCATGGGAGACCCCAATAAAACATCAGTGCACCTGGACCCAGAACTCTCAGCACTGAGTCATCATGCAAAGGTAAGCAAGAGGGAGGTCAATAGGGTGTTGTAATGTAATGTGACCTGGATTTGTAGAGCATGACTCTTGTCATCCGTGAGGGTATCCAGCTGAGTATGTGTGGGTTCTGCAAGAAGGATCAGTTTAAGAGCCAGGTTTTTTGTTTCTTGTGGAAATCCATAAGTGACAAGGTAAACCTAATGTGCGGGGGGAGGTTGTTCCAGGATTTGGCTGCTAGGTTAGAGAGGGCCCTACCTCCTGTCTTGTTTCTATGGACATGCGGGGTGTGGGCGAGCATGAATGATGCTGAGTGGATGTTCCTTGTTGGTTGGTGGAAGTATAGATGGTGGTTGAGGTAGGTGGGACCCTGGTGAAGTGCCTTGTAGGTATAGATGAGCATCTTGAGCTTGCAGCATTTCTGAATGGGGAGCCAGGCTGAGGATTAGTCTGGTAGTGGCATTTTGGATGGTTTGCAGCTTGTGTAGTAGGTGCGTGGAGATGCCATAGTAGGAGGCGTTGCTGTAGACAAGTCTGCTTGTGATGAGGGCTGAGGTGACCTTTTTTTTGCTGTCAGAAGGGAGCTATTTGATGATTTTTCTGTGCATGTGAAGTATGTGAAAGCAGACAGAGGTGAAGGCATTGATTTGATGCCTCATGATGAGGTTCATGTCCAAGACGATGCCCAGGTTTCTGGCGTGTTCGGAGAGTGAGGGGGTGGGGGCATAGTTCTGTGGGCCACCAGGTGGAGTCCCAGGGTGAGTTATTGTTGCAGAAATTATTACTTCTATCTTGATAGCATTGAGTTTGAGATAGTTGTCTCTCCTCCAGTTGGCCACGTTGGTCATGCACATTTTGGAATTACTCCTGGTGGTGTTGGTGTCTTCTAAGAGGGAGAGGAGTAGTTGTGTGTTGTTGGCTTAAGAGATGATGTAGAGTCCATGGGTCCGAATGATGCTTGCTAAAGGAGTCATGTATATGTTTAAGAGAGTGGGGCTGGGTAAGAAGCCTTGTGGGACTCCGCAGATGAGGTCCTTGGGTTCGCAGGTGAACTGAGGGAGCTTTCCTGGCTTCTGGAGATGAGTGTGTTATGGGAGACTGTGTCGAAGGTTGCAGAGAGGTCCAGGGGGACGAGTGCAGCAGTGTGGCCTCGATCTAGTATGGTGCAAATGTCTTCTGAAACTGCGATGAGGGATGTCTCAGTGTTTGGCTTCAGCTGAAACCTGATTGTGAATTGTCCAGGCATTTGTGGTGCTCAAGGCAAGGGGAGAGCTGACGGTTGATGTCCTTTTCTATGACTTTGGATGGGAAGGGGAGCAGGGAGATGGGTTGGTGGTTGCTGAGGACTTTAGGGTCCACAAATGGTTTCTCTAGGAGAATGGTGACTTTTTCGCATCTCCAGGCAACCAGAAGGTGGCTATAGAAGTGTTGATGATGGTTGTGAATGCTGTGCTTATCGTGGGTCTCCCTAGGTTGATGAAGCGATAGGGACATGGGTCGGTTGTGGTCCCCCAAGTAGATGGATACCTTTATAACCATTGTGTCTTCTTTGGTCATTGGGGTCCACTCCATGAGGGGGGTTACCTTAGTGGTGGAGGTCGGAGGTAAGGTAGGATGTGGTTGAAGGCCGAAGATCTTGTAGATGTTAGATATCTTGGGGAAGAAGTCAGAGAATTGGTTGCATAGTCCTAGTGATGGGGTGATGGAGTTGGAGGTGGTTGGTGGATGAGTGAATTCCTTAACAATGGTAAAGAGTTCTTTGTATTTGTTATTGCTGGCTTCAATCCTCTGGATCAGAGCTTTCTTCTTGGTCTCTTTCAGTTCGTGGTAGTAGCTCCTGAGTGAGGTCTTGTAGGCCTTCTTGGAGGTGGGCCCTTGTGAGGTTCTCCATTTCTTTCTGTTTACATCGCCTCCTGGACTCTCTGAGTGCATCGGTGTGCCAGCTCATGTGTTCATACTACTATGAACTAATTGTATCTTGTGTAATTAAATTATATAAACTGGGGCATCCTCATGGGTCACTTCAGATCATTTCTTATTGTTCATAAGAACTACATACAGCATCCAGTAAGATTAAGGTTCATGTACTAGTGATTTTATCCACCCTCGACCACTGGGCGATGTGCTGTTTTGATCCATATCAAGAAAGTCTATTGGCTGAATTAAACCACAAACTCTTGTCTTTTTTGATTTGACAGAATTTAAACTGAATTCTTAGCTTTAGAAACTCAAAGATCTTCTGGAGCTCTTTAGAATTATTCAGTTACTCGTCTTGCTCTAAACTATCATGTTTGTTTCATGTTCCAAAATCTTTATCCACTTACTGAGATGTTTATTAAATGCTCAGGGGTCTCTGATTTCCTTTTTACTTATGTATGTCCATAAATCATTTACAATCTTTCTGAAACATTAACAAATTATGCCTGAGTACAAAATGTCAGTGTAGGTATGCTTTCTCCAAATTCATGTAAATAATATAATCACCAATGTCTGCCCCATTCTTTGTAGAAAGGAGTAAAAATGAACAGAATCTGCAGTCATTTGTGAAACTCATAACTTTAAGCTTTTATTGTTGTGATGTTATGTTAGCCATTCCAGTTCCAGCCAGATGCATATCTTGACCAGGCCTCCAAAAGGCCACTTGTCCTTCAGACAATGGTGTGCTCTACCAGCTGTGAAAGACAAGCTCCTCTCTTAAGTAAGAGCCTCTAAAGTCAATGCGCCATTTCTATCTGTATGCTCCTTTGTTGTTCCACTTCCTTTGTACAGAACTTGTCTTGGGTTACCACATAGTCAAAGGAAGGACAACATTTCCTTCTGCTGTTAATTGGATCCGATGGGTTTAAAAACAAGGTTGCCTGAAGTGAACCCATTTAAGTCAAACTGCTTTGTGTCTATGTGGTGAACTCTGATAATATAACTTTGTCTTTGCAGTAGTAGTCTCATTCACGTTTTGTTTTGTTAAACAGCCATTTCACACATTCTTACGTAAACCTGAAAGAGAAGCTTTGCAGGAGATTCCAGAGAGAGATGATACACAGCTAGAAATCGACAGCTCTGAAAACATGCAGGAGGAAGGTGAAAGTGGAGGAGGTATGGACTCAACCCTCTCTGGTGAACCGTAAGTACCCTTCTATCTTATACTAGACATACAACACATGTTTGCTTTGTTTAATTTCTGTACCTCTTTTCTTGGGTTGATGTGCTTTGATTTATCAATACTAGGAGTTCACCTCTGGAATATTGATGTATTTTCTAGCGTTCAATCATACTCCTCCTTTTCTAACAATAAGCAAATATTTCCGCATAGAGGCAATTTATTAAATATTCTCATTTTGTGAAGTAAATATTAAGCCACATAAAAGCAGCCTTTTCTTCAATCCTCTCTTCCATATATCCTGCTCCTGAACCAAATCCAAACACCCACAAGGGGCATTTAGGCCTGGAAAACATGGAAAAATCAAAGAACAAACCACAACTGAATACAATGGACAAGTAGAGACAGTAAAAGAGAAGTATCCTGAAAGTCATACAGTCAGGAGATCAACTGTTACAGCAGCATGTGGTGTTGGTGTGAACCACAGGCTTCTACAATCTTCTATATTCAGCTAATTTGAATTAGGGAACTATCATTAGAGCTGATTGGAACTGTAGTGAGGGCTGCCTTTTCAGCTACGAGGACACATTGTGATACATCTTTGAAGGGCCAAGGACAACGCCTTAAATGAAAGGCAATAAGAGGGAGCCAGTAGATATAGCGATGGACAGGGGGCTATGGAGAAAACTGTGGCAGTGAGGAAACTAGTAATAAGCTTGGCAGTGTGGCAGCGGCACCGCCAGCATATTACCAGCCTCACATCGCTGCAAGACTGACAGGGGTTGCGAATCCCTGGCAGCAGCAGTGGTTCTGTAGCGGTCCAACTGCCATAGTCCGTATATGGCAGGTGGACCGCAGGTTCGGCGGTCCACGGGCCGACTCCACGACTATGGCGGTCCAATGGAATCACTGTAATCATAATAAGGACCAAAGCCATCATGTTTAGCTGAATATAGTAGACAATTGTGTTTTTCACAAAAATGGGTTGATGGCTCCACAAAAGAATAGCTATATTTACTTATTTATCCAATTTATCCAAGGACAAAGTGGAGCCCAGATACATCTACATGTCCTCACCTTTGTGAACTTAATCTGCAGATGCTTATTAGGCATAGCTGGATATATTTCTCCCACCCTGGCAATTGCATTAACGGTATCTCACAACAAGAATTATGTTATGTTCACTCAGACATAGTCAGCTTGATCTCGTTATGTTTTGTACTTCAAGATAACATCAATCATAATAAACAGTTGCTAATGAAAATGCTCTGTTCATTTCAGGATCACCTGTTTATCATCAGCATACGTGTGAAACATCCTCTGTGAAAATTATAAAATAAAATAAAGTATGAAGCAGCCAGATTTACAAGTTAGAGAGTGAGGTAACCAGGAACTATTTGGGGCATCACAAGTTACATCACACCTGAGTTGTTTCAGGTGTCTCAAAGATGGCTAGGAAGGAGACAAAGCAATCATTTGTTTATCCTCACTACCCACCAATTCCTTAACTCTGGCCAGCAACACCCAGTAGTAATGGGTTTCAGAGGCTACAAACAATGGCAGCTTCTCTCCTTTCAAATGCTTCTAAAATGGGTTTTATGTATTATGATGTATCCCCTCCACCCCTGCAATGGGAAAAAATCTGGTTTGCAAATCCCCAAGGGTAGTTTGAAATGTATGTTGTTTCTTGAATGAGATAATGACAACTAAATGCAAGAACATAGATGAGTATGACATACTAAAAAACTGATGCAACGATAATTGATGTTAGAATTCCTAGCAACCGCTACCATCAGGAGCATGATCCAAAATGTTTCCCTCAGAGGCAGACCGTAAGCATAAATTGATTGAACCCTGAATTAATTGGCAGGATTTGGATAGGACTGTAATGTATCTCAAGCACGCCATTGCTTTGAGAAGAAGCACCACTCAACAGAATAATGGATGTTATGGATATTATAATTGAAATAAAACAAAAGATTTTTAATCCAGTTCTAAAAGAAAATTAAAGTTCAATGAGGGTTGTATGGCTATCGAGACTGGCAATATCGAATGACACGACTATAGTGTCAAAACTTATCACCTAAAAAAATATCAAGTTTACATATCTTTTACTACAAACATATTGTGGAACAGAATATCTCCAAAACAAGGTAATAATATTTTTTATAATATATACATATATGACAATTAAAGTAATTTATTTAAAATATCAAAGTAGTAAGTAATAATATTATTTAGAATAAGTAGATTTAAATAGATGCAATAAGTATTATTAAATATATATATATATATATATATTCTTTAAACAATATAAAAAAATAATTATACTTTTTAAAAATATATTACATTTTAAATATAAACTAACAAACAAATATAACCAACAAATATTTCTAACCTAAATTAAATATTAAAAATAATATATGCTTTTAGTGAATACTATAAACCAAATATGTAAATATTATATGCTAAAATATAACAATAATATTTAACTAATTAAGAACTTTCAGTAATAATAAAAGCTCTAAACATATTAAAAAACATATATTAACCTAAACATTTCACAATTAAATAAATAAAATAATATAAAAAAGAAATTACATTTTGAATAAAAAAATAAAATATTATACACATAAAAAACAATTAAATACCAAAAATAGCAAAAATAAATATGTCAACTCCAATTTAAATCAAAGTAGAAAACTTGTTCCACTTAGGAGGGGTTACAGTTACTATTCCCACTCTAACATAAGCCGAAACAAGGAACAAATGGTAGTTTGGAAGGGTTGGATTTAGTATTCCCACTATAATCTATTCAAGATGTTGCACTTCAGAGGAGTTAGAGTTACAATTTCCACTCCAACATAAGCAAAATCAGGGAGATTGCTGGACTTCAGAGGAGTTATATTTGCTATTCCAACTCCAATTTAAACAACAGTATAGACAGTGTTTGACTTTGGAAGGGTAGGTTTATTATTCCACCTTTAGTCTTAGCAAGCGCCGGGAAAGTGTTGGATTTCAGAGGGGTTAGATTTGCTATTCTAACTCCAATTTAAGCAACAGTAGGGACGGTGTTTGACTTCGGAAGGGTAGGATTATTATTCCCACTCTAGTCTAAGCAGCACTAGGGAAAGTGTTAAATTATGGAGAGGTTAGATTACTATTTCCACTTTAGTTTACCCAACAGTAGGTAAAGTGTTAGACTTCAGAGGGGTTTGATTTACTATTCTCACTCCAAGGTAAGCAAAATCAGGTAAAGTGTTGAACTTCTAATCACTTCTTAAAAATATTTAAATGCCTAACAACAGAAAATTAATAAAAGATTCTTAAAATAAAAAGTTTACATTATATAAATAAAAATAACATAAATAATAATACAAAATGTAATTATCAATTAAATTAAGAAATTAATTTAAATAAAGTTTACTAATATTTTACATCAAAAAACACAAACACTCAACACATTAAATTAACATGGAAATAAAACAATAATACATTTAAAATAGTACTTAAATAAAGCAAACAGAATTAAAAATTATGCCAAATCTAAAGTACATTTTACAAAATGTATTATCAAATACACATATCAATAAATTAGTAAATAATAAACAAATAACTTTCATTAAAACACTTAGAAAATGTACACAATTAATTACCAATTTAATATTTTTCAACGTAAAAAATAATTAAAAAACAATTGTAAATGAAATCCCTTACCACACAGTTATCAACAACCTGCTACTAAAATATACATTAAAAATAAAATTATACAAAATTAAAATAAGCATTAAAAATCTCAATTTAAACTTCAATAAATCAAATCACAATCATTAACTCATTTACATAATACAATAAATAGTTAACCTACAATAAAGAATTGATTCATATTGCAAAAAACAGTCATTCATAATTTTATTAACTTCCAACCCAACAACTCAGCATTAAATTTAAATCAATAATTAAATATAAAAAATGTACTTACACATTTTAAATTACAAACGATACCTAAAAAACGAATAATTACATTAATATTAATATAGATCATTGATATAATAATGCATATGTATTACATTAATAAAAACAACAAAACTAAACTATATTAAATATAAATTCAATTACAAAAATTATATTCTGACCTTGATATTCTGTTACTTGATGTCACACAATGTTTTTGACTCACTACTTGTGTCATTCACCTCAGGGAGATATAATTGTTTGTTCCAACTACCTAAATGCCTTAACAGCCTCACCTATTAGTTTGTAAAAGTTGATATGCTTCTCAAAATTGACCGCTTTGAAAGCAATGATATCAGTTCTGTAGATTTGTTAAGATCGATTTCCTATTTAAACTATAGGTTACTTAAATTTCAACATTTTACACATGCTTTAATTTTCCCAGGAACAATTTGTTTCAAGTGTTTTAGGCTATTTATAACTGCAACACAAGGGTGACAGTGTGTCATCAGTCTGTTCGAATGTTGTTAAAATATTAAAGGATCACCAACAGTGATTCACGGTGAAGAGTTAAAGAACATATGGAACACTGCGGCCCACATCCTGCTAGACCTTTCCGCAGCCTACGACACCGTTTCACATCGCACGCTCGAAGCCAGACTTCACGACGCGGGGATACAAGGATCCGCCCTCGATGGGATCCAATCCTTCCTTTCCGGCAGAACCCAGAGGATTCGACTCCCTCCCTTCCTCTCCTAACCCACGCAAATTTATTTTTATTTTATAATTACATTTGTTAAGCGCGCAGCTACCCGAAGGTTTCCCGGCGCTGAGGCAGACTAGGCGGTCAGAGAAAGTAAGAGAAAATAATAAACAATGGGGATCAGGAGTTAAAAAGCCAGGTTTTAATTCCCTTACGGAAAGTAAGGAAGCAAGATTCGGAGCGCAACAGTTGAGGCAGGGCATTCCATAAGGAAGGGGCCAATAGGGCAAACGAACGTCCCCCCATTTTGGCTCTGTTGGTGCGAGGAATCATGTACTTGTTCTGCGTAGAAGACCTGAGTGTCCGGGGAGGAACGTAATGGTGCACTAAGGCAGACAGATAATGGGGGGCCTTACCAGTCATGATTTTATGCATATAGCAGAGTGCTTTAAACTTAACTCTGTTCTCGATACGCAACCAGTGCAATTTCCGCATATGGGGAGTAACCGGGGATCTAGCAGGGAGGTGGCAGATGAGGCGAACTGCCATATTCTGCACCACCTGGTACTTCCTGGTAACCTCCTTTGCGGCGCCCAAGAGAAGGATGTTCCCATAGTCCAGGCGGGAGATGACAAGAGCCTGGACTACAGTCCTCAAGGTGTCCGCCGGTAGCATCCATGTGATTTTTCTTAGCCACCTGATGATGGTGGTACAGGTGGCGGAGACTTTCACAGCGTGCTGCTTGAAGGTAAGCTGGCTATCAAAGAGCACCCCAAGATTGCGTGCAGACTCTGATGGATTGGGTACAGGACCCATCTCCGATGGCCAATGGTGTGGGCCCCAGAGTGAGGTGTCTGGGCCAAACAGGAGGAGTTCTGTCTTGTCCCCATTTAATTTTAACTTGTGCTTCAGCATCCAATCCGATATTTGTTTTAGCCCGGATTTAAGAGAAGACGAGGGGAGATTTTTATTGGTAGAGAGGGAGTAGATGACTTGAGTGTCATCGGCATACGAATAAATTGTGAGGCCAGCCTGTTCCGCTAAAAAAGCAAGCGGCCTCACATACAGGTTAAAGAAAAGGGGACTAAGAATAGACCCTTGGGGGACACCGTGAGTGGAGGAAAAAACAGATGAAACAGAAGTGGAGGAAAAAACTTGGAACGTGCGGTCAGAAAGAAAATTAGCAATCCAGGCCAGGGCGGTACCACCGACGCCAACTCCCTCCAGCGTGGACAGTAAGATGGAATGGGAGACGGTGTCGAATGCTGCACTCAAATCAAGCAGAATGAGTGCCACCGTCTCCCCCTTATCCACTTGGCGCCTGATGGTCTCTGACACGCCCAGAAGGGTGGTTTCCGTGGAAAAACCCGCCCGGAACCCGGATTGGGAGCCATGAAGAAAATTGGAGGATTCGACAAAGGAGTTAAGTAAAAAATTAACATGTTTCTCCAAAATCTTGGAAAAGCAAGGGAGCAAAGAAATAGGGCGAAAATTGGAGGGGTTGTCTGGGTCTGCATTTGCCTTTTTTAATAGAGGGACCACCATTGCGTGTTTCCATTCGTTTGGAACCGTCGCTTCTGTCAGGGAAGCATTCAAGACATCTAAAATAATGTGAAGGGAAACTGGGTCCAAGGAGCGCAAAATTTGAGGGGGCATAGGGTCCATGGGGGAACCAGATTTGATGTCTTGAAGATACTTATTTAGCAGCGCAGGGGAGATCGGATCCCAAGCAAGAAGTGGGGAGGCAGTGAGCAGTGAACCGGGGATGATATCAGGCGAGGAGTTACATGAATCTTGAGCAGAGTGAGTGGAGGAGGCAGAGGTGAGGTCAAAAGCAGCATAAATCTTATCAATTTTTGCGAGAAAGAAGTTGGCTAAGACATTACACTGAGCAGTGTCTAAACAGGGATCCTTGGGAACCGAGGAAGCACCCGAGAGCTCCTTGACTATTTTGAATAGGGCTTTGGGTCTATTTTGCGCTGTTAGAATGGTGCTGTTCGCAAAGTCAGCTCTGGCAGTATCGCAGGCCGCATGATACATTTTAAGGGCGGACTTGTATTCAATTTTATGGGAGGGGTCATAGTTGGAACGCCATCTGCGCTCCAGTTTTTTACAGTTAGATTTCTCAGCCCGGAGAGAGTCGTTAAACCAGGGAGCAGGGGGGTGATGGATTTGAGCTTTGTTATTTTGGATCGGGATACAGAAATCCAGGGCAGTGGTTAACCATGATGTAACATCGGGGAGCTCTTTAATAGTAATCTTAGGGATCATGGGTTTGGAGTTGCCAAGAAGAGAGTTTAATTTATTCAAGTCAAGACGTTTCCAGTTTCTACTGGCTTTGTGGGGAAGATCGGGCCTAGGGGAATCAGCCACAGACGCTTTAATAGCAAAATTAACAATAAAATGGTCAGACCAGAGGACAGGAGTGGACGACAGATAGGACATGCTAGTTAGATTAGAGAAGATAGGATCTAAAAGGTTGCCGGCCTTATGAGTAGGGTCGGAGTTGTAAAGATGAAGGTCTAATGCTTCCAGATCCTGTCGGAGACGTTTAGCGATAGCACAAGAGGACGAGGTGAAATGAATATTTAAATCACCGAGAATCGTGAAGTTGGGAGACTGTACTAAGAATGGGGCCACAAGCTCAGGGAGTGCAGCTGCCCAGCTGCTAGCAGAGCCTGGTGGACGGTAAATCAGAGTGCCCGTTAGTGTGAATTGAGGAGAAAGGGAGAGTTTGAACAGACCAGCTTCGCAATTGGGAAAGTCAAGATCTTCCCACTTGCAAGAAAATTCTCTCTTGAAGATGATAGCAATTCCCCCACCATCTTTGAGAACACGGTTACGCCCAACATAGGTGTAATTGTTGGGGAGAGCCATGGCTATGTCAGGGCCCGAGCTATCATTTAACCAAGTTTCGGTGGTAAACATGGCAGCGGGGCTAGCATTCTCCAAGAGGTCAAAAATGTCTCTCTTATGTTTTGAGAGAGACCGACAATTAATACTGATGAAACTGAAAGCCGGGGAAGAATGGTGAAGGAGGGGCGTGGGGGTACACCTAGGAACCGAGGAATTCCAAAACGTGGAAGATCTGCTGTCTGTGCATGATTTGAGGGAGACCAAAGTGAGAGCGCAGTGAGGGCAAGAAAAGGGCGCATTTTGGCAATTTATGACAGAGTGCGAAGGGCAATAAGAACCTCGCATCTGCAATAAAGCAGAGCGTGAATAGGACATAAAAGTAGAAACAGGGGGGTTAGGCCCTAGGCCCGTGCTGGCGCGGACGGGCGCAGACGGGCAGGACTTAGGCTTGACTTCGGCGCGACGTCGCCGCTCCCGCTCAACTGAGTACTCCAGAGATCATCACTCAGCCCCACACTCTTCAACATCTACATGGCCCCCCTCGCCGCCATAGTCAGACAACATGGGCTCAGCATCGTATCCTACACCGACGACACCCGGCTCATCCTCTCACTCACGAAGAACCCCGAAGACACCAGACTGTGCTTCCAGGAGGGAATGAAGAACGTGGCAGCATGGATGAAAGCCAGCTGCCTGAAGCTCAACTAAGAGAAGACCGAGGTCCTCATCCTCGGACCCTGCAACTCCGCCTGGGACAACACCAGGTGGCCCTCCACCCTCGGGAACCCTCCCACCCCTATAGACCAAACTCAGAACCTCTGCATCATCCATGATTCCTCACTCTCCACGAACCGCCAGATCAATGCCGTTGCCTCCACTAGTTTCAATTGCCTTCGCGTCCTCTGCCTGCAGAAGGACCGTCACCCACGCACTCATAACCAGCAGACTAGACTACGGCAACGCCCTCTACGCAAACTCCAAACCATCCAGAACGCCACAGCCAGACTCGTCCTCGGGACACCACATCATGAACACATGACCCAACGCCTACGAGCCCTACACTGGCTCACCATCGAGAAGAGGGTCGCTTTCAAACTCCTCACCCACGCCTACAAATCCCTCAACAACATCGGACCCAATTACCTCAATGAGAGAGTATCCTTCCACGTACCCAAAAGGAACCTCCGCTCTGCCGACCTCGTCCTGGCAGTGGTCCCCCGCATCCTCAGAAACAGAACCGTCGGGAGAGCTTTCTCCTACATCGCAGCCAAGACATGGAATAAGCTCCCTGTGAACATCAGACACTCCCTGACCCTAAACACATTCAGGAAGGACCTCAAGACCTGGCTCTTCGACTGATCCGGAGCCACTCCCCCCCCCAGCACCTTGAGACCCTCTAACGGTGAGTAGTGTGCTTTATAAACTCCTGATTGATTGATTGATGGAAGACCCAGTTCAAGCTCTTTCAATGGCTTTTAGGTTTAAAAACTGTTATTAAAAGATTGATAGATGCAATGTGACAATATTGTGAGCCAAAGACAGTGCAAAAATGCCAATTACTGAGCATAGTCTTATGGATGGGTTGCATGTGATTGATGTTTGCAAAGTAATCGAGCACAAATCAAGCACAATTATTATCTTGATCTGCAAGTCATTCCTTGAAATCTTCAAGCATCACATTGGAATTATTTAGGAGTAAGTTTCACACCACATAATCCATGTCCCCAATGTATCCAGGAGGCAGTATATAGGCAGACGAAGAACTACAGAGGAGTGATTTGTTTACATTCTGGTGCTCTTTTCCACATTGATAACACCTTCGGTTTAGGGAGGAGGGGGTAGCTGTGTAGTGATATGTATCAAGAGCAAAGTAAAATTCTCTGTGAGTGCTCTATGTTACCTACTTGAGAGGTTTGTTGGCAAAAACATGATTAGTTAACCTTGTTGCTTACAAGGCTACAACTAAAATTCTAAAATGAGAGATTACTGTTATAGCCATTTTACTCTTCAGTTTTGAAAAACACTTAGGGGCTGATTACGATGGTGAAGGGACTACCACCAACAGGCTGTCAGTGACGGTCCCTCTGCCATCGTAATGTGGTTTTCCGTCCGCTGTATTACAATGGCGGGCAGAAGCGTTACGGTAGGAAAGACCGACTGCCACGGTCCAGACGGGCAGTGTCAATTTGACCACCCATCGACACAACCGCTAGTCCCTGCATTGTATAGGGATTATGATATCCCTCTCTTCTGGTTGTTTTGTGGTGGTCAATCCGCTGCAAAAGAACTGGCAGATATGGAATTGTGTGCTCAAAGTGGGCTCCCCTACTCCCTGGGCCTGGGACATGGGTCCTAGGTGCCCCCCTAAATATCCCTGAACCATATGGCAGGCACCGAGTGGTGCCTTCCACGTAGTTCAGGGATATGTCAGCACCCTATTTTTTGTATTGCAGCGGGGGTTGCTGACCGTATCTCCTGGGACCACCACCATCATAAATCAATCATAGGTTTGTTAAGTGCAGCTACTCACCTGAGTAGGTCTCAAGGTGCTGGGGGGGAGGGGAGGAGCGCAGGTCCAGGATGTTCACGGAGATCCATCGAAGAGCCAGGTCTTGAGGTCCTCGGTGAACTTGGAGAGTGTTGGCATTTGTCTGAGGTGGAGCGGGAGTGTGTTCCATGTCTTGGTCATGAGGAAGGAGAAGGAACACCCTCCTGTTCTGGTCTTCTTGATGCAAGGCACCGTAGCAAGGAAGAGCTGGGCTGAGCGGAGGGATCTTTGGAGTGTGTGGAATGTGAGTCGGTAGTTCAAGTATTCAGGTCCGATGTTGTGGAGGGCTTTTTGGGTGTGGGTGAGAAGATTGAAGGTGATTCTCTTCTCGATGTAGAGCCAATGTAGTGTACGCAGGTGTTGGGTGATGTGGCAGTGACGTGGTAGGTTAAGGACTAGTCCAGCGGATGTGTTATGAACATTCTGGAGTTTACTGGTGAGGTTCTTGTTGATTCCAGTATAGAAAGCGTTGCCGTAGTTGAGCCTTCTGCTGATGAGGGCGTGGGTGGAGGTCTTTCTGTGCTCAAGGAGGTGTCCATTTGAAGGTCTTTCGCAGGAGTCATAGGGTGTGGAAACAGGGGATGAGATGGCGCTGATTTGGTGGTCCATTTTGAGTTCGGAGTCCATGATGAATCCGAGGTTGTGTGCGTGGTCCATGGGGCTGGGTGGGTTTCTCGAGGGCAGGGGTCTACCAGATGTCGTTCCAGGCATTGGGGTGTGGGCCCATGATGAGTACTTCATTTTTTTCTGTGTTGTGTGGTAGGCAGCTGCTCTTCATTCACTTGGCAACTGCTTCCATTCCTTCTTGAAAGTTATGTTTAGATATGTTGGGTTTGTTGGATAGGGAGAGGATGAATTGGGTGTCATCTGTGTAGGATACAATGTTGAGTCCATGGGATCTGACAATGGGGGCGAGCGGGGCCATGTATATTTTGAACAGGGTGGGGCTGATAAGGGATCCTTGGGGAATTCCACAGGCGATCGGTGTGGAATCCGAGAGGAAGGGTGGGAGTCTGACCCGCTGTGTTCTACTGGAGAGGAGTGAGCGGATCCAGTTGAGGGCCTTGTCCCGGATCCCTACGCCATGGAGTCTTCTTGCTACGGTGCAGAGAGTGACTGTGTCGAAGGCTGCGGAGAGGTCCAGGAGGATGAGGGCCACAGTCTCGCCTCTGTCGAGGAGGGAGCAGATGTCGTCTGTTGCGGCGAGGAGGGTAGTTTTGGTGCTGCGGTTTTTCCTGAAGACAGATTGGGTGGTGTCGAGGATGGTGTTTTCTTCAATGAAGGAGGAAAGCTGGTTGTTGACGGCTTTTCGGATGACTTTCACCAGAAACAAGAGTAGTGAGATGGGTCTGAGGTTTGTTAAGTTGGTGGGTTCCGCCGTGGGTTTCTTCAGGAGAGGGTTGATCTCGGTCTGTTTCTAGTCGTCAGGGAAGGAGGTGGTCTCGAGGGAGTGGTTGATGGCTCGGTGAAGCTCAGGGGCGATGATGTCTGCAGCTCTGTGGTAGATGTGAGGGGGCAGAGGTCTGTGGGGGCCCTGGAGTGGATTTACTTCATTGTCTTCAGGGTATCTTCGGTGATGTGAGGGGTCCAGCAGTCAAGTGTTGGCTGTGTGGTATCGGGAGTGGAATGTGCGGGTTCCACATGTTGGTTTTGGTCATCAAAGTTGTCACAGATGGTCTTGATTCTGTGGTGGAAGTAGGGGCTGAGTTTGTTGCAGAGGTCCTGGGAGGGGGGAATGTCTGTTGTCTCACTGTTGGGTTGGGTAAACTCTTCGATGATGCTGAAAGTTTCCTTGCTGTTGTGTGCGTGGGCAGATATTCTGTCCTGGAGTACCTTCTTCCTTATGTTTCTGATGAAAAGTGTGTGTGCTGGTGGCTGCTTTGAAGTTGTCATGTGCTACTGTTGTTTTTGAGTTTCTCCAGATCTTTTTGATGCATCTTCAGGTTTGTCTGGATTCTTGGAGTTCGGTGGAGAACCAGCTAGCTCTCTTGGCATGTGTGTTGGTGGTTTTCTTGAGGGGGGCAATGGTGTGGGTGAAGTTGGTGATCAATTTGTGCAAGGTTCGGACTGCAGTGTTTGGGTCGTCGTCCGTGATGGTTGGAATGGAGCTGCTGAGGGAGGTTGTGAGCTGGTAGTCATAGATCTTGTTCCAGTTTCTGCGTGGGAGCTGGAATGGAGGTATGTGGGTAATGGTTGTTTTGAAGATGAAGTGGATGCATCAATGGTCTGTTCATGGGAGTTCCGAGGTGCGGCTGAAGGTGATGGAGTTTCCCGCTGTGAAGATGGGGTCGAGGATGTGTCCTGGTCAGTGCAGCAGTGGCAGGAAGGAGGAGGGAAGAAAAGGAGGGAAACAGAGGGAAAGGAGAATGTGATAAAAAGAGGCAAAGTGCAAAAATAGGCAAAAAGACAAAGTGAGAAATGGGCAAAACAGACAAAGTGAGAAAAGGACAAAGAAAGTCAAAGGTGAGCAAAGGCAAAAGAAGACAGAGTGAGCTTGAACACTCAGCAAAAGGACCTCACGGAGCGAAGCGCAGAACAGGAGCATTGCAACACCGGCCTGAAGCAGCGCTGGGGGCAGAGGCACTACGACGGAGCTGCACGAGGGGAGAGCAGTTTCCTGACCAGGAGGTCAGAGGTCTTGCTCTATATAAAGGTCTTGCTCTAATATGGTATGTGAGACTGCCCCCTTGTAGGCGGGCGGTCCCAAATACGAAACGATGCCGCCATCGTAATCAACCCCTTAATGATCAATTTAGGTGCTTTGATCTGTGCACTGCATCATCTCAAGACATTCAGTGATAAGTACTGTATAGTACAGTCGCTTAAAATACTGCATTTTAACTCTTAGGGCCCGATTTTAATCTCGCTAGTGAAGCCCTCCGTACGACTCTGATCCGAAGGGCTTTACAAGCGAATCGTGCTCCTGGAGTCCAGACGAGTGAGTATGATACATACAAATGCTTCCGGACTCGGTTCGCTCAGACTCCCATTGAACTCTATGGGATCCTGTATACTGGACGTGTAGACAGGCTCTAATATCAAAAAGGGGTGGGTGGGGAAAAGCGTTCACTCTGTGGCGGGCACCCCATGTTGCCCACCACACTGTGCATGTTTGGATCAGGAGCACCCCACCCGTGACAGATTTGTAGGGCCCCGGATGAAGGGGAGCCTGCTACGGCCCGATTCCAACAGTCGTTTCATTTAGCTGAGACCGAGTCGATACTGCTGTCCGAATCGTGCATTGTACTTGATTGCTCGGAATCCAGCTCCATTGCGTGGCACGATTGGTCTACGAACAAGTTGTATGGACAGGATTGAGTTGGGAAATGATTTGGTCGACGAGTATGTGATCTTCGCATCGTACTTGGTAGTCCGGATCTGTGTACGATTTGGTCGGAAAAAAGGGCTACGAATTGGATCCGAAAAAGCTAAATCCGATGCGGAGGCCTTCCAAACGACATCGGAATCAGGCCCTTAATACCTTTAATGGTCTCTGCCACTGGGTTTTGGCTTCTTTGTTCTCTTACCTTTTGGAGGGATCCCAGCAGGTTATTTATAGTAAGGGGCATTTACTATGTTTAAGTGATACCTGTTGATGTTATTTTAACTCAAGCCTTACAGAAGTCTTTTTATAGACACCTCCTTTTCAAAACATACTCTTGACACTCAATGGATATGGAAGCGGGAACCTACATCTTGCATATGCCCTAACCCACTATCATTTTCTGATAAGGATGCAATTTATTTCTCTGAAAATTGGCTTAACATAACATTCAGTCAAATCACTAGCAAACATAATCCCTTCACTCAACCATAAGCATTTATGCATTGATATTTCTCCATTCTGTTCTGTCATTTCTGAATTAATTTTACCTCCTCTGCCACCGCTTTCGGAGGAAAAGCTGCTTCTCCTCTTTGAAGGTATAGACATTTCCAGTTTTCCTTTCATTCATGTTAATCTCCTGTCATAAAATCTACTATTGCTGGTAGTGGTGAATTATATTGAGTCTTGCCTTATTTTAGGTTTCTCTCAATTTATTAAACAATATAAAAAAAACTTGGTGTAAATTACAGTAGCTGGATAAGATGAGTAAACCACTAGAAAAAATTGTAACAAAGTAAATTCGAACTATTCTAGAAAATTGGAATCATCGGATTTTTGAAAAGTGAATTTTTGACTATCCAGTAAAAGGGAGTCAATTATGGGTCTGTCATCTTCCTAATCCGTCTCATTCTGTCTGCAGCTTTTGGCACCATCTACTAAATGCTGCTCTTGGGCAGGGTCAAGTCCCTAGTGGTGATTGTTTGTGAATACATCTAATTTGCTTTTTTATATGGTTAGTGAAACAGAAACATCTCTGGACTTTGTCCATGTTGTAAATGATGCATGTTTTTCTAAAACTTGACATTCCTGTTTTGACTTCCTCACACATAGGAACATGCTGGTACGGTAGATGAATCAAGGCAATTATTTCTTTATTTCATTTGGAGTGTAGGTTTGCCCTGATGCATCTTTTTCAATAATTGTGTGGGCTCGCAAAAAAAAACCAAAGGATTGTATGTTTTTCTTCTTAAAGCATTTTAAAATAATGAGAGCAGTCTGGTTAATGATGCGGAATGTTAGAGTTACAGGTAAATGTTTTTAGCTTAACATGTTCTGTAGATTCCACAACATTTTTTAATGGTAAATAATGAGAAAAATGTTCCAATATTCAGAGTTTAGTTTGATATTTCGGAATGAGGTCATTTTTAACATTATGTAACTAGGTCAATTTCTTACTTGTGCTTTCAGAAATATAAAAGATCTTCAAAGGTGTTTCATGCAAGAGGCAAAGAGCAGACAAAATCAAGCGGACACTATGGCTTCTACTTCATCAAGTGAAACAGCTAACATTGAGGAAAGGTTAAAAGCGGTAGGAGAAAATACGTATAGCTAATTTTTTGAAAATGTTTAGAACTAAAAAGGGCTATTAATGAAATCTGTAGAATGGTTGTTGCTGTATTTAGGGAAAGCCGAGTGGGAGTCTATGTTCTTTCTTTGTTTTTGTTTCGTATTAATAAAAAGTCAATGAAGAAATATAAAAAAAGGTTGCAAGATGGTCTGGTAATTATGTATGAAGGAAAAAAAGAAACATCCCTACTTGCTGCATAAATTTAATGGGACTACTAAAATAGGAAAATTCGGGTTAGCGGTTGCCCTAATAAGTTATTCCTTTTTCGTTTATACTTGTTTTCATATGAGGAAGAAAACAAAGCAATACATTGGATTTTATGCATTATATTCCCTGAGAAGATATCTTCATTGTCATTTTTAACATCAGCTGCAGATAAAACCAATTCATAGAGGTTGTTAAGTTGTTGTTCAGAAACAGTAACGCTTCCACACTGGGGGTACAACTGTACGTGTGAAGCACACTGTTTAATAAAGAACATCATCTGTACTTACAGACAAAGGGAATATTACAAAAAAAATCATATAAATGTTAACACAAAGTTTTGCTGGACCCTGTAGGAAGTGCAAGCCAATCTACATTTCTTTGGAGAATAAATGAGGACTCCACTATGCTGTTCTGAAAAAATATAGTCCTGAGAGGGTGACATTTGAGAAACGATGTGATATTGTAATGGCAGTCTATTCAAATAGACCTACTTTGTTCTCTGGATCCATTAAAATGTTTTATAGGTCCTCCTTTTTAAAATAATTTAAGTAGTGTGCTTTGAACCGGGGGCAGATTAACAGGTCTTTATCAGACAGAGAGTCCAAAAAGTTGTGATTAAGGTAAATTAAAATGAACCAAAATGAAGAAAGATGCATTTGAAAACATGAGAATTTAAGAGCTTCCTACCTTAATGAGGGGTAAGGAAGTGCTCTTGGTTCTGTGAGAAGAAGAAGGTAAACATTTGAAAAGAAATTAGTTCAGTGCTAGCGGGTGCTTCTGTTCAGTACAATGCATAAAAAATATCATTGGGTAACTGGATACCACGTGAGGCATCCACGTGCTTGTTGCACCCTGTAGGTGAGCTTGTGGAACTCCCGAATGGTGGAACGGATCTGCATAAGTCAGCCTTCTTGTGCTAATATGCATCGTGATGGGACTCATCCTCTCTTCTCTGGGTGAACCCTTAATAGGCATTCAATTTGTCTGTACTCTTTTCCTTATATAAATACAGTTATCAAAGAAAACAAATGAGTTTCTTATTAGGGCCACAAATAACCTGTCTTTCCCTAAATTAGGGGCCTATTAGGATGGCAGACGGACACCCCAGAGGTGGAGGGACCGTCCGCAGGGGCAGCGGCGGTCCCTTCGTGCGAATTAGGATGTGACCGCCACCCTGGTGGTCACATCCTGTATTCTTAACATTGCGGCGGGTGCTGCTTGAAGCAGCACCCGCCGCAATGTTAAAACTGCAAGCAGTGCATTTGCATGCACAAAGCGGCAGGCACCGCGCGGTGCCTGCCGCTTCGTGCATGCAAATGCAGGGGGTACCATAGGTACCCCCCATGTGCAACCCCACCCCCACCTTCACCCTGGGGGCCCGCAACGGGCCCCCAAAGAAAAGACTGTATGCCTATTCGTGGCGGCATTGCCGCCGCGGAAAGGCATGTCCCAGGGCAAATCCTAATATGGCTGGCGGTGTCTGATAGACACCGCCACCATATTAGAGCTTTTCCGCCGCGGTCTCGCGGTCTCGCGGCGGACGGTCTCCCCATCCGCCGATGACCCCCCAGCCATCCTAGTCTGGCGGGGGGGTCTTCACACACACCGCAGCGGTGAACTGCATCCTCCGGGCCGGCGGTGGCTTCTGCCGGCCCGGAGGATGCGGATTCACCGCAATCATAATCGGCCCCTTAGTAGTCCTAATTTTTTTCTTCATATTTAGAAAAGTGGTAATCATGCTGAATGTCTTTTTGCATACTTATCTCCTAACCTTTTGGTGCATCTAAGAATGTCCACTTTTGAATGGAAGTGAGTGTGCATTCTTTTATGACTATAATCCTGAAAGCACAGAGTAGGCACAAGGTAGCCACATTTAGATTAATGCCAATTGTCTAATTTCAAGTTGCCATCAATAACACAGTGCGAAATCCTCTTGTTAAAATTGTTGGTTTCTGTTTGTTTAACTAATGCAGTGCTCATGACTTTGGAAAATACAAATAAAATACAAACTTTACAGGATTAAAGAGTGACAAGCCTATAGCCTGACCAAAATGAAATGCTTACTTTACATGTCATTAGTTAAAATAATGCACCTTCTTGCATGGTTAGACCTGAGCTGCTGGGAAAATACCAATACAACGAATAATGCACCTTCTTGCATGGTTAGACCTGAGCTGCTGGGAAAATACCAATACAACGAATATGCTCCAGCAGATCATTTACATTACTCACTCACATCGTGCTGAACTACACAAAACACCGACAAGGTTTAAAAATTTAGACTGGATAGAGTTCATTATCTCAGAGTTAGTTGGATTGTAGACACTCATGTTCAACAAAAAACAGTAGAAAAGCTCACAATGACATAACTTATATCAAGTAAATAAAAAGTAAAGTTGCATTCCCCATTACAGGCTTACAGAACGTGTAGAGGTCTACATTGTCTATTATTTGAAAAGAAGGGGTTTAACCTCTTCCTGAAACTTATCTATGGATGTCTAACATATATGCAGAGGTGGGGAGAGCAAATCCATGTTGGAGTTTCAAAATCTATTTATATATAATGAATCTGAATAATGCTCACAAACTATTCAATGGTATAAGTGAGAATCTGCTGTGGATCCGCCCCTACTGAATATTTTGCTTATATCATTTTAAATTCTAAAAATAACTCCAGAACAATCTTTAAAATAGTGAAGGACATGACTGTTCCCGAATGTACACAAACCAAAAGTATGCCAACCCAAGCTTTGTGTGATAGCTTAGCGATTTTCTTCATGGACAAAATAAATAACATCATTATGTCGATGACAAAAGCTTGTGGGTTCCAAAATAATGAAGGATATGACTATCTACACTTTCCAAATACCTCCTACAGTAACACCTTAAATGCAGTCCTGTCAGAATTTGACCTGGATATTTTACAATGTGCAAAGGATGGGAACGGGCAGGTGGTTCCAACTTTTACAGGAAGGTCAGCACATAGTAATATTGACCATGTTATCGTTTCTGTTAATATTGTGAACTTATGCTCTACCCCACAGATTGTTGATTTGCTAATGACTGACCACAATCCAATCATAGTGAGACTGTATTTATGGGGGCATGAGCAAGTTGGGTCAAGCACTGTTATGAATAACATTGCCCCGTCCCATCGCAATGGTACTAGAGTTAAATGGAAGGGCGCTAATTCAAGTGAAATGTCTAAACAATCGTACAGGCCTGTGGTAATGAAATAGAAGATAGTTTATTGGATAGGACCGAATCAATCAAGATCCTGACCAATTTTGTTACAATCAATTAATCTATCTCTAAACTTTTTACTGTGACGTCATCGAGGAAACAAACACAGGCAAAGGGTTGGTTTGACCATTCTTGTACTGACTCCTTGAATCGCCTGAAAATAGCACTATCGCATAAACCAAGAACTAGAGCAGTAGTCTACGCCCGAAGAGCTGAATATAATTCTAATTTAAAACGTAGAAAGAAGGAGCTCCAACAGGAGGCGTGGGACAACCTTGCACTTGCTGCAGCAACCACTAATAACAAATTATTCTGGGACACGGTGAATTTTAAACTCCTTAAAAATGAATCTGTCCCAGATCTTTTAATTTATGTGAGTTGCGAAGAATGGGTGGCCTATTTTTCAAGTATTTTTAACTCTAGTTATACATCTTTGGCAGATTGAACAACCCCACACAATTGGCCTATTATTCAGCTGGACATCACTTTGGATGACGTTTTGATAGGTATAAGTGAAAGTAAATGGGGGAAAACACCTGGTGCCGACGGTGTTCCTATAGATGTATATACATCTATACCAGAACTATGGGGGCCTATACTCACAAGAGTTTTTAATGCTGCAGTAATTGAGGATTGCCCTTCTTCATGGGGGGAATCTGTTATTATACCCATTTATAAAAAGGGTGACAAATCCGAAGCGAAAAATATTCGACCAATCTTCCTACTCGACTCCTCAGTCAAAATAATGAGTAGAGTGTTATTTTTAAGATTGGAGGAGTGGGTCCTGGATAATGATATCTTGAGGTTGATGCAGCTCTTAAAACGATTCAGGCGGACTCCCCCTTAGTGGATGGTAAGGAAGTACCAGTCCTACTCTATGTGGAGGAGGCCGTGCTTTTATCTAGAACACCGATAGGCCTCCAGAAGTTAATCGATGGGTTTGCTGCCTTTATTAATAAGAGGAAACTGTTGATAAATAAGACCAAAACTTTCACAATGGTATGTTTCCCGAAATATAAATGTCTGAAACCCTTCTATATTGAAGGTAAAAGTACAAAATGTGGACACCTTTTGTTATTTAGGTATCTCCTTTTCCTCGGATGGGAAATGGAATCATGAAATGTCCCATGTTCGGGCAAAATTGAGGAAGAGCATATGCAGTGTTTTTAAATTTGCTACTAACTTGGGGGATCGACGCATCAAAGATATGATTGACATTTACAAAGCTAGATGTATATCGGTTGCACTTTATGGGGCAGGGCTATGGGGATACCAATCATGTGGTGATTTACAATTGGAAGAGAACTCTTTTTTAAAGAAGTTTTTATGTCTCCCGGTTTCAGCATCCTCTGAACTTATTCACTGTGAGGTTGGTCTTAACCATTTGATGGATTTGATAGCCATGAGACCGCTCCAGTTATGGAGTTCGATATGGTCAAAGGAGGAGACTATTTTTAACAAATCCATTATAAGTGATTCCTTGAGTTTGGATAATTATCTAAAGATACCATGGCTACAATATTTAGCTAAATCTTATTGGGACTTATTTGACCGCACTATCCTGGGAAATTACAATGATTTATCTACTTTGTCAAAACAGGAGTTAAAAAGTACCTTCATGTCCCATAAGAATGACCATAGGTTGGAAATAGCCAGGAAACAAACCATGTATCAGCTTTACCATCAGTATATAGATACATGCGGGCTTCCAAGTGTATCTTTCATTTGTCACGAGATCTTCCCATCACTATGTATTAACTAGAATGAGGTTAGGCCTTGTGCACCATCTGGTTGCGTTCTCCACGATGAAACAGCACCCGGCCTCCCCATGCTCCTGCGATGGGATTACAAAACAGAGCACTTTACACTTTCTACTTTCATGTGACCTGTTCTTGTCTTTTAGAATTGTGTACCTTAAACCACTGTTTAAAAAATTTGAAGCCAAAACCACTAATGCTGCTGTGACCCTACTCTTTGCACTGAAAGAACCTGAAATTTGTTTTATTACTGCTAAATTCTTTTTAAGTTCAATTAAGGCCAGGAAGAGTATGTTGTTTTAATGTAAATTACTGTCCCCATAATGTCTGGAGGGGGACTCATTGTTTAAGAACTTTGCACTTTTCATATTGCACTTTTTGAAACCTTTGTGATTTGGTTCTAACCATCATGACCTGTTATCTTGCTATGGGTCTACTGTTCCCTCAGGATTTAGGTCATAATATATGCACTTTATATTGTAATGCAATTGTGTTAAGCTGTTAGGTGTTTATTGTTTACATTGGCGATCATATTCATGTAATGCTGTTATGAGTTAATTGTTAGGATCTATGCTGTTATCTACGTACTTTATACTGCATTCTCCTATGCCCTGTGCCTTAGGTTTTTTTTTGTTTTGTTTTTTGTAATGAAGTTTTGTTAAGTTGTTGTCCGTTTTCTATAAGTGTAATGATATAATGTACGATGCCTAACGAAACCAGATTTTGTACGCCCTTTTTAAAATGGATGCCGACCTTTTATCAATTGTTATTTATTTATGTGTATATATATATTGTGCTTTTATGGTTGTTTTGTCCCAACCGAATAAAGCTTATTTTGAATTGAATTGAATTAACATAATTGATGGATTGAATGGGAATAATCCTTCTAAGGAAGAAGATTCCACTGCTAAAATCAATGAGACACTAGATTCAGGGGCGGAAAAAAGGGCAGAGTTTGGTCTATTGACCTCCTTGAACTACATTGAGCTACTCTCGGAGGAGGTTTTTTACAGAACTGCTGTGAGTGTGTCTTCGGGGTCCCCTTTAGACTCTCTCCGCCCCAAAATCTGGAAGGAGCTGGGCTCTGAGCTTTTCCCTACCCTTTTCCCTACCCTACCTTGTGTATGACCTGTAATAGCTCTCTAACTTCGGGTTCAGTGCCAGCATGCAGGAAACGGGCGGTGGCCACTCCACTTTTGAAAAAAGTGACACTTGACCCGACCTGCGCTGGTAACTACAGACCAATCTCTCTTTTACCCTACCCGATTAAAATCATTGAACGAATGGCCAGCAATACCTTGTCTCAGTTCCTGGAATCTAACTCTAGGTTGGACGATGTTCAGTTCGGTTTTCGATCTTGCCATGGAACTGAGACTTCTCTAGTGACCAGTGGCGGCTGGTGACATTTGAAAGTGGGGGCGTAACATTATTGTCGTACTGCATCGCTCGCACAGTACCGCATGTAGAAAAGGCCTCACTGCGCAGGCACAGTTGCAATTGGCACATATGACCATTGGTTTGAGTGAGATACAGAGAGACCAAGGATTGGATGAGCAGGTATTCTAAAATGTTTATGACACACTGACAGTGTGAGAAACTCGCACTGCCTCCCTTCAGCCTCAACTCCAGGTCGCAGTTTTGGGTCGTTATAAACATCCTCCAGCAACCTGCTCTCATTCAGACACCTAGAGGCGACTCAGATCACAATTTCAAGAATAAAACGGTGCACGAAAAAAAAAAAACGACACAAACACAACATCCTGGAAAAAGCCATTATCTATACACACACACAATCAGAATATTTGCACTCGGGTATCCATATAATTTGCAATGATGAGAGATCTCATGACACAAATGTTTGCCATTGCACCGTCCAGTCAACTTGGATGAATACAGTACAAAAAATCAACATACATTTCAGAGACAATTACTTTTTTCATCTATTAATTCAATTATATAAAGTTGGCAGGTGTCTTGTTAACCCTGTTCTCTATTGAAGGCTTGATACAACTTAGGATATGCCAAATAAGCATTTCTCTGACAAAATAAAGTATGTACTATAGTCTCCGACTCATGTGAGCTTAAACATGCCCTCTGAAACCCAAATTCAGAGTATGCTTTTTATTACAGTTTTCAAGTAAACAGTTTTACATAAATATAAAAGTGAAAGGCAGGTGTGTGCGGTTGGAGTAATAGTTGCCGCCTTAGGTGCCAAAATGGGAGAAAAACAATGAAAGAAGGGACACCAAAGCACCAAGCCGGAACATTAAAATAAAGCTGATGCAGCAGCTCTCGATATTGCCCTGGCTCAGGGGTGTGAAATTGAGGCTATGAGCCTGGGACAAGCCACAGTGGCTCTCCGCCACATCCAACACCTAGACTCGCAGCAAGCAAGCAAATAACACTCGCTCAGCAGAGACCTACCCACCTGAATATAGGCAGGAGGGGAAGGGGGACAGCGGCGTTACAGCTTTGGTGAGAGCACCACAGAGTCCACCACCTCAGGCAATAACTGCCCCAAGCATCCAGTCTTGGGCAAGCCACCTGTATCGCATCACAGGATGGTAAAATCGGGACTCTACGCACTCGCCTAGTCTCCTACTTCCAAAGCTTCTCACAGTCTCTTCCCATCTCGCCAATTCCTTCCCCCATTTACCCAGGTCAGGACGTTGGTGGATTTCCAGCTCATCGCCAATTGTCATCGGGCAAGTACAAGCGCCAATTCCGTAAACATGTCTGCAGTCTTCTGGGCGTCACTGCGAGCATGGAAACTCAGTAAACAAAGCTGCAGAGAAGTGTCTGTGGTTTGGCAAATAACTTCCAGTACAGTGGCCCAGTACAGAGCCAGCACCAGGTAAGTCGGGGTACTGAATCTCAGCCTGGTGAACAGGACTCGCTGCGCTGGTATATATCCATGAGACATGGCTCCATAGCGGGTTCAGATCAGATTTCAAGGCGCTGTACAGGCACACAGAGTTTAAACCATCTCGGAGTGATCTCTGTTACACATAGTCCAGCTCCAGAAATTTCCTTTAATAGTCTGGCTAAGAGTCGAATTAAAGGCCAGGGCTGCTTAAAAATCAAGGAAACCGAGAATATTACACACCCCACTGTTCACCGTCTCCCCACTACATGTGCCAGAAAGACTTTCATTTTAGAACAAACAGGCCACAAATATATATCAAATAAAAACAAATAAACTTACCGTCCGGAGACTCGTCCCGACTCCCGCCTTCCTCGTTTTCAACTTCTTCAACGTCCTGCGGCACGTCATCAGGAAGGCGGCGCAGCAGGCAGCCTCACTCCCCTCCACTCCACCGCCGCGTTTTTCATTGGTGCGGCCGGCTGCCCCAGGCTACGTCATTTTTTTCTCTGTATGCTGCTGCTGCAGCATTCAGAGAACAGGGAGAGTGAGTGGGTGCGTTACTCGAGGGCAGGGGGGAGTGGCTTGGGGGAGTGGCTTTGCCACTATTGTTAATACTGTTTGTTTGGGCGGCCTCAGGCTGCCCAAACAGTCAGTATTAACAACAGTGGGCAAGCCACTCACCCAAGCCACTCCCCCCTGCCCTCGAGTAACGCACCACCCACTCACTCTAAACCAGGAAGTGTTCTGCTTTCTCGCCATGCGAGAAGGCAGAAACAAATCACAAATGGTAGTTATATAACTACCATTTGTTTCTGCCTTCTCGCATGGCGAGAAAGCAGGGGGGGCGGCGCCCAAACGCCCCCATGGAGGAACCGCGTGTTAGACAATCTTCGTTTGCGGGCAGACAGGGGGCAATCGGGCATTCTTATTTTGCTTGACCTGTCTGCCGCTTTCGACACGGTCAATCATGGTATTCTGCTGAAAAGGTTGGAAGAAGTTGGAGTGTCAGGGACGGCCCTAGAGTGGTTCTGCTCTTATCTATCTGACAGAGGTCAGGCGGTTTTTCTTCCGCCGTATCAGCCTAAGTTTGCCAACATCCACCATGGCGTTCCTAAGGGCTCGGCGATAAGCCCTATTCTTTTTAATATCTACATGAGACCCTTGATTGGTATTATAAAGGCGCATGGTGTGAAAGTGGTGAACTATGTCTATGACACCCAACTTTTTTTCTCCCTAGAGGTAAATCAGTCGATTTCTTTGGCAACTTTTCATGACTACATGCATGATACTGCCCATTGGTTAAGAATTAATTCACTTCAATTCAATTCAGATAAGACCGAAGTCTTATACTGCACTGTGGGGAAGGTCCCTCCCCCTTTTCCGGACAATTTTTGGCCTTCTCGAACCACGTCTACTCTGGCTCCGGTTAAAGTAGTACGTAATCTGGGAGTCATGCTTGATGCCAACTTAACCATGGAAATTCATGTAAATAAGGTGGTGGGGAATTGTTTCTCCCTGATTAGAGCTTTAAGGAAGATCCTCCCACTGCTGCCAAAGATGGCCAGAGCGTTCGTCATTGGTAGTATCATTCTTAGTAAACTGGACTACTGTAATGCCCTACTGTTGGAGGCCCCTACATTTTTGATTGAACGCCTCCAAAGAGTTCATACCGTGGCGGCCAAATTGGCACTGTTGAAATTACGACGCTCGGCAGGCTCATTGGCCCTTGCAGAGCTCCACTGGTTGTCTATAATGCAGAGGGTCCAATTTAAGTCTCTATGTCTGGTCTTTAAAGCCCTCATGGCCTTGGACCAATACCTCTTCAAGAGACCTTTACAGGGTATACTCCAAGATGTCTTCGCTCTGCCACCGCTTGTTTGGTGAAAGTTCCGAAAATTCGAAGAGCTAAGTCTGGAGGCAGGGCGTTCAGCTCGGCTGCTGCCAAGCTCTGGAACAGCCTTCCTTTGGAATTTAGACAGCTCCATGATCTTCTGCAGTTTAGGAAGAATATCAAAACATGACTTTTTCCCAGAGCTTGACAGCTCTGGAACTGCCCTGTTTTGTCTACACCCGCTCCCTCCACTGTCTGATGAGAATTCACGTACTATAGCGCCAAGATACCCGTTGGGTGATAGCTGCGCTTTACAAATGTTGTATACAATGCAATACAATACAATACAATGGAAAAGCTTTCTTTTAACCCTAATTTCTACGATACTTGGATTCGAGGATCTAAGGGCCATCTTAGCCCTTTAGGAACAGACCTTTTACAATTTAAACCTTGGAATGAAAGAATGATTTTCAATCTTTCAGTATCTCATGCAGCTCATGGTCAACTGCTTTTCCTGAGATGTATAACTGAGTTTTTCTGTGGAAAGATGCTTGGAAGACATAGAGGAAATTGGTCATACTTCTTGACACCACTCATATTCTTAACCGTCAGCAGTTACATAATTAATTAATGGTGAGTTTTTTGGTTGAAACTCTTTGGTATGCATGATCAATGGGTGACTGACTGGCTAATTACATTTCTCATTCTCACACTATCCAAATTATTTTCTAAACTCCACTACATTTAGTAATGTCAACTTGATAAGCTATGTTTGGAAATGGACCTCTTCTGTACTTTCTGTTCTCGCTTTCAGCTCATGCCTATAAACTGAGAGGATTTCTCAATCTAAGTGAATTCAGTTACAGAAAGTGGAGATTCATCAATCATCAATAAAATATATGTTTAAAATAAGGGAGATGAGGAAAATTAATACACTCTCAGATGAGTTTGTGCGACTATGTGGGTGAATATAGTACGCAAAACCTACAAAGAGAAAATCTGGAATGAGGAAACGAAGTAACAAAGAATGGCTGAATTTGCTTGTCGCCTCCAACAACGAAGACCAGAGGAGTTCTGAATGATTGTGAACTGCATGGAAAAATATCCAATCCCGGCCAACTGTAACAGAGAGGATGGTTGACTCAATCATATCAAATCATTATCGGAGGACCCATATAATGAATCAACAAATTTCCATACAGATCAATACAGAACCCAACAGTCCTCCTTGTGTTAATTAGATTACACCCTGGAACAATTAAAAATATGCATAAAGAAAAGTTGAGCAGATAGCGCCCCTGGAACAAATGGTCTTCCAGATGTCCTCTATAAACAGGACCCAGATGCCTGACCAAAATCTATTGAAGCCTATATGCATTCTGTCTCACCACTCAATCCATCTTAGCATCAGGGTGCAGGTAATATTGCAACATATTTATAAAAAGCGCCCCACTGCTAGCCCAATCAGCTACGGGCTAATTTCTTTGCAGGATGTAGAATCAAACTATTTTGCCAATCTATAACTGAAGAACCTGGAGACCTAGGCCCATAGCAGACATTTTATAAAATTTAATGAAAGAGGCTTCCAGGCAGCAACAAGTACCATAGATAATTTGGTTAGTATAATAATGATAACCCATCAATTAAAAAGCATCTCTTTTATTCCTGTTTCGTAGATTTCTCCATGACTTTCTATCGAGTGAACAGAAATGTTCTCTGTAAAAACCTGGAGAATTGGCATATCCCTTCCCATCTCTTGCAGGCAATATAGTTTTTATCTATAGGCTCTTGGGTTCAGGTTAAGCTGGGCACAAATTGGACCATCTCACCAAATATTTACACTCACAGAAGCCTTAAGCAAGGCTGTGCCTTCGTGCTGATGCTCTTAAACGTATACAGTGCCTACTTGAGCATTCAACCTGACGTAACCAACTTGCTCCCACCAAGATTAGGCCAACAGCTACCCACTGTACTGCAGTATGCTGACGTTCTTGTACTGTTACATCAAATGGAGATTAGTCTCCAGAAGCTTTTCTATGTGTTAAACATATGGAAGCAAGCTTTTGAAAACAAAAAGTAGTATTATTCTGGAAAAAACCAATAAACCTGGCTCTTGGTTTCTTGGTGAAAGGTGGCTGGAAAGAATCACTAAATACAAGTACTTGGGTGTATGGCTGAAAGAAAGCGGTCGGGCAATTACAGCACCTGAACTCACACACACCAAGGCCATCTCACTCTGTTTTGCCTTCCAATCATTGGTGTGCAAAACTAGCCAACCTTCATTTACCCCATACTCAAAGTAGTAAAAGCAAAACTGATTCCAGGTGCAGCATACGGCATGGAGCCATATCCCAAAAAATTTGGACATTTTCTCAATTACATTATTTTTAATATTTGCAAGCTACTGTTAAAACTGACACAACACTCAGTGCAGATTAGGTTAGAATTTGGATTGATGGACCAACAGGTGACTCGGTAAACAGCATTTCTGAAGAATGCATTCAAATTACGCCATGCTTGCAGCCGGACAATACAGCAGGTTGATGCAAAATTATCGCGAGGGAGAGGGGTCATTGGAAATCATGGGAGACTTAGCTAACTTACAGGTGTGGACCTGGAATGTTAACAGGTTGGGGAACAAGATAAAGCGTAAGCTGGTTCTTCAACATATTAAGAGGCACTCCCTGGACGTTGTACTAATAAAGGAATCCCACCTCAAAGGGAGCAAATGCAAGGTTTTAGATCGTTTTGGATACAGATTAGAGGACTACTCTGGATATTCAACCGGAGCGCGGGGAGTGGGAATCCTGCTCCGTAATGCGCTGCCCCTGGTTGTGTCTCGGACCTGGGTAGATGAGTCGGGTGCTGTGCAGCAGTGGCGGGTAAATAGGAGGGGTGATTAATTGTATTGTGTTCAATCTACATCCCCCCAACGCTACACAATGTTATTTTCCCACGGGTCAGCTCGTTTCTGGTTGCACAACCTTTGGGCATGCTATTAGTTGATGTGGGACCAGAGTGGGCCAGAGGGGGGAGCACGACCTACCGGGATTCTTGACGGCCCTCGGCCTGGTAGATTTGTGGTGGGTGCATAACTCATTTGCATGGCAATATACATTTTACTCCGCGCGCCATGGATCCTTCTCTAGTCTGGATCGCCTCCTCACATGAAGCGGTGGGGTGGGAGACTTTTTAAACCCATGACATATGACAAGGGGCATCTTGGACCATTCCCTAGTGGGGGTGACCTTAAGGGGCCCTCTTCTAGACAGAGCTGCATTCCCGAGGATTGACCCCTGGCACCTGCGGGATCCGGTACTGAGAGATAAAACCCAGGAGAGCTTGGAGCTGTATTTTCGGGAAAATAAAGGGACAGTGGACTTGCATATAACCTTGTGGGAGGCCTACAAGCCGGTGCATAGGGGTCAATCTCAGACTTTAATTGGGCCAAAAAGAAGGAAGATACTATACAAATCAGGTCGTTAGAGCAAGAGATCACTCGAATGGAGGCGGAGGTATCAGGTAACGACACTGGTGACCTGCCCCACAGGTTGGCACTGGGCAGAGGGACTTGCAAGCCTTGGCCGAAAATGGAGCGAGAGCATATGCCATGGCTACACAGCATCGCCTATATTATGTAGGCGATAGAGCATCTAGACTTCTGGCATGGTTGGAAAAGCGCATTAGAGAGCTATCATGGGTGACAGGTGCGTGACAAGGAAGGGGTGCTGAAAACAATGAGTATTGATATAGCAGAAACATTTGCAGCACACCTGGAGGATGTTTATGCACCAGTGTGCACTAGATCCGAAAGCGATGGTGAGGAACTTCTTAGAGACTTTTTCTTACCCACGCTAACTGAAGAGGTGAGTGAGGCCCTTGAGGCTGACCTCACAGAAGAGGAATTGCAGGGGGCCCTGGGACTTCTCCATTCAGGGAAGGCAGTGGGTCCTGACGGACTCCCTATCGAGATATTACAAATGTCAGGCTTCCATAATAATACCACCATTACGGGATTTGTTGCTCGAGGTGCGAGACCAAGGTCAGTTTCCGGCAGACCAGTGGGCAGCCACAGTAGTGGTAATACATAAGGAGGGGAAGCCCCCTGACCAATGTGCCTCATATCGCCCAATTTCCTTGATTAACTTAGAAGCAAACGTGCTGGCCAAGGTTCTGGCAAACAGGCTGGTGCCTGTCATCTCAGAGATTACACACGTGGACCAATCGGGATTTATGCCAAATAGGAGCACCCACCACAATCTTCGGAGACTGTGCGGAGTGCTCCACATGACGCGGGATCCAGCTTTTCAGCAGACAGCATTGATGGCCCTAGACACGTCAATGGCGTTTGAAAGTATAGAGTGACCCTACTTGTTCATGGTATTGTGTAAGTTGGACTTCGGCCCTCACTTCTGTAACTGGGTGAAGCTGCTTTACAGGGAACCGCTGGCTCGTGTGCGGGTTAATGGGGCGCTGTCCAGACCCTTTCAGCTGCGGAGAGGCACCAGACAGGGATGTCCTCTGTCCCAACTGTTGTTCGCCCTTGCACTAGAGCCGTTGGCACACAGGATTTGGAGGGACCCAATAATTTGGGGCATGGAGGGACCTGGGGGGTGGGAGGAGCAAATCTCGCTATATGCAGATTACATCCTCCTGTACCTAGCAAGGCCGTACCACTCGATGACATTTTTTAATTGTTCAGGTGCTGCTCAGGATACATGATTAATTGGACAAAATCAGTAATCTTTCCACTATCAGGTCCTCCACCGAGAATACCGACACGATGTGTGGCCCCAGTGGTCGAGGAGGGATTTAAGTACCTAAGCATATACATAGTAAGGGATCATGAGACATTCCTGAGGAAGAACCTGGAGCCCCAGATAAATTGGCTGAGTGCTGACGTACTTCACTGGCGTGCCCTCCCATTGTCTCTAATGGGCAGAGCGGCCCTGTTTAAAATGATGGCCCAGCCACGCCGCCTGTACGTCCTCCAAAATACCACCTGTTCAGTTCCCTCAGCAGTTTTTAAAAAGATAGCACAGGAAGTTGGAACACTTCTGTGGCAGGGTGGTTCTCCCAGGATAGTGCTCTGTGAATTACAAATGGGAGTGTACGATGGGGGATTGGTGGTTCCGCACGTTCGACTCTACTACTGGGCCTCGCAGTTGCTTGTCATAAATGACTGGGTGTACTCTGATGCGCATGAGCCAGCCTATAGAGTGGACAGAGCCAACATGCCAAGTGGAAACTGCGAACCACTCTTGTACTCCAGAAAGGCTTGATCGGAATGGCCGACGTACACTGGTGCATTGGTGAGGTGCTGGAGAGAGGCATATAAATTCCTGGGCTGGACGGAGATATTGACCAGCCGGACTCCATTGTGATCAGGGTACACACTGAAAGAAGTAGCCACACAAGGAAAAGGTGGAAACTGATAGGAATCGAGGGCTTGGGTAACGTGTGGAAGGAAAAGGCCCCTATAGCCTTTGAGGTTCTAAGGCAGGAGTACAATCTAAATCAATCACAGAGATATCATTAACTAAGATTGATGCATGCCCTGTGGCAACAAGGTACCCCTGTTCCTGGCCACTCCTCTCTGGAAGATAGGTTACTACTAGACCCCATCCCCGGAAAGGGGACATCTACAATATATCGCAAGTTAATAAATAATGTGCCAGACCCCTTGGTTACCCTGCGTGCGTCCTGATCTGCTGATCTTGGGAGTATAGAGGATGAAGATTGGCTAGAGGCAATACAAAGGCCAAGGGAAATTGCAATCCAGGCAAGATTTAGATTGGTGCAACTTAAGATTCTGCACCCTACTCACTACTCACATACACACTTATATAAATGAGGTAAAACTCACACACCGCTATGTTTTAGGGGTTGTCAACGAGAGGGATCTTTTTTTCATATCCTATGGGAATGCCAGGAGATTGCCCGTTTCTGGTAGAAGGTCACAGAAGTGATGTTGTGGGTATCTGGAATGACCGTCCCAATGGACGCCAAATGGCTACTTCTGATGGTTAAGGGAGACCTTGACTGGCCTAGACATGTGGGAGTATGGCCAGCCTTGGCAGCAGGAATTGCTAAAAGAAACATTGCGAGGAGGTGGGGAGCGCCTTCTCCGCCACCGTTGAGAGAGTGGGAAAGGGATCTGGACTGGTGGCAAAGAAAGAGTGTACAAAAGTAGGGGCTGTGTGAAAAAGCGGGAGAAAATATGGCATCCATGGCACCGATACCGAGAAAGGCTGGGGGATGAATAGGACACGTAAGTCATGTTCGGATATAAGAATTGCGGGGGATTAGTGGATGGGCCTTTTCGCCTTTGGTCTATTGATGTTGTTGATGGTTAACTTGTGTCTTTGAAGCCATTGTACGTATACGATTCCCTGTATATCCCTTGTGCAATAGCGGTAATGTCAAAGCTGTACCATGTGAGACTATATCTAAATCATGTAAAGAATGGTCTTTTGTTTGAGCAATGTTAATAAAAATGTTTTAAAAATTACGCCATGCTCCAAATTTCACCCTTAAACTTTACAACTGGGAGAAGGTGCAACTAGGTCTTGCCAACATAAAGGACCCATTGATGGCATACATATGGCAACTGAGTTGACCTCATTGGGAGCAAATGCTCTGTTGGACCAAGATCTGTCATATGACTGCTTTGAGAAACTCCTCAATAAAATGGCAAAACGGGATGCCCTTGCAGCAGATAAATTGCGGCCACAGATCTACCTATCAGCAACCTTTGCAGCATATTACATAATTAGATTGATGCAATTACGCTTCAGACTCCCTTGATTGTCTGCCAAAATGGGTGGTAAAGCCAATCAACAAAGAATGCCGGCTCTGTAATGACCAAAAGGAAACCTCTGCCCACATAGTACATGTTCTGCCTTACTCAGTGAGCACAGATTACGGTTATGAACCACCTTTAATTAACACAGCATAGGCACCTGCCAACAAGCCATCATCTTCTGTCTGCAAGGCAATTATACTCAAGTGGTCACCAGATTTATCAAATAAATTATTCATGCTGATAGGGTATTAGAGGTGCTGCTGGAAGTCATGTCTTATTGATGCTGTTTTTTTAACTAGGGTTGAACTAACAAGTACAGGTAAATCCTAGTTCTCCAGCATATGGATGGTCTATCCCTGTCAACCTGGGTTCATAGGGGTCTGTCTTTCTAGGCGTATCTCAAATGTATTTTAAATTAACAGCAATTTTTGTTTTTGAAAACACATTTTATTGAGGATTTTTTTGTAAAGGTTTTGACAGCAACAAAATAATGCAGCGCCATGCAAAGTGATAAACGTACAACAACAAGGCGCAATGCTTCTTGCATAACACCCACCCACAGACCGCCTGCAGGTTCCCTCACCATAGAAGGAGGTAAGTCCCAAAGTAATACGAGACACAGTGTCAGTGGTTCAGACCACCATAAGTCTGAATTTCCGGATCTAGTCCGGATCCGTGTGCATCAGGTCGCACAGTGATGCCCTCTCTGTAGTTTGCCCACTGCTACCAGATTTTTTACATATTTGTGAGGCATCCCCGGGCATCCTCTATTCAGGCACCAGTCTGAGCCCTGCATCCACTCTCCGACTTGGGGCAGTGTGGTATCTTTATAGTGGCATGCAATATCCCTTTTAGCCACAGTCAGGCCTAGCCAGAGAAAGATGGTTGTGTATCAGTCATCCTCAAATTCCGCCATATATATATATATGGAGGAGGATCAACCTCGGTTCCCATGAAAAGGGTAAACTCATTACTTGGCTCAAACAGGCCAGAATTTGAGTCCAGTATGCTTTTGCTGCAGCATATCCCCACATCTTATGGATGAATGTACCCTCAGACACAGCACATCAGTGAAAAGAGCGGGAGGCGATATAACATGAACAGCAATTTAACATTAATATTTACACTTAGAGAACTTTGCATTTTGCACAAAGAATTCAAATGCATCTCAGGATTAGATATAAACTTGATACAGTACCATATGTCCGTGTGGACAAACTGGCCATCAACTTTAAGGTTGCCAATGACGTGTTTCGCAATCTTTAGCTATTTTGGACTTACTTCTGAATTGAAGCACCTACATTGTTTATGTACTTGGTCTGTACGTATATTAATAATATCAACTGTTTTAAAATAAATGGGTTTAATTAACTAAAAGCAAATACACTCAACTCAACGTTTAGACCTGAAGTACAAAGAATTTTTTAATGTGTAAATTTGCCTTCCCCCAGGAAATACCTGAGTGATTTACATCTAAGTCAGGTGTAAAATATATTTACTCATCTAAAATCCTTTGTGAATGATGCCGTCTATGAGTAAAGTTTTGGTAAATTAATATATGCATTTTTTTCCTAGGACTATGAGAGAAAGAAGCTTTTAGCAAACAAAGGTAAAAACATGTTATATATTCTATTCATTCCAGTATTCATCATTGGTATGTTGCCGCATTTATGACAGTATTGTTCTTAGATTTGTGGGCTGCAAACAGTCAATCCTAAAATCAGTTATGATCAAATGGTTTTACATAATATGAACAGAAAGCATACAGGGATTTTGTCTATTTCATTTTTGAAAAAAATGATTCACTGTAACAAGTGATTCATAAAATAAAACTGCAATAAAAATCAAACAAACGTGCCATAGATTTTTAACCCCTTCGCCGCGGCTCAAATTCGGCCGTGGCGCAGAGGGGGGGGAGGGGGAGGGGGGCGGGTGCGAATACGGAGCTCCCTTGCTCATGACGGCTCCACGCCGTCATGAGTCACGGGCAGTGTGTGCCCATGACGGTGTGGAGCCGGCGTGGCCCAGCCCACTCACTAATTCGCCTGCACAGACGGGGAATTAGTGCCGCGCGGGCAGAGCGGCAGTTGGATGGCGGCTCCACGCCGTCATGAGCACACGCCGCCTGTGGCTCATGACAGCGTGGAGCTGTCATGAGCACAGAAGCGGTTAATCAGTATCTATAAATAACACACATGGGAATGGGGTTGGAGAGATTATGTGAAACCGAGAAGGAAAAGAGATGGATGCATAGTGAGTAAGTGACTGGTAAATGAAAATAATTATTAACCATCTCAGATTCAATTCAGAAATTTTTGCAGTGAGTGTAAAACTATTTAAGACTTTGTCATCCATCTAGTTCATCCACATCTTTTGAAATTCAGAGTCATCATCTCTGTCAAAATGGATAGCATGTTATACTATTGTAAATTTAACATTAAATCAACTCAGTGTTCAGAAGTCAGAATTTTCTGCTCTTCTAAAGTTTCATATCCATTGTTTTCATATCAATGAATTCATAATCCTAAACAGTTCCTAGAATATTCAAGAAGTCAATAAAAGCCACAAATTAAGGGCCAAATTATCAAGAACGGCGATAACATTATCTCCGCTTTAGCGGCAGGAAACTGCAGCTAAAGCTGCGATAAGGGGCTTGATAATATGCCCTTGTGAATTCCCAAAGAAGCCCAGGTTGTGGTGTGAACATTATAATTAGGACAACAGTAACATTTTCAACTCAAACACAGAAATCCTCCAGTTATAGGTAGCAGCGTTAACTATAACTTGCGCCCCACCATGCATTGCTTATGACCTCACATATTACACCACTGATGCCATTTTCTATGACATCATTTATGACATCACTGATGAAATCTCGAATGACATTATTGATGACATCACAGATTACATCATCCAAGCTTCTTTTGTACACATTACGTTTAAACTATCAATTATACACAAACTGGCGGTGAGGGTGGCAAGCAAAGTGTGCACAAGTGTCTGTTCTGGGATACTTATCCTCAAAGTTCTGATCACGCCCTACTTTACGTGGTCCCACTGGCACTGGGCCACCAACAGTAACTACAAACTATACAAAAGGAGCGTGTGATTCATCAAAATAATGATAGCGTTCCAATTAATGAGCTCATATATTGTCCATTCTCTGTGTATCCAACAAAGAAAATCCCATGAGAGTCTTGTTTGGAAAGCCAATTCTGAATTTATTATTCAATCCAATTTTTCAACACAAAGGTACATTATCCAATTTATCCAGCCAACGCGTTTCATCCTACACATAATCAGAGCTCTAAATTAAAAACAAGCCAGTCAATAATCGTTTTTTCACATGCCATAACATAAGTTTTAAATCAGTCACTATGAATATATTTGTTCAGACTCCCTACCTCTATCCAATCTAAAAAACAAAAAGACATGCTCATTCATGAGTTGAAAGCAATACAGTTGCTAGTTCCAAAACATAGAACCCAATGTTCCCATTTTGACCATTATAATTGCTTCATTGATTTTACATCATATACATAGTATACGTTTTGAGACCCCTACATTTCTTCAATTCTGCCCTATAGAATGAATAATATTATGTTACCTTATAATTTCATGATAATCATATGACTTTAAATTCCATATTGTGCGCCCATCCTTCTTCTAGTATCGATCTTTGTTTATTGAAAACTTCTAGAATATGAGATAAAACACCAAGTTGCTCCAGTATATGTAATGTTATTCCAAGTCTGCTGTTTTAACTGGTTTCTAACCCGCTCTTTTATATTCCTCTTCCACCAATCAGTGTTCATTCAAAGTCTCCAGGGAGGAAACCTGATTTGGAAAACAGAATAAATGCTGATTTGTGTGTATTGCATCGCTCATGACATGTTCTATGGCATCATTGATATCACTGCAATATTTGTGAATAAATCATTGATGTCAAAACTGTGCAAGGCCGGTGTGCAAGGCAAAGCTGCCTTACGGTACTAATTATAGTTACATGAGAGGGAAACAGCCATAACAAAGCATGCGTTGCATCGCAAGCCTTTACAACGTGGTTGTTACAATGACCGCGTTGTTACAACGCGCACCATTACATCGCAAGTCGTTTCAACGACTTGCTGTAGGGGGCACACTGGTGTTGGATTTAGAATCTACACCTTCCCTGCTGTTGCACAAACTGGAGTAGGAATAGTAAATTATACTATTCCTAAGTCCAGCGTGCCCCCTACAGCAAGTCGTTGAAATGACTTGTGATGTTATAGTTTTTGTTGTAACAACGCGGTCGTTGTAACGACTGCGTCATAAAGGCATGTGATATAACACATGCGAAGTAAAAGTATATATTCATTTGAGATAACCATAAATGGTGAATTTCAGTGGTTTTGTTCATTCAAATGGTACTTTTTAACTGATATTTTCACCTATATATAGCGCCCATTTAACTTTTTTGTTTCAATGAACATATATATATGTTTGGCAAATGTCATTAATGAAGTTATTTCAGACGTTGCAGTGGCTTTATCTAGTACGACAACATGCAAAACTTTTTTTCTGTGATATTCAATGTACTCCGTTTCTAGAGTGCTCAAGGGGTATTACACTCTGACCAGAGAGTGTAATGTCCAATCGCAATGTAGCGTTCCCTGGTAGGGTCCGTTCCCCTTAGCACTTCCAAATCCCCATTTCTCTGGGTTGATTAGTTTTCAAATTTTGAACATAGATGAAACACAGGGTCTTTTTCAGTCAATAGAAGGTGTTTCAATAATTACATGTCTTTCTTTGATTTAGTTCATCTCATTGCTTGGTATCAGCAATCATAAGTAAATCCATTATATTGTTCAATACAATCCTCTTTCCTTTACTCCATCCCAATGCATTTTGGCCAACGAGCCCTTCGTCAGGTAATAGTTAGACCTCTAACTATGTTCAAAATTTGAAACTAATCAGCCCAGAGAAATGGCATTTGGCAGTGCTAACAGGGACGGACCATACCAGGGAACGCTAGAGTGCGATTAATCTAGGGGTCAACAAATCAACATATATAAATCAGACCTATTGTTTTTGTCAAAAAATCACTGATATTTATAATCAAAGCTATATATCATTAATTCACACATTGCTATGTTATTGCACCATAAGTTAGGGCAACTGGCCCTCTCAAACTCTTTTTCCACGCCAACAGTTAGCAGGACAGCACCAGGGATCGCCCTATGGACAGATGAATGAGTCTGGTAGAATTGTCTGAGCATCGTCTTTCTGGATGAAGAGGAATTGGTCAGGGTCAATCAAGCCCTGCATGTAGGGGTTAAGCCATTATGCTCATGAACAGTTTGGCATCAACATTGATAATCAAGATGGGCCGGTATGAGCCTCATTGGGAGTGGTCTTTACTGGTTTTGGTATCACTGTGATTGTGGCGTTAAGCATGGTAGGTGTCAGAGAGCCCCTTTCTAAGAACGAGTTATAAAGGTCAGTGAGGATCGGAGCCAGCCTATGACAAAATGTTTTGGAAAAATAGGGTGTGTACCCTTCGGGTTTTGGCAACTTATTAGGTTTTAGTCCAGCTGTAGCAGATATGACCTCCATCTTTGTAATCAGTGCATCTAATGAGTCTGCTTTGGTATTTGGGAAGCTACGGAAATTAGCTTGTGGGTTTATGCAATTGCCTGGAAGAGGTCAATCTGGCTCAGGCTGCCGTTAGGGACCCCAAGATCCTGGGGACACTGGTACGCTTAAGCCTCTGTTCTTAATTTTTGACTGCCAGCTTGAGTTTGAAGTGTTGGTCTCTCTTTTCCTTAATGTAATTGGCTGCAATGGCTGTCAACTCCAGCTGAAGCACAGCTTTTAAAGTATCCCACAATGTTGTGTGAGAGAACTCCCCTGTATCATTTTCTGATATAAGGCATGGGATTGCAGTTTCAACGGTTGTCTTCCCTAGGAGAGCATCCCTTAGCACCCAGCGACCTAACATCCATTGAACTTCTGATAAGCCTATGTCTATGGGGAGTGGTGCATTATCAGACATTGCTATATGGTGGATATCGATGGTCACTCTTTCCTCAAGTAATGTCTGTGTCTCCAGAAAGTGATTGAGTTGGACGTACATTTTATGCGTTGTCGAAAAATAGGTATCATCTGAACCGGTGGGATTGAGTTTCCTCCAGATATCTATCAAGCCTACATCTTTTATCCATTCCAGTTCCTTTATTGTAAGAGCACCTGACGATCTGTCCCAACCTCCTTTGCTCATTACTCATTATGATGTTAAGGTCCCACACCCAATTAATACCTTTATATCGGGGTTCTGAAGAATGTCTTCTAATGACAGGGTCAGAAATGGTTGTTAACCTGTAAAAGGGGCGTATAAACTAGCCACTATGAATCCCTCACCTTCACCCTTCACCTAAGAGCCAAAACTTTCTCTCGAATTTCACACATCCTGTCCCCCACTTTGCCAGTGTATCTGGAAGAGATTTCTGTACATCTACCTCCTCATTTATTTTGTAGGACCCAAGGAGAAGTTTTGCCTGGGGAACCACTTGGTTTGGAAACTATGCCAATCTTTGACTATAAGGTGGGTCTCCTGAATCAGGCAGATGTCACAATTAGTCTCTGGAGGCATAGACAACACTGCTTGGCATTTCCTTGGGTTGTTTAATCCCCTAAAATTGAAATTGCCCATTTGAACTAGCCCCATGTGCAAGTCTAACCTTCAGCAATATATGCTGACCAGAGGCTTTCTCTCATGCTGTCCCTGGAGATTTGACCTCTGTATAAATGGGTCCATCTCATTTGTTTCATCATCAATTGACATCTCGATGAATCAAATTCCCCCTCCAGCAAACAAGTCAAACATTGAAACAAGTAAAGAGGACTAAGGGCAGTGCCTAATTTGAGCCAGTGGTTCCTGGTTCTCGGCACCGGCACTTAATTGTTAACGCCCGCGCTCTTGACAATCTGCCACAAGGTGGCACTGTGTGGCTAATTTAGAGATGACCACAATAACAGTTAATTATTAATTCAATGTACATTAAAAATGACTATTGCCTGCCGCCCAAACCATTCATATAGCTTTGAGGGCCTGTAATATTCCGAATTGTCACACTTGTAGGAGTGTGATGGTTAGTAGTTGTGTTGCTACTATCATTGGCAGCATGGCAATGGGCCAGGTGTGGGGCAAGCTGCATTGGCCTCCTTACTAGAGCCCTGGCACTTATTGTTTTACAAATTAAGCACTGACTAAGGTGTATAATTATGAGATGCTTGCGTCACGATTGCACCATGCAAAGTGGTACATGCGTGATGCATGCCTCTAAGGCAGATTTATGAAGCCATGCAAAGTCACTTTGCATGGCTTTGAATGGCTTAAAAAATTGGAAGTAAGTAATGCAGTGCAAATTGCTGTGCTGCCTTACTTTCCACAAGGGAGGCGTTCCAAGGGCTTTGCAGTGGGTGTTCACACGCAACTCCCATTATTTTTGATGCATTCCCAGATTTTCAAGGACTTGTAAACCTGGGAATGCGTAAAAATCTTAAGCCTACCCAGGTGAGGTGTAACAAGGAGAAATATCTTTATTTTCCCTCGTTTTTTCCTGCATTCTGCAGCACACATAGAAAGAAGAAAAAGCCACTCAGGATTGTTTTTGGGCAGGAAGGTGCCCAGTCCTGCACACAAACAATCCTGCATGCAACGGAGGCATCCCCACACTATGGTGCAAGGGTGCCTGCGTTGTTTTTGGGCTGACAAAATGGCACCAGCGCAAGGGGAAAGGACAGGAATGAACCGTATTGGATAAATACGGTGCATTACTGCCCTTTCCCTGTGACGCAGGGCAGTGCAGTAAGGTGGCTTGCTGTGCTGCCCTGCACCATTAAATTCGTAAATATGACCCTAAGTGTCAAACCAGTGATGGTATAGAGTCCAGGTCCACCCAATGGTGGAAATACTTTGAATGAAAAGGCATCTCGGTCGGAGACCTGCGGATTCAAGATGACTTGTGGCCAGCATCCCCACTCACCAGCACCCCCACACAGGCACTCTCCTGCTTTCCCCATCCAAACGTTTACGCTAAGTGCTCCCAGCTCTCTCCATTCGATCTTTCATGTCTTCAGGTGGGCATTGGGTCACTGTAGACTAGCCAATGCCGCTTTCCTTTTTGGCACCATGATGGAATGATCCAGTCGGCTTTTTTTGGAAGAACTGCTCACTTTTTTGCCAAGTGAAAGATGTTTGGCATGGGCATGCCCTCTGCTCACGGTTCCATGTTAAAATATTGATTACATAAATATTGATGAAAAAAATATCGATGTAAAAATATCGATTACAAAAATATCGAATCCCTATACTTAAACAGGTAAGTACAGTAATATTGTCTCAAAAATATCGATGTAAAAAGTATATATGTGAAAAATATAGACTTTAAAAAATAAATAGGTTAAATAATATTAATATTATTAACCAAATAAATTAATGTTAATATATATTTTAAATAATTATAACAAATAAACTTAATTTATTAAATATAAACACAAAAAAGTGTACATATACATAGATGTACTTAAATACATTTTATTAACTATACTCTTTATTGAATTTATAAACTTTTTTAATTATATAACAATAAAATAAACACATATAAATGAATAAAAATAAAATATTCTATATTTAATTAACACATTAAACTATTTAAAGAAAAATAATACAAACATTTAATAACAAAATAAAAACATTAGTAGTTAAAACGTTGGATAGCGAAGGGGTAAAAATTACTATTCCCACGACAGTGAGTGCAACAGTAGGGAAAGCGCTGGATAGCGTAGGGGTAAAAATTACTATTCCCACTCCAGTGAGTGCAACAGTAGGGAAAGCGCTGGATAGCGCAGGGGTAAAAATTACTATTGCCACTCCAATGAGTGCAAAAGTAGGGAAAGCGCAGGATCACAAAACAATAAAAAACAAAACAATCAACATTTTAATTAAATTAAATTTCCAAAATTAACATAATTAATATATCATTTTAAATATATTATTATTAACAAAGAAAATAAAAAAATATTTACCCATCATTTAACACTATAAAATCCACAACACACACCTACAATTAATGACACAATAAAATTGATAATTTCTAATTAATTAATGAAAATTAATGTATTAATATTTATTAATTAATCAATACAACATTATTTGCTTACCACCTTTCACACCATTTACACATATTAACACCAAAACGCACACCTAAAATTAATTGCACAATTACAATTAATAATTACTAATTAATTAATGGTAAATAATTTTAAAGTATTTAATAAATAATCAATAACAAATGTAATTACTTACCACCCTTCACACAATTTACACATATAAACAACACAACACACACCTAAAATTAATTAAGCAATTAACATAATTATTTGTTAATTAACTAATTGAAATTAATTAATTGTTAGTGCTGACAGGAGAATGTCCTCCTTCACTGTGAAATGATGATTGCATGCTACGTCTGGCGCTTGCTTTCTCTTGGCCACGGATCTCCTGAATCTGTGTTCTCTGTTAATCTCAATTTCACTGGTATGTACTACGGGAGAAATATGCTGAAACAGTTTCTGCACATACAGGAGCATGTTAGAGCCTTCCGCTTTGGAAGGATCCCCCCGTATTCTTAAATATTATCTCTGGAGCATTTTTCCAAATCTTCTGCTTGAGACTGAAGGTCCATATGTCAAGAGTATCTCTTGATGCAACATTACAACAACTACTTTCCACGCCGCACTAGTATCTTCCGAGACTCTAGTGTCTATGTCCATCATCTCTTGTTTGACTTCTCTGGGCTATTTTGTAAAGTCTTGCTTCACTGTCTGTAAATCATCTCTGAGTGCAGTGAATGAATATTCTAGGAAGGATTTTACGAGGGGGTCTTCATCCCAAGTGTCTCTGAAGGTGAGATGTCATCCCTCTCCTACTGCTGGAGCTGATCCCTTGGAGCAGCCTCAAGTTTTTATTGCGCTGATGTGGTGTGCATGTGGTGAAAGTTAGCGTCCTTTTTGTTGTACCCGAAGGCAATTATAGAGTGACAGTTGTAAGATTGCCCACGCCAACAATATTCTACCAGTACTGGGGTAAAACCTTGGGAGTACCCTTGAATATTTAATGTGTGGTCATGACTCATACTATTGCGGTGGTCATCCATCACCGAACATCCCCATAGTCTATTAGTCTGGGTCCTGCAGGTTGGGAGGTAGCTCTGAGCCAGACACCCCTCGTCCAATATAGGCCTGGGAGCCGCTTTGTTTCAGGGCTCATAAAGCGGTACAAAAGGGGGTGGTGATGGATGGAGCATCTGAACCAATCAAACACTCACACCCAGTCAACAGATCTGGGTTTAATCCATCACTGTTCTTTAGCCCACTCTGCCACCCCAGTTCAGACATGGCCATATGCAAATTAGTCTGACCCTGTGCCTCATGGGAACAGTCCAGCCCGAACTGCCAAGTCATGCCTTCCCTGGACCGGATTCAAGCTTCCTAGGACCGGTTTCTGGCATTACAGCCGTCTTCAGCCAGGCTTGCTTGAATCCTGTGGCAAAGTGCGCAAGGGACTCACGTCTGAGCATACCCTGCCAACTTATGGCGAACAAAGCGGTACAAAAGGGGGTGGTGATGGATGGAGCATCTGAACCAATCAAACACTGTTTCAGAGCTCATCAGTCCCTGCTTCTCAAATCCGGCATAGTACTTGAAGAGCAGAGCGCTCGCCTCTACACAGTCCGCTCGGACCCTACAGGGCCAAGTATGTGATTCTAGTCATGCCCCTCCCATGCTATGTTAGGTGGGTGGGGGCTATGGGCTAATCCTCAAGCAAGAAGTTCAATGGGGCGGTGGTTCATGCCCCACCACACTCAATGAGCAAAATTGGTTCAAGCTGTCATGCTCCCAAAATGAATGCTATATATCCTTTTGCGCAGATCTGTCACACTCTAGCACCTCTCTAGTGCCTCAAACAGTACATAGAGCAAAACTAGGCACTTACAGTCATGGTGGGATGTAGCAAGCATACCACTTACTGCCATACTATTATCGAACAACTCGATTTCTTGAGTGATTCCTCTTTGAGTCTCCAGCAGCTTCTCTTCTACACCCCTGCACCACAGATGGGGGGAGGGTAATCAGGCTGCCCCCCACCTCACAGTTCCATTTGAGCTAGTGTCTCACTGGTAAGTTGCATTCCAATGGAGTGCCCATACTCTGCTAACAGGCTGCTTAGCCATAGGTCTGCTTAACGCTCCCCGACCAAGTTTACAGTGTAGCTAGGATTGTGTTGGAGGGAAAATCTGTTGAACAAACACCAAGAAAACACGTTGACAAGGCAATATGGGTTTATTAAACTATTGCAGTGAAGATCAGTCACTACAGGAGTGATCAGTTCACCTCTATGGAGATGCAACCTGAAGTCTGAAGTACAGCTCAAAACAGCGCTATTTATTCCCCCAAACCACAAAGGAAAATGTTACAAGGTAATTGCTGACATAAGCAATGTTTACACAAGACATACAAAATAGCATCAGTAGATGTAGCAATTTCTCAGAAACAGAAGCTCATGTAGGTGGGCCTAGCCTCACATGCTGAGTGTGGAATCCCCCTACGCGGGTCTCGGTTCTTGGAATTTAAGCGGAGCAAAAATATATTTATCTAACTGCGCAGCGCATGGTTATATCCTGCTCACGCTTATTAGCCAAGCTTATCTGACCTTTTTGCACGTGGTTTCTTTCACCAAGCCATCTAGCCAGTTAAGTGTGAAGCTGTGGTTTCTGTGGAAGCAGGCACGTGCGTCATTATGTTCCAAGGCCGGACGTGCACCTCGTCATCCATCCTATGTATGTGTTCAGGCCAGGCTTGTCATATCCTGTGTAGGTATCAAGACAGGTGGTGTGATAGACCACAGATCACAATGAAGAAGTGAGCTCTTACATGATTGATGTATCTTGACTGATCCCTCTTACAGATGGAGATTGTGGTGTCCTATTTTTGTGAGATCTGCACTAACCACAGCTCTGGAGACTGACGGGAAATATGATCTATTTACGGGCAGCAGCTCAGCAAACTATCCACAAGATGTTACATGACATTTAACTTGTGATGTGACCTGTTTATTACTGCACATTGTTATTCATCACATCACTGCTTCTGTGCAGAGGTCTGTGTTCTTACAGGGGCCTAAAACTGTCTCTAACCTGAAAGCTTCACATGGAGGTCTGAGGCCTCAGATCTGTAATGGTCTTTATATAATGTATCCCATTTTTCCTTGTAACATTTGCCACCTTTCCTAAAGAAAAACACAGAGCATTTGTTATAGTTTTAAGAGTGTGCAAATGCCTAGACTCGGTACCAAATAGAACTATGAACAAAATCGAATGTATTAATTTGTAATGAACACTGCCTGTGTTAACTTTAATTATTAGGCAGGGATTGTTAACGTAGCTCTGGAACATATTTAAAGTTTTTTCTATTTTTATTTGCTGTTTGAAGTATGTACAGATAAGGGCTAAAAATACCGACGTTAGGGGTTTTTGCTTATTTTTGTACCGACCGGGACAGCAGAATACCAGTGGTGTGGGGAGAGAACCGTCCAGGTGGCAACCCATAGGCAGCCGCCATCTTGCATACCGGACAGCTCCTGTCACTCCAGGCAAGCAGCACAGTCCGAGGTCAGTTGTAGCAGGCCAATGTTTCTGGGTACTTCCCTGTTCTCCGATCGATTTCTGACTTTTGAGGTCAGCCATGCTCGATGATCATCTTTTGGCCGCTGGCAGGCGGAAGAGCAGGGAAGGCATGTCCTACCCAACTGCCATTTTGGCTTTGTCCTCCTGTAGTGACGATAAACCATTGTTTTTTGTTTCAGTTTCTCAGATAAAAAACCCTCCCTGTGCTGCCATTTTAGCACAATGAACATACTGGAACAGGAATGCGCATACCGCAAGGGTAGCCTGCTTCTGCCATCCCTCCTTGTTAAAGTAACAGTGCAAATAGAAATTAGTGCTTTGCACCCTTGGTGGAACGAGTCTGTCAAAAACAGCTATACAATTTTTGCATGGATGCTCATTTTCTTGCACCTTTTTAAGCATGCTTATTTCTTAACTCAGCAAAAAAAATTCTTGGCCCATTTTACTGTAATTATTTCCCCTTTTTGTATTCAGCTATGCAAAGAAAACCCGTGGTCACAGAGGTGAGGACGCCTACGGATACTTGGAGCGGCCTTGGATTTTCTAAGTCAATGCCTGCTGAGGCGGTAAAGGAGCTCCAGGGTGTGAACCGCAGACGATACATCTCTTATCTGGCAAAGAATTCTCAGGTAAAGTATTTTGTTTCTTTCTGGGCAACTGAGCTGTTAATTGAAGTTATTGGGATTTTAAAATAGTCCTTGGAAAGGGTATGTGATTTGCCTGTTCATGTGTTTTAAATTGGGGATGCTCAAATTCCAGTGGGTTTCCATCACTAGTTACTGCACCTGGTTGGTGACGTTTCAGTGTCGATCTCATGCTCCCCTCTGACAACAAACACACAGCAAATGATTAATAATTATAATGATAATAAACTACAATGTGAATTCCTAATCCACTCCCAAAGTGAGCTCTCACTACTCTATTAAACTTAGCCAGACTCATTAAATAATAAACATTTGTTGCAGGGAATTTTCACACTCTATAAACTGAATGTTTCAATATTGATGAAAGCCAAAGAACTGTATGTATTGACAACTGTTTGTTTCTGTGGCTGAACCTGTAAAAAGTCCTTGTTCTGCACTAATGTTTTAACATCTGGGGCACAGATTTACTAACAGTTCACGCAATGCAGCACAGCAAAGCAAGTTGCTGTGTTGCTTGAATAGGAGAGTGCTGAACTGCACCATAGTTACAAGGATAGGGCGCTGTTCAGCTCTCTCCCTGCGCTGGCACACTTGTGCCTGGCGTGCGTCAACGCAGGCATCCTTTCATCATGGTGCAAAAATGCCTACGTTATGGGGAGGATAGTTTTTGTGCAGAAAGGGGTACTTTCCTGAACAAAACCTATTCTTAGAAGCGTATTCCTCTTTGAATGCTTGCTGTAGAATGCAGCAGATATGGTGAGAAATAACTAGAAGAAATACATGTATTTTTCATTACCATTCTGTTGCAATACAAAGTTTACAGACTTTATTACATCTGGGTTTGTGTCAAAATACATGGGTGGTAGCACAGAAATAGCCAAGCTCCACCCATTGTAATGCTTGCCGACTCAAAGTAACGCAAGGCAACGCTATGCGCTGCCTTGTAGTACCTTTTTTTAGAAAGCCTCGCAAAGGTACACTACACAAGCTTTGCATGGTTTTTATAAATCGCGAAGCACATTTTGCGTTGTGGCTCTATAAAAAAAGAGGCAAACCTACCAAGCAATCTGTTAGTAAATTTGGGCCTGTATTTCCTCCTACTGAGAAGCACTTGTGAAACTATTCAAGGGCAGAACACATGCCCTGAAGCACCTGTGGTGAAGAGGGGCCCACAAACCTTCAGAGTCTCATCACTTCAGGGTGGGCCCATACCGCCCAATGAATATCTGGGAGATATGGAGGAAAACGGGGGGCCCTCATCACATTCTGCAGGGGGGCCTTATTTTACTTTACATCACTGGGAATATTGACCTCCTCGTTCTCTCCCTTTGAAATGAAAGGAGCGCAACTCATTAGAGCTTGAGGTCACTCATCATCTGTTGGAAATCATACTATTGAAATCAGCCAGACATTCAGATAAGAGTATACATTTATTGTTTAAATAAATGTGGAAATGTACTATTTTTGCTTCATTTGTCTTGTAAAACCTGAAATAAAAATGGATAAATACAGATAAAATTTGCAAAAAATAAATATGGATAAATACAGACGGAAATGTCAAGAACATATATACCATAAAACCAGGAGTCCTAATTATGAGACAACAGCAGTCATCTTTTTAAAGGTGGAGCTGGGGCCTATTTGAGGCCTACTTAAGCATAGCCCAAAAAACCGCATTTCTAAATATCTCAGAGTTTTAGTTTTAATTGCAATAGATTGATATAATTCATTTTAATATGCTCATATGATTATAATCAGAAAGTAACTTCAATAGTAGGCTTCCACCTGTGGCTTGCCTCTGTACTTGGAACTAAATACAAAAGTGGACTCAGAGATGTTTGGAAGCCTGGAATAAAACCCTCATGCAAGTTCTAAATGTCACCTAGCTAAAAATAATGGGTACATGCCCAGCCAGGGAAATCTGACTATCCAGTTTATGGTTTTTAATTCATCATGAGCCCTTTTGATTTTGGTTAAAATGGCAAGCTATGACCAATGACCTTAAATATCTTCTGAACATCCTTAAATTACCTAATGCAAAGATCGATTTTTATCCACCCTTTGACACTGCCCTCAGGAGACATTCCGCGTTAGTAAAAGACATGGGACTTATTTGCTCTGAGTCTTATGGCTTGGAACCCATGACGAAGCATAGTAAAGTAGTTGGTATGTAGATCCCCTCTACGTGATAAAGGAATTAATAAGACACAAGCAATGCCAAGAGGTTATCTTGAGAAGACCAGAAGAACAACTCTTAGAATGCCAGATCCTTTATCTCTAGTCACTGTGCAGAATTCCATAAGAGCTGGAAACACCAAGCACATTGGGTGTGGGACAGTACTTTGCAGCCCACTCATCAAAAGTCAAGTCCTAAAACCCAGAAAAGAGCTAAGCTGACACACTTCCATGCCCAGTAGAGGAATACACATCATTCTGAGCCCATGGCAGTACATGCTCATTTTAGAAACATATTTTTACATGGAACTGTAAGTCATTCAAACCAAACTGAATTTCCAGACAATATTTGTAAATTGATTATGGCACATATCCACTCAAGGGTGTAGCAGTAAAAAACAGTATTTTGCCATCTGATTACATAATCCATTGTAAAGATCTGGCAGTCTTGTGCTCTGCTTCCGCCTTCCGAATTGCTGTAGTTAACCAGGAGACTTTCCTTCACATTTTACTTGATCACTAAAGGTTCCCATTGGTCCAATCCAAAACTATGAATAGTTAAAGAAGTAATAATTGGAGTGTGAGGTCAGCTAAACAATGTTATATCTGTAGCCTGGTTCCCACTCATTTTGATTATACAGGCTAATCCCTCAAAAGAGCAAGAGAAAGGAAGAATAATTTAAAAAAGCGAATGTGGACGAGACATAAATATACAGCTAAATAATCATACTTCATGTAGGAATTATTGCCTGCACCTTTTTGGTAAGTCTAATTATGGAATTACCACTCTCCCCCTAAAAGAGCTAAGGGGCATTGCAGGGGCAGGAGATACCTCTTATCTTAAAGACACTGAATAAAATGGCTTCATTCTCCACCGTGCTTTCTCAGCTACCAGTCCACGGATACCTGTCGCAGCTCCTTCCTTTGAATGGCTGAGATAGAAGCCCAATCACCCAAAGCATTTGCTTATGTTTTCCTACTTTTTGTTGTTGATTGAGCTTTTCTCTCATTAAAAGTATGGGTAGGGGCTTGGACAGCCTGTCATCTGTGAACATTGGAAAGGCTCAGGGAGGGCCTCTACAGAATGGAGACTTTTGTATAACCTGTCATTAAGGTAAGAGGCAGCTCCTGCTCCCACCTTGCTCCCATGGCCCACAGCACACCAGAGGGTTGTTGGGATCTGGCAACACAGCATGCTCCCTTTGCGGGCCTCTCTCAATAGCTATAAGCCCCAAATGGAGTAATCAGACAGTTCCATCCAAGGCTGATAAGTGTTTTAAAATCACACAATCAGATTGATACCTTGAAACATAACATTGTTTTTAGAAAAAAATATCTTAAAATACTTGCCAGTTTCTAAGCTAGCAGAAGCAGGTCCAGCGAATGCTGGATTTATTAGCGCCTCTAGGACTTGGATAGGGGAGAGTAATTTTGAGTAAGGATGAGTATAGATTGGTAGTCTCTTTCAATGTTATCCAATGCACCAAAACCCTTCCTGGAGAACAGGTTTGTGGATTTAGCAAAGACAAGATTTACATGTGCTATAAAGGGTGCACCCAAAGGCAAATTTGTGAACCAGACTATCAATAACCCTCTCAACCACAGGCATGCTCAAATATGGTGCCGGCCCCCTATGAGACAAGTCTCTAAGAAGTGTATGTGCTGCCTAATTCCTTGTCTACACCAAAGAGAGTGCGGTGAAGTCACACTGCCCGGGGAGCAAGATCTAAAATTAAGGCTGACCTGCAGTTGGTGCTATAATTATTTCAATCGGAAAATTTACATTTGTAGAAAAAGTTGGAGCGGGGGCTCTCATCTGAGTAACCCTGAATCTACCAGTCCCTCACTTATCAATCTAGTATGTCTTAGACTGGTTCTCGGGCAGCCTCAGCAACATTCCCAGTAAAGGGAAACAGAAAAGCAGTCAAACCTCATACCAAATGGATTTAAAGGACCCCAAATGTAAGGTAATAGTGAGAATAAAAATTCATTTTGAGTGAACACATCTTGGCACATGTTTGCGATGTAAATAACAAGTAATTATTACCCAATTTAATAGTAATCAATTTACCACCCGCAGAAGAAAGAAAGGCTGCATTGACTTTGCCTGGTTGGATTCAAGCTTGTGACCTGCAGATTATAGCTGGGGTCAGCATCAAGCGTTTTTCTCAATGAGTTATCTTGCATTCATGAGAAAATACAGAATTAATTGTGGCCTGAAAATAGTCCATCATGTCACAGATCCCACATTCATAGGTAACACAAGGCAAACTGAAGCAGCTTTCTTAAGCGATTCCTCTTCGCTTTATCCCACTCCACCACTGAAGCCAAGCAGTTTTGGAGACTTAAGTTGAGTTAAATCTCAGTAACAGACCATGTTACTCCAGTTATTTTTGTAATAATGTACTATTTTCCCCATGAGTTGATTCCTATTAAATCACCACACATTGCATTAAAAATATTTTCTGATTTTAAATATCACCTTCACTTCTTTCACTGCAACCTCATACCTAGCCTTCCATTTTCACGTGTTTACAGTAACCTGGAGTGACTTACTGTACCATTGCTATATTTATAACAAATACATTAGTAATTTAAGACCTATAATATCACATCATGGTAACGTTTAAATTTTTCAATTTTTAAGGTGTGGAATAATGACAAAACACTTGGTGGAAGTCAATCAAGGAACTGGAGGGAGCGTAAAGAATCCACAGTCACAGCAGCCCAAAGTCCTCCATCTTCTTCGCAAGGTACAGACAAGCATGCTGATATTTATAGTCACTTGTAATACAAACATCAAACGTTTTCTTCCACAGGGAGCACTCTTTACACCTAAAAGGTATTCTTCTTGAACCCACTGCTTCCATCTTGCCCTCAGAAACTAATCACTGCTTTAACATGTGTATCTTATTCATTTCATTTTCTATACTATACCTTAGATGGCCACTCTCATAACCTACCATTCCAGTTAATAAGGAAATAAATTCAGCTAAATCCACATTTAGAAATCTGTGTGGGAGCCTGCCTGTCCCCTTACTTGCACCCATGAAGCCTCTCCCTGTACTAAGTGTATCTATCTTTCCTCCTGACAAGAATCACTGTTACAAAGTTTTTTATACATTCAGTGAGAGTTTGTTAATTTGCAGTTTTTATTCTGATTGTCTCGCCAATGGCTACTCACCACAAGCAACGCTTATAAGAAGTCTGAGCTATCAAGCGTGACCTTGCCCCCCAGCCCCACAGCCACCCCATCGTGGGATGATACCTCATGCTAACTTTACTGAGGATATATGATGGCTTACATGGCCTTAACTTGGAACATCATGGGACTCCTAGACCGCAGTAGAACAGCTTGTGTCCGTTATGCCAAGCATGTCCCCCCAACTATCCTGCTGCTGCAGGAAACATAGTCACCAGAAAAAAGCATGGCAGCTATAGGTAGAATACAAATTACAGTATTCCTACCCTGAAACAGACATCCAGAGGTCCCAATAGGACAATCATGGAATTCCTGTGCGAGTGCAAGAGAAAGGGTAGGTCTTCCTTATGGAAGAGGAAGCCTCACACACATAATTGTGTCATGCTTCATCAGCCGTAACCTCTCCCTACCCCAGCAGGGCAATACCACAAGGGTGGATTCGACTTCCTGTTGGTCTCGGCGCAGGAGGGAGTTATTAGCTAAAAACTACTGAATAAGATAGGGATCTTGATCAGTGTATTAAAAATAACTTATAGTCCACTGGTCAATTACCTTTATTAGGGGGAACCATAGGAAAGATTGAAAACAAGTGGGTTGGTTGGTTGAGGGCAATGTCTTACACCGTCACAGTAGCTAGGCCAATATGTTTCTGCCCACATTAGAAGCCCAATTGTGTCTGAGGCATTCTTCAGGGCCAGGGATCCCCAACTACCTCCTTGGACCCTTTATGAGCTTGAGTATATCAAGGTCTTTATTAAAATTCAGTGATCTTCACAGACGTGTTAGGAAAACAAGATATAGTAAAAATTGGGCTCTGACTTTAATGAGGAATATTCTGATTTACGAACTGCATCACAAAATTATATTGATGTTTTATCTCCTTTCCTACTTTGTTTATAGATGACCACCTACTCAGCAGCAGTAATTACTTCGAAAGCATTTCCACAAACAGCTCCCATTTCCTCAGTGCAACGTTTAAACAGACCACTGACCTGCCTGAGCTGTTCAGCAAGCTGGGACTAAGCAAGTACACGGACATCTTTCAGCAGCAAGAGGTAGACTTTGCATCACGTGTCTCAAGCAAATGTTGACTAGGCTTCAGTGGTTACGTGAGGGAACAGGAGCAATGGAAGTGGGGGTGCGGGAGGACGTGCTGTAGCACACTCCAAGACAACATTTCAGGAGCTCAGAAGGGGAATGAGCAATAAAGTGGCCATTCAATTTCTTCTGGCAAACAGCGGATTATCTAATATGGAGATTGGTTTTTAGATTTCATGTATTACAAAGTGAAGGAATTTTGGAATGGGAACCATGTTGGGGTTCAGGAAGTATGAAAGGAAAGACTTCAGGATATCAAATGTTTTCTAACACACTATAAAATGTAAAGGTATATGAACTTTACAAATATTTTAAAAAATATCAGCCACAAGAAAAGTTCAAACGAGGCAGATTGGGTCACGTGTACTAAGGATTTTAACAATTACAAGCACCTGGATGTTAATGCAACAGGTAAAAAGCTTTTTTGACTATAGTAATCTGTAGTGAAAAAGGTCCACTCAGGAAGGTAGTATTTCAAGATGATTTATTTCATGAAGATAACAGGTCGTAAGGTACAGGACATCATGTAGATATGTGGTAGATTAGAGCCCCACCAGGAGCTGCCTGTCAGCTGCTCAGCCCATGACCAACTGTCACTCCAGTTAACCTGAATGCACACGAAAATAGAATTACTAGAGTCACCAGCCAGAACTTGTACAGCGTGATGAAATGAAAAATGTTCATTATGAAGCACAGCTGTGAGAGAAAATGATGAAAGAGCGCAAATTTCCAAAGATGCTGACAGGAATGGTAGACTCAGGGTCATGAAGTGTCTCTAGCAGGGGATGCACATACAATACACAAATTAATGTAAAGGCAGTAATTAGATGGGTTTGATGGCATAAGCAGTACTCATTATTCCAAAGTCCAAGAATAAGTAAAGTGGATGAGCACAAGGTCACACAGCATTGGCAGCATGTGCTCAGGATCACACAGCTCTATGTAGACGAAAACATACTGTAAAGCAACATCTTCCTACCGCTAGTTTTGAAATCATGGTGAAATGTATGTATTGTAGATGTGCACAAGATCACACAGCGTAGGCAGCAACATGACTTCATTACAAGCTGCATTGTAGTTGTAGTTCCACAGGTTCGTAGACTAACGGCTAGATTCATGAAAGACCCGTTTTGCGAGTCTATAATAGCGATTCATAAGGAATCGCTATTACAGACTCGCAAAACGGGATTCTCGTAGGAATCGCAATATTTATTGCGATTCCCACTGATTCCTTATTTGCGATTAGCTAATTGCTAATCGCAAATAAGGAATAACTCCCCATTCATTCCTATGGGCATGCATAAGGAGTTATTCCTTATTTGCGATTAGCAATTAGCTAATCGCAAATAAGATTGCGATTTCAAGGGTGCCAGGGTGTCCAAAGGACACCCTGTAGCACCCCTGAAATGTAAATTTACACAGGTGTTGCGCACACACATGTCCAAAGGACATGTGTGTGTGTAACATGCAATTGAGAAAAATGCACTAAAGTGCTTTTTTCTATTTTTTCGCTATTTACCACGAAGTCAGACTTCGTGGTAAATAGCGACCAAAAATAGCTAATTCGCAATGTAGAAATGGTTAATGAATTGCATTTAAGGAATCTCAAATAGAGATTCCTTAAATGCATTTCCTCGCAAATGTGCGAATTCTTTATTAGCGAATTTTGCATTTGGGATGATGAATCCCAAATGCAAAAATTGCACTCGCAAAGGGCCAGATTCTCAGAATCTGGCCCTTTGCGAGCGCAATTGAGCTTATTGAATCTAGCTGTAACTGTCAGGGAATGCACCAGCATGACAAAGATGAAAATTTCCCCTGTGAGGTTGGTGTGCTGGTAGGCACAAGCTGTGGATGTAACGCCAAAGTCCAAAATGAGTAACAAGGATGAGCACAACATGCCTGGGCTAGGGCTGTCCGGTGGTGAGGACACTTGTGGGGCTTAAAGACGTAGTGCTTCATGCTTACTTGTTTCTTGAAGTCTTCTTTTCTTTTCTGTGTAGTACTTGTTCCTTCTTTGCAGTTGCCTTCATTTTACTCTGTAGAAAACGCGTTTTCCCCTTGCAGTTATTACCTTCTTGTGGATACCTCTTCTTCCCTTTTTTTTTAAAGTTTATTTATTTTATGCAAGGAAAAACAGAGGAAAGAAAAAAACAAATCAGATTTTACACAAAAAATACAATCAAGTACCTGAGCTCATCGAACATGGATAACATATTTCAAATTATGAATATAAATAGACACATATCATATCGGGAGCATCACATAACCTAAATCCACTCAATAATTGGTGCCCATATTTTGGTTCCAATATCCCTCCTTTTTAACCCCTTGGTTTTGTAAATAGCCAGTTCTAAATTATACATTGATAAAAGTCTTTCACGCCAACTGAAAAAGGAGGGAGGATCAGGATTAATCCATTCTCTAGTGATGCAAGCTCGTAGTACAGCCATACAGATAAAGAGAAAGCAAGTTATAGCTTTTGGTCTTGGATAGCCCACGGTGCCTGAGCTACAGCCAATTAATACCATCTCAGCAGTTATATTGATAGTACATTTAAGGATCACCCCCAGAAACCGTTCAATTTCTTGAAAAAATTCAACAAGCTTAGGGCACTGAAAAAACATGTGTACCGCATCAGCGGCATGGAGACCCCATCTGCTGCATTTAGTCCCCGTTGTCGTACTCCATTTGGAAATCTTACTGGAGGTGTAATACAAATCATGTATACACATAAAGTATTGTGATTTCATCATCCCAGTTATAAGAATTCTGTTGGCAAGCATAACTGACTCCAATATATCTATTTCTGGTATCCCCAACTTATTTATACATTTTAGTTGACAGTTTTCCAGATCCTCGGGAAATTCCTGCATCAAAGATGAGTACAACATACCGATTGATGTCTTTTTTGCTGAATACTCAATAAGGGGAATTTTATTCATTCGGTGATCTAAAGGTTGCCCTGTATTCTGTAAAAAGCTACGAATTTGCAAAAACTTAAAAAAAATCTTTTTTTTGGTAAAGAAAACTTAATCTGTAGCTCATAAAAAGAGGCCAAACGGCCATCAATAAATAAATCGCCCAGATAGCGTATTCCTTTAGTCCCCCATCTAATAGCTACTAAATCACAGAAAATAGGAGAAGGTAGTAAGCCAGGTGCCGCAAAAGGTGTGTATGTGTTCAGTTTTGGGATGCTTAGATGTCGCCTAACTTTTTGCCAAACACCATATGCTGCTTTTAGAGTCTTAAATCTAGTCTTCTTCTAGTAACTTGGTTCAATTACCTTCAAGAAACACGCTTTCATCCCTTCGCCCATAAGTAACTCATAAATTGAGGGAGTGTTACAGAGAGGGCTATTAGCTCTATCCCCCATTATAAGTGGGCTGATAAACTGAAGAGTTGCCGCAATATAATAGAAAAAGAAATAAGGAACATTCAAGCCACCACACTCTTTAGAAAGAATCATTTTTTTAAAGGCTTTACGCTGGAATTTATAACCCCATAAGAATCTCGAAGTTACCCTTTCTAAATTTTTAAAACAGATTAGGGGAAATTCTGAGGGTACTGTACGAAACATATACAGGAACTTTGGTAGAATTAAAATTTTTAGCATGGTAACTCTACCATGGAAAGATAAATGAAGGTGGTCTAATCTTTCTAATAGAGAATTAGTTTTAGCCAATGCTGGATTAATATTCAATTCAGGGATTTTAGAGATTGAGAGTGAAATCTTGATTCCAAGATAGGTGACTTCCGAAGCAAGTGGAATATTATCAGGAGGGTCATCCCCGGAATATAAAACTTGAGTTTTTGAGAAGTTCAGTTTATACCCCGAGAAGAGCCCAAACTGTGCAGCTAAATCATTAATAGCTGGCAACGCAGCTTCGATATCTGTAGTAACGACGACAATGTCGTCAGCATATGCTAAAGCTCGATAATTTGTGTGGGCTAAATAAATTGGTTTTGTTTTTTCTTCCGAATTTAAACGATTGAGAAAAGGATCAATATACAATGCAATAAGTAAAGGGGAGCATGGACACCCTTGTCGCGTACCACGGGTAATTGCAAAAGGGGCCGAAGTTTCAGTATTTAAACGGATAGATGCCTTAGGGGTATCATACATAGTCCTTAACGCAGTTAGAATACCCGGACCAAGTCCCTTTCTAGATAAGATGTCCCACAAGTATGCCCAGGCCACCCTGTTTAATGCTTTCTCAGCATCCAACAGGGTAACACCGATATTTGAGCGGGTTGCCTGAGCCCAATCCAGAAAAGTAATCAGGCGGCGAATGTGATCCGCTGTATCGCGTGCAGGAATAAACCCATGCTGGTATTTCGATACGAGTGGAGTAATAATCCTAGAGAGTCGTGAAGCCAAGATCTTGGAATAAACTTTACTATCTGCATTTATCAATGAAATAGGACGAAATGAAGACGTAGACAGGGGAGGTTTGCCATTTTTAAGAAAAACCGTAATTGTTGAATCTTGCCAAGATGGTGGAGCCGTTCCTTTTTGGGCCGCTGTGAACAAAATAATCAACTCATATTTTAAGATGGAGCGAAACACCCTAAAGAACTCAAGCGGGATAGCATTGGGTCCTACAGCTTTACCCGAAGCTAATGAAAGTAAGGACAATTCTATTTCTTCCCAAGTGATGGGTAGGTCCAATTGTTCCGCCTCTTCTAATGATAGAGTGGAATTAGAGAATGGATCAATGAAGTCTGTTATCTTTCCTGCAATGTCTCTAGCAACATCATCCGTGTATAAATTACGATAGAATTCACGAAAGACCCCCAATATCTCTGTTGGATTATCATGTATTTTCCCTGAATCCTTCGTTATTTTGTCTATATTAGCTGATACCGCCTTCTGTCTTAGTCTTTTAGCTAAAAGCTTTCTCAAGTTTTCCCCGACTTTGTACAACTCAGATCTGTAGGCTGCTATTTGTTGAGCCAGTTTTGTGGCAAAGCCCTGATGAATCCTGGCTTTCTGTACCGCTAAATCCCTTGAAATGTTCTCAATACAAGTCCCTCTACTACACGCCAACATCAATTTAATCTCAAGATCTCGCAACTTGGTCATCTCTCCTTCACCCACTTTCCTAATATCCCTCTGTTTCTTTATTGAATAACTTAAAGTTTCACCACGAACCCCTTATTTGAATGCGTCCCATATAATCCCAATTGAAGCTGACCCTCTATTATTCTCAAAAAACTCCGGAATCCATTTGCTCATATGTTCAATATAGAGGGGGTCGTACAAGAGCTTCCGTTCAAAAGGCCAAGGTTTCACAGTTTGTGTAACATTAATATCTATACTAAGAATTATAGGATTATGGTCTGAAATCAATAGGGATAATTTTGAATCCAAGGTTCGCTGTGTTATTAACGAATCCGGCCGACACAAAAAAATAGTCTAGCCGAAAATGCTTCCGATGTGGAGCAGAGAAAAAAGTGCTCCCAGGGACACCCCACCCTTTTACATACCCTACATCCACTAATCCAAATTCATCAATGATACCTTTAATAGCTTTAAATACATTTTTCTTCCTACCCACATAAAGACTATTACTAGATATATCATATGTCCCATCCAGATGTAGATTGAAATCCACACACAAAACTAGCATAGGGGGCCATAACGCTAGTTCAATACTCAATTGATTCAAAACGGCCGGATCATCAGCGTTAGACCCATAAACAGAACAGATGGTCAACAATGTAGCACCCAATCTTAATTCCACGATCACCCAGCGACCCAATGGATCCTCTTTAACTCGTTTCGATTGCCCGAACCCATACCGCTTTAGTAGAGCTACTCCTCTTATAGTGGAACCCTGTCGAGAACAGCCCACTAATTCTAATCCCATATCTTTAAACCAGCTTCTATTCTTCCAAGGTAAATGGGTTTCTTGAATACATAATACGTCCACTCTCATTGTTTTCAATATTTGGGCCATTATACCCCTTTTTCTTTTGTCATTAAGGCCACACACATTCCATGAACAAATAATAATTTTACCCATCATCAAATCTAAATAAAGGATCACCTAAAGGAACAATACAAGAAGTACTCACTAAAAAGATAAATGCATCATAACAAAAAAAAAAACGACGAGCTTTTGAACTTGATTTGCACAAAACATTATTTTACTGTTTTTCCTTGCCCCCATGCACCAGACCCCTTTCCACCCTCCCACCCAGTCCCCTCCCAAACCGCCCCCCCCCCCACCCTCAAGGAACCCATCCAACAGAGGCGTAAGGACTAAGGGCCAGATGTGGGAAGGCAAATACCGGTCGGTAACGGCCGATTTTGGCCGTTATCGACCGCTATTTGGAGTTTGGGATGTAGGGGCATGTTAAAATACAGATTCGGTAATTTTACCGAATCGGTAAAATACCGAATCTGTATAATTACCGAATCTGTATTTTGACATGTAGGTAGCACTGTAATCAGTGCTACAGGGGTTTAAGAATACTTAATTTACCACCAACTAGAAGTTGGTGGTAAATTATGAAAACCCTTTAAAAAGCATTTCTTTTGCTTTTTAAACAGTGCCATGTTGCAGACATACATGCCCTAAGGGCATGTATGTCTGCAACATGTGCACCCATGCACAATTGAGGGGTGCAACAGGGTGTCAAAGTGACACCCTGCCACCCTTCAATGTTTCCCCCAATTACCGAATCGGTATTTACCGATTCGGTAATTGACATTCATTCCTATGGGCCTCCAGGCCCAGAGGAATGAATGGCAATTACAGAATCGGTAAATACTGATTCTGTAATTACCAAATCATACCGATTAGGTAATTAATTCGGTAAAATTACCTACATCCCGATTGCCAGTTCTTAAATACCGAATCGGTATGATTCGGTATTTAAGAATCGGTAATCTGGGATTACCTACATCGGGCCCTAAGTTCTCAGTGATGGTGAGTGGTCGTGTAGTGATTGTGTCCCCCCCTGTGTCTGGCCTGAACCCTGTGTCCTAGTTACTATCTACAGCCCATCACCCCGCCTATAGTTGCCCTACTCCGTGTAATAATTTTCTTTAACCGTATCTCCAATCTCTAGAAATAATCAACCAAGTACTACTGACAAGTGAACTAAGCACAGGGAAAATTATCCAGCTAAGTTGCAGAACAATAAACAAAAATGTACATCACATTGTATCCAAAAATTCCTGTGCCTTGATTTCAGAAAGAAAATACATTGTTTTCCCTTTATAAATAACCTTAAGTTTGACAGGGTTTAACAAAAACGCCTGTCCCCCTTTAGCTTGGATGGGTGATATCAGTTGCCTTAAGCGCCACCGTTGCTGCACAGTCACCTGACAAAATCTGGCCGTACAAAAAAGTCCCAACCATTGCCTTTCCTAGGCCGTGCTGGTCTAGATACATCATACAGAATTTCCCGGAGGAGATAATTATGTAGATAGATAAGGATTGCTCTTGGTTTCTCGGCCCTGCCTTCTATATTTCATCTCTGCATGAACGGAAACCGGTGAGCTCTTATGATCTCCTTCTCCCAGATCCAGTCCTTCAAATCTGGGAAGGCAAATGTAAATAGTTCCACAACAAACCGTCGAACATCTTTTCCCTCAGTACCTTCTGGTATGCCTAAAACACGTAAGTTATTTCTTCAAGCCCGGTTTTCCATGTGGGTGAGTTTCCAGTCAATATCCTGCCCCGTTTTCTGCAATGAAGTTATAGAAGATTTTTGCATGGACAACTCATCCTCGATGGAGGAGATCCGCTCTTCTGCTTCCTGTACTCTAGTAGTGGCTTCTGTACATGACTTGGCTATGCGACGCACCGCGTTCTGTAACTTACGAACCACCCCCTGGGTCTGGAGCCCTTCTGCTTTAGTTTCCTCTCTATGAACCATAATAATTTTGTAAATTGATGATTGCATATTATAGATAGACTTAAATGTAATTTCTCCTTCTGGTTCAGCATTAGCAGGTACTTCTCTTTGGTTGGCTTGCGACCCAGGCATCGCATCCCATTGAGGTTGCTCGAGCATGCTGGGTCTAGTGAGAGGAAGCGACTTCAATGGTTCAAGCATCTTACGAACTGTACCATGATCGTCATACTTGACGGCGGAGTCCAAACTTACAATATCCTCTTCAGGAGATATATTACCATCATCCGCCCAATCCCCTGAAAGAGACAGTCTATCATTTTCATTGTCATTTTCATTCTCATTCTCATTCTCATTCTCTGAAATGAGAGAGACATCTGACATGTAATAGAATTGTCCTCCAGACCCAACGGACTCTCCGTCGTTCACCGGGATCTTTCCTATGTCTTTATCTTGACTATTAAGATGTTGTTGTTTCCCACTCGTTTGGGATGCTATTACAGAAGGCTCAGACATGCCCGCAGTACCACCAGTCCCAGGAGCCAAGCATAGTCCTGTATCTGTAAAGGTTTGGGTGGAATTTATCATTGACTTTGGTGAGACTCTGACCTCTCCCACCGCCTGACAAAGCTCAGCTAGCTCATCATCCGCATCCCTCTCTACAGATACTCCAGATACTCCAGGTATTAGCGTCGATGCTGGCGGTGATTGCGAGTGTGGGTTCTGCTGTAAGTTCTGTTCAATATTTATCTCCAAAGCGGTTTTGCTGCCAATGCCTAAGCCTGTAGATGTAACGTTAATTTGTCCGGTGGTTTGTGCGCCAGACACATTCTTTTTCTTAAAGATATCGGGTACAGTACGCTCTTTTACCCCCGTATCTACTTGCCCCCCCGTCTGCCCATTGAGGGCCCTATGATGATTAGTACTACTTGACTCGGGGGTAAATGATGTACTGGGATCATTAATTACAGCGTTTGAAGACATCGAGTTAACACTCGTGGCTGCAGCTGCGGCGGCAGCCATCGCTTTCGCTCCCCTTCCCTTTGGAGCCATTTGTACTTCTTCAACACGCGTATCCGTGGTACCGCCCGGGAGGGCTAAACCTCTCAGACAAACTTCAATACAGTTCAGTTTTAGTTCATTGAGTACAGTCCCCTCCAGCGAACCAGCACAAACACAATACCTTAATGTAAACCAGCTGCTTTCAGTCTCCGAAACTGCTTTTAAATATCTACAAGCAAAGCAGCTCCCTCTCGCCACGCTGAGTGTCCGGCGCTCAAACAAGTACAAAATTGCTCCAGAACGCACCGCCTTGCCGAGGCAGCTGAGGCAGCTTCAAGTGAATCCGAAGACGACCAACAGGCACCGCCTCCGAGCGCGGCAGGCTCCGCTCCTCTGCTACTCCAAGGCAGCTTCTCCACAGCCCTGACACTCGAAGCAATCGAGCGCCGCTCGAACGAATCCGCCGCCAAAAAACACTGCAGCGTCTCCTCACAGAGCAGCTTCCAGTATGCCGCTACAACTGATTACCCACACGGTGCTGAGCTCGGAACACAGGTTAGACGGACATCGCGAGGGACTTCTCACACACCACGTCTCACTCGGCCACGGATGCGGCCACCATCTTGCCTCCGGATACCTCTTCTTCCCACTGTAGTTTCTGTTAGCTGCGCCATCTCCAAGTTCACCTGTGTTTACCAGGTACCGTAGATCCGCTTGTAAGTGTAGGTTCTTTGTCACCTCGTCGCCAAGATATGTAGTAATGAGGGTCCACTCAGGAAGGTAGTATTTCAGGATGATTTATTCATGAAGACAACAGGTAGTAAAGTACATGACATCATGTAGATATGTGGTAGATTAGAGCCCCACCAGGAGCTACCTGTCAGCTGCTCAGCCCATGACCAACTGTCACTCCAGTTATGTTGTAGATCAGAGCCCCACCAGGAGCAGCCTGTCAGCTGCTCAGCCCATGACCAACTGTCGCTCTGCCTCTCTCAGTCCCAACATTCCGAGGCATCATCAGACTCCAACATTCTAATGAGTCAGAGCACAGGCACTGGCAGAGCAGGGCTGGTAAAACACCTTACAGTATAATATGCAGGATACTACATAATCCCATTGTAGGAGTTGGTAAAATTCAGTGTTCTTGCAGAGAGAGGTGTGGTGCAGGTGCCCCTTCCAAATACTGAATCAGTGAGATATGTATCAATGGTTTGCAAATTAAATTCAGTCACAAAACAATGAAAATTTACCAACTCCAGAGCTGGAGAGGTAATGGGTCTCCTTCGGGCCCATTCTCCTTTAATAATTAAATATAAAAAATGTTTGCTGTGGATTAGGCAGACAGGAAGGGAACCACCACCAACTCTTAAACAAACTTTTGAAAAAGTAAACTTTTGGTTTTGAATGTAGCCCTGTATCCTTTAAGGAAAGCGGTGCATTTGGAAAAAAAGTTCACTTTATTAAAAAGTGATCAGAGACATGATGGCCTGCTGCAGCTGACAAAGAGATGTATGCATAATGGCATCAAGCAAAATATAAAAAAATTAACATGCAATTGAAATGAAGACATTATGTCGAGCGAACTATGCTAATGCTTAAGTTAGTCAATGTAGGCCCCACGTCCATAATAGCAAACTTTTACTTGCAGCCATCTTTCAGCACACAGTCATCCTTTCATTTCTGAATATTCACTACACCGACGATTCATGGACCAGTAACTTTGTAAACATTGCTTTGAGATGTAATGCCACCTTTCCGGTTCATAATGAGGTTTATTTTTCTCAGGACTCTGTAGTGCACTGCTTTACTGAGAGCAAATGTTCTCAAAGCCTCACCCATTGAGACCACGTTGTAATTCTCATGAAACCTTGACCTTGTAGCGATATTTGTGCCTTAAGAGTACCAGGGAGGGGAGCTGCATTAAGTGAATCTGTGGGATAGTCCTGAGATATATAATTTTAGAAACTGTATTACTTTCCATTTAACCTGATTGGTTCAATCTGTATTCATATATGGATTTTATTTTATTTGACATTATAAAAGAAGCCCATTGCTGAGGGGGAGAGGGGGTCACTGTCTTTGCCTTTTAGGAGGTAACACTACATCTGTCTGACTTATAATTTATGACTATTTTATTTGAGCTGAACTGTATTTATTCTGCCATTTGACTTTTATTTTGAGTTTCATGCTATTATTTAATTTTGACATTTTTGCATTTATTTAAATCCTGTAATAAACCTTCATGGTTTCACCATATTATGTGTCCAGTGTTGTTTGTAAAGCCTAATGTGCTTTACATTTAATGCTGAAATGTTAATGAATATTGATTTTAAGTAGTGACTAGGTCCATTATGTTTTATGTTTATTTTGGCAGAAATTCAAGATTGCCACATATAAAATAGTTATTGAACTTTGGGGCATATGAATCGATTTGCGAGTACTTGATAGCGATTTTTTGGGAATCGCTATTAAAGACTCGCAAAATGCAATGTATGTAGGAATCACAATGATAATTGCGATTCCTACATATTCCTTAATTGCGACTCGCAAACTGCAAATCGCAATTAAGGAATACCTTCCCATTCATTCCTATGGGCCTAGAGGCCCATAGGAATGAATGGGAAGACATTCGCAATTTGCGAGTACCCATTAGGTACTCGCAAATTGGGAATGAAATTTCAAGGGTGCAAGGTTGTTGCAAGGACACCCTGTTGCACCCCTGAAATATGTATGTGTGCACATGTGGCGCACATACATGCCCTAATGGCTCCTGTTAAAAAACTTGCAACCCCAAAACAGACCATAGGGGAGTATAACATTTGGAGGTACAACAAAGCGGGTCTAACTTGAGTAAAGTAACAATCTCTCTGTAATGGGAATATAAACCTTTCATGCAACAAAACATAATAATCACAGAAAAAATTAAAATGTAAGGTATTTTGCTCAGGGAAATTGTCGCAAAGACAAGATTATAAGGTGACAGGTTTTGTAAATCCTTGGGGTACGGCTAGAAGCCAGGGAATCAAATGTAATCGAAATCTGGTTAGCACGAAGCGATGAAAGGCATTACTAATGACGAGTAGATATGGTTGGACTTGATTGCACAAAGGTAGTGTGATATATCTTCTCACCATTGGTTTTGCTAACTCCTTTTTTTCCCTGAGACCCTGGCGCTTGTCCAAAAACTGTAGTATCATGGCTCTATTTTTAGATTTGTCCATGGGTTTGCGGCTATAGTACAAGTCTGGGCAACCGAGCCATTTTGTCAAGTCCATGATATGCTTTATCCAATAGATGTGCACGGCTCTGTCCAGCACTACACAGTCAGTAATTATTAATTGGTTTAAGTTAACAAAAGGACTTGCCCAAACTCTCAGCCAGCACAACAAGGGGGCTACCACTAACTCATCCGAGATGTAACCCACCCCTACTTCTTTGTGTAATATAAATGCCGGGGTGGTGGGTGGAATTGCCAAAAGTTACATAAGAACTTATCTTCAGCTCTCTTGATATCCTTTCCTTTCTTGTAGCCCCAAATGTTGCAGCCGTAGGTTGCCATAGGGATGCACTTTTCTTTATATATCTTCATCAGGGTAGGGAAAGGTTTGGACCCTAGTCTTTTGGCAAAATTTAGTGTAGCCCCCGTCGCTCTGGCTAGAGTGTTCTTTTTTTGCTTAATATGTGCACCCCATGACCCTCGCTCATCGAAAAGTACCCCCAAGTGGGGAAATGTTGGGACTTTAGTTAATTTACCCCCTTTACAATACTATTTGGTCTTTAGGGGCTTTCGAGGGCCAATGGCCATAGTATGCGATTTCTAGTAGACAGGTCTAAAGAGTCCATAGAAACTATAAAACCGTCTAAAAGTCGTTGGAGGCCCACAGGGGTTCTGGCTAGCAGGACAGTATCGTCTGCATATAATAATGCGGGGATCATCTTGTCACCAACCCTAGGGATGTCTATACAGGTAGCTATTAATAAATCCCCTAGCTTATTTATATAGAGCCTAAATAGGAGGGGGGCCAGAATGCAACCTTGAAGTATCCCTCTCTTCACATCCCAAGAATTTGTAAAATCTTCATTTTTATTGTACCTCACTGCAGCCGTGTTATTTTCGTGAATAGTATGTAAAAAGACCACCAGCTCTGGTTCAAGACCCATGTCACTTACAGTTGACCATAATTTTGATCTATTTACACAGTCAAACGCTTGTGTCAAGTCCATAAAGGCCAAATGTAACAGTCCCTTTTTGGCGATGGTGTACTTTCCTAGCACTAGATTTTAAGTTGAGGCATTGGTCCAAGGTCCCTTTGCCCGGCCTACAGCCATATTGCAGATCGAAGATGACATATAAATGGTCCAATCTAGTCGTTAGGCGATCTAGTATGACTTTGTCCATTATTTTTGCATCAGAATCTAGAAGTGAGATTGGCCTGTAACATGCAGGCTCATCTTGTGGGCCTTTTTTAAAAATGGGAAAAATGACTGCCTTTCCCCAGGATAGTGGAAGACCATGTGAACACGCAGCATTAAAAAAGTGTGCTAAGGTTCTAGCCCAGACATTGGGGTCAGCCTTGTATAAGTCTGCTGGAACCCCGTCAGGGCCTGGAGCCTTTCCTCCTGATGTAGATAAGATTGCGTTCTGGACCTCTTCTATACTAAAATGGAGAGATGTGCTAGCTTGCTCACCTTCCCTGTGCTCCTCCATTTCTCCCAAGTTAATGTCACAAAAAAATATGACCAAAATGCTGTACCCATTGGTCGGCGGGAATTAAACAGTCGATGTTTGAATTTGGAGAAAAGCAGAGAAAAAAGGACTGTTGACTACCAACAAAAAATTAGAACTCTCTTTCAATACACTGGCTTGACCCATAGGCTCCCATGCCTGCTCTCTTAGCTGCTTCTTTCAATTCTGGACTGCTAATTTATAAGCCTTTCTTTTGCCCCTAATTTCAGCTTTGCCTCTGGGGATGGATTTTATGGCCTGTAAAAGCTCCCTATGGGTTTTTGAACATATACCATCGAACCATCTTTTGGCCTTCGAGCATCTGGCCCTACTCACGACAGTAAGGTCAGATGATATTTGTTTAGTTAATATTTCAAAGGCTTCTAAGATTGTTCGGCCATGTGTAGACGGGTCTAGGCAAAATTGAATTTCAGGGGCACGAGCAATATATAAATTATCCAGGAAGCTATCTGGGGCGATCCTTTGCCATTTTAACCTGTTAGCTTGATCTTTAACGCTGATATCTTTATTTGTAATACAAGTAGTGGTCTCCTCAGTTTCAATGGCGGAAAGTAGATTATAAGTGTGAGGGGTTGTGGTCACTAAAACATGACCAGGAAACAGTTAATTCCTCAATGGTTGGGACTAATGGTGCAGACAATAAGATATAGTCAATAGTACTGGGCCTTCCATTCCCTAAGTAAGTAGGTGCTGACACAAGCCTATCTATTTGCTGAAGGCAATATAGATTATGAGCCTTCCAAGAAGATACTGGAGGGTGTATTCCCAAAATGATTGGATAAAGGGGAAGTCTCCCCCTGGTCTGGCTTTATAATGCAATTTGAATAGCACTGATGAATGTTAAAAAACCCTCAAATTATTAAATCATAATAGGATAATTTACTTTCCTCGTAGTGTTCGAGGAACTCCTCTGGATCTAACAAGTGTTCTAAATCATGTCCTCTGGAAAAATAATTATAAAAATGTACCACTAACAGAGTAGCATGATTCTTAAAAGATAATTCTACTGCTAACATGTGATGTGATTTACATGGACGTGCACTTGTCAACAGCATATCACCCCCAGACCGACGGGCAGGCGGAGAGGACTAATCAGAACCTTGGAGCAAAATATCCGCTGTTTATTGCTGTCAGTGGAAAAATACTGGTCGGAGGTGCTGTGGTTGGTTGAATATGCCTACAATAACAGCAAACATTCCGCTATAGGCATGTCACCATTCTTTTGCCTCCAGGGGCGTCATCCCCGTACGGTTCCCAAGGAGGTGCCTCTGAACAGTCCCTTACCCACAGTACAGTCTTACCGTGGCTTCCTTTGTGATTTCTGGCAACAAGCATGATTTTAACTGGCCAAGGCTAAGGAATCTTACAAACAGTCTGCAGATAGGCACAGACAGACAGAGCCATGGTACAAGGCGGGTGGGAGTGTGTGGGTATCCATACGGCATTTCAACGCTCATGGTCCCAAGAAGCTGCTGCCCCGATACATGGGCCCCTACATCATTGCGAAGGTGGTCAACCGTGTTTCCATGACGCTATCTCTGCCCCCTCACATGAAAGTCCATCCTGTTTTTCACGTTTCCCTCCTGCGGGCTACGCACCCTGACTGTGTGGCCTCTTCCCCTCCTTCTCCTGTTCTTAGGGGTGACCACGTAGAATACGAGGTCCGGGCTATTCATGACTCTCAGAGGGCCCAGGGACGGCTCTTCTATCTGGTGGACTGGAGGGGTTTGGTCCTGAGGAGAGGTCTTGGGAGCCCTTGTCGCATGTCCGCCACGCTTCCCGGTTAGTTCGGGCCTTCCATGTGGGTCATCCCGGTAGTCCTCACCCTGCCACCCCTGTGTGATCTGCCGGCTGTTGGGTGGGGGTCCTGTTTGGTGGTGGGTGCTGTCATGGTTATGGGCTGGTAGCGTGACCTCAGCACGCATGCATTACATCACTGCCGCTGCCCGAGGGGAAATCGTGTTAGAGGTCTATGCCTCGGAACTGAAAGCTGACGTCACCGTGCCTCATCACTTCCGGGCGTACGCGGTTACCAGACGGGGATTCCAGCAACCTCGGTGCTTTGGATTAACGCCGATACCACCAGTGAAGACACGCCGAGTCTGAGACCGTCCTCCATCAGGTATCGTTCTTTAAGAAGTAGTTCCTTTATCTGGTACCGGCTTTGACTCCCTAGCTGGAGCGCTGTACTCATGAAATCTGCTGCCTGCCAAGTGCTGTTGCCCATGTAAGCTGTGCTTATGAGACTGCCTTCACGTGCAGGCATTTTCCTTGTCAATGCTGTTATTTCATGCCACTTATGCACAGGAGTGTGTTAGGCGAAGTACATATTGTTTCTTCTTTATTATTTGCGCAGGAGCGCTGGTTTTTCATTTTGGTTCTCATGTGCAAGAGCGTTGACTGTTCTAGACTGTTGTTACGTGCAGGCGTCCTACTTGCCTGTTCATCCCAGTAGAAGCCTAGTTCCTTTGTCCCTTGCCACTTAGGCACAGGAGTGTGTTAGGTGGGCTACTGTGCAGTTCTTCTTTATTATTTGCGCAGGAGCACTGGTTTTTCATTTTGGTTCTCACATGCAGGAGCAATTCCTCGTGCTGATTAAGTGCACTGTAGTACGCATTGTTTCCTGATACTGGCACAGGAGTGCTGGTTGGCTGTTTGCCACTGATGACTTCACTGGTCTCACGTATGAGGTAATCTTATAGTTAATAGGGTTTGACAGTCCTTAGAGCAGTAGTGAGTTTTGGGATGCATTGAAGTAATAGTTATTTCCTTATTATCTATTACAGACTTAGTGTCAAGAAAGACTCCAGAGACGTAGTGAGATCCTCAGTTTTGTTACTAGAAGATCTTTACTTCCCCTTGCCTGGCTTCTACCCCCGGTACCCCCTCTATCCTGGTCAGTATCCACACATCTTCTAGGGTAAGGTGTGAGACGGTGGTGGTGGTTCATGTCACCTCTGCAGGATCGCCTCACAAGTAGAAGGTAAGACTTGTGGGACTCTGACACTAAGGGACCTGGCCCAGCCTGGTCTCCTCCGGCCGCTGACGTGCCCGCCCTTGGCCTGGGCGCGGCCCTGGCACTCCAGCGCTGCGGGAGCCCCTGTTGGAATTTGTAGGCGCCTCCTGGAGCAGCTGGTCCCGTGGCGTCGGCGGCAAATGCTAAGCGGCTAGGGAGGTTGGGGGATGTAGTCCTCCTCCTCTTTGCTCCTGAATTCCTTGTCGCCTCTCCTAGCCCCAGGCGAGGGACGTCCGGCAGCGGGGGCACAGCAGGTCAAAAAAGGCTTCCCGCGCAGCGCGAACCCCTGTTGGAAGTTGTAGGTGCCTCCTGGCGCAGCTGGTCCCGTGGCGTCGCCGGCAAACGTTAAGCCTCTAGGGAGGCTGGGGGATGTAATCCTCCTCAGCTCTGCTCCTGATTTCCTCGTCAGCTCTCCTTCCCCCAGGGGAGGGGCGACCAGCAGCGGGGGCACAGCAGGTCAAAAGGGCTATGAAGAAGTTGAAAGGATTGCAACTGTGTTACAAATGATTTGGGGAGATCTGAATATGTTGTTTGAGGTTTTTGTTCCTAGGGATGTGTGAATAGAGAGCAAAGAGGCCGTGAATTAGCCCTCACAAGAACCCTTGAGAATTGCTATAAATGGTTCATTGCCTCATGTTATGGCCAAATACAGGAAGGTTAGTGGGCATTTGAAACTGAAGCTCCACCAGAAAGAAGTGAATTGGTCCAGAATTATGAGAGCAAAGCAAGAGTCATTATGAGAGTTTAATGTAAATTTACAGTTAGAACAGCAGAATAGAACACCCAGCTCGAGATGGCCATAGTGGATTTGTTTTGGCATCTGTATGTGGTTTTCTCCTTGAGCTTAGTTCTCAAATACAGCAGCATGTGATGTGTTGGCAGACACAATCTGTGGATGAGATTCTGAAGTTTGCGAAGTACTGTGTGATAATCAGCAGGCCAAACAAAGAAAGGTTAAGGAAAGGTGCATGGTGCCACAGACAAAGCTGGCACAGAGAAGTTGACAGATGTGTTCTTCCATGGCAGATTTAGGTCCTTACTCTGTTTTGAGTGTGAATGTGGGTGTTCAAGTTTGTGATCAGTATACACAATCAGGAAATATTGGGGCATATGTACAAGCCCCTATTGCCACGTGAGCGTCACTTTTTAGGACGTTCCTGTAGCAATAGGGGCTTTGCCTTATCAACAAGGCTGTGTTAAGCCAATTAACGTGGCTTAACTCTGCCTTGGAAATAAGGCCCCCTTTCAAGCTATGCTTAGCATGAAAGGGGAGGGCAATGGGTGTTGCTGTGAGCGTTCCATCGCAACATCCATTGATTCTGACGCTGCTTCCTATTTACAAGGGAGGGGTAAATAGGAGGCAGCACCAGAATTAAGACCAGGGAAAACCTGGTCTTAACCTGGCACAACCAGGAGAAATGTTTCATTTCTCCTCGTTTGTGCCGTTTTCATGTGTGCTGCATTGTGCAGCACACATGAAAACAGCAAAAGGCCAATGATTGTTTATGTATAGGAAGGTCCCCCTTCCTACAGATAAACAATTATTTTAAAAAAATTCAGTTTTGCAACTTCTGTGTGTGCTGCATTAAGCAGCAAAGAATTGTTTATTTGCAGGAAGGGGGACCTTCCTGTACATAAACAATATTCCTCTGCACGCAGACACCCTTGCACTTTGGCGCAAGGGTGCCTGCTTTGGCGCTAAGCTGCTAAACTTAGCGCCAGCGCAGTGGGAAACACAGGGCTGCACCCTATTCTTGTAAATAGGGTGCAGCCCTGCGTTTCAGAAGTGGCAGAGTGTGTTGTTAAGTCAAGGAGGCTAATGACACGCTCCACCACTTCCCTTGTACATATGCCCCATTGTTTCTCTATGAGTTAAAGGTTTTATTAATAATTCAAATGTGAATGTGAGCATTAGTGCTCTGAAAAAGAGCTCTCCTTATCATATTTGTAACAAGATTGGACATTGGAAACCAGAGTGCAAACTGAATCCTGATAAAATATTGAATGATGCTCAGGTGAATCCTCAGTTATGAAACATAAATGTGAGGTCTCAGAAGGGGGCGATGCAGTCAGCAGCCCCAACCTGACGGACCTTGCAGAACTTGCATAATCAGAGACCACACAATGGAAAAATGCCACAAGCTTCAATGATGCAGCAAACCATGCAAAATAAAGGATTTCATTTTCAGCAGGGTCCTAAATTTCAGCAGAGCCTTTTATTAACTGAGAACAGTTTTCCACAGTTTTCAGCGACCTCTGAAATTCCCACTGGACTTAGCCCTAACCAATCACAATGATGGTGCGTGAGGAGGAAGGAAGATTGCATGCTTTGTGCAGTTTTAAAGTGAGACCAGAATGGCCCATATGTAGCAGGAGATGTGAAGGGCCACCAAGTATTATTTTGGATTGATACAGGTGCTACCTGCTCCATGGTTGGTCCAATGGAGATTCCAAACCTACCTTTTTCGGGAGTGTAAATCCACATTGCAGACATATAAAAAAACATATTACTAAAAATGCTTCTGCATATGTGCCTGTAAAGACTGGCTGTATTTAAAATACATATGATTTCATAATATGTAACACAATTCCTGTAAACTTGTTTGGAAGAGAACTTGTGTGCAAGATGAATTACACGAGTTTCTGTACACCATATGGAGTGGCAATTGAGACCCAAGTTGAAGATGCTGACTTCAAAATAAAATCACAAGTACCTAGTTTTCATGACTTGCCTCCTGATTTCAATTGTACAGTAAGGAAGGAGGTTTGAAAATGTATAGGCTCATACACTGGACTGACAAAAGGTGTAGAGACAGTGAAAATAGTGTTGAAACCAGATGCCATTTATCCCCAAACAACTCAATATGACACAGGCAGTGTCAGAAATGACCCCAGTGATCAACCAAATGATAGACCAGGGCATTTTAAAGGAAGTCATTAGCAATCCCTGCAACTCCCCAATTGTGGGACTTTAAAAGGCAAATCAAAATGGAGAATAATGTTGTACCTTAGAAAAGAAACAGAATTGTACTTTCATTTTATTTCGTGGTACCAAATCCTGTCATGTGTGGAGCAGTTCACAGTCATTGAATTGTGCCAAACATTCTTTTCCATTCTCTTACATAAGGAACACTGAGAACCTGATTCAGAGTTCAGCAGATGGGTTACTCTGTCACAATCATGACGGATATCCTGTCCGCCAGATTACAAGTGCCCTTGGATAAAATAACTTGTAATACAATGGATGGGATATCCGTCACCTTTGTGAGTAACCCATCTGCTGAACTCTAAATCAGATTCTCAGTTTATTTTCGACTTTCATTTTTTAATACAATTTTTTATACAATATTTTAATAAAATTTTTAATACAATTTTGGTCTGGTGTAGAGTTCCACAAGGGTACATGGAACGCTCCCTGATCTTTAATCAGATACTGAAGAAAAATCTGGAGACATTACAATTGCCCTATAATTCAGTGCTGATTCAATTCATAGACAATTTATTGGTGGGGTCTACAACAAAGGAAAGCTGCAGATTAGACATGATTGCCTTGTTAAATCTTCTTGATAAGACTCGGCATAAAGTCCAGTACTGTCATAAAGAGGTCATATGTTTGGTACACCACATTGAAAAGAGATTGAGAAAGGTCTTAAAAGAGGAGATCTCTACAATCCTCAGAATGCAGTCACCCACAATTCAAAAGTAAGGATGTTCCTGGGCGTGGTTGGCTACTGTCGTCAGTTGATTCTTAAATTGTTCCTAGTGGCAAAGCCTCTACGGAGACTTATTCACAATTATGTGAATGATCTGGTACCCAGAGATGAAGAATACATGAGTGTCTTCCTAGAGCTCAGAGACAAAGTCTGTAGCACCTCAGCACTAGGAATTCTAGATTCCGACAAAGATTTCTTTTTGTTCGATCATTAATGTGATGGGTGTGCATTTTCTGTGTTGGTCTAGACCCATGGAGAAATTAAATGGCCAGGGGCCTACCGATCAGCCGCACTTGCACTTCCCGGTTGTTTGAAATCGGTCACAGCAGTCTGTGTGGGCATTCAGCAGAGCAAGTTGATTGTAATGGGTTACGCTCTAATTGTGATAGTTCATCCAGTCAGTTGAAATTTTGCTGACTCATAATCAAATTTAGCATATGACTAATAGCTGATTGACCAAATACAAGCAAGTAATCTTGGTGGTTGAAAATATTTCAATTAGGCGATGTAATGTTTTAAACCATACAATCATGAGTATGAGGTACAGACTATTTCTGGTTCATATTACTGCCACCCAGTGGTGGCTGGTGGCATTTGAAAATGGTGCATCTAACACAACAAGGGCACCCATACGAGTCAGCACAGGACCTCGGGGAACATATTTTTTATAACAACAGTGGTCCCATGCAAAAGGAATGAAAGAAAGCAATCAATATAGACACAATGGAGACTATATTAAGTTGTATGACTTGTCCAGCCGGACAGAGGTCAAGAATTTGTACTATACAATTACCAAATCACAAAAGATACCTTCACATTTCATTTAGAGTAGACACCCACCTTCCCTCCTAATTTTGCCTGACCTATTTCTCAGTGCAAGCTCCATGGCTATTGTGGCTTATATTGTTTAGGCAATGATGATGACCCCTTTGATTTTGTAAATGGGATCGAAACGCCGTCGACCTTTTATAACACCATATACAATGAAATGTATACCTAATGTGATATGTTTGTAATGGTGTGAATTGAATTTCTGATATTGTTTCATTGACAGAAATCCTTAGCTTCTGCCTAAATATCTTTCTCTGTCTCTTGACTACCTTTTCACTATGCAAATCTGTATGTGTTAGGGTACAGGCTTGTGCCCTACTCTAAATGAAATGTGATGGTATCTTTTGTGATTTGGTAATTGTATAGTACAAATTCTTGACGTCTGTCCGGCTGGACAAGTCATACAACTTAATATAGTCTCCATTGTGTCTATATTGATTGCTTTCTTTCATTCCTTTTGCATGGGACCACTGTTGTTATAAAAAATTTGAAAATGGTGCGGCGTAAAATTATTGTGGTACTGCACTGCGGCACGCGGGCGTAGAGCGCGCCTGAACAACCTACGTGGGGTTTGGAGGGGTTCTCCGAGAAAATTTTGAAAAATAAGAGTGGGCAAATGGTGCATTTTCAAAAAAATTTGAGGAAGCAGGGAGGTTAATAAAGCAATACAATTGAATTATTTATCATTTAAGAAATTGCCAATTTATTTTTAGCTATAGAGGACAATCTTTGCTTATGCTGATGTAAATGTGCGCAGCTGTTTACATAGGTGTTTCTGGGATTTTAACCACAGGAGAACCGGAGAAGAAAAGGCGGAAAGATTGGTGGCAGCCAGCATGTCTTAACATATGCAGCGATTGTACTCGGCTGCCAATCCGTTTCATGTTCCCACATGCTCGGTGACAGACATTGAAAACAGTTCTTTGGTAACACAGAAAAATGCAGTACGTGGAATTAGACTAGCATTTACCTTCAAACACATTTACGAGCATTGTTGGAAAGAGAAGCGTTAAGACAACTTTAAACATTTTTTTAGAAGGTTTAATTTTGTTGCTCATTCCACTTTTTTAAGTTCTAAGGTGTGAGCCGTGAGAAGACATTATACATAAAAGTAGAGGACATAAACGGAAAGGGCGTAAGAAGAGGTATGTGCATGTAGGGTGCCAGAAGATGGTAGAGGTGGGTGCTTAATTTGACCCTGTGGTTGGAGGTGGGGTCCACCGGCACACACTTAAGGTGACTGGCACTTATTTTCCACATCAGACTGTGACCAGAGCAAGAGAGCGACAATCACATCAGTGGAAAAGAGGGGAAGAAGGGGTGATCCCTGTAACAAGAGAGAGGAGGAAAGGATGAGGGGGCGAATGTACAGAAAGGAGGTAAAAGATGAGGACAGCAAACATACCAGAAGGATGTGAAATGGTTGTATGAGTGGAAAGAGGAATGCCCCCTGTCCTGCAAAGTGAATGCCCATCAAGTGAACATGTCAGGCAGATGACCCCGGGTGAGAGCGAGAAAGCGCTTTGGTTTGAAGAGTCCCAGATCCAACTAAATACTCTCTTTTTACTAAAACGCATCCAACTCTTAAGACAGTAAATAGGGTCCTGTGCTTCATATATTTTTTTCTAATTTTGTGGTATGCTTCTTGTTTGTACTTTTGTTCTTAGCAGACGTTTGTTTGGTTCATTTCAGGTATAGCCTTAGAAAGTGCAGTTCCCAGGGCTGGGGAGACATACAATTACACTGAAAGACAGCTCCTCAGGAAGCATACAGCATGACAGAACAGCCGAGACATTTTGAAACGTCACATGTAAGGTAGAATGAACCCCCCAGACTGTAAGAAGTGGGCGTGCATCTAATGCAATAAAATACACGTATCAAAATGAACCATTCCACCAGCAACCACTCCAACCAAAGCTGCCACTGCTTTAACTCCAGTGAAGGTTTCACAGATTCGGCAAGAAGACGCAACAACCAAAGTGGGCAGGCTGGCTCAGCCTTTGTTGACGCAGGGGGCCTGGATTAGCAGGCAGGAACAAACGTTTGAGGAAACACGCCGTATTTGTAGGATTACAACTGGACTTTTGTACAAGATGAATCTAAACCTATTAGTCCGGAAATGCAGCGCGAGAAAACATTAGAAGTACGGGATACACTGGCCAGAAGAACACAAGTGAAATAACTTTATTGGATACCAAGTTCCCAAATCAGCTTTTACGGTCTAATTACATTCAATTTAGGAGGAAACTGAGCAGTTTGCAGACGCGGCCGGCATGACGGGCGGGTGGGGGGAGAGGGGGTGGAAATGGGGTCGCACCGGGGGGATGTGGGGGAGGCAGGAGGGGTTTGTTTAATTAAAAAATATATAAAATAAAACTTAACTTACTGTGCCGCTGCCACCTCAGCTTCTGGATGGGTCCGACTCCCGACTCCCGCCATCCTGCTTTTTCCAATTCCTGCATCATCATCAGCAGGAAAGGCAGCCTCCCTCCCCTACGCCAATCACAACGCTGCAATGGCAGCCTTGTGATTGGTGAGGCGCATTGGAGAGCAAAATGGGAGAGTGGGCGGTCCTGCTTGAGGGCAGGGGGAGTCACCCAGGACCGACCAAACAGTCAGTACGCACAACAGTGGGTAAGCCACTCCCCCCCTGCCCTCGAGCAGGACCGCCCAACCCCAACCAGGCACTTCGGCTTGCTCGCTGTGCAGGAAGCAGAAACATAAAATGGTAGTTTTTACCATCTATGTTTCTGCCTTCTCGCACTGCGAGAAAGCAGTGGGGCAATGCCCCCAACGCCCCAAAGGGGGAGCCACCGCTGCTGCCACCACACCATGCAGGTTATGCAAAAGGTTTGCAGTGTGTAAAGTGTAGGTATTGATCACTTCATTACTTTTCTCTTTATCTGTAAGATCAGGCATGCAGAAGAAACACGGAAAATGGTCCTTCCTTACCCTGCTGATCCTTTTGCTTATTCACGCGTAGCACCCTAAGCCCAGTTTGTGGTTTGGTGCTCGCTGGTGCCAATACGCTCCCACCTTCTTAACTCCCTTCGCATCCTCAGAACCACAATAGCACCCCCCACACCTATGCCCAAGAGACCATCCAGTGAGAACCCTTCTCTGGTACTCTCCTGAGGCCGTGACTCATCCCGTGAGTCACAACAGTCTCGTCCTGCTCGCCTTTTTCTGGGGTTTGCTTGTAATCCTCCATTGCTGCTCCATTTCATGGGTCTCGTCCGATCTGTCCTTCGCCTCTTTGGTCCTCGTGTCCTCTTCCCCTTAACTCCTCACTGTGTGGTTTTGCCGTCCAACGTCTCCTTCCTCCTGCTCTCCCCATGTTCATGCCTCTTCTCTGTCCCGAGTCGCTTCCACTTCTTCCTGGTTGCGATGACCTCTTGTCTCAGGGGTTAGCCTATAAGCAGCCATGCATGAATGAGAGGGTGTGGTCTGCTCCACCACTAGTATGGCTGCCTGAGGTAGACCATTCCCCCGGGGTCCCAATCTGGGCTACTGCTACCCGTGTCGACGTATGACCTGTCACACTGCTGTTACATTTTGTTGAAATGCCCATCTGTAATGGGCTAAGATATACCAATCTAGTAGTCTGTATTTTTTCCAGATGAGCGGAAGTATACCCAAGTAGAAAGGACAATATACTTAATATATCAAACTAATATTGAGGGAATTGATCCCACGTTTTGGCATTCCATTATCTCTAGAATTGAACTGTGGGATACATTTTAAGGATGTTGTCAAGGAGCGACTCCGCATAGCTTTGATATTAGATCAGAAATTAATTGTAGGTATAGATCATAAGCATCAGGAGTCGTTGAGCAAGTTAGCCATATGTTGATTGCGACGGTGTGCGCCTCCACCTCACTGACTTGGCCAGATGCACTCCCACTTGATGAGCCTCGGAACTACACCAAGCAAAAGGGCAGGACTCTCCTCCCATTAAGTGCAGATGGGGAGAGACATGAGAATCCCTTCTGTACCTGCAGCTGCACTTGTAAATATCACTGGTGATAGTGTTCTTGAGTATTTCAGAGGACTGGCTGATGTGGAGCATTCTATCTCTCGTTAGGTCCATTTGGTGACACTTCCAGCAGGGCAGGAGCAGTGCCTCAACCTTAATTCTGGAAACTGGGTTTTGGTGAAAAAACACGCTCACAAGACCCATATGGAGCCTTACGAGAAGGGCAGCATCAGGTGATCCTTGTGTCCACGACTGCTGTGAGATGTGCTGGGTTGTCAAAGTAGATTCATGCGTCACACACAAAGAGAGTGAGACGAACTGTAGCAGACATGAAGATAACGGCTACTGATTAATCGAATTGAACCCCATCTCAGAACAAGGGTTCAGATGAAGAAGATACACAAGTAGAGCCGCAACATAATGTCTGCAGGTTCCGCCTGATCAAGCCCTAGAGCTAGAGGGACACAGTGAGGATGCTCAAGAGTCTCAAATACAGAGAGGCAAACAGAGACCCAGATTCAAACTTCATAAATTCTGAACTCCTGGCACGTCTTGATCTGCTGTGAAAAGTGAAGGCAACCAAGTTGAATAAAATCCTCAACCTGATGCGAATTATGTAAGATCACCTTCAGTGGTCCAAAATGGATCTGAAGATTGAAACAAGCTATGTGAATCAGTTTTTGGATACAGTAAACCATGCTCTCTTTTATGCTGTTGCTCCCAAGTTCAACTGACGTCAGCACAGGTAACACTAAAATCCATGAGGGGAGAGGTGTGGCGCCGCGGCCAGGGCGACTGACGCTGGAATCTGGGGATCAGGGTTCGATCCCCGGCTCCGGCGGCAGGTTAGCCCAGCACCATGTGACTCTGGGCAATAGCTCACTTAATCTTCCCGATGGCCCCCAGCGCCTAGAGACCCTTACGGGTGATTGTGCGCTTTACAAATGTGGATTATTATTATTATTATTATGATTATTATAAGGTTAGTTTCCCACAGATATAGTTTTCAGTAAGGCAGATGGGTTTGAAGGTTAACTGGATGCCAGTGGATTCATATAATAGTTGGTCCTACAATATCTTACTAGTAAGAGTCTTGCTTTTGAAAGGGCCGGGCTCATACATTCTAGATCTGTTCTAGAATCACAAGTCAATGGTACTTTTTCTCAGCATGAAAGCATGGAGGGGAGAGAAATATTTACCAATGTCAGTGTGGTCACTCAAGGCTAAACAGAAGGTTCCTCAAAAAGACAAAAAAAACAAATAGGGAACTCTGTCTCACTGGTGTTCTTCAAAAGAAAAAAAATATATATAAGAGGTCTTCAGGGAAGAGTCCGTAGACAAGGGAAATAGTCCTCCTCTATTAGGTTCCTTTCTCTCTCCCTTCCTCTGGTTCCCAATTGGCTCTGGCGGAGCTTGGCGATACTCTCTACTCTCCCTCAAGAGAACACAAAAAGAAAACAACTGGGGGTTAGGAGAAGGGCTACCGGATTCTAGTAAGCCTCCACCTTATCACCCAAGTGACTGTGCTTTATAGATGGTGTACAACATGCAGTGTTCTGGTGCTTTAGATGCCCTACCACTTCCCAATCGCAAAATAGCGAAAAAGTGGAACTTGCCTTTGGCCACGACCCTCCTGGGTCATGGCAGAAGGAGTTCAAACGTCCTCTTCTCCCCGGGGACGGTTGGACTGACAGCTGTTGTCCCGCGAGTTGCCTCTGCAGTCTCTGCAGTCTGCCTCCTCCTTTTCAGCTTCCTTCCTACTGGGCTCGTCTTCTGGGGCACTCGGTCCTTTTTGAAGTGTGTCTTGGTCCGGCGAAGCTCACCTTTCCAGCGTCCCGGTCTCCGGCACGTCCTCCTGTTCTCTCGTCCTCTCTCTCTCCGTGTCCTCATCTTGCGGCATTTTAGACGCCGCGGCGATCACGTGGTCAGCGTTCTGAACTGCTGACAAGTAAACCGGCTTTTCCTCCCGCGGCACAGTGGTGGCCATCTTAGGTGTCGCAGGCGCGGGATTACAGTCAGCCAGTTCAGAAGCAATTTCTCTAGGGGCGTAGTAACCACAGACCACCAAAAATGGTTGGTTAATTTATTACAAAGTTCAAAATAACTGGACAAAAGACACTTCAAGGTGAGGGTGTAGATATACATTGGAATCAACATAATCCAAATCTGCGAATAAAGTTGAGTTGTTGCAGAATGCACAAGACAATTAACTCAAGAAGTACAATACAGAGGATCAAAAAGCATGAGTCCAAATTTCCCTTCATTTGGGGGCTGATGAATATAAAGCATCAATCTATCGCTACACTAATGCTAACATGTGATCCCTATTTAAGCGTTCTTCAGGGTAAAGTAGATAAGAAGGTATCAGCATGTGGAGTCTTTCTAAGGAGTCTCTCCACTAAAATGGGTAAATTAGCATGAAGCTACTGAGACAGAGCTTGTTCTAAAATGCTCTATCGCCAAAGGCAGAGAAGAAGTGGGGTTCTTTCCCTACTTGCAACATTCCAATTTCACAAGTATCTTCCCAGGATTCCTTTCAGGTCACGCCATCTACTCTGACCACATTCTCATAGGTATTTTTCCACAGGACGGCATTGTTCCTGAACAGGAACATTTTGACCTTGATTACCAGGGCTTCTCTGGTGTGGAAATACAACAGTTCTGTTTATCGGGCTTAACTCTCAATGTATCCTCTTCTCTCCTTGCCTAATTCGTAAAACAAAGACATTATTCAAACTGACAAGTGCGCTTCTTCCACCTGCAACACAAACGTGAAAAAGAACGAAATCCACAGCACACATGAAATTCAAACTGTTAATTCTGAAGAGGGAACTTCCAGGGAAATGCATTTCAGGCCTACAAGATTCAACTAACATAAGAAAAATGGAGCATGGGCTTTATGTAATTTCATAGAATATAAAACTTGGTTAATATTCCTACCTACATATAAAGTGACACGTTTAATAAACACATGTAATAATGAATGGTCGTCCGCTGCACAACACAAATTCTTCCTGTTAATGTTTTCTGCTAGTTACATTTGAGTTCCACATTCATTCTTCATGTTTTCTATGTAACATCCTAAATACATCACATTTTATGTTATTACATTTCAAAATCCTAAAACTTCATGTTAACACGACAAAGGATTATATGCGGATGCACTCTGCACGTGTGATTATAATGCAACCCTACAGTTGAAATGAATTGAGCTCTACATCACTTTGAAGTTGTGAACCACATAGCGGCAGGAGTTTTGGCAGAATAAATTAAAGTGAGTTTGCTTATAAACGCAAGAGTTCTGCGAGTTCCCACAAATCATATTCAGTTTTCTTACGTGGATAAAGGAAAAGAGATGATACATTAAACTGAGGAAGCACTGGGATGTGCTGACTACAGATATGGTCTGGGTCTTATGAGTAATTTTTTATTCGAAAATGGTTTCTAGGCTTCAGATCTTTGTAATTGATTATGGAAATGGCATGCTGGTGCTAAATGTCAATACATGTTTCACACACCCTAATGTGCCTTTGGAAATGGATAATCTTATTGTTATTTTTAGGTATTCATCTAGGAGATGACATATGTTGGTTCCATTAATGTTAAACATTCAATCACTGCTCCAGGAAAACTGCAAGTAAACATCAGTACAGGTTTTATCTGTTACGTAGGGAGAACTTGCACCTGCATTTTACCTCCTTCATGTGCGTCTCGAGGGGCAGTAAACTTCACAAGTTGTGATGTTTAAGAATCAATAGGTTCAACATCTTATTCCTGACGAATTAATATGGCGAAATGATAGTTTCATTCTTTGCTTAATTCAGGGTTGGTAGTTTGACCACACTGTGCAGTTTCTACATCTTCTGCTGAGGACATCGTTTCAGTATAGGAAGCAAGAACATTTAGCAGTATCTTTGTAAAATAGAATCTGTCAGCTTCTGCTTATAACTCATTATTGTGTGCCAGTGGCTCAGTGTATATAGTATACAATTCTTCTTTCAATTAATGGATGAGCTTACTGCTGTTATTAATAATCATTGCTGTCTTAAGAGGCTGCAATACAATGTTGTGGGTCCCTAATAAAAACTTCTCTTGATGAAAGTTGACATCAATGAAACACAAATAGCTTTTGACACAAACTGCCATTTACTTGAACTACAACATTTAGAGGCTAATTTTCCACTAGAAAAAACACTGCCCTCTACTACTCAACTTGGGTATATTTCACTGGTGAACTCTGCTTCTCGATGAGGACGTGGTCTTCTGGGAAACTCACATGTTTGTGCCTTCTACTCTGTAGTAGCTCATGCACTGGAACAACCATAACTCTAATACTGCAAGCAATTGATCCTTTAAGTCAAACACTGTGTGTGTGATCCGAAGGCAATTAAACGTTTATCGTCAAAAATGAGTGAAAATCCTGTTCTCATATATGCAAGCTATTAGCTTGGGAAGTTGTGAATGAATTCTGTCTTTTGGACCGATTTTCAAGATTTCAAGTGTCCTTTCAATGTTGGAGGAGCGCAGGATTTCTATATTCTGACCACTTCTAGCTGTCTGTTAATGTATCGAGTCTCATTATCTCCTCCCTGACCAAAATGAATGCTGAACGGCAATCATCTACCACACTTCAAATCATGTAACAGTGTTTGCTGTAATTTTAGGTGATGAGACCATACTGAAGCACCTCTTCAAAGGATATGTCATTTTAAATTATCTGGTAAATAGATTAATGTAATCAAAAAGACAGGCATGATGTTGGTCTTTGATCACATGGAGTGCTTCTTTGAACTTAGCATACATGAATGTAATAAAGGATTTGTGACTGTGGGGGGGGGGAGAGAACTTTTCATGCAAGTTTTGTATACTCACAGTAATGGTTGTTGCAAAGTTTGTTTATATGTCAGTTGTTACCCATGCTCCCTCCCTCAGTTCCATATACACCCTTTTCCACTTTAATGCCTGTTATGATTTTGAGGTTCTGAAACAAAATATGGAGTTTGTAAATCATTTAGTCTTGTTTCAAACTTTTGGATGGGTAGAAATAGCAACAAATTTACCACCCACTGTGATTCTTTCACAGATTGATTTTCAAACCTTTCTAACACTAACCGATGAGGATTTGAGAGAACTTGGAATCTCGACATTTGGTGCAAGAAGAAAAATGCTTATGGCCATAACAGGTTAGTTTCTTTAGTGGATACTTACGGGAGTATTTTGTGAACAAAAATATTCACAGTTCTATTTAGGGTTTAAGATGTTACTTTCATATTCAAATAAATTGATTTGCAAGGGATAAACAGTAAAGAATGGCGGGAATCTTAATCTCACAAAAGACATTTGCTGACATGAAAGTATATCCTACCAGTGAAATTGAATTTCTCTGTGAGCAGAACCAGTTGCATTTCAGGATTTATCGGAGTCGATGGGTGTGTCCACCTGTAACAATTTGTGAACAAAGTCAAATATGCATCTTCCTTTGTTCCTTCCTTAAAAATGTTTGCACATTTACTCCTGTCTGTTTTCAGGGTGTGAATAGGGAAAGTGCACATCCAGAATTTACCTGGATTTTGGGAAAATAGTTTCTGTAACGGGGTAAATATCTCCCCATGAAGAAACAAAAAAGAAGTTGACACATCCAAAAACACTTTTGACTCAAATTTCTGCATGCCAAAATGTACGACAGCTTGATTTCCTTATATGAAAATGGTTTCACATCTGCTTGCTCCTCAGAATCTGAGACTATATGATTATTAAGAATATTCTAGGAATTGTTTGTGAAATCCTAAAATGCTGGCCATTTGCTACACTTTAGGAGTAAGCTGATGGATAAATAGTTACGGTGTTTTCTAAAGAGTTTGATAAATGGATCAAAAACATTTAGGAATAGATTTAAGATAGAGTTAAACATTTGTGAACATTCTGAAATATTACTTTGAAATCTAGGATGGCAGTACCCAGACTGCAAATTGATCTACATTTCAGTAATACAATGTAGGTATTTAGCGGCATATACACATTTGTAGTATGTGCAATGATTAGTGTTCATTTTTGAAACAATATGCAGCTATGGAGCTGTCAAAGTACTCCTGCCCGCTGGAAGCAGAGATTTCATCTCTGTTCCTGTCCACAGACAAGCGGGTAGGAAAAGAGATGAAAGATTGCTCTTCCATGCAGGGAGCTGCCTTTCCAGCAGCTCCCTTTGTCTGAGAGCAATGCCGGCTCTTGCAGGAGGCGGGGAGCCGGCTGGGACCATAAGGGCCTCCCCAGCATCCCAGGGCGAGGAGAAAGAGGCAAAAAAAGGTGAGAAAAGAGGTAGAATAAAGGTGAGAAACGAGCAGAAAGAGGCAGAATAAAGGTCAGAAACAAGGAAAAAGAGGAAAAATAAAGGTCAGTAAGTGAGCAGAAAGAGGCTAAATAAAGGTGAGAAACGAGCAGGAAGAGGCAGAATAAAGGTCAGAAACTAGCAGAAAGAGGCAAAATAGAGGTCAGAAATGGGCAGCAAGAGGCAGAATAAAGGTCAGAAACAAGTGGAAAGAGGCAAAATAAAGGTGAGAAATTAGCAGAAAGAGGCACACTAAAGGTCAGTAATGAGCAGAAAGAAGCAAAATGAAGAACAGCAATGAGCAGAAGAGGCAAAATAAAGGTGAGAAACAAACAGAAAGAGGCAAAATAGAGGTCAGAAACTAGCATAACGAGGTAAAATAGAAGTCAGAAACGAGCAGCAAGAGGCTGAACAAAAGTCAGAAACGATCAGAAAGAGGCAGAATAAAGGTCAGAAACAAGCAGAAAGAGGCAGACCCTAAGGTCAGAAACTAGCAGAATGAGGCAAAATAAGGGGCAGAAAGAGGCAGAATAATTGTCAGAAATGTGCAGAAAGAGGCAGAATATAGGTAAGAAATGAGCATAAAGAGGCATAAGAAAGGTTGGAAATAAGCAGAAAGAGGCATAATAAAGGTCGGAAACTAGCAAAAAGAGGCAGAATAAAGGTCAGAAACAAGCAGGAAGAGGCAGAAGAAAGGTCAGAAACACGTAGAAAGAGGCAAAATAAAGGTGAAAAACGAACAGATAAAAGGCAAAATAGAGATTGGAAACTAGCATAAAGAGGCAAAATAGAGTCAGAAACGAGCAGCAAGAGGCAGAACAAAGGTCAGAAACAAACAGAAATAGGCAGAATAAAAGTCAGAAGCAAGCAGAAAGAGGCAGAACAAAGGTCAGAAACTAGCAGAATGAGGCAAAATAAGGGGCAGAAAGAGGCGGAATAATTATCAGAAATTAGCAGAAAGAGGCAGAATAAAGGTATGAAATGAGCATAATGAGGCAGAAGAAAGGTTGGAGACAAGTAGAACGAGGCAAAATAAAGGTGAGAAACAAACAGAAAAAGGCAGAATAAAGGTCAGAATCTAGCAGAAAGAGGCAAAATAGAGGTCAGAAATGAGCAGCAAGAGGCAGAATAAAGATCAGAAATGAGTATAAAGAGGCAAAGTAGAGGTAGGAAATGAGCAGAAAGAGGCAAACTAAAGGTCAGTAATTAGCAGAAAGAAACAAAATAAAGATCAGCAATGAACAGAAAGAGGCAAAATAAAGGTGAGAAACTAACAGAAAGAGGCAAAATAGAGGTCAGAAACGAGCAGCAAGAGGCAGTACAAAGGTCAGAAATTAACAGAAAGGCAAAATAAAAGTCAGAAACGAGCAGAAAGAGGCAGAACAAAGGGCAGAAACTAGCAGAATGAGGCATAATAAGGGGCTAAAAAGAGGCAGACTAATTGTCAGAAACTAGTGGAAAGAAGCAAAATAATGGTGAGAAATGAGCAGAAAGAGGCAAAGTAATGGTTAGTAATGAGCAGAAAGAAACAAAATAAAGATCACAATGAGCAGAAAGAGGCAAAATAAAGGTGAGAAACGAACAGAAAGAGGCAAAATAGAGGTAAAAAACTAGCATAAAGAGGTAAAATAGAAGTCAGAAACGAGCAGCAAGAGGCAGAACAAAGGTCAGAAACTAACAGAACGAGGCAGAATAAAGGTCAAAAACTAGGAGAAAGAGGCAGAACAAAGGTCAGAAACTAGGAGAATGAAGCAAAATAAAGGGCAGAAAGAGGCAGAATAATTGTCAGAAATTATCAGAAAGAGGCATAATAAAGGTCGGAAATGAGCAAAAAAGAGGCAGAATAAAGGTCAGAAACTAGCATAAAGAGGCAAAAGAAAGGTCGGAAACAAGTAGAAAAAGGCAAAATAGAGTGCGGAAACTAGCATAAAAAGGCAAAATAGAGTCATAAACGAGCAGCAAGAGACAGAACAAAGGTCAGAAGCAAACAGAAGTAGTCAGAATAAAGGTCAGTAACGAGCAGAAAGAGGCAGAACAAAGGAGCAGAAAGAGGCAGAACAAAGGTCAGAAATGAACAGAATGCGGCAAAATAAAGGGTAAAAAGAGGCAGAATAATTCTCAGAAACGAGCAGAAAGAAGCATAATAAAGGTCCGAAACGAGCAGAAAGAGGTGGAATACAGGTCTGAAACTAGCATAAAGAGGCAGAATAAAGGTCGGAAACAAGCAGAAAGAGTAGGGTGACCATGCGTCCCGCATTTGCAAGGACGGTCCCGGTTTTACACCACCTGTCCTGGCAGATTTCAAGAAATTTAGCTCTTGTCCCGGTTTTTAGAGAGGGTCGACTGAAAACGGCAGGAGGTGCTTTTTTATATTTTACAAAGCAGGGATAATTAGTAGTTGTTTCAAGAAAGCAATTTAATTAACAGGTAAGCTACTGGGTTTAAAAATAGCATTTTATGTATTTTCTAATTGCCTGCTCTGTAATTCTCTGCTGAGAAGCAATGTCATTCTGTGCGCTCACTTGAAGTTAAATTATAGTCCTTCTTCTATGTTCGTGAAATGACCAGGTTTTTGGCTTTAAAATTCTGGTCACCCTAAGAAAGAGGCAAAATAAAGGTCAGAAAGAGGCTTAATAAAGGTCGGAAACCAGCAGAAAGAGGCAAAATAAAGGCCAGAAAAAAGGCAGAATGAAGGTCAGGAACGAGCAGAAAGAGGCAGAACGAAGGTCAGCAACGAGCAGAGAGAGGCAAGATAAAGGTGAGGACGAGCAAAAAGAGGCAAAATAGAGGTAAAAAAAACGCAGCAAGAGACAGAAATACAATGGTCAGAACCGAGCAGGCCAAGCTATGTCGGTGAGAGAGCAAGACACGATATGAACGTCAGGAGTGAGAGAACAGAACAAGCTATGTATGTCAGAAGTGAGAGAGCAGGACAAGCTATATAATACATACACACAATACGAAAAATAAAATGGCACTAGATGAAGCAATATGGTGTCAACTATTAAGGTGATTTTCAATTCAGTTTCGTGAAATTCCACATGGATGTCTTTGTAATTTATGACACATCAAATGAACTTTTGAAAGAAATAGGTTTTTCAATATATCAGAGCAAAAATGCCATGATAAAAAGCATCAATTTTGTGACAATTAAGCTATGATTTACTCAATTACAAATGCATATATTTTTCAGACATGGGCAAGAACAAACGGAAACCGATGGAAGCTGCAACGATTCGGGCCTCTTATCTCGAAGGCGGCGCTAGCGGAAGGTTACCTCGTTTAGGTCACTTGGATGAAGCAGCCCAGAGTAACCGCTGGTGATGAGACCCTGGTGCCCATATAGCCTAAAACACTTCAAATGATGTACATTTCAACTAAAATAACTACGGTAGTAATAAGCACTAACTTAGCCACTATGGGGCCTATTAGGATGGCGGACGGACCAGCGTCCGTCCGCCACCCCTGAGGTGGAGGGAACGTCCGCAGGGGCTGCGGCGTTCCCTCCATGCAGATTAGGATGTGACCGCCACCCTGGCGGTCACATACCCTATGTTTAACATTGTGGCGAGTGCTGCTTGAAGCAGCGCCCGCCGCAAGGTTAAAAGTGCATGCTTTGCATATGCATGCACAAAGCGGCAGGCACCGCGTGGAGCCTGCCGCTTTGTGCATGCATATGCAGGGGGGTACCATAGGTACCCCCCATGTGCACCCCCCAACAACCTGGGGGCTCGCAACGAGCCCACAAAAACGAAAGACCACATGCTTTTCCATGGCAGAAAAGCCGCCGCGGAAAAGCATGTCTTCTGCCCCATCCTAATATGGCTGGCGGTGTCTGATAGACACCGCCACCATATCAGAGCTTTTCCGCCGCGGTCGGAATGCGACCGCGGCGGAAAAGCGGCGGACTGTCTTCCTGACCTACCAGCCATCCTAATCTGGCGGTGGGTCTTTGGAGCCTCCGCAGCGGTGAATCCGCATCCTCCGGGCCGGCGGTGGCTTCCGCCGGCCCGGAGGATGCGGATTCACCGCGATCCTAATAGGCCCCTTAGTTTGGCGTTTGCATAATGGATACATATAAAGGCACAGACACAGTGGCGTGCATACAGTGAAACACAGCAACAGATACTCATATCCACAAACAACACATACAAGAAACCTTATGTGGAAACAACACCCTTATGTGGAACATCACCTAGGCGCAATGGCTACACAGGTGCCGCGGCTCTCATTCAACATGCAGAGATGCCTAGTGTCACGTGTATCACCTTAGGATCATGGTTTTGATCAATACCATTTTGCATGGTTGATGTTTTAGGCCCATATTATACAGGGTGAGCAACACATAGCAGCAATCCAGATTACAAATGGAGAATAAATGAAAACTAGAACTGCAAACTGATCTTTATAATGTTTCCCATATGACTTTTTCCTTGTTTTGCTTTTCTTTAGGGATTTAATACGTTTCCCACGCTGGTATTTTGGTTCTTAAGATCAATAGATGGACTCCCAGAGAGAGTTTTCAGCAAAGAAAGTATGCAATACGTTGTGATAAGTGCATAAACAGCTGTTGTACAAAACAGGCCATTTGCTTCACATTGGAAACAGGGAATACATACACACTTCTGTGACTCAGACACGTGTATTCTGCACAGAGACAAACTGAATGAGCATGACCACTGCATGACCACTGTGTGGACATGCATGTCTTTAAACTGCAGGATCCATGTAACAGCCGATGACATATTAACACAGTAAAACATCCAGACTTCATCTCTGCTTGCAAACCTTTCTTGCACAGTCAATGTCTTAGCGCCCCCTACTGCTTACTCTCCAGCAGCCTTTGCATGAGTGGACACTACCAAGGGCACTCATGAAGCCACACCTAAGATCACTGATAAAATATTGCATACCACTATCATCGTGAAATTCAATACTTGGTTGAAATATGGGCTTTTCTGTAGCCTATTCAAAATCTGGACTATTAGAAAAATAAGTGGGACCATCACTGCTATCAGTATTTTTTCGTAGACAGTCCATTGATTCATACCTTTATGTTTCCCTTTTTTTGTAAAGCAAAAAAAAAAACAAGCTCATTACTACAACAGCGCTTGCAAAGAGGCGTGACACACTCGTCTCCGTGGTGCCTCTGCAATGCCCTTCTAACCCTAGCCTAGGAGCTGTTTGCCTTTTTGTGACAGATCAGTGCAGAACGACTAAGAGCAATAGACAATAAGCAGTGTAAATGTATGCACTGCTTTCATAAGTAGCTCACAAAAAGTGTATGTGATTTTAACGTGTAAAAAGGGTCTCTAGCTGTGTTTTACTCGAGAAGCCGCTGGCAAACAGAAATGTAGATCACCATTATTGTATCATCCACTCGTTAAAATGGGACTGTGTGAACAACACATGGGGGCATATTACCAAGCCTCTATCGCCACCACAATGTCACTTTTTGTGACGTTGTGGTGGCGATAGGGTCAGCGCCCTATTACCAAGGCAGTGTTAAACCACATAGCGTGGCTAAAAGCCACGTTCATTGGCTTAACGCTGCCTTGTGAATAGGGCCCCTTTCACACTAACCTTAGCGTGAAAGGGGGCGTACAGTGGGTGTTGCGGTGGGCATTCCACCGCAACACCCATTCACTTGGACGCTGCCATCTATTATCAAGAGAGGCGATAATAGGTGGCAGCGCCGAACTTACGACCAGGAAAATCCTGGTCTTAAGGTGGCGAAATGAGGAGAAATGCTTCATTTCTCCTCGTTTTTGCTTTCCCCAGGTTTGCTGCCTTGTGCAGCACACATGGAAATGGCAAAATGCCAAGGTTTGTTTATGTACAGAAAGGTGTCCCTTCCTATACATTAACAAACCTTTTTTTAAAATGTCATTGTAACTTTCATGTGTGCTGCATGTAGCAGCACACATGTAATTCACAAAATTGCATTTTAGGTTTGTTTATGTGCAGGAAGGGACACCTTCCTGTACATAAACAAACCTCCCTGCTCGCAGACACCCTTGCACTTTGGTGCAAGGGTGCCTGTGTTGGCGTTAAGTCGTGAGTCTTAGCGCCATCGCAGGGGGAAATGCCAGGCTGCACCATATCCTTGGTAATATGGTACAGTCTGGCATTTCCGAAGTGGCGATGAGAAGGCGTTAAGCCAAGGAGGCTAACGCCTCTCACCGCCACTTCCTAGATAATATGCCCCTAAGTGATGCAGTATTTTTGTAACTCACTTTCAATTAAGAAATCATGACAAACTTTTTGTAGGATACAGGTCACCCCAACGTTTACCAGTGCCTACCATTTTACAATTAATTAATTCCCAGTTGATTAATCCCTGAAGGCTGATGTTGTGAGTCGGCTGTGTCATGATTTAAACTGTTGTTCTGAAAAAGATGACAGCAGCAAGAGTTTAGCTCACTGAGCCGCCTAAGAAGGTAGGAATACATGTAAGAACTACAACATTTCTCGTTTGCATTGTTCCAAATATTTTATTAACCTATCCCAAGCCACATTGCTCTTAAAACTATACAGTGTGATCTACAACCTGTTTATCCAGTGATAAAGACTTCCTAGAGCTATTTAGGGTTGTTTTGTAATAACAAAATAAGTGTATATATAGTCATTTTTGATCATTACACATTTCCTCATCTTTTCCTGATTATTCACTGCCACCTAGTGGATATCACTGCACATATTATGGAAGATGCCTTGCAGGTCTTCGGAAAAAGAATTATGATTGTTATCTACCATTCTCTTATTTGTTGTGAAATCGATGTTTTAAGAGACCCAAGACGTTCATAAAATATAGGTGATGCAGTAGGAAAATATTGATACTAATTATAATTGGTGCTGCTCCCTAGGGTACCTCCAGCACATCCTTAAAGAAAGGGATCAAGTATGTGGCATTTTGGTGTCTATTAGAAAGCCGCATAATTGGCCTCCAAAAAGTATGCAAATGTCACTGTGCATTAACACCAAAATCCAGCCACACTACTTTTACAGAGTCCTTGGCATATTTTTAATGCAACGGAGATAGGTTCTTTCTGGATTTAACCCACTCCAATGTGCTCATTTAATTAAGGGAAGAGGGAAAGGAAGGGAAGGGGAAGAGAGTGAGTGGGCAGTGCTACAAAAGATGCAAACTATTTGCTCCAATTGGCCTTTCCAGACCATTAGGCGCTAAACCCAAATTAAGTTCACCCCTATATTTGCCCAGGCATTTGGGGCCAGATGTACGGCAATGACAATTTGCGACTCGCAAATTGCGCTCGATTGCAAATCGCAGTTTGCAAGTCGCAAAAAGCCATCTACAACAGTGTCTGAGACACTGTTTGCGGTTCCCAATGGGGTCACAAATTGCATGCCTCATCAATATTCATGAGACACTTGCAATTTGCGACCCCATTGGGAATAGCTAGCCCTCCCAGGGATGGTGGCCTGCTGGGCTCAGCAGACCTCCATGTCTGGGACTGCTTTTAAATAAAGCAGTTTTTTTTACGCAGCCCGTTTTCCTTATAGTAACACAGAACGCACTGCCTGCCCCTAAAAAACATTTTCCCCTGCATTTGCAAAGGGAAAGGGGTCCCCTGGGGACCCCTTCCCATTTGCGAGTGCATTACCACCCTCTTGAAGGGGGCGGTAAATTGTGAGTGCTTTGCGACTGCAATTGCGGTCGCAAAACATTCATACACGGGGTAGAGAGTCGCTATTAGGAAGGGACGCCCTTAGAGTGCCCCTTCCTAATAGAGAGTCGCAAATCCTATTTAGCGAGTCGCAAATAAATTGTGACTCGCTAAATAGGGTTTGTACATGGTCAAATAGTATTTTGCATGCACAAACGGGTTGCAAACCATTTGCACATGCAATTTAGGGTCGTACATTTGGCCCCTGACTCCATATTTAAGGGAGGAGGGGTGGACTTTCTTCACAAAAGCTATCATAGGGAGTATTGCATCAAAAACATGTATTTTTCTTTATTCTCATTATAGCCCATTTACCACGTACCACGGCACTTTTCATGACCTCATTACCCCTTATGCCTTAAGATCAAAGCAGACAACATCTGCTTTTTTTTCAGAAACACAACTTTGTACATCTGTAAATACAACCTCAATGGCCCGAGTCTAGAAATGATGGTTGTATGTCAGAATACTGTATACAGATATACTGTTAGACTTATAGTCTGTCTTTAGTATTGCTTAAAACTGTGGGGTGATATTCTGATAGATGATGTGTAGGCCGTGGTGTGCTGTGCTGTTTCAGAGCACATTCTGGCATCAATAATCTGGTACTTTACCAGCATGGGTACTTGGGCTGCCACTGCAGTGCTGCAAAGCCTTTCCTGCTGCTTCTTTCCACCTCCAAGATACTGGTGCGAAAGTACGTTCAGAGAGTGGAATCTGCAAACACCATGAGCAGAATCACAGAGCTTTGCACTGGTTCTTGTCTAATTTTACCTTGACCCTCTCAGCTCCCAACAGGAGCAAAAACATTTGCACCGATTCAGAACGGAACTGAAAATGTTCACAAATGTCTGCCAGATGACTGGGCCCAGTTGCAGCAACGCCGCTGCCATCTATGAAATTCAGCCACATATGATGAGTGGTGCGGACAAGTTACTAACCTGTCCCTCTAGATCTCTGAATCCCATGATACATACAAGCCACCACTGTCAGCCATCTTTTTCCCCTTTTCTTCTCTCACTGTCAGCTTGAAGTAGCTCGGGTGTCCTGGGGCTGACAGCATTCCCAGCTCAATGAAAGGCAGTAGGATAAATGAAATGGATGGTTCTGTGCGGCCTAGTGATGAATACTTTCCCATCACTGAATTGTTGTAAATGAAGAACACCCTGCATTTGTTTTTTTCAGAGGTGAGGGAGTGAGAGTGGAAAAATGCCCACCCTGCACCGGTACTGTCTAAAGTAGTCGATAAGCATAGCTAATCCACAGGCAATGTAGTGCTAACTTATTGAAGTGCTGTAGTAATACCACAATGTGTTTATAGTCATGGTTACCTAGTTGTTTAAATAGAACATTTATAGATATACATGCTCTGTTTCCCTGAACAATCCTTAGAACTAGTTATTGCACAAAGATATATTATATATATATATGTGTTTTCTAGATAGATGTGAAAAAGAAATGTTTTCTATGCACAAATGTTTGTACAAAAGAAGTATTTTTGCATCCTCGAGATGGGGATCTTTTTACCATTATGCTGCTTTTTACCAGCAATTTTCTTGCACATATTCTGTAAATCTGCGTTGATAAGTGAAACTTTGCACCCTTTCAAAACGTTTATAAGTAGAGTTTCGTGATGTGTAATTACACAGGAGTAAGATGTGTATATTAAAAAAACGTTTGCAACTAATATTGCATCCCGTCCTGTTTTTGAATGCTTCTCAGATTAATTCATGATATTCATGTGTCTATTAATTTCCAAATGTCTGGTGATAGCTGTATAGGCTTTTCTTGCATTTATCCCAAGCCCATTATAGATAGGTCCCATTAATGTGGTCCTGTCACATTGGATGTACAGATCCTTGGGAGCGCAGAGGCTCACAATGTACCGACAAGTTAAATATGAAAGTAACAATAACAATGTTCAAGCAGGACATTTATTTTATTCCGTGTTTTATATAGTTTCTTACTGACATTTACTAACATTACCATAAATTGCTAGAACACACCTTCTAAACCAGGTTTGCGAGTTTTAATTTATAAATGTTTCTCTTGTCTTCATTTACAATGGTGGATTTTGATTCAGACATGGAAATGTTTGGAAATACAAGTTTGTGTTAGAGATTGTCACTCCTCCTGGCCCATGCAGGACATGGAAGTCGGCATCATCACTAGGTGAGCCGCGCCTTTCCTCTAGGATGAAGAGGATCATGGATGTGAGGTTGAGGACCTCCAGGCCACGTCTCAGAAGATGCAGCACTGACGGGCAGCACAATCCTTCGACAAGCCTGGACTACATATGCTATCTGTGCAGACAGGAGTGCTGGCGGCCTCAAGCTCCAGGCTGCTTAGCTCTGAATACTACCAGTCTGAAGGGGACAGGTGAAAGTGACATCCATCTTCCACTATTCAAGTGGGTGGAGAGTTCTGTGACCTGTTTACATCCCTCTGCAGCGGCAAGTGTGAATCTGGGGGGCAAATCTGGTGTAAGAGTGCATTCCTTGATGTAGGTGGCAGAAGCTGAAGGAGCGAACGCCTGTTAGTATTCCCAGAGCTTAATTTCTAAAAAAAAACATAAGGGTCAGGGCTCTCGTCAGGAGGTCACTGCAGCTTGCACCGCACATTGCCCCTCCCAGCTCTGCCAAAGATAGTAACAACGCAACTATTAATCATCGCACTCCTACAAGCGTGACAACTCACACTATTTCAGGCCCCCCAAAGCTATAAGAATGGCTTGGGTGGCAGGTAATAGTCATTTTTAATGCAAATTGAATTATTGTATAACTGTTGTTCTGGTCATCTCTAAATTGGTCAGACAGCACCACCTTGTGGCAGACTGTCAAGTGCTGGTATTGACAATTAAGTGCCGGTGCTGAGCACCGAAAACCACCAGCTCAAATTAAACAGTGAATGTTCCTAATCACAACCCTTGTCAGGGTGAACCTTCAAAGTCACTAAATAACATGAGCTCCCCCCCCCCGCTATCAATGGTACAGAGCACACAGGCTTAATTTAGGGTGATGTGAAAAGTTTTTATATACTACCTAAACAGTAATAAAGTCAAACCACCAAGCAATAAAAAGCCCAAACTAAATTTAGAAAAAAGGGTAATCCATACTAATATTATAAAGAGAGAGCCTAAACCTTTGAGGCGGGTAATCTCAGTAACCACAGCACCAATCACAACACCCAATACAGCGTTGGAAAGGGCAGTTGAAGCAGAAGGACATAGGCTATGCAGACGGATAAACAAATGTATAAAGAAATTGCAAAAAATCCGTACTATACTATATACTATCCATACTAATATTATAAAGAGAGAGCCCAAACCTTTGAGGCGGGTAATCTCAGTAACCACAGCACCAATCACAACACCCAATACAGCGTTGGAAAGGGGAGTTGCAGCAGAAGGACATAGGCTATGCAGACGGATAAAAAATGTATAAAAAATTGCAACAAATCCATACTATACTATATACTAGTGGTTCCCAAACTTTTGACTCCTGAGGACCCCCATTGAGTCACCACTGGAAGCCGGGGACCCCCAAGCAATTTGTATGAGTTAAATTTCAAACATTAAAACAGTAATTCGAAAAAAATACACACATCTGCACACAAAACAAATACTCAGGATTTTGGGGCCAGATGTACGACCATTTCATTTAGCGCCTCGCAATTGGCGACACATTGCGATTGGCAAATTGCGAGTCACTAAATGAAATGTATAACAGTGTGTTTAACACTGTTTGGGATTCCCAATGGGGTCGCAAATTGCAAGGTTCATTAATATTAATGAGCCTCTCGCAATTTGCGAGCCCATTGGGAATGCCAGCCCTCCCAGCGATGGTGACCTGCTGGGCTCTGCAGGCAACCATGTCTCGGACCGTTTTTAAATAAAGCAGTTTAAAAAACAAATGCAGCCTGTTTACCATGCATTTAAAAAAAAAGAAAATGAATCGTTTTCGTTTCATTTTCTAAGGGCAGGCAGAGGTCCCTGGGACCACTGCCTGACCTTAAAAATAACTTTGCATGCATTTGCAAAGGGGAAGGGGTCATTTGCGAATGCATTACCATCTACTTGAAGTAGGTGGTAATTGTGACTGTTTTGCGACCGCAAAACATTTGTACATGGTTTTGAGACTCGCTATTTGGAAGGGAATGCCCCTTCCAAATAGCAAGTTGCAAAACCTATTTAGAGAGTCGCAAACAAATTGCGACCCGCTAAATAGGCTATGTACATGGCCCAATAGGTTTTTGCATGCGCAAACGGGTTCGCGAACCCGTTCGCGCATATAAAAACAGATCGTACATCTGGCCCTTAGTATTTTATATTGAAGTAATAGCCCCTCTGTCACATGTATTTCATTTGTTTTGTAGCATCTCTCACACCATTATAGGATGTCAGATCACTTTACATCACACACATATAGAGACATTGAATCATACATGTAAATCAGTGTGTATATAACATGTTTAAAGAGTGCTTGGTCTGGAAAAGCACAAACTCAGGATTCAGAGCATAACACAGTGGCTAGCATTGACTTTATCATTAAAAATGTATTTCCACCCAAATATATCTTTTTAGCAGCATCAGGATAATGAATAACTGGGACAAAATATAAGTTACTAACTGGTACCATGCAGTTTGCAAGCAGCTCTTTGATGACAGTTTATAGGTCCCTCTGCTAGATTACAATTGTCACTTATGAAGTGCACAGTAATAAAGGAATCTCTGTGACAAAAGCAGTAACCACCAACCTAGGCACATAAAATGCTGCTTTTTAAGATGCATGTTACACGTTCTTTCCAGTAGGCACATTAACCCTCTGTGCTACATTAGTTAAATCAAAGCTGCCACTGAACAAAACTCTCCTTGCTCTCCAGCAGGTTCATTAATCACTGGCATTCTCTTGACACTTTTATTGTTGCTGGAAAGCTGCTAATTATACAGGAAATGTTTTTGTGCTTTTAAAACTGTTGCCTACGGACCCCCTGGGAATGTGTCACGGACCCCTGGGGGTCCGTGGACCACAGTTTGGGAAACACTGCAGTATATACTATCCATACTAATATTATAAAGAGAGAGCCCAAACCTTTGAGGCGGGTAATCTCAGTAACCACAGCACCAATCACAACACCCAATACAGCGTTGAATAGGGCAGTTGCAGCAGAAGGACCTAAGCTATGGAGACGGATAAAAAAATGTATAACAAAATTGCAAAAAATCCATACTATCCATCCATACTAATATTATAAAGAGAGCCCAAACCTTTGAGGCGGATAATCTCAGTAACCACAGCACCAATCACAACACCCAATACAGCGTTGGAAAGGGCAGTTGCAGCAGAAGGACATAGGCTATGCAGACGGCCACCATATATATATTTTTTTTTGCAGAGTTTTATATAGCGCAAACTTGACCCGAACTGTATCAGGTATCAGAGCGCTTTACATAGCATCAGTTATGTTACATGAGGACACACATTCATTTTTGTTAGGCACGGGGAGATTAAGTGATTTGCCCAGAATCACAGGATGTTTGGCGTCGTTACCAAGACTCGAACCCTGATCCCCAGGTCCGAGGTCGAGCGCTTTAGCCGTTAGGCCAACTCCTCTATACATTTAAAAGGTAAAAGAATCGTGCCAGCAAAGTAGTCCCTTGTGGGCGTGTCTGCGTTGTGCTGTGGTCGTGGGCTGGGGGCGTGTGGTACGGCCATCACATTGTAGGCTGTGGGCGTGTGCTGGGGGCGTGACAAACGCCGGGGTGTGTGTCCGCCCTTCATGCCATGTGAGTCGAACATACAAGCGCCAATTACGTTGCTGTGCAGCATCAAGGGGCACGCTGGGGCGTGACACGCTGGGGGTGTGACACGCTGGGGGCGTGAGAAACGCTGGGGGCGTGTGTCCGGCCTTCATGCCATGTGAATGCAATTGCGTTGCATCCAGTGGCACGCTGGGGGCGTGAGAAACGATTGGGGTGTGTGCTACGTTCCGCCCTTCATGCCATGTGGGTCATACATTAATCAGAAGATCGTCTGCTGTGGCCGTGTGCTGGGGGTGTGACCAAAGCGTTCACCTGGAGGCCTGGTAAGTAACGATACTGCAGCCTCTCCTGCGCACTGTTACTGAACTCTCTCATCCAACGAAATTACACGCGCCTACTACCATCAACCAGGGCTCTAGCCGGGCTCAGGCGGCGGATCAGTACACTAATTACATGCGCCTGATAACATCAACCAGGGCTACAGCTGGGCCTCAAGCGGGGGAACACGCGCCTGCTAACATCAAACAGGCCTGCATCTGGGCCTCCAGCAGGGGAACACGCAAATGAGCGTGTCTGCGGGGACAATTACTGCAGCGTCTCCTACTCGCTGTCACTCAACTCTCTCATTAAACGGATTTAGCCACGGCTGATAACTCTCTCATTCAATGACATTACACGCGCCTGCTAACATCAACCAGGGATGTAGCCGGGCTCAGGCGGCGGATCACTACACCAATTACACGTGCCTGCTAACATCAACCAGGGCTGCAGCTGGGCCTTCTCCGTCCCTATTCTAATGAAACAAAAAATATTGTCTACCGCGAGATTTTAAAATAAATTGCCCTTGCCAAATACACACATTACACACATTCTATTTCATACCCGGACAACGTCGGGACGGGCTGCTAGTATGCAGTAATTAGAAAGACATCAAAACAACAAAAATTCTATAAGGGTAAGCGAACATATGACTTTTTAAAGCTTTAAGGGAAAATGTTGCCAGAAAGCAGCAATGGTAGTCCATGGTCAAGTTAGACCGGGATATGGGCGCAGTTTCAGGCTGACCGCAATGGCGCACAGGTCGGATATCCCTTTACCAGGTTTGACCAAGTTCGAAGTTTTACCCTGGAACTTTGGCTCTGAAATGGAAGTCAAAATACTTCATCAGGGCCAGGCAGCAGGCTGTATTTGAAGAAGTACTCACATAGTCAGATAAGCATTGAATGAGGTCCTGCTGAAGCTATTGGTTTTCACAGGAGTGTGAAAAATTAAAATTTTGCACCAAGAGAAGACCTCTCACTAGTTGGATACTTTTGGTGCCTTCAACTGGCCAAGATTTTTATCTTCAGACTTATTCTGCTTTTTGAACTCTGAATCCTAAAGCAGGGCTAGGCTATGGCTGTATTGAGGATGAGTACCATGAGGTCAGATACCATCTCCACGAGTCTAGATATCTTCTGACCAAAGGTTTTCTGAATTGAATTTACTGCTGATTCCTTAGCCCATTGAACTTGCACATTGGCTGGATCAGTTGGGTGGGGGTTTGTCCAGGTGCTCTGGAGGTTTGGAAGTCCACAATGTTTATAAGTCCCAGGTTTCAATTGTGGTAGGGGAAGTCCGGTTGGACACAGCCAAGAGTTTTAGAACCTCAGGCACAGTACGTGGGGGTCAAGACTGACTCCAGAAGAGGCCAGAAGCAGGGTCCAGGTCAGGTCCAACTGGCCTTGATCAGCTGGGCACTGCAGAAAATAGCCTCTTGCAGCTTGTTGTGGCACTGTAGGCCTACATATACCCCAGAACCCTGCTCTTTGTGCCATTTGTATGTCTTGTTCATCAGCCCTTAAGTACTTCCAGAAGGTGGACCAGGTGGTCTTCCCAGCTAGAACTGCAGACTACAATGTCATCCATGTCGGAAGAAGTGAACTCCTCCAATACAGCCAGGAACTAGTTGACCATCCTCTAGAAGGCCGCGGGAGCATTCTTTGATCCAAAGGCATCACCCAGATGTGGAAATCATCATCAGCAGTGGAACCTGCTTTATCCCTTGCGCCTTCAGTTAGGACAATGTGCAAGTCAAACGTTCTGAGGACCTTGACAGCCCCTAACCTGTTGACGAGCTCATCAGCTCAGGTTTTGGAATGTGCAGCAGTCTTGGTGACTGAATTGAGTCCCCTGGAGCCCAAACAGAACTGTAGTTTTAAGATACCACCAAGAAGGGCAGCCTTTGGTACCCAGACCACGTGGGTGGACCAGGCACTGCTGGAGGGCTTAATCAGCCCCATGCGCAGCATCTTAGATCCTTCATCTTTGATGTTAGCGCCACCTTGTCTGAAAGTCTGTCAATTTTATTATTAACAAGTATACTGTCCCTTGTGTCTATATCATGGGTACACCAGGTGCTGAGCCCTGTGGCCAAGGAGAACAATGAGGCATTGTCCCAGCAACTGGTGGCATTCCCTAATTTGCTCTTTTGGTTTTGGTGAGAGGACTACTCCCTTTACTGATCCATCTTTCTCCTTGCATGTAAGGAGATCTGGGTGGTTCTTGCTTTCGTCTTCTTTTCCATGATCTGTCACCATAAACACGGCTATCCTGAACCTCTCAAAGTGTGGACTGAGTCTATTTACATGCACAACCCTTAAAGTGTTGCTAGGAGTCTGCGGGTCCCCCAGGTAGGTGACCTCACTCTTCTTGTCCTTGACTTCATAGGGCCCTGTCCACTGGTTCTGAAGGGCCCCAGGCTCCATAAGGTCCATCACCCATGCTTTTTGGTCAGGTTAGTACTCTACCAGAGTGACCTTCTGGTCATACCACTGCTTAATCATTTTCAGGTTGGCCTCCAAATTCATGGTAGCCTCAATCACGTGTTGCCCAATCTTGGATTTAAGGGCTAACATAGAGTCTACCACGTCTTGTGAAGGTTTCCTGATGGCTGCCTCGCACCCCTCTTTCACAAGACTGACTGAAAGGTCTTTCCACAGGAAGGCCAAACAGAAGCTCAAAGGTCCTAAAGCCCCCCCACTTCAGCAGGGCTTCTCTGCGGTTAACCATTAGAAGCCAGGGATATTTTTTTAAAGAATGAGATGAGGGCTGTCTGTGTTGGCAACCCATAAAGCCCTAACAGTCTTTCTATCCTCCGAGATTCTTTAGGTGATAGTTTTGACAAATTGGCCAGCTACAGGATGTAAATCTTAGTTTCCTATCACTTGCAATGGTGAATGGCTGTACTCTTTGGGCTCTGAGTCAGCTGACAACTGTGGGAACCCTATCCACCCTGGCCATTTCTGAACCCCCGAGACCCATGGGAATCTGGGCGTTTTGTAGCATAAGTGGATCTTAGTATGTTTTCTCAATGAAAATGCCCAGCCAATATCCCAGTATTTGTCAACTTGGCCAATTTGTCCCATATTTATGTGACAGAAAACTCCGGCACCTCCAACCAATGGTCAAAGTCTTACCACCACTTCTGCTAATTCAAACAATGTCTCCTGAGTGGGTGAATTTAATGTATGCCATTGGAATGGGGCAAAACTTTATCCAGGTGTAGACCTCATTGACACTACATTGCTTCACCCTGATCATGTTTTGATCAGTTCCTGTCCGGGGCAATCGGTCCAACCACTCAAGTGGGATACTGCTTTTATTGGGTGAAGTGTGGGCTCGCTGGGTGGTAGGGATTTTCCACAGAAATATGTGGAAAGTGCATGAGTCTAGCCAAAGTTTAACATTTACAGGGCATTCTGGATAACAAATGTAGTGGTGGCATCAGTGGGATACTGCTTTAATTGGAGGGGTGTGAAAAAACAGAATAGTAGAACATATATTACTATTGATTGAATTTCTCTGTGGTATTCGCTTCTAACTTTAAACCATTGTGCAAGAAAGAACACATAGGGACGTGGTTGCTTTTAGGGTAGGCAGCGATTCAATTGGTGTCCGGCAGGCTGGAAACACCTGGCCTAATCCAACAAAATAACTGACCCCCTGGCCACTACTTGGGTAGAACATGCCCAATGGGTAATCTTGGGGGCTTTGCTGCTGATCGAGGTGAAATCAAGGTATTGCAGACACAGGGGGCCCCCAGCTGAAACTTTCGGTGCCGAGTTTGATGGAGACAGGCCAGTTCGGGGCTGAGGGCCAGCAGAGGACTTCCAGGAGCAAAATATCTGCTGAGGGCACAAATATTAGATGCCCGAACCGCTGGGTGCCAGTGAATGTAGAGAAGTTCCTGCTGCCCTTATGAGGCATAAGCTGAGGTGGTGGCACTCTGCATTGAAAGCTGCATATAGACATCACTGCAGCGGGGTGAAACTGGTAGCCGGTCTCTGAGAAGATCGGCCTTAATGCGGCGGGCCATGGAGGAAGACGGCTGATGCCTGTGGAATGGAGAATTGGAGCAGTAGGGGATGGCTTGATTCCTATGGCTGGTACTCCCCCTCACTAGAGAATAAAGCAGCACTGTGGAAGCATAGAAGAGGACGTTGCTCCTCATTAATGGACGCAGCGGGCCACTATTCAGGCTGGAGAGTGCTAACAGTCTGAGTCTATGAAACTCGGCGCTGCAAACAGAAGCACCTAGTTGAAAGTTCAGCCTAGTCTGACAGTGAATGAAGTCTGACACAGACTGATTGACCTGAACTGAAGCTCACCCTGTGGTAAGAGAATAACAGTAGCACTGCAGGGGGCATAAGAGACAGAAATGGCCACAATCATAAGCGGTTGTGTGTGGGGGAGGGGCTCTCCAGCAGCAAATCCCAAAGATGATTGCCATGTTGGAAGAGTGAAGTAGCATTTTGCCCTATTTTTATAGGCCCAATCGCAGTGAAGAAAGTAGAAAGGGCATAGCACTGGGCCTGAAGAGTCATTGAGGGGCACTAGTGAGGCCTGCCTAACCCAGTGGGCCACATTTGGATACTCATTATTTATCATGAAAGGGGATTTGTATCACAGATGAACCCAATTCAAAGATAGTGCAAGGTGCTCCTAATAGACATCACCCACTGAAGGTAAACAACCTTTACAACGCAACTTTTACATCGCAGAGCCTTTACAACGCAACCATTACAACGCAAACTATTACAACGCATTGCTCTGGGGGGCGCTCTAGGATAGGGAATAGGTTAATTTACTATCGAATAACCTTCCCTAGTGTCCACGGGGACTGGAGTTGGAATAGTAAATTAAACTATTCACTATCCAGCACCCCAAAGCACTATGCGTTGTAATGGACTGCGTTGTAATACTTGCGTTGTAAAGGCATGCGATGTAAAAGCATGCGTTGTAATGTCATACATCCCCCACTGAACCCCAACACCTTACCTCCGGTTTGTGATAGTTCAGAAAGAACAGTGAGGTTCTCCATTAGCAATGTGGGGCACCATTCCAATTGGAAAACTGGGGACATGGATGGTGGGGATGAGCCCCTCCAGCCAAGCGTCCAAGAGGAACAGCTATATCACGATTCAAAAGTTGGTGGAGAGGCCCATCCAGACAAACTAGACTTTACTTGCTGCTATTAGGGACAGTAGCGATGCCCTCAAGTTTAAAATAGATACTTTAGTGGTATATAGGACTGCTTCAACATGTCCCATCAAGATGGCTAATAGAATTTAAAAAAACGAAGAATCAACAGCCACAATGCACACCCCCCACCCTGCTACACGCAATAACACCTTGCCTCAGAGACAACATCCTACTTGGATTCAGAGAATATCCATTTTCTCCTCTATTCTACTGAACCTCAGCTGAAGGGACTCCAATCTCTACCACTGCCAAACAACGCAGAAGTCAACACACATGGGTCGGAGGTGGCGCACATCCTCAATCTCAATTTCTAATCCCTACAAGGTCACCCTCATGCTACTTCATGATACTCCATGACTCGTCTTTTTCGCTTTGATTTTTGTCCTTTACCAGGCAGATGGCACTCGCAAATCTTTGATGTATCTGATTGCATTTTTTTTTTGTTGCAATGTTACCCTACTAATGTAACTTTTTCTGTTAAATCCGAAATAAAACTAATAAAAATCAAAAGCTAGACTGCAATTAATTACTGAGGAACTATCAGGTCAAATAAATGACATAACTGAGAGGGTATGACTCCTAGTATACAGAGCAGAAGATGCAAAAGGGCAAGTCAGAAGAAACAATGTCTGTGTCATAGGTCTACCTGAACGCATCAAGGGTAACTACATGGTGTCTAGCTTAGAAGCATGGTTACAAGAAACAGTGCCTTCAAAAGAACTTTCTTCCATTTTAGGTCTCGCTGATCCAGCGCATGCGCTGAAAGACATTTAGTAAGCGGCTTTTGAAAGTGCCACCACAGGCTTATGGTGGCCTCAAGCTTGCTTGCAGGTGAGCGTGCAGGTGAGCGTGCACGCTCGCGGCCACCATGCGATCGCGTTCACTTTCACTTTCGCTGCCGTGCGGCCATGTCACTTTCACGGCCGTGCGGCCAATGCTTATTTTACGTTCCTTCCTGGCACTATTTTGTTTGGGTCTGCCTCTGGAATGTGTTTGTGCACGTGTGTGCATTTAATGCATTTTTACTGATCTTCACATGTGCAATCCTTTGCAGGTTAATTGCAGCTCTCTGTCTTACACTTCATACGTTCAACTAGGACATGTCCGCTTTCCCTCATAATGTGCTCTTTATTTTGTACAGAACAAACGTTTGTTTTCTGCCTCAACCTCTGCTGCGTTACAGCCCTGGGCACCACTTGGAGGACTTTGGCTGTCTCTACTACCTTTTCACATACTGTTGACCAATGAGTATCATGATTTGTTGCCACAAAGTCAGTGCTGGAATAATTTTCTTAGTAGCACCCCCAGACAGCTCCGAGCACAAGGCACTTCAACGGATCGCTGCCCCAGACAGCTGCTGCCCAAAGCTTGGTAGGGGCGGGGAATGGCCAGCAGCACGGACAGGTCTCTCCATTTGGACATGCCGGGGCGCACGCAGTTCCCCAAACAGTCTACTGCATATTCTGGGCTTTGGATAGCAGCAATTTGGAGAGGTCCAACAGGGGCTGAGGCATGTTTCCCTGTTTCCTTTCCTAAATCACCTCAATTAAGTTACTTTCAGAAAACAAGTACCAGTGCTTCTGGTCCACCAAGGGATGTAAAACCTATTACTGGTGCTTCCCACACGAAATGTTTATATGATCAACTCTTTACCTTTGCCATTTTGGTTCAGCAACAGAAAGAAATAGTAACAGTGGGAAATCGGATTTAAAGCATAGGCACGAGGCTTTATGGGACATCGTTTGGCCATGGTGTAGTGTAGCTGACGGAAGGGGCGGAGAGAGAAAAGTAATTAAAAATAACATGGTTGCAGAAACTTACATACCTGCTGCTACCCAGCCGTGCTAAAATGATAACAGATCATGTGCTAGAAACGATTCCCATCCTGTTTAAGTCAGTGCAACTCCAGACATACTTGTGTAATATTAACACCATAAAAAAACTGAGCATGCAACTCCAATAGTCATGCTAATGGGTGCTACAAGAGATGTGAGCCTCGTCCGGAATTAGCCAGCTCCTTCAGTTGCCAGTGCAACCAGAAGCCTAGCTGACTGCTGTCCTGTGTTATCAAGGCACAGTATGAGTACTTTATGCAAATCCAAGCATTGCATTCAGTGGCAAGGGGAGACCGCTCCTAGACCGAATCAGTGATAAATTATGCATCAAACAGTTCCAATATGGCTGATCACTGAGATGTGTACAGAGCGACCATCTTGCAATGGTATTGTGAAAAGTGCACCATTGATCTGCTGATATGGTTAACTCTTTATTGCAAGCATGTGCCCACCTTTTTAGACCATAATGTTTGCTTTCATCCATGCTCATTCCTTGCATTTATCTTGCATATGCTTGTGTGGTTTTGATTTGGTCAGTGGGTGAGTGGCTGAATGCAAGTGTTAGTAGGTTGAGGATCGATGCATGAGTGCAAGGACCAGTAAGAGGATGAAGTGATTAGATGCATGAATAAATGGATGCTTGAGTGCAAGAATGAGTAGCAAAGCACATGTATGATTAGTTTAAAGTTCAAGTCTTTCACGCCAGACTTGATCAATAACCGTAATATCCATGACTCTTCCCAGTCACTTTCCCCTCTGTCATAACCGTAGCACCTGAGTGACCAAACATGTCCCCCCAGGGTACTGGAAGCACATGGCATACAAAATACATTATTGGTTTGCAGAAAAAGATGTACACTGCATTGGAAAGAAGAAATTGATCTCCAGGCGTGTAAATCTTCATTTATTTTTCTTGCTTTTGTCATTGATTGTGCATACGGAGGTGACAGTGGCAAGACCAAAATGTGATCAAATTATTTCTTAAGCGCCTGTTACAGTTGAAATCCACTTAGCCGAGCCATGTTTTTGGAGGTTCCAGTACTTGTTCTTGGTGCCATTTATATGCCACAGATTTTGGGCCCAATTCACAGAACTAACTTAAGATAAAATCTTAAACTTACTTCCATTTACTCATTTTGGTATTCACAGAAGGCACTTAATCATTTTGGTATTCACAGAAGGCACTTACTCATCAATGAGTAAATGCCATCTGTGAATACCAAAATGAGTAAGTGCCTTCTGTGAATACCAAAATGAGTAAGTCCCTTCTGTGAATACCAAAATGGTAGTAAGTTTAGGATTTTGTCTTAAGTTAGTTCTATGAATCGAGGCCACTGTCTTTAATGGCCAATGTAATATGTGCTGAACGCTAAACACTTATAAGGTCCCAAAGGCGAGACCTATTTGCTATGCCAATGCTTGTTTGCCTTGGAACACACCCATAGAGGGGACGACTGCTGCACCTGTGTACCCAGTGGAAGGGCAACATACACCGAATGGAAGCAGGTAGGGGGAACATTTTGGGGGAAAAAGCTCAGATTGAGGGGTGAGGATCAGCACTAAGCGAGATAACATCTGAGCTGGGAGGCGATCAGCGGTATAAGAATAATCCAAGGAGACCTAAGTGCAAAAATTGGTACTCAAAGGAATTAAGTGCACATAATACATTTTTGGATCAGGAAATTAAGTGGCTGACAAAAATAGAAGACAAAGCAGAACATGCAAGGAAGCTGAAAGATCTGAGAAAGGAATATAAAAAACCTTTATGGGAAACAAAGCGAAGTGCAGACGTCCGGGACTGAACGGACTTCTTTTGAGCCTGCAAAAACAAAAACAATAGGCTTTTTGGCTTTTAATTAATAAGCTGGAAAATAACACATCTTTTACAGGGGGAACTAAAGTTGATTCAACATCCTGGGTAAACATCGAAAATATTGAATGTCAAGTCGGTGCACAGTCCAACTGGCTAAGTGTGGATAAAAAACCAACTCCGCTGATATACTCCCAACAAGAAATTCTTGAATAAATTACTAGATGCCGGGGGTACGGTACGCCAGGTCCAAACAGTCTCCAAGCAGCTATATATAAACAAGATATGGATTATTGGGTAGCTGCTTTTCAGAATCTCTTTAACCATTGCTTGGAGGTTCACGCCATTCTTGAGTCATTGGAAGGGGTGATTTTTCATCCTATCTATAAACAAGCATTTACAATGCAACGGTTTCGCCTTTGGAAAAGTTTGAGATATTGGCATTGTGAATGACAAACTTTTTATTTATGTGTTGGTTTTGAAAACAGATAAATAAATGGCATTGTCATTTACAATGGCAATAGCTTAATCTCTCGCAAATGCGATTTGTATTGCAACTATTTCAGTTATCATTTTGCACTACGATGAAAACTGGCTTGTGCATTTACTCCTGCAGAAGAGTATCAAGAGGAGAGTCAGCAGGCGTCCCTGTAGGAGGTAGTGTATTCAAGACTGTGCAATACAATACATGCTCCCTTCCCAACTCACTTGGTCTCGAACGCCCAGTCATACACTGCACCACCATACATTGGGACACAAATCTGGACATACATTAAAACGAAAAACCGCCTGTTTGTCTATAGTTGATTGTACTCGGTGGCCTTGAGAGAGGAGGCAGAACTGTGGTGAAACTGCTGGGTTTGTGTGTACGAGGGAGGAGAGGAGTCGTATTTGTGACAGAACTTCTCGGTGTTGTGAGGCCCAGGTTGAAAAGAGAAATCGCGTTGTCAGGTCAGTCTATTGCAGACCTAGGTCTCGGCTTCTACACTTGTCCTATCCGCGTGATCCCCGGCAAATCATGAAATCTCTGCTGTTCCTCCATTCAACTCCATGCATCAAATGTGGCGTGCTCACAGTTTGTTAGGGTTACAGATCAACGTTCCTGTTAGCAAACTCCTCTCTATATGAAGTTGTAGGCGTATACGCTCAGTGAGAAAAACTACAAGGCCCAGAATTCAAAGTGCAGTTTGCTGAAAAACCCGGACAGTTCGGAGGTGTTAGAATTGAAGAGGGGCTACCTGCATGTGAATGCACATGTGTGGTCAAGGGGGGTGGGGCTCCTCAGCACATTGTACAGTGCAAGCAGTCAAGGGTGGAGCAGCAAGGATTGCCGTCAGCAGTGAGAGGTGCAGAGGACATACAGGCACGCCAGCAGCATGGAAGGGTCTTAAGGTAGGGCGAGGAGTGGTACTTTCGCTGCCTGGAGAGACTCATAAAGCGGCAGTCACACAAGGAGAGTTGCACAAGACAAACGAGTCACAGGACACGCTAAAAACAGATGTCACTTATTTGAATGGATGAATGAATTAATGCTGGAGAGAAAGGCGAGACCTCTCCAGCCAAATCACGTATGCATCTGTTATAATCAGAAGCAAATATATTCCAGATATATTTTCAGTTGACAAGTTAGATGGATACATTAATGTGTGGGTATATAGCGCAGATGGTGGGTACCAGAACGCCTCTAGGCGCATTGTGTGTTCGGTTCACGCTCTGCACGGTTCTGTTACCAGTCCACTCTGTGCTACAGATGTTTGCTGTAAATGGCAGAGGTTGACCACTCCTTTTGACTGACAGGAACAGCTGTTTTTAAAGTGAGGGGCTGGTTCCGGGGAATAAAACAGCTGTGCATCTTTTACAGGGTGGATTTTCTGCCCTGCCATCCACTCTGGGAAGTGATGGGGGCGAGGGCCGTGTGAGCATCCGAGGGAAATGTGTGGGGAGCAGGAGAGAGGGGCCGGGAAGGAGACCACAGAGGTGCAGAGCCGCGGGGAGGGGGGGCCGGGGGATAGATACATCATCGACACACGAGATGGAGGGGAGGGATAAGGGAGGCGCTGTCATGTGGAAATGGAAACACGAACAAGAAGGGACAACAGGCCAAGGAAAACGACGCAGAGCGATTTTGGGAAGGGAGGGAAATGTAATTAGAGGTGAGAGAGAAAAACAGAGATGCGCCAGAGCGGGCTGCAACGGGAGGGTGAAGGAGCGCCGACGGAAGAGGCAGTCGGGAACACATGAAGCACGAGGGGGGGGCAGGGGAGAGGGGGTTCTTATGAGGAAGAGTTTGGGGGGAAATAACGTGGCAGTGATTCTTCCTGAGGGAGGGGGACACCTAAGCATTAATAGGGCACAGGTGTAAGGTAGAATGAGCCAGAGGTGAGAGGGAGATTGAGGAAGAGGCGAGATTGGGGCAGAAAAGAGTGGGAGAAAAATGAGGCAGAGTGAGGTAGATGGTATGTGGCACTTATGCGATATGTGATTGAGGTAGAAGGAAGTGAATCTACACACAAGAGAAGGGAGGAAGCAGCATACACTTCGGTGATGTGAGAGGTAGAAAGGGATGAGGCAAAGGTACGATGGGGTGAGGAAAAGATAAAGCGGCAAAGGTGAGAGGCTGAGAGAGACAGAGGGTCGTGTGAGGCAGAAATGAGTGGGGACAATGTAAAGACATCGCCTCCTCCCCTGAGGCGTATCTGTCAATAGTGCGGCAGGTGCAGTGGCGCCAGGGGCAAGGATGTGAGGGGCCACTCGACCCCAATTAATAAGATTATAAGATTGATAACTGTTTTGACTACCAAACCAGAAAATAGGGGGGGGGCGCAGATTCCTGAGATTCAGTTAGTGCTCTAGGGGCTTTGCATCGACACTTGAGTAGGGTGATGGCATAGCACAAAATGATGTCCAACCCCCTGCACAATGTGATGCGGGGCTCCTGAGTCTCCCGCGTGTTCCGTGGCCTGGTGCCAATAGAGGGCCCCAGAAGTATTCGCCTCTGAAGACGGGGGCGGAACAATAGCCCCCGCGGTGCAGGGGGGGGCAAACTCCAGGCGGCGGGGGGTCGGCACTGTGCATGGTCATACCTTGAGCTCCTGACTGAGCCTTGAGCGTGGTGGGGGGGGTGCCTTCCATGCAATTTACAGGGGGGGGCACCCTCGAGTTTTATGATGCCACTGGCCTGAAGGGGTGGGGTGAGGGCTGCGTCACGCCCCTGGACTCGGGCGGCTCGTCAGTTTCATGGCCCTCAGGCCCCTGTGCAATCACAGGCCCCCACCCCACCTGTTTCCCGCAGCCCTGTCCCTCCAACGGACGCGCCCGGGGCGAGCGCTCTGCAGAGCAGGCTCCTGTGAGCGTCACCTGAACACCTGAGCCCGAGCGCTGCCAGGTGCGGGGGGAGGGGAGCTCCAACGTGCACTCGGGCGTGGTGCTGGCTCTCTCCACACCGCAGGGCGGGCGTGTGTGCGCTATACCCTGATAACTACTCGCTGCCACAGGGACGCCCTATGAATAACTGTTGCACAGAGAGGGGGTGAGAAAACAACGATAGCGCAATGAAGCTGCAGCCCACGCAGCGCTTCACAGAACCACGAACACACACATTTAAAACAAGAAGCACGGACAGGGGGGCGGGGGGGCGGGAACGGACAGCGGGAGGGGGGCGGGAAGGCAAGGAAAAACAAGCACTCACCTGGACTTCCTCCGGCGGCGGTCGGCCGCGGAATGGCCAAAACAAACCTGGACAACAACAAAAAAATAAACCAAGCCCACGGCCGCATGACTTTGTCAAAGGGGCAGGATGAGTAAAAATGGCCGGAACGCCCCCGAATCTGCTCCGCAATTGACGGACAGATCTCGGTTCCAATGGCTAGCCTCCATTTATGGAGCTAGCCAATGGAACAGAGGGGCGGGACATGAGTACACATCTCTAGACATAAGCTTTCGCCTTGCGCAGAAAGTCTGCTGCGCAGCCTTTCGGCGAGGCGAAACCTAAAAAGGGTTGAACCCTACCCAACAGTCATCTACTAATTAGTCTAATAGATATTGAGGCTAAATATTTTGCTAGTCTGATCTTGAGCGATCTGGAAACATGGGCAAATAAATAAACAATGTTTTTAATCAAACAGGGTTCAGGGTGAAACTTAACCCTTTAGGTAATTTTAATATGCCTAACTATGCCAATAAACAAGTCAATGCAGAATAAATAGCTGCTTTACGCATGCTTTATTGGTTTTTCTAAAGCATTCCATCATTTTTACAGGAGCCGGTTATGGAAGAAATTGGTAGATTTGAAAATCCGAGGCAATCTGCTAAGTGCAATTCAATTACTCTATACTAATAACTGGGTGCACTTTACACTGGGTGATACCCACACACTGTCAAGAAAGATACAAATAAATAGGGGGTAAAAACAAGGGTGTGAGCTGGTGCCCACTCTTAAATAACGTGTTTATTTTTGATTTGAGCCTGCTCTTAAATCAGGCGCTATCCCATCCACCATCCATTGGTACCCAGAAGTTAACCTCTTTGCAATATGCTGATGATGTGGTGCTTTTAGATCAAACAGGTGTAGGTTTGCAGATGATTTTAAATGTGCTGAATATATATTGCAAGGAGGAGTTTATGGTAATTAATTTTGATAAAACTAATATGTTAATTCCTGGGAAAAAAGTGATTAAGAAAGGTGGCTGGAATTTAGGCGATACTAAGATCAAAAAAAGCCCGAATTATAAATATTTGGGTAGACACTACAAGGCTATGGATAAAATCAATTGACAACCACCCAGAATACAAAAGGATGGCAAAGACCTTGCTCTTCCCTAGCCAATGCCATAAACACAAATTGACCGACCTGACCTAAACATTATCATCCAATAAGAAGAGGGACAATTCTCCAGGAGGGGTGAGTTACACAACACACATGCTTCCATATAAATATTATCATTAATCCATTCAAGATTTGGTAAAGGTGGCAAATAATTCATAAACCTCAGACTCCAGTCAAGAGCCACTCAAGAAGCAATGGCCAAACATGGCTGAAATCATATTCAGTGGAGTTGACAGTGGCTCAGCTTATGGGATGTCATGAATAATGGTACTCCACAATAAGCATAAGGATTTATTAATAAGGAAATGCTGTAACATTCTACCATAGCATTCAAGGGAAAATTTGTGAATTATTAGTACGTCATGAATGTTCCTTACATGACCGAATACACAAGCAGCTACAAGACCACTAAGCTTCACCATGAACTATTTCAGTGGAACAGCGGCAGGGTTAATCAAGCATTTATTCTAAATCAGCTATATGCATGATGTTCTCATGACAATTTATAACAACCTTACTCCTCAAAGTACATGACAGCCATGTAACATCCATGTACATTAAATTACTCACAGACTGTAATTTCTTATGCAAGTCTCTAATGCAGTTAGGATAGCCATAGGAGAATTCTACCACTCCAAAAAGGGTTTCAATGTCAACATAGCGGTAGTAAACGCTGTATGAAAAGCAGTACTAATCTTTGCACAATGCTTTGATCTTCTACTCTGATTTGTGTTACCTACTTTTATAACTATATCTCAAACTATGTAAATGTTGTCTATCTTTGGGTATGAATTTTTTATTCAGAATTTCAGACCTCTTATATCAAATAAACATGAACTCAGACAACTTGCTCTGCTCTCTGTCCGAAATCACTGACTTACATACCTCTAACCAGACAAACATGCGCACAATAAATGGGAGGCTTTTCTATATACACAGTATTCTGTGTTCTCTTCCCATTTTTTCAGTTATCAGCTAGAAAGGAAATAAATAGATTTATCTGCATTGAAATGAACGTAAAACAATTGTGGAAAAGAAAATAACCACTGGAACCAACACACACTGTCAGATTTTATTAAAAAGAGCAAATGTGCATCTGAAATCCGTAGGTTCATAATCCATATTTGGTAAACTGGATGCATTAACAACTAAATGCAACTGTCACCTAAAATGTACACAAGGAACCTTTCCATGCTCACAACAAATGCTCTGTCTCTCCCCTTTTAAACCTTGAACTGGCTACCATTCTCCGGATTATACTAAAAATGGTCTGTAACTCAACCAATTCATGGCTCTTACTGCATGAACCAAACCACTCTCTCTGCATCTAGGTGATTGTCTTCTTCTTACCTACAGCTCCCGCGCAGGTCTTAATCCTAAAGTCTTTGGATATGCATCGAACTGCTGGAGCATGTGCAGTTTGTCCATGACCAGTATCAGCCTCAGAAATGCACTCACTTTCTGGACTGAACAGCCAACCATGCTACCTAAAAGCGCATGCGCAAGGAATGCAGCCAATCCTAGTGCTCCTTACGTGCATCAGACACTATACCTCTAGTGGGCTTTGTTAATTGGGGAATCACGTCCAGTGCATAATCTGTGTAAGTTGAGGAATGAGCACCACCCTACTTGCACTACCCACAAAACAAAGCTTACAGCTACACACACAGCATGACCTCTGTGTGGACAGTGAGATTCACACATGTGTGGTACTGGTAAGGGAATTTAAACAATATGGTTAACAGATGCGACGGAAACTAACTTCTTAGCAATGTTAAACTTCTGTCAAGTAAATAAGCAGGAGGGAGGATGAGGGAGCGGCTGCCCAAGGAGAGGGAGCGAGTGTGCGAGCAAGTGTTGGCATATGTGAACAGCTAAAGTAAATAAGCAGGAGGGAGGTGGTGGCAGCTTTAGCCCGAGGAGAGGGAGCGAGCGTTTGTGTATGTAGAGAGCTGTTCTGAATTTTTTTTAAAGTTTGTGAGCTTGTAGTAAAATAGAAGAAGTGGAAGTCAAAAAGTCATGGGGTGATGCTCCAGAGAAGTGAACGAGTTCCAAAAAGGAGGGACCAGGAAGAGGAACTACCCACTGGCAAGCAAGGAATTTTAGAAGACAAGCAATTGGATAAATGAAAAGCGATGGGTGAAGTCCAAGCCCACAAAGTACATACAAAAGATAAGCCTGGTAGCGCAAGTGCTGTCTATGCTTGACCTAAAAATGATAAAATAATGAAGTAGTACCATGACAAATTGTGTTGCAATAGGCTGCATAATTTTCTTTTTCTTGACACACAATTTAGTCAACCCTGCTGCATAATTTGCTCCTCCTCTGCCGCATAATTTCAGTGACCCTGATTATTAGTTGCAGAGTCTATTTTGGGGGTTCATTTCCATAGTCCATTCCTACAAGCTAGGCCCTATTAAAAAATATCAAGGCAGTCAGGTATAAGGTTTATCAAGTCTGATTACAGTGTCATGGTATATCTGAGCACCAATCTCTTTGATTTCTCCTGGAGTATGCTACGACTGCTCACAAGTGAGATTTTTGAAGAGATAAGTAAACAAAATAAGTAACCTTGTCATTGAGAAGGAACGAAATAGTCTTCAGACCAGAAACACCATGGGCAAACAACAATAACACAGATACAACCTGGTAACCACATAATACCCCAGGATCTAAAGAAAAGATCTCACAATCTACTTTTGACTTTTTTCCAATTAAGTCATCAAGAAACAATGTATGGAAGAAGAAGAGAAGCCCCTCTCTGTCAACCACCGCCCAGAATCCTGGACAGTTCACAGGATAACCGCCCTTTCCTGCACTTTTCTTCCATTCCCCTCAGAAATCTGAAAACCCACTGTGAAGCCCAATCCTCTGTGAAAACAACTGCAATGCCCCAAGAGCAAACCTTCATTCCAGGGCCCTAAACATTGTCTATCCAAGCCCATGTCAAGGTCTAGCACCCAACTTCTCCACCCAACCCATCCTCTGCTCTGATCAGCAATGATCAGCAATCCATCCTGCCAATCTCCCACTTAGTGCATATTCCAGCCACCAACTGATTCTGATATTTCGCCTGGTCGAAATCAACTCATAACACCAAACTTTATTGGATTCCTGTGGGCGACTGCATATTTGGACCGCCACCTACAAGGGATATTAGGCCACATCATCCCTAAAGTAATCCTGTTGGTCCTGTGACAACATTTGATCCAGAGCAGGAGAGAGAAAAGCACAAAAGAGGGAAGAAAGAGGAAGAAAAAGACTGTAAAATAGTGGCAAACGGAGAAAGCAGAGATTACAAGAACCTGCAAGAGTGAGCAAAGAGGCAAGGATTGTCTTGTGGTGCTCTAAGTACGCATTTAGTGCTGGCCTGGCCGTGTGCTTCTGAGCAAAATTTTGCAGCACTTACTGTTTTACAAACTCAGCAGGTCACATCCCTGATGCAGGTCTTTACCATGTCCATGTAAACCTGCCTCTAGCATCCTAGGTAATTATGAACCAGTGCTGGAAATGAATGCACTTGTGCAGTGCAATTTTGCTATTACATTTGCACAGTGCAAAATGGCCTACTACCCAGATCAGCCGGTGCCCGCTCTGTTTTTACACGGGTCGTTCAGCGAAAATGTTGTTGTCAAATGGTCTGTCAATGTGTAAAATTGTTCATGATGAATGCAAATGACATAATCGTGCATGGTGTGTGTACCTCATGTTGTGATCGGAAGTAACACCAGTGGAAAGTAAAAGACTGGACAAAGTAACTTAAAGTGACAAAATTCAGTTACCTAAGCACAGCGATGGGTGTCTCCAAATGTATTTAAGTTTTAATCCAATTCATCAGCAGAACCTTTGAAGGTGTGCCCCCTGCTCTGAAATATCACCAGAACCAACTCATAAGTCTATTAATATCTCTTTCTACTGTCCTCATGCAGAATCCCTCCTGTTCCATTATTAATGTGTTTTTGGGTTTCGCCTGCCGAAGGCTGCGCTCTGCGCAGCTTTTCGGCGCAGGCGAAATCCTTTGTTTACAATAAGGACTTCGGGAACGTCCCCTGGCTCCCATTGGCTAGCTCCATAAATGGAGGCTAGCCATTGGGTGCCGGATCTGTCCGTCAAGGCCGGACCAGATTCGGGGGCGTTCCCGAGAATTTTTCTCTTTTGGCCACGTCATGCGGCGGTGGGCGGGGCTTTTTTTTTTTGGCTCGTCGAGGTTGTTTGGGCCATTTGGCGGCCGACCGCCGGCCGAGAAAGTCCAGGTGAGTGGTTCCTTTCCTGTCCCCCCTCCCGCTATCCGTTCCTTTCCCGCCCCCCCAACGTTCCTGCCCACCCCCCCTCCCGTCCGTATGCCCGTTCCATTTTGTAAATGCTTGTTTCTTTACTTTCTGAATAGTGCTGGTGATACGTAGGGTAAGGTCGTGTTTCCCCCCCCCCGCTGTTCGTGTCCCCATGTCCCCCCCGCTGTTCGTGTCCCCATGTCCCCCCCCGCCCCCGCTGTTCGTGTCCCAGTCCCCGTAGGTGCTTGTTAAGAAATTGTCTGTGCATTTAGTCACTGATGTAGTCTGGTGTTGGATAATTTCGCTGTTAGCGCTAAACTTGCTCAGACGTCTTAATTGATCATATTGTTACGCAATTAGCCGGTGCACAATTCGCAAAGTTTGCTTTTGTGTAGTTACCTGAAATTCTGCACAAAGACACATTTTGCGTTACAAACAAATCATGAAAAAACCCGCCAGGAACAATAGCCTGTTCTGGTCGTTCACATAATTCCCATAATCCCGTGGTAAAACAGTGATTTATTTCTCCATGTGTTGAGATTACTTCATTTTGGCCATTTCTCACAAGAATAATGCACAATTTACAAAATGACACAAGATTGCCCTGGTGTGTAAACTTCAACTAGGTCTAATTACAATGGGCATTTATTACCCGTTGAATAAAAGAAATGTTCTATTAGCATGCAGGCAGAGACAGTAAACCAGGAAAAATGTCAGTTGAATTTGTATCCTCTTCAGCGCACTTTCCTCTGCTCATTTTATCTTCAGTTAAGCTGGACGAGCTCCGGGACAGGTCAAGCCCCCGTTTGATTTGTCATACTAAAAGAAAACGTTTGATTTGTTTATTAAGGATGTAATCTGGTGCATGTTTTTTATTAATAACATTTATAAATTCAAGTTTAAATGTTCGAAAACATATAGTTAGATGACATTTCATTTTGGAAGACGTTCATAATAATCATGTTTGTATATCGTGAACAAATATAAAAAGAATGGTGACTCTCCACTTTACAGAACCGCTAAATCTAATGTTTTTCATTTTCTGAAGTGGCTAAAAGACAGATATTTGTGGGCACATCATAAAAAATAAATAAACCGCCGTTGGAAGCCAGACTCAAGAGAAAGACCAAGCAAGGATCTTGCTTTGATCTGAATTGTCTCTCTCCGGCACTACTTTGTTCTGTGGTAATGTATTCAAACTTTGTCCAGCTGTTTGCTTCTGAGTAGAATCTCTCTTATGCAGAGTGCGTTCATCGATCAGCATTCCAAACCAAACTCGCACACCCCAAGACTCGTCACATACCATTAATGGGGTCACAGACTAGCCCTGCTCCATTACCTTCTTATAAATCCGCCCCCGTCTCATAGGTTCTTCCTTTGGCCCTGGCATCTCAAAAAACCGGACCTTCTCCCAGAGCTTCATTTATTAAAGACATTGTTATCTTGGGCACTATGGGGCAGATTTACAAGTCTCTTGCGCCACTTTTGTGCCACTTTTCCCATGTTAAACGTGACGCAAAAGTGGCGCCAGGGGCTTGTAAATCTGGCCCTATGTTTGTTGCCTTGCCCCATCCTTCACCCTGACACTTCAGTCTATGGCGCATGTATTCTCCCCAGCTCTATTTCACGTTAGTTCAGAGGAGGTTATTGATATCTTCATGTAACGACACGACACCCATAAAAAATGAAGGTTTTCATCTTGCGTTTTTAAAGGTGCGCTCAGTTAGCCCCTGGGCCTCCCTAGGGGAGCCTGACAACCACCCAGGGTCTCATCCCCTCAAAGGATTTTGGGTATGCAAGACATTGCTGACAAAAGGCTTTGCGATAACCTCGGAGTGGGTGGCATTGGCTCCAACTGATGTATGAAGTGGTATCTGCAGCTTGGCCACTCTAACTGTGCAGTCGGTGCATGTCTGAAGTGTTAGCATAAGGCTAGATAAGGAGACGCAGCAAAATGTAATCCTGTCAGAGTGCTGGACTAAAGAACACACATCACCAGTCCATCTCATATCAGTTGTTTAACTCGGTTTGCCCTCGAGTTTCTTTGGTAATGTTAGAGAGGCTGATATGTGACTGTTAATACTGCAGCCGTCCTGGTGCACCCGAGCAAACAGCCTGAGTTCAGACCCCTTGAACCCAGGGATCAGCCTCTCCATACCTCAAACAATGTACAATCCTCACGGCCCCAAAGGCGCTGATAATTATTAACAGAGGCCTACCTGTTTCTGTGGCAGGTCACTAAAGAAGGAAGGTAATAATCTATATATTTTTAAAACAAACAATCAGAAGTCTGGCTCGTCTTAACCGCCAAAAATTCATTTCTGCAGTCCCTGCATCCGGCCTGCAGCGCTGAGAAGGAAAACAAGTTAGCTGAAGAGGAGCTATCAATAGTGCAGCAGGTAAAGTGGCCCGGGACCGAGGAGTGCTACACAGTTTACTATCCAAGCAATGGGCAGAGAGGCCTATTTCCTGCCTGCACCAGGCCCCACGACACCTTGCTACGCCATTGCAGGTTAAGCGTTGACGGTGTGAATAAACATATTTAATTGTTTGTAGGTATAATATCTCATTTTTCTGTCAATGATGCATACCAAGGCTGCCTGTCACCGTGTACACGTTTGAGAAGATGTTGGTTTCATCTCTCTTCTGTCTCTGCAGATATCTTATCTCGAATGTGCACAACTTTACATGAAATGTTCACCGTTGTTGTAGTTGTAGAGATTTCCATATAAAAGAATGGGCTCCTGTTCAGGTTGCCACACTAAATCCACACACGTTCTTCCAATGCAAAAACTATGTATATTGTTCCGAGTGGCAACTTTAGACCATCATTACAAGAATCTTGGTTAATTGTGCTTTGTGAGGTAATTGCTGTTTTTATTTATGATTTCTTTTAATGAGATCACACAAATCGCAATTCTAAGTTTCGGCAGCAATATCACTTGGTCAAGCCTGTCGACATTTGTTGGGGAAAAGGCCAAGTATTTAACAGAACATGTAGATGTTTGGTGACGTAAGCACCAGCAACTGCATTTTATTCCCCAAAAACTCTTAATTCGGTCATATTTATCATACCCGATAAATTCAGATTCAGCAGAGTTAGATTTTATGAGGTGCAATAAATATCTCTATGGCCCTCGTTAGAAGCTGTCCAGATCATTGCAAATGTACGGTAACTATGATTGCACCCGGCTTCTCTCTCTCACATTTACACTTCTCTAGGCGCAGGATACATGTATGCATATGTCTGTACTATTTTAGAAGCATTTGGAAGCACTGTTTTCTGGCTGTAAACACAGTGCTGGAATTGGCCGTGATTCATAGTTAACTTCCTACGACCCTCCCTATCCCTACACCCAATAACTCTATCCCTCCCTCGTCCTTGTATACCACGTCCACCATCCGTCCTTGGTGCCCCACCCCCCTCCCTACGACCCCCTCGTCCCTCCTTCACCCCATCTCTTTTTGCCCGCCATCCCCCATTCACAGCATAATCTGAAAAAGTGTGGGCAGAAGGTGAGGTGGGGAGCAAGAAGGGGGAAGGAAGCGAGAGAATCGGGTGCTAGAAAAGTTTACGCTATATAAAACTGCATTAAGTAAAGTAAATACTTGCACCCATTCACAGCATTATCTGAAAAAGTGTGGGCAGAAGGTGAGGTGGGGAGCTAGAAGGGGGAAGGAAGGGAGAGAATCGGGTGCTAGAAAAACTTGAGGAAGATTACTTCATATCATTTTTTACACCTCGGTTTATTTTATTTGAATTGTAACGGATCTTTGTGTAGAGTGCAGAGTAGTGAGTGTGCAGAGTAGTGAGTGTGCAGAGTAGTGAGTGTGCAGAGTAGTGAGTGTGCAGAGTGACTAGGGAGTGCTAGGGAGTGCAGAGTGACTAGGGAGTGCTAGGGAGTGCAGAGTGACTAGGGACTGCAGAGTGACTAGGGAGTGCTAGGGACTGCAGAGTGACTAGGGAGTGCTAGGGACTGCAGAGTGACTAGGGAGTGCTAGGGGCTGCAGAGTGACTAGGGAGTGCTAGGGACTGTAGAGTGACTGCAGAGTGACTGCAGAGTGACTGCTAGGGTGTGCAGAGTGACTGCAGAGATTAAGCTAATGGCAATGTAAATGACAATGCCATTTATTTATCTGTTTTCAAAACCAACACATAAATACACATTTTGTCATTTACAATGCCAATAGCTCTAACTTTTCCGAAGGCGAAACCATTGCATTGTAAATGCTTGTTTAGAACAGCAAGAGATGTGGTTTATCCAGAAGCACTCGTATTGCTCTTGCTGCATAAATGTTTCCTTGATGACAGCCAATCGGGTTGCTTAAATCCTAGCTTGTCCTTGTATCCTTTGAACTTGCAGTAGTCCAAAGGGGAGAAAGCTCACTCACCCAATCGGGTCTAACATACAGGGGTGAAATAAGTTGCGCTCGACCCCACATCCCTATCGGCACATGCAATCCATGAACTGGTATTGTCCAAGGGATAGGATGCAGTATTCCTACTAGGCCACTTGCCATCAAACTCCTCTCGTCAATGTCCTCTGTGCTCATCGGACCCTGACATAACATCCACACCACCTAAAGACTGGACACAGGACATTTCTTAGCTGAACCAGTTCTTCTTCAATGCCACTTTTGTGTGAATTAAAGATGACAGGACCGGCTGACAGATGCTCCGGTTCCCTCTTCGCAATTATGAACAGCACAAAGGCGAAGCAATGTTGGTCGAAGGGTTTTGAGAGTAGGGGTGTTGGCCAGCAACATCAACTCATAAAGACATTTTAAAAATTAGGAAAAAGTGACGTACCGGCGGCGCAAGGGGCTTGTAAATAAGCCCCATAGGGTTCTGAAAAACCCAACTGCTACACAAGGAGCAGTGTTTAGTGTGGTGGTAGTGGTGTGAGGTCAAATAGTATATGGCTAACATGTGGGGTGTAGAATATTGTCATGAAGTTTGTGTTTGGATTGGGATAACATTTTTTATAAAATAAGGCACTTTTTTCCAACACAGATTTTGTCAGGTAAAACCTTTTCAGAATTTGAATGGAGAATCGCAAAATACTGCAGCTCAAAACCGAGGGAAAGGTGATAAGGGTTAGTACCATGTTATCCCTCATCATTAGGTGTAGAACTCAGAACGGGTTGGTAATGCCACAGATAAATATAACGCTGCAGGTTTATTTACTGTCTGCACTATTTTCACATAATTTAGGAGGTAATATTTACGCCCACTTTGTTTCAATGTTACTGTTATTTTTCTGAAATACTTACAAAATGTAGGGCCTGATTTAAAGTCTGGCGGACCGGGTACTCCATCGCAAAGGTGACAGAGCACCTTGTCTACACCTGTCAACTTGAAGAACAATCTCACGGTGTGAGGAGGGGGCTGGGCACTTTTGAACCCCACCCCAAGCCTCCTTTTCCCACCCCGAAAAAAAAAGCTTGCTGAGGCTGGTGCCAATGTCCTGAGTGTTTTCACACCCCTTAATGGACGTCGGCAGTTCAAAACCTCAGAAAAAGAACTGGAAAACCACAATTTACAGTGGTTTTCAGCTCGTTTTCCCTGCCACCATGGGCGTCCGCAGGGGGGGCAAGGAGGGGCGCTTGCTCCCCCCTGGAGTGACCCTCCTTGACCCCCCTGCGGACGCCCATGAAAACCGTGACTTCAAGACGGGGTTCTAATTCTCTTTCATCTCCTTTCTTTTATTTGCTTCCCTGTGAAATGGATCCAAAAAAGAAAGACGATTTTGCTGGAAATGTCATATTTTTCTGACATTTTAATTCCAAAGTGCAGCATTGGGAATAAAAGGCTAAAAATATTTAAATAACTAAATAAAGTAAGACAGAGTGGTAGCAAACTGGCCAAACTGATTTTATTCACACTGAAACACATTAGCGCCACTTTTACAGAGATGGCCAGTGAAGAGCTATTTTTGTTTCCTTGCCTTTGTTTTCCCTGGACTTGGAACTAGTGCACCAATCCTGGAGGTACGACAATGTGTGAATTGGAAAACAAAATGTGTGCTGCGGTTCTGCGCCAGGTATGTGGTCTTTTTACCATACTGCTTACGTTTTGTAAGGATATAAGCAATGGCCATTGAAATTGGTCCATTCAGGGCCCTGTAGTCGTGTCCTTAACTTTTCAGGAAAAAACACTCCCTGATTTCTGAATAAGTGCAGTGAGTGCAAAAGCATTAAGTGCAAAAGCATTAAGGTAACCATGTTGTTCCTGCTTACATTTCCCATGGTTTGCTAAATTTTCCATTCCCTATAAGTGTTTGCTTTTTCCAGGATGTTGTTACTCTTTTTTTGTAGGCCGCATATTGCTCTTGTCTAGTGCGTAATTTAAATTGAGCCGCATCCAGGTGTTTATAGCGGGCAACAGTTGAGTTGTAGTTGAAGACAGTGGGAGTTTTTAGGTCTCGTCCTATTAATCACGCAAGCGATAATAGGACGAGAGTATAGAGGCTCATCCAAGCTCTGAAACCATCGCGGATTACGTCGAGTGCATGTGCACATGCACGTGCTTTTTATCAGTTGCTCCCCGAGCCGCCTGCCTCCGAGAGCTTCACTTCAAAGGGATCCACTCCCCCGCCCACTGCTTCACACTTTTCTTGCCCGCCAGGCCGTGTCTCGCATTTCTCCTTCCCCGCTAATTATTCTGACACTTTACAGCAGACTCAGACAAACAGCTCACAACGTGTATCCTCTACAGCTGCGCTGCGCCAATGCATGTTTTACTTATGTCCGTAACAAAAGCCATGCCGACACTTTACAGCAGACTCAGACAAACAACTCACAACGTGTATCCTCAAGTCACTGTTTTCAGTGGCCTAATATCTGAAATTAGTGCCCAGCATATCACCTGTACCCTCAGATCTGTATGTCTCATCCTGCAATAAGGTCTTATACGGGTTTTGTCAAAACTGCTTCCGTGCGCACCCTCAGATCCGTATTTCTACTGATGTAATGTCTTGCAAGCCGTAGAAAAGCATGCGCGTAATAGAGCCCATGATAATTCAGGCGGAGTAAGCAAAACGTACACGTAGGCACGTTAATGCAAATATCTTGCATGCATTACTATTACTTTTCGAAAATGCGTTACCAGATATACAAGAACAGGGCGTCTTTCCAAGAGTATCTTAGTGCCCAGCCGGTGCCCATATACTTTCTTCACTGTGTGCGCCGACTGATGCATGTGAACATGAAGGCGCGTTTCAGCGATACAATAACTATGGCTGGCCCCTACATGAGCGCCGCACGGTCCCTGCATACGCTTTGTGCAGTTCCTGCATGAGCTCCGTGTGGTGCGTGCACGAGCTCTGCACATCTCTGCACGAGCTCTTTACATCCATGCGCGACCTTTGTGGTGTTCATGTTTGAGCACCATGTAGTCCCTGCATGAGGTCTGTGCGCGCATGTGGCCCCTGCATGAGCGCCGCACGGTCCCTGCATACGCTTTGTGCAGTCCCTGCATGAGCTCCGTGTGGTTCCTGCTGGTGTGTACAAGACCTGAGTGGATTGAGCGCACGTGCCATACATACTCAAGTGTAGCTGAGCGCACCTGCATTGCTGCTTGGATGACTTCCCTTGCGTATAATTTACGTGCATCAATGTCACTTTCTGACCCTAAATATTTGAATTATCTCTTAAAAACACGGAGGGGTGCTTTTTTTAACATTATATCCCGGGCTCCATTTTTTCTAACGTCAAACAGTCCTGGCCGAGTAAACGTGAAAGTGAAACAATGAATAAACAGCGTGAAGCTCTAAGAAATCATTAGTAATATGTCGTACGAACAGATGGACATAGTACAGCAAGGGGAAATAGCCTTAAAAATGTACGACATCTTTCTATGATAAAATACGTTATTTAGGCTCCAGGATGGCTCAGTTACACTTAAGGCCATCTGGAATAGGGGCGTGGCTATCAATGGTGCAGCAGGTGCATTGGCACTGGGGCCCGGTGACCTCAGAGCCCAGGAACCCAGGTTATTGCTGCAATTTACTAGTAATCGAGGGGCGGGGGCATTTACCTTGTTTTTTTAATGCTTTTTGGAGGAAAAAAAGGATAACTCTCTCCCCTCCCCTCTTCCCTCTCCCCTCTCTCCTCAACCTCCCCCCTCCCACAATCTCTAGTGTTAAACAGGAAGCAGTGAAGAGGCGCCACCGGGCAAGAAGGCAGACTGAGCCATCCTTCTTGATTAATGGTTTTAGCATTTCACGTATTACCAGTAAACATGCCCGAGGCGACAGCCGAGCACAAGCCACATGGAGACATCCTCCTAAGTTGCCCGAGGCGCCAGCCGAGCACAAGCCACATGGAGACATCCTCCTAAGTTGTTTTTCCCTTCTAACCTGAATCACTCTTATGCGTAACTCCAATAAAAGAGAACTTTAAGGGAAAGACAGTACTTTTCTTCACAAAAGATCTTAAACATTGTTTGCGCGGTCAATAATTGAAAGACATTATGGTGGCCTCATCTCCGCATTTTTTACGATTAGCATTTACTTACTATTTAAAGCCGATCTCATAGTTCTCTTATATTTTAAAAACAACATTAATTGTTACTTACACATAACGGTGATTTTTAGAATTATTTTTTTAACTTTTGTTACGGGTTTCAAACATTACACACTACACTAGCTAATTGTCTCTCTCATTCTCTGTTATCCCTATCTAATTCTGGCAATACTTACATAACTTTATTTATAAGTTTTAAAATTAAGGCAGATTCGACAGTCCGCTCCTACCAGCCCTTTTCAAGAATTATTTACAAAGAGTCACACTATCACAAAAGCTTCTTTGGGGCGCTTATTTACAGTGTATTGATGCGTCCTGTAGTGTGTGATATTTTTTTTAAGAATTGGACTCAAATCCCAAACATGTGCTTTCATGGTATTTCATGCTGCTGAAGTCGAGAAGATGGGAGGGTGACCAGGCCAACAGATTTCGAACGGCTGCTTCTGCATTTTCTACTTCTGCCCAGGGAACCAAAACAAAGGAAATACTTACGCCTGTCCTGGTTTTTAGAAAGGTGCAAATAAAAAAAGATTGAGAGTTTTTTTAAAGGCTTTTGGAAAAGTGGAAAATAACTCTTCCCCCCTCCCATCTTCCCTCTCTCCTCAACATCCCCTCCAACCTCTCTTCTCACTCTCCCCTCACTCTCTCCCCTTTATCCCCTCTCCTCTCTCTCTCCCCTCCCTCTACACCCTCACACTCTTCCCTCATTCCTCAACTCTCCCCTCTCTCCTCACTCCCATCTCCTCCCACTCTCCTCACTCTCACCTCACTCTCACCTCTCTATACTCACTCTCTCCCCTTTCTCCACTCTCCTCTCTCTCTACTCTCCTCCCTCTATCCTCTCCCCCTCTCTCATCACTCTCCCCTCTCTCTCCTCACTCTCCCCCTTTCTCCCCTCCCTCTACCCTCTCCTCAGAATCCCCTCTTCTCAGTCTACCCTCTCCTCACTCTCCCCTGTCCTCACTCTCCCCTGTCCTCACTCTCCCCTCTCCTCACTATCTATTTGAATAACCTGCACTAAGTCCTTTAAAACAAACGCACATTTGTCAGACCATTCCTAGCAGCCATTTCCAAAAATTATTTTTAAAAAGTCACACTATTCCAAGAGCTACTTTTGCGACCTTCCTCCGAGTTAATTAATACGTCCTGCAGCGGATGATAATTTCTTTTTTACAATCAAGATCAAATACAAAACATGTGCACTGCTGGCATTTCATGTTGCTGAGGTCGATAATAGTATAGTGACAAGACCTACAGAATTTGTCCGGTTCGGGCTGTTTTTTTTTACCTTCTGGCCGACCTACTTCAATGGAATATTTGCTCCAGTAACACACACACCACCCCACACACAACACCCCACACACACACACACACACACACACACCAACACAACAACCACACACATAACACCACACACAACACACACACAACTACAACCACACACAACAACACACAACAACACACACGACAACGACACACACAACAATCTATCTATCGCCCTTACTCTATCAATCTATCGCCGTAACTCTATCTATCGCCCTCACCCTATCTATCTATTGCCCTCACTCTATCTATCTATCTATCGCCCTCACTCTATCTAGTGCCCTCACTCTATATATCGCAAAAGAACAGCATCACTCACGAGAGACAAGGGCACTGAAGACATCCAGAAATAGCGCCTTGCAGTCTCTAATGAAATTTCCAGGAAATAACGAGCTCCTTAAGGCGTATCAATCCGCTCAAAAATCCTTTAGGCAGGCAATACAAAAAGAGAAGCAACTCCAACAAAATGAATTCTGGTGCAAACTAATATGGGAGAGTAAAAATCGCAATGCAAGAAAATTCTGGGCCTTAATTAACCGGCATAACTCCAGCATGTCCAGCTCTGGGTCAGCCAACATTCAAGAAGCCAGTTGGTTTGCTTTTCTGTCAGATCACTTTAGGTCCTCAGAAGGAACAGAGCCTACAGATGCATGCGCTCCCAGGCTGACGCAAATAAGTCCGAGTAAGAGCTGGAGTAGATCTACTGGTTGCTTGGCCCCCTGTACCGACGATCTGCAGACCACTCAAGAAATGGTCACTAAAGTACTGTTAAAAGGAAGATCGGACGGAGCCCCGGGTCCCAATGGCCTACCACAGAACTTATTTAAATCAAACATAGCATTTTGGTCGGGCCATCTAACCAACCTTTTTAACTACTCCCTCAGAACCTCAATCATACCGGACTCTTGGCGTGGTGCAATAATCCACCCAATTTATAAATCAGGTCCCCACTCATCACCAAACAACTACAGACTAATTGCTCTCTTGGACATTGAGGCTAAGCATTATGCAGGCATTCTCCTGAATGAGTTGAGAGCATGGGCGGATGACAACAACTTGATTCCAATGAACCAAACAGGCTTCACTGCCAAATCCGGGACTATGACCAATCTATTGACATTGTCCATAATTGTCGACAAAGTCTGTTTAACATCCAGGGCTGGTTTTTGTTGCTTTGTTGACTTTAAAGCTGCCTTCGACCGGGTTCCCAGAGCAGCCTTATGGGAAAAGTTAAAGAATTGGGGGATCCCACGAAAACGTCTGGAGGCAATTATTCAGTTACACTCAGGCACATGGGTCCAGGTGAAGTTGGGGTCCGGCACACATCTCTCTCGGAAAATCATGACAACCAGGGGTGTCAAACAGGGCTGTGTGCTGGCCCCACTTGTCTTTAATCTGTTTATAGCTGACTTGCCGACAGTTCTAGAAGAAACCAATAGTCACCCACCAAAGATGGGTGGTGTTCCTATAAGCAACCTGCTACGCTGACGATTTAGTGCTTTTCAGTCTTACACGTGTAGGTTTGCAAAGGCTTCTGGCTAAACTATACAACTACACCACTGTAAATCAATTAGAGGTTAACCTAAAGAAAACCCAAGTGGTTATCTTTGGAAGTTGGGGGAGGATGGTCGTATAACAACATGAGTATTGCAGTAGGAAGTACATACAAATACTTAGGGGTCAATCTTGATTTAAGGGGTAATTTTGCGAAACAGCGCATGGAGATATCTGCTAAAGCTGTGACCTTACAGGTGACCCTCTCCAAGCTCTCAAAAAAACTGTCAGGCCCCAGCTTAACACCTTTATTAGAGGTTATGAGAGCAAAAATTGGTCCGACACTGTCATACGGTATTGAGATTTTTAGGGGTAAACTAAACATGAACCTAAACCAATATGTGACTAAAATCTATAAAAAAAAGTCCTGAGCTTGCCCAAAAATGCCTCTGCTGCCCAGATCAGGCTAGAACTGGGCCTGGTAAACTATGAAGTCTCCAGCATTGGCACGTACGTAAAGCTTTGCCACAAACTCAGACAAGCAGACACAGGCTCATTAGAGTCACTAGTTTGGTTAGACATCACTGAGAAAAACCCAGGGGGCTCGTATGGTCGCCTTTTTAAAGATTCCATTCGAGAACTCTCCGCGGGTGACCTATGGGACCTCAACCCCAGTACGACAGCATTTAAAACTACCATTAAGAAATGTGTCAGAATGAGTTCCCTCATCATTGATAAATACCACCTTGCTAAACGCAGACATGCATGGGCTATTATGAATTCGTACGGGCGGTTAGCTCCCGCAACCTACCTGTCATGCACCTACTCCCTGCATCTAAAACTTAGTTTCATGGCCATTAGGCTTGGTGACTGGCAATTTTTAAAATATCTGCCAGGCTGGCGTCGTACGTCAGATGTATTATGGTGCAGAGGGTGCGGTAGGACTGCTGAAACACTGGAGCACGTGGTCTGTCTTTGCCCAGCACTCATGTCACAGCATAGACACAAATTAAAAGCAGAGTGGAACAGGCTGAGAATCCGGTCCTGCAGACAGGCAATCATCGCGGTCCTAAGCCCAGAAAACACAGTTTTAAATATAGGCCTCACAACCTACATACGCCTTGCATATCTCAATTTTACGCATGTACCCCTCTTGTCGGCAACAGCCTAAATCAAATTGCATCACTTTTAAGCTGCTAAAAAGTCTTTTTTTTTCCTTCTGTACTTTCTCATAATTTTCTGCTATTGAACTGTTGCTGCTATTTTTATCTGAACTTACTTTTCAGTTTTAAATATAGGCCTCACAACCTACATACGCCTTGCATATCTCAATTTTACGCATGTACCCCTCGTGTCGGCAACAGCCTAAATCAAATTTCATCACTTTTAAGCTGCTAAAAAGTCTTTTTTTTCCTTCTGTACTTTCTCATAATTTGCTGCTATTGAACTGTTGCTGCTATTTTTATCTGAACTTACTTTTTAAAAAACTCGCAATTATCTGTTGAATATTAGATCGGTTTACAAGTCCAACATTGCTAATCATCGGTACCACAACCTCCTTACCTTTTAAAGTTTGCTTAATGTCATGTGGACTGTTACAATAGGATGTTGCATAATGCAATGTGGAAAACCTGTACTTATCCACCGTTGTTTATTGATGTTTGTTTTTAGCTTTTTAATGTGTATTGCTGTTGGTGCTCATTTTAAGGATGTTATTTTATATCCAAATAAAGATATTTTCCAATGTCAAAAAACAGCATCACTCAGCAACACCACAGCATCACTCAGGGACACCACAACATCACTCACCACTACCACAGCATCACTCAGCTCAACTCCAGCATCACTCAGCACCACCACATCATCACTCAGCGCCACCACAACATCACTCCGCGCCATCACAGCATCAATCTGTGCAACCATTCAACAACAACTGGTTCAAATATGTTCTCTCAATGTTTCAAGCTTTATTACAAATGTCACAAAAAGATGTTAATATTTCACTTCTGTTCTTGGATTTTCGTCACAATAAAATACACTGAACATAATCTTCACAAAAGTTATTTACAAAAGTTTAAGCTATTGCCATTATAAATTACAATCACTTTTATTTAAGTATTAATTATTTTAAAAAATTAAAAGCCATTGTTATTTGTAATATCAATTCATCTAAGTCACGTAAATACAAAACATGTTGCATTACAAATGCTATAGGTGTCACATTTGCGAAAGTTATAACTATTGGCATTGTAAATGACAAAGCTATTAATTTAGCTATTTTCAAAACCAACACATAAATAAAAAAAAATTTATTTACAAGACCAATAGCTCAAACTTTCATAATGCGAGACCTATTGCATTCCAAATGCTTGTTCTCAGTGGGGCAGTACGGTGTTCAGTGGGGGAGAGGATGTGGCACTATGGTCAGAGCTGCTGAATTTGGAACTGGGAACCAGGTTTAGCCTTAATAACCAGTCCACCAGACCACTCTCCTGCGAAAGCACAATCACATGCTAGACCTTAGAAGGCTTCGCAACACCTTAGAAGTCCTGGTGTATTCGCACCAGCAGGTGGACCCTAGCATGACACGTGTAGGTTAACCTTCAAGGCTTGTCCACCACTATCCATACTGAAGTTCACCTCCAGTCTTGCGGTCAGGCCTATCAAGCAGCACACCCTAGAGCAACAGTGACCCTGTCACTGAGGTCACAGGACCCTTGAGAAGGGCCAGCTCTACGGCGGTGCAACCAGTGTGACCGCACCGGGTGCTGACTTTAGGTGAAGGCATCATGTTTGCAAGTATATTATGGTTTTAAAACGCTTGCTGCCTCCTTCCTGGCCTCCAGCAATTTTCAGCAACAATAAAAATGTCATGATGACTCTGGTGATTAATGTTCTTCCTAGAGAGAGATCAGAATTTTGTCTAGTGGAAGTTTTGACTCATGGAAAGGTAGCTCAGAGGGTTAATGTACCGGCTGCAAAGAACATGCGCCATGCAGATCACAAAGTGCACATAATGTAAATAGGTCAGTGGGCTACTGCTTTTGTCAGAGAGATCCTTTTATTACTTACAGTTTAGAAGTTAAAATCCTAACTTAGAACAGTGAGCTATTTAACTGTCATCTAAGAGCTGCATACAAACTACAAGGTATAAATTAGAGCACTATGTCCCCCCCCCAGTCTTTGATTATCCTAATGTCCCAAAAGGTGTTCTTTTGGACAGACATCAATTCTGATTATTAAGGAGAACCCCCAATCATGGTATTACGTTTTAAATTACGGGTATTGTGTTTCTCCAGACCAATCACTATAAAACTATACGGGCTACTATTATGCTTGTCATGTGACTCCTACACCTTGTAGTCCTTAGTCTTATGTAACATTTTCTATACAGTGAATTACACACATATTGACTGTCTCTGTGTAATGTGTGTGATGTAAAGTGCTCTGACACCCTACAATGGTATGAGTGGCGCTGTAAATCAAATTAAATGCATCTGAGAGAGAGTGGTTATGGAAACTTGGGGGGCACAGTTAAAGGGTGGTAGTGAGGGAATCAATGGCAGAGGTGGTCATTGGGGGGCACTAACTAACATTAATGCACAGGACACCACCAGTGCTATGGCTGGCCCTGCCCTTGAGGCCAGTCTGCATCACCCATAGATACCTCTATTACCTTGTTTCAGCAGTAGTAGCTGCAACTCACCAGGGATTGGCAATTCAGGATTTGCACGCACACCAAATTAAGTTCGCAAGCTTACAGTCACCCGGCTTCATTCACAAGCACTTTAACATGTGCTGCCTGCTGTGGGGCCACTGGAATTAATTATGCAGCAAAGGATGACAACATTATGCCGTAGTGTTGACTAAATTATGCATTAAAAAAAAGGCTGCAGCGTAATGCAGTATATTTTCAGATATTTTATTATTTTGACGTGTGTACACATGCTAACAGTCTCTGGTATGAGTTTGCCTTATTAGTACCAGTGTAACATACAAACACAGCAGTGAGAAAGGTGATCAGTCAACCTTTACAATAAGCCGTCCACTCCGCAGCAACACAAGTCACATTTTATATTAACTTTTGATATGTTTGAGCTACGGACAATTTATTAGTTTACACGAGGAAACAGAATCGTGTATGCTTTTCTAGGGTAAGCTCCCCTTTGGTTAGTTTCCGGTTCAGTGCACTCTGGTTGATTACAGGTTGATCAAATAACATACAGCACAATGGGTATTCTTGTGTTTTTAGTTCAATCCACCTCACTCAATCATCTTCTTTAAGGTGCGGGCAAGAGGGATCGACCATGTAGAAACAGTAGAAACACCCACGGAAATGTGGTTATAATGCAATTTATTTGATAGCAGCAGTAATTTAATTAATAACAGGACGATTATAAACGCATTAGAGATACTGGATAACAGTATATTTTCAGTCTGTTACATACATTCGAAGAGTAAACAGTAGTCAGCATGAGTGCAGCCAACTAAGATGGAATCCTATGTCCCTTGGAGGGATGCCAGAGAGACCCACTCTTACCTTGCACACAACTGGAGATCGACGGATAATTCTTGACTGACCCAGTGAAATGTCGAGTCACAGCTTTTTATAGCTAATAAGTGGCAATCATTCTTTTTGACTCAATGCATTTAACCATCCAAGCTTCAAACTCTAGTGCGTGGTTGTATTACAATTTGTACAGGGTTCTTGCTACAATGTACACACCTTTTTGTGTGAGGGTGTCCCGTCCTCCAGTGAATGCTCCCGAGCTCTGGCGGACAATCTAGGGGAAGAAAACTAGGGCAGTTTATTATGCCTTTACTCAAAATCCTTGGTAGAGTATATGTTAGCAAAAGTGCCACGTTTAAAATGCTCCAAGAATCTGCAACAAATCCTCACAATTACAACATTATCAACAAAACTAGGCTGACCCTCATGTGACATTGAGAGTCTGGTGCAGTATCCACGTCTTTGTGTGCTTTGTCTGTCTAGTGCATTGATAACAAGATGGAGTGGACCTCGCCACGTGCAGCGTTTGCTTCCAGCAGCTGTCAAATAATGCCATGTGTAATTATCAAATGAAGAGTGTAACAATCACAAAATGTGTTTGCCTTACAATTGTGCTGTCAGACTCCCTCATTTGTTCGTTCCTGAAGCAGATTACTAACCAAATTGTGATGCACTTATAATGAGAAAATGCCATGAGAGTTAGTCGTTAGCCTCTGCTCCCCTTTTACATTTGACATTTCAGAATCAGAAAATCCTAGTCATGGATCCTATAATTTGAGACATTCATAATAGTATTTGCCATCACGGACGATGCAGAAAAAAAGGCTATTGGTGCACTTTGTAGGCCTTCACATGAATAATAATTGAATGTGTAGATAGATGGAGATACAGATTCTTATGACAAGCTGAAAGGCAGGTAGTCTCAAAACTTCATGTCAATCAAAACATGGCGCATAAGAGATACATCTTTGACTCAATAAGCCAAGACCATTGAGAATCCATGGACAGTACTGTTGGGTGCTTGAAAGTCAAATCCATGAATGCAGCTTCAGTAAGTATGGAAGTCGCACTGGTGCAAACACACTTGATTACGGTTATTAAAGCATAGCTCAGACAATTTGAGACTTACTCACAAAGCATGAGAGACCATGGGAAGGAGCGATCAAAGTGCAACACCACCCAGAGCATCATGGTAAAAGGGTTAGACCAACGGTCTCCAACCTTTTCTGTAGTTAAAGCTTCTTCTGATCAGTAAAAATCATTGTGAGCTACTGAAGTCTAAGCAAATCGTGCATTGACACCAGACACCCCATGCCAAACTTCATTGGCTTTAAGCCTAATGTGCATAGAGCCAGAGACTATGGTTTGAACAAAATGAACAAGTTACTTACCTTCAGTAACGCCATATCCGGTAGAGACTCTATATAGCAGCAGATTCCTTACTTTGAATATTTCCAGGTGTCAGCCTTGATCCGGAAAATTTTCAAGCAATGCCCCTGCATGCCGGTAGGTTGCTCCATTGGGCTCCGCATCAGTGTCCTTGTCTGAAGTGACAAACGCGGTACCTTTATACGTGCAGTGCCGGCACGCTGACATTTCATGACAGTAGTGCGGAACCACGATGAGATCTGACCAAGACTAGGGGCCAGATGTAGGTGGCCCAATACCGGTCGGTAACGGTCGAAATTACCAAATTTCGGCCGTTACCGACTGGTATTGGGCATTTGGGATGTAGGTGGCCTAAATTGCAAATTAGGTAATTTACCGATTCGGTATTTTAAGGAATCGGTAAATTACTGATTCCTTAAAAAACCGAATCGGTAAATTACCGAATTTGCAATGTAGGGAGCACTCAAATAAGTGCATTTCCCATTTTAGGATTCGTTATTTACCACCAACTCTAAGTTGGTGGTAAATAAGGAATACCTTTGAAAATGCAAATCAGTGCATTTTCAAAGGTGCCATGTGGCAGACATACATGCCCTTAGGGCATGTATGTGTACCACAGGTGCACCCATACCAAATTGAGGGGTGCAACAGGGTGTCAAAGTGACACCCTGCCACCCTTCAATGTTTTCCCCCTTTTACTGAATCGGTATTTACCGATTCGGCAATTGCCATTCATTCCTATGGGCCACCAGGCCCATAGGAATGAATGGCAATTACCGAATCAGTAAATACTGATTCGGTAATTACCGAATCTTACCGATTCAGTAATTTTTAACGAAAAATTACCTACATCCTATTTACCTATTCTTAAATACCGAATTGGTAAAATTCAGTATTTAAGAATAGGTAAATTGAGATTACCTACATCTGGCCCTAAGGGCCTTAAAAGGGTGTCCCTTACTCATGAATTTGTTCACAGAGCAGGGAGGATGGTAGGGTTGGTAAGTATTCTGCGGCTAGATAGACTCTCTACCAGATAAGGCATTACCGAAGTACATTGAATAGATACCCAAGTAATACCTCCAATTAGGTGGGTCTGTGAACTCAATTAAATCAAGAAGTCCTGCAAGACTGAATGGGTGAATTGCACATCACGATGGACCTAACTGTCAAGGCAGTAATGATTTGTGAACGTGACCAGTGATACCCACTTTGCTGCCTGACAGTTGTCCAGGAGAGGAATGCCTCGCACTAACATACTGGTCAAAGTTTTGGTTCTGGTAGAGTGAACACTCAAACCCTTAAACGGTTGTTTCTTGGCCAATGCATTGCAGATCTTAATGCACAGAGTAATCCATTGTGAGATGGTTCTCTTCTGGACAGCTTTCCCTTTCTTTTCCCCCACATAACCCATGAAAAGTTGATTGGAACTCTCCTGTGTGGACAAGGTAGAATGACAGCGCTCGTTTTGGGTCAAGACAGTGGAGTCTCTCCTCTTCTTTGGAAGGGTGAGGTGGGGCAAAGAAAGTAAGTAGGAGGATGCTATGACCTACATGAAATTGAGTCACAATCTTCAGAAGGAATAAGACACGAGTTCGGAGAACCAGCTTGTCCGAGTAAAAGGTTGTGTATGGAGGGTGCGCAGAGATCGCTTGCTGTTCGCTTACCCTCCTGGCCAATGTTATGGCCACTAAAAAGGAAGTTTTGATGGTCAATAGCCTAAGAGGGCATGTATGTAAAGGCTCAAATAGTGAACACATAAGAAAGGTGAGGACCAGGTTATGGTCCGACTGAGGAATAATGAAGGGCGTAGGTGCAAACATATGTTGCAGACCTTTAAGGAGACTAGCCACACCGGTAACTGAAAAAGCCATTGAATCCTATGGGCCTTGAAGCCCATAGGAATCAATGGCAAATACCGATTCGGTCAGTGAAGAAGGGTCAATCGTTTATTAAACAAAATACTCTATAGAGGAGCCTCTCCGACCTTCACCCATCAGGTACGCAGAGAAGACTGCTGGCTTACAGTCAAAACCAATCAAATATACTTTCAGTTCAACACATGAAGTCAGCGTAAATAGAAAAATACCTTCGGTGCTACTGAACGGCGTGGAGCATGGCGACTCGGATAAATCAACATTGAGCGTATTGATATAAAACAACTACATGAATAATATATGAAAAGAAAACATGACATGAAGAGATCTCCAACTACTAAAAGCCAATAAATAAAAGATATTACCTGAGGAAGCCATATTGCCCGTATAAATTTGAGAAGACTCCTAGAGAAGTTTTGCCATTCAGTACCGGATACTCTCATTTATAAACATAAGGATTTAAGGACTGTTTCGTATACACGGAAGAGTTAGAAAACCCCTTTTTTCAATACTGAACTCCATAATTTGTGCAGCGCCCTTGATTCATAAGATACCCTGTATCCACAATTGTAGGATGATAAATTCTGTTGGTCCTGAGGAAGGTGGTATCAATCCACCGAAACGCGTTGACCTGGCGTTTTAAGTCACTGGCATCATCTGGACTACCTCTATCGCAGAAATTAGATGTTTAGTGTAGTATGTTTTGTGGGATGTATGAATAGAGAGTGATGGTTGAATGATGTGTGGTTATCAGGGTTCACCTAAATGATTTGTCGGTTCTTAAAAACTTGAATAATGTATTGCATTTTTTAATGTTTATAAAAATTGTGAAATTAATTTTGATATAGTGAAAGTAATTAACCCAAAAAAAAGGAAAAGAATGTGTTCATAAAAAATAAAGAAAATAATGAAAATGATATAAAATCACGTTATCTGTGCTGATTTAGAAAGTTTTCTTCACTTTGAAATGCATTTAGAACAATGTCAAATATAAAAGCATAAGGCCATAGGGGAATTTCTCGTGTTATTGTCAGCGTAAATGGAAAAATACCACTAGGCCCTTGGGTTCCAAGGAAGGACCATATATGGCACACATGATTGGTTCAAAGCTTTACTATTTATTACTGGGAAGGTCAGTAGGGGTGACTCCCTTTCATCCTGGTGCCCAGGAGTGTAGGAACGGCGCCTCCAGGAATGCGCTTATCGCACCCAAAGCCAGATGCGACCTTGAGTCCCAGGACAGAGGGAAAACAGTTTACCTTGAGCTGCTTTGAGTAACTCAAATGAACTGGGATTTGACAGCTACTAGAGAATAACACGTGATCACAGCTTGTGCCCTGACACAGAGGAAAGAAGATGGCGTCTGTATGGTTCTCGGCCTGCTCTATTAGTATGGAACATAACGAGAAGATAAACCTTTTCCTACCGGCTAAAGGATATATGGGTTATGTTGCGTGCATATTAAGCAGAGAGGATATATAGATACATCATGCTAACACAATATATATATGTCCGATATTCCCCGTGTTTGCAAAATCAAATTGTTTTCCCTCAGAACGGCCCTTTTAGCATGATGTAGCTAACTAAAATCGTTCAGTCCTCAAATATCCCTTCATCAATCTGCATTATACCCTTTTTATCTTGCTGAACTAATTGGGCTTTTGCCGCCGCTGGGGAAGGACCGCCAAATAGGGGGTGAGTTTAGTAGCACAGTAAGAGCAACATGCGGGCCCACATTGTATGCAGAGGCAACAGGTGAATATGACACCAGCTATACCTGCCAGCACCATCAGAATCTTCCATTCCCAAGTGGACAACAGACCCCAGACCCAACCAGAGAGGGACCAGGTACCAGTTTCTGCATGTACTTCAGACGCCAATAGATGTAACTTTTGAATGGCCAAACAAACAGAGGGGGCGGAGTCAGGGATATATACGCAACAGGAACTGACGATTACGCGGCATGCTCCTCCTCGATCAGCCAAGATAACATCTAAAACCATATGATTCTGAAGCAAAACAAGTCTCGTCGCTTGAAGCTCTACAGTTAAATTAGTCTATGCCCACAGTAGTGTTAATCACCCTTTCAACTACTCTGGACAAACGCCGTACCTCCTTGCTGGTGAATATGGGTCCCCAAATAGGAAATACTCCCTTCACAATGTCAATGAAATGCTATTCAGGGGTATCTGTTTGCTCAATGTCAGTGGTATCTATCTCTCTTCTATTCCTGGTAAGTGGCAGGCTTCGTTTGTCTAATCGATGATCCTTGTGATAATTAGAAGGGGCTATATAAACTGGAGGGTACAAGAAAGACAGGTAACAACAGCCGCGGGGAAGCCAATCACAGGTATTTTCTCCACAAATGAAATATACATTAGGGGGAGTCAACAATGGGGGACTACTAAAGGTATGTAACCGATAGGTATAATTGCATCGACTTTCCCCTACCGAGATGTACCCTGCTCCCTGAACACAAAATGCAGAGGTACTATTTACTATAGATACTGGAATTGCCCTATTATCTGTAACATTTCTTTCCTTGAGTTGTTGAAAATACTGGGTGAAGTTGAACTCTGCAAAATCCAAAATTTCATTCTTTAACCAGGTGATGTTTTCATGTGTCATATACATATTCATACACGCATTCGGATCAAGGATCCCTCCCATCATTTCCCTCTGAGTCAAATCCTTGGTGTGTTTCTATATATGCTAGAATCATCTCATAATCTTTCTCCGAATATCTTTGAGTATCTACTGTATAATGCATATACATCATAGAGAGTAATTTGAACCAAGCTTCACAACTTCCTAAATAAGACAAGGGTAAACATATAAATAAATCGTGCTTGTGCATAACAGAGGGCAGAAGGCCACATACCCAACAATTCGTAGTATTGGTAGCACTGTGTGTTTGATGAAGCATTTCAACAAATAATTTTTTTGTGTAAGTCTGACGGTGCCTCTCCTTATGTGGGGCCAAGGTATAAAATACATGTTCCGGAGGCGGGGCAGTGGTTCCTAAAACAGTATGCATGGGTGGCGAAATTCTAAATATATAAACACTCCCATTAATATTATTAACAAAGTCGTTATAATGACCACAAATGCGACTTTAACACGTTGGGTCCAACTAGAAAAGAGAGGCATATTTACAGGGAAGTGACGTGGTGCAAAAGGACGCTCCTCTTCGGGGACAAAACAAGCAAAAGGGTACATGCTAGCTAAAAGTCCAAAAATAAACTTGGGCAATGCAGTCCAACTTGCCAGAGGGTGCTTCTTTCCTGTCCGTCTAGAGCCTCACAGGCAGGCTCCTATCGTTCATCACAAATAAGATCAAGCAACTTCTCACGTTGGAGTTATTTTTCCACACAGCCCTTGAAGAAAACACAACCTGGGCCCTTTAAACAAACAAATTGAGTCTTTCTTTCTGAACAGAGCAAGCGAATGCTCAAGGCTCTCAGCGCGTTCAGCCAAATGTCTCGCTCAGTACCCCAGAAGTGTATCTAACAAACCCTAGTACTCAAGTCTCTCCCTATCTCCTACCATCTTCACCTGGGGTACCGTGGTGTCTTCTGGGCCGCAGATTGTATCGAACATGGCCAGGCGTTTCCTGATCAGGGAACAAAACAGAGTATGGCGAATCTGTTGCAACAGGGATACTACGAGCCTCTCGTTCAACTAAAGGTGCAACATAATCTATGGCAATCACTTGTGCAGATGACAAAACCCCTTCCGAGCCCGGTGCTCCTTCTCCTTGCCCTTCTCCAACTTCCTAGGCATCATTCAGAAATAATTAGTCCGTATTTACAAGCTATGTATGACGAGGCCTACCATGCCAAAATATTGCCCCCGACCCTCCGCGAAGCGCTCATAGTGGCTTTGTTAAAACCAGACAAGAACCCGGAGACGGCTGACTCTTACAGACCAGTCTCATTGATAAATACGGACGCCAAAATCTTGGCTAAGATAATTACGACCAGGCTGCAGCCACTTATGACCACTATTATATTGCCCGACCAATCGGGATTCATTCCGTCCAGATCAACAGCCTATAATTTGCGAACCATCTTTGCACTACTACATCAGCTGAACCCGGAGCTAGAGGCAGTGGCGGTCCTATTAGACGCAGCCAAAGCCTTTGATTCAATTGAATGGATCTATCTCTTTACTATTCTCCAACGAATTGGCCTTCCCCCCATGTTGATAAATTGGATCAAACTCCTTTATGTAGACCCTGTTGCCCGTATAAAAGTAAATAAACATGTTTCAGGTACCATACAGATACGGAGAGGCACCCGGCAGGGATGTCCCCTGTCCCCTGTGCTGTTTGCTATTGCTTTAGATCCCCTGGCCTGTAAGATACGCCAGAAATACGCTAATACAGCATTGGGCTTTGCTTAACAACCTATCAGCATATCGCTATATGCTGATGATATGGTACTTTATATTAGAAACCCTGAAGTAAACCTATCTCCGATAATACGAGAATACATAAAATTTGGACACCAATCTGGCCTGCAGATAAATTGGGCCAAGTCTGCTGTAATATCCCTGATGTCATGCACAAGTGCACCCCAGATGGAGTTTCCTCTGGTGTGGGAGGAGGAACCCATAAAATATTTAGGTATTTGGATACACCGGGATTCAGAATTGGTCAATAGATGCAACTATGGTATGGTGATTGATAAGATAGAGGCACAAATTGACCGTTAGATGACACTACCATTATCCCTAGCTGATAGAATATCCCTTATTAAGATGGTGATACTGCCTAAGTTGTTGTATCTATTCACCAATATTCCTATACCACCGCCGGCCCCAATATTTGCTTGATTACGCTCCACTTTGAACAAGCTGATATGGGGCGGTAAGCAGGTACGAATAAGTCTACATACCATGACCTTACCGTACGCCTCAGGCGGTTTTACTGTGCACATCTATTCCTGTATTACAGGTGCGCTCAAGCACAATATGCGTATTATTGGTTCCATCCCGTACGATATTTACCACATCTAGCAGAAGAAGATGGTGACGCCCATCCCATTGACTTGACGCACATCTTACCATATAGACGCCCCCATTTAACTAAGAATGAAATCAACACAGTACGCACCACATCCATGGCATGGGCTCGTATGGGCCAGTTAACGGGCAAACTACCACTGTACGCGCCGAACCTGCCTCTGGCACAACACCCCAGCTTATCAGTAATGCAGGAAAAGTTAGCATGGGGCTGTTGGAACAGGTGGGCATTACAGTGATGCGGGACTTATATCCGAATGGACAGTTCCTCACACAGACCGACCTGGCATTTATGAGCAACCAGACGTTATTATTTAAATTTGCATATTATAGGCTGCGTGCAGCGTTTAAAGAACTATACCCCATGTTTCCGGCGGAACCTCCTACCTTTGAAGCCCTTCAGTTCTTAATCACAGCCCCTAATAATGCTCACATGGTAGCAATACTATACACAATTTTACAGAGGGAAATAGGCACTACTGCGCAAAAGGCGCATGATAGGTGGAATGTAATATTAACCACACCTTTATCTGAGGCAGAATGGCAAGCCTTCTGTGCACTGACAGAACTCCTAACGCCCAACAGGAACCTACGTTTAATACATTTTAAATATTTGCACCAAATTTATCATCCCACACTAAATTTACATAAACAAAGATTTCGCACGGATGCACAATGCAAACGCTACAAGACGAATTAAGCTGATTTTATGCACCTAGCATGGAACTGTGAAAAAGTACAACTCTACTGGGAGAAAGTAGTTCAGCATTTAAATGCGATCATAAATGGTACATTGATTTGCACGCCACGGTTATGCCTACTAGGCCACATAAATCATTTGAAATCTATCAGGAAAAAACTAGTTGCTCTAATGTTACTTTTAGCGAAGAGTCGCCATTCATTGGGATAGTAAGAAAGGACCTACCGCACCACAGTGGCTCTTAGACGCCATTTACTGTAAAGATAATTTCCAAATATATGCAGAGGAACTGCCCGCAACTGCTTAACCATCTGACTTTTGGGAACCACTGACCATCTATTTACGGGAACACCCTGACCTTCTTACAAGTGCTATATGATTGCTCTTTGAAAAATCATTGTGTGTCATTGCTGATATGCTTTATTGAGGTACATGATGTTACTGGGAAGGATGTTATGCGTTGTTCATTATACACATGTGATGTAATGCAAGATCGTCATGAAACTGTCTATGACTGTGATTAATGTAATGTAAGGGACAATGTTATAAATAAAACTTTAAAAAAAAAAAAATCCTAGGCATCAGAAAAAGGAACAAAGCGAGGGGCTCGTTCACTTTCCTGGGTCAAAACGCCTTCCTGGTTTCTCTGATCATAAGGAAGCGGGAGGTGCAGTTTCTTCACGTGCGAGACATGGATCCAATGTCTCTTGCCGTTTACCTCAACCGCCGTCCGCGTGGCCAGTAGAATCTGAAAGGGCTCGGACCAACGAGGGTCCAGACTGGATTTCCGCTGTTAATTGCTGACCAGAACCCACTGTCCTGGTTCCAAACGATGTCCGGGACCCTCCGGCAGGGGCTGCAAAACTGCTGAAACCTGTTGATGAATAGAACGAAGATCTTTAGTCAGGGCATACAGATAATCTGTCATCATAGGGTATTCAATATCACGAAACGTTCTGGGTCTTGGGACGCCCCAAACATTGTCCGGGTGCCCAAAAATCACCTCTTAGGGAGATAAGCCAGAACGAGAATGTGGGGTAACTCGTATTGAGATCAGTGTTAGTGGTAGGGCATCTGGCCACCTTAACCCAGTACTTTCTTGAATCTTTGCCAGTTTAAGTTTCATTATTCCATTATACTTCTCGACCAGTCCAGCAGACTGAGGGTGTCGAGCCGCATGACATTTCTGCTTAATTTGTAACCCATTACAAACATGACTGATAAGATCTGCATTAAAGTGCTCCCCGTTATCACTCCAGATCACCCAAGGCAATCCATAGCTTGGGAAGTACTCTTTTATCAGAGCCTTTGCTGTTGCCAGAGCAGTGTTTTCTTTGGTAGGGTAGGCCTCCACCCATTTACTGAAGGCACACACCACGACCAGGACATACTTTAGATTATTCAAACGCTCCAGCTGGATATAATCCATTTGGAGCACCTCAAAAAGCAAAGATGGTGGTGCAAAATTTCCACTCAGTACAGGTTCCCTACCTCCAGGATTATGTTGTAAACAAACCATGCAATATTGCACCAAATGAGCAGCAGTTCTTGGGATGTTAGGATTATTTCACACAGGATCTAAAAGTGCACAAATACCCTTTGCCCCAATATGTGCTGAACTGTGTGCCATGGTCACTATGGCGTTCACTAATGCATTGGGCAACAACCATCGTTGTTTCTCAGATAAATCAATCCAACAATCATTTGCATCTAATTTTCCCACTTCCTTCTCCCAGTGAGCCAGTTCAGCGGGGGTAGCTTCTTTCTGTATTTCTCGGACACTCTCCATTGTATTGTCAAACATGTCCGTCTCCACCACCCACCTACAGAAGTAGTTACGAATATTGAGGTCATTTTGGATTTTGCAGTTTCTTTAGCAATCTGATCAGCAAACGCATTACCTTCACCTACTGTATCCACCACTGTCTTATGTGCACTGCATTTAACTACGGCCACCATTTCTGGTAACGTTAATGCTGTCAGTAATCGTAAAATCAAAGGGCCATGTTGTATTCTCTGACCCTGGGAAGTGAGAAAACCCCTTTCCGCCCATAGTCGGCCAAAGCTATGAGCCATGCCGAAAGAGTATTGTCTGTCCGTATAAATATTAACTCTCAATCATTCACTTAATTCACAGGCCCGAAGCAATGCCACTAATTCAGCGGCCTGTGCTGACTGATAGGGTACTCGAGAAGCCACAACCACAGTGCGTAAAGAGGTTATCGCATATGCAGCAGTTGTCGTGCCATCTGGTAACTTGAAACAAGAGCCATCGACATACAATTCCCCTTGATGGTCAGATGGAGGAATGTCTGTAAAATCTACCCGTCCCTTCGTCCCTTCCTCCGTCCGAAATATACAATCATGTACATCATTGTTTTTCTCTTCCGAAGAGAGGGGTAGTAACGTGGCAGGATTCAGAGTGGCACAACGTTTAATTGTAATGTGGGGAGCAAATAAAGTCAATTCGTAACCTGTAAGACGCGCATTCGTAAGGTGCTCGGTCTTCGTTTTGTTCAGTAATGTATCGGTACCATCACTGTGAGGTCAGTGTTCAGAACTAGCCCTTCCAACTGTCGAATGGCCACCACAACCGCAGCAGTGGCCCTTAAACAGCTAGGAAGCGCTCTGGCGACGTTATCCAACACTGCCGAGAAATAGGCACAAGGTCTCTGCTTACCACTAAATCCTTGTATCAACACAGAAAGCGAGCAACCATCCACCTCGTGTACGTAAAGCACAAAAGGTTTTTGGTAATCAGGAGTACCCAAGACGGGCGCAGAGCAAACCGTAGATTTCAAAGAATCAAAAGCTTTCTGACATTCATCAGTCCAGGTTAGAGGTTCATGCACATCTTCAGTGGTTAAGTACAGGAGAGGTTTAGTAAGAAGAGAAAAATTAGGAATCCACTGGCGACAGTAAGAAGTTATGCAGAGAAATGTACGAACATCATGCGGTGTACGAGGTACAGACACATTAAAAATAGTAGTCACATGCTCAGGGGTTAGTCTCCTCCCCTCTTTCGGCAGTAGATGACCGAGGTAGGTCACCTCCTGTCGACAATATTGAAATTTGGAAAGATAAACTTTATTACCATTAGCCGCCAAATGAGACAATAATTTAACAGTGGCTGCTTTACATCCTTCTTCAGTGTCAGAAGCCACCAACAGATCGTCGACATATTGCAAGAGCACATTACCGGGAGGCAAGGTCAAATCATCTAATAATGCTTTCAGAGCCTGACTATAAACACTAGGACTGAGACCAGATAAGGAGAAGCCGAAAATATGACGGCTATCAGGGTGAATCGGAATGCTAAAGAAAGCATTCTTTAAATCAATAACGGAAAATATTTAGCAGTGGGAGGACTCATCGTGAGGATAGTAGTGATGTCAGAAACCACAGGGTATTGCAGCACCACTATCTTGTTAGTTTCTCGCAGCTCAATTACAAAGCGGTAAGTATCAACATGGTCAGAATCGCTCCCAACAGGGGCCTTTTTCAAAATCGGTAAAATGGGACTGTTGCATATTTTGGCAGCCGTTTCCTCCACCACACCTTTTTCGATCAAATCTTGTATGATGGAGAGCAGAGCTTTCTCGCCTGCTGGAAAAATCTTGTATTGAGGTATCCGCGGTAAACGAGCATTTTGTTTCAAAGTAATAGAAACGAGTGGAATCCTCCTTTGGCTCACAGTGTTGCTGGGATAGCAGCAAACTCAGGAGGGAGGGCTTCATTTTTAGCAAAACACTGCAAAGTATGTTTACAAGGGATTGTATAGTCAGATAAACACCATCAGGGGAACAATGAATCTGGGCATGCAATTTCTTCAACAGATCCAATCCTAATAGATTCTCACCACAATGTGAAGTCAACAGGAACGGAGAGTCCACTGTAACCGGACCAATTGTAAACAGAATAGGTTAGAAATGGGGCTCACCACCGAAATTCCAGAAAATCCCACCGAAACATTATTCTGCCCGGACAGAGCAGCCCCTGGGACCAGAGAACGAGAAATGGAACTATTCATCGCACCCGTATCAACTAAAAAGTTTTCAGATGTCCCCATCAGCCGCCCTTGCACATAAGGACCTTGCCGATCAACAGGAACTGACACTTGGCCCCCACTCTGTCCTTGGCTGTCCTATGTGTAAGCATACCCGTCGGTCCCATCAATCACACAGTCTTTGTTATAGTACTGCCTACCTCTCAGATTATCGAAATAATTCTTCTCAGATTCGCCGTGCGTTGTCTCCTCTCTCCGCATATCACTCTGATCCACACCACCTCGACCTCTTCCTCTTATTGCCCCATTCTGAGCCAGCAACAATGGACACTGAGATCGCCAATGGCCTTCCTGTTTACAGTAAGAGCACTGGTCTATTCCCAAAGCAACAGCTGGTCCTCCGCCTCGTCCAGTTCCTGCCCCCCTCGGGACAAACCCTCTACCGTCTCTCTCTCTACCTCGTCCCCTAATGACTTGCTGTAACAACACTTGTGTCTTAAGATCCTTTGTTTTCTTTTCCGACTTATCCTTACTCTCATTTTCCCTATGTTCGTAGTACTGAGCCATAGTCAGTATAACCGAAGGTGTAGAAGTGGTCCAAGTACTCACAGAGGCTTGTAGCCACGCGGAGACTTCCGGTAACAGAATGGTAATGAAATGATTAACGAATAATCGTATACCACCCTCCACTGACAAATCTTGCCCACTAAAGTCGATAAATACACCCTCAAATCTAGTGAAGAAATCCAAAACACTTTCGTCCTTCTTCTGCTTACACGCTGTCAATTTGTCCCAATCTACCTAACGGGGTGGAATTAAGGAATGCATGTAGGTAATAATCCGACCCGGTAAAGCCAATAGTTCAGGTTTCGGTTTATCACCAGGCTTTCGATCCTTATCCCAATCTTTAATCTGATCCCAAGTCCCGCCCAACTCTGCGGCATGGACCTGGTCATGCACCTGACGCCACACGTCAACGGGGACTAGTAACCCAAAAAATAGCTCTATGTCAGCTAGGGTCATAACAGCTGAGGAGGCCGCTTCTGTGAGCTCTTTATAGTAAGCCGAAGGGTTCTTTCGGGGGTCGGCGAGTTGTGACTTTAGTGAAAGGACTTCACTCCTTTTCTAAGTGGTATAAACCCATTGTTCTTGAAATCAAATGAGGTCTAGTTACTACATTCTGATCCTTCCTTAATTCCGGTATTTCAGGATGGAAGATAGGATGGACTTCCCGCATAGGGTGCTGGGAGTCCCAGGTTGGACATTTTAAGTGCATCCGCCCTCGATAATTCAATAAAACCTCGACGTTCCTGTACACTTCCTCTAATCCCAATTCAGACTCATGAGCCCAGTCCCGAATGTTATACATCACTTGTGGGGCCTTTCCTCCCGGGAAACACTGCTCCCATAGAGAAATAAGACGTATGGCCATGTGCTCCAGGGCATGCTGCTGCATAACGGGCTAATAATCTCGAAGTGTACTCCATACATCAGCTAAAGTATAAATAGGATTGCTCATCCACTGGGATGACTGATTCGAAATCGTCTGCTTTTCTTCTGGTCCTACAGCCGAATGAGTAAGCAATCTATGTGCGCCAAGATCCCCCAGAGCACGAGAGGGCGTAGGGTCAGCTAGAGTTGGGGTCGTGCTCGAAGACTGGGAAGCCCAAGCGGAAGTTGGGGGAGACAAAACAACTGTGGACATAGTTGGAGACGGCAACGCATCGGGTGATTAAGTAGCCAATTCAAATGCTGAGGGAGATAAAACAGAGGACGTTCCCTGAGGGATGGGGGAGAGGAAACAACAGGCGCAGAAGCTGTTGGAGCCAGAGCCGGAGTTAAAGGGACCGCAGGATATATGCGTTGGGGAAACATCCTTTACAACGCAACTTTTACCACGCAGTGCTATTACAACGCAGGTTTTACAGCGAAAACCATTACAACGCAATGCACTGGGGGGCACTCTAGGATAGGGAATAGATTTAATTTACTATCCAACACCTTCCCTAGTGTCCACGAGGACTGGAGTTGGAATAGTAAATTAAACTATTCACTATCCAGCACCCCAAAGCACTATGCGTTGTAATGGTATGCGTTGTGAAAACTGTGTTGTAACAGCATGCGTGGTAAAAGCATGCATTGTAACGTCATACATCCATGCGTTGTGGAGCATAAGGGGGAGGTGGACGCGCATCCAATAAATCATCTATTTCATCCTCTGGCTCAGTCCTAGTTACGTAGCTTTTATCCACCTGTAATCTAAATTGTCTATCTGTACAATCAATTCCCTTTTCAGTTTGAGCCTTATCGTAAGCTATGGCTTTCTGTGTAATCGTCTGACCTCCTTTCATTCTACATAACTTTGCCTCCCTGATGCGTCTACGCTTTGCTTTCTTCTGCCACATGTTTACAGAATCAAACATTGCCTGCCGACTTCGTTTAGAAAACAATCAATCCTGCAAGACATTTATCTTTTTCTCATCAAAAGACCCGGTTAAGGGCCATTGTAGTTCCACGTTGTCTTTAGTATATTTATGCCACAGCACATTAAACAGAATGGGTGAAATACCATGTTTGACATACATATCATAACTTGGGCTGCCCTCTGGCGGGGCAGGTTGACTTTCATCCAAACGTGAGCTTTTGCGGCGACAACAGCATCCAAAACATAATTTACTAAAACACGGCATAATAATGGTTGACAGTTAAATCTCATTCAATAACCAATCTTTCAAACATTGCCATGTTCACACACCCTCACCGTTGTCATTTATTCTCAGAATCAAACACGGACAAAACAATACATACATATAGACACCAAGAAAGAATTTTCAAAACGACATGTCTTTTTCCAAACAAAAGACTGGAGCCCGTCGACTCTCGTTCATGGAGAACTAATCAATTCAGATTCCAGATACCAAAATCAAGCAGTCCAAAGACTACCATGAGACCGTCGGACAGGTATTAACCACAGACTGTCCTACAGACCATCCCGAAGCCTTCCTGGTTCACCCTCGGTACTATTCTGACTAAGCCTGCTGGCTTAGCGTCGCTTCAGATGTGTCCCAAAGGCTACCCAGGTCCAACCACGGGCCTTTCTGAGACCAGTCCGGCCGGGTGTGCACCGCACAAGCCACACCAAGGCGTCCGATCGACGTCTCTATTATTCATAAAACAAGTCCGTGGAGCATCTACCCATGCAGCCACAATGCTGCCCCGTCAGACCCCCAAAGTTCTCCGTGGTACACCGTCCACCAAATCCAATACAGTTAACTGTTTCAAAAGCACTGCTCAACAGCACGTTCCGCAAGACATCAAAAACAATTCACTCACCTGGTGCACGCAGGTACAATTGGGTATTCTCCACTGCCAACTCCTGAAGACCAACACGGTCAGCTCCCAGGTTACGCCCGTAGGACTCCGGCGAAGGGTCACTAGCAGCTGGGGCTCCCTGATCGCGAAAGCGGAGTAAGTCAGAATTTTCAGTCAGTCCACCCACTCGACCAGAGCTCCCCTTTTCTTTGTCCTTTCTACCCGGTTACGGGAGGACGACCCTATCGCGGAGTCCTGGCGGATTCGCCAATTGATGTACAGTAAAAATTACATCTAAAAGGCTATTCCTACCACATAGCCCAATACCATTACCAAATAACCAGTCAGTTGGCAGTGAAGAAGGGTCAATCGTTTATTAAACAAAATGCACTATAGAAGAGCCTCTCCGACCTTCACCCATCAGGTGCGCAGAGAAGACTGCTGGCTTACAGTCAAAACCAAACATATATACTTCCAGTTCAACACATGAAGTCACCGTAAATGGAAAAATACCACTCGGCCCTTGGATTCCAAGGAAGGACCACATATGGCACACATGATTGGTTCAAAGCTTTACTATTTATTACTGGGAAGGTCAGTATGGGTGACTCCCTTTCGTCCTGGTGCCCGGGAGTGTAGGCACGGCGCCTCCAGGAATGCGCTTATTGCACCCAAAGCCAGATGCGTCATGCTAACACAATATATATATATATGTCCGATATAACCCGTGTATGCAAAATCTATTTTTTATCCCTCAGGTCACTGGGTCCACTAGACTCAAAAACCTGTAGTTTCAACATGTTGAGATGCAAATGTACACAACAGGTAAATATATTAATTGAACAGTACGTGCAAGACATAAGTAAACATAAAGTCAATCTAGTTAAAAGTAGAGATAAGTTCCTTATACCAGTTGCACATCTGAAATGGGTCTTCTCCCCAGCAGTCCTCAGACCTCTCCCAAACATCTCCCTCACCAGGCCTAACATAAAATAAGGCACTGGCTCTGATCTGGGAAGGATGTCCTCAGTCGGCGCCAGATGCAACATCAGATGAAACCCATCTTGTGCTGGCGATGGGGATGGCGCTTGCCTCTCGTGGTTTGAATCCAGCCTGTTTCTTGAGTGACATCTTCACACCAGGAAATAGAATATCACAAAAAAGATTGACCAAAGGTCAAATAAGGCCAGTTAAAAAGTGACTGGGGGTAGCTTAATCCAGATCAGCACTATCTGGTGTGGAAAGGAAAGAACTGCACTCCGTGCACATCTATAGGTACTGCAATCGTTACTTCAGGTGCGGACTCCAATGCAGAGCCATATAACACCACCTACTGGCATGCAGGGGTACTGCTCAAAAATCTTCCAGATCCATTCGGACGCCTGTGGATATTCAAAGGTAAGGAATCTGCAGCTTTAAGTCTCAATCAGATACTTTGACTAGGGGCACTATGGCAGACCTGCTATGTGTGTCAGTGAGAGTGTGGTCTTTGGGGATGTATGGGCATGTGTGTCTATAATTGTGATATATGTGTATGAGTGACTGAGGGCCTGATTCTGAGTTTGATGGATGAGTTAATCTGTCACAAATGTGACAGACATCCTGTTCGCCATATTAAAAGTGCCATAGGATATAATGGACTGTTAATATGGTGGGTGGGACATTTGTGATGGAGTAACCTGGTCTGCCAAACTCTAAATAAGACCCAATGTGTCTGTGTCTTATGTACTTGTGGTACAGGACATACCTTTCCCCATATGTGACACCATTACATGTCTAACACAAACATACACAGACGCACATGTCCCCTCACCTCAGGAAGCACTATTGGCTACCAGTCATGAAGAATTGCCAGTTCAAGTTGCTCACCAACGCTTACAAGGTACTACACAACAAAGGATCGGCGTACCTCAACAAACTAGTGAATTTCCACCAACCTACCAGGGAACACTGGCCCAGATCCCTCTTCCTAACAGCTACCAGCACATCAGCCGAGCGAACAGCGGAGGCCGTTTCTTCTCCCACCAGTCACCTAAGACCTGAAATACCATCCCCCTACACCTCAGAGCAGCTCTGTCGCTCCAACAGTTCAGGAACGACCTCAAGACCTGGATATTCAACCAATGGGAACAGCAGTAGAATCCCGCAGCAGGACCACACAGAGCCTCGAGATCCTCACAGATGAAGCAGCCGCACTATACAAATCCTGATTGACTCATTGTTGCAAACATTTTTTTAAATGGAAGAAATATAAAGTTCAGGAAAATGTTCTGTAAAAATGTTCGTGATATGGTATAGTTTTCTGCATTTTTTGCAGTTATGAATATGGTACCATGTCTACCAGCCACTGGGAGCAAAATGCCTGCTGTTTGTAAAGTCAACACTTTGAAATGGGAGCATATTAAACTGAAGAGTTAACTTTATTTCTTTAAGGATTCTATAAAACTCATTTACATTTTCTCTCATTTCCAAGTGTCCTATTTTGAAACAGCAGGCATCTTTCTCCCAGTGTCATATTTATAACAGAAAAATAAAGCCATTTAATTTAAAATGAAGAAACATGCTTCATAAAACATTAACACATTATCTTCTTAATTGATATTTGGGAAAAAAGATTAAGACAAATGTTTCATGGAAATAGTTTCCTTCACTTAAAATTTATCCTGCTTAAAAAAAAATACTGTCGTTTTCAGTTAAAAATGTGGCACAGTGTCTACTGACAACTCGGAGCCTGCTGTTAGTAAATGTGACACTTTGAAATGGAAGAAAATTAAAATGAAAAGTTAACTTAATCATTAAGGGAACTTTTCATTTTCATTTTCTACCATTTAAAAACATTCAGAAACATCATTTTGTTTTCACACTCAAAGCTGAGTTGTCAAGAACTTTTATTTAATAGTTAAATACCTCTGAGCTTCAGTTTTTCACTGATATGCAACAGCCGGGGTCATAACTCTGATGGAGCACTGTTCATTATCAGGCTTTGCTATCTGCAGCCTGATAATATTAATGGATATTAAACTAAGCCTTATTTATTTATTTATTCATAAAGCGCCAGAATCGACCCCGAAGGGGTATCTCTGTGCTCGAGAACGGGCTGCATGAGGGAAGACTGTCTGCTAGAGATCAGAGGTGAAAAGATGGGTTTTAAGCTGTTCCCTGAAGTGGAGATGTTCCGTGCACTGTCTTAGTTGCACAGGGAGCTTGTTCCAGTGGCAGGGACCCAGATAAGATAGGGCCTTCCCACTCTGTCTGGCTCGTTTAATTCTAGGCACTGCGAAGAGGTGCTTGGATACTGAGCAGTGTGGGGGATAAATGTATCCGCTGGATAGCTAGGGCCAGAATTGGCCACGGCCTTGTGAATGGTGCAGTAGATGTTAAATTGTACTCACTTCCATATCAGGAGCCAGTGGAGCTGATAAAGCAGAGGCCAAGAGGCTGTCCTTTGGGGTACGTTCAGAATCAAACGTGCCGCCGTATTCTGGACAACCTGTAGTCTATCAAGGGCGGTTTCGTTGACAGACAGCAGAAGACTATTGCAGTAATCGAGGCGGCTTAAAATAAGCCCCTGGGTTAACTTTTCCCTGGATGAGTCAGGGAGTAGAGGAAGGATACGATGCAAAAGACCAAAAACATGAAAACAGGAGCCAGCTGTCATAGCAGCATGCTCCTCCATAGTGAGGGTTTGCTTAAGGCGGACACCTACGTTTTTTACACAGGTTTTTGGAACGGGGGAGTGCCTAGGTCTGAAGGCCACCAATCGGGTGTCCACAGTAGTTGAGCTTCTCCGAAGAGCATGGTTTCCGTCTTCCCCACATTGCACTGAAGAAAGTTACTCCTCATCCACTGAGAGATATTTCTCATTCCCAGGGAGAAGGTGGCCTGCACTGATGGAGTAAACTTTGCAAATGGAAAAAGCAGCTGGGTATCGTCCACATAGGAGACAGGGATGAACCCACTACTCCTCAACAGATTGGCCGAGGGAGCCACATAGATGTTAAACAAAGTCAGGCTCAAACAAGAGCCCTGCGGTACTCCCTTGGACAGTTCTGTTGAGGCTGAATGATAAGAGCCCAGGTTAACCGTCTGAGAATGAGAAGAAAGAAAACTTGTCAACCACTGAAGGGCCAAGCCCCTGAGTCCAATCTCTTCCAACCTCCTGAGCAAGATCTTATGGGAAAACGTATCGAACGCTGTGGACAGATCCAACAGCACCAGAATCGTGGAGTGGCCTCTATCTAGGGTCATCCTAATGTTGTCGGTTACCGCTAGTAGGGCTGATTCGGTGCTGTATTTAGGGTGAAAGCCTGACTGAGATGGATCAAGGCTGCCCGTCCGTTCAAGATGGTTAGAGAGATGAGTGTTTATATGTTTCTCCAAAAGCTTGCCCAGGAAAGGGAGGAGAGAGATAGGGCAAAGATTGGAAAACTCAGTTAGCGGGCCTTGGTGTTCTTCCGGATAGGCATAACCTGTGCTGCTTTCCATTCCAAAGGGACCAGGCCACCTCGCAGGGAGAGATTGAGGAGATGTGCAATGGAGGGGGAAAGCTGGCTGGCAAGAGAAGTGGGGATTTTTGCTGGTATATGATCCTGAGGTGATTCGGATTTTACTGAGCAGATCAGTAACTCAACCTCCACCTGTGTCACCAGGGGAAAACTTCCCAACAGTTGCGTGACTGCCTGCCCAGATTCTACGGGAATCATGGTGATGGAAGAGTGCGCCCCTGCTTGGACAATTTTATCATAGATGGTCTCAATTTTTTGTATAAAGAAAGTGCCAATGTCATCGCACAATTTTTGTTTAGGGACCATCGGATTCTCACATGCCTTGGGATTAGTGAAGGACTGCAGAATGTGATATAGCACCTTAGGGTCATTTTTGGCCTGGTCTAATTAAAGAGCTATATGAGCTTTGGTGCTGCCGTAATTTCCCGTGGTAGTCGGCAAGAGCCACATGAAACCGAGCTTTGTCCTCCTCCTCATGAGTGAGGCGCCACCGTTTTTCATGCTTCCTGCAAATTCGTTTCTGGATACGAAGAAGAGGAGAATACCAAGCGTTCTGGGGGAGCCTAGGCATGCTAGGGAAGGGTTTCAGAGGGGCTAACTAGTCCACGGCACTAGAGACTGCCAAGTTATACTTGGCGAGCGCCTCTTCGATGTTGTCTGATTCTAATATCTGTGGCTCTACGAAAGAGGTTTTAAAACCCTCTGGGGTAACTCTCTTCCACTGTCTGAAGAGGTGAGGGGTGTCACAAGTAGCAGGGGTTCTCTTCCTAGGTGCCTGAATGCAAAATACAATTGACGCATGGTCAGACCAGGGCAGGAATTGGGGGGTATTGCAGGAGACGTTAGGGGAGTTGGAAAAAACAATATCCAGAGTGTGACACGCTGTGTGTGTGGGACCCTCATTTAGCTTGGTTAACCCAAGAGTAGCTAGCTCCGTTACGAGTGACCCTGTGTCCGCATTAAAACCGCACTCACTGTGTATATTAAAATCGCCCAGCAGTAGAAAATTGCTGCTTGCGATTACATGAGGAGCGATTAGTTCAATAAGATGAATGAGGGAAGCCATTTAGTGGGCCAGGAGGCAGATATACCAGGGCCCCCTTCCAACTTATATGGGACGAGAAGTCAATGCGGAAGACCATCACTTCAATGGTCGGGTCACTGAGTTGCTCCAGCACAGTAATCTTGATGTTATCCCTATTTGCAATAGCAATTCCACCTCCCATTTTATTCTGCCGTGTCCATGCGAACAAATCTGTAACCATCAGGCAGAGCGAGAGCTATGGAGGGGATCGAATGGGGCTTCAGCCAAGTTTCGGTAAAAAACCCGAGGACAGGCGGCTGCATCAAGGAGAGGAGATCCCAAACCTCGGCAGAATGCTTGGAGAGAGATCTCACATTGCACAATAGGCTTCTCCACCCCTGCTGCGAGTTGGTGGGGGGGTTACCTAAGTTGGCTATGGGGGCATAAGATGGTATGTTGGTCATGTCTTGGTTAATGGGTATCTTCTTGTGAGTGGTGGCCTGAAAGCCGCAAACCAGACATGAAAAAGGACCCTCACACAAGGGCCTGGGTCCAACCCACTAGCAGAGCAGGGGGTAGAACTCATCTCTACCAATTCTTTAATAGAATATGTCCATCTCAGAGAAGGGTCATGATCTGAGGGAAAAAGACCAGGGTTCCTGGCTCCTGGCGACTCCCGGGCGCGGACGGGCGCAGACGGGCTTGCCTTTGGTGCGCCGCCGGCGAGCCCGCTGCGCGGAAGGAAGAGCACCAAATTAAATGCTAGTGCGGGACTCCGCCCACTCCGGTCCCCAACCCGGAAGAGGGGATCAGAATGAGGTCGTGGCCGGTACTCCCTCCACACAACCGGGATAAGGACCCGTGGTGGACCGGGGAGCAGTGCGGGTCAGGGTGCAGGAAGATTTCCAAAGTGCAAGTATTCCAATTTTAATTTTAAAATTCAATAGAACGAGGTTTAAAACACAAATTCACCCCCAGCAAACAAATCAAGCACAAATTCACAGCTGACTGGAGCAGCGCGCGTTCACTGCGTCAGTGAGGCAGCTCCAATTTTAATCCTGGTGCGGGACTTCGCCCTCTCCGGTCTCCAACCCGGAAGAGGGGAACAGAACGAGGTCGTGGCCGGTACTCCCTCCACACAACTGGGATAATGACCCGTGGTGGATCGGGGAGCAATGCGGGTCAGGGTGCAGGTAGATTTCCAAAGTGCAAGTATTTCAATTTTACTTTTAAAATTCAATAGAACGAGGTTTAAAACACAAATTCACCCCCAGTAAACAAATCAAGCACACACTCACAGCTGACTGGAGCAGCGCGCGTTCACTGTGCGAGTGAGGCAGCTCCAATTTTAATGCTAGTGCGGGACTTCGCCCTCTCCGGTTTCCAACCCGGAAGAGGGGAACAGAATGAGGTAGGGGCCGGTACTTCCTCCACACAACTGGGATATTGACCCATCGTGGACCGGGGAGCAGTGCGGGTCAGGGTGCAGGTCGATTTCCAAAGTGCAAGTATTTCAATTTTAATTTTAAAATTCAATAGAACGAGGTTTAAAACACAAATTCACCCCAGCAAACAAATCAAGCACACACTCACAGCAGACTGGAGCAGCGCGCATTAACTGCGCGATTGAGACAGCTTCAATTTTCATGCTAGTGTAGGACTCCGCCCTCTCCAGTCTCCAACCCGGAAGAGAGGAACAGAATGAGGTTGTGGCCGGTACTCCCTCCACACAACCGGGATAAGGACCCCGTGGTGGACCGGGGAGCAGTGCGGGTCAGGGTGCAGGTAGATTTCCAAAGTGCAAGTATTTCAATTTTAATTTTAAAATTCAAAAGATCTAGGTTTAAAAAACAAATTCACCCCCAGCAAACAAATAAAGCACACACTACAGCTGACTGGAGCAGCAAGCGTTCACTTTCCTCACCTTCACCTTCCCTGAACTTTAAATGGAAAATGTAACCCTGTGCTTATTTAAAAATTACCTCAAGGCTGCGAGCTACTCTGAAGGTGGCTGCAAGTTACTGGTAACTCACGATTGACTGGTTGGAGATAACTGGACTAGAGAATCACACCTAGATGTCAGCCACAGTGATATGTGTCTCAAATGGTTACCCTAGGTCCACAGTCCTACCCTTTATGATTTTCTTATCAGCCCCATCTCCTGCCCGAGATGTTCCCAGTCTCTGAATCAAAGAGCACCCTTTGAAGTATGCTAAACAGCCTGACTCTCCATTCCTCCGGTGCGTTCCAACCAGCACACAGAAATGCAGAAATCTGTCTGGGGAGATTCCTCTACCTCCTCATGCTCCTCCAGTCAGCCCTGGCTCTCCCAAAATGGAACCCAGAAGCTTTCTTGATATGCATCATTCCCAGGCACACACACACCCAGTGCATGCATATAACACACACACAGACACTCCATAGCACTACATTTTCCATGTACTGTGTCATTCACAGGCATACATACACCCAGTTCATGCATATAACACACACATGCTACATAGCACTAGATCACCCTTGTACTGTACCATTCACATGCAGACATACACCCAGCACATGTATAACATACATACACTGTGCAGCACTACATACCAAATCGATGTAGGCCAAGCACACAGCAGCGGAACTTTAAATGAGCGAGCCTATGGGCCTCACTCTAGTGACACAGGTAAAAACATCTACTGATCACTGCATGATATGCTGCCACCGCCTCACTAATGCTACTTAACTCCTGGGAAAGGCAGTAGGCTTTCACCTCTATGAGGGTAGTGCTTTATGTGCCCTTCTCATTAAAAAAGACCACAATCTGGGAGTCAAGCCTATGTCAGTTTGTGGCTGCTCATGACAACAAAAATCAGCATCAGGGATCCAGACTTCATTAGAATTGGGGCACTCTGGGCGGGGCAAGATGGCCGCTGATGGGCCGTAGGGAGCAGTCGCCTTTTCTCTTGCTCCTGCTATGGTGAAATTCTGGTATTCCCTCTGAGGTATCGCCAAAAAGCTCCTATTGAATAGGAATATGTGGGGGGTGGAATATGCCTCACTCTTTTGAATTGATTAACCGCTTTATCGTTTGGTTAAAGAGAAGTGCAGTGCGGTTGCCTCATTTCAACCTCTGGCTAAACACGCTGAGTATTGATGCCTCACATCAAGGGGAAAGACGAGCTGAGAAGTACGCTATGGCCCCTCGAATCCAGAAACCACAGAACGATAAGGAAAAGGAGAAGGAAGCGGACAAAGCTATTTTCAGTGATCCAGGCACAGCTTCAATGTCAGCTACAATGTCGACTAATCTCAGATCAGCAGCCCAATTACGGAGAAACAAAAGACAGGAGAATACAGAGAATACGGAAATCATTCCATAGGAGAAAAGCACATCGTCAAAAGACAAGGAAAAAGAAAAGAAAACTACAGCTAGTAAAAAGAATGCGAAACGCCAGAATAGCGAAGCAACTACTAAGGAGGGGAATTTACGACAGCCTACCCTTCGAGAATCATTTGCAACACAAGCACAAGTAATACAAGCAACACAAGCAGCAGGACCGGTAATCCTTGCCTCACCTGTAGCTCGAAGAGGCGGCAGCGCGGGAGATGCAGTATAGTCAGTAGAGACAGAGGTGCCGAGCCCGGAGCTGCTCGATGACCGGATGTGGACAGTAGAGGCTGGCGCAGCTATGGAGAATGCCGTGTTGAGCTCGGAGAGGCAGCGATCGTCTGCGCATCTGACTGTGGCCACGGATGCTGTTCGGAGTAAACAGGCTATGGGGATTGAAGCTGATGCTGCTGTGGACGACGGTAATGGTGGAACACGGTCGCAAGTACAGGTGATGCAGATAGACTCTGCGGTTTTGTTAAAACAAACTGGTAAGGAGGGCGCCGTGGGGGGCGAATCTTTACTGCTGGCTGGGCATAATCCTGAAACTGAGGCTATTGATGGCATAGAATCATCGGCAGAAGTGGATAGTTGCACCCCTCCCTCACATTTACTATTGATCCAAAATGTGCGCACTGAAGTGCAATGTACTTCTGCAATATTCGACGACGGAATAAGAAACTCTAGGGATTTTGAGGTGAGCTTGAAGGAGGGTCTAGAGCCCATTATGCCATTATTATCAGGTATAGAGCAGATACCGCGACCTAAGGGTGATTTCCCTAATAATGATACTGCTGAGATTGCTGAGACTGCAAGTGACCAAAATTCTGATGTGCACAATGCATGTATCGAGTCTAGAAACCAGGCAAGAGATGCGTTGCTTAACCCAGGATCTCCCAGTGACAATTGCTTTTTTTCTGTCAATGATGAAGAGGGGGATGAGGACGACGAAAAGACAGCATCTGGCTCCGCAACGGGAAGCCAGTCTGACACCTCAGAGGCTGAGGGGAGAACAGACTCAGCAGCGCCATCTCAAGAAAGCAGATCTGTGCACAAGGTATGCACAAAACGGAGGGCTAAGCCATTGAGAAGTCTTAAGAGCAGATCACATAACCGGGCAAAGAGTAGTGTGAGTCCGACCCAGGCAGAAGTAACAAAAAAATTAGACTGGGATTACTCAGCAACCTCTCAGCTCTACCAGGAAGGTGGCACTACTCTATTTCAAACTCAAAAAAACACCTCAGGACAGACAACTACTATGGATATGCTTTATGCTACTTTGAAACAAATGCAGGGGGAGGCAAGAAGTGAGTCTCGGAGGGCGAAGCAGGCCAACCAAAAAATACAGGGCTCACTGCGCAAGGTGAATAAACTTTACGCAGACATGGAAGCCAGGGTCACAGAAGTGGAGGCGAGAACTGAGAGACTAGAGGAGGATGTTGGGAAATGGAATGAGTTCAAAAACGAGCAGGAAAAGATGGCGTCGGATGTCCATTGGAAGCTCGAGGACTATGAAAATAGACAACGAAGGAACAATGTTAGACTTCTAAGGGTCGTGGAAGGAAAAGAGGGGCAGGATGTGCGAGCATTTGTTGTTGCTTTACTTAAGGGGGCTTTTCCAGAATTGTCGGTCTGGAATTGGGATAGTGAGATACAGAGGGCTCACAGGTTCCCTATAGTACAAAGGAGAGAGCAAATATCAGATAAACCGAGGGCGATTCTGATATATGTAAAAAAAATTACCTCTTAAGGCAGGAAATTATGAATAAAGCCAAACCTGAGGCCAGACGATCCTACAATGGCACAACGTTTTTTGCCCGGCCGGATTTCTGCCACGTGACAGTGGAAAGGCGATGGCGTATGAGGCAAATGATAACCCCATTTCGAAATATCGGCTGTGAGGCCTATCTAATGTTTCCTTGTCGCCTTAAAGTTATTTTTAATGGACATACAAAAATTTTCTTCTCAGAAATCAAAGCGCAGGCATATTTGGATGAGGTCAAAGGGAAAAAAGAAGGCTCAAAGTCGATGATGGTGGTCCCTAAACATCGGAAGTAATAAGACATAATTCATGGGAGGGATGAGTTTTTTTTTTTCGATTAAAATTTAGTAGCAGCAGTAACATTTAGCGGTGTGTATCTCAGAGGCATGTGAAGGTCTTTTTTTTAGGAGCGGGAGCAGGCAGGGCGGGTGGCACTTGGGGCTACAGCTGTCACGCATAGGTCAGGACTGACCTATTTGCCCGTAAGGTGGGGGGTGAGAGGGGGGAAGGGGGGAGGGAGTGGAGGAGGGGTACAGAGCACAGTGTTTTTTGTTTGAGCTATAACATGCAGGACAGTACAGAAAAATTTGATGTGCCCAATTGGGAGAATGTATTTCAGCAAGAGATAAATGTTAAAATACTGTTTTTTATTGGTATGAGCATGATGGGAAATCCATTTGATGTACACTAATGAGTATACGTGTAGTTACGGTTAATGTTTGCGGTCTAAATGATCGAATTAAAAGGCAGAGGGTTGCAACTTGGTTAAGATCTCTAAATGTGGATTTGGTATGTGGAGTAGTGTGGCTCACTGGTTAGAGGCGGCAGACCCGAGAGCAGAAGTCGGCCCGGGACCAGGGTTCGATTCCCGACGCGGCAGGGTCGTGGACCTTGGTCAGCGGACTCGATAATTCTCGCTTCGGTGCTTACTCTAATCAGGGATCACACTCGGCAACTCTGGGCATTAGCTGCCTAATCTCCACAACGGCCCCACCAATTCCGGGGATGCCTGGCTCCACCTTGGGGACTCCCAGCAGGGACCATCCCACAGGGAAAGCCAGGACGGGTTCCCCAGAGTTATACAGCGCCGGGACGCCCCGTTGCTGGGGCAGCTGTGCGCTTTACAAGTATACTACATTTACATTTACATTTACATTTACATTTACATTTACATTTGTCTGCAGGAAACCCATGTAGAAGGGGGACAAGGTCACATATTAGAACAACTGGGATTCAACGTATTAGCATATTCTAAGCAAGGGGCTAAGAATAGAGGAGTGGCAATATTAGCGAAATGTAGGGATATAACAGTAAGGAGGAAGCTTGAAGATCAATGGGAGAGATGGGTTCTAATAGAGTGCAAAGTTAATGAGAAATGGATTACTGTAGGCTGTGTTTATGGTTCAACGGAAGATGATCCGGATATTCGGGATTTCTTGGATTTGGAATTAGCCGCATGGTCCCCTAATGTAATCTTGGCTGGGGATTTTAATATCAATGGGGAAGGAGGACTGGGAATGGCCCCCGGTCGGGGTTACCATGGCAGGAAAAAGAGAGTTTGGCGTTCACTATATAAACTTACAAGGAATAATGCGTTAGTGGATGTATGGGGGGCCTTAAAACCTACTGAGCAGGGATTTACTTACTATTCAGCCCCACACAAGGTTTGTGCTAGACTAGACTACTTTTTTATTTCATACTCTCTGCAACCTAAAGTCAAGATTGAAGGATTACCGTGGGGAATATCCGATCATAATCCCCTGATCTTAACATTAAATATTGGGGTGAGCATGGACCTGCCCCGAGTTTGGACATTTGAGAGAGGGCTATTAAAGGATGACGCCTACCTTATGCATATGAGGAATTGGATCAGGAGCTTCTTAGACATCAATAGAGGCAGTACGTCAACAGGGAATATGTGGGACTCATTTAAGGCGGCCATTAGAGGGGAGACAATAAGCTTTAGTGTAGCAAGTCGAAGAAGGGTTAGACAAAGGGAGGCGGAACTAGCTCAAGCAGTGGTAGAGGCAGAGGAGGAATTAACTCAGAGTGTGCTTAGAGGTGCCCCCCTAGATCAAGTACTGATGAGAATAGCAAAAGCAAGGATGGAGGCGGAAGAAGCTATAGCTAATAAGGCAGCGAAAATATATCTAGCAAACAGAGAAAGATGCTATGAATTTAACGAAACTGTTGGCCGTACTCTTGCTATTTGCACAAGACAGACTGTCTCTATAGGGCAAATAAGAGAGATACAGGATGATGCAGGAGTAGTAGTTACAGATTCAGAAGGGATACAAGAAGTCTTCAGAAAATTTTACACTTCCTTGTATGATCAAGATTGCCTGACTGATATTCCTAAAATAAGGAATTACCTATATAGCATACCGGCAGTTACATTATTAGAAGAACAGACTAATATATTGGAGGCTTTGTTTACACCAGAAGAAATATTGATTGCTTTAACCAGCCTCCCGTCTCGGAAGGCTGCAGGACCTGACCAAATCCCACTGGAATTTTATAAAACATTTTGGGATATAATTAAAAAGGATTTCATTGCCACAATGCAGCAAGCACAGACAGGTATATCAACTCCAAATAGCTGGGCAGGGGCGAACATTGTTATAATTTTGAAAAAGGGCAAGCCACCAGAACAACCTGGGTCCTATAGGCCAATAACTTTAATGAACACAGACACAAAAGTATACTCCAAGATACTCGCCCTGAGAATAGCGAAGATAATTGGCATTCTGGTTAGTATTAACCAACATGGGTTTATTCCAGGGAGGGGTACTACCCATCATACACGAAAGGTTATTACTTTATTTGATTTTGCAGAGGTTACAGGAGACCCGCTCGCTGTGATGTTATTGGATGCTGAAAAAGCATTTGATCGGGTCTCCTGGGACTTCTTTAGTTTATTTTGAGAAGGGTGGGATTTGGGGCGGGAATAGTGAAAGCCCTACAGGTATTATATGCAGGACCGACTGCTCGTATGAGAGTAAATGGAGGGTATACGTTACCTTTTCAGATAAAGAGGGGTACACGGCAGGGGTGCCCTTGCTCCCCGCTTTTATTTGCCCTTTATATGGACCCCTACATAAGACGTATAGAATTAAATGATAATATTTCCCCAAGTAGAGACTGGTAGGGGCCCTTGCAAAATCCTGGCTTATGCTGATGACGTGGCGATTATAACATCTAGACCCACAGAAGCTATAGAGCTGGTTGAGGCAGAAGCGCAATTATTTGGAGAAGTGTCTGGTTATGCCCTCAATACTGCAAAAACACAAATTATTAAAAATAGCAAAATAGTTTGTACTGATTCCCGGGTGGTCCAAAGTGGAGTTTATCTAGGGGTAACAATAACTCCAGATCTGGACAACCTTGTGGAGTTAAATATATCGCCAATAATAAATAAAGCTAAGAAGGACTTGGACAGATTAAATAATATACATTTTTCAATAGTAGGCCGAACCAACATAGTCAAAATGATTTTTCTCCCAAAGTTTTTGTATTTATTTAGGGCCATACCCTTATTATTTGAAGGAAAATGGTTTAAGCTTTTGGAACATATGGTAAATCGATTTGTGTGGGCACATGGGAAGACCCGAAGGGCACTTAGATATATGGCGCTACCATGGGAACGAGGGGGGTGGGCCCTACCGGATTTAAAATTATATTATTGGGCAGCATGCCTCCAATATATGACAGGTCTGCTTGGAGGAGCAGAGAGTGAAGGATATTCTGATTTAGGAACACTGGCAATTTATTCAATAGTATTAGGGGATGAAGCAGAAAACTTTCTGTTGAAGTTTGCAGAATATAGTTATTTTAAGAGAATTAAATTCAAAACGGCTATGGCCGCCTATAAGATCTGATTTTCCTTCTTGTAAAAATTTGGCCAAGAACGATATAATGCTTATACTAGGATGAGTAATAATCCAAATTTTCCTGGTGATATATTTTCAGGGGCAGTGTTTTCGGATTGGGGTAACCATGGGATTTCCAAATTGGGTGATCTGATAGGAGCAAAGGGGGTGATGCAGTTTAATAATTTACAAGCAATATACGGGCTGGATACTAACCATTACTTTAAATATTTGCAAATTAAAAGTTTTATTTTGACAAAAATTGGAGGGCCGGCGGGATTTGCAACAAACTCAATTTTGGACACTATACAGACCGGTATAGATTGCACAATTAAAAGATTTTATTCAGAATTAATAGAATATCAACCAGATGATCTGGAAAAATATGAAGGCAAATGGGTACAAAAAGTGGGTACAGAGAAGGAAAGTTTCTATAAATCTTTGGAATTGGGGCAGAAATTATTATGCTCAGCATCACTCCAGGCACAGCACTTTAAAACGCTGTATTTTCTGTATTACACTCCATCCGGGTTGGCGCAGTGGGAGGAGTGGCTGGCATTACGTGTCCGAGATGTGACAGTACTCAGGCTGATTTAGTCCATATGTTTGCTGCTTGTCCACACTTAAAAACAACCCAAGAGGAAATTGAAGTATTCCTTAAAAGATCATTAACAATAGAAATCTCTCTAACACCATCACTTATACTTCTAGGAATAGAGGATAGAATAGGTAAGACTAATTACCAGTAATTTATATTTGTGGCTATGGCTGTTTTAAGACTCTGTATTGCTACAGCATGGCTAGACCGATTGCCACCTACTTTCCATCAGTGGTTGAAGAAATTATTAGCTATATTTAACCTTGAGAAAGCGATTTACGCAAGGAGGGGCAGAATAAGTAAAAAACTTGGAAACGAGATATGAGATCATATACAGAAGTGGAAAGAGAGAGATCCAGGGTAGATTAGAAAATAAATTGTGTTAAACTGTTGTTTTATTGTAACTATGTCTTGCTTTGCCTTCACCTATAGTTTATCTCTTATGCTTGATTTATTTGTATAATTTTTTCTACGACTTGTGATAAGTCCTGCATGGTAAAATGTAATGAACTTTCTTTTGTGTTCTGTACAACGAAAAAGGGGGGGGGGGGACTCAAATAAAAATATTTTTTTTTAAAAAAAGAACTGGGGCACTCTGGGCAGGGGTGCGCGTCCATCACATTGTGAGGGACTTTCCCATCCCTACAGATGCCCCTCTCATATCAGAACACCCCAAACCAATTTCTAACCTAGAGAGGTTGGGTGGCCAGATTGGTAAAACCTGCAGGAAAGTCCATCAGCATTCCCATGGCTCAATTGGGTCTGTGCTAAACTGCAAAGCCTAACCCTTGCAAAGAAATAGACCATCTCAACAACTTGGGATTCTCTCCCTTCATAGCTTTAACTATGTTAGTGGTTTAAGATCTGTTTGCACTACAAACTTAGTACCAAACATGTAAGTCCGGACCTTACACAAGCCCCCACTATGGCAAAGCACCTCTTCTCAATAGCCGCCCAGTTCTGTTCTCTGGGTAGTAGCCTCCTACTAATAAATGGGAAGATAAGAGGAAGTCCCAACACATTCAGCTGAAAAACGGACCCTTTCGTGTGTTTGCCTATTATATCTCTAAATGCCAAGTATCATCTGCCGATATACAATCTAAAATTAATCAAGAATTCACAGTTGTGAATTCTTGATTAATTTTAGATTGTGTATTTTAATTATTTAAAGTTTACATTGAAATTGTACTTGATTTTCTTGGCATTATTATCATGTTTTGTAACATTGTTTTTATTGATTTGTAATAAACTGGACTGTTTTTAGAAACTCACACACTGCTCAAGATTTGTTTGACGTTTGATTCATGTTATTATTGTGTTTTTTGCATTAGACTGTATATTGGCAGATGATACTTGGCATTTAGAGATATAATAGGCAAACACACGAAAGGGTCCGTTTTTCAGCTGAATGTGTTGGGATTTCCTCTTATCTTCCCACTTTCTAGCTCCTTGTCCCAGATTGTACTCCTACTAATAAAGCCATCCAGATTCTCTCTACCATTGTCATTCAGTTGAGCTAACACCACTCTAACTCCTTTGTCAGGGGCATCTGCCTGTACAATGAAAGGATGACTGTTGTCAGGTGCTTTCAGTACAGGTGCAGAGCATAGTGCCATCTTCAGTTCCTCAAATGCTTTCTGACACTCCTTAGTCCATATCACTTTTCTGGGCCACTTCTTGGAGGTTAAAGCTGTCAATGGGGCAACTAAAGTTCCATAGTTCACCACACAGTCCTGTAATACTCGTTGAGTCCTAAAAAGGCCCTTACCTCAGTCTGGGTAATAGGTACTTCCCACTCAATCACAGACTGAATCTGGGCATCCAAGAGGCAAAACTTCCCATTCCCCACCTCATGCTCAAGGCAGACCACAGAAGACTTCGTCACCTGACACTTGGTTGCCTTGATGGTCAGTCTTGCCTCCTGTATCTCAGTCAACACCTATCCTAGGTGGTCCTGCCAGGAATTCTTTGAACACTCTAATATCATCCAATTAACCCACACAGAACTTTATCAGTGCTGAAAAGTGGCAGTAGCATGCTTCAACACAAATGGAATCACCTTGAACTGATATAGCACCTGTGGGTTAGAGAATGTAGTGTTCTCCTGGCATTTTGTGCCAAAGCAATCCGCCAGTATGCCCTGGACACATCTAATTTACTCAAACATTTCTCAGAACCTAACCGATCCACAAGCTCATCCGCTCTTGAGTTTGTTTAGGCACCGGTCTTGGTTACCTAATTGAAGGCTCAGTAGTACACACTGAACCACACGTCAGGAGACCCTTGCTTTGGGGCTAGCACCACAGGGCTAGACCAATGACTACAAAATCTCATAATAACCCCCAGGTCCAACATCTTGCCTTCCACCTTAATGAATCCTTGAACTCTATCAGGCATTCTGTTCATTGTGCCCTTCACTGGCAGACTGTCTTCCTGTTTTGTCATGCACACAGACTGGTGTCAACCATGGAGTCAGTGAGAAGTGGTTGGCAAACCACCTCAAAACCATTCTACGCTCTCTCTGCTACTAAGCATCAACATAGGGGCTAGCTGAACCCCTTGCACAGTGCTATCCTTCAAGTCACTATGTAGCAAGTCAGGAAGAGGCTTACTCTTTTCCTCTACTTCCTCTTCCATAGTAATGACATTCACATTGTAATCTCTCCGGAGGTAAGGCTTCAGCCTGTTTACATGGAACACTCTCTTGTGACTTGTGACACGTGTCTACCAAGTAGTTAACCTCAGCAACTTCTTGAACTACCTTGTTTGGCATGGTGAACAAAAAAAAATGGATTTAGGCCCAGAACTCTGTACTGGGGTGAATGTATGACATTGTTCTGCATTCTGTCCATCAACTGTTGTTTTTGCATTTGTCACCCGAGTGGGACGGGTATGCTCAGACGCGAGTCCCGTGCTCTCCATGCCACTGGAATCAAGCTATCCTGGCTGATGAGGGCTGAAAACCCAAAACCGGTCCTAGGATGCTTGTTTCCAGTCCAGGGAGGACCTGGCTTGGCAGTTCGGGCTGGACTGTTCCCATGGGGCACAGGGCCAAGACTGATTTGTATATGGCTGGGTTCAAACTGGAATGGCTTGGTGAGCAAAAAAACGATGGATTAAGGCCCAGAGCTCTGTACTGGGGTGAATGTATGACATTATTCTGTATTCTGTCCATCAGCTGTTGTTTTTTCAAGAGTTTTATAGGCAGATCCCTGAGTCTCTGGCCCCTCTTGCTGGTGTTAGTGGTTACTCTAGATTCACTATAGGCGACATTCAGGTTAACCGTCACTAGTAGTCCAAGTCTCAGGAGTCCCACTCTGATTCTTTAATAAAGTCTTCAATGCTCCTCTGAGGCTGGTGAGTTTCTTGAGATCCTCCGCACAGCTGGGTGTTGGCGGAGGTTTTGAAGCTTCTGGTGTTGGTCCCCAGTGGGAGCCTGGGCCCGCTCGAGTTACTACAGTGGCCTCATCCTCACGACAATGGTTTAGACCAGACCACGCTCTTTGCCATATTCTGGTGGCCACACCTCGCACAGGGGGTCATCAACCGCTCTGTACATGATCTACGGCCTTCTTGGCACAGCATCAATCTTCATGGCAGCCCCACCTGGCATACAGGGTCACTGTCTTAGGTCTGTTAGCGGACTACGGCCAGATCCGTATACAGGCTTTGGCCCTGTCTGCATGACAGCTCTTCTTCATGACAGCTCCACCTGGCAGAGGGGGTTGCCTTCTGTAGGAAGCTGGCTCTTTACATAGTGGACCAAAAAGAGGTACACCGTAAAAAGAGTATAGGCAAACCTCACAGGAATTACAGAGGCACAAATAACACCCCAAACGCTCTCTTTTGTGGTAGTGTGGGCAAGCAGTTAGGTATATCAGAGGGTAGTGCTAAGCATTTATTACACACACAAAGGGAGTATGTGAGACCACACTTAATAAAGAAATCCGACACCAATTTATAAAAAAACAAGTACTTTTATAAATATTTTGATACAAAGATCATCAGGAATCGGGTAAGTACTTTTGGAGTTATGAATTTTTAAATTTTTCAGAAATGGACACTACATTTTCCGGACCGGAAATGTTATCCTTTGGAGGACAAACATGTATTGCATTCGGGTACTTCACAACGACTTGCGGGACTTTTCTTCAGTACTTAAGGTGAGGATGGGGCAAGGTACAAGGCCACACCAACAGGTCATCTCAGGAGGCTCTGGGGTGTCCAGGTGTAGAGGTGTGTTACGATGTCGGCTGTTCCATTCACTTCAAAGGGAAACAATCTGTTCAGAAAGAGGCTGCAAGCAGGGACTGGGGAACAAGTCCGGGGGCACCAACAGGGGGCTGACCCCTTGAGATCCTCGGCAACAGTTGGACATCCTTGGCCCACTTCTCTATGGGCTGTGTGTGCGGCTAAGGTACAGTGGTGTCTTTTGATGTCAGATTCCGGTGCAGGGGTCTCTCCCGGTTGGAGGGGACCTGCAGAAAGAGGCTGCAGGCTGTGATTGGTAGTCCAGTTTTTGCAAACCCAAGTGTGAGCATAGCTCTTGTCGGCCGAAGGACCCCATTGGCACGTCACCACCTTTGGATTTGGGCTCTGGGGCATGGGTGCAAAGGTGCATTGAGGCGTCGAGTGGCGGAGGTCACAGACTCACGTCTTGCTCTTTGTTCTGCAGAAGAGGAGCAAACAGGACAGCTAAAGTCTCTCGGTGTGCAGGTTTGTCTTCCTTAGCGTTGGTGTCTGGTCTGGGCACAACAAACCTTGGTTGCTGCAAGGGGTCCAGTACCCCGGGTATTGGTCCTGTGCACCTCTGGTTGGCCCTGTTGTCCTCCCACTCGTTGGGAGGACAGATCTGACCTTCAGGAGTACAGAGTTCTCTTCCTGGGGAGCTGCTGTGTTGGGTTGGTGGGGGAGCGGCAATTCGGTGGACCGCACCTTGCGTCTTTGGTGCTTGCAGCTGCATTGGAGTAATTCCTCTACTCCAAGGGAGTTTCTTTGGCAATTTTGAAGCACTGGCAGCCTTCTGGGTTCTTGAGGTCTGCACATTGGCAGGATGAGTAAGATGCTCTACGAGGGTTGTGTGCAGCAGGCAGGTCGGCAGGGTTGGAGCGAAATCAGTTATGCTCCTTGGTTCTCAGGTCAGAATTCTTCTTCTTCCACTCCTTCTTTTGTGTGAGGGGTAGTAGCCAATTGGCTACTTACCCCTGGGGTCACTACGCCTCCTATATGACCTATTCCTGTGGGATGTGAGCATAACACTGTCCCAGAATCCCTAGGTTTGCTATCATCAAGATGGCCAACTCTGAAAAGTCGTGTCCACTTCAGGTAACCCACCTTAGGGGGTGGTACCAGCCTGGGGGTGGGTAAATCTCCCTGGCTAGCTAATTGTCCTGCCTGTCCAGGTGCCAAATGGCTCTGGATAAAGGGGATCAGCTTCTTCTCCTGTGAGGAAAGCCAGGCTTGCATATCAAATGCAGTGGCTTATTTGAAGGACCTTTGACTTGGAATGCTAATCAGCAGGCCATCCTGTGGGAGGGGGTGTGAACACCCTCCACCTAAGCAAGCTTTGTTTCTGCCTGCCTGAGAGCAGGGAGCCTCACCCTTGGGGGTCAAAAACGTGTCTCTGTTGGCAGGCTGGTGTGAACCAGTACGTCAGCACACCAGTGGCAGGTAGGTTTAAAGGGGAAACACTAAGGTGCCCTCTGTGTGCATGTATTAATAAATCCAACACTGGCATCAGTGCGGGTTCATGTATATGAGATGCTTGATACCAAACATCTCTATTTTCAGTAAAGCCTTCATGTTGCTGGGGAACTTGTTTTCACTAGTGTCCAATACATGCTTTCAAAATGGCTTCCCCGATCACTTGTAATATCTAGTGATAGAACTAGACATCGCAGAGGCATGTCTGCTCATGCAGATATGTCCTCACATAAAATATAATGCCCCCTTCTTAGGGCTCAAAGGTTGCTGTAGGGGCGACTTACACATATAGATGCAGTGACTTTTGCATGACACACAGGAATGTGTCATGTCATGTTTTCACTCATGGTTTGCTCCATGTCAAGCAGCGTGCAATGGCAGACTGTGTGGAATTTGTATGTGGGTCCTTTGGGTGGCATGAGATATGTTGCAGCCCTTAGAGACCCTCTTTGGTACCCCTACATAGGTACCTGGAGTACCATTTACTAGATACTTACAGGGTGCTAAAGTCCTTTGTACATTGTAGTACAATTAGACAACACCTTGTTCTAGGAAAGGAGCACTGGCACTGAGGCCTCAGTGCGCTGTCAGAGTCGAAAATCAGCATCTAGTAGCTAAAAAGGCAGCAAAAAGTGTGTGGGGGTAACTGCAGCAGAATCCCAGTTCTTTATATCTACTTAGCTCCACCCACAAGCCACAGCCTCATTGGTTTGGCAGCACTCCTTCATGGTGGCCCCACCTGACATACGGGCTTGCCAACTTACAACCTGCACACGAGCGATGACCGAATCGGTGCAGCAACTTTCACGGCTCACTTCATGACAGCCCTGCTCCGGCGTCAGGGAGTGACTGACTTTTCCCTGCCCATGGACAATGATCCGATTAGAGCAGCATCTGCCTCCTCACACCATACTTTAGGGATCCAATCAACAGGATCGCCCACTGGACCCTGCTCCCTCCAGCGCTCCCCTCTTCCTCACAGGGCACACTTGTCTTGCCTAGAAGGACATTTATAAAATCATAAATAGGAACGCTTTGCCTTTATAGAATCCCAAATCCCATCCGTATTATGTAAATACAGTATTCTACCCCCATTCTGTTTTTATTTTTGCTATAAAAACAAAAGTGTGAATAGGGCGTTTTATTTCAGATAATCTTGAACCTTACTGCATGTAAACATAGCACTCAATCCCCTTTTTTATTTTTGCATGTGGCACATCACACTTTACATATCTATCTCCAATTGCCCCAGTAATTGGGCAGGACCACAGTATGGGCTATATTTTGGTGCATATAGGATGAGACAGTACAGGTCCGCACTATGCACTATGTATGCACATAAATGAACAGTTATTTGATTTTCTCACACACTGTATTTTTTACTATGATATTGGAATAAATTGGTTTCAAAGGAAAGGTTTTCATTATGTTTTTTCCTACAAACGATGTATGATTCAAGACCTTCTCTGTATCCATAATCAGTAAGGCAGATCTCTGCACTGGCTAGTAGTTGGGTGGCCATCTTAGGCCAGTCAAGTCGCACTAAGACACACGTTGACTACTTTCAGTCCTGTTTGTGTAAGAAAGGTTGGTATATCCCCCCGAGCCCACCTGGACACGACCTGATTGCAATCTGCCAGTCCGACACAAGATTCTAAGCCTCTGCTGGATATATCGACCCAACTAGCCACCATGGCGCAACCTTCTACTCATTCCTCTAAGGACTTGACACTGGTAGGCACTAATGCTTTCAAGATTATTTACCCTTGCAACCTCTTGAAGTGGTGACAGACCTTATCTTCTACACTACCAGAAGAGCCCATGGAGAAGAGTTTTTACTGATACGCTTCGTTACAAAGCTCTAACATAACTCTGTCTCGGTTCCTCGATGCAGAACTGACCATCTCTCTCTACAATAACGGCAACATCCTTATTCAAGCCTCTGACGAATACTTAAATCGATTTGACAGTATTTTTAATAAGATTAAAAATTCACTCAATAACCCTAATCCTGCCAATTTAGGTCATCCCAATCTCACCATCAAGGCAACACCTGCAGCGCCCTCCCTTCCTATCTCCCCCAAAATATTTTAGCCGCCCCACCACTACGGAACCGCCTGCTACCTCACACTCAGGGGTACACCCGCCACCTCTCGCAAGCTGTTCCGCTCTGATACCGCAGCAACACGTTTGAGTTTAACGTTACCAATACCAACGCTGACACTACATTCTTCCCATCTCCTAGTCCCAGTAACTCTAATCTGACTGCGTCTCCTAGTACCAGTAAATCTAATCAGATTGCTTTTCCTTCCCCGCAGACAGCTTTAACCCCCAGCACCCTTCCTTTGAACCATTTACGTCCTCCCGCCTCCTCTACCTCTTCACGTACTCCTTCCTCCTCTACCGCTTCACCTATTACAATGGACACTACATCAGGGCCCCCATTTCCTATGAACCCTCCTCGACCTTCTGCATCTTATATCGCTACTTCCATAGCACGGGATACGCCTGCTGGGCCCCCCACTTATACACTCAAAGGTGTTCCTCCCAACTTCGTGCTCAGATCCCTAACACCATCCATACCAATTCCACCCCACATTTGGAGCCCATAAAAAAGCCCAAACAGAGGTCCTTCACCTTGTGCAAGCGCTGTGAGGAGAAAGGGCCTCTCCCATCATCTTATGCTGAGTGGGTACATGAAGGTGAGAGCCTGCGCTGGATTGAGGAAAAACTAGCTGAACTGAAGTTGGACCTCCTTACTGTAAAGGATAACCTCCAGATCCTCCTACACTGCTCATTGAAGAATGAGAAGTTGTGAAAACCCTATCCTCACCCAGGGATTCCTATACCCCTAGCAACAACTTTAAGTGGTAGAATGGAAAGGTCCTCTGATACTTACCCTAGTAACCCACGCTGGCCCTCCCACCCTCTTCCCAACCTCCATGCTAGACCCCTTAGATTCCAGCCTCAGATGTCTGAGGAAGAGACGCTCGCACTCTTACTTTCATATGATGGCTTTGAGGTCTCTAATAGCATCATACCCACTATCACATCTGATCCTGATAGAGAACCTAGTGTTAACTTTAGATCCTTGAATAAGGATAACTTACTTCAGCTCGCCACGTCGCACAGAGTGGAAACAACTACAAACTCTCATATCAAATTGATGCTTCTCAACTGCAGATCATCAGTGAACACGCACCGGATCTCTCCGAACCCTTCATATCACAAGAATTAGATCTCCTGATTCTTACGGAAACGTGGCTTAATGACTCCTCCTCCCCTACACTTGACATCTTAATTCCTCCTGATTATGACATGATAAGATGTGATAGATCTATTAAATCTGGGAGGGGGGCATTGCCTGCATCCATCGTTCTAGCCTCGTTCTGAAACAGACTCATAAGGATATGATGTCCTCCTGTGAGATCCTAGTCACTGAAATTTGGAACAAGGTCAAGATTGTCTGTACGCTTCACTCGATCTATCATCCCCCCCGGGGATAACTTACGCTTTGTAGAGCAACTGATGGTGATCCATCTCTGCCAGCTCAGCCCTCCACCCTAACCATATCTTCCTAGGTGACTTCAACCTTCACCGGAATGACTCTAATGACCTGCTAGTTTGCTCTTTTAAGACGTTCCTGTCCAACCTCAACTATATACAGGCCTGCAACGGACCAACCCACTCCAAGGGCGCTACTGTTGATAGCTAAAAGATCACATCATTCAACTGGATGATATAGTACCATGCTATTGGTTGGATCATCACCAAATCTTCTTTCAGATTCAGGAAAAGTTATTGCTCAGACACAGCCAACTGCTCAAAAACAAGCAACTTGCTCGTAATTTGGGAGACTGCAACACTCCTAACCTCACCTACTTGAGCAAGAATCTTCTAGAACCTCCCACTAACATAAATATTTTGGAAGAGTTGACGGATCACTTATTCTACGCAATGACAAACATTCTCGACTCTGCAGCCCCGAAGTAACTCAAAAGGATTCCTTGCAAACAATCCAAACCTTGGTTCAATGGTGCCCTTAATGATGAACGATGCAATTTAAGGCTCTCTGAGAGACGTTGGAGAAATGCCCCCTCCATCTCTAGTCTCAAACAGTTAAGGAAGATGAGAAGCTCTTTTAACAAACACATTCACATTGCTAAATCAGATAATTTCAGAGATCAGCTTGACAGAGCTAAACACCGTCCCAAAAAACTGTTTGATATCATTAAACAACAAGCTAATCCTACTCCAGCAATCAAAAAAGCTGGTCCCAATGAGAAAAACTTCTCCGCGCACTTTTCTGAAAAGTCTAGGAGTATTGAGGGGGAGCAGCAACATGCCACTGCTAACCGGTTGTCGATGAGCTCCCCGGGTTCGACAGTTCCTGCATCAGTGTGTGCTCTGATCTACCCCACAGAGTATGCACCCAAAAACAATGCCTGCTGGAATACCTTCCTACACCCGGATTTGGAGGAGTTATAACATTCCTTGGCATCTCTAAACCATCCAACCAATTCGGTGATCCCCTCCCCGCTATGTTGCTCAAAGACCTCAACCCGGCCCTTCTGCCTCTCTGGTCCAAGATCATCCAACAATCTCTCTTACAGGGGAGGATTCCTGACTGCCTTAAAATGGGGCAAATCACACCCATCCCAAGAAGCCCAATGCAGACCTAACAGACCCCAATAACTACCGGCCGATCACCAGCATCATGTCTTTAGCAAAGTTGCTTGAGAAATGCGTTCACACACAGCTCTGCGACCACATCGAGAAATTTCAGTTGCTAGACTGACAACAGTCAGGCTTTAGATCAGGTCATAGTACAGAAACAGTGTTAACTCACATTGTTGATGACGCCTTGAGAGCTCTGGACCAGGATACTCCTTGTCTTCAAATTCTTCTGGACTCGTCCTCTACCTTTGATGCTATCAAACATGATAACTTGATTAACCTTCTGCAATATAGGATGGAGTTATCTGGCCCTGTCTTAAATTGGTTCTACTCCTTCCTGCACAACCGAACACAGAGAATCAAAGTCAACCAATCTTTGGCTGCTAGCACCACGCTTTCTATTGGAGTACCTCACGGTTCTGCATTTTTGCCTACGCTCTTCAATCTCTGCATGGAACCGCTAACTGCTATTCTGAACAGGTCAAACATTCAGTACCATATGTACGTGGACGATACTCAAATGTATTTGAAGATCTCCTCTCCAGATGACATTAAAACTCTTAATGGAGCGCTCCAAAAAACTCAACAATGGCTAACACATAACCATGTGTTACTAAATTCCCTCAAAACTGAATTTTTCCTGATTGCCCCTCGCAACCAAGAGACCCCAACGCAAAACTGGATCAAAAATATCTCTGCACTCAATTGCACCCCGCATATGGTGGACTCCGCTTGCTCTTTAGGTGTCACCCTGGACACATTTGTAAACATGCAAGGACACATCAGTGCCACCACTAAGAGTGCCAATCATCAGCTCAACACTCTTAGGAAAATCAAACCTTTCCTACCCCCTGAGGACATCCAGTTAGCAGTCCAATCACTTGTTATCTCGCGAGTAGAATATGGCTTGGTGACCCTAGCATGGCTACCTAAATCCAGCTTAGCTCCACTAAGAGCTACTCTGAACGCCTCTGCCAGACTAATCACAGGCGCCCGGAAAGCATGATCATATTACACCTGACCTAATTGAAGCAAGGATCTGCTTCAAGATAGCTTGTCTGACACATAAAGCTGTAAACCTCAACAGCCCCATCTACCTGGCAAAGAAACTCAAGCTCTCTGGTTCCAGTCGAAACTTAAGAAGCTCCAATACTTTACTCCTGAAACCACCTAAATTCAACAAAAAAAGAACTTACAATGGCACCTTCTCAGGGCTGGCTCAAAGAATCTGGAATGCCCTACCAACGGAAACCCCTCAACTGCTTCATTCAAAAAACAGGTCAAATGGCTACTTTTGAAAGATCTTCAGCAGCAATAGCTTCTACATCATGTGATATTCACTTCCTTCTAGTGCTTGACAATCATTTTTACTCTGGGTATTGAAATGTATGCCTGACATTCCTGTTTTCTCTTTATGTTTTGAAATATGTACTTGACAATCATTTTTCACTTTGGATTTAAATTGTATTGTGTCGTTCTTCTTATGTTGCCTTTTTAGGTCTCGCGCCTAGCGTTGCAGTGCGCAGCATTGCAGTGCGCAGCGGAGACCTCATGTACAGGCTTCAGAAAGCTGACCACACGCTTGTGCGTATGTTTTTTTTTGTCAGCTGCAATTGGCTTTTGCGTGCTTTTTTTAAAAAAAAGCCAGCACGCAATTGGGCAAAGGTGGGCGCATGTCCTGCCTTTGCTCCGCCTATTCCTGTTGGTGTCTGTTACGTTCATCAGTGGTACAGGCAACAGGCTCCCTCGTCCCGCTCCTCTATGGTGCGCGCGCACCACTGGTTTAATGCACTTCGACCACTGGTTCTTACAAAAGAGCCACCCGCTTGTGTATCACCTCTTCTTCTGAAAACGCAGTGCTTAACAACATTTGTTTTTAAGACTTTTCTGGCCAGAGATATTTGACGGGGCTAGCAGGAGAGCATGTACAAATAACAGTTCTGTGTTGCCCCATTTTAAATTACGAGATTTCGCTGTGATACAGGTTAATCATCTGCTATTAAATCCCGCGCACTACAGTGGGGCCTACCGGTGCGTCGGGCATCGCCCCTTTAAGAATGCACAGCTGGAGGATCTCGGCTACCGGCAAGGGGGGCGTACCCTAGAGATGGTAAGGTTGATAGGCGAACCCCATCTCAGTAATCCAGCGTCCCGCGACTTCAAGCCTGGAGGCGGTGGGGAGGTCGAGACTGGGACTTAAACACCTGTCCTTCACTTCCATCATATGTGGCCTGCAACTGCAAACGCGGGCTCTGCGCGTGAGCACCACAATGCGTGTGATCCGTTTTCACTGACTGCAGCAGTTTATCATAAAATAGCATTGCATGCATGTAGTCTGTCATGAGTTATGTCTTGGTGTTTAGTATGCAAGGAGTGCTCGTGCACTGGCACTACTCTAACAGGGAGCACGCTGTACACCCATGTCTAACATATTGGTTATGACAGGGATATGCAGACATGAGTACTATTACTGTGGGAGCGTGCAAGTCTTCTCTCACAAATGAAATAGGAATATTGAGTATCACCTTTAGTGCATGCATTGTCACACTTGCAGGCTGCTATCGATTTATTTGTTTTGTATAAATAAAAAGTAAAGGCAGTGCACCCATAGTTACTATCTCAAAAAGTGCGTGCATAACTGCTATTGCAGGCAGGAACGTGCATGTCTGCTTGCGCAGGAAGTGCATGTAATTCTGGGAGCACAAGCAGTGCGTGGTCCAATATCGCAGGCAGTGCACGTTTATTTACTAGTACAGGCCTGTACAAATCTTCTGTCACTAGCAGTGCATTCGATCTTGCAGTCTATGGCCATTATCACAAGCAATATGTGTATCTACTTTTACAGGCTGAACATAACAACTATCAAAGGAACTACATGCATATCTGTTGATACAGGCAGCTCTGAAGTTTCTGTTATTGAGCATAGTATCTGCACATATGTTATGAAAGGCAGGACAGGCACCTAGGTCCAGGTGTGCTAAACCATTTTGCATTTGCAAAGCCTACGACTCTGTAATATCAAATTCCATGCACTATGTTGGTTGTGGAAATATTATGAGGACATGAGAAATGGCGAACACAGGCATGGTTTAGGTGCCCTTCTGAGACTCATTTAGAGACTGCAAAAGGTGAGAAAAATAGGAGAAAAACAATAGTGCAGGGATTGTGTGATGGAACTGCAAACAAGGTGCATTCGAGACTTCCTGCCTCTTGCAGGTTTAGCGTGCTCCAACCAATCCTGGTGCTGCAGAGTGTATAATCTGATGCCATTTTGTTCCTGCAGTATTGCATGTTGGCCCCTCCCTATCTGCTGCACTTTTTCTCTTTCTCTATCTCGCCTCCAGACTAATTCTTGTTCTGAAGCTCTCACCCCCATATTTTGTTCTGGTACCACTCTATCTATCTATCTATCTATCTATCTATCTATCTATCTATCTATCTATCTATCTATCTATCTATCTATCTATCTATCTATCTATCTATCTATCTATCTATCATGTGTCTGTCTATCTGTCTAATATTTCTTGGTTTGACCATCCCACCAACACCGTTTCCGTTGTTGCTCCCTTCACTTATTTCTGTATTTCTTACCCCTCTTCCCCCAAATTCCAGATGGATGTTTCCTTACACATATTTTTGGCCTTGCCTCATTTCTATCCTTCCTTCTATCTCTCGCTCTACTCTTTTTACTGCAGCTGTCTCACTACAATTTCGTTTTCGAGCCTCCTCTCAACTGCCATTAGCTCTCTCTCGTCCTTGCACAATGCTTTTTTCTGTATCCCCTCTGCCTCATCACTAATGCCTTCTATTCTCTCTTCTCCCTCTCTCAAGTCAGTGTTTCAGCTAATATTTAGGTCGAGTCTGTAGCAGCGCACATGCAAAAATGCAATGCAATAGCTATTGCTATTGGTGTTGCATTATTATTAGCAATGACAATATCCCAAAATGTAATAATGCGAGACCTACTGCATTGAAAATGCTTGTTGTATGTACTGTTTCTTCATGTCAGCGTTAATTTTCCTCTTAGTACAGCACTCTGATACCCGTTCTGGGTCTTGTTTCGCACTTTATAAGACTTTTCAAATAAATAATGTGCCATGTTGAATATTTTATGCTGGTTAAATTCTACATTGTTATGGTCTTAAGTAACTAAAAACAATAAAATGATCTACCTTACTTTAACCTGGTATTGGTAAGCAGACAGACAGCACTTGGTGCTCCAGGTGCAGATTGTCTTGAAGTCCCTCTGTGATGTTCCCTAACCCAGCTGGGAGACCAGGTAGCCTTGGCCCCTAGTTGTGGCCCTGAGCGGAAGTCTTGTAGAGGGTCTCCTCCTCACACAGCCTAAATGGCTGCTTAACAGTTGACAATTTTTGGGAACTTGAACTCCCCTTCTTATTGTGCCTAACCAGACGCCAAATGTGATTTAGAGTCTGAGACTTTCAAGTTCATCTTGGGCGTCTGCTTCCTTTTGATGCACCCTTTCGTCTGCCCTACCCTTCAGCCAGAAAGGAGTTTGTCACAGCAGGAACTACTCCAAATAAGATTTCCCCACAACACAGGCCATGGAAGTGACTAGAGGTTCACACCTATGTTTCAGCCACGGTGAAATGTGTTTATAGAAAGGGTAGACCTAGTACATGCAGATAACATACACGCACTGCACCATCCCTGCACTGTACCCTTCACAGACACACATATACATCTAGCACAAGTATAACACACAAATGCACAGCACAGCACTCCACATCAAACCAATGTAGGCAAAGGGTGAATTAAGCACACAGCAGCAGAACTTTAAATTAATGAGGGGGGTCGTTCTGTCTTGTTTGGGGGTCATAGCACCTTTACCTGCTTTCCTGACCGACCGCTGGCCTCGGCTGTTCTCCCTCCCGCCGCCGCCACACCAACACAGCGGCCGCCGAGTGGAGGGGAGGAACTACCTGCCCCAGACTCCTTAGCGGCATTGCCACCAGCCGCCACCGCCAATCACGCGCCCGGAGGCGCTTTAAATTTCCTGCTCGGCCCCGGTGGAGCGGGGTCATTCTGTCTTGTTTGGGGGTCATAGCACCTTTACCTGCTTTCCTGACCAACCGCTGGCCTCGGCTGTTCTCCCTCCCGCCGCCGCTACACCAACACAGCGGCCGCCGAGTGGAGGGGAGGAACTACCTGCCCCAGACTCCTTAGCGGCATTGCCACCAGCCGCCACCGCCAATCACGCGCCCGGAGGCGCTTTAAATTTCCTACTCGGCCCCGGTGGAGCGGGGGTCGTTCTGTCTTGTTTGGGGGTCATAGCACCTTTACCTGCTTTCCTGACCGACCGCTGGCCTCGGCTGTTCTCCCTCCCGCCGCCGCCACACCAACACAGCGGCTGCCGAGTGGAGGGGAGGAACTACCTGCCCCAGACTCCTTAGCTGCATTGCCACCAGCCGCCACCGCCAATCACGTGCCCGGAGGCGCTTTAAATTTCCTGCTCGGCCCCGGTGGAGCGGGGGTCGTTCTGTCTTGTTTGGGGGTCATAGCACCTTTACCTGCTTTCCTGACCGACCGCTGGCCTCGACTGTTCTCCCTCGCGCCGTCGCCACACCAACACAGCGGCCGCCGAGTGGAGGGGAGGAACTACCTGCCCCAGACTCCTTAGCAGCATTGCCACCAGCCACCACCGCCAATCACGCGCCCGGAGACGCTTTAAATTTCCTGCTCGGCCCCCGCGTCGTGGGACGCGCGCAGGCGGCGCCGGGAGAAGCCCGGGACAAGGGCGGGACAGTCTGTGACAGTCCGGGGCAGGACGAGGCTGGGCTGGGCCAGAAATCCTGGTAGTCGCAACGCGGATCTACTACTTGAGCCAAGTGAGATCTTGATTTCATATTAAACTGTCTTCATATTTTATTTATAACTGTTTTAGTATCCCCTAAGGACCTCCAGAGGAGACACAAACCCTGCCTGTATTGTTCTCAATGCTTAGTGTTCAACCCTCTGTAACCTTGAGTTCCTACGGTTAAGACATCATGTCAAAACAAAAGGCGACATTGGATAACTACCTGGTGAAAGTAGTTAATAAAATCAATGATGAGCGGCGAAAGTCGCTAGGTAGGGGGAGTCCTCCGGTTTTATTCTTTACACCCACCTCATCATCACCAGTACTACCAGTGGACGACAGGTGTGACCTTGTTGATATTAAGTGATAACTATTCCTGCTCCTGCTCAGGACATTCTTGACACATCTAATGACACTCCAAGACAGCGCTCCCCAGTTCCTAGAGCAGTGAGGACTTGTAGGAAACCACAACTCAATTGAGGGGGGAACCACAATAAGAGAAAAAATGAAGTTGCCCCCACAAAGCACTAACTCTGATGTGATCGCAACTGGTAATAAGGAGACAGTCACTTTGAGTTTAGAGCAGTTCGATCTTTTAACCAGCTCCATAGAAGATAAGCTCGATAAGATCATCCAACCCCTATTAGCCAAGCTTGACCAGATGTCAGCAGAGGTGTTAGGACTGGGTGGGCTTTTAGATGCGCATAATGGCAAGGGCGAAAGTTGCAGGGGTGATGACAAGAACCTTGAAGTTAGTACAAACGTACAAAAGACACCTGACAGGAGGTCAAATACAACTAAAGAAACTACGTCTGTTCCTATGCCAATAATACATCGGAAAGAACTTGTGTTGCCAATACCCAAATGTAAGACAGGGGCAACTACGGTAAAGAAAAGTCGTTTCATTAATCTCCCACCTGATTGTGCACCCTATCTAGTAGTCTTAACTAATGTACCTCCCTCTGATCTAAATCCGAGTCAACCCCAGCTAGAAACGCATGAATCGCTTAAAAACAAAACAGTTTCTTGGCTGCACAAGCAATGTGGGTTCCCAATTGCCTACTCTGACCAAATACTTACTACCAGAAGGGTAAATTGGATAGGTAATTCTAGTAAGACTTGCATGGGTGACTGTGTCATCGTTAATTTTAAACATCCCCAACACGTCGCTACTGTTCTGTTAAGAGCGGCCTCTCTGTTACATGACGAGACCAGTATAAATGTTCGCCCTCTTGGCTACTTCTACAGTCAACTTATTAAAGCACCACATGTTAATGGAAGAGGTAGACCTTTCACTCCTACTTTAACACCCATTCAGCCCTCCTTTTATGAGCTTCCGGTACAGAATATGTATCAAGCCCTGAGCTCCTTGGATATGAACGATTGACATTTACAGGACTGTGAGCCCCCTATGTATGTGATTCCTACCAACCGGGAAAACTAATTAGGTGATAAACGCTCAGAGACGGAGCGAATTATGAGGGATGATCTATGTACGATTGATGTAGGGGACCAAACTGTTTTTATCACTGAGAGGTCTGCTCCTGATCAAGGCCCCACAGATGTGGAACCAATAAGTGCTGGTCTATATGAGATAGAGATTAGAGATGATTGCATTAATTGTTTTAATGCCCAAGAGCAGCCTAACTGTTGTAACATGAGGGGGACATCAATCATTAGCTGGAATATAGCCGAATGGGCTTCCAAGGAAAAAATGTTGGGGTGGAATGATTTGATAAGGTCTTACGACATCCTCTGTTTTCAAGAAACTTGGTGCTCTACTAAACCGAGCCCTGATGGGTTTGTAAGCTATCATTTAGAAGCAACCAAGTCACGATATGGCAGAGCCAAAGGTGGTCTGCTTATCTTATTGTCTCTGAACCTAATGTTGACTGTTGTTAAACATTTAACTGTTGGGGCTCATTAGCAAATTTTATGGTTACGTGAGAAGAAAGGTAAAGAGGTGCTTATAATTAATTTTTATAATAATTGTTTTGACAATACACGACACAAAGCAATAGAAGAACTGGAAGGTGCCTTATTGAAGCTTGCATTACAGGCCAAAACCGCTTTTGATTTTATCTGGTTAGGTGATTTTAACTCTCCAATTTGTTCTATGTCGACTTCCCTGGTGTGTGGGATACAAAATAATAGGGGTGACAATACACCACATTTCCCGCATAACAAGTACGGGGAGGCAATAAACAATCTGTTGTCCATTTATGATCTAGAGCTCTTACAACCTGCAAAAGATGCTAAGGGCCAAATAATTCAGACCTACTCAGGCAGGAATAGTAATTCCCAAAATGACCATGTTATGGTTTCATCATGTATTGTGCCATATTGTCAGACCCCGGTCATTGATGAATCCCCTTTAAGCGACCACAACCGTATTATAATGCGAACTGAGATCTGGAAACCTAGCACACAACAGATCTCTAGAATTGTAGACAACATTGAACCGCATAGATTCAACTGGACAAGGTTGAGGTGGAATGGGGAAAAATCCGAAAAGGTACTGAGCCTAATAGTAACAAAATCAATGGCAGATATTTATGGTATCCTGACACCAGGGAGCGACCCTTTTTTTTTATAGTAGATCATTTTATTAATATCAACAAGACTGTGGACACCATATTTAAAGAGAAAACCGCCGGAAAAAAAGGGTGGTTTGATCATGCTTGTACAGCCCTCCACTCCAAACTGAAACAGGCTTTAGCTCTCAGACCCAGGGATAAGGATAGGGTAACACTCCTGAGACATGAATATAAAATGGTTGTCTCTAAAAAGGAAGCGGGAGTTGCATCTGGAAGCATGGGATAACTTAGCACAGGCCGCGGACACTTCGAACTGCTGCCTGTTCTGGGCTACGATCAACTCCCCCTTTCTTAGGGTTGACAAAGCTCTCCATCTTGCGTCAAATGTTAGTAGCGAGGCTTGGGTTTCCCACTTCTCAAATATATTCCAGGCAGTTGGTCCAAACAATCAAAATATAACATCTTGGCCTATAGTCCCTTTGGATATCACCTTAGTTGAGGTAGAAAGTAGTATTGAAACTAGCAAGGGGGGCAAGGCCCAGGGACCGGACGGGGTACCCATTGATGTTTACAGAACTCTCCCGCTGCTATGGGGCCCCATACTTACCTTGGTCCTTAATGCTGCCGTAACTACCATGATACCGCCAACATGGGGTGGTTCTATTATTGTCCCAATCTATAAGAAGGGTGAGAAGTCAGAAGCATGCAACTATCGCCCAATCAGCTTACTCGACTCATCTGTGAAAATTATGAGCAGAGTGCTGCTTACCAGGTTGGAAGAGTGGGCGAACGAAGAGGGGATACTGGCGACTTCCCAGTATGGTTTTAGAAAGGGCCGCGGTACATCGGATCAATGCTTAAATCTAGAATTACTAATTGGCAAATACACCAAGGCCAAGCGGAGCACCCTGTATCTTTGCTTTGCCGATTTGAGCAGCGCATTCGATCTGGTTGACCATTCCATTCTATGGCCCGTCCTGTTAGACCTTGGTGCACCAGAGGGAATTATTTTCTTTTTGGCCCGCTTATATGGAAAGATGCAAGCCTGTGTGCGATACGGGGCAAGCGGGGAGTGCACCCCTAATTTTAATGTTAAGCGAGGAATAAGACAAGGTTGTGTTCTCGCCCCCCTGCTATTCACCCTCTTCATAAATGCTGTTGACAAGATTTTAAAAACTGTTAAAGCTGATGCACCCCAGGTGAATGGGTCTGGAGTGCCAGTACTGCTTTATGGAGATGATGCTGTGCTTCTGTCCTGGACTCCCATAGGACTCCAGCGCTTAATGGATTGATTTTCTGCTTTTATTAACGTAAGAAAACTATTAGTTAACAAGAGCAAAACCCATACTATGACTTGCGGTGCCAGGACCAACAAAAAACATATCTTTTATATAGAAGGGGTAAAAGTGCAGCAAGTTGAAAAGTTCAGTTACCTGGGTGTGACCTTCTCTAGTGACGGTAGCTGGACCAAAGAGCTTGCTAGCGTAAGGTCCAAGATGTCCAAAAGTGCCTACGGAATATTTAAATTCGCCTCCAAAATCGGCGACAGACGTATTAATGACATGATGCAGATTTATAAGGCAAGAAGTGTCTCGATTGCATTATATGGGGCAGGGGTGTGGGGTTATTCCAATGTAGGCAGTCTACAAACAGAAGAAAATATCTTCCTGAAAAAACTTCTCTGCTTACTCGCCTCGGCCGCAACTGATTTGACCCATAGGGAACTGGGGGTTGATTATTTGTCTGATCTTGTCTCATTAAGGCCCCTAATGATCTGGCGTGCCATATGGCACAAGGAAGAGACACTTTTTAACCAACATGTCATCCGGGATTGTCTTAATTTAGCTAACTATATCAAGATCCCTTGGCTAAAATATACCGTAGATGCTTTTCAGGTTACTTTTGGACTGGATATGATAGAGAATCCGTGTGGTGCAGGAGATATTCCTAAACAGGTACTAAAAAACAAATTCTTGGCATATCAAGTGGAGAGACGTCTAGTCAACAATGCCCACCTGACTTCTGTTAATTTTTATAACAAATATTTTGACTGCGAATGTTCGCAGTTGTACTTAAGCCAGGTATCTAGACCGGCCCACAGGTTCGTTCTTACAAGACTTAGATTTGGACTGGCCCACGTCTTGGTGGCCTTTCCTCATCCCAAGAAACATCCTGTTGGCCCCTGCCCATGTGACGGGCACTCAAAGCAAAGCACACTGCACTTCATGCTAATTTGTACTTTATTCCTGAACCTCAGATTGGTTTATCTTAAACCAATATTGATAAAATATGGAATCCACAGCATAGATGAGGCCATGAAATTGATTTTTAATGTGAACTACCCGGATATATGTATTTTTATTGCAACTTTTATATGTAAATCTATTTACCATCGGAAAAGCATGATGTTTAAATCCTGTTCTTTTTTATTCTCTGTATATTATCATGCAACTGTTTCTTTTGCCTATATGCTTTTATGGTCATTTGTATAACATGTACCGAATAAAGCTTCATGAAATGAATGAATGAGCCTGTGGGGCTTGCTCCAGTGACACAGGTAAAATGGATCTGTTCACTTCTCTCGATCACTACACAGGATGCTGCTACCACCTCGCTAATGCTGCTTAACTCATAGCAAAGGCAATAGCCTTTCACCACTATGAGGATAGCACTATAGGCGCCCCTCCCAGTCCAAAAAGACTGCAATCTGTGACATAGGACTATGTCATGGTACATACACATTGTTTGTGTTCACCAATGATAACAAAAATCAGCATCAGGGATCCAGACATCATTACAGTTGTGGCACTCTAGGCAGGGGTACATGTCCATCATCATGCAAGGGACTTCTCCGTCCCAACACTCTGCAAGGGGTAGAATTTTGACTCATGTCATACCGCACTGCTCTCCCCCCCCCCCCCCCCCACACACACTATGATTGGCTTTTCATCGGCTGGTAGTGTCAGCAACAGACAGGGGTTCAGAAAATCTGGGGTTTCAGGAGCTACTAACAGTTTGTCCATATCACTCCCTCTTCTGCTGCATGAGGTGGCCACTTTCTTTAATCAAGATATGCTACGAGTGACTGTCTTCTCCCCCCCGAAGGACAGACACCATGCTTCCATTCCTTCAAATCAGCATCCACACCCCTCTTTCAAATGGTGACCGTAATTTCCAAACACAATGTCGGACTTTGATTAAGACGTTGCACCCAACTCTAATATCACTGTCCTTTACCTTTCTGGCCTTGCTGCTCTGATCACTGGCGTTCCACTGGTGTCCTTGAGCTGCTGTTGGGTCAAAAAGGCGGGTCTATACCAAGGGGAGTGAATGGACAAATTATATTTTATTGTTCAATTAATTAAAACTTACAATATTACACAATAACATCACCATATAACACATTGTAAATAAATGTCATTTTTAAAAGAGCCATCTAAAAATACACTTAAAACCTTCATAATGTATTCAAAGCTTCAGGTTAGAAACTGGTTTTAATAGCACCGTTCTACAGTTATAACATTTCATAAGTCTTATTGCACTTATTAGGACCATTACGCTTTAGATTTCCTATTTACACTGTTGTTGGTTAAACCTCAATTGAATTTGTGCAAAGCAGTCAACAAAATGGTGCGTTCCTTTTTGGAATCCTCTGTTATACTGATACTATATGATAGTCAAGGATTAGACCATCCTAATTAGTACATGCAATTATATACAAAAACTAATTATAAGGGCAGTAATCTACGTTTTTGCATCTCATCAGCCAGGGGCGTAGCAGACACTAAATGTCTGGGGAGAACAAGGATAACCTTTTGAACTTTCCAGTGAACCTATACAAATCACCCATTGTATGAGAGCCCTACACTCTGTTAACTGAATACAATTGCATAGTTTTATAGGGAAACATTGATAAAGGCAGGCATGTAGTCACAGTTTGCAAGTATGCTTTAATTGTTATTTACACTCGCCAAGCAATTAGACACAATGTGAAAAAACATATTTTGTATCTTACATCTTCATGCATCAAGCAAACAAAGGTGGGACTAAAAAAAGGAAGAATAACCTGAATGCTCTTCACGACATTCCTAAACCTCAAAATGCAATTGGACTAATATTGGAGTGTAGTGGAGACAGGCTGCAGGCACACAGAGCTGTAAGGGCAGAGAAATGTCCACTTACTAAAAGTGGCAGATCTAAAATAGTCATATGTAATCCAACCTTACCAGTAAAGAGGATTTATCATTGCCATTCCAAAGATAGAAAACATGAAACAGCTACTCCTTTCTAACCAGGAATTACACCTTAAAAGAGTGTATTAAGGAATTCTCAATGTTAATCTGTGAGAGGAGTAGGCCCCATGGAAGTGAAAAACGAATGTAGGTGTTTTTCACTACAAGGACATGCAAAACGTAAAAGTACATGTCCTACCTTTTGGCAACATAGCACCCTTCCCTATAGGCTATCTAGGGCCAACCTTGAGGTGACGTGTAATAAAATGTCAGTAGAACTGCACACACTGGCTCTGTAGTGGCAGGCCTGTGACATGTTTAAAGGGCTACTTGTGTGGGTGGCCCAATCAGTGCTGCAGACCCACTAGTAGCATTTAATTTTCAGGCCCTGGGTATATGGTATACCACTTTACCAGGTACTTACAAGTAAATTACATATGCCAGTTGTGTATACACCAATGTTACCATATTTAGGGGAGAAGAATGTGCACTTTATTACTGGTCAGCAGTGGTAAAATGCTCAGAGTCCTTAGGCCAACTAAAATATTCAGCAAAAAGAGGAGGTAAGCAGACAAAAAGTATGTCGAAAGACCACCCTAAGGCTGGCAGGTTTAATAGTATGGTATAGGATTCTGGGTGTCTGAGTATTGAAGTCAGTTGGACCCCTTTTAGAAACCCCTGCTCTAGCAGAGCACAAGAGCGGGAATAGTTTTTCAAACACTGGAAGCTTATTGCCTGCATTGCTTTGGCTGGAAGGTGGAGAAATTCTTAATGCATCACAAAGTATAAAACACAGTACAGAAATCTTTGTTTGTATAGTCTATGAAAAGAGCTATTGCAATGGATGATACGAGTGTAGAGTGCACTCAAACACATTATCTTCTACAAAAATATAAGAAGTCCTATGAGATAAATTTGCAGAAATTTTATCGGTCGGTCATGTGATTGTTTTACGTATTATAGCATTATTTGCACATTTCTCACTATGTTTGATATAATGTTATAGTAATGTATAAGGAAGGAATTTTGTACTGTATGCAATGTGTGTCTTTTTTAATTATTGGTGTGTTTTTGTGGACCTCCGTAGGAGTTCCAAAACAAAATAAATAAATTGGAAATTGGAGAGAGCCACGCTCAGAATCAAGAATGAACAGTTGGTCCTAGAAAAATAAACCCTAGAAGTCCAGAGGGCTGTCAAAATGTTCAGATTAGAACAGACTGGTGGCAGCACTAGTGAACCTATGGTCAGTGAACACTCCTTTGACACTAGGAACTTGAGCATGATAATCCATCCTTAACAGGAGGGTGATGACATCCATAAGTATATTACTGCTTTAGAGAGGGCTTGTAAAGTTCAGAAGGTTACTCAGAGGCAGTGGGCAGCTATCCTGTCACTCTCCTTTGCTAACAAAGGTAGACACAAACTCTTGACTGTAAAGGAAGACGATGCAGACAATTACGAAAGTCTTGAAGAGTGCCCTCGTAGATGAGTTTGGATTAACCACTATGCAATACAGGGCCAAGTTTAGGGACACACAGAAGGCACTCACTGAAGACTGGGTAGATTTTGTAGATAGTACTAGTAAGGCTGTGGAAGGCTGGCTTCATGGAAGTTATGTGCATGATTATGGAAGACTGTACAATTAACTTGTGAGGGAGCACATCCTTAATAACTGTCAAAATCTGCAACCGCACCAGTAACTGGTGGACTCGGATCTGACCACTCCCCAAGAACTGGGAAAGAAGGCAGACAAGTTGGTCTGCACCAGCGCAAAACAAGAGTATTGTGGTGGTGGTAACCAGAAGAAGCAAAATTCTTCTAAGGCCCGAGTGAAAAGTTGGGAAAAAATCTAAAGAAAGGAAGAGTATTCTGAAGGTCCCCAAAAGTCTTCCTCTAGGGGTGTGTCCCAATCCTCTTCCTCCTCTAACAAGAAACCTTGGTGCTATTTGTGTAAAAAAACATCCATAGGGCAAAGTAGGCCAATTTCGCTAAGTCTAGCACCAATACAGCTACCACAACTACCACTCCTAAACCTCTGAGTGCCCCTAGAAATAACATTGGTTGTTGTAGAGGCCCCAAGAGGTTAGCTGGGCTAGCCTTGGGTACTGAAGTGTGGTATGGCCTAGTCAGGGCACCCACTCAGGCTGATTTAGTCTTCGTTGGTGGCACTGAGCTTGCCACTGTTATTGTAAGTACCACTAATTCGAGCAAATACAGACAACAGCCTCTCATGAATGGTCACAAAGCTTTAGCTTACAGGGACACGGGTGCCAGTGGCACTATGGTAACATAGAAACGTGTGTGTCCTGAGCAGATTCTACTTGGTCAGATTTACCAAGTGACCAATGCTAGCAATGTCAGGACAGATCAGTCCATGGCAGTTGTCAATCTCAGCTGGGGAAGGGTAAAAGGCTCAAAGAGAGTTGTGGTATCCTCAGACATACTTGTGAACTGTCTACTAGGCACTGATTCTGAAACTTAAGCCTGGTTTGAAGTGGAATTCCGGATTCATTCAGAAATTATGGGAATTTCAGACAGTGTCTTTGCTGTCACTAGGGCTCAGGCCAAGAGGTTAGGCCCCGAGGGAGCGCAGGATCCTGAAACAATTGACCAACTAGCTCCCAAGAGAAGGAGCAGAAAGGGTAAAGAGTTATCCTCCTCTGAGACTCCCAGTGAGAATCAGCCTCCTGAGGGAGATGATCGCAGTACCTCTGAAGGAACAGTCCCAGAGGCGCTAGGGCCTGACAAGGCAGAACTATGGGGCAGGGGGCCTTCCAGGGAATGCGTCAGTCTGGAGCAGAAGGCCTACCCCTATCTTGAACAGCTCAGACAGTAAGCTGCGGCTGAGGAAGCAGGGAATGTCAGTGGGTCACACAGGACTTACTGGGAAGATGGGCACCTGTTTTCTGAAAATAGAGACCCCAAGTCTAGTGCCACCAGGAGGTTGGTCATACCTCAGAAGTTCAGGGGTTTCCTATTGACCCTGGCACATGACATTACCCTTGCGGGACATCTTGCGCAAAGCAAGACTTGGGACAGGCTTGTCCCTCACTTTCCCCTGGCCCTACATGTCTGAAGACTCAAAGGAGTTTTATCACTACTGTGTCACCTACCAAGCCAGTGGTAAGGCAGGTGGCACTACAAAGGCACCCTTAACCCCGCTACCAGTGGCTGTGGTTCCTTGATAGACATGGTAGGTCCCTTAAACCCTCCAACAGCATTAGGACATAGTTTTATCTTAGTAGTGGTGGACCATGCCACTAGATATCCAGACGTTATTCCCTCTAGTACTACTACAGCTCCTGTATTGGCCAGGGCCCTCTTGGGAATCTTTTTCAGAGTTGGGTTCCATAAGGAGGTCTTGTCAGACAGCGGTACTAACTTCATATCTAGCTACATCACTGCTATGTGGAGAGAGTGTGTCATTAACTATAAGTTTATCATACCCTACCAAGCACAGGGCAACAGGCTTGTTGAAAGGTTCAACAAGACCCTCAAAGGTATGATCATTGGACTCCCAGAAAAGCTGAGGCTAAAATGGGATGTCTTATTACCTTGCCTTCTCTTTGCCTACAGAGAGGTTCCTCAGAAGGGGATGGGCTACAGCCCATTTGAACTTGTGTTTAGACATCTAGCTAGGGCTTCATTATATCAAGTCAAAGAAGGAAGGGAGCAATCTCTTAAGCCTCCTAAACAGGACATAGTAGACTATGTACTTGGCCTGGGCTCTTGCATAGCTGAGGTACATAAAGAAGGCCTGCAAAAATCTTGAGGCCAGCCAGGCACTTCGGAAATCTTGGCATGACTAAAAGACTGTACTAGCAGTTTACCGGCCAGAACAGGAAGTGTGGGTGTTTGAGCCTGTGACCGCAGCAGCTCTCCAAGACAATTGAAGTGGCCCCCACACAATATGGAAAAGAAAGGTGAGGCCACCTACTTAGTTGATTTAGGTACACTAAGAAGTCCCCACAGGGCACTTCATGTGAATCACCTGAAACCTTTTGTTGACAGGGCTGACATGAGCTTGTTCATGACCACTGATGACAGACAGGAGGAAGAGAGCGACCCTCTACCTGATCTCCTCTCCGAGGACCCTGTTGGTGGTTCAGTTGAAGGAGTAGTCTTGGCAGACAGTCTCACTGATCAACAGCAAATTGATTGCAGACAGGTTTTCAATCAGTTGCCTGGTCTGTTTTCTTTGATACCCAGTCAAACTACCTGGTATACCCAGGAAGTGGACACAGGTGACAGCCTGCCTGTGAAGAGCAACATTGCAGATAGGCTGACCATGTCAAAGACTGCATCAGGACTGAGGTCCCAAAAATGCCGGAGTTGAGGGTCATTGAGCCTTAAGATAGCCCTTGGGATAGTCCTGTAGTCCTTGTTCCAAAACCTCACACCCAGGATGGCAAGAGAGAGATGAGGTTGTGTGTTGACTACAGAGGCCTCAGTGCAGTCACTAGGACTGATACCCATCCAATTCCAAAGGCAGATGATTGAATGATACATTGGCCTCTGCCAAATGTCTCTACATTTGACCTGACTGCTGATTATTAGCAAATCAGATTCTATGACAATGCCAAACCAAAAACAGCATTTCTAACCCCTAGAGGGCATTATCAATTTATTGTGATGTCTTTTGGTTTTAAATATACCTGCCAAATTTCAGAGGCTGGTAAATACAGTCTTAACATGTCTGGAAGCCTATAGTGCAGCATATCTAGATGATATAGCTGTATTTAGCTGCACCTGGGAGGATCACCTGGTCCACCTTAGAAATGTACTTTAGGCCCTGCAGAAAGCAGGCCTCACTTTCAAGGCCACAAAGTGCCAGATAGGGCGGAGTAAGGTTGTGTACTTGGGCCACCTTGTAGGTGGAGGCCAAATTCAACCATTGGAGAGCAAAAGTCAGACCATCATGGACTGGATTGCTCCTACTACCCAGACTCAGGTCAGAGCTTTCTTGTGCCTGACTGGGTACTACAGGAGGTGTGTTAAGGGCTATGGATCCATAGTGACACCCCTTAATGACGAGGACGCCATTGACCCCTGAACCTAGATGGTTCGATAAAGAATGCTCAAAGGCACACAAAGAGCTCAAATCTAGCCTAAAAATAACACCTAGAGACAGTATTTACATTGCTCAATGTAGGTTGAACTACAAGAAAGCACAAAAAACCCGTAAAACCAGTCTCCAATTACAAGCTTGGGCGGATCTAAGAGAGGCGGCGGAAAGAAGAGATCTGACTGAGTTCTGGAAAATCATAAATAAACCATGTTTCCAGGACTCAAATGCCCCACACATTTTAAACACTATTCTGCCTGAGCAGTGGCACTCCCATTTCAGTAATTTATATAATCATACGGGCGAAATAAACAATGATGAAGGGCAGAGGTTAGAACTGACTGCACGCCTAGACATCACCCTGGCTGAAGTAGAAGGAGCAATCTTGGGGCTAACTAAGAATAAGGCGCTCGGCCCGGATGGAATTCCTCCTGACCTATACCTCAGTAAAATTGAGCTGTGGGTGCCGATTCTCACTAGGGTCTTGAACGCGGCAGTGGAGGCGGGTCTGCCGCGCTCTTGGTCCTCGGCCACCATAGTTCCAATTTTCAAAAAAGGAAACCGAGACGATCCCAATTGCTATTGCCCGATATCTCTGATTGATGTCACGGCGAAGGTCCTGGGTAGGGTGGTTTTAAATCGCCTGACCGAATGGGCAGATACCCACCGGGTAATAACGGACACGCAATATGGGTTTAGGGAGGGGAGGTCGACCACGGACCAATGCCTGAATTTTTACTTGTTGGTTGCAAAGTACACCTTAGCTAGCAAGGAAGCTGTCTATCTGGGATTCATGGACCTCTCTGCGGCATTCGATCATGTGAACAGAGAGAAGCTATGGGCCCTGATGAAAGGTTTAGGGGTGGACCAGAATTTAGTTAATGTCTTAAAGGCTTTGACTGGAACACAACAGCGTCTGTCCGCTTTAACCAAGACGGAAGCAAGCCCTCACCATTTCCATGCACTAGTGGAGTGCGGCAGGGCTGCATCTTAGCTCCTTTTTTGTTTTCACTCTATATTAATAATTTAGACAGGGACTTATGAAAACTTGGAGTGGACTCCCCCCAAATAGGCACCCGCCCAGTCCCCGTCCTGCTTTATGCGGACGACGCAGTGTTATTAGCCAGGACACCGCAGGGGTTACAGAGACTTATTGATGGATTTGTGAGTTTCATGGCCTCACTTGATATGACGGCAAATCTGGACAAATCATATGTTATGCTCGCGGGAGCCAGGCCAGATAAGAAATTTGCTTATAAGATAGGAACCCACAGAATTAATCTAGTGCAGTCCTTTCCCTATCTAGGTGTACTATTTGATGGGCTTCTAAAATTTAGATCTTTAGTGGACAAACACTGTGCCAAATTGGTGACTTCATCTGGTGCCATAATGGGGTATGGGAAAAGGCTGGGGAGATGGTCTCCCGAGCAAGTGATGAATTTGTACAGATCGATATGCTGCGCCAAGGCAGCCTACGGGGCGGAAATTTTGGGCTTTGTGAACATACACCCGGTCCAGGCAGAGGAAAACAAATTCTTCAGAAGGATACTGAAAGTTCCATCTAGTACTTCTGTCTACATTCTACACGAGGAACTGGGAGAACCCTACATTGAAGATCAGATTAAGATCAGACCTCTTTTGGCCTGGGTGAAAATCTGGTACAACCCCGAGGCAGACCTCAGCAGACAAATTATCACAGATTGTTTGAAACAAGACAGATGGAGTTCTATCCCCTGGCTAAACTATGTGAAGTGCACCCTGGAGGCTATTGGCTGTAAGAATCTCTTCACAGAACCTGAAGCCCTTACTGCCCAGAACAAAACAATGGTTAAGAAAATGTTTGGGGAATGGACAATTGCCAGGAGGGCGGCTACTGAAGAGTGTAAATCTACAGTGGGGGCTTATAGATTATTGAAAATAGAGAGTGGAAGGGAACCCTATCTCTCACTGATTCATAATACACAGGACAGATTTTACATGACCCGATTAAGATTAAACCTGTTACATCATTTTCTGGCTGATCCCCCTGGTTTTACCTTAACGGTCGAGCAGAAGGGTACCTGCGGCTGCGACAATAGGTCTCCGCAAGATACCCTTCATTTTGTTTTATTGTGTCCTTTTTATTCATTACCTAGGCGAAAGTTCCTGGTGGGTCTACTGAAACGGGCCAGGTTTAAACATGCTAAGGTAGCATTGGTGTTTTTGCAGATGGCTAATGATGCATATACCCTTTGCTGTATTACAAGTTTTATTAAGATGGCAGTGAGGCTAAGGAACTCAAGAGAGATGAGCTAAAGATGATGCCCTATAATTTGAGATGTTGGACTAACCAAAATGAAATGTACTGGATGAACTATTCTTTTAAATATTTTTTTTATGTATTTTTATCTGTTTTTATGTACTTTTATGGTATCTTTTTAAGTGCCGAATAAAGAAATATTTGATTTGATTTGATTTGACACCCCTTAATGATCTCACCTCCAAAAGGAGGCCAAAGAAAGTTCAGTGGACAGTTAGCTGTCAGAAGGCATTTGATGAACTGAAGCAAGCCAATGTGCTCTGCTCCAATTCTGCAGCGTCCTGACTACTCCAAACCATTCATTGTCCTGACAGATGCTTCTGAGATAGGAATAGGTGCAGTATTGTAACAGCTTAATGCAGAGGGCTACGATCAACCAGTAGCTTTTATAGGCACAAGGCTGACCCCCAGGGAGATGCGCTGGTCAGCTATTGAGAGGAAGACCTTTGCTGTGGTCTGTACCTTGAAGAAGTTCTGGCAATACCTGTTTGTCAGAAACTGGTCAAAGGACAGGGGAGTGTTCTCCCCTCTATCCAGCACCTCCTCTTGGAGGGACCCCTGAGTTGTCCTACCCTTTCCATAGGGTACTTAAGAGCATCCCTATGAGTGGGTCCTCATATTCATTGTGGAACACGACTCACCTCTGAAACCAGGACACTCTTCGATCATCTGGACACTTGGACTTTGACTGAAACTAAGACTGCATCAAGGAAGACTCCTGCTGTGCTTGATCTCACTGTTCTTCAAGTCTTCTGCATCATCTGTGCCTGTGCTTCATTAAGGTTCTCCAGAAGGCCGTGGGCATCAAGAAAATCCGAAGTAATCTCCCTTGGAGTGAAGGAGTCACTTCCCTTCATCTGCAGGCACCACAACAAAGCTGACCAGTTTGCTGCTCCTGACGTATTACAGACTTCCCGAGGCACAGCTACACAAGTGGTGGTTCTGCAGCTCCCTAGGGGCCTGGCCTATCTTCTCTGCAATTTTGAGGACAGTATCCCTTGTCGGAGCTGCTGGGACCAAACCCCTGTGCAGGTGTCGACTGCAGTAGCCAAGGCTTGTTGTCTCTGCACTCCAGAGAACTTCAGGCTACAAGAAGTTATGTTATGTTATGTTATGTTATTTTTATTTATACCGCGCTCAGCTGCCCCAGCGAAGGGGCGTCCTGGCGCTTTGAAAAGGCAAACACAACACAACACAAAGAAACTCCAGAAGGGCAAAAGAGACAGCAAGAAAACTAAGCAAATAAGAGAGTCTTGACGGCTCGTCTAAACTGGAAAAGGTCATCAATAGCCCGGATATGCGGAGGAAGAGAATTCCACCACTTTGCCGCTAGCACACAAAAAGAGCGGCCACCAACTCTAGCCAATCTGAAGCGCGGAACCACTGCCAGATTCTGACCCAGAGATCTGAGGGTACGCGGGGGACATACGGTGTCAGCAAATTCTCCAAGATTTGAGGAGACATACCTTTGAGGACTTTAAACGCAAGGCAAAGGACCTTGAATTTAATCCTCTGGGGTATGGGGAGCCAATGGAGAGAATGCAGAGATTTGGAGACCGAGCACCGCCCTGGCAGACCAATCACCACTCTGGCTGCATCATTTTGAACTCGCTGCAGCCGGGTGAGTTCTGCCTAATTGATCCCGGCAAAAAGCGAGCTGGCATAGTCCAGCCGGGACAACACTGATGCTTGAACCACCAGTTGCCTGGTGGATGCATCAAAAAACCTAAGGATAGGTCTGAGCCCTCTAATGATGCCATAGCAAGAAGCCGCCACCTTCTTGGTATGACAGATGAAACCGAGGGACGGGTCAAGCCACACCCCTAAATTTTTTATCTCCGATGCTGGGAGAGGGGTCACACCTAATTCAGAAGGCCACCACTTGTCCCCCCACAACGCCGCCTGCTTACCGACCACCATAACCTCAGTCTTTTTGGTATTTAACTGGAGACAGTTGGAATTCATCCAGTTAGCCACTGCCCGTAAACCGTCACAGAACCTGGGAGCCTCCACGTCTGAGTCCCCACTCAGCGTGACCGCCAGCTGCGTGTCGTCTGCATATGAGACCATCGTCAGGCCCCATTGCTTGACGACCGCAGCCAGCGGCCTCACATAGAGATTGAAAAGAGTGGGACTCAGCGATGAACCCTGTGGGACCCCCAGGTCTAACGGATAGGATTTAGACTTGCCGGGCGGAATCGCAACCTGGAATGACCTTTCAGCAAGGAAAGATCGGAACCAGCATAGGGCGGAGCCCGTGACACCCACTTCCTCAAGTTGCTGAAGCAAGATCCCGTGCGAGACCGTGTCGAACGCGGCACTAAGATCTAATAGCAGTAGTGCCGCCGTCCGACCCGCATCAAGCACAGACCGCAGATGTTCGACCATAGAAAGTAGGGCCAGCTCCGTGCTATGGCCCGCACGGAACCCATTCTGAGTAGGGTCAAGAATGTTAGCCCTAGTAAGATGGTCTGCAAGGATGCCGTTCACGTGGGCCTCAGCGACTTTCGTAGCCCAAGGAAGCAAGGAAATGGGGCGGTAGTTCTCAGGTTTAAGGGGGTCAAGGGTAGCCTTCTTCAAAATAGGTGTAACTACAGCCTGCTTCCACCTAGTGGGAACAATCCCAGATGAAAGTGACAGATTGATCAAAGAGAGCACCGGAGTTTGGCATAGCGATGACATATTCTTAAGCTGGGCCGGTTTCAGCGGGTCTACAGGAGATCCTGACTTGATTTTAAGGCTCAGAGAGTCAAAGGCCTCTATAGATAGGGAGGGCAGGATAGTAAGACACTCACTGTCTCCCAAACTGCAACTGACCCGATCAGGAATAGAGGAGCCCGTCGAGAAGGTACAATAGATGGCATGAACTTTTTCGAGGAAAAAGGAGGCCAAAGCCTCACAATGGGAATCTGAGCATATTTCCGCCGTCGTTGTCCTCTTAGCCATCAAATCCTTTAACACCTTAAAGATGAGTTTCGTAGGATTTGCACTATTCTGAAACTCTTGTGCATAAAAGGCTGCTCGTGTTCTACACACCGCCCTCTGGTAGATTTTCGTCTTAGCAAGGTAACAGGCTTTTAAATCAGGATCAAACGATTTTCTCCAACGTCTCTCAGCCTGTCTACAGGCTCTTTTGAGGGACGCCAAGGCGCCATCATACCATGGGCTAGGCTCTTTCGGACGGCACTTGGACCATACCACGGAGATCAACGAGTCAAGAGCACGGGAGATCCACTCACAGAAGGAATCGTATCCGCGGTCAACATCAGTAAAACGACCTAGAGGTGCCTCCTCCAACAGATAAGTAAAAGTCCTCCAGTTTTAGTTTGTTCCAATGTCGTCTGGGGACTAATCTATCGTGAGATGTAAAAGGAGATTCCAGCATAGGGCATATCGCTTTCACCAGCATATGATCTGTCCAGACCATCTGAGTAGGACAAAGAACCCTAACACCCTCTATGTTGGTAAAGAAAGGGTCAAGAATATGACCATCTCTATGGGTGGGTGAGGTAACCAGCTGGGAAAGCTGCAAGGCCTCTAGATCAGTCAGAAAACTCCTAATAGAGGGCGAGGACGGGCAATCAAGATGAAGATTGAGATCTCCAATAACATTAAAATTAGCACATCCTAGTGCCTCTGTGCTAATTAGATCTGGGAGAGCGGCCCTGAAGGCAGAATCGCAACCGGGAGGGCGATATATTAGCAGACCGGAGAAGGTGAAGTGATGACTAAACGAGATTTTAAAAAGAGCACTTTCACATCCTGGGAGTTTAGCGGTCTTCCACTCACACGGATAGCACAACTTAACGGCCAGGGCAATGCCTCCTCCCCTGGTGACACGATTAAGAGTGAAGATGGCATAATCTGTGGGGAAGGCCTGATTAAGTATGGAAGAATCCGAATCCTGCAACCAGGTTTCGGTCAGGAAAAGCACATCAGGGGATTCATCTTTAAGGAGATCATATATCTCCTGATGGTGCTTTACCAGTGATCTAACATTTAAACACCAAATGTTCAAATCACGCAATCCTATCTTTCTTGTACGTAGAGATGGCAACTCCAGTGATCGAATAAGGGAATGGGTGTCTAATGTCCAGCCGCCACAGATGCAACGGTAGGGACCACATAGCGGGTCCACAGGCGAGAGATCACAGTTTGAAATCCGATCCCGAATGGTTAGCAGATCATCCCGTAGATACCTGATAGTAGGTGGAGTCATAGTATGGAAACTGCTATCCAGAGTCCTGCCGCGACCCGCGCTTCCTTAGCGCTGACGGGCGCAGACGGGCAGGACTCTGGCACGACTCAGGCGCAGGGAAGGCGCGCCCGCTGCGCGATACCGCTGCGCGTAGAGGGGAGCTTTAAATAAGCGTCCCTCTGAGCCTCCAGAGCGCTAGACCGCTCACAAATGGCGCCCGCAGAGAATCGCAACCACCCTAAGATGGCGCCCAAACTTCCCCAACCCAAGAACCGGACCCGCTAAACAGCGGTGTGACACCGATTACAGTGCGAGTGAGGGGGAGAGAAATAGTCCCGTTTAAAAACAGGGGAAAACAACTAAAACAAACGAAAATGGCAGGTAAGTAAGTTTAAAAACAGCAGCGTGGCAATTAGGCGCAGAGCGCAATGCAGCGTGAAGGTTCCTCGTCAGGGCAGTACCCAGGACTGGTCGCCTTAAGTAAGCGTCCCTCTGAGCCTCCGGAGCGCTAGACCGCTCACAAATGGCGCCCGCAGAGAATCGCAACCACCCTAAGATGGTGCCCAAACTTCCCCAACCCAAGAACCGGACCCGCTAAACAGCGGTGTGACACCGATTACAGTGCGAGTGAGGGGGAGAGAAATAGTCCAGTTTAAAAACAGGGGAAAACAACTAAAACAAACGAAAATGGCAGGTAAGTAAATTTAAAAAGAGCAGCGCGGCAATTAGGCGCAGAGCGCAATGCAGCGTGAAGGTACCTCGTCAGGGCAGTACCCAGGACTGGTCGCCTTAAGTAAGCGTCCCTCTGAGCCTCCAGAGCGCTAGACCACTCACAAATGGCGCCCGCAGAGAATCGCAACCACCCTAAGATGGCGCCCAAACTTCCCCAACCCAAGAACCGGACCCGCTAAACAGCGGTGTGACACCGATTACAGTGCGAGTGAGGGGGAGAGAAATAGTCCCGTTTAAAAACAGGGGAAAACAACTAAAACAAACGAAAATGGCAGGTAAGTAAGTTTAAAAACAGCAGCGCTGCAATTAGGCGCAGAGCGCAATGCAGCGTGAAGGTACCTCGTCAGGGCAGTACCCAGGACTGGTCGCCTTAAGTAAGCGTCCCTCTGAGCCTCCGGAGCGCTAGACCACTCACAAATGGCGCCCGCAGAGAATCGCAACCACCCTAAGATGGCGCCCAAACTTCCCCAACCCAAGAACCGGACCCGCTAAACAGCGGTGTGACACCGATTACAGTGCGAGTGAGGGGGAGAGAAATAGTCCCATTTAAAAACAGGGGAAAACAACTAAAACAAACGAAAATGGCAGGTAAGTAAGTTTAAAAACAGCAGCGCGGCAATTAGGCGCAGAGCGCAATGCAGCGTGAAGGTACCTCGTCCAGCCTTCTGCACCTCACCCCTCGAAGATCAGCATCCTCACTGCATCCTCTGCACCTCCATCTTTGGTGAGCTGCCTGATGTCCTTTTGCGACTCCTGTGCCTTCGGCCTGTTTGTCCTATTTAGGTCTTCCTTTGCTTCAGTGGGCTGCTCTGCTTACATGGGGCCTGCGCTGACTCTCCTGCACTTGGTGAGTCCCTTGGACCTTACTAGTCCCAATGGTTATAAAGTTTTTCTTTCCATGGTAGTTGCAGCTACCAAGGCTTGTTGGTGCTCCCGCCGGACATCGAAAACCTGGACACTGACACCTGATGTGGGAGGCTCCTGCATGGCTCCTGGTCTTCCTCAGCATTGCCTGGTCCCCACAGCTGCAACGCCATGGTCCCCATCTTAACTCTTGAACCTCCTGACATCGGTGGGCATTGTGCTTCCGTGCCTCCTGGTCACTTCAGAGTGGTATAGACTCTGTACCCACTGCTTGCAGGTCCTCCTCTTCAAGACTCCATTCTTGGATTCCACCGTACACCTTCACAGGCTTCTCCGGAGGTATCTTCTTCGAAGCCTTCCATTGTCGTCTAAAGCAGGTTCTGACGTCACTTCACCCATATGCACCGGGCTTCCCTGGTGCAGGTAACCTGGTTCCTGGGGCATTCACGGTAGGGGTTGCTCTCCAACCTCCAGTCTTCCAATGGGTTTCTTCAAGGTCCTCTGCAAAGGGTCCTTCTTCTTTAAAACTGCAACACGACTTCTCCATTGTCTTAAATTGGACACGCGGCTGTGTTTCCACTCTGCACACACATCCTTCGTGGGTTTCCTGGGTACTTACCATGGGTGGTTCCTTGTGAGTCTTCTGGTCCAAGTCCTGTTCTCCCTTGCAGTTCACATTCCACTTTCTTAGTATATGGTTTGGTCTCCCCCTGGAGAACAGTGTATATTTGTGCTACTTACCTAATTATTTTGACGTATTCTTGTGTGCATTGTTGATATCTCCAGGTAGGAGATATGCCAATGTGTTAGTTATTGTGTTGCATAATAGATAGACTTATATTCATAAACACTGTGTGGTTCTTTTTCACTTAATCTACACTGTTGATTAAATGTGTTAAAACAAGCTGCTTTACACTCCTTTAAGATATGCCTGAAGGCTTCTCTCCACAGCTACCACTTTGAGAGCTTTTTATGGTTATCAAAGACCACTAAAATCACCACAAGGGTTGCCTGGATTAGTGCAAGGTGCATCACTCTTGAGAGTGTGCACCATAAAGTAAAGTAAAGTCCACATTTGTAAAGCGCACAATCACCCGTAAGGGTCTCTAGGCGCTGGGGGCCGTCGGGAAGATTAAGGGAGCTATTGCCCAGAGTCACATGGTGCTGGGTTAACCTGCCGCCGGAGCCGGGGATCGAACCGTGGTCCCCAGATTCCAGCGTCAGTCGCCCTGGCCGCGGCACCACACCTCTCCATATACTAAGCCAGCCTCCTACAACCACCAACACCAGTTCTCCATTATACTTCTCCCACCAGGGCACACGTCCTAAAAGAAGTGGGGCACTAACCAGGTTAGGCAGTATGCAAGTGACATCACAGAGCATGACATCACAATCTATGACCTCACAGGAAGTGATATCACGAAAAACGAAATCAGATTCTAAGGAGAGAGGATGTGGCCTAACAGCCAGAGTGGTTGACCTCGAAGCTGGGGACGCTCAACATCCTATGATTCTGGGCAAATCACTTAATCTCTCCCATGCCTACCAAAAATGAATGAGCCTATCTGTCGCGTAACCAGTGCTCATGTAAAGCACTCTAGGACTCGAGTTTGCTCTATATAAAACTCTTTTATTTAAAAACATTTTAAAAGACCTCACATATGTTAAGCAGATCTGTCATGAGTACATTTGAGCGCATTACAATATTTAACAAATTAGATTTTGCGTCGCAGTTGTGCCAAAAAAGTTATGCAATCCCGGAGAAAGATCTAGGCTCTACTTATACATTTAGTTATTAAAACGCTGCCAGAATGAAATTGCCAATAAGGAGAAACGTGGCAGTAATATCTGTTCTAACAACAGGTTGCAGCTACACTGTGCTGCAAACCCAATCGCACAGCTTCAAAAAGTCAACTTACGCCTTTTTCATTTTCACCGTGTTTATTCCATATTTTTCCAATTTCTCCAACTTAACCTACTTAGTCACGATAACACTGTCCAAAGACCCATTTGCTTCACATGAGGCAGTTGTGCCAATCCAGGCCTCCTACCACATCATGTAGGGACCTTAATTCATGTATACAGCTTAAAATCTCATTCCCAATGCATTTCGGGCTATTGTAATGCCCTTCGTCAGGGGAAGATGCTTGTGGTTCGAATGTTGTTTTAACCATTCGGTGCTCTTCATTTTGAATGTCTGTAATATATGTTCTGGCTAATTGGTTGCACAGTCTGCAGTTTAAAATATCTTTTGGGGTTAAGGCACCTGCTGCATAGTTCTTTATGTACCGAGTAAATCTCAGGAAATAATAATAATGATCAGATAACTCTGGAGGTAAATGCACTTGCTGGAGAGACAGGTGTTTTGTCTAGTCCCAGTTTTGAATTAATGTAGCATAGAGGGTTAATATGTCTCCCCCAAAGCACAGCATAGGACACACAAATGACGGATTTTCATTTTATGTAGATAGGTAAATGGGTTATTGCTTTTCACATAGAGATCCTTTAGTTACTTGTAGTTCATATATTGTAATCATTCTCATATTGCACAGCAAATTTATAAAGGAAAGGACATGGGACTCCTGCACCTTATAACCCTCACTAGTGTATGTAACACATCCTGTAAGATGATTTACACACATATGATTTATTGTCAATGTATAATGTGAATGTGTGATGTAAAGTGCTCCAACACCCTGGATTGGGTTGAGTAGCACTATAAAAGAAATAAGACGAACTAGTGGTATTTAAATTGCTATTTGTGAAAATATTAGGACAGACCAACACCTCTGATGCAATGAAACCAAAGATGTTTGCTTAGACTATGTCTGATGCTAATTTGAGGTTCAACTGCTCTAAATAAACATTTCAACACAACATTTGCCTTTGAGTAGCTGAATTGCGCAGTGAGAAACAGTCAAATTAGGTAGGGTTGGGCTGAGGAGGGGCAGGATGCAAACAGCAATCAACAAACTACCTCACGACTCTTCCGTTGTCCTGGAAGTGCAGGCTGCAGGCAGCCGCAGCAGCCAGTGCGCGGTAAGACACAATTCCTGGAGGTATGCAGCACAACAAATGGGAAGGTCACAGGCCAAGTACAGGGCCATTAGCACGTCAAAGCTCTAGTGCTTTGATGAGCCAATGGCTCTGTGACTGACAGAAGAGAGAGGAGACAATTTTTGTCCGCTGGTACCCCCCACTACAAAATCTGGGGGGGTTATATCCCCCAGGTTCCCCACACTTCCTACGCCCATGTCATCAGCCTTGTTATCCATGGTAAATAAGTAGGTAAGTAATAATTAAATGTTCCTTTAATAATAAACTTAGAATATAAGACATTTCACATTCCATACTTATTATCACATAGTAATAAAGTCATAAAATGCACTTTTAAACTGATTCAAAGTTTTAAAAGTAGAAGATTATTTCATTATTTACAAAGGCCCTTATCCATTTTCGCCCCCTTTCTTCATTAAGGATTTTTAAAGTGCTATGTGCCAGTTTTGTAAAAATCATCGCTGTTCTTTACAATAAAAAAACTTGAAAAACTCAACATTTTATCCTCATAAATCAAACCACTCGAGCAATTATGAGACAGAAAACCCTACTATAGGTGTGTCTCGTTCCTCTCCGTATGTTCTTGGGTAAATAGCATAAAAAGCATTGTAAACCTACATTATACTCATTTAGCTGATATACCCTCCGCTACCGCAATCAACTTTAAAAATTTGCCAGTAAATGGTAAATCTGGAAAACATAGTTTACCATGAATACTTGTCTCTGCAAGGAATTACCACGCGGTCAATACAACGACTGCATTGTAACAACGCAAACCATTACTCCGCAAGACAGATCAACGATTTTAATTGGCCGTATGATGCAATTGCCATCCAAACATGGGATCTTTTCGCTGGGGCCTCTTTATCCATCAGTGATTACACTTTTTTGCTGATCCAGCTAATCACTCTATTAAATGTGACTTGTGAGAGGTAAAGACCCTAATTGTTCTCCACTAAAAGCAGTCATGGCCAGATTAAAATATTCACCGGCTACCATATTTCTAGGGTCGCTTATAGCCTGCCATCCGGTTGTCATCAGAGTGGAATTGTTGTCTTTTTTTAGTTCATAACAGAATCTCAAAAATGCCCTAGAACTGTTTATATTTTGTCTCCTAAGGCCAAACTCGAGTCAAATGTGAGCAGGCGAAGCCTGTTTTGGGAGATTGAATAAGCGACAATAGGTCCTTACCATGAGCTTGTCTATTATTTTATCGGCTTTTCCTGTCAGGATCGCCACGCCGTACGTAAGAGAAAGGGCGTGTTTTGCTGCTATGATTTGTAATAGTGATTTAAGGGACAAGCCTCTTAGGGTTTCTAGAGGGAGGTAAACGCTGCTATTAATGCATTGTTCCTTCTTTGAATAAACAGCACACTGAATCTATAAAAAGTTTTCAATATAAAATGTTGGTTGTATTACTATACCCTGTGTCACTAGCATGGTTTTTGTTTTACTTAAATTAACTTTTAACCCATTGATCGATGCGTACTGGGCAGTTTTGCTAATTAGCCTCTGGAGCCCCTCCTTGGTGTAACTAAGTAGGAGAATATCGTCGGCGTACAGAAAATGGGAAACGTTAAAGCCGGCCACCGAAGGGGAATCTGAATTGATTCTGTTCAGACCAGATGTAATGTTGGTGGTTGTACAAATTGAACACCAATGGAGCCAAGACGCAGCCTTGTTTTAGGCCGCCACTGTTGGAATTTTTTTCTAGATTGATGAGCCTTGACCCAGTCTAACTTTTGTCCATGTATCTGAATACAGTAATTGAATTACTCCGAGGAGAGTAGATGAAATACCCCAATTTAACAATTTATTCCAGAGAATGTTTCTCTGCAGTGTATACAAAGCTGAACGAAAATCAACAAAATACAGGTGAAGAATGCTTGAGCGCCACCTTGCTTGTTCCATTATAAGGGCCAACATCTGAGTATTGATAGATGTACCTAGGCCTTTGAAAAACCCTGTCAGATTTCTGAGCAACAGATTTTCAGATTCCACCCAAACCGTAAGCTCTGTCAGCAGGCATTTGCAAAGAACTGGGCCTCACAGTCCATAATGGCTATCTACCCATAGTTGGCAGGGCCTGAAGATATTCCGGCTTTGTGAATTGGGGGCCAATATTGACCCCCTCCAATTGTCTGGGATGTCTTGTAGTATAATAATTTGGCCAAGTTCTCCGTCCAGTATTGTGGTTTCTGTTTATAAAGCGCTTGAGGGAGGACATTTGGACTTGGGACCCAAGCCCTGCAAATATTGCTGATTATTTTTTCCACCGTTCTGGAGTTGATTACCATGGATGGATCTTCCCCATTGACATTATTAGAGACAGATTTTAAGGATCCAATTGAAGAGACTTTGCCCCCGTACAAGGCTCCTAGGTGTTTGCTCAAGTTTCTTCTGGGATGTTTGATGAAGGGCCATGAGATTTCCAGCTGGTAGAATGAATTTCCAAAATTCTCTTGAGTCATTGCTCTTGGAGGCGTGGAGGATTTTACACCAGTACCGGTTTAGGGGAGTGAGTGTTTGCCTCTGTAGAGTGGGCCTGGGTTATAGGTTGTGGTAATGGGTCATTTCCATTACATTTACTAATGTGCTAGTACTTGTAAGAGCTTGTAATGTGGTACCAGTGATCAGTACTTAACAGACTGGTTGCGGGCGGCTCCCCTTCTCCCCGGGACATGGGAAGGAGATTATGAAGTCTTTTTCCTCATCTGTCTCCTCTGTCTCTGAATCTCTGCCTTCCTGGACATCTAGAGTTTGACATCTCATGTCCCTCCCTGGTGAACTCTTAGGTTGCCCGTGCCTCTGGCCCTCTGCCTCAAGCCCTGTGTCTCCTGTGTCTGCTTTGACAGACACAGGTGAAGTGATTTATCCTTCCGCAAGCAGAGCATGATTCTCCCTCGGCTGGGCACCAGTCTGTTGTTTGGGGCTCCATCCAAAGTACCAGCACTATCCCTTTGGTTCTCTCTGGGATAGTCCCCTCACCTGTGGAGGCGGACGAACTTGGAAAGCATTGACCGCTTGCACTTTGATTACTGGTGACCCTCCCCCATGCAGGGCCGGACTGGCTGTAGCGGGCACCGGGCATCTTCCCGGTGGGCCGCTAGGGTGGGGGCCGATTTTGGGCTCCAGGAGGCCGTTTTTGTTACAGGGGCTTTTTACAGCATAGCTGCAAAATCGCCCCTGTAACAAAATCGGCTGAAACTGGACCTGGCAAACAGCTCGGCCGCTTCCAGGAGGGCCAGCCGAGCTCTTTGCCAGAGCCAGTGTTGGTTCCCAGTCCGGCCCTGCCCCCATGCTGTTGGCTGAGCCCGCTAGGTAAGTTAAGTTTCATCTCATCTGCGCAAGTGCATCTGTGTAAGTGCTGGATAGGTTGTGTGACCGAGACAGGATCAGCATATCCTCCAGCTTGATACCCAGATGGGAAAGGATCAGGTGGCGTAGTGTGAACAAAGGGGGCCTAACCGCTTTGCCTGGTTGTCGTCTAAACACATGCTGACCAGTTCCCTGAGAGGAGTGTAAAAGATGTCAACAGACTTTCCCTCCCGTTGCCAGAACTGCCTCAGTTTCAATCTCTCAAAGTCTGATTCGACTGTGGGTCAAAATGGGCATTAAGCGCTGTAACGGCTGCATCATAGTTATAGTTGTTACCCGTGGCAGGGAGGTGCTCAAATTGTAGATGCATAGTCCTCACCCCTGTATGCTTAACAGAACACAATATTCCCTTTGCTATAGCTAGGAGGTTTTACATTCTAATTATTCACAACAAAATTAGTAAGCTAACAAGCACCGGCAAAGCCAACAAGTCTTGTTTGTTCTTGGTGAATGTGTATGTTGTTGTGTAATATGTCTCAATGTAATGACAGAAACCTCTGAGACACCCAAATACTGGTCTGGCCAGTGCATAATTTGGGCCGGTGGTTTTCGGTGCTGGCACCGCACTTTAGTTTCAACACCAGTTCTTAAGACAATCTGCCACATGGTGGTGCTGTTTGTCTAATTTCTTGAGTAGCACAACAGTAGTTGTTTAATAATCAAATGTATATTAAAATCAGTAATACTTGCCACCAAAAGCTATAATAATAGCTTGGAAGCTATGAGAATAGCTTGGGCGGCAAGTATTAATCATTTTAATGTATATTTAAAGTCTGCATTGTAACACTTGTATGAGTGTGATGGTTATTTGTGATGTTTCGGTCATGGGCAGCGCGAGTGGGGGGCAAGGGGTGGTGCAAGCTGCGTAGCCTCCTGACAAGGACACTGGTACCTTTTTTTTTCTTTAACAAATTAAGCACTCAGTGCTGGTCTTCTGTGAGAAGCACATGACTTTAAGTCACGTTTAAACCACACCATTATTTACATAAACTAGCAGTGGCGGCTCCCCTATGGGGGCGTTTGGGCGGCGCCCCCCTGCTTTCTCGCCGTGCGAGAAGGCAGAAACAAATGGTAGTTATTACCGTAATAACTACCATTTGTTTCTGCCTTCTCGCACGGCCGCCCAAACAGACAGTATTAACAACAGTGGGAAAGCCACTCCCCTCTTCCCTCGAGTAACACCGCCCACTCTCCCTGTTCTTTCTGTATGCTGCAGCATACAGAGAAAATGACACCCAGGTGGGGCAGCGGCCGCACCAATCAACGATGCGGTGGAGGGGTGGGAGGTTGCCTGCAGCCTTCCTGAAGACGTGCACTGCAAGAATTAAAAAACAGGACGGCGGGAGTCGGGAGTCTGGAGTCTCGGGACTTAAGAAAAGCGGGAAGGTAAGTTTTATTACTTTTATTATTTATCCTGCCTCCCCCCCCCTCCCCCATTCCCTCTGCGGCGCGACAACCTTCCACCCCCTCCACCCGCACGACTGATTGTAAGGAGGATAAATAAATTTTGCAGCCTTTATTTTCCCGCTTAAAAACTATTCACAGGATCTATCAGGCAGGGGTTAATATTGGATGATAACGGATTTAGAAGCTTGCCTTGATGTGAGTGAAAAGCATGCAGCGTTCAGGATCTGGGACTATGCCATTTCTTTTATTTTGGGGACTTGACCGAAAATCACTAGCAACATTGCACCACGGCAGACTAATTCACAAAGGTATGGAGGAGTTACCTTTTAAAACCGTACTTACGCTTTGGGCCATTGGCCTTTAAGGAGAGAAATATATATGTACATAAGATGAGAAATAAAATACAATTGGCATACGTGATTCATCATGAAAAAAAGGGGGTTTAGAGGAGGATTTTTACACACGTTTTTTGTGATTGATGTGTAAAGCAAGGGTGTCATAACGTATGGGCCTATAGGTATCTAATTGATGTGAAATTACTATTAGCACCCATGGCATTATTTACTTGGTGTATCTCTAGTTACAGACGCTGTACAAGACGAGGGGTTTACAGTAAAAAAAACATAGTGGCTACTGAAGAGTGGAATAGTGTGTTTATATGAAAAGGATTGGGGAGGGGTCACTAATGAAGTGCACAGTAGTTTACAGTAATACAGAGCCGCCACAGGAATTAAGAGACAAAATGGGAGCTAAGAACCCTGAGCCGAGTGAGAGCTGAAGTGGGTATAATCTTTCATGCGCCTAGAAACCTGGTGGCCACAGTACTAATTCCAAGTGGAGAAGTAACAGACTTGCTGGACACAGACCGCAATGGTTGCACAGGGCCATTTTACATAGCGAAAGAAGCCTTTCATTTTTTCTTCCCCTTCCGGCCCTTTATTGTCCCAGCCTTGGAGATGATGTTTCTAAGGTTCTGGTAAGAGAGTGGTAATATGTCATCTGCAGAGGTCTTTGTACACTCCGTTCAGACTCAAATTTCAATAAAATAGCTTAGCAGGTTTATGTGTTTGCTGTTGAAATCCGTGTATACTCTAGTGGTTATATGGGCAAATCCGTGTGTAACCATACTTAAGGTGGGGCTTTAAATCCTCACAAGTCATCACTATTTTGTTCTGCATGTACTGGCACTGCAAGACCTCACCAAGCACTGGGAAGCAGCAGGGACATGATCAGACTCAGACTGATTGGATTGCGGGACATCCAAGCAGGGCTGCTTGTCACCAATCACCGAGGGGGAGGGGCTTTGAAGCGAACAAAAGGAATACTGAGGCGCTTTCAAGTTAGGATTTGAGGCTTTGGAGAGTGTTTCTGTCGGAGATATGGAGATATTTTTAAATCGAGTGTGAAAGCAAATAATTTTAAGTTTGAGACTTTTCTGCTCATGGCCCAACGCCTGGAAGATGCTTTACCAGAGCCTGGGGGTTGATTCCCCAATCGGACTATGGCAGCCTGGTAGAAGAGGAAGGCCTGCCGGCAGTGGAATCAGGAACTATTTGTTCCAACATATTCTTTCTCACTGATGATGCTGATTAAATGCTTTATAGAAAGGGCAACAAATGCCCAGCTGGATGTCATGGTGCTACGTCAGGAGCTGCAGGACAGATTAGAGCTGAGGATGCTGAATTGAATTTGTTTCTACTCATTAACAGATTTGCTGCCCAGTTCTGGGGCCGTTGTAGTCTGGACAGTCTTTTGGGGGTAGCCCTAGGTATAATGCACTCTTTCTGTCAGTCGAGGTACAACAAGGGCCTGCACCAGGGGTTGCGAGTTTGCTTAGGGAGAAGGTGGAGAACTTTACAAAGCTGCCTCAGATGCTGCCGCACAGAATCATGCTCTCCGGGCTACACGAGGAGCTGGGCGAGGCAGGCCCCTGGATGCTCGTAGCTCAGATGGTCATCAGGGACCTCTTTATAGAGAGGAGGCTGCAGTGAGCAAAGGTGGCTGGTGGCATTTCAAAGCTGTAAGGGTTGAAGTCTCTGTGAGTTTCTCACAGCGTTTGTCAGGGGATCAAAAAGGAGTTCAAAATACATGTTCATCCAATCATTGGCCTCTCCGCAGAGCGCACAGGACAGTGGTTAAGTATTTCAGTTGTAATTGTGATTCTAAGCAAAATGGGTGCAGTGGGGCCCCCATCATGGGGGTACAGAGTTTTCAAAATTATGAAGGCGAAAGTAAATGGAAACACAGTGGTCGGCCGCTACTTAAAACTCATCCCCAACTATTACGCCTCACCACTTTTAAAAGTCACCAGCCACCACTGTAAACTAGTCTCTTGGAAAGAATTCTTTGTTATGTGTCTTTGGCCACACTTCTTTTAAAATAATCTGCCCCCCAAAAATTCCAGGCCACTTAAAACGTATTTCCTTGGCAAGACACTTGCAATCCAGTAAGAATATGATTACTGGTGTCTGAAGAAAAACTTCATATAGCATTATTCATTTTAAGTGAATAGGAAAGGGCGACCATATATTTGAAAACAGATTTACTCTTTTAAATACATGTTTAATGTGTGGTCAAATGCAGTTACTAAAAGCATCCTGCCATTTTTAAAGTGAAAGTTTATTGTAAAAGCATTACTAAAGATTCATATGTAGTGTGGTGGGGTCCTAAGCCCCCATGCACTTGGAATACTGGCACAGGAATCTAGTTAGTGGAACTGGCCCAGGGCACATGCGGCTAGCCCCTTTTATTACCAGGGTCACAGGTCTTGAAACACCTGAGTTGGATGGGTGTGGGGTGTATACCAGCCTTCAGGGAGTTGCTGGCACATAAAAGACTAGAACAGTGAGCAGCAGGTCACTATAGCATAAACTTAACCCGATATTACCATCTCATTCTATTTTTTGCAGTTCCAGCAGCATGGCGTCCATGAAATGCCATTTTGTGACGCCACCGCTACAGAAGTTAGCACTCTAGTTCTTTGTGGGATCTCCCATTCTCTTCCTTAATTTCCTTTAATTTGATACGACTAAATTCGCTAAATTGTGGATTCCGACGTTACCGATCAGGTGGCGGCTACACTTTCGTCCAGTTACACTATATAGAATGTAGCACTTTATTTTTTCCTGGCGGTCTCCCTTATCATTCCTTACTTAGACGCCGTTAGGAGTTTAAAATATGAACTCCGACGTTACACATCAAGTGTTAAAAACACCGCGGCGATTACGCTCTGTCCGGCGGAGCTCTAGTTTGAGAGGCAGGGCGTGCTCTGCTCGCGAAGTCTGGCCTTTGAGGCGGCTGCGTCTGTTTTCTGTTTCCATTAGCGCCCTGCTCAGGCCCGCAGTGCAGTAGGACAGGCAGCTGAGTGGGCAGCCTAAAGTCGCTGCGGTCTGTGACGTTGCGCTCGTGCTTGTGCTACAAGCGGGATTGGGGCTGTTGCGCGCGGTGCTCAGTGTGTGCGGGGTCCAGTAGCAGTTGCGGGCCGTCAGAGACGTTCATCACCGCCTCCGGGTACTGGAGACAAGGTGAGTGCGGACGGGCGGGGAAAGATGTGAATTGGAAGGGAAACTTCAGGGTTCGGCCCTGTGAACTGGAAGGGCCTTCAGTACACCTGCCTTCTCCCTACTACAGCAGCTAATTTTAAGTACTTTCTTCTTCCTGCCCCCGAACTCCATCTTCTTCCTCTCTGTTGAAGAACCTTTATATCACTGTCTCCTTCATTCCCGCCTAATACGTTGATTGCTTTGCCACCTCATGCCCCATTTTCTCCTTCGTGTTCATTTGTTTGAGCTAGTTCTCCTTCACAACTTCCTGCCCGATCCTTTGCCCTGTACTTTAAACTCACCCGCCTATCTTCATCCTCGGGATCATCTGGCATAATCCATACCTCTTTCCATGTTGGTATTTAGCTCTCAACGTCTTTTTACTCCACACGCGTACCTTTTAGTTTACGTTTTGGTAATTAAATGTCTTAATTGTAGAGTCGTCCAGATTTTCGAAGCTTGTTACTTTGTGTATCCAAATGTGTCTACTTTGCGTGACCCGGCTTGTCAACTGCATTTAATTGATTTGTAACGCTAACGATATATTCTCTTGACTCTTAAGTAGCGTTCTAGAAAACGCATCTCCACGCAAACATATTCATAGTACTTCTGGGGCCAAGGGGCAGACTGAGCTGTCAAGTCAGATGTCTTTTGACATTTGGTTAAGTTTGGGAGGTGGGTGTAAACATAGGTAGACCGAAGCCTAGTGCCTCTTTAGTCCGTGTTCTTTAGAATCCTGGGGCTGAGGGTTCAATTTTGATGGTTATTCTGAATTTCTTCGCATGTGTTGCCAACCTTGCATATTTATTGCTTGCTGGTGTAGTGTTCAGTTTACCGTTTCACGTGTGTGTGTATTTGTTTTGTTTTTATAATGTTCGGATGTTACGACACAGCAGCTGGCGGTAATCTCTATTATTAACACCGGTCACGAACAGGTTATTTATACTACTAAACCCCTGCCATTGGTGGGGTGAGCACGTTTTGAGAAGAAAGCAGGTACAGGACAGCCATATTAGTAGAACTAAAAGCTGACAATGATCAAGGTATACATCTGGCCTGTCACTGTTTTGGCGTAACATTTTCCATAAATAAATGAATATATCTCTAGATACCAAGCTGCAAAGAGACTTGGAGACTTGGAGTACATTACGTAACGAATGTGTTACGTTACTTTACTTTAGAGGCGCCGAGTACACCATTCCTCACTAAAGTAGCAAGTTCGTTACGTAATATATCTTGTTCTTATTTCCGGCAGCACAGGAGGTCAGATGTTAACATAGCCTTGTAAATGTGTGCCCATGTATATAAGACGCACATTTACAGGGCTGCATTTGCATAACATTACCAGTTTCCAGACCTCCACCTTGAACCCTCCTCTGTTTGGCGCAAGCAGCTGACCTCCTCCTGCGCCGCCTGAAACAGAAATATAAATTGCATACGTTATTTGAGTCTACAGAGGCGCCGAGCATTCCTCTCAATTCTCCTTTCCAGGATGAGTTGACGTGTTGCATACACCGGACGTGTATTAAAAATTAAGAAATATCGTCGGGACATAGTCCTCTGAAAAGCGGGTCTGCCTGGGAAATTCGGAACGTCTGGTCACCCTAGCGATTGGCCTCTTTTTATCATTGGGCACTCACAGTAACACTATATTACTTTAGTTCCACTGCTTAATAGGACTTCAACCTTAGCGTTCAAGGGTGTTTTACAATTCAAATATGAACGAATGGCTTCGATTTTGCACAAGGAGGTGTTACTGCGCAGAGCAGGAAGTGGACTCACGGTAACCCTTTCCCTGCAGCAGTGCCAGGCGTGGTGACTAAGCATTTATCACCATGCCAACAGTTAAACGCTTCTGACCTCACCGAGTCTGTAGAAGTCGATTGTCCGAGTTGACCCATACGACGTATTTTATAGTATCTGAATCCCGTATTGGTATGTTGATCTTTGCATGGCTACGGTTGTGCCCAAACGGGTTCGTTCGCCACTCCCAAGTGTCCCTAGTAACACTTGATAAGGACACTGAATAGCAAACAAACCAATATGTGAAGCTGAAGAACGCAGCATAGACATTGAGTTCGACTGGAAGTTCAGGGCGTGTACCTTGTGATTTAATTGCGGATTAAAAACCGTGCTTTTAGTTTGCTGGAGGTGCGGGGGGAGGCGGGGATGACTTGTAAAATGTTGTAGCTACTGGAGATCAGCTGGCCTCATTGCCTGGACCACTTTGGTGTAGTAGGATCACTTAATCTTGGGTGTTCTTCAGCAGCGAGAGTTGTGATAACCTTTTGTAAGCTGTTTTAGATTAAGGGTCATATGTATATTTCCCCATAGACACAGAATGGGCAAAACCCTTTGATACATCTGGCCCCAAATGTTTATTTAACATGCATTCTTTGTGAACTGCTAGTTTGATGAAGAACAAAGTATTTTTTTTTTTAATTTAGTGAATTTAAACTCACATTTTGCTTGAGTTGACGTTTATAGATGTATGCGCCAACATGAACGGCACCATGCACAGCATCCTTCTGTTTTGTCAGTTGTAGCACTTACATATTGGAGCTCTGATATTACTGTGCATTGCTATTTTTGTGCATGTGTTGCTGCGGTTTTTATCTTTTCGTAGCTCTTTGAAGAATGGTTGTTCCCAGTATCCCGCTTAACAGTACTTCTCACCAACCTTCATTGGATGAAGGGCTGCATTGACCCAACCAGAGAGTGCATAACAACTCCCTTTTATCTTGGAGATTTAGCATTTATATGATCAATCAAGTGTCTTATAAAGCGTAACTACTTACCCTAAAGGGTCCCAAGGCACTGAGGAGGTGGGGGGGGGGGGGGGGTGCTATGTGGTTCAGTCGAAGAGGCAGGTCTTGAGGTCCTTCCTGAATTGCGGGAACCATGGGTATTGCCTGAGGTGCAGAGACTATGTAGGAGAAGGATCTTCCTCCAGCCTTGGTCTTGCTGATCTGTGGGATTGTGGGTAGGGCAAGTTGGGCAGAGCAGAGATGTCTGGTGGTAGTGTAGAAGGAGAGGCAGTGGTTGAGGTATGCAGATCCAGTGTTGTGGAGTACTTTGAAGGCATGCATGAGGAGTTTTAAGGTAACTCTTTTGTTGACAGGTAGCCAGTAAAGGTCTCATGTGGCCAGTGATGTGGTTACGGCTTGGGATGTTCAGGATGAGTTTGGCAGACGAGCTCTGGATATTCTGCATCTTCTATTGTCAACGTGCCCACCCCCCCCAAAACAGGCTAAAACCCACCATCGCTCACTCTTATTTATTGCCAACGTATGTTCCACCAAAATAAAATTACGCATCAAGAATTTTTAATTTGATAAAGGACACAGAGGCGAGGATTAGTCTTCTCAATCCTTATAGCATCTTGAACAGCCAATGGAAAACTTTATACTCCAAAAACTACATTTCCCATGGATATAAGGGAATTGTCATAAGTCACATGCAGCAATCGCTATAGTTCTAACTTCATAAATGTCTGAGACGCCATCTTTCTTTGCCCGTAACCAGAATAACCTTTAATATGATACCCTGAAAATCCAATAGCTTCACCATCTGGGTGGGGGGTGGGAGAGAAACTATTCTTTCAGACTGAACAGTCCTGAACCAAATTGGCAACAGAGCAACTGAACTCGCTTAACCACTGGGCAGGGGCCCATGCTGCGATTATCTCATCCTTGATGGAGAATCTGAACTGTATCTCCATCAGGTCGCCCATAGTGTGATGTCTTCTACTTCCCTTTATTGTCTTTGACTGAAACAAATGAAATTATGGTGTATTATGGTCCCAACCTCAACAAACATTATCAGCTGGACAGTTGGGGAGGAAAAGAACATCAATTTGCAGTTTAAGTTATCATGAAATAACAATATGAAACTTAGATACCCTTTAAAGGACCGTTGTGTAGGATAATCCTTGCATTTCTGCCCTTAATATAATGAAACATTCTAGGCATGCTAGATGGAATTTATTTCAAATTCTATTTCAGGACCAGAGACTCAGAATGTATGTTCAAAGCAGACCCTCAACAATAAATGCAATGTCAACAATCTGTTTATGATAAAAGGTTTTGAAAATGGCTTCAGATGACCAGTCAGCCACGCCATGATGTCTTCCAGAGCAGAGCCCGAAGTAAACATCTTGGAGGCCTTCACCCCTCTCCCTGAATGGGTTCCAGATTTGGAAACCTCTATACCTGCTTCTGACAAGTCACAATATCCACCTTGGTAAAGTAGCTTTAGACACTGGTCCAAACAGTTTCTGTAACGCAATCAATAGTTGGCCCATACGGGTTTGCCTTAGATCCCTAGTACAAGCTTCTTATTCTTTTAAACATCGCACAACATACAGCTTATGGTGGGGGCGTGGCTTAAGCGCCGATGTAAGTGGAAGCGGGACTCCGGAGCTCCTCCGTGCCCGCCTCTCTCCGTCCTACATCCTGACCCCCGGCTCGGGCCCCAGACCCCCAGGCACGCATGGGAGGGTCCCGAGAGCACAGGGGGAGAAACTGATGGCCCTGGCAGCCCTGTGTCTGCTGGAAACGAGCTCCTTGCACGGAGGGAAGTGACTGGTGGAGCGAGCGCCTAAAATGGCGGCTGGTGTCCCTGTCTGCTCTGCCTGACGAGGGGGAGCGGCTGCAGGTGAGGAGCGCAGGGACACGGCGGAATCGACCCACGTAGCAGCGGAGGTCCCCCGCAGTTGTAAGAGGTGGGGGGCTCCGCCTGGAGTCGTGGTACAGGGGCAACCGAAGGGAAGGAGAATATCGGCCTGCCTGACTCCAAGATGGCGCCGCCCACGAGACGGAGGCTGCCCTGGCTCTAATGACCACGGGGCCCCTGGGCCATCATAGCGTGGCGGGCTTGCCCTGCTACTGAAGCGGAGACCCTGCTGACACTCGACCGGAGGGGAGCGCCGCTTGCCCATTGCACAGGCCGGTGGGGAGCTGCACTCAATGGTGAAGCGAAAAGAGGGCTGCTCGAGGTGTGGACACGCTGCCTGACCGGAGACGGAGGACTACTGGGCGCCCGCGCATTAGAGGTTGACCCGGGACTGGCGCTCGGAGGCGCCGAACACACTGCGACTCCCCGGTGAGCCCAACGCCCGAAGCGAAGATCCTGGTGGCCCCCCCCTCTGGGTGGGGGTGCGACGCTCGTTCTCTGGGTCTGCTGCCGGACCGGAGCACCGCCTGGTGAGGGACACGAAGACGAGGGAGTGCCGGGCAGATACAGTGGGACGAGATAGCGACTGACGGCGCTTGGAGCCCCTGGGCTTCCCAGAAGAGACACACCGATCTTACTGCTCAACAGAATGGCGAGAGGAGGCAAAAAGAAGGGCTTCGACGCACTGAAGCTGGATGACCCGGGGCACCCCTTGGAGGTAGAGGGGCCGGGGAGCTCGACCCGGTCACGAGATCCGTCCTTGGGCGACATCATGCAGGTGATAGTAGAATCGAGGGAGGCCCTGGAAAAACGGATGGACACCATCGGGTCGGACCTGTCCCTCTTGAAGGACGACCATAGGAAGCTGAAGGAGCGGGTGACGACGGCAGAGGTAACCCTGAAGGACCTACCTGGGGAGGTGGCTACTCTACGAGCGTCTCTGGCGGAGGTGGCGCAGAAAGTTCGAGTGCTGGAGCTCAGGGCCGAGGACAGTGAAGGGCGCTCCAGACGCAACAACCTCCGCCTCGTGGGTGTCCCCGAAAAAGCGGAGGGCCAGGATGCGGTCTCCTACTTGGAGGGATGGTTGCGGTCCGAGGTGGCCCCGGAGGGGCTTTCCCCGTTCTTTGCCCTTGAACGCGCCCAGAGTCCCGGCGCGCCCGCCCAAACCAGGAGCCCTGCTGAGACCGATAGTGATGCGCCTTCTGCACTTCCGGGATCGTGACCACATTCTCCAGAGGGCCAGGGACCGGCCAGGGCTCCGGTGTTGAGGAAACGCCGTTTGCAGTACCTCCACGAGCACCTAAAGAAGGGAGGCGGGACCCTACTTACCGATCGGAAGGGGGTCTGAGATTTTTGCACAGAGCCAGAGCGGTAACGGTATGAAAGTAAAGGACTTATCTAGCATTTTAAAAGCACAGTATCGCTGGCAGTGACATCGTAAATATACGTTGGCCCTGAAGAAATTGCCTGATATAATACCTAAGGCAATGAAACATGTCGGCTGCGGGTTGAGTATGAGGCGATAGGTAGTATTCATATCTCACCCTTTTATATTACATGTTAAACTGCAATGCAACAAGAAGATATAAATAAAGTAAGAGTAGTATCTTGCTGCGCAGTTTTGTGTGTGTTATATGTTGAACATTGTTAGTCCGTGTCACATATATGTTGTTTGTACACTGCACCATTCACTGTTTTTTTCCTTACTTTGGGTTTTGGACACGTTTTCGTTAAGCTATTTGACACCGATGATGAGAACAGGGCCGACCTGGTGAGTACCAACCAGGGGCCCCATTGGTGGTGCGCCCGTGAGGTGTCATCTAGCTATTCACACCTTTTTCCTAAATGTTGTCCCTCTAGTGAATGTCTGTACTGTGTTGGACGGTTTTCTGTTTATCAGAGATGGGCTCATTTTTTAACGTTGGCAACAGCCTGAAACAGTGTTATAATCTCTATGAATAGAGATATAATTAGAGTGCTCTTTGGACGATCTAGAACTGTTTACAGCCCTACTTATTTCTGTGTTGCCTTGAGGACTGGGTCATTTTTTGATTAGTGTTGGATTGAGTGGAGGGCGATCCAGTCCTTTCTGCCCCTCTTGACTCCTAGTAGTTGAATACCTCTTGAAGGACGACCATAGGAAGCTGAAGGAGCGGGTGACGACGGCAGAGGTAACCCTGAAGGACCTACCTGGGGAGGTGGCTACTCTACGAGCGTCTCTGGCGGAGGTGGCGCAGAAAGTTCGAGTGCTGGAGCTCAGGGCCGAGGACAGTGAAGGGCGCTCCAGACGCAACAACCTCCGCCTTGTGGGTGTCCCCGAAAAAGCGGAGGGCCAGGATGCGGTCTCCTACTTGGAGGGATGGTTGCGGTCCGAGGTGGCCCCGGAGGGGCTTTCCCCGTTCTTTGCCCTTGAACGCGCCCACAGAGTCCCGGCGCGCCCGCCCAAACCAGGAGCCCTGCTGAGACCGATAGTGATGCGCCTTCTGCACTTCCGGGATCGTGACCACATTCTCCAGAGGGCCAGGGACCTGCCGGACTTGCGAATGGACAACAGCAGGATCATGGTTTTCCCGGACTTCACCAGAGACGTACAAAGACATAGGGCCTCTTTCATGGCGGTCAAGCGGAAATTGAGATCGTTGCAGCTGCCCTATGCCATGTTGTTCCCGGCACGGCTGCGGGTCATCGAGGGAGGGCACACTCACTTCTTCCTCACGCCGCAGGAGGCTTGGAGCTGGCTGGATACTAGGGAGGAGCCTGGAGTACATACCCCCCCGGCGGCCTCACCTGAGGGGCACTCTGCTGGAACGACGCCGATAAGGAGGTCTGGCTCCCCATCGGGATGGCAGCAGGAACGAGCCGGCGGTGGCGGCCATCAGTCAGGGGGACGCCAGCCCTGCCAGTAGTAGATCGGAGCAGTCGAAGAACAGTGCTCACAGCCCTGGCTCCAGTAGTGTGCATGATCTTTCGGAGGCGGACCTGCCGGTGGTGACTCCCCAAACAGCAGACGGAATCCTTAGCTGAAAGGGTTCGGTGGACTCTGGACACGTCTGTGAGGTACTGGGCAATGGGCTGAGACTGCAACTGGGTGCTGGGTGGCGACATAGGGATGCCTCCTGGGTCTTGACTCTGCGATATGGGGGGGGGGAGGCTGAGCCGAGGAGGTCCTTCTGAATAGCCCAGAGGGGAGGGGGGGTCGGGGGGCTTTGGACCTGTCTGGGTCGGCGTCCTGGCCACTCCAGCCCTCTTCTGATGAGATACACTTACTTTGCTAGAGTTTGGATCGGATTTCCAAGTTGGTTGTCTGTCCTGGGGTGTGGGAGTTGGGGAAGTTTAGTTGATCAGGTTGGGGGGTGGAGGGGGATGCGACCTGGGCGTGCCGGGGGGGGGGTTGCTGAGAGGGTGGATGAAGCGCAATGGGATCTACAATGGGACCCGACTTAGGATACAAATGTCTCACGTGGAATGTAAGAGGGATGCATACCATGCATAGACGTCACAAAATTCATGCATATTTGGTTAGACGAGGCATTCATTTCGCCTTCCTCCAGGAAACACACATTAGCTAAGGAGGGGAAGGCACTGCAACGGAGGTGGAGGGGGCAGGTCTACCACACCGGGTACTCCGCATATGCTAGGGGGGTGGCCATATGGATAAGGGCGGGGGTACCATTCCAATGCACACAGCAACTAATAGACCCGGAGGCGAGGTATGTCATGGTGCGAGGCAAACTGGATGGGAGGGATCTGACACTGGGTTGTCTGTATGCCTCGAATGTTGAACAACCTGCCTTTTTCTCATTACTGTCCAACCAGCTGGCCCCGTTCTTGGTGGGACCAATGCTCCTTGGAGGGGATTTCAATAGCGTGACTGACACTGCACTGGACAGGTCGCACCCCCCCCTACCGAATGCACCGGCTAGCAAACTGGCGCTTGCGCGTTCTGCCTGGCAATGCCAATGGGACTTGGTCGACTCCTGGAGAGCGAACCACCTGTCGGATAGGGACTACTCTTTTTTTTTTTTTTTTTTTTTTTTTTTTTCGCCCTTCATGACTTACACGTCCGCATAGATGCCTTCCTGTGCTCCCAGGACCTGCACGCAGAGGTGCGCCACAGTGAGTATCTGACGCGCACGATCTCTGATCATAACCCGCTTCTTGTGCACCTGCGCTGGTCGCAGCGTCGCCCACGAATCCCCGCCTGGAAGCTGTGCCCAGAGGCGCTAGATGATCAGGCCTTCCGAACCACAATAGCCTCGAATATCGAGGAGTACTTTCAGATCAATGCGGGCACCGCGGGTTCGGCCGCGATTGAATGGGACGCCTTCAAACGGTGGTGCGGGGGCAGTGTATAGCGTCGGGAGTTAGGAAGACGTTACTGGCGGATGTTACGCGGGAGGACGAGAAACTACGGGTACTTGAGAGAGCACGACCGGACATTCACGAGGCCCTACTTGAGGCGCGGGAGCTGGTGGCGGCGACGGTGGAGCGTCTCCGGTGCTTCGACTACAAGACCTATCTCACACGTGCGCACTCGGAGCGTGATAAAACGGGGGCTCTTTTGGCCTGGCTGGCCAACCCAGCTCGTCGGAGCTCGGTCATTCTTGAACTCAGAGATCACTCGGGGGTGGCACGATTTGATCAGCAGGGGATCAATGAGATATTCCACGACTACTACACGGAGCTCTATCGCAGCTGGGTCCTACCATCAGTGGGCGACTTCCAGGAATTCCTGGAGGGTCTAGACTTGCCGGAGCTGGTGGCGGAAGACGCGAAGCTACTCGGGAGTAAAATAGAGGAGAGGGAGGTGAGAGTCGCCATTAAGAGCATGGCACGGAACAAGACACCGGGCTCTGACGGGCTCCCCACGGAGTTCTATCTCACCTACGTCGACCTCCTGGCGCCCCGACTGACATGGCTGTACAATGAGGCGAAACGGTCGGGCGGGCTTCCGGTAACCACTAGCGAAGCACTTATCGTCCCATTACTAAAACCGGGCAAGCAGCCATGGGACAGAGTGGCGTATCGCCCACTGTCCATGCTCAATCAAGACTATAAAATACTGAGTAAAATCTTAGCGTCGCGCTTGCTCCCCCATATGTCCACGTTGATCCACGCGGACCAATCAGGCTTCATCCCGACCCTCAACACAGCGCTCAATATACGAAGGCTCCTACATGTCTTGGAGGCTGACACTTATGACGAGGATGAAGCGGTGGTGTTCGCAGTTGACATGGAGAAGGCCTTTGACAGCCTGGAATGGCCGTACCTTTTCCATGTCATGCGCGCAATGGGACTAGGCGAGGACTTCATAGACTGGACTACACTGCTCTACCGGAATGCAACGGCGAGGGTCCGGACTGGTAGAATAATCTCGGAAATGTGGGTGGTGGGCAGGGGTGCCCTCTCTCCCCCCTATTGTTCGCCATAGCGGTCGAACCCCTTGCGGCGCGAGCCCGACTGGGGCAGGCATATCAGGGGTTAGATGTCTATGGACAGGTGCACCACATCGCATTGTATGCTGATGACCTGCTGATGTTCCTGGCGGACTCGGCTGCCTCTCTGCGAGGAGCTAAGTCACTACTAAAGTAATTGAGCAGGGTGTCAGGCCTCCGGGTGAATTGGACGAAGTCCTACCTGTTCCCGGCCCGCCCGCGTAGACTGTGTCCGCAGTCCACGGACGAAGTGGCATGGGAGGAGAGGAGTCTGCGCTACCTCGATCTTCCACGATAAGGCGGACATCCTTGAGGGCAATATTGGATCGGCGATCAGGCTAACTAAGGCGAACTTCGACTTCTGGAGCACGCTCCCATTGTCACTAATGGGGAGGGTGGCGCTCCTTAAGATGGTGACCCTGCCAAGACTGCTATATCTCTTCAGGACACTCCCGATCTGGATCCCGGTGAGCTACTTCCGCCGACTGCGGTCGATGGTGATTGGCTTCCTGTGGGGGGCGGGCAGGCGCAGGGTGGCGCTCGACACACTTCTCCGCCCTAGAACAGAAGGAGGGCTAGCGGTGCCAGATTACGAACTATACTACCTGGCGGCTCAGCTGCAATGGCTGACACAGTGGGTCGCGAGAGCTAGGAAAGAGGAGGATGGGTCAGGGGAGCCGGCGGGACCGGTCCAGGTGTTATCCCGGATTGTTCTGAGACTCCCGATGGGGGATTTCCACCTCACTCAGGAATTTGCGACGGCCAGGAAATGTTGGAACAGATATCTCAGGAGGGGCCGTATTGCAGTCCCATATGCTCCTGAGATCCCGCTTCGGCTGTGCGGGGCGCTTCCGCATGGGGGCTCATGGCACCGCTTGGGGAACTGGGACCTGCTGGGACTGAAGTCAATGGGAGACCTTTATGAGGATGGTGTACTGCTGCCTTTTGACCTTCTGAGAGATCGCTTTGAACTGCCGGGGGGAGGGACTTCCTCCTTCATGCGGCACTGACAACAGCAATCCGCAAGCACTGGAAAACTGGCATGACAGAACCGCCACTGTCTTTAGGGTGCCAATACGTGGTGATGATGGCAGGGACGATCAAAGCTGTCACGTGCCTGTATAGGCGCCTGATCTCGGAGGTTATATCCCCGCTGCTGTCCCTGAAAGCAAAATGGGAGGCTGACCTGAGGACGGAGATCCCTGATGAGGCATGGGCTAGCATAGTGGAACGGGCCCGGAATGGGACGCGCAACGCTAGGTTTCAGCTGGTGCACTTCTATGTCCTGCATAGGGCTTACCTGACTCCTGACAAACTGCATAAATATTTCCCGACCCATCCAGCGACCTGCCCGAGGTGCCCAGCGGGCCTGGCTGACTTCCACCACATGTTCTGGTCCTGTCCGGAGTTAGGTCCCTTCTGGCAGGAGGTAGTGGATTGCCTGAGGGAGGTTACGGAGAGGGACTTGCAACTTACCATGGCACACTGCATCCTAAATTGGTTCCCACACACATCAAAGAACAAAATCACTAGCAAGTTTCTGGATCTGGGCCTGCTTTTAGCGAAACGTACCATAACATCCCAATGGAAAGCTAGTAGGGGCCCCACTGTAGAAAGGTGGAAGGATGAACTTAAAAGATGGGCCCGATGTGAGGGGGAGCTCCGGTTGCAGGCTGCACTTCGAGCGGGCACTGACACTGCTCTGGAGAAGGCCAGGGCATGGGAAAAAATGGTCTTAGACCTCACACTTGTAGATTTGGATGATGAAGACACCCCCGCGCCTAGTCCTGAACCGGCGACGTCGCCGCCTGGGGTAGCGCTCGCCTAGCCTCCCTCCCTTGTTTCCTTACTTCCTACGTGATGACTGACAATTTTTGTGGATTCCTCCTGCTAGTATGATTACGGTCTGGTTTGATCGGGGTGGATGCAAGCTCGCACTGGTGGAACTCTGGCACGCCTGGGGGGGTGGGGGGTGAGGAGGGGGGCGGAGGGGGTAGGACTGGGGGGGGGGTTGGTAGAGTTGGGCGGATAAGGGGTTGTTGTTTAGAGAGGGAGGGGAGGGACTAGCTGGGTTGTTCAACAATTGTGGAAATGCGGGGGGGGATGGGAGGGCTGAAAAGCAGCCCTGCAATTTTCTGAACTACTGGCGGTCACTGCACCATGCTGTCTTCACCAGATCATAACTTTCTCCATTCCTGAATTGCGCCGCTCGACCTCCGGGGTGTGAGCTAAATGGCTGTGTGACTAGTGACTTGGAATTTCTAGATAGGACAGACAACGGTGGAAATGATATATGTGACCTGCTTGTACAATGTATATTGCTGCAATAAAAAGATATGTACAAATAAAAACCATACAGCTTATGGTTATTTGCAAAAGACTGATACAGAGCACATCTTGCGTTAGTACATCTTGAGATGGTAAACAAAACTGCAGGCAGAAAATACTTTACCTTCAAAGTCAAGTACCCAGACATCTGGGATCCTTTTGCATGAAATGAAACAGAGTAACATCATCAGTTGTAATGACAGCTGCTTGCAGGACAGATCTATCATCAAGCCAGCAGTCCTGGAACTTGAGTACTATATTCACGTCCTACAGCACCGAATATCGAGGTTTGGGAGGCAATGACAACCTAATACCTCATTAGTTTACATATTAAGGGATGTATGCCAGCAGACTTCTCTTCCAATATCGAATGACCTTCCCATACGGCAAAACGAAAATTGTTTGCTGACCTGTAAGCAAGTCCAGAGTCTGCCAGTTACGATAAGAAATTAACCACCATGCTCAATTTTGTTTCCAAGAGATTAACACCCTTTTGTTGCACCAACAGACTCCTCTCCGCCAAGCCGAAGCAGCGCAAATGTGTATTTGCTGACCAGGCTTGTTGAATATAGAAGTTAGTTTGTTGCAAGAAACCTTACAAGCTCCAACGTTCCCTGAAGCCCTCCAGGCCATGAGGGTACTTTTTCCTGAGATTGTCAACAGGTGCACTTGACCTCCTGGGTCTGTGAGAAGATCCTGGCATGTCGGTAATCTTGTTGGACAATCGCATACCATGTTGAGAACCGAAAGCCAAGACTGAGCTTTCCAGAGCGGAATCACTAGTATATCTGCTTTCTGACGCCATACTTGAATTATCACCCTGGGACTCAATAGAAATGGTAGAAAGGTGACCGAACTAGACAGAGGACTGCGTTGTCGATTCGACTGGTGCAGTCCACTTTCTGGCCATTCCACTAAGCCTTTGAGTCGAGCGACTAGAGAAGACCACTGCTAGTCCAACAGGGAAGCAAATATGTTAAAGGAAACAGTGACTAGAATAATATATGGAATTAAAAAATGGGTAAAGATCACGCATTGTCAGTGCTCAATGTCCTGTTGTAGACAAAATGCGAACACACTGTGGGCTCATCACATCAATAATATTCAAGAACATTGAAAAGTTAACAGTAGAAACATATGTAGTAATATGTATAGATGAGTGCTTAACTCGGCTGCTGCAGGGAAGTAAAAGGCGCAATGATGTCCCAGACATTTATGGAGTTACAACTATGGTGATGGGCGCATGTGACCTATGACAATACCTTTATATTGATGGGAAACGTAGTTTATTTAATGTTTAAAAAAAACAAAAAACTTATTGGCTGCTATTCAATTTGCAGTAAAGACTGAGAAGCTTAATCTGAGCCTCCGGATGTGACGTAGAATTGGTGTTGAGATTCAACATTAGAAACAAAAAAGTGCAAGCTAGTTTCTCGCTTTCCTTTGTTTTATACCTGTTCATATAAAGCAAAATAATTGTCACAAGCTTACTCATGACTAAAGTTTGTTTTCCTCTGAAAATGCTGATTGCAAAGAGTAAGCCAAGAATAAGAGGGAACGTTTCTGGCCTCTTTACGCCAACACAAGATATAAGGTCCTAGCCGCCTTAACTTCACTGCTTGTGTTCTTATTCCTCATTGGCATACCAAATTACATTTTAAGGATGAGTAGCATAGGTTGTGTGCCCTGGCGTTCTGTCCGAAATTCTTTTTAGAAATGCTTAGGTTTTTCTATGAGCTCGATTTTCTTTCTGAATATTTGTGATGGTTGATATTGTTTCTTTGAAGCAACTTGTAGACGTGTGAATAGAGCTCTTAGGTCTGGCTTGACAGTGCAGTTTCCTGTATGACATAGTTATCAATTCTTTAAAATGTATGTAGAGTGGACTTTGCTTCATCTAGAGGAGTATTAGTCTGACCCTATTGTAGGCGGTTTTGTGTCCATTTTAGTTCATTGGGCACTATTTTGCATCTGAAGAGCACACTCAAACATCACACTGTTTGTCAGATTCAGGTCTTTGCCTCCTGTCAGTCTTCTATATACAAAGCTAATATTTTTTGCTACTATTCACTCCTGCATTAAGCAAACCCAATAGGGCAACCTTTAATGTGATAAACGGCATTTGTGCCTGTAGCGCTTGTAAACGTATTTCCGAATGTTTACAAGCTTTTGGCACATCAAATTCTGCCCTATTGGCATTGCTCATGCATTGTTTTTAGACTGAATTTAACATAGTAGTAGCAATCATACTCTTTAGAATGACACTTCAGGAAACCCTCATCATCTTGAGGTAATTTCCAGTTTGTATTGTATAATGAACACCGGATTTGTATTTTGGTGAGAAGTAGCCTAGTGGTGCATCAGCCCAGGCCTGCCAGTTTGAAAATACATTTCACCTTGAGGAGGCAGCAGGGCCTTGGAGGTGGTGGGAACACATTGATGGGTCCCTAAGAGCCACCGCCCTCCTCGAAAATTAAACATAGAGTAGCTGAGGCCGTCACCGATGCCATGGAGTGTTTACACTCCTGTTAATAGACATCAGCTTCTTACTGCCCCCAAAGACAAGCTGGAAAACTTTGTGCAGTAGTTTCAGCTTGTTTTTCTTGCAACAGTGTGAAGGGAGCTGAAATCGTGTGACACATGGTGGCACTGTGCGAGTTGGCAGGTCTAAATGCCACACGAATGTCATAGAATTGCGGTGGCGTTTCAAAGTATGCATAGCTCACATACATGACCAACTACATTCTACATCTTCTCCATTGCTTGCTCTCTTGCGAGATTGCTTCTTTACTGTCCGTGTTTATTAATGCTTGCAGGTAACTTACAGTGGTTCTGTTTAAATATCCGAATTGGGTTGGTTTTGTTCTGTGTAAATCTACATTGGGAATGGATTCTACTTGTTCAAAGCAGTACAATCTGCTTTGGCCGCAAGGTTAACATAGAGGGACTTGAGTGACACTTGAGAATGGCAGTAGCAGGATCATCACTAACTAATGCTCATCTAGACTAAAACCGCACCCCACTACTAGGTGCCTGTAGCTCCACCCCATAGAGCTCCCAATGCCCCTAGAGCTCCTGTGCTTCACACTGCTCTCTCCTCCGTTTGATCTTTTGTCTTTTCCCCTCTCCGAAAGCCAAGGATATTCTGTTAGTAAGTGGGAACATAACTGATGCATGGGCAGCTCGCACAGGGTCCAACAGAAAAGATCTGTGATGCAAAACGTGCACGCCTTCACCTACCACTCGAGGGTCTTTTGAACCGTTGGTTATGCTATCCCTATTGGAAGTTTGCACATACTGCACCTGGTCTGTGTGAGGAAAGTTGTTCTGTAGCTGCCTGTTCTTTACCTGCTCTCAGTCTATACTTCTGCTGCCAAGGTGGTACCTGTTGTCCAACTGAAGCTTAAGACATTAGTTTTGCCATCCTTGCTTTCTCATGCAGTCCACTTAAAGAGAATGGTTCACATGTATATATTAATTTTAAGATGACTGACTAATTATCCCTCACAATTTGAAAAATATAATCATGTACTTGACAAGGAATCGAGGGCAACTTTTTCCTTACTGCACAGTACCTGTTCTTTGGAGGTGGAAGTGAAGTACTTATCTGGGAAGCAAGGGCTCTGTAAGCTGGTTGATATTCGATCTCGCTCGGCCTTTTTTTAGATCACTATTAGCAGTAATACATTGCAAACAAAACTAAGACTGTGCCCTAACATTTTTTTATTACCTCTTAGATGCCTACTATTAAACTCCAGAGTTCTGATGGAGAAATTTTCGAGGTTGATGTTGAAATTGCTAAGCAGTCAGTAACGATCAAAACCATGTTGGAAGGTAAGTTGTTTTGCTGCCAGTTAGTGACATCAGTCCTTCGAAAATGTAGGACATTTGTATTGTAAATTTGAGGACAATAGAATGTTGGCGGACTGTTTATAGGCTCCCTAGCTTTGGGTGTTTCTGTTAAGTGTTTGTCATCAGCTTTGTCATAAGAGGATTTTCACTGATATTTATGATCACAGTATATCTCCCCTGCAAGCAGGTTACTTTACAAGAATACTTTACAAAATTATTTCCAACTGAAGGCATAAGCTCTTATGCTTACTACTCCTTGTTTATGACAGAAAATGGAATGGTAAGTGGAACAACATTACAAAGAATGAAAATCACACTACACCTTTGAGCTTCCAAACTCTGCCTGCTGTACCAGAAGGTAGAGCTTTGGCATTGTCTGCTGTTTATTAGTAGGATCTTGGGATGTAAAGTGTGACTAGGCAATCCTTGTGACGTATATTGTCATTGTCCCTGGAATCACAGAAGAAAAGTAAAATTTTTACATTTTTTGACTTTGACTTCATGGGGTAAAAATGTTGAACAGTCTAGGCTTATTCATGAAGGTTAGTGTGTGTAAAGGTAAATCTAATATAATATCCTGCTGTTCTATTTTGCATAAATAGTGTTTTTTATCCACATGTAGTAAAAAACAATAGTAACATCTGTAAGTCTTATGGTATTAATAAGTGCCTTGACTAATTGTCAGAGGGTACTCTGCATCGGTCTATGCTCTCTAGGCCCTGAATGCGTTTGTGGCAAAGATGCAGTTTCAGATGCAAGTTTAAGGGCCTGATGAAGAGTCTGGCAGTCCACCCGCCCAAACAGCGCGACTGCTAGAAGACGCAACACTGGCGGTCTTCAGACCACCGTATTACGAGTTCACCGCGGGGTCCGCGGTGTGGCTGAGGCAGTCTTGGTGGATAATGCTTTTCCATATCCATGATGTCTGCGTGAGCATTTTAAATGCATATGTGCCAAATGTGCACATATGCATGGTACATGTGGAAAAATGCCACCTACCCATTACCAGAGCCCGACTCGTATGTGGGCAGTCCAGGCAGTGTGTATATGGTATATAAGGGAATTACCTGTAGATCGCCGCAACCAGGGTTGTATTTTTCAGGGTGAAGATGCTGCTGTGAAGGGTGGTCCTGGATAAAGAGAGTTCACATGAAACTCTGCCTGCAAGAACAGGAAAGGGGTGATTATGCACCCCAAATCCTTAGTTTACACCCACCTGAAAACTGGTCCCACAGCTGCATTCTGCTCATCATAAAGCCAGCTCGTTATACTCGGTACTGCCCTATGGCAGCTGCGCTTCCCCCACCGCATTGGTCTGAGGGTGTCAGCGGTTTGACCTCGGTCTTTGCAAAGGCAATCTGACAATCTCGTAATACAGCAGTCTGTCTGCTGAGCTCGCGGTGGTCGAACCGCAGTTACAGTGGTTCACAGACCACCCAACTTGTAATCCGGCCCTAAGAGTGTAGGCAAAGCTCAATGGCTAATTTGAATGGGCATAGGCTCACAGTTGGTGTGTTTGTTCTATTTATTTATTTTTTACTCTGTTATTAACGGTTGGGGCACATCCAGTTCTTTGGCTGATCAGGTGCTCCGTGTCTGGTATTTAGTTCTTGTCTATATTTACTCTTTTAATTAATCTTTTATCCTCTAAGAGTGTTAGCTATTTTTAGGATGTTGTGTTTCGGTTTATTTTGTGTAGCATAGTACTGTTGTAATGCATACTTTGAATTGAGTCTCCTCTGTGTGTTTTACAATGGGGTTATAATTGAGAGTTCTGGAGGTGAGGCAGATGGCAGTGTGAGCTTCTCTGTGCCTTTCCGGTGGTTAATTCATGGCCTCTGCAAAGTGCACAGAGCATTGGTCACATGTTCCGGGTGCAGTTGAGATTCTGTACAAATGTATACAAAGGCAGTGAGTGCACTGTTGTCAAAATATTGACAAGGTGAATGTAAAAGAAAATACAGTGCTTATAGGTGTGTGGAAGCATTGTGTGTTTAGGGAAGTGGGAGATGCCAGAAAGTAGATTTGATGAGGGAGTGAAACAAATATTCTGAAGAGGGAAGAGACCAGGTTTAAGATATGCTCATTTTGGAGAGAACAAGGGTTTACATGTCTAATGTAGAGTGAATATAATTGGAATGATTGAGACAATTTGCAGACAATAGCCCTTCTACAGGATTTGATAATGTTTAATTCAATCCCTAAGTTTCAGAATGGGAACCATTCAATGTTAATTTATTGCCAAGTCATTACTATTATATTAACATGTAACAACCATTGGCAAAGCCAGTAGTTCTGTTTGGATTTAGGTGTATGTCTGTTGTTATAGATCTGAATGCTTTAACAGAAAGTTCAGGGAAGAATCAAAATATCAGTCTGGTGGCACGTTATGGGAACCACAGAAATGTAGTTTACACGTTTAAGCCACCTCCCTTTTTGAGACAACCCACATACACTTTTTCATTCCTCTTGAAGCCCTGGTCTCCGTTCATGCTTAGGCCATTCCGTTCTACTTAGCTTGGTTTTCCCAAGCAACACACTAGATGGTGGACACTAAGGAGAAAGTAAATGCAACTTTATGAGAAAGTGAATGCAGCTTTATGAGAGCAGGCCTCTCTTGCATTGTTAGCCCCCCACTTTTTGCCTTTCTTTGATGTGGTTTCAATTGTAGTGCACAGAGTCCCTGCCAACCTGGAACCCTGTGCCAGTGCATCTTCCCTAAAAACAAATCCCCATTTGGTACTTCTACCCCTGTAAGTCCCTAGTAAATGGTACCATGAGTACCTAGGGCCTGGGTGCTGAAGAGGGTCCCCCAACCCTTACTGGGACCATGCCATTGCAGCTTGCAGGCCCTAAGAGGGAGAAAACAAAGTCGACATGCACCCTGCCTGGGTGGCATGCCAACCAGCACTGCTTGAAGATAAAGGTAGGCACCTCTCTAGCAGGCCTCACAGCCTTAAGGCATGGTGCACTATACCGCAGGTGAGGACATATCTGCAGGAGCAGCTATGGCCCTACAATGTTGGGGTCTATTCCTCAATATTTTAAGTTCCAGGGTTGCCATAGAGAGTACATGGGCTGGAAACTTGACAAATCGAGTTCTGCAGCCCCATGATTCCTTGACTGAACCCAGAATTGTTTGGTATCAAACTATTCCTTGCAGTCAATTCATGATGATGCCAGTGCGGTATTTATTGTACCATGTACCCAGAGGGCACCTCCAATGCCCCCTGTAAACCTACCAACCCTGGTGTGGTCCTTTACAAACTGTAGGCAGCCAGCCACCACGAGGCATATTTCTGGACTCTGGGTAGAGCGTCCCTGCTCTCTGGGACCATGAACAATGCAGATCCTTGGCAGAGGTGTCACACCTCCCTTAGGCTGGGCCAGAGCTCGAAGAGGGGCGCTTCAGCGGCCTGCCGCCTTTGTAATGCGACCCTCACCCACTGCTGCTAGTAGATGTTAGCCCCTGGTTTACACCCCCGCTTTGGGCGGGAAAAAGTAGGAAAAATAGGAGGTGTACTCACCTCTGCCAACTCCACTCTTAAGGTGGGGGAGGCGAGGTGAAGCACATCTTTCAGTCCCCACCATCTTGAAAATGGGGAGTCCCCTACTATCGGGGCTAGGTCAGTCCCCCCCCCCCCCTCCCATAAGATCGTGGCTTAATAGAGGGTGTAGTCACCCCAGGTAAGGTACTCATTGGCCCTATCTGCTGCTCCTCTAAAGCACCCCGAAATTTAGTATTTAGGTGGCTCGGCCTGACTTGGAAACTAGGTCTGTGATGAACTAAGAAAAAAAGAAGACATACCTGCGGAGAAGAAGATGACTGCCTTGGCCGCAGCCCTACCGGCCAGTCTCCTGCTTCTGTGACCTATCTTGCAGCCAGCGACCTCTGAAAACCCTGGATGGGCCGCTGCCTTCGAAAAAGAATCCAATCTCCTGTGGACTGTGGACCTGTCTAGAAGAAACTGACTCCAGAGACTTCGAATCCAGGCGGACCCGCACTCGTGACCACTCCGCACCAGACGCCCACTGCCCAAGATTGAGTGGCCCACCTGCCCAGTGAGTCTCCCCAGCGACCAGGACTCTGAATTCAGCATTGGCTGACTTCTCCTGATCCTCATGTTGGCGCCTGCAGAGGGAATCTGAAGGGTCCCCTCCACTGCGACTGACTCTGTAAGATTTCTGACGTCTAAAGGCACCCCTGAACCCGCAGCCCCCGGGCTTTCGTGAGCACGATTGCTGTGCCCCTGTGACCCCCACCACCTCAACTTACCTGTGTTGTCTCTGGGGTTCTGCCTGGACCCTCTGGTTTGACGCCTACAGCCTGTTTCCAAAAAGAACCTCCATAGGATTGCACTGGGCTCCCGACGCTGTGTTTGCACCCAGCCACCCCAGTGCAGCTGGTGGTGTTTGTTCTGTGCTGCTTTGTGTCACCCCTCTGTGCTGGTCCTAACACCAAAAGCTTGGCCCCTGCAACTGTTCCACTTACCCACAAGCAGGGTAGCTCCAAGGACCCCCAGTCTCTATTGAAATGCACTGGGCCAAACTCCGATTTTGACCTCTGCACCGGCTGCCCCAATGCAGCTGGTGGTGCATTATTGGTACTTACCTGGCCCACTGCTGACCTTTGCTCCCGAAGACTGGAACTGTAAGTTGCGTACTTACCTGATTAACCACAAAACTGTTTCCCCCTTAGAATATTTTCAGCATAGTTCAATGTTATCATAAGTGTCTATTTCTGAAAAGTATTTTGAATTAAAAGCGTACTTACCTTATTGCAAGGATCTTGGTCTTAAAATAAAGTATAAATAAACAGAGACGGTTCCAACCTAGGAGCAGAGAGGCGTTGATCCACTACTTTGATCTGCCACCCACCTTGACAATAAAACAGTCTCCATTTTGCAGGCATACCGCTTGAAACCTGGGCTGCAATTACTCGTACTGCTATTGTGGAGGGAGGGGTATGGCTGATGTACTGGAGATCTTCAGCTCTATGTAATTAAACTGCGCATGACAGGCTGGCCTCTGGAAACGGCCAGACTGACATGCGTACTTCAGAACTGTGATTTGGAATCCAATGAGTATTAAGGGTGGGGGCAGCAAATGCAGCTTTCTATACTTCGGTGGGTTGCAGCGTCCTGACGCAGCACTCATTGTATTCCATATAATAATCTTCATACGAGCTGCGTCACATTGGTTCTTTGCGCAAAGCAACCTCCCCAAGCTCGAGCAATGTGGAGTCAGGTGGCACAGGAGTGCAAATAGAACATTTATAGCAGTGCCTTTCGAAGTGAATAACAATCTGAAACTTTCTTATCTGGAGGGATATAGTTCTTCAGGTAGTATGTGGAAGCTGGTAAGATAGCTGTTAAAAGGGCCATGCAGACAGCTGACCCGTGGGTGCCCCTGAGTTCTGAAAGGCTTTGGTTCGCTTGCCTCAGTTTAATACTTCATTGTAGCAGTACTTCTACAGACAAGGAGACTGCAGCCGCAGTACTAAGGAAGCACAAAGTGAGTGACTCGGACAGCCGTAATTACAAAAAAACCAGCATATAAAACAGACATGTTGATAAATCCCTTTTATATTAACGTGTCCATATTTTTTGGGGGATCAATTATTTCATAAACCTTTGACAACATATAGTCTGAAACTTAGCAATGATGATAAGTAACATTAAAAACGAGATGCTTATAGCTTAAAACGTCGTTATGTAGCTACGCCAATTCATGTCAAGGGCCAGAAGAAAATAATCTCACTGTTGAAGGACACCAGATTCTTGTGGAACTGTGCTGCAGAGTCAACATAGCTCATTTAAGAGATAAGGATGACCTTTTTACATTTCAGTCTGATGCTGTTTGCATTTGAAATCATTATAAACTGCACAAACCCTTTCTAGCTGTAGCAGACATTAGTCTACGTGATTAAGATTTAAAATACACTGGCTCTTAAATAAGTACACCGTCTTATTTGAGAATGGACAAGCTGGTCCCACTATTCTTGAAATCCCACTATTCTTGAAATTGGTATGCAATGAATAAGGTAGTGGAAGGACACTACCCTAAACATTTAATAACTGTGTGAATTATGATAAAGGTGTAAAAGTTATCTTTTTTTTTTTGTAACCTATTTAAGCTGTTCAACATTGTTTTTTCCAAAATCTCAGAGCTATGTTGTGGATTTATGCTACTGTAAAGCCCATCGCCATATGTTTTCCTGCATAATGAATGTGGAGACATTGACCTTCAGCATAAAACCTCCTTGGGTCCATTGATGCCACTTGCTTTGCTCACTGTGAAATTTGAGGATGACTTTTGCGGCCCACTTCTTTCGAAAGACACGAGCCGCCACTGCAAAACAAAGTACATTTTTCTAAAATCGATCTGGATATCCTTCATGAGTCCTGTGTCTATTATTGATCACTGTCGTGAAATACATTTACATCTGCCAGTGGATTCCTCACCTTGTGAATATCCCCCTGCGTCAGCAACATTCGGAAATTCTTTTTGTAGCTTCGCGCCGACGTGGAACGACGTCACAGAAGCACGGCATCGCGCGTGGCTCCGCTGACGTCACCATAATAGGCCCACGTCGGCGTGATGACATCAGTTCCCTTTTTTCCACGTCGTCGACACCAACGGTTTTCGAGGGATCCTCTGTAGCTTGATAGTAACTTGGTTACTGTTTGTTGGTTATCGTGTTTCTTGTTCTTTCCAGTCGACATGTCATCGAAAAAGACCGGATTCAAGCCGTGTGGTGAATGCGGTAAGATGATGTCGATCACGGACCCGCATGAGGACTGTGTTTGGTGCCTGAGCTCGGAACATGATGTCCAAGGGTGTTCTTACGGTAGGAAAATGAATCCCAAGGCTCTTCGTGAGAGAGAGGCAAAGCTCCTGGTTGCCAAGATGAAAAACAAGGACAGGAAGAGTTCGCGGTCGAGGTCTTGTTCGAAGTCGCACTCGAGGTCGTCTTCGGGGCATGCTTCCAGATCGGTTAAGAAGAAGCAGAAGAAAAGTAAGCATGGGTCACGACATCATTCTGGGAAGGATTTGGATTAGAGACCGAAGTCGCCTGTGAGAAGACTTCGTAAAGATGAGAGTTCTCCTTCTGCAGAAGTTCAGGACCCGGAGGCTGAGGCTTCGCCTGTGGAGTCGCCGGAGCATTCACCGGTTCCGATGTCGAATCCTTATCCAGTTCCTTCTCATTCACCAGCTAGAGAGGAAGATGAGGCTCCGTTGCCAGAGGGTTCGTCGACCCCGGTGCACCAACCCGAGGTAGAGGTCGAGATGACTCCGGTTCCTCGAGAGCAGCCTGTGGGTTCTTACCCTCCCTTTCTGGCTCCTTGTCAAGACCCTACACAGTTTTTGAACTATGAAGTATGAAGTCTATTCCAGAGCCATGTACCCCTCTGGAGCACCAGCTGGTCCCATGGGTCCGATGGCTTTTAATCTGGGGGTTCCCCAGACGTATGCTCCGGCGCCCTTCATGCCATTTATGCCGGCTCCGATGCCGCCTTGGCATTTCTCGGCGCCGTCGAAGCCTTCGACGCTGATGCCCTCATCACAGACCACGAATCCGGCCCGACTTCGAGAACAACGTCCTGGTCTTCCGGCTCCGAGCTCAGCCCTGGCACCGGCTCTGTCTGAGTCGATTCCGGATCCAACGACGCCATTACCGAAGGAGAGGTCTAGGCGTGAAGCCCAGCGACTCCTGGAGGAGCAAAGGTACCGTGAAGCCGAAACGGAAGAGGGTGAGCTGCAAGATTCAGAGTATTTCTTTGACGATCTAAGGAAGGCTAGTGGACTGGAGCTGTCTCCTGATTGGGATTTAGCCTCTGTTTCTGATGCCCTTTCTAAGGATGTGGCACCATACCACGTTGTCATCAGGAAGGCAGCGTATCTTTTGAATTTAACTCTTCTAACTGCAGAGTTCAAGTCGAACATTTTGACAGAGGTCCTCCATTCGCCATTCTCTGTTGTGGAGCCCATGCTTCCTTTCAATGATGCTTTGACTGAGCCAATTTTAGAAGTATGGAATAGGCCTCTTACAGCTCCTGCTGTTTCAAAAGCTGTTGCGAGAAGGTACAGGGTGGCTCCTGGTGACCCAGACTTTTTTCTTCGCATCCTTTGCCAGAAAGCTTGGTTGTGCAGGCTGCCTGCTCCCAACAATCTGCAGGTGCTTTTCCTCAGGTTCCTGGGGACAAGGAATCAAAAAAGCAGGACCAAGCTGCGAAGAAAGTCTTTTCATCGGCGAGTATGGCTCTCAAATCGATAAATGCTACATGTCTCTTGGGACGCTATATCCATGCTTTGATGGATTCTGTCAAACAGCTGGCTCTCAAGTTACCAGAGGAAGATAGAAAAAATTTCGATGAGGTTTTGGTTGACACTCAGGCTGCTGCTCGGCACGTTATCCAGAGTGGGTTAGACACTGCTGACTCTGTGGCGAGAGTGATGGGATCTTCGGTTGCCACCAGAAGAGCGGCTTAGTTGAAGTCCTCTGAATTTTCAGCAGATGTCCAGGCGGCCTTAATGGATCTACCCTTTGATGGTTCGGGCCTTTTTGGAAAAAAGGCTGATGCTGCGTTGGAGAGGTTCAAGGACAGCAGAGCCACGGCCAGATCCTTGGGTTTGCAATCCAGGGGGACTGTAGGCAAAAGTTGTAGGGGATTCGGAAGGTCCCCCTGTCGTGCCTACAAACAGCTGCAGCAGCGACAGCAAAATCTGCTGTACAAATCTTACAGGGGTAGACCGAAAGCTCGTCCTCGAGGATGTCAAGCTTCCTCCTCTTCCTATTCCCACCCTCCTCCAACATCAGCAAAGCAGCCCTAGATCTGCCATTCCGGATCATGCGGGTCCTGTGGGTGGTCAGCTTACCTATTTTCTGCGGGATTGGGAATCTGTCACATCGGACCTTTGGGTTCTCAATCTCGTGGAAAATGGGTATGCTCTTCCCTTTCGGGAATTCCCTCCAAATTACCCTCCTTGTCAAGGATTTTGTTCGGAAGACCACCTGCTTCTTTTGCAGGAGGAAGTCCTGGCGTTGCTGAGAAAAGGCGTGATAGAGGTGGTTCTGGAGCAGGAAAGGGGTCAGGGATGCTACTCCCGGTATTTCCTGATACCCAAGAAGGATGGCAGACTTCGACCAATCTTGGACCTCAGGATCTTGAACTTGGAGAAGTTCTTGGACCTCAGGATCTTGAACTTGGAGAAGTTCAAGATGCTCACCCTTGCGCAGGTTCTTCAGGCGCTGCTGGAAGAAGATTGGATGGTGTCGATCGACTTGCAGGATGCTTATTTTCACATCCCCATCCTGAAGTCGCACAGGAAGTATCTCCGTTTCACAGTGGGTTCGCAACATTACCAGTTTGCGGTCCTTCCGTTTGGTCTTGCTACTGCCCCTCGAGTCTTCACCAAGGTGATGGCGGTGATGGCGGTGGTGGCGGCCCATCTCAGAAGGTCAGGGATTCCAGTAGTCCCTTATCTCAACGATTGGCTGATCAAAGCGGAATCTCCAGAGAAGGTGCTCCATCATCTGCAATGCACATCTCAATTGCTGTACAGATTGGGCTTTTCGATAAATGTGCCCAAATCTCACCTGGTGCCCTCCCAGCGCAACCTGTTCTAAGGTGCTGTACTGGATACAACTGTGTGTCGGGCATTCCCTCCTCCTCAAAGGATTCGTGACATACAGGAAATTATTCCTTTATTTTACAATGGAGCTGTCGTTCCAGTCCTGAAGGTCTTACGCCTGCTCGGTCTGATGGCTTCCTGCATTCTGTTGGTCAACCATGCACGCTGGCACGAGGGCACTCCAGTGGTGCCTCCGCAGGCAGTGGTATCAACACAACGGAAATCTCGGAGTCAGTGAGGATCTCCAGAGAAGCTGCGGCGGATCTGTCTTGGTGGAGTGTGGAGGGCAATCTGTCACAAGGAAAGCCCTTTCAACTGCCTCCATCGGTGGCTACAGTGATAACGGATGCATCCACTGGAGGTCAAGGGTCTTTGGTCTCCAGAGGAAAGGTTGCTTCACATCAACCTTCTAGAATTGTGGGCGATACTTTGGCACTCAAGGCCTTCCTCCCATCCCTTCGCGGTCAGTCAGTTCAGGTCCTGACGGACAACACGACCGCGATGTGGTAAGTTAACAAGCAGGGAGGAGATGGGTGCCTTTTGCAGAGAGGCTCTGCGTCTCTGGTCCTGGGTCCAGGACCATCCGATTTGTCTGGTGGCAAATCATCTGGCTGGAGTTCTGGACGTGCATGCAGACGGTCTCAGTCGGCAGTTCTCGGCCGACCACGAGTGGAGGCTTCATCCGGAGGTGGTTCGGCACATCTTTCGGACGTGGGGAACTCCTCAGGTGGACCTGTTTGCCACTTACGAGAATGTTCACTGCCCGTCATTCTGCAGTCTCCAGTATCTGATGCAAGGAGCTTTGGGGGATGCGTTTCAGTTGGGTTGGAGCTCTCAACTCCGTTACGCGTTTCCTCCCATACCCTTGATTCCTCTGGTTCTGAGGAAGATTCGCCAAGACCGGGCCCAAGTCATTTTGATCGCCCCAGATTGGCCAAGAAGGGTGTGGTACACAGATCTTCTCCACCTCTCCTCGTGCACGCCGCTCCGTCTCCCTCTCAGGGCAGATCTCCTCTCTCGGATGTAGGGGCAGGTTCTACACCCCCACCTCCAGACCTTACACCTTCATGCCTGGAGATTGAACGGGGCAACCTGAATACTTTTTCTCTCCCACATGATGTGGTGGATGTCATCTTATCAGCCAGGCGTCATTCCACCAAGTCTATCTACTCTTATAGGTGGTCCAAATTTGTCTCGATGTGGGAAGAAGTCTATTGACCCTTTGAAGGCTCGATTGTCTGATATACTTCAGTTTACGCTTTCTTTGGCTCAGCAAGGGTTTGCTGTAGCTACAGTGAAAGGTTATCTTTCGGCCTTGTCGGCTTTTCTCTGTCTGACTGATCAGCCTTCCTTATTTAAATCTCCTATTGTTTTAAGATTTCTAAAGAGCCTTACAAATACACTTCCTCCTAATCCCTTTATTATGCCTCAATGGGATTTGAACCTTGTGCTTACTTACCTAATGGGTTCATCTTTTGAACCTTTGCACAAGTGTCCCTTGAGACTCTTGTCATTTAAAACGGTCTTCCTTGTTGCGATTACCTCGGCAAGGAGGGTAAGTGAGCTTTAAGCTCTTAGTTCAAGGCCTCCATTCTTGACCATTCATGCTGAACGAATGGTTCTCAGGACCAGGGCTGCTTTTCTGCCAAAGGTGGTAACTCCCTTCCATCTAGGACAGTCTGTTACCCTTCCTACCTTCTATCCTCCCCCACCCCCTTCCAAGGAGGAGGAGAGACTTCACCGCTTGGACCCGAAGAGGGCGGTGAGCTTCTACCTGGACAGAACCATTACTGCTTAGATTCCGAGGTGAGGAGGGATGGCCACTTTGCGCGTTCTGTTCCAGGATTTTCTGGTATAGGAGAGTGGACACCCTCCTCCGGGAGTGGGGACTGCTGTGGGACTCTATTCACAAGGTGAGGAATCCACTGGCAGATGTATCCATCTGAAGAACAAGTTACTTACCTTCGGTAACGCTTTTTCTGGTGGAAACAGTATCTGCCTGTGGATTCCTCACTGACCCACCCGCCTCCCCGTTGTCCACTCTTCTATACCTGATTTTCTGTAATGTTAATATTTATTGTCAAAAGAAATGTTAATGTTTTGCTTTCCTGCATTGGCTACACACTGTGTGTGTTATTTTGATTATTTGGTATGGTGTACTTTGTGTGTATATCTACTATTGTTGTTCCGTCCGTGTGCCTTGAAGGCACGGAAAAAAGGGCGGAACTGATGTCATCCCGCCGACGTGGGCCTATTATCGTGTTGGTGACGTCAGCGGAGCCACGCGCGATGCCGTGCTTCTCTGACGTTGTTCCATGTCGGCGCGAAGCTACAAAAAGAATTTCCGAATGTTGCTGATGCAGGGGGATATTCACAAGGTGAGGAATCCACAGGCAGATACTGTATCCACCAGAAAAAGCGTTACCAACGGTAAGTAACTTGTTCGTCTTGCACTCCCCTGTGTTGGGCCTAAGGCTTATCTCCCACACTACCACTAATATAGCACTTTGGGTTTTGCATTGAGCCCTGCACACTTTTGGGGAACCCCTGCACTCTGAGCATGGTATTACTACCTAGTGGCAATGTCACAGGCGGAGCCAGGTTCCAACAAGCTTCTTTGCCAAAACTAAGCCAGCAAAAGATTACTGCACAATTCTTATGTTTCTTCGAGATCAGGTAATTCTAAGCTGTAAAAATGTGTCCATTCCTGTGGTCTGTTTTTAGGTGCCATTTTGTTAAAGATGAAATACGTCACGCTTGTTTAAAGTAATGGTTTTAGTCCAGTCCAGTTGAAACATAACTGAATATCAAAACAGTCTAGTCTGGGTCCAACAACTCCTCTAATCGCATCTGCACCTATTGAGCACATTTTGAAATCCTGGTGTAACACCTGTCTGGCTGTATGTGGGATGGTCCATCTATGACAAAGTTGGGAATTGGAGAACTCTTCTAAGCTGATGCTATCTGGTACAATGAAAATTACTAGCTATTAATCAATCACCATGCACTGAATTATTGGTAAGTTGAAGGCATGCCCTTTATAGAATCTTACCTGAAGTTTTTGAAAAAGTGCTTAGGTTGAAAACCAACCAGAGGCAACGACTGAAAACTGCATAAAGTTAATACTCTTCGTATTCTGTATGTGTTTTATCTGTGACCTAGAAGAAATGTTAGCTGTCTCATCAATTCTTTGTCCCAAATAATTGTTAATAAAAATACACACATGTACATATTTACACATTCAGGGTCTTTCAGTCAGCCTTCTTCATCCATTGGTCTCTTGGGGGAAGAAGGGGTGTTTCCAGGGCAAATAGAGTTGGTATTGGACCAGCCTCCCATTCCACTGGTCAAGACAGTATTTCTATGGGGCTCCAGATCCGGACTGACCAATGCCTCTCATGTACAATGCGATACAAAAGGGGATGATGGACGGAGCGTTTGAATACAAAAGGGGATGATGGGCGGAGCGTTTGATACAAAAGGGGATGATGGACGGAGCGTTTTGTATCTCATGTACAATGGGCTACTGACTTAGCAGTGGAAATTACTGACTAGCAGTGGTTATACTGCTGCAACATTACGGCAAGAATCTCTGCTAGCTGTAGACTAAAAATGATCCATTAGAAGTTTCTACAAAGACTATACTATACACCGGTGAAGAAATATAGATTTCATCTGGCTGATGATGATAGATGTGAACGCTGCTGAGCGGAACACGCAGGCTTCCTGCATCTCTTGTGGGAATGTCCTCCAGTTCAGGCTTTCTGGCATCAGGTGCATGATGCTATAGTGGCGATGATCAGTGAGCCTGTACCCCCAGATCCTTTAATGATGCTCCTGGGACACACGCCACACATTCCAAAGACCTGTAGAAAACTCAGACATAGCTTTACTACTAGCGAAGAGACATGTAGCATGCAGGTGGGGTCGCGGTAGGGCCCCAAATTTTAAGGACTGGCTCACAGATGTGATTTACTGTCAGGAGCAAGCTGCTATTTTTGCTGAAACACAACCGATATCCAGTAGACCTCGAGACATATGGGGTCTTTATTTTATTTATTTATTTTATTTTGAAAGTTTTATATAGCGCGAACAAGATCCTTGCGGATATCAGAGCGCTTTACAAATACAGGGATAAGAAAAACGAGCGAATGTTTAACAATCTTTTTGTGCACAGAACCTAGAACCTACATCTGTAGGTTCTAGATGGATAACAAAATGGGATAGGTAAAAGAGGTAACGGTTCAGGTGAATTTAGCCATGAGGATCGTTTTAACTTCCTTCTTGAAAAATGCAGTGGAGGAGATAAGTCTGGTTTCTGGAGGGAGTGCATTCCAGAGAAGGAGCGTTTAGTTTTTTCCATCCGAAATCTTTGAGGTTTCAGAAGATTTTGTGTGCTTCTAGTGGCTCTTGAGCCACCTGAGATTGTCAGATTCTGAGTGAGGTAGCTAGGAGAGTTGTGGTGTACAGCCGTGTGTCATGCAGGCGATTTTTAGATGGATTCTAGCTTTATAAGGCAGCCAGTTCAATGATTTTAAGTCAGGTGAAATGTGCGAGTGTTTTTTTGATCCAGTGATAAGTCTCGCTGCAGCGTTCAAAGAGGCTCTTAGGGGTGCAGTTGTTGATAGGGGGAGTCCACAGAGGGCGACGCTTCCATAGTCTATCCGAGGAATGACTAGGGATTGCACAAAGCCCAGCTGTCCCTACCCCAGATGTGAGTTTGACCGCGTATTTAATTACCCACGGGAGCGAGGGGGAGACCCACTTGCTGAAGACAGTCACGCAGGGGACACAGTACCAGCAGACACACAGTAATACCCGCTTAAGAATGGTGCGAAACATTAGTCCGTTAAATAGGACCGAGAGGTTTGCAAAGAATGAGACCTGTTGCCAACGGAGATTGGCATTGAAGTATACAACCCTGGACAATGTCGCTCTGTCATGTGCACCTGTTGATATGCTACATACTTGTTAATATGTATATGGAAGAAATAACTAGATACGATACATTACTAGGATGTCACTTAGTATGCCCTTCGCTATGTACCTTAATTATTTGTTGTTATACCCATGTACTGATTTTCCTAGATATGATGATATACCTAAGTTGCCCCATATGTAGTACCTTACTGTATTGAAAAACTCAAAATAAAGGTTTAAAAAAAAAGTCAGTATTTCTATACCCCCCACCCCACATTTTTTCTAACCCCATGAAGACCTCTTTGACCCTATATTGACTTCACATGGTCCAAGTAAGGCAGGTTCCGCTCTCGCCCCCCCCCCCCCCAACCTCACAGAGGTAGGGTACTGTTTTTGAGAAAAGTGGGAACGCTGGGCGGTGGGAGTTTAATTCCTCTAGTTTCCACAATGTTCTGATCAGAAAATCTGATTTAAGCCAGTTTGAAATTTGCATAGTGTTACGAAAATGCACTGGTATCCATGCAGGCATGTGTCTATAGACTCCTGGGTGTCTAGGCTTCAGAAATGTGTGAAAATGGCAAGTTTCCATGGGTGCCGGCTTACCCTGGACCCAAACACCACAGCTGCTACATTGCCAGAATGAGTGAAATCTCAAGTAAAAATCTCGATGTGTCAAATTGAAATCTTGGCCCTTTCCTAATAAGGGCACCGGCCCCACACCCATAAATTGGTTAATTGTTTTATTGTGAGAAGTGCAGGAACACCGAATGGCCCATACGTTGCGGTGTATTGACATTATCGTTTTTTAGGTTTTGCCGAGAAATCTGCAGATTTTAATATAAAAGGGAGTTACATTCCGCTGCCTCTCTTTCCTGGCTTATCATTGGTTCATGTGCGTGCTAGTTACTTTTCTTCCATTTCTATTGTCTGTAGCATATGTTCCTCCATTTACTAATGCTTGTTCCTCATCTGCTTCTCTTGTTAGTTTCCCGCCCCCGAAATACTGTTAATATCCGTGTTGGTGTAATTATTTTTTCATTAATTAAGTTTTGCCTCTTTCTGCTTCTTCGTCTTTCAGCAGTTTTATATAGCTGTAACTTATCACTGGGAGAGATTAAGTAATTTGCTCAGAATCACAGGATGTTGTCTCGGTAAGACTCAAACTGGGAATCCCAGCTTTAACGTCAGCAGCTCTTGCAGCTGTGCCACATCCTCTCCACTCTTGTAATCGTTGCCAGGGAGTTAATTTCTTTGTCACAAACGGTGATTGATGAAACCAGCTTAATATTCATCATACAGGTAAACCCGATGCATTACCAATGTTTGTTATTCATTATTTGGGTGAAACCGATGCATTACCAATGCTTGTTTCATTTGCAAATGTTAAGTTCTTGTGCAAGAAAGAATACATTTTGCAAAACTCCCTCAGAATCGCATGATACTTTGGGTAACCCCAGATTTAGAGTTGTACAAATAAAGACTATTCCTTAACTCAGATTCTTGGGTACATTAAAAAAAAGGCAGAGCTTTCGTCCATAATCATTTAATTCATTCATAAGAATCAACCTTAAGGATTAAGTCATGGTCGGTTCACAATTTTAAAAAAAAATAAAAAAAAATCATACTATGCAGCTCGGTAGGTGGCTTTGGGTGTTTTTTGGACTGCTAACTAACGCTACCACTGGATATGTTCTCTAGATTTGCTAGCAACACAGGTCGGTTTTCTAGACCTCTCCCCCCGCATTAATTACTCAGTTAATGTGCCAACCCAAATCAGGAAATGAGTGGTACTAAACCATTTCCCAATCTACTGGGCAAAATGTGTTTCAGGGACCAATTCTGTGGTATGTTACTGGGATAATTAGTCTAAGTCCCACAACTTCTATCATGAAAGAATAATGCACTCAAGACATTAGACCACAAAAGATACATTTTAATGATTTATTTCTAAATTTTCATTTTCTAAAATGAATTGAAACCCCAATGAAGACAAATAAAATGACGTGTGAAGTTAACCAAAATCGTAAAAATGAGGTACCACTCTAACATGGTTGATGTTATGAACCTATAACAATCCTACCCTGACCTGAAGTGCAAATCTAATTCTAGCACAGCAGAAAATGAAACAGAATTTGAACTTTAGAGGTGGTACACACCCACCTACCTGTTTGAATAATAAGGTTAGGCGTTAAATAAAATAGCAATATCTGCTATTCTGGTTTTACGAGACCAGGTGCACTAATATTTATAATCTCATTGTTCTGAGACACTCTTAGCAAAAACAATGAATGGAAGGTAACCTGAAGCCCTTTCAATTATTTTCGTTCTACAAGATTGTGCTTTTGAATAACCATAATAAACAAGATGAGTAGTTGTCAGCCTAATAGAAACTCTTAGAAATCAGTAGCAAGGCGAGTTTAGATTCAATACTCTAAATATATTCACTTACGCTTGATTATCACTTTGTAGATATGTTCAACATATTAATCATATATATGTCTTTAGTATTTTATTAAACACTTATTCATGGTGTGATTAATTGACCGGTATATGTAATGCAAGCAGGGGAATACCCAGAAAAGAAAAGATGCAATATTCATAACTCACTGTGAGCAGAGGAGTTAAACTTATGTATTACCTTTATAGGTTTGCCTTTGTTTCATAAAAATTCAGATGAAAATCTGGTCACCTGTTTCTTTTTTTCCCTACTACCTTTCTTAGTTTGTGTTTCTTTGGGAAAGCCACAAGCGCTCCAACACCAATGACCCCTTGTTGAATTCCAGATTTTATCTGCGTTCCAGAAATGTACAGCTAACTGAATTCGCTTCTTTTCTTCCTTCCCCTCCCTTCTTTTTTTCTATAAAGGTACTTCACTTTATAAAGCAATCTCTTCATTGAATACTTGTTTCATCTTTGTCTCAGAGCTATACTTACCAGTATTGGAGTGGCTGCAGTGATGTCTTTACTTGTAGAGCACAATGAAGTTCGCATATACCTAGTCGTAATTTTGATCACAATGACATGGGACATCAACCAATGGACCTTAAGGCAATTGGGCAAATATTCAGTCTTTTGGACTTGGCTCCATAATGAATTGTCATCCCATGTATTTCATGATCAAGAGGCTACAAAAATCCCATGGAGATACACTATTCTCACAGGTTTCATGAAGTGTGAAGAGACTTAACTGGTACTTGGAAACCACAGAGATAAACCTTTTCAGATACGTCTCTTTTTTCATTAATGGTGGGTCCTTACTACAGCGGGACTGTGTGCCCTCTTTGTGCTGTTCTCTAACTCATATATAAGGCAGTGCCCAAGACTGTTTTCATAGATCAGAAGTAGTTCTCGCTACTCTAAAGGTTGGACACCCTTGGTCCAAAGAGAGTAACCCTGTCAAAAGCAGTACTGGTCCCTACATGCAGCCTTAATGTGGTGCTTTCATGGCTCATGGGGCCACCTTTTGAGAGACTTAATTATTTTTCTATGCAATAGCTTTCTTTTAGGCTCTAACTGTGGAAGAACCTTTCGTTCATGTTTCGGTGATAGATTGATCCCAGTTTTCTTCCCAACGCGGTTTCCCCCTTTCATGTGAACCACAGCAGAGTTGCCAAGCTATTTTCCACGCCCAGAATCAGTGGTGGAGAGAACACATTAGGCATTCATGTTTTACGGTAACCGAACAAAGCCTATTTGTTCGGTTACCGTAGGCTGTTCGGTTACCGTAAGGCTAATTAACTTAATCTCTTTTGCTAAGCCTTTCTTGGGACATCATGTTTCAAAGTAGGGTTTACTAAGGTAGATTAACAATTGTATGCATGTCTGCTATGTGAAGGCAAAGCAAGCTCTATATGTAGTGCCGAAGGCACATTCCTCCAGAAATCAAGGAGCTTCAATTGCTTTCTAAGGTAACATACCATCCTCAATTAGCACACCTTTGCAAAACAGCTTCTTGATCAGCATCGCATAGTAATTGCGTGGATAGTAAAGCCCGTCGGGAAGTTGGTGAAATGGTGCTTGGAACATTGTTTCACAAATCCTCTGCATTCAGTAATCGGGCTCTGCTTCTTGAGAATGCACTGCTTTATGCTCTGTGCAGAGCCTGTGATCTACAGCAGCATATGCTAAAATGTTTGTAGCTTGTAGTGTTATAGATTCATGTGCAGCCCCTCTGGAAGTGAGCTACGTAACTTGCTACATTCACCTGTTTTTAGGGAGTATGGGGTCGGGAACACAGTCTAAGGTGGAGTCTGTCTTGGTGCATTGTGGGGTTCATGAAGAAGTGACGACCTCTTATCCGAAGACTTCTTCAAACAAAAACAAGTTCAGGCCTCAAAAAATAATATTAATGTTCCTAGACAAACTGTAAAGTACTTGACCGTAAACTGGCCTCAAATTGTATGATCCTAGACAAATATTTTATTTTATAGAGCCACCTTTTTCTTTTATCACCTAGAAAAGCACCTCCAAAGATGCGAGGTTCTGCTGTAAAAAAACATTTTTTCATTTAATAGAAAACGCTTGCTCCGCGTATAAGAACGATCCCACACATAGGGGACACAATGGCCCCTAACTTGCCTCTTATTTCATTTATAGCATTGTTATCCGAGCAGGGCAGGAATATTTCTAATTTTGTTAAACTCTTTAAATAATTATATTTCTAAATCATGATGTGGTAGTGTACCAACATTTACAGACGACACATCTTCCATAGAAATTGCTTCTAACTTAACCCACTACCATGCAGTTTCACTGATAAAACTATGTAGCATACAAACTATGTTTGGAAATTGGGTTTCAGCAAAAATATTGATCATTTGCATATCACCACATAGTGTTCTGATTTTGTTTTCATCCTATAAAAATCTTTTTTCCACCGCACAGAAATACAAAAATGTGCATTCATAACTACTCAGATATTTTTTTAATGTTTGTGCAGTTCACTTATTAGTTGCATTAAATGGTATCTTAACAGCCTTTCATTTCACATGCTTTGCACAGCACGATTGTCACACAGTTCACTTTACAATATCCTCTAACTTCAGTCAGAGGAAGCAAAGTAAATGTAGGAAGACAAGATGACTTTTGACCTCTGTCTCCTTATGCAGAGCTAATGTGACAAGATAAAAACATGATTTAAAGGTATTGTTATTGCTCATTCACTTTGTGAGTGAACAGAACAGATGTTATTTGTCAGCTCGCCAGACCAGTAGGCCCTAAAAGTACCTCACTCTGAGCGAGTGAGTGAGTACATTTCTCTAGGCTTGAACTTGCAAATGTCTGTGCCCAACACTAGATTACAGGAGTGTGCAAAGCATTTGAATTTACAGCACTACAAGGTACAAACTGATAAATAACATTCTTCTCCATGGATAAAAAGAAAAAAATACTAAGTGACTTTGTAGTCATTAAAGTGTTTGCGCATGAGCAAGCGCATGCATGTATATTTGCTGTTGCAAAAAAGAAATTCATAAAAATTTGCTACGAGATCAAATTTCAGTTCTGCTTCTGTAAACTTGTGTGAATTCCTGAAAGTATGAAATCTGCCACATAGCAATGTTCTATACCTTATGGTGCACTTTTGTGACCTTCTTTAACAATGGGGCTCTAATTTATTTTCATGTTGCTCTAATGGTTTTCATCTTTTTTTGGTTTTTTATAGTCCACTTTATTGGTTTCTAGAAAGGAAAGAAAAGTTAGTACTGACAGCACATTATACTGGTTTGCATATTGGACATAATGGGGCATCTGATTGTGTAATCTTACAGTAGGCACAATGATCAAGCACATTATATAGCAAAAAGAAAGCTTTTTGTCGAAGGCAAAAGTCCATCCATGTGGACCCTGTTAACCCATTTGATCACTTCACTTTCACCATACCCTTTGGTGTTTGGCTGGGCAAACCCTGGCTTCAAATAAAGGCTTCTCTTGGGCAGCGCACCAGTCCTCCCCTCGTCGCCATCTAGCAATTGGGGGAGCGGTCTGGTTGCATCCAGGCCATGGTAATATCTTCTTCGGCCACCTTGATGGCTATCCCCAGGAATAATTTGTCTGCACTGGACCCGTCTAGACCGTCCATAACGCCCAGGAGGAGGCGCATAGAATCTTGGGGTACATGCCAACCCAAGATGTGTGTGAGTTCGGATTCTATTTAGTCCCAGTATTTTATGAGGTGGGGGCAAGACCAGACCCTGTGGTAGAAGTCTGCTGGTTGGTGCCTGCAGTGCCCACATTCGGGCGAGGTGCGCATCCCTGCACTGTGTAGTCTCTCTGGGGTAAGCTATGCAGTGTGGTGATGGTAGATCTGGACGAGTCGGAGTCTGGCAGAGGTAGTGATTGTCTTGGGAGTTATAAGGGCATCCCGCCAGTCCTCCTCTTCAAGGGGGCCCAGCCAACCCTCCCAGTGAACTCTGAGCGGGTCTAGAGATGTGGGGCTGTTGTTCGTGAGGGTGCGGTACATACGTGATATGCCTCCCTTCCAGAGATTTCCTATCATGACCTGTGCTTCTGGTGGACTGAACTCAGAGAGTGTGGCGCCTGTCGAGATGTGTGCGCTGAGGGCGTGCTGTAACTGTAAGTAACTGTAGAATTGTGAGGTGTGTAAGGAGAAGCGGGTCTGTAGGTCCTGAAAAGTCTGTATGTGTCTCCTGCCCATACGTCGCCCAATTGGGAGATGCCAATAAAGTCCCTGTTTAAACCCTTGTAACGCCGACACTTCACTGGGTTTTCATATTTTATTGTCATGTGCATCAAACACACATTGATTGATGCATTAGGAATGGTATTTAAAGTTTTTTTTCACAATTTATAAAACCATGTATTTTCTCAAGTTGCACTGTTTTAATATACATTTTATTTTGAAAGCAATCACAAGTGTTCCTTTAATGCTTCTGCCTATATATGAATACAATTACGTGGCTTTATGGAAGCACTACAGCCTCAGATTGTTCACTTTTGTAAATGTGTACACTTGAACCGCACACTGCGATGTACCCAGAGTTAACATCTCACTGTATTTTCCTAGAGTGCTTCCCTGAATAGTAAAGGATTTGCATTAATGAATGGTATACATTTTGGAACAACTTATAGATATGGATACAAATCTTGCTTTAGCTGCAGATAATCCTCTTTCCCATAACCATACTTTCGTCCTGAAATAAAGTAAGCAAATTGTTCATGCTGCTGGCCTACTTTGGACCAAATAAATAGAAAATGTGTTGTTCTTGCCCCCAAACAATATGCCGTCAGTCAAACCTTCACAGCCCCTCTGCATCAAACTATTTTATGCTCTACCTTGGCCACCGTTTGCTTGTTCTGGAACTTTTTACCCTGGCACAAAATCTACTTTATGTAACCCGAAGTACTATATCTGCCTCTTCCTTCAGCGTGCTAGTCACTCCTTAGTGGTCATAGCTTCCTTATTGCTGCTGGCTGTGCATAGCGTTACTGACTGTACTTGGTGTATTTGAGGTAAATGTTTTCACAACAGTTTTCCAGGGAATGGGTGACTGGCAATAACTGCTATGTGGGCTGCACAGTTACCAAGGTTTTTCATAATCCCCACGCTGCTGGTTAGCAGAATTTCTCGGGATCTTTTTTTACCTCTAAATCGGTCATTGCGGCACAACGAGAGCACGCAGTCTGTGCTTACTGTTGAAGGTTGATGCAAGTTTAGAACTGCGACATCTAATGTATAAACACAATAAACAGTGCTGTAACGTTACACAGAAACGTTCAGTATTTTAGGTAAGTACTAGAGCTCACAGATTCCTCCCAGAACACAGGTATTTTGGCTTCTGTTTATTCTTCAGTTGTCCTAATATGTTCTAAAGAACACGTGCATGTTCACAGTAACCTGTGTCTTAAGTAGTGCATGTCTCACTAGTGCAAGTGGTTACGTTTGCAATTTTCTTCTCTGATGCGCCTGTGCAAGCCTAGAACTAGGTCATCACTTGTTGCCAATGGCGACATCGATGTAGAGAGATTGAGGCCTTTTAACTCTTTAATGGACTCCAGCGGTGAGAAAATTAATTTGCTGGTGTCAATTTTTAATTCGAAAAATGCTGCAGGCCAGGAGCCTTTCAGAGCCATTTGTTACTGTTTTGCTCTTGAACGCTTAAGTGCGTTTGTTTTTCATGTGCTGATAGTGGATCCAATCACTCCATGAATCAAAGTTTGGAAGTGCCATGTTCTGTAGTGTGCCTTTGTGTATATTTTTAAGTACTTATGGTGTTTACTTCAGCTGCTTGCTTGTATAGAGATGTAGCTTTCCTTAATCGTTCTCTAAAAGCCTAATATGAAAGGGAAGAAATAGGGCATATGTATGCTTAGCGGGCTGCTGTCGAGTTACAAATTTGGGCTTATTAGCAAACTGCTTTTAAGTGCCGAGATGTTGGAGCCCATCTTTTACCACAAGGGTGAGGGTCAAAACTGTAAGTCCCAGAAGGCAGTGTGCTCTTAGCTAAAATCTCCAGAGGGGTCCCAAATCATGTGCTGGGCAATACTAAGTCCTCTCAAAATTGAGCAGTCCCCTACTTTAACGTTTACACTATCGGGCTGTCGGGAAGAAGGAATAGTCTCCCATGTGCCCAAACCCCTTGTAACATGCAAGTTGGGGTAAGTAAGGGCCAATCATGTCCCAGTTTTGCTTCTGACAAGCTTGAAAGGCTGTTTTAGATTGCAATGGTGTTGCTGAGGACAGCCTATCGTATTTTAAGAATTGTCTGCCAGGCAGGGGGAACAATCCTTGCATACTCATTACCTAAAACTCTCCTCCCAAATAGTACGAAATCGGATGATGAAAAATAAGAAAACTTAAACTTCACTGCTGTATTTGTACAAAACACGTTCATCCAGAGGTCTCTAATAGATCACTGGTTAACTAACTCACTAGTACTCCTTTTATTTACCTTGAGTTGAAGGTCTGCATTTGTCATTGGCACCTAAATCTGTGACCATGGAGAGGGGACCCCAGTTCCTACACTTGATGCATTACTCCTGTGAGTCACCAGCTGTAATATTGGGGGAAATACTGTGCATAAATTGCACATATTTTACTACTACTAAAAGATGAAAAATTTGAGTGGAGACGTGAGTAGTTATTCCTTTACACAGGACTTTCCTTTGCAGCCTGTGAGCACTACCAATGCTGATACTTTCCGGCTGGGGGATGTGTAAGGGGGGAGGGAGGGAGAGGCTGAGTTCTCTGCCTACAACTTTACAGACACTGTACCTGTTTCTGCAATCACGTCTTCTGCAATGGATGTCATTTATACTGATCCACCATTTGCCAATCCTTCCGAGTTGGATCTTTAAGATCATACTGCCCAGCTTCCTGTTTTCCAGCTGAGTACCTCCGGGTATTATATGAAAAAAGATGCCCTCTCTTCAGACAGTTCTTCTGTTTTGCATCCGCCTCCAGCACAGAGTTTGGTATTAATTTCATGGTCTAAACACACCTATCTAGTTCTTCTTGGATATATGTCTGTGCCATACTCTCCTTGTTTTTTTCTGTTCATATGAATTGAATTTGCCACTTTTTTTTACTGTTAAAAAACTCCCATTACCTCCTGGAACGAGTTAACGGCGTGTTGGCCTCTCATTCTTTAACACATAAACTGAAGAGACTTGTCCCTCGTCAATATTTCAGCTGTTCCAGTGACTAATAGAATTGTTTGGGATGATAAGGCTCCTTTCGACATATCCAGCCCTACGGATTTCCTGCAGATACCATTTGTGTTCAACGTTTCGATGAGTAATGTGATAGTTTCGGGGTTACATTGTGATGATTGGGATGTTGACACTGTAAATTCTATGCTTTCTGAACTAGAGTATTTTGTTTTTTAATCCGAGGAACTATAATCTCAATTCTACTAACTATGCTGATATGTTCTGTTATTATCAGTATGGACATCATTTTCTGCACAAAGCCAGTGGACTGCATCCGCATTTTAATTCTACACAATGTGACCATTGTCTTTTGCAACTCCCTTGAAGTGGAGTTGGACAAGTTTGCATTTTTATGGGTTTGTGACACTTCAAATCCCACCTCATATTATTTCAAATTAGTTCCAACCCCAACATAAAATATATGCTTACTCAGATTAAGCTCATCTATACAGTTTTTCGTTTGTCAGTCAGTTAGCCCTCAAAAGTTATGATTACTGGAAAGACAACTTATATTTGAAATAGATTTAGGGTGCAAAGTCCTTGCAGGTTCAGGGCACAGACACCTTATTTCGAGGCTGTTTCATTTTCACATGAATGATTTTCTTCAATGAAACTGTCCAACAGACTACCTGTATGAGATGTGTAAAAAGTAAAGAGATTAATTCTCTGACCATTCCCTCTGTTTGGCAGAGTTTGACAAACTAGACCAGTTAACTAGCATGGTGCAGAATGGTACATTTCTTCACTTTGGATTCCTTCCTGTCAGAGGACATGAATTTATCAGATTTTCTATTAGGTTCCAAATCTACACATTCTAAAGGATTTATTTATGCTACCTATAATTACATTTGGAAACATCCCAAATGTAAGCTGCTGCACGTTGAAGACAAATTGGCCAAGATAATTTAGATAAAGTGCTTGCTGTTGTTGATATTAATACGTTGGCATCTCGTATCTACGATTTGAATAAATAGCATTGTCATCTGTTATTGATGTTGTGCAGCGTGACATGTCAATGTTGTACCATGGGCAAAGTCAGCTTGGATCTATTATACAGTTTAGCTGGATACTTCAACCGCTCCAAATGGGCGCGTTCCATGGCATCACTTGAATTGCAGCGATATGTTTCTGCCTTTTAATTTAACACGTAAACAACTACTGATGGCCATGAAAGATGCGACCTACACAATGCTTTATTTAGAAAAATTAGAACAACTCCCATTCACCATAGCTGAAACTCCTTCGGCTGTGTGGTTAACACAGCGTTATTTCAGTGCCTATCTTGAAATTTCAGTTCACAGCTTGCATGAAACATTTCCCTGTTGGTAGATCTAAACCTCGTGGAAGCAGCTTCATTCATGAATTATGGTCCCTTTCCTTTACTTATCGTTGTGAAAGTGTCCATAAGTAAGTCTTTATTACTGGAGAAGAATGTAACTGTCGGACATTCACTAGTTTGTAAACGCATTAAATTCTACGGCGCATGTAATACTTCAGCACCTAATTTAGCTTGTTATTAAAAAGGCATTCCGGTTCCTGCAATTCTCCCTTTCATTACGGTACTCTCTAATGGAAGTTATCTAAAGCTCAGTGATCAAGACTGTTACAGAATGTGTGCTGGAGTTCTGTATATTTTGTCAGTTTCCCAGTTAGTCTCTTGTTGCAACAAAGTCTTGTTTCCCCCTCTGCATGGGATTGTAGATAGCTCATTATGGCCTTAAAAGGTAGATTTCAACAAACTAAACCGATTCAAAGCATTTTGTTCCATCAAGAAGTAGCCTGTACAGCTGCTCGTGAGACCTTCGAATTGCAGATGACGAGAACGTCTAGTGAAATGTAGTCATTGTTAAATAAAAACCTTCCCCTGCATTTTGGAGAATTTGTGCATTAAATCTTTAATGCTTCTAGTATGGCCAGCCTTGCCCACTTTTTTAAGGTTGTAGGCTCCAGACTCGTTAGTTCTTTTCACTATATTTGGAGTAATACTGGCTTTTATCCACTCCATTTTTTTTCTAGTTTATTTGGAGAATTCCAATTTCTTTTATTACTTATTTGCGGCGGTCTAGTCCTGTTCCTGGTATTATCGGATGCTGTGGAGCTGGCTCCGCTCCAACACTACAGTGTTGGAATTTGGAATGTTTCTATTGCAGGATCTGGGTCTTAATTGGTCTCTAAAATTTCGACCGGTCTGGTTTACCTGCGTTCCACTGTATTTGGTGACCTTCAGATGGACACTGAATGTATGCCTGGTTTCGCTGACGCCCACTGCCTTGGACATTGGATTGCTAATGAGTCAGTTAGTGACCCATTTTCAGAACTGTCCTTTAGGTTTGCTACTTCTTAACAATGCATGGTTTTAGCCACTAGCCAATGAGAAAACGTGCATCGGCACATGTACCGCAGGGTACACGCTTTGCTGACACTGGCGCAGGTTGCCCGCTAGCTGTCTCCGCATCAGCTGTGACCGGAGAGAATATCTGTTCTTTTGGAACTCGTGACTTGGGCAGTTGACAAATTATCAAACGTGGATGCTGTGAAATGGCAAGTGACATAATAGATTCCTCCGAAGCGCCATGATTTTATAATTTTTTCAAATTTACGTTTGTCTGTTGGTTTTCAGTCCGCGTCACTTCTAAAGCTATGCTTTGAGTCTAATTACTCTACTTTTACATCTGTTGGCAGTAAATTGATTTTGCTGGCAGATCCTTACTGGCAGTGCACTGCAGAGTGTGTAGTTGAAGATGGGTGTTTGTAGTCTAAACCCTAGAAAGGAAAGGCGTTAAGCAAGGGAGTATAGTGGCTATATCTTGGAAGATGGTTGTCTGTATGCAAGAGGGCCTTGTTAGGGGAAACGATGCAGTGTTCAGTTCTCAGCAGCAGTGTGATTGGGCAGATCAGCATTCGAGTGAGCATGCCAGATTGCCGTACAAATCAAGGTTTGTTCCTCAATAGCAGTTTTCTAGCACCTGGAGACAATCTTAAACTGTATGCCCACCACTGCAACTAGGACCACAATCCGAATTATGCTTAAAGTGTTCTTTAACCTTTCCCTTTCACATCTGGGTTGGCAGCACATATGTGCTGCTTCTGTGCTGAGGAAATGTAGAAGAAACTTGTAAAGTCATTCTTGTAAGTTTAATCCTTTTAATAAAAAAGGACCAGAAGCGGAGGGCGACTCTTTGCTTATCTGCCATCCAGGCTTTGGAATTTCCTCTTGATTGGCCTAAGAGCTGATGAAAATTTGCTCAGCTTTAGGAAGCAATTAACAACTTACCTGGTTTCATGAATCAGTATATCGTCCCTCAGGTCTCTTATTAGCGCTCGGAAGCCCATGCTTGGGTAGCCATACAAGATCTCGTAAATAAATACATTCCCCTGCAGTAAATGGTGTTCTGATATGGTGCCGCAGGCCTATTTATAGTAACCGGTCACTTAAATCTTGTGTCCTACATGAAAGTTTAGAGGAAGTCAAAAAATGCTGATGCATCTTTCCACAGTCCAGTTCAGTGTGAAGTTGGCACTTCCACAAGGTTTAGTGTCTCAGGATGCTTGTTGGTGGTAAACATCCCAGTATACTCTGGTTATGTTAATTGGATGTATTTGAGCCCCTTTCTCCCCTCACTCAAGGCGGCAGTTGTTGGTTTGTTACCAACTAGCTATCATCTGTTATTACACCCAAACTAGGAGTGCTCCAAGGTAGCACCGGATGCAGAGCAGCGGGTATATATACCTCCATCTCATGGAGTTCAGAACCTAGACCCGCACAGCTAGTATACAGTAGTGAATGCCTCTTATGGGGTCGCTCTATGTTTATTGCATGTTGGAATTGCCAGATCTTGAGGAAGCCCCCTATCAGCTTGTGTGTCGAAGTGGCCTGAAAGGTGAATATTCCAGGTAAAGTACTGAATAATAATATAGTTTGGTACAAATTTAAAAACCTGATTGTATGTCAAATATTAGCACTTGCTTCTCAAATAGACTTGCTAATGAAACCAAATCAGCATTGAGAAAATGACCTGAGTGCCATTGGAGACCTATCCCTCATGTTTGTTTTGCCGTATTTGCCCTGCCTTTACGGATAGCTTTTCATGAGTGAAACACAAAGCACATTGGTATCTTGGGTCATACTCAGAAAAATGAATGGTATGAAGTTGAAGAGTAGCTGTGAAATGAATTGGATTAGCAAATAGAGACTACTGTTTCGATTTGATCTATATTTGTGAAATGCGGTACAGCAATACTTATTTTTCTAAAAAAAGGTAATAAAAAGATATAAACCAGGCTAAGTTTCATGATAAACCTATGGATGATACCAGTAGGGTGAGGGAATGTTGACTGCAGTTTGTATTCCAAAATCGTGGAGCTCTGGGAGATGTTGGTCATTGGCTACTAAAGTTTTTGTTGACGCATGACACTTGCTCATCGTTTTTGAACATTGATAGCCCACACCACAAGATTATTTATTAGCAATATGCTGTGTTCATCTTCTGAAGATACTAATGACCTCCTATTTATTTAGATTTGGGAATGGATGATGAAGGTGATGATGATCCTGTGCCCCTTCCAAATGTTAATGCAGCTATACTTAAAAAGGTAAGATGCCTGCGTTTGTTTGAGTGTTCCAAAGTGGCTCCAGTTTTGTTATAAACATTTTACCAGGGACTCTACTTGCATGATTTTCTGCCTCTTTTGGGCATAGGTCAAAGGATTAGAGAGACCAATTATTGGTGAAATGGGCACTGCGTCATCACAGTATGAAGTTTAAGTAAACCTAAATCACTAAGTGTGCACACTTATGATGCATGTATTCATGGAGATTAGTCGCTGCATTGACAGATGTCAATCAGTTGCTTATTTTTAACCTAAACTGTGGTGCTTAGTTTATCATCTCTGAAGCATGAAAAGCTGAGTGAACCTGTCAGTAACTGTTGTATGATCTTGATAACGTCAGTAGTTGAATTAGTCCAGCAAGGCTCCTGTTTTGTTTAAATGTCATAATTTTGCCAAAAAACTGTATCTAAAATATTTCATACCTTGGTTTGAAGACCAGATAATTCTAATTGCAAAGCGGAATTTTTGCAGCATACGTAAACGGGGCATTGCTAAAAGCCAAACATTAATGTGTCATGGAGGTGCTCTCACCTGCTCTGATACGGTTGATAAATGCAAAACCTATTCATGAATTTGTAGTTGATTGGCATAAGGCCTTTTCTTGGAATAACCCCCTGTTGGCAGTATCCGAGGTGACTTACTTCCCATTGGTGTTGTCCAGCCGTCAACATTCCTTCTGAATAGCCAGTCAGTCTATAGGACCTTCACTTTCCAGATGTAGTGGACTCAAAAAAACATTGCACCTTCTCAGTTTGAGGTACAATGTCTATCATAGTTGTGTTGATATATTAACAACTGAGCATCATTATTTCCTTCTTTCGTTTGAGAAAGGCTAGACATTCTTGCTAATTGATTTACTTGAATAAATCCGTTGAGCAGAGGTGAAAACCAAAAGAATACAATGTATCCAGAGCAATGCCTGCCTTTATGCTTCTGATGGATACCAATAGATTTGCACCTTTTTGAATTTCCATCCTGGGTCTGGGAATAGTTGCAATGGTTAATAGTAAATAATATCCTGCACTGATAGATGGTGCTACAGTTCAGTTCTGTAACCATTGAAGGACATGACGTTAGGACCTCTTTGGAGTGATGCACTGGCGCATTCCTGTCCGTTCCATATCTCTGCTATCATGTCTTCAGAGCAAGGCTGATAGTATTGGCAAATGCAATGCAAGAGCTAACTTTAGACCCTATTAAAAAGAAAAATCAAAAGACAACACATGATGGATAGGTAGGTGGTTTCAGAGCGGAATCTACACATTGAGTTTCCAACAATAAGTTTCTCACCAAAGGATGATAACTTGTTCTCTTGGTGTATACTTCTTGCTTCAGATTCCTCACTTCTTAAATCCACACCCAAGCAGTACCTTCTAGCCGGAGGGTCTGAGGAGGTTGTCAAAACAAGAAATCCTGTAACACAGCTGGCAAAATTGCAGTCTCTGGACTTGGGAGTTGACATTAATACCTGGTAAAAGTGTACGGAACCCTTTGTTGCAGCTCTACAAATATCCAACATAGGAACACCCAGAGACCACCCCAAAAACGTGGCCTTTCCTGTGGTGGAATAGGCCATGGGGCCATCCGAAGGATTGAAGAGTAGGGGTCTCCTTCATGGCGAAGTCATAGCAGATCTCAGTGCATAAAACGGATCCAACAATCTGTCACCTGAATCTTTCCCCTTCCTGGAGCCAATATAGCACAGGACAAAGTTATTCAGCAACCTGAAACTCAAAGGGTCTCTCAATGTAAAGTCCTATTGGGATCCAAATGGTGCGGTTTCTTCTCCATGGGACTTGGGGGTGGATAGAGTATCTGCAAGGTAACTGATTGACCTGCATGAAATTGATTAGCCACTTTAGAAAGGAAATCTTAGTCTGCAGGATAGTGTTTGGGGGGGGGGGGATGAAATGCAAGAAGTCACTATGGATATTGCTTGCAGGTTACTAACACAACATGCTGAGATAATGTAAATAAGACCGTTTTAAGAGTCCGTAGCCCCAAAGGACAAGTGTCCTGTGGCTGAAAAGATGAATCCACCAGAATAGTTAGTGCCATGTTTTTTTTTTTTTCCGTTGTTGAGTTCAAAAATCAAGTTTATTAAAGAAATGCATGGTAATAATACAGACTAGGAACAAATACTAATAGGGAAATAATGGTGGAGAAATAATGATAAGGGAGTAAGGGGGAGGGGAAATAGAAACTTACAATGATGGAGTAATAAAAAGAAAGAACAATGTAATTCGAAATAAGCAATACAAAATAGAAAAGTGAATCATAAATGAGAAAGCATAAAAAAATGAAGGGCACAATAAATAAGCAATGTAATAAAATGCAAATACGGCTATGCAGTAAAACAGTATAGTTGAACATGAAGAAATGCGAAGGGTATCAAGGAGGTTTAGGAACTTCCTGCTGAGCAGGTCTAGGGCGAAAAGAACGGGTTGTACATTTATCTAAATACAATGTAATAGGAAGCCATAAGTCAACACGTTTAGTCGCCATCTGTGGAGGAAAAACAAAAGCAGTATCGAGTCTGTGGTTATGGCACACATTATACCACCAAGCTTTAAAAGTAATACTGGACGTAGACTTCCAATTGATCGTGATCTGTTGAAAGGCAACTGCTAATAATAAGTCAACAATTCGAACATTTAGGTCATTGCAGTCCCAACAAGGAGAAAGGCTACCCAGGAAAACATGAGCATTTGAAAACGGAATATTAGTTGAAAAAATGACATTGATTTGAGCCCATACTTGTAACCAGAAGGCATGAACATTCTTGCAAAGGAACAACATGTGAAACAAGGTAGCATTTGGGGAGGTACATGACCAACAGGTGTCTGGTGTGTTGGGGAAACGTTTGTGAAGGGTGGAAGGAGTGTGTAATAGACGGTTATAAATGAAAAATAGGGATTGCGTTAGGGAAGCAGCCCTGGATGATTTACGAATCTTTAACCAGATCCTATCCCAAAGGGGAGTTGGCCAGGAGAGGGAAAGATCAGTCTCCCACTGCTCCTCAACTTTGCTTTTAAATCTGGGAAGAGTGTGTGTATGAAGCTGTTTATAAAGAACAGAAGCTTTTGGAAGGGTTAGTAAAGTAGAATGGAGGTGAGCAATAGGATCAGGAGTAGGTGTAGGAGGAGGAGTGCCAGGAAGTTTAACATACACGTCCATGACTGACGCCTTAAGGAGAAGATATTGGGGAAGACAAGAGAGGGGCAGGTGAAAGGCAAGACGAAGAGTGGAAAAGGGTAGGAAGGTGGATTGTGAAAACAATTGGGAGACCCAAAGCAGCCCCTTGGACCTCCAAGACTTCCATAAAATGGGCTTACCCCGGATCAAAAGGTACTGATTATGCCATATAGTGGAGGTGAGGAAGTCAGCAATACAAGTAGGGGGCGGAGGGTGAGAGGAGAGGAGGAGTTTAAGGGTAAACTTATGAATAGGGGTGAGAATTGAGGCAGGCTTACGGGAAAAGGAGATGCATTCAGCGAAAGAGAAAGGTGAGAGAAAAAGGCGCTCTACCTTTGTCCACAAAGGGCAGGGAGAATCAGGGTCCTGTAACCAGAAGGATGACTGACGTAGCAGAAAGGCCTTGTGATAAGCGGAGAAATTTGGAAAGTTGACCCCACCTTCGGAGGCAGGACGAGTGAGCCTAGCTAAAGACATTCTGGGAGTTAGTGCCATGTTAACGATCCACTGTAGCATGATTCACAGTGAAGAGAGAAAACAAATGGGTCCACCCCTTTTAAAAAGTGCATTAAAATATGCTTGATCAACAATACCTAATCTGGAAAACAAATTCTTAAAGGTCTTGCAAATAACCTAGGACAAAGCCTAGCTGGGGCAGAGACAGCCTAAAGTGCAACATGTCTGACAAATGCGATTTAGGGTATTAATTTCCTCTGCGAACTAAGAAACGAAGTTTGACCACAGACTGATTGGAGGGGCGGTATCAGACAAAAGGATTATCCAGCACCTCCCCCGGCAGGGCAAATGAGCTCAAGTTACCACAGTTTTGAGTTAAGTTGGAGGACCTGCCTACCTGAGCTCCTCTCTGTAGGGACAAAGCACAATTAATGTTTTCATGGTAGGAGAATGTCCTTGGAGCGGTGCCAGACTGCAAAGATGGACTGAATTATACCTGAGTGGACTCTGATCATCCGCCTGCACATTCCATGAGTGCGCTGCTGATGTACACAGAGGCAGACCACGTAAGATTGTGCCCCAGACCAGTTTTAGGGCATCCTCACACGGGCGTAAGCCTAGGCAACCTTGCTTGTTGTACCACATCACTGTTGTGTTGTCAGTCAGGACTTGAATTATTTGACCAAGTGTAAAGGCAAGGAATGCTTTGAGAGCACTACACATCACCTGAAGCTCAAGCTGGTTCATTTGGTAGTTCTGCTTCTTGAGGGACCACAATGCTCTGATCTCTTAAGATATCAAGATCACTTCCCCGGCTGAGAAAGGAGGAGTCCGTCCCCACTGTGGCCAGTGCCGGTGGAGGGCAAGTGAAATGTTCAGTCACCAACCACCACTGCACATCTGTGCTGCCTTTGGGAAGATGTCCGTCGGAAGTCCCCACTACTGAACCCTCTAAATACCGGTACCAATGAAGTGCTTGCATTGGTCACCCACTGTAGGGACCGACAAGCTGCAGATAACTAAAAGACCGAAAAGTCATAGGACTGCTAAGGCTTAGAAGGGTCCTCCAAACATTTGGGGATCATACGTAAATGTCCCAATATCGCTGGGGAGGCGGATGGGCCTTGACAACCGTGTCCATCTCTGCTGTGAAAGAAAGCCTACACCAACTAGACTGGAGGTAAGACTTGTGAAGGTTGATTGAGAATAAACCCAGTTCAAAGAGCTTTGAGGTAAAGACTGCAAGTTGATAGTGGGTGGAGCAACCTGACAACACGTGTTCTTTCTGTGCAACTGCATGATTGGTACAGGATAATATGGACCCTGCTAATCTATGGACACCACCTATTCTTCAGCTCCAAACACAATGGGGCCTGTGCAAAGGAGAATCTTTAATTTCTCCTGGTTAGACATGTATGGGACAAAGCCCACTGTCCTTGATAACATTGACAAAGTGGGAGTAACACACTGCCTGATCTCAGTTTCTTGGACCAGCTGTTTGGCCCCCTTGCGCAGGCAATTGAGAATCTCCTGCTGGTGCAGCAGAAGGAGGTCATGGGTCAACACTGATAAAGTGGGAGATTGGAGAATTTGTAGAGGGTGGGATGGTAGACTAGGCCTAGAAGGGAAGGATGTGTGCCATGCTTTGTCTGGAAAACCCAGTGGATCCTGTTGATGACTGGCTTGTTAGTTACCCTCCCATTGACGGCCACACATGCATGCTTCATGGTGAGCTTAAGTGATTTGGTGAGGGCAGGGAATTAGGAGGAAGAGGACTGTATCGGTCCTTGACCACCCTTACTGTCATCCCAACCCCTGCAGCTAAGGAACCTTATTGGACTGTTACTTGGGTTGCAAGGGCTGGCATTGCTGGAATATCGCCTCAATTTGATATAGTAATGGTAAAACTGGCTCACAGAGGAAGCCTGACTTAGCTGAAAGGGCTCCTGGACTGAATTTGCCTTCTCACCGAGGATGCCACCTGGATTTCTTCTGAAAATGTAGTGGCGGCTAGACAGGCATGGCAATTGATAGCCCTTGATAAACCCAACGACTGCACAGCTTGAGTACAGGATGTGTTTGGCTGCCTCTGGGTGGGCCATCAAGTATCACTTCTGCAAAATTATTGCGGAGATCGTCCGGAAGATTTGGAGCCACCATTTGCACTTTCTCTGACAAAGAATTGCAGTTGCAGGTAAAAAGTAGCTCGTTTTGATGGACCAAAAAGCTAGGAAGCAGGATCTTTGCTATGGCTTCGTTTGCTTATATCCCTTTGAAAGGAGCTGGATATAGAAGAGTCTGTACAACTAAACTCTCCAGGGAAGGGTTATCCATCAAGGCAGGTAAGTGAAGCAAATGGTTACTGCACCTTCGCCTGCCTGCTCCTTTCTGTATTATTAAAAAAATAGGTGTCCTGTGGGATTCATTCCAGGAATACCTATAATCTAACTTCAAAATATTCAGTTGAAATGTATGATGATCAGTGTTGAATGTTTGTATGATTATATATCAAGACCCAACAGTCCTTGGTAGAAATTACATTGCTCTTTAAATGAGATCTACATACAAGGTGCAAATTGTATAGTGGAAAAGTGCAGACGCAGTTCTGGTGTAGGTGATTTTACATGAGTGATTAATACTTTGTACATATTCCTGGTTATTAAGAGTTTGGAATACAGTACATGTTGGAAGATTATGTTCATTCATATGTTCCCTCAATGTTATTCCGTATCAAGGTAGTGGGTGTTGAAGTTTCAGCCCAGTCTCAATTGTATGGTCTCGGACAGACCATTTATTATGTGTCTAAAGCACCTAGAATCAAGGAGTGAGGAAGTCTTAAGTATTTGGTCAACTCGCAACAGTCTTGTTTGAGAGCCACCAACCCTATGCAGGTGACATACCTAGGGTATCGGTAAGTATACGTACAGTCTCAAACAACCTCCAAAGGAACACATCTCTCCGAAAAGTAATTTGCAAAATAACTGAGGAGCTACTATAAATAGTGCAACCAGTGTTCACAACATCTACCCGTGTTTGACCTCAACGAAGTGATGAGAAGCGCTAGCGAAGGAGCTGTAGTTTATCCAGTGCACCAACCATCTACTGAATGTGAGATGCTGCAGAAAACACACCAAGTCTAATATCTCTAGAGCTTGCCGGATAACATAGTGGGGCAGTGGAGTCCTGTCCAAATGCGTATCCTACTATTTCTGCTTTATAGGAAACCTTCTAAATAGTTTCATGTGTAAGTGCACACTTCTATCATACTGGGTGTATGAATAAAATAAACTGCAGCAGCGTGGTAATAGCGAGGACCACAGTGATATTATTTTGATAGTCCCGCCATGTTATAAATATAAATACAAGTCAGTCCAGAGATCAAACGAATGATCACATACACCTTGAGTGATTGAGATCTGATCAATCTGTGCACAATGTGTGTGAGCCCATACGAGTTTGTAAGCATGTGGAACAATCTGCCACAGTCATTAGTGCAAACCTAGATCGTGACAGATAAGATAATGATAGCATTGCCCCCGAAATACCTTCAAGTTGATGCAAACTAAGAAACCAGAAGTACTTCTCCTGATACTGTCTAGGTATCAAAGAAAACCAACAAGCAATGTTACATTGCAAACTTACTAGTAAATCCACGATGCATGCTGCTCTACATCTCTTGTCTCATTTAGCAGTGAAGCTGATTAGTTCCCGCATAAATATTGTCAGTGTCTGAATCAAGAAAACTGGTAACCGATGAACGTCATATTGGAGGAGGGACGCAAGCATCCAACATCTAGACCAGTCCAATGGACCAACAAAAATACACCCACAGTGGTGCAGGGCAGTCCAGTTGTGATAGTATCAAATACCCACAGTCACTCAATACTGGGTTGAACAGGCCATAGCACTTCACAAGACATCTCTTAATAATATCATATGTAAAGTATCTCACGCTCTTAGGCGAGACAGAAGAGGTCTCTGTTCGACCTACTACCAACAATAGCAAGTACCTTCAGTTATCTTATTAGTAGGGGATTGTCAAATAATTGGCACAGTGGTCTAACTTGTCAATCCATGCACTGAATTACCACACATTGCATTTAAAGTCAGTCAGTACTTATATAGCGGTGCTTATTACCTGAGCGGGCATCCAGACCCTGTGCTGCAGTGCTAGTCAAAGAGACAGGACTTGAGTACCTCCTGAAGTTAGTCCGTGTGGGTGAAGTATGTAGGTGGAGTGGTAGGGTGTTCCAGGACTTGGCAGCGGGGGGAGGAGATGTGTCCTCCGGTGCAGCATCAGCGGATACGTGGTATCTGGGCGAGGTGAGCAGAGGTTCCTGGGCGGGAGGTGGAAATGAAACAGTGGTTCATATAGGTGGGTCCTGGTCACGGAGGTCTTTGCAGGCGTGGGTCAGGATTTTGATTTGCCATATTTTCTGTATAGGGAGCCTGTGGAGATCTTTCAGGTGCTGGGTGATCTGGGTTTTCTTTGGCAGGTTGATCAGTCTGGCTGTTGCGGTCTGGATTGAGTGGAGTCCTCTCAATGATTTTGGTGGGTGGTGCCTGCATAGGTGAGTCCTGCGTCAGTTTTCCTGGTGCTGATGGGGAACCAGTTGAAGACATGGCTAAGCATGCGGATAGTGTGGAAGCAGGCATAGGAGACCACAGTGACCTGGCGTTCCATGGAGATTTCTCTGTCCAGGATGATGCTGAGGTTGCAGGCGTGGTCTTTCAGAGTGGGGGTGAGTGAGTTCTGATGGCCACCAGGGACCATATTGCCGAAGAGCCCCATGGGTGTAGCGGATGTCTGTGCCCACTTTGTGTGCCCTGGCGCATTTTGGAATTACAGAAGGGGCCGATGAGGCTTGTGAGTCCCCTTCTGTAATGCCGATAGCGCTGGTGCACATAAAGCGCCAGTACTAACATCTGAGGGTGTTACCTCATTTGCATGGGGGTGTGGCCCTGTGTAAATGAGGGAACTTCTTTGCCTTTGCGCCCACGCCATATTACAGATGCAGGCACAGAAGCAAAGGTGCCAGGTGGCGCACGGATAGTGCTCGACCTAAAAGGTGACGCACTATCCGTGCGCCCCCTGATAGTAGCCCTCTAGAGTGGGTAAAGGGGGTCCTATTAAACCCCCAGGGATCCCCATGCAGGCAGGTGCAGTCATTCGCTGCAATCTCCTGCAAGGGGATCCTAATCCCCCCCCTTAAAATTGCAGGCAGGTTGCCACCTGCACTGTGACACATGGAGCTGCCTTAAAGCAGCTGCTCCGTTTTTCACATGAATGGGCTGTCCTCAAGGAAACGCAAGTTTGTGGCTGCCCTTGGGGCAGTAACTGCAAACACAACAATGATGGACAGAATGTGGATCAATGTCACACATTCACCCCAGTCAAAAGATCTGGGCCCAAATCCATCGTTTTTCCACTCCACACCACCCTGGGTTAGACAATGGCGATATGCAAATCAGCGCTGACCCTGTGCCCCATGGAAACAGTCCAGTCCGAACTACAAAAGCCATGTCCTTCCCAGAACGGAAACAAGCATCCGAGGACCGGACCGGTTTCGAGGTAACACCTCTCATCAGCCCGGCTAGCTTGATTCCAGTGGTGTGGAGTGCCTGGGACTCACGTCTGAGCATCCCCAGTACACTTAGAGCGGTAACTGCAAACACAACAATGATGGACAGAATGTGGATCAATGTCACACATTCACCCCAGTCAAAAGATCTGGGCCCAAATCCATCGTTTTTCCACTCCACACCACCCTGGGTTAGACAATGGCGATATGCAAATCAGCGCTGACCCTGTGCCCCATGGGAACAGTCCAGTCCGAACTACAAAAGCCATGTCCTTCCCAGAACGGAAACAAGCATCCGAGGACCGGACCGGTTTCGAGGTAACACCTCTCATCAGCCCGGCTAGCTTGATTCCAGTGGTGTGGAGTGCCTGGGACTCACGTCTGAGCATCCCCAGTACACTTAGAGCGGTAACTGCAAACACAACAATGATGGACAGAATGTGGATCAATGTCACACATTCACCCCAGTCAAAAGATCTGGGCCCAAATCCATCGTTTTTCCACTCCACACCACCCTGGGTTAGACAATGGCGATATGCAAATCAGCGCTGACCCTGTGCCCCATGGGAACAGTCCAGTCCGAACTACAAAAGCCATGTCCTTCCCAGAACGGAAACAAGCATCCGAGGACCGGACCGGTTTCGAGGTAACACCTCTCATCAGCCCGGCTAGCTTGATTCCAGTGGTGTGGAGTGCCTGGGACTCACGTCTGAGCATCCCCAGTACACTTAGAGCGGTAACTGCAAACACAACAATGATGGACAGAATGTGGATCAATGTCACACATTCACCCCAGTCAAAAGATCTGGGCCCAAATCCATCGTTTTTCCACTCCACACCACCCTGGGTTAGACAATGGCGATATGCAAATCAGCGCTGACCCTGTGCCCCATGGGAACAGTCCAGTCCGAACTACAAAAGCCATGTCCTTCCCAGAACGGAAACAAGCATCCGAGGACCGGACCGGTTTCGAGGTAACACCTCTCATCAGCCCGGCTAGCTTGATTCCAGTGGTGTGGAGTGCCTGGGACTCACGTCTGAGCATCCCCAGTACACTTAGAGCGGTAACTGCAAACACAACAATGATGGACAGAATGTGGATCAATGTCACACATTCACCCCAGTCAAAAGATCTGGGCCCAAATCCATCGTTTTTCCACTCCACACCACCCTGGGTTAGACAATGGCGATATGCAAATCAGCGCTGACCCTGTGCCCCATGGGAACAGTCCAGTCCGAACTACAAAAGCCATGTCCTTCCCAGAACGGAAACAAGCATCCGAGGACCGGACCGGTTTCGAGGTAACACCTCTCATCAGCCCGGCTAGCTTGATTCCAGTGGTGTGGAGTGCCTGGGACTCACGTCTGAGCATCCCCAGTACACTTAGAGCGGTAACTGCAAACACAACAATGATGGACAGAATGTGGATCAATGTCACACATTCACCCCAGTCAAAAGATCTGGGCCCAAATCCATCGTTTTTCCACTCCACACCACCCTGGGTTAGACAATGGCGATATGCAAATCAGCGCTGACCCTGTGCCCCATGGGAACAGTCCAGTCCGAACTACAAAAGCCATGTCCTTCCCAGAACGGAAACAAGCATCCGAGGACCGGACCGGTTTCGAGGTAACACCTCTCATCAGCCCGGCTAGCTTGATTCCAGTGGTGTGGAGTGCCTGGGACTCACGTCTGAGCATCCCCAGTACACTTAGAGCGGTAACTGCAAACACAACAATGATGGACAGAATGTGGATCAATGTCACACATTCACCCCAGTCAAAAGATCTGGGCCCAAATCCATCGTTTTTCCACTCCACACCACCCTGGGTTAGACAATGGCGATATGCAAATCAGCGCTGACCCTGTGCCCCATGGGAACAGTCCAGTCCGAACTACAAAAGCCATGTCCTTCCCAGAACGGAAACAAGCATCCGAGGACCGGACCGGTTTCGAGGTAACACCTCTCATCAGCCCGGCTAGCTTGATTCCAGTGGTGTGGAGTGCCTGGGACTCACGTCTGAGCATCCCCAGTACACTTAGAGCGGTAACTGCAAACACAACAATGATGGACAGAATGTGGATCAATGTCACACATTCACCCCAGTCAAAAGATCTGGGCCCAAATCCATCGTTTTTCCACTCCACACCACCCTGGGTTAGACAATGGCGATATGCAAATCAGCGCTGACCCTGTGCCCCATGGGAACAGTCCAGTCCGAACTACAAAAGCCATGTCCTTCCCAGAACGGAAACAAGCATCCGAGGACCGGACCGGTTTCGAGGTAACACCTCTCATCAGCCCGGCTAGCTTGATTCCAGTGGTGTGGAGTGCCTGGGACTCACGTCTGAGCATCCCCAGTACACTTAGAGCGGTAACTGCAAACACAACAATGATGGACAGAATGTGGATCAATGTCACACATTCACCCCAGTCAAAAGATCTGGGCCCAAATCCATCGTTTTTCCACTCCACACCACCCTGGGTTAGACAATGGCGATATGCAAATCAGCGCTGACCCTGTGCCCCATGAGAACAGTCCAGTCCGAACTACAAAAGCCATGTCCTTCCCAGAACGGAAACAAGCATCCGAGGACCGGACCGGTTTCGAGGTAACACCTCTCATCAGCCCGGCTAGCTTGATTCCAGTGGTGTGGAGTGCCTGGGACTCACGTCTGAGCATCCCCAGTACACTTAGAGCGGTAACTGCAAACACAACAATGATGGACAGAATGTGGATCAATGTCACACATTCACCCCAGTCAAAAGATCTGGGCCCAAATCCATCGTTTTTCCACTCCACACCACCCTGGGTTAGACAATGGCGATATGCAAATCAGCGCTGACCCTGTGCCCCATGGGAACAGTCCAGTCCGAACTACAAAAGCCATGTCCTTCCCAGAACGGAAACAAGCATCCGAGGACCGGACCGGTTTCGAGGTAACACCTCTCATCAGCCCGGCTAGCTTGATTCCAGTGGTGTGGAGTGCCTGGGACTCACGTCTGAGCATCCCCAGTACACTTAGAGCGGTAACTGCAAACACAACAATGATGGACAGACATTGATCCACATTCAGTCCATCACTTGTTGTTTTTTGCAATTGCCGCCCTAAGTGCGCTGGGGATGCCCAGACGTGGGTCCCAGGCACTCCACACCACTTGGAGTCAAGCTAGCCGGGCTGAAGAGAGGTGTTACCTCGAAACCGGTCCGGTCCTCGGATGCTTGATTCCGGTCTGGGAAAGATATGGCTGTTGTAGTTCGGACTGGACTGTTCCCATGGGGCAACAGGGTCAGAGCTGATTTGCATAAAGCCATTATCTGACCCAGGGTGGTGTGGAGTGCAAAAAAACGATGGATTTGGGCCCAGATCTTTTGACTGGGGGAGTGTGTGACATTGATCCACATTCAGTCCATCACTTGTTGTTTTTTGCAATTGCCGCCCTAAGTGCGCTGGGGATGCCCAGACGTGGGTCCCAGGCACTCCACACCACTTGGAGTCAAGCTAGCCGGGCTGAAGAGAGGTGTTACCTCGAAACCGGTCCGGTCCTCGGATGCTTGATTCCGGTCTGGGAAAGATATGGCTGTTGTAGTTCGGACTGGACTGTTCCCATGGGGCAACAGGGTCAGAGCTGATTTGCATAAAGCCATTATCTGACCCAGGGTGGTGTGGAGTGCAAAAAAACGATGGATTTGGGCCCAGATCTTTTGACTGGGGGAGTGTGTGACATTGATCCACATTCAGTCCATCACTTGTTGTTTTTTGCAATTGCCGCCCTAAGTGCGCTGGGGATGCCCAGACGTGGGTCCCAGGCACTCCACACCACTTGGAGTCAAGCTAGCCGGGCTGAAGAGAGGTGTTACCTCGAAACCGGTCCGGTCCTCGGATGCTTGATTCCGGTCTGGGAAAGATATGGCTGTTGTAGTTCGGACTGGACTGTTCCCATGGGGCAACAGGGTCAGAGCTGATTTGCATAAAGCCATTATCTGACCCAGGGTGGTGTGGAGTGCAAAAAAACGATGGATTTGGGCCCAGATCTTTTGACTGGGGGAGTGTGTGACATTGATCCACATTCAGTCCATCACTTGTTGTTTTTTGCAATTGCCGCCCTAAGTGCGCTGGGGATGCCCAGACGTGGGTCCCAGGCACTCCACACCACTTGGAGTCAAGCTAGCCGGGCTGAAGAGAGGTGTTACCTCGAAACCGGTCCGGTCCTCGGATGCTTGATTCCGGTCTGGGAAAGATATGGCTGTTGTAGTTCGGACTGGACTGTTCCCATGGGGCAACAGGGTCAGAGCTGATTTGCATAAAGCCATTATCTGACCCAGGGTGGTGTGGAGTGCAAAAAAACGATGGATTTGGGCCCAGATCTTTTGACTGGGGGAGTGTGTGACATTGATCCACATTCAGTCCATCACTTGTTGTTTTTTGCAATTGCCGCCCTAAGTGCGCTGGGGATGCCCAGACGTGGGTCCCAGGCACTCCACACCACTTGGAGTCAAGCTAGCCGGGCTGAAGAGAGGTGTTACCTCGAAACCGGTCCGGTCCTCGGATGCTTGATTCCGGTCTGGGAAAGATATGGCTGTTGTAGTTCGGACTGGACTGTTCCCATGGGGCAACAGGGTCAGAGCTGATTTGCATAAAGCCATTATCTGACCCAGGGTGGTGTGGAGTGCAAAAAAACGATGGATTTGGGCCCAGATCTTTTGACTGGGGGAGTGTGTGACATTGATCCACATTCAGTCCATCACTTGTTGTTTTTTGCAATTGCCGCCCTAAGTGCGCTGGGGATGCCCAGACGTGGGTCCCAGGCACTCCACACCACTTGGAGTCAAGCTAGCCGGGCTGAAGAGAGGTGTTACCTCGAAACCGGTCCGGTCCTCGGATGCTTGATTCCGGTCTGGGAAAGATATGGCTGTTGTAGTTCGGACTGGACTGTTCCCATGGGGCAACAGGGTCAGAGCTGATTTGCATAAAGCCATTATCTGACCCAGGGTGGTGTGGAGTGCAAAAAAACGATGGATTTGGGCCCAGATCTTTTGACTGGGGGAGTGTGTGACATTGATCCACATTCAGTCCATCACTTGTTGTTTTTTGCAATTGCCGCCCTAAGTGCGCTGGGGATGCCCAGACGTGGGTCCCAGGCACTCCACACCACTTGGAGTCAAGCTAGCCGGGCTGAAGAGAGGTGTTACCTCGAAACCGGTCCGGTCCTCGGATGCTTGATTCCGGTCTGGGAAAGATATGGCTGTTGTAGTTCGGACTGGACTGTTCCCATGGGGCAACAGGGTCAGAGCTGATTTGCATAAAGCCATTATCTGACCCAGGGTGGTGTGGAGTGCAAAAAAACGATGGATTTGGGCCCAGATCTTTTGACTGGGGGAGTGTGTGACATTGATCCACATTCAGTCCATCACTTGTTGTTTTTTGCAATTGCCGCCCTAAGTGCGCTGGGGATGCCCAGACGTGGGTCCCAGGCACTCCACACCACTTGGAGTCAAGCTAGCCGGGCTGAAGAGGTGTTACCTCGAAACCGGTCCGGTCCTCGGATGCTTGATTCCGGTCTGGGAAAGATATGGCTGTTGTAGTTCGGACTGGACTGTTCCCATGGGGCAACAGGGTCAGAGCTGATTTGCATAAAGCCATTATCTGACCCAGGGTGGTGTGGAGTGCAAAAAAACGATGGATTTGGGCCCAGATCTTTTGACTGGGGGAGTGTGTGACATTGATCCACATTCAGTCCATCACTTGTTGTTTTTTGCAATTGCCGCCCTAAGTGCGCTGGGGATGCCCAGACGTGGGTCCCAGGCACTCCACACCACTTGGAGTCAAGCTAGCCGGGCTGAAGAGAGGTGTTACCTCGAAACCGGTCCGGTCCTCGGATGCTTGATTCCGGTCTGGGAAAGATATGGCTGTTGTAGTTCGGACTGGACTGTTCCCATGGGGCAACAGGGTCAGAGCTGATTTGCATAAAGCCATTATCTGACCCAGGGTGGTGTGGAGTGCAAAAAAACGATGGATTTGGGCCCAGATCTTTTGACTGGGGGAGTGTGTGACATTGATCCACATTCAGTCCATCACTTGTTGTTTTTTGCAATTGCCGCCCTAAGTGCGCTGGGGATGCCCAGACGTGGGTCCCAGGCACTCCACACCACTTGGAGTCAAGCTAGCCGGGCTGAAGAGAGGTGTTACCTCGAAACCGGTCCGGTCCTCGGATGCTTGATTCCGGTCTGGGAAAGATATGGCTGTTGTAGTTCGGACTGGACTGTTCCCATGGGGCAACAGGGTCAGAGCTGATTTGCATAAAGCCATTATCTGACCCAGGGTGGTGTGGAGTGCAAAAAAACGATGGATTTGGGCCCAGATCTTTTGACTGGGGGAGTGTGTGACATTGATCCACATTCAGTCCATCACTTGTTGTTTTTTGCCCTTGGGGCAGAGCATTAATCCTAATACATCGCATTTTCCTTGTATGCGCCAGGCGGACCTTTTAAAAGGTGCACCTGTGCAAACCAGGAAAATGCGCCATATGTACTATACAGCCCCAGGAGTTGTTCCAGAGGGAGGTGTCTCCTGAAGATCAACACTTCAATTTTGGCCGGGTTCAGCATCAGGCAGTTGTTCCTCATCCAGGCTGGGACAATCTTCTACAGTTGTTGAAGTTGGTCTTCGTTGTTGTGGGGTTCACTGAGAGCAAGTGGACGAGCTGGGTGTTGTCTGCTTAGGAGATGATGTTGTGACGATGTCCGCAAGATGTTGAAGGGGGTTGGACTGAGGGATGAGCCTTGAGGGATGCCGCAGATTGTGCGCTTGGGTTGGGAGGTGAAGGAAAGGAGATGGATTCTTTGGGTGCGCCCATGAGAGAGGATGCCATCCATTTGAGCGCTTCAACTGTGATTCAGATATGGCGCAGTCTGTTGTTGATTGTGTGGTGGAAGACCGTGTCAACGGCTACAAAGAGGTCGAGCAGGATCAGGGTGGCTGATTCTCCTCGGTCCAGTAAGGTGCGGATGCTGTCTGTTGCCGCGATCAGGGCTGTGTCGGTTCTGTGATTGTCTCCGAATCCAGATTGGGAAGGGTCCAGCAGGTTGTTTCTCTCCAGGTGTTTGGTGAACTGGAGGTTGATGGCCTTCTCTTGGACTTTGGTGGGAAACTGGAGCAGTGAGATGGGATGGTTGTTCTGGAGTTTGCTGAGGTCTACAGAGGGGTTCTTGAGGAGTGGTTCTCACCTCTGCGTGTTTCCATGCATCTGGAAGAGGGCTGTGGGGATGGAGCTGTTGAGGATGGTGGTTGTCTGATCTCATCTATCCAAAGGTTGAAAAGTCAATGTGGGCATGGGTTGGTGGGTGCTCAGAGTGGATGGAGTTCATAAGAGTATTAGTGTTCTGTGTACTGAGTTGTTCCCATGTGGTGAGCCGGTGGTTTGCAGCAGTGCTCAATGGGATGCCGAGAAGGTCGATGGGTTAAGAATCGATACAAGAACATAAGTGGCTTTGTAGTGAGGGCATACAGAGAAACCTTAAATGTTGAAATATTTTTCTACTTGGAACACACACAATGTTATAAATGTTTTCAAATGTCGGTGTTACAGATTGTACGTTGGCCCCCCCATTGCAAACTGTGAAAAAGAGGATTGGACAACATATGAGTTGAATCAGATGCAGAGTTGAAGGGGCACTGATAAAGTATTATACAGAAGAAGGGCACACTGAGAATTAGAAACGCTGGCAAATTGTGGAAGTGGTCAGCTTCAATAGAGTTGATAGCATTGCCACCTGTTTGGACTTGAGGCAATGTAAACGGATAGACCTACTGGAAAGCACCATTAAATGTCTGACTGATGTGAATGATCTCCACCAATTATCTGTTCTAAACATGGCAGAAAAATGTGCATTTTATTTCTCTCTTTTTAGTCATTTCCGCATGTCCTTTTTGTTTTTTTTATTTGATTGTACAACATGATCTATTGTAGGAGGGTCCACAATATAGCTCTCTCCTGATGGCCTTTCAGTTAGGAATGGGTTGGTGCAATTTATTGATTTGATCATCTTGGTTATGGATCCTGTGGTGCAGGCCCTTCTCCTGGATTTTTCCTCTGAATGTGCCAAAGGTACGTTCTTGTGGGCCAAACTGTGGGTCCAATTTTCTCTATTCTGGAGGTAGCCTCCAAGCCCTAGATTAACATCGTATCTTCTTCCACGCAGGCATACAGTGCATGCATAGAGTTATTTGAGAGTAAGGGCTGATTGTTATAGTAATGAGCTTCAACCCTCATCACTTCAATCAGGCCAGGCTTCAACTCAATCACCACTGTTCCAGGCAGATCTTCATAGTAGATTAAGGTCCCAGTTACCACACTTAAGCGTTGACATTTTGCAGTAGGAAGACTGGCTACTTACTTTTTGCAATTTGCCTAACACCCATTTCTTTGCACACTATGAACTTTGTAGCTCTTCATTTTCATTTCATTCTGTTGTGGTGCACTTTCATTGATGAAGTTTAAAAAATCAATATATTTGGAAAAAAGGAAGCCGTCTTATTGACAACAGAGCAGTTTTCATGCCTGACAGGTTTAAAACTGGTAATTAAATTCAAACGGGTATCTTTCTGTGTCCTTATTACACAGAGTACGTCAGTTACAGAAGGGTCCGCAGATGCTTGTGCAGGCCCATCTGTGATACTGATGGCGCTGGCACACACATAGCCAGCGCTATATCAGTGAGCGTTCCCTCATTTGCTTGGGGTGTGACCCCATGCAACTGTGTGAATCACTGTGCCTCTGAGCCCGTCCCATAGTAAGGATGCATGCGCAGAGGCAAAAGAGCACACAACATGGGAAACAAAAGCAATCACCCGGACTATCGGCATACTCCAGTCATGGCTGGGTTTTGTACCAGTCTAAAGTGAATGCTACATAAAGTGAATTTGCTTTTCTCCGGTCAGGTTATTTTGATTTGTAAAGTGCTCTCTCAAACAGGAGGATATCCTGGCGCTAAGCAGGTGTGAGATTAGCGAAGGCTAGTACCTAAAGAGACTACTCGAACAAGCTGGTCTTCAGCTTCTTGTGGAATTTCAAGAAGTGAGCAGGAGCCTCAGATGTGTAACTGCACCTTGTTTAATGCTTTAGGAGTGATATTGGAGAAGACTTTATCACTATATTTGTTTTTTTGTATGAGTGGGATGTGTACAAATAGGAGTCCTGCTGAGGTGTCTGGAAGGTTTGTAAAAGCAGATGGTATTATTGAGTTATGTTGGGACAGAGTGCCTTGAAAGTTTGGTTGAGGAGTTTGAAATGTGTTTATTTGTTTATGGGTAGCCAGTGTAACTCCTTGAGGTGAGGTGCTTGAGGGATAAGAAGTTGAGAGTGATTCTCGCTGCTGAATTCTGGATGTTTTGAAGCCTCCTGACGAGATGCTTGTTGATCCCGGCATAGAGGGAATGCTTGTAGTCCAGTTTGCTGGTGGCTAGAGTGTGGGTGGTGATATTTTGGGTGTTAACTGGGAGCCATTTGAAAATCTTTCTCAGCATCTTCAGTATGTGGAAGGATAAGGCATTAATGATTTTGACTTGGGCTGTAATGCTGAGTTTGCTGTCTTTATTGAACTGAATTATGATTAGTCCCATTGCAAGTAAATGTGGTTAGACAAAGTTTCACTATAACCAGGTCTACTAAATTTATGCGGTGGGAAGGACCAAATAACGAAGCAGAGTTGACTAAATTATGCCGCAAGAAAAGGCCACAAATTATATGTAATGCACATTGGGGAGAGGAGTTGGCCTAACTGCTAGGGTGTTCGACCTCGAATCTGGGGAACCGGGTTTGAGTCTCAGCAATGATGTTTAACATCCTGTGATTCTGAGCAAATCACTTAATTTCCCCGTGCCTAACAAAAATGAATGTGTCCTCATGTAATGCAACTGGTGCTATGTAAATCGCTCTGATACCCTATTCGGGTCAAGTTTGTGCTATATAAAACTCTGTTTAAAATTGTATTTCTTTTAAAGCTGCGACATATTGTGATTTACACTTAACACTTATTGGGCCTAGGTTGCTCCTCATTAGCACAAATGTAACTCCCGTATTGCAATAAGCAACTGAAAGGTGACCTGTCTACCTTTTGCAAAGAGTCTTCAACTGCACTGCAATGTGTTACAGCATTTTCAAGTAACGTTTGATCCCTTTGAGCTAGAATTTTTTTTTTAATCTGCAGATTATGCAACAGATAGGTTATGTTGCAAATCCATAACTTCATGCTTAACGCCACATCCATAAAATTGGATATTTCTAGTTGCCCTTACAACCCGGAATGGTCAATGTACTGTAAAAAGATATCAGAATTAGAAATTCTCACATTTGTAACTCTGCCATAGTGGTGAGAATAAATTTAGCCCAGCAAAATATATTTTCTTGAGATGTTATGTTCGAGGCATGTGGGCTGCTGAATTCATATCTTTGCATAGATCGCCGCCTAGTGTTGGGTCCGGATGATTGCACTTTGTTGTCTTGGAAGAGTCTTCGAAGTATCACAAGATAGGTGACTCCTCCCTTGGACCATAGTGCGCATGGGCATCCACTCCATCCTTAGATTGTTTTTTTCCCCCATTGGGTTCGGATGTTATTTCCTACACTCCAGCTCGGAATCGAAACTAGCTACTCCCTAAGGCCAAAAGGCCTTCGAACTCGACGGTATTGTTTTCGCTCGGTACCCCTCGACTCCATCCAGCTTTTCATCTTGATCCGGTCGTCGACGCGGGCAGTTGGGCCTTATCGACGCCACATGCGACTTCCGTCGATGGAAAGGAGTCCTTTTAAAAGGTGCCCACAATGCCACTCAAAGTTCCCACATCCTGACAAACACACAGTATGCAACAAGTGTTTGTCACCTGAACACAAAGAAGAGGATTGCCCGGCGTGTGCCCAATTTCGATCCAAGAATACTATCCGGAATCGACGGGCTGCCAGGCAAGAGATGCAGAAGCCGGAACTGGAGAATATCTTCGAGGACGGCTAAGAGCTTCCCGAAGCTGCAGACTCCGATCTCGAGATTGTCACCGTTGAGGACCAATCGGACTCCGATGACCAGATCACACCGGGGCAAAAAACTGTGAGTACCCAGCCCCCCACTCCACTCATCCCAACAAAAAAGGCTCCGGTCGAAGCATCGCCGAAAGGCCTTAGCCAAGATCGAGACATTCCTTCGGAGACCCCACCTCTCGGCCCGGCTCCGAAGCACAAACAAACGCCTTCAGGTAGCTCAGGCCCGGAGACAGTCATTGAGCCAAAAAGAGTCCTCCAACAAAGGTCATCGAACCAAAAAAAGTGGTAGGCCCGAAGGGCGCACAACCAAAAGAGGTGGCCCGACTGAAGATCATCGACCCAAAAAGTAAGGTCGTCGATCCAAAGGGTGTACAGCCTAAGAAAGCTGTCGACGCCGAAAGACCATCGGCACCGAAGAGCATCACGCCGCAAAAACACTCAGTGCCAAAAGGCTTGGCACCGAAGCCATCGGAACGGAAGACATCGGAACCGAAGAAAATCATACAACCGAAAAAGTTCGTCGATCCAACCGATAGACGGACCTAAAAAGGCTGCCGAACACACAAAAAAGACAATCGACCCAAAGAAACAGCAGGTTTCGGACAAAAAACGTACCGAACCAAAAGCCCCGGTCGGTCCAAAACAAGTCACCGAGCCTAAAAAGGCCGCCGATCCAAAGAGACTCTAAAGCCAAGGAACGCGTTGAACCAAGAAAGGTTATCGAACCTAAATCAGCTGTCGAGCCCAAGGGACCTCCGACACCAAAAAACACCGAGCCACAGACTCCAAAAAAGGTTCACAAACCTAAACCCTCGACGCCAAAGCCACGGACTGTCGAGGAAGAACTACTCCACCCACATCCAGTGTCCGAGGAGCAAGCTAAATTATATATCGATCCAGATACAGGACACGTTATAGTCTACCACCGAAAGAAGAGGCCTTTACCACAAGACACTCCTTCTCCAGTTCCTCCAAAGAAAAAAGACTTTGGCACATCTCCCTCAAGGCCTTTCACTCCTCTTCCTTTTCTGCCTGATATGCCTTTCGTTCCTTACTCTCCCACACACTCTGATCACAATGAGGGAGAGGGCATGGGGGAAGATCCTCAATACAATTATGATGACACTGGGGATCCTGATCAACAAGATAAGACATGGGATGACCAAGATGATGACGACCAACAGCCCATCCCAGATACTTCCCCCATTCCCAACAAAACCGTCACCTACAGACGACACAATCATGTTTAATCAGATTATAGATAGGGCAGCTAAATATCACAAGGTAGATATGCACACTGACCCTATAGAGGAAGATTTCTTGTTCGACACCTTCCCCACTTCTGAGAAAAATGTCAAAACTCTTCGCTTCCAATGCTTAAAGGGGTCCTCAAGCATGCGCCAGATATCTTTAAAGATCCTGCTAGGGCAGGAGAGCTCAATCCAAGAATAGAGAAAAAATATAAGGCAGCACCAGCAGACCCTACTTATATAAAACACCAGTTGCCTTTAGATTCTTTAGTCGTTGCAAACGCTCGTAAACTAGCCAATTCGCAAACAGGAGACGCTCCCCCCTCCTGATAAAGAATCAAAAATTTTAGAAGCATCAGGAAAAAGGGTAGCTTCACAAGCTGCTAATTCTTGGAGAATCGCTAATACACAAGCTCTATTAGCGAGATATGATAGAGCACACTACGACCAACTTGAAACTCTAATGCAACACCTACCAGAACCCTTTAAGGCGCAGGCCAACGACCTCATTCAAGAAGGCAAATTCATAACCAACTCTTCCATCAAATGCGTGCTAGACGCAGCCGATACTTCGGCCAGGTCTATCAACACCAGGGTTCTACTGCGCAGACACGCATGGTTACGCATATCTGGATTTAAGAACGAGGTGCAATCCACCATCCTCAATCAGCCAGTAAACCAAGACTTTCTGTTTGGCCCTGCAGATTACACCATTTTAGATAAAATGAAAAAAGACACAAACTGCCAAATCAATGGGGGCGCTTCAGTTCCAACAACACCGGGGCTCCTTTCGTCGCTCCTCATATAGAGGTGCAGGAAGAGGCAGCACTTCGCAAAGCTCCTCCACCTTCAAATCAAATACCCAGAGCACTTTTAACAAAGGCTCCAATAGAGGGGGTTACAGAGGAAACAATAACAAGGGCAGAGGATGTGGAGGCAATAACACCAGAGCCTCCACTGCCACCAAACAGTGACTTCACCACACTCCCTCCAGAACACACAACACCTGTCGGAGGCATAATCAATCAGTTCCTACCTGTCTGGAACGCAATTACCACAGACAGGTGGATGAGACAAATTATCCAGTATCGTTATTGCCTGGAACTCACTTCTACTCCACCCAACATACCACCCAAACACCGTCCTATGTCCAAAGAGCACATAACACTGTTACAGCAAGAGGTCCAATCCATGCTACAAAAGGGCGCCATAGAGACAGTCCCTTTTCAACACCAAGGAACAGGAGTATATTCTCTATACTTCCTAATTCCCAAAAAGGACGGGTCGCTCTGCCCCATTTAGGCCCTCTGACCTCTGAACCAATACATACTATCGGAGCACTTCCATATGATAACCTTACAACAAGTTCTCCCACTGCTTCAGCAGGGCGACTTCCTTGCCACATTAGACCTCAAAGACGCATACTTCCACATTCCTATACAACCAGCTCACAGGAAATATCTCAAGTTCACAATACAAGAACAACACTATCAATTCAAAGTTCTCCCCTTTGGAGTAACTACTGCTCCAAGGGTGTTCACCAAGTGCCTAGCTGTAGTGGCAGCACACCTCAGGCGGCAACACATCCACGTGTTTCCCTATCTCGACGATTGGCTCATAAAAGCCAAGTCAGACATCCAATGTGCAAGTCATACGTCCCAAACCCTCCAGCTGCTGCACAGTCTGGGTTTCTCAATAAATTACCCAAAATCTCATCTGCAACCCTCCCACATACAACAGTATCTGGGAGCTACAATAGATACATCAGTAGCAAAGGCGTATCCCAATCCAGTCAGGATAGCCAACATGCAGACACTAATCCAAAGGTTTCCGCCACAACACGCCCTACCAGCTCAAATGTTCATGCAACTCATAGGCATGATGGCCTCCTGCATATTCATTGTCCCCATGCCAGACTTCAAATGCGTCCATTACAAGAATGCCTAGCAAGGCAGTGGAGCCAGGCTCAAAGACAACTAAAAGACCTAGTGTTGGTAGACAGTCGCGCATACAACTCTCTGCAGTGGTGGAATCCACAAAACCTTTCCAAGGGGCGACTGTTCCAAGAGCCAGTTCCACAAGTAGTATTGACAGCGGACGCGTCACTGACAGGATGGGGAGCCCACCTACATCAATACACAGTCCAGGGACTCTGGACAGCCAAGCAAAAGACACTGCATATCAACCACTTAGAGTTGCTAGCAGTTTTTCTGGCACTGAAAGCGTTCCAAAACCACATATACAACAAAGCGGTGTTGATCCGGACGGACAACATGACAGCCGCGTATTACATCCAAAAACAGGGAGGGACTCACTCTCTACAGATTTCCCACTTTGCGCAGAGCATATGGAGGTGGGCAATTCCAAAGAACATCTTTCTCCTAGCACAACACCTGCCAGGGAAAAACAATCAAATAGCGGATCTGTTAAGCAGACACAGCCAACAGATACACGAATGGGAGATTCATCCTCAAGCTCTCCAACCATTCTTCCAAGAATGGGGGCATCCAGAAATAGATCTGTTTGCCACAAACGAAAACTCCAAATGCCAGTACTTTGCCGCCAGGTTCCCACATCTGTTGTCACAGTGCAATGCGATATGGATGAACTGGTCAGGCAGATTTGCGTACGCTTTTCTACCAGCCCCACTGATTCCGCTAGTGGCACGCAAACTAAGTCCGCAGTCTCTGACACTGATCCTGGTTGCTCCAACATGGGCCAGACAACCATGGTACACAACATTCCTAGAACTCTCCGTGGTTCTACACCAAAGACTGCGTCTATCGCCACATCTCCTAACTCAGAACCATGGAGTAATCAGGCACCCAGATCCCAATCAACTGAACCTAGCGATCTGGCTCCTGAAGTCTTAGAATTTGGATATCTCAATTTGCCTCCTGATTGCATGAACATTATCAAAGAGGCAAGACACCCAACCACTAGAGCATGCTATGCAGCCAAATGGAAAAGATTTGTAATTTATTGCAACAATAACCAAATCAATCCATTAGACTCTTCAATACAAAACATTATCTGTTACCTGTTGCATCTTCAAAGATGCAATCTAGCATACTCTTCTATAAGACTTCATCTTGCAGCTATAGCAGCTTACCTTCAAAACAGACAACACCTGTCTCTGTTCAGAGTTTCAGCAATCAAGGCTTTCATGGAAGGGCTCAACCGGATAATCCCTCTCAAACATCCACCTTCACCGGTCTGGAACTTAAATATAGTACTTAGACCTCCTTTTGAACCACTCCACTCATGTGAACTGCAATTTCTGACATGGAAGGTGGCTTTTTTAATTGCCATCACTTCACTCAGACGAGTAAGTGAGTTCCAGGCTTGAACTATTCAGGAACCTTACATGCAAATACATGCAAATAAGGTGGTACTACGTACTAACCCTAAATTCATGCCAAAGGTCATTTCCACTCTCCAAATCAATCAGTCCATTGAACTGCCCGTTTTCTTCCAAAACCCGCAGTCAGTAGCTGAAAGAGCCTTACAGACACTAGACGTAAGAAGAGCTCTGTTATATTACATTGACAGAACTAAACCATTCAGAAAGACAAAGCAACTGTTTGTTGCTTTCTCACCACAACATAAAGTTAACCCCATCTCTAAATCAGGAATAGCTAGATGGATAGTTAAATGCATTCAAATATGCTACCACAAAGCTAAATGCACTCCAACAGTACCCCCAAGAGCACACTCCACGCGCAAAATGGGGGCATCCATGGCTTTCTTGGGAAACATCCCACTAGAATACATCTGTAAGGCAGCCACATGGACTACAATACACACTTTCACCAAACACTATTGTGTAGATGTGCAAGCAAAGCAGCAAGCTGCTGTAGGCCAAGCTGTCCTCAAAACTCTTTTTCAAACTGCTGCAGCTGGGACGGGCGTCCACCGCAAGAGGTACTGCTATACAGTCTATGAAAAGATATGAATTCAGCAGCCCACATGCCTCGAATGGAAAATGCTACTTACCAGTATGCATCTGTTCTTGGCATGTAGGGCTGCTGACATTCATATCGCCCACCCTCCTCCCCGGGGCCTGTCGCAGCTGCAGGGTTTTCTTTGCATGGCCGTCTTTACTCTACTATACTCCATCTTTGCCACAATGGCGAAAAACAATCTAAGGATGGAGTGGATGCCCATGCGCACTATGGTCTAAGGGAGGAGTCGCCTATCTCGTGATACTTCGAAGACTCTTCCAAGACAACAAAGTGCAATCATCCGGACCCAACACTAGGCGGCGATCTATGCAAAGATATGAATGTCAGCAGCTCTACATGCCAAGAACAGATGCATACTGGGAAGTAGAATTTTCCTTACTTTACCACAGTATCTGGCAGAAAACATACAGACATGCTTAGTGCCTGAATAACAAAGGTAAACTTACACTTTTGTACAAGTTTACTTTTTTATTGGTATTCATACACTACAAGTTCCATTTTACTAATAGTAATTTTACTACTGCGGAGAATCCACACTCGTGGCAGAGACTCCGCACATAAAAAGATAGGCCTGTCCTATATTTATGTGCGGAGAGCTCCAACCCAGATGACTGCATCTCCAGAGTTGTAAAATCACTGTTTAGTAAAAATAAAATGGTAGTTTTTAAATGCAAAAAACATTGTAACGGTAATGTAATTGAGGTGCAGAAGGTCGTTCACAGGCCTGGGCCCTGGTGTCACTGTACCTGCTTCGTCATTGGCTGGTCAATCTCTGTCCCCACTGTCCCAACTAGAAATGGGGGACCCACTGAAAGCTCAAGCCAGGCTTGAGTCTAAAGGCTGGCTCAGCTCAAGGTCCTGTTGGAACTTTGAGCCCATAGCGAGCCATGCTTTCATGTACCTTCTGCCTGCCACCCTCAATCTACCCAGTATGTGCTGTTAATGCCAGAGCTTCCAACTTTGAACTGAAGCTGCCAGGTTTGAGTCTAGGTGTCGGCTCAACATCCTCTGTCTCTAGGCAAATCTCCAGTGCATAAAAGAATTGAATTTGACTTTGTGTAATGTAACTGGTGTTTATGGAAAGCACTTAACTGCCTCCAGATAGAGTTTGCACTATAATAAAAAAATGCAGAAAATTGCACAAAGAGGTAAAAATAAGGCAGTAACATCTACAGGAGACACAAATTGATAGCTGTTTAGTGGCTGATTTTTACAAAGTGAAACCATAAAACTTGGGTACATTTCAGATTCCCCACTTAAATTGTGAGACCTTCTGCAAATATTTTATTTAACCAAAACTCGTTTTTCTCCGTATTTGCGCATGAAAGCTTGTTCAAATACGTGAATTGGAAAACCTAAAAGAAAAGCCTATTCTGTTTGTATTTGTAATAAAGTGGCTCTATATATACTGGACCAACGTAAGGTACAGTGTGTGTATATAGAGTCCACAGTCCCCAGAGGTTTGGCAGAGGCTAAAGTTAGATATAACCTTACTCTCTAAAGTGGTAGCTTGGTCGAGCAGTAAGGCAGTATCAGAGAACAGTGTAAAGCATTTTTTGTACTCAGTCAGCAAATGGTCTCACACACTCAAGAACTGAACTCTAGGCCAATTGTTTTCTATCAAAATATATAGTAGTTTTATTTTAGAACCAACAATGTATCAAAATAAACTTTCTCAGAATGAGTTACTTAAGTTAAATACTTTTCAAATAGGCAATAGACTTTTTGATTACAATAGTTACAACTGTTGCAATAGGCAATACAATTTCAAACACAATGCAACATTGAACTCCATGGGAATTTCTAGATAAATGCAATTAGTTTCTTCATGGATTACTTTTCTAACCACAGGAATGGATCCTAGATTCAGTCCTGGGACATCTACTGTAAACAGTTAAGTAAAAGTGTTTTGGTTACAGTAGTGATTTTGAGGAATATTATTGTATTTTAAAAGGTGACCCTTTTCCCCCTAGAATCACCAATGTTATCATATGGGAGGAAATTCACTTAGCAGGTAAGTAGTGTTATTGTTACTTTTTCTAACTCAGGGTTGGATCCTGGATCTAGCCCCGGTGCATCTCCTGTAAACAATTGAAAGAATGCGTTGTAAGTCATACAGGCGATTTTTAAGAAATATTTGTAGTTTTTGAAAATTGACACTTAGAAACTTTTCTGGTGAAAATCGTACAATGGATTCCTATAGAAGGAAATTCAAGTTACTGGTAAGTACGGTTAAAATTACTTTTCAAGGTCTGTGCTGGGCTTTGTTCGGGCTAAAAGAAGCAGCACGGGGTTTTCTCCTGGTAACAGTTGAGTAAATCGGAATTCGTTGTTCGGCTGATTTTAGGTGAATATTTTAAAGTTTCAAAACTCCACTAGAATTTCCAAGTGAAACCAGTCAATTTTAGCCTATGGAAGAAAAGTGAGTTTTAGGGCTTTTGGGTAAGTACTCGACTGGCAGAGTTAAGGTTCTGGGCATAGACTCCGGGGTCTCCCAGGGTCAGGTAGGTACAGTTGGTACACCCTCAGCGGCACAGGGGCAGCTGGATGCAGAGGTAGTTAAGCCCAATGAGAGGCAGGGGGCCTTCGGTTGGTGGCTGCTGACAAGCAGGCCATGCGGCTGTGGGAGCTGGGCTCCTGGTCACTTGCTCAGGGCTAATGGGGAAGTAGGTTAGGACCACGGTTGCACTGCCAGGGGCACTGGGGCGGCTGTGTGCAGGGTGCTTTTGAGCCGTCGTGCGCTCAATGTTATTAAATGGAGAACTTGGAAGATGAAAAAGGACTGCAGGCTCGGGGACGGAAATTCTTCTGGAGCGACCAACTCTTCGAGAGCTAAGGTAAATAGGGATACCCATATGGACAGGACCACTCTGCCCCAATATGTTGTCAGCGGGTTCTAGCGATATTACAGACCTAGTGTATTTTCAGCAGCATCGGGCATTCGGTAGATGATGGGTGCACTGGATGCTTTACAGCTTTTGTCCTTCCTAAGTGCCCTTCATCACTTGGAGAGCTCACATGGGTAGATGGCAGGTACATTGGTTGCACTATTTCTAGTAGCTCCCTCTAGTGATTTTGCATGTTACTTTTCAGAGAGATGCGTTTATCTGGAGGTTTTTTGTGACTTTGTACGGATAATTACCAATACCCTAAGTAAGTTATCTGCATGTGGTTGGTGGCTGTCAAACAAGACTCTGGCGTGTTGGCCCGGATTCATGGACTTCCTTTCACTTCGATTCTACTTGCTTTATACAGATGATGTTGGTCCTGGTGAGACCCTAAAACTGAGATTGGGTTGAAACGTAGACTCTGTTTCCTGGTTACAGAATCACATGTAGGGAATGTTTGAATCCATGTAATCCTCTAACATGAACTGTCTTCCAAACTGTTGATAACCAGGGATATGTGAAGTGTATTTTGTATCACTCTTGAATTCACCTACACCCGCACTGCGTCATCTACGCTTTTCTATTGTACAGTTTGCACCTTGTATGTATATATTGTATGAAGTACAATATCATTTCTATCAACTAGTGATTTGTTGTGTCTTGACTAATGTTTGTATAATTATGTCAACGTGACCCTAATTATCGTACAATTCAATTGAATACCTTTAAGTTAGACTTGTTTCAGAAATACCTATAGTCTCATGGGACAACTGTTTTATTGTATTATCCTAGTCACTGTGGGCATATAGGCTTGCCCTTGGTTGTTTTATATATGTTCCTTTTGGGGTGTGCCCAGGGCCCCTCACGACGGAAGAAGACTTGCACCATCTTGGTTTAGGGTAGAGAAGGGTATCCATGGGGTATTTGAGTGCCAAACCCCCAAGATGTAAAAAAATGAAAAGGGTAGCTTTGTGTCAACTATTACCCCATTAGCTAGTGAGTCCTCCCTTCCCACAAATGAAGATGGCATAAAACTGTCACTCCAGACCCACAGTGGTCAGATCACGACTGGAAGAAGACAGAGTACTGCTCTGCTTCTCCCTGGACCCAGCAAAGAGAGGCTGCACCAAAGACTGGACTGCACATGCTGCACCCAAGGGATCCACAAAGAAGATTTAGCCAGCTGTGCTCACTCATGTAAAAAAGCTACACTTATGCCAGGACAGAAGAAGTGACTCCAAGGGCTAAAATTCATGGGCACCAAAAGCTAAATGAATTTGCACACATCAAAAGCTCTGCTGCCTAGAGCGCTTTCCTGCCGCTCAACAATGAAGTGCCCATTGGGCGATTGAGACCAGATAATCCTGAGGTGTCCCCAAGCCCTAGAGACCCATAGCTGAGGGAAAAGTGGAGACTCTTCCCCACAAGAAAAGGGTTTGCTTATTTGTGAGGGACTGCTGACCCTTCTGTAACGGGGAGACCAGTTGACTAGTGACAACTGTATTTCACTAGAATCTCCTGCTGCAACATGGACATAGATACTTGAGGCCAGAGACGACCCCCTGAAAATCCCGGGCCCCAGGAAAACTCACTGCATCTCTTCAGCATCTTTAGCATCCTTCAGCATCAGAAGCACTTGTTGACTGGACCACTTTAAGGAGGAAAAAGGCACTGAGGACCCTAAGACAACTGATCACGTCAGGTAAGCTGTACCCCTGGACATGAGTCAACCCTGTGACTGGCTCCAGCCCGCTGTGGCTAGTTTAAAAGACTGTCAGCGTTTTGTTCCGTTGCCGAGTAACTGCTTGCAACAATTTATTGCATCTAAGAAATTAAAATAAAAGTATTTTACTTACCTTTGAAAAATCATATCTCCGGTTCCCCTCAATGGACTTCTGTTGTTTTGGTGTCTAATGTAAGATAATTTCTTTTTTTATAAATTAGTGTTGCATTATTATTATTGTGCGGTCTCTTATTAACGGTTTTGCTACTTCTACACTTGTTCCAATGGCTAAGCCTGACAACTCTTTGTCATAACTACCAAGGGCTGAGCTAAGGGCTTTTTTTGTGTCCTAGTTCTATATTGATTTGCTTAAATTACATGTTTTTAACCATAAAAGAAACCTAGAAACCGTTGTGTACAGAAACCGAGTACATAGTTCCTTTTAAGTAGTTATCTTCCAACGAAGAAGGAGAAATGGAATATACAAAATGATGCTCACATTGTCTTGCCTACTCCTGTCTTTCAAATCAGTCACTTTTTGCTTCACGGTACATATCTCCAGAGACAATTCCTACAAACCATCAAGTCTGGATTCCAGGTCTTTGTTTGGTGACAGTTTTATCCAACCTTTGATGAAAGGTGGCAAAGTTGGTCTGGAGTAATTGGACTTCCTTTGTTGTTTTTGACACCGCCTCTTTTATGGGACCTATGGAAGTCTTCATGTAGAATAACTTGTGGAGTATAGTGTCCACCGCTGATGTGGATGTGGGTGACTGTTCGTTTGCACTGTTGGCGGCCTTCGTGTTGGAGACTGCTTCCGAAAAAAGTTGACGAGTGACTCCTTCTGTTTAGATGTGCAGCAGAGAGCCAATAGAAGGCTGAAAGAAGTGCCAGGAGAGGCGGGCACTATGCATTATATCTAACTGTTTGTAGGCCGGTATTTCCACAGGATTTGGAAGGGAGCCTCCTGGCTTTTACCAACTGGGTTCGGTCTACTATGTCATCCGTTGCTATTCCTACTTCAGCGAGGCGCACTAGGGAGACTCCTTCTAAACCGTGGTATACAGCTGAGCTGACTCTACTGAAACAATTGGAACGCTTGTGGCGTCTCAGTGAGTATTGCCGGGTGGCAAAGGGTATCATAGACAGAGACAGAAAATGTATTATGCTGCTGTCTCTCAAGCAAAAAGGGACTATTATGCTGTCTGTAGTGATCAAGCTCAAAACAATTCGAAGGAAATCTTTGCAATTGTGCAGAGCTTTATGTCACCCATAGCACAATCAAGTCCTTTGCCAGCCACAGATGCTTGGTGTGACACGCTGTCTAATTTTTTTATGGACAAATTCGGGTGATTCAAGCAAGCTTTATACCTTGTCCACCTAACTCTTTGTCAGCTTCCTCTGTTCCCACCTCTCCTAGGCACTCTGGGTAATTTTTCCCCAGTTGATCTATCTAGTACATTGAAAATTTTGAAGGGACTAAAATCTGGCTCACCTGCTGACCCCTGTCTCGCTAGATCAATGGCGGCAGTAGCGGAGGCTGTTAATCTTGAGGTTAATAGCATTATAAACTATTCCCTGCAAGAAGCCCGAGTCTCGGATGATTGGTAGAAGGCTAAAATTCTTCCTTTATTAAAAAAGCCAGCGCTCAATCCCTTGGAATTATAGGCCCATTTCTCTTCTTCCCAGTCTCTCCAAGGTCTGTGAGAAGGTAGTGAATATACAGCTGACTGAGTTTGTGGAGAGAGCGGACATCCTGCACCTAGCTCAGTGGGGCTTTCGGTCCGCTTACAGTACCGAATTGGTGCTGATGGAAGTGTCGGAGGCTATTCGAGAGTGCCTTGATGCCGGCGGGAGAGCAGCCTTAGTGCTGCTTGACCTGTCGGCTGCATTTGATACGGTTCCTCATTCATTGTTGCTTGACCGACTCGTGGAAATTTGTGTCTTAGGGTCGGCTTGGGGCTGGATTAAGTCCTTTTTGGAGGGCCGGGTACAACAAGTCTGGCTTCCACCGGCCGTGTCTGCCTCTCTGCCAGTTACTACTGGGGTCGTCCCTTAGCTCCCTCTTGTGTAACATCTATCTTACTCCTTTAGTCATATTAGCTGAGGATCTGGGGGCTAAGGTGATTGCCTATGCTGACGATACCCAGTTACTTTTCACCTGCAAAAAGGATGAGGCATCTGTGGCACCCGTTCAATTCTGCCTGTTTTCGGTATTTTAGTGGCTTGCGGGCGCCCAATTAAAATGCAATGAGGATGAGTCAGAGATGCTCTTGTATGGTAACTTTCCCCCTGGCTTCAGAGATTTGATCTGGCCGTCTGAGTTTTTGCCACCATCTTCCAGCAGTAGTATTGCTAAGAACCTGGGAGTCTTGTTTGAGGATAATTTATCTTTTGCCACCCAGGTAAAGCGACTCTCAGGGTGCTGCTTTGGCCTCCTCAAAATCTTGAAGATTTCTCCCACTTCTCCCACATGCAGCGAAAGAGACAGTAGTCTGCGCGCTTATTCTCTCACGCCTTGATTACGCCAATGCACTTTAGGTGGGGATTCCAGCATACTCTCTCAACAAACTTCAAGTGGTGCAAAATGCGGCGGCGCAGCTTTTGGGAGAGATTTCCATAAGAAGTAGCGTGCGAGGTTATCTCTGCTCTCTTCAATTGCTCCCTATGGTGGCTCGGTTGAAATTTAAATATTACTATTGCCCATCGTTCCCTGCATGGCCATGGGCCAATCTACCTGCAGAAAAGGTTTTCTTTTTATGTTCCAGGGAGACTGCTATGCTCCTCCGCTTGGCAGAGGTTCCCCGCTTTTATCGGCACAGGGTGGCTGTTCCCTGGCCCATTATGCATCCCAGGCCTGGAACGCTTTGCCGCTTGCACTTCGTAATATCGGAAGATCCTGTGGTTTTTAAAAAATTGCTAAAAACTCCTCTTTGTCTAGTTTGGTCGTGCTTTCAGTCCCTCTGTGCTCGCGCCGGGACACTACTTGGAGTAGCTGTGCGCGTTTGAAAACTAATTAGCATAACATAACCTATGAATAGGAAGGACAAATCAGGGTGCTACGTGAGATGGGAAACGTTTGAGTAACCTAACCAGGTGAAGGAAATCTAATTGGCCACAAAGATGTTCCACGCATTCAGGTCTTCCAGTACCCCCACACAGCCATGCATGGAATACAGTGGTCCACAACTAGGGTGGGTGCCAGTGGCAAAAGTACTTCAGTTCCCATTCCCTACCAAATTCCAACGTACATCAATAGCAAAACAAGCATTTGCAATGCAATCAGTCTCGCCATTGGGACCTTGTAAGTGTTTAGCCAGAGCTATTTGCTCTGCCAATGTGTTTGTCATATTATTAAAAATGACTTAATTTAACTGCCCACAAACCACTCTGTACAGAGTTCCCATTGCAAGGGCTACTCGCCTTTGGGGGTTTGTAAGTATTTCAGCTATGTAGCATAATATGTGCAGCTGGCCGTCCGCCTTTTTCTATTTATTTACTTTTATAGCATTTGTGGCACACCACGCTTGAACTTTACATGCTAAAAGCTAAAGCACGGCATGCCATGACTGGTTAACAGTAAATATAGAAAAGAAAGGTGGCTCTAGGACCATGTCTGGGGTTGATACTGTGTTTTATTTTACCGGGTCGATGTACTGAGAAACATGACGTGGTCACCCAGGAGGGGGCTCAGTGTACTTTGTATAGGCTGAGGTGGTGGTGGGGGCTGTGTACTGCTCACACAGAGGGAGAGGCGGGTCGGTGTACTTTGCACAGGCAGGGGTGTTTGCGTACAAGGAGGGAGGGTCTGTCTACCCTGAAAGGCTAAGGGGGTGGTGGGGGCTGTGTACTGTCACAGACAGGAAGAGGAGAGTCGGTGTGTTTTATATTGGCAGGGGTGTCTGCGTACTGCCCACCGACAGGTGCAGAGGTTCGGTGTACTCTGCATAGGCAGGGGTGTCTGTGTACTGTCCACAAGGAGGCAGGGAGAGGGTCTGTGTACTCTGCACAGCTAGGAGAGGGCTTAATACTTTCCAGAGACAGGGAGTCAAGAGAGTTTGTGCACTGCTCACTTCCCAGCAGTGGCTTTGCGTACTATGGAGAGACCGGTGGTGCTGTGCACTGGCACAGAGACGGAGTGTGTGTAGCACACAGACTGCGGAGGTCCGGTCCACGCACCACTCACAAACAGGAAAGGTGCTTAGTGTTCACATACAACAGCTGCTCTGTTTACTGTGCACAGACCGGGTGGCTGTGTACTACTCACAGGACTGTACTGCTCACAGAGAAGAGGGTCGGTAGTGGCGCTGTGCACTACAGAAGACAGGAGGAGGGGGGTCTATGTACTGCACACAGACATGCAAGTCAGGTGGGGGTGGGGGGGGTGCACTGCGATAAATACTCTGGGGGGCCAGTAGCCTTGATCACTTGGCGATACTGAATTCCCAGACTCAGGCACAGCTGGGCCCGTGCAGCCGGAGCTCCATCCTTCGCATCTGTTTCACCCTAGAAACCGAGATGCTACTCCGCTGCCTCTGACGGCATCCAGAGCACCAAAGCAGCGAGTGCAGCCGAGTGGAGGGCACTGCGATCACTGGTTACTGCTGCAGCAGAGTGGAGTTCGTTCTTCTTCACTGCACACCTGGGACAGCGGTGAGTTTGGAATGACTGAACTTCCTGCTTCACTGAATGAGTGTCCTTCGTAGTGTCAGAACTGGAGGTGCTGCACAGCGCTAAACTGGCTCACTGGAATCACTGCTGCAAAAATGCACCTCCTCTTGTTCCACTGTTCTCCTGGGAACTGCACCAAGAGCAGTGTTGCTGGAAGTTCTTCATATTGTTCACCAGAAACGGTACAGCGCTGCGGTCGTCTTAACTTTGCTGCTTACTACATCCAGTGCAAGGCAGAGAAGAGCTGCCAAGGCGCTGTTGTTGCAGTGTCCGCTTCCCCTGCTTCCCTGCATCCAGGGAAGCACTTCCTGGACCAAGAGCTGTGCTTTACTACAATCAGTGCTGGTCTGGACTCTCTGCTTTTCATAGCATTTACGGCACCGCATGGAGGGTGCCCCCTACAGTTCGTTTTTTTTTCTGTTGTCCAGCTCTACGGTTCTGCCCAAGCGCTGCGGAGCTGTTAGAGCGCTATGCTGTGCCCAATACACCGCTGCTGCTTCTTGTGCATCCTATTTGTGCGCTGTCTCGAGGCGTGAAGGAGTAGGTTGCGGGATATTCAAGATCCAGGAGTGCGGAAGTGGAGGGTAGAACAAGGATGGTGGAGTGACCGGGGTAATAGAGAAGGAAGGCTTGGGGCGAGTGAGGGCAAGAGCTGTGAGAGGGGATGTTTGGAGGAAAAGAGAGAAGTGGGACCTGTGCCTGGGGTCCCAAGACTGCTCGGCTTCATAAACACTGGTGAAAGCCTGCGCATAGGACCTCAACCCTCGGAGCGCCGCACGTACGGGACCCCAGACACACTCTCCCAGAGAAACATGGACACTTCGTTTACATACTCAGAACCAGGGTGGATACTCGTGCATTTAACCCCTTCGACGCTCATGACGAGCTGGGCTCGTCATGAGGTAGCCTCCTTGCACGCTCATGACGAGCCCAGCTCGTCATGAATAATGGGTTTTTGTAAAGCCCAGCGCAGGAGCAGAATATCGACCGCACGCATGCGGTTAAATACTGCACGTTCGCACCCGCCCCAAGGTATACAACATGTTACAATACGATCAATATACAGCCAGGCTCCATCACAATCGCCTTCAAAAATCCACTTTCTGTTCTCGCTTTTATAGTCAACCCGACAAAAGCTGCAACAATCTATTTTACTTTTGCACGTCTGCGCGGCCGAGGATAGGTTTACTATTCGCAGCTTTAGCGCGTGTATTCTCTGCTTCGTTTAAGTAATGTGTTCAGATTCAGGAATTGTGCTCACCGGTCTATTTGTTAAGGTTAACAGAATCGCACATTGTTCTTGCGGGAGCTGTTAGAATATTTCTCACTAAAGACGCTTTACCTGGAGCGGTAGACGGTCCTGCAGCAAGAGGCAGTAAAGGGCGAGGCAGGGAGGGAGGGAGACTGCTCCGTGACCTGTCCTCAGTTGCACGTAAACAAATAATCGCCCGGTGGAAGAATGGGCGGTGTTTGGATTTTGGCACTCACAACCCTTATTAAACATGGCCATGTGTCGCCCATGCGTAGGATGTAAGGCATCGCACGCATGTTAATGCGCACTACTTTATAAACGAGCATTTACAATGCAGTAGAACTTGCATCTACACAAGTCCTATTGCATTTCAAACTGGATTGCAGCGGACAAAAAGTCACAAAGGAGAGTGCGGGGGGGGTGTTTGTGGCCCAAGAAGTTTGAGACTGCGAGGAGGGGGGGGGGGTTGAGCCACGGGAACAAAATAGTTTTTAAAGTAAAGGGCCCGATAGGCGCGGAAGTATCCAATGGCCATCAGGAGGAGGGACTAACAAGCCAAAAACCAATCACAATGCTGCATTTAGGATGTAAGCCAATCCAAAAGATGGGCGGAGAGTGTGCGGAGCTTAAATGAAGCTTCCCTGCTATAGTATATATTGCATGTCTTTCTTTGTTTAATGCCGCTGGACTCTAGTGCTGGGAATGGGACTATGGCTGATCAAAGACTTTAACACGTGGCGCTCATTAGAGAAGACGATCAGCGTTCTGGACTGCGGTGCGTTGCTCAGTGCGTTGCTCAGTGCGTTGCTCAGTTATTTGTATTCCTCTAATGAGCATGCTTCTCTGTCTCCCAGGAGCTCAAAGCTGGCCGATAAGCATGCGGTGTAGAAAGCGCTGACCGCTATCATTGGTTCCTTAGTCTTGCCAAATGTGAGTGAAATGTGGCAAACTGATGATGTACTGCATGTCTCGCTCGACCGTTTACGGCATCAGTCTGTGATGTCAGCGGCACCACGTCAAAGGCCCCTCTGCTTCTTCTAGGCGGTTCCCTAGAGGCTGCGCATCAACACTAATGTCAGTCAACCGACTCTGTTACTTATAACTGATGATCAGGGCCTAATGAGCTGGGGAACTCTAGCAGGATGCATCCTTGTGCCACTGCACCAGTCTCCACCCTTCTGACTTGAGGGCTTTGTTAATGAACCTACCTGAACAGACTATAGATTGTGACATTACCTGGTGGGGCCGCACAACCACAGCCTATAATAATTCCCTTTCCTACGATCACCTGTATCTGGATTTTGAACACGAGCAACTTGGCAGATTACCACGGGTGCTGGTTTACTTAATGCGGAGAAGAAAAGGTGTCCATCAAAGTGTCGGTGAACAAAAAACAATGCTTCATGGAAGAGGAGGCAGTTTGTAGGATTTCCATGAAGTTTGTTTTGCATTCCACAATTGGTAAGTAAAATTCCAAGCCTCAGCAGCCTTGTACAAAAGGGCTGTAAATAATGTCATCTCAGTCAGGGACCCCAGAAGGCTCTCCAGACCCACATCTGGAAGTATTTAGACCACTGGCAACTTTGCAGGATCAAATAATCTCCAGGGTCTGTGCCAATAGGGGTGAAATCAAATGCCTGCTTTACTGCTAGTGTTGTCATCTTAGTACTGATATTAGACGGTGTTCGGTATCTGGATGTGGTCCAAATCTGAGCCAAAGATTTAAATCACACTAGAGTACGCTTCACAAGACAAGGGTCTGATTCAGGATTCTTCCTGAGCTGTTTCTGCACGTTATCTCTGTCTTGTCAGAATGCCTTCCTGTTTTGCAAGTTCCACACTTTTTGCATCGGATCTGGTAGCGGAGCAACCAGCGAAGATTTTGGCAGAGGAAGTACAGCAGGTGCAAGACTGGGGTGTAAGGAGGTGGACTGGGTAAGCAGAAGCATGGTTTGAGGTCCTGAGGGTTCCTTGGCGGCCAAAACTAGCACCTAGGAAAAGTAGTAATGAGCTGCAGGTGCAGTTCTGGTATGGGAGTCAGTTCTGCTACCAATTGTATGTTCATCAAGAGAGGGCCTAGAGAGTAGGTTACGTAGTGACCCCTGATGATTGGGAATCTCCCCTCATCAAGCATGGTTGAGATGGAATAATTGCTGTTGTGGAGCCTCTTGTGGCACGGCTCTTTGTAGGTCACATTAGTGTTCAGGTAGGTCCCATATAGGGCTTTGCATGTCCAAGGCTGGTCCAAGATAAGATTCTGAGCCTAGGCTTGTTTTAATACTCAAGCCAAGCGACATCGCTTGATATGTATGGATGCTACAATTTGCAGTTAGTCAGGAGTCCTGCTTAGAGGTGAACACATCAGAAGAACTTGTAACTTAACATTGGTAGTGATCTTCCTGGTGGATACTCTACACCTCTCCATACTGAGGAGTGGTTTTAAGATTTCTTTAATTTTTATTTTTAAATAAGGTCTCTGGTTAGTTTTTTCATTTCTTGTCAATTTGGCCTACCTAGTCTTTGTCTCTGGGAAACTCAAAAAAAAAATCCAAAAACCCTTATGAACTGGGGTCCTTCTGCTGGGGTGACACAATATACTCTTCTGTGATGTCATATCCAGGATTGTTCTACGAACTGCCAGGCCACTTGTCAGTGCAGTAGATCAGTTTCTGGTTCGGCAGATCCAGTGCTGCCTGGAAGAAATATGAGAGTTGAAGAACCAGCAGGTAGTTGCAGAAAAAAAGCTTGATACCTCAAATAAGCAGCTTTTTCTTTAGTGCCTTTGTGAAGTAGAGTGCTAATCTGTGTGCATTTAACTGGATCAGGAACTGTGGCAGTTTCTCAAATAAAAAGCCCCCAAAAAACACTAAGCTTATGAAGTGCACCACCCTAAGTGGAATTGGGTTCTCACCCACTTCAAACTAGCCTGCATCCTAAATGGCAGTTCAGTGTCCTTTTAACAGGGCAGCTCGGCATCAAATTATGCTTGCCGAGGAGGAGGACGACGACTCCAGTGCATTTGTGCGCAGTCACTTGGTGGAATGGAGTACCAGGATGCCAATTCCAGTCTATCCGGTCTTCGAAGGCCGCTGGTACTAGTGAGCACACAACTCTGTCCTGTATGTTCCTGAACTTCAGGGATACACGTGTGCTGACCTGTTGGTCCACATTTTGTTGTTGTGGGTGTTTGCTATATCTATACAAGGTCCAGACTCCCCTAAATGCCTAGATGGCAGAATCTTAAAGAGACCGTTTTCAATTAAAATGATTAGTTGCAGCCAACTGGATGCAATCCCTAGACCTACGTGAAAAGAAAAAAATCTCCAGCGCCCCTTGGTCTGTATGTGCTAGATGCTGAATATTCCTCAGTGTTAGACTTGGCATCCTCACTCCATCTCATTTCTTTGGTCACCTTTTGCCCTGAGCCAACTTGGTTGCATAAGGCCCTTGTGACTACTTAATCACTTGTGGAAAATTCTAGCTCCCACACATCTCAAGTAAAGTTTCTTGATTTTAGTATTAAAACATGCCATTATCTTAAACTGGTAGGTTTGCAAAGTTCTTTATTTTTTTTTTAAACCTGCTAAATAATAGAAGTGTGAAATGGATTTAAGTATTGGGGATATCTAGATAGAAAAAGTTCTTAACATCTATAGAAGGAAGATTAAAATGAGTATGAACCTTAAATTGAAGATCTTTAATGTTAAGATGTCTGGCTTGAGGAGGGTGGGTGAGGAGGTAACCGGGCTTTAAATTTGAGCTAAATAGCTTGGTGCCAAATCACAGGCATCTGTGCAAAATCACCCTCGTTTGAACTTTTTCACTGCTGAACAGGGAAAGGACCCAGGCGCGTTACTGTGATCTTCATGAAAGCCAGTGGTTGAGTGTCATTGCAGCATTCTTGGCCCTTTGGACTCTGAAGCCTCTCCTTTCTCAGCAGTAATGGCTTCAAGGAGGTTACAACAGGCATTCTCTGTAGTCGAAGAATTGCTCCCAGCCTCTACTAAAGACCACAGCAATGTTAAGGGTGGAAGATAATCGCTCATTACTGTGTTGAGTACTTAACAGTTAAACTAAAAATACTCTTCCACAGTAATATTATAAATTATCAATCCAACATAATCTCATGCCCCTTGTGGGGACATTCCTTTGTGTCAGGTTTTTAAAGTAAATCATGTGTACACAGTTTCACTGACTTTAAAGTTTCCCATGTTATTGCACCTACACACTAAGTGCCATAAAAGGGCAAGCTCAATTTAAATTTATATTTAAAAGTATTGTCCAAGGGAGGAGTCACCTATCTCGTGACTACAAAGACTTCTTCCAAGACAACAACAACCTGCAATCATCCGAGCCCAACACCAGGTGGCGATCTAATGCTAAGTGTACAACTCTGCAGCTCTACATGCCAAGAACAGATGCATACTGGTAAGTAGCATTTTCCTTATTAGCAACTAGAGTCCGCACACCCTGGAAAAACAGTGATCTGTCCAGAACGAATTTATTAAGGAGTTCAGTTTTCGAAGCTTACTATTCCCAGCAATAGTGTCTGGTGCTTTGGTCTTGTGTGAATCAAATTAAAGGATATTTAGTTGGCAGGGGTCTCAATAACTGTGAGCCTTGTGATTTGCCTCTGTATCTACCCTTTCTTGTTGTGTAGAGATTTATAAGTGACCACCTTCAGTTGCCACATCGCTTTTGCAAAATTCACTATTGCTCCAAGGACCCTGAGGAAACCGCTTTTGGTCTATCTCTTGGAATTAAAGGTGGAAGCACTACTTAAGTACCAGCATTTGATGTTTCAGTCGTTACTAGACTTCTTGAGAGGGACAATTGCATATATTGTGAGGATGAGATGGGTTCTCATTAATCAGTTGGTACTTACAAATGTAACTCTTTCTTGTGTATAAGCTGAATCACCTTGAAGATTAATAGAAGAATGCTGGGGTTCACCTCGTGTAAATCACTAGAGCAGACCTTTCACTGATAAAGCAGAAATGTTTCTCACTTATTTAATGTTTGAAAAATGCTCTTACTGAAAATGACCAACTACTTGTTTGCTTAGTTGATGTATTTATCCCTCTGTACCCTTACATTGCTTAATTGAACACACTCCTCTATGCAGTCCATTCCATGTGTATTGTTGTATTGTGTTCTGGTGAGTGACTATTCAACCAGTCACCGTGGAAGAGATATTCAAGCCTATTTGTATATACCGATTGAGTACTAGAAGCTGAATGTATGCATCTTTGCTGATGTCTTTTCAGGTTATCCAGTGGTGCACCCACCATAAGGATGATCCCCCCCCACCAGAGGATGACGAGAATAAAGAAAAGAGGACTGATGACATCCCTGTGTGGGATCAGGAATTCCTTAAAGTAGACCAGGGAACACTGTTCGAGCTTATTTTGGTACGGTGTTGGTTTTTATTTTTAATAGGTCCATTATAGCTAGTTGAATTTTCTGAAAAAACAGTTGGGCTGGGAGATTAGTTTTTATAGGGACTCTGATGTTTGTTAGTCAACGGGTATTGGCATTTTGTGGGTATACATGGATACTAGGCTGCGAGTCCCCCAGATGGGCAGACATTTTATTTGCAGGCATTTTGAAATGGCATCTTCACCCCCACCTTGAAATGATTACCACTGCTCTCCTGCAGCCCTTCTGTGGGTCTAACATTGGGGTCATTGCAAGAATTCACAAATTGCCACAGTGTTGGAAAGAATTGAGATCCTTGGAAAGGGCGTGTGTTCATAAGTTAGGCTGGCAGACGTGTGAAGTCTGCCAGCCTAACTTATGAACACACGCTGTGCCAAAATAGGCAGAGGAGATTGTGGTTATCGATATTCTGGGAATGAGTGAAACTAAAGTCATCCAGAGTTCCCTGCACGTTGCTGAAGTGTATGTGCTGCAGGGTCTTGGTGGCAGGAAGGTCTTACTGCAGGATGGGACTAAGACCTTGCTCAGTTTGACATATGGGTATGAGAAGTAGTGCAGGGTACTGGGCCATGTTGGTGGAGACAATGCAATGCTCTGTTTATTTGGCTTTTTATTTGTCTTAGCTCGCATTTTGAATTATCAAAAGATAGAATCTTTGCTTGCTTGCCGGTCTGCAGAGTGCTTCCCGTTGGCTTTTTGGCCCTGCTTTTTCTTTCGTTGACTGTTTTTTGGGATTAGATGGGTCGAAGCTTTTGGTGAAATTTTCTCAAGCTGTTAAACTGTTCCCACACAGCAGTTTACTTTCCTCCCACTGTGTTTTTGATACTGCCAAATGTTTTCCTGGGTCGCTCGTATTACATTTGATTCTCCTGTGATTCAGTGTGACCCTTGAGGCTGAATCATCAGTTGCATAAGTGAGTGCCATTTTGTGAGCGGCGAGTATGAGCTCTTGTGGTTGTTGATCACTGTAATCCAGCATTCCAATCCTAAAATCCTTTATTAAGCTAAAAAGTGATAGAGATGAAAAAGTTTAGTCTATTGCAGTGTTTGTGAAGGCTTCGTGGAAGGTTGCAGCTTGAAAGCGGTCCCATGCGAATCGACGGTTTAATGCTACCAGGGACAGACTTTCTAGATCATTCAACAGGTCTTTAGAGACCTTGGTTTGTGTGCCCCACTTGCACTCGTCCTGGAGTGGAACCCCCCTATGCTGATTGTCGGTCTTCTGCCGGCCTATCCGAGTTGGCGCACCCTGTAAGGAACATGTTAAAATCTCCTGCGATGTAGTTTGAAGTTGCTTCTTCGGTAATTCGCTTTGTTAGTTCTTCTACCAGAGGTTTTGCGACTTGTTTTTGTTTTTTTTGTGGGGCTGTTGATAGATATTGGCATGTTTTAACTGTTTGTCTTTGAGTCCAGCTATTTCCATCTGTATTGTTTTTATTCCGTTTGTTGGAATGTTTTTACTTGTTAATTCCTTAAGTCATTCTGGTTTTGATCGAGGCATAAGTCGTAAGGCCTCCTTTCAGATGACCAAATGTCGAACTTCTGGTTGCTGGGAGATGGTATCATTTGAAACCTTGTAAGAGAAATGGCTCTACCAGCCACGTTTCCTGGAGGAGAATTAGATCGAATTGTTGGAGATACGTCCATAAGACCTTATCAGGGTTTTGGTTCCCAGCCTATTTATATTCCAGGAGCAGAGTTTTAGATTTAGAATATTTTTTCCCTGTTCTGTCATTGGCTCTCGGTCTGGTGTTTATAGCTTTTGCTATCCAAGTCCAATCGTTTGATGTATCGTTTCCACCTTTATCCCGAGGACTCATGGTGTTGGAGATGTTGCTCTCCGAGGCCTCTACAGAGGTACTACCATGCTCCCTTAAGCACAGAGTTGTTGGGCCCAGAACTTCTCTTATTGCTTGGCCTGCTGTCATTGGGCTCTTGATGGTGTTGAAGTAGTGGTTCTGGATAACAGACTGCGTGGTGAAGCTGTAGTCTGATCCACCAGGCTTCTAGTTTGTGCTCCTCCTTGAGAATTTTAAATGATAGAAAAAGGGACATTTAACAAATCCTCTTATAAACCAGTTTGCTGAAGAAATGTTCTGCTTACTTTCCTTCCATGGGGCTTGTGTAAAAGACTTTAACTCCTTGATAAATCTATTTCAAGAAGATGAAAGTATTTGTTTCAGAACCAGAAATACACCCATTATTATTTAGTCTATACATTGGTTTTCTATTTGTTCCCTAAACTGGGGCATGAGGAATGAAAGGTTTTAAGAGGAGTTGACAAACCTGGAGTTATACCAAGAATACAGTAATCAGTTTAACAAACATTTAGGTGTGTATATATCGGTCTGTCATAGGACAGCTATGTTAATGTAATGTTAGATTCCACTCCAGAAAGTTTCTGCTTCCTAGCCTGTGTACTATTCTCTTTAACCCGACATTCTACGCTTGTCCATTAAGGCTAGCAGATAACCAGTCCCCTTAGTTTAATATCACACAGGCCAAGGGGAGGTGTAGAAGGGATGGATAAATGAAAGGATGTAAACATTGTATGCACAGTTGCCCATGGAGTATGAAAAGCATTGTACAAAATGTTAAGGGGGGGGGCGAGGGTGTGGGGGGCGGGGGGGGAATCCACGTTTATGAAGTGCTTTTAGGTGTTATGCATAAGTTGAACGTTGTGGGCAACGTACTTGCTGTTTGTATAGGTTGATAATGTGCCCACATTTGATTCCACACTTGTTTATAGAATCAACACTGGAAATATCGCCTTGCCCCCATTTGATTACTTTATATAAATTAGTCATTTTGAAATGCTGTTTCTTAATGTATGACATTTTTGTATGTAGAAAGGTGGTTCCTTGTAATTGACTTGCTTCCACTTTCCTTGCGCTCTGGATTTTGCCTGACCGTAACAGACAAGATGCAGATCTTGTGCATTAACAGCTGTTATTTTAGCTTTACAATAGTAGGGACACTGAAGGATTTATTGAACAAAACAGCTTACTGGTTGTAAACAGTACACTCTTTTTCAGTTTTCAATACTGATTATGGTTGTCTCTTACAGGCTGCAAATTATTTGGATATAAAAGGATTGCTTGATGTCACATGCAAGACGGTGGCAAACATGATTAAGGGAAAAACCCCAGAAGAGATTCGTAAGACATTCAATATCAAAAATGACTTTACTGAAGAGGAGGAGGCACAGGTATTGGCTTACTTTACCAGTCTTAACCAGTTTTATTTTCGGCTTAGCAAGTGGCTGAGGGCTTGTTTGAGAAATATCTGACTACAATTTAAAGTTGAATTACCATTGTCTCGATCTTGCAAGTAACTCAAAGTTGTATTGTTATGCAAATGTGCAGGCGCACACACTTTAACCCCGTAAATGAATAAGGATCATGAGTTTAGACTTTAAGTAAAAGAAAGGTTTGTATATTTTACTGCTTTCAACGCACAAAGTTTCATAAATTCATATTTTACTGGGATAATGTCTTGCTACGATCTTTCTTTCATTAATTCATGGATATGACATTGTGCAGTTGGATCATCAATCTCAATCAATGGTCGGCCTACTTGCACTGAGAGTTTGTATTTCTGGCTTGTCTCTGAGCATGACAGTGCTTAACCTCTGACCACAGTGCTGAGCTTCACAATTGCAGTGTCTTACGCCCATGGTAAGTTGTCCTTCAAGGCCACTTTCGGCTGAATGTGCATCTTGGTACAGCAATACTAGTCTTAACTAAAGCACTGCCTTTTGAACAATCCCACTGATCAACCTAATCTTCTAGTCCTCTGCTTGATTTCAGAAAACATTTTCATCAGTCTATCAAGCTTCCAGCCTTTTTTCCATGACCTGACTCAGTAGATGAAAGAGCACTTGACACGCTTGACATTAGGTTTGCTCTATTGTACTACATAGACCTAATCAAATCCTTTTGCAAAACACAAAAGTTGTTTGTAGCTTTCTCTCAGCCTCATAAAGGCCATGCCATATCTGAGGCACAGAGACTGCCAGTTGATCGCCAGATACGTCCAGACCTGCAACGTTACAGCTAAAAGAGCCCTATCATCTTGCCCCAGGCCACATTCCACCCACAAACAGGGCGCTACTATGGCTTTCATGGAAAATATACCCATTGTAGATGTGTGTAGAGCTGGCACATGGTCCACGCTAAATACATTTACAGAACACTACTGTGTGGGCATCCTGGCAAGAGCAGGCCAGAGTTGGTCAAGGGAAGGGGGGGGGGGTACTGCCTCACCTTACGATCTAAACAGACTCTGCGGTACCGAAGGGAAAAGCGTTTGATGCAATAAAAAATGTAACATTCATCCTTCAAGATGCCCAACACCTTCGAACATGACTTGCTCTGCATTGAGGAGGAAGAGGTGGGCCCCTCTGGCATCCCAGCGACCCAACCAATGTCCAGCTGTCTTCAAGCGCTTTTGAGGAAGAAGACCAAGATGGGGTGGCAGTGAAACAAACAGGGTAACATACCAAGAAGGCAGAGGATTGTGAGTACTAATGAGGTGCAGAGGCAAGGGGTGTAGCCCTGCCCACCCAAGCACCCATACATCTAGGCAGAGCATTTTTACCACAGGAGGCATGTGTCAAGCCCCTAACAGGGCAGTGAAAATACCTCCTCCTCCAACCAACTACTGCCCTCCTAGCTCCTGTCAACATCCAGATCCAGGCAAGGTTTTAGAGCCAAGCAGGCTCCCAGCAAAGAGTTTTGACCCACAGCGCTTCTCAACACCCTCTCACCGAAAGGCACTAAGCCCCTTTGGAGACTAAGTCTGCACTGAGATTGTCTCCATAACAGCATCAAGTTAATGCTGCGATCTCCTTTAATGCAGAGATCAGAGGAGTCCCATGCGGCCGTTCTAGAAAGAGTGGCTGTGGAACTTAATGCCAGGCAGAAGTGGCTATTCATACGCCCAGAAGCCAGCAAGATTTCTACTAAGCCGCTCCTTGAAATCCATCAACCACACTGCCCCTAAGTTTCAGTAAACTGAGTAACCTTTAAGGAGAAGCTCGTGTTTGATGTACTCTGTACCTAAGAGGCATTGAACAAGGCTATAAGCCCTCCTCTATAGTCTTTCACACCCAGGCATTCAGCCTCTTCTCCACCACCACTGCTATAGTAACCACCCCCCTCCACAAGAATCTCTTGAGTGGCCAGTACATTGCTTTTCTATGCGTCAGTTGCAGGGCTTTAAACTCTTAACACTCCCAAGTAGACAAATCTCTGGAACACAGAGCACAGGTTCCAGCACAATATCATTGAGCACATTCACCACCTTGGAGCAAAATACAAATATACCTGCACACATCCATGCCAAATGCAGAAAATCAGCGTCTGCCTGCTCACACCGTGTGCATCCCGCAGTCTCTCACAGCCCAAACCTACAAAGTTGCAGTAGGGTATAATATAATTGATGCAGATACTTAGAGTGGATTATGTGAAGATTGCAATTTGCTGTGAGGCGACCAGTGAGTGCACAGCAAGACTTCCATTGCTCGAGCGTGGAACCCAAAGCGGCATTCCATCGAAGATAAGAGGGGTGTTCCCCTGGCTCACGCTCCCTTAGCGAGGCATTATATTGCCTGGTGATCAACTCATTCCTCTCCTGCCAGCACCGCCTGCAGCGCCAGCAGAGTTGTAGGTTCCGTCGGAAAGTTCGGGTAGATGGCTCTTATTGCCTGCCTCACTCTGACATATACAAAACCCAGCATAAAGTCTCGATTCCGACCCCCCTGAACATCCTGTAAGGACCGAGACTGACCCTGTTTATATAGATCCCCTATTCGGGTGATCCAGACAGCCGCCAACTCCCTCCGCGCGGGCTGTTCACGTGCCGCCGATATATCAGGATGTGGTAGCGACGGGGCATATAGATAGGGTAGTTGTGACCTTTTGCTAGAGTACTCCAGGTCCAAGCAGTACATTGTACAGGGCTGATTTCAGACCTGGGGCCACCCACACCCCCCAGAAAGAGTTGCCGCCTGCAGCGGCATTGGAAGAACAGCATCTGACTCTATAGCAGTATGAGGTTGAAACCGGTATGGAAAATGCCAATAGTGCGCAAACTGTGCCTGAGCATGTAGTGTAGTTGGCCGTCGCCAGACTCACTGTCTCACAATTCAACAGCCTGAAGCACCAGGCGACCCAGCGTAGACTGAGAAGGTCCAAGCAGTGCCAGCAATACTAGGGCAAGCTTCCTCTAAGGGACGAGCTTGATATCCCCCAACCCAGCACCCAATCACGGTCAGGCGCTGGATCAGCCCAACATTCTTGGAGTAGAGGCCCAGCAGCAGCAACCCATCACACCGCGTCCAATGGTAGGGAGGGGTCCAGATATCTAAGCATAGAATTGGGCCCAAACCCATAGTCCGACTCCAGGCTGTGTCAACTGGTTGACCAGTGGCTCAGCACGAAGTAGCAGTCAGTGCTAGCAGCCCCATTGAACACGCGCTCTCACCAGGGTTGCAGCTCACAACACCGCACACGTGCTGCTCCCACGGGGTAGGGCTGTCCCCAGTTCCTTTTGAAGAATGCAGTACTCGGGTAAACCACACACTTGCCACTTGGTTCGCTCAAGGCACTCTGCGATGTACACCACGGCTCAGTGGACTAGAGGCACGGCAGTCTTTTGGGCACTCACATCACGTTAGCCATGGGCTTGCAACCGCCGGAGGCAGTACAGTACAACGCACACACGGGCCAAGGCACAATCGGCCAGGTATCCGCAGCCGCGAGTGGACCCCAATACACATCGCCTGTGAGGGCCAAGGCACAGCTTTTCAATCTCGTGGATTTGGTGCAACCATGTGCCCTGCAACCCCTTCCTCTCAGCTGCACTCGCACCAGTGTACCTAGAGATTGATTGCACTCCGATCATAAGTTCAGTCTCCGAGGCATGCAACCAAGCAATAGTGCGCTTGTGTCTCTGTGACAGCCGCCCTGGAGCTATGTGCAGGGGTCAGTCTGGGCATAACATCCAATGCCGGCCCTGTGTTTGCAGCAGCCGGAGCGGCAAGCGTCCGACGCCTCACGGGGCAGTGAGTCTTCTATTCAGTGTCCCTTTCTAGTGCCACCAGCTGGTTCGTCCCACTGCATCCACCAGCCACGGCTTGTAGGGCGCGACCTGCTACCGGGCCCGTCCCCGCAGCAACCTGCCCGGGCCAGCCGCTCCCCACTTAACGCAACCAGTGCCAGACACGCCGTAGTCTTCTCCGGGTCCCACTGCGCCCCACGACAATCCTGCCGGCTCCACACGCTCCCGCAGCGCTCTGCCGCTGCACCGCGTACAGCCGGAGTCCGGTACACTTCCACAGTTCAGCGGCACCAGGGACACGGCATCAGCAAGCTCCGGATCGTCTGCCACACTCTGCCACAGTCACACTGCAGCGGTCTGGATCAATCTGCAGCAGGTATTACTAGTCAGCAGACGCCCGAGCACTCTCCGCTAGGCCCAGGCCCAACCTAGAGGGCATCGCGGCAGCCGCCATTTTATGAAACCTCCGTCCGGACTGCTAGAGTTAGGATTCTCCACAATGCAGTGGCTCCTAGCAGCTTAAAACATCACAAAAGTTGTCAGCAGGACTCAATAGCACAGGGCACCGGTTTCCAGGTTATGGATGAAGTTTTAAGAGCAGATATTTGACGGATAAGCGCTCAGCAGGGCAGAGCCTCACTGAGGTGTGGCTATTTTGCCGGGCGCCCTCGTGCACCCCCTTGTAGACCCTCCTTAAGACAGAACACACTGTCCAGATTCTTCATATGCTCACGGGCTTGTTGAAGCAAGCTCCTAATAATTTTAAGGACCCCGTCAGGGCCATAGCGGCCAAGCTTCAAGTAGAAAAGAAGTTTAAAGCTTTAACAAATCCTGCCTTTTACATCAGATGCCAGACCCCTCTGACTTTAGTGGTCCATAGAGCAAGGAAGAAGGCCTCTGCCCAGGCAACGGTTTCCCGCCACCCCATCCAGAAGAATCTAAAATAAAGAGTAAGCTCCTCAACACTGCAGGCAAATGGGTAGTGGTTGGTTCATCCAACCAGTAGAGAATTGCCAGTTCCTGCCTAGGTGTGACTGAAATCTGTAGGAGGTGATTGAGGCCCTAATGCTGCACTTCCCTGAGACCTAATGTGTGAAGGGCTAGTTACTGTGGTATGATAATTTCCATTGTTCATATTTATTGCGCTTTGGATGTTGCAGATACTGCTTGTCCCACTGTACGTACCAGCATCTTGCCTGCTGCCGTGCATAGCTTTGCGACTCTGGTTTCAAACTGGGTAACTCCCCATTCAATGGAAGACCCTCTCAATGGTGGATGGTAGTTATAGAAAACAGCAAAATCCATGGTTCTTACAGCAGTCCAGGAGCAAGACCACACCCTCTGACCAGGTGCAAGCCTGTCTGTGTCACAGGCCTTTTCGGTGTCCTGTGGAAACAGCGGATTCTCAAGAGGAGGTTACAGAGGCAATTGCAAGGTTTGGGAAAGAGACCACTCTGGTAAAGGAGCCTCCTCTCCCAGACCTCCACATGCTCTTGCAAGAAGTCTTTGTTTATTCAAAAAGGTGCAATACAGCTGTGTCCCTATACCCATGCAATACAGCTGGGTCCCTATACCCATGGGATAAAGGCATCTATTACCTGCAATTCCCCACCCCAAAGAAAGACTGCTGCCATTTGTCCCATCTTAGACATGAGGTTTCTCTAGTGCTGCAAGGGTAAGTGGACTGTACTACCCTTCAGGTTGCTACGGCTTCAAGGGTCTTTACCCAAGTGTCTGCCAGTGGTGGCCACTCCTCTACTCGGAGCTGAAAGCACATCTTGTACGTTAAACTGGTGCTAATGTCTTACATTGATTGGACTAAGTCTTTCCATTAGTAGCTCTGTCGCTTATGCTAAACACTTAAAGATCACCCTATTTTCAAGGCAGGCATTTCAAGGTGAATTGTCAATTGGCAGTGTCACCCTATGTCAACCATTGGCTTACTCGCACTGTGAGTGACATCGTTTTTCCTCATCACAGGTGCACACCTCCCTAAATAAGTGTATTTTGGTGCAAGGGCTTGTGGGCAGTATTTTTTTTTTCATTCCATTATTTTTCTTTTATTTGTCATTCTTGTGTGTTTGACCTACATTTTAGAATTACGGCAGTTCAAAGCCAGTAGTAGGTTTTCTTTTGCCAATAAAAAATTACCATTTTCCTTTGATGCTCATTAAAACAAACTAGCATTTGCAATGCAATAGGTCTCGCATTTCCGTCAGTTTGAGCTATTGGCATTGTAAATGACAATGCCTTTTATTTATGTGTTTGTTTGTAAAACATAAATAAAAGGTATGGTCATTTACAATGCCAGTAGCTCAAACACGCGTAGTTGCGAGACCTATTGCATTGCAAAGGCTTGTTCTCTCCCAATCTGGTTGAGAAAGTCAAAACCGATCAGTAGTCACTGATTGCTCAACCAGACGACCCCTGCAAAGTGAAATCTGGTTGGCCCTTACCAGTTTGCTCACCCTAAAGGCACCGTAAACAAGGCATCCTACACTAGTGGCCCTTCTGTCTTATGTGCATGTTCACATGTGACTGCGAAAGATATATATTGAATTGTATTTAATGCACAATAAATACTTTTGACTTCTGAGACTAGAAAGCTCGCTGAGCAGACAGCTAAAACGTTTCTTTGTGTCAGAGTGCGCATGCGCGATACTGCTGCCTGTGCCTTGGTTGGAGGAAAGCTGCGCAGATTGTTTCTTGGCACGTATACTACTGTAGAGACGTAATTTAAAGCGAGTCCGCTTTACAGAGATGTTTTCTGTGTTTCAAGCACATTTGAATCCCGTACATGTCTTAAATATGTCGAACCACGAGGTATCTTCCCATTCAATACATGTACGATTATGGTTCATACGCATAAGGTATTTACGGAATATGCCCGAAAGAGTAAAGCCGCATGGTCTTGTTTACTGTTGACGATGACCTGAAATGAAAGTCACGTACGTTCGTCAGAGCCTTCCCAACATCCATTCTTAGAGGTTCAGTCTCCTGCGACTGACAGGCAGCTTCTCCTATAAAAACACTTTTTGCAGTTTTAAGACAAAATGTTTGCACAGCGCCGGGGCTGTAAACATGAACCAGATCTACAGCCGCAGCAAGGACAACCTGGGAGTGTTCGCAACCCTGATGTCACCAAAGAGTGAGTGAAGTTTAGAGCTGGGAGGGGCAAAGGCTTGTTTCTGACTGGAAGGGCACGCACGTCGGACGGTGTGCAGTGGTAAACCAATGGTGTACTGCTGTGCAGCCTGCAAGAAGGGGTGCGTTGCATTCTAGGCTACGGCACTAAACGTGTGCTACGTGTACTGTACTGACACTGGCGTGGTTCAGCTCGTAGAGGTTACTTTTACCCAAGTTATGTTGGTTGAATTATCTGCATCAGAAGGAGGTAAGGCGGAGTGTGCCTTATCATGATTAGATCCATCACCGCCAGAACATCGCCATTTGTCGGCACCGATCGAGCAACTCACTGAGCCATCCTCGGACGCCTACTGTTTGTTAATTCACCAGTCATTTCCCTTAATAATAGTGCTTCAGATTAAAATCAAACTGTACCATTCGGTCTATATAACAGGAGACCGAATACAATCCCAAACTGTTTTGAATGACTATCGTGTGTACCTATGCACGTTTCACGGATCATACAGCAATCTTATGTGGCAGAACGGGGAAAGTCAAACAAATTAATTAAGTTTGTTATCTTGCAAATACAAGGCATGCTACACTGGTGGTCCTTCTGTCTTATGTGCGCTTTCACACGTGACTGCGAAAGTTATATTGTAATTGTATTTAATGCACAATAAATACTTTTGACTTCTGAGACTAGAAAGCAGATTGATCCATTGGCTCCACTCTAGCTATTAGTTTGCCGGCTCGCCCACCTGCAGTCCCTGGAGCCAGACGCCAGCACTGATTGCACTAAATTGCAGTGCCACATGCCATCACTAGAGGTCCACAGAATTATACACTATCACTGACTGCACTACAGCAGGTCGTCGCTAGAGATCCCTGGAGCCAAACGCTATCACTGACTGCACTACAGCAGGTCGCCGCTAGAGGTCCCTGGAGCCAAACGCTATCACTGACTGCACTACAGCAGGTCGTCGCTAGAGGTCCCTGGAGCTGGATGATATCCCTTAGCTTTTGCTCCTGGGCGCTCCAACTGCTTCCCTCGCGGTTTATGTACGAGAGCCATTGGCAATATTCGAATTCCCACTAACAATCTTTTTTTCCTGTAAAACTGTTTGCACTAAAGTTGTGCTTCCTGTTACGTGTGAAAAGATCTCTAATTGACGCGACTTTGAGCTATTGGCATTGTAAATGACAATGCCTTGTGTTTATATTTTGGTTTTTTTAAACCTAATTCTCCAGTATTGGGGTGTCTTTCATAGATTCACATGCCTGAATCATTCCCCGTCGTCGGAGTGGGAGTCCCACGGTACATAAAAAAGCAATAATTTGTATATAAGAAAACCAAAACCCTTGGTAATACCAACCAGGAAGTAAAGTAGCCCTAAGTTACAATGGAAAAAATTTCCACTCATAACTATCCTAGTCATTTTGTATAGACCAACCTACAGCCAATCAGGCGCCAGCACCCACTAGAATGCTCTCCCAAGAGACTCAGGCTCTCAGATTTTCTACCGCACGTTGTGTGAAAGGGAGTCTCCCTGAGCTCTGCTCAGTACTTCTCAACCTGACTGGTTTTTCTCCTATTTTTGGAATGTCTTCTTCAAAATCTCTCTTCAGACCATGTGAGTCTTGTGGGAAGCTTAGGCTTTTTAAAGAAGATCCCCACAAAAAGTGCTTTATTGCCTATATCCAGACCATGAGGTAAAGGATTGTAAGATCTGCAGGACCTTTCCTCAGAAGACCCTCAGAGACGGAGAAGGTCGTCTTCTACTATGGTTGCAGAAGATTAAGGACCAGGATGATCCTCTATCTGAGGTTGGAAGTTTGGCTTCGGGGTCTTCCATAACTTCCAGAAAGAGAAAGATTGAGGAAGAGGTAACTTCTCCTGGGGCTAAGGTGTTAAGAAAAGCTAAGGATTCTAGCTTGCCTTCCTCTTTTATCGCAAAAAAAGGCTTCTCCACCTTCTAAATCTGGACCTAAAACGCCCCCGAGAAAGTCTACTAAGTCTTTGCCATCTAAAAGACAGTCAGAGAAAAAATTACCTCAGAAAAAGACCTCGTTGAATACCTCCTCGTCGACGGCTGCTCCGTCGACGGGTCCCGTCTACAGTATTTCCTCCACGTCGACTGTTACTTTCTCTTCGCCAAAGCCTCAGATGGTGATGTCGTCGGCTTCATCACCGTCGACGATGGTCTTTGTTTCAGTGAGACCCATCTCGTCGACGAAGATTCATCCTTCAAGCGTCGACGTTCCTTTGTCGTCGAAGTTGAAGATGATATCGTCAACGAAAGTCATCCAGTCTACGGGTCCCTCGCCGACGAAAGCCGCTTTGCCGTCGACTACCACAACGTCGACGAGAAGTCCATCGTCCTCGAAGATTGAACCGTCGTCAAGTTCCTCGTCGACGAAAGTTCTACCGTCGTCGACCGCTTTGTCGTTGACAAAGTCAACATTGTCGTCGAAGGCTTCGCCGACGAAACTAACCTCGTCGTTGACAACATCGTCAACATTGAAAGCCCCGTCGACGAAGCATGCAATATCTCCGTCGACGGTGGGTCCTTCGCCTCTTCTGTCATCATGTACGGATCTGCAGGTTTGGTCCGCTGCTCCGCCTGCTGCCTCTTTTATTTCACCGTAGTCGGGGGGCTTCATTATTACAAAGAAGAGGCTCTACTCTACCGCCTCTTTCACCCCTAAAGTTGCCTGAACAGCTTCTGGATTCGGAGGAAGATGACAATCCGGAGCAATCTGATGAGGATGACAATTTCCGAGCGGCCAGAAGTCCGTCAGAACTATTAATAAAGACGCAGGAGGATGATCATGACGAGGAAGAGTTTTTTCCTGCACCAGTTGCTCAAGCCCCTGCAGCAGTACTAACAGCACAGATGCCATTAGACCTTCTTACAAATTTACAATACATGTTAAATGACTATTACCTCTGGTTCCTTCCGTTTGAGTCGGCAGACTCGCTTCCGGCGACATCCATGACTCAAGCACCTGCCTCAGCCTTGAGAATCCCAAGACAGTCTCCTTTGACACCAGTACCTGAGGTACAATCTTCTAATCCACCTTCTCCAGCACAATCCCACCATACGTGTGACACCACTGATGACCGAGAGGAAGGAGAGGTGGATGACCAATCAGTAATGTCGGAGTGGGATAATTATCAGACGCAGACCCCATCACCTACTGCTCCTGGTATGTCGGACTCTCCACCTGTTGATATTGGAGGATTCCATCTAGTAATGGAAAGACCAACAAAAAGGTTTCCGATTTCTATGGAAGCTAAACAGCAGGATTGTTTTTTATATGACTTTAAAGATCAGCCACACAAGCAAGTGAGGACAATCCCGATAATAGATTTCATTTGGAAGGAGGGCCTGAAGGTCATGTCCACTCCAAATTCTTTACCAGCAGTCTTACCTCGAATTGTCAAAAAGTACAAGGCGCCCATTACATCACCTGCATGCCTTATCGGACAAGCTAAGACAGAGTCCGTTGTCACTCAAGCGACTCAGAATAAAGCCAGAAACCTGTCCTCACAAGTGACCGCCCCACCTTACGGAGATCGAAGACGTCTCGACTCCACTCGACGTCTCGACTCATCGGGAAAAAGGTATCAACAACTGCGACTACAATCCGAGCAGCAAATTCCCTAGCAATACTAGGGAGATATGATAGACAGATGTGGTCAGACATATCTCCATATCTCAAAGCTTCCGGAACCGGAGAGGTCAGAAGCAAAGAAGGTGTTGCATGAAGGGGAGTGCGTTTCTGCAGAGATGATTGACGCAGCTGTGGATGTGGCAACCACAGGCTTCTGACAGTTGGCGGGCGCTGCAGTCTTAAGGAGACAAGGTTGGCTGAAGTCAACCTCCTTCCGGCAAGAAGTCCAGGCAAAGACAATAGATATGCCTTACAATGGAGAATATCTATTTGGCCAGCACATTGACAAGGCCTTGCAGGCCATAAAGAAAGATAGACACTGCAAGGTCGCTGGGAAACCTGCAATTTCGCAAATCGTCCTTTCGTGGCGCCAAAGGACGTGGGTCCTATTCAAATAAAGGAGGATATTCTCAGCCGCGCTCGTACCATTCATCACAAGGTAATCAGTGATATCAACCGTATAAACAGACATACGGACAGTGAAGCAACAACTTTTCGCAAGGAAAAAGAAAATCCTCCTATCGGGGACGAGATTCTGCTAAAAGGCAATGAGAACTGCCGCCACCTCTGCCAGTACCAAAGTCAAAAGTTGGAGGAAGAATATCCCATTACTTATCAAATTGGTCAAAGATTACTACAGACAAGTGGGTCCTGGATGTAGTAGCTAGAGGACACGCTTTAGAATTTGTAAAAATCCCTCCACATTCACCTCCAAAAGGTCCACCACCAGCTCACCTCAAGGAGCTTCTGTCCCAAATATGATTCGGAAAGGTGCAATCGAGAAGGTTCCTCAATTACAAAGAGGAAGAGGTTTCTATTCAAGGTTCTTCCTCATACAAAAGAGAGTGGTGCGCCATTCTCGACCTACGCGCCCTCAACAAATACCTCAAGAAGATGTCTTTCCGGATGTTAACACTTCAAGAAATCATCCAGCTTCTTTACCAAGGCGATCACATGGCTACCCTAGATCTTCAAGATGCCTACTTTCATGTGATCATTTTCCCCAGGCACAGGAATTCCTGAGGTTCAGAGTGGCTGGCAGGGACTTTCAATTCAAGGTTCTCCCGTTTGGACTTCGTTCAGCGCCCCGAGTATTCACAAAGGTATTAGCCCCAGTGGCGGCACATCTTCGCTTGGAAGACATTCAAATCTTCCCGTATTTAGACAATTGCCTTATCAAGGCCAGTTCTCTAGGAGCAGCAAGAGTACGTGTCCAAAGATGCCTCTTGCTCTTTCAGTCTCTGGGACTTTCAATCAATTTCGAGAAATGCCATCTTGTTCCATCACAAAGGATATTGTTTTTGGGGGCAACATTAGACACTCGCCTCACCCAAGCCTTTGTATCAAAAGAAAAACAACTCAAGATTTGCAAGATGGCCCTCAACTTACTTCAAAAAGTCATTCCTAGGGATGCTTTCATCCTGCATCCTCTCATAACCTACTGCCGTCTCCGGATGAGACCTTTCCAAGAAGAACTCAGTCTACAATGGGTTCAAGTGTCAGGGTCATTCGACGACCGAATCACCATAGCCCACAGAATAAAAGGCTTTTCTATTGTGGACCCGAAAAGAGAATCTGCAAAAAAGGGCATTCATTCCTAACGGAGATACCAAGTTACACCATCACCACGGACGCTTCCCTGGAAGGATGGGGGGGCACACCAACAGGGAATGACCGTCAATGGGAAATGGAATGCACATCAAAAGAAGTGGCACATCAACCTTCTAGAGTTGAGAGCAATTTTTCAGGCCCTCAAATCTTTTTGAACGGTAATACACGGATCCAGAGTTTTAATCCGAACAGACAATACAACAAGTATGCATTACTTGAACCAACAAGGGGGCACAAGATCGGCCCTTCTTTCTCAGAAGGCCCAGGAGATTTGGAGTTGGGCTCTAGATCACAGGATATATCAGTCAGCAACACACGTTCCGGGGATGTCCAATGTCCTCGCCGATTCTCTCAGCAGAGCAACAGCGACAAATCACGAATGGGAACTTCATCAGCCGACTCTGGACAGAGTTTTTCAGAAGTGGGGTCATCCCGACCTGGACCTATTTGCGACGAAGCAGAACCACACATGCCCATACTTTGCTAGTTGGATTCCCCACAAGGATTCATGCGGATAAGCACTTACAATGAATTGGTCTCAAATATTTGCATACGCTTTTCCGCCGATTCCTTTGGTTCCCAGGGTAATCCGGAAAATGAAACAGCAGCCATGTCTCCTCATCCTCATCGTGCCCAGGTGGCCTTGCCAGTATTGGTTCACTGAGCTCCTACGTCTCTCGGAGTGCAATCCCATACAACTTCGAGCACTACCAAATCTTATAACAATGCAGGAGGGTCAAATTTGTCATCCGGACCCAGCTTCCTTGAAATTAGCAGCTTGGCTTCTCAACACGTTGAATTCGCCCATCTAAATATCCCAGAGGATTGTAAAGAGGTTTTAGCCAACGCTCGAGCGCCTGCTACTATTAAGACTTACAAGTTTAAATGGAAAAGGTTTTGTGCCTGGTGTCTCGCGGCCAACTTGCATTCACTCCATGCGAACCTAGAACGAATCTTACAGTTCTTTCTTCAATTGGCTAAGTCTGGCTTGTCTCATTCCACACTGATAGTGTTTTTAGCGGCCGTTTCCAGATGCCGTCAAGATGGCGCTAATTCTTTGTATTCCACTAGAATAATTCAGCAATTCTCCAAAGGCCTTTTTCGAATGTTCCCGCCTGATCGGCGTCCACCTCCTTCCTGGTACTTGAATGTGGTCTCTCTCAGCTACATGCATAAGGTTCCATCCGACTTTCACCTTAATGAGCCGGTCCTTTTAAAGACATTCTTTCCTAATCCACAAACGAGAGCGGAGAAGGCCTTGCATTCCCTGGACATCAGGAGATGTCTTAAATTTTACCTCCAACGAACTGCTACATTGCGTAAAACAGATCAGCTCTTTATAGCATACGGAAGGATACGCCAAGGATACGCTGTATCTAAGCAAACGTTAGCCCGTTGGGTGTCCTCAGCAATTAGTCTGTCACCAACGAGCAGGAAGACCATTGCAGTCATTGCCAAGAGCGCATTCTACGAGAGCGGTTTCCTCAACAGCGCTCTTCGCTGGAGTGCCTCTTCATCATATCTGCAGAGCGGCAACCTGGACCAGCACGCATACCTTCACCAAGCACTATTGCTTGGATGCTGCCAACGATGCAGATACTTCCGTGGGATCGGCGGTGCTTCACAATCTTTTTAAATAAGGTGAGCCTCGGTTCTCCCTCCTCCTCTATGCTCTTCTAGACGCTTATGTTTCATGTAATATTGTTTGCAAAATGTACATATGCAACGGGAATGCAAAAAAGCGTCTATGAGCAGGATGGTGTGTACTGCTATTTACTCTGATTCAGGCATGTGAATCTATGAAAGACATCCCAATACTGGAGAAGAACAATAGTTACTTACCTGTTATCTGTGGTTCTCCAGTATTGGTGTCTTTCATAGATTCACATGCACCCTCCCACCTCCCCTCAGAGGCGCCTCAGGAAATATTACTTTCACCCCTGTGCGAGAAAATCTGAGAGCCTGAGTCTCTGGGGAGAGCATTCTAGTGGGTGCTGGTGCCAGATTGACTGTAGTTTGGTCTATACAAAATGACTAGGATAGTCATGAGTGTGGAAGTTTTTTCTATTGTAGCTTAGGGCTACTTTACTTCCTGGTTGGTATTACCAAGGGTTTTAGTTTTCTTATATACAAATTATTGCTTTTTTATGTATCGTGGGACTCCGACGACGGGGAATGATTCAGGCATGTGAATCTATGAAAGACACCAGTACTGGAGAACCACAGATTACAGGTAAGTAACTATTGTTCATACAAAGCATTGTTATTTACAATAGTAATAGCTTTAAAAAAGCAGTAAAACTCACCATTTATACCAACAGAAAGGGCGCTTTAGATATACTGGGTGAAAGAGCAAACACCCAGAGTGGCGCAGATGAAAGCACCTCAAAATGCACCTGCTGTAGATCTATGCATTTTAACCTGCTAATGACATGTTCAAATTCTATTGAGAAAGCTCCGTGGGTTAACTTATCACTACAGAGATATCTGTCGCCACTTTATGCGTCTCAGGTGCTAGTTAGCTCTACGTCCTTCCACGGTGATAAAATATGTACCATTGAACCGGTTTAATATTAAACTTGCTATTTAAAGGACCTAATTTACTGTTCTTTCGCAGTAAGCAAGTTTTTTACAAATTGACTAAATTGTGTTTTGCTGGAGAGATATCCCTTTTGGTGGCGTGTTCACACGCATGGGTCATGACTATTTTCAACCCCACCCTATAAGAGGGCATGGCACCCAAGAGACAAAAGCCCCCCGGGTAAGGCTAAAATCTAAGCATGGATAGTCACATCCATATCTTTCTGGGATTTGCAATGCTGCGTGAGCCCATGCTCCCTCGCAGGATTCTTAACTCTAGTGTGGGTTCGAACCACGAATTCTGCTAGGGAGCCAGGCACATCATGTGACCCTGGGCAAATCACCTGGTGCATGAAACCTGTTGCTGCCCATAACATGTGTAGCTGTAAAAGGCACATTAACCCCTTGCCTTAGGTTGTCTTTGTCGCTTTATAACAGAGGTGTATTGTTAACCCCTCCAAGGTGCTCATTTTATCGACCTTGGAGTGATGAAAGGCTGAGTCGATCCGCTGCATTCGTACTTGTGAATTAGAAAGTACTTTAGTCCTCACCTTGTCCATCCCCGAGGACTCCTCAGTACACATCCCAGAGCAACTTAAACAGCCCTGTGAGTGCCGAGGGAAGGGGGAGGTACACATGTACAATCAAACCATTTCCCACCTGGATTCACAGAACAAAACGACTCGCACGTCTTCAGAATCTAAAAACTAAGCTCTTGCCAAGCCTCGCTCAGTAAGTAACGTAACACTCAGTGGCATGTGCCCACAACTCCCCTATCTTGGAGTTGCACGGCCCAGAGGCAGAGCACCATACCAATATTTAAGCAGAGTTAACCCACATCCTACCATCCAAGACCATCTCTGAGGTGTCACAACTCTAGTTATATCTGTCCCATATGCGTCGTGTCTCATAAAGCGCCTCGAAGCTGGGCACACCTCAGTGGGACATGGAAGTGCTGTAGCGATACCACACACCAGCACAGCTACTCTATCAACTCCCTGTGACTGGCTGACACCCCGTGTCAGCGGCTGGACCTCCGACACCTGCTGCGGAAGCATCCGAGCGTGGGAGGAAGGCCAGCCAGGGCTCTCAGAATGAGGCTGCTTGCACCCTGTGCAGGCTCTCTGGGCCTGCTGCTGGAGAAAGGTCCCAGGGAGACCCTTAGGGCTTGCTTACGGGGGATCTTGGTGTGGCCATGGCTAGAGGAACCCTGTGATCTGCGTGGGTCGCTCTGTAGGGGGTGTGGCCTCAGGCCACCCCGGGGGATCAAAACCCAATTACATTAATGTGTTTTATAGAAGGGGCTGCGTGCGCATCCAGTTTGATATTCAAGTTGATGAATGGTCTCTGGATGAAGCCACTCGGAGAGGGAAAACCTGGACTGGATCACCCCATCCCCTGGAAAGGATTCTGCGCGAAGGTTTACCTGCCGAATGCATGCATGCATGCATGTGCCCAGGGAGGGAAGCCAAAAAGGCCTGAAACTTCAAGGGTTAAGGCAGGGAACACAAAAGGGGGTCGCGGGCGGTGTTGGTGACGCGGGTTCGCAGGGCGGCCTGGATCAAATAGGTGGGGTACTGCAGGTTTAGCACACACCATCTTTGTGGAAGCTGCTAAATGGCGAACAGAGTCTCCCGAGAAAGGCTTTGAAGGATGTTTTCAGGGGTGATTGACAAGCCGGCTTTAATTGCTGCTCATTGATGTTTTAATTAAGAGATAAAGGTGCAGTAGCTTTCAAGCCTTCTGTCACATTATATGCAGCTTGGCCGAAAATCCATGCAGTGAAACTGTCAATTAGCTTTGTATTAAAATACGGGGAAAAAGTTCGGCTCTACCGAAGAGAAAATAAAACGAAGCAACGCAAAAACTTTTCGTTTAATTCCTCAGATTTACCTGGATTTATGACATTGCTGCGCAATAAAACGAATCCCGAAAGGTAAATCAGGTCCCTTCAGTTCTTAATGTATTGTTTCAGTTAACCAAAGGCATTCATATTGTTTTTTTTAGAAGAGGCAGGCTTCCCGAAAATATAACAAGAACGCGATGAGAAAAGATAAAGGATAGAACAATTATCTACATAATCAGACCAGCGCATTGGGCCTTGAAACAGGATACTAAACATGGAGGACGAGATTCCTGAGGATTGAGTCCAGCACTGACAGTCTACTCATGGGGCTGGTAACCGGCTGACGAGGTGAGTGGGGTCTTCACTGCCCATCACTTCATCCAGTTCCTTCCGCACTCGCGCTGTGATCGCCTCTCCAGTGCAGGCCTGCGCGTGATGGTTCATGCAATGGAAGCTCGTGGGGAGGGAGAGCCTAGAGATTTCTGCCCCTCGCAGGCGCCATCCAGGGGCGAGCAGATGGGTGGGGCAGGCCTGTGTGCTCAAAGGATGGGCAGGCCGCTCGGACCTGCCTCGAACTGCGCCGAGGACCGGTGTAAATGCACCCAGGCTGCCCAGGGCAGAGCGAGGGCACGCAGAGAGTGTCACGAGATGCACAAGGCTGTCGTGGCATATTGTGCGTGTAGGAGGTGCCGGACTGTGCAGCGGCGCGTGTGGGTGTCACACTTGGCTCATAGAGATTTTGAACGGTGGGCGACTGCCCACAGATTTCTTAGTCATCCTGTTGCTTTTGACAATGGGGTTGTTTTGCTGTGGTTTGGTCCTGTTTTGAGTCAATATCCACCTCCCTGAACAGAAGCACCATGACACCTCGAAAGGCGCATGGTACCGTCCAGTGCATTCCTGGCGACAGCTGCACTGCTCTTGTCACTGGTGAAGAAACGATACAGAGGTTAAAGTTGGTCAGAGGCTCAGCGGTAACTCAGATACTCGAGTGTTTTATTCTCATGATGTCATCTGGGTACAGAGCCAGACTTTCCCATTACCTGTTCTCCTCTTCCGCACGAAGTTAACTTGAGTCGGCAGAGAAGATGTGCCGTCTGATTTCAGGATGATTTAACTCGAGGGCCACATTTTGTAGCCTCCCTCCCGATTCGCCATGTGACTGCTCGCGTAGACGTTTCGCTTTGTCTGCCGTTCCACTTGGACGGACTCGGCCTGACTTCCTGCTGGGGTAAAAGGTTTATTATCTTCTTTATGGGGCCATCTGTTTGGACCTGTAAAGAAGATAAACCTTTTACGCCAGCAGGAAGTCAAGTCAGTCCGTCCAAGTGGGACGGACAAAAAAGAAAAGCGTACGTCAGAGGACGCTCTATCCCAATGGCTGGCCACCGTTTAGCATGAACGGTGATGCCGGCCAATGGGAAAGAGGGGCGGGGCTTAAAGCCCGCTAGTGAATCTCACTTTAAATCATAAAATCTCGCGAGGGAGACTGCGCATGTGCGCAGTCGACTTCACGAGACCTAAAAATTAATACAGTAGTACTTTTTTAATTTTTAGCATGTGACTCATATTTTTCAGTGGAAGCGTATTTTTTCAAATCTTTATTTTTATGGCCTATGATTGAATTGCAAGACAACACTTGTCAGAGGACATTTGTGGGGATATTTTATAGTCACTGGGTTCCTCCGTTGTCTTAAAGGTAATTCCTCCAAAATGGACTACCACACCTTGTCTGTCTTATGAAATATCCCATTCTTTGATACCTTTGTCACGAGTTGTCCTACTGATACATGAGTGACAAAGAGGGGGGTTTGCCTCAGAACTCTGCTTGGTGAGATGAGAGAGTATGTATTTCACACTTTCAATGAATCGTTTCCGTCTGAGGATGTGAAGTGGGATCTTTAGTCCTCTGACCAAGTACTAACAAGGCTCCCCCGTCCTCGCCCCCCCACCCCCCCAGGTTTGACCTTGGTTTATCTACATCTGCTCTAGGTTGACGTCAAAACACTTGACTTAGTATTATTCTAGACACATTGAGAACTTTGGAGCAGTCTCGGCCAGTGCTTAGACATCAGTCGACATCTAGCTCTCTCCGCATTGACCTCCACCAGTTAGTGTCTCCTTCACTGTTAAGACTACACGTTAGAATGTTGAGCTACAAATCATGATGCACACACCACTTTACCACTCAAACTACCAAAGCCTTAAGTGGAGGCTTTTATACCTATTCTGACATGAGGACTAATCAACCCATCACTGTGATTACCAATACAGCTGATTCACTACATTTTTCTTTCACTCCAGTTCCAGCAGAAAGGAGGTCTATTGCAAGAAATGGTGTAAGCCTAGAAGTGCTCAACATAGTGGCGGCTTGGATAAGTCCACATCCACCAGACCTAGGGAGGTGGCCTAGAGGGATGGATTGGTGCGCGACCCAGGAGAAAGCCCTGTACATGGCCACAGGCTGCGGCAAAAAGTATCGTAGAGTGTGGGGTGGGAGTGCTTGGGTAATGTTGAGGGTTTTGAGTAACCTGCCTACAGATCTTGTCTGTGTATGCCTTTTGGGGTTCGTGATTGGGGGTTGCGTTGACTATGGGAATGTATTAGTCTTGCTGATTTCCGTGTATTTGCTGGTTTGTTTCACGTGTTCAAAACCAATACAAATTTAAATATCAAAACAAAAAAAGCCTAGAAGTGCTCAGAGCACTAGTCTGTAAAACCTAGACAAACTAGCAGGAAGGACAGTCCCTGCAGGTGGATCAGAGTTCATAGTTCCCATAGCTTGGAGGCTAGAGGGCCCAAGAGGATACATGTCCATTTGGAATACGTGCCCTGCAGCTACTCTTGACACACAAGACTTCTGACACAGCTCATCTATGGAATGGAGGGTGTTTTCTCAGACTCCCCTCCACTGTAACAAACCTGTGAGCTTCCATGAAGTTACTAGCTGCTGTGAAAAAAGATTAACCAAGACTATCCTATAGACCATTTAAACCTCTATTTTCAAAAATATCCAACCCATGCAGTCTTCCAGACTGATTATGCCCTCTGTTCTGATAGTCATCTAACTGCTGTTTCCTCCCCTCAAAAGTTATCTGCAGGCGTCAGACTGGATCTGGAAACATTTTGCAGCAGTGCCTCTGTGTGCCAGTAGGTAGCGCGGTGCTTCTCAGTTGCCGTTCAGGAAATGATGGGTGGAGCCTATATAGGTGCCACTGTTGTACGCTGATGTCTGTTCCTTTCTTTCTGCACCACCTGATGGGGATCCAAAGCTACCTCTTATCTCTTTGAGACCTTTATTACACTCACAAGTTAGTTTCCAAACAAAATGTCAATGTCACCTCCCAAGACTGGTTTAAAACCCTTTAAGGATTGTCTCAATCAGATATCTGTGACGGCTCCTTCATCAGGTTTGCCTGTGATATTCTGGATTGAGTGATGACTGCACACCGATGAACTGAAGGCCATACGGGACCAACTGGCTAAACTCTACCTCGCCAGCCAATCAGTAGACGACTACTCATCAATTGGTCCAAAGGTCAGTCTCTGTCATGTTCCCTGTCCAGATGCCACAAGAATCGATCGAGAGGTCAATGGTTGTTGCGCTCTAAATATTTGAGACATTCAAACAAAAAACATAAAAGATCCAAGTCTGACGCTTTTCCCCTTCCTGCCACCCTTGTACACCCGTGAAGGCACAAGGAAATCTCCATGCCTCTTGATCTCACTTCCAAGGTCTACTTCGTAGACCATCTTACAACTTTTCTCAGCATAAGAGTTTCTGTGGTAGACTGCGGTACTGAAGCAGATCCAAAGGTACTGCAAGGCCATGCTCAGATTCTTCACATCCCTTATGACTCCCTTTTGTGCACCTTTAGGCCTCGAGGAGTCGAGGGGTCTTTAATCTGTGATATTGCTAGCAGATTCATCATAGGCGCCAGCTGGACCCTTCGAAACGCAGCACTGTGCCTTCCCTGGCTCCTGTACCAACTCCACCATCTACACCGATTCTCAGACATGCCAATTGTGCTCTCTGAGTCGATAAATACCATGTCGACTGAGGCCATGCTCTGTTTTTATGGAACCACAACCTCGACCCCTTGCTGTCCCACCTCCACAAAGAAGATTCCATATATTACATTCCTGGTTTGTACAGATTCCGACAAAGATTGACGCAGGAGTTGAAATTACCCAAGCTTAACATGAAGAGTTGGTGTGATGATCTTCAGGAGGCCAGTGTCAGTGACCCCTCTCCGGAATTCTGCCCTTTTAACACCCATAGGTCCTGCCACTGAAACAAGTGCTTCCTTTTGCGTTGATCATGCGGAAGTCAGCTGAAGAGCTTCCCACCTCGGAGGTTGTTGGACTTGGCCCTTTCTTCAGGGTCATACCCAAACGTTTTTCCTTTGTCCTCCGCCTTTTGGTGAATTTGTTTTTATCGGTCTTAGTACTCTAGCACTGAATGGCAGCGGTAAAGTACACAAAGTGCTTGTGATTGCTCCCTAAAGCAAGTTTGATTGGCTTGTACCCAAGTAGAATATTTAATTTACATACAAGTCCTTAGTGAAGTAGCACCAGGGCCTGTACATGAAATGCTGCCCAGTGGATCTGCAGCACTGATTGTGTCACCTACTTAAGTGGCCCTTTAATCATGTATGGGGCCTGCCACTGTAGAGCCTGTGTGCAGGTTTAAACTGCTATGGCGGCCTGGCAAAATAAACCTTTTGCCAAGTCCAAACCTTCCTTTTTAGGTCTCGCGACCTGTCAATGCGCATGCGCATTGAGCGGAGCGAGACTATAGGGGCTTAAACAGACTTTAACTAACTGGCGATTTGATGCTGTGCCCGTGCGCTTTTAGGTCCATGCGCAAGCGCATTGACCTAAAATGCGCGTGCACAGCATCAAATCGCCAGCCATCTGTTCCCCAGCAGCTCTTTCCGCTCCACCCCACAAGCTTCCCCCAGCGTGCGCTCTGCCTGAGCCGCACTCCTCCCACACCTTTGAAGTGAAGCTTAGCTTCACTTCAAAGGCCCTTGCTGCTTCACACCCTCATGCCGCTCTCCCCGCTCCGCTCCCTCCCCTGCCCGCCGTGTCGCATTTCTCCTCCCCCCTCCACACAGCAATGCCCTCCGTCTTGTTTAGATTTCCCATCTCAAGTTTCAATCTCCAGCGTGGCAACATTAGAGCAGTGTTTTAGTGAGTATATTTTTCTAGCATTTTGCCACACATTAGGTTATTATTATTTGTAATCGCTAATGCTAACATTGGGGCTCTATCTCCATTGACTAAGATTCATTACTGCTATCGGTTGGAAATATAGTAGCAGGCTATTCCTTCACTTCCGGTTTGAGTAAGTGTTATAGATCGCCTGCATCATGACACGCTATGTTTAGAGCGCACGGTGCTACACGTTGGTTTTACTGTGTCACTGTTTTTTCGAATACAGTTGCATTTTCACTCCACCCTTTGCAATATAACACACGGGCATGGTTTGTGCCCACTTTATTTTATTTCATTTCACTCAATATACAGTGTTTACTCTTTTCACAAGTTTTTTGTGCACTTTCGCTAAACTAACACACTGTGTCTTTCTTTACTACTGTTATGAATTGACTTTTAGCTGGTACATCCGGTGTTATCTTTGACTCTTTTGTTTTGATTCAGCTAATGCCATTATAAATTACAATAACTTTAATTTAAGAATTAATTATAAAAAAATGTAAAAACCATTTTGATTTGTAATATCAATACATCGAAGTCACGTTAATACAACACATATTGCATTATAAATGCTATAGGTGTCACATTTGTGAAAGTTAAAACTATTGGCATTGTAAATGACAAAGCTATTAAATTCGCTATTTTCAAAACCAACACATAAATAAAAAATTTGTCATTTACAATACCAATAGCTCAAACTTTCCTAATGCGAGACCTATTGCATTGCTAATGCTTGTTAATACATGCAAGTCACCCCTGGGCAGCCCAGAGGGCAGGGTGCAGTGTATTTATGAAGTAGGAAATTAATTTTTAAGTTTTACATTTCTTAGTAGTGAAAAGCTATTACATGTATTTCTCACTACTGCAAGTCCCATTTCTCCCAAGGATAACATTGGACTTATCTTATTACATTTTATACGTGTAATTTCCACTCCAGTTTGTTTGCCGTCTCTGGAATCACATTTAAAAATCCAAACTTTTTTTTTATAACAGATTTTATTGGGTTTTCCAGAATTAAGATGTGCACATAATGTATATATACATCATTCAAAACACACGATGAAGTGACATGATACCTCGTTACGTGGTATGTATGTGTGCGTTACAGCTCTCATAAGTTGTAGTATCATGGATAGTGGTGTTTGGAAATCCAACAGTTTGCATCTGGATAATAAAAACTATTTTTAATAAGCAATCCTACTTGGTTAAGAACTATGGCATTAGCCCCCTCCCTCCCAACCAATGCTAAAGAGAAAAGGGGTGAGCTATCCTATTTGCGCTTTTTGCTATTGTAGAATGTATGTGTGGTAGTTCGCTGATACGTATTGCTTGGGGGGGATTGGGCATGAAAGTTTGATTATATCCATCTGGACTAAGATGTGTGATGGTGCCTGTACTTCAGTCCTGTACGGGATTAGAATTTGTATGTGAGCTAATGCGTGTCTCCCTGTGTCTCGGTTGCATCTTACTAGTGAAAGGGGTCCGACACTATTAGGCTGCAGCTATGCCCAATGCCTTGAAGGACTCCAAGAGGAGGTCCCAGTTCATGGTTATGGGCTTTTTCCTCAATCCGTGGTGTTCCTCTCTTGGCAGGGCTCCACTTTCTGCCAAACTCCACCTCTCCAACTCCTGCTTCCAGGTAAGCAGGGTAGGTGGGGCTGCCGATTTTGAGGTTTTCATCGTCTAGTTTTAAGGCGTTTTGCTAGTATGAGCGCGAAGTCTGCCAATTTTACCTGCACTTTCGGAAGTACAAACCCCATGAGACCGCTCTCTACTGTGTGCCACGTGTAGCCCCCAGCCACCTCCCGCAATGCCACTGCGATCCATGTTCAGTATGTGGAGAGGGTAGGGCAAGCCCCTAAGATTGGATCAGCATCCTGTTCCAGACACCATTGTCAAGTCGCTGCTACTGCAGGGAATATGGTATGTAACCTATGTGACGTGAGATATGCCTGCTGCATTATCATATATTGAACAAATTTGAATTGTGAGTTGCAGGAGACATGTTTTGGGTAGTGGAGCAGGGAGTTCAATTCTTTGTCTGACATGACACTGCCCCGTTTCCCATTTAGCCAGCAATGTCAACAGGGGTGAGGGTGAGTGCGCTCGTATGCCATGGTATTACCATCATGTTAGGTGTCTACCAGTGCCCATTAAGTGTATCAAGTGTACTAGCTTGTGTGTTGGCGATTCGGTATCGGCAGGGGTCCAGGGCCATTTGACATAAGATACTAGGCTAGCGTGTAGGAGAAACAGTGTCTGTGAGTCCTTGTTAATTTATAAAGTCAGCCTGATGGACCATGGACCCATCCCCAAAAAGTGTGCCTACAATGGTTCCTACCGCCTGTTCCCACATGGATAGCCTATGGTGAGTCCGTATCCCTGTGGGAGTAGGAAGTCCCAGGAGTGAAATGTTGGAGGCATATGGTGTAGTCTGTGGTGTTCACTTTAGAGACAATCTCCAATATACAAGCGCCACTCTTTGTAATAGTGGAGCCAGGGCTGGGGTGTGCACCCTGGGGCACAGCATTGTATGTAGCCTTCCTTGTGTTATCATACTAACAGTTTACACTATCTCCTGCATATTATGACACGCCAGGCAATAAGAGAGCCATTGCAGCTGGCTTGCCCGATCGTAAGCCTTGAAGTCCGGATCCCCCGTGCTCCTGGCCTCAGACGGCAGTTGTAGTTTTGTCTAGCTGGCTCTGTCTCCGCCCACGCTCCATATTAGGTCAGACAGTAACGTACTCAACGTTTTAAAAAAAATTGTTGGGATAACCACCGGTAAGTTGGTGAAGAAATAAAGGATGTGTGGGTGCTTTACCATTTTAGCCATAGTGGGGCGCCCCGCCACCGAGAGAGGGAGCGATGTCCAGAAGGCGATTTGAGACCGTAAAGAGGTGATTGCCCTCTGAAGGTTTCTGTCCAGAAGGTCCTGCTGGGTTCTATACACTTGGATCCCAGGTACTTGAATGTGCTGGGGGACATGGCCAACTCTGCTGTTCCAAAGTTGATTGTGAGCTGCTGGAATCCCTCTCTGAATGAGAATGCATGTGACTTATCAAAGTTAATGAATAGTCCCGAAATCGACTCAAATTGCGAGAAACTATAGGCCCTGATTACTAAGTTTCCATGAAGGTCTCTGGTGTACAGTATAATGTTATCAGTGTATTGAGACAACGCCTGTCTCATCGGAACCCCCAGCCCACGGTGTCTCGGTGCAACATATGGGCACTAAGGCTAACAAAGAGTACACGGGGAAGCGGGTACCCCCTGCCTTGTGCCAGGCAGTATATTGTAGGAGCGGGATAAAAGGAACCAGACGGCAGGCCAGCACTTTGCGTAGTGTTTTGTACTCCATGTTTAACAGCGACAGGGGCCTGTGTGTAGTAATGTCAGTGTGATCCCTGCCAGGGATTCAGTAGTGAAGTCACCAGGGCTTGCGCTGTAGAAGGGGGTAATGTACCTTCATCCAGGGAGGCGCGGTACAAGCGCCCCAGCCAGGGCACCAACTGTGTGGCAAAGGTGGCAAAAAACTCCACAGGCCCTCAATTCACCGGGATTTGTTGTGGGGAAGGTCCTTAATTTTTTTTTTTTTTTTAAAGTTTTATATAGCGCGAACAAGATCTTTGCAGATATCAGAGCGCTTTACAAAGCAGGGAATATAACAAGAGAGTGAGAAGCAGGTCATTCGGTATAGCGAAATTAAACGTAATAAGTGAAATGGGTAGGTACGTGGGGGAGCAAAGTAGAACAGGTACATCAGTAATGCAAGTATTACAGATAAATGTGTGCATAGATAATCAGGTAAGTCAATAATACAAGTGAGACACATAGTCGTAGAGTTCGAGCCAAATAATACAGATCGGTGTAGAGTCTTTACAGATCCACGTTAATAGGTTAGGTGTATTTGGCCATAAGAATAGCTTTTACTTCTTTCTTAAAAAGTGTGATGGAGGAGATGAGCCTGGTTTCAGGAGGAAGTGAGTTCCAGATCCTGGGTGCCATTCCTGAGAAAGAGCGTTTATAAGTTTTTTCCTTCCGGAATCTTCGGGGTTTTAGCAGAAGATTGTTTGTGCCTCTAGTGTTTCTAGAGCCGCCAGAGATTGACAGCTTCTGAGTGAGGTATCCGGGAGAGCTCAGGTGTACAGCCTTGTGTGTCATGCAGGCGATTTTCAGGTGTATTCTGGCTTCAAAAGGCAGCCAGTTCAAGGATTTCAAGTCAGGGGAGATATGCGAGTGTTTTTTTGACCCAGTGATGAGTCTCGCTGCAGCGTTTAGAGAAGCTCTTAGGGGTGCAGTGGTGGTTAACGGGAGACCGCAGAGGGCGATGCTGCCGTATTCAATTCGCGGGATTACTAGTGCTTGTACTGCAGTTTGAAACTCTTTGGCTGGTAGGAAGGGTTTGAGTTTCCTCAGGGTATTGATTTGGAAGTTCGCTCCCTTAGTAGCTTGCTGATATGATGCTGCATGTTGAGATTGGGGTCGAGAGTTATGCCTAGGGATTTTGCTGAATCCACTATGGTGGGTTGGACATTGAGTGCAGTTAGTTGTTTAAGCCAGGTTTGAGTGGTAGAGATCTTCGCGGGAGGTGAGATCAGAAGGAATTCTGTTTTCAGAGCATTGAGTTTGAGGTGATTATCAGCAAGCCAGGATTGGGTGCTTCTGATCGTTGAGTTCAGGAGTACAATGTCATTAGGGGATTGTAATTTGAGATATAGTTGGGTGTCATCTGTGTACATGTGAAAAAGTACATTGGATGCTTGTAGCAAGGTGGTGAGAGGTTCCATAACTAGGTTGAACAAGGTTGGTGATAGGGAGGATCCTTGGGGGACGCCTAACGAAACAGGTATTGGCGAGGACATCAGGTTGTTACTCTTGAATTTCTGCGACCTGTTATGTAAAAAGGAGGTGAACCACTTGAGCACAGTCCCAGATAGACCCATTCTTGTGTTCAAAAGATCGAGTAGATTCTCATGTTTGACAGTGTCGAATGCTGAAGAGAGATCAAGAAGGATGAGGAGGCAGGTATCATTTTGATCTAGGATTTGAAGGGCGTCGTCAATTATGTGGGTCATCGCAGTTTCAGTACTGTGTCCAGCTCGGAAGCCTGATTGATGAGGGTTGAGGAGATCAAACTGATCAATGTGTTTAGTCAGTTGTAGTTGTGCGCATTTTTCCAATAGTTTGGCGAGAGTGGGAATATTGGTAATGGGGCGGTAGTTGTTTAGGTCGGATGGGTCGGCAGTAGGTTTCTTTAGCAAAGGTGTGACTTGCCCAACTTTGAGGGAGTCGGGGATTGTTCCTTCTTGGAGCGAGCTGTTGATAATTTTAGTCCAGAGTGGAAGGAGCAATGGGGCGAAATCTTTGACAGCGTTAGCAGGGAAGGGGATCCGTGAGGTGATTGGAAGGTTTCACGGTGCTGAGCAGTTTGCCTATTTCTTCTTCGGAGTAGGTTTCAAAGGATGACCATGTTGCATTGTTTATAGGTTCGGTGGGTGTTATGCAGTTGGGTGTGGTGTAGAGGCTTGCGTCAGTGCGGAGATCACTCTTTATGTTGTCAGTTTTTTGGGTAAAGAAAGCGGCGAACACTTCACAAGAGGGTGCTTCGCACAAGGTACTGAGAGGTTGGGGTTGTTCCTTGGCTTGAGTTCTGATTAGCTCAAACAGTTTTCTTGGACGGTTTTTTGCTTGGTCGAGCTGGAGGCTGAAGAAATTTGCTTTTGAGCGCTTTATTTTCCTGAAGTAGGCGTTTCTCTTTTTCTTCAGGGTTTTCAGGTGCAGTGCAGAGGGAGCTGTTCTCCATGTGCGCGCTGCCATTCGCATGGCTCGTCTATCTTCATTGAGACTCCCGTCGTACCATGGATTGGAGATTTTAGCGGAGACTCTTTTTAGTTGCATGGGAGCAGCCTCATTAATTATTGAGGTCATGGCGTTGAGATAGTGGTCAGTTAAGGATTGGATGTCTGTAGCGCCCGTAGGAGGGAGCAGGAGGTCGCGGCTGTTCGGGGGTAGGGAGTATGGGTTTAGTTTTTTCAGGTCTCTTTTCCAAACTTTAGGTCTGGAGGATTGAACCGTGTTGTTTGACTTTTTCATTGATGTGAAATGTGACAATATGATGGTCTGACCAGTCACAGGGTTGGATAGACTCAAGTTGAATAGCGTCCTCTTTGGCGATGATAAGGTCGAGGATAGAACCTTTCTTGTGGGTCGGGCTGTTGCATAATTGTGTGAGGTCCAGGGCGTTGAGGAAGCTTTTAAGGCTATTTACCACCGCATCATTGTGATCGTTCCAGTGGAGGTTGAAGTCACCAAGGTATATTTGGGTGAGCTGTCGTCCGGCGTTGGTTGAGATCATGTCCATGATTTGTTGGGCGAATGTGAGGTTGTCTCTGGGTGGGTGGTAAATGCCGTGGAGAGAGCATATCGGTTTGCCATCACTGATAATATCGAGGCAGATGTATTCGTAGGAATTTGGGGAGGGTAGGGAAGGTACGGAGACTTTCATAACAGAAAGGCTGTTCCTGTATATGCATGCGATTCCACCACCTATCTTGCCAGACCTGTCAAGCCTAATGATGTGGTAGTTGGGGGGGGGGGGGGGGGGTACCAGAATGTCCATTATAGGTGTGGAAGATTCGGTTAGCCAGGTTTCAGTCAAGATGATTGTCAAGGTCCAATGTTAGGATGAGATCAGCGATGGCGGCGGAGTGTCTAGAAGCCGATCTGCAGTTTAGGAGTGTGCATTTGAGACGGGGTGTGTCAGGGGAGGTAGAGGGTACTAGAGAGAGGGGGACTTTTCTAAGGTTACTCGGAACGGAGATTCTGTTTAGTGTGGAGGGTCTACGGGGATTTGAGTGTATCGTGAGAATGGGGAGGTGCGAGGCGGTTGTGTTTAGGGGAGCGGGGTCGTAGGAGCGGAGGAGGGTGAGTGTCGAGATCCGAAAGAGGGTTGCATGTGCGACGGGGGCGGTTGTTGCGATTGTGGGCAGGGATCGCGGTCCAGAGTGGGCGGCGGGTGCGGTTGTTGAGATTGAGGGCATGGATCGCTGTCCTGTGTGAGGGATGTAGCTTGGGCGTGTCATCAGGACGGGTGGAGAGCAAGTTGAGAGGGGGCGTGGTGGTGAGTGAGGTGACTCTAAATGGTGTGATGTGTAGCTCTTTGATGGTGTGAATGTCTTCTTTGATGGTGTGAATGTCTTCTTTGAGTTGGAGGAGGGAGGACATAATCTTGTCCAGCGTGGGATAAGTGTTCGTGCTGGGGGTGGAAGTCATGGGTGAGTGTCTGACCTGGAAGTTATCGTGCGGGTGGGGGGGTGGGTTGGTGTTCATGCAGGGCTCCGTGGTGTAGGCGTACGGGTTGGTGTTGGGGAGGAGAGAGGGTATGGGGGCGATGGGAGTGGATGAAGTACGGAGGAGGTTGGTGGCGTAGAGGAGGGAATTCGTGGCAGGCGGAGAGAGCGGGGTGGAAATGGGGTTGGGGATGGTCCTGGTGGTGTGCTCTGCGTGGTTAGTTAGCGGATGGTAGTGGGGACTGAGAGAGGGGGGGACAAAGGGTGGGATTTGTCGTTATGCGTGTCGTTCTGGTGCTGATCTAGGTTGGAGGGGTTGTAGGTGGAAGTTGTGATGTCCGGGGAGGGGGGAATGGGAGTGGTATGTGTGGGGGTCCAAGGGTTGGTGTTAGAGGGGCGGCTAGTGTGAGGGGGAGAGATTTGTGGCTGTGATTGAGGAATGTGGGGTGGTAACAGCAGGTGGGTGATTGACTCGGGTGCTGGGGGTAGAGGTGAGGTGCGTGTCGTTCTGATGCTGTGCCAGGTTAGAGGGGTTGTGGGAGGGGTCTGTGAAGTCATGAGTGATAGTGCGGGAGGAGTTATGGGTGGAGGTCCGAGGCTTGGAGAGGTGCTCTTTGAACTTGGGGAACAGGTTGTCTAATAGTTCCAGGTTCTTGTCTGTGGATTGAATTAGGATAATCCCGTTATTGTAGATAGTAATGGTGGTTCTGCCAGGGAAGAGTTGGGATGGTGTGATGGAGAGAGTTAGGCCATGAGCGGTTTTCCTGGTGGTGGAGACGGTGAGTAGGGTGAGGAACGCTTTTCTCCATTGAGCTCTGCGTGAGGTGTGGAAGATGATATCAATGTTCAGGGCTCCATTGACCGGTGAGAAGTAGGTGTCGGCAAAGGGGGTTTCAGGGTGGGATCTCAGGAAGTTGTGTTTAAAGCGTTTAGCGGCTTTTCTGGTGAGAGTGGATGGGTAGTTGATTCTATATGTATGCTTGCCGATGAGATCCATGTTGGGATGGCTGTATAGGTGGGTATGGGAGGAAGAACGCTAAAAGTACACATGTGCAAAAACAACTGTCAACCGTCGGTTACGTGGCACAAAGAGGCTTCCGAAATATCAGTCGCTGTGATTGGCACCAGAGTGCTCGCCCATCCGCCTGCGTCACCCGCGGCAGCTGGATAGCTTCTAAAAAATCATTATCGCCTGTGTTTCTGCCACTTGGGGGCCGTGTATAGGTGTTTGTAATACTCATGGAAAGCCCTATTCACTCCTTTTTGCGAATCTACGTGAGCACGCAGTGGGGTACTGATTTTGAGTATGGGCAAGGGGGGGGGGGCGCATCTCGACTTATATGAGCAAGCATGGAGGCTGATCTGTCCGCTCGCCCATCCGCCTGTGTCACCTGCGGCAGCTGGATAGCTTCTAAAAAATCAGTATCGCCTGTGTTTCTGCCACTTGGGGGGCCGTGTATAGGTGTTTATAATACTCATGGAAAGCACTGTTCACTCCTTTTTGCGTGTCTACGTGAGCACGTAGTGGGGTATTGATTTTGAGTATGGGCAAGGGGGGGCATCTCGACTTATACGAGCAAGAATGGAACCTGATCTGTCCACTTCTGCATGTACCTTCTAAGTATATGCATGATAATCCACCACCCGGAGACGCTCGAGCAGATCTGCGTGTTCCACTCTTGCATGTTGCATCTCAGTTAGTGGCTCCACGCTAGCTGCTGTCATGCTCCAGTGTGCCCAGGCTTTCTTCCACCCTCTTCGCTAATTCCCCCCCCCTTGCCCTTTTGCTACTACCTTTAAGGACTCCCACTCTATTAGGGGCGAGGTGGCTGTTTTCGTATTAATTGTAAAATGTGTAAATAGTGGTGGCCATATGGGAATAGAAGACTGCATCCTCCAATAGAAGGGGGTTTAGCTTCCAAGTCGGGACTGGTGTGGGCACACATCCCAAAGCCATGGTGAGCTCATAAGAATTCTGGTCTGATAGCGTCTTTCCCAGGTAAATAGTGAGTTACTTGGGTCAGCCATACAGGGGAACATAATATATGGTCAATCCATGTATGTAGTGAATGCATTGAGTAGTAAAATGAAAATTCACGCATTCCTGCATTCTTACTGTGCCATGCATCTGCTAGCGAACAACCCTGAACCCCGGATAGGAGGGCATTAGCCTGCCGTACTGCCCCAGCGCTTGGTAAGGGGTCTGTGAGCGGTCCAGGTGTGTGACCAGTACTGCATTATAGTCGCCACTGTGTATCCATAGGTACATAATTGTCTACCAGCGCTGCAGTGACTCAAATCAGGAAGGCATCCTGTTCTGTATTTGATACGTAGAGGCTACCTAGCACTACCGGTGTACCATCCAGTCTGCCCCGGATTAGTGTGCACCTACCAATAATGCCTATTTGTGTTTCTAGTGCCTTAAAAGTAACTCCCACTTTCATCCACACTTCTGTTCCCCTTGCAAACAGAGTATGAGGTGTGTGTTATCTGTCCTCGAAATTTCTTCCGGAGCATGTGGGCCTCGGGGGATGTCGGGTGCGACTCTTGTAGAAATACACTATTTGTGACTTTGGCCTGCACAGTTGGGCATAAATTCCCTGACGTTAATGGACTGAGCCCCTCCTTTTAACATTCCAGGTTGTTAAATTATAGTGATGTATCCTACTCATGTGCAATACACGATATGGGTAGTGTTTACACATGCATCCAATCGGGTCACATGTGTAAGAGTAAATATGGAAGGCTTTCACATCTTGCATCCCCTGCAAATGAACGTCAGATTTCCCCAATACTCAGTCCAACTCGAAAACTGTGTTTCAACCAAACATACATTGTAACTTAACTTTAGAGATCTATGTGCCTGTGGTGTCAGAACAGATGCAGTGACCAACTGGATCCTCTTATATGGCCTGAGGATGTATCCAATGCTGAGGCGTTCCTTGGGCCCGAGGCCCACCTCCCCCACCACCCACCAGATCTAAGTGTGCTGAACAGGATGAGATCTGCCCCATGTGTCCTCTAAGTGAAAAGACTGTAAAGCATATTTGTATAGCGTGTCATAGTCGCCGGAGCATTAAAGGAACCCAGCAAGTAAACCAGCCATTTATGATACGTCCTGTAGATTATTATTGAGGAAATAAGGAAAAATTTGTATTTGTTATCATTCAGTCCCCCAGCACGATCAGCATTCCAGTGTTATTTTCAACTGAGCAGTTCATGAACTGTGGGGTTATGGTCGGGAATTGCGCCAGGTTGTTCACAGAACCCGTATGAGTCGTGCTGTCCGATGATGTTTCATCATCCGGTAGTGTCCCCATCTCATGCAGTGTGGCCGTAGACTGAAGCGCTGCTTGCGGCCCTCCAGCATCTGTTCCGGAGTGGGTAGCAAATCCCTGTCCCAACAGTTCTGTGCCATGCGCTGCTGTTTACCACGCCTTCACTGTCTGAGCTTGTCAAGAATGGCTAGAGAAAGTAGTGTCCTCAATCCAGGTCCACGCCGCCTCCGGGCCATCAAAGAAATTGCTTGTGTGCTCTTATATGATTTTGCGGCGAGCTGGATACAGGAGGCCATACTTAAGTTTGAGCGTCTGAAAGTGTTTCTTGACTCCTTGGTAGGAGGCCTGCTGTTGATGGACATTTATTGTGTAGTCTGTAAATAGAGAGATACTGGCATTTTCATGTTGGATTGGTGCTTTTTCCCGTGCCTTGCACATGAAGGTGTCCCGGTCTTTATAAGGATCTGGGCCACTAATGGCTGGGGTGGTGCCCGTGTCCACCCTCTGATGGGAACTGTGCGCGCCCCCTCAACGCTAAACATCTCAGTGAGGCCTTCTGGGGCGCCCACTGTTTACAGCCAGTGTTCTATAAATTGAGTGGAATTAATTCCTTCACAATTTTCAGGCAGGCCAATTATCCTCACAGTGTACCTTCGTACGTGCCCTTTACTGTCTTCGACCCGTTCCTGCAGCTCCCCGACCTGATTCTGAAGCCAGGCGGCGCCTCAATCAGTTCTTTACACCATGGAGCAATGTCAGTCATTGTATTTTAATTTACTGTGTCTGCTCTTTTTTAGGGCTCGCGACGGAGCTCCGAGATCCTAATGTTATTAGGGCTCGGGGGCGGAGCTCCGAGATCCTAATGTTAAAGAAAAAAAAAAAAGTTTCTTTAGGGCTCGGGAAAGACACATTCCTTAGTGCGCAAGTTTTTTTTTTTTATTATCTGAATTGTGATTGGTCCTCGCGGTGATGTATTGTTAGTAGTCTTGATGCGATTGGGCAGATGTAATTGTCGGGCGCCATTTTGGGCATTTTCTCTGCGGTTACGTGCTCGGCAGTGCATTAATTTTAATTAGGAGCTGTCAGGGTGGCCGTGTAATGCATTCCAGATGGTGTGCGCGCGTTCACCATAGAGCAGTGCGTTTGTCGGGCGCGCGTCCTCCTCACGTGCACACAGGCATAGCGAATCAGTGGCATTTTACTCCCTCCCCATACACACCCTTCCCCCACCCGCCACCCCAGCCGTGAGTCAGAGTTGAAGCCGGGACTGGTGCACACAGCTGGAGAGGGCTGGCCGGAGAGGTGTGGGCAGGGCGGGCCCAGACGTCCCGGAGGCGGGCTCAGCTCTCTGCACTCTCCCTCGGTATTAAAGCCCCGTCGACTGCTCCCCACTCACTCCGACTGCTGCCGCCGCCCCTGTCTGCTCATGTAAAAACCGCGCTGCCTCCCCTCCCTGGAGCTTGTGGGCATCTCTAAGCGCATTGAAGCCGCGTTTAAAAAATGTTGCCACTCGGTTAGCGGTACTCGCTGCATGCCCACTGCAAGCCACTTCTGATCTTTGCCGCCAGGGGGGCTCTAGGACAGTAATGTACGAAGGTACTTGAGTCTAACTGCATGGCTGCTGCAGCCCACCTATACCCCTGTCGCTAAGGGGCCTCTCGACCATTACACTAGAGTGCTTGCGCAGGTCTCACCGCAGCCCACCCGCGCCGCCAGGGGCCCTGTCTGATGTCGCAGTCAGGGCTCCTCCTGTTTGGCTGCAGGACATACCCACAGCAAGCCATCCTCGCCCCTGGCTGCGAAGGGGTGGGGTGAGTCTTGGAACGTCTGCTGGATGAGTGTGTGTGTGCCCTTCCGCTGCAGCCCGCCCTGCCACCTCCTGATCTGCACACCACCTCGCAGAGAGACACCCTTCCCCCATTGAACTCTTTCCCGCTTACTTTTTTTGTTCGCTTATTACGAATGTGTACTTGGATGAAGGCACCTTTTATTCTGTACATTGATGCAGACCTCACACGTCGTTCACCACAAACCTGCTCCGCTCTCCTACTGCGCACGGCCATCTCCACAGAAATACACTGCACGCCCTTGTATATACTGCACGGCTCGTCCCCACGTACACTCTGGATGAATGAATGAATGATGAGACGTGCAAACAGGGAACCTGTCGGAGCGAATGTACTTTGTGTACTGTTTATCAGTTTTCGCTAACCCTTGCAACCGTGACGTGGACGGTGATACAGCTCGTTTTCACTTTGGCCTTTCCTCGTTCCACACGGACCAATCTCTTTGCGAATGAGACATTGATGGCGTTGGGGGGCAGGTTATTCTTACTGGCTAAGTGCATGTTTTACGTGACCCCAAAATATTCACTCTTTTAATTAATTTGAACTGAAAGTTTAATTTTGACCAGCATTTTAAGACCTGGAATATTATACTGACTGGTAGCGGGCATGGAGTGCTGTAGAGGCAAGGGGTCGGGCATGGAGTATTGTGCCAGGGAGGGGCCGGGTATGGAGTGCTGTGCCAGGGAGGGGCCGGCATGGAGTGCTGTGCCAGGGAGTGGCAGTGGAGTGCTGTGCCAGGGAGGGGCCGGGCATGGAGTGCTGTGCCAGGGAGGGGCCGGGCATGGAGTGCTGTGCCAGGGAGGGGCCGGGCATGCTGTGCCAGGGAGGGGCCGGGCATGCAGTGCTGTGCCAGGGAGGGGCCGGGCATGCAGTGCTGTGCCAGGGAGGGGCCGGGCGTGGAGTGCTGTGCCAGGGAGTGGCAGTGGAGTGCTGTGCCAGGGAGTGGCAGTGGAGTGCTGTGCCAGGGAGTGGCAGTGGAGTGCTGTGCCAGGGAGTGGCAGTGGAGTGCTGTGCCAGGGAGTGGTCGGGCATGGAGTGCTGTGCCAGGGAGTGGTCGGGCATGGAGTGCTGTGCCAAGGAGGGGCTGGGCATGGAGTGCTGTGCCAGGGAGTGGCCGGGCACACAGTGAGTGCAGAGTGACGGTGAGTGCAGAGTGACGGTGAGTGCAGAGTGACGGTGAGTGCAGAGTGTAAGGGTGCACATTGTGTGAGTGTGCAGAATGAGTGTGCAGGATAAACAGTGGACATTGGGAGTGTGCGGGTGAGCAGTGTGTGAATGTGTAGGGGCAGTGTGTGAGTGTGCAGAAAATACCACACACACACACCACACACACATAACGCACACACAAACCACACACCTCAGTCTCTCAACACCCCACACTCGTCACCACTCACCCCCACACACTCACCCCCACACACTCACCCCCACACACTCACCCCCACACACTCACCCCCACACACTCACCCCCACACACTCACCCCCACACACTCACCCCCACACAGAAAAGAAAACACACAACACACCCCCAGCCGTCAATGAATGCTTTCACCATGCACAAACACCAACAACCATCAGCCAACTGTGCACGCTTTTACCAAACACACACCTACCAGCCGTCAGTGCACCCTTCCACCAGGCACACACACCTCCAGCCGGCAGTGCACTTTTCCACCAAGCAATCGCAGTATGGTACACTTTACTTTTAAACATATTCATATAAAGCACAGCATGCCACCATTGGTAAAATTACAATTCAACCAACATAATTCCACTACACACCACATGCACAGACTCCATTCACATGGCGAAAAGACATTGCCATTTACAATGGCATTAGCTCAAACTCAAATAAATCCGAGCCCGATTGCATTTCTAATGCTTGTTATGGTCTGCCTTGAGAAGCGCCACATCAGTGGTAAGGGTCCCCAGCTGCTGCTCCAGGACCGCCCGGGACTCCCTGATCTCAGAGTATAAGGTTTAGATTGTCATGGGAGGGGTCCTCCGCAGTAGGGTGGCACAATATCCTCCGCGGTTGATGGAGGGGAGCCTTCCTTTCCTATAGTTAGTGACCCCCCCCCCCCTGAGAGCCTATGGTCTCTTGGTTTCCCCTTGGTGTGGCAGTTTTGTGGTGTCTTTCAGCCTCTGCCAGCCTTATCCGCACAGTACGTACGGGGCCTTCCCTATGTGTGGGCCCAGTGGGCCCTTCACATCGTCGGAGCTCTCTTACCACAACACAAAGCACAGAGTACTGAAGGATGGGCCAGGTTTAGTTTTAGAGGTGCACTCGTGTTGAGCAGATCTTGTTCTAGCTAAGCTGTGGTCACTCCTTCAGCCTCTCTGTTGATTCTCTTTACTGTCACTCAGAACCATCAGACAGTGTTTATTTCTCTTTTTAAATTTCAAAACAGCACTGTTTTCCTCAGTTTCTGGAGTAATTTCCTAAACCTCCCGGAAAAACGAGCAAACTGTTTGCCTTCTCTTCCAAATGTATTTTGGGAACTGTATGAGCCTGAAGGGGGCTGCTCAAATATAGTGCATTCGTAGGTGGGCTCCAGCTACATACATTTAAAAATGGGCCCTGTATGTTCTAAGGTAGCTGCATTACAAATTGCTTTTTCTTTCTGTGTTTTATATAACCCTGGGTGTAGTTTGCGTAGTAGCGCTACGTGTAGCGCACTACGCGAACTGCGTAGTGCACTGTGACGGATGCTTGTCCGCACTGTGCAATCAGTGCAAACCGCATCTTGCACAGTGCAAGCAGTCGTTTTCTGCCGCTCTAGTAGATTTCTACTCGAGCAGCAGCTTTCTCAACTGGTAGTTTCTCATCGCGAGCGGTCTTGAGCATAAGTGACCACTCGCAATGAGAAACCTGACCTCCCTGTGTTGAGAATCTCACTGGTAGGTTTATTTTCCACGCTCGCGATTGGCAACGGAGAAAGTCTCACCAGGATGTAATTTTGCTGGCTCGCAGTCGCCAACTTGACTTGAGGACCGCTAGCAAGCAAAAAATGACCGCTACGCGTGTTTGCTCTGTGATGCGTGCAATTTGGGTAGTGTGAAGTAGCACAAACTACGCAAGCGTAGCGTTGTACTTTGCCCAGGGTTAGTTTTATAGCAGCCTGCTACCATGGCCACTGTCACTGAGGTTGTGGGTTGGCCACCGGCAAACTCTTACTATGCAGAGGCTCTTGGTTGCTGGCTTCTTAAGCAGGAAATAAGAGTAATCCATCTCAATCAGTAACATTGGGTTCTGCACTCTCAATAACGAATACTCTGCTGCCATCTGGCGGACAGAAGTTTTATGCTTTTACTAAATAACTGCACATTTCAAAGACGTTACTGGCAATTTATTACTTGAATTTGAAAATCTGAAACCTATGGAGCGCTGCGCCCCTAGCTACTTTGGAGGGCGCACCAGGGAGCCGCGGTGCACAGATTGGAAACCACTGGTTTAGGTCATCGTCCGGACAACAGGGCCGGCACTGCAGAGGGACCAGGTCTCTGACAATGGAGCCACAGTCACCCCGGGGGAGGGGTAGAAAAAGGATGGAGACTATCACCCTCAGCGTCAGCCGACTTCAATACACACCCGCGTGGCACTCGCCTTGTTTTTCCGAGTGTAGGGCCCTGGTACGATCTGGCCGATGGGGGCCGCCTGGCGGTGGATTGTGTCTCGGTGTGCTGCTCTCCAGACTATCATGGCACCAATCCCGTTCTGTCCCCCAGTCTGCTTCCGCTATTTCAGGCAAAGTGTGGATCCAGCCCTCTACAGTGGCAGGCCATGTATCAGGTTCCATACGGTATAGTCCAGTTAACAGCGGCCCTCCTAAGTGTCTTTCTTCCTCGGGCCCCAAGTGGGAGATAGGGTTCCCAGTCAGCCCTCTAGTGTCCGTGGTGGGAGGGTGCGGGGGGGGGGGGTGTTGGGAGCAAGACTCCTTCGGTTCCCCTTCTTGGCTGCTCCTCTAAAGAGCCGCACCTCTCCCTCCATGTGCAGCCTTTCACGCAGTGGCCTCACCTCCCTGGCCAATCCCCCCGGGCGCTCTCCGGTGCTGCTTCCCCATTGTTCAGGGGCCCCGCAGTCTTCTGATGTCGGCTCCGGAGCCCGGCAGTCGGCTGGGCTCTTATCGATCGTCCTCGTCACTTCTGGGTGTTGCCCCAATGTCTCCTCGAGCACTCGCCAGCAGAAGCTGCACTCAATTGGGCCCGCTGCGCCCCTGTCTGTCCCAGTCTCAGTGGGAGCACAGCCATACCAATGCCAGTATTCAGATAGAAGGCCGGTGGATTTGTCCGCTGGGTAAGAGCAGCGTCCCGCTGTGTGTTCTTTAATGTCGATTATCACCCAAAGGACGTTGTTTTCTTTTGCTGTACTGTATTTTAATTGTATTTTTGAACCAATTAGTTTCTAGAGTCGGTTTAATTCCATTTGAATTTAATGTGGAAATAAAATGTCTCTAGTATATTTTATAATAAAATGAATTTGAAAAAGGTTATAGGTATATACTGTTATCCTGCACTAGGGTGGAGAAATTCTTTTTGTGAACTGAAACAGATACCCTTAAAGAACGATCATTATAAGTAACTTCGAATGGGCATTTTTGTTGTTGCAGATTTTGCAGTGGCTTGTAAACCTGACTGTCCATGTTCATGAATAGCTTTCTTTACTTTGTAGTCTAACTTGGTTGTGGAAGAGGCTGCTAAGAGCCCGCCAGGCCGATTGTCAAATATGCTAATTTAGGAGATGGGATATTTACTGAATCTTTTCTTGCATTAGCCCATAAACTGTGTTCATTAACGATGTGTTTTGGTTTTCGTTCCCTCTAGGTACGCAAAGAAAACCAGTGGTGTGAAGAAAAGTGATACCTGGTCACTTGCACTGATAAACGCACTGTAACGTTTGCTCCAACACTAGGTGCACTGCTCTGTTAATACTTGTTAATATTGAGCGTGGCAGCAAATCATTTGTTTTCCAGAAGGACGTATTCTACTGCATGTGTAATTTTGAGTAAAGATTAAACCCCAAGGCTGTGTTTTACCAATGTAATTGGATTTGTGACTTTTTACTTTGCTGTAATAAAACCTCTATGATCTCTTTATAGAAAGAAAAATGTGCTTTATAACTTTTCACGCTGTAAAGCATTTTTAGTTTGTTTGACCGAATTACTTGTAAGTATTTGCTTTTGCTTGTTTAGGGAACTGTTATAAAATAAGCGACTTGAAGAATTTTAGAGAGCCCGGCTGAACCAGAACATGACAGGATAGATACACAGGTAGTGATGGGGGGATGACGAGCCTATAGCAGCTTCCAATAACACTATGTCGGCAAACAGCTTCCAGCAGTTTGTCTTCTGTGTGGTATCTGGCTTACCCGAAGACCTAATGCCCTCTACACCTTGAGGTATAAACAAACAGCACGTAAAGGTTCTCTTGCACCTCAGTGTTGATGTTCAGCCTATTAGAGATAAGGTAAAGTAGGACATGTTTTCTGTGTTCCGTACATTCATTTTAAGAATTGTCGGTGTGATCATATTTTTTTCCTTGTAGCCTGCCTTATACGGTATATGCCTGTTGACCATATTTAAATGATAGCTTCCACAAAATAAAAACATTTATTTTTCCCCTACAACAGTTATTTTGAAAGAGGGTTGTAATTCGAAAATGGGTATTTTCCCGGTTTTATTAGGGTTCTAGATCTTGAATTGACTTCCTTTGACAGCTTTCGTTTCACCAAACACTTGAAGTTAAAATCTTAAGCCAATGTCTTGTGATGGGCTCTGACAAATACTCTGCCCAGTGCCATAGGATGACAATATTTTGTGATACTGGGTGTACTGTTCATGTATCCTTATGTATCTATCAGCAAGAAAACTTCTAAAAATACCAGCCTAATACAGATGCCGGAGTCCTGTGCTCTGTCAAAGTAATTAATTGACAGCTTATCAAACTACATTCAAACTGACCCAAGGCTTTTACATTGACTTTTTTTTTCTTTTTAGAAAGTAAACGCCCGGTGTTTCTTTAACACAGGAAAAGTGTCACTTCTTTGATAAAATGTGCTGTTGTAATCTTCATTTTCTAGCTTGTATAGCATTCCTTCTCTAAAAATAAACTTATTTGAAAATCCAAACCCTTAAAATGTGCTTCACAGTCAATGCCTGTGGTATCTTGCTTGAACATACTTGGAAATGTAAACAGCATGGAAGTAAAACTATCAAGTCAATGCATGAAGTAACTTAGAAGCTAGCATAGCAGTCACATTTTATTGTATTTTGAATGATTGCTTTCTCTGCAGCTGTTTGCAGGTTACTGTTAATGTAGGTTTGCAGTCTACGTTGCTATCAATAAAGTAAAGCTTTTGAGTCTTTAGTGAGTTTACATTCAATAGCAAATAATAGCTGGACATTTTCAAATGCCACTAGATTTTCTCGCATGGCGAAGACTCGTTTTTAGGGCTCGGGGCGGAGCGCCGAGATCCTATTAGTACAGAAAGAAAAAAGTGTGTTAGGGGCTCTGGAAAGACACATTCCTGACTTTTTTTTATTCTCTGAATGGTGATTTGTCTTCGCGGTGATGTATTTTTAGTAGTCTTGATGCTATTGGGCAGTTGTAATTTTCCGGCGCCATTTTGGGCATTTTTCCTGCGGTTACGTGCTCGGAAGTGCATTCATCTTAATTAGGAGCTGTCAGGGTGGCCGTGTAATGCATTCCAGATGGTGTGCGCGTTCACCATAGAGCAGTGCTTTTGTCGGGCGCGCGGCGCGTCCTCCTCACTGCTGGCTGGGAGCTGATCGCGGCGCATGCTGCGAGCACTTCCATTGGGCTCATGGGAAATTCACTTTCCGAGGCGTCCAGTTAGGTCATCACCGTCACGGTGACAGCATGGAAGAAAGTCAGCTCGAGGCTCATGCCATGTATCAGGCTGGCTCGAGCGCCCATCTTTTCGGAATTGTCATTCCCAGCCTTGTGCGCACACGCGAAAGATCGCACGTGCGGCATCTGGGCAATGTTTACAAAGCGCGCGCGGTTGTTTCATAAGAGCAGTTGGAGGCTGGTTCCATTGAGGAAGCAACTGGATAGCCAGACATCCCCTGAACCTCAGGGAACGGCAGTCCTCTGTGTTTGCTCTCGACAATGGCTGCCCCTCGAGTACTCCCTTTCAAATTAAAGGAGAGGCATTCAGAGACTGACAATCATACCCATTTTAGAATCTGCATTGAAAAAAATAAAAGTAGTACCCCATTTAAGCGTTTCTGAGTGGCAGTGGTCAAACTACCCTCTTCATGTTAGCTAAAGATGTTGCATAGACATGCAGATGGTGTAGCCAGATTTTCTGGTTTAATGTTCTCGGTCACAATAGGACCGCGTAATTAGTTTTTGATATAGCGCTGAGAAGTCCGCGACTGGATACATTTCCAAAATATCCGAAAGTCGATGCAGATATAACTTAAAATGTATCAAGACAGCATGAGCGTTCAAAAACCTCAGCAGTAATGAAGTACGCGTGTCTTCTACGCAATCCATTGATCAAGAAAGTTAAACTTTGTTTCTGAAACATTTCAGCACACATTCCGTGGAGAAAACAGATTCTTTCAAGCGCGGAAGGTTACACTTATAGGCACGCGGACCCAGGACTACTCTCCGCCAGGGGACCCCTCTATTCCCCCCCCCCCCCCCCCTGTCTCGTCAGCCGGTGAGAGCAGACAGCGGCGCCTGCGAGCGGTGCAGCGGACTCTCATATGAGCCCATTGTTGGTGTGACAGCCCTCCGAGAATGCCATAAATTCTCCCAGAGGTGCCGTTTCAGGCCTCGGCTATATCAATGGTAAAGGCTGCAAAATATTTGCAGAACGTTTTTTTTTTTTATTGTTCGCTGTCTGTGGGACTGCCTCTTTACAGGTTTAATTTTCAACATTTCTAAAGATTTTTTTTCCGTCTGAGACACAGTCAGAGCAAAATAATTGCAGTAATGAGCTAAGGCAATCTTCTGCAGACACGCCATGGCTCCAGAGAGGCTGTAGGTGGGGGCAAGGCGAAACTTCGATCATAGAACACATATCACTGATTGTTCACAATGATGTCTTCATAAACCACTTCTGGCATATCCTAGGCGCCTTCCTGGCCCCCTCCCCTCTCGCGCTCTGTCCTTTATTTTGTGTTTTCTTCCTTGCTCTGCCTTTCTTGTCTCTGTTTTTTTATCTTTCTTTTGCTACTTGTTCTTCATATCTTTCATTATTTTTCTCTTTATTTCTGATGTGGTGCTTCTGTCTCATTTCTCTGCCTGTTTTTTATATTTTCCACGTTTGTTTCTTTTCGTCTTGCTTTACTTCTATTTTTTGTTCACTACTTATTTGTTCTGACTTTTAAGACTTCTACTCCTCAAACGCTTTCTTTTGTTTCTTCTTTCTTATCTATCCATCTATTTATCTATCTTTCTCTCACCTTTTTTTACCCTTTTCTCTTTTTTCTATATTTCTTCCTACCTCCCCTCTTTAATTTCAAATATCCTTGATTTTATCTTGTTCACTAACTACCATCATTCATTCATTCCTTCCTTCCTCCATTTCCATGCAACGTGCTCCCTCCATTTCCATTCAATATATATATATTCTTCGCTATAAAGTTAGCCCCTAAGAGAATAATGAGTGGAGTGACTTGTACGTCCGCTCGCTCCCCCTCTGCGATGCGTCAGTCCGTACATTGCATCTTCACTGGTCGAAGTTACTGCACTGAATGCTGCTTCATGCAATGCTTCTGAGGGCTGACACTGCGCATGTAGTAGTGAGTAGAGTAGTGAGTGCAGAGTAGTGAGTATAGTGAGTAGAGTAGTGAGTAGAGTAGTGAGTGCAGAGTAGTGAGTAGTGAGTAGAGTAGTGAGTAGGACATCACAGGCAGCAGCTGTGCAAGCTTCTTACACTCACAAGGAGATCACAGGCAGCTGAGTTGCAAGCTTCTCCCACTCACAAGAAGGACATCACTAACAGCAGCGGTGCAAGCTTCTCACACTCACAAGAAGGACATCACAAACAGCAGCGGTGCAAGCTTGTCACACTCACAAGAACGACATCACAGGCAGCAGCAGTGCAAGCTTCTTACATTCACAAAGAGACCACAGGCAGCAGCGGTGCAAGCTTCTCACACTCACAAGAAGGACATCACAGGCAGCAGCTGTGCAAGCTTCTTACACTCACAAGGAGACCACAGGCAGCTGAGGTGCAAGCTTCTCCCACTCACAAGAAGGACATCACAGGCAGCAGCAGTGCAAGCTTCTTACACTCACAAGGAGACCACAGGCAGCAGAGGTGCAAGCTTCTCACACTCACAAGAAGGACATCACAGGCAGTAACGGTGCAATATTCTCACACTCACAAGGAGATCACTGGCAGTACACACCACATGAACACACTCCATAACACATAGCAACAATACATTGGCATTTACAATGCCATTAGCTCAAACTCAAATAAATCCGAGCCCGATTGCATTTCTAATGCTTGTTAATAAAATGTTTCGTAAATGTTTCTTTAAGAAACTCTTATTTGAAAGGTATCTGCTTAAGCCTGCCTACTAAGAAGCAGATGAAAATATATTAATGAAAGCATGCATGGTTCACATCCCCCCCCCACCTCATCTGGGGTTTGGCGCCTGGGTTGCCATGATGAAAACTGCTTCTACACTGAAGCAGCTTAGCGGCTTCCATACATGGCACATCAGACCGCTTAGGGTAGCTTCTCTCAGCCTACTTTGCCAAAGAAAGGAGACGAATAGCATACCCTTGATGTCTGACCTCCAATAGAAGAGGATTCTTACTTTGTGAATATTCTGCTGTTGTCTTATTCGCCTTTGAGCTTTTTACACTGAAACTCTCACTGAATGTTTTTGTCGCCAGGTAAGGGTCACTAATTTGAAGTTTGTCAGATTTTTTTGTTGAGTGATGCACCTGTTTGAGTAGAACACCACTGTTATTTGAGTGGCATGCTACATATTTGTCTGTATCTTTACCTTCCTTTGACCGCACACATAAGTTGGCAAATAGCAAACTGACTTGGTAGTGATGGTCCCTCCGAACTTCTACATTTAAGGGACTGCAGTTGTTTAAATGGAATTTCCTCTAGGTTGGGAGGTTCTGAAGAGATGGTATTACGCCTCACTTGGCATAGGCATGTTGTACCAGGATTACATTGCTAAGGAACCACTTATTTCTCAAACTAGTTCTGAAGGATTAATAATGGAATAGAGTACCTTTGGGGACTGTAATATTGCATGCACCGAGGGAGGCAAATTGCAGCCTATATTCTCCTGTGGCATAGTTGGTTTTCTGCAGTCTCAGATAACCACAGAATTCCGGATGTAATTGTTGAGTTTACTCCCTGTGACAACTGTAATTGGTTTGCCTTAGGAGTGCTTCACAGTGAATATTGTCAGTCTCTAAAGCAGAGGTGCCCTAGTACACACAGCCAATATTGTGTGCATAGAATACATTAAAGAACATGAAAGAGGGTGCCTTTCTACTGCATACATTATTTCCATATCCTCTTCACTCTAGTTGATCAGCCTAAGTGCTGTATTTGAAGTGAGTTTCCATGGAAATGAGTGCTCTCCAAACACGATGGTCATTGTGGTGCACTCATTCCTCTTCGGATGGAATATGTCATATATGTTATATGTGTGTAAATATATGTATATATGTATAATCACTAAAAAACAATGGTTACAGGGACGTTCTAGTTAGGGTCATATTTTATTCCTACAAAACCAGAGAAATTCAGCCGTTATAGTTAGCTGAGTTAACTATAACTTGCGCCCCAGCAATGCACGGCTTATGACCTCACATATTACATCCCTCATGACGTGGTCAGTGACATCACTGATGAGTAGGCATGTCACATACGGTTTGAGGAGCTGACGCATATGTAAGATGATCGGTGGCTTCGTTATGGCAGGCTGTACGCGTCTACCATTTTGAATATTCCAAAACTAATTTTCCTTTCATGCAACAAAATGAGGCGTGCTCATTGGGTTTAGATATCCACTTGACAGACCTCTTTCTGCCAGTTCCTATGCAGTCTGTAGGATTCTTTGTTTTCTCGTTTTTGTTTTACATGTATTTGGCCTATTAAATCAGGATGACATTTGTCAAGTGGACCCATGATTTGTGTGGTAAAGTATCCCCTACTGTACATTACATGGATATTAGTCTCCTAGGAGGTCTGTGGCCGTATAGAGGAACATGGCTGTAGGCCTAGTTCCTTTATAAGGCACTCTTAGGTGGCTTACAGTTATTTCTTGAAGCCTAGCAGAAAACATTTTATTCTTTGAAATATATGGCTACACCATTACTTTTGTGCTAAAAAGTGTCAGTCGTTGGTCTCTTGCTACTTCATATGAATGAGCATAGTTGCAGACATAGAATAAGCTTGGAATCTGTAGTGTCAGTTTGAATTCCCCATATACACCTAGTTACGTGTTGTGAAATCGTATTGTACGTAATTCAATGTAGACCCTTACAAATCAGCAACTTCCAAGATACCTGGCTGAATGGGAGCTCCCGGGCTGCGGCATCAATTCTTTGGAATATCCCTCCCTGACCTGTTCCCACCAGTGCCACTGACACCATATTGAACCTGGAGACACTGCTCACCTCATCGGTTGTGCACTTGAGCAACGACTGACCCCTCCACTGACGTCCGAGCTCTGGTCCCTATCCTCTGAAGAGCACCTACCAACTGCTTTCTCTCTCTCCAGAGCCGCGACAGGGGTGGTATTTGAGCTGCCTGGTCTAGCAAGGAGCAGATTGTGCGAACTCCATTGAGCTCTGAAGGAGGAGACACTCAAGCCGACAAATCACTCTTACCAAGGCATAATTACGAGCCGAAAAGTACAGTATTTGACCATCGCTTTGGCTCCAATATGGCCGATGCTCCCGATCACAGCACAGTGAGCTTCTTCTGTTCTTTTCACTGTATGGCTGAGACTTGCTGAAGATAGCAATTTGTGATCGTTTGATCAAGGTACCCTTTTTGGCTTTACCTTCTCTGTGTTGTTTTTCGCCCCTCGCGGCGACCTCTACCGAGATACTGCTGGTACCTGCTTGACTTTAAAATGGTGGCCAAAATTTCCCTCGATCTGCATCTACCTTGTCACTGCAATATTTGTTTCCCGTGTTATTGCGGACCCCAAAGTGTCACAGCGCGCTCTTCACTCTGTGGCCCCTTGACCTGCTTTAATCTTCTTTCTCACCCATTTTAGTCAGCGAGTGTAACTGTTTTTGAATAAGCTAAGATCAAAATGGTTCCCAACCCATGTTAATGTACTGGTCTCTACCTGCTACCTTCAACATTTGCTGCATTGGGGCAGCAGTCTCGCAGGCTAATGTACCATGGACCCAACTCTCAATTCCCCCTACTGCAGTGAGGGTTTTTCTCTACCAGCCCGCCTGTCCCTAAGATGACTGCCATGAGTGGGCCCTTGCCAAAGCTCCCCTTCTCCCTTGTTGGGGAGGGATCCAGCAGCTGTGCTCTGGAGTTTCAGACTCCTCTGAGACACAACAGCGACAAGGGAGTCACACACAGCAGAGGATTGGGAATGAACCTACAACTGCTCGGAGCCCAGCTCCGCACTGCCCCCCCAGGCGGCTAAAGGACCTTCTGTATGTACTGCGGTGCTGGAGCAACCTTTGACCGGTGGGGCTTTTCTATCAGCTATAGAGGAGTTTGGCTCTTGATCACCCCTCGGCCGTCACCCACCCACCCAGCCGTATGTCGGACACTGTTTTTTCTCGTCTCCCCTTTGTATTTCCTACCCCCTTCCTCCTATGCTTTTGTAACTCCTGTAAATATGCTCCAGCAACTGATATAACTTTGTAACTATGTTCTGAAACAATGTTCTTACTCATAGAAAGTGCTCTGATACCTTCAGGTCTAGCCAGCGCTATATGAAACTTTTCAAATAAAAATGGCAGCAGTGAAGATAATGTTCATCCGTGTTTAAAATGAGTTGAGTATAAGATGTACTAATTGAAAGAGAACATGCATTTAGTAAAGGCCTTTATGTCCCTGTTCCGAAAATGAGCACTCTTTTTGCCTTGGAAAAACATCATACAAGTCTTAGTGTTTGCAGTGGTCTTAGGCAATGTAATTGCCGGTTATCCAAGCAAACCAACCGTGACTACTTCATCACAGGGAGAGTTAGCCGTTCTTGGCAAGCAACCTCAGGGGAGATGGCATTTGTCCCCTGCCAACACACCTTTTTCTTCAACTTTGTAGAGATACAGACTGCCATCCTCGTTAGATTCTTAAAGTAGTCAAAAACTGCCTGTACAGCATACGTGGACCCTCCAAGAGGTGGAACAAGCCCCCACCCACAATCTCTGGGTCTACATAGACCTGTCTTGCTATTGGTCTCATGTTGTCATTGAGTAATGCAAACCACTGCCATCCAAACTTCCTTTGTGTTATGAGCAAGCTGTAATTCCTGTGCTGCCTTGGCAGTCTTATGTTACACCTGATCTTTTCTCATATTGAAAACTACTGTGCTTTTAAAAGCTGGTCTTAAAGCTCTCATGCCTCCATTTTTAAATCACTCCCACACATCTCTCCATCTCCCCTTTGACTAATATGGTGCCATAAACATTTTGTGGAGATGTGTGGCTCAAATGGTTAGAGCGGCAGACCCTGATGCAGAGGTCTGGTCTGGGACCAGGGTTCAATACCCGCCTTGGCGGGTCTTGGGCTCAATTTCCTCAGACCTGACAATTCTCTCCTCGGTGCCTATTCTAATCATGGGTCCCACTCTGCGACTCTGGGCAATAGCTTGCTTAATCTCCACAACGGCCCCAAAAGCGCTGGGATGCCTGGTTTCACCCTGGGGGGTGCCCAGGAGTGGACACTCGCAGGGAAAACTAGGAAGGGTTCCTAAGCGGTATACGGACAGCGCCGGGACACTACCTCAGGGAAGTAGCTGTGCGCTCTATAAATACCGGTACATTTACATTTTGCTTTTATTGTGTATTAAAACCATAAAATGCATAATGCACCCTCTTGCGTTTTCCGATTCATCCCTTCATTGCAAACAGTTGCAACTGCAGACCCTCCCCCCCCCCCCCCCCCTCCTCCTCTTCTCAACCTGAATGTTTGGCAACTACTTCCTTGATCAAGAACTCGGGTGTGTCCCAGTTCCATTTACATGCTCTTCAACCCTCCCACAACATGCATCATACAGTTGTTTTAAGTCTTCTGTATAAACTCACTTGATATAAAAACGCACATCTGCTCAGTTATGTATTTCTAAATTACTCATAGAAAGTGCTCTGATACCTTCAGGTCTAGCCAGCGCTATATGAAACTTTTCAAATAAAAATGGCAGCAGTGAAGATAATGTTCATCCGTGTTTAAAATGAGTTGAGTATAAGATGTACTAATTGAAAGAGAACATGCATTTAGTAAAGGCCTTTATGTCCCTGTTCCGAAAATGAGCACTCTTTTTGCCTTGGAAAAACATCATACAAGTCTTAGTGTTTGCAGTGGTCTTAGGCAATGTAATTGCCGGTTATCCAAGCAAACCAACCGTGACTACTTCATCACAGGGAGAGTTAGCCGTTCTTGGCAAGCAACCTCAGGGGAGATGGCATTTGTCCCCTGCCAACACACCTTTTTCTTCAACTTTGTAGAGATACAGACTGCCATCCTCGTTAGATTCTTAAAGTAGTCAAAAACTGCCTGTACAGCATACGTGGACCCTCCAAGAGGTGGAACAAGCCCCCACCCACAATCTCTGGGTCTACATAGACCTGTCTTGCTATTGGTCTCATGTTGTCATTGAGTAATGCAAACCACTGCCATCCAAACTTCCTTTGTGTTATGAGCAAGCTGTAATTCCTGTGCTGCCTTGGCAGTCTTATGTTACACCTGATCTTTTCTCATATTGAAAACTACTGTGCTTTTAAAAGCTGGTCTTAAAGCTCTCATGCCTCCATTTTTAAATCACTCCCACACATCTCTCCATCTCCCCTTTGACTAATATGGTGCCATAAACATTTTGTGGAGATGTGTGGCTCAAATGGTTAGAGCGGCAGACCCTGATGCAGAGGTCTGGTCTGGGACCAGGGTTCAATACCCGCCTTGGCGGGTCTTGGGCTCAATTTCCTCAGACCTGACAATTCTCTCCTCGGTGCCTATTCTAATCATGGGTCCCACTCTGCGACTCTGGGCAATAGCTTGCTTAATCTCCACAACGGCCCCAAAAGCGCTGGGATGCCTGGTTTCACCCTGGGGGGTGCCCAGGAGTGGACACTCGCAGGGAAAACTAGGAAGGGTTCCTAAGCGGTATACGGACAGCGCCGGGACACTACCTCAGGGAAGTAGCTGTGCGCTCTATAAATACCGGTACATTTACATTTTGCTTTTATTGTGTATTAAAACCATAAAATGCATAATGCACCCTCTTGCGTTTTCCGATTCATCCCTTCATTGCAAACAGTTGCAACTGCAGACCCTCCCCCCCCCCCCCCTCCTCCTCTTCTCAACCTGAATGTTTGGCAACTACTTCCTTGATCAAGAACTCGGGTGTGTCCCAGTTCCATTTACATGCTCTTCAACCCTCCCACAACATGCATCATACAGTTGTTTTAAGTCTTCTGTATAAACTCACTTGATATAAAAACGCACATCTGCTCAGTTATGTATTTCTAAATTACAATATTGAGTCTGTATACAGTTGCAATGACCCACCTCCCCTCAAATAAGTAGTACCCCACTCCTATTGGCATTCACTGAACATTACTGTCTCCTAAACTATGTACATGTTTCTCTTATCCAATAAATGAAGTAACAACTCCACACTGTAAAGCCAATGTTAGATTCCTCAAGACTTACCCAGGACTAAAGAGATACCTACTTTGCCATCTACTGCTCCAGCACAGTTTTTATTTTGTACTAGAACATGCTCTTATCTTATTACATTATATACATCTGTGGTTGTGCTGTTCCTGAGCCATCAAAAATTAAGTGAAGTTGTTTTAAAAAAATCACCACCACAATATCCCTTGCTATCTTACTCACAGCCCCACTTCCACACCCTCCCTCCCTGTCTGAATTTATGTGGGATTGCCCTTCCACATCACCCACATATATTATCCTGCTAGTCTGTAAATCCATCATATCCTCCATCTGACTCATTTAGCCCTCAAACTAATACATCTCCTGCCACCCGTTACTGTGTGCTATCATGCCTAATAACTCCCTTGGGTCTGTTCTTACTCTTCATGCCTTAAGTCTGCAGTGGTCTTCCCCGTACCAAAACACAAACTTCCACTCCACCAAAACGTCTACCAGGTGTACCAACTTTATTTTTGTAGAATTCTGTAATTGCACATTTATAACTGCTTTACCTGTAGCTCACCTCTTAGAAATTTTGCAGTCTGCTTTTGTGGTGTTCATGCCATAAAATCTACCTTCTCAAACATGGCTACCTTAATCACTTTTCAAAACCTCTCTCGTTGATTCTCTGTCTCTGCACCATCAAAGTGAGTTGAAGAATGTTAACAGAAGAATTGAACCTCCTGGTCATCATGTCCGTTAAGACAGTGCTCAACGTTCTTTAATAAAATGTATAAAAATTGAATGCCAGTTGTAATTCGCTTTATTTCCAGTTTCGAGCTTGATTGGAATTACTGTTGGATAATGATTTTTTATGTTCTAGTAGTGTTTGCTCTTCACCTCTGCGGCGTACCAAATTGCTAACTTTACTATAGTTTGGGAAGTGGATGGATGCATTGCATTTCCTTGCTTTCCCAAAGCAGTGCTTCCATTGCTCTGCATGCAAGCTGAACCTTTATTCTACGGCAAAGTGGTTTTGTCTTGTGCTTTCTCGTGTTAGAACAGTGGTTGGTATTGAAACAGTGGGTGTTTTATCGCTAAATAAGATGTTCGAATTGAGCCTATTGCAGTTTTAAGTCTATTGGTTTGTGGCCTGAATTGATCAGTAGAGCAGCAGCTTACAAGGATGGATGGAGCAGCAGCTAGCCGTACTGTCACTCTTTGCTTTGGCTGTCTCCTATTTGCACGCCTCTCAATCATGCCACACTTCACATATATATATATATATATTATTATTTTTTAGCGGTTAGTTTGTTAGCAATTGGCTTGGTTCTCCTTAAATGACACACACATGGCTTTAACCATACCCTCCTGGTCTTCCAGAGGCACCAACTTTACATGCAAATAACTATTTCACATCCCAGTAAGCGACCCAGTGTGTTAGCCGGACATGGCATTAACTGCATGCACTAGTTAGACCTGGCATCCTTCTGACCGGTTTTGCTGACCTAGTTAACCTTCACGAACGTGCATGTGTGCTCTGCTTCATTTTTAACATTTGCTTATCCACAATTGGCATATTTAATTTACTTAAGTCCCATGTTAAGTGGCACTACCTGTGCCCAGGGCCTGTAAATTAAATGCTACTACTGGGCTTGCAGCACTGATTGTGCCACCCATTGCAGTAGCCCTTTAAACATGTCTCAAGCCTGCCATTTCAGAGCCTGTGTGCAGTTTTAAACTGCCATGTCGACCTGGCAAGACAGAACCTCCCTTTCTTTTTGTAATACTTTGCCCCTAAAGTATTCCCTGGACAGCCCAAGGGAAGGGTGCAGTGTATTTAAAAAGTAGAACATGCACTTTAAACGTTTCCTGGCAGTAAAAAAAAATCCTACATTTGTTTTTCACTACTGCAATTTAAAATCCCAATTTATGGTGGTTAGAATTTGAATTGTAGTTCTGAAAATGCCACTTTTAGAAAGTTAGTATTTTCCTACTTTAGCCATTTGGTGCCTTGTGCCTGTCTGTAAACTCACATCTGGGGTAGGGACAGCTGGGCTTTGTGCAATCCCTAGTCATTCCTCGGATAGACTATGGAAGCGTCGCCCTCTGTGGACTCCCCCTATCAACAACTGCACCCCTAAGAGCCTCTTTGAACGCTGCAGCGAGACTTATCACTGGATCAAAAAAACGCTCGCACATTTCACCTGACTTAAAATCATTGAACTGGCTGCCTTATAAAGCTAGAATCCATCTAAAAATCGCCTGCATGACACACGGCTGTACACCACAACTCTCCTAGCTACCTCACTCAGAATCTGACAATCTCAGGTGGCTCAAGAGCCACTAGAAGCACAAAAAATCTTCTGAAACCTCAAAGATTTCGGATGGAAAAAACTAAACGCTCCTTCTCTGGAATGCACTCCCTCCAGAAACCAGACTTATCTCCTCCACTGCATTTTTCAAGAAGGAAGTTAAAACGATCCTCATGGCTAAATTCACCTGAACCGTTACCTCTTTTACCTATCCCATTTTGTTATCCATCTAGAACCTACAGATGTAGGTTCTAGATGTAGGTTCTAGGTTCTGTGCACAAAAAGATTGTTAAACATTCGCTCGTTTTTCTTATCCCTGTATTTGTAAAGCACTCTGATATCCGCAAGGATCTTGTTCGCGCTATATAAAACTTTCAAAATAAAATAAATAAAATCAAAAACTGTCCCTATCTTGCGTTCCATGAATGCTATTTACATTGTGGTTCAGCCATCAGCTGATTCGTCGCCTTGTCTCTCTGAACCTTTCCTTTTCTGTTGATTTGAATTCCAAGCTCCCTTCTTCTGCCTCTTTACCCGTTGATGGCTCCAAAAGGCTCACTACTAGGTATTCACCGCTTATAGTTATTTCAAGTAACTAACTCATGCCCTAAGGCAACTATAAGTCATGCCCCTACCATGTACAGTTTTCTCATCAATAATTTCATTGCAATTGTTGCAGTGATTTCAGCTACTTCCCAGAAGGTGTCATGAGTGTTGGGTACTTAGCAGGGTTGAGTCTTTGCCACGCATGTAGAATTGGCCTTTGGGCCTCGGTGACCCCATCCCCTGAAGTGAGTATTTAATATAGGAAGGGATGGTGTAGCCCCCTCCCGGAGCCTATTTTGGCCCCGGTGACCCTATCCCCCAAGCGTGTATTATTGTTAAGGGGGGGAGGGGGTGGCGGTGGCTCATTGTGGCCCCTTTAGGGGTCACGGCCTCCGTCCCTTAGCCTATTATGCCCTTGTTATTTCAAGGTGGGAGCCCGGGCATCCACCATGCACACAGGGGGATGCAGAGTGAGCCCCAGGGCCCTGCAGCAGACTACCCGCATACTGCGGGAGCCGGCATTGTCCCCTCTGCGAGAGAGCAATATCGATCTGTTTGGGCAGGGAAACAGGTCTTGGGTCTGCTCTCAGCTGGCGGGGGCATTTTTAAAGCTCCCGGGGGCTGGGAGCAGACTTTGTGTTTGCTTCTGTTTGTCCCGAGTTTTAAAATATGCTCCCGCCAGGCAGTAGCAAATGCAAGTTTTGGTCAGGGAAACCCCTGTGTCCCGGGGGTGGGCTCCCTCGGACACAGTATATTAATAATCCACATTTGTAAAGCGCACAATCACCCGTGAGGGTCTCTAGGCGCTGGGGGCCGTCTGGAAGATTAAGCAAGCTATTGCTCAGTCACATGGTGCTGGGCTAATCTGCCGCCGGTAACTGGGATTGAACCGTGATCCCCAGATTCCGGAGTCAGTTGCCCTAGCGGCACACTTCTTGTGAGCAAGCCCCAGGGGATGGGGTCCCTGGGGCCTTTAATGGCTCTGGGGCTGTGTGGCCCACCTCACTTTTAGTTGAGAAATGGCTGTTGGGGATGTGGTCCCCAGGGCCCTTTTAAGGCTCGTGGAAGGGAACCAAACATCCTCCCCTTAAAATATACAAAGGGGCCCAGGGGATATGGTATGTGGGGCTGAATACAGCCAGTGACGGGATGGGTGTGTACCTTCCCCTAAAAGTAGGCCTGGGCGGAGTTCTCCTTGAAGTGACCAAACCTCTCCTCCGTGCTAAGCAGAGCTCTGCAAGCGTCTGAGTGCTTTAGGTCACTCTGTTTAAGGACCCTGAATAGGGAGAGTCATCATATGCATGTGTGTAGAGAGTTCATCTGAAAGCCAGCGTGGCAGATTGAGCATCCACGAAGGTTAGTGAGACTATGCTGGTGAGAACCAAAGTCGTAAGGCCAACAGGTTAACCATATATCTAAAAAAAAAAAAAAAAAAGGGGGTTGAGGGGGGGACAGAAACCAGGGATGGGGGTGGGGGAGGTTAAGATTTGCTCTGAGTGCAGGCAGAGGGGAGTGGTGGAACGAGTTGCAGAGGAGAGCAGGCCTCTTCCGGATCATGATTCGGGGAAGGTTGGTGTTGGGCCTCTCTAGTTTAGAGCATGAAAGTCCTTGAACAGCTGCAGTGCCCTCAGCCGAGGTGGAGAAAAGTGAGAGTTCTCTATCCGTGAAAGATATTGTATAAGCGGTGTGGGTAAACTTAGTGTCAGTGTGGATGAGACGTGATGTTAGTAGCTCTAGGGTCAGGACATAACACAGGCGGAGGAACCAAGTTGAGAGAGGCTGGGTACAGGCTTTTTTCCCCCAATATAAGGCTATACATTGTCGGGCCGCCCCCAGCATCTGAGCGATGAGTAGGTCACAGCTATCAACAGAGGAAGTCTAATACCTAGTAAAGTCACTGTAGGAGAGCTTGGTATGGGGAAGCCCACGGTGTTCTCAATATGACGAAGGACTTGGTTCCAGAAGATCTTCAGGTAAGGGCAGGCCCACCAGATGTGGAGAAAGTCGCCAGCTTCACCCCGACATCTCCAGTGTGTCTGGGAGAGATTTGGCACCATCTTGTAGAGGCAGGCTGGAATGTAGTACCAACGTGCAATCAATTTGTAGGCCGATTCACGTTGTGGGGTGCTTTTATAGATTATGTGTATTTTTTCATGAGCCAATCCCAGCTTTCTGACAAGATCTCTCCAGTCTCTTATGTTCTATTGCCTTTGGTATGTGTGGGGCTGGGTCTGGTGCAAGTGTTGCTGAACTTTATATGTGCGAACAATTAGATTTTGTGAACCCTCATAGGCCTGTACTAGGGTTTCAAATGAGGTAAGCGCCCTAATTGCTCCCTGTACATAGGTAGGGGAGAGCAGCCAGTGGCGGAGTTAATAGTATTGCATCTTTGAAGTGTCTGTAACGTGAAATACATTTTTATACTGCTCAAAAGTTAAGAATGTGTTTCTGTGAAATAGGTCTTGAATTGTGCGGCACTCTCCCTCAGTCCAAGAAGGTGTGTGGTTGCGAGACTGGTGGGAAGATAGGGTTACGCGTAATAGGGGTTTTTGGAACGAAGTCAAACCTCGAGAAACTGAGTTTGTCCCATCTGTCAAGAACTGTTTTCGTGGGGGTACCGATGTATGCGCTACGCGGCGATCTATGAAGCCAGGTGAGATGATAAAGAGTTCTACATGAGATACCCGATCCATATGAAACCAATGTTTTTCTCGAGAACAACCCATTCCATGTTATAGCGAACATGGCATGCCCAATGGTATTCAAGGAGGTTAGGGCATGCCAATCCTCCGCGGTCCCAGGGCAACAAAAGGAGTTTATTTGCAAAGCATGGGCGACCTTTGTCCCTTATGAAAATGGTTAGATCTTGTTGGAGGACTTGGATATCCAATTGAAGAATAAGGGTGGGCAGGGCTTGAAACAAAGCTTTTTTGGAAGGAGGGACATTTTTTTATTGCATTAGGTCGCCCCACCACAAGAGAGGGGGAGGTTCTTACACTGTTGTATATCTTCCCTTATGCCATGCCTTCATGTTGAATACTGCGTGCCCGTCCAGGCTTTTCACAGCAACACGTAATCCAAACAGTGGAATGTATATCAGAATAGGCTCATCAATTCATTTCCCAATGCATTTCGAGTCTAATATGACTCTTTGTCAGGGGTCACTGCAATAAATCGAAAAACAACTGAACCGACTGTTCACAGCTGACCTGAACTGATACCTAACTGAATATTAAACCCGTGAATTTTATTCTAACGGTTGGGCAGTATTCATTTGGAGTTTTGAAAATGAAATTGAAAAAGTGGCATGATGCTGTCTCGGCAGTGATTCATTAAGCTTGCACAAATAAGTGGATGAGTTTGAGTTTCCAATGATAAATGTGGTTTACGAGTCATACATGGATTAAAGAGGGAAAAGTTCCCTATCACACAGTGAGACAGAAGGGTGCGAGATGAGTGCTCTGAACTATACTTGCAAGTATGCTGTGGACTGGGACGGACCACAGGTTCTGATTTCACACACTACAGGATGATAAATGCTTGATCAATAAATCAATATAAGAAGGTCCGCCTCCCCCCGTTTCGTTCCGAAGCCACCGAAGTCATCTGCGGCGTCCCGCAAGGATCATCACTCAGCCCCACCCTCTTCAACGTCTACATGCGACCTCTCGCAGCCATCGCACACCAGCACAACCTCAACATCATCTCCTACGCCGACGACACCCAGCTGATCCTCTCCCTCACCAGAGACCCCGACACCGCCAGAACCAGCCTCCATGAAGGGATGAAAGACGTCGCCGAGTGGATGAAGAACAGCCGCTTGAAACTGAACTCTGACAAGACGGAAGTCCTCATCCTTGGACCATCACCCTCCGCCTGGGACGACTCCTGGTGGCCCCCAGCCCTGGGCACCGCCTCCAAGCCGACAGACCACGCACGCAACCTGGGCTTCATCCTGGACTCCTCCCTCTCGATGACCAGACAAGTCAGCGCCGTCTCCTCGTCATGCTTTCACGCCCTCCGCATGATCTTCCGATGGATCCCGATCGAAACCAGGAAGACGGTCACCCAGGCCTTCGTCACCAGCCGGCTGGACTACGGAAACACCCTCTATGCTGGAACCACTGCCAAGCTACAGAAAAGACTGCAACGAATTCAGAACGCCTCCGCCCGACTCATCCTGGACATCCCTCGACGCAGCCACATCTCCAGCCACCTGAGGAACCTGCACTGGCTCCCCGTCAACAAGAGGATCACGTTCAGACTCCTCACCCACGCACACAAGTCTCTCCACGACCTGGGCCCCAAGTACCTCAACGACCGCCTGACCTTCCACACGCCCACCCGCCAGCTATGATCCGCTAGCCTCCCCCTCGCCGCCGTACCACGCATCCGAAGAGCCACCGCCGGAGGCAGATCCTTCTCCTACCTGGCGGCCAAGACATGGAACTCCCTCCCCATCCACCTTCGGCTGACCCAGGACCACCTCGCCTTCAGGAGACAACTCAAGACCTGGCTGTTCGAGCAGTAGCGGCCCCCCTCCCCCAAGCGCCTTGAGACCCTTCCGGGTGAGTAGCGCGCTATACAAATGGTCTGATTGATTGATTGATTGATTGATTGAAGGTGTGCATCCTTCATTTCTATACACATGTGCTTTGCAATTTTCTGCCCCAAAGGAGTTTTTGCACCCCATGAATGAAAACCAGAGTGGATTACTAGTAAGTTTTTCACAGCAGAGACAGCACAAGTTTGGAGTGGGCTCTATGCAGTTTTCCACTACGCAGACGATATTTTAAAGAAAAGTGATTGCCTTACGAACAGTTGACTTATTGAGGGACATATTGTTTCCTTTTTTCACATCAGTTTCTTTTTATTGTTCTTTAAAGAAATGAGAAGGTTTGTTCATCGTTGGGATCTCGTAATTCTGTTTATTCTATGTTTACACACAATGCAGTTTGTTTGGGCTTGTCTCCTGTGTGTGCGGGCGCAGGGGTTTGTTAGGTCTAGTAATGGGTAGGAAAATAGGGGTTGTGGGGGCATAACAAGGGCGTTGCGAGGTTAATCAGGTTTTGCTTTATCACGTGGTGATTTAGTTTAGTTGCATCACGGAGTAATTTTGTTGAGTGCATTGTGGGAGTTGAAGTTTTTGTGAGTAGTACGGATTATTGATGCACAGCTGAGGGGTGTTGAGTCACAGGGTGTGAGGAGTGAGAATGATTGGTTACATGCAGGAGCGATTTATTTCAATAAAACGGGAATGCATGGCAGCATGGAAGCATTATCATTGACACTAAGGAGAGAGGTGAACGAGGAGGTTAGGCTTTTGACATCGGCTTTTTCATGGTAATTCTTGCCGGACGTGGGGAAAGAAGGGATATTGTTTGGTTGGAGGTTGGGTTATGAGTTTAGAGGGGAAGTGTTAGAAACGGGGTAGGTGTTGCGGAGTGGGTAGGCCAAACTCTGAGGCATTGTGTAAAGCATCTGCGCAGCACACTCACAGGCGACACACTAGGCACACTACAAAAAGAGACCACACCAGGTTAGGTGAAAAAAAAGCATATGTGTTATGCAGAACACGTCATAAGGCAATCAAAGTTGTAACACTGTGCCAACGGGGCACTGGGTAGCAATCTACAGGGGGATTATTTACAGAGCAGGTCCAATCGGGCCGCTGCCAGAACCATTACAATGCACACATCAATAAATGTGTAAAATCCAGTTCCTTACTGGCAAGTCCAGGTTCTGGGCAGCATTGCTATAAGTATCAGGCCTAAACATAAGGCATCATCATTAGCATAGGTCCTGAAAACGTAATCAGGCAGGAACATAAAGCATTATAACTTTAGACTCTGTCATAAATCACCTTTGTCATAGGCCTGGAAGGAAAACATCAGGTTAGTCATAAACATAAATGCAACATTAGGCATAGACTGAGACATCACACTATGCATAAAAATAGGCATAAACATGGACCCTCCTCACGTAGGCCTAACTCCGGGTAGAAGACACATTATGAATAGTATTAGCATAAGAGGTGAAAACAACAAGGACCCCCTGGGTAGTATATAGACTCCTAGGGCAGGGTAGCAACTGGTGTGAAAAAAATATTCCTAGGACGTCTAAGTGGACAGTGTGAACAATCAGGTAAGGTCAGTGATCAAGAAGGAATAATCGAAAGATTAACAATGTTTATATAAAATATATATTTTTAATGGGTATTCTTAAAAAATCATATTGTGTATGACCGGGAGGTCAAACCATATGATAGGGGTAAAAGATATTTCAATTACATACAGTTTAATCAACATATAGCAAAAAACTTATATTCAATACAATAAAATTCATACACAAGAAATACACATAATAAATCAAATAATAAAAAAAGAGCATAAAAACTCGACGCGCGTTTCGGCAGTGAACCGCCTTCTTCAGGAGACACAGAATAAATCCTGAAAATACATATATAAAAAGAAAAAGATACATATTAAAATATACTCCATATATATATAATCTTTTTTTCCCTCTTTTTTTCCCCCTTATCGGCTAGTATACAGTTGTTGCGCAGTGGCTAAAAAACGTTTAAACCCTATCAACATATCAAAAACGACATTCCTTACTGACTATCTGACCCTATACCACAATTTGTTCACTCAGAGCCAATAATTAGCAGAATGGAATCTGGCGATTGTACAGTATCTGACTAAGCAAGAACTGATCACGGATTGATCATTTAACACAGGCCCTGTTATTTGTTACAGAAGAACAAAACTGATAACATCTTCATTGATAGCCATATATTTACTATATTCAAAAACTTTTCATTTCATCATCCCATTGGTGGAGATTATAAATATGTGGTGGATCAACTCGTCATACATTTTTGGAGAGAATACGGTTAAAATGGCTCTCAATACATGGTGAATTTACTTACAACGTTGGACGCTCTATCCATGCAGTAACAATGATGGAAGGTGAAATCCTCTGCAATGTTTGATAAGGCTAATATGGATAAAAGATGGAGGAAGACCTGATAATAAAAAAAGGGGGACATCGCTAAGAGGGGAACAGTAAATAGGATGAATGCATTCTAGGTCAAGCCAGATGGGTCATATACACTACGCAAGACATGTGGATGGCTCTGCAGTTTCAGAAAGATAAATACCAGTCTGAGGGAAGATGGGGAATTTTCAATGTACGAGCGCCTGTAAGTTGTAACACATTTAGTTACTAACCAGTCGTTTAAAAGGCTACGGTTATATAATTACCTGATCTCCACAATAATATTCTATAAGTAGAAACTGTTGCTAGAAACTGTTGCTAGGGATAAACGATGTCTTGGACAGATGTCTTGGACAGAGGCAGCAAGCTCATTCCTGTTCCAGATGTAGCTTTTATCTAATTTCCATGCATATTCTCATGGCTGATGGATGGGCGAAGGCGGGCGATATAGAGAAAGAGAAGAGAATATCGGGCGGAAGCTGATCAACGTTGGGTCTATATTTATATTTATATATATGGTGAAAAATACATATTAGCATAAGTACATTAACAGGGCACCCTTGTAACCCTAATAAGAGCATACATCACATTTGCATGAAAACTTTAGGAGTGGGCACAACCACATGAGCACCAAGGGCTCAGTAGGCAGGGAACTCCTTGGGTAACAATTAGGGGCATAAACCAGATTAGCATAACTGCATTAGCCATGGAACGCGGGCCTAGAAACACATTATACATCACCACCATGAGTGTAGGCCTTAGGGGAAAAGCATGATCATCCTAAATGACAATATGCATGCAGAACTGCCCTTCTCAGAACATTAGCAGTGCCCCTTATGCAAATACACCTGGCACTCAAAAAGCGTGTCCAATGTTGCAGCTGCCTGCTTCTGCGGTGCAGCTGTGTCCAGAAACTAGCACTGGAAAATGGCACAGATCGGGGCCCCACTCCGGGGCTACTAACTCAACATTTTCCCGCAACTGCGGTGCCGCTGTGTGTCCCAACAAAGTACTGGCCCAGGGGGCGGGCACTGACAATGTGCCCTGACACTCCCCACCCCAACCACCATGCAACGGAGCCCCACTCACCGAGCTCAAGGGAACTCCTTCGCTCCTGTGGCGGTAGGCGGAGCCTCACCTCCGTTGGAGAGGCTCTGGCGGCAGCACTTCTTCCTCTGGGGAGGGGCAGGCACCGACAATGTGCCTCTGGCCCCCTTCGCCTCTAACAGCCGAATGCTGCAGGCTGCGCGGAGCTCTCTCCTACCACGGGAGCCCCGCACCTTGATCCAGGCTCTTCACCCGGGCCGCCCCTCGTGGGAACCGGGACTTGTGTTTTGCCCCTGGTGTGGGCGGGACTTCCTCAGTGTAGGCTCCTGCCAACGTTGGCATTAAACCCCTGGGGTGGGCTCCCGCTGGGTTTCTAAATAGGCCGGAGTGCGGGGTGAGCACCCACCGCGGAACAACGTTACTCACGGGGTAGGCTCCTTCTAAAAGGCATAAGGCAGCGGGGTGGGCTCCTGCTGTCAAAGTACAAAGAAAGGCGGCACAACGCGGGGTGGACACCCGCGAAGGTCAGCACACACTGGGAAGGCTCCCGGTATATTTTCAAGTAAGCTGCAACCTGTGAGGTAGGCTCCGGCTGTTTTTAGACATGCAGCTCCCCCAGGCAACACTTATAATGCGGCACAAATGTGGTGTGGGCACCCGTGAAGGTCCGCAACACATAGGGTAGGCTCCCAAGCCTCACAGTGCACCAGGCGTCACTCGCTCCTCACCTCCCTCTGGGGCAATGAAATATAGCGCTCTCGAGGCGCTAGGGCCCTCACAGGGTAACGTAGCGCTCTGGCAGCACAGCGCTGCAGGTGTCAGCCTCTCCCCTTCCTCGTCTTCTTGGGGGCGGGGGGTAAGTTTCAGTGCTCAGCATGCACTTCAAAGCTTCAACAGCTGCAGGAACAACAGCTAGCGCTCCTCTTCTGGCACCTCAAATATAGTTCTCACGAGGCGCTAGGGTACAGGCAGACTGGTGTAGTCACTTGAAATATAGCCCTCACGGGGCGCTAGGGTGCAGGCAGACAAGTGTAGTCAATTGAAATATAGCGCTCATGGGGCGCGAGGGGCTAGGAGACAGTTAATGCAGGGCAAGATCAGTAGGGCAGCTCACCAGACATGAAGCAGCAGTTCCTAGGAACAGTCGTCCTCCATTATGAGGGCAATCCTGCTTGCGCAGCAATTTCCACTCCAGCAGAGTCTTTCACTAGCCCTGTGGACAGTAGAGGGGTACAGATGGGCACAGAGGCCAGCACACAGGCCTTTGCGGTGGTACCTCCTGGCAGGGTATCCCCTCTCAAACAAAGTCCACGCAAAGTCTGAGCACATGGAGGCACAGCCCCCTATATATAACCCCTCAGCCCACCTACCAGAAAGGGCTCGAACCTTCTAGAAGGCTCCTGGCAGTTCCAGTCCCTACTGTCACTGTGTGATAATGATCTTGGTGCAGCTGGGTAGTAAGAGTTGCAGACCTAGAATATGCTTGGAATCTGTAGTGTCAGTTTGAATTCCCCATATACACTTAGTTATGTGTTGCGAAATCGTATTATACAAAATTCAATGTAAGACCCTTACAAATCAGCAACTTCCTAGATGGCCGCTGAACAGGAGATCCCGGGCTGCGGCATCAATTGTTTGGAAAATCCCTCCCTGACCTGTCCCCATGATGCCACCGACACCATATTGAATCCGGAGACACTGCTCACCTCATCAGTTGCTTTGGTTGCGCACTTGAGCAACGACTGACCCCTCCACTGACGTCCGAGCTCTGGTCCCTATCCTCTGAAGAGCCTCTACCAACTGCTCTCTCTCTCGAGCCGCGACAGGGGTAGTATTTGAGCTGCCCGGTCTAATAAGTAACAGATTGTGCGGAACTCCATTGAGCCCTGAAGGAGGAGACACTCAAGCTGACAAATCACTCTTACCAAGGCATAATTACGAGCCGGAAAGTACAGTTTTTGACCATCGCTTTGGCTCCAATATGGCCGATGCTCCCCATCACAGCGCCTTGAGCTTCTTCTGTTATTTTCATTGTACGTCTGAGTCTTCCTGAAGAAAGCAATTGGTGATCGTCTGATCAAGGTACCCTTTTTGGCTTTACCTTCTTTGCGTTGTTTTTCGCCTCGCGCGGCGACCGCTACTGAGATACTGCCGGTAACTGCCTAACTTTAAAATGGCGGTGAAAATTTCCCTCGATCTGCATCTACCTTCTTCTCACTGCAATATTTGTTTCCTGTGTTATTGCGGACCCCAAAGTTTGACAGCGCTCTCTTCACTCTGTGGCCCCTTGACCTGCTTTAATCTGCTCTCTCACCCGTTTTAGTCAGCGAGTGTAACTGTTTTTGAATACGCTACGATCAAAATGGTTCCCAACACATGTTAATGTACTGGTCTCTATCTGCTACCTTTAACATTTGCTGCATTGGGGCTGCAGTCTCGCAGGCTAATGCACCAGCGACCCAACTCTCAATTCCCCATTACTGCAGTGAGGGTTTGTCTCTACCCACTCTGCGGTAGGGGCACCTCGTGACAGCTCCCCGTCTCACTCCTTCTTGTAGATAGGGTTGTAGGGCCTCACGTCCTATCTACTCACTACCCTGGGACCTAGCTGGGCTATTTTGCACCTCTCCCATCTCGCTGGGTTGGAAGACCCCAGACCCACTCCCTTCAGGATCACTCCATAATGCTGCCTCAGATTCTCTGGCACTCACCCAAAGGTCTGCCTCCTGGGCAAGCTCCCTGGGATCGGAGAGCCCATGGTCAAACAGGTGGTGGCGCAACCTTGGGAACCAATTTCTGAGCATGTGCTCCCTGATAATTGCATCGAACAGCCCTTCCCAATCATTCACCACGCTACACACCATCCAATCCTCCAGTGCAGTCCAACACACCTCCACAAACTCCTCCCAGGACTGGTGAGCAAGTTTTCCACTGCCCTTGAACTCTAACCTGTCCCCCTCTTCCTGAGAATCGGGCAATGTCTTCCAGGCCCTGGGAGTGGGACTCCCTACACTGGATTCACTCTCACTGCCACCACTGGATCCCACCGTCACTGGTGAATCCAGACCACAGAAACCACTCTCCGGGTACAACCTACCCTCCTGAGCTAATCACTCCCTGGTGAAGGTCCTTTCAGACTCAGGAATCATTTCCTGCGCTAGGATCTTTTCGGTCTCTAACCTTTTTTCTTCAACCCTCAGCTGCGCTATCTCCTTAGCGTGCTCTAACCGGAGAATCTCCAAAGCCAGCTGATGCTCCCTTTCTTCCCTCCTATCTACCCACTCTTCTGGGGACAGGGACAGGGAAAGGGATGGGGGCATTACCCCTGCCACTGGACCCAGCACGGGACTCCCTATCTATGGGGTCCTCACTACCTACTGGTGTCCCTGCCCTGTCATTTTGTACCTCTTGTTCAGGATCCTTAGGGTCACCCTCCTGGCATACGGCCAGGGGCCTCTCTTGCTCATAGTGATCGTGGTCCCACTCCTCCTCTTGCCATTTAATCAGGAATCCCTGAAGGCCTGGCTTGGTGTCGGACCCACTTACTATTATATTTCTCTCCTCACAGAACCCCCTCAACTCCAACACACTGTACTTAAACAGATGGTCAAAATCAAAGGCAGATTCCGTTTTGGCAAGACACCAAGACGCAGTGCAAGACAAGGGACCTAGGTGCAAGGGAGCTACAGGCGTGCGCAGTTCCAAATGCCACTTTCAGGGTGCAACAAAATCAGGAACAGTAATCCCCAAAACCTGTGATTACTTTACGTGTAGAATTTGTAGTGCCACCAGTTGTCGCCGTGTAACTGCGCCAACACAAGTCCTATCCCACCGCTGAACACCAATGTTAGAAACAGGGTAGCGTGGTGCGGAGCAGGTAGGCCAAACTCGGAGGCATTGTGTAAAGCATCTGTGCAGCACACTCACAGGCGACACACTAGGCACACTTCAAAAAGAGACCACACCAGGTTAGATGAAAAAATACAGCATATGTATTAAGCAGAACACGTCATAAGGCAATCACAGATGTAACACTGTGCCAACTGGCACCGGGTAGCAATCTACAGGGGGATTATTTACAGGGCAGGGCCTATCTGGCCACTGCCAGAACAATTACAAGGCAAACAGAATAAATGTAAGTCCATCAATAAATGTGTAACATCCAGTTCCTACTGGCAAGTCCAGGTACTGGGCAACATTGCTATAAGTATCAGGCCTAAACATAAGGCATCATTAGCATAGGTCCTGAAAACGTAATCCGGCAGGAACATAAAGCATTATAACTTTAGACTCTGGCATAAATCACCTTTGCCGTAGGCCTGGAAGGAAAACATCAGGTTAGGCATAGCCATAACCATAAACGCAACATTAGGCATAGACTGAGACATCACATTATGCATAAAAATAGGCATAAACATAGACCCTCATCACGTGGGCCTAACTCCGGGTAGAAGACTCATTATGCATAGTATTAGCATAAGTACATTACTTCATAACATTAGTAGGGCACCCTTGTAACCCTAATAAGAGCATACATCACATTTGCATGAAAACATTAGGAATGGGCACAACCACATGAGCACCAAGGCCCCAGTAGGCAGGGAACTCCTTGGGTAACAATTAGGGGCATAAACCAGATTAGCATAACTGCATTAGCCATGGAACTCAGGCCTAGAAACACATTATACATCACCACCATAAGTGTAGGCCTTGGGGGGAAAAGCATGAACAGCCTAAATGAAATTATGCATGCAGAACTGCCCTTCTCAGAACATTAGCAGTGCCCCTTATGCAAATACACCTGGCACTCAAAGTAAGCGTGTCCAATGTTGCAGCTGCCTGCTTCTGCGGTGCAGCTGTGTCCAGAAACAAGTACTGGCAAATGGTGCAGATTGGGGCCCCACTCCGGGGCTACTAACTCAACCTTGCCCCAAAACAATGCAGCGGCCTGCAACTGCGGTTCCGCTGTGTGTCCCAACAAAGTACTGGCCCAGGGGGCGGGCACCGACTGTGCCCTGACACGAACCCCTCCCCCCCCCCAACCACCATGCAACGGAGCCCCATTCACCGGGCTCAAGGGGAACTCCTTTGCTCCTGTGGCAGTAGGCGGAGCCTCTCCTCCGTTGGAGAGGCCCCGGCGGCAGCACTTCTTCCTCTGCAGAGGGACAGGCACCGACAATGTGCCTCGGGCCCCCTCCGACTCTCCCAGCCAAATACTGCAGGCCGCGCAGGGCTCTATCCTACCACTGGAGCCCTGCGCCTTGATCCAGGCTCTCTTCACCCGGGCTGCCCCTCGTGGGACCCAGGACTTATGTTTTGCAGCTTGTGGGGGTGGGACTTCCTCCGAGCGCTTCTGCTGGCGCCAATCTCAGCGCGGCCCGTCTCTTCCTCTTCCGGGTCGCCGCAGGCAATGCGGCGGCCCTCTCCTTGTTCTGCGCAACCCAGGTTGCGGCGGTGATTCTGGGCAAATTCCAAGTGCGGGGTAGGCTCCCGCCAATGTTGGCATTAAACCCGCAGGGTCGGCTCCCGCTGGGTTTCTAAATAGACCAGAGCGCGGGGTGGGCACCCGCCACGGAACAACGTTACTCGCAGGGTAGGCTCCCGCTAAAAGGCATAAGGCAGCAGGGTGGGCTCCTGCTGTCAAAGTACAAAGAAAGGCTGCACAATGCGGGGTTGGCACCCCCGAAGGTCAGCCACAGGGGGTAAGCTCCCGGGATATTTTCAAGTAAGCCACAACCTGCGGGGTAGGCTCCCGGTGTTTTTAGACACGCAGCTCCCCCAGGCAGCACTTATAAATCGGCACAAACGTGGGGTGGGCACCCGCGAAGGTCAGCAACACATTGGGTAGGCTCCCAGGCCTCACAGTGCTGCAGGCGTCACTCGCTCCTCACCGCTCACTGGGGCAATGAAATATAGCGCTCTCGAGGCGCTAGGGTCCTCACAGGGTCACGTAGTGCTCTGGCAGCACATACTGCGGGCGTCAGCCCCTCCTCCCCTTCCTCGTCTTCTTGGAGGGGGGGGGTAAGATACAGCGCTCACCATGCACTAGAAAGATTCAACAGTTGCAGGGACAACAGCGTGCGCTTCTCTCTTCTAGCACCTCAAATATAGCGCTCACGAGGCTCTAGGGTGCAGGCAGGCAAGTGTAGTCACTTGAAATATAGTGCTCACGGGGCGCTAAGGGCCAGGAGACCGTTCATGCAGTGCAAGATCAGCAGGCAGTAGGGCAGCCCACCAGACATGAAGCAGCAGTTCCTAGGAACAGTCATCCTCCATTACGATGGCAATCCTGCTAGCGCAGCAGTCTCCACTCCCAGCAGAGTCTGTCACTAGCCCTGTGGACAGTAGAGGGGTACAGATGGGCACAGGGGCCAGCACACAGGCCCTTGCGGCGGTACCTCCTGCAGTTCCAGTCCGAGCTGTCGCTATGGGGGAGGTGTAGGCCACCCTGCCACTTGCGAGCGCTAGACCGCCCGCCCACCCACCGCAGGCAGCGGCACAAAGCACACAGCAATGGCGTCCATTGTAGAAGTTGAGTTTTTGCAATGGTGAAAAGAAAGGTGCGTACACCATTGCACTGCATTTATTATTTTCCTCTCACACCACACATGGCATATACATTTCCTACCATGGGGAAGATGTCCCCTAAAGGGGGGGTTCCTAATATAAGCCTTTGTAAGGCAGAAAGACCACACACTTGGCACTGCTAACCAGTGCTAAAGTGTCCAACGTCCTACAACCAGTCATTCCACAGCAGCAAAAAACAAGCTAGGGGGAAGGCGAAAAAGTTTGGGATGACCCTGCAAGCAGGGCCAGGTCCAACGGGAAGTATTTTGTAGAGGGAAATCATAGTTTTTGGGTTCTTTTGTGTTGTAGCTGGGTCTCGTTGAATGTGAGCATAATTGCATGAAGTGGGTTTAAAAATAGCAGTGGTATGATTTACTGTTCACGATTTTTACGGGTGATTCTGCGGGATGGGTTGAGGATAAATATGGGAGTGTTATTTAATTAGGAATTAGTTCAGGGCAGGGTTTGGGGAACGGTTGGGTTAGAATAAAATTCACGGGTTTAGCATTGTATCAGTTCAGGTCAGCTGTGAACAGTTGGTTCAGTTTTTTTATTTAGTGCAGTGACCCCCGACAAAGAGACATATTAGACTCGAAATGCATTGGTAAATGAAGTGATGAGCCTATACATTCTACTGTTTGGATTACGTGTTGCTGTGAAAAGCCTGGACGGGCACGCAGTATTCATTTGGCGTTTTGAAAATAAAATTCAAAAAGTGGCATAACGCTTTCTCTGCAGTGATTCATTAAGCTTGCAAGAAGTGGATGAATTTGGGTTTCCAATGATAAATGTGGTTTACGAGTCGTACATGGATTAAAGAGGGAAAAGTTCCCTATCCCGCATTGCGACAGAAGGGCGCGAGATGAGTGCTCTGACCTAAACTTTCTTAAAGTGGCATTTTCAGACCTGCAATTTAAAAACCAACTTCAATAAAAGATGTTTTTAAATTGTGAGACCAGACACCAAACTCTAATTTTCAATTTGCTCCCAATTGGAAGATGCACTTGTACAGTGTTAAAAGGCAGTTCCAATGCTAACCTATGGGAGAGATAGGCCATGCTGTAGTGAAAAATAAATTTAGTGTTTTTTTTTACTACCAGAACATTTAAAATCTTAAAAGTACATGTCCTACCTTTTAAATACATTGGACGCTGCCCATGGGGCTACGTAGGTCCTACCTTAGACACGCCTTACGTGCAATAACAGGGAAGGTTTGAGCCTGGCAAGTAGGTGAACTTGCCAGGTCAACATGGCAGTTTTAAACTGCACACACAGGCTCTGCAGTGGCAGGCCTTATACAGGTTTGAAGGGCTACTCATGTGGGTGGCACAATCAGTGCTGCAGGCCCACTAGAAACATTTGATTTACAGGCCCTGGGCATATGTAATGCGCTGTACTAGGGACATAGTAGTAAATCAAACATGTCAATCATGGAGAACCAAATTCCATTACATTTTAGACATAGAGCACATGCACTTTAGCACTGGTCAGCAGGGGTAAAGTGCCCAAAGTCCTAACAGCAAACACACAGCCAAACAGGAGGCCAGAAGCAAAAAGACAGAGGAAACCATGCCAAAAGATACCAGGTCTAACACAGTTTGTTTCGGCATACCTTATTGATGCAGTGGCACAGTCCGTTGGTACCACAGTTCCTGACTGGAACCGCTTGTTAACTTGAGCTTGCAGATCACCCTTCAGGCTTCCTGTTCAGGAGGATCTTCACACCACTGGGGTCAACCTATGTCTGGCTCTCCCTGGACAGGGATAGCACTGGAGGACTGTTGTACTCCCGCCACCAATAGGAGCACCCTCCTCCTAATTAACTGGAGCCCCTTCACCACAAATGACACCGCCAGAATCATGCTGATCATCCACTCAGGGATCCCATCAGACCTTAGCCCTCACCAAATGTACAATATGGGAAGCAAATAGATCAGTGCCAACCTCACCATTATTATAAACTTCTCCATCCTCCGTGGAAATTTCCCTAACAGCTGGAAATACACGGAGGTCACTGCCCTGCTGAAGAAATCCTCTGCCAATCCGAAACATCTCAGCACTACAGGTCCATCCCGCCCCTACCCATCCCAGCCAAAGTCTTGGAGAAAGAGATCAACAAGCAGCTCTCTCCCAATCTTGAACAGCACCACCTTCTGTACTCCACCCAATCAGGATTCCACAGCAGCAACCACAAAACGGAAACCGCTCTCTTAGCAGCAACAAACTACACCCGGTCAATCATTGAAAGAGAAGGAACCTCTGCTCTCATCCTGCTTGAAGTCTTGGTGGTGTTCATCTCCCATAGCACCCTTATCTCCAGAATCCAGGAATCCAAGCTCCCACCCCCCCCTTTTCAAAGTTGGATCTCATCCTTCTCCAACAGGACACAAGCCAGACTCTCCACTTTCACCTCCAAACTCAAGAACTTCGTCTGCGGAGTCTCCCGATGCTCCTTGCTCAGTCCAACTGTGTTAAACGTCTACATGGCACCTCGGGCCCACCTCATAAGAACCCACATCATCAACATTGTATTCTACACCAAAGAGACACTGGTCATGCTCTCCTCTGCCTAAACCAGCAGCGCCAAGTTCACCGCCTGCATGTCCGATGTGGCAAACTTGATGAGAGACAACTGCCTCAAACTCAACATGGACAAATTAGAGATCCTGATCTTTGGAAATAAGAGCTCCCCGTGGGGGGGACTCCTGGTGGACACCTGACCTGGGTCCCATCCCCACAGACCACAGCGTCATTCTTGATGACAATTTTTCCCCCCCTTTTATATGCATTTAAACGTTACAGTAGCCATATTTGTGACAGTCTGACACTCGTTAGTATGAGAGAACATTGTGAAATGAAAAATGACATTTCCTGCAACATTGACTAAGTCAGTAAAGTGTATGTCAGTAAGATACATCCAATAGTTACAATGTGCTATACAAGGTAAGATGTGTTGACTAACAATAAGCACATAACAGTACAGTGCCATTTGGCACTACTCTTTGGGGTGCGCCTATTCTGCTTGTGGTTTCATGTAATATAGAGCGTCTGTGCTCCGCCCCTGGTCTAATTTACACCTGTTTTATTGTAACTTTCCTTTCCTCCTTCCTCTGCAACCTTCCTTGCAAGATATGCTTTGTATGGTCCCCAAATGTTCCTTGGTCTGCTGCGCAGCATCATGAGGGTATTGCAATTATCTGACAGTTTGTTTCAATAAGACCAATCAGTGTACCATTCTGACAATGTGGGTAGTAGGCCTTTCATCAAGCACATGGCAATTCTCCTAATTGCCAATAATATTCCAAGCGCTATCAATCTACGAGTTCCTTAAGGCACTTCTTTGATGTATCCCAGGAGGGCTACTAATGGTGTTTAGGGCACGCCGGTGTCTCCACCATGTCCTGTAGTGCCGTGAACACTGCAGCCCAGTACCTGCTGATCCAGAGACAATCCCAGGCCAGATGTGTAAAATGTGCCCCTTCAGCCCCGCATCGCATGCAATTATCTTCTCGCAGCCCGCAGTTATGTAGTTGGGCCGGAGTGTAATACACTCTGTGAAGATATTTGAAGTGTATTAAGCCCGTTCTGTGACATAGAATTAATTCCCGAACAGCTGTATGGCCATTGCTCCTCAGTTATGTCTATACCTAATTCGCCTCTCCACTCCTGACATGGCTTTGCCTATGTCTAGTTGTTTCTTGTCCTTGAAAGTGTGTATAACGTTGAGATCCCACACTGTGGGGACTGGGCCTGCAATAAATATGTCAGTGAAGCGAATTCCTGCAGTTCTAACATATCCTCTTCCTGCTGGGCATGCAGTGACTGTCTCGCTTGGTGATATTGATACCTGGTGAGCAATGTTATCTCGGGTGTTTGCAACTGGTCTCATGTTTTAACTACCCCATCCGTGAAAAAGTCTCCCATATATCTTTTTTTTTAAGTTTGAAAGCTTTATTGAAAGAAGAATTACCAATACAATAAGGTGACAACAGCAGAATAAAATAAAGGCAATCATATGATGGAAAGAAAAATTAAGTCAGCTGATGGCACAGTAAGAAACAAAGCATTTTACAGATTTTCCAGGGAAGGGAGGGGAAGGGAAAGTTAGAACCATGTTAAATACCAGTGAGACTACATTATAAACTCAGTAACTTAAGTAATGGCAGATAGAACAGTAAATGCACAAATACCTAAGAGGTGCACAGATCAAACATTAGCAAAATGTGAATAAAGGAAAAAACCAAGAAAACCTTCAATAGTGAAAAACTGAAGCATGAACTTACAGGCAGAAGTAGAAACGCTCAAGGAGGCTTAAAATTGTCAGAAGTCAGTGAAGTGTATTTCTTGTTGGAGGCTCGATCTAAGTATAAGGTGAGAGGTAACCAGAACAGGTCAACATTGCGAGGGGGTTTGCAGGAGGATACGAAGGCAACGTCCAATCTGTGAGAATGACATATTAAGTTCCACCATGAAATTGTTGAGAGATTATTCAAGGATTTCCAATTGGAGGCAATATGTTGGAGTGCAAGGGCCAAAAAAAGATCAAAAAGGCCACCTGAATGTGGGTAGAGGTCCAAAGATTCCGAGAGGCTACCTAAAAAAACCAAAGAGGTAGAAAAAGGGATAGAAAAATTAAAAATATTGGAGATGCGAAACCAAACTTTTACCCAAAAACGACGGACAGAAGGACAGAGAAAGAAAAGATGATAAAGGTCAGCATTGGGAGCATCGCAGGTCCAACAGTTGGGTGTAGCAGAGGCAAGAAAACAGGACAGAGAGAAAGGAGAAAGATAGAGCCTGTGATAGAAAAAGAATAGGGATTGAGTAAGAGATGCAGTGCGAGAGGTCTTCAAGGATTTAGCCCAAAGTTTGTCCCAAAGAGAAGTCGGCCACGAGCAATTGAAGTCTTTTTCCCAAGAAAGTTCCAGTTTGGACTTGTGACGGTCAGGGGCTGAAAAGTATCTATAGATAAGAGAAGCTTTAGGAATAGAGGAGAGAATGGTGAGTAAAGATGAAAGGCATGTGGATAAATCCTCCGAGGGCAAAGAGTAGTAACGGTCAAGAACGATGTCCATGAGGATATAATATTTCTTTGCAAACGAACGGGGGCAATGGAACTGAGTCTGAAATTGGGGGAAGGAACGAGGACAGGAGCCGTCAAACAGGTGATGTACCCATATAATACCTTTTGATCTCCACGAAGCCCAGGCAATAGGTCGATTCCGTAGTAGAATAGATGAATTATACCAAATGGGTGACAGCAAAAAGGATTCACGAGAAATAGATGTGCTGGAAACCAAGGGTCGCAAAAGAGAGGAGGTATGTTTGAATAATGGAGGGCTAAGGCAAGGAGCCTTGGCCGTAAAGCATATCACGTCCTGAAAGGAATAGGGAAGCAATAACTGTCGTTCAACCAATAACCATAAAGGAGCAAAGGGGACTACATCTTGCGATAACCAACGGGATGCTTGGCGGAGAGAGAAGGACTTATGATATAGGCGGAAGTCAGGGAAATTAACTCCACCGTTCGACTTAGATTTACGGAGGGCCGAAAGTGATATGCGAGCTTTCTTCTGCTTCCAAAGGAATTTGGACAAAACAGAGTCAATGCGACGGAAGTAGAGAGCTGGAATATGTACAGGGAGCATGGAGAGTAAGTAGATCAGAATCGGAGCAATCATCATTTTAATCGAATCAAGACGACCCCACCAAGAGAGATAGAGGGGGTTCCAGGAAGACAGGAGAGAGTCAATTCTAGAAATTACTGCATTCATATTGAGTCGGATAGAAGAGGGTATGGAATTGGAGAAGAGGACACCAAGATATTTTATTTTCGTACCGTTCCAAGCAAAGCCGGTGGAGGCAAAGAAATGTGGAAGACAGAATTTAGTGAGTGGGAGGATCTCCGTCTTATCAGAGTTTATTTTATATCCGGATGCTTGGGAAAACTTCTCAAATTCCTTCAATAAGGCAGGGATAGAGGTATCAGGATCTGAAATGAATAAAAGTATGTCATCCGCATATGCCGAGAATTTAAGTTGATGTTCGCCATATGGGAAACCAGAAATGGATGAGTTGTGACGAATAGAAGAGAGGAAGGGTTCAAGTGCTAAAATAAAAAGAAGAGGTGAAAGAGGGCATCCCTGACGTACACCTCGTTTAAGGATAAAGGGGGAGGTAAGTTGACCGTTTACAAGGACCGATGCTTTGGGCATAGAATATATTAGAGAAACATAGGAAAGAAATTTCGGACCAAAGCCATGCCATTGCAGTGAGGCCATCATAAAAGACCAATCAACTCGATCGAAGGCTTTTTCGGCATCAACCGAAATTGCCGCAAGAGGGATAGAGAGAGAAGAAGCTTTGTTGAGAACATTAAGGAGGAGTCTGGAGTTGTCTGAAGTGAGACGGCCTTTAACAAAACCACATTGTTCTTCCCCAATAAGGTGAGGCAAGAATAGGTCAAGACGAAGGGCTAATAGTTTGGCAAAGATTTTATAATCCACATTGACTAGGGATATTGGTCGATAGTTCTTACAAAATTTGGGGTCCCTTCCTTCCTTAGGTATATGACATATGGTAGCATCCTGAAATGAGCCCTGAGCCATTCCAGCTGAACAAAAAGATTGAAAAAGGAAAAGAAGTTTGGGTAAGAGTAGGTCAGAGAAGTGTAAATAAAATTCAACCGGAAAGCCATCAGGACCCGGGGTCTTGCCCTTAGTTAAGGAAGACAGTGCTTTGGAAAGTTCAGAGAGGGTAAGATCCGTCTCAATGTCTGAGAAATTAAGTTTAGAGGTGTCCGGAGGAGGCAAACCCTCAAAATATGATTGTAAGAGGTCTGGGGCCGGGGGAGTCTCAGGAGAATATAAAGACTCATAGAAGGACTGAAATTGCTGTAGAATATCCTTATCTGTATGCAAGAGGACATTAGAAGGGGAATAGATAGAGTCAATTAGAGTTCTTTCCTTACGTGACTTTAAGTAATTAGCAAGCAATTTGCCCGATTTATTACGTCCTCCGTAATACCGTGCACTACCTCGAAGGAGGAATGAGGAGGCCGAATCCGTAGTCAGTTTGTTAAACTCAAATTTGGCTTGAAGAAGATCTGGATTTATATGAGTCGGAGAGGAGGTATAAAATTGGTGCTCTAGTGATTTAATATGTGCAAGAGCAACCTTCCGTTTTTGGAGAAACTTTTTCTTTCGTTTGGATACAAAATCAATAATGAAGCCACGTGCTGTGGCCTTGAAGGAATCCCAAAGAACATGAGGAGAGATATCAGGGTCAGAGTTAAGCTGGAAATATTCAGACGTGAAGGAGCGAAAAGAGGAGGAAAAAAGAGGATCTGTAAGTAAGGAAGAATTGAAACGCCAACGAGAAGATTTAGGAGTCGGAGAAGAAAGATCAAAGACAGTCACAATAGGGGAATGGTCAGAAATGACAATAGGTTCAATAGAGGAGGAGATAAGATGTTGAGATAAGGAAGAAGAAAGAAAAATATAATCTAAACGAGAAAAAGAGGCATGCGGTGGGGAGAAAAAAGAGAAATCTATAGTGTCTGGGTGTGTGAGTCTCCATGAGTCCAAAAGATGAGCCTGGGTGATGGTATCCAGAAACTGTTTATGAGGTTTATGGGGGGTGAATCGTACAGAGGACTTGCGGTCTAAAAAGGGATCAATGATCTGGTTGCAATCCCCGCCCAAAAGGAAGGAATCTTCTTTATGTTGGATACATTTTGCAGTGATTATGGGCCAGAAAGATGAGTCAAAACCTGTGGGGCCATAAACATTAAATACAGTAAGTGGGACATTATTAATAAGCAACTTGACCAGAATCCAGCGACCCTCATCATCTTTGTCCTCAAGAAGTACCTTACATTTGTGGCGTTTGTGGATTAAAATAGCAACACCGTTCTTTTTGCATGAGGCCGGAGAAAACAATACGTTACCGACCCACAATCTTTTTAGTTTTAGGGATTCAACATCTGAAAGATGGGTTTCTTGAATGAGAACAATATCGGGGTTATAAGAGGAGAGGTGGGAGAGTACTTTCTGCCGTTTAATAGGATGATTAAATCCTTTCACATTCCATGAAATAACTTTGAAAGTCACAACATATTAAACTGTTCAAAATTGAAAGGTGCAAAGATATACAATACCAATATTAAGTTAATCAGTAGCATAGCAAAAAAGAAGATAACCAGTAGAGTAGTAGAAGAAAGAATAATGAAAAATAGGGGAAAAAGGAAATAAGGAAAAGGGGAGAGGAAAAGAAGAAGGGGAGATATTGGAGAAAAAGGAGTAGAAACTAGGAAAGGGAGAGATGAGAGAAAAAAAGAAATGCAGAGAAGACAGTACAAATCCATACGGATGACTGTAATAAACATACCTGAAGGGAGTGGTACACAAGGGAAGGCGGGGAAGTGGGGATGCAGGACAAGACGGGTAGACCAGGATCAGAAACACAGCCGCGCCGAAACCTCATAGGAAGACAAAGGATAAACACATGGTGAAGGGGAACTGAAACACATCTGTATAGGGAGGAAAGGGAGAGAGAAACAATTAGGTCAGGAACATATGACATATATGCAAAACAACTGTAAAGGAAATCTTAAGAACGTAGAGATCCAATATAAAGGAAGTCAATTGAAAACTGGTCAAAGAAGTTAAATAGCAAACCAGCAGCAAATAACAACAAATACATATGGAATATAAAGAGTCACATCAGCCACTGGTGGAGGGCGAGGATTCCATTCCATCGTTGTTGTGTAAGAGAAGGAAGTTACGAAGTTCGCCAGGTTCTTGAAAGGACCAAGACTTATTCTGATGAGTGACTCTGAAGGTGCATGGGTGGAACAATCCATATCGGGCCCCTAGAGAACGTAGAGATGGTCTCAGGGCTAGGAATTCTTTGCGTCTAGTAGCGGTGGCATTAGAAACATCTTGAGAAATGTAGAGACGGTGACCCTGCCATGTTAATTGTCTCCTGGCTCTAGCAGCAGAGAGGATGGATAGCAGATCTGTGAATTTCAAAAACAGGATGATAACACCACGAGGCTTAGTAGAAGTGGACGAATGTGCTCCAAGTCTATGAGCCCTTTGTATGCTGATGGACGTAGATGGTGGCATGTCTAGTAACTTCGGAAAGAAGGAGGTAAAGAAGGTAACTGGATCATCCCCCTCAAGAGTTTCCGGCAATCCATAAAGGCGTAGGTTGTTCCTCCTATTTCGATTTTCCAAATCCTCCGTGTGTCGTTGCAACGAGAGGACAGTTTTCTCCAAAGACTCAATACGTTGCGTGTTAGAATGGACCTCAGGGGGTTGTTGTTCTATGGAGGAAATACGAGTGTCCATTGCTTCCCACTTGTCCTTTAGGAGTTGCATATCTCTGCTCGTGTCCTCAATGAATGGGCGCAATGCACGGATCTCCTCCAGAATCAAGTCCATGGAGGAAGGAGGAGAAGAGTCAGGTGTAGGAGAGTTCTGCTTTAATCTTTTAATAGATGCTGCGGAGGGTGAAGACTTATTCGAAAGTGGGTTGCCTGGAGAAGAGCGTTGATTGGAAGATGTCGACATCTTGATAGGTCGTGAGGAGGCACCCAAAGAGGAAGATTTCCCAATAGACGTCACAGAGGGATTAAATACAAAGTTGGGTTTGCGCAACCACACCATAGGTGAACTTGAGTCCAAAGAATGAACTTGACAGAGGGAGTTGTGTATAACTCCGCAATGTGGAGAATAGGGACTTCACACCAGCTGAACTGCAATGACAAAGACGTTGCTACACTGAAGACCTTGAAAAATCCATCTAGAACGACCCATACAAAGCCTTAAGAGGGTGAGTGTACAACAAGCCCAACGGAATTAATGTGGACGACAACATATCAGATACGCAGGTACCTTCCATGACGTGTGACTGACTGGAACCAAATGACATGAGATATAGGTGACATACTGCCTGTGTTCAAGTCGAGTGCGTATCCTGCAGTAAATGATGAAAAATTAACGCAATGTCGGACAGAAAGTCCAAGAAAGTATCAAGGAAAAAGTATGAGACTTTAAGGAAAGGAACGGGTACATGCCCCAGAAGTTGATAACATGAGGATAGTCGCAGAACCTTGGATATCAGAACATGTCCAAACTAGGTATCCATATGCGGCAGGAAAGCGTCGTGCATTAGGAAGGGAGACGATTGGGAGAATGTGGAGGAATTGCCCAAAATAGGTACCGCGACTTTCAGTCAGCCGCGGTCACCCTAAAATGGCGGCTGTCACGTCAGAAGTCGAAAGAAGCTCCTGAATCCAAACGAGGGCAGCGACAGCCTTGATATAACCCCCAACGCTCACCTTCTAAATGTTTCAGGCACCAGAGCGAATAAATTCTCTTCAGGAGGAGGAAGGGCAGGAACTCGTCAGAGGAGCCGCTGCCGTTGAAGTGCTGCACAAAATGGCGGATCTCGGCATCGCGTTCTCGGTCTTCGGCTGCAAAACCTCAGGGAGGGACCGAAATTATGCACCAGGAGGCACAAGTTGGTCACGCCATGTTCCGGTTGAGGAATCCGGTGAGTTGCGGTGGAAATAGTCCACTTCACCGCCGGGAGGCCAAAAGGTGGTGAAACGGCACGGAGGAGCTCTTCACCTAGCCGTCCATCTTGCGCGGCACCCAAGCCACGCCCCCCTCCCATATATCTTATATTTAGCGTGTGCATTGCCTGTGTTACTGCTTTTTCCTCTCCCAATGGGAACCAACGACACCACTCTATGGGTAGTTTCGGGGAATAAAGGCGTGTGATCTTTTGCATATCTGCCGATTTTCGTAATTGGTGCCTTGTGTTCCCTATGGGATCTATGATGTGGTACCGTTGTTGTGTATTGCCCAATAGGAACTGCGGTAGAGAGAGAGGGCCCACTTTGTCTTTACATATAGAAGTGTTGGAGCTCACAAGGGCTGTGTGGCCAATAGTAGGCGTGAATTTGCTGCCCTGTACTATAATATATTTCAAGGTCTGGGGCATTAAGCCCACCTGCTGAGTACGGTTTTGTCAACGTCTCCCATGTACATGGGGCTGTTTCCAGAACCAGGCCAGTCTGATCAAAAGAGCGCAGAGTACGGAATAGTGACCGGTAATAAGATCGGTATATTCACAAAAAAAAAAACAGAAAGCGTGGGAGGACTATCATTTTCATAAGTGCAATACGCCCCAGCAACGATAGTGGCAGCCACATGCATTTCTCAAGGGCTTCTGAGAGTCTCTGCACTGCGCGTCCCTTGATGGCAAACTTTTGATGAACAAACAGGCCAATGCTTTCTCCACATCCTGCTGCTACATCCTCAGAATGCTTCACAAGATTTTCAAGTGGCTTGCCACGCACACAAGACGCAGGGTCACCCAGGCTCTCATCACCATCAGACTCAAGTATGGCAATGAACTTACCATCAGCATCGCAAACCAATTAAAACTGACTCCAAACCCTCATATACACTGCTGTCACTCATTCTAGATATCCTCAGAAAAGCTCACATCATCCCTCTACCTCATGGAATTACACTGGCTACCTATCCAGAAATGTTGCAAATTCAAGTTGCTCATACACGCCCACAAACCCCACCATGACACAGGACCAACCTACCTCAGCAACCGACTCCAACTCTGCCAACCTTCCAGACAGCTGTTCTCCACCACTCTCTCCCTCACCGAATCTGCAGATGCAAGGCAGAAGGGCACACTTTCTTCTTCATTGCTGCCAAAAACCAGACCGAACTTCCTCTACAGATCAGGACTGCCACTCCACAACTTCCACAAGAAACTGAAGACCTCACTTTACAACTATGAGTACCACCGGGGTCCCTTCTGCTAGGCAAGCTTGTAGGTGATGTCCCCTCATTTCCAGAAAGCTGACTGTCAAGCAGACACCAGCTCTAAATGCACAGCAGTTCTCAGAGGACTCAGCAAAGCACTCCCTTGGTCAAAGAGAACTTGGAACTCCAATCAAGTGGATCAGTGGCTCTTATTTTTGTACAGTGAAAGCAGGGGTATGGAGGTCCTACTTTAATGTTTGCTTTCAAAGCTGTTCTCCAGACTCAGTATTTGTGTAGAATGATGCTTTCACAACAGGGCAGTCTCCAGCTTGGAGTACTGACAGCAGAGGCACAAAGAGGTGTGAGATTTCTGTGCCTGGGTATCACTGCGATGAAGAAAGATACAAAAGGCAGGCCTCATCTAAAGTACCTTTCTCACCCTTAACTACAGATTGTAGCCTCGTACTTCACCCCCACCATCTGTCAAATGCCAGCACCAGGAATGCACCAATACACTGCCACTGTCTGGGAAAACAAACTCGCCCTCATCTTTTGCAAAGGGACAGGTCAGAGGCTTCCAAAATGGAGCCGTTAGTCTGGTTCACTTATACAGTCAATACATCTACCACACAGGCTGCATATAAACCTCATAACATAGACTTAGGATGTTAACACTAGGATATGGGTTACCACATAGAAGCAGAACATTATACGAGTAGGCTAGGAAGCTTCCAATACAGTGCCACAAATATCTACTCACACTACTGATTCACAAGACACTGCATGCTGCCACCACCACTCTATATACTAATCCAATCCAATCCAATCCAAAAATTATTTATTTCGGCCATTCGAGACCATAAAAGATACAATAAAAAAACATATAAAACCACATGCGAACGTACAATATAAAAACAGTGCAAGGAAACAAAAACTACTTATTTCAATGCATGTAGGAATCCGGGATATTGAAGGTACAATTAACTACAGTTCATTTCATGTTTAGAAGTTAAAAGTTACCCTTTCAGTGTTTTTTTTTCTTATCTGCCACATAGCCATTAAATACTTGGCTAGAGCAAAAACAATATAGTGCCGGGTACTTGTCTTCAGAATTCTGTATGATTGTAAACAATTTCTAAAGCCTAGATTCCTACACAGAGGCACTAGCCAGTACTTTCTTGGTCTATTGTAGGCAGGGCAAAAAAACAGCACATGTAGTTTGTCCTCCACATTCGTGCTGCACCCGGGACAGGTTTTATCGTCCGACGTTGACCATTTATTTGTGAAGTCTTTAAGGGGCAGTGTACCAAACCTCCACTGGATAAAAAGTTTCCTTGCAGTAATAGGAAAGATAATGTCCATGAATCCTTCGAACTTAAAAGAACTTTTGGTGGCCAAAAATTGTTCAGTGAGGGTGCCAATTTTCGGGGCACACGCGAGCATAGTTAGGCTCTTGTCCTTGAAAATCTTGGTGAGCGTTTTGCGGGACACCCCGAGACAGCCTCTTTCGGGATCATCCCACAGATCAGCCAGGCCCAATCGATAAAATTCTCGTTTTACGTATGCCACCCATGGGATTCTGTCGGAACAGTTAAAACTCAGGACGTGCTTCAGATCTTGCCTATAGTGGGAGAGTTCAGTAGTGGACCAGAGCCTATGCCAGAACCTCAGTGGCTTTAGTGCTAATTCATCCCCTATTGAAGGGAGCCCCAGATCTAATCTCAGCGGTAGCAGAGGTGTACCTTGTGGTAGAGCCAACAAACGTCTAAGGAAGTTGTTCTCCACCTTGACAAGTTCTGTCTCGACGTTATGACCCCACAGCTCACCACCATATGATGAGGCTGCTCTGGCTTGGGTTTTGTACATCTCCAAGGCTGGACTAACTGGCTTGAAGGTTGAGGAATTCGAGACATTCAGAATTGCCCCCACCATTTGCGATAACTTTAGACGGGATCTTGCTATCTGTGGACCCCAGGATAGATTTTCATGTAAAGTTACCCCCAAATACTGGAACGTTCTAACCCTTTCCAGCCTATCCGGTCCCAGGGTTGGATTAGGCCTAGTTGTTGTTGAGGGATTGAATACCATGAATTTGTTTTTTTCTGCTTTGATCTCAAGCCCATGCGCCCTGCAGAAGTCCCCAAACCCATCAAATATCCGTTGGATCCCCATCGGGGATTTGGAAGGCAGGAGAGTATCATCGGCAAACATAATTGCCGGAACCCTCCTGCCTGCCAACCTAGGGGCGTCGTTGTTGCTGACATTGTCAAGGGAAGATATTACACCGTTGACGAAGAGGCAAAACAGGGTCGGTGCAAGGACGCAACCCTGTCTTACCCCCCTGACAACTGGAAACCTAGATGACCCTCCCTCCCACACCTAACCTGGGCAAAGTTTCCATTGTGGAGCCTGATTATTGCCTGTAATAGCTGTGGGGGAACACCTAACTCCCTGAGCACCACCCATAGTTTCTCGCGTGGTACCAAGTCAAATGCGGACCTCAGGTCCACGAACACCATGTACAGACTTCCCCCCTCGATCCCCACCGTTTTCCAGAAGAGAAGGACGAGGCGAAAAATCTGATCCATGTTGGACGTGTTCTTCCTGAAGCCCGCCTGGAGCGGACTAAGGATCGCATTGTCCTCCATCCAGTCCAGGAGGTGGTCCAGCAGAAGACGGGCGAAGAGTTTTTGAGGTACATCTATAAGACTGATCGGCCTGTAGTTGGCTGGGAGCAGAGGAGAGCCCTTTTTAAAAATCGGTACTATCTCTGCCTCCAGCCAAGTACAGGGGATCTCTATCCCACTCAGAACAGAATTGAAAATATTAAGCAAATAGGGACCCCAAATCTCAGGTTGATGTCTGAATAAATCTCCAGGGAGTTTATAGAGACCTGGAGCCTTCCCCGGCGCTAGTCTCCCTATAGCATTTAATACTTCACCCAGTGTCAACTCTAGTTTTTCATTGGGCTCAGAGGGGTATCAAAAACTGCCTCTGTGGGGATTACAGAACTATCTTGATACAGTTTGCTGAAATGGGATTCCCATATCGAAGCAGCGATGTTTGGCTCTACTGCAGATTTTGATTCCCCTGAACCTGTATGGACTAATGACCAGAATTTTCTTGAATCCCTGGTTTCCAGTGCCATTGTTAGGTCATGCCATCTATCCCAATCCCATTCAGACTTTGCATGGGCGATGGCTTCCCTATATTTCCGTCTCAGCTCACATACTTTATTTTTGTCAGTGCCAGACTTGACCATGGAGATCAACTCAGTTTTTATTTTTTTGCACGTGGAATTGTACCAAGCTGAGGTTGGTGTCCTCTTCTTCCTTCTCGCGGTCACAGGGTAGAAAACCTCTCCTAAGCTTCCAACTCAGTCTACATGGATTTGCCCTAATTTCTCATTAAAGTCAGTAGCTTTGGGTTTATTAATCAGGTCATCCATTTCAGCTAACTTTGGGAGCGCCAAATCATAGATTTTCACGATGCACTCTGTTGAATTAACTAGTTTCCCCCATCTTACCCTACGTCTGTTATTAGATAAAACTAAGGTCCCTGTGTCTTGCTTTGAATCATTTAGTGGCGTACCTTCTTTAGGCCCTGGGTGTACCATATCCAAACAGAGAGCATTATGGTCACTATCTGCTCTCACAATCACCCTGAAGTCCAAGACCCTGGGCCACATGCTTGTATCTACAAAAATGTAGTCCAGACGCGATTCATGGTCCTTCCTATTGAAGGTACACACTGAGGGGCTATCAGATTGTGTGCGCCCATTACAAGCCCTCAGGGCGTAGTTCAAGGTAAGGGACGTAATCTGCAGCGCCAAGGGAGACCATGATTTCGGGTTTGGCGATTGACAGGGGGGAATCCCCCAGTAATCGTCCTCAGCCATTAGGGCACCCTTCTTAAAACCTTTTAGTGGATCAAAATGGCAGTTGAAATCCCCCCCATCAGTATCTTACAATCAACGGGTAGTAGTCCCAAAAATAAGGATAGGTCATCTAGGGTGGATGATTCCATGGACACACTCACCGGACGAGAGTACACATTAACAATCGCCAGATTGTAGACGTGTGGCCATTTAAGAAGAACACATTGTATGTCTTCCGAATGAGTTGGTATTATCTCCGCTATGCAACCCATGTGACTAGCCTCCCAGATAGCGAGTCCGCCAGAAGGCCTCCCTTTGCCACCCCACCTAGCATGGACATAGAAAGTTGCATAACCCACCCTGGTGTAAACTTCCCTAGCCCAAGTCTCCTGAAAGAGACAGATTTCATTGCTATCTACCAGGGAACCCCAGTCGCTGGAATCTATTTTATTGGCGATACCTGCAACGTTCCATGAAAGAACCTTCATCCTTTTTGGGCCTAGATTGAGTACCATTCCCCTCACACTCTCGCCATCTATATCTGTATTTGGCGTTAAAACCCCATACAGAGTTACCTGCCCTTCCTGAACCCCCAAATCTGGTGCTTCTTGGGAAATTATGTTCTGGTGAAATATTCTTGGTGGATGGAGGCCAGATGATGTGGTTGATAGTTCAGTGGGGGAGTCCTGAGTACTAATGGTACCTAGCCGACTTGACGATAAGGGGACAGGGCTAGAGTTGCCAATGTCAGAGATATCTCTTCCTGTCCCAAGCTGAACTGTATGGGGGACCACCCCTTCACTACCCCCAGTACAAACAGCCCTTGAAAGTCAGTCAACCTGGTCAAGGCAGCTATATCTGTTAGCATGAACATAGTTGCTCTGTGTGATTATATCATGGCGTGGGGGCCTATACCTTGAATCGTCAATGGCAAATCCCACCCTAGTCCAGCCGTCATTCGCCCCAAGATGCGAGTTATTGCTTCTTGGGTAGAAAAAAGACAGCGGTACCAATTCAATGGATGTATTCCCCGAGCACCCAAACCAGTTACAAATGTGGGAAACAATCTGGGATTCCCTAAAACTTACGAGGATACAATCACCCCCTATTTTCTTTGCGGTGTGCCCAACCCAAAGAACCCTCCTGACCATCAATATTTCCCCTCTCATGTTTGATAGCAGTGGCCTGTGAATGTTCAACCAGCTAATAACTTTGTTTCTTGGGGAATCAAAAGACTCCAAAGCAGAGTTGGAGAGCTCAGGGACCCCGGTCAAAATTACAGTGTGGGCCGCCGCCTCTGGAGGCAGATTGACTATATTTGGCCGGGTTAGGCTATTGCCAGTCCGATTAGGACAGTCAACCATCCTGATGGGTGTCTTTACCTGCCTCGTTATAGTAGTTGGAATAGGCAACTTTGACTTCCGGACTAAAGGCACGGGGGGAAGTTGCCTTGGAAGGGGTAATGGGTTGGGTTTGGGTAGGGTAACTATGAGTGCATTCGCGGTGGCAGAGGAATTGGTCTTCTTTGAAATTAGAGTGCTGGGAGCACTAGGGGGAGAGGAGATCCCCGTATTTATCACAGTTACTCCTTGAGTGCTGGTCCGGGTTCTTTGCTGATCCTCCATACCCCCGGTTGCTTTTTCTATTGCTAGAAGTCTGGTATCAATACAATCAAGCCTAACCAGCAGGGGGTCTAGCAGTTTTTTGAAGATGAATGGACTGGTCCATACCACTACAAGACCCCTCGCCAAAAATAAACGGGCCAGACTGTAATGGCATCTGCGTATGGGCGGGGTGCATTGGACTCGCCGTTTCATTTACAATCACGGTGGAGGAAGTTTCCGTCACATCAGTGATGTTAACAGTAGTATTGGGGATGTGATCCAGTTTTGCCCTTTTTACACCCTTTAACTGTCTAGGTCTTTTTCTTTTTGGGACTGCACCTTCCCGAAGTCCCCGTGAATGTGTTGAGTTAGAGTCACTCCCCTCATCCCGAGTCAGAACTGGATGAGATATTGGAGATGAAGTCACCTCAGGAATAGTAAGGAGGGAGTCTCGGTGTGAGTTGGAAGGGGTCCTCAGCTGCTGTAACACTGATTCGATTGTTTGATCGATACTATCCAAGAGGGATAGATGGGTAACATCCAATAAATCTGGGGATCTGGCATTCGTGGTTGAGCCCAGGGAAGATCGCTGTGCACTTTCAATCCCCTCTACTAACTGTTTTTCTAGGGCTGTGAGTTCATTGTTTACCACAGTATTTGCTTTAATGAGAAAGCTATCCAAAGTACCTGTTACCATGGTGGCCGCTTTACTCCTCGTCTCCCTCGTTGCCATATTGATCTGCTCCTGGGTTACACAAGTCCAGACCAAGGTGTTAGAATGGGGCACAAGCAGATCAAGAGCCACTGGCCACGGGCTTAGAGGGGTGGCCCGGTCCGGTCTCCCCCGGGCTCGAACGGGCTACAACGGTCCGGCCCTTGGCCCGGGCTTAGCCCGGCGCCGTCCCGCGCGCGTTCCGCGTGCGCGGTTTCGGGAGGAACTATATAGAAGGAGGCGTGGCGGGAAGAGTCCACAGGTACGGCCGGTTTGACACCGCAAGCTTCGCTGGGACTCGCAGTCCCGCTCTGGTCAATGTCCGCTGGTATTGCCCCCAGATACGCTGGTCCGATATCCCCAAAGGCAGGAAAGCAGTATTGCACCTCTGTCCACTCACTCGACTGCGAGCGGCTCCCGCGAAGCGGGGGCCGCGAGTCGTGATGAGGACCCGGGAGGCGTGGCGGGAAGAGTCCACAGATGCGGCCGGTTTGACACCGCAAGCTCCGCTGGAACTCGCAGTCCCGCTCTGGTCAATGTCCGCTGGTATTGCCCCCAGATACGCTGGTCCGATATAAAGGTTGTGGCAATGTGTAATGCTCTATATGTGTAGTACATATCAGCCAGAGCAGTAATGCCCCTGACATTAAGATAATATTAGTAGGAAGTCTCACCTACACCACATGATTTATTATTCAAATATCAGCTTTAAATATATGTTGAAAATTCAGACATTTTTCTCCAAACATCAGTTTACAAGTACTGAAAATAAAATCTCAAATGCATGCTTTCAATTTTAGTATGCATATATTAATCCAACCAAGTAAAAGCCAATTGAGTTGGTTAGGCTCCACACTGAAGAGCTTATATGTATCTGGAGAGCCACAACCTTTATTATGTTACTGCTGCCAACAATGCCTGATGAACTGAGGTGATCACTGCTCGGAAACCTGCGTATGGTTGCCGCTAATGTAATAGTGACCACATTGGACAATTTACAACACCAATATTAGTAGCTTGGGGTGAATTTCATTGAACAGAATTAAAGGTAGGAATTTTGTAGATCCCTGAGATTTTCAGAAGTTAGCGTCACAGAAATGCAAGGAAAATGTGTGATTTTAGTCAAAGTGAGATTTGTACAGCTTTGTGCATAATAACATTTTGTGGTTGCCACGCAAGGCAAAACACCCTGGTCTCCCCCAGATGTGTCGTTTTCAGAAGCGTCTCGGTTTGGTAGGTTTCCCTGTGTGGCCACTGAGCCCAAGTTCAAATATATTCTATAATCCAGACCAGACGTCCTGCCTTTCAAAGGAATTGCTAGTAGTTTGGAAGTACTTACAGCTATTTTATTTGTTATTACGTTTTGGTGAGTTTACAAAGAATTGTCTGGTATATAGACACAGTACTTTTCCTGTACAGTGGCACAGACACCAACCTGTGTAGCAAATATGAAATAAAGACCTGCAGTTGCACAAAATGGCAGCTCTTTGAGCAAGCATTTGGCCAGTGGTACTTTCAAGAGCACTTGCAGTTGAACTGGTCACTTACTCTATAATCTCCCTGGTTCACGGACAGCCTAAAAAATCTGAGGCTGGTTTGCAGGCAAGCGGAGAGGAAGTGGAGACAGGCGTACTTGGACATGGACATGCTGGCATGGAAAATAAAGCGGATAGAATACAAGAAAGAGATTCATAGAGCTAAAGCATCGTATTATTCCAACAAGATTACAGATGCCCCGAATAGCTCCCACAGTATTTTCAATATTTTAAATAGCATTATCAGCCCGGACTGTGTCAAGAATGAGATCCCTCCCTCCCAGGAACTGTGTGAGAATGTAGCTGGATTCTTCCAGGATAAAATCAATAAGATCATTGAAGACTTGGGGGTGGATCAGCAACAATCCAGAGTCAATAGCTTAGACTCCTCGGTATTGGCTGAGTGTGATAGACCTCTGAAGCAGGGCCTAGTCACCCCCCCCCCCATCATTACAATCTTGGAGCGGCCTGCGAACAGGGAGGAGTTCAGTCCCTTGTGGAATTTCCGCAGCTGACTGCAGATGAGCTTAGGGGAGTGGCCTCTGTTATTACATCTGGGTCTCCACTTGATCCGCTCCCATTGAAAATCTGGAAGGAGTTTGAGGATGCCCACCCTTGATCCTAAGTGATTGAAGAACTTTAGACCCATCTCGCTTCTACCTTTTCCAGCAAAAATCGTAGAGCGGGTGGTGGCAGGCACTCTCTCCAGACATCTCGAGCAATACAAGCTCTTGGAGGAAGTGCAGTTTGGCTTCCGGCCAGCCCATGGTACCGAGACGGCCTTGGTGACCGTGCTGGATGAGCTTCGTTGGCGAGCAGACAGGGGTCAGGCAGGTGTGTTGATACTGCTTGACCTGTCTGCTGCCTTCGATACGGTGAACCATGCCATCCTGTTGGACAGGGTGAGAGAGAGGGGGGTTGCTGGCAGGGCCCTGGAGTGGTTTGAGTCCTTCCTCAAGAACAGGGACCAAGCGGTGGCCCTCCCTCCCTTCCAATCCACCTTTTCTACCATCTTGCACGACGTTCCCCAAGGCTCAGCAGTCAGCCCGGTGCTGTTTAATATTTATATGAGGCCCTTAGTTGCAATCATCAAGAAACATAACATTGAAATCGTCAACTACGCTGATGATACGCAGCTGATTCTTTCCCTGGAGGGAGATAACTCGACCTCCTTGGAAAAACTTCATAATTGTCTGTGAGATGCGGCGGGGTGGTTGAAAGCCAACTCACTGCAATTTAATGCGGAGAAAACGGAGGTGCTATACTGCCCTAGGCCTTGGGTGAAAACTCTTCCACCCTGTAACTTCTGGCCTGGGGACTTCTCCTCAGCGGTACAGCCAGTGAAGGTAGTGCGTAACTTAGGTGTTATGTTCAATATGGAGCTTTCTCTGGAGGCGCAGGTGTCAAAACTAGTAGCTGGCTGTCTAACTGTCATCAGACTTCTGAGAAAAATTCTTCCCCTACTTCCGCCCCCTGCCCGGGTTGAGGTGGTACGCTGCACTGTGCTCAGCAGGCTAGATTATTGTAACTCCTTGCTGCTGGACTCTCCAAGCTTTCTTATGGATAGACTTCAGAGAGTCCAGTCTGCGGCGGCTAAACTAGCTCTGGGGTGGCCGACGAGAGCCTCCTCCTCTACGGCCTTGGCCCAGCTACTCTGGCTCCCGGTGAGACAGAGGGTACAATTTAAGTCTCTCTGTCTGACCTTTAAGGCCCTGCATGATCTAGGTCATGGGTACTCATAGTACGGCCCGCGGGCCGGTGGCGGCCCGGCAAGCCTTCCTCGGCGGCCCGCGGACCTTGCAAACATCGTACCCATGTATTATTATTTTTTTTTTTTAAAGATTGTCTGCTGCAGCGCGACTCTGAGAGTGTCTGCTGCTCTGTGGGGGTCGGGCGATTCTCGCATAGCCAGAGTGGAGCTGCAGGGGCCTAAGATGAGGTGAAATACAACAAAGCCTCATTAGCATGCAAATGGCCTTTAACGACCTGTTAAGTGTTCGGGTGCGGCTGTGTGGGTGTGTGTGCGCAACTGGAAGCTGTCTCAGCCCCAGCTGACACGCAGGAAGGGTGAGATGACAGAGGGTGACAGAGGGAGGTAAAGAGAGGGAGGGAGGGAGTGAGGGAGAGGGAGGGCGAGGAAGAGAGGGAGACGGGGAGTGAGAGAGGGAGGGATATGGGGAGGGAGGGAGATGGGGAGGGAGAGTGAGAGAGGGGGAGAGTGAGAGAGGGGGAGAGTGAGAGAGGGGGAGAGTGAGGGAGGGGGGAGTGAGGGAGGGGGAGTGAGGGAGGGGGAGGGGGAGTGAGGGAGGGGGAGGGAGAGAGGCAGGGAGTGAGTGAGAGAGGGAGGGAGTGAGAGAGAGACAAACAGAGGGAAGGAGACTGAGAGAGACAGACAGAGGGAGGGAGGGAGAGAGGGAGTGAGGGAGGGGGAGAGAGGGAGAGGGAGCAAGAGAGGGAGTGAGAGGGAGCGAGGGAGAGAGGGAGCAAGCGATGGGGGGAGTGAAAGAGGGGGGAGTGAGTGAGAGAGGGAGTGAGTGAGGGAGACAGAGGGAAGGAGACACAGAGAGAGACAGACAGAGGAAGGGAGGGATGGAGAGAGGGAGTGAGGGAGGGGGAGAGAGAGAGGGAGAGGGAGCGAGAGAGGGAAAGGGAGCGAGGGAGGGAGAGAGGGAGCAAGAGAGGGAGCAAGAGAGGGAGGGAGGGAGGGAGAGAGGGAGAGAGAGGGAGCGAGGGAGAGAGAGAGGGAGTGAGAGAGAGGGAGTGAGAGAGAGAGGGAGTGAGAGGGAGAGGGAGTGAGAGAGAGAGAGAGAGAGAGAGGGAGAGAGGGAGTGAGAGAGACAGACGGAGGGAGAGGGAAGGAGCGAGGGAGGGAAGGAATGAGGGAGAGAGGGAGGGAACAAGGGAAGGAGTGAGAGAGAGGGAGTGAGAGAGAGGGAGTGAGGGAGGGAGAGGGAGGGAGAGAGACGGGGAGTGAGAGAGGGAGGGATACGGGGAGGGAGGGAGACAGACGGGGAGGGGAGAGTGAGAGAGGGGGAGAGTGAGGGAGGGAGAGTGAGGGAGGGGGAGTGAGGGAGGGAGTGAGAGGGAGGGAGTGAGAGAGAGACAGAGAGAGACAGACAGAGGGAGCGAGGGAGAGAGAGAGGAGTGAGAGAGGGAGTGAGAGGGAGTGAGAGAGAGACAGAGGGAGAGGGAAGGAGCGACGGAGGGAAGGAATGAGGAAGGGAGGGAGAGAGGGAGGGAACAAGGGAGGGAGTGAGAGAGAGGGAGTGAGTGAGGGAGGGAGAGAGAGAGAGGGAGAGAGAGGGAGAGTGAGGGAGAGAGAGAGAGAGGGAGGGAGAGACAGAGGGAGTGAGAGAGAGGGGGAGAGAGAGAGAGGGAGTGAGAGAGAGATAGAGTGAGTGAGAGAGAGAGACAGGGAGGGAGAGGGAGGGAGGGTGGGAGCGAGGTAGAGAGAGAGGGGGTGAGAGGGAGAGAAGGAGCGAGACAGGGTGCGAGGCAGCGAGAGAGGGGGCGAGAGAGGGAGCGAGAGAAGGAGTAGTTTTTTTTGTTGATCTAGCCCGCCCCCTCCCCCACTGACTCCGCCCCCACTGGTGCGGCCCTCGGACACAAACCACACTGTAAATTTGGCCCCGAGAGAAAGTTTGTGAGTACCCATGATCTAGTTCCTGTTGGCCTACAAAGGAAATTTAGATGGTATATTCCAGCCCGTAGCCTACGCTCCTCCTCTGCTAGGTTGGTGACAATACCTCGGTTTAAGAAAATCAAAGCAGGAGGAAGACCGTTTGGCGTAGCCGCGGCGAAACTGTGGAATGCCTCCCGGCTGAGCTTAGACACATTTCCGATCTCCTCCTGTTTAGGAGGAGATTGAAAACACTTCTCTTCCCTAAACTCTAGTCCGCTACCGCCCTCCTTTCTTATGCTGTCTTGAGTCTGCAAGCGCCAGGATGCCTTTGAGGTGATAGATGCGCTTTACAAATGCAATAAATAAATAAAAAAAATAACTGTTGCAACTCTTTTCTTTGAGTGGCAAGCCCGTTCCATAGTTGAGAAACACTGTTGCAAGAATGATGCAGTCTACATTTGCTGTTTTCCTTCTCCAGGAAAACATGGACGATATTAGTCCTTGGGTAGCCATATATAAAGTCTATTACCACAAATGTAGCAAGTTTCAATATGTTCAGTCGCACTATTTCATGTGAACAGTAAATCAGCTTGGGTGAACAGTAGCAAGAAGATAGAATGCTTTTACTCAGCCGTGGTTCCTTTACAAAAGCTGTATCCCACAAAGATGTTGATCAGGCCTACTGCTGATAATCGCGATACCACGATTTGTCACACAAGCAAAACCTTGTTGTTAATTTATTTCCATCCACCGAGGAGACTGTTGCATTCAGCATAGTCAATCTGAACAATCAATGACATCTTGTATATACAGTTAACTTTTTTCAAAAGTATCAGTTGGATATATCAATGGCTTTCCTGATGAAGGTGCATGGATCACCGAAATATGCGATGAGACTCCCTTCCATTGATTTTTATCATGATTAAGCCACTCATTCTGAGATTTTATAAGAAAATATATGAATTATTATGTATATGTATGGGAAATATTCTTCTCATCTTTATCCCTCCAGTTTTTCCATTCTTCACTTTTGAATTTGGTTATGTTTTGAATATTAATATATGAAATAGACATTTTTTTTTTAGGTTACAAAAAGCATATGATTGCTTTCTTATATTAATTGTATTCATAATTTTTTCAATCTAATTTCATTCTTTTTTGGGATAATCAATGTTATTGATTTTCAGAACAGTAAAATACAGTACAGTAATTTCATTTCGAGCAGTGTACATTAAATGACTGTCATCACCAAGTAAGCGCCAGTACACGTTGTGACAAGTACCTGTCTCTAAGGTCATGCTCAGACTCGACCCCGAAGGGAGAGGGGGAACTCCGTTACTCAAGCTGGCCCAACCCCTTTCCGCAGACCCTCCAGTGCTTGGTTGAACAACCCCTAGCCTCGTATAGTGGATTCTCCTGTGCTGCACACCAACCAACCATGTGGCGACGATGTCCCGCTTGGCCACCATGATGGTGGTGCCCATAAAGAATGTGTCCGCCCTGTTTACGTCTCGGTCCTCCGTGATGCCCAGGAGTTGGTTCATTCAAATTTCATTATTAAATTGTGATTTCTCCTTTCTATAGCTTTTGTAGCTTGGCTGGTATGTTCAAATATATATAACATTCATTGTGGTGTAGAAAAAAGGACTCAGATGGAGCCTGGGGCATCGACGGACAGTTATTTTTTCAAACTGTCCTTTGCACTGATTTTAATTCGGTAATCAATAGATGGTGAATAAAAAAATGTTCTCTATTGTTAACAATTTTTAGCTTGCACCACTCTCTTTACACATTAGCATTGCACCCATCACTCCATATACAACCCTGCTAGTCTTCACATTTGGTAGATTTCAGCTGGTCTCAGAAATACTCTGATTGAAAACATCCTTGAGCTCCTCCTTCATAGAGAAGGAGTTGTAGCCCTTAATACTAGGTTACAGATAGGAGGAGATGCCATATGATGAAGCATGTCACTACAGTGAGGCATGGGATTCTGTCCTTTTAAAAGGACTTTTCACAAACCATACAAGAGGGTAGGAGTGTTTCTTTTTTCTTTCTTTTTTTCACTCTTTTCTCTCTTCCTTGTTTAAGAGTTAGTGCCAGTTGCTCTACGAGTGATTCTTGGGTTCGCAAAGACCCATGGACATTTTTTGGTGTTAATCGTAGAATCGAGATTGCCAATTGCTGTTTTAAAAAATATATCATTTCATTGAACACATTCTGGTCATACAGCGGCATATTCAAATCATCCATGGTGAGGTGTAGTTTTGTTATCATACTCGGAAATAAACAGCCCATGCAGGTGTAAGTCAGTGCATTGTTCTTCCCACTCAAATGGGATCCCGATTATTGGCAATACCCCACCTGCTCCTCAAAGATACCAGGACATAGACAAACCAGACCATTTAACAACAACTAACCCTTCTTCTTACATGATAAAAAAAGAATGAAAAAAGAATCCTAATATTCTCCACTGCAACAACTTAATAAAATCTACCCAATGCCAAACCTGGATGATGGATGGGACCTTCAAAATGTGTCCCAAGCAATTTTACTCAAATATACACCATACATTGTGTATTTCAAAACATCAATATCCTTTTCATATACGTTTTACTCCTTAATAAACAAGGATGTACCTACTCTGAACTCCTAAACCATATATAACAATAAACAAATAACTACTACCCCCAAAACATTATCATAGATTTTGAACAAGCTATGATTCAAACAATCCTAAAAATATGCCCCCACACAGCCATACAAGGCGGTTAATATCACTTTAATCAAAGTATATGGCGACACCTCCAAAAATCGACACTAAGGACATCATTACGATGGCAGGTGGACTGCCACCGACAGCTGTCGGTGGTAGTCCACCCGCCATCCAGGGATTTGGTCTGACCGCTGCATAACAATGCAACCATTCGGACTGCAGAGGTTGGGGGCCGGACTGCCACCACCGACAGGATCAAAGATCGAGTCAGGACTTCGGTCAGATTCCTAACCCTACAATGGAGACACCGCTGTAGGGATTAGGATAGCCCTTTAAGACTGGCTATTCATGGCGATCCCACTGCCATGAACAGGCAGAAGGAAACGCACTTTGGGGGCCCCAAGCAGGGCACCCCACAGGCCACTGCTAAGTGGCGCGGGGGACACATTATTATTTTTTTAAATATATTTTTATTAAAGTGTGCGGCAAACATTTACAAAAATCAGTATGTATTATTCGTCTTCATGTATTGAAGAGTAACAAATCTGCATACACAGTAGGGTTAATAACCCAATCATCTTACAGGTATAGACAGCAATCCAACTAACAGTCCAACCCCACGAGTGTCTACCATGATACATTTCTCCAAACTTATAAGCTATCTGTGCCTACCAGTTCCCCCATTTAACCCTCCCCCTCTCAACGAAAACTCCCCCCCAACCCTCCTCCATGTCTGGTATAAGGTCTCAGGTTGTGCATCCTTATCATTTAACCTCCCATTTCGTGTCCATTCAATGCCCATGATGTCAGCGATGGCCGGCACCCCCCGTTACTTGAGTACCATCCGGTCCACTATCTGACTGTGTGCTTCCCCCAGTATCTTCTCGGTCTGCATCTTCATTTTGCAACCCCCCACCACTGGCCAACTCACCCATCATTGCCCTCCAGGCCTGTAAGTCGTCTTCTAACCTTTTGTCTTGTCTAATCTGCTGCATTCGAATCACCTTAGCTGTTGCCTATTCGTTCACGTCTCTTACCCATTGTATCAGTTTATGAGGTCTGCCGCTCAGCCACAAGATGGCAATCCGTCGCTTTGCTAGCACTACTCCCAAGAGGACAATGTTTGTGCTAAGGTTCTTATTCTTAGGTCGGGGCAGCAAACCCAGCAACACCACCCGTATCTCTCCTGCTATCTCCCAACCTGTTACTCCCCGCAGCGCAGTCAGGACTTCGGTCCAATATCCCTGAAGCGTCGGGCAAACCCAGACCATGTGAATGAATGTAGCTTCCATCTCCCCACATCTAGGACACTGCCCCGATCGTTCCGGGTAAATCTTATGCAGCAGCTTGGGGTCAGATATGTTTGATGTACATAGTTAAATTGGATCAACTTGAATCTCGTGTTCGTGTTTACTTGCTTAACCCCTTCGTGGATCTTGAACCAATCACTGTCAGTAATATTGTCTTCAGTCAGTGCCTCCCACTTTGCTTGAATTGGCAGTACAAGGATCGCCATATCGTCACTTATCGCCCGATAAAGATGGGAGATAAATCTTTTCCCTTGCCCATTATTAGCAAGGTTAGTAACACCTTTGAGACAGGTGGTGCGTCCGGGAACATAGGCCACAGTTCCCTCGCCACTTGCTCTATCTTCCCATATTGTAGGAACCGGCCTGGCCCCAACTCAAAGGTTTCTATTGTCTGTTCACGTATAATATACTTTGCGTTGTCGTAGAGGTTGCCCATAGTCAGACAACCCCCTCTTGCCGCCTCCGCACTGACCTAGATGCAGAGATCTGTTGAAAAGGTCGGACGACCCACAAAGGCATGTCCGAGGCATACGGGGCTCTCTTCAGCACCCTCCGGACCACCAGTACCCACATCTCCGCTACATAATGAACAATATATGGGCATGTCGAAGGCACCTGCGCTCCCATCATTAACAGCTCAGGCAACTCCCTATCTCCGAAGGTCCCCCTCAGCAGGGCATTTTTCCCAATTATCATCCCCATCTAGCCAGTGTGTCGCGTGTTGTAATTGTGAGGTCGTGTAAAAGTATTCCAAACACGGGACCTTTAGACCTCTGTTTTGCCATGTTCTTTGTAAAGTGGTCAAACTGACCCGTATACGCTTGGGTCCACAGAGTAGTTCAGTTAGTAGCCTGTCCAGTGTAATAAAAAGTGTCGGGATCTGAAAGAAGGAGTGCTGCATTGTGTACAAGCATTTAGGCAGGACCACCATTTTGATCAGAGCTATCCTCCCCATAAGCGACAAAGGCAGCTACTGGAAAAAACGCACTGTACCTCGCAGTTCCTCCACTACTCTGTTGTGCTCCAAGTATTGGTCAGCTGGTTCCGCCAGTTATGACCCCCAAATATTGAGGTGCGGTCGCACCCACGGGAGCCCCACCACCGGCAGTTCCTCGTCTGGGCTCAAGGCCAATCTTCCCAATGGCACCAGCTTAGACTTTCCCGGGTTTATCCGCAGGCCCAACACGTGACCAAACCTCTCCAGGGCATCCATTAGAATCGGTACTGCACCAACTGGGTCCCGGACATACACCAAGGTGTCGTCCACGTACATGGACACCACATGATTAGTCTCGCCCAGTGCAATCCTGAAGGCCTCCATCCCTGTTCGTAAACCCGCCACCAAGGGCTCCATTGCCATGGCAAAAAGTAATGGCGATAATGGGCACCTGGTACCCCGCTGCAACTTAAAGGCCTGTGATACCAATCGTCCCACCCTGATCCTAGCACTGTGTGCCGAATACAACTGGACCCACCTCAAGAACAGCACCCCCAATGCCTGCAAGACCTCCCAGGGGTACATCCAGCCAACAGAGTCGAACGCTTGTTCGATATCTAAGAGTGCCAAAGCGCACTCCTCCTGGTGGAGCATGGATGAGTGCCAAATGTGAGCCAATCGCCATAGATTAAGAGCCGTGCTAAGTTTGGGGACAAAACCCGCCTGGTCAGAATGGATTAGACGCTGCGGGCCTGATTCACAGAACTAACTTAAGACAAAATCCTAAACTTACTACTATTTACTCATTTTGGTGATCACAGAAGGCACTTACTCATTTTGATATTCACAGAAGGCACCTTCTGTGAATACCAAAATGAGTAAATGGTAGTAAGTTTAGGATTTTGTCATAAGTTAGTTCTGTGAATCGGGCCCTGCATGTATGGTTCTAGCCAGTGCTATATAAAACATTTCAAATAAACAAATGATCCCGCTGAGGACCTTCATATCAATTTTCAGCAGGGATATGAGCCTATATTACCCCGGAAGCTGAGCTTCTCTATCCGCCTTAGGGAGCATGACCACCACTGCTTCGTTCATAGAAGACGGGAGTGCCCGGTGGTGGAACGCCTTATTATATACCTCCAGAAGGCGGTCTGCTAGAATGTGCGCACATTCCTTATAGAATTTGGCCGTTAGGACATCATTCCCCGGACTCTTAGCCGATTTCAGGGACTTGATACCCCCCGATATTTCCTCCTTCAAGATCGGTCCATCCGGCACTTGGCTGGCTTCATCCTCCAAACGAGAGAGGTTCAGAGTAGTAAGAAACCTCTCCATCTCCTCTAGGGCCAGAGTGGGGCTCCGGCTAGATAAACCGCCAAAGTATCCAGAATACCCTGCTGGCTGAACACCGTATGCTCTTCTGTGGTTTTCATCTGTACGGTAGGAGATGTCGACATCTCGTTGCATATCAGTCTCGCCAGAAATGCTCCCGAGCGGTCCCCCTCCGCATATAATTGCTGTTGATACGCGGTATAGTGGAAATTCTCGAGGCGGCACTCATTCAAGTGGCCATGCACTGTAGGCAGCACCTCTTCCAGCACTGCCAACCTCCTCTCTGTAATCTGAATGTCCTGTTCGAGCTGGTTCCGAACCCCTAGGTAGTGCTGATGTACACTATCTCCTTCACCTTGGGCATCAGAGTCTGCGACAATAGGAATTGATCCAACCTGCTGAACTTATTGGTCGCAGGCGTGTGACAGGAGAACACCCTGGACTCCGGGCGCCGTACCCGACGTGCATCCAATAGGCCCAACTCTCTCATCACATCCACCAGTACCCCAGTCATGCCAGGCTTGGTGTTCTCCAGGGGGGATTCACGGTCTAACGTCCCATCCAGGACGCAATTACCACCTCCAAAAAGGACAATGTCCCCATCCAGGTAGGGAGTCGCTGCCGTCAATACCTCTTAAAGAAAGGCGTCCGAGTTAGGGGCATACACATTTATCAAACACATCTCCTGACCATCTAACCTACCATGCAGTATAACAGAACGTCCTTCGGTGTCAAGTATGTGATGTAGGTGTTAAAATGGGGTCTCGGGGCCACCCAGATCAGCGCCCCCTTGCAAATCTCGAGAATGAAGTGGCATACAGTTGCGACCGCCATCTGCGCTTAATGTATGGTAGCGTATCACCCCAGACATGCGTCTTCTGCAAACCTGCTATGGCTATTTTATACCGCCTTAAGTAGGAGTGCACCCTTCTACATTTGGCAAGTGTTGCCATTCCCCGTATATTCCACGCAAGGGGAGGGAGCCATAAGCCCGCACAGCTGAAGTCCCACCTCCGTTCCCATCCGCCAGTATATTATTGACCTGAGCACTCTTTGGTGAATCATAACCCAGACAGGGATCCCTTGAACTTCCCCAGTAACCATGAATAACAATGACAATTCCACACTTCTGAAACGGATGCAGAGACAACTATTCCTGGCTACTGTGCCTTTCAAATGGTGACTTGGAAGACACTCTACCTACTTCTGTCTTAGGACGCTTCTGTTGACTTTTATCAGAAAACGAACATATACCGTGTTTATAACTTTGAGCCCTGAAGAAGTCCCTATTGGGACAAAACGCATTGGGTAAAAGGATTGTGAATAGTGGATTTTAATATCTTTATATGTTCATCGATGTCAGTAAAGGAATGAAGGAAATAAGAACATAACGGCTGGGCAAATTCTTCAGATCGTCACAATACAATCAATGTCTAACAAACTTTAAATGCTTATACTATTGATGGGTTGTGGATTCCATCTTTTTTTAGATTGTTCTTTGGGGATTTCCCAAATAGGGAGTGGAGAGGGGTGCACTTCTTGGTTTCCCTGCACCTTCACTACTTTGCCAAATTATTTTTTTTGACTGGTGCGGTACCATTGCCTCAACCTTCAGTTGTTCTGATTCATAAACAATGACAATAAGTTGAACTCCTAGGACCCCCCCCCCCCACCCACTGGGCAGTGCGACACAACTATACCTACCACCAACATAGCGAGTGAACAGCGCAATCCTCCTCCCCATACCACCACCCTCCAGATGAAACATTATTACATTGCATCAATCCCTCCCCAGTACAATATACAGCACATGGCCTGCTGGGCCACGCCCTGTATAAATCCGTCCACACAAATGCCATGCAAGCGATCGGTTCCCGGACCAGGCGCAAGGACTTAGCCTCCAGCTCCCAAAGTGGAACCCAGCCGCTAGTGAGCAAACATACCCATCTTGATCTTCACCCACTATCATGAAAGTGCAAAAAAAAATTAATTGACATGGCGTATCATAACTTGTGCAAGTCACTTATCTGAGTGTTCATAGTCCCGGACTAGTACTCCCGTCCCATTCTAGGATTCAGCTAACATTAGTGTCTGGAATGACCCCCGAGGTGGCCAGGTCAGAGTCCAGCAACCCTTCCACCATCTGCAAGGTCCCATCTTCACACACTTGAACTCTTCCAGAGGCACTCGTGTCTCTCAGTCGCATGTCTCCAGATGTTCTGCGCCGCCGTCCGGTCCGGTCTGTAGATTCCAAAGACAGGTTCAACTGTGTCCTCGGCCCCTTCTGTAACTTCCGGTCTCCCGTGGCATCCATGCAGTCTGAAGCCTCCTCCGCTGATCCAAAGAACAGAGTCTTACCCTTGTGTTCCACTTGCGGCTTGTCTGGGTATAGAAGTCTGTACTTCATCCAAGCCTCCTTCATGCATCTCTTCACCGCCAAGAAGGTGCATCATTGGTCCTGCACCTTTTGTATATGATCTGGGAAAATTGCAATATGATGTCCCTCAGTGCAGGTTTGACTTGGCTTAGGTGGACTGCAGGAGCATACCTTGAACCCGGTAATTAAAGAATCGGGCGATGATGGCCCGTGGCGGTGCCCCCGTGCGCAGAGGAGGAGGGACCAGTGCCCTGTGTGCCCTCTCGATATTGAAGAACTTTATCAGTTTGCCGGGAGCCAGAATCTTTGTTTTCCAATCTTCTAGAAACAGTTCTGCAGAGGGCCCCTCTGCCCGTTCCAGAAAACCGATGAATCTGAGGTTGTTTCTTCATGAGAGCTCCTCCTGGTCTTCGGCGTGCTCATCTAGGTTAATCGCCTTCCTCTGGAGCTCCACTACCTCCATCTGGAGAACCTCCACATTTTATTCTGTTGTGGTGACCCTGTCTGAGAGTTTTCGCAGATCACATCTGAGGCAGCAGCGTAGCTGGGGGGGCAGTCTGCCCCAGGCGGCACTATTTTGGGGACGGCCGCGCGGCACTGGTGGCACGTTGCGTTGGCCTTTATAATTAATTTGGGGACACTCACTGACACTACTGTCAGTTACAGTAGTGTCAATGTCCCCAAATAAATCATAAAATCCGCCGCAGTGGGCCACCAGTGCTGCGCGCGCTGCCCTGTTTGAAAGTGCAAGCGGCCAAGCGTACCTGACCTATTTGTTGTAACTGCTGCAGTGCTGCCAATTGCCGCCACGACATACCGCGTTTGTGGCATTTGTGCTTGCTTGTTGGTCCGTCCCAGGGCCGTCAATCTTGTAGCACGCGAGCGCTACCAATGACGGCCCTGGGCATCATTTTGGCTAGCCCTCGCAATCAGAATGTAGCAGTGACGCGTCTCGCGCTTCACCACTACGCGCTCTCGTGGGAGTCGATTCTGGGGCAGTGCTGGGCGATTTGCTGGCTGCTGCAGCAGAAGTGATCCAACCCCTGCCATAGAGACCCTGGCTCTGTCTGCCTCCACTGTGGAGTGCTGCTGGAGGCTGGCTGAGTGAGGTAAGAGCTAAACGTTTTCAGAGGGGATATTTAGTGAGTGGCAGCATAGCTGCCAAGGTTTTAGATGTGTGACATTTTCATAATTTCAGTGTAATTATGATTCGCATATCAATGACTATGAGTGATACTTTCTCGCAAGCAAAATCAAGCACTGAAGATGAGAGAAACCTACAAATATCCGAAATTACACCCATTTGAGAAACAAGAAACTCTAAGACGTTCTTAAAACTGCAGAGCATTACAGCAACAGTGTGGACTCCAGGGCCTCTCTGTCCCACGTGGGACCCAGCCCAAACAGTATTTGAGGCTCCAACAACATCCTTTTGTCAGCCTCCTAGTAGTTTTGCAGGGCAGACTGGCAGAAAAACAATAACATTGATTCATGCCTTTGCCTACTGGGCCCCTGGATCCTCCTAGTGGCAATCAATGAAATCAGATGCTGCAGAGCATCACTCAGTGGACTCCAGGCCACTCTCTGTCCCAAGTGAGACGCAGCCCAGGATGTAAGCCCTCAACAGCATGGGTCTCTCTGTTTTCACAGCTGCAGTGCCTAATTAAAATGACAAGTTAGTCAACACAGTCAGCTGACTAGTCGGGGACAATGAGCATTGGGCAAGCCTCAGGCTAAGCCATACAGACATGTCACATAGCTCACAGCCGGCAGCCAGGGCGATGTAGTGCTCTCAATTAAATTATTAACATGAAGTGGTTACGGTCGGTGTGCCACCTTCTGGCTCCAGCCCTGCAGTCAGCAGCACAGATGAGCTTTCAACTCAGCTGCCTAACTATAGTAAGTTTTAAGAGTCCAGCACACAGAGTCAGTGCTACCCGCTGACTGACTCGACAGCAGCACCACCGGTCTGCATTGATTGGGCAAGCCTCAGGCTAAGGCACTACAGCTCAGCAAGTGCTGTAATATTTAAAAAAGTACATCTTCGTGTGGCTCGTCCCTGAACTACACAGTGTGTGACCGGAGTCCAGATAGAATGAGACTCTCGCTGTCTCACTGAGTGTGACTGCAGAGAACTTCAGCGTATTACAGAAGGGCAGGCAGCTGATGCAGACTGCGCGCTAAATTTATAAAGCAGTTTTAATAACAATCAGTGACATGATTAGTGCGCTCTCACACTCACTGTCTCACTTATATTTGCAGCAAGGCGGAGGTTGCGCCAGCCCGGACATTTCGGTTTTTGGGCCACCTACAGCCCTGGCAGTGGAGTGGCCGCAATGAATCATCCCACGGCAAACACGGTGCTCGGGCTTGATTCTAGAGATTCAGGCTCACCAAACAGCAGCAGCTGCACACAGTCATTGCTGTGACTGCTGCTCCGGGCTCCAGCAGTCGACGTGGTCCGTGGGTTGGTTCCCATTTGCACGAGAAAAATCATGTGCATTTAAAAAATTTAACTGCGGTGGTACAGGCAGCACTGCCATTTGCCGCAGTTCCACTCGACTACCTACGCAGCCACCCCCGCTTGCGCCACAGGTGGCAGCAGAAAGTAGTGTTAATGAACTGCCTTAGTTGGCCAGGTCTTGAGGTCAGGCTGTGATAGTGGCACCGCGCCGGGCGGGAATTAATACATTGTAGCAGCTCACTGCTGTGCTCTGTGCTACTGGCAGCGCGCGCCTGGACCGGCAAGTGACATCTGCGGGAGCAGCCCCGGCGCAGGCCAGCCACACAGGCTCTCACGCAAGCTAGCAGCCTGGAGTGGCCCGTAGTGTACTGGAATAGCACTTTGCGTGACAGCAAAGAGAGTGGAATCAAATGCGTGACAATGCATTTCAGTGAGGTGATGCTGAGCACCACACTGAAATGCTTTATTCTAACGCCTGATGTGTGATACTTGGCAGGACTGCAGCAGACAGTTCACAAGTTCTATAAAAAGAAGTGGGGGACTAACCAAGTTAGGCAGTCAGCAAATTGCATCCTGACACGTGCCATCCATAGCTGCACATATGTTTTTATTAGGTATATCATGAGCGCATTTAAGCCCATTAAGAGATTTAACAAATTAGATTTTGCTTTGGGGTTGTGCTAAAAAAGTGCCGCAATCCCAATGCAAAATCTGGGCCTCAACCAATTTTAAAAACAATTTTAAACCCTGCCACAAAGAAATTAGCAACAAGGAGAAGCATGTTAGTAGATCTTTTATGCTTATTTGGTTACAAAGTCTGCATTTTCTAATATTTTTATAGAGTTAAGACATCTGCTGCATAGGTGCCCAGTAACTATCAGGGAATAAGAATTGGTGAGATAACCCTGGAGGTTAAAGTATTTCTTAGAGAAATTTCTGTTTTGTGTAGTCCCAGATCTGACTCGAAGTAGTATAGAAGGTTAATGTGCCTGCAAAGCACATCATGTAATATGCAGATGACAGATTTTTTTTAATGTAGCTAGGTAAGGTTACGGCTTTGAATACAAATCCTTTTGTTACTTGCAATTCATAAATAGTAAGCCTTTTAATATAGCACAGTGAGCTATGTAGGATATGTGACTGCTACAACTTTTAACCCTCACTGACTCATGCAACACATCTTGTACACTGATTTACACACTTGCATGAATTATTTTCAATCTGTATGTTATGTAAATCGCTCTGACACCCTGCATTGTGATGTGTAGCGTTATAAAAGAAAGTAAAATAGTGCTATTTAAATTGTGTGTAAATACAGAGACAGACCAACACATCTGAGATACTTACAGTTCATGCACTTACATAAAGGGACCTAACAAAGTCAAAAGCATGCCGCTCTTAAGTACCTGTGAAGAGATAACCAGCTGTGCTTTTGTTTCCCTCAGTTGTATTTACATTTAAGTGTGAGGTTCCAGGCCACTCGATCAAAAGGAGGCCTAATGGCCCCTTAACTTGCCCTTTATCTTTGGTCCAGCGGGAGATAAATATAAAAAAGCCCCCCTCGCTGCCTGCACGTTGCTGCTGGGAATGAAAAGCAGTCAATGTGCAGGTGCTGCTGAACGTGTCTAGGAGTCCGAAAATGACACCTGGACAAGTTCAGCATATTTCTGTGGGACCAACTTCTTGGCAGGGTGGACGGCATTCACCCTGTGAAAATAGTGGGTGGACGCTGTGCACCCCGGAATTGTAGCCTGGTTAGTGTCTTTCAGTGGTTGCATGGTTGTTTCAGTCCGAGTCCTGGTGATTCACAAATAGAAACTTACCTAGACTTTTACTGGCACATCTACTAATGTAACAGGCAGGCTAAAACCCTGAGTAGGAACCAAATGACTATCAGTACATCCAGCCGCTGTGCATCCATTGGGGTGTAGGGGCGTAGCCCCACTAAGCCTGGATGCACCGTGGCAAGTATTACACATACATACAAACTCACAATAAAGCAGCGCCACAGCGCAGCGCTTCATTACTGGGACACGGGGTATGGATTGGTATTATGCGGTGTGGAGTGCGCAGGGGGTGGGGGCGGGGCTGCTGGTCTGCTGCAGCTTGAGTGACAGTCTGCAGCAGGCCAGCAGCACTGTGCGCATGAGGATGTTAGGGCTGTGACTTGCCCGAGCATGCGCGACAAACACCCGCAGCGAGAGAGGGTCCGAAGGGGGCGGGGTGCTGCTTCAGCCAGGCCCCGGGGTTTACATAGGGCGCCAGGGCGAGTACTCAGTGTGCTCCCCTAGCCAATACTGCCGCTGCATGCAGCACCTGGATTGGCTGGTCCACCGCGCAAAATCCATTATTGGATGCCGTGGGTGGGTGGGGGCACACTGCTCAGCACTGCATAATCATGGCCAATCACTGTGTGACTTCAGCATGAAGCCATGCAGTGATTGGCCATTGGGGACGCGCGCGCCGTGACATTCTTGAGTAGTTTGTTGTTTCTGTTTCACATTGTCGTCGTCGTCACCACGTGCAGAGCCAGCAGCAGATGTCCGACGGTCCACACAGCAGCTGACTGATGGGAAAGAAGTGGCCTGAGACGACGGTTGTGGGGTTAGGAAGAGGTGGCCAGCAAAAGCTGAAGGCAAGTGATGATACAGAAGGAGAGGGTAAGGTGGGGTGCTGATGCCAAAACAAACGTGAATCGTATTGGGAGTGTGGAGTGAATGACAGCTGAATGAGTACTGATAATAAGTATAATTTTGAATGATGGTTTGCTTTTAGCTGGTGCACATGTAGTTTGTCTTTTTGAATTGGTTTGAATTTCCAGGCATAAGAGGTTGTCCAATGGAGATTAGCCTAACACAACATCAGCAGTAGGTACCAGTGTTTCAGCTCTTTGAGTGAATACCTGAGAAAACGATATGTGGCAGCTAACGTATAACACTAACAAGCTTTTTTAAACTGTTTGCCAGTCCAGTGACTAGAATTGGGCAGACCATAGTTCTTCACGATTTACAGGGGAGGTTCCATTAGGATACGATGGCAAGTATCTCGACGAGTTTACTCTTTGTGAAGCAAACTAATAAATCAAATGACAAAGTGTAGTTAGGGCATTCTTTTGAACATTTTATCATTGGAGCATAAAGGAAACTGAATATGTCAATGTCTGGGGACCAAGGTTGAGCCAGTCAAAATAGAGTTGGAAGTTGTCTGTGTGCCCGTTCCCATCACGACAATATTGTTGTTGTACACTTCAAGGGACTAATGGTTTGGCCACGTTATGGATTAAATTGAGCTCATAAGGGGCCGCACCCACATAATTCAGATTTAGAGCAAACCCTGCTCTAATAAGACCTACTTTAACATTAAATTTGTGTAGGACACTTGCATACCTTAAACGTTTCCTTTTTATTGTTATAGATTATAATTGATGCAATTACAGTACAAATTGATTCTTTTCTATATAGATATATGTGTTGTGTCTACTATGTGAATATATTTGATTTAGTTCAATGAGATAGGTTACTGATTTATCTATTTAGAAATTCATTATGTCACCACACCAGACACCACAAACAGAACAGTCACGCGCGTCACAGACACAGTATTGAGGTGCGTGGTGTTGTTGCATATGTTTTTAATTCGGCTGCGGTCCGGATCTATTTCTGTTGCGTGTTGCAGCAGCCTCTATACACTAATGTTACAGAGATGGTGTGAAGTCTGCTGGAACAAAACGCAATGAGCTCATGATGAAGGTCTCTGGTGGCATAGAACACGGATATTAATTTTGATCGTATAAATATATTATTGAATTGTGTTCTATATCCAGAACTGAGTGAAACAAACTACATGTTATCTTATCCAGGGTCAAGCCCGCCACCGCCAGTCTTTACCAAGAGCGAAGCACAGGTTTCACTTACCCTTCCATTCTTTAATTTCAGCAATTCATTGCGGGATTAATGAATGCGGGTAAAAAAACAGCAACATGTCCGCCGGGGGCTTTGTATATCGCTGTGACATCAGTTTATAAACCTGATGGAAAACTCCTGATCCTGGCAATGCTGCAATTTCAAGTGCACTCTACAAACACAGAGTATAAACAGGATCCTGACACTAAAGCTCAGAGGTTATTCTGCCTAAAACTGCAGCACTCATGCGGAATTAGACTGGACCTGCTGCAACGCGAGCACCAGTAGAGCCCCTGGTCATTGCTGAAATCGGGCTGGTACTGGACACAGTTCCATAATGTAAAGGAGCGCATGAACCCCACAAAGGCGAGGTTGGGTGGCGACTCCCAGGTGAAGCAACCTGAGCTGTTGGAAGGCCCCATAAAACTGTTGTACTCAAGTGAAGAGCTTTTTTGCCATTGTGCATGTGACACTTCCTCAGACAGCATTCCTCACCCCATATCAGTGGGAGGAAAACAAACAGATTTACTGCATTTTGCAATATTTTCACACTCCATGAGGCAGCTGTGGTCATGATCCTAAAGTCTGAGTTTTGTGGTCTATCCAGTGTCTGCAAGCCAAATTCATTGATTGTTCCTGCGGGCCACCCTACCCCTCATCACTCAGCTTATCAGGCTCTCCGTCACATCCAGAGGTGACCTTCATACCCCACTGGAGACCTGCAGTCATGGGCCAATTCTCTAACAATCTGTGTCCTCTGCTAGCAGAGACAATCAGGGTTGTAGGAGGCCCACTCCCACTAACCTGCTGTGAGTAGGTGGTTACTCCAGCAGGTACTGCGTTCGAGGTAGTCGCTAAATGCACCTTAAGCATGAGAAGCATCTAGGCTGCTATGCTGGCGGCACATGGACGTCTAACTTGTGTCTGTTATTATTTCATCATTTTGTTGCTAGTCCATGATAGAGGAGTGCCTGAGGGATGACCTTGCACACCTGCATCCTGCCTGCTTTGCCCCAACGGATGGCTGTCTCTGCTGACCCATTGGTCTGGACTACTATTGCTGCCATGCACATAGTGGATTGGTTCCAATTCGGAGGATCTGTCTTATTTGCAATTAGTTACTGTTCCTTGCATGTTTTATTTGTCATTCTCTGGAACCATACGTTTTCTTGGGTAAAGTTAATTCAATTTTTCAGGCTATGTCACTAACAAGGATTGGATTCCGTGCCCAAGGTCCGAAACACCCATGTATCTCTGTATTCTAGGTGAGTCCTTGCCAGCTGAGACTGACTAAGAGTTATTTACAATGGTGAGTAGATGCAATCAGATTTCATCCTTCTGTGGATGGAGAACTTGGCAATAAAGATCAGAAGGTGGTTAGAGCTTTCTATACCGCGGGCTCCCATGCCCATGACTTTTGATTCTCAGTCAATTTGGGGCACAGAAGGGTTCTTGAAGTACTACAGTAGTGCAGGGGCTGCATGGTTTTACGCATAATTATGAATTTGCCACTTTTTACACTCAATCCATCGGCTTTTAGAAGGGATAAAGGTGACCCTTTGTAAATCAGGTCTCTGAAAATAAAAGCACTGTATGTGCCGACATATTTAATCCCAGTGATCCCAATAGAGCTTACCCCGGATGGAAGAAATAAAAAAACAGTTTGGGGTGCTCCTACTCGAAACAATGTTCCATCCCCACTGCGTGACACTGGGATAGAAGAACGATGGATCGAAGTTTGTCTGATATTGGTTCAAGCACACTATTAGTGTGGTTTGGGTAGTGTTCCACCAGCCCACTTTCTATTTCCTCTGCAAGTCAAAAGAAATCAGAATTATGTTTCATAAGCCACATTGTCATGGGGACCCACAATGTCTGTTCTGATGCCTGATGCGAGTTCAGGTTTTAGGTGTGTAACCAACCTTCCACGGGTCTGAAAGACACAGCTTGGGTGACTCTCTGGAGGGTGTTTATTGGAGGGGGGTGTGCTTGAAGAGAGATATGAGCATGCCCCGCGTCTCGAAGGCCCAGGCTGAAGTGAAATGCCCCACCCCCATGCCTCACTCCGTGACCATGATAAGAGCCTAGGGCGGGAGTCAGTGGGAGAGTGTTTGGGAGGCCTGGCTGCACCATAAAGCGGATTTGCATTGCTCTGGGTCTGATTCTGCATGACGAGCAAATTTTGCTGATCTGCAAAGGCCATTGTTGTGAAATCAATACATACATTTGCCTCCGGCCTGTATTTGCAAATATGTATTTATAGTAGGCTAGGTGGAGTGAGTGAGTGTGTGTATGAAGCTCTGTGGTTATACTGAATAAGCAGCTACCTATGTCATGCCATCTATTAATGTAATAACTGCACTTTCACAATTGCTTTATTAACCTTCCTGCTTTCTCAAATTTGCATGAAAATGCACGATTTTTCTTCTCTTTTTTCAAAATTTTCTCGGAGGGGGGTAACCCCCCCAAACCCCCCTTATGAGGTTCGGCTCGCTTGCTGCGCTCGCTCGCTATGGTGCAGTATGCAAATCACTTTGCGTCTCATCACTTTCAAATGTCACCAGCCGCCTCTGAGTACATCACCATGAGTAGTAGTTAATGCAAAATGCATTCGCACAACCATTTGGACTTTGGAGTGTATTTTTATCCAAGGTGAGGGGTTAGTCGATCGTTGGCTGTGACCATTTATTTTGGTAATAGAAGTCAAGGTGTATGAAAGAATGACAAGGTCTCAGATTCTTTTTTTTTACTTCATATATTGTGACTCTGTCATGTAGAGATTTTCATGGAGACAATTCATTTCTAACCAGTGGCCGAAGTGGGGGGAAAAATGTAAGGGAAATGTGGGCAGAGAATGAGAGGCCGGGAATTACCTGGGGATTGGGTAAGTGGGCGGAGTAAGAGGTGTGGCCAGAAAAGAGCAAAACATCACAATTTTTAGTATTTGTTTGGCATTTCACTTTCCAGTAAAAGCTTGTTACATTATTTAATTCAACTAATAGATACACATGTTTATTTAAGGCTTAATATGAGTTATTGACTTTAAAATACATTCACAAAGTGGGCTACGTTTCCAAACACCATGAATGATTGCAGTAGCCCTCTGCAGCAGGAGCTAAATTATATCTGTGCCTGCAAGCACTGCACTTCTCACAAAATGTACCTCGCCGGCGAGTTGCCGCGCTCTGATAGCTGGGACGTGATGTGACATCCCACTCCGTATGGTAATCAAAGTACAGGATGTGTGAGATAACAAGACAGTGAGGGTTACAAGGTGTAGGAGTCACATGCCCTTCTTCACCATTGTATTTTTTTGCAATTTAAAGGGAGCAGACTACAAGCTAACATTTTAAAATAGATGTATTTATCCGTTATTCTTTTTATTATGAATATATTTATTTTTCTTATTCTTTCAAGCTTAGTTAAGATGAAGCAAATAAAAGAAAGTGGTGCAGCCTTTAGAAAAAAGAAAAAGGCTAGAGAGGAAGAATTAAAAAAGTAAGAAGGTGCACTACTGAACTACCTTGCAAAACAGAAACTACTAGTACTACTAGAGTTACTGAAGCAATATCCGATTCTGAATTCAAACCATCATCAAAGTCAAGTGATCCTTCAACTTCAACAAGTGATAAGGGGTGTAACGAACACAAAATAGTGCCAATATCGGCGCGCAGACCATCCCCCCAAACTACAAGAACCCCATCAAAATAATTGGACAAGACAACTTGTTGTTGGGAAAAAGTAGTCGCAGGTTTATTAGCATAGCATTGCTAAAACATGGTGGGTTAACTTACAGATGATCCAAGGCAAGCCGCCCCTCGCAGCTTGCCACCTGATAAGCCAAGTAGCCCGCGGCCTTGGCCATACGGTGCTTAGCGGTTGATGGTGAGAGGGTAGCCCCTCACCTGTCCGGTGAACCATTGGTCCCCCTCTAGCTCACGCCCCCCCCCTACGAGGGGCGGAGCGTTCAAGCAACCCCCGGTTGTCCAGGTAACCAACCGCCCGTAGGATAACGGGGCGCCGTCGCACCCCCAGGGTCCACCGCACGGATCTCCCAGGGATAATAGGCCTCAGCACCCTTTGTGCTTCTGCATAGGGTACCCCTAAGTACCTTTCGCCTCTGGATCATCATGTAACTCCTCCACAGCCCTGGATGTGGCGACCGTCACAGGCAGGGCCCCCCACCATATCTCCTCCTATCTGCAGCCTGAAGAGCTTAGTGCCTCCTGAATCTCCAGAAGAAATAAGTCCATGCCTAGATTGGACAGGTGGACGCCTTCTTCGTCAAGGCAACCAGGGGCTTTGGCATGTAGTTCCCCATGCCGAATGAAACCGAAGCCCATCAGCTCCGCGAATTTACGCATAGCGCAGTTTACTTTTCTTCGCGCCCCTTCTACTGCTTGTCCAGAGTGAGCACCTAACCAACCCCGGCGTGGTGTGATTTCTGACCACCAAAGATCACAAGGACCCAATAGAGTGCTGATTTTGATGATGCTTACTTTCACGTCCCTTAAGAGAAATCTTTTCCCAAGGCAAGGCAGGTCGTCCCCTCCCACGTGCAGGATGAGCACGTCTGGGAGCTGAGCGTTCCCTTGTAATTCACGTGTTAGCAAACCAAGCACCCCGCTCCAGCGTAAGCCAGTGACTCCATGCCAAAGAAACCGAGTTCTGCTAAACCCATGCTTCCACTTTCTCTTTTCTGCCCACTGGGCCAACCTGGAAACCCCCTCGTGTCCCAGCACCCACACCGTTGTTCCTGGTAAATAAAGAGAAGTTTTGTATGTAACTATTTATTAAACACACACCAAATCAAATCTCAGCCCAAGATATTCACGCATAGCGCAGCAAACCTCCTGCGAGCCAGCTGCCTTACTGTTCCATCAGGGCAAAATGCCACTGGAGCTCGGGATAAGAAATCAGACCACAGAGCTCATCTGTCACTAACGTGTGGGCAATTCCCCTAGTGTTCTTCTTCTCAAGTGCCTGCTAGCCCCAGGGCTCAGACAAATTATCAATACTTCTCCAAAGCTGCACGGCGACACAGCCTGGTGTCACAACAAGGTGGAGGGAAAGAGTCCTGACAACCTCCATGAAGGGCCAACAAGTGCAAGCACCCTGCTTGCTGACCCAGTGACCGGACACAGTAGACCCGGTGCCTGCTAACCACCCAGCAACACCAAGGGAGTTTGGCTTGTGGCCCACCTGCAGAAGGCCCGATCTCTGCCCAAAATATTTACCCATGGCGCAGCAAACCTCGTGCGAGCCAGCTGCCTCACTGTGCCAGACAGGGCATCATGCCACTGGATCTCGGGATAAGAATCAGACCACAGAGCTCATCCGACACCAACGCGTGGCCAATTCCCCTTGTCTTCTTCCTCTAACGTGCATGCTAGCCCCAGAGCCCCGACAAATTAACAATACTTATCCGAAGCTCCCCGGTGACACAGCCTGGTGGAGGGAAAGAGGGTGTGTTGCCTGTGGATAGGTACTGAAAACCTCCATGACGGGCCAACTAGTGCAGTCTACCCTGCTAGCTGACCCTATGACCGGACCCAGAATCCCGTTCCCTGTTAACCACCCGCGTGAGTCTAGATGCATACACCAGAACGGTGTCGGGCTATCAGGTTTTGTGTCACCTGCTTCACTGAGATCCCTTTGGGGGCTCCGCCGGGACCCATATATGTCCCTGCAAATACTGCGTCCTGCACTAGGCCCCTAATGCCCCTCTCCGTCCCATGAGGACATTTGACAGCCCGATGCCCCCTCGCAGCTTATGTTAATGGCATAGGCCCCGCACCCCTAGTCACAGTGTGTGACCTGCATTACTTGAAGGTGACCAGAAGAGAGAGTGGCTGGTCCGGTCCTGTTAAGGCCTGTAACTGGCCGTTCACACCTAGTAGTGACTGTCGTGCCATGGGAAGAGTGCCATGAGCACGGGTGTCCCAGAGTACCAGCCCGGTAGGAGGGGGAACTACCAGAATGCAACCTGACCCTGACTTCGGCAGTGGGAACGCCATTGAGTCAAAAGACTGACAAGACAGATCCCGAGGATCAATTATTTGTCCCTGTCTGCCCCCCTCACATAATACCTTAGTTGAGCAGCCCACCGCTGGACGCAAGCCTCTCCATCAAGCGTATGAGGCCAGTGAGAGATTTGCGCAGGCCACATCCCTTATAACACTGTGTAGGGAATCCCTTCGTGGTAGACCCCTGCCAAGGCGTCCCCCTGTGCCTGGCCTAAGTTGTACCCTATGAAGCTTAACAAGCAGCCTATACAACAGTAAATGCATCCTGTGGAAATCAGGGAACTAAAACTTCCTCCTCTTACTACCTGGTAAGTGAACACTGCCAACGGAAGCCCGACTATCTTACCAGAATAACAACTAAATTGATGCTGTCTGGTTTAAAAGCTTACCCAAGCACCTAGCCAAGGGCCCTCCCTGCGAGTCAACCCCTGATGAGGGACTTAGACTGGGGAAATTCCTGTCCCTTGCGGACCCTTCACCAACAGACCAACAGCTAAAGCAATCGCCTACCTGGGCTACCCAGCTTGCTCGGGCAAAAAGTGCTGAGAAGTGCTTGGTGATAGGCCGCTAAGACAACGCCTCCCTATCCTTACGTGAAAATGGAGCGCTAACATACAAACCCAGCCGTCTCATAGTAGAGTCAAACTAAGCCACAGTAATAGCTTTCTTGCAGCAAAACAAGAAAAGTCGCCCCCCTCCATAGCTATCTAGGTGTCAACTGCTATGTGTGACCTTTCCATCAATACAGTGCACTAAGAGTGACATCAAAGGACCAGAATAACACTTTCGTGCCAGCAATGGAACATGCAGCTGAGTACGACCCAAATCAGTAAATACACCAAATGACTAACAAAAGACTCTAAAATGTCAAGGATAATGCTGCATATGTCAGAAATTCCCGTGCCAGACGTATGCCTGTGTGAAACAATGCCGTATATACGCTACTTTAGGAGTCAAAGTGCCAGTCAATGCCGCTTGGTTGCACAAGAATAGAGGCCACAATAGAACTTCCTTGCATGGTCCCGCACGAACTAGCCACCCTTAATCAGGCTACCCGGGATCCACCGCTATGTGTGACCTGTCCAAGGTACAGAGCACAAAGCGTGACATTGGTTCTTCCCCTGCAGTTTGCATGAAGACTGTTATACCTGTCCCCTCTGGGCCCTACAAGTAAAACCTAGCCAACACCATTGCAGGCCTCCCTGCTAAGACACAACCCAACTGGGTGACGCGTGCCAATAAGTGTCAACTAATCTGTGGATGGGAAATTAAACAAACCGATATTACCTATATAACCGTAACATATTACGATAAGCACTCCTACTATCCCTATCAAGAGGTGGCATGCACGTTGCCTGCTAGAAACATGTGCATGAGACAATTTGTCCCAATAATACATGTACCTACCTTTCCTACATGTTATAAAGGCAAGCCCCATAAACTAACGGTGAAATATTTTTCCCTGCCACATTTCGAGGCTTCCTGGTGCATCTTGTCGAAAGCAATAAAGCATTTTGCTTTCCAGGGAGCTGGAACAAAATAGCATGTTACAAGGAACCGAAATGTGTATAGTGGCTCCGCACCCTAGACGGACTCCAAACAAGGATAAAGGACTACTCTGGAAGACAAAACTCACTAGGTCAATCGGGCCACATTCCTGCTGTTCCACGAACAATCAAGTTCAACACTCCACAACTCGCAACTTTATCGCTGTGTTACACGAGAAAGGGCAACCTGTCAACGTATCCAAACGCCACTTATAATTAGAACCTTACCCTTAAGCGCCACCATCCTAGCACCGGGACGAGCAACAATCTCAGGCAACTCAGCAGCTTCCCTCAAACTTTGCCTGCTGGTTAACGGCTCAAAACACTGGAAGCTAATAGCTAGGTACCCTGAGTGACCCCTGCTAGCCCTCCTTGCGAGGGGTGGTCCTCATGGACTCCTTCTCTTGCACCATATTGTAGCTGTGCCCTTAGAAGACCTTGTCGCGCTGCAGTCCCCTAATGAGTCTGGCCCTGCGCCAGCAGCTGACTTCGGCTTTGGACCAGAACAAAATCACCAAGATCCTCCTCAGAGATCGCATACAGTATGTGACCAACACGCCTTATTCCAGTTACCGCAAGCAAGACTATAGCCTCCACATAAAATCGGGAGTCACAGCCATTAATCAGGACAAGGTCGGGCACAATCCAAATCTACTGATGCCCAACTGCTAATCACAGCCCTGACACATGTACGCGTGCAATTCAGTTTGTTCCGTGCCCAAGTAGCTGGGAACGGCTTCGTCAGCAGGCCACATAATTCTAATGCAACTAGAAACCAGCGAAGTCTTCACACAATGCAATAGATCGGAACCACTTAGTTTACGACACATGCCCTCCTAGGCACCACAACGGGCCAAGCTGAGGTTTGTACATAGCATCCCCACTTCCAGGGAAAGCACCCACCAACCAATCCACTGCGCCGATCTCCCACACATGCACCTGACCCGCCTGCCATCTCCTGGTACTCTACCTGTTCTGCACTATCTAGTGCCCGGAAAATCAGTAAAGTAAAGACTGCATGAGAGAGAACATGCAAATGACACGCGAGTGGCCATTGGCAAGTGGGCACAAGTTCTTGAGAAAATTGCTCCCAGTACATCCAAATGATGTGCCTGCACATAGGGGGGGGGTGCACTTAGTGCCGCTGCACCTAGGGGGCGCTACACAGATCACGCCTGACCCCGTAGTCTCCTGCTGCGGTTAGCCCCACTAGGATCACTAAGCTCCAGCATGGGAAGCGGATGACACGTTCGCAAGCCATGGGAAAGTGCCACTCGGTGATACCGATACCCCCTCGAGGAAAGGGGCTTACTCCTCCCAGTGCAAAAAGCAACACTGTACAATATAAGGAAAAGGTAGAAAAGGGGGTGCACACCGCTACGTGTTAGGCCATCCTAGCGTGCTTCTCATGCCCCTATAAAAGCCACTTGCGATATCTACGAAGGATTACTACCCCTGTCATGGCGCCATACTGTAACCACTTGTGCTACTACCAGCGTGAAACAATTAAGTGAAAGGCAACCAGCTGTGAAGCGTGCAAACATAACTTTACTTAAGCGCAGGCCAGAGTGCCCCCCCCGTTACTTCACCTAAGACATTGGAGCCGTGCAAACAAGGACTTGTAAACCTGTATAGCATGGGAGTGCTTTGACTGTGATAACGGTACCGAATCGGTCGCCTACATATCCCCGCCTAAGTACGAAAATGGCAGGCATGTGGAGGGATCTGAGCAATCAAAAGAAACATTTCCAAGTATATTTAAGATAATGACACCAACACTGCTATAACATCGAGACAGCCTTAAAAGTACAACATGACAGTAGCATGTGACTGTGTCATCATCGATGACCGCTCCGAACGTGGCTCTGAAAAGATACTCTTGCCAGCCTAAAACTGGCGCGACCACAGAGATCCATACCTGCTACGAGTCCACATACCACTCCTTAAAATGATACGCCTACAACTTCAGATGCGAGGTACCTTCCGTCGCATGTTAAGCCTAAACGCAAAGACCCGGAGCAGAGCCAGAGGTGGAGGTGTCCAAGATGGCCGCTCCCCCCGCCCCTCCCCCTAGGCTGAGACCCTAAAAGATGGCCGCTCGGGCAGATGACCCTCGTGGACGGTAATGGCGGCCCCACAAGAAGGCCACTGTCCGCCGATGTACGACCAGGCGTACCCCGAGCAAACCTCCCTAGCAAGAACCTGAGGGGCACAAGGTCCCCGAGGAAGAAAAGGCAGGCGACTACTCGGATACAAAATTGGCCATAACCGGAGGATCGGAGCGGGGGAAGCATGGACGCACCCCGAGACGAGTGGACCGCCTGCCATGGTCGCGGGAGCAGGCCTGAAAAGTAACAGACCGCAGAGGAAACCCGTCCATTGCAGGCAACCAACTACACTCAAACTCCGCATCGGATGAAAGCCCGCTCTTGGAGGATCCAACGAGGCAGTGAAATAGCCCCCCCCCAGTAGGACCATCTCAACCACTGTAAAAACAACCTACGCGAGTAAACACAGTGAAATAGCTGAGTTGGTAGACTACAAAACAAAAGTGCGTATATATTCTTCCTGGGGGGACCTGTAGGACCTGTAAAACTGCCTACGTGCAAGTCCCCAAGTGAAACAATACGTGCAAAAGGTCGTCCCCACGTGCTGCAAAACGCCTTGCGCCGGACCTTCCGACAAACGCCAAGAAAACGGCTGCTCCGGGCGCCCTTATCCACTAGTGCCGGATATCGACAGTGGTGCCCCCAAAACGGCTGCACGCCGGCGCCATAAACCCCGAGCATCGGACATAATTAAAACACTGCCCCTGCAAATGGCCGCACTGGGCGACCTTACCCTTAGTGCTGGACCTCACCATGTAGTGCCCCGTGACCTTGGCCACACCTGAAAGGCATCACCCACGTGTGACGAAAATGAAAGGAACCATCCCCGCGCTCTGTCACTGTAACCCAAATCCGCCGCGAGACGCTCGGACCGGCCGGATACGCTAGGAAATCCACCCTGTACTGCCCGAGTTCGCTTATACCCCCAGAGCCTGGTCTCACCCGACAGGCAGGCTAGGAGGTTTCCCCTGCCAGGGAAACGTAGCAGAGGGGCGGGGGGGTGGGGGGGAGACCTCCACTATGCATACTGCGCGACCGCTAGCCAGCCGGACCCCCGAAACGTGGACCCGGGAACAGGCACACCCCCGCCGTCTAACAATGCAGGGAAAGTCAGCTACCATTACTTAGTTACCATTTGCTTAGAGGGGGATACATGGTCTAGAACGCGGACCCAAGCCGAGCCCCCACGGGAACACGAGAGAAGGGGGAAGAGCGCCGCACCATGAATCTGCCCCCCCCAAGCTTACACGCATGGGTGATGAGCCCCCTCTGTCCCGTGAATGAAACGTACCCCATGATGGGCCACAAGGGTAGATCCTGCACCCGACCACCAGCCGCCGGTGTGTTCTCACTACAACCGCCCTCAGTTGGCCGGAGGGAGCGGGCACGGGAGGGGGTAAACTACCCCGATCCCCGGGCCCCAGGAATGGAGCCCTTTGTAATGCATCGCCTCAACGGGGAACACACCGCGACCCCCAATTAACAAATAGAACATGGAGTGAACCGGGGGGCAGCCATTACGCGGATGCTGGACCAGAAATAGAACATGAGACTTTTCGGTTTCCCTACCAAGATGAAGCGAAAAAACCCGCTGCGTTATCCTGATAAACGCCTAGAAAAGCAGATAAGATTCGGGGAAAGTCAAACTCTGATGAGATTAATGTCGCCGCGAGCAAAACTAGCGTGAGACAAGGCTCCCCCCAATGGTCGGTAAGACTCCCCCCCGCCGAAACAGGCCACACCGAGCAACAGGCTCGGGACCAAAGCGCGGGTCTATAATTAGCATTCCAAATTCAATCACTGCGCACTAAACCCACAGTACTAGAAGCGCTTACATAGCGCACCATAAAAAACACGCGAGCCCGGCACACATGCCCCCGAAAAACCCACGACCGGGCACTGGAGCATGGCGTAGGCCTCTGAACCCCGCTGTCCCCTCACCCGAAATGGCAAAATTAAACAAACAACCTTCGAGAAAACCGACTCACCACAATCAAAGCTAACCCTCGGCCCGGCGGAAACAACGGAACTCCGACGCCAGACCAGGCCTCTGGCCCGCCAAGGTGCCCGCGTGACCCGAGGTCAGCAAAACGGCATCAGGGTGAGGGGCAGCCAACATCGAGGGCAGCGAGAACAAAAGAGACTGCTCGGAGGCGTGGAGGAGACATAAATACCTTGTCCCCCCACACCCCCCAATAAAGCGCGATGACGTCATGGCCATGGCAGCGGCCTCCAGCCGCTGGACCCCTGAGGGCTGGTGCGCCGGCCCTCCTGTGGCACTACGGTGCCCGCCCTCTTATGAGGGTCACCTGCGGCTCCGTGTCGGGCGGCCTGCATTCCAGCTGTTGACTTAAAAGATGTTGGTCTTTGGCCAAGTAAGAATAAGGATGACACACGTATCTTACTGGTAGGACAAGGGGCGTCTGTGGTTCAACATCTAGATTCTGATGAAGTGATTCGTGAGGGTGATTTATTCAAAGGACGAAACAGAAAACTCACATGCGAGTGGTTTTTTCAAACTCTGCCAAATAATGAAAAAATCTTGAGGTCGTGGTTCGTGTACTCTCCTTCCAAAAAAGCTCTTTACTGCTTTTGTTGCAGACTATTTGCCGACAGAAGTCATTCAAATGTTGATTCTGCAGATGGATTCAACACGTGGTGGAAACTCAATCGTAACATTTTCGATCATGAATCTAGTGTGGCCCATGTTCAATGTTTCACACAATGGAAGGAGTTGGAAATTAGAATCCGATGTGGAGCAACAATTGATAAAAAGGCTCAAGAACAAGTTGAAAACGAAGTAAAGAAGTGGAGGGAGATACTTTCAAGATTGTTGGATATCATTAGATTCCTAGCTGAACAAAATTTGGCTTTACGGGGTCACCGAGAAGGAATTAATTGCAAGACTGATGATGAACCTGAATCAACAGGAAATAGAGGACATTTTCTAGAATTAGTTTATTTGTTGGCGAAATACAATCCAGTTTATAGAAATTGTGGAAGAAAAAGTAAGAAGCAAAGTTATCGAGCAAGTGAAAGAAGCAAAGTATTTTTCTATGATATTCGACAGCACCGCTGATATTTCTCATAAGGATCAGACGAGCCAAGTTTTATGCTACGTTATGATCAATGGAAATAAAGTGATTGTTGTGGAATCATTTGTCGATTTCATTGAAACAAAAAGTAAAACCGCTGAGAATATTTCAACTATGATTTTGCAGAATTTAGAAAGCAATGGAATTGATATTCCAAATTGTAAAGGACAAGCATATGATAATGCTGCTGTGATGGCTGGTCAACATACTGGCGTTCAAAGACACATCAGGGAAATTCATGGAAAAGCAGAATTTGTTGCATGTACAAATCACTCAGTGAATTTGGCTGGTTTACATGCAGCTTCTGTTGCTGTGAATTCTGTTACTTTTTTGGAACTGTGGAGCGTTTGTTCGCGTTTTTTTCTTCCTCGACCCATCGCTGGGATATTCTGACTTAAGTCACTGGTCAAAGTGTTAAGCGTGTAATAGAAACTCAGTGGAGTGCATGGGGAGATGCTGTGAGTGTTGTAAAAAAGAATTACTCAAAAATCTTAAGCGCTGTAGAACGTTTAACTGGTGAAAAAGAAAATAGATTTACCAGGTCAGATGCTGGTGTGCTGCTTGTTGCTTTACAATCTTTTTCCTTCCTGTGCTTTCTTAGCCTGTGGGAATCCGTCCTAGTAAAAACTATTGACACCCAGGTCTACCTCCAAACCAAAGGACTAAATATACAACACTGTGACATAAAACTCAATGCTTTAAAAGCATTTTTAACTGAAAATAGGTGTGAATTAGTTAACAATCAGAAGCTTACGCCAAAGAAATTTGTGATGTTCTTGAGATAGTCATGGATTGTCGGTGTAGAAAGAAGAAACTAATGGCAGGTGAAGAATCATGAGATGCTGAATTGTCATACGAAACTGAGTTGAGGAGAGAAATGTTTTCTTCACTAGACAAAGTGATCCAAGAAATCACCACAAGATTTCAACAACTTCATGTTCTTGCTGAAAAATACTTACTCCATCGAATCTTTTGAATGATAAATACGAATGCCAACTAAATCATTATCATGATGACATTAATGAGGAAGCGTTCCTCGTTGAGAGAAAAAGACTTCAGAGTTTTATTCCTGTTGCTGCTACTCAACACGAAACAGAGACATGGAAGGACAGTCCCCTTGAACTTTTGCAGTTTATTCTAAAATACAGTCTTGAGAACTTTGCTCCAAATATTGTAATACTACTGCAAATTTTCCTCACAATTGCTGTAAGTGTTGCTGGTTGTGGGAGGAGTTTTTCTAAATTGAAATTGATTAAGAATGCCCTAAGATCTACAATGAGTGCCTTACGTTTAAGAAATCTTGCCATACTGTCTATAGCACAGCAACTTAGTGATGAAGTAGACTCAGACTATGTCATCGATGATTTTGCTAATAGAAAAGCAAGAAAAATAAGATTTTAGAATGTTGTATTTAAGTTTTACTTGAAAAATAAACATAGTGTTTTCATTTACTTTCCTGTACATCATTTTGAATTTGTGTTGTATTTTTGGTGTGTATTAAGAGGAGCGGCAAACTAAAACAATAGTTTTTATATTATTATAAGACCTAACAATAAAGTCATATTAACCTTAGTGTTTTTTCCAGTGAATTTACTATAGTGAATTCATGTCTGTCTCCCTCCCCCCTCACCCTTCTTGTGCAACGGGCCCTCCCACCATGTTTGGGGTCCAGATTCTGAGGTGGGCATGCGGGACCCCAGGCCTCTCATCTGGGAAGAGGCCAGAGCGGTCCTTGGCACCAAACGACAGGTTATCGATAAAGATCTAATTGACTGTCTGTGGCTCGTGCTCTGGGTCCCTGTATTGCTACCATGTGCCCACAATCCAACGTCCTTTGACTGCCCCCAATGATCATGAACCCAATTAGGGCTGGGCCTCTCCTTTCAGCGTATCTCAACTATGGAGGGCCCAGCTTACCGCAGTGTCTCTGAGGCTGAGTGTGCGGGCCGAACAAATACAGGTGCGCAACACCCCATGGCCCGCACAGTCGTTAGTCGGCTTATAAACTCGCCCCTCTGCGGTCCAATTTATACCGGTCAGTAACCGCTGCGTCCCTTTCATACTTGCAGCAACGGGCCGAAGAGGCCGCCCGGTCTGGGCCTGCTCCACACTCTGTCTCGGCCGCAGCGCCTTTCAAGATGGTGGCCCCGTCCAGGGGTTGCCCTGATTTGCGGCTTCGTGCCCTCGCCTCCGCTGCTTCTCCCCCTGCGAGACTGGCTCAGGGGGTGGACTGATTGGTATTCAATGCGGGGTGAGGTTGGTGCCCGTCCCACACCTCAGGATTCTGAAGGATATCGGCTGAGCTCTGTGAAGCACGCCCTACTGGGCCATCTTGCTGGACACGCCCCGCGTGGCCCGGGGGACAAATGTAGTGACCCCCCAAACATTCATTGTTGGACGGTCAACTGCCCAATACGATGGCGGTCCGGCCGACCACCATCGTAATGTGGGCCTAAGTGTAGAATAATCCACTAACAGCCAATTCACCTTTGAAGTCAAACAAATGATAGCATAAGCCTACGTCCCTGTCACAGAGATAGTCAACCACTATAACATGCTAACAGAAAGCCCTTACTATCAACAAAATAAAGACAAACTTAGTACCCTGATGGACTATTTTGAAGTTACATGGGTTGACAGACAGTATCTGTCAAGACACAGACGGCAAGTAAGTTTCCAGATACCATGGTGGAATGTCTATGTCAGAACCCTGGCACAGGAAGCCAAAACAAACAATGCAGTGGCAGGATGGCATAATGCCTTCCAATCCACACTAGGCAGAACTCAATCTATATTATACAAATTTATCAAAGCATTACAACAGTACCAGGGACTAAGAATAAAACAATCTGTTTCCGAAATTGGTCCCAAAAAATGTACAAGATGCTGCAAAGCAAAGTCAAAATGTTCATCAATAACAAAGGAATAGACTACTTAGAAGTACTATCGAAATCTATCCTCTAAAATATATATTAACCTACCATAAACCTCAAAAACCACAACATACTCTTACACAATAAACCAAATCTATATATTTTGTTATAATAATATAAATATTTTATTAGATCAGTGAAAATGTTATATAAAATAGAAAAATATTAAACACTGATATAATAAAAACATTAATGTTAATAATTGAAAAGATATATAATACTAAACAACAAACCACATAATAAAAAATAGTAATCCACCAGAAAATTCATAAAATGAATCCAAAAAAGCCAAAATCTGAATGCAAAAATATCCCATCGAAATCCCTGAAAGCAATCCAAAATCTGTAATTTTTATTAAAATACAAGAGAAAATATTTGTTTTTAAAGAATTTCTCCACAAAACCCAAACAACAAGGAAATCTAAATAAAAACAATTGGTTTATAATAAACCAAAACAGATATCCTTTAAAAAAATATGTAAACTTCAACTTCCCATTGAAATCATTCACAAACCTGTAATAGAAAAGTTATGCAACCTCCCGTACAAAAGATTACAATCCCCCAAAAATACATACCCATCATGTAGTCATCAAAACCTAACACCACATATTTTAGAAATAACGTAATGATACCCTAACATTACATTTAAAAAAACAAAACACAACAACATAATGAAAAAATCCATCCAAACATACCAAAAACTCTTAAACAAACTCCTCTGCCTTAAAAACCCTTAAAAAATCCCTAGAAGGGACTTACCTGTTCCAATAAACAGCAGGATGTAACTGTGACTTGTCCCCTATAAAACCGACCCAAAGAAACACCAATAGACTATCTCTCCTTAGAAATGAATTGGAAATAGAGTAAAAATGTTTAATATGTTTAAAACAATGTAAAAAATATTAAACGTTTTAAACTGGGAAACAATATTGTACAAAAGGTTCCAAAAATTGTAAAGTTTAAATTAAATAGTATAAAATGAATACAAATATTTAATGTATACTAATAATAATAAATATGTTAGAAAATGTTTAACAACTGAATGAAAGTGTTAAATGATCAAAAAATATATTGAATGTAAAATAACGTGAAAATCTGTATTGTAAAAATATGTATACAATCAACTTTTTTCTGTTGTTTACAATTAAAAAACTAAATAACTTTATTTCACTTTAAAATTGCTATCATTTCATTTTACAAATATAAATACATTTTATAAAATTTAAATTATACAATAGATTAAAATTGCCAAAACATACATTTTACAAAAATGTTTTATACTAAATTTGGGGAAAATGTCAAAAACGAAAGCGGTATCATTTTCTATTCCATCTCCAATCTAAACCAACAAGGAGAAGGTGTTGGACACTAAAAGGGTGACAATTACCATTCCCACTCAAATCTAAACCAACTCAGAGAAAGTGCTGGATACTAAAAGTGTGATATTTACTCGCCCCCCTCCAATATAAACCAAGTTAGGGAAGGTGTTGGACAGTAAAGGTGTGACATTTACTATTCCCACTTCAATCGAAACCAATTTGGGCAAGGTGTTGGATAGTAAAAGGGTGACATTTACTATTCCCACTTCAATCTAAACAAACTTGGGGAAGATATAAAAACTTAAAAATACAAATTAAATAATTCTAATTATAAATAACCCTTTTAACTACAATATTATATTCGAGAAATACAAAATATACAATTAATACTAATTTAGTAATAACATTTCCAAAATTGTGATGAATATTTTCTACCATTCATAAATGTTTAGAAAGTGCAGCTAAATGTTTTGCAAATTAAAAAAATGTATAGATAATGTCATCAATTGTTTTAAAATCATTTAATGTTATAACCTTAAGAAAAATGTCATTCTAAATTTATTTTCAAGAAATGTTTAAACATATTTAACGATTCCGTACAAAGATATTAATAAATGTAATTAATACTGTAAATAAATACAAATATATAACTTCATAATAAACATCTACAATATTTTAAATAATTTTAAATATATAACATTTTATTTTTTTAAAACAGTAAGAAATATCTTATTTCACACTAAAGTGTTTAAAAAACATTTTATAATTAATAAAACAATTTGCATATCAAAAAATATTAACTGGAGAAAAAAAGAATACACATTTTTTTTAAATCTTACCACCCTTACCCTCTATTAACCCAACATCCTCCTCCTGAAACGAAAATTGTATAATTAAAAAAAACATTTAAACAATTCAAAATTCTGTATTAACACGATTTTATAAATACAACAAATCTAAAATTAAAACTAATTATAAAAATATAAACACATAAAATTTAAAAAAATACATACATACTACTTTACATTAAAAAACTATATTATATCCAACAATGTTTACTACATTGATATTTCTTCCATTGATATTTAAAACAACACTTAAAGCAATATTTTTGACATCTATATTCCTGTCCATGATTTATAGGAAATCCCTATAATATTGACATAATATTCTGCGACAAGATATTTTTAATCCAATATTTTGTCCACAGATGTCCAGCACTGTCACACTATGTGCTGCCTTGAACCAAACCCAGGCACCATGGTGAAAGGGTGCCTGATTTATACTCAGATTGTTTCTGCATATAACAATTCATCAGAAGCATTTTCTGCATTCCAAGGGCCTACGAGTTTGGCGGTGCTGCGACGGGTCCCCTCCTCTGCTGCATCGCAAAATCAGTAGTGAGGCCACCTGCCAGATTATGAGTTTTCTAATGTCTGGCGAGCTTTTTTTTGGGCGTTCCAATGGTGATGCCTTTAAACAACAGGCACCGCAATGGGAACGTCAAAAATAGTTCCTGCACGGCATGCACTTGAAAGTCCATGCCGTGCAGGAACTCATGTGCATGCACACCGGGAGGCACATGTTGTCCCCTCCTGTGTCCATCCACACTACTAGAGGCACAAGGGGGGCCTATAGGGCCCTTTTGTTTCTTCTCAGCCAGGGTTTACATAGAGGAGGAACCGCCATGTAAACCCTGGCAGAGTGGAAACTCGTAATATGCTTGGCAGGACCACAGCGGCCCTGCCAAGCATTTTGCAGCCTCAGGACCAACGCGCCACCTACAGGGAATGCCAGTTCCCTGGTGGCGGTCCCATGGCAGGCCCTACCACCTGAGTCATATTCGGGTGGTCAGGAGATTGCCACCATTGCTCCCACGCAAGTGTGGTGGTGCTCGGACCACCAGATTCATAATCGAGCCTTACGTACAGTTCTCAAAATGGCAAAGCAAGATGTGGTCAGTTTTTTTCTTGTGCTTCTATAGATCGGGAGCTTTTTATGCGGGATAAGGGAGTTGGAGGAGTTCCCAGGCTTTCTAGCCAACCAAGCGTTGAGGAATTTAATTTTTCCCCAAAAGCATCAGCTCAGTTTTATCTCCGTTTAGTTTCAACAAGCATTTCGCCATCCATCATGCCACTTTCTCTAAGCAAGGGGCTGGTTGGTGTTGCGATCCTGTCCCTGGGCAAGGGAGACAACCAATTATGTGTCGTCGGCATTGGAGACATTCCTACCCCAAATTCATTGACGATGTCTGCCAACGGCCACACATAAATGTTAAAAAAGTGTAGGTCTCAGTGCAGATCCCTGCGTGATCCTAAACTTCATGGGGATGACCTCTGAATAACAGGGGGGTTCACAGATCTGGAAGGACCTATCTTTAAGGAAGGAATAAAGCCACTTTAAAGCACAGTTTCTTATTCCTATTCCCCTCATCCTGAGTACAAGGGTCTCGTGGTCGACAGTGATGAACGTGACACTCAGGTCGAGGAGGATGATGGCCGCATACTCTCCTTTGTCCAGCATAATTTTTACCACCTCTGTTATTGCTAGTAGTGCAGATTCCGTACTATGGGGCTGATTACGATGTTGTGCGGAAAGGCTCCGACCAACAGTTGTATTCACCTAGACCGTGTCGGAACTCACCTGCCCAACTCGGTCGGAAACAATTCCGATCGACTGATTACGATGCTTGAGGTCAGAAGGGGAACCGTTCAGTCATACCGAATCGGTTCTGACCGGCAACCTGAGAATCTGAGTCGGTCGGAGCTGGTTCATACAGTTCTATGGACAGCTTTACAGTCGGACCGATTACGATGGCGGATTCTGACAGCCTTTCCGACTCGGTCTGTCTGACACGAAAGGTCTGTCGGAAACTGACTTTTGGGACCCCTTGCAAGCCCTTCTGAAACCTGAGGTCTCCAGTTGGAAGCCGTAAGGGTACCATGCACTGTGTGGCAGGCACCTTGGGGTGCCCACCACAGGGTGCAAGGTTTTTCGCAGGCACCCTTTTTCCCCATAGGAGCCTGTGTTTTCGGTCGGAACACAGGATCCTATGGGAGTCCTTCCAAATGGTGTTCGGAAGCATTGTAATCAGTCATGCAGAACCGCTGATCGAGAGTAGGCCAGAACCGAATCTGACAAGGAGTGGGGTGGAAAGTTTCCCGCACAACATCGTAATCGGCTCCTATGTGTTAGATGGAATCTGGTCTGAATGGAGTTAAGGACAGAGATAGGTATTGATTAATGTGATCCTCCAAAACTTTTCCCATTGCTGGAAGCAACGGTATGGGTCTGTAGTTCCCTGGACATGCAGGGTCAAGATTCGTTTTTTTTAACATTGGTTTGATCACTGCTCCATAAAGGAAATTGTGGGGTGGGGTCGGGTCTAGAGGAGATCCCAATTTAACTTTTCTTAATAATACTGGGAGGGCTTTTGTGGTGATCAGGGTAACATTGAAATACTTGTCACCTCCACAAGCATGGTATGTGTCTCTGGTAGAGTGTATAAAGGTTCCCTTGTCTTTTGTAATTCACTATAGATAGCAGATATTTTGTCTTGGAAGTACACTGCAAGTTTGTTACAGAGAACTTCTGAAGGAATGGGCAGCGTGGTTTCTGCTTTTTGGGGTGGTGAGGGATTTAACAGTCCGAAAGAGCTCCCTGGGGGCATTAACCAAATTAATCAATAAGGCTTCATAGTATGATGCCTGTGCCTTTTTGATTTCCTGATGGTATTGTCTAGTAGCCAACCGATAGGCAAGATTTAGGTTTTCTTCCTAATTTTGTCTCCATTTTCTTTCTAGTTTTTTTACACCCTTTTTTTAGTGACACAAGTTGAGTGTTGAAACACGGTGCCAATTTCTCTTTATTTCCCTTCTTTATAGTGGTAATTGGGATGGTGTCATCTAGTGAATTGCTGATCTACTCTTCTACTATGGCGTTTGCTGCCAAATGGTTGTTCCATTGAGCCGGGTTCACTGACAAAATATTGTCTCTGGAAATATTGGTTGCAAAAATATCGTCATCCTATACTTATTATGGTAAGTACAAAAATATTGAGAAAAACAATATTGTTCTCACTATTATTGTTGTATAAAATATCGTTTTTTAATTATATATACATTTAAATAATACATATTAAATAATCACATTAGTGTAATAAAAAGAAAATATATTTAATATTTAAACAAATGACCGTTAAACAGTTTTTAAAAAAAGGTACACACATATATATATATATATATACTAGCAGCCCGTCCCGACGTTGTCCGGGTATGAATTGCTGCCGCCCATTAGTATATTGTTTTGTAGGATTTCGTTATGATAGCATTTCTTATCTGTGACAGGCCTGTGAAACGCTCCGATTCACAGTGCACTGCTGATGCACTTAAGAGTGCGCGTTCAGTAGTGTGTGAACTCGAGTTTCCCTACTTTATTTTTCCTTGCAATATTATATAGCGCGAACTCGACAACATGGCATGAGCACAATTTACATTACAGAAGAACACATTCATTTGTGGTAGGCACGGGGAGACAAAGCGATTTGCCTGGAATCACAGAATGTTGAGCTGATGCCGAGATTCGAACGTAGCTCCCCAACTCTAAAGTTCGCAATTCTAGAACTTGTGGCGGGAGGTGTGTCTAAAAGTGTATGTCGGTGCTGGCCATCAATAAGAGAGACCTGTGCATTTTTCAAATCCGTGGCATACCATCACTCCGCATACTTTCATTACGAAAGTACCATGACTCCGCAATGCCATTATAACGTATGGCATTACATTTTATATGCTTTACCACGCATACATTTACAACGAAATTCGTTGTAAATGCATGAATGGTAAAAGCATGTTTTTTTTAATGTTTGGATAAGGTAAGTATGGGTATAGGGGTATATGTTTTGGGGTACTGAGGTATATGTTTTGGGGTACAGGGGTATTTTTAGGGTTCAGGGCTAGGTTTGGGTTTTGGGGTATAGGGGTACTTTTAGGGTTCAGGGGTAGGTTTGGGTTTTGGGGTACAGGGGTATTTTAAGGGTTCAGGGCTAGGTTTAGATTTTGGGGTACAGGGGTATTTTTAAGGTTCAGGGCTAGGTTTGGGTTTTGGGATACAGGGGTATTTTAGGATTCAGGGGTAGGTTTGGGTTTTGGGGTACAGGGTTATGTTTATGGTCCAGGGCTAGGTTTGGGTTTTGGGGTACAGGGGTATTTTAAGGGTTATGGGGTAGGTTTGGGTTTTGGGGTACAGGGGTATTTTAAGGGTTCAGGGCTAGGTTTGGGTTTTGGGGTTCAGGGGTATTTTAGGGTTCAGGGGTAGGTTTGGGTTTTGGGGTACAGGGGTATTTTTAGGGTTCAGGGCTAGATTTGGGGTTTGGGGTACAGGGGTATGTTTAGGGTTCAGGGGTAGGTTTGGGTTTTGAGGTACAGGGGTATTTATAGGGGTCAGGGCTATGTTTGGGTTTTGGGGTACAGGGGTATTTTTAGGGTTTAGGGATAGGTTTGGGTTTTGGGGTACAGGGTATATTTATATGGTTAAGATGGGTTAGTGTTGAAGGGTGTTGGGGTATTTTAAGGAGTAAGGGTGGGTTATGATTATGGGGTGCAGGGGTATTTAAAGGGAGCAGGGTGGACACCCGGAGCTGGAATGTACAGAACCTAGGAAGAAAAAACAATGAAATATTGGGCCCAACGCTCGCTTTTTTCCCCCGTAATCCCGTGCCCCGCACACGCCCACGCCCCCAGCACACGCCCACAGCACACGATATGAGACATGGCATGAAGAGCGGAACGTACCACACGACCCCAGCGTTTGTCATGCCCCCAGCACACGCCCACAGCACAACGCAGACACGCCCACAAGGGACTACTTTGCTGGCACGGTTCTTTTACCTTTTAAATGTATATGGTGGGCGTCTGCATAGCCTAAGTCCTTCTGCTGCAACTGCCCTTTCCAACGCTGTATTGGGTGTTGTGATTGGTGCTGTGGTTCCTGAGATTACCCACCTCAAAAGTTTGGGCTCTCTCTTTATTATATTAGTATAGATATAGATATATAGATATATTTATATGTATAGATATATCTCCACAAAGAAACTGTTCCAATTCAATGTGCTCTCAGCCACAAAGTATCACCAGGTTTTCATAATCCAAGGGTGTTTATTCACTTACAACATGTTTCGGCTTATACAGAAGCATTGTTCACGTAAATTAATGTGATCGAGAACAACACTGATAAAGCTTTGAGCAAGTACAGGACATAAACAAATACAAAAGACTCAAATGAAGTCCTTCCCAACAAAATACGTGGCAGACATATTGAAAACAATGTAAAAGCTAATAGCTTGTGCATGCGGTCAAATCTTATACACACCCCAATGTACTCTTGGGCGAGGAATGAAAAACGTTAAGATCGTGCACAAATTGAAAATGCAGTCTCAGTTAAGCAAACGGTGGAACATGATGGAAACCATCGTGCAACATTGCGCTACCCATGACGATAATGAACATGTTCTCTTGAGAGCAAAAATTGAGGCGCAAGAATTGTGCAAGAAGGGGGGCTGGGGGGCGCAGACGACCGCAGGGAGGTCTCCTCCCCGGGCAATTTGGGAGGGGGGGTAGGGGTTTTGCAGCAACAAGGTGGGTTTTTCTGTTTTGGGCTGTTTTTGTAGCCCAAAAAGAGCCAAGCATAAATGCTTTGGGCTCCTTCTCCCAGCCACCATTTTAGGTTTGGTGACCTGGTGGCTGGGAGTAGGTTAGGCATCTTATCCTTTTTTGTCAGGTGTTAGCGCGTTTTAGGTAGAAATATGGCGGCGGAGGATGTGCATGTGCTAGAAGCCATCCAGCTTCTTAGGGAAGCAGGAAGACTCGACCTGGTGCTTGAAAACACGGGGGGGGCGTCACGCCCCGCACGTCAGGCCTCCGCTGAGGTGGCAGCCGTCGTGGCGGAGTGCATGTCCCCGAAGCGGCCTCGTCTGGAGCCTGTGAGTGATAGGGGCCACCCGTGCTCTAAAAAGGTGGCCCCGGTGAATAAAGCTGTCCGGAAGGTGGGGAGCGGAACGTGCATTACAGGCGCGGCCGAGCGCGAATGCGGGTCGGGCCTGGAAGCGGGGACGGAGGAACCGCCGGAGCTGCCAGTTGCCCCGGTGGTTCAAATGCGAGCACAGTCGGCCCCCGCGCTGCTGGTGAAGTGCGGGGGCGTGCGGGGTGGGAAGAGGCGCTCTGCCTCGGTTTCCGCCCCCCGCTCTGTGAGGCGCAGGAAGCATCCGGCCGGGACCAGGAACAGGGGGATGTGGAGGCGTTCGGGGCCCTGGGCATTATGTCTAGGCCGGGAGGGGGGAGCTTGGGGCACAGTGGCTCTCGTTTCAAGTGGGGGGATCGTGGTAGCAGGCTCGTGCAGGGGGGCTGGTGTTGTCCCTCCGGTTGCAGCATTCGAGGAGGCTAGCGCTTATAGTTTTGAGAGCAGGGGTGCAGGGGAGACTGGCAGAACAGGGCTGGGGGAGAAGGGGGGCAGAGACATTTCCAGCCCCCTCCTGTTTTCTCCTCCTTATTCCCCCAGGTTGGAGACAGGTTCAGTGGTGGGCAGCTCTTTGGGGAAGGGGGAATAGGCACAGGTGGGAGGGTGGGGCAGTTTTCCTCCTCAGTTGGGCAGTACAGTTTCCGGGTCTCGCCCCACTGCCCCCCTGCTGGGCTATATGAGTCCAGTGTACAGAGATGGAAGGAGTAGAGGGGGACGGGCAGAGGGGGTGCCAGTGGGAGTTCCCAGGCTGGGGTGGGGTGCCCTGGGAGGGCTATTCCGTTTTTCCGGCATAGTCAGCGGGGGGTTAAGGGCAGGGGCGCGATGGAAGGTGTGGGGCTCTCTGCCCCCCCCATCGCAGGCCATCGGGGGAGGTTTTGGTGGACCCGGTGGAGGGCGGACTGGTCAGGGGGCAGTTATCAGGTACGGGTGATAAGGGGATTGGGGGCCTGGTGCAGGGGCTGGCAGGAGCGGTATTACATGCTATGCTAGATTGGAGTAGTGAGGAGGAGGGCGAAGAAGGACACACAGCCGCTCGAAAGTCAGAGTGCAGTATGGTGAAGTTAGGGCAAGGGGAGCGGGGTAAGGCACAGTGGGCTGGGGAAGCAGCATTCGGAGGTCTAGGGGGCTGGGAGGCTAGCGCATCAGTCCGATCTTTTTCTTCACAGGTTAGGGAGCACCTGGGATCGGCAGACTCGGTAGGGCAGAGTGCGGCCCAATTGCGCAGAGGAGAAGGGAGGGTGGAGCTCCACACGGCACATTCCATACTGTCGGGGATCCCGGCGCGGCCAGCACACGTAGGTCAAGCGCGACCTCGCTGCCCTAACTTTTGACAGGAATCGACGAATGGATTGGTTAACGGACAGAGAGGATAGGTGTGGTCAACTTTCGGGGGAGTATCGGCGCGTACAGTAGGCTCCCCCATCAGGTGTACAGGCTAATGCCGGTGGGCCAAGTACAAGTTGTGGAGGGTCCGGTAAGGCCCGTGGTGGTGTGCTGTTTGCTGACCCTCTATTGATAGAGGAGCCAATGGTACTGGACTATGATGAGGACAGTCCAGAGGAAGGCGAAGTGAGAGATCATGAGGAAGGGGGCGTCCTTCTCATGGTTATCATAGTGTTTTACAGGCACTGGAGGTGAGGCAGCCCAAGAAGACAATGGCGTTTGGACTTAGAAGAGAGCGTGGCCCCTCGGTGAGGGCTCCTCGGACGGTGGACAACGCAGAGACTGTGGCATGGAGGTCGGCGCCCGGTCGGGCCCCTCTGTTAAACCCAGGTGAGAGCGATGAACCACGGGCCAGACCTAAAATGGTGTCTGTGGGGACTGGGGGTGAGTAAGTTGGGGGGAGTAATGAGGGGAAGCTTTACAAAGGTCGTTATGTTAAAGATCAAGGTGTGGAGACAGGTGACGTGGAGTAAGCACTAGGTTCCAAGGTGGAGAGTGGGATGAATACTGAAGCGGCGTAGACAGGTAAAGAGGTTTTGCATAGCAAGGAGTTAAAGATTAAGAAGCTCCCCTACATGGGTGCTACTAAACCACTGGGGGCACATCTGGTGTTGGCCATAAAGGAGAGGATTTGGAAGGGTGAATACGTTGAAATTCTTAAACTTTTGCACAGGGAAGTCCGATCCAAGGAAGGGTCTAAGGAGGAAGAGTATGAGCGTCTAAAAGTGCCTTTAACAATAGAAAATTGGACGGCAACATTCTTAATTTATGCCAGCGTATACTGTGAGAAGTTCCCGGAGCGCTGTGTTGCCATTTTTAAATATATGGACATTATCAGAAAGGTGCAGATCACGGGTGGTGGTTTCTCTTGGGCCCAATACGACGAGGAATTAGGGCCCGTATGGCCTGGGACCCAGAGGCAAAGTGGGGGAAGCTAGACACTGATTCATGGCAACACACGATGGGTGCATTGTCGAGGGGTAAGACCATATTCACAGCTAGTGGTCTGCCTTTAGTTTACTGGCCCTTTCTGGGGAAGCCCACCCAGGGAGGGGTGGGGACGACAACAGCAGCACAAACAGGGTCTGGGGCATGCTGGGACTTTAACAAAGGCATGTGCTCAAGGGAATACTGTAAGTTAAGGCATGAATGTTCACAATGCGGTAAGAAACATCCCTTGGTCAGGTGCTGGGGGAGTTAGAAATACAAACAACCAGCAGTGGCAGCAGCCGGGTCCTAGCACGGCGGGCCCCGCTCAGCAATATCAGTGTGCTAGAGGAGGTAAAGGATCGCAGGGGGCTCGGCCCAAAGTCTCATACACCGGTTAAGCTGGTACAGTTGACAGAGGCCTTGGGGGAGTACGGGGATGTGAGGGTAAGGAGGGTCCTATTGGAGGGTTTTCAAGAAGGGTTCCGGCTAGGCTACAGAAGGCTGCGGCAATGGTCCAAGAATTTGAAATCTGCAGATGTACATAAGGCGATTGTGCAGGAGAAATTGAATAAGGAAGTGCGTGAAGGGAGGATGGCTGGGCCATTTGATGATTGGCCAATGGAGGATTTGATCATTTCCCCAATTGGGGTGGTCCCCAAGAAGGAGGCAGGGCAGTACAGGCTAATTCAACAAATATCATGGCCAGAGGGGACTTCCGTCAACGACTTTATTGATGAGGAGGCGGCTTCTGTGTCTTATTCTTCAGTTGACGTGGCTATGTCACTAGTGGTGACCGCGGGCGCAACTGCAGAGATGGCAAAATGCGATATAAAATCCTCATTTAGATTGCTTCCAGTCCATCCAGATGATTGGAATCTTCTGGGGATCCATTTTGCTGGTCAATGGTACGTGGACAAAGCTCTGCCAATGGGTTGTTCGATGTCTTATGTCCTTTTTGAATGCTTCAGTACTTTCTTGCAATGGTATTTTGCACATTGCACTGGCCATGAGTTGGGAACACATTATCTGGACGATTTCTTCTTCGTTGGATCCCCGGGCTCCACGGAGTGCCAGGCAGCCCTGGACACATTCCAAGAGCTTATGGTCAATTTGGGGGTGCCGTTAGCTCCGGAGAAGACAATGGGTCCTTGCGCTACCATGTCTTTTCTGGGGATTGAGTTTGATTCCAGGGCAATGCAGGCTCGATTGCTGGTGGACAAGAAGGTGAAGATGTTGGAGCTCATTGAAACAATGCTAGCCAGACAGAAAGTGACAGTGAGGGATATTCAGGTTCTACTGGACCATCTCAATTTTGCTTGTAGGGTTGTCAGGGCAGGGAGAACCTTTTGTAGGCGTTTGGGTCGGGGTCTGTCAGGTCAGCACTTGCCTCATCATCATGTCCGCCTGTCAGCTGGAGTTAATGAGGATCTGCGTATGTGGGTGGTCTTTCTACACTCTTTCAATAGAGTCCCTTTAGTCAGGGAGGAGGATTTCCAATGGGAAGTTCCGATATTTTCGGATGCAGCTGGCAGTGATGGTATTGGTCTTTACTGGCAGGGTAGGTGGTGTGCGGAGAAGTGGCCCGCTCAAAGGTTGAATGGCGGGAGAAGCATAGCCTTTTTGGAACTGTTTCCAGTTTTGGTAACCTTGACTTTGTGGGGGCAAGATCTGGCTCATAAGAAGGTTCTTTACAGGATTGACAACATGGCAGTGGTGGACATCCTCAACAGACAATCAGCAAGGGATAAACAGATTTTGAAACTGCTGCGAGTCCTTGTGTTAGGTTGCCTTAGGTATGATATCGCCTTTAGTGCCTTACACATTCCTGGTGTGGACAATGACATTGCGGATGCTTTGTCTCGTTCGCAGTGGGAGAGATTTCATGGGCTGGCTGTGGAGGCGGACAGGACACCGACCCCCATGCCGGAGCACTTGTGGTATGTAGGCAACGCAGGGTTGTACAATTGGTGGTAGGTTCATTGTCTGCATCAACCCGGGCAGCATACGCGCTGGCTTGGAAGAAGTTTTTGGCATCAGGGGCTTGTAGGAGGGAGGTTGAATGGCGTCGAGCTGAAGATGTGATACAGTTTATCCTGGATTTGATGGACAAAGGCCTGTCTGAGTTACCATAGCGGGCAAGTTGGCGGGTATTTCATTCATGGGAAAACTTTTTTGGGGCTACTCTCCTTCGGCTGGGGAGGTTGGGAGGAGAATGTTGGAAGGATGGGTGAGGGAGTGGGGTGCGGAGCGGTCGGAATCCGTTGTCCTGGCAGAATTTATCTCGGTTGTTGGAAGTGTTACCGTCGGTTTGCAGGGATGACTCGGAGACTTGTCTGTATTCCACGCTCATGGTGTGGATGTTTTTTGGAGCCTTTAGAGTGTCGGAGCTGTTGGGTTCTAAGTCTAGAAGGGGCATAGGGTGACAGGAGGTAGGCTGGTCGGAGACAGGAGTCCATATTTGGCTGCCAAATTCCAAAACAGACCAGAGGAGTCGGGGCAAAGGGGTATGGTTGGAAGCCCCATCCCCGGCCGGGACATGCCCGCTGCAGTGGGCACGGCGGTTGAGAGAAAGCTCCGGTGGAAAAGCTGGGGAGGCGGTGTTTAAACACGCAGATGGGAGTAGGGTTTCTGAATACCAGGTGTGCATGGTGCTTCGTAAGGCTTTGCGGGCCATCGGGTTGGATGGGGCGCAATATGGAACTCATTCTTTTAGAATCAGGGCTGCAACGGAGGTTCATAATAGGGGCTGGTCAGGGAGGATATTATGCAGTTGGGTCCATGGTCTTCAAACTGCTTTCAGCGCTATGTGAGAAACTCTGCCGGGGAGGCGCATGCGTCATCCTCATAGCCATAAGTTTGAAATTGCTTTTCTCGTTTCAGGTTCTGGGCTGGTCCCCGCTCGACGGAACTGACTATATGGATTGTGGGACATTCCTTTGTTAAATGGGCTCATGTTCAAGCATGTCGCAGTTATTTTGGGGCCTGTTTGGGTTTCAACAAGCGTGTTTTTCGAGTGGTGTGGAAGGGAAAGGGGGGCATGCTCTGGAAGGAGTTGATTCCTGCGCTGAATTCATGTTTGGTTGGGGGACAAAGCCCGGATGTACTCTTAATCCATTTGGGGGTAAACGATTTGTGTGGGGTCAAAGGAGTGGTTTGGCAAAAAAGAATCAGCAACAACCCTGCAACAGATATAAACTAAAGTCCTACCTGAGGATCCCTAAATATACAGACGGGTGACAACAAGTAGGATCAGAGCCAGATACACATAAGAACTATTTTGAGATTTCTTTATTTATCATTTATCATTTTATCACACATTTTTTTTATATGTCAACATTATTCGTTTGAGATGAAAAAACATTATATAAGTTTAAAATATATACAATTTCAAAAAGATTAGGAGTCCCACACACACCGCTCACATCAACATTCACTTCCCACTGTCTCACATTCAAAATTTCTACTCTCATTCATACATCACGTTCACAAAGGGTACATCAGTGCATAAGCGTGCAATCAAGATGGACAATATTGCACTGACAAAAGGACTGGGTGGGGCAGAACAGAGATGGAATGGGTCATCAAAAACAGATGAGATTCTGCCATCAGCAGGAACTACGCCAACGCGCGTTTCGGTGTAAGGCCCAGATTAGGCCGCACCTTCGTCAGGGCGAGGAGGTAACAAGGCGTGGGGGACAACACAACTGAAAATACAAAAATATATACATATATAAAAAAACAGCAACAGTATGCATGATTTTTAATTTTTCATAATCTAGATTACTTATTCAGTCAATATGTGTCATGGCTCTGATTACTAAAGTCACTCCAATAGACACAGGTTCCATGATTACTTAAAAAATTAATTTCACAACATCAAGCTCAGGGAACAGGAAACCACAAACCTACCCATGCTACATCACATTCTAAAGTGCCTCAAACATTCATTCGTTCATTTTTGTCAGGTCCATTAGTTTCAGAAAGTGCATTCCCGAGGGTCTCATTCAGATCTTTAAAGAAAAACCACCCACACCGGAGGGGTCCTTCTTAGGTCACCGCCTCTCCAGGAAGAGAGGCGTTTGTTTAAACATTGGGACATAATCCATATCGCTGATCCCCAGGGAGTGATGAACAGGGAAAACATGCAGCGCCATTCACCAAAAATACAGATTAAAGATTCCTACCAATTTCGCAAAGTAGGGAGTAATGCTTGAACACGGACTCCTGTTTCAGGTGTTCGCTGGAGGATCAGTATAGGCTAGATTTCTCAAAGATTCTATCGGACTGCTCACCTCCTCTATATAAGGGCTGGGGGGTAGAGAAAACAGGGGGAGAGGGATATCATACTAGTATTCATCTCCCATTATCCCCGGCCACCAGGATAATTACTTTCAGACTCGATTTATTTAGATACCTGTAAAGGATCTGGAGGGAAGCGGAGCCTGGAATGGTCTCCCAGCTTCCAAACGGCGAACTCTCTGGACTTTCAGGGGTCCACCGTATTAAGTACTGTCAATAAGCCTGCCTGGGGTCACAAACGAGAAAGAAACGTTACCTATCATCATCCTGAGCTAATTTTCCTACTCCATAGATGTTCATATCCAGGCTTGGGGCCTCAACTTAGGTGGACTTGGGTCACATTATTAGGATGTCCAATTAGACGACATGCTTAGGGGCTGATTCCTTTAAAAGATGGTGTTAGGCTCAAAACTAACCAAAAAACGGGTCGGGATGACCCAGGTACCGGGTACATTGTTTTTCGGGGTTGGGTCGGGTGTAGGGGTTCTATCTTCGAACAGATATAACAATCATGGGGCTGGCACTCAGAATAGAAAAGAGCAAGCACTCTACCTCTAAGGCGACGGCTGTAGCAAATAGGTAGCGTGGTAAGGGATCCAGCGGGTCCAGCCAACTCACTGTGGGATAAAACTCTTCTCCAAAACCAGAGCGGATCTTTGGGCAGAACGATGTAAGTTAGGAAACCACCTCATAGAACCCGCTCAAGGGGTGGATATAGGAGCCATAAGGACCTGAAAGGGTTCAACGAAATTCTGGGGAGTGCGGGGTAACTTACTAGGATTTGCAAAAGACGATGCGGTTGATAGGGGTTCAATAGCATGCTCCGACGGCTCTCGCTACCGGCACACCAGTGTGCAGTCATTTTCCCCGCGCTACTTTTAGATCCCCATTAGGGGTGGGGCACTCATCAATAGGAGTCCGGTGTTTGGAAAGCGAGGTGGCGGGCAAACGGAGCCCGGAAATGGCTGGGTTTGCACCTCGGCGGCCATCTTAGAGTGGTATATGTTGGAAGAACTGTGGGTCATGGCCTAATGCCAAAACCGAATATTCCGCTCCTCAGAACGGGAGCGAGTAGAATAAATGGGGAATAATTCAACAATATTCCCAGTAGTGGATGGATTAGAAGACTCTAAGGTTCTGCGAGACTGATGAAACAGAGGCAAAAAACTCTCCACCCTGGCGGCCATATTGGAATGGTATATCTCGCCCCACAACAAGCGGGTCACGACGAGAGGGAAAAGAATCATATTAGGGGGACCGCAGTAGGGGGCATTTAGCTCGAAACATGATTTTCCTCATGCGGCCCAAAACCACACCTACTTAGATAGATCCTTCAAGTTAGTCCAATAAGGTTACCTCAGGGAAGGCTCACTGGTCCCTGGAATTATAGAATGGCGTTGGACCAAGGGCACTCCTCATTGAGGCCCAATTTGACAGAGTTCAGAAAAAAGATCCAGAAGACCTCTCTTTTTTTTACGGAGGGTCCACTCCTGGTTTGGCTTGTATTTTTTCGAGAATAAACCATCTTAGTTCTTTTTCGGAGTGCTCGTTTTCTAGCCAATGTGACACAATGGGCGCAGATGTTTTCTTATTCCTGATATTGGACTTGTGCTCCCCCACTCTCAAACGACATTCGCGTCCAGTTTCTCCTACATACGATAGGTTGCATCGGCAAAGAATCGCGTAGATTACATTGCCCATGCGGCAGTTTGTCAGTCTTTTATTCCGTGCCACCGAGATGGTACGATAGGTAGTGGTCACGGTGTCGCCAATAATGGCATGGGGACATGCCTGGCAGGTACCGCATCTGTGGTTGCCAAAGATAGGGTTCGGGTTAGTAATGGCCGTCTGGTGGCTGGTAGGTGGATCCGGCATCTTGCCTCTCACCAGATGGTTTTTTAGATTCATATTCCTTTTAAAGGCAAAGATGGGCCTACGTAGGGGGGTCCTGTCAACCTCCAGATTGAGGAGATGCCAACTGGAATTGATAATTTGTCTGACCTTATGATCAAGGTTCGAGTGTGGGGTAATGCATACCAATTGATCTGAAGGTTCTTTTTCTTTTTGTTGGAACATGCATTCCCGATTTGAATATCTAGCTCGCTTAACCCCTTCCGTGCTCATGACGGAACGGTTCCGTCATGAGCGTCGGTTGGCCTGTGCTCATGACGGAACCGTTCCGTCATGACCACACCCGTTTTTAAGAACGTTCAGCACAGCGTGAAAATTCGCGCCGCGCTGAACGGGTTAAATGAGTCCTTGATCAGTTTGGTGGGGTATCCTCGGTGTATGAGTTTTTCTTTCAGGACGTCTGATTGAATTAAAAAATCTCTCATGTCAGAGCAATTTCTCCTAATTCGGAGAAACTGGCTGTAGGGGATGCTAACCCTTTGACATCGTGGGTGAAAGCTGCCATATTGTAGCAGCGCGTTCCTCGCTGTTGATTTTGTGTACAAGGATACTTTTAGTTCCTGGTCCTGGTGTTCCACCCAGATGTCAAGGAACTCAATTTTAGTATTGCTCGCATGAATGGTAAACTGGAGATTTGGATCAGCTGCAGGTTGCCATGTCTTATGGACGGAATTGATGCAGCGCAGGAATTGGAGAGGTGCGAACAAACCTAAGATGATCGACAGGGCGCGTAAGAAGTTACATCTAGAGGTTTCGAGGTTTGGCAGGAGTCTGGGTTTTGGGAGAGTGACACATGGAGATATTCGTTTTGACACGTTGGAATTTTTCAGGAGTGACGGTGTACACTTGTCCAGGTTAGGAATGGATCTGTATCATTTGGAGCTGAGAGAAGTGCTGTCTAGGTGTTTAAAGGTCCAAGAGTATGCCAGTTAGAATTTTTCAGGACATAAACGGTTGTTTTTTTGGGGGGGGCAGAAAGGAGGGGGGTAGTTCCCCCCCCCGCCTTTCTGGGTGGCGGGGGTTAGTGGTGTTTTGACAGGATTTGCAGAATTTTGGTTGTTCAGTTGAATAGTTGGGTCATGGATAGGATAATTTGGGCAGGCTACAGTTGCTGGGGTGTTTTACACAGGTTAGGGGATCAAAGTTGTTTGGGGCAGGCAGGGGGGTTTGGTCTAGCAGATTGTTTGAATTGTTGGGTTTTAGTCGGGTAGGCAGGAATAGGTATTGTTTGTATTTTGTAATTGTAATGTATGGGTGGGGGCGGGGTCAAGGAAATGTTAGGGGCAGCGCGGTGATATGGGGGTTAAGGAAGTTCACTATTTAGTGAGGTTTAGCTTTGTAAGGCGTTGGCCGAGGTTTTATAATTGTTAATGTGCACCTGTTTCAATAAAGCGACCTTTTTCACACAGAAGTTGGTTTGTGGTATGCTCCCCCCCCACCCCTCCTTCCCAAAGTGGTTTCAGTGGAGCATCAGGTAACCCTTGATAAAATTACCCATTATGCTACCTGACGCTCGCCCCCAGCCTCAGTTAATGGCTGTGGGTGAATGGTCTTAAAGAATGCAGCGCTGACAATAGTCCTGTCACTTCTACCCATGTACGAATAAAGCCCACGCGGACAGTGCCTGGAGTGGCTCAAATGCAATCGGCAAATCCGATGCCACTTGTCATGCGAGATGCGTCTCTAACAAGCACATGCCAGGTGGCCGGCCAGCTGGCATACCCTTGCCCCCGAACACCAGAGTGGGAAATGTCGTGTTGCATTGTACAAGGGCTCGTGGTCTAACAGTTAATACGTGAAATACGTATCTCGTGGTCTAACTTTTTTTTGTTAACTGTTAGACCACGAGCCCTTGTACTACGCTATGTGACATTTCCCACTCTGGGATTCGGGGGCAAGGGGATGCCAGCTGACCAGCTACGTATTTCACGTATTAACTGTTAGACCACTAGCCCTTGTACAACGCAACACGACATTTCCCACTCTGGGATTCGGAGGCAAGGGGATGTCAGCTGACCGGCCACCTGGCACGTGCTTGTTAGATACGCATCTCGCATGACAAGCGGCATCGGATTTACCGATTGCATTTGAGCCACTCCAGGCACTGTCCGCGTGGGCTTTATTCGTACATGGGTAGAAGTGACAGGACTATTGTCTCAAAAAAACTGTCAGAGGTGGACGAAGTGGAAAAACGTATCAATCATGAGTAAGGGTAAAGGCCCAGGCATAAAATGACACAGTCTGACAACAACAGATAAAAATACACACCATACGGAGAGAAGGACTCAAGAAAAATTATAAGATAAATTGAAAAATTTTATTATATTGATAAAAAATTAATATAGACATATTCATTCAATACACATGATTAAAACAAGTTGATTAAAAAATGTTATGTTGTATGATTTTTAAAATCATATGCTGTTATTATACCGACAATACATAGGTCACGGGATTATTGTCAACATAATGATAATGCCCAGAAATTGTGGAGGATGCTGATTCCTGTCGACGCGTTTCGACACACCCTTTCGTGTCTTCCTCAGGACAATATCAGCAAAATTCTTGGGTAGAGCTGGAAATGCCTTAAATCAAGAAGCCATGAAACAAGAAGCCATGAAGTTGTAGACTTTGTTTTAAGTGCTATCAAATGCGATGTTTGAAAGGACTCCAAAGTTCCTTGATACCGTAAGTTCTGCGTATTCCTTAGTTATTTTTTTAAAAACAATTCTCATTCAGTAAATGCTGCACTCGTGTGCACACATGTTATAGTTGCAGCGAGCGGTAAAAAAGCCGGCTACAGGTCCCGAAAACCGAAGGTAAAGCAGGCTCGGTCCTTTTCTTTTCCCTTTTTAGCAAAGCAGAAACAGCGAAAGAGAAACCCTTCCTTTCACGCCGTTAAAGTTCGATAGCGTTTTACGATGCGCGGGTGTTGTTTCGAGAGCCGTTCTGTATAGCCGTTTTGGTGCTTGATCGTGCCGCAGAGTAACGGGGACCTGATTCATACCATACCAGAGAAAAACGTATCAATGCCATGAAAGACCGTTTAAAAAAGTACGAAGAATACATCAAGGCACGGAAGGAAAGAAAATTGGACCGCAACTATAATGACTATGAGGAGAATTTTGACATTTAGCCGCAAGTATGACCATTTGTAAAATTCTAAGGAAACACCATTGACAACCCTGGAAGGCAATGATGAGAACCAACAAGCCACTCTTTCCACAATAAGTGAAACAGAATCGGACATTTCCACAGAAGGGGCAGCTTACATGGAAAACACACCTCGCCCTGTGAATTTTTTAGAGGAATATCGTCATCTGCGCCGGAGCCGACGGACGAACAAAGAAACTCCAGCAACAAGGACAGGGGGACAGAGAGGACGAGGTCGCGGAAGAGGACGGGGAAGCGTAGAAACCGAGGAAAAGATTACAGCAGAGATGGCAAAAGAGGCAGAGCAAGGGGCGTGGGAAACAACGGGACGCGCTCCAAAAGAGGCCACGGGGCCAAAGCAGTTGGAAGGAGCGACTTTTTGGGACAATATATATATATATATATATATATATATATATATATATATATATATATATATATAAATTACATATAACTAGTTATAAACTATTATTAAACTAAACATTTTAAATTCTATTACAATTTAATAACTTTTTTCATAATGTAGAAATATAAAAAAAATATATATATACACATATACCCAATTATATAATTTGTTTCAAAACAAGACATTCCAATTGCAAATAAAAAAGCAAACAACATAAAAGATTACAATATACTAAACGTATTTTACACATTAAAAACCTTAGTAATTAAAAATATTATAATTTTAACAATATAAAATAAATGATAAAATATTACATTTAATACATATACTATTCCCACTACAATTTATAAAAAAGTAGGCAAACTATTCGACTGAGGAGGATACTGACCTTGCTATTTGGAACGTCGTGGCTGGACCCTGGCTGCTGCCTCTTTTTTCGCCACCGTCAACCCTCTACCGCTACGCGGGTCCCGCAGCGCATTGCCATCAGCGGGAGCTGTTAAAGGGGCTGCACACCTGAGGAGGAACTTTGTGGGCTGTGTTGCGGCGGAGCAGGGCTGAGAGTGTTGAAGCAGGGACTCCATCTCCCAGGAGTCCCTGTGCGCCCAATCTCTTCCACCTGGGCCGCTCTCCCTGCTGGACACGCCCCCCGCCCACCGAGGTAAAAGTGGTTGCCTGCACCGTCCCGGTGGGATACTGACCTTGCTATTTGGAACGTCGTGGCTGGACCCTGGCTGCTGCCTCTTTTTTCGCCACCGTCAACCCTCTACCGCTCGCCGGACCCGCTGCGCGGGTCTCGCAGCGCATTGCCATCAGCAGGAGCTGTTAAAGGGGCTGCACACCTGAGGAGGAACTTTGTGGGCTGTGTTGCGGCGGAGCAGGGCTGCGAGTGTTGAAGCAGGGACTCCATCTCCCAGGAGTCCCTGTGCGCCCAATCTCTTCCACCTGGGCCGCTCTCCCTGCTGGACACGCCCCCCGAGGTAAAAGTGGTTGCCTGCACCGTCCCGGTGGGATACTGACCTTGCTATTTGGAATGTCGTGGCTGGACCCTGGCTGCTGCCTCTTTTTTCGCCACCGCCAACACTCTACCGCTCGCCGGACCCGCTGCGCGGGTCCCGCAGCGCATTGCCATCAGCGGGAGCTGTTAAAGGGGCTGCACACCTGAGGAGGAACTTTGTGGGCTGTGTTGCGGCGGAGCAGGGCTGCGAGTGTTGAAGCAGGGACTCCATCTCCCAGGAGTCCCTGTGCGCCCAATCTCTTCCACCTGGGCCGCTCTCCCTGCTGGACACGCCCCCCGGACATCTCCCTCCCTATTTTAGCCGGCCACTAACCCCGCTGCACGGGAGGGCGCGGGAGTGCGCCGGGCGAAGCCCGGGCAAAGGGCGGGCCCTCAAAGGCCCGAGTAGACTGGACTGGGCCATAGCCCCTGGTCGTCAACTGCTCGTTATTCATCAGAACTGTAAGCCCGCTTTGTCTATACTATTGTCCAACGGTAGCTTCTGTATGCGATTCCCATTGTTGTCTTCTACTAATGCAATAGGGTATGTAAAGTGGATCCTGTCTTTGTTGATTCTTAGCTTTACCCTTCTTTGCACATTGCATACTCAATGGAATGCCGTGAAACTAGAAGTATGGCTGCGTCGGAAGTTAAAAAACTGACTGGAACTCTTGACGATTTTATTGTTCGCACTAACTCCTTAATAGATCAAGGAATTGTACTAATGGAAAGAAGGGTTTCCCAAGATCTTGCTGCAGCAAAATGGTCATCTTTGGGCCATATTGGTTTTGCGCGCACCCCTGATACCTCTTTGCGCACTATTAATTCTGTGTTGACCGAAGCAGAGATTCATAATGTTACCTGTAGTCAGCCTGCAGCTCCAGAGCTTACATCTACCGATGCCCAGCCCCAAACCCAATCTGACTCTAGCCCAATAGCTACCCTGGCCGATTCCAAAGCCGAGAAATCCATTACTCGAAAGAGGGGGAAGCGGGAGGGGCCTATTCCCAAGCGTAGGAAACCCAATACCACCACCCCCAAAGCCAAGAATGCCAGTGTAGTAAAACCTGGAAGCACCAATATTAACACTAGTGAGAGGGACAGCATAGAAGAGGTGAGGGAATTCAGTAGTGATTTTGCTAGGAGTAACACCGGGATGGAAGAGGTCTGACCTGAGACTATACGATTACCCTTGAGCATCCTTGATGACACCATTTTGGATGACACCCTGGCTGGTATCCTTGAAGATAGCCCTATAGTTGATAGGTCGGGAGCCGGTAGCCTAGGTGGTTTAGCTGGTGAGGATGAACCCTTAGTCCACGCCCTGACAAATGTTATCAAAACCTTACTTGCTCCCCTAGAAGATAGCCTTCATGGAATAGAAAAAAAGCTCCAGGAACTACATAAGGACCTAAGACCCCAGGAAAATTACGTAGCTAATAGGGCAACACATGCAACAGCCCCAGCTAGTAACTCCCAGCATGTGAACAAACGCTTAGCAGTGGTAAAAAATAATACACCCAAGACCCCACTCCTGAGTGCAAAAAAGGGAGTGTTCAGCCCCACACATTAGCTGAGTCTACTAACCAAACTAAGCCGATTAGACTCGCTACCCCCACCCCAAACCAGGATCTAGCTCACCCTGCAAAGAGCCAGAAACGTCGAAATATTAACCTACCACCAGATGCCTGTCGCTATGTGATCATTTTGACAGGGGTACCGGAATTGGCCCCGTCATCTGTAGAACCTTTCCGGGCGCTTAACAACAAGGTATGTCACTGGCTAGCTAATAACCATCCACTACCACCCAACACCTGTAGTAACATCTTAATGGTCGAGAGAGCACCTTGGGTGGGTCCCAATAGAAAAGCATTGCAGGGGGACTGTGTTGTAGTGACATTTGAGGATCCCCGAACTGTGGAGTACATTTGCATGGGGAAACCTGGGATTAACGGCACTTCGGTGGTGGCTAGACCATTGTCCTATTTTTATATGCTTGAGGAGCACCCGGATAATGGTTGGAGTTGGATGAGGGACACCAACCATGTCCGGGGAGGGAGGAGGCATGAGGTGCGCAGGGATTTGAACTGCTTTACCCAAGGTGGTGGTGGAGTGGAAGGATGGAACTTGATACAGCGCAGAGGAGGGAGGCCTAAGTACGGTGGTAATCAGTATAGTGGCGACTGGTATGGCCCCCAATTTATCCCACCCCTTATCCCTTGTTATAACCGGTACAGTGCACTGGAGGATGTTGATTGACTCCTGGAACCCCCAGGAGTCTCCCGGCCTCCCATAGTTCCAACCCCGATTACGGGAATCATAGCCAGCAGCCCACATAGGCCAAATGTGGACTGTGGTAACCCACTACCAGTGCCCTCTTCTTTGGTAAGCGGGGATGATAATCCAAAGGCCCAGGGTATCGACCACACCTCGTGTGTGAGAACTGAGGTGGACCACTCTGCCCCGCTGGATACTAGCAATTTCGGGCACAAGGAACTGATAGCCTTTATTAACCCCAGCTCTCCGACCCCCATCGATGGTCACGGCAATGAACCTGTTACACCATATACCAATGGCCAGAGTAGCCATTTGAGTGTCATCTCCTGGAATGTCGCAGGTCTTGGGAACAAAACAGCACTTCCCGATTGGAATGAACTAATTGGAAGGTATGACCTGTGTATCTTCCAAGAAACATGGTGTCTAGAACCGGTGTATAAGCCTGGATATTCTACTTTCCATGTTTCAGCTATTTCCTCTGGACGGGGTCGCCCGTCTGGCGGCTTGCTCATTTGGGTTAAAATCTCTTTAAACTGTAAGATCACATTCTCCCCCATTACCTCCAATGATATGATGAGGTTAACGATCCGGGTTCCCCAAGCCCCAGTGACTATGGAAGTCTTTAATATCTATGCTAGAGGTAGACCAGGGGGCGGTAAATCCCCAACCATTGCCCTACTCGCAGACTCTCTTTGTAACTGTTCCCCAGATACTTTACCGTTAATTGCTGGCGATTTCAATTGCACCTTCGAACCGTTGGCTGCTGATGGTTCGATAGGTCTATCTGAGGAAGATGCGAGATGGGGAATTCCGCAATTGACGACTGTGCCAATTAAAAAATGGACACCTGCCATTATCCAAATGAACGCCTTGGTGCTGGAGCATGCTCTGGAAGCAGTGAATGGGCGCACGCCTTCTGATTTTTCTGGTGCTTGTACCTATAATAGGGTTAGTTGCCCCAGTAGAATAGATTATATTTTGGTTGATAAGAGACTGTTGAGATATGTGTCAGATATGGCAGTTATTCCATCTATCCATAGTGAACATAATCCACTATCCCTTAGCTTGTGCAACCTGAAATCTGTGGGGAATTCCCTGTTGAGTAATGGATTAACAATGGCAACCAGAGAATTAGTACCCTCGAATTGTAAAAGATTTATCAAATGGCATAAACTTGCCATTAACGAGCAAAAGACTTATGCCCTGGGGGAGATCGTAAGAGATCAGACCGAGAAGCTTCTTGCACTCTGTACTGACGATCCGGGTTCTGTCCAGGTTAACACGGTCTACGTGGATACAATTGACAGGATGGCCGCTCTCTTCCTTGACGGACGTGGGGCAAGTCAATTGAAGCGCAGGAAGCCCACAGCTCGGTGGTATAACCATGAATGCAGAGGGGCTAAGTCCAAACTGATTTGTGCCATTAAAACCCGAGATCCCACCGAGGTTCGTTTGGCCCGAGCTGTGTATAGGCGCGCACTATAAGTGGCAAAGAGCGCTTGGGACGATTCCCACTGGGAAGAGTTAAAACTGGCTAGCCAGAACAGGAACGGTGAACGATTCTGGGCCTTAGTAAGAAAAAGCAGCGATGATGGCTTAGATCCATTACCCAATCATATCACGGACAGGGAATGGTTCGACCACTTTAGGAGACTGTATGCCGGGGCAGGGGCTCCCAAGAATAGCGAACTGATAGTAGAATGTATATTACCCCTGTACGATACAACCTTATTTACTGACCCTATAGGGCAGACTGAGGTTGAGTGTGCGATCAGCAAAATCATCCCAGGCAAGGCACCGGGTCATGATGGCATTCCCGGTGACCTGTTTCGCGCCAGCCCCAAGCAATGGGCCAAGTTTTTTTCCCTCTTGACTAATGCCCTCCTCCTTGGGTGTCCAGTTCCAAGCTCATGGAAGGGGGCTGAAGTGATACCTATTTACAAGAAGGGGCCAAGGGGTGACCCGGCCAACTATCGTCCGATCAGCTTGATCGATGCTGGTCAGATGGTGGTTGGCAGAGTCCTCCTGGAAAGGATTCTCTCTTGGGCAGAGGAGAACAACATCATCTCCCCCTTCTAGGCAGGTTTTAGGGCCTGTACAAGCACTGTAGATCAAGCTTTCAGGCTGTTATTACTCCATTGGAAGACAGTATCGATCGGTAAGGGCAGTTTGTACTTGGCCTTTATCGACTTGAAGACCGCGTTCGATCTGGTCCCTCGAGGGCGCCTGTGGGTGGTTCTTCATGAAATGGGGTTTCCTTTGCCCATTTTGAACTTGTTGGCCCGCATGCATGATGGAACGTATGCATGCATCCGGTGGGGCACGCAGGAGCAGAAAACTGCAAAAATCACGGTGAATAGAGGTGTCCGCCAAGGATGCGTCTTGGCACCGACCCTCTTCTCTTTATTTGTTAATGGGGTGGTTTCTTTTCTAACTGATATTGATGCTGATGCCCCTAGCTTGGCCGGTGTGAAAGTTCCAGCCATGCTTTTTGCTGATGACACGCTACTAGTCTCCAAAACGCCCATGGGGCTCCAAAAATTGCTGGATCGGTTTTGTGTTTTTTGTAATCTAAGGGGCTTGGCTATCAACACCTCTAAAACCAAGCTCCTCTATTTTAATCCCAGTAGGAAAGCCAATCGCCCGCTCACACTTAATAAAGAGCAATTGGAGCGGGTTAAAATGTTTGACTACCTTGGGATCAGGATATCCGACCAACTCAAATGGAACCCTCACATTGAAAAAATGGTCTTAAACCACGAACGGGTTGTGGGCGTCATAGGCAGGGAGCATAGATCTTCAGTATCAAGACCCATAGCTCCTGCTTTGGAGATTTATTCTGCAAAAGCAGTTGGTAGTGCACTGTACGGAGCAGAGCTCTGGGGCTTCAATAACGTTGATTCCCTCGTAATGGCCGAGAATAAATTTTATAAGGAGCTTTTGTCTGTCCCTAAGAGTACCCCAAGCAAACCCATCCAATACGATCTTGGACGCAGATCTATCAAAGATCTTATAACTCTGCGTCCGCTTCTTTATTGGGCCCGCCTGTGTGGTACACCAGAGCTAAAGAGCTACGCAGAGGGCCTTAAAGAAGTCATGAACTTGCAGGGGTCTCACAAAATCGCTTGGCTTTCCAAAGTGAAGGAGCTCCTAATGGCCATTGGCCTGTGGGCTATATGGGAATCCGGTGCTTTAATATCTAAACTGGAGGTTAAGCCGGCATACTGGTTGTGGGTCGATGCCCATGAATCTAGAGCGGATAACCTAGGTAGACTCACAGACGAGTTTCGTCTGCACAAGATAGTACCCTTGCTTGAACCCTATATGGACTTCATTAGAAAACCCAAAGATAGGGCCTTATATATCCAGTTTAGAATGGGAACTCTATCAGTCCGTGAACGCACCTCTAAATGGAAACCCCCCCATCAGACACCCGCCACCTGCCCACACTGCAGCGCTGAACTGGAAACCATCGCACAAGTCTTTTTTGTCTGCAGTGCCTATAACAGGCCTAGATCTGTCGCCTACTCGAGACTAGAGGCTATGCCCCAGCGTTAAGAATCTTACAATCCGATCCCAACACAGTACTGGCCTGTGGGGTAGCAAAATTCCTTAGCTGGGCGTGGGCGATTAGATTTAAAGCTATATGATGAATTTTTCCCTGACAATCCCCTGTTATATATTTTTTTGCTAACTATTCCAAAGCTGTTAATTGTTTAATGCTGTTTTATCTTGCGTTTTAATTATTTATTAAGTGTTTTAATTTACAACATGAATTGTACTTTTATTGTTCTGTGCTTTTAAGATATTTCAATATCGAATAAAGCTTTGATGATGATGATGATGACTGAGGAGGAATAACATTTACTAGTCCCACTTCACACAACATATGATCATGAGGACAAACACATAGCCTGTGTGTGGGTTGTTATAGGTTCCCGTGCAAGTTACTGCGAGATTATCCAAACTATGTGAAATGGGCCAACCAAAACAGTAGTGTGTGGGTCACTGTTTAATCTGAGCTGGACCCACGCAGAAAAATAAACGATATGTCGACCACCGTGGTGAGAGTAATGAAGTTGATTTAAACACCCCCAAAATCTGAGCTGTAATTCTCAGACCCACTGGTGTGTCGTGGATCACAGTGCAGATGTATTCCAAAATCACGGGCCACTTCAATAAATAGATGAAGTTAATGTATACTATCAATCGATCAAGACCAACGTGTTTGGATCACAGTGTAAATTGAAACATATACACGAGAAAACGGCCGTGTAGATCAAGGTGGAGAGAGTGAAAGAAATTTAAATAATGTTTTCAATTAGAGTTTTCTATAGTAAAACGTGACTTTTCAAAATGACCACACGGTGGCGCCTGAACTCCAATATTCACAAACTCCCTCGTACGAAATGGGATACTGTTCCACATGTCTTTCCTCTGTGCACGAGGAGAGAGGACCACGGGAGAAATAATAAATGAGAAAACAACGCCTGATCACACTCCTCCAAAGACAAGAATATGATCGGAACTGATGCTCATCCTGACTTGCTGTAATATTGTATCGAAAGTAAGTGTTTGTTTACACGCGTATTGTCAGAGAGCTTGTCTGATCATGTATACTGTTCCTTGTTCACAGTGTTACATTTTGTTGACAGGGTGGCCCCTCCTCACGTGTGGCTAATCTGCTGTGTCTAACATGGCTAGAATGCTGTCAGAATGCACGTGCCTTAACCGCATCGATGCTGATGACGGAACCTTCCGTCATCAGCCGCGGTGGCACTGTGCTGATGATGGAGCGGTTCCGTCATGGCCCGCCTGCGCGGTGCTGATTTTGCGCCTGTGCGGCGCGTTCTATTGAGCGGGCGGGGCCATGACGGAACTGCTCCGTCATCAGCTCAGCTCACCCGAGGCTGGTGACGGAGCGGTTCCGTCACCAGCGTGTGAGCGCCGCGCGGCCCCCCCCGCAGCGAAGGGGTTAAACTGCCTGAATTTCCCTATGATTAGTATTAAACAAACTGGGTGTGTGAGTGGTTCTGTGGATGATGTCATTTGCGATGTCATCAGTGATGACACTGACCATGTCAAGATTGTTGTAATATGTGAGTTCCTTAGCAGTGCATTGTGGGAGCGTAAGTTATAGTTAGCCCAGGTTATTATAACTGTTGAATTTCACTGGTAATGTACAAGTTAAATTTGAAGCTAAATATAACACCCCTGTAACCTTTGTTTTTTTCATTGAATTTCCAGGTTTTATAAAATTCCATTTACTAACTATAACATGTGAGAAGTTGGCCTGGCATAAGCTGTCCACTATTCTAGTGGGCACCTTGCACCAGTCCAAACAACCCCTTATTGATGGTAGGTTAAGACAAACTTTATAGAAAGTATCCTAGTGGTAGCTGTGGAGAGCAGCCTTGAGGCTAAGTATTGGAGGAATGTAAAACAGCTTGTTTTACCAGTCTATAATCTCATGAATGACCAAATGAAAGGAGAACCACACCAGGTATATATATAAAATATATGTATTTATTCTTTTTTTTTTCTGTTTAGGAATTTTTTATTGGTTTAAAGAAAGTACAATACAAAGATAATATAATAGTACATTAGAACCAAGAGATATACATGTGATGCATGTAAAAAGCAATAAAATAACGGTTCATTGGTAAAGGAAGAAATGAGAAGATAAAGAGATAGGAGAGATAGAGAGAGAAGAAGAAAAGAAGGGGGAAAGAAAGAAGAAGAAAGAAGAAAGGGTAAGAGAGAAGAAGGAAGGAAGAGAAAATAGAAGATAGAGATGTCCAGAGATCAGAGAGGAGGGGGTGATGAAAGATAGTTGGAGAAGGGGAGCCAAAGAAGATCCGATTTAACTTTAGAGAAGACAGAAATGGAGGAAGCAATAGAGATCCTATGTTCATCACAAACAAAGTTCCACCAAGTAAGAACTGACAATTTGGAATTATCCTTCCAACAAGATAGAATTACCTTAAACGCAAGAGCAATAAAAAGATCCAATAATCTAACACTTGAAGGAGCAATATCAATATCTACTAAAGCAGATCCTAAAAAAACATTCAAAAACGATAAGGGAATAGAGCAATGAAATATACGCATGCAGATAACCCAAACAGAGTTCCAAAAAGCTAAAACAGAGGGACATTCATATAATAGATGTTTAAGTGTACCAGGGAGTGAAGAGCATGACCAACAGAGAGTATTAGAAGAAGGAAAAAACTTGGCAATACTAAGAGGGGTGAGATCTATGATAAATAAAATATAATGATTGAGTAATGCGGGCTGCAATAGACGTCTTAAACAACTTGTACCATACACAATTCCATTCATTAACAGATAGAGATACTGACAAGTCAGATTTCCAACCGAGCTCTGTTGCGGATTTAGACCGTTCCAAAACATTTGAAGATAGCAATTTATAGACAAGAGCAGCTTTGGGCTGACGTAAGGAAAATAAAGGATAAAGGGAGGAGGAAGGAGAGAATGAAGGTAGAGTAACAGAGGAAGGAAAGGTTGATAAGTACGAAGATATAGCATCAGTAATAATCCTATATTCCTTGAGAAATGACATGGGTATATTATACAAAACTTGCAGTTCATAAAAAGAAATAATGGCATTATTGGCGAAGAACTGATGTACAAAGATAATATCCTTTTCTTTCCAGTATTTGTAATAGAAAGATCTGCCCTTATATTTAAGAAATGTGTTATACCATACACAGGATGACAAAAAACATTGGAGTGAAGACAAATCTTTAGCAAATAAATCATGCAGTAGAGTTTGAGAATATTTTAAAACTGTATGTTTAGATAAAAACGAGCAGTTGGACATAAAAACAGTATGTTGGAATGAAAAACCTTGTAACAATGATCTTTCGAAGGTTATCCATTTAGGGATCGGGGATTCTTGAAAGTCAAATGCTAAAGAAAAGGATTGCTTAATGAGGAATGCGGTGTGATAAAGCTTGAAATGAGGAAAGCCAACCCCACCTTCCAATTTAGGGCGTATAAGTTTATGTAAGGCAATACGAGGGTGCTTGTTGTTCCACAGGAATTTAGAGCAAATGGAGTTTAAACGAGTAAAATAGAAATTTGGAATTTTCATGGGGAGCATAGATACAGTATATAGTATGTGAGGCGTAATCATCATTTTGATGGTATCAAGTCTACCCCACCAAGATAAAAATAAAGGGGACCAACTTTGAAGGAGGGATTGAATTTTCTGAGTAAGGGACGCAAATGTGGTTTTAAGGGTATCATTAAGGGATGACGAGAACCAAATACCCAGGTATTTGATTTTGGATGGACACCAAGCAAAGTCAGAGGAGGAAAACATGTATTGGTAACAAGTTGAAGTTAAAGGCAGTACTTCAGTTTTAGATAAATTGAGTTCATACCCAGAAACTGAGGAGTAAAGGAGGACTTCGTCCATAAATGGGGGAAGAGACGTAACAGGATTAGACATGTAGACTAAAATATCATCGGCATAGGCAGACAATTTAGTCTCAAAAGAGGAAAGTTTAAAAGCAGTGATTTAGGGATTAGAACGAATTCGTTCAAGAAAGGGTTCAAGGCAAAGTATGAACACTAACGGGGATAAGGGACATCCTTGTCTCGTCCCTCTACCTAAGGGAAAGAATCTAGAAAATTGATTATTGACAAAAATACTGGCACAGGGAGCTGAGTATAGGAGTTTAACTAAGGAAATAAAAGAGGGGCCAAAACCAAACCACTGCAAGGTGCGAAACATAAATTGCCAGTTAATGCAGTCAAAAGCTTTCTCCGCATCTAAGGATAAGGCAGCTAGAGGGGCTTTGAAATGTTTACTATGGGAAATGACATTAGCGAACATACGGGCATTGTCAGCCGCAAGTCTGCCTTTAACAAATCCAACTTGGTCTGTTTTAATTAAAAGTGGGATGAGAGAATCAAGACGGGATGCGAGGATTTTGGCAAAAATTTTACAGTCATAATTGATCAAGGAAATAGGGCGATAATTTTTACACTGGGAATGATCTTTGTCAGGTTTGGGAATAATGACAATGAGTGCATCCAAGAAAGATCCTGAGGCTTTAGCTTCAGCAATGAAGGAATTAAAAAGTAATTTAGGTACAAAAATAGCATGGAGGGCAGAGTAAAACTCAATTGGCAATCCATCAGGGCCAGGAGCTTTTGATTTTTTTAGGGAGTTGATGACCAGAAGTATCTCTTGAGAAGTAATATCCTGTTCTAATTGCTCAAATTCATCAGGGAGTGAAGGAGGAGGGGGGAGATTCTCAAAAAACGAGGATAAATTTTGTTCAGTGGGATGAGTATCATCAGTATAAAGATTGTGATAGTAGGTGTGAAAAATATCTGCAATATCATCGTCAGAGGTAACTAATGAATTTGTAGAGTCATTTAGGATAGGGCCCACAGTTTTACGCTCAGATTTGATTTTTAGATAATTTGCCAACATTTTACCAGCCTTATTCTGACCTCCATGGAACTTAGATTTAATTTTTAATAAAGTGTTACATGCTTCAGTTGTAGCTATTTTATTCAGTTCAGATTTTGCTTTAACAAGATTGTGGAGGGCATTAGAATCTTTGGAGGAAAAGTACAGATGTTCCAGTTTCTTAATGGAAGTGAGTTGTTCCGAGTATTTAGATAAATTAAGTTTCTTCTTTTTAGCGACATACGAGATTGTAAAAGCTCTCAGGGAAGCTTTGAAAGCATCCCAGTTATTCGCAACTGATGTGTCCGTAGGAACATTAAAAGTAAAAAATTCAGCTATAAAATTCTGAACCTCCTTCATAAAAACAACATCTGACAAAAGGAAGGTGTTGAATTTCCAACGACTGAATCTTGAAGGGGTACAGGTAAGATCAAGGGTTGCAAAAACAGGAGCATGGTCCGAAATAAAAATAGAATCTATATGTATTTATTCTAAACCCATTCCTCTAGTCTTTTTTTGAGGCTAGAGGCAAAAGTACATTCAGTAAGCTTAATTAGCACATAGTAAATTAGCACAATATACGTTGAGCCCTAGGGGCGTACCAAACCATATATTAAGAAAGTGGTATAAGAACCATGACTGACATAGATATGAGGCCTAGAGCCTTTAGAACCACTGGGGCCACCAGGAACCACCTAAGGTAGTGACACAGGGGACCCACGGGGGACGCGTGCAGTATCTAAACACAACCGCGAATCACCATTAACTTCTACGGGGAAAGTCGCGGTTGGACATTTAAAGATTAAGGACACTTAGAAGAGGACTTGGAGCAAATCCCTTTAGAACCAAGCAGTTCTAGAGTCAATACCCACGGGAGCACCGGAGTAATCGAGTTACCTCGCCCAGGGAAGCTGGGTGCATAGGTGTCTTTTTGTGTCGGGTTTCGTCGTCGATTTAAATGGCGAGCTGCTTGAAAGTGCTGCTGGCGACCAAGTGGAAAGTGTCTGAGTGGATCCAAGGGTGGACCGGAGATGTGACGAACCTGAAAGCAGAGGGGACAGAGCCTGGGTCATTTGCCAGCGACCAGGAAGGCGATGAGCGGATGCCCACCGATGTTGGGTGATTTCAGGTGAAGAAGGTGAAGCTTGACTCTTCAGCCACAAGGACTAGGAGGCGTCGACGATGACCAGGTGCTGGATTCGAGCTGCCCCACAAAGGATGTCGAGTGCTGCGGTATCAGTTTCCGGATTGGACCCAAAAAGCCTTGGCAACAGCAACCCACGCAGAAAGCAGCGATTGGCTTCGGTGCAGACCAGCAAGGTCTGATGGACTCACCCCTTGTTGGAAAGTCAGGGCACGTCTGGAGCAACCAGGGAAGCCCAAGAAAATGAAGAGTTACCTTTGTGGTGACCCACCAGTTGACGGACCAGGGATCGCGAAGGGGCCTCAAGCTGAAATGCTAGAAGAGGGCTTGCAGAACACTTGTGGAGTGTAGGCCCACAATCTTTGGTGCAGATGGTGCTTGGGGCTTGGACTGCAAGTAACCCAATGCAAAACTTCGGAAAAGCTTGGGAAGTTGATGTACTAGCAAATGTGAATTGTGTCCAGGAGTTCTGGTCCCACGTCACTCGTGAGGGCTGCGGGTCTCAGCTTTGCTGGGATCTCGTGTGGGCCACTGAGAAGTCTGGAATTCCATGTCCTGAGTCACAAATACTTCGGAGTCCGGCGGAAGCTTCAAAAATACAAACTGGCAAGATGCTTCTTTGGTGCCTGTTTGAACAGGGGAATCACTCTTTGACCCCAAGGTAGATTCTTCCATCTTCTAGTCGTGTAGAATGTCAAAGTTCCAGGATATATATTGCAGAGTTTCATCCAGGTATAATCTAAAGTCCTGTTGCCAGGGGTCCCATACTTATACTGAAGAAAGGGGTTGGACATACTCTGGGGACCCACCTATGGGAGGATCTAGGGAGGGGGTGGCTACACCTCTTTCCCTTTGTCCAGTTTGGTGCCAGAGCAGGGGCTGAGCGCCCCTGCAACCGGTTTGAACTGGGGTATGCACAAGGACACCAAGTGTGCCCCCAGCATTGTCTGAAAAGCACTCTCAGAGTGCCCCCACCCAGCCCCAATACACAAAAGCCTGTCTGAAAGGTGGTTACGCCTCCCGGTGACAGGAAACCCATTGTCCAGGCCTCCCCTGCCGGAGTTTCGTCAAGCAGCAGGAGGTCAGACCCGTGTCTGTGGCTGCAGTATCCATTTTGTGATGCTAAGGTTCTTTTAAACTTTTACAGGACTGGCGAGGGGTAGAACTTCAAAGTGTTTGACACCAAACACGACATGTTTCCATGCAGCCATTCCAAAGTTAGCATTTACCACGAGGTTATAATGCACTTAAGAGTATATGGTCTGACTGCATCACAGAACAGCCTCAGAGAATAGGCTCCAAAAGCTGAAGAGGGGCCCAGCTCATGCATGGGCACCCTCTCACACAAATCCAAGCACTCTGCCTTCAGGATTCATAAGGCCTGCCATAGGAGTGACGTATAGGTTTGTATGTGTCAGTGATTAAAGGTAGATATAGGTAACCTATATCTTAGTAAGGGGTGCATTCACCACCTTACCCAGGCTGCAGTAGCAGACCTGTGGTGCCATTTTGGAAGGCTTCCCAGGGGTGGCATAATACATGCTCCAGCCCCTGGTAGGCCTCTGGGGTACCTATGCTCTTAGTACCTAAGGTACCAAATACTAGGGACTCACAAGGGTAACCCAGTAACCAATCTGAAGTGTACCTAATGTACATGCAATCATTTTAGAGAGAAAGCAGCTAGGCTGGGGTCCTGGTTAACAGGGCCCCAGCCGGAATAAAGTCGAGAAACAGTGAAACACCAGCAAAAAGTGGGGGTTACCATAGTAAGCAGATCCTACTCTCCTACATAACATCCCTGTAATATTTGTTCTTTTCAATGAATTTCGAACTTTTTTTATCGTTAAGTTGCCCATTGCAATGCACAGTGGGGCGGAGACGTTGAATGCAGGGCCTGGCCTGATGCTGCCCCACCCCAGGCTTTCTGCTCTTGCCCCCCTACTTCTTGTCATCCATTGTCCAAGTCCATGGCCCTTCTCCCTTATTACAGCTGTGTGTGGCTGTTGTTCTGCCACTGCCCTTCCCGCCTGCCATAAACAGTTAGCTTGCTGCCCCATCCACCTCCTCCTTACCCTCTGTTGTCGGAGTGCATGTACCAGCCCCCTCCCTCCTGCTCTGCATGGTTTGATGTGCTGCCACTGCCCTCCATTTAGCTTGATGTCCCTGCCCACTCCTCCTGACCTCTGTTGCTCAATCCTATGCCCCATCATTGCTCTCCTGCTTAGCTTGCTGCCCCTTCTCTCCTTCCCCTTGCACTCCGATGTCTGTGTGCATGGCGCCATGCTACCATATTCCATGGACCTGCCACCCTCCTATCTACTCGGAGTGTTCCGTTGAGCTGCCACTCTTTCTACCACCTGCCTAGCATGATCAAATGGCTGGTGCCTGTCCCTGCCACCTCCACCTTGTCTGTCCAAGTTCCATGCCCTTATCCCCTCCCTACTGTTCTCCATGGTCCATTTTGCTGCCACTCCCTTCTGCTCTTGCTCTGTTGTGCTGCAACTGCTCCTCCTGCCTGCCCTGCGTGGTCTGTTGTAAAGCCCCTTCCCCTGCCCTGTTTTGTCTGTATCCAGCCCCTATCCCTCCCATCTGTCCTCCATGGTCCTTCTTGCATGCCCCTGCTACCAACTTCTTACCCACCCTTGTCTGTTGTGCTGCCACTAACCCTCCCGCTTGCCATGTATGGTCTTCTGTGCTACCACATCCCCTCACAACTGCCCTGTATGGCCAGCTTGCTGAACCTGACCCCCTCCCACCTTCCCCTCGTTGTCTGGGTGTATGCCGTTATAGTGTCACTGTTGCCCCCCATGGTACGTCATGCTTCCTGTGCCCATCCCGCCAGTCTTCCATGGTCAGCTGGCTTCTCCTGCCCTGTCCCCTTGCCTTCAGTTTTCCATATGCAGATCTCTATCCCCTCCCTCCTGCCTTTTCTGGTCCGTTGTCTTGCCCCTACCCCCTTCCTCCTACCAGTCATGGTTCGTTATGCTGCAACTGTATCTCCTGTTTGTCCAGTATGTTCAGCTTGCAGCCCTTGCCTCTTTCCCCTCTGCTCTCTATTTTCCATGTGCAGGACCCTGTCCCCTTCCTATTGCTTTACGTGGTCCCTTGAGCTGCACTGCTGTCGGACTTGCCCTTTGTGGTGTATTGTGCTGCTGCAACCCCTGACGCCTGCCCTGTAAAGTCAGTTTGATGCCCCTATCCATCTCCCTCCTGTCCTCTGTTATCCGAGTCCATATCCCTACCTCATTCCTCCAGGCCTCCTGATTCATTCTACCTTACTTGCCAACATTTTTTAACTTGGGAATAGGGAGAAATTGGAGAAAAACTGGGGAATTGATTTTCCCCATTGACTTACACTGAAAAAGAAGCAGGAGAAAGATAAAAATAAAGCCCCTTTGGGCTTAAAAACAGCAGGAGTTTCCTGCCTGAATTGTATCTGCTGGCATGCATGATTGCACTGCCACTGCCTCTTCCTTCTGTCATGAATGGCTTTTTATATTGCCACAGCCTCTCTTGCCTTTACTGCATGGTTGGTTTGTTGCCCCTGTCCTCCTTTCCCCTGCCCTCCAGGGTCTGTTGTGCTGCAACTGCCCCTCCCGCCTGCCTAGCATGATCAACTTGTTGCCTCTGCACCTTGCTCCATGAGAGGGTCTTATTCCCATAGAAATTATGGTCAGAGATCTAAACAACTAAAATGAGGACATATGTTTTTAGTTCTCAAATAGCAACAAAGCACTTTTAAATAATTTGCTATCTTTATGTTTTGTTATCCAGTTGCTCACTTAATTATACGTTACACTTAAAGGAGAGGGTGTGACGTTACAGTCAGGGCTACAGACTTTACAACCGGGGAACAAGGTTCGAGTTTCGACGTCCGCTCGACTTCCTGTGATTCTGGACAAACTACTTAATCTCCCCATGCCTAAAACCAAAATTAATGTATCCTTGTGTAATGTAACCGATGTTCATGTAAAGTACTCCAATACCTTCAGGTCGAACCTGCACTATATAAAACTGCCACAAAAAAAAGTGTTTTGCACACTTCTGTCAATGGGCTTTGCTTGGGATATATTTTGGCTCTTTTTTCTCTGGTGGCCATCTTGGGACACTTATTTCTTATGAAGCTTCCTAATTTCCTTATTTACTGCAGTATCTTCAGTAGAAAATGCTTTCAGTTTTTTACTTCAATTCCATGAGTATGGCATTCAATTGTGCCACACTTTAGGCATAAATTGAGAATGTCAGCACTGTAGTTGCTTGTTAGGACACTGTAGTAAAGCTGCTGATTGCCAGGTAGTTAACTGGCAGTCTGCTTCTGGTATTGAAAGTGCATGTTTCAGTCTGCGTGTCAAAATGTTTTAATGAAATAGAAGAGGAATATATTTGAGAACTCACTTAAAATGTGTCCTAGTTTTTCTTTCTATAGCATTATTCATAATTTCAAAGACAAACTGAACCCCCTCTTGTGTTCCTTACTAAATTAAATATTTTAAGTGTTGCCAGTTTTAATCAACATGGCTTTAGGTGTGCCATACTTTTATCATAAGTAACACTGTTAGCGCTCTAATTGTTCTTTAGAACACTCTGGGAGGCTGCAGTAGGACAAAAGGGATTCAACTGACAGGCATCTCCTGTTTGAAGTACAGGACTTACTGAGAATGTCAGACTTCATTTTCAAATGGCTGAAGATTTGAAACTTCTGGCAAAGAAAACGAGATGGGGATTAAACATGTCTGAAAATGTGAAATATATATTCACTGAAAAAAAAGGTTACAGGGATGCTATAGATAGGCTCACATGCCCCCCTTACAAACCATAGAAATTCAGCAGTTATAGTTACCTGAGCTAACTATAACTTACGCCCCCTCAATGCACTGCTTAGGACCTCACATATTACATCACTTATGACAAGGTCAGTGACTTCACAACACCCTTTGCTTTTTGATGATGCCCCAGGTTTACAAGGACTAAAACTAATGCCATGCAGGTGTTAGAATGGTGAAACAAGGAGAAATACTTGTATTTCAACTCGTGTTTGCTTTTTCTATATGTGCTGCAGAAAGAGCAAAACACCATTAATGATTGTTTATGCACAGGAAGGTGTCATTCAATAATGATGATTTGCTTCTACTATGTGTGCTGCATTCTGAAGCACACATAGAAGTGACAAATTGCCATTATTGTGCAGGAAGGTGTTCCTTCCTGCACATAAACAATCATTCCCTGTAATGGAGGCACTCTTGCACCATGGTGCAAGAGTGCCTGCGCTCGCGCTATGCAGCCAATTTTAGCACCAGCACTAGGGAAAACACAGGGGTGCACTGCAGTCTTGTAAATACGGTGCATTCCCGTGTTTGGAAATATCAGAGCCCGGCGCTGCCAAATTTGGCACAGCTCTGCGCTCTGACATTTTCTTCTAACTATGCCCCCAAGTGGCTTAGCGCCACTTTGTTAATATGCAGAAAGGCATAGCGCCACCAGAACATCGCTAGAAAGTGACACTCTGGTGGCGTTATCCCCTTGTAAATATACCCCTAAGCATTGTACTTGCCGTTTATCCTTCTGTATTTATATCTTCAGGTTTATCCGATCATTCGCATGCCTGTGACAGAAGCAGTCGTCTCTTCTCACTTGCGACCTCATTTTCTGCTCTGGGGTACCCAAGCGTTTGTTTTTTAGAGGTAACACTTGGTCAGCTTTGTTTGAATTTATTTTAAGTGCATTATTAAGGCAACTTTGTTGTCTACTGTCTTTGATATATACTGTTACTTTTCCTGTTTTGACATCGAGAGGTAACCATGGTGGCTACATTTTATTAAATTATTGTTATTAATGGTAACCGGTCGAAACGTGTGACCTAAAGATAAGAGTGGTGTTTTATTGTGAGCTTGAATGCTATATAGTTTACACTGTGATTATGAAGCAAGCAATTTATGTGTCCTAAAACTTGAGAAACATGTGCTAGTTAGCATTTTACTATAAAGTATGGGTGTGCAACATATTCGTAATTTGCTTTAGTGTAACTGCACTAAATTACAGGAAAATTATGTCACATTACACATAATTGTACTAAATACAAATCCCTCATTTCACATTATACTTAAACACCTGCATTTGCAATAATGTGCAGATTTTAACATTCCCTTTGATTACATTTTGCTTTAGTAGCACAAACCCACAGACACACAAACACACACACTACCACCACAGTCTAATCTTCATCCCACCATATGTACATCAATATGTCTCTCATACAAATTCTTTTTCAACACTTAATTTGAATGTAGCCGCAATAGCCACACATTTCGAGATTCAGCCACCTCGACATATTATAGCAATGAGTGTGCTGCCAGGTGACTCCTGGGCTAGGAACTTGCACAGTTGAACAATAACAGCACACAGGTTTACGTGTGCTAACATGTGGTATGACAAGAGGCACAATGCAGCATCTGACAATGACTCAGAACTATCACAGGCTGGAAACGCCCTACTCCTATGGAGAAGAGCACACTGAGCTTGAATGAAGGCAGTCCCAACAAAGAGATAACCAAAGTGAATCAAACCCAAACATTATTATGTTATTGGTTCACAGTCAAGCTATGCAGTACCATCTCCCTCACCTGTACACTATAGCTTATTTTTTAAATTGGTTTTACTGCATTGACATTGATACTGTTTCTATAAAGCACGTGTACAACCAGGTGCCACTCACAGGAAAATCAAGGTAAAAGGTGGATATAGGGTATCAAGAAGTTGGATTATACGTTGATAGAGCCGTAACTATGGTGACGAGTATCTGTCGCGGGAGCTTGGAATCACAGCTCAAATCAACTCCACGGCTATCTGAACAAGTACAGTTTCACAGTCCTCTTGAATATTCTAAATATGTTTTCAGTAAAAAGAGTAAAGAGAAGATTAATTGGTGTGAGCTTTGAGTTCTTTTGTGTACAGGTTAGTAAAATGGGTTGGTGACTGTTCATGAAGACTCTTGTGCAGAAGGCATAAGTCTTAAGTTCAACTCTAGGTTTGGTTGGAGGCCATTGAGTGACCAGTGTGATCATGATACTGTAGGCCAAGGATAAGGGGAAGGTCTCGGGCTTCTGCAGTTTTTGGAAGTTTGTCTTAATCTTAACAATCCCCATTTAATCTGTCACTTAAGTGAATTTCTAGAGATCACAACAAATTGTACAGGGACAATCGATTAGGCCAAATGTAATATGGGGGCAGGGTTCCATGCGGAACGTTTAGGTGGTCAAATGTTGTTTTAAAACAATGAAATAATTTTGTACAAAGAATAACATTTAAGTAGCAGACATTTTGAGAAGGTGATGGCTGATTTGCTATGTAATGAGACCAGTTAACGGGGCAATGTAGTAAATTAATCAAATTGATCATCAATACGGACATTAAAGACACCTGCCAGCCACTAAAGATACACCCGAGAAAAGAACGGTCTCTCCTCTGCACATAACCGACACGGGGACCAATAGCAATTTCTGTCATCCGCTGGACCGCTAAACCCACAGTGAAGGTGCAGCTAAAGCCGCACTGGCGGTCCAACTACCATATTCATAGTTAGGTATTTTGACCACCATAGGACCGCTGCTACCTCTTGCAGCGGTCTGGGACAAGCATATTAAGACTTTCTTCACCGGCACAGTTTTCATGGTGGTAAGCCTGTCATGAAAAGTGTGGCAGTGAGGAAACTAAGGCGGCCCTATAGGGTCCCCTGTTGCCTCAGAGACAGGGGATGCATGCAGGGAGGTACAAGTTGTGCTCCCCTGTATGCATGCACCCCCAGTTCCTGCACGGCATGGACTTAATAGTCCATGCCGTTCAGGAATTTGCTGTGGCGCTGCCATTGTGGTGCCTTTCTAAGGCTCAGATATGAGCCTTTGAAAGGCACCACTGTGGGACTGCTGCTGTAGGACCGTCTGACCTGTATTCCAATCGGAATACGGCGGGCAGCAGACTATGGGTTTGGTGGTCTTGGAGCAGGGCGCTGGCATGGCCTCCCGCTCCAAGAGCACCTAACTCATAATGAGGCCCACAATCAGCAGAAGCAAGGCAACTTCGCAGGCGCCCCATAGCAGCAGGCTGGGACACCAGGCTTACCCAATTCAAGGACCTGGTAGATGGAGACCCTCCTCCCCCAGCCTCCTCAGCGTCCTGAGACACTGGTGGCTGTCTATGGCATTAGACCCCTGTCCTACTTAACCATTTACACCCCATAGAGCTGTGTTAGCATTTCCCTACCCTCCATGTACACCGGGAACAGGCACTCAAGACACTTCTACGGCCATGCCCGAATGCACCCGCCCCATCCAGTGTGACCTTCAGTCCATGTCTGCCTCCTCCTTCCTCTCTGTCCACTTATTAAACTCACTCGTGCTCCCCCCTTTTCACTTCCTTTTTTAGGTCGGGACTGGGCAGCGCATGCACTGCTCAGCGAGCCATGCTGTATTGTACTATGGAATAGAAGCCCTGCCCACTCTCCACCCATATTTGTCATTGGCTTATGTCATTGTCCTTCATAAATGCTGGCTTCAGATTCGTTAATAAGCTTGTTAGCACCTCCTTAGTAATTCCTGGTCTTCATTAGAAACCTCCCAAGAGGACTGACCCTTTTTACTTCGCTTGTTACACAGTGAGTCCTTTTTAGTCTGCAAGCACTATTTTCTTTAAGTAGTTTCTCCTACTGCAGGCACGCCATGATTGCCTGCAACATTCACACTTTCTAAGCAGCTCGGGACAATAACGGCTGCTTCTTTGCATAGGTCTAGCATTTACAAGAGTTTGAGCTATTGGCATTGTACATGATAATGCCTGTTATTTATGTGTTAATTATCAAAACATAGAAATAAAAGGCATTGTCATTTACACTGCCAATAGCTTAAACTCCCACAAATGCGAGACCTATTGCATTGCAAATGCTTGTTTTTCCTTCTGTCGTATCCACGTGTACAGAGCACCAGCGGTGCCTTTATTCTGCAGCTCCGCGGATTTCAGTTTCACTGTTACGCATTTGAGGGTTTATAGCTCGAACCAAGATCCTGTACCTTTTGCTAAAAATATGTCTTACTGGCAATGATTACCGTAATTTGTTGCGCTTGACGTGTGTTCCCATTCACTGTTAACCAGTACAGTGACATGTTTGTCGGTATTTATTTTACATTGTGATTACAATACTGTAATCAGTACCTACACCTACCAAAAGAAGAAAACACTTTAATAAAAAATGTTTAAAACAGAAAAAAAGACAACCAGTAGCCATCGCATAAAGACCACATTCATCATCTCAGGAAGGGTAACAGAACCTCTGCCCATAAGATCCCAACACAGATGGAGGCTTTTTCCCCAGCTATCCCAAAGGCCCCAGGGCCATAAAAGAGTTCCGCAAAAATAGAATAAGTCACAGAGAGCAAGCAGCAGTGAAGCTGCAGCTCAGAATGAAACTTGGAAAGCTGTCTCTGGCATCAATGTTCTCTGACCACAACATTTGAATAATGCCTTCTGGGACATTCACTCACTTCATTTCCCATGATCCCCCACCACAGAGCCCTCAGGGAGGTAAACAAAAGGCAGTAGTAAAACAGAAGTTGACACCAATGATACTGACTCCATTAGCAGACGTGAGTAGCAGTACACATGAAGTGTATTGGGAAGGGGGGGACAAACGGGGAGGGGTGTGTGGGGGGAGTCTTCGCTATATGCCAGCCCTCACTAAAGATGGGGAGAGGATGTAGCCTTATGGCTAGAGCGGTCGACGTCAAAGCTGGGGAACCGGGCTCGAGTCTCGGCAACGACGCTCAACATCCTGTGATTATGGGCAAATCACTTAGGGGCAGATTTACAAGCACTTTGTGACACATTTACGCCATCGTTGCATCACTTCGGTGACGCAGCAGCGGCGTAAACCATGCACCATGTTGCGCCTTATTTACAATGTGACGCATCTAGGGTGATACATCACGTTGTAAAGCCCTGCGCCACATTAAACCTGTGTCAGGTTTAATATATGCATGGTGGGCGTTCCGTCGGAAAAAGCCTCAGAAAAGTGACGCAGTGAAATCTTGTAGATTTCACTGAGTCACTTTTTCGATGCCGCCGTGTCAAAACCCTGCGCCTGCTATAAACAGCCGTAAGGCGTGATGCAGCATGTTAGGTATGGCAACCCCTGAGCATTGCTGGAGTTGCGTTGCGCTTGCGACACAACTCCAGCAATGCTCCGCCCTTATGCCATCAGATGCGTCACGCATCTGTTTATCCTTGCACCATGATGCGCCGCATCTTACCTGGCTCATCACTGCTGATATGCAGGGATGCGCCAGTCCTTGTAAATCTGCCCCTTAATCTCCCCGTGCCTAAAAAATGAATGTGTCCTTTTGTAACAAAGCTGGTGCTAGGTAAAGCGCACTGATACCATACCTTCAAGTCTAGTTCGCGCAAAAAAAAATCCATGAAGATATTAGCACACGTAAAGCTGAAATCCATTCATGCCACGAGTCTCAGATGATCAGAAGTACAACCGTCGGACAAGTACCCCTGGTTGAGATTTCCATTAAAGAATCTCCCTGCTCAGAGAATGGCATGTACCAAGGCAAGTTCGAGAGCGCGAATATATTTAGCAAAAAGAGGAAAACAGTGAACCTCTAGTCTTCACTATGGAGCAACCAGAAGGAAGACCAGGCCAGACAATGACCAGTGCGACGATCATGGGTTTCCATCAACTGTTCATTCTCACTGAAAACGGCTTCATTACTCTTGGGGAGAGAGTTACAATGTGCAGAGTTTACTAGTGAATAATACCCGATACATACTACTCGCTACAAGGGCAAGGCCTAACAGAGCAATCTAGCAGGGTTCTCTGGAAAGTCCTCTGAAATCCAAGATTTTCAGGGCCCCTATCACTTGGGGCCATCGATAGATGTTTCTGCTTCACGACAAGGACTGTAAACAGGGTATTTTACGGCACGGAGGGCACACGGAGGCTATGGACTCCATTACCTCTGTATCTCGGTGGTAGAGCACAGGGGGTGGCATCACTCTGGTGTGTCAAAGGAGCTCATATTTCAGTCCTGCAACACATGAGGATCATGCCATTCATGTGAGGCCATGGTGCTGTCTGCGGTATCAACAGCCTCTGGTCATTTTCTCCCGATGTTGCTTATAGCAATAACACATGTATGCCCAATTTAAATCCAGCAGTCGTAGAATCAAAGCAGAAGGTAATTTCCCATCAATGACTAACTACATCCTAAGAATGCACATTTCTGGGCTAAAGGTGGAGTTCTTATCAGTTAAAACACTGTATGATGCTCACTGTCATTTCAACCACCCTCACCCTTCCTATTTCTCCTGTTGTCATAGTTTCAATGCATACCTTGTGATTCCTGAGACTGAGTAAGTCTGAACTTCCCTGGATTTCCACTTGTTCCCTATGTAATATTGGGCTAGGTATGAACTGCCTGCATTTCTAAACATTTCTGTCATTGTCGTCACCACTCGTCGATAGCCATGAGAGCCACAGTGCCTCACATATTCGGATCTTTTCCTCATGTAGCCAAACCTAACATCGGTGAAGATCCAAGCTTTCAATCAACACGTGCTGTGGCAACCCTGAACAGAATCACATATTAAATGAACATAACCACTCATGCCTAAGGATGAGACTAACAATAGGGCATTGCTGGAAAGAGTTGGTAAGGCACGGGTTCTTGAGGTGAAGGGACAGAATAGCTTCATCTCAGATGCACACTGAAAATTGTGTAATTTGTGCTGGGCACAGAGCCTTAGAGCAGGCAAGCAATGATATAGAGACAGAGTGGCACTAAGCTTGGAGTTTTTCCAGTAATACTGAGAGTATGGCCGAAGTTTGCAGCTGAAGTAGGTTGTGGGAGCACGGCGCAAGACCTCAAAATCCCTGGTGCTCTGGATACCGAACAGGAATGCAGGACTGCAGGTGTCCAGAATCCGAGAATGGACGGGGTTAGTTTGTGGTATTTAAAACTTGGAAGAGTAAGGGGGTGGGTGGCGATCTTATCTCTTCTCTGACAACCGTGCCAATACTGGCAATGCCATGGCCCGCAGAGCACCCTGTTGGCAACGCACCATGAGCACTTCCATCTGGTCTCCACTGAGATATTCATTACATATGGCTGAGTCCACACTGAGGTGGCTTGGTGGGCGAAAAACGATGGCTTGGAATCGCCAGAGGCTGAGAAAAATTCAAGCATCCCGTCCATCACTTTGTTTTTTGATTCATTACAGAAAACCCCCCCAAAAAAAGTGACGATCAGAAGTCTGAAACGAGGCTAGATAATTATGCAGAATTATGGGGAGCGCAAATACGGCAATGTAACTATTGATTACTTGAACAAGATTTAAATGGGCAAGATACCCTACAAACATTCCTCAGTATAAAGGTCACAAGCTAGAACAGTTATATCCCCAACACATATTTAACCAGAAACCCGGAGAAGTCGATATATTTCAACAGAAACCGAAATACATATTGTCCTTCGCTTTCTCGCAAGCAAAAATAGGAGTGAACATGTCCTCACTCAATGGGGTAGATAAATACATCAAAGTAAATAAAATGATAGGAAGATTAACAGCCTTTCCTTTGTAAAAACTACAGAGAGACTAGTAAGTGGGTACTTAAGGTGCACCACGCGGACTTTGAGACACTTCTGACACCAGTCCTTATATGTTCCAACCGTCGGGATGTATTAGGTAATCGTCTGGTAAGGCTAATTTCATGGCCACGGGATTGATAATCCGTGTTATTTCTAATGGACCTACATACCGGGGTTGTAACTTTTTTGGCCCGGGTAATTTCAAATTTCTGGAGGATAACTATACTCGGTCTCCTATGGCATACTCAGGGGCCGGATGTCTATGTAGGTCGGCTGCCTTTTTCATCTTTCTTTTTGTCTCCTGGATCTGGGTATAGGCTTTTTTCCAGATTCTTTTCAGGTCAGCACACAAAGTGTCTAAGGCCGGAACCTTCAGACTAGGTTGAAGGGGTACCGCTCTAGGGTGAAACCCCATGGAACAAAAAAAAAGGAGACATTCCTAAGGCAGAGTGAATACTGTTGTTATAAGCGAACTCTGCGATAGGTAATGCTTTTACCCAGCTGCTTGTGAGAGTGGTTAATAAACAGCGTAAAAACTGTTCCATGGTTTGATTCACTCTCTCCGTCTGTCCATCGGTTTGTGGGTGGTAGGCCGAAGACAGACGGAGATCCATTTGTAAAGCGGCACCAATTTCTTGCCAGAACTTTGATATGAACTGTGGGCCTCTGTCTGACACGAATACCGGTGGAATACCATGTAACCGAATGACGTTATGGAGGAAGATGGCTACTAGCTCGCTCGCGTTGGGGAGTTTAGCTAGAGGTACAAATTGTGCAGTCTTGGTAAAAGAATCTACAAGAACAAGTATGGTGGTATACCCTTCGTCTGAAGGGAGATCGGTAACAAAATCCATGCTCACCGTATGCCAAGGATAAGGGGGCACTGGTAGAGGTTGTAGTAGCCCTTCTGGTCTTGAACGTGGCGTTTTCTGAGTGGCACATACGGGACAGGAGGAAACGTAATTCTGGCTATCTTTTGCCATATGCTCCCACCAAAACCACCTATGGCATATGTCATTCGTCTTAGCAATGCCCGGGTGACCCACCAGAGCCGACGAATGGACCCAATGCAACACTTGTTCTCTCATTAAATCTGGAACGTATAGCTGCTCACCATGATAAAGAAGGCCCTGTCTCATGTGAAACTCAGGTTTTTCCAAACAGGGGGACGAATCCGTGTCTTTAAGCCTCTCCTCCAATTCTTGACAGAAGACACATACTGAAGGATTCTCCCAGGAGGTATGAAAGCTTCGAGTTCCGGTTCCGTTCTCTTATGTGGGGGCGTTACACATAAGCGTGATATTGCATCAGATTTTACTTGTTTTGCGGCTGATCTGTAGGTGATAATGAAATCAAACTCATTAAAGAATGAGACCCATCGCATTTGTCTGGGGGTTGTGGCTCTCGCTGTACGGAAAAACTCAAGATTCTTATGATCTGAGTAAATGGTGATGGAGTGTTTAGCCCCCCAAAGATAATGACGCCATTCTTGGAAAGCCTTCCGAATCGCCAGAAGCTCTCTCTCGGCTACTGTGTAGTTCTGTTCTGCTGGTAGTAATTTTTTGGAAAAATAGGCAATGGGGTGCATTAATCCGAAACCATCTTGTTGAGAAAGAACCCCTCCTACCGCGTATTGCGATGCATCCGCTTCTACAAAATACGGAAGCGTAGGGTCTGGATGTATGAGCACAGGGGCCGAGGTAAACGTGCCTTTTAGAGCATCAAAAGCTTTCTGGGCGTCAGAGGACCATACGAATGGTACCCCCTTTTTTACCAGTCTCGTGATGGGGATAACAAGGTCAGGGAAATGGGAAATGAACCTCCTATAGAAGTTCGCAAATCCCAATAAGGCCTGGATGTCTTTTACACTAGTGGGAGTAGGCCAGGACAAAATAGCTTCTAACTTTTTATTGTCCATCTTGATTCCATTTGCCGAAATGACAAACCCCAAAAAGTCAACCTTATCCACATGAAAAGTGCATTTCTCTAATTTAGAGTATAGGTGATGGTCTCATAACCTTTGCAGGACTTGTGTGACGTGTTTATAATGTCCTTATAGTTCTTAGAGAAGATTAGGATGTCGTCTATATAGACGATTAAAAACCTATCCAAGAAATCTCTAAACACCTCATTGATAAAAAAATTGGAATGCCGCTGGGGCATTGCAGAGCCCAAACGGCATTACACAATTTTCGTACAGGCCGAATTTGGTTCTGAATGCGGTTTTCCATTCATCCCCGGCCCGTACCCTGATGAGATGATAGGCTCCTCGTAAATCTATTTTCGTGAACACCGTGGCATCTTTGATCTGGTCCAATAAAACTGGAATAAGGGGTAATGGATACTTATTCTTGATGGTGATTTTGTTGAGTGATCGATAGTCGATGCACGCGTGAAGACCTCCTTCTCGTTTTGCTATGAAAAAGAGGGCAGATGATACAGGAGATGTAGAATGTCTAATGAAACCACATTGCAGCATATGATCCAAATATTCCCTGAGATAAGCCGTTTCGCGCTCAGACAAGGCGTATGTCCGACTACAAGGCAATATACTGCCGGATTCCAAATCAATACGACAGTCAAAGTCGCGATGAGGTGGTAAGGCTGTGGCTTTTATATCATCAAAGACATCCGAAAACTGTTCGTAACACTGAGGAAGGAGATCCATTTTCTGTACTTTATACGAGGCACAGACTAACGGAGAGGCCCAATCAATGGTTTCCTGATAACAGTGTTGAATACAATAGTGAGAATCCGTTTTACCCAGTCTCTTTTGGGATTATGTTTCTGCAACCATGGTATCCCAAGGATCGCTACGAAGGTGGGAGTATCTATCAGATCAAAAGTAACTTCTTCCGAATGCCCATTGACACACACCAAAGTTAAGAGTGTTGTTTGTCTGGTAATGGGCCCAGAAGACAATGCGGAACCGTCCACGGCTCTAACCGACTCAGGTTCATCTTTCTGAACACACAGGACTCCTAGGGATAAGGCTAATTTATTATCCCAAAAATTTCCGGTCGCCCCTGAATCTAATAGAACCGAAATGGTTACCCGTTTACTCATGGACAAGATAAAAGTTACGCTTATGGTGAAATGTTTTGGTTCTCGGGCTACCCACGCCTCCTGTCTGTTCAAGCTAGCGCCACTATCTTTTTGGGCCCTCCCATAATTGGACGTACAGGGCATTCTCGGGCAAAATGACCTCCCTTACCACAATAGAGACATAAATTAAGACGGCGTCTCTTGTCCTTCTCCTCCTTCGTCAGAGGTCCTCGGATCCCTCCTATCTGCATGAGTTCCTCCAAACTCACTCTTGAGTCTTCTTTCTTGATATTTTTATATTGGAGGACGCGGGGCGTATCCCCCTTTCCTCGCTCCCCATGTCGTTCTCCAAGTCTATGATCAAGTTTGACCACCAAATCTATGAATTCGGAACAGTCCTCGGGTGGATCCACTATCTGCGATAAGACGTCCTTGAGCTCATCGTTTAACCCTTTAAAGAACAGGGACGTACGCTTCTCTTGTGGCCATCTGGTCTCAGCCATTAACCGATTGAACTCCGTAACATAGGAGATTAAAGGATTCTTTCCCTGTCGGAGATTCAATAATTCCGTGTTGCTGGCTTGGATAAAGGAATGCTTATCAAATAGCCTCCTCAACTGTTCCTGAAAACCAGGAAAGTTATGCAATAGTGGATCATCAGATGCCACTAGAGGAATGGACCAATTGGCGGCCACTCCGCCCAAATAAGTAATCACAAACGCCACCTTGACAGTGTCATCAGGGAAGGCCATAGTTTTACACATGAATTGTGAATAACATTGATTCATAAACATGCGATATTTCCAACATTCTCAGTTAAAACGTTCCGGATTAGCCAAGGGCACGGGAACAGGGGTTACGACGTAATGTTCGAGGGGGTGGCTCCCCCTTCTGCCGCTGTCCTGTCGTAAAGAAAAGTGGCGGGTGGACTACAGAATGCTGACCTTTTGGGATCGCTCCTGGAGTAGAACTCCATGGATTTGCAAATTGGCTACTCTGTAGTGCCGACTTTAAAGACAAGTTCTCCTGTCGCAAATTCTGTGCCTCCTGTTGTAGGGCCACTAATGCTGCGGCTAACTCTTGTACTTGGGGAAGGGATGGGGAGTCAGCATCTAGCTGGGTCTCATTGAGTCCCTCTGGATCTATCATCGTTCGGGCGGTGTATATTTCGTGGGCTTGGCTTTCTGTTCCAACCTCACTCACCTGAATACCAGGTACCACAGGAACGATGAGAGCCTCCCCTCTCCTCCACAAAGCAATTCTCCACACAGGACAATGACTGATAGTGCGATTGCTCTCCAGGGGAAGGGGGAGAATACACCTCAAGGATGAGAGGTGTTTTCTGTAGGGAAGGATAACTCAAGGTAGGCAGTGGTATAGGGAGCGGGGTTCCAAGGGTTACCAGGATGTTCAGGGCGTCAGGGTAGTGCTACTCAGCCGGTCCTGGAGGAAATAACAACAAACCAACATCCTTAATGCACAGTTTCTGTTTGCAGAGATATATTCGAACATTATCCCGCACCATATAGTACACTGAAAACAGGTCTTTCTCTTACCCTTGCCGGAAGTTCTTCACGCCTGGAAGGAGGGTCAACAATATCCACGGAGACTCCCTCACAGGACCAGCAATAGGAGTCCCCACCTATATACAGGTGTACCCCTGGAACGGGGGAGGCGATGCCGCCGGCTCCTGCCGTGCACCTCTAAAGGACTCCAGAACAGGAAAGAAAAATTCACTTGGCGCGATGGAGGCGGTGCTGCCGGCTCCGGCCGTGCGCCTCTAAAACACCTCTGGAAAGGATAGCAAAATCAGGAAGAGCGCGATGGAGGCGGTGCTGCCGGCTCCTGCCGTGCGCCTCTATTGAAAGGCCTTGTTGAATATTCACCAAGCTTGCAGTCTCCACTGGAGAACAACGCTTCCATTTCTTATGACTTAAGTTCTCTCCAGGCCTAAGGTGATTATGTCTCACTCAGGAGCTTTGAGCAAGGAATAGAAAAGAAATGAAATAAAATCAAAACGTGAAATTAATTATAGCTCCCTTAGGCATCCTTGGGAAGGAAATACTCAGTCACGAAGTTTCTTTCTCCAGACTTCATCTGCCCAAATGCGTTTTACCCTGCTGAAATTTCTCAGAAGGTAAACACAGTTTCTATTATTTTCCACTCGTGGGCAGGACGAGTAAAGACAAAAGATGTTCGCTCTCGCTGTAGAAAATGGTGCGGCCGTGGTAAGGACCGCGTTCTCGTTCTCTCACGGTGCTGCCGCGTTCTCTGCTATCTCAGCAGCGGTTCTGTCGTTTTAATTACCTTGACTGGTTTCAGCTGTCCTCGCTCGGGCAACGGCAACGGCCGCGGCTGGGGACAATCAGAGAGCGGCTCCTGCCGCGTTTAATGAAATATTTAAACCCCGGGCTCGCGGGTTCGAGTTCTCCGGGTTGGATAAATTCCCCGTTTCCTTCGAAACAGAGAGCCTCGCTGGAGCCTGAGCAGAACGTGATACTCTCGAGGGGTAGGTGGGGCAGCAAGGTTTTGAGGGTAAGGTAATTCTGGGAATCAAGAAATGGTCTCGGGACTGGCCGGGAAACAAGGATACACGCTATAAAGCCAAGCAGCGGCTCAGCAGAGGGGAGGGACTTATATACCACCTCCCTCCCTCGGTTTCCATCTGGGATTAAAGGGGAAGTACTCTTCAGCATGGAGGAAGGAGGCACAAGTCCCTACTCACCACAAGAACACGGAAAAGGTGGTAACATATGTCGGGACAGGGTTAAATGCACAAATGTACGGCTCAATTTTCAACTCTGTCAAGGAGGGCTTTCACGTACGCTTGATTCCCTCTATTCCAGACACCACAAACTGCACACATTAATTCTTTTAAAAAACTCATTTGTAATGGAAACACAAAACGCCCATAGTTTGCACAAAGTAAACACTTCCGCTTCCTTCAATTTGAGGCCATCTCGCTCGGCTTTTACTTTGTCGCCCCCCCGGTTAGAATTTTTTATTTAATTTATTTATTTATGCGTTTTTATATAGCGCAGACTTTACCCGAAGGCGTCAGAGCGCTTCACAATAGGAACAGAAAATTACAAGTGAACAAATTACAAAAGCAGACGATAAGTTACATGAGGTAAAAGTGACAATTGTGAGCAAACAAAATGCATGAGGTAGCAAACAGTGCATTACAGAAGGAAGGAGTGACAAGTGTGCATAACCTTACCTGCCTTCTACCCCACTTCTCAATTGGTTGCTCGACATGAACATAAAAGAGGGCATTGGTTGGTTTCACTTACCGATCAAGACTAAGAACGACTTCCTGTGAAAAGGGAAAACGGATGACTACACCAGAGTCTATTCGTCAACGCGCGCAAACAAACTGGCCAACTTGGTTGGACTCGGGGCACTCACCAATATAATCATACGTATTAATGATTTCCTCCATTCTACTGAACTGCTTCGGGAAATACACCTGGCTTGTTTTAATCAATACCAAAAAGTTTAAAACTGATTCCTAATTACCTCTGTAGAATGACCTTAGTTACAAACACGAAAGCGCCCCGTGCTAAAATGGCCACCATTGATCCGGGCACCAGCTTTCATCATGCTGAACCAAGCGAAAACCCCCATCCCAACATGGCGCAGGGTTTACAGGATAGGCGCATCAAATAGAAACGGTCAAAAATAGATCGAGTGGGGGAAACATGCTAGAAAACGACTATGCTCGAGCACAGTGAGCTCTTCAGGTAGTTGGAAGATTAGGACCTTTAAAGCAGGTCCTAGACCACCAATCAGGAGGCTTGCATTGAACTTGACCCGAAGGTATCAGACCGCTTTACAAGAGCACCATAACATTATACAAGAATAAGTACACAATCACTCAGTTCTTCACTGCCAGTCGTTTTGTCAATCTGGTAATGTACAGAGTTACAAGCCGTCAGGAGGGCAGTCCAACACACCACGTTTCTCTGAGGCGAGGCAGGAATGCCTCGGAGAAACCAGCGTCATTTTCGCATTCGGGGGCGTGGTTTTCTTTCTCTCCTCTTCCCATTGGCTGGAAGGTAAAATTCCAGCCAATGGGAAGAGGAGAGAAAGAAAACAAGAAAGAAGCGTAAAAAGACACCTCCGAATCTGAAAAAGACGGGGCTTGAACGGAGTGATGCCCCTCTCCTCCAATGGCTGGCCTCCGTTTAGGAAGCCAGCCAATGGAGAAGAGGGGCAGGTTCAAGCCCCACTCTAGAAAACATTAAATCTCGGAGCGAGACTGTACAAGCGCAGCCTATGGTCCGAGACCTAAAAGGGATTCCAAGTTAGAAAAATAGAGGTATTTTTAGGAAATAAAACAAGGTCAAAAAAGCGTAAATCTAATCAGTAGAACAGGAGTTATGCAATGTTACATATTTTAGTTAAAATAGCACCAAAAAGTGCCAGCGGTGGATATTTGGTGCCACCAGGACTAAGGCCCTCATTACGAGGAAGGAACTGCTCAACCATAGGTCGGCGGTTCCAACACCCTAAATTGGATGCAACCGCACATAGTGCAGTCAGAGACATCCATTTTCCAGTGGGAGCTTGTGTGGTGGGCTGAAAACGCATGCAGCACAAGCTCCCATTGAAAAAGTGAAGTCTGTAAACAACACTGCACCGTGTGGCATGCACCTCACAGTGCCTGTCACACGGTGCAGGGATGTTGAGGGGTCACAATAGGTGCCCCCGAGGCCCAAATGCGGAGGACCGGGGAGAAAGGGGGCCCTGCTAGCAGGGCCGGCTCTTGGGTGGTGCAAACAGTGCCACCGCACTGGGTGCTGACTCTTGAGGGGGCGCCATGTTAGGAAGTATTTTATGGCTTTAAAAGCACCTGCTGCTGCATTGCTGGCCTCCGCAATTTTCATACAAAAATAAAAATGTCAAGATAACACTGTGATTAATGTAATTCCTGGAGAGAGAAGGAGTTTTGTCAAGTGGAAGTTCTCACTCATGTTATGGTAGCACAGAGAGTTAATGTGCCTGCTGCAAAGAATGTGTACCACGCAGATCACAAAGTGCACCACGCAGATCACAAAGTGAATATAGTTTAAATAGGTCAGTGCTTTTGCCAGAGAGATCCTTTTGTTACTAGCAGTGTACATTTTAAAATCCTAACATGGAACAGCGAGCCAATAACTGTCATCAAAGAGCTGCATGCAAACTGCAAGGTATAGATTAGAGCATTATGATGTTTTCCTCCGTCTTTCATTATTCTAATGTTTCAAAAAGGGTTTGTTTTGGTAAAAAAAAAAATACTAATTATTAAATGTAGCCCCCAACCATGGGGTTATATTTTGGATTCTGAGCCTGTGGTTCTCCAGACCAAGCACTCATAAAACTATAATGTCTACCAGTATGGATGACATGTGACTCACCTTGTAGTCTGCTGGCTTAAATAACATTTCCTATACACTGATTTACACACATATGATGGATTGTTTCTGTGTAATGTGTTGACACCCTAAAGTGGTATAGGTGGCGCTATATAAATAATTAAATACATCTGAGAGAGAGAGTGGTTATGGAGACTTGAGGGAGCACTGTTAAAGTGTAGTAGTGAGGGAGTCTGTGTGGGGCACCAGGAGGTGCCAACAAACATTGTCGCACAGGGCGCCACCAGCACTAAAGCCAGCCCTGCCTGCTAGAGGCCCCCAAAGTCAGTTTCCAACAGCCAATCCATGTTGGAAAGGCCGACATGGATTGACTGTCGGAAACCGACATCATAATCCCGATGGTGGAAACGCCGTCCTTAGGGGATTTGGAGGAATTTTCGACGGGCTCAAGGGAACCCGTCAGAAAGTGTTGGTTGGTTCCTCTGACTGCTGCCTCCCACTACACGCATCGTAATGCGTCAGTCGGACCGCAGCAGCAGTTGGTGGTTGAACCGCAACAGACGAGCCGTCGGTTGCAGTCCTACCACTATCGTAATTAGGAGCTTAGTAACAAGTTCAGGCCGGGCTGTGATGGCGCGCAGGCTGACTACAGAGACCCAGTTAGGCCAGATGAACAAAGTACCCAAAATCCTGGTTTGCGGAGCGTTGCGAGGTCTGCCTCGATGATGCATTGTTTAGTTGAAGCGATGCGTTGGTTCTGAGTTTCGACAAGGCTTGCGATGCAAAGACAGTTTTTGAGGACGTGCTGCACACTCTGGACGATGGACGATGCGGCAGTTCAGAGGAGCTGTGATGCGAATTTGGCCTTATCGTTGAGGCTGCTGTCAATGAAGAATGTGAATGCCTGTGTCAAGGAGGCTTTGCACAGCCGCAGTTCTGAAGAAGTGTTGGTCTGCGATACGATGAGGGTTTTTGTGACGTAGGAGGCCTATGATGCGGTGGTAATTTGGCAGTTATGCTCGGGGTTGTGCACACAGCAGAGGAGATGTGTTAGTTCTGCTGGGTCCACAGAGGCTGGCAAAAAACCTTAGGCCCACTTCCAAGGGTCCAAGACTGAGGTGGCACCACTTGGTAGGGTACCCATAGGTGGCAGAGTCCAGGTGATGGCGTCGAAGTTGCTGAAGCTTTCTGTCCCTGAGGCTCGTCAGGAGGCCAGCCAACAAGCCCTTGGACTCCCTCTGGGGTCCTGGGTTCAATATATGTACCAGTCCTTCTCACCCAGGCAAAATGGCACTAGGCATCAGGTCAGCACAGCCGGGCATCAGTCACTTCAAAGTGGCAGTGCAGCAGAGCTCCAGTCCTTTCAGCAGCACAGCAGTCCTTTTTTCCTGGCAGAGGATCCACAGGTCCAGAAGTGCACTGAAAAGTTGGTGTCTGAGGTCCAATATTTATACCTAATTCTGCCTTTAACCACTTGCACGCTAGCGGTTTTCCCGCTGTGTGCTGGATTTTCAAAATCAACATGTTGAGTGACGAGTTCACCTTGTCATCCGCACAGGGTAGGTAAAGCTGGTCATCAGCATGGAAGGGGTTAAAGTGGGAGAGTTTCTAGAGGCATGCCTTTGAAGTGCATAGGAACATTAGTATTCTGTGTATCCCTGGATCAACATGTTTTAGCCATCACACCAATGTATAACTGGGATAATTGGCTTTCGTCAGCACCTCACAAGGATCTGGTTAGTATCCTATTTGTGTGCATTCAATAGTGAAACTTTTAATCACAGTACTCATACATGTAATACATACCAACCCATTTGGTCCCCAAGTTTGCCTTTCTTTAGTAGCATCCTATTTAGAGGGTAAGGAGGCAGGTGGACCTTATAGTCAAACTTTCTTCAAAGGTCTCTTCACGGACATGAACCTATTTGGTTCCTCCTTCCCCTCCATCTGTCTGTAGTGCATCCCTACCTGTTTCGGACTCTGTCAGGGTGCCCTTTGAAAACATAATTAACCCTCAGGACACCCAAGACTATTTTAAATCTACGACCTCACTCAATAACTAAAGAGCTACCTTGGCTACCACTGTTGAACCTGTCCAGATACACTAGGTTTCTGAAATTAAATTAAATTACATTTGTAGATTTATATACGGCGCTGGGCGGGGCCAGGGTGAAGGCCACTTCTCCCTCGGGCTGCGTCCATTGCAATTCTTCCTGGGGGTTGCTAAGACAACCTGTCAACAGTGGCAAGCCACAGTAACTGCTTCTGGTGTGGCTTCATCCGCATTGACTAGGACACCGCCATACTTTCCTTCATTGAGGTCAGCGACCTTAGCTCTCTGCACGGTGGGTAACACCTTGGTCACTGCCCCCTAAGTGAAGGCTGGGATAGGAATGGGGGCACGTGAGTCAAGGGCACCAGGATGCTTTGTTAAGGGAAAAGAACCAGCGTAAAAGCACCAGTAGGAAGACTTGCCAGTAAATAAATCCCCAGGCAAGTCTTGTCAGAGTAAAATCATCAGGAGTCTTCCAATCAAGAAAGCACCTGGAAGCTCCTCCAGCAGTAAAGCACAAGTGTTCCAGCAGACAAAAGCCCCATATAATGCTTTAGCAAAGGAAGAGCCCAAAGGAAAGTTTGATGTCCCTGAGTTTACCAAAAGCAGGAGGCCAGCACACACAATCCCATGGAGATTCCCTTCACAAGCAGGATGCCACAGCAGAGCCAAAAGAGTCCATCCTTTCCTTAACCACAGATAGAAGCAGCAACTGCAGGTCAACCCACACCTCACTCAGAAAAGACAGCACTCATTACACTGTTCTTCTGCTCTTCTTCTTGGCAGGGTCCTCTTGTTCCTTGAAGTAATCTAAAGACCTGAGGTTTTAGGTTTAATACTTATACCCCAAATTGTCATTGTTCTGTTTGCTGTAAGGGTCTCTGAACCGAGGAACCGAGTCCAAAGCAGTCCTGTTCTCCCAGGTGCAGTATGACCACAGGGGGCGGAGACAGCATTGTGAAAAAGGAGACCCAGCCTATTCAGGTGTAAGCGAAACTCCTCCCACCATTCTAAATGCAGACCAGGCCTATTCAGCCCTGCGATGAGTCACCCAGGCAAGGCAGGACCCACCTCAACCCCACTAGTGACTGTCTAGAGCGAATGCACATCCCAGCTCCTTTCACTCAAATACTAGACGCTTAATACACAAACAGTCAGAGGCACACAGAATGGTGAAGGAAGAAAGTTCTCACTTTCTAAAACTGGCATTTTGAAACACAGAATTTAAAAACTACCTTTACCAAAAGATGCATTAATAAATTCTGAGTTCAGTGCGCCTAAACTCAATGTTTCTATCTTGTCCCTATGGAAAACTACACATTTATAAATATTACAGTGCAAACCCAATGATAAGCCTATGCAACATATAGCCTTTCAATAGAGAAAAAACGAAATACACAGTATTTCACTATCAGGACATGCCACACACACACCAGTACATGTCCTACCTTTCACATACACTGCACCCTGCCCATGGGGATACCTTGGGCCTACCTTAGAGGTGCCTTACATGTAAGGAAAGGGAAGGTTTGGGCCTGACCAGTGTGTGCACTTGTCAGGGCAACATGCAGTTCACAACTGTGCATTCAGACACTACAGTGGCAGGTCTGAAACACATATACAGGTCTGTGTGTGCCACAACCAGTGCTGCAAGCCCACTAGTAGCATTTAGTTTACAGGCCCTCCTTCGCACTTTACTAGGGACTTACCAGTAAAACAAATATGAAAATCCTGGATAACCAATCATTGTCATAATGTATACAGACAGCATATGCACTTTAACACTGATCGGTAGAGGTAAGTGCCCAGAATCCTATAACCAACAAAAACAGGGTCAGAAAAATAGGAGGCAAAAGGCAAAAAGTTTGAGGGTAAACCTGTCAAAAGGGCCAGGTCTAACAGACCGTTATTCAGGCTGCAGCTAGGATTAGTACTGCTCAGGGGCACTGGCATGGGAGGCTGCACAACCACTTGAAGAAACAATACAGACTGTACCACGCTGCTCCTGAAACATTATGACACATTATGTGCATCTGCAAGAAATTACTTCAGCTCATGAAATACTAGCTAGGACCGATTTTCTATCAAATGAACTTAAGATCTTGAAATGAGAGCTGGTTGTATGCCTTTTCAGTGGGTTCTCGAGACAGTTGACAGGACGCTTACACAAATTAATCAAAGAGGCCCTCATATTACTGAGTCATCATCATCATCATCATCTTTATTCGATCATAATAGAAATGACCATAAAAGCACGCATAATAAATACATCAATAAAAATATTGTTACAAAAATATTATCATTAAAATTCAAAAAAAATTTTTCATGATCCAAGAATAAGATGAGACTGCATTAAAAAGCATAATAAAAAAAGGCAATTAATTTCTCAGATATTAGTTCATTAAAATGTACAATCAGCTTACTGAGTCAAGAGTAACTATAATGTTGTTCAATATTGTTGTTACTATAGGTGTAATCTGAGAACAGGCTCGAAGATCTTTTTCCTACCAAACCCTAAGCACTTTTCGCACAAACCATCACTATATTTATGTGCAGTTTTGGTGGCAGCCGTTTTTTTAGAGGGTCTACTAAAGCACAAGCAATTTATTCTGCCCTCCTGTATTTCTATCGACTGATGTGCTGTAGGCGATAGGGCTTCTTTTCATTGCCAAGAATGAATGAGAAAGTGTAACAAATGTAACTACTCACACAATAAATATTTATCTATCTATCTGATAGTATACCTGGATGAGGCCTCTGACTCAGTCTTACTCTCACGGTACTGTGCACTATCATACTACACTCCCACGTGCTACAGTTTGTAGCAGAAACCACGGTCAGGTAATGACAAGGGCCAAATGGATTTGTTAACATATTTACGTTGCTGCATGATATCAGTCTCTTACAACAACATGGCCTCCACTCAGAGCGCAGAAACAGATTGTCAATCACACACCAAAAGAACGTTTTAGACACTAAATTCACCGTGCACTTAAGGCAAGGATTGTGCAAAACACTCCCAACATCACAAGCTCAGTAACTGCAAGTCTGAACTTTCAGGTTCCAAAGGCACCACACCTACATTTCACTGCACCAGCCAACATCCTTGGTGCCCTGGCCAGGCTGCGTATGTTGACCATAAAGATTTGCAGGCCTCAGGATGCCACTTACATGCACACTTGCCCCTTACATCACTTCCCTACCATTATATATGTATGTCCACATTATCTGTTGTCTTCAATAGAAGCATAACTGCCTCCACTCACCCATCAATATATATACGTCCATATCTCATACCCATTACAGATCCTGCATTGCAACAACCATTGTCACGGACACCCTCACCACAGGTGGTGGTGCTGTTGCAGTGGCAGTGGAACAGGCTATTGGGATTGGCTGTAGTACATGGCCTGTCCGGTCTACTGCGTCATATCCGATGCTGCATCCTGCATTACATTCCCCATACCCTCATTTGGAACTTGCATGTTGCTTATATACCCGACCACAAACCCACTTTAATGAGTATTGTGGTATTCCACCAGAATATCCACCACAGAATATTATGGGGTTAAAATATTGTGGCGAAAATAAAGAGGACCTAAATATTGTGAAGTTAAGTTTATACAGGCAAGTATAGGTTCACTATAATTAACTCTACACTACTGTACCCAGATGAGACATATCTTCGAGGCATGCAGATGTGGAGTTGAGAATTGTAAATCTATACTTACCTATATGCACTTATTTATTTATTGTATTTTTTATTTCAGAATTTTATATAGCGCAAACTTGACCTGAATCGGGTATCAGAGCTCTTTACATAGCGCCAGTTGCAATACATGAGGACACATTCATTTCTGTTAGGCACAGGGATATTTAGTGATTTGCCCAGAATCACAGGATGTTCGGCGTCATTGCCGAGACTCGAACCCAGTTCCCCAGATTCGAGGTCGAGTGCCCTAGCCATTGGGTCAACTCCTCTCCTTATTTTTTCAATACCTTGGTCCTCAATATTCTTGCCACAATATTTGGTCCCTATATTTCTGTCTTTGCTATTCTGTCATACAACCCAGTATTGCACCTCTTGTCCTGGGAAGTAATGCATGGAATCACTGGTGAATGGCTCACATTGCTAGTGCAAGTCACATCTCTTCTATTTCCCTACAAAGACACACTTCTGTGACAACCCTATAACTCTGCTGTTTCATGTTAATTCGACAGAGACCAGCTCTACATGGTTTCTCTTGTCACATCATTATCCATATTGGCCCGTAACCTCATGCCTTGTAACATATAATGTTTTTGTGAATGTCTCAACAAATGAAAATGTACACAGTGTGTATGGTGTAAATTCCCCAGTGTGTCTATCATTGTCAAAGCAACTGTTCACGAAGTTCTTAATTAACACACAGTTTCAGGCCGTGAGTACAATCGTGGGGGGAGAATTGCCTTGCCCTTCAGTGCACCATCCTAGCAAGCGATACCAGCAGAACATGGAAAAGATTGTACCACCCTCACAGGCTAACAATAAGGGCGATGAGACCTCTTATTCCTCATCTTCTATTCAAGTCTTTCAGGGAACTTTCCTTGTATTGTCTACCTCGTGTGGAGTTCTTCCAAGCGGTTACTCCACAGACTACAGACCCTGCTACACAAAAGAACTCTGTAGGCTTTAGCAATACCTCATGGACCTCAGATGTTTCTGCAGCATTACACATCCACCAGCTTGTTTTTTTATGTTTAAGTGCTGCATTGCCCATACTAAACATCTCAGGATAGAATTGGCCCTCACCTGGGCTTTTCCCTTGTTCCTTACCTTAACCTACCCCCTTGGGCACCCAGGAGCATCATCCATGCATGTGTAGTGAATACAGTGGGGAAAGGTTATGTCCTGAATGTAAGACTTCATTTCCCATCAGGAGTAAGTGGGATGTGGTTTTTGTACCTCGGAAAAGCTCTTCTTCTTTTACTCCAGATTATCGACCCTAGACACCCATATGCAGGACCAAAACATAATCATGCAGGCTACAGTGGAGTTGCAATGGAAACCTCTGCCAGTTAAAAGAGAGGGGAACACAAGATGGCACAATGATGCTGTAGTTCTTTGAAACCTTGATATCCAATAGGCTGCTGCCCATCTAAAACCAACCCACGTGTATGGCACATAGCCAGGGACAGGGGTGATGCCTCACAAAGACCTGGCCACCACCTCCTCCCTTGACCATGTAGCTTATTCAAGATGAGTATTGCACTTTTCACGCATGCTCTACACTCTTTCTACAGGTTTATGAATGAAATTATATTTGCTTGGATTGACATATATTACTATCCACCCATGTCATGTAAAACAAACCTTTATAACACTTTAAAGAATATTGAGTCAACTAAAGAGCTATGGTCTAAAGTGAGCAGCAGGTAAGGCAAGTGTGCCTACTGCTTGTGTGAATGATGTAACCTTTTGATACAATACCCATGTCTTGAAACATGCCAACCATGACCCATCCATCAACAGTCCAAGACAATAATTAACCCCTCCCATGCTGGTGACGGAACCGCTCCGTCACCAGCCACGGACGCGCTGTGCTGATGACGGAGCAGTTCCGTCACGGCCCGCACGGCGCACCTGCGCGGCGCAGATTCCGTGCCTGCGCTGGACGTTCTGATGAGCAGGCGGGGCCGTGACGGAACCGCTCCGTCATTAGCACAGCGCACCAGAGGCTCGTGATGGAGCGGTTCTGTCACGAGCATGGGAGCCCCGCGCGCCCCGCCCACCCCTCTAACGCTGCGGCGGAATTGCCGCCACAGCGAAGGGGATACGACCTGTGAATCACAGAGACTAACACATTAAGTTATTCATTATTATAATAATATTAAACAAATGAATGGTGGAATATCAAAACAGGTATTAGGGACAGGAAGGGCACAGATGTTATATAAAATAATGTTCTGTTAAAAAACAAATATATATATATATGTATATATGTGTATGTATATATATATTTCCACGACATCAAACCTTCGTACTGTTTGAAAGAGAAAAGGCACACTCGAAGGATCTAAAGCAAGAATGCTTTATTGGTGCTGATCCCCCCCCCCCCTTTGACAGATGCGTTTCGCCTCGCGGCTTTCTCAATGTCAAATTGTAAGTGCAACTTCGTAGTCATTTTAAAACCACCACACGTCATAGATGTTACTAGACATAGAAGACGGACTTCTGCATTACATGATGTTAAAAATCCATGGCAGCCATCTTGTAGTGTATTTCATACAAGTTTTGTTTGACAAATTATATAAAAGTGCTTGTGCAAAAAACCAAAATAATAATAGTAATACTATTAACACACAAGTTCATGTAGTGTTTTGCTACAATCATCCAGCATTAGGAAAGAGAAAATATATATGTACACTTGATCATGATAATAGCGTCATAATTTCCTAGTGGTGTTTTTTTTTATAATTGTGCCCTGAATGGGCTTAAGCCTAGTCCAGCTTACTTTTTCCATTTTCTAGTCCCCCAACAAAGATACATACTAGATAGGAGGAGAGGTTAAGGGGAGAGAAGAAGAATGGAAGTGGAGAGAGAAGGCAAGATATCTGCAAAAAATATGTATAAGAAAAAAATATATATGAGAAAAAAAGAAGAGAAAAGAAAAGAATTGACTCAGAATATTTTTATCTAATTCATATTGCCGATACTTGGCATCAAACAGATCTTATTCTAGGTGTGTCCACAGTTCTTCATCATTGTTGAGTCCCACCGGGCTCATGCTTTGTAATTCAATGATGTAGCGGGACTCCATTGCCCTTAGTTTTCTGACTCTGTCTCCACCCAATTAAAAAAAATATTTCTAATAAATCCAAGAAATGATCCAACCAACACAAATGAGGAGAACATCTCAACTGAAACTGAGGAGTCAACAGAAAATAACTTTCGAGCCCTGGCAACAATGCAAGCATTGGAAACCATGAGCGCTGGTGAAACCTCAGTAAGCAACCGCTGAATTGTGCACCCGGGAGATACGGAGCGGCGGCGGTGAAGGTCCGGTCTCTGAAATATATATATATATATATATATCTAAAAATAATAACACAAATAATAACACATACACTCCTTGTTCCAGGGCAACATTGAAAAATAGAGAGGGGGAAGGTATCAACAAAAACAAGACAAATGAAGAATCCAAAGGAAGAGTCCATATAAAAACAGAGTGCTTAAAAACAAATCTGAAATTCATTTGGTTGAACAACGATCATGATATGTGTAGCAATGATATTTCTCAGAGTATAACATGTGGGAGCAGGGGTGAGTCAGCGCTATTTCCAAAGTACTGTGGAAACCCCTTGTCATCAAGTGTGTTGGTCTCAGTACAATACAAAGTCTTCTCCCAGCTTCCAAGTTGGGAACTGGCCTGTGTCAGATAATCTTCTGTCAACCAACTGTGAGCAGAATAAACAAAAGTTATGATAAACACCACCCAAGTTTTGAAATTATTAATGGAACACCTTGGGGAATCTATTAACCACCATTCAAAGTTTCCAGATATACATACCAACTTTGGGCAGAAGGGTCTGGTCCTCTATGGCACCAAAAACCTATAAATCTAACAGAGCAAAAGTACAAATAAACAACTGTGCCGAACCCGTCAAATTGCGAATACTGTAATCAACCATCCACTTGTATGCATTGAACATGAACATTACAGATGCTGTCAGCCAACTTTACACAGCTGATGGATTTATGAAGGATTTCATTGTATTGTTATTATATTTTTTATAGCAGTTACTACCCCTGAAGAGGCATTAAGGTACTTTACACCCTGGCAGCTTTGGGAACCCAAGATTAGCAGTTAGTCCAGTGTTCATTGGTTATTTGGATTAATCTTATGCTCTCAGGAAATCATGCCATACATTTACTTCAGTTTCTTTGTGGTGGATTAAATTAATAGGAGTTGGGTGTGATCATTAGTAGAACATATGAAAGTTCATACACGATTGGTGGGGTCAATAAAAGAGCTGCAGGGAATGTACGGGTATTTCTTACAAAATAATTGTTGTGACCTTTGAAATGAGGTATGAACAATTTGCAAAAAATGCAATAATAGAAATTATAGAAAACATGTGAAAGGAAGCTGTGTTCAGAGAAGGGAGGCATTCGGATGGGCAGTATGAGAGTCATTTGAAAGAAAAATACTACCAATAGACCACAGCTTCAGCAAGGACAGCTGATCATCTCAGGGGTAGGAAGAATAAAGTAATGGCTGGATGCATATATTGATAAATAGGAAGGGATTAAGGCAGCGCCCGACAGAAGCAGTAACGCGATCATAATGTGATAAACGGAGTAAACAATGCAAACATCAAGGAGATTCTGCAAATGCAGAAGAACATGTCTTCTGCTGTTCATCCTTAAAGTTTGTCTCACCCTATTAATTACAAAAGCAAAGTGGATCCTTTGGAAGCCCCTGGTTTCATGTGTTGATGTATCGCCATCATTCATGTGGGTGGAAAGGGGCGATCCAGAAATTGAAGGGTGACGAAGGGACTCCCTTTAGAAATCCCTAAAGACTTTGTTAGGAAGGGGCTGCTGATGAATTCTCCATGTGTTCTGCCATTTGGAGGATGGTAGGGTGAGGGTGAGACTGTAGCTTCTATTTCTCAAGGTGAGGAGGTTTCAGAACCAAGTCTGTTCTTTTGTCTGCCCTAATTTTAGCCAATGAAGGCTGAGGAGCAGTGTTTTCATGCATTGTTTTCATGATTACTGACTTAAAATGTACATGTGTCTGTTCTAGACATCTCAAAAGTATGGCATGGTTGTCATAATGTCATCTAGCACGAAGGGATCCGACTTTGATCTCAGGGCACTAAATTAGTTCAAATGCACCTGAAATGCCTAATTTTCCTTTACCGTTGCAAGCCAATCTATAATAATCCTGCCAGGATGGGCAACCAGGTTCTAATGGAATTAGATAACCTTTACTATGAGCTCAGAGGGTCGAGACCAGACTGTGTTCATTGTGTACAAGCTTGGTGATTCTATTACTAATCTTGTTCCTAGTCATTACTGCACCATTTGCATTAAAGCCTAGGATATTGAAATCAAATTTTAAATGCTTGAGCTGGATTTTGCTCAGTTCATGTTTATCGCCAGGCCATGTATGTACTTTTACAGAGTCTTGCAATCTGATTTATCCATAATACCGAGCAATTTAGGGTGACACCTCAACTTGGGCGTGGAAGGGAAAAAAAACTAAATATGTAAACTGTGGTTAGCAACTCAAAGAAAGCCAGACTTCCCGTTTACCTACTGTATAGAGAAAGGTAAAGGGTGTGCAAAGCTGGAAAAGTTTGGTAACGCCACTTTGAGAAGTCAATCAATCAATTAATCTTTATTATACTAGGAAATTGCTATAAAAGCACACAATACAATACAGACACAGGGCAAATACACCATATTTCATGGATCTTTCTAGATCTCATAGGAGCCATAAGACATTTTCATGTATATAGTACATAAAAACCACAAAAAAAGAGAAAGTGCAGCATAGCTTGTTTGGACTGGTTATTGCATGGGCATGTCCTTAGATAAAGCTCATGTTGATGCCCAAATTGGAAGCTTAAAAGATATTTGAGAGCCCTGAAACTAAACAGTAAAAACTGTGCCCAACTCCTATTGGTATTCCACAAATAGTCTGAGCGACACTCCCTTAAAATAAAATGAAAGTAGTCTACAACCCTTGTTTTCTTACTCTCCACCCACAGTCTGTCTCTTGCAGCTTTCTCCAATAATAAATACTTCACTTGCTTACTACAAGCCCTAGTCTGTGGTCCTTTATCCAGGAACATATCGATTAGGCCTACACCTTTCAGAGAATTTTTAACATAGGCCTGCCAGGGGGTGGACAGACCCCCTATCACAGGCCAAACAATCATTAATTATTCTCTTTGTTAATGTGGCACCTATTGAACTCCAAATAGATAACCAAAGGATGGCCGGACGACTCTGAATATATTTACTCAGGTAACGTATGCCCATCTTGCTGTGACAAATTAAGTGAGAGGAGGATACAGGTATTGATAACCTCCAACAGAAGTGATTTTCCTCCCACTGGAGGATTGTAGGGTCACAGGCCCCATACTCCTGCACCGTAGGTCGCAATAGGAACACACTTTGCGGAGTATATTTGAATAAAGGTTTCAAAGGCCTCCCACCCTTTGATGATGGCAAGCTAAGCAATGATCCAATTGCTCTTGAAAATGTTACTCTACACAATGCAATATTCTCGGACCACGAGTCTGAGGAGCTAAAATGAATCCCCCAAATAGGAAAAAGTGCCAGTGCTGGATAAGGTGCTCGCACCTACAGTAATGGAAAGTAATTATGAGTGCTTCGGCCTACAAGGCATTAAAAATGACTTTGTAAAATCTGTCAACAGATTATCCATAAAATTATAAAGGAATAGGTTGAAAGACGCAAGGATTTGGGAGTTTGTGCAATTAAAACTGCGTCATCCTCATAAAGTAAGGCAGGCAGGGTGGTGCCACATACTAGCGGTGTGTTGGGGGTGCTCTTAGTGAGCTCTACACTAAGCTCATTAATTTATAAGATAAAAAGTAATGGAGCTAATACACACCCTTGACGGACCCCCCGATTAATGCTAAACTTGTGAGAAACTTCCTCCTTACTGCCAAATCTCAGTCGAGCCTTAGTGCCTGTATGTAAGAAAAACAATACGTGCACTATAGATGGGTCCATTTTTAAGTTAATAAGTACCTGCCATAATTCTACCCAATTACCACACAGTCAAATGCCATTGACTAATCCATGAAGGCAAGAAACAGAGTGGACTGTTTGGCCACTGTATATTTCCCAATGATTAAACTTAAATGTAGGCATTGCTCTATAGTCCCAATGCCGCTTCTAAAACCATATTGGCAGTCATTTAATACATTATTATCATTGACCCCCTCTACTATTCTATTGTACAGGACCCTCCCCAAAGTTTTTGCTGGGATATCAATCAAGTAAATGGGGCGTTAACATTTCAGTTCTGCCCTATTTCTTTTCTTAAAAAGTCATGACAATAGTCGAGGAAGTCCAAGAAGAGGGGACTGAAGAATAATTCAGACCGTTATACACATTTGTGAACAATGGGGCCCATAATGTTCAATTGCAGTTGATGATGTTGATAGGGACGCTGTCAGGCCCTGGTGCTTTGCCACCTGCACTTCCTCGAATAGCGATCTCTACTTCCTGCATGGAGATAACCAAACGAGGCGGGTCAGCCCCTTCCCATAGCCGCAGAGGGATCGGGTTGACATCTATGTAAACGTCTTTAAAATGCAACACCCACTCCTCCCCATTTATGTGACATTCAACTGTCATTTCTCTATGATCAAGGGAGCGCATGGTGGAGACCGCATTCCAAAAGGTTTTGCCGTTTCGTGTGTTAGCAGTAACGGCCAGCATAGCCCACTGCTGTGTGATTACTTCAGCCCTTCTGTTATTAGAGACTGCTTTATAAACCTTCTGTAAGGCAGTCACTGTGTCGCGTCTCACTTCAACAAACCAAACAATCCGTTCAGTGTTAGAATGAAGCAATGCTTGAATGGCATTGTAAGGGATATTTTGAAAACTCTCCAACAGATACCACTAATGTACTACTAATGGCCAATAGCACCAAGATGGCCATTCTTGGGTAATAGTGCGCTCTATAAAACTATTTAACATAACATAACTGTCAAAGGTGTGAGGTGGAGGGAACATTATTCTTTGAGAATTCATTGAATGAGATTGGTGATTTATGAAAATGCCCAATATTAATGGTGTTCAGCAGATTTGTTTATCCTGCTGTGCAACATCAGATTTTTCAATTGGTGTTGAAAATTGAGTTTTTGGAGAAAGCTACTTCATTCAGTTACCATTTTTGTAAAATAGCTTGTAACCCTTAACTAGTCCTGATGATCGTCCGGAAAGGTAGGATCATCCAAAATATCGACAGATTATATAATTGTAGGGCAGTGCTCTTCAAACTGGGGGGCGGGCCCCCTAGGGGAGGCCTCAAGTGATTCCAGGGGGGGCACCAGACCCTGGCTAAAGGAAGCATTGTGCTGATAACAGTGCTTTGTTTTCAGCAGAAAACAAATGAGCGGCAGTAATCCGCTTTGCAATAGGCCATCACACACGTCTTTTGTCATTTATATCCTGGCTGGGAGAAAGTGTCAAAAGGTAAGGGACTCCAAATATTCTTCAGACCCCCCAATGCGCATTTCTAATAATTACACTGTGGATACTTTTACAGGTTAGCAAGGCCTGCCTGACAAGAATAGTAGGTTTATCAATCATGTATTTCATTGTATTTTTAAAACGGTGCAGAACTTAACTGCAATGTTTAAATATGTCTTGGCATATGTAAACATTCCCAGTTTAATAGAATCAGTAAGAAAATGTTTGAGGGGGGAACCCAATGATATTTTTTTTCCCATTGGGGTGAGACATTAAAAAGTTTGAAGACCACTGTTGTAGGGGCTGGTTTAGTGATGTTGCAATTGTCCGTCTCCTGAAAGAACTTGGAGGACTGTGCCTTAGAGTAGTTGGCCCTGCCCACTCAATGAGTTGTCTTTCCTTGTTTTTAACATGTTGAAGTATTTTGTATTTCTTTGTGTGTACCAATTGTTCTTTGTAAGGGTAGATGGGTGTGGTTTTGTATAGGGTTGGAATTCTGAATTACAAGTAAATAATAATTTTCAAATAAAGTGAAAAATACTGCAGTGATTCTACATATGCCGTCTTTTTCAAAAGTTGGCACACAAACTTTTTTCAATATATCTTACGTTTCTAGTAGGATCACTTAATCTGTTGTCTGCGCTGAACGATAACTACTGTGAGTGCCCAAGGGGCAGTATTATGTATTTTTCTCTGAGTACCCCAGCTCCTTGTTCGCAACTTTAAATGGAACACCCTATTTTTGGTGTTCAGTTAAATGGGCCGAGAGCAAGCACCACATCTACTTGTTACCACATGAATGGTGCCAGGAATTATATTGTTTGTACAGTAATGATTAGAGTAAAAGCAGAATTCCATTGTTGCTGTATTATTTTTATATAACTATATAACTGTGGGTTTGTTTTCTTCAGATTATGCTTTTTACCTTCTTCACTTCTTCACTGATTTATTCACAAAACTCACAGCAGCCAAAAAGCACATAACATCAGCCCCACCTCAAACAAAGGGTAAGGGCAAAACAAAACGAATATGTCCATCAACTACAACTCCCATGAGCATCATAAGGCAGTCCATAATGTAGTCCTTTCTCAGTATACACTGCAGCTAGGTAGGACATCCCCTTCATGACCACTTCCTCTTTCTTCGCTGCTTCGCAGCCAGTTAAGTGGTTTTCCCCTCTCTCCTCAATTTCTTTCATAGTTGTGGATTATTGGGGGGAGTGGGGGTCAGATACAATTTGAGACTTTTGATTGATTCTATACAAATTGCCTGTGGTTTGTGAGCCCAGACTCCGATAAACATACAATCACATAGTTTGATGTGAAATAAAGTCATGCAGTTACAGTTTGCAAGTTTGTTATATTGCTATTTTGTTTCTGCAAATTAATCAGATAAAATGTGAAAAAACATGTTTATGAACCTGACCTATTCCTGAACCAAGCAAAAAAGAGTGGAAAGGAATCATAAACTGAACGTTTGCTATGACATTCCTAAACCTCAACATGCAACTGTACTAATTAAAAACAATTCTTTCTTGCTGCAGTTATCTATAATAAAAGCATGAGCTCTAGTTTAAAAATCTAAATATTTTCTTGAGCCATGCAATGCGGAGGATACATTATTTGGCTATTGTCTTTATGTTTATGGACTCTACCATGTTTTTCTTTGTGTTGCATATGGCAAAATTATTCGGTCTTTTCTGGGACATAGTTGACCTTAGTCTTGTTTTCAATCAGTGAAGACCACTGAAGCTTCTCTCAGCCTCACAAGCAGAAGCTGGAATAACTAAAGGAATCTGTAGTAGCTTCCCAACCTGTGTAAAGAAAGCTCTCTCTTCTTTTTTTTTAGTGTGTCTGCCAGTTCGGGGACTAAACAGTACTTGAGATGAGAGCGGCAAATAGTCTATTTCTTGGTATTGAGCAAAAAAAACAGCTTTTCAAGTTTTTCACAGGTTGCTTTCCTGGTCAAAACACTGATTAAGATGAAGAGATACTGTATCTAAAAGTTCAAATTAATGAGGGTGCTAGTGGTCCCAGACTGTTACAGGATGAACATTTTCTGATGGCCAACCACTTGTTCGTTTAGGGATTCCCTTCAGTCGTTGCACCTCAAAAGCATTAAGATTGTACTTAGCAGTCATATTGTTATTGGAGTTGAGCAGACTGTCAAAAAACACTGCAAAGCTTAAGTATTGCACTCTTGCTATGTTTACAGCAGGTAGTAGTCCGGATATAGTTTTCTGACGTCCTTGCATGGCAACATGCAAACCTTTCAGTAGCTGCAGTGCTTGGAGTGCAATCTGAAGCCTTGGGACAGGCATGCCTTTCAAGAACACGTGTAGACACAACCTGTGCCCTTAGAAGTTGACAAATCTTCTAAGGTTTCCAGAATAGATCTATAGTTATCCATTACTTTTTGTACAACTTTTGCACAGACCGTACAGCATGTTAAACACAATGGCTTTATTTTCAACACATTTGCAGGGCCTTCTACTGTATGCTGGATGAGGTCTGAGAATATTGTGCGGCATGTCATCGATTGCCTACACAGATTCCCAATTTCTTAAACAGAGTAGTGCATCTTCCATTATGGAAAATTTATGCGCTGCAACCTGCAGCACCAGATTTGTACAATGGGTTCCACAAGGACAAAGTGCAAATGGTTTTTCTTGGCATATTAACACTTGAGCACTATGATATTTTCCTGCCATATTTACTGCAAGAGCAGATGGTTATGCTCTCAGTCTCGACAGGGAATGACCGTGATGACATAAAATATCCTTTACAAGTGTTGCAATTACATTCCCAGTGGTATTATCAGCCTGATATTATCCAATAAAATGCCCCTGTGGTACAGTCAGATGTACAGTCAGTGTACCAGATATATCCTGTATATCATCGGTAAACAGACATAATATTGACTACAAAATATCGAATGGACATAATATTGAGTACAAAATATAGGCTGGACAAAATATCGAATGGACAGAATATAGACATCAAAAATATCGTTTGGAAGGTAAGTAATGTAATATCGAATGTTAAAAATATAGAAAGTTAAAATATCAAAGTATATAATATAGGTTATTAAAAATGTCACATTTTTTATAATATCGAATTTTTTATAGTGTTTGTTATGTTATTATATGTGTGAAAAGTTTGTATTTGTTATAATTAATTTTAATTAATGAATTTTGTTTTTTAAATTTTTGCGTAATTTAATTCTGTAGCGGGTTGTGGGTTTATAGGGGAATAGGGTGGGAAGTAATTTAATAATTAATTAAATATGTAAATTTATATATTGGTATTCATTTTTAATTAATTGTTAATTTATATTTGGTAATTAATTAAATTTTAATTGGCAATTAATTTTAATTAATTGATTAATTGCTAATTATGTTAATTTTACTAATTGATTTTCTGTAGCGGGATGTGGGTTTATAGGGGAATTGGGTGGGAAGTAATGTATTTATAATTAAATATGTAAAAATATTTATTGGTATTTTTTTAGAATTAATTGTTAATTAAATTTTTATGGGTAAATAATTACATTTTAATTGCCAATTAATTAATTTTAATTCATTAATTGCTAATTATGTTAAGTTTACTAATTTATTTTCTGTAGCGGGTTGTGAGTTTATAGGGGAACAGGGTGGGAAGTAATTTATTCATAATTAATTAAATAATTCAATTTATGTAATTGTTTTTAAATTGAATTAATTGTTAATTAATTTTTAATTGTTAATTAAATAATTGTTAATTTGAATAGGTAACTAATAGTAAAAATTAATTGTAATTTGTAATTTTAATTGAGTAATTATTATATTATATTAAATTGGTAATTACTTTTAATTAATTTTTTATAGATATTAATTTATACTGTTTTTAAATAATATAAGAAGTATTTACTTTCCCTACTGTTGCACTCTCTGGAGTGGGAATAGTAATTTTTACCCCTCCGCTATCCAACGCTTTCCCTACTGTTGCACCCACTGGAGTGGGAATACTAATTTTTACCCTTACGCTATCCAACGCTTTCCCTACTGTTGCACTCTCTGGAGTAGGAATAGTAATTTTTACACTTCCGCTATCCTACGGTAATAATATTGGATAATATTTAATTATATTATGTTACTATATATATATATATATATATATATATATGTTTTAACAAATATGATTGTAATTTTTTTTACAACTTTCATTAATTAATATAAGGTAATTTAAGTATTTTTAAGTATATTTTTGTAATTAATTTTTAATATTAATTAAATTTAACATTGTTTTTAATAAAGTCGATATTTTTATGAACTATATTTTTGTAAACAATATTTACTCGATATTTTTGTACTTACCTGTTTGTAGATACAAAGTCGATATTCTGTCTGTCGATATTTTGTCAACAATATTTTTGATAGTCGATATTATGTCCCTCGATATTATGTCAGTGATCCATATCATCAATTACTGCATATGGTTTGTCACCAATATGTTTACAAATTTGATGTAAAATAACACGGGACAATAAATGAAGAGCTTCATTTTGGATGTCTCAACTGAGATATTTCACTTGATTTGCTGTAATCTACTTGTTTAAAAAAAAAGGTACATTCTCTGCTAGTGCACTGACAAATTGATTTGAATTCCCAACACTGTCATCAGTAAATTGAAGTGCAATGCCATGGTTTGCCAGAAGAACTATGGAATGAATTATTTTCTTATGACAAACCCAAGCTTCTTTCTGTTTTTGGACTTGTGATAACTGTAGATTGACTGGTTGGCCTCTTATATACGGTGCCAGTTGTCTTAGTGCATATGTATAAGTATAAATATTCTGGTGCATTTTGAACCTTTCAATTGATGTCTTCCAATTGGTATAAACAGTGGTACAAAATGATTCCTGTGTGTTCTTGGATGGCTCCGCTAAATTCAATGACTTGCACAGTGAAATAAAATCAATCATGCTACTCTGTTGTGGCAATGCAGCCAGGAGAACTCCTGGAACCATCTCCCTAAAAAATGCAGAATGCGCTTTTTCTTAGTTTGTTACTGTGCTATAATGATTTGAATGGGCACGGTGCTCATGTGATTAGTTTGGCGCCACTGAACTTCTGAGTGTTCTCTCACTATCCAGAAAACTGTCTTTTTGCAGAAGTTCTGTTGAGTGATTCATCTGTAGCAGTAAAAACTTCACAAAATGTTCGTGGGCTGGGAGCACAATCCCTTGGTATGTCTAAATTTGCTGCCCCAACTCCGCATTGAATATCGGTCTACAGCTCAGGCATGACATCACAATGCTTTGGATTGGTTTCCAAGTTATCTGAATAAAGGTTCCCTTCACTTTACTGATTCTTCTCAAAGAATATACTGATGTCCATTCCAGGAAAAAATAAGATTGCAACAATTACGAAACAATCAACTGCGGATTAAAAGTTTCACACGTCTTGTGTGCCTACGTGCAGCATGACGTGTAATCAACACTGGGAGTTTTAGGTGCAAAACCTGCCTCAAACAAAGATCCACTCCAAAGGCAGTGTAACAGTGAGAGGAAATGGTGCAAGCGTGTGCAAAGGCTTGTCCAGCATGAAGAGCATTATTAGTCCATGACTTACCTGACAAAAGTGTTCCTGCAGTGAATATGGCTTTGCAGCATATCTTTTACGGTGGCATAGGAATCTACCTGAAAGATCTCCTTTAACTGAAGGTGACAGGCAGTGGAAATAAACAGATCTCCAAAATCGAAGTGCTTTTGTACTCATGGCAAAAATAAATCTGTTGGGGAACGTCACGTGACATTGTAAGGCTTTTGATTCTGGCCAGAGTAATACAAGTGCAGTATTACACTACTGATTAGTACACACCATAGAAAGGGAAAATGTATAGATGACATGAGGGCTCAGAAAGGAAGTGCATTATCACAGTTGACCACAAAAGTACCAGTAAACATGTCAGTAAAAACATGTAAGCATGTCCTTCCTGCACCCGTTACATATTAACAAGTGTAAATGTTTTCAGCAGTAATTCATAAGACTCCTCCCTCAGAGGATATTTAACCATATCCTTCCATTGGGAGTGATTCCTAGCATAATAACGTTTCATGTATGTAAACTCAAGACATGTTTACATGTCTTTCCAGAGAAATGCTTTGAGTTAAATTACTTTCCCTAGTTAAATTACTTTTCCTAGAAGTAAACATATATTAAATCTAGTGAAAGCTCCAAGGTACCCACAGGTTAAGGATGCACTCATCCAGCAGCCCTTGTTTCAAACGGGTAAAAGACATCACCGCACCCCAGTCTGCAGCTTCTCATGTCTCGATTGAAAGCCTGACGCGTTTCTGAGCCTACGCTCGTCTTCAGAGGCTCGACTTGAGTTTATGGACATCTGCATCCCGGGGCCCATCCAGGGCTATGAAATGGCAGAACACGAACCCATACAGGGAAGAGACACGAACTACAAGTCCCACAAGGCAGTGCGTTCCAACTCACACGAGTTCGCTCATCTGAGGGCGGTTAAATAGTGGGAGTGTCAAAGCGTCTAACTCAAGTCGAGCCTCTGAAGACGAGCGTAGGCTCAGAAACGCGTCAGGCTTTTAATCGAGACATGAGAAGCTGCAGACTGGGGTGCGGAGATGTCTTTACCCGTTTGAAGCAAGGGCTGCTGGATGAGTGCATCCTTAACCTGTGGGTAACTCGGAGCTTTCATATATTAAATCTAGTATGCACTTTTTACTCCACAGTCTTTACCCTGCAGGATGATACCACACAGGTAAGTAACGTGCAGGTATGTACCACACAAGCCTTTTTGGTACTTTGCTCACACTACTTTACCTAGCAAGTATGTTTTTTTCTACATTTTAAATGTCACAACTATTGTGCCATTTCAAAGAAATGCATTAAAGGGTTATGGAATGGGTAAGGGTTTTAAAGGGATTTGTAGCATTCGGGGTCGAGTTAAGATGGAGGGCAATAAGGATCTAAAGGGTTTTTAGGGTTCACAGGTAGGTGCAAGAGATATTTAGGGTTCAGAGGTGGGTAGGGGTAAAAGGAGGTAAAAAGTTTTTAGGGTTCAGAAATGGGTAGGGGCAAAGGGAGGTAAAGGGTTTTAGAGTTCAAGGGCAGGTAAAAGTAAAGAGATGTGCTGGACTTGGCCCTTTTGGCAGGTTCACCCCTAAACATTTTGGTTTTAAATATGACCTGATGTTAGTTGTTTTGGGCTTCTGCGCACTTTAGCACTGTGTCCCAGTGTAAAGTGGGTGCGCAACCCGAGTGCGTGTGGTGAGATTGGCCTGCCCTCCCATAGGAATGCATGGGGGAGAAGTGTGTCCATGGTCATTCCTGATGTGAGAGGAGTGCAGGGGCGAGTTTGGTATGTGCAAACTTGTGGGAATAAATGCTGCGCAATGGTGTGCGCAGATTGAATGTGTCGAGTGAAGAAGTGCCACTTTTAGAAGTTGGCATTTCTGTGCGCAGTGAATTGTCTGTCTGGCTTGTGAGTGACACAATGTTGGCTCCGCCCCCTGTGGTGCGTCTGATGACCTTGGCCCATACTGTGAATAGACGTATAGGAGCTGAGCAAAACAAAGTGCTCAAGTGCTCCCAAACCAGTTGCATCTGGTTTTCCCTTAACCCTGTGCTAGGAGACAAAGGAAATGTGTGTATAAAAAGGGTCTGTGACCCCATGAAAAGTGTTCTCTTGATCCTGACTTGAGGGGGGCCTGCTGCTGCTGCTGGGCACCAGGAGGAACCGCCACTGGGTGCTGCCTCCCTGCTGGAGGGGCCTGTGAGTTGGCCACTGGGCCCAGTCTTTACCCCGTCTTCATTCAAAGACTTTCCCTGGACCTAAACTCTAGCGCCTGGGAGCGCTTTATCCCTCATCCTGAAGAGACTCCCCCCTCTCCTGCGTCAATCTACAACTGAATCAAAATTCAGAAAACTTTTAAAAACATGGATTTACTCTTTGCCAAATTCTGAATGCATGGGACTGATATGATTTGTTTATCGACAAGTTGTCCTTTCTCCATCCACTACCCGCTGTCATCTAGGAATCTAAGCGTCAAGATACTGGAGTGGTAGCGTGCTATATAAGCCCTCTCTCACATCACATCACAAGAGCACTTTGGTTCCATTACTCAAGAAGCGCTTTGTTGTCCTGAGGAGCACTTTGCTTTCCTTGGGAGTGCTTTATTTGCATTTCCTAAGGAGCGCTGTCCTGTCCCGAGGAGCAGCGCTTCGAACTCCCGCAGCAGCACGAAGCTGCGATCAACTGCGTGGGGGGAGTCCCAGGTGCGGAGATTCCCCCACAGCCCGACTTGTTCTCCGGCACAGGAGCCCACTCCGCATATCTGCCATTTGCTTTACCCCTAGCAGGTGCCCACTCCACCAGGAGCTTGGTGCCACTTTTTTATGTCCGTAGCGGGTTCCCACCCCGCCAGGGACCTTGTATTTAAACTGGTGCCTACCCCGTATCATCGCCGCTGACCCAGGAATCCCCGGAAGTGCTGACTCTGACGTCACTAGCCCCCGTGCTGGGATTGGTCTCAGCCGCAGGCGTTGCCTCGCAACTGAGGGGCTCAACTGATGGCAGCCATTGCGAGCGGAGGCGGCGCCTCGGTCCCAGCACGCCTCCCGTACCCCGCCAAGCCTGCCCCAAGGGACCCGAGCAGCAAAAGGAGGCTGCTGATCCTGCAGACCGGCGGAGAAAGAATCAGAGTCCCCCGAGTGCCGACCGGTGAGTGAAGGAGGGCTGGGGGGGGGGGCTCCGCGAGTGTAACAGTGGTGCCGGTCCCAACCCGGCTCATGTCCTGAGCGGGCCCACCGTTGCGGGCCGCTCCAACGTGGGGGGGGGGGGGAAATATTGATTGAAGAAACCCCTGTGTGGGGCCATGAGACAAAGCAGCCCCGTTTGCCAGTGGGTCGCTCCTACAAGCCCATAATTGTTGGGAGGGCCACAGTGGCCCGTGACCTCGCCCGTGTTTTGCCCCACAGTTCTTATGGACCATAATTACCTGCAGAGCCCCGTGGGGCTCCAAACGCTCGCTAATTTATCTCCCGAGCCCCGGGAGGCTCCCACAGTTGGCACATTTGGTTTGGGGGCCACGAGGAGCCTGGGCCTCCCTTAAGCATCTCCAGCTGCCCAGCAAGTAGTGGGCAGCTGCACCGTGTAGATGCACCGTTCTTGGGGGGCAAGATTGAAGGTAGGAGTGAGACGCACTCCTTCGCCCCCATCCATTCACAGCTGCACAGCAAGTAGTGGGCAGCTGCCACATTTAGGCCCAGACTCTTGCGCACCTTTTTTGCTGCCTATGCAGCGCGCCCTGACTATTTGGACAGAGGGCATTAGAGCCCCATGGAAGGCCAGTTGGCATGGGGTCAGTAACTTCTGTGATTCTTGCGCAAGGTGATTGCCTACTGTGTTGGTGATAATTGCCTAATGTGATTTATGTGTAATGTATTTATGCATCCTACTTTATACCTCTAAATGTGTTTCATGACTAGGAGGTTGTTTTGCCTAGTATGGTTTATGCCAGTCAGTTTAGGTTTAACTGCGTGACCTATGCCTGGTGATTAGTCTTGCATAGTGTGTTCCTACCTTTTACAAGTGGTTACTGGTGGAGTTCTACAATTGTTATTTTGTGCTACAGTCATTCTATGTTCTACATTTACTATTTCACCTAAGTGCTGATTCTGACAGTGGCCCACGTGGCCCTGTCTTGTGTAAATAATCCCCTGTAAATACTGCCAGTGCCAGTTGGCAGAGTGTAATATGTGATTATGATCTAATGTGTTTATGGTAATACCAAGTCTATTTTTATATATAACCTAGTGTGGAGTCCCTTTTTGTGGTGAGCTTAGTGTGTTGCTGCTGTGTTGTGTGTGATGCGCAAACGCTTTACAAATTGCCTCAGGGATAAGCCTTACTGCTCATGCCAAGCTACCAAGGGGGTGAGCAGGGGTTATCTTTGGCGTGTAACTCCCTTGCCCTGACTAGAGTGGTGGTCTCTGCCTGGCTTTGGCGCAAGCCTTAGCCAACCAGAGATCCCATTTCTAACAGGAGGTAAGGGTTTTTATGGTTCGGAGGTGGGCAGAGCTAAAGGGATGTAAGGGTTTTTAATGGTTATGGGGAAGGACGCAATTAAGTGTAGTAAGGAGTTTTTAGTATTCAGAGGTGGGTAGAGGTAAAGGGAGGGAAGGAGTTTTTAAGTTTCCAGGGCAGGTAGAGGCAAAGAGGTATTGAGTTTCTAGGGTTCAGAGGCAGGTGGAGGTAAACGGTGGTTATATGTTTTTACGGTTCAGGGGTGGATAGTGGTGAAGAGGCTTTAAGATTCAAGGGCAGTTGAGGTAGAGGTGAGTGTGTTTTAGCATTCTGGGGAAGGTAGCTGTATAGGGAGGTAAGTATTTTTTTAATTGAGAGGGAGGTAGAGTTAAAGGGAGGCAAGAGGGTTTTAGGGTTGGATATAAGTAAAAGGGGATAAGGACTTTTAAAAATCAGCCTTTGGTAGAGGTAAAGGGAGCTAATGGAATTTTACAGTTCCGAGACAAGTAGAGGTAAATGGCGATAACAGGTTTTGGGGTTCAGGGCCCGAAAGAGGTAAATGAGGGTAAAGGGTCTAAAAGGTGGGTGGAGGTGGTTACCCCTAAACAGAAAAAGGAAAACAAACAGAAAAAAAAGAGTACATCAGAGTCGGCTGTGCTGGGGTTGTAACGAACTAGGTCTTTTAGGTCAACTACAGATGTCAATAGGGATCGCTTTAATTGCTGCCCCTGTCGGAGACAGGTGTTTTGGTCATAGCATTGCAGGCTCTTGATGCCTATTTCTCTACTACAATCAGCCTGATAACCTTCTCCACCTTTTTTGCAGGAATCCTTTCCAATAAAGTAAGACTTGAGTTATTCATATTGTAAGTTATCTATCATGGAATAATGGATTTCGATGATAACAGGGAGGAAATGATTGGCGATCTATTTGATAAGAAAGGTGGTAATGCTGTACAATCAGCTGTTAGTTTACCAAAAAATTATTGCGCAAGAAACAAATGTATGCATTTAGAGGCTCAAGAAACAAGAACTGGCCAAATGGTGGGATGGCGCCACCTTAAAAAAGTATGTTGAAAATAAGAGAATTCCACATGGACTACACATTTTAATATTACCCAATTATGAGGATCTTGACCCAGATCTATTAGAAGAATGGGAGGAGGGACTATATGTGGCCTCCTACAAGATGGACAAATTGATAAGGAATTCAGAACATACGGTCAGGAAAATCAGGGAAGAAATAACAAAATTAGAAAAGGAAATAAATGACAAATCTAAATGAAGCTATACAGAAAATAAGGCCATTCTGAAATAAGAGCTGGCGAATTCCCAGATATATCTGAAAGATAAAAAAAATAAAAAATCCAGAGAGATCACGTTGATTATGAAAAGGGTCGCATATCTACCTTTGCCAAAAAAATTAATGACATTAGCACAAAATCAGCATCATATCACCCCAATGAAGGGCGGAAGACTAAAGCACTCGCCCTGGCACATAAAAGGCAAATCTCCTTTGTAGGTATAATGGGCCGGTGTCAAACAGGGCCCGGTGAGCAATAGTCAGCATTTTGAATGTCAGGTGTGACTCAACTGGCAGGGCACGCAAGTGTGTCCGTACGCTGTCTCTGGGAGAAAGCCCCATAAGGAGTCTGACCGCCGAGTTCTGCACGACCTGCTATTTGACCCCGGACAGCCCACCAACAAGAGGGCATTGGCGTAGTCCAAACGGGACAGAATCAGCGCACGGACCACTGTTTCTCTGGAGATACTCGGCAAAAGGGGGAGAAACTTCCTCAAGCTCTTGAGTATGCCAAAACAAGTGCCGGCCAATTTTTTCACATGCGTCACAAAGTGCAGGTTTTGGTCGAACCAGACGCCTAGGTTTTTTTACTGCGCCGGTTCTATCCGAGGGAAACCCGGGGCCAAAGCCTCTCTCTGAAAACTGAAGGAAAGGCACCAAACAACAACACCTCCGACTTCCCTTCATTACTTTTACAAAGTACATTGAGTGTCATTAATTTGTCATCTAGAACATTGTGTGAACATGAAATGTCCGTTCTATGTAGGGCTTTACATTTTTGTCTCACTGAAAGACCTATTTTTGAGAATGTACACTTAGATTTGTTCAAGTTTGTATGTAAATTGAAATTAAAAAGTACTTTGCTGAACATCCATCTATGCAACACCCAGTACTTGATACCATTCGTGACTCGTAACTCTCTAGATCTGATTTGAATGTGACGCATCTAATTATGACATTGCATGATGAAGATAGCTCAGGAGATTTGGTACAATTTGCACGAGAACTAAATATATAGGAGGATGTCACAGTGGACCGTGGTTTGTGTAACAAATCCAAGTTTATACCACCAAACAGTGTAAGTGCTCCAGAGGACTTAGGGTGTCAAATATTGTATGAAGGACCTGCTCTCTAGTGAATGATCTAATCAGCAGAGCACGATAACATGGCTCCATATTTACATTATGCTAGAAACTGTAAGTGCCTTTGAGAAAGAGGGACTTTATGTACTTATTGTTTCCCATGTCTAATGCACGTAATTTACTGATTTCTCTTGCAGTTTTTCTGACTTAAATGTATATAATGATCCTCCAAATAGTACCGACAATTTGGCACTCTATTATGTAACAAATGTTTGGGTTCTTTAAAACATCAATATTAACTTATTTGTATCAATTGCCTACAAATTTCATTGGTAAAAATATGGTGAGACTTCTATTTTAATATTCTTACAGATATATCTTCAAAACAATTGCCTTTCCATTAGAAGGCACAACAAGAAGAACATGCGAGAATACAATTTTGCATGTTAAGGTTATGATAGTACATCATGGGTATTATAAAACGTTCACACTATTGATAGATATTATGAATTGTACAGCACATATTAAGTCCTCTCGCCAATTCATATTTTTGGGTATTTTCTGATTAGGAACCATGGTTTATTGGTTAGCACTGTTAATTAGACTAATAAGGAATGATTGTACAAAATAATGTGATTAAAAACACACGGGCTTGTTTCTCTCCCAGTGTAAATATGTGTACAGTGTATGTAAGTAATTGTTAGACATTCTTAACACAGATTTTGAATGGACCAAATTATTATAACAAAGTAACTAATGGACTTCGTGAACTTAGATGGATATACTATGCTATATCTGGTTCTTTGTATGGTGTGTATATATGTGTTTTTTAAATGTTGTACATTTTGTAAATAAGTATATGTTTTGTATATAATTTGTAGCCCTGAAGAAGTTCCAGATGGACGAAAAGCATTGGCTACCAATCGCATGTTGTGCTTTTAACCCCTTTGGTGCGCATGACGCCCCCGGCCGTCATACATCAAGGAGGGCGTGTTCGGAGGGCGTGTTCGGAGGACGGCCGGGGGCCGTCTGAATCCCGCCCACTATTTAAATCGCCTGCACCGGCTGAAAATGTGTGCAGCACCAAAGGGGCTAAGAAAAAGTGATGAAAAAAGAAGATATTTTTTCGAAAGAAGAAACGACTTTTACATTGGTTGTCTGAGTAGGTTGTCTAAATTGATTGCTTCTTTATTCATATTTATGAACTGTGGACTACAAATTCTGTCACATGTATCATTGGCCTGGAAGTTGAATGACGAACCACTGTGTGTCCTATTCTTTAAAGCTCTGTTCACCTCACCTGTTTCAACCTTGTGCACTTCTACAGGTGTCTCCTCCTATGGATTGACAAATAATCTGTGCACTCCCTTGGGTGATCGCAGTGCACACATTTACACAACACACAGCATCCTCGAAGAATTTACATTTAAACACGGGCGGAACGGTGGCATACCTAACGTACTTATAGCACACTCGCAGCATTGGTAAGAACCCAAATTTTACACAATTTAGACTACCAGAATTTTTTCATTTGTTCTTGGATAAATGGAGGTATTAATCCGTACCGATAAATGTATTTCTTAAAGTGATTGACATTATGAGGAATATGATGCTCACATATACACATGGGGGCATCATCATGCATTGTAAAAATCGTGTTAATGTGATTGACATTCCCAAGTATATGATGTTTATATATTGTTTTTAGCCCACTGAAATATTTCAAGAATTATAATTTTTTTTAGGCATGTTTCAGGCTATGAGTCACATGTATAGAAGCGCAGTGTTTAATTGCCTTGTAGAAGCGGACATGAACAAAATGATGTGCAAGTACTTCAGAGTGGAAACGCATTTCCAGTTCAGTTCCATTCACAATACCTGTGACTTTAGGTGTGACTTTAGTTCATAATAACTGCATTAATTTAAACATTGTTTTGCTATCCTTAACCAAATGGAGTCTTATACAATGAATGCCTAGTGAGATGAAAGTGGTATGCCAATTTGAAAGTGATGGGTATTAATGACATTTAGGGCAATATTTGAGCGGATTCCAATTGATTTTTAAGTCAAGCATGCTCCTGAACAAAACTTAAGGTGACATTGATATTTCTATTTGATCTGTAAATGTTTAGGCAACAACCAGGTTACTGAACCATACATGAATAATTGTTTTCTTTCGTTCTGCAGTATAAATTTACCTCCTGATGTGGACAATTGTGGCCGGAACACATTGAGGATTTGATAAGAATTTAATGAGGATTAATGGATGAGGACTTAATGGATTGTTTAAATGTAATTTCCCATGACTCTGGTAAACGTTTTACCTTCGATTATTTGCCCTCCACTGGACAATCACAATCAGCACTGCAGCGCGGGTCACTACCTAGAGAAGAAAGTGGAAGTGGGCTGATTGATGCTTTTCAGGGCTTTCTCATTGCCTTACATGTCTGACTTGAAGGTTGCAGATGGACAGTGCTCAGAAATGACTGTGGCACTAGATCATCTGGATCGGCCAGCCAGTGTGTGGCATATGAAGATTACAGTCCTCGTCAATAGCTATCCAACTCACATAGGAAATAAAACCTAAGTAGCTTGAGAATCGGTCTGTGTTATATGAAGTTTAAAAGCATATCTTCCATATATCAGACAACAGACCCACCATCAAAGTCTTCTAAAATGTTGTGAAATCTTCGGTCAGCACATGGCTAAAAATCACAGACGCACAGATGGACTGGCTTCTGCAGTGTGGCCAAAATTCTTTTGATTATGCTTGGTCACGTGACTTGTGGCACGGGTGAAGGCATGACTTTATGGTGCAGAAGGGACAGCCTTCCTGGGGAGGGACTATCCTAAACACATGTCATCATGGCTTTAACACAGTCTTACTTTTACGCCTCAGTGGTGGCAGTGCCATACTTGCTGGCACCTAGATTACACAGTGGCCTGTCAAAAAACATTCTACATGCTGCCATGTCAAAAAGCATTCTACATGATACCATCCCCGCCCTCCTGTAACATCATACTTATTTTTGACTATCAAACTACAAACAAGGAAATCTATCACACATATGGATTGGTGTGTTTATGAATCTATTTTCACCAAGAATACACCTACTCAAAGATTTGAATGATAATGGTATCTCTAGGTGGAGTACACGACCTGATGTCCTTGCAATATGTCCTCATTGACTCAACCCAAAACATTGTGTGGGAGTCCTCCCAAACTTGCAATTCAGATGACTACTAAATCTGTGAGTTTGGTCTGTCCATGCACACCATAACCTATGTGTACTGCCACAGGTTGTGGAGCAAGATTGAGACAGCGTGCACAGTTAAGATTGATATGGATGGGCTGAGCAAGGTATTATTGTGCAACACACAGTAGACCAGGATCGTCTTACACACCACATCTGGGGTGTACAGTAGCACACCACAGGAGCAATCAAGACTTCTAAAGTCTGAATTCAGGAGACCAAAAGGGCATTGTATGATTAGCGAAGGAAAGATTGCATATATAGAATCAGCTCTGTGTAGGGGGAAAAAGTAAGTCACTGAACAATCATGGAGTCATACTCATATGTTAATGTGTTATCCTGGAGTAGGTTATGTATAGGAATGGGTACTTGCCAGCATGAATGAGCAAATGAAAATATACTTATTAAGTGCACTGATACCTCAAAAAGAAGTGTCTTTGCACTGCCAATCCAACCTGAAAAGAGTCAAAGACATAATGGGGAAAAAACTACAAAATTGCCATGTTAAACAAAAAGGTCTATAGTAGTTTCCTAAAACTATAGTGATTGGACTATGAATGGAGAGGCATGGACAAAGCTTTCCATGGTTTAGACGTCACACAGAGTGGGCTCTGATACTATTTTTTTGTATTTGGGGACTAAAATCAGACGCTGTGAGTTAGAGTACAGGGTACATGTGGAGAGGTGCCATGAACATTTGGGAGGACATGTAGGTGTCAGGTTCGGCTTTGTACAACGCTTTCTGACAGGGACCTAATGCTTTAAAAAGACTTCTAAAAGCAATGGGCAGCAGTGAAGTGAGGTAAAATGGTAGAAAAAAAAGAATAGATTAGAATGCTACCATGAACAATTGCTTGTGTTTATACTTATTGCAAGCATTCTTCCCATCAACGTTTGTTTGATGTATTTGGAATTGAAACCGGCTAAACCCCGCTAGTGTGGCCACATCCCTTAGGTACCTTCAGGCCTCATTCCATGCATCATCGTTCAGTCTTCCCAGCTCTTGTTCCCATTTGTCCCACAATGTATCCAGCTGTGGGGGCGGTTGTTAAGACGGGGGGGGGGTATAGTTGTGAGACTGACAGTGCAAGAACAGAAGGGCCTACTTCATGTTACTCTTCTGTCCTCACCCCTCGGTGCGAATCTAATACTTTCCTTAGCCAGAATGCTCTATGAATTGTAACCTTACTACTGACATGCTGTACATAATTCACTGTCAGAATTTCATAAACCTGCTTAAGTGAATGTGTATATTTAGAAACCTACATGAACAATGATTCATTTAATTAACATTTTTATTTGATTTATATTTTTTATCTGATATGTAACAATAAAAATAATATAAAAACATTTTTAAAGAAACTTGAGCGCAGGAGACACAGATCAAAAGTACACAGTACCAGAGTTCCCAGAGATCACTTGGCAAAGTAACAGAGGTGTGGCCTACACATTGTCTTCGACATAGAGAAGGACACAGCTTCCACCAGTGGCATTATGGGGACACAGTCCAAGGCACTCATGAAGATTACAGCTGACACAAGAGTTTATTTTTTACTTTTTGTTTTTCCGACCTGTGTACACAAGTTGATCATCAAGTATCATAGTACGTTGTGGATCAAAAATATTAAAAGAGGGTGTGCAAGAAAATCCTCCTCCACTTAGTCCCTCAACATGTCAACTCCCTCCTTTGCTGTAAGGCTAACTAGAAGACTCTTTGAAGGACAAAAAAACAAACTTATTTAGCTAATTGATACATTTGGTCTAGAGTTATATACCATACCGAAAATCAGAAAATGCATTTTATTTGATTGTTTTAGGCTGTTGTGACCAAATACCTAAGAACTGAATTTGCCTCGGTGGTGCTGGTACCTTTTTTACATTTTAGCTCAAAGGGCTATTTGTAATGTGCTGTATTTTTGGGCAAAGCTAACAAGAGCTTTTGAAAGCTGGGCCATTTGCTTGATTCCCAAGAGGTTCTGGATGGGGGGTGCTGTGGCAAGCAATTTCATATCTTTGGTAGCATGCAGGCTACGAATAATCTGCAACAAAATGAAATTGGTCACGGCCATTTTGTATGTGTGGTGGCTTCGCCACCACTACATTGTAAGTGCTTACATGGAGGAAACACATATCTGCAGAATATTCTGCATACATACAACTGAATGCACCTCATGTTGCTTGAACGTGAAAGGTAACTCTCCCTTTAAAACCTAAACCAGGAGGTATTTAGATCTACCGTACCTACCCATTAAAACTCCGCGGATATATACGGTAAGTCACCTGCATTTCACTATTGATATCTAGGCTTATACACTGGATTTTGATCCTTTCAAAAAGGGGACCACTTCACAAATACTGAATGAGCTTCATGGGTGCAACCCTGTTGTGGCATGGTCAGTTTGGAATGGGCATGCGTACCTGTCTGAACACCCTGAGACAAGCACTACATTACTAAGACGCCCCACAGCCCTATCCCTGTGACCTGGCACAGTATTAAAGCACTGGTCGAGACAAAGGCCAATGACTACTTTCTTGTGTCCTGCGCTCAATGAGCCCCTGATTGACTTCAGTTTTCCAGTGCAGCCAACTGGTCACTTTTTAAAAGTATAAAAATGTACAATTAAAACAATATAAAAAGCATTATAAAAACATTATCTAAGGGGAAAATGTATTAATTGAACTGTTTTTGGCAAGTCCTTGATAGGCCAGTCTGTTGTGCTTTACTACCACTGGTGGACAGAACGGACAATTCTGAACATGACGAGCCTGATACGTGTAAATGATACACACATTTGTCATGGGTCAGGATGTTGCTTTGCGTGTTATTCCCAACTCCTGTTTTGTTCCTTCTTCATGGTAACAGAGTGCATTAAAACATCCAGATACATTCCAAACTCAGTCTCAGTATGTGCTTCCACTTCCATCTTGTAAGGTCTACAAGCATTTCAGTGTATCCAACCAGAGAGGCACTGATTGCACGGCTAGATGCAAGGGCTAGAGCCCACCCATAAAAATACAGAGGAAGTCTAAAGCTGGGGCAAAACCCTTCTGGCTACATGGAAAAGCTAATAAAATAAAGCTCATGTGGTAGAGAAAACATTAAACAGTCACATTTAAATGTGGTTATACATAAATGTCCTAAATGATTTTACCCTTCTCAGCCCGCTCCTCACCAAGTAAAATTAAATAGTGCACATCTTCATCCAAGAACCCGTGATTCGAGAAAAAAAACTGCACTGAGTGCTTGAAATTTCCCATCAAATCTCAGAGAATTAGATGCAGTTTTTTTTGTATAATCTCAAAGAATGTTTAAGAGACTCTTGTTTTCTGGGTGAACGACAGACACCAGGATGCGTTTCTGGGCACCTTTGTACAGTCAACCACTGGTAAAAACAAAGTGCCAAATGCGTTTTGTATGAATTGTAAAAGATTGTGCAGCCTTTGCGCTACGTTCCCCTGGATGAGGCACTGTAGGAGGAGGAAGATGGACTCGAAGATCCAAGACCTTGCGTTGCAGAATTGCAGTGATGAGAAGGTGTCCGCAAGTCAATGGGACCTTTGTCATGATTGGACGAAGCCAGATGGCGACTGTGGATTTTGTGTTTGAAATCAGCAGGCCTGGCGTGTTCGTCTGAAGTGAAAGCAGAGGGTGACATGGACTGGAATACATCCACTGGAGAGGAAGGGAAGTCTAGAGCACTTCCATCAGAAGAGGCGGGGCTGCCACAGCGTCCTTGTAAGTTCCGAATGCACTTCTTCTTCCGCCTAAGAACAGTCAAGAGAGTTATCTGTAAACAAAGGGTGAATGAATCATTTCACAGATTAAAAGCATGAAACCATTCTATCATTCAGTGCAAAAAAAGTAAGCAAGCAAGAAAGCCCCCAAAGGATGCAACACCACCATACAGAAACCAAATAATAAAAACCCACTAGGCGCCACCTTATCAGCAAGCATTCACATATGCATGGTACCTGTTCTAATCTCATACGCAGACAACAGAGACATGAAAGCAAACAGGGTTCAGTGCATGTGTACCACCAGGTCTAATAAAAATGGATGAAAAACACTTCTGCCACAACTGCCGAAGAGCAATGTTTAAAGATGTCCCCGTTAAGATCCATCCCTCTGTGACTAAAGCAGTAGAAAAGATACATTCCTCAAGGCAAACTGCTCTCCACAGAGACCGATTTCAATTTTTGTGTGCTTCAAGCCCTGATTGTAGGCAAAAGCAGAGATGGGGACATGAGTGTTGCAAAAAGCAAACACCCACTGTACAGCATTAAGAACCCAAAGCACAAACACAGGCTTGAGAGGTGTCTTAATTAAAAGAGGCAAGAGTCACTGGCAAGGCCAGGGAATGAGCGCCCTGAATTAGATATTCTGGAAATGGCGTACGCCAAGATTCAGCGCACTCCCACCCTTTCTGTACAGGTGTCGTAATGAGTTTGGCGAGAATCACTGCACCCCGGTTTCCTTGCCTCTGACTGACTTGGCAAGTCAAAGCAGATTAAATTTATTAGCGGATAGGTCTGAATAAAAGGCAAAAACATGGAATTCGATGTGTTAAGCACCGATCATCCCCTCATCACTTCCACGTCCGAATCCTTCCTTAAAATGAGTAAATGTGTTCCATGTATCCCTCTAATCACAGTTTAACTCGGGGTAATGGTGTGTACCCGGTGGTAAAAACCGCAGCCTTTTCAGACCTACTTGGAAGCAGGGCTCTAGAAGGTTTTCAGATGTACAAACAAGTGCTAGAGACTAATACCTGTACTATGGTTTTCCATGGAATATATACCCCGACTAGACGCCATTCTCCATGAAGCTGCACAGTGGAAACACTGGTAGCCTCAACTCGATGAGGGTCCTTTGGGATGATCCTTAAGTGTTGAAAAATGTTGATTTAAACCCTCACAGGATTTACATATAATTTTGTGTTCCCTGTTAGCACAATGAAAAAGTGATAGTAGCTTGCACTCATGTAAGATTCATAGGAATTTAGCAGCAGGAGGTTGGCTCTATTGTGAAAGCTGAGAGGTAAACAGGTGTTCCACCGTATGTTGTCCTTGTTGGGGGTTCATAGTGTTTTTTGTAAGTTTCTAGGTGGTGTTTCCATAGCAATGTCCAAGCCTGGGGTGGTAATGGAACACTTTACACAGCAATAGTATTTCAAGACATAGGCATGGCTACATGGCAAAAGGGGTAGGACGTTTATCCAACCCTGGGGAAGTTGGACTCTCCATAGGAATGGTAGGGTGGTATGACCCAAGGTTGGGGAAGTCAAGAAGAGTAAGATTATGGTTAGAACTTAGAGGAGTTTTCAAATTTTCCTGACTGTAAGCTGGGACGGAAACAGTGCGGTAGTGCGGTGGGGCGTTCAGGGCAGTAGGCCACCATGAAATTGTTGGCCCCTTTGATAATCTATGGGCACTTGGATGGCAATTCCTCCGGATTGTGTCCTTGCAGGGAAACATCAAATTAGATCATGAAGGTATACATATTACCTTGACCATTAGAGGCCTTGGACATATTGTTTTGAAAATGGTACTAATGTACACTTAATGAGTATGACATGTATACCTTCACAGTACAAGCTTCATTTAAAATACTGCATATAAAATAAATAAATAAATAAAGGCACAGTCTGTCCTGCCTGATACCTTAGCATGAATATTAAAAGCCCTCAGCCCATACATTGGCCTTGAAAGTGTTAAAAATCAAAAGCACGAGTTCACTTCGCACATTTGGAATACCAATACATGTTTGCAACAGAAGCACATAGCTATTTCACGCTTGGTTTGCGCACAATTCGAAGTCCAAATCGCCCAGTAAGTACTCACCGAAGATAGATACCTAAACCTTCCTAAGCGATGTTCCAAATTATAAAACTTAACCCTTATGATCTATGTTAACATATTTAAAGAGAATTCATGCTGCAACTAAAGTTAATGAGATGAGGAAGTTACTAAAGGCATGGAACTGTTTATCCCTCACGTTTATAGGGAGAGCTAATATTATTAAAATGGCCATTCTGCCAAAATGTACGTTTCTTTTTAATGCCATCCCCTTGGAATTTAAATCACAGATATTAAGAAAGATTCAGAGTGAAATAAACACCTTCATCTGAGTTTCCAAAGGAGTCAGGATAGCATGGAAAATGTTAGGTGAAAAGAAAAACCGAGGGGGGGATAGCTAGCCCGGACCTTATGACATATTATAAAGCCTTTAACTTTAAAAATATTAGGATACTTTTTAAATCACAAACCGCATGTACTACCTATTGGAAAGCTGTAACCAACACTGATTTTTGTCTTTATAAGTTTGGCCATCCCAAGTATTTAAAAAAAATCAAAGTAAAAGTCCTAAAGTCAGCACACAAAGTATGGTATGAAATAAGGAAATCCTGGAAACATCTGTACTACAGCGAGCAAGCCCCAATTTGGAACTCCCCGGGCACTCCATAATGCATGAAAGACTACCTTGCAGATTCCTTAAAAAATGCTGGGATACAGAGATGGGGGAGCTGATAGAACATGGTAACCTAATAAGCTGGGCAACATTACTGGAGAGGACCAACGCAACTATTTCAAGGTTTAAATACGATTAGTTGGCAAGTTGGTGTAAGGAACAAGAGAAAATCCCAGACAATATGGAAGGAATAGAGGAGGAAATGCTAAAAGACCCAGCTCCAAAAGAAGTCTGCAAATGGTACTGATACTTGACCGAAAGGAATGAAGCAGACTTCAACACACCAGACGATAATTGGAAGAAGATCTTCCCGGCTCAAGACTTCCAACAGCAATGGCAAGTATCCTGCACTCTTTTATGGTTTATTAATGTTTCTGCACCACTCAGGAGAAATCATCGCTTTACCCTACACAGATCCTATTGGACGCCTGAGAAGCTATCTAAAATAATCAGGTGACAAGAAAATGCCCCAAGTGCAGTGAAATAAAGGCAAATGATATCCACATGTTTCACCAATGTGCACACCTTGACATCTATTGGAAGGAGATTGGTAAGATAACTAATAAAGCACTAAACGCGAATATGAAGGTAAGCACTTTTAACGTTATCTTTGGTATCTTAGAGGGTAATGATCAGGATGTTGTTCTAAATAAGAATCAGAAATGCCTCTTATTCACCCTGATGTTATTAGCTAGACGTGAAATATGTAGACATTGGATTCTCCCATCTCCTCCTAAGATAGGTGACTATAAGTTTAGGAGCTTAGACACACTCAGAGAGGTAAGCAAACGAACAGGAAATTGGTACTTATGGGACAAAAATATGGCATAGGATAGGAAGGGTTGCCCAATGATTTTACCAATTCGCGATTATGTGACTCCAAAAGGATCCATCAGAGTGGCCTCGAGGTGTTGGATTCAAAAGAATTCGCTGACAGTTTTAGACATGGTTTTGCCTCTTTTACCTTGGGCGGTTCACTTTTACAAGAGGAGACCTGGCGCGCTAAAAACTACAAGATCGCACAAATGAGGACAAAAAAAAAAGAAATCAAAAGCACGAGTTCACTTCGCACATTTGGAATACCAATACATGTTATCCAACAGAAGCACATAGCTATTTCTCGCTTGGTTTGCGCACAATTCGAAGTCCAAATCGCCCAGTAAGTACTCACCGAAGATAGATACCTAAACCTTCCTAGGCTATGTTCCAAATTATAAAACTTAACCCTTAAGATCTAGGTTTACATATTTAAAGAGAATTCATGTTGCAACTATTCAGAGAGGGGAAGCACAGACATACGTCTTAGGAAGGAGGTGTGTCATGCCATTTTCTCATCTGCAGGCAGTATGACGCACCCTTCAGCAATGGGTGCATGAAGAAATCAAACAGTTTATTTTCTGTTATCAATGAAAAACATGCACCAGAGTGTTCCTATTGGTCCCAATTGATTCAGAATATTTTGTAAAGAGTCAATTCCACCTGCTGAATATTAGTGGCTGTTAAGGTGGTTGAACCTCAAATTATGTTGCCCCATGCACGACCAGCACCACAACCACCGTCTGCATCACTAGCATTTTTGTATTTTATTTCCTGTTTCAAGTCTATTTACCAAGAAACATCACGCTCCTTGATATCAGCTTTGCCCATACATTTTGTTTAACAAGGTACCCCTTGACTGAAATTGCTATTAACACAGCTGATGTTCCATGACCAGAAGCCACCTAGAAGACCGTACTCTACCACACGCACCACTGGTCGCATGGCATAGTTCTTCTTTCTCTACATGCCCCCCTTCACTGATGGTCTGAAAAATATATTTTGTTTCGGGGGGAACACAAAAAAACCAAGTATAAATGTAGAAAATAAAACTTACCTGCTCCGGCGACCGCCGCCTTGCTCCAGGTCCTCGCATTCTTGTCAGGAGCCTGATGCACACTGCAAAGGCTCGAAGCTCACAATCCCAGCACTGCTCACATGGTGGGATTGGTCTGAGCGCCTCAGTTCGGTGCTCAGACAGACTGGGGGCTTATGTTTTTTTCTTCACTTAGCTGCAGGGCTCGAGTCTAGGTACCACGCGGGTGAACGGCGTCCCCCCACTTATTTTACCCGGTGGACGCCGTCCCCCCCTGCCAAACAGCTGGACTTCACTCTTTGGCCTCTCTGGGACGAGATCAGAGCTCACAGCACGCTGCTCACGCGCTGACTTCTCAGATGCAATCGCATCTAAAGGGTGAGCGAGGGGAGGCAATGAGCCTGATCGTGCAAGCCATCTTTCGTGACGTCACTTCCTGACGTGATGTCACTTCCGGTGATAGCCTCCCCCCACTACTTTTTTTATGACTTGTGCCCTGCTTAGCTGTACAACACAGCTCGGTTAAGAAAGGCAAAGTACCATGATGGTCTGGCCGGCCCCAGAGGGCCGGCCAAACCATCATGTTCACTTGGCAGTGCCCATCACTTCCCCCTCCTCCCTGGTGCAGCAGAGTCAGTATGGGATTGCCACACCCTTCCCTCGGCTCGCAGCCTGCGGGGCTAAAAATAAAATGATAATACAAACGTTTTATCATTTTCTGGGGGCCTTTGCGCCTCTGCTGGCTCTCAGCTGGGCGGGGTGTGGGGGGGAGGATCAGCTGGGCGGGGTGTGGGGGGGAGGATCTGTTTCTGTTGCTCTGTTTTAACCACCTATGAGTTTCCAACTTCAGACGGTCTGTGGACACACTGGTTTCTCTGAAAAGTGTGCTTTTCATCTGGAAGTTATTTATTTTCCTTTGCATCCTTCTACTAAGTTTGGCGAATAGTTCCCCAACTCTATGGTCTTTCATGTTGAGGGACTTTATTTTTCTGCTACTTGACACTGGGGTTTATTCATCACTGATTTAACAAGGGTTACATTGCCATCACCATTCAGTATTGACATTTCATTTATATAGCGCTTGCTACTCCTGACGAGGTGCTGAAGCCCTTTCACAGTTTTGTCACTCCTTACAACTTCTATCCCACTGCTATTATTCTAGGTCCTTAATCAGGCTACTTTCTTCTTTAACACTTTCTACTTCCTTTAAGACCCATAAATCGCACCAACTTGCAAGAGAAGCCATTTCTTTTGTCATCCAAAATATTCATTTTAAATTAAGATCTGGGGAGGGCAACCCCGCTATTTAAGAGCGTGTTGCACATAGTTCCCAGTGGAAAGCTTGACCAGACCGGGGGAGCTCCTGCAGACTTGAGCAACAGTGTCCGATTGATCAGAGGCAGGCCAGGCATAGGATACTGTTAGAGGCAAGCCCCCAAAGTGGTCAGCCAGCACTCTTCTCTTGTCTAGGCTGGAGTTCTCAAGTCTAGGCCACTGGGTAGAACAGTGCGAGGACGTCAGTGCACTGGCTTGAGGGCGGTCACTGTGAATGGTGAACATTAATATGCTTGGTTACTCCCATTGCCCCCGTGATCTACGAAAGGTACTTTAAGATCCGGAGGTGTGTGGTAAACCACAGCAAGGGAACAGAGCTAAGGAGGATCCTGCCTAAGAAAGGCAGCATGGGATACCTGCATCCGAACACTGACTTGTGCCCTTACCTATGCCCTTGCTAGTACAACCCAGACCCACATACGCAATTCTCAAGCTAGGCAAGGACAAATCTCTGATAAAAGACCTACATTAAATCAAGACACTCCAAGTCAGCCTCTGATAAGGCCACATTGTATAAAAAAGCATTTGATTCCTGAAAAGCAGTCATTTTGCTACCCCTTATCAATGCTTCGGTCAATTGATCTGCTGTGGACAGGCACATAGGTTGAGTTCTGGAACAGAAATGTAATTTCTTTTGGAAATTACTGGGATATTTGAGAATAGATCAGATTTGCAGTATGCTCAGTAGCCACTACCAGAAACAAAAACAGCAAATGCAATTTCTCCCCACTAACAATCACTAAGAAAATTCTCCTGCATGGAACTATTATCTGTAAGAGTGTTTTAGCTTAAAGCCATTTTCATTACATGTCAAATCCAGCTCAAGGCTAGGCTCATTCTTTACTCCTATCCATTAGACTGTCTCTCCCAATGTCTTATTCAACGCAGACCGAGCCCCTGGGAATCCCTGGAATCCAGCTCTACCAGTGGGGATAGGGGACATCCCTGTGGCACACTGTCGTCTATCCACTCCCATTGAACTGGACCATATAGGTTGTTGCCTCCATATTGCCCGCTGCAGGGGTTTCCTTACGCAGGATCGCAGTGAAGTTACTTATCTTCAGTAACCCTCTTTCTGGTAGAGATTATGTAACTGCAGATTCCTCCCCTTTTGAATATTCTGTAGGTGTCAGACTGAATCCAGAAACTATTAAGCAGTACCTCTGCTCTACACGGACAACGTTCTGCTACAGAAATGACATGTGGGACGAATATAGTTGTAACTCCCACGAGCTAACGTAAGTTGCTTTTGAGAATGTCTGTGCCCCCAGACGCAGAGCCCCACCAGCATATTGGGTTTAACCAGTGTGCTGATTCCTAGACTTGGGATTTTACAAATGGGTAGAGACCAATTCACACAGAATGGAGAGGATGGAAGGGTCGGTGAGAAATCTGCATTTGGATAGAATTTCTGCCAGAAACAGCGTTACTGAAGGTAAGCAAATTGTTCTTCTGATGGAGGCTTTAAACAGCAGATTTCTCACCATTTGAATAGATGCCAAAGCAGTAATTATTAGGAGGTGGGTATGTGAATTGGCTCAAACTAAGATGTTGTGTAGGACCGAATGACAAAATGCCTTTCCCAACAAACCTGACTGTCCAGGCAGTAGTGCTTTGTGAAAGTACAGAGATGCTCACGTAGCCGTAAAGCAGATGTCCAGGACTGGAACCCCGCAAGCCACCACAGTGATAGCAGCTTTGGGCCTGGAGGAATGGACTTGCAGACCTTCTGGAGGCTACTTTTTGACCAACGCAAAGCAGATCTTGAAACAGAGCACAATCCATAGGGAGATGGTACTCCTCTGCACAGCCTTGCCTTTTTATCCCCAGTAAACCCCACAAATAGTTGATAGTCCACCTGGTTATTATTGGCACGATCTAGGTAGAAACTGAACGCTCTTTTGGGGTTCAAGCAATGGAGTCACTCCTCCTCCTTAAAGGAATGAGGTGGAGCATAGAATGCCAGCAGGGTGATGGTTTGACTGACGTGGAATTGCATCAATTTGTGCTGCACCAAACAAATTTATCCCAACGACAGTGTATACAGATTTTGTTGAGGAATGCCAGACTGCAAAGATGAGATCCACCACCTCCAGAGGAAGGTCAAAGGAGTTCAGCTGTTGTCGTCCGACTCCATGCACGAAGGTGGAGATTGCAAAGGCCCGGGTGTAGAACCCTTGCCTGTTGTTTAAACAGTAGGTTCTCCTGGACGGGTAGCCTGCTCAGAAGACAGATGCTCGGGGCTATAGGTTTTGGATAACACACTCCATGCCCAAATTGGGGTTACTAGAATGACTTGGGCCAGTTGTTCCTGATCTTCAGACCTCTGGGTTGGAGAAGGCATACAAGAGTCCCAAATTCCCCTCTAAGCAGAAAGCATCCCCTAGTGACAGGCCCCTTAGAAAATCCAATGCACAGAACTGCTGACATTGTGCGTTCATGTCGGTGCCCAATAAATCGAGTCAAGTTTCTCCCCTTTCACAGAAGAGACCTTGCGCAACCTCCAGGTGAAACTTCCATGCTGCAAGGTGTTGACTGCTGAGCTCATCTGTCCTAGCATTCAAAGATATTGCCAGATGGTTCATCAGGAAGATCCCTTGATGAGTCCGCAATTTTCAGAGGCGTTGTGCTTCTTGACACAGGGCCCAGGACCACATATCATCTTGCTTGTTGCAATAGCACATGGCGATGTTGTTGCCTGTAAGCACCTGCACCCTCCCTTTGATGGACTAAAGGAGCTCTTTCAATGGCAAGCAGATGACCCTCTGCTCCAGGAGTATGATTGTGAGCCGAGCCTCAGTCAGAGACCAGAAACCTCTGCTCTTCACCTCTCCCAAATGAGCACGCCAGCCCAGGAGTGATGCATCAGCCACCGCTGTCCAGTCTTGATGGGATAGGGAGAGGGATCTGCTGTTAACCCAAGCACGGTGCAGTAACCACCACTGTAGATCTTTGGCAGTCTTGTGGTCAGAGAGGTCCCCTTGATGATGGGCACACTCCAGAGCATGCATATGCCACCTAGCATGCTTGACCAGCAATATGCAAGAGGCCAAAATTCCCAGTAGCCTCAGTCAACCTCAATGAAATCAGAGGCTAAAAGCTCAGGATCAAAGCCTGAATGTCCTGAACTCTCCTTTCCAGGGGAAGGGCACGAATTTAAACCATTTCCAGAGAATGACTTTGATGAAGGGGAATGTCTGAGAAGGAGTCAGATGTGACTTCGGCATGTTGTTAGCGAACCCCCCCAAATAGGACAGGAGGTTCGCTGTACTCTGGAAGTGGTAGACAACTGCCTGGGGCGACCCCACCTTCAATAGCCAATCGTCGAGGTTGAACCCCTGACCTTTGGAGGTGTGCTTCTACAACCACCATAACCTTTGTGAACACCCGAGGGGCACTGGTGAGACCAAATGGGAGGACAGCTTACTGAAAATTCTCCATTCCCACCATGAACCACAACGAGGTACTGCGATGGACCTGGAGGGCAGGTATATGGAAATACGTGTTCTGCAGGTTCAATGCTACCATCCATTCTCCAGGGTTGATGGCAGCAAAACCTGGGCAAGTGTGAGCATCTTTAATTTTTCCTTCCAGAGGTGGGAGATGAAAAAATGTGGGACTACAATAAGGCAACGACCTCTGTCATTCTTGGGCACCAGAAAGTAGCAGGGATAGCAATCGCAACCTACTTCTTTCATGGACACCCTCTTGATAGCCCCCGTGGCCAAGAAAGTTGGTCCTCCGTCAGTTGGTCTGGGGTGCGATGGTAGGTGTAGGAGAGTGGTAATGAAAGGTAAAGAGTACCACTCCCAGATTTTCTGTAGGACCCACCTGTCCTACTTAATGTTCTGCCAACCCAGCAAGAATCACTAGATCCTGTCTCCAAACAGGTGGCTGCGTGACGCTAATGGTAAGCTTGAGGGGTTTGGCAGGTGGATGCGTAAGGGGTGGGGGACAGTAGATACTGCAGCACGTTGGCCCTGACAGCGGGCCAATAGGCCCTGGGGCCGTAAAACTGCTGTGCACCTTGCTATGGCTGAATTGGCTGTCTGTATAGGGTACCTCTGCTGAGGCTGTGAAGGAACAGTAGGGCTGATGTTGCTAGGCAGATAAGCCTAATGAGTGTGCAGTAACCTTACATTTCTTGAACTGATCTGGAGCAAAATTAGCTTTCCCCGTAACAGGAAAGTTAAAGGGAATAGGATTTGACATCACCTGAGAAACAAGAGGACTGCATCCAGGTAAACAGCAACGCTGGTGTAGACGGCTCAGCCAATAGACTTGGCGGTGTCAAACCTACAATGAATTGTGAACTTGGCAGCATCATGCCCATCCTGCCGGCTTGGGCAAGGGCAGGTCGGAGGTCTTTTAGGACACCTGGAAAGACTTGCGCCACCGAATCCCACAGAGCATGGGAATAGCAGCCCAGGAGGCAGCTGGCATTCATAGACCTGAGGGCCAAGCTGGTGGAGGAGAATACCCTCATCCCAAAAGTCTCCATTAGTTTGGACTACCCATCAGTGGGGAGTAGTCTGGAAGATATTTGGGTCTGTCCAACTTGTAGACCCCTTCACCACCAAGCTCTCAGGGGAGGGATGCAGAAATATAAAATGCAGGGTCTGCCAGGGAAGGGCATGGTAGTGGCGTCTCACAATCTGGTGATTGACCAGGGCTCCAGACCGAAGTTTGGCTCCTAAAAGGGTAGGCGTAAGGGCCTCATTGTAGAGCAGTAGATGTCTGCCCTGGCTAAGCACCTCCATTAAGACACTGGCTGTGACCTCTAAGGTGGGGAGCTGAAGGTTAAGAATTTTGGTACCCTATGCATGACTATGGCATAAGAACATTCTACCACCTGGCATGGCCAGAGGGTGAGAGGTGGCCAGGCTCAGGAGAACTATCAAGACCAATTGCTTCTTGAAAGTCATCATAGCAATTTTGCTTCAGGATATGGCTGCCCATTCTCATCACCCGCTTCTTAATCATTATTCGAATGGGTGCCAAATAACAAATGTAGCGCATGTGTCCTTCCTTGTGTGGTGCCTCAAGAGAAGCAAAACTGGCCTTGGTCGAAGCTGGAACGCCACAAACTCAGACAGCACAATGGGCAACTCATTCCCAAGCAGTAATGGAGTTGGCATCGGCGCGGATGCTGCTGGACCCGGCGGGGCTGCGGAATCAAAATGGAATCTGGCGGAGGCCCCGTTTTGGATTCGGAGAATCTAACTGTTGCTGAGGGCAAGCTCCAAGATCACACAAAAGGGCTTTCAGATGGTGTGGGTAAACAGTCAATTTTAAGGCGATATAAATAAATATATTAAAGAAAAAAAGAATAATTCACTGTACATTGGAACTAAAAATACTCCCCTTCGTTATTCATACACTGCATAGCATATTTTCTGCAATTAATCAAAGCAGGAGCTGGTGTAGGTTTGCATATTCACTAGGGGAAAGCACTTATTAATAAAAAATGTCAAACACGAAGAACGATGTTAAAACGTAAGGTACTCCAAACTAGTCCAAAAGTGGAACACACGTTTGGTAGCTGCAGAACTACATTCGAGCAACCTCATCTCAAGAAGACGTCCCTTGCCCCATGTTACAAAAGGTAAGCTTCACAGCAAGGTATTCCCTCATGCTTAACAGATGTCCTCCTCCAAACACCACCTGAAGCATCTGCTGCATGCAATATTTTTCACTGAACGCTTTTTGAATGTTTAAATTAGAATGCAAAATTAAAGCGAGGTTTTCTTTTTCTCAAAGTAGCTGAAAAATGTCTCAGTAGTCTAGAATTCTACAACAGTGGAGTACAGGCATGAAGGAGAGAAGCACACAGCAATGCATACCTAAGCAAGAGGAGAGAAGGCAGCCACAAAAACTACGGGGACAGCGGTTAATTCCGGTTAGTTTGGAGACAGGTGCCCTCGTATTATCACTGGTGACGAGCATGCACGTAAGAGAGAGGCATTAACATATGCTGAGAAGCAAGTGGTGGAAGCAGACGGGAGAGTTTGTGATACACACCTGCATGGGCCGCACCAGTCCGTTTGTTGGCTGAGGCCAAAGCGAGCTCTGCATTTCTTAGGGGAGCCGGGCTCTGAACACAGAAGCATGCGTGGACGAGAGCAGGGGAGGCGAAGGCAGAGACACAAAAACAGAAGAAGGAAGAAAAGATGCAACACAAATTTAGCCACTTGAGAACAACAAAGAAACTTGCAAGCCGAAGTCAATGTCATCAGCAATGGGCAAATCCTATCTACAACTCTGAAATTAAAGAGTGGTTAGACACACCAAGAAAGAAACAAGGAAATAAATCTGAAACACCCAACAATCGCATGTATCTGGTTTCTTTACTTTGTGCACTCCGACATCACACCGGAGTATGCTCCACGCGACTTCATTATCTATTTGCGTAATGTTACGCAAAGTGTAAAAAGGCGGGGAACTTGAAATCCCTAGGGGTTTTCTGTAATGTATTGAACACATTTCCCAATATCCCAGAGTGACCTTGCATTTTATCCATGACCAACTAGGTTGGCGTCAAGGCAAAATATAACAAGAAGAAATATGAAAAAGAATAATTTAGGCTATTTTTAAAGAGAAAACAAGCAAATGATTACTCCATTCACTGGATGGATCTGTGCCTCTCAGCTTTCAAAGTTCAAGATGTAAAAAATATCTTCAGTAGGATGGTTTGGGGGAGCGACTAACTGCAGAGAACTTTTGCCTACAACTAATGCTACTTTGAGATTTAGTAACGTGACTGTAAGACCCGTTTTGAGGTGACTCCAGGGCGTCCTACGTACAGAGGTGTCACGATGAATCAATTCAGGGGACTCTGGGAGGTTAGTGTCTTTTTCAGTGCTGCTTGCCAGTTGGACGGATGCCCATGTCAAATGTTGCTACTGCCAAACAGCAGTATCAAAAAATAAAATGCACGGAAAGTATTCGCCTCACAGCACCGACTGTAGAGGCCCCTGGCCATTAACCTCTATGTGACATTAACTGGTGTGCAGCGTAATAATGGGACACTTTTACAAATTATTCTGTTTAATATCTTGGTATTGATGTTCAATCGTATTTCACAGTCTTCCTGAGCTTACCATTAGCACTGGAGCAAACTAAGTTTACCATCTTGGACCAAACAACTGACTTATGGGACTGTCAGGTCAGTAATCATCTCTGCGGTTATTGATTTGCAATCAGCGGTATCTGCAAATCAGCCGCCACATCCTGGCCTCCCATAGCCTATGAGGATTGGAGGGCGGAGAAGGAAGTAATCTAATCTAGCATGATATCAACCACGACAAAGTCATCGAAGCATCGTGAAGGGATCCCTGCAAGGGTTGACATATTTGTATCTTGTGACTGGAGGCAAGCAGGGGTCGTATTTTCTGTGAATTTCTATGCTTTTTTTTTTTACAACTCCTTCAGCCAAAGTAACAATGATCAATTCAAAGCGTTTGAGGAATAATCCTGATTAAAGTCCTGTAGTTCTATTTCAAGATACAGGATGTCTTGAGCAGTGTGGTAAATAAAGATATTGACAAACAGTTTCATGCCAAAACGTACTTCTTTCTGTTGAGACTTACAGCTGCACACAAAAGACGATCTACAAACGTCTCCCGCTGTACAGATGTAACAAGCCTTTTATCAATGAATGGCACCCAGCACATCTTGTGACAAGTATGTCCGAGCGGGTCAAGGAGGATCCCTGTCTTCGCAGTACTCATGAATGACTTCACAGGGTTAGTGACTAAATATAGCTAATAAACCTAGTAGAAAGCTATAAAAATAAGTATTCCTGACCCCTTGTTAAAAAAAATACATTTAAAAAAAATGAACCGATCATTTTATATTGGAAAGACTACACTATCGAATAGGCGCACACAGATTTTCAGTAGATCGTTTTGATGTACGTTGTGAGAAAAAAATGGGTAAGAAAAAAATGACAGTGGCACTAATTATGTTAGATTAATGCTTCATATATAATCAAAAGGTGTGTTCTGAGATCAACCTAGTCCTAAAACTGCAGAAAATGCAGAAAACAATGCTAAAACTTGGAAATAAAGCTACTCTAAGATGTTTTAAACAAAATGTTTTTCTTCCAAGCTATATTAATAATATAAGTGCATAGATTAGTCCTTTGGAATGAGAACAGAAAAGAGCCCACTACCTGTTGAACCAACAATTTCTACTGGGCCGCCACTACGAACTGTTGGTAAGATTAAATGACTGAAATCAGAAATATTCATTCTGACCCCCACAATGGGGACCATTGACTTGGTGCAGACTGGACATGACTTCTAAGACACCACCTGGTGGACAGTAAGTAGAGCTTGATGCCCTGCATGCTGGTTGGTCTGAATTAAAAAAACGTTGAGGACAGAGTCATCTATATTCCCAAACCCGTGTAACATGTGAACTCTTCGTTTTAAACTTATATTTAAATCTTCTGACAATCAAGTTGCTCCTTAAATTCAGATCTACTGCAACAGATTCACACAATCTACTTGAGCTCTACATTTCTGCTTAACAGATACCTCGGCCAACCAATTCCATCCAAAGTTATGGACTGGGTTGTATTGCTTTGTTGAGCATCCATCAAGGCTTTACAATATTACTTTCCATGTTTAACTAACCTCAAGTAAGTTTACACCTCATATGTTCTAATCTTCTCTGGATTCACCACACCCCCTGCTCAACCTTTGCTGGTTACTGTCCCTCCACCCCCGCCCCCTGCAGTAATCTACTCTCTTTGAACAAAACTTACTGTGGCAGTTTGGTAATCTACACATTTAGGTTTTTCTAATGCTGCTGTTCCAGCTGTACACTTTATAAACTAATGACCCCTCTTTACACTCAAAATATCCAAAAACACGTTGTCCCATTTTACAAACCCTAAAACAAGACATCCTAGGAAATCGAAGTAATTCAATCTTTTTTGATGTTCAGTACAAGTTCAACTTTGATTGCGCTTGATTTTCATTGTATGGCAGGTCTACCAGTTTGTAAGCCATGCCACCGTTAGTTGCCTTCTGCTCACTGTTGGTCAACTTTGGCCATAGCAAAATGCATCTCTTTGAGAGGTGTATGAACTAAACATTTCACAGGCTCAGGAGTGATATTAAATATAGAGAATTACTGCCACTATCCTTAATGGGAAGGTCGCTGGTTCCTTAAAATGATGGCTTTGCCGCACCACTTATACCAGCTACAAAACCATTCCTTTCAGATATTGGATAAAAAGACGTTCACAGACTCACGACAAACAAAAACATAGAAGTGAAAGGCTTACAAAACATTAATGTTTCTTTTCCAATCCTGAACGTTTGTACCCATATACCCACTACAAGAATATACAAACACACATACGTCAGGCTGAAAGTATCTGGCAATGTGTTCATACAATAATGTGCTTCTCACTCTGGCAGAAAATCATATGTGGGGGAGCTTTGAAACATCTTCTGACAAGTGCTCTACAATGGTTTTGTAAGTTACACACCATCATAATGCTAGACATTTTTGGATGATAAGAAATCACCACAAAGTGGTGCCCCTTTTGACACTGGCGGCTACCTATCCAATGACCATGCAATGACAGTAACCCTTGGTGATCGCTGATAATAGTTTTGAGGTACATGCCTTTTAAAGTGAACTGCTTACCAGCTCTCCCTGAAAACAAATCATATTGTATGTTATTAATGTTCCCCCTTGTTCCCACAGACTATATGTTGTATGCATGAGAGTGTTTGTGTACATGAGTGGTGGTGGCTACCAGAGTGGTGGCTACCAGAGTGGTGGCTACCAGAGTGGTGGCTACCAGAGTGGTGGCTACCAGAGTGGTGGCTACCAGAGTGGTGGCTACCAGAGTGGTGGCTACCAGAGTGGTGGCTACAAGAGTGGTGGCTACAAGAGTGGTGGCTACAAGAGTGGTGGCTACAAGAGTGGTGGCTACAAGAGTGGTGGCTACCCTCGAGTTGGGTCCCACCCTAGAGATAGTTTACAGCTAAGTAGAAGTCCCACCCTGTAGATGTATGCAGGTCCTAAGATTGTAGGTTGCACGGTAGGGTTTTGTGGTATTCAGTTCAGCCATCTCCCCTGCTCCCTAAATGCCCCCTATGTGCTGCTCCTCTGAATCCCACTCACGTCCTGTAGAGTTTATGTTGATGCCAAGTACTTCTGCCCAAGTTCAGACGTACATCCAATGAATGTAGCAGGAAGGACCTTTCCTTTGTCCAAAGGCCTGGACCAAACCAGTTCCAAAATATCGGTCTCTGATCATGCAAAATCAAAACTTGATCAATGAAGTGGTCAAAAAGCAAGGGCAAGTCTGCACACCTAATTCAGAGAAGATGAGGGACCTGACCAATAACCACATCCTGCACATTCCAGCAACAGCATTTGATTGCCTAGAGCTGTTTTAGATGCCAAAACAAAAATTAAGAGAGCTAGCTGTTCGCTATGGAGCTGTGGGCATCCGAAAATAACTTTTGTCAGAACTTGTTCCCCCTAATGTTTGAGTTTAGCGAGGAATCTGAGTAGACAATTGGAAGTAGGTCAACTGCCCATGCCTGGATGGGAGCAGAATCTTTGTGCTTCTCCTTATCACTTTTCATTTAACAAAGTTCTGTACACCTGTATTAAATGAAGGCAAGTACCAGAGTCAGAATCATTGTCAGTCTCCATTTCAGGGGCAAGGACTATGTCCCTAGAAGTGCGATCTATGATTCTGAGCCATGCTGAGGATATGCCTTTGAATTGGCAGAGTCGGAGCTCTAACCACATCTTGTGTACTATTAGGTTCTAGCATTGCTAAATCAAACTGGAGTCTCGGATTCCCTGCCAAGCCAGACCCAAAGAAGCTGAATCTCTTGAGCGGCACGTTTGAGAAGAAATACGTTTCTTACATGTAACAACAGTTTTGCAGATAGAATCTAGAATCTCTTCTAGATTTACATGCTGTGTCCATTTCCTGCCATTTAGTGGTTGGAGTTGGAAAGTGGTACTTGTTCTGTTTAAACCAAACATTTTGTCTGTGTGAAACCAGAACCCTTAAGAGTAGACTACTAAACCCCTTTGTGTATCTCCTCCTAATAAAGAAGGGTTACAGGTCTGAGGCCGGTGTGTGGGACCCCTACTCAGAACTTTGGGTTGGTGGCTGATCTCAGTTTTGTGTTGGCACTGTGAACTGTGTTGGGCCTTGGGAGGCACAGCCAATTATTTCTTAGCAGCAAGAGCAGAAGAGAAGTATTTGCATCACTGGCAAAGACTCCTAGGCAATGCAAGGCCCTTCTTGCTCTGCTCCAAAATGCGAAGGAGACTTTAAGATCCCATTTTCCTCCCATTAGACTACAGATTGCCTAAAAACGTACTGATGTTGGACTGTGGCAATCCCCGCAACAAGAGAGAGAACATCAACTGTAAGATACTTGTGCATCTGACAAATACTCGAGGAACAGTAAGTTGTGCTTGGCCATGATCACAAAGAATTGCAGCTGAAAGAGCACCAGTGGGTTAGAGGGTGACATATGGTGTATGCTAGAATACTGTAATACTTGGCAATTATTGTGCTCCATATAGTTCCTGGCTTCAGTGGTTGCAAGGACAATGAACACCTGTCCTAAAGTTTACCCAGCTGCCCGAAGAAAGCCCAATCCCCTGGGAATGGGCATGCCAACACAGAAAATGTGTTTCTTTTCCTTACATATAAGGAAGTCTATTCACTTGGTTGATCTCTCAAACAGATGGAGTGACTTTCTACTGAACATCAGTCAGAACTATATAGCACCAGGGTGACTGTTCAAGATGCCAGGTCAAGAAGAACTAAAAGACCTAACAATTAGCAGTTGTGCCCTAAATTTAAAAGGCAACCAGTATATGGTGTTCGTGCAGCAGGCATTTGGTCCTGAAAGTAAGAACAAGTTACATTTTTTTATTCTCTCTAAGAATACCTGCCTGAATCTTAAAATGGAGTTACATTACAGTTATTCTGAGCTTTTGTGATCACAAATCAATTAAGGTGACTCTGAAATTGATGGAACCAGTGTTTTCCAGCTAACTCAGCAGATACATCATAGTGACAAAGCGGCATCCCTGGATTTATTCTTCTGATGCACAGAGAAGACCTCTGTTATCCAACCGATCCCTCCCTGTATGTTTTTTTAGTTTGGCATAGGCGAGTGCCAATACTCCCACACCTGTCTGAGGGGCCACACTTACTGTTTTGCTAAACTTTTCTCGCTTCTACACCGTTTACCGGGCCCTCTTGCAGCCTAGTGCTCTAAAACATTACATTTGTCTTACAAGATGTGTACACCTGTTCTTAGGTATCAAATGCGTCCACTGAAATCTGGCATGTACTGAATAAATGATTCTAAATAACTAGTCTATCAAATAGCGCTTCTTAACCACATAACCACTTCAAAAGGATTACAAAGCATGATAGAGTTTTATCAAAATATTGATTTCTTTTAAAAACAAAATTGACCTGCACTTACATGGGCTTTGCAACCGACTACCTGCATAGTGTCAAGGTAACCAGTTGGGGATTTAATTATTACATGGACAAGTCCCAAAAGTAAATCTGGCCACAAAATAAACTTACAAACGAATTTATATTTTCTACATCTACCAGGAATCTGCAAAGGGATTTCTGGCAGGCATACGTGCATTTAAGAGTGGATTTCCACACCAGGAGAGTGGAGAATGCTGCACTCGTAAATTCCACTCAAGGGGTTGGGAGTGGGTGTTCCGAGGAATGGTCCACCTTGGAAGTTGAGAAACCCACAAAAATGTACATTTGTGGGGACTCCCAAACTCCTAATTTTAAGTCCCCCATCCCACTCTGGAAGTGGTCAGAGGTTTTATCGAGACAAGCGTTGGAGTATTTCCCCTTCAAGGAGGCTCAATTCCCCTTATTCGATCTTCACCATGGTTAACTACAAAATGAACAGAAGCCTGTGAGAATAGTCCCAGGACATTATCGGAAGTGAGCCTGGAAAATCGTGCCTCACAGTTTTCCAGGCTTACTTCTAGGGATGTTTGGGAATTTGCAGATGTTTGCAGATCTTTCGTGAATCGGGCTCAATTGACCTATACTTCCCTGTGTATGCTTACCTTGACTACATGTTGGTAGCCGTATTTTGGGGCCGATAAAAGAACAGGTTGATATCATTGGCCTTGATATTTTGACATACAACTCTTGAGCTGATGTTACCGGGTCCGAACTCACCGAGCATCTTGCCAACAGGAGAACGGATCACATAACAGCTCATGTGTGATATTGTCCTCAAAACCATCTGCCCAACAACTAACCACAGAACCTCTGGTAACACCAATATGTGAAACTGATGTCTTTTATAACATTTTAGTCACTTAATATGTGAAAAATCAGAGTGCCTATCACAGTAGACTCACAAATTCTTACTGTACTTTCCTAAAAGAGAATTTTTAATGGGCAGTATATAAGCAGCATGTATTCTATATTCTGCTTGTTGTTTAAAAAAAAAAAAAAAACAATTTTCTCCAAAAACAAGAGACCAATTGAAAAAGATATCAATGAACACAGGAAGATCTCTTCTGTTTAAGTCCAGACAGACTGTCCTTCGCAGTAAGATGTAACAACATGTCAAAGCCAGGCCCAGTGCTCTTACCTGGATTGGAGTCCTGCTGTTTTTCTCTTGTTCGTCTTTTCTTTTTGCCCTGTGGTGACAGAAAAATACATTGTCTTTCTTTTTTTTAAATTAATATGCAAATTTTCAATCATGCTGCGAGCTGAACGCTAAGAGCGTGACATGCAGAGAGCGTGCATCAAGGTGCAGGTCCAAGGGGGGCCTTACGATACGCACAGGTGCCCAGCACAGACCTCTGTTTGGCACTGATCATTATTGAAAGAGTGGGGAACAGTCTGCAACACATGCTTTTAACTCGTCAAGAGTTTTTATTTAATCAGTGGTGACAGCTTAGTTATTGTCACGCTATATTTTAAATCAGAAATGTTAGCCTGCTGGACGTACAAGTTTAACCAACTTCCCTTCAACCTGCCGGATAAGTGTGCTTCAGATTACAGCCAGGGTGCACAATCTTATCACGAGGGTCTACTCTGCCTTCATTTCATTTAGGAGAAAAAGGCCAATTACAGGAACCAAGATGACTCAAACAAAGATTGTCCCAGTGGGACAGCTCATCATTTCTAGGAATGACCCCCACATTTTAGGAACGGACAAACCTCAAAATCTCACTTGTATAAAGAAACCTTCACCAATGCACTCCTCACTACTATTGCCTCTACCCAATAGCGGACTATATAAAAACACAAACTACTTGCTCCATCAGCACCTCTTGCTCAGGCTCTCCAGGCCCCTACTACGCTCTCAAATGTCCATCTGTAAGATTTTATACCTATCAGTGGACTCTTTACAACTCCCACCCTCCTTCCAGCCCCAATATCAAATTCTCTTTTCGCACAATGTTAATATTTCAACATATTCTATTGTCCGTGTCATCCCCTCTGGTTCACGTGCTGGTAAATCTCGAAGTCTATCCAGTGCCCACATTAAGAAACCACAAAGGTTTAAAGTTTATTTGCTTTTGGTGCCATTTTCTATAAACTACAGAAGCATCCATCTAGTATTATCTACCACGTTTCTGTACAGTACATGGTCAATGTGATGCAGAAAACCTTATTAAAACAGTATCCGGTAATGAACTGCTTCATATTTTATCCTAAGTTGTATTTTAAGTGATGCGAAGGATGTAATTTTCCAACCAAAAAAACATGCTACACAAACGGATGCAAATCATACATTGAAACATGCCTGTGACATGCAGTACAACATTGCTAGAACAGTTAAACCAAAGCCCTGGGTTTTCAAATTGTAAGTCAAACAACACCCCCTGCGTTAGTTCAGTTCAGAACAGGCTGTCATTTAAACTCTGCACTCCAGAGGTCTAGCAGCGCCGGTGTCTCATGTCAGCATTGAAAGATTCCTACCCGCAACGGCACTGTGTGCAGGACACTATGTTAAGCCTTCCTTCTCTGAAGGATTTGTGTTGGTACTAGGAAGTTGTGAGGGTTGTATGTTTATACAACGCATTCCGTTGCAACGCATGCCTTTACCACGCATGCGTTACAACGGAATGATTTTTTAACGCATAACCTTTTCCTCTAATTCTTGCGTGGTGACGTCGTACGTCGTTAAGAGGAAACGGAAGTTTTTTTCAGTTTCCTCTTAAATGACGACGATTGCCTTCATAATATGACGTGATTTCAGGTGAGGTTTTTATTTGTGGGGGGAGACCCCCCCAAACCCCCCTTGTTTATTTTGAACCTTTACCACATGTGCCTTTACTACATACCTCCTAGTAAAGGTATGCGTGGTAAAGGCTTTCGTGTTAACCACGCATGCGTTGTAATGCATGCATGGTTAATGTATTCGTGGAAACGGCCGCGTTGTAGTGGCAGTTTCCCAGTGGTGAGCTACAATGATCTGTATAGTTTAGAAGAGCTGTATCCGTTAAGATCAAGGGAACCACCCCGCTGGACAAAAACAAACTGTTCGGTCTTTGTGCCAAGGTTTGAAGTTAACTGATCTCTGCCAGAAGATGTGGTCTGGTCCCTGAGAGGAGATGTGGTCTGTTCTGAGAGGGCAGATGGCCTGGTACCCGAGATGGCATGTGGCTGGCCCCCAAGAGAAGATGTGGTCTGGTGCTAAAAGTTGTCAGGTACTGAATCTCGTGACTACAGTTTTACTCCAGCCTTACTGGCTTTAACGAACTGATCTAGGGTAAGCACTGTCTGGACCTATGTTCCATTATGGCTCGAAATGGGGAACTCTACAATAACGTTATTTGCAGGTATTGTGATAAAAACTTGGAAAATCATTGGTACACACAGAAGGCAGATAAATAACCAGGAAAAGCCAATACCTGGGGGCTGGAGTTAGAGGTTGGCGGATGGGTTACTTTGTCACAACAAACATGAAGAATTTCATGTTTACATTTTTACAAGTGTCATAGGGAATAATAGTGTTATAATACGGTGCACTATCCATCACGTTCGTGATGGAGTAACCAGTCAACCAAACTCTAAAATAAGGCCGTACGTCCTTTGAGGACGAAAAAAACCAAGCTTCATTTCCATGAGTCGATAAAAAAACCTGCAATAGCTCTTCATTACACACCCACTACACTGCCTCAGGGTACATCTGTGTCCAAATTACTAGCTTAAACACAGAACTTTGGCAGGTGGGTTGGTCCTCTGAGAAGCTTTGCCTACAATGCTGACATCAGACACTCACCGACAAAGACATACATTGAGCATTGCTGGTTTAAAAGTTTAAAATGGCAGCTCTGTAATGCCCAAAGCAGACGCTGCATCTTTAAACCTTCAGTACTTCTGTGGCACATTTACTGTTTTTGACATTGCAAAAAAACAGTATGTGTCTACCTAGTCGGAACTGGATGGGTAAAACATTTTCAAGCAGCAGTCACAGAGTTGTGCACATCGAATCTGCTGTACAAATGTAGCACCCACCCATGGCTAAGTCAAAAGTACTGAAAGGGTTAAGAAAATTCCATGGCCAGGGGACAATTCCACGGCCAAGGAACTGTGAAAAGCCCAGGGCTCCTGGAATTCTGCAGCTAACAGTGGGTACAGGATTGCAGCCGGCTGCAAGATGGCAGTGCTGCAGAACTTGGATCTCTGCCGCAGAATTCTCTTACCCTTGCTGCAGAAAGTGGCCCTGTAGTGCCGCAGAACTCCAGGGACCCTGAGCATAACTGTGAGTGGTCAGAAACTGGAGAGCCTGAAGACTGAAGAGCAAGTGTTAAAATGTTAACATGGCAAGCAAAACAGATTTTAAGAAAAGCTGTTCCTTGATGATGAAAGAAGTAAATACAATTTTGTGGGTTCGGACTTTGCTATCCATACACGGTTCTATGATAAGCTGCAGAAACACTGTCCTATTCCTTACATTATTGGATGTCTACACTTTATTTTTACATATTCCCAAATAAGCCAATTTAGTGTTCGTGCTGCAGCCTGTTCATCACTATGAGAGTACATTAAGACCCCCTTACTTCATGCTTTTTAAAATAGAAGCTGGCAGGTACCTGAAAAATGCATCATAAGAGGGCATGGGGGAACCCCACTTTGATGAAAAAAAATGTACTGCAGATAAACTACACAGATTAATGGCATTTAGGAGGATGAATGAATGCATGCATGCAACGAGCACCCACACCATGCTCATCGGTGAGAATCAGCCAAATTAAAGTTCTTATTTCAAGAAACAAAAACAATCAGGCTATACCACTCAAATGCATTTATTGCCCCACCACTAAAGCATGAAATGTACATTTTGGGTTTCGACTTTCGAGAAAAACATGCTAAAAAACATTTTGGTGTACTTCAGCAGTTTTTACGTTAGACAAGGAAATTATGGCGTGCACCGTTGAAATTAATTTCTGGCTAAATACCCATGTGCAGGTAACCAATTAAATCACAAAATGCAAACTCAAAATCGGATCTCCATCTCTGATAAACCAGTGGTCCATTACAGTGTAAAATGAGAAATGGAGCCGCCATTGAAAGTACACCCGCCAACCTGAAATGTGATGTCATTTTACGTAGACTTTGGTAACCCCTCATTTTTAGGACTCTACCTACAGACCGCTTTAGCAGTCTGATTTCCAGGATGTAGTGCCCACAGTACTATGTACAGAGTACGTTTTGGGTCAGTCCCTTGCTCACAACTGGATTTTGTTTTGTTCAACTCTATTCCAGATTCTCATTCAATGTATTTGACACACAGCTTCTTTACATCAATTCTCTTTGGAAGTCTTGCATCCTTCCACTTCTGGCATGAGGGGACCACTGTGTTTAGTTCTGTTTATGGACCTTTAGGACTTCATCACCTCCCCACCATAAATTCTTCCCCACCAGCTTGTCCACTGCACCTCTGTCCCTCCTCATGCTTAATTTTGTATTCATTTTGATTAGGCTGCTTGTGCAAGGGGCCTGACACTACACAGTACTGCAGGCTGCTAGCTTCCATGTCTAAGGCTCCACATTCATACCAATCCCCCCCCCCCCTTTTTGCATGATGCTGTCAGGATGCTTGCTTTTGGGCCCCCACTTCACATGCCTTTATTTTCCCTCCTACAGTACCTGTTTCCCGTTTTTTTCCAATTACCTTTCGGAAAGTCTGCAGCTGCACACTGCTATTGGGTCACATGCTTTATCCCAAATGCGCTGGTCAGACATTTTTTTTTTTTTTAACCATACTGTTCCCAGGGAGCTACCGGACATCTTGGATTTGTAAATTAAAAATAAAGTATAAAGATGGCTGCTGCAAATGCCTGCACATTGTTGAAATCTTTGAATGATTTATTTTCTGTTTATGGAAAAAATATTACAATATGGCGCCACTCCCACATCTTGCAAACAAGTGCTAGGTTGAGGAAACTAAAAAAGCGGCAAACCCTAAATGTTTCACAGGGGAGAGCTGTTGACTGTACCAATGCTGGTTTAAAATGTCCATTTAGTGCAATCGTTATTTTCATTCAAAGGTGCCAGGGGCGCTCGCAATTATGGACACCCTGATTCTCATTCTCAACCTCCCTTTGGAAGCTCTTAAATGTCCCTTGTTAGAAGTCCTTTCAACCATGTACACGGGTAGGTTCCAGGACAGAGTCCCTGGTTGGGTGCAGTGTAGGCAAACGCGTGTTCATTCCAATTATGTGGACTAAGAACAAAGTTTCAATGAAGCTCACCCAGCTAAAAAATGTAAAACCGACCATTATACAAAGCACTTGGGGTAAGAGTTCTGGTTTGCAAGTGGCCAATTCCAGTTTTTTTTCGGTATTATTAACTTCACTGAGGGTTTTAATTAAATGTTTAGGCTTTTTTTAACCATATGCCCAAGTCGGAGCAGAAGAATCGATCCTTTTACCATCAACAAGGTTTGTGTCTGTTTTTCAAGTTTCCTCAATACTGGATTCATCACTAGCCAGGCCCCATGCGCCTTCCGGCTCTTGTGCTGTGCTATAGAATGCGAACAAATAACAAAATCTGCTGTACAAAATGTGTCTTGCCGAAATGAAGGACAGTGTGCAGGACCGTCTGCAACCTGTGACTTTTTGTTCAACTTTTGTTTTTTCTGTGAAAGCGGCCAGACCCTGACCGCACTGAACTTCCCTGCGCGGAAGAGGCCGCGACGGTTTGCTCTCAAAACCCATGCTTTGATTTATCTTTTAGTCTGTCAGTCAATAAACAGCAGTAAAAAGTCACATGAAATGGAACCAGCCAAGAGGGGCACATACGAACATTGAAATTAAATTACAGAAAGAAATACTTAAATGATTGCAGAAGGTTTCAGATACTGCAGTAACCACCTGTCTATGGAAAATTTCCATTGGTACAGACACATCCAATAACGAAAACTGCTACAAGGACACTTTAGCGGTCCAACTGAGTCACGACATCAGGACATGCCAACACAATTGTGTGTTAAAGCACTCAGGCAAATATCCACAATATTATGCAATGCAGACCACATTCCTGTCAAACACTCTAGGCGCCGTGTCAGAATCAAGACAATACTGTGAAAGGTGTGGTACGTGGTACTGCTGAATTTTAAGGAAGATTTTTGAGGAAATTATGAAAGATTTTGTTGAAGAAAATCTAAGGCTCGTGGAGCTATATATTTAAAAAAACGAGAGGTGCAGGCTGAGAAAGGTCCATCCTTAATTCAAGCCCGCTCAAGTCAAGGAACTTTTCTAAGCACTGCATCATTAGATCTACATGCATGACAAACACCACAGGTTGGATATTCACTAATCCGAAATTTTCATTGGAGACCCAAAAAGGTTTGGTGGATTATTGAGTCTTAAACCGAAAATGCCTCACAAGAGTAAGTCAGTGGCGTGCGTGTATGTCTAAACAAGCATTTGCAATGCAATCGGTCTTGCCTTTGGGACCTTATAGGTTTTTAGCTACGCAGCATATTATGCTGGGAGCTAAGGGGCATATGCATCAAAGTAAGGAATTGCGATTCCTTAATAGCGATTTTTAAGGAATCGTTAAGGAGTCGCAATTCCTTATGCATGTAGGAATCACTAAATAAATTACGATTCCTACACATTCCCTCTTAGCGAATTGCTAGAGGCCCATAGTAATGAATGGGAAACCAATCGCAATTCGCGATTACCAAATAGGTAATCGCAAATTGTGCATGCAATTTCAAGGGTGCTAGGGGGTCAAAAGGCCACCCTGATGCACCCCCAAAATTGCCATGTGTGCACATGTGTTGCACACAAATGGCCAAGGGCATGTGAGTGCGCCACATGGCACTTAGAAAAATGCAATTTTGTGCATTTTTCTAAGGAATTGCAACTTACCATCAACTAGAAGTTGATGGTAATTTGTGATTCCTTAATGCAAAGTTGCATTCTCAGAATGCTTCTTACAACATTGCATTTAGGGAATCACAAATTGTGATTCTCTACATGCATTCGCAAAATAGCTAATCGCAATATTTGTGATTACCTGTTCTGCAAATGGTTTTGGGCTTGATGCATCCCAAAAGCTAATTACTGGTCGCACAGGCGCCAATTCTGCGAATCGGCCCCTTTGCGACCGATAATTCGCTTGATGCATGTGCCCCTAAGAAATTTAAGAAAGACAAATTTCTTTTTGAGCCCTTGATTAAACTGCTAAAAGGTCATCAAACTACAAGGCCCACAATGCCGCGAGCACATGGTTAAAGAAAACTAAAATAGAAGAGTTTCCACGATTCAAGAAGGTGGAAACTCTAGATTGCTGGTAAACAGTTTGTAGTTGGAGGAGAGAACTATTTCGCAGCAAGTTCTCATAACTTCTTTTCGGCTTCACTCTTACTGTTTATAAACAAAAGGCTCCATCTTTCTGTTTACGCCGAGTGACAGAAAAATCAACATAGTTGATTTCATTTTCTCCCACATCTGTACATATGTGCCATCACTGCTACATTTTCTTCCAGCTGCAGGGAGGGTGACAGAAATATCAACAAAGTTACTTTCATTTCTTCCCACGTCTGTGCCTTTGTGTCATAGAGCACTGCTAAAGAGCAACAAAGCTAATGTAAGTAAATAAAAGTTGAGACCTTACATTTGAATTGTTGATGATCAAGAAAGCCAGCAGCAGGTTGCACGTGATGAAAGCGTGCCGAGCTCGCATCCCCCTGCACGTGGGAATATTCTGGGATCTGGAGAACTGTGACCAGCTCCATACTCAGACTGCTGCTTTTGCGTCCGGCTGATTTGTTTGAACGACAGTTCAGATTTTCCTGGTTGCAGCACAAAGAAGAGTCCCCAATGACCGCTCCTGGATTCCCCAACAGCCTCGAGTATGTGCAAGTTGTTGTATTTTATTGTGTAGTGTTCATTTCTACCATCCCAGTGCCCCGCAGGTCGAGGATAGGGCGGGGCTCCACTGTTCCCTCAGTGTACCTGGCTCACACAGCTCTTGGAGCCTTTCTCAAAAGCCGCCCGTCCCAGTGTCAAAGCAGGTTCGTGAGCTATAGAGAGTGTTGCCATTGACAGGGTCCTGGAAGATACCGACTCCGTAGGACCGTCTCCAGTCAGAACAGATGTCAAACATGCATTACGAAAGCTCTGGTGGGCTGAGCTGTACAGTGCACCATTTACTGAAGAGGGCAAGCATGAATACAGATTCAAACAGCTGTGCTAACAGCAACAATTATAAGCAATATCCAGGGCTGATCCGTAAAACAGAAATGTTTTTAGCACAGCACGAACATGAGCAACCAGCCACAGGGGCAGCCTAAGGCATGTGCAAGCTGTGCACCTGCACAGGGCCGCCAAACCCCAGGGGCCGCCACGCCAATATATATCCTTAATATAATAATCCTCTGAGGATGGATACATATTTGCGTGGTGGCCCCTGGCAGGGATTTGGCGGCCTCCGGCTCTGTTCCACTTCCAAACACCCCGATCCCCCCCCCCCCCCCCCTCTTCACTAGCCTCCGCGCCTGCGTTCCTCCTGGTTCCTGATTGGCTTCTTTTTTTCCCTACCCACTGCTGGCCCACTGGTACAGGCGTATATAACAATGCAAGCAAAATTAAGAGAATTAGAGTACACAAATCTGGTTTTTCGAAAGAGCCGCCCCTGCCAGCCATGTGTACGAGCAGCACTGCAGAGCTGCGGAAGGACCGAGCACCATAAAAGACAGTGACTGTCTGGTGACTCTGGGCAAATCACTTAATCTCCCTATGTCTACCAAATAATGAATGTGTCCTTGTGTAACGTAACTGGTGACCTTCGGGTCCAGTTTACGCGATATAAAACTACAACAAAACAAAAAGCCTGACCTGCAAGAGCCAGATGGGAGGGGGGAAAAGAGGCCATCACAAGTTATCCTGTGTGATGGCCGACCAAAAGGCTCTCTGAGTGAAATCACCAGGAAGAGAGCTAAAGACACACAGAATTGACTTTTACAGAAATGCACCAATAAGAAGCTAGCATTTCTGAATGCCACAGATGGTAACCAATGGCAATCAGTGAGTTTGCCAAACCTCAAAGAAGAGATAACACAGGTCTATCGAGGCTCGACATAAAAAGAATGTCTCCTTAGCTGCGTTGCACTGGTAGGTGTCCTACATCAGCAAGTTATTCATGTAACTGGAGGCACCGACAGAGGTCATTTGTATAGAAACCGAAGCAAAATGTAGGTCATTTGTATAATCTGGTTACAGTATCTGGGCATCCTATAACTAATGCCCTTATTTATATCCGGTCATTTTTATAGTAGAAGATACCAGCTCTAAGAACTGTAAGCACAGAATAAAAAATGACCCTTGTTAGCTCTGGCTTGAGTCAACTTTCGCTGTCAAACCTTGTATAATCGAAAAAAGTAAAAAAATACAATTAAAAAAAGGAGTGAAGAAGGGAATTTTGGCTCCACCCCTTGGTTGGTCTTCCTCTTTATAAGACGAAGGTTCTGTAAATCTCTGCAAGAGAAGATGCTTTCTTTCTTGCGAGCTTTTGGTCAGCTCTCACCTTGAAAAGACACTCCGCAGAGATACATCGGGATTAGGAAACTGCATAAATCGGGATTAGGAAACTGCATGATTGGCGTGTTGGGACTGTTCCAAGCACCAACGACTGAAGACACACAGCTACACTTTATTGCATCAGAAGATATAGCTCAGAAAGTAAAGGTTGACAAAGCAGTTTCTCTTACTGATCAACGAGGGTACCTTCCTCAATTAAGATGGAAGCGGCAAGTAGCGCGAAGACAAGGCGAGTTCAGAGAGGAAGTGCAAAAAAGCTTCCATGTTTGTTTCTGAAGATCCGTCTTTCAAGCGGCATGATTTGGTAGCACGTCAATACATATCTTAATTAGACAGTAACAGCATATCATATCGCAAATACAGGCAGCACCAATCCTCTCGGATGGCACCACAAGACACAATCTGTATTGCCTATAAGATGGTTTCCGTTAATGGTGACAGAAGGTCACCATGTATGGCCTTCACACTTGTGGTGGCTAGTTATGCTCCCTCAGGTTTTGGGCACGAGTATCCCTCTCCTTCCAGGCTCCAAAGCTGGGGGCATCTGTGCCCTTATTTGAAAGCTCCTGTACTGGGGGCTCAGCACCCCTCCCGCCAGGCTCTGGCCAGCTATGCAACACTGCAAGTTTGCATAATGAAAATTAGAGCAGAAATTTGGGATGCGCAGGAAAGGCAGAGACACAGCATGAATAGTTTGTACACGTTTGTGCATGCATTAGCATATTAAAGCAGGCTTTATTTTATTTGCCAATGCTCAATTTTAGAGGTTGAGAGTAGGAAGCATTTACGTATGAAAAAGATCATGTATCCATCTGTAGCCATGCTTTACTGGGGTTCAACATCAATTAGTAGTGATGCATAAATGTGAACATTCAGTTTCTAATATGCAATTTAAAAATGGGAAGAGGATGAGTAAACTTTAATATGATAATCCAAGCAAATACTGTGAAAAGAGGGTCCAAACTACACAGCTGCGGGCAGCACAGGTAAACATGGTGAGGTAGGGCAGGGCGCGGCAGGGGCCGGGGCGGGGGGAGCCGACGGAATGTGTTATTTAATTAAACCTATTCTGTCGTCTGTCGACTTCACCCTGCTCACACCCCACTCCACCTCACTGCGTTTATCTGTGCCGGCCGCCGCTGGAACTACATCTGCGTTTTAAGCAATAAAACGTAGAACTACCTTTCAGTTCTTCTGAACTCTTTTGCGGACAGTCAGTAACAGAATGGGGAGAATGCATTTTTTTTTTACTGGTGAATGTAGCTCCAACACAAAAACATAATTTGCTTTACACATAAGCGCACATGAACTATAGCTATTATTTGTAAGGGTCTTGCATAGAATTACATATAATAAGATTTTGCAACACATAACTAGGTGCATATGGGGCAATTCAAACTGAAACTACAGATTTCTAGCATATTCTAAGTCTGCAACTATGCTCATTCCTATGAAGGCAAAAAGAACAATTGCTGAACGGAAGGCAGAACTATGTCATACATTCAACCCAGTACAGAGATCTGGGCCTACATCCAACATTTTTCTGCTTCCCATGCCATTCCAGTTTGAACACCGTCATATGCAAATCAGTCTTTAACCTGCACCCAATGGGAACAGTCCAGCCCAAACTGCCAGGCCAGGTCCTCCCTGGACTGGAAACAAGCATTCTAGGACCGGTTTCGGGGTTTCACCCCTCCTCAGCCAGGATAGCTTGACTCCAGTGGCATGGAAAGCACAGGAGTCACATCTGGGCATACCCTTGCCACTCGTGAGACAAATGCAAACAGAACAATTGATGGACAGAATGCAGAACAATGTAATAGATTCAACCTATTACAGAGAAATGAGGGGTGAAACCCCGAAACCGGTCCTAGGATGCTTGCTTCCGTTCCAGGGTGGACCTGGCTTGGCAGTTCGGGCTGGACTGTTCCCATGAGGTACAGGCTCAAGACTGATTTGCAGGTCCAAACTGGAGTGGTATGGTGACCAAAAGAATGATGGATTTGACCCAGATCTCTTGACTTAGATGGAATGTTTTGATTTGTTCTGCATTCCGTCCATCAATTGTGTGTCTTTTGCTTTCGAGCCCTAAGTGCGCCAGGTATGCCCGGACGTGGGTCCCGGGCTCACCGTGCCACTGGATTCAAGCTATCCTGGCTGATGAGGGGTGAAACCCCGAAACTGGCCCTAGGATGCTTGTTTCTGGTCCTGGGAGGACCTGGATTGACAGTTCAAGCAGTACTGTTCTCATCAGGTACAGGGTCAAGACCGATTTGCATATTGACGGGTCCAAACAGGAGTAGCATGGTAAGCAAAAGAATGATGGATTTAACCCAGATTTCTTGACTGGGGGTGAATGTTTTAATTTGTTCAGCATTAAGTCCATCAATTGTGTGTCTTTAGCATTCATATGAAGGAGCAAAAGACCAACGACTGACACTTAAGCGGAAAGGTAATGGTGTAGCCATATATTACAAGGAATAAAATGTGGTCTGCTATGCTTTAAGAGATTACCGTAAGCCACCTCAGAGTTCCTTATAAAGGAAAGAGGCCTTCAGCCGTGTTCCTCTATTCAGCCACAGACCTCCTTGGAGGCTCTAATATCCATGTAATGTGCAGTAGGCAATACTTTACCACACAAATCATGGGTCCACTTGATAAATGTCATACAGATTTAATAGGCCAAATACATGTAAAACAAAACAAGAAAAAACAGAATCCTACGGCCTGCATAGGAACAGGCAGAAAGAGGACAGGCAGGTGGATATCTATACCCAATGAGCGCACCTCATTTTGTTGCATGAAAGGAAAATTAGTTTTGGAATATTCAAAATGCTAGATGCTTACAGCCTGCCATAATGAATGCACCGATCGTCTTACATATCCGGTTGCTTCTCAAACTATGTTACATGCCTACTCATCAGTGAGGTCACTGATCAGGTCATGAGTGATGTAATATGTGAGGTCATAAGCAGTGCATTGCGGGGGCGCAAGTTATAGTTAACTCAGCTAACTAGAAGGGCTGAATTGCTCTGGTTTTGCATGAGTAAAATCGGACCCTAACTATAAGGTCCCTTTAACCTTTGTGTGTATATATATATATATATATATATATATATATATATATATATATATATATATATATATATATATATATATATATATATATATATATATATATATATATATATATATATATATATATATATATATATATATATATTTTTTTTTTTGCGCAAAAGGAGCTGCACAACCAGGATATATTTCAAAAGCTTTTTATTAGAGCTTCACCCCACCAACGCGTTTCAGCCTCAACAGGCTTTGTTCACGGTCAGTTAGTCCTTCCACTCTCTCATATTTATACTAGCCCATTTTAGCCATTTAGGAGGCATTATGGGATACGTAGTCTTTACACAGTTTTAAGAATTATATCACAAAATTAAATAAAAAGAAAGACTGGTGTATATGACGTTTTGTCTTTTGATAATCAATTGCATCATATTCAATTCATATGGGCATTAATAATTCAAATAATTCATATGGGATTAGTTCCCAAATTATTATTCAGAATTCACAGTTCATCGGGTGTAGTACCCTGTTGTATTGAAGAGGCTGAGCCGGTCCCGGTAACAGTCACTCCAAGTGTATGTGGAGGTCTTCCCCAAAGTTCATACCTCTCGGCATTTTTGTGCGGAAGCGGATAATTAGGCGCGACTCCATTTGTCTCAGTTTACGAACCGTGTCGCCACCTCTTTCCGTTCTCATCAGCATTTTAAGTCCATAGAATCTCATTGATTTCCACTCTCCATTTTGGCAAGCGTTGATATGTTTAGCTGTGGCATAGAGCATATTTTTGTTTTTTACCGCTCTGATATGTTCCAAAATTCTTTTTTTTACTACCTGTATGTTAAAAAAAAGAATTTTGGAACATATCAGAGCGGTAAAAAACAAAAATATGCTCTATGCCACAGCTAAACATATCAACGCTTGCCAAAATGGAGAGTGGAAATCAATGAGATTCTATGGACTTAAAATGCTGATGAGAACGGAAAGAGGTGGCGACACGGTTCGTAAACTGAGACAAATGGAGTCGCGCCTAATTATCCGCTTCCGCACAAAAATGCCGAGAGGTATGAACTTTGGGGAAGACCTCCACATACACTTGGAGTGACTGTTACCGGGACCGGCTCAGCCTCTTCAATACAACAGGGTACTACACCCGATGAACTGTGAATTCTGAATAATAATTTGGGAACTAATCCCATATGAATTATTTGAATTATTAATGCCCATATGAATTGAATATGATGCAATTGATTATCAAAAGACAAAACGTCATATACACCAGTCTTTCTTTTTATTTAATTTTGTGATATAATTCTTAAAACTGTGTAAAGACTACGTATCCCATAATGCCTCCTAAATGGCTAAAATGGGCTAGTATAAATATGAGAAAGAGTGGAAGGACTAACTGACCGTGAACAAAGCCTGTTGAGGCTGAAACGCGTTGGTGGGGTGAAGCTCTAATAAAAAGCTTTTGAAATATATCCTGGTTGTGCAGCTCCTTTTGCGCAAAAAATTAATATATGGGTCTGGATCCGACCCCTGAGCGCAGCACACGCTGTTGAGCGCTCTCATGTTCTGCTGGATCACTTTGTGAAACGAGGATATATATATATATATATATATATATATATATATATATATATATATATATATATATATATATATATATATATATATATATATATGTAAATAAATAAATATTCCTTCCGAAGAGGACAGGAGTGCACGACAATGACCATCGTGTTTGGAGAGCACTCATTTCCATGGAAACTCACTTCAAATACAGCACTTAGGCTGATCAATTAGAGTGAAGAGGATGTGAAAATAATGTATGCAGTAGAAAGGCACCCTCTTTCATGTTCTTTAATGTATTCTGTGCACACACAATTGGCTGTGTGTACTAAGGCACCTCTGCGTTAGAGACTGCCAACAGTCACTGGGAAGGACTCCTATGTTGTTCACTTCATCTACGAAACCCAATTGTGGTGCAGCTTTTTATAATGCACTTGGGACGATTTGAATAAAGGAGCATAGAAATAAAGGAATGGAATAGGCTAATGCTTCTGGTATGCTCTTTCGGTTACATCTTACGAAGGTGATCCATTTTAATTCATTATCAAACATTTATTGATTTTATATTTTCTCATGGCAGGTGCAATCTACTTTAGATCACATTCTCTACGAAAGTCAAGAAAAACCCACTGAAGATTAATGTACTGCCTGCTCTCTACATAACTAACATCAATGTTCACATAAAATAAACTTTCAAGTTGTTTTAGTCTTCAGTGCTGAGCTAACTCTCCAATGATCATCTATCCACAAACTACTGGTACTGGGGGTAATATGAGACTAGAACAAAATCTTTGCTGTGAAATTCAGATGTCCTTGAGATGGAATAGAAAGTATGCTACTCTTTCTGCTTTATAATGTTTGTCGCAAAGTGAAAGTGCAGGATAGATGCCTACCCTCCACTTTAGTTCCAAACAAACATAGCTCAGGGATAGAAGCAAACAGTCACCAATATGTGGAATTCTGTAGGTTACCAAACCTGCTTTACGGTAGTATGAAACTGGTTTGGTTCTGAGAGCCTCATATTCCAAAACTGCTGGAACAATTGACAAGGTAGATTTACATTTAGCAGGTGAAAACAATAGCTGACAAAACCAGGCTTTCATAAAGCAAACCTGGCATTTGATTTGGAATGCACACACAGAGAGCAACGTTTACAGTAACTTTATTGCTAGGTGTGCTCCAACTGGCCCATATTTCAGATCATCACAGGTAATGCTGCTTGGCATTGGTGACAGATATTAGATGTGTCAATGAAAACATTTACAATTACAATGATAACATTTCCATAGGTAGTTATAGTTAGGACCTAGTTTCCACAGACTACGCTTTTATTTTTGCTAACAACTTTGGCACCGTTTGACAAATCTTTATGAAATTTTCAAAACCAGTATGCCAGTCACTTCAACTGCTGTCTAGGAAAGTTTGGGGAGATCTGTCACGTGGGGACAAAGAAAAAGAATGGTCTTAAAATGTGTTTTACCCATGCAATTTCCAATTGGGATTTTGAACAGGACTACAGCCGAACCAATGAACGGCATTCCAGCAAATTTGGCAGAAAGCTAGATCTTGTTTCAGAAAGAGTGTTTTTTGTAATTTGGTGTAAATCTGTTCAGTAGTTTTGCAGTCATTAAAGAAAAAACATTTCTGCATACCAAGAACAATGGATCCGATCCTTCAAAATGAGATCGGATTGGCTGCCAGCACTTCTAACAGGAAGTGTTGGCATCAATCTTGGCACTTTAACTCGACCGAGTCACAAGAAAAAGATTAACAAATAGGTCAAGGGGCCAGGGTAGGAATACCCCTACACCCTAGGACTGATGGTGGGTTCCCATATGATCCTGCCATGGGGCAAAAAACCTTTTTTATTTTAATTTCCCCACAAATTTGCAGAGGATCCGTAGGATTTTTTGTTTTTTTAAAGCAAGCGCGGTTACCCGATGTTGGAAACTGGGCTGTTAGTTGTGTAGCCATCACAACTAACAGATCCACGGTTGTCCTCAGTGGGAACAAAACACTTCATTGTAGTGCTTGATTCTCACAGAGAAGTGAAGCGGAGCAGTCCAAGGCCTACTCAAGGGTGGTGGTGTGGACAAGTAATTATAAATCAGGAGCACAAAATAATAACACGCAATAAAAGGTTGTTCAGTCAGTACTTTTTCTTAAAAGAAAAGGAGAAGTACACTTATTACACACACACTACTATATCCCACACAATAATTTACAAATATATACATTGGCAGATGGAACATACCATAGATGACATTGTGTAATCGCTGGTGACCCTTGAGGGGTTACCCAAACATATCAAGTGAGTGTCAGATATTTTGTAATAACCACATTACTTTTGCATGACTCATTGTCATTATTATTATTTTTATGGCAGTTTATAAAGCGCAACGGTTACTCCAATACGGAGTGTCCCCGTGCTGAATTCCATTCGGGCTGAGATTATGAATGAGCACAAGTAAACAGTAACACTCTAGGGAGCGAGATTTTTTCTAAACAGCCACGTTTATGTTTCTTCCTGTAAGCTGCTTCTGATTTCTCCTGTCTAAGGTACATAGGTAGAGAATTCCACCTCTTGGCTGCCAGTTACCTTATAGAACTACCTACGAAACTGTTCCTATGAAATTTAGGCATGCAGACCAGCTACAGCGGATCTCAGGCTGTGTGGGTTGGTAGGAATGTATCATGGTGCGGAGATATTTTGGGCCCCTGCCCTGCAGTATTCTGTGGACATAACACAGGGCTTTGAAGGAGATACTCTCCTCAACAGGGAGCCAATGGGGAGTCTCCAAAGCACTACCTGTTGGAGAGAGTCTAGGGATGTTTAAAAGCATCCGAGCTGCTGCTTTTTGCACCCGTTGGAGCATATGAATGCTCCTCTTCGGTGCTCACAGATAGAGGACATTGCAATAGTCCAGTCTGGATGTTACAAGCGCCTGTACCACGGTCTATCGCATTGTCCGGGATAAGTCCTAAGATTTCTTTCAGCATTTTTAAAATCCCTACACAGGTGCCTATGAGAGCTGAGATCTGGTCAGAGAAGGATAAAGTGGAGTCAAGCCAGACTCCAAGATTTTTATCTTTCTGACTCGGAGAGGGTGGAGATTTTACCAAGCTGGCCCACCACCTCGAGGGCCAAATGGAGGGTTGTTTTCCTACCACTAGAATATTAGTTTTGCTGGTATTAAGCCTGAGTCAACTGTGTTTCATCCAGTTTGCCATGTCTTCCAGGCAGAGCTTGAAATCCGCTGCCGCTTTGCCGTTGTCCTGGGCCAAAGTAAGAATCAGCCTCTTGTCATCTGCGTGTGACACCGTCTGCACCCCATGTTTGTTCAACAGGTCTGCCAGAGGTCACATATACAGATTGAAAAGGGTCGGGCTCAAGGCAGAGCCTTGAGGTGCCCCCTGTTTCAGTTGTTGAATAGAAGAAACAAAGCGTTGCAGAGCGGCTTGAAAGGTATGACCTTCCAAAAAGCTCACCAGCCAACCCAGGACCTGACCATATATACCTGCATGGTGAAGTCTGTCATGAAGTAGACCATGAGAGACTGTGTCAAAAGCAGCGCTCAGGTCAAGCATGATTAGGGCTTCCGTTTGGCCAATGTTGCGCAATGAGTCTGAAGCTAGGAGTAACGATGATTCCGTGCTAAATTAGGGTCTGAAACCAGAGTGTGTCTCATGGAGGAGATCGTGTTCCCCTAAAAACTGCATTATTTGTTGGTTGACGAATTTCTCCGCCACTTTTGCAAAGTAAGGAAGTAGTGCGATAGGTCTTAAGTTCTCTGGCTATAAAGGGTTATTGAGATGATGAACCAATAAAACATGTGCAATCATTCTATGATAACCTAATAAAACATAAATAAGAAAAACTTTGCATTTGAGTATTTGTTTCATGTATTAGGCATCAAACTGTAATAGTGAAAACAGCCCCGAGAGGGCATCACAGTGAAAAAGCATTCCATTGCAACCATACAGGCAGCCCGTAGTGGGCGCAAATACATGAACTTGGCATATATACATTTTCAGGCCGTTCCTGCCTTCTTAGATGTTACCAATCAACAGGCCTGTAGGAAGAGAAGCACTCCAGACTGTAGGGCAAAAGATCCAGCTACGGAAAAACTTGAAACAGCATTGAAATCCAGGGATGGTGATAATTCCCCACTTCCCAAACATAGGGTAGGACTTAGGAAGTATCCTGGGGACAGAGGCTACATTGCACTGAGTAATTTGGTGGTGGACCCTTCACTCTGGGTCCACCACATGCAGGCATATGGGCAAAAATATGTTTCAAATGAGAGGCCCTGCAAGGCATTTTGGGGCGAGTCTCCGAGAAGCACTGAATATTCTAGTACGGGGTCCCCCACTGAGCCAGGAGAGGTGTGGATTTTTCCCTTTTTGTTTTTAATGATCTAGGAGGGTGCTCAGCCCAACTTGGGCACCTCCATGTCTCCATTCCATTGGGGGACAGTGAAGGGAGCCCAATACCTGCTGCCCCGCAACTCCGCATGCGGCTGTGGGAGCTGGCTGCTTCGTTATACCTGCCCACTTCTGCAGATAGGGGGTAGTCCTATGTGGTGGCGGCCCCACTGAACCCATACATGGGCTCAAGGTACAGAGACTAGGCCACCGCAGTTGGGGGGGAGGGGGCGGCCACGGCGCTCTTCCACCATGTTTGACCTTCGGGGTTGGGGAAGGGGTGCAGGCCCCCTACATGATAAATCCACCAAGGAAATGGGGTCACTGGGTAAAAAAGTCCTGGAAGGGGGACCCAAGCATGTCCCCTCCATTGAAAGACTATTAATCCTGCACCAACCTCTGGGCCCTTGCCCACCCCGGGGCTACAGCAAGAAACCAAAAGACACACAATTGATGGACGGAATGCAGAACAAATCAAAACATTCACCGCCAGTCAAGAGATCTGGGTTAAATCCATCATTCTTTTGCTCACCATGCCACCCCAGTTTGGACCTGGCCATATGCAAATCAGTCTTGACCCTGTGCCTCATGGGAACAGTCCAGCCCGAACTGCCAAGCCAGGTCCTCCCTGGACCTGAAAATTAGTTAAGAAACAGCAGCGGAGCCCCACATGCTTTCATCGGTAAAAGGTCACCAAACTTTAAAATGCCATACCTCTGTCCCAGTTGGGCCAATTTGGATGCTCTTGGGCTCATTTTACTCCAGGGGATAAGCTCTATCTACAGGGACAATTGAACTGGTTCTCCTGGATCCCCAGTCCAGCTCGCCTTCTGATTTATTTATTTATGGGATTTTTAATGCGCAACTAATACCCTGGGGTGTCTAGGCGCAATGAGACTCTAGGATACACAAACTTCAGGGCACGAACTTATTGGTTGAATAACCAGGTTTTCAGGGCCTTACGAAAAGCAATGAGTGTTGGTGCTGTTTTAATATACAAGGGAAGTGTATTCCACAGTATGGGGGTCGCTACCAGGAAACGTCTGTCTCCCCATGTGGCCGTTCTTGTTCGAGGAACATGCAATAAGTAGCTTGCTGCTGATCTTAGATTCTTTCCAGGTATATACACCTGAAAAGATTCCTTTAAGAACTTTGGTCCAGTCTGATGAATGGCCTTATAGGCGATGCAGAGAGCCTTGAATTTGATTCTGCTCTCCACTCTTAGCCAATGTAGATGGCGTATGGCTACTGAAGTGGAGTGTCGCCAAGGGATATTAAGCAGAATCCGTGCTGCCATATTTTGCACAGACTGTAGTTTGTTCTGGATGTATTTGTGTGTGCCAAGGAAGAGAGCGTTTCCATAATCCAGTTTCGAAAACACTAAGGTGGTGATCAGTGTTTTCCCTGCCGAAGCAGGTAGATATGGCATGAGTTTTTTTATTTTCTTCAACACGAAGAATGCGGCAGAGACCACCTTGTTGACATGATAACTAAAAGATAGCCTGTTATCAAAGATCACTCCCAAATTCCTAACCTTAACAGCTGGAATCGGGGGGGAACCCATCTGACTGGGCCACCAAGTTGGGGACCATTCGGGAGTGATCTTACCGAAGGTCATGACTTCGGTTTTCTCTGCATTAAGTTTCAGGCAGTTACTGTGCATCCATGATTGTACCTCCAGTAACCCCTCCTGAAACTTCGCTGCTACCACTGGACCGTTCCTATGTACCGCCAACACAAGCTGGGTGTCATCCGCGTAGGTAGTTAATCGCATCCCATGTGATTTAATAACCCTCGCCAAGTCCGCAACATAGATATTAAAAAGCGTGGGACTTAGCGAGGATCCTTGAGGGACTCCACAAGGCAGTTCAAAAGTGGGTGAGTAGTAGTTACCCAATTTGACTGCCTGATTGCGATTAACTAGGAAGGAGGCTGTAAGATCTTTAGCCAAATGGCTAATTCCAAGGGCTGCGACACGGTCGACCAAGATGACGTGGTCGACCGTGTCAAAAGCAGCTGACAGGTCCAATAAGATGAGCACTGCAGCACCTCCCGAATCCATGATCTCTCGAATTTCATCCGAGGCCTTTATCAGTGCTGTCTCAGTTCCGTGTCCCTTCCGGAACCTGAACTGAGTGTCATCTAGGAGTTTATGTTGTTCAATAAACTCAGAGAGCTGTTTATTCATTACTGCCTCCACTATTTTAGCAGGGAATGGAAGGCAGGCAATTGGCCTGTAATTAGAAGTGATGGTAGGGTCTAAGGATGGCTTCTTAATCAAAGGTTTAACAATAGCATTCTTCCAGATCTGTGGATAGACACCCATCTTAAAGATGGAGTTACATATGTTGGTCAGCGGCTGAGTAACCACATTGTGTAGTTGGTTCATTATGGTCGGAGGACATGGGTCCAACGGAGATCCCGATTTAATCTTGCCAACAAGTACGTTGACCTGATCTTCGGTAGCTGACTGAAACTGAGTGAAGGAAGGGTGCTTCAGTGCTGGTTGAATAGTTAAGTCAGCGGCTCTTCCTACCGGCTCTTTAGAAAAAGCGGAGTAAATATCCGTTACTTTAGTGGTAAAAAATGTGGCTAGGGCAGTACAGAATTCCTGCGAGTTCTCTATTGTGGATCCAGCTGGAGGACTGGACAGAGAGTTCACCACTTGAAATAGCATCCTGGCTGAGTTTTGAGCGTGCTTAATACGACCAGTGAAAAAAAGATTCTTTTGTGTGGTAATAGCTTTCTTATATATCGCCAGAGCACTTTTGTATTCTTGCTTAGCCAAGGGACTATAGTGCTTTCTCCATCGCCTTTCTAAATTTCTACAGAACTGACGGAGTCGCAGCTCTTCTGTATACCACTGGGCAGATGGCGTCGCTCTATTGGGGCGATAAGTTTTTTCAGGAGCAACTTCGTTCGCTGCTTTTAAAATCCATTCGTGAAATTTAATGGACATGGTTTCGGTATCGTCTCCGCTTTCTGGTGCAGATAACATCAGGAGATTTGAGAGATGTGGTATATCTGCGTTTTTCCACCTCCGCGCCCCCACTGATGCCCTATCTTTGGTCTGAGGGGGTTTGAGTGGTAGCATCCGAATCCTAAAAATAATGGCTTGGTGGTCAGACCATATCAAAGGTAGTGTTGCTACCAACTCAATGCTATGGTCATTCGTAAACAGGCCATCCAGCGTGTGTCCGGCTTCATGCGTGGGGCCCTTCACCAGCTGCTGCAGTCCTATTGCCTGCATATCAGTAATAAATTGGAGTGTATCTTTGTTTTCCAAGTTTTCCAATGGAAAATTAAAGTCTCCGAGAATTGTATAAGTTGGGGATTCTATTGCTGATTCCATAATTTCAGTAAGTGCCGCTAAAAATTTGGTTCGAGCTCCAGGTGGCCTATACACCAGGGTTCCTTTGAAAGCCTGTTTGTGTGTAAGATTGATAGTAAATGCGAAAGCTTCGCAACTGGTACTTAGAATGGGCTCAAATTTGGCACGATAAGTGTCCCTATGAATAATGGCTAAGCCTCCGCCTCGCCCCGAGGCTCTGTCTTGTCTAGCTACGCTGTAACCTTCAGGGGTAGCTTGAACAAAGTCAGGGCCTGATGCATCATCTCCTCATGATTCAGTGATGAATAAGATGTCCAGTCCATGATTAATAATGCTCTCCCTGATGTCCAGACTATGTTTGGGGAGAGAACGTGAATTAATGATTCTGCTTTTAGCGCACAAAAGGGCAGGGCTTTCCCCCCCACTGGTCCTCAGGGGCCATAAGGGGGCCAGTCTCACCAGCCCTTAGGGAGGCCACTGGTCCTGGGGCCAGCTGGGCAAAGTTCTTGGTCCTGAGTGGGGGTTCCTCCTTCCAGTCCTCCATGGTGGTCCCAGGATCCACCAGGGAAGCGTAGAAAACTCCACAGGCAGGAGTGTCTCTCCCTTGTGCAAGATTTTTTAAAGGGGAGAGGAAGGTTCCAGAAGACGGGCATCCCTGGCCACTCCTGGGGTGCCTCATCACCTCTCCATACCTGTCCCAATCCCAATCCTCCTGCACAGTATGTTGGGACAATCCAAACTGGCGTCATCCAGGAGCCACTGGTCACATCGGCTCCTGGGGTCTCAGCCCCACCCCTCACTGACATCACTGCCAAAGACTTGTACACTAGAATTTCAAAGAAGCCCCCTGTCTGGGTTGGCTCCAGCAGTCTGGGCCCTCTCCTTTGTTTAGTGGCTTGGGCAGGCCCATCCCTAGTACTGGGTGACAGCTGAGTGATTGATGGATATAATTCTGTCCCACCCCTTTACTCCTCAGGAGCTGGGGGCTGTACTGCTAATTGCTCCTTTTGTGAGAAGGGGTTGTTCCAGCTGCTGGAGAGAAATGTAAATAACTGGACACAGCAGGGTAACAAACAGCCTGGGCTTTGATCATGAGCTTTTCCAGCTAAATATAAAAATTCCCTCCCTATGTGTACAATGGGGTGCCACTATAGTTAAAACAGTAAAGCACACTGACTCATAAGGCCTATCCCAGGTGAAAACCCAATCCTGCAGAGTCCCCATTGTGCCAGGCTATGCGCTGTTACAGGGCTGAGCTCAACCATAGTCTCCCATGCGCAGCCATACACATGTGCACACACATGTGTATGTGGTCACATGTAACCAGCCAAGTGCCCCTTACCTATTGCAACCTCACAGTGGCCTTATCTTATAAGGCAGATACTAGTGGTAAACATGTGCTGTCTGTTTGCCATGTGATTTCCATGGGTGAGACACCAGTAGCAAGACTCACCCACGGTAAAAAGTCCAACACTGGGGGATCACAAAAGCAAAAAAATAACTGGGCGGGCTGAGGGGCAGAACCCAGTGCAACACGCACTTGCTTTTTTTGGTCCCCGGGGTAAGCCAGGTCCCAGGGGGGCAATATATGTCATAGTATTATAGGGAGGGGACGCACATGCCCCCCCCCCGGCCAATTACACCCCTGGGGATGCCATTCCTCGGGGCCCGGCAGATTCAGAAAAAAGGGGAGGAGGTAGGGTGGCCCCATGCCAATTTCATCCCCAGGGCCCGGCCATGAAAAAAGGGGGAGTAGGCGCATGGCCCCCTCCCCGGGCCATTTACGACCCTGTGAACCCCAAACCACGGGGACCAGCCGTGCACACAATGGCCCCACTCCCACAGCCATTAAAGGCCCTGGGAACACTATCCTCCAGGGTCAGCTCCAGCTATGTCCTGGGGTGCCCAACCCCGGGAGATAGTGGTTTCCCTGCCGGCACTAGTACGGGCAGGGAAACCTGTGTCTGCTCTTGCTTTGCGGGGACAATATCAAAGCTCCTGCCAAGAGAGAACAAACCATAAGTCTGTTTCCAGCGGGCAGGAGCATCAAAATGCTCCTGCTCGCAAGTAGTGGACTTTTCATTGTTTTCCCTGCACGCACTGAAGCTGTGCAGGGATGGCTGCCGAAGACCGTACGTGGCATGAGGTTGGCTGTATGTGGGGGGTTGGCTGTATGTGGGGAATTGGCCAATCCCCCCCCCCCCCCCACACACACACCCACACCCACCTTGCACGGCAGATGTTGATTTAACACATGGTAAGTACATATTAGTTTACGTTAAAAACACCATCGAAACTCACTGATAAAAACAAAGGTTACAGGGATGTTCTAGTCCGGTTCTGTGTTTACTCACAAAACCATAGAAATTCAGCAGTTATAGTTACACTTATCTCAAGTATCTATAACTTGTGCACTGCTAATTACCCCACATATTACATCACTCATGACATCTTCTATGACAATATTAATAATACCACTGCAACACTTGCTGTCAAATGATTAATGAGAAAACCGTGCCTGGAGGGGGCGCGAGTTATAGTTACCTTAGGGCGCGAGTTATAGTTTCTTGAGATAAGTATAACTTTAACTTCTGCATTTCAATGGTTTTGTGTTTGTAAAATCTGAACCCAACTATAAGGTCTCTGTTGACAACATTTTGTGCACACATTCTGTTGCTGTGTTTAACCAGTGCATGTTTATAGATGTTTTACAGAGACACCAATATTTACGTTTTTTTTAATTGTAAATACAATGTTAAACTTGAATACATTCTTTTCAAATGGTGTATATTTTATTATCCAAAACTGAACACGATTTTTAACAAGCATTTTAGAATTCTATTTTATAATTGCATTTTAATTAATGTATTATAAACTAATTTACTACTCACCCTTTGCCCCATATCACTATTAATTGTTCTGAATCAGACTTTCAGAATTTTTTTATTTAAATCAAATAATTGAAATATATATATTTATATAATACAACATATTTAATATACTCTATTTGAATTACTACCAAACATTTCCACCTATATCTCTTAATGATCCGGTTTATAAATATAGCAAAATGTATTAAAATATATTTAACATATCAATTCGACCCGATAATAAATAACGCAATCTTAAAGTGTTCAAAATTCCAATTTAGATTTCACTACCCATTCTAAAACAGAATGATAAATCAAATACGATTAAATACATTTAAATATATTTTGCTAATTAAAATACTTCCCATCCTTGGCTTCATATTATTTATGTGACCCATTCTTACCTCACTTGTATTAAATATATCTTTTTAAAAAAAAAAAAATTCTTCCCACACTTTGGCCCATATCACTTTAAAAATCCCATAATAAAACAGAATCAAATTAAAATTCAGATAAATTAGAAATACTTAAAGCCCACCTCTTTCCGCATATCACATTTCTAACCCAATTCTGACATGAACTATATTCTTTACTAAAGTAATAAAATTAAATAGAACACATCCCTCCCTTAAGTAGAACACAAACATAGTTTTAAAAAGTACTGACAATGACAGCATGCAACTAAAAATAAACCTTAAATTACAATGCAATGCAAAAAACGCAAGGTAAACGTAAGACTATGTAAATAAATCATTGTAAAAGTAACATACCATTGGTGAGATATCAGACGTTTTAAAGAAAACATTTACATGGAGGTACATTACAATTTTCCAGTCATCTCACCAGAAAATGTATAGGAGCGATGTAAATGGTCTGTTGAAATATCGGATATCCCTTACCCGTTACCAAAGCATTATTTGGGATATGAAATCACAACTGCTCGGCCCACACCCCAGCTATCTGATCTTCACCAGTTCATGTTTTTCTTTAAGTACATTTAAAACAGATGGTACAACTCGAAGATCCAACTTTCTCGATTCACAAAATATGGGAAAGTGTAAAGTAAGGCATGGGATGGAAGGTGCAGGAGAGATAAGTAGAATGTATATAATTTGTGTATTGGAGGACTCTAACTCAACATCAAACTAGGTACCTGTCTCAATGGACAAATGCTTGCATACTGCTCACAATAATCCCAAGTGGGTGTCTTGCTTTTTTGCATCAATGATACATGTCTTCCAGTGCTTAATGTGTAAAGAAAAATAAAGTGCCAGGGATCTTGTCAAGAGGCCACTGCAGCCTAAACCATGGCATTGCCCCTGCTGTTGCTGTCAATAGCCGCACCACCACAGCTACTAACCATCACACTCGGCAAGTGTGACAAGTCAGACTATTTCACGCCCCTAAAGCAATAAGAATGGAATGGCTTGGGCGGCAGGTATTATCCTTTTTAATGTTTACTGAATTAATAAACAACTGTTGTTGTGCTCATCTCTAAATTAGACTCACAGTATGTGGCAGGCTGTCATAAGTGCCGGTGTTGACAATTTTGTGCCGGTGCCTAGCACTGGAATCCACCAGCTCAAATTAAGCAACGATGCCTTCAAAATGCATGTGAAGGCGCTCTAATTTGGATGAAACTGTAGTGAATTTCTTGCAGACTGGAGATCATCCGAATTAAGAAGCATGCTTTGAAAGATTATGTAAATCCATCAACACATTCAAATTTGGTACACAGTCTGACATGCCTTTGAAAGGCCAATTACATTTTTCGAGCCGGAATGTTTAAGGCGTGTGGAGGTTTTGTTTTGAAACCACCGGCTCAAATTAAGCACTGCTCCCAGCCGAACTCGGTCTCTTCAGGCCGTTTTTTTTTTTAGCCACTTGGCATCTATTTACATAAATGATAAGCAGCTAACTAGGGAGTTGAGGCTTTACATTTAGCATGTTAAGCTCTCATCAATGTGATACAGTAAGGTCAATAAAGGCCAGGCTTATCTCTGTGCGACGGTTATAATGTGATAATGTATATCACATGTTTAACATTTCACACGACAGCCAGAAAGTTCTATTTTAATAATACTTGTACGTCCAAAATGTAACTTGTGAGAAAATGGAATTTTACATTTTTAATGCAAAATACACTCTTAAAAAGAGCCCTGTGTGGCTGCCTGAAGATGGTGAGGGAATCACCCTTTGTATTTTTACAGACTTTCCACCTCACACTGTGCTGCCGTGGGACACACGGTTTCAGCACCCTTCACATGGTGAAGAGGAGCGATCACACAGTGAGCAGAAAGATGAGCTGGAACTAGGGACGTAACACAGCCCCTAAGGCACAAGAAATCCCCAATCTGCTCAAAGCATCTGAATATCTGTGAGATACAGGTGTCTGAAGCCCCTCACCACATTATGCGGGGAAGGGGGCAAGGGAGAGTCGGCATTCTGGTTTATGACAACAGAACGCATTGCATTGAGTGAGTTTCCAGCCCCTGCATGAACGCTGTGTACCACAAGAGACCAATAAAGGTTTTGACACAAACCCTAGACTTGCCAGGCGGCTCCAGATGACACTGCTATGGGGCATAGTAGGGGTGGCTGCTTATTTAGTGCCCGAGAGGGTGGAGGAGATCTCTGCCCCTTCCACATCTATATTGCCCCATTCCCACCATCACAGGGTGGAAATGAATCCAACGTTGGCAGGTCATGTTTCATCAAAACACACAAGATGGACGGAATGTTGCACAATGGCAAAACATTCACCCCCCCCCAGTCACAGATCTGGGTTTAATCCATCGTTTTTTTGCTCACCAAGCCACTCCAGTTCAGACATGGCCATATGCAAATCAGTCTTGACCCTATGCCTCATGGGAACAGTCCAGCCCGAACTGCCAAGCCATGTCTTCCCTGGACCAGAATCAAGCATCCTAGGACCGGTTTCTGGCTATCAGCCGTCTTCAGCCAGGATAGCTTGACTCCAGTGGCCTAGTGAGCAACTTTTTTTTAGCCTTTAGCTATGCATATTACGGTATGTAACAGAAACATTCTAAATGGATATCCGATATTTATCAGCAGAACGGGTATGGTGTTGAAACGTCACTTCGTTGTGCTTCTCTGCACTTCACAAAAGAATGAATACAGTGAATTTTCTCCAAGGCATGTGTTTCCACTGTTTGAATTACAGATCCAGTGGAGAGTAGAAAAAAGGCTAAGAATACCCGATTTAAGATTTGAACCGGAGGATTTTAGGTCTAGCATGACAGTGCACCTGTCTGCTAGGCCTACTGTAATCAATTCCTTGAAATATATGTAGAGCGAACTTTGCCTCCGCCCACAGCAGCAACGATCTCTGTTTAGTTTATCATTCCGCTGCATACGAATGCCAACACTCACTGCAATACATGAGGGATTATTTTTCATCTCAAAGTTACAGATTAATCACATAATGTATTTATTTCACACGTGTATACAGAAAGCAAACATTTGTTATGCTTCACTTCAGTAGGATTTTTTTTTAAACTTTTTTTTTAAAAGTTAGGACTCAATTGCAAGCCAGACCTACTGATTTTGCGAATGCTTGCAATAGACTGCAATCTAAGGCCCACCAAAGCCCTGCACATCCCTCCCCCTCAGCACTGCACATATTTCGTGGCGCATCAAGAGACCTGGACATATACTCACGTAGTTGTCTCTCGCCGACCATCCTGGGTACAGCTGCATGTGAAGTTGCCTTTCCTTTCTGGCTAGTTCATAGTACTTAGCCTGTTCCTCTCGTGACAGTGCATGCCACTAGAAAAAGAGAAACTGGTTTACCATCAAGGTGCATAGTTATTGCTTACTATAGGTTTTCATCTGCAAAGAACTCAAGTGAAACAAGCCTTGGTTACCAAGTCAGAGTTTGCATTTGGAGAACAAGCTATTGTTCCTGCCTTGCCTGGCACCTATCTTAAGGTATATATGGGCCCACTAAGTAATGAAAACTAAACCGTTCCACAAGTCAATTATCTATGAGACAGCCATTAACCTGCTTAATTATATGCTATTAGACATACTATGCTCTCACACTACAACAAAGCATAATTGCTTTGAGTTATGGTATCATACTGTGGAAACTGTACTGAAAGAAATAAGACCCCCATTTCTGGTACAAATTACTGGAATGATTCTTCGACAAAGAGGCGCACAAGGCCCTTACTGAACACTAGAATGGCCTTTATTGATGCTGGTTCAGCAGGGTTGGGAGTTGGTGCACTTGCTGGGGAAGTCTCTTCTGAACATGAAGATTAAGGGCCTACTTCATTGTTTGACAGATGTGGGACACACACATAAAAGAAGTGGATTGTCCCTTATGTCCTATTCAGAGTGTTTACATGTATAAACATTTAAACAACAAGCATTTACAATGCAATGGTTTCGCCTTTGGAAAAGTTAGAGTTATTGGCATTGTAAATGACAAAATTTGTATTTATGTGTTGGTTTTGAAAACAGATAAATAAATCGCATTGTCATTTACATTGCCATTAGCTTAATCTCTGCAGTCACTCTGCACTCTCTAGCACTCTCCACTCCCTCTCCACTCTCCACTCCCTCTGCACTCTCCACTCTCCACTCCCTCTGCACTCTCCACTCTCCACTCCCTCTGCACTCTCCACTCTCCACTCCCTCTGCACTCTCCACTCCCTATGCACTCCCTCTCCACTCTGCACTCTGCACTCCCTATGCACTCTGCACTCACTACTCTGCTCACTCACTACTCTGCACACTCACTACTCTGCACACTCACTACTCTGCACACTCACTACTCTGCACACTCACTACTCTGCACACTCACTACTCTGCACACTCACTACTCTGCACACTCACTACTCTGCACACTCACTACTCTGCACACTCACTACTCTGCACACTCACTACTCTGCACACTCACTACTCTGCACACTCACTACTCTGCACACTCACTACTCTGCACACTCACTACTCTGCACACTCACTACTCTGCACACTCACTACTCTGCACACTCACTACTCTGCACACTCACTACTCTGCACACTCACTACTCTGCACACTCACTACTCTGCACACTCACTACTCTGCACACTCACTACTCTGCACACTCACTACTCTGCACACTCACTACTCTGCACACTCACTACTCTGCACACTCACTACTCTGCACACTCACTACTCTGCACACTCACTACTCTGCACACTCACTACTCTGCACACTCACTACTCTGCACACTCACTACTCTGCACACTCACTACTCTGCACACTCACTACTCTGCACACTCACTACTCTGCACACTCACTACTCTGCACACTCACTTTGCACTCTGCACACTCACTTTGCACTCTGCACACTCACTTTGCACTCTGCACACTCACTTTGCACTCTGCACACTCACTTTGCACTCTGCACACTCACTTTGCACTCTGCACACTCACTTTGCACTCTGCACACTCACTTTGCACTCTGCACACTCACTTTGCACTCTGCACACTCACTTTGCACTCTGCACTCACACTCTGCACTCAATTTTATCAAATACCGAGGAGAGGGGACTGCCTGGAGTGTGCTTATGTGGAGAGAGAGGCCGCCTGTGAGTTAAAACACCCCGTCATTTCTGCTCCACGTAGCCTGGGTGCATTCTCCAGGGCTCCCGTGACTGACATAGGGGAACTAGGTATGAAGCATCCACTCAGTACACAGGGCAGGCTGCATCTGAAGCGGATTATTAAAGTCCGTGAAAAAAAGATGTAAGTAAATGAGGAAGTGAATTTACACAGGGCACCAGTGCACTGCACACGAACGGTTGATGTACTCACCTCATTTTTAAGCTCTATCAATTCACTTTGTGGTCTGTGGTTACGGTTCAAAATAATGCACAAACAGGATGTCAGGGAAGCCCTTTGTCTGATGATACCCTACGAACGGCGGTCTCGGAGCAGGGATAGTCACAGCTGGGCAGAGCAGAATTCAACCAGTAACTCGTAAGTCTTACTCAGCCCCCAGCTTGGCCTGCAACGTTCAGTATAATAATTGGAAATGTACTTCCTAGTACTTCACTTCACACATTCTCTCTCTGCAGGTACAAGTCTTATTGGACAGATCCGAGCCCGTATCTTCTCCACTGTTTAAGGACTCCCGGTCGTCAAAGAATGTTTCACTTAATATTTCGAAAGGGGCTCTTCTCTTTACTCTCACTTACTTCTTCCTCATCTCTCTTCTAAACTCCACACCCAAAACACACAATGCTCTGCTCTCCGAACTTCCTCACAGCGACAACACTCTTTCTTAAAAGGGCAACGGCAGTCCTGCTCTTTTAAAGCGGCGATAGGAGTTAGAGGAAGGAGGATTGTTTGGAGAGAGAGAACGTTCCAGGATGTCACTCAAAATCCAATGATAATTAAATAACAATGGAGGTGGGCGAGCCAACAAATTAACTGTGAGAGCTGAGCATAGGTTCTTTTATATTAACTGTTGTATGCGTAGCTGCTAATTCCTTCACTGGCCGGGCCGTGGTTCTATTCACTCTTGGGATGAAGCAAGACCCTGGATTTACTCGGATTGCCTTGTGCAGCCCTGTCAAGTGTCACGCTTTCCAGGTTAAACTACCACCTTTTTATAATATTTCTGCATCCCCGACAGGGACTACAAATTACCACGCAATTTCGTTGCACTTACCAGAGTCGGCAAAGTTGTCTGAGAAAATACTATAAAGCAGATGGTCGCGCACATTCCGCCCTATAGTTTATAGGAGAGAGGGTCCGTCTGCCCATAAAAAAAGCCTATATATAGGCTCTGTTGAATTTAAAGTGAAAGTTACTTTCTAAACGAGTGAGATCTTTGCAAAAAAACAATTAAATAAATAGAAATAATTCACATATTTTAAGATCATTTGTTCTGAGGATGGGGAACATATGTCTGTGTGAATAACTTAATTAATGATGTGGGTGAAGAGTTCCGATCTCAACCCTACGAAATGGACGCCAGGAGGCTCGCACGCTCTTATGAATGTGACTAATGCCTTTGGCCACCTCTGCTTTACAGGAGGACAATTTGCATTCTGCCCATTGACGCATCTCTTATCTTTTTAATTTACCAAGAACGGACTCCAAAGTCCCGGAATGTTCGGGTCAGTGAAAGGACATTGTTAACTGACCTTGCATATGTACTGCAGAAGCATCATGACTGTTTAAGGCAGAAATAACGAGGCAGTTCACGCATCTCCCCGTCTCTCGGCTGGTGCAGCGCCCAGAATCTCTGCACTAGTAGTAAGGCACTCTTACCCGCTGTACTTTGCAACTGGAACGATGGTCCGCAGCGGCTGGACAACTCCCCCTTCAGCGCCACGGGAGAAGTTGGCCAGGGCTCTCTCCAGCTGCTGGATGAGTTCAGGAAATCTTAAAAACTCCTCGACGACTTCTGCCGCTATGAAAGCCGGGCGCGCGCTCATGGTGGCAGGGTTCACAGCTGAAGAGGGCTCGTGCTGCAGGTCCTGCTGCAGTACAGGCGAGCGGTCAGCGAGGTTCGGCCACGCCTCCTCCTGTGCTCGGGCAAAACGAATCATCCAATCGGGACCCCAGTTCTGGTGGGTAGAAGCCTTTCCAGGCAAAAGGGTGCCTTGCAACTCACAACCCGATACAGCCCAGGCTTGTGGCATGTGTGTGCTCTGCCTCTGCCAAAAGTGCATTTAAAGGTTGGCGGATGTCACCGCCTGATGCGTGACAGGGCAAATTTACAATGAACTGAGCTTAGAGGTCGCCTCCTGGAATTTTTTAGGCCTTAGTTACTTAAAGTGAAACTACAAGACAACAAGCACCTACGAGGACAGGGGGGGGGGGCGGGAGAGGACACGAACGGCGGGAGAGGACACGGACGGCGGGAGGGAGACGAGAAACGTGCACAGGACAGCGAGGGGAGGGGGGACGGCGGGAGGAGGGACACGGAGGAAGGCAGGACAGCAGCAAGCACGGCCCGGCCGGACCAGATTCGGGGGCGTTCCCGGCTTTTGGCTGACGTAGCATGACGTAGCCAAAAGCCAAAGATTCTCGGGAACGCCCCCGAATCTGGTCCGGCCATGACGGACGCCTCTCTGTTCCAATGGCTAGCCTCCATTTATGGAGCTAGCCAATGAAATAGAGGGGCGTATTCAAGGCACCCTTACTAGAAACTACAGATTTCTCTGGAGGCGGAGCTTACGCTCCGTTCCCCAGCGAAACCTAAAAAGAAAATGCACTCCAGAGAAAGAAAAACATGGCATCCTGACGCCATCTACTGGCATCTGCACGTAACATGCCCCTTAATTAATGAATACGGCAGCTATGCTTCAATAAAAAACGTATATACAAATACATTTTTGCTAAAGGTGTGTGGGTGTCTGGATAGTGGGCGGCGTGGAGGATAATACACCTACTGTCATGGCCCTGAACATGAATAAAACTGACCGTATTTAACAACTTAATGCCCCCTATAGTGAAACTCCTCATCTCCCACAAGCTCCCTCCCAACCGACACCCACTCCCCAAACCCCCTCCCAGGTGTCTGCTCCCAGTGGTGACATTTCAATGTTGCACATCTCAAGGGACAAACATGAAAAATGTAAAGACTTCCTTGTCAGCTGTGCGAGCTTGGCATTTCCACCAAGAGTTTGAAAAGCAGTACCTAAAGCAATGCATTTAACAGCAGTTTCCCCCACGCGATTGGCTAAACAATGTTACGTTTTACAAGCAGTTTAATAATCTGGACATTTCGCATGATATCCCCCACCCCTTTCAATAAAGTGAAGAGCATCCCATTTTACATCTTCCTCACACTTTTTTTATCTTCCCATTCTAATCGTTCTAAATGCAATAATCGGTTCTATAATACGAACGGCCATCTACTTTTGCAAGGGGAACGATAAGAGAACGGAGAGTTACATCGGGCCTTAAAACCACAACTAACAGTGTGAGCTCCTGAGGCAGCAACCCCCCCCCCCCCTCTCCTCCGATGGTGTTCCCTGGTACCCTCGAACTGCTGGGTCAGCAAGTTTTTGTACTTCTGTATTTTGTAGAGGTGGGTGAGCCAACAAATTAGGAGGGAGAGCCGAGCCGATGGTCTGGCTTGACTCGAAGAGCCTGAGCTTGACGCGGGCCCTGAAAATATTTGGTACGTAAATCGTGCAGAAAAGTAATGTTAGCATAGGATAAAGACTTTAACATTTCAAAAGCGTGCATCTTTGTAAGTCGGGAGTGTTTCACTTTTATAAATGTGATGACAGCACTGAGTTGAGCGCTATTTATTAGCAGTATTCATTTATAAATATGAATTTAGAAGCATTTGTGCACCCCTCTCCCCACGGTGATGCTATTAGAGAGCCGTGTCTCAGGCTGTTACAGATGGAGAAGTGTTCTGGTCTCTTCCGAGGGGCTTCTGTACAGCTGAACTGATATGACATTGCTAATGAAAGTTAATATAAAAATGACTTCGCACACTGATGACATCAGTTGTCCATAAGTGCATTTTAAAAAAAAACTTAACATGTAGTTTGCACCTATAAATGTATCTATATATGTTCAACATTTGTTTATATAGGCACGATATGAGAACATTGCATCAAGATGGAATATATCTGCCAGATAGGATGGTTTTGTGTATTTTAGATATATGACGACATGTATAGGATGATTGCAGTGTAGTACTGACATACAATGAATTGCTCTATACAGGATGACTATGTTATTGGAAGTGATATACAATGTCTGATGTTAATATTGGATACATTGTTAACGGATATTCCAACACTGTATGTTTATCGTAACATTGTGTCAACATATTCACGCCTCGAGAGTGATCATTATATCTACAACTTCAGATAATATCAGATGACATTTAACTCACTTAGGTGTCGCAACTTTGAACAGAAGACTGTTGAGCACATTTATGGCAATGGCTTATACTAGCAAGTATAGGTACTCTACAACACATCACACGGTTGTCTACGTTCTAGGTGATCGTTCCTACAGGCAGCATGACATTTATCTCAGGAAAGTACGGCTTCTATGGGAAACTACATTTCCCATAATACATCGCGTAGATGATGTTATGTCTTAACAGACTTGTTTAACTTCCTAGCACCGTGTAGCATTTATTGCGTTTTCTTTTCTGCTCGAATATAGATTTAGAGTGAACGAAACTTTTATATCATTTTCTTTTAATTAACAACATTTTTTGGAATACGGGAACAATATAACACCGACAAACACAGGACCGTCGTTCACATTGTCCTTCCTCCTTTTCTATTACCGGCACTCTTTTAATATCGTATGGTAACTCTCCGCGTCACCTTACAGCTAGAAGATTGAGAGTAAACTTCGGAGGTTTTGAACACTATCTTGAACTAGCGTTAAACAAGAACTTAGGTAAGAACCGCGCTATAAATTTGATTTAATCTTGAGCAGTTAGACGTATATTCTTTTCTCTTTTTGAAACAGCGTCATTAGAGGTAATGATATATTTTTCTTTAGTTGCCACAATCCAACAATACGAGACGAACTGAGCACACACCGCGGTATCGCCTGAAAGTCATTACTCAGTCGGGTCAGTCATTACGTGTTACATACAGATTTATTTCAAACAGGATTGATTTTTTACAGGGAATTAGAATACTATTGACATAACTTGAGGAAGGCAGGACAGCAGCAAGCACGGCCCGGCCGGACCAGATTCGGGGGCGTTCCTGGCTTTTGGCTGACGTAGCATGACGTAGCCAAAAGCCAAAGATTCTCGGGAACGCCCCCGAATCTGGTCCGGCCATGACGGACGCCTCTCTGTTCCAATGGCTAGCCTCCATTTATGGAGCTAGCCAATGAAATAGAGGGGCGTATTCAAGGCACCCTTACTAGAAACTACAGATTTCTCTGGAGGCGGAGCTTACGCTCCGTTCCCCAGCGAAACCTAAAAAGGGGGGGTGCATCTGCTGCTGCTGAGCGGATATCACGCATCTGCCAACCTCTAAAGAAGGCCCAATTGGGCAAAACATATTCCCATACAATAAAACGAGCATCATGAAGCTGCTGACCCAAAAGGTCTATGTGCCAAAGACAATTTATCTGATAGTGTGTCTTTTGAAGTAATCGCTATTTGGAAAAAGGTGCAACTGCTTGTTTTTGTTTGAAAACCATAAACCTGCGCCAATTAAAATCCAACACTCTCCCCCCGCATAGCAAAGACAAAGATATTTTAACAGGAGAGGCCTCAATGGAACTGAAACCAGCAATGTCAATGCCCAAGAGTTCACATACTGTAAACTCCAAAGAACTGCTCCAGATTTAAGATGTATGCAAAAAGATGATCACCAACTGAGAAAAATACTCTATCTCGTGCTCCTTCCTCTGGACAACTCTCTAGGAATTCTGGGCTGAGGAAAGTATCAAAGAACTTATACCTTCCTTTCAAAAAATCTTAATTGCAAAAAACGCAAGTCCAAAGAAAAAAACCACCACCTCGGGCGGCTGCACTGGTCATGTCATCACCAAGTCATCAACATGCCGCAATATCAAAGGGATGTCCCTATTGACTTCAAACATACAATAATCACATCTCCTGAGAACATTAAAAGGCAATTCTACATTTGAGAAACTTCAGACCCACCTAATGTCTTCCATGCATTGTAAAGGCTTTGGAATCCATAGTTTGTATGCAAACGGCTCACCTAGAAAACAATATCCTGAGTAACATTCTGACAGGTTCCTATCACCATTGTGTGACCAAAACCACATAGCATTACATTGGACAGGACACTGTCTCCGAATGAGGCTAGCAGAAGGTCTGTCCAAGCATTCTGTTGGATATCAGCAGCATTTGACAACTTCGAGCCCAACATGCTGATTGGACAACTTGTATTATTTGTTGAAATTGGGGGTCCAACAGCTCTGGTACTAATCCACACAGTTTCTTTAAAAAAATTCAATCTGCCTAGAGTAGAGTTCCACAATGATAAGCTCTCTCATCTATCCTTTTAATCTCAAGCATCGCAGCCTTTACTAGCAGTTTGGATGCCCACTTTATTGGCCATCGACTATACATGGACAGCACACAGATATACCTCAAGTAGAAAAGGTATCTAGGACTCGCAAGAAAGTGGCTACATATAAATCCCAGGGATATAATCGCACTATGGAACTTACTGAGGATCTGATAGAATCCAGGACCTGCAAATCGATTTGTTGTTGGGTTTCCTCTTTATGCAATTACAAAGCAGATAAACTCTACGAGAAGGTGCATGATAAATGTCAGTCTAAAGAAAATCTTCAGGTATATATTACAACTTGAGATAGAATAAACAAGTTTAATGTTACCCTATTAAAAGTGCTCATTTGCGGGAAATGCAATTTTATACCAAGTGGTTGCTTTACAGAACTCGGGCCTTTCCATACAATTAACCCTCAAATCCCTTCAAATAGCTTTAGGTACTCAGTGGATGGGGGAGGGTAGAATAGGCCCACATTATATTGGGTTGTCCTAGATTAAGACAATTCTGGGCGGAGACTGATCAGTACTGTTCCCATATATTAGAATTGGAGCACCCGCTACATGTTCAGACAGTGGTCCTAGGGTTCTCATCTGACCTAAACGTTGGCCTCTCACAGAAGAAACGATGATATATTATTGTTTTAATAGCCAGAGCACTAACCCTTCAAAAGTGGCGATCTGAAAAAATTCTAAATTTTCAACATTGGTGGTCCAAACTATGCAGAATCAGGGAATCAGAAAAGAGATGTGCACGAAGGTCCGGATCATATGGGATTTTATTTTATTTATTTTTTAACTCTGGGAGGCATTTGGTTACGAGCTGTATTGACAATATGTACAATGTAAAATGTAAAATTATGCATTTGTTTTTATCAAGTTGGGGGGGTCTCGCGTGTTTCATGTAATGTAAGTGTAATTTAATGTCATTCTTACCTCTCTTTTTAACGATCCTATCAATATATGTATCAAATTGAATGTTGAACGTTGTTTGTGAAAGATTTAGGAGAAGAAGGAAGAAGATGATTGTAATGATTTAATTGCTATGAAAAAGATGAACTCTCTCAATAAAAAAAAATAATTTAAAGAAAGTGGCTACATGCTTGGAGGATGATCAGCGTTGGAGGTACCATAACTGGATCTCTCTTTTCAAGAAGATAAATCATATTGCTCATGGGCTCCTTAGATCCTTCATCACTTCCATTCATATGGCCTGATCCCATAAGGCATGCATCTGCATCAGTCACATAGGCATGCAGAATGGATTTAGGTTTTGACATTGACCTCTCAATTTTATCAAATAAATAGCTATCACAAAAACCACGCTCTCTCACCTTGAACTCGTTGAACCTAACGTACAAAAATGGCAACATTTATTTCACAGTTGCTGTTGTGCTCCTCAGACCGATTACTGCACTGCAATTTATACATATCTGAAATGAGGAGCTCCCCGAGCTCCAAAGAGCAAAGAAACCACTGCTCAGCTCATATTTGGCCTGCATGGCCATGCCCACATCAAGCTAGCATTGAAAACCCTCCACTGGCTTCCCATCAAAGAAGGCAATTCAACTCCCTCTGCCTTACACCTATGCAGGGCACAAGTCCTACAAAAAGAAGTGGGGGGACGCTCAAAGTTAAGTGGTGTCACATGAAGTGACGTCACGACATGAAGTGACGTCACGACATGAAGTGACGTCACGACATGAAGTGACGTCACGACATGAAGTGACGTCACGACATGAAGTGACGTCACGACATGAAGTGACGTCACGACATGAAGTGACGTCACGACATGAAGTGACGTCACGACATGAAGTGACGTCACGACATGAAGCGACGTCACGACATGAAGCGACGTCACGACATGAAGCGACGTCACGCCATTTAGTGACGTCACGCCATTTAGTGACGTCACGACATTTAGTGACGTCACGGGAGGGAGTCACCTGTCACTACAGGTCGCGCGACATCAGTGGAGATGAGGACCGCACTGCTCTTCATGTAGTGACTCCCCTGAGCTTTCTGGTGAGGCGAAGGGGCTTCACAGTATCACAGCAAAGGCCTTCGGGGCACCCACGCATACTGATTTGTGCTTGGGTGATAGACTGGGTGGCCGTGCGGGCAAGGAAAGCCATAGTTAAAAGTCCAGCTTTTGGGCAGGGGGGACGGCATCCACCTGGTAAAATAAGTGGGGGGACGCCGTCCACCCGCGAGGTACCCCCGACTCGAGCCCTGCACCTATGGCAATAAAAGGCTTTACCCCCCAAATACGTCTATGATCTGGCACTGTGCACGGGCGGCTGGTTCCAGAGCTCCTGCCGCCTAGATCCGAGCATGGGGGCAGGTCCATGATCTGGAGAGGGCTTCTCAATCCAACCATGATGCCCCTGACCACCCAGGCCCTTAGCCATCCCCCCCACCACCCCCCTCATTTCAGCTGGAGGCGCCTCTCCTTGCAGTCTCACGCGCAGCTCCTCGCGCAGGCCTTACCCTCCTTCCCAGGATCTGGTTAATGGCGGCGCTCTCTTTCAGCGTGCACTCGGCGATGACCTTCGCTCGCATCTCTTTCATATACAACATGAAAGCATTGAGGGGCTTCTTGATTGTCGGCTTCTTCGGCTCCTTCTTCTTGGGCTCTGGCTGCGGTTTCCTGTTCAGGAGAAGAAAACAAGTCAGCGGATCCCTGCACACACGCACATCAGAGGGCAGCGCGTGCCGCCCGGAACACCTGGCACAATAAACGCTGCCTAATCCAAACAGGAAGAGCAGGGGGCAGGCCTCGGCGCCCCATGCAGTGCGGCCACGCGCATCAACATGCCCCCGTCTGGAAATGATAGGACTCCATGTGCCCCTCAGGGCTCGGTGCCACTGAACCTGCTGCACCAATCGCGGCTACGTCCTTGCTAATGGACAGATGAGATTTTGCGAAAGTAGGGGGTGGACTTAAAATGGGTGGCCCCTCTGTGCCAACCATTTAATCGTGGAATAATCTGTTCCTGGTTATGTTTGCTCAAGAAAAAGGTCATTCATCTCCAGTGAGAATGTTAAGGGATGGATTGTCTACTTACTACCGTTTATGGCTTTATTTCCTATTGTCTTTTGCTCATCATTATACTCAGAGTCTGGTACTATCTTGAAACCATTAAAGTGACATTAACCAAGCAAACAGATTTGTATTTTGTTATAAAAATGTGTGTGCGTACAATGGCTCACAACCGGTACAGATGCATTCAGAGTAAAACAGTCATACATATCGAGCCATCAGTGCACTAAAATGACACAAGTACAGGTCTCCACGCAAACAGGCCGCACACATACACTCACCAATCGAGGCACACCAACAGATTTGCACACCTACATTGCTGCAAATAGTTAATGCGATGACTGACACCTAAATTAAGCCCAAGGTTTTTGTTATAACGAAATTTTCATAAAGGAATGTTTGCAAAGTGCTGTTGTTTAAAAATACATAAGTGATTGAACGCTCCACCTGGCCCAATTTACAACCACACATGCACAAAATGAACACATGGCTGACAAATGTATATTTGAAAAACATACATTTGGTCTTTGGCCACCTATTTTTGTTGTATTTCTCACACAAGAAGGAAAGGGTTTAGAAATATAGTGCATGATGTTGATTCTTTTACTCTACTAGGGTATCAAATATTTTCAGAAGCCTACTTTAGTTTACATTTCATAGCAGACAATTGGCTCCACATTTCAGGTACTTTGAGTGGTTATGAACATTTTTTGAGCAACAACAGAAGCATTATGCTGTTCAAGACGACCAAGCACTGAATCAACCCCCTGCCAGTCCCAACTATTCCACACACAAAAAATGCAATCAACCTCTTCAGAATACAGATTAAACAGCACATAGTTGACACCAAGCCTGCTTCAATTCTTACACCCACCCTTTCCCCTAGAATCCTGCAATGGTCAGACTTAAAACTCCTATCATTCAGATATCAATGAAATACTCCGCTACCTCAAAGCAAATTGTTATTAAGATCCGATCTTATGATCATCCTTCATTAAAGGTCTCTGGAAATGTTCATACTCCTACTTACCATTGGCAGTACCTTCCTCACTCAAGGTAACTTTCAAGAAGATCTAAAGAGAGGCTAGATTCACCCACTCCTAAAGACACTTACATTATTAAATCCTGATGACCTTGCCAGCTACATGCCCATCATTGACCTACCATTCATCAGCAACATCATTGAAAAAGTAGTCGATATTCAACTACACAGTCACACCAATGCAAACCACCCCCAGCAGGACTATTAACGTGGGGTCAAGCACAAAATGTAGCAAGAGCCAACTACCTTATGCATCGCAGATAATGCCCTCGACTGAAGATGAAGATGACCCATGATTCCTGATATTGCCAGACCTCTCGAAGGACTCTGACACATTCTACCATACCACCCTAATCTGTACCCAGGAATTTCAAATGGGATTTCCATGCAGTACCTTTTGCTGGCTCTCCTATCTTTCCAACATACACCAGGGCACCTTCAGGTCACAAAAGATACCAATCACTTGTGGAGTCCCCCAGGGTTCCATACCCTCTCTGGTCATCTTCAACCTTTCCATGGAGCCACTTAGTGCTCTACTCACAGATAAAAGCATCAAGGTTCTCCAATATGCTGATGACAAACAACTCCACTTGAAAATCTGCTATTCCTTAGACATTGCTTGTACATCATCCAGACTTGGATATCCAGCACTGACCTGAAGTTCAATCAAACCAAGGCAGAATTCCTGTTAGCTAACCATCTCTGGTGGTTCTCAACACACCTGTAGTCAGGACACTATCTGACTGCAGACTCAGGAGAGTAAAAAAGAAAAACAAGACAGCAGGCTTTTTCCATCTATGCACCCAGGATCTGGAACAACATTCCAGGATCCATCACCATAATTTAGGAAATAGATGGTGACTTACTTCTTCAAAGAACAATAGGTCACAGTTGAATAACTGCCCACAACCCAGATTTCTCTCCTATTAGCGGTCTTCATCTTAGTCTTTGACCATGTACAGCACTCTGTTGTCTCTTGGGTAGGTTTAAGCTATATAAACACCATATACATTTATACATACATACAAAGAGTGGCATTCTCTTAACCCCTTCCACGCTCATGACGAGCTGGGCTCGTCATGGTGTAGCCTCCTCGCACGCTCATGACGAGCCCAGCTCGTCATGAATAATGGAAAATGGGCAATCCCAGCACCGGGGGGGAAAACGCATAGCAGCCAAGTGGTTAATCTTGATTCATGCTTCTTAATATAAACTGAGGGCTAACTGTTTGTGCCTGCGCAGATAATTAGACACTGGCAAGGAGGATTGTTAGCACAAGCCAACAAACAGCTGTAACCTGTACAAGCATTATTTAGCAAAGCATGGAGAAAAGTAACAAATGCTTGAAATGTCGACAACATATTTTGGACCAAGTTTTTCTGGATCACTATTAAGTCTCATTTAAACCCACTATAATTTGCAAAAGAACTCTATTCTATGATTTATAGTCAATAACATTTTGGAGTTCTACTTGCTTTCATGTACAATCTTTTGAACATGTGTAAATCACTAAAAAGCACAGAGCAACCCTCTGCCTGAACATAACATTTTATCACCTAACAAACCACAACAACAACATTATGTAAAAAATAATCGGCTTTGACTTTACGGTCTATGTTTCATTTTTACATGAAATACAATATCACTCATAATGCCTATGATTCCTCCATATACGACTTCAAAAGAACCACTATTCTTTATTTCAACAGGTCCAAATGTTCAGGGTACTTCGAGTCAAAGGTTCTGGCGCTATCCAGTAGAATAATTTGATTCCTAACCCATCTGCCACCTCGAATTGTTTTTTGTAGTCACTGGTTCGTAAACCATTCTAATCTGGTCATCTTGAACAGGAATAACTGCAATCATTACCTAATAAAATGATCTTACATTGATTTGAGTGACAACTATTTGTCTTACCTGTGAATCAATGGTCAATTCTTTCCCACTTCCACTTCACAACTGTAATGCAATGAACCCTGCATGCCAAGACATTCTCATAGCTTTGATCCAAAAAATATCACAAAATGCAAATTTCTGGAGAGAGGTCCTTGAGTACTCACATGATTCTCTCATAGTGGTCCAGGTCTTGTTTCCCAGAGTGTGGCATGATGGCAGGGTGAGGGATCCCTGATGGATGCATCCCGGAACTCAACATCAGAGGATGTGTAAACCTTTGTACAACAACATTTTTGTTATGGTTTATAGTATGGAAAGTGCCAAGTGAATGGTCTATTACCACTTAAAAGAAAAGCGATTTTACCCAAATCAAGGATACATCTTTTAACTATCAGAATTTGCCCTCCCGACATCTGAACCTGTGACGTGCATGTTACAGACAGATCTCTGCAGTAGGTGCTCAAACCATCTACTATGGGCATGATTCCGAGAAAAGTGCTAAACCTCTAGTATTTTGATTCATGCATTCCCAAACAGGTGATTTGATAATTAACACTTTACAAATCTTTGAGGTGCTATGTCATGGGCAGTTTTTCAAATGTCCTAGCTAATGCCTGCATATCCTAATCTGACACTTGCTGAAACTCAGCATTGTGGAAAAGCTGCAAACGTATGGTTAAGGCAAAGTGGAAGCTTTTTTTTTTTTCCATTAGACTGAAAAGTATCCCTTCCCTGGGGACCTGCTTTAAAATTGGGGTGCAATAGTGAGCTGGTCGTTCACGTGTAAGCTTGAGTACATGCGGCCCCGCTCTGGAGGCTCAATGTTGAAGCCTTTGGTGACCCGACCTATAAAGATGTCATTTCAAAGGGACTGGAGGATTATATGGAGGTCAAATGGGGCTCCGCTGGCACCAGGGAGACTGAGTGGGATGCCATGAATGTGGTGGTACGGGGGATCCGTTTGTCCACAGAGGTGGGGTGGGGTTAAAAAAAGTGCTGGAACGTGACTTGCGGCATCAGGAGGAACGGTTGGCAGCTTTGGAAATAGAACTTCCTACGAATGGGGCGAGGTCGACGGAATGGGAGGATGTTCGGGGGGAGATAGGGGACATATGGGACTCTAGGCAAATATGTTAGAACAGCGAGTAAACGTCGCTGGTACATGGAAGGAGATAAGGCGGGGCGGCTGTTAGCACGCCTGATTAGGGCAGAGACTTAGCCTTGCCCTATCCTAGCACTTCAAAACGATCTTGGCAAGACGGTGTATACCCAATATGAAATAAATAAGGTTTTCCTAGCCCATTTAAACAAAATATATTCTGTGAGTAATTCGCCTTCGACCCTGGAAGCGGTGGAGGCCTATTTGGCTGAAGTAGAGCTGCCTAGTATCGAAGCGGAAAGTCAGGAGGCCCTGGGGGCCCCTTTAGTGGGGAGGAGATTCGGGCAGCCATTGCTCACTTGAAAACAGCAAAGTCCCCGGGCATGGATGGAATGGCTGCTGAACTCTATAAAGAGTACGGCGGAGTGTTGAGCTCCAAACTAATAGAGGTCACAGTGGAGGCTGAGGAGCGTGGTACGCTCCCAGACTCCATGAGGGAGGCACTGATTGTGTTGATCCCCAACCCGGGAAGGATCCCCTCCTCCCCGGCTCTTATAGGCCCATCTCCATGCTAAATGTCGATCCTAAAATTATCAGCCAGGTGTTGGCGTCTAGGCTCCTCCCTTATCTTTGACGACTGGTCCAGGATGACCAGTCCGGGTTTATCCCGAGCAGAAATACGTTGCGAAATATCCGCCGCCTGGCGCATATAATGCAATATTTGGAAGGGCGGTCCCAACAGCACTCTTTGGTGTTCCTCAATATCGAACAGGCGTTCGACTATTAGTAGGAGCTACTTTTGGCGGGTATTGATTAAGATGGGCCTTGGGGAAGGATTGGTCAACTGGATAACGTTGCTGTATGCGCATCCGATGGCGAGGGTTCGCACTTGGCGTTAGGTTTGCGATGCATTCCCCAAAGCAAGAGGGACTCTGCAGGGTTGCCCGCTTTTCCCCTTGCTATTTGCTCTGGCAATGGAGCCATTGGCGTGTCGTCTGCGATAATTGCTGGAGGGACATGGTGTACGAGTACGAAGTTCAGAGCATGTGGTGTCCCTGTACGACGATGATGAGCTGATATACCTAAACCGACATTCTCAGTCATTGCCGACATTGCTAGCGGCGCTAGCCCAGTTCGCGGGGGTCTTCGGGCTTCACATTAATAGAACAAAGTCACAGCTCTACGCGATAGGGACGGGCAGAGAATGGAGAGGAGGCCAACGTCCAGTGTTAGAGTTGCCATGGGTTGAGGACATGATCCGCTACCTGGGGATATGGGTCGGGAGGACAGAGGAGATGTTCTAACGGCACAATATGGGGAGGATAATTTGAGGGCTGCAGGGTAGCATAACTTTTTGGAACACTCAACCTATCCCTGATGGGAAAGATTGCGTTAAAAAAGATGGTGGTCCTGCCCCGATGTCCCTACACCATGCAAGGCTCCTTCTTTGAAATTCCACACCGGGTATTTAGGGAGCTTGATAAAATGCTGGTCCAATTATTGTGGAATGGGAAGCGATGCAGGGGTAGTTTAGTGGTCATTAAGTGCAGCTGGGGTAAAGGGGGGTTGGAAATCCCTGACTTGGAACTCTATTATTTTGCTTCGCAATTGCAACATGCTATTGCTTGGCTGGACGCGGAGCCCTCCCGGGAGAGGTCCTTGTTGGCAGGTACGTACAGAGATCAGCAGCTGGGGGCGCTGTTCTGGCGGGCTGGAGGGCTCACGGAGCGCGGTCCCCCTTTGGTGCGGCTCGGAGCTGCAATTTGGACCTGAGTGGTCCGGAGAATAATTTGGGACAGACCCTTTGCCCCGGAGGCGGACTTCTGGATGATGCCGCCCTTTGCCCGGATTGACCAGGTGATGTCAGTAGAGGTCTGGAAGGCCGGAGGATGCTTAATGTTGTCAGACCTCTACCCAGATGATACATTCCTAAGTTATATGTATCCTGAGTTACAAAGACCCGGCAGTGGGGGGTTTGGGGGAGGGAAGGGGGCGGTTGGGGGGTAGTGGGGTGGGGGGTTTCCTATAGTTGGGTAAGTTTTGGGGGGGAACATTTTGTGAGACGGTTAACTGAAGAAAACGTTGAGGGTGGCGAATCTAGTCCTTATCGATGACGTATTTTCTTATAGCTTAGTTGTTCGCCTCGGCTACGGAGGACGAAATGTAACTATGTTATGAATATGCATTGCAGATTTGGAGAAACCCCAATAAGGAAATAAAAAAAAAAAACTTGAGTACATGCAAATGTGGCAAAGGCAGTGGCATTCTTTGTAATGGATTACAAAGGAAAATGTTCATGCAACTGAATTACCAAGTCCCCTGACACCACCCCAGCTCAGGGGCCATTTACGACTCTAGACAAACGTGCATATTTTGTAGATGTACAGCAGCTGTAAGTTAGGTCTGTGTGCATAAAAACTTGCAAATGCTTAGTCTTGTGAATTTGTGTCTGTATTTCACATACACAGTCGTGACTTTTCTGCCAGCAAGATACACTTGTGAAAGACAGTCAATATTAGGATGTCCAATGCTTTTTCACAAGCCCCCAACACATTTATACCTGTTCAGTACAAGGGGCAAAACATCACAATTCTTAAGCACTGCACATTAAGTTGGGTGGCCAATTTGTCAATAAATGGCAACATGATGCGTGCTTTCTTTTTTGCAAACGAACCAGTGTTTTTATGAATATTGCCAGCAAAAATCAGAACCATGGACACAGTGCAGAAACCTAGGTTGAAACTATTTTAGTTGTCAATTTCAGCAACATTGATATACATAATTCCAAAATGTCAAGGGCACCGGTAGAATTGGATGAAAGTATAGCAAACTACTGAAATTGTCAACCCTGAAACAAGGAAACCAGAGTTCAAATCCTCGAGTTGCCACATGACCTGATCCTGGATACTTCCCTGCCTCCTTCTATCCCAGTGATGATGAAACTGGGAGTGCTTAGAAAACCGTATTCCGCCTTATGTCATGAATGACATGGACTGATAGTTTTACAGTATAAACAGAACAGGCCGGTATAAGCAGACATGGCTGCCCTTTCACTTTAGAGAAACATTGCTGTACTGCACTGCACTGGTATTAAGACGGTAAGTTCCTACCACACGAGAGGCTGAAAATGCTTTAAGGGTGGACAAGCCCCAGCCCGTTTATGATGTATGGATTCAGGGAAGAGGATGCATAGTTGCCAGTGGACGTCATGTCTTGGTGTCATTCGTGAGGATTGGAGGTGTGCTCCAGCAGTGTTGCAGCAGACATGTTCAAACACAGCATTTATTGACGAACGCAGCAAAGAAGTATCAGAGATGGGAAAGCAGTGTGTCTACACACACCAGCCGAGCTTCCTGTCCACACTACATTTCAGGAAACAGACCAGTCTAGCGTGACATTCCTCATTCTAAGCGACTGTGGATTATTTAATTTTATTGGGAATCGAGTTCTAGAGTTGGATGTCTACACAGAGCAGGTTTGCCCACGTAGTTATGTTTTAAAAAGGAAGGACGGTCAAGAGTGCAGCCATTTTGGATTGGAGTTTCATTCTTTGGCACTATCGGCCACGTTCAGATTGTAGAAATGGTTGTCCTGCTGCACATATTGGCCATTGGGCAATGCACAAAGTTATGAATGATATTTTAGGAATGGGGAGCCACTCTAAGGCCTTGGGTGGTGATATCACATTTATTTACGTGTACAACTTATCTTGCAGCGACCTTCTGGACCCGCTGTAATTTCTAGACTTGGTGTCGTAGGAACACATTATAAAGCGAACGCCATAGCTGAGGCATGAAAGGACTAGACCCCGTGAGAGTCCAGGGTGAGAGCCAATCCTGCTTACGATTCCATTAGTGTCCTCAGTCACCGCAGTGGGATCGTTGATGCGAAGATGCTTGTGAGCCTCAGCAGGTGTGCATAATAGCCTGGCCTTGAGGGATTATCAAAGGTGTACTTCAATCCCCCACCAGTAAGGGATTCCTTTCCGTCTCAGAATTGAAGTGACATGACCAAAGCATCCTCTCTTTCCAGTGTTGTGGACAAAACATCTTGATGTAAAACCATTTTATCACCGGGAGACTGGATCTCCAATCAGTTTTGCAGCAGTTATTGGGGATTCTTTGAGCTTAAACACTGGGAGTGGACTTGAACAAATCTGAAAATTTGACAAAACGGTGTACTACCCAGATCACTGTCAAAATCATAGGGTTTTGTCAACACACTGTAGAAGAGCATCATAAGATGACTACACCTCATCCCCAGTAACCCCGGGGTTAATGGCACAGATTCTGATCTTTTACGTCCACACTCCTCTCTATCCTTGAGCCCTTCCACCACGCCAAGACGTCAGGCCTACCACCCTCTACAACAATTTATCCTGTTCATGATCCTGTTCTGTCATTAATCTCTCTAATAGATCCAGTCTGGATTCAGCTTTCTGTACATTATGGTGGGGTTCCAGAGTGGATTTCAACAGATCTTGATGCAAGGATAACATTTGTGCATCAAGAGAATGTCACTTTTCATGACTCGTGTCTGAGAGTGATCTTTCTATCTTGAGCCTCTGAGGATCTCGGATTCATAGGGATCATATATTTATGTTTTTGTTTTACCTCAACATATCCTTTAAAAGTTGTTTTAGACTTTGTTTTTCTTAGGTTTGCGGTTTTTGCTGCTCGTCAGTCTGAGTCCCGAAGAGTACAAGAGGAGGTACCCTATTAGTCTTGAGTAGTATCGAATCTACAAGAAGTGACACTGCCACAGAAAGTTCCTAAGTTTTGTAAAACCAGTTCTGGAACTAGCCACACTATGGGGTCAAGCCTTCCGAACCACAAATGTAATTCAGGCCCAGTCAAATACTTGCCATGTCCTTCAGCCTGAGTTCTCCTGTCCTCAGCATGCGCTAGTTGGCAACACAGTGCCTCTAGCGTCATGGGCAGAACTCGTCCAAGTTAGACGTGTCTCGAGCGGCAGCTCTTTTATAAAGCCCTCAGGTCACTCACTTCGATATCAAATATCCCAATGTGCTACTAGTTCTGGTCTTGGAGTCAGCCCAATTCCATTCAATGCCATGTAGCCTTGTCCATACTTTTAGCTTTTTGGACGTGGACAACAGACAATCTCATTCTCCATATAAGTAGTGGGCTCCCAAGCAGTCCTGCCCTCCAATGTCTGGACTACAGAACTGGTCAAGTAAGCACTGGACTCCCACCACACAGCCTCTTACCCGTCACTATACTTAGACTGGCCTTTTGGTACCCTTCAGAGCCTCTAGCTCTATAATCATTTGCTGGTGCCTTGGCAAGGACGTGCATTTAATTAATGCAACTGATAGTTTTGGGGGCTGGTAAACTAATTAAGTTTAATTTGCTCACCGGGGTCACTTTTTGGCACAAAGCACAATTAAAGTTGAACTACCTCCCAGGGCTCAGTCCGCTACCATTCTCAACATGTCCGCTGCCGTCTTGAAAAAGCAGCACGTTCTTCTCTGCATAGCCACCAGCTTCCTAGTTAGTATCTACACCTGTAAGCTGATACGAGTTTTAAAATTTTACCCTGGGCTGTTCCGCTGTGTCCCCCACCCCATCTAATCTAGGCAGTTCGTGGCTCAGACTCAGACCCGAGGCCCGAGCGCAGCAAGGATGCATCTTGCTGGGTCCTCGCCCTGGTCACGCTCCCATGTATAAAAAAAAAAAAAAATTACATTGTCCAGAAACGGTCTAGTTGAAATGGGATGAGCTAACAATTTCTCTGGCCAGTATGACTGCAGATTATGCCAGGAGGTGGTTTTCGAATTCCTTTAGGAGTGGCTTGATTAACGATCCAGCAATGGAAAAGGCGTTATTTGTTCATTGGTTTAATTTACTCGAAAGTGTGTTTAATTTGAATAGTTTTGGTGCAAAGATATTGCTTGTGAGGAGTGTTACCAACTGTTTCAATTGAAATTGGGCCTCGAGGCTGTTGGCTTTTTCGAGGAAGTGTTCGGATAGTGAGTTGCAGAGAATCAGAGTATATTTCACAGTTTAACTTTCAGTCCCAGTTTTAGAAGTTAGAGGGGACTTTAAGAGCTCTTTGGTTTGGTATGAAGAGTCCATGGCACGGTCAATTTCAGGAGCTAATTAGGGGAAACGCTGCCAGAAATGTCCATGACCCTTTGGTGGAACTGATTGATGGTCATCAGAAGGTCCTGCAGCCACTTAAACAGTTCTATCCAAAATATGCCCAGGTTTGGGTTCTTTCATGGTTTGGTAAGTGCATTTGAACAAGAGGCCAATTGAGAGGTGGTAGAATAGGAAGGATGAGGTCAAGGTTGATGATACAATGATCACACCAGGTGGCAGGATTGATTCAAATCTCTGACAGCAGGCCATTTGGGGCTACAAGTGTGTCAAGAACATGGACAGCAGAGTAAGTCAGTCCAATAACTAGTTGGTGGAGGTTAAGGGCTGAAGTATAAGATGAGTGATGCAGCGTGCTGCAGTTAAGGCTTGTTACACCAGTTGTTGATGTTGAGGTCACCCATTGATGGCCCATTATGATGTCTGAAATGGAAACTCAAAGATTAGTTATGAGAGTGTGGTCAATATGCCTATGGATTTAGTCTGTTTATTGATTGGTGAGATCAGTTGTCTCTTCACAATTTAGTTACACAACTTTCTCCAGTTTAGTTAGTGACGGCTCTTTTTTACTTTTTCAATTTTGCTCAGTCATTTGGGTATGCATGACGCACTGACCTCGTTTTGTGTTAGGCTCAATTCCAATTGGCCTGGCCCTTGGTTGGGTCTTTTGTTAGTAAATATTTTGTTTGGTGCCCCTACAATTCCATATGTTATTGTTTATTTACATATTGAAATTGATGGTTGCTCTCAGACATTGTTCAATGGCCTGATGATGACCTAACAAATCAAGGTCGAAACGCTGTTTACGCTTTCCTTTGGGAAACCAAGAGGAAGCATACATTGCATTCTGATCTGGTTATAATACACACAAATATTTGCATTCTTTTCCTCTGCCATTGTGTGTGTTTTTTGTTTACACTGTGATATGTATTATTATGTTTGCTGTGTGTAACCTTGTGAGCGCCAAGTGTATGTTTATATTGGATGTTGTTTTATTCATGTTTTAGACAAAATAATTTCAATAACAAAGCTTTCTAAAAGAATCTATCGTGGGTACCTTACTTTCAGTTTTTTGTTGCTTCCATTGTTGCACGGAGTCACACTTTTGTGTGATTTTGTTTAATTATCATTAGAGTTTTCTTTCCCTTTTCTACATTAATTATTTTCCATTGTAGCCGTTATATTGTTAATTGGCCCCAGGGTCTGGGGAATAGGACTGCCCCTGTTTGATGTAATCACTTTAATGATAAAGGGCACATAAGGGACATATAAGCTTGCACTTACATGTCCGCACCTTTGATATAAAGCACCTTGCCTCCTGGGCTTTAGGAGGCCTTCTTAAGGGTGACTAGCATTTATCAAAAACAGTGCATTGACTTTGCCGCACATGGTGAGGGTAACGTCAAGTTCAAGAAGTTTGCACTGCTCCTGCAGTCTACAATGGCAGGCCTGCTGTCAGTAGTTTATTTGCATCACTAAGGGTGGTACAAACATTGATGCATGCTCTGTGGGCCCTTTACCACCCATGCCCTGGGTACCACTGATACCATATACTAGGGACTTTTAAGAGGGGTAAAGTCCTGTCAATCGAGGGTGCTCATTTACACATTTAGGGAGATAGCACTGGTACTGTGGCCTGGTTAGCAGGTTTCAGTGCACCTTCAGAGTTGAAAACCAGCATTTAGTAGTCTAAATGGGGGCAAATATTGGGAGGACATCTGCAGAAAGCACGGTTTTCTCACAGTGTTGGTAGCACACATGTATTGTTTAATGTTTGTTTTTGTATGATTTTATAGCTAAGCAATTGCTTATATATGCAATTCAAACCGTCAAAAACGTTTCAAATTGTTTAACGATTTGTTGGCAAATGCTTATATATGCATTTCAAACAAAATGTTTCACAGAAGTAGGTGAAGGTGCATGTTGATTTTTTATAACAATCAATAATACGACTATCCTTAAAAATATAAATCTGAAAAGAGTATTCGCTAAATACAAAGAAGCGTTTGGGAAAGGAATCTTCACACCTCCAGGGTGCTAAGAACTGAGAGCCGGAAGCTGAGAGTGTGTTTGCACAGACAGGAGCTCTAAACACGTTCTGGAAAGCCACAAGGAGGACCCTCAGGCCACTAAACAGGCCAAATCTGCTGGCTGGGACACCAACTCTCTTCCTATGGAACAGTGCCTCTGTTGTTCCTTTAAGGTTATTGAAAGGAAAGGCTACCTAAAGGCTATACAAATGCTGTAATACAATACAATACAATACTTCTGGGCTACTGAGATCATTACCCAGAAAGTACAATGTGCTTGATAGATGGTGGGAAAGTATCTAGTGAGCTCACACTAAGACCTAAAAAAATGCACTAAATTGGGGCAGTTTTTCCTACTGGCTGATGCATACATGGAGTGCTTCTTGCATTGTAAACCAGGTAAAAATCCCTTTAGAATTTAGCCCATATCACACAAAATAAGAAAAATTTCGTTCTTTGAGAGCTGTAACAAACATATACATAAATCGAAGATGTAATCACCAGAAAACGATGATCAGAACTGAATGTGTGATTAGTAGAAAGAACCAGTAGATGGTGGTGTAAAGCTTATGTGCTTGATAAAGGCCTTGGACACAGGTTAAACGTTGCAATTATTTTTTTCTCCATTTAAAGTGATTGAATATGGAAATGTAAGCTTGTACTATTGTGTTCTCAGATGAGGCTAACCCTCCCTCACACAAACGGAGCTCATTAAAAGTCTGTAAGAATGGTTTACCCTCATACATTGTTTTTCCATGAGTAAAGACAAAAAATCACTGAATCTAGACAAAAGGCATTCCAAACACACAGCTATCCAGCTTACTGGGAAGGCATGCTCTCCTCTGAAAGATGTCGCTGAACCCTACCATCAAAGAAGTCTCACCTTTCATGACTTTGTGTAGCTTTCGCCAGTCTCAGACTGTAGACCCCAACATTGAAGGGAGACCAAGAATGTTCACAAGTTTAATTTGACATGTGAGCCAGGGGATTCAATCACTGGGACTGTACTGTAGGTGTGGGCGGAAAAAGTAGCAAGACTCATTCTTTCCTACATTTAAAGGAAGTTTGGAATGACAGTTTAATTTCCCGAGCACGCATACTCATCTATGTTTAAAAAACACGTGTTTTCTTTCGCATTACTGTCCAGTCTAGAAACCGTTAGTGTCACTCAAGAGCTGCAGAGCAGGTGATGTCAGAGCCTCCTTCTCAGGTCTAATGCAGAGGCTAAGAAAGAATGCCGAAGACATAACTTTCATGAGAAGCGTGTGTCTGGAGCTCTATGCTCTGTCAGCCAGTGATGAAACAAATTGAAACCCATCAAATGACCTTCGTAAAGGATCACAGGTGGAAAACCTGAACTGGATCACATCTGGTAAGCCAAAACTGGATCCCGGCTGAAAAGACGGTCTCATCGTCAGATTGAAATGCATCATAAGTCTAAACATGAGAAATCCTATTAACTGGTCAACAGTCTGGCCAGTTGTGAGGAGCATGGACCCCAACGTAAGGATATCCACTTAAAAGTCTAAGGGGTTCAAAAGGCACAGATAAGAATTGCTTTTATATGCACTCTATAAAATGTTATGGTAGAAGCCACATGAACAGAATACGAAAGGTTTAACTCCAGACGGTCTGATAAATTCTCTACAAATAACCCCTGAGGAATGCTAAGTGACAGAGGAGTGTGATCACGTTTTGTTAAAAATATGTGTACATTTACTTGCATGGCTGTCTCTTCATCAATTTTGCACATATGACTCATTGGGTACACCTGTGACAGTGTATGTGCTGCATGTGTTTTCACCCGAGAGAGCTATAGAAAGAGTCTGCAGCCCACCCATTGCTTAGCATTAGTTGGCTTCATTGTAAATCTTATTTTCTACCTTCTAATTGGCCGTCATTCTCTTGCTTCACTTTCTCTTCTTTTGGCTGAAGCATGGACCAAGTACTGATTGCTTCAGCTTGATTGTAGCCCTTCCTCTGCTCGCGCTGTGATTGAGGCACTACTTTTATTTTTTCTTCTGCCCTGTCGTACCTGTTGAACTTCATGCAATTTGTAGCTATGTTTTACTATGTCAAAAGCACTTAAAAGAAGCCATTTTCTCCTTTGAAATGGATGTTTATTGTGACAACAGACGTTATCTGGTTCCAAATGTATTTTCAATAGGACAGGGGCGCAATTGCCAAGTGTCATATTTGTTTCCTTTTTCACACATGGGGAGATTACCTGATATGCTCAAAATCACAGGGGTGTTGTGCCGAGACCTAACAAGCATTGGCAAAGTTAATAGGTCTCACCTTTGAGACTATTGGCTCTGCCATTGCTCTGTATGCATGCAATACAGCTTTGCTGACTTTGGCAATGATGTGTAGCCATGTGGTGTATGTAGCCATTTGGTAAAGCAGTGTGGGTAAAAAGAATAATAAAAAAAAGGACTATGATGCATCTAGCACTAATGTACTTAAGAATAAAAATGCATTAGCCCTGCTGCGAAACAGGGTCTTTTTTGTTATTCATTTTAGCCACACTGCAAAGCATCCATGCTTCTGTATAGCATGACTACAAAAAATGGCAAAAGCCAGTAGCTGCCATAGCGAGACCTGTTGGCTTTGCTAATGCCTGTTTTTAGCCATCTCATTTTCACCCTGCACTGATTGTCGCAGTTAGCAATGTATGTTTCAAGAAGACAGTACATGTTTACCAACATTCCTTTGGGACTGTAACTAGGGCTCTGAAGTGACCTGTATACCAAAACCTTTGGAGGGTCAGGGCAGTTATCGCTCACAAACTTCCATAGTGTTTTGAAGCATACATACAGTATAGTGCATTATTTTGGAAGCAGTTTTCCTTCATACTACCCAATACAGAGCAAAGATTTGTTTTACATTGGCTCGTAACGCTTTCCTCCCTCTCAATGTACCGCCAAATTAATGCCATCTCGTCCACCTGCTTCAACATGCTCTGCCTCCTTCGTAAGATCTTCAAGCAGATCCCCGCCGAGTCCAGGAAAACAGCCACCCATGCACTCATCAGCAGCAGACTAAACTACAGCAACGAACTCTATGCCGGCCCCAAACCCAGAAACTCCAAAACAAACTGCAGACCGTCCAGATCGCCTCCGCCAGACTCATCCTGAACATCCTGTACTGCAACTGCATCACTGGCCACCAGAGACCCCTACACTGGCTTTCGGTCAACAAGGGGATATCCTTCAATCTTTTCACACAAGCCCACAAAGCCCTCCACAATGCCGGACCTGCGTACCTCAACCACCGCCTCTCCTTTTGCACTCCCACCAGACATCTCAGCTCAGCCCAACTGGCCCTGGCCACCGTCCCACAAGACCACGACTGGAGGAAGATTCTTTTCCTACCTCTCTGTGAAGATTTGAAACTCCCTGCCTCTACACCCAGGTAATCACCATCGCTGCCGCAATTCAGGAAGGACCTCAAAACCTCGCTCTTCGATTGAACTGTATACACCCACCCCCGCGTCGAGACCCTCACAGGTGAGTAGTCTTTCTTCATAAGACTGATTGATTGACTGAGTGTTTGACAGTCAAACTGGAGGGTGTGATTTTTATAGTTACTCAATACCTAAATATCTTTGATTTTTGTTTGAATGCAATCTTTAATCAGCAGTACAACAGTGGTTGTGAATCGGCAGCCGATTCAACAAAGTGCGGTAATTGTATGGTGATTTTAATTCTTGACAGATGGTAATGCTGAAGAAGTAATGGGGACTAATCTAAGCTGAAAAGTCAGGCTGGACTAAGGAAACGGATTCACTTTTGAGGCAGAAAGCAGTTAATGAACAACTGTCTAGTGGGCACAGGCACATATGTAAACGCATTTTGTTATATAAGAAGAATTTGTCACTTTTGTTTTGTAGAAAAAGTACAACATCATGTTATATACCTTATTAGTGCTATCCCGTGAAGTTTGAGACTTACAAAGGTCACACATGGCAAAAAACACTTACCAGCCCATGGAAGGAGTCATCTGTCCAACACTGCCAGGAGGAAGGGAGTAGAAGCCCGATAAATCTGGCGATTGTGAAGGTCGGTGCACACCTAAGCAGAAGACCAACATGTGAGTTAAAAAGTTAAACTTGGCAGCAAAAAGTGCCAAAATATTCAGACACATTGGGTCAGATCTTTTACTTACAAGTGTGTTATGATTGGGCATGGTGGGGAAAATTTGGATTTTGGCAGCAGGCACTCCCTATATCGGTAGAATGATTACTTAATAAATATTGAATATTTCAATTATACACCATCCTAGCCTCTATGCTGCGATTGAAGCTTCAAGTTTAACATAGGAGTGTTGCACAAATTGTCAATTTACATTTCCTAAGTTTGCTACATTTTGGCAGATGCATGTATCTTGCATAAGACGTCTCCTCAATGATCAAGTTCTGTGGAGAAGAAGAGGGAATCAAAAGCTATTGAAATACTGACATAAGCTGCTTCTTTCATTGAATTAACCAAAGCCATTAGGCTTCACTCATTTCCTGGCAGGTTTTTAAATTTTCCCTTTTAGGTTTGGGTTTTGTCAGTGCAGCGGTCAAACAGACTTGTTATGTAAAATATACAAACAGTGGACTGTACGTCGGACCATTTACCCAGTGGTTTTGTCTGACCAGCCCCTTTCAGCCACTGGTGTGAGACTGTCAATTATGTCTTGGCTCAGCCCAGGGGCGTTTTCATCTCTCTGTAAGGCTATTAGCTTTTAGGATGTATCCTTCCGCCTTCACTCAAGTGCTTGCATCAAATGCTTTAAGGACTACTTTACAAGCATAGCCCATTCTGTCCACTCTTGCTGCCTTCCTGGTGTGCCTCTCACTCTGCTCTTCTGCACACTGTCTCTAGCTCCCCCCACCATCCATCCTCTCCTCTCTTGCTCCCATCTCCAGCTGCCTCCATTGTGCACTCCTTCCATCAGCCTGCCCTTCCTCCCAGTGGCTTCTCTTAAATGCCGCTCAGTGTTGTTTTCTTTGTTTCACAGAAATAAAGGAGGCCGCACTGAAGATCCCCTTGGCTTCAATTGCGCCTTTTTTTCTCCACGCAAAAAGAAACTCTGGTGGCATTGGAGCAGCTATTACATTCCCCACTTTACACACCAGAGAAAATGCACAGACTAGAAGAAGGGTTATTTTGTCACCCAACATTTATTTAAAAGTAGCTTATCCGTCGCGCATTGCTGCGATCTCCGAAGAAAAGAAATTGAAGGAAACTCGTTATGATAACATTCAATTTACATTGTGTCATTTTTATTGAAACTTATTCATTTTAATATGGAAAACATTTCAAAGTGTCGTTTTAATTCTATTTATTTATTCGAGTGCTTGTGGATACACGATTTTTTGTTTTTCCGTCTTGTGCGTACATCAGTATTCGAAAGATTATGAGGGCCCTGGGGGTCCAATATTTAAAAACAATTTATGCCACAAACCTTCGCGGGAGTGTACTCAACAACTTCCCAACGTTTCCTGGCGATCGGATGAATGCTGTTTTAAATCTATTTATTTATTCGAGTGCTTGTGGATACACGATTTGTTGTTTTTCCGTCTGGTGCGTACATCAGTATTCTAAAGATTATGAGGGCCCTGGGGGGCCGATATATAAAAAAGTTTATGCCAGAAACCTTCGCGGGAGTGTACTCTACAACTTCCCAAAGTTTCATGGCAATCGGATGAATGGTGAAGTATTGCATAAAGGACAGACAGACAGACATACATTAGTTTTTATATAGATAGAAACGAAACCTAAAAATTAATGCAATTCAAAACAGCCCACCCTTCATTTCCTGTCTGGCTTTAGTGTGCTTACGACACATTATTTATTTATTGCATTTATATGGCGCAACATTAAACCTAGTCTTAATGCATGTTACATCATAGGAAAGATGTGACAGCTAAGCAACAAGCTAGAAATGGGCAGTGGTGGCCTCTTGCAGTTGATGGGCATTTTGGACCCTGTCTGATTTGGTACTTTACCCGTGTAAGCTTGGGACATTTGACGCCATTCATACTTAACCTCCACTATGTGATAACTTTCAGGCAATAACAATGTTTTTGTAACAATAGGTTTATGACCTTAATCAGAATTGCTCTCCCTGACAACCTCCCAACACACTTACAATTTGGCAAAAAACTCAGTGAGATAAACACATTTTGAGATGAGATTGACGTGGGTTACATAAAAGAAACGGTTACAGACCAGGCAAAAAGTCCCTTGTACACAGGATTGTGGCCAATTACAGAGCCCCCCCCCCCAGCCCTTTTATTATCTGAATAGCAGACGTTCAGATTAGACACAGCATAATTCAACTGAGGGAAATCTCACCTGGGTGCGGATTCAAAACAGGAAAAAACGGCATTAACCCTGGTGACATTTTAAAACACTTTCAGGAACTTCTAAATAATCTGAACCTCCGTTTGCGATTAGAATTTACTTCCAGAAATGCTGTTGAGCAGACATCATTTTTACATGAACAGACGATCAACAATTTTTTTTGCACAATTGCTTAACAGAGTTCATCTTTGGAAAATGTTGTTAAATAGTATCGGATTATTTCATAAAAATTGCAGAAAACTGATTTCCCTGAATGCTAAATTACGAGATCCTTTCCAATTTTAGTTTCCTGCTCCTTAAAACCACTCCATAGAGATTACATGGGAAAACATTATGAGGACTGCCTATATATGTTCACACCCTCACTCGATTTTTTTTTTTTTGTCCTCATCTTTCGCCCTTGGTGATCAACTAGTAGCGTGTGGAAAATAACCTTACTGTCTCAGATAATCTGGAAGGAGCACGAGAGAGATCACCCTGATTGCCCCACAGTAATAATGTCATAGTCCACTTAAGCCACTTTAGAACAACCGTGTGGGACACATACTGCGTTCATATACCCAATCTTACACTGATTCCAACTTTGTAGGGTATAGTCAAAATAGAGGGTATGATACCAAGCAGCGTAATCATTGGACCCTGGGGAGAAAAAAAAACAAGAAAAAAAACAACCCCAAGATCAATCCAAAATATATCACCAATTTAGTAGCCTCCAGAAGTTTCTCTTATTTTTATTTCCTGATCTTAAGGGGCCCCTCACTCGATCTTAACTAATCTTTCAAAATCAAGATGAAAGTTCCAAAACAAATGCTGAAGAAGTCCTTAATATAGAATCCAAAACATACCAACGAAAACAATATTTATTTTGTTTGTCCAAGGAACATACATATTATGTATACAAAAAAATATTTTACTTGCAAGGTTTATGACCAATTAGGTCACTTCTGTCGACTTTCCATAAAGCAGTTGTAAAATGCAACCATCTTATTGACTAGCGGAGAGATATAAAGGGAAAATTATTTGCAGCCAAGAAGCAGTTAATGACACTGAGAAACCAAGCTTTACCACCCCCCAAAAGTCCCATGCATAAAAAGTGCAACCTAAAGTTATCGCTATAAGTGCTAGAGCTTAAAAGATAGGCTATTTTATTTAACATGAGATGGAGTTTGCAAGCACTACCTACCAGAACTGTCTGATGCCAATATCTTCTCTAGGAGAGGTAGGCAGGACACACTCGGGCACGCAGGTGACAATCAATCAAAAAACATTTATAAAGCGCACGTGTACCTCGGGCGAGGTGTCCAGGCGCTAGTGCAGCAGACTACAGAGTTTGAGGCTAGAGCCACTATTTCCCCTTGCTTAAAGAGCCAGGTTTTCAGCGCCTTTCTGAAATCGTGCTCTGAGTTCAGCCTACGCAAGTGGTGAGGGAGGGCATTCCAAAGTTTAGCAGTCCTAACCGAGAAAGACCTACCCCCCCCTTGCCTTGCTTTTGAGAAACCGGGGACAGCAAGGTAAAGCCGATGGTTAGATCTTAATGTCTGCTCCTGGCGGTACAGACTAAGCCGCTTCCTGAGGTAACCAGGGACATTACCCTGAGAGGCACGGAAGACAAAGGGGAGGGCCTTGAATTAGATCCTCCTGGCTACCGGGAGCCAATCAAGTTGTTTAAGGTGAGAGGAAATGTGCTGGCGCAGCGGGACCTCGCGGATAAGCCGCCACATTCTACACCGAGCAAGGGTTGATGCTTGATTAAAGAATAAGACCTCCGTCTTATCGGCATTCAGTTTCAAGCAGTTTTCATTTGTCCATTCTGCAATGTCTTTCAGGCAGTCTTTAAAAAATTCAAAATCTGCAGCAGAGTGATCTTTGAAGGGGACCACCAGCAGGGTATCACCGTGTAAGAGACCACTTTGACCCCTCTCCTAGAAATGAGGGCTGCCAGCGGCACCAGGTAGATATTAAAAAGCAGCTAGCTTAAGGCAGCGCCCTGGGGCACTCCACATCTGAGTGGTTTAGCTGAGGGGATGGAAGGGCAGAGAAAGATTTTCTAGCCACGTCCTTTAAGATGAGGAAATCCACTCAAGTGCAGTCCCCTGTACTCCTATCTGTTTAAGTCTTTTCAGCAAGATTGCATGGGACATAGTATTGAATGCCGCCGAACGGTCTAATAACACAAGCATGGCTGAAGAGCCGCCATCCACTGACAATCTAACTGAGTCTGCAACTTCGAGCAAAACAGTTTCTGTGCTGTACCCTTCCTGGAAGCAAGATTCGGAGTCATGTATAAGATCATTGGCTTGCACAATGTTGGCTAATGGTTGGTGAGCCGTCTTCTTTAGCACAGTAGCCAAGATAGGGAGATAGGCCTGAAGTTGCTAAGTACTTCCGGGTCGTCGTTTGATTTCTTCAGAAGAGGTCATAAATAAACATGTTTCCATGAGGCTGAGAAGATTCCAGTCCCAAGTGAAGCATTCCAAATGTGATTAGGGACTGGCTTAAGCCACTCTGGCAACAGCCTGAACTACTGAGCAGGGCAGGGTGCCCCCTGGCGAACCCGATTTGCATTTTCAAAGTACAGCCAGAGACACCTCTCCAGAGATTGGAAAACATGCAAGTTATTGGGGGGGGGGGAGGGATAGGCCATGTGCGTCTCCCATTACTCTGGGCTCTGTAACGGGAAAAAGAGGAGTAGAGCTGCATTATCTTCTCTTTGAAAAAACCCGAAAGACTGGCGCATAGATCCTGCGAAGATTGGAAACCGCGTTCTAACGCTGTGGGTTTTGTGAAGGGTGTCACTACCCTAAAAACTTCCCTTGAGGAGTTTTTAGCACTGGCAATAAGGTCAGCAGGGATTCCCTCCTCTAAGAGTATAGTAATTTATGATATTCTTTCAAGGCGGTTTTGTTAATGTTTTTAGCGTCTGGCGAGTAGGACTTTCTCCACTCACTTTCCAGTCTGTTACACTTGCTTTTTTCCCGTTTAACTTCCTCTGAAAACCATGGGGCAGATCTAGATAAGGTAACAGATCTTAGGGGGGCAGTTTTGTCAAGCGCTGCCACCAGCCACGTATTAAAACATGCGGTGTTGTGGTCTGGATTGTCAGTTAAGCTGCCTTGAGCTGTATAGCACTTTTCCCAGGGTCTCAGTGGTGACTTTGCTCCAGTTCTTTTGACTTCACTTGATCTTATAGTGGCCATCGGCGTGTTCTTGAGACAAAACCGGCAAGGGACCAGAAAGTGGTCCGTTCAGGTCATATGCAGCGGCTTATCGACCTTCAATTCCTGCATATTCGTGCAGATGAGGTAGAGTATGTGGCCAGCCTTATGCGTAGAGGATTTAGCCTGATTGAATAGGTTGAAGCCCGCAAGTGCGTTTATAAACTTCGCACTGTAGGGGCATGAGGGGTCGTTGATGTGAATGTTGAGATTCACCAATACAGTAAAATTGGCATAGTGTGTGGATATCTGAGCGATGGAGTCTGTCAATTTCGGAGTGAAACTATGGGAGCAGTCTGGTGGCCTGTAGAGAGCAGCCCCGTAAGGGAGAAGGAGGGGAGTATTTTAAGACAAAAGAGAAGTCCTTCATTGTTGCCAATTTGGTCCAGGTTGGAGGTGGCAATCTTCCAAGAGTCCTTATAAACAATGGCCACCCCACCGCTATACCTGTTGCCACCCCTGTTGAACTCTATGCGAACGTCAGAGGGTATCGCCAAAGTCACAGCTGGGCTTGTGTCCTCCCTTAGCCAAGTCTCCGTGAGTAACATGATATCCCATTTCTTATCCCATAGAGATTGATAAACATCAGTGCATGCTTGGATAGGGATCTGCAGTTGATAAGGCAAGCTTTTATTTCACTAAGTATGGAGGTCTGGGCTGTGCCATAAGCAGCCTCAGTGGTCTGAGGAGCAAGCTTAGGGTTAAGAGTGAAATCACAGGCCAGGCAGCAGTACACCCCGACCCCTCCCCCAACATCGGCGAGGGGCATACCAGTGCATTTTCCCCCGTCTTAGAGTCATCAGCTCACTGCGTTCCCATCTCAACACTCTGCTGCTATGTGTTTGGGCAGCATGGCTGGTGCTGGCTGCGATCCGGGTGCAGACGAGCTTGCCTTTGGCACGCCTTCAGTGCGTTAGCAGAGTGCCCGCGGCAAACATCCTCGTCGCCTTATCAAATTATAGCAGCCAGGAGAGAGACTTGTCTGCTAACGCCTCCCAAAATGGCATCAGAGACAGTCCTGATGGAGCGAAGGAAAAATGGCACTCCAAACAGGATGTCTCCATGCAACGGAGCACCCGCCCTCGGGTCTAACTCGGTAGGGGTAGGTTTAATATAGAAGTATGTCCGGCACAGCGGAATTTAGAAAGAAGAAATGCTCAAGGTAGGCGCAAGTACAAACATATTAAGCATTACACTGTAAAACTAGGGCAGTACACTGTGGCAGTCATTTTCTTACCATTAACAGGACTGTTCTGCTATAATACAAAGGTGAGAGCCACCAATCTCTGTCTTTGTCTCAATTTTTCCCCTTCCACTAAATTAGTGGTTTATAGTCCCTTAACTACAATGCATACTAACCAGGAGGCATTTAATTGCTATACAAAGCTTTATTCGTAGTAATAACACACAATAGCCCATCACCTTTCTAATGGAGTCTAGTTCAAAGCTTGGGGCAGTTCGTTAGTCTCTAAAGGTACCAGTCTAGTTCTCACTTTTCCTTTTGGGTCAGGGGTTGAAGAATATAGGGAAACATCTACGGAAGGAGAGGCATTTTATTTCTCCTGCGTAAAATAATTCTCCCCCAACCTACGACGCAGAAGTTGTACTATCGGAGGGGGGGTGTGTGAGAGAAGCTCCCTCTCGAACTTTAACTAGAAAATAGAAAGAGGACAAAGCGTCTGCTGAGGTTATAAAGCCAAGGTCACTATTAGGAAAATTAACAAAAGATACAATTACCAAATAATACAATTAAAAATGGTACAAAGGCCATAGCTAGCAGGCAGGAAAGTACCACTGCAGTATATAAAGTCTAAGTTAACTGCACTTTGCACCAAAGCATGTGGTGCCCTCATGCTGGTAAAAAATGCAGGTAAACACAAATGAGTTCATTTAGAGAGGTAAAATGGCAGATGCGTTACTTTCACTGATATATGTTTTGTAATTGCAATGTATTATGACAGAGGGATTACAATTAACACCGGCTTCGAATACCAAACTGCTTGCAACCATGTAAAACCAAATACCTTTACTTGTCTTTTTTTAGATCCCAGCTTGGAGTGGTTTGGTAGATACACATCTAGGTAAGCTGTGCCAACGTCTACTTTAGATTCTCATTTTAAAAAACGGACTCATACTTCCAGTTTTGTTATTAGTGTCTGCACACAAGAAAACTTTCCATTTTTAGAGGGCACACCTACATTTGCACATCTAATTTTCTAACCTGCCTTGCACCAGGCCAGTGTCCAGCGATATATTTTGAAGGTATGGACCTCCACCTTCCCCCCTGAAATGACAACATAAAAGACTAAGGCCCCCTGATTTAGATATCGGCGGACGGGTTACTCCATCACAACGGTGACAGATATCCCGTCTGTCGAAATCTAAATCCCATTATATCCTATGGGATTTAGATTACAGCGGATGGGATATTTGATCCCGTTGTGAGGGATTAACCCACCCGCCGATATCTAAATCAGGCCCGTAGTCTGATTTCACACGATACTCATTTATGTTCCTTACCCCACTTTTTGTCTCACTCCAACACTTTCTTTCCCTATCTCACCTGGTCAAACTAAGCAGGCTGCTAACCACCTGAATGAATCGCCCTTGGCGATTAAACCCTTGGAGGCAACCTTCCCCACCCCACCACCAACTCCTGTGTGAGAGGATATGTGCGCCCAGTGCACACAGTAAGAAATGCATTACTTACCTGTAACAGCAGTTATCCAGTATTGGTGTCTTTCATAGATTCACATGCCTGAATCATTCCCCGTCGTCGAGACGGGAGCCTCCGGTATATAACAAAGTAATGTCCTATAGACATACATAAAGAAAAATAGGCCTAAGGGCCTCACCTTAGTAGCCTATCCTTGTCCTTATGCAAAAAGGACCAAACTCTTAGAGCCAGCCAATCAGCTATCACCTCCTTCTAGAACCTTCCCTGCTGGAGCCTCAGTCTCTCAGATGTTCGTACGCACCAAGCTAGGTAGGCGTAAGGCAGGTAGAGAGAGAACGTGAGTCCTTCCAGGGTAGGCGGGAGGGTTGCATGTGAATCTATGAAAGACACCAATACTGGATAACTGCTGTTACAGGTAAGTAACGCATTTCTTATCCAGTATTAGGGGTGTCTTTCATAGATTCACATGCCTGAATCAGAATAGTTAGCAATACATATTATGCACATGTCTGATGCAATGATGCCACATAATCAGTTAGATAATACACTAAGTATCATGCGACTGTAAGTATTAGGATACATCAACATAACCAAATAGAAGAGATGTGCATACCAGGATGGCGGGATGTAGGAAGGCTCACCTCACTGGAATAGATGTCGAAGCACCGCCTGGCCCACAGCTGCGTCCTGCAGAAGTTCAACATCCAGGCAATAGTGTCTGGCGAACGTATGCGGCGACTTCCACGTCGCTGCTCTGCATATGTCCAGAATCGGCACTCCAGCGAACAGCGCTGCTGATGTGGACATTGCTCTTGTGGAGTGTGCGTGCACCGTGACATTCAACGGCCGGCCGGCCTTTTCATGGCAGAATGCTATCGCCGAAGAGATCCATCTTGAGATACTCTGTTTTGTGAGTGGGAGACCAAGTCTTCGTCTACTGTAGGCCACAAAAAGTTGCGACGACTTTCTGAAGTCTTTTGTCTTGTCCAAGTAAAATCTTATACACCTTTTGAGGTCTAAGGAGTGTAACGTCCTCTCTGCTGCAGTGGTAGGGTTTGCAAAGAAGGAACGTAGAACCACCGGTTCATTAAGGTGAAAGTCTGAAGGCACTTTTGGCATGAATTTGGGATTCATCCTCAGCACCACTCTGTCTTGTTTAAATTGCATAAACGGTTCCTGAATGGATAGAGCTTGTAACTCGCTGACTCTCCTGGCCGATGTTAGAGCGAGCAGAAGAGCTACCTTCCATGAGATGTACTTGATGGGTGCTCGGTGAATGGGCTCAAAAGGATGGCTCATAAGCTGGGTGAGTACCAAGTTTAGATGCCATGTAGGTGGAATCCTTCTAGGCCTTGGGTACGACCTATACAAGCCTTTGAGGAACTGTTTAATAAGCCTGCTGGACCAAAGCGAAGGGGCCTTCGAGGATTTAGTGTAGCGTGAAATTGCAGCCAAGTGAACCTTTATAGATGCATGCGCCAGTCCTGACTCCGCCAAGTGTAGAAGGTATGGCAATATCTGCACAGGGGTAATATGGAGAGGTGACAGATCTTGTTCCACGCACCATAAGCAAAACCGCTTCCACTTGAGGGAGTACGATCTGTTGGTACTGTCCGCTCGCGCTTTCGCTAGGACCTCCCTGCATTTCTGTGGGATGTCTAGATGACAGAATTCTCTGTGCTCAGGAGCCAGGCTGATAATCTGAGCGATGGTAGGTTCGGGTGTTGGATCTGTCCGTTGGACATAGTCAGCAGGTTCGGGTGCTGTTGCAGACGAATCGGAGCCCTGATGGAGAGGCGATGAAGGTCCGAGAACCAATGCTGCCTCGGCCAGAACGGGGCAATTAGGATCAGGGTACAAGGCTCTGCCTTCATCTTCCTGAGGACCCTGGGAATCATCGGGAAGGGGGAAAAAGCGTACTCAAAGACGCCAAACCAACTGATGGAAAGGGCATTTCCGAGAGACCCTTGTTGGGGACGCCAACTTGCGTAGTTTGGGCATTTGGCGTTCTCCCTGGTGGCAAAGAGGTCGATCCTTGGGATTTCCCATTCTGAGAATACCTGATCTAGTGTACCTTGGTCGAGCTCCCATTCGTGAGTGAGAGACATCCGTCTGCTGAGTGCGTCCGCGATGGTATTGTCCTTGCCAGGGACATATTCCGCTTTGAGCGTGATCCCTTGAAGCACTAGCCAGTTCCAGATTTCTTGCGATTCGCGTGAGAGAGTGAGCGAACGCGTCCCTCCCTGCTTGTTCAGGTAGTGCATCGTCGTGGTGTTGTCCGTCCTGACGAGCACCTGGGAGTTCTGGATACGTGGTAAAAAGGCCTTCAGTGCCAGGAAGACCGCTCGCAGTTCGAGAAGGTTTATGTGGAATGTCTTCTCCTGGTCCGTCCATTTGCCGCTGACTTGTAGGTCCTGTAGGACCGCTCCCCAACCCTCCAGGGAGGCATCCGTGGTGATTACCAAAGGTGCTGCTGGAAGGAGGAAGGGTAGGCCTGTCGACAGATTTCTGTGATTCATCCACCATCGCAGAGTTTTGGACATCTGTGGTGTTATTCTCACTGTGTCGTCGAACGAGCCAGTACTTTGAGTCCATTGGTATGCGAGAGCTTCTTGCAATGGACGCATCCTGAGGCGGCAGTGCGGGATGAGGAGGATACAGGACGACATCATGCCCAGTAGTGATTTGAAAGTTCGAACTCTCATGGTCTTTCTCGAAGCCACAGCCGTGGCCAGAGATACGATCTTGTGTTTCCGTTCCTTTGAAGGAAATGCTTTCACGCATTCCGTGTCCAAGGTTGCCCCCAGGAAGGAGATGCGGCTGGTCGGGGTCATGCAGGATTTCTCGAGATTGAGAGTTAATCCTAAGTGCAGAAAGAGATTGGTGCAGGCGTTGGAGGATGAGGTCGCGCCTGTTGCTGAGGGGGCTTTCACCAGCCAGTCGTCGAGGTAAGGGAAGACCTGGTGACCCATTTGACGCAGGAAGGCTGCCACAGGAGAAAGGCACTTTGTGAAAATCCGCGGGGCGGATTTGAGGCCGAACGGCAGTACTTTGAATTGGTAGTGGCGTCCTGCCACCTCGAACCTTAGGAATTTTCTGTGCCCTTTGAGGATCGGGATGTGGTAGTAGGCATCCTGGAGATCTAGGGAAGTCATGAAATCTCCGCTTTCTAGAATGCCTAGAATTTCTTGGAGCGTCACCATCCTGAACGACTGACTCTTTAGGAAAGAGTTGAGGGCTCTGAGATCCAATATGGGCCTCCACTTTTTCCCCTTCTTGCGAATGAGAAAGAAGCGGGAATAGAATCCCTGTCCTCTTTGAGATGGTGGGACCAGCTCGATCGCTCCCTTCTTCAACATCGCGGATATTTCCAGGAGCAACGGCCGTAGATGTTTGTGTGGCAGTTTGCGTGGCGGTGTTGGAGGTGGGATGGTGATGAATTCCAGGGAATGGCCGAATCTTATCAATTGTAGGACCCACCGATCTGTGGTTATGAGATGCCAATTCTGTAGGAAATGGGTCAACTTTCCTCCAATTTTGAATGAGGGATATTGTTGCTGGACTGGCCGGAGAAATCGGTCACTGGCGGCCGCCAGTGCCCCTCCTCTGGTTCTTTCCTCGGAAGTTCGATCGTCCATAGGAAGTTTGGCGGTTCTGCTGTTGCTTCTGTGGATACTGCGACTTATTCTGGTATGAATAGGAGGATCTATTTTGGAAGGACCCCCTGTATGAGGGCTGACCCCTGGACCTGTTGCCCCGAAAGGACTGGTTCCTAGCCTGCAGCGTACCCAGTGCTCTAGCCGTATCGGTGTCTTTTTTAATGTTCTGGAGCGCTTCATCAATTGTGGCTCCGAAAAGATGTTGGCCGTCGAAGGGCATGTCTAGCACCTTTGTTTGAACTTCTTGCCTAAATGAGGTAGCCTTAAGCCAGCCCTGGCGCCGCAGGACTGCTGCTCCAGCTAATTGGCGAAAGCCAGTCATGGCTCCATCTATGGCACAATCTATGATTTCCGCTGCCGAGGCTTGACCTTCCGAGAGCAGTGCCTTGACCTCTTCCTGCATCGTATCTGGTAGCTCCGCCAAATAAGGTACCATGTCCTCCCACAGTTGGCGATTATAGCGTCCTAACAGGGCAATAGAGTTGGCGACTTTGATAGTCATGGCTGACGTAGTGGTGAACCGTTTCCCAATGGTATCCAACTTTCTTCCCTCTTTGTCCGGTGGTGCTGACAAGGGAGAGGAAGGGTTGCGGGAATTCTTCTGAGCTGCCTGGGTCACCACTGAATCAGGTTTTGGGTGCCCATTGAAACAAACAGCCGCCTTGGAGGGAGCTTTGTATTTCTTGTCCAGACGTGGGATAACCGCAGGTATGGACGCCGGCGTGGCCTTCAGTTTCTTTCCCTGGTCCCAGAGAAATTCAATAATCGGAATTGATTTAGTGATCTTTTTTGTTTGTTCTTTAAAATCATATAAGAAACATTCTGTTTCCGTTGTTTCCATTTCCATGTGGAAACGCTTCACTGCCCGCTCCATTAACTTATGGAACCCGCCAATGTCCACTGGCGGAGAATCCGATTGGCGTGGTTGGGGTGAAGCTGGGGAGGGCGCGACATACTCATCGTTGTCGTCGTCCTGATCCGTGCGACCCTCAGGGACTTCGCCTTCTTCCATTTCCTCCGCTTCCTCCTCCGAGAATTCCACTACTTGAGGTGAGACTGCCTCATGGGAGGCCTGCGGACGTGGTCGCGTCTGTTGTGGGGCTGCCGGTGGAGCAGATGTCGCCGGCGTTGGGCCCCTATTCTCAGCATCCCGTGCCTCCGGGAAACGCTGCTTGTAGTCTCGGATGAGATGTTTAAGGTCATCCACGATGGACACCGGAAGGCACACCATAGGGGTCACTTCCGTCCGTACCTGCCCTCGGAAAGAGTGTTCCTGGTAGGTAAATTCCTCCTGTTCCTCATCAGTGCTTTGGCATTTCACGTGGAGGTCAGAGATGGACATAGCTTGAGTTGTTGTTTCCTCTTCCGAGTCTTCACTCTGGAGAAAATCAGAAGGTAAGTGGCTCTGCACTTTGCTCGGGGAGGTCGTTTCGGGCGTGATCAGCTTCTTTGGCACTTTGCGCGGTGGTGTCGGCGGAGGCTGCGTCCATGACGACGGTTCCACTAGCTTGGACTTCTTCCACGGGTCCGCGTTGTCCCTGGTCGTAGACGACCCTTCCGTCGACGGTTTCGTCGTCGACGGCATGTTCTCCGTCGACGGGGGTTCAAGCGACGAGATTTTTGTCGTCGATGTTTTCGTCGACAACGCGGTAGTCGACGACGTCCTCGTCGACGATGCACTCGTCGACGATTCATTTCTCGTCGACGATTCATTCCTCGTCGACGTCTTAGTCGTCGACGGTCTCGGTGACGCGCCTTCCGTCGACGGCGGGCTTCTCGTCGTCGACGTCCCTGGCTTGGTCGTCGATGGGTTCCTCGTCAACGGGGTCGTGGTCGTCGATGGGTTCCTCGTCAACGGGGTCGTCGTCGACGATGGGTTCCTCGTCGACGGGGTCGTCGTCGACGGCCCCGATTTTGACGTCGATGAGCTCTTCGTCGACGGGGTCGTCGTCGACGGCCCCGATTTCGTTGACGATGGTGTTTTAGACGACGACGATTTCAGCAGTATGACAGATGTGATGGGCCTACTTGCCGACGATGATGATGGAGTGGTCGTCGTCGATGCGAGGACTGACGACGCCGTCGTCGACACCGTCGTCGTGGAGACGGCGAGTGGCGTCACAGCCTTCTTTTGCGTGGAAGATGGCGTAGGCTTGGTGGATGAGTGCGCAGGCTTCTTAAAGGCGTGAGAGCCTATGTCAGACACTGAGGAGGTTGTAGATTTGGCCTCTGAAGATTTCTTATGCATCTTCATAGGAGGAGTGTCTGAGGGGCCAGGGGGGTCCCCCCTTGGCCTCTTGAGGGAGACGTCCGAAGTCATGGAGAAGCTGCCCTCTGAGGACTCCACATTATCCCTCTGTTTGAGCCTGTCCAGCCAAATGAGAAGTCGGCCCTCTCTATCCCTCAAGGTCTTATTAGGGAAAGAGCGACAGATCTTACAATCCTTAGGGACGTGGTCTGGGTAAAGGCAGTATAGGCACAGGTCGTGCTTGTCCTCCACATGGAGCCTTTTCTTCCCACATGAAGAGCAGGCCCTGAAAAGGGCTTTCTTCTGGGATCCAGACATTCCTTAAAATGGCAAGGAAAGACAGCACTTACTGCAATTGAAGAGTCTTATATATCCCTGTTGGAGAATTTGAGAAAGTAATCCTGTTTCCAAGTGAATAAAGTAGGTTTAGAAGAGATCCTGAGGAGAGCTCAGGTTGGAGACTCCCTAGCACAACGTGCGGTAGAAAATCTGAGAGACTGAGGCTCCAGCAGGGAAGGTTCTAGAAGGAGGTGATAGCTGATTGGCTGGCTCTAAGAGTTTGGTCCTTTTTGCATAAGGACAAGGATAGGCTACTAAGGTGAGGCCCTTAGGCCTATTTTTCTTTATGTATGTCTATAGGACATTACTTTGTTATATACCGGAGGCTCCCGTCTCGACGACGGGGAATGATTCAGGCATGTGAATCTATGAAAGACACCCCTAATACTGGATAACATCTGTACCTCCAACAGGAGCTAACTATAGCACAGATTTCTTCTGATTGAACAGAAGTTTAAATCCAGTAGCAGTAGATGCCTTGTGCTGCCCTTTACCAAGAGAAGCATAGTTTTTCTACCTGCTGATCACATTTGTACGGGAATGGGATAAGAGTCCCCTAAATGAGCCTTCTGTGGAAAAGACAGCAACAGTGAGGAGAAAAAGCAGCTTGCCTCACATGTATGACTTCAAAAAGCCATGGGGAAAGACAAGGTCGATTTACTTGAACACGCTTCATGAAATGTGATCTAATACGTGGATGTCAGGTAGGGTTAGACAGGAGTGGCATATGCTACCACAGGCTTGATCTTTGGCAGGCCCTGTACACCTTAGCTACCCAGGTCTTGGGAGGGATAGGAGAGGTATGGGGTCAAAATGTAAACTGGGACCTTAGTGCAGGGGTCAATACTGCAATGTCATGGTGTGTTAAAAGATGTTTGATGTCATTTCCGATACCTCCAACATTTTGGTGAAATGCTATTCATGACCACTTCTACAATACAGTGCCGCTCTTTTTTAAAATCCCTGTGCAACCAAAAGAGTAACCTAACAAACATGGCAAGGACAGAAGGAGCTCCTACAAGTGGAAATGAGGCTCTTGCTGCTGTGGCTTACTGTGAACTAGTGAACTATATACTGGACAAGGTTTACAGATTGTGATATAACCAAAGTTAGGGGTCATTATTTCAATGAAACAAACCCACTGTTGCAATGCTTGAATGGGTGGATCCCAGAGTCGAAATAGTAGCTTGGAGGGGAGCAGTGGCTTTTCACTAACTTTCTGTGCTGTGGTACTAATGATAAAACCGGATCTTTTGTGAAGCAGCATTTTAAATATAAAACTAAAACACAACTACTGCAGTAAGTGATTTTACCGACTAGATGTAAATTTACAGCCCATCATTTTCCTACATCCTTCATCACAAACATTTTCCATGTAGCTGGAAAAGCTAATTTACTAAGTCTGGTGTTCCATTTTGCAAAATCCACCAAATTCCAGGGTTGGAGGTAGTTAAATAGAGGGCAACATGCAAATCATGCTATTGTCAGCTTTTTTACAGAGCCCAATTATTTTCATAAACTAAAATCAAGTGTGTATATATATATATATACGGTGTACATCATTTGCTCAGAATCAAAGAATGAGAGCGTCAGTGTCTTAGAAAGAGCAAGCGTGTGTGTCCCCATCCAAGTGGTATTATACAGGGTACACTACCTTTAAGGAGCAGTATTAGTTACCATGGAGTATTAGAACATCACACACAATGGGTGTTGAAGAACTCACTGGTACTTTAATAGAGCTGGATACTGCACATAAGTAGGTGATTATTAGGCAGTGCATATCAGACAGTGCAAGCTATCTGGTTGCGAAAGACCTATTGAGAACTTACCGTGGGATACAGCCTGCTCATTGCTCACCATAGGCTGGTTTGTCACTCATTTAGTCTTATTCAATAGTTTGCCACCTTCTTTTTTGTCCCTCCCCTAGAGCATAACATCTTTACGATCCTGTTGATTGGTTGACTTGTATCCTTACATTACTCACATTTAAAGAACTACTTTTTTTCAATTGTCACTTCATGATAGTGCATATGTTTTCTAGCTCATGTAGTGCTTCCCCAACTTAAATGCCTACCCATCCTGCGTTGCTTCCCACGTACCTCAGCAGGTCTGGAAAAGGACAGCAACAGGGATATTTTTACTGGGGCAGAACTCGTGCAGAATGTTTTTGCGGGGGGGTTTCTTTTCATCTCCTGCTTTCCACATGAGAGCACAAGCTTTGGTACAAAGGGTTTTATGGTGCTGGGCGAAGGGACATATACTGGGATCACTCAACTGGTGTATGAAGCAGAAGGTATACTAAGCATGCCACTGCTTCGGGAAGCCCATAAATCTGCTCCCTGGGCTCCTACAGAAGACCAAATGGCTGAGGACTGTGGAAAGTAAATTAGAATATAAAGGGGAAACACTTGCTTAGGCCTGACACTTCTTTATTTATTATTATTTATTTTGCTTAGGTCTCAGCTAGGCAGCACTTGAGCTTTCTCTTCGAGACTTGCAGTATTCAGGATATGCAAAAAGAACAATTGATGGACAGAATACAGAACAATGTCATACATTCACCCCAGTACAGAGATCTGGGCCTAAATCCATAGTTTTTTTGCTCACCATGCATTCCAGTTTGGACCCAGCCAAATGCAAACCAGTCTTGACCCTGCGCCCAATGGGAAAAGTCCAGGATATGGGCATTAAGCTCTGCCCACTCTCCGTCCATCTTTTTAATTGGCTCCTGTTACTGTCCTTTCTCAATGGTGGCTTTTCATTGGTCAATAGGCTTAGTAGACCAACCTTAGTACAGCCTTTTTTTGTTACAACTTCCCATGAGGACCAGCCCTGTTACATGTGTTGTTACTCTAGGTGTTTTAATTACAGCCTCTGAGCACTATTTTAGCAATGACTTTACCCTAGCTGCAAGCAGGGTACACTCTCCTGTTTCTGCAACCCAGGTTATGCTGTACACGACCCATTATCTTTAATAATGGTGGCCGCGGCCTTTTTTCATGTGCGTGACTCGCCAAACTATTTTTAAAGTAGTGCCGCATGCCATTAATCTTAAACAATGGCCGTCGTGCACCTGTATTTTTTCATTATTCTTATTTTAAGCAGCGTGGCACACCTTTTAAATCAGCAACATAGGCGGCCGCATGTTGCTTTTCTCCCGTGGAGGTATGAGCTCAAGTGACTGACGGAAACCTTTTGTTCCGCTTTTTTTTTTACCACTACTTTACTTTTGTAACAATCAAGGCACCTGCGCTTTAGCTTTAAATATTTTAAGCTAAAGCACGGGTGCCGCAATTGCTTCCGAATGTAAATAAACAGAAAAAAAAAAATGTGGCTGCACACTTTTTTTCCCTATTTCTTTAGTTTGGAAGCAATCACGGCACCTGCGCTTTAGTTTGATATGTTTACAGTTAAAGACTGGTGTCACGATTGTAACAAACGTAAAGAAAGAGCAAAAAAAAAACCATGCTGCTGCCATTTTTTCAATTTATTTACTTTTGTAGCAATGGCCGCATTTGCCCTTTAACCCCTTCCATGCTGATGACGGCCCCCAGCCGTCATGCATCACGGTGGGCGTGTGCTGATGACGGCTGGGGGCCGTCATGGACCCGCCCACTCATTAAAACGGCCGCACAGGCGGAGAATCGCGGCTGCTCGCAAGGGGTTAAACATCCTAAGCTAAAGCACGGGTGCCGCAATTGCTTTTAAAGTAAATAAATAGACAAAAAGTGCATCTGTGCGCCCCTTTTCTCATTTGTTACAATTGCGGCACTCGTGCTTCAGCTTTAAAGCGCAGGTGCCATGATTGCTTCAAAAGTAAAAAAATAGAAAACCAAGCAAAGGCAATACAATAGGTCTCGCATTACTAAAAGTTTGAGCTATTGGGGCTGCATTCTTTTTAGCAGCGCCAATAGCTGAATCTTTCAGTAATGCAAGACCTATTGCATTGCAAATGCTTGTTAATTCTGTTCACAGTTTCCAGAGTGAAAAGTATCTGAAAAATAAACCACACCATTTTTAAAGATTGAAAATGCTCAACTCAATCTAGTTTTGAGCTATCATAAGATATGTGTTTGCTTTTCCTTGAGTAGTTTGAAATATTTGTTCTTTTACTTTTTAACTAATACTTTACAAACATTGCAAACCAACAAACAGCACTTGCATTATAAATGTGAGACCCATTTGCTTTGCCAATGCGTGTACCCATTTCTAACCACATTTTTAGCATAACAAATCACCACGCAGGAAGCAACAGTGGAATTGTATGTGCCTTTTGTGGGCAGCACAAGTCTGCTCAGAGAATCCCTAAAACGAGTCTTCTGGCGCTCTCTAAAGTAGTGCCACTACTTATGACTGCATACTTCCCCACCCCCCCAATCAAGTGACTGAGTGCCGCAACACCATGCTATCTGTTGGGACGGTCACTGATCGCTGGATTGCGATTCAACATATGGTACGCTACAAGTCCTTTACACAAAACCCCTAAGGCCATTTGAGAACTATTATATTTATTGTCAAGGATTCACGAAAACAACCCTTCAGCTACGATCAAGTTACAAATCATGGTGGAATGTTCAAGTTTATTAGCTAATAGTCAGTCCCCGATCAGAGAGCGCTGGTGAACTGTTTATTTGGAAAACGGTATACAGATGTATATATTAAATAAGAAATGGCCGCAGACAGGTAGAGCCTTTGCTCTCACTGGGAGGAGTGGTTACCTGATTTCTGATTGACATCTGCTGGCAGGTGCGGTGAATGGGAGCCGTGGCTGAAGTGCTCGTTGCTGTACGGGATAAGTGGGGTCAGCGGATGGACACCGTGCGATGGCTGCACCACTGGCACTTTGTTAGACTAGAAAGAGAAGAGAAAAGGCAGGGGATGTTAGCGGTCAACGCTCATCACGTTTTTCATAGAAAAATACTGCAAGCAGCGAATCTATAAGCAAGCAGCATTTAATGTGCATTGTTAAGCTGCGGTTGTCTGTAAGTGGGCACCTGGAACAGGTGGAGCGGGCGCCCTTGTACCGCAGTGAGCGAGGGCTTCACAACCCTTCAGCTCGACAAACACGTGCGGCGGCAGGGGCCCATGGCAAACACACATCGGAATCACTGTTCAGTCTAATTCAGCTTGTGATCCTAACAGGAAAAGCAGCTGCATGGGGTGCAACTTTTAGGTATTAAGACAATAATAAAGTGTACAATTCAGAAAACGCTTAAAAAAATGCTACACCCAAAGGCCACTAAGTGCTTTTATATTGCCATTTAAATCAGTTTTTCCAGTTGGTTGATTCCTTTTTAGGTCTCGCCTAGTGACGCAGCGCAAGCGCTGCACGAATTGCAGATCTATCGTCGTCGATTTTTCGGCAGAAGGGGGACAGGAGATGTGCACGCGTGGACAGCAAATGTGATCGTGTACGGCTTGCAGCGTTACCCTCTTGCTCGCTCTTTCCCTGTCTCCATCAGGATGTGCACGCGTGGACAGCAGATGTTCCCGCATAGGGCTTGCAGCGTTAGCACAACGCGCGCATGGCACGCTTTCGTTTTCCCTCTGGCTCACTCCCTCCCGGTCTCCATCAGGCCCCTTCTGTTGGGGGCGCACCCATTCCCCCCCCCCCCATAGCACCCGCAATTCCTGCGGACCTCGGAGCTGGCCTGTGTCCCTCCCTCCCCAAGGCTAGCTGCCCTTCATGCCTCGCACCTCATGCTGACTCATCCCAGGAAATTGGTATCCTCTGCATCACTGACCAGGTAGGACACGCTTGGCGCCCGGGGGAGAACTACGCAAGGTTGGTGATGCAGTGCGGCCTACTGAGTTTGTGGGAAGCAGAGCCAGGCAAGAGAGGGGCAGATGTGGCCTTGTGCTGAATGGGAGGCCGGAGTAGACTGCGGAGCAGGGTCCGGAGGGGGAAGGGGTAGACTGGACATTATTCTCTTTTACTCTGCCACGTTTGTTTATTTATTTAATTATTTTTGCTGTTTCGGGAGCCCCACTTCATCTGGTCCGATAGCTCTGGCGCTTGCAGCTGAGGATTGAACTAGTTATTTGAGTGCCTGTTGTGTGATGGGGAGTCAGCAGGTTGGACAACTGCCCCCGGACTGGGTGTTCAAGCTCAAGAAAGTGTTTGCAGCTAGGTACTGGGCACAGTGTAACTTTGAACACCCCAGCAGGAAGTGTACAGCAATATTTTCCAAATGCATCCTTAAAAGCCAAATGTTTTACAGGTTGTTCTGAATATGAACCCATGAAATGTTGCGACTTTTTTTTTATTTAGCGCTGTTCGTTGATGTGCATTGAAGAAAAGTCTTATGCATGCCCGTCACTCCATCTGGGTGCAGATGTCGCACGGATGTACAGCTGTTTGCCTACACAAGGGTTCTCTTGAGACCGCTTGGATCACTCAAGGCGAAAACAAAATCAATTTTGGGGGCTGATTTACGGACAGTCCTTCCTTGAGAGGAACAGGAGCTGTAACCTCTCTAGCCAATGATGTGAAACAATTTGTGGTTACGGTCAGTACTATTCAGAAGGACACCGAACATTCCTAGATGAGGCCCCAAGCTGGTGTGAGGGTCCAAAAGTGGGACGCACACACGAGAAAAACTACAAGAAGTATTAACAAGCATTTGCAATGCAATAGGTCTCGCATTAACACGAGTTTGAGCTATTGACATTGAAAATAACAATGCCTTTTATTTTTATTTTATTTTAAAATACATAAATAAAAGGCATTGTTATTTACAATGCCAATAGTTTAAACTCTCGTAACTGCAAGTCCTATTGCATTGCAAATGCTTGTTAAAAATGTGTTTGCTAATCCAAAGGAGGGACGTAACGTCACAATCTAGTGGACTGTCTCTTCAGTGAGGGCAGCTCGCTGAGTGAAGTCAGGCTCCACAGAGAACTCGTTTCACGAGGGCGCTGAAAGCCTCAACTGAGCAGGTGAGGCACCTCAGCAGGAAAATGTGCAACCATTTCCTCAAGGTTTGCCGAAAAGCGCCCACAGTTGGAGATAAGAAATTTAGTGCGCATTCGACGGTAACAAGAGCAGCGGGAGGAAGAGGGCTGATTTTCAGGACCCTTTAATGCAGAGGTCTTAAAACTTTTGTAGGTTGAGCCTCCCCAGCTGAATTTTTAGATGTTGGGCACCACCACCACCTGACAAATTTTTGGAATCTGGTACACTCCCCCCTTTCCTCCTCTGTGAATTCCCTCGGTACCACTCACCAACAATGCACCTCATCTCTCTATAGCACCTTTCTGACAAAAATTGCATTTTTATAGCGCTACTCAGTTTACTCCCACTCAATTCTTTGATCTGCATGGTACACATTCTTTGTAGAAGGCACGTGAACCCTCTGCTCTGTGTGTTTGGCAGGAGTGCCCATGTGAGTTCACGGTGAGGGATGAGACAGTATTAGAGTACTTTCAAACACAACAGCCCCCCAGAAGCCAGAACCCGGGTGCGGTGGCACCGTTCGCACCGCCCTAGACACAGCCTGGGCTGAGACACAATGGGGTGGGGGGGCTAAAGCCCTTTTATCACTATGGGCGTTGCGCGCCTGATGGAGTGCTACAGCTCCATGAGACAGCACAGGTCGAAGGGTGGGGGGCACTGAGACAGAAGCGCAGACAACATCACACATGTAGGATATCACCTTCGAATGTGCAATGCATTGTGGGAATGGCATGTAAACCAATGTTTAGGGCACATTTTACAACAAGATTCCACAGGTGTTGCTGCCCCTCTGTCCTATACTGAAGATAGATGTGCAGTAACTGAAAGCAAGACATAAACCAACAGTGTCACTTTTACTGTCCTCTCCTTTTCTCCCAGTATTTCTCAGGTGCAGGCCTTCTATGCAGGTATAGGCAGTTGGGTGTAGCCGAGAGGACATTCATCCTTTTGGTCCAGAGTAGGTGCCCGTTGCACTTTATTGGATGACATACTTAAGAATGAAAGTCGTACGGGTAGAATAAATAGAAAAGGTTATAGAAACCTGAGCCAGAAGCAGTGGAAAGAAAAGGGATCTCTGTGATTGTCTAATTATTCCTGTAGAGAAGGCAATTGATTTAACGTTCTGATACATTTTGAAACCCCTGGGTTTCAGGTGGCGCAGCTGTAGCACAGTGTGTGCCTCCGCAGATGTTTTCTCCCTATCTCCCTATTTATGTATTGTATTTCAGTGATGGTGTCTTGTCACCTTTTGGCACTTTGAAGCACTTCAAGATACTGCTAGAATACAAAAAAATGCAAACTAAGATGGAACTAGGTAAATGTAGACATTCATAGCAGGCAAACCGTGCATGGCATGTGGAAGGTGTAAGCAGAGGACATGCAATGCAGAATAATCAGTGGAACTCCAGGGTGTGGTTTATGTAAAGTGCCCTGCTGGAATTTAAGTGGTTAAAATCTAAGGTCCAAGCTCTGAGTGCAGAATTCTTAATTCTAAAATGGGCACAACACTGTTTTCTGCAGATTCTGAAGTTACCGCAGCCCTGGAATGAGGCTACAAACAGGGGCATTGATACCACAGGAGATGTGTAATTTTAAGAGAAACGTTTACTCCGTTCTGGGAAGAGCTAAGAGCTAACAGTCCCAGGACGGAGTTAATTCCTAGAGCTGAAATGTTCCTTCCTTTCGGTTTCATAACAGAGGAGACTCTTTGAATTCTACTGTAGCTGAAGCATTTCAGCTCTATGAATTCACACAGTCTTGGAACGATTAGCTCTTCAAAATATACAAAAGCATGGGCACGTTGTACCCCACCGATTTCCCCTCCCTCCCCCCTACAGCCCGCCCGTTACCGCCGAACCCCCGGGCTAATTGGCTGCTGTTCTGGAGGGACAGTGGAAAACAAAGGTAAGAGTGTAGGGTGGAGTGCACGCCCCCCCTGAGAGGGTGTCGCGCCCCACCAGGGGGGCGTGCCCCACAGACTGAATCACTCCGCTTTAATGTAATTGCAGAATGAAAATGCAGGGTGCACCACTAGGTGGTGCCAAATGCTGGCGGTGTGTGGTAAATTCAACTCTTTTCCCAGAACACACTTTTCCTTCATGCTACTTGCATTAGAATCAGGGTGGAGACCCATATAAAGTTTTTGTCCCGAGGAAAATAGAAGTTTGAAAGTCTTGGGAGTGCAGGCTAAAGAGGCGGCCTAGTCTATGAAAGGATGGAAGTGCTTGCAATCCTCAAGTGCACAGTAATTATATATATTTTTTATTTAAAAACAATCTTTATTACAATTTTGTGAATACAGCACAAACAAAATATAGCAAATGTTGCTGAACAATTCAAGTGGGAATAAAGTAAATATAATTACATTATCAGGACATAATGATATTTAGGAAAAAGAAAAAGTTACACCAGCATGAAGTAGTTATGATTACGTTTTACAGAGTACCAGAGCGTGTAGATTGCTAGATTTCGAGAGTGGATTAGTAGTTATAGTAACAGAGAAAAGGTGTGGGATTGAGCTGCTGTGGGGGGTCATGTACAGTGTACGGGATGTGTGTGTGTGTGTGTGTGTTTTCCTAGCACTGGTAGGTGAGAGTTGGTCAGAGCAGATTATGAATTGGGTGTTCAGAAGGAGGTCCAAGTATGTGAAACAAAGCTGAAAGCCTGAGGCAGCAGGGTCAACATAGCAAACACAAGGCAATGATGGACAGAGCGCTGAAACCTTTCAGACACTCACCCTCAGTCACAGATCTGGGTTGAATCCATCATCGTTCTTTAGCTCACTTCGCCACCCCAGCTCAGACCCAGCTACATGCAAATCAGTCTTGACCCTGTGCCTCAGAACAGTCAAGTCCGTACTGCCAAGCCCGGTCTTTCCTGGATCGGAAACAAGCAACCTGGGACTGGTTTCAGGGTAACACCCCATATCAGCCAGAATAGCTTGAATCCAGTGGCAAAGTGAGCAAGGGACCCACGTCTGGGCATACCCTTCAACCTTTAGAAGGAGGTCCAAGTATGTGAAAACAAGCTGAAGGCCTGAGGCAGCAGGCTCAACATACCACTGCCACAACAAACAAATCACACAAACTAAATGAACTTTGGTAAAAGCCTAGATGTGGGGAGCCATGACCATAGTAACGTCATGATGCCCGCTCATTAGGTCATGTGCTGCCCCCTGATGATGGTTGCTGCTGGCATTAAGAGAGATGAAACCACCTCTTGCCCCTATCCTGAGCAGGGATTGCCCTAGTTAATATTTATATTTTGAGACCTATTCATTTTGTACGTTACACCCCTATATAGATGATTTCCACTGATGAGTGCACATAATAGTTATCATTAGGTATAGCAACACTACCAGTTCATAGAAGATACAGTAAAATACAAATGTTTGAACACCTGCTACTGCAAATGTTTTGCTTTTTGTTAGCACCAGTTTGAAAAACAAATTCCACTATTCACCAAATTTCGAATCAATAGCATAAACCTTTGAATGAGCTATGGCAGGATTCAAAGCAGTGGCTTTTGTTACACATGGGTGTCTGCAGAATGTGTTAACCACCTGAGCCATCTCACTCTGGTACCAAGTTTGTTACTAGGACTTATGTATATTGTAGCGCAAATCGTTTTCCAGCGGTTCAAAATTTGCAGTTAATGCAAAATACCACCCCCTCATGTTTGGGATTAAAAAACATTGCTATAAGTGGAATCAAACATCACAATTATATAGTACACGAAGCTATTATGAGTGCCTATATAATCCTACCCACTTGATGGCACTTGAGAGCCAAGTGCTGGTGTAAAATGGGTTTGTTCTTTAGAAAGATACCGAGATCTACACATGAAAATGCTACATTACTTACTTTACCTCAAAAAAGACGAGGGAAGTCCCTCCTTAAAGAACAGCTGATCCACCTGGTTTGAAATGTACTACACTTGTAAAAACACTAAGGCAACACCCAAGAGAAACCACCTGTCCAACCACAACCCCTGGTGCACTACCAGTAAGAAGAAACAAATAAGCACGTGTGGTGAACCTCAGTGCAGCAAAGCCTGATAAGAGGCCCCTCAGCAGAGCACTGCACGAAAACCCACAGCAGCATATGTGGCTAACTGCCAATCTATTTACCCACACTTAATAAAGGTACAACTCAGGAGACGTATTTTATTTTGCAGCGATAGTCCTCCGGCGTTCCTATGTGGCCCAGGTAGTTTGCTCTTACTATTTAATAACATGAATAGATAGCAACATTGAGGAGGGAGAACACACATAGGATTATTTATGGCAGCAAAAGTGATGCATCGGTTTGTCCCTCTATATACATCTCCCAGACAAGCTGCAGATATAGGATCAACTGTAATCCCGCCTCCACAGAACGTCACTTCCCCAGCCCCATCCCAGAGTGTGCACGGTCTCTGCAGCCAGCTGCAGCACAGCAGCGGTGTTTTGGAGTGACAGGAGAAAGAAGCCACAGACAGCCTGACACCTCTCTCCAGAGAAGCATGTCTGAATGGCTTTAGATGGTCAGACTGGGACAAAAACAGGCCGAACACCAAAATAAAAGGGACCCCAATTAGCGAAGCAGATAGCTAAAGAAAAGTGGTGATTTCAGGGAATTCAACAGTAAAAAAAAGAAAATAGTCCACGAGGCCATAAAACCGGTCCACAACTACTAAAATACCGGCCCACACTCAGATCAGTCAGACCAGCCCACAAGCACTTCCTGATTGATGGCTGGAATTACTGGCACAGTTAGTAGCTTGTTGGAGTTGAATGAGACAAAACTCAAGCAAAAGGGAGGCAGCGAGATGGGCAGAGTGGCAAGAAGGCAGGTTAGGAACAGGAGAGGGTGCTGAACAGGGCCCAAGCAAGAAAAGGGAAAATACAGAGCAACAATGCGACACAAGCTGAAGGCAGGAGAAAGGCGACAGAGCACTACAGAGTCATCCAATCTGGAGGGGTCATTCTAGGTCACCTCGGGACACTGAAAGAATCACTTTCAGCCTGAGCGCCGCCATGCTTGTAGTGTTAGCCCATGGTGCAGCTAGCATAGCAAGAGACCAAAGAAGTCATTTAAAGAATGTAGATCAACGACCCTCATCTGCATCAAATGGACACCCGCCTCTCCATGCGTTGCATTGGAAACATGACACTGAAAATGCAAGGATGTGTGATGGGGCAAACCACCTTCTCAGGACTCCATTTCTTGAAAGATAAAGTCCAACAATCATCCCCAAGTGGTGTAAAATATAGCACATACACCACGATTGTATCTTACTCACTGTGTTTGAGCTTTGACTCCGAGTGACCCTCACCAGCACACTGTTCAGCCGATGACCGATTTATAATCCTTTCATTGTCGTATTCGAGCGATAGCACCATCATATGGAGGAGATAGTTCAACAAGAACTAAAATCACATCTCAGCAAGGTGAAAATATGGATGCATTGCATTCAGGATAAATAACTACCCACAACCAACTCAGGCCATGGGATTGGTTGAGGTAATAACATGTATATCAAATTATTAAATACAATAGCATCCCTGCTATGGCATTGATCCATTGTAAACATTTATGGTCTCACATCAGCAGGCAAGAAGTTAAAGTCCCATTGGCATAAAAGCCTGTATGCTACAAAGCGCACAATGCCATTATAAGAATCAAAGGCTCCGATGTGCTGCCACAGATCGCCCAGACCACTATCCTGCATAGCTTCATTTAGGATTGTTGCTCATTCCCATTGCAGCTAAAACAAAACTCAACTTGAAGGCAAGCGACCCTCCTTGACACCCCTTGAGGACGCCCATGGAAGTCACTATATTTCTATGCTTCCCCTGAAAAGTGGTGAAGTATAGAAATTGCCCAAATATTAAGTGACAGGATAATTTATATAATTATTTGGGGAAAGTGAATTTGGAGTGTGCTTGTCATAGTTCAGCAAGCCGGGGGAATAACAGTGCGTCCATACATGCATGCATGTATGCTAGAGGTGTGGCGCAGTGGCCAGAGGAGCTGACTCCGGATAGCGGGGCTCACGGTTCGATCCCTGGCACCAGCTCACCTCAGCATCATGTGACTGGGCAATAGATCACTTAAACACCCTCCCCCCTGCCCCAGCCCCCCCCCATACCCTAAGGGATGATCAGTTTGCAATTTACAAATGTGGGATTATCTGGAAAACTGGGTTCGAGTCTCGGCAACGACGCTGAACTTCCTGTGATTCGGGGCAAATCACTTGATCTACCCATGCCTAACAAAAAAAAACCGAATGTGTCCTCATGTAACGCAACTAGTGCTATGTAAAGCGATCTGATACCTGATTCGGGTCAAGTTCGCGCTATATAAATCTCAGCAAAAAACAAAAAAAGCCGCAACCAAAAGAATGGTCAAGCTGTGTGCTGAACGGGAACCAGCAAAGCTTGACATCCCCACTAAAACTGTAAACACACCACTCTCATTCCTGAATATAGAAGCCACTTAAATGGATAATTCCAAAAATTGTATATAGTGTTTATCTGAAAAAGCACACATCCTCTCTCTAGGCTATTACACGATGAAGTCCTTTTTATTTCACTTTAGTTAAAGCAACTGAGCAATTAGTCAAGTCTTTCTCCGGGACTTGGGATTTTTGATTTTGCAAGATTCACAGGCTTGTGAACCAGCATTGAAAAGGCAAAACAGGGGCGGCAAGATGTGCAGTGACGGCACCTATAAAGTGGCAACCACTCTTCTTTACTGGGTGTTTTAGATACATGGATTCTGAAAATAAATACCCATCAAAAATATTTACTTGAATACATACTGCAACCATCAACCATGTTTGAAACCTTGCTCCATGATGCAGGTCATGCAAAGCCTATTCACACAAAGGTTGACTTCAAGATATACGTGGGAAATTCCCACTCATCGGCAGATATGACTAACTAGTCACTGTCACTAACCAGAGCGGTGCATACAGAGCGCCGGCTGCCACCTTAGAGAAGTCGGCTGTGGTTTCAAGTAGACAGGCCAAGCAGCAGTGAGAGGACTTATGCGTCACATCACTTTCTAATCTTCCCACTCCTCTGGCTTCAAGATAGCAAATTGACAACTTTGTGGGCATGTGTAGCGGTGTATCATAGGCCGTCAGAAGAAAGCAGGTTGAGGAGAAAAACAAACCAAACTGGTAGAAAAACAATATTTTATGTAACGAAGTTTGATATACATTAATATTGGAAGTGTCATCACAACCAGGCACCATCTTACATTTTTAGATCCCTTAAAAATGGGAAACCCGAAGCTCCTAAGGTCTTGGCGTCCAACATCGAAGGACTAAACTTTAGCACTGGAGGATGTTAGGTACTATGTAGAAGGAAATGTGAAAAAAAACTGAATTTACAACCTCTTGAAATCAAAGAATTGTGAATGTGCTCCAAAGAAATAAGCATTTTCAAGCTTTGTAACCTCTGTCCTTTGAGCTGTTGATGCACTTTGATATCAGGAATTAAAGAAATGCACAGCAAGATTTCGGTCTCACTTTTCATGTGGTGACATCTGATCACAGTTATTTTTCCACAAAATAAATAATGTCCTCCTTGAAGAGACCAAGGGCCTGATTAAGAGTTTGGCAGCCGGACTGCCACACCGCTGGCTCAGCAGTGCCAAGACCACTGCTGAGCCGGCGGTCTACCATTGTGCTGGCGATCTTGCAGTGGTGGACTTCCAAATGAGGGGGACCTAAGTGCTAGGAATCTCACTTATTTGTATTTTTTTGCCACAGTGCAAATACAAATGTGTATATTTTCAATAAATAAGTCTGTAAATACACACATATATATTACACCTATGGAATACTAACGTTCTCATACAGCATGGGGCTCTGTAACGAAAAGAGGAGTGGAAACCGGAGACAAGGTAAGTTTGTTCCTTAAATCTTGCATTTTTAACAGGTCAGGTGTGGAGGTCTTCCCGCAACAGTGGGCTTAGAGTTAAGGCAAATCATAATCTCGACTGCGGGAACAGGGGCTGGACTCACTAAGTCAGCTGTTGGCCCCCGTGCCCGCCTATGACACAGGAAGAGAAATCCTGTTGCAGGCGGTCTTTCGTCTGTGGGACCGCTGACGTAATTTAGCGGTCAGACCATCTAATCAGTGGGCGGTGAGTCGGACGCAGAAGCTACGGTGGTCCCAAAACCAGCGAGCTCTTAATCAGGCCCTTAGTGTTTGCTTTTCAGAGTAGGTGAAATCCCACGCTGTTGCTATACTGCAAAACAGCACACAGATCCAGATTTTGTTTGTATTCCCAGTTAAATATGAGGCGAAATATGATATTTATGTACAAACCATTGCTGATATGTAAAAGTAAAAAATAGGGCAGACACCACTCCACACTTAAATGACCATGGATCTTCAAAAACGGACTATTTGTAAGTAAACATGTATAACCCTTATTCACTACAAAAGTTAGCATCCTTATATACTCCTCTGCAGACATTTCCTGTAGCATGGGAAAGGGCAATTCATAGAGGCACCTCATTTGTACTTCGTCGTGTAGTACTGACAGGCTTGAACTACATTTAAGTCTTCCACCATCATTGCATCAATGAGCAGGCACCAGACCACAATAACTGAAGCAACTTATTGTAATTGCCTTTCTCATCTGTAGCTATACATCCCTTCCCTGCACAGCCACTGAACTTACTGCTCAGACATTTGGTGCCTTAGGGTTCACAACCTCACCCCAATGATGGCACTGTTTAACAAAAAGCCACACGGTGTCTTCTATAGCCGCCCTTAACAATGCTTCCCTGGGAGGCCGAAGGAAGCACACAAGCCCAGTGGCACTGAACCCTTTATCTGGCAGCATTACACCAGTGGAGCAGCAATTGAAAACAGCCATGCCTTCACCAACCCTCAGTTTTGGATTTGAATGAACTACGGTGGTAGGAGGAACATCCATAGGGGTTATGATGGAAACACTGGTTGCTGTTTCTTGGAGGGCCAAAGAAGGTCCGACCCCAGTCATTTATCGTTCACGAACTTCCTCGTTCCCTTGTTGGTGACTGGGGAACATATGCTTAACATCAGGAAAGACTGGAAATCTGTGTTTCTGGCAATTGGCCAGCTTCAGAGGTAATGCGTGGATGGCAAGGCATGCGTGAAGAGGTAAATAGAGACGATAATACACTGCCTGCTAAGAATTAGCATCAACTTAAGTGACCATGCATGCAAACCAGGACCACAGCACAGATTTTTTAATCTGAGAGATTAGACACATACATGGGGGTAAAGTGTTTGAGTTGGGGAAGATTATAAAATATTCTTCACCTCGCGAGCCTTTTGCTTTGCTTCGGTCTTTCGGAATGCCCACAAAAATGAAAAGGGTCGGATGCAACAGCTTTCAATTCCATCTAGTTTTTCTTCTGTTGTTCGATCTCACCATTCTTCCAGATGGTTAACATTTGAAGAATGTCATGTGCACCTGGGTAGGTTCGAAGTGTAACGGGCCAATCAGACCTCTTACCACAAAGTGAATTAAATCTCGCTATCCTGAGACATGTTATAATTTACAAAATTGCATCACTCTCCTCAGATACCCGATGTAGGGTGATGAGCCATGCCCCTAAACCATACCCATTCTAGCAATTATCTTTCGAAATTAGCAGCATTCACTGTATAAAACAAGGGCACTCATATAAAAAAAGAGGCAATCATGAGTAGATCAATGGTAAAATGCACAATAAGAGTTACGCCAATTTGCTAGACTTCTCGTCAAGGTCCATATATTGGCATGCTTTTTCCACAACGCATTAGGAGACTACCTTTCCAACTACGAGTAAAGATGAATCTTAAATGTTACGGAACGTCAATTTGGCAATTGAAATAACTCTGTGCTCTCTCTTCCCTTACTCCTCCTCAGGAACTGTGACTCCCCTCAGCAACAATATTACTTTTCAGGAGCACGAGTCACTGGACCTGGTTCCAGCTCCTTGTGCCCCCTCCCCCATTTCTTCGGATGTAAAAACAGGTAGGCTGCAAACAGTACATACATCGCATTGGTTGCCACATGTTGACGTGCAATTCTTACCACAGTTTTATTTTTTTAACCCGCAAAATGGTTTTATACATCTGGCTCTAAATTTCTGGGCATTACTGGTGATACGAAAAAAGTAGGTATTTTCAATTTACAGTTAATGCATTAAACAGAAGAACTGGATTAAGACACGCTAATTGACAAATTCAAGCCCTGCATGCGACTTTCTAACATTCTGCTACTTTTTAGTCATTTGCAAAAACATTGGCCAAAGGAGTAATGGTATTCCGAGCTTTTTGCTTGGAATCTCCAACCCTAGAAATGTGAATACTTCAGAGTAAGTACAGTCTTTTTAAAAGCTTTGTTCCTCTCCCAGGGGTGAGTTCTCTATATACAGGACTAGAGTGTGGTTTGTATGTGACCACACAGACTTCATCAATTCTTTTGAAATAGTTGAGGAGTGCGCTGCTGCATGGTGTGTGCTATACTGTAGAGAAGTCCTAACCTCTTTCCAAATCTCACCTAAAGCCATGTCTATAAACAACATGGCAAGCCCAGAGTTCTTAGAAACTGTCAGACACAGCAGTGCTACACCAGTGTTCGTGGACCATTACACTTCTGCAGGCCACCTCCAACTCTTTCATGCAGTCAATATGTGAACATCTGCAGTCTTTATAAAAATATCAAAATCATCAGTGTTGACTTGTTGTTTTCCTGTTATTACGAGAACTGCCTAACCGAATGTTCTCCTGTTCAGATGATCAACAGGAAATGTATGCTCATATGTATACATTGTTTGACACTAAACAAATATTCGAATCTAATTACTCAGATGGAAGTACCTTCTTCATCCTTCTCCAAAGACAAAGTAACAATTTCTCTAGACCAATATCGCAGGCGAATATAGGCCAAGCTATCATGGTCATTATTGATGCATGGGATTTTTTGTCATGTTGGTTTCCACTTTTGATTTTCAAACCAGGTCTGTTTTGGTATACCTTGGCTTTTGTTTTCACTCTTCTGCCCATCAGTTTGCGCAGCTGAGGCACAACCAACGGTTGAGTATCATCCTAGTACTGCTGTTGACTAGCATGCCTCAGTTAAGGACTCATTTAAACTGTTGGCCACTTCCAAGTGGTACTCATCATGCTATACGCTCAAATTAATAAGACATTAAAAATGGGCACACATTACAAAACCAACATCACCCCCTGGTAAAGTGTAAATGAGCATTAAGAAGTGAAGATTCTGCAACTATTTCAAGGCTTGTTTGCACCAGCATAGAAAAATGTAGGAATGTAGGAAAAATTAGGAAATCTTATGCGGTTACATTAGATTTTTATGAAATAATCCAAGCGCCACATGGACAAAATGTAGAAGGAACTGTGAATATACTCTACTCACATTTTAGCTTTTTATGCAGACTGCTTAGAAACATTATCCTTATTGAAACATAATCCATCGCAAATTATTACACTTGAAGATTGCTTTTATGATTTGTACAGCGGTGTTTCTAAAATACTTTAACATATTGCAAATGCTAGATATTCTCAAAATTGCGGGACGTGGACTGAAAGAGTTGCTAAGTTTGTAAACCACATCAAAAACCCTAAAGCCGGAGCTTGGCTTAAGTATGCATACATGTATGACTAATGTGGTTTATGTTAAATTTTCCCCACAAGTTTCCAAAACCGATGTTTTTCTTTACCAACTACTGTACAGATATGAGGCAATGTGCTAGCAACTGAGCAATGCTTGAGATCCCCTCAAAACTGGAGCACACCCGTAAAGCCGACTGACAAATAAGGAGCAGTGCCCATGATAAACGCCACTAACTACACAAATAAATCATATATGCAGCGGAGGATACTTTGAACTACTTAAACAAACTACTAAATGACCCCCACAACTGATCATTTCATCTGGATCTTATTCCTAAGGTAATCAATTAACAGTTTTTTCAATGCACTAAGTACACAAACAACAAGACCAGAGCTTCCTCATAATCAAGATCACTCGTGTTCGGGCCAATGTTGTTAACAGAGTTAAAACCATTGAAAACCATTGTACATAACCCAGCTACATCCAGGGAACCACAGACTTAACACATATCCGGAATTGGAGCCCTTTAAAAAGGAACACTTATAAAAACCAGGGTTGTGAGTTCAGTCTAAACCACCATCCTCCATGAAAACATAGCAATTTGAAAGGGGTTCTTGAAACAACAACAAAATGCAACCAAAGCCCATATTTCCATTCCCCTAATGCAGAGTTCTACAAACTTTACTGTAATATGAGCTACTTCTGCTCAATGAATTTTATCCTGAGCTACTGATATTCGAGTTGTGATAGTAACCACATCAGACAAGATCACATTAATGGCCATCAAACGCAAGATTACCAGCTGTGAACACATCAGTGCACCAGACATGGTTGCCAGCAGTCATTTATAAAATGCTTTGCAATGTGGAATGCCTTTTCATGGTTAATATGCAACAGCCATAGTTGGAATGCTCTGGCACCAAGTCAATACTATTAGTAATAATTCTACCCAAAGCTGCATGATTTATCACTCAAATATCGGTTTTAAATGTGATTTGGAAATGCAACAATTTTTGTCCAAACGCCTCAATTTCACCCAGCTTGCAGTTATGAAGCAGTCCAGGTTTGGAATGGGAGCAACTTCAATCATATATAGTTCAACAAGAACTAAGTTCTTACAATCATCTCCTTTTAAAGAAACTAACGTCAAAATTTCACAAATCCAGTTATTCACGGAATATAAGATTCCATCCCAAAGTATGCCATCTACAATGAAGCAATGTACTGTAACATATACTTTCAAGTGGTAGATATCAGATCATGAGGCCAATGCAATAGAGAAGAAATACTTTCTCACGCATGACGTCCGACTCTTCACATGTAATATACCTGAAACCATACACAACTCCAGCCATATAGCTAGGTGAGAGGTGAAACTTCTACTCCCTTGTCTTACCATGTCTGGACAAGATCATACTTGGCAAGGGCGCCAAACTTGGATCAACATGATAAAAGCACACCACTGGCTCCCAGTGATGACATCACTGGGAGCCACCAATATAGGATACACTTCATCCACACAAGTCTTACACTCATGTCAGCGCTAACCTGCTAAGCTCTCAGACAAGGTAACCAAACACAAACACCAAAGTCAATGGCACTTAGTGGATTTGTACTTCGCTGAACACCGCTGCGAAAGCAACGCCAGGGCCCACTATGAGACTGCAGCCCTCAACGCCGCCACCTGGTTTCATAATGTAGCTGAATTAAGACCACATCTCCTTAAAGGGGTAGGTGAGGCTGTGAGTGGGGCTTTGAGAAACAGATACCATACACAACAAAACCTACCCAACGAACAAGAACTTCCAAGTGGCAAATGCTTTCCTTCGGTCCGCAGCAGGCAGCAACTCTTCAATGCATTGTGCGACTGCTGCACGAATTGTGAAGCACTGGTTTATTTATCAGAGACTCTGAAGGCTTGGTGTATAGGGCAAGGGGGAGTCTGGTCTTGAGCATTTCAAGATGGAACTCTGCATTCATAAACACAGAGATTTACACTCTGCGGGGTTTTCAAATGCAAAGTTTTTTTTAGGACTGGTATTAGTCAAGACCTTAGATTTTAGTAAAATCATGTATGCAATAATCTAACAACTTGAAGGGACTTTTTAGACATGTCTCATCATCCACCGGTCTGTTAATGGGCCATTAACATTTTTCTTCCACCCACTACAGCATGCAACTTGAGGCAATGCTGTCAGTCCACGTCAGCCACTTGCTATCTTCACTGGGTAGCAGCATTCCGCCCTATCACAAGGAGTACATCTGCACACAAACTAATTCCCTTCGGTGCCAGTGACTAACACATATTTTGACTTTTTCCTATTGCATTTTTTTGTTAGACTGATGAAAGAAAGCACGCCAGCTTCCCCGACATTGATTTGCCAAAACCATGACAAAACAAACAAGAAATGACGAAGCTAAAATGCAGACTGCCAATGTTCGACATATTGGCTTTAAAATGCTCATTTCTATCTGGCTCCCGGTCTCGTTAAGATAAAAGTTAAAAATACTACACATTAAAAAAAATCTTCATTTCACTCACTCTTCCTTACAAGCAAAGCCTGTCGCTGAAAGTAACCCAGAAAGGAGGACACTTTATCCTTTCCTGTTTTTACTAATTTGCACTTCCCTATAAAAGGAGCGTCTATTTCAGTTGTGCTGTAACTGATTGCTGAGGAAGTATATGTGGTCTCGAAAGTTATAAAGCACAAGATGGCATTAACCTAATAAAGTTACCATTTTAACAAGACTGAAAGTTCGTGATTTAATAAAAAAAAATAGGTTAATTCGGTATCCCTATAAAGTTTGACACGAGGAAACGTTGGACCACACAAGCTGTATGTCAACGTTCAGAGACTGATGGCAGTCATAAAACGTTAATTCCTGTTCTTTGCGGAGTACAGACGACAGGGAATAACATTTCACAAACCACATCATGCCCCCACCTCACCTGAATAGAACGAAAAAGTTGTTAAGAGCCAAGTGACTAACAAGATACTATAGGATTTGTTTACGAGCCCATCGTTAAAGCCTCGTTACCAACCTGGTGACAGATGCAACAATTTGTGAGTCCTGCACTTATATACCTGGCCTTAGTTATGGTGCAGGGCCCGTGTCATAGCAAAGGTACTCGAACACTGGGAGCCTCTGTTAATGATCTGGAGAGCTCTGCACAGCCAATCAGGAAGCTCAGAGGTCGCAGGTATATCTGCAATGGGCAGTCGATGGCGCAGAATTAATAAACAGAGAGATCAAGCGGAACTAGGCGGTGTTGAGATGAAAACTCTTCCTAGTTTGGCTTGAACGGATGATGCAAGGTGCTCTAGGTCCACCCTGATCGGGCAACAGCAACATAGGCTAAGGCGCTTGAGCAGGTCCTGTTGGCGGGGTGACCTCAGGCTTGGCTTCAGGACTCGACAAGTGTTGCGATAGGTGTTTAAAATGTGAGGGGTCCTGAATGATGGATTGTCCAGGACGATGTGCTGTCACCATATGTCCCTTGCACACCACAACCTGTAAAGGATCGGCGGCAAAAAGAAATGTCAGTTTTCAGTCTTCGTCTGTGCTTAGCCAGTACCCAGTCTCCCCTTTCAAAGGCTGTTTCATGGGTATGGCGAAGCTGATCTGCATGCATTTTCAATTTTCTTTTCCGAATCGCATCGGCGTCTCGAACCTTTTCAATATCCACTGATCGATTCGGGGACCATGGAGGCAGTTTTGTTCTGATGGCTCTCCCAAATAGCAAGTTGGCTGGACTCTGACCCATTGTGGAATGAGGTGTTGATTGATAGGCCCAAAGGGCCTGGCACATGGCTTGGTTCAGTTAGATTCCCTCCATGAACGCTTGTTGAATGACCCTCTTGAGGGTGCCCATGAACAGATCAACTACACCATTGGCTTGGGGCCAGAGGGGTGTACTCTTTTGGTGTTGGGTGTGGAGTAAGACAACCAATTCTTTGAACTCAAAAGGCAGGCCATTATCAGATTGGAAGATTTCTGAGATTCCCCACATTGCAACGATGCCATCGAGCCATTCTAATACTTTGCCATGGGTTGTCGAAGAAAAGTCTTCTATCAAAGGAAAATGTGAATATTCGTGTATGACTACCATGAGATAGTGTCCATTTTCTAAAGGCCCAAAAAAGGGAACTGCAACCTTCTCCCAAGCATGGACATGAAGGTCAGACATTGTCAGTGGGTTCTATGTCGCATTGGGGGTCAAACCATTGCAGATGAGGCATGCCCATAACTCCTTTTCAACTCGCTCATCTAGCTGACAGACCCACACTCTATTGCTTCTGGCTTTTTTAGTGGCTACGATACCACAGCGTCCTTTTTGGTCCAGCTCGATAATCCACAATCTTAGGCTTTTAGTTATGATGAGTCCCGAGCCTCATAGTATTATGCCTTCTTGGGTGACTGCCAACTCATCTTGTACAATTTTTAACTTTTGGAATCAGCAAGGGGATGGGTAGTTCTCCTTCAGCATTGAGTGATAATAAGTTCTTTGATACGGTCATGTCTTTATCTGCATTGGTGGCAGCAATGATTTGTTCCACAGACAGAGTATGCTGGATCTCACAGTAAAGTTGAGATATGCTTCAGCTGTCTGGGATGTCGAACTGTGACAAGATAGCGTCACTCGTGAAAAGTAATACGCTGGTGTTTTATCCTTCCCAGGTTTGTGCACAATCATTGTCGTACTCTTGAAGTCTTATCCCCAACCTCTCAAAGCGAGGGGGCATCTTAGCCTTCGGGTTTCTAAGAATTGTAAGCAACGCCTGGTGATCTGTGATGACAGTGAATCGCTTTCCGTAGAGGAATACATGAAAATGTTAGCAAGCCCACATCAAATCCAGACTCTCCTTCTCTCGCTGATAATAGGCACATTCTGTTTCACACATGTTTCGTCTGTCATAGGCCACAATGAGTCTCTGAGCGTTCAGATGGCCATTTCATTGAGCGAGGGTTGCCCCAGGTCTACGGGGCTCATATCAACCGTTATTTCGATAAGTAACTTTGGGTAAAAGTAGACCATTTCCGTTGCATTCTCAAAAACATGTTTAATGTCTTTGAAACTCTGGTCACATTCCTGAGGCCACTGAGAAGGTACATTTAGCTTTGTCAAGTCTCTAAAAGGCGTATTCACTGTAGCAGAGTTGTGAATATATCTTGAGCAATAACTGGTCCTGCCTCGGAATGAGTGCAACATGAGAACATTGGGGGCCAGGCAGGGCAAGTGGAAACAGTGCTTGCACCTTGTTTGGAGTTATTCCCCCATCACAGAATATGTGCCCAAAACCTTGAGTTTGGTTTTGTGAAACTCAGTTTGCGGCATTCAGAGTGAGACCTGCATCAGCAAGTAACTGGCACACTTGTGTAAGGGCTTGGTTATGTTCTTCTAGTGTTCTTCCAAAAACCAGTATGTCATCACTCTAACTGAAAGCATGAGTAACAGGTTGGATTACTTGGCGAATATTATCCTGAAGTATCTCAGTAGCCAAAGGTACTCCAAAACTCAGACTCTTATATCTGAACAAACCAACATGAGTCGAAAAGGTAGTAATGTACCTGCAGTTGTCCTCCTGCTCGAGTGGATTGTATCCTTTATTCAGGTCAACACAGTAAAATACTTTAGCTCTGTTCAATTGCACGATTGGGTTTCCGATGTGTGGACCAAGGTGTCTCGCCCCAACAATGGCTTGGTTTTGCTGGTGCATATCAATGAAAATGTGCACTGCTCTGCTACTGTCCCTTTTTGGTACTACTACTATGGGCGAAAGCCATTGCGTGGAGCCTGTGGAGTACTCAAATAAGTCACGTTTTAAGAGTGCTTCTAAGTCTTTATCTATAGCTTCTTCTAGATGAAAAGCAACTCTACTATGTCGCTGAGCAACAGGGCGAATGTCTTAATTGATATGAAGCTAGATTTTAATTTTCTTGAGTTTTACAGGGCCATGGAACAACAATGGGAACCGGCTCAAATCTCACACTAAGCACAGAGGTTGTAGTTGAGGCATATCAACCCCATGCCAGAAGCGTTGGCAAAACTGAGCACACAGGCACTCAACCAAGTCACTTGTAGATATTGGACGGTGGCTGGCACCAATATATTTTTGTATCACATAGTTGCGGTGGACGACCCTTGGCTTTGTAATGGCTCAGAAGTGGCCCAAGTATATACCTTTGTGCCTGACAGAGTGAGGCGAGGTACAGGGGATAGGCTGTTAAACCTTTCTACTGGCATGCTGTTAATCAACACACCACTGTATTATGAGTTATTGGGTGAACGTTCACTTTTCAATGTGATATTGGGACAGTGTGCAAATGAAGTTTTCCGCTTTAGAAGATAAGCGGTCTTTGAACAGTGGTTTACTTTACATGCAGCTAACCCCACATGGGCACACCGTTCTTTGATAGACGTCATTAGCTCACACCCATGTTCTTTGCTGATACTAGATAGTGTTGTTGAAGAACATTTGTATGATGAGCTTGATAAATTATATTGCCTGGTTTCTACTTGTCGTAGCTAATGTTTTTTGGATTTAGAGGCACAGCGAGAATGCTTCTGGAACGTTCTCGCATCCCTCTTTCCTTACCATTGTGATGCACTTGATATTTCTTTAGCTCGGCACACAGTTATCGAATGGTTCTCTTTCCCACAATCTTTGCAGACTGGTCCTATGGCTGGACATTTACCCTTGATGCTTTATGGGGAAACGAAAATTCACATTGAAGTACAGTTTTGTTCTCTTTGAAGATATGGACTTGCATGCTTCTTGTTTGTGCTTGTTTTTTGCGGTCAATGGCAATTTATTGTCTGCTGTTACTGCTTCCATGTCAGCAGCTTGTCGGTCTGCTTGTTCTTCTGCTCTTGCAGCCATCAGCATTTTCTCTAGACTGTGTCTCAGCTTGCGCCTTTTAAACGAATCTGAATTACAGCCATCAATGACTGAGAAAGCGAAAGACACACAATTGATGGACGGAATAAAGAACAAATCAAAACATTCACCCCCAGTCAAGAGATCTGGGTTAAATCCATCATTCTTTTGCTCACCATGCCACCGCAGTTTAGACCTGGCCATATGCAAATAAGTCTTGACCCTGTGCCTCATGGGAACAGTCCAGCCCGAACTGCCAAGCCAGGTCCTCCCTGAACCGGAAACAAGCATCCTAGGACCAGTTTCGGGATCAATGATTGAGGCGCATGGCTTCTTCATCTGTGAAGTCACAGAACTTGCAATTATTAATGAGTGCATCTAGTCTTTCAACAAACGTGTCTATTGTTTCACCAACCTGTTGCTGTGCTTGATTGAAGATGTACCTTTCATATTCAATATTCGGCACGGGATTGAACTTGGCCTCCAATGCTTCTTTTACCTTTTGGTACAATTTTACATCAGAAAACATCACTTTTTATCAAACAAGAAGTCCGTCATACCACTCCCGCCAAATCTTGTACATATGCACTTTTTTACCCAGGTAATCTAATAAGCACTTGGTAAAGACCTTACTAACTGGTTTTAATAGGGCAATTTGACAGTAATTAGCAGGCAAACTTTTATCCCTTTTTTTATACAGTGGGATGATGGGATGATGATGCTTCCCTCAAGAAAACACTATTCTAAGCCCGGAAAAAGTGTTGTTGTCGAAGGAGATGCTTTTTTTTTTTTAATAACTAATATTGGTACTTCATCAGAACCCATTGCCCCTTCAAATTTGATTTTAACTCCTGGATTCTCTGCATATGGTGATGAAATAAAATCTCTCCATGAGCCCCCAGGAACAGGGGAGTGATTAGACCTCACTCTAGACCCCCAACAGTCAGCAATGATCTTACAGAATTTTCTAGAATTCATCTTATAAGCCGCTTCTTTGAAGTCAACCCACCTACAATCAGTGTTCTGCTTTCTGATGCCAACCTTCAGTTGCCTTCTTCTCCTCTTCAACAGAGATATAAGTCTGTCTCTTTCCTTTTGAGAAGGAAACAATCTGTATGCAAATCAATCTTAACATCCCTATTCAAGGAAAGAAGTGGGCGACATAATGATTTACAAGTAGGCTTGAAATTCATTGGACAGTCATCCTTTACAATCTGTTTCATAAATTGGGAGAAAGAGTTGAATACGTCCATGTTCCAAAGGTCTAAATCATAATGACCCTCTCCCGCAGCCCTTTCAAATTGTAGATTTTTTTTGGAGGGGGGGAGAGGGGGGGGGCACTACATCCTACCAGAATTCTAGCCAAATTTTGTGCAGAGTCCGTCAAATTTCGATGACCCTACAAGGTGCAAGCTGAACTCTAAAGAAAAGACAAGTAGTCTATGATCACCGAGTAAAGAATCTACAACTGTCATCTTGGTTAAAAGGTGAAAAATTGTGTAGGAAACAATGTAATCAATTATAGAAAATCTCTGTGGTGATTGATGTGTAAGCGTTATGGTTGAATCATCCATTCAGAATCCGCATTCATTCTTTCTTTCTTGAATGACCAAGAAGAAAATGTTCTCTTTTATCAGTTCTCAAGTTGGGCAGAAAAAGTAATGGTGGCATATGAAATGCTGCTTCTTTCACAGTATCTAAGAATAAATTGGTAGAGTGGTTGGAGACTTTGCAATTTAAGTCTCCAACTAACAGAACTTGATATTCCCTCTTTTTTGTTTATAGTTTTAGATAAGGATAAAATATCAAAGCTTATTGTTATAAGTTTTGTTTAGGGGAATATATGCATTCACCACTAACAGTGGGTCTCTCACACTCCAATACGTTTGGTATAAACTTTAGGACTTGAAAAAGACTACAGGGGTCTATAGAACTATTGTATTCCCAATTTATATCATTACTCAGAACAGCAGTACCTTCCTTTGCATGCCCTTTCTTGGATGGGATAGCATTACAACTTAAAACAAAGTCGCCGTCACACAAAATACTGGAGGAGAACCAGGTTTCCTGGAGGCTGATCATATCTGCTTTTAAGCTATTTAAAAATTCCAATTTCTCCAGAGTATTCATTAGACCAACAGCATTCCAGGAAACCACTTTTCTATTATTGCTAATTATAGGGCTTAGATAATGGGCCCATGAACGGACACAATTAAGTGTACTGGTTAACCAATTCCATTTCACACACTCATCCTCTACTGGGGTGGGAGGGGGCAGGTATGCTAGACCCATAATGCCTTACTGGTCTCCCTCCATTCACAATGGAGACCGGCAAGATTTTAAGTTATCAGCAGTTAGCTCATTTAAGGGCATGTGATGGTACTCGGAAATTGTTGGTTTAATGGTATCATGTTGATGTTTGGTGATTTTATTTTCTCTAAGTAAAGGGATTACATCTATCCCTCAACAGTGGGAAGAATTTTAGAGAACCAAGTTTACAAAAATGTTAGATTGGAACTGTGCCCTTGTTTTAGCACTGCTGACGAATACATTGGGGAAGAAGAGAAATGTCACTGATTTGTATCATCTTCTAATTTTCAATCTCTACAAAACAGGTTAATGAAAAAGAACGGAGCATAATTAATTCACAGTCAAATAAGGCGACAAAATCGAGCATAAAGGTGATCCGCAGGGATAGAGGGGGAGTAAAAGGTAATTTCCACTACACCATGTAGGGTTCATAGTTCCCTTTAGTTGAACACAAAAAGGTTCAGCCATGAGATTTACTTCTGTTGACTCCGGTTAGTGGCTAATAGTTCTACTCTGGATGCACCAACCTCACGATTAGCCAGAGGATTTATTATGGAGCAATAATCAGACTTTACAGCAGGGCTCCTATTAGCTCCTGAGATGATCACGTTACAAAGGGGATTAGCTGGATTATCCCCGGTAGCCTTTGGGATAGGGGCACCAATGTTGCCAGATTCTTGAAAGGGCCCTTTTTTTGCCCTTTTTAGAGATTCTATGTTTGTTCTTTTTTCGCAGGCCCTTTTTTTGCTTTTGCTTTGGTCTGACCAGGTTCCACATGGACAGCTGAGCTTGTTGTAGCCCAGTCATAAGGCCTGAAAATAGGAAAAGCCTCAAACCTGGAACAGGAGGCCTTCACCGGTGAACTGGGATCTACAGTACTTTGGAAACCTGAGTCTCAGATTTTTTTAATAAATAGGAAGGATTTTCTACATTCTGCTGCTTCTTGCTGGGAACTGTCACCAACATAACTTTAGGTTTACCAGCTTGCGTCCCCTGATCAAAAGCTTGGGGGGGTTGGATGTCATCATCAATCTTCTGGTGCTTGGGGATGCCAACTTGCGGTCTATGATCCATAGGACCCAATTTTCCACATGCCGAATTTGTTGCAAATTGTAGTGACTGATTGGGGTGCGCATCCTCACCCTCTGTACCCATCAGCACTTTCAGGATTACCAGTAAGATATCTTGGATGTGACCCAATTTGTTCACAGATTTTTCTAGAAGAGCTAAAACAGATGACAGGATTCTTTCTGCACAATTAAGAGATTCGGAGACTTGCACATATTGACCAAGTAGGTCACAGGACTGGTTGCCAAGCAAGGAGTTTGCTTGCATGTTTACTTCACTCCTCTGAAGGTAAAAGCTCTGAAAACAATATTAAACTATTGTTCCAGATCAAAGACGAACAAGTCGCAATAGGTGTAGGGTGGGTGGTGGCTGTTATTCTTCCCAATTCCTAGCAAAATTCTTTGAAAGTACGTGTCTAGAGGAACGACAGCCAGGGTCCCCAGACTACTCCATCGCACTACCACATGGAAAGACCCCATCTCTACTATTATTGCCTACATAACATCTTCAGAGATTTGAGTAAAGCAGGACTTACTTTCTTTCAACTTTGGACAACGCGCCGTAGGGGAAACTATTATTCCTACACAATATAAGATAATGCAAGATTGAAAATAGTATTTATCAAACAAAAAAATTGAAGAAAGACATCCTCTGAGAAAATGTTTCAATAATTATGTCACTTCCTTATTGGTTTCTGAGTTTAATCTCAGCTCTCAACCAGGCTCATCGAAAACTCGCCCCATCCTGTCAGGAGCTAAACTCCAACCGCTTATCACCAGACTGTAAAAATCAGATTCCATTGTACTGTCAGTCGCTGGGACATCTCTCTCCTGCAGTCACATTTCACAAAAAAACACTTTTTTTCTTAGGTCAGGTGTGAAGCCAATCAGGATATATTAAGTCAGACTGCACGCGTGGTCTACAAACTTAGCATCAGACTTAATTTCCCAGTGCCTGAAATTGCTGAATTAAAATTGTAAAAAAAAAAACGTTGGTGTGCGAAAATTATACGCAACGCAACCATTCCGCTGGTTATATGTACCACATTTCTGATGGAAAAGATTTAACACTAGATTTTCTTTCTAATAAAAATGTCTTCTAATGTTTCATTTAACAAATCACAAAAAAGTAATTTAGCAGAGGAGCAATAAATGGGTAAAATGAAGGTGCAGTGGGGTTCTATGAACCTGGAGGAATATGCAGCCGGAAATAAGTACCTGTGACTCTTTGCACGAATACAACAGGCATGACCACACAAGAGGATACAGGTACTGAAGAATAGTGTCACTCAGGAGGGAGAAAGTGGTGGACAACGTGCAGCAGGTAACTAGGAAGTGGTTCTTCATGGAATGCTCGATACACCTACCCAAAGCCCTGCACGTCAAATCTCTCTGGCAAAACAGACAAATAGAGTGCCATCGTGATTCTAGAGTGACCCGAGACAATGGTACACCAAACTATGGGATCCAGGAGCCACCACACGCTCAAATGAAAGGTGGGGCCAGCAACAGGAAGAGGTACTACTCTGCTTAATGAGGTTCTCTGAAGGGGCGGTTCATAGCTGACCTGATGGAGGTTTCTCGTGGTCAGGCGTTGGGCGTTGGGTGTTGGGGGGGGGGGGGGGGGGAGTAGTCATGAGCCGTGGTGGGCATGCACACATTTTTTCTTCCAAGAGTGGTACGCATACCATGACATCAAGGCATTGGAGATACTGGCATGAAGGCCCATTGTAGGGCCGGCCACATTCAAGAAAAGAGGGCCACCTGCTCATTATAGATGGTGTGCTAGGCCACCCCAACATTTCCAGCATGCCTCCCTCAAAACTATTCAGCGATGTCGCACTAACTGCCTCCTCTGGCACGTACTTGGGCAGATTTAGAACGCCAGCCAAAACAAACAGGTGCTCTCAGTTTAGCCCATGGCAGGCAAGTAACGTGCCTCATGATATATAGTAATAAAATTACAAATCTGTACAAAATTACAGTGGTCAAAAGTGTATAGAATCCTCCCTAAGTGGGCCTTGTAAGAATGATCATATTGCAATTCTTATATCCCATGGTTTGTTCAAGCTAGTCACCAATGCCAAAACGTTTGCCTACTATGGAAATTTGAGAGATTCCACTGAGCAAAATACTTGTCAACAGGTTTTTAAAACGGTGTTATAAAAATCGACCAGCAAAGGATTTGCCTTTAACGCATGCTTTTCACAGTAAGTCAATCTGTCCTACTGGATTCTTATTCCTTTTCATAAGAAACAGATCTAACATATGAAATCTGGCATAATGTTTCCCAATTAACCAATAACCCTTATAGCCCTTACCATTGGCCAGACTCATAACCAACAGAGGTCCACTGAAGTGTGCATATTCTAATAACTATCGTTCATAGAGTTATAAAATTACAAGTATGTACAAAAGTACAGTTGGCACAATACACAAACTCTTAAGAGGGCCTAATGAGGAATATTACAATGAAAAGAGATGACGGACATCAAACCCCTTGATTACTATGGTGTTCTGAGATTTCATGTACCAAAATACCTGTGTACATTCCGTGTTATAGTGCCCCCCGTTAGAGGTATATCTGCGTCAATAAATGCTTTCCACAATAAATAAACGAAGTCTACTGCCTTTGTTATAGGGTTTTATAACGAAGAGATCAGACCGATATCTTCATATAACTAATCAGGCCTGTACTCTATCACTGGTTGGTCACCACTGTACACTCGGGCCCACTGTGTTGGGCATATGCTTATCAATGAGGTTACCATATGGCAAAGAGTCACAAAATTCCAAATGTTAACATTACAGTCAGCAAAGCTAAATACCAGATCTACTAAGAGGGCTACAGTGCAAATCGTTTATTCCCATGTTGCATCAGAGGGGGTAACCGACATTAAAACTCTTGCCTACTATGGTAAATTGTGAGACTATGTAACAAAATAGCTTGCTGCAGAATTTGATAGAGTAATAAACAATCTATCCTTAATTTTTTTATTTATTTAAATTTGGATAACAGCGCGCAGCTACCCCAAGGGGTTTCCCTGCGCCGACAGAGAACAGAGGAAAAAAGGGCCTATTGGCTTAAGAGCCAAGTTTTAAGGGATCTATGGAAAGACAAAAGGACAGATTGTAGGCGGAGGGACAATAGAAGTGCATTCCACAAAGTGGGGCCAAGGTAAGAGAAAGAACGCCCTCCCATACGAGACAGTCTAACTCTCGGGACTCGGAATTTCTCTTGAGCAGAGGATCTGAGAGTGCAGGAGGGGACATAGGGGGCGGCCAGCTGTTGTACATAGTCTGGGGCCAATGCATGCTTAATGCGGAACATGTACATGAGGGCCTTAAACTTAAAAGCCCATTGGCTTTAAAATATCCTCTTCAAAATAAAATACGTCTGCCAATTGACTGTATCATAACTTTTCAAAGTAAACCGATCTTTGGTACAACACCGGAACTAACAAAGCCCTGCAATATTGGGCCTAGGCTTTCACACATGACAACCAGAGAAGAGCAAACACCATAATTATCTGGGAGAAGATGTTATAATGTAATAGCACGGAAGGAGCATTTGTGTGAACCTAAAGGGCAGCTCAATCCATCACAGTAGTGTGTGAGCGACTGAAAGGTCAAACACAATAGCTTTGCTTGATAAAAAGCCTGGCTTTAGGAGCTGTATAAACACACGATCACAACTGCTTGGAGCGTCAGCACTCTGTGGAAGCACGCAGCTTTTGACAAATCAAAAAGTTATACTCCAAAGTCCCAACATCTTACCGTGGCATAGTCCCTTTCTGTGGCACTTTTGAAAGTTGTTTTTATGTTTTTTTGCTGTTTCTTTTCAATCACAAAGGATCTGGTGATAGCTGTGCAATAAAAAAGCTGATTTCGACTAAATGTTTCGGGCCATGATGTCGCAATTGGGATGTAACACATACCACAATATTTATTATACTAAATTTTTTTTTTTTATAAATCAGGATTTCGACGGCCACAAAACTTACATTTACTATGGACAATTCCAAATCCAACCACACGGCAGCAGGAATGTGCAAAATATGTTAAAGCCATAAAGAAACTACACTGACAAAAATATCGGTTCTATCCCGGCTCTAATTAACGGGTTATCCTTTGCAGCATAGCAAATGTTCTCGGCCGTCTATTCTAGGCTGCCATGCTATACAGCCTACAGGCCGCTGGCGTTTCAGGACTTCCAGCCAGATGCTGAGTGCAAACAAACGGAAATGTTACTGTCGTTTGTAGCTCCCTGGGAAGCCAATAAACAGAATGATGTGTTTATTTAATACCGTGGTCTTCAAACTTTGCAAAGCTGGCCCCCGCTGAGAAAGATATTATTAACCCCGCCCCAACCACAACCAATGTCTGTGTGGGGATTTATATTTTGAAGGGAGTGTTTTATGTAGCGGGTATAATGTAAACCTAGCTATCCTTTTAAGAACTTCAAATACAAACATGACCATTTCATTCAGTTTCAAAATTGGTTAATACACAGGGAGATGGATGCTTCATATCCATCCTAGGTTTTATGTAGCATCAGATGGTCTTTGTAAATCTCCCTCTAGGTAAAGGGGTAGAAGGCATTTGTCTGCATCTAAAAACTGGTTTAGTATACAAGAGTCATGTGTTGTGAGGACATACAGCAGCCCCTATGGGTATGTTTGAGCAAAGGCACTAGAGATAGTTTGCAGGGGGTTTCACAGCCGACGTTACTGGCGGCATCAATGCCTGATGCAAGCACCAGCTTAGCAAGGCCCACTTCAATCTGCGTCTTGAACATAGCTGTGAAAAGCTTTCATGCAGTGGTGTCCAAGTACATTCAACTCTGTACAGCTAGTGTAGGCCTACTAGGGCCTGCTGGGACATTCATTCTTAACACCTTTGACACTTTTGTGAACTCACAATTGCACCATGGTTCAGTCTGCTCTGGATCAATAACAATGTGGTCAAAAGGCAAAATACAAGTTCTGATCTGTTTTGGTCTTATTAGTAACTATGTGGTACTGGCCCTTAAAAATTAGTTTGTTGAATCTGGAATCTTGAAGCAATTAGGGATAGGGAACAGCACACCGTTCCCTCAAGACCGAACACGGACAGTCCTGCGTGCCTCGCTGTGTGAAAGCTCCGGACCTCATGTAAAGCCACAGGCCAGGGGTTTTAAGCATAGCAGGTGAAGCCTAAAAAAGGAGCCAATGAAGCCATTAGCACCATACCACTTGCCAAGACACTTTCTGGGGCATCAGTGGCATATCTGCTGCATCACTATACAGCATGGCTACTCCTGTGTTACGTTTACCTGATGCTGAGGCTTGTATACAGTATTTAAGACAAAAGTCTAGTCTGATATTCACTTACACTGAAGAATGCAAAAAAGTCACGTGTGATGGAATAGAAGGTTTGGGCTTCCCAGAAAGTGACTTGAAGCGAGGAATCGCTACATTTCAACTCGCTAGAGCAACCAACCGGTCTAGCAATTGTAGACGCGGGTGGGAAGATGCCCATGGAACCAGTAGTGAAGGGCCCCTAGTTTAACAAAACCCGTCTATTTTCACCCTAGCATGAAAAGTACCCACAAGATCGTTATTTTACAGAGATTTGACGCTTTAAACTACTCAAATCAAACGAAACTGTTCCCTATATATTCATAGCATCTGTTGCTAAATTCATACATAATTGCACACACAAGAAATAAGTTCTTTCAGGATTCCAAAATTAGCTGCACACACAGGAAGTACGGTGCAGTGCCACATATAATGTAAAGAGGTGCCACATATAATGTAAAGAGGTGCCACATATAATGTAGAGGTACACAAGGGGGTGGTGATGGACGGAGCATCAGAACCAATCAAACACTCACACCCAGTCAAAAGATCTGGGTTTGATCCATCACCGTTCTTTAGCCCACTCTGCCACCCCAGTTCAGACATGGCTATATGCAAATCAGTCTGACCCTGTGCCTCATGGGAACAGTCCAGCCCGAACTGCCAAGCCATGCCTTCCCTGGACCGGAAACAAGCTTCCGAGGACCAGTTTCTGGCATTCCAGCAGTCTTCAGCTCGGCTTGCTTGAATCCAGTGGCAAAGTGAGCAAGGGACTCACGTCTGAGCATACCCTGCCACACTTATGGCGGCCAAAAGCGGTACAAAAGGGGGTGGTGATGGACGGAGCATCAGAACCAATCAAACACTCACACCCAGTCAAAAGATCTGGGTTTGATCCATCACCGTTCTTTAGCCCACTCTGCCAGCCCAGTTCAGACATTGCTATATGATGAAGGCTGATAGCCAGAAACCGGTCCTTGGATGCTTGATTCCGGTCTGGGAAAGACATGGCTTGGTAGTTCGGACTGGAGTGTTCCCATGAGGCACAGGGTCAGAGCTGATTTGCATATAGCCAGTGTCTAACCCAGGGTGGTGTGGAGTGCAAAAGACGATGGATTTAGGCCCAGATCCTTGTACTGGGGTGAATGTATGACATTGTTCTACATTCTGTCCATCAACTGTGTTTTTTGCAATTTTCACCCCGAGTGGGCTGGGTATGCTCAGACGTGAGTCCCAGGCTCTCCACACCACTGGAGTCAAGCTATCCGGGCTGATGAAGGCTGATAGCCAGAAACCGGTCCTTGGATGCTTGATTCCGGTCTGGGAAAGACATGGCTTGGTAGTTCGGACTGGACTGTTCCCATGAGGCACAGGGTCAGAGCTGATTTGCATATAGCCAGTGTCTAACCCAGGGTGGTGTGGAGTGCGAAAAAACGATGGATTTAGGCCCAGATCCTTTTACTGGGGTGAATGTATGACATTGTTCTACATTCTGTCCATCAACTGTGTTTTTTGCAACATATAATGTAGAGACCCCCTCGACACATGGATCTCTCTTCTCGGTGTCCCTGGACTGCTCCATTCCATAGCTCAGCTTTCTATGGACGTTTTCACAATATAAGAACAGCAGCCTGTGGAAAGAGGTCCAAAACAAGCCTACCCTACCCCAAGGACACCACTTGTTTTATCACTCTGTGGACTCTGCTATTTTTGGGGCTCGTATCTACACATAGTTGTGCTTGTTTTTTTCCAACCTAGATTCATTAGGTTGTGAAAAGATAACAATTGTATTAGGCATGGAAGCGTATCTCCCAAAAGAGGAAGCCAAACCAGGGGTGCGCCCAGTTTGAAGACCCATGATTTACTGCACGGAACTGCCTCACTACAGTTCTAGATCTGGGGTTGCTATTACAGTGCATTCTGGGAGTTGTGGTCTTGGTGATTCAGATGGACTAGTGTTGCTAGGGTAATTCTATGTTTTTTGGGGAGAGCAGTTTGTCAAGAAGGTTGGTGACACCTAGAGTTGAGCGAGCAAGCAAATTAACCGGGCTTGTCTCTAAAAGCATAGCATAGGCCAAGCACATATCTGTCATAAATTATGCAATGGGCGCCATGCTTCAGAACTGAAAACAAGTATTTCTTAAACATGCAGAAGAATTTAACTTTTGAATAATAGAATGTATAGTTGCACCGAGTAGCATTTGTTAGAAGTGGCGGCTTTCAAACATGACCTTAGAAACAGTCATGCACACAACCCTCCCTCACCACCCGCCTGACGATGCTGTAGGTGATTCAAGAAGCAAGTCATTTGTGATATGTCCCCTATGTATGGCCTACGTTATTAAGAATGGAGAAACAAATAAAGTCTACAAAAACACACCAAAGTATTTTTGGTACGGCGGACATCTTCAACTGATGCATTTCAAGTCGCTGGCAAATGTGATAAAAGGAAGCACAGTGAAATGAGACAACTGCCTTGGATCAAACACTTTAGTCAACCAAGGAAACCGGGATTTATCCGGAATAATCTTAATGAGCAATTAGTCCTACTAGAAGGGTATCTTTTTTTCTCTGTTTTTCCATCAAAGGTTCAGACAATCTTTATTTTTTATTTTTTGAGGCACCACTTCAGTAGACTAGGTTAAATAAATAGACGTATTGCACGTTAAAGCAATTTGAAATAAAACAACTTTCTCAAAATGGTGATTAAGGTGAGAGGAAGGGCAACGGAAATGAAACCATATGAAGGCTCTGCTAATTTGAGGCTCGAGGTTCCAAGGCGGCTGGAGCTGAGGCAAAGCCGGGCATTTGGCTCGAGCCGTCCATGGCATGCCCAACTCTAGTGAATCCCGGTATAAGTACAATGGGGTGGGCGAGGGAGGGCTGAACGAGGGAAGCGCATGACTCCTCTGTCCCTGCACAACTGCAGGAACAGGATCGAAAGGCCACACACACCATGGAACTGCAGCTAAGTGGATGTCAATTACATGGAAATGTACACTTCGGAGTTACAAGTGACGTCATCGTCCATTCCATACATGCTGGCGATAGCACAGTAATAAGGGAACGTTTTTGTGGCCTCTATTCAATCAGGTCTTTACACAAAAATGGCTACAATTGCCGCTTTATAAATGAACCTGGATCCCCTGTGCACTGTGCATTTCTTGACAGGAGACCGACATAGCAAGCACGAGACTCACGTCGTTAATCAGAGTGCAGGCCTCGGGGTCTGGGATGCACGTCTTTGTACATTTCACAGGCCAGCCCCGGGCAGCGCGATCATAACAGCACAATTACAGGTTTTCAACAGAACAGACCTAAAGGACGGCTCCAGAAACCTGTAAATGGCGCATTCCGGACTGAAGTGTCACACGTCTGGGGCGCTTCTCTTCAGACGGGGCTGTCTGTTCGCTTCCTTGGCCCTGTAGGGCATGGTCCCTTTCGGCTCTCGAGCTGGGCCTCAGTAAGCAGCCTTTGTGCACCGTGCGTTCGCAGCACTGGCAGCTTCGGCATCGCAGGTGTGTGCAAGGAGGGGAAATCGCCTTTACAAAGAGGTTTTTACCTAGCTGTGCCTTTACCACGCATTTTTAGCACACATATTTTTACCAAGTGCATGCCTTTACAACGCTGCCTTGATCATGCATTTAAGGTAAGTTGGGGGTGTGTGGGGTCTCCTCCCACAAATACATTGTTTATACAACGCATGCCTTTACCACGCATTTAAGTTAAGTTGGGGTTGTGTGGGGGGAGACGTGGAGGTCTCCCTCCACAAATAGATTGTTTTTATATATAAAAACAATGCGTGGTAATGGCATGCATTGTAAAAGCATGTTTGTGGTAAAAACATGCATGGTTAAAAATGCATGCTAAAGGCATACAATGTCTTTACCTGCGTTGTACCGTCGCACAACCTGCAAAGAGAACACCTATCAGCCTACACGTAGTGCAGAGTATCCAGTTGTCCTACATTTATGCCCAGATTCCTCCCACTCCCACAAACTGGGGAATTTTAATCACACATGTTAGTTGACTATTAAACTGGATAGGTTTTTAACAAGTGCCTTTTTTTCATTTCAACTTTAAAGGTATTCCAGATGCTAATGCTAACCTGAAAAACCACATGCAGATAACTTTGGGAACTACGGGTATTATCATAGTATTTGTAAAAAGTACAGAAAGTTTGTATGAGAAAGCTTTGCAGTGTTGGATGGAGGGGTGTGTGAAGTTGCAGTGAGCAACTGCACCAGAGTAAAGCATCTTTTTTCTTATGAGCCCATTTCTTAGGAGTCAGTTTGTGTAACGAAGAAGCAGGGGCATAGCTTGGCCAGCGAGATCTGGGGGTTGGGGAGGGTGGAGGGGTGGGACCTTCAGATTTCCTAACAATCACACTGGCATATAATGTTTAAATACATAATACTGAGATTTATAAAGCACAAACAGCTACCTCAAACAGAGGTGTCCCGGCGCTCTACCAGCAGGCATTTCGCGCATAAAAGTCAAGCACTGCTCCCGAGCCTAGACTGGCCTAAAGAGCCATGTCTTCACCGCTTTTCTGAAGCAAGTCTCTGAATCAGCTTGGCGGAGTTACCAGGTAAGGCGTTGCACATTTTGGCCGTCCTCACTGCAAACAATCTGCCACCCAGACGGGCTTTCGCAAAGCGTGGGTTGCAAAGCAGATTTTGTGAGTTTGACCTTAAAGACCGATTTTGCTTATAGCAACATAGCCTATGTTTAAGGTATCCAGGGCATTTTCCCTTTAGGACCTGGTAGGCCAGAGTCATGGCCTTAAATTCGATTCTTTTGGCGACTGGGAGCCAGTGAAGTTCGAGTGGATGGGGAGAGGCGTGATGCAAAAAAGGTATGCATCTGATCAGTCTCGCAGCCGCATTCTGCACCTTCCTGAGGCATTTAATCGAATATTTAGGTAGGCCAAGATATAGTCTATTTGTGTAGTCTAGCCTAGATGTCACTGGTGTGATGGCATGGACTACGGATTTGCGGCAGTCTTCTGGGAGGAAATATAACATTTTTCGGAGGTTTCTCAGTTTGCTAAAGCAAGTAGCAGAAATCTGCTGAATTTTGGCCGAAAAGTAGAGATCAGCTCCCATTTTACGCCTATATTTTTAATATTTGTGGCAGGAGTAGGGGGTGGGCCCATTTCAGACGGCCACCATAAATCTGGTGCTGGTGCTCGCCCCCTTCCAAAGAGCATCACCTCGTTTTTTCACACATTGAGTTTTAGCTTATTTTTATTCATCCATAATGCTATGTCTCTCAGACAGCCTTTAAAGTTCTTGAAGGAAGCTGCAGTCTGCTCTTGAAAAGGGAAAACCAACTGGGTATCGTCAGCAAAGGAGAACGCCTTCACCCCCCCAGTTGGCGATCAGAGAGAAAAGCGGAGCCAGGTGCAAGTTAAAAAGCAGGGGGCTCAACACTGAGAGCTGAGGGACACCACACCAAAGGTGTTTAGGCTTTGATTCAAATGGCAGTAGGGCAACTTTCTGAGTACGACCACTCAGTTAAGATTTCAGCCAAGCCAACACCTACACCCCCCCCTCCCATCAAGCCCATGTCACGTAATCTCTGAACCAACATGGCATGATCGACTGTCAAATGCCGCACACAGATCCAGGAGCAACGCAGATGTCCCTGAATCAAGCGACCCTCTCACTGACTCAGCCACCTCAAGGAGAGCAGTCTCTGTTCTGAAACCCGCCCGGAATCCGGATTGGGTGTCATGCAAATAACCCTGGCTCTCAATAAAGGTAGTCAGTTGGCGCTGAACCAGCTTCTCTAACATTTTCCCCGGCATGGGCAGCAACAAAATTGGCCTGAAATCATTGAGATCTCCGGGGTGTCCATTTGTTTTTTTACTCAGAAGGAGAAGGGTAGCATGTTTCCACTTGTCTTGAAAAATGCTGGATTCCAGGGAGGTGTTCCAGATATGAGATAGCGCACTAGTAAGAGAGTGAGCCAGCACTTTCCAAAGTTTAAGAGGACAAGGGTCATCTGGGGCACCTGATCTGCATTTTTGAATTTCTGCCAAAGCATCTTGCTGCGAAATTGGCGCGAAGTTTGTAAGCACAGGTTCTGCTGCAGCTCCCAACGGCCTAGCTAATTTCTCCATTGCCATTGGAATAGAGAAGGATTATACAACATGCAGGACGCTTTCAGGGCAGTTTAAAGGGAGAGGAATGCAGATTGGTAGGAGTACTAAGTGGGGAAAAAAAGCAATGTTTTATAAACTAACCAACATTTTTGAGGAAGCTACGCCTCTGCCAGGAGGCAACACTTCTCCAGATTACCTTCAATGCACTCAAAGACCAGCAAAAAACAGCACGTTTGGGAGCAGTAGAAGGCCTTCCCCATGAACCCACAAATCCAACACCCAGTGCACCATAGAGGTCTGTGGCACAGTTTAAAACACTTTGTATTTTCTCTTCAAATAGTAGAGCTATGAACTCCTACTCAAACACCCATCAAGCTGACCATAAGAGGCATAGGGCAAGACCTGAAAAAAGCACAGTACTATTCAGTAATTAAATAAATCAAACAAGCATTTCAATAACATTTTTTAGAGCAAGCATTGCGGACACTGATTTGGACTCCAGTCATCAAGCGTGGAAAATGGTTCAAGACCAGACACGCTAATTAAAGCGGTCAAATGTGATGCATACCCACCCATCCATCAAGGTGCACAGGTCTCTTCCCTCCCACAAGTAGTTCTTCAAAGATGAACCAGGCGGTCTAAGGATGCTAGCCCATGCCAAGCGAGGAAGGAGCTGTGTTGATACTTGGAGGGCAACAAAGACTAAGAGAATCCTCAGAAGGTTAAAATTTCGATATTCCAAGAATTCATGAAGATAAAATAACGAGGGAGAGAATCCAAAGGAGAAGAAGAGACTACTAGTAAAAATAGACATTTCAGGCGGCAGCTATCCCAAACTCAGTAGAAACCTGTGAGCTCATCTTACTGGATGAATCAATGACCACCACAAAGATGGTCTTCTAAGCATCGTGTTTCAAATCCCAAGCAGCCACTGGCTCAGACTGTGCATGCTGGAGCCCGATACTGGATGAAGGTCCTATTGTGGAGCAGTCTTCTAAAGCAAACAGACATTAGTCCACCAAACGTCCATTTGGTGCTCCGCTATGCAGGGCTTCCTTTCCTTTACCCAAATATACTCCATAGTACTTAACCCTTACATATTGTACCAAGTGGCACAATGGAAGTGTAATTTAGCAATGTTGTGCTACAAGGTTAAATAGAAGACGAGGGCTCAACCTCTGTTAGTTGATACTGTGTCTACCCAAATATGGTAATCCCTTACTTGACCTATAGGAAACTGTTGCTATGCATTTCTGGAGGGTAACTTTTGTTTACATTCATGTGCCTCCACTTTTAAACCTTAAACATATGTCAGTTCAGCTTGATGGGCAAAAACAACCAAATTCAATCATTTATTTATTATGTGCCCAGAAATCAATCAATCCATATAATATTGTCCAAGCTGATAATTCAGATTGAATTTTACTGTGTACATATTAAAAACGAATGCAATAAACACAATGGATTTTAATCCCTTGACCGCGGTGCTGGGGAAATAATGAGTGGGCAGGGCTCGGACTGCCCCTGAACGTCGTCCGCACACACCCACTGTGACGGACAGCCGGGGGCCGTCAGACGCATGCAAAAGGTTAAGAATTCAAAACATCTTCAAATGTTCCTAAACAAAACATATTTGAGCCAGATTTTTGAGCATGATAAAATATAGTCAGCAATGCTACAGGCAAGCAACATTATTAGAATGTAAAATGTTTTTCCATATTATAAGCAATCGTCATAGTGATACAGTTCCACTGATTACTATCACTCCTGATAATATACATTACAGCATCCGTAACACTCAGAAATCCCAGTGCTCTAAATGATGGAGCAACCACCTCCCATCCCATAAAAGACCTGGGCAAAAAATAAGTTCATGGGACAAAGACTCAAGTTTATAACCTCTACTGATTATCTCAATGACCTCCAAATGCCAGAAATGGACCTCACAACAATGCAATTATTAAACATGTATGCCGATTACCTTTAGGTGCAGAGTCATTAAATAAGGCAGTGGTATTAATTCATTAAATAAACTCAAAATGTATTTGTTTCTTTTCAATTTCTAAAGGTTCCTTGGATCATCCAAATAGGGCATCAATGCATATTTGAAGACCTTAAATTCCATTTTCCCTGAACACGTAGTTGACAAGTCAAATGTATGCAACAAATACAGAGTAAGAGCATACCATATATTGGAATGTGGCATTATGTTTTCCAGATCAAGCCCTGTAAGAATTGACCTGGTGATTCTCACAACTTAAATTTATACTTCAGCTATTCTTCATCTAAAGGAAGTGATATACTAATTAGCAATGGACATGCCAAGCAAGGGATGAGACTGGTTCAAGCTGAACGTCTGGCTCAGCCATTGTGCCATGGGTACTGGTGAGCCAAAATAGAGCAAAGATAATCCATGCCAGGTTCTACCCTTTCCCCCTACCTACTGCAGTTCTAATAGTAAAAAACAAGCAGAAGCTGAGCACATAAACTCCAAATAGGCGCTTTTCCGCTGTGTGTGTGTGTGTGCATCTGCAGCGGAGTTGATCTGCAATTCTCTAGAGCTTTCTTTGTTTTGCTAATTGAATACTGGGCATCATTTAGGGACTGACCCTCTCCCTCTTAACTGGTAAGTCAGGGAGAAGGCAGTGATATATGCATAATAGCCCACAGTCTTCCTTTACTCTTCGTTTTTTATTTTTCAAGAAAGATTATGTTACATGTTATGAATATATATCACCATAGATTGAATTAACATGTGATACTTGCATTTACTGAATACAGCGTAGTAACTTGAGCCTTGAAATAAACACAAAGCATTGCCTTTTGATAGCAAAAGTGTTTGGGGGGGGCGAGGGGGAGACGAGGTATTCGTTCTGTGGCAAATGTGTAACTAGGACATTTGGGTTCTAATCCCACCTTCCTCACTTGATCAAATTGTTTGATCCTGCGTAAATCACTTTACTTCCCGGCCCCTCATTTTCATGTCAAGTCGGAGACATTAAAAAAATTCAGTTCAGGGTGTGTGCTGTATAAAAACCTCACTAGTGTGAGGTTCAATAGATAGCAATATTACATCAAATGTAACAAAAATCTTGACCTTATATATGGTGCACATGATAAGAAGAACTCATGTTTTACTCATTGCAGTGTTAGGGCACAGGAAATGGGGTAAACCCGCAAGGTTAACAAGCATTGGCAATACCAACAAAATCTAGCTGTAAAGGAATGTTGTATGCTGATATGAAACGTTGAAAGTAAACAGCATTGGAAGGGATATATATTTGTGGGGAAGCCGAGAGCTCCATTAATATTGGAGGTTAGAAGACCAGGTATCAGTTGTACTGTCAAGCCAGATCTAAAAACCCGCAAGGTTAATGACTGCCTTCCTCCCATGTTATTGTTATGGGGCTCTTATATAGCGGACGACTCACCCGAGGGCATCTCGGCGCGTACTTAGAAGATAGCAGGAGGCGGGCAGAATAGGAAGGCAGGTGGAGCAAACAGATTAAAACAAAAAGGCCTTTAGTTGTTTACTAAAGACCAAATAGGAGGTGCATTTACGTAAGGCCTCTGGTAGCGAGTTACAATACTTGGGGGCAACATACCAAAAAGCTCTGCCTCTGCAGGTAAGACGGATCCGGGGGAGGTTGGGGGGGGTCTTTAAAAGGGGTAAAGGTGTGAAGGGCATGTGTGCTGCTGCCAAAGAAAAACAAGATAAATGATTTAGTTATCTAGGACAGTTTAATAGTATTCCAATGTCACATGTGTGCCACTGAAAGTTCAAGCTTAGGCAGCTGGATAAATAAGCAAAAAAATGATCACAGCTATGTGGAGGGCAAGCACTTTTTTATGGAACCGCACAACCTCTGCACAAACAAAACATGTACTCCTGGCTCCCAACCATAACCCCCCCTCTAGTGATGCTCACATAATTCTCCCGCCACAGCTGCGCTGTCAAGTCAGACCATAAAACTACTACTTTTAACTGATGTCAATGAAGTGATATAATCTAATGTACTAAAGTGAAGAAAAAACAAAATAAATAATCCTTGTTAAATTTGATAGTATTTTATCATATTTTTGTGTGTCATTTTCTGCATCACAAGCATGCCAAAACGTTTGATGCTGCGGCTCATGACTAGCTCTTGGCACCATGCCAGACACCTTGGTGGGCTCTCTTTGAAATTCCTGGCGTGCCCAGATCAACTTGTAATCAATCCAAATTTCAGTCCAGCCCGAGAGTATAATTTGGATGAAGATACCAAAAACACTATTGTCAAACAGCAAATAGACCAATAATTAAATACACCTCAAAGTGTGATTGTTCCATGTAGCAAAGAATTGATATTTTGTTTTAATTACCCAAAGTAAAGATGTTACGGTCGGCACCTGATATGGGTGTAAAGCGGAATACATTTTTTCAGCTTTATTTTGAACAGGTAACCAACTATTAAGTAGAAGTGGAAGACTCTGGTTGACAGGTTTATCTCTAAAACCCTTCATTAATAATAGAACTACAAGAAGTATTTTTTCAAGCCTGTCATTTTAAGTTATGACCGCTCCCAGACAAAACCAGTTTTAGGTATTTGTTTTAAAAAGTCGCGTTCTTCTCAAATACCATCATAATTGTGGTGCCCAGTAAATACCCTATAATTTAACACAATACTAATATTTAGTAATCCTGTATTTTCCAGGTAAATTAATATTTTCCTTGGGGCTATTTTGTCTCGTCACATATTGTATATTCTCCTCTGGTGGATAGCCGTTTTACTTTCTTTTTGTTTCTCATTTTACTTCTACGAATCACATGGTAGCAAAAGAAATTGCAGATTAAATTGCTATATTTTTGCCTACTGTTATTCTTTTATGTTTGTTCCATAATTTCTGTTGCTGATATGTTAGTCAACCTAGTATTTCCACTTTAAAGGGCTCAGATGCTCTCAGGCCATTTTTGCTCGGTATAAAAAAAGGCATACATAAAGCCACAACTAATAAATATTGAGGATCCCTCACTGCATTTTCTTTCTGAATGTATGCAGCTTTCTGAACTCTCTGAATGAACAAAGTACCTCAATGGGAGAAAAATTACCTATGCTAATCGTCAGTTATTACAGAAAAGGGTAACCAGCTGGACATTTGAGAGAGCGTTTGTTACAGGATATAAACTACGTTACTCATATGGAAAGCTGGTTAAGGGAATTCCTGGAAAATAACAGGGGTACAGCGTCACCAGCAATAGTGTGGGACGCTCTGAAGGCAGGTATTAGGGGTGAAACTATAAGTTATTCTCTTAGACGGAGTAAGCTGGAAAAAGAAGCTATTGAGAAGAAGATACATCTAGTAGCAATGCTAGAGGAAGAGCTGGTAAGAATTATAAGAGGAAAAGAGGATGTGACAATAGTTACGCAAAAACTAGCCCTGGCTAAAGCGGCAGTGGGTGAAGTATATGCCTCAAAGGCGGCTGGAAAATACCTAGCGAGGAGGGAAGAGCAACACGAGTATAGTGAACAAGTAGGACGAATATTAGCGAATAGAACCCGACAGGCAGCCACTCGGAGGCAGATAACATTAATGATCACGGAGGCAGGGGGAATAGTAAAAACACCAAAGGAAATTTGTTCAGTATTTCAGAATTTTTATAAGAAACTATATAGTCAGGAAAGTGGGGATCCAGATGCAGAGGAAATTGAGGAATATTTAGAGGCTGCCTCCATAGATAAGCTCTCAGAGGAGGATAAGAACACCTTGGAGATCAATTTTACCCCAGAAGAAGTACAAAGAGCTTTTAAGGATCTCCCTTCAGGGAAAGCAGTGGGGCCTGATCTAATACCGCTAGAATTTTATAAGAAATCCTTTCCAATTTTAGAAATAGATATTAATAGACTTATGGTTTCAATACAAAATGGAGCTACTCCACCGGGGTCATGGGGAGAAGAGTCAATGGCGGTTTTTCTTAAAAAGAATAAAAGCTCTACTGATCCTGGGTCATACAGACCAATTAGCTTGATGAACAGCGATACCAAGGCCTACTCTAAAATCTTGGCAACTAGGCTGAGTTTGGTAATTGGGAAGGTAGTTTCTCCTTGGCAGCACGGGTTTATACCAGGGAGGGGTACTGCCGACCACATTAGAAGGGTATTTGCGCTGTTGGATGGTACGACTGCCTCACGAGACCCTATGTCCTTAATACTGCTAGACGCTGAAAAAGCTTTCGATAGGGTCTCGTGGGGTTTTCTGTGGGCAACAATGAATAAATACAATTTTGGGAAAATATGTATAGGAGCACTAAAAGCCCTATATAGAAGTCAGAGTTTCAGACTAAGAGTGGCGGGGGAGCAAAGCGAGGTAATAAAAATTGATTGTGGAACACGGCAAGGATGCCCTTGCTCCCCACTGCTCTTCGCCTGCTATATAGACTCATTAGAAAAAAATAAAGACATCTGCCCAATTGTGTTGAATGGATACGAGACCAAAATTTTGGGATATGCAGATGATTTAGCAATTACATCCTCAGCACCAACTACAGCGCTAGGGGAAATTGAGAAGGAGGCCAAAAGGTATGGACTTCTGTCAGGGTACAAATTGAACCAAGGGAAAACACAAATAGTCGTAAATCAATTTGCTGTGATTAATGACGAGAGAGTCAGTGTCTGCGGTCTATTTGGGTGTCACTATAATGTCTGATTTATCTAAGGTTGTGGAGAAAAATTTGACCCCAGTAATTAAAAAGGCTAAACTAGATCTAGATAGGATGGACAATTTACATTTAACAATTATAGGTCGCTGCAATGTTATAAAGATGTTGTTTTTGCCCAAGATTTTATATCTTTTCCGCACAATTCCTTAATAATCACTAACAATTGGTTTAAGGAAATTGAGGGGATTTGTAATTGATTCATATGGGCTAAGGGCAAAACTCGAAGGGCCATAAAGCTGTTGGCACTCTCTAAAGATCGGGGGGGTCTTGCAGCACCCGACTTTAAGGTTTACTATTTTGCTTCAGTTCTTCAGTATTGTAGAGGACTCCTAGGTGGGAATACGAAAGATATCTGGAGGTGCAGCACTGGTATTCCGGATATATATGATCTGCTGGTCCTGGACTCTAACAAGGGACTTCTCACATTTAAGGAGCTAAACTACTATAAAAGAACAAAGTTTAAGGTGTTGGGCGCAGCCATTTCAGTTTGGTCAACCATCTGGAAGAAAATTAAACTAGGAAGAATGAATTTTTATACCCCTTTGTATATAAATGAGCTGCTCCCAGAGGTGTTCCATGATCAAGTGATGAGGCGGTGGGATAATCTTGGGGTTGGGACAATTGGAGATATTATGGATCAGTCCGGTTTAATATCATTTGAAAGGGCGCAACAGCTATATAAATTGGATCGCAGAGATTTTTTCAAATACTTACAGATCAGATCAGTTTTGCTGAAAAAACAAGCAGGTAATTGTAAGTTTATTAGGGTGGATTTGATGGAACTTGTTCAGGATGAAGAGGGATGTTCAATTTCTCAACTTTATGGTGCATAATGTCAGTATAATGAGGATGATAGAGTAAAGGTATTTGATAAATGGAGAACTAAATTAAGTCTTGTTGGGAATGAGAGCGAAAAATCACTTATGTTTGGAAATACTATCTTAAAGGTTGCAAACTTGCAGGCACAACACTATAAGACCATGTACGAATTATACTATACACCGCACAGAATAGCCAGGTGGGGGGGTACGAATGGGATTTCTTGTCCAAGATGTCAAAGTTTACAGGCAGACACGATACACATGTTTGCATCTTGTCCTAATCTAGATCCCTTTAAACAAGCTATGGAAAAATTCTTTAAGGATGAATTGGGGATCTTGTTATCTAATGAGATCATGGTTCTTGGGGTGTCAAAGGAGGGGCAGGATGTACCCCATCAAGAATTCATGTTTATTGCAATGACGTTGAGCCGGCTTTGTATTGCAATGGTATGGAAAGACCCTAATCCTCCATCATTTCAACAATGGCTCTCAAAATTATTAGCTATTTATACACTGGAGAAAGCTCTGTACGAAAAAAAGGTGCGAGGGCAAGGCAGCTTGGTAAACGGGTTTGGGCCCCAATTGAAAAATGGAAATGAAAGCTAGATGATTAACTCAACAGGGGGGGAGGGACATGCTTATTTAGATGGGATTATAGTTGGTTGTGCGGATATTGTTTGATCCCCACTTTTATGTTTTTTTCCTTTAGAACTCTCAACCTTTCTTTTTTGAATATTATTTTCATATTATTTTTCTTTTTTAGCATCTCGTTTGTTTTAAGACTAAGTCTTAATTGAAGAATATTTGTTGTATTAGATATATATATCGAATTGATTAATTGTTTAAACAGTTTTTTTCTCTGATGATGAACAATAAAAAATTTTTTTTTTAAATGAATGTATGCATCTTTCTGAACTCTCTGAATGAACAAAGTACCTCAATGGGAGAAAAATTACCTAAGCTAATGTCAGTTTTTTAATAACCCCTCTATCGGATAAGACAAGCATTTTCTGGACTACTCACAAACGCTTCCAAATTAATCATTCTTCACTTTCTGTCCTTCACAGTGTCATCCACCAGGTCAAAATATGGGATCCTGATGTGGCCACGAGTTTCCTCAGTTGCATCGCTCAACGTGCAGTTCTCAATCTGAGAAAGGGAGTTGGGTTCACTGGAACACAATTCATCATCCCGGGAACCTGGGCCCAAGAGAGGGCGGAGCATAGATCCAGAATCAAGAGTCACCCAAGGGCTGCCTGTGCAACTGCATCTTTAGGGTAGCTGAGAAAGAATTTGCCTCCTGGCCTCGACCCCTCGTCTATTGACTCCAAACCTCAACCTCAGGGCGGCCCCAACAATCTGCTGAAGTGACATCACAGAAAGGTTCAGATCTGGCTGGCACGAGACTACTCCGCACAACAGTTCACATATACACGTCATAGGTAGAATGTACTCCCAATCGGTAAACAAAATGTCACCTTGAGCTCTCCTCAGTCACAAATGACTGGGGCTCTGTGATCACAATGCAGTGGGCAGTCATCACCTGTAATACACATCCCTTCCTGTAAGCATCTGAATTGTCATCCTCATCAGTGCTACACTGAAATAAGGACACAGACCCCTTAAAGGTATTCCTCTATGGTCAATGTAAGATAGACCAGACCAAAAAAGAAGAGACATTATCACTAACTGAACAAGCCAAGATATTTAATATGTCTAGTGTCCAGTAGTAAAACCATAGCCACTTCAGCAGAATCTCCTTAGTTTCAGACTGGGCTTTATAATGACACTGAGGTGATGAAGAGAGTCAACAGCGGGCTCATGAGAAACACAGCCCTAAAATTTAACATGGGTAGGAATAAGGTGGTGAACGTTGCCTTTGTACTACCAACAGGAAACCTTTATCAAAATAAAGGACGGGAGACTCTTCTACGGCAGATTATGGACATATAAGAACTAAAGCTGGTGAGGCCAAGAAGTGACAGCTAGAACGAAGGAGCACATGAAGTTACCGCAGACCTCCAAAGGTTTACAAGAACAGAGCCGGACAACCTCTTCACAAATACAGGCATCATGAAGGCGTTCTGTGCTGTTCCTAGTAAGAAAGAGGCCAGTGGGGTGGAGGTGGGAAGGTGGGTGATAGTCATGGACTCCATGTGTTCACTTCACATCAGTGGTTGTTATGGAGTCCCCACTCCACTGGAATAAGATGTCCTTGAAGACTCACGATAGCTTGATATGATTAACTCCAGCTAACTGGACACGGACGCGGCTACTATCTACAACTGACTCTCAAATCTCTATTACATGCTGGGCCAGAGAGTTGTGGCAAGGCCAGATTGTCTCTTTATGTACATTTATTAAAGTTGACACTATGCACTTTCCAAGGAGGAAGTACTTCAGTGACATGAAGATCTCCTTCAGCTTGATGGACTGATGGGAACCATACCAGACTCCAATCATAATTTTTTGTCTGCAATAAAATGGTGCATTGTCTGTCTTGGTGATCCTCAATAAGGGCTCCCATTACTAGTGCACTGATACAAGTTACTCAGCTAATTATTTTCACAGTCTTCAGGACAGGATTTGAATTACATTTTCATACACAATCTAAAACCGGACCTAAAACATTGGTGGGAAATCTCATCTGTGCATTAATCGTGTCATCCATGCGTTGATAAACTTAGTCTGAAGCAGGAAAAGCTCACTTTGAACGCCAAAAATAAATCCCAAAGAATACTTAACACACTTCAGTTTTAAAGTAAGATGTTGCTGATCGTGCATGTTCGAAGCTCTAAATGAAAACCATTGTCTGCTCCTGGGCTGCCTACAAACAGGCCAATGACCTCTTCTAGCCCAGAACATCATTTACTATAGAACAATCCAAGGACCTAGTCAATCCATAGCAACATTGAAAAAAGTTTTCTGGGGGAAAACCATCAAGAAGATTAGTGCTTCTACGGGGCACCACAAACGCCAGACTGGTGAGATGGGGTCTCTTACTTAATGGCGATCTGCAAAACCAAGAGACCAGATCACTAGTTTCTGCTTTACAACTGGACCAAACTTATGTGATTCTATTAAATTTACTTAATTTCTCAAGGCTTTACTTGAACCAGTTGCGAAGAGCGCGTGGGCTTATAAACAAATAAATATGAGCTGTGGAAAATAATGGATCTTTATATTAACTGTTTCAATAGGAGCTGGACAAGTGTTAAAAGGAATGTGTCCCCTCCTGCACCCCGACACTTAATGTGAAAAATGAAGCCTTAGCATCCACCCATAACAAGGTCTCACGGATAATCTTTACTCTACATCTCTTGTAGAGTGTTGCCATTTGAAGCCCAAGACGACTCTATAGAACGAAGGACTTGCAGCATAATTAAAAAGCTGCTGTGTAATGTGCAGGTATCCGTAAGAAACTTAATTCTAGCTCAAACAGATCAACGTTATACCACCACGTGCAGAGAAAATACAAAAGCATATAAAAGAGGAAGATGGCTGTTGGGCTTTGATTTATATAGACTTTGGTGGAGTTCTAATGCCAGAATTTTAAGTATGGTTATGACATGCTTTAATGTGCTGCAGTCCGGAGTGGCAATAAAAGGTTATGCATAATGCTAGCCTCTGAGTCTTTAACTTAATCCAGATTCTCTGATCATTGACTAGGAGAATCTACATTGTAGCTCAAACATATAAATGTCATAAAACCCAGTGCACAGAAAATGCAAATGCAGGTCAAGAAATGTCAACGTTGCCTGGTTACCAGGTTCTAAAACATGGACTTATGGAATCGTGGACATGCACCGACATAGTCTTTGGAAAATGTCGGCCTGTACTGAAATGTCTCGATTGTACATACTTTAGGACAGTTTTTTTTTTTTTTTTACTTAACTGCAGTTGCAGCATTTTTCGGTTAGTGAGACTCCATGCAAGTCTACATTTTTGTAGAGGGATATTATTTAAGTTTTCGAAGATTTTGCTAGTCAGTGCTTTGGAGTCCATGTTTTCAAGCACTCCTGCCCGCCTTTTACCTGTTTATTGCACCATTCAGATCTTATCATTATGTGAATCCTTGTGTGCCTTATGGAATCCCACAGGGAAATGTGTGGCAGTTTCTGGATGACCAGTAAACAGTGTTATTGACATGGGTAGGGAACATTATTTTGTGTTTTGTTTTTGAAGTAAAACACCAACACGGGACGACAAATGTAGGTTCTACATAATACATACATCAAGAAGAAGAAAGAAAATGCTACACGTGCCTTCCTAATCAGGCACAAATAGCTACAACAATGTCAAAGGTTCAAGCACTGCGTTTTATTTTTCTTGCTCATTTAAACATTACTTATTGAATACAAATAATTCTGCATGATAACGTTCTAAGAGCAGTTTTTATATTTTTATTAACATGTGATATTTGTTTCATTTCCGATTAACCTCGCGTCTCCAAGCTATAGACCGGAAAATAATTGTATTGTCCATTGCGCTGAAGACTTTTTTTTAATAATTTGTGAACAAGGCATAACAACACTCATACTGGGTACAGAGATTCAGGACATCGAAGGCATGTTGAAAATAAAGACACATAGCTGTGCTGGACAGAATAAAAGAGGCAATCTTCATACTGCTAAAAGTGTAGGCACCCAGACCTGAGCAGCATTTATAGAACTCACCATGACCCCACGCAAGAAAATGGTTTCTATAAATTAGATATTTGCCGTCTCCTAATTACTGAGATCTGTTTTGTATCAATGCCTATACCCACTGAAATACTGACACAAATTAATAACACAGAATGTGCAGCATAATCCCTCTTAATTTAATGCATTTGCCACATAAATAGACTTCTCATTGCTACACAATTCATCAAGTGGTGCTCAAGAATTCGATAGCGTTTTGCATCATAATTGAACTGGTCCTACCCATACCCCAGTTATTTTGTTTTTTTATTTGCATTTTGCTGTTGTACAACATTGACAACATATACAACAGGGACTAGAGTTCTCAACACATGTAATGTTGCTACAGACAACGGTCAAACATTTAACATAGCATCTACATAGGATCGCCATCTTTAGAATGAGCTCAAATATCTCAGTGGAATTGAGCACAACTAAGATGTTTCATCCACTGAAGGGCAGAAAATACCCCACATCCGATAATGCTATTGAGAGTACCAGTCACACATCAAAAACTAAAGAAGCACAAAGGCAGTGGCAGGAGGGAATACACAAGAGGGGTTGTCAGAACCCCTTTCAGAGGGCCATGGGGAACGCATGGACTACTGGGCCCCAACCCTAGAAGTGGAGGCCTTTTGCTCCTGATGTCCTGGGGCCTGAACTGCTATGGATCCTGAGCAACTGGGCCAACTGCCCCTTCGGCACTGGAATACAAGTAGTAACAAGGCCGAGCAGTCGAAGGCTCCCTCGGGGGTGGAGGTGGATACATATTAGTGAACATGGTCTCAACTCAAAATGTCCACAGCAAATGCTTTTTTTTTTTTTTTTTTAAATAAGAGAATTATTTTCTATCACTAACCAACACAAAGGAAAAATACAAGCTTCACAAACAATCACACAGTCCCCACTGAGGGCGGAGCTCTAGTGGTTTTGTGGCGCTTTCCTGTCCCACTCGCTCTAGCGAACATGGTCATTTCCCATTCACTATTGGTAACATCCAGGGTATGCCCTGCTAGTAGTCAGTCTCAATAGTTAACTTTGACTTTAAATTAAAGTCAACAATGTTTCAGTGCCAGAGCAATAACTCGCAGCAAGTTCAGAAATGCCCCTGGGGCCGAAACCAGACTCAGCCGCACCAGCAGATGTGAAGCGTCTGGAGTTCCTGAGTGCGCCCCATCTGGGGGCACTTGCAACAGCTGCAGCTGAGTTCAGGAGAGTCAGCCATACGCAGCCCATGTGACTACACTCAGCTGGTGTAGTCTCGCTCACTCGCGATCACGCTTGTGAAGTGACCAATGGCTTTCTGCGGTTACTTCTGCAGGTTAAGAGTCTGGTTCCTCTTCCTGTGGGGGTACTCTGAGAAAATCCTGTTTTCGGTCCCTCGTCTGGGTGATTGTGTGGAGGTGCTCCCATGGTGGCCTTACTTCTCCAGCTGGAGTTGGCAGATAAGGTCGCAGTTCTTGATGTTCCCAGCGATCCCCTCTGGCATACGGAGACACCATATCTCTCAGCACACAACCTCTTGCCCAATAGGCTACGATCTTGCCGCATGGCAGTCGTCTTCAAGGTGGAGTCGACTCCGCACTAGACAAGGGCTCGGACTAGATCAGGGCAGCACAGCACACAACTCAATCATGGCAGCAGTCTCCTGGCATAAAGGGGTCGCCAACTCGGTCCTGAAAACGGGCAAATATACGAATGGCGCAGCATCAGTTTCCTTAAACAGGGATCAACTTGATGGGCTCCCCAGTGGACCTTGCTCCCTCCAAAGCTCTCCTCTTGCTCAAAGGGCACACTGCTGTCTGCAAGCAGGCAAAGGCTGGTACTCCAAGCTTCAGGGCAGGTGGTCTTGCATTCCCAGAGTGATGTCCACTCACCCAGCACAGAGACTAGCACGCCTTGGGCTCCAGTTCTGGTCAAAGGCAGACTTCTTGCAGAGCTTCCCCTCTCACAGAGCCCGTCTGGCTGCTTGGCAGATGACAATTTTTGGGGCCTCAAACTCCACTTCCTAGGGTCCATTTCCAGATACCATATGTGATTTAGGATCAGAGTCTTTAAAGTTATATGTTGGGATTCTGCTTCTTTTGAAGTGCCCACTACTCTGCTCTCTTCCTCTTGAAAAGCAGTCTGTCCCTGCAGAAGTGCCTCTAAAGCGGATTGTCCCACAACATAGGCCATGGGAGTGACTAGACTTCACACCTTGATGTCAGCCACAGTGATATGTATCAAATTTTAGCCTAGGTCCCCTAGCTTTACACTTTAGGATTCTCTTATCAGACCCAACTCCTTACTGAGATGTATCTACACCACTTCCTTGTGACCTCTCCGGAATCCAAGTACACCCTTTGAAGTGTACAGGCTATGCTCAGCTTTCCCCTCTTCAATGCATATTCCACCCAGCTAACAGGAGTGAAGCAATACACAAATTTGTCTGGGGGATCTCTACATGTTTTGCCATGCAGGCATAGGTCTCCCAAAATGCAAAACAGGATGCCCATGTATTTTACCACCTACAGGCACACATACACCCAGCACATGCATTCACACATACACACACTGCACAGAACTGCATCCTTGATGTATTATACCACTCATAACCATACATTCATTCAGTGCATACATTAACATGCACGCACTGCACAGCACTGCATTATACCTCTATTATGCCCTTCCAAGGAACACATACACCCAGCGCAGATACACCACTCCTGTGCTGCGCAGCACTACACCACCAAACCGATGGAGACATAGGGTTAGTTAAGCACCCAGCAGTGGAGCTTTGGAAATGAGTGAATCTGTAGTCCTCACTGCAGTGACAAAAGTTAACAAGCATTTGCAATGCAATAGGTCTCCCATTTACACGTGTTTGAGCTATTAGCATTGTAAATGGGGGCCGTCCGACACACGCAACGGGTTAAAACATAAATAAAAGGCCTGGTCATTTACAATGCTAATAACTTAAACTCTCACAGATGCGAGACCTATTGCATTGCAAATGCTTGTTTTATGGTTCTTATTTTTTTTTTTCATCCTTGCTGCCAACTTGAGCTCATACTCGTTCGGTCCCTTTCACAAGGACTTCTCTGGTCTCATATGAACCCCAACTGACTGGATTTGTTAGTGTTTGTTTCGAAAAGGTAAAGAGCTGTGCCAGTACATTTCATCATTTATTGTTTTCGCGCACTAGTTTAGTATTGGTTTTTATTCCTGAGTGTTTTAAAAAGGTTGGCAAAACAGACGGGGCGGAGGATTTCAGCAGAATTACCCAGTGCTGACAGACGTACATGTAATAATGGGCGTTACACACGGTGATGATGTCACAAGGATAGTGTAAAAGTTATGGCAGAGTGCGCTGGGCATTTGCAATGCAATAGGTCTCGCATTTGTGAGAGTTTAAGCTATTGGCATTGTAAATGACAACACCTTTTATCTATTTTACTAATTAACACATAAATAAAAGGCATTATCATTTACAATGCTTATAGTTCAAACTCTTATAAATGCGAGACCTATTCTAAGAAGCGGCGGCCATTGTCCCTGCTGCTCGGAAAGTGAAAGCATGAATGGTGCGCTGAATGTTGCAGGAAAGCATGTCAAGCCCGCAGTAGGAGAAAAGCATTAAAAAATAGTGCTTACAGTCTAAAAAAGACATACTGTGAAATAACCGAAGTGAGAGGGCCAGTTCTCATGGGAGGATACAAATGAAGACAATGTGGCACTAAGGAGGGACTAACAAGGCTTTTAATGAATCATAAGCCAACTTTTATGAAGTTCAATGACATAAGCCACTGACAAATATGGGCAGAGAGTGGGCGGGGCTTCAATTCCATACTCCAATACAGCATGCCGCAGAGCAGCGCATGCGCTGCCCAGGCTCGACCTAAAAAGCACCTGTTACCTCCTACTGAGCACTACACAGAATGCAGTCACCATTGCCCTCATGCTGCTTAACTCCTGGGGAAGGCAGTAGCCTTCCACCACTATGACTACCCACTTAAAAGGTTTCCATTTTATTTACTTCGAAATTACTAAAGCCCGAGTAAGCCCAGTCAGGAAAGAAACCAGTGGCAGTAGTTCGCACCAGTCTCAGCAGCAAGCACGTAAAACATGGAGCTATTTTACCACTGACTATACTCAAACCTGGCAGAGGTCTCACGGTGTCCTCTTTGAAGGCCCGATGCCAGCTCCTTTCTTTTCAGCTAAACGGTCATGTGTTGCACAACGCTCCCGCTTTTGACATTTAATCCACTTGCCTCGAGCCACAGAACCGTCGAGAAGACTGGACCCATGACTTGTGGCGTTCAGCAGTCTAAGGCCAGAGCCCCGACGGCAGCCAATGAGCGCGGGGGATTCCGGTGTGAACATTCCTCGAGGTTTAGAATGCAGCTTTCCCAGGCGCAGCCCATAGGCTGACGTTCACCGCGCTCGAATGAATGACGCACTGTTTACATTTACAGCCAGAGTCAACGAGGAGAATCCGCGACAGCTAGTCCGATAATCCCGAGTAACACTGCACCACGACAAACTTCGTATCCACAAACTGTGGAGAAGGCGCAGCGCGCACAGTATGCCATGTGTACATATTGCCTAGAGCTCTATTGCCATTAGGACCGTATCACTCCGCAGCAATAGGAGTTTTGCTATTACAGGTACTTTAGCACCAGGTTACTGTCGCCCCTTATGGCACAGTGTATAGACCCCATTAACATACCCTAGTGCGCACACCTGTCCTACCACACACTATACAAATCAGTTCTTGGGTGACCCTTGATTTACTCCATTTCTTACACGGGCAGCATCAGCATGAGCTGTATTTTTTCAGAAAGGCAGAAGAGCAAATCTTGAGAATGCAAGCGTCTCACCTGCTCTGGCCTGAATACATCGTGGCTGACCCAAGTAAGCTTAAACTGGAAGCAGATTTTGTTTTATAATTATTTTGTAATATTAATGTTGCACAATGGAGGGAGTAAGATAATTGATCATTTAACACACCTTACAGGCGTCTGAGAATTACACCTGATGCTGCGCAAGCTAGCGTCAACCAGAGTGCATGAAGAGAAGGGTCCCGCTGCGCAGGTACAGTGCAGCGGTGGGGAAAGGAAAACTACAGTAGCCTCCAGCAGGGCAGGAAATGAGGGGGTCGATTGGATCGTGGATCTGGCTGCCGTTATTGAGCTGGATCCGGGTTAGACCCAGGGACAAATACTGAATGTGTCCTGGTGTAATTTACCAACACCAGGATACATTCAGCCGCACCCCACGGTGATTTTCAAGCTGGGCACAAACCAAAAGCCTAATTTAAAGGGCCACCAGCCCTCCTTTTCGTTGGAGTCTCATCCTGGCTCGGAGCCTTATAGAGAAACACCTAGGTGCCAATACAATGGAGGAAACAAAAAGGCACACAGCTTGTTATCACGGCACAAGTGCCTAGGGAAAACTATGATTTGGAGGCACCTTTTTGACTTTGCTACATTCCTGTGTGGGATAGATGCATGCACTTTACGATTGTTAGATGAACCGGTCTACCTGATTAATTACACAAATAAAGATTTAAATTATTCTTACTAATGTAGTTACTTAATGCTTTTTTAGGGTTACTAACGTCAATGTAGGAGGTCGGAGAGCTTTACATCCCACACATGCACATTATAAAGCGACAATAAATTATACAAGGTTGTAAATCAGTGCACAGGAAATGTGCACAGTGCACAGTGCATAAGACAATGAGGGATGCAAGATGAAGGAGTTACATATCGTCCATACTGGTAGGCATTATGCGTCAGGCATTTAAATGTAACAACATTTTTCAAGGCCAAAAGCAAATAAAATATACTTAAACATACAAAGTAACCAAATGTTGTGTGTCAAATGCAGCAACTCACTAACTTATCTACATAAAATACATTGCACAACCTGCTTTACAGCATCCACATTGACCCTCTATTCAATTTTATCAAACTGTGCCTGGTGAAATCATCTCTCCAGGAAGTGCATTAACCATCAGTTTTATCTTACCATTATAATTATATGGCAACTGGGACGTAGCATTTAAAACTAAGATGGGCCATTCAAATCTGGACAACTGGTAATGCTAGTTGAGCTACCCGGCCCTTGGGAGAGAAGTCAAGCTCATATGTAGAGACACAAATAACTGAAAACCGTTACCCATGGAAATGAAGGAAATACTAAGGTTTAAGATCGGAGTACTATGCAGAGGTATCTAGAGAACCAGGGACATATTTTATTTAATGTGTTCTATCAAGTTTGAGGGAGCATATTGACAGAGTGGCATGAAACGAAGGGTGGTGTATGATTAGGTGGAAGGACATCGAAATGAAACTAAAATGATAGAACAATAACACTACGGGAAAGAGGGTGAACAGTTGCATGTGTATTTAGGCGGTTGACGGTAAGTAAACAAAAGAAAGACTGCGGGCAAGTCAGACACAGAAGTTGGGGGCTGGTGACTGGGACAATGAATTCTTTTGATGCAAGGCACAGTACATTTTTAGGGCAGGATATATGGACATTAATATGGGAAGATAGCAGGGGTGGATTTATAATTAATCTGAAGTATGAGCTGATATAAGGGTGATGACGTACTTACAATCTATGGGTTGTTTTCAAGGTAATTTATTCCAGGCAAACAACTGTTTCCGCATGCTTATATGTTTTACAGAGATAACAGATTGAAGCCTCTGATGAAGATACGATAATCCCGAAATGTATTTGGTTACATATTGCGGATATCCTTGAATGTGTTGGAAATATGTAAGATTTTATATGAATACTAAAGATATAGGTGCAAAGAGCGAAGAGTAGTATTACAGCATTTACCATTGAGTGAAAGTTTACCGGCTGGAACAAAAAAAAACAAGCATTTGCAATGCAATAGGTCTCACATTTTCGAGAGTTGAAGCTATTGGCATTGTAAATGACCATGCCTTTTATTTATCTGTTTTGATAATTAACACAAAAAAGGCATTGTCATTTACAATACCAATAACTCAAACTCTTGTAAATGCAAGACCTATTTCATTTCAAAGAAGCGGCCGCTATCGTCCCGGGCTGCTTGGAAGGTGAAAGCACGCATGGCACGCTGAATGTTGTAGGAAAGCATGTTTTGTCTGCAGTAGGAAAAACTCATTAAAGGAAATAGTGCTTACAGACTAAATAAGACCTACTGTGTAACAGCAGAAGTAAAAGTGCCAGTCCTCATGGGAGGTTACAAATGAAGACAAGGCGGTATTAAGCTGGGACTAACAAGCCTATTAACGAATCAGAAGCCAGCATTTACAAATTACAATGACAAAAGCCAATGAGAAATATGAGAGTGGGCGGAGCTTCGCGTCCATTTTCGAATACAGCAGCCTCACAGAGCAGTGCATGCGCTGCCCAGGCTCGACCTAAAAGGGGGGGGGGGGGGGGGGAGTGGTACAGCATACCTACTAGTGGCCAAAGTACCAGCCGTGGCACCCAATGACTGCATTATAATCCCAACATCCCTTCTTCATTGTGTTTCAAAATGGGAAAATTCCACCAATTCTCTGTGCCACTATTGCCAAAAAGGTAACACAAGCTGCTTGAATGCCAATAATAAGAATTTTGTAATTTACTGGCTGCATTAATGAGAGTCCAGACCCAGCACACCAACTGTGCCATACCCAGCATTTTTGTCTCTTGCGATTTTAATTTTTAGCCGTGTTTATGGGGGTCCCTAATTTCTAGGGATCACTTAAGCTACCTCTCTAGTACTTCTCGAGGTCACCCTTGGTGTGTCTTGCAAATGGGGAGAACAGTGTTTGGCATCCTTTCCTCATAGCCACAAAGGGGCTAGCTTCTATGCCCCCTCTACCCATGAAGAGTGGAAGCACACTTTTCTAGGGGGCCCTAACTGCGCCAATGGGAGTTGCCTACCATTCCTCCGTGTGGTCCAGAGGATAAAGTCATAGAGGGTGCCTTCATGTTTTTTAATGAACAATGTCTGTGAGCATGTGACCATTACATGCATCCATCAATGGTTTTGCGCACATTATGGCAACACCGGACATTAGGGTTGCTCCTAGCTGTTCTTGAATATGTACCTTTGGGCACCGATGGCATTTCCATGTTCTTTGTTTAGAAACTACAATGCATTTTGGGGAGATTACCTTCTCGCATTTCTCTCTGAGCAGGGAAAGGTTGACCTAGCCTGACTAGCATGACAAGAGAACTGGCTACACTGGAGACGGGTAGATGGGCAGACGCCCACGTCTCATCTAACTGCTTGGCTTTTGGAATCTGAGCTGGGGTTGTGTCACGGCTCAATGATCCTCAGCACGTGGGTCCACAGAGGTGTAACTCGTGCTATGGTGTTTAGCTGGCCTTGTGGTCATGGCCTCTAGGCGAGGTCTAAGCCGGAAGGTCCTACCTGAAGCCCTACTCCCGGCAAGCCCAAGGAGATTCATGATTCTCCACTCTACCCCAAAACTCGAGCCCGGAACAATTAACCTGAGTAACTACAAATGTTCGCCAACATCTGCTGAGGCCCTGTAGCCCATCACAAGAGATCGAGAGAGGCAACCTGAGAGATCAGCTGCAGCGTATACATGCGAGATGATACCTCTTGTCCTGTGAGCCACACCTCCATGCACGGGCTTTGTGATTTAGTCCATTATGTTGATTTCGTTTTTTTCAGCCTGCAGTGTGCAACATTCAGGATCTTGTTAGCTAGACGGCTAGCCAGTTATTAAAGTCTTTGTGGTCTGTTGTGACCTCTGTGGGCTCCTGGGCTTGATGTCTCGGTCTCATCGCAAGACCCTAAAGTCCACGTATCTCCCAGTTGTCTGTCACGTCAAAACCAATGAACTTCAAGATCATGTCCCCGTTCCATTCAGGTACTCAACACCGCCGGGTCCTATGGATTTGTCAGTTTAGATGCACAAATAATTATTGACCCTCAGTACTTAAGAGGCACAAAGTAATCCATTTCGGAAGCAAGCTTGAGTCCTCTGTTTATGATAGTGTTGGATTAATGCTTGCATATATTAGTAAACTGCGATCTTTGTGTTTCATTTCTCATAACGTCTGCATTGATTCTATATGCTTCCATTCGAGGCATCTTCCAAGCGTTTAGCATTTCAGCTTCATGAAGGTTGTCTTTCTAGCCAATGGCGCTGGTTTTATTTTCGAATGGGATGAATACTATCGTGTTTATCCATTGGCTGGCTCCCTCTTGAAATTACTGTTCTCACTGCGAGATTACCAGTGATTGTATCATTATAGTCTACATAGAAGTATGTTTCTGGTTTACTGGTTATAATGTAAATGCATTTAATATAGACTAGATATTAAGTGTTATATAATGTAGAACCTTGGTGAACATTTATACTGTATTGCAGCTGTGAAAACGGAGGTGCACTGTCCCCAGGTCCATCTCAGAGGCCTAGCCTGATAAACTGCACTGCTTTGTTTCCTTTTCTCTTGTGTGTTTCTACTCCTTTTTGTTGGTTTGTGGCTTCTTTATATACACCGTATTCAGGTGGTTTCCAGTAAGATGGGTTTAACTGGTAGGATGTAAAGTCCCTTTACTGTGCAGTGTTGTACCCAACCTGATCAATATTGTATAATGATATGATCTTGAAGACGGTGTTCAAGTCACACCATAAACACTCTGCAATGTTTCCATCTTGGTGACACTCGCTTTGAAGGCGGGGGACAAATCTGAGTGAGTATGCACTGTGACCGGGATTTGATGCACTGAATGATGCGCTGTGACACACAGGTTCTCCAAGGGGAGATAGTCAGTCTGCAGCTCGCCTAAGTGCCACTTTCTGTCCTAGACCTTGAGCGTGGATGGCCAGGGACCCTCAGCTCCGTCTCTTTCATGGAACTCACTGGTGCATGCACTTGGACGCTCTGGAGCGCTCGCCCAGTCACTGGCCATGTCCATTTATTAGACTGAATATTGTAGGGCATGCTACAAACAAGGGATGCAATATTTAGGACAGTGCAGGAACACCCACATAGCCTGACAACATCTATGCTAAAACAGAAATCACAGATTTTGAAGGAATGTTGTCATTGTTATGTTATTTTTTTATTTTATTGTTGTATTAAGGCCCTCAGAGGCAAGTCCTAGAGAGGAGACTGCAGCAGGGCTCACGGTTTACTGGCAGCGGAAGTCGCCAGCTCACTTCTCAGCTCTGCACCTCTTGAGAAGAGGTAGGTGTTCGTCACCAGGCTGTGGAACAACCCAAGATCAAACAGCCCGCAGAGGCCGCGCCGCCCCCTCTCTCGCCGCCCCTCCGAGTGAAAGTTACGCGTGAGGGCTTGGCAGCCCACCTCAAATCTGCAAAGAGGGCTTTTCATTTCACTGAAAGCGGATATGCTTACAGTAAAACAATACTCGCTTTCTGCTGCAGGCCCAGTTGTGGGCTTCCAATTTACAGCGCGTTAAAATAAACGCGCCAGGGAATGCACGGATGGGGCCACGATCACACGTTGTGTGAAAGCGAGTCTGGATGTGGGTCCGTGCTTTTATAAAGGGCTAGCTTTCGCCTCCTGCGTTTAAAAATGCAGTGTTTATCAAGCACATGCATTATTTCTCGCAAGCTCCCCTCTCTGAACGTCCATAAATAACAGGGGTGTGAATTCCTTTAATGGACTTTGTTGAAATTAATTCTTTTGGTAGGTTGGGGAGTAAAAAACGTTCTGTGGCAAAGCTCCCAAAAACCTTTGCCAAAGGCAAACCGATAACTCCTTTAAGAATCCCCATGTCTCACTCTTTGATAGTGTGGGCCCAACCCAGTATTCGGAGTAAAGCGCAAGGTGTAACACCTCAAACAATATCATTTGGATCTTTATTACTAATTTCCTACGTAACAGGTGTGGCCAGCAGGTTGTGCAACATGTCAAGGTTTGGTTGTTCAAGGAATTTGTTGACTTGACTTCCATGAACTAATTATACACAAGTGGACTATTGCAGTCATTGACGCGTGTCTAAACAGTTTCACGGAGATCTTTTGATCCTGAAGAGGGTGACCATGGTGGTGGGTGTGAGGCAGCTAGATTTGAGGAAATCCCAGAGTAGCTTTCTACCAGACAGACCTTTGAAGAAGTTGGCCGATCAAAGAGGGAGGGGGAGAGAGAGAATGGCTGACTTATGGTTAATGTTTTCATACTGAGGTAGTGGAGAGCCACTGACCCGTCCTGCATTTAGTGCTCAAGGTATCCAGAATGGATACTGCGCCGGCTAAATTGCAGCAGGGTCGACCAATCAGCTTATCAGACTGAAACCATGACCTTCTTACATGAGGAGTGAGAAAATAGGGTGCCTTGCTGTGAACATCCCTGAACACTGGGGTGGAGGCCTGCCAGGACAGCAGAGCCCCCCCCCCCCTAATCTGCATGCACCAGCCTAACGTGCCTACACCGCAACATCGGGCTGTAATAGAGATGGGAGTGCAATATTAAAATTAATCAAACTGGAAGCAGTTTACAGGGCTAATCTCCGCTCCCAGATGCTGCCACAAGTGAAGTGCATGGACAGCTTGCGCTAGACAAATGGCTAGCAAAGATGCCTCGACCATCAGTGACCATTCAATAATGGCCATCGCAGAAGGAGCTGCAAACTATTGATACATTTGCCTGGGAGCTGCAGTGAGAGGAAGGGGAAGGCCCCAGCCTCATACACTTACCTCTCACTTGCAATACGCAATGACTCATTTACGCATCGCGGTTTGGGCTTACTTGTGCAGTGCACGACTTGCACCTGCAGAATTACCATTGCCATACGAGCCAGAGGCCTTGTTAAGGGGTCACTATGTACTCAAATTCGCTTTACTTAGGAGCCATCCCTTTTAAATCAAGTGAGTTCCAAAGTGCACATTGATCCCATCAAAAGGGGAGTGGGTAGTCACTATTGGTTGAGTCCATGCGAAGACTTCTCCTGCCCCAGGCAGCCGGACAGTGAACAGATGCCTCTTAGGGTACTGAGACCCCTGCAGCTGTCTGAAGGGCCAATATGCTCCCCTCATCTCCCTTGTTTTCGAACCCCCTACAGCTGAACATGTAAACATTGCCCTCTTCAAGCACAAATGAGATGGCCTCTTAGTTATTTCTCTTCCTTCCCCCTTTTAAAATGAAATCTTAGCTGTGCATTTAAGTGAGGAAACGGATTCTGTACCTCCAAGCAAGGCCCTTCTATTGGTGGGGGTGAGCCAGGGCTGTGGAATGAATCGGGTCTACTGTACCGGAAAGGCCCTGATCCCCGGTAGCATTCACCGAAGAAGCGTCCCAGTGGCAGCCACGGTTTCAGTGACCCTTCCGGCGTGGGGTCGGATTTCAGAGTCTTGACTCACTAACCTTTGTACAGACAGCAGCGGGCCGGCGCCTGCACGGGCCAACGTGAGTCAGTGCCGACACACAGACACCAGACATCAGACATGCCTTCAAGGTCGAAGAGCGGTCTCCGCTTCCATTCAAGCAATACACACTAGTGTGCCGTGGCTACACGGTCGAATGAGGGGCCCCCACCACACCTCAAGACGAGCAGAGCCCCGTCTGGCAGTCTGCAGCCAATCTCTGCTGACGGACTTCAGAGCTGTGACTCCACCCGGAAGGAGACATGTGGGAACAAATGACCACACACAAGAAGCGAACCCTACATCAAGCATTTATTCATGTTGTTCTTCCTAGGGTTCAATGGGATCATTTATCACTTTATCAATGTATTCATGTGATTTTTAGTAGGCTGTTCACGTAGTTTATTTTTTTACCAATTCAATATGTGTTACTATTTCTGTCTGAGCTTGTTGTTTTTGGTTCTTCCGCTACTTTTGCCATCCACGCATCCCTACTTTCCAGTCTACCCTCCGTTCTTGGCCGTCTCACCTGACCCCTCACACCTCACTTCAGCTGGACAGAGCACTTGCGATTTGCTCTCTGTACACAGATTTTAACCCCTCCAGTGACACTCAAAGTGCGGCCCTCCTGACCTTCACTTGCAGTCCCCTGGTCAACAGCAGCACTGGGCTGCTTTGACTCGTCTCGGCACTCTTTCCATCTTTACCAGAATCTATTCTTGATAAAGGGGTAGGCACACTCAAATCTATAAGCACCTTTGGTTAGAACCATAGATAATCCCCGGATTTCACCTCAGGAGCATGTGTTTCTAGTGTATTTTCTACTAGGTAGACGCCTTGCTTCTTGTTGAGACCTTGAGATTTTCAAGTTCTGATATGGCACTACCACAATACGACAACTGTACCATACTAACATGCAGTACCATACTAACATGCGGTACCTCCCCCACCTCCCAAACAACTTTGCAATGTCCTTTTTGAAGTCTTCCACATTGAGCCAGGTCCCCGAATTTTAGAGTACACAACATTACTTCACCAGCTATCAGCAACACTACTCGTGCCACCTGTTGACGAACAATATTAATAAATAATGTGCTCAGGCTTGGTCGTGAGGCACCACTGAGTTTTAGAAGCACCACAACGTGTCACATCTTCACAAGTTGTACATACGAGGGCCTGAGTAGCACAATGACTACATTACAAGATGGCCGCCACTGACAGACTGATTTGAAGCAGAAACTGATGCCGCTGCTAACCCGGATCTACCCAAGCTCCCATGACCACATGAGCTACCCAATCACGATCCACCCTTATGGCTGCACATTCCACACCTGAGGCAATTTTGCTATCAGTTATACTTTAAAAGCGGGCCACCACTTCTGTCTCGATATGGACAAGCAGAGGAGGGTAGGACTTCCGCACCTCATGCGTAGAAGCCACGTAAATAGGACTGCCTCAGATGTGTTTCCAAGGTCCGTTTGATGCTTGGCTGTTTTATACTTTCTTTATAAGTTGTTTAAGCCTGACGGTCATTACATTTCCCTTACAGTTAGCAGCTGTGCGCTAACCTCTGTTCCAACCTATGGGGAAAATGTGATCATTCCAAAGGGTAAAATCCATTGTTCACATTTGAGCTTACCAGTCACACTGCAACACTGTGCGACTCTTGCACGGGTTTTAATTACATGTTATCTGTACCACATCAGTCTACTTACCTGCTGTGTCACGTATACTAGTTTGTCTTTCGCTTTTTCCTAATTTGGTAGCTATTTAGTGCCAACCATAGCATGTGCATGTCTACCATTGGAGACACTGACATTGTATACTGGGAGAGCGATCCTGATGATGCCTTAAACCAGATATGCAGAGACAATGCTCTATTGTTCCTGCTATTGTTTTCTTTCCCTTTACAGGTTGGACGAATACTTTTTAACCTAGAACCAGGTATTTTTTAGGGGAATACCTACACTACATAGGACGGTGCAGGTGTGGGTAGGATTACCACTTTTTTTAGGTCCCGAAGAAGCGCCATGGATCATTCTTGGACTGTAGGGCGCGAAACAGGTCTATCCAATAATAGATTGAAGCTACTCGGGTATATCACACCCTTAAAGTAGCCCAGACCCCTTTATAGGTATTTTAAATTCTGCCAGGAGAGCCATCACATTAAATGGGTTTCTGGTATCCCCTAGACCGTTTTATTTTATATTTCCCAACTCCTAAATACATAATCACTCTACCCCTCACATTTAAGACACCCTCATACTAGTACCCCTCATCATACAGCAAATACAAAGATCTCAAACACTGGCTTCTAGCACAGCTTATTGTAATCATGAGTAATTAATGGTATTGCCTGTGAAAGCACGTACTGGCCCCAGCACACAGCGTCGGCACAAGGATTGCTCATTGTCAATTTCCCAAAAAAAGAAGAAAAAAAAAATCTGTCGCCCAGGGACAGAGGAACCGATTCCTTGCCCTGCTCTGAGCGGGACAGATCAGAGCATTGCACTTGTGAAAGATGACAGGCTTGCTTCTGACTCACTTGCACGGCTGCCATATTTACAAAGAACGCAGTTCTCAGTAATCCAGGGTGACACTGCCGACCTATCTGTGGGAATCGGAATGTTCGAGAAGCTGAGATTGGGAACCGCCCAGCGCCTTCTTTTCAGATCGTTCTCTGCAAGTGCATAGAGAATTCTACACACTTGTTTAAAATGTAAACCAGCTCGCAATACGGTCACGAAAGCTCAGATCTGACAGACACGATGAATTTGGATGAGAAACGTCGATTTAAACCTTCCTTCCTCGGATTTGCATCGTGTTTGAATTAGGGGTTGATGTGAAGCGATGCGTTTCTTAGATTAAGCGCTGCTGCACTGCTTCTGAAGTGCAGATGTACTTCAGTTCACATATTCCTCTCTCCGCCATTATGTGCTGTGTCTCACCTCCTTCCCACTGATCTTAAAGAACATGTTGTATTTGGACCTCACTGTATGTGGCTGGTGCACAACCCAAACAGCCCCCCACAACAACAAGATGCCTTTTTTTACACTCAAACCCTGCTGCGGTCTGGTAAAGAATTACGCCTCAGGGCTGGTGCAAACGTCTAGGCCGTTTGCTGCATATATTTATTGCTGAACCTTTGTTATCTTGGGTCCCCTTGTGTGGTCTTCTTTCACCATGGTGAGCTTTTCTTCTAGGATTTGCCTTTACTTCCTAGCTTTGAGATTTGACGGACAGATTTCCTTTTCCTCCATATGAGTGTAAGTTGTCAGGTAGGTCAAAATGCGATAATCAACATGATGACGCAGGCGAAAGTTACACCGGGGCAACACAGCTAGCAGGGTTCTCTGCCTTAACTGAGGCAACTAAAGTATCTACCATACAAATATCAGTGCCAAAAATATCTACTAAATTTAACGCAACCTGCTCTTACACTGTGTACACACCGTAATAACTGTCATGTTACTTTTCTCATTAACAATTTAGAAATTCTAATAAAAAGCACGTCCAGGCAGGCTAATGTTATGAACCAGGTTAATTTACTATTCCAATTCCAGTCCCAGCAGGAAAGAAGTGCTCGGGGTTGTCTTGGTAGGTAGTTATGAAGGGCACGCTGAGATTCAGAGGCAGGACATGGAAGACCACACAGGCGGTGGAGGTGGGGTGGAGGGTAGGTTCGGTGGGAGTTTGGGGAACAGCACACCTACAGCTGCAAACATTTCATTTTGGTTGGAGATGCCTTCTCATACTAATCATCCCAGGACAGTTGTCTTTTGAAAAAATGTAGGGGGACCTGCTTTTCTAAAATTTTAAAAGCATGGGCACGCTGTGCTTCTCAGATCCCCCCCACTTCAACCACTACCCTACCCCGATGCATTATATGGTGCTGGGGGCAAGATACATTTGGTTTAAAAATCTTGGTTGAAGGAACTAACCAGAAGCAACTAGGCACAAGCAGAGCTCTGTGATTAACAAGAAGAGAGGCCAGTGAACCTACACGAGCCAGCAACAGACCGCCCATGACCAGTCAACCAATCCATTTGAAAAAGGTTTTAGCTTTAGGAAGAATTGTGACCGCTCAGTAAAACATTTACCATTCAGTCAAGCTCTGCATTTCTCCTAAATACAATTACAGGCACTGCCCTCACTCATTCCGCTAGAGGTAAAGGTAAGATGGACTCCTGCAGCTAGGAAGAGCCCGAGGAAAGGTCAAGTGTTGCTGGGATATTGGACAGAGGTAGTCAAAGGTTTTGAAGAAAGGATCATCAAATGTCTTCCAGCACTCATGACCCACTTGTAATGCCTATTCCCTGTAGGCCCCTTTGGAAAACGGGAACACAGGAGCCAACTTGACTTGATATTCAACTGCGTGCAACTTTCTACAACAGCCAGATATTAACCAAATTATCCATGTGATATGTGAAGCTCTGGTGTCAGAATCTCGTAAGGAACATTAGTAGAATTCAGAAATGCACTATGTGCCCTGGCAGTCTCTGAACGTTTTAGGTTCAATGCCTCTTTGAGACATGCGTAGGGAAGTTAAAGGACACCTGGTATACAAAAACGCAGACTATCAACTAAAAGTTGTGGAGGTTTGCCAGATGACCACAAATTGACATTTTCAAATGCTCACCTTTGAGATCCTTGCATTTAGCTGTAAATGCGAGCCATAATTGGAGCAGGGACCTTGTCCTGTCATGCACTGTTCAGTGCGCCCACCCCTCAACATTCCATCAAAGAACCTGCAGTGACCCAACACCGCTATTAGCTCACTGAAGGCCTCGTTAATCTGACAAGGAGACTATTAACCCATCCAGGTATCATCCCGCTCCATCAAAGAACTACGTACCGTAATACACAGGTACGAGGGGAGGCCCCTCAGGGCTTCCTTCCATCAATCTGAGGGTTATTTAGTCCTCAGTCAGATCCCTTTGAACACCAATCAGAGCACAGAAGGAAACAGGAGTTAAAAAAAAAGCATGACACTACAGGGCAGTGGCTGAATGTAGAGAGCCTCTGGCATCTTCATATATGTACAATTTCTATTTAAAATTTCTCTGAATGTGTGGGTTTCTAAAGTTAAAATCTTAGTCCATCAATAGACTCATCTACTTTTTCAAGCATATAGAATATGTTGAATTGTAGATTGGTAACTGTGAATATTGGGGATAGTTTTCAATGAAGGGTTCGGCGTGACATCAAATAGACAACGAGAGAAAAGCTTGAATTGTCTAGGTCGTCAATCATAACCCAGACGTTAAAAACATCCTCGTTATGCACTTTTTAGTCATCTATAATTTAATGTTAGATATGTTACCCCCGAATTCGTCTACCCTGGCTTCCAATATATGTCCAGGGGGAAAGGAGTCATGTATAACAGGGCCTGCCCTCCAAATGTTTGAAAGAAATCTCAGGCTGCCTACAGCTCACCCTCAAAACCTTTAACATATGCCCTCCCCACCACCGAAAAATATATACCAGACCTCCTGCCGCCCACCATACCCCCCCACTGATAATTGTTCACCCCACCCAAACCCACATCCAAGTATATAGATTCATCACAACTTATCATAGCCAACATGATAGATAAAGGAGTGTTTCATTAAAATACTGGTATCCCATTAGAAATTGATCAATTTTTGTAAAGAGGTAGGCAAGAAACCATATTACTTTCAGGAAGGCACCATCTATGAGGAACAGGCTAGTGAAAAGTGAGGTGATAACAAGGAAGGAACAGTGCTTAAACCACAAAATCGGTTCACAAAATGTAACATATGTAAAGCTTGTGTTAATACAGCAGAGATAATTACCAATTTCAACAAAAAGATCAAGACGAAAACAGCCCTAAACAGCAGGACAGAGGTTGCAGTTTACGCCTTGTTCTGCCCCTGTCCCAAAATGTATGTAGGCAGCACTAAAGTGGCGGTACATAAAAGAGTTCAACATCTTAGGGCAATTAAAAACAAAGATGCTAATTATTCAACTGCATGCAGCTTCCAAGAATTTTAAGAGGGCGACCACAATAAACGTAAGCATAGTGTGATAGATTGTGTAACAAAAGCAGTAAGAGGAGGTAATAGAGAGAAAGAACTTAGAAGGTTGAAATCTAGATACATATTGGAGATGGACACTAGAGAACCTCGTTGTTTGAACATTGATGAGGAAATGTTTATACATTTATAAAGTTGTCATAGTCTGAGCTGTCTGCAGCAGTATGTGACCGCCATATTTCAATGCAATTTTAAATCTGGTTTATATATTTTCAGGAATGCGGCCTGCGTGAAGAGAGTAGCCAAGACTACAAACAGAGGTGAATTCATTAAAATTAATAGAATGGCAGGAGGTGTGTCAGAATAAGCGTTCAAATAATTTTTATAAGGAACATGCCCAGTCGGGCTTTACGAGAGAGATAATTTGCATTTCATGTACATAAAAAATGAACATTGAAGGATTAGAGGCATGCCATCCCACGCGTTAGTTTAATATTATTTTATAATCTTTTGATAGTGTTCACTGTATATGTGCGGTTTCAACCAATGGAAATGTTTTTGGAAGAAAATATTGGTGTTTACCAATTTTATTTTTTAGAATGTGTATGAAGAATTCTATATTGAAATTGCAATATATTATGGCATAGCTCATTGTGAGGTGTTGTGCGCAATTGAGAACCAGACTAGCCAACTTGGGCCCTATGGGAAAGGAAAATGTTAGATTGAAACAGACGGGCTGACTGCCATAAAATGAACATTTCAGTTTAATTACCTTATACTATTCGACAGCGTGCAAGTTTAAATATGGTTTTCAAATATTAGATACATACTTAAGGAAAATATTTATTTTGGTCTCAATTATTAATCATTATTTTGCACATATAATGTGAACATTCTAACGATGTTTGTAAGGTTATATGAAGGAGCATTCCATTTAAAGATGGCACCGTATTTCTGAAAATGAGAATAGTCCATTGCTTGTGTCAGTACTTGTAATATACATAAAGTATGTGAAAAATGGCAGTCAGTGTCCTGAACAAGGTGATCTGGAGTTGCCAGCATATGTACTGCATTTAGAACCCCCACGCAGACCCGGGGACCACCACATCCCTGGGGCTGACTATCTGAAATGTGTGGGAGGCCACATGGCCCTCACGCAGCCCAAGGACTGCCACCTCCCTGGGGCTAGGATTAGAAAATGCAGGGGGGGCCATGAGCCCCCCCTCTGCCACAGGGGCCATGTCCCCTCCCCACTGCCCCCGGGGCCATCACTTCCCCGGGGCTATTTTTAAAATGGGAAGGGAGCAGCAAGGCCCCCGCTCCTGGAGCCGTAAATGCCCCGGGGACAGCCAACCCCCCCCAGGGCCGGCCCCAGCACTGTCCCGGGGTGCCCAACCTGGGGACACTGCAGTTTTCTATGGGATGGCAGGAGCACCGCTCCTGCCGTCCCATAGCAAACAAGTGCTCCGGTTTGGGCAAGGGAAAGCATTATGCTCTTGCTTGCTCAAAGTGGAGCACTTTGCTTTTTACACCCAGGTAGCTGCAGGTCAGAAGCTCCCTGGGGGTAAAAAGCAATGCTGGCTCCTACAGGAGGCGGGAGCCGGTCGGGACCAATGCTCCCCTGCAGTCCCAAAGGAGATGACCAAGCCCCTGGTGAAAAAGCCAAGCCTAACATGTCCTAAAAGCAACAAACAGAGGAGGCCAAAAAGCAAAAAGTGTGGGGGTAAACCCTCTGAAAAAGCAAACTTTAACATGTTAGACTTGGCTTTTTCAGCAGGTTCACCCACACACTTTGCTTTTTGGCCTCCTGTTTTTGTTGGTTTTAGGCTCTGGGCACCTTACCACTGCAATTCAGTGCAAAAGTGCATATGCTCTCCATGTTTCTAGTGTTTATGGATTGGTGTTTCGATGATTGACTTATTTTATTTGCTACCAAGTCCCTAGTACAGTGCACTGTTTGTGCCTATTGCCTGTAAATCAAATGCTGCTTGTGGGCCTGCAGCACAGATTGTGCCACCCTCACAAGTAGCCTTTCAAAGGTTCTCAGAACTACCACCGTAGTGTCTGTATGCAGTTTTATCAGCCATGTCGACCTAGCAAGTGCGCCCACTTGCTAGGCACTTACCTTACCTTCCCTTTTCTTACATATAAGGCACCCCTCAGGTAGGCCCATGGTACCCCCCTGGGCAGGGTCAGTGTATGTGAAAGGTAGGACATGCACTGGTGTGTTTTACATGTCTTGTTATTGAAAGACTGTCTATTTCGTATTTCCCTATTGAAAGGACATCTGTCCCATAGGTTATAGTATTTATGGTATAAAATTTGTAAAGAACATGGCTGCCCCAGCACTGGGGAGCCCCAGCACTGACTCTAGCAGAATGGGTAACAAGGAAGCTCAGTGATTGGAAAATAGCCATGTCTTGACCATTCTTCTGATGTTCCTGTGGTCAGACGACAACTGTCAGAAAGAGGGCAGATGCCATTGCTCTAATGACCGTCCGCCTGCTCTTGCCCTGCGCACCCGGGGTACTCGGGTCAGATGCAGGTCCGCAGAGTGTAATGCTCGTGTAGGGACGTAGAGGGAGCACATATCGCTCAAGATCTGGGGACAGAGGCCAGAGAGGATCTTATGAATGGTGCAAAGAGTTTTACAATAGACGCTCTGTTCAATTGGGAGCCAATGAAGTCGACGAAGGAGGTCCGAGACGTGACAATACTTCAGGAGTGCAAACATGGCGCGGGCTGCCGCATTCTGGGCCACTTGAAGCGTTTTAGTCACTGGATTTATTAACAGCGAGAAGCAGCACATTACAATAATCTAATATTGACACGATGGTGGACTAGACAATCAACTGTTGTGTGTGTGGGCGTCAAAAAGTCCCTAAATGGGTTTAGGCCACGTAACAGGCCATAATAGGTGTATGCCACCGATTTAGCATGCTCCTCAAATGAGAGAGCGCCATCTACCAAAACTCCCAAGTTCTTAACCACAGGTTTAGGTTTGGGGGGGGGGGGGGAATCCAAGAGCCATCACTGGCTGCCCCAGTGATGGATATCTCTGCCCACCAGGAGGACCTGTGATTTGGTGGAATTTAGTTGCAGATAGTTGACAGCCATCCATTCAGAGATGGCCGTGAGGTCTTCCTGAAATTTCACAGAGTCCTGATTAGGATTACTGGAAAAGGTGAGCACCGGCTGGGTGTCATTCGGCTGGGTGTCATTGGCGTATGACACCAGAGCGATGTTCCGAGCTTTGGACATGAGAGCCAGAGGGCGGATGTATATAGTAAATACAGTGGGACTCAGACCAGAGACCTGAGGAACACTACAGTGTAGAAGGTGGACACCGGAGGAGAAAGGAGGAGCAGAGACCTGGAAGGACCGGTCAGCAAAAAAGGGCGAGAACCAAAGGTCGAGCTCAAGTCAAGTAGAATCAAAGCCGAGGTTCTGCCCTCATCCAAGGCGGTACATAGCTGCTCCGTAACCACAAGCAGTGCAGATTTGGTACTATGTCTAGGCAGGAAAGCCATTTTGGGACGCATCCAGAACAGAGTTAGCTTCCAGATGTGGAGTTAAGTTTGTATTGACGTGGGATTCGGAACATGAGAATTGCCTTGCAACATTTTACAAGCATAACTTTCCATTGGGATAAGATAGAGAAACAAAGTTTAGTATGCCTGAACTCAGAATTTAAAGATACGTCTTTTAATAAAGATGATTTTTATAGTCTGTGTTTGAAAATGCCACTTTTAGAAAGTGGGAATTTTCTTGCTTAACCATCCTGTGTGCCTCTACCTATTGTGTATTCCCTATCTGTGTTTAGAGTTACAGGAGCAGGGTCTGAGTATTCACACTAGACAGAAATTAAGGCGGCTTTGAGGTGTGTCCTGCCTTTCCTCAGTGACTCGTAGTCAGGCTGAATAGACCTGGCTGCAATTAGAGCAGTGGGAGAAGATGTTGCTTGCACTTGAATGGACTGCCTCTCACAAAGCGGACTCCACCTTCTGCAGAGAACCTGGCCTGAGCCAGGCTGAACTGGTTTGTGTGTGCCAGAGGAACTTAGTACCAACTTCAAAGGACTCTGTGGTTATAAATATGGGGTCCTGACCCCAGAACTTTAGATAGCTGCTGGACTAAGGAACCTTCCAGGAAGAAGAGCTGGAAGATCTGTGAGGAGAGACTACCACATTGCTGGATTGGCCTAGGGTTGCTGCCTCTGTCTTGGACAGGGAAAGGAGTTTAATGTGCTTTCTGCATCCGAAGTATCTCCAAGGGTTTGATGTAGAGCTTGCCTCCTGTTGGAAGTCAGAGGTGAAAAGGTAACCTGACGCCGTCAACTATCCCGCTGCCAGCTCTGTGACCTTAAAGCACCACGAGGGCACAGCTGCACTTCGCACTGCAGCCTGGCCTCATCGACATCTGCCGTCGCCACCTAGCCGCTGCTTGCACTGTGACCTCTGGGCACCCCACTCAGCACCGCCTCGCTTCACACAGCTGCCCTGGTATCCTCGAAGACACCGCAATGCAGTCACAGAAGCCGCTGTCTGCAACGTGACCTGTGGACATCGCTCGTGGAGAACACGGAGCACCGTCCTACTTTGTGCCGCAGCCCTGGTCTCACAGACCATGACGCTCGAAGCTCACATAGATGCCACTGCTTGCACTGCGGTTTTGGGGGCATCATCAGTGATGTCATTTGAGATGTCATCAGTGATGTCACTGACCATGTCATGAATGATGTAATATGTGACATCATCAGCAGTGGATAGCGGGCGCGCGAGATATAGTTAGTACAACTAACTATATGGGAGGAATTTGAATGGTTTTGTACGAGTGAAATGTCCAGCTAACTATAACACCCCTAAAACCTATGTTTTTTTCAGTGAATGTCAAAGGTTTTTTAAATGCTAATTCCTAACTATAACATGTCTGAAACCTAGGTTTTATTCAGTGAATTTCAAAGGTTTTGTAAATGACAATTTTTAAATGTATTAATTGTTATATTTATTTTTTTGATACGGATTTACTACATTTTTTTAACTATTTATTTTTAGACATTTTATTTTTTAAATTACATTATAATTACATTATACATTACAAAATCTACTTTCTCAGAATGAATTACTTTAGTTTAAATACTTTGCAAATAGGCAATAGACTTAAGTACAGTAGTTCCAGTTGTTGCAATGGGCAACACAATTTCAAACACAATGGAACATTGAGCTCAATGTGAATTTCTAGTTAAACACAATTAGTTACTTTATGGATTACTTTTCTAACCACAGGAATGGATCCTAGATTCAGTCCTTGGACATCTCCTGTAAACAGTTGAGTAAAAGCGTTTTGGTTACAGTAGTGATTTTTAAGGAATATTGTTGTATTTTAAAAGTTGACAGACATTTTCTCACATAGAATCACCAATGTTATCCTATGGCAGGAAATTCACTTAGCAGGTAAGTAGTGTTATCGTCACTTTTTCTTACTCAGTGGTGGATCCTGGATCCAGCACTGGTGCATCTCCTGTAAACAGTTGAAAGAATGCGTTTAAGTCATACAGGCGATTTTTTAGGAATATTTTCAGTTTCTGAAAATAGACATTTAGAAACCTTTCTGGTGAAAACAGACAATGGATTCCTATGGAAGGAAATAAAAGTTAATGGTAAGTATGGTTAGAATTACTTTTCAGGGTCAGTGCTGGGCTAAAAGATGCAGCACTGGGTTCTCTCCAGATAACAGCTGAGTAAATCGGAATTAGTTGTTCGGATGATTTTAGGAGAATATTTTAAAGTTCCAAAACTCCACACTTAGAAAAATTTCCAAGTGAAACCAGTCAATGTTAGCCTATGAAAGAAAATTCAAGTTACTGGTAAGTATGATAAGAATTATTTTTCAGGATCAGTACTGGGCTCAAAGATGCAGCACTCAGGTCTCTCCTGATAACAGGTGAGTAAATCTGAATTCGTAGTACAGCCAGTAAGCGCCACAGAGCTGCGTAGCAGAGAGATGTAAAAAGGAGCACGGCCTGCACCACCTCTCTGCAACGCAGCGGCGCTTTCTGGAAGCACCTGGTGGGCTTCTTGGCCCGCATGGTCCCTCAGTTTTAAAGTGGATTTTTTTCCCCCAACTTAAAACGCGCCACAGGGTGTGTTTGCACACATCACGTAAGGCTCCGTCCCCTCGCTTCACCACTGTGTAAATGCGCCCTGTCAACGTTCTAAGTTGAGAAATTAAGTCCCCTTCAATCCTCAGAGTCGCTAGGGTCAAACTAGCCCACTAGATACCTCCAGTAAGCGCCACTGAGCTGCGTTGCAGAGAGGTGTAAAAAGGGGCGTGGCCTCTGAACACCTGTCTGCAACGCAGCTCTGCGACCGCCAGTAGGAGATAGATAGATAGATAGATATAGAAAATACAGGAGAGTACAGTGGAAAGGTTAAGAAGGAATGCCGCATGGGGATGAGAGCGGTATCTGTAGAATTGGATACCGTAGTGTTGCTCTTAGTAAGTAACCTTCTGAACTACTGACGTAAAGGGCATTTCTTAAGCCTTATTCAGTTCACCTCTTGGGCATTCCTCAATGCCAATGCTTCATCATTGTGTCCAGGTTTGGGATCCACACACTTAATGGATAAATTGGGTTACTGGTATCTTCACTGTCCGAGAAGAGAGGCATGGCCGCCATGATATCGAAAGGCCAGGAGGGTGTGATGACAGATGCATAAAGAATGCATGGATGATCTCCCAGCCCCATCAGAAACTAATAGTTGGTAGTCCAACTTGGATGGCATGACAGGGCCTCAGTTGGGTGTAAGTTACGTGCTTGTATCCAGCTGAACAAAAATATGTTAAGAGGCTTATGCATATTGTCTATAATGGGATACTTTTTGATACACCCACATTCTAACTCTCCCCGTGTACAGGATCTTGGAACACATTTAATAGGAAACATTTGTCATGTTTGTTCCAGAGTAGCATGCTACTCGCAGAAAAAGCACTTCAAAACCTCATTATGGGTAGCAAGCGCTAAATAAATGCAAACCTTTTTACCTCTTCTAACCCTACGGTATCCTTCTCAATCCAAATAACTGACTAACATATCCACCACTCAAATTACTTTCATATTTTCACTATACTAATTCACCACTAATCCTTTCTGGGTTCAGAATTAGCGTACTACTCGCCAAAAACGCCTTTTGAAGCCTCATCAGGGGTAGTTAGTGCTTTATAAATGCAATTAAAATACACTACAATACAATAAATATCCTTCGAGGGTCTGATAGTCCCCGTGCTGAAGGCAGTTTGGCTGCCAAACAATCAACCAGGAAGTCTTAGCAGACATCTTGGGACTCTGCTTCAGCCGAGTCCCCAAATAAAAGGTTTACAAAAACAAAAAAAGGGAGGTAAGAATACCCTGATCCCTCCCACCCTGCCTTATTATTTCAAGATTTTGCCATGAAATTACGATGGAGTCACACATCTGTATCAAAAAAGTAATTTTTAAAGAAGTGCGGTCTTCTGTGCTCGTTTACATTATAGCCCTAGGTAGTCCAGGTCCTCAGGGAATGCGGGTATTGAAAAAATAAAAGGAAGGGGGTGCACGGGCCCCCTCCTAGGGCTGTTTTCAGCCCTGGGGACCACCACCGTCTTGGGGCTTTACTTAAATATTGGAGGGGGTGCAGCACGGATACCCCTCCTCCTAAGAGCCCAGGGACCACCATCTCTGGGGGCTTTTTATTATCAATAGAGGGGGGCGGCACACGCCTCTCTCTTGGAACTTTGATATGTCCCATGGACCACCACTTCCCTGGGGCAACATTGAATAATATACAAAGGGGCCACACAGACACCCCCAGGTCCCAGGGACCACCACACCTCCCCAGGAAAACTCATAGAAACTGGAAGGGGCCGCGCGGCCCCTCTCCAGGGCCATATATGGCCCCGGGTACCACCGCTTCCCCGTGACAGGACGGTGAAAGTGAAATGAGGATATTCACATTGCCCCTCTTCTGGAGCCAATAATGGCCATAGGGACCTCCCCCGGGTCGGCTCCTGCTATGTCATAGGGTGACCACCTCCGGGGCATAGCTATTTACTGTGACAGCTCCCGCCAAGGCAGAGCAAAAACCAACTCTGCTACCAGCAAGCTGGAACTGTCAAACTGCTCCAGTTTGCTGGGAGCTGCGTTTTTGTCTGTTTCCCTGCCTGCTGTCATGCAGGCAGGGAAATGTAATAATTGCTCCCACACAGTGGGAGATGCATTTATAGCAGCTCTCTGTGTGTGGGAGTAATGCCGGCTCCCGCTGGAGGCAGGGAGTAGGAAGGGATCGCAGGACATTCATGCTCAGCCCACAGTCCCCAACAGTGCCGATTGGGTGGGCACCCAGTATAACCAAGCCAGGCTATGGGGTATGGGGTCCCCGGGTCCAAAATCAACCCGGGGACGGCCCTTCCCGTTTCAATAGTAGTCTGCAAAGGTCTTCCCTTCTTTTCCCATGTTGATGGAGAGATTAACAATAGGGCCCTGAGTTCATTTCCAGATAATTTTGATAATGCATTATTGATGCGGAGGAATAAGAGGACATCTCAATCAAACAAAAAAACACGTAATTCATTTAGTTAAGAGGGAGCATCCCTGTCTGGTGGTGTTTTACCTCTTTGTAGTCTCAGCGACTTCTCTGGTCGAGGATTCGCGTTACCACAGATTTGTGGATTAAGACACGCGAGGAACAATCACATTGCCGAAAATACATGCACACAAGATCACTGGAAACATTACCTTGTGGTCCTTTGTGCAGCTGTAGTTTAGAATATGCACGAGACAATTACCCAGAGAGGTCGCACTTACTAATTAACAAGATAAAAGTACTCCAGTTGGGTAGGCAATATTGTCTTCTGGTGAAAGCAGAGTTCATGATTCTACCTTTTACATACCCCAAGTATGCAAATAGCCAACATGCATAACAGCACTCATACACCCACTCACAAAAATACACAGCTACCCTCAGACCCATTCACAAACCTCACATGTACTCACTGACCCATTTCACAATGGCACACAGGCACTCACAAACCCAGTCACAGACCCACACAGGCACTCTCAGACCTACTTACAGACCCGCACAGACACTCACTCTGCCACTCTCAAAGGTGACAGGTTACAAATAGGACTAAAAAGTTTTTTAAATCTTATAAATTCACTGAAAAAATACAAAGGTTACAGGGACGTTATAGTTAGACTCAATGCCCTTGTTCAAAACCATAGAAACTCAGCAGTAATGTGACCTGATATAACTATAACTTACGCCCCCATAATGCACTGCTTATGATCTCACATAAGAAATCACTGATGACATGGTCAGTGACATCACAGATTACATCAATGATAACTTAAATAACATCACTAATGACATCATCCACAGAACCACTCATACCCCTATACAACCTCTCATACACCCATTCACATACCTGCACAACCATTCACATACCTGCACAACCACTCACCCACCCATTCACAGACCTATAAAAGAACTCACAAAACCAACTCACTCATCCATTGAGCCACTCACATACCCACTCATGCAGCCACTCACACAACCACTCACCTACCCATACAGCTACTCATACAACCAGCCACTCATCCTTACACACTCATACACTTACACACCCACTCACACACCCATACAACCACTCACACATAGTCACTCACCCTTAAAGCCACTCAACCACATACCTATACAGCCACTAAGTCACCCACTCACTAAGAAAGGCACTCAGACAACCACTCACTCACACATACTGCACTAGCACAGCCACGCATACAATACAGCTACTCACACATCCATTTATTCACCATACAGCCACTCACACCCATAGTCTCTCTACACAACCACTCACTCACCCATACAAGCACACACACACACACACAAAACCACTTACAAACCCATTCACACATCCATACAAGCACTCCCACATCTGCTCACTCACCCATACAGACACTCACACACCCAGTCACTCACACATACACTCATACAGCAATTCAGACACTAACTCACTAATAAAGCCGCTCACATAGCCACTCACCCATTCAGCTACTCAGCTACTGGCACACCCACTTATTCACCCATGCAGCCACACACCCACCCACTGCCACAAGTATACACACAGTCACTCACATAATATATGTTAAAAGTAGTATCACTGATTAGTAGTACAGCTAGTATACTAATTTAACTTTTCTAGTACCTTAGTATATATGTTTAACAATCATAAACTCTTAGAAAATACTTAGTCACTGGATGATTTCATTTGAGATGTCATCAGGGATGTCATTGACCAGGTCATGTGTGATTTAGTATAGGAGGTCATAAGCAGTGTATTGTCGGGCGTATTTTAAAGTTCGCTCAGGTAACTAGAACGACTAAATTTCTAAGGTTTTTTATGAGTGAAATGTGAGCCAGACTATAACATCCCTGTAACCTTATATTTGTGCAGTGAAAGAAAAAACAACACACACACAATGCAGTGGGTGGCGAAAGCATAGCCCTGCTTTCGTTCTCCTGACTCTTGGGTCTGTGGTGAGCAAAGAGAGGCAGGAGGCAGACAGCGTGTGATGCCACCAGCTGCCATTGTGCTGCCTCGCTCAGGTTTCCATAGACTTAGGTGAGGAAAACACATGGGAAGTAGTAAGCTCTTCCTGCCTAACCTGACAATGGGAACAAGTTGTAGTAAACTGCTGTAAACCATAACAGTGAATAACAAGATTACGGTTCAGTTATTCACACCAAAAGCACTTTACACGCATCATATACAATGGCAGGACTAATTTAATAAGAACGGGGTGCATGCTTTTTTAATGCATACATTTCTTATACATTCATATTGTGTTTTATCAGCAGCAGGGTTAACAATCAACCAACTCAATTGTAGAGAGTTTCTACAAAATATGTGCCCGGGCCAAGGTACTACTTAGGATGCCACCGCAGCGTACACCTCTCACTGCCCATGTCTGTGCTGCAAATTGTTGCTACTAATGACCTGGAAGCATTGCTAATATTATAACTAAGTGCATACTGTATTGTTAAACTGATCTACTCTGCTGACAACAGGCAGACAGTGCCAACCTGTGGTGGTTGTCATCGGTGTCAGAAATTAAGTGTTGGAGCCGAGCACCGGAGAACACTGGCACAAATTTAGCAAAGATTGTAGACTAAAGCTACAAGGGCAATGTTAAAATAATATGTTATTACAGGTACACGTCAAACCATGTCGTACATGTATGAGAAAAATAAATAAAGGGCCTTCTCAGTGATTTCTGACCCAGTGCACTATGTGACACAAGTAAATGCCCGCGGGTCTCTTCAAGGACTACGGCCATAGGTGCAGTCATTATATTTTTGATGGTTATAGGCGGTGCGTCAATTGCACTGATGCTCAGAGTAGATGCCGTTATAGGAGATGCACATGGCATGGGCAGGAAATGTGCAGAGTGCAGTTTGGAGTAGAAAATTCACATGCTAAAGGATGAGGGATACAAGATACATAAGGTGTGTGTGGCCCAGGCATGAAGCGGAGTGATGGAAGGCCCCTCCAGAGGCAGGAGGCGGCCATAGACAGATGCATAAATTATGCAGATTAGTGGAAGGATAATTGTGAGAGAAAAAATGCCAGACCTTGCTCACTTCTCATAGCGGTGAAAAGCCTTCCACTGAAGTTGTGTAGCGGTTTAGTGTAAATCAAAGGATGAATGTGCAAGATCTACTACTGACGCACGTGTGCAGGGGGCTTCCAAGGAATGGGCAGTCCAAGCAACAAAGGATTATAAAATGAAGCAACCCACGCACGAAGAAAGAAAAAGGAGATGCCTCTTCATTTTTAATTTCAATTGTTTAGACTCCGTAAAACAATAAAAACACTGAGTTGCTTGCGGAAGATACTTGTTCATTCTTCCAATTCCAGTGTAACTAATTAAAGTCACCGAGAGCGACAGAGTCCATTAAGGCCTATTACTACCTCGTAAACCAATTCACTAGCCCCGTAAATACATATCATGCCCTGTTAAATTGTAGTCTGGGTGCTAATGCTTGATTTTTTATTGTGCTTCTACTACTTGGCAGTCCGCAAAAACCAACTAAACCGGTACACCTAAAAACGCCCAAACAAGCCACTGTCGCAGTACAAATGCAAGCGAAGGGCACACACCTGATCCCAAAATCCACAGGTGTCCGATGAAACCTTTTCCGTAGTCAAACACCTGCGCAGATTTGACTTTATTGAGTGGACCTGGACAAGTTTAAATATGGTTATATGTCAGAATCTCTGGAGTGTTTTGGAATAAAAATAATGTCTCCTATTTTTTTTGTTCTCCACAGGTTTCTCGAGCGACTCCACTGGTACCGAAAAGGGCATCTTTTCCTAAAACGCCAGCTTCATCTAAATGGGTTATTAAACACTAAGGGGGGCTGCATTGAGATTGTGAGCACCGTTTATGAAGGAGTCTCTTTATATTAAGCACATTAATTAATTAGGTGGGAATAGAAAGTAAATATTATGTAATCCCTGAAGGTAAGGGTAGAGAACATCACTGCTAACTTACTCTCCCGTTGTCATTCTGCGACATCTCACTCCAGGCTGCAGCTTTCAAATAGTTTATGTTGTCTAAAAAGACCAATGAGAAGGCAAAGTGAGAGCATGTGTCTTGTCACGGGTATAGACTCCACCAGGTTACCACCACACCATCTCCAGAGCGTGACGAGATACGAGTGCGCCCCCCCCACCCCCGCTCCTCCTGATGGCCCTCCACTGCTCCCCTTGTTGGCCGGCACCATCTTCAAAACCAGATGCATCATTTACAAAACAAATCGCTGCCGGCATCCGGACCTACCTGCTGAGAAACTCGCCATCACTAGTGGATCTCAGCACACCCACAGCCGGGACCCCCTCAGGCTGGAGGCAAAGAAGTGTGGAAAAGAAAAATTTCACAAGGCTATTCTACGTGCCCAGGGACTGGAACGTCCTCCCGGTATCCATTAGGATCTCCTCAACCCCGCTGATCAGGAAAGAGTTGTACCTCTTTAAAGAACACTACATCAGGAATAGCACACTTCTGCTTCCACAAATCAGATCGATTGATCACTTATTGATGGTATTGGTGTCCGTGCCTTTGACTGTGTGGAGCACTTCAGTCTTTTGGATAGGTTTGTGATAAGGAAGCAATCCCCACACACATGCATGCTAAACACTGGAACAGCACTTAAAAATCACCACATTGATTTTAATTCCACTGACACAATTGAGGCAATGCTGGGATAGAGTTATGCAATGTTTTAAATCAGAAGAGATTCCAATTTCTCTCTGTGGTTTGGTACTCCATGTTAGTTTGGCTTGACAACAACTTTATTGGAGCCCCATACTTGTTTTTACATTTTTGGACAAATCCTGGGAATCCATATTTTATAAACGTTCAGCTTGGCTATAAATGATCATTGTTTAACGTTGCCATTGACAACTCACTTGACTGGGGAAGGCAGGGCTTCACTCCTAGAGCATGGAGGAGGAAACATGGCCACAGTAGTGCTTTTACTCTGTTCGTGCACACAGAAAGAGATGGCTGAATGCACAGTGAAGAGGTCACGCACTAACGTCAATGCGGCTGCTGCACTATCATCCACCACAGAGCAGGATAGGTGCAGGACGGCTCTTCACTTCTTTCCGTCCCCCCCAATAGGTGGGTATCCCAGGATGGGAGGATTTGGGTTATTATGTGGAGATGGGCCTGGTAACTAGGGGTTGTAAACGTCCCAAGCATAAGCCAGGATGTTGCATTTTAAAGTCATACTGGGTCCAGCAGTATTTCATAATCGTGTGGTGCCCAAGCAGAACACTGAGCAGATCCAGGAATTTGAAGCACCTTGTACCACCTAATCGTCCATTTCATGGATATGCCCCGGGCACACTGGTAGTTAAGGATAAATTAAGAGATAGGGTCAGTTGTGACTGGAGGTAGTCATTGAACATGAGGGGAGCAATGGTTGAGCCATGTAGTGTGACACCTATTGAGCTCAATGCTTCAGAGAACGGTGAGGGTGGGGGTGGGGGTGGGGGGGCGGGGGGAGTGAGTTGAGCATTTCAGTAAAGTTTTTGAAATCCTATACCATCAAGTCTCCAAAGGTGTGCAGTCTGGTGAACCACATCAAATACGGAGAAGCGCTCCAGTGTGAATGCTGCCACTCCATTTGAGTCAACCACTGTTCATGCTATCAATGTGGATTCATCGCTACATCCAGGAAAGAATCCTATATTACGAATTACTAGCTGGGTAATATTTCCAATGAATACCAACATGTCTATGTGAAGTCATTAGTAAGTAGGGGTTAACAAAAGAGCAGCTTTCCCATGACTTCACGAGGGGGCAATTGAAGGGATGGACGATTGGGATAAGATGTGCTCTTTCTTGTGCTTTTTTTCAGTCAAAGAGTTGTACAATTCATGAGAGGCGGTCACTTTTCTGTAGATGAATTCTGGAATTAGTTGATTAATTTGTCGTTCCCTTGATGGGCAAGAGGCTACTGAAATATGGAACAACCAGTGGGATAATCTTGGTCTTTACCAACACTAGCTTTAATAACTCTAGAATAGTGCTCGATTGCTAAATTATTATTGCTTTGAGAATTATTCTGAACTCTAGCTTTTGCAGGTTCTTTCAGTTAGATTTTTAGTGATTTTTAGGTCACAGCCTACCAGATAGCACAGCTGTCTTGTTTGCTAAATTCATCTTGGAGACATTCACAAACTTGACCTAGGAATGCATTCTGCTTGTAGCCTACCATTAGCTTTGTGGTTTGCAACTCATATCTTCTTACTTTCCATTTGCTAACTTTGTTTTACGCTGTCCAGCCTGAGATTGTACCTTCCTTTGCCCAAAGCTTATTTACAGTATCCTTCCGAGTGCTCCCTTTCTGTAAACAGGCTGGAAAATCTTGTTCTTATCTTGTCACATTTGATGTGCATTCACAGACCGAGTTCACATGTCAGGCATTGTCTTCCGAGGGCACCAGCTTCCATTTCTTTCTCTGACTTCAAAGTGAGAGGATTTATGTGACAATCTTGCTGGACACTAGGGGTTAGAAAGTATTTTTTCTATCACACAACAACATTTAAATGACCTGTGTAAGTATTTCAGAATATATCAAAATTGGGGACACAAATTAAGCACATTTGTTATTTTTGAAGTGTGTTGGAAACAAATACTTTAATATGAGCAAAACAAATCATTACACTTCGTGATGCAATTTCCACACATTTTCGTCTGTGCACAGTATAGTTTTATTAGTAAAACTTTGTCTGTGCAAATGTAATGGTCATTTCAATTAAAAAAGTGTTGCCTGTAATGGCATAAATACGTCACTCTCCTATACAACAGTCCACATCACAGCACTACTCTGTACCACTGCACTCTGCACCCCTCCATTGTAGGCCAAACCAATCTATTCTGCACAACTCCACTCTACGCCACTCTGCAATGCTGCACTCTAAGCCACTGCACTCTGCCAAAACACTTAACTAACACTCAACTCTGCCACTGCACTCTATGCTAATACACTGTGAGCCACTCTAATGTACTACGCACCACTGCACTCTACACCACTTTACTGTACACAACTGCACTCTACTCTGCACCACTCCACTTCGCTCTACTCTGAAACAAACTGCTCTATACCACCGCACTCTACGCCACTGTATTCAGTGTTACACAACCATACTCTGCAACACTCTACGACAAAGCACTCCACGCTAGTCCACTCTGTCACTTCAGTTTATGCCATTCTATGCAACTCTACACCATGCCACTCCAATACACAACACTCCACTCCTTGCCATTGCAATACACAACATTCCATGCCACTCACCTCTGTGTCACTAACTTTAACCACGTTGAACATCAGGCATGCTGATGTACAACACGACAAACACATTTGCACTGCCTAAAGCGCTTGCATAGGCGAAACCCATTGGCTTTGCCAATGCTGGTTTCTTCAGGTAACATTCAGCTGGATTTTTTGGGTGGGTTCTGGGCAGGGATGCACTTGAGTCGAAGGTCAGAGGCAGTGGTCTATTTGTGATAGTCTGTTGCTGAGCTGCAGCTCCAGGAGGAAGTTAGTGTGTGGCAGGAAGCGGATATATACAGTTTACAAGGAATCAATTGGGGTGACTATTTTTCCTTGATTAATCAGAGAGGTGTAGCGAGATTTTAAGAGGAGTTTCCTAGTTGTAAAGTGTGCCCAGGAAACAAGATACAATCAACAAAACTTAGGCATATGGAGAGGACATGGTCTAATGATCAAGTTATTGATCAGAGTCCAGGGATTGGGCCACAGATGTCATCCTCTGGACGCATGGTTAAAACAGGCTGGCTACCAGTCGTCGTATACATCATTCAGAAAAACTAACAATAAGGCGGCTGAATGCGGATTTCTTCACTTAAAGTATTGGCACAATAAGCTCCATTACCTTAAGCTCCCTTGACATTTCACAACCTTATGCCGAGTCAGCAAAACTGTTTGTAAATCAATTTACATTGCATCTGAATAGTGAGTCACGCTCTCCAGAGGGGAGGGAATCCCTGTAATATCCATCTACAATTATCTGCTGCAGCTCCAGGGGAAGAGTCTTCTTGAGCCACTCCAAGACGTTGATATCCTTGCCAAGCATGATGCAGAAACGTGTCCACACCTCATGCAGCATTGTATGTGAAGCGGCGCGTTTCTACATCCACTTTGACAGGGTGTAAAGCTGAATGACTGGCTATCCTCGGGATACTGGCCAGAGGCAAAGAAGGCACTTTAATGTACACAACATCGTATGAAGTTACCGTCCCTTTCAGCCTCTCATCAATGCAACAGATGTATAATAGAAAGGATAGCATCAGGCGGGAAATAAGTTCCTGGCAGGTCCCTGTGCAACAGTGTAAATATGAAGCAGTTTTCCTCTTAGGACAGCCACCCACGCTTCGGATTTCAATAATAGTCCCACACAGGCTCCCCCTATCTCTGATTGGAATAAACGCCTCACACTCCTGGAAATTAATGTGGATCCTACACTAGCCAGGAAAAGCTCCACCCAGTGTACGCGTGTTTAATTCTCAGTAGAACAGAGGCACTAAACCCAAGTTTACACAGAGATCAGTTTTAGTAGAGACACTTATGGATACAATCGGATATACAGAAGAAGCGTTTAAAAAGGAACTCAAATGTTAAGTAATCACGCTCACTTCTTTTTACACCTCGCTTTTGCAAAATACATTATTTTCTAGCAGTGTGATGTTGCTTACCACTGGTTGGCTTCACTCATTTGCTAGCTTCTTATTGGCCAGCTAAGTCTGCATGCATTTGCCCCTCCCCTCGAGCATGGACCCATTACTTGATCCCTTCCACTGCTCACTGTTGTAGGCACCACTTTTTCCTTTAGGGGTGAGGGTTTCTACTATGGTGCGTGTTTTGCATCAGTTTACATCAAGTACTTCTCCTCCCTCTGTGTTCTTCCAGCTGTCCCTCCATCCATGGTCCATGATGCTTACCTGACCAACTATCCATCTATCTTTTGTCTGTGTAACTTGTCTGCTCTCACTCCTTTCATTGCCTGTATTGCATGCCGCCACCCACCATCACTCCTTCCATTGTCCGTGTTGCTTGCCCCCATCTGCCCTGCCTCCTTCATATGTCCCTGTTGCATTCCACCTGCCCTCCTTTCATTCGTTTTCCCTGCTGCCCCTCTCTCCGTTGTCCATGTTTCTCCCCCAATTGTCATATTAACAAACACACTATGACCCTGACTCCACTTAGTGTCAGTGCTTTTCTTTACCCCACATCCTAAACGGTTTGTGTTCTCCCTCCCTCAGTGTTGCCTCACCGCAATATAAAAAAAATGTGCTGTGACGCAGCCAGTGCTGGCTGTGTCATAGCGCTTCTTTTACCAAACGCCATTTTCCATGTAACATCCGATCCTACCATTAGTCCCTTCAAGATTTAAAAAAAAAAAAAAAAAAAAAAGTAGTGGCCACACCAGTACGCTTTTTAAAAACTTTCAGCAATGCTGCATAGCAGCCGTGCTGCTGTACAGCATGACTAAAACACATTGGCAAAGCCAATACCTATTGTAGGTGAGACCTATTGTCTTTGCCAATGCTGTTTTCCCCTCAAGTTGCTCTATATAGAACACTGGTAGCTCTAAAGAGCCACAGAGTGCATTACTGGGTGCACATTTATGTTAGTAGGATCATACTGAACATTAAGTTGTACCTTCGAGAAGCCTTCTGGGTATCTTCCAGCCTGGAGTACATTTTTAACTAAACTACAATAAAAATGTGTTGTGTTTTCATTTTAAAGTTAAGGACAGGATATGTTCATTTCACATTATTATGATCAGTGATCCACTTAGATTTATGACCCATGTGGGTCACAGAGGTTCAGAACTGAAGCACTGATGTATTGAACTCTTAAATAAAAGTCCTTCTCAACTCAATATTGGTGCTTGAGAACAAAATTACATATCTGAATGCTTTTAAATGACAACATTAAAATAAAGAGTTAACTTAATTATTAAGTTAGCTCTCCATTTTAATGTTCTCCCTTTTCAAAGTGCCACATTTACAAACAGAAGGCATCTTGTTCCCAGTGGCTGGTAGATACAGTGAGAGATATAGATATATATATATATAACAAAAAAAACTGTCATTTTCCTTTAAATTGGAGAAATTAAAAGTTAAGACAAACATCTCTATGAAACATTGTCTGAATATTTTTCTATACTTTAAATTAAGCCAATTAAGTTCTAATGTTTTATGAAGCATGCATCTTCTTTTTACATTCCTAACATTTAAACAAATGACTGCATGTTCCTGGCACCATGTCTACAGGCCACTGGCATAAATATGCCTGCTGTATGGAAGACACATTGACAGGGAAGAAAATAAAAAATGACATTTATGCAATGCATAAAAACAAAGCTAACTCCTCAGTTGAATTTTCTTCCATTTCAAAGTGTTGCATTTGCGCACAGGAGGCATCTTGCTTCCAGTGGCTGGGAGACCAGCTGCCATTTTTATAACTGAAAAATATAGTCATTCTTTTAGTCTATCGCCCTCCGTGGGCATCGCCGGATTTCCCCGATTCATTCCTGAGATTGGCTCAAGATACGCGCTCAAGATACGACAAGGTGATTATCATGGGTGATTTTAACTATCATTGGGAGAAAGCACCAAAGGAAGGACAGGCTCTTCAGATTGATGAGGCATTGATATCTTTAGAGTTTGCCCAACTAGTGAAGGGTCCAACACACGTTAAGGGCCATACCCTGGACTTGATTTGGACAACACCTCCTGTACAGGATACGGTGGTGGTCCAGCCATGTGTTTGGTCTGATCACTTTCTGGTGAGAGGTGAGTTCCTGCTGGACAAACAAATGATGAAGCCTAGGGAAGGATGGAAGGCGGTCAGGAAATGGAAAAACATTAATGGAGATAAACTGTTAGACCATCTCCGAACCCATCCATCTCCCAACACTAAGACAGAAAACTCTGAGGTCCTCTGTATAGAATTATTGGACAAACTTAGAAAGACTATGGACCACGTGGCACCTATACGTAGGTTGAATGTAACGAGTAAAGGATATGGGGCCCCCTGGTACAACGAATCCCTTAGGGAGAGGAAACGAGGACTTCGGAAATTAGAAAGAGCCTGGCGGAAGCATTATGATTCCAACTCACGGAGCCAGTACATACAGGCACTCGCTCAATATAAACAGGCGATTATAGCCAGGAAAGCAGAGTTCTTTGAGGAGAGAATAACCACTGCTAATAACCCTCAGAAAGAAGTTTTTAAAGTCCTCACGGAACTCAGGAAAAACAAAGAACAAACTTTGGAGTTCACGCAAGAGGACCGTCAAAAATTTCAAGATTTCTTTGTCAACAAAATCTCCGACCTAGTAGCTGAAATTGGCACAACCCCCGAGCTTGACTGTCCCTCGCTGGATACACCTGGCAGAACACCAGTGACTAGTCCATTAACGGCCTTTTCCTTGATTACGAAGGAAAGGCTGCCAGCTCTTTTGAGTCGGGTTAAATCGGGTTCCTTGGCAGACCCGTGCCCACCAGAGGTGTTTAAACTAGCAATGCCAGGTATAGAGAATGAAATGTTGAATTTACTAAATACTTCTTTACTAACAGGCCAAGTCCCGTCTTTCTTTAAGGAAGCCCGCCTGATTCCTCTGCTGAAAAAAGCTGGGGCAGATGTGAAATGTCTAAAAAGTTTCAGGCCCATATCTCAGCTGCCGTTTCTGACGAAGGTGGTTGAGCAACACGTACTCACTATCCTGTCGGAACATCTGGAAAATAACAACTTATTTGAGCCAAACCAAGCTGGGTTCCGTGCAAATCACAGCACGGAACTCGTTATGCTGTCCATTCTGGATGATTTGAGGAACAGGGCAGATAAGAAAACTCCAAGTGCCCTGGTGCTGTTAGACCGCTCCCCGGCATTTGACACCGTCTGTCATAAACAACTATTGTCGCGGGTGATGGATTTCGGCATCGTGGGCACAGCACACGCCTGGCTCTCCTCCTTTCTTGAAGGGAGGTCTCCGAGAGTACAGCTCGGTGACCTTCTTTCCACCACCACATCGATCACCTGCGGAGTGCCACAAGGGTCTGCCCTGTCGCCCCTACTCTTTAACATCTATTTACAGCCCCTGATTAGATTGCTTAACCAGATGGACTGCTATGTTTATAACTATGCGGATGACACCCAAATAGTGATCCAACTTGACCAGGGTCCGGGTGGCCTCGTAAGACTGCAGAACATCTTGAAGCATACAGCCAACTGGATGTCCAGAAATTCATTAAAAATCAATCCGGATAAGACCGAGGTACTGCCAATCACCATCGCAGGGAACCCCTGGACTGAGGATTTCTGGCCAAGAGAATTAGGGTCACCTCCGGAACCAGCTGCTGTGGTCAAAAGTTTAGGCATCCAGGTGGACGGCAGGCTGTCTATGCAAAAACAAGTGAGGACGGTGGTAGGGACCTGCGTTGGCCTCCTCCGACAACTTAGAAAAGTTTCACCTTTGTTGTCCTTTTCCACTCTGAGGCGAGCAGTCTCCGCCACGATCCTGGCGAGGCTAGATTATGGCAATTCGCTGTATATAGGACTGCCACAAAAACTCTTGTATAAGCTGCAGGTTGTCATGAACGACGCTGCTAGGCTTATTTTTAAAAAACCAAGGAATACTCATGCATCTCCCCTTATGCAAGAACTGCACTGGCTGCCGGTTAAGCAAAGGGTGATGTTCAAAGGACTGTGCATTGTTCACAAAGCCCTGTACGGCAAGGCTCCAATGTACATGAAATCCCGCCTTATCCCCTATTGCCCAGCACGGACACTCCGATCTGCTGACGCCTCTCTTCTTACTCAACCACGGTGTAGATTGGCCACAGTAGGTGGACGTGCCTTTTCATATTTGCTCCCAACAGCCTGGAATAAGTTGCCAATTGAATTACGGAAGGAGACAAATTTGTTGACCTTCCGAAAAAAAACCTAAAAACAGTGCTTTTCCAGCAAGCATGGGGTGTTTTGTAACTTTTACGAACAGTTGCCCTCCACAGTACTCGATGTTTGGACCCTGATCCTGATAAAGCGCTTAGAGACCCCCCTAGGTTATAACGCGCTATATAAATCGAAATAAATAAATAAATTTTTTTAAAAAAATAGCCATGGGAGAAATTTAAAATGCAGAAAAATGTTCCATCAAGTGCAGAAAAATTTTCCTTATTATGAATGTTTTTGCAGAAAATGTTTGGGCACTTTTAAGTTTCTCCCATTTAAAACAAAATGGTTGTATGTGTGTATTGTACCTGTAACGGTGCAACATATAGCGAAAGTTATGTCCTGTGCCACAAGTACATATGACAAAGGCTCTCAGTCACCCATACACATGTACCCTATTTATTCACACACATGTTCATACATTCCCACAGACCATGCACTCACTGACACATGGCAGCCCTATCATGGTACCCTTATTCACAGTAATTTGTTCAACCCACAGTATCTGGCTCCACGGCCATTATGTTTAAAAGTCAATGAAGCAGGGCGAGGGGGCGTCTGGTAACAATGTGCAAGTTACTTGACCTTCAGTAGCTCACAACAGTTTTCACTGATCAGAAGTAGCTCTTATTACAGAAAAGGTTGGAGACCCCTGATAAAGAAAATTGCATAAAAACACTTCAGATCAAATCGGAATAAGTGGGTTTAGACATTTTCTGAAACGGAGGCTTTGTTCAGCCGAATTAGAGGTGGAATGGCTTCTGTAGCACGTATTCTGCACCAGTAAATGATTGCTGGAGTGTGTCTGCTTTCCACCACTGACCTACTTTTTGCCAAGAAATATCAGAGCCAAGATGGAAGTTTTGAGCAGGGGAGCCAATTGACTGGTCTCAAATGACAGTAACCCAATATGATAGAACACCTGAAGAACTACCATCTTATTTGAACACATTATGGTGAAAATGGTGGTCTACATGTGAGGAACTGACAATATGACGCGTTTTTTTTTTATAAAATCGGCGCAGCTGTTTGGTCATCATCCAGGAGCTGCCTAAGATGTTCTGTGACTCCTAGGACGGAATTCCATTCTGTGACCTGCTCTAAACCCTGAATGAGAGAGGTGTAGCGGGTTATGGGCCTCCAGAAAACCAGAAAGATGTCTGTTAACATGCTTTTGAAGGATTTTATCCATAATGAGAAGCATGGAAATAGGTCTATAGTTGGACCAATTCAGAGGATCCAGGTTGGATTTCTTCCAGAGGGGAAGGACCATGGCATGTTTCCAAGGTTGAGGAATGCACCCTGCCTGAAAAGAGGAATTAAGAAGGTCCATCAGTGGCTTCAAAATATCAGGATCCAGAGTGTAAGGCTAAGCTGGGGGATCCAGATTTTATAGACTGCATCAGTGTTAAAAATAAAAAAAGGCAGGTCCAGCATGTCCCATACGTTGAGTTTCAAAGTAGCGGGGGTATTAGGCACATAGGTGGAAGTTATGGCTGAAAAGAAGGAGGCTTCCATGGTCAAGGGCATTATGTTAAATCTCGGCTGAGGCAAAACATGCCTGCCTGGTTTTAGCGAGAGTTGAATGCCCTCCACCTTTTCAACAAAAAAAGGGCCACTTCTTCGCCCTGAGCATGTGTGCGTTTCTCCAATAATTAAATATGCAGTAAAAACTGCCCATGTGGTTCTCAATTCTCAACTGCATAGGAGTCAGTGATGTGGTGCTTTTCAATTTAGAAAATTGAAAAGCCACCCTAGCCCCTTCACATTGCATTTGTACTTCAGGCCACAATAACACCTCCATTCCATGATTTAGTACTAAAATGTTTGTCCTCATACCTATGGTCCTCCTAAGAACTGATCTGAACCGGACAGGCAGACTGATCATGGACCTATATATACTCAACTCTACTACTCACCCAACCCTTGCAACAGTCTGCACTGTCCATTACAGGATGAGTGTTAAGGGCAGCAACAACTGTTTTTAAAGTGCTTCAAAAGCATGACCTTTGCATTTTTGGGAGATGGCTGCATGGCATTTACCCAATACAGCTCTTTTGATCTTCAAAAGAGCATTCATTACAGACTGGAAGTACCTTCCTTGGTGTGACCCCTTCCAGCTGTACTGTGTGTCACACGAGGCAAGGGCGACCGGTTTTACTCAATCCGCACAAGCACTACTTAAAAAAAAAAAAAAAGTTGTAACAATCTAGCGATTTAACAAAGCTTTTTTTCTTTTTGAGCGTTCTTGGCTCGTCTATACACTTGCCTTAGGTAGAGAGTGCATCTTGTGTGTCCAATGCATATTGCAGAAGAGCAATGTAACAATTGGACTCAGTAGTTTTCTACGATATTTTTGATTTGGTTGTAGATATCAGGAATTTCTGGGCAATTTATGTGCTACTCTGAGTGGGTTATAAAAATATTTGCTGTCTTGATCGAGGCTTGTACTCAAATGGAGTCAAGAAACTTCTGCGCCAGAAGGGGCCTGCGACTGATATATAACGAAAGAAAATGTCAGACAAAATCAGGGCCAGACTGGCCGTTGCGGGCACCGGGCAATCCCCCGGTGCGCCGCAAGGGTGGGGGCAGGTTTTGGGCACCTGGGGGCCGTTTTTGTTATAGGGCCGTTTTTGCAGCATAGCTGTCGCACCCCCAACGGGCGGCCGAGCACTTTGCCAGGGCCGGTTTTCGTTCCCAGTCCGGTATGAGTTAATCAGATTGTGAGAACATTTACTCAACCATGAGCACTTTACCCCTTGGTCCACGTTTGTGTAGGTTACCAATTTGATTGTTTAGGAAGAACTACAATAAATTGTACAAAATATTTATAAAATCCTTTGAAATGCATTTATCTATTTTAATATGAAATAAGCATTATAAATATACCATTTTGCTTATTGGAGATATGTGCCTACATAGTATGACGTCTGTCGTTACAAAGGATGACCTCACTTGATTATGTCACCTTAACTAAGTATATTGTTCGTATATATAATTGATAACCTCTTCCTCAACTGAGAATACCAGGCTATAGATGGCACCATAAAAAGAACTACGCCTTTTCTGTGGTAGGAAAGATAGTTCAAAAGAAATGGGGAGGGGGGCGGGCAGAGGGTCTTCCAAATAGTATCAGTCATATCAATATTGACACCAAAGCCAAGATGAGCGCTTAGTTAATATCATCTTAGAGCCTCTCATGAGGACATTTTACAGTATCTGAATGTCTTTGATATCAAATCTCAAGTTATGTGAACGAGGTTTAATACACTTTTCAGGGGTTTGAAGGAAAAGTTTGGGCTAGGTGCTGTCACATATGTTTTCTGTGTTATAAATTAACCATAGAGTAAACGTGCCTTGCCCAATAAACATTATATATATATATATATATATTATATATATATATATATATATATATATATATATATATACACACACACACACTTATACATACACACAAACTCACAAAAACGAAAATATAGGTAAATCGTCGTCACTTCCCTTTCTGAAGACCTAAAACCATCCTCCTCCCCCATTACGAAGTTTAAAAAAAAAAAGCATAATCCCACAACGATAAAGACACTGAGCAGTCGTCGAGTAAAATGTCAACGAGAGTACGAAGAAAAGGCTATATCAGCGCCAGCCCAAATGATATATTATGTGCAAATAACTTAACATGTTTATTTGTAAAGCGCATGTTCACCGCAAAGAGTATCTTGCCACTGAATAAAAGCGGTGTATTGTTACCCAAATCAATGGTACTCATTTTATCTAGCACAGAAGGATGAAAGGCTGAGCAGACTCGCTGGGATTTGAACCTGTGGCCACCAGCTCAAACGCAGGCCCCTACAGTGGAGTCATTAGTCCACTAAGTCACCGGACCCGGCACAAATAGGGGACGGAAACAAATTCAAAACACAAGAACATGATTCTTGACTCCATCTAGAGAGGAGCAGTTTTCTGCGAAGTAACAGGAGTCCACTGGTGTGCTTCCGGGGCACTGTGTCTGCATTGAAGGTCTTCCCACTGGCTCCAGGACAGGAATCTCACGCCTGTCCTTTGAGGCGAGCTTCTGAAGGCTGTATTGACATCTGTTACAGGTAAGAGGGTAATTAAAAGTCCGGCGGTAGCAGGCTCTGGTAAATGTTTCAACATTTGAAGGCAAAGTGCCCGGAGGGACTCTGTGCATTATATTCTCTGTCGCAAGCCGATATGTATAATTAGGCAGACAGGCCATGGGGGTGTGGCCTTTCCACCAGAGGGCGCCGCGCCCAGGAGTGCTTCCCCCGCGCCATCAAAGCAGCGCTTTCCTGCACTAATTGGAACTTGCCCTCTGTGGGGCCCATATCAGTGGCTGCATATTACAGTGGCATAGCCCAAAATGTAGCGCGCCCCCAGTGCTTAATTTGTAAAATAGTAAGTGACGGGCCCGAACTATAGCTCAGGAGGTGCCGCTGGCGCAGCAGAAGGTCGTAGTGGCGAATACCAAAGCTCTGTGGGCTGGATTCATTCAACCCCATGCCTACTTAACCCGTCGCCAGTGCTTTAAATGGGCCGGTACTGTCCGGTACTTACCGAGAACAGCCACTTTTTTTTTTTAGAGAGAGGAGCGTGCAGCATTTCTCAAGAGTAACGTATTACTTTTAATTGGAGAGTACCAGCACTTTTTAGAAACAAGCAGGTACTCTGGTACAGAGTACCTGCACTTATTCTATTTTTCCATTTCAAACACTGGCCATCGCCAGACACTCCCTGCCCCGGTCGCTCACAGCTTTACCCTCTTTCTCGTCTCTGCTTTCTCCCACCGTTACTGTTTCTTAACGAGTTTCGAAAAATACTCGTGAGACCTACATTTACCCCATTGACTTCTAATGAAGCAGACGCCGTTTCAGGCTGGAGACAGCCAAAATGAAGATTCTTGGCATCAAACCTCGGTAGGCTCCCGCCTGAATCTGGTCTGCTGGGTGTCCGCACCCACTGGGCCGCAGAGTCCTGCATTGCGCCCCTAGTATGTGGGGCACTCAGACAGGGGCATTTAGTGGGCATCACCCAGGGAAACTAGCCCTGTACACAAGCATCATAGGTCTGGCTCACACGGTTCAAAACAGATATAACCCCACCCAGCCAAAGAACTGATCTTGCTAGATGGTCATTGCGACTTCCGGAATCCAGGATAAAAGTCAGAGAGATAAATGAAGAAAGGAGACAGATATGAACCGACCGTACCGAAAAGGCCTCATTAGGCCAGAACACTGCTTTGTGTTTGAACGGAAAGAGACGAATTCTCAGCCCACCCAGGTCCGAGGATCCAGCCCACAATATTTTATAGCCAGGCTCATTATTTGTTTCTGCAGGGAAAACATGGAAACCGCACGAATTATTAAGAGATTGGAAAATTTTACGATGTTCGGGTCAGATCTGCTAACAAAATCCATTACGTTTTAGCTAATATGTTGGGAAATTGCTCTTCTGTAAAGTTAATGAGATCCTCACAAATTTTCCATAGTACTTTTCTCAGAGGAAGAACACGCATGGATTGTCTTTGAGAGGCTTGCTTGCTCACTAGGTCAAGGGTTATTGTGGGTCTGCTAGGCCAGCACTGAAGCTTGGCGAGGAAAGGCAAAGAGCTGCACTGGCGGAAGGGTGGAAGCTAAGAGTGAGAGCAGTAGGTGCTGCCAGAAGGGATCAAAAGGAAAGAAAAATTAAGAAACGAGGGACAAGCTTCAAAAGGTAAAAGGGATGAAGGGAAGATGGGAATCCTGGAAAAGGGGCACAAAGAGGGGCAGAACGAGTAATGGGGGTAACCGTGTGGGAACAGGAGGAAGGGGTGTCAAATGGGACAATGGAAGGAAGGAGTTGCGGAAGGAGTTGCGGAAGGAGTTGCAGAAGGAGTAGGCAGATATCAGTATAAGAGTTGGAATAAAAGCTACATTTATTTTCTACATTATGCCCATTGCCTCCACACCATCACCTGCCACTGTAAACCTCATCTAGGCACTGCTGGTCCAAAAAAATGCAAATCGATTAGTGGAACAGATATCGCAAAAAAAATTAGCAGGCAAGGTGCTCACCAGTACTATAAACTGGGCCGCGAGCTAGGAAAGGGGTTCACCAATAACTTGGATCGTGCGTGGAGCATCAAAGGATGAGCTTGCTTCTGCCAATATTGGCGATTTGAACCCTAAAGTCTTTTAAAGAGATCTGGCTATCCAATGAATTCAAAGTGCCTTGGTGCACATACTATCAGCCAATATGAGTTATGCTCGGTGCGCACTGTTCGTGTCCTTGTGCACCAACGCCAAGGTTTGGACAATAAGTCAATTGAAGGTATGCATCATAAAACTCAGGCCTACTGTACAAACTCTCCGCAGATCTCTGTATGTGGTATCTGCTCCCTGCCTCATTCAAACAGCGATGGAGGAGGCACCAATTGGCAGCACATGCGACATGGCATGCCTGTCATCGCATAATATTACTGGACCTGCAAACCTATGCCAAGCAAAACCTTGGCTTCAGGTTCAAATGCTGCAATGCCAATGTCAGCCTCTCAACTCAACTAAGTATTCTTTTTTGCCAAAGATGAAAGTCAGTGTGTTGATCCACCAGTGGGGACGCAACAACAGATGCACATGGCAGTATTAGTCTTGCGTTCGCGACAAGTTGACGGGATTTGGATTTTCTGCACACTAAGCCTATGCGGCTCCCATGTGTAAAGTCACAGCCTCGATATTTGTAAAAGCTGCTCTGCGTCCTTCCCACGTCAGCCGCGCCAACACCAAGTTATGTGATAGCCTGAGTGGGGAATGCAGATCCTGTCCAAAAGCAGCAGCTTGTCCTTTCAACAGGCAGACGATGAACTACAGAAGTAGTGCCAAACTGTAGAGTGTGGTTGCAATGGTCACCGCTCATCTCCTCCACGAGAGCAGCGAGGGCGAACAGAGAAGGGAAATAAGCAACTCATGTCTGCATGGGAGACACTTACCTGCTGATAAACCAGCTCAGTGCAAACTCCGCGAGCTCCGCCAAGGGTGCAGAGAGGGCATATCATTGTAGGTGTAGCTCAGGTGATCTTCAAGCGGGCAACGTTTTTGTAACCATAGAAGCTTCTGCAAAAAGCAAGCTTTTTAGCATTTGGTTCAGATCAAGCCTTTAAACGAGTTTACTATCTGGCTTGTTCAAAATGTGAGCTTACACCCACCCACGTAAACAGCACCCGGACGATGAACTAAGTTTTCAAATGAAGATGTTAATTCAGCCGCAACCCAAAAATGGGAACTATTTGAGTGCATTTGAAATTCTGGGTTTTGATTTTACCAACTAAGTTAACATTTTTATGTTACACTTTTTGTTAATAAGAAATCAATTATGATTAACAGCAAGATAATGTTCGAGTTGATGTTTCCACATGTTTCAACATTCCAACATGTAAAGTGCATGTATGTTCATAACCTGTCTTGCCATTTACTCACTGTGTTCAAATGATGGACCTTTAAAATATATATTTCCAAAACCAAGAATTGGCGGATTAAATCTCAGATCAGGAAAATGGTTTACAATCAGATTATACGGTTAGATCTGGAACTTAACTTTTTCGTATATAACAGGAAAACCTCAATCCAGATGCTACTCTCAACACTGAAAACTAAAGTCCACTGCACTGGTTTTAAGGGCAGATTAGGGCACTTCCTAAGCAGGGCTGCATTATGCCTATTACAAGAAATCGGAATTAAAAAAACAGAAGAGACAGATGGAGGAAAAGGAAACAAATTGATTAATTGAACCGTTTCCTGAAGGAGAGAGGGACTATACTTTGGTGAATACTCCTCAGGTACAAGTGGGGTGAGGAATTAACCACTTACAGAAAACTGTACTGTTGCTATTAACTAGAAACGTACATTGTTTTGTTTTAATTTGGTTTATCCGTTTTATAGAGGCCTTCTGGCAAAGGAACATTGCACGTCACCTCACTTTTTGACAGGTTTTAAAGGTAGCAATTTTAAATGTGCATCCCTTTAAAGCAGAGAGGATTAGGATCTTGGGTGTGTGAATTAATCACTCAGCAGTTTGCTGAAGGCACAAAGAAGAGCTAATTTACTCCTCAATTAACCTAGTCTTAATCAGGGTTTTTACCCATAGTTTGAAACTGAAAATAATGATCTAAGGGCCTCCGAAGGTACTCAACGAGAACAGGCCGTTCCACAATAAAACCCATCCTGCTCTGGTTATACAGGCTTTTTTTTGTTTTAAGTCCAGGATGAGTGTGTGTGTGGCCATTTATACGCTAATGGAAATAAACAAACACTAGTTAAGACTGGTTGCTGGTTGTTTTGTGGCTACGTGGTAACATTTAAATTGGCGTGGTTGTCCTCTGCTTAATTTGGACCGGTGTTTACCAGTGCACTTATTTCTTACCACAACACATTTATGCCAGTTCAGCACGTGGCACAGACTTTTTTTTTTAACAGAACACATCAGGAGAGTGTTTAACAATTTAATGCATTAAAAAGGTAATACTAGCGTGCAACCAGGCCAATCCCAGAGGTTTGCATTACCTACAAATGGTCAAATTTGAGGATGCCTGTCCGTTAGTAGGCAGTGTCGGTGCTAACATTTGGCAAAACTGGTATACGCAGGGGATTGGGAAAGCTGCAGTGGCCTTCTGAGAAATACCTTGGCAGTTTTTTTTTTACAAATTAAACACTGCTATAGACTGAAAGAAACTGTCCTAATACAGACCTGCCATGGTTTTACAGTAGGGATGACAGTCTGGCCGACACACAAGGGTAATGACTGAGCAGTTTAGGTGAGGGTGGACCAGAGTAGAAACCCCTTTCTCAACTTGCCGCTCTGGTAAAGGTGCACCTTGCAGAAAGACATCTTGTGGCAAACTGCACCATCTACAACGTATCCCTTTCCTTTTGGTGTGTAATATATTACCTCCTTTTATCATAGAGGCAGCGAGACACAAAAAGAGAACAAAGGGGAGTATTAGCAGAACAGTACATGGATGGGGGGGGGGGGAGCTAATGGCACACACAGCAGCAAGCCCTTGGTATCAAGGTGGGTTGAGGTGTGAGCTGAACACAGGGGAAACGCTGCTCACCGGAGAGCCTCGGTTTTACATTTTAATATTCTGGGGTTGCGTGACAACACGCGCAGAGAGGAAGGCCCACTAGTTAATATCTTGCCAGGCAGGGCGCGACATTAATCCTAGCAATGATGCCCCATTTCTAGAACACAGAGGCAATGCATATAATATGCACGTGCTCTGGCAGGTGGCAGAGAGGGAATGGTTGCGTCACTCGGTACTGGTACGAGGAGGCCCACTAAATTTCGAACACAAATTTAAAATTGAAGCTGTTATCATATCCAGCTTTTTTAAATTTAATTAACTGTCGCGACATTTTAGCTCTACTCTTTTTTTTAATTTCATTTAGGATGTATAATGTGCATGGCTGCCTCAGCATCGAGGCGTCCCAGCACTACTCATACATACTAGACTCGTGGTCTCCCCGGCCTGCCTGGCACAGGGCAGAGGACGGCCGCGAGACACACAGACGTCAGGTAGAAAGTGCTCGAATAGCTGTGTTTTTCCATGGTAAACCACAGCTGGTCTAACCGCGGTGCACTGTACGCGCACCAACAGCTTCTGGGCGGAAACGCGCTGCTCGTGAACAAAGGAGCGCTTTAGACTTCTCGCAGCTATGGCGTATTAAAATCATAAATAATGACATTATCTGAATACAGGAGTAAGAATGAAAATAACAAAAACACAAAAATGATCAGGGAAGGATGGCGACCTCATTAGGCTAACGCATACTACCAGCCACAAGCCTCTTCCTCATGCAAGGAGGATGAAAGGCATGAAATCATGAAACCAATGGAGCAAAAACATTGCTTTGCACAATAAAGATAATTGTTGCAAAACTTCATTTGTTTTTTAATCTTTTCCGAATATTCGTCTGGATTAGTCAGAATTCCCACTCCCTGAAAGCTAATGCGAGGTGACCGTCACGAGACTGTTTAAGAAGTATTTGTTAATTTTACTTAAACACATCTTTAAATAGATCCCTTGTCGGCAACATTACCTGAAACTTATCGAATCAAGCCCACAAAGGTGTGTTGGGTTGCCCATTTTGACATTTATACGTCATGAGACTGTGGCATTGTTCAAAACTGTCAAACTTTAATTTCATTATTTTTGTTTGAGTTTTTTTATCCGGGATTCAACAGTGGTGATAGAAGGAGACACTAATATACCCTCTCTCCACATATTACTAGAAAAGGAGTCTAAAATTAATGGGGCATCATTAGGATGGCGAGCGGACTTTGTCTGCCCGCCATCCTGATGGTAAAAGGAACCGCCCACAATATGTGCGGGGGTCCCGTGGGGGAGATTAGGATGCGCCCGCCACACTGGGGAGCGCATACTGCATTTTTAACATTGTGGTGGGAGGTGCTCTCAGCAGCACCCGCCGCAATGCCAAAAATGCATGTTGTGCATATGCATGCACAACGTGGCAGGTACCGCGCGGTACCTACCATGTTGTGCATGCACATGCAGGGGGGTACCTATGGTACCCCTCTAACATCCTGGGGGCCCACAACGGTCCCCCAACCTCGAAAACCGCATGCCTTTCCATGGCAGCAATGCTGCCACGGAAAGGCTGCCCCCCCCCCCCCCCCATCCTGATATGAATGGCGGTGTCTTCCAGACACCGCCACCATATTAAACCCTTTTCCGCCCAGCAGTCGACTTGTCGACCGGCCGGAAAAGCGGCGGACGGTCTTCCCGTCCGCCGCCATACCCCCACCATACTAATATGGGGGGCGGGGGGGAATGGGTGGCAGGCGGGCTAGGATGTAGGGCAGATCGCCACAGCCATGCGGGTGATTGTGATCCCCCCTACATCCTAATGGGCCCCTTAGTCTCTATCCTGACAAAACTTATTTCAAACTCTAAGCTTGTGAGTGTTTGGCTTATGTGAGAGAGAGACACACACACACACACACACACACACACAAACAAAATGGGAGAAGCAACCGAACACCACAAGCGGCATGAAGTTACAATGAACTTGGGAGGGGTGGGAAAAATATCAAAGTACGAGCTGAGAAGTCAGGTTACGAAGCACCACGGAGTGTGTGTGGACAAGGGATTTCAAGGTGGGAAACAGCACAGGGGTTTGAGAACAACAAAATACATGCAATCCCACTGAGTGCTAAATGTAAAAGAAAAGTAGTTCCCTTAAAGTGAGCAGCGGAAGTACAGAAGTCATCGAGTGAAAAGAATGGCAAAGAATCTTTGATCAAGAAGAGGAAAAATGCAAAAGGAAGGCAAGCCAGCAAACAAGCAAGAAGTCAAAATGAGATTGACAATAAAGGCAATCAATTATAAGCAATGGTCTGACCCCAAAGGCCACTGTAAGCATTGGTACCGTACATAGTAGGCTTTTTGAAAACAGACAAAGTGGTCTCTTGAGGAGACCAGAAAAATGGAGCATAATATCACCGACTACTCAATGTAGGGAGCCTAGAAACACGTTATTAGTGGTGGAATGAGTCTTTAAAAATGAATTTAGTGCCAACACTGGCATCACTGTGTAAATATTACTCTCTTGTACAAAAACCCATCCATTTACTCTAGGAGACTGATTGATAGATAACCCTAAATTGTCTGCAAGTCTGTGCATGTGGTTTTACAAAAAAATGAAAAGATATGGTGACTGGGAGTGCATCAGAGTCTCAAGTTCGTTACTCAACTGGGTCCTTGTTATATTTAACAAAATAAAGTCAGTGAAGTACAATTCCTATGAATAGGTCTTCTGTTGAAATGACTAGTTGTTCATCTACCAGGTAAACATGTATTCGAAACGTCGTGCAAGCAACGTGTTCATACTAGGCGATGGGGTCACTGGTGCTCTGGCGTTAACTTTACATTTGTGATCTTTTTTCTTGGAAATCAGCACACTTCTATTAGCAGAGCCTATGAACCAGGTTACTTTTGATAAAAAATATTCATGGAATAGGATACAATTGAGATCCGCACTGCAGAGTGCATAATGCTGCGATTATACTTGAAAGACTCATCACTTTTTGTTACCTTCCAATAATTGTTATGTTATGTTATGTTATATTGAGTTTGTATAGCGCACGGCTACTCTAAACGAGTGTCCCTGCGCTTTCCACAGGCAGCTCGGTGTGAAATAACACAACAAGGAACAACAGATATAAAGAAAAAAAAAAAAAAAAAAACCACCAGAAAAAGCCTAAAGATTAAAAAGCCAAGTCTTCAGGCTCTTCCTGAACTGAATCAGATTGGAGGTGCTGCGTAGCGCCAGCGGAAGCGAGTTCCACAGCTGGGGAGCCTTGGAGCTGAAGGAGCGCCCCCCAGTGCGGGCCTTCCTCACACGCGGGACCACGGCATTAAAGAGATTCGGACCGCAGTGAGCGGGCTGGGCGATATAAGGCCAATCTTCGCTGCAGGTATCCAGCACCTAAACCAAACAGTGCTTTGTGCATCAGCGTCAGGGATTTAAACATGATCCGCTTCCGGATAGGCAACCAGTGAAGCGTATGCAGCAACCCAGAAGCACGCGCTCGCCTATGCAGGCCAAAAATGGCGCGGGCAGCAGAGTTTTGTGCCACCTGCAGGCGCTGGACCAAATAATCAGGAAGGCCAAGGAAAAGGGCGTTGGCGTAATCCAACCTGGATCCAATGAGCGCTTGCACAGTAATCCGCCTATGCTCCACAGACAGCAATGGTAGGAACTTGCGGAGCATCTTCAGAATGCCGAAACAGGTGCCGGCCAGCCCAAGGACATGAGCTCTCAATGAAAGCTTGTTGTCCAGCTTGACACCAAGGTTTTTGGCAACCTGTGATGACTGTGCGGGAGGACACATGTCAGACGGCCACCATTGCCGCCATTCAGGGTCGGTGGCACAGCCAAAGAATAAGACCTCCGACTTACTGGAGTTGGCCTTCAAACTGTTCCGCTGGAACCAGTCGAAGACCATTCCCAGACAGCCCCGAATACTCTCTCCATCAAATGCCTGGTCTTTACCGCATGTGAAGAGGAGTTGCGTGTCGTAGGCGTAGGACACGATATGGGCCCCATAGGCCTCCACCGCAGCCGCCAAAGGGGACATGAAGATGTTAAACAACGACGGGCTCAACACAGAACCCTGTGGAACGCCGACTCCCAATGGCGGCATCTCGGCGGAGCTCTGGGAAACCCAGATCGCCTGGCGGCGGCCTTCAAGAAAAGATGTAAATTGCTCCAACTTACAGTATTTTACTCTCATCACCCTTGAATGGCTTCTCCCAGTCATTTTTACTAGGTCTGGCCTAAAGACAGCTTCAGCTCGTAGTCAGCCTTGTGTAATGAAAATAAACTAACTAACTACTGGCAAAGCAAATTGGTCTTACCTTGTCCAGGTGGTGTGATAGTTACACTTGCATTGCAAGCCCATGCCACACAAAAATGAGAAATACTGAAACATGCCAGGCCAGTGCCTGAACGTGGCGACCCTACACTTACAACAAAATATAAAATTTAAAACAGAACTATCAGAGATCGTTTTAGGAGAACAACACACGTTCCACTAGGAAGCAGACAGGTTCTGAAGAGAATATACCCGGGTCAACCCGAGCAGGGCTCTCCTCCTGAGAACAAGATCGATGCTGTTCAGGTATAGGCCCATCCAGGGTCAATGGCAGCATTTTCTTTGACAGACAATCTATAGGATAGGAGATACAGTTAACTTAAATGGCAACATTCAAATCCCACATTGTCAATCTCCCATCCTATCTTGCATAATGGTGCACTCCAAACGTGTGTGGACAGTTTGGGGTGAGGTGGCCTGACCGTATCAGCATTGAATGGCTGGCATGATTTGAGTACACAACCTGTAGATCTAAGTGTATCAACCAGTTAACTTCGAGCTGGTGTTGTGGGTTTTCTTTCGACGGGTGTAGAGTTAATTCCAGATTGCTGCCAGCCCACTGTGTGAATAAATACTAGCAGTCCTTGCTTTTAGGGAATTTCAGCAGTCCTTGCTTTTAGGGAATTGTGCGCTGGGGCCTTTTTGAATTGGGAAATTGCCAAAAAACAATGTCACATCAGGTCCCAGCTATTGCATGACAAAAAAAAGCGGTAAATGTCCATGCTTATAATGTGGTCTAAAATTAAACCAGACAGTAATCGTAAAAATCTACCATCAAGTACACTGGATACTGTGTGTGCCAGAGGTTAAACACTGGATTATTCATGCAGTCACACAAATGGTACTGCCGTTTCCACATACTAATGTGCTTTCTTGATGAATATTAGATTTTGAAATCTGATATCAGGCATTTCCCATAATTTGTTTCCCATATTTAATTTCAAAAGCTTACCGGCTTGAACAGTTGCCAACTTATTGATGTGTTAATACACACTGCAATCCAACTAGCAGAACAAGTGTTTGTGCCAATACCTAAAGCAATTTGTGGAGTGAACAACATTAAATGTTGGCTGAATTCCATCTGCTGACAGAAAGGGGCAAAGTTCTACCTGGGGCCTGATTTACGAGTTAAGGGTGGAAGGTACTCCATCAGTATGGCGGAGGACATTACCTCTGCCATCCCAAGGGACCTCCGCCCGCCAGGGCAGGGAACAATTCTCTACATTGAAAGGAACTGCTATCAAAGTAATTCCTGTAAAGGCAAGAAAAGTTTGATGGACAATACCATCAGATATGATAGCCGACCGTCAAACTTTTCAAAGAATTTTGTTTTCCCAAAACTTTGTGAAAAACAAATGGCTCTTCCAAGGTGTGGGGGTTATTTTGTTATCCCCTCCCTTTCTAGCAGGTTTTTCCTGGTGGTGACTGATATGAAAAACCTCCTTTACGCCTTTCAGCATAAATAGGGCAGACAGTGGAAAGTCCTTCCTTTCACGTATCCTACACCATAGGAGGCAGTATTCCGTCTAAAGAGCCAATGGGGGTTCCGTCAACGGAATACTTATGGTCCACCCGACTCCAAATGAGATGGGTGGACAGTCCGGATGATCGAAAGTGTACTCCATTGCGTTTGTGATAGAGTACCCCATCTGCCAAACTCCAAATCAGGCTCAATGTTTAAGTTTTACACTACTTCAAAAGTGGGCCACAAATGTTCAGTGTAAAATAAGTGCTGAAAGCAATGCCTAGTCTTGAAAGAGACTCATCAAATGCTCGCCATGCGCAGTTATGCCAGAAAAGTATTATTTTAAGGTCCCAAATGAAGTTTAGAAGTGGTGGAAATCAATAAAATGAAGCCATCTGGTCATTGCTCTGAAAATCCCTTCAAATGAATTGGCACAATCATCTGTCAAGTGTTCAAATGAATTAGGAGATAAAGTCCCCACTGTATATGTTACAGGGATTTTGCAAGTCACCAAGGAATTCCATGACCATTAACAGGAATGAGGCCGAAGACAGAGTTCCTCTATGTGGTCATGAAGATCTGATGCAAATTGCATGATCCTTTTAACATACAGCAGAGGGTATTGTATTCCTTATAATACGTGGTCACTGCATCACTCTTCCCAAAAGCCTCTTAAATCCTTGAGGTGTTTGTTCTCTATACGAAAGGTAGAATGCTTGTACATATGAATAATAGAAGCGGAATCTGTAGTACGAAATTCAACATACCAAAAAGCAGTTATTCATTTGTTGAACAGTTTACTGTAATCCGCAAAAAAAGGCTGTAGACCAAAATAAGTAGTAACATGCAGGCAGATTATTTTTTCCTATAATGAACTATGCGCGAAAAAACATGTTGCCATAAATTTCTTCTTTCTTCTGATCACAGTTAATTTTAGAAAAACAGACCATAAAAATGAAAAGCCAGTCCTCGTTGCCTTTGTTTAAAACGGAGCTGCACTTTGACCTGCTTTTCACACCTTGGTAGATGACGAATAGTAGTCACTACTCATCTGTAATAACCTATTACAGATGGTCAGCTACATAATTTTCTTATTACAGTTGACTAGATAGGTCACAACTAGACACTATAATTAAATTAGAGTCAAGGTTTTTAAACTGGGATTACAGGCTCCCATGTATTATATCGCGCAAAAAAGACCTTGCAGGAACACTTACTCCGTTCACCTGCTCTATTACCCTTTGCACTATTTAGTCTCCAGATTGTTTTCCGACTAACTATTATTCCCCTTATTAATCCCAACTTTTTTTAATTTGCTGTTTTGGCACGGATTACACTGTGAAAATGAAGTCATCTACTTTGTGACTGCCTCCATTCAGGATTGCCCTGCATGTGGTTTCGCCTGCACCCAAATTCGATCAAGGAACATAAGTAAAGAGAGCCGTCTCTTTAAATCGGCACAGGCACGTTGGTCCCAGATTGTGAGGGTACGGAATAAGTTTTGGTTTCAGGTCCACATGTCTGTATAAACTTCTGACTGATTCCAGTCAAGAGTCACCGCAAACTGCTTCAGTAGAGAACACTTGCACGGCGGCAGGGGTGCGTCGCTCTTGGGCAAAGCTTGGCCTAGACAAACACTGTCCTAAGTGGAGGAGCATGGCTCTTCTGTGGAGCGTGAGCTCCTTTTGGACAAAAAGAGTGTCTTTCAGGTTGAGCAAAGGTCGGCCTGATAGACACTGTTCATTTTCAGGTCAGGCAGCCATGAGCTAAACATGTGCATTTGAATGCAAAGGCTCCTCGCTGCTGGAGCAGCATTTTGCTGGGCTGCGAATGTCACAGCTCCTGTGGGCATGACCTCCTCAGCTCAGCAAAGGTCCTCGTGGCCCCCTCCTCCTGACGAGGGGGAGGGTCAGTGATAGCCTTGTACCTGGCTCTTCAGTGTTAAGCCCTTAAAGTGCCTAGGTCCGAGTAGCTATCAGGCACCTTGTCACGGAGTGGGTGGGGTCAGCAGTCTCTCTGACCCCACCCTACTCTGTGAGGAGGTAGGGACTGCTGGCTCCCCTCATTGGCTGATCTCAACCCTCCTGCCACCTCTAGGCTTCGCTCCCCGAGAGGTGAAGCAGGTAAGGGTTTTGTTTTTATTGGCCGTTTGGTGCATGCATGGATGTATAAATGTATATGTATTTGTGAGAGTTGTGAATGAGTGTGTGTGAATCTGCATGTGAATGCATGCATGTAAGGGAGTGTGTGTGGGGGGGCTCCTCTAAGTTGAACTTAACGGCCCCCACGGAAAGTGAGTTCACAAAATAAATTGCCTAATCAAAAGATATGGAAATCTCTGAAGAATAGTTTAAAGAAAAGATTTTTTTGTGTTTTTTAAACATATTCCCTGGTCTTCATAAGGGAGACATAAGCTGTGACATCTCCTGAACACGGCAGCACACGGCACCACAATCTACACAAGCAGACACTGCAGTGCCAGGTGTGCGTGTGGTTTAGCAGCTCTCCTCCCCGGCACCTCAGTGTCGCAGACCGTTTACCTCTCCGCTTCAAAATCAGATAAGGAGGTATGTCGGTCACAGCACCTGCAAGACGCCATGTTCACACAAAGCAGCCCACCTTCGAGGCCTCGGTTCATGCGGGCTCTGGAGAGGCCTCACCGCGGAGCCCCTCGGGGTTATGCGAGGGCACGCGGGCCGCTGCCCCCTGGTTACCGTACCGAACCTCAGCCCCCGCTCTTACAGCCAAGGTTCAGATTGAGGGACGGCTTCGGGGAAATGAGCTCTCAGAGCCGGTGTTTTTGTCATTTGCGCGTGCACTTCCACGGATGCTTTGATGTTCAAGTGGACGGAGATTTCCTTTCTCAGAAGCATGTATTGTTCCATGTGAAGGCGATGCATGTCTCAAGATGAACAGAACAAGGGTCTCTGCTGACAGCTACAGGGGCACTGGACAGTGGGCAGGCTCCCAGAGGCCTCTCGGGGCAGTAACAGAAGCTAAGTGGGGGCTGCGGGGAGTGGGGGCGAGAGCAGGAGTGAAACGCACCCCCACACCGCATAAGTAACACTTCGTATAGCCCCCACAGCGGGGGAGTGGGAACCCACCAACATCGTAGGAACACAACCAACCTTGTGGAAACCACCCCGCTAAGGCTCAGTGTGACCAGTCTCGTGACAACTTCTAAGACATTGATCAGGCTGCATATACACGTCAATCCACAAAAAGGTGTATAAACACAAGAACTGAAAATGCTGGAATAAGGTACATATGAATAAACATAATTAATCTAAAGGATGGGAAAACGAGACCAGACTGTTCTGCAATCTACACAAATTATCACAAAAACGAACAACTGCCCAGTAAGACACAACATCCCATAGAAATAATGCAAATTAAAAAGAAAGCCGACATAGATGTGCATATAAGCACACAAGCAGGCACAGACTTTTTTGTTTTAAATGAAAGTGGAAATAGAATTCCCTCTCCAATCCCACAACTGGCGTGTTATTTACACCGCAGATTCTTTCCCCACTAGCGCTTAAAACTTTTTTTTTTTGTTTTACCACATAAGCGCAGTTATTCATCACATTTTAGCAAGACAAGTGTGTCTGAACATAACAATACACCTGGAAATTCAAACAGTAGCGTAAAATGGCCTCCCCTATGTGAGGCAGCAATCCGTTATGATCCGCATTTGCAAATGGATTAATTTGTTGGAGCTGCAGGGGGGAGAGGGCTGCCATGTCCCCCCCTCCACCAGCGCTGGCAGTGCTGCTCGTGCCACCCCCCCCCCACTCCCGCCCAAATTTCGAGTGCTGACTTCATATCAGGGCGAAGCAGGACACATGCTGTGCTGAGTTTGGGGCAAGTGACGTGTGTCCTTGACAGGCTGGGCAGACGCATAGCATTACCCATTGTTCCAGACTTGCGCCAACACATCTGTAAGGCCGCATGCATCATGGACTAGGTGAAGACTCACAAAAATCAATAAGTCCTGCCCTGATAGAGCATAAGGGCACTGTCTAATTTGAGCCAGTGATTCCCAATAGGGGGCCCAGCACTTATTTTGGGGCCTGGGACTTATTTTTCTGTATCAGATATTTACAGAGTGCAAGAGTAAAAAAAAAAAAAAAAGGGAGGGCGGGAAGACGGAGGAGCAAAAAGATGGCAAAACCATCACACAAAAAAGAAGAACCTGCAAGAGCAAGAACAAGGGACAGGGCATGCCTGGTAGTGGATTAAAGACTTCTACCGTTCTAGGTATTCGGAGCACCATAAATTAACTGCACCGGTCGCCGGCTTCTGATTAGAGCTTCAGGCTCTTTAGTTCCCATATTAAGCACGGATGGAGGGGGAATAAAGAGGCTTGTCATGCAAACTTGAGAAGCAGGATGGTAGATTGAAATAGCAGAGTAGTGAATTTCAACAACAGGGGGCAACCGTGAATCCTAACTGAATACAGAGACGATTCTTTGGGTTATTGCAATATAAAAAGATATAGAGGCAAGATCCCAATGAAACAATGTTTGTATATTGGAGATACCTGAATCCAGCAACACTGGCATGCTGGGAGACTATATGGAGCGACTGCTACATTCGAAGTACAGTGCAGACACTTTCTCCAGAATGCTAGAGTGGAGAACACCGCTGGGTACTACAGCCAGTCCCATAATAGCATGCCTACTTAACTTCGGGGACAGAGATACAGCCATCTGTTTGTACTGTAAAAATAAAATTCGTAATTTTACCAGGAACAGATCACTCTTTCCAGACTTCACTCTAACAGTTCAACAGGCGAGGAGATGCATAAATCCATTCCGGGCAAACGGCAGCTTCTCAAAGTGAACCTCCGGCATCCCATGTAATACCCAGCGTACCTAAGGATTACCCACCAGGGCGAGCAGCATATATTTCAGACACCAAGGCAGACCCACAAACTTCCTTCAGAAACTTTTCCTTCAAAATCCTTTAATCTTAGAGGAGTTCCTGGTAGTTGTTTATGAACTCCCTACAGACGGGCTATACTAACATTTAGGCCCCCCATCGGATTATGCTCTTTGAGAAGCACTGCAACAATATCCTTCCCCCGTCCATGCAGGAGGCAGTGATTATTTCTATTAAACTGCGACATAAAAGGTTGACGCTCTTTCTGACTGATCTCGTGAGGGCATGTCAGTCTAGTTGGGGCCCTGGCCATTTCAACACCCATAATCTGCTTACTCTATTCATCTGGTTACAGGACTTAAACCTGGAATTAGACGCTGCCGATGTATTGCCGATTGCCTCTAAGGCGTTTGATCCCTTTGAGTGGGGATAACTTATCACTATACTGCATAGAATGGGAATGATGCCCCCCCCCCCCATCCCCAGGCTAATTTTGGCCCCCAGGGACCCCATCCCTCGAGGTCTGACCAAAGTTGAAAAACGGGGAGGGTGGCATGCAGTCTCCTCCTCAGGTTGACTTTGGCTACAATTTGAAAGCGGGCGTGGGGGAGGGGGGGGGGGCAGCCCTCCTCCCAGAGCCAATAATGTCCCTGGGGACCCCACCTCCCAGTGCCGGCTACAGCTATGTCTTGGGGTGCCCCCCCCACCCCCAAGGGACATAGCGGTATCCCTGCCCACACTGGCATGGGCAGGATACCTGCATTTACTCTAGCCTGATGGGAGCAATTTTGAAGTTCTAGCCAAGCGAGAGCAACCACAAAGTCCATTCCCAGTTGGCGGGAGCTTTAAAAATGAAACCCGCCAGCTGGGAGCAGACTTCAGATCTGTTTCCCTGCCCGCAGTAATGCAGGCAAGTAAACAGATCTGAATATTGCTCATGTCAGCAGGGAGAAGCATTTGTATTTACTCCCTGTCGGCGGGAGAAATGCTGCCTCCCACTGGCTGCAGGTAGCCAGCTGGGGCTCCCCTGTGGCCTCCAACAAGGAGATGGTGGGTTCCCTGGTGGGCACCACGGCACCCACTCTTTATTGCCTGGGTCCCACGGAATGGGGTCCCAGTGGACTACATCAGCGCGAGGAGGGGTCTGTGTGGTCCCCCTTCCCCTTGAGTAAGTGTCAGGGCCTAAGGGGATGGGGTCCAAGGGCTGATATCGGCCCAAGGAGGAGGGCTGCATGCCCCCTCCCCCTTTACAATATGGCTGGGCCCTGATAGATGGGGTCCCTGGGGCAGAAATCAGCCCGGGGACTGCATGCCCCCTCCCATAAATCCAGTGGTGGACCCCAGCGGATGGGTTCCCCAAGGCCAAAAATGGGTCTGGAGAGGGGACTACGCATCCTCCTCCCCCTGGGGGAGCAGGGCTGCAAGGCCCCCTCCTGGTGGGCTGCCTTTGGGGGGTTGCCACAGAGCGTGGCCGTAGGTGAGGCCATGTGGCCAACCTTCCGCTGCGCACGGCCAAAGTCCATACGCGGCATGGGATTGGTTGCATGCAGGGGGTTGGCTGCATGCAGGGGGTTGGTCGAGGGAGGCGGTTGGATTAACGTATGGTAATTAAATATAATATAATTTTATGTTAAAAAAACTAGAAATTCATTGGAAAAAAAACAAAGGTTACTGAGACGATATAGTTCGGAAACAGCACCAAAAAAAATTGAAATTCACTAATAAAAAAAAAATGTTACAGGGATGTTATATTTAGGTTCAACTTTTAAACACACAAAATCATAGAAATTCAGCAGTTAGAGTTAGAATTATCTCAAGTAACTATACCCCACGTATTATCAATGTCATATAGAAGATGTCATGAGTGAAGTAATATCACTGCAACATTTGCTGTAATTGTATTGATGAGAAAACTGTGCATTGTGGGGGCGCGAGTTATAGTTACATTAGGGCATGAATTATAGATACTTGAGATAAGTAACTAGAACTGCTGAATTTCTATTGTTTTGTGTGCGTAAAAATCTGAACCCAATTATAACGTCCATGTAACCTTGAGTTTGGCATTTAAATTAAGGCCCTTTTTGGTGTTATTAACAGACGCAAGTCACACATTTTCCCCATCACAGATACCCCTATTCTGTTCATACCAGATTTTCCTTTGGAATGGTGTACAAGCTCATAAAATACTTAGGCATATGGTTACATTGCAATAGGGAAGTTGTTGTGTGCAAAAATGTTGGTACGTCAGTCAGTAAAATCACAGAGTAGATCACACGCTGGATTTCCCTTCCGCTTTCACTCACTGGCCATAATGGCCTAATGAAGATGGCGATACTCTTGAAATTATTTTCACTTGTTCACAAATATACCCTTGCCTCTTTACCAATGCAGTTTTCAGCACACTTAAAACCAAACAAAAAGACTGGCATGGGACGGCTAGTAACCCAGGGTTCACTGGGAAATATTTATGCTACACTTCAGTTGTAGTGAGTTTGAGGGTCCGGACCTGGAACTGTACCATCTCTGTTCTCATGCCCGCCTTGCGATCTGCTGGTGTCAATTGTCATCTTGTCTCCCACACAAAGTGGTAGAGCAAGATCGGGTTGTCTCTTTCCCACTCCGATCACTTATTGGCACGTTGGCTTACAGACACACTCAAGACATGGCTACCACCACAGATACGACTAAGGCATGGGACAGACTATGTAAGAAAGCGAGATTGGATTTAACCTCCTCCCCCCCCAGCTTAATAATCATCTCTGCCCATCACCCAAAAGCGGAGGCGATCTCCTGCTGTCTGCAAGAGGGCTAAGCACCTGGGGTGAGCTTTTTAGAAGCAATACTTTTCTGACGCTAACCAAATTCAAAACACACCCTCCACTTCCCTGGACATCTTTCTCTATTTCCATCTATGGGGCATGTACAGATCAGCCCTGCCGGGTTTCCATAAGGAGGCAAACACCTTCCTAACCTTGGAAAAGTTTTTAGATGCCAATTCCACTAAACATCTAATATCTAGATTTAACCACTCTGTACAGGAGGAGATGCCCTTGATAGTACCGATATCAGGACCAGGAATGGTAGGGTAAGCTAGGCCAGGAGTTCCCGGAAACGATGTGGAAGTTCTGTTGCCCTCAAACGGGCAGATTGCGCATTACTCATTATGAATTCCTCCAGCACACCCGCTATACTCCCATGGCTCTTCGGAGCGTTGGCCTTAGAGAGGATTCTAACCGTGCTCGATGCAGTTCCCCTGATGCAGGTTTTCTGCATTTGGCATGGTCACGTACTAGAGTCCAAGCATGCTGGTGTAAGATCATGTCTGCCCTAATCACTGTGACACACTGCAACATACAAATGGACCCTAGAATTGCACTGCTGGGATGGGTCTCCACGCATAAGAAATTCACTGCGATACGAGCAAGTACTTTTATTGGCTAACAAACAAGTAGCCGGTCAATGACACAGAGAGAGATCCCCAAAATGTGAACATTTGCTCAGACCCAATACCCTTGACATCCAGATCCAGAGACATTTGGAGCACGCTTACATGATATTTACTACACCAGGCTGTATTAAAAAAATTGCTGATGTCACTGCTGTCCTGTTCTGTACAACTGCATCCTTGCCTCCCCCGGCTTCATTTCTTTATCTGAATTGTTGTATAATTAGTAATATACATCGATCGGGTGTCCTCCTGCTTTACGTATGCCGCCTCAGAGATTCTACGTGAAGCTGATATGTCTCATTTGAATAACGATATGATGTACACTAATTGAGCAGGCTTTATAAAATTGTGAACTGTTATAACTTAACATACTTATAATGGAATACTTTAGATCCATTATTAATACTGGATTTTTGCTTTGGCGCAATGGTATGCCTTATTGTACTGTTACTTGATAAAATGATAACATTAAAATATAAAGTAAACTGTTGCTCGATTGGACACTGGCATAAGCCATACAAACCGCCATTGAAAGAATACCCCATTTAAGGGCATTAGCATAAGCATCCTGCTTTGGCTCTCTTTATTCGCCAAAATAACTATTTCATTTTTTAAGAACAGGTTTATTGCAACGTTAATACTTTGTCTCGAATGCCTCAGCCATTTCTTAATGCGTTTTCTTCTCCTACAAATCTGGAGGAACATATTCCCTAGAATCCCTTCATAGAGCGGTTATACACGCCACCCTAGTTTCTGAACTAAGATTATGGGGATTATTTGTACCTGGGTCTCCCTAAATACGGCTATCTAAGATCCAACTTATGCAAAACGTTGATGCCTGTGTAATTTCAGGACAAAGTAGTCTGCTTTCCATCTCTATCAAAATGCAATTGAAGCCTAACACCAAATACTTAATGTTAAAGTGAATATAGATGTGCCTTTGAGCCCTCCAGAAGGCAGGAACGACCCCGTTGTGTTCTTCTATATAGCTTTGAGATGTACACTATCTTGTGTTCTCCTTTCATCCTCGGTTTCCTTACTTCCAATGCCCGTTGCTCCTTACACGGGCTTTGGCGGGGGCGCCATCTTATATTTTAAAGCCAAGTTCTGGAACTCTGCCCTCGACACCCTTTGCACAGCAAAACAACCTATCCTTTCGCAAATAGCTAAAATCTAGTTACTCTGCTTTCAGAATCAGCATATCCATCAGTTTTTATAGTTCAGAGTCTATAAATTATATATTCATTTATTCAAGGCGGTTCAATGTTCCCAAGCAGATGCCATCTCATACAAGCAGAAACATGAACAATAAGACACATTTATTAATTACCCAGATGCTAATAGGGTTTATGTCTGATGCCGATGTGCAGATCACATTTAACGCTGACAACGCACAAACGCGTCCAACATTTTGTCAGTATAGGTTAAGATCCAAGTGTGAACAAAGAACATACATTAATCAAAATATGTCCCACTCATTATTTTCATTTGTTAGAACCTTTAGCAGCAGCTCAGGTTGAATTACACAAACACTGTTGTGCCTGGGACTCAAAGCCTTGTAAGGGTTTCATAAAGCACCTATATTACCTACAGAAAGTGAGAGGGAATACCAAAGATGTGGGAAGCAGAGGTCATCTACAGAAAGAGCCAAACCTAAAATACGTTTCTTGCGGGGAGGGGTGGGGGGCATTCCATGTTCTAGCTTCTCAAACTTTGAAAGTGTCATCCCGAGCACGAACACGGCAGCGATCTTCACACATGCACCAATAACGATTACAAGGCTAGTTATCACAATTCTAGCAAAAAAGGACCCAATCAAGAGCAATTAAAGGCAATGTTATACAGTCCATGATAAATGAAAATTTTGTCCAACTAGAGATCTTTATAAAATTTAGGAGAGGAAAGCCTCAATCGTAGATTGCCTAGAAATGTAAACAATGAATCAATGTGCATTCTAAAGCAGAGCTTATTTCGCTGAATTAATGCAACAGACCCGTGACTGAACAACACGATAGGAGTGGACAAGCGATAGCGATCTGAATATTTGTGTAATGTTCCAAATATGAAGAGTAGAAAATGTTTCCCCACAAAAGTCATGGTTTTCTTAAAGTCTAAATTGTAAATGCTTCTAAATTCTTATTTTTTAATGCAACAATTTAGTTTCTAATATTGCCCCATTTCCTTCACGTCACTTTTGATTGTGTCTCCATTATTGATGGACCAACCCTTAGCCCCCAGCACACTCTGTGTTCTCTGGATCTGCTCTTGCCTTCTTTAGCCTCTTCATTAATTTTTTTAAAATCTTATTAAACAAGAGGAGACTAGAACTTCCTGTGCAATCATCTCTCCCCATCCACTACTTTTAAAAATATATTGTCATATAGAATTACAAGTGGTTCAGGATACAGTAGCCTGTCTTGTTCTCAAGCTCCTACCTCGCACTTTCTCAGAAACTATTCTGAGATCACTCTACTGGCTTCCTATTAGGAAGCAAGCTATTTTTAAGCTACGGTGCCTGGTACACAGATCTCTCTTTTAGGTAAAGGGCCAGCATATCTTCAAAACAAACTCAATGTATCAACCTTCCAGAAACCGGAGATCCAAAGATCAATTCTTGCTCCACCCATGCCGCATTCGTAAAGTCCAATATGGTGGCGATCCTTTTTATATCTGGGCCCTTTTCATTGGAACAAACTCCCGCTTGAGTTTGTTCCGATTTTGTCCATTTCAAAACAGCTACTTAAAACCTGGCTCTTTTGATCGCATTTCTTTACTTCCTCTTTCTCTGGGTCTGCACTTCAGCACCGAGATACCCCTTAAGGGGTGATTTGATCATATAACATTGCCTCTTTGTCCTCCAAAGCTAATATGTTCCATTACTTTATCCCATAGAACTCTGCCTTACAAAAGTGCATGTCTGGTCAGAGTTGGATTGGGATTAAAAATCAGCCAGGGCACGCTAAAAAATAAAATAAAATTAAAAAATGTAATAAAAAAGAAAGTGTCCCTCATTTGCATATTGCCTTTGCAGAACACTGCTTCAGTGAAGTTTTATAAAGAAAAAAAGGGGGGGGGGGAAATGCACGGATTAGTTTACACTGGTGAAACACACCTGAATAGAAGTGAGGCCACTTTTGCTCCGGCCCCCTGCCCCTGCACAACATGCATATATTAATGGGCCGGCCCCAGGGAAAGAAAATGAGGGACACCTCTGCCCTTTGATAAAAGGGAGGTAATGGAGGCCCATCTACCTCCAGAAAGGCACTCAGGCACCCACTGGCAGCATCGAACAACACAGAAAGCGCCAAATCGCCCCACAGACTGCTCAAAAAAGCAGCCCACACCTGGCACTGGACACCAGCCCCTCGGGCAAGGCCAGAGTGCCCTCGTTACCAATCCGACGCAGTCTGTGGTTGCGGGCTGCTTGTGGAGGGTCGTTCATGCATGTGCCGTTGGAAACACCATGCCAAGTAAAGAGTAGTGCCATGGCGAATGTTGTGATTTAACCACAGTTATCCAAACGTTTTATGACCTGCTGACCACACCCATGTGAGGCGATTTCAGGATTGCCTCTGTGGTGTGCATCACAGTGGGGATGCATATGGTTTGACCCATTTTTACTTTTCTAAGTTTACATTTCCTCCTTTGTGGTACGTTTTTCACTCTGCAATATATTTATTAATGCTTTTGACTATCATTTGAATATTTCTCCATACTGAATTCATTCTGCTACATGGGGCTGCAGTGTAAAAGCAGCATGTCTGGATGTGCGATGACAGAGGTTTAGAGGCGGACCCATGTGGCTTTCCACTTGCAGATCAGATTTTGCGTGATGTGTAAGCGATAGACAGTCACAAACAAACAATGTCTGCAGTTAAATATATGTGGCAACTGGACAACAACCACGAGGGTGACAAGTACAGTGTAACAAACTAGAAAAGGAAATATTTTGTTTGCAAGAGAGTTTTAATTTGAGAGAAAGCAGATGCGAGGAGACCGAGAACCACCTGGTGGAACCTTTCTTGAGGAGACATCTTGTTCAGGCAAGTGTGGACATGTCTCCAGTTCTCTATCTTTTTCTTCCTCTATCATCTTCTCAAAGAATGTGCCTGGTAGACAAGGGGTAACTTCGCAGGGGCGCATTGTGGTTTCTGTCAGCAACTCTAGTTCCAATTCGGTTTGAAGTACATCGAGTAACCCCAATCCAGTCGCCGTTAGGCTGTACTATGTCAGACAGCAGGTCTCCCCTTTTCACCATATCCAAGTCATCTTTGTCACAACATACAACGAAACAAGCATTTGCAATGCGTCTCGCTTTTACGAGAGTTTAAGCTATTGGCATTGTAAATGACAATGAGTTTTATTTATGCTTTAACCCTTTGGGTGCGTCGGACCTTCGGGCGTCACAGTGGGCGTGTGCGGAGGACAACTGGGGGCCGCCAGAAACACGCCCACTCATTAATTCGTCAGCACCGCGGCAGAATTTGCACTACGGTCAACGGGTTGAAAACCAAAACATAAAAAAAATGGCATTGTCATTTACAGTCAAAAGTCAGAGAGGGTACCTGCCTATGAACATTCAATTAAATGCCTAACTAAGAGGTCATTCAATATACAAGACAAAGCCCCCCCAAGACAGACCAAAGACATTTTATTACCAATATGTAAACATTTTATTAAGTCATATTTATCTCATTAGATTCACTTTTTGTTCATCTTCACACGTGCATGGTTTGGTTTTTCTATAGTGCACTTTTTCTTGTCAAGTAACATCTTTGACGTATTTTCTTTGCCTTAGGTCTTATGTTGTTTTTGACTATGTTTCTTGGTGCAGTTTGTTCCAGGCTGTTTGTGCTTCTTTGTAATTTTTTTTTTTTTTTTTAAGTTTCTCCTTTGCTCCCCTGACAGTTATGTATCCTGAATCAACTGATAATCTAATACTTTAAATATACATATCTTTGTTCACAGATGTTGTATCTCACTTGATTTGTACATCTCCGCCCTGATGAAGGTGTAGCCCCGGTTGGGGCCACACACCGAAACGCTCGTTGGCGTTTTCTCACTGGGGATATTGCGACTGATCTCCCTTCCATCTCCCCAATGATTTGTTTCCATTTGTCATTCTTTGATCAGTCTGAGGCAGATATGTACTTTTGATATGTAGCGTGTATGTGATATGGTTTGTATGTAATTTTGTTATGTATGATAGTATGACAGTTGATGTTTTATGTGTGGGACTGTAATGATTTTTTCTTTGGTATTCCGATTTTAATAATCCAGTATGTGGTTGATATTTATGTATTAAAAATGATCTATACGACTTAATAAAAGGTTTACATATTAGTAATAAAATGTCTTTGGTCTGTCTTGGGGGTTTTGTCTTGTATATTGAATGACCTCTTAGTTAGGCATATAATTCAATGTTCATAGGCAGGTACCCTCTCTGACTTTTGATGATATATTTTCCCCGCATACCTGCCTGTTAAACACTTGGGGGTCCCCCTTCTCTTTAGGATTGTCATTTACAATGCCAATAGCTCAACTCACGTAAATGCAAGACCTATAGCATTGCAAATGGTAGGCATCACGGACAACGGGAGGAAGGAGGGAGGGCAAAGAAGGCACCAAAGCATGCCGTGCCTGCAGTAAGAGAAACTGAATAAAAAAAAGGTGCTAACAGCCTAAATCACACATCGTTTAACAACCAAAGTAAAGGGGCCAGTAGCCATTGGAGGTAACAAATGAAGAGGAGGCGGTACTAAGGAGGGACTAACGAGCCTATTTACGAATCAGAAGCCAGCATTCAGGATAGACAATGATACAAGCCAATGGCAAATATGGCTACTACACTACAACAAGTCTCGCAGAGCAGCGCATGTGCGCTGGCTGTGGGCTCAACCTAAATAGGGCACAGTGTAATATCTAGCTGAAAGCAAAACTGTATGCTCATAGTATTTATGGCGAGATATTTTCCTGCTGAAGTTTATTTATTGCACAGGATGTATAAACTTATTTTATTCAGGCCCATGACCATGGGTAGAGGAAGCCTGGTCACCTGAATGTAAAATGTTCAATTCAAAATTGCTAGTTTTGCTACAAAACGTGTGGACAGAAGTTAGTAATGTCGCTCATCCTTTTTGATTTTTATTTAAAAAAAGGTTTTAAAAAAAAGAAAGCAATTGTAGAGGTACCTGCTGAAAGCAGATCTTATTTAATTGCAGTAATGAACTGGACCCAGAAACAACTGCAGACGTTTACTTGCGTTCATCCAATTTTCAGGCCAAAACAATATTGCCCATAAACAAAGGTGCTATAAACTTTTCCACCAGGTTGTGTTTTAAAGAGGAGCTGGCATCCATAATTCTGTTTGCAAGGGCATCATTAACCTAGGTCAAGACACATTTAGGATGCCAATCGCTATCGCTCATGAGATCTTCTGTGGCTACTACAAAGATTGCTACAGGTTTTAGTCAAAATCCAGAGCAGTGTATTCAGTTATTAACAATGCGTATTATTTGCCACCGCAGACTAGCTCAACTTAGCAATGGGTCAATAAATGGCAAAAGAGGGTGGAAGGCGTAGCAGGACAAAAACTGCATGAAGAGGTGTTTCTTCAAGGCCTTCCTTAAAGTCATAACTGTGGGCAAAGTTTTGATGATAAAGGCTTCCATAGGTCAACAGCCAGGGCATGGAAGTGCTTACTTCTGCGCGTTGCTCTTTGAATGCTCAGGTCTGTAGAGCAGGTATTAAGGTGGGCAGGAGACATCTGTGGGATGTTTAGTCACAGTGTGGAGCACTCTAAGAGAGACATTTGCAGGTGAGACAGGGATCACTTATGGCCTATTTCACTGTTACCAGGACTCAGTAAAATTGAAAAGAAAATGGTGAACCAGCAATTATCCTCTTTTCTGGAATCCAACGAGTTACTCCGGAGATCGCAGAAAGGCTTTCGACCTGGACAGGGAACGGAAACTGCCCTTATAGCAGTTATGGAAGAAGCGAGGTGCATCTTGGATTCAGGAGGATCAGTGGCAGTGATCCTCCTGGATCTAAGAGCAGCCTTCGACACGGTTAACCACCGTATCCTAATTCAGCGCCTATCCAACATCGGAGTCTCAGGCACGGCATTGGCATGGTTAACTTCCTTCCTTGACAAACTGACTTATCAAGTTTGGGAAGGAAATGCATGTTCCAGTCTGTTCCCCCTCCAGTGTGGTGTGCCGCAGGGCTCTTCATTGAGCCCTACTCTTTTCAACGTGTACATGTCCCCACTGGAGGAGGTGGTTGCTCCATTTGGGATAAAAATAGTGAGTTATGCTGACGACACAACTTGTCGTCTCACTTGCCCAATCGGGCCAAAGTTCTGGAAACCTTCATTCATGCCTTGCGGAAATACATATGTGGATGAGTAAGTCCGCACTTAAATTAAATGGCTCAAAAACCGAGCTAATGCTTCTGGGGCATAAGATGACATCATTGCCTGATGCCATCTGGCCGGCCTGTATGGGAGACCCCCCGCTTCCAAAAAATGAAATCAAAAGTTTAGGAGTCTGGATTGATCAGGACCTTTCATTTAAAATTCAAGCCAAGAAAACTGCTGGCATCTGCTTTGGCTTGCTTCGTTCAGCCCTTAAGGTCCTTCCCCTTCATCCCTCTCCCTCAAAGAAACTTCTGATTCAGGGGCTGATTCTATCAAGGCTGGATTTCAGCAATGCCCTGTACCTGGGCACTCCAGAAGCGACGATCAACAAGTTACAATACATTCAGAACTCAGCAGCCAGGCTGCTGACAGGCACCCGAACAAGGGCATCAGCGAAACCAGTGCTCAGAATGCTGCACTGGCTGCCTATTCGCGAAATTATAAAGTTTAAAACCCTTTGCATTGCCCATAAATCGTTACAAGGCAAGGGGCCCCCTCTTTTGAAGAACCTCGTGCTCCCGTACAAAGCTAACAGGCCCCTTCGCTCAGATCACGACCGCTCAGCCAAAATTCATAGAGCAAAAAGGGCGCGTTCAGGTGGACGACGGTTCTCCATCAATGCAGCAACCCTGTGGAATTCTCTACCGCTGAAGCTTAGAGCCGAACCAAGCCTTCTTCGATTTCGGAAGCTCCTAAAAACCTTTGTTTCCTCAGGGCCCCTAATCTCACTTTCGGTTCTCAGTAGTGTGGGTTCTATAGCGCGGGGACGCTCCAGGGTAACCATGCGCTCTATAAATCCGCATCCAATCCAATCCAATCCAATCACTTCAATTCAGAGTTTCACCAGGAGCCACTGGTGGTGTCTTTAGGAGGGGCAACACCGCTCGGCCTTCGGCCAGCACTGAGTGTGCCAACTGTGTATCATTCCTCTTGGAATGCCATCCTTGAGGGAGTCCCTGGAGACCAACTCGGATTTTATACATTTGTTCTTGATAACTGCTGAGGGCCTTGTCGAAAAAGGGGAGATACAAAGAAGAGTTACCCAAGCTGAACGGCGGCTTCTTTGTCGCATTGATTGGTGTGTCGCTTTTGAGAACAGGAGGCATGGAGGCAGGTTGTCAACAAACTTGGAGCAAGGAACTGTGCTTAAATATGGTGGGGAACGTGGAAGATATTTGAAGGGAGATGTTATTAGGTCGTAGAGTCCCAGGTTGAAAAAAACCTTCGTAGCAAGCAGAGAGCAACAGGTTTCAAAACAGCTGCAAGAGTTTTGGTTCAAAGCAACAGATTAGGTCTACATGCACCTCCCAAAGGCACCACCCAGCATCCTAGTGCTTAATGTATGCACAAATAGGTGCCTGGACCCAAAGTTTTTCTTAGGGGGTCTTCTCGGGCACCGCTGGATGCCAAATACCAGAGCTGCATAGTTGCGATTCTACCTCGAGCCAATTTCTTTCACCACTCAACACTTACTCGTAATTGCACTTGTAGGAGTTATTTTTCATCCCTACTTTCTCCCTATGACAATCTTTTACAATCTTTCTCTTCCCACCTTATTTTTTTAAGCATCAGACTTTGACCTACAGTGAGTGGAACAAATGTAGCAAAAGCAAAAACAAGTGCCTATACCCCAAAATGAGTGCGAGGCTCACCAACAGCAACCACCGGCACATAGTGAACACTGCTGTAGGGCCTTGTCACATTTGCAAAGAATTCAAGAACTGATTCCTCCACCCAGTCAGGTTAAGATTTACACTACCCGGTTATACCTAGCCCTCCTCTCAGCTTCCTCTCAGATGCTTGTACATCCTTTAAATCCCATATCAATGTACTTAAGACAAGCTGCTGCTCTTCTGATCGCTCAACAGTGGTATCCGGGCCAAACACCAGTAGCCCGAATCCTGTGAGGATAACACACCACCCAGAATCTTACTTACTGAAGTGACAGCAATGATGGGTGCCTTCCATCAGATGCCAGTACTCTCAGCACCTCAACATTCCTGCACACCGGAGTCTGTTCTGCCCTCAACGGCAATGTAAGACTCAAGCAGATATGAATGACTCAATCATCATTTTGGGTTTGTTTCCTCGTACTGCAAGGTACTAATGGCATGGTGACCAGGCGCCCTGGATTTTCCAGGACAATTCAGTTTGTTTTCCACTATCAGGTCAAGCCAGGCAAATTTCATTAAATGTAGGTTCTGTTCCAATTGTCAGGGAGAGTTGGCTGAACACAGAGCGATACCGAAGGGGATGATGGACGGAGTGTTTGAGCAAATCAAACACTCACCCCCAGTCAACTGATCTCGGTTTAATCCATCACCATTCTTTAGCTCACTCCACCACCCCAGTTCAGACATGGCCATATGCAAATAAACAATGAACACAGAGGGCAAATTTCATGTGTTCCACAGTCAAATAGTTAACACACGAGATTGGTGCGCAAAAGGTGCATTGTCACGTTGTGTGTTTTCTATGTAGCAGAGTGCCGTCAAAAAAAAGGAAAGAAAAGATAGTCCTACTTCAATGTTTTTGGAATGTTCCAGTTTTTGGTTTCCAAAATCTGATCATGGTATCCAATTGATCTTCTATGGTGCAAAAGCTGAAGAATGGCACTGCTTACTGCCTACAACGCTTTCAAGGACTACACATTAGCTACTAATTGAGGGGGGAGGGGGGGAATCTGAAGTGTTCCTTTTCCACCCTTAATAGATTGGGTTAGGTAGTTTAAACGTGGGTTTCCATAAGAAGCACCGAATTTAGTTTCTGCTTATTCCCTGGCACAATGTGTGATCTTGGACACAGCACTGCTCTTTCGCAGCGGCCTGCTTTAGGAATAAACTCAGAAGCGGGTTTTGTCCACATGAAGCCCTTGAGAAGCTAAGTATCAGCCAACCCAGCATGAATCTATTTCACCCCCAGTAATTTGCCGAAAAGCCGCATCCACATGTCTCGATAGCACTCGGGTTTTCACTGCCCTCGCAGCTGCAGGCCTGTTGCAAACCTCAGGGCTTCCCATCCCCTGAAGTGTCCAGAAACCGAGCTCTGCTGGAACCGCAGCTACATCTGCCTTGAATGCAACTCCAAACCCACCGACCTTCATGCCAGGGGCCCAAAAACCCAATGCAATTTTCCGACTCAACCTATTATTTGGTTTAAGAGCTACAAAACGCTCCCAAATTCCACAGCAAAACTTATTTTTAGAATGAAAATACATTTCCAGTGGTTGGAGTATCGAGGACTAAAGGGGAGGGGTAAAGCAAAAACATTACATATTACTGAGACCCCGTCAGTAGGTAAAGAACAGAACCCCAGGGAAAGGCACCCGTACGACTGTCGACAGCACTATCAGGACTACAAATGACAGAAATGGAAACAGATGTGACGTAATCTTAGTATGGAAATATTAACGAGGATTTTTAAAGAAAGTAGCTGACGCAGTCATACGGAGCTTTACACGAATTCGTTATTTAAATAAAAAATGTAATAAAAAAAAAGAATTGTATCAGTATGTGGTGTTTTTTTTACCCACGAAGTGGTCCTTTGGCGCGTCGGGTGAAGAGGCCATGATTAAGGGACTGATTTAGAAAGCCCTGCATTGTCAACTCAAACGGCAAAGCACAAATATACTACCAGGCAGCCTGGGAAGGACAGGGACCGAGCGGTCCCATCTCTGAGCGCCTGCGGCGGCGCCCCGCCGAGATGCGAACGGGAACATTCTGGCGGTTTTTATACAGTTCCCGGAAAAAACGGAGACGACAGCTGCGCTTGGCACGCGGCCGCTGGAGTGCTTTTAAGAATGAGCAAATGTGAAGTACCCAAGGAAGAAAGCACAGAGAAAAACACGTCAGAATAGGCCACTTTAACTCATCTATGCAGCCACCTTGCTAACAAAGACACCTCACATTTTCCCCACAGGTAAACATGAACTGTTTAGAAGTCTACCCTGACAGTGGCACACCTGAGTAGTTTGTTTTTCGTGAAAAAACTGCCTAATCGACTTACCCCCTGCAGCTACTCCACTGGCATTAAGGGAGGGCGTGGGGCATATTTGCCTTCTCAGCAGTGGGAGGTGCCCATTAACGGTTGTTAATAATGAAAAGAGCATACAAGCTAGCCTGGTCGAGAGTTGGCTTTTGATGAAATTGCACGATGTCGTCAGACATGTCACACAGCCACGCTAAACAGCGTCAGGTTACTTCACAGCAGAACACGAATGTTCTCCTGCACAGTTTGAGACCCCTCCTCCCTTGTCCACATTGAATCTCCTGGTTCCAATCTCACTCCTTTTAATATCTGACCCACAGCACCATCCTGCATGGTACGGTCACCTGTGTGCGCTAAGTTCAGGCTACACCCTCAGCAAACACCTCCAGAGGGGGTCTGGGAATCTGGTGCACTCCATGATCCCTCCCCCACAAGGCACCTTTTCAGACAGAGAGCGCGCCACGGAGGGTTCCCATGATCCACGCCCAAGCTCTACCTCAGAGGACTGTTGAATTATATTCCAACTGCACAATCCGCAGCATCTTCCATCCCTGGTGATTGTCAAGATCAAACTTTTCAGCCATCAAACATGCAGTCAAAAATAATCACATACCCTGCTTCTTACAGTTTACAGCTCTCACTGATATCCTGCTAGCAGGTTAGAGCACCACCCTGAAGAACCACAAGGCTGTGGTGATGGTAAAATGGCGACTGATCCAACAGTCCCAAAAACCTGCAAAGAACTAGAGGGCCCACCTTAGGAGCCCTTTGAATTCTTATAATATAATAATAATCCACATTTGTAAAGCGCGAACAATCACCCGTAAGGGTCTCTAGGAGATGGGGGCTGTCGGGAAGATTAAGGAAGCTATTGCCCAGAGTCACATGGTGCTGGGCTAATCTGCCACCGGCGATCGAACCGTGATCCCCAGATTCCAGCGTCAGTCGCCCTGGCCTTGGCGCCACACCGCTCTCCTTCTTCGTTCTGCAATGCAGAATTTCACCATGATTTCTTGTAGTCACTAGGACATGGTCCAATTCACAATATATACAGTGAAGCACAATTTCCACCAACATTACTCAACTTATTGGCAATGACCTTTCCAGCCTCCATGCCCATGTTGTAGTATACCAGATGGGTAATCTGGACTGGACTATCAATCATGTAGGAAAGGCAATAGATTTCCTTTTAGGTCTCTTCCACAGGTACTATGCTTTGGCATACCCCAATCGGTCTACTACCCTCAGGTGTGTCGTCAGTCATCATAGCTTATATTAGTTGAAACATCAGCCACTGTCCCTGATGTAAGAGGAAACGCCAGATGAATGAGAGCCCTCAATAACAAATGGTTATTCAGAAAGCTCTACCTCATGAACAGTGAGGCTGGAACCTTGCCTTCTTGCTGACCACCAAGCATGCTTTTCTGATACCTGCAGCTACAAAGTTGCAATCTTGGAGAAAAAAAGTCCTCGTTTCAGACACTAATTGGTAATACATGACCCATTTAAAATATCCCTCTGGATTGGTCAGGAAACCTCCCCTTGTGCCACCCCTACAATCTGATCTTGATTGACATAATCCTCTCACTTCATGCCAAGTCCAACCATTCATATGCGCCACAGCAGGACTGAATGAATGACGCACCAGCCCATACATAGCCTTTGGCAATTTTTCACCAGTATTAGAAGGCAATTTCATTAATATGATCAACAACCTCAAACCTTCCTAATCACCAACAGACCTCTCCAATGCAAAAATAATCAACCATCTCCAGACCCCAATTAGGACACTTGTCACATGGTTTACCCATGCGTTGCCAGTTTCTGAGATGGTTGCTGTGAAACGTAAGTATGCATCAATACCCATTAGTGAAAATCCCAGCTATCAAGAGACAAAATGAAGGTTATCAACCAAATCCCTGCCCAATTCGAGATCAATCACTTCCTCAGTAACTCTGGCATGCTTCGGTTTATCTAGAGCAGGGTTCTCCAGTGTCGGTCCTGGAGAGCCGGATCCATGGCAGTTTCTTAAGATGACTACATTTATCTGAATGTGGAATGCTAAAAGTTTGGCGTGGATCGGGCCCTCCAGGACCGACACTGGAGAACCCTGCTCTGGAGGCAATGCAAATAACCATTAGCAAAGAAATTCTCACCACCTGTTATTTGGGGCAAGCATTGTATTAACTGATTCTTCTCAGCTCTTGTACAGTGTCCAACATGGTGGGTACTATTCTCAGGTGACTGGAATGAGGAGTGGCCTGAAGCACGTGAAACTGTTCCATCCAGAATCTTGGTAATGTTACCAGAGCCGTAGGGTTTAAATTGTCTTTGTTCTCTTCCTCATCTACATAGATTCATTCACAGCCAACCACAGCATAGGTTAACATGTCTATACGGAGGATACAGATGTCCATCTTGGGACACCGCAGGATATGGTAAATTACTGGAGTGTAATAGAATGATTCACCCATGCTCAATGGATCAGCTTCAACTGCCTCTGCCTCAATGAAGCTAAGTCCATGACCATGCAGGTTGGATCATGGAATGCCACAGTACTTCTTCTGACCTTTTCGATCCCTTCAGATCTTTCACACATAATTTGCAGCATCACCTCCAGCTTCACTGCAAAATTAGTTGGGGGGTTGGGGGGGACACGGGGGACGAAATTACAAATTAATTGTAAAATTTGATAGTTATTGTTTTCCAAGATTCATGAAATTTGTGACTTTTTGCTAAAAATTGGGTGGACAAAGGAGAAATTTCCCAATTTTGCATACATATACAGTTCAGCTACTTTACTCCTATCCGGTTGGACACAATACTGGAGGTTTTACCGCCGCCATAGTAGAGCACACCAGTTACTTTACTTGAATATTTTTATATTCTTCCTCCATATTAATCAAGCGTTAATCTCCCTTTCCAAAAGTAAGCTGCCACGGTCTGATACACTGGCATAATGGGTGATAACATCCATTTACCTGCAATGGTAGGGCGACTGACTGCCCAGTAGTTGCCCTCTCTTAAAAGTGGTAATATTGTCCATTTAATAGCAGTTTGACAATGAAGTGCTACTGCTGACCTTTCTTAAAACACTGCTGCCCTACCGAAAACTAGTTAGAGTTTCGCCTTAAATTCCCCGTAACATGCCCAGTCATCCCAATGAAGAGAACCGATCCGTTGCCAATTAGTAGGCCTGCAAAAAGGGCTGATCTGGCCTTTTACTGAAGTGAAGTCATGTGCCGAGAGCAGTGGATGCTGGACTATTGACTTGACTGTTAACCAGCAGAGAAATGGATATACAACTCTATAGTCTTGACTTGTAGGTACTTTCAATATTAAAAAAAGGAGAAGAAATGCAGGGAAACTTGGTTATAGAAAACACCACCTTTGTGGAAAAAACCCACTTCTTAATATTTAAATATGCTGCTGCAAATGAATGTACAAACGAGCAGAACAGTTAGTAAAACAGAAGCAACAGATTATGGGGAAGGATTCGTCTGTATGTGCTGTGCTAACTCCAAGCCCATGCGGCGTCTGCGTGTAAGGGTATGTGAGCTCATGCAGCCAGCTGAACGGCTTCCACTGTGCAGCCCCCTGTGCACGCTTATATTTAGAACACTGCCTTTTGTGTGGTTAAAGGATGTGTATTTTATAGGAACAATTTTAATACGTTTCATATGGTCGTCGGGAGTTCCAGTCGAAGCTGCTTTGCTTAAAAGAACAGATTTGACAGAGAAAGCCTACCAGGAACAAAAAAAAAACCAAATCATTCCTGCAGATTCTATTTCAGCCGGGGCGTTCTAGCCCACAGCCCACATTACCACCTGGTGTTGGTGGTGGCACCATGCCACTTGCTCAAAGCCCTCCTGCCTGACCAGCACTAGCTGTGCATACAGTGCAGACTCGAAAACCTACTCGTAAAATTCCCTGAATTACTTTCTTGTTGAACTTCATTCCTCAGACATAACAAGCATTTGCAATGCAAAAGGTCTCCTATTTACGAGAGGTTGAGCTATTGGCAATGCAATAGCTTAAACTCTCGCAAACGCAAGACCTATTGCATTGCAAATTACTAGCGCCCATGTGGGTCTTTCACATTTGTGGAGGCCGAACCTCTTTCTTTAGGCAAGCCTAAAGAAAGGTGCACGGCCGACATTAAAGTGAAACTGCAGCAAGGGGACAAAAAAAAAAAGCATCCGTTTGTCAAGTTGACAAACAGATTTTTTTGTTGTAAAAAGCACCCATGCCACGCCTTCACTTTAATAGCGGCCATGCACCTTTCTTTAGACACGGCTTGTCTAAAGAAAAGGGCACAGCCTCCATGAATGTGAAAGCGCTGCATGGGCGCTAGTAAACGAAAAAAAAAAAAAAAGAATGCACAGCCGCTTTACTTAAAGCGGACCACGCTTATAAAAGAAAGAAACGCTGCCGCTATAGTTAAAGCAGACGGCCATTAGTAAAGAAAATAAAAGCGTGCTGCGATGTAGTGGGTGGTACAGTGGCAAATCATTAAACAAAATAGTGCTCACAGCCAAGATAAAGCAGACCATGTAACACGACAAGTAAAAGGTCCAGACGTTATGGGAGGTAACAAATGCAGACAAGGCGGTACCAAGGAGGAACTAACCAGCCTAATAACGACTCGAAAGTCAGTGTTTATGAAGGACAATCAGCCAAACAAAAAATATGGGCGGAGAGTGGGCGGGGCTTTTAAGCCATACTCCAATACTTAATGCCTCGCAGCAGCTCATGGGCTGCCCAGGCTAGACCAAAAAATGGAGTCTGTCATTGAATTTCCTAATAGCACTTGTGCAAAAGTCAAGAAAAGCATGGAGTAAATTGCCACTAGCGGGAGGGCTGCACCTCTACGTATGGGCCAGTATACTTCTGACTGAACACAATCCAGACCGTGGACATTCTTGGCACTTGCACTGCCGAAAAGAGCCATACGATAGGGGGCACAGACAAAAGGAGTGCAATGGGGTCTGCTACATTCAGACTATGTATAGAGTAAGTAATTAGTCAGTTCATACCAGACTAAACAAAGTTAATGTCCTGCTCTCTGACAATCAAACAAACACCAATTATCTGCCCAACCTACCCTGACTCCAAGTATAGGTCAGAAGTGCACTTTGCATGTAGAAGCAGCAGGCGATATTTGAACCAGCAAGACAAAGTAGAGGTACCTTCTTTTGGAGGTATGTGGTTGAAAAATAAGGAAAGAATGAGAGTAATGATTGGGTAGAATGTGGATGAAAGTTAACTGACTTTGGGTGGAAGAGTGCTTTAAGAAAAATTAGTGCGTGTATGGAGAGAAGATTGTTCTTTACTGTTTGATAATTAATTTCATGACCTTATAGAAATGACTTTGGCTATGAATAAACTTTGATTAATTGGGACGGAAATAGAGGTCCTGTGGTGACATTGTTTAATGTCAATGTCCTGTTGAGGAGAGGTGAATTATCTATCAGTACTGGCATTCTGTTGTTTATTATTGATTAGGGGCTCAGCCTTACTGATCCGAGTCCAAACTCTTCCTTGTTTGTTTGTTCCATGGCCTAGGATCCTCAGGAGCGAGCATTGATGATATTGGTTTCCAATTATCGCGTTCATTGGAAACAGAGGGCACAATGGCGGTCAGCGCTGGTCGTGCTGAGTTTTCGCCTGCAGTGGTGGGCAGAAGCGCGTGCACCACTCCCGGACTTGTTATAGTCTTCTTAGATGTAGCAGTTACATGCACTGGATTCAGATTCAGTTCGCAAGCAAGAGGTTGTCACTTGGCACTGCAGCTCTCAAGCAGTTCTGGCTCCGCCCCTTTACTGTCACCCGCCTCTGACACCTCAGAGGCCACCCGCCTCCTTCTTGCCCTAGGACTTGTTTGGGGTCGTTGCCCGCACGTATTCCCGGGAGCGTAGCTCTACTCCACGCGGGAGGGATCGGCACCACTTGGCTGGAGTGCGCCTCTCCCTTTAACCTGCCAGGCCTGAGGAAATGAGACGCTTTATGCGGCTGACGATGCTCTGCTTGCTCGGCGGACTCCGCTCACTTCTTTACGCCGCACTCTGCCGACTCGCAGGTTCCGGGCATGCAGCAGCGGCAAGCGGACATTTTAAACACGACTGGATGCTCCAGAGGGCGTGTGTAGACGGAAATGTAAAGCGCGGACATGGTGATGCAGGGCTCGAGACCAATCACGGAGACCATCATAGGCGAAGGTAAATGCCGCCGCAGAGCAGCGTCTAACACCCTCTCTGCTGTCAGCAGCTCGGACAGCAGACATTTTTAAATATTACGCTGTGCATCAGGGTGGGGGGAAAGGTGACTGCTGTGCGGCTCCATTGTAAATCCTGGCAAACCTGTCCCTGTTCTATTGGAAAGTGTTTCTCAAAGCATGTGACATGGTGCCAGTATTAAAGATGGCTAACGCCTGATGCTAATGTGACGGGAGGCAATTAAAAGCGCATTTTAAACCGTAGACACATTTGAGGGAAATAGATAATCGTTATTACAGACGTCTAGAAACCAGAACGTTGATGATCAAAGACTCTGTGATATATTATTCGTTTCGCCACAGACCGACCTCTTGTCTCCAAATACCTCCGGTTCGCTGCCTCTCTTTGTATACTCAGGTTATGCATCTCTTTATCCATGAGACTCCAGTGTTCCTCCAGTCTCTCTCCCCCTCTCTCTCGCTTTCTGTCCAAGACGCGATCAAGCTCTGTGACCCAACTTGTCCACCACCCACTGTCTCTCTTGCCGTTTCCCCATCCCCCCCTCTCTGTGTGTGCGCCCCTCTGTTTCCTCTTTGATTGTGTCCCTCTTCTCTCCCATTGTCCTCATTTCAGTAGCACCCCCCCCCCATTCTCTGACTTGCATTTCTCCGACTGGTCCTTTGCCTTGTGGTCTGTCTGTGACCCATAATCACAGCGTTTCTGCATTTTCTCACTATGGCTATCATCTCGTCAAAACACACACACACTTTTATTGTGAACTCTCTTTCTCCCTTCAGCTCAATGTCTTTACCCTTCATGCTCTCTCTTTCCTGTACTTGTGCGACCTTTCTCCCGCTCCCTCACACTCCCTCTTTCGTAACAAAAATGCTTAACACTTTTTATTATAACTTTTCAACATGATGCACACAATGCTCTACAACATAGCCAAAAGTTCTGGCTAAACACATAACGTCCCTAAGGCGAGACCTATTGGCTATGCCAATGCTTGCTTTGATCAGCTGTGCTATGTGATGGTTCTTTATCCTCTTTTTGTACTACTTTCATCCACCAAGTCCCAATTCCTTCCATTCCTGGAAAGAAGTGCCAGGCCAGTTTTGCAAAAGCACCACAATGCTGAAAGAACACACTGGCTGCAGCAGCAGAAGAGCTGACCAGAGCACCTTAGCTTTCTGTATGTTGATTACCTCCACTAGCAACATGTAAAAAAGCCCACCAACTGTGCGGCCCCCTTGGGTGCAGCAGAAGTAGTTACCAGAGCGCAATTGTTTTTCACAGTTTGACAATGGGTAACCAAGATGCAAGTAGCCTGCAGCAGTTGCCTGGCTCTCTTTTGCTAAACCTACTGAGCTCAACATAAAAACTTACGAGGGAGAGGGGTGAAAAGCAGAGGGAAGCACACCAAAGCTCTGTTCATTTTTTGGCCTGAGCGTACTAGAGGACTTCGGTTTAAGCCAGAGCCAGCCAGGATCGGGCATTTAGTGGCTCGTCTACTTCTAGAGATGGGTCATACACTTCAAAGTTGTTCGGTACAGCCCCCCCAATACGTCCAGCCCAGGGTCCCCAAAACCCTTAAAATGACCTGGATTCCAATGCACTGTACACATCCATACACAGGCATGCATTCGCAGAGGAGACATTTTTAGGCATCAGGGTCATCAGTTGTAAAAGAAAATTAAGAAAAACTTTGTGCAATTTATACTTTTGCTAGTAAGGAGGTGCAAAGTGGTTAAGCCCTAAAGCTCCCAAATTGGAAGACTGAATTACAGATGTCAGAGCATGGACGCCAGCGAAAGACATATGAATATAAAGGACGAGGATGGATGAAAAGCTTCAAAAGATCTAGAGATCTGAAATGAACAGTCTACTGTTCTAATATGCTGACCTCACACCAGCCGACCATGATCAGGAATGGCAGGGCCTCTCTGCAGCTTTGTATGCTTCTACTTGTAGCATGTGCAGAATAACGCTGTGTATTAAATAATTCACATTTATAGATATACCCACTTGACTAGATTTTGATATACTGACACTAAAGTTAGGCACTGTAATTTATTGATGTACATGTGAAAAGCAATATTATATATATATATATATACACACACACACACACATATATATATATATATATATATATATATATATATATATATATATACACATATACATATATACGTTTGCACTGATAGTTGGGGGTAGGGGTGCTTAGGAAATAGAATAAATGCAAACATTTCGTTTCTGTCAAGGTGGGTGGCCAGAAGAAAAAGGCCACCATCGGGGAAAATTCTACTCGAATGAAATGGCATTTATTTGAATGAAAACCATGGCATGAAGACTAATACTACAGGAAGGTAACAGTGTGGTAATTTGAACGAACGCATATAACCATTTCCCTATGGTTCTTCTCAAAAACTGGAGACAAATTGTATATGAAGTAAAATCGAATAAAATGTGTTCCTAATGTTTTGCTTAAGAGAGGAGCCAAGCACGCTGTGTGGTTCAGACGCTCAGAAGTTCCTTTCATCCCACAAATCTTTGTATACACTGACTCGGGGGGCCGCCAGACAGCGGGCCACAGCAGAGCCGCACAACGCAGGTTTTGTTGCAGAGTTAAAATGGATTACATGGCACGCACCGATTGGTCAGGGCGGGGCACTTCATTTCCTGGATCCCTGGGATTCTTAACACGGCTACCTACAGTTTTGGCAGCCATGACAAAAGAAGAAAATTTCGACTGAAAAAGTCTGAGGAAAACAGTTAAATGCAAAATGGGTGTTGCTGGCTTTCGATTTGCCTTCCCAGAAGACGAAGAGGTTTCGGTTTATAAGGAAATAAAAAATCTCTGGAGGGAGCTGCACACTTTACACGTTATCAGTAGTGCTCGTAAACACCAACATCAGAGTGACAGGATAAACCAGGTCAGCTGCAGCTTCTACTGGTAAACATTTCCAGATCACCTTCTTCTGACGAACAGTGTGTTTCTGGGGTGGTCAAGGAGCAGACTGGATCAAACTCCGTTGCATACATTTTTCTGTATTTTTTTAAATATAGTTGTGACGTAGAAGCTAGAGGATTCTCCTATAACTTTGTAGAATATGGCAATAATCATCGGTGACCCCCTGAAACTCGCAGCAGGAACACAAGGCGGTAGCTTTGACGCAGACAACTGTCACTTGAATAAACTCAGTACTGATCAGGCTGTGGCTCATTAATGACAAGCAAACATAATGTATGTAGCTTTGCCTGCCAAGCAGTGCAGAAACTAACACCTGTCTAGATATGTCCTGATGAGGCCTTGAATTAAGTGGCCGAAACTTGTCAACCTTACTTAAGAAGAGTTTGGAAAAAAGAAAAAGGCTCCAAAGTTAGTACACTCACTAAGAGAAACTAAGAAAAGGAGGGTCTCTTTCTTTGCTTTCTCCCTACTGGACTGCATCGAACCGCCGCCAGGTGCATTATAAGCAACGTACTTGGACCAACACTTACCTGGTTTTGAAAAACAAAAGACAAGGAGTGTGTTAAAAATCCTCACAAAACGAGATTGATAAATCCACTCAGAAAAACAAATGCATTAGAATCTGCTTCATCATCCATTTTAATTTTTAACTGTTGTTTTGTGTTTTTCACACTTAGATGTTGGCTTTTTGTGACCTCCTAAAGTATGTTTGTACTCCTGCCCTGCGAGATCTGTCTGGGGTACTTGAAAGAAAATGCTCCAAAAACAAACATATACATAGGAAACATGTTTTCCAATGACAAGTAAGACTATATCATTGTCGAGAAAGGATGCAGACATGACTCCTCTCTATAGAAAAACATTCTTATAAAATAGTGTAGCCCGCTTCAAAGCACAACCAATTTTTACAGATCTAACAGCCAATGGCAACTAAGCCCATTTGGACTCATTCCAGTGAGATTCACCTTTCCTCTTCTATGAAGCTTTATATATACAATGGTTTCTCTTCTCTGAATGTTTTGCAGTGCAGTAGCAGAGTTTGTGTGGCAACTATATAATGAACTATTATAATCCACCAAATCCTTTCCAATGCAGGGACATCAGCTTGCCCGGACTAGCTACCCAATGGACCATGCCCATGATCCTCTAGGAGTGAGAAGAGCTCAAAAGTATTTCATTGACAAACATACCGTACCCATTTTGGCATGCGTGATACATAAATATGAAATAGAGTTTACTGCACAGACAGCTTCAGCTGTATCTGAAAATGTGTAAGAAGCTGTATGAGCCAAGTATTACCAATCACAAAGCTCTAGCACATATTTGCCCCCAAGGTATAACCCTTGATGCACCATGGTCAATCTGTTCACCACGTTTGGATCCAATTTTGTTTTGGCATTTCACTCCGCTTCAGACCATCATGGCACTCTGCAGCATGGTGGCACTGTAGAAGCCAACTTACCAATCAAACGTTTAGTAATACTAGTTCCAGTATATGGTCCCTGCAACCAATTTCAGCCTTATTTGCACACTAGGAGGTACTTTTTTGCTGTGTCCAGATACAGCACCTCCTTCCAGTCTCAGTCTTGTTGCCAAATTTCATTCTTTCCAATCGCGGCATAGGTCACCTCCATTCTCACACGCACCCCTTCCCGTCCTTCCCACACCATGCCCTAATTTGCATACGGCTGCTCCATTCAAGAGTTGGCCACATGACCTTCTCTCCTCCATCAGTCCCTGTGCTCTATGAGCACTTCCTATCGCTCTCCATGCACATCAGGTGATAACCTTCCTTCCTAGCACACTTCCTCCTATTTGATTCATGCCGTTCTAGCAAACGTACTTCCACATTCAATTCATTTTGTTTCCATAAAACCATCTTCCCATACATCATGATATTTGCACGATTCCTCTCACAATCCATGTTGTTTCTATACTTACTGCCTCTATACTGCCACGACCTCTTTGCCACTTGTGTTTGAATGTATACATCTGCAATGACGGAATGGCTGGGCATGTATGGTACCAGGTATAAAATGTTTGCTTTAGCGTTCAATTAACCAAAGGCAGGAGGGAAAAGGATTGGTAATGTCATACAGATTTACACACACACACACACACACATACATACATACCCAGATAGGACGCTAAGTTTGGGGAGGAGAGTGGCTTGGGCTTCTGCAGTAAGTTGAACGTTTGTGGAAGTGAAGTTGGGTTCTCAAAGTGTAGCCTCCATGGTCAAGAGGTGGGACGCTGGTTTGCCTGCCAACTCAAATGGCGCCTCGGAGATGCACAGAGGCAGAGCCATATTCACAAACTGCATTTTGTAGTGCATTTAGTAGTACTCCAATAGTACAACTCAAGCACTACAAAACGCTATTCACTTACCGACGTGTTGAGGTCTCCGCTCTCCTATCTTTTAAGCACAGAGAGCTCTGTCCTGACTACAGAGATCTCCACACACAAGCCTACGTTTTAGCGGTTAATGTGGGAGGGGTGGGGATGTGGCTGGAAAATGGGGACTACTTGCTACAAAATAAGAGAGGCTAAGGGAGGAGGAAGGAAGGCTTTAGCTAGAGTTAAGAAGGGGTTTAGCGATGGACATGCACCCACCCACAAAAGACCAACGGCATTGCTATTCACAAACTGTACTTCTGTAGTTACTACAGCCAAAAAGAACCCAAAACAGTTGAAATGTACTTGAGCTCAGACCTGGAATAAGTCAAGAGATGGCCAAGCACCAGTACTTCAACATCGTCCCGCAGAGAAGAATGGAGGCAGGGATTTAAAATAGAACCCTATGCAACATTATGTTAAAATATCTGCATTTACTTTGTTTTCAATAAATTTAATGTGTGAAAAATACCTCCAAATAAATATTTTAAAATATTTGAATAACTTGAATTGAAACATAAATGTAACTATATTTTAAACAATTAAAACAATGTACATGAATTCTTTACATAAATTATAGTAACTTTTCATACATGAAAAATAAATATTTTACTTTGTGTGCGTTTTTTTAATAAATACCTGTTGACAATTTTAGTTAAAAATATTTCATTTATCGTGGGATCCCCAATTAGTGACTCATTGGAACATGTTCTGTTGGGTATCCAGCCACACGGGGATAGATCCATCATGTGGCAATGCCTGGGTGCCGCGAAGATGGCTTAGGCCGCAGCTTGGAAGAAACCCGAGGCCCCTGCGCTCATTCAGTGGCATGCCCACCTGTGGCGCGTATTGGCCCTAGAACACCTATCGGACATAGCGGATGACTCTTGCAAGGGCTTCGATTATGTTTGGAGCTCCCTGGTCAGTTACTTTCAGGGGGACTTCCCCCGTTTGCCTGCAGTCCCAGATTACGAGCTTTACACCTCTTCCTGATTTAGCCAAGGCCCTTCTCTCTAGGTTAAGACCTATTGCCCCGCCTACATTTCCCCCTGTGCTGGTCACAGGGGGTTCACGCTCAAGTATGGCTTCCCTCGCTCCCCCCCCCCTTTCAGATCATTGCATTGCCTCACGTACCTCCCTGGGTAAGGTTGTTGCTGGTTCCTTTTTCTTCACGGTTGTGATTCTCATTTTTATTTTTTCTGCCTTAGGTTGCTGATTACAGGTAACCTTACTGACCCATTTGGGGTTTAGTTGTTCTTCCACCAAAAGCGTCCAGAAGCTACGTAGGGGGGTTGTGCTTATGCTACAGATTAGATGTTGGGATTACCCACCATGTTAGCGCAAAAACTCCTCTTGGAGTTGAACTACAGGAGCCGTTCACTGTGTAATGTGAAACTGTGTGACAATTAAGGAGTTATCATAACAATATTTGAACTCTAACGTTTAATAAACTTTTCCCTACATCTTCCCATACAGAGAGCTGCACCCTGGCAGCACAGATCTTAGACTATGTGTGAAAAGTTACTCTTAGCAAATTTGCACTTGTTAATTAGGCATTACACCCACTGAATTCAGTGGGTAGAGGAGCAAGTTTGCAGTAAATTTACATTCATAAATGATGAAACGTAGAATATTTACTATGAAGTGTAATAGTAAACTTACAGGAGTAGATCTACTCACATGTAAGAATAATTTTGTGAATAGGGCCGAAAGTTTAGTCACACATCATACGGTGGAGATCCACTATCACACAGTGTGCTGGAAACCCTTGCACAGCCTAGGTTCGCTCAGAAGTGAACGATCTGCATAAGTGGGCTAAATTTACATTTTCCGCAGGAGAGGTGACTGCAGAGGACTTCCTTCTTGCTGTGGGGAGGGTAGGTGTAGATGTTTGGGCAGAGACTCCAAAGCCCCACTTTGTATGGCCTTACCCTGTCCCCATCTCCCTCTACAATCACAAGCGAAAACGTATTCTATGTTTGGCAGGTCTACTTCCTGCTCCAATAAACCAGGCTACACATTCTCCCTCTCCAAGTCCATGACATAAATACAAGCTTCCTTCTCAAAAATATGCCAATTGCAGATTTGTTCAATTTCTCTCATTAATAAAAGCCCCCCAATCAATCCCTGCCATGTTGCCCCTTTCATGCCCCTCTAAATCTCTCATCTTTTTCAACACTCATTATTCATTCACTGCTGGAATTTCAGTATGCATGCCTAGTTGTTCCATGGACCTACCAGGAGCACTACTGAGAGAATACAGATACATATTGCATGTGTTTATTGTGTTGTATTGTATTAGAAGTGCTTTACACGCGACGTACAAGGCCTCAAGTGCTTTTTGGATAGTTTAGTAAGTATGGTTTACACCATTTGCAGGGTGTTGACTTGCTGATCAATATTTTCACCTCTTGTCCCTGTAAATGTAACAACAGCACAGCATCCTATATGGAGAATAACATTCCAATCATGTTGCTTGATATTAGTGGCTTCAGGGCATATTGCGGTATTAGGGGGCGGGCAAGCTTTAAGACTTCCTGCAAAATACTACAGCCTGGTGTGTTTGCCACCACTGTTCTTTGTTGGTACCTCACAGTCAAGACAATCTAGAGACATCTTAACACCGAACTAGCCTGAAGAACCCATATTCTAGTTTACCCAATGGCACCCATGGGTCTAAAGGAATGCATCAGGATCAATGCTACTTCCACGCCCCATTCCGTCCTGAGAGTAGATGTTACTGAGTAGTAGCACACAGCTGTCGACCCTCAGGTTATTCACGTGGGGAGTAGCTTGTTTTCCTGTTTGGAGACTGGGTTGTGGGCCAAAGTTATCTTTTTTATGTTATCTCAGCAATATTTATGTTAGACATTCAAGACTACAGCCGGAAGTGAAATGTGCGGTTTTAAGGTTTGTGTTGTTTAAATGTTAAGAGGGAAGTAAAGTAAGCCATTTTCACACGGTTGGAAGCTTGGGCTGCTCTTTGTGTGTTTAGGTTGCCTTGGCCGCCACAATATTGTTCTGTCCCACTTTCAGAAGAACTAGAGAGGACGAAGGATCTTCATATACCATCTCTCCATCCACCGAAAGAAGAAAGGTCCTCTAAATCTTGTTCAAATATGAGTGAGTATAAATAGGTATGCCCCTGGATTTGCCAATTAATTCCACCGCTACATATCTTGGTGTAACTCTATCATCTAAAATAGATGACATTGTTGGTTTAAATTTGGACCCCTTACTTATATCTACTAATAGGACTTTGGAAAGGATAAACAATCTACATTTATCTTTATTTGGACGGACTAATGTCATTAAAATGCTAATCTTCCCCAAGTTTCTTTATTTTTTTCGTACTATCCCTCTATTTTTTAGTATGTCCCTTTTTAATAAAATAGACAGGATGCTGTCTAGATTCTTATGGGGGTATCGTCGGTCAAGAAGAGCTATCAAGTGGTGTACACTCTCGCAAGAGCGCGCTGGGTTAGGATTCCCGAACTTTAGGTTATACTATTGGGCCATTACCCTTAAAACTATTAAAGTTTTGCTATTTCATGACCATGTCAATGAAATCAGTAAGGCACCTTCCATTTTTGAAATGCTCATGGGTGATTATGTCCGCCAATCACTATTAATATTTACGGAGCCGAGCTATTATAAAAAAACAAAATTTAAGATTTTGTTCTCTGCTTTTTTGGTTTGGAAACAGATGAATAAAGTTTTGCGGATTATCCCTAAATATAATTTCTATACACCAATACGCTGTAACATCTCAATACCAGGTATGTCTCAAAATATTCCTACCTCTGGATTTTGTCTGGGATCGATTCAACTAATTGGGCAATTGTACTCAGCTGGGACCTTAATGTCTTTCGCTGAACTCCTAAATATATTTGGTCTTTCTAGACATGACTTCTTTAAGTACTTACAAATTCGGAGTTTCTTGGATAGGAAAAATTTGCTCTATAGTGATGCAATGGAGCCTAACGAAGTTTTGGAGAGTGTTAGGAAGGATGCCCGTATTGGTACCATCTATCAGCTGATGTTAAATGGGCTATCTGATGACCTGGATCAACAAGCCCAGAAGTGGGAGAGGAAATTGTCTATAGTAGGGATTGATCTGGCAAGGGCGTTTGAGTTTAGTAATACAGTACTAATTAACAGCTCTCTCAAAAGTCAACACTATATGGCCTCCCTGGATCTGTATTATACACCTGCTAAACTTGTCAAATGGAAAGCTACGAAAGGCACCAATTGTAGTCGGTGCGGCATTTTAGCAGCTGATTCATGCCATATGTTCTTTAGCTGTTCTAAACTTACTGTATATAAAAATAAGATAGAACATTTTCTGACTAATTTGTTAAATACTAACATCAAATTATGCCCTTCTGTTATTATTTTTGGTGTATACTTTCCACCCGAGAGCTTATCCCTTGATCAAGAGTATTTCCTTTTCATTGGAATGTCCATTTATCGCTTTTGTATAACTTCTAGATGGTTAGATGCTGATCCACCTTCATTTGAACAATGGCTAGGTAAATTGTTAGATATTTATCGAATGGACAATGCAGTCTATAAATTGAAGGGACGAAGAAAAAAGTTGTTTGCTAGGAAGTTATGGCTTCCTATTGATGATTGGATTTAATTTAAATATGTTTATAATTTAAAGTGATAGCATGCTGCTACAATTTATTTTGAAATCTGTCACTGATCTTGATTACCTTATTACTGTCTTAATTTTTTTTTTTATTACTGTATCTTGTTCCATCTCTGTATTTTGTTCTGCCTCTGCCTTTGAAAAATAAAAAAATATTTAAAAAAAAAAAAACAAATATGAGTGAGTATAGAGAACTTTAGATGGGCGAAGCAATCCTCGAATCTAAGAGTGGCGTTATAAAACAGCACTATAGCTGGTAAAAAGTGATAATGAAGACATTGAAGAGAAAAAGGACTAGACAAGCCCGATGTACTATTTTAATAATTCACACAACCTGTGCCCAGTTTGCAGCCATCTTGCTTATGTTCCATCAAAGCCTTATCTGCGTATCCAGCACTCTTCACTCCATCCGCCCCAGTCCCATTCACAACCTCTTATTCGTGCATCCCACTTGCACCTCCCCATATTTTAGGACACGTTTCAATATTTAATTGACGGGGCTATTTCAGAGCCCACACACACAACCAAAAGCAGACATCCCCAGGAGAGGCGGGCCCGTCCACCTAGGGTTAAGTAAACCTTACGATGAGGACAGGGGAGCAAGGAAAGGCTCTCATCTCCCTCCACAAATGAGATGCTTTGTTTCTCCGAGGGGTGCTTATCACAGCTCCCTTTGGGGACTGTTCTTTAATTAGTCTTCATAAATAGAGGAGTCTTTGAAGATTTTTTTTTTGTTTGTGGAAAGGCAACATGTATCCTGAGGACGCAGGAGCAGATTCCCAACATAACCCCTTCTTTGATGTAACCTCTGGCAAATCGCACTAGTGTCCTTGCGCTCCAGAGAAAGAACAGCAGAAAAGTCGGTGTAATGTTGGAGGAACGACACAGCCAATCCTGTAGCTGGGAATACAGTTAACCACTATTAAAGCAGGACTGCAGCTGAAGCTTTTGCACAGTGGACAACTTGCCATTGGAGGTACAGGCCAAGTGAGCTAGTGAAACACAATAAGGTGATGGGGGGTGCTTGCAAAGAAGGATAGTGTGGAGGGCTACCCCGAGCTACTGCCAGTGGGTAGGCTTATTGGAAACAGCCTACGGTCACCTTTTGTGTGTTTTACGTACCGCCCAAAGTTGCATGGGTAGGCACAGACGTGGGCCCCTTGCTGACTGTGGGCAAGCTGTACCTGGCTGATGAGCCATAATTAGGGCGAAACAGGTTCTGGGTTGCGCGAGTCCGGTTGGACCTGGCTTGGAAGTTTGAGCTGGGCTGTTCTCATGAGGAGTAGTTTCAAGACTGATTTGCATATGGCTGGGTCCAAACTGAGGGGTCATTCAGAGTAAAAGACTGATGGGTTGGCGTGCTACCCTGAGCTACTGTCAGTGGTTAGACTTATTGCAAGCAGCCTACAATCAATCAATCCGTAGAATTGTAGTGTGCTTCTGGTCACCCTTGAGGATATCAAGGCTCTGGCAGGGTTCAGATAATTAGAAGAAAAGCCAGGTCTTCAGGGACTTTCAGAACTCTGGAAGAGATGGGAAGGTCCGTAGATGAAAGGGTAGCTTGCTCCATGTCTTCACTGATAACTGGGAGAAGGGGTGACCTCAGAACTTGCCATGTCTGATGCCGGAGGTGAAAGTTAGAGAAAGGGAAGAGGAGCGGAGGTGTTTGGTGGGCTGATGGAAGTTCAGGCGGTGGTTCAAGTAGGTGGGCCCGCAGTGGTGTAGGGCCCTTTATTCATGGGTCAGGAGCTTGAACTGGCATATTTTCTGTACAGGGAGCCAGTGGAGTTCCCTGAGGAAGGGGGTGATGTGGGTTTGTCTAGGGAGATCCAGGATGAGTCTGGCTGTGGCGTTCTGTATGGTCTGTAGTCATAGGAGGAGACAAGCGTATAGAGTTGCCATAGGCTGGAGATGAGGGACTGGGCGATTGTGTGTATTGAGCTTTGGGGTAGCCATTTAATATCTTACAAAGCATGCAGAGGATGAAAAAGGAGGAGGAGACTGTGTTGACCCGAGTCATATTGGTTAGCTTGTTGTCCAAAATGATGCCTAGATTACTAGCGTGGTCAGTGGGAGTAGGAGTAGGAGTAGGTCTGAGTTCGGAGGGTTGTCAGGATACGTCCGATGGGGAGCTTTTGTTTCTGAGAATCAGTACCTCGGTCTTGTCCATGTTGAGCTTCAGACAGTTGTCCTTCATCCAGTTGACAATGTCTATAATGCAGGTGCGGAAGTTGGTCTTGGTGAGGTCTTCATAGAGGGAGAAGATAAGTTGTGTGCCATCGGCATAGGATGTGATTTTGAGTCTGTGGGTTTTGGCAATGCTCGCCAGGTGTCATAAGTGTTTAAGAGGGTGGGACTAGGCGAGGATCCTTTGGGTAGTCCACAGATTATTTCCTTGGGTTTAGAGGTGCCAGGTGTGAGTGGGGGCCTTTTGCCTTCTTCCAGTGAAGAAAGAGGCGATCCATCTGAGAGCGGGTCCGTGGATGCCTATATTGTACAGCCTTATAATGAGTGTGTGATGGGAGACTGCATCAAAGTCTGTTGAGAGGTCTTAAAGGAACAGAGCTGCAGTCTCTCCTCGGATGTCATAGGTAGCCTCAATGAGGGCTGTCTCAGTGCTGTGGTTACTGCTCAATCTGGATTGGGAGGAATGGAGTAGGAGGTTCCATTCGAGATGTGAGGAGAGTTGTTGATTGATGGTTTTTATAAAACTTTGGCTAGGAACAGGAACAGGGAGATCCGGTCTGAAGTTATTGAGTTCATTGGGGTCTGCCGATGGTTTCTATGGTAGGGTGTTGACTTCTGCGTGTTTCCAGTCCTCGGGGAAGGCGGCTTTGGCAATTGAGGTATTGAACATGGTTGCGAGCACGTAGCTTTTTCTAGCTTCACCTAGGTTGAATATGTTGGGAAGGCATGGGTCAGTGAGGCCCCTGAATGGACTGAGTTCCTGATGGAGGTGGTGGAGGTGGTGTCCTGTGGGGAGAACTGGCACCATTTGGTTAGTTGGATGTCTGTGGTGGTAGTAGTAGTGTCATTGTGTTGCCAGTTGGTGGCCTTGGGCTGGGGTTTGAAATTTCTGTAGATGTTGGCAATCTTGTCGTGGAAGAGGTTTGCAAGGTTGTCACAGAGTTCCTATGAGGGGGTAATGTTGTTTGTTGCAGTTGAGAGGGTTGGAGAATCATTTGATGACGTTGAAGAGTTCTTTGCTGTTATTGGAGCTTAATTTGATGTGTGAGGCTAAGGCCATTTTCTTGGATTCCCTCTGTGGTAGAGGTTGAAGTCTGTCTTGAAGGTGGTCATGTCCTTGCTGGTGCGCCATCTCCTTTCCAGGTATTTACAGTGTCGTTTAGGTGTTCTGAGTTCTTCTGTGTACCAGCTAGCCTGCTTGGTGTACCATCTGTTGGGGTTGTTGCCGATGGGAGTGACGCTATGGGCACAGTTCGTGATGAATTTGGAGGTTCTAACGTTCTGGTCTAGGTTGTTTGAGGAGATTTTGCTCCAGATGCGGTGGAGGGTTTTGGGTAGACAGGGGGGGGGAGGGGGGGGGGGGGTTGGAGGTCCATGAGCTGGTGATATTGAAGTGGATGATGGAGTGGTCAGTCCAGGTGAGTGTGAGTGGCGTGGCTGTACCCGATGCGTCGCTGGATGTGAAGATGGGGGTCCAGATTGTGGACTGCGGTGTGTGTGGGGTCATGGACGAGTCCAATGTTGTTAATGTGATCAAGGAGGTTGGTTGTGTGATGTCATTGTGGTCGTTAAGATGGAAGTTGAGGTCGTTGAGGAATATGTAGTCACCTTTTGAGTGAGGAAGTGACAGGGAGCGTGTATCCATATGCGAGCAGTGTTACTGACTTTGGAGCAGGTCAAGAACTTTAGTCAATAACTCCTGGCCTCAGCAGGGGTCAAAGCTTGTGGCTCAAGCTCACAAGTCTGGTCAAGGCTACTTTCAATGATACATTCACGGAATTCCGCTTTCTCGGATTAGACTTAATGTGTAAAAGGAGGCAACAGAAGTTTGAAATAAAAGTCAACTGAGGACATACTGTAATGAAGAACAGCATGCAAATCATATAAGTAAACAGGGAAAGAGGCTGCTCTGCAGCTGGGCATGGCAATTTATAAACTGGCTCCAAAATGTGAAAAATACCAATTTTTGTTTGTAACAGATTAAAAAAAACAAAGTGCTGCTTGGGTAGTAGGCACAGTCATCAGAGTGGCTTCAGGAAAACAGTTCTGGTGACGTGAATATCCTGCAGCAATGTAAGCACTTTACTGCTGAAGGACTGCTGTTGGCCAAGAAATACAGTTTCAGCCCAAGCTATAAAGTGCTGATACTGCCCATTAAAAGTAGCAAGCACTGCAGAGAAATGCCTGTACAGTTTCCTTTAAAGCACAGATCCTCGCTGTGGTGTAGCAGACAGTCCATTAACAGTTACTAGCTCCATGAAGAGTGGCAGTCTTGAACTATCATTATGGTCCCTTTACAAGAATGAGAGTTCCAATGAGCAGTTTTGTGCTACTCCACTAACAGCGTCCATACTATTTCATTATATGAATGAATGAATGAATGAATGAATGAATACATTATTTCTATTGGGGCGGCTACTCAAAGAAGTGTCCCGTGTTTTGAGGCATGCAAAAGGTGAAAAGAAAACTGGTTGTTCGCCCATACTCCCTAAAGTCTGAATAAGAATGATTTTTACTCCTTTTTAATTTATCTTCTTCAGGGATCCTTCTAAGATAAACCAGCAGTTTATTCCACAAGATCACTGCTCTAACAGTGAAAGCAAGGAGTCACAATAAGATCCCCAGAGCTAGAGCACAGCAGCTTACCTGGGCAGTATGCCTCATAACACTGTCATTTAGGTACCTTGGTCCCCTATTGTGGAGGGCTTAGCGCGGCAGGGTCAATGCTTTATACCCAATACACTGATGAACTGGCAGCCAGTGAAGCTTGTCCCGAAATGATGACACCGAAATGTATTTCGGAATTTTTAATAATAAGCGGACTGCCATATTCTGCATGACTTGTAAATGCTGGATCAAATATTCAGGGAGATCAAGGTACAGGACATTACAGTAGTCCAACCTGGATAAAATCAGTGATCAGACCACTGGAATTTTGACCTCATGAGGAAACAAGTGAAGAACCTTCAACATGTGAAAAATCTAAAAACAGGATTTCACTACTGCGGACACCTGTGCTCCAAATGAAAGCTGGGTTTTAAACACACCCAGATTTCTGGCCATCGCCGGAGGTGGAACACTGTCGGGCCAGGCCCCAACCCAGCCAGGAAGGGGATCCCACTCAAATAGTAAGACTTCCATCTTATCAGGGTTGCAGCAGTCTACTGGCCTTCAAACAATCTAGCAGCACCACCAGACAGTTAGCGAAGGCTGCCCTCGCACTCTCAGGCTCCCCATCATACGCAAGCAGGAGTTGGGTATCATCAGTATAGGAGAGGATCACAGCTAAGGCGCTCGACCTCGGACCTGGGGATCTGGGGATCTGGGTTCGAGTCTCGGTAACGACGCCAAAAACCTCCTGTGATTCTGGGCTAATCACTTAATCTCCCCGTGCCTAAAAATGAAAGTGTGTCCTCATGTAAAAAGTAACTTGTGCTATGTAAAGCGCTCCGATACCTGATTCGGTTCGGGTCTAGTTCGCGCTATATAAAACTTCACAAAAAAAAAAAAGTATGCCAAAGGAGACATGTAAATGTTGAAGAGCGTGGGACTAAGAAAGGAACCTTGCGGCACCCCCCACTTAAACTCTTTACCTCCTGAAGCATATGGCTTCGTCCATACCACCTGCTCGGGTCCTTCGAGGAAGGGGCCCAATAAACTGAACTCAGAGCCCGTTATTCTCAAGTGTTCTAACCTGTGCAGTAAAATGGTATGATCCACAGTATCCAATGCTGATTAAAGCACAGTAACCCTGAATAAAGATGCACTGGAATCATTGCTGTAATAGTACTGAATACATGCTGATGGGCACTTGTACTGCCCCACAGAAATTACTGGGGCCCTGAAAAGAAGTGCTAGTATGGACCAAACAAAATACTTAGCTACTTGGTCCATTGCTGTAAAAGCTCCATAGAATGGCACTGCTTTCCCATTCAAATATGGGGACCATGGTGAAATGTGCTTTGCCATCCAACACCGAACAAACCCAATAGTGAAGTATTGAGAGAGGCCATTTAACATACCAGCTGCAGTCTCTAAAGCACTGGTTACACGGTCACAAGCAAACAAGAAGATCTAAAAACAAGTAGTGGCACAGCCAATAGGTCTCACCTGGTGTACGGCAAGGTGAAAGTTAGGTAGGTAAAAAAGCATTATGACGTGCCTAGCACTGACCGCGAGGGACAGTGACCCATTTTCATAGTATGTGATTACTCTTCACCTTAAAAAAAAGTTTAATTATCTTACATTCAAGCTGAAGCTTGCCTTGTTGGCCCCGCTGGAGGACATCACCAAAAAGACCATGCAGAGCAGGGAGTGCAGCGCCATTTGCATCTTTGTAGCATCCTGAAACCTGTTGCTTTGATTTTTTTAATGCTTTTTCTGCGCTGGGCACGCAAGGAAGGGGGTATGGAATGGAGCGGTCAAATAACAACGCAGGAGCAGGGTGGAGGAGCTGGGGAAGGGCAAGAAACAATGTGGGAGGGACAAAGAGGGTGCAAGTAAAAGGAAAAAAACAAAACCAGTAACCTGAAAGATGAGGCCAATGGTAAGTAATGGGCGGGCTAAAATCCGCTTTTTTGCAAGTTTTTTTTTGTAAACATTAGACCGTAGCAAGTGACTCTGCATGAGCGTTGCCCAAGGTGAGGCCTAAAAAAATCCCTTCTCAAAGCAAGTGATCAATCGATGGAGGAGCAGAGGATGCTCGGAAATTCCAGGTTATCAGAGAGTGTACAGAAGGGACATTAGTACAGAATTGAGCACAGAGCACCCAAAGGTGAGCATGCACAGCAAAAGGATCAAGGAACCTCCAAACGCCCCTTTCAGCAACAGGCTCTAAAAATGTTTTATATCCATTTCAGTTTCAAGAGACACTCAGAGAACTGAAGGTTTCAAATGGGGCCTGCCCCAAGCAAAAGCAAAATGCGATGCAGAAGCATTTCCTGTTTTACACTGGAAATGGCAAGGCAAAGGCTGGTTGAGGTATTGGGGGTATGGAGAGGTTGTCTATTTAACATTTACATCATTGTACAGTGGCCTAAAGGGCATCAGAAATTAACAAAACAAAAAAAAGCATGTTTTTAACTTATCCAGATGCTTCATTTAAGTCTTCTACTTCTTGTTGAGCCAGGCATCAAGTTAACCATACCTGCATCAGAACCAGGCTATGTGCTTCTCAGTCTGAGATCAGGCACCCTAGATAAGTGCAACACAAAAAGATAATGGGTGGAATGTTGAACATTGTCAAACATTCACACCAGGCACGGATCTGGGTTTAATCCATTGTTATTTTGCTCGCCACACCATTCCAGTTTGGACCCAGCCATATGCAAATCAGTCTTTACCCTGTGCCCCATGGGAACAGTCCAACACAAACTGCCAGGCCAGGTCCTCCCTGGACCGGAAAACAAGCATCCTGGGACCAGTTTCGGGCATCACCCCTCATCAGCCAGGCTAGCTTGAAACCGGTGGCGAAGCAAGAACAGGACCCACGTCTGGGCATACCCTTCCCACTTAGGGTGAAAATGCAACATGAGTCTACCCAGATCTGTGACTGGGGGTGAGTGTATGAAAAGTTTCAGCGCTCCGTCCATCATCTCCTTGTGTTTGCTTAGTTTGCTTTGTTCACCCTAAGTTGGCAGGGTATGCACAGACGTGGGTCCCTTGCTCACTTTGCCACTCGATTAAAGCTAGCCTCGCCGAGGAGGAGGAGTGTTTCCCCAAAACCGGTTCCAGGATGCGTGTTTCTGGTCCAGGGATGGAACGGGGGTCAAGACTGATTTGCATATGGCTGTGTCTGAACTGAGGTGGCGAAGTGAGCTAAAGAACGATGATGGATTCAACTCCGATCTGTGACTGGGGCCGAGTGCCTGAAAAGTTTTATCGCTGTGTCCATCACCTGTGTCCATCAGCTGCGTCCATCAGCTGCGTCCATCAGCTGCGTCCATCAGCTGCGTCCATCAGCTGCGTCCATCAGCTGCGTCCATCAGCTGCGTCCATCATCTCCTCGTGTTTGCTTTGTTCACCATAGATAAGTAACATCTATTCCCCGAAGGACACTCACAAAAGCATCAGCACAGCATTCTTGTAACACCAGGGAACCATCACCACACACAGACCTAGCCAGCTGCACACGGTGGTTCATTTATACTACTGCAGAGCCAAATCCCTGCGAGTTAGGTCACCACTGACAACCAATCGCTGCCTCCCAGACCCCATCAGATCATTCCTCCGATGATGGACAATTTACATGAAGAACATGCAACACCCTTTCAAATAGAGCTTTTGCAAGCTAGACTAAGGTTTTTGTTTTTTTAATAGGTTTGCGTTTGTGTACCCCACAAAAGGGTCATCAGGCAACAGAGTACTGTACTGGGAAGAAAGAGGGTACCGCATACAGAAATAATAAAAGCAAGTTAACCGAAAGGGATGATACAAGTACTACAGTAGGCCTGGCCTTCCCTTTCAAAGAGGAATAATTATAACCAGGCCAGTGGTTTGGCAAGGGTCTGGTTCCCTTTTTTCTTTACTGAGTCCAAAAAACAGTAGGAGGCACACCGCACAAGAGAACACATGATTGTTTTCATGTGCACTTTTTGTGGCTTGGAAGGACTGCGACACACTCAGAAAACAATGGATTAGATTGTGGCCCGAGCAAATAAGCAGTAATTGAGATGAAATCAAGCATTTCACCAATCATGTTTTTGTTTTCTGCTGTGACACCTTAAGTGCAACAGGTGTGCCCAGACAGGGGTCACCTGATCGCTGGGTCACAGGAATCAAGCGATACCTCGCTGATGGGGGCTAGAGAGGCTGAAAGCAGGCTGGGCAGCTCGTGTTCCCCTCTGGAGGAGTCTGGCCTGGACCATGAACCAAGTCTGGTTTGTTTAAGGCTGGCCTTCATCTAGAGCAGAATATTGGGCATCTGGAATTCAGCCCGAGGAATTACACGTGGCAGAGATTACGACAAGGATTCCACCCCTTTCCTTTTTAGGTTTTGCCTACGCAATGCGTACGAAGTACGCATGCGCTAGCAAAATCTTATGTTTTGCTCTGTGGGGTCGGGTATCCGCCCCCTCCTCCCATTGGTTAGCTCCATAAATAAAGGCTAGCCATTGGGAGCCGGATCTGTCCATCAAGGCCGGACCAGATTCGGGGGCGTTCCCGGCATTTTTTCCCTCTCCACTTACTTCGGATCGTCATCGCGGCGGTGGGTGTGTGTTATTTTATTTTTTTGAGTCGGCCCGTTTTCGTCTTTTATACAAATGTTTGTTGTTGGAGTTGGCTGCAAGATTCGAGTTCCCACGAGGCAATCAGGTAAGGAGCATTTTTTTAAATATAATTTTTCCCTGTTTCCCGCCCCGCCCCCTCCCGCTGTCCGTGTCTGTTCCGCCCCCCTCCCCATGTGTCCGTTCTGCCCCCTTCCCAGTGTGAACTGAAGCCTTTGCCCGGTATGTTTTTTTCATTTTTGTGAGTGCTTGCTGTCTTCTCCCGCCCCCCCTCCCACTGTCCGTGTGCCCTACCACCCCCCCCTCCCGCTGTCTATGTGTGCCCGTTCCCTCCTCCCCCTGTGTCTCCGGCATTGTAATGCTTGTTGGGCTTGTTTTGGTATGACAAATGTTTGTTTTGGGCTTCTTTTGAAAGGGAGTGGGGCCGGGAAGCCATTGGAAGGCTGCAGGGAGAAAAAGCGGCCGAGGAGAGGAGCGAAGTCCCCGAGGAGAACGCCCGGTGAGTGATATGGGCTGGGGGGAGCTCTGGTGACGCTGTGGTGCCTGCGAGAGGCACAGTGTTGGCAGGCAGGGTGAGTGGCACCGTCTGGTCAGAGGGCCGCTCCCACAGGAGGCCCCTTTTCTTCCTGAGTCCCCCGAGCGGGACTCCATCGTAACGGCAGCAGACGAGCGGCCCTGTGGCAGCGGGCCGCCCGCTCCGCCAACGTGGGGCATTGTTTGTTTTAAGAGCCTAGTGGCAGGCTCCGGGGGCATTTTCATTTACAGAGAGCCCAGAGGGGCTCAGCGGGCACCTTGGTGATGTCAAGCCCCCAGAGGGGGGGCTCCAACGACGGCCGCATTTTTGTTAAGAGCCTGCTTTGACTTGTAACTGGGGTGATTGTTTGGGTTCTAGTGCTACAGATCACGGTGGGCCTGATTCCCGTGCTTGTCGTGTGGATGATTACCTGGCTGGTTCTGCGGCTTGCTATTAGGATGTTTGCTAGGTGGGTTCTTAAAGGGAATTTAGGTGGATTCTCTGCATTGAATGTGGTTTTATGACGATGGCTTGGCTGGGTTCTAGATTTTGACCTTATGATTACTTTGCAGGATATGGTACATGTCCTTAACATGATTTATTAACTAAGTGTCCTGTTTTGCAATGATTTCACTGATGGGTCTGGTGTTGTCCTCTGCTTTGTGTCCATCTCATTGTGTGTCCTTCTAAGGTATTCTGGAATGTGAAGTGTGGTGTCAGGTGTGTCTGTGCCGTTCTGCCCTCCGTTACAACCATCCCCCCCCTCGATTTTGTGTCCTTCTGCCCTCCGTCTGCCTAGTGTTTTGTGCCGTTCTGCCTACCCTTAGAATCATCCCCCCCCCTCTTTTTTGTGTCTGTCTGCCTCGTGATTTGTGCCGTTCTGCCTCCGTTAGAATCATCCCCCCTCGTTTTTGTATCCTCCTTCCCTCTGTCTGCCTGGTGTTTTGTGCCAATCTGCCCTCAGTTATAATTTTTTCCCCTCGTTTTTGTGCCGTTCTGCCCTCCGTTAGAATCATCCCCCCCTCGTTTTTGTGTCCTTCTGCCCTCTGTCTGCCTCGTGATTTGTGCCGTTCTGCCCTCCGTTACAATCATCCCCCCCTCGTTTTTGTGTCCTTCTGCCCTCTGTCTGCCTAGTTTTTTGTGCCAATCTGCCCTCAGTTATAATTGTTTCCCCTCGTTTTTGTGTCCTTCTGCCCTCTGTCTGCCTGGTGTTTTGTGCCGTTCCTCCACCTGAACTGAGCCCTTTAAAATAAGGCCATGCTCCAAAAAGTACCGCAGCCCCCTGCCCTGAACCATAAAAAACTGCCCCCTACCTCCGTGAAGTACGCAGTGGGTGGATGGATGTATGCATGATGCATGGATGTATGGGTGGATGCATGGATGGGTTGGTGGATTGCATAAATTGTTGAGGGATTGGCTGTATATATGCATCTATCCATCCACCCATCCATGCATCTATCCATACACCCATCCATACACCCATCCATGCATGCACCCATCTATGCATCCACCAACTGATCCATGCAAGCATTACAACAAGAGCCCGCAGCTCTTCTTCGTCTCTCCTCGCCCCCCCTTCCCTGAGCCCGCAGCTCTCCTTCGTCTCTCCTGGCCCCCCCTTCCCTGTGCACTGCCCTGCTATTGTAAATGACAATGCCATTTATTTGTTAAAAAAAAAAACATAAATAAAAATAATGTCAAGAACAATGCCAATAGCTCTAACTTTAACAAAGGCAAAACCATTGCATTTTAAATGCTTGTTGTTTTCTTCTATACTCCGAGCATTGCCAGGCCTTTCTTGAGCTCGGAGGAAGACGGCATCAGGAGCTTCTCACGGACTCTTACGGCCCAAGAAGCAGAGGAGCCGGTCCTTCCTCCTTCGCTTACTAACCCAGCGGTGCTGCCTTGCACATAGACACGAGCTTGAGCAGCACTAACCCGGTCACTGCCTCTAAAGTGGTCATGTACGCGGGGTGTAATCCCACCCACCCCCTGGCGCACATAGCAGTGAATCTGTCTTTTACCTGGTCTCTTGCCCACCGCCACCTGGGCTTCTCACATCGTGCCCACTTGTGAAAAGCATCAGTTATCGGAGCCCTGCCCACGCTTTCACAGAGATTGATTTTGAGGAGTTGGTCCCCACCGTGAGCACATCTTCTGTGTCAACCTGCCAGAACCTCCTCCTACTGGGTCTTTACCAACCTATGATCACGAGGCACTCATGCCTCAACCCTGCCAGGTCCTCCTAGAAATCACGACAACACTATTCGCTGCTGAATCCGCCAGGGCCGCCTTCCTTCACTGCAGCGCACTCACAATGCTAATTCCTGGCCCTATGTGCTTGAAATGGGCTCACATCCTATCAGCAGGTGTCAACTGTTCCCCGCTCGGAGTATAAACGTCATGCCCCACAGCGCTATATGCACAAACGATGGTACACCCCAGCCCTGTATGCACAAACGTGTTGTCCCATGATCGTCTATGCACAAACGCTTGTACACCACAGCACTCTATGCACACATGCTGGAACACCCCAGCCTTCTATGCACAAACGCTGGTACTTAACAGCCCTCTATGCACAAATGCTAGTACACCGCAGCCTTCTGTGCACAAAAGCTGCTACACAACAGCCCTCTATGCACAAACGGTGGTGTCCCATGACCCTCTATGCACAAATGCTGGTACACCCCAGCCCTTTATGCACAAACACTGCTACTCAACAGCCCTCCACGCACAAGCACTGGTACTCCACAGCCCTCCACACAAATACTGGTACTCCACAGCCCTCTATGCACAAACTGTGGTGTCCCATGACCCTCTAGCACAAACGGTGGTACACCACAGCCTTCTATGCACACACGCTGGTACACCACAGCCCTCTATGCACAAACGCTGGTATACCAAAGCCCTCTACGCACAAACGCTGGTACTCCATTGTCCACTATGCACAAACGCCGGTACTCCATTGCCCACTATGCACAAACGCTGGTACTCCAGAGCCCTCTATGCACAAACGCTGGCACACACCAGCCCTCTATGCACAAACGCTGGTAGACCAAAGCCCTCTACGCACAAACGCTGGTAAACCAAAGCACTCTATGCACAAACGCTGGTACTCCACAGCCTCTATGCACAAACGCTGGTAAACCAAAGCCCTCTATGCACAAACACTGATGTTCCATAACACTCTATGTAGAAACGCTCGTACACCAAAGCCCTCTATGCAAACGGTGGTGTCCCATAGCCCCCTGTGCACAAACCCCAGGGTCCCAAAGCGCTTGGCGCACAAAGTCCAGTGTTCCACAGCCTCCTAAGCACAAATCCCAGGATACCACAGCTCTGTCTACACAAACCCGGGCCCCACCGATCTCTACATATAAATCTCAGCGTTTCACAGCTTTCTGTGCACAAAATCTAGTGTTCCACGACCCTCTGTACACAAACCTGTGTCGACAGCCCTCTGTAGCCAAACCTCTCTGCCCTACCGCCCCCTGTACAAAATACCCCCGGCCGTGCCCCGTAGGATGTGCGCACCACCCACGCCCCCAAGTGTCCTTTAGTTGCCTGTGCACAAGCCCCAGTGTCCTGCAGTCCTGTGTGCACATCCCCCGGTGCCCATAGACCACTACCTGCAACCACCGATTTCATGATCTATGCTGGTACATCCATGAATGTTTTGAGTAAACCAGGTCAAAACTGACGAAAAATGATAGTCCATTTTCAGTACTGAACCACAGAGAACAATTCCACGAGGGTTTCTGTGCTGAATTCTGAAACTGAATCTCTAGTGAAAACGACGCTATTTATGGGTACAGCACTTTTAGCCAGACCTAACTGAAAGTAACCTAAAGCGCACCCTTTGAAAAGAGTAACGTGGGTATAGAAAAGCCTATTTTTGGAAGATGGTGGGAGGGGTGGTCCCTGAAAGCAACTCAAACATATGTGCCAGATTCTTAAAATAGGAAGCATGAAAGCAAATAAAAACATAAATAGCACTTTTAAGAGCAAGTGCAGCTCTAAAGAGACTTTAGAAGGAAGCGTCTCTGATAGACAATCAATCTTCGGCCTCAAAAATAGGTCCTGTAGGGCAGGCCATGTGTTTAGACTAGTAAGGGATGCTGGTGGATTAGCCCACCTCTCGCCTAATGCCTCAGCAAATGAAGACTCATGGCACTTGCACACCTACAATCAGCACCACATCAATAGCAGAGAGTCATGCATCCTTCTCTACACTGTAGTGCGGCGGTGGCCACCACCCGGGTCGTGCTACAGTTCACAGGGGGGGGATTAACAGCCCTCAAACCAGTGTCAGGAAATAAACCACAACGTTATGGTGCCCTGCACAGATTGCTAACTGCTTAAATTCTTGCAGATACTCACTTGTCGCGCACCTGTGGACGTTTTTCGCAAATCTGTTAGTACCCTTATGTTGATACCACACATTTTGTGGCTCTTTTAACACGAAGCGTTACAATTACAAAGCTCTTGCTCCTCATTTTTATCAGACTGGTTAAGTTGAGTGAGCCCTCCCAAGACAAGAGTTTGAGACTATCAAGTTGCACTTCAGTGCCCACAGCCCATCACTTCTTCTTTGCTACTTGAGCTATTTGACCGGCTAGTTGTGGCGCACGGAGGTAGCGGTGACCCCAGTACCACCCTTGGAACTGTTCCTGGGACGCAGAAGGCCTGCTTAGAGCCCTGCTGGACCCACTAGAGGCAGCCAGCGCCCAACAGCAACCACTGCGGACTGGTGCCACTGGTTATCACCTGGGAAACAAATAAACAGGAAAACAGCGCAGCCGATGTACTACTTACGGCCCCTGTCTGCCAGTTAATAAATAGCTTCTGTAACCCAGCTCCCCCTAAAAAAAAAAAAAAAAAAAAAAAAAAAAGCCTTTTCGGGTTTACCGGCATACTTACGGGAGCTCTTTATGACGACAGCGAACGGGGGCTGCGGTCGTAGGCGCTCGTGGAGGGAGTGAAAAAATAATTTCCAATTCATAATTGGCCCATTCACTGCTTATCTATATTAATATATATTTGTCACCCAGCTTCATTTATGACGATGACATGAGTCTGACTCAAATGCCAGCCCTGTGCTGCCGCGAGCAGGTACAGGTGTGCAGAGGTCCTTCTGCGGCTCGTTGTTTGCCCTCGGGTCGCTGTGCAAACACCGCAGCAGAGGGCCTGCAAGGGAATGCCTCGCGCCGCTGCGGTGTCAACAAGGACCGCCTCGGAGGCAGATATGACATGTTGTTTCAAGTCATCCGCTGCATGAAAGCACAACAGCTGGCACACGACGTGCCCGCCATACACACGCGGCTGCAGGGACAGAGCGGCCCACAGAGGAAGTCAATAACAAATGGGCGACAGTGACGTGTTGTGACGCACTCAAAAACAATCCCAAATCGGTTTAAGGCAGTACCGATGGAAGTAATTACAATTAAAGGGAACGTTGGGAGCTATAACCGGAGATCCTTCCGCCCAAAAGGCAAGATAGTTCTGAAATTGAAGTGCGTAGCCTCGAAGTAAATAAATCAGCACTAAATCTCATGGAAGGAAACACACGAAGCGAACATGTTATGAATGAAACTACAAAAATGAAACTTAGTCTGAGCACTGCTGAAAATTTGGAAGCGTTTTAGATGTGTTTTACTGTGCTCCACGGTTTTCTCCCCACTCAGGAGAAACGAATAACAAATAGATCGGGCAAGTCTTTATTCGGCTTGACTCCTTGGGCACAAGTTTAGGCTGGGTCCCCAGCAATTAAATCTCTTCAATTCAATTTCTTCGTTTCAAAAAAAGTTTTTTTATTTCTTGTAATCCTTATTTTACATAACAATCTTTCACATGAGTTTATATCACTCGTGTTGTCATGATTATGATTACTTCATCCTTCTATACATTTTTTATTTTTACGTTAGAGTGGCCTCCCAATGCATTTCGGCGCAATTGCGCCTTTGTCAAGGGGTCTGTAAATCAAAAAATGAGGTTCATTAGTACCACTGTACTATCGCCCACAACATAGTGCTAATTAATAGCTTCTAACATAATCACTCGTTTTAACATGAAAGTTTACCCATTGTGCAAAACATTATACATTGTAATTTCTGTTTAAACCACATAGCTGTTCTCAAATTATGCGTCCCCTGTGACTCTCATTGCCTTCTAAACATCAAAACAATGCGCATTTCAATGTAACATTACTTAGCCCTCAAGTGGAATAAAAAACGATAACGTGAATTCTAAATGTTGTCGTGAGATATAAAATATACAAATATCTAGACCGCTGTCACTCCATTAAATGTTATGGCCTCTCCCGGTGCAAATACTTTCGTTATCTGTACGTGGACTTTCAATGTGCCGCTTACCGTAATTCAAAAGCTCCGTGTCATGGTTCAGTTACTGCTCCGCTGAACTCCGACCATTAGATGCAGAGTCGCGGGCGGGAAAATATTCAAAGGGTGCTTGCGGTGGGCTTCCGCCTACATGCTAGGGATGCCGGGAGGTAGATTTCTCCGTAAATTTAAAGAGCCAGTATTCTAATGCGCTAAGGTTGCTCGGAGATGTGTTACTCAAAATGTTTAAAGAACCCGTGTTCCAATACGCTAGAGTCACTAAGATATGTAATTCACCATGTGTTTAAAGGGCCAGGAATTTAATATGCTAATGCCTCTAGTTGCATTCTTCTAGGGATTTAAAAGTATTTGGGTACATAGGTGAGATAAAACGATTAATACAAAGTGCCATGACAAGAAATTCATAAAGTTCACATCCATCTAATCACAGATAACACAAGAATTCCACTCTTTCATTTAGCCCCCCCGGTTTCAAAGTTCTCAGATGGTAAATCCAGTGGTTCTCTCTTTTCAGTAGTTGTGACTTGTTGTTAATACCATCATGTTTCTCTACAGTTTCAAGAATGCATGCTTTCAATTGAGTTATGTTGTGGTTTGCTTCCATAAAGTGTGTAGCTACCGTAGACTTTAGCATTTTCGTTCTGATGTTACTTTTATGCTCGTTGAGCCTTACTTTTAATTTGCGTTCCGTGTGGCCTACGTAATATAAGTTGCAAGGGCAGCTTAATAAATAGATAACGTTTGTGGTGTCACACGTTCCATTGACTTTCAAATGGACCTTTTCTTTGAGATTGGGGGATAGTAACTGGTTACCTTTCATAATGTTGGGACAATTGTGACAGTTCATGCACGGTTGGGTGCCCTTGAATTTCATAATGCTTGTCATCTTACTGCTAGGTTTCAATAATTGTCCTATATTTCTGGACCGAGTGTGGGCAAACAACGGTTCCTCAGCGAATGCTCCTTTAAAGTCTGGTTCTACACGCAAAATTGACCAATGTTTTTTTATAATGTTTTTGAAAGCTTGACTGGACGGTAGCTACACCCTTTATGGAAGCAAACCACAACATAACTCAATTGAAAGCATGCATTCTTGAAACTGTAGAGAAACATGATGGTATTAACAACAAGTCACAACTACTGAAAAGAGAGAACCACTGGATTTACCATCTGAGAACTCTGAAACCGGGGGGGCTAAATGAAAGAGTGGAATTCTTGTGTTATCTGTGATTAGATGGATGTGAACTTTATGAATTTCTTGTCATGGCACTTTGTATTAATCGTTTTATGTCACCTATGTACCCAAATACTTTTAAATCCCTAGAAGAATGCAACTAGAGGCATTAGCATATTAAATTCCTGGCCCTTTAAACACATGGTGAATTACATATCTTAGTGACTCTAGCGTATTGGAACACGGGTTCTTTAAACATTTTGAGTAACACATCTCCGAGCAACCTTAGCGCATTAGAATACTGGCTCTTTAAATTTACGGAGAAATCTACCTCCCGGCATCCCTAGCATGTAGGCGGAAGCCCACCGCAAGCACCCTTTGAATATTTTCCCGCCCGCGACTCTGCATCTAATGGTCGGAGTTCAGCGGAGCAGTAACTGAACCATGACACGGGGCTTTTGAATTACGGTAAGCGGCACATTGAAAGTCCACGTACAGATAACGAAAGTATTTGCACCGGGAGAGGCCATAACATTTAATGGAGTGACAGCGGTCTAGATATTTGTATATTTTATATCTCACGACAACATTTAGAATTCACGTTATCGTTTTTTATTCCACTTGAGGGCTAAGTAATGTTACATTGAAATGCGCATTGTTTTGATGTTTAGAAGGCAATGAGAGTCACAGGGGACGCATAATTTGAGAACAGCTATGTGGTTTAAACAGAAATTACAATGTATAATGTTTTGCACAATGGGTGAACTTTCATGTTAAAACGAGTGATTATGTTAGAAGCTATTAATTAGCACTATGTTGTGGGCGATAGTACAGTGGTACTAATGAACCTCATTTTTTGATTTACAGACCCCTTGACAAAGGCGCAATTGCGCCGAAATGCATTGGGAGGCCACTCTAACGTAAAAATAAAAAATGCATAGAAGGATGAAGTAATCATAATCATAACAACACGAGTGATATAAACTCATGTGAAAGATTGTTATATAAAATAAGGATTACAAGAAATAAAAAAACTTTTTTTGAAACGAAGAAATTGAATTGAAGAGATTTAATTGCTGGGGACCCAGCCTAAACTTGTGCCCAAGGAGTCAAGCCGAATAAAGACTTGCCCGATCTATTTATGAATGAAACTACGCCATCTACTACTGTCACACGTGCACACAACAGAACTGTATCGTGTAAACTTGATCAAGGTTGAGCTACCTTGTCATGTTGAGCCCTGCAGAAGAAAGAGGAAAACTTTAAACAAGGTCGAGCCAGCCACACTCGAGGCACTGGATGGCGTTTGAGTGACACCTCGCTCGGCCATTCACCTGCTGGGAAAAGGTGGAGGGGGGAGAATAGAAAGCCTGCCCCAGCCCTTGCACTGATGTGTGCTGTTCTTCAAAGGGTGTGTGTGCATTGCCAATTGCTATCCCTTTGAGTGTAAACACACCCGGCACTGCTGCCCAAGGAAGGACAGCACAACTCCCGAGTCTGGGCCATTCTGCAAAAGTTCATAGCTTTGAAGAAAGAAAAAATAAAACATGCTCAGGAACTACTTTTCTGAGGGACTTATTTACCATAAGGAATCAGTCACAGAGGTGAGAGGAGGGACAAGGGAGATGTGAATATGGCAAAAGGAGAGGATGAGCTCACCAAGTGAGACATGGGCCCGTTGGAGAAGCAGGGGTCCGACAGCATGAGGAAGGGGTAGCTGGAGTACGCCGACGACTTGAACATGCCTCCGTCTTGGTGCTTCAAACCTGTCGAACAAAGTAGGGCACATTAATGATTACAGCACTTACACACACACACACATAATTGTAGCCACACACAGATTCGCATATTTATAAATACACGCGATCTGGACGAGAATCCCACCCTATCTGAACCTAAAAGCCATAAGACTTATCATGGACACAGCTAAAAAGGCAACATTGTGCACCAGGCACTAGAATATAAAAGACATTTTCAGACAAAACTATGGAAACGTTGTTTAGATTCAATCTTTACAAAACAATCTATAATTGCCTTCTAAACTACCTCATATAGGGTAAACGTTTCTTAGCAATGTGCCAACAACCGCCATATTTCATCCTCTGCTTTTGCATTCCTGTAAACTTCTAGAAAGAAATGTCTAGTGCTTAGAGGCGTTGTTTCAGGATTGGGAGGTGGACAGCACTCACGTGGACAAGCAGCCAATGACAGAGAGCCACGGATGGCACACTGCTCTACCACCAGGGCCCAGCACACACCAGCAAAGCGCGATTAACACAGAAGAGAAGTAAGCACTCTGCCCTCCCAGGCCGCTCATCGAGGTGGCCCCCTCCTCTGAGCACATCCCAGTGGCACAAGTCTGAGAGCCTGGTGTAAACCGCCTCCTCTGGGGTGGGTTTACAGTACTACAGCTCCAGACATCTCTCGTTACACAATCCTCAAGAAACAGGAAGGGAGAGGCTCAATCGAGTGTGGTGGGGGGAATGGTCCATGTTATGTTATGTTATGTTAAATTAAATTTATTAAGCGCACGTACGCCCATAGGCTTCATGGCGCTGTGGAAAACTGGCACAACATAACATGTAACAGAAAAAAGAAAACGGGATTAACTAAGGGTAAGCTTGCTTGAAGAGCCAAGTTTTAAAAGCCTGTCTGAAGGCTAACAGATCTTCATGGAGCCTTAACGGCAATGGCAAAGAGTTCCACAGGGAGGGGGCCAAAAAATGGAAAGATCCACCTCCTTGGCGTTGTTTCCTGATTCGCGGCACCACTAACAGGTTCTTTTGACCTGAGCGGAGAGCGCGAGAGGGAGTGTAACTAACAAGCAGGCTGCTAATAAATCCGGGACCCTTACCTTGTAGAGCCCTGAAGATAATGCATCCTGCTTTAAAAGCTGCTCTCTGCGCTACTGGCAACCAGTGGAGACTGGCCAGTCCTGATCTAATGGACTGCCACTTAGGGATCTTGCAGATCAACCTGGCCGCTTGGTTTTGGACCAGTTGAAGTCTCTTGAGCTGCCCCGCTGGAAGACCCAAGTACAGACTGTTGGAATAGTCCAGACGGGACAACACAAGAGCGATAATGACCTGAATCAGAGCAGGGTGGGTTAAAAGGTGGGCGATCTTCTTAATCTTGCGAAGTTGAAAGAAACTTGCAGATACCACAGTCCCTACCTGATTTTTGAGCGATAGATCTTCATTAAAAGAAATTCCAAGGCTCTTAACTGTTTGGGACTTAGCCGGGGGGTCACCCATTTCTGGAGGCCAGAAATGTGGTCCCCAGTACAGTGCACTCTTCCCAGGCAAAATCAATTCAGTTTTGCCTGGGTTGAGTTTTAAGTGATTTAGGCCCATCCATCTCTGAATGTGAACCATGGTCTCCCGAAATTCGGTGACCGCGCCAGGTGTGTCTAAACAGAAGATCAATTGCAGATCATCTGCGTAGTTAAAAATTAAGGCTCTGAACTTTTTTAATGAGAATAGCAAGGGTCGTAAATACAAATTAAATAAAAGTGGGGACAGAGACGAGCCCTGAGGGACTCCACATTCATTTTTGATTTTAGGGGCTGTAAAGGTTCCTAATCTCACTGCCTGGGTGCGTTCCGAGATAAATGACTTCAGCCATCTAAGTGCCGAGCCTCTCAGGCCAGCCTGTTCGACACGGTCGACCAAGATAGTATGGTCGACCGTGTCGAATGCGGCCGACAGGTCAAGAAGTACCAGTGCTTGGGGAATGTCCTTGTCTGCATTGCATCTAAGTACATTCTGGACCGCCAGTGTCACCATCTCGGTTGAGTGCCCCGGTCGAAACCCAGCTTGATTAAGCTCCAGGTATCCAGTAGATTCAATGAAGTGAGAGAGACAACTAGCAACATGTGCCTCCAGGATTTTGGAAAGGAATGGCAACAAGGATATCGGACGATAGTTAGAAGGATCAAGAGGATCAAGACCGGGTTTTTTGATCAGGGGAATCAATAGAGCATGTTTGAACCCTGCGGGGACCTTTCCCTGGTCAAGAGAGTCGTTGAGCAAAGGGAGGATCCCATGAGGAATAGAGTGCCCAATCTCTGCGAAAATGTGGGGTGGGCAAATGTCATCGGGTGAACCAGACTTGACCCGTGCCAAGAGAGTGGAAAAGATTTTAGGGTCTATGGCAGGAAGGGTATCTAATGTAATAGGGTTATTAAAAATATCATCCAAAGGGGACGATTTAGGAGAGCTAGCAATGTTGCGTTTTATAGTTACAATCTTTTCTCTGAAAAATTCATTCAGAGAGTTACACAACTTCTGGGTAGGAACTATTGAGAGAGCTGTCCTGTCATCGTCACAGAGCTCATTGACTATATTAAAAACAACTTTAGTTTTGTTTGAAGAAGTTAAAATTTTTTGGGAGAAGTAGTTGGATTTATGTTGGAGCAAGATTTTTTGGTACTCCTTTCTTGCGGTACAGTACACTATCCTGGCTTGAGAGGAGTAACCTTGTCTCCATTTCCGTTCCTTCTGTCGGACCCCCAGTTTAAGTTCTTTCAGTTCTTGGGAGAACCATTTGTGAGCTTCATTCCCTCTGATATTAGGGACCAGTACCAGGGGGGCTGAGAGGTCAGCTGCGTTGAGTAGCCAGTTAGACAGCGCTCTCTCACTGGTGTCCAGGTCATCGTACGGTGGTGGTACGGTTTTACTTAAAACGTCAATAAATCCTGGAAGGTCCATGGTTTTCCACTTGCGGAATTCTTTGCTCTTGCATGGCTTGGATCTGACATTTCCACGTGTTTCTAGTGTAAAATAGATAGTAAAATGGTCCGACCATATACAAGGGCTGATAACTGGGTCGGATAAAGATAAATTATGCGTCCAAATCTGGTCCAAGCTGTGGCCTTTCTGGTGAGTAGGTACATTAATTTGCTGATTTAGATTGAGATCTGTAAGCAGGTCTTTCAGTTCAGCAGCTTGAGTGTCTATGTCTGTGCTGTCGAACCAGTAATTTAGGTCCCCAATGAGGATGATTTTAGAGTGGCTGACTACGTATGAAGCCAGCTGCTCCGCCAGGAGAGATGGATAATTGGCCATATATTGGGGAGGCCGGTAAATAAGAACCAAAATAAGGGACCCACTTTCAGTGTCAAGGTTAATCACTAGGTTCTCGGTATCCGGAAGAGTCAAGGAAGGTAATTCCCTGACATGGAGAGATTTCAGAATTATAGCTGCTACTCCACCTCCCGCCCTCCCAGGTGTACGGTTGGCTGTCAAGATATAATATTCTGCGGGCAGTGCAACAAGTACATCGGGGAGGGAGTGAAGGGTTAGCCAGGTTTCAGCTAATAAGAAAATGTCGGGTTTTACCTCCTCCAAGAAAAGAAAAATGTCTATTTGGTTTTTAACCAGGGACCGAGTATTGAGGTAGTAACAGCGTAAACTGTGCTTTGCCGTAGATGCAGATTGAGGCTCAGGAAGGGGTTGAATTAAAGCCTGGGCATGAGGCACAGAAGTGGGGAAAGAGGAAAGACCCAAACGTTGAATGCAAGTCAATGTACGTGGGGCAAGAGAGTGCTTGCAGGAACCCTGGAGAGTGTAAGGGCGTAGGTTTAGAAGTTCCAGCGACGAGTATTTTAAAAAGTGGCCAGGGGGAGTAGGCCCGGGTCCCGGTCGGCCGCGGACGGGCGCAGACGGGCTTAACTCAGGCGCAACTCCGGCGCGCCTCCGTCGCGCCCGCTGCGCTCGTCCGCTGCGCTGACACATGGTGGCCCGTTTAAGTAGGGGCGGTACTCGTGGGGGTGTGGCCAAGATGGCCGTGGCCTCGCCTCACCCGAGCAGCCCAATGCAAGATGTCGGCCCCAGCCGCTGCGAGCCGCCGCTGTGTTCAGCGCTGTGCCGTGCCGGTGCGCTCAGAAGGAGTGGAGAGTGAGCGTCAGGATTCCGTGAGGGAAGAGGTGAGCAGGGAAAATTAAAAGCGCGCCTCTGCGCTTTGTGCAGGAGCGCTAACTAAAACAGCGTCTCTTCCTGGAAACAAGTCAAGTGGTGCAGCTTCCTTTAGCTACAGGCGCGAACCCCCTGCCACAGGGTCAGCCGCCTGCTAGTGCCAAAGGTTTGCGAAGAACTGAGCTCCTAAGTAGGGGCGGTACTCGTGGGGGTGTGGCCAAGATGGCCGTGGCCTCGCCTCACCCGAGCAGCCCAATGCAAGATGTCGGCCCCAGCCGCTGCGAGCCGCCGCTGTGTTCAGCGCTGTGCCGTGCCGGTGCGCTCAGAAGGAGTGGAGAGTGAGCGTCAGGATTCCGTGAGGGAAGAGGTGAGCAGGGAAAATTAAAAGCGCGCCTCTGCGCTTTGTGCAGGAGCGCTAACTAAAACAGCGTCTCTTCCTGGAAACAAGTCAAGTGGTGCAGCTTCCTTTAGCTACAGGCGCGAACCCCCTGCCACAGGGTCAGCCGCCTGCTAGTGCCAAAGGTTTGCGAAGAACTGAGCTCCTAAGTAGGGGCGGTACTCGTGGGGGTGTGGCCAAGATGGCCGTGGCCTCGCCTCACCCGAGCAGCCCAATGCAAGATGTCGGCCCCAGCCGCTGCGAGCCGCCGCTGTGTTCAGCGCTGTGCCGTGCCGGTGCGCTCAGAAGGAGTGGAGAGTGAGCGTCAGGATTCCGTGAGGGAAGAGGTGAGCAGGGAAAATTAAAAGCGCGCCTCTGCGCTTTGTGCAGGAGCGCTAACTAAAACAGCGTCTCTTCCTGGAAACAAGTCAAGTGGTGCAGCTTCCTTTAGCTACAGGCGCGAACCCCCTGCCACAGGGTCAGCCGCCTGCTAGTGCCAAAGGTTTGCGAAGAACTGAGCTCCTAAGTAGGGGCGGTACTCGTGGGGGTGTGGCCAAGATGGCCGTGGCCTCGCCTCACCCGAGCAGCCCAATACAAGATGTCGGCCCCAGCCGCTGCGAGCCGCCGCTGTGTTCAGCGCTGTGCCGTGCCGGTGCGCTCAGAAGGAGTGGAGAGTGAGCGTCAGGATTCCGTGAGGGAAGAGGTGAGCAGGGAAAATTAAAAGCGCGCCTCTGCGCTTTGTGCAGGAGCGCTAACTAAAACAGCGTCTCTTCCTGGAAACAAGTCAAGTGGTGCAGCTTCCTTTAGCTACAGGCGCGAACCCCCTGCCACAGGGTCAGCCGCCTGCTAGTGCCAAAGGTTTGCGAAGAACTGAGCTCCTAAGTAGGGGCGGTACTCGTGGGGGTGTGGCCAAGATGGCCGTGGCCTCGCCTCACCCGAGCAGCCCAATGCAAGATGTCGGCCCCAGCCGCTGCGAGCCGCCGCTGTGTCCATAAACGTATCTGTTTAATAAGCGCCATCCCCAGCAGTCTCTACTGAGAGGACATGCAGCAAACAGGCAAGAAAGCTGGTCCTTTCGCTCTGGAAGTGACCTTTATGTGGTAGACTGGATGGGAAGTGATACGTCAAACTACATATTAACCTCACTATTTTCATTTGTGGATAATAAAATAGTGGTCACCAGCTCTCCCGTTTTGGTAGAGGTGGGCTAGCCACTGAAAGCTTGAGCCAGGCTTGAGCCCGAAGCCTGGCTCTAGCTCGGCTCGAGGTCCTGTTGGAACCTCGAGCCAAACTTTCAAGTGGCTTTTGCCTGCTTGCCTTCTCTCCCTCTATCGAGGATGTGGCCCTACGGTCACAGCTGCTGACTCTGGAACTGGGGATTCTGTACAAAGCACTTAATCTCTCCATGCCTATAAGCAATGAATGTGACCTTGTTTAATGTAACTGGTGCTCATCTGAAGAGCGCCAAATTTACGCTTTATAAAAACTGCAGAAAAATGCACAGAAGTTAAAACAAAGCCTTAACATAAGGAAAGCCAACTAGATACTGAATGACAGGCTGCATAGTACAAAGTGAAACTAGAAAACCTTGATAAATCATGGCTCCCCTTTCTTAAATTGTGTGATCTTAATCAAATATTTTATTTCACCAAAACTTTTTCTTCATTAACTCCTATGAAAGCACTTTTAAATATGAGAGTTCAGAATGCCAGTTGTACACAAAACGATTGTGTTTAATTTAACAGAACTATGATGTTGCTCTATATTGCTATGGGTCAGGTACAGGGTTTACATGACAATCGTCTTGTCTCTTAGTTCACTAATAGTTCATGTTTAGAAACAATCACTTTTAATAGGTACTTCTCTGTGCAATACTATAATGTGACATTAATAATAAAGCTGTTTAATGAATACATTTTTTTTAATTTTGAAAAGACTATCATATTTTAAATGATGTTTGTTATATGATTTACTTTGCAAACATTTTCAACGCTCGGCTCAGGCTCTACGATCCGAACCAGACCCTTGGCTCGGCTCACCGTGTTAATTTCGTGGCTCGCTCAGCACTACTTTTTGGGTACTGTGACATTTTTTATCATTAAACGTTAACCTAGGGCAGGAGATAAATAGAAATGCAGAAAAGGGAGAAAGCTGGGGGAGAAAGACAAGAAAGCATTAACAAAGGGCGAAAGCAGGGGTGAGAAAAACCTACAAGAATGAAAGAGAAAGGGGCATCGGGTGAAGGCTGGTGCAAGAAAGAACCATGAGGAGGAATCACAGCTAAGGAACCGTGATTTTGGCAACCCCGGTGGGTCCCTGTACTTATTTTATTGACAAATTAAGCACTTCACCCAAGGAGGACACGTTTAGTCTGAAAAGGCGCAGTATGTTTTGTAAAAGTGAAACATGTAAGTGGAAATAAAACTGTGTGCTGTAATAGTGAAAGGCTTCCCTCACGAAGGTAGAGCATATCTGGGGCAGATATTTTCTGCGGCAGCATCTTTGTTGTGTTTGCTATGTACAGTGCCTCGTGCTGCCTGGCGGAAGCTTCACAACGCTTTAGTGCTCTGCAAACAATTAAACGAACCTGAAATGAGAGCGTCCAGAAATATCCTACAGCACGCAAAGCATGCTGGGATGAGAAGTGGAAGAGATGTCTTGCTTTTAATGCCTTGTGGAGACACTATGGACAGCGCTGCGAGTCCCGAGCCAGTTTGCCAATTGCCATTAACACCATCATACTTCCATGCAAAACGTTTGCCACCTCTAAGCGCTGTAACATCAGTATAGGATTTAAAGGTACTCAATATACCACCTCAGAAGGCTGAATCTGCTTAGCCTGGGGGGGGCAAATTCGTGATCTTTCGATCACCGCAGATGTCAACAGTGAGAGTTAATTGAGGCGTCTTGCCGCCTTAATAACGTTCTATGCCACGTATTAATGACCTCCCCATAGCTGGTGGTGTGTGTTCATTACACACCGGCCACAATAACACTAGGAACATATGACGCGCTCTCCTCGTGGGCGAGGACAACAATCATTCCATGAGCATTGACGCATGTGGGGAGGTCACGGGAAGGTCAGAGTGCAGGGGAGCTAGCAACTAAAAGCGTCCCCTCACAGGAGTGTCAGACTGTTGTAAAGTGAAATTAAGACTCACAGGTACAGGTAAGCTTTTAAGTGAGCTTTATTGCAGCACAGAGATAGTAGGTCAGCTCAAAGGAAGTCATCTTAGAGGACGTGAGTTGCGTCCCGTTGTCAGAAATGAGAACAGAAGGATACCCTTCGTTGTTAAAAATACCCTTCAAAAACTTAATGGTGGCATCTGTAGTGATTTCCCTTACAAACTGTACACACAACCATTTTGAAAAACAGTCGATAAGGACAATTGCAAACCGGTGATCGGTAGGAAGTTCACACATGGGGCCTATGAAGTCAATGCACACACTATGCCAAGGAGTATTAGCAAAAGAAATCTTGTGAGTGGAGTGGGAGCCTAAAACTTTGAGGCGCTTCTCACCCTCCTTGCAGAAACTGCATTTCAACACACAATCCACAGCGTCATTATCAATAGAGGGCCACCAGAAGTTCAATTTGACACGACGTTGCGTGAGGCTTTGACCCAGGTGTCCCTCATGGGCCAAGTCTAGAATTCTCTTTCTCAACAAAACAGGGGGAACAAAACGATCACCCCTCATGAGAATATCTTTACCTTCTAAGGAAAGTTCATCCAAAATTTTTAAAAAGGGTCTGACAGAAGGACTTACCGCACTTTCTCTCCTGGGACCATTAGAAATGAGACTGATGACGGCCTTCAATGTCAGATCCTCCTCCATACCTTTGGACCAGTCATCACGAGTAAATGTGCCACCACACACAGACAAGACATCCTCTATTACAGCAACTGCGAGATCGTCGGACTTGGCCCCAGAACTGCAGTCAGTGGAAGGCATAGGGAGTCTAGATAGACAATCCGCTTGGATGTTTTTCCACCCATGAATGAATTCAACCTCACACTGGAAGTCCTGTAGCCGAGAAGCTAGTCTCGCCAACCTGGGAGAACCTTTACCAGCTCCACCAGGAGCAAGGATGTTGACAAGGGGTTTGTGGTCGGTACGTAAAACAAATTTATAACCCCATAAGTAGGTTCGAAAGTAACTTGTACCCCAGATCGCAGCAAGAGCTTCGCGCTCTATTACTGAGTAGTTAGACTCAGAAGAGGACAAGGGTCTAGAAGCGAATGCGATTGTCTTTTCGACACCGCCATGCTTCTGTAGAAGAACAGCGCCCAAACCAATGGCACTTGCATCTACCATCAGGATGGAGGACCGAGTAGTGTCAAAAGGGGTGAGGACATTGGCAGATTTGAGTTCCTTCTTAATCAAATTGAAACAGGATTCGTGATCAGAGGTCCAGTTAAACCTAACACCTTTTTTGAGCAAGGATCTAAGAGAAGCTGTTTTAGAGGCAAAATCTCTTACGAATTTCGAGTAAAACTCGATTAAGCTCATAAAGGACCGAAGTTGATCCTTATCAACCGGGGAGGGTGCTAGTTCAATAGCTTCAATCAAATTCTTTTTGGGTTTAATACCATCTTCTGACAAACAAAAACCAAGGTATTCTATTTCTTTCAAGAGAAAAGCACACTTCTCTTTCCTTAAAGTCAATCCAGCTTCATCTACTCTATGTAAAACATCCTGTAAAATTTTATTGTGTTCCTGTAAAGAACTACCATAAATCAAAATATCGTCTTGAAAAAATAGTACCTTGTCAAGACCCTTAAAAACCTCAGAGACAAGTCTCTGGAACACGCTAGCAGCTGAGATTAGCCCAAAAGGTAGTCTAGTAAATTGGAAAGTGCCCTCACTAGTGATAAACGCAGTTAAATGCTTTGAGTTATCGTCCAGACAAATTTGGTGGTAGGCGTGCTTAAGGTCCAACTTACTAAAGAACTTTGCACCTCTAAGGGTTGACACCAATTCGCCAATGTTGGGAAGGGGAAACACGTCATACACAGACATGTATTTACATTTATATATTGGCACCTATTCTGATAAACTAAGGGTTCTGCAAACGAGCACAGACTACCACCCTTAGCTGGGGCTAGTCAAAATGGCGGTACAGCAGGGAACAATTTTTGGGTAAAGGAGGGCAGATGACCCTCTCCGATAGGTCCCCCAAAGCCCTAAGGCAGTGGCCTACAAACTTTGTAATGCTGTGACCCCCCTGTGACAAAAATCACTCGCCCCCCAAATTGTTCACATTTTTTCTATTACCAATGTTTAAATATGAGTAGACATATTTAAACATTGCAGTTAAGTTTTTACCGTTTTGCAAATGCAATCAAATACATGATTGCAAAACATACCATTCTGGTCAGGCAGGCCTTTCTAACATGTAAAAGTATCCACAGTGTGATTATTGGAAATGGGGGTGGGGGCTTTGAAGAATATTTTCTTACTTTTGACACCTTCCCCAGCCAGAATATAAATTACATAAGTTACTGATGCCCCATTACAGAGGGCTTACTTCAGCAAAAAAAATAGCAGCTAATAACAAAGGACTATTATGAGCATAATGCTTCTTTTGGCCAGTACCTAGCGCCCCCTCCCTGGGATCACTTGAACGACCCTAGAGGTGGTTGGCACCCCTCAGTTTGAAGACCCCGTTGCCCTAAGATTTAGACCAGAGGAGGTGCACCCAGTACAGGACAAGCCAGCGACCAACCAGACACTCACACCAGATGAGCTGTAACCCAGCCCTGCCCACTCACCATCCTCCATAAGCTCTGCCAGTTTCTCCTGGTAGGCCCGCTGCGCATCCTGTGCCCGCCTGGCAGCCTGCGAAACAATGGAAATAAAGTGAGACAACAGCACCTGAAGTAGGGGAGGAAACAGACGTCACAGTCTCATGGGCCTTTTTGATGTTTTTCTTCACTTTTTTTTTTTATTAGATAAAGGCTTTTGCTGCAGATACAGGGCCCCCTCAGACAAGAGGGACTGAAGCTCGTCCATACTTTCATACCAATTTCCACTCCTTCAAACAAGTAATATTTTGCACATTATATATTTATTATTATACACCATGAGCGCCTGTGGCCCAAATAACTCAGCACCATGTACCACAGCACCAGCTGATTAGCCAAAACAAAAGTGGGCAGATGTAAAATTTGCAAACTGAACCAGCTTCCCAAGATGCTCAGCGGAGTGTAATGTCTATTATAGGGTCAGGAGATCTGGAGTCATGCCATATGTCTAAGTTAACCATATAATAATACTTCCACTTACATACAACGAGGAGTGATTGAACATATTTACCTAGTCTCTGAACTCCCGGCATGTTCATGTGAAGATACCTCCCTCCCTGACACTTTTCATATGGTCATGGTGTGCCCAAGATTTAATCACCTTACACACAGATTTATCCGCCCAATTCACCTGCCTATGAATTTCACTCAAGTGAGGCCTGCCTTTTTCTTTCTTCAGTTGCTAAAATCTCCTACTATTTGCTTTTATCTGACTCGCTTTTTATCCGGGGATTTCTGGGGCTGAGACTTTTTCTGACCGGGCTGGATGATTAGTGTGGACCAGTTTCAGTTTTATAATATACTTATTTTAGCTTCAAACAAAGCAAACTGTTTCAAAAACGTTTTTTTAAGTAAAGACATTTAAAAACTGCTAAAAAGCATGAAGACAGTTTTGCAAATATACTGATTTTTTTTATTCATGAAAATTGGTCGCAAACCATCATCAATATTTGCTATCTTTAAAATACATGATTTAAAGTAGTTACTGCAAAATCTATGCATTTGTAGAAAAACATAATATAAGGAGCAGGAAACTTAGAATCCTAGCTTCCCCACTTGTTCAGCTTCTGCGATGTTGGGAAAAGGACTCCCTCTCTGTGCCTTGATTCAGTGTAGCAAACTAGCGACATCGCAGCCTCCTAGCGATTTCTAGGATGGGAAAAAGAGGGCTGCTCAGCCCGGGGCCCGTGCGTCAGTGACCTCTGGTGACTAGTCGCTGGTACAGGTGATGCGCATGCGCAGTTATTCTATAAAAAAACAATCTCTGATTGAAGCGGCCCTGTGTGGATAATACTAATGATAAAATAATATGCTGGGGCCCTGTCCTGAGTAATAATCACGAATATTAAAAACAAAACAAAAAAAAACTGACATTTTCGCTGAGGAAGGAGCCTTTAACATGTCGGTCAGTGATTGAAATATGTGTCGATGCTGAACAGTAACCATATTGGTGGTAGCATGTATCTTCATTTGTGTAAACATTACTTGATAGTGCAAGCTCCCATACCTATGTAAATATCGCTACTAACATGCTTTTTGCAAAAAAAGTTTTCCGTTCCTACAATCAGTACATGGTTGACTTTCTGCCGCTTGTTTTATATATCCACTATACAGCGCTCTGAAACCCACTTGTGTGGAGTCTGCGCATAAAAATAAGGGTTTGAAGCACTGTACTCGGAGTTGGCACACTGAAGGAGGCATCACTGTAGCATAAGGAGCCCCGGGATCAGCCTCACTTCCGCTTATGCAGCTGCTCTGCGTGGACATGCTTCAGAGGAGGGTACTTGAGCTTCTCTTACAGAGAATATGGGAGCATTGTCTGATGCGCCTCAGAGTGAAATGTGTCGCTTCGCTTTCACAATTTAAGGCAGGTGCCGGTTCCATTCTCAGTCGCTTTGTAGAGTTTCCACAGCCTGCAAATTGTTCGTTGGCTGCCATAAACTCACTGCGAGCAGCACGCTGGACTACCCGCAGCCCCCCCACCGAACATATACATTTCAACGCCTACTCCTCCATTTACGAACGTGAAAGATTATCCCTTCCTTTCTCCGCATTGTATTGTACAAAAGAAAAATGGTATGCAACAAAAGTCTATCAACCAGCAAGCGAATTCGAATCCGATCTTTTTCACACCTGACAATTGGGTGTGGAAAAACGTTGGGAACCGGGCACTTTTAATACTCAAGCTGGTTTAGAACCGACAACATCACTGCCTACACTTCCCAAGTGCTGGAGTGTTGTGCCTCCCTAGAGTTGCAGGACAGCCCCCCTTCCCCGGTGACCTGGTGGTGAGGGCCTGCAGTTCTGGGGGATAAGATTGCAGTAGCAGAACGCCCCAGACCTTGTCTATTCACCTCTCTGGTTTGTATTTCACGTTTAGCTTAATCTTGCATTCTCTGTTTGCTATTTCCAGGATGCTGCATTTCTCTTTCAGGCAGCATATTACTCGTGTATAGCGCACACTTTGGACTGATTCGCCTCAAGGTGTTTACAACTGGCCATGATTGACAGGTCTGGAGTAAAGGCTGAAGGCAATGCTAGTTACTCAGAGTGCCTGTCAGTAGGTCAAAAAGGTTTCAGAAGACGTGGTCATCCAACGCATGGCCTCTGAACAGTGCTCACAGCAATGGTCAATATTCCAGCTGCAATTGTGACTCTGCAAATGTGTGTTAACAGGTACACAGTTGTCAAAATATTGACAACGCGAAAAGACATGTGCACTGCTACAGGTGAATGGGTGTGTGGTGTGTATGGGCGGTGAAGTAAATGAGATGCAAGTAAGTGCATTCAGAAAAGAGGGTGCTGAAGAGGAAAGAGATGAGGTCGAAGACATGCACATGGGTGAGGTGCGGATAGAAAAAGGTCTACATGTGTAAGAGAGTGAACATAACACGAGTGATGGAGACACTCTACAGACCGCTGTCCCTTGCACACACCTCAGTCATGTTTTATTCAGACTCACAATTTCAGATCTGAAACATTTTCAACAAGATTAATTTCAACAAAATCATATTGCTCATTTATCTTAAACAACAATCAAAGCCAATAGTTCTGGCTGGATTAAGGTGGTGTCATATATATATATGGCTGCAGTAACAGAAAGTAGCCAAAATACTGGCTGGGTGGCACACTATGGTAATCCCAGAAATGCAGTTGCAGTGTTAAAACCACGCCCTTGAATACAAGGGCTATGCCCCCTTTAGGAGTCCCCAACCCTTTTCATCAAGTTTAAAGTCCTGGCAACGCGGTATACCTGCGACTGACTTATCGCATACAAAGTGAGTGAGCCATCAGTCAAGGTCCCCACCACCTTTTGTTAGTGGATTCCTCTACCAACATTTCACTTCTACCTCGTATACTGAAGGATGACATGCTTACGTAGTGCTACCTCATACGCCTCCAATCTCACGTACTGTTAAAGAGGTACGTACAGTTTCCACAACCCTGTGTACTTCACTGCCTGGGATGACACTACTATTCCTCCATTGTAACTCTGGTGGGAGTTACAATCACACCACCCCCTGCTAGAGTTCACAGTGGCGTGCCTCCCCTAGACATCGCATTTTCTAGGGTTTGCAGGTCATTCGCTTTCCCTGTACCCGTTACTTGAAACGGAAATGCTGGGAAACGCTATCCCAGGCACCCCGGTTGCTGCTGAGAAGTCCCGGTACTTTCCCTCGTACATCAGAGTACCGCTGGCACACATCACCTGGCCGTATCTGGAGTCTGCTTACGTGTCCTCGCCCCCCCCCCTTGTATCACACCTGCGGCTGGGGTACCTCTTGTAGGAGATAACACATTCTCATCACAAATCACTGATGACTTGTTTTGTGGTGAAAGTGAATGCCAAGCCAGTGGAGCACACAGCTCACCTGTTGCTTCTTACACAGGCAGCGGGGGTCCCTTCTCTCATCACCCCTCGGGTACCGGAGTACGGGGTCTCCCACTCGTTATCTTACTTTATCAGCAGTGCTCTTGCCTCCTCACTTCCGGGTCAGTGCGGGGTCTCCCTCACCTGTTGATTGTTTTACAGTGATCCCCGGTCACCTCACCGGCTGCGTGAGAGCGGGACCCCCTCCCCCGTTGCTGCGGTCCCATAGCAGCCCCCAGCTCACCTGCTGCTCCGGGCCCGGCCGGGGGGGCTGCTGCCGGCCCTCGGACTCGCTGACCAGCGAGGTCTTGAGCTCGGCCAGGTCGCGTTCCGTCAGGCCCCGGCTCTCCCGGCTCTTCTCCTCCTGCTCGCCCTCCTCCTTGAAGGAGATCATCTCGTCGTTGGCCCCCAGGTCATCGCCCCCGCCGCTGCTGAGCTGGGGCATGGTGAGGGCCGGGGGGGCTCGGGGGTGGAAGAGGCCCCTGAGGGTGGGCTGGAGGGTCCGGGTGCTCTGGGGGTCAAACACTAGAGGGGGCGCCCTGAGGACCCGAATGCAGGCACCTTAGAGGGGCTCTGGGTCCTTAGTGGGGGCGGGGGCCCTCCATGTGCTCGTGCGTTACTTCGGGGAGGGGGGAGTTCCCTGCTCTGTCCGGTGAGTGTGGTTTTCTTCCCTGGTTGTTGTTGGGGGGGGGGGGGTGCTGTTCCGTCCCTGCTCCTGCTGGGAGAGCTGCGGACTCCCCTCTCGTGTTCTCCGGGCGGGGGCTGCTCCCCGGGCTCTGCTTCTCTCGCGCCGGGGGGCTCCTCCCTCTCTCGGTGCTGTGCGGTCCGGGGGTCTCCGGTGTCCGGCTCGGTGCTGGCTCCAAAGTTCCCCCGCGCGGCTCTGCTGCTGCTGGGAGTCCGGGGCGCCGGAGCGTGCGAGCGGCTGAGCGCGCGGGGGGCGGGGCTAGGCTTCAAAGGGCGCCGCCGCTGATTGACACGGAGCGCCGCGGGGAGCGGCGCCTCTTAAAGGGACAGGAGCCGAAGGAGCCACATGCACAATGCACGGGAGAAACGCCGGGCATCCAGGCACCAATCACTCACCCCCCCCCATGCCGGGAGACCCAAGCTCAGTGTGTGGTGGTGTGTCCCACCGCAGCTTCCTGCCTCTCTTGGTGAAACCCACGCAGCCGGGGGAGGGGGTTTAAGGAGTGTCTCGGGTATTCTTACGAAGAGGGACTTTGTGTTTTTTTATTTTCTAAATACCTGTGCAGTGTGATCCCAGGCAGTGCTTAATTTGTAAAAAAAAATAAGCGACAGGGCTCTCGTCAGGAGGCCACTGCAGCTTTCATCAGTGCCCCAGCCAGAGCTTTGTTTGTTCTATTCCTGCAACAGTTCTCTCAAGTAACGTAACTGGTTCTATTGTACAGTGCTCTGACACCTTCGGGTAAAGTCCGCGCTTTATAAAAATGCATTAAATAAATAAATAGTAACAACACAATTAACCTTTACACTCCCTCCCCTAAGCGTGACAATTGGGACGATTTCTAGCCTCCAAAGCTATAAGAATGGCTTTGGGAAAAGGTACTAGTAATTTCTAATGTAAATTGAATTAATAATTACCTGTTGTTGTGGTCATCCCTAAATTAGCCAGGCAGCACCATCATGTGCCAGACCGTCACAAGCGCCTGTGTTGACAATTAGGGGCCTTTGCCGAGCACTGGAAACCACCGGCTCAAATTAAGCACTGATGCTGTGTGATGTAATCTTTGTAAGAAGATAGGCTCCAAAAAATTAAATAAACTAGCAAATATGTGAGTTCAGTGGGTTGAGGGACTACTGGTTGGTCCTGAATGTGGAGTTGAATTGGGAGCCAAATGTTGTGGAGCACTTACCCATTGTGCTGGGCTTTACCTCCCAATTTAATATCCTGGTTTAGAGGACTACACTATGTCAAAAAGTGGCCGAAATCGCTGTAATCTGGATATTGCTGGTTTTTACTCTTGAGGATCAGGTGTGTAGAAACCAGCACTGCACCATTTTCATCATATTACCCCCAGCAAAATGCCGTTGGTAAAGAGAAGTAGAAACACCCCTCTCTCGCTCTCCTCCCCTGCCGGTCCACCCTGACAGCACCCCTCACCCCAGACTCTCCTACATTGTGTGAGGCTTCCTGCAACCCATAGCTCACCACCAATACCACACTGTGAACATCCCCTCCCTCACACTGTTCCCCTCTGACCTCCCACAAATCATTATCTCCCACCCTGTTTGCCGCCACCACCCTTTTTTCATCCCCTCCATAGACCCAAATGTCTCCCCTTCCTCCCCACCTTCTTTCCCTCCTCCCCTAACGTCTCCCAACACCAGATACCTACAACCAGTGTCTTCCCCTACCTGCCCCATTGCCACTAGCTACCCCTCTTTGCCCCTTTCCAGACAAGGCACCAATGCCCTCCAGATCAAATACCCCTCTAATCTTCACAAACACTCGTAAAAAAACCTCGAAAACAGGACCTTGAGGGATTTCCCGGAAAACCTCTTTGTAGACCAATACCATTGCTAACGCAAAGGCTCCCTCCAAACTGACCTCCTCCTCTCAACACACAACACTGATCTATGAATCAGGTCCTCACGCAATACTCTCCCTTCCTCATCTCTCTCTAATATCGATGCAAACTAAAAAGCTTTTCCCCCTTTGGCCTCTCTGGCAACTTTTCTGTATCCTTTTGCAACTTTGGGGAGATCATGTTCCAAGCCAATGACATAATCCTGGCCACTATCAATTTATCTCAACCTCAGGCACGCCAAGGACCCTCCATGCCCTCCATCTCCGTCCATCCATAACACCCTTCACCCATTCTCCTCCCCAGCCAGTCCACCAAAGCTGCACCTCTCACCCCGGACTCTCCTTCACTCCGATGGATCTCCCACATCCCATAGCACATCACCAATACGAGACTTTGAACACCCCCCACAGACCATCCGTCCACCCACCTTTCCCTTCCAACCTCCCACAAACCATTATCTCCCACCCCGGTTGCTGCCGCCACCCTTTTTTCAACAGCTCCATTGGCCTATGTTTCTCTCCTTTCTTCTATAACATCTTCGGCGCTTACCCTAACTTCTCCCGACATCAGATACCAACAACCAGTGCCTCCCCATACCTTCACCTCAATCCTCCATAGTCCGTCCCTTAAAGCCCAGCCCAATACTCCTGTTAACGCGGGATTTCTGGTCTATTGGTATAGATCTAGATCCCAACTCCGGTCGACTGAACCGTTGGTACCTGTCATTGAGTAAAAGGCAATCCACTACTAGGTCAATCAGTTAATGACTTAGTCCACTCTAAAGAACCACTGAAGCTTAAAAAGTTTAAAAGTTTATTACAAAGCCAAACTTAACTGGAGATACAAACATCTCAATATAAGGTTCAAAAGATATACGGGTATCAATACAAACATGAATTTTCTAAATGCTCTTAGTCGGCAGAAGAATATTACCAAAACCAATTAAAAAATCATCAAAGTTGCAAAATTGCAAGAATAGACACAAGCTGTAGCTTATGAGTCATTTACAGAAAGGAAGATATCAGATTAGACTGTCCCTACACTAGACTAAGTGACATCCCTACTTTGCAAGTTCTTACCCTAAAAAGGTGTCAGCAGTGGTGACTTCCAAAGAAGATCACACACTTCCCTTAGTCTATGTTGCAAAAACGATGTCTCGCAATTCCCTATCTGCCTACCCATCCGCTCTCTTAGGGTCCTCAGATCATCTGCCTTAACTCCACCCAGGGGTGCTGTCCCTAATACAAAATCACATTTATACTAGAAACGCCCCTTGAAGACGCCCCTTAGATGCGCCCCTCACGTGGTGTTGGTTCTGGTATGTCCATGCTGGTACTCCTCTGGGCCCATCATTAGAGTTGACCTTGCTTCCCAGGCTCCTCTCCGGCAAGACGGTACCCCCAGGAAATTCCTGAAGACTCCTCCAGGCCTGTGCCTGGCTCTCTTGAACAAAAGTCTATTCATCACTCTCTTGATTAAAACCTCCTCGCACCTGCAAACAGACACTTGTACTGTGGGCCCCAAATTCCGGCCTCCACCATATCTTTAAGTCGTAAACCATTCGAACAGGCTTCCACAGTTTGTGCCTAACACAACCTTTCTCTAACGAGCACATGCAGATCAAAAGAAATGACTTTATCTATTCAGGCCTATTAGAATTACATGAACGGGCCTATGCACTCTGCAAAACATTTAATTTCTTTGTTAAACAATATTCTAACTTATTACAGTGATTATATGAAACGTCTATAAAACATAATTCAGTTCTAGGATCAATAATACTTTGAATTACAATAACATTAAAATCCACCATCGCGTAAGAGTGTAACAGCATCTTGTACTCTATGTGAACTGCCATGTGGCCTACACATTTCTACGTTTGCAGTATTACATTTTCTTCCACGACAGCCACATAACATGGGATTTCAACATCATTCCAACATCTCTAAAAACATCTACATTAGCTTTTCACACTCTATATAAGTATTCTATTCTAATTAAACACTATTATGTACTTTCACTCTATAAATTCGACACTCTTATATAAGGTTTACTAAACTAATACAACATGCTTGTAAATATGGTGCACTTCTATATTTTTCTTGATTTGCGCTCTCTCAATCCCCCCTTTGATGACTTTTAGTAGTCATCATCATTACAACACCATCCCCGAGGTAAGGTCTGAGTCAAACTGAAGTCGTTGCAGTACCCCCTCGTTTCATCATCTCTAGAGCCTTTAGACTCCTGTACTGATTATCCTGCATCGCAGTCAATCTTCTCTCTTGCCTTCTCATGTTTCTTTGCAACCTGTTTGATCTATACCATTAGTACAGGCGCACCAAACCCCACAAAGTGATTATACAAATCACTATTATGATGATAGGTTTCAGTATGTACCAAATGATATTCTTTCCTAGGTTGGCAAACCAACCTCCAACTTTACCCATTCCTTGACCTACTTTTTCCCACACTGTTACCTTTGTCAAATCCTCAATTTCATGGTGTATTTCAGTAATGTTCCGAATGTACGTTTCTAAAGGTTTTGAGTTGTCTGGAATGTAGGTGCAACATTCCTGGACCTTCAAAGCCTTACAGACTCCTCCCTCTTTGGCTAACAGAACATCTAGAGCAAGTCGGGTTCTGAAGAACCATTGCCCTTATCGATTGCATTTCTCCCTCCACCAGCATTAGTGATCTAGCAGTACTGGCGGACAACCTATCTACAACTGTTGCCAATCTTCTTATCTTGACATAATTTAGTGCTATCCCTAAAATAGGAAACATAGCACCAAATACGCCTCCCACTACCTCCTCAGCGCTTACATCCCTTCTTCCTCGAACTTGAGTTCCTCCCTCTATAATTTCCAAATCCTTAGCATGGTATATCTTGGGGAAGACAATTGCCAAATAGCATGATCCATACCAATTATCTGGTAGTTTCACGTATGCATTCCTTCCACATACAAAATATACATTTGGGATCACCTGCATTTCTTTCAAAAAGTCCTTCGAATAGTATTCTAATTGGAAAGCATGTTCACAACTCACTTTTCCCACAAACACATTCTCATAATAGGTTTCACCCCTATGTACACACAATTTCCCTTTTTTCTCTCGATCTAAAGCTATTGGACCATTGCTACCCTTTCTTTGGTGTGCCCTTTCTTCCTCGGTCCAATCTGTTTTCCATTGACCTGAAGCTTTTAAGATCTTCTGTCTCCGGTATCGATCATCCACTTGTCCTACAAACTTTTTCTCAATTTCTGACACTTTACAAGTCAAATTATTCCTTCGGGCGTGTGAAGTATCTAATGTTTTCCAGGGAAGGAAAAATTTCTGTAATCTGTCTTCACTCTTGTAATAATCCCACTTATTTAAATGCTTGTAGTTCGGCACTTCAGGTAAAATAGCATCGACATTCGAAAAATAGTATTCAAACCCATCACGTTCATAAAATATGCTCAACAACAAACTACATGTGATTCCATAAGTCAATGGAAGATGATGATATCTGATACCTTCGTCTACAGAGGCTGGCAATTTCATACACACATAGCAATTCTTAGCCTCCATGGCATCAATATACTCATAAAGCAGTTTAGCATATGCATTTGATTTAAAATTTCCCTGCGATTCATCTACATGTAACCTACGAGTCTCTGCTGCTAGTAAAGCTTTACCCTTCTCTGTATTGTCCCCCTTTTTACCAGCAATAATAGGTTTCTGAGTCGATAAAATTTTTACTTCCTTTGCAGCCTTTTCTTCATTTTCATGTCCCACTACATATGATATAGTAACTACTAAAGCTATAAGAAAAATCACTCCCACTAAAAGTGTGCCTACTATACATTTGGCCCTGCGGTTCGGGTTGCCAACCTCCATGATCTCAAACAGTGTAGTTCCAGTTTTCTTTCACAGCACAATGTCTCTTTTCGAACCACACCTGGAAGCTGATAATCTTCTCCGCAAGATCAGTCTGTATGTTCTATAGCAACAGACAACCCTAGCCCTTCTCCGTCCACTAAATGGAAGTCCCTAGTTTCTTCTTCTTCCACTTGGCGCTAGGTTATCTCTCAATTTGTTTATTTACAAAGTCTTTCGCACAGTCTTTTAGCAATCCGAAATCATACGTGTTCCAGCGACTCTAATCACGGCTTCTAATATGTCCAAACGAAGAAGGACCTCCCCAAGTATTGACCTCCTTGGACAACAAGTCGGGAAATCTATTCTGTTTAAAACCAGGTCTCTTATTCCACTCAGATAAGGAGGGTAGGGGATATTGAGTGTCAACAACCCTTCGACCTCCACTCCCGGTATCAACAGCACTATTTCCACTGTTATGATGGGGTCAGTACTGATCAGGGTCACTTCCCTCACCCTCCCAGATCCCCGTACACTGGACATCTGCAGCGAGGTAGGTCCACTCAGGAGTAGCGTATCTTCTGCTAGGCACTCGCACTCTCCTCGATCTTCTCGGACCTTCCTGTTCCTGTCCTTGTGCACTTTCGTCCAAATCCGAGTCTTCAGATATAGGGGCAAGAGTTTTCTCTGGAGCTGGCTTCAAGCTTGGCCTCTTTCTTCTTTCACTTGGCCAACTAGCTTCTCCACGTCTCTCTCTCCTATATCTTGTCCTCACACTCGGTTCTTGATCACTCTGGGCTTGATCTGGGTCTGAGCCGTCTTCACAGCAACTTTCTCCTTCTGTGGCAACTTCAGTTTCACTGCCGTCCTGTCCTTCTTCTTCTTGTTCTGTAGCGCTCCCAACTTCTTCCGACACCCCCACAGCTTGACTGATCCCCTCTTGTAGTTCACCGTCTACAGCTGGATTTTCATCTGCGAGAGGAGCTGTTTCTTCCAAGGGTGCTGGAACTCTTCGAGTATGGGAAGCGTGAATCCAGTTTGGCAGCCCTCCACACTTCACAGCGGTATTCGTTGTCAGGATAACTTGATAAGGGCCCTTCCAACGCACGTCTAAGCAGTTCTTCCGGACGTGCTTCTTCAGCAGGATCCAGTCACCTGGGCACAAGTCGTGACATAGATCTCTTGAAGATGGAACTTCAGCAGCCTGCACCTGAAGAGACACAGAATGAATGGCGTCAGACAGACCCTTGCAGTAATCCAGGATCAGGTCATCTGTAATATTCAACAAAGCTGTAGTTGGTACAGACGGAAGTCTCATTGCCCTCCCCATTAAAACTTCGTGTGGAGAGAGACCTGTCCTCCTGTCTGGTGTGCTACGCATACTCATGAGTACCAAGGGCAGAGCATCAGGCCAACTTAAGGAAGTCGATGAACATACCATGGCTATTCGGGACTTCAAAGTCCCATTGATCTGCTCCACGATACCCGAAGCCTCTGGTCGATAGCTACAGTGCAACTTCTGATCAATGTTCAATGCAGAGCAAAGCATCTTCACAACTTCACTGTTAAAATGAGTTCCTCGATCTGATTCCAGAGAGGTCGGCACCCCGAAGCGCGGGATCAACTCTCTAAGCAACAACTTTGCTACTGTGAGTGTGTCGCACCTGCGTGTAGGGTATGCTTCGACCCATCTGGAAAATATGCATACAACCACCAGAACATACCTGAGGCGGTTGCTTTTTGGCATCTCAATGAAATCTAATTGCATTCTGTTGAAAGGCCCCCCAGACCTCCCAATGTGACTCATTGTAACTGGTGTTCTTTTCCCTACGTTCAGTTGCTGACAAGTAACGCATCTCCTACAGACTGCTTCTGCTGCAATCCTAAACTTAGGGCAATACCAAGTCTGCCTAAATACCCTCAGCATGGCATCTCTTCCTAAGTGTACTGGACCATGTATCTGTCGTGCCATTGGACTCACCAATTCCTCAGCTAATACTGCCCTACCATCTGCTGAAACCCAGAAGTCCATTTCACTTTTCACACAACCTGCTGTTTCCCATGTCTTTTTCTCAGAATCAGGTGCATTCTCTTGCATGACTTTTAAATCCTCCCAAGTATCCACTGTTTCTAGCATCATATTTAACTCTGTCTTTTCCTGAGCCCCACCTACTTCCACCTCCGTGAAAGAATATCCGTGCTCAGCACAGTAACGGGCGACTTCGTCTGCATATCTATTACCTTGTGACACAAAATCTGTATTTTTGGTGTGGGCTACACATTTGACAATTGCAATTGCAGCTGGACCTTGTAATGCTTCTAACAACAGTCGCACAAATTCCCCATTTCGAATAGGCGAACCAGAGGAGGTCATGTAACCTCTCTGAGACCACAACTGCCCAAAATCATGAACTACACCGAAACCATATTGGCTATCCGTATAAATGGTGACTCTAATTTTGCTACCTGCTATACAGGCACGCGTCAATGCAATGATTTCTGCTACCTGAGCGGAGTGTACTCCTTCCAGGCAAGCGGCTCCCACAACTCCAGAAATGGTGCAAACAGCATAAGCTGCTCTCAACCGACCAGTATCGTCTCTTAAACATGAAGCATCAACAAAGAAAATTTCATCAGGGTCAATCAACGGCTCATCCACGATATCTGGTCTTGGCTTCGTGCATAGTTCAGTCACATCAAGGCAATCGTGATCTTCACATTCCTAGCCTTCAATATCATTTGGAAGTGGCATCAATGTAGCAGGATTCAAAACAGAGCACCTCTTAAGGGTCACGTTCTCCGCAGCAAGTATAACTTGCTCGTAGCGCGTGAGCCTACTACTGGTCAAGTGCTGTGTCTTGGTCCTGGTCATTAACAGTTCTACAGAATGTGGTACATACACCACTAACTGGTGTCCCATGACAATATTTTCACACTGTTCAATGCTGACACCTGTTGCAGCAACGGATTTGAGACATCCGGGCAACGCTGCAGCTACCGGATCTAAAGTAGCCGAAAAGTATGCAACTGGTCTACGGGCATTTCCATGAATTTGTACTAAAACTGACAAAGCACAACCTTCCCTTTCGCAGCAGAAAAGTGAAAATGGTTTTTCATAGTCAGGCATCCCCAAAGCCGGAGCACGACACAAGTCCTCTCTCAGCTGTAGAAACGCCATCAAACAGTCCTTGTCCCATGGTACCGGATCACTCACCTCCTTGTGCGTCAGTTTTTGTAAAGGTTTTGCTTTCAGTGAAAAGTTTGCTATCCACTGTCGGCAATAACCAACCATTCCTAGGAACATTCTAACTTCTCTCTGTGTCGTAGGCGTGTTCATCTTCATTATCGCCTCTATCCTATCTGGTGACACTTTGCGCTTTCCTTTTTCTATCCTGTGACCCAAGTACTGTACTTCTGTCAGACAGTACTGCAATTTGTTCGGAGATACCTTGTGTCCATTTTCAGCTAAATGGTTCAGCAAGGCAATGGTATCTGTCTTACAAGCCTCTTCCGTTTCTGACGCAACAAGTAGGTCGTCTATGTACTGGACCAGAACCGAGTTCTGCGGCAGTACCAGACTTTCAAGATTTTTCTTCAACAGCTGGTTGAAAATGGATGGGCTTTCTGTATACCCTTGTGGGATACGACACCATGTTAAAACGCGATTTTCCAGCTTAAAAGCAAAAAGATACTGGCTCTCCTCATCCAATGGGTTTGAGAAGAAAGCCTGACAAAGGTCTATCACTGTGAACCACTCAGCTTCGAATGGTATCTGAAACAATATCACTGATGGATTCGGTACCACTGGACAACATGAAACAACTATGTTGTTAATCTTTCGAAGATCCTGCACTATTCTAAATTTCCCACTAGGTTTCTGCAAACCCATAATCGGGGAGTTGCATGGACTTCCCACGATTTCCTTTAGTATTCCCTGTTTTATCATAGAGTCGATTACAGGTTTTATTCCTGCAATCGTCTCCGGGGTCAGTTTGTATTGGGGTGTTCTTGGATATTCAGCATTTGGTTTAACCATAATCTTCACCGGTTCTACTCCTTTGATCAGTCCTATCTCTTCTCCAGTAAAATCCCATACCTCTGATGACACTGCATCTCGTAAATCCCATGGGAGCTCCTCCACTGTCAGGGTAGGGTACAGTTCTATGCATGTTCTCGAATTTACAACTTTGAAGGTAGCGTCATCATCTGTAGTCTGTACCTCTACTCCCTGAGGTGTGCAGTATATTGTGCAATTCAGTTTGCACAATAAGTCCCTTCCTAACAGACACACAGGACTAGAATCACATACTACAAACTGATGTTCATCCGTGTAGTTTCCTATTTTCACTGATACTGGTTCCGTCAAAGGGCTATTCATTCTCTTATTTGCAACTCCTACCACCTGGATCGTTTCCCCCGACATTGGTAGATCTGGAACCACTGCCGATCTCAAAGTTGATCGAGTAGCTCCAGTATCCACCAAGAATGTTGTAGGACACCCTGCCACTTCAGCCTCAACAAACGGTCCTCTTTGATCCACTTCTAGAACTGCCCCGAGGGTACAGTCCTCCTCTCTACTTACACGTCGTCCCGTCAAAGGATCAACGTAGTAACACTCTTCTTTACCTGTGAACAAAGGCATTTGTCTGTAGACCTTTCCCCCTGTCGTAATCTTTGGTGGCTGCGGGAACTGAGCTCGTGGAGCCGGAATCCCCCCTTTGGCCACCTTACCCTTTGTCACTGTCACCCTTTGGACTGGAACTTCCTGAACTTCTTCCTCTAGAACTTCCAGCTCTCCGTTTTCAGGGTTATAGGGACACTCGCGTCTCCAATGTCTCACCTGGTGACACTGGTGGCACTTTGTCGTTTTTTTCAAAGTAGCAAAATCTATTCTAGGTCTCAGACTTTCCTCGTTGTCCTTATTCTGATTGTTTGATTTCCGTCCCATTGTCCCTGTTCCCTGTTGCTGCTGTCCTCCCTTTCCAGCTGACTGCATCTGCACCATCATCAATTTCTCCTTTAATTTCTTTGCTTTGGACTCTATCTCATCACTGCAGTATCTTGCGTATCTCAAAATCTCATCCAATGGTTTGTTTTGCCAACAAATTAAATGCTGCTGAATCATCAGACAAATATCAGGTCTCAACCCCAAAACAAACTTTGATACAAACTGTCCTATATCCTTGGGGTCCATTACATCTAGTCCACTGTATTGTTTGAATGCTTTCAGCAATCGCTCATAATACTCATGGACTGTCTCCTTTGGTTCCTGTCTTGTTCGGTCTATTTTTACCCAATCTATGTCTTGTGGTGGCACCTTCTCCTTCAACCATGTCATTACCCTATCGTATTTTAACATTACTGTTTCTGACGGTCCATTAGTACGAGTATCCCTTTCTGGTTCTGAAGTTGGCCACTCGACACTAACCTTGCATGCTATCCATAAGTCTCCTGGGACCACAATGTCAAACAAGGTGTTCAAATCAATCCACAATACTTTTGAGATCTTCACAAACCTCTCTACCTGCTTGTACCACTCTACAGGATTCTCCCTTAACTTCGGAAATGAGTTGGTAAATGCAGCCAAATCTCCCCTACTCCAGGGTACGTGTACATAATTCCCATTCGCTATTTCTCGCAAAGGGAATGCCTCCATCTGCATTAGTCTTCCCTCCGGAGACATCACATTCGCGCTTCGCCTAACAGTTCCCTTTTTCGACCACCTCTCTTCCCATTTGTCCAGGTCCCTCCATGCTCTTATTCCTGTGATCAGTTCCCTTATGTGTGTTTTTAATCCTGTTGTCCTCCTCTCATCTAGGTCCTGATCTGAATAATGCTACCTGTGGTTACCCTGTAATGCCTTGGTTCTGGACAAATCTACCATATACTTGTCTGCCAGTTCAGACAGTTTCTCATGCGTTGCTCTAGCTTTTCGAGTGATGTCCTTTGCTATAAACAGTAGCTCATCTTGTTCGTACATGTCAATCCTTTCTATCGGCACTGTACCATCTATTATCTCGTCCAGATCAGATTTTAAACTGGACACGTCGAGTCTTTTGGCTTTTATTACAGCTTTCAATATGCCATCTCTAGAGAATCCATTCACGTCTCTCCCATCACAGCTCTGAGTCCTACGTCTGGGCTCAGGCGAGTTATGGGGAGTCCTCCCATGCTCCCATCTCTCCAGGTCCCATGCAGTTCCATCCTCTCTGGGTGCATAGTGAAACATTTTCCTATTTCCCATAGTCCCACAATTCCCATCCTGCCTGGTTTCCCTAGGTGCATGGTAAGACATTCCGTTATTCCCCATTTCTTCACCATTTGCCTGTAATCTCTGATCACTCGACCTCTGGCAAGATCCTTCACTGTTCCCAGTGTTCCCACGATTCCAGTGCTGTACGTTATCATTAGGTGCGTGGTGAGTGCACCTAAAACTTTCCCTGTATTCTTGGGTCCTTTGGTCTCCCTCACTTTGAATGGGACGAGATGTCTCTCCATACTCCGTACTTCTGCCCCTTTGCTCCTGCCCATTTCCTCTGTCTGTATGATGTGTAACTCCTCTACTCTCCTGACTTTTACCTTCCCACTCCTGACTGCTTTCGCTAGCCCCGCAGTGAGATAATATTCAATTTCCTCGACTTCCCCATTCTGTTTCTGCTCTTGACCTGCTGCTCGGTATTCCTGTGGACCCATCCCATTCCCTCAAGTCAGCCCTCAACTCCTTGTAGGATTTCGGCCGTGGTCCCCTCAGGTCCATCGGTCCTCTCTGACCCCCCTGTTCTGTTACGGGATCCACTGCTGACTCCAATGGGGTGCTCCACGTTATCGGTCCCGGCAATTGCCTCCAGGCATTTGTCGTGTTATTCCTTCTTTCCATCTCAACTCTCTCTCTCTCCAGCCGTACCTGTTCTTCCTCTCTTCCTTTCTCTGGGTGGTAAACTGACACTACAGGACCTATGGTAACGGGTACTTGAAGAGCATCTGGCAATCCATAAGACTCGACCCTCTCTGTTGCTGGCATTTTCTGCACCACAACCCTTCCGACTACTCTCTGTATAGGACTGTGTTGAGGTATCTCCTCACCTTTCGTAGGTACCCGATCCGTTATAGGGAGTGGCCTGTTCTCTTCTGTGTCAACCCTACCTTTCCTTGAGAGCTCAGTACCCTCTATCTCCCTATTGTCCGGAGGTGGTTTATCTACCAACAACCTATTTATTAGGCCATCCTCCGACTCGCTCTCATCATCCTCTTCTATGGGTTTCTTTCCACCCGTAACCTCTCTCATGGGGTACAACTTATCCACCTCAATCACCTGTACCCTCCACTTCTTGGCTTCCGCATCCCATTTGGCATCTTGCACTGCCCTCACTGATCGCCGTACCCTTTCCTGGCGTCTGTGCTGACTCCTGTCGTGCGCCGCCCTAATCCATGCATTAAGCGCCTCAAACTGTGTTGGTCTAGGCAAAGGTCTCAATGAGGACATAACTGCTTTCAACTGATGTAACACTTCTAATCTAAACGTTCCGTATTTCGGAAAAGTCAGTTCCTCATTCCCCTCTGTAATCTTACTCCAAGTCCCAAGCCACAGTATAGTATGCAACCCAACATTCGTTGCCATATAGTGAGCTGGTGTACCCTCCGGCGGTGCCTCTTCCCCGGAATAGGATTCTCTTCTTTTTCTCTTAAAAATCCCTCTCAAACATTTAAAACACTTCATGTTCAAAATTCACGAATTTCTATTTTCTCCGCGTTCGTTTACTTCCTGATGACAATCCACCAATCTCAGCGCGGTTTTCACTAACTGGCCTATCACAGCGCGGCTCTTTGCTGACGTCACACCAACCGCCCTATCACAGCGCGGCTGCACACCAACCAGCCTATCTCAGCGCGGCTCTCGCTGACGTCACTCGTCCCAGCGCGGCTTCACACCGACCGGCCTATCACAGCGCGGCTCTCGCTGACGTCACTCGTCCCCCTTTCGCAGCAGTTCCCCTCCTTTCTCCGCTCGTCTCCCGGTCATGCATGCGTCCCATTCATACTCTGAAAAATGATTACTTCCGACCAAGCGATCACTTTCCTTGACTGTACGTCCACAGTCTAACTGTAATTGTCACCTTAACTGACGAAATGTCTTTCCGTTGGTCCAGACAATCGCCTTCTCTGATAGGTTACTTGCACATGGTAACTTTCGACCTGCGTCCGTTACCCACACACTCACTCTTGCATTCCCCCTATCTCGGTCCTGCGGGCGATCAATGGTACCTCATGACCCCCTTTTCTCTGGTCGACAACTACTCTGGATGTTCGATACACCCGAACCACTAAAGCTCTTCCCCGAACTTAAGATTTTCACCAGTTCACCGGTTCCCCCGTTTCCCAGGTTACCAGTTTACCAGTCTGCCAGGTTGCGCGCGCTCACAACCCTCTCTCATTCACTCTACAGGCATTCAAACTCCGCATGACATTACAATACAAATACAACACAAAACACCGCAATCTGTCCACGCATGACCCTTGTTATACTCACTCTCTTCCGATTCTGCTGCTTTTCTCTCGCGCCGTCAGCACCCTCTTCGGCGGGCCACCTCTCGATCTCTAGGGACCTTGGGGTAAACTTAACATAGTCTAGATAACCTTCCTCAAGAAGGTAACCATCCTCACTCTGCTACCAACTGTTAACACGGGATTTCTGGTCTATTGTTATAGATCTAGATCCCAACTCCGGTCGACTGAACCGTTGGTACCTGTCATTGAGTAAAAAGGCAATCCACTACTAGGTCAATCAGTTAATGACTTAGTCCACTCTAAAGAACCACTGAAGCTTAAAAAGTTTAAAAGTTTATTACAAAGCCAAACTTAACTGGAGATACAAACATCTCAATATAAGGTTCAAAAGATATACGGGTATCAATACAAACATGAATTTTCTAAATGCTCTTAGTCGGCAGAAGAATATTACCAAAACCAATTAAAAAATCATCAAAGTTGCAAGAATAGACACAAGCTGTAGCTTATGAGTCATTTACAGAAAGGAAGAAATCAGATTAGACTGTCCCTACACTAGACTAAGTGACATCCCTACTTTGCAAGTTCTTACCCTAAAAAGGTGTCAGCAGTGGTGACTTCCAAAGAAGATCACACACTTCCCTTAGTCTCTGTTGCAAAAACGATGTCTCGCAGTTCCCTATCTGCCTACCCATCCGCTCTCTTAGGGTCCTCAGATCATCTGCCTTAACTCCACCCAGGGGTGCTGTCCCTAATACAAAATCACATTTACACTAGAAACGCCCCTTGAAGACGCCCCTCAGAGACGCCCCTCACGTGGTGTTGGTTCTGGTATGTCCATGCTGGTACTCCTCTGGGCCCATCATTAGAGTTGACCTTGCTTCCCAGGCTCCTCTCCGGCAAGACGGTACCCCCAGGAAATTCCTGAAGACTCCTCCAGGCCTGTGCCTGGCTCTCTTGAACAAAAGTCTATTCATCACTCTCTTGATTAAAACCTCCTCGCACCTGCAAACAGACACTTGTACTGTGGGCCCCAAATTCCGGCCTCCACCATATCTTTAAGTCGTAAACCATTCGAACAGGCTTCCACAGTTTGTGCCTAACACGACCTTTCTCTAACGAGCACATGCAGATCAAAAGAAATGACTTTATCTATTCAGGCCTATTAGAATTACATGAACGGGCCTATGCACTCTGCAAAACATTTAATTTCTTTGTTAAACAATATTCTAACTTATTACACACAGTGATTATATGAAACGTCTATAAAACATAATTCAGTTCTAGGATCAATAATACTTTGAATTACAATAACATTAAAATCCACCATCGCGTAAGAGTGTAACCGCATCTTGTACTCTATGTGAACTGCCATGTGGCCTACACATTTCTACGTTTGCAGTATTACATTTTCTTCCACGACAGCCACATAACATGGGATTTCAACATCATTCCAACATCTCTAAAAACATCTACATTAGCTTTTCACACTCTATATAAGTATTCTATTCTAATTAAACACTATTATGTACTTTCACTCTATAAATTCGACACTCTCATATAAGGTTTACTAAACTAATACAACGTGCTTGTAAATATGGTGCACTTCTATATTTTTCTTGATTTACGCTCTCTCACTCCCACAATTGCGAAACATAACTGTCCTCTACTCAACAAGCTAATATCCTCATTCTCGCACCTCTCTCAAAGAATGGAAATCTTCACATCGGCTATATGCCACCCAAGTGACTCTCTGTTGTCGCGTCACTACCACTGTCATCACCTTCTGCGGACCCTCCCTGCACATCCTTCCAGTATACCAAGAGACAGCCACCTACCCAGACCCAATCAGATTCAATCACACCTAGACAACTCAGACCTGCTCCATCCCCTAAAGGGCGACGCAGTTTCAAACAGCGCTGTACCCTCCTCCGATCTTCCACAGGGTTCGCCTGATTTCCTCCATCATCTCTGACCGCATTCATGCTCACACACACTAGTCCAATTCCAACTACCCTCTTGGAACAGCAAGTCAGTAACACAACAGCTTCTCCCTGAACTGCATGCCACACCATTGTTGGTGTGCAGTCAATCATCTTCTAGAGATATCTGACTTGATCCAGTCTCATAATCTTGAAATCCTGATCCTCACAGAAACATGGCTTAAGGTCTCATCTAATAACATTCTAGACCTTCTTCTTCCTCCCATCTGCTCCATTTTGCGTTGGGACCAGGAAGATAGACATTGTGGAGGTATCACACTCATTCACTGAAACTCCGCGAGATGAAGCACCTTCCCAACTACTAATTTTCAGTACTTTGAAGGAATGTTTGTGGGACTGTCCATATCCACTGCCTCCAACATCAGATTGAATGTGATTTACCACCCACAGGGTCAAATCAACACCTTCATCAAGGACTGCATGGATTTCTGCACCTCGCAAATCATCAGCTCAGACAACAACATGTTCCTTGGTGACTTCAACATCCACTGGGGAGACATCGGTAACAGTTACATGCACATTTTCACCTCTTTTCTCAATGGCAATAATCTACAATAACACTGCCAAAAACCTACACACCGCAAAGGCACCATTCTGGATCTGATAAACTCCACCTCCTCCAACCTAAAGACATATGACCCCCATCTCAGTTGACTTATCTGATCACATGCAGATTCCATTTTCCCTTACTGGCTTGCATACCAAAACATATGGACAACCCAAGAAAGAGAAAACATGGTTCAGGGACACAGCCAACCTTGGCCATCATGGACCTTCCCACCCTAATTTTAATTACACCTCACCTGAACATTAACGAGGCCACTGACAAATACTACTCCTGCATGGAATCCCTTATCAACAAATGTGCACCTCTGAAGTGCATTTTATCCAGAACAAAACCCTCCAGGCCATGGTTCTTCAAAGAGCTTTATGCAGAAAGAAAGCTTATCAGAAAATGTGAGAAAGATTGGAGACAAACGACATCTCACCTGTGTTTGACTAAGCTTCGCAAAGCGAAAAATCAATACAAAGAAAGAATCCTCAGAGCCAGATACTCCCACATTTGAGCCATCGCAAATTCTGCAAAGAATAGACCAAATCACTTTTTCGATGTCACTGCACAGACTACAAACCCCTCCACCACTTCGGCTCCTAAGTCATCCGTGGCCCGTTGCAACACCTTTGTGGATTTCTTTTTTTAATCTTTTTATTGATCATATCAAAAACACAGCAATGCAGTTCATCCCAAAAAATCACAATCAGATACAAAGCGTACATATGTTATTGTGCGTCCACCGACCCACTTTGACACATCAATCTTATGTTTCTCCAATAGCATTATATTAAGTAGTGCAATCTAGATTCGCCACAGCATAGTTCCACCGTAGGAGATAAACACATGTCTCCCCGGTCAGTATTCCACTCCACGCTGCCCACTTACGGTCCCATTTCTAGGGGCATCCTCTGTGTTTAAAAACAACTTTCTCTGCAATCATGGCTCTGCCCATATCAGCGGCCCAGTTTCCAACACACAACACCTCCCCACCCCCCATCTCTGTGCGATGTTTCGTTTTGCAATGACCCATCCCAACGAAACCCAGGATTTATCAATCTGGGTGAGGTCAGTGGCATCTCAAATATTCAATAGACAGAGCTTCAGGGAAGTCGTTAAGTTTTTACCCCCAGCATTATTTAATTGTGTGGTGACCGCTTTCCAGTCTTTTTGGGTGACTGGACATTCCCAAATTATATGAAAGAAGGTCCCCTCCTGGTGACAGTGTCTGAGACAAGAAGGATCGGTCCTCCTTCCCATCCTGACCAACACTCTCGCGGCAAGATAGGCTTGGTGCAGGATTTTAAGTTGGACCAACCGCAATCTCATAGGAATGGCCAACTCTCTAGGTAAAGCCAGGGCGTCTCGCCAATCATCCTCATCCAGTTCCCCCAGATCCGCCTCACATTGCCGCCGCATGCGCGTTAAGGGGTCAGGGAGGTTGTTAATCAATTTTTGTGGGTGAGGGAGATGGCCTTCCTGACCATGGGGTCGAGTATTAACCTATCTTCTAGCGGGCAGGCCTCAGGAGGCGGGCCGCCCTCTGGTATTGCTGCTTTGAGCGCATGGCTGCTATGTAAATATCTAAATGTTTCAGTTTGTGTAAGGTCGTATTCTTTCTGCAGGGTGGCAAAAGTGAGCAATCCCTTAGAGTTCCACACGTCTCCCACCCATGAGATACCTATAAGATCTCACTTGTCGAACCCTCGGCAAGTGCCTAAGTGTCCGAGTTGTTCAGGTTCCCAGAGAGGTGTTGCACACGTGATTTTATTGTGCCAACCTAACTTTTTGTTAACCTTAAGCCAGGTTTTGACCGTGCGTGCTGTTGGGCCAGTAAGGCACCGTTTAGTGGGATTCGGGTAGAGTGCTCTATTAAATCCGCCCTGTCCCATGAGCCATCAGTCAGTGCGAAAACTCTGGTAATCCCTATCCCCATGAGCCCAGTGATTAATTACCACCAGTTGAGACGCCTGATAATATAACCGGAGGTCGGGTAACGCAATTTCCCCGTCATACCATCCAGCAGACAGCTTGTGCATCGCTATTCGTGGGGCCCGTCCATCCAACAACAGGGTGCGTATGGCACTGTCTATACTGGAGAAATTGGAGTCGGGATCCTATTAGGGGTATTTTGCAGCACATAGAGGAAACGGGGCAACGCCAACATTTTAAAAAGGGCAGCGCGTCCCAGTAGAGTAAGAGGAAGGGAACGCCAGTATTTGATATCATGACGGAAGCGTGTCAGGGGGCCTTGCAGATTTATGTCATAAAAACGGGAGAAATCAGTAACTTTGTAGATTTCTTTGATAAAAAAGTTAGAGAGATCCATATCTCACTGCTGATAAATGACTCACTTGAAACAGTTGAGACGCTACTATGCAAGGCACTACAATCATGGTCATCCTTCTTTCCAATTTCCGAACAGGACCTACAACAAACAATCGCCAAAGTAAAACCCTCAAACCACCATCAGGATGCCATTCCAGGTTCTATCAGCACATCCCTTGCCACACACCTTTTCCCATATGGACCACCATGGTGAACTCCACTCTTAAACAGTGCCCCTTCCCAGAACGACTAGAATGGGTCAAATCACCCCTCTCTTGAAAAATCAGCCTCTCAATCCAGAGAACCTGAACAACTGCTGCACAGTCTCCACACTCCCTTTCCTAGGCCAAGTAATTGAAAGTTGCTTAGTGTCCCAACTAGCCTCACACATTGGAACAAACAACCTCCTAGACTCTCCCCAACCAGGTTTCCACCAGGGTCACAGTAGAGAAACTACAATCCTCCAAATAGACGATGACTCCCTCAGAATCCTTGACTCCGGCAATTCCTGCCTATTGGTCCTCCTGGATTTATCCTCTGCATTGGACACTGTCAACCATCTGGACGTCCTTCGTACTCTTGAACTGTGCATGGGATGTGGAGGCACTGTTCTCAACTGGTTCTCCTCATACCTATCCAACGCTAACAAATTGTGAAATTGGACAACTCGCTCTTGAGACCAGTCGGCATTCTCCAAGGGGTCCTTCATCGCTCAATCCTTTCCCCAACCCTCTATAACCTCCACCTAGAATCTCTTTGTGTGAATATCAGAAACTCTGGGATTCTCCCCCACCTCTATGTCCACAACACCCAAATAGACTTGAAAATCTCATCTCAGAAAGACATTGCCCTGCTTTCAAAGCACTCTTAAAGATTCAAAACTGGATGCCTAACCACCATTTCAAACTCAACCCAATTAAAACTGAATTTCTTTTGATCTCACCTCCGAAAGTGACAACGCCAGTACAAGAATAGATGGCCAAGCGTCGCGCCCTGCATTGCTGCCCCGCCATTTTCCAGAGTGCCAGATCACTCTTGATAATCATCTCAATCTACACAGCCACATTGCAGCCACGGCCAACAGTGCACATCACCAAATTAGGCAGCTTTGGGGGTATCGGACAATTGATTCCGGAAGAAGACCTCAAAATAGTGTCCCAGTCTCTTGTTCTTTCTAGACTAGACTATGGAATTGCCCTTCTCTCAGGCATTCCCAAGGTTCACCTAGGCCCATTGAGAGCAACACTGCATGTTGCAGCACGCTTTGTTTTAAGTCTCAATACATTTGACCTCATTTCCCCTGCACTGCTAGCATCTCCATTGGCTCCCCATTGAAGCATGGGTCCAATTCAAAATTGCTTGCATTACCCACATGGCACTGCACTCCTCATCACCCTACTATCTAAACGAGAAACTGTAAATCTCCGAAGCAAATAGGGGCTTCAGAAATGCACTATCCCTGCTTCTGGAACCCCCACCTTTAGTCGAGAATGATACAAGAACCAGTCTTCCTCTGGAAGTGCCACTAGAATCTGAAACTTTCTGCCTCCCTACCTCTAACCACCTGCTGAGTAACCTTCAAAAGGGGCCTCAAGCTCCTCCTGTTTGACAGACGTCTTGGTTAGTTCACCCTTGATCTTACTTACATACACCCTCCACTGAGATCTGACCTGCCCTTGTTTTACGATCCCAACACCTAAATCGATGGTTTTACTGTGTATCTCCCCTGCTCATTTGCTGTAACTATTTCTTGAGATAACTTCTGCACTCACCCACCATTGTGAACATACACATTTAATTACTAGAGTTGTAACCCACTGTAATCCTTGTATGCTGCTTGTTGTAAAGCACTCTGATGCCTTCTGGCCATGTCTACGCTATACAAAATTGCAAAAATAAAAGAAGACATAAATGTGGACATAGATGCTAAGCAGTACCCTGTCCAGTTTGAACTTGTAGCATTTTACCCAATTCTTTGTTTCTGGCAGTAGCATAGTTGCTTGTAGCATTGTAAGCAGGGCCTTAAGTGGAATGAAAACAGTGGAGGAGCTGGGTCTCTAAACAAGGTGTGGTCTATATAATGAAGGGCATGGCCTAAACAAGTAAACTACATTTTTTCTCATTTCCATAGTGTGCCACCCTACTAGTATTTTGGTTCCGCTCAAAGCTTTCTGTTCTGGCACCCATATATATAACGCAACTGACATACATCTAAAACCAGCCAGAACTATTGGCTCTGTCAATGGGTGATAGATGTTTAAGATACATGAGTAACAACAATAAATTTGATGTAAATAATTAATACTGAGGGGGGCGGAGCTAGCCGCGAGATGAGATGGCCGCTGCTTGAGCGAGCTCCTCGCCTGTGCCCTGCATAATCCTTCATTTTCATCCTAAATGCCAAAAGACACCGTGCAGCTGTAAGCGTACTACAACCGCAACTGCAGACGAGAGACAAAAGCGCCGCAAAAAGCCGACCGCAGCTTCCGGGGCGCCGACGATCCTTGCGGTGCAAGTAGAGGCCTAGAGACGCGACGGAGGGCCCGGAGCAGCGGCCTCGAGCACGGAAGGAACCCGCGCAGTGAGAGGGCTGCACCGGCTGCGCCACGGGGGGGACCCCGGTCCCGACGGCGGAACTCGGCGAGAGGCAGAACCGGGCTGCGTGCTGGTGCTTGCGGCCAGAGACCAGCGAGGACCCGACTTGCGGAGCGACTGGGAGGCAGAAATGGGCGGACTCAGCGGCGGTCCGTCCGACCTGGCAGAGTGGACCCAAGACCCGGTAAACAGATACACTGACTATAGCGGGCAGCGGCGTAGCTACACAGACACACCGGACCTGCATTAGATACGCGCTGATAGCCTTCCAGGGAGCCCGAAACGCGGCTGGACACACAGCCCAAAACTAATGATAGCGGACTGATTGCCTGGGTCCCAACTCTGGAACCTGATTGTGCATGTGTGGCTTCCAGGGCGCTAACATTAGGCCACGTGGGGAACTACTGCAGCAATTACGGACTGGCGGAGACGCTGTGGAGGCAGAAGGGATTGACGTCGCAGGATCACCGAGAGAGTAGGTGGTCGCTGCGGTGCATTTAGGGGCGCACACCCGCTTGCGGTGACTCGGGATCGGCACTGCGAACGCCGGACGGCGAGGCTGCGACCTGTGCTGCTGGGCCCGATAGATCGCCGATGCCATCTTGCCAGTAATTAACACGTGCGGAGCGCGACCACGCAAACCCGGTTGTTGTCCTCCACAGGCGACCCACGACACACGCAGACTAGAAAATGGGGAAGCCAGATCGCAACCAGCCCAAGATCACGTTTGACCAGACCAAAAAACAACCTGATGGTGGAGCAGAGACGCAGACCAACCACGCCGCAGCGCCCTCGGCAGAGGGGACAACCGCTAATGGCGCAGTGCAAGCAATGTTCCAAACAATTCAAACCTCACTAACCAATATAGATGGGAAAATCGATGCCCTCACTTACCGAGTTGACCGAATGTCCGTACGTCTAGACAAGCATGCGGAGCGTCTGGACATGGCCGAAAGAAGGATCTCTGAGGCCGAAGACTCCCAGGTGCAGATGGACTCCAAACACACTAAAATGGAAAAAAGGCTAGAAATAATGGCGGCCAAGGCAGAGGATTTGGAGGCGCGCTCTAGAAGGAGTAACATACGCCTGAATGGAATTGCGGAGACCACGAGCACGGGCCCCATGGAACAATACGTAGAAAAGCTGCTTATTTCTATGTTGGGGCGGGACACCTTTTCGGAAGTATTCATAGTGGAGAGAGCGCACAGGTCATTGGCCCCACGACTTCCCGAAGGCTCCAGACCACGGCCTGTAATAGCAAAATTACTAAACTACAGGGATCGTGATGCTGCGTTGTGGAAAGCAAGAGAACTATGCACTCTCACCCATGAAGGCATGACCATCTCATTATATCCGGACTTCACCTCCACGGTGCAAGAGGCGCGAAAGAAGTTTATGGACGCGAAGCAGAAACTGCGCGAGCTCCAAATTTCCTACGCTATGCTATACCCCGCTAGACTCAAGGTCACGATAGAAGGCAAGACTAAAATCTTCAACGAAGCTTTGGAAGTGCAAGCATTCTTGAAACAAAAAGGAAAAAGCATAGGGAGGAGAAGATCACCGAGGACCGAACACGGAGAACAATCTACCATGTCGGATGTAGAATGATTAACGCGGACCTAAAATGTAGCCTTATAAGGGGGTGGGGTGCGTTTGGACCTTGATGGTTATCCTAGATACGGTAGACAGTGGACACCCAGCCCTCCTGAAAGCGGCGAATGCTTCGCTCAGATAAGTGGAACCTTGTTTAGACATTTCATATACACTGTATACTGATTATCTCTTTAAAGGGTCCAATGTTGTTAAGATACTGCAGTTATTCAAATATGTTTCTGGTTACCTAACTGAACAGACTTGCAGACTGCAGGTGTAGAGGCAAACTCCACACGACGGGCTCAGACTCATGCAACATTTAGTTGCAGGAAACGGGTGAGCAGCTCTGACCCCCCCGCGTGGATCGCATAATTTTGACATTGTTTATTTGTTTGATGTTTTTTTCTTCTTTAAGCTGAATGGGGAATGGACCGTAATTTACCTTTGGGAGTGTCTCCACTGATGTTGGGATAGTGGAGTGGGTGGAGGTGGTAGGGGGGGTTCAGAAAACTCCGATGGGCAGACTAACAATTGACACATGTGGCGTGGATAGTTCACGAGGACGCACGCTTGAGCCACTGATGCTGGACACACGCACACGACATGGGGGTCCCACTTAAAGATCATAGACCGCTAAAGCTCCTCACCTGGAATGTGCGTGGTCTTCATAACCCACAGAAAATACGACGGATGATTGCATACCTAGATAGACACTGCATTGACATAGTCTGTTTGCAAGAGACACACCTCACTAACGCATATGAACACAAGATTGGGAGGCACTGGGCCTCATACCGCCTGACATCTTTTTACTCGTCATATGCCAGGGGGGTACTGATTTGGGTAAAGCGCACGGTGCCTTTTACACACCTTAAATCGGTGTGCGACGACCAGGGGCGATTCGCAATATTACAGGGTAACTTTGGCGGCTTGATCCTGACTATCGTCAATGTGTATGGCCCTAACACAGATGATCCTGCCTTCTTCGACAAATTGTGGTCGACGCTGCAGGACACTCAACCTGGAACGATAATCTGGGGGGGCGATTTCAATACTTGCCTAGACTCCACACTAGATAGATCAACAGGCCAAGACAGACATGGTAAGCGTTCGGCCCAGGTGTTGCGAGAGGGGTTGGCTGAGTGGAATATGTTAGATATATGGAGGCAGAGGCATCCCACCACACTAGAGGGCACCTGCTATTCGGCCACTCACCTTACGTGGTCTAGACTGGAGTACTGGCTGGTGACACAAGATGTGTGCACCTTGACCACGGCAGTGACACACATGCCTAGGACACTTTCAGATCATGCTCCGGTCATGCTCACACTGGAACTACCGACGCACACACCCAGACAATTTACCTGGAGACTGTGACCAACGGCACTATTAGATCAAGTGTTTCGCGAAAATCTGAGGGAGGCAATAGAAAATTTCTTTGAAACTAATGTGGGTTCAGTCACAAGCACACGTACACTATGGGAAGCCTTTAAAGTAACCATCCGGGGTCACTGTATTAGCGCACACGCAGGCATTCTAAGAGATATTCAAGGACAATTGGAGAAAATTGAAAATTATATTAAAGTACGAGAAGGTAGGTTTACGGCGAACCCGTCAGACTCCATCCTAGCAGAGATACGGAAACAAATAGATAAATACGATGAGTTTGCAGCAGACAAAGTGAAATATCTATCCCGCAGACATGTAGCGAGGTCCTATGGTGAGGGGGGGAGGCCAGGAAGAGCGTTATCTTTAAAAATTAGGCCCACACAGACGCGAGCACACATTACTGAATTGCGGACTGAGACAGATGCACCAATCTATGATACGCCGTCCATATTAAGCAACTTCACTGAATTCTACACACAGTTATACATGGCTCGTGAGGTTCCCCCAGATCACGATATATGGCAGTACCTAGAGGACGTCGCTCTGGCTTGGCTTTCTGACACACACCGCGAGTATCTGTGCCTTCCAGTCTCCAAAGATGAGCTGATAGAGGCCTTTAATTCATTACCAAACAACAAAGCCCCGGGCTTAGACGGTCTCCCAGGGGAATTTTATAAAGCATACCGGGACATACTCATACCCCACTTCGCTGAAATGCTAGAGGAAGCATATGAAGAGGGCACCCTACCGGACACACTAACGGAAGCCTTGCTGGTGGCACTACCGAAGCCCGGTAAAGATCCCCAGAAATGTGAGTCCTACAGGCCTCTATCCCTAATTATTATGGATGCAAAGATCCTGGTGAAAGTGATAGCTAACAGATTACAACCACTTGTCTGCAACCTGGTGTTGCCGGATCAGGCTGGCTTTATGCCAACAAGATCTACAGCTCAAAATCTGCGTACAATATTTTCCCTCTTTTACCAACTAGACCTGGAAGTACCGGCGGCGGCCGCATTGCTGGACGCCGCAAAGGCCTTTGATTCTGTGGAGTGGAGGTTTATGACTGTCACATTGCGAAAGATGGGCTTTCCAGAACCCTTCTTGCAATGGATCTCACTCTTGTACACAAAACCCAAAGCGAGAATACGTATAAACGGCCTCACATCGGACCCAATATCAATCACTAGGGGCACACGACAAGGGTGCCCCTTATCACCTATATTATTCACCCTGATACTTGAACCCTTAGCCTGCAAAATCAGACAGAAACACCCAGCCACGGCACTACAATTTACTCTTCGGCCAATCAGCATCTCCTTATATGCTGACGACATGGTGCTGTACACTACACACCCAGACAGACACCTCAACCAGCTTATAAGGGAATATGTACAATATGAACGCTACGCCGGTCTCAGTATTAACTGGGATAAATCGGTAATTATCCCACTCACTGTCATAACTGAGAAACCGGACCTAGACTACCCCTTAAAATGGAGCACCGACCCAGTCAAGTATCTGGGGATATGGGTTCACAGAGATCCAGAATTAGTCCTACGAGAAAACTACGGGACCGCAGTGACCAAACTGGAAGAGCAAGTGAAGAGATGGATAAAATTGCCTCTTTCCATGGCTGACCGAATAGCCCTCCAAAAAATGATCATATTACCCAAGTTCCTATATCTATTCTGGAACGTGCCCATATGTCTGTCAAATGCGTTTTTCAACAAACTACGCTCTGTGCTTCAGCGTCTAACATGGGCGGGCAAACAGGCAAGAGTAAGCTGGAAGGTCCTGACCCTGCCATATCGCTTGGGCGGTTTTGAGGCGCCGGATTTACAATTGTATTATCTCTGTGCACAATCTCAGCACGCACACTACTGGACGAGACCACACACATTTATACCCCACGTCGCTGTAGAACATGACAGTATCTCTCCAAAGCCGCTACTGTCGCTGCTTGCCAATCCCATTGCATATACCCCGTCGGATACCATCAACACTGCACACAACACCTCAAGGGCGTGGCATACACTGGTGCGCAGGGCGAATAAAGCGCCTATATACGCAAGGGCTCTGCCGACGGCAAAACACCCACACCTCTCGGTGACACAGGAGCCGCGAATGCAGTCCCTCTTGGAGGACATGGGCTTCGCCACTTTGGGGCAAGCATTTCCACACACCACGTTCCTTTGCTGGTCGGACCCTGCCCTATGCGCACACCAGACCCCGATGAAAAACTTCGCATATTTGCGCTTCCGAGCGGCAATGAGGGCGCTGTACCCCACATTCCCCAGCGAACCAGAGCAATTAGCGACGCTACAGGCGCTATTAACGGCACCAACACGAACGCACTTGGTCACAAGGCTCTACCAACGGCACAATGCGAACAGGCCACAGACAACACCCTGGCAAAAAGTAGGTGGGAGAGACTGCTGGGTGAGCCACTAGATGACCAGGATTGGCAATATAGCTGCACGCAACTCACACTCCTTACTTCTAACTGCAACCTCCGCATACTTCATTTCAAATTCCTACACCAGGTGTATTACACACCCGCAAAACTGCACAGAATGGGGTTGAGAGATAATGACTCTTGTGTACGGTGTGGCACACTCGCAGCAGACTTTCTACATGTGGCATGGTCCTGCCCAAGCCTGCAACGTTACTGGCGCGAAGTTATAGAAACACTACAAACCATGTTGAACGAACATATCCAGAATACACCCCAGGTGTGTCTGTTGGGGATTAAGAAACTTAAACAAGCTAGACAGAGGAAGTTCTTGGCGATAGCGCTGCTTCTAGCAAGGCGTAGGGTGGCAATCAGATGGGGTGCCAAGAGACCGCCTAGACTAAAAGACTGGATAACAGACATGACGTACTGCAAAAGGACTCTAGAGACCTATGCTGAGAACTTGCCGGTGATGTCCAGACCCAGGGATTTTTGGGAACCACTGACGTCCTACTTGCAAAATACCTCTGAATAAGAACAGCATATGCACGGGGATCAATTCCCGCACAGACGTGGGGGGCCCTAAATACACATCACTGCCCACATGGGAGGCAATCTTTCTGGCAGGGAGGAATGAGGGAGGAGCTTACATGCGATGTCAAGAACTTGTTGATACTATACCTCGCTGTGTGTACCTGACAGTGGGGTCCCTAATGGACAAAGACTATTTGATTTAAGAATGTCATTGCCACATTGTGTTATTTGCTTTTAAGACTTTGTACTGTATGTGTCTGCTGATCGGAACGTAAAATAAAATACTAAAAAAAAAAAGTTATTAATACTGAAAGCATTTCATTTCTGAAATGTGAGGCTGAATAAAACATTACTGAAGTCTGTGGAAGGAGTAGTGGTCTTTAGAGTGTCACAATCTTGTTCTGTTCATTCCATGTTAGATATGGACTCCCTTTTTCTCTCCACATCTCATCCATCTACATATCTTACACCTTATCTCATTTCTCTTCGGCACTCACTTTTCACCATCTCCTGAATGTACTTCCTCACTTTCCTTCACTTCCCCATCCCTGAAAATGCAACGCACCCCCTCCCCTGTAAACATGGCAGCTTCTTCTTTTTTAGCCTTGTCAGTATTTTGACAAGCACATAGCTCACACACATTTGCACAGAATCAGAATTGCAACTGGAATATATGACCACTGCTTTGTGTGCTATGCTGAGAGGCCAAGCATTGGCCAAGCATGTATTCTGAACACCTTTTTTAGAAACTCGCACTGTCGTCAGCCTCAACTCCAGAGCTCTCAGTCATGGTCCGTTAAACAACTGGAGGTGACGAAGTTCAAAGTATGCAATATACAAGAGTAATATGCTACACAAAAAACTAAAGAAACAAACCACCTGGGAAATAGCAAACGCTCTTATAACATTAAATAAAACATTTGAAACATAAACAGGAACTAAATCACTGACATGGATAACCTTAACGGTTTATACTTTTGTTGTTTAGACATTGATCAGTGTTTTTACCATTAAGGTTAAGGACATGAATATAGTGCCTAGAAGGGACCTGTTTTAATGTCCATTTTAATTACTACAGAGTCTAAGAGTTGGAGGGATCCAACTCACTTAAATCCCTGATTGTACGCATGTGCTAAAAAATCCCAGCATACAAACTGCTGTTAGTTGATAAGCAAGGAAACTAAATACAGGGGTAATGCAGTAACACTGGAGCACTAACTTGCATTTTTCTTTCATTAGGTTGTGCTATCTGGTAGGAGAGAGATATGGTTCCAGAAGCATGTTCCCAATGCCCCTCAAACACTGATACTACCTGAATCCTGTCAAAAGATTCAACCAGCACCAATTCTCAGGGGAAAGGGGAAGTGGATTGAGAAAAGAAGAAAAAAGGTCATCTGTTCGGCTTCGCCCCTCTTAATGTAGGTACTTCACACTGGTTCCCTTTCAGGTCACTAATGGTATGGTATACATGTATCTAACAAAACAAAAAGAGGTGGTATAAACTATAGGGTACTTCTAAACCAGGATCTTTAAAGGATAATACTGTTCCCCTTCTTAAAGTCAAGCTTACCTAAAACGTCCTTCATATGCACCTAAAGCTCTGGTTTAAATTTATTGACCCCCAGAGAAAACCAAATATACTCATATGAGACTGTGAGAAGCTGGCTTAGTATATGGTGCACACTTATGTAAGTGGCCACCCTGCACTAATCCAGACAACCCATATGGTAACATTAGTGGTCTTAGACAACTTTAGAAAGGAATCTAGAAACACGTGTCTGGGGATACACTTGAAAAGAATACTGGTACTGGCACTGGCCAACAAACTGTGAGAACTGTGTGTGAAGCGAGTAACACTGAACCACATCGACCATGATGCATGAGGTAATTCAGCTGTGACGTGCCAGCAGGGTGCTCCAAATCCCTTCAACTTTAGAAAGCTCTCTGAGTGGTAGCTGTGGAGAGCAGCCTTCTGGCTTAGTCCAGGAATGTAAAGCAGCTTGTTTTACCCGAGCATATTCCTATTGGTATAGATTAAGTGAAAAAGAACCACACAGTGTATTTATAAAAATGTTTATTTATTATAAGACACTCACTAACACATACAGATATCTCCTACCCAAAGTTATACACAATGCACACAATATTTCGCAATAGAATCAGGTAAGTAGCACAGATACACAGTGGTGCCAGGGGAAAACCAAACCATGTACTAAAATAGTGTTATCCGAAACACGACTCAAGTCAAGACTATACCCAGAAGACTCAGAAGTGTCTGGAACCCTAAGGAACTACCTGAGGTAAGTAACCAGGAACCCCACGGAGGCCATGTGCAGAGTGGGAACACGACCGCTGGATCAATAAGAGTCAATGGGTAAGTCGTGGTTGCAATTTTAAAGAAGAAGGACCCTTCCCAGTGGACCCTGAAGAAACCCTGTGGAATACAGAGGGTTGGAGAGCCACCACACTCGTGGATACCCTAGGGACCAGGATAACTACACCAGGGAAGTCTGGTGTATTGGTGTGAAGTGACGTCGGAAGCCACTGTTGAACTCCATGGAGGACTTCAGGAAGATGCAGCTGCTGGTGAAAGTGTCCAGTGGAACCCAAAGGTGGATTCAAGATTATAAGTACCTGCAAGCAGTGGGGACAGAGTCTATGTCACTTGGGAGTGACCAGGATGCCCGGAAGACGATTGCCCACCGAAGTTGAGTGTTGCAGGAGAGTTGACAATGACCTTGGTGCTGCAGCTGTGTGGACCAGGCAATGCTATGGAAGAACAGGAGCCATTCACAAGCTGTCCCACATTGGATGTCGAGAGTTGAGGGATTGGTGTCCGTTTGGAGCTCAAACAAGCCTTGGCAACTGCAAACAATGTGGAAAGCGAAGAACGTGCAGTGTCGGCACCAGCAAGGTCCAGGCGACTCACCACAAGCAGGGGAGTCAGAGCAGGCCTGATCAATCAGGGGAGACCACTGAAATGAAAGAAGACCCTAAAGAGGACCCACGGGCAGGAGGCACTGGAGTTGCAAGAGGACCTCGAGCAGCTCACCAAAGATGCAGGCCCACAATGCAAGTGATATGGTGAGGACAAGGATCTTAGTCACAGGAAATGCTTGAGGTTGGGGCTACTTGTAGCCCACAGATCTTGGTGGAAGGAAGCCAACAAGCCTTTGCAACAGCAAGTCAATGCTTTGCACAGGGGTTCAGTTTCTGCAGCTCTAACAAGGGATACTGGCCTAAAACTTGGTGAGAGGGCAGGGCAGGCCTCGAAGGATGTCAAGAATCATCACCTGTTTTGCTGAGTCTTTCGGAGTCAATGGGAGCCCAGGATCAGCAGACCTGTCAGCTTCATTGGGGTGCCTGCAGATGCAGAGAAGTGACTCCTTCACTTCAAGGGGGATTCCTTCAAGTGTTTTGGATGTCCACAGGGCTAGGAAGGCTCCTCTATGGAGCCCAAGCATTAACATTGCAGCAGATGAGCAGGGCAACAAGACCAGGAGCAGCAGGAGTCTTCCCTGTTGCAGCCTTGATGCCCAGAGTGCCCAGATGGCCGAAGAAGAAGTGGTGTCTTAATATGAATCTTGTCCCGCAATGAATCTATGGCCCACCACCAGGTAAGCCCTTAAGCACCCCAAGGAAATGGTTAGGACAATTCAGGCTTCCCTCCCAGGGGAGGGATCGGACAGTGGGGTGGATACTCCCATGTCCTTTGTCCAGTTTCACACCAGAGCGGGAGCCAATCGGTCCCTGAGCTGGTTTGAACCAAACTATGCAAGGAGGGCACCAAATGTGTCCCTCAAGCTGACTGAATGGCGCTGGCAAGAGCTCACACTACAATACACTAAACCCTGTCTGGGAGGTGGTCACACCTCGCTGTGACAGGATACCTTTTGTTCTGCTTTCCCCCTGCTCGAGCTTGGCTCAGCAGCAGGAGGGCAGAATCATGTCTCTGATTGGCAGCAGCCATGTTGTGCTATCCGGGACTAGAAGATTGGTACCGGGAGCACTGAGGGCGTCCCGGAGGAGCTGTACAGTGCATTGAATCATACCTCCCGCACCGTTTATGGTGTAGGGGTATGATTCCAACATGTTTGATACCATTCATGACAGGGTTTGTTACAGACAGTTTAGAGATGGTCATCGCGCAATGATGCATGGCCACTCTATGTATCGTAATGGCTGATGCACTTACAACCCGGGAGAATAGACTCAGAAGGTTGTAGGGGTGTCCTGCTCATGCAGGGGCACCCTGCCTTCAGGATTGAAAGGCCTGCTTTATGGGTGACTTATAGGCTTTAAGTGCAGTGACCTTAGATATAGGGAAACATATATCTGTCATAAGTGGTGCTAGCACCAGGTGACAAAGGCTGCAATGTCAGGCCTGTAGTTACAGTTTGAGTGGTCTCTAATGGGTGCCATAATACATGCTTCAGCCTATGGGGGACCCCTGGTGTATCTATGACCTGGGTACCTAAGTACCATATTCTAGGGACTCGTAAGGGTACACTAGTAAGACTAGTCAGAAACAGCATTGCACCAGGCAAAACGTCGGGGTAACCATGCAGAAGGATCCTAACTTCCTCCAGAGACTTTCTGTGCATAAAGTCTAGTTTAAAAACAATTACTTTTTTTGCGGGCCCTCCTGAGTACCGGGCATACCACTAAAGAAGGACTATATACCATTATCTGAATTTGGGAACTATTTGATCAGTCCCTAAAACACTTCCAACGTTTCGGGCTACTGACAGACAAAGCTAGGTCAGAGGAAATCTAAATCAAATTCTCAAAATATCAAAAAAGAAAGTTTTTGAGCAATAGTTCTTAGAACAAACACAGTTTTCCCTAATCACCAAAATGAGGAAAAACCTGTTGAATAAAAATGAACTGCCTGCTTCTTCAAAATATTCTGGTACATTTACCACCATCCATTTTAAGTGGTAGTACCAGTCATTTTCTCTGTACTGTGAGTCACTGATGCAGTAAAACGTAATCACACACAGTGGTTTAATGACGACATCCTAAATTGAAACAAGTTGTAATTAGTACAGTAATAATTTAAGCACTTACATTTATTGTTTGGATCATTGGTAAATGCTCAGTTTAATTCAATGTTTTCCATATATCCATGCAAAGTATACCATTGAGTGGGTAATAATAGCACCTAGTCGCATTTCACAAAGAGACTCATGAATTACTACCTGCAATCATGCATATTTTGCACCTAGACATGGTTGCAATTTACAATTGTTTGGGCAACCCACAAGCGTTCATACTTGCAATGACATGATTTACACACCTTAACCCGTTCGATGCTCGCGTCAGCCGTTGGCCGACATGAGCACTACCTTCCGGGTGCTGCGCACGACCAACGGCCGACCCAGCCCCGTCCACTGTGTTGAACATAGCATTCCGCCGTGGTAAATGGGTTAAATTACCTGTGCAAGCACATGTAAATTGCCAATGAATTCTGCTTTACAACTTAAGCTCAGGCCTAAACTTCGTGACTACATTTGCGTTTTATTTAACATAAACACATTGTATGTACATATGTGATTTATATTAGATGAAGAGCTCCCTCGTGACCTTTAAACTATTTGTTCAGGGTACAACCTCTGATTATTCTGGGCATAAACACATTACAATAACACAATCTTTTTACTTTCTCATTTTTTTATTATTTAAATTGTTTTTTCATTCAATTTCTTCTTTTTTTCATCATTATTCTGAGTTAAAAAATTGTATTTTCTTCATTTCAAATTGCATTATTTCCATTTTAAATCACAGTACAAAATTCATAAATCCAATAACAGTATATAAATTACCTTATCACCAGGTAGAGAACAACCCAAACACAACACTCTCTCACACTCATCCACATTCACAGCTTCATCTATTCATATACATAACACATTCTATTATTTCTCCATCTGTTGTCCAGTATAGAACCACTTTGTTGGGATTTTACAAAGACTTGGTCAACGCGTTTCGGTGGAAAATAACAGCAATGACGACCACCTTCATCAGGACCCGCCAGATAAATCAATAAGTGTTCTCTATGACCTGGAATTTTATCTGAAAAGATATGTATAAAAATCCATATTACCATTTATGCCCATCTAATTTTGGAGTTAAAAGAAGACATTGCTAGGACCGATTAATCAACTAACACTCAAACAACCATACACGCAGCATACCCTCTAGTGTCACCTTATAACCCAAACATGTGAGTAATATCTATTTTTCAAAACAATAGAGAAGAAGAAAAGTGCACCTATTCTTGATTTTTAGCTGTGAACAGCACATGGTTATTTCTATCCCTATCCACTTTCTAAGTTTTTGAGTGGAAATATTAACTCTAAATTTAATTCATATTCAACGTCCTGTTTTCTATATTAGAACGTAAGTACATGTCAACTTACACTCAATTTGGACTTCAGTCTTTCCATGTATCACAATACTGAAATACCTCCAATGTCATAGGTTACAGTATATAACAACGTTGTTATATGAGCAACATCATAACGATCAGTGTATATACATTAGCATGTTCATAGCACACATTTGAACTCTATGAAAAATAAAAAAGAGCCAAAACTACGAAAATCTATAACCTCTGGATGCATGATTCCTAATTGAACCATATCTCAAGTGTCTACTCACTTGTGTATGTGAAAGAAAATGGATTAAGGGTCCTAGCCGTTCCGGAGTGATCACACGATGACGTGGCTATATTCTGTAAACAAGAGAAAATAACTAACTACCCTACGTCGCTCATTGAAGTTAACGGACTTTATGTGAAGTGAAAAGTCACAACACTGACCTGAATGAAAAGCAGCGTCTTAAAGTTGATAGAAGTGCGGCTTATTTTCCGTCTTGTCAAGTGCCTAAATTGTACGCAAATAATATGAGCCCCATTGTAATTAGAAATATAGACCGATACGTGAACCAATAACACACGTTGATCATATTCAAGACACAAACCTTTCGTGATATGGTCTGCCATGTAGGTTCACTTGTTGCCTGCTTCAAAAACTCGCTTCCCCGTCACATTTAAACGGCGTTCCCGTAGGGTCAGTTTCTACAAAACAACAACATGGCAGATTGTAATTTATAAATAATCCGGCGTATTTAACGGCGAACGTATCCGCCGAATCATAATGGTCCGCCATACCTTTAGAAAAAAGTTGCCAACGGTACACGGTGGAAACAAACGCGGTGGATCTGGATCCGTGATACTGCTCAATGTGTTCAAACAACGCGGAATCGCGCATGCGTATATGGAAGATAATGTGATGATGGAAAAGGGACTAACGTGACGGAAATGAAACCTTCCTACTGAGTGTGTGATTACACGCCATCTTGGAGCGTGTGGATACTGTGTTGAGTCGCTCTTGCAAGCAAGTATGTGTTATGAAAAAACGGTAATAAGAAGTGAAAAGGATGGTGGTAGACTTTCAAATGAATGTACTGGTGACTGTGCGATGAAAAACATGTATCTCTTAGCAAAGAACTTATGTATAAACACATTAAATAATCATTACTCTGTGTGAAAAAATCCAAATAAACAGAATTCAGGTCTTCATGCTTACAACAGTAGTACAGTGATCACAGGTAACATGTTAAGTCCACTCTATCATTGATCCCTTTCGGATCTTGTGTGTCCAAACGTTTTATCCAGACTACCTCCCTCTGGAGTAAAGTCTTTGTGATGTTTTTCCCGGGTGTGGGAACAACCACCTCTAGAACCTGAAATTTAACTTGAGCAATTGAATGTCTGTTGACCTCCCAATGTACTGCCAAGCTGCTGTTTGGATTCTTGTTGCGAATCGTGCTCTTGTGCTCAGAAATGCGGGTCTTAATTTTACGTTCCGTTTTACCTATGTATAACAAACTACAGGGACATCTTATCGCATAAATCACATTCATGGTGTTACAATCAGCATTATGCCTGGTTATAATTGTTTCTCCTGTGTGTGGATGTTTCACTGTGTTGGTGACTATAACATTATTGCATTCAACACAGTTTTGACATCTTCTCATTCCTCTATAGTTACCTGTGTTTCTCGTGATTTTGATTTCAATAACTCCTTAATGTTCAGAGATCTTTTATAGGCAAAAATAGGCGTTCTTCCAAACAGTTCTTTAAAATCAGGCTCATTGCTCAATAAATCCCAATGTCGATAAATGCTTTTTTTGATTTCATTCGTGCTGGTAGAGTATTTGGAAACAAACACCTGCCGCTTTTCTGTATCTTTAATCTTGTTTTCTAACAAGGAGTCTCTGACTTGATTTTGTACTTTCTCTCTCGTCTTTTCCAGAAGAGTCTTAGGATACTTTTTTGATGCATATTTCATAGTGATTGTATCTAGGTTAGATTCTAATGTCTCATTCTCTGAGCAAATCCTTTTCACTCGCAACATTTGGGAGTATGGTAAATTATTAATCAGATTCTTCGAGTGAAAACTGTTGTACATTAGTGCCATATTCTTATCCGTGGCCTTGTGATACACTTCAGTGTGAACAACATCAGCCTCAATTTTCACCAAAACATCTAAGAATGGGATGGCATTCATCTCAATATTTTTCGTGAACTGAATGTTCTCATCGTATGTGTTCAATTGAGATATTTTTTGTTCGAGCATTTCCTTGGAGTTCTGCCAAATCAGAAAAATGTCATCTATGTAGCGGCAATATAAGATTATATTGTCAACCCAATCCTTGTCTTTCAAAAGAAATGTTTCTTCATATCTAGCCATGTAGGTATTGGCATATGCCGGTGCCCCGGAAAAACCCATTGATGTTCCCTTGTTCTGTAAATAAAAATCATTATCCCATTTAAAGTAACTGTGATGAAGACAGAAATGAAGGAGTTCCAAAAGAAATATTTTGTTTGCTGGTAATTCATCCTGTTTAAGAAGTGCCCATTCCACTGCCTCTATCCCTGCTACGTGAGGGATGGAGGTATACAAAGTCTTAACGTCTACGGTGCACATTATCATTCCTGGTTTTGTTTGAATGTTTGCCAACTTCTACAAAAAGTGTGTGGTGTCTTTTGTGTAAGAATACCATGACTGAACGAAAGGTTGAAGAAATTGGTCAATGTATTGGCCCAGGGGCTCGAAGATGGTGCCGCACCCGGTGACAATAGGTCTGAAAGGAGGTTTAGTAAGGTCCTTGTGGATTTTTGGCAGCATGTATATTCCTGGTTGTTTGGGAAACAAAACTGTCAAAAATTGTCTTGTTTTTGTGGTAATCCACTTCATGTTTTCCGCTTGTTCTAGGATACAATCCAAAGTGCTTTTCAATTCGTTGATAGGATCATGATCAAGTTTGAGATAAGTGTCCGGATCAGATATATGATCAATCACTTTTGATTCATAAAATTGCCGATCCATAATGACTATTGCACCCCCTTTGTCTGCTTGCTGGATATGTATCCTGGGGTCATCTGCTAATTCTTTAAGAACAAGGCGTTCATGTTTAGAGAAATTCCAATTCCGCTTTTTCCATGTTTTAATGTGTTTAATGTCATTAAGTACTAAATTCTCAAAGGCATCCAATATCTTATGCGAAGTTGGTGCTTGGAATGTCGATTTAGGTTTGAACTCTTGATACTCAGTAGGGATTGAACTGGTACTTTGATCAGGAAGATTTAAGAAAAAGTATTTCAAACGTAAAATCCTCATAAATTTAAAGAAGTCAATTTCTGTTTCCAATAGGTTGGTGTGATAAGTAGGTATGAAATTGAGTTCCTTGTTGAGAACTTTGAGCTGTTGAGCAGTTAACTCATGTGAAGAAATATTAATGACTAGGTCAGTCTGGTGCTCCTCAAGTTTGGTTTTGTTACTTCTTTTACTTCGCCTGGTTTTCCTTTTAATTTCCCCGGTGGCTGGGTTGTATCTGCATCCTGGGCGGAAAAAGACGTCTTACTGGAAGATGCACTCTCGGCTAGAACTCCATCACTTGTGCCACTTGTTTTTTCTACTCTGGGTGGTGCTCTGTTTATGTTAGTATCTCCATCAGAGGCTACACTTTCCTGTGATGATGTATTAGGAGTTTTTCTAACAAAGGTTTTTCTTTGGGCATACACCTCGGCCCACGTGTATACTTCATTTAATTTGTAATCCAAGGCGTCTCGTTTATACTTCCTGAGTTTCCCTTCCTGTATCTCTTTAGTATATTTATCCATTCTGCTGTTCATGTCCTCTAGGAATTTAGACCAATCCTCTGAATCCATTCTATTTTGTAGATCTGTTTCAATGAGTGTTATTTCTTCAGTGATTTCTTTAATCACAACTGCCAATTCTTCAACTAATAAAAGAATGAGATCCAATGAACACTTGTTCAACACAGCATACCATCGATCCATAAAGTCTTTTTTCATATGGAACCGGAATAACATAGGTTTAATTGGCATTCTCAAACCTCTGGGGATCCTTTTTGCCCGGTGGTACTGCACTAAAGTGGATGCATGAAGTCGTTGGTTCAATTGTCTTTTAGTCAAAAATTCTAGTTGCTTCAATTGCTGTGGTAAACTTCTTCCCTGTACATTGAAGGATCTAATATTGTGAATGAGAGAATATATTTCTGTGGCTCGCTCATTCGTATAGGCCAAAGTACTGGCCCGATTGTCTGTTAGACTTGTTATTGCGTCAAAAGACATTCTTTTAAAGTGGGTGCTCCCTCCCTGTAGACAGGGTACAAAACAAGAAATATTAGTAGGAGAGGCACACCTTTTGATTATACCAAATCTGAATGCGTGCTACTGAGGGTATGGAAGCCTGTAATGAGCAGTTAGATCAATATCCATAAAAGTACCTGTGGCCCCAGAATTTAATAAGATCTGAAAGTTTATGGATTGATCTTCCAACATCAGCTGTGCTGAAACGTAGAATCTGTTATACATAATATTTGTACTCATCTGTTCCAAGGTTTTACAGACTGGATTATCTACTTAACATGAAAAACTTGTCTCCAAAGTTTTCGGGCTCTCTAGTTTCCCACTTCAGAATTCCTTTCTGGTTTAGACATGCAGTCTCTTAGAAAATGTCCCTTCTTGCCACAATACAGAGTTTCATATCTTGATCTCTCTGTCTTTCTTCATTACTTAGGGGACCCTTAAGGCTACCTATCTGCATGGGTTCTGGGTATTTGGATGTTTTTTCAATATCTACCTTTTTCTCCCTGATAACCACTGCTCTATTGTCTGAATGGCCTCTATCATGCTGACATTCAGAAAGACGGTGAGTTAATTTCACTACCTAGTCAATTTAGTCCCTATAGATTTCAGGAGTATTTTCAACGTGAGCTAACATATCTTTTATCTCGTCTTTCAGTCCTCTGTAAAACAAGGAACTACATTTATCTTCTGGCCACCCTGCTTCAGCTACCAATCTATTAAAATCTGTAATATATGTCAGAAGATCCTTACTGCCTTGCCTTAAATTTAAACGTTCAGTGTCTACTGATTGCATGAAAGTATGCTGATCAAATAGTGTCTTCAGTTCTGCTTCAAAGGTGGTATATTTGGAAAATATGGGATTGTCTCTTTCCACTAAAGGAATCGACTGTGAAACCTCAGTGCCACCTAAATACGACAGCACAAATGCCATCTTAGACTGGTTCATTGGGTGACTAAGTGGGTTTACACATAAAATGTAACTGACATTGGTTAATAAATGTCGCAGACTTAATAGGTTCTTCTATAAATCTTTCTGGCGGGGAGCAAATGGTACTGCTGGAGGAGAGGTAACATGTATTACTGACTACCTCAACCTGGAGTAATCTCAGACATGGTAGGTTGTGGATGGTACTCCTAGTAATTTTTGCACTTTGAGCATTTGCCTGTGTATTTTCTCCCACTACATCATGCTCCTGTAGTGCATCTACTCACTGTGTTAGGAGCCTGAGTTTCCCTCTGAAGGTTACCGATCATATATGGATCACGTCAGTCAGGGTAATCACGCCTTCATCTCACTCGGGTAGAAACTCCACTTGGGATTGCTTTCTGTTAGTAATCTCACCTGGTTTCTTCAGGGGTGAGTGGATGATGTGACATTAGGTCCAAACTTTCTCAAAAAACAGGTAAGCCCAACATAAGTCAAAGCTACTCCTGCCCATAAGGGAGGAGGGGAATGGATAAGGAAACAAAACACTGCTTCTGTTGACGGCAATGACTCAACACCTAGAACATGAATAAAAGAGATTACAAAAGATCCTAATTTTGTGTTTCAAACTAACTGTTAGATGTAAACACAGGTTATCTGAATAACTAACTGACTATTCCCCTTTCCCGTCTGTGGGGTGTTTTTAGGCAATGGTCAGTTGCATACGCTCCAAGAGCAGGAGATGAGACTTCTGGAATTGATCATTCACACTTTATGAAACACAAATAACATCAATGATAGGGTATCATTCAGCCCCTATCCCCTTTTTGAATTATATCTATATGTACACGCAAAAACTTCCCTCCTTCCCCCAGCAGGTCCCTGAAAGTTTTGAAGAACAGTTTCCCTAGAATGCATCTAGCAGGTTATATAATCACCACAAAAATATCATGTGTGGAGGACACAGAAACATTTGCACATAATGAAAACGATTTATGTAGAAACAGAAAAGCATTACATCATGCATGAGCAATACTATTACAAGGAACCTTAAGATCCAGGGAATAGCATACGAGAGTCATTTTAGTCCCCCTAAATATATATATATACCCTCAAAAGCATACAAGGATACAGTTCTTGTTGTGTAATTGCAGTTAACTCCAAACTATAGACTCCAAAGCAAACAAAGCAACCTTGCAATAATTATCCATAAAACAAACAAAGTACTGAATGTTTCCCAACAGAGGTAAGTTCTTATTGCCTTTGCTTCAGGTTTGATAGAATATGACTCCTGCTGTTGGGCGCTGGGGACGCCAAACAAAGTACCAATGACAGCGCTGAAGAAACCTAAAGGAAGACGCGCAGGCAAGACGTGAGACAGGAAGCTGCAGACCAGAGAAAACAACTAGAATAGGAAGCAACTTCCTCTGGTACTGTGCATGGCTTTATAGCTGACGGACGCCTCCTTCAACATGGCCACCAGCCTCGCGGACGCTAACCAGGGAGGCCTGACAGCACCTCTGCGCACCTCAAAGACTGTTCTTTGAAGTCACCCCAACTTCAAAGTCAAGGGTACAAGGGTACTGGACCTCTGACCCTACCAACTCAGTACACTTCTGGACCTTAAACCAACTTGCCAAGAAGAAGAACTGCGGTGCTAAGTACTGCCACTATGCTGGACTGCTGCTCTGGAAGACTGCTGTTGTGCTGTGCTGCCCTACTGCCTGCTCCTCTCTCCAACTGGACCTTCATCACTTGACCCAGAGTGACTCCAAGGGCTTGCTGACTAACATCCTGTTCTTAAAAGACTCAGGGACATCAAAGTTTACAATGTTGCTACAGGTTCATTGGAAGGGGATCCAGATTCTTGCTCCAGCGGAAACTATGCAGCTTCTGCTGAGAGAGCAGAAGTGATGCATAACGGCTGTTGCGGGAACAAAACTGGCACATCACACTCGGAACCAGCGTACCCTCATCAGAACCGCCACATCGAAACCATCCCATAGCCGCCACTTCAGAAGAACAATTGACGCAATCCTTCAAATGCGTCGAGAAACCCAGTGCATCGGCTTCGGAACCAATGCATCTCAGAACTGCTGTATCTCCATCGTTATGTTGAGAAAATCAATGCATCTCCTTGACTACGGAATCAACACTGATGCATCACTCAGCTGTGGGGAACATCCTTTTCAACACGGATGTTACCCCGCAGTGCTTTTACGACGCGTCCTTTACAACGCAAGTCGTAACCACGACTTGCTCTGGCGGGCGCTAAAGGATAAAGAATAGTATATTTACTATTCCAACACCTTCCCGACTATCCACGGGGACTGGTGTTAGAATAGTAAATTATACTATTCACTATCCGCGCCCAACAACGCAAGTCGTCTTAACGACTTGCGTTGTTAAAGACGCGTTGTAAAGGCACGCGTTGAAACGGTACGCATTGTACTGTCATACATCCCTCAGCTGTACCCCACATCTTGTTCTTTGTGACCAGGAATAAGGTAGCTTTGCTCAGCATCCCTGCGTAGGTCCTTTATCCGACCCACACCACATTGCGGTCAGCCTGAACTCTTGACTATGTCCCAGTGCGACCAATTAACTCTTTAGAATTATAATGCGGGTTAGGATCCTTGAAATCCAGCAAGGCTGAGCCATCTCTAAGTCGACAATAAAGAAAATACCTTGCCACAAACAGTTTGAAAACAACTCATTTGTTCATACAATCAAGAATCTAATTTGCATGGCCACATTGATTAATCAATGATAATGGTCATCTTATTCATCACTCTTTTATCATAGAGGAATCTATTGCATGTCATACACACCACAACAAGAAACAGAAATACATTTACAATGTACTTTGGCCCCTCTCAGTCCAATTTATTTTAAAAGAAAACCTACACCACTAAGTACAAAGTAAAAAAATTCAGTCACCTTGATATGAACATAATTGCGATCTAGTTCAATTCATTTGAGCAAAAACATAATAAGGAGTAAATGTCTTGTTTAACTGTCCATACTCCATTATTTTGCAAAATACTAAGTGTTGAGAACCAGTCCTTTAGGTATGGAGAGCCCCAACCTTCACCGGTTAACTCCTCATGTGGTGTTGTTCATTCGACTCCCTAGTTAGAAATACCATATGCCGACACTTTTTGACCCACTTGGTTAAAGGGTCTCCTCAGATCCATAGAATTGGGGAAGGCTGTGTAAACATTAAAAATAAGCAATAACATCTAATGAATTTTGTGGAGAGTGTTCAACTTAATTGTGACCCATCCAATCTCTTTTATCTTAGCTTTCAGTGAGTCCCTCAAAATCCAAACTTAGATGAGGGCCTTCTTAGCCCTCACAGGGTACTACAGGAGGTTTGTCAAAGGACATGGCACCATTGTTACCCCTTTGACAGAGCTGACTTTAAAGAAGCGATCCAAAATGTGGGTTGGACCGAGGCATGCCATAAAGCTTTTGACTCCCTAAAGCAGGCCATGTACACAGCCCTTGTGCTCAAGCCCCTGCCTTTTCCATGGAATTCATTGTACGAACAGATGCCTCAGAATATGGCATATTGGCGGTTTTCGCACACTAAATTATGAGGGACTAGACCAATCTGTAGCCTTCATCTCTAGGAGGTTACTTCCCTCCCAGGGAACACAGGTGGAATGCTATTGAAAGGGAAGCCTTTGCTGTGGTCTGGGCACCTAAGAAGTTGAGACCATACCTGACAAGGACTCACTTTCTGATTCAGGCGAACCACAGGCCCCTCAGGAGGCTAATGCAAATGAGGCATGATAGTACAAAATTGTTGAGATGGTCAATCTCCCTAAAGAGAATGGACTTTATGGCGGAACACAGACCTGTGGTAGACCATGGTGACGCTGACATTCTTTTCAGGATCTTCCACCTTATTTATGAGAACTCCCAAGAGGTTGGGTAGCTCGCCCCACTTACAGCTGGGGAAGGGACACAGGTTAAAACTGACAGCCTTAGGGTTGTCTACTCCCAAACTTTTTACCTGCTTCCCTTCAATTTTGCTGTATTCTTTTTGTTGGCCTTAGGACTCTGAGCAGTTTACCAATGCCAACCAGTGCTAAAGTGCATGTGCTCCTCCCCTAAAACATGGTAACATTGATTCCTACCCAATTGGCATATTTAATTCACTTAAAAGCCCCTAGTAAAGTGCACTACATGTGCCCAGGGCCTGTAAATTAAATGCTACTAGTGGGGTAGCAGCACTGCTTGTGACTCCCACTCAGGTAGATCTTAAACATGTCTGAAGCCTGTCATGGCACAGCCTGTGAGTACAGTTTACACTGCCATGTTGACTAAGATACAAGACTTCGAAACAAGACTTGTGACAAATACAATACAGTCTTATTTTGGATGTATAAAACACAAAAACAAAACAGTCTATTTAATAAAAATGCCCATTCATGATAAACATCACAATTCCAATTAAAATTGTAATTAAAACCATGCACATCCTTCCAAGATCCCGTGGGAGCATTTTAAGTATGCGTGATTATTATCACTGTAAGTGAAATGACAGTTAAACTTAATATATGGAAGTGGATTTATGATTAAAAATTCATGAATGGATTGAAGTTTGGAGTGACCACAGGGTGTTGGGAGGATGTGTATGATTTTAATTCCAATTTTAATTGGATTTGTGATGTTTCTCATAAATGGACATTTTTTATAACTAGTTTGTTTTGTGTCTGGAATTAAAACATGTAAACTAAGACTACATGGTATTTGTCAGGTGTCTTGTATCTAACTGTTTGTTTATATTTAATAGATAATGTTCAGAAAGAGGTTGGGAAGGATAAATATATGCAAGTCCTGCAGAAGGTGCTGTTTACACGTTAGGACCACCGAAATGCATCAACAGAATTTGAAAGCATAACCTACAGTGCATGGATGATATCTATATGTTATAAAATGTGTCATAGAGCTCCAGTGACATAAAAAGGTAGGAGTGCTTCTATTGCAAAAAGACGAATTGGACTGTCTTGGAAATTCTCCTTGTTTTGCATGTTATGTTTGTGTATTTGTGTTTTTATGTATATGACATGTCAAATGTATGAGTTTTTAAGAGAAAAGTATGAAAACTGTATATCTTGTTTCAAATGTTATGGCATTTGATTATATTGGATTACATATCCTAAAATTGGAACACCCCAAAATGTTCCTAAATTGGATTTCCCTCAATTTTCTGGATCAGAGATATTGTTAAACCTCAATTTCATGAGGCAATATATCCCCTCGCATTAAGGCACCACCCATAAATCAAAAATCAGAAATGAAATTAATTAATTAAATCATATTGCTTAAGTGGACTCACTCAATAAATGAGTTCAAGATCAATGGAAAGCTAAAGGGTTTTACTACAGAATTTATACAGAGTATATACAAATCAATAATATATTTCAAATTTTGATGAGCAGCAAAATCAGAAAAGAATTGGACAGCATTCCTAGTGGAATAGGAAGTCTTCTGGCTCACCCCAAAACTTTAGTTTTTTTTAATACACAATTCTTGCATATGTGATACGAATTTCTGCAGATTAATGATGGTGTGAGCAAATGCATCATTTCTTCAGCAAATAAAAGCACATGAAAACATGAACGTCACATTACCTTAACACCTAAGCACTAACTCATCAAATGAATGATTATTAAGCACCTTCCATGCTAAAATCATCCAGTGATGCTTGAACAGAACAAGATGCATTACCAATAAAATGTTATATGAAAGAATAGGTCTCAGAGAACGAGCGGAAGACCTTGCAACATATTGCAAGTTACAGCTGAACTGGGAAAGGTTCATCGTGAACAGAACAACAATAACAGTGGAAATACACACCCCATTATATTTCAGCTTGACTGTTCACTGCGAAGTTTGAGGTTAGAGGACGTGTGCAGGAGGGAGGAGAAACAGGATGAATGACAGAGATATCTTTCATCTTAGTCAAGATATCATTTTGTACTAAAATGTGGCCTAGTTAACAGCTATTAGAAAAACACAGTTCTGCACATCATAGGGAACTTGTTTCAAAAACAATCATGCTGCAACTGTCTATGCATATGAAATCAAGTGTGAAATGACATTATGCTCATTGCTAATAATACACAAAAATGTGAATCCATGAAAAACAATCTCATAAAACTGTCTCCTGAGAACTTGCGCGTGCATTGCACACACTGTGAGTGATATTGGTGCAGGGTTGGACCTCCTCCTGTAATCCTCTCATCTGCTGGTGTCACTCTTTATTATCAGGTGTACCAAAAAGCCATACGGTGGGCCCATGTCTTTCTTTATACCCATCAGTGGCGGATGCTGTCAAATAAAAGTAGTGGGACAGAGCGGGAAAAAAACCAAAACCTAAAGAGTACTTACTTGACGGCCACCGCCTCGGTGCTCTTCTGCTCATGTCCCAGTCGTCCATGGGCTGGGGCACAGGCTTCCAGACTCACCTACGCCAATTCAGACACTGCTCTCATGATGGTAATACTATTGCCCAGCATGAGGGAAGCACTGGGATTGGTCTGAGCGGACTGGTTTGGCACTCACTCAGGGACTGGAAGCCTGTGTCTGTTCTCGACCTAGCTGTGCAACACAGCTCGGATTGTAGAGATCTAAGTGCGTATGTCAGTTTGGCTTTCCTAAGACAGCCGGCCAAGCCGACATGCGCTCTTGCATTGCCCACCACTCCTCCCAGCTGCAGCTGTGCTCCCTCAAGATGGCCCCTCCCTAAGACTCGGCTCAGCTAGCAGCCTGCAGGATGAAACATGAAATGATAATTACATTGCTTTATTATCATTTTATTTTTCCCATTTGAATCTGCTGGCTCTCAGCAGTGGGGTCGACGCTTCTCTGCGTGCATCAGCGGAGAAGCCGCCGCTGATGTCCATACTGAGAGGACAGACTCACTCAGGAACCCCTCCCACTCCACATGTTAGTCTCAAGTTAAATCATCTTAAAGACTTGGCCCAGCACCAGTATATAACATACAGCAGCTAACAGTGTCACAGAAGCCAACACCGAATGGTCCTCTTTAGGATTGTGAGGCTTGGAGCCTACAGCACTACGCAGTTGTGTGGTGCTTGTTATTCCAATGTCCATTTGAGGTGTTGGGACACTACTGAACGGTGCGTTTTTTTTTTTACTTATGCCACTTCTATAGTTTGTTTTACTTCACAGGTTATTACTTTTGGAAGTTGTGCATGATTTAAAAAAAAAAAAAAAAAGGAATGACATAGCTTGAGTGAAAATCATCATGAGAACATAACGTGGGCAGGGCCTCATGCTTTTTTCCAAGGCCTAATAAATGGTAATTATATATGACATTGGAGGGGACTCCCTTACTCAAAAGAACAGGCGGCGTATTCTTATGTGAGAATAAATAGCAGCCTATGGGAGACATGATGATGGTGGCAATTACCACAAAAGGCTTGTAAAAATCTGCTTTCTCAGTAAAGAGGGTGTAATGCAACAGACAAAATGCTGTTTTTCTTGGAGAGCTAAAAGTCCTGTGGCATTCTGCCCAGACTTGGTCACCCTGGCACAGCAGTGCCTAACTGAGGGCCAGGAGGGCACATAGGAGGATGCACAATTTCTCTTGTACCGTATTGCTCTTGTCAATGCAATCTATAGTTCTCTAACTTGGCTTGTGTGACTTTCTTATTGGCCAATTCTTCCATAACAATCTACTTTCTCCCATCTTCTTTTGCTCCCCGATCTTGGGTTGACTAAGGATCGCCCCCTTTCTTATTACCTGGGTTGGCTTACTTGCCCATCAAACTTTCAAGTCATATCTGCGGCTTTGCTCTTCGGGCCCTGCAAGTCCCCCCAAGGCCACGAATGAGGATCTAGAATCAAGTAATATGGATCAACTTCAGGCCTCGAAATGTGCCTGAAAACGCTGCAGTTTGGGGGCTACCCTCTCTTCAAGGTGTCTGGATGAGAGGGGTGAGGCCACCAGGGATACAATTAATGTAATATGCTCTTTTTAAAAACTGTCTCTGTTAATGAGTCTCCGCTTTTCTCTATAGCACCCGTTCATAAATATCATATTATTGACTTTCTAAACTGTGTAAAAAAAAAAAGAACAATGCAATCTGGTTTTGCTTATGTCGGTTTGAATTACAATTTAATTTGGTCCAAAGTATTTTGTAAACTTCCCCTGATACAAAGGGATTCTGTGATTGCAACTATGCACCCTCTCGCAATCACAAAGGAGTAGAAAACACACAATTAACATGCTCTCAAGATGCAAGGAGCATGCAATTACATGCTACCCAGAGACTCAAACACACAATTAACATGCTATCAAGAGGCAAGACACAATTATCTTGCTAGCAAGGGGCAGGGACCAGACAATTAACACTCCGAAAACGACATTCTCATAGCAGTAAAGAGCAGTTTCCAGGGTTCCCTCTCTGTCGGAAACGCGTTGGGGAAGCTGAACAGGACTTTTGTTTCTTTGTAATTTATGAAAACCTGCTTCTCACTGCTTCCTCGTAGCTTCCCACATTCCTGACGTTTAACAGATCAACGTGATACTCTGTTGTTTTTCGAAAACAATTGGTTTCACAAATATAACAACGTCCTGAAACGCACAGTACATGGTATACTTTCTCCTCACATGATGTGCTACACACACTTGGCATACAGGGTTTCTCTATGCATGACATGTCATGGTCCGTGAAGCATGGAACAGTTATCTCCATTGGATGGCTGTGTGGCATATAATATGCCGTATCTGTTAGTACAGTATCTGTGTGTACAGTATTTTACTTTAGAGTACACCAGAAGCGCTCATAACTAGATTGTTGTATTGCCCATAGGAAGTACCTTCATATGGTCATTCAATGTCTACGTTACTTGCACTATCCTATTTTTGTCCAGAGCTGAGGTGTTTTCTGCCTTATATTATGTATGCATCCTCTTCTCTCTCTTTTTGTTGATAGACAGATTAAAAGCCTATTCCATCCATTTGCAGAAACTTTTTATGGCCCCTCTGTTTCCAAACATTATCTGTTGTTTTCCACCCCATTTCTTTCTTCCCCAAATACGTTCATAACGTATTCCTCCTTTCCTCAAAACAGCCGTGGCTTTCAAAATATTCAACACGCCTTCAGTTCCTCGACCTTCCCCTGTTCCCACCAACCTTCTCCTCTCCCTAAATTTTGGGGCAGATTTATAATCCCCTTGCGCCGCTTTTACGCCGCCGTTGCGTCACTTTTGTGACGCAGCGGTGGCGCAAAAGATGCGCTATGGTGCGGGGTATTTACAACGTGACGCATCTCCCAGATGCGTCACGTAAAGCCCTGCGCCAGAAGAGGCGTACCATCGCAGGGGGAGGCGTTCCGGCACAGGAACGCCTCCCAAAAGTGGCTGAGTGAAGTCACTTTTGGGCCCATGCTGCGTCAAAACCCTGCGCCTGCTTGAACCAGGCGTAAGGATTGACGCAGCATTGTGCACATAGGGCCCCCCTTACCCCTTGCGTGACGCATCTGTGCCGTTTTTGCCCCATGGTGCGCCGCATTGTAAATGCGGCGCATCCAGGGTGGTGGAGCTGCGGCGCACAATTACTGGCGCATCCCTGCCGATATGCAGGGATGCGCCAGTAATTGTAAATCTGCCCCATAGTTTTTAAAAATTCTGACGGGGGTTGTTTCTTCAGTGCCGGGTGCAGGAGCCAACACAGGGGGCGTGCCTGTCTTCCTCTGAGAGAGTCATCAGACATGCTCCTTGAGGGTCCAATTGCAGTGTCTGTTATTTATCAGTGCTATTTATGCATACTGGCTAACATCCAGTAACCAAAAAGAGGTAGAATGTTTCAAGTTTTAAATTTTCCGATTTGCATAACGATGACGTCTCTGGACATTCCAGTGCACAACCTTTGTCCTGATAATTCCACACCGGAATGCACATCCCAATCAGAGACACGGACCATGTAGCTTTTGACCCAGATCTCATAAAGAATACATATATTCCACGAGTATAATGACGGCCCTTAGTGCACTGGGTTCAGGGTTTACCTCATTATCTCATCACTTCATCAGCAAAAATACGTATGCGTTGCAGTGACGCCATAACTCCAGCACATGCATCGAGGACGCATTTTGGAACACGGCGCCACTCTTAGAGACTCCCTGATACTTCTTAATGCTCATGGTGCTGGGATTCACTTCTTCCTGGTTCAACCAGCAGCTTACCCAAAGACAACTTGATGACACAGAGAGATCTATAGACTAGGGAAAGCAAAAGCATAGCACCTATAGGGATAGTGTTGTAGATTATGGTATGGGCATCTCACATATTCATGAAGCCAAGATCTCTGTCCTTAATGAGTAAGTTTCAGGTCATCCTTGGGCTGTCCATGTGTCCTTCCTTGCTTTCACGCATGTTTTGCATGTTTCCCTCGATGTCCCCATAGTGCCCCCTTTCTGCCACTGTTGTGTCCTGACTGCCTCTTGTGTTTGCCCCTATCTATATCAGTAGGTACCAATAGATGTGTATTGGGAGTGCACCATCCCAATCTCTGATGCTGTAATAGCCCCCCCACCACGGTTCAAGAAGTGCTGTAGAGAAAGATATGCACACAAAAAAGGACCAGTTTTTCTGAGACATTTGTACCTCCAGAGGGTAGAAGCCTCATGTGTGACATGACGACCTCAGAGTATGTCTGACAGTGAAGCAAGGCTGCAGAAATGAATATTCATGCAGTGTCATTGTGCAACGACTTCTGTATAGGGAGCGCGTGGATAATCTGTGCAGGGCCGGGGTGCATACACACACAGCAACAGACGCGTAGTGAGAGGATCATTGCAAGAGATCACTTCATCATCTTAGAGTGCTTTATTAATTAGTCTTTCAGAATATGATAAACACAAATGGCCAGTGAAAACAGTGAATGTTCTGAATAGAGTGAAGTGGAGTGGCGTAGGGTACGTGGCGTAGAGCAGGATGGGGCAGAGTAAAGTGACATAGAGTGGGGTGGAGTGGAGCAGAATGGTGTGGAACAGAGTGAAGTGGCCTAGAGTGGCATAGAGTAGAGTGGCAGAGTGGTGTAGAAAACAGTGGCATAGAGTGAAGTGCCATAGATTGCCATTGTGTGGAGTTGAGTGGAGTGGTGTAGAATGGCGTAGAGTGAAGTGGCATAGAGTGGAGTGGCATAGAGTGGAGTAAAGTAGGGGAGCATAGAGTGAATTGGCATAGAGAATGTTATGTTATTTTATATAAGCTTATAGAACGCACTATCACCCCATGGGTATCTTGGCGCTAAGATTGCATTAAGTTCCATTGTACACACATGTTGCCATACTGGTCAGATGTTTCATAAGCAGTGGCTAGGCTCCATTACACCAGAGGAAAGAGCCAAGTTTTAAGCTTCTTCCTGAAATGCAGAAGATCTTGTTTGCCTAAGGTTGGGCGGAAGTTTATTCCATAGCCGAGCAGCTACAGTAGGGTGGAGTAGAGTGGCCCAGAGTGGAGCGAAGTGTCATGAAGTGGTGTAGAATGACATAAAGTAGAGTTGCAGAGTGGTATAGAGTGGTGTGGAGTGGCATAAAGTAGAGTGGAGTGGCATGGAATTGCATAGAGTGAAGTAGAGAAGGACAGTGGTTAATTTGTAAAAATAAATAGCTTGCACCAGCACATTTCTCCTGTTAGCGCTGCCTAAAACAGAATCAACTACTAACCATAAAAGTGGGGATAGGATGTGGCGTAATGGTCAGAGCTACAGAAATCAGAGCTGGGGAACCAGGTTTTAGTCTCAGCATCGGCTCAACATCCTGTGATTCTGGGCAAATCACTCAATCTCCCCGTAAATGAATATGTCCTTAACTGGTGCTCATGAAAAGCACCAGTGTTGATGATTAGGTGCAAGTGCTGAGCACCAGAAACCATTGGTTCAAATTAAGCATGGGAGAAAAGTGGCATAGATTTAAGTGAGGTGGTGTAGAGTGACGTAGGGTGGAATGAAATAGCGTATAGGTGTGAAGCTTAAAGTAGTATGTCATAGGATAGAGTGGTGTAGAGTAGATTGGCATAGAGTGGGGTGCAATATAGCGGCGTGAGTAGAGTTGCATGGAGTGGAGTGGCAAAGAGTGAAGTAGAGTGGCGTAGAGTGGAAGGGACTGGTGAAGTGAAGTGTTGTGGTGTGGAGTGGCATACAGAGGAGTGGCTTAAAGTAGAGTGGCAAAGAGTGGAGTAGAGTAAGAGTGGGGTGGTATGGCATAGAGTAGAGTGGTATAGAGTGGAATACAGTGACATGTTGTAACATAGAGTGGAGTGGAGTAGAGTGCAGTCATGTGGAGTGGGGTAGAGTGGAATTGTGTAGAGAGGCATATTGTGGAGTGTAGAGTAGAGTGGAGTGCCATAGAGTAAGTTTGTGTAGAGTAGAGTGGCATAGAGTGGGGTCGAGTGGAATAGAGTGAAGTGGCCTAAAGTGTCATAGGGTGACATTATGTGGAGTAGAGTGGTGTGAAGTAGAGTGGAGTGGCATAGAATAGCATGGTGTAGAGTAGAGTGGCATAGAGTGAGGTAGAATGGAGTAGAGTGGCCTAGAGCGGAGCGGAGCGGAGTGGAGTGGCCTAGAGTGGAGTAGAGTAGAGTGATGTAGACTGGAGTAGCATACAGCGGGGTGGAATGGCATAAAGTAGAGTAGCATGGAGTGCCATAGATGAGTTGTGTGGAACTGCATTGTGTGGAGAAAGAGAAGAGTGGCATAGAGTGGAAAGGAGTAGTATAGAGCTCTGTTAGGTAGAGTGGAATAGAGTGGGTGGCGTAGAATATAGTGCCGTGGAGTAGAGTGTCATGGAGTGACATAAAGTGGAGTGGTGTAGAATAGAGTGGTGTGGCTGGCAAAGAGTAGAGTGTTGCGGAGTGGCGTAGAGTGGCATATATTAGAGTGGCACAGAGTAGAGTGGAGTGGGGCGGAGTAGAGTGGAGTGGTATAGACTGGTGCAGAATAGAGTGGGCTGGAGTGGAGTGGGGAAGAGTAGAGTGAAGTGGTGCAGAGAAGAAAAACATAGAGTGGGATGGAGGGGAGTGAAGTATAGTGGCATAGAGTGAAGTGGCCCAGAGTGGCATGGAGTGGTGCAGAGTAAATTGGTGTAGCATGGAGTGGTGTAGAGTGGAGTGGAGTGGTGTAAAATAGAGTGGAATGGCATGGAGTAGTGTGAAGTGCATAGGGTGTAGTGGCACAGAGTGGCATCTAGTAAATTGACATAGAGTAGAGTGGAGTGGCATGAAATGGTGTATAGTAGAGTTGCATAGGATAGAGTGGCATAGAGTGGAGTAGGACAGAGTATTATAGAGTGATATTGTGTGGAGTGACGTACAGTGGCATAGAGTGGACTGCCATAGAGTAGAGTGGCACAGCATTGAGTGGCACAGTGGGTTGGAGTGGAGCAATGTCATGGAGCACAGTGGAGTGGCCTAGACTGGCATTGAGGGGCATAGAGTGTTGCAGAATAGAGTGGCAGTGTAGCATAGAGTGGAGTAGAGCGGTGTAGAGTAGACTGTAATTGTGTAAAGTGGAGTGGCATAGAGAGGAGTGTCTTAGAGTGAAGTGGAATAGAGTAGAGTGGCTGGCGTCGAGTAGAGTGACATAGAGTGGGGTGTAGTGTAGTACAGTGGATTAGAGTGGAGTGCTGTAGAGTGCATGGAGTACAGTCGTGTAGAGGGTGAAAGGAGATACACCTTCATAAGTCTGTAACTTGTAATTTGTGATTGATTCCAGGATGCAAGAGTTTCGTGGAGGTCCTCATATCCAAATATTTCCATAGCAATTGAACTTCATTCCATAGGGCCATGACCAAATAAAGGGTACTTACCTTATTATTTTTAACTGATGACATAACAATCACAGGTGACCGAGACTTACCGCAACAGTTCTGAGGGTGTGTCTGCTTTGTTTGTCCAGGTGAAGCACCAACCCCAAATCATATCCAACGGGGTCAAAATGTTGACGCCTACATGATTCAGTGCTTGATCCATTGCAATTTCAAATGGGCACAACATTGTATTAACTGCTTGCCCATGGACATTTAGTTTTCATCCTTTATCAACAAGTTTGTGTGGTGTTCTTACTATTTAATATTTGTATTTTTTAAACCATGTTATCTTCACAAACCACAAAGCTCGTCCTGGAACATGATTAGGAACACATTATGTGATATATAATGTGTTTTGCTTATAAAAAACAGATTTTTCCCACTTCAAAGTTTGTGCTTTTCTTTCCTTTCTTTCCTATTAGATGTTCGCTAAGAGGACTACTTTTAGCCTCTTTTCCAGTAATAATTCATAAAAGAAACAAAGCATCTACAAAATCAAAAAAATCTTCAGCCCCCACGTTTCCTTCGACCACACCACCGAACTCCACTGGACCGACCACCGCTGCATCCACTTCACCTACAGGAAGCCCACCACACACCACCGCACCCAACAGATGCCCCGCCACTGCTGGAGCAAAGTCACCAACGACCAGCTAACCACAAACCTCGCTCAGAACCAACCCTCCGACCCCACCTACCCCGACACTGCCGCACGCAACCTCAGACAATGGAACAATGACTGCGCCAACACCCTCGACCCGCTCAAGAAACCCTCCAACAGCCACACCAGCAAGAAAGCCAACTGGTTCACTGAAGAACTCCAGGTCTCCAAGCAAGCATGCTGGAAACTGGAGAAGAAATGGCTCCGCGAACGAACACCGGACAGCTACACGACCCACAAGACCGCCACCCGTAGACACCACCACCTCGTCAGATCAGCCACAAGATCCTCATTCAAAGACCGCCTAGACAACAACGCACACAACAGCAAAGAGATCTTCCACATCATGAAGGAACTCTCCAACCCTAGCTCCAAAACCAACGACATCCCACCCTCACAAGACCTGTGCGACTCGTTGGCAACCTTCTTCCACCGCAAGATCACCAACATCCACAACAGCTTCAACATCACGACCACCCCAACAACAACAGTTTCCATCCCCCCGCGACCACCACCCTCACCAACCGCCTGCTCTCCTGGACCAACGTCAGCGACGAAGACACCAGCACGATCATGAACTCCATCCACTCAGGATCACCGTCAGACCCATGCCCACACCACATCTTCAACAAAGCCGACACAGCATTGCACCCCAACTCCGGAAAGTGATCAACATCTCCTTTGAGACAGCAACCTTACCGGAAAGCTGGAAGCACGCCGAGATCAACGCCCTGCTCAAGAAGCCCAAGGCGAACCCCAAGGACCTCAAGAACTTCCGGCCCATCTCCCTGCTCCCGTTCCCGGCGAAGGTCATAGAAAAAATCGTCCACAAACAACTGACCCACTACCTCGAGAAGAACAACATCTAGGACCCGTCCCAATCTGGGTTCCGAAGCAACCACAGCACCGAGACCGCTCTCATCGCCGCCACCGACATCAGGACCCTGCTAGACAATGGAGAAACAGCAGCCCTCATCCTCCTAGACCTATCAACCGCCTTTGACACAGTCTGCCACCACACACTACAAATACGCCTCCACGAAGCCGGGATTCAAGAGAAGGCCCTGGACTGGACCACCTCCTTCCTCTCCGGCAGATCACAGAGCGTCCGCCTCCCCCCCTTCTGCTTCAAAGCCACCGAGATCATCTGTGGCGTACCCCAGGGCTCTTCCCTCAGCCCAATGCTGTTCAACATCTACATGGCCCCTCTCGCCCACGTCGCCCGTCAACACGACCTCAACATCATCTCCTACGCTGACGACACCCAGCTGATCCTCTCCCTCACCAAAGACCCTCAGACCGCCAAGACCAACCTCCATGAAGGAATGAAGGCCGTCGCAGAATGGATGAGGAACAGCAGACTGAAGCTGAACTCGGACAAGACGGAGGTCCTCATCCTCGGATCCACCCCCTCAGCCTCGGAGGGTGGCCGACCACACTGGGAACAGCACCAACACCTACCGACCACACACGCAACCTAGGAATCATCCTCAACTCCACCCTCTCCATGACGAAGCAGGTCAATGCCATCTCCTCCTCCTGCTTCAACACCCTCCGCATGCTCCGCAGGATCTACAAGTGGATCCCCACCGAAACAAGAAGAACGGGCACCCAGGTCCTCGTCAGTAGCAGGTTGGACTACTGCAACGCACTCTACGCAGGAATCCCGGCCAAACTCCTGAAGCGGCTTCAATGCATCCAGAACGTCTCGGCATGTCTGATTCTCAACACCCCCCACCGCAGCCACATGACCCCCATCTGAGACACCTGCACTGGCTTCCCGTCAGCAAGAGGTTCACCTTCAAACTCCTCACCCATGCACACAAGGCACTCCACAACACCGGACCAGCATACCTCAACAGCCGACTCACCTTCTACACCCCCACCCGCCAGCTCCGCTCCGCTCCGCCGGCCTCGCCCTTGCCGCGGTCCCTCGCATCCAACAAGCGACCTCCGGCGGCAGATCGTTCTCTTTCCTCGCCGCCAAGACCTGGAACACCCTCCCCACCCACCTACGGCAGATCCAAGACCTGCTCACATTCAGAAGGCTTCTCAAGACCTGGCTCTTCGAGCAGTAGCAGCACCCCCTCACCCCCAGCGCCTTATAAATGTAAATGTGGGATACTTGTAAAGCGCACTGTTACTCTACCCGAGTGTCCTGGCGCTGTAGACCGCTGGGGAACCCGTCCTGGCTTTCCCTGTGAGATGGTCCCTTTCTGGGTATCTCCAGGGTGAAACCAGGCATCCCCGGCGTCTGTGGGGGGCCATTGTAGAGATGAGGCAAGCTTAATGCCCAGAGTTACCGAGTGTGTTCCCTGGTTAGAGTAGGCACTGAGGCGAGAATTATCGAGTCCGTTGACCCTGGCCCTCATGGGTATATAGTGCGCTTTACAAATACTGTGATTGATTGATTGATTCATTCATTCATCCTTTTTCTCTCCCCCCTAATAACCATTTACCTACAAACTCCAGTCCTGTTGACTCTGCCAATGCTGGTTAAGTTATGTTGTGTTAGGCGTTTTTCTATAGCACAAGAACCACCATTTTCAATTGCCTCTTTTTGGCTCGAGCAGAATGGATTTTGTTCCCTAGTATTGGAGTTTTATTTCCTGGCAAATCATGAGAAGTGGGAGCAAACTCAGAGGCCATCGGTTTTATTCACAGGGGTTTCCAAGGTGAAGCAGCAGGGACTAAACCACATCAAATTTTTAAGATAACAACTTATAGTGTAGATGAAATCCGTTTTGATTTATCGCATGCCCACATTTTTATGTGGATTCCTGAAAATCTGATATGATTTGACCCTCTAGGATTTACATGTGCAGCCTAGCTTTAGAATAAGCAGTAAAAGCAATTGTCACTCCTTCACTGATAACACTGCTCTCAAGGGTTTGAGTGTTGGAATTATTTTCTAATTATGTGAATAACCTCCAATTCAGTATCATATGTTCTCTCAATTTTGCAGGACCCCAATGTCGCCCATCCGTTAATTTTCTCCTTTGTCTGCCTCTAATCTCTTGTGCCCTCTGTCCCATTAGCTACAAACCTCCAAAAGGTTCATGATTTTTTTTATTGCATAACGTCTTTCATTCTTTACCAGTTTATGGCTGACAATTGTTTATCATTTTATGAAATTTTCACATGACTATCTCAATCTTCTCACAGTGATCCTTATCTCATTTGAAAGTACCTTCTGGGCTCCTTTACTAAACCAGTGTTACATTTCTAGCGTGTCAGACGTCCTCATCTAACTATTCAGACCCGTTTGAGCTGAAATGAAATGAAACTGGTCACTAAAGATCCTTTCTATTTAAAATCCCATTCAGTTCTTGACATGTAATTGACGATGCGTTTTCAAAGGCAGAATATGCACAATATCGCTATACCTCATCAAATGAACTATGGGAGTAATTTTGATTTCACTTTATCTATCATCGTGTTTCTCATCCCCTCGATTGGGCATTATTAGTTGTATACTCTACACCTATTCCTAGTTTTTTTGTAGCCAGACATAGGGGCCGATTAGGATGGCGGTTTTTCCGCATCCTCCGGGCCGGCGGAAGTGTCCGCCGGCCTGGAGGATGCGGAAAAACCGCGGCGGAGACTCCAAAGACCCACCGCCAAATTAGGATGGCTGGTGGGTCTGGAATTCCGTCCGCCGCTTTTCCGCCGCGGTCGGCTTCCGACCGCGGCGGAAAAGCTATAACATGGCAGGCGGTGTCTATGAGACACCGTCCGCCATATTATGATGTTGGTGTAAATATGCTTTTCCACGGCGGCTTTTCCGCCATGGAAAAGCATACGGACATTCACTTTGGGGGCCCGTTGCGGGCCCCCTGGGTGAATGGGGGGTGGGGGGTGCACATTGGGGGTACCTATGGTACCCCCCTGCATTTGCGTACACAAAGCAGCAGGCACCGTGCGGTGCCTGCCGCTTTGTGCATGTAAATGCAACACATGCATTTTTAACATTGCGGCGGGTGCAGCTTGAAGCTGCACCCGCCGCAATGTTAAAAATAGAGGATGTGACCGCCACCCTGGCGGTCACATCCTAATTGCCATGGAGGGACCGCCGCTGCCCATGCGGACGGTCCCTCCTACTCAGGGGTGGCGGACGGACGCAAGTCCGTCCGCCATCCTAATCGGCCCCTTAATGTGAAAGCTATCCTTCAGATGGGCTACTAAAGGTTTCAATATATTATGCTCTGTTCCACTTGTCAGGTATATTTAGTTATCTATGAATCTTCGAATGGGAAATATCAAACATCAGGAACACTTTGAAATGGTTTAAGATTTACTTTGTTATTCAGCTGCTTTACTTCGAAGTTTTTGTAAGTTCTGAGAAGGGTTATTGCATAAGGATTAAGGCCCGCAACATATGTGTGGGTGTAATGTCATTGCTGGACTACCACAATCGAAGATACCAGTACCAGGGATATTAGAAATTGCATTACTGTGGGATCACAAGTAATCCTAGGTAGTTTCCTTGCAGAATAGGGAATAACGTGAAAATTGTGTTACTGGGCCTATATCTCATATTGTTCGTGAATTGTGAGTCTTTAATGGTGACATATTACACCTGCTTTGACCTGGTGAATCTGCCCACCCCGTTACCCGTAGTCATGTTGCATGAGGTAATTCTATATTCAAAACTACAACACACCCACAATACGGATTTGGGCGGAAACTCTAGTGTGTGCCCAAAAGCCCAAAGTGGTGTTAATGGCCCCTCCTGCAATTTGGGCCTAAGACTATATTTATTTGTTTCTGTTACTATAGTTTGTTTTTGCCCTGCTCTTCTCACGATGTATTGGTTGCTAAAACGTAGAGCACTTCGAAAAAACATCAAATAATTAGCTAAGTGAACAGACTCTTAAAACTCCATCCTCTGTGCGCATCATCTCTCAGTATTTTTTTTTATTTCTTTCTTCGCATACGTTCTCCCCGCCTTACCACTCGCTTTAATTATCATTGCATTCGGCTCCTTCGAACGCAGCTCATTTTTGAGGTCACCGGCGCGCTCCGAGTGCGCACGAGCCCCGCGCGGGATTTCAAGCCCTCCCAAATGGAGCTCAAACCTTGGCACTGATTCGGAGACCTGTTGTAATCTGCGAGCCCGGAAACAAAGGGCCTCATTAATGCAGCGACTCCGGGAGCCTTTGATGTGCGCGAGCTCAGCCTTCACTCTCGGTGCCATTTGCATCTGAACATTCATAAAAACATCATGTCTGCTTCCTCTGCCCCGGGCAATTTAGGAGCAAAATATAGCTTCTATTTAAAGAAACCCATTGAGGTGAGGCTCGGAATACAAATGTCACACAATCTCCAGACAGAAAAATACAGCTGTATTTAATATTATACACGAACTCAAAGCAATTCTGAGCATGTATCCGATTTCCATCGGATTTGACCGGCTTTACGCAAGAGAGCGAAAAGTGAACCGCTGGCAACCCGCACTTTAAATGCTACAACCTTCTAAGAGAAACAGACACATACTATCCATTCTTTTATTTTTACAACAATCTTCACAAACCGAGTTCTGTTTGTAATGTTCCCATTCATTAGTGTGGATGTAATAACCACCCACTTTTACATTTCTAAAATCCAAATCTATTTGCTATATTTATGAAGAAAAGGTAAACGCTTACATTTTGACCGCATCTTTGTTTCCTGAAAATAAGTCGTGCCTCCAAAGAGAGGGGCGAATGTAGGCAGGGAGTGGGAACTCCTCATCAAGTACACTGCTCTTAGCTCCCTCGAACGCGTGCCAAGTGCTTAACAGGTAAAATAATAAGTGCCGGGGCCTAAACTTTTGCTCTAAGTGCAGGGGCCTAAACTTTTGCTCTGAAACTGCCGCGCTGAAGAAGGTCGTGGTGTCGAATACCAAAACTGCGTATTCTCGATTCCCCCTGCATCCTTAACACATCACCAGATACTCCCTGCACCTCAAACTCGCTCCTGCGCTTTCGTTCTGGGCCCTACTTTCTTACTTTGTCACTCTCTTTCTGTCTTTCTCTTCGTCCTTCTTTCTCCCGTTTGATTTTTCTTTCTCTTGTTCTAGGTCAACGTCTAAGTGCTGGTGGGCCCCACCTGCAACCACCAACTAAAATGAAGCACTGCCTGTGCCGTCAGTTTTCAAGGCCACCCTATATGTTATCTGGGAGATGTCCTAGCCCTGTGGGCTACAAGGGGTCCTCGTAAGTTTACATTTTATAGGTAAAAGTAGGCGTTTTCAACAACATTAGATGCATCCTTGGATAGTTCAGAAATGTTCCACATGTGTAGGGTGAGGGTGTTAAGATGAGAGATGATTACATGAGGGACATAATATTATTATAAAGTGCTTCATATAGCAGTTCCTCCATTCTAAGGGCTTTAGGTAGCCAGCGATACTGTTAACTATCATAAATATTGTTATGCATTTTATCCTACCTTCGAAGGATGAGCTGGCATTGCTGGGATTCAGACTCTTGACCTCAGATCACTGTGTGTTTCAGTGGTGAGCGTTGAAATCAGTTCGCCGTCCTGCATGAGCTAGAATCCTCCTTTTTCACATGCCTACAAATCGCTTCTCCTCGAGAGCAGAAGCTCTCTTTAGGCAGACCTACTCTGCTGAGCTCTGTGGGGCTCTTGTGGGCGCACCCTGGTAATGCCCATGTAGGCATCACGCCCACAAGAGCTGGGACGAGACAAACAACCTCATTTTATTTGGTCCCCAGAACAATCTGGCAGGTCAAGATCTGAACCGGTGTACCTGGAGGAAGAAAGCTCATGCAACCATCAAATTCATGTTCAGAAGCCCTAGACCCAAAGCTTGAAGTATCTATGTCACAAGACGAATGAAAAAGAAAGCAAACACCCAGGTACGGCTTACCATCCCAGACTCAGCATTGATGACCATTGAGAAACCATGGGCTAAGATGCTGGGATCATATCTATGGGTGGATTGGACTACAGAGCCCCAGGTTGTACTTGATTATTAATAAATTATCAATGCTACTAACAGTAACCTAATTGGACAGTTTAAGTCTTTTGTGAAAGGTTTATCATATCTTCAGTCACTATAGTAACAACTCTTTTCTTATTGCAAGGAAAGCAGTATTAGATGAGTGCATTTTCACAAAGGTGAGTTAATCTCGCTGCACACCCATTTCCAGTGGTAACCTTAATACCAACAAGTAAATGTAACTGTGAGCAGTGCCAGCTGGTGATCTAATTGGCTCATCATTCGTCTCGTTACAAAGGGCCATCACATGTGAATGTTCCAAAAAATACATAGTGAACATGGAATATGCAGTAAAATAAGTTGTTCCAAAGTTAACCAATATACTATCAAGAGGTACTGCCCAAACCGCAAAGCGCACTTTCACAACAATTTGATAAGATTTACATGCACACTGAGGTACAAGTGAAGTAATCAAACCAGCAGGAGTTTATCAACTTTATTTTTGATATTTAGAACATAAGCATCATCTCCTGTTGGTTCTGGGTCTATGCAGAGACTAGAGGTAAATGGAATAGTAAAGATCCTGAAGACAAGGTACAGGGCAGAGAGGAAGGTGTGCAATACAGGTAGATTCTGCTGGCGAAGTTAAAGGGACGTTAGTCAGGTTAGGTTCTCAGATGAAAAGTTCATTTTCCTTACCAACCATATTGTCGAAACATATGACATAGAGATCCCAAAGGGGATGATGGATGGAGCGTTTGAGCAAATCAAACACTCACCCCCAGTCAACTGATCTGGGTTTAATCCATCATCATTCTTTAGCTCACTCCACCACCCCAGTTCAGACATGGCCATATGCAAATCAGTCTGACCCTGTGCCTCATGGGAACCATCCAGCCCGAACTGCCAAGCCATGTCTTCCCTGGACCGGAAACAAGCATCCTGGGACCGGTTTCGGGTTCATAACCCTCATCAGCCAGGCTATCTTGAATCCACTTGCAAAGTGAGCAAGGGACCCACGTCTGGGCATACCCTGCCAACTTAGGGCGAACAAAGCGATACAAAAGGGGATGATGGACGGAGCGTTTGAGCAAATCAAACACTCACCCCCAGTCAACTGATCTGGGTTTAATCCATCATCATTCTTTAGCTCACTCCACCACCCCAGATCAGACATGGCCATATGCAAATCAGTCTGACCCTGTGCCGAATGGGAACAGTCCAGCCCAAACTGCCAAGCCATGTCTTCCTTGGACTGTAAACAAGCATCCTGGGACCGGTTTCGGGTTCATAACCCTCATCAGCCAGGCAACATAGAACATAAGCATGAGCCAAGGTGAAAAAGACAACTAGAGTTTTGTAGCAGCCAGGAGCGGCCCGTGCAGGTAAGAGCAGTGGGGCAAGTGTCGTTATCTGTTGACTTCCCCCACCCTCTCCACCGCCCCCCTGCCCTTACCTGCATTAGCCGCTCCTGGGAGCAGCCCTAGTGAAAGCCCTAGTGATAGGACATAGTCATGAGCCAGGGTGAAAAAGACAACTGGAGTTTTGGAGCAGCCCTAGTGAAAGTAGCTTATTTTTACTTTTTTAATAATTTTGCAAATCTGATAAACACAGATTATTCAAGAATTGCAGATCTTTCCAAAATTCTGAGTTTCCATATTTGCTTTATTTGTCTTATCTTCATCAGTACAGGGGAAGTGAAAAAGAAAAGACAAAATGTAACACATTATCAGTAACAACAGATGTTTTGTCTTTCCAAGATCATTACAAATGAGAAGGAAATTACTTTCCTATATATTAAAATTATAGGATAAGTTAACGGGTCAAGGCAAGTGATTATTTTAGGCCAAAGTATAATCTAACTAATTAAAAATATTCCTTTATTACATATGCTGTGTCACATGAAGTAGGCCCATTAAAAAATTTGGAAAACCTTCTTGTGTGCCATCTAGTTCGAGATCATATAGCAGTTGCGTCTTGAAATCTTCATCATTTTATTCAATCAACTCTGCAAAGAATTAGTATAAACATGCTTCACATCCCTAGTTGCTTGCTACATTGCTGTACTGGCAGAACCCAACCCTCGAAGGGGGCATAGAGGGCTTGCACATTAACCAGGCGGAGTGATTGAAGCATAATCACAATGCGAAGCAAGAAGTATGGCAATAAGTTTAACAAGCATTGGTGAAGTCAGTAGGTCTCGTCTATGCGAGGGCTATTGGCTTTGTGAATGTCTTTTAGCCATGTTGTACAGCAGCGTGGCTGTATAGCATGGCTAAAAGTAAAGTTAGAAAAACAAGGGCAATGATGCTAAACCATAGCGTTTTTTTCTGGCGGGATGGGCAAGCAAGGACAGGGGAAGGAGGTGGGAGTACAGACAAGCAATGAAGACGGTGAGGGGTGGTTGCACGGGGGCAGCAACATGGAGAAGGGGTGGCTAGAAGGGGGAGAAACAGCATGGAGAAGGGGTGAGTGGAAGAGGAGAAAGAAATAGTACCTCAATCACAGTTTCAGCAGCAGACAGACACTAATCAAGAGGAAGCAGTCTGTGCTTGGTCCATGCTCCCGGAAAGACAAGGAAGTGATGCCTGGCAAGCCTGGCCTATTAGGAGGCAGCAAAGAAGAGTGACAATGAAGCTAACGAATGGTAAGCAGTGAGCAGGCTCCAATCATTTATTGTAAACAATACCCCTCACAGTGGCAGTGCATGCACTGTTGGTGGGTGAGATCTAAAAATGGTAAAATGGCATCAGGCTATGGGAAAAGGGAGCTAGGATTGGGAGAAATGTGGGTCTCCTGCCCCAATAAAAACAGGGGGCAAAAGCCACCAAAGGACCCTGACCGAACCCCTGGCGAGTGGCAGAGGGGGGCAACATAGGCGCATAGGGAAGAAAGGGAGAGGAGTTGGCCTAACGGCTAGGGCGCTCGACCTCGGACCTGGGGATCTGGGTTCGAGTCTCGGTAACAACGCCAAAAACCTTCTGTGATTCTGGGCAAATCACTTAATCTCCCCGTGCCTAAAATGAATGTGTGTCCTCATGTAACGTAACTGGTGCTATGTAAAACGCTCTGCTACCTGATTCAGTTCGGGTCTAGTTCGCGCTATATAAAACTCTGCAAAAAAAAAAAAAAAAAAAAAAGGAATTGAAGGGCACGATAACTGGACTAAATGCCCATGCAACTCAATATGTCCCAATGCCAGTTGCACCAGTTCATTTACTATGAGCTGTATAAAAGCCTTGAGAATGCACATTTTAAGACCCTTATTGAGGAATCTTAACATTAGAGCGCGCAAAACGGCACTGGAGTATCTTCAGCTGCTCCAAACTGACGTGTTCTGTCACACAATGTATTGCCTCTGTAGTAAGTTAGGGCATGCTAGTTGAGAAATGAACAAAGATATGACCGTAACATGTTGTGTACTAAGGGGCCAATTAGGATTGCAGTGAATCCGCATCCTCCGGGCCGGCGGAAGCCACCGGTCTTTTCAGTCACCGCTGCGGTGACTGAAAAGACCCCCCACCACATTAGGATGGCTGGGGGGTCCGCGGCGGATGGCAAGACCGTCCGCCGCTTTTCCGCCGGTCGCCTTCGCGACCGGCGGAAATAGTGCATACATATGGTGGCGGTGTCTACAAGACACTGCCAGCCATATTATGATGCCCGCGGTCCCATGCCTTTCCACTGCGGCATTTCCGCAGTGGAAAGGCATACGGTCTTTCCTTTGGGGACCCGTTGCGGGCCCCCAGGGTGAAGGGGGGGTGGGAGGTGCACATGGGGGGTACCTATGGTACCCCCCTGCATGTGCATGCACAAAGCGGCAAGCACCGCGCGGTGCCTGCCGCTTTGTGCATGCACATGCAAAGCATGCATATTTAACCTTGCGGCGGGTGCTGCTTCAAGCAGCACCCGCCGCAATGTTAAATATGCGGGATGTGACCGCCAGGGTCGCGGTCACCTCCTAATTCCGAAGGAGGGACCGCCGCTGCCCCTGCGGACGGTCCCTCCACCTCGGGGGTGCGTCCGTCCGCCATCATAATAGGCCCCTTAGTACGAGAAGGAGAGTTGATTGATGGCCTATTTTGTTTTATTACTGTTTTGGGACCGTTTCTCTTATATACTGTGTTTTAATCATTACTGATGGTATTTTTTAATCATTTAACGCATTGAGACACTTTAAGAATAGCAAGGTATGCTAAGGACCTACGATAAGTTCCACAACTGAGATGTATTTTATTGATTTTAACACGTGATTCATTTTAAAAATTCTTTGTGACCATGCATGAATATGGAGAAATTCAGTGCTTGGTGATTTTATACTATTTCAAAGAATAGAATGTATTTCATATTTTGCTTTTATGGTTTGTTTCAAACCGAATAATGAAATTTGACTGACTGACTGACTGACTGACTGACTAGACCACTTGTCTTTTCAGACTGTGGTATTGGGCGCGTTAATTTCTTGATGATCACCTAACCACTAAAGAGATCTCACTACGATTAGATGCTAAGCAAAGGATGGTCGACTCCGGTGAGTTATGGCTTGCATTGAGGTGATTGATTTATGACGTGATTTATGATTCAAACTTAACATGCTTGATTCATGAGATGATGCACGGCTTGACTTTTGGGTATAACCATGGTGTAAATGGTTTATTGGCCACATTATGGCGAGAATGATTTATGAGGAAACAAGGAGGAGGAAGATGGCGGCCGGCTAAGACGCTCGGTCGGGAGCTCCGTGCTCACCGCAACACAACTCGAAACAAAACCCACTTTCCATTTACATTTTTACCAAAGAGACCCGCAGCTACGATAATAACAGAATAGATATCTACCTGGTGATCCATGGAGAATCTAAATCAGACCCGGTATGCAAGTTTTCCCCCATTGGAGTACCTCTGGAGCAAGCAGGACCTTGTACGTTGGGACCTGGGCGGCGGCGCTGGATGCGAACAGAAGCTGCCGGAAAGCGATAGGAAGAATTCCCTTCCTGCTCCGGGGTAAATGCAGCAGTAGCAGCGGACACAGACACAGAAGCGGTAACCGAGAGACGGCGACGCCTAACCTAGCTGACCCGCTGCATCTCCGAACAGTGAAAGGAGGACACAACGGAGCTGGGGTGAATGACTCCGACATTGACAACAGCTACAAACTTAGAGGTCCGGGCTCAGAGAGGGCAGCGGCGAAGGAGGCTGACCCAGGGCAACGGCTAAAACCGCTCATTGCCCCAGAGGAGATTGTGCACCGAAAGCGGCCAGAAAGGGGGCTCTGGCTGTCAGCAAAAGCAGAAGCGAGATACCCAGAACCCCAGCCCCAGCAGGAAACCTACTACAGGAGAACGGACTACATGTCCATGATTAAGGTACAGGGTGGGAAAAGAGGTGAGGGGGTTGCCGCACCAGACCTGATTGCTGGGTGTAAACAATTGAATCTCGCAGAGGGTGGAGGAGAGGCGGTGAGGGAAAGCGAGAGGGCAAAGAACGAGACAGTGACCGTAGCTACTACCCCGAAAATTAGAAAAGCTGAGGGGGGTAGAGACACGCAAACCCCAATAGCACCTGAGATAGCGATTGAGAGTGGAAGCAGAGTAAGATCCTCCTACTGCCTTAGAAATAGACAATTCTCCAAACAAAACTTCCTTCCGCCCATAAAACAGATCGTGGCCCCCAGGAGCACAAAGAGAAAACAGAGAGGATCGCCTAACCTTGAAAGCCTATCGCAAACCATAAAAACCAGAGCAGCGAAAGCGAAAGAGCAAGGAAAACTTCAACCAGAACAAAAAATTAAAGTAACTCCCTCCCTAAGATCCTTCTTTTAAAGTCCAGCAACTGGTTCAAGTGAGAGGCAGCCGCCCTGCCCCACAAGACAAGATCAAACCCCTACTTCCAACCCCAGGCAAAACTGTAAACATAACTCCCCTAATGGATGAGGGATTAGAACTGGCAAATCCAGGAGATAAAGCACAGGTCACAAGTAAGGTCATGAGCAAGGGAGAAATCTCTCACGCAGCCCCACGGTTGGAGTCAACAATGAGAGCCCCCATGACCCCCATAACAGAAGTTTCTGAACTGGTTTCAACCAAAACAGGGAGTGACTTTCCCGCTGTTAATCAAACCGAAAAACTCATGGAAAAATTCATGGATAAAATGATGGGAGAAATGAGGGAGAGATTTACAGTCTCGGAAGCTAATCAGAATAAAATACATGAAGTATGTGAGAGCTTAGACCAAAAATTAAACGAACTAGGAGAAAGAGTCACCGCAGTTGAATCCGCAGTAGAGACTCTCAGCAAAAAAGTTGATACAAATCAAAAAGACATAAGATCGCTAAAAGATAGCGACAGAAGTATCAAGGAAAAACTAGAATCGCTAGAAAATCAAGCGAGGAAAAACAACTTAAGAGTACTAAGCGTCCCAGAAAATCTGGAAGGGACAGACATTAAAAAATCATCATCTCCCTCTTAGAAGAGTTTTTCCTCTGGACCAAAGAAAGTAATTTGATGGAGGATATTCAAAGGGTTCACAGAGACCCCTTTGGAAAGAGCAAAGAAGGAAGGACACCAAGAAAGATCTTAATTAATTTCAAGACCTACACACTAAAAGAATTTTTTTTAAGTGAAGGCTTAAAAAATGGAACGCTGAAAAAAGACAATTGGTCCTTCAGAATCCGCTCCGACATGTCCAAAGCCACTCAGGATAGACAGTGGGAACTGGGGCAATTCATGCAAGAACTAAAATCCCTTGGGGCCACTGTCCAAATGAAGTTCCCCGCAGCCCTCCGGATTATGTGGCGTAACAAAATGCACAACATAAGGGATCCCAAAGAGGTAGAAACCTTTATTGAACAGATTAAGGACCAACTGTGAACTGAGAATTAAAAAAAAAAAAACTAGGAAAGTGATATCTTAAACCTGGTGAAAACAGAGATCGAAATGGGCAAAAATACCGCCCAAAAAGAAGAAGGGAGGCTTCCTCAGGGTGGGAAAAATTGAACCTCACAAAAAAACATTATCACAAAGTAAAACTAGATCACGGGTGGGGAGCAAATTAGGGGAAACAAATTCCTCTTTAATTAAAATAAAAGGAGATATCGGGAACCATAAAACTCAAACCAGCCTAGAATACTACCCAAACAATATAAGTAAATAACGACAAATCAGAAAAAAAAATTTAACGTTCTCTTGTGGAATGTTAATGGCCTCAGAACGGTTAATAGAAGAAGAAGAATCCTTGAATACTTGAAGGAAGCCGAGAGTGAAGTAATTATACTGCAAGAGACACACCCCTTAAGCACTGAGTGGGACCAAATAGTGAAAAAATGTAAACTGGGTGGATGGCTGTATATGCACCAAACACGATTGTAATATTAAAGGGATAGCAATCATTTTCAAAAAATCACATAAAGCCAAGATCGAATATAAGGCAGTGGACAGCATGGGAAGATGGGCTGTGACCAAAGTAAGAATAAACGATAACATGCTCTCTATAGTTGGCTACTATGGTCCAAATCTGGACAACCCGATCCCTCTTCAAATACTCTACTCAGAGCTTTTATCAAGCACTACCCGCATAATACTAGGTGGCGACTATAACATTATACTCGATCCCAAAACGGATAGATCCCCGCCTAGTAAACATGTAAATCTACCTAAGCTGAGGGAGTAGCCAGGAAACTACAAAAAAGACCTGGATTTGATGGACATGTGGAAACAAAAGGGAGACAACAGGCAGCCATTTACATTTCACAACAAAAAACTGGGCCACAGATCCAGAATTGACTTCTTTTTACTAAATAGGAGCCTACTAGGTAGGGTTAGAAGCATTGAGCATCTGCCAGCTCACCTGTCTGACCACTCTGCAGTCCGACTAACCCTCCTAATGACTAATAATAACACACTACCCAGATGGACAGTCGATCGGACCCTACTGTCTGATCCGCAATGCATAGATGAACTAATAACTGTTTCGGTAAATTTCTTAGAGGATAACCAGGTCGGCACGTCAAAACAAATCACCTGGGACTCCTATAAGGCTGTTGCTAGGGGGAAGTTACTAAATTTGGGAGTCCACAAATCTAAGATCAAGAAACAGGAAATTAGAATTTTGGAGAATGATATTAAACTAATGGAGGAACAAATAGCGGTAGGAAGCTCCTCAGAACCGAAGGAAACATTAGAAAAAAATAACCAAATGCTTAAGGAGAAACTGACCGACTACCTGGAGAACATAGTGAGAAAACAGTGGGAAGCAAGCAAAATGTCAAACCACGAATATTGGGAAGGATGCGGAAAAATGCTGGCGTGGAGAACTAAAACAGATCAAACAAGAAATAAAATATCTTGTATTCAGAACCATAACCAAATGACATCAAGTTCTGACGACTCCGTAATAATGCAGGAGTTCACAACTTTCTTTTCTAACCTATACAAAGAAGACATAAACCCAACCGAAGAACAGATTAGAAATTATCTGGACTCCGTACCACTCCCATCACTAACGGAGGAGGAGAAGAAAGATTTAAACAGCGAAATCAAACCTGAAGAAGTGAGAGCTGCCATAAAAGATCTGAAAAGAGGCAGAGCTGCTGGCCCTGATGCACTACCTAACGAATTCTATTTAGCACTGTAGGAATCAGTGGTTGGTCAACTAACAGAATTAATAAATACAATCTACATAGACCAGGAAAAAATCTCCGACTCATGGAACGATGCGACGATCAGCATCATTTTAAAACCTGGGAAAAACCCTAAACTCTGTGAGTCCTACAGACCCATTTCACTGCTAAACTGCGACTACAAAATCTTCATGCAAGTTATAGCAAAGAGGTTAGCCACAGTAATATCAAGACTGATCAACCCTGACCAGAAGGGCTTCATAAAAGGAAGACAAATACATGAGATAACACACGAACTGTTTGCAACAATAGACATAGCCACTTGCGAAAAAATACCTCTAGCCATAATTACTTTTGACATAGCCAAAGCATTCGACAGAGTCAATTGGACCTTTTTAAGCAAAACCATCAATAAATACAATCTAGGGGAAAGCTTTGGCCACATGGTAGGGGAAATATACAAAAAACCAAGAGCAAAAATACTAGTCAACGGAAGCCTCACCAGTAATATTGAAATACAAAGAGGTACAAGACAAGGGTGTCCGCTATCTCCGCTACTTTTTATCTTTATATTGAGCCACTCACATGCTCCCTTAGAAACCATACCTCAATATCACCCTTTAACCACCAAAACTGGTCAAAAAAAGTGGCACTTTATGTGGATGATTTGATGGTATTCACAGATAACTTTGAAAACTCCACTGATGCAATAGAGGCCACGATAATTAATTTTGGTAACGTATCAGGCTATTTAACAAACAAAGCGAAAACTGAGGCTATGAGCTGGAATACGCACCCCAATACCCCATACACCAGAGACAAAATAAAATACCTGGGGATCAACCTGGTTAAAGAGCTAGAAAAAATCCCCCAATTGAATCTGAACAGAGTTCTCGTAGAAACGAGGAGACTACTCAAAGTTTGGGACGGGTTAACCATAAGCTTTCTGGGAAGATCTAATATAAAAAAAATGTCAATCATACCCAAATTCACATATCTTTTTTACACCATACCCCTGGAATTCAAGAAAGACGCATTAAAGAAAATCCAGGGAGAACTAGCCAGCTTCATTTGGTCATCCAAGAGTACAAGAATTGCATGGAATAAACTAAGGAGGAAGAAAGATCAAGGAGGAATAGCTAGCCCTGATTTATTCGAATATTACAGGGCATTCCACTTCAAGAACATGAGACCCCTATTAAGGAAGCACCAATCCTACCCAGATTTCCTACAGAACATGACAGGCAAATTAGACCATTCTTTATTTAAGTTTGGACATCCAACATTTTTCAAAAAGATAAAACTAAAGATTTTATACAGTGCTGCAAAACTATGGTATCAAATCAGAAACACAGTAAATATACCGTACTACAGCACTATGGCTCCGATATGGGACTCCCCAGGCACACCAGACTGTTTAAAAGACTCTTTGGCCTTACCACTAAAAGAAGCAAGAATCGAAAGCTGGGGACAACTGCTGGTAGATACTCCATAATCACGTGGGACAAAATATCCTCAACCACCAACTTAACCTTATCTAAATTTAAATATTATCAGCTGACCAGCTGGGCCAAATCCCTAACGGAAAAAAAAATGGGTAACGAAGACTTGGAGAAGGAAATGATAAAAGCCACACCAATAAAAAAGGAAATACCTAGATGGTATTGGGCTCTCATCGTGGCCGGAGAGGAAGACTGTCTAGTCCCTGAAACAACATGGAGGAAAGATATGCCTGGATTAGACCTACAATCTATCTGGCAAAAATCTCTAGAAAAATGCTGGTCCACCATAAAACCAGCCACCTTGAAAGGGAATCATTTGTTCACCATCCATAGGGCATACTGGACCCCAAAAAGATAATCAAAATTTAAAGGAGCAATCATAAAATCCTGCCCCAAATGTGAAATGGAGAAGGCGGATGATATCCACATGTTCCAGAAATGCCCCTCACTCATTCCCTTTTGGCATGAAGTTGGTAAGACGATAAGCATGGTATTGGGGAATCAAATAGATGTAAGTATAACTCATTATTTTTGGGATTTATTTCGCTAATGACATGGGTATGAGTAAGTTGACTAAAAACAGGAAAGGCTTCTGTTTGTGTTGATACTGCTAGCAAGGAGGGAGATTGTAGTGTAGTTCCTATCATCCCAATAGGCTCTGCGCATTGGAATAATACCTACAGCAGTAAAGGCCTAGACCAGACGTTAACTAGGTCTACTACTGTCGATACTAGACTTAAAGTTTTGGGTTTGCCAGCTTAGCTCAGAGTTCACTAGAAACTTTCTCGAATGTTCAAGGAGGACTTAACTTCCCTGATTAGACAAGAAGGGATTTAGTTTCTGACAACCATAGAACATGACAACTTTGCTCTCCCCTAATCAAGAGTAAATCTCGAGAGTCGTGTGAACAAAAGGCAATTTATTTTACTCAGTCAGTACGTGCATTCTTAGTCTCATCAGAATGTAGAGAAAAGGAAGAGACGGGCGTGTTCAATAAAAAGGTGTTATTTATTGATCAGTCTCTTTTCTCATACAAGAGAAATGGATCGATATTATTGCAATACTTATAGTTAAGTAAAGTGCATACATTAAAAGCAATAGTATAAAATAATACTGTAAAAACATTGATATGGTTTCTAAGCCATAAGATGTTTAAAATGATTAAAATATATTACATACACTTATACATTTGACTAAACATACTCAACTGGTGTTTCTAAATACGCCTACCCCGTGTACCTGACCTAAGTCTAATACGTGGGCGGGAATAGAAAGTTACAGTTTAAGTTAAGTTTGTTTTTGCCAAGTGACTGACTAAAGAATTCTCTGTGAGGGGTTATTCAGTTCTGTACCTGGAAGTTAGGATGAATGAGGGATGGTATCTCTCTCTCTGCTCTCGATATTCCAGGCTGCCTGCGAGGGCTACCCAGAAGCGCCGGGGCTGGATTCTCGGCAGGAGAAAGCAGCGCGTCTCGTTCTCAGCGCGTCAGGAAGGCGGGGCTGCTGCCAGCGGGGTCTGCTCTGCTCTGGGCTTCGGCAAGTATGGCTGCTCCGTCTCGTCACCACGCGTGTGTTTGCATAGCGCAATATCGGTAATATTTATACCTTTAAGGTGCCGAGATTGACGTAAGGATGGACATAGATACGTCAATAAAGATGTCATACGACCAGGTCGTTAGCACATTCTTTTGCTGAAGTTCTCTGTGAAATCAAAACAATGGCCGCACGGTTTTTCCAGGTTGTCATAGGTTTGATTTGTTATGAGAACTCCGTATGCCTTATCAGGGGCTGGAGGAATATCGCTTGTCTAATTAGATCGCAAGCGTTATGACCTAATCAGATAACACGTTCCTGTGCCGTAGTGTGACTGCGTCAGATAACGGTATCTGCATCATGGGGGTTTTCTGCCTCATGGGCTGACTGCTAGTTAACTTGTTGGTTTGTTAACCAGAATAGGGTCAGGAATAGGGGGGATCGATTCAGAACCTATAGGAATACATGACACCCACTCCACGCTAACTATGGACATATTTACTAATCTAGGCATAGTATAACATAGTACAACATACTACAGAGTAGTGTGTATACCTTACCACCCCAAAATACATAAATGCATTTCGAAATTTTCAAATATACGGAAAAATTGCAGTTATATGTATTGTATGCACTCAAGCTGTAGAATAATGCCAAAGTAATTACGCATTTTCATACATTAATACTATTCGGTATATGAGAAATTACACATGAAATGGCTCTTAATACAGAAAAAAAGTTCGAGACCATTCCATCACATAATAAAATATTTACGAACATACCAGCGGGCAGCTAATGTCTATAAAGTATCGAAAAATAGAAATCTTAGTTCTCTAGGAATAGTTTCTTACTTTAAGCAGAAGATAAGTGTCCCGAAAAATATGCAAAAATATTTAGGGGCTGCTGAAAAGTCGCTGTCTGTGAACTGGAGGGAAAACTGTTCATGTGACTTTATTTTTAAAGTTGAAGGCCGAATTCAGGGAACGCCGTGTGCGAGTTTGCTCAAAAGTCTCTATTTCTGCTCTGGTGAGAACATCATATCATTTAGGCTCTCGAAAAAACTGTCAACAGCTTCATGGGAAAGTTCCACTAACTCGGAAATAGGTGTAACCATGCATTCGTGCGCATGATTGTCTCCATTGACATTCTGATTCGCATTGCTGACAGAAGGTCGTACCTGTTCGATGCTGCTTTCATCTTGAACTTCACTACCCCTCAATCGTAGTGGTGAAGCTTCCACGAATGCCGTCATCAGGATTGGTAGCCTTTGAGGGCAGCACAAAGCATGAACCTTTATTGGGCTCAACAATGTTTCTGCATCCATCGGCGCATCCGATTGTAGCGTCAGACAGGTGTCTAACACGCATTCTTCTCCGCATAGCAGACACCTTAGTACAGGTAAAACACATCTTTGCCACATAGGTCGAAATGATAGAAACCAAGTCATGTTCAGGTCTCTAAGCCGGGAGAGTCCCAGGATTTTTGATATCCGGTATCCAATGGCTAGGATTGTTTCTTCCATTGTCGCGAGAGTTTGGTCTGTGACATGGGTTGCCATAACGATAAATAAGGACTAAGAATAGGATTCCTGCAATTAGTCCCAAGATCAGGGGAAGTCCGCCAAAAATCGAATGGACGAAATCTGGAAAAATACCCAGTATGGCTTTGAATGGTGTTAATGCCATCGAAAATACTGTCTTAAATACCCCTGAGATCCCATTGGTATCAGAAATATTTAAGATTTCGTTCAGGATTTCCGCGAAATGTGCGGGGGAATTAGTTGATAATAATGTATGTATCTCTGCAGTCGTCCTTGCGACTTGTAGATCATACATTTCTTTTGATGACGTGAGCCTTGTAGGCGTCTGAAGAAGCACTGTTTTCATTCTGCTTAAAGTATCTATTCGAATAGAAGTACTTTTCAAGTTGGGCCATGCCCTTGCCTCCCTGTCTGGAAAGGAGCTGGGGAACAAAGAGCGTCCACAGCACTTGACCTTCGCAGTCGTAGTTACTAGATAAGGAGTCCCGGGCATGAGACTACAGCATCTGCGGTCTACAATTAGAATGTAACTCCCATTATAGAGTCTTTGAAAGAATGGTTCTATCTCTGTTGCAGGTGCGCCTTGCTGGTGACATGAAAGGTTGTATGAATTCCCTTCACAGGCTCCGTGCAAACTAATTCCGTTACACAGAAGTGTGCCACTTAGTGACATCGCACAATTGTTGCCACTAAGAAACACTTTCTGTCCTTTATTACTGACACATGCATGTGAATAGGGCAGGTTCCATGTTGTTTTAAGGTACCCCTTTCCCAATTTCTCGTACATGCCAGCCTGTATATATTTTTGGCAGTATTGAAACCTGAAGGTTGAGATTGGAATATTTATTATCCCATGTATTATCCATTCACTGACAGGTCGTTCTGACATTGTCACTGGTAATCTTTCTAGTTTTTCAATGCTCAAGATTGTATGATCAGCACCCTTTTGTGCCATACTGATTTGTCTATCAGTAAGGTTAAAGATTTGGAATAGTGACGTTGTGTTGATTAAACGCCAAGGCACATAGCCTGAACGCAGATTTTGTAACGTCCAGCCAAGCTGTACAATAGAACGCAATTGAGACTGACCGTGTTGTAATAACAGTAAGTCCTGCGATAATATGTCGATTGCTGAAGACACAATGCTGTCCAAAGAAAAAATTCTGGAGGACAGAGTCATTAACCCATTGTCCACTACAGAAAGTGATTTTTCCAAATTAATACGGTCAATTTCCCGTATTCTCTCTGCTGTTTCAATTTGAGTAACCTTCCAGGCCTCATTGTATGCTGCATATACAGAGGCTGCTATGAAACGCTTTTGACGCTGTTTGCGTGGTCCCATAGTGAAATCACGCAAGTCAGCACCATCAGTAAGTAAAGTTAGGTGTTGCTTAATTTCTGCCAGTGTGGAAGTTTGTAGCCATTGAAGGCATAATTTGCCCACACTGTAGGTGGTTATTATCCCTGGGTGATGTCTTTGAGGATATCTAGGGTCTGGCCTGGTCATTTTGAACCCCTGTGTTTTGTTCAGGAATCTGTCTTGACAGTTATTAGTATCTGTGGGCCAGATCAACCACTGCTTCCAATTAGGATGTGTTCTGTTTTGGTTTAATATATGGTTTACGTCTATCTCTTCATCTATAGAAGTGTTGCTAAACATTGCTGGCTTTGGAATAGACGGTTTATTTAGGTCTTTGATTTTGGCTAAGCCAAGACAGGTGGTTTGTTGGACAGTGTCATTTAAAAATATAATTTGTTCTGGGATCATGCAGGCTCTAAACAGTGATTCTATACCCTGTACTTGCCATTCTTTTGTACCCCAAACACTTTTCAATTCAACATTTTTGTCCCAATAATCAAAACCAAAAGTGTTTATTTGTTCGAAGAATGAATCTGAATATATCAATTTTGTGTTTGTTATCATGGTCTTGGTCCCTGTTTTGTTTGACAATTTAAAATAAAATGTTTCAGCATTACTTGTGTTAAAACCTGAAAAATATGAATATTTGTCGTAAACGGTTCTTGAGCTCCCTTTTGGAGGTGTTGCACAATGTTCCCATTGATTATAATTTAAAACATTTCTAGGTTGTGCAGATCTATGTAGAAAATGGTTACCATAGTGGTTATAACAGTACATACTATCATAATTTGTAGAACCCTGCAAATAATCATGTTTGGTAAATTTAGCAGACATTACTAAGTCAGACATCATATTATTAATGCTTTCGAAGTCCCAATCATCAGCAAATGAGTTTGGTTTTACAAAGTCACTCAAGGAGATCTTAATTTGGTGTGGATATTTCAGGATCTCGACCGGACCATAAATTTCATAATCAGTGTTGTCCCATGCTACCCCACCAGGTATAGGATTGGCTGTGAAGTTGGCTGAAGAAAGTTCTCTTTTCTCGACGTGTGAAGATGTGTGTGGTTTGAGGATCAAGTTGATTTTCTGACTTGCTGTGTCCATTTTAGCATATTTTCCCTCAATGAAGCGTCCCAAAGTTAGTACCATGATGAGCCAAAGTATGAGGATAAATGCACCAAAACCCACCCAAAATTCAATCCATGGGGAAATCAGATATGTTTCTTTCAGTTGTTTCAAAAGTTCTTTAGCTTTATCTTTAAAGGTTTTTGATGATGGCTGTGTCTTTGATTCACTGAAGTCTTCAGAGGAATCATCGAAGTTTATGAAGTAGCCGGATGCAGTTCTGTCAATTGTTCCAATTGCTTCAGGATTTTTGTTTCTTGCATTTTCACTTGGTACTTCATTGTAGATTGGTGTGTCTCTGCTAAATGTTTTTATTTGGGTTTTCAGAGGTCTGAGTTCTATTGCATTGTTGCATAGTCCTTGTTGTTCTTCTGTAGGCGTTTCGAATGTGATGAGCCTCTTTGTTAGGACCTCTGTACTGGTAGCAAACCTTGGTGTTCTGCTACTCATTGGGAGTCCACTTGGCCTACTGTTTGTTATCGGCCACATGATTGTGGTTTTACCAGGTCGATGGATACAACTCGGTTCTCCTTTTTACCAGCAAGTGGCGGTAGTACAACTGATCTTGTCCCGTTGACAGACAAGACAGGAACTGCTTTTCTGTAAGAAGGCCCAAATTCCTTCTTTACCGCGATCTTTTCCCTGACTAGATCCCCGACTTTTGGAATCCAGACAGGTCTTGCTGGGACAGGTGGTGGTTCTTCAGTGGTTGTTGGCTGTTGTTTCAACTTTATGTTGCTCAGGTCTTTTCTTGTTTTGTTTAAGTCCTGCAAAATAGCCAAACGGTCTTTGATATCAAAGCTTTTTTCTTTCACCACTGAAGTCTGACTATCAATGTCAGAGATCATCATCCTAGTTCCAAATAATAATTCGTACGCACTGAATCCCTTCAGAGAATTTCTTGGCAAGTTATTGAGACTACGTTGGACACTTATTAGATGTTTGACCCACCCAGCTCCCGAACCTAATATCCTTTCCGTTATAGATTGCTTTATGCCTTGGTTTTTTCTTTACACCATCCCGTATCCCTCAGGAAGGAAGTGAGAAGATTCCCGCTGGGCTATGCTCATTTGGTCATTTTTTCCCCTCAGGCTGGAGGGCTAGAGTGAAAACAATGGTCAAACGTAGCATGCTCTTAGCGTATATGCCATTTAGACTCGCAAATCTTTGTATAACAGTCCAGACGTCAGCCGAGTGCTGGTGATCTACATTATAAGTGGAAACTAGCCTGTATATGTTAATCGCAAGCCTTCCTTTTTACTTCTGATTTTTTCTGGAGTAAAAAGACGAGGTATTAAACTGTTTCTCTCCCCACTGCGATTTCTGTTGCAGTTTGGGCAGTTTTTCACAAACATGGTGTGATGCAGGCTCATGCCTGGCCACCAGTACCGTGATTGTAATTCTTCCAGAGAATCTTTTAGTTTGAGGTGTCTCAGACCCTCGCCCATATGTGCGTCTGCGATTAACAAGTTTCTCCTGTCCATGTTTGGAATCACTCTATCCCCCACTCCAGGGATTCGAGCAAAAGGGACGGAGTTTGCATCGATTATGTATGTATGATTGAGTGGATAGTTGATCGGTAACGCTGAGCAGTCGCCTTTTGATGACGTTTTCACCGCCAGCACTGTTTCACCGTCAATGTATTTTAATGTACGCTTTTTTCGAACTACGGGAGCCGATTTAGTGGCTGCCGCTGTGGCTGTGTCAGCCAATGAATTCCCTGCAACGTGAACGCCATCACGCTGATGACTCAGTGAGTGTGTCACGTGAGTCTTTGGTAGTTCTTTTTGTAAAAGAGCTATTTGTTCCCAGAGCAATTTCTGCTTTATTGGTGCATCATTGTCATCTTTGTAACCGTTTTGAATCCATGTCTGCAAATCCTTGTTGTATGATTTGACGCAGTAATATGAATCTGACACTATAAGTGTCGGGAATTCGCGATCCGCATTATCTAGCGCCATTTTCAAAGCCATTATTTCAGTTTGTTGTTCTGAATTAGTTTCCACTGAGTGTGTTTTTGTTAATAGAGGTTTTAGTTTACCTCCGCGCCACACTTCTTTTGTAATCCCACATGTGGGGTTGTATGCTTGTTCTCCCCAAACGGAGGGTTGAGCATGTCCGTCTGTATAAATTACACAGGCGTAATGTCCTAAAGGCAGAATGTCGATTGGCAGAGGGAATGTTTTTTCATATTCTAAATTTTTTAATTCTTCTAGTTCTAGAAAATTGTCAGCCAGGCTATATTTGATAATTCATATCCTACGAACAGGACTTTCAGATGGGCAATTCTGGATTTTTTAAAGTTGAATTTGTAACCCTCTGCTGCGAACCCAAGTATTATGGTGTTCACTCTCTTCAAGTGAGTCTCCAAGTCATCATCTGTTAAGTAAATGTCATCGACATAAGATAATGCTTCATCATCATATAGCTGTAGTAATTCTGTTACTCTCGCTGAGAATACCCCCGGGCTATTCTTGTACCCCTGGGCTAACCGACAGAATTGTTTTTGAGTGCCATTTATTGAGAACGCAGTTAAATATCTGCTCTCTGGTGCTATGTTTTGACAAAAGAATCCATTAGAGATGTCTAATGTTGTTTTGTATTTTTTGCGCACTATGTTATTCATTAGTGCAGCACTGTGTGAGTTTTGCACTGCAAAAGTTTTGCAACATGTGTTGAGGTGTTGGTAATCCAAAACTAGACGATATGAATTGTCTGGTTTGGAGACCGGAAACAAAGGGTTGTTCATTTGTGAGGTGCAAGTTTCAATCACCCCCTGGTATTCTAGCTGATCTAGTATTTCATTTACCTGTTTTTTAGCTTCTTGCTTAATTGGGTACTGCCTTTGTGCAATAGGTTGTGATTTTAACTGGATTTTGTGAGGAGGAGAGTCCTCATCCCATCCCACGTGATTTTTATATAAAGCAGGAGCTAGAGCCACTGCCCATTTTCTGGCAAGTGTGTATTTTTTATGAATTGGGATATGATTTGAGAAGGCAGGCATAATGCGGTCGGGTGAGGAAGCACCAGGTAGTATCGAGCGGGTTTGCCGATAGGAACAATGTTTCCACGAGGCGTTCCTGCCCTTGCCTAAGACCATGGGGTGTAATCAAACACTCTTTTATCATTCCAAGTAAAATACAAACCGTATGTACAACTACACGCATGTTTTGTTATCAACAGCGTTTAATATAAATAACTAGTATTTATTATTATAAACACTTTTTCATTTGAATACAGGAGTGGCAATACAGGGCTGGACCCTGTATGGTCCTGAAGAAAAGCTTGGGGGAGCTTGAAACATGTTGACCATAACACTGATCTAGCTCAGTAAAAGTTAGAACACAGTGTTACCCCTTTTTAAATTTTTTATACCACACTAGGAGCAAAATAAATTGTTGAGGCCCACTAGCACGGTATTTTTAATTTCACACCCACTCCACCATCACCACACTTGCACCACACATAGTCATCTCACAAAACCAGTGCTCCAGCGTAGTCGCCTTGTCGCAGCACGCCCCTTTTCGTAGAGAACTGGGATGGCCCCAATGATGAAGCATGTCACCGTGGGGCAACCCCGGTGAGTGAGGGGACTCTAGAAAGAAATTTTTCTTTCTTACATGATTTGGTACACACTGACTTAGTAAGCAGTAACCACACAATACCTACCAGGTCTCCGGACCCTTCACATAGGGTTCCTGTATTGCATAATTATTTCTTCGCCATGAGGGCACTCCCTGACAAACTCTGGTGGCCAGTCTTTTTCAGCTAGAAGGATATCATAGCCCTTGGAGAGATTATCCCAAAATAGACCCCTTATTTTTCTAGTCTTATCTCCCTCTATACGCAATGTTATTTCGTATATTTTGTGAGGTTTGCTAACTCTGGTGTCCGCAGTTTCCACTTGAAGATATTCATTCGTGTCCACTGTCTCCAGATGATTCATAAGGACTCTGCGAGCTATGCTCACTTCTGCTGCGCTGTCTAGCATTGTCTGAGCCCACTCTCCGTTTTTCAGTTGTGTCCTCAGTATTCTCGGCATTGTTAACTACCTTGATACTGGCTACTTTCTTTTTTGGAAATTGTAATTTCTTTTTTAGATGAGCAGGTTCCTTGTCTTTGGACTTGGCGTGCTCTTCTCTTTGTTCTGATCGTCCTCTTCTTTCCGATTTCTGCGAGGAAGTCTGAAAAGATTGAGAGGGACGTGTATCAATGTCTTGATATCTATCAGGCTTTTTTAGATTATCCCTATTTCTAAGGTTATATCTTTTCCCAGAGGGGTCACTCTGAGGTGACCTGTGTCTTTGGTTCGGAGATTTCTCTCTTCGCCTAGGAGACCTTCCTCTGGACTGGAATTTCTTTTCTTTAGGATTGGATTGTTTGTTTCCATCCCAGTTCTTTTTTGGTGAATTATTATTAAAAAATATTTTTTCAGGACTTTCAGTCAGTTGCGGTTTTACTGGTATTCCACCTAAACTGTCTCTACCTAGTTCCTCATAGGATTTTTCTATGATTCTGGCAATTTCAGCTGGTTGGTCTGCTATATCTGTCTCTTTTAACCTCTGGCGGATCGCCACATTTGCTGCGTCTCCCTTTATGTTGGCTAATAGTATAGCCGAGACCTGCTTGAAGTCTTTCAGTAATTTCATACCAAGAGTTAAAGCGGGTTCTGGACCGTATTCGTCTTGAATTTGTTTTAGCACATCTGGTATTACCAAGATGGATGGAACACCGTGCGTTTTTGTGTAGATAGAAGCGAAGACTGTACCCCAAGTGTCACAGTCCTCAATGTGTGGTGCGATTCCCATTGGAAGACAGATAGTCAGAATCCTGTGTTTTTCTAGCAGGGTGGTGTCTGGAAACACCGCCTCTATTTGGGTGATTTTCTGTGCTAACCAGAATGGTATTTTTTCCCGTTTAGCCGGTACTTTACCTAGGCAGGACTGGATGTTCTGTGGTGTAATTTTATTTGTGTTCCCCTGGTGAGGGGTCAGCTGTGGAAGTTTAATTGCTGGCTGAATTGTTGAAGTCCGCATCACATACTGGACTAATTGTCTATGTATTTTTATTAATTGTTTTAGCTGTGTTAAAAGCTCTGCTGCAGACATCTCGTTGATGTCTGGATGTGGTGTGTATCCGGCTAGGACCGGCCACGTTGCTCCTGGTCTACCTAAAGGACCGAGCCTGGTGATGTGATTGTTATGTTTTAGGGCGCCATTAAATAAGAGCAAATGCTCTTGAAATTTAAGTGGTACTTCCACCTCCTCGAAAGGAGTGTACATTTCAGGAGGTTCCTCTATTTTGTAATAGTGGAAGTACTTTGTTACAGCATTTGCTGCTGGAAAATGTATCCATGAATAGTATACCTCTGTCTGCCGATATTCGTGTGCCTCAATTACGAATATGACTGTGCCACCTCTAGGTGTCAGTCCATTTTCTATAAGTTTTAGGGTTATAGATCTCCTTTTAATGACCGGAATGAGTATTATCTCCGGGTCTGCGTCTTGCATAGTAGCATCCGCTGCTGCGAGTTCAGTTGCTAATCTAACTGCCTCTCTTTCGTCTTCATTGTCTGACATTTTACTGTCCTGAAGGTTATTTTGTTTGTTTGCAGATCAGGTTTCTTATGGAAACAGAGATTAGATGCACATTATTTTGGAACAGTGTATCCTTCAACGTTGACTATACCAAGAACCATACATAGGAGTTCCCTCCTGCGAGGTTTTGGAGGATATAACCTTTCACCCACTCCAGACGTCTTTGGAGTATAATGGGAAAAGGGGTCTGAGTGAGAAAGCACGACTGAGTTACTCTAAATGTCTTACGTTAGTTTTATCGCCCTTTCCAAACGCGTTGGGCGCCATGTAGTGTAGTTCCTATCATCCCAATAGGCTCTGCGAATTGGAATAATACCTACAGCAGTAAAGGCCTAGACCAGACGTTAACTAGGTCTACTACTGTCGATACTAGACTTAAAGTTTTGGGTTTGCCAGCTTAGCTCAGAGTTCACTAGAAACTTTCTCGAATGTTCAAGGAGGACTTAACTTCCCTGATTAGACAAGAAGGGATTTAGTTTCTGACAACCATAGAACATGACAACTTTGCTCTCCCCTAATCAAGAGTAAATCTCGAGAGTCGTGTGAACAAAAGGCAATTTATTTTACTCAGTCAGTACGTGCATTCTTAGTCTCATCAGAATGTAGAGAAAAGGAAGAGACGGGCGTGTTCAATAAAAAGGTGTTATTTATTGATCAGTCTCTTTTCTCATACAAGAGAAATGGATCGATATTATTGCAATACTTATAGTTAAGTAAAGTGCATACATTAAAAGCAATAGTATAAAATAATACTGTAAAAACATTGATATGGTTTCTAAGCCATAAGATGTTTAAAATGATTAAAATATATTACAAACTTTACTAGGGAGGGTCAGAGGGAAAGTTTAATGACCGAGAGTGCTACGTCCCTCGTAAGTACTAGACACCAACTAATAAGTAACACTCAGTCAAAAACCTGCTCAGAAATGAGGGTTGAAAGATTGTGTGTGCTGCTTGCAAAATCAGTAACGGGACACCCTTCTGATAGTTACAGTGTTCCCATCAGAGTTCCAACCTGTACCGCCCTTCATCATTTGGGAAGGCCACCATAAGTACACAGGGAAACCCTATATACGATCAGGCACAGCATGGTGGAAAACAATGCCCAATGAAGTTATGACAGGTCGGTGGCAGGATGTAACCAATAAGCAGTGCTAAATAATGAAAATAAAATTTTTTCAAAAAGTGGTGATGTTAAAAAGGGGTAGGAGAAGGAAAATAGATTTATTAGCAACCTTCAACTCCCACTCTCTAAAAACAGTGCAAAAAGGTAGTGTGAGCAAATTACTACCTCGACAGTTTATAAAGTCACGGTCGACATGTTTCTGCAGCTTTTACCTGTGCCCCGGGGTCACTTGCTGCTTCTTCAGGACCTATCCTGCTACTGCTTAATTAGTGCATAATAAACAAGGAAACTTAAATAAAATAAATGTCACCTTAGATTCTCCCCATGTTATGGAGAATGCTGCCCCACCTCACCCGGCATTAGCTCAGGTACTGCGGAGCCCCGCTCTATCCGTCGGTACTCCAGACGTCCAACTGGGCTGTCTGTGGGAGGTGAAAATATATTACATACACTTATACATTTGACTAAACGTACTCAACTGGTGTTTCTAAATACGCCTACCCCGTGTACCTGACCTAAGTCTAATACGTGGGCGGGAATAGAAAGTTACAGTTTAAGTTAAGTTTGTTTTTGCCAAGTGACTGACTAAAGAATTCTCTGTGAGGGGTTATTCAGTTCTGTACCTGGAAGTTAGGATGAATGAGGGATGGTATATCTCTCTCTGCTCTCGATATTCCAGGCTGCCTGCGAGGGCTACCCAGAAGCGCCGGGGCTGGATTCTCGGCAGGAGAAAGCAGCGCGTCTCGTTCTCAGCGCGTCAGGAAGGCGGGGCTGCTGCCAGCGGGGTCTGCTCTGCTCTGGGCTTCGGCAAGTATGGCTGCTCCGTCTAGTCACCACGCGTGTGTTTGCATAGCGCAATATCGGTAATATTTATACCTTTAAGGTGCCGAGATTGACGTAAGGATGGACATAGATACGTCAATAAAGATGTCATACGACCAGGTCGTTAGCACATTCTTTTGCTGAAGTTCTCTGTGAAATCAAAACAATGGCCGCACGGTTTTTCCAGGTTGTCATAGGTTTGATTTGTTATGAGAACTCCGTATGCCTTATCAGGGGCTGGAGGAATATCGCTTGTCTAATTAGATCGCAAGCGTTATGACCTAATCAGATAACACGTTCCTGTGCCGTAGTGTGACTGCGTCAGATAACGGTATCTGCATCATGGGGGTTTTCTGCCTCATGGGCTGACTGCTAGTTAACTTGTTGGTTTGTTAACCAGAATAGGGTCAGGAATAGGGGGGATCGATTCAGAACCTATAGGAATACATGACAAGATTTGCATAAACTGGGTTAAACCAGCACCTCCTCTACACGCGAACTGGCTAAACTCCACAATAAAAACTAACAAACTTGATAGGAAAGGGAATACTAGCAAAAAATCAAACTTCTGGGAAATATGGGAACAGTACTTCCAGTTAACTAACACCTTTTGTATGGATCCGGAAATGATAAAGGATAAAGGAGAATCCTGTTTGGAAACAACACCTAAAGGGATACTCCCCAAACAAGTACGATAAACATGGGGCAGTGACGTCATAGAACGTTGGAACAACAGACTCCCGAAACTCCTTACACATATAATCGCAAAATGAGGATAAAAAAAAAAGAGAGTGATTTATGACCCACCACCTGCGAGAGGTGATGGAGACAGATTACACTCTGGTTCATACTGATTTCAGAAGGTGTTTTTGGTATGTTTTTTGGTTGGGAGTAGACATAGTCCCTGGGTTAAAGAACAACTCCACCTCATTGCCCCCACCATCTCAACAAGTAATGCCCTTGTCATGTTTCAGTGTAGTGGCTCATTAGATCCACTAGAGCAGATGTTTTGTAAGCAAACGGGTCTGAGTGCCTTTTGGAGTATGCTGTTTGAGGTATGCCATTAGGTGGCAGCAATGAAAGAGTGCATCAGGCCACTTTTCCCATTAGTGATACATCGGTTTACTTCTGTTAATGAGATAGCCAGCCTGAAATGCTGCCTTTTCCTTGAGGGCTGCATTAGCAGCCATTCCCAATAAACAATGTGTACATTTCTACAAACAAAGCATCATACAATTGTATTATTGTTAATAAATATTTAAAACTGTTGATGTTTGTTGAATCACTCCTTAGTATGTACATAACTCAACAGTAAACACTGTTTGTTCAGCCATTACAACGTTGGAGCTGCATCCACATGCACATAAGCAGGGAGGTAGGACAGAAAATATTATGTCAGAGTTAGGAATGTATGGTGATCTTGGGTTAGAGGGAAAAACAAGAGCCACAATGCAGTGGCGGTTTGTGATCCCTAAAAGTGGTGAGGCTTAATACTTTCTACAAGTTCACTACATTGTTTTCAAAATTTGCCTCGTGTGCCCTCACACACAAAGGTACCCGCGCTCACACTCAATGTTTGTCACCCATAAATGCAATTGCACACACTCACATGCACACTTTCATAACCACTGACCCTCACTCACAACTACTGGTGTACAGGGGCTCCGATTTCAACTCCTGCGGTACAGGTGTTCTGCTCCAATAGTGCAGCAGGTACGGGTGCACAAGGGCATCTGTTCCGTGGTGCAACTGCACCTGTTGCACCATTGGTAGAGACAATCCTGACTTGCTCCCATTCCCTCTCACAACCTCCTCCGCGCTCACTCATTCGAATTCACTCCACTGCTTTACTCACTCCCTCGCTTTCCCTTATTTATATTCACTCTCACTCATGCATTGGTTCAGACTCCTTCATTCTCATTGATACCCTCAAACATAATAAATGTACACACATTCTCACTCAATCTCATCCTCTCTCAATCACTCACAAACAAACTTTCCCTCATTCATACCCAGAGAAACAGCACTTTTATTTTAACTTACCTTTCTTTCTTTTATGGCAACTCAGAGGCTCCAAGGCAGCAGCAGAGCAGGGATCTGGTGCTGGTCATAGGCACCAGCAAGCAGCGTGGGATTGGTAACGGGGGCATTCGGGCAATGCCCGAGGGGCCGGGGTCCAAGTTCCAGCTGAAGGCTGCTTTTGAGCAGCCTGTGGGCCGATTTGGGCGGTGTCTCTGTTGTTCGACTATACCACCAGGGCCAAGTGGGTGTCTGAGTGGCCTTTCTGGAGGGAGATGGGCACTCATTATCTCCCGTATAGCAACAACAGGTACAGATGTCCCCCCTTTTCTCTCGCTGGGCCTCCCATTAATGTAGGCATACTGAGCGGGGCAGGGGGCCTGAGCAGAAGTGGACTCAGCAGAAGTGGCCTCACTTGTTTTCAGGTGTGTTTCTCTAGTGTAAACCGATGCGTGCATTTTTTTTACCCTCCCCCCTTTATGTAAAATTACTCTGAAAGCAGTGATTTGAGGGAAGGCATTATGCAAATGTGGGCCGATTTTTTCATGCGTGCCCGGGCCGATTTTTAATCCCAATCCAACCCTGCCAGCAAACCGTGATTCTTAACGAGAAGCCGGACAGAGCAGCGGGGCCAGGTTTCATGGGAAAATCCACCTCAAGCCCCTTCCCGGCTTCCGGATAGGCTGGAAGCACAGTCGTATCAGAAGCTGGGGCAGTGCTGGGGCTGCTCTCCTGCTGCTCTGGGTGGCTCCTCATTGGCATCAGAGATGCACTGATGTGTACTGATGTGCGCCCTAACAGCCAGAGTTTAGCAGCTACACTGTTCTGCCTCAGGCATGCACAGTATGTCTGCTAAAAATGGATTGTGCTTGTGTGAGGGGATCGTAGTTGGACTACCCCCCTCAGGCATGCACAAGTCCAGGCATCCGCCAACAGAATGTTGTGTTTTTAAACAACACTGTAGCTGGATCATAGCTCAGCCCCTTTCTCCTCCTGTCATCAGGACCCGGGTGGGGAGGTCTGTCCTGTCCTGCAGAGTTCATGTAAACACCAAAGTTGTGTTTGCATGAACACTGCTAAATGAAATTACTACAGGTGTAATAATCTCATTTAGCACTGGTTCATTGGGCTCCCAGGTGGCAGGGCTGTGCCCTAGAACTTCTGAAGAGGGACCCCCCCTGCTGCACTGCCTGCCAGTGGGTGTGCTGTATGACTTGAAACAAATAGGCGTGTCCCATATAACAAACATTGAGCTTGAACCCCAAGGCCTGCAGCAGGTCAAGCGAAACCCTCCACCCAGTGCACTGTATCATGAAAGGCTTTAAGAGTCCCCACTACACAGGGTTTCTCCCTGGCCTTCAGCAGGGCAGCAACACTGCCAATGCACTGAGGTAACCACAGGTGCCTGGGCTGCAGTTTCTCCTCCCCAGCTATCTAGTTCAGATGTATGATGGTATTCTGCAAGCATTTATCACACGTGCTTTGAGAACGCCGTCATTAGAACTAAGGCTTCTTTAGCACTCATTCGTTCTGCACGCAAGTCGTTATAACAACTTGCCTTAAGGGGGTGCTGGATTTTGGAATAGTTTAATTTGCTGTTCCAACTCCAGTCTGTGCAACTGCAGGGAAGATGTTGGACTTTAATTCCAGCCCCATTCCACCAATGTGCCCCCCTAAAGCAAGTTGTTGTAATGAATTGCGTGCAGAACCAATGTGTGCTAAAGATGCGCGTGTTCTGTTGCGGGCGCTGTGAAAGCACAGTGTGATTGGGGATTTGTCCTAAAGGATGTTTCCCATCTACTTCTTCTGTCATTGTAATGAGTTCAGTAGGTGTCCTCAGTCTCCAGCGCCTTCTCTCCAGGCTCCTGCCCTTGCTTAAGAAGGCTATCGACACAGGGAAGGGAGACAATAGCTACCTATGGCCAGAGCAGACAGTGCTCCGGGTCCTTGAGGAAGGGGCGAATGTAGATCCATGTTGTGGTGTAAGTTTCAATAGCAGCCAGTCATATAGTTTGTGAAACAAGCCCCTGCGGAGATACAAAAGAGGCCATGGCCCCTCAAAGCAAGTACAATGGGGCCCGTGAGGTGGGGTAAAAGAAACAGGGTGTAACCCACCCTTCATGGGGCCCTAAGTCATCCTAAAGCTTCTGAATATCTGTGAGATACTGGGTATTTAGGGGTATTCAGGGAAACATAACCTTTTCCACAGGGACCCTAATTGTGTTATCCTATGCCCTTGAGTAGGAAACCTGCATTGTATTGCTAGACCTGTCCGCTGCATTTGACACGGCCTATCACACTACTCTGATCGACCGTGTCACTGCAATGGGCATTCGGGACAAAGCAAAAGACCTGCTACTATCCTTTCATCCTTTTTCACAAACCGGACCCAGGCGGTAACTCTGGGCACCTTCCATTCTGCCTAACTGACATTACCGTGCGGTGTTCCGCAGGGCTCATCCCTAAGTCCGACACTTTTTAACATCTATGTGTCAGACTTAGCCAGAGTCATCAAGGCAAATGGGATAGGCCTTACATCATATGCCGGCTGTCATGTCGTGACTTCAATAACGACAGACACATGTGCATATATTTATAGGAGCTTTATTGCCTGCTTCCATTCATGTCCCTGTCCCTACACTAACTGCCCTTTCCTGTATATACTCCGCCTCTTCCCCCAACCCCGATGCTCCTCCCATCCCAACTACTAGACTGCACAACATTACATCTCCCCCTTTGTTAACAAAAAACTTGAACCGCTTCTAGTCCATTTCTTCGATTAATCTCTTTGGTTTGACAATGTCTCTTCGTGGCCTGAAACAGGGTCCACTGTCGGTCAGCACATTTCCCTGCGACTGGCCAAACCTCAACAACGGGCTTGGTTGATTTGCTTCACCAATGTCTGGTTGCACTGTGTCTTTCTCAAGTATTTCCTTCATACCTGGTGTGCATTTCTGAAAGTGAGATGCATTGCGAGTAATTCTTCTTTGCTCCGACTCAGCCGTAATCATGGTGCCTTTGTGCTGGGTAACGGCGAGGGGTTCATCTTTGAACCTACAGTCCGTCTTCTTGGTCTGTCACTGTTTGACCACTACACAATCTCCAGTTTGCAAAGAGGGAGGCTTGGCATGCCGTCGGGCATCAGCGTATATTTTCATTGTTATTCTCCGCACAGTCAGCCTTGGCGGTTTCGTGATGAATGCGTGTCGGGGACACCGGTGCCAGAGCTCCGTCCCACGTAGGAATCCTTGTCCTGATGGGTCGACCTAACATGAGTGTGGCAGGGCATTTTACGGTGGTGGCGTGTGAAGTGGTTCGATACGCCCTTAACACTTCATTCAGAGACACCTGCAAATCTTTCTTTTCTAGCGTAGCCTGTTGGAAAGTCTTTTTCAAAGTGGCCATGAATCTTTCAATGGTGCCATTTGCTTGTGGCCACAAGGGGGTAACCTTCCGATGTCGAAAGTTCAGGTGTTTTGCAAAATCACTGAATTCATGGCTATTGAAAGGAGGGCCATTGTCCGTTTTGAGTTCCTTGGGAACGCCCCACGCAGCAAACACTTCATCCAGTATCGCTATTGTACTGGACGCATTGGTGGATGACACAAATTGAGCTATTGGGAATCGCGAGTATTCATCCATGATTGCCACCACATACCGACCAGATTGGAGGGGTCCATAGAAGTCCATGGCGAGTTCCTGCCATACTCAATCCGGCAATGGGGTCATCTGAAGGGGAGCTGGAGGCTCACCTGATTTTACCAGTTGGCATTGTGGACAGTCTTTTAAAGTGGACTCAACTATTTGATCTAGTTGCGGGAACCAAACTCTCTCTCTTAGTGTTCTTTTGGTGGCAACCACTCCTCTATGACCTTCGTGTGCCAGGTTAACCACTCCTTGGCGTAGCTGTCTAGGGATGACGATCCGGTGGTCCCTCAGCAAGAGCCCTTCTGAGGTGGTTGACAGCTCATCCCTGACGTGACGGAATGCTTGCATCTCATGACGTATCTGTGAGTCTTTCATTTCATCCTCGCTCTCATGTCTCCATCGATGTGTGCACAACCGGCGCATTACTTTCTGGAGGATGTTGTCTTGGGCCGTCGCCTCCCTGATTGCCTCAAGGGGAACTGCGGGCGGTCGGGCTACGCTTACCACAAAATGTATGTACTCTTCAGCCATCGATGAGCGTGATTCATGTGATGTCTGTGGATGTCTGGACATGTAGTCCGCAGGATTCTCACCATTCCCGGGTTTGTGAATGATTGTGAAGGTGTATTCCTGCAATCTCAGACCCCACCTCTCAATGCGGGGTGGCATCTTGGCCTTGGGGTTACCAAAAATAGTGACAAGAGCTTGGTGGTCCGTGATCATGGTAAAATGTTTGCCAAAAATGAACACATGGAAATGTTCACATGCCCACACAACCACTAGGCTCTCTTTCTCGGGCTGCGAGTATGCTTTCGCACTGTCTGATAGGCTGCGGCTGGCGTATGCCACAATGTAGCGTCGCTCCGTGTCGTTGTCATATTGAGCCAGAATGGCGCCAAGACCTACAGGACTGGCATCCACAGTTATTTCCGTCTTCCTTTTGGTGTTGAAATAGGCCAGATTATCCGCTGACTCCACTGCTTGCTTGATTTCTTGGAATGCCCTCTCACACGAGGGGTTCCACACAAACGGTTGTCCTTGCTTTGTGAGAGCACGAAGGGGATGACTGATCGTTGCATAGTCTTTGATGTATCTGGAGCAGTAGCTGGCCATGCCCAGGAATGATCGGACATCGCTTACATCTTGAGGGCTCTTGGTGGTGTTGAGCGCAGTCACTTTCTCAGGGTCAGGCTTCATCCCAGCTCCTGAAAAGACGTGACCAAAGAACTTGAGTGTTGACTGATGGAACTCGCACTTGTCTTTGTTCAACGTTAGGTTTGCATCCAGGAGGGCATGACACACGCGGTCCAGGGCTTGATCATGTTCTTGAGTATTTGATCCATATACCAGTATATCGTCACTGTAGTTCAGTGAATTCGGGATGAGCCTGATGGTTTGACGGATCACTTCTTGAAAGATTTCCGCTGCGGAAGAGATTCCGAAACTTAGTCTTTTATAGCGAAATAGACCCAAATGTGTTGCGAACGTTGTGATATATCTCGATTTTTCATGTAACTCCAATTGATGATATCCTTTATTGATATCTAATTTGGAGAAGACCCTGGCTCCATTTAGCGCTGCTATCATGTCGCTCAGGTGAGGCCCTGGATGTCGTTCCCATTCAATTGCAGTGTTGGGGAGCCTCATGTCCACACATAATCTCACTTTCTCAGGGGTACCCTTCTTGGGGACGATCACCACAGGGGACACCCATGGTGTGGGACCGTCTGTTTTTTCAATAATGTCTGCTTGAAGCAATTCCTGAATCTCGTCCTCCACTGCCTGTTGTAGGTGAAAAGGGACTCGCCGTGGATGTTGAGCAACAGGACGCACCTGGTTATTTATGTGTAAGCGAATCAGGCACTTATTCATTTTGCCAAGTCCTTGGAAGAGCTTGGGAAACTTCCGGACAATGTCGGGATTGTCATGTACTCGATACAATATTTCGACCAGTCTGAGTCTCTCAGCTGTGGGCAAACTGAGGAGACAGTCAGCATCCGGTCCATGGATGACGTGAATGTAGGCTTGAATTGTTGTAGACTCATGTTTAAGTGTTGTCGCGAACTTGCCCAGACAGTGAAGTGGTTTTTTCGACATCCAGGTGAATACTCTGACGTGCACAGGACTTAACGTGGGCTGCGGTCTCATCTTGTTGTATTCCGTCACTGGCATGTAGTTTAGCGACGCTCCACTATCAAGTACAAATTTAGTGGCGTGAGTCCCCACTTCGATGTCCAGCGGAGGATATTTTTTTAGTTGATCCGGGTCTGCCACCATGCAGACATATTCGTCGGTGTATTTTGTCTCTCGAGAAGTGGACCTTGAGTCCCTGGACGTTGATCGCCTGGTCCAGTGCGAGTTGTGAGACTCTCTGCTGGAATGTGACGAGCCAGAGGACGACACTGCCCTGTCTTGCACAGCCTTTGCATGGTGTCGCCTTTCATCCGTCCGAGATCTAGTTTTCTCACTCTTCCTCTCCTTGTTGTATACTCCACACATGATTTGGAAATGGTTCATGCGTCCACACTTACGACACTGTTGCCCCATCGCTGGACACGTATCTGTGTGTGGGAAATCATACCCACATCGATAGCACTTCCTTGTACGTTCTGTCTTCCTGGTGTAGCTCGATCTCTTTCCTATCCTTCTTGAGTCGTGGCGTTGATGACTTCGACGTGTGTGTCTAGACGCTGGGCGAGACTTTCTCTGATAGTCACCAGACCTTCTCTGAGGGCCGGAGCTTTGAGTCCAGTACACCTGCTCCTTCTTTTCGCCCCGTCCTGTCTCCATGACCTTTGCATGTTCTTCTGCCTGGTCATGCACTCTTGTCATCTCTTCAATTTCATCGAGGTTATGACTCTTTCTCTGAAGTAGCCTGCGAAGGGTTTCTGAATGACAACCATCGATGACTTTCAATCGGATGGCGTCGTCAGTTGAGAAGGCGTCAAAATTGCAATATTGTGATAGTCGCCGCAGTCGTGAGATAAAGGTGCTCATCATTTCTTCTTTATCTTGGCGGGCCTGATGAAACACATACCTCTCGTAGTCCACATTTCTTTTGTGTACAAACTTTTTGTTAAGTGCATCACGTACTTTATCATAGGTTCCTTTCTCATCTGTCGGTAGTTCTTTGATCACTTTCCCAATTTCTTTGCCAACAAGATTGCGGAGTGCAATTAGTTTGTCCCGGTCTCCGGCGACTTTCGAACCCTCTAGGTAGTCTTCAAAATCTTCCAACCACTCCTGCCACCGAGGACCCATACTTCCGCCCGCCACTAGTGTCAATGGCTCCAGGGGGCGTAGATGAGAAATGATGGGCGCCGCAGGAGCAGCCACAGCCGCTGCTGCACCACCTCCATTTCGAGCGGGTGAAGTTGACATGGCTGGGCTGACGCGATGTCAACGCACTTGTGCTCTTTAGGGCGCTCACCTTGCACTGCTCACTGCTTGTGCCTACTATTGTCGCCCTTATGCCTCTTCCAAGTCTTTGCTCACCTTCTGCATTCACTCGTGCTTGTTTGGTATTTCCTTGTCTCAACCAATGCTTGTTGGACTTCTCTTCTGGTCTCTACCAATGCTTGTTTGGTCTTCACCAGTGTTTGTTTGCAGGTATCAATGCTTGTTTTGCATGTACCAATGGTTATTTCTTGATGTCTGACACTGCCTGACTTCAAAATGGCCGCTTGCAATCCACACATAAGAGATGTCCTGATAGCTGCCTGACTTCGAAATGCCCGCCGTTACTGAACTCACAGCTCACACGAGACTTCATCTCCATTCATTCTCTCTTCAGGACTCACCGGCAGCCTGTCTCAGGGGCAGCACTCTCCAGATCTCCGAAAGCGGCCAGAAAGGGGGCTCTGGCTGTCAGCAAAAGCAGAAGCGAGATACCCAGAACCCCAGCCCCAGCAGGAAATCTACTACAGGAGAACGGACTACATGTCCATGATTAAGGTACAGGGTGGGAAAAGAGGCGAGGGGGTTGCCGCACCAGACCTGATTGCTGGGTGTAAACAATTGAATCTCGCAGAGGGTGGAGGAGAGGCGGTGAGGGAAAGCGAGAGGGCAAAGAACGAGACAGTGACCGTAGCTGCTACCCCGAAAATTAGAAAAGCTGAGGGGGGTAGAGACACGCAAACCCCAATAGCACCTGAGATAGCGATTGAGAGTGGAAGCAGAGTAAGATCCTCCTACTGCCTTAGAAATAGACAATTCTCCAAACACAACTTCCTTCCGCCCATAAAACAGATCGTGGCCCCCAGGAGCACAAAGAGAAAACAGAGAGGATCTCCTAACCTTGAAAGCCTATTGCAAACCATAAAAACCAGAGCAGCGAAAGCGAAAGAGCAAGGAAAACTTCAACCAGAACAAAAAATTAAAGTAACTCCCTCCCTAAGATCCTTCTTTAAAGTCCAGCAACTGGTTCAAGTGAGAGGCAGCCGCCCTGCCCCACAAGACAAGATCAAACCCCTACTTCCAACCCCAGGCAAAACTGTAAACATAACTCCCCTAATGGATGAGGGATTAGAACTGGCAAATCCAGGAGATAAAGCACAGGTCACAAGTAAGGTCATGAGCAAGGGAGAAATCTCTCACGCAGCCCTACGGTTGGAGTCAACAATGAGAGCCCCCATGACCCCCATAACAGAAGTTTCTGAACTGGTTTCAACCAAAACAGGGAGTGACTTTCCCGCTGGTAATCAAACCGAAAAACTCATGGAAAAATTCATGGATAAAATGCTGGGAGAAATGAGGGAGAGATTTACAGTCTCGGAAGCTAATCAGAATAAAATACATGAAGTATGTGAGAGCTTAGACCAAAAATTAAACGAACTAGGAGAAAGAGTCACCGCAGTTGAATCCGCAGTAGAGACTCTCAGCAAAAAAGTTGATACAAATCAAAAAGACATAAGATCGCTAAAAGATAGCGACAGAAGTATCAAGGAAAAACTAGAATCGCTAGAAAATCAAGCGAGGAAAAACAACTTAAGAGTACTAAGCGTCCCAGAAAATCTGGAAGGGACAGACATTAAAAAATCATCATCTCCCTCTTAGAAGAGTTTTTCCTCTGGACCAAAGAAAGTAATTTGATGGAGGATATTCAAAGGGTTCACAGAGACCCCTTTGGAAAGAGCAAAGAAGGAAGGACACCAAGAAAGATCTTAATTATTTCAAGACCTACACACTGAAAGAATTTTTTTTAAGTGAAGGCTTAAAAAATGGAACGCTGAAAAAAGACAATTGGTCCTTCAGAATCCGCTCCGACATGTCCAAAGCCACTCAGGATAGACAGTGGGAACTGGGGCAATTCATGCAAGAACTAAAATCCCTTGGGGCCACTGTCCAAATGAAGTTCCCCGCAGCCCTCCGGATTATGTGGCGTAACAAAATGCACAACATAAGGGATCCCAAAGAGGTAGAAACCTTTATTGAACAGATTAAGGACCAACTGTGAACTGAGAATTAAAAAAAAAAAACCTAGGAAAGTGATATCTTAAACCTGGTGAAAACAGAGATCGAAATGGGCAAAAATACCGCCCAAAAAGAAGAAGGGAGGCTTCCTCAGGGTGGGAAAAATTGAACCTCACAAAAAAACATTATCACAAAGTAAAACTAGATCACGGGTGGGGAGCAAATTAGGGGAAACAAATTCCTCTTTAATTAAAATAAAAGGAGATATCGGGAACCATAAAACTCAAACCAGCCTAGAATACTACCCAAACAATATAAGTAAATAACGACAAATCAGAAAAAAAAAATTTACGTTCTCTTGTGGAATGTTAATGGCCTCAGAACGGTTAATAGAAGAAGAAGAATCCTTGAATACTTGAAGGAAGCCGAGAGTGAAGTAATTATACTGCAAGAGACACACCCCTTAAGCACTGAGTGGGACCAAATAGTTAAAAAATTAAACTGGGTGGATGCCTGTATATGCACCAAACAAGATTGTAATATTAAAGGGATAGCAATCCTTTTCAAAAAATCACTTAAAGCCAAGATCGAATATAAGGCAGTGGACAGCATGGGAAGATGGGCTGTGACCAAAGTAAGAATAAACGATAACATGCTCTCTATAGTTGGCTACTATGGTCCAAATCTGGACGACCCGATCCCTCTTCAAATACTCTACTCAGAGCTTTTATCAACCACTACCCGCATAATACTAGGTGGCGACTATAACATTATACTCGATCCCAAAACGGATAGATCCCCGCCTAGTAAACATGTAAATCTACCTAAGGTGAGGGAGTAGCCAGGAAACTACAAAAAAGACCTGGATTTGATGGACATGTGGAAACAAAAGGGAGACAACAGGCAGCCATTTACATTTCACAACAAAAAACTGGGCCACAGATCCAGAATTGACTTCTTTTTACTAAATAGGAGCCTACTAGGTTGGGTTAGAAGCATTGAGCATCTGCCAGCTCACCTGTCTGACCACTCTGCAGTCCGACTAACCCTCCTAATGACTAATAATAACACACTACCCAGATGGACAGTCGATCGGACCCTACTGTCTGATCCGCAATGCATAGATGAACTAATAACTGTTTCGGTAAATTTCTTAGAGGATAACCAGGTCGGCACGTCAAAACAAATCACCTGGGACTCCTATAAGGCTGTTGCTAGGGGGAAGTTACTAAATTTGGGAGTCCACAAATCTAAGATCAAGAAACAGGAAATTAGAATTTTGGAGAATGATATTAAACTAATGGAGGAACAAATAGCGGTAGGAAGCTCCTCAGAACCGAAGGAAACATTAGAAAAAAATAACCAAATGCTTAAGGAGAAACTGACCGACTACCTGGAGAACATAGTGAGAAAACAGTAGGAAGCAAGCAAAATGTCAAACCACGAATATTGGGAAGGATGCGGAAAAATGCTGGCGTGGAGAACTAAAACAGATCAAACAAGAAATAAAATATCTTGTATTCAGAACCATAACCAAATGATATCAAGTTCTGACGACTCCGTAATAATGCAGGAGTTCACAACTTTCTTTTCTAACCTATACAAAGAAGACATAAACCCAACCGAAGAACAGATTAGAAATTATCTGGACTCCGTACCACTCCCATCACTAACGGAGGAGGAGAAGAAAGATTTAAACAGCGAAATCAAACCTGAAGAAGTGAGAGCTGCCATAAAAGATCTGAAAAGAGGCAGAGCTGCTGGCCCTGATGCACTACCTAACGAATTCTATTTAGCACTGTAGGAATCAGTGGTTGCTCAACTAACAGAATTAATAAATACAATCTACATAGACCAGGAAAAAATCTCCGACTCATGGAACGATGCGACGATCAGCATCATTTTAAAACCTGGGAAAAACCCTAAACTCTGTGAGTCCTACAGACCCATTTCACTGCTAAACTGCGACTACAAAATCTTCATGCAAGTTATAGCAAAGAGGTTAGCCACAGTAATATCAAGACTGATCAACCCTGACCAGAAGGGCTTCATAAAAGGAAGACAAATACATGAGATAACACACGACCTGTTTGCAACAATAGTCATAGCCACTTGCGAAAAAATACCTCTAGCCATAATTACTTTTGACACAGCCAAAGCATTCGACAGAGTCAATTGGACCTTTTTAAGCAAAACCATCAATAAATACAATCTAGGGGAAAGCTTTGGCCACATGGTAGGGGAAATATACAAAAAGCAAGAGCAAAAATACTAGTCAACGGAAGCCTCACCAGTAATATTGAAATACAAAGAGGTACAAGACAAGGGTGTCCGCTATCTCCGCTACTTTTTATCTTTATATTGAGCCACTCACATGCTCCCTTAGAAACCATACCTCAATATCACCCTTTAACCACCAAAACTGGTCAAAAAAGTGGCACTTTATGTGGATGATTTGATGGTATTCACAGATAACTTTGAAAACTCCACTGATGCAATAGAGGCCACGATAATTAATTTTGGTAACGTATCAGGCTATTTAACAAACAAAGCGAAAACTGAGGCTATGAGCTGGAATACGCACCCCAATACCCCATACACCAGAGACAAAATAAAATACCTGGGGATCAACCTGGTTAAAGAGCTAGAAAAAATCCCCCAATTGAATCTGAACAGAGTTCTCGTAGAAACGAGGAGACTACTCAAAGTTTGGGACGGGTTAACCATAAGCTTTCTGGGAAGATCTAATATAATAAAAATGTCAATCATACCCAAATTCACATATCTTTTTTACACCATACCCCTGGAATTCAAGAAAGACGCATTAAAGAAAATCCAGGGAGAACTAGCCAGCTTCATTTGGTCATCCAAGAGTACAAGAATTGCATGGAATAAACTAAGGAGGAAGAAAGAGCAAGGAGGAATAGCTAGCCCTGATTTATTCGAATATTACAGGGCATTCCACTTCAAGAACATGAGACCCCTATTAAGGAAGCACCAATCCTACCCAGATTTCCTACAGAACATGACAGGCAAATTAGACCATTCTTTATTTAAGTTTGGACATCCAACATTTTTCAAAAAGATAAAACTAAAGATTTTATACAGTGCTGCAAAACTATGGTATCAAATCAGAAACACAGTAAATATACTGTACTACAGCACTATGGCTCCGATATGGGACTCCCCAGGCACACCAGACTGTTTAAAAGACTCTTTGGCCTTACCACTAAAAGAAGCAAGAATCGAAAGCTGGGGACAACTGCTGGTAGATACTCCATAATCACGTGGGACAAAATATCCTCAACCACCAACTTAACCTTATCTAAATTTAAATATTATCAGCTGACCAGCTGGGCCAAATCCCTAACGGAAAAAAAAATAGGTAACGAAGACTTGGAGAAGGAAATGATAAAAGCCACACCAATAAAAAAGGAAATACCTAGATGGTATTGGGCTCTCATCGTGGCCGTAGAGGAAGACTGTCTAGTCCCTGAAACAACATGGAGGAAAGATATGCCTGGATTAGACCTACAATCTATCTGGCAAAAATCTCTAGAAAAATGCTGGTCCACCATAAAACCAGCCACCTTGAAAGGGAATCACTTGTTCACCATCCATAGGGCATACTGGACCCCAAAAAGATTATCAAAATTTAAAGGAGCAATCATAAAATCCTGCCCCAAATGTGAAATGGAGAAGGCGGATGATATCCACATGTTCCAGAAATGCCCCTCACTCATTCCCTTTTGGCATGAAGTTGGTAAGACGATAAGCATGGTATTGGGAAATCAAATAGATGTAAGTATAACTCATTATTTTTGGGATTTATTTCGCTAATGACATGGGTATGAGTAAGTTGACTAAAAACAGGAAAGGCTTCTGTTTGTGTTGATACTGCTAGCAAGGAGAGAGATTTGCATAAACTGGGTTAAACCAGCACCTCCTCTACACGCGAACTGGCTAAACTCCACAATAAAAACTAACAAACTTGATAGGAAAGGGAATACTAGCAAAAAATCAAACTTCTGGGAAATATGGGAACAGTACTTCCAGTTAACTAACACCTTTTGTATGGATCCGGAAATGATAAAGGATAAAGGAGAATCCTGTTTGGAAACAACACCTAAAGGGATACTCCCCAAACAAGTACGATAAACATGGGGCAGTGACGGCATAGAACGTTGGAACAACAGACTCCCGAAACTCCTTACACATATAATCGCAAAATGAGGATAAAAAAAAAAGAGAGTGATTTATGACCCACCACCTGCGAGAGGTGATGGAGACAGATTACACTCTGGTTCATACTGATTTCAGAAGGTGTTTTTGGTATGTTTTTTGGTTGGGAGTAGACATAGTCCCTGGGTTAAAGAACAACTCCACCTCATTGCCCCCACCATCTCAACAAGTAATGCCCTTGTCATGTTTCAGTGTAGTGGCTCATTAGATCCACTAGAGCAGATGTTTTGTAAGCAAACGGGTCTGAGTGCCTTTTGGAGTATGCTGTTTGAGGTATGCCATTAGGTGGCAGCAATGAAAGAGTGCATCAGGCCACTTTTCCCATTAGTGATACATCGGTTTACTTCTGTTAATGAGATAGCCAGCCTGAAATGCTGCCTTTTCCTTGAGGGCTGCATTAGCAGCCATTCCCAATAAACAATGTGTACATTTCTACAAACAAAGCATCATACAATTGTATTATTGTTAATAAATATTTAAAACTGTTGATGTTTGTTGAATCACTCCTTAGTATGTACATAACTCAACAGTAAACACTGTTTGTTCAGCCATTACAACGTTGGAGCTGCATCCACATGCTCCTAAGCAGGGAGGTAGGACAGAAAATATTATGTCAGAGTTAGGAATGTATGGTGATCTTGGGTTGGAGGGAAAAACAAGAGCCACAATGCAGTGGCGGTTTGTTATCCCTAAAAGTGGTGAGGCTTAATACTTTCTACAAGTTCACTACATTGTTTTCAAAATTTCCCTCGAGTGCCCTTACACACAAAGGTACCCGCGCTCACACTGTTTGTCACCCATAAATGCAATTGCACACACTCACATGCACACTTTCATAACCACTGACCCTCACTCACAACTACTGGTGTACAGGGGCTCCGATTTCAACTCCTGCGGTACAGGTGTTCTGCTCCAATAGTGCAGCAGGTACAGGTGCACGAGGGCATCTGTTCCGTGGTGCAACTGCACCTGTTGCACCATTGCTAGAGACAATCCTGACTTGCTCCCATTCCCTCTCACAACCTCCTCCGCGCTCACTCATTCGAATCCACTCCACTGCTTTACTCACTACCTCGCTTTCCCTTATTTATATTCACTCTCACTCATGCATTGGTTCAGACTCCTTCATTCTCATTGATACCCTCAAACATAATAAATGTACACACATTCTCACTCAATCTCATTCTCTCTCAATCACTCACAAACAAACTTTCCCTCATTCATACCCAGAGAAACAGCACTTTTATTTTAACTTACCTTTCTTTTATGGCAACTCAGAGGCTCCAAGGCAGCAGCAGAGCAGGGATCTGGTGCTGGTCATAGGCACCAGCAAGCAGCGTGGGATTGGTAACGGGGGCATTTGGGCAATGCCTGAGGGGCCGGGGTCCAAATTCCAGCTGAAGGCTGCTTTTGAGCAGCCTGTGGGCCGATTTGGGCGGTGTCTCTGTTGTTCGACTATACCACCAGTGCCAAGTGGGTGTCTGAGTGGCCTTTCTGGAGGGAGATGGGCACTCATTATGTCCCGTATAGCAACAACAGGTACAGATGTCCCCCCTTTTCTCTCGCTGGGCCTCCCATTAATGTAGGCATACTGAGCGGGGCAGGGGGCCTGAGCAGAAGTGGACTCAGCAGAAGTGGCCTCACTTGTTTTCAGGTGTGTTTCTCTAGTGTAAACCGATGCGTGCATTTTTTTTACCCTCCCCCCTTTATGTAAAATTACTCTGAAAGCAGTGATTTGAGGGAAGGCATTATGCAAATGTGGGCCGATTTTTTCATGCGTGCCCGGGCCGATTTTTAATCCCAATCCAACCCTGCCAGCAAACCGTGATTCTTAACGAGAAGCCGGACAGAGCAGCGGGGCCAGGTTTCATGGGAAAATCCACCTGAAGCCCCTTCCCGGCTTCCGGATAGGCTGGAAGCACAGTCCTATCAGAAGCTGGGACAGTGCTGGGGCTGCTCTCCTGCTGCTCTGGGTGGCTCCTCATTGGCATCAGAGATGCACTGATGTGCACTGATGTGCGCCCTAACAGCCAGAGTTTAGCAGCTACACTGTTCTGCCTCAGGCATGCACAGTATGTCTGCTAAAAATGGATTGTGCTTGTGTGAGGGGATCGTAGTTGGACTACCCCCCTCAGGCATGCGCAGTCCAGGCATCCGCCAACAGAATGTTGTGTTTTTAAACAACACTGTAGCTGGATCATAGCTCAGCCCCTTTCTCCTCCTGTCATGAGGACCCTGGTGGGAAGGTCTGTCCTGTCCTGCAGAGTTCATGTAAACACCAAAGTTGTGTTTGCATGAACACTGCTAAATGAAATTACTACAGGTGTAATAATCCCATTTAGCACTGGTTCATTGGGCTCCCAGGTGGCAGGGCTGTGCCCTAGAACTTCTGAAGAGGGACCCCCCCTGCTGCACTGCCTGCCAGTGGGTGTGCTGTATGACTTGAAACAAATAGGCGTGTCCCATATAACAAACATTGAGCTTGAACCCCAAGGCCTGCAGCAGGTCAAGCGAAACCCTCCACCCAGTGCACTGTATCATGAAAGGCTTTAAGAGTCCCCACTACACAGGGTTTCTCCCTGGCCTTCAGCAGGGCAGCAACACTGCCAATGCACTGAGGTAACCACAGGTGCCTGGGCTGCAGTTTCTCCTCCCCAGCTATCTAGTTCAGATGTATGATGGTATTCTGCAAGCATTTATCACACGTGCTTTGAGAACGCCGTCATTAGAACTAAGGCTTCTTTAGCACTCATTCGTTCTGCACGCAAGTCATTATACCAACTTGCCTTAAGGGGGTGCTGGATTTTGGAATAGTTTAATTTACTGTTCCAACTCCAGTCTGTGCAACTGCAGGGAAGATGTTGGACTTTAATTCCAGCCCCATTCCACCAATGTGCCCCCCTAAAGCAAGTTGTTGTAATGAATTGCGTGCAGAACCAATGTGTGCTAAAGATGCGCGTGCTCTGTTGCGGGCGCTGTGAAAGCACAGTGTGATTGGGGATTTTTCCTAAAGGATGTTTCCCATCTACTTCTTCTGTCATTGTAATGAGTTCAGTAGGTGTCCTCAGTCTCCAGCGCCTTCTCTCCAGGCTCCTGCCCTTGCTTAAGAAGGCTATCGACACAGGGAAGGGAGACAATAGCTACCTATGGCCAGAGCAGACAGTGCTCCGGGTCCTTGAGGAAGGGGCGAATGTAGATCCATGTTGTGGTGTAAGTTTCAATAGCAGCCAGTCATATAGTTTGTGAAACAAGCCCCTGCGGAGATACAAAAGAGGCCGTGGCCCCTCAAAGCAAGTACAATGGGGCCCGTGAGGTGGGGTAAAAGAAACAGGGTGTAACCCACCCTTCATGGGGCCCTAAGTCATCCTAAAGCTTCTGAATATCTGTGAGATACTGGGTATTTAGGGGTATTCAGGGAAACATAACCTTTTCCACAGGGACCCTAATTGTGTTATCCTATGCCCTTGAGTAGGAAACCTGCATTGTATTGCTAGACCTCTCCGCTGCATTTGACACGGCCGATCACACTACTCTGATCGACCGTGTCACTGCAATGGGCATTCGGGACAAAGCAAAAGACCTGCTACTATCCTTTCATCCTTTTTCACAAACCGGACCCAGGCGGTAACTCTGGGCACCTTCCATTCTGCCTAACTGACATTACCGTGCGGTGTTCCGCAGGGCTCATCCCTAAGTCCGACACTTTTTAACATCTATGTGTCAGACTTAGCCAGAGTCATCAAGGCAAATGGGATGGGCCTTACATCATATGCCGGCTGTCATGTCGTGACTTCAATAACGACAGACACATGTGCATATATTTATAGGAGCTTTATTGCCTGCTTCCATTCATGTCCCTGTCCCTACACTAACTGCCCTTTCCTGTTCATACTCCGCCTCTTCCCCCAACCCCGATGCTCCTCCCATCCCAACTACTAGACTGCACAACATTACATCTCCCCCTTTGTTAACAAAAAACTTAAACCGCTTCTAGTCCATTTCTTCGATTAATCTCTTTGGTTTGACAATGTCTCTTCGTGGCCTGAAACAGGGTCCACTGTCGGTCAGCACATTTCCCCGCGACTGGCCAAACCTCAACGACGGGCTTGGTTGATTTGCTTCACCAATGTCTGGTTGCACTGTGTCTTTCTCAAGTATTTCCTTCATACCTGGTGTGCATTTCTGAAAGTGAGATGCATTGCGAGTAATTCTTCTTTGCTCCGACTCAGCCGTAATCATGGTGCCTTTGTGCTGGGTAACGGTGAGGGGTTCATCTTTGAACCTACAGTCCGTCTTCTTGGTCTGTTCCTGTTTGACCACTACACAATCTCCAGTTTGCAAAGAGGGAGGCTTGGCATGCCGTCGGGCATCAGCGTATATTTTCATTGTTATTCTCCGCACAGTCAGCCTTGGCGGTTTCGTGATGAATGCGTGTCGGGGACACCGGTGCCAGAGCTCCGTCCCACGTAGGAATCCTTGTCCTGATGGGTCGACCTAACATGAGTGTGGCAGGGCATTTTACTGTGGTGGCGTGTGAAGTGGTTCGATACGCCCTTAACACTTCATTCAGAGACACCTGCAAATCTTTCTTTTCTAGCGTAGCCTGTTGGAAAGTCTTTTTCAAAGTGGCCATGAATCTTTCAATGGTGCCATTTGCTTGTGGCCACAAGGGGGTAACCTTCCGATGTCGAAAGTTCAGGTGTTTTGCAAAATCACTGAATTCATGGCTATTGAAAGGAGGGCCATTGTCCGTTTTGAGTTCCTTGGGAACGCCCCACGCAGCAAACACTTCATCCAGTATCGCTATTGTACTGGACGCATTGGTGGATGACACAAATTGAGCTATTGGGAATCGCGAGTATTCATCCATGATTGCCACCACATACCGACCAGATTGGAGGGGTCCATAGAAGTCCATGGCGAGTTCCTGCCATACTCAATCCGGCAATGGGGTCATCTGAAGGGGAGCTGGAGGCTCACCTGATTTTACCAGTTGGCATTGTGGACAGTCTTTTAAAGTGGACTCAACGATTTGATCTAGTTGCGGGAACCAAACTCTCTCTCTTAGTGTTCTTTTGGTGGCAACCACTCCTCTATGACCTTCATGTGCCAGGTTAACCACTCCTTGGCGTAGCTGTCTAGGGATGACGATCCGGTGGTCCCTCAGCAAGAGCCCTTCTGAGGTGGTTGACAGCTCATCCCTGACGTGACGGAATGCTTGCATCTCATGACGTATCTGTGAGTCTTTCATTTCATCCTCGCTCTCATGTCTCCATCGATGTGTGCACAACCGGCGCATTACTTTCTGGAGGATGTTGTCTTGGGCCGTCGCCTCCCTGATTGCCTCAAGGGGAACTGCGGGCGGTCGGGCTACGCTTACCACAAAATGTATGTACTCTTCTGCCATCGATGAGCGTGATTCATGGGATGTCTGTGGATGTCTGGACATGTAGTCCGCAGGATTCTCACCCTTCCCGGGTTTGTGAATGATTGTGAAGGTGTATTCCTGCAATCTCAGACCCCACCTCTCAATGCGGGGTGGCATCTTGGCCTTGGGGTTACCAAAAATAGTGACAAGAGCTTGGTGGTCCGTGATCATGGTAAAATGTTTGCCAAAAATGAACACATGGAAATGTTCACATGCCCACACAACCACTAGGCTCTCTTTCTCGGGCTGCGAGTATGCTTTCGCACTGTCTGATAGGCTGCGGCTGGCGTATGCCACAATGTAGCGTCGCTCCGTGTCGTTGTCATATTGAGCCAGAATGGCGCCAAGACCTACAGGACTGGCATCCACAGTTATTTCCGTCTTCCTTTTGGTGTTGAAATAGGCCAGATTATCCGCTGACTCCACTGCTTGCTTGATTTCTTGGAATGCCCTCTCACACGAGGGGTTCCACACAAACGGTTGTCCTTGCTTTGTGAGAGCACGAAGGGGATGACTGATCGTTGCATAGTCTTTGATGTATCTGGAGCAGTAGCTGGCCATGCCCAGGAATGATCGGACATCGCTTACATCTTGAGGGCTCTTGGTGGTGTTGAGCGCAGTCACTTTCTCAGGGTCAGGCTTCATCCCAGCTCCTGAAAAGACGTGACCAAAGAACTTGAGTGTTGACTGATGGAACTCGCACTTGTCTTTGTTTAACGTTAGGTTTGCATCCAGGAGGGCATGACACACGCGGTCCAGGGCTTGATCATGTTCTTGAGTATTTGATCCATATACCAGTATATCGTCACTGTAGTTCAGTGAATTCGGGATGAGCCTGATGGTTTGACGGATCACTTCTTGAAAGATTTCCGCTGCGGAAGAGATTCCGAAACTTAGTCTTTTATAGCGAAATAGACCCAAATGTGTTGCGAACGTTGTGATATATCTCGATTTTTCATGTAACTCCAATTGATGATATCCTTTATTGATATCTAATTTGGAGAAGACCCTGGCTCCATTTAGCGCTGTTATCATGTCGCTCAGGTGAGGCCCTGGATGTCGTTCCCATTCAATTGCAGTGTTGGGGAGCCTCATGTCCACACATAATCTCACTTTCTCAGGGGTACCCTTCTTGGGGACGATCACCACAGGGGACACCCATGGTGTGGGACCGTCTGTTTTTTCAATAATGTCTGCTTGAAGCAATTCCTGAATCTCGTCCTCCACTGACTGTTGTAGGTGAAAAGGGACTCGCCGTGGATGTTGAGCAACAGGACGCACCTGGTTATTTATGTGTAAGCGAATCAGGCACTTATTCATTTTGCCAAGTCCTTGGAAGAGCTTGGGAAACTTCCGGACAATGTCGGGATTGTCATGTACTCGATACAATATTTCGACCAGTCTGAGTCTCTCAGCTGTGGGCAAACTGAGGAGACAGTCAGCCTCCGGTCCATGGATGACGTGAATGTAGGCTTGAATTGTTGTAGACTCATGTTTAAATGTTGTCGCAAACTTGCTCAGACAGTGAAGTGGTTTTTTCGACATCCAGGTGAATACTCTGACGTGCACAGGACTTAACGTGGGCTGCGGTCTCATCTTGTTGTATTCCGTCACTGGCATGTAGTTTAGCGACGCTCCACTATCAAGTACAAATTTAGTGGCGTGAGTCCCCACTTCGATGTCCAGCGGAGGATATTTTTTTAGTTGATCCGGGTCTGCCACCATGCAGACATATTCGTCGGTGTATTTTGTCTCTCGAGAAGTGGACCTTGAGTCCCTGGACGTTGATCGCCTGGTCCAGTGCGAGTTGTGAGACTCTCTGCTGGAATGTGACGAGCCAGAGGACGACACTGCCCTGTCTTGCACAGCCTTTGCATGGTGTCGCCTTTCATCCGTCCGAGATCTAGTTTTCTCACTCTTCCTCTCCTTGTTGTATACTCCACACATGATTTCGAAATGGTTCATGCGTCCACACTTACGACACTGTTGCCCCATCGCTGGACACGTATCTGTGTGTGGGAAATCATACCCACATCGATAGCACTTCCTTGTACGTTCTGTCTTCCTGGTGTAGCTCGATCTCTTTCCTCTCCTTCTTGAGTCGTGGCGTTGATGACTTCGACGTGTGTGTCTAGACGCTGGGCGAGACTTTCTCTGATAGTCACCAGACCTTCTCTGAGGGCCGGAGCTTTGAGTCCAGTACACCTGCTCCTTCTTTTCGCCCCGTCCTGTCTCCATGACCTTTGCATGTTCTTCTGCCTGGTCATGCACTCTTGTCATCTTTTCAATCTCATCGAGGTTATGACTCTTTCTCTGAAGTAGCCTGCGAAGGGTTTCTGAATGACAACCATCGATGACTTTCAATCGGATGGCGTCGTCAGTTGAGAAGGCGTCAAAATTGCAATATTGTGATAGTCGCCGCAGTCGTGAGATAAAGGTGCTCATCATTTCTTCTTTATCTTGGCGGGCCTGATGAAACACATACCTCTCGTAGTCCACATTTCTTTTGTGTACAAACTTTTTGTTAAGTGCATCACGTACTTTATCATAGGTTCCTTTCTCATCTGTCGGTAGTTCTTTGATCACTTTCCCAATTTCTTTGCCAACAAGATTGCGGAGTGCAATTAGTTTGTCCCGGTCTCCGGCGACTTTCGAACCCTCTAGGTAGTCTTCAAAATCTTCCAACCACTCCTGCCACCGAGGACCCATACTTCCGCCCGCCACTAGTGTCAATGGCTCCGGGGGGCGTAGATGAGAAATGATGGGCGCGGCAGGAGCAGCCACAGCCGCTGCTGCACCACCTCCATTTCGAGCGGGTGAAGTTGACATGGCTGGGCTGACGCGATGTCAACGCACTTGTGCTCTTTAGGGCGCTCACCTTGCACTGCTCACTGCTTGTGCCTACTATTGTCGCCGTTATGCCTCTTCCAAGTCTTTGCTCACCTTCTGCATTCACTCGTGCTTGTTTGGTATTTCCTTGTCTCAACCAATGCTTGTTGGACTTCTCTTCTGGTCTCTACCAATGCTTGTTTGGTCTTCACCAGTGTTTGTTTGCAGGTATCAATGCTTGTTTTGCATGTACCAATGGTTATTTCTTGATGTCTGACACTGCCTGACTTCAAAATGGCCGCTTGCAATCCACACATAAGAGATGTCCTGATAGCTGCCTGACTTCAAAATGCCCGCCGTTACTGAACTCACAGCTCACACGAGACTTCATCTCCATTCATTCTCTCTTCAGGACTCACCGGCAGCCGGTCTCAGGGGCAGCACTCTCCAGATCTCCAGACTTTTCTTGCAGCTGCCACGTTCAGGTAAGGTTGGGGTGGGCTCCCACCTTGCTTCTTTAGGTCCCGCGCTCACTCGGCGAGAACTTGCCGAATCTCACGCATCGGGGGTGAGATCTCGATGTCGTGTGCCACTCGAGCTCCGTCTTCCACCACGCTCGAGGGCACTTGTCAGCAGGCCTTCTTGGGGCAGTACCCACTACCAGGGGCAATCTTTTACACCTTGGGTGGCAGGCAGAGTCGGAGTGGGCTCCCGACTTCTGCTCTTTCAGCGCGTGCCAACTTGCACGCATCAGGCGTGAGTCGCGTTTTTGGCGCCATCGAGCGCTTTTCTCTCAGGCGCCCCGGCGCTTGTTATCTCGGCTCCTCTTGGACTCCACACAGTCGCCTGACTGGGCAATAGGGTCACCTGCTGCTGGCCTCTCTCGAATCAGGCGGCAGCCTCACTCTTCATAGCAGCACTTCTCTTTTCAGACGCTGCTCGGGACGGGATGCTCCTGCAGGGTTCTGTGGGTGGTAGACACACCTATCCCACCCTCGTCGCCAGCTGTCATGTCATGACTTCAATAACGACAGACACATGTGCATATATTCATAGGAGCTTTATTGCCAGCAGCTTCCATTCATGTCCCTGTCCCTACACTAACTGCCCTTTCCTGTTCATACTCCGCCTCTTCCCCCAACCCCAATGCTCCTCCCATCCCAACTACTAGACTGCACAACATTACACCGACGACACCCAGCTGGTGCTCGCAATAAATAACAATGGAGAAAGGGTAGCAGCCTGCTTCCAAAAGGGCATGTTGGCTATCAGTAGCTGGATGGCCAGCAATTGTCTTAAATTGAACTCCAACAAAACGGAGGTCATGATCTTTGGTAAGCTATCCCCCATCTGGTCCAGCTCCTGGTGGCCACCAGTTCTAGGCTCCCCACCTAACCCAGTCACCAAGGCCAGGAATCTAGGCGTCATATTCGACGACAGACTGACTTTTGCACCTCATGCTAATACAGTGGTTTCGGCCTCGTTCTATAAACTCTGAATGATTAACAAGATTTTACCATTTCTCCCTTTGAATGCGGGAAAAACCTTGGTCAGTGCACTGGTTATGCCATCTTTACACTACTGCAATGGGCTGTATGCCAATGCACAGAGCAGGGTCATTGAAAAACTGCAATCCGTTCAGAATGCGGCAGCCAGAATGTTGTGTGGAACCGCTAAGTTCAAACCCATCTCACATGTCATCAAGAGGTGGCTGTCAGTGAGGAACCGAATACAATTCAAAGCATTATGATTTGCCTATAAAGCTTCCCGCAAGATAGGTCCTCAGTTTTTAATAAATCGCCTAGCCACCTACATCCCCAACAGGCCACTTCGATCTTCCAATGCATTTCATCTTACAGTACCTTGTACAAAAACTGTCTCTTGGGACGATAGGCGCTTTGTTGTCACGGTGACAAAACTCTGGAACTCCCTCAAGCTGGAGATTAGATCCTGTCAATCTCTGTTAGTTTTCAGAAGGATGACAAAGACCTGGTTGTTCCATCAATAATTTGCTCATCACCTCTGCCGTTGTCCGCAGCGCCAAGATGCCCTTGAGCATTTGTGCGCCCTACAAATTAAAATAAATAAATAAATAAATAAATAATCCAACCTGCTTTTGATGCTGGAGTGATTATGGAGCTACAGTTCTACACAGATAACACAAAAGGTTGTTTAAAGAAATGCTAGCTGCTTCTGGCGGAGGGAGGCATTGTAAGGTAGTTTACATGACAACTGGATTATAAACCTTAAAATATCTACTTGTAATAGAAGCAAAATTGCTTCGGGTAACAAGTGAAAACCTGATAGTCTGGACATTCTAGAATACATCCATCTGGTGTCCCAAAATTCTTACTACTTTCGCTTTGGTCCATGGTCATGACAATTAGGAACTAAACAAGTCATGTGCAGAAAAAAAGGCCTAGGCCACAACGCTAACCAATTCAGGATGAGTAATATCTGCCAACATATACTTTGAAAACGTACATTGTATTGAAAGTGAAAACTGCAGATTTGATAATGCTACATTGTGTTAGCTTCTAAAAAATGCCATGGCAGCCAGGCTTTTCTAATATCTGCTCTGTTAGACTTCACCCTCTCTGCAGGGCCTGCAGGGTCACCCCCAGACTTTTTACTTTCACCCCTCCTGTTTTATGAACCTGCTTTTGTTGGCTTTCAGGACTCTTTGCACTTTATCACTGCAAATCAGTGTGATCTGTCCTTTAAAAATGGTGAAATTGGCTTGCACCCAATTGTTACATTTAAGTTATGTGTAAACCCCTAGTAAAGTTGTACTACCTGTACATGGAGCCTATAAATTCGATGCTACCAGTATGCCTGCAGCACTTATTGTGCTACCATCTTAAGTAGCTTTTTTAAATATGTCTCAGGCCTGCCACTGCAGCCTGTGTGTGCAGTTTTAAACTGCCATTTCGACCTTGCAAAATAACCCTGTTGTCAGAAAAAAACCTTCATTTTTAATACATATAAGTCACTCCTAGTGTAGGCCCTAAAAAAGCCCTTAGGGCAGGGTACATTGTATGGAAAAAGTTGGGCATGTACTTTTAAGTTTTACATGTCCTGGTAGTGAAAATCTCTTAAATTCGTTTTTGAATATCGCAAGATCCTGGACCTTGGTGTTGCATGATTTGAGCCTCTCCAGAAGAAAGGATGAAGGTTTCGATCTCTTTCGGTCGTGAACGCGCCCTCTAATCTAATCTTGCTGCCCCCACTGTCCATCAACGTGAAGCTCTGGTGAACCTGACTCTGCACTACAGCAACCGCCATATCTGCACTTTGTGGTACAGCATCAACAGTCCGCAGTGACTGCCAACGCAAATCTCCAGCAACACCATCCGCAGCGCCCAACTGGATTTTCGTGCTACAGTGAAGACCATCCGTGAAGCCCAACCTGCTCTTCAGGCTACAGCGTCGACCATCCACGATGCACTACCTTGTCCTTGCAGCTCCTCCACCTTAAACTGAACAATGATAAGGGTCCAGGGTCCGACCCAAATTATGTATAGGACTGTCACAGAGTTGGGCCAGGTTGAGTTCAGCTAGGAAAGTTTTCAGGCTGTTGATTGCTTGGTCATTAGGGTTTTTCTAATGGAGGTTGAAATCGCAGAGGAAGTGAGTAGGTGACTAGACTTTGTTGGTGGCCTCTGCTAGAGTGAGTCCTGGCCTCTAAGTGCTGTCCTTGAGGTCCTGGGAGCCTTAGAAGTGCCATAGAGGAGCTGATCCAGAAACCCCAAAAAGTTGGGACTTGCAGTTCCAACACCTCCAAAGCCAACAGGGGATTTGGTGGCAAAGATATCTGATTTTGAGACACCTTCCTCAGATACAGATTCGGGATTGCCTGCTGAAGGATTCCAAGCACCATTAAAAGACTAAGTAGAAGGTAAAACGTTTCAGCGGAACAAACCCGCTTGGTGTATCTGAACCTGTGCTACATCATGGATGGCTTGAAATTGTGTCTAGTCCCGGTCAACCACTTCAATAGACTACTTTTAGCATTTAGTACTGTTTGGTGCTATTTCACTTAAAAAATCAAAATTCATATCTCTGGTTCCCATTATTGGATGTTTGTTGTTTTGGTGTCACTTTATTTATTAAATTGTAAATTTCTAATTTAAGGTTGGGATTTTTATTGTTTGGTGTTTTGACTTTATTAATGTTTGGTACTGCACAAATGGTTTACACATTGCCCTAAATTAATCCTGTCTGGTTTGTAGCACAGCAACCAAGATATTGAGGTCTTTGGGTTCACCCTGACAAGTTAATATCATTATTCCAATGATAATCCTCTTTCTTACAATGTTCATGTGGTGTCAGTTCTTGGCTTTCCTGAAGGAACCTTGCTCTATTGATACACATATGGTAACTGTTCTGTGTGTATAAGGGATGCATTTGTAAGACCTGTTCTATAACTATATAAGCAACACTTCACTGTTAATGCCCTGTTGCACCTTGCCATCTCCTCCTGATACCTTTAATTTCTGCTCTTTGCAACCCTCACCTCCAATCTTTCCCCGTTACCTTCCTTGCACACTGTGTGCCCACCCCACTTCACCCTCTCCCTCCACCTCTTTACACTATGTTGCCCACTTCCTACTTGTACAACTAATCATTTTGTATTATGCATGGTAAAAAGTTGCTCACAAATCCTCACAAACATTTTAGTACAGCTTGGATAGCAGCAGTGCAAGCTTCCCTAACACAAAGAAGTGTGACAGTACAGGTGCTCACAGTGTATGCTTTCTCACTCAAATTAAAAAAGACTTTTGTGCAGTAGCTGTACAAGAGTCCCCATTTACGCAAAAAAAACACTGCTATTGCTACCTCTTTTGTGTATTACTTAACCCTGCTAATTTATTTATTTATTTATTTACTTTTGACATTTGTAGAGCACGAACAAATGCCCGTAGGCGTCTCGGCACTAAAGATTCTGTACATGACTCTTGGGAAAAAGTGATGAAAAACAAAAAAGGTTACTGAGTGATCAGGATAAGTTTACTGATTAAACAGCCAGGTCTTTAACCGTTTTCGGAATTGAAAGAGGGATTGACTTGACCGAATCTGTAGTGGAAGGGCATTCCAGAGTCTGACTGCCGTTACCACAAAACGTCTGTGTCCCCAGGAGACGGTCTTTGTGCGGGGTACCACTAATTGATACGATGTCGTGGATCTCAATTGTCTAGTAGAACAGTAGGCGGTGAGCTGTTCTATGAGGAACAGCGGACCTTGTTTGTGTACCGCTTTATATGAAAGGCATAAAGTTTTGAATTTTATACGATTCTTAATCGTCAGCCAATGATAGTTCCGGATAGTTTGGGCAATCGGTTTGAATTTAGGAATCCTGGAAAGCAGTCTCGCCGCAGCATTTTGTATCGTCTGCATTTTATTGACGACCCAAGCTTGTGCATTGGCAAATAAGCCATTGCAGTAATCCAATGAAGAAAGTACCAGTGTGCTTACCAATGTTTTACCAGCACTCTCTGGTAGGAACGGGATTATTTTTTTTATAAGTCTTAGCTTATGAAATGCTGTAGATGCTATTTGATTAGCATGGGAGACAAAGTTAAGGTTGTCATCAAAAATGATTCCCAAATTCTTAACCCTTGGGACTTGCGTGGGCAGAGGTCCCAGAGATGAAGGCCACTAGGAGGGTGACCACGCCGGGAAGAGTTTTCCAAAGATGACAACCTCCGTCTTCTCAGAGTTGAGTTTGAGGCTATTACAAGCCATCCAGTCTTTGATAGCCAGCATACCTTCTTGGAAGCGTTCAGCCGCCTCTGCTCTATCGTTATTGATGGCGAGCACCAGCTGTGTATCGTCAGCGTAAGAGGTAAGGCTCATCCCATAAGATTTAATAACTCTAGCTAGGTCCGACACATAAATGTTAAAGAGTGTCGGACTTAGGGATGAGCCCTGGGGAACCCCACAGGGTAGAGACAGTTCAGCCGACTGAAAAGGTCCTAATGTGACAGCCTGTGTTCTTCTAGATAAGAAGGAAGCAAGCAAGTTCTTCGCTCTGAGTTGGATGCCCATTTTGTCGACACGATCGATCAGAATAGAATGATCCACCGTGTCGAAAGCCGCAGATAAATCCAGCAGTACAAGCACTGCCGTCCCTCCCTGGTCTGTAATAAGTCTAATATCTTCGGCAGCTTTGATGAGGGCGGTTTCCGTACCATGGAGCTTGCGGAACCCAAACTGCGTGTCACCTAAAAGGTGGTGCTCCTCGATGTATTCTGACAGCTGACAGTTCATTGCCTTCTCAGCCACCTTGGCCAGGAACGGAAGACTGGCTATGGGTCTATAATTCTTCAACTCATCTTTATCCAGATGTGTTTTTTTTAAGAGCGGTTTTAAAAGGGTGTTTTCCAACATATCAGGGTAGACCCCTGATGTAAACATGGCATTGCATATTTGTGTAATTACATCCGTTATTGAGTCCATTACAGGGGGGAAGACTTTAGATGGACAAGGGTCCAAAGCTGATCCTGATTTTATGAGTTTAATAATATCGGTTATTTGTAACTCATTCATTTCTTTAAATTGAGTTAGGGAATGTTCAGGGGATATAATACTAGTTGAATAGGTGCTAGGGTTATCTTTAGATGAGAACTCTGCATAGATGTCGTTAACTTTTGCATAAAAGAAATTAGCCAGAGCATCGCAGAGGGCTTGTGAAGGAGGGGGGACAACATCAGGTGCTTTCCCTGCCAGTTGCTTCACTACATCGTACAATTGTTTATTGGAGTTCTTTGCATTTTCAATCTGTTCACTGTAGAACTTCCTTTTTGCCTCAGTGATCATCTTTTTATATTTGAGCAGTACCTCCTTATAGCGAGATTTACTTTACGTATCGTAGGATTTGCGCCAGTGTCTTTCGTAATTCCTAGAGCTTTGTTTTTGTTCTCTGAGGTCCTCCGTAAACCAGGGTGCGGAGGACGCAGTCCTATTCATAGCATTTCTTATCCATGCCGTGTATTGATTCATGGCTATATTTGGGTCTGTAGAGATAGCTGGACGAGTACTGTCCAATAGCGTTCTAAGTTCTGCGTTGTTTATATCCTTCCAAACCTGATAAGGCCCCTGACTGAGGGTGGCCAGCCTATTTATAGGGGCATCGTTGATTGATATCCTGCAGAGAATGGCATGATGATCGGACCATGGGAGCGGGAGGATGTCTTGTATATGAATCCCATTTAGGTTAGAAAAAATACCGTCCAATATATGGCCAGCCTCGTGCGTAGGTAAAGTGACCAATTGAGAAAGCCCCAAAGTTTCCATGTCGGTCAGTAAGGCTTGTGTTTCGTTGTTGTCTATTTTTCTAAATGGAAATTGAGGTCACCCAAGACGGTAAAAGAGTCCTCTATCGCTAAAGATTCGAGCATGGTGTTCAGATTTGAGAGGAATTCTGAGCGTGCTTCTGGAGGTCTGTATAAGAGTGCTCCTTTAAAATAGTGCGAGGGGGTTAGCATGATTGCAAATTGAATAGCTTCACAAGTTGGCGAAGGTACTGGAGACGTCCTCACCCCAAATATGTTACGGGAGATTATCGCCAAGCCACCTCCCTTCTTTCCCTGTCTATCTTGTCGATAGGCCTTGTATCCTTGAGGTACAGCGACCACTAAGTCGGGATCGGACGCACTGTCCATCCACGTCTCTGTAACAAATAATATATCTATATTTCTGTCAATAATCAGATCAGCTATATCCTGTCTATGCTTACCCAAGGAGCGGGCATTGATGAGTGCTGTAGTTATTTATAGATTTATTATTATTAGTAAACCTGGAATTGGCAGTATTATTAATAAAAGATAATGAGGACTTACAGTGTGGACAGTTTGTAATTGTAGTCCTTAAGATGTACTCCGGGTCTTGCCTTATACAGTAGCTACATGGGGCTGGACGAAGCTTAGTAAGTTCAGTTTTGGAGTAAGGGATCAGGGCCTGCATCCTACCGGGATCAGGGGTTATGGCCCTAGGCCCGGTCCCGGCGCGGACGGGCGCAGACGGGCTTGCCTTTGGCGCGCTGCCGGCGCGCCCGCTGCGCCCGCCCGCTGCGCCCGCCCGCTTCATGGACGGGATATCTTAGTCCTTATATCAAGGGGAGAGGAGAGCTTTTCAGTATACGAAGACAAAATTGTTGGCATTGCCAAAGCTTGTTCTTTATGGGAGAAGCACTAAACATGTTAAAAACATTGAATAAGATCACAAAAACTATATACACACCCAAGTGGCACGTAGGTGCACTAGTAGCAGCATTTGTGAATGCTAGTTCAACTTTGCAGTTAACAGAATGTGGATTTGCACTCTTAAAAGTATTTTCTCACAGAATATAGGGTAGTTTGTGGGCATTCCTGGGCTGGGGTGACTGTAAAAGCTGGTGAACACAAACAAATTAACACATTTGTGGGTGTGTAAAAAACATATGCAGGTCATGTTCCACCCTGAAAATGATCTGATATTTTCTCCTGTCAAGTGCATGAATACATCCATAGCGACCCTTGACCCTGTTTTCAGGTTAGGCCACTCCCCACGCCGCACAGCACCACCTGTGTGTTGGTGCCTCTGCCCGCTGACGCTGCTGTAAGTTCGCCACTGCTGTGCTAGCCCGCTGCCCCCCTCTCTTTTTTCTGCCTCTCTTGTAATTTTGTTGCTTATACAATTATAATCTGTTATTTGTATTTTGCTCATTTGTTCACTGGCTCTTTTAAATTCTGGTTTTTTGTACTGCTTTTGCCTTTTTTCCTCAGTTTTTCGCCCACTCGTTTTTTCCCGCCACTGCCTCCCCTGCGGCCCGCCCCCCTGCTTGCCCATTCACCGCCCCACTTCCACCTCCCAGCTGCTCCTCCCTCCCACCTCCCCTTATATGGCGGCTGCTGCGCAGCAAGGAGAGCGACCCTTGACCCTGTTTTCAGGTTAGGCCGCTCCCCACGCCGCACAACACCACCTGTGTGTTCATGCCTCTGCCCGCTCATGATGTTGTAAGTTTGCCGCTGCTGTGCTAGCCCGCTGCCCCCCTTTTTTGTGCCTCTCTTGTAATTTTGTTGCTTATACAATTATAATCTGTTATTTGTATTTTGCGCATTTGTTCACTGTCTCCCCTAAATTCTGTTTTTTGTTCTGCTTTTGCCTTTTTGCCTCTGTTTTTGCCCACTCGTTTTTCCCGCCTCCGCCTCCCTTGCGGCCCGCACCCCTGCTCGCCCATTTGCCGCCCGCTCCCGCCTCCCAGGTGCTCCTCCCTCCCACCTCCCCATATATGGCAGCCGATGTAGCCGAAGGGACACCTAAGGCAAGCCCATCTGCGCCCATCTACGCCTGGACCACGCCCAGCGCCAGACCTCCTGGCGCCGCTATGACACCAACACCCATCATGCACTCAACACCGGATGACCGCACAGCTGCTTCCTGGCTGCCCTGAAGCACACCAAAGGACCCTTCTCCTGCCGGAACTGCAGCTTCACCAGCCTTTGAGCCGCCAACTAGTCCACCAGGACAGGACGCAACCACCTCAGATGCATACTACTGAACACCCGCTCCGCTCGCAAACACGCCGTTGAACGCTGGGACCTGCTCGACACAGGCTCCCCGGACGTCACCTTCCTGACAGAGACTTGGATGAATGCACCTCGGGACCCGACATCACCACAGCCATCCCGAAAGGCTACAAGATCACCCGCAGAAACCGCACTAACAGAGTAGGAGGTGGAATTGCCATCATCCACAAGTCCACCTTCAAGGTCTCGACTGCCGAACACCTGCACCTCCAGATCCACACTGATCCAATACCACCCTCAAAGGAACTCTGATCTACAGACCCCCGGCCTCAGTTCAGCGACTCCATCACCGACTTCATCAGCACCCACGCCCTCGCCTCCACGGACTACATCCTCCTGAACTTTCACCTCAAGAACAACAACGACATCAACTCCACCACACTGATCAACAACCTCGCCAACCTCAGACTCAGACAGCTCGTCAAAACACCCACCCACACCGCCGACCACACCCTTGACCCCATCTTCTCTGCAAGCTCCCACGTCTCCTTCAGCCACACCACCGAACTCCACTGGACCGACCATCGCTGCACCCACTTCAGCTTCCGGAAACCCACCACGCACCACCACACCCACCAGATCCCCCGCCAAAGCTGGAGCAAAATCGCCAAAGACCAGCTAAACATCGCCCTCAGCCAAAGTCCACCCACCGACCCCGCCGCCACCGCCAGCAACCTCAGACGTTGGATCAACGAATGCACCAACACTCTTGCCCCGATCAAGAAACCCTCCAACAAATGCATCAACAAGAATGCCAGCTAGTTCTCCGCGGACATCCAGACCTCCAAACAAACATGCTGAAAACTAGAGAAGAAATGGTACCGCGAACAGACACCGGAGAACCACGCAGCCCACAAGAACGCCATGCGCCAACACCATCACCTCATCAGATCTGCCAAAAGGACCTCTTTCAAGGACCGCCTCGACAACAACGCACACAACAGCAAAGAGCTCTTTAACATCGTGAAGGAACTATCCAACCCAACTCCAACACCAACGACATCCCACCATCGCAAGACCTGTGCAACTCCCTCGCCACCTTCTTCCATCGTAAGATCGCAGACATCCATGACAGCTTCGACAACCAGGCCACCCCAACAGCCAACAACACCTCAGACCCCACGGCACCACCCACGGCGAACTCCTGCTCACCTGGTCTAACATCAATGTCGACAACACCATCAAGATCATGAACACCATGCACTCCGGCTACCCGTCAGATCCGTGCCCTCACCACATCTCCAACAAAGCCAGCGCCACCATTGCACCCATCTCTGCAAAGCCATCAACATCTCCTTCGAGACCGTGACCTTCCAGGAAAGCTGGAAGCACGCCGACATAAATTTCTTGCTCAAGAAACCCAAGGCAGATCCGAGGGACCTCAAGAACTTCCGGCCCATCTCCCTGCTCCCGTTCCCGGTGAAGGTCATCGAGAAAACCGTCACCAAAAAGCTGACCCGCTACCTTGAGGAGAACAACATCCTGGACCCTTCCCAATCCGGGTTCCGCAGCAACCACAGCACCAAAACTGCCCTCATTGCCGCCACCGAAGACATCAAGGCCCTACTGGACAACGGCATACCCGGGGCTCTCATCCTCATGGACCTATCATCTCCCTTCGACACGGTCTGCCACTACACCCTTCGCACACGCCTCCACAACGCAGGGATCCGAGACAAGGCTCTGGAATGGACCACCTCCTTCCTCTCCGGCAGAACCCAGAGCGCCCGCCTCCCCCTTTCCATTCTGAAGCCTCCAAGGTCATCTGCGGCGTACCCCAAGGATCATCCCTCAGTCCGACATTGTTCAACATCTACATGGCTCCGCCCGCCCACGTCGCCAGACTGCATGACCTCAACATCATGTCCTACGCCGATGACACACAGCTGATCCTCTCCTTCACCAAGGACCCCCTCACCGCCAAAACCAACCTCCACGAAGGAATGAAAGCCGTCGCCGAATGGATGAGGAACAGCCGTCTGAAGCTGAACTCGGGCAAGACGGAGGTCCTCATCCTTGTCTCTACCCCCTTAGCCTAGGATGACTCCTGGTGGCCGACTGCCCTGGGAGCAGCACCCACACCCACCAACCACACACAACCTGGGGTTCATCCTCAACTCAACGCTCCCCATGACCAAGCAAGTCAACGCCGTCTCATCCTCCTGCTTCAAAACCCTCCGCTTGCTCCGCAAGATCTACAGGTGGATCTCCATCGATACAAGAAGAACGGTCACCCAGGCCCTTGTCAGCAGCAGGCTGGACTACGGAAACGCCCTCTACACAGGAGCCCCGGCCAAACTGCTGAAACGACTGCAACGCATACAGAACGCCTCTGCTCGCCTGATCCTCGACATCCCACGACACAGCCACACCACACCCCACCTGAGAGACCTGCACTGGCTGCCCAACAACAAGAGGATCACCTTCAAACTCCTCACCCACGCACACAAGGCACTCCACGACACCGGACCAGCCTACCTCAACAGACGACTCACCTTCTACACCCCGAACCGCTAGCTCCGCTCCACGACCGCGCTCTCTCTACCGTCCCCCGCATCCGAAGAGCGACCTCCGGTGGCAGATCGTTCTACCTCGCCGCCAAGACCTGGAACACCCTCCCGATCCTCCTATGGCAGACCCAAGTCCTACTAACCTTCAGGAGGCTTCTCAAGACCTGGCTTTTCGAGCAGTAGCACCTCTCCCCCCCCCAGCGCCTTGAGACCCTCACGGATGAGTAGTGTGCTCTACAAATTTCCTGATTGATTGATTGATAATTAGGGTAGAAAGGAGAGGAAATATCCTGCCAATGATAGGATCTTCTGCAATGGTTTTTTTCCACAGGGAGCATGTTTTCCCATTGGTGAAAGAAAGACAACAAGTGCATATACACTTATGCATAACATTTAACAGTTCAGAATTATACACTGGCTACATCTCTGAAAAACGAAGACGCCCATTTTCATCGCCAATATAATTCTGATGGGTCCAGTAACAGGAGCTACCATCCCAATCAGAGTTATGAGATGCGGTGTGTACCCTGGGATCTTCACCTGCTGGAAGCAAGTGAAAATCCAGAGTGAAGCTTCAGGAGAAATCATGGAAGATTTGGCATGGAAACACTGTCTCTCGCGGTTCGTTCCAAGTGGCGTTTCCTCCGCTAAGGCGGAGGAGCGTTGCCCCACTGCTAGGAAGCAGCAAATGAAAGGAAAAAATAAAATGATAATAACGGAATGTAATAACATAACATGAGGGGGCGGGCTGTAGAGCAGGGGAGGAGCGGTACAACCCTCCTAAGTGCTCAATGACTGTTTGATCGACACTCTCGTGCCACCCAAAACAGTCATGCATACTTTCCCTGTTCTCCATGCAGGTTGCATTACAGCCTGCATGGAGAACATGCCCATCTCTCCACCCCCTGCCTGAGCACCGTGTCACGGCGCTCAGACCTGCCGCGCTCAGACCTGCTGCATTGCAGCATTGTGATTGGCTGTGTGGAGCTTGGGAGGCCTGGTGATTCCTGTTTGTCACAAGAAGCCAGGAAGAGTACGGGACTGGAGACAGTAGAGGCGGCTGCGGTCAGCCAGCTGACCGTCCGGGAGGTAAGAGATTTTTTTTAAATCCAATTTCCCAACCCCCCCACAACTTTGCCCCCACCCGCCCCACTGCTGATTCTAGGCAGCAGCCGTGACTGTTTGTTACCCCAAAACAAGTCATGAGGAATGTTCCCACTCATTGGTGTTTCCAATACCTTCGGAACTGGAGGATATGAGTCCGAAATCCACCCTTCACGTAACAAAATCCTAAGTGGTTCCACATGCAAGTTATTCAAGGAAGCTGCAATCGCCACCACTTCCGAGGAGTATGCCTGAAATTTGTAGATCTGTTGTTAGCAAAGATCTTTTGATTTTACTGCATTTTACATATGACATACGTACTTATAGGGGATTTCAGCCAGCCCTCTTCATCCATTGGTTTTTTTGGCCGTTCCCATTTTACTTCAGCCCACTACAGTATAAAGTATGAGGCAATGGGTCAGCACTTTACCCATTGGCTAACTTCACAGTGAGTGAGGCATTCTGCTCTCTTACTAGGAGCACACCAGCACACAAAGTAATTCTCTTCAGTGCCTAGAATTACTAAGGGAGCGTGTGTTTTTTTTTTAGATAAACCCTTTTTGCATTTAGTCAATTTCTATTGGCAGAGGCCTGATAGCTCTCCCAATAATAAAGTTTTACAACAGTATGGTAAAATAAAATAAGCATTTACAAAGCCAAAATGTTAGCCGCCAAATGCTGATCTTTTGGCTTTGTTAATGTTTGTTTGCAAAATGTTGTTTTGCCAATATTAGGTTGTTTGACTTATTGAGGGTTCTGCTGGAAAACAGTGCTTTGATCCATTTCGCCATATATTATGATGGATTATGACGTTCGGGTTCATTGAATCAGAGTACAAATGTCTTGATGCAACACTTTTGCTCACACATCAAACCCAAACATCTTGAGAGCACCTTAAGTTCACAATAACCATTAGAATAGTACATAATAATCTTTGTGGCAACAATTTCACATACTATTTAGTTCTGGATGTTAAATGATGTCAATCATATCCTTTAATGTGGCCAATAAATGGTGAGAGTAGTGGGAAACGCAAGTGTGGGCCACATTTACCCCTTTATGAATGTGTGACCCTAGGGAGATTTCCTTTCTCCTCCTCTATGATGGGCCTTGTCCCTAATTGAAGGGGAAACCCCATGTAACAGATCCCAAGCGAATATCTTTTCATGTGTATGTTTTGTTTGTTTTGTGTGATGACTTTAAATCAAATAAACCAGGAAATACCAACACTTAAGACTATAAAGGGACCACACAGTGTTGATAAAAGCCTCCTGACCTTTGAGAAGGCTGTTGACTACTAAATAGGGGAGTGGGACAATAATTTACCACCCCATCCACGCATATGTGTGTATTTGTGTCTGAAAAGACCCAGAAGACAATAAACTACTGAAGGCTGCTTCTAAACAATTCTGCTAGCAGTAGTTCTCCCGGATCCCTACAACAACGACTAAGTCCTCTCACTAGAGAGGTTGAGCCCATCCCTACAAAAATAACATCAGGATGTAGCAACCTATGAAATGTGGGTGAGGACTTCAGTTCAAAACAAACAAGATTTGTGAGTCAGATATAGACCCTGAAAAGACCTCACTGAAAGATGTGATTAGTTTTCAATACCGTTGTGTGATGCTGAGTAAAGGCAATGTCAGTAGTACGGTAGTGGTAAATTTGTAGGTAATCCAGCTTAATCTGCTCTCCTTTAGATTATAATTTTATGCAACGATCGCTGGAGATCATGCATGGGTGTATCTAACAATCACTAATCGTTTGTGTACAGATATGTAACATAAATACAGTAAAATGTCAATTTATTTCTAATATTTACATTAGAAGAGCCTTATACCTTTGAATTTGGGAGTAAATAAAAGTGTGAGACCAACAATAGATTTTAAGTAACACTATAAAACGAATCAAACATTAGAAAGAGAAACAAACAGATTCAACACCTGAATGAGGCAACACAATGCCTTAATCTTTAGGAGAAATACACTGTTTATGAAGCTATGTCTTTCACAGTGGGCTCCCGTATGGTTCTAGTGATGCGTTAGTTGACTAATAGCGCTTGGTGAGGTGGATGATTTCTGTTTAAATGCAGCGCTTATAGAGGGGTGGTGCTTTGGGTTACCTCCGCATAGTGCTGAATGTACTCTTTTTCGTAAAATATCGTGTCAACTAATAGTGATAATGCAGCAAATTGTGAGTTATAGTGCTTTGTGCACTCCCACATGTAGTGCTTGGTGAGATGCATTACTCAAGAGTGCAGGACTCACAACTTAGTGGAGAAGTGTGGCTCACTGGTTAAAGGAGGCAGACCCTGAAGCAGAGGTCAGACCCGGGACCAGGGTTCAATTCCCGACGCGGCAGGGTCTTGAGCCCAAATATCCACGGACTCGATAATTCTCGTTTCGGCGCCTACTCGAATCACGGGTTCACACTCTGCAGCTCTGGGCATTAGCTTGCTTAATCTCCACTACGGCCCCCCTGCGGCGGGATGCCTGGCTTTCACCTTGGGGATGCCCAGTACAGGTATCTCACAGGGAAAAAAGCCAGGACGGGTTCCCAAGGCAAGCGCCGAGATGCCTACGGGTAATCGAGCGCTATATAAGAACGCATAATAATAATAATAATAATAACTTGCCACAATCTAAAATGTAAGAAGTACATAACTTTCTATGACCTTGCCTTTAACTTAAAAAAAATGCATATCGAGATCAATTCTAAATATCGAAACCAGCGTTTCTGCAATCGTAGCCCAAAGCGCACGTGCACAAGCGAAGACGTCATGGTCCAATAACTTCCTGATACAGGCATGTAAACACATTGCACCGACTGAAGCATGTCGACCAAAACTGGAAGAAACAATATGAAGAAACATCAGACTCTTTGCAACTGTACACACATTCCAAATTAACTAAATGCGACATTCAAGAACAACGTCACATGAGCATTGTATTGATTTGTCAAACACACATTACACGGAGTGCATGGCTTTGGCCTTTAGGCCTAATGGGAACAATTATACAGTAACTATTGTCTGAAAAGTCAGGACTGCCCAAGGCTTCAAACCAGGCGTGGGGCCTCTTGCGGTCATCTTTTGGGGATTTACGCCATGACCTATCATAACCAACGAGGAGTGTTCTGGGTATTTACAAGCCCCTGCGCCGCCGGTACCTCACTTTTAATATGGGAAAAAGTGACGCACCAGCGGCGAAAGGGGCTTGTAAATAAGCCCCTGTGGGCGCCTTTACTCAGCAGGAGGCAGCACAGCATTACCAGCTCATATATAAACACCTGACAGTCATCTGTGAATAAATATATTGTGGTTAAGGAGGCAGAAATGTTCACCCGAAGGAGATTGTGTCAAGCTGCAAAAGTCTTGAATTATTTATAGCTTGTAGGTTATACTAGGCACTTAACACATTACTGTTTTAAATAAATATTTAAGGTAACACATCAGAACGACGTGTACAGTGCAATTGGTTGCTTTTGAAGTTTTATTGACAGAAGCTCAGCATGTGATGGCAGCGAATCAGCACTGGGCAATCAAGTCTGTACGTTTTGTGCTGGCTCTTCTCTGCACGGGTGCAGCTTTGCCTTTGTTTACCCATTTTCACTGTCCCCGCATGTCAAGCCAGGACTTTTATCATCTGCTTCCAAATTTGTCCCCACCAGTCCTGCTGGCAAACAGTTGCTTGGATTTGCCACTCTTTAGTTTTAATTCATATCCTCCAGTTAATTCACAAGTGCTGTTTTGCCTTCACTTTGGAAGTCGTTCTATTCCTTGCAAATCAGTCTTGACCCTGTGCCTCATGGGTACAGTCCAGCCCGAACTGCCAAGCCAGGCCTTCCTTGAACCGGAAACAAGCGTCCTGGGACCGGTTTCAGGGCATCACCCCATATCAGTCAGGTAAGCTTGAATCCAGTGGCACAGTTAGACCGAGATCCTCGTCTGGGCATACCCAGCGCACTTAGGGTGAGAAAGAAAAAGACACACAGATGATGGAGAGAATGCAGAGCAAATCAAACATTCACCTGCAGTCAAGAGATCTAGGTTAAATCCATCATTCATTTGCTCACCACGCCACCCCAGTTTTGACCCAGCCATATGCAAATCAGTCTTGACCATGTGACTCATGGGAATAGTCCAGACCGAACTGCCAAGCCAGGTCCTCCCTGGACTGGAAACAAGAATCATGGGACCGGTTTCAAAAAATGTCATGTCAGGCTCTATAGTGGAGGTGGATGTGGTAGAGGGGATGTAGTGGTGGAGCTTGCTGTGCAAAGGCTGTGATGTTGGCATTTTGTTGAACAAATCAGTCAATCTATTCATGTATCTGTATTCTCCTCCCATCCTTCTTTGATTTCTACTCTACTTCAGCCATTTCCCCTTTTAGAGATAACATTTTAGCCCCCCGATACCCACCAGGCACCTCTGGATCATTCTTTGAGAACCTAGGCAATGTCATTGTACTATTTGAGCCCACTATTTTCTCGTTCTATTTGAGAAATTCATCCTAAGCCTCAACATCTATCGCCAGCACACCATGTTCTTCAAACTACTTTCTGATTACTCACTACTTAACACACACTCCACATATACAAATAATCTGGGAAAACTAGTACCCCTGTTGTACGGTTTCCACTCCACTTTCTCAGTAGGAACTGTTCATTTGTTGGACGACATAAACTTTGGAATGGTGCCAGACTGATTCCCTGCACCCCCTCTGGATATGTTGGCCTATAGACCTGCTAGCTCACAGTGCCACCACAAGTACCCCTAAACCTGGCAAGTTAAACAAGCATTGTATAGCCAATAGTTCTTGCCTTTGGGACCTTATAAGTATTTAGTTATGCGGCACAATATCCGTACTGCAACAACATTAACTGTTACATGGCTAAACATTTATAGGGTCCCAAAGGCGAGACCTATTGGCTACGCCAAAGCTTGTTTTATTGAGGAGCCTAACTAGGTTGGTTTTACTCATACATTATTCCAGGAATATCCATCACAGAGACTCCTCTCTAGACATTACAACAAACCAATTGCACCCCTATATCATACCTTTTAGTATCAGATAGTATTAAATGAATAGCTACATCTCAAATGTCTTCGGTTGTAGACCCTGATGGCCTGCTAATGTCCATAATAAAACAACAACAAAATTGCTGGACCAGAGTTTTTGAGCGCTTCTTTGAAGACTAGATCACAAGTTTCCCCATTCCTATCTCCTGCAAAGGTAGTATTGTCATCCTTCTTTTTAAAAAGGGTGACCGTTCAAGTCTGACAATTGTGGACTTGCTGTTCTTTTAGACTCTGGTGGCAAAATGCTCTGTAAACACTTTTTATTTCCTCTCCAAGAGTGGGTAGAGAAGCACAATATCAACCTCATTCATCAAACAGTATTTTGGAAGAAACAAAATTGTATAGTAATATGTTTTTGATTGATCTACTAGCCCTTAAATTTGTAAAGACAAAAGGACAGACGGTACACCTTGCATTGATAGACAAGACAGGACCATGTGACTGTGTAGATCACCATAACCTGTGGCAAAAATGCAACACTTGGGAGCACCAGATTGTCTAATAATTGCAATTCACAACATTCAAAAGTTCCTAGGGGTGCAGAACGAAACCTCTTACAAGGAACACCAACACAAAATGGACTTTGCTAAGGTTGCATTTCGACCCAATCTATGTATTAGATTTGTATGAAATATTTTGCCTTTTCTCCCCAAGAGTGGGCCTTACAAATTGGCCGCTATTAATGTTTGTCGATGACATAATTCTACTTGATTTAACCCCCTTTTGGGCTCCAAAGAAGTTTGAATTGTCTTTACAAATACACAAACTCAAAATGTTATGACTATAAACCATACTAAAATCATACTAAACTCAAAACTATAGTGTTAGATGGTAATCAGAATACACCTTCTTTTATTTGATATTTGGATAAAATTCAAATCAAGTAAGTGACTGAATTTACTTATTTCATAGTGGGTTTATCAAAAACATTGAGATGCATCAACCATTATCAATATCAATATCAAAGATTGTGGGCAATAGTGCGTAGAAATGGCTTAACTCACTTCTTTTTGAAAACATTGAGGAGACTGGTGCAACTACTAAAGAATGCTGCTGGAGCTAAAATACCTTCCATTTTTCTGTCCGTAATTAAAAGTATGGACTACTCACACATTCAAAAACGAATTTAATTATGTTCTATTTTCAGCAATACGTTAAAGCCTGCATTAGACTGGATACATGGTATAATGGTGCCTAACAGTGAAATAATGAAGCAGATGTATAGGTTTTGCTGGCACACAACATTGTGGTATACAGCGGCATCCACTGTGGGTAAGTGGGAGCTGCTGATGTAGCTATGGTCACTTAGTAGGAATTTGAGGATCCATCCTACTTACAGCTATTTTTATATTGATTTATTAACTGATGTGGATGTTGATGAGGATTAAGTTGGATGCGTATCGATATTGTCCCCTTAAGTAAAATGTTGTTTAGAAGTTGATTAGAGGAAGGTGAAATATTTGGTTTCAACATTTTACAAAAACATATTGAAATGCTCTATACGCATAAAACTAATGACCCTCTTTTACTCATTTCACAGGTCAATAGACACAGGATATATGTCCTGAACAGTCCTGTAAACTAAACATTGGGTTGAAATGTTGATGATACACCTTAGCTTGAAACTTGAAGTGCTCTAAAACCATGACCTCTCAAATTGAAGCATTCCCCATGTTATGAACTATGAGACAATCTTGGGTGTATTAGTGTAATTTGTTTATTTTATATATTCCCTCTACATGAGGACTGCGACGTCTGCACTGTGGTTAATTATATGAATAAATAATGTGACACATCAACAAAGAAGTTCTGTTTTGCTTACTAAGAGAAGCTTGTGTATATAGTTTTTTTTTTTTAAATGTGCTTATATATGTTTATTAGCTCATATTGGGAATATATTTCCACAAGGAACCCGTTCCAAATCACTCCATGGGATCCATATTTTGATGTTGTGAGTGTCACAGCTGTGCATTTGAGGAAATGGCATGTGTGTGTGTATATGCGTGGGCATGAGCGAGCATATCGAGGATCCATGAATATGATTTCCTGAAGTTTAATGCCTGGTACAAATATTTGGACTCTCTCAATCGTGCCATCCAGTTTGTCCAAAGTATGGAATGCACAGACCCTCCTAATATTAAAGACCTTTTTTGTGCACCTCAGATGATGGGATTCTACAATGAAAGAATTCTCATTGTTTAGCAAGTGTCCAAGATTGTGCAGAAAAATGCAGGTATTATGAATTTAGCTGAGAGATGGACTAATCTTCCTTTAAGAAAAAGAAAATACTCCAATAATCTTGCTTTAATTCACTCTTGGTTGTACCTTTAAGCTTCAGCAGGTGCAGCTTGGATTGAAGTGTGTGTTGATTAAAGAAAAGTCTGCGGGTCTGGGAGGAAGGTAAAGTAGGCTGAAACATGTCGATTCTGGAGATGATATGTAGTCCCCCAAAGACCAGAGTCGTGACTGCATCTCTAAGCAGGTACTTAGCCTGTTGCCCTTAAGCTTGCCAAGAATGAGCTAGCCCACAGGGGGCTTATGTTAATAGTGAATTCTTGACACTGGTTAAGATTAGGGATCCAACCTTTTCCTAACTTTGCTCTAGGTTCTGACGGTTGTTTACCGCATGGCAAGGGTGCCTTTGGCACTCTAGGTCCTAGGTCAATGCCTTGGAAGTCTGAGACATTGACTTGAATAGTTGCACAAGAGTCTTGTGACAAAAAAGGCAAAGAAGGAGTGCTGGGGCTGCGTTGCTTGGTCTTGTACAGGTCGACATTGCTGTATTAAGAGCAGTGTCTCTTTTCATGTGCGCCTCTTACACATGTTTACCAGCTGATCTAGGGCTCCTAGTCTATCTTTGTGGCTTTCAGCCTGCCCCATGCGGTGAGATTGCAAAATAGCAATCTGTTCCAGGTAGAAAAGAAATTCCAAGTTTTTATCTGTTGAACATATCAGCAGGATAAAGAGGAACTGCAGAGGAAGATTTTGTCACATGCATCTAACATTTCTGCTGACATCCAATGGAATAATTGTTTGAAATGTGAAAAAAATCAGAACAAATCCCAAACATTAGTTTCTTTGCTTCACGTCACAGAAAAAAAAGTGTGCCTTAGTGGAAAAATACCTCGAAAGCTAGTGTTTAGGGACAGTGAACATTGTACCAGTGCACCTCTGGTTATTTTCTGCATTAGGTATCTCAAAATCCAAGGATGTGACCGGGGAAATATACTAGAAAACATGCATGCAATCAAAAGGTCTTGGCTAGTGCCACATGTAATAATTGATGCAAACAAACACATTCCAGGCGAGTTAAAAATGAACAAGTCCACGAGAGAAATAAAATAGTACGAGAAGTACGTTTCTGTAAATAAATGTTTGTTTTAATCCCTACGTTTTTTTGTGTGTATATTTTGCTTTCATTGGACACTCTTGGTGATGATGTAAGCCTTTGTGGCCTCTGAAACATAAATCCACAGCCAAATGAGAGACCCGACATTCAACATGGTTTATATTAAGAAATAGCACGCACGCTGAGCACAGACTACTGTTTTGTGCTGCAAACAGCAGGTTTTTTTTAAGATGCAACCAGCTGTACAGTAATCGGATTTTGGCCCAAGGCATCACAGTTGGCTGGATCTGAACAGGCTTCATAGGGCGAGCGGCTCTACAGAGCAAGGCCTTTAAATAAAGGGTCTTGGAAACTGGACCTGGTTCGGCAATGGCTGGTCACGCGCCACTCCCACTTGTTTTGACAGAAATCTGTGTAGTTTGTCAAGAGGACAAGTTGTGACAAGATACTGCTGTGACGTACACTGCTTCACGAGCCGTCAGGCTAGGGTGCTACTCGGCTTGGGAAATAATAGTGTGCAGTTTTGCAAGTTTCTCTTCTGTCAGTGCAAGACTGTGCTTTTGACGTGTATTGCAGAAGACGAGCATGTGAGGAATGTATTGCAGCACGTGCGCCGTCGTCTTGGACGTTCTTTGTAAATAAACAAATGCGTCTTCCCCGCCTCTGGCGCCGAAATATCAGCAAATGCGACATTATTATCAGAGTACAAGCTGTATTTTGCTTGGGGGATGCGTGCAGGAGGGGCCGCATGAGGTCATAACATGGACCCAATGGCCTCCGCACGATTGTTGTAAATGATATGTCGCGCTAAAAATAACACCGCGCGGAATGCATAGACATTGACAAGTCCGCCTCCTATGGGGCGGATTCACCCCTCATTAAAGCCTGCAGTAATGCACGAGTGATGCGATGCACGTTACCTTTGGTCCACAGTGAAATGCAAATGAGAGAGGGCCAAAGGCTTAATGAGCTAAGAAAGGCGCGTTCACGCGCACATGCACGCAAGCTTTAGGCCAGGGTAGCACTTTGAAAACCCCTTACTAAAGTCGAGCAAGCAGCGCATGCACTGCTCTAGGCTCGACCTAAAAATGGCTAGGGCAACCTCAGAACATGACAACCCTGACTCCCCCAGATATCGTGGTAACCGATCTAGAACCTTTTTGCCCAGGCACTCGTGCTCACTCAGAGAGATGCACATGAAATGCACAAAGGGGCGTTATCAATATTTATTGAACCATTGTGATTCATGTATAAAATATATGTGCTGCAATGATCAATTCACAGAAGCAGATAAAAGTGATTAGCAACATAAGGACAGTGAAAAGAATGAATGATTTCACCATCGTACTAAAACAGTGTATATATAGCGAACTCCTACTATGCGCTCCCTAACCTGGTTACCTAGGGTGGGTGTTGTGCGAAGAATCCCCTACTGGATGATTTTGTTCCACATTACCTGAAGGCACATTATGTAGGTACCCGTCTTGGTCACAAGTTTGACATCCCTCCTCGCAGAGGATAAACAGGAATTAGCTGGGTTGAGACTCTGACACAGCAACGACCTCGCAATGACAGCAGAGTACTACTCTAATTTGAGTGCAGAAATGCATGTGTATTTATATCAACATCATCCATGTGTCCGTGTCGAGGCTTCAGCTGGGCTGACATTGTTTATTTCCTTTGTGATAGCCATGTTGCCTCCTGGGCAAACAACAAACAACATTTGCACAATGTGTGTCTAAGCCTTGAACTAAATGTTCAAGGTGTTGTGATAGTGTACTTACAAAGTGGAATTGTAAGCAATGTTTATTCAGAGAAACTAATCCTGTGCTGTCACGCAAGCAAATGTGTGTCAAAAGTCATTGTGTTGAAAAGAAGACAACTTAAGAAACATGCAAATGTAAAATGGCAGTGTTTCTTCCCGGGCCTAACCTAGCCACATGACACCTCATTCTACTTTCTGGCAGTTTAGCCTTTTCTCCAGCTATCACCAAATTATGGTAATCATCACCTATGCACTTACACTCATCACTACATCCGCAATCTAAAAAAGGACGCATTTCCAGATTCCTTTTGTGTTTTTTTCAACCAAAATGCATAATCCTCACACCTTTGCAGGAGGCATCTTTCCAACAATTGACTAATTCATTAATAACAATTAATTTATTATTATTTAATAATTAATCAATACAATAATAATTACTTACCACCTTTCACACCGTTTACACATATAAACACCACAACACACCCCTAAAATTAATTACACAATTGCAATTAATAATTACTAATTAATTAATGGTAATTAATTTAAAAATATTTAATAATTAATCAATTAAAATGTAATTACTTACCACCCTTCACACCATTTACACATATAAACACCACAACCCACACCTAAAATTAATTAAACAATTAACATAATTAATAAATAATTGACTAATTGAAATTAACAACTAATTATTAAACTATTATTAATTAATCAATTAACACATTAATTATTCAATACATTTTATATAATTAAATTACTTCCCACCCTATTCCCCTATAAACCCACAACCTGCTACAGAACTAAAAACGCAATATTCTAATTTAAAAAATCTAAATTAACTACTCTAAATGATTATTTGAATATATATAATTAAATTACTTCCCACCCTATTTTCCTATAAACCCACAACCCGCTACGGAACTAAAAGCGCAGAATTAAACTTAAAATAAATTAATAACTAGAAAAATTCTAGAACATATAATAAAATGACAAACAATTCTCATCAAAAACATGAAAATACATAACATTATTAATAAATCGATATTTTTGTAAACTATATTTTTGTAAATGATATTTATTACAAAGATATTTTTGTAATCGATATTACTTACCTGTCAGTCGATATTCTTGTCAACTATATTTTTGTTATCTATATTTCTTCCCCACGATATTTTTGCAGTGATATTTAGGTCCCACAATATTTCTCTGTCGATATTCCTGCTCTGCACAATAAATATGTAATATATAATTGTCCAAGCCTAATCGCTGTTAAAATGTAATCCTGAGTGAACTTACTATTTGTATATATAAAACTCTAACCACCATTATATGTAGTAGACCTTTGCACTTACTACCATTCCTATGTGAATTTAGAGTTTTCCGTTTGTATCTCTTCCTTGAGTGACTTTACAACTTGTACATTTGCAATTTTTTCTGTTTGTATCTCGTATATAACTCATGTAATCTAAAGTCCTTATGTAACACAACTGGTTCTTTTGTAAAGCGCTTTGACACCTTCGGGTAATGTTTGCGCTATATAAAATCGCATTAAAGAAATAAATAATAGCCAGGAGCTAGACATACGCATTTAGCGCATGCTCCTGGCTGCCTGAGCTGAACTTTGCTGGGCTGAGGAAATCACAGCTCCTGTGGGCGTGACGTCCTCAGCTTAGCAAATGTCCCTGAGATCCTCCTCTCAGTGACAAGGGGTGGCTTCACTGATTGCCTCGCACCTGGGGTGCTTCAGTTTTAAGCCCTGAAGTGCCCAGGGTCGAGTGTCAATCAGTGACACTTCATCACAGAGTGGGGTTCGGTCAGCAGTCTCACTGACCTCATTCCACTCTGTGATGACGTTGTGACTGCTGCCTTTCCTCATTGGCTGACCTTAGGTCAGCCAATGAGGAAAGGCAGCAGTCCCAAGCCTTCAGGGACCTCCGAGGCAGAGCTGGCTGCAGGTAGGTCTTTGTTTTAGTTAACTGTTTGGTGTGTGCGTACTTGTATGTGTGAATGTCATGAAGAATGTTGAGAATGGATGTGTTTATGTGTATGCGTGCGTGCGAGAATGTATGAATGTTTGGTGAAGAGTGTTGTGATTGGATGTGTTTGTGTGCGTGCATGTATGTGAATACATTGCTTTAAGTGTTCTGTGTATGTGTGCATATGCGTGAGTGTGTCCCGTCCACCCCCTTCCCTCCAAATCTTACCGGCTGCCACTGCAATTAACAATGTCTCATTAATTCTTTGCTCTCAGTCAAGGTCAAGCTCCTTTGCTTACTGTCCCTCCTCCTCTGTCCCTTACCCCAAGTCCCCCAACCGCACTCCACATCACTCTATGGCTTTACTACCAATTGATTTCATCCACATACCTATGTTTGTGAATCCATCACCCCCCCATCTCTTCCTTTTGGCTCACAAACTATCAAACCTTTCAGTCTCTTCTACCTACCCACAATGTTTCAAATCTGTGATTGTGTTACCTTTTCTTAAGAAACACTATTGAACCTTCCTTTCCTTCTAAATATCAAGATTTATCTTCCCTTAGCTCGCATTCGACTTCAAGACACTGGAATACCTAGATATCAATCGATTTACACATGTATCTCCAAATACCCTTCTCAGTTCCCTCGGTTGGCTTCCATACCCTTCATTAAACTGAAACTGCACATTTTCATGGAGTGAATATTATCTCCTTGACTTATTGCATTCAGCTGCGGTCCATTCTTGTACTCCTTGATGTATCTGCATCATTCGCCACTGCAGGACATCCAGCTTTACCAGCCCCACTTCCATTACTTCATCTGTCCTAAAATGGTTCTTCTCATACCTCTCAGATTGCTCTTGCTTGGGGCTTCAGGATGTCAACACCCACCAACCTCCCAGTTGGAGTCTCTTGTTTTGGCTTCTTCTTCCATGTACACATACAACACTAAAACCTTCTTCTTCCCGACCCCTCCTCCAAGGTCTCCCTTTCCCCCAGTCAACCATTACTAACTGCTTCACTGCAATTAATCACTATATGGTTCTCCAGTTCTTTCTGGCGACTTCTTCAGAAATTCCGTCCTTTGCATCGCCTCTTCATCTGCACCCATCCCTCCACCAGGCTGAATCCACTTACACCCAGCATCCTGACATCTGTTCACCTACAAACACCATCGTGTTATTCAACCCTTCAATGCATATGGGATTGCTTATTACTACCACTACCACTGCAGCATAGTTTCAGGTACTACGCATAACAAAATACACTGTTTACTCACATTCCACATAGATAACTTGCTAAGTGATCACAGGCAGATCAGTGAGCACATCATTGGATTAATGCACCAGCCTGCATGTGTGTCGCGCTCAACATTCCTTCTCTTTATTGAATACAGCTCTTAAAATTGCCACCAGAACCTAATCCAACCTTCTTTGGCACAGTCCCATCACTTCTTGGTGGTTCTCTGTAAACAAAACAGAGCCAGTTGCAAACTACTGACATTACTGTGACTATGGTGCAGCTCCTGATTCCATTGTTGACACTTTGGATTTACTCACTATACTACCCACTATGAGTCGTCATCCTGCCAATTAGAACTTTCTGGTAACCACCAAACCACCTTGTGTGGTGTCCAGGGCCAGAGTTGTCTTTACCTGCTGCTATGCTCACTCCACTGAAACTCAAACCACCTGATATCCAGGCGCTGCCCTCACTAAAAGACTATAAAACGACCTCTAATAGCCATGTTCTGCAATCAAAAATAAAAAGTAACCAATGCTGCTTAAGGGATCAAAAATTGAGACTACGTTTACTGCGGAAACTGAACTCTGTATCTTCACTACTTTCTACTTGCTGTTTAACTAACACATAACAGCACCTTTAGAAATATGATTTAATGATGATGAAATACCCCAATCACTCAGTTTATAATGTGTTAAGCATCCAATCTGTTCACTAGGTCATATATGTCGATTGTTCTGTGTATAACATTTCTGTTTAAAGCATAACTGCAGTTTAATCAATTAATTTAAAAGGACAAATCTAAATATAACTTCCTATTGAAGTGTGAGAAATAATCCCAAGACATTAAAAACGCCATCTATACTACTATTATAAAGAGAGAGCTGAAACCTTTGAGGCGGGTAAGCCCAAGAAGAACAGCACCAATCACAACACCCAATACAGCATTGTAAAGGGGAGTTGCAGCAGATGGACATAGGCTATACAGCTGCCCACCATATACATTACAAAGATCAAAGAACCTTAGGGGTAAAGTAGTCCCTTGTGGGCGTTGGCGTGGGCATGTCAAAGTACACTTCACATTATTCCTTTGTAGGTGTGCAGCGTTGTCAGAGGGGCTTGGCACAAATAAAAAGTTGGCGTGGGCGTGTCAAAGTACACTTCACATTAGTCCTTTGTGGGCGTGCAGCATTGTCAGAGGGGCGTGGACCAAATTTAAAAAAAAATGGCCGCGGAGTTCAGTAGCGCGGCTTTCACAAGCAATGTGCGCGACCATTCACGCTCCACCTTGGCGTTGTGCTCAGTTATCACACGACCGTCTCTAAACACCAAGGTGCGCCGCATTCACGCCCATTGACATTCAGGCGGCATTACTCATATATAGTGCAGCGCAACCTTTGTGGGCGTCAGCGTTGTCAGAGGGGGCTGGACAACATTTTTTTTAAAAAGGGGCGCGGCTTTCACAAGCAATGTGCGCGCACATTCACGTTCTGCTGACTTCTGACAAGGCCGTCTCCAAACACCAACGTGCGCCGCATTCACGGACCTTGCCATACTGCGTCGCAAATTGGAAACAAATACAAACCTTTACTCCTTTCTGGCCGTCATCTTTGTCAGAGGGGGCTGCACAAAAAAAAAAAAAAAAGGGGCGCACAAGCGCGCCATTCACTCAGCGCGCCATTCACGCTGCAACGGCTCGGCGGAGACTCAAGGTAAGCTGCGTACCACACGATAAAAGCCACTTAACGATTGAAATTTAGTCCGGGGCTCAGGCGGGGCCTCAAAGCACTCAAACTACCAGCGTGAATCACACACGCATTCATCCCCGGACAACGTCGGGACTGGCTGCTAGTATCGTAAAAAAAAGAAAAAGGTAATGCAGCCCTCAAGCTTAACGTAACTCTTATCTTTACATTTTATGTTAGATATGAGATCAACATGCTGTTGGACTGATGCCATAAATTGCAGATGGCCTTTTATTCTATGTTGGTGACAGTGGGAGAAGAAGATACCCGTGGAAGGCCTTCTGTCCAAGAAAAGAACACTTTTATTTTACAGCTCTAAAACTCTCTCTAGATTCACTTGCTTTTCCTTCATAGACTTCACTTATCAGAACCCTCACTTTCCGTAGAAGACCCATGAGGTGGCATCACTACCAGCCCCCTGCTCTTGCTATTTCCTCCTTGGCAATATACTATAAATAATAACTTAATTAATATACTTGGCAGTTAATACTCAGCTCTGTCGTTTTCTCTTCTGTAAATAGTGGGTGTAGACTTGCCCAACCCAATGTCGCTCAACTTACCACGCCCCTATGAATGAAGAGTTGGTCTATCCCTAAGGATGAAGAGATGGTAAACCTATGGCTATCAGTTACATACAGGTCTTAGAAGTGAGAATTTAACACAATAAGCCAACATACCAGCATCATTTAAATGTCATGGTCTGGAGAAATTTTATTTTTAAATGACAGAGGACAAGAACTATCCGGTTGTGCTCAAGTCCTCCTACCATGTGTAAGGCTGAATCATTTTGCCTTCATTACATTTTTCTGGGCTTGCTATATGCTTTACCCCCTTGCTTCAACTAGAGATGCACCAGGTTTTTTGGATTGCCCACTTGGTGGGTCATGGCTCTGTTAGGGTGAACCAAATATGTACCATGGTGGATAATAGTTCCTTGCAACTCACCAGGCTGTTTGTAGATGAATGTCTGGTGATTGCTGAATAGTATTGTTGGGACACAAACACTTTTATTACTATTTGCTGGAGAAGATTATCAATCCCATAGTCAAAAATCTATTCAGTCCCAATAATTGGGATCCTTCATCTCCAACTGAGTGAGTGTGGTGTGTTTATGCATGGACCAATACAGAAGATTTCCCCCTGGACTTGTTGTTAAAATCCAAACCTTCGCTATGTTGCTGCTTAAATATCAACCTAAGAACAATAGATATGACACCGATGTAAAAAAATAACCAAGTTTGCTCCACCCACAATATTTAGAATCTCATAGATATTTAATAAAATACACATAAAATACTAGTGACATTTGTTCATATAGTTTATCATCCATTGGACTAGAAAACCACTGTATGCAATCTTGCTTGAATACAGTGGTTTTCTATGTTATTTTTAGGCCAAATGTTTTTGATGATGCTTCTGGTCTAATGGATGATAAACTATATTAACACATGTCACTAGTATTTTATGTATTTTTGATTAAATATTTATGGGATTCCAAATATTGTGATTGGAGCATAATTGGTTATTTTCTTACATCGAAGTTATATCGGCTGTTCCAGGTTGCTAATTAAGCATCCACATAGTGAAAGTTGGGATTTTAACAAGAAGTTCAGGGGGAAACTTTTGCATTGGTTTGGCTAAACCCTATCCCCTGTGCCTGCATAAAAGGGCTTACTCTCTAAATTGTTGATGAGGTGTTTATGCATGAAGACACAGTGCTGTATATATGGTCTCGCCTATAAGAACATTTTGTATTTAGCAAGTGATAGTAATTTCCTGCATCATTGTTAAGACAAGTCTGGCTTTCCTGTCTTTGGAGCAGACCCTTGGGACTGCATCTTATGGGCCCTGTAGAAATTTTAACGGTGTCCAATTTTGGACTTCACTCCTAATCCAGGAGGATGTGCTCACTGCAACCTGCGTGGCTGCCTGAGCTACCTTGCACCAAGAACTGCCCATCAACTGCTCAATACACTTGCCATCCCACCAGTGCACACGGTTTGTCATATGTATGACTCAGAACATACTTAGGCTATCCTGTGTTAGGTTTAAACCAATAACTGATTAAACCCCACCGAAAGGGGAAAACATCATCATGCAAAAAAGAACTTTGTACTGTTTGTACCGTCATCAATGTAAACATATAAACACCTGCACAACCACAAGCTAAAATGCCTTTCAAAGAAAGCAAAGTGAGATAGAATGAGTCATGTGTATGTCTTTCTGGAGGGGCCAACACAAAGTAACTTTGTTATACAAGATAGCAGCAAGAAAGATTGGTCTACGATTATCCTGCTTGAGTTTTGTTGTTTAGCAGTGTTATGTAAATATTCTTTATTCTTCCTTTTGTTTCCTCCAGTTTCGTGTTCTTTGATTAACCCCTTTGGTGCTTAGGACGGCTCCCGGCCGTCCTACGTCATGCAGGTCATGTGCGGAGGACGGCCAGGGGCCGTCCAAACCCCGCCCACTCATTAATTATCCTGCACAGCGGGGAAATTATCGCATCGCGCAAGGGGTTAAATGTGCAGTGTTTAGAAGCAAGCTTTCGGCCTGATCTAATATTAAAAGCAGGTCAGCTGCCAAACACCCCAGGATTTAAACATTCAATGCAAGGTGTAGTGACAGGTACCTGTGAAAAGAGTGTCCTCCCCATGCACATGGGACAGAGGTGAAAACATGACCAAAGACTTTCCACATACCAACAAAATTCATATCTGCAAAGTGTCCTATTGTTATGTGTGATACCTTCAGCTATTCCTGGCTTTTTACCCAACTGCACTTCATCTATGGGGTGTTTGAGCCCATAATAAAATGTTAAGAACAACATTTCATGTCCCAGAATACAATGTGATGTCTGTTAAAAGATCCAGACTAACCTAAAGTGAGACATTTGCCATTGAGATACTTTGCAGTTTTGATGTCCACACAAAAGCAGTATCATGTTAATGTGAGTCAGGTAAGGAGTGCGGAAAAGCAGCGACAAGCATACTTAAGGTTTGAGGTGCCTTAGAATGCGGGCTGCAAATTAATTTGGTGTAATGAAAAATGTTGAAAGCTTCACAAGGTACTATGCTGGTGGATTCCCTGCCTAAACGCCGCGCTTCGCGCACTTGTTGGTGAAACCTCGGACCCAGCCTTCCTCTGACACCACGCCTCGCCGGACCCGCTCCGCGGGTCCCGCTTCGTGGTGTGAGGCTTCAGCTCACCTTTGGGGCAATTTCTGGGACTTTGACACCGGCAGGGCTGCGAGGGTAGAGCGGAGGACTCCAGTGTCCAGGAGTCTCCGCGCGCCCGTTTTCAGCTGGGCTCTTCTCCCTGCCGGCCACGCCCCCAACACTGGAAGACTTAACGGGCTGACAAGGGCCTCACAGGTGGATTCCCTGCCTAAACGCCGCGCTTCGCGCACTTGTTGGTGAAACCTCGGACCCAGCCTTCCTCTGACACCACGCCTCGCCGGACCCGCTCCGCGGGTCCCGCTTCGTGGTGTGAGGCTTCAGCTCACCTTTGGGGCAATTTCTGGGACTTTGACACCGGCAGGGCTGTGAGGGTAGAGCGGAGGACTCCAGTGTCCAGGAGTCTCCGCGCGCCCGTTTTCAGCTGGGCTCCTCTCCCTGCCGGCCACGCCCCCAACACTGGAAGACTTAACGGGCTGACAAGGGCCTCACAGGTGGATTCCCTGCCTAAACGCCGCGCTTCGCGCACTTGTTGGTGAAACCTCGGACCCAGCCTTCCTCTGACACCACGCCTCGCCGGACCCGCTCCGCGGGTCCCGCTTCGTGGTGTGAGGCTTCAGCTCACCTTTGGGGCAATTTCTGGGACTTTGACACCGGCAGGGCTGCGAGGGTAGAGCGGAGGACTCCAGTTTCCAGGAGTCTCCGCGCGCCCGTTTTCAGCTGGGCTCCTCTCCCTGCCGTCCACGCCCCCAACACTGGAAGACTTAACGGGCTGACAAGGGCCTCACAGGTGGATTCCCTGCCTAAACGCCGCGCTTCGCGCACTTGTTGGTGAAACCTCGGACCCAGCCTTCCTCTGACACCACGCCTCGCCGGACCCGCTCCGCAGGTCCCGCTTCGTGGTGTGAGGCTTCAGCTCACCTTTGGGGCAATTTCTGGGACTTTGACACCGGCAGGGCTGCGAGGGTAGAGCGGAGGACTCCAGTGTCCAGGAGTCTCCGCGCGCCCGTTTTCAGCTGGGCTCCTCTCCCTGCCGGCCACGCCCCCAACACTGGAAGACTTAACGGGCTGACAAGGGCCTCACAGGTGGATTCCCTGCCTAAACGCCGCGCTTCGCGCACTTGTTGGTGAAACCTCGGACCCAGCCTTCCTCTGACACCACGCCTCGCCGGACCCGCTCCGCGGGTCCCGCTTCGTGGTGTGAGGCTTCAGCTCACCTTTGGGGCAATTTCTGGGACTTTGACACCGGCAGGGCTGCGAGGGTAGAGCGGAGGACTCCAGTGTCCAGGAGTCTCCGCGCGCCCGTTTTCAGCTGGGCTCCTCTCCCTGCCGGCCACGCCCCCAACACTGGAAGACTTAACGGGCTGACAAGGGCCTCACAGGTGGATTCCCTGCCTAAACGCCGCGCTTCGCGCACTTGTTGGTGAAACCTCGGACCCAGCCTTCCTCTGACACCACGCCTCGCCGGACCCGCTCCGCGGGTCCCGCTTCGTGGTGTGAGGCTTCAGCTCACCTTTGGGGCAATTTCTGGGACTTTGACACCGGCAGGGCTGCGAGGGTAGAGCGGAGGACTCCAGTGTCCAGGAGTCTCCGCGCGCCCGTTTTCAGCTGGGCTCCTCTCCCTGCCGGCCACGCCCCCAACACTGGAAGACTTAACGGGCTGACAAGGGCCTCACAGGTGGATTCCCTGCCTAAACGCCGCGCTTCGCGCACTTGTTGGTGAAACCTCGGACCCAGCCTTCCTCTGACACCACGCCTCGCCGGACCCGCTCCGCGGGTCCTGCTTCGTGGTGTGAGGCTTCAGCTCACCTTTGGGGCAATTTCTGGGACTTTGACACCGGCAGGGCTGCGAGGGTAGAGCGGAGGACTCCAGTGTCCAGGAGTCTCCGCGCGCCCGTTTTCAGCTGGGCTCCTCTCCCTGCCGGCCACGCCCCCAACACTGGAAGACTTAACGGGCTGACAAGGGCCTCACAGGTGGATTCCCTGCCTAAACGCCGCGCTTCGCGCACTTGTTGGTGAAACCTCGGACCCAGCCTTCCTCTGACACCACGCCTCGCCGGACCCGCTCCGCGGGTCCCGCTTCGTGGTGTGAGGCTTCAGCTCACCTTTGGGGCAATTTCTGGGACTTTGACACCGGCAGGGCTGCGAGGGTAGAGCGGAGGACTCCAGTGTCCAGGAGTCTCCGCGCGCCCGTTTTCAGCTGGGCTCCTCTCCCTGCCGGCAACGCCCCCTCGGTGTAACATTTAAAAGGAGGCACTTGACCCGCTGCGCGGGAGCGCGCGGGAGCGCCGGGAGAAGCCCGGGACAAGGGCGGGACCGTCTGTGGCCGTCCGGGGCCGAAGGAGGCCGGGCTGGGCCCACTCCCTGAAATTTCGTAAAAACTTTGAATCTGGTTATGCCTTCGCCACCCCCGTGCGAAACCCCACTAAGGGAGGGGGCTTCTAGTACTGGGACGTTGGATAATTATTTTAAACCCTCCAAGGGAGAGGTGGCCAAAGAGACCTCATTAGAGAAACGTAGGGCGGAGCGCAGGCGCTCCATTGAATCTATGAAAAATAGATCTTTGACAGATATTGTCCCCTATCCAATTTCCCAAGACGAAGCTATGCTCCTTGATACCCCTAACCCACTGACCCTTGAGGACTTTCCTCTTTTATTAAGGGAAATCCCCTGTCCCCCAGGAGCAGCGTCTGGAACCCAACCGGTCCTAGTAGCTGATACTCAATTTGCTACCCCAGTCAGCCTTTTAGATCAACTCTCTCCTCCGCAAATGGTTAAGAAGAAGTTAAAAATGACTGTTGCTGTTGAGGTGCATAGGCCTCCGCCCAGCAAACGAAGTAGGAAAACATTAGGGGGTGGGGGAAAACCTAAGCTGTCTCACCTCGATTTTGGCAAGAAACATACCAACCCACTCTTGCCAGGGAAGGTGGGTGAGAAAGTCCCCACTGTCTTATTTACAAAGGCTCCACGCCCTACTTTAGAGGCTACCGACATGAACCTAGAGGCCAATCCTTCAGCTAAAAATCCCCCACCTTTATCTTTAGAGAGTGTTGAAATCCTCTTCCGCTCTATCCTGCAGCCCATTAGTGCTAGCTTAGAAAAAGTGGAGAGGAGGCTCACTTCACTAGAAGCATCCCTTACTACTTTGAACACCATAGTAAGTAAGCAAGTGGGACCTCAACTCCCGGCAGGGGATCATTTGGAAGCAGGAGTTTTAAACTCAGCTAACAAAGTCTTACCTCAGGGTGTGCCTTCTGCCCCCCCCTTGCAGCCACTTATGGCTATCAAATTCCAGGCGCAGCACAATAACCAAGCTAATGGGCCACCGCAAGCATTAGACCATATTCCCCAAAGACCGCAGATAGAGCGTAAGGAAAGAGGCCAGGAATCTGGCAAAGGTACCACACGCTCCCCGGTTGGGCCGTCCCCAAGACCTAGGAGACCAGATCTCCCGCCGGAAGCCAATAGTCTTACAGTGGTCCTAGCAGGTGCCCCCCACTTACGATCAGGGGAAAAAGAAGATTACTTATCCCTCAAAAAAAAGGTTATCAAATGGCTCAATTGGAACCGACCATTACCACCCTATTTAAATAATGAGATTATTATGGTGAGAAGGGTCCCGTGGCTAGGGAAGACCAGGAAATCAATAACAGGGGACTGCGTCCTGGTAACCTTCAAAGATCAGGGTACGGTGCTGCATATTTGTGAAGGCGCCAATAGATCCTTGGACTCTACTATCCAGACCCTGCCAGTTTCTTTTTTCTTCCCCCCTATTCGTATGCATAGGGATCAACTGTATGAGGATTGGACAAGGGTGGATCATAGACGCAGTCGCAAGGACCATAGACAACACCAGTACTCCCAAGTGCCAGAGACACCGTATTCTCATTTCAATCGTTTCAATTGTTTGAGTGCCCTGGATGGGGTTGATTGACTTATTGCTCATAAGCCAGATACCGGGGATAAGGGGGCTGGAAGACCACAGACACCCTCTATTGTAACAACTGGTATAGTTATTGGCGTGTCGGATAATCAAGGGGTTCCCGAAAGTGCCATCTGTAGCCCTTGCCACCGACCTGTGGTTGATGAGGATATATCGGAGGGAAGTGCACGGGACTCTCTGGTACTGGCCAACGGCCTGCTCAGCCAGTCTGAGCCATCTTCTTCTATTGCTGTCCCTGTCCCACTCCCCCAGATGGAAGGGGTACTCGGATTTCATCCCCTCAATCCCTGTGGTCTACCCACTGTGGCGCCTGACCATTTGAAGCTAATTTGTTGGAACATTGCGGGTCTGGCCAACAAACTGGGGGAGCCAGACTGGGAAAATTACATTAAAATGGGGGACATTTGTATGTTCCAGGAAACTTGGGCACGAGAGGATTATGGTCACCAAGGCTTTGCATCATTTTATATTCCAGCGCAGTGGGAAGGTAAAGGTCGCCCGTCTGGCGGGCTCACGACCTGGGTGGCTTCTCATCTGGGCTGTGTGGCCACCCGTCTACCATTTAATTCGAAAGACATACTTGTGGTCTCATTACTCTGGCCAAATAATGTTAAACTTGTGTTGGTTAACCTGTATTCCAGGCCGATGGGAAGGGCAAAGGAATCACCAACCATTGATGAACTTTCGAGCCTTTTATCTGAACTGTCGAATGATTCATACTATGTGGTGGGTGGGGATTTTAACTCTCACTTTGAGCCATTACCCGGCCTTTTGGAAGGGCTTACAGTGGAAGAAGACGCAAGGTGGTCAGTTCCCGCGGTGGAAGCACCGCCTGCGAAAGCTTGGTCCCCTCTAGCGTTACAAATTACTGCTCTTACCCTAAGGTTCGGAATTAGAGCCTGTAATGGGCGGATGGAATCCGATATTCCAAGCAAAACTACCTACAATAGACGGGGGAGAGAGTCTCGGTTGGACTATGTTATGGTCCAATTAACGAGGTGGGCTACAATCCGGGACTTTAGGGTGATGGAAAGGAGCGAGAGCGATCACAATCCCCTGGAGCTTGATTTGGTGCACCCAGGCCCCATAGTTTCGGGGACTGTAGTGGAAGGGAATAAACCCGCGCTCCTCCTAGATAATAGCAGGAGAAGAATTAGGTGGGAAAATATGGTTGCAACCAAGGACAAACTTCCTATGCTGTATGCTGAGATTGTCCCCATTTTGGAAGCTGTGGGGAGTGAAGACATGAGGGATAATAATAATATAGACTCCCAGACCAGAGTATTTAAAGCCCATGAGGATCTCACAAAAATTGCGGCACTACATTTTACTAGTAGCGCACGTAAGACCAGAGAGAGGCCCCGAGGTAAAGCACGCTGGTATAATCAAACTTGTAGACGGGCTAAATCAGAATTGCTCAAAGTAGTAAAGGAGGGGGTGGGAGGAGAACGCCTGAAACATAGCAGGCAAGTCTATAAAAGACTTCTGGATCAGGCTAAAATAGAATGGGAAGAAAATCAGTGGGAAGAACTCACAAAGGCCCTAGCACTCCAAAACCAACGGTTGTTGTGGAGGATAGTGAATGGGGGTCAGGAAATCTACAATCGGCACTGGAGCCAAATATAGCACCTGGGGTTTGGAAGGGCCATTTCCAATCGCTCTATAGCTCTGAACCAGGTGAAGTCCCAGAATCTATCGAGGTGGAGGGGCCGGGCCACCAAGGGGAGGCAGTAACGTTGGGGGAGGTCACTGCCGCTATCTCGGGCCTGGCTTCTGCAAAGGCGCCAGGTCTGGATAGCTTACCGGGGGACCTGTTTAAACAGGAGCCCATTGTCTGGGCACCCTATCTTACGGCTCTTTTTAACAGTGTTCTCGGTGGGATGGAAATCCCTGGTACTTGGCTGGGGGCAGAGGTGGTCCCTATCTTTAAAAAGGGCTCCCCTCTTCTCCCAGCCAACTACAGGCCAATCAGCCTGATTGCTGTACCGCAGAAGCTGTTCGGCAGGGTCTTGCTGAATAGGCTCCAGGACTGGATAGAGGAGGTGGATGCCCTTAGTCCCTATCAGGCGGGGTTTAGGAAGGGGGTATCCACAGTGGACCAGGTTTTTAGACTAAATCTGATATACTGGAAGACAGCAAAGTTCGACGGCGGCAGTTTGTACACAATTTTTGTGGACTTACGGGCCGCTTTCGACCTGGTCCCCAGGGGGAAATTATGGAGCGTCCTGGCTGAGATGGGCGTCCCCCCGGACATCCTGTCAATCTTACAGAGGCTGCATCATGGGAATTATGCCCGAGTGAGGTGCGGGAGGTCTGGGGAGCTTACTGACAGGTTCCCCGTTGGCCGAGGGGTAAGACAGGGCTGTGTGCTGGCGCCGACCCTGTTTTGCCTCTTCGTCAACGGGGTAATCGCCCATCTCAACGCCACTGATCATACCGACACCCCTAAACTAAACGGCCGCAGGGTGCCCGCAATCATGTTTGCGGATGACACCCTGCTGCTTTCAAAAACCCCTATGGGTATCCAAAGGATACTTGACTCCTTTTACGCATTCTGCCTGGATAGAGGGTTAGAAATTAACGCCACTAAAACCAAATATATGGTTTTAAACCCGAGTCACAAATTGCGCCAGAGTCCGTTACTGGGAACCGCGCGGCTCGAGAGAGTGGCCACCTTCGAATACCTGGGTGTAACCCTCAATGAAACTATGACTTGGGGATCCCACCAGAGCAGGGCAAATCTCAAACTCGTGCAAACTACTGGGGGTATTGCACGAATTATGACCGGCTCGACGTACCGGCCGTTGGGCGCCTTAGTTCAGATATATAAGGCCCAGGCGAGGGGAGCAATTATGTATGGGGCTGAACTGTGGGGGCACATGCCTTGTCATAGCCTTTCTGTAACAGAAAACAAGTTTATAAGAAGGGTGGCTGCTCTCCCCCCGAGCACTCCGCTTCTTCCATTGAGGCTTGATTTAGGATTACGACCACTAGCGGATGAGATAGGCCTGAGACCCATAGCCTTCTGGCGCAGGCTATGGAGTAGCAAAGATCTTACGGATTACCGGGCAGAATTGGTCGAAATACTGAAACACCCCAAGGTGCTTAGTGTCCCCTGGGTTAAAAATATCCAAGCCATCTGCATGGATTTGGGGCTTCCTGATTTATGGACAGACCCGGCCACGGCAGCACTCAATATTTCTAAGAAGTCTCTGTCGAATTTATACCACGAACATAAATTGGCAGGGGCCATAGCTGCCCAGCCAGATGGGTCTTTGTCAGCCGTGTTCCTGCAAAGCAAGGATACTTATAAGTTTGAAAAGGTTCTGGACCCTATTTTTCCCTTACTGGCAAGAAGACTGTATCTCCAGTGGCGGTATGGCACACTGCCCCTCCGGTCTTTTACTAGTCGATGGTCGATGGCTGCCCCCAGCAAGTATTGCCCTGTGTGTGAGGATAGGGAGGAGAACGACCTGCATGTGGTCTTTTTTTGCCCAGCCTATAGGGCAGCTAGAAAGTATTGGCTGCTTCCGTTGATAAGGAACATGGGTGGCAGGGAATACGCACCAATGTACAGGGTTTTAAAAACTGATGTTACTGGCCCAACTGTTTTTGCACTTTCTAAGTTTTTTACCAATGTGTGGTTTACACGAAACCGTCTTTTAAAGAATGTTGGGTAGTGACTGAACTTTTTTAAATTCACTATAAAGTTGTTTATCCCTGTACTGAACCCTGTTACGTATTCATATTTTAAATGTAATGATGTGTGAATATGTGTTTTTCCTTCTTTGTATTGTGTATCTTTTATGACCAAATGGTCGAAATAAAGATTGGAAATTGAATTGACTATGCTGTTGGAAGGGTTGACCAACCCTACAATGTCATAATAATCATGAAGGAGTAAGTGAATTACCTGCAACTGTGTTCAGGAATTTGTTTATTGAAACATTTGAATATAGCATTCTTACTTGTTTAATCCATTATTACTCTTGTAAATCAGAAAGAGCCTTGTTAGAGTGAGTGTGATAAGATGTGAGAAAGGCCAATGAGATGTGAGTGTGACAGTGCAATACATAGACTTTCCATGCTTAACAGAGTCTAAGAATGCCAATAGACACCCTGACAATTAGAAGACACTACATACCCTGTATTACTTCTCATTTAAATTAAATAAGTGCTTTATAATAATCAATGAAAAAACCCCACGTTTTGTAAACATTGGAAAACACTCAAGTTGTGTCTGTTTTGTGGGTTAGGCTGCTGAATAAACAGTGACAAGCACTTATTTAAAAAAGTTTGGAAAACACTTAAAACACCACTGAAATACACAAAAAATAAACACTAAAAACAGGACACCCTAAACATACTTTATGTTCTCCTACATTTCAACTTGAAACTCTGCAGTACCACTTGACAGGAGGTTGACTTGCCAGATCCTGTGCTCTGGGGGATGTTTATATGCACTACCTTCAGGGAACAAACTAAGGCTAAGATGATTGAGACTTGCCTGGAGGACTTGCAGGGCCGGACCGGGAATCGAAACCGGCCCTGGCAAACGGCTCAGCGGCTGTGCGGCCGAGCTCTTTTCTAGGGCCGAGTCCTGATGATTTTGTTACAGGGGGCAGATGTTGCTGGTCCCGGCTAACAAACACGCCCCCCAGGGGCCCAAAACCGGCCCGACCCTGGCGGCCCACTGGGGAAACGCCCGGTGCCCACTGCGGCCAGTTCGGCCCTGAGGACTTGGCTAGGTTCTAAGAGGAGCTGCAGCCCGAGTGACTCGGCCTGAATCTGGAGCATCTCTAGGACATTTCAATTACAAGATGGCTGTCAACATATCGGAGATATAGAAGAGATGCTGCCATTTCCGCTGGCACTAAGCATCTGAGCCTATCACACGAGCATATCCCCAAGAAGGCCAGCAAATTCCTCCTCATTTTGTGGGAGCCTGTATCATCCCCTCATGGACCTAAGAAGAACTTTAAGTTCTTCTCCTTTCCTTTATCCTGAGACATCTTTGTTGTGTTTTGTTGCTCGAGGCTAAGCATCAATATTTGTGAATCCTCGGAACTACTATCCTCTGGCTTTATAAATAAAGGGGGTTTGTATGCATATTAACCCTAAACCATAAGTGCCCGGTTGCCCAGTGTGGGTTTAAACCAACTCTGTGGATATCAAAGCACACGGGGCACTTTGCTGCACTTTTTTTTACTGGGTTTTAATTGGTACATTTGAGAGTTGTCCCCAGGGTTACTCAAAGCGGAGCACTGGACTGCTAAGATATGCATACACAGCATAAAGTTTCCCTGCAGGCATTTCGCCCCTGGCACCATCATTACCTAAGTCATAGATCAAGGCTTGGAGCCATATATGATTACCAGAATGTACTTGCACCTCTAGTTTACAGTGTTGCATATTGTTACTGATATTCATTTTTGCGAGTTATATCTCTTAGTAGACATTTATGGCTTAACAAATATTTCAAGTTGCATAATACTTTTAATACTTTTTACCCACTTGAGCAAACCCAAAGCAACAAAATAGGTTTGTTGGGGCAGCTCCCTGAATACCCACCGCAGCTGGACACTTCCTCAAAGAGATACACCAATTTTTTCTGCGGTGACAATGGTTCTTGGTTTGGTTGGCCAGCCTAGTTCACGACCTAAATGCAATAGGTGATGGAGAATAAAAGATGCAGCTGAACACAATTCAAAACAGTTAAAGAGAAAAACACCATCAGTCCCAAAAGAAGGGAAATAGTATAAAGACTAAGAATACTCACTAGATACAACTTTTAAAATGAATCAGCAGCGCCCATAGCTACCTAAAGCATATACAACTGGCCAGTGGAAAAGTATCTAAGTATACATTGTATTATAGACACACATTGCTTTTAACTTCGTTTAGAACTGGGCATTATTTGGAAATCCAGCAAAACTTAACTGCTTTCACACCTGCCTCCCTCTCAGTTTCTGCCTCATTTTGTAGTGAGGAAACTGTTTCCAGTCCGATGACGGCGCTTTCACCTGCTTCGTTGACACAGAAAGTGGTCACCTCTCCTATATCCTCCTCTTGCTTTCCATATCCACCCGACCTTAGATTTGTTGGTAAGGCAGCAAGGGCGTATGTTTGGGGGACACAGATATTTTAATGTGTTCGAGAAGCATTTATCAGAAGCATTCATTCAGTCCACCTTCTTCTGACTGGGTGGTGGAGAGAGAAGGCTTCATGAAACAGGTGAGCACGAACGTAGGCTGAGAGGACAGAGGGAGCTGCCAATCACAAAGAGGGGCGTAAATAGGACTTGGAAGGCGAAAATGGCAAAGAGATTGAGAAACTGGGAAAGGCAGACCTAGGCGAATGGAGATGGAATGGAATGGAACGCTGGCAAGGAGGGATGATCAGATGTTTGGAGAGCGAGAAAGTGAAAGGGACTATAGGGGACATTTGCGCCAGTGTAAGGTGTCCATTGTACTACACAATTCTAAAATTAAAACTGAAGGGAGAATCGAGTGGATCCTGCAGGACAATGGCACAGACTAGATTAGCTACGGCTATTCCAGATCAGGCAGCAGGTTAATTGTCTCAATTGTCTCAAGTGGCGGCTCCTCAGCTAAGGCAGAGGAGTGTTGCCCTACTGCTCTTAGAGCAGTGAAAAATGGAAAAATAAAATGCTAATACCATTAGGTTGAGGGCGAGGTGGTGCTGGTGGCTCAGGGTAGGAGGAGCGGTTTGGGCACACTTAAGTGCGCATGACTGCTCGGCCGGCCGTCTTGGCCGGGCCAAACATTCATGCAAACTTTGCACCTTCCCCTCCAGGCTGTACTGCACAGCCTGGTGAGGAATATGCCCTGTCCCCATCTGAGCACTCATCCACGGCGCTCAGACCAATCACAACGCTGCATAGCAGCATTGTGATTGACCCAGGGAGCCTGTATGCCTGAGTGCTTCCTGCAGCTTCTTCTAAACTGGGGTCAGGAAAAGAAGCGAAGCGGAGATGGAGGAGAGGCGGCGGAAAGGGTAAGTGCCTTTAGATTTATATTTTACAAATCCATCCCCCGTCCCCATAGAGGTGGACAAGACATAATTCAAGGTCTATGGGTGGGAGACCAACTAAATCACAGGTTTGAGAGACAAATAGTGCACACAAACACGTGAGAGATGTAGAAATCACCAGCTCATGGACAAGACATAAAGATCATGTGCAAATGTGAAAGAGCCAGACAGATGTGAAGCTTAGATGTGAGAAATCAAAAGATCAAAGTGACAGGTGTAAGAAAAATCAGAGGACCGGAGGAAAAGACAAAGTCATCACATGTACAGAGGAGAGTGTGTATGACAGCAAAAGGTCTTGTGTAAGCCAGATCGATCAGAGACTCAGAGATGAGACAGAGAAATGAGAGGCTCAGTCATAGGTAATGGAAGAACCACAGCACAGTGGTGAGGAACGAAAGATCAGAGTCACATGGGACAGCAACAGAGGGATCCAAGGCTCAGACATCAAAGGTGAATACATCATATACAAATATGTGACAGGTGGAGAGATGTAAATCAGAGCTGAGGCAAAGAAATCAGCAATGTAGGAGTAAGAATCGAAGAGTAATGGAGAAGTCATAGTGGCGAGCAGTAGCGGTCGGCATGGCTCCCGGATGGGGATGCGGGCGCGGAGGGTCGCACCAGGAGGGGATGTGACGCGGGTGGGTCATAATTTAAAAAACAATAATAAATCCTACATTTCCGCCGGGTCCTGTGTCTTCTCTGCTCCTGCTCTCCTGCCTCTGACTGCAACAGGAAGCAGGCAGCCAGGCTCCCTCCCCTAGGCTAATCACGACGCTGCATGCAGTGTTGTGATTGGTCTGGACCGCCTTGCTAGAGGAGTGGGCATACTCTCTATGCAGGCTGAAATGCAGCCTGCACGGAGAAAGGCAAAGTGCGCATGACTGGTTTGGGCGGCCCTCCACTGCCCTGCTCAGCCCCGCACACTCGCACACCCGCAAAGCAAACATAAAATGGTAATAACTAAAAGTTATTACCATTTTATGTTCTGGCTTCTCCCACTGAGAGAAAGCAGTGAGGCGACACTCCTTCGCCATAGCGGAGGAGCCGCCCCTGATGGTGAGTAATGGAAAAACCACATGTTTGTGAAATGGAATGATCAGAAGCTCAGTAGCGTGAGCTGGCAAAGTCACTGGTACGGACTTGAGAAATAAACACAGAGATACATAGGGAAGAGAATGACAAATCAAATGCACAGACTTGAGGGACGGAGATATCAGAGATAAATTAACGAGAAATTAAGTCAGAGGAATGGGACTGACAAAAAGTTCCCAGCTCATGCATGAATGTAATAGAGATTCGAGGAAGGGTGTGTTAGGAGAAATCAAAAGCTTAGGGATGAGTTCCAGAAGGCTGGAACAACGAGTTAAAGATTATTTGAGGCTACTGAATAAGGCCATGATGTATTTTGTTTTTTTGTAATTGCATAACTGTAGTTTGCAAAATCACAGGGCTTGTGACTGCTAGGAACATTTCCACAATGTACATAGGTTTTGTGGTAGTTTGAAAAGTGTTTTTATGGGTTTCTGTGATTCATACAAATGCTTTTGCCCACCTTTTTGAATGCTAAGTGGAAGGTGCCATAAAAGCGGCATCCTTATTGCGAGTCTCAGTAGAATGTATCAATAGTTTGTGGCCACAATTGTGGTTGCGGACTATTGCTCAGTTACCAGCGTCCAATTTTGGATAGTAACTGATTTGCACAGAGGATTGTATCCCAGGGGGACATCCTCCTTGAAAAACATGTTGGCAGCCTCGGGGAGCAGATCAGTGGATGCTTCCCCTGATTCTTCCCACCTTGTCAACATTTTTGTTATTAGGAAGTCCCTGCCCCTTTTTGAGAAATGGTCTGCTTTTGAAAACAAGCATTGCCAATTCTTTTTACAGATACAGAACACCATCTGCAAAAAAGGCCGGCTTAATTATGTAAATGCGGTTATGCGTCATCACGCATGCAAACATATGCGCCTTGATACTACAGCTCCCCGTTGTGATAACGCATCAGTGTGAATGCCTCACCAAATACGTGTGTATAGATATCATGACACAGAGAACATTTTGATTTATTTTCCCATTGCAGACGGGGGGATATCTATCTTGGAGTGTTAAAATAAAAAAAAGAAAGAAAAATGTGGCACACAAAAGCTCATCTACAGAAAGGAGCAGCCAGGAAGCAAAACAGCTGCTGGGAGAAGCAAGAGCAATTTAGTAATTGAGACACAGAGCACAGGGGCAACAACTAAAGGATACAGAGGAGCAGCTTCACTGAGCAGGGACAGGTGGGGAGCAACAGAAGGGCTTTTATTAAAAACAAATCAAGCCAGATGAGGAGGGTTGAGGAAAGCAATGGGTGATTGATGGGAGATTTCCTGGGACTAGGCGGTGACCAAGAAAGCAGCACACAGAGGTGGTGTGAGCACGAAAACACATACATGCCCATGAACTGATGAAAGCAAAAAAACGTAGTTTCCTGAATCTGAGCAGTGGGACGATACAAGTCATTCAATTAAAAAGATGGTAAAGAAGCTATTTTCCAGAGACGGGACAAACAGAAGAAGAGGAAAGAAATCCATTGAATAAGTAGCAAGCAAATGAGGTTGGCAAAAAAAGCTAACTGTTAGACTTGTTTTGCATTCTCCCTTCCTGTTTTGCTGAATTTGTTTTTATTGTCTTAAGAATTTGTGCACTTTGCCACTGCTAACCAGTGCTAAAGTGCTTGTGCTAACTCCCTAAAACATGGTAACATTGACTTACACTTGATTGGAAAATTAATTGCACTCATAATCCCCTAGTAAAGTGGGCCAGTAAATAAAAAGCTACTACTGGGCCTGCAGCACTTAATATGCCACCCACTTAAGTAGCCCTTTAAAACATGCCATTGCAGCCTGTGTGCAGTTTAAAACTACCAATTCAACCAGGCAAAATAAACCTTTTGCCAAGCCTAAACTCCTTATTTACTACATGTAAGCCACCCCTTGGGTAGGCCCTAAGCAACCCATCAAGATGCACTTTTAAGTTTTAAATCTACTTGTATTGGAACACTCACTAATTTTCTTTTCACTACTACCAGGCCTACCTTTCCCATATGATAACATTGGGCTGCCTTCTTACATTTAATACGTGATAACTTTTGTTAGGGAGTAGGTAGAACTATCATGTTTGGTGTCTAAAGAATTTTAATTAAAAACACCCCTTTAATGGCAAAGTCTAATTTTAAGTCACAATTCTGAAGATGCCACTTTTAGCTACTGGCAGTTCAGGCTGGTCTGTCCCCATTGGGCACAGGGTCAAGACTGATTTGCATATGGCTGGATTCAAACTGGAATGGCATTGTGAGCAAAAAAAACTATGGATTTAGGTCAAGATCTCTGTACTTGGGTACATGTATGAGATTGATCTGCATTCTGTTCATCAATTGTTGTTTTTCCATTTGTCACCCCGAGTGGGACAGGTATGCCCAGACATGGGTCCTGTGCTCTCCATGCCACTGGCGTCAAGCTATCCTGGCTGTTGAGGAGTGAAACCCCGAAACCGGTCCTAGGATGCTTGTTTCCAGTCCAGGGAGGATTTGGCCTGGCAGTTTGGGCTGGACTGTTCCCATTGGGCACGGGGTCAAGACTGATTTGCATATGGCTTGGTTCAAACTGGAATGGCATAGTGAGCAAACGAACAATGGATTTAGGCCCAGATCTCTGTACTGGGGTGAATGGTATGAGATTGTTCTGCATTCTGTCCATCAATTGTTGTTTTTACTTTTAGCTACTTGGCATTTTCTTGTCCCAACCATTTGGTTTTTGCAGCCTGGTCCTGAGTCACTTGACTGGGTGTAGTTGGCAGTTGGCCTTTGTGAATTCCTCCCAGAGAGTAACACAATCGGGGGACTGGATGTTGGCGGGATGGTGGGATGGGCCATTCTGTCACGATGGGAGGGGCAGAGTTGTGTACAGACAAACTTGCACTTCGAAGACACAAACAAAGAACTTCACACTAGCCTTTTGTGCTACCAGACTAGGGCAGGGAGGTAAGAAATTCTAACTCCATCTGTGGGGGGTGAAACTCTAGAAGGTTCATCCACTTCAAAGCCGGCACCAGGTATTAAGTTAGGATCCTCAGACCGTTCATGTTTGGACATGCAGAGGGCTCTCTGAGAACAGCCCTGCTTCCTGTTGTCTGCTGTGTACTTCAGAGGACTGCCCTGCTGCACCAAGAGGACTACTCTCCTGCTCCGAGAGACTCCCATGCTGCCTGAAGCCTGCCCTATGCCCTCAGAGGATTTCCATGCTGCTTGAGACATGCTTTTCTGCTTGAACCCAGGACTACCAGAGTGCCTTCAAGGGCTAGCTGGCTTGCCTCCTAATCAAAGCCTCAGAGACGGAAGAGGCCCCAGTCATCTTGAACCTACACCAGCCTGAGTGAGTGGTGGCCCGTATTAGTGGTGTCCCTCCAGTCCTGGACCCTTGGAAGCGGTGCTAAAGGTACTCAGAACTTAGAGCATTTTGTGCCAAACAGTGCTTCGAGAACCAAAATGAGATCGGGACATACCTGCCTGCCAACCTACCGAAGGTGCACATGAATCGGCCTGACTTCACTGTAGCTTCAGCTACGTTCTTCTCTGCAGCAGCAAATACTGTTCTGCATTTCCTCACAGAACAGTTATCTGGCCTCATGGAGCCCTCGTCAGCTACAGCTTGCAACTTCATCCCGCTGGAGAATTTTGACTACCAGAAAACAGTCCGAATGTAAAAACCTTCACCGCAACTATATCCAGTGGCTTCCCAATGGCGACGTTTCCTTCTTAGATACCGCTGCCATGCCTTGCTGAACATTACCTTCTCAGACATTTTTTTTCAAAAATTCTTCCAATTTCGAAGGCAGGCAGAGACCGGGCTCCATTGCGGTTGGTCATACCTTTTGACTTTGCCCACGTGTTGTGTGAGTAGTTATCCACAGTTTGTGCTTTGATCCTTTACGTGCTAATTTTCACTTTTACCTTTAAAAATTAAAATTTTTGGTTCAACTGATTGGAGTAGCGCTATTTTGGTGTTAAATAAGTTATTAACATTTACTCTGTTTCTACATTGGAATGATATTTTCTTGTGTTGTGTTTTGACTCTATTACTGTTTCATTGCCTCTCAGTTAAGCATGGCTGCTACCAGGAGGTTAAGCACAGGTTAATTTAGAGACTTTTTGTGGTTCACCCTGACAAGGATGTGGCTGTTGTTTTGGTAAAGAAGGGGACCCCCTACAATGAACAATGAAACTTGCTAACTGTAGGGAAATTACAATTAGGGTAAAGTTAACGGCTAAATGCAAGTTAAATAATCATATGAAGCATATCAGGCCATACATTTGTATATCTTATTCAGCAAGAAACACAGTAAGATACATTTAAAAAGGCATATACATATGACAGAGACCATTTATGTATTTTTTATATAACACATTTAAAAAAAATGTATTCGAGATATTTCATTGATGAAAATACTCTTATTTTTCAAGATTTTTTTTAGATATATCAAATATATAGTTTTGTGTACATTATTATTCTCAATACTGTGAGAAACATATACATAATTATATGCCTATAACAAGACAAATACATACAAGCATATATATGACAAAGATTATACGAAACAACACTATACATAAAGTTAAAATACACGAACAAGTGATAGGTTATCGAACAGTTCAAAGGCTGGCGGTAGATGAAAACTACGCATGTTTTGGCGTGTGTGCCTTCGTCAGAATCAACAATAAACAACGTATGAACATACATGCCTATAACTAGGCCTGAAACATAAGCTTATTGGTAATTAAGCGCAGATCATGCTTCTTGAATAAATCATCAGTGCCGGTGGTACTAGAGAAATACATGCAGAAATTTTATGTATATATATATATATATATATATGCAGAAAGTATTGATTTAGCATGGAATAAAAGTGGTATTAAAAACAGTTAATGCTCATCGAGTGATAAAGTCAATGCATGCTACCTTCACCAAAGCAGTTGAAGGAAAGACCTTATTGTCCCCAAGTGATAACCAATAAGATGTTGAAAGGGTATTAAAAAATGATAACTAGGCCACACATCACATACGTATAGGAGGGCTTATGTACAATATCTGCCTCCTCTCTTGTTATGGCCTATTTTGATTTCAGTATAGGCTACATGTGTGCCTGTGTGCCATGATGTCATGTATATCATTGTCATGTCATGTATATCATATGTACCTTCTATGGATGTAATCAGTAGTAATCTTTAGGTTTGGGAATGACAATTCTTACTTCTTAGAGTCCAAGACCAATAGCTTAGACCCTTGTTGTCTGCGTTGGTACTAATGTATTATGGAAGGAAAATAATTATGCCGTTTTTAAACTACTACACAGGTATATATGCCTTGACGTCTCCTGCCTTAACTACAATTATTATATTTTCATTTCATGTTTGATTTTATTTTTGAATTTAATATTCCAGTATTTTTTTTACTTTGAGAAAATTTAGTATGTTGAAAATAACTTGCTGGCCTTTATTCACAAAGTTTGTTAGGTAACTACATTCAAATTAGTAGCCCAAAATAAGGCAATATATCACTTATGAAGCACTATCCATGTCAAGTGGAATTTTAGACTTAGGAAGCACATTTACTTTTGTGGTGGATTTGCTGAAATTCGTAAAAGAGGGTAAACGGGCAGCATGCAGGCGTACATGAACAACCACAAACCTCTAAACTTGTGAGTATTTATATACCCATTACCCATTGATCTGCACTCTGGAAACACACACACATTCTCTACTGTCAAAGGCAAGAGTAACTGTGTCTCCAGAGGGGAAATGAAGAGGGAACCCCAAATTGACAGTGAGGTAAATGCTTTCCACTGGCATACAATTTATCGACTACTTTTGTGATTCATTCTAAATCTCAGCAACGTTTGAAAATTTGCTCTAAATGAAGGAGAAATCATGGGTGCAAAAGTTCAACTTTTCCAACATGCACTTTGTTAATTGGGGCAATAATAATTATTTGGAAAATTCTTGAAAATCAAGTCTTGTAATTCCAACCAGTCAAAAATTCCTACAATCGTTCGGGGTAATTATCCTGGGCAAAAAGATCAGAATAATGTTACAGTCAAAGATGCACATTTACTAATAAATCAAGCAACTTGTGCACTGCATTGCGTGAAAGGGAGACAGCAAAAATGATCCATATTTACAGAGATATGGAACATTTCCACTCTCTCCTTGCGCGAACCCACTGTGTGCTGCATAACACCAACCAGGGCCAGCCTGACCGTTTTTGGTATCAGGCATTTCCATGGGAGACTGGAAGGGTGGGGCTGGTTTTGTAGCGGTGGGGCAGGTTTTGTTATTTAGGGGGATGGATTTGCCGCCGTGCTGCAGTATCGACCCACAGTAACAAAAGCAGCAGTGCTTCAGACTTGAACCCCCTACCCCTGGGGGCTGGTCTGACAAAATTGCCAGGGCTGTTTTGGGTTCCCAGTCTGGCCGTGACACCAATGCAGGCACCCTTGCACTACTGGCAGGATTATTTTCGTGGAGGAAGGGATAACTTCCTGCTCAAATTCAATCCTTAGAGGAATATTCCTCTTTACATGTATGCCTACGCAAAATCATAGTACATCTGAGCCTTAATGTTCAGTCACTTTATTGTGACTATGTCAGCCAAAGGCAGACATCTCCGAGAGGTGTCCAACATTGACACATGTCTGTTTACCAAAATGTTCAGTGGCAATAATGCTATCAAGGAACTTAAACCTGATCAAGCTCGCACTGCAGACATGCTCTTCTTTTTGTATAGTGTTGTCTTTGGGTGGCATATAATGTTCAAATCCCCTACACACATTCCCTCTTACCGTTACACACAGACCCACATTGTTGATACTAATAGAGGCCATGGTGGGACATACAGTTGATCTTGTGGCGAGGCAATGTGGAAAGAGAGGTTTCCAAATTGACTGTAGCTATTCAGGGTGGCCTACCACTGGAGGATGGGATCTACAGGGTCTTTAAGCTGAAAGTTTAATTACATATTTACCATATCATTACAGTGCAAAGTTCATATGTTCAGTCAGTTAAATGTACCTTCCCTCAGTGATTATAGAGTACTTTTCATAAGTTTTGAAGAGCTAATGTTTTAATAGTAGGTGATTTTTTTTAATCTTGGTGGTAAACTCGGATAAATTATGGAATCACAGAGCCAGGACGTATGAGTTGGCACTAGGAGCAGTCTGAAAACTCCTTCATGCCACCCTGGGCGAGGAAGAAAAAGGTGCTTCAGATCCTGCAAACACAGGAGAGAAGTGTCGTTCAAAGTAACTCAGCCCTTGCCCGCGTTTTAACAAGGTCATGGACATGAAGACTGAACTTTTAAGATGCACATCAGATGGGTCAGATGATCTAGTCCTTTAACTTTCGGGTAATACGAGGACCGATTCAGAGGCTCGTTTTTGAAAAAATATACTCTTCTTTACATAAATAAGGAGCTTGTGTACCTCTGGTACATAATACACTCATTACATTTAATAAAACCACAATCCATTTTATTAACAAGCATTTGCAATGCAATCGGTCTCGCCTTTGGGGCCTTGTAGGTATTTAGCTATGCTGCACATTAGCCTGGGTGCTGAAACATCTACTGTTCTTTAACATGGAGGAAAAGTAAGCACCAAAGTGCGTGACACACAAGGTATGGGAACACATGGAGAAAAATATTGCCTTTCAGCGGGAAATTGTATAGTCCAAAGCTCTGGTTTTAATCAGGACCTTCGGTGGTCATATCACTGAAAATACAATATTAAAAAAAATATTATTGTCTCAGGGTGCTCGTGGAAATTTCGATGGACTGGAATTTATAGAATAGCAATCCTGGTATTTTACTGACCTCTACTGGTCGTTTTCTATCAAGACAGTTAAATAGAAGCGTTGAACAAAAAAAAGTCCCTAAGCGAAAGCAGAAAAGTCCTAGGGCTGATCTCCAGAGCCCACAAAGTGCATACACATATAAGTATATACTAATGTATACACACAAGATCACAAATGCTCGACCTAAAAATGAAGTGGATTCCTCACCCATACTGGATGGCATGTTTCTTCATATGGGTGCTCCTTCGTCAATTCTGAGCGTGTTAAGTGGGCTCATGCAGAGTATGAATCTGAAAGTGTATTAAAAATAGGGTTAATTACACAGTCTTATTAGGCCTAGACTATATTTTGCACAAGATAAAAAACTATAAAAAATGTGGTGAACAGTGGTTTTAGGACACCTTCCTTATCCCCACTGACCTGTTATACCAGATCCTGGGAGAAATCAAATATAGAAAGGAGTGGGGTGTTAAGGAATCCTACCTCAGAGCATTTAGCATTCGGCCTACAAACTACAGCCTACAAAATACCCTAATTTATCTGGGAATGCATGTATTGTTAACTAGACTAAACAGGTATTTATCACATTCAAAGTGGACAGACTTTAGTAAATGCCACTGCTTTAGGCATTAGAATATCAGATTCTATGCCAAGGGGTTCAGTGATTGAAGATTAGAGTTTACGTGTGTCAATGTGTGCTTCAATGTAGTGGTACTGGACTGTGTTGGGAACAGTGCACTGAGGAAACAAAACATGTCGAAATTGTAATGATTCAGTATTTGTGAGCATGATGTCGAAGGAGGCCTTCTGCTTAAAGCTATGATAGTTATTTGGGGTAAATCAGCAACAGCCATAGTACCTTGGTCACTGAGCAGCAAAGCAGCTGGCTAGTCAAAAAGTGTTCTGTAAATTTATGGAAGGTGGAGATTCCCCTATTATCATTCCTCTTCAAAGGGGTACATTTTGAAACCTATTAACCATGTATTTATAGGCACTTTGAGAATCTTCATTGGCTGAAACACATGAATGCCCAGATCTTTAGCCTGATTACACCCCAGTTCTGACCTGCAATGAAGCACTCAGGCCGATATCTATCCTCTCTGGCCCCTTTTGCTTCTCAGCAACAACCACACTGGTCCAATTAGTTAGACCTGGCTTACGCACTGTTGCTGGTTATCATGAGTTTATTTTACCACAAGAGAACACATGTTTCCTTAGCAAGTGTGTCGGAGGATCATTTTACAACTATTATGGTAGATCTTACAACATTGTACCCTGTCCTGCATCTATGCTGTCATCCTCCAAAGAGAGACAAAGGCCCACATGGCATAGTGCCTGTAATCTCTAAACCATGCATATTTTAAATGTTACTTCTTGGCAGCAGTCAAGATTCAATCAACCACTCAATCAGGGATTTGTAAAGTGCAGAAAATCATCCATGAGGGTCTCAGGGCACTGGAGTTGCTAGCTTCTTCTTAGGGATGTTTATATGAACAGCCAGGTCTTGAGTCCTTTCCTGAATTGCTGGAGTGATGAGGAGGTCCTGAGGTGTAGGGGAAAGTTTTTACAAGCTTTGGCTGTCAGGTGTGAGAAGGAGCGTCCTCCACTCTTGCCTTGGTGGAACTGGGGGGTATCTGTGAGGAAGAGGAAGGCCGACCATAGGTGCTTGATTAGTTGGTGGAAGGTCATGCATTTGTTGATGAATACAGGTCCTTCGCTGTGCAGGGCTTTGTATGAGTGGGTCAACATCTTGAACTGGCATCTCTTTTGGATCGGGAGACAGTGTAGCTTCTTGAGGTGGAGAGGTGCTGTTCCCAAAGATAAGGTCATCCGTCTTGTCTGTGTTGAACTTGAGACAGTTGTTCCTCTTCCAGTCCACATCGTTCTTCATACATCTGTGGAAGTAGGCGCTGGAGGTGGAGGGGGTCTTCTGACAGCTACAGTATGGATGTACCATGTTACTCCGCATACTTTTACTCCGCATACCGTTACAACGCGACTTTTACAACGCATACCATTACAACGCATAGCGCTTTGGGGTGCTGGATAGTGGTAAGTATAATTTACTATTCTAACTCCAGTCCCCGTGGACCCTAGGGAAGGTGTTGGATAGTAAATTATACTTATTCCCTATCCTGGAGCGCCCCCCAGCGCAATGCGTTGTAATGGTATGCGGAGTAAAAGTCGCGTTGTAATGGTAGTGCGGAGTAAAAGATGCGTTGTAACGGGTGTATACCCTACAGTATGAGCTGGGTGTCATCAGTGTAGGACATGATGTAACGGTGTTGACCAGGGGGGTCATGTATGTGTTGGAGAGGGTGGGGTTGAGGGACGATCCTTGGGGTCACCGCAGATCTTCTTGGGTTCCGAGGTGAACAGTTGGAGACTGATTCTCTTGGTTCTTCCGATGAGGTAATAGGCAATCCATTTGAGAGCGTCTCCCTGGACTCCAATGTGGTGGAGTCTGTTGATCAAAATGTGATGGGAGACGGTGTTGAAGTCAGTGTTGTTGTGGAAGAAGTCTGCCAGGGTGTCACACAGTTCTTGGGAGGGGGTGATGTCATTCCCGATGACTGCAACGTTGGAGAACTACTTCATGATGGTGAAAAGCTCCTTGCTATGGTTTGCGGTTGCATCTACGCTTTTTTCTAGGGCTTTGTTCTTTGTTGTTAAACCCATTCTTCCTGGGCACAGGGATCTCTGTACAAAAACATCTATAAATCAATTGGAATTTGTCATATCCTTTACCAAAGTGAGTGTGGGTAGGTTAAACAAACTTATCTTCTTACCTCAGCTAATAAATGCTCTTTACTGCCGCCATATTTGGTAGAAATATATCAGTCCTGTTGGAAATCTTCTGGTGAAGGGATTTTATGAAGTGGAATATCTATGTGCTGCTTACACCAGATAATATAGGTTTTTTTTCTTCTAAAAGGGCCCATGGATCTGGGTGTGGTTAACCAGATGAATGAGGGGACGTGGCCTTGCATTCCTCCATTGGCAAATCTCCACAATCTGGCCAATATCTAAACATTGAGACTGCAGAGGCTATCCCTACTCTGTGTTCCAAATTGCAGACTTGGAGGTGAATTGAGTGCCTCCATTTTTCATGCTGCTGCAATGCCTGAACTCCAGCCTGAAAGACCGTTGTGAAAGTTTCTGACTATTGAAAGGCCCAAGACATGGCCCTTTGATTAGGGAGACTGCAAAGGTGACTCATGGATGTTACATGACCCTCAAAGACAGACATAAACAATGTGGACGACGATAGAATGACTGTGGTGGGAATGGTCCACCAACCACATGCTGGGCCCTGGGGCATTTCCCAGGCTGCTCATCCCTGGTGCCAACTGCAGATTAAATCAAAGGAAGAGGCCTCTGGCATCACCAGCAGGGAGGATCTTCCTGTATGACAATGGCAGGGAGTGTCCTGGTGAATTGGCCTTCCATTCTTCGAGTAACCATGGACTAAGGGTCCTTCAGAGGGAAGGAAGCAAGCAAGATTCTATGGTCTGATATTAGGGTGTTGGCAGAAACTTGCATGATATTTCTCCCTTTTCTACCCTCCCAGACACTAACAAAGGACACTGAAGAACAAGGGGGACCAATCAACCAGCACCTCATCAATGCCTCCCATGCATGCATGATGTGTCCTGTATCTCCCCCAAAGACTGGTTACATGAAGAGGCGAACCCAAGAGACATACAGGTTATCGCAGACTGTAGTAGCTGAATGGCATGACCAGCAAGGAGATCAGTGCCTAAGCGTATTCTCGAAGCACACCCACTACATTGGCAGCAGGTCAAGTGTGTTATGTGGGAGGTCACAAACAATACCACCCTTCTCTGGTAATGCTGGAAGTTGGCACAGACCACAAGACTGTGGGTGATTCCTCTCCCGCCCCAGAAGGCTATGGGAAACCCAGAGTGGCCACCAAGTACCACACACACACACACTGGTCATGCGAACTGGGTAATGGAAGTGCCCCACCAACCAGGAGCCATCACATCTAGGGCAGCACAAGTTGACACCTCTGACAGTCTGGACAGAATCCAGTTAGCTCTTTAGGAATCGTGCGACCTCCTAGAAGACAAAATCAACATGGTGGCAATCAATGTCCTTGTCCTCCGTGCAGATCACGTGTGATGTCTCACAGGGTGAGTGCTGTCTACACTGAAATGTCGGTAGATAAAACTGACGTATCTGACTCAAGAAATGGCTGGAAGACTGGCGAGGGAGAGCTCGTTACCTTGAATGCAATGCTGCAGATGCAGAGGCACGGCGAGGAGGAGCAGCTCACAAATGAATGGACTGCCGGAATGAACCGAGGGCCCATGTATGAAATTATTCCTGGAACAATGGCTCAGAGACAAGGTTGCACTAGAGGGCTTATGAAAAATTGAGCAATTAGTGCCGTAACCGATTCCCATATTTCCTTCAAAGGATGGCATTTACATTTCTTTTAACTATTGCTGTAAATCTGTTGATGAACTTCCTCCTGTTGGTCCATGTCTTTAATTGATATTCATGTGCTGCTATAAGCAGGACAATTAGAAGTATCTTCTCTTTTAGAGGGATTGTTAGAGTCTATAGTTAATGTCTTGTTGCTAATAAGGGGAATTTCAGTTTTTTCTACAAAACACTAACAGCCAGATTCATCAAGGGAAATTGCGCCCGCAAAGGGCCAGATTCTGAGAATCTGGCCCTTTGCGAGTGCAATTTTTGCATTTGGAATTCGTCATCCCAAATGCAAAAATCGCTAATATAGAAATCGCAATTTTGCGAGGAATTGCATTTAAGGAATCTCTATTTGAGATTCCTTAAATGCAATTCATGAAACATTTAAAAATTGCGAATTCGCAATTTTGGGCCGCTATTTACCACAAAGTCAAACCTCGTGGTAAGTAGCGGAAACTTAGAAAAATGCACTTAAGTGCATTTTTCTAAGTTGTATGTTACACACACACATGTCATTGGGACATGTGTGTGCGTAACACCAGCGTCCAATATCATTTCAGGGGTGCAACAGGGTGTCCTTTGGACACCCCTGCACCCTTGAAATCGCAAACTCAAAATGCGAATCGCTAATAGCGATTCACACATTGATATGTGTTCCCATTTATTCCTATGGGCCTCATAGGAGTGAATGGGGAGTTATTCCTTATTTGCGATTAGCAATTAGCTAATTGCAAATAAGGAAGCTGTAGGAATCGCAATAAATATTGCAATTTCTACTTGAATCCCGTTTTGCGAGTCTGTAATAGCGATTCCTTAATAATCGCTATTACAGACTCGCAAAACATGCCGATGATGAATCTAGGTGTATTTCTCTTAGAATCAAGGGGGTCATTTAAACCTTGGAAGTCTGTATTCTGTTCAGCCAGGGCAGCAAATGGACATACTGCGCTCCACTTGCAGACTATAGCCCACCATATTTAGAGATCTCCTCCTGCCTTACTGAGATGTATCTGCTTTCAGAGAAGCTGCTGCCATGGTGGCTCCTTTGAAGGCACTGTAGATGCCATGTTTCATGCAGCCTCTCAGTAAACTATTTTCGTTTTTCAAAAAAAAAATTGAAACCAGAAGTTTGTTTTTGTAAAAAAAAAAACGAATGACTGGAGTTTTATGTCATAGGTGAGGAGTTATGTTTATTTTTCTGACTGCGAGCAGCCGACTTTTCTTGGTGGTCCGGAACAGACAGTAGTAGAGTCCCACGTCCTTCAAACTCTAAAAAGCCCCCTCAAGTTCTCAAAGATGTTTGAAACTGGACACATATTGGTAGCCGGTGGCTAAAAAGTGGAATTGCAATAAAAAAATCTAGGGCTTTTTTACCCATTGACTGTAGATTCCCTAAAAGTATCTTTATATAGGAAGGCAGTTAGACTGACTAAAAACAGGCACCTTTTTTAGTTGGCTGCTTATCTTCTCCCTCTTTATTAGGGATTATTAAAGAGTCACTGAAAGTGAGGTTCCATCCTCATCTGCTCCTGTGAGTTCCATATAATATCAGTGCATAACAGGGGCCCTCTCTTTCTTCCAACCCCCAACCTTTACTAAACATTGAGCATTTTCTACTTGACAAGAATACACAGTACAGTTCCTTCTTACGGATCACCTGGGATAGTGGTATGCAGTTTCTTCTCTCTCATGCCACTACTCAAAATATAATTTATAGGCTTGACTGACTCTATGTTTGCTCTGTTTTCTATGTAGATTGTTGTTCATAATGGGTTCATCCTAATGTTCTTCTAATGTGCAAGGATAGGTCTTCCCAGCAGACTAGTTAGCAAGAACTATCATTTGCATACATTATTCAAGGTAATCAATTATAACACAGACCACTCGAGCCGCATATGTGGGCAAAATCATTTTGGATCATAGAGCCTTGGAGATTACCCTCTCCTGGGGCCATGTTCCGACGCCGGTACTTAAGTGGCGCCTTAACCCTGTTCAATTAGAAGATGGGGTATTTCATGCGACTCTTGCGTCCACTATAACTCACTATTTTAAGGAAAATGCTGGCACCTTGTCATCGACAGACATAAAATTGGAGGCATTTAAAGTGGTAATCAGAGGTACAGCCATTAGCACATCCACTGGAGCCCGACAACAGGTTCACCGCGATTTGCAGGATATAGAAGATAATTTACACACACTAGAAACTAGGGTAGCCCGAGACCTCTGACTATAACTGATCTCCAAGAAGCACGTATTAAATACGCTGAACTACTGGATCAATTGTGCATAATTGACCATAGATCGTACCTGCACAAAAGCCACGCAGAATCAGACTGTCCAGGTACTTTAATGGCACGCATACTGAGAAATGCCGCCCACCCCAATAACGGAAATCTGGTCCTCTGAACACACTAAAGTTATTACACAGACTGATATTAATGCAGCCGTTTATGGTTATTACAAAGCACTATATACTGCTCCTCTGCAGGTCGACCACTCAGAACTGTCTGCTTTTCTGGACTCAGTAGAGCTACCGCAGGTATCGGACAAAAACAAGAAATTATTAGCTGACCACCTAACAATGGTAGTAATAAAAACCGCAATTAAGGATCTCCCTAGGAATAAAATCCGGGGCCTGGATGGTTTTCTTGCAGAATTCTATTTAACGTATGTACAACAACTGACTCCACAATTTCATAAATTGTACAATGAGTCTCTTAAGAGGGGTACACTGCCCATCTCTACAACACAAGGACTGATAGCTTCACTCCCTAAACCCGGGAGAGACCATTCTCAAGTATCATTGTATCGCCCGCTCTCACTGCTGAATTCAGAATTTAAGATTTTAAGTAAAATCTTGGCTAATCGCTTACAACCACTAGTACCAAAGCTGGTACATACTGATTAATTTGGCTTTGTCCCTGGGTGCAGCACATCTTGGAATATACGTTGACTGTGTAACATAATGTGTGCCTGTACCGATGAGGCCACAGAAGCAGGCTGTATAACACTGGATCTCACCCAAGCATTTAATACATTGAGCTGGGATTACATGATGGCCACACTACTGAAATTTGGGATCCCATATGAATATATCTGTGCTGGATCCAACTCCTATATCAACTTCTCACAGCAAGGGTGCGTACAGGATCACATATCTCAGAACCCTATCAAATACAACGGGGCACGAGACAGGGATGCCCCCTCTCACCTATACTGTTCGCCCTGGCCCTGGAACCCTTAGCTCACAAACTCTGAGCGTCCTCTATGGAGTAGGGGATAAACATTAACAACAAGCATCATGCTACATCTTTTTATGCAGATGAAACCATCTTATGCACGAGGAACTTGCGAACTAATTTAACCCTTGTGGCACAGCTGTTCGGGCAATTTGAACACATTGCTGGATTAGCCATCAACTACGAAAAATCGTATGCGTTCCCCTTCGATTCCAATATAACTGACCAATCTATACCATTCGGACAACGTGAGATAACTGTAGCTCATCACACTTTCAAGTATCTAGGGATAAGTCCACATTTGTAAAGCGCACAATCACCCGTAAGGGTCTCTAGGCGCTGGGGGCCGTCGGGAAGATTAAGCGAGCTATTGCCCAGAGTCACATGGTGCTGGGCTAATCTGCCGCAGGAGCCGGGGATCGAACCGTGGTCCCCAGATTCCAGCGTCAGTCGCCCTGGCTGCGGCGCCACACCTCTTCCCGATATACAGAACAAAAACTGATCTCATAGATGGCAACCTGCACAAGGCGATCGGCTCACTGATGACACAGATAGCGTTCTGGACTTCACTTACAAGGTCAATAGCGGGGTGCTTAGCGATATCTAAAATAGTTGTGCTTCCACGTCTATTGTACTATTTTGTAAATCTTCCAGTGGTAATCCCGAAAGCCGGATTTACAACTCTCAATGCATTTCTAATGTCACTAATACGGGGGACAGTCCGCAGATGCCTGAGTTTAACAAAGTTGCAACTTTCGTCACACGCTGGGGAATGGGAGCTCCAGATTTTTATGCATACTGTTTGGCCTCACAACTGCAGTGGTTATCATTTTGGTTTGCTGGTCGTAGCTTGCAGGAAATAGCATTTTTCAGACCGAATGTTGGCTCAAGGTACACTACACAAACTTTTTTCCCCCGAGCGGAACATTACCACATGCAGGGGGTACAATTCTCAGAACCGCATTTGCATATTGGGAACACGCATTATAATACACAAATACTCTCCCTGCATGTGCTCCAAATGTGCCATTATTGGGTATCCCAACTAATTTAGGCACACTCACCACTCGTAACTTAAACCCATGGTTGCAAGCCGGGGTAACAACCATAGGAGATCTATTTAGCGATAAAATGCTACTCACTCACACAGACTTTGTAAATGAACGGTGGGGTCACGGATACCTTGTTTATGATACATGCAAGTCTATCGTGCTCCGTTAAAAAACATTGGGATCCTAAAGGAGCTGAACCGGACACTCACAAACTTGTTCATTTACTGTACCTCATGGGGACAGGCAGCCACTTAACACGCTGGTTCTACCAGGGCATACGCACACACCGTCCCACCCCCCTTGCTGCTGCCCGCGCAAAATGGGAACAGGATCTTGACAGGCCATTGACTGACAAGGAATGGGCAACCGTACTAGAATATCCAAAATGCATTACTCGCAACGCACGTTTCAAGTTTATTCAATATATGATTACACAGAGAGCATATCTAACACCGCACACATTACATGCCATCTTTCCCGCAATTCTGCCACACTGCCCTAGATGCCCAGAACAAGACGCAAACTTGTTGCATATGCTTTGGGATTGTCCCGAGATACTAGAGGGACTTGTTGAGCAAAATAACCCCATAACTCTGATTAATATGTGGGGGGGAGACGTACCCAATGATTTGTAAGAGTAATAGCCTCTGTATTCATTTTAAAATGTACAATACTGTCATTTTTAGGTCGAGCGACCTATCTCAATGCGCATGCGCATTGAGCGGGAGCTCGATATATTGTGGCTTAAACAGAGCTTACCGAGATCAGGCGATTCCCAGGCGATTTCTTCCAGTGCACGTGAAAGCGCGTGCACAATGCCGCCAGCCGCTTGCCTCGCATTACCACATCAAAGGCAAGGCGGCCTCGTCTCAGGCCCCTGCTGCTTCACACCCTCATGCTGCTCTCCCCGCTCCGCCCCCTCCCCTGCCCGCCGTGTCGCATTTCTCCTCCGCCGGCCGTACCTTCACTTTGACGGCCGCAGGCTGTCTCTCGTGTTTCTCCTTGTTGAGAAAAAATGTCCCACCATCTGTTTGTCTGCCTTGTGTGTGAGAAGCATTATGGTGTTAGCTGATCACCGGAGTGTCTGTAGAAATGTGCCAGCAACACCCAACCACATCTTGTTGTTTCCGAATTTCTCTTGCCTGCCCCTGCCTCCTGCCTGTGTATGCACTCTGTCCGGCACCGTACTTGTTTGTCTTTACGCCCGCACCCGTCCGTTGTCCATATTGTCTTTACTCCTGCCCCCGCTCCTGCAACACCCAACCACATCTTGTTGTTTCTGAATTTCTCTTGCCTGCCCCTGCCTCCTGCCTGTGTATGCACTCTGTCCGGCACCGTACTTGTTTGTCTTTACGCCCGCACCCGTCCGTTGTCCATATTGTCTTTACTCCTGCCCCCGCTCCTGCAACACCCAACCACATCTTGTTGTTTCCGATTTTCTCTTGCCTGCCCCTGCCTCCTGCCTGTGTATGCACTCTGTCCGGCACCGTACTTGTTTGTCTTTACGCCCGCACCCGTCCGTTGTCCATATTGTCTTTACTCCTGCCCCCGCTCCTGCAACACCCAACCACATCTTGTTGTTTCCGAATTTCTCTTGCCTGCCCCTGCCTCCTGCCTGTGTATGCACTCTGTCCGGCACCGTACTTGTTTGGCTTTACGCCCGCACCCGTCCGTTGTCCATATTGTCTTTACTCCTGCCCCCGCTCCTGTCGTTTGTGTGGTCTTTACTCCTGTGTCCTCCCGATCTCTGTTATTTTTACTCCTGGTGTAAAAATGCTTGTTAAGCATAGTTTTCAATCCACTAATGTTTCATAGGCAGTCTGCCTTTTTTTGTACGATATGTCTGGCGAAAGTTGGGTACGATTGTCTTCCTTTTGTACCTCGAATCTTACAAATAAACTGGTGCTCATGTACAGTGTTCCGATATGTTTGGGTCTGCTTCACACGATATAAAACTGTAAAATGTATAGCGTCATTAATAAGCTCCGTGACTTTCATGGGGGGTGGTTTTGCCTTGCATATGTGCAGTCTAAACTTCACCTTCGGCGTTGCCAAGTGTTTCCAGTCTGTTGCAGCCGGAGGCAGGGCCGGAAGATTCGCTAGGACTAGCATTATCAGGCTATTGTAGTAATTTATGCACAAGGATCTCCTGATTGAAATAGAAGTGGCAGGCTTGACTGGCAGCGGGAGGACAGTGCGCGTGCAAGATCGGAACAAAAGGCAACAGAGCGCAACAATAAAACTATATAAAAGAACATAAGCCATGCCCTGCATGATGTGATATACCAAAGTAAACAGCAAAAGCAGTGCACTCAGCAATTTTAGTTTTAATAAGCAACATGTTATGTGCCTTAGATGTGGCGCATAGAATCAACAATATAACAAGCATTGGCATAGCCAATAGGTCTAGCCTTTGGGACGTTAATTTAAAATGCCAAATAAAGAAATGTTGTTGTTGTTGTTGTACTGCCAGCGTAGGGGGAATTGATGGTAGCTCATCATGATAAAAGCTGGTAATAACTATGTCAGCTGAAACATGTTGACATAATTTAAAAACAGAGGCTAGACAAGAGCATTTTACTCAACAAACCAAAATGACATATTTGTTTTCAATCCACTTCTTTCCGATCTCGTCCTTTCATTGTTTTAATTTTCACTATTTAGCCCAGACTAGTAAACACACAATAGGGTAAGAAAGAAACTGAGTACTTTTAAAAGAAATTACTATTCTTGAATGAAATAAAATCAACATTTTCAACAAAGAGAACAGGGCAAGGATATGGTGTTATTGATTAAACTATTACCCTCGTATCAACTAAAAAGTCATTGGAAGATTTGCACAAGTAGATAGAGATTGACCGCCCTATTGCAACAAAGAGTGAGATGTATCTGGCATTTTGAAAATGTGGTTACGACAACAAATTTGAGAACTATATAAAATTGGAAAATGTACCCAAAGGAATAGAAAGAGCTGAATTGCAATCCATTAATTGGCTCCTAACAGCTACCATATTTGAATAGATTCCTGGCACTTCCATAGATGAGATCTGAGGAGAAAGAATGGCATTGTAATGTAGTGTTTACATATTAAGTGAAAAAAGTATCTCTATAAAACATTATCTGTCTGGATAAAATTAAACAGGGGCGTCTCCTCTGTTTGAGCGGAGGAGCGTCGCCCCACTAACCAAAATGCCCCAAAACCCCCAGAGACGAAAAATCTAATGGTAACAAAGTTATTTATTACCAATTTATTTTTCATCCTCCCAGTCCTCAATCAAGAGCTTATTGAGTGCTAGCAGCAGGGAGGAGGGTGGGCTGCCTGGGTACTTTTCAAGATGAGCATGTCCCTTTGGCTGGCTGTCTTGTGACTGCCAGCCACACATGTGCGCTTTGAAAGGCTCTAACCCAGCTGTTTAAGACACCTGGATTAGAGCAAGTGCAGGGCACAGTCTCCTATGGAGCACTGAGAGAGGCCGCTCCCTCCAATCCTGGCGCTGCTCTCATGCAGCATGAGAGCAGTGCCAGGATTTGTTAGGGAAGTTGTTGAGGGTCCCGCGCTGGAGAAGAAGGCAAGAAGATGAAAACTGGGCCAGAGCGTGAAGGACGTTGGTGCAGGTTAGTGATTTTTTCTTTCTTTTCTTTATTTAATGTGTCCGCCACCCATTTGCCCACCCTCCACTCTCTCGTGCTGCCAGCCACGACTGACAATAAGTGATGAGTGTCCGAACAGGCAACCCACTGATAGTAAGGTACAAACACTGTATTGTTGTCAGGACGCCCTAACCTGAAAATTCGCATGTGACTGTGATGATGTACACATTCTAGTAGTTGGGATGGGAGGAGTCTAGGGGTTGGAGGAAGAGGAGGAGCAGTGGCAGGAAGGGGCAGATAGAGTAGGGACAGGGACTGGAACAGAAGTGTTGAATAAAGCTCAGTTAAGAGAAAGCACGAGTCTGTCATTCTTTATGTCAGGACATGACAACTGGCGACGAGGGTGGGATCGGGCGACCTGCCATCCCTGCTGAATTGAAAAGTACCCTGTCCCGGGCACCAGCAAAGACGAGGTCGCTGTCGCGCCGTCTGTGCCCCACGAAACCGCCGCCTACAGCCCTAGGCCAGCGGCGGATGAGCCGCTCCACGATCAGGCGATCGTGTAGAGCCCCTCCGGAACAGCGTGACTGGAGCGCTGCCCTTCCGGCACCAGACGCGATCTTTCGCGACAAAAGCGAATCGTGAGTGTGCCCTGACGCCTGGGCTAACCAAGAAGGTACTGAGAGCCCACCCCAGTCCTCCTGAAGTGACCCGAAGGAGTGGGGAGCGTCCGGAGAAGCAAGTGACCCCCGCAGAGGCGCCAGAAGAGAAGCGCCGATTTTGCCGCCATCGGGTCTCACCCCCCATGCGTGAGAAATGGCACGCAGCGGACGGAAGAAACCGCAGCTTGCCCCTGGCCTACCTTGATGGTGAAAGTGGCCTGGAAGTGGGAGTTGGGCTGCGCAAGTCCTGTTGTCCGGAGAGAGATCCTCGGTGAGTGTCCAGTGAGACCGAGTGAGCTGAGGAATAAATGAAAATCAAACCTCGTGGGTGATGAGAACTTCTGTGTGGCGGCAATCTTAGAGTCAGGCAGTCGTGAAGGACACCCCTGTGCCATGCATGAGCAGCCATCTTGAGGTCAGGCATTCCAAGTTTGAGGCTGAAACAAGCATTGAAAAGGCAAAAACAAGCATTGATAAATACAAAACAAGCACTGATGAGTGCAAGGACAAGTATTGATAAGTGCAAAACAAGAAAGAGTGACAACTGCAGAAACAAGCATTGATAGCTGCAAAACAAGTACTGGTGAGTGCAAGGACAAGTACTGACAATTGCAAAACAAGCATTGTTAAACACAAGTGCAAACAGTGACGAATGCAAAGCAAGCATTGGACCTTGCGAAAGCGAACACTAGCCAGCATACAGGTGCGTCGCTAACACTTCAGCATAACCATGTCAACCTCGCCACACGTGATCGGAGGTGGTGCAGCGGTGGCTGCTCCCGTCGTGCCCACGTCTCACACCTACGCCCCCCGGAATCGCTGACCCTGGTGGCGGGTGGTAGTATGGGCCCTCGATGGCAGGAGTGGCTGGAGGATTTCGAAGATTACTTAGAAGGGTCGAAAGTCACAGGAGACAGAGAGAAACTAATTGCACTCCACAATCTCGTTGGCAAGGAGATTGGAAAGGTGATTAAAGAACTACCGACGGATGACAAAGGCACTTATGACAAAGTGCGCGATGCACTCAACAGAAAGTTTGTGCACAAAAGAAACGTGGATTACGAGAGGTACGTGTTTCATCAGGCGCGTCAAGACAAAGAGGAAATGATGAGCACCTTCATATCACGACTGCGCCGACTGTCGCAGTACTGCAATTTTGACTCATTTTCAACGGAAGATGCTATCCGACTGAGAGTCATTGAAGGCTGTCATTCAGAGACACTCAGAAGGCGATTGCTAAGAAAGAGCCATAACCTTGATGAGATTGAGGAAATGACAAGGGTATACGACCAGGCAGAGGAGCACGCAAAAACCATGGAGACAGGGCGGAGCGAGAAATTAAATAGGGAGCCACTATTTTGATGTAGAAAGAATTGGCAAATAGGAAATTAGTTAAAACTCAGCATCTTGCACATGCAAAATACCATTGATTGGAAACAAGTAATAGCCAGGTGCAAAGTATAAATGGGGCCCCAAAATGCATTGCAATTTTTGACAATGGCTGGACTTTATGCTGTAGTGAGGAGAATAAGGATTCTTTCAGATCTACAGAGGAGGAGGAGGTGAGAAAGGATTTTCAGAAAAAGTGTGAATCTGTCTGGCCAAACAGGAAAGGAGGTTTATGAATCTCTCTGGCCTCCGCAGCTGCCTCCTCTCCTTTGTATCCGTTGAAGGCGGCAAGGTGCTCAAGGTCCATCTCTTCCCCAGCGTCTTCCGGCTTTCTCCTAGAGCCAGCGGCAGTGTTTACCGGTTGGCATTCTCCTGGTTTCTTCCCTGGGTCTGGGGCGGTGTCCACTACGCCAGGTATTCTGGTTTCACTTTCTTGCGCCACAGCGATGTCAGGTGGGATTTCGACTTTTTCCTGGGTTTTCCGTTACTTGCATCCCTGCTCACACCATAAGAGGATTGTCATCAGCTTTCTATAGTTTATTTTATGCTTGCTGTTTATCTGTTTGTCCCTCTCAGCTTTCCTTACTTTTCTTTTCCTCTAGTCTGCCTTCTCTTTGTAACACCAGGTCCTTTCTGTTGTTTTGCAGGTTGCAAGTACAAAGAGCATTGAAGCAGTGGACTCAACACCTCAGGTATGTTGGTGCCACTGAGCACACAAACAAATAGTAAGTAAAAGTATGCCAAAACGTAACTTGGAACCTTATCATGATTATCAACCACTTCAGAGAATGGGGAGGGCAGGAATCTGCGGTTAGAAGTAGCGTTACTAAAGGTGAGTAACTTTTCTAGATACTTCCAACCACATATTCCTCACCTTCAGAATAGATACCACAGCAGTACCTCCCAAGTAGGAGGGTCTGAGGAGTAAATTCAAATCAAGGTATCGTGTTGGTCCGAGCAGGACAAATGGCCCTCGCATCAAACCTAACTGCCAAGGCAATATTGTGTTTGGGTACATACATACATACATACCAACGCCCACATCACAGCCTGGTAAATATCCAGACCCAGCACTCCACTTGCCAATGCCATTGCAGTGGTGACCTTGTCCCATTTGGAATGAGCCCGCAGTCCTTCAGGGTAATGCATGTTGGCCAGCACGGTTCAGATTGTGATGCAGAAGAGTATTCATCTTGACAGGGTCGTTTTCTGCATCGCCTTCCTTTTCTTTGCTTCAGAGAATCCAACAAAGAGCTGATCATCCACACAAAGGTTTTTTGTGCGGTCAATGTAGAAACTCAAAGCCTTTTTAGGGCAATGTTTTTAAAATACAAAGTAAGATTGGGCATAACCCCTAGAGATATTTAGAATCAAATTAAATGAAATTAAGTTGAATTTAAGGCATTGACTCAGCTGTATCCTGGGAACAATTATTTATTGATAGCGTTATCCTTTGACAGGTCTTGGAACAATTATGTGTCTAACATGGATAGCTGATTTAAGTATCTACTGGACACAGGGTCTAAAATGGCATCACTTTAAGATAAAGAACAAATCCACTTATGAAGCACATATACAGAATAAGTTTCTTCAATACAAGGTGTAGTCTAAGATGTCTCCACTGAATGGGAAGATCAGTAAAAATGTCATATGCAACCATAAATTACAATAAGCACTTTACATAATTCTCTGCATGTGTTTATGAATGGCTCAATGTCATCAGTTCAAGGGTCTGCCAATGGTCCAATATTTATGTTCCGCACCTTTGACAGAAATCTCCCTATTCTAAATTATAGGCAAATCTATAAACGTTTATTAAAGTTTAAAAAAAATTGTAAATACATTTTTAAATGCTAATTTTTATATATTTATTTAAAATGAAGAACACATTTTAAAAAATGTTACAGCAATTTGAACTTACTTTTGTAATAAATAATTAATGTATTAAAGTATATTACAACACTTATTTTTTAAAGCTCCATTAGAACAACACCTGAAGTAAAAAAGGTTATACTTATTCTTTATGTACTAAAAATTTATAGAAGTTTTGTATAGTATTAATAATTTTTTTTTTTTATAGAATTTGTATTGCTTTAAAAATAATATTACAATATTTTATGATACATTATATCTATTTACAATTTATAATTAATTTTTAAAACATTACAATAAAAGTATCTATATATATATTTAAAGTTTGAATACATTAAATATTGTGAACATTATTCCCTACAGTCTTTTATTTTAAGTCCCTATGTGAGGTTGTTGAAATACCTGTGGGTGGCCATGGTTGGCGCCGGATTTGCTTCATGCTTGCACTGGTGTACAGTTACTACTGCCTTGGGTAATTTTTGGCTGTACTAACTAAAGAAGTACATTATGTGAATAGAAACAAGCTTAATCTTTTGTAGATGGGTGTATGTCTCTCCCAAAACCTCTTCGTAGTCCTCCCTCGACCCACTAATTTCTCCTCACTAAACCCCTCCCATTTGTTCATGGTGGCGATCATCATACATAAAAGGTAGGAGAGGCAGAGGTGTAGACCTCCACATGTAGGTTAGTGAACACATTTTGTAGCACACTAGTAGTACTATTGTAGTACTACTGATCCAGCGGGTTACCAACCTCAGGAACTCTTTCACCATATATTCACCTGGTCCCATAAACACACACTCACTCGGATAGGCTGGTTATCACCGCTGGGGGTCAATTTTATAAATGCTTTAATAAGATCAGTTACCTGTTTCATTAACAAATCTTTTCACTGATCAAAAAGTTCTTTCCTCTGGTCAATGGACCTGTTAGTTGGAACTAGTTGATGGTGAAATGACATAGGTTTATTTTATCATCTATTTTTATTAAATAACCACAGACTCTGGAGAAGTTTGAATGTTTTATCTAGTTAAAATCATATGAGCCAAACAAATTACAGTATGAACTCCATCTTTCTTAGGAAGTAAGATCAGTTTACCCAATATTTAGTTATCTATTTTAAATTAGATTATCACAATAACAGTACCTCAGGAAAAAGAGGATAGAGAGAGCAGCACATTGACATACTACACAGAAAATATATTTATCTAGGATGGTGTGGAAATCAGCCCCCTCTGGCCAAGAAATTAATGGGTCCCCAGGGATATATCAGGTTACAAAGACTTCAGAACAGGATTCAGGACAGGATAGATGACCTCTTCTGGATTCGACGCCTAGGTCGCACCCCTCTCTGACACTAACTTCTCCTCAATTCTTCCGCGATCTTCTTCTAATTGATCACCTCCTCGATTCTTCCGCGATCTTCTTCTAATTATTTGGCTTAAAAATTATAAGTCTGCTTCTCCAATATTCGATCAGCACTCGGACAGCATCTCGGTCTCTCAGCGTTCTAGTCTTGATGCGACTGCCACACTCTTCTAACTAAACTACCTCAATTATACCTTTCTAATGGCATGTTCCACCCCTAAATGTTTCAACTTTGTGAAACTCCTACTTCTGATTGGACAAGCTAAGGGGAATGATCATCACACCATGCCAAGTTTTAATAATTTTCTTTAGTTCTTTGTTTTATGTTCCTGCCCAGCAATTTGTTTCCCCAAGCTTTATTTCTCACCTGTATTCACATTTTTATCAACAATGTATACATATTACAGTTGTCAATTGAGTTTGCAGGATGTCCAGCAGGTTCCCAGGACATGTACCCAGGAAGGCCTTGGACGGGTTTCAAGATTTGACATCATGGCGTCTGGCTTGGCATCACTGCGCCTGTGTGGTGTAGACTTTAGCATCGTTCAGAGGCCCAAATGCGAACTATCCGAGAGGTCAAAAGAAAAAGTATTAATTTCGAAATAAAATGATTTCACTGTTTACCACCTATCTCTAATCTAATCACATTTACTCATAAAGACTCTCCCCGCATTAGCATTTAGTAAATAGCTCATTTTAGTTTCAGCAAAGCAGATGCTTAGCATGTGAGCTTCCAAGCGGCCATTTTAGATGCATTTGCGCACAAGCAGAATTATCCCTGCAAGCGTAAAGACGTCATTCTGCGTAGATGCAGTTATGCATGGGCAGTACAGTTTCCAGCTTTAGCAGACATTTTGAGTTGCACTCGGGTTACTAGTTAGTAAAATACATATGCAAGCTTTGTCTAGCTAAAAATAGATGTAATGTGGTGCATATTAGTTACACAATACATTATTAATACAACGTTACGGGTTTATGTGAGAGGATTGCATCCAAGCAAGTCTCTTTTACACAAATCCTTGCTCTATCACTACTAAACTTAACGCAAAATGCCATGTGTGAATAGGGCCCCAAGCAGATTGAGAATATTGAGTTTAAAGCATCAAGGGGGGATGAGGCCAATGGTATTACTGTGGTGATCTATGTTTGTATCTATAGAAATTGCTATTTTCATTCACAAGAGGAGACACAGATTTGTTAGTTTGGTTATTTTAAAAATCCATGTTAAACGCTATTACTGCTCCCCACTTGAATACCCTTAGGGTGGGAGGGAAGGACATGTAACACTATCAGAGAGGTCAAAAGAAAAAGTATTAATTTCGAAATAAAATGATTTCACTGTTTACCACCTATCTCTAATCTAATCACATTTACTCATAAAGACTCTCCCCCCATTAGCATTTAGTAAAGACATCATTCAGATCTCAAGAAGGCACAAGGGCTTGTTCACACATTACCATTTCTTGTGTAAATGGACGGGTTGATTTTACCATTTAGCAGCTGTTATACGTCCTAATCAGAACAAACACTAGAGCTGCATGTCGGCTGCACTTTGTTCAGTTTCTTCCTGTTCACTTGCCTAGACTGATAATGGTAGCAACTCAGTCTCCTTCTACCAATGAAATGTGGTGGGTGGTGCATACATTTTGACAGATAATGGTGTGGTAGTTTTCACTCTGCAATCTTAGTGTGCCTTCAGGAGACAAAGGACGGCTAACAAAACATTTTTGACTGGTTCTATTTCATGTCCTTGGTGGTACGTTAAGGAAGTACTCACTCCAACCACATCAGTGATGACCTCATTCATGCTAAGAAAGAGCAGAGTAGCTGATGTTGATTGGTCCTTATAGCAGGAATGCTGAAGTTGGAAGAGGGCGCATAGCTATTAGCACCTTCATTTTTGCATGATAACAATCACAGGCTTCCTGTGAATCACATAAAATGATGGTGTGTAGAAGTCAAGAGGTTTTGGATTTATATTACTTAAGTCATTGTCTAATGTCCATGAGATATTCGATTGGCTGAAGCTTCAAAATGGAATATAATGTTAATTTGGGGTTCTGTCATGGAAGGGAACTGTTGTGGAGATTCTGCACTTGACAGCTGCCAATTGTTCTGGTCCTCTATAAGGATGTACCCAAAGACACGCCCAATAAATCCTTGTTTATTCATATTCATGCCTGTGTCATCCTACTTTATCACTGGCAATCAGTAGCAGCTGGTACCGGACTCAGGTGGTGGCGGGGGGCATGGGCTTGCGAGGAGGGAGAGATGAGGAAAAACGAAAAATAAAAAAACGCTTACCTTTAACAGCCGGCCAGTCGCCGCTTCTCCTAAGTCCTCCGTCATCTTCCTTCTCTTCCTGCAGTCCGGGCCGGCAGCAGGAAGCATCCGGGCTCCCAAACTCCCCAGAGCCAATCATAATGCTGCAGCGCAACGTTGTGATTGGTATGAGCCCCATGGTGTGGCGCTCATACGGGGAATGAGAGACTTTGCATGGTCCTCACCATGCTGTGTAATGCAGCCTGGTGGGGAAGATGCAAAGTGTGCAGGACTGTTTGGCCGGCCCAAGCAGTCATGCACATTTAGAGAGTGTAAACTACTCCTCCCCATGCACAGCCCCGCCCGTGAGCCACTGATGACAGAGGAAAACTAAAATGATAATGACGAAAGTTATTATCATTTTATTTTTCCTTTTGTTCAATGGGGCGACATTCCTCCATCTTAGTGGAGGATCCACCACAGCTGGCAATGAATGGGTGCTGTCATGGGGGAGGAGGAACACGCCCTAGATCGTCTTGGACTCTGTTTGTGGCAATCTTAAGAAGCCATGGAGAGTGCCTGGAAAGGCCAGATTTCAGGGCTCCCTACAGCAAGAACACTATTCAGTAGTGGTGAAATAACCAAAGTAGTGATAAGGCTATGACAGATGATTACCACACCATTGTCGTTTTGGTGGGCCTATGGACCAAGACAAGCATCTCACTGGACATGTGAGTAAAATTGTTAAAGGAAGGTGAAAGGAAGAACATTTCTTTATAAAGCACGACCCTTTTTGGATTCTGGGTGCCTCTCCCAAGTATGCCAACATAGTGATGGATCAATTTTCCAAATTTTGTGAGGTCAACTGTCTTGCAGGTGAACACAGGTGAAGTAAATACATATATGTTGAAACTATGATCGAGAAAAAAGTTTCCTCCAGAAATGGCTTTGAACAATCTTGTCCCATTGGCTTCTAATGAAAAGGAAGAGTTTTGGAAATATCCTGGAATTAGACATGTACAAAGGTCATTAGATATTCCTCGGAATCATTTTTTTGGTAGAGAGGTGTAATAGAGATTTAAATGAGGGATTACAGAAATATGGAGGAAATATTGTGGCCGTATCAAATGATCTTGTGAAAATGGCGATCGTTCACTTTTTTAATAAATGAAAAGCAGGAAGGCTGGTACTGACTTAAATCAGTTTTGGGTGGAGAAAGGAAGGAAGGCTTTAAAGTGGTTTATTGGTTCAGAACAAGATATAAGAAAAAAGACATGGAAAGGATTTTCTCTATTCTCTGACATGCTAGAAGTTGTGACTGTAGATAGATATGTTGTAGAATTATGTCTGGAGCAAAGTGGTAATGGTTCCTCATAGTATGATGCCTGATGAAGAAAATCTGATGAGTGGTGAACCTAGTAGTTCAATTAGGGAGACCGTTTGGTTTGTGAGGAGCGGCATTCAAGTTCAAGCCTCCTGATTGGATGAAGGACTACCTGGAATGATGAGTGAATTCCATTACTTCACTTTGAGGTTGCTTTTTGTATTTGGTTCAACTTATATGTCTGCCATCATGAGCTTAGTTTGTGGTTCTACAAATTTTTATTTTTTGTGATGTTGCATCTGTACATAATGTTTTCCTTCTTTTTTGGGCTATGTTAAAAAGTCAGCATTGTTTAGGTTTATCAAACGTCTTGCATGAGTAATACGGATTTATGGTATTCTGGAATAGAATGTTATGTGGAGTTTTGTTGTAGAAGGAAACTACTGCGGAGATTCTGCACTTGGCAGTTGCCAGCGCTTACCCTTCTCTAGATGGAAGAGCCCGAGGACGCTCCTAATACATTCTTGTTTATACAAGAAAAAGGTTCAGCGATGCCCATCACTGTCATCCTATGAATACAAAAAAGGGTGGTGACTACCAGGCTTTGGATCTATATCACTTCTGTCACTGCCTAATGCCTCTGAGTCAGTTGGATTGGCTGCAGCTTCGAAAGAGAATGCTGGGAAGTGGATAATCATCCTGTGGATACGCAAGGACTTTCTTAAGCATCTTTTTCTGAATTGCCTAAAAACTGGGAGGGGACAGTAACAGTTTTATAGGAATGCGGCAGTTCTGTGATGTTTCAACCAGAGATTTCAGCTGCTGCAAGCAGGCAAAGACTCCAATGGAGTAAAAGAATAAAATGTAGAAATTGACTCAGTAAGTCCAGTATTTGCATGTCATGGCTACAAAACTCGGTACAAAAGGGGGTGGTGATGGACGGAGCATCTGAATCAATCAAACACTCACACCCAGTCAAAAGATCTGGGTTTGATCCATCACCGTTCTTTAGCCCACTCTGCCACCCCAGTTCAGACATGGCTATATGCAAATCAGTCTGACCCTGTGCCTCATGGGAACAGTCCAGCCGGAACTGCCAAGCCATGTCTTCCCTAGACCGGAAACAAGCTTCCGAGGACCGGTTTCTGGCATTCCAGCCGTCTTCAGCCCGGCTTGCTTGAATCCAGTGGCAAAGTGAGCAAGGGACTCACGTCTGAGCATACCCTGCCACACTTATGGCGGCCAAAAGCGGTACAAAAGGGGGTGGTGATGCTCACTTGGCCACTGGATTCAAGATAGCCTGGCTGATGATGATTATGAATCCAAGACCGGTCCCAGGATGCTTGTTTCCGGTCCAGGGAAGACATGGCTTGGCAGTTCGGGCTGGACTGTTCCCATGAAGCACAGGGTCAGACTGATTTGCATATAGCCATGTCTGAACTGGGGTGGCCGAGTGAGCTAAAGAATGGTGATGGATTAAACCCAGATCAGTTGACTGGGGGTGAGTGTTTGATGTGCTCAAACACTCCGTCCGTCATCCCCTTTTGTATCGCTTTGTTCGCCCTAAGTGTGGCAGGGTATGCTCAGACATGAGTCCCTTGCTCACTTGGCCACTGGATTCAAGATAGCCTGGCTGAGGATGATTATGAATCCAAAACCGGTCCCAGGATGCTTGTTTCCGGTCCAGGGAAGACATGGCTTGGCAGTTCGGGTTGGACTGTTCCCATGAGGCACAGGGTCAGACTGATTTGCATATAGCCATGTCTGAACTGGGGTGGCCGAGTGAGCTAAAGAATGGTGATGGATTAAACCCAGATCAGTTGACTGGGGGTGAGTGTTTGATTTGCTCAAACGCTCCGTCCATCATCCCCTTTTGTATCGCTTTGTTCGCCCTAAGTGTGGCAGGGTATGCTCAGACGTGAGTCCCTTGCTCACTTGGCCACTGGATTCAAGATAGCCTGGCTGATGAGAATTATGAATCCGAAACCGGTCCCAGGATGCTTGTTTACGGTCCAGGGAAGACATGGCTTGGCAGTTCGGGCTGGACTGTTCCCATGAGGCACAGGATCAGACTGATTTGCATATAGCCATGTCTGAACTGGGGTGGCCGAGTGAGCTAAAGAATGGTGATGGATTAAACCCAGATCAGTTGACTGGGGGTGAGTGTTTGATTTGCTCAAACGCTCCGTCCATCATCCCCTTTTGTATCGCTTTGTTCGCCCTAAGTGTGGCAGGGTATGCTCAGACGTGAGTCCCTTGCTCACTTGGCCACTGGATTCAAGATAGCCTGGCTGATGAGGATTATGAATCCGAAACCGGTCCCAGGATGCTTGTTTCCGGTCCAGGGAAGACATGGCTTGGCAGTTCGGGCTGGACTGTTCCCATGAGGCACAGGGTCAGACTGATTTGCATATAGCCATGTCTGAACTGGGGTGGCCGAGTGAGCTAAAGAATGGTGATGGATTAAACCCAGATCAGTTAGACTGGGGGTGAGTGTTTGATTTGCTCAAACGCTCCGTCCATCATCCCCTTTTGTATCGCATGGCTACAAAACTCACCATTCCTGTTATTTGCTCACTCCGGAATTACCAGAATGCCCGGTAATGGTAATTCTGGGGCAAGGATTGAACTGAAATTAATGAGGGCTATCGTCGGTTCTACATCTCCTAGGTCTGATTCAGAAGATAGTTTGCACATTACCTGAAGTACGAACCCATCAGGGGCATAATGGAGGCCCCTGCAGCCTCTGCGATGCAGGGGGGCCAGGCCCCCAAACCTTCATGAGGGGTCCATTTGGTTCAAGGCCAAAAAATATCTGTGAGATAGGGGAGACTCAAGGGCCCCTCATCACATTTTGCAGGGGGCTCCACCATTTTGGGTTACGCCACTGCAACACACAACAGCACGCGATGAGCCTTAGGAATTAAAGCACCTAAGGAGGTGTGCTATTGTGGTCGCCATGGGCTGCAAAGTGGACAGATTTTTGGGAAATTTAATGTGAGAACGTAGTAGGTATTTACATACAATGATTATTAATGTGCTTGCGTTCATCTTATGAATATTTATGTTGGTTATTGTGATATCTTGATGCTTTTGACTTCTCATTGCTTGAGCTGGACATCAACTATGAACCTCTTCAAATCTTTTAAGAACCAAAATTGTGTGATGAGAACGCACACCAGACAAGCTTTTCAAATATTTATTGAAGTAAAGACTCTCAACGTCAGGCAGCAAGCAACTTCCGGTGAATAGAACACCACACCAACAACGTCCTAAATGTAAGCAGTGCCTAATTTGTGCCGGTGGTTTCTGGTACTCGGCACCTGCACTTAATTGTCACCACCAGTACTTATGTCAGTCTGCCACATGGTGGCACAGTTTGTCTGATTTAGAGAACAGTACAACAGCAGTTACTTATTAATTCAAAAGACATTAAAAATAACTAATACGCGCTGCCCAAGCCATTCTTATAGTTTTGGAGGCCTGGAATAGTTTGAAGTGTCACACTTGTAGGAGTGTAATGGTTGTAGTTGTGTTGGTGCTGTCATTAGCAGCACTGGCAGGGGCAATGGGTAGTGCAAGTTTTGGTAGCTACCTGAGGAGGGCTCTGGCACTAATTGTTTTACAAATTAAGCACTGATTGGAACCCTCGGGACACCGGCGAGCCCGATGTCCTTCGATTCAGAGTACACTTAAGGAACGGAAGTGTGCATATTAATCAAAGTATGAGGACACAATATTAAAAATGCACTAACTGCAGGGAATACAATCCTCTCACCACAGAGTTTGAGAACAGATCAGCAAAGGATTGTATTTCACATGGTTTGCATTTGGAATAAGGCACTTTTTGTATCTAGGTCAGCAGATGAAAAACATGAAAACACCGAGCGATCTTTCAGGGAACCTAATTCAGCAGTCCTGTCTACGGCGGATTTTGAGAAAGACCTGCATAGATACATGGTTTTCTTAATGCAGGTGACATATTTAATAATTGAAAGAAGAGAAATTGAACACATGGAGGAACAAGCATTGGAAATGTCAATATATCTGACCTTGGCAAGCCTACAATGTTTATTGCCTTTTCTCCAACCATATACAAAGGGCATTACAAGTACAATAGTATTAAACAGTTTGTTTTCATATGTTTGCTAGAAAAATAAGTAAAAGAGACCAATTGCTAAAATAAGTATGCAAAAATATGAATGGAAGCAGATATTAACCTCCCAGCATTGGCAATGAAATGGACTAACTTTTAGGCAGATGTGCACATCTGCACCAAAGCAAAATGCGTCACTCGCAGTGAAGAGAACAGTGCCAACACTGGGCTCACCTATTGCCTCATGCAAATGTAAATGGCACTTAAAAAGACCAATAGACAGGCGAGCTGTCTCACAGGCGCAATGCAAAATGATTCAATACAAATCTTCGGACATTGATGGAAAACTGTAACTTGACAATTTAAAAATAGATGCTGATGGACAAGGGCTAATTCTGGAGACGCACATGTGTTCCATCAATCACATTGGAAAATCAGCAGAAGCTTGAAAATTGAATTCATTTTGTTCAATGTAAGTCTAGTGTCCCGGTAAGATGTAAGTAACTTATTGAAAATTCACAAATCAAGGCAGATCAAAGTATATATTGGAATTTGGCTCTCATTTGACTATATTATATTAACAAAAAAGAATGTATGTATGTATGTATGTATATAGGTCTCATAGCGCTGCAGAGAGATCAGATAGAGAGGAAGAAGAGAGGTGTGGAACATCTTGGTCAGAATAGCCAAGTTTTCAGATTTTTCCTAAATGATTTATGATTCGGATCACATCTGATGGATAGAGGAAGTGTGTTCCAGGTGGCGGGGCCGATTTTAGAGAAACTTCTGTCTCCATTTCTGACTGTACGGACCTTACGGATTTTTAAAAGGTGTTTATTGGATGATCTAAGAGTTCTTCCTGGACAATAACCTCAGAGATTTTGCATCAGGTACTGTGGACCTTGTCCATGCAAATGTTTGTGAACCAGGCAGCAGACTTTAAATTTAATACGTTTTCTGATTGGCAGCCAATGTAGTTTTTTCAGGCATGGGGCTGAAGGGGTGCGGGGTGCGGGGTGGAAGATCAAGGGTCAGCCTGGCCGCTGCATTCTGAAGAGTCTGAAGCTTGGTTAAGGAGCTTTCATTAACATCCGCCAATAATGAATGACCATAATCCAAGCGACTGATTATGAGCCCCTGGACAAGGGGTTTGCGTGATGCCAGCGGTATCCATTTGAAGACCTTTCTAAGGCTGCGCATCAGTCCAATGCTTGTATGCACGGTTTTATTTATGTGGCAGGCCATGGACAGTTTATCGTCGATGGTTATACCTAGGTTTCTAATGGTGTTTTTTGGTGCTGGGCAGGAGCCTAGAGACGTAGGCCACCATTCATCTGTCCAGATTGTATTTGCCATACCAAATAAGATGATTTCAGTTTTTCCGGCATTTAGCATGAGGTAGTTATTTGTCATCCATTCTTTAACTAACATCATGCACTGTTGAAATCTGTATTTAGCGTCTATGGGATTAGGGCCGAGGGTGATTAGGATCTGGTTATCGTTGACATATGATACCGTGTTGAACCCATGATCTTTAATTATCTTGGCCAGTGGAGACAGGTAGATATTAAATAATTTTGGGCTTAATATAGAGCCCTGCGGGACGCCTTTGTCGTTTTCGACATGGTCAGATGAAAAAGGACCTATTTTAACCCTAGATTTTCTTCCAGAGAGGTAGCTCTGGATCCACCTGTGGGCTAAACCCTCGACACCAAACTCACCCAGCCGTTCCAAAAGAATGCTGTGTGAGATGGTGTCGAAGGCCGCCGACAGGTCCAGCAAGATCAAAATGGCTAACTGTTTTGCATCCAGTGACATACGGATGTTGTCTACTACCTCCAGGACGGCAGTCCCCGTACTATGGAAGGCTCTAAAGCCTGACTGTGATGGATCTAATAGTTCATTGTCTTCCAAATGTTTTGTTAATTGTTTATTAATGAGTGACTCCATCATGTTACCAAAAAGAAGCAGGAGGGAGATAGGACGGTAATTAACAGGTTGTTTGGGATCAGCGTTATTTTTTTTCAGAATGGGTCTTACTGTGGCTTCTTTCCAAATTGCTGGAAACATAGCTTGTACTAGTGATAGATTAAAAATTGCACTTAATTCAGTGATTAAGGCTGGGGCTATTTTAGCCAGGATTTGTGCTGATGCTGGATCGCTAGGGGAGCCTGACTTAGTTTTCCACATTATATCTCCTATCTCTTCCTCCGATATAATGTTAAATTCTTTTAGAGTCTTGTGTAGGGATATTTGACCAGTGTGTGCAGAATTGTCTAAGTTTGGGGCCCTGGAAGGAGTGTTTGATATAGGAAAAGATTTGTGTATGTCATTAATTTTATCTCTAAAGTAAGAAGAGAGTGTGTCAGCCCATTCTTGGGACTCCGTAATTGGAGGTTGACAGGCCGAGGTGTTCGTGAATTCCTTTACTATTGAGTACAGTTCTTTGTGGGAATTTCCAGCTATTGTGATTTTCGTTCCCAGATAGGTTTTCTTTGCTAGTGCTATCTGGGCCATGTACTCTTTATGTAGGATCTTATATTGTAATCTATCTTCTTCGTCCTTTGTTTTGCGCCATTTGCGCTCGGCGGTCCTAGCAGCTAATTTAACTGGTTTTAGTTCTGGAGTAAACCAAGGGGATCGCTTGTTTGGGCACTTAGTTCTCTGTTCTGGAGCTATAAAGTCTAATGTTGCAGTAATTGCTATCTCGAGGTCAGTTGCCACTTTATTTAGATCTGAGCTTTCATTCACAAGGGGGGGCGAAAAGGAGCGCAGGAAGGAGTCTATATTTATTTTATTCCAAGCGTGGCTCATTTTTACCTCTTTTTGATGAGCAGATTTGGTAGACTTGATATTAATGGTAAATTTAATTATTGAATGGTCAGACCATAGGACTGGGTGTAGTTCAGAGATATGGACTTCGTGAGAGTTAGTGCGTAGCAGGTCTAGGGTGTGTCCAGCACTGTGGGTGGCCTCTGTGTCTAATAACATCATATCTAATGAATGGATACTGTTGATCAATTCGATAGTGCTGGGGTCATTACGTAGTTCAGCATGGAAATTGAAATCTCCTATTAACAGAAATTTTTTACAAGCTAATACATGTGGGGCCAGAACATCCAGAAGCTGCGAGGCGAAATTCGTTTTGCTTTCTGGTGGTCTGTAAACAAGCGTTCCTTTCCAGGATTCTTTGTTGTTTGGGTCAAGGGAAAAAGTTAAAAATTCTCCCCAGTTGGCAATGTGTGTGTCCGCTATACCAATTTTTATATGGGATTTGTAGGCAATGGCCGTGCTCCCACCCCTCTTTGCAGTCCTGTCTAACCTTAAGATGTTGTAGCCAGTAGGCAGGGCTATGGCTATGTCAGAGGAGGATGTTTCTTGGAGCCAGTTCTCCGTGATGAAAAAAAGGTCTGGAGAATTTTGATCTAATAAATCCCATATTTCAAGAGAGTGCTTCGGTAGAGAGCGGACATTACCATACAGGCAAGTGAGATGGGTGGGGTATGGTACAGCTGACTGATATATCGGTTTCTGGCCATTTTCGAGGGGGAGAGTATTGAGTTCTAGAAGTTCTCGCCTTGAGTATCTAAGAGTGGCCATGACAAAGAGCGAACAAAAGAAGACGAGCAGGGGAGGCGCTAACTTGGCGCTACCTTGGCGCGGACGGGCGCAGACGGGCAGGGCTTGACTCTGGCGCGACTCCGGCGCGTCGTCCGCGCGACGCTGCGCGTGTCCGCTCGGCACACTCACTTTTATCTCTTGAGTGGGTGGGACACCTGGCAGCAGTGAGAGTGGAGCGCTGCCCGGTATTGAGACCCGGAAATGAGGCTCGTTGGTGATAGGATAATAATAGTAGTATTAATTCCAGTGTTAACAATGATACCAGTAAGAAAATCAGGTGCCTGTCAAAGACTGAATGCTTTAAGGACCAGCTCAATTCCCATGTCATGCTCGATTAACTTGTCACAATATGTCCCCCACACGGCCCTCCATTCCAATCTCCAGATGCTGTACATCTTACTTCTGAAGGTGGACATGAGGAAAGGCTACTTAGAGAGTCACTGGGGAGGTTTGGGCTGCTAGCCTCTTTCACTCGCTAGATTTCAATGACTGAATATGGAATCAGCCAGTGATGTTGGGTAGAAAGGTGAATGCAAATATTTTGGCAATTGCTTTGCAGAAGGCATCGGGATGTTATGTTATGTTAGTAAGAATTTATCAAGCCCACGGATGGCGCTAATCGTATGAATGGCTGCGGGTCACGTAACGTGATGGACGTGATAACCTTCACCAACTGAAAAGTCAGAGATAGGTTGCATGATATGTGGCAATTCAAGACCTTAATCCAAAAACTCACCTACTCCTCCTTCAGTTCATTTCAGTAGTCATTGGACGTGGTGCCTGGAAGCCCTAATAATTACAGAGCTTTCTATCGCAGCACCATCCTCTCTCCTGTGGATGCCCAGTTGCCCACCTATGAGCCATGTCAGTTGTTGTTTGAGAGACGAAAATACTTTGGGCTTGATTTAGGTTTGGTAGATTCCACCACCAATGTGAAGGATATCCCGTCAATCCTATGAAAAGTGCCAGAGGATATACTGCCTTGTAATAAGGAGGACTCGATACCCCTTGTGTTTGTGAAGGGTAGCCTGCCTGTCAAACCCTAGTTAGGCCCTTTGAGGTGGTTTGAGTAGTCTTTATATGCAGCACGCTGACACCATCATGGTATCAGTTGCCCTTAACGCATTAGCCGAGCTTCTCTGTAAAGTTAGCCCAGAGCAGAAGCTGGCGTGCAGCAAGATGGAACAGGTGAATAGTTTACATTGCCTTATATGCCCACTCCTATCCGAAGTCTCCATGCAATGCGCCCCCTCACTCACAAAACTCCCACTGCTACAAAGGAGGAAGGATATCTATGTTCAGATGAGGATGTCACACACTCACCCATCCACTGACCACACAGTCACTTCTTCAGACAATTCCCAAACGGTGATACTGTTGACTTGAGAATCTATGTCACAGTCCTGAAAGACCATTGACTTGTCTTTCTACACGGCTGGATTCCCGTGGGAAAGCTGTGGATTACTGCACTATTATGCAGTATGCTTGTAGGAAAGATGTATGTTTGCCTATATAAAGTAGTGGATTTTGGTACTCTACACTGCAGCATTGATAGAGCAAGAGGGCTTCATTTGTGCTGTGGTGTAATGATTGTGTGATAATGCTGTATTGGTGGCACCGTGGGCTAGTACAGTGAGTTTACCCATTCGATTGCAACAACGGTATGACAATGCAATCTACCTGCAAACAGCGGGGTTCCCATGGCGGTGCAGTGCTTTTGACCACCAAGTGCAGTATTTCTATAGCAATACAAGGATCTTGACACTTGTGATCTCATTCATTCAGGTAAGAATGAACTCACAATATAGCGCAGCGCTCCCAGGTAACGCAGCACACTTGACGCACTTCAACATGGCTGTTGATCTGACATAATGAAGTATTCCCTATTTTTCCTAGAATTATGAATTTGGCACTCATTGATGATAAGTGCACAATACAAATGGCAATGTGTGAAGCTGCCACTTTAAGTATTTTGTAGTCAAGAGTTCTTTTGTGTATTTCCCTAAGTCAGCCTTTTCTGCTGTGTAAGTCTACTGGCTTGCGCTCGTACAACAGTACCCTAGGGTGGGAGTACGGATCTTTTGTGTCGTTCTAAAGTATCTCTTTGAATGGTGTGGGTTTTACACCCTACAGCATATTCCATATACGTGGGCAGTTTGTAAGATGCACAGATGTCGCGATGCTAATGGTGTGTGCATGTTGGTCAGATGTCTTAGATGTGGTCACAGCAGCTTTTCAGCTGCACGCTCCCTCACTTGACTGCTTTTGTTTGTGGTCGCTGCTCATAATTATTGTGTTAAATTATTTGTTGTCTGTTGCCTTGAACTGTCAGCACATGTCCTACAACACTATTTCAAACCTTAAAGCTGCAGAACTAACTTTCACAAAACATGTTTACGACCATAAATCAATGCACTGATCCAGTGTATATAAAACATTGATTTTTGATAACAAGATGGGTCCCTAATGTAAGTTTCTGCCTTTGCTTCTAACTTAGTACCACAGGGTTGAAGAAACTTCTGTCATAACGGATTAGTCATGTGGAACTCATTACTATTTAAAATACTCCTGGAATAATCATTCCCAGGCTTGTACTAAAGTTAAAAAAATTACCGCTTCATTAGATGTCTAAGGAAAGAAGCAACCAGCGTCTAGAGGCTTCTATTTAGTGACGAAGTACATACTTACTTCCCCATGGACTAATACTGTACCAAAACATACATTTGCCATTTTCTGAAATTACACCCAATTTGTCCTCGTCATATTTACTAAGTACAAAAATGCCACCAAGACAAATCTTTACTGAAAATGCACCCGTTTCCCCTAAAACCCAAGCCTTTCTTTTTAGTAAATACATTATTTTGTCTCTAAACATCAACTTTAATTTTCCAGAAATACATTCAGTCGCATAGCTGTAGTAGAAAACCTTTTCAGCGAATTATTGTTCTTTTAAAAGAAACTCGTGTTCAAATCCATTTTTTACCAGCTCTATCAATTGTGGTTCAAGCTATATCCTCAACCTGCTGAAGTTTGCACCTTTTGAAGGCCAGGAAGTGGCAAAGATGCTGTCCACCCTCAAGCAAGCGTTACCACTCATAATCGCTAACTTGAGGCTGGCTAAATCATCACCTCGCTCAGCATTGCCTCTGTTTTTTGCCACAGGAAAGGTTGCTCCGAAGTTGAAACGCATTATGATCACACCCACCGTGTAGAAACCAAGGAGCATATTACAAAGAAGTGGCAGAGTGCGTTCTGAGCCTCCTTGGGGGACCTTCCTGTACATAAACAATCATTGGGATTTTGCTGTTTTCATGTGTGCTGCACAACACAGCACACATGAAAACAGCAAACATGAGGAGAAATGTAACTTTTCTCCTCGTTGCACCAGGGTAAGACCACGTTTTTTCTGGTCTTAATTCTGGCGCTGCCACTATTTACGCCTCCCTTTTAAATAGGAAGGAGTGTCAGAATCAACGGGTGTTGCGGTGGAACGCCCACAGCAACACCAATTGCCCTAAGCATAGTGTGAAAGGGGCATAATTTACAAGGCAGCATTAAGCCACGTTAAGTGGCTTAACGCTGCCTTGTAAATAAGGCAAAGCCCCTATCGCCACAGAAACATCCTAAAAAGTGACTTTCCTTGGTGATAGGGGTTTGTAAATATGCCCCTATGGGCTATTGCCCAGAGTCACACGGCGCTGAGCCGAGCTGATGCTAGCGTCGGGGATCGAAACAATGAGCCCCGTGCTCTGGAGTAAGACGCTTTGGCCGCTGCGCCACACCTCTCCCACCCTTGAGATCATAAACACAGCGTTCTTCTTAAGACTCCATCTCAGCCTCGAAGAAGACTTCTTGAATTTTTCCACACAACTGAAGACTCATTTTCTCACTGCTGCCTATGGCATATGGGGATCTTAATGTTAATGTTAAATATTTATAGCCTTTGATCACCATAGAACGATCTCTTTGAGCTCAGGATCTCAGTAAAAAGTAGAAAGTGATAACTAAATGCCTCTATAGGCAGGCTCAGACAGAAATAATTTAGTCTGCATCTGAAACCATAGGGTCTTCTAGTGCTTTAGGATTTGGGGGAAGAGCATCCAAATGTCAGTGCGCTCAATGGAAAAGCTCTGCTAACCATTTATTAGGGTTTAATTTTGGAACATTGAAGTAACAATTCACGTGCGGATCGCAGGTTCCTGGGTGGAGGGATATATCTGTTTAAACTCTTTGGAAGAAAGGATGACCGCCTAAAAGACATTATGAACCACAAGGAGTGATTTATGTTATGTTCACTCCTGAGCCTACACCAAGTGCAGACTCTTTCATGCTAGAGTTATATGATCACATGACCAAACATCACAAAGTATCCAGAGTGCAGAGGTATAATTTTCTCAATCCGAAAGTTAAAAAAAAAACTCATACACACTATTGACTAAGTTCAGTCATGAAACAACTATCACCAAGATTGTCCATACCCTTTCAGGCCAAATTAGGAAGTTAACAATTTTATTGAGCAATTGTGGATGGCACAACCCAGAACATACCACAAATGAAATGCTGTCTGTTATAGTAATTTCATTGTCAACAGTTTCTTGGTTTTGACTTTGGAGTGGGTACTTAGCAGTTGGCTGAATCTCCTTCTGCTACGTGTCGGGTGGTGTGGCAACCACCATTGTGAGGCGGTGTGGCAACCATCAGTGTGAGGCGGTGTGGCAACCATCAGTGTGTCTGTTTTATTTAGACTCAATTGGATGTGGATGATGAACATCCACCGGTCAACCTAAAGGGAAAAGCTTTCTTATCCTCGTTGGCGGAAGGATCGTCTCTAAAGATGATTTCAGAATCATCATCATAATTGTGTGGAACCAAGTCTGATAAAGTACTATAGCTCCCACACATGCACATATACTGTCTCATACTCTCATTTGTTATCTCACATTGGCCCATCCTGGGTGAAATACCCATACACATGTCTAAATTATGTGTCTATGTGACAGGGCAGGTGACTGGAGGGCACAAGATTCACAGGGAACTGCCAAGCATTTGCAGCATCCATAGGACAGGGAACAAGGTGTGAGGCCCAGTCTTAAAGGAGCACCCAGCTTGAGAGCCGAGCCAGAAGATATGCTAGCTCCGAGAGCCATACTAGAAGTAGCCTATATCTGTGAACAGGAACCACGTGGATGGTGGGGTAGTTACCAGAAAAGGAAGTCCAGACCAGGACTAAAATGCCCATAACTACTTTCCATGTGAGGAACACTGGACCATCAATGAGCAAGTCCCAAGGGCAGACAAAGCAATGGACAATGGTTTCCCTTTTTTTTCAAAGAGAGTTTAGAGCTCATAGCTGCCGTTCAGGGATGACCTCAAAAAGGACACAGAGTGTAACCCAATTGTAATAAAAAACATTGGAAGGGAGCAAAAGACAATCACAGAAATAGGGGACAAGTGGATCTCAGGCACAAGCCCTGACCACACAGTCGGTTTCAGGTGCCAGGTTAGAGTAATATATTTGAGTATCAAAGGACCAGGGCAGATGTGAAAGGCGAGGGCAACTACCTATAGAAGGAGACACAAGTGGAAGGAAGAACCCCTTGTGGCTACCAAGCAAGCAGGATGAAGAGAGTCACCCGATCAGACCTGGCCTTGCACTTAACATCACTATGTGAGGCAAGGGAACGGGCATCGCTCTAGTAAGTGTTGTAAGAACTATCTTATGTGACCTTGAAATCAGGACGTTGTGCTCAGCGCGGGACCAGAATTTGGACATTCAGGAATTTCCCTGGTGGATCACAAGCTAGGAACTCCTGTTAAGGCTGGATGAGCTGCCATGACACAGCCTTTAAAGCATTTAAGCAATACATTTGAAAATGCGTATTATGATATACACCATTTAGATTCATTATAGCCTTTCTACTTCTCACCATCAAGTGTGATTAAACATTCTTGTCAGGACTAGTTTTGCTTCCCAGTCCAACGCTAGTTGAGGGAGCTCTGCTGAAGAGGACAAGGAAACACATCATCACACTCATTGTGAAGAAACCAATGCACAACTGGGAACAAGGAGAACTGTAGGACAAAGGAAACCTAGGACTTTTTCTACTGTAGATGCAAGTTCACTAGAGAAGACATTAGGTATAAGGAATTAAAAGGTCCAAATAAATATCCTCCCTCCCCGAGCTAATCACAGACACAATTGACCTTCTTCCCTATGAGAGCCTCAGCTCATCGAAGAGTAGGCACAACCTCACCCTCTGTAATTGCTCTTGGGATTCATGAACTTGGAGGGGGGTGGAAATCACTCAGGGTGAGGATCCATATAAGGGCAACTTTGCTACGTATCTTGTTAATGGATTTATTTCCCCCATACTTCTTATCTTGTCTTTCTCGTGAGAGAAGTCATCAGCGAGTTCCTAAAAGTCTGACGGCACTCCTTGGCATGAATTGGAAGAGAAAGGTAAGAGGAAAATCTTAAAACTGTTTTACATTTTTGAAAAAAAGTGACAAAGGAATGCATTTGTGACATACCTCAACTAAATTATGATTTCAACCCTGAAAATGTTGCATTACCCAAAGTTGGCTCCATATGCCAGGGTGTTTACCACATACCAGGGATTACTGCCACATGTTAGAGATGACTACAATATGCTGGCAACACACGCACATACAGGCGATAGTGGGACGGGCATAGGCCATGTCAACATGGTGTTGTGACACATGCCTTTCTATGATCAGAAGAAAGTTGAAGGCTCACCGGACGGCATAAGAGGCCTTTGGCAGTCGCAAGGGTGTACGTTGACGTAAGCTTCAAAGGCTCAACACTCTTCAATGTCCAGTCCACACTCCCTCTCCTCACTGGCTGAGATTTTATAAAATGATGGGTCATATGTATCAAGCTCCTTTCCCGTTCGCAAACGGGACGATTCTCAGTATTGGCCCGTTGGCGAACGGGAAAAAGCCTTTTGGGATGTAGCATCCCAAAAGGCCCTAGCAAAATAGGGAATCGTAAAATTTGCGATTTCCTATTTTGCGAATGCATTTAAGGAATCGCAAATTGCGATTCCTTAAATTGCAATGTAGGAAGCACCCAAGTTGTGCGATTTTGGTTTAAGAAATCGCAAATTACCACCAACTTCATGTTGGTGGTAATTGGCGTTTTTTCTGAAAAATGCACTTTTTTGCATTTTTCAAAGTGCCATGTGGCGCACATGCATGCCCTTAGTGCATGTATGTGTGCCACATGTGCACACATACATATTTCAGGGGTGGTACAAGGTGTCCTTTTGACACCCTTGCACCCTTGAAATTGCATTCGCAATTTGCAAGTACCTAATGGGTACTCGCAAATTGTGAATGTGTACCTATTCATTCCTATGGGCCTCTAGGCCCCTAGGAATGAATGGGAAGGTATTCCTTAATTGTGAATCGCAATTTGCGAATTGCAATTAAGGAATATGTGGGAATCGCAATTATTATTGTGATTCCTACATACATAGCATTTTGCGAGTCCATAATAGCTATTCGCAAAAAATCGCTATTAAGGACTCGCAAACCGGCTATTTCATACATATGCCCCTTAACCGATAACAAGAGGAAAAAAATCACCTAGAGACAGTAGGAATTATTTTCTAGTGCTCTGGCAGAAAATTCTGAATGTCCCAAATATTGACAACCCTGCCGGTTGTGGCAATGATCCCTGCCCGTGCATAGAACAACAGACACTGTGCAGTCTAGTTCTGGGCAACAGTGAATACGCCTCACAAAACTAGTTCAGGGTACATATTCTTAAGGATGCTACATTATCTTCCAATCATATTGGACCCCCTGCTTGTGACTGAGCTTCAGTTCAGATACACTGCGGACATACAGGCTCCTGATGAGAGTGAAGAAGTGTCTGAGTCAGTTGATACCTTCAGCAATGATACTTTGCGGGATATTTCAATTTTATCAGAATACATCTGTAGTTGGATTTCTTGACTTGCTTTTAGAATCCCATAAGTGTTCCTGCTAAATGTTTCTAATACGATTGCCAATAGAATGGAGACCTGATTGACCCCACAGTTGACAGGCAGGTGAGTGTAGCCAATGGTGGGTATCTTAAAAAACTGACTATATTCTTCCAGGAAGAAAGCAAACCATTTTATGGCTCTATTTCTATACCCAGGCTCTGGGGGAGGATGGTGATGAGGGCTTGATGGTCCTAGAAGAAGTAGTTGTGTGGGGCCAGGTAGGGTCCACGCAGACATTGCATGGGCACCTGCACAGGTCAGTCAGTGTGCTGACCGACCAGCCATATCTCATACTTGGACAGCTTCTTGTTGCCGTTCAAAGCAGGGAGAGGAAGGCATGGCTTTGGGAATGCATTTGCTGCATTGTCGAGCACTGACTGCCACTTGCTTCTGCTTTAAAGTGTTGGGATGTTCAATCAATCAATCAATCAATCAATCAGTCGATTTGTACAGCACTGCTTGTCACCCGTCAGCGTATCTAGGTGCTGGATGACTGGAGAGCACACAATAAAAGAAAGACAACTTGTGGAAGGCATGCTTCTGCCATTTTCCTCACTGCCCAGCCGATGAAGTACAGGCAGCCCAGCTACTTTCAGCAGCTGGCCATCAAAGATCTCCTCATAATGGACTCCCTTTATGGACTTATCTCATGGCTCGAACAATCAATAATAAAATTAGCTGCCTGGGGGACAATGGATCAATGTACTCATGATGCGGCACTCATGTGAGAGGGTTGTACTACTGAATATGAACAAGAAGAATAATGACAAACAAGAATATAAAGGACAAAGTATTGAGGGTAAAATATTGAAAGGTAAGTACATATAGGGAAGTACAAATGTACTATCTCTAATGCATTTCTGCTCACAGCACCGAGACGAGAACATGTCTGGACGTGGCAAAGGAGAGAAGGGGCTCGGCAAAGGAGGTGCCAAGAGGCACCGCAAGGTGCTCCGGGACAACATCCAGGGCATCACCAAGCCGGCCATTCGCCGCCTGGCGCGCCGTGGCGGAGTCAAGCGCATCTCCGGCCTCATCTACGAGGAGACCCGCGGGATGCTCAAGGTTTTTTGGAGAACGTGATCCGGGACGCCGTCACCTACACCGAGCACGCCAAGAGGAAGACCGTCACCGCCATGGAAGTGGTCTATGCCCTGAAGCGCCAGGGCCGCACTCTCGCACTCACTCTATCTCCACTCACTCTATCTCTAACGCCGCATCTACATAACTGGAACAGATATGTCTTGCACAAGTACATTCATGTATGTGCAGATAGGTCTAGACGATCTAGACTTACCTGTCAATACTTTCTTCTAGATTTTGTCTTTGATATTTAGTACCAATGGTATTTTGACTTCGATAGCATGCATGCTCTGTGAGAAGCAACTTTGAAGATGATGCAGGATACAGTCACATCAGCAGCTGCACAATGGACACCACAGAAGCAACCATTCTATATTCTTAATATAACATAACACAGAATGTAGATGGAGGACACAGTTTAATTCTTGTGCTCCCTTACTGCTCCATTATTTATTTATTTATATAGTTTTAGTAGACCTAGCAAATAGATAAAGAGTAAACTGTACACACACATTCACATGTGTGTGCGTGCACAAACACACCACACACACACTCTCTCTCTTTCTCTCTTTCTCTATACGATTTGCTCTGTAGCTATTTGAATACCTGTAGGTTTTAGGAGAGTTATTTTTCGAACGGTAGATCGTTGATATCCACTGGGAAAATCAAAAACACACACACACACGCATGCAGACACATACACGCACTTACCTACTACTGTTTGTGCTGTAGTCATGTCACCACATGTAGGACACATTTTAAATAAGTTTATTTTGAAAAGGTAGATTGCTGATATCAGTTGGAAGATGTTATCTTTCCTGAAATAGCACACGACAATTGAAATGTAGAGTCTATGTATGACTTGACTTGACGTGAGTCTATGGTAAAGTCTATTGCCTTAGAAATAAGCATGCTCCTTTCCTACACGTGTTAGCATTTTTCTGCAATGCTTGCCCTACAAAGAAGGCTGGGCTCGTGCTGGGATGAAAGGCTCCATGTAATTGCTAAATTATCATGGGTGTAATGTAAACAAGCAAGATTCATACCACATAGTTTTAATTGCTCGAGGCTAAGTTTGGGAACACACGTCTGCAGCTGATGGAGACACATCTGGTTGGTTGTAGACCGTACGTCAGAATTAAGGAAAACATGAAGTTAATTTATTCTTGTGTTTATTTCATAACTTATTACTTTAAAACAACACACTTGTTTTATTTATATAGTTTCAAAGGGGTTTGTCCTCTGAACGCCTAAGCTTCTTCATCAGAACTAAACAGGTTACCTGCCATGATTTCCTTGCTTGAATTATTGGTATTTTTTAGGTCAAAACCTGAACTAACCAACTTGAATTAATGGCTTACACTGATAGCGCCTTTGATTGTGGCCAGTGGAAGAATCCGATTGCAGGTCTGTTCGTTTGTTGTGAAATATCTGTTTCATAGACTTCCGTTTCCTTTACTTACCATAGGCTTGAGGAGGTGGCCCCGAATGCGTGGAAGGGATATTTCTGTAAGATTGCCCACCAAGACACAATATACAATTTTGTACTAGAACTCACATGAGATGTATGATTTGCGGACATTTCACCGTGGTCAAACGACACACTCTCGACGCTGGTGCTTCCCCTACCTTGATTGGCGACAGTCATTTCGCCACCTCCAACTGTAGCATTGTTTAGTTAGGTGCTGCATTGCAGGCAACAAAATGTCTGTCTGCAAAACATGCGGCACAATGTCCGCATACCAAGATGTATGCTCTTTTGTGAATCACAAAGTAGTCACAAACTGGCTTGCGACTGCAAAAAGATGTGTATACAATGTAGAAAAGACGAATAAGGTAGCTGACATGCTAAATGCACAGAGAATTGGCAAAATTAGCAAATAAAAAAATTTACAACACAATTTATGATTACCAAAATGCAATTAGCAAATGAAATGTAGTCATAAAAATGTATGAATAATCCTCAAAAGGCTATGTATCAACCACACTTTACCAACAAGTGCAAACAAATGGAAACCAGGTATAAATTATAAAAGGAAGTCCAGATTTTTGTTTAACTCCAGAATGGCGGCACTGTATGACTTGGCCAGGAAAATAATGATTTTATATATATCTTTATTGTATGATTAATTAAAATCTTTAGAAAAATGGCAGAAAGTGCATGTTTAGAAAAGATGATAATAAAATACATAAAATCTGAATAAAACGACATGTTTAAAATACAGAGATGAGGTAAAAACACAGCACAGACAATGGTTGTCAAACGAGGAAAGTGCTAAAACTGCTCTGAGGCATCATATTCCTTTCGAAAATGAGTGTTAAAATATGTATGATTAAAAATACAGGTGTAAATGGTACCAACTGTCAATAGTGCAGGAAGCCTAATTCATACTAGTGCCATTTCTCTGGCTAAACGTATGAGCATTCCAGCAGCAGCATAAAACTTCCAGATTAATGCCAGCTCCATCGGGACAGTGGTGGTATAGATGTACCTTAGAGCCTCCTTTCATGATCTAACATCATGGCGTATGAACATAGTTTTTAGGTACATGCGCCTTTGGGTCAACAAAGCTGGACAATAGCAAATAACATGTTCCTCAGATTCTGTGGGGTGTTGACACAGACAACAGCCGTTGCCACTAGGTGACCAGTTTTTCCAGTGGGCTCTATAGTCTTGTATGGGCAGGGTATGGGCAAGGTTAAGAGCCTCACTCTCATAAAATTTTGAAGGGCTTGCCTTCGGAGACTTGCTTTTAAATAGGGCTGACATGTAGTGCTTTCATGTGAAGTACTTAGGCCTTCTGCACCTAAGACTGATCTGTTCCGTTCAAGATCTTGTTGCCTCGAGATGCTCTTACCACACTTTTTTAGCAGGATCTTTAAGCTGTACTTTGTAAGTGGTGTGTCTGGGGAAAGTTCGAATTTTAGTCCCAATGTTTGTTTTGCGATCAAGTTATTCTACAATGGAGTGTGCCTCCTGACAGACCTTGTAGCATCATACCTTGGCAGTATCCAGGACCTCTATATGTTCAGGCACTGTTGCTATGACACCCATCTTGCCAGAGGAGACTTAGGAAATGGCTCCTATTAGTTAAGTCAAATTTGACAAGACCACATCCATCCTTTATTTCACTTAGTTGACAAGCGAGTTATGTCTGCTTTAGGTGACAATGAATATTAATACGTCCTTGGCTCCTCACACCATTCCTCAATGCAGTGACACAAAGTTAAAGAAGGTCCAATGTGAACAGACATACAATCTCATGTTTGGTCCCCTAAAGGCCAGATTCAGGTATCATTATGAGTGATGTTGCCATGTAGCATGCCCCCTGACACAGCATAAAGAATTGTTGCCTATGATGCAATTGTACACACCATTTCCACCTTGACAAAGACTTCCCATAGTCCTACATGGTAACATTGCAGATGATGACCCTCTACTCCACAACCCTGGTCAGAGTGCAGTAAGAGCTGCTGGAGCCAGGGCGCGCAGGGTCGACCACAACAAACCTCTATGCATGACTTACATAATGAATGAAAAATGGCACACACACATTTAGCGAAGTTAACAATTTATGCATTAATCCATAACGAGAAACAAACATTTGGCGTAATGGCTTGTGCGGGATGACACAACTTTTACACAACAAAAATAGCGTTGAACGTACACAAGTTGAACCCGCAAGTCACTGCCTCCCCTCACCACCATTAGCCTTGATAGGGGGTACCCTGAAGCCTCTCCTTCTGTCCCAGCCATGCCCTTTGTATTTTTGTCATAGACAGACTACTTGGGCTTGATGCCTCCTAATTTTCCTGAGAGTGTGAAGCACCTCCAGTGCAGACGTCATCTGGACTAAGCCCTTGCGAATGTATGACGTTACAATGCATACATTTACAATGCATGCCTTTACAACGCAGTTTTTACATCACAACATCCTTTACAACTCACTCGATTACATCGCATGACACTACATCGCATTTTTAGAAACTACCTTTACAACGCATTCCATGACATCAGATTATACCTTTATAATGCATAGCATTACAATGCATACCATTACATTGCATTTCAGGTAAGTATTGCAAAGTATATGGGTAATAATTACTATTCTATCTCCAGGGGGTGCAACAGTAGGGTAGGTTTTGGATAATGTAGGGGTACTATGCGTTGTAATGGTATGCATTGTAATGGTATGCGTTGTAATGCCTGCGTTGTAGTGACATGGGATGTAGTGTCATGCGATGTAGTGTCGTGCGTTGTAATGCCTGCGTTGTAGTGACATGCGTTGTAAAGGATGTTGTGATGTAGTGACTGCGTTGTAAGTGTAGTGCGATGTAATGGTTGCGTTGTAAAGGATGTTTCACAGCCCTTGCCTACATCCACGCTGCAGTGTGCCATTTCACTCAACTAGTTGACAATTCTCTGTGTTGGACCTCCAGTGGCAGTTGCAATTTTATCAACTAACATCCCAAACACATGACATTTTACCTGCATGTGATGCTGTAGTCTTTTTCTGTGTCATAGGAAGGGCACTGCTCAGTGACTAGCAAGGAGGTAGTGGGAAAGCAGTACAAGTTTTGAGGTCGGTGCCCCCCCACTCTTACCTGCGGCAGTCACGGGGCGGTAAAGACAGGAATCACTAGCAACCCCCCCTCCAATAGTGTTGGACATGGCTTGGAAATGGTGCTATATGCAGGATCCAATACTGTCCTGCTTACTACCCAAGGTCCAATCCAGGCTTCTCCAGAACCCTGAGCAACCCTTTGGAAGGTGTGCCTTCCCCTAACTAATTTGCTACACTACCTCTTGGCCATATGGCTATTATTTGGCATCTTTTCAGTCTCCAAAGCAATAGTCTTGACCTTGCAGCGAGCTGTGCTTGTGGTTGGGAGAACAGTCATGCAGGTATACAAGATGGACACCTGCAATGGATTGCTTCGCCACCTGTTCCAGTTGTGGGGAGGGTGTTGGTTGGTGGCTGTGCCATAGCAGCAGAAGTCTCTGTTGCAGCTCCTCCTTTTCCCCAGTTTATGCTTTTTGCACAGGCACTTCAATGTTAGTTAGAGGGAAGATTTTCTGATATGGCGAATGCGGTACATAATGAGACAGATGTACTTACATTGGGGATAGCAATTTCCAAATTGCGATTTTCTCTGAATCACAATTAGGAAATTGCTATTCCTAATGTATGATTTTTTTTTTAATTAGGGATTCTTAGTGGGTTGCAAATAAACCCCATGAATGAGTATGAGGTGGGTCACAATTTGCCACCCATATAGGAATGATAGCCATCGCATGAATGGTGGCCAGCTGGGGTCAGCAGACCACCATATCTGTGATTGCTTTACAATCAATCAGCCTGTTTTCCTTAACCTCTTCCATGCTCATAGAGGCACGGTTGAGCTGCACTCATGACGAGCTGAGCTCGTCACAGCCATTGGAACGTTCGCACGCGGGGATAATTACCCCGCTGTGCTGAACGTTCGAAAAATGTGTGTTGTTGTGACGAGCTCCGCTCGTCATGAGTGCAGCTGCACTGTGCCTCATGACGAGCCAAGCTCGTCACAAGCAAAGCGGCCCCCCTCACCCCTGCACAGGGGGGGAAAAACCCCCCGCAGCGAAGGGGTTAGAGGAAAACTGGATGCAAAAAAGAAAAAATGTGGAACCACTGCCTGCTCCTAAAATGTTTTTTCTAGCATTCTCAAAGAGGAAGGGGTCCCTCAGTGCAGCACTAGATTTAGTAGTTGTTGCCTGATGATGACATCATAGGCAGCATTCACACTAAATCTGACTATTCTGCGTAATGCAGTGCCCTGTGCACAGGGTCAGACAAATAAGAAGTGTGGTTTAGGGTAAAGCACACAGTATATGTAGGTACACTGTGCAATATACCACTTGAACCCCTGCTTGTGCCTGCTTCTTTTTAGTGTTAGGATTTGCAGCAAAGCCAGATCATGCTATTGCAATAAAGCAAGTTTTGAATCAAACTTTAAGGGTCCCCCAAATGCCCTCATGCATGCATTAGTAAGGGAATGACATAAACTTTGAACCCCTACAAGATGTCCTCTTGTTTTCACGTTTTCTTACACTGCGACACTTCTGTTTTTTGACTTGGGAGTATTAGACTTACAAGTCTCACTTTAACTTGACTGTATGTTCTGATTTGACTAGCTTAAGATGGCGGCCGTTGCATGTTCACTCGCCTTGTCTTACAACTAGATCGATTACAATTAATAGCTTGTCTGTTAAACTGTAACACACTTATTGTGATCGATTTTTGACGATTATACTATCCTTTTCCATTCTTTATAGACACGAATAGACTCTTCTCTAGCTTTTTCCGTTATTTTTTCGCGTTTGCTTTGACTAGGCAAAGATGGCGGCCATTGTGATCATCGATCGCCAGGTCTTCGTGCCGTTGGCTTTTACCAATTAGTAGTCTCAATTAACTACACTGCGACACTTTTGTTTTCTGACCTGGGAGCATTAGACTTACAAGTTCCATTTTAACTTGACTGCATGCTTTGATTTGACTAGCTTAAGATGGCGGCCGTTGCATGTTCACTCGCCATGTCTTCACAATAAGATCGATTACAATTGATAGCTTGTCTGTTAAACTGTAACACACTTATTGTGATCGATTTTTGACGATTATATTATCTGTTTCCATTCTTTATAGACATGAATAGACCCTTCCCTATCTTTTTCCGTTATTTTTTCGTGTTTGCTTTGACTAGGCAAAGATGGCGGCCATTGTGATCATCGATCGCCAGGTCTTCGTGCCGTTGGCTATTACCAATTAGTAGTCTCAATTAACTAATTATATAATTTTGAGGACTATATATACTCCCTTAGCGGCGTTTTTCATTATGGAACCGGGAGACCAGACGACCACATACGTACGCGACGATCACGCCGAATCTAAGGTAAGCTCTGGGTATCCAATGCTGTATGGGCTTCAAAAGACTGAGTAGAATGAAGCTTTTTACTACTCTTTAACAGCTAGCATTTTGCCTGGCTTTAAGACCTTGGCAATATTTATTGTATCTATAACCTTGGTACATGACCATGTAATATGACCGTGTCAAGATGGCGGGCGCGCTTGAATACCATTCTGACTATCAATGTGGGGTCACTAAACAACAGGCTATGGCTCCGGTCCCGCACTGTCGCCGTGAATTGTTGATATTATATTTTTCTCCTTTTAAGCAAACTTCATAAGACTAGCCTTTCGAGACGTTAGCTTTTTAAATAATTCTAATTTTCCCGACTGACAAATAATAAAAGCTAGACTTTGGTTAATTACAGACACTAGTACTACTTGATGACTTATTACTTTAGGGTAACTCATATTCGGGTGTAAATAAATTCCTTCATATAACCTGCGCCAAATTCTTCAATTTCAGGCACTTACTTTGCTCTTTTCCCAACTTTACTGGATCTCAAATTGAAAGGACGATTTACCAAATCCAACAATTTAACTACCGTAGTAAGTGCATATTTCCATCATATATTGATGTTTAGGAGGTTTTCAATCCTCTGAATAGGCTGGTTCTAAAAGTGGCGGGCTTATTAAACAAATTTATTCTGTATAGATACACGATTTATATTCCAACTAATAAGTCGCATAAATAGCTAAACAAGCCTACCAGATAGCAATAGCTGTCTCTTGTAAAAACAAAAGTCATTCATATAAAACCATCATCATTAAAATATTGATATATTTACTTGTAGAAACCTTCTGTGTGCACACCTGCCAGAACGGATGAGACGCTCAACATAAGAACACACTGCGCAAAGGTATTTTGATAAATGCTATAACTTTGAAGTTCTTATGAACACGGTATAATGTGCATTTCAGTCAAATATCTTATTAGATATGGACATCTGAAGGCACCACACTGTCTGGTTGGAAGATGGTAGACATTGTATGTTCTCAAACTTTTGATTGTGAATAGAACATGAAAATTATTGATGACCATTGAGTCGCTATAGAAAGGCTGTGTTGTGTATTGTTGTTCGTACTCAGTAGGCACTACTTATTGTAACTTTAGTTTGTTCGGTAGGGTGAACAATACCCTGTATATAACTTACCAGTATCTGTTCAGCTTACACAAATGCTTTGTAGCAGCGCATGTTCTCCCTAAAATTTAAATGAATGGCCTTAAGTCTTTTTCTTTTTTGTATAATGTTTGTATCTAAATAGTCTGGTGTTTTATAAACTGTCTCCTTGAATTCAAAAAAGAATATAACTCAACAAGTTGTGCATGTACTGACATATTTATTCATATATTGAAATATATATTTTTGTATCTTTTTAAATATAGCCCTGAAGAAGTCCGGTTTCGGACGAAACGCGTTGGCTATTTTTATCTGCGAGTGTATGAACAAATAAAGAAAAGAATAAAATGAAGAGAACTGACTTGAGCTAATTTCTTGGGAGAACAGTTGGACTTTTTTCTTGATACAAAACGAATGTTGTTTGAGTACTGAAATTGTGCTTGTTATACAGTTATTTGGTGTGCGAGGTCAATTTGTGGAACTAGATATACAGAACAAATTCTTATTTGTTCTATGTTGGGATCTAGGGGGTTGTATCCCAGACCATTCGCACCCTCACTTTTGCTAACATTAGGAACTTGACTCTTGGTGCGGCTCTTAAAGCCTCAATCCCCTTCCTTGTTGTGACACTTCAATGTTAGTTAGAGGGAAGATTTTCTGATATGGCGAATGCGGTACATAATGAGACAGATGTACTTACATTGGGGATAGCAATTTCCAAATTGCGATTTTCTCTGAATCACAATTAGGAAATTGCTATTCCTAATGTATGATTTTTTTTTAATTAGGGATTCTTAGTGGGTTGCAAATAAACCCCATGAATGAGTATGAGGTGGGTCACAATTTGCCACCCATATAGGAATGATAGCCATCGCATGAATGGTGGCCAGCTGGGGTCAGCAGACCACCATATCTGTGATTGCTTTACAATCAATCAGCCTGTTTTCCTTAACCTCTTCCATGCTCATAGAGGCACGGTTGAGCTGCACTCATGACGAGCTGAGCTCGTCACAGCCATTGGAACGTTCGCACGCGGGGATAATTACCCCGCTGTGCTGAACGTTCGAAAAATGTGTGTTGTTGTGACGAGCTCCGCTCGTCATGAGTGCAGCTGCACTGTGCCTCATGACGAGCCAAGCTCGTCACAAGCAAAGCGGCCCCCCTCACCCCTGCACAGGGGGGGAAAAACCCCCCGCAGCGAAGGGGTTAGAGGAAAACTGGATGCAAAAAAGAAAAAATGTGGAACCACTGCCTGCTCCTAAAATGTTTTTTCTAGCATTCTCAAAGAGGAAGGGGTCCCTCAGTGCAGCACTAGATTTAGTAGTTGTTGCCTGATGATGACATCATAGGCAGCATTCACACTAAATCTGACTATTCTGCGTAATGCAGTGCCCTGTGCACAGGGTCAGACAAATAAGAAGTGTGGTTTAGGGTAAAGCACACAGTATATGTAGGTACACTGTGCAATATACCACTTGAACCCCTGCTTGTGCCTGCTTCTTTTTAGTGTTAGGATTTGCAGCAAAGCCAGATCATGCTATTGCAATAAAGCAAGTTTTGAATCAAACTTTAAGGGTCCCCCAAATGCCCTCATGCATGCATTAGTAAGGGAATGACATAAATGGGTGTGAGCACAGTACAAGGGTCAACGTTCAAAATAGCTTTTGCATGTGGAATGAGATTATTTCTGACGGCTTGCTTTACTATGCTTCACAACATTATGCATCACTTAGTGTCTTGTAAGCTCCAGAGCAAACCCATAGTAAATCTGTCTGATACTTTCATGTATAGCCTCACCTGCCCATGTGCTGCCTCACATGCACATGTTCTGGGTCACATGTCCATAACTGAAAGGCATGAGACTCTTTGGGAACAGCTAATCATCACTCGTGGCATACACTGGTAAGGAACAAGGGGAGTGCCTAATCCCAAAGTAGCCCCTAACTATGAAACCGACCCATAATGGTCAGGCCATCTCCATGATTGGCACCCGAACTAGCCTATGCCCAAGAACAGGAACCAGATGGACCAGGTAAGATGGGGGCATTGGAAGCCGACAGGTTTACATAGGACAGACTCATTTCAACCATTCTCCAACTTCTCCCATATTGAACTCGTGAGTATTTAGTAGGATTTGATACGAACAGCAATTCTGCAATATACAGACCCCTGGTAATTATTGTAAATATAATGTATATATATAAATATAATAAATATAATATATAAATATATTGTGACCTATGCATCCCACAATGTAGTGCCTGCCCGTCAGAAGCTTTTGTGGGGCCTGTGGCAAAAACCACTGTGATGCCCCTTTTTGGTCTGTAACACAAAAAGCGCCTTATAATTAATATGTTCTCTGGGAAGGAGAAACAAATTATGTGGTGACACCTAGCTGTGTAGCTATATTAGCTGCATCATGAAAGAACATGCCATCACTGATTTTTGATTATTTAAATATAATTTGTAAACCAAGCGTGGGGCCACAAAGAGTGAAGGGCAGGAGTAAAGAGCCCATTCCATTGTGCTGGCCCTGTGTCTGTAATGCGTCGGTAATAATTTAAATAATTACTGTGACGAGCATGTAGTTGTGTTGTTTTTTCATGAAAAGGTTGGGTTTCAGGTCTAAATCAGAGTGCTTAGGACCTATACCAATTACACAACCGGAATCCTACAAACCAATACAGGAATTCCAATGCAGGGAAAGTTGTACCCAATACCAACATCCTTTCAGAGGACTAATGAGGAGCAATTTGTCCCCAGGTAACCCCTCACCATCAATCATGGAATATTTGAAAGTCTGGGTTTTGCTTCTTTTCCTTGAGCCATGATTAGCATTGACAAGCTCTGCCAGTCAGACTGTGCAGTGTACCAAGCCTACAATAGTCTCCTGCACTTCCAAATGACAAGAAAAGTGTTTTCCCTCTACTAATCAGGGCCCTGTGCCTTACTTACTCTTCACAACTTTCACTGTAACATTAGCCACAACTGAACACACAAAGAGATCAGAAAAACAAGATTATTTGTGGCTGCGTCTGTGCTGGGTGATGCTACAAGAAAGCCCGAGTGAGACGGAGGGGGAAGCAAAGTAAGGCAAATTATAAAATTACACAAGGAGGGGGGAGTGTGCCTGAAACTGCACCTCTTCTTCTTGAGTTGAGATCCTCAAACCTGGGAGGAGTGGGGGATGCTATCTCACAGAGTCGACCCACAGATTCTGTGATGCTTATTGACTGTTTACAATCAGGGATTATAGACAATACTGATAATTTTCCCCTTGACCCCACCACAATGAGTAAGCTTCTTTTGTCTAGTACGCCAACTAGCTTTCCTTTACCAGATTCATATACAGGGAACGATAATGGAAGGCTATCAGGATCTCCAGAAATGCCCATTGAGGCATCTTTTAGGTCTTCCATTTCACCACCCACTATAGGAATAAGTAAAAAAAGGGGGGGTGAACCACTGTGTAATAGACCTCAGAAGATAAGGAAAGGGGTAGCTCAGTCCCCACAGCCACATATTGGTCTAATCCCATTAGGTGAAGAGGCCATGCTGGCCAAAATCTTAGAATTAATTAGGGGTGTGTTGCAACCGATTTTGGATAAGACCGACTTGATGTCCACACATTTGGACATCATAGAGAAAAAGGTTGAACAGAATTCCGTCCTTTTACATGAATTAATAAAAGGCCCGGAAAAAGTTAGGACGAATCTCACAGTTAAGATTAACCCTCCTGCAAAACCTAACGCTGTAATGCCCCTTATAACATCTGCTCCTATTACTCCAGTAACTAAGACATCAGCACCCGTGTTTAAAAAAAGGAAAGTAGTCCAAGAAAAGGGTAAAGTGGGTAGTCCAACAACTGTGCCATCAGCTCCCACATTGCAACCGCCTGCTATTCAGCTGGCGGCCCCATTAACTAAAGAACAAACTCAAAAACCTGGGGGATCCCAAAATCATGGTGGGAGAAAAGACCCTTTAATAACTAATCCGAGAAATAAAAATCCCCCAACTATTGCCTTAGAAAAACCGAGTCATACAATAGACTTACCCCCAGATTGTGCCCCTTTTGTCATTGTAATGGCAGGGGTTCCAGAGCTACCTACAGGTAAATGGGAAGATCACGTTGCCTTACGGAACAAGGTTACATTCTGGCTCCGAGACAACAGACCGTTGCCTGCATCCATCAATGGAGAAATCGTAAGTGTAAGACGTGCCCATTGGGTGGGAGTCAGACCTAAGGACAGAATGGGTGATGTAATAGTCATCAATTTTAAGGATTATAGGGCCGTGAGGCACACTGGAGATTGGTTTGATGCCAGTAGCAGCGATGCCATCTCCACACATCTTTTATCCTATTTCTATCCCTATGCACCATCAAAAGACAATAATAAACAGGGTTGGAATAGGCAGCTATTTCAGAAACCACCATACCGACAGCGGGGTTTTAGAAAAGTGGGACCATGGGATATGCCCGGTTTAATGGGGCCACCACCGTTGAGGGGTTATCCTCTTTACGTAAATGCTCAGGAGCCCCATATTCATATGCAAAGCTCGGAGGAGTTTTATCCCAGACACCAGGTATTAGATTATCAATACCCCCCTATAAATAGCCGATATCCACTACATCCTGAGTCCAACCTCCTGCAGGGGAGGCCATGGTATAATAAAGAGTTCCACCCGCCCATGTACAATTTACCTATTCAAAATCGTTTCCAGATTTTTAATGGGCTGGACGGGGTGGATTGACAACAAGCTCAGATATCCCAAAAAAATTTGGCTGGGAATAAGTTTTATCCTTTAGTCTCTTACCCCTTTATTAAGGATATAGTTCCCCTTAAAAGTACTGAGACTCTGAGTAGGATTCCCCAAGATTTGCCAACTTTACAAAAGACCCCTAATACTAACAGCTTATTGCTATGTAACAGTAATATCCAGGAACAGATGCAATCCCCCACAGTTGATATCATTATTAGGGGTGGGGAACAGGCAGGTGAAGGCCTGTCCCAGAAAGAGAATGATTTATGTGCACTGTTGTTTTGGAATATAGCAGGGTTTAGGCAAAAAATCACAAATCCGGCATGGGAGTCAGTAATAAATGGTCAGGATATAGTGGCTCTGCAAGAAACCTGGATACAGGAATCAATTCATGTAAGTGGCTATAGAACTTTCTTTACACCAGCTGTCGGAGGTCATTTTGGAAGAGCTAAGGGTGGGTTGACAACGCTTGTTTCAAATCAACTTAAAATTAAACAAGCTCACTGCCATTTAAGTTCTTGTTATTTCCAAATTATAACTTTACGGAATTATAAAGGAGCTGTGGTGCTAATTATTAATTTTTATAACAATGTCCCGAGAGATGATATTCTGGTTGTAATGAAGCAGCTTAAAGATGAAATTCAGTTAGAGGTAGACAGAAATGAAAGGGACCTGATAATCATATGGGGGGGGGATTTTAATTGTTCATTATGTACTAAAAGGAATCAGGGCCTATGTGGCCTTATGACTGAGAGAGATATGTACTTGACACACTTTGATCATACCTTGATGGGGGACTTACTAAATGAATTATTATTCATGTTTGACTTGGGGTTTGCCAACGAATCTGCCCCAGAACCTACACCCTTTGTTCCGACTTTTGTTGGTAGAGGCTCATCGACAACTATTGATTTTATTATCACTTCCAGTAATCTCAATCATAGACTCCTGGGGGTTACGAATATCCAATTACCCATAAGTGACCACCTCCCACAATCTCTTAAGGTAGTAGATTTGTTCCCAGACCCATCGACGGCCGCGCCTCTAGTAGAGACAGCGGTTGATGTTGTCCTTGGGAGACAAAATGGGTACACACTTAAATGGAGTAAAGTAATCCCCACAACCTTTTTTGAGAAACTGTGGGAGGTGTGCTCAAATAGTTTTAGGATTTGCCTAAGTGATAACTCCACTAAAGATCAAATTATTGAGCACTTTGGAACAATAGCTGCAAATATAAAAAGCAGCCTAAGGGTGGAGGCAAAACGCAGAGGCAGGGGGCCAAAGAGCTGGTTTAATACTGTATGTACAAGGGCTTTGAAAAATTTAAAACAGGCAGTACATAGATGCCCTAAGGATAAAAATGAAATAAGAGAATGTAGGAATACATATACTCAGGCCCTGAAAGCAAGGAAAACCGCATTAAATAAGGAGGCTTTAGATTCCCTCTGTGAGGCCTCGCAATCCAAAGATTCCGCTGCATTTTGGAAAGCAGTTAATACTCCTTTCCCTTATGAAACCCACACGGCGCGAATCGAGATTGCAATAGATGAAGATAAATGGGTAGACCATTTTTCAAATCTTTATAAGGCACAGGAAGACATCCATGTTGGGGGTATTAACTCTAGCCTGGACGTACAACAGAGTTACAACTTGGTTACGACAATTGAGGAAGTGCTCTTAGCCCTGGGATCAACTAAATGCGGTAAGGCTGCCGGACCTGATGGGATTCCGGCAGATTTATTTAAAGCTAATATTGAAATTTGGGGGCCAATGTTAGTACAACTTTTTAATGCAGCTCTCTCATCGGGCCTGAAAGAATCTTGGTTCACCTCAGTCATTGTCCCGATCTACAAGAAGGGGGATAGGAATAGCTGTGCCTGTTACAGACCAATCTCCCTTCTTGATTCCTCAGTAAAAATTTTAGGACGTGTTGTGTTGGCAAGACTCCAAAGCTGGGCAGAGGATAATGATATTATTAGTGATTTGCAATTTGGTTTCCAAAAAGGGATTGGTACAATTGAGCAAGGGTTAAACCTTATGCTCTTGCAGCATAAATATATAAGGATAAAATCCGAGCGCTTGTATTTTACTTTTGTCGATCTCTCTTCAGCGTTCGATTGTGTATCACACTCTAAATTGTGGGATATAATGAAAGGTTTGGGAGTGGATAATAACATTATCTGTTTTTTGAGGGAACTCTACAGTGGAGCTACAGCCTCTGTTCGTTACGGCAGGGGGGGAGAATGCTCCAGACAATTTAGCATAGGTCGCGGAGTGCGGCAAGGTTGCGTACTGGCACCTTTTCTATTTCTTCTCTATATCAATGGGCTCGAGCGTCACCTGCTGCATGAGTGTAGGGATATGCCCAGGGTGGGGAGGAGGGAAATCCCTGCGCTCATGTATGCGGATGACGCAGTACTCATGGCACGCACTCCTCGTGCTCTACAAAAACTAGTAGTTAGCTTTGAGAAATTTATGTTGAACCTGGATCTACTAGTTAACTGTAGTAAGACTTTCTCAATGAATTGCGGCCTAAAACCAGGCAAATCAATGAAGCGTATTGTTTTAAACAATGTCCCGCTGGATAACACCCCAACCTTTTCTTATTTGGGCATTTTATTCCATGAGTCAGGCTCCTGGACAAGCGCTATTAAGGCTAGAACTCTTTTATTTATGAAAACGATCATGGCCTTACAGAATTTTGTTAGGAAATTGGGCAGGAAGCCGATAAAAGAAATGTTAACCATCTACAAAGCTACATGCTTGTCTGTGGCTATGTATGGCTCTGGTCTGTGGGGATATGCAAATGTTGATCAAATCCAGCTGGTAGAGAACAAATTTCTGAGGGGAGTTCTAGCAGTCCCACAGTGTGCAGCCACATTCAATTGTCACGCTGAACTTGGCCAACCTTACATAACGGACATTATCAGAATTCAACCTATCCTATTGTGGCATAGGGTATGGACTACTAATGAGTGCGTTATGAATCGGGCTCTGCTATGTGACACCCTCAGTTTGGACCATGCGGACAGAATGGAATGGTTGAGTTACGTAAATCATTTCTTGACCGAGATTGGACTACACTCATATTTTTCGGACCCAATCTCAATGGATAATATTCCTAGGAAGCTATTAAAAACTATCTGCCTGGACCACCTGATGAGTAAGAGGAAGAGAGTGGAAATTCTGAAATCTACAGTACACTCTCACCTTCCTACCCTCTGTGATACTAATACTGTACAGCCATATTTATCCCTGCCCATGACTAACTATGATCGCTTTCTTTTAACTCGTTTTACATTTTGTATATTTTTTAGATTAGTGTCTTTTCCATGCATGAACTCATGGACTCATATTCTGCCCACTTGTTTGTGTGATGGTACATCACAACAATCTGATATTCATATCCTTTTTTTCTGCAAATTTTATACTGCTATACGTAGGAAAATTATTGTCCCTTTTTTAAAAAATATGAATTTAACCAGATGTCGCCCAGCTTTTTTAGAAGTACAGAAAATGGACACGATTTTAACTGTTACTGTGATTTTAAATTATTTAAAAAGTGTTTTTAAATTCAGAAAACAAATTCAAATTGAAATATCATAGATTCCTTATTGATCTACCTCACTGTATTATCAATTATGAGAAGAATTTATTGTAATTATTGTACCTTGTTTTATGTTTGCTACTTTTATGGTTAATTGTTTTTTTAACCGAATAAAGTTTATTGAATTGAATTGGGTGATGCTATTATTAAGGTTAGACTCTTAAAGGGAATCTACTTCTACAGAATTGCTGAATATTCTAAACCCTAAAGCGCATACACTTTTCTTAGGGCACCCTGAGAACCTGCAGTGTATGTTTGGCCACAATTGTCTCATGCCACACAATTAGACTCTGTTAAAAATGATATACTACAGTACGTGTCCCTTTTCAATGTTTTAGCCATTTTAGCTAATTTATTGCAAAACTGTGCTGTAAATGTGCTTTTGATTTAATCTTTTTCAAAATTTTCACAGGGCAGGGGAACCTCCTATCAAAACCTTACTTGGAGGAAGGATCCTTTGCTGAAATTCAGATCGGATATTACATCTGACTTTCAGCATTGCCAGTTGAGGATATGGGTGGAGCCGATAGAGTTTGTGGGTTGAGCCAGGGGAGGAAGTTGGTGGAGCTGGGGAAAGTGGGTGTGGTCTCCGACAAACATTTGAGCACCTGGACGTCATATTTTACAAATTAAGCATTGGCTTAGGTCTATTATGCAAATTGGCTCTATTGAGAAATGTAGTTGAAATTCATCAACAAAACAGGAAAATGTCACAGATATTAAAAAGAAACACCTTAATGCTAACAGGAATTTCAACAAGCTCAATGGTGGATGTTGTCCACACTAAGGGGCATAGTTACAAAAGAATGGTGGAGCGTGGAAATTAAGCCAAAATAGCTAACGCTGCACTCTGCTATTCTGAAAACAGAGTGATCCGCCTTATTTACAACAATACGGTGGATCTCTGCATTTTCTGCCTAGTGCCGATGCAGGCACCCGTGCACCATAGTACAAGAGTGCCTGAGTTGAGGCAAGGATTGTTTATATGCAGGAATGTGTCCCTTCCTGCAAATAAACAATACAGAATGGCAATTTGTAACTTCTATTTGTGCTGCATTGTGTAGCACACATAGATGTTAAAAAACGTAATTTTTTAAATGATTGTTTATGCGCGGGATGGGACACCTTCCTGTACATAAACAATTATTCATGGCGTTTTGCTGTTTCTATGTGTGCTCCACAATGCAGCACACATAGAAACAGGAAAAATGGCGTTCCTCCTGTCTGCGCGGCAGTGGCAGACTGACCAGAGGATCGCCAAACTCATAATAAGGCCCTAAGGGCTAGATGTAGGTAATTCTCATTTACCGACTCTAGAATACCGAATTTTACCGATTCGGTATTCTAGATTCGGTAAATGAGATGTAGTTAAAAATTCTGTATTTTTTACCGAATCTGTAGGATTCTGTAATTACCGAATCGGTATTTACTGATTCGGTAATTTTGCCCATAGGAATCAATGTCAATTACCGAATCGGTAAACACAGATTCGGTAAAAATACTGAATTTGCAAGGGGGACAGGGTGTCACTTTGACACCCTGTTGCACCCCTGATAATGGCTTGTGTGCCATGTGGCACACATACATGCCCTAAGGGCATGCATGTGTGTCACATGGCACAGGTGTACATGCACAGATGTGCATGTACACAGGAATTCGTTATTTACCATGGAATAGTATTCCATGGTAAATAACGAATCGGTAAGGGCCTGTGGCACTGATTACAGTGCCGCCTACATGTAGATTTACCGATTCGGTAAATATACCGATTCGGTATTTTACCGAATCGGTAAATTTACAGAATCGGTAAATATACCGATTTGTCACATTTTCAGGCCCCTACATCTCCATCTGCAAATACCGGTCGGTAACAGCCGAAATCGGCCGTTACCGACCAGTATTTGTCGACCTACATCTGGCCCTAAGTCAGTTAGGAATCCGGGGGGAAAATGGGGGAAGGGAAAAGACACAGGAGACACTGGTTCAGAATGGTGTCAACAGCAGCCTAGGATCTTCTCAGAACCAAGCTGGGATATCTTTGAGAAAGAGTGACAAAGAAATATAATGAGATTTCACTAATCAACAAACACTAAATATATCACATCAATGACCTTTATTTACACTTTATCTCTTCCTTGGCGAGGTTCCGCTGTGACTAGTTCCTGCTCCGCCAGAAATAAGGCGTGGAGCGGAATGGCTGTGGAGAGGATTCAGGTCTGCCAGAATGGAGCAAGGCAGCATGCCAGTTCCGGAGGATGGTTGCAGAGGTTGCCACAAGAGCTGATACAAATGCCATGAAGGTGCTGCTAAGAAAGACGGAAGCAGCAGCAACACGCTTCTGGATATGGTGCAACCAGAGGTAAGGGAGCAAAATAACGTAGCAGGACAAACAGGAAAATGTAAAACAGAAGGTAAAGACCAAGGAATTCACGGGACAAGAAGGGGCAGGGAACTGAGAAGGTAAAAAGTAATAAATAGTGAGGGGCCGCTAATGCTGAGTGACGAACCAACAGAAGTGAAGTAAGCTGAAACAATTGAAAAATGTTGCCAGACAACAACCCAATGCATGAAGTGGCTTTTTTTTGTTAATGGCCCATAAGACCCCAGAAGTTACAACCGGGAAGTGGGAAGTAGCTAGCTTTCATTCTCCTGTCTTCCATATTCAACAAGCCTTATCTCTTCTGAACTGAAAGGAAGGTCTGCCTCTTGTTTCTGGCACAGGACACAAACAGCCCAATCATTTATTGGTGGTGCGATATAGAAAAGCGCGCACGAAAGGAGAATATAACACTGAAAAGATTTTTGACACATTTATTTCAAGCATTAATATGACTTATCAAATATGCATGTGCTGAGGTCAAGGAATCAGCAAGGTAATAATAATAGTAAAAGAAAATAGTGTCAGACATGTGCTTTTTCCGTGCATGGATCAGTGCTGAATAAGGTTTTCATGCAGCCTTTGGATGGGATGTCTGAGCAGCATAAAAAACTTGGGCTCATTCCCCTGAAAAAAATCTTAACAAATGCAAAAAGTGCATTCTTAAATATTTTATTTATCCGAAACTCTGGCCTTCATCCATTTGATAGACTTCTAGATCCTAATTTTTTCCCAAAATTTCATGTAGGTGTATTTGACTCTTGCACAAGTGGTCTTTCTCTATGATTCTCGAAAGTCCGAAGGTTAGGCCAGCCCATCTCCTAGGTATCCTGTACTGTGCATAATTCTCATATTCATAGTGCATGCTCCTTGAAGCCTTCAGCATTAAAGAAACAAATGCAGCTTGGTTTATGAAATACTTATCTTATCTGAGTTCACGAAAAGGTCTAGTCCAGGATCATGATTACAACTGGTTATAAATATTTGTTAACTTTCTATGCCCTAAAATCGGAATACCTCGAGATGTTTCCAGTACTTAACTAACCTACTCCACTTCTGAGGGCTTCTAGGCTCTTCTTTGCACTATCCCTACAAAGCAAGCACTTGTCAATGTATCTGGTCTTCTTGGCCTAACCGTAGCACTTTCATCATCTCGCTTTGTGAACACTCGGCCAATTGACCTCTTTGATCTGGTGGGTTTTGCTACTGCCCGCAGAGGACACCTGCAGTTGACCATCAGCATGGGTCCTCAGGGAGCCAAGATGCAAAAGTGCCTCAGCATCAGAGAAGGGCACTTTCTGAGGGCAATGTTAGCATGGGCAAGAAATCCTAAATGAAGCCGGTTATAGTCGCAATAATGCCTAAATAGAGTAAATACTGTTTTATACTTTCACAGAACATTACACTTAACAAATACAATTTAACATAACATTACATCCTATTTTAGTATGTGGAGTAAGACTTGCTAAGAAGATGTAGTCCCTATAACTCTGGGGTTACACTGGATAGTTTATCTATGTCCAAACTGTGACATCTTTAGAGAAATGGAGAACTGGCAGGTGTCTCTCAATTGTACTACCCAGTTGTGTCTTTCTGTTAGAGGTCAGACAAGCTGCCAGAGAATCTCTCATCTGCAGGTAATATTGCTGAGCCCCACCCTGACCTCCAAAACAGTACTCACTCAAAAACTAGTGTTTTACAAAAAAAGAATAATTAGAGTGTGTTATTCTCCTATAAATAATGTGAGTAAAAATTACCCCCTAACAACAAACAACATAGATAACAGGGTGAATGCTAGATACACCTCAGACTTATTTTATCTCAAACCTCCAACCAGTTAGTCTAAACCCTACCCAGGTTATGATTAGTTGACTCACTGCTTGGTTATATGAGAATATTTATGCTGAGTCATGTGAAGCCCCTTATACCTTTGCACCTTTAGGCCTGATCTCAGAATCCCATCCGTTAACATCCCTTCAAGAACCCCTCCATCTGCCTTGCCCGGTCACCGGTCTTCGTCATATATTATGGACTAAAGAGTGGGTGCTTGCGCTCAGCTCCTGTGTTTGCTACACAAGGTAGTTAACAGTGCCTCCATTCAGATTTTAAGGAAGCACTCGGAAGGTGTTTTATGGTATCCTTCTGCTTCCAGTATTGAACCATGCAACATCATGCAAACAGATCCTCTGCTACCGTGCAATGTTCAACACTGCAGAGGGTGGAAACATCTCTCGCCCGGCTCCTTAATGTGAACAAAAAAATACATGTCAATTGAGCATATACTATTTGTACGTTTGCGTAAATTTAAGAAACCCACATTATTAAAGGCTAGACCTGTTTTCTAGGCCCTAAACCTTTGGCCTACACCTCAGTTTAGTACACGCTCCATCAATAGCAATGCTAACAATAGCAAGGCTTGTGTTGTAGCATCATCTAAAGCCATAGGAAAAAGCCATGACACAAACATCAATGCAGTCTGACCAGGGGGAAAGTACTGTCTGACCAAAAGTAGTCGGTCAATAGTCGGTCAAAAAGATTAAATAGGAAACCCAATATCCCTTTATTACCATGAGCAGTGCTCACAGAAGGAGCTAATGTAAGAATTTGCGGGTAAATATGAAAGAAAAGTTAAGTTGAATTGGTGATAACTAATTACTTCAGTGATTGAAACATGAGACATCTTGATAGCTATACACTTGGGTACATGAATGTAAAACAAACCTACTTACTCCAAAAAGGTTTGCACTGAAAGCAGCAGTCAGTTTCAGGGTTGTCATCTTGCTCCAGTGTCCTGCGGTGACCCTAAAAAATATCCATCCAGCCAAATACATTTCAATGAAAACCAAGGAAAAATCTTGGGCAAATATGATGGTCGTTTCTGCGGGAACAGGATTGTGGTGGTAAATGAATCTGCTGTGTTGGCGCCGAGGCCTCCTCTGTGCGGATGTCTCAAATGAGTCTCAAATGAGAGGGACTGGAACAAAATATTGTAGCAGAGAGCCCTTCATCCTTAATAGGTGTTTTCTTTTTGTGCTGTGTATTTCTCAGTAATTTACTCTTCAAAGGGAAGGAGAACAAAATGAGAGCTGAAGCGAAATGATAAGCGCTTCTTTGTATGAAGTACCTCACTGTACATGTTTTGTACATTTTCTGATAATGTTCTAGATTATTAATGCAAGGTGTACATGTCTTTTTTTAATATATATTTAGGGAGCTTTCCAGAGATAAACATATTTCTGAAAAGATGTTCGTGTCGTAAAGTTTTTATTCAAGAGGAAGCACATTATTTCTTTCGCGGTTGCTCGAGAAACAAGTGAGATTCTACATTTTACATTCGGTCTGTAAGGCGGGTCGGTTATTATGAGCCAAGGACCCACTAAAAGAAGGAGACGACAACCTTATCGGCAAGACGCACAGTAAGAGCCCTTGCAAGCAAAATCAGATAGATGTATATTGTGTGCAAACATTTAATTCAATGGAATTTAGTACTTGTTTCTAATGTGTGGTGACCAGCGTAAGGTAAATTGAGCTTTGTCAACGTAAAGAAATTGGGACTGATTCATGGAGGGACTTACGACTCGTAAAGTTTAGAGTGCAGAGGGGGCAGATTTAGAAGCCCATTGTGCCACTTTTCCGTCAATTGACGCATGCAGTCCGAAAGGGAGGAAATTAAATTCATGACGCAAAAGTGGCGCAAGAGGCTTGTAAATAAGCCCGAGAGTCTCCACACTCTGGTAGGATACCCATGCGGTGCAGTAACGGAACAAAACTTGAGGGGGCCTCCTTGCAAAAATCATGGAGGCCCCCCAACCCAATCATTAGCTCTCAGGACAGGGGCCCGCTGCTCGTTCACAGTGCTGAAGGGCCCCCCCCAGGAGCTTGGGGCCCCCACACCACGGAGGCTGCATGGGCTAATGTTATTCCACCAGTACGGTGCACTCTTGTAGAGTCACTCTAGTCTTCGCGGGTTGCGTAATGACGCAACACGCGAAGACGAGAATCACGGAGCTACTGCGCATGCGCACAGATCACAGTGGAGTGTCGGCGTGATACACGCTCGGCGCTCTCCTTGCAGAGAGATATTTAAATAAAACGTTTCCCCCCCCGAAAGCCTAGTCTGCCTCTTCATTGCTCCGTCGATAGGAGCAACATAAAAGTGGCGACGAGGAGTGGGATCTCCCACACAGAAAAAGGAATTTAAAAAAGGAGGAGCAGCAGTCAAGGGGCACAACTTTTCACGCTGACCACCTTGAAAGAGGGAACACAACAGGAGAAGACACGACGACCAGAGTTGCTGGTGGAGCAGGGAGAGCGCGGCAGAAGCGCAAAAGAGAGGTGAGCACCCACCAAGTGCACCAGTACCAGGACAAGGCAGCAGCCAGGAGGAGGAGCATGGTAGGGGATTGATAGACCCCACAGAGGCCCTGGCGGAACTGGAGGACCACAGAGTAGGGGGCGTAGAAGAACCCCGACTGAACCCGACACAAGGTGAGAGTGCAAGCGCACCGGGCAGCCCGAGGAACCAGGGAGCGGAACCGGATGAGCAGATCAGGATGAGCGCGCAACCATCATCGCTCACAGCGCCGATCCCATTCTTGCCCAAACCAGGGGAACCCCAGATAAAATGGGAAGACTGGAGGGAATATTTCAAGAATTATCTCGAGGCCCTAGAAGACGAAAATGGAGAAGCCTTCCCCAGTGCTCGGAGGAGGAGGAGGATACTCCTGCACAACCTAGGCTCAGAAGGGATAAGGGTATTCACTAACTTGGTGCCCACGACCAGACCACAAGCGGATGTCGACGTCTTTAAGCATGCCATAGAGGATCTGGACAATCACTATCGTCCAGCGGTGTGTGTCTCCATTGATCGCTACAACTTCCAGCAAAGGAAGCAAGAAGTGGGTGAATCCATAGACGACTATGTCGCAGCTTGAGAAGGTTGGCGATCACGTGCAAGTACGGGGCCCTCCAGGACGACTTCATAAAAGATCAAATCGTTATGCACACGACCAATAAGACGGTACAAGATAAACTGTGGGCACACGGAGAAGCGATGCTAAAGGAGGTCATAGCGATGGTAAAGAAAGCTGAGTTGTCGAAACGATGCGCCGAAGCGGCAAAAAGAGAGACCGCCCAGAGGACCATGGTGAACAGAGTGGAAGACTCGGAACCTTCAGGAAGGTACAGAACGGCGCCGGGAGACAGTAAAGGAGCAAACAGATTGGCGGTAAAACCCGGACAGACTGGAAAACAGGCAACGGAAAGAAAGACAGCGTGCTACAGGTGCGGAAACACTGCCCGGCGTTCAGGGCGAAAAGCATGTTCTGTGGCCTAATAGGTCACTATGAGAAGGTGTGCCGCAGGAAAGTCAAGAGACCTGTGGCAAAGTACGTGGCACAAGACCAACCAGAATGTGAAGATGATGGGCTGGAAGAAGATGACCTTGTGTTGTGCATTGAGGAGCAAGTGTTCGGAATTGACACCAAGCGTTCTCGTAAACCACAATGCGACATGCCAATAGGAGGAGTGAAGATCAAGATTGTAACAGACTCAGCATCCCCGTACACCATAGTCCAGAGATCAGTATGGGAGGAAGAATTCGAGCCCAGCCTGGGACCCAGATTAGAACCTCCAGACATACGGCCGGTGTCGTACACAAACAACCCCATACCCATGGTGGGGTATAGGACTCTACTGTTCGAATTCAGATGAAGAACGGCGGAGTGCAAGCTGTACGTAGCGGAGAAGAGTCCATCTGTGTTGGTGGATGGATCAAGGAGACCTGGGGATAAAACTGGACCCGGGGGGAGACATACAAGTGCTGATGACAGACCATGAGTGCTGGCCGGACCTGGAGAAGATGAAACAGGACTTCCCGAAGGTGTTTGGAGGGAAAGTCTGTAAACTGGAGAAGTTCACACACAAAATTCTACTCAAGGAAAGGGGTAAAGTGGTTCTCCACCATCGACCTCACATCCGCCTATCACCAAATAGACCCACATCCAACGAGCCGGAAGCTAACATCCTTCATAATGTAGTTTGGATGCTATCAATTCCGCAGGATGCCTTTTGGTCTCGCTTCGGCTGCAGCGGTGTTCCAAAAGTTGATGCACCGCCTGTTCAAGGACATCGAGGGCATCCAGTACTTTCAGGATGACATTTTGGTGATGGGGGTAGACCAGAAAGACCATGACAGGAAATTGAATAAGGTGCTGAGTGTGCTACAAGTAAATGGCTTGACCGCAGAATGGGAGAAGTGTCGGCTGGGAATGACATCAGTCACATACCTTGGGCATGAGATAGGAGGACACGGGATCACGCCGAAAAGAGAGAAGGTGAGAGCGATCTGTGATGCCAGAGCTCCCAACAGCAAAGACGAAGTGAGATCCTTCCTAGGGATGGCTGAGTATTACAGTAAGTTCGTCCAACACTTTGCCACCAAAACACATCACCTGAGGCAGCTGATAAGAGACAAGACAGCAGTCAAGTGGAATGAAGAAGCACAGAAAGAGTTTGAAGAGTTAAAAAAGGACATAAGTCAAGCAGTACCGCTCCAAGGGTATGATCCCCTAGGTCAGACCATACTGACGACAGATGCCAGTGAAAAAGGGCTGGGAGCAGTCCTGGCGCAGGAGAGGGCAGACAGAACAGTGGAGACTTTCAGCTTTGCATCCAGAGCTTTATCCCCCACTGAACAGAAGTTTAGTGTGATTGAGAAGGAAATGCTGGCGGTGGTATGGGCCATGGGGAAATTCAGGCAATTCCTGTGGGGCACGAGATTTCGACTGCAGACAGACCACAAGCCCCTTGTCAAAGTTCTAACCTCGAGTGGACATGCGACCGCCACACCACGCATAGCCAAAATGACATTGAAACTACTTGAGTACCGGTATGATGTGGAATATATACCAGGGACACGCAACAAGGTGGCTGATTACCTAAGTAGAGCCTCGTCCATGGAAGAGGCTCCTAACCCCGCCGCAGAGAGTGGAGCCTCGTCCATGGAAGAGGCTCCTAACCCCGCCGCAGAGAGTGAAGAGATGATAGCGGTAATGGAGGACTCAGAAAGGGTGATTAGCAAGCAAGAATGGGCCCAAGCATATGATGGGGACGCAGAAATCTGCGAGGTCAAGGAGTACATAATCAGCGGGTGGCCCGAAAAGAAGAGGTTGAAGGAGGGACTATGGAAATTTTATGAAGTCCGCGGAGAACTATCGGTGAGTGACTCAGGAATCTTCCTGTACCAAGGAGAAAAGGTGGTACCTCCTACGACATTGATCCAGCACATGTTGGCCCAGCTACATGAAGGACACCTCGGCATAGTTAAAACTAAAATGAGAGTGAAACAAATGTACTGGTGGCCGGGACTGGACATACAAGTGGAAAGGCACGTGAGAGACTGTGATCAGTGCCAAGGTGCTGACAAAATGTTGAAACCTCTAAGGCCGGCTCTGGGAAAATTCGACCTACCACGCAACCCGTGGGAGGATGTGTCAGTCGACATTTTGGGACCCGTGTTGGACAATCAAGGACTGCCGAAATATGTATGTGTCTTAGTGGACAAATACTCCAGGTGGCCTGAGGTTCACATCAAAGAGAAAATGGACTCTGAAACAGTGATAAAATTCCTCACCTCGATTTTCCTGAGAGAAGGGATCCCGAGAACGATCCTGAGTGACAACGGCCCGCAATTCACCTCAGAAAAGTGGTACAAGTATATGGAAATGAACGGGATCAAAATCAAGCACACTTCCATATACCACCCTTCGAGCAACGGACAGGTAGAAATATTCAATCGAGTCATCATGTGGTCCATCCAAGCGGCCATAACGAAGGGCAAGGACTGGGAAAAGGAGATAATGTGCATGATCTGGGCTTACCGGATTACACCCACATCAACAGGGCACAGCCCATTTCAGATTTTAAGAGGCAGGCACCCCTTCACCAAAGACAATGTGGTTTGGAGGGAAAAGACCATCACTAGCAAATGGTCTCCGGCAGTGGTGCAACACAACTTGGAGAAGGCTCAGAAGATATATACGGAACATTACAATAGGAGAAAAAGCGTGACAGAGGCAGCCCTTGAAAGAGGGGAGTGGGTGAGAGTCAAACTGGCGGTGCTGAGAAAGAAAGGAGAGAGCAAGTACAGCCCACCCCTGCAAGTGGAAGAAGTATACGACAGAGCAGCGTTACTCAGCGATGGGAATGTGTGGTCCCAAGATCGAATGGCAAAAATCAACAAGATCCTACAGTGGCCTACGGAAGAAGGAAGAGTCCCACAAGATCAAGGAGCAAGAGGATGTAAAGGGGTCACTGCAGCAGGTGAAGAATACAGTAGAGAAGAGGGATCTTGTGAGGATGGGAGAGATCAAGATATGCCCGCTGAAGAGGAAACGCAGATTGAGAAGATGGTGACTCCAGAAAGAGCAGAGCAGAGTCCTCAGAAAGATAGCAGGGTGAGCCCTGCTGAGAACTGCACTCGAGAAGTCTCCACACCGGTAAGACGCACACGCGCGGGCAGAGTGGTAGTCAAACCCCACCGTTTCAGAGACTTTGAACTGGGGGAATGTTAAGTTGAGAGGACTAAGTGAACTCTTTTCAATGTGTGTAAAAAGGGGAGATATGTAGAGTCGCTCTAGTCTTCGCGGGTTGCGTAATGACACAACACGCGAAGACGAGAATCACGGAGCTACTGCGCATGCGCGCAGATCACAGCGGAGTGTCAGCGCGATACATGCTCGGCGCTCTCCTTGCAGAGAGATATTTAAATAAAACGTTTACCCCCCGAAAGCCTAGTCTGCCTCTTCATTGCTCCGTCGATAGGAGCAACATAACAACTCTCTGCTGGGTGCCGTACAGAGCTTCCCCCGAGTGTGCAGATTCTGTCACGAGTGCAGAGTCTCCGTGCTCGTAACTTTACGAGTTGTAAGTCCCTTTGTGAATCGGGCCATTGAGCAACACTAAAACGTATGCAGTGTTCAAGGCAGTGCTGGAATATTGTGGGATTCCAGTACAGCTGGTATTATAGCTTGGAACTAGGTTCTTGGCTGGTGCCAGCAGCTTCCCCCGTCTCTGTCTCCATACAGAGACACAGGCTGTCTTCTGTAAAAGCCGCAGCCTCTCATACACAATGTGTAGATCTTGCCGAGCAACTGCCGGCATGGGTTTGATGAGGCTCTTTTCCTCCCCCTTTGTAGTGGTGTGCTTCAATGTTAACTAAAGGTGCTAATATTGACACATGATTACTTTCCTGTCAATCTGGGCTGGGCCAGGCTCTCCTCATCTGCATAGGTCTTAGGCAATTCATTCCTTTTCAACAGGTTGTATCTGTGCTTGGCACAGGTACTGCATTACACATCTCATCTCCAGAAAGAGCAGCGGATTAGAAGTACAATTAGACAGTTTATCAGTTAATATGCAGAGTGATAAGCTTATGTTTTAGTGTATTTAGTTTTAATCTTTTCTTTGTTTGCATCTTGATTCACGTTTTATTTCGTTCAGTGTGAACATTTATGATAAGCAAAGTGATGGGTTTTGTAAAACATTGTCTAAATGAGACAAATAAAATATGCCAGTACAGCCATAATATTGCTTTTCTAATTATCAATTTCTTTTGGAGCAGAGCTTATAATAATAATTCATATGTACTTGCAGACAGACACTGGACATAGGTTGCCTATGTTATTTTATATGATGTTGATTTGTATAGCGCACTAATCACCTGAGAGGGTATCCAGGCACTTGAGCAGGTGTGTGGTCCCCAAGGTGCTTATATGAAGAGCCAGGCCTTCAGCTTCTTGCGGAACTCAAGAAGGGAGGAGAAGACTCTGATGTGTTGAGGGAGGTCATTCCATGTCTTGGGTGCGATGTAGGAGAATGAGCGACCTCCAGGTTTGCTTTTGCGGATGCGGGGAGTGTGTCCGAGTGACAGTGAGGCAGAGAGTAGGTGTCTGGGTGTTTGGTGAAAGTGTATGCTGCATGCTTAATTTTTAAAAGAAAGAGTGCCTGTGTTCAAAGGTTTGCTTAGAAGCTATGGGCCAGGGAGATTTAATGTTGGCACGCTGAATACCAGGGTATGTAATTCTAAATCAATCTAGGCCTCTTTAATCTACTACCAGATACTCACTGCTGATTCATCTCAATCTTGCAGGTTCCTGCTTTCTCCCTTAATGGAGTTTTTTCCATCTTTCGTTTCCCTCCGTCTTTCCGTTTTTTGTGTTTTCCTTCACTTGCTTGTTGTAAACGGCTGATGTGGAAAAATAAGTGCCGGTTCCAAAAAAATGAGTACTGGTGACCCTCACCGGCAACCACTGGCTCAAATTAGGCACTGGTATGCAGCTGTTCAGGTATTCTGGTCCTGTGTTGTGTAGGGCATCGTATGTGCACGTGATAAGCTTGAATTGGCTGCACTTGCGAATGGGGAGCCAGTGAAGCTTCCTGATGTGCAGTGTCATGAGTGTGCATCATGGGAGGTTGAGTATGAATCTTGAAGCAGTGTTCTGGATGGTCTGGAGTCTGTGTAGGAGTTGTTTGGAGATTTTGGCATAGAGAGGGTTGTCGTAGTCCAGCCTGCTGGTGATGAGTGCTTGCGTGACAGTCATCTGTTCTGAGGCAATCATTTGAAGATCATTTGCAGCATGGATAGGATGTGGACGTGCAGACTGTGTTGACTTGAGCTGTCATGTTGAGCTTGTCGTCTAGGATGATCCCTAGACTTCTTGTGTGGTTTGTTGGTGTTGGTCCTTTATGACAGTGGTAAAAATGATAAAGATTACAAAGAAACAATTCTGTTCGCTAAGTTGGAGAAATTTAAAAAAGACCTGGCAAAATTTTCCACAGAAAAGGTTTATCCTTACACAAGCGAATCCTACACTGCACCTGCTTTCAATCGCAATGGGCGTAGGGGTGGTTCAACGTATGCCTCTTCTAGCTCGGATGATGCCTCAAGTGACTCTGACACCTCTCAGAACAGTGCTACTAATAACAACACACAGAGGGGACGTGGAAATCGTAGGAACTGGAGGAGTGGGTTCCACAGTCAAAATCAAAATCAATACCAACCGTGGTGGCAACCCAACCCACGGATGTGTGGGCCTGCATATCCACAACAGATGGGCCCCTTTTGTCCCCCACAAATGCAGCAAGGTCGGGGTATGCCTCCTTTTTTAGGGTTTGGCCCGAGACGATCAAGAGGCAGGAGGAGACAAGGACCAGTACAGCAGGTCCATTGGGCTCCGACAGCACAACCGACAATGGACTTACGCAGCGGGAAGAAGGTCCCCCAAGAAACAGCGGGAACAAGCAACATGATAGCCTCGTGATGAATCTTAGCTCCCATGTATTGTCAAATGACGAAGAAAGCCTGTTAAACAAAGGTTTAGGATTTGTATCAACTCAGAAAGGAGACCCTTTTCTAGCTCAGATTGAACTAGCCACATTTTTTAGAAAGATTAGGCTCCATTATTTCATTGCTAAACAACCGGGCACTGGAATACAAAATGACGACAAGAACACCGGTCTAAAAAAACCCTCGACATTCAACCCACCCAGTATTGGCGTGCCTGCCAAGGTGCTGACATTTGAGGAAGCGGTAGAGAATGATATTCACCACCTTTACCAAACTGAGAACAACCACTTCCACAATTTGTCAAAAAAGGAACAGTCGGCTTTGCGTTCATTAACATCCAATGAAAGCATTATAATTAAGCCGGCCGACAAAGGCGGGGCCATTGTCATACTGGATGCCGACACCTATAGAAATTAATGTTTGAGACAATTAGGTGACCGTAAGGCATATTGCCCCCTGATGGAAGATCCTACTGAACGACTCATGACCACCATTGGTCACATGGTGGAAGAAGGTACCTCTGATGGGTGGATAACATCACAAGAAGGTCAGTACCTTCAAACCACCCACCTCATCTTTCCATATTTTTACTGCCTCCCTAAAGTTCACAAACCCCAACGACCACCACCTGGGCGACCTATTATTTCTGGAATCGGTTCCATCTTGGAACCGCTTTCTACCTTCGTGGATCACTTTCTAAACCCGATGGTTAAAGAGATGCTGACGTTCCTTCAGGATACCAAGGACGTATTGAGGCTACTTCCAGAAATACAATTTGACATCAATACCGATATTTTGGTTTCCTTTGACGTGGAGTCATTATACACCTTGATACCCCACACGGAAACACTCGAAGTTGTGGGTCACCTATTGGAACAACGGGACCTTCAATCCATTACGCCCGTATCATTTATTATGGGCTTGGCAGGTATAGCGATGAAGGACAACTATTTTAGGTTCGAAGACACTACGTACCTACAAACATCTGGGACCAGTATGGGTAGTGTCTTCGCTCCTAGTCTCCCTAACCTGTACGTACACAATTTTGAAGAAACGGAGGTATTAACATCTACCAATCCATATCTATTATTGCTTCAGACATGGAAGCGATACATAGATGATATTTTGGTAGTATGGCGAGGGACTGAAGAAGATTTGCTGCTGTTCCATCAATGGTTAAACACACGTAACCCATACTTGAAATTTACTGTCGAGTACAGTAGGACTGAACTGGCATTCCTCGACCTTAAGATCTTAGCTACTCCGAATGGTCTAGAATCAGAACTTTATCGGAAACCAATGGCTAGGAATGCCCTCCTGAGCTATGATAGTTGCCATCCAAGGGCCCTGAGAAAAAATTTGCCGTTTGGCCAATTTCTCATGGTTCAAAGAAATTGCTCCAACAAAGAGGCATTCAACTTTCATGCAAAGAATTTGGGAGAGCAACTGTGTGAAAAGGGATATCCTAGAAAAATCATTCGCCAGTCTAAGAAGAGGGCATCTAACAATCATCGTGAGGCCCTCCTTGAAATAAATCCACCCAAAGAGAAGTCCAGCCGCATCACGTTTGTGAATACTTTCAATATTAGATCCAATCAGGTCCAGAAGATCATTCGAAGACATTGGTCGATATTGAATACAAGTGGGGATGATATACATTTGCCCCTATTTTCTTTTAAGAGAGGACAGAGTCTTAAGGACCAATTGGTCCACACACGACCAAAGAATAAGGAACGAAGACAGGTGGGCACCTTGTGGAATTTGCCGCCAGTACAGGGCCACCATCCATGTGGGACATGCTCAGTATGCCCACAAACACATAAATCAACATCTGTGGATATAGGTACCACCAGGCCCTGGGAACAACGCAGATTCACAAACTGCAATAGTGAGAACTTAATTTATCTAATAATCTGTCCATGTGAGAAACGATACGTGGGCATGACAACAAGGAAAATTAAGACAAGAATATTGGAACACAAGAGTACGGTACGCTGCTGAAAGCAAGCGACCAGGTTAACATCGCATTTTCTTGAGGTAGGACACGGTCCAAATGATTTTTACTGGACCGTTCTTGAACAGCCCATAATACCAGAATTTTGCCCGGATGTTGGTAAATTCCTATTAAAAAAGAGCAGAAGTGGGTCTATAAGCTAAACAGTGATAAAGAGGGACTCAACGAACCAATACCGTGGATGTCCCTCTGATTGTTTAGGCCCAGTATGTCCGTTATATTTATGTAGACTCTAAGAGAAAAGTCCCATCTGCTGAGGGTAGCAAGAGTTGGAGGATAGTCACAATCTTTGAAAGACATCGCTCAGATACCCTGTATATCTCTCTCTCTCTCTCTATATATATATATATATATATATTCACTGAAAAAACCATAGGTTATAGACCATATATAGTTAGGAATTAGCATTTACAAAACCTTGAAAATTCACTGAAAAAACCATAGGTTATAGACCATATATAGTTAGGAATTAGCATTTAAAAAACCTTATTTTACTCACACAAAACCATTGAAATTCCATATATAGTTAGTTGCACTAACTATATATCGCGCACCCGCAATCCACTGCTGATGATGTCACATATTACATCATTCATGACATGGTCAGTGACATCACTGATGACATCACTGATGACAACATCCAGTGATTATGTGTTTCTGTAAAGTTTAAATATGTTTTACATATTGAAGAATGAGTGGATGTATAAGTGTCTGAATGAAGGTTTTAGTAGGTGCGTGATTGACTGTATGAGTGAGTGATTAAATGCGTCTTACTGAATGCACGGGTTAGTGACTAAACTGTCTGAAAGTGTGCATCAGTATGTCTGTTGTTGTGCAAGCTGCTGCATGTGTTGATCAGTAGCTATATAAGTAGCTATATGGGTTATTGATTGGTTGCACAAGTATTTGTATGGGAGACTGAGTGTGTGTATGGCTGGCTGGGAGGTGTGTGACTCTGTGCAGATAAATGTGTACTTGTATCAGTGATTCTATAAGAGAGTAACTATGTGTTAGTATATGTTTCAAAAATGTAAGGTGTTCTGTGTTTAACTGTATAGATGAGAAAATGGAAGTGTGATTGATTCTTTTCAGGACTGACTAGGTGTGTGAGTAACTCCATGGATGAGTGGCAGAGTGTGAGTGTCTGTATAGGTGTATGAGTGCATATGATAGTGTTGTAAAGATGAGTGATTGTATGTATGAATGATTGTATGAGTGAATGTGTGTGTAGACATAGGAATCAGTGAGTGCGTATGTAGTAACTAGTATTGGTGTGTCAATGGTTTCAAAAATGATACTCTCTATTTAACACTGGGTGTAACGGAGGTTATATTACAGTGTGAGGAGATGCATTGTATTATCACATGAATGATATCATCAGTGATGTGATCATTGATGTCAAGTGAGATGTCATCAGTGATGTCATTTGAGATGTCATCAGTGATGTCATCAGTGATGTCATTTGAGATGTCATCAGTGATGTCATCAGTGATGTCACTGACCATGTCATGAATGATGTAATATGTGACATCATCAGCAGTGGATTGCGGGTGCGCGATATATAGTTAGTGCAACTAACTATATATGGAATTTCAATGGTTTTGTGTGAGTAAAATAAGGTTTTTTAAATGCTAATTCCTAACTATATATGGTCTTTAACCTATGGTTTTTTCAGTGAATTTTCAAGGTTTTGTAAATGCTAATTCCTAACTATATATGGTCTATAACCTATGGTTTTTTCAGTGAATTTCAATGGTTTTTTAATAGCAAATATCATAAGCTGTCGAATGTCAAGTACGTGGTAAGTGAAAACATTTTCGTGTTTATGCACACTGATCTGCTTTGAATGGTGCCCCCCCCCCCTCATTTCTATTAGGAGTACTCTCTCTTTGCAGATAGTGAAAGGTAGTTAACGCAGGTCTTTGCCCCCATTGTAATCCGTCGTGCCTGCTTCTCTCTCCATTTGATTGATTGTTATCCAAGTATTTACTGTTTTAGAATTAGTTCTCTTTGGTTCATTCTCTATTTACAAACAAACACAGAGTCGCAATACTCTGTTTAGTCTTTGCAGATAACGAAAAATCGTGTAAAAAAAAAAGAAAAGGAATCGAGCAAAATCAGTAGGCCACTAATGGGATCTCTTTTTGACCTCGCTAAAATAGAAACATTAGGAACAACCCCTCATGACAAATACAAAACTAGTGAGATGAACTGAACTCCACACAATGATGGCTGCAAAACAGCTCGGCTCCGCCACCCACCCCGCCCAAAATAACGATAAAGAACGGCTGCCATGATTGGTTGCGGAATGACCACGACGGAGCTACGAAATGGTGCTGCTCTCATGCTAACCCCAGCTTCAGTCTGAAACATCCAGAAACACTGTAGACTACCAATTCGATCAGTTCCGGTAGCGCCCCAATGTAACCCGGTAGAGAAGAACTAGCTCTCCCCTCTTTGACTGATGGTTCTTGTTGCCTGTCCCTTCTGTTGTCATTTAACAGAACTATTTAGCCTGCTGAAAGGGGTTGTGTTCCGACCGCTGGTTGGTGGAGACATTTTGACTATATTCTGTACCTGCGTTGTCGCGTAATGCGTCATATGACGCGCCGCGTTAGCGCATCCGGAAGTCATCCGGGGCGCGCAGCGCGTAACGTAAGCATAACAAGTCATGTGACTTGTTAATAAAACTTTTCATTGGTTCATTTTACTTTTCTTATTGTAATGATGAAAGGCTTGGTCATATGACCTAAAAATTACGCTTTTCATTACTTCCGAACATTATTTTTTCTTAAATATATGTTATAATTAGGCTGTGGGGTTTTAGGTTTAAACCTATAATAACTGATAAAACCCCACTGAAAGAAAAATGGCCCTCACCGGTGAAAACCTATAAACACTGAAAAAACACCTGCACAACCACAAACTAAATGCCATTCAAAGAAAGGAAAAAGAAAGTGAAAGAGTCATTTTGTTCTTACTGAAGGGGTCAATAAAATGTAACTTTGTTATACAAGCTAGCAGTAAGAAAGACTGGCTAACATTATTCTGCTTGAGTTTTGTTCTTTAGGGATGCCACTAAAATATTGTTTCTTCTTCCTTTTACTTTTTTCAGTTTTATGGCCTTTGGTCTAAAGATGAAGGGTTTGGTTTCATGTTTTAGGTCTAGTTTAATTATTTTATAAAATGTAGAGAATCAGGACATATCAAACTCATATTTGATATTTTGGCTGCATTTGATTATTTCACTGATAGGTAAAATGGCTAGTTTCATAAAAATCTTTCCAAATATGTGTCATCACATTTACCCACAGAGAATGGGTAAAAACCCTTAATACATCAGACCATAGTTTCTAGTGGGTCAGTATTGATAGTAGGTGAATTGCCAACACCTCAGTCTTTAAACATTAAATGCAAGGTATAGTGACAAGTATATATATCACCAAGCATCTGGGATAGTGGTGAAAACGTGACACCAGACTTTTGGAAAACATGGAATGCAGTGTCACTTGTTATGCTCTGCAAAAAAGGTTCTTTCCAAGTTCAACAAAGATTGGAGTGATATTGTTTGTATTTGCAGTGATTCAGCTACGTGCTTTATGTGGCATCAAAGAAAGAGTCATCTGTGTCCCTTAGCTGACGGTTCTCAGCCCAAGGGGCTATGAATGCTGAGAGGGCCTTTTCACAGAAGTTTACATGGGAAGGAAAGGGCGAGCGCACATGACCAAAGACTCACTGAAGAAGTATTGTATGGTGTACTACAATAAGATTAATTTGCAAAAATCTCTTTGGACCTCATTTACACGATACGTACACTGTCTATATACCATGTTCTTTCAGTGCAGAAAGCAAGCAATGATAAAAGCAAAACGTTCCATAAACACTGGAAAAACACCTTTTCTGTTGTTTTTAGTGGCGTGAAAATGTGTAACCACTGATAACAACTGTTTTTTAAGATATTGAAAACACTGAAAAAACCCCACCAGAATTTACCAAAAATAGAAACTGAAAACAGGACAGCCTAGTTATAATGTTCCAGGCTAATGTACTTTCCCGGAAATTTTACAACTGTCCTGCAAGTAAAATATATTCTTTTTTCGAGAAAAAGAGCGTTTCTTCGTCCCATGACGGAGCCGTTGAGCAAAAGAGGGTCGACCTGCTGTCTTAGTCGCCGATACGCCTGAATATGAGATTCTTATCGATCACTTTATGTTGCAGGAATAGAAAACACAACAGCCCTTGACCATTTATCTTTACTGCGTTCCTTCGTATTATACCTTTTACCCTTCATGTAATTGGTCTGCTTTATTTCACTTGCCTTTTAATGATTCTAAAACAGTCACTATTATTAAAAACTTTACCAATGTATATACTACTACCATGTTTTCTTTTAAAAACCTTTATTGTGAAAATTTCATTATACAAATACGAGCCTATAACCACGTGGGCCTGCCACAGAGCAAACTGTAATCGTATATGATGAATAGACATTTACACTGTAGAGGAACGTAACGGGCGGGCCATTAGGTTGCAAGAACTAAGGTGTCTAACAGTTACGGAATCGGTGGACGTACATTTTATAATTAAAATACGACAGGGCCAGTTACAATAAAATTATCTAGATATACATTTGCGGGCAAGTACCATGGGTGACGTTAATTCGAACTTTCAACAGTACAGTAATCAATAACACATCAGAACTTAATATCAATAGGGATGTCGAAATATTCAATCAATTCTCGTCCCCGCCCGCCATGTGCTTCAAAACTGCATACGTATCTCGTGATTTCAAGGTTCTGCAACCAGTACACAACAAGGAGTTACGAGTCCCATTTATTCCGGCGCCATTTTGGGCGAGGACGGGCAGGTCCAGGATATAGTCAAAATGTCTCTACCAACCATCGACTATGATGATGTTCATATGCTGTATTTATTAGAGTAACACTCATCTGTCCACATGAAATTAATTTGCCACAATCTAAACATGTCATTTTAATCTTTCCAAAGTTCTTCTAAATATTTGGGACCGTTTCCCTTGCCTCTGAAGCTCTCAGTGCCACTTCTTTGATGAATGTACTAGCAGGTCAGGGGTTCTCCTCCAAATCTCTCTTTTATGCAGCACTATAATTAATTGGTGCCACCTCTCCATATGACGATGCATGGTATAGTTACCACAACTATATTTTTTTTCGGTTCCTCTGGAGAGTTCATCGTGGCAGATGAAGCGTGTAACGTACCGGGCATTTACCTTTTTTTGCATGTACAGGAAAGGAAAAAAAAATCGAGCGTCCGAGTACTAAGGTGTCCCAGGGCCATTTTGGTGGACCAGGCCCAAATCCAAAGAACAGCCATCTCACAGGCTAATGGGGCGACCCACGCCGAGTTTCAGCATTGTAGGATGACCACACAAGTACAGCAACTTGCTAGACATCACCTCGGTGCCATCCGGATCTCGGCGCCCCACTGCAGATGAAGTGCCTCTCAACTATGAAACCACCACGGTGACATCCGGATCTTGGCGCGTTGTGCTGCCTTCGGCCTATTCGCACATCGGTCCGCTACTGACGCCATCTCACAGGCTAATGGGGCGACCCACGCCGAGTTTCAGCATTGTAGGATGACCACACCAGTACAGCAACTTGCTAGACATCACCTCGGTGCCATCCGGATCTCGGCGCCCCACTGCAGATGAAGTGCCTCTCAACTATGAAACCACCACGGTGACATCCGGATCTTGGCGCGTTGTGCTGCCTTCGGCCTATTCGCACATCGGTCCGCTACTGACGCCATCTCACAGGCTAATGGGGCGACCCACGCCGAGTTTCAGCATTGTAGGATGACCACACCAACTTGCTAGACATCACCTCAGTGCCATCCGAATCTTGGCATCTCAACGCCTAGTGGTATCTTCCATACAAAAAATATTGTTACGCTGCCTTTGGCCCCATTCGCACATCAGTCCGCAACTTAGACATCACCTCGGTGCCATCCGGATCTTGGCATCTCAGCGCCTTGTGGTGTCAGTCAGAAAATATTGTTGCGCTGCCTTTGGCCCCATTCGCACATCGGTCCGCTACTGACGCCATCTCACAGGCCAACGGGGCGCCCCACGCCGACTTTCAACATTGTAGGATGGCCACAGAAGTGCGACAACTTACTAGACACCACCTCGGTGCCATCCGGATCTTGGCGCGTTGTGCTGCCTTCGGCCTATTCGCACATCGGTCCGCTACTGACGCAAACTCACAGGCCAACGGGGCGCCCCACGCCGACTTTCAGCATTGTAGGATGGCCACACCAGTGCTGCAACTTGCTGGACACCACCTCGGTGCCATCCGGATCTTGGCGCGTTGTATTGCCTTCGGCCTATTCGCACATCGGTCCGCTACTGACGCCGCCTCACGTGCCAACGTATTTTCTCCGCATTTTATACCCTATGCCGCATAACAGGTCATGTGACTTGTTTATAAAACTTTTCATTGGTTCATTTTACTTTTGGTTTCCGAATGATGGAAGGCTTGATCATATGACCTAAAAACAACACTTTTCATTGGATGAAAACTTTTTTTTTCCCCCAAACGATGAAAGCCCCACCTTGTTTCTGGATGTTTCAGACTAAACTGGCGTCAGCATGAGAGCACCACCATCTCGTAGCTCCGTCGTGGTCATTCCGCGAGCAATCATGGCAGCCGCTCCCCACCAGAAGCCTGCAGGAGTCGGGGCCCCCAAAACTTTTGATGAATTCTCAAGGCGGAGGGGACGCTTTCGAGAATGGGGTCCAAGACCTAGCAGACAAGCGTCCGATTTCCAAGGTGTCCCAGGGCCATTTCAGTGGACCACGCCCAAAAAGGAAAGAGCCTGCCGCCATTTTGAGAGTCCTGTGGCAGCCGCCTATCGCTGCACCGCAAGAGTGGGCGCAACTCAGCTGAATGGCGGATTTTGACACAGTGGACCAAAAGCGGACGGAATGGCAACTGAAACGGTAAAGGGGCGCCCCACTAAAACAGATGAGACTCCACCTGGAGAGGCCCGTTCACGCCGCCTCCCCCGGGGCGCTCCACGCCGTTATTCGGAGCAGCATTGTAGGATACCAAAACCAGTGCGGCAACTTACTGGACATCACCTTGGTGCCATCGTTCTGCTGCCTTGGAACTATTCGCACAACAGTTTGCTACTGATGACCCACCCCCCGCGACGCCCCACGCCGTTATTTGCTGGGTGGCAACTTACTAGACATCACTTTCGTGTCATCTAGATTTCGGCGCGTTCTGCTGCCTTGGAACTATTCGCACAACAGTTTGCTACTGATGACCCACCCCCCGCGACGCCCCACGCCGGAAATCTGGACGTTGTGCTGCGTTGGGACTATTCGCACAGCCGACCGCTACTTCGTTGTTTTTCCCTAAAAATGTTTATATGTTATTACTATTTTTGTTTTCTTGTATATATTTATAAATTATTAAAGTTTTATAATCTTACTACTTTGTCGGAGTGCTATATATTTTTAATGTGACACATAATTGTAAAAACTTTGATGTACAAAGAGTCATCCCTGGAATCTTCCGCTTCACGCTCGGTCCCCTCCCCAATCACAATACAGGATGGTTTTCAGATAATAGCAACGCTTCTGCTGTGACGGATCTCATCGAGTGTGGGCCTTGATCTACTATAACTCCTTTGAAGAGGGGTGATTCTTTACAGCTGTGGCCATAAACTACATCTGCAGGGCTAGCTGATAGCCTAGGACCGGCCTGGACAATCGGACACAGAGGAAAAGGAGTGTCAGAGGGTGCGGTAGTGAATAGGGCAAAAGGGAGGTGTCGGGCGGGCACAGGGTGTGATTCTCAGGGAAGAGCAGCGCAGATGGGGGGAGGTTTATTACCCATGCATAAGACAGAGAGCGGGGGTGACCACTGCCTGGGTGAGATGCTTGCGAGGGTGGGGAGCCATGCTAAGGATCGACAGCGTGCACAGAGTGGGTCTGGTCAAGGCATCTAAAATGGCTGCCGTGCACGACAAAAGTGTGGCATTTGAAAAAAGACAAGATGGCGCACACAATGTTTTTCAACAATTCCTGATTTCCTTCGAATCGAACGTTAACAGACGTTGGGGCATATTACCAAAGTTAAGCGATATTTATCCCTAACGATGCATTGCAAAGATTTTTTTACCGTCAGAAATTATCGCAGATAAACCTTGCTATTATCAAGGTTTATCGCAAATACGATAAAAAACGAGCGCAATGCATTAATATCGCTGAAAACTCCGCGATATTCATGCATTACCGAGCTAATGCTCTTAGCCATGTTATCCACCTCCCATTGGATAACATGGCTAAGAACTGCTCAGGGCAGCTGTTACTTTTTGGAGATATTCGCGCTTATCTCGAATATTTCCAAAAGTTGATAATAGGAGATAGCGATGTGAGCGACTGTTTCCAGTCGCTAACATCTTGGCATGCCCACTTTGCATGTCATTAGTGATAAATATCACTCACATGCAAAGTGGGACCCAAGATGGTCGCTATCTCCTACTAGCCGTCGCTAACTGGTGTTAGCAACAGCTAGGTAATACAGATATAATTTTATCTCCGCGAAGCGGAGCGCTGTTACAGATATATATCTTGTTTTTGAACGTTAATTTCTCAAAATGCACTGAAGCACATATATTGAGACATAGCAAAGGCACATCGGGCTACCAGTCCCTAATATTTTACCAAGTTTTGTGCAAATCCATTCAGCCGTTCGATTATTATTATTATTATTTTTTTTTGTCCCGCGGGGCCCTTTTAAAACCTCCACATCAAACCTAGGGTGTCAGCGAGGATCTACTATGCCCCCTTATGGTCATTTGCCCCTTCGCTTTGGCCTCCTCTTGTCTCTCGATCCTACCGAGAGACAAGATGGCGGCCGCTACGTACTGTTTGGAATGTTTACAGACACCGGAGAGCCAATCAGCTTCGCTTCGCAAAGCTCCGTAACGCGAAAAGTACGCGAAGCGGTGCGCTGTTACAGATATATATCTTTTTTTGAACGTTAATTTCTCAAAATCCACTGAAGCACATATATTGAGACCTAGCAAAGGCACATCGGGCTACCAGTCCCTACAATTTTGCCAAGTTTCGTGCAAATCCATTCAGCCGTTCGATTATTATTATTATTATTTTTTTTTGCCCCGCGGGGCCCTTTTAAAACCTCCACATCAAACCTAGGGGGTCAGCGAGGATCTACTATGCCCCCTTATAGTTATTTCCCCCTTTGTTTTGACCTCCTCTTGTCTCTCGATCCTACCGAGAGACAAGATGGCGGCCGCTACGGACTGTTTGGAATGTTGACAGACGCCGGAGAACCAATCAGCTTCGCTTCACAAAGCTCCGTTGCGCGAAAAGTCCGCGAACCAGAGCGCTGCCCGGTCCGCTGTTACAGATATATATCTTTTTTTAAACGTTCATTTCTCAAAATCCACTGGAGCACATATATTGAGACCTACAAAAGGCAAATCGGGCTACCAGTCCCTACAATTTTGCCAAGTTTCGTGCAAATCCATTCAGCCGTTCGGGCTAAAAGTGAGGCCAACCGCCCTATGGAAAACTCAATGTTAAAAACACGTTTTGGGACCCCCCTTTTTTCTCGGCCCCCACTGGACGAACCCCCCCCAAATTTTCAAGGGCTGCTCAGAAACAAAATGTGCCATTTTCCTGAAAATTTCAGCCAATTCCGTCCACAAACGCCAAAGTTATTAGACATAGAATTTTCAAAAAACCCATAGAGAAAAAATCCTAACTATATATACCTACTGGCGACCGCCAGTAGGTAATATATATATATATATATATGAAGGCTTTTTCTAAAAATACTCTCTAATAAATGCACTGGACACTGCTCAGTAGACCTCCTTGAAACAACTAACTATGATACTTTTTTTGGGTCCAATTGCAGTCACTATATTATGAAGTCCGATGATTTACTGTATCTAAACTTATAATTGTCTTTATATAGACGCTGTCCTGGAATTGGCGGCCAAAATGTAAACTCTGGCCGATCTAAGTGGATGGACGCTGTTTATAATAAATGTGGACTTTATGTATTGAAACTACCCAAAAAAGCTGTAAATATCGGTCCGCAATGTAAAACGCCACTGCAGGCATATGCAAAAAATGCAAAAAACTACAACTCCCAACATGCCTGCAAGTCAGGTGACCGTAATCACGTGCTCTGTAGCTGTTCCGCTTTTCTAAAAAATGGAGTCTGTTAACTATTCGGTGCCTCCCCAGACAGCACGGACGACTTTGTGGAGACACCGACGGATAGGTATGTAACACTGCGGCAAGATGACTTATTCCCGCTTGTCACATAACCTGTCGGGTTTTGAGTATGAAGAAAGGCAGGTTACGCTGGTTGCACCCTGGTAACTAGGGTGGGGCTGCCGCGGCTGGTGCAGTATGGCGTAGGGCTCATGTTAATCCATCGATGCACATTGGGTTTTTAGTGGCCTGACACCTCTGCTGGCGCAGTATGGTGTAGGGCTTATGTTAATCCATCGATGCGCATTGGGTTTTTAGTGGCCCGACACCCTTGTCGAGCGCACTGCGTCTTTTGGAGCTTGGCCGATAATGGGAGAGCTTCTGTCATTGGTACGATGCGATTAAATGGCATCCAGTACCGATTTCTACATTGCCTACATCATTGTGATATTATTCTACTCATATGGACGTTGTTATGATTAGAAAGGGACAAACGGCGGTTTTATCATTTTGTATTGCCTGACACACTGTGGTAAACGCCTAATCCAGATTGCTGAGATTAGTTGAAATGTTGCCAATAAGAGTTCTCGTTTTGTGCTTGTCACGAGCATGAGAAAAGCGGGACAACATCTACAGATGACGATCAGTTTACTGTTGATTTGGGCATCTGTGGTTTTAGCATTGTAAATTCGCTTTTTGTTTTTAGTTATAGGATCAATTAATTGTCTTTCTGTGTCTAACCCTAAATTTAGAGCGGTGCTCCTCTAAACCTGAGCTGCAGCCAGGTGGGGTGAAGTGCTATCACCACTACAAATGGGTGAGTGGTTTAAATTAATAAATCAATATGTGTGAAATGGTATGACTATGATATGCAGTGATATTTATTACGATACACTGACTATATGAATGTGTCTTGAATGTGACATAATTCTGTCCATTTTGTTTTTTGTCTTTATTTTTTATTATTAATTATTATTTCTAAAGCGCACTGTCACCTTGCAGGCAAACTGGTGCTAACAAACTCGTGGGCAGAGAACATGTATCAGACAGAACAAGGACCACACATCTAGTTACTCAGGAAACAACCAGGTTTTAATCTTTCTCCTAAATGGGAGAAGCTCCGCGGTTTGTCTTATATCGACTGGGAGCAGATTCCATAATTTAGCGGCCGCCACCTCGAAGGATCTGCCTCCTGCTCTAACCTTCTTAAATCTGGGTACTTTCACCAGCTTGGCCGCTGAGGACCGAAGGTGCCTAGTTGGAGTGTACCAGGTAAATTTCAATTGCATGGAGGCTGGGCCAATTCCGTGAAGAGCCCTGAACACCAGACAGAGGGCTTTGAATTGTATCCTCTGTCGCACAGGTAACCAGTGCAGCTTCGCAAGGGCAGCCGGTCCATGTGCTCTTCTGGGAAGCCCCAGAGCCAATCGAGCAGCTGCTGATTGCACTCTTTGGAGCCTATCCAAGACAAACTCAGGGGAACCCAGTAAAAGAGCATTGCAATAATCCAATCTACTGAGGATTGTGCACCTTGCCACTTGAGCACGTGCGTGGAATGGTAAAAGTGGTAGGATTTTCCTCAGAGATCGAAGAATAGCAAAACAGCATGCGGTCGTTTTGTTGACATGAGTCTCCATACTAAGTTTTTGATCAAGCATGACCCCTAAGTTACGAACTGAAGCCGCAGGTCGTACATTAGTCACTGTTTCAGGAGGCCAAAAGTTTTCTGGAAACGGGCGGGAGATCTTATTCCCAGCGCTAAAAAGCACCTCCGTTTTGGCAGCATTAAACTGAAGAGAATTCTCCTTTAGCCACCGTGACGTATCCCGCAGACAATTGTGGAAAGCTTCCACCGATGTTGACTCCTCTCCCTCAAAGGAGAGGATCATCTGCGTATCGTCAGCATAATTCACGGTCTTGATGTTGTGGGTCTTAATAAGCGAGATCAAAGGTTTTAGATATAGGTTAAAAAGTATGGGACTGATTGCCGAGCCCTGTGGGACTCCATGAGGCACCTGATTGAACACAGACTGAAAAGGGGGCAAAGACACTGCCTGCTGCCTATCCTGCAAGAAAGATCGAAACCATGCCAGAGCACTACCTCTCACCCCAGCATCAAATAAACGGTTCAGCAAGATCTTATGGTTAACCGTATCAAAGGCGGCAGACATATCTAACAGACTCAGAAAAGCTGTCTGTCCCTTGTCTGCACGCCTCTGAAGCTCATCCACGGCGGTCACCAGGGCTGTTTCGGTCCCGTGAGCTGGGCGAAACCCAAATTGATCGTTCTCTAATAAATGATGCTTTTCTAGATGTTTAGAGAGGGTTGCACTGACCAGTCGCTCAACCACCTTAGCAGGAAAAGGCAGCAGAGAGATAGGCCTGTAATTTTTGGAGCAGTCCGGATCCAAAGAGGGCTTTTTCAGCAAGGGGGAAATCACAGCCTGTTTCCACTGAGCTGGAACAGTGCCAGTAGCAATAGACTGGTTGCAAATTAGGTGGAGTGTGGGAAACAGTTCCTCTTCGTACTCCTTCCAAATTTTCCATGTTTCTCCTCCAAATTTCCATGTTTCTCCTGTGGGTGTCGTGTCTACAACATGATACGGTAATAGTATGTGGTGGAGTATGAAACCTGAATATTGCAGGTGATATTGATTTTAATTCTCACTTTATAAGCAGTAGTTACCATCAGGTCCTGAAGAAAGCATTTGAACTATTCCATCCTAATGCTGAAACATGTCGACCAATATTGCTTACAGATATTTTGTCAAATCTGTATTCTCACTGTATTTTTAAATTTGGTCAATTGAGAGATATCATTAAAATCAACAATCTACTCAGTTGATCCGATTTTATCTCTACTCACACTTATTGTTTTTTCACTCACTTTTTGCACTGCTTATTCAGTAACCACAAATATGCTTACATTCTTTTGAAACACCACCCTTCTTGATAACACATTCTCTTAAGAACTACACATAGCCTCGATAACATCAGTAGGACGTGTTGTGTTGTCTTGTCTCCTGGGCAAGGAGAACCCAAATGATGTTAAAAAGGGCGGTACAGAATGGTTACTGATGGGAATATTTGCCCATGTTCTTGAGTCTTAACTCAGTAACTATATGTCACACTTGTTTGCACCTTGGGCCTCCACTGCTTCATTCGTATTGTGTTGAGGTCTGTGTCGACAGTTGAGTCATATGGTATTTGACCCCTAGATACTGGTTGTGTTAGGAATATTGTACATTGGGGTATGTATCTAGTTGGGGTCGGTAAACTCACCCTTGGACCCTCTTATCGATTGGTTTGTTTTTGTGTTGGTCCTAGCTCCAACGGCCACCAAGTTGAATCTCAATGGGGAGGTATTGTTGCCAAAGACCTGTAATTCCATCTTGTCGGAGTTGAGCTTCAGGCAGTTGGTTCACCTCCACTGTGGTTCCATGTTTATGAAGTTGATGAAGTTGGTTCTGGTGGTGTTTGTCTTGTCCGTCAGTGACAGGATGAGTTGAGAGTCATTGTCATAGGCGATGACTGTGATGTCTTTTGATTGGATGATGTTGGCGACCTGTGTCATGTATATGTTAAAAAGGTTGGGGATAGGGAACAATCCTCGTGGGACACCGCATATCAGTTTCTTGGTCTCTAATGTGAAGGTTGGCAGCCTGACCCTTTGGTGTTCTTTCCGTGAGCAAGGAACAGATCCATTTGTGATCAGATCCTTGTATGCCAATCTGTTGGAGTCTTCTGATGAGGATGTTGTGGGAAACAGTGTCAAAGGCCACAAAAAGTTTGAGAAGGATGAGGGCTGCTTTTTCTCCTCAGTGCAGGATGTTTCGAATGTCGTCGGGGGCCACGATGAGTGCTGTTTCAGTGCTGTGGTTCTCTCTGAATCCTGATTAAGTGTTGTCTAGAAGATGGTAACGTTCAAAGTGGGTTCGTGAGATGATTGTTGATGCCCTTCTCAATCACTTTGGCTGAATAGGGGAGCAGGGAGAGGGGTCAGAAGTTGCTCAGTTGATTCAGGTCGGCAGTGAGCTTCTTGAGGAGGACTTTGATTTTTGTAAGTTTCTATTCATCTGGGAAAGTGTGCAGATGTGATGGAGGTGTTGATGATGTGGGTCAGGGTGATGCTGATTGGTGATGTTCCCAGATTGCAGATGTGGTGGGGGCATGGGTCTGTGGGTGCAAGCCTACCACGGAATGCTTACCTACAGACTTTGCCTTGCCTGACTCCACCCCCCTCTAATCCCACCTCCACAGTGTCCCTATTTTAGAGTTCCCATAGTTATTGATTTCCAATTCCAGCACTGGTTCAAGGACATCATTTAAGGGTATAAAGGGATAATGCTGGCTACCCTTGGATGTCCATTTACCTGTGGATTAACCTTGCTATGTGTGGCCTTTGGGAGCAGCGCAACACAAACACAAGATAAACATTTGTCTTAAAGCTTTGCCTTCCCTCCATCCAATCTCCATTACATATTTAGTCCCTCAGCAGCAACAGAAGACTGCTAATGGTAAGGTAACTCGTGGGTGCTCCCATCCCTAGTCCGTGTATCCCTCTCATCAACCCTGCACATGTGCATGTGGCGCTGGGTATTTAAGGCTCTCCTTGTGTAATATATGGCTACACTAGTTTATGAGGTTATACAAGATTATTTGAAATTGTACCTGCACCTATGAAACTTCAAAGGACATACGTGGCCACACCCTGGCAGATTAGACTGTACCTGGACATGTGTTGGATGTGTCTGGGCATTTAATGGTTATGCCTGTGAACTTGAGTCTGGGCTTGGAAACTGCAGCAGTTTCAGATGATTTAAGGCTAAATTTGGGAGATTAAGCTATCCCTGCACATTTAAAACTATGTCTGGGAACATTAAAATTTCATGCACTTTTGAAGTTGCTCCTGGACACTTGGGGCTATGTAGAGGGCACTTGGGCTATGACTGAATATTTGAGCCGATATGCCTTTGGAGGTTGCCATGGGCCATTTGAAATTATGTTGGGTATTTGAGATACACCTTTGTCATATGATTCTAGAGCCTTGAATAAAAGGGTTATGCCTGGGTATTTGAAGCTGTGCCTGGGCATTCAAATCAGTGACTTAGCGTTCAGGCTGTGGCTGGACATTTGAGATAGTATCTAGGAGTTGGAGTTCTACCTGGGCACACACTGGCTATACGTAAATGACTATTTGGAAGATAATGGCAGAGCCCACAGAGGTATATACCTGTAAGTCGTAAAGTACCTCTTTTGCACTTGTGCCATGCCAAGCCAGTGGAAGAGAGGAAGAACTACCATGCTGTGTGCTTGTCACTCTGACATTCCAGACAGTCACCACTCTTTTCCTGTCTGGTTTTCCCCCACAGTACTGTGTCAGTCAGTGCCCCCACCCCCAACCTCACCCCACTCCCACCCCACCTATGGGACTGGATCAGATGTGCAGCAGCAAATAACAACCAGTCTGATGGTGGTGGGCGAGTAACGTCAGTGAACGCCCACTCTTATGAGCACAGGCATAGCTTCAGGGGGGTTGTGGGGGTGACACTCCTAATGAATGCGTTTTTGGCTTGATAGTTGGGTTTGGAGGTCATAAGTCGGGTCTGATATCTCTGTGTCAGTTTTTCTTACACTGAGCCAAAACTGAAAGACAAAATAGAGACCTTTGATGTAATGGAGAAAACAGTGAGACAAAGATACCCATCTTGTGGATTAATTTGAAAATGTGAAGCCAGATAACCTGCTATCAATACTGTCTTCCCTGCTTGTCCAAATTATGCAATTCTAGGCAAACACTTTATTTCACAGAGCCTCCTTTTTCTGTATTATTACATATGAGTGCACTTTTGAATATTTAAGTTACGGACATGTGCTGTACAAGCACCTCTTATGTTTGATTTAACAGACTGCAATGTAGCTCCATCTGTAATAAGAATCAAGGCAACATTTAGGGTTTAAATTACAACTGACTTGCCTCTTAGTTCATTAATGCCATTGTCATTGGGGGCAACCCATGAATGTTGAAAGCAACTCCCCGTCTCATGAGGTTGGCAAATTCTGAGTTTTCAAACTCTTGGAGGCCATCTTGGTAGATCCATTGCAATTAAAGTCATGCCCACCAAACCTTGCCACTCTGCAACAAGCATTTTTGCAACATGCAAGCTAGTGATGGAGCAAGGGTTCAAGGAAAAGAAACTTGCTTGGATCAACCTCTCGTTAACAAGATACTAACAAATAGAAACTGTAGATAAAAGAAAATTAACATACACACAACATCCATACATGGGGAAATGGCTGTATGCTTGCTTAAATAATAAAGAATAATTTGTTGCGTAACTGAAATCCTGCTTGAAAATTAAAATCGTCTTGCGCATGTGCGAACCAGTACCGTGCAAATAACCATGTGATTAACTCATGTGAGAGGTAAACTCTAATGCATGCGCAAGGAGTCATTAACTGTAGGTCTCGAGGCACCGCTTGCCTGAATTTAGAAGGAGCTGTCGCTGCTAATGCTTCTGCTTAATGAAGAAGAAAATAACATGGGATAGAGTAGAAGTGGGTGGTGAACAGTGATAATAACATATTTGAGAAAATAACATCTGTTTATGATTCCTTTGTTAAGAGTGTGCGTTTGGGCCTGATGTGCTAAGCCAAGGGAAAAGATGGCGGTTGAAACGTAACGCAAGTTGAGTCTGCACACTGAAGTTTTGAAGTGACCTGTTGACTGGACCATTGACAGGCTGCCAAGAACCAAGGACAGATGCCTGGGAACACTCTTCAGCTGTGGAATTATATACATTTTTTAACTAATTTGTTTTGTGAACGGGTGTGAAAGGAAGTGGTACTGAAGAAATGAATAAATTAAATGGGAAGGGTTTACTAAACAAAGAATTAGTTAAGAAATAAAGAGTGACAGCATGGGGTGATGTCAATTCCCCTGCCTGTGCCCAATCACAGTCCATGATTCACGAATACTTGCAACTTTTGAGGGTGGGACCTGCAGAATTTAAGGGTAAAACTAGAGTGATTTAAGTTAAGAAAAGAGTCGTTGTTGATGTGGTATTGAGATTTATGCTGACGTTGATGCTGAGTGAGGGGTAGGTGAGAGCTGCTGCTGGAAAAAGAACACACTGGGAAGATTCAAAACTGAACTACAGCCTGATTAGATTGAAGAATTTCAGAAGAATATCGAGGAGGGAGAGAGTGTAAGAGAGGGATGCGCTCCAGTGCGTTGGGTTCTAGAGATCTGTAGTAAGTATAATCCTATACTGCACCTGTCCTATAGTCTTTGTCTCCTGACTCTATCAGGTGGGATGTATGACGTTACAACGCATACTTTTACAACGCATACCTTGACAACGCATTTTTTACAATGCAACATCCTTTACAACGCATTCCATTACAACGCATGCCATTACAACAAATTTTCTGAAAACTACCTTTACAACGCATTCCATTACAACGCATACTACCTTTACAACGCATACCATTACAACACATACCATTACATTGCATGTATGGTGAGTATTGGATAGTGTAGGGGTAAAAATTACAATTCCAATTCCAGGGGGTGCAACAGTAGGGTAAGTGTTTGATAGTGTAGGGGTAAAAATTACTATTCTAACTCCAGGGGGTGCAACAGTAGGGTAAGTGTTGGATAGTGTAGGGATAAAAATTACTATTCTAACTCCAGGGGGTGCAACAATAGGGTAAGTGTTGGATAGTGTAATGGTACTACACGTTGTAATGGTATGTGTTGTAATGGTATGTGTTTTAATGACTGCGTTGTAATGACATGAGTTGTAATTGTATGCATTGTAGTGTCATGCATGGTAATGGTTGCGTTGTAATGGCATGCGTTGTAAGGGATGTTGCGTTGTAATGACTGCGTTGTAATGGTAGTGCGTTGTAAAAGTTGCGTTGTAAAGGTTGTTTCCCATCAGGTGACCTCCACCAATCCTTTTGGCCAGGGGTTGGGTTTCCTCATTTCGCTACTCGGTAAATATATTTCTGTTTGAATTTGCATATCTTTTGCAAAGTATGAGTTACTGTGTCTTTTGTCTCTTCATCTATCACTCTTAATGTATTTGATTTGTGGAATGTGTCTGAAATTTGAAGGTAATTTGATAAACAAATTTTTCTCACCCATGAAAGTTGATGGAGTTTGCACTGTGTATCTGTATAAATGACCGTTCATTTTGACTGAGTTATTAGATCAAATTAATTGAATCTTACCCGGAGTCTGTGATTATTTTATTGAAAGTTATAAGTTAAATTACTTAAATTATCAAATATCACCATTAACTACTCGACTAATGGTCCATTGTCCAAAGGAAGAGTGTTGATCTGTGAAGATTAGTTAGGTATTGACTAATCAAGTGAAATTAAAACTTGACCCCCAGCGGAACAGCCAGGAAGCTTGAATGTGTATTTGGGCCCAATGTGAATTTATTGTTGACTTTGAAGTTTAATCCCTGGCCTTTCACTGGATCACTAGCACTCACATTAATCTCGGAAATATATCAATGTGTTGCTGACATTTGATCATCTCCTGAAGACTATTTGAGTGCAGGATTTTGATTCCAGCACACACAGAGATAGAGATCCTGTGTAGTAAATTATTTGTGCTACACACTTCTTTGAGGTTTTTAGAGGCAGCGACTGATCGATGATCTTGTTTATATAATCTCTGCAAGATGTCAACATGCCCATATACTGACAATGACTTACAGCCAGTCCTCTTTTTTCAGCCAACAAATATAAACAGGCAGGGACTTGTAGGTTACGTGGCTGACTTGCATGGCCTAGAATACAAAGTACTTTAGTTTGAAAAAAAAAAGCACTGTCAATAATGATCTTATGTGGTGACAATGGGTGAAGCACAGCCATTCCCACGCATCCACCCATGGATTGTGGCGCATTCCCAGGTTTTCCATTACTGGTAGACCTGGGAATGCATTAAAATTCTATGCCTCTCCAGGTGAGGCATAACAAGGAGAAATATTTTTATTTCTCCTTGTTTTTTCCTCTTTCTACGTTTGCTGTTGCAGCACACATAGAAAGAGGAAAATGCTTGTGAGAATTGTTTTTGTGCAGCAAGCTTTCTCTTCCTGCACAAAAATAATCCTGCCTGCAACACAACACAGCCCAAGGGGGCCTGAGTTGGCGCTAAGCAGCAGATTGTGGCAGATCACAAGGAAAGGAATGTGCCATATAATGTTAAACATAGCGCTTTCCTCCCCTTCCACGTAGCGCAGTAGGTGGTTTGCTGCATTGCGCTGCATGAATTCTTGATAAATATGCCTCAACATTTCATGATTTGTATTTGCCATTTCCTTTTTGTCTGTTTATCCCCCCTTTCTTCCTCCCTCACCCTTCCTCCCACTCTCCTCTTCATCCCTCCACCAATTCTTTGCCCTACCTCCCTTTGCTATTGTACTTTTGCTGCTGAATGTCTTCATACAGTATGAAAGACTATAAATACTTAGCTTTGCCAGCATCCACCACTTGGCTAAATATTCAGGTCTGTTTTCCTTATCCTCTTTTCTTTGGACACCACTTATGATCACCCCATGATATTTAAGTTTTATCACATGACAATAAGACCTACTATAGATAGTCAGCCTTAGCTTTTGCAAATGGAGAGATGGGTGCCCCCTCATGGTGATGGCCCTCTGGAATATAGGAACTTTAACTTTGATCACTACTGTTCCTTTCTCATTTCGAGCAGCCTTGAGAAAGCCCCGAGCTCAATAGACACACAAGGGCCAAACATGTGTCGGATTTTTACTAGTGTTTATCTATATATCAAGTGGAATATTGCATCTTCATCAGAAACCACATGTCCAACAAAAAAAGGAGCTTATAATAAACAGGGTGTTTGCAAGGGTTTATCGATACATCAAGTGGAATATTGCATCTTTAGCAGAAATTGAATCATATGCCCAACAATAACGGAGCTTATGAAAAACATTGAAAATAAGTCACCTTGATTTACTCTATATGGGAGGACACCCCAAATTCTTTCTCAGACTTGCTGCACCCATTTCACTGAAAGTTTTGCGGTGTTTGGTCAAGGGGGTATAAAGAAAAAAGGGGGTCCCCAATGGGCTTGAAATAAAATGCATTTTCCATAGACTTTTGTATTTTGGGTTGCGCGAAAACCGTCAATTGGATTTTGATTAAATTTGGCAATATTACATATTAGGGTGTGCGGATGATTCTTTGGGGCAGTACAAGTAAATAGAGTAAGTATTTTTTAAGTTATAAGGTATTTTCACTTAGGGATATCTGTTATTGCAGTAGTACTGCGGTACTACCCCAATACTTGTGATAACAAGGGATTATTTGATTGGGTAATGTGCTCTTTTCCAAAACATTAATGCAGTCATTTTGCTTTTTACACTTCTTTGCCTGTGTTTCTTTATTACACCTTAACAATAACTTGATTATTACATTTGGTGTTTTTTTTATCATTTACTACAACTTTAGTAAAGTGGTAATAGGTCGGCGAAATTATTTAAAAGTTGCTATATGCTTTTAAAAAATCATTTACAGAGTACTGTGGTACTACCTTGAATGTTTCTAGAGAGTACTGCAGTACCGTAAAAGTATTTTTGTAAAAGAAGGCACATATTTTCACATTTATTAATTTAAGGATGAGGTTGGCTCTTAAAAAAGCCTTTGATTTCAAGTATTCAAATTGGATTGGCATATGATTTCGAAGCAATTGTCAGATGTTGATAAGGAACACATCATTGCCATGAGAAGTTAAATGCACGCCATCTCCACAATATATAGGGTTTGGAAAAAAGCAATGTTTAAGTGATACATGGAAGACATGCTGTGATCTCTTAGGAATGCAGACACACTTTTGTTGATATGTCTTCAGCTTTTCCAGTATTAGCAAATGAGTATTTCCATTTTAACCTTTGGTAAATATTTGAATACACAAAATGGGTGTGAGGAAATATGCTCATTAAAGACTGAAAACTAGTTTTAATGTCTATCTTTATTCTAACACCAGTGAGGTGACCTATATAATTACCTTCACAATGAATAAATATAAACTATGGATGCTCCCAACTGGTAAGAGATGAATAGCAGAGGCAGGATGTTATTCCACCTTACACCCATGTTATATCAACATTTGCAAACCTAAATTACAGTCAATACCACACTTTTTGGCACATTCCCTAGCCCAATATATATATAACTGTGTCCAATTATCCACACAGAGACCATGTTGTTTGAAGATTACCATAAAGGTTGATAAAACACTGACTGAATAAATGAAAGTACTAGATGTATCCACTGGGGTAGAACATTGTGCAATGTCATGATATTTAAGAGATAATACTTTTAAACAAACACTGTGAATGGTTATAGGTAATATTGGTGCTACAAACATAATCCAAATGGTACTAAAGAAGCACAATTGGAAATAGCCTAGACTGCCTAACTTCATAATATATTAGTATATCTACAGCTATCTCAGAGAAAGTTTAGGTCACATGACCATCTAATCCAATACAGTACAAGATTAGAAGGAAATGACAGCATTTAGATGTAATTGATTTGGTGATATGTTAAACACACGTGGAAGTGAGGCTAACTTAATATATAATAGAGCTGTAACAAAGTTTGTTATTGGATATATTTTTCATTAGGCCACAAACCTAGCCCAATACTACAAGAGGTGTGCAAATAGCACGGAGAGTAGGTGAACTGCTGTAGTAAAACTGAAGTTGAACTGAAGTTTGGAGCTAGAGCTACTTATTCACTAATTTTATATCATTAATCAAAAATCAGTGCATTTATTACCACTGAAGGTAAATAAACTAGCATGATATTAAAACGAATAAACGTGTTAGGTGTTCAACTAATCTGCGATGTATACTTTAGTTTAACAATCACTAATAGTACTGTTTCTTGATTGTATATGTTTATGTACAAGCATAGCTACATTGAGCAGGATGCCTTCAAAATATTACCAGAAAAACATTCAAATAAAAATGTACTCCAAACAGATCAGAGAAAATCTAAGCAAACCTATAAAAGGATAATGCAGATGTTACAAAAATAAGGTTGGTAAGGTTATTACTAAATCTTTGCATACTCACAAACCATTTCTGGCGATAATAAAATTATCCATGTGAAAAAATCTCTAATAGAGCTAAGATGTGTGCAAAACACACGTATAAACAGAAAGAGGAGAATTCTTTTGGGTTGCACAGTCGTACAAGAAGGGAGATCATTAGAAATATTAAATGTGAACATTTAAAAAATAGAGTACTTGCAAGCTTGCTGTACAATTTTCCCACTGCTAGAAACAATACTGCCAGACTTAAACATAACCAATATGTTCAACATATTGTGGAGAAAGCACTTGTTGTAAAAATGTATTTTTTCATTTTAACTATGAATCGCATGAAAATACTGACATGTTTAACTTTTTAATATTTCTTTTGTTAGGAAAAAAATTAAATATGTTAAACTTTTCTAGCATATTTAGAGGCTGTTGGAAGCACACATCCAGTACAGAACCATACTTTAACGAAGAGGTTTCCCATTCATACACCAATTGGGTCCTATTTGTCAATACGGAAGGATGTTGCTATGATGTTATACATAGTTCTGTGCAGGGCTTGGAAAAAACTTTATTGGACCAGTCGATAAGCATTTTGAGGTTAAAGCTGCTAAACTCCCATTTGCAAATTGAATTGTGCTTCCATATGCAATATTCAGAATAAATCCATGGAAAAACTACAACAGTTTATCAATACTTTTAAGAGAACACATCTGCAAGGCAAAATTAATATTTTGTAAAAAAAAAGGACTATTACCTATTTAGAAATATTACCCGGCTCCAAGGCCATTCTTAGACGCCTTCAAAACAAAATGTGTAATTCAAATTTGATGACATTAAAATGCTTTCCACTCATCATCATTCAAGTATAAGACCATTGTATGATCTTTATGCTTTGTTAAAGGACCAGCAATACAACACTTTAATCCACAAAAGGGCCTCTCAATTACAGACTATGTACAATCATAATACTTTGTTGGGGAATTAGAGATTTCTGTGTCCCCAAATATTGTCTACTTCCAAAATACTCCTGAAAATTTGATTATGGACTTCAAACGTTATGAATTGGATATTTTGCTTTCAACAAAGCAATTTCTAAAATTCCATATAAAGTGTACATCTGTTGTACATTTTGGCAAACAAATTAAATATATTGATTTACTACAAAGAACAGAAAAGAAGTCAGAGTAACTTGGAGAAACCTTACTATTTACCTTATTGTCAAAAAACAAATATGATGGTTGTGCTGATCAAATCATATGTCACTTTTCCTTGGAGAACTGGACCACAACTTTATGCCTTCACATGCAGTTCACAATAATTTGGAGAGTTTCCCCATACTCTCAGAGTTACAAAATGTAAATGTACATGAACGTATATTGATTCAAACTCTACATCCATTTCAAACTATTAGGGAAGGCTGTTTATCTGCCATTAGATTATAAAAAAATTAAAAAAAATTAAACTGTGGGATAGAGAACAAATTAGAGCAGACTTTAGTTGTATTAGTTAATGGAGTCCCAACAAAAGAAATGTATTTTCCCAAGAATTAACAAGCATTTCTAAAATACAAGATGCAATTTTGTACCTTTTACAAAATAACATACACTACAAAAATATAGAACCTAATGACTTTATAGAGACTACTAAACTTCTATTTACAGATGAAAGTGACATTGGTCAGTTTCAGAAAATGACTTAAGAATACTCCGAGCTAATATATGAGCACTACAGTATAAACCCACTGCATTCTAAAGATATAATGGGTGATGAGAAAGGCTACAGAGATCCAGTTAGTATCTGGAAAAAACTTTAGAAGCTAGATGTTATCCAAATGTATTTCCAACAGGAAAAGGAGGGCGATATGATGAAGTCCGATTCAAGTTTCTGCTTCGGAATGTCGTTCCAGAAGGATATATTCAGTAGACCCACATTTTAGACAAAACATCCCTTATATTTTCTCTCTATTCCATGAAAGTGAACTATCTCTGACCTCCTATGCTGCTGAACATGTGATGTGAGCTGGAACAGGATTAAATAACTTAACTCCCCCTATCCTCGTGAGAAGAGGTCGCTCCCCCACGCTCCCTGACCGCATTTCACAGCGCTCTCCCTGGCTGCCTGGTATCTCAGTGTGACTACTTTTCTGTTCATAGAATTATTAATTGCGCGCTCGCATTTGCCTAATTAGAATTGCTGTTTAGTTCTAGTATTAATTGTGCGCTCGCTTTGTGCCTAATTGAATTGCTAAGCAGTGTTACCATCAATTGAGCGCTCGCATTGGTCTAAATTGATTTGCTGAATATTCTACTATTGATTGTGCACTCGCTTTCGCTCTAAGTGTTTTGGCTGTACTGCTGACTGCATTGTAGATTGGACTGCCCGCCTGGCTAGTCATTTGTTTATCCTACCCGGCCATTTTGTTTGTTTTGCCTCGTAGAGAGGCTCCCCAGCACGCACCCGCCTCCCAGCTGCCCCTCCCTCCCACAGACTGCCTTCAGGCTGCCTCGGTGTCCATAGCTCTGTGACCTCCCTATCCTCGTGAGAAGAGGTCGCTCCCCCGCGCTCCCTGACCGCATTTCACAGCGCTCTCCCTGGCTGCCTGGTATCTCAGTGTGGCTACTTTTCTGTTCATAGAATTATTAATTGCGCGCTCGCATTTGCCTAATTAGAATTGCTGTTTAGTTCTAGTATTAATTGTGCGCTCGCTTTGTGCCTAATTGAATTGCTAAGCAGTGTTACCATCAATTGAGCGCTCGCATTGGTCTAAATTGATTTGCTGAATATTCTACTATTGATTGTGCACTCGCTTTCGCTCTAAGTGTTTTGGCTGTACTGCTGACTGCATTGTAGATCGGACTGCCCGCCTGGCTAGTCATTTGTTTATCCTACCCGGCCATTTTGTTTGTTTTGCCTCGTAGAGAGGCTCCCCAGCACGCACCCGCCTCCCAGCTGCCCCTCCCTCCCACAGACTGCCTTCAGGCTGCCTCGGTGTCCATAGCTCTGTGACCTCCCTATCCTCGTGAGAAGAGGTCGCTCCCCCACGCTCCCTGACCGCATTTCACAGCGCTCTCCCTGGCTGCCTGGTATCTCAGTGTGACTACTTTTCTGTTCATGGAATTATTAATTGCGCGCTCGCATTTGCCTAATTAGAATTGCTGTTTAGTTCTAGTATTAATTGTGCGCTCGCTTTGTGCCTAATTGAATTGCTAAGCAGTGTTACCATCAATTGAGCGCTCGCATTGGTCTAAATTGATTTGCTGAATATTCTACTATTGATTGTGCACTCGCTTTCGCTCTAAGTGTTTTGGCTGTACTGCTGACTGCATTGTAGATCGGACTGCCCGCCTGGCTAGTCATTTGTTTATCCTACCTGGCCATTTTGTTTGTTTTGCCTCGTAGAGAGGCTCCCCAGCACGCACCCGCCTCCCAGCTGCCCCTCCCTCCCACAGACTGCCTTCAGGCTGCCTCGTGTCCATAGCTCTGTGACCTCCCTATCCTCGTGAGAAGAGGTCGCTCCCCCACGCTCCCTGACCGCATTTCACAGCGCTCTCCCTGGCTGCCTGGTATCTCAGTGTGACTACTTTTCTGTTCATAGAATTATTAATTGCGCGCTCGCATTTGCCTAATTGAATTGCTAAGCAGTGTTACCATCAATTGAGCGCTCGCATTGGTCTAAATTGATTTGCTGAATATTCTACTATTGATTGTGCACTCGCTTTCGCTCTAAGTGTTTTGGCTGTACTGCTGACTGCATTGTAGATCGGACTGCCCGCCTGGCTAGTCATTTGTTTATCCTACCCGGCCATTTTGTTTGTTTTGCCTCGTAGAGAGGCTCCCCAGCACGCACCCGCCTCCCAGCTGTCCCTCCCTCGCCCCTCCCCCACCTATAATTTATGATAGATGCAAATGCGCGCAGCGTCCACGCGCAGCGGATACGCGCCGAAGGTGCGCCAAAGGTAAGCCCGTCTGCGCCCGTCTGCGCCCGTCCGCGCCTGGACCGCGCCCAGCGCCCGTCCCCCTGCTCTATGCCGCTCCCAACCCCCCAGAGTAACTTATGATGCCGCTACTCTCCTCGCCCTCAACGCCGGACGCACCCCACTTTGCTACGCAGCTACCCCAGGACGTACCCACGGCCCATTCTCCTGCCTCTCCTGTAAGTTCAACTGCTTCAGGACCCTCACCAAACACACTTCCTCCATTCACAGCTCCGAACCCAACGACTTGAAATGCATCCTACTGAACACCCGCTCGGTCGACAGACATGCAACCGAACTCTGGGACCTAATCGACACTACATTCTTCTAGGAGACCTCAACTACCACCTTGACAACATTCTCGACAACAACACCACTACCCTTCTGGACAACCTGTCCAATCTCGGACTCAAACAACTTGTTGACACCCCCCCTCACACAGCCGGACACACCCTCGACCCTATCTTCACCTCCAGCAAGCACATCTCCTTCGATCACACTACAGCTCTCCACTGGACGGATCACAGCTGTGTTCACTTCAGCTACAAAACAACCCTGACCCACAACCGTCCACAACCCTTTCCCCGAAGAAAATGGAACAAAATCACCACCGACCAACTCCTCACATCACTCAGCCAAAATACTCCCACCCTAGCAACGGACCCAGACCAAGCGGCCACCATCCTCAGGCAATGGATTACCCACAGTGCAGACGAACTAGCACCCCTGAAAAAACACCAGTTGAAATCATCCAGCAAAAAGGCTCCCTGGTTCAATGATGACCTTAAAAAATCCAAAAAGACATGCCGCACCCTGGAGAAGAATTGGAGAAAAGAACCAACCTCAGACAACATGGCCTCCCTCAAGACAGCCACCCGCAAACACCACCAACTGATTCGATCCGCCAAGAACTCAGCATTTAAGGACCGTCTCGACAACAATTCTCATAACAGCAAGGAACTCTTCAATATCGTCAAAGAATTCACCAACCCTCCCACAGCATTCAACGACATCATTAACTCCCAAGAACTCTGCGATGCGTTATCCTCCTTCTTCTACAACAAAATTGCCGACATCCACAACAGCTTAAAGAATACTCCCAATGACCAACTCACCCCACCCCCTTCAAATCCCACCCTTCCAACTAACTACCTTAACTCCTGGAACCCAATCACCATTTAAGACACCATTCGCCTCATGAACTCAATCCACTCTGGCTCACCTTCTGACCCCTGTCCCCACTACATCTTCAACAAAGCTGACTCCATCATCGCTCCCCAACTCCGCGATGTCATCAACTGCTCCTTCAACTCCGCCACCTTTCCAGAAATATGGAAACACGCCGAACTCAGCGCCCTTCTGAAAAAACCAACAGCAGACCCCTCAGAACTGAAAAACTACCGACCCATTTCCCTCCTCCCTTTCCCGGCCAAAGTCATCGAGAAAGCCGTCAATAGCCAACTCGCAGCCTTCCTTGAATCCAACAACTCCCTGGATCCCTCACAGAACGGCTTTCGAGCCAAACACAGCACCGAAACCGCCCTCATTGCGGCGACCGACGACATCCGAGCACTCCTGGACAACGGTGAAACAGTGGCCCTCATTCTACTCGACCTCTCCGCCGCCTTCGACACTGTCTGTCATAACACCCTAATACAACGCCTCTACAACATCGGCATTCAAGGAAAAGCCTTGGACTGGATCATCTCGTTCCTAGCCGGGAGAACCCAGAGAGTCCGACTCCCCCCTTTCTATTCAGAGCCCACCGAAGTCATCTGCGGCGTACCTCAAGGCTCCTCACTCAGTCCCACCCTCTTCAACGTCTACATGAGTCCCCTCGCCTCCATCGCACGTCAACACAACCTCAACATCATCTCCTACGCCGACGACACCCAGCTGATCCTTTCCCTCACCAAAGACCCCAACACCGCTAAAAACAACCTTCACGAAGGTATGAAAGAAGTAGCCGAATGGATGAAACAGAGCCGCTTAAAACTCAACTCAGACAAAACGGAAGTGCTCATCCTAGGATCCTCCCCCTCAGCTTGGGACGACTCCTGGTGGCCTTCCGCTTTGGGATCAGCGCCCACACCCACAGACCATGCACGCAACCTTGGCTTCATTCTAGACTCCTCTCTCTCAATGTCCAGACAAGTCAACGCCGTATCGTCCTCCTGCTTCAACGTCCTTCGCACTCTCAAAAAGATCTTCCGCTGGATCCCCCTCGAAACAAGAAAAACTGTCACCCATGCACTGGTCATGAGTCGACTGGACTATGGCAACACACTCTACGCCGGAATTACAACAAAATTGCAGAAAAAGCTCCAGCGCATCCAAAACGCATCAGCGAGACTCATATTAGACATCCCGCGCCAAGAGCACATCACCGGTCACTTAAAAAACCTCCACTGGCTTCCCGTCAACAAAATAATTACTTTCCGCCTTCTTACCCACACACACAAGGCCCTTTATAATCTAGGACCCGAATGCCTCAACACCCGAATGTCCTTCTACTATCCCACCCGCCAACTAAGATCATCCAATCAAGCCCTCGCCGCAGTCCCGCGCATCCGAAAAACCACCATGGGTGGCAGATCCTTCTCCTTCCTGGCTGCCAAGACCTGGAACTCACTCCCCACCCACCTCCGCCTTACTCAGAATCACATCTCCTTCAGAAAAGAACTGAAAACATGGCTATTCGACAAACAGTGAACCCCTCCCTCTAGCGCCTTGAGACCCTCTGGGTGAGTAGTGCGCTTTATAAATGCCTGAACTTGAACTTGAACAGCTACAGATTTCCTAAAGAAGGTGGAAAGCAATGATGAAAACCTCAAATATAACTTAATACTTGCTTACGGAAATTTAAAAACAAACCTAAAGAGTACACAAAATATTGTTCTACTTTACCAAGACCAATTCTAATTAAAGGAAGAGTCAACAATCTTATGTCTTCTGTTAGGCATGTCGTTTAAGAAATGTTTCCTAAAAAGACATACGATTTAAAAAGAGCACATGCATCATAGTAAATCACTGCCTGCAGTTCTTTAATACTACATATATAGAATGCTCTATATGGATATACAATTTGTTGCAGATAATTCTACTGCTGTAGCCCTCGATGTCACTTCATCTATTACTAAAGCTGAAAAAACATATGAAGGAAGTATGATAAGAGATATTTGCTGAGCAATCTTTAATTGAAAGGCTATTTCGATTTAGCCTTCAAATGCTATCTTATAGAGAGGTCAGCAGTTATGAGGTGTGTGACCCTTTAAGTTCTTCAAGTTTATATGCTAAATCTTACACCATTACGTGGCCCAGTTTAGGATTAACATCCTATCGAAGAAAAGTTTTGAAAAGTTTGCCAAAAATTGAATATCTTGCTCACTTCGAGCCAGAGAACAAAAACACTATCAAAACGAATCTGTTGGACACTTTCTATTGTAACAGAAGTCTTCTACTGGAACAGTTATCACTGTATGAAGTAGGTCAATTTTATACTGACAGAAAGAATGTCGTTGAGAATGTTAATACTGAAAAATGTTGTGTTGATGAAACAGGCGACTGCTTAATACATCATTCCAAACGTACACTAATTAATCACTGCAGACTTACATATGACATAAGTACTAATAAAGATGTTTATTTGTTTAGCACTTTACAGCTTTTTTAAACCATTGCCAAAAGAGAAAGAATTGCTTGGAACATCATTATAATATGAACAGGCTTAATTATGCCTATAAAACATATATTACAATGCCAGAATTCCAAATTTATGTTGAAATGTTGGACCAAGATATTTTAAAGGGAAACAAATACAATGTGAAATATAATGTAATTCTACAACTACCGATAGCCCTTCCAGTATTACACTTGCAGACCTGTTTGGACAACCAAATATTGCGAATGTAGCTACTGAATCTATGGGTAAGGTAGAACTTGCTAGGGATGAAATGTGTAAAGATGGTGAGAACTTGAATTACCGTATATCAATATTAAATACTGAACAATTTGAAATATTTCAACAAATTTCAACTACTGTAGATCATGGCTTTAACATGATCATGGTTTATGAATATGTTCACATGTTCAGCATATATTACAATACATCTCAGCCCAGGCTGGGAAAACATTTCCGTATAAAAGTTATAACTGCTTACCTTCACAACGTTTCTAGTTTCAACTTATCATGTGCTGTTACTGCTCCAACTGGATTAGGTGCACATAATATTAAAGGTATTACATTACACCAACTACTACCAGTGGTACATGATAACAAACTAGAAAACTTAGAATTCATTTGTGATTCCTCTCAGGAACTTTGTCCAGCTCTTAAAAAAAAGAAAGATTTTGATTATAGACGAGGTTACTATGGTTTCAAACATAATGAAGGCTTTTGTTCACGTTCATGTGACAGAAATACTCAAGACATCTAATGATACTCTGTTTGGAAGTAAACATGTTATAGTTTTTTGCAATCTGCTTCAACTTACTCCTGCAAAAGGGGAGTCAATTTTCAAAACAGTAACAGAAAATAAACTAGAACCTGCTTAGGAAGTATTGTAAGACACTACCCATTGCTTGTCTGATGCCAATCCAAGAAATGCTCTAATGTTAATATGGATATGGTATCTAAGGAAAATGAAATAATTATACATTTACCTTGTAAGGATTGTTTTCAAACTCACTGAGTATTCCGATAACTAAATCCTTATCTGCTAAATTATTATATTTGGAAAATCCAGTGTCCCAGACTGTGGGAATAGAAAAAGACCTATTTTGTTGTAAAAAAATGTTATGTCAAAATTTGGATGTCGAACACAGACCTTTAATTGGAGCAATTGGACATGTACTACATTTTGTTAAATTAAAATATAAAAGTAATGTTGATGTGAAATTCCCTACTGATAAATTTGACAAAATAAAGTAACCAAAACACATTTCTAAAGCAACTGCTCTAGAGAAAGAACAAGGGCCTGTATATTTATTTATGCCATAACATTTCATAAATCTCAATAATTAAGCTTGGTTTATGCTTTACTTAACATTGGGTCTAGTGTTTTTAAAGAGGGTATGGCATATTCTGCTTTATGCTATGGGTATAGAGTCGTGCACCGCTTTTAATCCTGTGTTTATTGCTTTGTTTTCGTGCCTCCAGGGCTCACCCCCCGTCTGGAGCGATGCGTCATAAACCACAAGTAGCAGCTATACCTAGTTGGGTATAGTTGTCCCCCTGGGCACCGATTCGTGCTGTGCAACCAGCTTGAAGATTCAATTCAAATTCAAAGTTCAAATGAATAAAACGTGATGCATTTTCAAAATTGGTTTGTTAATCCATTGTTTCATTTATTTCTCGTGAAATCCAATGCATTTCGGCAGTTGTTACTGCCTTCATCAGGGAAATAATTTTCTACAATAATCAAAAAATAATAATAAAATCAACATCCGTAATTTCATTAGATTCATTACATATGCTGTTATGCTAATTCTTAACTCCGTGGTGTTAAATTACTCTAGTGCGCGCTACATGTTTGTTTGTCTCTAGCTACAAGGATCTTAATAAACGATCAAAAGTTCAGCAATGGCTTTTTCTGAGCGTTTGCTGCGCGGGGATAGTTCTATGAATAACTATGGCGTGGATTCACCGTCTACACATTGGTCTTTTATGTGACCGCATTGCCGTGTATTTTAACCTCGCTATGCGCGCTGACTTATTACTATTGATGTTCTAACCCCTCGAAGGAGGCTGGTTATATTTAATGCTTTGTTACGCGCTTATACTTCGTTGATTTAAAGGCTAAATGGCTCACCTCGGCGTTTGTTGCGCCCTGCTCTGCGGTTCGACCCGCTGTCTCTCTTCTCTTCCGGTATTCCTACTGCGAGGTTCGCGCCTGCGCACTAATATTGCTATCACAGCTTTTTTTGCTTACAATATAACTTTATTGTTCACTGGGTACCTAGTCGATCCCCCCTAGTGCTCGCTACCACTATGTATTAGAACTGCTAAAAGCTAGTCCTGTACCATAAATTTAAATGTTGGTCATTTAATGCATAAGTAAACAGAAATATATATGCTTATAGGTAACAAAGAAATTCAGTACGTTCATTTAGTCCGCCCGGTCTCAGGCTGCCCAGATTATAAATCCAATAATTCTCCTGTTTTAATAAACTCGTTTTGTTGGAAGATCCTTCTTTTTTAGGTAATGTTTCTAAAACGCACACTCTTAATTGGCTGACGTTGTGCTGCATCTGAGTGAAATGTTCTGCAATACTGGTTTTCGTGGATTTTAGTCTTATGGTGCTTTTATGTTCGTTTATGCGTATTTTCAATTTTCTTTCTGTGTGTCCTACATAAACGTCTCCACATGGGCACTTTATCATGTAGATTAAGTTGGTTGAGTCACATGTTGCGTTCACTTTTAATGATATGGGGTACCCCTTATGTGGATGTGTTATGGTGGATCCTTTTATAATGTTGTTGCATGTGTTGCAATTATAACAAGGTACTGTTCCACGAAAGGAAGTTTTACTTGCGTCTTCACTTCTTGGTTTTAGAAAATCTGCAAGATTCTTAGAACGAGTATGTGCACAAATTGGTTCTTGTGCAAAGATACCCTGAAAGTCAGGTTCCAATTTTAACATTGGCCAATGTTTTTTGATAATGTGCTTAAATTGTGGGCTGACTGTGGAGAATTTGCTCACGCATGTGATGCGGTTACTGGGTTTTGTTTCTTTCCTTTGGAGGAGGTCTTGCCTCGATTTTGATTGAGCTCGGATTAATGCTTTTTGAGTGATATCTTGAGGATATCCTCTGTCACTGAATCTCTTTGTCATTTGGTTTAATTGTTCTGTGCATTGTGTGGCCTCTGAGACCACTCTCTTAACCCGTAACATTTGAGAATATGGCAGGTGTTTCTTGAGGGCTGGTGGATGATGGCTTTTGTATTGTAACAAGTTGTTTCTGTCTGTGTTTTTGCGGTACAAGTTGGTGGAAAATAGGTTTGTATGTTTGGTGATCTCAACATCAAGATATTGTACACTTGTTTCGTTGATATTCCATGTGAAACCTATTTGATCTAATTTAGTATCCAAGATTTTTAGTTGTTCTTCCAATGAGTCTTTTGTGCCTCTCCATATGGTAAAAATATCATCTATGAATCTTACATACATGACTATGTGATCGTTCCAAATGGGATTTTGGTAGACATGTTCTTCTTCGAATGCTGCCATAAATAGGTTGGCATATGCCGGTGCGGCACAATTTCCCATGGACGTGCCGCTCTTTTGGATGTACCATTTTTTGTCATGTTCAAAATAACTGTGTAGTAATGTAAACTGCATAAGTTCTAAAATGAACACTTGTAACTCTTGTGAATACTCGCTATCCAAAAGGACCCTTTCGATAGCTTCCAATCCTTGTTGATGAGGTATCGAGGTGTAGAGAGCTTTTACGTCGATCGTTGTCATGATCATATTGTCTTCTGGGCTGATGGTTGATAGTTTAAGTAAGCTTTATCGCATGTGAAAACATTATTGATGACACAAAAATGTGCACTCCTTCTCTTGGAGAATATCTGGTTGTGTCTAAACCTATGATAGGGGTGAAAACAAAAGTTCACAAAGAATGAGCCTTTACACATAACACAACCATGTAAGAAAAACCTAAAGGAACACCACATTGAATGTTAGGCTTTCAGTTTAGTAATGCAAATATGATTAACTGCTATAGAAATGTGAGGGTTAATCTTATTCTATATTTACCTTTAGTAAAAGAATTGTACATATTAGACATCACCCCTGTGTAAGACTATAAGTAATCTGTATTCCCTACCTCAGTCTGAAAAATAACTGTGTATTAGAGATATTGTTGCTGTTTGTATCGGAACAGTTCGCCTCTCTATAAATCAACAACAAGATGCACACAAATTCTCTACGGCTATTCTTGGAATTATTGCTAATTAGACTTTGCCGCATACAGAACTCTTTGGTGCAAGCTACTACTGGGAAACTTTCAAACCCTTTAATGCATTGTCAACAGTCATGGAATTTGAAAGATTTGTGTACCTTCCTATTCCTGATTATAAATCCATATAATTTAATAATGTAACATATCAAGCTGTGCATTCTAACTTTTTTCCAAATAGTGCATCGAACGTTGTGTTGAAACTTTGGTTAATTATGGTAAATAAGTATGTTGTTGTAATGATACAATACCTTGATTACTCATTTCACTGCTAATCAAATTTCCATTTCTGGACACACTTTTACTTGAATTGCCATTATTTTCCATCATGGAGAAAACATTATACAATATATTTAAGTAACATTTCAAGATAAAATGAATGTGACGACACTACGTTGACCTTTCAACACAGATTGCCTAAAAAGTTGCTAAACTCTTAACTGCTTATTCTAACTCCAAAATTATAATTTACGGTACAACCTTATACAAATCTGGAATATGGACTGAGCATAGTTCATAGTAGCAATCAGTAGATATGTCATGATGCAGCCTAGCATGGTTGATGACTTTCAAAAAAATCTACTGACTTAATTAAAAAATGTAGTTTCTAACTATTATTTTCTTTCATCCTCTTACCACAAGTGACCAGCACAGCATTTAAGTGTTTTTTTCCACAATCCATTTAACTTGTGTTTTATCAATTATTTCTTATGACCACAATATAATGCTTATCTGCACCTTATTATGTGGTAAATAATTGCATATATTTGTAACTTTATTGTTACTTTTGTCTAAGAAACACTATGTATTTTAACAAATGGTAACATTATATATAACAAAGGTTTTTTTTTCATTTTAGAAATAATCCAATAGTAAAATAAAAAATTACAAACTATATTGCATCCTTATACATACCTATATAATATAACTTACCATTCATTTACCTTATCCTTTACTGTTTTTTCACATACATTATTTACTGCACCTGGGTGGGAAAATGTCACAATAATAACCAACTTTTTACTATAATGAAAATGGAAATAGTTCTGTACAAAACTTTTTCCCCCTCTTTTTCTTTTATACGTTTTCTGTAATTTTGTTTGTTTTTAAACTACAGGTCAACTGGACCATCAATAAAAAATATATAAACAAAAAATAACAATAAACAACGCACAGAACAGTGCAGAAGAAAACATCCTGGGACCCAAAGAAAAACCTCTATGGCTTCTGGGGAGGGCACCGTTGACCAATTACTAGCTCCCTATGAATGTTTATATCACTCGCCGCTGAAACTATTGGCAGTACAAACAGTATGTTGCTGAGCTAACATTCGGCTCCAAGACAAGCCCTTCTTGACTCAGCCAGTGCACTGCAACCACCAAACCAGGTGGTGGAATGGAGGGTGCTGTTGAGCCAGTAGATGTGTCTGGAACATGAGTCTGGATGGCTGGAGTGGATGGTAGTGCACTCTGGAGTGCAGCAGTTGGTGTGGTTGCTGCATTTTCAAGTTCTGCCAACTCTAAGTCTCTTTTGCATTCAGCCCAAGCCAAACGTGTAGCGTGCATAGTGTGAAGGTGCTTGCACATGCCAGTAGTACCCAGCAAGTACTGTTGGCCTCTTTCCAGCGAAATGACCATGTGACATTTAGGGGCATGTCACATGCCACATGTTCATCTTTTTATCCCCAGCAGATAAAGAAACAATTACCACACTACGCACCCCATTCAGCCTTTCTTCTTTACAGCTCGTCATGCTTCTGGGCAATGGCCTCCTCATTTTCCTCCATTGCAGCCTCACAAACAGCACTACCCTCTCCTCCTTCTGCCATTCGTTTCCAAAACAAAACAAAGTCAGTATTCTCAGGATTTCCAAAAGAATACCAAAAGCATCTGGCAAAGTATTATGTCTCTGCTACTCAGAAAGGCACACAAACCATAACCCGAAATAATTTGGAGCTTTTTAGTGCTTCGTTATGAAAGCTTTAGAGAATATCAGAAGCTTTCTTACAATCACAAGGTATTGTCGTACTACTGAGATAGTACAGTGGTACTGCCGATAACAGAATTTTTTTTAAAAACACACATACAACAAAACAACAACACACAACCCCCCTTACAAACAAGTATACTTTCACAATTATACCCAGTTTTATACTGTAAGGTGTTAAATGTACATGTACTTATAGGAAAGTAGACCACAATACTGTAGCCAAATGTTATTAAACAAATAGCCCACACTTTTTATTATATTATAAACTGTTTGCTATATATTCTAAACATACTCCTATATTAAAGCTATAATTTTCCCATTCTATATCCATCCTTTATTCTATCTAATTAGCTCTTTCACAAAAAAAATACTTTTGGTGTTTAGACCTATAGTCTCATACATGTGGCAGGTTATAGTTGCCTCCCAGTATGACTGACATAGAGAATAGATGGGACTCTGTGGGGTGTTGTATAACACAGAGAATTACATTTTCAGGTCTTACAGTCATTCTTCTTCCAGTCAAACCTGCTGACATCCATTCCAAAACAGCAATATGTTCTTCTGTATCCTTGGTGAAAATCAAAATATCATCTTAGAAGGCTTGAATGCAGTCCAAATCTCAAAAGAACACATCCATCATCTTTTGAAACACATTGGCAGCTGATGCTAGGCTAAATGGTAGCCTTAGATACTTGTATGCACCATGAGTTGTAATAAAAGTTGTAAGATCTTGAGACTCCTTACTCAATGGGATCTGATGAAAAGTGAAATGAAGGTCAATGGTAGAAAAATATTTTGCTTCTCCAATATTAGCCAACATTTCTTGAATATGGGGAAGGGGATAGCAGTCAAGAATGTTTTGATTCAATGACCACAAGTCTACAAAATACTTCAAAATTAAAATTACAGGCTAAACCCACTTAGAGGAATCCATAGACTAAATACCACCTTCCGAACATATATCATACCTTAAGATCTTTACAAACGCTAAGCTGAATGGGTCTAACTTTACGAATGATACGATAGGCATCTTTCTTCACTTTTATACAATGTTCAAAACCTTTTACATTCCCTATCTCATTTTTGAACACATAGGGAAATTTCTTAACCAATAACTGAAGAACCTCCTCCTTCATTTCAATGGCAAAAATGGGCATATGTCCAAGAACAATGAGTTCATCAAGTCCTGGACTCAACAGAATGCCTAACCTTGACAAGTCTTTCAAACCCACAATGTCATGCCCGTTGACAGGTAGGTACACTTTTGTATGAATACTCCTTCCCAAAAAAACATCAATGAAACCCAGCAAATCAGTGTCATATTCCCTGAGGGCCTTACAGGTAATGTCAGGTTTTTTCAGCTTATATTTTCTTTACCAAAGTTTAATAAAAGTAGTGTCAGCTAAAATTGTTGTGGGTGCCCTTGAATCTGCCATAACCACAATGGATTTTCAGTCTACTTTTTATTTTATTTTAAAAAAAAACTTTATTTAAAAAATATGCACAGTACAATTACATAGTTACCACAATTGCAGAAAATAAGGTGCATCAGTACATCGCAGCACAGCAAAAATAGTTGCACGTCCATGTGACAATAGAGACAATCCGGTCCACGCGTTGTGATGAGGATACACCTTTGGAATCGGGAATTTTAGCACTGCGATCTAAAATCAAGACAGACGTGTTCAACCTAAAAGAAATAACATTGCAAATAATAGATACAAGAGAAGGTGAAGAGGAGATATCTACGGATTTGGGAAGTACAACAACGCGCAAAAAAAGCTAATACAATACATCCATAATAGACGTGACCAAAATTAAAAAACCATCAGAATACAATAATTACAAAAGGAGGCCCCTAATTTTGTGGACACGAGAGCGACAAAAAGAATAATTTGGCTTTTGAGAAAAAGGAAGAACCCAAGACAAAACCTGAGGTCTACATAGGATTAAAGAATAGATGTTTTTAAGGCGTGGATCGGCCAAAGAATTTTGTGTGTTTATGTTGAGACTAGCTGACTGAAGCAGGTTTCCACTCTAAAAAATTGCGGATATTATACCGTGCAGTGATTATTTTTGTGCAAAGAGTATCTGTCTTTTCTGCCAGAAGGTCCTGAGGAAGGTGGTTTTATACCACCGAAACGCGTCGACCTTGCGTAAAAAATCGCGTATCTATCTGCGATCCCTCAGACGCAGAAAAAGGAGCGAATGTAGTATGAATGAGTGAGTTTGTGTGTGGTTATGTTTATTGGTGTATTTAAGTATGTTTTTTTCTGCACGGTAGACAAAAATGTTTTTATTGTCTTAAATGAATTATTGTGTATTTGATCAAATGATTTTCAGGAAACATATATGTTATAAATGATAAATTGATAAATGTGACTTTTGTACTCAGAAAAATTTACAAAAAATATCAGAATAAAAAATACAAATGAAAAAAAGTTGATGTTGCCGTATACTGTGTGAAATAATAAGAGTAAAAGTATAGAAGTGGTACTATTTTCACTATATAGGTCTTGAGGGAACATTGTTCACTGTTTATTACAATAGAGACAATGCCATGAAAAGTTGTCAGAGACTCATTGAGAGGGGGCAAAAGCAAACGCTCAGGGGAGACACACCAAACACAGAAGGGCTAGGCAGTGGGGGTGAGAGGTCATGGATCAAAAGGGACCAGCTTATGGACCTGCACCGGCGGCCGCCGCGGGCAGGGAGCCGGCAGCGAGCGCGGGAGAGGTCGCTGAATGCTGAGAGTCACGACTTGAGAGATAGGTGACAAGTAGGCCCCATATATCCAGTGGATGGGTTTTGGCTTGCAGGAGATCCCAAAACTCAGACAGGAGGGTATGGCAGCGAGATGCATTTTCAAGCCAGAGCGGCACCTTGGGCGAGGGCCTGCAACCCCAATACATGGAGACCCTGCGCCTTGCCAGAACCAGCAGCATGGCCGTCAAACGATGGGAGGCGTCCAGGCAGAATTTAACGAAGCCCAAAAGGCAGATCGTGGGGTCAGGTTGGAGTGGTGAAGAGGTAATTTCGGAGATAATTGCACATACCTCCCGCCAATTTGCCGAGATTCGGGGGCATAACCAGGCGCGATGAGCAAAATCGACCGTGGGCGCGGAGCAGCACAGGCATCTGTCACTGGCCACAAGGCCTAATCTGTGGAGTTGGGCGAGAATGTGATATAGTCTGTGTATATATTTAAAGTGTATCAAACGCAGGCGGTAGTTGGGGGAAAGGCGTTTAATCCGAGTGCAACAGTACAGCCAATCCGCTTGGGAGATCTCAATGCCCAGGTCCTCGCCCCACGCAATGCACGCCCAATCGGTGGAAATGGAGGAAGCCGCTAGGGTGTGAACTTAGATCTTAGTGACCAATTTCTTTTGCGATGGAGAGGCGTAGAGCATATCAAGAGAGGCCAGTGATGGAGGTGGTTGGGGAAAAGTAGGGTGAAGCTTTCTGCAGTTCGCCTGGAGCTGGTAAAATAGCAGTGTCATTGGCCCAGCGTCGGGAGCAAGCGAGAAAAAGGTCTCCCCAGGGTACAGATCCGAAATTGAGGGGAGGCCGAGGCGAGCAGCATGTTTAGCCATCCCCAACGACTGGAGTGAAGGGAAAGCGGGGTGGTGGGCGATGGGCATGGTGTTTGCTGAAAGCGAATCCGAGCAGGAAATCTTACGAATGCCATCCCAGGCCCAGTGCAAGGTCTCAACCATATCAATCTCGGTGCTGGGCCAAAGAGTGCAGTTGTGAGCAGCCACGGGGTAGCAAGGTCAGCCTCCACCGCCACATGAGGCTGGAACGGAGTAGGGTGGAGCCAGATATGAAGAATACTGGCCTGAGCACTGAGAGTATAGAGCTTAAAATCCAGGGCTCCCAGCCAGCCATGCGACATCAGAAGGGTTAGAATATTATAAGCAATCCTGAGTTGTAGGCCCACCCAAACCAGAGTGATGAGCAGTGAGCAGACCTTGTGAAAGAAATGAGCAGTGAGAGGGATAGGGAGGTTGACAAAAAGATATAAGAATTTTGGGAGCACCACCATCTTTGCGATCGCTATGCGCCCAGCCAGGGAGAGCGGCAGTCGGTTCCAAAGAGGGATCTTGGACTCAAACCAATTAACAGCGTGGCCGAAGTTGGCCCTCCAGAGCTCATCTACATCGCTGCTCAACCAAATGCCCAGATACCTAGTTGGCTCTGAGGCCCACACAAAAGGGTAGTCAGAATCAAAGGCGGTCGTGGCATCTTTGAGAGGAAATAATACGGATTTGTTCCAGTTAACCTGGAAAACGGAATAGCCACCAAAGCGTATCACCTCCCGGACAAGAGGACTAAGATTCTCCTGGGGGTGACGAACATAAAGGGTGATATCGTCCGCATACATGGAGACTAATAAAGCTCGCACCGCAAAGCAAATGCCTCTCTGAGCATGATGCTGCCAGAGACGAGCCGCAAGAGGCTCCATAGCAACAGCAAAGAGCATGGGGAAGAGTGGGCATCCTTGTCGGGTGCCACGCCCAACAGAAATGGGCTCGAAGATCTGGCCATTGATACAGAGGCAAACAGTGGGAAGAGTGTATAATAGTAGCACCTTGCATATAAAGATCTAACTGAAACCCAAACGAGGGAGGTGGTAAAACAGGAAAGGCCACTCCAGGGTATCATAAGCCTTGGTAGCATCGAGTGGGGCAGCCACTGCCGGAAGTTGATCTGATGCAGAATGGAAAAAATGGTCCGAAGGTTGTGAGAAGTGGCGCGGCTGGGAATGAAACCAGATTGGTCTGGGCCGGCAATGAGTGGCATTAGTGGGAGTAGGCGAGAGGCGAGCAACTTAACAAAGATTTTATTGTCTGTGTTAATCAGTGAAAGGGGACAATATGAATCCCTCAACTCAGGGGGCTTGTCCGACATGAGAAGTAATGTTAAGAGTGCCTCACGCCATGATGGGGGGATTGACCTGATTCAAAGGATTCATTTTACATAGCCGCAAGATGTGGGATCAGTAGAGGGGCAAATGTCTTGTAAAAGGATGCCGGTAGGCCGTCGGAGCCGGGGGCCTTGTCACTTGGCATACTGTTTATGGCAGCTAAGATCGCCTCCTTAGAAAAGGGCTGGTCCAAGTATTCCTGATGCGCATTTCCAAGCCAGAGAAGTTCAAGAGTGTCAAAGTATTGGTCGAGAACATCGCGAGTCGGGACCAAACCGGCTGTATAGAGTTGAGTGTAGAATGCACTGAAATGCTCTTTGATGTCTTCAGGAGAGGTGGTGCGAGATGGCCCACCATCTTGCAAGGCAATTATATACGATGCCGCGCGAGGCCGACTAAGGAGGTTAGACAGAGTTTTACCGGGGCGGTCGCCCTCACCGAAACGGCACGCCCTCGCCTCTCTTCCGAGAACAACCAGTTCCCTGTCTGCCTCATCTGAGAAATCAGTAAACTTCTTGCGTATCTGGGCAAGCGTATCAACGCTTCGGAGTTGGGCATGACAGGCATCCCACAATTTGATCTCCCTTTCAATCTTGTCCAGAGTGCCACGGATGGAGCGCAAGATGCCAGATTGCTTGGAAATGCATTCCCCGCGAATGACTACCTTGAAGCCTTCCCAGAGCGTGTGAAAGCACGGCAGGGAGAATGGGGGCACCAGAGTGATAAACAGACGGGAGCGTGGTCAGAAAGAGTGCGTGCCATATGGTCTACCGAGGTCATCCAGACCAGTGCGTCAGGGGGTGATCCATAAATCCAGCCGGGACCAACAACCCCGGGAGCCTGTGACACATGTGCCCTTGCGTAATTTTCAGTCTACTTTTGCTTGCATTTGAGGAGCCTTGTTTTTAATGAGATCTATTGTTAATAAACATTACTAAACTGGGTGGCACAATCTTGTACATCACCACAGTTAATTTCTACATTACTTATCTTAATTGTATAACCAGCTGCTTTGAACCTAGCCTGAAAATGTCCAATTTTCTAACATGCATTGCATTTTCTGTTGATTGCAGTAAATGAAGGATTATAACTGAGATGAGTACAAGAACCACAATGGAAGCAAATCAATAGCCTAATTTTTGGTGCAATTAACTCTAGGATTCTTAGCACAAATTTTAACTTTTATCAGAAACACAAGAAATGGAAGATAAACCTTCATGCCCAGACAAAGCTTGTGCTGAATTAATTGATTTCTCAATACTTTTACCACATGAATAACCTCTGTTAAAGTAGGATTTCTACATGTTAATAACCTTACTTGTGTTTCTTTCAAAAAGCAATTAAATGCAAACTGGTCACATATATATATATATTCACTGAAAAAAACATAGGTTTTACACCAGTTATAGTTAGCTGGAAGTTTTACTCGCATAAAACCATTGAAATTCCCACGTTATAGTTAGTTGGACTCACTATAACTTGCGCGTGCAATGTACTGCTGATGACGTCACATATTACATCACTCATGACATGGTCAGTGATATCACTCATGACATCACTGATGACACCATCCGGTGAATGTGTGTCTTTCTGAAAAATAAATATGTGTTATATATGTATATTTAAAAGTTGATGGAAGAATAAATGTTTAAATAAGTGTTTACATGGATTTAAAAAAAAATAATAATTGGTTAACTGGTTTATTAAGTGTATCTTAGTGAATACATATATTAGAGAGTAATTTTTAAATATTTAAATATATGTATTAGTGTTTCACTTTGTGTATAAGTGGCTGCATGGGTTGGTGAGTAGCTACATGTGTATGTATATGGGTTATTAGATGTTTTTCTTAGTATCAGTATGAGTGTTTGTATGGTTTGGTGGGGGTATTACTTAGCACATAGATGCATGAATGACTGACTCTCTCTTTGTATGTGTTTTGAAGACAGCATATGTGCAGGACTGTATGGCTGGATGAGTGTTTATATGTGTGTGTTAGTGAGTGAATGACTGTCTCACTAATGTATTTATCAGTAACTACATATGTTTTAATCTAGTATATGTGAATATTGATGTATATAAGTGAGTATATGTGAGAGTAAGAAATTGTAAGAGTTCCAGTTTAAATAAGTATGTGTTTCTATAAGTGATTGTTTAAGAGAATAAATATGTGTAAATTACCTTGGAAGTAAGATGGTAGTGTGTGTATAGCTGTATATGCAAATAAATGGATGTTCAATAGTTTATTTGCCTGTGTGAGTATGTGTGAGAGTATCTTTTGGATGACTGTCGGTGTGTAACAGGATGTATAGGTGTATCACTACATATGATGAGTGAGTATATGTATGAGTGACTATATAGAACTGTTGGTGAATGAGTGGATGTGTATATAGATGGTGGAATTATTGAATTGGTTGTTGTAAGTGGTATGGGTATCTCCATTTTTTTGAAAATGTTAGTTTCTATTTTTGAATATGTGTTTCAAGGGTTACATTACAGTGAAAGGAGGTCTGTCACTCTGTCACAAGGATGGTGTCATCAGTGATGTCATGAGTGATGTCACTGACCATGTCATGAGTGATGTAATATGTAACGTCATCAGCAGTGCATTGCACGCGCAAGTTATAGTGAGTCCAACTAACTATAACGTGGGAATTTCAATGGTTTTATACGAGTAAAACTTCCAGCTAACTATAACTGGTGTAAAACTTATGGTTTTTTCAGTGAATTTAATAGGTTTTTTAAAAGCTAATTCCTAACTATAACTGGTGTGAAACCTATGGTTTTTTCAGTGAATTTCAATGGTTTTTTAATAGCAAATCTTTATAGGTATAAAAAATAATAAATTTTAAAACTAATTTTATATTGTATAATTATGTCAATTTAAAAACAAATATATATATTTTAACTTGGGGCGCGCCCTGGGGCGCGTACCGGGGAGCGTCCCGTTAGCGCAATTCTTGCGAACGAAAACAACATCGTGACATTTCGTGTAGACGCGTGATGTGTCATATGACGCACTGCGTAAGCGCACCCGGAAGCACACGATCGCGCAATGTCTCGACGCGCTTACGCCACGCGCCCCGGGGCGTGTAGCGTAAGCACGTCGGGTCATGTGATCTGAAAATAACACTTTTCATTGGTGCAAATCAGTTTTGGTTTCCAAATGATTAAAGCCTGGATCATGTGAACCCAAAAGCCCTTTTCAGGGCTACCCTATCTCTGATCACTCCAAAAGATTATCTTTTTCTAACTTTTTTTACTATTTTTCACCAAAGTACGCTCCCCGGTACGCTCCCCGGTGCGCGTACCGGGCGCTACCCCCGCGAAATATATATATATATTTTTTTTCGCCTATATGGGCCTCCTAAGACCCCCTCAGAAAACCTAGAGGGTCAGGGAGTGCCTACGATGCCCCCTTATACCCATGCCCAACGTTGTTTGTCCTCCATTTTCTGTCTCAAATCTACCGAAACACAAGATGGAGGACTCCCGTAGCACTGCCGGTACGCGTACCGGGGCGCGCACCGGGAAGCGCTCCCAAAAAATGTTAAAAGTTAATTTACATAAAAACCACTGGAGACACTTTAACCAAATATAGAATAGGCCATACTACATACCAGTCCCTACCATTGTCCCAAATTTGGTGGAATTCCATTGAGCCATTTGGCCTGTAGCCCTCTCTAAATATCCTGAGGTGAATTACTTGACAAAAACACATCTGAAGTTTTAGAATTTACAACCAATTAAAATGTTACTTTCATTTTCTACTAATATTTCATGACATTTGATTGGTTATGTACATGAATATATATAAAGAAAGAGAGGGAAACACAGCCATTTTGACTACTACTTCCTGAAGTACATTTCAAAAGCATTTCCACTGAGAACTTAAACTTCTTTTTGAAAGGTAAGATGTTATTTTGAAAACTGAAGTATGTTGTGCACTTTAAGTTAATTTGGAAAACATTTTCTGATAGTTATATACTATCCCTCTGTAATAGTTATAGATTGAGATACGCTTCTCTGTTATAGTTATGGATGGAGTTAGGCTTGTCTTGTATATTTATGAATTTACTTAGGCTTCATGATATACACTTTTTTATATTTCTACTTCCAGCCTGATACCATACACTGCCCAAAGATAACTTCACTGTTAAAAAATCAAAACTACCTGTATGAACGTAAACCCAACAGTGCCCTATCTCTACTGATATATTGATTTTTTATGCAAATTACAGAAAGAAAATGGAAGGACAGAAAAATATTTCCTTTGAAATTGTACTGGAGAGCAACAATGGGGGGTCTACCCTGCCCCCTTTTGGTTATTTCCCCCTTTGTTTTTACCACCTCTTGTGTCTCGATCCTACCGAGACACAAGATGGCGGCCGCTCCGGACTGTTTCGAATGTTTACAGACACCCGAGAGCCAATCAGCTTTCCGTGCGCAAGTCGCGTGGCGCGCCCGGAGCGCTCCCCGGTGCGTGTACCGGGGCGCGGCTATGGATATATACATTTTTTTGAACCTAAATTACTCAAAATCCTCTGGAGCACATATCTTGAGACATAGCAAAGGCACATCGGGCTACCAGTCCCTACAATTTTGCCAAGTTTGGTGAAAATCCATTCAGCCGTTCGAGCTAAAAGTGCGACCGACCGCCCTATAGAAATTAACATGGGGAAAACACATATTGGGACCCCCCTTTTATCTCGGCCCCTGCTTGACGAATCCCCCCTAAACTTTCAGGGAAGGACCGGAGCGCCGCGAAGCAAAGTTGCTGAAAATTTCAGGCAGATTCCTCCACCGGCGCCAAAGTTATTCCAAATAGAATGTTACGATTTCCCTATGGAAATCAATCCTAACTATAACTACCTACTGGCGACCGCCAGTAGGTAATATGTATATATATATATATATATATATATATATATATGTATATTCACTGAAAAAACCATAGGTTTCACACCAGTTATAGTTAGGAATTAGCATTTAAAAAACCTATTAAATTCACTGAAAAAACCATAGGTTTTACACCAGTTATAGTTAGCTGGAAGTTTTACTCGCATAAAACCATTGAAATTCCCACGTTATAGTTAGTTGGACTCACTATAACTCGCGCGTGCAATGCACTGCTGATGACGTCACATATTACATCACTCATGACATGGTCAGTGACATCACTCATGACATCACTGATGACACCATCCAGTGAATGTGTGTCTTTTTGAAAAATAAATATGTGTTATATATGTATATTTAAAAGTTGATGGAAGAATAAATGTTTAAATAAGTGTTTACATGGATTTAAAAAAAAAAAATTATTGGTTAACTGGTTTATTAAGTGTACCTTAGTGAATACATATATTAGAGAGTAATTTTTAAATATTTAAATATATGTATTAGTGTTTCACTTTGTGTATAAGTGGCTGCATGGGTTGGTGAGTAGCTACATGTGTATGTATATGGGTTATTAGATGTTTTTCTTAGTATCAGTATGAGTGTTTGTATGGTTTGGTGGGGGTATTACTTAGCACATAGATGCATGAATGACTGACTCTCTCTTTGTATGTGTTTTGAAGACAGCATATGTGCAGGACTGTATGGCTGGATGAGTGTTTATATGTGTGTGTTAGTGAGTGAATGACTGTCTCACTAATGTCTTTATCAGTAACTACATATGTTTTAATCTAGTATATGTGAATATTGATGTATATAAGTGAGTATATGTGAGAGTAAGAGATTGTAAGAGTTCCAGTTTAAATAAGTATGTGTTTCTATAAGTGATTGTTTAAGAGAATAAATATGTGTAAATTACCTTAGAAGTAATATGGTAGTGTGTGTATAGCTGTATATGCAAATAAATGGATGTTCAATAGTTTATTTGCCTGTGTGAGTATGTGTGAGAGTATCTTTTGGATGACTGTCGGTGTGTAACAGGATGTATAGGTGTATCACTACATATGATGAGTGAGTATATGTATGAGTGACTATATAGAACTGTTGGTGAATGAGTGGATGCGTATATAGATGGTGGACTTATTGAATTGGTTGTTGTAAGTGGTATGGGTATCTCCATTTTTTTGAAAATGTTAGTTTCTATTTTTGAATATGTGTTTCAAGGGTTACATTACAGTGAAAGGAGGTCTGTCACTCTGTCACAAGGATGGTGTCATCAGTGATGTCATGAGTGATGTCACTGACCATGTCATGAGTGATGTAATATGTGACGTCATCAGCAGTGCATTGCACGTGCAAGTTATAGTGAGTCCAACTAACTATAACGTGGGAATTTCAATGGTTTTATGCGAGTAAAACTTCCAGCTAACTATAACTGGTGTAAAACCTAGGGTTTTTTCAGTGAATTTAATATGTTTTTTAAAAGCTAATTCCTAACTATAACTGGTGTGAAACCTATGTTTTTTTCAGTGAATTTCAATGGTTTTTTAATAGCAAATCTTTATAGGTATAAAAAATAATAAATTTTAAAACGAATTTTATATTGTATAAGTATGTCAATTGTTTTAAAAAAAATATATATATTTTAACTTGGGGCGCGCCCTGGGGTGCGTACCGGGGAGCGTCCGGTTAGCGCAATTCTTGCGAACAAAAACAACATCGTGACATTTCGCGTAGACGCGTGATGCGTCATATGACGCACTGCGTAAGCGCACCCGGAAGCACACGATCGCATACGATCGCGCAATGTCTCGACGCGCTTACGCCACGCGCCCCGGGGCGCGTAGCGTAAGCGCGTCGGGTCATGTGATCTGAAAATAACACTTTTCATTGGTGCAAATCAGTTTTGGTTTCCAAATGATTAAAGCCTGGATCATGTGAACCCAAAAGCCCTTTTCAGGGCTACCCTATCTCTGATCACTCCAAAAGATTATCTTTTTCTAACTTTTTTCACTATTTTTCACCAAAGTACGCTCCCCGGTACGCTCCCCGGTGCGCGTACCGGGCACTCCCCCCGCAAAAAATAATTTTTTTATTTTTTTTCGCCTATATGGGCCTCCTAAGACCCCCTCAGAAAACTTGGAAGGTCAGGGAGTGCCTACGATGCCCCCTATACCCATTCCCAACGTTGTTTGTCCTCCATTTTCTGTCTCAAATCTACCGAAACACAAGATGGAGGACTCCCGTAGCACTGCCGGTACGCGTACCGGGGCGCGCACCGGGAAGCGCTCCCAAAAAATGTTAAAAGTTAAGTTAATTTACATAAAAACCACTGGAGACACTTTAACCAAATATAGAATAGGCCATACTACATACCAGTCCCTACCATTGTCCCAAATTTGGTGGAATTCCATTGAGCCATTTGGCCTGTAGCCCTCTCTAAATATCCTGAGGTGAATTACTTGACAAAAACACATCTGAAGTGTTAGAATTTACAACCAATTAAAATTTTACTTTCATTTTCTACTATTATTTCATGACATTTGATTGGTTATGTACATGAATATATATAAAGAAAGAGAGGGAAACACAGCCATTTTGACTACTACTTCCTGAAGTACATTTCAAAAGCATTTCCACTGAGAACTTAAACTTCTTTTTGAAAGGTAAGATGTTATTTTGAAAACTGAAGTATGTTGTGCACTTTAAGTTAATTTGGAAAACATTTTCTGATAGTTATATACTATCCCTCTGTAATAGTTATAGATTGAGATACGCTTCTCTGTTATAGTTATGGATGGAGTTAGGCTTGTCTTGTATATTTATGAATTTACTTAGGCTTCATGATATACACTTTTTTATATTTCTACTTCCAGCCTGATACCATACACTGCCCAAAGATAACTTCACTGTTAAAAAATCAAAACTACCTGTATGAACTTAAACCCAACAGTGCCCTATCTCTACTGATATATTGATTTTTTATGCAAATTACAGCAAGAAAATGGAAGGACAGAAAAATATTTCCTTTGAAATTGTACTGGAGAGCAACAATGAACAAGTTATTGAACCCAATGAAGACTTAGAATTCATGGATCAATCATGGGACTATGAATTAGTTCAATGTGTGGAAGCGGCTGATTTGATAATTCAAAATGAGGACATTTCCGACAATCTGTTAATGGAAGTTATGTTAAATTTAGAAAAAGAATCTGAAAAATAAATTTATATTTAATAATTCTAAACTTGTTTCAGACATTATTCTTTTTTATATGTAATTCATAAACTAGTACCAAATTGATTATAATGTAACGTCAGATTTATAGCATACTGTGCAACTTTTTTATGTTACATAGTAATTTTGCTCATAGATACTTCCTTTCTCCCAATATATTATCTCCAATGTCTATTTGACATCTCTTTTTCATCTCCTGCCTCCATGTTGTTTCTGCTTTCCTGACAGACTATGATGTGGATTCCATATAGCACAATAACTTCTGTAACAACATGCAAGATATCTACAGAGGAAACGGTGTACATTAAATTTAAGACTCAGCATTGGTACCTACATGTTGGTACTTAAAACACCCAAACAACACAACAACTCTATGCAGAGCTACCCTATCTCTAATCACTTTAAATTATTATTTTCCTGTTTCCCTGGGTTTTCCCACTGTACGCTCCCCGGTACGCTCCCCGGTGCGCGTACCGGGCGCTCCCCCGCGAAAACCGTAAAAAATATATTTTTTTTTTACCCGAGGGACCCTTTTATGGCCCCCACATCAAACCTAGGGGGTCAGGGGGGGTCTACCCTGCCCCCTTTTGGTTATTTCCCCCTTTGTTTTTACCAGCTCTTGTGTCTCGATCCTACCGAGACACAAGATGGCGGCCGCTCCGGACTGTTTCGAATGTTTACAGACACCCGAGAGCCAATCAGCTTTCCGTGCGCAAGTCGCGTGGCGCGCCCGGAGCGCTCCCCGGTGCGTGTACCGGGGCGCGGCTATAGATATATACCTTTTTTTGAACCTAAATTACTCAAAATCCTCTGGAGCACATATCTTGAGACATAGCAAAGGCACATCGGGCTACCAGTCCCTACAATTTTGCCAAGTTTGGTGAAAATCCATTCAGCCGTTCGAGCTAAAAGTGCGACCGACCGCCCTATGGAAATTAACATGGGGAAAACACATATTGGGACCCCCCTTTTATCTCGGCCCCCGCTTGACGAATCCCCCCCAAACTTTCAGGGAAGGACCGGAGCGCCGCGTAGCAAAGTTGCTGAAAATTTCAGGCAGATTCCTCCACCGGCGCCAAAGTTATTCCAAATAGAATGTTACGATTTCCCTATGGAAATCAATCCTAACTATAACTACCTACTGGCGACCGCCAGTAGGTAATATGTATATATATATATATATATATATATATATATATGTATATTCACTGAAAAAACCATAGGTTTCACACCAGTTATAGTTAGGAATTAGCATTTAAAAAACCTATTAAATTCACTGAAAAAACCATAGGTTTTACACCAGTTATAGTTAGCTGGAAGTTTTACTCGCATAAAACCATTGAAATTCCCACGTTATAGTTAGTTGGACTCACTATAACTCGCGCGTGCAATGCACTGCTGATGACGTCACATATTACATCACTCATGACATGGTCAGTGACATCACTCATGACATCACTGATGACACCATCCAGTGAATGTGTGTCTTTCTGAAAAATAAATATGTGTTATATATGTATATTTAAAAGTTGATGGAAGAATAAATGTTTAAATAAGTGTTTACGTGGATTTAAAAAAAAAAATTATTTGGTTAACTGGTTTATTAAGTGTATCTTAGTGAATACATATATTAGAGAGTAATTTTTAAATATTTAAATATATGTATTAGTGTTTCACTTTGTGTATAAGTGGCTGCATGGGTTGGTGAGTAGCTACATGTGTATGTATATGGGTTATTAGATGTTTTTCTTAGTATCAGTATGAGTGTTTGTATGGTTTGGTGGGGGTATTACTTAGCACATAGATGCATGAATGACTGACTCTCTCTTTGTATGTGTTTTGAAGACAGCATATGTGCAGGACTGTATGGCTGGATGAGTGTTTATATGTGTGTGTTAGTGAGTGAATGACTGTCTCACTAATGTCTTTATCAGTAACTACATATGTTTTAATCTAGTATATGTGAATATTGATGTATATAAGTGAGTATATGTGAGAGTAAGAGATTGTAAGAGTTCCAGTTTAAATAAGTATGTGTTTCTATAAGTGATTGTTTAAGAGAATAAATATGTGTAAATTACCTTAGAAGTAAGATGGTAGTGTGTGTATAGCTGTATATGCAAATAAATGGATGTTCAATAGTTTATTTGCCTGTGTGAGTATGTGTGAGAGTATCTTTTGGATGACTGTCGGTGTGTAACAGGATGTATAGGTGTATCACTACATATGATGAGTGAGTATATGTATGAGTGACTATATAGAACTGTTGGTGAATGAGTGGATGTGTATATAGATGGTGGACTTATTGAATTGGTTGTTGTAAGTGGTATGGGTATCTCCATTTTTTTGAAAATTTTAGTTTCTATTTTTGAATATGTGTTTCAAGGGTTACATTACAGTGAAAGGAGGTCTGTCACTCTGTCACAAGGATGGTGTCATCAGTGATGTCATGAGTGATGTCACTGACCATGTCATGAGTGATGTAATATGTGACGTCATCAGCACTGCATTGCACGTGCAAGTTATAGTGAGTCCAACTAACTATAACGTGGGAATTTCAATGGTTTTATGCGAGTAAAACTTCCAGCTAACTATAACTGGTGTAAAACCTATGGTTTTTTCAGTGAATTTATCAGGTTTTTTAAAAGCTAATTCCTAACTATAACTGGTGTGAAACCTATGGTTTTTTCAGTGAATTTCAATGGTTTTTTAATAGCAAATCTTTATAGGTATAAAAAATAATAAATTTTAAAACGAATTTTATATTGTATAAGTATGTCAATTGTTTTAAAAAAAAAAATTATTTTAACTTGGGGCGCGCCATGGGGTGCGTACCGGGGAGCGTCCCGTTAGCGCAATTCTTGCGAACAAAAACAACATCGTGACATTTCACGTAGACGCGTGATGCGTCATATGACGCACTGCGTAAGCGCACCCGGAAGCACACGATCGCATACGATCGCGCAATGTCTCGACGCGCTTACGCCACGCGCCCCGGGGCGCGTAGCGTAAGCGCGTCGGGTCATGTGATCTGAAAATAACACTTTTCATTGGTGCAAATCAGTTTTGGTTTCCAAATGATTAAAGCCTGGATCATGTGAACCCAAAAGCCCTTTTCAGGGCTACCCTATCTCTGATCACTCCAAAAGATTATCTTTTTCTAACTTTTTTCACTATTTTTCACCAAAGTACGCTCCCCGGTACGCTCCCCGGTGCGCGTACCGGGCGCTCCCCCCGCGAAAAATAAATTCTTTATTTTTTTTCGCCTATATGGGCCTCCTAAGACCCCCTCAGAAAACCTAGAAGGTCAGGGAGTGCCTACGATGCCCCCTTATACCCATTCCCAACGTTGTTTGTCCTCCAATTTCTGTCTCAAATCTACTGAAACACAAGATGGAGGACTCCCGTAGCACTGCCGGTACGCGTATCGGGGCGCGCACCGGGAAGCGTTCCCAAAAAATGTTAAAAGTTAAGTTAACTTACATAAAAACCACTGGAGACACTTTCACCAAATATAGAATAGGCCATACTACATACCAGTCCCTACCATTGTCCCAAATTTGGTGGAATTCCATTGAGCCATTTGGCCTGTAGCCCTCTCTAAATATCCTGAGGTGAATTACTTGACAAAAACACATCTGAAGTGTTAGAATTTACAACCAATTAAAATGTTACTTTCATTTTCTACTATTATTTCATGACATTTGATTGGTTATGTACATGAATATATATAAAGAAAGAGAGGGAAACACAGCCATTTTGACTACTACTTCCTGAAGTACATTTCAAAAGCATTTCCACTGAGAACTTAAACTTCTTTTTGAAAGGGAAGATGTTATTTTGAAAACTGAAGTATGTTGTGCACTTTAAGTTAATTTGGAGAACATTTTCTGATAGTTATATACTATCCCTCTGTAATAGTTATAGATTGAGGTACGAGATACGCGTTATAGATTGAGATACGCTTCTCTGTTATAGTTATGGATGGAGTTAGGCTTGTCTTGTATATTTATGAATTTACTTAGGCTTCATGATATACACCTTTTTATATTTCTACTTCCAGCCTGATACCATACACTGCCCAAAGATAACTTCACTGTTAAAAAATCAAAACTACCTGTATGAACTTAAACCCAACAGTGCCCTATCTCTACTGATATATTAATTTTTTATGCAAATTACAGCAAGAAAATGGAAGGACAGAAAAATATTTCCTTTGAAATTGTACTGGAGAGCAACAATGAACAAGTTATTGAACCCAATGAAGACTTAGAATTCATGGATCAATCACGGGACTATGAATTAGTTCAATGTGTGGAAGCGGCTGATTTGCTAATTCAAAATGAGGACATTTCCGACAATCCGTTAATGGAAGTTATGTTAAATTTGGAAAAAGAATCTGAAAAATAAATTTATATTTAATAATTCTAACTTGTTTTAGACATTATTCATTTTTATATGTAATTCATAAACTAGTACCAAATTGATTATAATGTAACGTCAGATTTATAGCATACTGTGCAACTTTTTTATGTTACATAGTAATTTTGCTCATAGATACTTCCTTTCTCCCAATATATTATCTCCAATGTCTATTTGACATCTCTTTTTCATCTCCTGCCTCCATGTTGTTTCTGCTTTCCTGACAGACTATGATGTGGATTCCTTATAGCACAATAACTTCTGTAACAACATGCAAGATATCTACAGAGGAAACGGTGTACATTAAATTTAAGACTCAGCATTGGTACCTACATGTTGGTACTTAAAACACCCAAACAACACAACAACTCTATGCAGAGCTACCCTACCTCTAATCACTTTAAATTATTATTTTCCTGTTTCACTGGGTTTTTCCCATTGTACGCTCCCCAGTACGCTCCCTGGTGCGCGTACCGGGCGCCCCCCCGCGAAAACCGAAAAAAAGTAAAACATTTTTTTTTACCCGAGGGACCCTTTTATGGCCCCACATCAAACCTAGGGGGTCAGGGGCGTCTACCCTGCCAAAGTTATTCCAAATAGAATGTTACGATTTCCCTATGGAAATCAATCGGCGCCAAAGTTATTCCAAATAGAATGTTACGATTTCCCTATGGAAATCAATCCTACCTATAACTACCTAGGTAATATATATATATATATATATATATATATATATATATATATATCGCGACCGCCAGTAGGTAATATATATATATATATATATATATATATATATATATATATATTACCTACTGGCGGTCGCCAGTAGGTAGTTATAGTTAGGATTGATTTCCATATATATATATCGCATGAGGAGTTCAGATACCTCAAAAAAGAACATCCGGTAATCCCCTCCTTCTATTTACTTCCCAAAGTTCATAAGGACATTGCTACACCGCCGGGACGCCCCATCATCTCAGCAATAGACAGTTCTTTGGAACATGTTTCCAAATACATTGATTTTTTTCTGCAGCACCACGTCAGGAACCTTAGTTCATTTGTTAAGGATTCTTTTGATTTTCTCAGTAAAATTGCAGAATTTGATTGGGAAGAAGATATGGTGCTTATGACTTTGGATGTTTCATCTCTCTATACTTCTATCAGGCATGGTGATGGTCTCAAGGCCTTGGACTATTACCTCAACAAGGATCTGCCTCATCCAACAGCACATAATAAAATGCTGGTCGAAATGACCAAAATGTGCTTGGAACAGAACTTTTTCATTTTCAATGGCGTAATATATCATCAGATAAGGGGTGTGGCGATGGGGGCCTGCTTCTCACCCAGCTACGCGTGTTTACACGTTGGGCTGTGGGAGGAGCAGGTCCTCGCCACCCAGCACCATGAGTTCATGTGTAATAACATTGCCTTATATTTACGTTACATTGACGATGTTTTTATTATTTGGAGAGGCAATCAGGATAGTGCCAGGGCCTTTGTCAACTTGATCAATGTGAACAATGTTAATCTCAATTTTACTGCTAATTTAAGTTCTGAATTGATTTGTTTTTTGGATGTGGAAATATTTGTGAAGGATTCCGCCCTGAGTACACGGCTCTATCGGAAGCCCAGTGCTGGCAATACCATACTGCATTCCAACAGCCAACATCCTGCCCATTTGATTCGGAGCATTCCTTTTGGGGAGATGCTCCGGATCCGGCGGATTTGCAGCACGGATGCCGAATGTGCGGCTGCACAGGAGGCATGTAAAGTACGCTTCCTTGACAGGGGTTATTCCTCAGAAATTATTATGAAAGCGATCAGACGCTCTAACTCAATAAGCAGGCAAGAGGCATTAATCCCCAAATCCAAAAAAGTCAACCTGGTGGATCTAACAACAGAAAAGGGACAAATGAGCTCTCCACGACTCATCCTAGCATTCAATCGTCAACATGGGGCTTTACGTAAAATCGTAAATAAGAATTGGAATTTGGTCCGCAGTGACCCAGTAATTGGTCACAAAATAGGAGCCAAACCCATCTTGACCTTTAGGAAGTCCCCTTCCATGTCCAAATTCTTGGTTAGTAACACCTTAGAGCCCAAGATTTCTGCAACCTGGGGAGCATTGAAGAAGGGCTTTAAGACATGCCCACAATGCAAAGCCTGCCGACAGGGTACCAGCAGAACCCACTTCCAAAGCCCCTTTCAACAACATCCGACTGCCATTTCCAAATGGCTTAATTGCAAAACCGAGTTTGCCATTTATGTGTTGGAATGTCCTTGTGGGCTCCAATATGTGGGCAGCACTAAGCTGCCCGCCCACAAGCGTATACTTCAACACATACGGGCAATAACGGGGCACGACCAGAACTATCCGGTTGCCAGGCACTTTCAGGAGAAACATCTTGGTATCCCTGACAAACTCCAATTCTTTCTAATTGACTGTGTTGAGCCTTCAAGGAGGGGAGGTGACCGTGAGGCCAAACTCCGCCTCCTTGAGACGAGGTACATCTTGGAGCTCAACACCAAGAACCCTAATGGCCTCAATGATAGAGAGGATCTATACACCTGTCTTTAGGAATTAGGAGTTTCCCATAGATAAGACCTGTCCGGATGCAGTAGTTCTCATTGATCTTGATATATGGTTCCTCCCGTATTGTATAACTGTATTTATTGATGAATTGATTTTCTTACAATTTGGGATATTGTGGTACATGTTTTTAACATTTGAGAATTTTTAAATCTTTATGCACTTTATTGATACATTTGCACTATTTCTTCTTGCACTTTCTTGGCTATTAAGTCTTTTGATGTGACTTGCCCACTTGGGCCTTACTTTTGAGATCTAGTTCCATAAGGCATTGGACAAACGCTGCTAAAACCCATATATGAGCTGTTTTTTCAGGGGGCATTACATGATTATGAAAAAAACACCCGTTGTACATAGATAATATATATATAATAGTTAGGATTGATTTCCATAGGGAAATCGTAACATTCTATTTGGAATAACTTTGGCGCCGATTGATTTCCATAGGGAAATCGTAACATTCTATTTGGAATATCTTTGGCGCCGGTGGAGGAATCTGCCTGAAATTTTCAGCAACTTTGCTTCGCGGCGTTCCGGTCCTTCCCTGAACGTTTGGGAGGGGATTCGTCAAGCGGGGGCTGAGATAAAAGGGGGGTCCCAAAATGTGTTTTCCCCATGTTAATATATATATATATAATTTGCAAATTCACAGGAAGATGCGACTAACATGCAAAGGAGTAATAAACTCTTCAACAGTTTCATAACTGCCTTGCTTGCACTTGAAAACGTTGTATCTATCTAATAAAACACTTACTTCCTGTGAATATAATCTACATAGTCTTTCCTTAGCTTCCTTATACACATTACAGGCAGCATTTTCATCATTAGGGGCAGGTATCATGGGCAGATTATCACATACCCTCTGTCCTGCAGTTCATAAGTGATTGAACAATAGTACTAACTTCCGATTTGAGTTATAACTAGCTGCATCAATAGCTGTGAGGTAATTCTCAAATACGCACAGCCATTTCTTCCACTTGATCTCCGGTTTTCCTGGGCTTTGAAGGAAAGCTGGAGGCTTAAAATGCACCTCCAGTAATTGTTCCCTAAAGACAAATGTCTGCTGCTGTGTGCAGCTGCCAAGAGACGCGTAAACATGTCAAGACCACACGCAGAAGCCTGCATCTTACGTCAAATGCACCAAGAAGGTTGGAACAGCTCCCTAACAATACAGGGGAGCATTGGCTATGCACGTCCGTTTCCTCACACAGGGGTAGCTCCTTCGGACCACAGATGAACATTGGCAAGTTGATGTTTGTTTCCTCGCACTGGGGCAGCACCTCAGGACCAAGGAGGAAAGTTGGCAGAATGCCCTCATCAACTCAAACCCAGCTGTTACCAACTTCACTATTTGAAAAGCGCACGCAGGTAATCCCTTCAAGTGTACAAAAAGTGTGCTGGAAACTGGTTCGAAACTTTACCCTTACCATTGGTCCATACGACGATCCTCGTACAATTAGGTGGTTCAGTGGTCCATTAGACCGTGTCAGTGGGTTGAAGATGGATTATTCACTAACCTCACTCCTGGTACTAAAGAAATGTAGGGTTTTAGTAAAGATGAAGAACTTAGCAGATGCAGCTCCTTGGTATAGAAGAAGTCTATTTAAGCAATAACCCACGACACAGGAGATGCAGAGAGCATTGGTCACTGCAGCAGCCAGCCCCGGAGTACCGCCTATCAGATTCCATTGGAGGGACCAGAGAACTTCGGTGAACAACACTTACAACGCAACTTTTACATCACAGAGCCTTTACAACGCAACCATTACAACGCAAACTATTACAACGCATTGCTCTGGGGGGCGCTCTAGGATAGGGAATAGGTTAATTTACTATCCAATAACCTTCCCTAGTGTCCACGGGGACTGGAGTTGGAATAGTAAATTAAACTGTTCACTATCCAGCACCCCAAAGCACTATGCGTTGTAATGGACTGCGTTGTAATACTTACGTTGTAAAGGCATGCGATGTAAATGCATGCGTAGTAATGTCATACATCCGAGAACTTCATATTCCAAATACAAATTCTAATATTAAAGAAACAGTGAAGCACAAATACAATATACCATATCTACATTCAACAGTACAGAGACCCACCATCTATAAAGGGGGTGTACGATGGATATTGCAAAAATATACCTTTTGGAATAACATGGCCGAGCAATGCCATAGAAACAGAAAGCCTAATAGTTTGACAGACAATTTCTGTCCCACAAATTTATACCAGTGTTAGAACCCTATAATGATGGTATTACTCCCTCAAAGCCAGATCTTTGTTAATCAAATTCAGACTGAGTTATTTGCACGTGGGCCGGTTTACTAGCAAATGGATACAAAACCCAAACGTCCTGGCCCTTTGCTTATTCTGTGCAAACAGAATTGAAGACATAGACCACCTATTTTTCTTTTTTTCTATAGTATAAAAGCGCCATAGGGACCTGGGTCAGGTCACTTTGCTTGAACCTAGGCATTTTGCTTTATCTAGTCTCTTCCAGGATATTCTGGCTGGATACCAGTCCCGTATCATTTTCACCTTGAGTACAGATCTTTATATAGCTTGGCTCCAAAGGAAGTGATTGGGACTTTCCCTTTGACATATAGTTAGTTACATGTTTTTTTAAGTATATAGCTGTATAATAATCTATGGATCTAACAAGATATCATTTAAAATAACATAAATTATGTTTTAGCAGTCTGTTAATGGAATTAATTTAAAATCAGTCTTGTAAATATAGGTCTTTCAAAAAATAATGTTTTTGGTGTTACAATTTAATGTGTTTTATGTACCATTTTAAGGGGTGTTTCCCCCCGAAATAACATCTTGCAGGAAGAATCACCTGGGCAGTATCTTTTAGCGTGAGTATCAAGCTTGGGTCCTATTGGTTTGCAAGCATTGTTTTGAATATAAATTACCTGAGGTTCCATACACCACCAGTTGGAAGCATTACTGTGAGATAACTGACCTATAAAAGGTGGTTTTAGAGAGGGGGTATCCACAATTGATCAGATATTCATCTTTCTACACCTAATCTACAAGACCAGCACATTGACAAAAATTCCCCTGTATGTGGCATTTTTAGGTCTCGCCTTTTCCATTCCGAACGAATGGGAAATGGATAGAATTCAAGTGCTCAAAATCCTTGTGAAACCAAGGGTTTTTTGGTGCGGTTTTCTTTGAGTTCACGTGAATCACGTGACCAAACAAGCACGCGCATCAGCCTCCCTCCCTCCCTCCTAATTGCATTTTTTCACGGCTGCACAGCACATCAAAGGGCTTCTCCCAGCGTGTGCTGTGCGGCTTCTCCTCCCCTAATTATTCATGGCTGGCCGGTGGCCAGCCGTACTTTCAGTTTCCCGGCCGCTCTTGTTGTTTCACCCGACTCACTAGTATCCTTGCTTGTTAAATGGATTTTACTAGAAAAAAAAGTTGTCTAACTGGACTCCACGTCTCATGGTGAGCTTCCACATGTTTAGGTAAACATACTTTTTTTTGTGTACATTGTCATTACGTAGGAACAGCGTCAGCGTTGTTTTTCCCCTCTTTTATCATTATGTTGTAGTTTGTGCATTTTTAGATTTTTACTCTCATTTCATTGTCCTGTGTCCATATTTTTGTTTGGTTGCTTTCTCTCCCCTCCTTGAAATAGTGACATTACAGTTATTGTTTTGTACCACAAATCACACCGCAGGCACTGCCGTTTTAGAATTTTCAATTACTTCATTATCTTGGTCAATACATTGTACTGTTGAAGGGTTTGAATCTGGGCTCACTCCACACATCCACAGACCTCCCGAGCACAGGGCACTCACAGACCGCCACAAGAGCGGCTTTCCTGCTCTTTAAATGCACGGGTTGGAAGTCACCTCATCGAGAATCTACGATCGTTGTTTCACCATTTCCAGTGTTATTAAATATCCTATAAATCGCGCGCCTGACACCTCGCTGAGCTGTGTTTATTTTAAAAAACGCGCGTGTATTAAATCGGGTCTTTAGCGGACATGAAGTGGCTCGGCTTTTCCAAAGTTCTTCTTTCAGCTGTATGTTGCTTTTAGAGAAATAACGCGCAGTTATACAAAAGCATGTTTAGTACCGTTTATTTATTGTTACGTTAAAACGAATTTAAAATGGCGTTTCTTGTTTACACGTATTGCTAAAATAGATAAAAACAAAGACCCTTTATAATTATTAAATGCGTGCTGTATATCAATATGAATCAGACACATTATTTTTAAAGCACGTGTAGAGAGAAGGGGAGATAGAGTTTGAAAGACGAAACTGTGGTAGCGAGATAATTTGTGTTAAATTGATCTGCAACACAATTGAATGTGCATTGCATCAATGTTTACACTGATTCAAAAGCAGGCACGTTTTTCGTTTAACTACCCCTGCTCTTTGCCTTTTAACCGATGTTTTCTTTGTTTATAAAACAAAAGAGAACAAGAATCGCATCAGTCGAACTTGACAACGTATTCGTGGGTGCCCCGGAGTGCAAACAGAAAACAAGCATTGGCATAGCCAATAGGTCTCGCCTTTGGGACCTTATAAGGAACGACGCCAAACATCCTGTGATTCTGGGCAAATCACTTAATCTCCCCGTGCCTAACAAAAATTTATGGGTGTCCTCATGTAACGTAACTGATGCTATGTAAAGCGCTCTGATACCTGATTCAGTTTGGGTCAAGTTCGCGCTATATAAAACTCTGCAAAAAAAATATATATACATGGTGGCCGTCTGCATAGTCTATGTCCTTCTGCTGCAACTGCCCTTTCCAACGCTGTATTGGGTGTTGTGATTGGTGGTGTGGTTACTGAGATTACCCACCTCAAAGGTTTGGGCTCTCTCTTTATAATATTAGTATGGATATATATATATATTGCAGCTCAAAAAGCACCAGAGCGCCGCACTCCCAGGCGGGTGCCTCCGTTGCGAGGGTGCACTCGCAAATCCAATTCTGCTCCACCTCCCAATAGCGAAGGTGGACTCCAACTGCTTGTGAATAGCAGCGCACCAACAGCTTCATTAAAGTTCTTGCACAAACACCAGACGCGTTTCTGGGACTCCAATCCCCTATCTCAATGGTTGTGCCTGATAATTTCAGCCTCAAGTGAGTTAGTAGATTTAAGTGCAATGGAACAGAACGAACATTTGGCTCATAGCACACAACCATTGAGATAAAAGGATCTATGAATTTTGCCTGTGGATTCCTTTCTTATGGGCAACCTGTCGAATTTATTTGCAGCGGCTTTGCTCGGCCGCAAAAGGATCCCGCTGCCTTAAGGCAGACCAGCGCTGCTCCATAAGGATCAGCGTGAAATGGATGCAAAAATCCGGGGCTTCAACACAAAGCAAAGTGAAGGGCTGAGACGTGCCAGTACTTCAGCCCACTGAGGTTTTAATTGTATTAATGATGCCGAGGTTCTACTAACTCACTTGAGGCAGAAATTTCCAGGCACTACATGTCCCAAGAGGCCAGGAGCCACGCCCACTGGGCAGGACTATATGTGATTTAAGTGCAATGGAACAGAACGAACATTTGGCTCATAGCACACAACCATTGAGAAAGGGGATTGGAGTCCCAGAAACGCGTCTGGTGTTTGTGCAAGAACTTTAATGAAGCTGTTGGTGCGCTGCTATTCACAAGCAGTTGGAGTCCAAATAAAATTATCTATGAATTTTGCCTGTGGATTCCTTTCTTAAGGGCAACCTGTCGAATTATATATATATATATATATATATATATATATATATATATATATATATATATATATATATATATATATATATTCACTGAAAAAACCATAGGTTATAGACCATATATAGTTAGGAATTAGCATTTACAAAACCTTGAAAATTCACTGAAAAAACCATAGGTTATAGACCATATATAGTTAGGAATTAGCATTTAAAAAAACTTTTTTTACTCACACAAAACCATTGAAATTCCATATATAGTTAGTAGTACTAACTATATATCGCGCACCCGCAATCCACTGCTGATCATGTCACATATTACATCATTCATGACATGGTCCGTGACATCACTGATGACATCACTGATGACATCTCAAATGACATCACTGATGACATCACTGATGACATCTCAAATGACATCACTGATGACAACATCCAGTGACTGTGTATTTCTGTAAAGTTAAAATATGTCTTACATATTGAAGAATGAGTGGATGTAGAAGTGTCTGGATGAAGGATTTAGTAGGTGCATGACTGACTGTATGAGTGAGTGGTTAAATGTGTCTCACTGAGTGCATGGGTTAGTGACTGAACTGTGTTAATTTGTGCATCATTATGTTTGTTGTTCTGTAAACTGCTGCATGTGTTGATCAGTAGCTATATGAGTAAGTATATGGGTTATTGATTGGTTGCTCAAGTATTTGTATGGGAGACTGAGTGTGTGTGTGGGTGGCTGGGAGTTGTATGACTCTGTGCATTGGTGAGTGAATGGATATCTCAGTGCTACATGTCAAAGTAAGTACATATGTAAAACACAGTACATGTGAGAGTTGGCATATATAAATAACTGTGCATAAGAGCCAGTGAATGTGTGAGTGGCTGTATGGATTATTGTGAACTTGTATCAGGGATTGTAAAAGAGAGTAAATATGTGTTAGTATATGTTTGAATAAGTAAGGTGTGTATAACTGTATAGTTGAGGAAATGGAGGTGTGATTGATTCTTTGCATGACTGACTAGGTGTGTAAGTAACTCCATGGATGAGTGACAGTCTGTGAGTGTCTGTTTACACTGAGTGTATCTAAGGTTATATTAGAGTCTGAAGAGGTTCATCGTATTATCACATGAATGATGTCATCAGTGATGTGATCAGTAATGTCAAATGAGATGTCATCAGTGATGTCATCAGTGATGTCATTTGAGATGTCATCAGTGATGTCATCAGTGATGTCATTTGAGATGTCATCAGTGATGTCATCAGTGATGTCATTTGAGATGTCATCAGTGATGTCATCAGTGATGTCACTGACCATGTCATGAATGATGTAATATGTGACATGATCAGCAGTGGATTGCGGGTGCGCGATATATAGTTAGTACTACTAACTATATATAGAATTTCAATGGTTTTGTGTGAGTAAAAAAAGGTTTTTTAAATGCTAATTCCTAACTATATATGGTCTATAACCAATGTTTTTTTCAGTGAATTTTCAAGGTTTTGTAAATGCTAATTCCTAACTATATATGGTCTATAACCTATGGTTTTTTCAGTGAATTTCAATGTTTTTTTAATAGCAAATATCATAAGCTGTCGAATGTCAAGTACGTGGTAAGAAAAAACATTTTCGTGTTTATGCACACTGATCTGCTTTGAATGCTGCCCCCCCCCCTCATTTCTATTAGGAGTACTCTCTCTTTGCAGATAGTGAAGGGTAGTTAACGCAGGCCTTTGCCCCCGTTGTAATCTGTCGTGCCTGCTTCTCTCTCCATTTGATTGATTGTTATCCAAGCATTTACTGTTTTAGAATTGGTTCTCTTTGGTTCATTCTCTATTTACAAACAAGCACAGAGTCGCAATACTCTGTTTAGTCTTTGCAGATAGCGAAAAATCGTGTAAAAAAACAAAAGGAATCGAGCAAAATCAGTAGGCCACTAATGGGATCTCTTTTTGACCTCGCTAAAATAGAAACATTAGGAACAACCCCTCATGACAAATACGAAACTAGTTAGATGAACTGAACTCCACACCATGATGGCTGCAAGACAGCTCGGCTCCGCCACCCACCCCGCCCAAAATAACGATAAACTCTATGCAAATATATACAACACACCAGCAAAGTAACAGGGTAAAACATTTTATTAAACAACTATTTACATAACTATTTTAAACTTTTTGTTGCCCGATCCGGCTAGCTCAATCGATCGAGCATGAAACTCATGCACTCTGATGATTCAAAGTTTTGAAGAGTGCTTGTAACACTGTCTGAAGCCTATTTGCACTTGCTTCATCTTCACTATTCTAAAAGTAAGTGGGGGCTGTTTGAGTACGTTACTGTATTTGTAAACAATGTGATGCGGTGCCACCCTGAACCGCTTAACGGAGGCCCCCGAGGGACGGTGTGATGGCGCGGACTCGGAGGGGGCGCTTGGCTCCGGCCCCCTCCCCAAGTCGTGTTCTCCTGGTGTGGCCTGAGATCGCCCCCGACATAGGTGGCCGGCTCCCGGGATCAAGCGGAACTTTTTGCCTTTTGGTAACTCTTCCATTCTTGACCTTGTCCCACAATCCGTTTCACCTAAAGACACGCTGTAGTGGGGCGCCCCTTTACCATTTCAGTTGCCATTCCGCCCGCTTTTGCTACACTGTGCCTCTTCCGCTATTCAGCTGTTTACCGCCCGCTCTTTCGACTACAACGTCTCGCTCACCATGTAGTTGAGTTGCTCCCGCTCTTGCGGTGCAGCGATAGGCGGCTGCCACAGGACTCTCAAAATGGCGGCCGGCTCTTCAGATTTGGGCGTGGTCCACTAAAATGGCCCTGCGACACCTTGGAACTCGGACGCTTGTCTGCTAGAGCTTGGGCTCCATTCTCGAAAGCGTCCCCTCAGCCTTGATGATTCTACAAAAGTCTTGGGGGCCCCCGACTCCCGCAGGCTTCTGGTGGGGAGCGGCTAGCATGATTGCTCGTGGAATGGCCACGACGGAGCTACGAAATGGTGGTGCTCTCATGCTAACGCCAGCTTCAGTCTGAAACATCCAGAAACTCTGTAGACTACCAATTCGATCAGTTCCGGTAGCGCCCCAACGTGACCCGGTAGAGAAGAACTTGCCCTCCCCTCTTTGACTGATGGTTCTTGTTGCCTGTCCCTTCTGTTGTCATTTAACAGAACTATTTAGCCTGCTGAAAGGGGTTGTGTTCCGACCGCTGGTTGGTGGAGACATTTTGACTATATTCTGGACCTGCGTTGTCGCGTAATGCGTCATATGACGCGCCGCGTTAGCGCATCCGGAAGTGATCCGGGGCGCGGCGCGCAGCGCGTAACGTAAGCATAACAGATCATGTAACTTGTTAATAAAACTTTTCATTGGTTCATTTTACTTTTCTTATTCTAATGATGAAAGGCTTGGTCATATGACCTAAAAATTACGCTTTTTATTACTTTCGAACATTATTTTTTCTTAAACATATGTTATAATGTTCCAGGCTAATGTACTTTCCCGGAAAATTTACAACTGTCCTGCAAGTAAAATATATTCCTTTTTCGAGAAAAAGGGCGTTTCTTCGTCCCATGACGGAGCCGTTGAGCAAAAGAGGGTCGGCCTGCTGTCTTAGTCGCCGATACGCCAGAATATCAGATTCTTATCGATCACTTTATGTTGCAGGAGTAGAAAACACAACAACCCTTGACCATTTATCTTTACTGCGTTCCTGCGTATTATACCTTTTACCCTTCATGTAATTCGAATGCTTTATTTCACTTGCCTTTTACTGATTCTAAAACAGTGACTATTATTAAAAACTTTACCAATGTAAATACTACTACCATGTTTTCTTTTAAAAACCTTTATTGTGAAAATGTCAGTATACAAATACGGGCCTATAACCACGTGGGCCGGCCACGGAGCAAACTGTAATCGTATATGATGAGTAGACATTTACACTGTAGAGGAACGTAACGGGCGGGCCATTAGGTTGCAAGAACTAAGGTGTCTAACAGTTGCGGAATCGGTGGACGTACATTTTATAATTAAAATACGGGCCAGTTACAATAAAATTATCTAGATATACATTTGCGGGCAAGTACCATGGGTGACGTTAATTCGAACTTTCAATAGTACAGTAATCAATAACACATCAGAACTTAATATCAATAGGGATGTCGAAATATTCAATCAATTCTCGTCCCCGCCCGCCATGTGCTTCAAAACTGCATACGTATCTCGTGATTTCAATGTTCTGCAACCAGTACACAACAAGGAGTTACGACTCCCATTTATTCTGGCGCCATTTTGGGCGAGGACGGGCAGGTCCAGGATATAGTCAAAATGTCTCTACCAACCATCGACTATGATGATGTTCATATGCTGTATTTATTAGAGTAACACTCATCTGTCCACATGAAATTAATTTGCCACAATCTAAACATGTCATTTTAATCTTTCCAAAGTTCTTCTAAATATTTGGGACCGTTTCCCTTGCCTCTGATGCTGTCAGTGCCAGTTCTTTGATGAATGTACTGGCAGGTCGGGGGTTCTCCTCCAAATCTCTCTTTTATGCAGCACTATAATTAATCGGTGCCACCTCTCCATATGACGATGCATGGTATAGTTACCATAACTATATTTTTTTTCGGTTCCTCTGGAGAGTACATCGTGGCAGATGAAGCGTGTAACGTACCGGGAATTTACCTTTTTTGCATGTAGAGGAAAGGAAAAAAAATTCGAGCGTCCGAGTTCTAAGGTGTCCCAGGGCCATTTTAGTGGACCAGGCCCAAATCCAAAGGACAGGCCGCCATTTTGAGAGTCCTGTTGCAGCCGCCTGTCGCTGTAGCATCAAGAGCGGCCGAAACTCAGCTGAATGGCAACTGAAACGGTAAAGGGGCGCCCCACTACAGCAGACGAGCCTCCACCTGGGAAGGCCCGTTCACGCCGCCTCCCCCCCCCCCTTCGGGCACCCCACGCCGTTATTCGGAGCAGGATTGTAGGATGGCCACACCAATGCGGCAACTTGCTAGACACCACCTCGGTGCCAACCGAATCTCAGCGCCTTGTGGTGTCTTCTATTCAGAAAATATTGTTGTGCTGCCTTCGACCTATTCGCGCAAGTGCGCACGCAACTCAGCTGCATAGCTTGCTAGACACCACCTCGGTGCCATCCGGATCTTGGCGCGTTGCGCTGCCTTTGGCCCCATTCACACATCGGTCCGCTACTGACGCCACCTCACAGGCCAACGGGGCGCCCCACGCCCACTTTCAGCATTGTAGGATGGCCACACCAGTGCGGCAACTTGCTAGACACCACCTCGGTGCCATCCAGATCTTGGCACGTTGTGCTGCCTTCGGCCTATTCGCACATCAGTCCGCTACTGACGCGAACTCACAGGCCAACGAGGCGCCCCACGCCGACATTCAGCATTATAGGATGGCCACACCAGTGCGGCAACTTGCTAGACACCACCTCGGTGCCATCCGGATCTTAGCGCGTGGTGAAGCTGCAGCAGCTGCAAATAAGCTTCAGACAGTGTTACAACCGCTGCTCAGAACTCTCAACTATGACACCACCTCGGTGCCATCCGGATCTTGGCGCGTTGCGCTGCCTTTGGCCCCATTCGCACATCGGTCCGCTACTGACGCCACCTCACAGGCCAACGGGGCGCCCCACGCCCACTTTCAGCATTGTACGATGGCCACACCAGTGCAGCAACTTGCTAGACACCACCTCGGTGCCATCCGGATCTTGGCGCGTTGTGCTGCCTTCGGCCTATTCGCACATCGGTCCGCTACTGACGCTGCCTCACGTGCCAACGGATTTTCTACGCTTTTTATACCCTATGCCGCATAACAGGTCATGTGACTTGTTTATAAAACTTTTCATTGGTTCATTTTACTTTTGGTTTCCTAATGATGGAAGGCTTGATCATATGACCTAAAAATAACACTTTTCATTGGATGAAAACTTTTTTTTTTCCCAAACGATGAAAGCCCCACCTTGTTCCTGGATGTTTCAGACTGAAGCTGGCGTCAGCATGAAAGCACCACCATCTCGTGGCTCCGTCGTGGTCATTCCGCGAGCAATCATGGCAGCCGCTCCCCACCGGAAGCCTGCAGGAGTCGGGGGCCCCCAAGACTTTTGTACAATCCTCAAGGCTGAGGGAACGCTTTCGAGAATGGGGTCCAAGACCTAGCAGACTAGCGTCCGATTTCCAAGGTGTCCCAGGGCCATTTCAGTGGACCAGGCCCAAAAAGGAAAGAGCCTGCCGCCATTTTGAGAGTCCTGTGGCAGCCGCCTATCGCTGCACCGCAAGAGTGGGCGCAACTCAGCTGAATGGTGGATTTTGACACAGTGGACCAAAAGCGGACGGAATGGCAACTGAAACGGTAAAGGGGCGCCCCACTACAGCAGACGAGCCTCCACCTGGGGAGGCCCGTTCACGCCGCCTCACACCCCCCCCCCGGGGCGCCCCACGCCGTTATTCGGAGGGCGGCAACTTACTGGACATCACCTTGGTGCCATCGTTCTGCTGCCTTGGAACTATTCGCACAACAGACCGCTACTGATGACCCACCCCCCGCGACGCCCCACGCCGGATACCGAAATCAGTGCGGCACCCAGGCAACATCACCTGGGTGCCGTCCAGAAATCTGGACGTTGTGCTGCGGTGGGACTATTCGCACAACCGACCGCTACTTCCTTCTTTTTCCCTAAAAATGTTTAAATGTTTTTACTGTTTTTGTTTTGTTGTATATATTTATAAGTTATTAAAGTTTTATAATCCTACTACTTTGTTGGAGTGCTATATATTTTTAATGTGACACATAATTGTAAAAACTTTGATGTACAAAGAGGCATCCCTGGAATCTTCCGCTTCAGGCTCGGTCCCCTCCCCAATCACAATACAGAATGGTTTTCAGATAGTAGGAACACGTGTGGTGTGACGGATCTCATCGGGTGTGGGCCTTGATCTACTATAACTCCTTTGAAGAGGGGTGATTCTTTACAGCTGGGGCCATAAACTACATCTGCAGGGCTAGCTGATAGCCTGGGACCGGCCTGGACAATCGGACACAGAGGAAGAGGAGTGTCAGAGGGTGCGGTAGTGAATAGGGCGAAAGGGAGGTGTCGGACAGGCACAGGGTGTGATTCTCAGGGAAGAGCAGCGCAGATGGGGGGAGGTTTATTGCCCATGCGTAAGACAGAGAGCGGGGGTGACCAGTGCCTGGGGGAGATGCTTGCGAGGGTGGGGAGCCATGCTAAGGATCGACAGCGTGCAGAGAGTGGGTCTGGTCAAGGCATCTAAAATGGCTGCCGTGCACGACAAAAGTGTGGCATTTGAAAAAAGGCAAGATGGCGCAGACAATGTTTATCAACACATCCTGATTTCCTTCGAAACGAACGTTAACAGACGTTATCTCTACCACACTACCGGTCCCCCTGGGCTTAAACGCCGAGATGGTAGGGACTGCATCCCGTGGAGATAGGCCGAGACGTCACTCAGCAGAAAAAAAAGAAAAAAAAAAGTCTATAAACATACAATAAGTTAAAAGTCAATCATTCTTGTTTCCGTGTAGTACGCTCCCCAGGCCCGCGGGGCCCTTTTAAAACCTCCACATCAAACCTAGGGGGTCAGGGAGGATCTACTATGCCCCCTTATGGTCATTTGCCCCTTCGCTTTGGCCTCCACTTGTCTCTCGATCCTACCGAGAGACAAGATGGCGGCCGCTACGGACTGTTTGGAATGTTTACAGACGCCGGAGAACGAATCAGCTTCGCTTCACAAAGCTCCGTAACGCGAAAAGTACGCGAAGCGGAGCGCTGCCCGGTCCGCTGTCACAGATATATATCTTTTTTTGAACGTTAATTTCTCAAAATCCACTGGAGCACATATATTGAGACATAGCAAAGGCACATCGGGCTACCAGTACCTACAATTTTGCCAAGTTTCGTGCAAATCCATTCAGCCGTTCGATTATTATTATTATTATTATTTTTTGCCCCGTGGGGCCCTTTTAATACCTCCACATCAAACCTAGGGGGTCAGGGAGGATCTACTATGCCCCCTTATGGTCATTTGCCCCTTCTCTTTGGCCTCCTCTTGTCTCTCGATCCTACCGAGAGACAGGATGGCGGCCGCTACGGACTGTTTGGAATGTTTACAGACGCCGGAGAACCATCCGGTCCGCTGTTACAGATATATATCTTTTTTTGAACGTTAATTTCTCAAAATCCACTGGAGCACATATATTGAGACCTAGCAAAGGCACATCGGGCTACCAGTCCCTACAATTTTGCCAAGTTTCGTGCAAATCCATTCAGCCGTTCGGGCTAAAAGTGAGGCCAACCGCCCTATGGAAATTAACATTGGAAAAACGCGTTTTGGGACCCCCCTTTTTTCTCGGCCCCCCCTTAACGAACCCCCCCCAAATTTCCAGGGGCTGCTCAGAAACAAAATGTTCCATTTTCCTGAAAATTTCTGCCAATTCCGTCCACAAACGCCAAAGTTATTAGACATAGAATTTTCAAAAATCCCATAGAGAAAAAATCCTAACTATATATACCTACTGGCGACCGCCAGTAGGTAACTACTGGCGACCACCAGTAGGTAATTACCTACTGGCGGTCGCCAGTAGGTAGTTATAGTTAGGATTGTTTTCCATAGGAAATCCGCAACATTCTATTGGGAATAACTTTGGTGCAGATTGAGGGATCTGCCTGTAACTTTCCAAAATTAAGGCCAGCTCGGCTCTGCTCCCTCCCTGAAAGGTTCGGGGGGATTCGTGAAGTGGGGGCCGAGAAAAAAGGGGGGTCCCAAAACATGTTTCCCCCATGTTAATTTCCTTAGGACGAATAGACAAGGCTACAGCCCGAACCGCCGAACGGAATTAGACCAAACTTTGCAAAATTGTAGGGACTGGTACGCAGAAGTGCCTTTTCTATATTTGGTGAAAATTGCTCCAGTGTTTTTTTTTTTTAAATTAACTTCAAAAACACATATATATCTATATGCGCGCTTCTAGCACTTATCGGTACGCGTACCGGGGAGCGCACCCTGCTCGCCACGGAAGTGCGCGAGGGGAAAGCTGATTGGCTCTTGGGTGTCTGTCAACATTCTAAACAGTCCGGAGAGTCCGCTATCTTGTGTCTCGTAGAATCGAGACACAAGAGGTGAAAATAAATGGGTGGAAATGATTAAAAGGGGGCAGGGTAGACCCCCCTGACCCCCTAGATTTTCTGAGGGGGGCCTAGAAGGACCCTGAAGGGCAAAAAAACAATTAATTTTTTTAAAAATTTTCGCGGGGTAAGCGCTGGGTGCGTTCCCATGTACGCTTCCAGGTACGCGTACCCTGAGCGTAGCACAGGGAAAAACAGTGAAAGAAAATAGTGTAAAATAAGAATTTGGAGTGCTTAGGTAGGGTAGCTCTAAAAAGAGCTGTTGTTTTATGTGGGTGATTTAAGTACCTACAAGTAGGTACCGATGCAGAGTCTAAAATTCAAGAGAAAGACTCTGTTCCCCTCATCTGAGAAATGTACACCGTGTCCTCTGTAGATATCTTGCATGTTGTAATGCAAGTTATTGTGGTATATGGAACTCATACCATAATCTCTCAGGAAAGCAGGAACTGATCCTTTTGGGACCGCCTGAGAAGGCCTAGGGGGGAGGGGTACTCTACTTTGCCCCCTTTTCACGTTCTGAACTATTTTATTTTACTCTCTTCTGTAATTACACAAAATGGCAGCGATAGGATGCATCAGAGACAGACAGTGAGAGAAAGGAGGCCGGAGATGAAGAAGAGATGTCAAATACACATTGGAGATAATATAGTGGGAGAAGGGAAGTAAATATGAGTAAACTTACTATGTAACATAAAAATGTTGCACTCTATACTATAAGTCTCATTTTATACTACAATCACTTCGCTACAACCTCATAAATTAAAAATAAAAATGAATAATGTCTCAAACAATTTTTGATTTCTAAATATAAATTTATTCTTCTGAATTTTCATAATTTGAAAGAACTAGTAACATGTCCTCATCAGGAATTTCCTCTTCAATCATCTCATCAGGAATCTCCTCATGAAAAGTCTGCAATGATGATTCTTGTAACTCTATGGTCTCCAAACATTCGATAAATTCGCCGTCAAGAGATTGATCAAAAAAATCATTCAAGTCATCTCCTCCTTGTGAGAATATTTCATTATTGGTGCTGTCAATTTCAATAAATGTAGTGGATAATTCAAAAGAAATTGCCATGGTCTCTTCATTGTGATCCATTTTATTTTGAAATTTCTTGCTGTAAATTGCAGAAAAAAATAATCACTTTCATTTATCGTTTTTAGTAATACATAATATAAAACTAACTTTATCAAGTATTTAGTATAACAGAAGGACTGTAAATAAATAACAGAAAACATTTTTCAAATTATCTTAAAGTGTACAACATAGTTCCCCTTACAAATTAACAACTCACCTTTTTGAAAGTAGGAGAAGCGTTAGTACTGTGTAAATCAAACACCAGAAATTGAGCACCAAAAATTCCTCACAAATGTACCTCAGACAGTAGTATCACAAAATGGCTGTGGTTTCCTCTCATTTTAGATATATACATAACCAATTAACTTTCATCACACACAAATACAAAACCAAAGTAACATTTTAATTGGTTCTAAATTTCAACACTTTCAAATGTGTTTTCCCCATGCAATTTTCCATAGGACATTTAGATACGTCTACAGCCTGAATGGCTGAACGGAATTACACCAAACTTGGCAAAATGGTACATCAAACCTAGGGGGTCAGGGAGGATCTACTATGCCCCCTTATGGTCATTTGCCCCTTCGCTTTGGCCTCCTCTTGTCTCTCGATCCTACCGAGAGACAAGATGGCGGCCGCTAAGGACTGTTTGGAATGTTTACAGACGCCGGAGAACCAATCAGCTTCGCTTCACAAAGCTCTGTAACGCGAAAAGTACGCGAAGCGGAGCGCTGCCCGGTCCGCTGTCACAGATATATATCTTTTTTTGAACGTTAATTTCTCAAAATCCACTGGAGCACATATATTGAGACATAGCAAAGGCACATCGGGCTACCAGTACCTACAATTTTGCCAAGTTTCGTGCAAATCCATTCAGCCGTTCGATTATTATTATTATTTTTTTTTTTTTTGCCCCGCGGGGCCCTTTTAAAACCTCCACATCAAACCTAGGGGGTCAGGGAGGATCTACTATGCCCCCTTATGGTCATTTGCCCCTTCGCTTTGGCCTCCTCTTGTCTCTCGATCCTACCGAGAGACAAGATGGCGGCCGCTACGGACTGTTTGGAATGTTTACAGACGCCGGAGAACCAATCAGCTTCGCTTCACAAAGCTCCGTAACGCTAAAAGTACGCGAACCGGAGCGCTGCCCGGTCCGCTGTTACAGATATATATCTTTTTTTGAACGTTAATTTCTCAAAATCCACTGGAGCACATATATTGAGACCTAGCAAAGGCACATCGGGCTACCAGTCCCTACAATTTTGCCAAGTTTCGTGCAAATCCATTCAGCCGTTCGGGCTAAAAGTGAGGCCAACCGCCCTATGGAAATTAACATTGGAAAAACGCGTTTTGGGACCCCCCTTTATTCTCGGCCCCCTCTTGACGAACCCCCCCCAAATTTCCAGGGGCTGCTCAGAAAAAAAATGTTCAATTTTCCTGAAAATTTCTGCCAATTCCGTCCACAAACGCCAAAGTTATTAGACATAGAATTTTCAAAAATCCCATAGAGAAAAAATCCTAACTATATATACCTACTGGCGACCGCCAGTAGGTAATATATATATATATATATATATATATATATATATATATATATATATATATATATATATATATATATATATATATATATATATATTCACTGAAAAAACCATAGGTTTCAGGGGCATTATATTTAGTTGGACATTTCACTCGTACAAAACCATTGAAATTCCCCCGCTATAGTTAGTTCAGCTAACTATAACTCGCGTGCCCGCAATGCACTGCTGATGACGTCAATTATTACATCACTCATGACATGGTCAGTGACATCACTCATGACATCACTCATGACATCTCAAATGACATCACTGATGACATCATCCAGTGAATGTGTGTTTTTCTGACAATTAAATATGTTTTATATATGTATATCTCAAGGTCGATGGAAGAATAAATGGGTATATAGGTGTCTAAATGGATGTTTTTGTTTTTGAAAAATTGATTGTATAACTGAGTGATTAAGTGTATCTTAATGAATACATGGGTTAGTGAGTAATGTTTAAATATGTAAATATCTGTATCAGTCTCTGATTTTGTGTATAAGTGGCTGCATGGGTTGGTGAGTAGCTACGTGAGTGTCTATACTGGTTATTAGTTGTTTTTTTGAGTATCAGTAGGAGTGTCTGAGTGCTGTATGGTTCAGTGGGGGTATTACTTAGTGCATAGATGCATGAATGAGTGACTCACTGTTTGTATGTGTTGAAGACAGCATGTTTGCAGGACTGTACGGGTGGATGAGTGTGTGTATGGGTGTGTTAGTGAGTGAATGACTGTCTCAATAGTTTCTTTATGAGTAAATACATATGTTTTAAACTAGTATATGTGAGTATTGGTGTATATAAGTGAGTATATGTGGGAGTGAAAGATTGGAAGAGTTCCTGTATAAATAAGTATTTGTTTCTTTAAGCGATTGTTTAAGATAGTAAGTATGTGTAAATTTCTGTAGAAGTAAGTGTGGTGGTATGTGTATAACTGTATATGCAAGTAAATGGATGTTTGATAGTTTGTTTGCATGTATGACTATGTGTGTGAGTAACTCTATGGATGAGTGGCGGTATGTATCAGGATGTATAGGTGTATGAGTACACATGATGAGTGAGTACATGTATGAGTGGCTCTATAGAACTATTGGTGAATGAGTGGATGTGTTTGTAGATCTTTGAATTACTGAATAGGTGTGTTGTAACTGGTATTGGTATGTCCATTGTTTTGAAAATGTTCGTTTGTATTTTTGAGCGTGTGTATCAAAGGTTAGATTAGGGTGAGAGGAGGTCTGCCACTCTTTCACAAGGAGGATGTCATCAATGATGTCATCAGTTATGTCATTTGAGATGTCATCAGTGATGTCATGAGTGATGTCACTGACCATGTCATGAGTGATGTAATATGTGACATCATCAGCAGTGCATTGCGGGCGCGCGAGTTATAATTAGCTGAAATAACTATAATGGGGAATTTCTATGGTTTTCTACGAGTGAAATGTCCAACGAACTATAACGCCCCTGAAACCTATGGTTTTTTCAGTGAATTTCTAAGGTTTTTAAAATGCTAATTTCTAACTATAACGTGCCTGAAACCTATGGTTTTTTCAGTGAATTTCAAAGGTTTTTTAAATGCTAATTTCTAACTATAATGTGCCTGAAACCTATGGTTTTTTCAGTGAATTTCAGAGGTTTTTTAAATGCTAATTTCTAACTATATCGTCTCTGAAACCTATGGTTTTTTAAGTGAATTTCTAAGGTTTTTTTTTAAATGCTAGTTTCTAACTATGCCTACAGAGGTAGGACTTGTGAAGAAAGAAGAAAAAATGCACAGAAATAAGCAAAAGAAATGCAGAAAGAACCAACAGAAGCCAACAAAGACGAAGAAAAGTGCAGGAAGAAGCAAGACGTGCAGTAAGAACAAAGAGAGGAGCAGAAAGAGGCCTTGTTGCAAAATCATCTTGTGCCCTCAACTTTTTCAGACGAGTACTGGTGGTAACTTAATCTGACTAACCAGGCCTAGAGCCAGTGCTATACTAAAAGACACTTAGAATACAGTGAAAACACCTACACACACTAGGGAACACTATGCACTGGGGTACCCCTGTGATTAGCATGACCTCCTCTGTAAGGCCCTAGTACATAATAGGGCAGGGGGATTAAAACTACCTCTAGGTCAGAGGTGCAGAAAGGCCCCACCCCTCTGTTCACCACAGTGAAAATGGGCCCTGTGGCGCGTTTTGAGTTGGGGGAATAAGTTCCCTTGAATCCTGAGGGTCCCTGGGGTCCAACTAGCCCACCAAGTACCGCCACTGAGCTCCACAGAGCTGCGTTGCAGAGGGGTGTATAAAGGTGCGTGGCCTGGACCACCTCTCTGCAACGCAGGCCTATGGCCGTTACTAGAGGTACCTGGTGGGCTAGTTGGCCACCAGGGGCCCTCAGGATTGAAGAGGAATTAATTCCCCAACTTAAAAGGCGCCACAGGGCTTGTTTGCACACATGTCACTTCAGGCCCCGCCTCCTTCCTTAACCACTGTACAAACGCGCCCGTGGCGCATTTTCAGTTGGGGGATTAAGTCTCCTTCAATCCTGAGGGTCCCTGGGGTTCAACTAGTCCACCAGGTACCTCCAGTAAGCGCCACAGAGCTGGATTGCAGAGAGGTGTAAAAAGGGGTGTGGCCTGGACCACCTCTCTGCAACGCAGGCCTCTGGTGCTTTTTGGAGGTACCTGATCGGCTAGTTGGTCCCCAGGGGCCCTCAGGATTGAAGGGGAATTAATTCCCCAACGTAAAACGTGCCACAAGGCGTGTTTGCACACATGTCACCTCAGGCCCCTCCTCCTCCCTTCACCACTGTGCAAATGCGCCTCATGGCGCATTTTAAGTTGGGGGATTAAGTCCCATTGAATTCTGAGGGTCCCTGGGGTCTAACTAGCCCACCAGGTACCTCCAGTAAGGGCCACAGAGCTGCATTGCAGAGAGGTGTAAAAAGGGGCGTCGCCTGGACCACCTCTCTGCAACCCAGCCTTGTGGCGCTTTTTGGAGGTACCTGATGGGCTAGTTGGCCCCCAGGGGCCCTCAGGATTGAAGGGGTATTAATTCCCCAACTTAAAACGCGCCACAGGGTGTGTTTGTACACATGTCACCTCAGGCCCCGCCCGCTCCAAGCAACACTCTGCAAACGCACCCTGTGGCGCGTTTTAAGTTGGGGAATTAATGTCCCTTCAATACTTGGGGTCCATGGTGGCCAACTAGCCCACCAGATACCTCCAGTAAGTGCCACAAAGCTGCGTTGCAGAGAGGTGTAAAAAGGGGTGTGGCCTGGACCACCTCTCTGCGATGCAGCCCTGTGGCGCTAACTGGAAGTACCTGGTGGGCTAGTTGGCCACCAGGGACCCCCAGTATTGAAGGGGAATTTATTCCCCAACTTACAACTCGCCACAGGGCGCAATTGCAGAGTGTTGCTTTGAGGGGGCGGGGCCTAGGCACAATCACGTTTATTTATTTATTTTGGAAGGGGGGCTGTGTGGCCCCCTTATTTTTATCTTTTCGGAACCCTGGGGACCCCCTCCCCCAGGACCGGACCCCAATTAAAAATAAAATAACATTTATTAACGGGAAGGGGGCCTCGTGGGCCCCCCTCCCGTGGCCATCCCCCAGGGCATGGCCAAATTTTATTTTTATAATTATTGAGGGGGGTCACGTGCCCCCCCTCCCTGGCCACCTCTGGCCCTGGGACCCCATCCCCCGGGACCTGGCCACCTCGTTGGGGACCATGGGGGAGCCCCCATTTCACACATGGTCCCTTGCCGGCATTGCTTTTCCACATGGGGAGCTGTTGACATGCAGCTCCTTGTGTGGAAAAGGAACGTGGTTTGGATTTTGGAAGAGAGAGCAGGTTTCCTGCTCTCTCTTCCAAAACCCAAACCCCAGTTTGGTATGAAAGGGCGGGAGCCGAGAGGCTCCTTCTCTGCCATAGCAGATGTCATCAGTGATGTCATCAGTGATGTCACTGACCATGTCATGAATGATGTAATATGTGACATCGTCAGCAGTGGATTGCGGGCGCGCGAGTTATAGAGAGTACAACTAACTATAACGGGGGAATTTCAATGGTTTTGTATGAGTAAAATGTCCAGCTAACTATAACTGGTGTGAAACCTATGGTTTTTGCAGTGAATTTAAAAGGTTTTTAAAATGCTAATTCCTAACTATAATGAGTGTGAAACCTATGGGGCCTTATTTACGAGCCCCTTGCGCCTCCGAAACGTCACTTTTTGTGATGTTCTGGTGGCACAGAAGACTGAGTGATATTTATCAGGCAGGACTAAGCCACTTTTTGTGGCGTAATCCTGCCTGATAAATATCAGTCTCTTTAACGCAGTGTCCTGCGTTAAAGGGGCTTGCAATGGGTGTTGCTGGGGGCGTTCCCAGCAGCATCCATGGAATTGAGTAATTTATAGCATCCTCAAAGTCAGTCTTTCAAAAATTCCAAAGATAAGGACATGATAATCCAAATCCAAATGTTCCTCAAGAAAAGTCATAAACCGTGTCCGTGGGTCATATCTGCCCAAACGCCGATATTCCGAACAATTAAAAAGGACTTTTCTTGAGAAACATTTGGATTTGGATTATCATGTCCTATACTTTGGAATTTTTGAAAGACTGACTTTGAGGATGCTATAAATTACTCAAGTCTGCCCGAATTGTGTGGGTAAAATTGAAACATTTGGAAGAAATATCTAGTTATATGACAACAGGATACCGACATAACTTGAAGGAAATAAGAACGCCCTGAAGAAGTTCTGTTGTACAGAACGAAACGCGTCGGCTGGCTGTGGTACATAAACTTAAGGAAAATAAAAGCATTTGAATATACACCAAGATTCAGCGCTTCAATAAGGACTCTAAGTGATATGATTTGATTGGACTTGTTGTGCAAGTGGTGCTGTGCCAAACTTTGGAAAATTCTCAACTACTCTCTACTACTCACTCTCTACTACTCCACTACTCTCTAATACTCACTCTCTACTACTCATTCTCTACTACTCTACTACTCTCTACTACTCACTCCCTACTACTCACTATCTACTACTCTCTACTACTCACTCTCTACTACTCACTCTCTACTACTCTCTCTCTACTACTCACTCTTTAATACTCACTCGCTACTACTCTCTACTACGCACTCTCTACTTCTCACTCTCTACTACTCTCTACTACTCACTCTCTACTACTCTCTCTCTACTACTCTCTACTACTCACTCCCTATTACTCACTCTACTACTCACTCTACTACTCACTCTCTACTACTCACTCTCTACTACTCACTCTCTACTCCTCTCTCTCTACTACTCTCTACTTTTCACTCTACTCCTCACTCTCTGCTACTCTCTCCTATTCTCTCTCTCTGCTACTCACTCTCTGTTACTAACTCTCTACTACTCACTCTCTACTACTCTCTACTACTCACTATTTACTACTCTCTACTACTCACTTTCTACTGCTCTCTACTACTTACTCTCTACTACTCTCTACTACTCACTCTCTACTACTCACTCTACTATACACTCTACTACTCTCTACTACTCACTCTCTGCAACTCTCTCTACTGCTCTCTACTACTCACTCTCTACTCTCTATTACTCACTCTCTACTCTCTACCTCTCTCTACTTCTCTCTACTTCTCTCTCTACTAGTCTCTACCTCTCTACCTCTACCTCTCTACCTCTACCTCTCTACCTCTACACCTCTACCTCTACACCTCTACTTCTCTACCTCTCTACACGCACACATATACACATATATATATGCATATGCATTTATATATATGTATGTGTATATATATATATATATATACATACATATATAAACATACTAGCAGTCCGTCCCGACGTTGTCCGGGTATGAAATAGAATGTGTGTAATGTGTGTATTTAGCAAGGGCAATTTATTTTAAAATCTCGCGGTAGACAACATTTTTTGTTTCATTAGAATAGGGATGGAGAAGGCCCAGATGCAGCCCTGGTTGATGTTAGCAGGCGCGTGTAATTGGTGTAGTGATCCGCCGCCTGAGCCCGGCTACAGCCCTGGTTGATGTTAGCAGGCGCGTGTAATGTCGTTCAATGAGAGAGTTATCAGCCGCGGGTAAATCCGTTTAATGAGAGAGTTGAGTGACAGCGAGTAGGAGAGGCTGCAGTAATTGTCCCCGCAGACACGCTCATTTGCGTGTTCCCCCGCTGGAGGCCCAGGTGCGGGCCTGTTTGTTGTTAGCAGGCGAGTGTTCCCCCACTTGAGGCCCAGCTGCAGCCCTTGTTGATGTTTTCAGGCGCATGTAATTAGTGTACTGATCCGCCGCCTGAGCCCGGCTAGAGCCGTGGTTGATGGTAGTAGGCGCGTGTAATTTCGTTGAATGAGAGAGTTCAGTAACAGCGCGCAGGAGAGACTGCGGTATCGTTACTTACCAGGCCTCCAGGTGAACGTGTTTGTCACACCCCCAGCACACGGCCACAGCAGACGATCTTCTGATTAATGTACGACCCACATGGCATGAAGGGAGAAACGTAGCACACGCCCCCATCATTTCTCACGCCCCCAGCGTGCCCCTGGGTGCGGCGCAATTGCGTTCACATGGCATGAAAGCCGGACACACGCCCCCAGCGTTTCTCACGCCCCCAGCGTGTCACGCCCCCAGCGTGTCACGTCCCCAGTGTACCCCTTGATGCTGCGCAGCAACGTAATTGGCGCTTGTATGTACGACTCACATGGCATGAAGGGTGGACACACGCCTCCAGCGTTTGTCACGCCCCCAGTGTTTGTCACGCCCCCAGCACACGCCCACAGCCTACGATGTGATGGACGTACCACACGCCCCCAGCCCACGCCCACAGCACAACGCAGACACACCCACAAGGGACTACTTTGCTGGCACGGTTCTTTTACCTTTTAAATGTATAGAGGAGTTGGCCTAACGGCTAAGGCGCTCGACCTCGGACCTGGAGATCTGGTTTCGAGACTTGGTAACGACGCCAAACGTCCTGTGATTCTGGGCAAATCACTTAATCTCCCCGTGCCTAACAAAAATTAATGTGTGTCCTCATGTAACGTAACTGGTGCTATGTAAAGCGCTCTGATACCTGATTCAGTTCGGGTCAAGTTCACGCTATATAAAACTCCTAGCCTATGTCCTTCTGCTGCAACTGCCCTTTCCAACTCTGTATTGGGTGTTGTGATTGGTGCTGTGGTTAATGAGATTACCCGCCTCAAAGGTTTGGGCTCTCTCTTTATAATATTAGTAGGGATAGTATGGATTTTTTGCAATTTTTTTAATACATTTTTTTATCCGTCTGCATAGCCTATGTCCTTCTGCTGCAACTGCCCTTTCCAACGCTGTATTGGGTGTTGTGATTGGTGCTGTCGTTACTGAGATTACCCGCCTCAAAGGTTTGGGCTCTCTCTTTATAATATTAGTATGGATATAATCTGCATATCTATATAAATACAAATATACAAATACATATACATATATGCATACATATGCATGTTATTTACTAAAATGAGTATGGTACCATCAACAAATGATTTATAATGTAACTAAAGTCCTAAAACCTTCTATTAACTGCAATGCTTTTTAATGCGGTGCTATCATGTGTATTGGTCCCAAGATGGCTGCCAACACTTATTGGATGAAGTGCTGACAGCCAATCAGATCTCACGATGAGATGTGTGGTTAGGCTCCGCCCAGATAGATACATTTTTTCACATTTGATTTTCTCAACAACTACGGGAGGGATTTACACCATTTAAACAAAAGGGCGATCTGCGAATCAGACTCTACCATTTTGCCAAATTTCTTGTAATTCCGTTCAGCCGTTCGGGCTGTAGCCGTGTCGAATCGTCCTATAGAAATTAACATGGGGAAAACACGTTTTGGGACCCCCTTTTTTCTCGGCCCCCGCTTGACGAATCTTCCCACGACTTTCAGGGAAGGAGCGGAGCGGAGGGGGCCATCTTCTTTGAGAAATTCGGGAAGATTCAACAACCGGCGCCAAAGGTATTCCCAATAGAATGTTGCAGATTTCCTATGAAAACTAGGTCCTAACTATAACTACCTACTGGTGACCGCCAGTAGGTTATATATATATATATATATATATTTATGTATGTATATATGTATGTATATAAATATATATACATATATACATATATATATATATATATATATATATATATATTGCTGCTCCCAAATTTCTCCACGTTCGTGTAGAACAAGAAATAGCACTCTCAGGGGGGGTAACAATACCAACAAAGTTTTATTGGCTACCCAGCACAGACAAGACGCGTTTCGGCACTTAGCCTTTGTCAATTGCACGACTCACATGGCACGAAGGGCGGACATACGCCCCCAGCGTTTGTCACGCCCCCAGCGTTTGTCACGCCCCGGCACACGCCCACAGCCTACAATGTGATGGACGTACCACACGCCCCCAGCCCACGCCCACAGCACAACGCAGACACGCCCAAAAGGGACTACTTTGCTGGCACAGTTCTTTTACCTTTTAAATGTATAGAGGAGTTGGCCTAACGCCTAAGGCGCTCGACCGGGGGATCTGGTTTTGAGTCTTGGTAACGACGCCAAACGTCCTGTGATTATGGGCAAATCACTTAATCTCCCCGTGCCTAACAAAAATGAATGTGTGTCCTCATGTAACATAACTGGTGCTATGTAAAGCGATCTGATACCTCATTCAGTTCGGGTCAATTTCACGCTATATAAAACTCTGCAAAAAAAAAAATATATGGTGGCCGTCAGCATAGCCTATGTCCTTCTGCTGCAACTGCCCTTTCCACGCTGTATTGGGTGTTGTGATTGGTGCTGTGGTTACTGAGATTACCCGCCTCAAAGGTTTGGGCTCTCTCTTTATAATATTAGTATGGATATATATATTAAATACGCATGGATAGATCGTGCTGACTTACAAGAAAAAATTAAAGAGATTGAAAAGAAAATCGAGGAAGAAATGGATGACAAAAAAAGTGAAGAGCTTCGGCAATCAATGAAGAAAAGATTGCTAGACTATGAGGCAACAATAAAAACAAGAAACCAAACCAAATTCCTAAGGGACGAGAAGAATTATAGCAATGGACGCATTTTGACATTTGCTAAAAGATACGACGCCCAAAGGAAAGAATTGTCTAAAGCTCAATCTAAACTAAGCACACCACCAACCACTTCGGAATAAGAAATATCTGGGGACGAACAAACGGGAAGAGGAGGGGAGGAGAGATCCGCAGGACAAAGTTCCACAACTTCGAATCCAACATCCACCTTGACACCTCCTTTTTTTCAGGAGTACGAATTAATGAGAGGGCTGAGACAACGACCAGCCCAACGAGTACCCCCAGAAGGAAGAGGAGACAAACAAGGAGGGGCAAAAAAAGTTGTCACAGGACGTTCCACCCCAGTGGTTACACGGAGCAAACGGGGCAAACAATGGAAATAAGTAATGAACAGACAGTAATAAATCTATCGAATAGAACATTGACTGAGACGGAAACAACTGTCCCACAGCCGCATACAACTACACACAAATGCGCATAGATTTATATCTGTTCATAAGGAAAGTCAAACTGTTGAAAATACATACTCTGCACCCCGGAAAAAATACAAATGTAGCAACAGGAGAACAAGGGCCATTTGACGCACTAGTGGGATCGGATTTGGAAACCATACGAATTCTGAACACTAAATGGCCATGTTTTGGGGCCATTTAGTGTTCGCATAGGTACAATCAAAGACCTGGCATCGAGCTTGGAGTGTTGGAGGCGGAGCCACGAGACAAGCAACCGCAGCTGCGAGGAGAGCAAAGTGAAGCGAGAGGTGAGAGGCGAGGACGCGAGGACGCCGGTCAGGCGGTCGGGCAGCTAGGTTACCAGCTACCGGTTACCGGAATATCTGGCATACCTGGTTATCAGAACCTGGCCCCCCCAAACAGGCCCTAGGCAGCAGCCGTGCCAGACCTGTGCCAGGCTCGTGTCAGTCCTGCGACTCCCAAACCCAGTGACTCCGCGCGGGGGGGTCCCGCTAGAACATCGCTAGAACACCCTCGCCAGAGTGGGCGAGCCACGGAAAGAAAGCTGTGGCGAGGCACCTCCACCTCGGGTGCGGCGCACCGGTAATTGGTGGCGGGTGGTGGAGCGGAGCAGTGGGCAGTGAGCACAGCACAGCTGAGTGGATCGTCACGTCGAACCACGGATCACCATAGTACGGTTACAGCTCGGCACGGGTCCCGTGTGGCTAGTTGGGGGCCGTAGAGCAGAGAAGATGAGGCAGCGCCAGGTGTGAGCGCTGAGCTCAGTTGAGCCGAGCGCTGCGAGAACAACACCAGCGCTGGAGGAACAGCTGAGTTAAGCGCTGGGAGAACGCTGGGAGTACAACATCTGAACCCATCACCTGATCCCTAGCTAGGAACCACCGGCAGACGTGAGACGCCACTGAAGAGCTCTCACTACAGGTACCTCGCTAGCGCCTTAATCATTCTGGGCTAGGAATAGGAGTGGCTGGGCAGCAGACAAGTGGATCAGAAGGAGCGGAACCGCTGCGGGCTTGACCTGCACGCCCCACACGCAGCTAGCGTCTATAATACAGACTCCCAGCCAGCCTAGTCAGCCAGCCCACAAACAACATAAACTATCCGCCACCAAGAACGCCACAAAATACCACAAAATATCAAATCCAACTTATTCGCGGTTATAGCAGCCAGGTGTGACGTGGTGCTGGGTGTGGGGGCGCAGGGACAAACCATTCCCCTTCCCGGCATCCGCGTGAGGGCGTAACAAAGGATTACCAAGGGACCACAAGTAAGCTGAATAATGAGATCAGGAACAGTCAGGCTTGAATTAAAGCCTAAACCACCGGCCAAATCTAAAACGAGGAAAAGGAAACAGGGCAAACTAGAGCCGAGCAGCTCACCGAATTTAGGACACGTCCAGGCCACCAACCTTCAAGCACATAACAATATTGGAGAGGACCGTACGTCAGCAGTTGTAGACATGCTGACATCTAACCAACCTCTAACCTCAATTGACTCTACTCATAAAAACCACCAGGCATCCTCTGTCCCCTTGCCGCCTTGCTCAACTACTGTCCCCAAAACCCACAAAGGCCCGCGCAAAAGCCACTACAAGCAGCCCCGAAGATTCCATCAACAGCCAAGGAAAATCTGGTAATAATTGACAGAATGCCACCTAAGAAAAGGATATGCTCATATCAGCCTAGGATCTATACAAAGTTCTCCTTTCTCAAAGATCCGGGGACAGTCATCTTTTCTAAGACAGGGGACATTAGCGGCCTTCAAACTCCGCTACTAAAAGGTGCTTCTGTCGATACTCAAACGACAAAGAGCCAAGTAGGCTTATTCAATTATTCCAATGCCCTTGCTCCACCCAGCAGCGGGGTGGCTACACCAACGCCAATGCCAATACCACTACAATTAACATCAATGGTCCCAGGGGACACCGCTGCACTCAATCCTACAACTAGTCATGCTCATACCACTCTCAACTTCCTGGGAGATGGGTCTGACAGTAAAAATCACACGTTTGTGCAGAGTCCTCCAAATGAAGCGGAAATAATTGAGTCAATATGTGTGCAGACCTTATCCACCCCCAATTTGACTCAACCGAGTAAGCACGGTTTATCCCCCTTGAGAAGCCAAGACAGGTCCAAGGAAACTAAAGCTATGGTTCACAGGGAGGGAGTTAGAGAAGTCTTGCCTGGCCTCCATCGAGCCAGCAGTTCCCCTAGTCTTGTAATTCCTGGTATGGAAACTCGAGGCGCTTGTGTGGAGCCACCAATGGAGCCATCAATGGCTCTAACAAGAGAAGAAAGCGGGCATCCTTTGCTCCAATCGCCAGGATTCCCCTCAACTCCGGCAAAAAAAATCACAAGGTAATCTGAGCATAATCACTGAACAACTAACTCCAAACATTGGTCCAACGGCGGTAATGGCATCTCAACGTCGTACTTTATTGCACTTTAATGACTCCCAATCTGTAAACAATTCCATAGACAATGACATGTGTTCCATCACAGTACAGGAGTGGGAGGAATTAGTTGCTGCCTACAATGTCAAGCCCTCTGAAGAGAAATCGATGACCAACGCCTCCCCAAGACCAGAAGGGGGCATTAACTTAGGCAACCAAGTCCCGGATACCCTATGGTCTATAATCCTATGCACCTTACAACAGTCAGCTACCGCCCTGGACTTTCAGTCACAAAAAATGGACTTACAGCTCACGGTTGTGCAGATAATGGCCGACTCAATCTCAGGGATCGACTGGAAAATTTCGGAATTGAATGGTCTCATAAGGAGGGGTCAAGACGCAGTTCTTGCAGATTACTCATCTATCACCCAACACCCCCCTTATGATCCTCTTTTAGATAAATTATCATCTTTACCATCTATGCTAGGAGACCTGATAAGTGACTTAAAATCATCAGCTCTCCAATCGTTGAAGCAACAAACCCCCGACCCTTCCGCAGTTTCCCCGGCGATTGCTTAGAGGCATGCGATTAAGCTGCCAGGCGACCAGAGTCTAGCCATTACTTTGCTATCCCATGCCTCACCTTCTTAACTATCGGAAACGGAGGAAGTGATCACTAGCACGAGCACAGCCGAACCCCCGATACAAACCAACGCAAAGTCTCGCAGAAAGAACAAAAGGAAAGGTAGGAACCGTACGTTAACAGGGGCAAGGCTTAATTTAGAAGAACCACCACCCCTCATTGCGGTCTCAGACATTGATGCTCGGAGCTCGTCACCCAGTGCCCACCTGTCCCCCTCGCCCGAAGCTCGAGCCAATGCGTCAACAGAGCCCCCATCACAGTGTTTAAAATCAACGCTTAATTCCATAAAAAATATCTGACATCAAAAAAATGCAATAAACAGAAACTTTTTACAAGTCAAAAGAATTCAGCCAGGCCAGTCCTTGGATAATAGTAAAATCACATCGGGAGAAGAGGCCGCAAAAAACAGGCGGGACGCTACCCCTACGGTCTTGACCTCGGAGACACGCCTGGAGTCCAAACCGAAAATAATCAGTACCACGGTCACGACCTTGGAGACACGTCCTGAATCCAAGTCAAAAACAAACAGCACCCTCTGGACTACGAAGCTAGACAATGACCAAGGTGAGGGTTCACTCGCTTTAGGTGGAGCATCCTCAAGCCACGCCCCTGAACCATCTTCTGAGGCCGATAGGAGCCCACTGACAGTCCCAATAAGAGTGCAGTGTCAGAGTATTCCAACTTCAATTTTGTTCATCCCAGAATATATATCCAGAGGGAAGGAAGACACATTGAACAGGGGGAACATATTAAGACTCTTGCACTCTTCAACAAGCCTTGCGAACATCAGCACGACTGACCTTCTTCAAGTAGGGTTTCAATCCAACACCTTGTCCCACCAGCCTGACATCACCAAAACCACTTGGATTTCGCTGGAGATAGCTAATAAGAAGAGGAGGCAATGTTCCAGCAATGGGGAATTGCCTTGAAACTGGAAAGACAACCCCGCCATCCAACTCCGCTTATACCTTCCACCCAACCTCAGCCTCAAAAAAACTTTAGATCAATATTAAAGGGAGCCAGGAGCTGCTCACCAGGGCAACGCTTCCGAAATACTATAAGTCCTCAACTGGGTCAAAATCATGATCAAAATACGAACCTGTCGTTATCGACTGACCCTAATTGGAGACGTATACAGCGCACTATCGTGACAACGACTGTTGATGTCTGACAGAAGGAGCAAGCGCCCCTCAACCCCCCGGCGAGACGCAAGGCCATAAGAATCTGTTCATGGAACATCAACGGCTTAGCTAATAAAAGGAACGACCCAGAATTTATACAATACTTAACCTCATTTGATCTCTTGCTGACACAAGAAACTTGGGAAGATAAAGTATTTGATCCCCAGGGGTTTACGTCACTCTGCACGCCGGCAAATAAAACCTCAACCTTTGGCCGAGGTTCAGGACGACTGATGGTCTTTGCCTCTATAACGACTATAGGCGAAATTAGGGCTCTGGACTTTCACTTAACCCCCCCAAGTGCCATACAGGTGGCAAAGCTCTCACTCCCTCTAACAAAGCAGCATCAGGAAGTTATTATCATAAACACATATATCCACCCCAAATGGAAACAAAAATCGGTGGAAGAGTTGGCGCACGTTTTACAAAAATAAGGGACTCCGGGGTATCGGACACCTTCATCCTGGCTGGTGACTTTAACATGCTTCTTATGAGCAAAGAGCAAGACACTGACCTCATTTACAAATTAGATACAGCATGGGGCGTGCTGCCACAAGGCCGAATAAAAAAAATAACCTAACGAAATATTCAAAAAACTTTCTTTGGCAAGTGAATATCCACAACTTAAGGGCCCTAAACGGACGTTATGCTGAAGACGACCCACCCGCAGCCACCTTCCACTCTAGTACACAGTCCTCGCATTTGGATTACATGTTCATGTCCTTAGACATGTTCAGCTGGATAACATCATTTAAAATAGATGCGATCGACTTCAGCGATCATCTGCCTCTGGTGGCTGAGATAAGATCCAATTCGGCACAGGATAAAGAACGCCACTTTGGCCCAGAGACAGAAGTCAGTGCAAACTTAAAACGGATACGGTGCAATCTCGACAACATCGAATGAATCAGACGCTGATGAAGAACAGTTGGAAAGAAATGCCACGCAAATGTTGGAAGACACTGGAATCAATCAAAAAGGGTGCAAAAGCACGATACGCAAGAAATCAAAAATAATTCCTAGGACACCGCATGATGCAATCGATACATTTCAAGAACTGGTGATTGAGGAATTAAAAAAGCTACAAACAAAAAAGTTTAATGGAAAGAAAAGGAATATGACTAAAAATCAATGGGAGGCGGTAAAGAAACTTAAGGAGGATGGTACCATCATTATCAAGCCCTCCGACAAGGGGGAGAACGTAGTGGTCCTCAGTAAAGAGCAATATGAGGATGAAGCCCTTTAACAGTTAAGAAATATAGAACATTATACTCCAATAAAACAACAGGAGTATCTGGACAGCATCGGCAAGTTCAATGAACTGATATCAGGATGGCGAGACGAAGGCATTCTGGATCAGGAAGACTGGCAGTTCATCAAGTGTGAACATCCAGAAGTGGACACATTTTATCACTTACCCAAAGTGCATAAAAGTAAAACTTGGCCACCGGGAAGACCTATCATCTCTTCCAAGAAGAGCCTACTGGAGAACACCTCAATCTATATTGACCACTTCATTTCCCCAATGGTGAAAGATCTGAACTCGTATCTCAAGGATACGAAGGACTTTTTACGAATCATTGAAGGTACCAGCTGGGACTCTGATATGCTCCTAATAACTTTGGACATAACAAGTCTATATACTTCAATAAATCATGAAAAGGGTTTACATGCCATGAACTGCTTTCTAAACAAAAGACCTCTCAAATTCCGAAAACACAATCAGATGTTATTGGAGCTCACCAGATTTTGCTTGTATAATAATAGCTTTACATTGTCAGGACAACTGTATCGCCAAAGACAAGGGACCGCGATGGGCACGTGCTTCGCCCCCAGCTGCGCGAATTTATTCGTCGGCTGGTGGGAGAAGCACGTGGCCTGGGCGGGGCCGAATGAACAATGGATAGAAAAAATCGCTCTATGGGCGCGTTACATTGATGATTTATTCATCGTGTGGCGTGGTCCAAGGAGTGAAGCAGAAAGATACATAGAGATCCTTAATGTGAATGATCTGAATTTAAAGTTTACAGGCTGCATAAATTAAGTGCAAAGGAAGTAATGTATCTAGACCTGAAAGTGTATATAGAAAATGAAAGGATTGAAACATTATTGCATCGCCAGGCCACAGCCGGAAACACGATTCTCCACGCTGATAGTAGTCATCCAAAAAGGGTGGTGAAAAATATTCCAGTGGGAGAATTTTTAAGAATGAAGCGTAATTGCTCAACACCCATAGAGTGCGACAAGACAATAACGCAAGCGAAAGAAAGATTCCGGAAAAGAGGATACTGCAGGGGTTTCTTAGACAAAGCAGAAAAAAGAAGCAATGAAACAGGTAGAGATACCCTACTAAGAGATAAAGTCAAGAAAGAAGATAACAATGTCAGATTAATAAGCAATATTACTGATAAATCTTCAGAGGTGTACCAGATTCTGAGAAGAAACTGGAAAGTACTGAAATCTGATAGTGTAGTGGGAGCAAAGCTACCTGATAACCCCTTAATCACTTACAGGAGAGGAAATTCCTTGAAGGACCAACTGGTTGATAGCCACTATGACCCAAAAAGAAAAAGGTCCAAGAAAGTGACGGGATTCTTCCCCTGTATGAAATGCAAGGCATGTAATCATAGCAGTAAGATCAAAACATATGCAGTACCCGGAATCCAAAATAGTGTGCCTATCACCAAATTGCTGAATTGCAATTCAGAATACACAGTTTATTGTCTAACATGTCCCTGTGGAAAACGGTATGTGGGGAGCTCAATCCACCCTGCCAAAAAAAGGATATTAGAACATCAAAGAGCCATCACAAATAAAGATCAAGTATATCCGGTGGCTCGCCACTTTGAGAAAGAACATGGCAGTAACTGTAATCTTCTGACCTTCTTCTGCTTGGACCAATTGGTCAAATCAGAACAAGGGGGTGATAACATTAAAAAACTTCGCACACTATAAAGCTACAGACAAAGGCCCCTTTGGGTCTTAACAACGAGGAAGAAATGTGGGTTCATGTAGGTCGCTAAAAACTGTGTATACTTCCAATGACCTTATTTACCTTAGGTAACATGTATCTCCTATCAAAGATGCAACACTGCTGATAAACTGCTAATTCCTAGCCCATTCAGGGCATTATTATTTAAACAGTGGAATATGTTCGTTCGTTTTTTTATAGTAAAAAGCGTTACCAACAATATTGTTCATGGTTAAAAAGTTATCAAACGTAATGAGCAATATTCAAAAATGATGGGGCCTTATATTGTATATGATCATCTGTGCCTTGATATTTTGTAATACATAGAAATACATAAACAGATTAGATCAAACAATAGGAACAGGAGGGTGGAAATAACTCCAAGATGGCCGCCGCTTGTTGATGCATACATTTTTTAGTCCACTGTTTATTTTCATGTTTTCACTTGTATGTAATGCACGAGACATGTTCTATGTTGATTAACATGGTAATTTGTTGTTTGTTTATTTAAATGTGTATGAGTAAAGTTACGAGTTGACACTGACGAAGGCGGAAACGCTGAAACGCGTTTGTCAATCTGGATGCAGAAGCGCGAAATAAATAAATCAAAACCACTTTAGACCCCGATGGATGGCTTTTTGCGTGCACTTGAGTAAAGTGGTGTGTTGGAATTACAGACCAGGGTTGGGACTATATATATATATATATATATATATATATATATATATATATATATATATATATATGTATATATACATGTATATATATATATATATATATATATATATATATATATATATATATATATATGTCCGAGACTTCTTGGAGAGGCGCTTGCACTGCCATTGCGTCTCCAGTCTTGGTGCTAAGGGACAAGGAGGCTGGAGGTAGGGTACCTAAGGACGTTTATCCCCAGAAATTTTGCTGGAGTATCCCACTGCGGCATGTTGCATTCCAGCAAGGTGCATGATGGTACTAGCAGTCCGTGACTTGGTGCTGCTCAGGTGTCGGCACAATTACGAGCTTCAGCTGGGCCTTTCACCACTGAGTAGGAGGAGCTCAATATATAGACGTATTGGGACACTCTAAGGCGAACTGTGTCATTTGAGAAAGGCAGATTGTCGAAACCGGTCATGCCGAGATTTGCTCAATAAACGTCCTGACAAGCCCCGCTGTGTCCCTTTCTTCTTTGCTGATGCGAGAGGAGCTGGTGTCATATATATATATATATATATATATATATATATATATATATATATATATATATATATATATATATATATATATATATATGCACACACACACATTTACAAGCCTAGTGTGTGTGTGTGAATGTCAAACACATTTACAAGGCTACGCAAAAAAAGGGACAGGCCACATATAGAAGTAAGAATAAAGGCTTTAGCTATACTTTTATGTCTGCTGTGTCCCGGTTTTTGTCGAGGGGCGCTTGCTACTAAATACAATTAGGAACTCTCACAGCCTGGAGGCTTCTGATAAATGCCTGGGTGGTGAGAAAGTGGAAATGGAACAATTTATGTTGGTTTGCAGCAACTATTGTAAGATCAGGTCCAACACAATAGTTAAGATTCAACGCAAATAGCAGCCTGGCAACAGTGCAGCCCAATTATTATTTTTACTAAACGATCTTATGAGCTCCATGAGTAGGGCAACAGGCTTATATATATTTAAGACTCATCTGGGGCATCGACACAAAACTTCAGAACGTTTTATGCGTAAATTATTTTGTGTCCACCTTGCTTTATTATCCTTCTGCGATTTGTCCGACCCGTTTGTTCTAAACTACTACTTTAGACCTCAGTCCTTTCAGGTCCATTTTATGTATTTTGATCTGGTACATGCAGTGTTTTAGTCTTGTTTTTAACCTATTTTAATTTGCAAATTGTGTTTTTAATTTGTTTTGCAAAAGGCAGCTGCGTTTTGTCTTAAGGCCGCAAAGCACTTTAATACATATCTAAATATCTGAGATGGTTGATGCCTAGTTCGTGATAAAATTGAGGGAGTTTCCCTCGAAAAATAGGTGGAGAATTCTAATTCTCAGACTAAAGTTTGCTCCAACCCCGTATGTTATAATTGTTACATGGCAATTATCAGAAGAGAAAAACCATAGCAAGGGGGAAATGTGATCCAGATTAAACACGAGAGGAACAACACCTCTATTACTGAAATAATTGAGGTTCATTATCTTTGGAAACTACCGTCTAGAACATTGTTATATCACTTTTTACATGCCATGCTGCTTTTGAAGTTGGTTTTAGTGATCAAAATATCTCCCTGTTTAGAAGCTGAGTCTTTCTGTGGTTGGTGTATCGAGGCGCTAGGGCACCAAGGAGAACCAATCAAGCTTTCATTACTGGGACACAGGTCGTTGACTGAATAACTTGACTTCTGTTAGAAGTTATACATGTGGTAGGAGGCTATAATGTTCAATTATGTGCAGTATCATGTCTAATTGCATATACTGTCATTGGATATTCGTGGCCATAATAAACAGTGTTATCATAACTGTGACTCAAGAGTGGATTGTAGTATTTTATACAATATATGTGTGTGCTGACATAAGTGCATGCATGAGGGCATATTTCAGGGTGGCTAACTTCTGCATTAAATGAACTGAAGTACAATGCAAGTATTGCTAAATATTTTTGCCATTTAGGTGTGTCAACATCCAGGCCATTGTGTTGGGTCAATGGGGTGGAGCTGGCTGAACAAAGCAAAACTCCATTGCCAGCTGCTCCTCGTGAATATTTTGGAACCTGGCATGTGCTCACTCTTAACTGATTACTGGTTTGCTGAACAATGGACTGCTAGAGGCTGAAAGACTTGTCTATAGGCTTGTGACCCACTCTCTGATAACAGGCCATAAACATTATTTGAACGAGAGACAAGCACATATACATTCACTGGGAGTCTCTTCCTGAATGACAGATACACTGACATGGCAACGAGTCATACACCGAATCAAGACAAACACAGCGCAAACCTGAAGACACATATACGAAGTTTCAACAAGAAGAAAGGGATTTGCACATCCAACCAATTTACGACCAAAATGCAATCTGCAGTAACTAATGGATACATATAATAATAGCACATTGGCAATAACAATCACACGTAATCAAACACAAAACATCTAGTTTCAAGATACAAAAATACAGCACCACACTATATACCGTAACTGTGCTCACATGCAAGTAATAAATAAAACATGCCGCAGAACAGAAACATGTTAAAATAATAGCAATTCGTACTGCACCTCCACGCCTACGTTCTAAAACCTACAAAAAACACCAGCACCCATAGAGAGTCGTCACTACAAAGGAAGTGCCACCCTCACCCTCAACCTCACCACCGCCATAAGCAAGATCACAGTTTAACTGCCAACCGGGCTGCAGCTGCACCTATAACACTAGAGGAAATTAGACTCTGGAGGCTGCACAAAAATAACGATGCTCACAGATACAAGCTCTGATAAAAAACAATATTTTAAGCAATTTCCAATTACTAAACAAGAGAGATGATAAATATTGCCAATGAGCAAGAAAAGTCCCCTGTGGAGATGTATGGCCCTTATTTCGAGTGTGGTCGGTGGCCCACTGTATGTCGGAGTGGCCACACTGGTGGATTACTGCCCACCGTAATTAGATGTCTCCACTACCTTGGCAGAGACCCCTGTGCCTTGAAAGAAGTTGATGCCACACCGACTCCTCTGAAGGCACTAAGGGGCATATTTACAAGCCCCTATCGCCACTACAAAGTCACTTTTAGTGACGCTGTGGTGGCGATGGGGGCTTCACCTTATTTACATGGCAGCGTTAAGCAACTAAAAGTGGCTTAGCGCTGCCTTGTAAATAAGGCACCCTTTCACGCTGTACTTAGTGTGAAAGGAGAGGGCAATGGGTGTTGCGTGGGCGTACCACCGCAACACCCATTGATTTTGACGCGGCCCCCTATTTACAAGGGTGGTGTAAATAGGAGGCAGTGCCAAAATTAAGACCAGGGAAAACCTGGTCTTAAACAGACGAAATGAGGAGAAATGCTGTATTTCTCCTCGTTTTTGCTGTTTCTATGTCTGCTGCTTTGGACAGCACACATGGAAACAGCAAGGCACCAACGATTGTTTATGTGCAGGAATGACATTTTTGTAAATTCTATGTGTTCTGCATTAAGCAGCAGACATAAAAGTTACAAAACGCCATTTAAATCTTCCCCTCAACGCAGACACCCTTGCACTATGGTGCAAGGGTACCTGTGCTGACGCTAGACAGCTACATTTAGCACCAGTGAAGGGGGAAATGCAGGGCTGCACCATATTCTTGTGAGTCATCTTGGCTTAACGACATGCTTCAACACTTTGTTGTAAATATGTCCCTAAATCTTTGCTGAACAGCCACCATGTTTCATGTGGCTGCTCAGCAAACGTTTGTAAAATAAGATACTGACACCCTGAGAGATTTCTCTTGGGGTGTGCGGGGTAGTCATCTTTCTTTATTTCTTTTCAGGACTTCCAGGCTTTCCCTGGTGGTTCCTAACAGGATAAATGTACACCAGACCGTCCCCTCCAATTAGGGTGGACTATGTGATGGACTTTCACTGATGGCCCCATGTTCATCGATGAACCCGCTAATATCTGAACGGTATAAAAAAAAGTTCTCTAGATGAAATGGCAGCATTCTTAATTTTCTCTGTGTAGTATTACTTTTTTCCTCTATGATAAGTTGTTTATACTCATCAATAGAACTTCTCTATTTAGCTTTATCATCTTCCCTGCAGCTGGATCTCCAGATTATTTAATGTCTGCGGCATTTCTGCTTCATTTCTCTTAACTTATGAGTAAACCAAGGCGCAGATGGGCTGTTCCTAAATGTTTTTATTTTTTGTCAGGGACCACAATAGAGACTGCATCAAGTAGCCACTTATCATACACTCCCGCTGCATCATTGACATTGCCTGGGAGCGATGGCCTTGAGACCTTGAGGGGCTCTTCCAAGTCTTCAAGATTCAACATGTTCCATGCATGAAATTGGTTTAGCTTCCCAGCCGGATTTGCTAAGGGCTTTTTTACTGTTAAGTCTAATATAAAGAGAATTGCTCTGTGATCAGACCAGGCTAATGGAAGTACAGCTTCCAACTTCAAAATAGAGTAGTTGGAAAAAATTTGACTATAATATGGCCAGTGTTGTGTGTGGCAGAGTTCACTAGCTGGTTCATATTAAAACATTTAAAGGTTTCTAATAACAGTGCTGATGCTTTATTATTTGGCCTCTTCTAAATGTTGAAGTCACCTTAAACTGTGAAATTCAAGCAATTTATATTAGACCTTATAAGAGTTCCTAATGCATTTTTTTTTAAAACGAGCTTTGGGACCAGGTGGTCTGTAAATTAGCAGTCCATGAAAGGTTCCTTGGTCATTTATATTGCTTGTATCCTCACTATCTTTAAGTTTTCAAGGTTCACAAGTAACTTTAAATGATTTAAGATAGATTACTGCGATACCGCCTCCTCAGTTGCCGAATTGATCGAGCCTGTTAACTTCACAGTGAGTGCAGCAACAAAGTCTGGAGCAGAGGTTTCCTCAGGCCAGGTGTATGCTAAGAATACTATTTGGGGGGTGTGGGATTCTAGAAATTCATAAAACTCATACTTGTGTTTTATTAATGAGAGAGGGTTTATTTAATAGCAATTGACTGAGCTTGTAGAAGCGTGAGGGCTATACAGTGGGTTGTCAGTGAGTCTTGGTTTCTCCTCTGTGCAGGTAAATTTCGATTTTTTACATGAAAAGCGTGCTACAGCAGTACCTAAATGAAAAGGAGCACCAACAGCATTCTTACGTAGATGGTTTACTAGCATCAAGGGCTCTCTAGAATACCAGATTGGGGGAAAACCAGCAGGGATCCCGGCGCAAGGTAAAATCCGGGGGTCGACAGGCACAGACATGCTTGCCTTTGACGCACCTACTGCACACCATTGGCACAGTCGCACTAGCATGTGCTTAAATTGTCTCCTTCATTAGGATACTAATGCGCTATCTTTCAAAATGATACTCGCTCTAACAGGTGTGTCAGCCAAAAGTCTTCTGAATCCTTAATGTGCAGTACCCCGTTCACACAGTTAAAACTTTTCAAAATATCAGCAGGCTTTTAAGTTGTGCAATAACAGGTATCAGGACGTGGTACCCGCTGCACAGTATTGCTAGCATTTGCTTAAGTAGTCTCCTTTGTTAAGAAGACTAGTGCTAACTTTCAAAATGGCGCTTGCTCTAACAGGTGAGTAAGCAGAAGTCCCCCAAATCCTAAATGTGCAAAAAGCAAGTATTGTCCCCATTCACACAGGTAAAACACAGTTAAACATTTTGAAAATATTAGCAGCCTTTAAGTTGTGCAATAAGAGGTATCAGGATGTGGTGCCCAATGTGCGGTTGTGCTAGCATGTGCTTAACTAGTCTCCTTCCTTAGGAAGACTAGTGCGCTAACTTTCAAAATGGCACTCACTCTAACGGGCGAGTCAGCCAAAAGTCTCCTGAATCCTCAATGTGCAAATAGCAAGTATTGTCCCCGTTCTCACAGTTAAAACATTCAAAATATCAGCAGGCTTTAAGGGGTGCTATAAGAGGCATCAGGACGGTGTGCCTGAAGTGCGGTCATGCTAGCATGTGCTTAAGTAGTCTCCTTCATCAGGAAGACTAGTGCGCTAACTTTAAAAATGTCGCCCCAGCCAAAAATCCTCCGAATCCTAAAGGAATTAAGGACTTTGTAGAGTTCTTTGGTGGAATTGCCAGCCTGGTGTAGCCGAGAGGCAATATGAGCTTTTAGTGCCTTTTTAATATTCCTATGGTAGAGTGCAAGAGCTGTTTTATAGATTATTTTCTCTTTCTCTAATTGTGTTTTTCGCCATGTTTTCCCCAATTTTTTCGCAGTTATATTTTTCTTTTCGGAGTTTGGGGTTGTACCATACTGCATGTATCCTATGGGAATTTGTATCCTGTTGTTTTAAAGGCGCCAGTGAGTCTTTGACTAATTCTACGGCCGCATGGAATTTCCTGAGCCTGGTCTCGATATCAACTGGTTCAAAATGTGTCAGGGGTATAAAGCCTTTCCCAAAGGAGTCCGGTGTAATCTTGTGCCCTTGTCTTTTAAAATTACGAATGGGAGTGGAGGGAAGGTCAGTAGGTGAGATGCCATTTATCTGGAAATTAAGCAAGGAGTGATCCGACCAGGTCACTGGGCAGGGTTGTTATACAAATATACGTGGCGAGTTGGAGAAGAAAATGTCCAGTGTGTGATCGGCAGAATGTGTTTGATCAGCAATGATCATTACTAATCCTAAGGCGGCCATATCGGCTAGAAAGTTAGCAGACTCATTGTGTTCACTATTTTCTGCTTGAATGTTAAAATTCCCTAGCACCAAGAATTGCTATACAATCGGTAAACAACGGCACCCTTCCAGCAATCCTGGGGGGTGAGTTCAATTTTAAAAATACAGATTTTCCGAGGAGCCACGGGCGTGACCGAGATGGCCGCATGAGGGCTCGGCTCCGATCACCCCGATCCTCCTCTTTATCATCCTGTAATTGATCCTGCGACCTGGGCCTACCGCCCGACGGGGGAACTGCCGCGATGCCCCCTGGTGCAATTTGGGGCCAAAACGGGCATAGGGACCCCCGGAATCGCCGCCTGACAACTTGCGACCTGCTCGCCTCCCGAGCCGGGGGCTGGAGTGCGGAGTCCGCCCGGATGCGAGAGCAACAACATCGGGGCCGGAAAACCGGAAGTCACCGGCCCGGCCCCGTAATTGATTTGGCACAACTGGCATTGTTTTGAGTTGGCCGGGACGTGCTGCGGCTCCCCGGGGTGCGGAGTACCTGCCGTGCTTGGCGTCTGGAGGTGGGGGGCGAGGTGCCGGCCCGGACGCGGTGCAGGCCCGACGCTCGGTCCCGCATGTTGGCTGGAGGTGTAGGGACCCCGGGAGAGGAGCTGGGTCCACTGCAGCTGCCATCTACATTCTTCTGTGAGGTGAGCCAGCCCGGGGGTGCCCCCCCCACCGCTTACTTGTTGCAGCACCTGAGACTCTGTGTTGCTGGGTGCGAGTGCGGCGCCAGTGCCATAACAGGACTGCTTGTGTCGGCTGGGTGAGACATGGGGCGGCGGCGGTTCACGGGGGAGCCACCCTGGTGCGCCTGTACATGCTGCAGGAGAGCTGCATGGATGCCCCGCTCACGGAGCCCTGATGCACGCACGCCGATCTAACGTGCAGGAGTGTGGCGCCTCATCGTTTTGGCAGGGTGTTATTCCCCTTTGACTTTGGAGTGGCAGGTGGGCTTCGCTACAGGGCAGTGCCACCTGCATGCTGTGGGTGTACTGTGAGGCCTGAATAGATTGGCACCGGGTGTTCGCTGAGCTCTCCCTTCTGAATTGTGTCGGAATTGCCGGCAATGTCAGTGAATGCCCCACAGTGCGAAGAAGGGACTACCTAAGTGTGAGGGGAGACGTAGAGTGGGAGCTGGTGTGCCTGGTGGAAGGAGAGGTGCCCTGCCTTGCCAATTCTATTGCAGAGAGGAGTGGGGGCCGGCTACTCGTTCTGAGAGGAGGCGTCGCATCGGTGACATCGGATTCCCTTGTACTGGGGGGGACCCCGCGGTCTACAGTGGGGAAGTGAATAGAGGTGACCGCCCAGATGGCATCCAAGCCAGAGACTGACAGAGCCCCACCCAGGACCTCGAAAGGCTCAAAGCATATTCAATCCAATAAGCTTGACCGGTAAACGATGCCTAAAGGATCTCTGGTGGAATTGAGAAAGACCCAATCGGCCGGAGGAGATTTGCATGGTGACCCAGCAGAACCAACACTAAGAGACGTCATGGCAGCGATAAATAGGGTCCAAACTTCCATGGTGGAGAAAATGGCATCACTGGACAATAAACTGGATACGGTCAAGTTGGAGGTTAACCTGCTACGGGCAGACCTTAATAAGGCAAGCGAGAAAGTTAAATCTCTTGACATCAAGACCTCTAGTTTGGTCGACAATATGGTGTTGCTGCAGCAAGAGGTACGTGATCTTAAGACCTCTCGTGATGTCACAGACCGGAAACTTGATGATTACGAGGGGAGAGTCAGGTGTAATAATAAACGCATCCTTGGCGTGCCCGAGAAATCGGAAGGCCCGGCACCGGATTTGTTTGTCGAAGACATTGTCCTTAACCATCTCAAGCCGAAGGGCCTCAGCAACCTTTTCACGATTGAACGAGCTCACAGGGTGCCGGGCGGTAGACACAGACCAGGGGCACCCCTCGTCTGATGATCACTAGAGTGCTGAACTTTCGGGGCAGAGACGCGATCCTGCAGGCGGCACGAACTGGAAACCCCTTGAGGTACAAGAACGCCACGCTTTCCTTCTTCCCGGACTCCACTCAAATGGTGCAGAAGCAACTGCAAAGTTTTCTCCCAGTGAAGAAAAAACTCAGGGAGAAGGGCTTTAGATATTCCATGATGTTTCCGGCTCGGCTCCGGGTGGAAATGGAGAGGAAGACTTGGTTTTTTGACAACCCGGAAGTGGCATCGGACTGGGTGGACAGTAAGACCCCGACGAGACCGGAGGAGTGCGATCGCGGTGGAGCAGAACAACGGCTGGAACAAGAATGATGGGGCTGTGAGAACTGCTGCACAGATGAAGGGAGTGGGGTGGTTGGGTGGCACCGCAACTCACTATTGATTAGGCATGTTGTGCAGCAGGACTGTTGAGAAGGAACCTGGGTCATAGGTTATTATCCTGGGGTGGGGGGAGGGAGGGCCGGGCTCGGACTCCCCCTCGTTACTACTTTTAGTTAGCTTAGTAAGTTGGGTGTTGGGCGACAGGCACACTGCGAGTTGGGGAGGGGCGCTTGCCTTATGCAGGGGTGCAGGGTGGGGGGCAAGAGGGTGTTTTTTCTTCAGGGATTCTACGGTATGACAGAGATATGTTTGATTTTGTATTTGTCTTTTTCAATTTCATACCAGGGGACAGGGTTCTTTTTGTGTTTGGTTTCTTTTTGCATCAGGTGAAAATACCGCAGCTGGACACTAGAGGTGTGGGTTGAATGTCCCAGACTAGTCAGGGATCGGGGATAAGGGTGCTGAGCTGGAATGTAAATGGCATGGGTGATAAAATTAAGAGAGGGATGGTGAACCAGTTGGTTAGAAGGCACTCCCCAGAAGTCGTTTTACTGCAGGAGACACATCTTATTGGTAATCGATGCATGGCCCTCCACAAAGGGGGATATAAATTGGTGGAACATGCTGGATTCACATCGGGGTCCAGGGGTGTCGGTATTTTGTAAAAAATTCCTTTCTATTGACAATTCAGGCCACATGGTCGGATCAGAGAGGCAGATATGTTGGTGTCTCGGGGCAATTGGGGGGGAAGACAGTTACCTTTCTGTCCATATATATATACCACCTGGCCTTCAGTCAGACACTTTTAGAGACCTAAGTGCTGTTTTTCTGACATTGCCCTTGGGCCTCCTGGTGCGGGGGGGGGGGGTGATTTCAATGCAGTACTTGATGGGGAAATAGACAGATTTCCGTCGCGAACGCACAAGTCATCGCAGAGGTGGCTCCCAGGACTTCCTTGAAACTTTGGGATTAGTTGATAGCTGGCGGGTACGTAACCCGACGCAGAAGCATTTCACGCACGTGTCCGGTGCACATAATAGTATGTCCAGGTCAGATTATATATTAATACCGGCGGCGATGGCCGCCACAGTTAGAGAGGCTCGATACCTTGGCAGGGGCATCTCGGATCATTCCCCAATGTGGTTACTAGTTGAGCTTGGGCAACCTGCGGTTGGCAGGATAGCTCTGATTAGTGCATGGCATTTGAAGGATCCAGCCATTAAAAAGGAGGTGCTCCGGGTTTTGGAGCGTTACTTTCTGGAGAATGTCGGCACGGTCGCATCTGTGCAGTCATTGTGGGAGGCATATAAAGTTGTGTTGAGGGGTTAGGTCCTCTCCTTGGTGGCGGGCAAGAAGAGGAAAAGCCAGGCAGAGATAGTTGAGATGGAGGCCGATGTGATACGTTTAGAGGCACGGGCGGCTGAGGCGGCCGCTCAGGGGGACCGGCATCTACTGCAGTTAAAACAAGATGAGTACAAACGTCTTGCCAGGGAGAGAGCAACTGTTCAGAACAATGCTATACAGACCCGCATATATGAACACGGGGACAAGGCTGGTAAGTTGATTGCCTAGCTGGAGCGTGGGGAATGGGCGTCTAGGTTAGTGCCGAAGCTAGAGGGGTCAGGACCCGATAGAATCACGGATCCGCAGGCAGTGGCAGATGAATTTTCGGAATATTTCAAAGAGGTGTACACTACGGTTGGCAGCTTTACGGAGGCGGACAATAGCGAAATGATCAAGGATGTTTTTATGACGAGCTTATCTGAAAACGGCAGGGAATATTTAGATTCCCCTTTCACGGACGATGAAGTCGCGCAGGCGATCAGAAGTATAAAATCCAGGAAGGCAACGGGCCCAAATGGGATATCGATAGAGTTATACAAATTGAATGCTCATAAAATCGCTCCGTATATCCGGGCTATGTTCCTGGAGAGTAAGGAAACCGGACAGCTTCCGTACGATTAACGAGTGGCAAATATTGTAGTCATTCACAAGGCAGGCAAGCCTAGGACGTCGCCTTCTTTGTATAGGCCCATCTCACTGCTTAATGCCGAGCCCAAGATTTCAGCGAAGTTGCTTGCCACCAGATTGGTCAAGGTTGTCACAGCCTTGATACACCCCGATCAATCCGGCTTTATGTCACGTCGAAACAAGGCCCTGAACCTGCGGAGGCTACACGGGATCCTGGGTGGCTCCCAGAAGATACTGGAGCCGGCGGTACTGGTGTCCTTGGATGCCACTATGGCGTTTGACAGGGTCGAATGGGCCTATTTGTTTGCAGTTCTGGCCAAGTTGGGCTTTGGTCCAGAGTTTATCGGGTGGGTTCGATTGTTATATGCTACCCCTTTGGCGAGAGTGGTTGTAAATAATTGTAAATCGGCCGACTTTGTACTCAGGAGAGGCACGAGACAGGGGTGCCCGCTATCTCCACTTCTTTTTGCTCTTGCACTGGAGCCTCTGGCGGCGTGGGTTAGATGGGATCGGACTACATGTGGCTTGCGATGGACACCGGAATGGGAGGATAACATTTTGCTTTACGCGGATGATATTCTGTTGTACCTCACCAACCCTAGGGCGTCCTTGATTAATTTTTTGGATGTCCTGGCCATATTTGGCAGATATTCCGGGTTTGCCATAAATTAGTCCAAGACGGTGTTATTCTTTCTTTCGGGAAAGCCGCCTGAGGTTCCGCAGGCATGCCCTATAAAGATTGAGCCGGCGGGATTCAAATATCTAGGGATATATATAACTCTGGACCTGAAGCTGAGATACGCTTACAATCTGGGATCCCCCTTGAGTCGGTTTATAAACGATGTGGAGCATTGGAAGGCTCTTCCGTTATCATTGCTAGGGAGGGCGGTGCTCTTTAAGATGATGGCTTTACCTCGATTTTTATACGCACTCCAGGCTACCATGGACCCAGTGCCGGCATCCTATTTTAAAGAGATTGAGACACTTCAGCGGCAGCTCCTCCTGGATGGTAGACCCCGTATAACCTTTGTCAAATTAACCCTTCCGTGGTACGATTGGGGCATTGGACTCCCGGATTTGAGGAAGTATTATTGGGCCTCACACCTTGCGCCAGTGAATCATATGGTTTATGGCCCCCCTGGGGACCCAGGCTACACTATTGACCGTGGGCAGGCACTGGGGGGAGATATAATCAGGGCTTTGCATGCTAGACCCGGGCGGTTCTCACTGGCGGGTCCGACAGCCCATGCCGTGCATGTTTGGCACACTGCTACCAGAAGCTTGGGATGGGAGGGAAGGTTGACGTTGGCCACCCCCCTGTTCTGCTCTGAGAAGCTCGGGAGCTTGTGGAAATCTAAAGGATTTGACAAATGGGACCTCATCGGGATTAGACATATTAAGGAATGTGTGGGGTGGAGGCCAAATGCATACATTCGACTCTCTTAAACAGCAATACAGTTTATATGATACAGAACATTTTCGGGATCAACAGATTAGACATGCCCTTCTCGCCCATGTGCCCGGGGATGCCACGCTTCCGGAGGCCTCTCCGCTCGAGGATCGAGTGCTGGATAGTCACATCCCAGAAAAGACTATCTCCCTAATATATAAAAAGCTAGTAAATAATATGGAAGCCCCGTTGGGACGTTTCAGAGCATTGTGGGGGGCAGATGGACAGAATTAGACGACAAAGACTGGGTAGAGGCGGTTTCTTCCCCGAAAGTGGTTGCAGTTCACATGAGGCTCAGATTGGTGCATCCTAAGATCTTACACAGGTCGTATATCAAAGGGCCTCGGTTAATGCATATGGGACGAGCGGTGAGTGGAGAGTGTAGGAGAGGTTGTGGAGAAGTGGGTACTTTTATGCATTTTCTTTGGCACTGTGTGGAAATACAAGACAACTGGGCAAAGGTACATGACGAGATGAAAGAAGTATTGGGGGAGGAGATACAACCGGAAGCCCGGAGATATATATTAAATGTGTGGGAAGCCACGAATTTGAATGACACTAGTTCATTTTGAAGAAAGTCCTGGACCTTCACGGCCCTTTTTGGACTGAGACATGTCGACACCAGGGTCTTAGGACCATAACAATCCAAAAAAACACCCAACTTTTTTAGAGTTTTATTGACCCAGCCAGACCCAAGAATAAAGGGAAATCAGGGGTCTGGCTGGTCTTTTAATCTTTAAGCCCCCTTCCTTCATCTATTCCAAGAGCTACCCAACACTGTGGTTGAGCCCAGCCCGACTTTTAGGGGTCGGGATGACCCGATGATGAAGCATGACACCACTAGGGTGTGTGAGGGTAATTAAAATGAAATAGTGTTTTTTCCTCCCAGACACACGGACATGACTAGCATGGCCCTCATGCCTTGAGTGGGTCATTGCATAATCTTTTCTACCACTTATGGTGTAGTCTTCCTCAACATTGCAGATGACACACCACCAGACATCCTGTCCTAGCACAGTGCTATTGGAGTATTTTTTTGTGAAGTATAATTCCCAGGGAGGACATACTCCGGTTATTCCCCTCTCTAACCCCTTGACCACTGGAAGTTGTACCGGTGGCCTTTTGTGTTTACAAAACGGAATTATGCTCAGTTGTGGGGAGCCAGCCAGCCGCCCCGAGTTTCAAATGGACGGAGGATTTGGACTGGTGTATGTTCAGGGAAAAGGCAGTATATGTGGCCAGGGGTTCCCCGGAGAGGTGGGGAAAGATCTGGGGGGCATGGAATAGTTATCGGGATGAGATATGTGCCCCCACGGTGCGACGAGTGGAAGCAGAAACGTATGAATCCCCGTGATCCATATTTTCATATATTGTATTATGTGATCCTGTATGAACGACAATTCGACCCGCACAAAGATGATGACTGATATTTCACCTGATGCTATTGTTTCTTTTTGTTTATTCTTTAATAAAAAGATCTGTTAAAAAAAATACAGATTTCTATGTCATTGTCTGAGGTGGAGTCAATGATACACACTTTCAGTGTTTCTTTACATACACTTTACATACACTTCTTTACAGGCACTTTAGTCTCTCTGTCTACTCTGAGTATACAGTAATTGTCGGGAAGGACTAAAGTGATGGCTGGAGTGGAAGAGGGTTTAAGCCAAGTTTAAGCCAAGTCTCCGTAAAGAACTGTATCCCTGAATTCTAACTTCTTTTTCAGTATAACAGCATTGACGAGCACCAAAGCAACCAGGAAATATCTCGACAACGGAGAAGCAGAGAATGCTTGCTAGAATGCAAAAATGGCAAAAAGATGACGGCCTAATGGTCAACAGCAAAGAGATACTGCATTTGTAAAACACCAAATTGTATACCAACATGCAGGGAAAATAACTGAGCAAAATGATGACTGAACCTCAACTGTAGAAAACCAGGAAAGCGGCCTTTCTTGTCGCAGCTTAGTGATTCAGCATGTAGATTGTGACTGCTACTTTATTTGCCGGGTTGGTGTTTTTGCACCACTGTACTTCTGCTTGATGCCTCCATTGGCTGATTGGTGCTTTCTAACTTGTTCTGTTCCTTTTGATATTCTTCACTGATATTAAAATTCAAGGCATCGTCAGAGACCACAACAGTAGCCTGTGTTCTTGTCACAGCGAGCTTGGCATGTGAGTGGCTAGGAAGACGAGAGGACGAAGGCACTACACTTTTTAATGCCGAGCTAATGCGAGGCACTTTCACACTTACTATCAAGTCAGTAATGCACTTCATGAAATGTGCGGCGCCATTTGTAACACTTCCAACTGACTATTCTACAGAGAAGAACGTGATGTTGCTGCTGCTCCTCTGTGCACCCCAGGACATCTACAAATGGATTTACCATGATTTGACAGAACTGAATATTATGCAGTGATGCTTTGAGTCTTTTATGTAGCTCCAGGAGAGATCAAAGCATCCAGAATTTATAAGTATGTTCCATCCACACTTTTCACTCATTTTAAATTCTGATCATTTCATAGGAACATCAAACAGTGCATTTTGCTTCCCAACTTATAAATGAGGCAGAGTGTGTTGAAAATCAGTCTCGTGCGATTTAAAATTAAAACTTGTCAATGCCCGTTCATAAGCGACAAAGCTTCCAACTGACGTAGTAGGCAACGGCTATTTAGAGTAAGATGCAAATTTGTGACAATGGTGCATGCGCACATTGCACCATATCATCCTTTATGCCACAAGGATGGCTGTAGATGAGAAATGACTATGTCACTACACTGATTTCAAGGCACGTCTCTTCATAATGTGTGAAGTAGCGAGGCTGAGTGACCTTTACGGGCATATTTGCAACAAAAGTGGCCGAGCGCAGATTAGCTCCAAAATAGTTAATGCCGCGCTCCTTCACTTTGGAAACACACAATATGTAAATGTAAATGTAGTATACTTGTAAAGCGCACAGCTGCCCCAGCAACGGGGCGTCCCGGCGCTGTATAACTCTGGGGAACCCATCCTGGCTTTCCCTGTGGGATGGTCCCTTGCTGGGAGTCCCCAAGGTGGAGCCAGGCATCCCCGGAATTGGTGGGGCCGTTGTGGAGATTAGGCAAGCTAATGCCCAGAGTTGCCGAGTGGAACCCCTGATTAGAGTAAGCACCGAAGCGAGAATTATCGAGTCCGCTGACCAAGGTCCACGACCCAGCCGCGTCGGGAATTGAACCCTGGTCCCAGGCTGACTTCTGCTCTCAGGCCTGCCGCCTCTAACCAGTGAGCCACACCACTCCACAATATTACAGTGCGCCTGCGCTGGTGCTAAATTAGGCTGCCTAGCGCCAACGCATGCACACTGGCAACATAGTGCAAAGGGTGCCTGCATTGAGGGAATGATTGTTTATGTGCAAGAATGGGTCCCTCCCTGCACATAAACAATCCAGAATGGCGATTTGAAACTCCTATGTGTGCTGCACTGTGCAGCACACATAGAAGTTGCAAATCGTAATTTTTTAAATGATTGTTTATGTCATTCATGGCTTTTTGCTGTTTCTATATGTGCTGCAGAAACAGTAAACACAAGGAGAAATTAAACATTTCTCCTTGTTTCGCCATGTTAAGACAAGGTTCTCACTGGTCTTAATTTTGGCGCTGCCCCATATTTACGCAACCCTAGTAAATATGGGGCAGCGCCACAATCAATGAGTGTTGCGGCGGAATGCCCACCGCAACACCCATTGCCCAACCCTTTCACGTTAAGTATAGCTTACCTGCGCACCTTTCCCTCAGGAGGGTCGGGACTGCTGCCTTCCCCTCATTGGCTGACCTTAGCTGAGCCAATGAGGTCAGTCAATGAGTAGAGGCAGCAGTCCCTACTCGTCACAGAGTGGGATGGGGTCAGTGAGAGTTGCTGACCCCACGTCACTCTGTGACAAGGTGTCAGTAATTGACACTGGTTCCTGCGCACTTCAGGGCTTAGAACTGAAGTGTCCAGGTCTGAGTCAATCATTGACGCTTCCTCTCGTCCCAAGGGGGAGGGCCTTGATGTGCTTTTCCCGGATAAAGATGTCACTCCCACAGGAGATTTAACATCCTCAGCCCAGCAAAGTTCAGCTCAGGCAGCCAGGAGCCTGCACATTTAGCTAATGTCGAGCTCACAGCTGCCTGACCTGAAAATAAACATAGTCTGACGCTCTTCTTTTTGGGCAAAGGGTGAGGGGGCATGGCCCCTTTGCCCATTAGGACAGCCCATTGCTAAACGGGAGGTCTGCTATATGACCTTGGAGCCCACTTCTTTGTCCTGGGTACAAGAGGGAGAGCATGTCCAGTTTTCAGGGCTCTTCTCAGGTCATAGACAGCAGGTCCAATATTCTTCTGTTCTTCAACAGATCCAAAAGTAGTCTGATGTAAAGTACTAATATTTAAAAGGACGGTGTACATCTGTCAAAAAGAGTTATTTTTAACAGGTCGAATTTGCAGTTAAAACCCGCATCACTGTACTACACGGGGCAGACCTGCAGTCATGTATGCTCTGTCATTGTAGTGGGTGGCACAATGTGTGCTGTAGTCCACAAATGACATTTAAATCGCAACCTCTGGTTACACTTTAGATACCATGTACCTGGGACTTATAGGTAGCTTAAAAATGCCAATTAGGGGAATGCCAATTTCATCAGGTTGAAAAGGGGAGACAGGCACTTTACTAACAGTTAGCAACAGTATGGTGCAGTGTGCTACAACCAGCAACAGTAATCAAAGCAAAACACTAGGGTGCCCCATACAAAAGATTGCCATTTCCATAATTTTTGTTAGAAGGAATTGAATGCCAGCAGACCTAAAACTGTACATTGGCTGCAAATTGAGGTAAGAATTAGATTCATAATCTGCTGCCTAGCACACAAAGTCACCCATCAGATTAAACCTTCATATTATACAATCGCTTGTGGACAAAGAGAGCTATGAACTTATATACTTGGAAGTTCCAAAATGTATACCTTCTAGAGTTCCAAATTAATCATTCATGGGAGCACAACGCTCTTGCTGTAAACCTAAGAGATCAATCCGAAAGGGAATACAAACCTTATGGCCTCCAGCTGAATTAAGAATGTCCTTGCAGACATCTCTGATCTAACATTTCTTGACATTTTGTGGGTTCTTGCCCAATGTTCATTGTTAGGATTTACTGTTCTATGAAACGAGCTCTAATTCCATCATGGTACAAGAGGGCTATATAAAACCGTAAAACAAGTGAAATAAATAATCCATAACAAATGCCTTGTAGGAAAGTCAAACTAATACGTGACCATGGGGCAGGGGTCCATGGCATCTGATGGCTACTACCACGGACTTTTCCTACAGGTCCATAATCGACTTCCACATTTCCATGATAATTCAGCGAGAGGAGAATAATGTTGGAGTAAAACTAGAAGATCACTGGTTTAGCAGCCTATAAAGCCACCGATTAACTCCTGGCTCTTTCCTCTTCACTAACTTTGTCATATTTTACATTTGCAGGTTGCTTAAGTTATAGGCAATATGTTACTCTTAAACTTAATTGTCTCCACTCCCTTATTACACACCAGGTGTAGCGATGGCAAGAGGTTCTACATGGAGCAAAGAGGGTAGGGATCGATTGAGGAATTGGGCCCCGGTGCCCATCATCCAGAGGCGTACCAACACCAGATACTCCACTACCATATACTCACCTGGACCCATAAACACACACAATAGTAGAGTAAACCGCTGGAGTCAAATGTTATAATTTTTTCCACAGTTTTCAATATTAGTTATTTAATACTCCTAATTAACCTTTTACTGATCACAATGTTGTTTCCTCTAGTCGTTGGATCATTAGTTGAACTAGTTGATGGTGAAAATGACCTAAACTAACTTGTTCTTTATTCAAAGTAAATAACCACAGACTCTGAAAAGTTTTACATCTTTATCTCAATTTCAAGCGTATGTGAACCATCTCAAATACATAGTTCAGTCACCATCGTTCTTAGGAGAGAAATTTCAATTAATTATTCATCAAACACATACTTTGGACTCATGCAATGATCAATGCTCAGAAAGGGAGAGGACAGAGAGAAAAGAACATCTGCAAATAGTATGAAAATATAATTACCAAGAATGGTGTGAAAATCAACCCTCAGGGCAAAGGGCTGATAAGGGTCCCCTGTGATAGATCATGCGACAAAGACTTCAGGACAGGAATCAGGACAGGATAGTTGACCTCTCTAGAACACCGACGATTGCGAGGAACCGCTCTCTGACAGTCTCTTCCTCCTCAAGATTTTTCTGCGATCTTCTTATCTAACCCAATTAAAATAGGATAGAAGGTTCTGCACTCGGATCTTCATCAGCATCTCACAGCATCTCTCCCAGCATCAGCATCTCCCGCAGCAGCAGCATCCCAAATCGTTCTCTCTCTAACTAACTAACTAAGGCTATCTCAAATATACCTTTTGTTCTTCATGTACCACCCACTAATGTTTCAATATCGTAAAAATACGAAATCTAATTGGTCAGGCAAGGGGGAAGATCATCACACCATGCTTTCATGTCATCTAAATCAGTTCAACCATTGTTCACAAACATATCCCCTTAATTTTTATTCATAATTTTTATTTCACACCCGCTTTCACATTTATGGGCAACAAAATTGTATACAAGTCCACATCATTGAACTTTTCACTGACCGTTCCCAGGGTAGGACACTTTGCGACCTTGGCTTCCATTCAACATCCAAGTCATCATTCCGGGTTAGCTTCCAGTGCACATGCGCAGCCGTCACATACCTCAGTTTAGTTCAGTTATACATGAGAGGCCCAAATATGCACTAGTGATAAAGTCAGAAAGACAAATGTTACTTTAATAAATAAATGATTTCACTGTATACCACCCATCTCTACTCTATCCCAATTTATTTATTAGACTTATCCCCTGTTAGCTTTAGTAAAAACCACTTGATATAGTTCAAACAAGCAGATGCCATGCACGCGAGTCTTCAAGACTCCATTTTAGTGTCTTATGCTCATGAGCAAGAATTTCCCTCCAAGGGATAGCTCGTCATACTGCGTAGATGCAGTTGACGCATGCGCAGTAAACATTTCCAGTTAAAAGCGGTTTCAGTTCTTTGTTCATGTTATTATAGTTAGTAAACACATAAGCAAGCTTCACTAACCCGAGTAGTCGTGTGGTGCGCATTAGTTTTACACAAAACAAGTTTAATAACTTGTTAGTTAGTTAAAGGAGCAGATTGCTTCCAAGCAAGTCTCTTTTCTATGAGTCCTTGCTCCATCATTCCCCTCTCTGATGGCATTTTGAGCCATCGCAAAATTACCCATCCCAACCAGATGCCAACTTTCAGCATTCCTCATTCTCATTCCCCTCTTTTTCGTTCTTGCTTCCATCTTTGTTTTCTAAATCATATTTTTATATATCCTTCCTTTCATTTCCTCCATTTGTATCTCCTCGTATTCCCTCTTTCTTTTCTTTCCTTTCCCATTCACTTCATATCTTCCTCTTCCTTCATTTCTGCAACATTTGCACCAAATCATCATTGCTAAAACTATTATTGTTATACCAATTATTGGAAGAATTATTTGACCTAAAATACTTTTCCCTAGATCAGAAAACCAAGTCACTATCGACGAGATACTCTTTGTTGGTCTTTCCCATACACTGTCAGCCTCCAGTGGTTTCAATTCTTCTTGAAGTTTTGTAATATTCTTAATATACCCTCTAATTTCCTCACTCTTCCTCAGGAATGTAAGTGCAACAATGTTGAACGTTCAACATTCTACAGACTCCACCCTCTTTTGCCAATAAAATATCAAGCGCAAGTCGATTTTGTAAAATCATAGACCTAACTGCAACCATTTCTGTGTTTATCATCAAGAAACCCCCAGCAGAATCAGTCGAGAGACAATCAACTACTGTTGAGAATTTACAAATTCTATGTAAATTCAGAATAACTCCCACTGAAGGTATTAATGCACCAAATATATCACCTATTATTTCTGAACAACTTGCTCTCTTTCTTCGTGTTAGTTCATTAGTGTTTTCATTGCTTCCAGTGATTCTTTTTACATGATGAATTTTCAGAAATACTATCCTAAAGTAGCAGCTTCCATACTACCGTGCAGGCAACTTATAATACACATTATTCCCACACACATAGTAAACCCCAGGAAATACTGGATCAGTTCCTCCCTTTTAGTCCCCAACCTCCCGAAATTAGGAAGTTATGTTCACATTCCCTGGAACCAATAAATACGTTATTATAATCTGTCTTTAACCTATGGAGGCAGGCTTTCCCTTTCTTCACAAAGTCCAGGGACATCGCAGCATGAGCCTTGCCAGTTGCATAAATTCCCTCTTTCCCAGCCATGGTGGTACATAGGTTTTCTGTTCAGCAGCTTTCTTTTGGAAATCCTGTCTCCTTCCCTCAACTAAATTCAAAACCACTTTCTCTTCTTCACGTAATATACATGTTGAATTATTCTTGTGAGCGTTGACTATATCTTTTGATTTCATTCTTAAGAAAAACTCACCCATGAACTGCATCTTGACTACTAAGTACTGGATTCATATTCTTTCGAATACGAAGCTCTGAAAATACTACATCTAAGTTTGAATAATAATACAGAAGTTTCCTGTCGCATAAAACAGGCTTGCAAGAACACTACATGATATACCATATGTTAAATGTAAATGGTGATATGCAACTCCCTCTGATACTGACGATGGTAATTTCATACAGACATAACAATCACTAATCTCCATTGTATCTACATATTGAAATAACAATTTTGTAAAAACATTTAAAGACGTGTCATTATCTGATACTGTGTGATGAAAATCTGTCTCATCTGCTGCTTCTAATTCTACTCTGTCGCCATTCATTGTAGCTGTCTTTTCACTAGTAACTGTATCTTTCTTTTTATTTGTTAACATTAAATAAGGCACTGTCACTGTTAGAAATAACCATACTGAGATCACTAGTAAAATGCTACATATGCAAGTTCTACAACATCTTTGTGTTAAACTTCGTTTCGGTTGCTCAGTGACTCTATTTCTCACCATTTTAATCTGAGAAGATAATTTCTCCTCATTCTTTCTTCACTTGGAATTCAAGTGGGAGAAAGTGGCTCTATATATACTGGACCAAAATAAGGTACAGTGTGTATAGAGTCCACAAACCCCATAGGTATAAGAGGTTAAAGTCAGGTGTGACCTTACTCTCTAAAGTAGCAGCTTGGTCGAGCAGTAATGCAGTACCAGAGGACAGTGTAAAGCATTTGTTGTACACACTCAGTCAGCAAAAGGTTTCACACACTCAAAGACTGAACTCCAGGCCAATTCTTTTTATATCAAAATATATAGTTGCTTTATTTCTAGAACCAATAGGCATCAACAATATACTGTTCTCAATATGAGATGTCTCAGATGAGTACTTTGCAGAAAGGCAATAAACTTTGTAAACACCATAGGTACAGGGGTTGCAGTAGGCAACACAATTCTACACACAATTTAGCATTGAGCTCAATGTTTTTTTTATATAAACACAGTTGATTACTTTGTAGATTACTTTGGTAGTTCCAGGACTGGATCCTAGATTCAGTCCAGGGGTCTAAGCTGAAAACAATTTAGTAAAAACGTTTTTGTTATTGCAGTGATTTTTCAGGAATATAAAGCTATTTTAAGAGTTCACACTTAAAATCTTTTCATCAGAAATCTGGCAATGTTATCCAATGGGAGTAAATTCAGGTTGCAGGTAAAGTACGATCTTGTTACTTTTGTAATCCAGTACTGGGCTCCTAGGTCCAGCACTGGGGTCTCAGCTTAAAACAGGTAAGTAATTACGTTTCAGTATTTGGTATGATTTTTAGAGAATATTTCAAGTTTTCAAAAGTAGACACTTAGAAGAAATTTCACAGAAAAGCCCACAATGGATTCCTATGGAGAAAATTCAAGTTACTAGTAAACCCGACTAGGATTACTTTTGCGGTTCAGTACTGGGCGACAAGATGCAGTACTGACCTCTCTCCTGATCACAGGTGAGTACTCCGGAATTCGGAATTCGGTTGATTTTTATGTGAATATTTTAGGTTTTCAAAAGTAGGCAATTAGAAGATTTTTCGAGTCAAACCAGACAATGTTATCCAATGGCAGGTAAGTGAGTTACCGGTTGCCAGGTGAGTACTTGGCTGGGGAAGTTAGGGTTCTGGGCATAGACTCAGGGGTCCCCCAGGGTCAGGTAGGCACAGTTGGTTCACACTCAGCGGCAAAGGGGCGGACGGGTGCAGAGGTAGCTAGGCCCAATGTTATCCAATGAGGAGCAGGGGGCCTCCGGTTGGTGGCTGCTGGCTAGCAGGTTACGCGGCTGTGGGAGCTGGGCTCCTGGTCACTTGCTCAGGGCAAATGGGGAAGTAGGATAGGGCACAGTTTGCGCTGCCAGGGGCACTCGGGCGGCTGGGTGCAGGGTGCCTTTGAGCCGTCGGGCGCTCAATGTTATTCAAGGGGAAAGGTAAAAAGGGAACAAAGGCTGCAGACTCGGGGACGGTGATTCTTCAGGTGCTACCACCACTTCGAGAGGTAAGTTTGGATCCTGGAGAAGAGGTAGGTACCCCAAAGGGGGGCACCAGGGGTCGCAGGGTGCCAGGTGCAGGAGTGTCTTTGGGTGTCGGGAAATCTTACCCTTGGCTGGTCGCGGTTGGAGGGGTCCCTGGTCCTGAGGCTGCAGACATCATCTGGTTCATTGAGGAGGGTTTTTGGGCACTGGACTTTGGGTCCCAGTCACCAGGGGGACGTCCTCGTGGTCTTGGATCACTCGGGCACGGGCCGGGCTCTGCGGGTGCAGAGTGGGCAGGTCTTGAGCTTCCTGGCTGGCACCAGGGGTTGGTTGTTGAAGCAGAGGCTCTGCTTATGGGAGTCCCAGTCTTTAAGAGGGTCAAGGCAGGCAGGTCCACCGGGTGTCCCAAGTTTGCTGTCCGGAAGGAGTTGCCGGGATTAAGCAGGAGCAGGTTCCAGGATCGACAGGCTGGTAGGGCTGGGGCCAAGTCAGTGGGTATCATCCTGTTGTTAGCAGCTGCACGGCGGGTCTTCTTCGTCTTGATCTTCTTTCTTCTTTTCTTATTGGGATCTGAGGAAGGAAGGTTCAGGGTGCCCCTAAATACTAAATTTAGGGGTGTTACAGGTAGGGCCAGGGCAGGAACCAATAGGTCCCTGTCCTGGGAATGGGTATACCCCCTAAACTGCTCCTCTCCTGTCGGAGGGGGGCAGGAGCCTAGCTGTGATTGGGCAGGGCTACCCATCTTCAAGATGGCTGGAGCCCGGGGTTGTGCTTCACCTCGCCTCTCACACCTGAGGGGTGGGGTTGGCACAGGTTGGCACACCCCCCTTCCTGACATAGGGTTTCCCGCCAGTCTTCCTGTCAGAGTGGGGGTTAGAACCAATGGGGGCCAGTTGCTGAGTACAATAAATGGTCTGGAGAAGCTCACAGAGGTGGCATGCCTTTGAAGCTTCCCCCTGCCCATCCTGGGGGAGGAGACCTAGCACCTCGCCCAGAATGTGCATTGTTGCAGGCCCAGGAGAGCGGGGGGTCTCCACCCAGGGGTCCAGCAGCATGTCTGCTGTGTGGCAGCCTCTGCAACCACTCAGCCCAGATGTGGATTGTAGGTTAGGTTTTCAGGGGTCATCTCTAAGATGCCCTCTGGTGCATTTTACATTAAATCCCACATTGGCATCAGTGCGGGTTTAATGTGCTGAGAAGTTTGGTACCAAACTTGTCAGGCTTCAGTGTAGCCATTATGATGCTGTGGAGTTCGTAATGACAACCTCCCAGCACCATATACTCCTAATGGCATCACTGCAATTTCAGTGCCCAGGAATGGCCCTGGGTACTGTAGGGGCACAGGGCTCATGCACCTGTGCCCACACCTCTGGCATAGAGAACCAGCTAGAGGGGTAACTGAAGTATGCCAGGGCAGTGGGTTCTGTGGGCATGGCACACAGGGATGTGTGCCATGTCGACTCTTTGTTTAGTTCTGCACTTAGACACTCAGCCTGCAAAGGCAGTGTGTGGGTGTCAGGGTACAGGGCCCCTGAGGGTGGCACAATAAGTGCTGCAGCCCTCAGGGGTCTTCTCTGGTCACCATGCCCTGGGTACCTAGGGTACCGTTTACTAGGGGCTGACAGGTGGCCAGAGATGGCAATTGGGTTTTAGTTTCAACACAGTTTTAGGGAAGGAACACAGGCCCTGGGTACCTGGTTGGCAGGAGCCCAGGGCACACTCAGTCAAAGCACATCAGCAGTTCAGAAAAAAGTGGGGGCATACCAATGCAAAAAATATGGCACTTTCTCACATCAAGTTCTTTTTTTAAGGTGTTCTCAATTTTGTTTCATCAATCTGTGCAGCATCTACTTCTTCTGATTCCTTACTTAAGTCTAAATTCTCAAATTCTTCTAATATTACATAGCTCCACTCCAGGGCCTTGTATTTATTGTTCAAAATTCTTAGTCTTGGGCTTCTTCGTGTGTCTCTCACAGTTGACTGTTTAGACTGAGTTTGACTAGGAACCTCATTCACTTCCTCTGGTCTTTCATTTGTTTTTCTCGGATAGTATCTCAGTCTCTTCACTCCTCCTGGCCAGTTATCACCCCTTCTGACCCTTTTAACTTTAACTGCACTTTCACCCTATCCGTCTTTTTCCAGAGTTCTTTTATTTTCAGTATGTCTTGGCACAAACTGTTCTTGTTCTGAATCACTCTCTACCTGTTCCTGTTCAGGTATTATTATTGTTATTTCATCCTCCTGTTCGGGTCTTATCTCAAATCGATCTTCTTCTTCTGCCCGAACTTGTTCTTCTTCACCTAACTGGTCCTGTTCAGGTCTTACTAAAATTTGCTCTTCTGCTGCCTGAATGTGTTCTTCTTTTCCTGTCTGTCCCTGCTCAGGTCTTTGAGTAGTTCTGTTTGCCTTTGCCTGAGTATATTCTTCTTTCCCTGTCTGGTCCTGCTCAGGGTCTCGAGTAGCTTTGTTCACTTCTTCCTGAGCATGTTCTTCTACACCTATCTGATCCTCACTACTTTCCTGTCTCTCTAATCTGGTTCTTCTTCTAGTCTGAATAACAACTTCAGGTATGTCAACCACTGGTATCTAACCCTCTTGACTTGTGCTCAGTTGTTCCTCATCCATCACTTCTGAATCTATCACTCTAGATTCTTCGACTTCACAACCTTCAGCTGTTTCAACTGGCTTATTCAGTTGCTGTTCTTCTTCAACTCTTTTGGTATGACTCGCTGTTAGAAATGGGGATTTCTGGTTGGCTAAGGCTTGCGCCAAAGCCAGGCAGACACCACCATTCTACGTCAGGGCAAGGAAGTCACCCGCCTAGATAACCCCTGCTCACCCCCTTGGTAGCTTGGCACGAGCAGTCAGGCCTATCTCGGAGGCAATGTGTAAAGCGTTTGCGCGCGCACCCAGCAACAACACCCAAGGCCCACCACAAAGGAAACTCCACACAAGGTTATGTATAAAAATAGCCTTTGTATTATACCAAACACATTAGACAATAAACACACAATTTACACTGTGCCACTGGCACGGGCGGAATTTACAGGGGATTATATACACAGGACAGGGCCACATGGACCACTGTCAGGAATAAGCACTTGGTAGAACTAGCACTTTGTAGAAATAGCACATTTTTTAGGAATAGCACTTAGAACATAGAATAATTGTAGCACCAAATAGCAAATGTAGCACACAACCGTTAACCACTGGTAGAAGGTTAGTACACCCTACGTAATCCTAACCACCTTAGACATATCACACAGGGTACCATGAACTCACTAGTATAAAACCTACCAGGAAAAACTACCTCCTAGGCATAAACATACATTCAGAGGAATAGGCAAAAAGTATTGCATAAATCACAATAGGCAGGTAATCACATTTGCGCCAAAAATCACATAACTGACCCCAGGCCAACCTGGCCTCTCAGGGGCTCACAGGCCCAATGTCCAGAATGTCTGGGCTGGCTGCGCAGGCAGCCAAAGAGGATTGCGCAAGGGCCTAAATGAAGCAACTGCCCACTAAGTGCTGGGCAGCTGTAGGAACTAAGCCTGGCACCAGCGTGCCTCCTGGCTCTCTTCTGGGGCCTAAATAAACAAATAGGGCCAAAACAACGTGCCCCGGGTCACGTGGGAGTCCCGCTCTGGGGACTCGGAAATACAATGTGCCCTCGGAGCCTCGTGGGCTCGAAATCAGCAATGGGCCCGGGAGCCTCCTGGGCTCGAAATAAACAAATGCCCCCAGGTTGGAGCCACGGGGCTCTGCATTGCCAGGAAAAACTACTGCCACCACTGTGGGAGTGGCCCGCTGCCATCTGGGGCGGCTCTACCACTAGAAATGCCCCCGTTATCGTTGGAGCCCGACAGGCTCTAAATAAACAATGCCCCACGTTGGAGCCACAGGGCTCTGTATCGCCCAGGAATGCCCCCAATAGAGCCACGCAAGGCTCTAGGAATAACTGCGCCCCTGGGAGCCTCTTGGGCTCTAAATAACTATACTGTGGGCTGGAGCCTCGTGAGCTCGAAATACAGATGCCCCCACGAGTTGGAGTCCCGCTCGGGGGACTCGTGAATCAGAAGGGGCCTCATTGGGGCAGCCCGCTGACCAGACGGGCCGCTCGACATACCCGGAGAACACTGTGCCTCTCTCCGGCACTATGGACATGCCCGGAGCTCTCCCCCGCCCGTCAACACTCACCGGGCTTTGCTGCGGGGAGGCTCCGACGTCGCGCTGGGGCTGCCTCACTCCTTCCCTCCACACCGGAGCATGGGGTGGGCTCCTGTGGGCTCCTGTGTGCTTCTGGCTCTTCCTCTCGGCTCTTGCGGGTGCGGGGCTTCCCTCGGGGCAGCGGAAGTCCCGCCCCACGTCAGGAAAGGCGCCGCCTGACTTCTGGGTCACTGTGACGGTGATTCTTGATGCGGCGATTTCGGGCCTCCCGGGCGGCGGCGATGGGTTCTTTACTTGATTGGGGCAATGCGGGGTAGGCTCCCGCTTTTTGGCCATGCGAAGTCCCTGGCAGGGTGGGCACCCGCTAGGGATATAGGAAAAATGGCAAATGAGCGGGGTGGCACTCGCGCCGCAGATCGGCCAAAGGGGGGGGTCCCCACGCCGGGGAATCCCTCGAGAATGGGGATGGTACCTTCGGGCTGCAGGGGAAAACAAGAGCGCTCCTGGGAAGTAGGAACAAAGTGCTTCCCAGGTGCTTTAGCAACCAAAGTCACCAGTCCAGGCAAAGTTCAGCAAAAAGTCCTTTATATAGTGTAGTATATTTTGTAAAGCACACAGCTGCCCCAACGGGGCGTCCCGGCGCTGTATAACGCTGTGGAACCCTTCCTGGCTCTCCCTGTGAGAAGCCCATCCTGGGCACCCCCAAGGTAAAGCCAGGCATCCCAGTGTTGTAGGGGCCGTTGTGGAGATTAAGCAAGCTATTGCCCAGAGTTGCAGCGTGAGACCCATGATTAGAGTAGGCGCCGAGGCGAGAATTATCGAGTCCGCGGACATTGAGCTCAAGACCCTGCCGCGTCGGGACTTGAAACCTGGTCCCGGGCCCGATCTCTGCTTCAGAGTCTGCCGCTCTAACCAGTGAGCCACACTTCTCCACACTTCTCCTTTAGGAAGGCAGGGGGAAAGGCTGGGCCCAGGGGCCAGCTCACAGGCCCCTCCAGGTAGGGAGGCAGTTCCTAGTGGCGGTCTCCTCCTGGCGCCCAGCAGCAGCAGGCCCCCCTCTCAGGTCAGGAACAAGAGAACGTTTTGCAAGGGGTCACAGCCCCCTTTTATACATCTAAATCATTTGTCTAGGCTGCAGGGTTAAGGGAAAAACCAGTCGCAGCTGGTTTTGGAGCACTCTGTTGTGCTCAGCCCCTCTTCCCATTCATTGGACAGGCTAGGGTCATCAGTCGCACCACAGGGGGCGGACCGAGCATTGTGTAGGGAAAGCCCAGCCCTATTGAGGTCAAAGGTGCACCCCTCCCTCAAATCAACTTGCAGATCTCTCCATTCACCACCGGGGCAGACCCATCCTGACTCCTGGAGCCAGGCACACCAGCCAGCTCCAGCCAATCACAAGCCAGACAGTCAAATCACCTTTACTACACAGACATGCCAACTTCTAGAAGTGTCACTTCCATACCAGATAAAATAAATCCGCACACATCATCGTGCAGCATTTAATCACACGAGTCCGCACATACCAAACTCGACCCTGCACTCCCCACGCATCAGGAACTACCATGGACATATACATTCCCCATGCATTCCTATGGGAGGGCAGGCCAATCTCACCACATGCACTCAGAGTGCGCACGCACTTTACACTGGGACACAGTAGTAAAGTGCGCAGAAGCCTAAAATAACCAACACCAAGTCACCTATCAACGCAAAAAGTTTAGGGGTGAACCTGCCAGAAGGGCCAAGTCTAACACAACCCCCTTCCACCCAAAACGCAGGGTAGAGCAATCACCACCGTGACGGGCTTTCCTGATTTGGGCGATAGAACACGGACGCGGGCCCGCAACTGCAGGGACACCCTCCTATTCTACGTTCACGGTGAACTCATGGGCTTCCTTCTAAAACACTGTCAGGAACAACTGGGCTACCCCACTGGTATTCCTAAGCTGTCCGTGGCTAGGACCAGGCCCTAGGCCACCCAGGTGCCACTGGTCCTTGCCTATGCACAGAGTGGGGGGTAGTAACCCCTGGTACATAGTAGCCATTCTCCACTCTTCCTCTCCTCAGGACAGGGCTAGACTGCCACTGGTTCTCCAGCCTAGGGTCTACACCCTGAAGCGGACCAGGAGTCACGGGTGAGGCTCTCCTCCCCCTACCTCTCCTTCTAGGGTTCCGTCCTCTCCTCCTTTGAGAGGTACCCTTAGAACACCACTTTCCCAACCTAGGGCTTAACCCCTCAGGTTGCACCGGGGTCAGAGGCGGGCTCACCCACCCTCTGCACCCCCTTCCAGAGTTCTGCACCCTCCCAACTGGAGTGGTACCCCTGGAAGATGAACCGGTCAGGACACTGGTTACAGACGTCCTACCCTTCAGGTCAGGCGGATTCTGAACCTGGCCTCCCAGCCTCTGGTCTAAAACCTTTGGTGGAATAATTGCCTGGCACTCCAGGACTTCAGGAGACTTACACACCCTCCACCTGAGGCTAACACATGACTCATATGTTGTGTGACTGTCTGTGTGGCGCACGTCTCCTGTCCCCTGTCCATATGACAGTGTGCGAAGATCCCCCAGAACAGAAGTGGTGCCACCCGGGTCTCCCCAAGGGAACGTAGCCCAACTGGCTAGTCCCTGGTCCACTGGTTCTTCCACTGGGGAACTCATCCCCCAATCACTCCTCACTTTGGACTCCTGTGCCCTCTCAACTGGAGTGGCACTGCCGGACACTAGAACCACAGGAGCTCTATTTCCAGACGCTCCAGGTCCTCTATACACTAGGTGATCTTCCTCAAATGGACTAACAGGACAGCCTAGATCTCCAACCGGGTGTTCCCTGAAGAAGCCATCCAGGCTCTGAGACAGGACTTCGGGCATCTGGGGACTCTCGGTCACACACTCACTCCCGCTCCACTGAGACTAAGCCCCTACACCCCTCTCACTACTCTGGGACCTAGCTGGGCTACTCTGAACCTCTTCCACCACGCTGGGCTGGAAGATACCTGAACCACTACTTTTGGAATCACCCACCAATGACTCTGCAGAACCTCTCGCACTTTCCCAGCGGTCTGCTTCCTCTGCAAGCTGCCAAGGATTAAAGTTTTCATACCTCACAGGTGCTGGCGTAACTCCGGCCAGCAACGACTGAACAACTGCTCTCTGAGAACAAGATCAAACAGTTTGTCAAAATCAGGTCCCCTGTGAACCTCTAACCACTCAACCAGTGTATCTTGACATTCACCCACAAACTCCTCCCAAGACTGGTGAGACAGTTTCCTACTGCCCCTGAATTTCAACCTATACTCCTCGTCTTGGGAAACAGATACCATGCTCTGGGAACTGGGAATGGGACTTCCTGCACTGAAGTCTATATCGCTGCCACCACTGGACTCAACCCTCCCTGGGTAATCCAGAAAACTATAACTGTACGCAGGGAATAATCTACCCTCCAGAGCTAATTTCTCTCTGGTGAAGGCCCTCTCAGCCTCCTCTATCCTCTCCAGCGCTACGACCCTCTCAGTCTCTAGCTTTTGCTGTTCAAGGCCCAACGCCTTAAGACTCAACTCCTGAGCCCATAATGCCTTTTTCTCCTCTAAGGCTAACTTCCTATTTTCCATATGCTCATAGCTCTCCTTCTGGAGTTTTTCTAAAGCCAGATGATGCTCCCTTTCTTCCCTCCTATCTTCCCACTCCTCTGGGGACAGGGAACGGGATGGGGCGCTGCTCCTGACACTGGACCCAGCAAGGGACTCCCTATCTATGGGGTCTTCACTATCTACTGGCGTCCATGCAGTGTCATCTTCTTCCTCACTGCGCTCAGGATCCCATTGATCCTTTTGCCATAGGATCAGGCTGTCCCTAAGTTTGGACTGGGTGTCTGATTCACCCACCTCTATGTCTGTCTCTTCACAGAACCTTACCAACTCTAACATACTGTATCTAAACAGACCACAGGAATTAAAAGCAGGCTCCATTTTGGTGGACGTTCTTGAGAAAAGTTTAACACAAGGAACCTAGGTGTCTGAGCTAAAACAGTAGTACACAATTCACAAAGGACACCTTTAGGAGAATAAACTGAAACTTAAAAACAATAATCCCCAAAATGTGATTATCTAAAATGCAGAGTTTTGTGGTGCAGCCAGTTGCTGCTGTGGTACAGTGCAAACACAAGTCCTTTTCCCACCGCTGCCAACCAATGTTAGAAATGGGGATTTTTGGTTGACTAAGGCTTGCGCCAAAGCCAGGCAGAAACCACCATTCTTCGTCAGGGCAAAGTAAAAATAGCACTTTGTAGGAATAGCACTTAGAAAATAGAATAATTGTAGCACCAAATAGCAAATGTAGCACACAACCAGTAACCACTGGTAGAAGGTAAGTACACCCTACGTAATCCTAACCACCTTAGGCATATCACACAGGGTACCATGAACTCACTAGTATAAAACCTACTAGGAAAAACAACCTCCTAGGCATAAACATAAATTCAGAGGTATAGGCAAAAAGTATTGCATAAATCACATTAGGCAGGTAATCACATTTGCGCCAAAAATCACATAACTGACCCCAGGCCAACCTGGCCTCTCAGGGGCTCACAGGCCCAATGTCCAGAATGTCTGGGCTGGCTGCGCAGGCAGCCAAAGAGGATTGCGCAAGGGCCTAAACTAAGCAACTGCCCACTAAGTGCTGGGCAGCTGTAGGAACTAAGCCTGGCACCAGCGTGCCTCTTGGCTCTCTTCTGGGGGCCCCAAATAAACAAATAGGGCCAAAACAACTTGGGAGCCTCGTGGGCTCGAGATGCAAACGCCCCCCGGGTCACGTGGGAGTCCCGCTCTGGGGACTGGGTAATACAATGTGCCCTCTGAGCCTCGTGGGCTCGAAATCAGCAATGGGCCCGGGAGCCTCGTGGGCTCGAAATAAACAAATGCCCCCAGGATGGAGCCATGGGGCTCTACATTGCCAGGAAAAATGCTGCCACCACTGTGGGAGCGGCCCGCTGACAGCTGGGGCCGCTCTACCACTAGAAATGCCCCTGTGATCATTGAAGCCCGACAGGCTCTAAATAAACAATGCCCCACGTTGGAGCCATGGGGCTCTGTATCGCCCAGGAATGCCCCCAATAGAGCCACGCAAGGCTCTTGGAATAACTGCGCCCCTGGGAGCCTCTTGGGCTCTAAATAACTATACTGCGTGCTGGAGCCACGTGGGCTCGAAATACAGATGCCCCCACATGTTGGAGTCCCGCTCCGAGGACTTGTGAATCAGAAGGGGGCTCGTTGGGGTGGCCCGCTGACCAGACGGGGCCGCTCGACACACCCGGAGAACACTGTGCCTCTCTCCGGCACTATGGACATGCCTGGAGCTCTCCCCCGCCCGTCAACACTCACCGGGCTCTGCTGCGGGGAGGCTCCAATGTCGCGCTGGGGTTGCCTCACTCCTTCCGTCCACACCGGAGCGCGCGGGGTGGGCTCCTGTGTGCTTCCGGCTCTTCCTCTCGGCTCTCGTGGGTGCGGGGATTCCCTCGGGACAGTGGAAGACCCGCCCCACATCAGGATTGGCACCGCCTGAATTCCGGGTCACCGCGGCGGTGATTCCTGATGCCGCGATCTCGTGCCTCCCGGGCGGCATTGGTGGGTTCTTTACTTTATTGGGGCAATGCGGGGTAGGCTCCCGTTTTTTGGAAATGCGAAGTCCCTGGCGGGGTGGGCACCCGCTAGGGATATAGAAAAAATGGCAAATGAGCGGGGTGGCGCCCGCGCCGCAGATCGGCCAAAGGGGGGGACCCCACAACGGGGAATCCCTCGAGAATGGGGATGGCACCTCCGGGCTGTAGGGGAAAACAACAGTGCTCCTGGGACGTAGGAATAAAGCGCTTCCCAGGTGCTTTACTAACCAAAGTCACCAGTCCAGGCAAAGTTCAGCAAAACGTCCTTTAGGAAGGCAGGGGGGCAAAGGGTGGGCCCAGGGGCCAGCTCACAGGGCCCTGCAGGTAGGGAGGCAGTCCCTAGTGGCAGTATCCTCCTGGAGCCCAGCAGGTCCCCCTCTCAGGTCAGGAACAAGAGAACCTTTTGCAAGGGGTCACAGCCCCTTTTTATACACCTAAATCCTTTGTCTAGGCTGCAGGGTTAAGGGAAAAACCAGTCGCAGCTGGTTTTGGAACACTCTGTAGTGCTCAGCCTCTCTTCCCATTCACTGGACAGGCTAGGGTCATCAGTCGCACCACAGGGGGCGGAGCCAGCATTGTGTAGGGAAAGCCCAGCCCTATCAGGTCCCAGGTGCACCCCTCCCTCACATCAACATGCAGATCTCTCCATTCACCACCGGGGCAGACCCATCCTGACTCCTGGAGCCAGGCACACCAGCCAGCTCCAGCCAATCACAAGCCAGACAGTCAAATCACCTTTACTACACAGACATGCCAACTTCTAGAAGTGTCACTTCCACACCAGATACAATAAATCCGCACACATCATCGCACAGCATTTAATCACACGAGTCCGCACATACCAAACTCGACCCTGCACTCCCAATGCATCAGGAACTACCATGGACACATACATTCCCCATGCATTCCTATGGGCGGGCAGGCCAATCTCACCACACGCACTCAGAGTGCGCACGCACTTTACACTGGGACACAGTAGTAAAGTGCGCAGAAGCCTAAAACAACCAACACCAAGTCACCTATCAACGCAAAAAGTTTAGGGGTGAACCTGCCAGAAGGGCCAAGTCTAACACTCGCATAAATCCAATTGTGTAAACCTGCACACTTCACTGCTGTGGTAGTGAACAGTATGACTTGACGTGGTTTATCCCACCTGGATGCTAGGCTGACATTTTGGCGTGTTTCTTCACTACCACCCAGTCTCCAGGATTCAAATCATGTGCCTGTGTTGGCTGCCTGGCTACTGCGTCTTCTCTAACCTGGTGAGAGACAGAATGTACTTGGTCAGCCAATCCTTTACAATAGTCCAATACCAAATCATCAGTTATATTTATCAATTTCTCTCCAGGAATGAATGCTTGTCACATTGCCCTTCCCATGAGTATTTCCTGTGGACTCAATCCTGTTTTTTTGTCGGAAATAATTCGGAGTCCCATCAACATAAGAGGCAATGCATCTGACCATTTCAGTAATGTGGATGCACACACCTTCCCTAACCTTGACTTGATTGTACCATTTAGTTGCTCAACTATTCCAGAAGCCTCTGGACGGTATCCACAGTGCCGCTTCTGTTCAATATTGAATGCTTCACAGATTAATACAATTATTTCATTATTAAAATGAGGTCCTCTATCTGATTCCAAAGTGACTTGGAAACAGAAACGAGAAATCAATTCTCATAACAGCAATTTACCAACTGTTAGACTGTAATGACTCTTAGTGGGTTATGCCTCCACCCATCATGAAAACAAACTCACTATGACAAGGACGTACTTCATTCCGTTGCTTGGAGGCAACTCTGTGAAGTCAAGCTGCAGTCTCGTGGATGGTCCTTCTGCCTTTCCAATCTTTCCCCAACTGGCCACTGTCTTGCTGCCTGGATTTAACTGCTGATAGATCAAGAATCTTTGGCAGAGGCTCTCTGCGACTACCCTAAACTTCGGATTGTACCAATTCTGTCTGAATAGTCTAATCATGGCATCCCTACGGACATGTGTGTCCCCATGATACACTCTTGTCATTTGAGAAAGTAAGCAGTCCTGCATGACTGATCTGCCATCGATGTATACCCATACATCATCTTCTGTCCTTCTTTTACATCCTGATTTTATCCAGTTTTCTTTTTCATTTCTCTCAACTTCATCCTGCAACTGTCTAACCTCATCCCATGTTTCTAGAGCTGAGAAAAACATAAGTTGGCAGCTGATTTCACTTGTTTCAACTTTTCTGTTAAGTGCCATGTTATTTATTGCACAATATTGAGCAATTTGGTAAGCATATCTGTTACCTGCCCCCACATAGTAATTTCCTGACTGGTGAGCAGCACATTTGACCACTGCTATTTCCTTTGGCAATTGTTTTGCTTCCAACAATTCTTTCACATGTTTGCCATTTCTTATAGGAGATCCTGCAGAAGTTTGAAATCCCCTCTGCATCCAGAGCTGGCCAAAATCGTGCACAACCTCTAAACCATATTGAATATCCATACATATGCCTATCCTCGAATGTTTGCCAATTTTGCATGCCTTTGTTAAGGCCACCCATTCGGCTACTTGTGCAAATTTGAAACCCGGTAAACAGGATGCTTCAATGACCCCCAATATTTTACATACAGTGCAAGCTGCACTGAGTCCTCCTTTCTCTGTTCTCATGCAAGACCCATCTACAAATAGTTCATGATTAGATTCCTTCAAGAGCACTTCTTTTATATCGGGACGGGGCTTGGTATACAATTCAGTCACATCCAAACAATCATGAGCCACTTTGTCTTTCACTTCTTCATAACTTGGGTCTAGCAATAATGTAGCAGGATTCATTATTGTACCTCTTATTACAGTCACATTTTCCGCTCCCAGAATCCCTCTTTTATACTTAGTCATCCGACTAGGGGTAAGGTGCTGTGTTCGAGTTCTTGTTAAAAGTATCTCTACTGAGTGTGGGACGTAAACTTTGACTGGATCTCCCATCACAATTGATTCACTTTGTTCCAGACTCATACAATTAGCAGCTACTGCTTCTAAGCAGCCAGGTAATGCTGAAGCCACAGGATCCAGAGTAGCAGAGAAATATGCTGCTGGACATCGGCTTAATCCATGCCTTTGAGTCAAAACTGAAAGTGCACGATCTTCTCTCTCACAACAGAACAGTGCAAATTCTTTTGTGTAATCAGGCATGCCTAAGGCAGGGGCCTCACACAGACAATTTCATAATTTCACAAACACTAACACGCACTCATCATTCCAGACAATTGGATCTTTTGCTCTTTTCCGAGTCAATTGATTCAATGGTTTTGCCAACAGAGAAACCCCAGCTATCCACTGCCTACAGTACCCCACTACTCGGAGAAACAGTCTCATCTCTTTTTGTGTCTGTGGAAGTTGCATTTGCCTGATTATCTTTATTCTCTCTGGGGTCACTTTTCTAACTCCGCATTCTATTTTATGCCCTAAGTATCTAACTTCTTGTTGACAAACTGCAAATTTTCTGCAATTGTGTCAGTGACACAATTTTCTCGTGATTTTGATGCCACCAGTAGGTCATCAATGTACTGAACCAGGACTGAATCTCTGGGCATGACCAATTTTTCTAGACACTTTTTCAGGATTTGATTAAAAATCAAGGGGCTCTCTGTATACCTTTGAGGAACTCTGCTCCATACCAAGACACGGTCTTCGAACCTAAAGGCGAACAAATACTGGCTGTCTGGGTGTAAAGGAATAGAGAAAAAGGCTTGGCATAAATCAATTACTGTAACCCAGCCTGCATTCCAAGGTATCTGATAAAGAATCACTACTGGATTTAGCACTACTGGAAAACAAGGCACTACAATTTTGTTCATCTTTCTCAAATCCTGCACTATCCTGTATTTTCCGCTAGGCTTTTTAAGTCCCTTTATTGGTGAATTACAAGGACTAACCATTATTTCTTTTAAAATGCCTTGTTTAATTATCCAATCAATTTCTGGAGCAACTCCTGCTTTCACTTCTGGACTCATTTTGTACTGTCAGGTGTTTGGATAAACAGCACCTTCTTTCACCTTCACTTTCACTGGATCTGCATTTGACATCCGCCCAATATCTTTTCCTGTAAAATCCCACACTTCTGGATTTACTGTAGTTCTCACCTCTTCTGGTAATTCACTTTCAGACATCAATGAAAACATCTTGTCTACTTCAGTACCTTGTTTAGCAAGCATCATTTTGTATATAACATCCTCATCAGTGGGTTGGAAAGCGACACCATCTGGTCTTCAGTAGATCCTGCAATTCATTTTGCACAATAGATCTCTTCCCAACAGATTTACTGGACTGGAATCGCAAACTACAAACCTGTGCATATCCTTAAAATTTCCAATATGTACTTCAATTGGTTTTGTGATTGAGGTTCTAATCTGTTGATTCGACACTCCTACAACTTGGATGGATTCACCCAAGAGGGGTAGGCTTGGGATGTCTGCTGTTTTCACAGTAGACCGTGTAGCACCAGTATCCATTAGAAAAGTGATATCACTACCTTCCTCTTTCTCATCAATAAATGGACCTGATTGATCTACCAGCAAGGATGCGCCAAGCACGCACTCCTCTTCCTCCCCACCTCAGGCACCGTCATTGCGCAAAGTCAATCCTTTCATCATCATTCTGTAAAAAGTATGGTGTAACTGCAGAATTTTTGTTACCACTTTCTCCTTGAAATCTGGGGCTTGCACTGTATTTTTGAGTGTTCACAAAGTTTGGCATAGGATCTGGTGACACCTGATACTGTGGAGTGACTACCTGCTGTGGCTGATTCAAAACCACTTCATTGTGCATCTGTGGGTTTAAATTTTGATTTGGCCCATTATTATTCTGAACGCTCTCACACTCGTTCTTCCAATATCCAAGCTTTCCGCACGCATGACAAGGAAACTTCTTCTTTGCTTCCTATCTATTCATTCATCCTCTTACTCTACCACCATTCATTTGTCCTCTTACTCTTACACTCGTTCTTCCAATGTCCAAGCTTTCCGCACGTATGACAAGGAAACTTCTTCTTTGCTTCCTCTCTATTAATTCGTCCTCTTACTCTACCACCATTCGCCACTTGATCATTCTGATTCTGCTCTTTCACCCGGTTATCAGTCTGGGTATTTCTTTTATTTTCCTGCTCTTCTGCCAATTTCACTTGTGCCCACATCATTTTCTCTTTTAACTTTCTACGTCTTGCCTCAATGTCATCTCCGCACTATTTAGCATACTTCAAAATTTCATCTATCGTCTTGCTTTGCCAGCCCAACATGTGCTGCTGAATCATCTGAATAATCTCCGGTTTCAGACCATACACAAACCGATACACAAAATGTACCATATCCTGATCACCAATGATCTCAGACCACTATACTGCTTAAACACTTGCAATAACCGCTCATAATATGCATGTACAGACTCATTTGGCTCTTGAGTCATTTTATCTATCTTTATCCAATCTGTTTCTTTAGGAGGGATTTTCCCTTTCAGAAAAGTAATTACTTGGTGATATTTCTTCAACACCTCCTCTGAGGGTGCTCCTGTTTTCGAGTCTCTAGCATACTCCTCATTTGGCCAATCAACAGTGATCTTACACTCTGTCCATAAATCAGCAGGTACCACAATATCAAATAAACCATCCAGATCCTTCAACAGAACCTTCAAAACTTTCACAAATCTTTCAACCTGTTTGTACCATTCAACGGGGTTCTCTGTCAACCTAGGAAAATCATTTGTAAGTGACCAAATATCCTGTCTGCTCCATGGTACATGAACATATCCAACACCAGGAACCTCTCTCATGGGACACAATCTCTTTGCTTTTTCTGATTCTTTTAGCACAAATGCCGATGATGCTCCCTTTGCTTGTGCTTCCTCCTTCATCTTTGTCTACCTAGTTCTCCACTTGTGAATGTCTCCCCACTTCTGCAAAATGTTCATTAACTCTTTTATCTGTAATCTTTTACCAGACACATTCATATTCTCCAAATCCTTGACAGTAAACTCCACTTAATATGGTCTCTGTAATAACATTGATCTCCCTTTATCTTCTCCAAACTCTGAAGCAAGCTCTGTCAATCTCTCATGGAACAATCTTGCATTCCTGGTTATACTTCTACATATAAACAACAACTCTTCATCATTGTAAAGGTTCAACCTTTCTACTCCCACATTTCCACCTATCATCTCCTCCAACTCGACTTTCAATCTATAAATATCTAAGATCTTTGGTGTTGAGCTTCGTTTTTCTCTTCCCTGTGCCCATCTTTTTAAATCTTCTGCAGTGACTGCTGTTGAGCCTCTAGTTCCTAGAGGTACCATTGACCCTTTTTCTTTAGACTTTCCGGGTGTAACTCTTTTTGGAGTTTCAGTTAAAGGTTCCCTTATTGGAAGGTCCATTAAAGAAATGACTGAATCACACTCACTGGCCTGATCCTCAGATATTACTACCTCTTTTCTGGGATTACTCAAAGGAATAGTTACAGCTTGAGGTTTTGTGCAACTCATTTTATCTCCATATAATGGGATAACAGGGCCTATAGTCACTGGTACTGTCAAAGCTTCAGTATTTAAATTCAATTGACTTATTTTCTGTACTACTGCCTCCTGAGTTCTATTCAATGCTTCTCTCTCATTATCTTGAAGCACCCTATTGACTGATGTATCATGTAAAGTTTTGGGAATTAAGGGTGTTCCCATTACCGGTGCCCTTGGGGTGACACAACTGGGTCCTTCTTGATACTGTGGATGATTTTTTGTTAGAATTTCCTCCAATAACTCATCATCTGATTCACCATATCCTGTCACATCCATGTGTTTTGTTCTCTCCTCACACTTGCTTCCTGACTGTTCCACACCCATTAACACTGGGTATAAACCTTCTGATACCATAGTTCTTCTCCAATGCTTCATCTGACCTTCGCGTGACTCACAGAAATATCTGGGAAAAAATCCTCTAGATGTCTTACCACCTCTGCATTTCTCTCGTTCAAATGACTCAGTCTCCTATTCTTCCAAAGTCTCATACTGAGTTAACCTTGGTCTTGGTTCCAAATCATTCATTCTCATCCTCAAATTTTGAAGAATTCTCCCATTAAACGTACCATGTTCTGGAAAAGCTAGAACTCCACATCTTTTGTATATTCTATCCATTCTCCAACCATACACAAGTATGATATCCTCTTTCCATCATCATAAAGGAAGCAGGCGTCTTAGGTGGCAGAATAGGAATTCCCTCTCTAGTCAACACAGGCTTATCTTTCTTAAAGAAATTTTTAATTTTCTTTATTCATTTTCTCCATACATTCTAGATGAACGAAATATGAAAGAATACTCCGCAAACCCTTGGACTCTGCTATCAGCGCAACTCACACCAGCAGTCAAATCAGAATCCAACATACAATTCCTTTTCGGAAAATCCTAATGCAGCTTCTATCTATAAACCGATCAGGCTCAAGCTTGTTGTTTGACCAATGGCAGTGCGGCCTTTTGTGACATCAGTATCACTCCTCACTACTGACCCCTCCTTTACAATCTGCTTCTGTCTCAAGCCCGCTGTTTCAACCAATGCCAGCGAGACTCTCTGTGATGTCAGCACAACTCCGGCGACTGACCCTCCCTTCACAAGGTAATACGAAAACTTATTTCTTTACTTTTCTTAAAATAAAATCCGTTAGCAACAACATAAAAACATTTGCTACTCTGCCTGATCCACTAAACAAAAGATAGAGTTCCGACTTATTCTGGAGTCTCAGAATTGCTTCTCTTCTGCTGCGGGTAAAACCCCTGTTTACTCTTCATTCAAGCTCGGGAGAACCTGTTACTTCTCCTGTGTTACCCCTACTGGGAAATAAGACCAAAGTTTCACCAGCGAACCCTCTGATATCACTCACACTCTACTTTTATATGAAATAGTCCCTATTTTAATACTGCAAGCCCTACGTAGCTTCTCAGTATTATTCCAACTGACGAGTAACCTCACTGCAGTATGGCTTCTGCCACCACCTGCTATTCATTTCCCCGGGATTTCCAGACAACATAAAACAAGACGCTAACTCTTTTATTAAACATAAATCAGTAATCAATAATCAATATTTATCACCAAATTAGTCAATAATAACCATAACTCTGCTACCAGAAAACTGATCCAACAGCGTACCAACAACTGATACTCCAATAATATATACTAATCTGCACACATAGACACACACAATAGTTGAGTAAATCACTGGAGTCAAAGGTTATTATTTTTTCCCACAGTTTTCAAGATTAGTTATTTAATACTCCTAACTAACCTTTCACTGATCAAAAAGTTCTTTACTCTGGTCGATGGACCATTATTTGAACTAGTTGATGGGTAAAATGACATAAGCTTGCTTGTTCTTTATTGAGTGTAAATAACCACAGACTCGGGAAAGTTTTAAATCTTTATCTCAATTTCAAACGCATGTGAACTATGTCAAACACACAGTGCAGTCATCTTCATTCTTAGGAGAGATAATTCAATTAATTAATCATCAAACACATACTTTAGTCTCATGCAATGATCAATGCTCAGAAAGGGTGAGGACAGAGAGAAAAGAACATCTGTAAATAGCGTGAAAATATACCTATTGAGAATGGTGTGAAGAACAACCCCCTGGCCAAAGGGCTGGTAAGGGTCCCCCTGGGATAGATCAGGTGACAAAGACTTCAGGACAGGAATCAGGACAGGATAGTTGACCTCTCTAGAATACTGACGATTGTGTAGCACCCCTCTCTGACACTCTCTTCCTCCTCGAGATTCTTCCCGATCATCTTATCTAACCCAATTAAATTAGGATAGAAGGTTCTGCACTAGGTTCTTCATCAGCATCTCACAGCATCTATCCCAGCATCAGCTAACTAACTAAGGCTATTTCAATTATACCTTTTGTTCTTCATATACCACCCACTAAAGTTTCAATATTGTAAAAATACGAAATCTAATTGGTCAGGCAAGGGGGGGAAGATCATCACATCATGCTTACATGTCATCTAAATCAGTTCGACCATTGTTCACAAGCCCACCCCCTTAATTTTTATTCATAATTTTTATTTCACACCCACTTTCACATTTATTTGAAATAAAATTGTATACAAGTCCACATCTTTGCAGTTTCACCGTCCATTCACAGGATAGTACACTTTGCAACCTTGGCTTCCGTTCAACATCCAAGTCATCATTCCTGGTTAACTTCCAGTGCACATGCGCAGCCGTCACATGACTCAATTTACTTCAGTTATACATGAGAGGCCCAAATACGCACTAGTGATCCAGTCAGAAAGACAGATGTTACTTTAAAAAATAAATGGTTTCACTGTATACCACCCATCTCTACTCTATCCTAATGTATTTATTAGACTTATCCCCTTGTTAGCTTTAGTAAAAACCACTGGATTTAGTTCAAACAAGCAGATGTCAAGTACGCGAGTCTTCAAGACTCCATTTTAGTGTCTTCTGCTCATGCTCAACAATTTCCCTCCAAGCAATAGCTCATCATACTGCGCAGATGCAGTTGATGCATGCGAAGTAAAGATTTCCCGTTAAAAGCATTTTCAGTCCTTCGTTCATGTTATTATCGTTAGTAAACACATAAGCAAGCTTCACTAACCCGTGTATTCGAGTGGGGCGCATTAGTTTTAAACAAAACAACTTTTTTTTTTATTGGCAGATACTTACAAAGAAAGCAACAAAGTCATATAATATGCAACATTCATAATAAACATTCTTGATGAATAGCATGAGAGAGGCATTGTAGGGTACCTAGAATCGTACAATGTGAACATGGCACGTATATTGCGGTGCTAACAATTTTTAAATACAGTTCGAGATCTGAGACAACCTGAAAAAACAAGTAGATACTCTACATATGCAAAGGATATAACTAAGCAATTTAGTTATTCTGTAAAGTATTTACATCGTCTAGTTCGGTATTATTTAGGGCAGTAATCCAATTTCCAAACGGCCCCAAATGCCTTTTGTTCGAGACGCTGTCGGCATTAGGTCCCAAAAAGCAGTAAGCTGTTCTTGACAAAATGTTATGTCTGTGATCCAATCTTTAACCAAGAGGGGACGAGGCCTACTCCAGGTCATAGCAATCCTTCTCTTAGCCAAGAGTAGTAGCATGGCCACCTACCTCCTTACACGAACTTAGACCTCCTTTACATATCCAATTACACCTAAAATAACAGTGGGAGGAATATATATCATTAACATGTCAATTTTTTTAAAGATTTCCTTCCAGTATGTCACTTAACTCGGGCATTCTCAAGCCATGTGCAAAAAGTGAGCCTGGTTTGCGTGACATCGCCAGCATTCCAATGTAGGTCTGAGTCCCATACGGAATACACAAAACAACTTTAATAACTTGTTAGTTAGTTAAAGGAGCGGATTGCTTCAGAGCAAGTCTCTTTTCTACGAGTCCATCACCCACTCACTTAGGTTGTTGTCGCAGTCCCAAAGGTCTAATTTCTGGTGCCTTGACTGTCAGACAGGTGCCTTGAGGGTGTTTAACTACTTACCTGGACTACTGAGCTACTGAAACTGCACATCATACTGTGTTCCATAGATGCACATTACCTTGTGTCGCACGCTGCACAGCGCTATGCAGAACCTCCTCTTCTTGCATGGGAACCTGTATTTTTGTTGGATTTGGGGACATGGTTGTCTATGGAGCGGGCAGGGCTTTAAGTGGGCCGGGTCTCACTGGTGCTGAGCACTGGCAGTTTTTAGGTTGAGCCTAGCGCAGCGTGCATGTGCTGCTCTATGGGGAGGCTTCTTGTAAGCACTCCCAACTTCCCACAGACTTCTCCGTGTGATTTTGTTCACACCCACACATTTTCTTGGCCATTGCGTGTGGCTTTCAAAAATGAAAGCACGCAAATGGCCAAAGGCGGGGGTATGTTGTCCCGCCTTTTCTGTAAATGTTCACTCCCATGGCCTATGGGTTTCGGGAGCGAGCAGCGGCGAGCAGTGTGCCAGCTGCATTCCAGGATCAAGTTACTAATTAACCCAGCCTGGTCGCTCTCACTTTCGCGACCGTGCGTGTCTGCGCTTGTTTGTTTTTAGGGCGGTGTAAACGGTATTTTTGTGGTAACCATGGAAACACCACGGTAGCACAAGCTGCATGAGACACACGGGTCAAACTTGTAATAAGAACATTCTACTCTCTTTCAGGCACTCCGACGTAAAGCAATAATACATTAAAGAAATAAGCAAGGTGATAAAGGTACAATTTCCCGCCTTAACTCGCCTCCCCGACCCCCTTTATGATACACACGCCTTAAATGTGAAACAAGTTCCACCAGGTCTTCTGTCAGTAAATGTCTGCTCGGTCTAACTGCTATCAATGACCCAACGCACCAACATGAAAAGATCTGTTGAATCGACCATGTTAACAAGACTAAAACTTCTGTTGAAGTTTGTTATGTACCTTGTGTCTGCCAGACCTTGACATGTGTACTTAGGAATGATACCACAGATTGAATGGGAGAAAGGACGGAACAGCCACTGAAACTGTGGTGGCGTGATGGTCCCCCAAGGATCACTCGACACGCGTTCTGTGTTCAAGGTATGTTTATTGTTTCTTCATCGGACAGTGTTGCTTGCGTCCTGCCTCTGATCCCCTTCCTGTATACTGTGTCCTCCCCGGCCCCCTGACAGGGCCACATAACTGCCAGGCTCTCTTTCTCCGGTTGAGAGTATGCCCGCTCGACATCTGACAGGCTCTTGCTTCCGTATGCCACTACATATCTTGGTGAATCTTTTCCTGGCTTGTGTTGTGCCAGTATTGCCCCACTCTATCACCCCTCCCCAGACAAAGTAAGGCATGAAAGAACTGTAAATTGTTTTAATTTAATTTCTGAAAACTAGAAAGACTGCCTGGAGCCTACCAAGCATTTGTGGCCAGTATGTTTTTTTGTTTTTACTATTTTGCCTCCGTCGCCTGGTTCAAGTTCTTCCTGTCCTTGGCAGAAAGAACACATGCTTTCTCATCACCGTGGCGAGATTCTGCAGTCTCTCTGTTTCTTCCTTCCAGGAAGATATTGCAAAATCTGATTTAACAAATGGTATTAATTACAAAGAGGCACCGTTTTATACTTGTGTAAATGCGAGACCTATTGCATTGCAAATGCTTGTTTAAAGGAGGCCTCAAAACGGGTCTCCATCGGGCTCTGTTTTGGACCCTGGAAAAACCAAAGGTGATGATGGATGGAGCTTTGACAATGCAAACACTCACCCCCAGTCAACTGATCTGGGTTTAATCCATCACCGTTCTTTAGCTCACTCCGCCACCCCAGTTCAGACATGGCCATATGCAAATCAGTCTGACCCTGTGCCTCATGGGAACAGTCCAGACCGAACTGCCAAGCCATGTCTTCCCTGGACCGGAATCAAGCTTCCCAGGACCGGTTTCTGGCATTACAGCCGTCTTCAGCCAGGCTTGCTTGACTCCAGTGGCAAAGTGAGCAAGGGACTCACGTCTGAGCATACCCTGCCAACTTAGGGCGAACAAAGAAAAACCAAAGGTGATGATGGACGGAGCTTTGACAATGCAAACACTCACCCCCAGTCAACTGATCTGGGTTTAATCCATCCCGTTCTTTAGCTCACTCCGCCACCCCAGTTCAGACATGGCCATATGCAAATCAGTCTGACCCTGTGCCTCATGGGAACAGTCCAGCCCGAACTGCCAAGCCATGTCTTCCCTGGACCGGAATCAAGCTTCCCAGGACCGGTTTCTGGCATTACAGCCATCTTCAGCCAGGCTTGCTTGACTCCAGTGGCAAAGTGAGCAAGGGATCACGTCTGAGCATACCCTGCCAACTTAGGGCGAACAAAGAAAAACCAAAGGTGATGATGGACCCGAAACCGGTCCCAGGATGCTTGTTTCCGGTCCATGGAAGACATGGCTTGGCAGTTCGGGCTGGACTGTTCCCATGAGGCACAGGGTCAGACTGATTTGCATATAGCCATGTCTGAAATGGGGTGGCTGAGTGGGCTAAAGAATGGTGATGGATTAAACCCAGATCAGTTGACTGGGGGTGAGTGTTTGATTTGCTCAAGCGCTCCGTCCATCATCCCCTTTTGTATCGCTCTGTTTTGGACCCTGGCACAGGCGGTCTGTTTTTCCCCGGACTGCAGTGACAGCAGGCACATCGATGTGCACTGCTCACATCTCACTACTGGAGGTTACGTCATGACATCATGCCACGTAAGTGTTGTAGGGGAAGGAAAATCCTTTAAAGAGAGTCATTTTCTCTCTGGATTTCCCATCTCTTTTTGAAAACTCAGTAGCAGCAACATTGTCGTGGTGTCACCAGGGCTTTAAGTGGAAGCACCATATTATATACCAGCCATAGTTGCTGCTTATTTATCTTATGCAACTAACAACCACTGACAAAGCCTATAATCCTGACTTCTTGTAGGTATGATGTATCTTGTTGTAAGTCGGACGGCACACTATGCTAAGCATAGATTTTAAGCCTACATGTTTTTAAGCCACAACCTTAATTACATTGGTCACACCCCTGTGAGAGACCCCCAGTTTTTTCATCCCACTTAAAGCCCTGGGGTTGGGGGTCATGTATGTGTAGATTGTATGCGCTACACAATAGCCAGCTGCATTAGCTTAGTCAATTCTTGTTATGATTTTTACAGGCCAGACAGACACTGTGACAGGGCTGCTCAATTGCAGGTCGGCAAAGATGATATTTCTCCAGTAGAAATGCTGAAAATATTTTTTTCTTGAAGGGTTTCGTCAGAGATCCGTGTCGTTTGATCCGGCTGACCACAGTCTGTGGTTATCGGCTTCAGGGAGGGACGAGGGTGTAATGCCGTTTTTAAATGCGCGTCTTTAGCCAAGGCTGCTTTGGGCTGAATAAACCAGTATTTAAATGAGCAGATGCTTCTAGGTTTCAATGGAATATATTAGCACCAGCTTTAGTAGACTTGTCGGGTGCAATCCCAGCTAAACAATACTTAGTGATTGAACCCTGCTCGTGGTTTGTTTAAAGTGGAAGAGGCTGGCTCGCGCGTCTCCTGTGGGCTCAGTTTGATCCTCTGCCGTGGCCCATTCAGCGCCTACAAAGGGACAGCGCACCTGGCTTCATTATGGTAACACATTCAGACTGGAGTGGAGGAGAAACATGGCGGCCATGGGAAAGCATCGTGCTGCTGGGATCCACCGAATGGAGGAAGCTGTAAAAACAGCAATTATAGGATCAAAGGCATGGAGAAGGTCCACAGGAGGGTTTTGTTGTTCAGGCTGGTTCACATTAGATTCGATTTTCGTTGGCTGATATTCCTTTTAGAAAAACGAGGAATATACGTTTTATTGCAATAAAGCCATTATATAACCTTCTGTTCTGTTGAACACTGTAGAAACGATGACTTCACATGGAGAAACAAAAAACTACCAAGCCCAAGAATCTCTGGGGCAAGACAGCATTAGCAACCAATCAGATTTTCGATTCTTACAGACAGTCCGCCTAAGGGTCAGAATTGTGACATGTAATAGGACAGAAATAGGATAGCACAGGGAAGGAGATGACGTCGTGTTGAAGTAATGAATTTGCACAAGGCAGGCTGGTTTAGAGTACTATAATAATTAGTGACTGAATAGCCTTCAGGTTTTCGCACGATTTTCCTATTTACAAGCATCTAATAAAATACTGCGAGGGGTTTCCATCGGAAACATAATGGTGGAAAAGTCTAAGCAATTGCAGCAAATCTTTTGGCAACACTGTAATAGCACTTTGGTATCACAAAGGAATGCAGCCAAACACAAAATTCAAAGGTTGGTGTCTAAAGCACTTTGAACATTGGAGCCAAATTCAGAGTCTGACTCGAAACTATTAGCAAGGGACCCCTTCGCAGTTGTGGTACAATACATAATACGAGCCATTTTCCAGGATAATATGCAGCAAATAGTGCATTTTACCAGTGCTTAATTTGAGCTGGTGGGCGCAGGTGGGGCTTACCAGCACACAATTGTTTGGTGATCAGCACTTATTTTTCCTCATCAGACTTTGACTCAAACCAAGAGACAGAAATTACACAAACGGGGTAAAGGAAGAAGAGAAAGACGGAAAACAGTGACAAAGAAAGAAAGCAGGAATGGAAAAGAACATGTAAGAGAGGAGATAATGAGGGAGTGTCTGGTGGTGGATTAAAGAAGCATGAGGTGGATTCAAGATTGCACAGTCTTGGTAGTCAATACCCTCAACATTAGACGAAGCCAGTGGCGGGCTTCTAAGCAAAACGTTTGGCCTAGCACATATTCTTTTACAAACTAAGCACTGTAAAGCACCCTGAGCCAGTAACATTAATCTCAGCAGAACAGCATTTAACACTTTTCACAGGACATTTTGGGCTCTTTTTCAAAAAGTTTTAGCAGTACTAATGAAAACTATGCATTATTAATACGCTTTGGGACAGTATACCCAGTAGGGTGTGATATTTATGGTTTGAATTTCTTTGGCAGATAGTGGAGAACAATGCACTGTAAAACCCAATGGAGTCAGTTGCATTTTTCTCACCTTAATGGGCATTCAAAACACTTTTGCTAAATATTTAAGCATCGTCTCCTTCCCGTTCCCTTCAGGATGTTTTAGGAAATTGCAGCAAATGGTGCATTTGAAGTAGATTTCTTTTGCTATTGCTCTATTGAATGAGATGAATGAAGCTCATTTGCAAAGCACTCTACTACTCTGGCATGCTAAGGGATAACCAAAGGAAAAGTGCACACTGCTTTAGTCTGGGAAGCCACGTTTTAAGTCTTGTTCCGGAAAGTTAGACGACTGGAGCTCAAGACAAGAGAGTCCCAGCGCCTTGCAGCCGAAACTGAAGAAGGAGAGCCTTCCAAAAGCGGCATACTTATTTTATGAAAGCACAAATGATTGGCTGCCACAGAGTTTAGGTTCTTGGAAAGAATCTAAGGAGTGGTATGATGTTTAGAAAACAGAGAGGGCCTGATTCATGCGGTGCTCACTGACCTTTGAAAAATGCTTTAAAGATAGATCACTAGGCGATGGAAAATCAGTGGAAAGCAGAAAGGTGTAAAAGATGGCACTGAGAGGGAGGCTTTGTGCTGAATGATGATTTGTAGGAAATAAAGGCAATAAGCCAGAGTCCCAGGATACACAAAGACAATTGTCTTTGCATCACTGAGAGGGGAGAAAATAAATGATTTTGTGGTGCATACGGAAGTAGTAAAACCAAGTGGATGAAACATGATTTATCTGATCAGAGAAGGAGAGATGTTTGAAAATTAACAATTGTTGACTGAAATGGGGTGAAGATTAGCCCAGATCGACTTGCAACCAAATATAAGACAATATCATAGGAGATGCTCTAAAGAAGATGACCTCTGTTTTCTCACTATACATTTTTACATTATTCTTCATTCAGGAATCAACTACTTGCATGCAACACCAAAATTTGTCTAGAGCAGAGCCCTGATTGTTGTTGTGCCCTATAGAATGCAGATCTTTCGACTGGGTGTGAGTGTTTGATTGGTTCAGATGCTCCATCCATCACCACCCCCTTTTGTAACGCTTTTGGGCGCCATAAGTGTGGCAGGGTATGCTCAGACGTGAGTCCCTTGCTCTCTTTGCCACTGGATTCAAGCAAGCCGGGCTGAAGACGGCTGTAATGCCAGAAACCGGTCCTCGGAAGCTTGTTTCCGGTCCAGGGAAGGCATGGCTTGGCAGTTCGGGCTGGACTGTTCCCATGAGGCACAGGGTCAGACTGATTTGCATATAGCCATGTCTGAACTGGGGTAGCAGAGTGGGCTAAAGAACGGTGATGGATTAAACCCAGATCTTTCAACTGGGTATGAGTGTTTGATTGGTTCAGATGCTCCGTCCATCACCACCCCCTTTTGTACCGCTATAGAATGCAGTACACATAGAAAGAGCAAAAAAAGAGGAGAAATAAAAGTATTTCTCCTCATTGCACCAATCCAGTGACTCCTCTGGGGACGCATAGGATGCTGACGCATTCCCAGGTCTATGACGCTTTGTTAAACTGGGACTGTGTCAGATTCCATGGATGTTACATGGGAATACCCTCAGCAACACCCATGGTGCGACCTTTTCACTCAAAGTAATGCATGAATGGTACCCATATTTACAAGCCCATCAAAAGTCACGCAGGGTGACTTTACGTACCTTGGAAATATGGGGAAACACAGTGCGCCTCCAGTGCGTCTAAAAATGTGACACAATTGCGGTGCAATGGGCTTTCAAATGAGGCTCACTGTGTGAAAACACAGGGTCATGAGAGTCAGGCCAACTGGCTAAGATAAAGATGTAGGAGAGAGGAGCCCACAGGGGCTTGGCAAGTCAGATGCTTAGAACATGACTAAAATGGGGCAATAGACTATTGGGATCTTTACCTTCTTGAGCAAGAACTGAGTCTAAATCATCAGATACAGCAAGAAGAGTTACTTCCATGCAATGAAGAGACTGGAACACTGGCTTGGGCATGGATAGAGTGAATTACTTTCGATGTAGGAGATGATTTGACACTTAACTTTCCTTTTAAGGATTTTAGAGGGCAAAGGAAACATATGTTTGAAGCTGCTAAGACGTTTTGAGTCTGGTGGATGTTTTTTCAGTACAAACCATCCAAGCAGGGCATGAAACATCACTATCCAAGCTGAGTACAACACAATTGTATGAAAATAGGTGGAAAAAAGGGAGGAACAATATGTTTCTTCTTGACTTGAAAAAGTAACACTTTTTTGCCCTGGCAACAGAAAATGAATCTTTTAATGCACCCCAAGAGGAGGCCCATTCCGTTTATTTCTTGGGTCGGGAGCACTGAATTAAAACAAAGCTGTAAATCAAACTTTCATAGTAACATACACTTGCAATGGGCCACTATCCCAAAATTAATGAATATTATGCAAACACATATTCCTCACTGATCAGCAAGAGAACGCAGTTAAGTCCGAAATGGCTTCCAGAAGTCTTTAGGTCTTGAAGCGCTGGGAAGTGTTGCAGAGTACCTTTCCGAGATTCCTCACAAAGAGTTATATCTTTAGGCCAGTCTTGAAATCGAGGGGACCAACGGCCGGCTCCCACACATCATGCCAACTCTATGCTTACTCAAGAAAATCGCAGTTGAGATGGGTTTGCGGGAAACCTTAGGTACTGTTTAAAATACCCAGGTAATAAAGGGGCTCATTTATGAGGAATTGGCGTAGGGCAGTACCAAATGTTTTATGGATGCACTGCCCTATGCCAATGTTAAAGGGCAGGAATGCACCTTATTTATTAAATACATTTCATTCCTGTCCTTTCCCCCTGCGCTGGTGCTCAATTTGCTGCCTAACACCAACATAGGCACCCTTGCACCATGATGCAAGGATGCCTCCATGGCAAGAAGGGTTGCTTTTGTGCTGGAAGGGACCCCTTCCTGTACAAAACCAAACCAGAGAGGCGCTTTCTATATGTGCTGCAGGATGGAAAAAGGAAAAAATAAGGAGAAATAAAAATATTTCCCCTCGTTACGTCGTCTCTGGGTAGGCGTAAGGTTTTGACGCTGCCCCAAGTTTACGTGATTGAGTAAATCTGGGGCAGCGTCAAAATCCATGGGTGTTGTGTGGGGAAACCCACTGCAATGCGCATGGAATGACTGTAACGCCTCCTTGGCGCAGAGTAAGGCAAGACAGCAACTTGCGCTGCTTTGCCTTACTTCATATCTATGCAAAGCCAAGCAGAGTGACTTTGCATCACCTCATAGATACGGTTGAGAGGTTTGCGCCGCCAGATCACCAAAAAAATGGATACTCTGGGGCGCAATCCTCTCATAAATAAGCCCCTAAGTGTCCTCAGAATGAGTGCACTTGGTTAGGATCTTCAGGGTAAGATAATCCCGAAAGCGAAGACGTTTTGATAAATCAATATCTGTCTTTATTTGGAAAATTATTTTAAAAAATGTCATGAACTCAACACAATGAATTACTTTACTTCAAAATTAAATCCTGACACTATTTCTTTCGCTTGAGGCACATTAGTGACTGATTTCTAAAGATGCAGCTGCAGCGCCATCTAGTGAAAGAAAAGCAATCGTCCAAAACAATCAGGATCATATGTTATTAGAGGTGCATAGAGAGAACTCGTTTTTCCAAGCACATGCACGAGGAATAACATTTTCGGGAAAAGATCAGTATGAACTGTTTTAAACGGCCCAGCACACTTAGGGTTAAAGACAAGTTTTTTTAGAAATATTGGTCACATGTTTGAAGAGGCAAAGCACTCTTGAAATTTCTGGGCCAAGGTTGGGGCAAAGATTTCTGATGCCCTAAACAAAAGCAACATTTTTTTGCCAACTCCTCACCTGGGCCGGACTGGAATGGAAAATAGGCCAGAGCACCAAAATAAAAGTAGCCTCCATTAGCGAATCAGATAGCAATAACTGTGACCCATGTAAAGACATGTTATATAGGTATTTTGCAGAGCATGGAAGGCTGTGTGCATTTGTGCTTGCTGCATCTAATGTTTGTGGTAATAATATCAGGGAAACCAACAGTAAAAAGCGGCACACCAGATCATAAAATAGGCCCACAAACAGCCAAAACATCGGCCCACACATTGACTTGTCAGACCAGGCCATTGAGAACGAGCCATCTTGAATGTGTTGAAGCAATTCCTTGATGGCACGATGAGTAGGCAACTTGTATTTGTATTGGAACTTGTGGAGTGCACCCACAACGAAGGCACTATGGTGGTAAAAGCATACGGCTGACACTAGCTAAAGACACAATTTTAAGGAAATGGCCAGGGGCCCTATTTGCAAACTTTCAGCATAGGGCAGTGGCGCAAGCCTTGTTGCTGCGTTGCCCTAAGTGAAAAGAAAAAGGCAGGTGATTTCCTCCTTCCCTGTGTGCTGCTGAATGCAGCACACACAGAAAGAGGAAAAAATGAGGAGAAAGAAAGTTATTTCTCCAAGTTGCCCCTCCCTTACACCTCCCCTTGGAAGACATAGGCTTTTGACACATTCCCAGGTTTACAGAATGTTGTAAATCTGGGGATGTGTCCAATTCCATGGGTGTTACATGGGAACACCCACCGTAACGCCCATGTCATGCCTCCCATAACAGTGTGAGGCAATGCAGCGACTTGCACTGTGTTGTCTCACACCATGGTTACAAGAGCTGAAAAGTCATGCAGGGTGACATTACCCCCTCATGGGTCCTCCCCGTCCCAGTCCTTACTACGTGAGGCAGTCCTGCCTTCACCAGCCAATCAAAACGCCAGAAATCCAAAGTTCAAAAGTTACATAAGCCCCTCCCACCCACCGCCATGCCTATTTTTTTTCTGCTTCGACAGCTGTCGGAACGCTGGTGCTCTCGGTTCCTGCCTCGGTTCCGGTTTGCTTCTGGATGGTTTGGCGGTGCCGTGAGTGTTTCTTTTGCATTTTTTAAATGTTTCTGATGTTTGTCTTTTCAAATTTCTCCCTGCGCGGTCGCTCCGGTCCTCCGGTCGGCCACGCTGCTGTTCTGGGGTCAGGATGCTCCCAGTTCAGGTGCTGGGCTGGGGCGGGGAGCCCTCCTGGTGCTCTGGCCCCAGGTCATTCCGGCGCTGGTGCTTTAGTGCAGTGTCCGGCCCCTGCAGCCATGTTCTTCATATGTGGCTGTGGGTGGAGACTGCAGGGCTGCCCTTTTTGTTTATTTTCCAGTCTCACATGCAAGATTGATGTTTGGGGACAGTGTTTCAGGAGGTTGCTGGGCACTTCCTTTATTGGTGTGTTGGGAGTTTCCTGTGGGGTTTACTAGTTTGCTCGCCATGTGTGAGAGGACTTCCTCTCCAGCGCATCCAAGGAGCTATAGCTCAATGGTATGTCTTATACCTCTGGTGTCACAGGCTCTCACAAGTTCAAGTTCAAGTCCTGCCAATGCTGTTGAAGTGACTTGAGATGTTTAATTTTCATGCTGTGCTTTAAAAAAATGCATTCTCTTTGTCCACGCAGCATGATGTCCTGGAGCTGCAGCTGGGTGTTCTTCTGCAATTTTTCTTGGACTGTTTTGCGCTGTCTGCACTGCTGATGCATGCAGCTAAGCCATCTTCTACTGTTGGTGGGGCCGTGGACGTTTTCCCCTGTTGGGGAATGCGTTCAGGATTTGGTGGTCCATGGTCTGGTAGTGCTGGGCCTTCTCCCTGACTCATTATCTACTGCAGGGTTTATTCCCGTTTTTTGACCTTCCATTTCATGCTGTCCTGTTGGCTGTTCCGGCTGCGGTGTGGCCTGGCATTGCCATGCGGGGTATTCCTCGCTTTCTGGGGACACGGTTTTGCCTGGCGGTCTTTATCACCCGGTATCCTCCATTTATTCTTTTTGTTCCTTCTCCCTCTGTCTTCAGAGGTGGCTTCCCTAGAGGTCCAGGTTGGGCGGTTGGTGGATTCCTCTCTCGCGAGTTCGTATGTTGCTTCTCCTTTTGGGGTGCGTGCTTGCTCTTTTTCGGCCTGTGCTTCGCAGGTTCTTTTCTTGGGGGACCCTCCTTCCTGTCTTGGCCTGGATGGTTGGGCCTTGTCCTCGGCTACTGGGGCAGCGGGGGCTGGTGAGATTTCTCTCTGGCCCGCGCTTTGGTGCTTTGTCACTACCCTGGTGCCTTGGTCCACTGGCTGCCTTTTTTGGATTCAGTTTGGTTCCCGGCCTCTGCGGTGCCTGTTGCTGCCCCTGGGTGTCAGTCGCATATGTTGTGCCCAGGAGATATCTCCGTAGCCTGGTGGTTGCGTCTCTTCCTCTTCGTGTTGTGTGTTCCGCTCCTGGTGTTGGCTTGCTTGTAGGTCCCCTGTCTCCTTTGTTGACATTGTTGCGATTTAGGGGCTTGGCTCAGTTGTTCCTGGCTCGTTGGTCCAGTCCGATTTCCAAATGGTGGGACCTGTCAGTCATCGTTCTTGGTTGCCGGTTTCCATTCCGGGCCGTTCCCCTTTTAGGCTGTTTTCACAGTTGCTTCGTTGTCCATTGGCACTGTAATGCGTTCTGCCATCCTCTTTGGCGCCAGCCTTTTTTTTGTCACTGCCCTCTGTTGTGCTGGTTTCGGTGACGGAGTGGGATCGGGGGTCCTCTTCCTCTCTGTTCCTGGCTCCCATTGGTCCTTCAGTACAGTTCTGCCTCCCTGGGCTTTGGTCGGGTTGGTGCCGCTGTGTCCCTTTCGGTTGTTCCCCTTGCAGTCCGGCATTCCCCTCTTCCTGGTGGGTGGTTTTTGGCTTCCCGAGGTATGGGAGTCACCTGTTTTTCACGTTCCCATCCATCTGACTGATCAGAGGTTTCCTGCGGTTTGCGGATGTTGGGTTCTGTTTTCTGTTTTCAGGTATTACCTTTTGGCCTCTCTCCTGCTCCTCGGGTTTTTTCCACGGCGCTGGCTCCTGCTGTGGGGGTTTGCTGTCCTTGTTCCAGTTTCTGGTTCGTATTGGGTCTGGCCGTTCCTCGTCTGGTTCCTGTTCGGGGGCTTCTGTTTCTCAGGACTGGTTTCACGCTTTGCAGGGAGCTGTTTTCTCAGTGCTGGCTTCGGTGGCTCATATGCAATTAAATTGTGCATTACTGGGGGGGTTGGCATGGCCCCTGCGCAAGGATGACACGCATTTTGTGAGGTGTCCCATATGTCCGGATCTGTTCTCTGCCCTGTTGCATCTTCTGCGGGTCTTGCTGAGTCACCCTTCTGCCCCGGCTCGGGGTTGGGTGTGGGTCCGGAGGGTGGTGGATGCCTCCACGGCTCTGGTTCCTTGGGCTCTCCTGCATCTCGTGTCCTTGGTGTTTCTTCTGTTGAATCGTTGGGTCTTTTTCCATGCTGGTTACGGGGTTCTGGTTCCTCTTTCCCCTGGTCTGTTGGCTTTGCTCTCCCAACCTGGTGTGGGGGGTGCGTTTCTGCTTCCCTCTTGTCAGGCCCCCAGACCGAATTGCAGCAGTGATCTGCACTAGTTTGGGCCAAACAAGCAAAAGATTGCCAAGAAGCGATCACTGAACAGAGCTCGTTCGACATCGGCATTCCAATATGGCTGCCGATTCCGAAATCAGAGTTGGGGGTCGAGTCTATAATCCGCAGGTGCTTGGAGATTAGGTGAAGCGCGAGCGCTAGGGAAATGCTCACTTCACCAGAAGATTGACCGAGTGAACAGCCTTTCGAAGTGTCTCCATAGTTAGTCAGGGAATAACAGTGAAAATTCAGTTGTAGTTGCAGGATAGGGTATTCTCAGTCTCCGTGGAAAAAGAAGAGTCGGCAAGAAGGAGATTTCGTTTAGCCGTTACCTGAGAGGAGTTTCTTCAGAGAAACAGCGCCGCTCCTATTTCTCTTGAGGCTCGTGTGGAAGATAAACAGCCAAATCCCGAAGTTCAAGCGTCGTTAACCTGGGAGAAGAAATAGAGATAGAAGAACAGAGCTAAGTGATGCTGCATTTAAGAAGAATGCTAGAAAACACTGAAATGTTAATCTGATAAGAGTTTAATGGAAATTGTAAATACTTACCAATGATTGTAGAGTGATAAATGTTCCTCAGGAAACTGTACGGAAGAGAAAAGAAGAATTAATACATAACATTACCGGAAATAGTAAATGTACAGATAGAACAATTAGTATATAGATATTTAAAAGAAAGAAAATAAGACAAGACAAAGCTCCAATAACAAGAAGTAAGTGGAAATACGTTAGAATAGATAAATACATAGGTTAAGGTTGGATAGGAGTTAATAAGACATTTTTGTGTTTTAGGAAAAAGACGTATAGTTAATATAACTACATAAATAAGGATCACCCCAACAGAAAAAAGGAAAATAGCCAGGGCACGACAAGTAGAGAAGAAAGTAGACAATATTAAGATAAGGAATAAGGAGATTAGTAAGAAGGCAAAAAGGGTAAATAGGATACCTTATGTTTCAGGTTCAGCTATTACTGGGCGTAGACTTAGCAAGAAATACAACAGGAAAAGAAGAAGAGAGGCACAGATCTTGGAAGATAAGGGTAGGTGAAAATAGTAGAAAAAAAGAGTAGAATGAGATAGAATAGAGTTAGAAGCTAATTGTGTTTACCTTTTCAGGTTCTCATAGAAGAATAGAAGTCTGCAGGCCGGACTTGAGAATAGAAGACCCTGTCCAGGACCAGTCTCTTCTTTGTTTATTATTTTATCCATTCCCCCTTTCCCCCATGGAAATAGTCTGGAAGCTCAGAATCTATTGACCTCCGGAGTATTTTCTAGAGGGATTTGGGATCTAGCATCTCTGTTCCTGCGCAGGTTCATGGTAAGAAAAAATATAGTCATTAGACAAGATTGTAAGAGTCTGACACCTCTCTCCTCTTGTTGTCTTCGGACGCCTGTCTTTGGGGTTGGGGGCCCCGTTGGGGTCCTTGGTGGCTGGCTAATCTGTTGTTCGTGCTGGTGTTCCGGTGGCTCGTTATTGTTTGGGCCTTCTTGGGGGGTCCCGGTACGTGTCTCTGTTCCTGCTGGCTTCCGTGTTTTGTGTCTGGGCGGCATCTTCTCTGTTGGCTTTCAGAGGGTCTTGGATTTACATCCCTGTTAAGGCGGTTTAGTTTCTTTAAAGAAAATGTTCTCTATTTGTGCATTCTTTAGGTGGCTTGGTCCGCTGTCTCCCGTCCTCTGTTTGGTGCTGTCTGGTGCTCGTTTCGGCAGGACATATCCTTATATTGGGACAATGCGCAGGTGCTTGGGACTATGTGCAGGTGCTTGGAATGGCCCCTGCGCTGGGATGACATGCTGATTCATGTAGTGTTCCCTCTGTCTGTTCCTTTGTTCCGGGTCCTTTTGTCTTTGGTCTGGGACTCTTGGTTCAGTCTTGTTTGCTTCCCCTCCCGTTGCTCTTCTCCCCCGGTTTTTGTTCCGGGGTGGTCTGTCCTTAGGGGTTGCTCCCTCGTTTCCTTGGCCTTCGGGTTTTCTGTATGCCTTCCCTCCTGTTTTCTCATCCTGGGGGTTCTGCGAAGGTTTGGGGTGGGTGTCGGTGTTGTTGGGTTGGCATCGCTGTCTTTGGTTTCCACTCCTGCTGCTGCTGGTGGGAGTCGGATTTGGCCGGCCTCCCTTGCCTCCAGCTCTGCTTCTGGGTCCGCAGCTGTCTTTGCCCTATCTTTGTCGCTTGCTTCTGACGGCCTGGCTCTTGAGCGGCTGTCTTTGGGCTGTTCTTCTGTGGTGGCCTGTGGCGTGTGTTTGTCGCGTTGGCCTTCCGCTCTGTGGAGCTGTGATGCACTTTGGGGCTCTTTTGTTTCCTGGTGCTCTTCTCTTGGTCGGAATCCGTGCTGGGGTTCCTGCTTCTGTACTGGATTCTCCAGCTTGGGTTTGTTGTCGGGCTTTTTCCTCTTCCACTTTGTCTGCTCGTTGACGGCGGTTTGTGCTTGTGGGGGTCTTGGGGCTTCCTTGGGGGTTGTTGCTCTTTGGTGAGTCGGCTTCTTCCGAGCTTTGTGCTTTGTTGTCCGGGCTCTCCTGTGCTTGATTCTTCTTGGGGCTTTGCCTGCTGTTTTGCGGGGTCTGCGCTTGCCCCTTTCGTGCCCTTGTTGGTGGCGGATTTGTTGTGGATGTCCGTTGCGGTGGCTTTTTTGCTGGCCTTCACTTCCGCTTGTCGGTTGGTGAGTTGGGTGCCTTGTTCGTTTTGTTTCCTTCTTTGCAGTTTCTGCTGGTTTGGGTTGTTTTTGCAGCTTAATCCGGCTTTTCTGCCTGTTTCTTCGAGTTTCCTTTTGCAGCAGGAGGTGTGGCTTCCTGATTTGCCTGCTGAGGGGGTTTCTCCTGTTCCCCTTCTTTGGATGTTCGCAGGGCTTTTCTGATTAGCCTCCAACGCTGCAGTCTCGGGTTTCTCCTGCCCTGTTTGTTTCCTGTGGGTTCTGTGTCTGCTTCCTGAGCTGAGGCGGCGGGGTCTCTATCCAGGAGATTTGTGGGGTGGCCATTTGGCAGTCCCGTCACACTTTTGTGCGACATTCTCGGCTTGATGTTTTACTTGCCTCTTCTGACGATATCTGTTGGCGTCTTGTACGCTGCTGTTCGTTGATACTTTATTGTTTAAAGTTTTGTACTTTTGCATGGATCCCTGGTGTCCTGCGTTTTTTCTCTTGGTTCTCTGCTTGTGAGTTCCTCACGTAGTAAGGACTAAAATGTAACATTTTTAAAAACGCACGTGATAATGAGACTAAGGGTCACTACGTGGATATTTTAACCTCATCATTTTATACTTGCTGAAGAGCACTGACGTAGCAACAACCACATGCGACACAGTTAATCAATGACAAAAGCAGAATACCTGATCACAGGCACAAAAAATACCTTTGTTGAATGTGATTCATTAGCAGATAATCAGCTACATAATTTGAAGGTGGGCGAGTCACTGAAGGCTCGAGCTAGGCCTGACTCTGGTTCACTGACAGGTCTTCTGAAACACTGGAGCCAAAATTGAGGAAAACCTTTATGTGACTGCTGCTGCTCACACTCTCACTCCAATAATCAAGCTCCCTCTGCTAAGCCTGCAGCAGAGGAAGTGCTGGTCATGCTGGGCCAGGTAGGCAGACAAAATATCGATTTTTAAATATCGACATATAATAATATCGATGTTTAAATATCGAAGGGACATAATATAGAAGGTAGGTTATATCGATATTCTTAATATCGATGGGACGGAATTTCGAAGGTAAGTAATAACGATTTTTTTAATATCGATGTTAGTAATATCGATGTTACTAATATCGATTTTTATATGATTTTTATGTATATTATTATGTATTTAATATGTATTTTATTTTTATTTATGTAATTTAAGTACATTTTGTATATTAGTACCGTAGCAGGTTGTAGGTTTATAGGGGAATAGGGTGGGAAGTAATTTAATTATACTAAATGAATTATTAATTTTTAGCAATTATAAAGTAATTTTAATTAATTGGTAATTAATTTTTATCAATTGGTAATTAATTTTTATTAATTGATTAATTGATAATTATGTTCTGTAGTGGGTTATGGGTTTATAGGGGAATAGGGTGCGAAGTAATTTAATTATATTAAATTAATTATTAACTTTTCTGAATTATAAATTAATTTTAATTAATTGGTAATTCTTTTTGTATTCATTGGTAATTCATTTTAATTAATTGGTTAATTAATAATGATGTTCTGTAGCGGGTTATGGGTTCATAGGGGAATAAGGTGGAAAGTAATTTAAATGTAATTAAGTAATACTTTATTTTAATTAATTGTTTTGTTAATTATATTATTGTTAATTAGTTATTAATTAGTAATTAATTATTATTCATTGGTATTTATTATTAATTGATTTTTACTTAATTATTTATTGCTAATCATGTTTTTAATAATTATGTATTGGTATTTCTAAATAGTTTATACTTATTTAATAATTAATTTTTTTATATTTTAAAATAATAATTTATTTATAAGTATGTTATTTTTAACTTCTACGCTATCCAACACTTTCCCCACTGTTGCACTCTCTGGAGTTGGAATAGTAATTTTTACCCCTACGCTATCCAACACTTTCCCTACTGTTGCACTCTCTGGAGTTGGAATAGTAATTTTTACCCCTACGCTTTCCAACACTTTCCCTACTGTTGCACTCTCTGGAGTTGGAATAGTAATTTTTACCCCTACGCTATCCAACACTTTCCCTAGTGTTGCACTCTCTGGAGTGGGAATAGTAATTTTTACCCCTAGGCTATCCAACACTTTCCCTGCTGTTGCACTCTGTGGAGTTGGAATAGTAATTTTTACCCCTACGCTATCCAACACTTTCCCTACTGTTGCACTCTCTGGAGTTGGAATAGTAATTTTTATCCCTACGCTATCCAACACTTTCCCTACTGTTGCACTCTCTGGAGTGGGAATAGTAATTTTAACCCCTACGCTATCCAACACTTTCCCTACTGTTGCACTCTCTGGAGTGGGAATAGTAATTTATACCCCTACGCTATCCAACACTTTCCCTACTGTAGCACTCTCTGGAGTTGGAATACTAATTTTTACCCCTATGCTATCCAATACTTTTCCTACTGTTGCACTCTCTGGAGTGGGAATAGTAATTTTCACCCCTACGCTATCCAACATTTACGTACTTTTTTACATTTGTTTTACATTTTTATTAATTTTGATTTATATTATTATTTTATATGTCTTTATTTATCAGTTATTAAAGTTATTTTTAAAAGTTATTATTAAGGAAGTATACATTATGTATTATATGTATATTATTTTTTTTTAAATTAAATTATGTATATTAATTATTAATTGTAAATATTATAACATATTTTAACAATGTTTATTACATTTATGAGTATTAGTTTATTTATATTACATATTTTTTTAAATAAAAAACAATATTTTTTAATTACGATATTTTTGACATCGATATTTTTTCCCCAATATTTTTGTACTTACCTTGTTAGAGATAGCATGTCGATATTTTTGTAATCGACATTTTTGTTGCGATATTTTTGTAGGTAGATATTTTTGTAATCGACATTTTGCCAGACATTCGCTGGGCCATATTCGTTTTGCAGCAGGACTGATAGGGAAGGCCCTGCAGAGTGCTGTCAAAGTGCTTGGAGAGGAATGTGATGAAAATTCTTTTTTCCCAAGCACTTTCACAGCACTCTGCAAGGTCTTGGTGGTCAGTCGATGTTAAAGGCTGCCCCCAACCCGGGGGTAGTGAAAAAACAAAAAACCTACATGGTGTAGGCCCTCTGTAAAACTCAACTGAAGCCGAGCTTTGAGATTCACTTGTGTCACATAAACTCGGTGGGCTCTCCCAGATCTTTGATTTGTTAATGTGTGTTAATGACTTGACTGATAGGGTTGAGCCTCCCTGAAATCCGTTTCTTTGTTAAGTCACTGAAAGCATTTAACTTTGCAATTTTTTCTAGAAAGACGTTTTGTGTAAACTTGATTTAATGCAGTACCTGAATTCATTTGACACAGTATACTGAGGAGCTACCACCTCGAAGGTTTAAAAACGAAGTATTAACCACTGACGCAAGGTGGGGAGAGAAAGAGACAACCATCTGTGGCTGAAATAGGCAACATGAAACCAGAAAATCTCTGATAAATCACAGCTTTCCCTGTGAGATCATAGGAATTTACCATATTTGAAACCACCTTCACATATACCAGTCCAGGATTTGTGCTGTATCTAAATCTCCCTTGCATATGTTTAAAATACTTTAACGTCGCTCGATCTATAACAACAACCTATGCCATATATAAAGGAGACAAGACAAGTGACCTGCCTCTTGGATAACTAATGGAGGGGGGCTGAAGATTTCTAAGTTCCAGTTTTAGAAACTACCCTTTCTAATAAATACCACTGTACGCAGTGATACCGTCTATGGTATTAAAGTGAAACATGTCAAAGGAATGCACACTTTGCTCCCTGGATGGTCTCATTATATTTTGACAAGGCCTGTGTTACAAAATTGACATGCCAAATATGTTGATGGATCAGCTCATGTTATTGCTCTTAGTGCCAAGCCAGACTTTGACTTGGCTCTCCTTATTAAAATGAAAGGGCAGGGGAAGGTGAGCAAAGTCAATACTTTAGGTGTATTCCTGAACATCAGGAGATTATCTTAATCCTAATCAGTGTGCAAATGCGGACACAACCACTCCAAGTGTAAAGGCAGATAGCCCTTGGTACCATCCCACTCAGAACAAAAGAGGCCATTTTCAAGACTGTCCAGAGGCAGAGATCCGAGGACAAGTGTATTGGCAAATGCTAACAAACCAATTAGGCTGGACATTCTGGATGAGTTAATTCTTTAACTGGAGTGGAGGGCTTCCATACTATTCAAGGATAGTTTCAAATGGGGATTTAGAATCTTGTACAAGGGAACGAGAGTAGGGCATTGGTAAGTGAACCCCAAACCAGTGAGTGGATTTGCTGACATTGCACAGGTCAAACCAGAAAAAGATGGCTCCCCTCGTTCTGGGCCATGACCTTAAGTGAGCTTTTTATATGCTCATTGGACATCATTGCAATCACACAGAAGGAGACATGAGGCTGATTCACCATCTATCTCTGTCTAAGGGGAGCTTCATGAATGACTGCTTTGCCCCGGCCTAGTCCGCACCGATGTTAATAGAAAATTGGGGATAGAGTAGAAATAAGAAACTGCAACATTAAGAGCCTCAATATGAGTTATGTGGACCTGGTGTTACCGAATAGATTGGTAAAAATCGCATGTGTTTACCTGACCACTCAATTACAAGTAGAAAACTGCACATGGAAAATATTGTTAGAAAAAAGTACCATAACTGGTACCTATCGCACATAGCAAATACCCATGCGATAGTTAATGCATGTGATATTAATTGCATGCGCTACATAAAAAACATTTGTGACAGGAGTCAGCCTGAAAAGCAGCCGAATAAGCTCTGAATAATTTCTCTACCCAAAGGTAAGTCATGCCAATTTCGTGCAGAATCACCAAAAACAAGCCTGAAAGAAAAATCGTAAAATAGCACAGTACCCATACATACTAACACTACATGCAGTGCTAGGCACCAGTAAATCACAAACGATACATAAAAATGGAGAACCTGCAGTACAGGTGAAGAAGGGGACCCTAATTTCCCTAGACCATCTCTACCTTGTTACGTTTTAATCCTAACTCGGGAGCCCAGGAATAAAATTTGATATAGGGCATCTCTGAGTTTTTAGACTTTTCATTCCACTGTCCTTTGTTTACTGCATGGATCCCAACACATTTATGTTTGTTATGTCCTCCCCTCTCTTTGCTCCATCCCAGGCATTGGTCTGTGCAGGGATGTTGTAGCAGCCCCATGAGAAAGAATGCCACTACTTAGTGGGTAAGGGCAGTTTTTTAACAAACCAAACAATTGGTGTAAAGAGACAGGAGATCCTTTTGGCTACCTATCTCCCCCTCCTTTGCCTCGTTTTGTAGTTACAGTATGAAATTTACATGGAGGATGGAAAAGGAGTAATACCTCTCTCCCCTTCTTTTTTTGTGTAAACCTGGGTCTCCAACACAATGCCAGATGAGTACAGTGACATCACATCCCTGCTGTAATACGAAATGTCTGAAAACACACACAATACAATTGTTACACACACAATGAAAAACCAATGGTACAACTTTATGCCTTGCATTGGTAATAATCATCATGTCACAACTAAGAAACAGGAAAGTAAGTCTGATATGGTCTCGTGCAAATAAGTCCTTCTAGGAGACCCTTGTAATGATAAGGAAGGACATGAGGTCTAAGAACGTGACCAGATTGTGACTATAACTTCTTATCACATTTAAAAAACACAAGTACCACCATCAACATCAAACAAGAAGAAGCCATACAAATAAGGAACTTAAATGCCGGCAACTGCAGCAGCAATACAAAACACCAATAAAAAACGTGATCTAATGTTTTTTGGTGGCAAGCTCCCTTGGACAGAGGGGCCTATCTCCTCCTGTATCCTTTTGCGGAGGTCTGTGAGGATGGGTAGATGTTTTAGATGGTGTAGGGGAAATTGTACTGTCCCTTGCTGCAAAATACGTAATCTGTGACAAATTGATTTAATAAAACTAAATTGGTAGAAGCTCTTCAATGCCAAACCATCAGATGTATGGCCCTCAACATTCTGGTGAACAGTGTCAGTATGGACACTGCAGTGAGGTGGGATAGGAGGCAGATATTGGAGTAGATGAGAAGTCTTTCTGAAAAGTCCTAATGCTGAATGTGTAGCAGCAGTACCGTCATGGTATCACTAATGCCATGAATGACTTAATGCAAATGCACTTGTTGGTCACATGACTCAAGCGGAGTTGCCAGCTTCCCTCAGGTTTTGCCATGCATTGACTAAAATCCTCAATGACCAGCCTTGAGAAAGGAGGTGGTTCTCTTGCATAGTCTGAGGCAGCAGCTACTTTCTCTTCATGTGTGAAATAGGGTGCTTTGCAATCCTCAAGCCATCTCAAGGTGCTATTGCTTGCAAAGTATTCTCCTCCATGACCTCACCTTGAAAAGGAATTATGTCCTCTGGCTGAATGTGAGTCTCAACCTCCACACTGATGTTAACGTGCTTTCGGTGGGCTAGTGTCTTTGGCAGCACTTTTAGTGGTTGGGATTGCTGAGTCTGTAGAAGTTATTAAAACGGGGTAAACCCAAATAAGTCACTGGGACCTGGGTATCCAGCAATACAGTAGGGAAGGAGGTCTTGGAGCTGAATTGCAGGCCATTGTTCCTACAATCACAGTTTAAAATCACTGTTGATAAAACTGGCAAAACAGGGGCGGATTCTTTTTTATAAATATCTATTCATGCCATAAATTAAGTACCTCCTTTGTTAACATTCCCAGGTGCCCCAATTCAGTCCTGTGGAAGACCCCGTCGTAAGGACTTAAGCAGCCTACTCCATAGTGGGGTCGAAATGTCAACTTTGTTTGCCTGTTTTGCCAGTTTGATCAACAGTGATTTTCAACTGTGATAGTATGAACAATGGCCTGTTATTCAGTTTCTGTTAACTGCGAGGCTGAGTAAAAGCCGGTTTTATTGTAAATATTGATGTGATTGATGCATTGGCACTACCTTCCCTTCACACTACTCCTGCCCTCACTTGTTGCACACAACCTTTTCCTTTCTCCTCCCCCCTTGTGCGAGGGGCACTTGCTAGGTATAAATTTGTATTTCTTGGTGATATAGGAGCATATGTTCAATGTGATTAAATAACATTGGACGACAAACATTGTTTTACTAGTGTGTTTTTGTATAAGAGGTCTTCAAATTTGTGTGCTTCTTAAGTTTGTTTTACTGTGTCTGCAGTAGTGGCAGTGGATTTCTCCATTTAATTTACAGCCGTTTGTGCCACAGATGGTTGTGTTTGAAGGCACATCAGTGAGGCCCAAATGAGTGGTTGGCCACAGTGCGATTCATGGATCGCCTGCAGGGTTCAACAAGCCCACAATTCAATGATCTACCGCATATTTCGAGGGTCCTAAGATTCGAGGATCCACTGTAGCATTCAAAGATGCTCCAGATCATAAAACCACACCTAAGACGTGGGCTTGTGCTTGTTTTTTTTCCTGCCTGTTACTGAGGGGAACCCTCTGGTGGGTTCTGGTCTTCACTTAAGTTCCTCAGCTTGGGCTAATCATTTCACCTGTGTTCCTGAGTCTCCGATTGAAATTATATTCAAGTCAAGACTTTGCGAACGTTCTTCCCAGAAGCTTTATGTTTACGGTGCTTCTTTAAATTCGTTCTGCAGCGTCACTTCAAAGATTTTCCATGCATCCTTGGGATTATTCAACCTGTATTTCATGAGAGTGTCTATGTTGAGGCATTACAGCTGTAACGATTAACCCAAAGGTGAACCTATCTACCTGCATTAGTAAAAATGATGATTGTTTGACGGTCTGATAAAACATCATTTAAGTAATGGCATGTTGTGCCGTGGGGGATTTTATTTCCAGAGACAGGTCCAACGCGTGGGAGTGTTTGAATGATTATGGAATGGACAAGAGGGTGGGGAGGGATTGGAGGATGGGGGCTGGTAATGGGTAATGGGTCAGTGAGGTGCAAACCAGAATGAGGTCCAGTGATTGGCCACATGGGTGAGTGAGGAGTAAATTACAGGAATGAGGAGACAATAATTGAGTAAGCAAGACATGCAGATGCTAAAGGAACTCAGTGCAGAAAAGAAAGTCAAACATGCAGACGATGAGATTTAATGTGAATGAGGAACAAGAACACATAAGACATGCAAGAGAAGTGGAAGACTGAAAGGACTGCGCTCAGTATATGTAGCACCCCAAAGGGACAAGAACAGGTCAGAATGAGACCAGCTTTGGGAGTCTCAGCAGAGTCCAGTGCACATTCTGGGCACTCTGAGCTGGACTAAAGCCCAATGTATTCACTCATAATTCATACTTTCCCTGTTGGCTCCACATTTATGACCGCAATGCACCTTACTGAGCATGTTTTCTTATGAAGGGTCAGTACCTAGATTGTATTCAGGACCGGCTCTAGGGCGGTGTGACCGGTGCGACCGGTGCCAGTGTGCTGGGTGCTGACTTAAGGGGTGCTGTGTTCGCAATTTTGCTTTGCTTTTAAAAGCACCTGCTGTCGCGTTCCTCACCTCCAGCAATTTCCAGGCAACAATAAAAATGTCAAGATAACTTCAGTAATTTATGTTCTTCCCGGAGAAAATCAGAGTTTTGTTTAGTCTTGTCTGATCATAAAATAGCACAGATGATTAATATACCTGCTGCAAAGAATGTGCACCTTTCAGATCTCAAAGTGCATATAATGTAAATAGGTCAGTGGGTTACTGCTTTTCTAAGAGAGAACCTTTTGTTACTTGCACTGTATAAGTTAAAATCCTAATGCAGAACAGTGAATTATTAATTGGCACCAAAGAACTGCATGCACACTGCAAATTAGAGTATAGATTAATATTGCAAAAAGGGTTCATTTGGGTAGAAATAGATTCTTATTATTGAAGATAACCTCCAATTATGGTATTCCATTTTGAATTCTGAGTTTATGCTTCTCCAGACCAAGCACTCAAACTATACTGCCTACCAGTATGGATATGTCACTCCTACACCTTGTAGTCCTCTGTCTAATGTAACATTTTCGATACACTGATCTACACGTTACTGATTGTCTCTGTGTAATGTGTGTGTGATGCAAAATGGTCTGAATTGAATTGGCACTTGTAGAGCGCATGGCTATCAGAAGGACTCCCAGCGCTTAGGAACGGAACCTACACAAATGACCAGCTTTAGGTGACCGGGAACAAGAACGTTTTCAGCTGTCTGCGGAAGGACATATAGTCGTCCTCCAAACGAATGTAATTGGGAACAGCATTCGAGCTCTTGCAGGCGATATATGAGAATCGTCTACCCCTACCCCTGGGCCTATATATTCTAGGGACTACTGCCATGCATTTATTTCCAGAGCGCAGGGCACTACTGGGACAGTGCGGAGCGATGATGGAATGTAGGATAGGTGGACCCTTGGAGGACAGAATCTTGTGGACAATACATAGGGATTTGAACTGGATCCTCTCCGCAACTGGGAGCCAGTGTAGGGAGGCTGTAGATGCTCGCGCAGATTCCCTGTGGGGGGTCTGTAAGAGGATTCGAGCTGCACAGTTCTGCACAGTCTGAAGCTTCTTTATCGTTGAACGTGGGGAGCCCAGATAAAATGGCGTTTGCGTAATCTAGATTGTGAGAGAATTAAGGCTTGAACCAGCAGTTTCCTAGCATTGAACGGCAGCAGGGGAAGGATTTTCCTAACCATCTTAAGTATTCCGTAACAGGTTCCTGCTACCTTCTGGGATTGCTCCTTCATGTCTAGAATATGATCAAGCCAGACTCCAAGGCTTTTTTATTTGTTCTTTTGGGGGGGCATACTGTCCAGACATTTAGGCCATAGAGAGCTAGGACCTAGTGGGGAAGGTTTACCCAAGAACATCAGATCAGTTTTTGCTCCATTCAGTTGTAGATATGAGCCCTCCATCCATGCTGACACTTTTTCCAAACAACCGGCCAAATTGTTTTCCCTGTTCCCAGATTGATTAAGTGAAAAAATCAATTGGGTATCGTCCGCATGTGACGATCTGTATGCCAAAGGGTTTGACAATCTCAGCCAGCGGGCTCATATAAATGTTAAAGAGGATGGGGCTCCGTCAGTCAGTCAGTCAAGAATCTTTATTCGATTTAGTTAAAAATCATACAAAGAGATAAAAACATTAATATACAAATAAAAACTATTTACAATATCATACAAATCAGTGCGTACAATGTAATTCTTTTCCGGGCTATATATAGGGGACGAGCCCTGAGGAACCCCACAACTCAACAACATACTCTTGGAAATAGAATTGTCCTCAAAGACTTGAAATGAGCGGTCGTCTAAAAAAGACTCCAACCACATTAGTGCAGTTCCAATACCCCTACATCTCTAATTCTAGAGACCAGCAGTTGATGGTTAACGGAATCGAAAGCCGCACTCAGATCTAAGAGGACAATTGCCGCCATGCCTCCGTCATCCAAGATTTTCCTTGCTTCCTCAACAACTACAATCAAAGCTGTCTCTGTGCCCTGATGGGGTCTAAACCCAGTTTGCGATGGATGGAAGCAGTCATTTTCCTCCAAAAAGGTGGACAGAATGGAGTTGACATGCTTTTCTGCAATTTTTGCAATCCTTGGAAGCAACGAGATTGGCCGGTAATTACAAAAAATGTCAGGGTCCGCACCTAATTTCTTAAGCAGTGCTCTCACCATGGCTCGTTTCCGTAAAGAGAGGACTGTCCTGGAGGCCAAAGAAAGATTAATAAGTTCTAGAATAGTGGGAGAGACTGTATCAAAAACTTGGTTCAGAATGTGGGGGGGGGGCCATGTCCCTAGGGGAACCAGATTTTAGTTTATTAAAATAGAATTTTAGGGATTTTATGTCCAAGGAAGGGAGGACCGCTAACGGAGTAACAGGTGATTTTGACTTATTTTCCAATGTGACGTTCTTCAAAGGGGTAGTTACTGGCGGAAACGCTGAATAAATAGATTGAATTTTTTTTTAAAAGAACTCTGCTATGTTATTGCAGCAGCCTAAGGTATCAACAGTGGGTGAAGCTGGAGACGGGGGGCTAATTAGGGATTTAGCAATTAAAAAAAATTCACGCGGAGAATTGGAAGCTGAGGAAATCCTAGTTCCGTAATACAGGGATTGGACTTTCCTAACTTCTAGCTTATACATTTTTGTAGCCTCCCTGTAGACACCCTTCCTCTCGTCTCAGAAATCTTTCCTCCACTGCTTCTCTGATTGTTTACATTTTAATTTCTACTCTCTAAGCTTGGGGGTGTACCATGCAATGCTCTTAGAGCCCTTCTTATTGGTTGTCCATTTCTGCAGAGCCACCAAGTCCAGAGAGGCTTTGATCCATTGATTGAACTCATGGTTGGTTGATTCTGGATCAGCTTCCAGTACCGGGCGGGTATTGTTAAGAGTAATTGCCGATGCCTCAATAGGAAGCTTGGACCAATTACGGCTAAGTTTCTTTACCGGCTCCAGTGGTAGATCACTAATCAACGGGGACCATAAAAAGATATTAGATAATGATCAGTCCAAGGTAGTGGAGTGGGATTTTCCACTATTAAGTTATTAATGTTGGTGAAGATAGTATCGAGTAGATGACCTTTTATGTGGGTCGGACTGTTCACTTTCAGATTACGTGAGAGAGCACCTAAGCTATCGATCAATTCCTCCGCGTTAGTTGAGGAAATATCATCAAAGTGGACATTCAAGTCCCCCAGTACCGAAAAATTGGGCAGGGAGCTCACTGAATTGGCTATTGTTTCAGGTAGGTCGCTGTTAAAATGCCCAATTACTCCTGGGGGTCGATATACTAGGACCGGGGAGAAGGTACAGGTATGTGAAAAACAAATGGCAAACAAGACACTTTCACAATCGGAAATCCAACCTGCTTTGATCCAGCAGTTAACGGTGTCTCTATGGATAATGGCCAGGCCCCCTCCTCTACTTAATGTCCGATATTGGCTTTGGATTACATAGCCCGGATCTGGATTTTCTTCACTAATACGAGTGGTGCTATGTAAGTTATTACATGCATCTGTAAGAGAGTGGTTATGGAGACTGGAGGGGCACTGTTAAAAGGTGTTGGTGAGGGAATCTGTTGTGGAGGTGGTCACCAACAAACATTTTTGCATTTGGAGCCGCCAGCTCTAAACCTGGGCCTGATTGTATTCAAAGGGAGGTTTGACCAAGAAGTCTTTCATTTCGTCTCTGTAGAGGAAGGATTTAAAATTTTAAAACGTATGCATGTATAGCACATTATGTGTCTTAAGAAGATGAGGGGAGGCATGACACTGTCACTCCTTCCTGAAAGTTGACTAATTTATGAATTTTGAACAATACAAATGAACTGATGTCTGAAGTAATAGCAAATTTTGAGGAATGCCGGAAGTTAGATGTTATTCTCTCCAGTAACCTTTGGAAACACGTGGAAAAATGTACAAACTTTCCAAAGCTGAGAAATGTTATGATTTCTCATATATCCGTGTCATCTTTCTCCAATAATGTATCTTGCAAAAGGCAAACAGCAAACACGCAGAGAAAATCCTGCATGAATTTGTCAGTGTGTGGAGAAACCTCTACAAAACTTAAATGTGCAGAGCAAAAATCTGAATGCCTTTTCCATGTTGGCTGGGTTTGATTAGGGTGATAGTTATCTCGCAAAGCAACAAACGGAACATTTCAATGAGCAAAAGTACTTTATAGAGGCAAGGCTATACTTTAACCGGGAAATTTCACAAACTTTGCAAAGCCTGAAAAATAATGAACTTTCCAAAACTTTGGTGGCATAATACAAAATGTATCACGCCCCCATGCTGACTTGAAACGTTGCACAAGAAAACTAAGTTTAAATTGACATTTAATAGGCAACATACAACTCGAATATATTCAGGGGTGCATTAACTATATCGTGTGAAAGCGCACAAGTGAAAGGGCCCCATCCACGCCCACCTTGCCCCAGCTCTGGAGTGTGCTCAGAAGCTCTATTCACTTCCGGTGCGATCAAAAGGACCACACATTGATCTGCTCCGAATGTCACATCTGACGCCTTTGGGCAGGTAGTCCTGTGTCCTGAAGACCCCGACACCTTCAGAGCTCTCGGTTCACATGTGAACAAATGAAAGAAGTGTTGTTGACATCAGAGGAAGAAACAGTAAGTTTCCTGTTTGAACTGTGCCAAGCACTGGAAGATATGAGCAAAGCCAGGGCTTGGTTTGTGCACAAGTCAGGCTGTGGTCAGTGGTTTCTGACTTTTGGTCTGTAAAGTCGTTTGTACACGCCTCCTTCGAGAAGACGTGAGATGCTTATCAAGTACCAAGAGCCTTTATGAAATATATTTGTACGTATCTGAGCTTTTGAAGTGCTCTGGGAAGATCAAAGCGCTTCGAGTGACATACTTTACATGCTGTAAATGTGGTCGATGCTCACAAGATACCTCTGAAAACATCAAGGGATGGAGCTACTCTGAAGCCTGCCAGCCTATTTGCATTTTAGAGGCACTTTTGTGTCGGCCTCATCTTCTTTAAGTGTTTCCATTGTTTGGCACTGACCCTATTGATCCTTACAGACTGCCCCCCTACCTTACTGCATGAAGGATGACATCTTATATTAAAGTCCAGCCATCAACTACTGCTATCCGTTTTAATATATATGGCTACATGTAAGGTTTAGGGTTTCGAAAATGGTGACAATGCATCTAATCACTTTACGGGTGATTCTGAAAATAAAGGATAGATGTTCTGTAAGGCAGTATCCTGTGGCGACAATGTCGAACCTGTGGAACTTTGAGACCCTCTCCTCCTGGCTACAACCCTCAGTAGCTGTCCCATCAGAAGAAGTGAAACCCAAACTTCCAGCGAGGTCAACCCTCTGAAACCAATCACTTTTACCCCTCCTAACTTCAGACAGTCAACAAGCAAAACAAAAAAACTCAGAGGTAAACCTCACCCGCCCTCATATTTTCAACGTCAATGACAAATCTTTACTTCCAAGTGCTAAAATATTTGTTTTTACAGAAATATTTTTAACGTTAACATAATGTTATCAAAACCAAGCATGAATATGTAATGACAATATTTGAGCTATTACATTCTTATATATAATAGGTAAATTCAATCAAAGAGACTCTTATCTTAAATATCAAGCAGCAAATGTGCATGAGTCCACATGAAACAAGCATTGGCAAAGTGCCCAGTCTCGTCTAGGCAAGAGCTATTGGCTTTGCCAATGTGTTTTAGCCACGTTGTACACTACAGTTGCTGCTGCTCAGCATGGCTAAAAGTTAATGGCGTTGAGGAGAGTGGCGTGGAGTAAAATAGGGTGGAGTGAAGTGGCATAGAGTGAAGTGGCATGGCATGGAGTAGAATGTCATGAGTGGACTGGCGTAGAGTACAGTAGAGTGGCATAGAGAAGAGTGGTGTAGATTGGAGTGGAGAACAGTAGAGAGGAGTGTCATAAAGTGTAGTGTCATAAGTGGAGTGCCATAGAGTGAAATGTCTTAGATTGTCGTGGAATGGCGTTGAGTGCTGTGGAGTGGAGTGAAGTGGCATAGAGTGGTATAAAGTGCAGTGTAGTAGAGTGTCATAGACTGGAATGGAGTAGAGTCTAGTGGGGTGGAGTTGAATAGAGTGTCATAGCATGGTGTAGAGGGTCCTTGAGTGGAGTAGACTAGAGAGGAGTAGAGTAGAGTGGTGTAGAGTATCATATACTGGAGTGGTGTAAAGTGGTGTAGAGTGGCATAATGTGGAGTAGAGTGTCTTAGAGTTGAGTGGTGTAGAGTGGAGTGATGTAGAGTGGAGTAGAGTGTCATAGAGTAGAGGGGCATAGAGTGATAGAGTGGAGTAGAGTGTCGTAGAGTGGCGTGGCATAGTGTTGTGTAGTGGTGTAGAGTGGAGTGGCCTAGAGTGGAATGGTGTAGAGTGGAGTAGTGTTATGGAGTAAAGTGGAGTAGCATAGAGTGAAGTTATGTTATGTTATGTTATATGGTCTCTTTTATAGCGCACGGCTTCTCCAAGGAGTGTCCCGGCGCTTTGGCAAAGAGAACTGGAAAAAAGTACACAACACAGCAACTCATAGAGGGCCGAAAGAATATCATTGGGAGAAAAGCCAGGTCTTCAACTCCTTTCTAAAAGAGAACAGACTGTTGGCTTTCCTTAGGGAAACGGGGAGCTCATTCCAGCATCGAGGTGCCAAGTATCGAAAGTGGTGTGCAGTGGAGTGCTGCGGTGTCATGGAGGAGAGTGGAGCGGCATAGAGTGGTGTAGAGAGGAGTGGCATAGAGTGTCGTAGGGTGGAGTGGCGTCGAGTGGAGTATAGTGTTGCAGAAGGGAGACTCGTACAGTGGAGTGCTGTAGAGTGTGGTAGAGTGTGGTAGAGTGTCGTAGAGTGGAGTGGAGTAGAGTGGAGTAGTGTGATGCAGAGTGGAGGAGAGTGCATAGAGAGGTGTGTCGTATATTGGTATGTTGTAGAGTGGAGTCTTGTAGAGTGTCATAGAGTGGAATGTCATAGTGTGAAGTAGAGTGCTGGAGAGTAGAGTTTTATAGAATGGAGTCTCGTAGAGTGTCATAGATTGGAGTGGCGTAGGTTGGAGTGTAATAGAGTGGAGTGATGTAGAATAAAGTTGAGTAGAGTGGTGTAGAATGGAGTAGAGTGAAGTGTCAGAGTGTTGTAGAGTGAAAAGAGTGTCATGGAGTAGAGTGCTGTAGAGTGGAGTAGGGTCATAATGGAATAGAGTGGAGTGGTATAAAGTGGAGTAAAGTGGCATGGTGTAGAGTGGTATAGAGTGTCATAAAATGGAGGGGCATAGAGTGGTATGGAGCAGAGCACTGTAGAGTGGAGCGATGTAGAGTGACGTAAAGTGGAGTAAAGTGTCATAGAGTGGAATGTCATAGAGTAGAGAGTCGAGTGGAGGGGCGTAGAGTGAAGGGACATAGAGGGGCGTGGAGTAGAGTGTCATAGAGGTGAGTGGCATATGGTGGAGTAGAGTGTCAGAGTGGGGTGGCATAGAGTGGAGTAGAGTGTCATAGAGTGGAGTGGCACTGAGTGGAGATCAGTGTTGTAGAGTGGAGTGGCGTAGAGTAGAGTAGTGTGCCATAGAGTGGAGTGTCGTAGAGTAGAGTTGCTTAGAGTGTAGGATACCTGGTGTGGTAGTGCCAGTAAAGCAAACACAATTTCAACTGAAATTACTATTACCTGTGCACATATAGGGGCATATTTACAAGTCCCTATCGCCACCACAGCGTCACTTTTTCTGACGTTGTGGTGGTGATACAGGCTTTGCCTTATTTACAAGGCAACGTTAAGCCACTTAACGTGGCTTAACGTGCCTTGTAAATAAGGCATCCTTTCACGCTATACTTAGCATGAAAAGGGCAGGCAATTGGTGTTGTGAAATGAAATAGTATTTGTTAAGCGCATAGCTACCCATGGGCATCCCAGCGCTATGGCAGTAACTAAGAGAGGCATCGCGACACACTCAAGGGAGAAGCCAGGTCTTCAATGATTTCCGAAAGGCTAGATGGCTAGATTCCTTAGGTAGGCTGAGAGGGAGAGTATTCCACAGCTTTGCAACATTATAAGAGAATTGACTGGCTGACACCTCTAGCTATTTTAATCCTGGGAACTTCAGCCAGGCCTAGATATTCTGAACGTAGCCGTCTATTCTCTACATAAGCCTGGACCAGAGAGTGGTTGATCGCGGGACCATTCCTTGTTAACATCTTCTGGATAATGCACATGGCCTTAAAATAGACTCTCTCCCGAACGGGAAGCCAATGAAGGGACCTCAAGGCGGGCTTTGCTGATTGCCGGTTCGGGGTTCCCACAAGGATTTTTGCAGCGCAGTTCTGCACCGTTTGGAGTTTTACAAAGGACGAGGCTGGAGCTCCAAGGTAAAGGGCATTCCTGTAGTCCAGACAGGAGAGAATAAGTGCCTGTACCATATATTTTCTTGCCTGGAAGGGAAGAAGTGGAAGCACTTTCCGGAGCATCCTGAGGATGCTATAGCAGGACGCCGCAACCTTCTGTGCCTAGGCCAGAAAGCTGAGATCTTGATCCAGCCAGATACCCAGACTCTTCATCCGGCTCTTAGAGAATGGGACAGGGCCCATGCAAGCTGGCCATAAGACATCTGTTCTGAAGAGAGATGGATTGCCAAAAATCATCAACTCAGTCTTGCCACCATTTAGGTTTAAGAAAGATTTACTCATCCATTTGACTACCTCTTCTAGGCAGGGACAGAGGCCAGTCGAGGCATTATCCAAGTGGTTTAGAGCTATGACCAATTGGGTGTCATCAGCATAAGTTACTATATAGACATTATAGTTAATATATAAATAGGAGCACGATCTCTGCAAGTGGAGCCATATAGACATTAAAAAGGGATGGGCTCAGGGACGACCCCTGAGGGACTCCACAATCGAGAGGCAGAGATTTTGAGGTGACATCACCCTCAAACACCTGGAAGACTTTCGCATCCAAAAAAGATTGCAGCCATGTTAGGGCTACTCCTATCACCCCCAAACTTCTGAGACAATGTATCAGGATTTGGTGGTTGACCGCGTCAAAGGCAGCGCTGAGGTCAAGGAGGATGATCGCTGTTGAACCTCCAGCATCAATAATATTTTTTGATGCTTCAACAACAGGCAATAGCGCGGTCTCTGTTCCTTGATGCGGGCAAAAGCAAGTTTGGGAGGGAAGGAGGAGGTGGTGGAATTCCAGTTATGTTGAGAGTTCCGCGTTGACATATTTCTCTGCTATTGTACTAATCCCTGGAAGGAGCAAGATAGGGCGAAAGTTACTAAGTAGGTCTGGATCCAGCCTAGGTTTTTTCAAAAGAGGCTTCACCATCGCTTTTTCCTACAAGGGTGGAACCACTCCAGTTGAGAGGGAGGCATTGATTAAATCAAGGATGACAGGAAAAACTGTTTCAAACACTTGTTTCAGAATATTAGGTGGAGCTAGATCACTAGGCGACCTGCTCTTTTCGAGTGCCGAGATGGTTTGAAGTGATTCACGGTTCATCAGAAGAAAGGTCTCCAGATAGTGGTCTCTACTACGTAGAACCATCTCCTCTGGGTAATGTTTGTTTAGGCTATCCACCAGGGAAAATAACTAGTAGATAGTTTGAATCTTATTGAAAAAATAGTCTGCGAGTTTATTGCAACGTTGGCCAGTGGCATTAGACCTATCTTGGGGGTGAAGGAACTTTAAGAAGTTTTTTCTCTATGTGAAAGTTTCATGGGGGATTTAGCTGCCTGGGAAATTCTTTCCTCATAATAATTAGTGGAAATCAAAATAATTTATTTCCGCTTTATATGATCTTATGGCATCCCTGTATTCTGATTTCTTGTTTGAGGTGAAAACCTTTCTCCATGTTCTTTCCCATTTCTTAAAATTCTGCTCTAACGCTCGGAGCTTGGAGGAATACCAAGGGGTTCTGTTCGCCTCAACTTTCAGCTGGGAAAGTTTCTTGGGGAGAACAAGATCTAATGTGTTCTTGATCCAATTGTTGAATCTATTGTTGGCCGCAATTGGATCAGTAGCAGCCGGTGGCTTAGAGTTTTCAAACTCTAATACCCATTTTTCTGGGGGGAGTTTGAGCCAGGGGCATGACAAGATTCTTATTGGCCTAGATGAGGGGGTGACACAGAAGGGGGTCCAAGAAAAAGAATTAAAAAGTGATCCGACCAGGGTATTGGGATCGGTGGCATTCCAGTTAGTTCCTCTAAGTTGGTAAAAATGGGGTCTAGGAGGTGAACCTTCTCATGGGTTATGTTAGTTACTTTTTGTTTAAGCTGATACGTGGCAAGATCTTTGATGATCTCTGCCACCGCCACATGTGAAGGATCTTAAAAATGTAAATTAAAATAACCTAACAAAGTAAAAATTGCAGAGGTACTAGCGAGGTTTAGAGACTATCTTAGGTAGTATTTTACAAATTGGCCCGGAGACCCGGGAGGGGGCCGTAAATTAGAATATCTGACAGACAGAGCGTGGGGCTAAAACCTATGGTAAATAGGAGGTTCTCACAGTCTAGTAGAGGACTCCCCAAAATGCGGCAGCTTAGATGTTTTTTTATAAATTATGGTAATCCCACCACCTATGCCGAGACTCCTGTCTATCCTCTGGATAAGATAACTGGGGGGGAGGGCTTGAACAATGTCAGGGTCGATCCTGCATTCAGCCAAGTTTCAGTGAGAAATAAAACTTCTGGGCCTTCTTGCTTTAGCTGGATAGAGATCTCGGCCACATGTTTGGGCAGTGATCTACAGTGCAACAGGAATATTTTGTATGATTTAGGAGCGGGCTGCGAAGGCAGAGTAGGCAGTACTAATCTGAAAGGACAGTGCATGCAGCCGGGGACCAAACTCCCTGGTATGATGGAATGAGCACAATGTAATAAAGGGGCCATGTTAAGTTGTCTCAGCTTTTCAGCATTATATTGCAGTGTTATTTGAAAACGGGGCAGGGGTGTGGCCCCTGGCCCCGGCCAGAAGCGGAAGGGCGCAGACGGGCTTGCCTTTGGCGCGCCCGCTGTGTTCATCCGCTGCACGTCCGGCCCAGCATGAGTCTTTTGTACCGGCCGATGCCGATCTTTTAAACAGATAAAGCCAGATTCTTTGGCTGAAATACTGACCCATCATCCTATCCATGTGAAGGGCTCCCTGGTTGAGGGGTCGCTTGCTCTGGAGAACTGGCTCCAAAAATAGGCACCACACTTTGCCCCCCTTAACCCCTTCGCTGCTAGGCCTTTTCCCCTCCTGTGCTAAGCCTTCTTTTGGCGATTTGGGGTAGTGCGTGCTTAGGCCCCTGTAACTTTTTGACCACATAAGGTATCCACGCCAAATTTGCGTCCTTTTCTTCCAACATCATGTGAATTCTAAAGGTGCCCAGGGTTTGTGGATTCCCTTGGAGGGGTCCCAGAAATTAACCAAAATACAGTGAAATTTCAGTTTTTTTAGAAAAAGGCGAAAAACGGGCTGCAAATGAAAGCCTCTGGGTTTTTCCCTGCAAATGTTATCAAAAAAGGGTTTGTGGGGCTGAAATCTCCATTTTCTCAGCTTTTAGGGAATGACAGTCTTTTGTCAGAGAACCAACATTTTTCACACAGTTTGGGCATTTTTCTGGGACATAGCCTATTTTTGCTATTTTTAGAGCTTTCAACCTCCTTCCAGTTAATGGTAGAAATGAGTTTGAAAGCAATAATGGATCCTGGAAAGCTATACATTTACAAAACCTAGACAAAAGTCTGAATTCAGAAAGGGGTCATTTCTCTAAATCCATGAAGGTTTCTTTATAGAAACTAACAGTTAAATATTGGAATAATTGAAAATTTGTTGAAAAAAACAGCCTTTTGTCTCAACGTTTTCACCTATAACTTCTTGTAATTTTGACAGCTCTTGGAAAGCCTTATACCGTTACATCCGTTAGACGTTTCTGGTTGTGGGGATATATAGGACTTGTATTTTCACCAAGAACCCGACGAGCCCAGATCCAAAAACTGAGCAGCAACTTGCAATGGTATTTTATTATTTACTGGGTATAGAGCACTTATTCTTGGAAAATGTATACATGGAAAAATCTGTATGAAAGACACTTATGTATTTCTGAATTGGGTACAAATTATAGAGTTTAGAAACAGTATATATTTGCACATTTTCAAAATTGGGAATACTCATACTAGCATGAGAATTATTGATCATTTTTGAAAAAGATTTTTTTTTTTACACAATGTCTTTCATTGGGAAGGGAGAAATGCATGAAAACTCAATTGGTAATAACAGTTGATTTACCAATCTGAATTACCCTAAGTCTCCCAATAAAAACGGTACCTCACTTGTGTGGGTCGGCCTTGTGCCTGCGACAGGAAACTGCGCAAAATGCAACGTGGTCACACCTCAATTTTGCAGTTTAAAATTGACCCTTTTATGGCAAAGTGCCTAGCTGTAGTTTTTGCACCCTAGCTCTGCCGGCACCTAGGGAAACCTAGCAAAGCTATACATTTCTGAAACGTAGACACCCTGGGGAATTCAGGATGGGGTGACTCGACTGCCTACCACCAGGTTCTGTTACACAGAATCCCTTGCAAAGCTAAGAAATTGACAAAAAATGCATTTTCCTCACATTTCTGTGGTGGAAAGTTCTGGAAACTGCGTGGATCAACAAATTTCCACCCACCCAGCGTTCCCCCGGGTCTCCTGAAAAAAATGGTACCTCACGTGCCTGGGTCTGTCTAGTGCCTGCAACAGGAAACAGCGCAAAACGCAACGTGGTCGCACTTCAATTTCGCAGTGAAATCGTGCCCTTTTTTGGCAAAGAGCCTACCTTTTGTTTTTGCACCCTAGTTCTGCCGGCACCTAGGGAAACCTAGCAAACCTATACATTTTTGGAAACTAGACACCCTGGGAAATTCAGGATGGGGTGACTCGACTGCCTACCACCAGGTTCTGTTACCCAGAATCCCTTGCAAAGCTAAGAAATTGACAAAAAAACACATTTTCCTCACATTTCTGTGGTGGAAAGTTCTGGAATCTGCGTGGATCAACAAATTTCCACCAACCCAGGTTCCCCCGGGTCTCCCGAAAAAATGGCACCTCACTTGCCTGGGTCTGCCTAGTGGCTGCGACAGGAAACAGCGCAAAACGCAACGTGGTCGCACCTCAATTTCGCAGTGAAATCCTGCCATTTTTTGGCAAAGAGCCTACCTTTTGTTTTTGACCCCTAGCTCTGCCGGCACCTAGGGAAACCTAGCCAACCTATACATTTTTGAAAACTAGACACCGAGGGGAATTCAGGATGGGGTGACTCGACTGCCTACCACCAGGTTATGTTACCCAGAATCCCTTGCAAAGCTAACAAATTGACAAAACAACGCATTTTCCTCCCATTTCTGTGGTGGAAAGTTCTGGAATCTGCGTGGATCAACAAATTTCCACCCACCCAGCGTTCCCCCGGGTCTCCCAAAAAAAATGGTACCTCACATGCCTGGGTCTGCCTAGTGCCTGTGACAGGAAACAGCGCAAAACGCAACGTGGTCGCAACTCAATTTCACAGTGAAATCGTGCCCTTTTTTAGCAAAGAGCCTACCTTTTGTTTTTGAACCCTAGCTCTGCCGGCATCTAGGGAAACCTAGCAAACCTATACATTTTTGAAAACTAGACACCCAGGGGAATTCAGGATGGGGTGACTCGACTGCCTACCACCAGGTTCTGTTACCCAGAATCCCTTGCAAATCTAAACAATTGTGGAAAACAAAGAATTTTCCTCCGTTTCTGTGGTGGAAAGTTCCAGAATCTGAGTGGATTAACAAATTTCCACCCACCCAGCGTTCCCCCAGGTCTCCTGAAAAAAATGGTACCTCACTTGCCTGGGTCTGCCTAGTGCCTGCGACAGGAAACAGCGCAATGGGGATGGGGTGACTCGACTGCCTACCACCAGGTTCTGTTACCCAGAATCCCTTGCAAAGCTAAGAAATTGACAAAAAAACGCATTTTCCTGACATTTCTGTGGTGGAAAGTTCTGGAATCTGCGTGGATCAACAAATTTCCACCCACCCAGCGTTCCCCCAGGTCTCCCGAAAAAAATGGTACCTCACTTGCGTGGGTAGGCATAGTGGCTGCAACAGAAAAAGGTCCAAATTTTACGGTGGAGAATTTAAAATAACCTATAGCAAAACTACCTTGTTTTTTGGGGGGGGCACCTGAGTTTTTGGCCCGGGGCTCGGCGGCCATCTTTGGAAACTACCAAACCCAAACAGTTCTGAAAACTATATTATAGATAGAAGGGGGATGATAATTCTGGATGGTTGTGGCGCTACACCAAATATCGGCAATATCAGTATTCGACTCACTATCTTGGTCGTTGGGTGCCTAGGTATGGGTCATCATCATTGCCCACAGATGATCCGTAGATCTGAAAAGTTTCTAAATCCTATCACACCAACTAAAATATCAACAGGAACACAATGTCACAATTAAGTTCACAAAGTCAGATCAGATTGAAAATAGATATATAGTTCATTTAATCCTCAAGGCTTTCTCCAAGTCCAGCCAACACGTGTTTCGTCAAATGGGCAGGTACCCACGACTTCATCAGGGCTGGGAAAGAAAATATAATACAAACAAATATTGTAGTTTCGCGATACATCATGTAGTGGTCATATTTTTACATATAGTTCATTCGTGATAATCAGTTCTGATGTCATACAAGTGGGAATATTCTTCACATGTTATTAATCCACATATTGTCCAGATAATATACATATTTATCTCTTATTACCGAGTGAGTATTCATGAGAGGGAAAAAAGGGGAGATAGAACTCCCAGACAGAGGATGAGAAATACCTCCTTAGGAGGCAAATGAGACGCCCCACAATATGTGAAGTCCAAAACCATAACCGGTAGCACCAGATTTCCCGACATCACACCGGTACTATGCCTCACCAATTATATCTCAGCCATCAACCCAAGTGAGAGTTATCCTATAAACATCAGTGCAGTATATCCCTCATAGGGGTGTGAATTAATAGTAATGGTGCTCCAGAGGTTATCTAGACTGAGCATCGCTACTCAGGCTTACCTGATATTCGATGCTTGATAGGTTGTATGCCTGTGAATTGTCATAAGATATACACATCTTGTAACTTCCATTTCATTGGTAATATCATCCATGTAAATAAATAAGCCGGCCCAGAAACGTACCTTCTGGCTGGTTATAATTCCGACCCAGCCTCACATGGCTGGGTTAGTAGTTTCTTTGAGAACCCGGGTTTGTATCTCCTAATCACGCTGTGGGAAAATATGTATATATTGCATATTACCCAGATAATAAATTTTTATTTTTTATTTTTTAGTATGGGCACAACTTGTATACTATTATAGATCAGATAGTCAAAGTTATCAGGTTCTTGAATAGAAGTATAGGTCTACTATATTCACCCAATCGGATCAATTATAATGTCTTTATTATTAAAGTCTCAAGCTTACCTTCACATCGGTAATTTGGAATATATAGTCCAAGAGGCAACCAAGATAAATTATATTGGGATCCTCAATTATTTAATAGGATCAATTTCCGTACTTGTCACGTTGGTTGAAACAAATTAGTCCTCACCCCAGCTATAGATCGCATGAGGAAAAGAAAAAAAACATATACGCAAGCCATACCTCCTTGGAAGCCCCCGGGTGTCTACTTTTCAGAAATGTGTGGGTTTGGTAGGTTTCCCTAGATGACCGTCTAGCACGGGGCCAAAAACCCAGGTAACCCTCCTTGCAAAAGCTGGTGGTTTTGACATTGTCAAAACCTGGGTTTTTGGCCCCGTGCTAGACGGTCATCTAGGGAAACCTACCAAACCCACACATTTCTGAAAAGTAGACTTCCAAGGAGGTATGGCTTGCGTGGATCCTCCAACGTTCCTTTACCCAGAATCCCTTGCAAATCTCGATTGTAGCTGAAAAAAAATCAGATTTTTCACACATTTTTGTGTGGGAAAGCGTGGCATCACTGGGCTCACACAAATTTCCTCCCACCCAGCGTTCCCCCAGGTCTCCCGATAAAAATGGTACCTCACTTGCGTGGGTAGGCATAGTGGCTGCAACAGGAAAAGGTCCAAATCGTACGGTGGAGAATTTAAAATAACCTATAGCAAAACTACCTTGATTTTTGGGGGGGGCACCTGAGTTTTTGGCCCGGGGCTCGGCGGCCATCTTTGGAAACTACCAAACAGAAACAGTTCTGAAAACTAGACACCCGGGGGAGTCCAGGGAGGTATGGCATGCGTGGGTCCCCCAATGCTTTCCTACCCAGAAATCCCTGCAAACCTTAAATTTAGGTTAAAAAAACACTTTTCCATACATTTTTGCGTGGGATCTCCATGCCGGCACAAATGTCCTACCACCCAGCGTTCCCCTTGATCTCCCAAGTAAAATGATACCTCACTTGTGTGGGTGCCCCAAAGCAGAACAGGCTAAAAATGAATTTTTAAAAATTGTAATATTTAGGATTGACAAATTATGCACCTCACCTTAGTCACAGGCCTTTGGCCCACCCACACAAGTGAGGTATCATTTTACTCGGGAGAACAAGGGGAACGCGGGGTGGTAGGTCATTTGTGCCGGCACGGAGATCCCACGCAAAAAAGTTTGGAAAAGGGATTTTTTTTTACCTAAATTTAATTTAAGGTTTGCAAGGAATTCTGGGTAGGAAAACATTGGGGGACCCATGCATGCCATACCTCCCTGGACCCCCCCGGGTGTCTAGTTTTCAGAACTGTTTGGGTTTGGTAGTTTCACAAGTTTGCCGCCGAGCCCCGGGCCAAAAACTCAGGTGCCCCCCCCCAAAAAAGAAGGTCGTTTTGCAATAGGTTATTTTAAATTCTACACCGTACGATTTGGGCCTTTTCCTGTTGTAGCCACTATGCCTACCCACGCAAGTGAGCTACCATTTTTTCCGGGAGACCTGGGGGAACACGGGGTGGGTGGAAATTTGTTGATCCACGCAGATTCCAGAACTTTACACCACAGAAATGTGAGGAAAATGCGTATTTTGTCAATTTTTAAGGTTTGCAAGGGATTCTGGGTAACAGAACCTGGTGGGAGGCAGTCGTGTCACCCCATCCTGAATTCCCCTGGGTGTCTAGTTTGCAAAAATGTACAGGTTTGCTAGGTTTCCCTATGTGGCAGCTGCGCTAGGGCCCAAAATCCACTGGTAGGCATATTGCTAAAAACAAATCCGTGCCTAGTCGGCTTTCTGCTGCCCTGGGGGGAAGATTTCGGGGCTGGAGTTGCCCCGATATGCCCCCAAGGGGGGCAGAAACATTGTGGCTATATTGTTTGGGGGGAGGGGGCATTGGTATGCCCATTCTGGGCAGCCCCCACCCCCACACATAAAAAAGCCAGCGTAATCGTTGGTGTCAAGTGGGCTTTTTTCCCCGGGGGGGCAGATTCGGGGCTACTGCCCCCATCCTCCCTCCAGGGGGGGTAGAAAGGCTGTCATTGTTGCGGGTGGGGGGTGGGGGCATTGGCATGCCCATTTTGGACAGCCTCAAATCTAAGACAAATGTGCCCAAAAATCCCGTGTGTCTGGTGGGTTTTTTTCCCCCCCTTGGGGGGGGGCAGATTGGGGCTACTGCCCCATCTGTCCCCTAGAGGGGCAGGAAGGCTGTAATTTTAGCGGGGGAGGGGGTGGGGGCATGGGCATGCCTGTTTTGGGCAGCCACACACTATTTCATATTTGCCCCCTCAAAAAATCCCTGGCGTCTAGTGGGCTGTTTGCCCCCCCTGGCGGGGCAGATTGGGGGCTAATGCCCCAACTGCCCCCCAGGGCGGGCAGAGGGTCCACTAGACGCCAGGGAGTTTTTGGGGCAAATTTTAATTAGGGTGGGGTCTGCCCAAGACGATACAAAAGGGGATGATGGACGGAGCATTTGAGCAAATCAAACACTCACCCCCAGTCAACTGATCTGGGTTTAATCCATCACCATTCTTTAGCTCACTCGGCCACCCCAGTTCAGACATGGCAATATGCAAATCAGTCTGACCCTGTGCCTCATGGGAACAGTCCAGCCCGAACTGCCAAGCCATGTCTTCCCTGGACTGGAAACAAGCATCCTGGGACCGGTTTCGGATTCATAATCCTCATCAGCCAGGCTATCTTGAATCCAGTGGCCAAGTGAGCAAGGGACTCACGTCTGAGCATACCCTGCCACACTTAGGGCGAACAAAGCGATACAAAAGGGGATGATGGACGGAGCATTTGAGCAAATCAAACACTCACCCCCAGTCAACTGATGTGGGTTTAATCCATCACCATTCTTTAGCTCACTCGGCCACCACAGTTCAGACATGGCAATATGCAAATCAGTCTGACCCTGTGCCTCATGGGAACAGTCCAGCCCGAACTGCCAAGCTATGTCTTCCCTGGACCGGAAACAAGCATCCTGGGACCGGTTTAGGATTCATAATCCTCATCAGCCAGGCTATCTTGAATCCAGTGGCCAAGTGAGCAAGGGACTCACGTCTGAGCATCCCCTGCCACACTTAGGGCGAACAAAGCGATACAAAAGGGGATGATGGACGGAGCATTTGAGCAAATCAAACACTCACCCCGAGTCAACTGATCTGGATTTAATCCATCACCATTCTTTAGCTCACTCGGCCACCCCAGTTCAGACATGGCTATATGCAAATCAGTCTGACCCTGTGCCTCATGGGAACAGTCCAGCCCGAACTGCCAAGCCATGTCTTCCCTGGATCGGAAACAAGCATCCTGGGACCGGTTTCGGATTCATAATCCTCATCAGCCAGGCTATCTTGAATCCAGTAGCCAAGTGAGCAAGGGACTCATGTCTGAGCATACCCTGCCACACTTAGGGCGAACAAAGCGATACAAAAGGGGATGATGGACGGAGCATTTGAGCAAATCAAACACTCACCCCCAGTCAACTGATCTGGGTTTAATCCATCACCATTCTTTAGCTCACTCGTCCATCCCAGTTCAGACATGGCAATATGCAAATCAGTCTGACCCTGTGCCTCATGGGAACAGTCCAGCCCGAACTGCCAAGCCATGTCTTCCCTGGACCGGAAACAAGCATCCTGGGACCAGTTTCGGATTCATAATCCTCATCAGCCAGGCTATCCTGAATCCAGTGGCCAAGTGAGCAAGGGACTCACGTCTGAGCATACCCTGCCACTTAGGGCGAACAAAGCAATACAAAAGGGGATGATGGACGGAGCATTTGAGCAAATCAAACACTCACCCCCAGTCAACTGATCTGGGTTTAATCCATCACCATTCTTTAGCTCACTCGGCCACCACAGTTCAGACATGGCAATATGCAAATCAGTCTGACCCTGTGCCTCATGGGAACAGTCCCCAGCGGCATACGGCATAACAAGGGAGAGGGACTTTATTATGGAGGACAGAATGTTCTAACAAAAAAAACAAAGCCTTTTGGAGGCGTGAGGGGATTGGAATCCCCTCAGGTTCCCTGAAGCCTTGGTTCACAGCCAGAGCTGTGAACAAAGAAACATTGGAATGTTGGAGCTCCTGGCTTATACCAGCCATTATAAGCCCAGAGCACTCCATTGTTTTCAATGGAGCTCCCAACATTCCAATGTTCTAATATGCCATAACATCACAGACCAAATCTCCCAAGTTTCTGGATGGAGTGCCGCATAAATTATGCAAAAAGGGAAGTAGGGAACCCTGGATGATTCCCATGTTTTAAACAGAGAGAAGTTGTTTCATATGGACCACCACTGACAATCTAAAACTGCTCACCTCAAATGTCTGTTTTTCTAGCAGGTTATTTTAAGCATAAGATTAGCACAGTGCCATCACAGAGAGTGTGCTCAATTTGTTAAAGTTATTTGTTCCTCAGAGACCATGGAGAATGATGCATTTCAGCTGTTTGTCTGATTTAGAGTGAGCACGACAACATGTGTTTAATAATTCAACATATATTAAAAATGACTAACACCTGCCGAAAATGCTAACTTATAGCTTTGGGGGCCTAGAATACTCTGAATTGTCAGGAGTGTGATGGTTAGTAGATGGTTTGGTACTGTCATTGGTAGCGCCAGGAGGGGCAATGGGTGGTGTCGACTGCAATGGCCTCCTGAGGAGGGCCTTGGCACTTGTTTTTTTTTTTTTTTTACAAATTAAGCACTGCATAGAACACACTTAAAATAAACATTTGGTTGATATGCTTAACATGCTGCTTTTAACTGTGAACGCATTCTTTTAAAGGTGCTTTTTGCTTTCACCAAATAGTCCTTGTGATCTGAAGCTGCTCCTGAAAGCAGTGCACCTCGCGCACTGCTGTGGAAGTACTGATTTGGAGGTATAATAATGCACCTGATAACAATAGAATGAAGTGTGGGCAGATCCAAGATGGCATTTCCACAGTCTCAAAGCAATGTCTGGAGGTAGCTTACCCATAGCAATCAATGTGAACCACAGCTTTAAGTGTGTTTTTTTTTTTTTTTAAATGAACAGGCCTTGACAGCATCAGACCTGAATAACCTGTTTGTGTACATATACATAATGGGACAACGTGCGATAGCTGTGCTGTCACCCTATGCTCACTTGTTATATATCATGCTCTGACTCCATAACGAAATTATGACAACCTTGAGATCCTAAACCAGTGGTTCCCAAACTTTTTAGAACCACAACCTACTTTTAAGAACAACAAATGTTCGTGACCCACCCACCTATCATCCTCTTCATTTAAGCACTGCACTTCATTCTCATGTTGTCTGTTAGCGCTAGGAACCCTGTCTTTGGATAGCTATGCGCTCTACAAGACTCTGTAACATAAATTAGCCTTTAATGGGCATGAGGCTGATGATTATCGAATGTAACTAAAGCACCATATACTGACAGCAGATTTTCCATTGAAATTGGCACTAAATTTGCACAGACATACAGTTTTACTCATAAACCTGTATAGCACACAAATGATAATTTGTGGAAATTGGGTTTCTGTGACGTTTTTTCTGCAACCAAGGCATCAAGTCATTAGATAGTCTGTGAACAAAACCTGAGAAATATATATTATAGCTCCAATCTCGGTACTGATAATATTGAATTTAATAACAAAAAAGGGCTTAGCCAATAATTGAAAACTATATTAAAACCCACAATTACTCACTGGTCCTTCATTATAATACGTAAATAATACTGTGCACAAATACTACATTAGTTAGTAGAAGGAGAAAAATTACAACAATCCCACTTGTTAAATACCAGAATCTGGGTCCCATTCGACTAGCAAATTGCCTAAACAGATCTGCAATTTAGTTGGGAATTGTGGTAGAGCAAACCGCTCATTTTAAATCAAGCGTGAGAATAAAGAACAGGACAACCTGACCTAGGTTAAGCACAACCAAAACAATAATATAATCCAAATGTAACAGAGGTGCTGCACACTTCCTAGTGCCTGTTGTCCCTAGGCACAGATCCGGTCAACAAGTTTTCATCAAAAAGTGGAAGGCGCACTCATTGAAATCACAAAGACGTTGTTTTTAGTCCAAACAGTATTCTTCTTTATTTTGGTAATTATACCCAATAAAACAAGCAGCCAACGCGTTTCGTTACTTTTCGTAACTTTGTCAGGGCTGAAAAAGGAGACAAGCGAGAATTCTTTTTTAAAGAGTTTAAAAAAAAATCTTGCTTTTCTCCTTTGCTCTGTTCCTTTCTAAAACTAACCCATTATCAGTTGTGGGTTATTTGTAAATATGGTTTTAATGTGTATAGGTATATGTGTTATGTCTTATGTGATTAATTCTATATATGTAGTAAATTCTTTTTTATAAAATATTTTTATATATGTGTTCGAGGTGGTGAGGTTGCACATACGATGTGTTATCACAATTGTATTATGTTTCATGCTTTGTCTTTCATCCTATGTTGCAAATAATTTTGTTCATGACACATTTTATATTGTGGTAAAAAAACTTTTCGTCTGTGTGTATGTGTAATTTGTGTTTTTTATGATCCTTTTTCAGCCCTGACGAAGTTACGAAAAGTAACGAAACGCGTTGGCTGCTTGTTTTATTGGGTATATTTACCAAAATAAAGAAGAATACTGTTTGGACTAAAAACAACGTCTTTGTGATTTCAATGAGTGCGTCTTCCACTTTTTGATGAAAACTCATTTTAAATCAATGCTGTGGCTTTTTTGGATCAAGCCACCTCTTGCATTATAGGAGATCGTATTTTTGTTTATATGGACAGATTGATTACACAGAACATGAACAATATGCAATGTTTTGTTTGATTTCATATTATATGGTGTTTAGTTTTCCATATTATTTATAAGCAAGAGGTGTTCAAGATACTACAGTGAAATGAATGTAAAATATCAGTAGTATGTATGTTGCTTTTCACAATTCAGATTTAAGAATAACCATTGGAATTAAATAACCATAGTTACAAATTTTTTGTTTCCCTGCATAAGTATATTAATGATGACGATTGTGACAATATCTTGCTTTATAGTTGATGTTGAATGATTCCCCTATGGACATATATACTTTATGATTATACATACCCAGTCCCTAGGGGATTATCGGGTTGCCCTATTCTGTTCTAGTCTATAAGTACACCAAGCACTGCCTAAATTTAGGGGGACAATGTGGTTCAATGTGTAGAAGGGTGTGTATAAAATAAACCAAAATACCATCTATATCATTATAACATTATTTTAATATTAGCATTGCACTTAGAGTTCTTTGATCATGCAACAAACCTGCAACATAATTTGACTAATAATCGGGTCATGGTTAATAATGGCATAATATTGCCAAAACACCAGGATCCACCATGCCATCTTTGCCAGTTTCTTAATTCTTCTGTGCCTCTTACATCACAGGTTTTGATTCAGTGAAAAATGACTTTAATCATTTAACTCTTTCTTATTATCTTTTAACTGGCTAAGCGAACTGGCGAAGCACATTTCGAAGTTCCTTGATGGGCAGTAACTTCTGATTAAACACATCTTGAAACAAATTATGATGCTCGAAGTCCCTTGATGGGCAGTAACTTCTGATTAAACACATCTTGAAACAAATTATGATGCTCTAAAATAAAATAAAAACAGTGAAGTAAATGTGGAGTAAACAAGATCACAGGCACAGACCACCAAACTGCTTTTACAAAGAGGCAGGTGTGCAACTGTCATTCGAAGGCAGCCAGCGTAGTTTCCTACAGGTGCATGCATTGAGGGCAGGATTCTGAGAACCTGTTCTGTTAGCAGGAAAACCACTTTACTCAGAAAAGGTGCGCAATCAGGACCAGATCGAGCTCAAGGTAGCATCAACCAATACTGAGCAGAAAGTCTTTAAACAGTGCAACTTAACAAAGCAGATTGTCTTCAAATCAAACTGAACATGATTGCCCTTGTATTCTTACGGCAGCAATGCAGTGACTGTCCCCTAAAAGAAGTACCACAGAGAAGCCAGCAGAAAAATTAAAAACAAACGAAAACAACTGCGAGTGTATATCGCTGTTTTGTAGCAACTGGATTCAAACCTCTGTCTACTCACTCTGTTGGGAAGTTGAGAGATGTGGAATTGAAACGTGGTCAGAATTGTCCTCTTTTTGTAACCATGGCAGTGCTAGAGTAGCCAAATCACATTCTCTAAAGCCATCCTTCAGCGGGAAGCACTGTTTTGATGGTGATTTGTGGACAGGCAGAGGTTTTAGAATGCACAATGAGCTTCTAGATTCAAGATGGACCCAGCAAATGTACAGTTGAAATCATTGACAAACCTTGTTTCATGAATAGTCTCGTAATAACAAAGGGATTTTGAGAAAGAAAAAAACCCAAAATGATATTATTAGTATGAATATGTTGGGTTTTTGTAAAATGGCAACATTTAGTTAAAAAGTGTCTCTTGTGACTCCACAATCTTATCTTCAAAACACGTTGCTCCTACCTATTACTTGCCAGGATAAATTAAAGTCAGATTCAACTCTTGATTAAATGTTTGCTGCCATTTACCTGCCAGTGCTATCTTTTCACTTTTCTTTTGCTCCATAGTGATAGTAGCCATCCCATGAGATATAATGATTCTACTGTATCCCCTGTGAACCTTTTATATTGACCATCAGTAGCAGACTGAGGGGCATAATAATGAGAAAAAATTGGAGCAAGACAATACGGTGCATCCCTGTGTTTTCCCTAGCGGCCCAATTCCACCTATTTTCTGTGTCTTATAGCTTTAAATCAAAAATGGGAATTTTTCTCAGTGTGCAAGTGTTGTCCCATGTTGAAGACACAAATTTAACAAGAGGGGGGAGAGAGAGAGTCAGTGGATTCGGCCTCCCTAGTTACATGAATAAACAAAGTAGAATCCACTCAAAGTGGTGGTGATCCCAACAGGTGGGGAACACACAGTGTTGTATAAATGCCCCTCACACACCAACAGGCCCCTTGGTGTCATGCTTCATCATCGGGGCCTTCGCACCCCTCTACGGGATGCGGCGTGCTACGACTCGCGAATACGCAGGAGCACTTGAAAGTGAACTATGTGAGGGGGTGTGTGTGTCTACAGAAGTGTGAGTGAGGTGAGGTGAAAAAATGGTTAAAAAATACCTGGCACGTGGGTAAAACAAATTTATTAAATCCCCGGCTGGTATTATTAAAAAAGTGCAAAGCGTGGTTGAAGAAATACAAATTAAGGTATTACAACCACTGTGAAAGGTGTCAACATGTTTCGGAACTCAGAGGTTCCTTCTTCAGGACAAGGATAGCACTTACCCTCCCCTTACTCACATGTAAATGTAAAAGTGTAAAATAGATTACATCAATGTGTAATATACCTAACAATGTTATATATGTAGGTTGATGTTGTTGCGCCCAATTGGCGATGAAAACCTGTGAAAAGAAAGCATACATAAACACCTTGGTCTAAGATGCACAGGCCCAAGGAGAAGAAAAATCACTTCCCAAAAAGCAATTTCACAGAATACAACAGGGTCAGTCCAAAAATAGTGGAACCCTGTGGTGAGTGAAAAAATGCAAAAATTAAAAATAAAATACAACACACCAGGACATAACACGACGCTCACAGATATGTATGTATATACAAACACAGAACATGCAATAAATCTCTACTCTGATGGAAATAGAGCACACAAATAGATATTTTCACAGCTTACTTAAAGTTTTCAAAATAAAGACCTCATGAGCCTGTGCGTGTTATTGGGGGATCCTTCCTTTCTGTTCAGAAAAAGACCTATAACAACATTAATATATGGGATTCAGTTTGTTGTAGGTACAAAAGTACCCAAGCGCCATACCAAAGCTCCTTTTTCAACCCAAAACTCACGGTTACTGCAATGACTAGTTGTCTGCCTTCCCTCAACGCGGCTCCGGTGAAGTGAGCGTACATCGCGTTTGTACCCTTCTTTATACTATGCCACTAGCTCATTATTGGTGGTTAATTGAATAACGAGGCCCGGAAGACGCCCAAATAGGGACTTAGTATACCGAAGTGGTCCGGTGTTGCGCGTTCTGCCACCGCTATACCCTGCGCATGCGCCTCCCCAGCCGAACTGGTGTAAACTGCGCATGCGCGGAACGGTGAAGTCACCGCGCATGCGCCAAGGAGCAGCACTGCCGCTGATGTCGGTACGCCTGCAAAGGAGACTTGGAGGTATCCTGAGCATGCGCACTGCGGCGGAACATCACAGAATGAAAGTTTTTCAATGTACCAGTGAGAGTACGAGAAAAAGGCTAAATGGGGGTAATGGAAACGTGATTATCCATACAATCTGGAAGTGGTCATTGGTTTTTATGTGGGAACAGGAGGCATACAGTGTTGGGGTGAATCATTAAGAACCCTGACTGAGTTATGGCCCCGTCAGCTACCTGTTGTTCATCATTAAAAAACGGCAATAACCAAAAAGGAAAGATTTACCCTATAGGAGATTATATAAATAGATACACCCCAAAATAGGAAATCTCAGAGGTCATTTGACTGAATTTCTATGAGCAAGGTCCAATGAAGTTCATCTCAAGAGGTTCCAAGGAATGGAATCATTGAGCCCAGTGACATCAGTGCCAAGACGGTACACCCATCTTTGTTCCTTTTCCAGGAGACCCATATCTGAGGGCAGCTGTTCTATTACCGTCCACTGTAATTCATTGACACAGTGTTGGTGTTCAATGAAATGGGCAGACATTTTTGTTGTCAGTTTTTTGCACCTGATATTACTTTTGTGCTCATTGAGTCTACAGACACTTCTGATACAGGTTTGAGACCTAGGTCAACCTTTACACCGATGGATCACCAACTCCCGGTGGAGGTATTGGCTTTCGAAAAAGCCATAATGCAAGAACTGAAGTGTTTGGAAACTAAGCAAAGGGTTTTTCAAAACATGACTCGAATGGAAAACGAGGCAATTAAGGAATTGAGGCTGAATAAAAATCTCACCATAAAACCCGCTGATAAGGGTGGGGCAGTGGTTGTCCAAACCACCCAGGCCTATGACAAAGAGTGCAGAAGACTGCTCTCTGATAATAGGAACTATCAGATCTTAATTGAAGACCCCACTGAATCATTACGAGTGCGAATAGGTGGTATGGTAGAAGAGGCTGTTGCACATGACTGGATAACCAAAAAAGAGTCTGAGTTTTTGATTCAGAATAATCCACGTATTCCCTATTTTTACACCATTCCAAAGGTGCATAAAAACCTGGACAACCCTCCAGGACGGCCCATCGTATCGGGCATATCATCAATCTTGGAACCTCTGTCCAAGTTTGCCGATGCCTTTTTGAGACCTATTGTACAAGCCACTGACACATATCTGAGAGACACAAAAGCGGTACTCCAACTATTACAAAACCAAACTTTTGACTCCACCTCTCAAATGCTCCTGAGTCTAGACGTAGAGAGCCTCTATACCAGCCTCCCACACGATGAGACCCTACAAATCATGGAGGAAGTACTGCACTCTACCAATTGGGAATACCACACTCCCAGGAGTGTAGTACTGGAATGTATTTCATTGGCCCTCACAAAAAAAATTTTCGAGTACGAGGGCACCCTCTACTGGCAGAAACATGGTACGAGTATGGGCAGCACCTTCGCCCCAAGTCTGGCGGGTTTATATGTCCATCATCTTGAATCTACCAAGATTCTGCATCCAGACAATCCACACAGGGCAAGGATTCATACCTGGCGAAGGTATATAGATGACATTCTCGTCATCTGGGAAGGAGACGAGACTACGGTGTCTGAATTCATCCTCTGGCTGAACACCCAGAATGCATTTCTTAAGTTCACACATCAGATGTCGAAAGAGAGCATGGTGTTCTTGGACTTAAACATCTATCATCAAGCGGGCATTCTAAAAACAGAGACCCACTTCAAACCGACGGCCAGGAACTGTCTCCTCAGATTTGACAGCTTTCATCCGCGTCATCTGAGGGAGAATCTACCCTATGGACAGTTCCTGCGTCTACGTCGGAACTGTAGTGACATCAACAAATACAAAACCCAGGCAAAAGACCTCAGTACAAAACTGAGACAGAGACAGTATCCGGAAACGGTGATTCAAAAAGCGATGAAAAGGGCAAGAAATAACAACCGTGAGGCCCTCCTGGAGGATAATCCAAGGAGTGAAAATAAAGGGGAAAGAACAGTATGTGTCACAACTTATAGCCCAGTTACTAACCAGGTAACTAAACTGGTCAATAAACATTGGCGCATACTAACGAGCGGAAGTCTGTCATTTGAAAAACCTCTGTTTGCACACAGAAGGGGTAGAAACTTAAGAGACATGCTTGTCCACACGAGACCGTTGCCTAAAAGAAGTGACCAGCCAAGACTACAGGGCATTCACGGCCACCATTCATGTGGCAACTGTAACAATTGTCACCTCACCAAAAAAAGCCTATCCTTGACTTTTTCGAACGGGACAAAGTGGGACCAACGAGTTTTTACAAATTGCAACAGTAAGAATGTTGTATACTTGATCACGTGTCCCTGTGGAAAAGAGTATGTGGGAATGACAACGAGACAAGTTAAAATCAGACTCAATGAGCACAAAAGTAATATCAGGTGCAAAAAACTGACAACAAAAATGTCTGCCCATTTCATTGAACACCAACACTGTGTCAATGAATTACAGTGGACGGTAATAGAACAGCTGCCCTCAGATATGGGTCTCCTGGAAAAGGAACAAAGATGGGTGTACCGTCTTGGCACTGATGTCACTGGGCTCAATGATTCCATTCCTTGGAACCTCTTGAGATGAACTTCATTGGACCTTGCTCATAGAAATTCAGTCAAATGACCTCTGAGATTTCCTATTTTGGGGTGTATCTATTTATATAATCTCCTATAGGGTAAATCTTTCCTTTTTGGTTATTGCCGTTTTTTAATGATGAACAACAGGTAGCTGACGGGGCCATAACTCAGTCAGGGTTCTTAATGATTCACCCCAACACTGTATGCCTCCTGTTCCCACATAAAAACCAATGACCACTTCCAGATTGTATGGATAATCACGTTTCCATTACCCCCATTTAGCCTTTTTCTCGTACTCTCACTGGTACATTGAAAAACTTTCATTCTGTGATGTTCCGCCGCAGTGCGCATGCTCAGGATACCTCCAAGTCTCCTTTGCAGGCGTACCGACATCAGCGGCAGTGCTGCTCCTTGGCGCATGCGCGGTGACTTCACCGTTCCGCGCATGCGCAGTTTACACCAGTTCGGCTGGGGAGGCGCATGCGCAGGGTATAGCGGTGGCAGAACGCGCAACACCGGACCACTTCGGTATACTAAGTCCCTATTTGGGCGTCTTCCGGGCCTCGTTATTCAATTAACCACCAATAATGAGCTAGTGGCATAGTATAAAGAAGGGTACAAACGCGATGTACGCTCACTTCACCGGAGCCGCGTTGAGGGAAGGCAGACAACTAGTCATTGCAGTAACCGTGAGTTTTGGGTTGAAAAAGGAGCTTTGGTATGGCGCTTGGGTACTTTTGTACCTACAACAAACTGAATCCCATATATTAATGTTGTTATAGGTCTTTTTCTGAACAGAAAGGAAGGATCCCCCAATAACACGCACAGGCTCATGAGGTCTTTATTTTGAAAACTTTAAGTAAGCTGTGAAAATATCTATTTGTGTGCTCTATTTCCATCAGAGTAGAGATTTATTGCATGTTCTGTGTTTGTATATACATACATATCTGTGAGCGTCGTGTTATGTCCTGGTGTGTTGTATTTTATTTTTAATTTTTGCATTTTTTCACTCACCACAGGGTTCCACTATTTTTGGACTGACCCTGTTGTATTCTGTGAAATTGCTTTTTGGGAAGTGATTTTTCTTCTCCTTGGGCCTGTGCATCTTAGACCAAGGTGTTTATGTATGCTTTCTTTTCACAGGTTTTCATCGCCAATTGGGCGCAACAACATCAACCTACATATATAACATTGTTAGGTATATTACACATTGATGTAATCTATTTTACACTTTTACATTTACATGTGAGTAAGGGGAGGGTAAGTGCTATCCTTGTCCTGAAGAAGGAACCTCTGAGTTCCGAAACATGTTGACACCTTTCACAGTGGTTGTAATACCTTAATTTGTATTTCTTCAACCACGCTTTGCACTTTTTTAATAATACCAGCCGGGGATTTAATAAATTTGTTTTACCCACGTGCCAGGTATTTTTTAACCATTTTTTCACCTCACCTCACTCACACTTCTGTAGACACACACACCCCCTCACATAGTTCACTTTCAAGTGCTCCTGCGTATTCGCGAGTCGTAGCACGCCGCATCCCGTAGAGGGGTGCGAAGGCCCCGATGATGAAGCATGACACCAAGGGGCCTGTTGGTGTGTGAGGGGCATTTATACAACACTGTGTGTTCCCCACCTGTTGGGATCACCACCACTTTGAGTGGATTCTACTTTGTTTATTCCCGTCCCATGTTGAAGGCCAGTAGTTAATTAATCCTGGTTTCTTTGCTTTCAGCATTTCCACACTTCTAGCTCTGTCTTTCATACTATAAATGTAACAATGCGAACACCAGAAGGTTGATGAAAAAAGGAAAACATGAGCTGCTCACACCTGACGTAGGACAATGTGAAAGAGCTGAAAGTGTTCAAGGGCTACAACTTTTGCAGGATGTGATCCATCTTCTGGCGAGAGGATGGCAGTAGACATCTAAGCAGTGGTATTGGAACAATTTTCAGAGTGGGGGTGCTGTCATCGATATTGCGTCACTAAAGATAACTTCTGGCCCCTTGTAACCTCTACCCCTTTGGTTCCGACTAAGATGGCGCAAAAACTGGGGGTCACTTTTAGTGCCATCCTGTCTTTGGAGTCGCAAGTGAATAACATGGTAGTATGCTGCTTCGGTCTGATCAGAGCTCTGAGAAAGATCCTCCCGTTGCCCCCAAACTCGGCCAGAGCATTAATAGTACGAGGCGTTATTCTAAGCAGACTTGATTACTGCAAAGCACTACTGTTGGAGTCACCAACGTATCTGGTTCAGCATTTGCAACGCGTCCAAAATGTGGCGACAAAACTGGTGCTGTCTAGACCACGAGATTCTTCTGCTTCACTGTATCTAGCCGAGCTACATTGACTCCCAGTGCTGCAAAGAATACATTTCAAATCCCTTTGTATAGTGTTCAGGGCTCTGCATGGATCTAGACCCTCATCTCTACAGAAGAAACTGGCTTGGTATACTCCCACTCAGAGACTCCGCTCTTCTGCCTGTCTGGCGAAGGTTTCCAGATTCAACAAGGTTAGAATGGGAGGGATGGCTTTCAGCATTGCTGCTGCGAGGCTATGGAACGAGCTCCCACTTGATATTAGACAATGCAACACCTTGTTTTTGTTTAGGAAAAGGATCAAATGTGGCTGTTTCCAAGGAAATGATGTCTTCCCTTTGATTATGGGTAGGCTGTGGGGTTTTAGGTTTAAACCTATAATAACTGATAAAACCCCACTGAAAGAAAAATAGCCCTCACCGGTGAAAACATATAAACACTGAAAAAACACCTGCACAACCACAAACTAAATGCCAATCAAAGAAATGAAAAAGAGAGTGAAAGTCATTTTTTTCTTCCTGAAGAGGTCAATACAATGTAACTTTGTTATACAAGCTAGCAGTAAGAAAGACTGGCTAACATTATTCTGCTTGAGTTTTGTTCTTTAGGGATGCCACTAAAATATTGTTTCTTCTTCCTTTTACTTTTTCCAGTTTTGTGGCCTTTGGTCTAAAGATGCAGGGTTTAGTTTCATATTTTAGGTTTAGTTTAATTATTTTATAAACTGAAGAGAATCAGGAAATATCAAACTCATATTTGATATTTTGGCTGCATTTGATTATTTCATTGATAGGTAAAATGGCTGGTTTCATAAACATCTTTCCTAATATGTGTCATCACATTTACCCACAGAGAATGGGTAAAAACCCTTACTACATCACACCATAGTTTCTAGTGGGTCAGTATTGATAGATTAATTGCCAACACCTCAGGCTTTAAACATTCAATGCAAGGTATAGTGACAAGTATATATATATCACCAAGCATCTGGGATAGTGGTGAGAACATGACACCAGACTTTTGGAAAACATGGAACGCAGTGTCACTTGTAATGCCCTGCAAAAAAGGTTCTTTCCAAGTTCAACAAAGATTGGAGTGATATTGTTTGTATTTGCAGTGATTCAGCTATGTATATAAAAAAGTTGTGTGATGACCTGTCAAATTGATACCCAAGCTGAAGTGATTCCCTGTAGGAGATCCTTGCCACTTGTTAGATGGTATGCTGAAAGCATCTTTACAGTCTTCAGAGTTAATGAGGGATGCTATTGACTTTTTAGACCATTCTGGTGCACTGTTTTCTTATGCACAGGAACTAAAACTCAAATATTTATCATTTTGTGCTTTATGTGGCATCAAAGAAAGAGTCATCCCAACTGTGTCCCTTAGCTGATGGTTCTCATCCCAAAGGGCTATGAATGCTGAGAGGGCCTTTTCACAGAAGTTTACATGGGAAGGAAAGAGCGAGCGCACATGAACCAAAGACTCACTGAAGAAGTATTTTTATGGTGTACTACAATAAGATTAATTTGCAAAAATCTATTTGGACCTCATATGCACTATATGTACACTGTTTATATACCATTTTCTTTCAGTGTAGAAAGCAAGCAATAATAAAAGCAAAACGTTCCATAAACCCCGGAAAAACACTTTTTCTGTTGTTTTTAGTGGCGCGAAAATGTGTAACCACTGATAACAACTGTTTTTTAAGATATTGAAAACACTGAAAAAAAACCACCACAATTTACCAAAAATAGGAACTGAAAACAGGAAAGCCTAATTATGGGCTATTCGGAATATACCCTCTTTATTCTATGATGGTTTGCGTCTTGTTACCACAGCGCCTGGGTACCTGTAGTGGTGTTTGTTGCATTTTATAAATGCTATATACAATACAATACAATATGGATTGTGAAAAATTCAAGAATCATACAAAGAACAAGTATAGCAAATGAGCCCCACCCATTCAGCAGGAGAGTGGTAAGTGTGTGGTATGTAGTCGGTGATGCATTTTGGAGCACACTGTCACACATAAATTATTAAAGCATCCATTGAATTGGCCACTAAATTTGCACTATTTGCAATTTTACTGATAAAACTATATAGCAAACAAATGATAATGTGTGGAAAGCTGGTTACAGTGAATATTTATCATTTGCACATCAACAAGCGTCCTGATTTGTTTAGATCCTATTAAATATTTGTTTCCATCACACCTTAAATTTACAAAAGAAAGCGTTTCATGTTTACTTTCCTAACTGCTGATATATTTTCAAATGTTTGTAAAGTTCAACTTTTGTTGTGTGTTAGAAACATTTTAAAATCCTACAGCCTTTCTTTTCACACTCAGCAAAACTGACAGATAGTTCACATTACAAAATCCTCTCATTTTGCAGAGAAAGAATAGTAAATACCAATCTCCATATTAAAAGAATAAGCCAGGGGTGTGGTCAAGATGGCGCTGAGGCTAGACGTGCATTGACGGCTCTCCTGCCTGCCGCCGGCCTAAATGTCGCTTCCTATGCCCGATCTGGGGCTCAAACAGCACCGGAGCGATTCTCAGCACCTCCAGAACTTCGGGAGGCTGCAGGATCCTTAACCAGCATGCTGTGAGGCACCCGGTGAGAGTTGTCTTCAGTGGCGGAGGTGAGACACTGCGGATGGAGGGGGTAAGCTATGTGTGAGAACACCCGCTGCTACGCGCCCCCCTCCACCGCACACTCACAGCAAGAGCATCGGCACTGAGCCGGGTGTGAGGCCCCGAAGGGTTCGTTGAGGTGGGAAGCAGTGGGCGATTAGATCACCCCTTGAGCAGGGGGAGGAGTGACGCTGCAACAAGGCCCTCCCGAGATCAGGCCCCCATCTCTACCGCATCTCGGCTGCCAGATCGGTCTGAACCTGGCGCCCTCACCCAGCAGAGCTGGGGAGACGTAGTGTCAACCACAAGGAGGCGTGAGAGGCGTGGCCCACTGTAACACCACAGGCCGGGAGCAAGCACTGCAGCCATGGATTCTGAGGGGTGAAGGAGGTAGGCCGCGAATAAGGATCTCCTCCGCCTTGTGTACAAGCACTCAGCAGGGAGTACAGTCCCGCAAAGCAAAGCGGAGACACAGGGCTCAGAGTAGTCAAGACACCCTTGGTGCAGGGAGAGGAGGGCGGCCCGCAGCGTTGGAGGGGTGCCACAAAGAGGCTTTCCAGGGTTCCATCCCTTTCTATCGCCTAATTTTTCCCCCATCGTTGGGCGTACCCGCCTGGGCAGGGCATCCAACACTAAACGGAGTAGAGGGGGAGTGACGGACGAGGTGAGAGGCGCAGTGCAGGGCCCAACCCCATACCCCAGCACTGCATGTTGGGGAACTGAGGATTAGAAGGGGTGGCTGGGAGTAACAGACCCGGGAGCAGAATATCTCCCTCCAGCCACGGGGGCCCACACTCAAGTAACATCTGATCCTTAGGCACCAGCCTCAGGAAAGCAAGAGTGGAGTGTAAGACTGTCTGAAATGGGGGAGGCTCCCCTTTGAACTCGCTAAGCCTGAAACGCCCACAGAGCTTTGGGGCATTCGCCAGTCAGCACGCTCACCAGATATGGCCTGTGGGGGGTGGTGAGGTCAAGCCAGAGAGGTGGATCTCCCCCTTCACTACCCCGGACACAGATTCCTCCGCTTATCCCTATAAGATGGCGACTGGGCACCCTAAAAAAGACCGCACAATCCAAGAGCTCCTCTCACGCCCACGGGGGGCTAAGCTAGAGGACACAAACCCACAGCCAGGTGGGATAGGGCCCCACACCGAACATTCCCCAGAAGAGCCAGTGACTCAATCATTCATGGAGGCATTACTTACCTCCCTCGGACATGAGCTCCACTCCCTAAAACGTGAATTCTCCCAGGAGATTAAGGAGACCCGGAGGGACGTGGATGCCCTGGGGGAGCGAGTGGCAGAACTGGAGGACAGAGAAGGGGCCGTGAAGAAGAAATAGAGTCCCTCCAACAGGAGGTTATCTGGCTCCGGGAATGCCATACTGACTTGCAAGCCCACCTACAGGACTTAGAGAATCATTCCCGGAGGAACAACGTGCGCATCAGGGGTGTGGCGTCCAGAGCAGAGAGGGAGGACTTATTTGGTTTTGTCTGAAATCTCTTCCATCATATCTTGGGAGGCCCACTACAATCCTCAATGCAACTGGACAGAGCTCCCAGGGTGGACCCTCCCGGTGGGCCCTCCCAGGCTGAACACTTCTAACCCCCCGGACATACTTGTCAAAGAGGAGATTCTGAGGAAAGCATGCAGCGTACACCCTATTGCTTTTCAGGGCCACTCCCCCACCCTTTCTCAAAATTTCGCAGCCCTCACCCTACAGAAACGCCGGTCATTCTGCCCAGTGACAGCACACTTTCTCGACCATGAAATTTCCTACTCCTGGGGCCATCCCTTCTGCCTAATTTTCCACTGAGAGGGAAAGCTCCATCAATTACGCTCGCTCACAGAGTCATGCCATGTGCTGGGAATAGACTCCCCGGAGGAGCAGCAGGCAGGGGGGTTCACCACCCCCTTCCTTCAGAGTGAAGAAAATTGGTTGGCACAGAGCAGGCCGACGCAGTGCTCCAACTAAACTGCTCCCGGGAGGGGACGAGAAGGGATTGGGTTGGTTAGAGTGGAAGCCAGTCTATTGCTCAAATCAGAGGAAACACAAACCAGATTCTCACACTCAACGTATGGGGGCTTAACAATGCGATTAAAACGGCAGGCAATACTCAATTACCTTGAGTCCTCTGGGGTAGATATATGCCTGCTAAAGGAAACGCCTCTCCTCTCTGGGGATTGCCACATATTGAAATCAAGGGCCTTTCCACAGCAATTTTCCTTGTGTGCCCCTTCCCAATCAGCAGGAGTGGCTATCTTGGTGGCCACATCCTTTCAAGGAGTGGTCGAACAGCAGGTCGAAGTGATTAAGTTTCGACTTCTATCATATGGTTCTCAGTAGTGGGGAGGTCATTCGTGATTGGTTCAATCTATGCTCCCAATGAGAAACAAGAGGGGTTCTTGCATGAGGCCCTGGAGCGGGTGCTTGGAACTGGGGACCAGTTAATGCTACTAGGAGGGGATCTCAATTTATTTGATAATTCAGTGGACAGATCAGCACGGAGATACAGCCAGTTGGGGGCTCTGTCAATTGAAGGGCAGGCGCGACTAAGAGAGCTGGGGGTGGTGGATTTATGGAGGGCTAAACATCCACAGTTCAAAGCATTCTCATACTATTCTAGTGCACATAAAACATACGCCAGGCTCGACTACTTCTTGGGAACACAGGAAATCCTCTCATTTACGACAGACGTAGATATGCACACTGCCACGCTGTCTGACCACAGTGCGGTTGAATTTCCCTGCTGGCCTTTATGGGAAAACTTAGGGCTTTCTGGACGGTCTCCGGGTTCCAGATAAACACAAACAAATCTCAAGCTCTCAATCTCTCCGTAACCCAAGGTACAGTAGACCTTCTTGCAACCCAGTTCCCTATCCCGTGGGCCTCAGAGACAATCCCGTATCTGGGCATCAACCTAGCCCCTACGATACAAGTGACAATAGACAGCAACTACAAGGCGCTTTTCCAATGCATAGGGAATGATCTAGGGAGGTGGAAGCACCTACAAATTTCTTGGCTGAGATGGATAGCAGCTTGCAAGATGATGGCCCTTCCTAAGATACTGTACCTCTTTCAGACCTTGCCCCTTGCTCCCCTGAGGGGTTGGATCGCTAGACTCCAGTCAGAATTAGCGCAGTTCATTTGGCAGGGACAGAAGCCGCGCATAAAGCACTCCCTGAGTTATCTCCCTTCCGAAGCAGGAGGCCTGGGCATCCCTGATCTACAACTCTACTACAAAGCGGCGCAGCTGCGATATGGTGGTGTGGAGTCGCCCAGAGTCCAAGAAGCACTGGCTTTTTCAGGATAGGGCCATCACAGGCACAGCGCTCTGGAAGATTAAGTTTCTACCCAAACCACACAGGCCCAGGGGCCTGTATCTGTCCCCAATAACCCGAACAACGATGATGGCCTGGGATAGCACTAGCACTAAAATGGGACTGACTACTTATCCATCCCCGCTGACACCCCTCTTCGAGAACCCTGACTTCACACCGGGTACCATGAAGACAGGGTTTACAACCTGGAAACCATCAGCATGTCGCTCCATGGGCCACGTCTTTGATGCGGAGGGCTTACTCTCTTTCCTGCAAATGCGGGAAGATTTTGGACTCCCGGAATTGGAACAATTTCATTACTTAAATTAAGACATTGGATTACACACCTCTCAAACTGCGCTAACGCACAACGCTACTTAACTCAGTACGAGAGGTGGCTTTTTGGCCAAATCATCGTAAAAGGGCATGATCTCAGAGCTATATGCTATCTTATTCAAAACTCAGGTTCATACAGTTCATGGGGGCGAGCACGGTGGGAGGAGGAACTGAGGCGGGCCCTGAGCGCTAAAGACTGGGAGGGCATAGCCTATAGGGCCCGCCACACTGCACATAGTACGGCCCTCACAGAGACACTGACCAAAATCATGACACACTGGTATTACACTCCGGTCAGGATACATAAAATTAAACCTACACAAAGTGACAGCTGCTGGCAGGGATGCAGAGGCCAAGGGTTGTTGACACATATACTGTGGGACTGCCTGCGGATCCAGCAATACCAAACACAGGTCATAGGCAATATAGACAAACATCTTGATACACAACTCCCACAATCCCCAACCTACATGCTGCTGGGACTCCCGAACCCATTAAGACCTACCAGTGGCCGGCAAATAGGAATGGCGCTGGGGTGGCGGCCGAGGCCATTTTAGCCCACTGGGGCACTGCGCTAATCCCCACGCACACAAATTGGTTGCACAGGATGTGGCACATTCTGGGAATGGAGAAGATTTACATGTCATTAGCAGGGAAAGGGGTCTGATTTCTGGAGCTGTGGGGCCCGTATGTGTCTCTTCTATCGCAGGAATTCTAGGAACTGACATGTCCCAAATATTTCAGACTCCTACATCTCCTAGAGGTCCGCCAGCCGGAGAAGCATACGGAGCACTGAGCGTATTCTCATCCACTCAATGGTTTTGGTATCACATGAGCGTGAGGGAGGGGGTAGTTGGGGGGTAGGGTTTTGCAGAGTTTTTCTTTTTTCTTTCTTCTTGTTTTTGTAACAATCTCAGCACGAAATTATGTTTTGTATTGCCAGTCAGTGGTTCTATGCCCCTGATGACTAAAACCTGCTGCTGTACTTGTTTGATATTTTTGAAAATGCCAATAAAAGATTTAAAACATAAAAGAATAAGCCGCAATTTGCCAAAAGACAGAGTCTAACATTTGACCGCTGTGACAAGATGAAAATAAAAATGTAAAAGCATCTTATTGCTCATTCACCTTCGTAACAACAGCATGGCTATTTTGGGGGTGCTTCAGCGGCCCCAGAACTCCTGCTTACAGCGCATTTGCATCTAGGAATACAATACTGACCTGTTACTTTTCCTTACTCCGAGTCCATGTCTTCCTCGTCACTATCCTTACGTATGAGTTAATCTCCATTCATGCAGAACGTAATTACTAAACTTGATTTTCCTTCCTAATCCAAGTTGACCCCATCCATAGAGGTACAAACATCTCACTTCCTGGGAAGAACTTCCTGAAATAATAAAGCCAAGAAAGAGATCAGTTGAACAAAGGGAGAGGCGGGTAGGAACTCAGGACTGTGATGAGGAAGACATGGACTGAAAATTACCAGTAAGTAACAGGGCATTACCGCCTTGTCCGTCTTCCACTCACAGTCCTCATGTATGAATATGTGCCCAAGCAAAAAAAAAAAAGATTTTGAAACAAACCACACAACAAGTAAGCAAAAACCAAGTATATTTAATGAAATTAAATTACCCAAGTTATTACACTGCAGGAGGACCCACAGAACCAAAAACAGCAGAACCAAAATCAGAGGATACATTTCCACCCATTTGCAAATGGTAATGCATCATAAGCATGTGAGACAAAGCCCATGTGGCAGCAAAACATATATCACAAGTTGAAGCCTCCTTAAATGCCACCCAGGAGGCAAAGACACCCCTAGTAGATCTTCCAGGGAAAGACGACAGGACAGGTTGGCCAGCCAAAGAATAAGGATGAGACATGACCAACTTAATCCAATGGGCCAAGGTAGAGAGAGAAGGTAGAGAGAGAAAGATTGAGACCCCTCTTCGCCAGACCATCAAGACAAGCAAGGAATCAGACTTGCAAAATAAGGCAATGCAGTGCAAATACACAGAAAGTGCATGAAGGACATCCAGAGAATGCAAATGCACCTCCACCTCAGACACAGGAGAAGGACAAAAGGCAGGCAAACCAATATCAGAATCCAAATAAAATGAGGAAAGCACCTTAGAGAGAAAGGCAGGTTAGGATGCAGCACCACCTTGTCTGGAAAAAACCTAAGCAATGGAGGGGAGGACTACAAAGCCCCAATCTCCCGCACCAATCTACTGGAAAGAAATGGCCACTGAAACACAACCTTGGCTGACAGAATCTTAAAGTCATCGGACTTCAAAGACTCAAACAGAATACCCTGCAAACCTAGCAGAACTAGAGGCAAGTCCTACAGGATACCGTACAGAACATCTGCACAACAAGCAAGCCACCAGAAGGTAGATGGGCAATAGAGAACACACCAGCCCCATTAAAAGCCTGCACAGCAGTCCACTGACTACGGAGGGTAGACCCACGAAACCCAGCTGAAAATCATCCAGAAGGAACTCCAACACTGTTGTAGGATCATAAGATGAAGATGACAAACCCTTGTCCTGACACCAGACGGAATAATTTGGCCAATGACGGCCGTAAGTCTTTGTGGTAGACGGCCATCGGGACTGCTGGATCGGTGCTGCAACAATCAAAGAACACCCTTGCTCTAAGAGGGATAGCCCCTTAAGTGCAACCTCAAGCCTCAACCAGCAAAACGTGTTCGGGCGAAGAAGCGGCTGATGCAGCGGAACGGATGGAATGGTAACACCCAATAGGGCATGACTGACATGAGGAAGACTAGCGAACCAAGGGCACCTTGTCCAAGCCGGGGCATCAACAGAAGCACAGCCTGGTCCTGGATTACCTTCTGAACCACCCACCCAAGGGCAAAGAAGGAAAGATGGAAAACAATAAAGGAAACCCCTGTGCCAGGGAATAGTCAGGGTATTCACTGTCGTGGGGCTGAGCCTTGCATTCACACAGTGTTAAGTTGACATGAGCTTATTAGAAGTTTAAACGCCATTTTTCCTTTCTGCTGCCTTTTGCACACGGCACACACTTTATTAAGTGTTTAGAGTTTGGCAGAGTGTTTTGCTTCACACGAGAATAATATGTTTTTCTACATTAGTAGCCTTGCTTGGTAAGCTTAGTCTGAACAGTGAGTGCCGAGGCCTTCAAGGTTATTTCAACACTGGTTGTTATTCGGACAGATCAGCGCACGTTCTAGACATAACACATATGCAGCTGCGGCCAACTCTAATATTGGCGCGTTTAATAATGCACTGCGTAGGCATGATCACACACACTTGGAGAACATTCGTATGCTGAGAGCCTGTGCAGAATTTGATGTGATCCACTTCTGCTAAATACCAGAGGTATGGGGCCGTCTATGTAATCCCAAAGAGACCTTCTTCAGTTATAAAATAACCTACTAGCAAGGGTGGGTGAAATATAGGTATATATTTAACCTGTTTCCGTTTAGCATTATAACATGCTTTCTCCCTTTGTATTTTATGGAATAGTAACTATGCTGACAATCTTGTTTCTAACAGTATGTCTGATTGTATTAGCTAAGGTGCTGCGCATGAGAACACGGCGTTAGAAATAAATATTTCAAACTTGCTCGTGTCTCTTTTTACTCCCTGTTTTGGACTGGTATATTTTCCACATTGCCTGAGCTAACCTAAGTTGCATGTTCTGGGTTGTCTAATCATTGGTTTCTTGGCTATAGGACTAAGAGCGTATGAGACACTGATGCTAGTCTGGTAGGGGATGTTGGGTATTAAGGTGAGTTTTGGCACACCCTAATTCACTAAGGTCCTAAGTCTCTGTGCACAGTTCTGTGTAGGAGCAGAATCCCTGCAACACCACCACTTAAGATCTCAAAGACGAGACCAGACTGCAAAACTGGTGAAGGAAAGGATTCTCCACCGTTGAGAACAAATCCAGCCTAGGGTGACTTGGACAAAAATAGACTGAAACACCGTCAGATCCAGGCACATTGTCACCGAGGATGGAAACCTTTGACTCAGACCATAGACAAATCCTCCAGTAGAAGTGCACATACCCCCACCAATTCAGATAGAAGTGGACAACTTGGCTGTCCATCCAAACACACACAGCTGTGTGCACCAAGAGGGGCAAAAAAACAAAAGGCCTCCAGAACTGCAGCCAGCTCTTTCCAATTGAGCATCGGAAGACCCTATTGTCACCCTATCCCATCCCTCTGGCATCGATCATGAGAACCATCACAGGAAGAGGAACCAACGAAAAATCCCTGTTCAAATGAGCAGGGTCCAGCCACCACTGGAGATCCCAACAGATCTGAGGAGTCACCGGAACCAACGTCTCGTACTCCTGACATAATGGGTTCCAATGCCTCAGGAGATGGTGAACAAAGGGACAGATGTGCATTCTCCCCCAAGGGGCAAGGTCCAACATGGAGGAAATCTCCCCCTGACTGCAGAGCCAGGTCCTCACCGATGCCGAGGGACAAAGAAGGAGAAAGGATAAATGGGAGCGGAGACGAACACAACATTTCTCCAATTCAAAGACCTCCCCCAAGTCCATCCTGAAGCGGGCCTCAATGAAGAGGAGATCTTGGGCCAGCTGATCCTGGGACTTCTTCCAGTTGATCAAGAAGCCAAACTCCTGTAACAGCTTGGTCACCTTGAAAAACTCCATTGGGCCTTGGAAAAATAACAAGAAGCAATCAGCCAGTCATATAGATAAGCGAAGTGCTGGACACCTTCAGGATGTAAAATACCCACAAAAGATGCTAAATGCTTGGTGAACCCCCATGAGACAGATGCCAGCCTGAAGGGCAGGAGCCGGAACTGGTAGTGGCTGCCGAGTATAGCGAACTGGAGGAACTTCTGGTGAGACAGATGCACCTGGACATGGAGGTGGGCATCCATGAGATCGATGGAGGTAAAGAACTCATGCTTCTGCAAGAAAGTCAGAACCAACTAGAGAGACACCATCTTGAAAGGCACTTAATGGATATACTAATTAACCCCCTCGAGGTCCAGGACCGGGCTGAACTCCCCTGACACCTTCTGCACCAGAAAAAGCAGGAAATAATAACCATGGAAAATCTCCCCCGGAGAAACAGGAATCATATTAGCCTTCTGGAGCAGTAACCGATTCCCCTGGAGTAGTGCAGCCAAGTTGTCCAGGGAGCTAGTAAAAAGAGTCTACAAACATTGGCAAGGAGAAGTCTCACTAAAATGTACCTGTATCCATCTGCAACCATTTGGACAGTCCATGTATCAGAAATCATATGAGTCTGAATGAACTGAAAGTACTGCAGACACCCCCACACATGATGAAAGTTGGAGCCGTCATGCCTTGGTAGGGGCAAGAGAGAATGCGGCAACCGAAGAGTACTGGGATTTGTCAGTATGAGAAGTTGACCTGGTATATGCTGTACACTAGTTATAGTGGGTACCTTGTACCAGTCCAAACAACACTTATTGATGATTAGGTTTAAGACAACCTTTATTGAAAGCTATCCTAGTGGTAGCTATGGAGAGCAGCCTTCATGCTACGTCTCGAAGGAATGTAAAGCAGCTTGGTTTACCAGATATTAACCTCCTGAATGACCAAATGAAAGGAGAACCACACAAGGTATATATAAAATATATGTATTTATTACTAAACACTCTCTGGTAACCTCTTTATGAGATTAGAGAGCAAGATACACAATATCAACACACTAGAACGTAAGTAAATAGCACAATACACAGTGGGCCCCAAGGGGTGACAAAACCATATATTAAGAAAGTGGTATAACAACCCCGACTTGACTAGACATAGTGCCTACAGCACGTAGAGTCACTCTGACCCCAAAGAGCCACCCAAGGTAGTGACACAGGGGACCCATGGGGGACGCTTGCAGTGTGAGAACACAGCCACGAGCTCCGTAAAATCCTATGGGAAAGTCGTGGTTGGAATTTTAGAGTTTAAGGACACTTAGGAGAGGACTTTGAGCAAACCCTTTTAGAATCTGCAGGTTCTAGGGCCAGCATCCATGTGAGCACCGGAGTACTCGTGTTGCCTCACCCAGGGAAGCCGGGTGCTTAGGAGCCAAATGATGTCTGGAATCTTCGTCGTTTTCTATGGAGTGATGCTGCAAAGTGTTTCTACCGTGAAGGAGGAAAGTGTCCGGTGTGATCCAATCCTGGATCAAAGATGAGAAGAACCTGAAAGCAGAGGGGACAGAGTCTGAGTCACTTGCCAGTGACCAGGGGTTCGGTAGACGAATGCCCACCGATGTGGGGTGCCTCAGGTGCAAAGAGGTGAAGCTTGACTCTGCAGCCATGGGGACCAGGAGACATCGATGACAACTAGAGTCCATAGGCAAACTGTTCCACAAAGGATATTGAGTGCTGGGGGGTCGGTGTCCGGATTGGACACCAACAAGCCTTGGCAACTGCAACCCACTTGGTCAGAGAAAAGATGCTACTGTGTAGACCAGCAAGGTCCTGAGGACTCCCCAACCTATGGAGAGTCAGGGCACGTCTGGAGCAACCAGAAAAGCCCATGGAAAGTTAAGGTTACCTTCTCAGGTACCCACAGGTCGACATACCAGGGATTGTGAAGGAGCCTCAAGAGGAATCATAAAACACCAGCCCACTAAACACTCATGGAGTGTACGCCAGTGAGCTTCAGTGGAATCGCTGCACAGGGCTTTGACTACAAGTAGCCCAAAGCACAGCCTCAGGGATTGCCAAAAAGCATATGCTGCTGCAAATATTCACTATGTCCAGGGGTTTGGGTTGCACGGTCCCCACAAGGGTTACGGGTCGCAGGTTTGCTGAGAGCATGGATCAGCCCCAGGGAAGCTTGAAAACCCACCTCCTGTGTTGGAAATTTTTAGGAGTCCGTCAGGAGCTGCATAGATGCAAACAGGTCAGATGCGTCTAAGGTGCCTGCCTTGCAGGGGAGTAACTCCTTCACTCCAAGGGAGATTCTTCAGTCATCCAGCTGCGTGCAGGTCGTCAAAGAACTTGGTTTCTGTAGCAGAGTTTAGTCCAGGTAAAATCTAAAGTCCTGTAGTCACGGGTTCCTACTTTATACCCAAGGAAGGGGTGGGACAAACTCTGAGGACCCACTTTTGGGAGGGTCAGAACAGAGGGCTGGCTAAAACCATGTCCTTTGTCCAGTTTCACGCCAGAGCAGGGGCTGGTAGCCCCTGCAACTGGTTTGAGCTGGGCTATGCACATGGACACCAAATGTGCCCCTGGTGCAGACATCAAAGCACTCTTGGTGTGCACCCACCCAGCCCCAATACACTAGAGCCTGTCTGGAAGGTGGTCACACCTCCCTGTGACAGGAAACCTATTGTCCAGCTTCCCCTGACGGAGTTTTGTCCAGCAGCAGGAGGGCATACTTGTGTCTGTGGCTGGCAGCTTCCATTTTGTGATGCCAGGGTTCTGTGACGCTGGTACCGGGTGTTCCGGTGTAGTCATCTTTCTCCCTCAAGGAGGGTGAAATCATACCTCCCCCGCCAGTTACTGGCTGGGAGGTATGATTCCAAGGTGTTTGAGACCGAATACAACATGTTTCCTTGCAGCCGTTTTAAAGTTAGCATTTACCGCAAGGTTATAATGCACTTAAGAGTATATGGTTGGCTGCATCACAAACAACCCCGGAATAGAGGTTCTGAAGGCTGCAGAGGGGCTCTGCTCATGCAGGAGCACCCTCTTACATAAAACCCAGCACCCTGACTTCAGGATTGACAAGGCCTGCCATAGGGGTGACTGATAGGTTTATATGTGCAGTGATAAGGATATATATAGTGAACCTATATCTAAGTAAGGGGTGCATGCACCACCTTACACAGGCTACTGTAGCAGACCTGTTGTGTCAGTTTGAATGGTCTCTCAGGGATGGCTTAATACATGCGGCAGCCCCTGAGAGGCCTCTGGGGTACCTATGCCCTGGGTACATAGTATACCATATACTAGGGACTTATAAGGGTACCCCTGAATCCAACCTGTGGTGTACCTAAAGTACATGCAATCAATTTAGAGGAGAAAGCAGCTAGGCTGGGGTCCTGAATAGCAGTATCCCAGCCAGACTTAGTCAAAAACAGTGAAACATCAGCAAAAAGTGGGGGTAACTATAAGAAGCAGATCCTACTCTCCATTTGGGGTACCCCGGCAATGACCCCTGCCTTGAAAGGGCTGGTGTTGCTGAGCCTTACCCTATCAGGAAAAGCCAGTTTTTAGCCAAAACCTTTGCCTTGGTTAACTGGATTAATATGATTAATCCGTTTCTTATTCTGCGCTGATTTCTTAATGATTTCCTCCAAACCACTGCCAAAAACCTCGGATTGTAAAAGGCAGTTTCAAGAGGACTGCCTTCTGAGCAGCATCCGCCTTCCTAGAGTGCATCCAGATGCAGCGACGGGCCACAGTGTCAGCTCTTGAAGCTGCCGCAGATGCACAGATATTGTCAAATGTGATAACTGAAGGAAACCATACCTGCTGCTCCATTAACCCGTTTACCTCTGCCGCGATTTTGCGGCAGTGCGGCACTTCCGCAAAACGGGCGGGGCCGCGTCAGCCATTGGCCGACGGCAGCACTGGGGAGGTAGTGCTGCCGTCGGCCAATGGCGGATGGCACCACAGGAGGGGGTAAAGCCAAGAAGGGGTCAAGAGGGCAGAAAAATCCACAACCTCCTGCACCTTCTCAGCCAAAGAATGGAAGTCCTTAAGGAGGGACTGGATAGTGTAAGTGGAGTAGGCTTTTGCACGGACCGCAAAGTTTGAAGCCACATATGCCAGTTTTACCTCCCCTTCCACTTTCTTGCCAACAGCGTCAGATGGTAAAGCATCCTCCGACACCGCACCCAACTGGATGGACAATGCAATGATAACGTTATCAATTTTCACAGAGGCTGGGAACTCCTCTCCAAACTATCCAGGTGGTAGCATGACTGCTTCTCCACATCCTTCCATTAATTCGTAGGCACACGTCAAATGAAAGCATGCAAGAGCAAAGAGTCAGGCTCAGCACGTTGATATTGCGAGTCAAAGTCATTATCAGCCAGTGCCTGAGCTGAATTAGCAAAGCTCAAATATTTCTGAACATGCTGCTTAATTTTCGCCTGATCGTGGCCCTGCACATAAGGCCTGTTGGACTTGCCCCTTTTTGGCTAAAGTTCCCTAAACTTTTTGCTTTGCCCCTAGACCTTTTTCTGACATGAAACTATAGGCCGATTTCTCTCCTTGACAGCATAGCCAAACTTATGGGAAGAGTGTTACTAAATAGACTGGAGGACTTTGGCAAATAACATCCTAATCCCGGCAATATATGCATTTAGAAAAGGTAGAGGGATCCAAGATCAGTGTCTGAATTTGAGCTTGCTTATAGCGAAGTACACCCAAGCTAAGCAAGGCAACCTCTACCTGACCTTCATGGATCTTAGCGCAGCATTCAACTGTGTATCACACTCAAATTTAAGGAAGATAATGAGGGACATGGGGATATATAATGGAATAATTATGTAAAACACTAGAACGGGGTATTGGACCAAGGAATCTGCACTTTATCCTATGTAATTTGGTTAGTGGATTAATTGTGGGTGCTATGTAGCCTGAAGTCAAACACCCCTAGACTTCCTGACAAATTCACAACAACAAAATGCTACAGCACCCCACACAATGTAATTTGCACAATGACATTAAATACAGTGTTATAAAGAAATACTGCAGTAGGACTTGAGATTCTTTTCTTGCTTTTATTTGTGTTCTTCCAGTTTAAAAAGCGGAGAAGAAACGTAGCCAACGCGTTTCGTCCGTAGGACTTCTTCAGGGCAAAAGAGTATATATAATTTCCTATGTATTAATTTCCGGAATTTTCTTTCAGATTCTGTTAAGTTCAACGTTTTCAGATGCGACTGTGAATATCATGTGTGGCCTTATTATTTGTAGCTGTGGCATAGAATCACGTTTGATTGTAGTTCCTTAATATTCCGAATAACCAAGAATATATAAAGGGCAAGTATTGCCTTGTTTGGAAGGATAGCAATCAGATCCTTTCTTGTTTCCTGATTATGAGGTCAGGGAGGACACATATATTCATTGTCCACAAACCATCAGGTTTTAAGCACGAGCCGCGTCTACCGTCCAAGTATGCCGTCACCCTCGACCACATCATAAGAATACTGTATGGGAGGAGTGAAGCTTGTGTAAGATATGGCTCCCAGGGTGAATACATCGGATGGTTCCCAGTCACAAGAGGTGTTCGCCAAGGGTGCGTTCTCGCCCCCTTTCTGTTTTCACTTTATACTAATGGGGTGGAGTCCCGAAGGCTTGAATCGATTTTAGATTTACCCAAAATAAATAAGACGCACATTCCAATTTTACCGTATGCAGATGATGCAGTTTTAATGGCACGCATGGGAAGATCGCTCCAGAAACTGTTGAATAAATTTGTAGAACTCATGAAAAGCCTGGATCTTCACACAAATGAATCTAAGTCATTCGTATTAATCGCAGGGAAAAAGAAAAAAAATCTCCCCGCTTATTTTTATCTCGAACGGTAAAGTGGCACAGACAGCTCGATTTTCCTATTTAGGGGCTGCCTTTGATTACTGAGCAGCTTGGGGGAACATGGTGGCCAATCGAGGGATGTTGCTGGAAAAGGGTACTAATGCAATATGCTCTTTTAAAAAAAAAATGGGAACAAGAAACCCAGCTATTGTAAGGAAAGTCTATGGGGCCAAATCTAGTGCAGTAGCAGGATATGCTGTTGGAGTATGGGGCCATGTTAAAGTAAAGGATCTACAAGTAATAGAGGACAGTTTCTGGAAATCTATGTAGGGTCTCCCCAGTAGCTGTCCCAATTTTAAAGTACATCAAGAGCTAAATATCCCCTATATAACTGATCAGATCAAGGTAGCCCCTAACCTTCTCTGGCACTCAGTATGGTCCAGAGATACTGTGCCCCTCTCCCAACAAATAATAACTGACTGCCTAGCCATGGAACATACTGATAATATCCCATTGTTAAAATATGTGAAAAACACCCTCTATACCCTAGACTCTGGGAGCTTGTTTGAATCACCGGGAAATTGTGTATCTGTTTCAAAAAAGTTTTTAAAAACTAGTTTTTTAGCCTTTTCCAATGATGCGACAATGAATGCACTTCATAATAAACCTAATATAAGGGAATATTTGGAGGGCCCACTTCAGGTCGAAGGGATACCCTCCTATCTGGAGTTTGTTACAATCACTTGGCACAGATTTGTTCTGTTACGATTCCGCCTAAATTATGTCCCGTGTATGCTACCCGGGTGGTATTTACTCCAGACTTCCCAATTAATTAATATAGACTTCACTTTAGAAGAAGTTCAATTGGCTTTGAAAGCTAGCAAGGGCGGAAAGGCCCCGGGACCAGACGGGATACCCGAAGACATATTTAAACTAAATCTAGAGCTATGGGGCCCTCTAATAAAACAAGTCCTTGCAGCAGCATGTAAAGTTGGACTCATAGTAACCTGGTCTGAGTCACTAATGGTACTAATCTTCAAGAAGGGCGATAGACAGAATCCAATATGCTATCGGCCAATTTCATTGCTGGACTCGGTGGGAAAAGTGGTAGGCCGCATTATTTTAAACCGTCTTCAGCAATGGGCCGATGATAATGATGTAATATCGGACTTGCAATTTGGCTTTAGGGAAGGCCTAGGAACAATAGATCAGGGCCTTAACTTAACAACCTTAATGGAAAAGTATACTAAAGTGAAAAAAGGAAAACTGTACCAAGCATTTGTAGATCTTTCCACTGCATTTGATTGCGTGTGCCATAATAAATTGTGGAAGATCCTCGAATTGATGGGAGTTGACCTTCCCTTAATCCAAATTATAAGAGAACTATATTCGAATGCAAGAGCTAGGATACGGTACGGACCGAATGGGGAATATACAGCCCTATTCCCAGTTGAGAGGGGGGTTAGACAGGGCTGTGTCCTGGCACCCTCCTTGTTTACCCTGTATACCAACGGTCTCGAACAAGTATTGCTTGAGGGGTGTCAGGGCCTTCCGCAGGTACAAAACCGATCTACACCTGCCCTACTCTATATAGTAGATGCAGTGATAATGGCCCAAACACCTACAGAGTTACAGCGGGCCCTTAATAAATACAATGAGCATATGGAAAGCCTTGATCTAAAGATTAATGTTATCAAAACTTACATAATGAATTGTGGGAAGGCTGGTAGAAATCAAAGGACTATTTTTATCGAGAATAAGAAACTCTAAAACACAAAAACATACCCATACCTAGGCATTCTCGTAGATAATAAGGGTACCTAGCAACAGGCCATAAAGGCAAAACAATTGTTATTTATGAGGACCACAACAGCCCTAGTGCATTTTGTACAGAAATTAGGTAAAAGGCCCCCAATGGAATTGATTAAGATCTGTCAAGCTAAGTGTGTCAGCGCAGTAATATACAGGGCTGGGATCTGGGGATATTGCAATGTATCTGAAATACAGAGAGTGGAAAATGCTTATATCCGTTATCTACTAGCTGTCCCCCGTTCAACGTCAACTTATGTGTGTCACACCGAGCTCGGGTTACAATACATTACAGATAAAATAAGGGTGCAACCAGTTTTATTGTGGCCTCAACAAAAATGACTTGTAATCAAAAGGTCCTAAGTGATTCTCTTAAACTGGAGCAAGCCCTAGCTATTAGGTGGCTGAAGTATATCAAAGACTTCCCGACGGACCTAGGACAGCCAGAATTCTTTCACAATCCGTCACAGATGAGTATTATCTCCAGGAACGTTTTTAAAAAACAATGCATGTCACACTTAGAAGAACTAAGATATGCCAGTGAGGTTCTTAAACCAACAGTTCAATCAAACCTGATGATCCTTTCTTCTACTGCATTGCAATCGTACCTACCTTATCATATAACCGGGTAGGATAGATTTGTGCTCACCCGCTTCAGATTAGATCTTTTTTATCGACTAGAATCGTGTCCTATGATAATAGACTGGTCAGAAAATTTAGCACCTTGCCCCTGTGATGGAACCTCATCTCAATCGACAATTCATGTTGTTTTATTTTGTAAATATTATTGGGATCAAAGAAAAAGGTGGATCCTACCGATTTTAAATATCTGGGGCTTGAGGCAATGCAGCCCTGCTTATCTTGCATTGCTACTCTTAGATAATGAATGCTATGCAAGAAACATTGCACTATTTCTAAAAGCTATAATTAAGTTTAGAAAGCGACTTTCAATTTAAAAATATTGACTTAAATGTATTAACTGTTTTTAATAATTGAGACTCAAACTGAGAAATATTTTATTATGGTAAATGTGAAGTAATGAAATTGATAATACTTTGTCTTGTTTGTCACTTTTTACTATTAATAAATTTAAATTGAGTGTTTTTCCGCTGTTTACTGTGCTTTGTGCTTTTATGGTTTTGTAATTCAAAAATGAAAACCGAATAAAGCGAATTTGAATGAGACTTTACTCCAGTAATGATGTTCTATGCTACCCTTGCGATAATCTCTCGCTACAAACTGATTTGCACATCTTCTTTTTTTGTAAGGCTGATTTCTCTCCTTGACAGCATAGCCAAACTTATGGGAAGAGGGTTACTAAATAGACTGGAGGCATGGGCTTTGGCAAATAACATCCTAATCCCGGCAATATATGCATTTAGAAAAGGTAGAGGGACCCAAGATCAGTGTCTGAATTTGAGCTTGCTTATAGCGAAGTACACCCAAGCTAAGCAAGGCAATCTCTACCTGGCCTCCATGGATCTTAGCGCAGCATTCAACTGTGTATCACACTCAAATTTAAGGAAGATAATGAGGGACCAATAGCTGTTATGAATTGTCTGGTTTTTCAGAAATGTTTATCTGTGATGTTTTTCTGTAATTTTTATGATTAATATTCTATTAATCAAATAAAGTAATTTTTAATTTTATTGACATGGTGTTGCCAATTTAGATGCTTTGGGCACTTTGCCACTACTTATCAGTGTCAAAGTGCAAGTGCTCCCTGTGTTAAATGTAATGGTAATTGTTTGTCCATGATTGGTATGTTTGCCTTACTAATAAAGTCCCTAGTAAAGTGCACTATATGTGCCAGGGCTGGTAATGCAAATGCTACTAGTGAGCCTGCAGCACTAATTGTGCCTCCCACACAAGTTGCTTGAAAGAGAGAACTCAGGCCTGCCACTGCAGTGCCTGCGCGCAGTTTGTTAAACTGCCATGTTGTCCTGACAAGTGCACCCACTTGTTAGGCCATACCATTGCCTTTCTATTCTCATCAGACATCCCTATGGTAGGCCCAAGGTACCCCCTGGGCAGGGTGCAGTGTATGTGAAAGGTAGGACATGTACTGAGGTGTGTATCATGTCCTGATCGTGAAATACTCTCAATTTCGTTTTTCACTGTTGAAAGGCCATCTTACTCATAGTTCAGAATGGGGAGACTGTGTAATATGTTTTCTAGCATATCTTGCTTAAGATGGATAGGCGACGTTTAGTGAGCCTGAACTAACAATTCAATAACACATCTTTTTGTGAAGGTGGTTTTTGCATTTTGTGTTTAGAAACCACCCTTTTAGAAGTGGCTGGGTTTTTGTGCTCTAACATTTTTTGTGTGTCTCTGCCTGGTTGTGGATTGACTGTCTGGATCTGAAAGTGTAGGATTTTATTTATTTTTTATTTATTTTTAACATTTGTAGAGCACACTGTTACCCGGAGGTGTCCTGGCGCTGATGAAATGCTCCAAAAGGGTATGAACCGACGGGATTACTGTGTAAACAACCAAGTCTTAATGCCTTTCCTGAAGGTCATAAGATCAGTGGTATTTCTCAAGGCAAAGGGCAAGGCATTCCAGGCCTTTGTGGCCCCCAACACAAAGCTCCTACCCCCCCATCGAGCGTTCCTTATGTAAGGAACTATGACCAGTCGCGAACTCGATGATCTTAACTGTCTGAGGGGGTTATACCATTGAAAATAATCTCTCAGACAGGCCGGTCCAATGCCTTGGAGGGCCTTAAAAACCAGACACAATGACTTAAAAGCAATCCGCTTCTGCACTGGCAGCCAATGTAATTTCGTGAGTTCACCCGACACGGATGCGCACTTTGGAATGCCCGTCAGGAGTCTGGCTGCTGCATTTTGCAGCACCTGCATCTTGTTAAGAAGCCCCTGTTGGGCATTCAGCAGCAGGCTATTGCAGTAATCCAGCTGGGGTAAGACCAGGGCAGTAACGACTGTCTTTTTACTGCTTTCAGGGAGGAAAGGAAGTATCTTCCGCAACATTTTCAAAAGAAAATAAATTGAGGATGTTAAGGCGTTGACCTGGGGCCTAAATGTGTGTTGGTCATCTATTAGAACTCCTAAGTTCTTCACCTTTGCCACAGGAAGGGGGGGGGGAACACCCATCTCTTCTGGCCAACATTGCGGGCTCCAAAAGTCATTACTTACGCCAAAAACAATGACTTCAGTTTTAGATGTGTTCAGCTTCAGGCAGTTTTCGCCCATACACCTACCCACCGCCAACATACATTCCTGAAATTGTAAGGCCACTCCATCTTCCCTCCCTGGCAGCACTGATACCACAATTTGTGTATCGTCTGCGTAGGAGGTTAGATTAAAGACGAAAGACTTAATAATCGGGGCCAAGGAGGTGACATATATATTGAACAGAGGGGATCTGGGGAATGTCTTGATGCGGGGGAGGAGGTGAGACAGCAACAGGCTGACCTGCATATGCAGTGTAGGGGGAGGAGTAGCCGCTGGAGGTGTGGAGGCCTGGGTCGCTGCCATAAAACATTGGCTCCCTTTCCTGCTGAGTGATTAAGGATCCAGACCCCCACTAAGCAAAGGAATAAGGTGTCACTGGATGAGAGACACCCAGAACTGGTTTTGACAGGGGTCAGTGCCCCACTGAACACAAAGACTTCAAAGACATTTAAGGGTATAACTGTGAGAGCTGAAGCCCCTGAACATTGGAATGAAACTGTTCAAGACTGTAAAGGATTGAAACTACTTTGTGGTCAAGAGGAACCGCTGCCAAGGAAGAAACAGCTGAAGAGACTGAAGGAAAGGACTGACCCTTGCTGTGTGGTCTGGGGCTGGCCTGCAGTTTGCTGATTTAACCATGGAGAGACTAAGGGACTTTGCTGTGTGCTGTTTTCCCCTGCTTGAAAGAACTTTGCTGTCTGCTGTGTCCTGAAGTAACTTGTCCCTAAGGGCCAGAGGAGAGCTGGCTCCCTGTTGTGGAAACTCAGGAACACAAAAGTTTCCAGGTGTGTCTCAGCGACGCTGTGCACGTGTGCATTTTGCAGCCTGAGAGCCTCGTAAGAATTGTCCTGTGATCGTGGGCACCTGGAGTCCAAGCGAGTCTCAGTGACGCTGTGTGCGTGTGCTTCGTGCAGCTTGAGCCCTTCATACGAATTGTCATGTGATCGTGTGTACCTGGAATCCAAGTGAGTCTCAGCAACGCTGGGTGCATGTGCTTTGTTCAGCCTGGGACCTTCATGAGGATTGCCCTGTTATCGTGCACACCCGGAGTCCAAGTGAGTCTCAGTGATGTTGTGTGCATGTGCTTTGTGCAGCCAGAGACCTTCGTAAGGATTGCCCTGTGATCGTGCACACCCGAAGATCAAGTGAGTCTCAGCGACGCTGTGTGCGTGTGCCCTGTTGCAGTCTGAGATCTTCATTATCACCAGCGGCCCGGACCAGTATCCCTAGAGGAGCTGTACCGCCAGGCCGAGCCCACCATTGCCAGAGCGGGACCTCGAACCAACCCCGTTGGGGGAGGGCCCGAGTCCCACTGCTCGGAATCCACAAAGTCAGATCGGAGACCCAAGTTGCAGGAAGAGGAGAAGAAAGCGAGGTCGTACCCCCCCCCCCCCGGTAACGTGTGTTGCCACCTGGGGCACGGTTCGGGCTCGGAGAGAGACGCTCTCGGCCTCTCCCATTCTTGCAGTGCGGGCCTCTGCTTCAGCTCGTATCGCGGCCCGTACTTGCCAAGGAGTGGCAGTACTGGGAAAGGGCTGCGGAGCTGCACTTTGGATTACACCATACCCGTGTTGGGAGCATCTGTTGGTGGAAGCTGACCGTGAGTCAGTACGAGTGGCGAAGAGACCGTGATCGGTGCTGGAGTGAATTACGCATTGCATTATTTCTGCATTACGATCTACCTGATTGTTGTATTACATATTGAAATAGTTCTGAATTAGGAACTACCTGATTGTTGCATTATGCATTGCATTATTTCTGCATTACGAACTGCCTGATTATTGCATTACGCATTGCATTATAGGACGTCTGAATTTAACAACAAGATCTTCTCTCTCCATAATGATGAAGAATTGGCCGAAGAGCTGCTGAGCAGCGATGCCTCTCTGGGGAGCATTGATGTCTCTCTGAGGATCAGTGATGTCTCTCTGGGGAGCAGTGCTGGCTCTCTGACGATAGTGACACTCAAACAGAGAATAACTGCATTGCAGTCACAAGTGGCTTCTAGGGCATATTTCTTGGAGGCAAAAACATTGTGGCCCATGAGCTTGATCTGGAAGTGCACAGAGGGTCAGGAGAAGGAACCCAGATACAGCCCGAAAGATCAATACAGAATCCATCCCTGACTGAAGGGGATCCCTGTCAAACTCTGAAATATCCTGTTCAGAAACTACAGGAAAACCTACAGACACAGACTCCTTAGCTTCTAGGAACAAGCACACCAATATTCGAGAGTTTCTGCTGCAGAAAATCTTTGCTGTTCCATCCATTCTAATAAACTAAACGTTGTTATCAGAACCCTAATGTGATTCTGCAAATATGCATGCTGCCAGGAGCTGCGATCTTCATCTAGCGAACCTGGGGACATATATAGAAGGCCAGTTGTGTAGCACTTGCACCACACAACTAAAAAAGGAGATTTATGAAGCCATGCAAGGCCACTTTGCTTGGCCCTGAATGGTTTCATAAATCTGAAGTAAAGCAGCACAGCTCAAATTGCTGCATTGTGTTCCAAGACAATGCGTGGGTGTTCCCATGCAAATGCCATGGATATTGAAGCATTTTCAGATTTACCAGAGGTGGTAAACCTGGGAATGCGACAAAATGCTACACCTTCCAGGAGGGGGGCGTAATGAGGAGAAATATCTTTATTTCTCCTTGTTACTTCCTCTTTCTATGTGTGCTGTGTTCTGCAGCACACATAGAAAGAGGAATACGCACGCCTTAGAGGATTATTTTTGTCCAGGAAGGTTCCCCTCTCAACTAACAATTTGGTTGGTTCCTTTGGTGTAAGGACAGAGAAGGATGTTTTTGAAGCTCCTGTTATTTCAATTGGAAATATTTTTAGGGAGTAGCAAGTAAGAATCAGACCTGTCATGTTCATTGCATCATGGTTTTCCTGGAAGACCATGTTCGCTTTCACCACTGAGCAGTGGATTCCCATTATACTCACAATTCCAGTGGGTATGACAGCTTATGTTACTGAGCCCATCGGAATTAAGGGATTCTAATAATGAGGGGTTCAGAATTAGGGACCTTAAGTTATCCAAATCTATCACGTGCCTGTTATACTGCACTTCAGCATGCATATGAAGTCAACATCTTTTCAAAGTGCAAAAATTATTATTGTCCTAAAATAGTAAAGTCCCTCACATGCTTCCGTCAAATCCACACACCATTCTATTTCAGGGAATGTCCTAGGTGGATCTGTGTGACAAACTCTGGTATGAAACAAGGAATGTGACAATCAGCTATCTTTGCTTGACAGAAATGTATTTGGAAAAAATGTTACTAAGCTCAGTGGGGGGCCTTATCACAAAGGTAAATATTCACATGTGTATTTACTCATGGGCATAATGATTATTACACATAGGTGTAGCTCTACACTTTTCGGCTATTCACCATTTCAGAGTGTATATTACACCTTGGTGGAGACTTACATGTTGCTAACCCCTCAAATCAGGGGGTGGAGCCTTCGACAACAGCATTAACAATTGTTAAGATCTCCCTAAATTAATAAATGTAATAATTTTAATAAATAATAAAAATAGTATATTGTAAAATCTTAATTTATAAATGATAGTTTTTAAACACTAATTATAAAGCCGACCTCACTAAAATGTATGGCCTGATTGGTTACTCCATCACAACGGGGACAGATATCCTGTCTGCCGAAATTTAAATCCCATAATATACTATGGGATTTAGATTTTGGCAGATGGGATATCCGTCCCCACTGTGACCGAGTAACCCATCCACCGATATCTGAATCAGGCCCTGGGTCTTATTTAATATATAGTTAATTGTGTTTGAAAGTATGTGTTTCATTTAATAAAAATGTAAAAACCTAATAATGTTTTATAATAAGCTTATTATAATTTAAAGTATAAAAATGAGTATATATTATTTTTTAACACACACACACACACACACAAACATATGTATATATATATATATAACAATTTCCTGGCCACTTGTGAATTAAGTGCAGTGATGGTGGGTGTCATAGTAAAGGGCATAGAAAAATGTGTTTTCCATGTCTATGCACCATGTGATTCACTCAGGGGGTGGAGCACTGCAAATCAAAAAAACGTATTTAAATTAATGCTGACCAGGTGCATGGTGTGTGATCAAGAGCACGAGTTGCTCGAAACGCGTCGCCTGAGAGGTGAATAAAATCTCCCTTACTGCAGCCTGGGGTCCGTGTCTTCTTTTACGTAAGATTGGAAGATTTGGTGGTTATATATATATATATATATACATATATTATTTTAACAAGAAAACAGTCCACAAACGAAGGGCTCACTTTGTAGCTGGTGCATGAGTCAAGGCTGGACTGGCCTTGAAATCATACAATTCACAAAAAGCAGGAATAACGCATCACTCTCCTGGGGTAGTTGTAATTTCATTTATTGCAAACCATCTCACTCCACCTATGTGTTTCACACAGGTCCTGGTCACGGTACGTAGCAATAGTCAATCATTACCTTACCTTTGCCTTTTTATACCTCTCTCCCAGGAGACTTCTGCATTATATCTGCTGCTGGTAAATAATATAAATATATATATATATATATATATATATATATATATATATATATATATATATATATATATATATATATATATATATATATATATATATATATATATTTATATATATATAAATGTATATATATATTACACCTTACCCAGTGGTGGTCACCCATAGTTATAGTTATAGGATTTTTTTTCCATAGACAAGGTATTTCTTTTGGTTTGCTAATAACCGTTTGATAGATCTTCATGAGACTTTTTAAATAAAAAAAAGCAAATTCACCCCAGCTTCTTCCTGGAAAGTTTCGGGTTGATCTGCTAAGTGGGGGCTGAGAAAAAAGGGGGTCTGAAAAGCACATTTCCCCATGCATAGGATACGGCAAAAACAGCTGAACGGATTTCCACCAAATTGGGCAGGAAGCTAGAGTTTGACCCGCAGATTGTGCTTTTTGTGACTCCTGTGAGAGTCCCTCGAACTAACGCATTCGGATTAGCCCAGGGAGCTTTTTTCCCCCTTGGGCCAATTCGTTCCCACAGGAGCAAGTGCACTGATTGTGTTCCAGCAATATGAGAAAACAGGGCTCAGGGACTTAGTCAGTTGTCCTGAAGTTTTAGTGACAAAATAATTTAAGGGGGCAGGGTAGGGATACGCTGCCTCCCTAAGCCCTGTGAGGAAGACCCACAAGGATCTCCTCTGGGGCAAAAATTTTAAAAAATCATCACTTTTTGCTGCAATCCCAGAAGACTCGCTCAGGATCGTGGCACATAAAAAAGATATTGGTAGCCATCATTTTGAATAGAAAGAATATGGGGTGGTGAGTAGGTCCCCCCTACATGAGCCCATTTGGGCTCCAAGGACCCCATCCCTTGGGGCCGGGTACTTCAATTAGGGGGAGGGTGGCCACATGGTTCTCCTCCCAGAACCTTTGTAGGCCCTAGAGACCCCATCCCTTGGGGCCGATTTCTATTAAAAAAAAAGGGAAGGTGGCATCATAGTCCCCTCTCGGAGTCTGAATAGGTTTGGGGCACCATCCCCCGGGTCAAAATTAATAATCCCTCTCCGACCTTAAAAGGCCCCAGAGACCCCAGACTTCTGGGCTGTAAATAACTTTGAAGGGAAGGGGGCAGCAGGGCCCCCCCTCTCTGAACCTTTAAAGGCCACAGGAACCCCATCCCCCGGGGCTGACTCAGTGACTGTGCCTCGGGGAGCCCAGGACACAGTAGTTTCTCTGCCCACACCAGCATGGGAAAGAAAGTATGTTTTTGCTCCAGTCTGGTGGAAAAAATATTATTTCTCAAAAAAATTGAGTAAACATAGAAGTCCTTTCCCAGTTGGCTGGAGTATTGTTAAAGCTCCTGCCAGCTGTGAGCAGACTTCTGTTCTGTTTCCCTGCCATCACTGCTGTGGGTAGGGAAACAGAACAGATATTGCTTCTGTGGTATATAAATAAATAATACCGGATCTATTTTTTAATGAATAAATGAATAACAGGTAGCTCAATAAATAAGAGTCAAGATTCGAGGTAGTAGGAGTTTTGCAGGTTTATTACAGCATAAAGGACAGGAGCGGGACAACCTGCATAGGAATAGGATGGCAGGGCCCAGCAGCTGCTGGGGCTGGATCTGGGATGAGCACGCTAGGAAGGAGTTTCTTTTTAATAACAGTACATGAGCATATATACATAACGCAAACACATAGCATTACATCGCAATAGGCGTAGCAGTGGGAGGAGCAATAGGCGTGACACGTAGCAGTCGCGAAAGATAAGGGTGAAAAGAGGTGTAACAGGGCGTATACATAGACATGTGATGCAAACGTAACAGAATATGTCATGAATGGGGCGGAAACATGGAGGGGGCTACCTAAGGAGCCGGGACCTCTGACCTGATGGTGCGCGCAAACTTGGCAATGACGTGTTACTAGGAGAAGCTGGGGGCTTCGAACTCTGTGCTAGGAGCAGAGACTGAAGTCTGGAGAGTCAGGGCGACATGTACCTAAGCAGTATCTAGTATCTGATGTTTAGAGAACATGTTGATATAAACTATAAGTCAGGAGGGGAAAGGCTAACGGACTCTAAGACTGGAGCATGCATTATTCTACATGTAGTGCGTGATGAAGAATATTAAATGACCATTAATACAGGATTTCTCTAACGTGGAGACGTGAAGGCTAGACAATGACGGAAACTATTGATGCGATTCAGTAGCTTTAGGAATGCAGAGAAGGAGGACTGAACTGATAATCTGGAATCATAACATACTCTTGGCAGACTCAGAGGCAGAGCCAGGCTGAACCGGGCACTGCGAGGCAGGAAGTAAGTGAAGGGTCGAGGACACAGGTGGGGGCTGTATCGCTCCTCAGCGAGGCTTCAGGAGACAGGAGACAAGAGCTGAATCTGGTGTCCAGGCCCTTTTGAGGCCTAGAAACGGGAACTTTACAATGGAATAACGTGCACACTGAGAAACGTGGCAACGTAGTTTTACATAGGCCTGATATTCGTAGTATTCACGGGAACTGGAAACTGACATACTAAAGGTGGACACAACTGTAATCGCGTCTATAATTGAACATGGGGAATAACATAAGCATATTAATCATGCACATATAACATATGATGGATGACACGTAGGGACACAGAACATGGCAAAATTTACTTTTCCACATTCCCTCCTTGTCACTACGTTTCCATCAGGAAACATCAATATTCATGATACCATCTATCATTTCATACAGTATCATTTGTTCGTCTCGAATTTTCTTGGAACGGGATCTAGAACGGGGCTTGGGACTAGGAATACAGGAGGTAGCACAAATGCCGCAAATCGCAGGGCCACATTGTATACAGAGGCAGCAGCTGAATATGATCGCTACTGCAATACCTAGAAAAGACAAGACTTTCCATCCCCAAGCGGAAATTATATTCCAGAACCAACCGGACCATGTCCAGGTGCCTGGATCTTGGTGTAACAGATGGGCAATTTTATGGAGTCTGGTTATAGCTGAATAAACAGACGGCGCGTTATTTGGAATGAAAATGCAGCAACTAGATCCGATGACTCTACAGGCCCCGCCCCTATCGGCCAATATGACGTCAAGGACGAGACGATTCTGTAAAACGACAAATCTCATAGCAGATTGCTCTTCGGTTAAGTTACCTAGAGCAGAGGCAGTCTCATTGACTACTACTTCAAGGGTTCTTGTTAACCTACGGATTAACTTACTATTCTGGATAGGTCCTATAAAGAAGAAGAAACCTCTATTGAAATCTGTATACTGTTCTAGAGCAGTTTCAGTATAATCGACAATTGGGGACTCGATCTCCCTTCTATGTCTAATGTGTACTAGATGTGTGTTTCTATGATAATCAGGTGGGGCTAGGAAAACTGGTGGCAGTAGGAAGGCAATGTAACAGGTTCCCTCCCAATCGAGGGGCAGACGAACATATGCGGTCTGACCACAAATAAAATAAGAATGACGTGAAGCTTTGAAAATAGATTTCCCACTGTCACTATACTTGACAATAGTAGTACAATCACTATGTCCTACATGTACGGAACCATTATTTCGGACACATAATTCGCCTTTGACTGGTAGTACTGAAATTGTAGGTAAGTCTGGAGTGGAATCAGACTGAACATTCAGGACCATGAAATTCGAAGAATAATTACCTAAATTGTAAACTTTGTTTTCTAGATCTAACCCGGTTCTGTGGGGGAGACCTTGCTTGTCTGGAAAACATGTACTGTTAAGAAAAGACATATCTGTTGAGGATGACGTTAACGTGGACCATGCTCCACACGAACCATTATGTGAAAAAGGATAAGGAAAAAGTGGCAGAACTCCCTTCGGTGTCTGGAAAGGGGGGAGTCGACCACACACCCAACAATTTGTGGCATTGCTGGTCTGGTGTGAATAATGTAACATGCGGATGAAAGAATTATTTCGCATAGCGAGGCGGTAAGAGAGTTCATGAGGAGGCAGATCACTAAACGTGTGTTCTACTGTAGCATTAGCAGACTTATTTACATGAGAAACTGAAAAATACAGATAAAATGCATAACTGGTGCAGGAAATCATAACACTGAGAAATAATATGAAACATAGAAAAACGATACATCGGATTGAGTTTTGACTAACTCTCTCACTATGGGGGTCTATTTTATACATGTCAGAAACAGTCTAACCGTTTCACCTAGGGGAGGACTTAGACAATCAAACTGGCTGACTTATTTTACTAGACCGGAGTTTCAACTTATACTCCTGTTGCGGAGTTTTCTCTAACGGGGAAGGGTTCGTAGCAATGTCTTTTGCGGGACAGTCCTTGAGAATAGTACTTTGGCAGTCCTTTGAATCCTGGGAAAATGTTCTTTGAGACTGGTTTCAGTCCATAAAACTTCTTTATGTGCGAAAGGTGCACCCAGCCTTTGCGTCCCTCCAACTTCACGGCTGTACGGGTGGTGAGGAGGACCTGTCGGGGTTCCTTCCAGCGAGGCTCCAGCGGACTTGAGCGGTCAAAATTCCGGACAAGGACCATGGATCCTGGAACGATTTCATGCGGTGCCACCTCGGTGTTGTCTGGAAATGCGGCGGCAACCTGTGAACGACAAGAGTTGAGGGCAGACATCAAGGAAGCTAGGTAATCTGTCAGCATATTACTTGAAACATCGGTAATACTTCGGGGTCTGGGTGTACCCCACATGTTAGGGGGGCGGCCGAATACGACCTCATACGGGGACAGGCCTGATCTGGAATGTGCGACCATGCGCATATAGAACAAAGCGACTGGCAGAGCTACTAGCCAGTCTACACCTTTCTCTTTACATACTTTGGCGATGCGGATTTTCAGGGTCTGGTTATGTCTCTCTACGAGACCTGCTGCTTCAGGATGGCGTACACAATGGAACTTCCACTGGTCCCCTAACAACAGGGAAACATGCTTCATTAACTCTGAGGAGAATGGCTGGCCGTTGTCAGAATATACGACTCTAGGGAGTCCATAACGGGGGAAGAACTCACGAACCAACTGCTTGGCAGTGGTCGCGGCTGTGTAATCTGGGACTGGATATGCTTCTGTCCACCTGGACAAAGCGCATACAACTACAAGGACATACTTGAAACCTCGACATCGCTCCATCTGAATATAATCCATCTAGAGGACTTCAAAAGGGTGGTCAGGAGGTTGGAATCCACCTTGTTCCACCGGGACACTTTTACCTGGATTGAACTGACAACATATCATACAGGTACGGACTTTCTGCTTGGCTGCAGCTCGTAAATGCTTGTTGAACCAAAGGTTCTGGATACTGTCTAACATAGCTTTTTCTCCTAAATGTGCTGGACTATGTGCGGTATTAGTAATGACTTGAACCATAGAGTCGGTGAGAAACCAAGTGGCTTTTCCTTTCGTTAACCATCCTTGATCTGTCTGGACCCCTCCTTGTTCGGACCATTTCTTGATTTCTTCGGGAGTAGCATGTAACTGGATATCTATGACATCTTGAGTAGGGTCCTTAACTGTCATACATGTAGTTGGATCTGGAGTGTGTGTCATGTTAGCTGGAATATCTGGAGTCTGTGCTGTAAGCTTGGCTGTGCGATCTGCTAGATCATTACCCTGGGAAATAATGTCAGTAACTTTCGTGTGTGCTTTGCATTTCATGATAGCAATGGATGTCGGTAAATGTATGGCATCTAACAGAGCTTGAATAAGGAGACCATGCTGAATCTTGGTTCCATGAGAAGTCATGAAACCTCTCTCCTGCCATAGCACTCCAAAGTCGTGTACGACTCCAAATGCGTAGCGTGAATCTGTGTAAACATTAACTTTCCGGTTCTTAGCGTGTATGCAGGCTTGTGTCAGAGCTCTGCTGCTTGAGCGGACAGGGTGTCAATACGGTGTGTCTCAATAACTTCAGTGTCAGTAGTCACTGCATATGCGGCGACTAGTTCTCCTGTATTAGTTCTCATACATGAACCATCCACATAAAGTGTCAGGTCGGGATCTGGTAACGGAATATCTGTCAGATCTTGTCTTGGCTTTGTCGTAATATTGACTACTTCCACACAGTCGTGTGTGTCCGGACTTAAAGTAACTGATGGTAACAGTGTAGCAGGGTTCAGGATGTTGCAGCGTCTGATTTCTATGTGTGGCTGGAACAGTGTCAATTCATAACCTGTTAAACGTGCAATTGTCAAGTGCTGAGTTTGTGTTCGGTTTAAAAGAACTTCCACGGAGTGTGGAACTTGTACTGTCAGGGAGTGTCCTAACACTATGGAATCACTTTGTCTGATAGCTAGGGCTGTGGCTGCAACTGACTTGAGGCACGCAGGCAGAGCCTGGGCTACAGGATCTAATGTGCTCGAAAAATAAGCACAAGGCTTGTACTGTCCTGCTTGATCTTGTGTGAGAACAGATAATGCTGTACCTTCGCGTTCTGTGACGAAAAGTGTAAAAGGCTTACTGTAGTTCGGTGTAGCTAGAACTGGAGCTTGACATAGGGCTTTCTTTAACTCATTGAAACTAAGTGTATGTTCAGATGACCAAGGGAGGACAGTCGATACGGCTGCCTCCTGTGTCGTTAACTGTATCAGTGGCTTGGCTAGAAATGCATACTGAGGAATCCATTGTCTGCAATAAGAAGTAAGGCCAATAAAAGCACGTACCTCCTTCTGGGTCTTGGGCTGAGGAAGACTCGCTATTAACTGGATACGGTCTGGTGTCAACTGCCTACCCCTCTTGGACAGTAAGTGTCCTAAGTAGACCACTTGCTGGACACAGAATTGAAGCTTCGAAGGGGACACCTTGTGTCCCATCTCGGCTAGGAAATACAAGACTGTAAGGGATGCTCGCTCGCAAGCACGTTCAGAACGGGCTGTGATCAGGAGGTCATCGACATACTGGAGCAGGGCAGTGTCAGTTGGCATGTGAATGTTGTCTAGTTGTCTCTTGAGTGCTTGACTGTAAATACTAGGGCTTTCTGTGAAACCTTGAGGAGCTCGTGTGAACATATAGCTCCTTCCATTTAAACAAAATCCGAAAAGGAACTGGCTGTCTGGATGAATGGGGACACTGAAAAATGCGTTCTTGAGGTCGATGACTGTAAAGAACGTGGCTTCTGAATCAATGGCTGTCAATAGGGAAGAGATATCTGGGACAACTGGGTACTGCGGAATAATACATTTATTAAGCTCTCGGAGATCAATCACTAAACGATATACTGGAGGTGCATTTGGATCAGTACGTTTCATGACGGGAATGATCGGAGAATTGCATACATTGGAGTCAGTTTCTACAACTACTCCTTGAGCGATGAGCTCGTCAATAATTTTGGATAAGGCTGCTACAGCCTCAGGTGGCAATCTGTACTGTCTGATTCGTGGCAGGACTACACCGGGCTTGAGAGTCACACGATGGGGTGTGATTTGCATATAACCAACATCAGTTGGACCTTGCGCCCATAGATGCTGCGGGACATTGGACAATCTGGGATCAAAATCTCGTAATACATAGTGACCCTTGAAGTCACGTAGGAACAATCGTATTCCCTCTGGGGAACAGCATATAACTGCACCTAACTCTTTCAGTGTTTTAATGCCTAACAGATTTTCTGGACATGACTTAGTAAGTAACAGATCAGTAGTGCGGGACAATGGACCTACTTCTAGAGTAACTGGCTTTGATATTTCATTTACAATGGGTTTTCCTGAAAATCCAAGGGAAACATTTCTTGAGCCTGAGAGCGGAGCCCCTGGAACTTCGGCGTGACTTATAGTGGTCCTACTTGCCCCTGTATCGATCAAAAACTTTCTGTCTTTCCCTAATACTTGACTGTGAACATAGGGACCTTCTTGATCTACAGGTATCTCGATGAGAGGCAAGCCTACCTCCCTCTCTAGGCTGTTTCATGAATATGGCTGATACTCTGGACACTCAGACTGTGCATACTGGTACATCTGCTGTGTAACGTGCTGTGTTGCAGCGATGGGCTGCGGTGCTGTAACTGTCTGTTGTGTATTCTGTGGCTGAGGAATCTGTGAAACTTGTTCTTGTCTAGGCGGACGTGGTCTTTCTTTAGTCTTACCAGTAGCTATGTTGTGTTTCAGAACTGCACACTCGTTTATAAAATGACCTGGCTGTTTACAATAATTGCAGTTCCCTTTAACGGGAGCTGCGGGATGACTGGCTTGATTTGGACCCCTCTTCTGACTGTCTTGTGGAATAGATTGTGCAACTAGTACTTTCATTTTCGTGTCTTTCATACGTTTTCTCTCGTGTTCTTGCTCTTCCCTGATTCTATTCTGGTGGTATTGGAGCATCTGTAACATCTGGGACGGGGTATTAGCTTGCCAGGTACTTTCGACTTTCAAAACTCGATTTTTAATTTGTGGGCTTGAATTCTCGACTAATTTAGTAACAAAAAGGTGAGGGTATGACTCACTACTTGTCTTGAGGCCACTGTTGATGCTAAAACATTTCTCAAATCTAGAATAAAAATCACTAATATCTTCGTCTTGTTTCTGTTTACAGGCTGAGATTGCATCCCAGTCTTCTTTTCTAGTTGTCAATAATCTGGGTAAAACTTGAATCAATAATTCAGGTAATTCTTTACATTTCGCTCCAAGACCGGTACCTGGTACTCGTGCCTTGTCTTCAGCTTCTAGAACTGCCCAATCGATCTTTTTCTCTCCCACCTCCCATTCTTTTTCCTTGAGCTTTTCATACACCCCTGCGGGCAACAGGACCTTTAACATTTTAATTATATCTGGATACGTGTATTCTCCCATACGGAGCATGTCTTTTAATTCTCGATGGAACCCTGCTGGATCTTTATCATGACAGGGGATTAATTTTTTCATCTCTAAGAGTTCCATCTTGGTAATCGGAGTGTAAACAAACACTCGTTCTAGTTCGCCACCCGTTCCTCTAACTGGGTGGACTTCTCGTAACGGATTCTGTCTGTCCATGTAAAATGGTTTACTTTCTGGGGGTGAGACATGAACAAAATGCGGGTTCAAAAACGTTCTATATTTGTGACGCTGTTCTAGAATGACACTAATTAAATCGGTACCTAAACCTTTCCATCTATATTGGAGTAACTCGTTCAGGATATCATGTAACGGGCCTGGATCAGAGTGCTGACCCTCATACAATGTAATGAGGTGCTGAATCATATACATACCCGCCAGTCGTTGCTCGGCTGGGGGCATTTTCAGAAACATTTGTGCCACTATTTCGTCTGGAAAAGTGGTAGAATCAGTAGTCCATCGGACTGCTGATCGGGCTAGTTCTTGTTCATGCATAGTACTTAATTCGCTATAACCGATTCGTGATTTCAGAATGTGATCGGTAGCTTGAAATATTTGTTCTAGAGAACCTTGTTCTGGTGCTGGATGATGGAAAATTGACTTGTGTTCTAGGCGTAAATGGCGATCTGGAAATCTAGATTTTCCTACATACGCTATTCTGTCGGGATTCTCGTCGTCTACCTCTTCAGTATCAGAGTTACTTTCTTTCTCGCTTACTTGTGCTGCTTTACGTTGGTCGTGTAACCTTATTATTTCTTTACGGATTTTCTTGTACATACTTTCCATAGCACTGATGGTCCTGTGCTTACCCTCGGCTATATTATCACTCCACTTTGTCAGGGTTCTCATTTCGGCTTGATCTTTGGACGGGTAATCTTGTTCTCGTATTAGACAATTAATCAAAAACTTTAGTATCATGAGCTGGATCTCGGCTTTTCTTTGAGACATGACTTCGCCAATGCTTTCTGGATCATCCCCTGTACGGATGAAACGATATATTCTGTCTAGATCTTCTTTCATATTCGGTAGGGTGACTAGATACTCGGTCACCTTTCTTACACGTAATGAATATAAAACCATATTATCCTCGCCTGGGACTGGATCATAGCCGCATTCATTAAGGGCTTTTCTTATTTCTGCTACAGACTGATGTCTGGGCGTACGCTGTGACGCTTGTGCATGTAATTCGGCTGTCGTTAAACGCTTGTGTGGCGGCGGGGTTTGAGGAGGACCTCCTCCTGCGGCCCCTAAACTAGAATCGTCGACTGATCCTCTTCGTACTAGTGTGGCAGGAAATTGAAATGCGGGCTGAACTGGTATGGTGGGCTGGACCAGGGGGACCGTAGCAGGTACTGCAAGGGGTACCCCGGTGTCTGGAGGAACGGGAAGTGCCTGATTTACAGGGGCTGGCGGAGCGCGAACAGGATTTGCATATTCTGGGACTGTGTCGTCCAAATAGGACGAAATAAAAATATCAGCTGCGGTCGGTTTGTGACGTAGCTTGGTCGGAACTAATGGTGGCGGAAAGTTACTGGATGCCTCTGGGGTCGCTTTTGGCAAGCCCTCGGCAAGAAGAGGATACATACCCTTAATAAGGGCATGCCTCTGTCTGTCTGACTGTTCGGTTTTAACTCGTTCACCAATCTCGATTAATTCCCTTTCTTGGGCTCGTTCTAAGGATTCTCTACTTAATTCTGACTTTCTGATTTCTTTTTCGGTTCTTTTATGAGATTCTTTGCGCCATAACTCGATGGCATCTTTCTGTGACTGTCTGGCTTTCTTTTTCCATAATGCTTCTTCTACTCGCATGATGCACTCGGCATCCCATGTGCCTGATACAGGCCATCTATACTTTTCCTCTAACTGTTTGGTATACTCGACCCATAAGTCTAGATACAATATGGCGCTTATGCCATGCTTCTGATACATAAAATGACCTGGACTGTCCCTAGGCGGGACAGGAACTGCTGCTTCCAGCAGACCCTTTCTAGTTTTTAACTGACGTAACTTAGAAAACAAGGGCATGACTGGACTGTAATCTAGACACAATACAATACACAATGAACACGATACTTATTCCCCATTCATACCACGACATTAAAATACATGAAGAACATTTAAAACAACAGTTCGAACAGAATACTACCTGGAATACGGAAAACAGAATACATGAATTTTCTCGAGAACAGAACTGACTAGAACAGAAACTAGATGCACTGCTGAAACAGTACGAAACTTACCGGTCTCATACAGAGACACGTCAGGACCCGCATCCACCGAAGTGGACACTTCGTTTGTGGGACTGTGTACCACCAACCCACGGACCAGAGTCAATTAGATTGACCCTGTCTAGATACTACCCCAGTAACGGTACTCACCGGGCAGCAAGAACGGAAGGCCTCGGACTGGACTGGACTGCTTCGACGCCGGACGACGAACTTCGGACTTCAGTTACGGGTGGACCTCCGGATACCTCGGACCTTGGACTCTCGGCTTGGGCTCTGGTCGGGACTCGCCGCGTTCCTCCACCGTCTCGTCTGGATGCTGGACCGCCTCCTCCGTCTCCTCCGTGGGCCTGAGGGATACTTGAAGCAGAAATATCTGCACGTGCACGGTATGGTTCCGTCACGGCTGCAGAGGGTCAGGGGGTCGGCGTGGCTTCACCGACGCGTGGGGAAAGGGCAAGTCCCTATTCGGGCGCCATTATGTGGTATATAAATAAATAATACCGGATCTATTTTTTAATGAATAAATGAATAACAGGTAGCTCAATAAATAAGAGTCAAGATTCGAGGTAGTAGGAGTTTTGCAGGTTTATTACAGCATAAAGGACAGGAGCGGGACAACCTGCATAGGAATAGGATGGCAGGGCCCAGCAGCTGCTGGGGCTGGATCTGGGATGAGCACGCTAGGAAGGAGTTTCTTTTTAATAACAGTACATGAGCATATATACATAACGCAAACACATAGCATTACATCGCAATAGGCGTAGCAGTGGGAGGAGCAATAGGCGTGACACGTAGCAGTCGCGAAAGATAAGGGTGAAAAGAGGTGTAACAGGGCGTATACATAGACATGTGATGCAAACGTAACAGAATATGTCATGAATGGGGCGGAAACATGGAGGGGGCTACCTAAGGAGCCGGGACCTCTGACCTGATGGTGCGCGCAAACTTGGCAATGACGTGTTACTAGGAGAAGCTGGGGGCTTCGAACTCTGTGCTAGGAGCAGAGACTGAAGTCTGGAGAGTCAGGGCGACATGTACCTAAGCAGTATCTAGTATCTGATGTTTAGAGAACATGTTGATATAAACTATAAGTCAGGAGGGGAAAGGCTAACGGACTCTAAGACTGGAGCATGCATTATTCTACATGTAGTGCGTGATGAAGAATATTAAATGACCATTAATACAGGATTTCTCTAACGTGGAGACGTGAAGGCTAGACAATGACGGAAACTATTGATGCGATTCAGTAGCTTTAGGAATGCAGAGAAGGAGGACTGAACTGATAATCTGGAATCATAACATACTCTTGGCAGACTCAGAGGCAGAGCCAGGCTGAACCGGGCACTGCGAGGCAGGAAGTAAGTGAAGGGTCGAGGACACAGGTGGGGGCTGTATCGCTCCTCAGCGAGGCTTCAGGAGACAGGAGACAAGAGCTGAATCTGGTGTCCAGGCCCTTTTGAGGCCTAGAAACGGGAACTTTACAATGGAATAACGTGCACACTGAGAAACGTGGCAACGTAGTTTTACATAGGCCTGATATTCGTAGTATTCACGGGAACTGGAAACTGACATACTAAAGGTGGACACAACTGTAATCGCGTCTATAATTGAACATGGGGAATAACATATGCATATTAATCATGCACATATAACATATGATGGATGACACGTAGGGACACAGAACATGGCAAAATTTACTTTTCCACACTTCCACCTGGAGGGAGCAAGCATAAATAGATGGTCCCTCTAAGTGGGAGCAATGCCAGCTCCATCACAATGTGGGCAACCCTCTGGAGCACTGGGAACCTTGAGGCTCCCACCTTGGCCCCCAACGTGGTAGTTGGTGGGTGTCCCGGGTGGGCACGGGGCACCCAGATATATTTTAGACATACCCTGAAGGTGGGGTCTCTGTGCCAAGATAGGTTCAGGGAGTGGGACCGTGCAACCGCCCTGGCCTTTATAATAACATACCACTCGGGGAAGGGGGCTGTGTGGACCCCCACCCACTTTTTTTTATTATTTAGACCCCAGGGATGGGGTCCTGGGGTTTACTAAGGTTTGGGGAGTGGGCACCCCTTCCCTTTGAATTTAGCCCAGAGGGATGGGAAACCCAGGCCCAAAACAGAGCGGGGAGGGGGGCCGCATGTCCCCCTCCCCTGTTTATCCTGTTTAATTGTATTTGGACCCAGAGGATGGGGCATTTGGGGCCTTTTAAGGGTGAGGGAGGCTGCCCAGTCCCCTTTTTATTGTGATTTGGGCCCAAGGGATGTGAGCCCTGGAGCCAAGTAAGGCTTTGGGAATGGGGCTACACGCCCATTTCCCCTAAATATATATGTTTTGGCCCTAGGGAATGGCGTCCCTGAGGCCCGAAGGCCAGCCCTATGCTGTCCAGGTCAAAGGCTGTACACGGCATGGGGTTGGCAGCCTGCTGGGGCATTGGCCACAGTGCCTGGCGGCAAGCCAATGCTTGTGGCTAACCAGCTACTGCGCATAGTCAAATGCTGTGTTCAGCGTGAGGTTGGCTGCCTGCGGGGAGTTGGACAAGATGCCAGGCTGCAAGCCTAGCCCAGCAGCTACCGACCCTACGCACGACCAAAAACTGTGCACTGTGTGGGGTTGGCTGCCTCCAAGAAGCTGAATGCAGGGAGTTGGACTCGCAAACAATGAAGGGACGAGGAGGAGCTTGGCGGGCATCCGTGATGGCCGCTTGAGCACAGCGCTCTCCGGACCCTCGCCGCTCCCGGCGATTTATCCTGACTAGATCCTGATTTCTTGTAAGAATTCAAGTAGAGGACGTTTGGCTGATTACCCTGACACTTTTCGGAATTTGCTTTGGATCTCGTACTCCTGAGCTACGGTGGTCTGAACTTTTGGGCTCCGCCCTTGAGGTGCGCCCGGGACGGGGTGCAGATCTGTGGCCGTCCTGGAATTGAACAACAACGGCAGGAGATCTGGCCTTGTGAGACCCCCTCCCTGAGTTTCGGTTTCGATTCTGTCTCGACCTGTGCCACGAGTGTGCGTATCGCGCTTGGCTGAGACTTGGAGACAGTTCGGACACGGGGCTTTCCTCTTGTCTATTTGCTGGTTTGGTGGCCTCCTCCCGAGTTGAGCCCTTCTTTTTGGTGTACTTTTGATCCTGAGTTTTGGGTGTTTGGCCCGTCGACCCTGGTGGCTTGTCCCGTGACGCATCTTCAAAATGGCGGGCAGAGGGGACAGAGAAACGCGCAAGACGAAAACACCTCTGCGCGGAGCGCCGGTTCAGATGAACGTCATGGACCGTTATACTCAATCTAAGGGGTCCCCCGGAGCTGCCCTACCTGGCCACAGTACGGCGTCTGAACGAATTTTGGAAGAGTCGGCGGAGCCTTCCCTACAGGATATCATGGGCGCCATCTCGGGAGTGAGGGAATCCACCGGCCTTCAGTACGAGGCCCTGGCCCACAAACTTGACACCGTGGCCATTGAGGTGAATCTGATTCGTGCTGATCTCGGCAAGACGAATGAGAGGGTGCAGTCATTGGATATTAAATCATCTAGCCTCACGAAAGACGTCTCGGAGCTCCAGACAGAGGTTGGGAATCTTCGTCGGGTGAACGACTTCATGACCCGACGCCTGGAGGATTTTGAAAACAGGGCACGTCGCTGCAATGTTCGCCTGGTTGGTGTACCGGAAAACCCTGAACCCCACTCTGTTGATCTCCTGGTTGAGGGTCTGATTTTAAACCATCTTGCCCCCTCCGGGCTTACCAAATTTTTCACGGTTGAACGCGCACATCGTGTCCCGGGGGGCAAAGTTAAGCCGGGTGCTCCGCCAAGGCCTATTGTGGCTAAACTGTTTCATTATAGGGATCGGGACGCTATCCTGCAGGCCTCACGGGTGAAGGGCCCGGTGGCCTTCGAGAATGCCACAGTGAACTTCTACCCGGACTTCTCCCAACAGGTTCAAAGACAACGGATGGAGTTTCGTGGTGCTAAGCAACGTCTTCGAGATCGGGGTCTACGCTATGCTATGCTTTTCCCCACCAGACTTCGTGTCGAGTATAATGAGCGTACTCTGTTCTTTGATAGACCGGATGCTGTTAATGACTGGCTGGACTCCTTGCCTGACCGTCCTCCTGAGACTGAGTCTGCCGCTCACCCTGGTGGTGCCGAAGGTGGTGTGGAGATCTGATTGTTTGACTCTGATGTCTCGTTTTGAATACGTTCCCAGGAGTGGTGGCCGGCGTACCTCTGCAATGTGATTATTTATTTTTTGTGTGTTGATTCTTGCTCTTACTGTAGTCTGGGGGCGGGTGGAACGGAGACCTTTCCTCCTCCGGGGTCTTTGTGTAGACTAGGGGTTATGGGGCGACAGGCACACTGCAGGTTGGGGTGGCTCTTTAGCTTTTTGCAGGGGTGCAGGGTGGGGGGTGTTTCCTTTCAGCTTGGGGGAGGGGGGATGGGAAGTTCTTATTTTTTTGTGTGTTGTTTTCAAGGCGAATTGCTTCTGTCTTTACTGATGTTTCTGATGTCTAGCTCTTGGATGGGGGGTCCTGGCTCGGGTGGGTGGGATGGGGGGTAGGGGGTTGAAATTTGTTTCCTGGAACGTTAATGGCCTGGGAGATCGCATCAAGCGCAGTGTGGTGTTGAAATATATAAGACGTTTGTCACCGGACATTGTTTTCCTGCAAGAGACCCATTTGATTGGGAATGTATGTAATGCAATGAATAGATGGGGCTACAGCCTTGTGGCACACTCGGGGTTTACTTCAGGATCCAGGGGTGTGGGTATCCTTGTTCGTAACTCCCTCCCTCTGGCGATAGATGAGGTGATTCGGGATGATCGTGGGAGATATATTGTTCTGGTGGGTAGATATGAGGGCCGCACCCTGTCCCTCTTTAATGTTTATGTCCCCCCAGGCTTGCAAACTGCTACTTTCACTGATTTAGGCCGTGTCTTGTTGGACCTTCCTGATAGTGTACTCTTTCTTGCCGGTGACTTTAATTCAGTGCTTTCTGGCCTTCACGATCGCCATCCCCCCAGGGATACCCCGCATGCCCAGCGTTGGTTGGGTGGGTTTTTGGATACTTTTGGCCTTGTGGACTGCTGGCGATTGTTACATCCTACTCAGCTTCAATACACTTTTCACTCTGGTGCCCACGGTAGCCTATCTCGGCTAGATTATTTCCTGATGCCCGCTGCCCAGTCGTCGGCGGTCCGTGAGATTATACATTTGCCAAGGGGCATCTCTGACCACTCGCCGCTCTGGCTTCGTTTTGAGGTTGGGATAGAGGCAGTGGGCCGAGTGGCTCCCATTAACCCATGGTATCTCTCCTCCCCTGAGACTCGTGCCCTCTTGCTCAAGTCCATAGATGCTTATTTCCTGGAAAACGAGGGGTCGGTCCCTTCGGCGGTGTCCCTGTGGGAAGCCTTCAAAACTGTGATTCGTGGACAGGCCCTTTCTTTGATTGTTGAAGCTAAGAAAGCCGGGAAGAGGGAGGTAGTGGACCTCGAGGGGGAAATTTCTGCCTTGGAGGACGAGTTGGGATCTGGTGTCACGCCTGAGAAACTTCATGCCCTGGGTCTAAAACAGTTTGCATATAAATCCCTAGTTACTGACGCTGCAAAAGTGATGTTTCGTGAGCAACAAGGCAGATTGTATGATGTTGGTGATAAGGCGGGTAAACTCCTGGCGTGGTTGGACAAGAAAGAAAGAGCTAATCGTGTGGTGCCTGTGATTCAGTCTGCGAGTGGTGAGAATGTGATTGATCCGATCGCCATTGTAGATCGTTTTGCGGAACATTTCCGTGTTGTGTATGCTCCTGTGTCTGTGAGGGATGTGGCTGACTCTCGCCTCCTTTTGCGTGATATTGCATTGCCCTGTGTCTCTGATTTGGACCGTATCGCTTTGGACTCCCCCTTTACGGTTGATGAAATAGCTACTGCCATTCGTTCGCTCCGTTCGGGCAAGGCGTTGGGTCCAAATGGTTTGCCTATTGAGTTGTACAAGTTGCGACCCGATAAAATGGCGCCATATCTCCGCGATATGTTTTTGGAATCACGTGAGCGTAACCTCCTTCCCTATGATCAGCGTTTGGCGACGATAGTCGTCATCCCTAAAGACGGTAAACCTCGCGACCTTTGTTCCTCATATAGACCCATCTCCCTGTTAAATGTTGAACCCAAGGTTCTGGCGAAACTTTTGGCGACCCGACTCCTATCGGTTCTTGGGGACTTAGTTCATCCGGATCAATCTGGTTTTATCCCGCATCGCAACACTGCTTTGAATCTACGTCGTCTTCACGGCGTGATAGCGAGGGCGGGGCTACTGACTGAACCGGCCATTTTGGCGTCCTTGGATGCCTCCATGGCCTTTGATACTGTGGAGTGGCCTTATTTATGGGCGACTCTTGAGAAATTCGGTTTCGGGTGCGAGTTTATTAGCTGGATTAAGTTATTGTATGCGGAACCTTTGGCGCAGGTTGTTGTGAATGGTAGGGTGTCTGCTCCCTTCCCCCTGGGCAGGGGCACCCGCCAGGGTTGCCCCTTGTCCCCGCTACTGTTTGCGCTCGCCCTTGAGCCGTTGGCGGCCTGGCTCCGCTGGGAACCGTCCCTTAAAGGGATCCGTTGGGCCCCGGACTTCGAGGACCGAGTCTCGCTCTATGCGGACGATATCCTCTTGTATCTTACCTCCCCTCGTAAGTCTTTATCTGTTTTATTTGACGTTCTTGTGTCCTTTGGTGCTAACTCGGGCCTCGTAATCAATTGGACCAAGTCCTGTGTGTATGTTTTGTCTGGTGTCTTGCCTCCATTACCGAGCAGGCTCCCTCTTCAGGTGGCCCGGGATGGTTTCAAATACTTGGGAGTTTTCGTTACTCTGGACTCGTCTCTTCGCTTTGATCGTAATCTCCTTCCTCCGTTGCTTCGACTGCGTTTGGACGTTGCTCGTTGGCGCAGGCTTCCCTTGTCTCCCCTTGGTCGGGCAGCCCTGTTTAAGATGATGTCGTTACCGAGGTTTCTTTACGCTCTCCAGAATTATTATGATCCTGTCCCTCAGTCCTATTTTCGGGAGATTGAGACCCTTCAGAGACAACTTGTCTGGGATGGACGCCCGCGTATTGCTCTTGCTAAGCTTTCCATTCCTTGGTATGACGGTGGCATTGCACTCCCCGATATTAAGAGATATTATTGGGCCTCACACTTGTCCGCTATCAACCACATCATGTTCTCGCCGGGTAGTAATCCGGCGTTTGAGATGGATAGACTTCAGCTTCCGGGAGGTGACTTTAACAGAGTGCTTTACTCTCGCCCTGCTGGGCGCCATCTTGTGGGTCCTACGTCGATTGCTTTGGCGGCGTGGCGGGCCGCGACTCGGAGCCTGGGCTGGGAGGATCGCTTGACGTTAGCCACGCCGCTTTATGCTTCCGAACGTCTGGGCGGTCTTTGGTCTACCAAGGGTTTCGATCGCTGGGACATGATTGGAATTTCTAAAGTGGGAGATGTGTATTCCAAGGGCTCTGTGCGAACATTTCAGGCCCTCCAGGCTGAATATGGCTTGAGTGGTCGGGAATTCTTTCGATACCTACAGGTTAGGCACGCCTTGACCGCTGTATTTGCTCCTGGTGAGATTCCGCCTGATTCTTCCCCCCTTGAAGACCGTGTCCTTGACGGACATCTTCCTGACAGCACTATCTCCCTGATTTATAAGAAACTGATTAATAATCGGACTGATCTGTTGGTCCGACTTCGGGAGGCGTGGGTTCGTGATGGTTTGGAGCTTGATGACGAGGATTGGCAGTCGGCCCTCTCTTCTCCTAAAGAGGTGGCTATCCCGGCTCGTCTCCGTTTGGTCCAATTGAAGATCCTTCATCGGGTGTATGTTACGGGACCTCGTTTGCTTGTGATGGGTTTTTCTTCCGATGGGTTGTGTAAGCGTGGATGTGGTTTGAGTGCGACTTTCCTACATATTCTTTGGGAATGCCCGATGGTGGTTGCTTACTGGACGGCTGTGCTTGAGGTTATGGCTGTGGTGACAGGGGTGTCCTTGTGTCCGGAACCTCGTCGTTGTCTTTTGAATGTTTGGGAGCCCACTGACTGCTCGGTGGCCCAGACTAGGTGGGCCACCCTGGGTTATATGGTTGCGAAGCGAGATATTGCTCAACTTTGGGGGGCCTCCAAGCCCCCTGAACTATCGAAATGGGAAGACAACATGGATTGGTCTATGTTCCGTGAGAAGACTGTCTACGTGGCTAGGGGCAGACCCAGGGCATGGACTAGGGTGTGGGGTCAATGGAATGAATATCGTGGTGCCATCTGTACTCCTCCCCTTGTGGAGGACATTGAGCTTTCCCGGTCTCCTTAGGCGAGCGTTCTTGGAACCTTGCATATAGGGGTTGTGCTGGTTTTCCGGCTCCCCCCCCCCCCTTCTTTTTCTCCTTCGTGCCCCGTCCCCCCCCCCCATCCGGGCTCTTTGGAGCTTATAGCTTTGATTCCATTTTTGTTGCTGTCCCCTCCCGTCCTTTGGGCTGACCTTCAGTAATACACTTTCGCCTTTTTTGTGTGTCTGTTCTTTTTTATAAAACAAAATCTGTTTTTGTTCTGTATATTATATGGAGTATTGCATTGACGATTGATCGTTACCGCTACGGAAGTGTATATTGTGTATTTTCTCCTCTTTAGCGGCTGGCCCGTGTGGTTGTAGGCCCATCCTTGTATTTTATTGCATACTCAAATAAAGGTTTATAAAAAAAAAAAAAAAAAAAAAAAAAAAAACAATGAAGGGACATGCCCAGCGTGGGATTTGCTGCCTACTGGTGAGTCGGTCACAGGGCCTGGCCGCAGGTGGGGCCCTGTGGCCAATCCGTACTGCACAAAGCCTTTGGCCGTGCACAGTGAAGGGTTGGCTGCCTGTGGGGGCTTGAAAAGGGCCTCGGTTGGCTTTACATATGGGAACACAATATTACTTTACAATGAAAAAACTCTAGAAATTCACTGAAAAAAATAAAGGTTAACATACCAATTAGAGTTAAGTGAAATGTTCAGTAATAAGGTGATGTTTCAAACGAAAAAACACAGAAATTCACCAGCTATTGATATATTTATCTCATAATTCATGCCCTAAGGTAACTATTTGACTCACACTCTTGCCAAGCACTGCTAATTACCCCACATATTACATCAATCATGGCACCTTCTACTATGACATCATTGATATTATCACTACAACATTTGCTATGAAATTATTTATGAGAAAACTATGCAGGCGGTGCACAGTGCTTCATTGCTTGTGATTGGTTATACTTGTGTTTTTCTTATTGTCTTAAACTTGTTTTAGCACTATAAGGACTGCAATAAATTTTGGAACGTAACTTGTTAATTACAATTTGCCCACTCTTTTGTGGGTGTGTGTTTTATATAAACAGGTTGCTCCCTAATCTCCTTAAATATCCCATAACCCCTGCCATTTATTAGTTGTTAGCTATTTTCTCCCTCCCACACTTAGGGCTACATGTACAAAGTTTTTGCCTGTTTTGCCTTTTCACATGTACCAAACCCTATTTCGCGATTCTGTAGCCTATTACCGAATCGCAAAATGGGTGAGCGATTCGGTATTAGGAAGGAGTGTGTTAATGGTGTTCCTTCTTAATAGTGACTTGCAAGGGTATGTCAGAATGTTTTGCGACTGGAATGCAGTCGCAAAACGTTCAGATTTTACAACCAACATCAAGTTGGTGGTAACCCATACGCCAATGGGAAGGGGTCCCCAAGGGACTCCTTTTCCTTTGCTAATGTATGCAAAATGTTTTAAGAGCAGCCAGTGGCCCCCAGACCAGCGCCTACTCTTAAAAAAGAAAAAGAAAACTTTTCAATTTTGTTTTTGAAACGCATTCAGTTTTTCTTCAAGGAAAACAGGCTGCATTTCAAAAACAAAAAAGTTGCTCTCTTTAAATGCAAACACAGACATAGTGGTCTACTGTCCCAAGGAGACCACCATCCCTGTGGTGAAGATTTCTGAATTTCGTTTTGTGGCGGTAGGTGAAGTACTACTTTACATACTTCAAAACAGCTTATGTGGATCAACCCTGTTATGTAAAGAAAGTCAAAAGTGAGAAATAGACCTGCTCAGTAAAAGAATGGAAAAACACGACCACACTGTACATGTTAGACTCCTCCTACGACAGACGGCAAAGTGGAAACACTGTAAGCATTTCTTCAAAGCGAAAATGTGCACATCCGTTGCGTAGCCCTCTCACCTCGAAATTCTCTCCCCCCCTCACACCACCGCAGCTCTTCATGTTTGCGGTGGGGACACCTGCTTAGCACGGGTGCAATGGCAGAGGAGTGACGACCGTGAGGACCGCTTGAGGGAAGCCGAGAGGGGCTCACTGCCTTTAGGAATAGGCGAGGCAGGAGATTACCAAGAGATAAAACGACTTGCTGATTAAAATGCCTGTATAATCACCGCCCTGTCTGTCAAGGCTTCTTCAATGAGATTCCCTATCTGCACACAAATCAAGAAGGCTTATTTTAACAAAGATATAATTTTACCATTCTTAGTTGTGTGTGTTTTTATCTTCAACATGTTTTTCAAATCATTATTTTATTGTAACTTATTCAGCAATTAATTTTCAGCGTGAACATGAACACTTTCGAGCTCTGCACTCAGCCGCCTTATCATTTTTGCCAAAATTCATAACTTCAGCTATCTTCCTTTGTGAAAGAATTCTATTCAGATCAAAACCTATACAACCAAATTCTTGACATAATATAAAACTATGCCATTGCGGCGGCAGTCAGGAGAGGGAGTTGTGGGCAGCACTGTTTTCAATACACATGGGTAAACATAGTTTACCACAAAACGGGACACCGAATGCCTTTACAACGCGGCCGTTACTACGACCACGTTGTTAGAACGCATGCCATTACTCCGCAAGTCGGAAAAACAACGACTTGCTCTAGGGGTCAGAAGGGGTTGGTTTTAAAATCCAACACCGTGCCAACTGTTGCACAGACTGGAGTTGGAATAGTAAATTATACTATTCCAACATCCAGCACCCCCCGTACAGCAAGTGATTTGCAGAGTAATGGCATGCGTTGTTACAAAGCAGTCATTGTAATGACCGCGTTGCAATGGCATGCGGTAAAAAACAAGTGGGTTAACGTGCCATATTTGTACTCATGAGGGTTTGGCCGTCCGTCTCCGGCCAGCCAAATCCACATGCGCAATGAGCTGTCTCCAACCCAGATGTGTTGCCGGGTTGGAGATAGCGAGGCTTCCAGTCTCCCTGGGAGCGCAAATCATCGGAACTCAGACCAATCCTGAAGCTGCTCTCATGCATGACAGCAGCTTCAGGATTGGCCTCAGGAGGGCCACAGAGGAGCAGAAGACCAACAATGCAGCGGGCTGCAGACGGCCCACCCCATCCTACCCCTGCCCCGCCACTCTGCCCTAAAGCCGGCCGCTACTGCAAAAGTGACCTACGTAACTATCAACTATTTTACCAGGATGCTGAACAATAGAGTATATGTCTTTCAACTTCATCCACAGGGGATCATGTAGAAGATTACAAGATATAAACTGTTATAGGTTGAAGACATCTTCAAAAACGGCAAATTACCAATATCAAAGTATTTACATTATCAGAAATTTATAATATACCACAGACTAAACTATTGGTGAAAAATGGCAGAAAGCCCCACGTGTGTTAAGTCTCCAGTTTTACCACAACACAGGAATCAGTTAACTTGAATCTTCTGGTTAGTGTACTCATTGCATTTCAACCTTCATTGACATTTTGCCATTTATCAATATCAGCCCTCTAAGAGATTTGCTGGAAACAAGTTGCCTTTGTACCAAGACTTAAAAAAAATGTGGAGAATGTGGTTCTGTCGGATACAGAATTGATTCCTGGTATACTGAACAATAACCAATAAAAAACAACAATAATACTCAAACCTTTCAGTAATAATCAATGAAACAGAAAGGGAAGAGAAAAACCAAATGAGTCAAAAAAACAAAAAACACACTGAAAATAAATCAATCAAAGTTTGTATTTAAGGATAAATCCATATTTATTTATTCTTTTTAGATTTTGTGGTGTCGCGATGACATTAGAAGGCTGTCAAAGTTCATGAACATACAATTTGTTCCAATGGCGCAAGTGATATGGTGAAAAAAGTGCGAAAAAAGTGCTGAATGTGAACAAGATATATACAGTGCTGTATTAATTGTTGAAATTTGTCATTCAAAAGGACATCCATCCCTAGGTACATGAAGCTCCACACCGCTTGATTTTAAATTTTTCCTTTCACGTGGGGTGGAAAGAGTAGGGTCTGGATTATTACAAGTACGTCGACGTTTTGACCCAGAAACATGCGTGATTGACTAGAAGGCACAGCGGGTCTTCCTCAGGACTAGACGAACCAAGGGACAGCCTGATACAAGGGAGATCCTCAGGGTATGGTCCACTGTTCGGTTGGGTTCGAAGCAATGACTGAAGTGAGGTACTTGATGGTTATGAATCACATCAATGGTGCGGCACAGTACTGTAGCTCTCCGGCTCAGCTCTCCACACCATGCAGATTAGGGGGGGGGGGGGGTTGCAAATCCAGGGTTACACTACATGTGCCACCCCTGCATGCACACTCGAGACTAAATCTGGCAGGCAGCCCTGTAAGGGTCCAGTTTGCTGCCTTTCTGCCACACTTTTTATAGGGGGGTCAAAGGGCAAAGGGTGGTGAAACGGAAAACCGGCTGCAGCACTGCCAGCGAAAATTCGACGGCCCAGTGGGCTCCTTGATCCCGGCGGTCTCCTGACGGTCCGTCTCCAGCAGTCGGAATACTGCAGGTGGCCCTGCAGTGCGGCAGCGGTCGGACCGCTACAATGGGTTTGGCAGTCCTTTGGACTGCCAAACTCGTAATTAGGCCCTTAGACTGGTCTAGAGCGTACTAATGTAATTAGGTGCGAAAACAGAGCCTTATTTTGAAAACAGACAGGACACTTTTCATGATGCACTGTGACCAGCTTCTCCATTTAGAGTTCCAAAAATGCTCTAAGCACCTGCACCACAAAAAGACTTTTCACCAAGATTTGCAAACCCACTACCACTTGAATATTAGCGACAGAGAAATTGACCCACGACTTCATATGAAAAGGTACAAATGCTGTGATTGATGATTTTCTGTTAACAGCAGATCCCATTACAGCGCTTGAAATCATAATTCGTTGGCACTGTGACGACTGAACCATGAGACTGCAGTTCACCCCTCACAATGTCCCCAGAGTGCACAAGCAGAATGTACATTCTCAAATCTGTACAAATTGCACTTTTGGAATGCTTAGAGCCTAACCTCAGCAGGCCCAGTGCAAGCTTTACAACCACAAAAACAGATCACAAGCATGCACTACCATTGTAAATTGACCTTTTGACTTGAAATGTTCGAAGATTTGCAATATATGTTTTGCACTACATAAATGTCATTACGAATCGCAAAGCACTTTTCTGCATTGCGATTTCTGGCATTAAGTATTTTGAAATTTAAGCCCCTGGTGTTTTCCGGTTTGCACAATGTTAGCATTGCAGAAACTGCTCATGCTAATTTGGACATGCATATTTTGCAAACCCGCAACTTTCTAAAAGTGATTTTTGTCTAAAGTACAATTTCTTACAAGTTCAAATAGTTTAAAGAGTAAGTGTTTGGCATTACAATTCAGTACTTGTAAACCTAAATTATATTCTTTTTTTTGCAACTGATTTTACTTCTTTATTGGCATTTAAGGAACTTACATTCAGCAATATAGACACATCTGATATCTGTAATACAATTGTTACAACAGTACAGTAGACATACATCCGCTCCACTACGCCACCTTGTATTTTCCAGCTAGGATAATCATATAAGAACCTAACTACCCAGAACCCATCCCCACCCAACCTAAAGTTGTCAGCAAATTGTCAGCGTCACTCCCCCTCATATATTGTCCAAAGATCTTTAGGTCTTGACACTCACTACATAGCTACCACAGCGTCTAGTGAGGAACAATGCGTCAATGTCTGTCATGTGGGGGATTGCGTATAGAGGATGCTAATGCCGGGGCGTGCAGGTCTTTCATATCCACCAGCATGGTCGTCCATACCCTCAGATCATCCTCAATTTCTCATCCCGTTGCACTCTCTACATTCTGGCTGCTTCTGTCGCCGCCCACTCACCCAGATCTTGCAACCACAGTTCAATCTTTGGAGGAGCAGTGCCCATCCATGGTATAGCGATCCGTTGTTTGGCCAATGCCAACCCCAGCATCACAAACCTCCTGCTTAGTTTCTTTTCCTTCGGAGTGGGCAAAAGACCCAGCAGCACCTCTTGTATACCTTTGGGCACGGACCATCCCGTCGCCTCCTATATTTTCTCCAGAACCAAGGTCCAGTACTGAGACAGCATCTGGCATGTCCACACCATGTGAATAAAGTCAGAGGCAGCAGCCCCGCATCTAGGGCAGCTATCAGGTCTGGTCGGGAAGATTCTACTAAGTGTTTTGGGGGTGAGGTATGTCTGGTGTACAAAGTTATATTGGACTAATTTAAACCTGACATTCGAGTTGACAGCTTTGACCCCTTCATGAATCCTAATCCAGTCTTTCTCGGACAAGGGCTCCCCAGTATCTCTTCCCACCTACCCTGGACCAGTAGGGGTGCACTGGTCAAGTCCTCCCGCAATGCTCTGTACAGGTGTGTCATAAAGCGCCTCCCCCGCGCCATGTACAGCATAACCTGCAAAACCCTGGTTACCGCAGGTTCGTCAGGGGTGGAAGTCTATATCCCCCTTGCTACTTGGTTAATCTCCTATATTGAAGAAATTGACCTGTCCCCAACTCGAACAGTGATTCTGCTTTCTCCCTAGTAATAAATTGTTTGTTTTGGAACAAATCCCCCATAGTCAAACACCCGCCCTCCTTCCATTACCGGACCGTCATGGAGGCCTCTATTTTTGCGAATGGTTGTACCACCCAGAGGGGAATATCTGGGGTGTACGGGGCATGTCTCAATACTTTTTTAATGACACATTCCCAGACCCATGCCACATGCCGAATTATGTATGGTACTGTCCGAGGGGTACTCTCCCCCATCATTAGTAATGCTGCTGGCGAGTGTCCCCCATAGGTGCCCGCCAGCAGCCTCCTCTCCCAGTTGTCATTCTCGTCCAGCCAATGAATTGCATGCTGGAGCTGTGATGCCATGTAATATAATTCCAAGTGTGGAACCTCCACTCCGCCTCTCTGCCATGTTCTCTGCAGTGTCTCAAGACTTACTCTCTTTCTTTTGGACCCCCATAATAATTCTATCAACAATTTGTTTAGGGACTTAAAAATGTGGGCCGGCACCTCATAGAGAGAGTGCTGTAAAGCATACAGGCATCGAGGGAGTATTAACATTTTAATAATTGCAATTCTTCCCATAAGGGACAGTGGTAACTGCTACCAAAAACTAATTGAACCTTTGATCCCCTCGTTCACCTGCCCTATATTAAGCGCCAGATACCGGGCGGGATCATTGGCCAGTTTGATCCCCAAATACTTAGGTTCCGAAGTTACCCATGGAAGTCCCACCTCCGGTATGTCCCCTCTCGCCCTCTTTGCCAGACGACCCACCGGCAACAACCTCGACAAATTAGGATTTGTCTTCAAACCCGACACCGCCCCAAAGTGGGACAGCACAGTCAACAGTGTCGGAATTGCCTGGGCTGGTTGCTGTAAATATACTATAGAGTATCGTCTATGTACATAGACACCCCGTGGTTTGTGTCTCCCAATCGTATCCTCCACCCCTCCAGTCGCCACCTTAGAGTCTCCCCCAGCGGCTCCATAGCAGCCGCAAATAATAAAGGAGACAAGGGGCACCCCTGTCAGGTACCCCGTCCTAGTTCAAACCCACGGGAGATCAATCCCCCCTGGCGCACCCTAGCTAGTGGGGCCGCATTGTTTAACTGGAGCCACCGGAGGAAGCCCGAACCCATTCTCATTACTCTCAGTGTTTCCCAGATATACCCCCATTCCACCAAATCAAACGCTTGTTCAATATCAAGTAAATGATATTCTTAATATGCATTGAACTCTCAAAATATAATAGTTTGGAGCTTTTCGATATTTAGTCAATAGAAAAAAAAATCACACTCTTTATAAACAATGGTTCACAAAAAGACTGGCAAAAGATAAACTACTGTTGATTGTACATTATGTCATAAAGTAATGGTTCCTGAGAATAAAAATTCTGAGAAACCATTTCACCTAAACAGTTTAATCGAAAGTTTCAAGATGCATGGCTTTTACCTTTCAGAAGAAAGAATTAATTGCCTCCAACTTGTTTATATAAGGTGTAAATACCTCTTGTCCTGAAAATATGTACTTTTTCTGACTGCATTGATGCTTTTTCATTCATCCCCTACCCTTCCTACATTCGAGCACTGGATTACCCACCTCAACTATTTTAATCATTTAACTGAATTTTTTCCCCTCCTACTTTCTTCCTTCTCCATCTTCACCATGTTCTTTTCTCCCTCTTTTTTTAGGTGAGGGATGACACCCTTCAGTCTCCCTATTTCACCCACTTTTACATTAGTTAAGCTCCCCCCTCGAAACTCTTACTTTTATATTTTTTTCATGAGGGCCCCTTACTTATCCTCATTCTGCCTCTTTACCCTAAAAAATGGAATTCACTTCTCCATCCACATTTTTCTTCTTTAGTAAATGAATATCAATATATTTTAACTGCTCTTGGAGTTTTATTCCTCTTATTTTCAACCGAACTCTATTTTTATTAAATTGTATTTCCTCTAAATGGATTTTCACTGATTTTGTTTCTCAGAAAGGAGTCTCCAATATTATTTATTACCTGAATTTACCTACTGCAAGCAGGGTTTTTGACAAGGAATTTATTCTGCATTATAAGGGAAACAGTAGCAGTGGCAAAGCAGTGGAGTCATTAGAGGCCATACAAAAATGTGTGGGATGAATGCAAGATTGAAGCTCATTCAAGTGGTGGATGTGCTGACCATTGCCTTTGGGAAAAAATAAGGTTTTCCAATAGCAGATGGCGATAGTGCTCACTCAGTTGACGTTCCCAACTAAATCAGATTTCCCAAACTCCACAGTGCGAGAACTACTGTTCAGTGAAGTTGACAGGCCTTAGAAAGTATAGAGCACAGAAGATCAACAAATATTTAATAAGTAAACAAAATATTAAAATATAGATGGACTTTCATGTTTTCAGTATTTATTTTTTGTGGATTTCTGTGGTGTTTTCTCAGTGTATTTTAAACATTTTTAAATCAGCGTTTATTCAGCTGCCTAACATCTAAAATAGACAAATGCTGTGTTATTCCAGTATTTTCAAAGCATGTTACTTTTTTCCAATGTTTGCTATAATGCACATATTCAATATAAAGTAGAAGTAATGCAGTTTATGTTGTGTCTTCTCACAGGCAGTGTGTACAATGGATTTAGGATAGACTGTGCTAAGCATGGAAGTCTGTGTATTGAGTTCTCACTTTAAACTCTCTCACAAGCCCTCTCTCACATCTCATTACAAGGAGTTGCAACAGATTCTTTCTCGTAATTACGCAAAATAGCAGCAAAATTATATAGAATTACGTGAATTGCATCCTTGCATCAATTGTTGGCGTGAGAATGCTTTTAAACAAGACCACTGCAAACATCAACTACTCGCATTAATTGCTTCTGTAATTTTGCAGTAAATACCACAAATTTCACCATTCACAGTTCATTTTTACAGCGAGTGGTGAATAATTACGCAAAGGCGTCATCTTGGGTAATGGTGTTATTTTAGAAAATTTGCATAACTCAAACTTCCTAAAATTACATGAATTATGCTGGCATAATTTTAATTCCACCCAGGCCTACTCATTCCCTCTCACACTGACTCAGGACTATGAGTGTATTAAGAAAGTAAAAAAGTGTTATATTCAAATGTTTTTGATAAATTCCTGGACACAGTTTGGGGGCGGCTGGGGTCATACACCTACTTCTTATTAAATATTATGACATGGTATATTGGTGGTCAACCTTGCGAACAGGATTGTAACTTGTGGAACTTTTACATTTTGTAACTATACCAACGTGATGCTTTCAGTAAGCTTGACATTTTAAGTAAGTACTCAAGAACCCCTTCCATAAAGGGCAGTTAGCTAAAAAGATAAGATTATTTGAACATATCACACATGACATTAGGACACCTTTCAGATACATATTTTTGGCGTTATGCTGCTTTGATATGTAGAAAGCCTGGTGTTATGTTTTCACCTATGCCCCATGCACATAGCGATAATACTCTTTTTACAGGGACCGGTCACTACACCTTACATTGCATATTTAACTGCTAGCAATGCTCCCCTGTGTGCAAGGGGGCATGCCTTATCAAAGGGTTTACCATTCTGTGTCTATAGGAAAATGTGATACTACATATTGTCCAAGATTCCCATGAGGCAACTATTTAAACAGTCTATGGCAGAAATAAACACTACAAAAGATAAGATAAGATTTTAATAATCCCAGATTCTCAGTAGTGCATAAAATAATTAAATCCGGCCTACTTCTAACCCTGGAACTTTAACCTCATGCAGACACAAATGGCATAAACAAACGGAAAAAGCACCAACAATTTAATGACAACCCTAAACAACAAAATGCATGCAGACTAATCTCATACTAGTCTTTCTTGCTGTTGCCTTGTATAACAAAGTTACACAGCGTTGGTCCACTCAGGAAAAAAAATAGAAATTACATCTTCCATCTCACTTCATTTACTTTGAGTGGCCTTTTAGATTGTGGATGTGCAGGTGTTTATCAGTGCACATACTGAAATGTCCCTTTGAGTGGGGTTTTTTCAGTTTTTGCAGGCTTATACCTACATCATGAAAGCCTAAATATAGAATACATGGATGGGCTGTGACGTGGTGTGCTTCTGTTCTACCACTGACACCATCAGCTATACTCAAAAATCCAAAGACGAAACACTACATTCCTTTCACCAGCACCACTCTAAAAGCAGATTATTTTTCCACGGTCCCTGCTGAAACTCCTACTTCCTTTTTTAAAAGTAGTGGCTCAAAACCAATAAAAGCATGAGTAAGAAGGGGCTTTCCAAGAAAGGAGTCCTGTATAACCCAAACTGAACTATTCTAGGTACTGGAGAATTATCCCTTTCACCTACTCCGCTTCACATCTCCCCATAATTGTCGAGAAGCAGAGTTGTGACAACAGAAGTGTTCCAAAAATGGCAGGGAGATGTAACTGGGCAGGAGCCACACTCACGAGGAACCATAGGCAGAAGGCAGAATGGTAAAGGAGAGAAAACTGAATAAAGTAGAAATTAAGTGGCAGATGAGTTCATGGATCCCATGCTGTCATGCTTCCTGTAGAGGTCTCAAGACCAGCTGCTGATTTGAACCGAATCAGATGAAAGACACAGGCAACACAGCACAAATCCACAGTAATATGGAGGCCTTTGCTCAGTCAGGGACCAGCAGAACGGAAAAAATTATAAGGGCAAGTATCGCCGCTTTTTTGGCGAATTGTGCCGAGAAAGCGGCGATACTGCTAGAGCGCTATTAACAAGGGCATTTTAAAGCCTGGCGCAAGCCCACTTTGCATGTCGGAGATAAGCATCGCTAATGAAATGCAAAGTGGGCGTTCCCACGTCCAACCACATGTAAAATGTGGTTGGAGGTGGGAACACACTATTACCTAGGCAGGCGTTGGGAGAGGGAGACCTGCGATAAACTCGTTTATTGCAGGTCTCTCAACGCCTGCTCTGACCAGGTGTTAGGGCATTGATAACATGGGGGAGTGGATCATAAAGCTGAATCCACCCCCCATATTATCAAGGAACACATTAGCGCGTGAAAACAACGTTTGTTTTCATGCGCTAATGTGCCATATCGCCGACTATCGCCGGATTTCAATTCGTCTACGTGATGCGCATTGATAATTGCGCGCTAAAAAGGCGATTAAATCTGGCGATAGCCGGCGATATGGGGATGTGCGTTGTGCACTTCTTGGTAATATGCCCTATATTTGCCCGTAGATGCACCTCTGAAATATGGGCTTTAAGGGGAGAAGGGCAGCAAAAGCCACTAATGGCACGAATGGCTATTTAAATAGGACCACTGCAAACTCAATAACCAAACTTAACAAGATGCAACTTGACCCACCTAACAAGGCAAATCACTACTTTCTCATTAGACTTGGCTCTCATTTAAAACAAGAAGGTATGTTTGGATTGCCATGTGCTGCTGAGATCTTTCATGAAGTAATTAGGAGGGTGAGTGGGCTTGAACTCTATTGCTTATTGTCTAGTATTTGAAAAGACTATGGAGGGGCACAATAATAAATTAGATCAAAGTACACTGTGTTCCGAAAGATGTCATTCTAACACTGATAACACTAAAACGTATAAACTTCACAAGCTAGATGTCAAGATTTATGAACAAATATTCTCTAGTACAGTCAAACAGCCTAACAACAAAAAGGTCAGAGCTGAAGGATGAGGAGACACCAAATTGTTGGTATGTGGGGCATGCTGCTGACACCCCACAACAAGGACAATGGCCCACAAGTACCGCACTAATGTAGTTCACCAGAACACAGCATACATCGAGGTAGCTAAGTACCAACTGACACTTCTTATGATGCTGGCGTGCTTCCAGAATAAACGGCCAATGTCAACCCCAAGGGTTGGAAACAAATTAGCATGGGAGAAGTCAAGGAGAGAGAAAAAACATTTCACCTTTTCCATTTGCAATTTAACAGATGTTGAACGTACCTTTCGTGGTAGTAACTATTGGTCTCAAGTTTTTTTAAAAGGCTGGACTCTGGCACAGTGACATAACAGTCTTTGTTGTAATATGAATCGAGGACCAAATTCAAAGCAGCAATGCGCCATTGCTCCTAATAAAGCTGACAGAGAGAGCACCTTCCCAAAATAACCATCCAAATACCACACTCCATATTCTACCTGGTATGAAGCAGCTATAGTCAAATGCATCATAACGCTTCTCGCGCATTAACAGAGAAATAGAAATGCATTTTGTAGGATGCTGGCTCTCTATATAGTGCACTAAAATGAAGTACACTGTGCAGAGAGCCCAGTGGATCCCCACTAGGTGTGCAGAGGTAAAAACAGTTAATTCTAATGCTCTTTTTCTGGTATTGTGGATGAGCAGTTAGGCTTATCAGAGGGTAGTGCTAAGCATTTGTTGTCTCACACACGGAGGCAATAAATGAGACACACACTCAAGATTAAATCAGAGACCAATTTTGAAAAATAAAATGGTATATTTATGTATGTTTTTAGAAACCATGGCTTCGTTCAACAGTTAATACATACTTTGTGTGTCGATTTTGAACCAAATGCAGTTCAAGACACAAATGGTTACATGTTTTAAGCAACAGTGGTCAAAACCGCCAAGCAGAGACCGTCGCGATCAAGGGGAAGAAATGTATAGGGTCAGAGAGTGGACTACCGCCAACACATTTACCATCACGGTCAATTGAAGCAGCATGCTGCCATGGAGTTTTGGGGGGAGAATAGTCGCCCAGAGTTCAGGGGAAGTTCTACTCCAGGGGAGTCAACATTTTGGAAGTCCTAGGGCTCTAGCACAGCAGGCAGAGGTCTTGCAACGCAGAATTGGTTCTTCTCTGGCAGCGTTCAGCTACAGGTGCGGTGAGGGCAGTCCATTTCGGTTGGGCGGTAGTGCCCAACCTGCTGCTTTTATGCAGTTGAGGCCACCAGAAAGCGGGTAAAGGCTCACAAGAGCGATGCTGTTTCCAGCGTCTCTCAAAAGTACTGTGAAGATCCCTCAGGTTGGTGGATGCATTGAAGGGGTTGGTTTCCGGACTGATGACCAACATGCCTTGGCTGCTGCAACCTTTGGTGATGAGGTGAATTGCATCTACATATTTATTTATTTTTATTTATTTTTGTGTTTTATAGAGCGCGAACGTGACCCGTGAGGGTATCAGAGCGCTTTACAAGGTATACATTGTTGAAAAAACAAAATGAATAAGGTGCAGGGAGAAACAAGAACAACAAATATGGTTACAGTCATTGTCAAAGTCAGAAGCAAAAACAAGGTTCCAAATGTTCTCGTCGAGGGCAGTTGGTGATAAGGGAGGCGGTAGTCATGGAGTAGCCCGCTCAATGGGGTGGTTGAGGGCAGGTCTTAGGCGAGGAATTTACCCATGAGGAAGGTTTTGGTCTCATTTTTGAAGCGTGCTAGAAGAGGGATTTTCCTGATGGTGGGTGGAAGAGAGTTCAAAATTCTTGGTGCTACTCCGGTGAACGCCCTGTTGTAGGTTCTTTTTTTTTTAAAGGTGGCAGGTTGGAGCAGGAGGTTTCTGGCGGACCTGGAGTTCCTGCTTCCCGCGAATATCATTAGTTTCTGTGCCAAATAAGCAGGGGAGTTTGTGTATGGGGCCTTGTGTATAGTGCAGGCCAATTTCAACTGGATTCTGGCTTCCAGGGGGAGCCAGTTCAGCGCCTTCATGTGAGGAGAGATGTGATAAAACTTCCTGGTACCTGTGAGTAGTCTGGCAGCCGTGTTGAGGCAGGCTTTTAGAGGCGCTAAGGAGGTTTTAGGTAATCCTGTGAGGGTGGAACAGCCGTATTCCAGTCTGGAGATGACAAGTGCTTGAACTGCCATTTTTAAGTCCGGTGCATCGAGGAAAGGTTTTAGCTTCCAGAGGTAGCTCAAGTGCAACCTGGCTGCTTTGGCCATCGAGTTAATGTGGTCTCTCATTTTGAGGTTACTGTCGAGGATAATGCCCAGGGATTTGGCAGAGTCCACAACGGTCGATGGGCAGTTCAGGGCTGTGATGGCCTTAATCCAGGTCTGAGTCTCCGGGTTGGCTTTTGATGGGGAGATTAGGAGAAATTCAGTTTTCTTTGCATTCAGTTTGAGTTGGTTATTGGCTAGCCATTGGACAGTTAATTTCAGGGTCTCGTTCAGGGAGAGGATCTCGGATGTATGACGTTATAACGCATACTTTAACAACGCATACCTTTACAACGCTATTTTTACAACGCAGGAACCATTACAACGAATTACCATTACAACGCATTTTTTTACAACGCAATACTTTTACAACGCAATACCTTTACAACGTAAGTATTGGTAAGTATATCATATTTTTTAAAATGTAATTAAATAAATTTAATATAATTTATTTTAATTTAATATTATTTTAATTTTATTTTTACCCTGTATCCTAGTATTGGTAATTATATAATATTTTTTTTAAATGTAATTAATTAAAATTAATATAATTTATTTTAATTTAATATTATTTGTAATTTATTTTTACCCTGTATCCATGTACCCCAAAACCCAAACCTGGCCCTGAACCCTAAAAATACCCCTTTACCCAAAAGCCCAAACTTAGCCCTGAACCCTAAAAATACCCCTTTACCCAAAAACCCAAACCTTGCCCTGAACCCTAAAAATACCCCTTTACCCAAAAACCCAAACCTAGCCCTGAACCCTAAAAATACCCCTTTACCCAAAAACCCAAACCTGGCCCTGAACCCTAAAAATACCCCTTTACCCAAAAACCCAAACTTAGCCCTGAACTGTAAAAATACCCCTTTACCCAAAAACCCAAACCTTGCCCTGAACCCTAAAAATACCCCTTTACTACATTGCTACGCTGCCCAGTGGCAGAGGGCTAGCGCGCGATAGCTGGAGAGCTGCTGTGTCATTTTACCCTTCGTCCTGCTGATTGCGAGCAGCGGCGTTTATTTGATCTTTGGCCATTATTATTGTGACTCCTAACTAACCTGACTACAAAGTTAATAGGTTACTTACCCTGCTTTCTCTTTACAGAGGCTACGCGGCCGGCTGAGGGCTGATTGTTGGGGCGGGCTTTCAGCGGCCGCGGGCGCCATCTTGGGTTGGGTTGGCCGGTGCATTGGATCTCTGCCACACCCCCCTCGTGATTCCTCTATTTAGGAGCAAGCATTCCCTTCTCCCAGCGATTGCTACGCTGCCCGGTGGCAGAGGGCTAGCGCGCGATAGCTGGAGAGCTGCTGTGTCATTTTACCCTTCGTCCTGCTGATTGCGAGCAGCGGCGTTTATTTTAACTTTGGCCATTATTATTGTGACTCCTAACTAACCTGACTTCAAAGTTAATAGGTTACTTACCCTGCTTTCTCTTTACAGAGGCTACGCGGCCGGCTGAGGGATGATTGTTGGGGCGGGCTTTCAGCGGCCGCGGGCGCCATCTTGGGTTGGGTTGGCCGGTGCATTGGATCTCTGCCATACCCCCCTCGTGATTCCTCTATTTAAACGGCCACTATGTGTCAGCACAGCGGACGAGCGCAGCGGGCGCGTCGTAGGCGCGCCGGAGTTGCGCCTGAGTTCAGCCCGTCTGCGCCCGTCCACGGCCGGCCGGGCCAAGGGGCAGGGGATGCTACTCATTTTATTTCATACTCAGCTAAGCAACTCTCGGATTTTAATTTACCCTGCCATGTACCCTCATTATCCACTCACTGCTTTTGGTATCCTTCGCACACCCCCCTTCCCTCATGGCCCTCGCACTCCTCCGATAGTTCCACCAGAGAACCACACTCCCATTCGGGTGTTATATTTAAATACCCGTTCTATGGTGAGACACCAGACAGATATTTTTATCTTGTTGACGCAGGATAAAACGGACTTACTTTTGCTGACTGAGTCCTGGCTTACGGAGGATTCCCTTCCCGACATCCTGGCTGCCCTCCCTTCAGATTATTTTATTCTCCACGCTGACCGGCCCCCTGGCCACCCTGGAGGTGGCGTGGCGGCTATCATCTCAAAACAATTCCATCTTATTTCTTCGTCCTCTTCTGTATTATCACAAGTAGAGAATCTGATCATCAGTCTAGGAACGGAAGCCGGGGCTTTCACTTTTGCTCTGCTTTATCGCCCTCCACGTTCTATGCCGGACTTTTCTGAGAATTTATGCGAACAGGTGACTGCTCTTCTGACCTCACATCCTAGCCTTGCCCTTTTCGGGGATTTTAATTACTGGTTTGATGATGCCAATGCAGGTGCACATGCCACGGCACTATCTGAGACCCTTACAAGTTTGAACATGATTCAACATATTTCCTCACCTACCCACATCAAAGGTCACATATTAGATCATGTTTGGACTACAAATCTTACCCTTTCTCAGCCTTCTATATTGCCTTGCGCGTGGTCGGACCACCATATTATTGACACTACCATCACTCTCAGTGGGTGGACTAAGCCCCCCCTGATGGCAGGCGGTTCCTCACGCAAATGGAACAATTACGATTCAAAGGTATTTTTAGCAACCCTGGCCACCACTCGCCCTATTATCGGCACCCATGATGATGTTAATAGGATGGACACTGATATCGGTAGCTGGCTAAAAGGGGCCAGTGATCAATTTGCCCCATTAATTAAGTTCCCCTGCACCAGACATCCTAACGCCAACAGGTGGTTCTCTGACAACCTCAAGCAACTAAAACTTGAGGTCCACCAATTGGAACGCACATGGAGACGGGATTACTCTAATTCATCTAGACGGAGATACGTGGCAGCCTGCAGAGAATACAAATTAGCTATTCTCTCAGCTAAATTGGAGCATATCTCCGACAGAATCTTCTCTGCTACCAATAAATCTCGAGAAGTGTTCAACATTATGAACGAACTGACCACTGACGATAGGACCCTTCCAGCCCAAACTCCGACTAAGGAGACCTGTGATGCCCTCAATCTCTTCTTCATTGAGAAGATCATCAAAATAAAAGATTCTATCATTCCTATCCCACAGTCACCATTCCCTGATGTTGCCCCTGATAATCTTTTATTCCTCACTCAGCTCCCTATCATAGATCCTCCCGCCTTAGCGGAATTAGTTACTCGTGTAAGATCTGGCTCACCGAACGACCATTGCCCTCCTTCAGTACTGCGGGACATTTGTCTTAAGCTACCAGAATGCATATTACCATTACTGAATGCATCCCTCATCTCTGGCGCAGTCCCTAGCTCCTTCAAGGAAGCTATCCTCGTGCCGCTCTTGAAAAAACTGGGGGCGGACCCTGCCGAACTTTCTAACTACCGACCAATATCCCTGCTGCCTTATTTGTCAAAACTTCTCGAAGCACATGTCACCCGGTGCTTTTCCAACTTTAACGAGAGCTCTTGCTTCCTCGAGCCTAATCAGGCCGGCTTTAGGCCGGCCCACTCCACGGAAGCTGTTATCCTGGCAGTTATGGATACTCTGAGAGGGAATGCAGATGCAAAAAGACCACAAGCCCTGGTGCTTCTGGACCTGTCGGCCGCGTTCGACACGGTGGATCATGACATTCTTCTCCGCCGTGTCGGACAGGCTGGCATTCAGGGCTCAGCTCTTAGGTGGGTCAAGTCATTCCTCACAGGCAGGTCACAAGCTGTATGTTTGGGCCCCTTCACTGCGCCGAAGTCTCCTACCACCTGCGGAGTCCCCCAAGGCTCCTCACTTTCCCCTTTATTATTTAACCTATACCTTCGTCCTTTAATTTGCTCGCTCCATAATTGGGATGTTACAGTCTTCAATTATGCGGATGATTTGCAGCTCGTCTTTCCACTTGATTCTCCACAGGCGGTCAACAACTTCCACGCCGTTATGACCCATATCCAACAATGGATGAATCAAAACCAATTAAAGCTCAACCCTGGAAAGACTGAGCTGCTTCTCCCTGGTTCGAGTGCTGCATACTGGGGCCCGCAGTTCTGGCCCCTCGATCTGGGTCCCCCTCCCACACCAGTCAAGGCAGTTAAGAGCTTGGGGGTGACGATCAACGCGGAGCTGTCACTTAAAGCTCAAGTGGGTGCCACGGTCTCTTCGTGTATGTTCCAACTCCGAAAGATCCGGAAGATCAGGCACCTACTTCCACATGCGGCTCTGTGTCAGGTCGTCATGTCCCTTGTTCTCTCTCGCCTCGACTTTTCTAACTCTCTTTATCACGCACTCCCCCGATCTCTTTTGTGTCGTCTCCAGGTCATGCAGAATCAGGCGGCCCGTCTTATCTTTAAGATCCCTAGGTGGCAATCTGCGAAGCCCTTGCTCCGCAAGCTCCATTGGCTTCCAGTTGAGGAGAGGGCTGCCTTTAAGATGGGCTGCATGGTTTTTAAATCTCTTCACTGCCCCAGCCCCGCTTTTCTTAACTCCCTGATCACTCTGTATCGACCAGCACGTTCCCTCCGTTCAGTTCACCATCACCTACTTGTCACTCCCAAATTTAAAACCAATAAATTCGGGGGCCGTCGCTTTCCTCTCCTCGCCCCTAAATTCTGGAACCCCCTTCCCCAGGCCATTAAATCCAGTGGCTCCCTTTTTCAGTTCAGGAAACTTCTCAAAACTTTCCTGTTCACTCTCTCTGGGTAATCTCTTTTGTCACTCTACACATGCCCTGTCAGCAAGCGCCAGGAAACCTTCGGGTGTCAGTGCGCTCAAAAAGTGCCATTTAACATAACATAACATACCCAAAAACCCAAACCTAGCTCTGAACCCTAAAAATACCCCTTTACCCAAAAACCCAAACCTAGCCCTGAACCCTAAAAATACCCCTTTACCCAAAAACCCAAACTTATAACATTTTTACTATAATAATATACTTACCAATACTTACGTTGTAAAGGTATTGCGTTGTAAAAGTATTGCGTTGTAAAAAAAATGCGTTGTAATGGTAGTTCGTTGTAATGGTTCTTGCGTTGTAAAAGTTGCGTTGTAAAAGTAGTCCGTTGTAAAAGTTTCGTTGTAACGGTGGTTTACCGAGGATCTCATTGAGCGAGGAGATGTTGATGTATAATTGGGTGTAGTCCGCATACATATGGTAGGAGATGTTGGCGGAACGGAGAACTTCAGTGAGTGGCTCTAGGTAAAGGTTAAAGAGGGTGGGGGAGAAGGTTGAACCTTGGGGGACTCCGACAGTGACCGGGGTGGGAGCTGATAGTTTGCCGTTGATGAGGAATCTCTGAGAGCGGTTGTGGAGGAAGGACCTGAACCAATCTAGTACCACGCCATCCAGACCCATCCTGAGTCTGAGGCGTTCAAGTAATTTTTCATAGTTGACCGTATCGAAGGCGGAGGATAGATCAAGGAGGATTAGAAGGCAGGTTTTGCCTTGGTCTAGGGCTAGGAGGGCATCGTCCATGATGTGGAGCATAGCAGTTTTGGTGCTGTGCCCTGGTCTGAATCCAGATTAGAAGTCATCTAGTAGATGGAAGTTGTTGATGTGTTGGCTAAGTTGCTGTTGAACACACTTCTCCAATACTTTGGCTAGTAACGGGATATTGGAGATAGGTCTGAAATTGCCAGGGGAGGCTGGGTCCAGTGAAGGTTTTTTCAAGATGGGGAGGACTTGGCCGGCTTTCAAAGGGTCCGGGATCATTCCCTGCTGGAGAGAGGCGTTGATAATTGTGACAAGCAAGGAAGAACGGTAGATGCAGGCTATGCCTCCTCCTTTCTTATTGGAGTGTCTATCCAGTCTGGCGATGTTGTAGTTGGGCGGGACTAATATATCCAGGCAAGGGGAAGAGTATTCCTTTAGCCAGGATTCGGTTAGTATGGCTAGGTCTAGGTTTTTGACCAGGATGAGGTCAGCAATATCAGCGGCATGTTTGACTGCTGAACGGCAGTTAATTAAAAGACCAGATAAGGGGGTGTCGGGAGGAGAGTCAGGAGTCTGGACAGATAGAACTACAGGCGCCAGACTGCTTTTACCACACTTCTGTTGTGTAGGGTAGCTAGCCTGTTTGGGTTGATGGTGACCGTGCTGATGGGGTGTTCCGGACTCGTATTTAGCGGACGGGGGATGGCTGGGGTAGAGTTGTGGTCTTGGAGGATGGCTAGGATTTTGTTACCCCTGAGGTCTAGAGGATTAGAGGAGGTGGTGGGAGCGTTGTATGTGAGTGCGAGAGCCAGGGATTCTTCTTCAGAGAGGAGCCAAGGTTGTTTGCGTGGGTGAAGATGTCTCAGAGGTAGCGGGAGAGGTTGCTTGAGAGGTTCGGTGTTCAGTGGGGGGGAGGTATGCGGTGACTTGAGGTTAGCCAGTGCGATCTCGGCAAGGTGAAGGAGGTTCATAAGGTCCAGGATGGAGCTATGAATGTTCTGGGTGAGTTTGGTCGCTCTGGAGTGCAAAGTTTCAAGATTAGTATAAGCAAGGGGTACGTAGAGATGAGGGTTCGATGTTTCCAGATCAGTTGAAGGGGCATGTGACAGTGGCAGTGGGTAGGCTGGGGCAGGCTCAGGTGTCTTTGGAGGAGGAGTGTCTAGCTTGCGATTTAGGTGGATGACTGGCGGGGAGGGGCTTTGAGGTCTAGGGGTGGTTCTGTTATGGGTGCCTTGGTCAGGGTGACTAGTGAAGGAGGCCATTAGAGGTCTGGCTCTCTCAGGGGCAGGGGACATAGGGAGCGTGTCGGTCTCCTCGACAGAGGGGGGCACTGCGTGGGCAGAGATCGCAAGCGTAGGGGAAAAGCTGATGGCAGGGACAGGAGACATGAAAGGGTGGATTTGGTTGGCTGAGGTGGGGACCCTCGGAGGAATAGTGAATGGATTGCTGGATCTGTTAGGGACAGGAGACATGAAAGGGGGGATTGGGTGAGCCGAGGTGGAGACCCTTGGAGGTCTAGTAAATGGATGGCTGGATATGTTAGGATGGCGTGGTGGTGGGTCACTGGTACGGGTGTTGGTTATCCTGTCGGAGTTGTGCACGTGGTTTCTGAGAGGGATTAAGAAGTCTGAGAATTTGTTGAGGTTGAAAGTTGAGGCTTGGATTAGAACAATGCCGTTTTTGTAGAGGCTGATGGTGAGGTCAGCTCGCAAGGTTGGGGAGGGTGCTATTGTGAGCTTGGTGCCGTGTGAAATGTTCCTGGTTGAACGAATATTGAGAAGGTGCGCAAGGGTTTTTCGCCAGGAAGCTGTTCTTCTGGAATAGAAGATGAGGTCATTAATGACTGTGCCGATGTCCTCGTAGTAGCGCATGTTGGATATCAGAGTCTCAGGATGTCTTTTTAGGGCAGCGTGCTTGAATGATTTAGTGGCGGTTTTGGAGAGGTTTGGGGGGTAGACAATAGTATAGGAGTTTTCGCCAGATAAGGATAGGACAGGACTCGACATGGTTGGGTAGGGGAGGGGCTAGTAGGCAGTAGAGAGAATGGGTCTCCAGTACCACGGCGGGATGGAACTCAAGCGGCTGAGGTAGGTTGCTCGACAGTCATTGAGTGAAGGGTCAGGATTAGCTATGATAAAAAGTCAGTCGAATTGGATTATAGGCCAAATTAGAAGAGGGGCTAGTAGGCAGTAGAGAGAATGGGTCTCCGGTACCACGGCGGGATGGAACTCAAGCGGCTGAGGTAGGTTGCTCGACAGTCATTGAGTGAAGGGTCAGGATTAGCTTTGATAAAAAGTCAGTCGAATCACTTCTTGCTGGTCTTTTAAGGGTGGTGTGCCTGGTACTAGTATCACTAGTCCAAAGGGAGGTCCCAGGCAATTGGCCAAGGCTGTCAGGGCTCCAGGGTTCTTGGAGGCTGCACAGGTCTCAGGTAGGGACGGCAGACCACAGTTGTCTAGTCCTTTTGCAGTTGGCAGGGTTTCTTCTGCAGCATGGCTCAGTTCCTGGTTAAGCAGCATGTCTTCTTCCTTTGTCTTTTTTAGGTCCATGGACTCTGAAGTCAAGGTCTTGGGGAACCATGTAAATACTGAATTTAGGGGCATTACAAGGGGAAAAAGTATCCAATAGGCACTAGCCTAGCCCTGATTCAAGGTTTTCCTACTATCTCAAGATGGTGATATTTCAGGAGAGGAGTTCACCTTGCTTGCCCCACTGTAGGTGGGACCCTCCTCCTCATCTAACTAATTTTCTCACCTTTCCTCCTACCAAAACGTGGAGTAGGAAAGGGGGCTTGGCCTCCCCCACTATTTGGGGGTTTCTGGGTTGGATTTCAAAGGCGTCATCGCCTTTGAAGCTTTCCAACCGGGAAGACCACCTTGTCCTGGAAGAGGTGTGAAACATCCACGCCCAGAGCAGGTATTGTTTTGTTCTCTGAGAGCGCTGGCTCTCACCCCATGAGGTCAGAAACATGTCTACGGATGGCAGGTTAGCAAAAAACCCTCTATAAAAGGTCTCCTGTGAGAATTTATTAATAAATCCAACACTGGCATAAGTGAGGATTTATTTAGGTACGATGTTTGGTAACAAACACCTTAGAAATCAGTGAAGCCATCATCGTGTTAGGTAACTCGTGTTGATGAGTATTCAGTCCATGTACTCTTTATGGCTTTCCTGTTCACCTACAATATCCCAGAGTAGGCTGAACATTGTAGGGGTCTATCTGCTCATACAGATGGGCCTACACATACGATATAGTGCACCCTGCCTTAGGGTTGAAGGCCAGCAATAGGGGTGGCTTGCCTATAGCTGATGCAGTGCAATGGAGGCATGGCACACAGGGTTGTGTGCCATGTCGACTCGTCTGATTTTCCTGCACCAAGACACGCATCCTGCAGTGGCAGAGTGCATAGCCTTGGTGAGGGGGCCCTGGGTTGGCCTAATCAGTGCTGTAGTGCCAGAGGACCCTCTTCAGTACCCATGCCCTATGTACCAGGGGTACCATTTACTAGGAGCTTAAAGGGTTTACTGAAGTTGTGCCAATCGCGGTACAGTTTTGAAGATCTGGCACTGGGAACCTGGTTAGCAGGGACCGAGTGCACTCACAGTTCGAAATCACATCATGCATCATGTAAAAAGCTGAGCTAACCATGCAAAAAGAGGCACTTTTCTACATGACCCCCCAAACGAAAGAGGATGAAACTAACTTTTCCCTAGAGAATTTTCATCGTCTAAGAGAAAGAACCTGGAAAGGCCATCTGCATTGGCATGGCCATCCCAGGTCGGTGTTTCACTGGAAAGCACGTTCCTTATAGGAATATGGTCCACATTAACAGCTTGGGGTTTTGTCCTTTCATTTGCAAAAGCCATCAGCGAGGTCTGTGGCAGGTTTGGGCAAGGAAGTAAGAACAAAACAGGTATGGTATCAGCTTCTTCAGGGACCAAACACAGCAAAGGCTTCCCTCTCTATGGCCCTTTAATGCTGTTCTATAGGGAGAAGGCAGAAAGCGCCTGCTTATGAAAGCAACAGGTTGGTTGTGGCCAACATCATTGGTCTGGGATAGGACTGCTCCTATCCCATGTTCAGAGGCATTTGCCTGCATCATGAACTGCTTGGAGTAATCTGGAGCTTTTAGAATGGGTGCTAACCACATCACTTCTTTCAAACGCCTTTTGACAGCTTACTGTCCAGTTTACCTTTTTGGGCATTTTCTCAGGGGTCAATTCTGTGAGGTGGTCCACAATGGACCCATATCCCTGCACAAACCTCCTGTAGTGAATGCCTTGACTTGGGTCTGGGTGGTTGGAGAATTGTCTGAATTTTGGGCTGTAGTGGAGGAACTTGGCCGCCACCTACAAGATGGCCAACCTTGCCATGCCCATCTGGTTCTTACTTGCCTTGATAGTGAGGCCAGCCCTCTGCAACATCTCTAGAACATTTTGAAGGTGGATCAAGTGATCTTGCCAGGAGGAGCTAAAGACAGCAATACCATCAAGATAGGCTGCACTATAGGCCTCTAATTCAGCAAGGACTTTGTTCACCAACTTCTGAAAGGTGGCAGGGGCATTCTTCAAACCAGAGGGCATCACAGTGAACTGGAAGTGCCCATCTGGAGTGGAAATGTGGATTCCTTTGGTCAGACCTATCTGCCAGTACCCTGATGTGAGATCAAAGGTACTCAGATATGTGGCTGCCCCTAACATGTCAATAGGCTTGTCAGCTCTTGGGATTGGGTGTTCATCTGTTTTCATGACTGCATTGAGGCCCCTATAATCCAAACAAAATCCAATTTCTTTCTTTCCACCCTGGGAATGAGGCTTGGGGACTAGCACTACTTGGCTGGCCCAGGGGCTCTCTGAGGGTTCGATGACACCCAACTCCAGTATCCTGCTTACCTCAGCTTTGATGCTTTCTTTGACATGGTCAGACTGGCTATATATTTTGTTTCTGACAGGTAGGCTGTCAACAGTGTCTACGTCATGTGTACACCACTTAGTCTAACCAGGGGTCTAGGTAAAGAGCTCAGCAAACTGGTTGGAGACGTGCAATCAGTCTGCTGTTAGACAGTGAGCGTGTCTGAAAAGACCATTCCATCAACCAACCCATCTTTAGGGCTGTGAGAAAGGAGATCAGGGAGTGGCTCACTCTCTGCCTCCTGGTCCTCAACTGTGACCATGAGCATGGTCACACCAGACCTGTCATTGTAGGGTTTCATGCGATTTACATGTGTCACTCTCTTAGGGTTGTTACATGTGCCAAGGTCAACTAAGTAGGTGACCTTCCCTTTTCTCTCAAGGAGTGGGTAGGGCCCACTCCGTTTGTCCTGGAGGGCCATAGACCCCACAGGCTCCTTCTGCCCTGGTTGGAATGCTCCAACATGGCAGCCTTTTGGACATACTAAAACTACTGGAGCTCTTGGCTTGCCACAAGGTTTCTGTTTGCTTTTTTCCTGAACGAAGGCGGAGTGCCTAATCCACAATGTCCTTTTTAAAAAAAAAAAAATTTTTATTAACAAGATGAATCAACATCACAAGGAATAGCAGAGTACATTATCCTTCCCTCACCAATTTGTGAAGACCGTGTCTATAGGTACATAAGTTTAAAGCTGGTAACAACAACTTGTCTACATTCGTTCATTCTGAGCCCGTATCATGGGTGGAGTACAAATGCTTCATCTATAATCATTCCAGTCGTTCCAGATACAAATCCATTTCTTTGGACATCCCCTGGCTATGTATACTGTCTTTTCACGAAACATACACCAGTCCATATCCCTCTTCCAGGCTGCTACTGTAGGTGCCTGCGTTGCCCCCATTTCTGTGCAATATTGTGCTTCGCTATCATCAACCCCAACGTGACCCAGGTGATACGTGTGCAATTCAGGTCCGTGGGCTCCCACACATTTAGGAGGCACCTTTCAGCCTCCAAGGTGATGTTATGTGTGAGCACCTAGCTCATTACTTCATGTACCTTTCTCCAATATCTCTGTACTTGCATTCATTCCCATAGTATATGGAGAAAGGTCCCTTCAGTACCACAGGCCCTTCTGCCTGTACCATCCTCAGCTCTCCCCATGCGCACTAGACCCGGCCCTGTGATGTAAATACAGTGTAATATCTTTAGTTGCACCAGCCTCAGTCTGGCTGCTATGGCCACTTCTCGTGGTGAGGTGACAGCTATTGCCCAGTCTTCTTCGTCAAGTATAATGCGTCCCTTTCCCATTTTTCCCGTATCTTGAGGAGGGGTTCACCGGCGTGATTCACTAACTTTTTGTAGGTAAGTGAGATGGCCTTTGTTGGAACATGGCCGTCTAAGATTCGGTCCTCCAGGGGGGAGGAATCATGAGGGTTGACTCCCTTCTGGAGACATGACTGCAGTGCATGTCGCACCTGCATGTATCAAAAGTATTCTGTTGGGGCTAGCTCATACTCCTGTTGCAAGGCAGGAAATGATTTAACTTCACCCTTCACCTAGAGATCGACAATTTTTGAGATACCTATGAGGTCCCATTTGTCGAAGCTTCTAAATGACCCAATATTCCTGAGTAATTCTGAATCCCACAGTGGGGTGGCCAGAGTTACCTTGTGTTCCCATCCCAAGCTTCTAGTAGCTGCTATCCATATTTGCACAGAGTGTTTTGTGGGTCCGGTCAGTTGGCGCATTCCTGCACTGGAGTAGAGCGCCCTGTTATAGTTCCCCCCTGATAGTAACCACCGATCCATCGCGTAGCCCGGATCGTCCACTTGCCTATACATGCCGTGGTTAATGGCTGCCAAGTGCACTGCCCAATAATATTTTTTACGGTCTGGAAGGCCGATACCCCGTCGTACCAGGTAAGATTTAATTTAGACAGTGCTATGCGAGGTTTCCCACTCCAGAGCAAGCCCCGTAATAGGCTTTTGATTTCTTTGAAATAGCTCGCGGGGACGAAATCTAGCGAATTCTGCAAAACGTAGAGAAATCGGGGAAGGGACATCATTTAAAAAAAAGACGCGCTGCCCAACAAAGAGAGCGGAAGTGCCTTCCAGCGCTCCGAATCACTCTTAAGTCGCAGTAGGTGTGGGAGCAATTTTGAGCGTTTCTCAGGTATTTGAAGCCTAGTGTGGTAACCTGTATGGGGCAGTGCTTGGGTAATCCAGTAAATGGTCCACGAAGGACATGTAGTATGGATTTGGCCCAATTAATCGAGTATCCGGAGTACCTGCCAAAAATGGCACAGAGGTCTAATACTGCTGTGAGGGAGGCTTTTGGGCGACGTAGAAATAACAATATGTTGTCTTCATACAACGATATTCGGTCCTTTCACGTGTCCACCCACCTTAGTCCTTTTCTCACGGGATCTCTCAGCACCCAGGATGCCAAGGGCTCCAGGGCCAAAGCAAACAGGAGAGGGGAAAGAGGGCATCCCTGCCGGGTACCTCTACTGAGATTGAAGACCTCTGACTTCTTATTATTTATGGGCTAGGGGTTTCGAGTAAAGGAGTTTTACCCACTGGATGAATAGGGGCCCAAACCCCATTTTCCCTGGGACCGCAAAGAGATATGGCTATTCAAGCATATCGAACGCCATGGTGGCATCTAGTGACATCAGTATCGCTTCTTCCTGAATCGTTGTGGCCCTCCCCATTACCCCGTGTACTCTGCGTAAATTCAAAGCAGTATTTTGCTGGGGCATGAAGCCGGATTGGTCAGGGTGTAACAGGTTGTTTATTACCTTGATCAGATGGGTGGCTAGGAGCTTGGCCAGAATCTTGGGTTCAGCGTTTAACAAGGAGATTGGCCTGTAGGAGACGCAGTCTGTACAGGCCTTGCCTTCTTTATGAATCATTACTAAGGTCGCTAACCTTTGGTCACATGGCAGTTCCCCTCGTTCCTAACTTTCTTCGAACATTTTATGCAAATGAGGGGCAAGAACGTCAGGTCGAAGTTTATAAAGCTCAATCGGCAGACCGTTGGGTCCTGACGCCTTCCCAGAGTTGAGACCCTTGATCGCCTGTGCAATCTCATCCGCTGTTAACGCCCCTTCCAAATATTCTAGGTCTGGGGAGGTAAGTTTTGACAGTGTGATGTCTCGCAGCACATCAAGGGAGTCTTGTAGTGTATAGGATATGTGCAAAGAGTATACCTGCTCAAAATGGAGTGCGAATGTATTTGCTATTTCTTGGGGTTCGGACATTGTACCACCAATATGCTCAATAAGCTCCGGCACCAATCTACAAGCGAGTTTCCGTTTGTCTAACCACGCTATCAATTTCCCGGCTTTGTCCCCTTGATCGTATATTCTACCCAACGTCTCATTACCTAATTCTTTGGCCTTGTTCGTCACTAAGGCTTTGTAGCTGTCCCTCTTCAACTGTAGGATATGCAGAGTATCACGGTTTGGTCCCGCAGCTATTTCCTCCTCCAACCGGAAGATTTCCTCCTCCAATGCCTCCTCCTCCATGACTTTTTCTTTCTTCACACCCGCTATTTGGGAAAGTGCTTGGCCCCGAACCACTGTTTTAAATGCTTCCCATAGTGTCTGGTGGGAGCGCACAGACCCTTCATTTTCCTGAAAGTATTGTTCTATTGAAGTTTGTAATGCTTCCCAAACCACAGGGTTTCTGAGGTGCAAAGGATTTATGCACCACCCTACCCACTCTGTGTTGACCTACTACTAGTTGGGCCCACAATGGAGAATGGTCCAAGATACCCCTTGCCAAGTGTCTGATTTCTTGTATATGTGTCAGTTGGTCTGGGGGGACCAGTAGGTAATCTATTCTGGATTGGCTGTTGTGAGCTCCCGAGTGGAATGTGTATTGGATGGTGTCTGGGTGAAATGATGGCCATGTGCCTTGCAATCCCAGAGCCGTCTGAAGGTCAGGAAGCCAGCTGTTAGAAGGACAGAGGTCTCTTGGAGGATGTCTATCTTGGGTACCGCTGACCACTGCATTGAGATCCCCTCCCACCACCAGGAGCCCTTCTGGAATCGTCAGTAGAATGGAGCCCAGGTCTTTAAATGCGAGTCGCTGAAGAGTTGGCGGTATATATACCGACATGAGAGTCAACACTTTCCCCTCACATTGTCCCTTGATGCCTATGTATCTCCCCCCTGTGTCCACCCAAGTGGATTTCACCATCATAGGAAAGGAATTCTTCAACAGTATACCCGTGGCTCTCGACCCTGAGGTGACACAATGTCCTTTTTTGATTCCTGGAGCGGTCTCCCCCATCCTTCCTTGACAAGACAGAGGGGTACTTTTACAGGGTGTCCAAACAAAAGTTCAAAGGGAGAACACCCAACTACCTTTTGTGGCACCTCTCTGGAAGCAAACTGCAGGCAAGGTAATGGATGTGGTAGAGTTGGCGAGCAGTTTGGCTTAACAGAGAGGTGCCACAATAGGTAGTTGGGTTTTCTCCCTCTGAACTTTTGTTTGGACACCCTGTAAAAGCTAATAGCTTTGCTGAGCCTTCTATAGTAAACTGTTGGGCGCAGTACGGGACTCATGCTAGATACGGTTATCTCCCTCGAACCCAGAGTGCCATTTAAAGATGGTCCCGCACCTGTTTTGTGTGTGACATCCATTTTGATTTTTCCTCCTTCCGCTACAAAGTCCGCTACCTATCGACTGGTGAGTCCAGCATGTTTGAGCTCTCTACATTAAATGCTCGATAGATTACCCTTTAGATCTTGGGAAACTAAATACTTCTTTCCTACCCCTCCACTTTTTCCTCCCCTACCCTATCTTTTCCCCTACCTTTTCCCTCCCCTTTTTTCCCTTTCCCTTCACTTTGAGCCTCTGTCTGTTGGAATTTGAGATAACTGTAGAACTGCTCCTTGATCGATTGAGAAGTCCCTAAGTGTAAAGTGTTTCCTTGTTGTGTGCATTTGTGGGATTCGCTTGGTTGTAAATTTCTTTTATAATTTTTACTATCAGACTCTCCTGTGCAGTTTTTGGACTCGCTGTTGCTCTTAGAATGGTAATGAAATTGTGTATCAGTATGTTGCCTGTGGTTGGTTCTAATAAAAGGATCATTGATTGCCAAATTTGATGTTCACACCTAGATATTGTGTTACTTTTTTAAAATGTAATTAAAAAAGGTGTATTATTTTGGTTTTTGCAGATTGAATGCTGTATTCCCTTCTTCCCCAAAGCCCCACTCTGATTGTCCTGATGAAGGTGTGGCCATAGATCTGGCCCTGCACCGAAACGCGCGTTGGTGTTTTGTTATCTGCCCTGTTTCCAGGCCACCATGTTTTCATCTCTGTGCCGGAAAAAATGTCCCAGGACGAATTTATTGTGCAACATCTGAATCATGATACTTGAGGAGTGTGGAATATACCTGGATTGTGTGATTTTGACTGCTAGTATGAAACGTGTGACTGTCTTGAATGAGTGGTTTGTGAGTGTTAGCGGCTTGGGGTGTATGTAATTTGTTGAATTTTAGTACCGCATGATCTTTGTGTTGGTACCCTGTTCTTTATGAATTGATATTTCTCTATGTAAGAAAATGAATACAAATCTTGTGTATATTTTTATAAAACCTGGTGTGACTCTGATTATGTGAGGTATTCTTTCTGGTGACAGCAAGTTCATTACTGCCTCTTCCTCTTCCTCGATGATTGGACTCTAACTGAGCCACTTGACTGTGTTTAGAGGGCAGACACATCTCTGTGTTTTGAAGACGAGGTGAATCATGTCAACACAGGCTGTGCCGGTCTTCCCTTAGTGGTGGTCTTTAACCCAGGGTGTGCCTGGGACTAGTACCACTAGTCCAAAGGGAATTGGTCAAGGCTGGCAGGGCTCCAGGGTTCTTGGTCTCAGGTAGGGACAGCAGGCCACAGTTGGCGAGTCCTTTCGCATTTAGGGTTTGGTGCCGATTTCCTCTGCAGCAGGGTGCAGTTCCTGGATCAGCAGCATGTCTCCTTTCTCTGTCTTCCTTAGGTCCAGAGAATCTGAAGTCAAGGTCTACTTCAATACTGAATTTAGGGGCATTACAAGGGAGGGAATATAGTAGCTAAAGGCTACTTACCTTTATGTTGTGTACCCCCTCTAGTGGCCTCTTCCTGTGGGATGTATAAACATATAACTACCCAATCCACTGAAGAGTGTGTGCTGATGCACTTAAGGCAAATCAAAACAAGAGGGGGTGAAGAAGCATGAGAGGTGCCAACGCTGCACCCCTTGTTCAACAATCGGGTGGTAGCATCTGAAAATGTTGCACAATCTGAGGCCTCTGATGTTAACAGTGGGTGAAAGCTAGTGGTCTCTGTACAAGTATCTTGTTTCTAGTCACTCTCAGGAGTTTCGAACAGTTTGCTTGTATTGTCCATCGGTAGGCAGTCATTTAGTGTGGTGTCCCAGGCTGGAGCAAACCTGGGGCCCCTAAAACATCGTTTTGTCTCCTGCTGCAGCAATGTGGCTCCTTCACACTCCGCTCATTTAACCAGTTTGCTACACCACCCCAAGAGTCCATCCCATGCGCAAACTTCTAGGTGATGGCCATCACCAAGTCTGTAAATCTCGATGTAATGTTACCCCCTAAGCTCGGGTTCTCGGTAAGTTGCCCGGGAGGAAAAAAGCTGGGGATTTTAGAATGCTATGGCCATTGGCTCTGGAAATGAGTAATGGCCTCCCAATAGAAGAGATGTGCGGGGCAATCCCAGACCATATGAAAGAAATCAGCTTCTTCGTAGTTGAATCGCGGACAGGTAGCGTGCACTGAAAACCATTTTGTCTCTACACACTACCACTATTTCCCCACCCTTCCAATCAGTTCTGTTGCTAAACTGAATACAGCACTGTGAGATAGCTAAAACAATATCAGGGAAAGAGCACTCAGAAAGCCATGTCTCCATCACAAACGAATGGTCAAGCTTATTCTCTGCAAGTAGACAGTGTATGTCGAACACGTGTTTTGGAAGCGATCTACAATTCAGCAGACCTGCAGAGACAGTGCGGGCTTGACCCAATAGTGACTGATCATCTCTTTGCAGTGACAGCAGGATTGCGTCCGACTGGGGAAACTACCCAAATTAGGAAGGTCAAAACCACATGTAGCACATTTAAAATGGTGTGGGCAGTAGGCCTCATTAGTACCACAGGAATAAGTCTCAGAAGATGCCCATCTAGGGTACCCACATGCAGGCCTGGTTAGGGCTGTGTGAGGAGACCCAAGGCCTCTGCAATACCTGCGGCTCCCCATCAACACCATACTGTGCACTGGCGGTTGGCGGCACCTTTCCTTTGCTCCCTAACCGGACAATAGCAGCATTTTTTACTGATGCAGCCAGGTGGGAGCAAACTTTTTGTTTGACTTGTCAGCCTTCCCCCAAACTTTTTGCCTTCTCCCCTTCTGTTTGCTGAATTCTTTTTTACTGGCCTTAGGACCCTGTGCACTTTTCAACTGCTAACCATTGCTAAAACTTGGTAATATTAGTTTACACCTGATTGTAACAGTTAATTTACTTATAAATCCCTAGTAAAGTGGTATACTATATATCAAGGGCTGGTAAATTAAATGGTACCAGTGGGCCTGTAGCAAGTTTTTCCAATTAAGTAGAACCTTAAAACATGTCCCAGGCCTGCAATTACTGCCTGAATGCCATCTTAAACTGCCAAATCGACTTGGCTGGCCTTCTGATCAGAGCTTCAGGGACAGTATTGGCTCCAACCATCTTGAAACCCTACCTAGACCCAGCCTGAGTGAGTCCTGACCATCCAAGTGGTGCCCCTCTAGTCCTGGATTTTTGGAAGTGGTGCTAAATGGGCCCAGATATCCAAATTCCAAAACTGGAATTTATAAAACTTTGGGCTAAAACCATGGATGTACAACATATTCTACTAAAAACTGCTCTGAGAACCAAGAGAAGACTGGAACCTACCTGTTCATCTATTAGCCCAAGGTGCATCGCCGGTAGGCCTGACTTCACTGCAGCTCCTGATACATTCGTCTCAGCTACAGCAGATCCTGTTCAGTGGCTCCTTGTAGATGATGTATTCCACCTCATGGAGCCCTCTTTGGCTACAGCCTGCAGCTTCATCTCGCTGGAAATCTTCGACTCCCAAAAAGAGACTAAGTCCGAACACAGAAATCTTCACAGGGACTTCGTCCAGCAGCTCTGCAATGACGATACCTCCACAGGCACCACTGCCTTCCTTGCCCCAATCAACTTTAACTTCTCAGACATTTTTCTTCACAAATTCTTCTAAGTACGAAGGTAAGCGAAGACCAGGTCCAATCCACCATGTGTATCTGAACCGCTTTCCATGGTGGTCAGCCATAACTTCGACTTTGCCCTGGCCTCAGGATACAGATGTCCGCAGTTGGAGGTTTTAATCTTTTAGGTGCTGTTTTTCACTTTAAACTTACAAAACTCCACTTCTACTAATTGGATTGATTTTTATTGCTATGGTGTCAGATAATGTATTCAAATGTACTCTACTGTTTTAAATTAGAGTGGGGTTTTTCTTTTGTTGTGTTTTCTTTTCATTACTGTTTGAGTGCTGCATAAATACTTTACACGTTGCCTTATGTTAAGCAAGCTCTTTATGACATCAAACTGACAATGAATGTGGCTGTTGCTTGAGAAGGGCTCACACCCCACTCAACCAACAATCCAATTTCTCACACTTCTGTTCCCTGCCTGGAAGAGTGCGGGCAGCTTATCTACCCGGGGGATGTGGTCCCTGGGGCCTCATTGCAGTTTAGGGAGGGGGGGCATGCACCCTCTTACCCTATTTTAAAGAATCAGCCCTCTGGGACACCCCACCAGGCCCTGTGGAGGGCAGGTTACCCTGACCCTCCCTGCTTATATCTTTTTTTTACAGGACAGTCCTAAAATGGCTGCTGCTACATCATTGTTGATGTGGTGGCAGGCTATCTAAACTTTTTTCAAGATCTGCCAGCACAGCCAGATCCCCTGCAGTGTGAAATATACAATGTTTTTTAGCCCTAATATCTCAAAAACTACTGAATGGATTTACACCAAATTACAAAAAGCACGCTGTCTGAACCAAGATCTAGCTTTCAGCCAAATTCGGTGTAATTCCGATCTGCAGTTTTTGTGGTATCACTGTTCAATTTTCCCATGGAGGAAAGGGGAAAACACGTTTGTGCCCCCCAATTTGCTCTGGCCATTTGAAAAATCACCCTTAAACTTTTAAGGATGCAGTTGAGATTGATGATACTTTCTTTTGCAAAGTTTTGAGAAGATTTGTCAAACAGTCCTATAGTTATAAGCAAACCAAAAAGTGTTTTTGCAAGGGAAATGCAGATTTGTGGGGACAGTGTAGCCATAGTTACATTTATCAATGTGCCATACACACTTTGCAATCACTACATTTGGATTAGGAATACTGTGCACTCTGCATATTTGAAAACCTTTGATATGCTTTCCTTAATATGTTCAGCAGCTTTTCCTACACACAGTGCCTGATTCATAAAGCTAATTAACACTTTTGAGCAAGTTCACTACTTTTCCGTATTCACAAACTGCACTTTTGTTGTAACTTACACTTTTGTAGTAAATTATACTTTTACACTTACAGTTTGGTAAGGAGTACAGCCTAACAATGTCATCCTTTCGCATTGAAAAGCCGCAAATGAATTCTGCTGGCAAGAAAGTCGTGAAATGAAAATATGGTCAAAACGCATTTTAAAAAAGATACGTTTTATTTTAAATAGATTTTTCAATTTGAAATGCTTAGCCATCGATAAATGTTCGCTTGTTCTTGAAAAATGAGTAATCTTGGAAGAGGGAGCAGGAGAAAGGCCACGAGTAGGCATGTGGCACGCTTCCATGTACATTTTCCTCACAGAAGAGAAAGACCCTGAACCACCATACGTGGGAAAGGCAGTTATGAGCAGAAGGCGTCTTGAGACACTGTAAGATGGGAAAAATATGTTATTTGAGACATTTAAAAAAAAATAGAGTTATGGGTGTTTTGTAAACATAAAATCACTTAATGAAAACTAAGTTCACGATTAGCAAACCAATGTGTGATTTTATTTCATGACTGTTAATATTGTGCTTAAATAGAGGATAGAGTGCATTAATGTGCTTTACAATAATGGATGTTATACTACTGTCTTCTCCCAGAGTCCGTGAACATGTGTTCAACCTGAAGGAAAAAGTCCGGCCACTTTTGCTATAATCAAAACCTGAGTCCTTGGACTGCACATATCACTTACATGGTGACCATCAGCGCTCTTTAAATATGCAGGAACTGTCTTTACAACCACCAGTGAGACCTTACAACAGGTGACGGCTCCGAAGTGCACTATGTACAGCTCCATTTTAGAAGTATGTACTCCCGGGCCAGCTCGGTGGTTGCTTTGGAACATCAGCTCTGACCTTCCAGGAAATGTAAATAGAGGTGCCAAGCTAACATAAACTCGAGGAAAAATAAAAAACACATCACAACCCACATTTTATTCGACTTCAATGTCAATGTCAAAGCACAGTTTACTATGTCATAACCCTGTTTCTTATTTGCCAAGCATTCGTTTTCAAATTATATATGACTAGCAGCCCGTCCCGACGTTGTCCGGGTATGAAATAGAATGTGTGTAATGTGTGTTTTTGGCATGGGCAATTTATTTTAAAATCTCGAGGTAAAGACAAAATTTTTTGTTTCATTAGAATAGGGACGGAGAAGGCCCAGCTGCAGCCCTGGTTGATGTTAGCAGGCGCGTGTAATTGGTGTAGTGATCCGCCGCCTGAGCCCGGCTACAGCCCTGGTTGATGTTAGCAGGCGCGTGTAATGTCGTTGAATGAGAGAGTTATCAGCCCTGGGTAAATCCGTTTAATGAGAGAGTTGAGTGAGAGCGAGTAGGAGAGGTTGCAGTAATTCTCCCCGCAGACATGCTCATTTGCGTGTTCTCCCGCTTGAGGCCAAGATGCAGGCCTGTTTGATGTTAGCAGGCGCGTGTTCCGCCGCTTGAGGCCCAGCGGCAGCCCTGGTTGATGTTATCAGGCGTGTGTAATTAGTGTACTGATCCGCCGCCTGAGCCCGGCTAGAGCCCTGGTTGATGGTAGCAGGCGTGTGTAATTTCGTTGAATGAGAGAGTTCAGTAACAGCGCGCAGGAGAGGCTGCAGTAACGTTACTTACCAGGCCTCCAGGTGAACGCGTTTGTCATGCCCCCAGCACACGGCCACAGCAGACGATCTTCTGATTAATGTACAACCCACATGGCATGAAGAGCGGAACGTAGCACACGCCCCCAGCGTGCCCCTTGATGCAGCGCAATTGCGTTCACATGGCATGAAGGCCGGACACACGCCCCCAGCGTTTCTCAGGCCCCCAGCATGCCCCTTGATGCTGCGCAGCAACGTAATTGGCGATTGTATGTACGACTCACATGGCATGAAGGACGGACACACGCTCCCAGCGTTTGTCACACCCCCAGCGTTTGTCACGCCCCAGCACACGCCCACAGCCCACGATGTGATGGCCGTACCACACGCCCCCAGCGTTAGTCACGCCCCCAGCCCACACTCACAGCACACGCAGACATGCCCACAAGGGACTACTTTGCTGGCACGGTTCTTTTACCTTTTAAATGTATAGAGGAGTTGGCCTAATGGGTAAGGCGCTCGACCTCGGACCTGGGGATCTGGGTTCGAGTCTTGGTAACAACACCAAACATCCTGTGATTCTGGGTAAATCACTTAATCTCCCCGTGCTTAACAAAAATGAATATGTGTCCTCATGTAACGTAACTGGTGCTATGCAAAGCGCTCTGATACCTGATTCAGTTCGGGTCAATTTTGCGCTATATAAAACTCTGCAAAAGAAAAAAAATATATATGGTGGCTGTCTGCATAGCCTATGTCCTTCTGCTGCAACTGCCCTTTCCAACACTGTATTGGGTGTTGTGATTGGTGCTGTGGTTACAGAGATTACCCGCCTCAAAGGTTTGGGCTCTCTCTTTATAATATTAGTATGGATATGGATGTAGAAGCCCTCAGAACGTGCTTTATTGCTCCTTTTCGTCTGATAGATAAGGAATATACCAGGGGTAAGGTTAGAATTGTAACCGTGGAATTAGAGGTAATTTAGGTATAAATGTGCAAATCAGATTTAAAATGAGTTGCACAATTAACATCAAATGCACAGGTATCAAATTAGGAAGCAGACAGTTCGGATGCTCTATAAAGGTGTGAATGAGCTGCGATAAAACTGCATATTTAAATACTGTGGGGCTTATTAATGGGATTCTGGTTTAAGGTAGCCAACAAGGCACCGTGCTTGCTGGGCTGCCCTACACCAAAGTGAAAGGGCAGGACTGCACCGTGTTTAACTAATATGGTTAAATTCTTTCCTTTCTCCCTGCGCTGGCATAGTTTCTGCCAATGTAGGCAACATTGCACCATGGTGTAAGAGTGCCTCTGTTGCATATAGAATTGTTTTTGTGCAGGAAGGGGCACCTTCCTGTGCAAAAGCAATCCAATCCTAAAATGGGTTTTCCTCTTTCCATGTGTGCTGCAGATTGCACTACACATGGAAAGAGGAAAAAACGAGAAGAAATAAACATATTTCTCCTCGTTATGCCTCACCTCACCTCACCTCGGGAGACATATGGATTTGGCGCTTCCACAGGTTTACATCACTTTGTATACCAGGGGCAGAGTCAAATTCCATGAGTGTTGCGTCGGAAAACCCACCACAACGCCCATGGAACGCCTCCAAGGTGCAGAATAAGGTGTCACATCGTGAATATTTTATTTATTTATTTATTTATTTATTATATTTCTAAAGCGCACTGTCACCTAGCAGGCATCCTGGTGCTGGCAATTCAGAGAAACAACAAAAGTATTGGGTCCCACTGCAGACAACCATAAGTCTTCGGAAACAACAATGTTTTTAATCTCCTTCTGAAAGGAAGGAGGTCACTGACTTGTCTAAGCTCCAGAGGCAATGCGTTCCAGAGTTTAGCAGCTGTAACCTCAAAGGATCTGCCGCCTGATCTGACTTTCCTGAATCTAGGTATCTTTACCAACTTCGCCCATGACGAGCGCAGAGTTCTCGTAGGGACATACCATTCAAATTGTCTTTGAAAGGAGACAGGCCCCAGCCCATGCAGGGCTTTAAACATGAAACAAAGAGACTTGAACTGAACTCTCTGTCTCAGCCGGAGCCAATGCAACTCAGCTAAGGCCAAAGAAGAAAAGGACCTTCTGGACCAACCTAGCGCTTATTTGGCTGCCGGTGACCGAATCCTCTGCAGCCTTTCAAGAAGAAATTTCAGAGACTCGAGAAGCAGGGCATTGCAATAATCTATCCAGCTAAGAATAGTGCTACATGCTATTAGCGCGCACGCCGGGGGGGGGGGGGGGGGGGTCAGCAAAGTGAAAATCTTCAGCAAGGATCTGATAATGGCCAAACAACAGCTCACTGTTTTCGCCACCTGCGCCTCCCTAGTAAGTTTACTATCGAATATAACGCCCAGATTACCAACTGTCTTTGCAGGCTGAATAACGGTCGAAGTGTCGATGGGCCAGAAATTACTAGGCAACCCGGAGGGAACCCTTTCCATAGCACAGTAGAGCACCTCCGTCTTGCCAGCATTAAATTGCAGCGAGTTTTCCTTCAGCCAGAGCGATGTGTCCCGCAGGCAGCTATGAAACACTTCTACTGAAGTTGACTGATCTCCCTCAAGGGAGAGGATCAGCTGCGTGTCATCAGCATAATTTACGATGTTAATATTGTGTTGTTTGATGACCGCAATCAGGGGTTTCATATAGATGTTAAATAAGATGGGGCTGATGGCCGAGCCCTGCGGCACGCCATTCGAGATCTTAGTAAAAGCAGATTGGTAGGGGGAGAGGGACACTGCTTGCTGTCTGTCCAGTAGAAAATACTGGAACCACCTCAGAGCACAGCCCGTCACCCCCACCTCTCTCAACCTTCTCAGCAGGATTCCATGGTTGACTGTATCGAAGGCAGCAGACAGGTCACGCAGAATAAGTACTGCTGCCTGACCTCTGTATGCCCGCCTCCGAAGTTCATCCATCAGGGTCACCAAGGGCGTCTCGGTGCCATGGGACGGCCGAAACCCAAACTGAACCTCCTCCAGTAAATTATGTTGTTCCAAATGTTTGGAAAGGGTGCTACTCACCACTCATTCCACAATTTTAGCAGGAAAAGGCAAGAGAGAGATGGGCCTATAGTTTTTAGGGCACTCCGGGTCAAGGGAAGGCTTACTCATGATATATGAGGCCCCTCAAAGCCACTGAGGGTGGCCTTGCATGGCTTCATAAATCGAAATGAGAGCCTTGCGACACTCATGTATCACTTTACGTGGTGCAAAAGTGGCGCAGGGCTCCTGTAAATAAGCCCCTATGTGACCCTCCTGTGAGTACCAAAGCCTGCATGTTACAGGAGAGCTACCCTTTTGCCCCTTCATTCTGGGAAATATTTTACACCACTTAGTCCAAAGTAACTGCCCATGAGGCAGGATAGACTCCTATTATAGGTTGTGTTATTCCAGTGCCTTGTTTTTAAACCCAAGTCAGTACCTTTAATTATTTTTAAAAGAAAGTGGCATGGGCATTTGCTAATTCTACTATTTTGCATGTTTAAAGAAAGGTATCAGGGGTTAAGCAGAACCGATAATATTAAAAGAGCTAACGGGAAGTAAGTATTGTGGAATTAATGGTTCTGACATCTATAAATAGAGATAACAGAAACGGTCTTTATGCAAGGGAAATGAACAAAATGTGCTCAAAACTCCTCTGTGAAACATGGAAGAATAGAGGGGAGTGGGGGGCAGTGTTAGGAAATACGTGTGTTAGTTAAATGGGGCGATAAGTGAAAAGATGTGCATTACCCAAAGTTATACCAGGATTTTTATTTTTTATGTGTCTATGGGCCAGATGCATCAAGCTCAAATCCGCTCGCAAAGGGCCAGATTCTGAGAATCTGGCCCGTTGCGAGCGGTATTTTTGCATTTGGGATGCATCATCCCAAATGCAAAAATCGCAAATAGAGAATTCGCTAAATTGCGATTGTTTGCATTTAAGGAATCTCAAATTGAGATTCCTTAAATGCAATGCATGAAAGTTTCAAAAATAGCGAATTCGCTAATAGGGCACGCAAATTACCACGAAGTACAACTTCATGGTAATTTGCAAAAACTTTGAAAAATGCATTTTTGTGCATATTTCAAAGTTTCATTATGCGCACACACATGCCCTAAGGGCATGTGTGTGCGCAACATATGTGCACAGATCAAAATCAGGGGGGCAACAGGGTGTCCTTTGGACACCCCTGCACCCTTGAACTCGCAATCTCAATTTGCGAATCGCTAATTGCGATTCGCAAATTGAGATTGTCTTCCCATTCATTCCTATGGGCCTCTGGGCCCATAGGAATGAATGGGGAGGTATTCATTAATTGCGACTCGCAATTTGCGAGTCGCAATTAAGGAATTCTAAGGAATCGCTATTTGTGTAGTGATTTCTTGATGCATTCCATTTTGCTATTCCTTATTAGCGATTCCTTATTTTTCGCTAATAAGGAATCGCAAAATGGATGCTTGATGCATCTGGCCCTATGTGCTGTCTATTATAGCAGTTTCAGAAAGCTGTAAAAGTGAACTGTCAAGACATAAAGGTTAGCCAGGCAATTTACTTGGGTGGCCTAAACTGACAGATAGATCTTAAGACAATAAACGATTGATCGTCATAATAGTTAAAGAGGAAATAGAGTAAAATTGCAACAGGTAGAGTGTAGACCTATTGTGGATCAGAAATGAATATCATCACCATAGAATACAAAGTGTCTGCAGCATATTGGTTTTATAAAATAGAAAAATATGTTCACAACAGAGCTCATATATTTATAGAGCACAGTGTGAATAGGAAGGGCACTCTGAAAGTAAAGAAGATATGAGTAGGGGAATAAAATATGAGGTGAGGGAAAGATATATAGTTGATTAGAGGAGCATTAACATAAAAAGCATAATTGATCATGGAGAAAATGAGCAGGAAGGTTACAGATACGTTGAATTATGACGGCAGGAAAACGAGAGCTGGGAATAGCCAAATAAGGGAAAAGACATACAGTAAAAGTAGTTATAAGGAGGAGTTAGGAGAAGCACTGTAGACCCTTCTCATGCAGCAACACAGGATGATCAAATAAAGAAGACAGGTGAGGAACAGAAACAGATTAGGGAGTAAATGTCATCATGTTAAGCGGTAAGGCAACAGTTACGATAAAATTGATAACACCACAATTTTGCATACAAGCGTGGCTATAAAAGAGCAACACGTTAATATAAACTAAAGAGCGGATGTTAATAAAGGGAAAATGAACGGAAATAACCAATTTGGTTGTAGGAGAAGGGGGCTGGAGGTTGCAGATTAATTGGACTGTGAGACACAACAACGTAAAACACCGATAAGGTGAAAAACATCTGAAAGATACTATAGGTATAGACAAAGGCTGGCAAGCATTGACTAAACATGTAAACTATGTTGTGACCTGTAAGGAGATATCTGCTGTGCTGGGGTTAGAGGATACAGACGAGAAGAATGTAGCTCTGTAGGTTAGTAGGCAAGGCAACTCGGAGGGCAAGAACATACATACTGCGCGAGAGAGAAAACTGACAAAATGAGAGGTTAGTTTAGGGAGGGAAAGCCCACCAAGAGTGGGAAAACAGAGTACAGAAGGTACACTGAGAGGGAGCATATGAGTACGGGAAATGGAGTGTCATCTGTAGGTGTTTCTGAAAGAGGATGCTCTTAAGAAGGGATTTTAGACAAGGGGGTTTCGATACTCTGGGAGAGTTACCAGGGAGAGATCACTTTTTTGTAGAATTACCTACCCCAAACTATGTTAAAATATTAAAGATAGCTATGTACGTGGGAGGCGTGGCCACATAAGATGGCCGACAGGATGCGTCCTTGAGGAGCTCCTCATGGGCCCCGTTAATATTCTGCATAATCCTGTCCAATCTTAGTTGATTTTTACTGTCCTCTGGTGGGAATCGACTGGGGAGTCCTTCTCTTACCCCCCAAACCACAATCAACTGGATTTCAGCAATGGTAGCCGACTGTGGCATGGCCTGCAGCTACATGGGCCCTACCTGACTAGAGAGCGCTGTGGGATCTGCTTGGTGTTTTCTGTGCCAGGCCTGTCCCTGAAAGGTGCCCTGCTGGTGCTGCGACCCTGGTGATACAGTGCGTCTGTTTCTGGAGCTGGCAGTGGCACAGGAGGTGTGACTCCGGACCCCTGAGATGTATTGGGTCATCTCTGGAGATGCGGTGAGGGGCCTGGAAGTCACGGCCTAGGGCTAAACTGGTGCTGGGGCTCTGTGGAGCCAGCGTCTCTCTCTCCTCTAGGGGTGATAGGCCTGCATAAGTGGCCAGAGCCACCAGGGATTGTGGCTGCACAGCAGAGCCCCAGACCAACAAGTAGGAGCCAAGAGAATGGAGGCAGCTCCCCGAGGGAGTGAGGAGGGTCCATGATGGCCTAGCTGATTGGCCCGATGGGCCCGAAAGGAGTGGTTGAGGGTGGTGTCGGAGCCCATGCACTGCCGGTGAGTGTGTCTGCATCAGTGGTGCCTCATGAGATATACTGTGTTGCGGTTGGCCACAAGGTATTATAGACCTGTGCCCTACTCTCACCACTGTTGGGGATAAGGTTGGCTCAGGTGCAGTGATTTCATCGGGGATCCTCGGAGGCACTGCGATCCAGGAGGCACTGGGATGTTGTGAGGAACATCCCCCGGAGAGTATAGATCTCTCCCCCCACTGGAAATAGCCCTTGGTGCGGCCTGTTTCTTGCTGCCTCTTGGTGGGTATTCCAAGCAGACATTTGAAGGTGTAAGGTGAGTGCAACTTACCTGGCAGTGACTCAAGTGGGTAGCCTCCTCTGCAAAACAGAGACTCTACTGTCCTGACAGGCTGCTGCTGTGCTGTTATTCCCCCCCCCCCCCTGGGGTTCACCTTGAGGTTGTAACTGACCAAAAGCATCGACTCCCATGAGTAGGGGCAGGCCCCAGTGCCCCTCTCAGGGAACAAGATGGATCCCTATACAACGTCCTAAATGAGCAATCACAGACAGATGTGCCAAGGGGACTCTTGCCGTGATCCTAGACCAAATTACAGGTGGTGGAACCTTTCAGGGCAGAACTTTTCATAGAAATCCAGGGCTCTAGGACGCTGGAGGGGAAGATAGAAACAGTGTCGATAGAGGCCAGTCTACTCCTCGCAGACCTTTGCAAAGCCACTGAGAAAGTGCATGTGGCTAAGCAAACCATTGGTCTTCTCAAGTTGGAAGTTACCTCTCTACAAAAGCAAATGGCTGTGTCCTCTCCAGGACAGGGAAACTGGAGGCCTACGTGGAAGACGCGGAGGGGAGCCCGGTGCAATAATGTTAGACTTCTGGGCTTCCCAGAACATGCAGTAGGTAGATCAGCAAGACCTGTGTACCCATGCATATTTGTAGATAATTAAACAATGGGCAAACAGGAAAACTCTCTCATCTGGCCAGAATCTCCACCACTGGGCCGCAGTCTCCGGCCCAAGTGCAGACATAAAGTTAGTATGAGTAAGTGCATTCAGTAAATACCAAAATGAGTTAGTGCATTCTGTGAATACCAAAATGAGTAAGTGCCTTTTGTGAATACCAAAATGAGTAAGTGCCTTCTGTGAATACCAAAATTCTAGTAAGTTTAGGATTCTGTAGTAAGTTAGTTCTGTGACTCGGGCCCACAATCTTTACTTATGTCCCACGCATTGCCAAATGCTCCTTCAGCATTCCAGTATTTCATCAATTAGATTTTCCAAGATCTTTTGGGCACCTTCCTGGTAGTGTGCTTCAATAACATACTGATTTTTTATGACTGTTTGCAACTACATCAAAACCATGTACGAGAAATATTATCCTGCCTGAGATAACATTCCCTCTAAGCTAACTTGAAAAATGCATTTTAAAAATAACCACAGATCACTTTTTTAGGTTTTCAGATTTCTAGAAAGGGTATTAGTATGGATACCACTAAGGTGAAATCTGTTCTTGACCGGCGAGACCCTCCAACAACAAGGAAACAGAGAAAATCATTGGATTCACCAATTTTTATCACCACTTCATACAAGACTGTCTTCCTAGGTGGGTTCCATAACACAGGTTACCAAGATAAAGCAGTCATTTCAACAAGACCAAGCGTTTCAGTGTCACATCGGTACTAATCCTTTGACACCCTGATGTACCCTTCACTGTAGAAAGGAATGCCTCATAATATGCCATTGGAGCCACACTTTCTCGAAAACCCATCCTCTTTATCCAGTTGCTTCCATTCCAGAACATTAACAAGCACTAAAACAAAACACACCATTTATGATGTGGAGTTACCTGCCATATAGGAAGTGTTTGCCAACTGGCGATACTATCTTGAAGGGCCTTTCATAAAATCACTGTCTCGAATGACAGCAAGAACTTAGTAAATCCAACATCCAAAAAGTGTGCCAAAGATTTTTTGCGGCTATTAAGAGTTGGATAACACCTCTTTGTTAATTGAAGATCCCACAAACCGGCATAATGTAGGATTTTTGTGGCCCATCAAAATGCTGTATATGTTCTAAAGGCGAGTCTTGAGAGACAGGTTAAAAGTTGGAGCCATTAAACTCCAGTTGCTGGGCACCAGGGCAATAGGAGGTGAAAGACTTAATGGGTTGCTATTTTGGGTGGCCAAGCTTTCTCGAGCTATAAAGAGCTTTAGATCTCAGTGTATCATCTGTGCTCAAGCTAAAAGATCTCAAATGAGATCTGCAGGCCTGTTTAAACCTCTCACTACACCACAACAGCCCTCAACCATGATCTCCACAGATTTCATTGTAGAGCTTTCTGATTCATGTTTTTACAGTACTGTGTTCCTGAAAGGAATCTTGTTGCCTGTAGCTTTAACAAGAGGTCAGCTGTATAGCCCTTAAAGTCCACTACTTTGTCTTAGGTGCCAGAGGAGCAGGTCAGGTCCTTCAGGGATCCTCTCAGGTCACAGACTCCAGGTCCAGTCCTCTTCTGTTCTTTTTTCAAATCCAGGTGTGCCCTGAAGTGGGTTCCTGGAGATGTCACATTCTGCCTGGCATGCGTTAGTGGGTTCCAATGCCTCCTGGGCACACCCTAACCAGTGGGGTAAAAATTCTAAGGTCACACTTGACCCGATTTAGGCATGTACAAGATGGCAAACCTAATGCACACCCACACATAACACTAAAATCCAGCTTGAAGCAGCCATGGTACCCTCAATAAACCTAGAGGCAGAAGTCAGATAGAACAAAACTAGGGTTTCCAGCAACCGAATATGGACACAGAAGAAATGTTTTGGAATCCTGTTTGCCTTCTTTTCAAGTGTGCCCTCAATGTTATATGTGAAACGCAAAGGCAGACAGCTGGTGGGACAAAGCAGATCCTTCAGCAACCAGGCAGTGGATACACACAAATCATCTTGGTATCCTTTCTCTGTTTTCAAGTGTGCTTAAAGTGCTATACGTAAACCCAGCAGACCTCTCAGTCAGGCTTTGATACTCAAGCAGGAGTTAACATAGCAATGTCAAAAAGAATGCTCACAGCACCCACCTTGCATATTCGTGGAGGTTCAGAGGAGTCATCTCTGCCCATTGAGGTCAGCCTATTGTATGCTCCCAGGAAGCATTTCACACCATTTTCAAACCAATTCAACTGCTAACCAGTGGCTGGGAGAAGTTTGAGAGCAAATGTAGATTAGCCTCCAAGAACTTCAGGCAGGAAAAAGGCAACTTTCTAAAAGTTACTTTTCCTTACTACCTATTACAAATCCCACTTCACAATTGTATTAGAATTTTAATAACTATTAAAAATGATTTGTTTAATTATTTTTCTAGCTAGCCCCTGTCCAGAGATTTTTAATCTGCACTCTGGTGTTCTACATAGGACAGCTAGGCCTGCCTCAATGAAAAATAGCTTTTGATTGCAAATCACTACAAGGACATGTTAACATTACATATTCTTCATGTACTACTTTTAAGTACTGTGTACACTGCCTTGTTGGTGACAAGGCCTATATTGGGGTAACATCATTATTTAAAAGGGAGATCGTGGCCTCTCCAAAGGGTTTATTTTAGAAGATTAAATTGAAGTTGTTACACTGCTACAGTCAGGCTACACTTGTAGGCTTGAAGCCATGTTTGCACAGCCAATGTAGAGGATGGTACAATAGGTGCTGCAGCCCACTAGTAGCATTTAACTTTCAGGCCCTGAGTACACTTTGTACCATATGCTAGGGAGTCATATGTAAGGTACATATGCCAATCTGATGTATACCAGTTTCATCATGTTGAAAGAGAGAGCACAAGCAATTTACCACTGGTTAGCAGGGGTAAAGCACACTGAGTTCTACAGTCAGCAAAACAGTCAAGACAAAAATCTTGGACACACCACACAGCAGATTTGCATTCCTACAATGTCACTAGTGTGAAGATCTAATTTTAGCCCTGGGTCTAAAGTAACATCAAATGATTCTATAGGGATAGCCACCATAGGTATCAGCACTACCCAACCAATATTTAACATTTACAAATAAGAGAAAATGTAAAAGCTTTGCCATGAATAAGGGGGTAACTCAGTCTTTCCGGATGGCAATTTCAAGAAGTGCTGGCTATCTTCCAAATATATTGATGCAGTGACTCCCTGTTTTGATGTCAAGTCATGGTTGGATGATGGATTAAGCATGTAATTTGCTATTCAGTAGCCACTGCAAAATCTGGACTGGTAGTGACCATGAAAGTTGCTATCACAACTCTTTGGAAGCATGGTCACTTAGCATGCCTCCATGACTTTGCCCAAGTAAGGCATGTGGGTAATAGGGGATTTCTAAACCTGCTTAAATGCCTGAAATTGTACATGCTTGATAATATGCTAGGTCTACAACAGTAATAGTTTTTGGCACATGTATGATTTCTGTAAACAGCTTTTCCATTTTTTTTAAACACAGATTTTATTGAGTTTTTGGTTTTCTTCGTATTACATTCCATCATGTACCTATTAGGCAATCAGTAACATACAGGTCTGGTGACTATAAGGTTTCATGGCAACAATAAGCTTACAATTATAGCGTCTCCAGGCTAACTATTTGCATATATAGATCACATACATGAACAAGGTGTTAAACGTTTGGTATACGTTATAAATGGACGAGTTACATGGTGCCTATAATCACAAATGTATCATCTACAATCTTTTCAATCAAATAATAAATCTGAGTCAAGAACAAAGAACCAACAATAAAGAACTGCGCTACTACGAACTAAGGGGCCCATTAGGAAGGCAGGCGGACGTAAGTCCACCCGCCACCCTAGTGGTGCTGGGACCGGCTTCCAGTGGTGCGGCGGTCCCGCACCGGCGATTAGAATGCCAACGCCACCGTTGTGGTGGCATCCTCCATTCCCAGCGTTGTGGCGGGCATTGCTCACAGCACCGCCCGCCACAATGCTGGGAATGCCCTGTGTGCATTGTCATGCACAAGGTGACAGGCACCACGAGGTGCCTGCCACCATGTTCATGACAATGCAGGGGGGTACCATAGGTACCCCCCATGTGCACCCCCACCCCCCAATTCCCTGGGGGCCACAACGGGCCCCCATAAATGAATTCCGCATGCCTTTCTGTGGCAGCAACGCCGCCACGGAAAGGCATGTCTCCACACCCATGCTAATATGGATGGCGGTGTCTAGCAGACACCGCCACCATATTTAACCCTTTTCCGCCTGGTCGACGTGTTGACTGGGCGGAAAAGCGGCGGACGGTATTCCCGAGGCCACGGTACCCCCGCCATACTAATATGGCGGGGGAAATGGGTGACGGGCGGAGAAGGATGTAGGGCGGATCGCCACCACCATGCGGGCGGTGGCGATCCACCCTACATCCTAATGGACCCCTAGGTGTCTGTTTCAATTACTAGTGGGGCTGGACAGGGCGGAGGGCATCAAGACCGGGGGTGGGGGTGGGGGTGGGAGGGGATATGAAACGGGTGTAGGAAGGGGGGCAGGAGGGTGAGGCAAGAGGGAAGGACAGGGGGAGGGGGGAGGGGGAGGCAGGAGGGGACAAGGTGGATGGGAGGGAGAGCAAAGGAAAGGAAGTAGGCCATGACCTCAGCAGTACATCAGTCATCAGCGAGAGTTGTAGATTGTATTTTAAAGTGTTCTAGTAAGTGACCCCAGTCCATTGATATCGTTTTTTTCCTCAGTCCTCTATACTCTTCACGTTGCAGCACCTCTCTCTCAGCAGTGGCCCATTTATAACCTCTTACCACCATTTCCCCTCACCTGGCGCTCTGTGTGATTTCCACCGCTGGGTGATGAGTCTCTTGGCCAGCATTAAGGTAAGGCCCGTAAAACGGAGCAGTACCTTTGCATTCTTAGGAAGAGGCAAAAGACCCAGAAGACAGGCTTCAGGAGTATTCCAGGTGGAGTGTAAGGTGTGTGAGGCCCTGTATATCCTCTGTCCAGAATTCCACGAGGGAGGGGTAGGGCCATAACATGTGTACAAAATGTGCCTCTGGGCAGTGACATGTAGGACATTCCGAGGAGGGAGGGAGTTGGGTACATACGCTTTATAGCCCGGGGCGTGAGGTAGGCCCTGTGTAGTACAAACAATTCTGTTGTTTTGAGCTGGGCATTTCGGGAGACATGCCTAGGATATTGAAGGATCTGCTCCCATTCCCTGTCAGAAAACTCCCTGGCTACTTCCGCCTCCCATTTATGACAAAGAGTCAACAAGGAGATTCCCAGATGGGACCACTACCATTTGACCAGATGACTGCCATCGCCCATTATGTGCAGCGTCTGCAATAATCCGAAGGCCGGGGACTTCTTCTGGTCCACCAGCTAATACCTAAGTACATACTGTAGGATGGCAGCATGTGTTAGAAACAGTGTGGGAGGGGCCGAATAAGTCTGCATGAATTCTTCATGAGGCATTAATATCCCATCCAGAAATAAGTCACCAACGGTTCCCACTCCGGCCTTCACCCAACTGCGTATTCTAGTGGCAGATAGTACTCCCCATAACATGGGTAGGCACAGGGGGACACTTGGGGTGTATGTACAAGTGTGCCAATGTATTTCATCGCTAACTTCTAATAGTGGAGTGCAATGTGTAATAGGAATGGGGGGTCTCTCGCTCGATCCGCACCAGGACATAATAGTGATTGCAGTGATCCAGCCCGTAATCGTTCAGGGGAATAACCTTTCTCAAATAGGTTATGGCCGGCCAACCAATAATCATCCACTGCAGATGGTCCAATATAGAATAGGCCTTTATATCTGGTGTGGTGCTCCCATGCCCCCTTCAGTGCTTGTTAACTGCATTTTTCAGTTAGAGCCAATCTGTGGCGGCCCTGCCCCTATAGTAATGAGGTCAATAACGTGTCTAATGCTCTATAAATCCAGGTAGGAAGGAACACAGGGAGTTTTACAAATTGATACAGTAATCTAGAGAACATAACCATTTTAGAAATGGCTGTAGGGCCTGCGGTTGTTGGAGGCAGAGTATTCCAAAACGCTACTTGGGCTTTGGGATTGATAAATGTACGGACAACATTTCCATCTACGGTGTCCGATGTGGTCCTGTAGATGTGGATCCCAAGATATTTAAAGGTAATAGGCTCTACCTTGAACTGCACTTGTCCAGATTGAAGTGTGGGTGTGAGTGTACGTATCATAAAAGGAAAAGCTACTGATTTGGAGGCGTTAAGGAGCAAACCAGATATCGCCCCAAATTGCAGAAACAGCTAGGCTACAGGTGTAATGTCTACATGCATATCTGCAAAGTAGAGCAACACGTCGTCTGCATCAGCCGAAACAGAGTGACATAGCCGGCCAACCAGAATGCCATATGGTGTCATCGTGCAATGTAATCTTTATTCTAGGGGTTCTAAAGCAAGCACAAACAGCAAGGGCGGTAAGGGACAACCCTGTCGTGTACCGCGAAAAACACCATATGCTCGGGAGATGTTGGTGCCAGTTTTCGCCCTCACTGTGGGTCTAGTGTAATGCAGCTCTACCCACTTGATAACCAACGCAGTCAACATGTACGGCCAACATAAGGATTCAAATGTCTGACGTATATCTAAAGAGAGGCAACCCGTTCAGGGGGAACCGGCTCAGACAGAATGTAAAAGGGCATAGAAGCGTCTAATGTTCAATGAGCTACTACGTTTGGGTATAAAGCCACTCTGATCTGCGTGGACCAAATTGGGGAGTAAGGGAATAAGCCTCAATGCCAGAAGTTTACTGAGAATTTTATACTCCGTATTAAGAATTGATAGGGGCCTATATGCTGTGAGGTCTGTCAGGGACTTATCAGGTTTCAACAAGGAGGTCACTAGCGCCTCCCTTGTCGTTGGGGGCAAGGTACCCTCTGTTAAGGCGGTGGTGTACAGTTCTAATAGTTTGGGAACTAAGGGCATTGCAAAAGTGGAGTAAAACTCAATGCCCTTCGGAGCCTGGTGTTTTGTTACGGGCGAGTCCCGTATTGCACCACGGATCTTAGCAGTGGTCAGAGGGGCCGCCAAGTCAGCAGCCTGCGCTTCAGTAACAGTGGGAAGCTCCACTGATTCTAGGAATGCTGCCATTGCTTCCATCATGTAATGAGAGGGAGCGGCGTAAAGAACTGTATAGTAATTATGAAATGTTTTATTAATTGCTACCTGTGTAGTAATTAATGTATGGCGGGTATCATGTATGGCCAAAATAGGTGTAGGGGTGGGTTGTGGCCAATCAACCTACCTAGCAATGTGCCTGACCTGTCCGTCTACGCATGAGTGTGCAGTGTGTATGCACGCACATCTATCACTGTTCTAACAGCTCGGCATATCTAATCCTGGCTTCTTGGAGGTCTGGCCTTTTCCCCACGTCAGACGGGGCTGCCACTTCAAGCGTTCGTAACAAGTCCTCCTGGTCTGTAGGATCCTGGATCGCCTCCTGCCTGACCCCTACCAGTGTCCCCATAGATCAGCTTTTCCATTTTCATATTATAATTTTGGTACCAATACATTCATCCCCTACCACGAAATGGAATTTTCTAAGACTACTTCCAACAAAAAGAAATTGTGATTTGCCTCTGGCCTACTGGATGACTTTGATGCCTTTCTGACCTTGAGCATGCTTTGTCATGCCAATGCAGTACATAACCTAGAGGAGTACCTTCCATATTTACTGTTCTGTATTTGTTTAGCAACATAACTTTACCTGATAGTATTTCATAATTGTTTCACCTGGTTGCGTTCACAGATTCTGGGCTATGTGTAACTCTCACTGCTATTACTGAGATAAAGTTTCCTTGTACTGCTGTGGCCGTGTTTAATATCCTTCTGAACCAGATCTTGCACTTGTACCTCTGTATTAGGAAATACCTTGTTTGTCTAGCCACATAACATTGCCTGTTCGTAAATTTCATAATTGTTTTACCTGGATGTGATTACGAAACACTATACTTTGTAGAAATCTCACTCACTACTCACTGTTATGATTAAGATGTGGTTTCCTTTAATTGCTTGGACCATGTTTTAGATCATTTGGAATTGTAGCTTATGGTTGTACTTCCACACTATGTAATACTGTTAGTGGCTAACGCTTACTTCCCCAACCATATTGGGATGATGCGCTTCTGATGTCAAAAGTTCGATTTTTTTTTGTTCTTTATTATACATTGAGAGTAATGCTTCGTTATGCATTAGTATAGTCCCTTTCATCTAATTATGCCTAGTTTGGGATAAGCCAGCTACTATAGGTACATTCTTTTTTTCTCTGTGCTGGAGGATGGACGCTCTCCTTCATCGCTTCCTCTATGCCTATATTGTTGGAGATGGGGGTGAGGGAGCTGGACAAGAATGCTAAGGGATGGATTTTGTTTTTGCCATCTCTTCTTTTTTTGTGCATGTTGAAGTCTCCTGTATGTACAAGAGTAGGAAGCCTTATCGATAACTTCGCTTTGCTCAACATTTCAAGCTTAACTGGTGGTGCCAAAGAAACATACGCCTGTTACCTTTGCATGAATCTACGTATTTCCTCATATTCTAGAGGTTATTTATTTACTCCTAAGTGCACGCTGTGAGGCGGCCTCGGGAGGCTCAGCGGTGCAACCTGGGGGCTCCCCCATGCACAATGCAGGTTGGCTTTAACTACTCTTGGTGGGGACTACTCAGTGGAGTTGCTGTTCACTTTCCTGCAGCTCTCCGTGTTTTCATCCTTGTCCTCCAGAGAAAGATTGAGTCCCACTGCTTCTGCCCCATGCTTCTCTGCACCAGCTTGGCATCCGGGCCGTCTGTGGTCACTCACAAGCAGGGCTACATCATAGTGTAGACCTATCTACCTCATTTACACCTACACAAGGATTTACATATGCTCGATCCTGACGTGCCTGACTTTAAAATGGCGGCCTCCGCTACCTTTGTTTCCCCTGCAGCCACTATAACAGGCCCCAGTTCCTTCTCAGATACCGAGCTGGACTACACCAAGCGTCGCCATCTCTGCCTACACGTTGATTTCAGCAGCAACGTCATCCAGCGGGGATGTTTCCCTGAGCGTGGAGTCCCAGCAGGGTGGCCTCTCCTCTATTGGGGACTTGGTAGTCTATGTTTGACTATGTAACTGTAGCTAATATACCTACTCAAAATTGATTATTCCTATCTTCTCGACCGCTGAGACCTGAGCAACATGGCTGATGCCCGGTGGAGCTGTTAGGTAGCTGTAGAGGAGATTGGCCCCAGTTCACCCCCTTGACCATCACCTATCCAGCCGGACATTGGGCATAGTTCACCTTGTCTCCCCGTTGTGTCTCAACTCCCTCTCTGGCTTGTTTCTATGCCCCTCCCCCCACCTTCTTCTTTTACTTTTATCCTCGTAGCCTATACATCTATTCTAAACTGTTTTCCACGAATGTTGAGACCTGAGCAACATGGCTGATGCCCGATGGAGTTGCTAGACAACTAATGAGGAGAATGGCCTTGGTTTCCCCCTTGACCGCCATCTACCCAGCCGGACATTGGACACAGTTCTTCCTCGTCTCCCTGCTATGGCGCCTTCCTCCCCTCCTTTCCTATAAATTCTCTCAACCTCGTTGTTTGTTTACTGTACATTATTACGCTATTGCAACTGATGCAATTTGTAACGCAATGTTCCTCTGATATAGTGCTCTGATACCTACGGGTCTAGACAGCGCTATATAATCATTTTGATGTACCTTCTAATGCTACGCTCCCCTGGTTAAGTGCTCTGATACCTCCAGGTCTAGATATCGCTATATACCCGTCGCAAATCAAATAAACTAAAAACTGTTTTTTCCTGAACGCTGAGACCTGAGCAACATGGCTGATGACCGGTGGAGCTGCGTGACAGCTAATAAGGAGATTGGCCCTGGTTTCTCCCTTGACCGTCACCTACCCAACTGGACATTGGGCATAGTTCCTCCTCGTCTCCCCGCTATTACTCCTTCCTCCCCTCCCTCCTACGAATTATTGAAACATTGTTTATGTGCACTGTACCTTACTATGCTCTTGTATCTGATGTAACTTGAAACGCCACGATCCTAAATGTAAAGCGCTTTGATACCCTCTTGGGCAAGTTTGCGCTATATAAACTTTATAAAGAAAATAAATAAATAAATAAATAAATACACCTGAAAATAAATGACCACAAATACTAGCCTCAGAACACTTCTCTACTTCTTACCCCACAGTCCGCTCTAACAGATCCACCCCCCATTTTAAGATACAAAAAGCATGGCATTAGTGTTTTGCCTTTTGCCCAGCCCGAATTAAAGTGTTGCATCGATAGGGATGCTTAACATAAAAACAGTATAATACATTAGGAATATTCATGTTTCACATACAATTCCACCAGGTGAGGTCACATCATGATATTGAGTTCTAAATGTCCTGCTCCAATTTTGTGTCCAGAAATTGACTATCACAATATTGATAGCTTAAGATATGTGTAGCTTCAAGGTACATAGATGTGGATGTGAAGCTTCAAGGTATATAGATGTGGATGTAAGAATATAAAATCTATGCTTAGCTACATAAACATATCTTCACAGTTTAGTGGTAGTCAATATTCTGGACAAGAAATTATAGCAGGAAGATATTTTGTCATCTGATGTTGTAACAAACATTTCTCCAGGCAAGCTCATGAGTCAAAGACAAGTCCAGGCTAACGTTCAGTTTCAATCTCCAGATTAATTCAAAGCACATGTGATACGTGATCATGAGTGCAATACAATGGTGTCCAGTCGATATGATACTTGTAAGGAAACGTGTACCCAGTTATTAGTCAATGACTGCAAATGTGAATCCTTAACTCCACAGTAGTAATCCACTGTGTAATCTGACATGTAGACATCACAATTTTTTGGGAAAGAATTTGACTTACTTGATTGTTTGCCAGACTATGGTACCACCAGAAGATCCGGGTTGTCACAAAGTAGGCAGCGATGACATCCAGAGTGTAATGAGTGTGGGTGAACATGATGGATACCACCCCAGTTACAGATAAGAGCCAGCAGAACAAATGATAGAACCAGAATATGTCTGGAGAGTCTGCAAGACAATACAAATAAAAGATGACTGCTTTGAAAAGCAAGTTGACATCCTGTGCGTGTCGTTTCTCAGCAAATCAATGCAAACTATTAAGCTAGGAATTTCATTAGGGCATGAATGATTCAACATATCCTTAATTAACTGACTAAAAATGAGACAACTCCATTTGATAATAATTATAATAACCCTTCAAGCAGAGCCTCGCTGATAGCAGCTTTCCCTCCAATTATTGGTTCCTGTGTTTAGCCACGGTTCAGCCGTGATACTTTGCGATTTCTTTGCTGAACTATTAGTAGGAGGAAGTAACAATGCCAAATTAAACCAAATCCACTACAATAGAATTTGCAAAAACACTGATAACTCTCACTACAGGCTTTTATATGCATGGTTAGGGCTAACATTACTACGAGATAGTATTTCCCACTGGGAGTACTATATCAGCTTGGTCTGGAGTATCTTCATCTGCTTTCTTTAGGTTTGCTGTAAACTTTGATTGGAATTCTGCACAATAAAACATATATGCCAGTCAATCTCGAGTGTCGATTGTAGCAGTGACCAAACATCTCTATGTTTCTCTAAAGAAAGGCTATCATTTTCTTCCTTCAAAAAACCCAAGACCATTCTCCAACCCTTGATAATGAGGTAGGCCCCAAGATAAAGAGATTCGGGAAAAAGAATAACCTCCTGCTGAAAAGAATGGAAGACACAGTGACGACAATGGTGCTTCTTCTTTGTGACCAAGACTCACAGGCGACTAGTAGAGTAGGATTCTTGTTTGATGTAGCTTGGAAACGATGCACATTGGTGGAAAGAAATGTGAGCTACTGCTTGAGATATTTGGACATATTATGTGGGAAAAGTGGATTGGGCAATCCACTGCAATCAGAACAACATTACAACACTCGGTAGCCGCACAAAGTGAACTATAACTCGCCACTCTACCATGCGCTGTGTTATCAGAAAATATATGATTTGCGATGTCATAACTGTTATTGTAAATAATAAGATTTTAAATGGTATAACTGATATAAAAGAGTATAAGCAGTGCATGGAGAAGGAACAAGCTCTAGTTAATGTAGTGTGGCTACCGAGTTGAATACTTTTGTGGAGGTGCGCAAGTTATAATAATTTGAAGGAGTTGCATAAATTATAAATTAAAGGTATAAGTTTAGAAATTAACATTTTTGTGAACTTTGCCTTTTAATGGTAGCTAAAGAATAAATAAAGTTATATAAATGTAAATTAAAACGATAACCAAAGGATTTCTAATGTTTTTGTATTTTAAATTTGGTTTATATAGAAAGAGTAAATAAAGTTTTCCTAACTATAACAAAGATTTTATCTTTGTTTATTTCATTGAATTTCAATGTTTTTTTATTTTCATTTAAGATTTTTGAGTTTACTTTCATTAAGTGAATTGTGGTACAGCACAGTAGAGGAGAGTTTCGTAAAGTTTACTGTCGCAGAGTATAGTGTAGTAGAGTGGAATATAGTGGAGTAGAATGGACTGTGGTATAGTGCAGTATGCTATAGTGGATTGAGTATAGTGGCATGGTATAGAGTGTAATAGCGTAGAGTGGAAGGTCATAGGGTGGAATGGCATTCAGTAGAATAGTGTACAGTGGAGTGACAAAGAAAAGAGTGGCGTAGAGTGTAGCGGAGTAGAGTGTAACTGTGTACAGTGGAGTAGTATAGAGTGCAGTAGAGTAGAGTGGAGTGGTGTACAGTAGAGTGAGGTACAGTGTAGTGGCATACAGTACAATAGCGTAGAGTGGAGAGTCGTAGGGTGAAGTGGTGTAGACTTCAATAGGATATAGTGTAGTATGGTACAATGAAATGGTGTAGGGTGTATTGTTGTAGAGTGGAATAGCGTATAGTGGAGTGCAGTGTAATTGTGTATAGTCGAGCAGTGTAGAGGGGACTAGAGTGCAGTCGCTTCAACGGGAGTGGCATAGAGTGGAGTGGACTGGTGTGGCGTAGAGTGGAGAGGGATGAAATGGAGAGGCATAGAGTGAAGTCGGGTACAGTAGAGTTGTGTAGAGTGTAGTAGCATACAGTGGAGTGACATACAGCGTAATACTGTAAATTAGAGTTGCGTATAGTGGAGTGGCATAGAGTGGTGTGCCTGCCATACAGTGAATTTGCGTATAGTGGAACAGTGCAGAGTGGAATGGCATATAGTGTAGGAGTGTACAATGCAGTGGCATATAGTGGAGTATGTAGAGTGGACTGGTCTACAGTGAAGTAGCATAGGGTGGAGTGGAGTACAGTGGAATGTTTTAGAGTGGACTGCTGCAGAGTGGAGTGAGGCATATTGTAGTGACGTACATTGGAGTCGCGGAGAGTGAAGTGACTGAGAGTAGAGTGGCGTATACTGGAGTAGCATACAGTGGAACAGCGTACAATGGAGTGGGGTAGAGTGGAGTAGCATAGAGTGGAGAGGCATTGGGTGTAGCAGTGTAGAGTGGAGTGTCCTAGAGTGGAGTAGCTTAGGGTAGAGTGGCATAGAGTGAACAGTGTATTGTGTACAGTGCAATAGCTTAAACTAAAGTGTTGTAGAGTAAAGTGGGGTACAGTCTAGTGCATAAAGTGGAGTCTTGTATGGTTGAATAGTGTGTAGTACTGTAGAGTTGATTAGCATAGAGTAGAGTAGCGTAGAATGTAGTGCCGTAGAACGGAGTGAGGCACAAAGTGATAGTGTACAGTGGATTGTTGTAGAGTGGAGTGGCATATAATGGAGTGGCATACAGAAGAGTGGGGTAACGTGCAGTGGTATACAGAGGAATAGCACACAGTACAGTCTTGTGCAGTGGGGAAGCATAAATTGGAATAGCATAGAATGTAGTATCATAGAGCGGAGTTGCAGTGGAATGCCATATAGTTAAGTAGCTTAGAGTAGAAGGGTGTACATTGTATTGGTGTATACTGGAGTGTCATAAAATGGAGTGGTGTAAAGTGTAATACCGTATAGTGGACTGGAGTGCATGGAGTGGACTTGGGTAGAGTTCAGACCTATAAAAATCACAAAAATTTTACTAGACCTGCAGGTCTAGTAACTTGAATAATCTACTTAGCCTTACTGTATTGTACTTGACTCATAAACTAGTCTCATCATGTCATCCTAGGCAAGTATTTTATTTTGCAGAGCCATCTTTTTTATTCATTTTCACACATGAGAGCAACTTACAATATGTGAGATCAGCATTTATGCTCTACAAAGAGACCTATTTGGTTCGATTTAATAGACTAAACACTTGCTCCATAAATAATAGGAATCTATGCCACATTTAGGGTACACATGACGCTGGATTGCCTCTAAGTTCACTAATAGCATTACCATCAGGGCAGGTGCAGGAATGTTTCTCAGTTCCTCTTTAAAAACTGACTTTTAATAAACATATTCGTAAAGCATGAGATGTTAGTGCACTGTCATTTACAGACAGCACATTTTCCATAGAAATAGCCATAAACATTCCCACTGACATTCAGCTTTGATTATAAAACTATATAGTGTATACACAATAATCTGTGGAAATTGAGTTTCAGCAAACACATTTATCATTTGAACACCCCAAAGTAAAATGTTCAGATTTGTTTTCATTCTATTAAAATATTTTTTTTCATCACATAGCATTACAAAACAAGGGCTTTCATAATTACTAAAATGTTTTTTTAATGTTTGTACAGTTCACTTTTTAGCTATTATTTGTGTATTAGAATAAAACATGACCCTGTACAGACTTTCATTTCACACTTTTTTACAGCAGGCTTGTCAGACAGTTCTCTTTACAAAATCCATGAACTTTGCAGTCAGAGAAAGAAAAGTAATTGTAGATGTAAACTGACTTTTAACCTCTGTCTCAACACAGACAAATCTGTCAAGATAAAAACAAGATTGAAAGGCAACTTTAATTCTCCTTTTCTTTGTGAGTAAACAGAACACCTGTTTGTCAGCTTGCCAGAAGGGGCAAGTAGACCCTAAATGTAGCTCGCTCTGATAAAATCTAACTCTGACCTGTTTGTCAGCTCACCAGAAGGGGTGTATCAACCCTAAATATAGCTTGCCCTGATAAAATCTGACTTGCCGTAGGAAGTGGGCAAGTACCTTTATTGAGGCTTGACAGTGGAGTGGCGTACAGTGGATTAGTGTAGAGTGGAGTGGTGTATAGTATAATGGCATACAGTGGAGTGTGTAAATTGAAAGAGATGTAGCATCAAAGTGTGTTAACGGATGTAGATCTAATGAGGCAGCAAAATATATTATTTGTTGTAAATGCAAATTTTTGGTAGTATGTATGAAAAGTGTTACTGGTTCTAAAGTTCTAAGTTTTAAAATACTTAGGTATACATTGTGCCGCAGTATACCGCGATAAGTTTACGGTATATGTTCTACATGCGCATGATAAGGCAATATGTGATTGGCTAATGGCTGAGTTTCCCAAAGGTAAAAGGCAGCCACGTTGTTTTCAGCACCTTTTGTCTGCGATCCGCTTTTCGCTGCGTTCTAGATTATGATCTTAGAACTAGGTAAGTAGGTTTTATTGTTATTTACTACCTATTACCACTTTATTACAGCAATTTAGGGATAACTGTGACAAATTTTTAAGTAGCAGAGTAATTTGTAGGTATGACCACAGCACTCCGTAGTCTTTTTTCTGAAGATTTAATTTAGCTAAAAATGGAAATTACACTGTAGTACACTAATTGTAAAATATAGAGTACTATAGTGTATTTTGAATTTTTTGTTTACATTTTTCTTTGGTATCACAGTAATACTGAGGCAGTACCATTGTACTCTGTAAAAATATGTTTTAATATGCAGAAACTTATAAACATTTTTCCTTACCTAGTACCTCTTTAACAAAGTGGTTATAAGCAGGGGAAACATATCAAACCTAATACTTACCTACATACTAAGGGTAAAACACAGAACACAGGGAAAGTGTAATTAAAAACAATGTGGCTACCTTTAATTTTGGTAAAGTCAGCCATTAGCCAATCAAATAATAACTTATCATTGCTATGTACTGCTCTACATCCTTGAAATACCACAAAAGTTTGTGAAAAAACAGCGGCCCCAAATATTACTAACTAAAAATGCCTTATAACTTAAAAAATACTCACCATGCATACTTATGGTGCCCAAAACGCAAAATCCCCATGACTTCTTTAGACAAGGCTAAAGCGAAAACTACCGAATGGTATTATAAAAAATTCAGTAGGAAGCTACATTTTGGTCCACAGATTATGCATTTTGTGATTTGATGTAATCCATTCAGTGGTTTGTAAGAAATTTAGGGTCAATTATAATTGTATATTTTGGCAGTTGGGTCCGCAAGAGTCTTGAGAGACTCTTGAGCGAGTGTTTTGATTGACCCAAAGAGCTTTATTTCCCTTGGGCCATCTCCCTGGAGCCGAAATCGGCATGGGAAAGGGGACATGTGCCCTTTCCCCTAAACATGAAGCAGGGTCTTGAAGGATGGAGTACCCGGGGCAAAATCCAACTTAGGAAGAGGGGCTGTATTCCCCTATCCCCTTAAAAATCACAAAGGGGCCCCCCTTCCCTTTATTGAAAAGAGTGTCCCTGGGGAATTAGGTCTTCAGGACCTAAAATGGCTTGGGGAGGGCACCTCCCCTTTATGTAAATAACTCAGCCCTGAGGCTGATAACAGTTTGCGGAGGGGGGGCCACGTGCTTCCCTCCCCCTAAAAAATGCACTTTGCCCCAAGGGATGTTGTCTTCAGGGCAGAAATCGGCCTGGGTGAGCTGGTTGCCCCCTCTCCTTGAAAAATGCATCGGCTTCAGGGGATGGTGTCCCTTGGGCCGAAATCAGCCCAGGGAGGGTGCAATTGGCCCCTCTTGCCCCTTTATTCAAAAGATGCGGTCCCCAGGGCCTAGGAAAGCTTGGGGAGGGGGGCACATGGCCCGCCCCTTTAGTTAAATAAGTGTCCCCAGGGGATGGGGTCCCTGGTGCCAATAAGAGCTCAGAGAGGGGGGCCGCAAGGCCCCCCTTAAAAAAACAACATGGCCCTGAGAGATGAGGTTCCCAGGGCCTAAAGAGTCTCGGGAAGGATATATATACGCCGTGGGGGATGGGGACCCCCAGGGCTCAGGGAGGGATGCCGCACAGACACCTCCTCTTTAATTAATAAACAAACGGTCCTGGGGATGTGGTTGCTAGAGCCAGGCCCTATAGCCCACCCCCAGGCCATGTGCAAAATGGTGATGGCTCCATAGGGTGTTGACTGCAAGGCTTGGCTGCAGGCCAGGTCGTGCACAGAAGGGGTTGCATTTACGTATGGAAATGAAGTATTACTTTATGTTAAAAAACCTAGAAAATCAATGAAGTAAACAAAGGTTAAAGTAATGTAATAGTTAGGTGTAATCAAACGATCTATTAAAAAATAAACCATGGTAATTCACTGAAAAAAATAAAGGTTAAAATTATGTTATAGTTAGGTGAATGTGTTAATGACAACATTAACGTTTTCAAACATAGAAATTTACCAGTTATAGTTAGCAGCACAAAGTATAACATGCACTGATTATGACCTAACATATAACATCACTCATCCCTGATGACCTCAATCAATGATTGTGCTAGCTTGTTTATAGTTTACATCGTGGCAAGCAACTACCACATTACCATTATACCTCTTTTTGTACAGCCTAAGTCCAGCTAATGGATGTAATTGTTTACAAAACACGTGTGCTACTAATGCATTTTAGGCAGGGCCACTGGAATTGTGTAATTGTGTGGCCACAGCAGTTTTCACATAATTATAGATTTGCTGCATTTGCCACACAATCTATCATCTTTAACAAAAAACATTTTTTTCCTTTCTAGCTCAAACGGTTCAAAACATACTAAAAATGCAGCGATACGTGTTGCAGCGCACTGGAACATGCAAAGCTAAACCGGTCACCTTTCTGTTGCCCATTGCTATATTTCGTGTTAAACTGGTACTGAAGTGCAACCAATGCCCAGACAGTCTTACCAAATTTACAAATGATGGAATAATGGAGTAATACTATTACAAAATGTGCCACATTATGCCACACAATTTGGCCTTTCTTGCTGCATAATTTAATCAACCCCTGGCGCATAATTTGGCCCTCTCCTGTCACATAATTCCAATGGCCCTGATCGTAGATGTACTGAGGTATTGAAGATGTTATACATTTCCGCATTGAAAGTAACCCTTTGTGCAGGTGACAGTTGACAACTTGTGTCTGTTATATTCTACACAAGTCTTTAGGCTCTGTAGAAAAAGTTTGCAACAGGGCAAAGATTCTTCATGCAACATATGGTATTTGAACAAAATATAGAATTATAAATATCAAGCTACACAAAAAAAGAGATTTTAATATCGTGACACATAAATATCATGATGCAGAAATATCATTGACAAGAATATCGATTTTTTTAAAGAGTAATATTTGTTTTTAATATCGTTTTCAATAATATAGTTGTTAAATATAGTGTTTTATATTATATTGATGTATTTTAGTTTGTACATTAATTTTGTATGTTAAATATGGTTTGCATAATTACTGACAATATTTCTAAATATAGTTTGTAATTTGAAGTTATTTGTAATTTTTAATTTAATTGTTACTAGTAATGTATACTGTTGTAGCAGGTTGAGAGGTTTGTAGAAGTACAGGGTGGGCACTTATTTAAGTATAATTAATTATTAAGAATTTTGTTTAATTTAGTATTTATTATTTAATTGATAGTTAATTAAATTAACTGTGTAAATATATTTTTAAAGTTTTCTTTTAGGTGAGCGTTGTTGGATTTGCAGGCGTATAGGGTGGGAAGTTAATCAAGTAATAATTCATTAACAATTAAATATTATTAATTATTTAATGTATTATTATTATCTACATTGTTTAATACTTTTTTTAAATGACATACTAGGTGAAGGCTCTTTTGTTTGAAGGGGCATAGTTTGGGAAGTTATTTAAGTTCCAATTAATTAACAATTAAATATTCATTTATTAATAAATATTGAATGAATCATTAAATATGTTAATTGTGGTATATTTCTTTATTTCAGTTATATTGTAACCGTGGGCTGCTAAGTTTTTGGGAGTATTTTGTGGAAACTTAATATAATAATAAATTGTTTATTATTAATTATTTAATGTATTATTATTTATCTATATTGTTTAATACTTTTTTTAAATGACATATTAGGTGAAGGCTCTTTTGTTTGAAGGGGCATAGTTTGGGAAGTTATTTAGGTTCTAATTAATTAACAATTAATTATTCATGTATTAATAAATATTGAATTAATCATTAAATATGTTAATTGTGGTATACTTCTTTATTTTAGTTATATTTTAACCGTGAGCTGTTAAGTTTTTGGAAGTATTTTGTGGAAACTTAATATAATAATAAATTAATTAAAAAAATGATTATTCAAAATTAATTATCAAAAAGTTTATTAATCATGTAAATGGTTTAATTGTGTTTTTATTTATTTATATAATATTAAATTAGGAGTTGTATATTTCTAATCAACCAATAGGGTTATTAAAATATGTTATGTGTTTTCCCTAATGTTGCACAGACTGGAGTGGGGATGGTAAATGTAACACTTACGAAGTTTAACGCTTTCCTTACTATACACAGACTGGAGTTGGAATAGTAAATTGAACGCCTTTGAAGTCAAATGCTTTGCCTATTATTGCACAGACTGGGGGTGGATAGGTAATTTTACCCCTTTAAATTCCAACACTTTCCCTACTGTTGCACAGATTGGAGTGGGAATAGTGTATTTTTTTTCTTATTTAAATACTTTTTTTTTCATTGTTAAAATATGTATTAGTATTTTTTGTTTATTAGTTTCATTTTATATTATTTTTTCTTATATAGATTTGTTGAATTTATGTAAAATGTTTAATAATTTTGTTTAATGTTATACTTTTTATATTGAATTATTTTAGTCATTTTGTTTAGTTTGTGTTGTATGTACTTGTGTTTTAATGTTTTTTGGTTTATTTAAATATATAAATATTTTTTATATAATTATGCATTTAAAAAATGTAATATAAATTAAAATATATATTTTTATTCATAGTGTTACATCATATTTATGTATACATAAACAAATATATATATTTGTGTTTTCATATAAGTATATATTTATATATTTTTAATATTTAAAGTTATTTACATTACATTATTTTAATGCTATATGTTAAAATATGTTGGAATCACTATTTTATACTATATATATATATATACATATATATATATATATATATAAATATATATATATATAATGAAAATACTTATTTTTGTATTATTTTTAACGATATTTGTGTAACTGATATTTTGAATCTGATATTTTTGTACTTACCATTATAAATATTTTTGACACAATATTAGTGTAGCACAATATTTGTTTTTTCGATACTTATTCAGACATCCCAACATATTAAGGCCCTTATTACGATGTCAGCGGACGACCGGTGCGGAATAGGGACCGACTGACCTCCGGTCGGTGGTCCCGACCGCAGCATTACAATGCGACCACACATGGTGTGGCCGCATACTCGCATTTGTCTATGGGAGCTTGTACTGTGGTTGTAAACCAGCCATAGTACAAGTTCCCATTGGCAAATGGGAGGATCTGTTCATCCCTGCACTGCGTGGCAGGCACCACGGTGCAGGAGAAGAACAGGGGGGGCACCATATATGACCGGAGGCCACAGGGTGCAGGGGGCCCTGCTAGGGGCCCCCAATGTTGGTTTCCAACAGGCTTTCCACGTTGGAAAGCTCGAAATAAAAAGCCTGTTGAAACCAACATTGTAATCCCTACGGTCCATAGGGATTACGGGCAGGCCTCCTTGAGCGCAATGGGCTCCTTGAGCCTGTTGGAATCCAGCTGGAATGACCGTCCGGTTTCACTTTCGACCATCTGCATCATAATGTGGCGGTCGAAACTGAAACCCGTGATGGGACCCGGAAAGACTCCAACCTGCCGTCATAGGCTTTTCGGGTGTCATCGTAATGAGACCCATAGTATTTTAAGCACCCTTTAGTTATTAGACAGACTTGCATCAGCATGACTATTTCTAGGAAACATAGAAGACTGTGTGCCCCAGGTACTAACCTATGTACATGTGGCTGCCTAGCTGCAGAATATGGGTTTTCTGTAAAGTTTTCACCACAGTATAAATACTGCAGGTAGTATGATCTTTAGCACCTTCAGACCTTTGCTATTTTAAGTGAACAGTCTCTCTTTGGACAAGCTTTGCATAGAGTATGTATTGTTCTTCAAAGATAGGGGTTGGCTTTACATATTGTAATCAAATATTTCTTTACGTTAAAAAAACCCATAGAAATTCACAGACTATCTATCCTTTTCCATCCGCTTGCTTGTCTTTCCCTCTGCTGTAAAGTCATCCCATTGTCTAAGAATTCATGTGTGTAGATTTGACCAATTTCTCTTCACCAAAAGATAAGCTTGTATAGAAGAATCTGAATCACAGTCTTCTTGCATGAGTCCCCAGGGACAGTGGCAGAATTTTTTTGTTGAAAGATTTGCAAACCCTTATGAAATTTTACGAGCCATTCACTTGCCTTTTCAAATCTAAGGCTAGTTTTTCTTTCGCTTATTAGTAATAATCAGTATCAGTATCTATTGACATTTAAGGTTTTGTGAGACAGAATCCCACCACTTTCAACAGCCACCACTACAGTCAGTAAGATGCTGAACTAAACTTTGGACCATTAATTGCGTTACAGTAAATTACAAGTACATGAACACTTTTCACGTACCAAGAGCTTTACTGGCGTAAGGGGGTAACCTGGGGCCCCTGGACAAATGGCACATTATGACATTGACTGAAAAATCATGGTACCTACTTACATTGACTGACTTATAAGGTATGCCTAGGCACACAATGGCATTGACTGGAAAATCACTGGGAATACTTATGACATATCCCAAAGGATTCCACTGGGCAATATATACACAGCGATGTTAATTCTTCTTAGCACTGGGCAATGAACAAATCATGACCTTGCAAGCGCATCTTTTCCCAAGAACTGGAATGGCTGATCAGGATAAAGGCCCAAATGGCATATTTTCTCGAACCTTCTCCTCTACCAATTCCCCTAGTTTTGTGAACCACCTTTTGCAGCTTTAGTTTCAGAGGAGGAGTCGAGGGCCCCATTGTACTTAAAAGTTTCAATTCTATTATGCAGTGGTAGAGGGTTTAATTTATTGAGAAGTAGTACAACGCAATACACAGTTTCTATTTGCGAATATTGTTGCTGTAGCATTGACAATGTGTCCCTAATACCCGCATGGGCAGAAGTCATTCCCTTGCTACCTCCTTTATGAGGACGCATCTAACCATCTTCTTTGGGACATGTGTATCCCCTATTTTTGGAACTAAAACCATTGGGGCAATATTCAGGTTGAGACTGTAGTAATAGTTGACGGGGTATCTCGAAATGGATGCAGCTCCCTTTAAGACTACCTGTATTGCCATTATAATGTCTGCATCAATCTTCTATTGAACTCGAGTAATAGGGTCAACCTTGCAGGCCGTATACTGTATGTGAATCAATGGTAGGACCAGGTTAAGCTTTTATAAGATACCTGCCATTCTCCAGAGCTGCTTCATTTTAGCAACTTTGAATCACGGAATCCTTGTAAGAGTCAGGGATAAACCCTACATTGTAACCTTGCCAACAGAAGACACGATTAGATACTATACTTGGGAACTAATGGATCAGCCTCCTACCATAAGGGCTTTAATGCCAACTCTGTGCAGTAGAATCATCAGTCTAATCTGGGCATGCAGATGGGGGTCCATAGGCACACAGCGGTATTCATTTGCATATTATAAGAGGTTTCTGGCTACATGATGGCTGTGGCTTACATTTGAAGGGAGAAACTGTAGCATACAGTGCTGTTAATCACCTTATTATGGGGATATATATATATCTACATAGAGGCTTTGACTGGCAAACATGGAGGAGGTGTAGCTCCAAGAGTAATAGTGAAGACATGCATACGTTTGTTCATTAAAAATACAAGAATAAGGTTTGGGGAGAAAAGAAATTAATTAACAGATGATGAAAAGCTGGTACTTGGGAGCAAAATATGTTTATTTTAAGAAAAAAAAATTGTTTCGTCACAAACTGTTTGCTGATATGTGGAGACAATATTTTCATAAAGTGACAAACTGATATTTAGATGGGGCAAAATACGTGCATTTACTTACAAAGGCAAACTGGCTTGCTGCTGAGTTTTGTTTGCTGATATAGAGTTTTATGCCAAAGAAATAATGGGAGCAAAATAATTACAAGGTGATTGAGTTTAGTTATCTGTTTCACCACCCACTAAAGCAAGCAGTAAAATGTAGCACTCTATCTTAGCGACTGAGTGTATGTACTGACCACCTTGTACATGGCACTAGTGTGATACGGGATTTTAGATTTGATTATGCCTGTTTTAGCGCTGGCACCCACCTCTAGTCTAAACTAAGGCCTCATCTTGGATGGCATCATATGACAACCTTTTTGGTGGAGTGCATTTCTACGTTGCTTATTTAATGTGGTGGCATTGCATGACCTATCATATCACTATATGTAATTACTGTCTGAAGCCTGGGCCTGCATGACCTTTATGACAAGGTATGTTCTTTAAACTGAAACAGTCTGTCTAAGCTAATGCAGTGTGGAACCTGGGAAACTTTTTATTTGTATCCTTCCCTTCCAAGTATATTCCAGTCATGTAATAAGGCAAAACAATTACCTGGAAATGGTACAATGGGAAATTTAAGGGAGTGGAAGGCATAACTTAAAAATGTACATAGGAGAAGTTGCATAACCAGTTTATATCAAATGGCTATGAAACCTAAGGTTATAAGTGAATTTCGTTCTGTAAATATGCTTAAAATGCATCTTTTTCCCAAACCAGTTGTCTGATGGAATCCTCCCCATCACACAGTTTCTTTGGAGAGGGTGGGGGATCGACTAGTTACATGCCACCCCTATGAATGCTGACCAGCCACCACTGGTAATACAATGATAAACATATTGGGGCAGATTTACAAGCCCCTTGCACCTCTTTTACGCCACCGTTGCGTCTCTTTTGTGACACAGCGGCGGCGCAAAAGATGCGCCATGGTGCGGGGTATTTACAACGTGACGCATCTGAGAGATGCGTCAAGTTGTGAAGCCCTGCGCCACATGAAACCTGCGTCAGGTTTCATGTGGGCGTTTCCACGAAGGGGGTGGGGGGCGTTCCGTCGCAGGAACGCCCCTGGAAAGTGACTCAGTGAAATCTACAAGATTTCACTGAGTCACTTTGCTAACGCTGATGCGTCAAAACCCTGTGCCTGCTTGAAGCAGGCGTAAGGCTTGACGCACCTCGTTAACAGATAGGGCAAGTTGGAAAAGTCCTGGAGTTGCGTGCCACATGCAACACAACTTCAGCACTGTGCCAACTTCACTCCCTAGATGTGACACGCATCTGTTTATTCCTGCGAAATGGTGCGCCGCATTTACAATGCGGCACATCATGGGTGGCGCAAGGATAAACTTGCCTGCCGTATCTTTCCTGGCACATCTCTGCTGATTTGCAGAGATGCGTCAGGCAACATAAATCTGACCCATAGTTTGGGAACTGGTGCATTACCTGCTGTTTCTTTCTTTCAAATATTAACTACCAGTACAATTCAGAAAAAAACAATAGCATATTTAAGAAACTGAGCAATACTAAACTCATATATTTTTAAAATCCCTGCTAAATAATACTTACAGGTTTTGATGAAAAGATAGGTCAGAATCAGAGTAGCTGCCTGTCCGCTATACATGTAGTCACCACAGAACGCAGGTGATCTTCTCAAAAGGAATCCTCCATTAGACACCAACTTGAAAGTTTGCTTCAGCACAACATCCCAGCCTTCATTGACCTTTCACAAAGGGGACTTCAAAACAATTAATAGGCCAATAATGTTATAACATGTTAAATATAGTAACTTTAAAAAATGACTTTTTTAGTAGAGTTTATAAATAATCATTTTACCAAATGCAATACAGTGCATGTTGGGGGATATTTTTCCGATCAAAAAAAATAAAATATTGGTTTATAAAAGGCATTTCACTATTTCAGAAGAAACACCCTCGGTGGTAAATTACCCATCTGCCAGAATTATCAGTCACCGTGAAGGTAATCTCAGCAACAGTATTGTCACGGGTGAAAATTATTATCAGTGGTAATTAGTGACAGTGAAATAAATACCACTACACAACACATTATTTTCAATTTCAGCATTTAAGAGTGATTTTCTTACCATTGGCAGTATATTTTTGCCCCGAATACCATTGGCCAAAAATAAAGGTGTGAAAGAGTACTGACGTCTCTAACAATTTTGCCATTATCCCAGTGTGTAGACGCAGTACCCTGCTGGCACTCTGGTAATGGCAGCTGACTTTGGCTACAATACTATTTAAGACAAATTTGGAGATCATCTTATTTTCAGTGACAAATACTACAATGTTGCATGGTTTTCTTTATGTGATGGGACGAGTGGCATATCACCGGAGAACAGCAAGAGGTAAAACCTGAGGCAAAAAAGGAAGACACAGTACGACAAATATCTTCAGGTCACTGCATCAAAGCCATCCCAGGCCAACAAAGAACCGTTGGAGGGCTAGCTGCTGTTCCAGGTGAATATTTTGTATCAGTAGAGAAATCCTACTGAACATGCAAACATGAAGTCTAAAGCATCACTAAAATGAGTAACACTGTGAACCCGTTCTTTCATTCTCAACGGATAGGCTAGAAGGTATATGGAGTAGGGCCAATTTGCACTGACAGGGCAGTCTAGGGGCACTTGGGCACATACACCCTATGGTTAACACCATGTGGGTATATGTTGCACATTATATAGCGGATGCAGTCCAGTAACTTCCAGGAGCTCACAAACAAGTTCAGCATGCTTCCTTTTATGCTATAAAAAAAGATGTTTTTTTACACAGACATACAAGAGAACCCAAAGGTACATAGGGACATTGGATAAAAGCTGATTGAAAGGATCCACAGCCCCTACATAAAACACAATTAAAGTAAAATCAACGAATTTACTACTGCCACAAATGTCAAGATCTCAATTTTTTTAAATGTATCTATCAAAGGATAGTGGGACTGGGCCAAGGGAGAATCTGTAACTTATTTTTTACTTAGGCAATTATTTCCAAGCAGCATTTATACATAATATTCCATAAATGTCACATTACACAAAATCACAAAGTAGCACTATAACATTGCATATATAGTAGCTGAAAGATAATGCCAGAATTGTAGCAGGGCGCGGGGAGGTTGGACATGTGTATGGTTGTTTACAATATTATACTAACTTAAATGGACCTATAACAATTGTTATGTAGTTTTGCCTCCACTTTTTGATATTAAGTTTGCTTTGTTTCTTCTCTTCTCTTTCTTCCCTGCTTTCCTTTTTGGCTCTGTTCTTGTTAGAGCATTCTAATTGTAATTTCCTGGTGATGATCCTTACATTCTAAGAGGATCAAAACATTGTCAACCGCACATACTGACCCTGTACTGTATATGATAGGGCTGGTTTGTGATATTGGAACTTTGAACAATTACAGTTTAAATTTGCGGGTTCAAGATAGAATGCTAAGCGGAAAATGGAAAAATACCTCTCTAAAAGCATTTATAACAAAATGTGAAATACGTAATCCGATGTGAGATAATAAAACCAAACCTCAGAAGGACTGCTGTGAAATGACATACATCTACATTCAAAGCATGAATAGTTTGTGCCTCGAAGGAACTAATAGGTAAAACATTGTGACTAATGCTTGTGTCATGTAGTACATAGCTGCAACTCGCACCTCTTCTTCATGTAGGTTCATCTTCCTGTGTAGCCTGTCACAGCAGGCTCAAAGCATATGGGGTGGAGCTGCGACAAACTCTCCAGCTACCATTGTAATAAGTACGCTTTAAATTATTTGGCCTCAGTGCTGGAATAATGGGGAACCATATGATCCTAGATCTGGCAGCTATTATTGAGCCGGATCGGGGATCCATCTTGCCCCACTGAAATATAATTAATTTGTCACTGTGTAATTTACCAACACCATGGCACAACTCAGCAGCGCCTGCACGTTGTCTACGTTCTGTTCAGAGAAGCAGAGTGCAGGTGCAAAGGAGTGTCATATTTTAGATTGCAGCTGGTGCAAAAACAAAGTTCCATTATAAGGTGCCATGAGCTATCCTTTTGTGCGAGTATAATCCTGGCGGGGAGCTATCTATAATGTAACACCTAGATGCCAATATAATGCCGGAAAACAAAGGGACATAGCCTGTTATCACATCGTAGGTGGTTAAGAGAAGAGTGTTTTTTACTTTGTTTAAACCTCCTATGTAAGAGTTGGGCTTGCACTGTAAGAATGCCAGATGTATCCATGTGTAGAGTAATTACACAACTTAAATGGCACTTATCACTTTATTTTATTTAATTCTTTTATAGTGCTACTCTTTCCAATGGAGGGTGTTTGAGCGTTTCACCTTACACACACATCATGCAGTGAGAATAAATCATGCAAGTGAGTAAATCAATGTACAAGATGTTACATAAGACAATGAAGGTTTCAAGGTGTAGAAGTTACACATAATACCCGATTACGATGGAAGAGCATCCGACCGACATCGTAGCAGGATTGGGACCGACCAGCAAGTGGTCGGCTGTCCCACCCACCCAATTTGAAGCGACCGCTGTGTAGGCGGTCGGAATCATAGCTTTTGTCAGGGTTCAACAATGTGTTTGTAGGAACGTCATGGACATGAAGAAAGACCCGCAACGTACCTGAATCAACGAATTGCACCCAACAAGGTCAAAGTGGCAATGGTAACCCGGGGAAGAAGGGAAACAAAACAATGAGAGAGATAAGGGGTCCCACGTCAAACCCCTGCCTGCAACAGAACCAGCCAAGACAAGGCACAAAAGTTGTAGACAAGAGAGAAGAACAGAGAACTGGTAAGTATGTGGAAGGGTTTCATTTCTATCCCTTATTCCCTCTAAATGTGCTACTCCATACCTTAGAATTTCCCTTCTTCTAAGTCATTCAAGTAGCTGAGGTTGTCAGGCATGTGTCTGGGTCTGAACGGAAAAATAGGGAACTACTTAGTTATAGGGTAACTTAAATAAAAGGAGTGAAATGGTAGAGAAAGTCCTATGCTAATGTACCCACCTATAAAACGGCTTTTGTTTGCGTAATGTAATTCCCAAAGTAAATGTTTCCTAATGGCCAAACAAAAGGTGTCACCTTATATTCAGGTATAAATAACGAATGTCCTTTTTAGGTCTCGCCTACGCAGCGCGCATGCGCTGCTTAGGAGGGGACCTCTTGTAATCGATCAGCTTTTCTCCCCAAAAACCTGCACACTTTGCATTACTTTCTATTGCAAGATGTGCACGTTTGGCGATTCCCTTGCGGAAGCGAGCGGCGTAATCTGTTAGCAATTATCGAGCTCGCTCCCGCAAGGTAAATGCTGCTGCGTCCCTGCTCTCTACCGTACTCCCCCTCCCCCCCACTTGTTTTTATAGATCAGGATAATCGTAATGGCACCCTCGTGTCTTCTGCTTAATATGCGAGGCTCGCAATGGCACCTGCGCATTTTTCTTTTTTAAATGAACGGCTCGCCAACTTGCACCGCTCATTAAACATGTTAATTTCCCCCCCCCCCAATAAAATACATATATATTTTTTTTCTTTGCAGCACAGCACGCTTTTAGAATAGCGTCCGCGTGCCTTAATTTTAACCAATGTAAGCACCCTTGCTTTTTCTATTGTTCTAGTGCTTGTTTTGAAATGTGTGTTTTTTTTTCACAACAAGGGACAACCGTAATGGCGCCCATGAGTTTTCTGCTTAAAATGCGAGGCTCGCAATGGCGCCTGTGCGTCTTCTTTTGAAAGTGCATGGCTCGCTAACTTATATTTAGCTTTGCAGCGCGGCACGCTTTTAGAACAGCGTCTGCGTGCCTTCATTTTGTCCGGCATAAGTAAGGGGTTCCACCGGTCCCTCACCACAGTTTGAAGAGGAGTCCTTAAAACATAAATGAGGACTGCGATCTCCTCCAGGGCATTCACCGCTCCCTCACAACCCGCCTCCGCGCCGAATCCAAAACAACAATGCGGTGCGAGGCACAGGATGGAGCCCACATGCATGCAGCTTCCAACAAGCCCTCCCCCTCAAATGCTAATCACTTGTTGTTGGAGGCGTGTGGGGACAAAGGAGCGCCTTCGAAAGGGATGCCAATCACACGTTGACTTAATATTATTTACTAATGTATAGATGTCACTTAATCTCTTCCGGTTGAACTGTAGGCTCTTCCCCAACCAGCAGATCTTTATGCCCCGGGGCACCAGTAGGGATGACTGCTCTGTTTAAATTATGTGGTGTTCGAGCCCTAGATGTGGCAACGCCAGAGCTTCCCGCTCTCCACCACCACTCCCACCTGAATACTTGCCTAAAGTCCCTCGTTCATGTAGCGTTCACTTTTATGGAGTTAGGTGGTAGTCTAGCTTCCTATGCATTACAGCTTACGCCTAATAGATTCTCTCAAAATGTTTATGTTTTTAAATAAATAATAGTGGGTTTGAAAGAGTTAGGGGCATGTCCTTCAGTGAGCTGTGCAATTAGTGCATTGATGGGTTATTTCATTGTGACGTTTTACCCGTTTTTAAAATGTTTTTCATTTCATGCTGGTTGAAAAGGTGGACAGGGGCAATAGATAATTAGAAATGTCTGTTTGTGAATTCACAAATAATGTTCTTCAACATCACTTTTAGGGGCGGGGGGTGATTCTATGACAGGACCGGAGGCTCAGATTATGCTTTTCTTCCTTCGCTATTTATTATTCATACAAAACACAGCAGCCTTAGAAAAGCTTTCAACAAATGCTTATATCCAAAAAACAAGGAAGCATTCAGATTAAACCATTGTATGTCATTAGACAAAAGCCACAACTCCCATAAGTCCGCTAGGTCAGTCCATAACGTAGTCCTTCCATCATGTCCATTAAGGCTAGATAATCAGTCCCTCTTCACTCTTCCTCCTCTTTCTACGCTGCTCAACGCAGCCAGTTAAGTGCCTTATTTGTTCTCCTGACACTTGTACTGATATTGTGTATTTTCGCCGTCTGTTTTGGGGACGGGGGCTCTGTTCTCACTGCTGGTTTCCTTCTGCAGAGCCCTTCGGTCGCGGGAGCGTTTTCGCTCCTCACGCAACTTTGCCCAGTGCTGAGTGCGGTGCATAAACACCCAGTAAAGGGCGCTCGCTGCGCTGAGGAGATAGTTGAGCCAGAGCCTTGCCCTTACCGCCCCATTGAACGCCGTCCCCGGGTTTGTATTGAGCCCCAAAAACTTTATTTTTGAATGCCCCTCGGGGTCTGTAGTGCGGTTTTAACCGCGTTAATCGCCTGAAGGCAAGATTGGCACCTTTAGCTTGTGTGTGGTGAAACGCGTGGTGGGGCGGCAAGACCCGGTCCTTAGACGGAGAGTCAGCACGTTTTGGGAGTTGGTGCAGCCCTAATAGCCAGGTGGTTGGCCCAAAAACGAATTGCAGTCCTTGTGGTCATGCTCGTGGCGCCCCTCGGGCTCAGCCGCGGAGTTACCCAGGGACAGTTCAGGCATGCTGGATCCGGATGAGATTATGCATCCACGATCTGCGGCCTGGGCGCCGGGTGACACAGTGGCAAAGTGTGTGGCGAGTCGCCTGCGTAAACCGTTGGAGAAGGAGGCTAGGGGGTGCCTGCGAGGGGAGTGCCCGAGGCCCACGCTGGAAGGTAAGGTGGCCTTGACACCAGAATTGGATGCGAAACTGGCCACCTTCCTGGCGAAATTCATGAAAGACCCGCGCAAAGGCATTGACCGCTCCTGGCGGTCATGTCAGGACAAACTGCTGGACGCGGTTGGGCCTGCCACAAAGATCCTCGACATGGCTGAAGAGGCGAAGGCCACGGGCGCTACCATCTCGGCCGAGGTCTTGTCAAACTGGGCGCAGAGGGTAATCATTTTCTTAGGTAACGCCAATTGCGCCCTATCGACGGAGCGCAGGAGATCGCTGTTAATCAAGCTGGATCCGAAATTGGGGGACTTGGCTTCCTCGGAAGTGGGCGCTGTGGCCCAAGGAGGTCTCTTTGGTGAGCCGTTCATTAAGGAGTTAGGTAAATTTGTGTCCACTTTTACATCCTTGGACAAAGCCCAATCCAGCATCAAACGAGTTTTTCAGCAGCGTTTCTCCCAAGTGCCGGTCGTGGTAGGGGCCGCTCGACCGGCCGTGGCGGACAGAATGCCGGTAATAGAGGGCAAGGCTCTGGGCGAGGCCAATATCAAACCTCAGCCAATTTCAGCAATTTTTACCCCACGAGAGGACACCGCTTCGGCGGTCGGGGTTACCGGAAGAATTCAGGACCCAACAATCCAAACGGTGAGTGTCATTCCTGCGGATCAAGTGCTCATTGGAGGTCGTCCAGCGGCCTTTTACGAGGAATGGGCGTCTCTTACTGCAGACGCATGGGTCTTACAAACAGTACGCGGGTTCCACATAGAGTTTTACGATAAACCCATCCAGGCGGGATCCCCACGTCCTACAGCTTTTTCCGATTCCTACGCGCAGTTGACGAGGAGGTCTCAGAGTTGCTTCGCAAAGGGGCCATTCGTCAATCAACGTGCCACCCCTCTGGTTTCCTCAGCAATATTTTCCTGGCGGACAAGACAGATGGGGGCAAACGACCGGTAATCAACCTCAAAGAGTTCAACGGGTGGTTGGTTTACTGGCATTTAAAGATGAAAGGGATTCACCTCCTGCGGGACATGCTCCTTCCTTGAGACTGGATGGTGCAGCTGGACCTCAAGGATGCGTACCTGGTGGTCCCTATACATCCTCCTCACCGCCGTTTCCTACAGTTTTGCTGGAAAGACCGAGTGTTCGAATTCACCGCCCTTCCATTCGGGCTTTCCTCAGCCCCATGGTGCTTCACGAAGGTGTTGCATCCGGTGGTGGAATACCTGCGGGGACAAGGTATTCGGATGATTGTCTACTTGGACGACATCCTTCTGATGGCCCAGTGCCCCGTGACATTGAGCTCTCAACTCCAACTGGCGGTCTCTCTTTTCCAAAAGCTGGGTTTCGTCATCAACAGTTCCAAGTCGGTCTTGGTACTGTGTCAGAAGGTTACCTTTCTGGGGTTTGTCATAGATTCCGTTGAGGCTTCACTCAGTCTGACCTCGCAGAAGATGGCCAAGATCTGGCATATTTTGCGGCAGACGATTACGAAGGACCGGACTTCTTTGAGACAGGTGGCCAGGGTGGTGGGACTTCTGTCATCCTCCATTCAAGCAATCTTCCCGGGGCCGTTGCATTACAGAGCGCTCCAGCCGCTCAAGGCCCAGCATCTCCGGAGGGGCATGTCCTACGATCAGATGGTACCCCTCTCAGCAGAAGTAAAGGAGGAAATGTCGTGGTGGCTATCACACAAGGAAGCATGGAATGGTTGGGCGATCTTCGGGTTGGTCCCAGACCTGGTAATAGAATCCGACGCCAGCAGGTCGGGTTGGGGTGCCCGATGCGGAGACTTCTCCACAGGCGGCGCTTGCTTGTCCGACGAACAGAAGTTGCACATCAACTGTTTGGAGCTTCTGGCAGGGTCTTTCGTAGTACGCTGCTGGACCAGAAATTCAGCAAAGTCCTGTGTGCTATTAAAAATGGACAATGTCTCAGCGGTTCGATACGTCAACCATGTGGGAGGTCCACGGTCTCGAGCTCTGGCGAATTTAGCAAAGGAGTTCTGGGATTACTGCCTAGCGCATCACATATCCGTGACGGTGCAATACTTACCAGGTCAAGCCAATCAGGTGGCGCGAGATTCCAGTCAGGGGATGTTCGACGTTCAGGTTTTCCAGTGGCTGAACGATCGGTGGGGTCCTTTCTCAGTGGACCTGTTTGCGTCTCGGCTGGATCATCAGCTTCCGCGGTTTTTCAGTTGGAGGCCGGACCCTCTGGCGGAAGCCACAGACGCATTTCTACAGGACTGGAGTCAGGAGAGACCCTTTGCGATTCCCCCCTCCTCGATGGTGGTGCGGACGGCGGCCAAGGTCCGCCGTCGGGAGGTGGAGATGGTGCTGGTAACACCACTCTGGAGGTCCCAAGTCTGGTTTCCAGTTCTTCTGGAACTTTCCTGGGATTCTCCAATCCTACTCCCCTGGTTTCCTTACCTCCTGCTCAATCCGGATCGGGAGCTGCATCCTCTCATCGTTCAGGGTTCTCTCCACCTCATGGCATGGAGGCTTTCCGGCAACGCTGGTCGCACCCAGGCCTTTTGGGGTCAGCTGAGGGCCTGTTGTCCAAAGCCTGGGCAAACAGTACGGCGAAGCGCTACAAATCCCCTTGGACTAGCTGGATGCGTTGGTGTTTTCGACGGGACTTGGATCCCCTGGTCGCAGGAATCGTTCCCATCTTGAATTTTTTGGCCGAGTTGGCAACCAGGGGCCTCGCATACAGAACGATTAACGCTATGCGTTCAGCAATTTCAGCGGGCCATCACCCGGTGGAAGGTGCACCGGTAGGAGAGCATCCTTTTGTTTGTAGGCTCTTGCGAGGCATTTGCCTTTCGTTGCCTCTGGTACCGCGGTATTCGGTCCTTTGGGACGTCAATGTGGTTTTGAACCTCTTCTTGTCTTGGCAACCTAACGCGTAGTTATCTCTGAAAGAACTTTCAGCCAAATTGTTTATGCTTTTGTGTTTGGTGTCTTGCCGGAGAGTGTCAGATGTCCGTGCCTTGTACGTTTCGGCAAGGACTTTTTCCCCTCAAGGGGTTTTACTTTTACGGTGGGGCGTGGCACCAAATCCGTGTCAAGAACTATCTTGTACCCGGCTTTTGTGGACGTTCCTAAGTTGTGTGTTGTTCAATGCCTGAAGGCTTACGAGGAAATGACTCTGGATATTCGTCCTCTGGGCGAACAGCAACTGCTAATTGCCTTGCGAAAACCACACAAAGCAGTCTCTTCCCCCACCATTGCCAGGTGGGTGCGATGGGTCATGCAAGAAGCAGGCATTGACACTAAGCGTTTTGGAGCTCACTCTGCCAGGGGGGCCATGGCCTCTAAACCTTTCTCTGTAGGAGCTCGTTTGAAGGATCTAATGCGGGCAGCGGATTGGTCCTCAGATTCCACGTTTAAGAGGTTTTATTTTAAACCAGTAGTGGATCTAGCTCAGTTAGTGGTGAGTAAGCTTTAAACTAGCATAATCTGAGCCTCCGGTCCTGCCATAGAATTGAAATTTGCCTAGCTAACGTAACGGTAAGTTTCAATTCTATTAAGGACACGGAGGCGTGCATTATCCCGCCCGGGAGTTTGTCGACTAAGAACCCACCCATATGGCAGTAACTAACTAGGTTTACAATTTGTCTATGTAACCATGCTGGTTTTTTTATGCTGTTCCTCTGTATTGCATAGTTGTAAGTGTGGTTATTTTACAACGCTTACGCTGTTGTTTTTCTGCTGGGAAATGACGGTTCCAAACAAGACCAATGAGAAGGGAGCGTAATCTGCGTGAACAAAGAGGAGGAAGAGTGAAGAGGGACTGAATATCTATCCTTAAAGGACATGATGGAAGGACTACGTTATGGACTGAACTAGCGGACTCATGGGAGTTGTGGTTTTTGTCTAATGACAATGGTTTAATCTGAATGCTTCTTTGTTTTTTGGATATTAGCATTTGTTGGAAGCTTTTCTAAGGGTGCTGTGCTTTGTATGAATAATAAATAGCTAAGGAAGAAAAGCATAATCCTCGCCTCCGTGTCCTTAATAGAATTGAAACTTACCGTTACGTTAGCTAGGCAAATTTCGATTCACAGCTATACACAGCCATGCAGGTAACTTCCGGCCGCAGTTAAAACAGTCCATAAGCTGTACTTTAGCCACACCCTTCAGTTAGTTGGGCATGTAGTGCTTTGAATTGGCAGAAGCAAGGTTGTAACACTTTCTAAATTGTAGGGCACCTATGTCATGAGTGTGCCAATAATGAGGGACGTGCAAATCAGTGACTTCCCCCTGAACCGCAGATCGTGTTCTCTTAATTCAAGCCTTTACTGTAGTAAAACGTCAGCAGAGCTCATGCAATGCCCCTCTATACCCGCCTTCCTTGGGCAAAGCACCCATCCAGTCCTCATAATTCGCCTCTGTCCCAACCTACAGTCTGCACTGCCATCAAAGAACTCAAAAGATTAACAGAGCTCAAGCAATGCACATCTATGCTCGCTTTCCTCGTGCAAGTGCCAAGGAGTCCTTCTAATACAGCTCTGTCCTGACCTGCAGTATTCACAAATTTTCCATTCCTGAGTCACCCACAGATATACTGAGACATTTGTAGTACTCTGACAATCCAGTTTCTCCCCTGTGCACAACTATAACCTCTCTCAGTGCACCTCTACTCAACATGCATTTGCAATGCAATCAGTCATGCATTTGAAGTGATGCTGGTAGGGAAAAACTCCTCCCTCTGGAATGAGCACTGGTGGCCGGCCTCGCTGGGTACCATGCCTACACTAAAACCAGTGGTTAAGAACTTGGGAGTGTGGATGGATGCGCCTCTCAATTTTCAGACCCACACGAAGAAGGTGGCTGCGACCTGCGTGGGCCTGTTGAGCGGTCTCCACCCCATCCTGAAGTTCTTCAATGTGCCAGTTCGGCAGCTTATTGTCCAGGTCACGATTTTATCGCGCCTGGACTATGCGAGCGTGCTGCTCCTGGGCGCGAACAAAGCCGAGATCCTACGACTCCAACGAGTCCAAAACTCGGCAGCTAGAGCACTGGTCGGACTTCCCCGTAGATGCTCTGCCAGAGCCACAATCAGAGGCTTACACTGGCTTCCGATTGGCGCACGGATCCAGTTTAAAGCACTCTGTATGGCGTTTAAAATCTTGAAATGTAAAAGTCCTGAGTTGTTGCGGCCTCTTCTAACCTCGTACATTCCCCAACATAGCTTGCGCTCATTGGGACAACATCTGGTAATCATACCTAGGATTAAACTGTGCCGTGCCGGGGGCCGTTCATTTCGGCTCCTGGCAGCTAAGTTGTGGAACTCCTTGCCAGTCTCTATTCGTGGCATAGAGGATACATTAACATTCCGGAAAGCCATTAAGACCTTCCTCTTTCCATTGTTTTAGGGATTGTGATTTCTTTGGCCAGCTTCTGTTTAATCTGTACAATTAGTCTAACAGCGCCGGGACGCCTCTTCGCTGAGGCAGCTGTGCGCTTAACAAAATTCTAACATAACATAACATAACATTTGCAAGAGTTTGAGCTATTGGCATTGTAAATAACAATGCTTTTTATTGACAAATCTTGGAACATTCAAATGGGGAACATGGCGTCTGCATGCTAAGCAACCGCTTGCTCCCGGAGCTCCCACTCCCACCGCCGGTCCCATTTACCTTCCTAATACCTACCTAAAAAACTTCCCAGACCTATGCCTTACCATTTTCTTGGTCTTTTCTTCTCTGACTTCCCCACGTAGCCGCTGCAGATTTTGAAATCAACACCGTTGCAGGCGTTTAGCCGGGGATGTGCCACGGCGAGGCAGGTGGACACCTCTCTTTATTTATTTATTTATTTATGGGTTTATACCGCACTGGAAACAACTCCCGGAGGAGTATCTCTGCGCCATACGCCATGTCTGATGGGTCAGGACAAGAGGACAATCGAATGGGAGGCTGCTAACACTGGAACAAGAAAGTTTTCAGCTTTTTTCTGAAAGTTAGATGGTCGGAGCACTGCCTAAGTGCGAAGGGGAGATTGTTCCAGAGTGCTGGACTAACAGAGGACAAGGCTTTACCACCTTGTCTGGACTTCTTCACAGTAGGTACCTGAAGCAGAAGCTGATTAGAGGATCTGAGGTTGCGGGCAGGGTTATAAGGAATTAATTTTTCAGCCAAATAGGAAGGTCCTGAATCATGCAGCCCTTTATGGACGACACAACAGATCTTAAACTTTACCCTTTGGCGGATGGAAAGCCAGTGTAATTTTGCTAATAAGGGTTTTGAAGGAGATCTCGGGGGGGGGGGCATTTAGGACCAGTCTCGCCGCAGTGTTCTGTACCACTTGAAGCCTACCAAGTATACCCTCGTTGGCCGATGCCAACAGCCTGTTACAGTCCCTTGCTCATTGCACCATCAGGATTCAAGCAAGCCGGGCCGAAGACGGCTGTAATGCCAGAAACCGGTCCCCGGAAGCTTGTTTCCTTCCTAGTGTAAGAATTGGCTTTTGTAGTTTGGTTTGCCCTGTTCCCATCATGCACTGGGACAGGAACAGACTAGTTTGCATACAGCCAGGTTCTGAAACTGGGATGGTGCAGTGAGCTAAAAAACGGTGTTGGATCTAGCCCTGATCTCTTGACTGGGTTTGAGTATTCTGCTTAATTCAGAGACTCTGTCCCTCACCACCCCTTGTTGTAAATATTTTTGTCCACCCTAAGCGTGGAAGGGTATACTCAGACATGAGTCCCTTGCTCATTGCACCATCAGGATTCAAGCAAGCCGGGCCGAAGACGGCTGTAATGCCAGAAACCGGTCCCCGGAAGCTTGTTTCCTTCCCAGTGTAAGAATTGGCTTTTGTAGTTTGGTTTGCCCTGTTCCCATCATGCACTGGGACAGGAACAGACTAATTTGCATACAGCCAGGTTCTGAAACTGGGATGGTGCAGTGAGCTAAAAAACGGTGTTGGATCTAGCCCTGATCTCTTGACTGGGTGAGAGTATTCTGCTTAATTCAGAGACTCTGTCCCTCACCACCCCTTGTTGTAAATATTTTTGTCCACCCTAAGCGTGGAAGGGTATACTCAGACATGAGTCCCTTGCTCATTGCACCATCAGGATTCAAGCAAGCCGGGCCGAAGACGGCTGTAATGCCAGAAACCGGTCCCCGGAAGCTTGTTTCCTTCCCAGTGTAAGAATTGGCTTTTGTAGTTTGGTTTGCCCTGTTCCCATCATGCACTGGGACAGGAACAGACTAATTTGCATACAGCCAGGTTCTGAAACTGGGATGGTGCAGTGAGCTAAAAAACGGTGTTGGATCTAGCCCTGATCTCTTGACTCGGTGAGAGTATTCTGCTTAATTCAGAGACTCTGTCCCTCACCACCCCTTGTTGTAAATATTTTTGTCCACCCTAAGCGTGGAAGGGTATACTCAGACATGAGTCCCTTGCTCATTGCACCATCAGGATTCAAGCAAGCCGGGCCGAAGACGGCTGTAATGCCAGAAACCGGTCCCCGGAAGCTTGTTTCCTTCCCAGTGTAAGAATTGGCTTTTGTAGTTTGGTTTGCCCTGTTCCCATCATGCACTGGGACAGGAACAGACTAATTTGCATACAGCCAGGTTCTGAAACTGGGATGGTGCAGTGAGCTAAAAAACGGTGTTGGATCTAGCCCTGATCTCTTGACTGGGTGAGAGTATTCTGCTTAATTCAGAGACTCTGTCCCTCACCACCCCTTGTTGTAAATATTTTTGTCCACCCTAAGCGTGGAAGGGTATACTCAGACATGAGTCCCTTGCTCATTGCACCATCAGGATTCAAGCAAGCCGGGCCGAAGACGGCTGTAATGCCAGAAACCGGTCCCCGGAAGCTTGTTTCCTTCCCAGTGTAAGAATTGGCTTTTGTAGTTTGGTTTGCCCTGTTCCCATCATGCACTGGGACAGGAACAGACTAATTTGCATACAGCCAGGTTCTGAAACTGGGATGGTGCAGTGAGCTAAAAAACGGTGTTGGATCTAGCCCTGATCTCTTGACTGGGTGAGAGTATTCTGCTTAATTCAGAGACTCTGTCCCTCACCACCCCTTGTTGTAAATATTTTTGTCCACCCTAAGCGTGGAAGGGTATACTCAGACATGAGTCCCTTGCTCATTGCACCATCAGGATTCAAGCAAGCCGGGCCGAAGACGGCTGTAATGCCAGAAACCGGTCCCCGGAAGCTTGTTTCCTTCCCAGTGTAAGAATTGGCTTTTGTAGTTTGGTTTGCCCTGTTCCCATCATGCACTGGGACAGGAACAGACTAATTTGCATACAGCCAGGTTCTGAAACTGGGATGGTGCAGTGAGCTAAAAAACGGTGTTGGATCTAGCCCTGATCTCTTGACTGGGTGAGAGTATTCTGCTTAATTCAGAGACTCTGTCCCTCACCACCCCTTGTTTTAAATATTTTTGGCCACCCTAAGCGTGGAAGGGTATACTCAGACATGAGTCCCTTGCTCATTGCACCATCAGGATTCAAGCAAGCCGGGCCGAAGACGGCTGTAATGCCAGAAACCGGTCCCCGGAAGCTTTTTTCCTTCCCAGTGTAAGAATTGGCTTTTGTAGTTTGGTTTGCCCTGTTCCCATCATGCACTGGGACAGGAACAGACTAATTTGCATACAGCCAGGTTCTGAAACTGGGATGGTGCAGTGAGCTAAAAAACGGTGTTGGATCTAGCCCTGATCTCTTGACTGGGTGAGAGTATTCTGCTTAATTCAGAGACTCTGTCCCTCACCACCCCTTGTTGTAAATATTTTTGTCCACCCTAAGCGTGGAAGGGTATACTCAGACATGAGTCCCTTGCTCATTGCACCATCAAGATTCAAGCAAGCCGGGCTGAAGACGGCTGTAATGCCAGAAACCGGTCCCCGGAAGCTTGTTTCCTTCCCAGTGTAAGAATTGGCTTTTGTAGTTTGGTTTGCCCTGTTCCCATCATGCACTGGGACAGGAACAGACTAATTTGCATACAGCCAGGTTCTGAAACTGGGATGGTGCAGTGAGCTAAAAAACGGTGTTGGATCTAGCCCTGATCTCTTGACTGGGTGAGAGTATTCTGCTTAATTCAGAGACTCTGTCCCTCACCACCCCTTGTTGTAAATATTTTTGTCCACCCTAAGCGTGGAAGGGTATACTCAGACATGAGTCCCTTGCTCATTGCACCATCAGGATTCAAGCAAGCCGGGCCGAAGACGGCTGTAATGCCAGAAACCGGTCCCCGGAAGCTTGTTTCCTTCCCAGTGTAAGAATTGGCTTTTGTAGTTTGATTTGCCCTGTTCCCATCAAGCACTGGGACAGGAACAAACTAATTTGCATACAGCCAGGTTCTGAAACTGGGATGGTGCAGTGAGCTAAAAAACGGTGTTGGATCTAGCCCTGATCTCTTGACTGGGTGAGAGTATTCTGCTTAATTCAGAGACTCTGTCCCTCACCACCCCTTGTTGTAAATATTTTTGTCCACCCTAAGCGTGGAAGGGTATACTCAGACATGAGTCCCTTGCTCATTGCACCATCAGGATTCAAGCAAGCCGGGCCGAAGACGGCTGTAATGCCAGAAACCGGTCCCCGGAAGCTTGTTTCCTTCCCAGTGTAAGAATTGGCTTTTGTAGTTTGGTTTGCCCTGTTCCCATCATGCACTGGGACAGGAACAGACTAATTTGCATACAGCCAGGTTCTGAAACTGGGATGGTGCAGTGAGCTAAAAAACGGTGTTGGATCTAGCCCTGATCTCTTGACTGGGTGAGAGTATTCTGCTTAATTCAGAGACTCTGTCCCTCACCTCCCCTTGTTGTAAATATTTTTGTCCACCCTAAGCGTGGAAGGGTATACTCAGACATGAGTCCCTTGCTCATTGCACCATCAGGATTCAAGCAAGCCGGGCCGAAGACGGCTGTAATGCCAGAAACCGGTCCCCGGAAGCTTGTTTCCTTCCCAGTGTAAGAATTGGCTTTTGTAGTTTGGTTTGCCCTGTTCCCATCATGCACTGGGACAGGAACAGACTAATTTGCATACAGCCAGGTTCTGAAACTGGGATGGTGCAGTGAGCTAAAAAACGGTGTTGGATCTAGCCCTGATCTCTTGACTGGGTGAGAGTATTCTGCTTAATTCAGAGACTCTGTCCCTCACCACCCCTTGTTGTAAATATTTTTGTCCACCCTAAGCGTGGAAGGGTATACTCAGACATGAGTCCCTTGCTCATTGCACCATCAGGATTCAAGCAAGCCGGGCCGAAGACGGCTGTAATGCCAGAAACCGGTCCCCGGAAGCTTGTTTCCTTCCCAGTGTAAGAATTGGCTTTTGTAGTTTGGTTTGCCCTGTTCCCATCATGCACTGGGACAGGAACAGACTAATTTGCATACAGCCAGGTTCTGAAACTGGGATGGTGCAGTGAGCTAAAAAACGGTGTTGGGTCTAGCCCTGATCTCTTGACTGGGTGAGAGTATTCTGCTTAATTCAGAGACTCTGTCCCTCACCACCCCTTGTTGTAAATATTTTTGTCCACCCTAAGCGTGGAAGGGTATACTCAGACATGAGTCCCTTGCTCATTGCACCATCAGGATTCAAGCAAGCCGGGCCGAAGACGGCTGTAATGCCAGAAACCGGTCCCCGGAAGCTTGTTTCCTTCCCAGTGTAAGAATTGGCTTTTGTAGTTTGGTTTGCCCTGTTCCCATCATGCACTGGGACAGGAACAGACTAATTTGCATACAGCCAGGTTCTGAAACTGGGATGGTGCAGTGAGCTAAAAAACGGTGTTGGATCTAGCCCTGATCTCTTGACTGGGTGAGAGTATTCTGCTTAATTCAGAGACTCTGTCCCTCACCACCCCTTGTTGTAAATATGTTACAGTAATACAGGCGGCTAAGCACCAAGGCCTGCAACATTGTTTTTCTAGTGGTATCAGGGAGAAGAGGAAATACTTTACGAAGGATCCCTATAACATGAAAACCGGCTCCCACTATGTTACTCCCATGTTCCTTTAGAGACAAATCCTGGTCCAATCGCACCCCAAGATTCTTCACCACCTGCTTAGGCGTGGGAACCAGACCTAGATCAGATGGCCACCAATCAGGGGTCCACAGTATTTTGGCTTCTCCAAAGAGCATGACCTCTGTCTTCCCTACATTACACTGTAGGAAGTTCGAGGTCATCCACTGGGTGACCGCCTTCATGCCTTCGGAGAATGATTTTATTGTCTCGGAGGTCAGAGATTTGAAAGGAAAAAGGAGCTGAGTGCCATCAGCATATGACACTGGGATTAAACCAAACGTTCTCATGATCCTAGCCAGGGGAGCCACATAGATGTTTAAAAGAGTAGGGCTCAGACATGAGCCCTGTGGCATCCCCTTAGTAATCTCTACCTCCGCTGAACGAAACGCACCGATGTTGACACTTTGAGTGCGGTCGGACAAAAAACTCCACAGCCAGGCCAAGGCCACACTCGTAAGCCCAATCTCTGCAAGACGTTTGAGCAAGATATTGTGGGATATGGTATCGAACGCTGCCGATAAATCCAATAGTACCAGGACTACCGAATGTCCCTTGTCCTAGTACATGTGGAGATCATGTGTTACGGACAACAGAGCCGATTCAGTACTATAATTCGTCCTGAAGCCGGACTGAGAATAGTCCAGGCTACCCGTGCATTCGATAAAGCTCAATAGATGTTTATTAACGTGCTTCTCCGTAAGCTTACTTAAATACGGGAGCAGAGAAATGGGCCTGAGGTTGGACAGGTCTGACCAAGGGATGGACGAGTTCTTCCAAATGGGTCTCACTAGTGCCTTCTTCCACTCCAGTGGCACTTGGCCCTCAGCCAGCGAGAGGTTGACAAGGCGCTGGATCATAGGACCGAGCACCTTGCCCACCACCGGCATGACTCTGGCAGGAATAATATCTGATGGACAGCCACTCTTAATGTGACCAATAAGGTCCTCTACCTCATGCAGAGAGATAGCGGGGAACCCAGTGAGCATTCCAGAATTCTCAGTGTTCTTAACCTGAGGTAATGTCATAAGACTGCTGGTGGAAGAATTAGAGTCAGTGATTTTCTCATTAATCCTGTCTATCTTATTGGAGAGATAGTGAGAGATATTGTCACATAATTGTTGTGAAGATAGATCAGGACTTTCCCAAGCCACCGGTTTTATAAAAGTTAGCAGGATCTGATACAGAACCTTGGAGGCATTACCTGCCACCGCAAGTTGGGAGGCAATATGATTTTTGCGAGCTACTCTAATAGCCTTATGATAGGAAGTCAAGGCCATCCAGTAACGAATTCTGGCGGCCTCCAGGTGAGATGATCTCCAAACCTTTTCCAACTTCCTACAGACCCGCTTAAGAGACCTCAAATAATCAGAGAACCAGATTTCCTGCCTCTGTGCGGGGCGTGGTTTATACAGTTTCAGGGGGGCAATTGAATTCACCACCTTGTGGCTGGCACAATTATATTTCGAAAGGGCATTCTCAATGTTCTCTGTAGGTTTGAGGTTAGGCTCTACAAACGCCTACTGGAAAGTCTCCTGGGACTTTTTGTGCTATTGTCTCCGCCACAGGGGAAGGGTCACTGGTATGTTAGAGGGTCTGTCCAAATTGGACATCGCAAATTCTAAAATAGAATGGTCTGTCCAGTGAACCTGCCTAGGGGGGTGGCATACAATCTTTGGTGAATTGGAAAAGATAAAGTCTAACGTATGTCCTGCCCGATGGGTGGGACCAGTGTTTTGCTGTCTAAGACCTAGAAGAAGAAGATCTGCCAGCAAGGCCTGGGCTTCCGCACTGTCCTGCCTTTCACTATGAATGTAAAGTCTCCCAGAAGTAAAAAATCCCTTCCTGGGTAGACATGAGGGGCCAGTGCTGCCACTAATGAAACGGGGAAGTTTGTGCAAGGGCCAGGGGGGCGGTAGACCAATGCTCCTTTCCAGCTGGTCTTGACGAAATATTAATCTTTAAAAACCATCAATTTCATATCCGGGGTGCAACTTTGCTCCAGAATAGAAATATTAATGCCAATTCTATGAACTATGGCTATGCCACCACCCATCTTAATGGGACGATCTATTCTAACTATTTCATACCCTTCAGGGATCCCCAGGGTAATGGCGGGGACCAAGTAAGGTTTGAGCCACGTCTCAGTTAAACAAGCATTGGAAATGCAATAGGGCTCGCATTAGAAAAGTTTGAGCAATTGGTCTTATAAATGAATTTTTTTTTATTTGTGTTATTTTTTAAAATAGCTAAATTAATAACTTTGTCATTTACAATGCCAATAGTTATAACTTTCGCAAATGTGACACCTATAGCATTTGTAATGCAACATGTTTTGTATTTACGTGACTTAGATGTATTGATATTACAAATAACAATGGCTTTTAATTTTTTTAAATAATTAATACTTAAATAATTTATTTAATTTGTAATGGCAATAGCTTAAACTTTTGTAAATAACTTTTGTGAAGATTATGTTCAGTGTTTTTTATTGTGACGAAAATCCAAGAACAGAAGTGAAATATTAACATCTTTTTGTGATTTGTAATAAAGCGTGAAAGCTTGAAAACAGCTTGAAACATTGAAAGAACATATTTGAACCAGTGATGCTGTGGTTACGCTAAGTGATGATGTGGTTGCGCTGAGTGATGCTGTGGTGGTGCTGAGTGATGCTGTGGTTGCGCTGAGTGATGCTGTGGTTGCGCTGAGTGGTGTGTGCATCAGTGGAGCTTAGTGGGTGCATTGGTGGAGCTGTGTGGTGGGTGCATTGGTGGAGCTTAGATGGAGCATCGGTGGAGCTGTGTGGTGGGTGCATCGGCGGAGCTGTGTAGTGGGTGCCTCGGCGGAGCTGTGTGGTGGGTGCCTCGACGGAGCTGTGTGGTGGCTGCATCTGTGGAGCTGTGTGGTGGGTGCATCTGTGGAGCTGTGTGGTGGGTGCCTCTTTGGAGCTGTGTGGTGGGTGCATCGGTGGAGCTGTGTGGTGGGTGCATCGGTGGAGCTGTGTGGTGGGTGCCTTGGTGGAGCTGTGTGGTGGGTGCCTCGGTGGAGCTCTGTGGTGGGTGCATCGGTGGAGCTGTGTGGTGGGTGCATTGGTGGAGCTGTGTCGGTGGAGCTGTGTGGTGGGTGCATCGGTGGAGCTGTGTCGATGGAGCTGTGTGGTGGCTGCATCGGTGGAGCTGTGTGATGGGTGCATCGGTGGAGCTGTGTGGTGGGTGCATCGGTGGAGCTGTGTGGTGGGTGCCTCGGTGGAGCTGTGTGGTGGGTGCATCGGTGGAGCTGTGTGGTGGTTGCATTGGTGGAGCTGTGTAGGTGGAGCTGTGTGGTGGGTGCATCGGTGGAGCTGTGTGGTGGGTGCATTGGTGGAGCTGTGTGGTGGGTGCATCGGTGGAGCTGTGTGGTGGGTGCCTTGGTGGAGCTCTGTGGTAGGTGCATCGGTGAAGTTGTGTGGTGGGTGCCTCGGTGGAGCTTAGTGGGTGCATTGGTGGAGCTGTGAGGTGGGTGCATTGGTGGAGCATCGGTGGAGCTGTGCTGTGGGTGCATCGGTGGAGCTGTGTGGTGGGTGCATCAGTGGAGCTGCGTGGTGGGTGCATCGGTGGAGCTGTGTGGTGGGTGCATCAGTGGAGCTGTGTCGGTGGAGCTGTGTGGTGGGTGCATCGGTGGAGCTGTGTGGTGGGTGCCTCGGTGGAGCTCTGTGGTGGGTGCATCAGTGAAGCTGTGTGGTGGGTGTATCGGTGGAGTTTAGTGGGTGCATTGGTGGAGCTGTGTGGTGGGTGCATTGGTGGAGCTTAGTTGGAGCATCGGTGGAGCTGTGTGGTGGGTGCATCGGTGGAGCTATGTGGTGGGTGCATCAGTGGAGCTGTGTGGTGGGTGCATCATTGGAGCTGTGTCGGTGGAGCTGTGTATCGGTGGAGCTGGGTGGTGGGTGCATCGGTGGAGCTGTGTAGGTGGAGGTGTGTGGCAGGTGCATCGGTGGAGCTGGGTGGTGGGTGCATCAGTGGAGCTGTGTGGTGGGTGCATCGGTAGAGCTGTGTGGTGGGTGCATCGGTGGAGCTTAGTGGGTGCATTGGTGGAGCTGTGTGGTGGGTGCATCGGTGGAGCTTAGTTGGTGCATCGGTGGAGCTGTGTGGTGGGTGCATCGTTAGAGCTGTGTGGTGGGTGCATTGGTAGAGCTGTGTGGTGGGTGCATCGGTTGAGCTGTGTGGTGGGTGCCTCAGCGGAGCTGTGTGGTGGGTGCATTGGTGGAGCTGTGTGGTGGGTGCATCGGTAGAGCTGTGTGGTGGGTGCCTCGGCGGAGCTGTGTGGTGGGTGCATCGGTAAAGCTGCGTGGTGGGTGCATCGGTGGAGCTGTGTGGTGGGTGCTTCGGTGGAGCTGTGTGGTGGGTGCATCTGTGGAGCTGTGTGGTGGGTGCCTCTGTGGAGCTGTGTGGTGGGTGCATCTGTTGAGCTGTGTGGTGAGTGCCTCGGTGGAGCTGTGTGGTGGGTGCATAGGTGGAGCTGTGTGGTGGGTGCATCGGTGGAGCTGTGTGGTAGGTGCCTCGGTGGAGCTGTGTGGTGGGGGCATCTGTGGAGCTCTGTGGGGGGTGCATCGGTGGAGCTCTGTGGTGGGGGCATAGGTGGAGCTCCGTGGTGGGTGCATCGGTGGAGCTGTGTGGTGGGTGCATCAGTGGAGCTGTGTGGTGGGTGCCTCAGTGGAGCTGTGTCAGTGGAGCTGTGTGGTGGTTGCATCAGTGGATCTGGGTGGCGGGTGCATCGGTGGAGCTGTGTCGGTGGAGCTGTGTGGTGGGTGCATAGGTGGAGCTGGGTGGTGGGTGCATCAGTGGAGCTGTGTGGTGGGTGCATCAGTGGAGCTGGGTGGTGGGTGCATCTGTGGAGCTGTGTGGTGGGTGCATCTGTGGAGCTGCGTGGTGGGTGCATCGGTGGAGCTGTGTCGGTGGAGCTGTGTGGTGGGTGCATCGGTGGAGCTGGGTGGTGGGTGCATCGGTGGAGGTGTGTGGGGGTGCATCGGTGGAGCTCGGTGGTGGGTGCATCAGTGGAGCTGTGTGGTGGGTGCATCGGTGGAGCTTAGTGGGTGCATTGGTGGAGCTTAGTGGGTGCATTGGTGGAGCTGTGTGGTGGGTGCATCGGTAGAGCTGTGTGGTGAGTGCATCGGTAGAGCTGTGTGGTGGGTGCATCGGTGGAGCTGTGTGGTGGGTGCCTCGGCGGAGCTGTGTGGTGGGTGCATCGGTTGAGCTGTGTGGTGGGTGCATCGGTAGAGCTGTTTGGTGGGTGCCTCGGCGGAGCTGTGTGGTGGGTGCATCGGTAAAGCTGCATGGTGGGTGCATTGGTGGAGCTGTGTGGTGGGTGCTTCGGTGGAGCTGTGTGGTGGGTGCATCTGTGGAGCTGTGTGGTGGGTGCCTCTGTGGAGCTGTGTGGTGGGTGCATCTGTTGAGCTGTGTGGTGGGTGCCTCGGTGGAGCTGTGTGGTGGGTGCATAGGTGGAGCTGTGTGGTGGGTGCATCGGTGGAGCTGTGTGGTAGGTGCCTCGGTGGAGCTGTGTGGTGGGTGCCTCGGTGGAGCTGTGTGGTGGGTGCCTCGGTGGAGCTGTGTGGTGGGGGCATCTGTGGAGCTCTGTGGTGGGTGCATCGGTGGAGCTCTGTGGTGGGGGTATAGGTGGAGCTCTGTGGTGGGTGCATCGGTGGAGCTCTGTGGTGGGTGCATCAGTGGAGCTGTGTGGTGGGTGCATCGGTGGAGCTGTGTCGGTGGAGCTGTGTGGTGGTTGCATCAGTGGAGCTGGGTGGTGGGTGCATCAGTGGAGCTGTGTCGGTGGAGCTGTGTGGTGGGTGCATCGGTGGAGCTGGGTGGTGGGTGCATCAGTGGAGCTGTGTGGTGAGTGCATCGGTGGAGCTGGATGGTGGGTGCATCTGTGGAGCTGTGTGGTGGGTGCATCTGTGGAGCTGTGTGGTGGGTGCATCTGTGGAGCTGTGTGGTGGGTGCATCTGTGGAGCTGTGTGGTGGGTGCCTCGGTGGAGCTGTGTGGTGGGTGCATCAGTTGCATCCCACACTCATTGTTTCAAGATAAAAGTATGCAACTTGCCACCATGCTTGAAATGCACGCAGAACGAAAGCTTACTAGTTAGAAAGTATTAGGCAAAGTAGGACGCTGAGTGAAAATACGCCTGCAAATGCTCACAGCCATGTAAAGTTACAGAACGCCCCCTGAAAGGATAAAAGTGTGTTATATTCAAATAAAAGTATGGTAACACTAGTTAAAACGAGTCTTTGAGGCTGTCAACAGCTTTGCGTGCACTGAAGCGCTTGAGTTGAGAGTCGTGCGCAATACAAGACCAGTGTTTTACAATCCTGGCTACCCCACTCGATCAAAGTGTGTGATCCCTGGTAAATCACTTCATGTCCTTAATTTCGCTTTTCTGTCAACAGCTTTGCGTGCACTGAAGCGCTTGAGTTGAGAGTCGTGCGCAATACAAGAAAGCCCATCCATGCGGTTGTTGAACAGAGCATTTACCATCCCCCTCAGCATGAAAATAATTTAAAAATACATTAAAGCTGTTGCTGTGCTTAAAGTTAAAGCGGCGGCCATCAGTATGAAAATAATTAGAAAGAAGGGAAGAATAGGGGAGAGTAAGGGGAGACGCACGGGGAGCAGCAGCCTTTGATGTGCTGGCCGGCCGTGGGCAGTGAATAATTAGGGGAGGAGAAATGCCAGAGCGCACGCTGGGGAAAGCTTGTGGGAAGGAGGCTGGTGGCTTTGATGCTGTGCACGCGCTTTTTCACGGGCACAGCATCAAATCGCCCCTTTGGGTAAGCTCTGGATAAGCCACAATATGTCTCGACATCTGCAATGCTTGCGCATTGGCAGAGGTCGAGCCCTAAAAACATAGATCAGGTTGTTGCGTGGAAATAAGGTCCCATACCTCCACAGAGTGTTTGGGCAGGGATCTAATGTTACAGAGCAAATTACTCCATCCAGATTGAACGTTAGAACCAGCCCCAAAGGTCTTTCTATCTGAATAGTAGTCATCATCATCATATTGCGCCTGAAACTGACAGTGCCGGCATGAAAAAGGCCCTTCCGGAAGGGACCCCACCTCCCTAACACAGCCCGCCTGTGGAGCACATTGTAGGTCTAATAATGTTTGAGCTGAATAACTGACCCGCTTAGAAGTACAGCAATTTCTGTCAACCGATGTAGGGGTCATGGCCCCTGGCCCCGTCCGGTCGCGGACGGGCGCAGACGGGCTTCTCTTTGGCTTGTCTTAGGTGCGTCCTTAGGCACTTCCCTGTGCGCGACCGCTGCGCGCTCTTGACGACGAGGGGGCTAAATAGCCCTTCTGTTCAGCAGCTAGAACGCTAACCGCTCCAGTGTGCGGAAGCACCTGGCTCTCCCTGTCCCGCCCTCCGCTCAACGGTACTAGCTAACGAGTCAGACCAGGGCGGGCAGGATGAAATATCGAGCACAGGCTTCCTGGGTAAGTGTCAGCCCCTTTAATTCCCCACAAGCACTTGAGTGATAGTGAGCAATTTAAAACACAAACAGTATGCACTGTTCAAGTACAAGCAATCTGCACTTCAAAGATTAAAAACGATTGACTGAATTTTTAAAAAATATATATCAATGCGGGAACTCAGAAAAATCCGAGCAGCAGCACCCAAAGTAGTGCCCAATGTCTGTCGCAAAGCGTGAAGCGGGTCGGGGAGACACTGCCACTGTCGCTCCCTACCGCAACACGCCGCTACTCCTCGCTGCCTAAATAACCCTTCCATTCGGCAGCTAGAACGCTAACCGCTCCAGTGGGCGGAAGCACCTGGCTCTCCCTGTCCCGCCCTCCGCTCAACGGTACTAGCTACCGAGTCGGACCGGGGCGGGCAGGATGAAAGATCGAGCACAGGCTTCCTGGGTAAGTGTCAGCCCCCTTTAGTTCCCCACAAGCACTTTAGTGATAGTGAGTAATTTAAAACACAAACAGTATGCACTGTTCAAGTACAAGCAATCTGCACTCTGTCTTGTCTCGCTGGTCTGAGGCTGCCCTGGAGCTCCGCAGGGGCCGTAGAGAGGTGCTCATGGACACCTCCGGGTGAGCAGTGGCAGAGACAGCATCAGTGTTTTTTTCCAGAAGAGCGATTGGAGAAGCCAGCAGGAGGCCCTCGGCAAGACTTCGGAGGTTTCTGCCCCAACGTTGGAGTCAGGTACAGGGGTAGCGGAAAGGGGTTCTGAGAGAAGGAAATTACAGCAGCTTCAGAAGGCCTCAGTTCTTGGGAATCAAGCCCCTCAGGAGGATTTCCCTCCTCTTCTGAGAGTGTTGCAACCTGACATCGCTTCTAAGGGGGGCTCCAAGAGGTACAGAAAGGGTGCAGGGGTTGGTTTGGGGCTTGCCAAGTCATTATTGAGAAATAACCCTAACAAGGGCTCTGAGATTGATTACAAGCAAAGCGCCGATAAAGCCACTCCAGTGTCACCGGATACTCCCCTGGCTCCTTTTGCTCCCGTGTTAACCAGCAGCTCTGCCTTTCAGACATACCAAGTTAAAGGCAGATCTATTAAACCTAGGAGGTCTAAAAGTAACCCCGTTAACACCATAGTCAGGGTTACCCCATCATTGCACTCATATTTCAGGGTCCACTGAGAGGTCCTGGATATCATTACACAGGGCGAAACCCTCAGGAAAAGTTCCGTCATTTTAACCACCTCAACAACTCTGGCACTATCACGGGCTGCAGCATCCAATAAAATCATGGAGTCTGCCACAAATCAGTTCACTCAGCAGGGTAACCCCAATACAATCTCAGACCCCGTTAAGGCCACAGCCAGCTATACTATTAGCCCTCTGGATCAATCTCAAACCCAGTCGCAGCTGCAGCCCGCAGCGGCTTCACAACAGTGATCCTTTTAAGGAGTAAGTGGTGGCCGGATCTTCATCTTCAGTCTTGGAAGCGCTCTTTGTTACAATGTGTGAAGATATAAGGAATGGTTTTGTGGTATCTGCAGTCAATCAGGGAGAGATCAGAAGCTTTTGCGAATCTCTGGAGACAAAGGTGGATCTACTGAACTCCAGGACCGTAAACCTAGAGAATAATGTTGGTGAATTAAAAGAAGACCTTGGAATGGCGAAGTCGGACATTTCTTTGCTAGGGAAAGAAGGGGCAGACCTCCGCAACAGAATGGAAATTTTGGGAAACAATGCTCGCAGAAACAACTTGAGCCTTTTAAATATCCCGGAAGGGAGTGTAGGATCAGATCTTAGATCCTATATTGTATCTCTACTTAAAGCCTCCCTACAGCTCGAGGACTCAGAAGAATTACTGAGTCATGACATACAGAGGGTGCACAGGGATCCTTTTCGTAGAAATCCCAAAAGATCCAAGCCCAGGAAAGTATTAATTAACTTTATTACCTTTGCTTTAAAAGAGAGGATCCTTAATTTAGCATTGAAAGTAAAATCATTGAAGGCTAAAGTGTTTCCTTTTGAAATCCGTTCTGACCTTTCCAGGCTCAAACTGGACAGGCAGTGGGAGCTGGGAAGGAACCTGGAAGATTTTAAAAAGCATGGTGCGGTAGCCCAACTAAAGTTTCCTGCCTACCTGAAAGTGATGCATAACAACAAAATGCATAACTTAAGATGAGTTCAGGAGGCGGATGAGCTGCTTGACATACTTAGCAAGGGGGCCCCTTAAGAAGTAAACTTGGCCTGGGTCTCGCTACTGTACCCATTCTTACTACCGGTCTGTCTCTTCTCTCGTTTCACTTCCCACCCCTTCCCATCATCATCATAATTGATAATCACATAATGATTATGAAGTTAAAGCAATAGGTAAACCATATTTAGTGGGCGGCGGGAGGTCGGATAATTTGTGTAAGGAAAGTAGGAACTGAAATTAAAATAAACAAAGAAACAAATAAAAGGTACACATTAATGAAAGAAGGACGTTAGAGTCTAGATTAAAGGGAGGTAAATTTAAATTTAAAAAAAAGGAAAAAACAACATATAATTTTTTTTTTTTAAAAAGCTTCACACATAAGTACAAGTGCACGCTTTTCTTCCCTCATCTTCCTTAATAGCTCTTAATGGTTGGAAGGGTTGGAAGGATTTCTTTTCTTTTTCCTTTTTTAATATTTTCTTAAATTTTTGAAGGTGGGTGGGGCGGATTGCTCTGGGATGCAATCTCTGGACTACATCTGTCCAGATAATCAGGGTAAGGGTTCTCCAGGGTTGGGGGTGTGGTGGGGGGGCACAGGGTTTGCAGTTGGGAGCAGTGGGGTAAAAAAATAAAACATTTCCTCATTCACTTTTTTTCAATCTCATCAATCTCATTCTTAAGAGCAATAATTATGGAATCCCGTTGGATCGAGTGCTGGTGCTGGCTATTTCTCCTGGCGACAGGCCGTTGTTTTGATCTGCCATGAGCTCTATACAGATTTGGTCCTGGAATGTCAATAACCTGCGCGTAAGACCGAGAAGAGACACGATCATGCAATATCTTGGGGTTTCCCCTGCGCAGGTCATTGTTCTCCAGGAAAAACATTTGCTTAAGGAAGAGACTGTCAGTCTTCTTAAGAATAAAAGATGGGTTGGTTCTTATGTCAGTACTAGCCAGTCAGCAAACATTAGAGGGGTTCTAATTTTATTTAAAAAATCAGCTAGGGTTCGTATCCTATTAGAGCTAGTTGACCCATGTGGCAGATGGGTCATTGTGAAAGCTATAATTCTCGGGATCCAGTTTACATTGGTTGGCTATTATGGACCCAACCAAGATGACCCATCTTTTCTTAAGACTATCTTTCTCATTTGCTGGATTTTCCTGAACCAGTAGTCCAAGCAAGTGATTTTAACATTGTTTTGAATCCCTTACTAGGTAAGTCACCAAATAATAGAGCTGTGGTTCCTTCTAAATCTCGGGATTTTTCATTGGGGGCGATGAAGCAATCGACTTTTCTGACATTTGGAGGGAAAGATCAGGCCAGCAGTTAGGAGTCTCATATAGAAACCACAAGTGTCGGCACAAATCTAGAATAGATTATGTGTTGATAAGTCAATCTCTAAGAGGCAGAGTTTAAAAAAATTCTTATTCGGCATCTCACCTCTCAGACCATTCTGGTATCTTGCTGGACTTAGAGTGCCTAATCTCACCAGGTCATGGTCCTTTGACTGTGCCCTACTTTTGGAGTAAGAGGAGATCTCCTTCTTATCCCAGGAAACTGAATGTTTTCTGAGGGTGAATTTAGACTTGGCTTCAATATCAGTTGTTTGGGATTCCTTAAAGGCTTTCCTGCGGGGTCAAATTACAATCAGGTCGAGCTATAGAAATAAAAAATATAAAGAGGAGATCTCACTAATTGAAGCTAAGTTGAAGGCAGCGGAGGCTGATCTAAATTGCCAGGCTCCTCCCGATATCCAGCAAGCATGTCATACCAATTTTAAAAAAAACTGAAGGGTCAGTTGGAGAATATCTTGCATACTAGGCTCATTCGAAGATGGAAGGCAAGTGAAATTGCCCATTTCGAGTATGGAGAAGGGGCAAGAAAGCTTCTCGCATGGAAAACTAAATCAGACCGGGTAAGAAACCAGATCAAAGAAATTATTAGTGGGGATGTTACTCTCTCTTCGGATGAGGAAATTTGGGATGCATTCCAGACCTTCCTCCAAGACATTTATAGAGAGGATAAATGGGTGGACAATTCTAATGTTAAGAGCTGGCTGGATAGCATCTCTCGTCCCTCCCTGAAGTTCGAACAGCAGGAACTCTTAGACTGGGAATTCACCAAAGATGAGGTTAGGGAAGCCATATCACTCTGTAAGAATGGGAAAGCTGCGGGACTCGATGGGCTCCCAGCTGAGCTCTATACATTAATGAGTGACATGATTGCCCCCACCTTGACAAAGCTCTTTAATCAGCTATTACAGGAAGGCTTAAATCTCCCAGTCTCATGAAATGACGCCACAATTATTTTGAGTCTGAAACCTGGGAAAATCCATCAAGTTGTGGGTCATATAGGCCCATTTCACTTTTGAATGCGGACTACAAAATCTTCGCTTCAATTTTGGCAGCAAGATTGGGACTTGTGGCGGGGGATATTCTCCATCTGGATCAGAAGGGATTTGTCAAGGGTTGACAGCTATCAGACCTTCCCTAGGATTTTATAGGGGCGATTGATCTGGCCTCTACATATTTACTTCCATTAGCGGCCATGACCTTAGACGCCACTAAGGTTTTTGACAGAGTGAACTAGACCTACCTGATGGAGGTCTTGGGAAAATTTAATCTAGGGAAAAAGTTCTGTCTAATAGTCCAGTTGATATACCAGGAACCAACAGCCAGACTTTTTGTTAATGATAATACCACTGACTCTTTTAAGATCTCAAGGGGAACTAGACAGGGCTGCCCTCTCTCCCCTCGCCTCTTTGACCTATATATCGAGCCATTTGCTCAATGGCTCAGGGATGACCCCAACATTCAGTCTTTTAAGTAAGGGGAGTGGGAGAGGAAGGTCGTTCTGTATGCTGATGATATTTTAGTCCTTTCGGCCAACCTGCAACCAGCATGTCCAGCCGTGATCAGCCTGGCACAGGATTTTGGTCTTGTCTCAGGCTATGAGATCAACGCCGCGAAGACAGAATCCATGGTCTGGAACCCCGGGAGGACCCAGCATCAGCCCCAGATCAGTTCTAAGATTAGATATTTGGGGATCAACATTGTGCAAGATATTACAAAGATTGCTGAGACAAACTTAACTATAGTGGCTAGGGAGTGTCAGAGGCTGATGAAATCCTGGGCTCAACTACCTTTATCCATTCTTGGGAGGGTCAACCTAGTCAAGATGACATTACTCCCTAAGGTCACCTTCCTCTTTAATTGCATTCCCCTTCACTTCGAAAAATCTGCTATAGATAAGCTACAGTGGGATATTCATTCCTTTGTTTAGGCGTATAAATCAACAAGAATTGCATGGAAAAAGCTGAGACAGAGGAGGGAGAAAGGAGGCCTTGCTCTGCCTGATCTCCAGCTTTCTGCTTGGGTCTTTCAACTCACATATTTGCGTATACTCTTGAAAATGCCGGTTAGTACTGGAACGGAGGGATGTTTCTCGCCATGCTTAGGGGAGCCAACTTACCTGAGGAGGGATTTTTGCTTAAATTTGGAGACCCAAAGTTTTTAAAAAAGGTTAAGCTGAAGGTCCTTCAGGGTTTTGCCAAAACCTGGGGTAAACATAGGGGTACGACCGCGCTCAGTTATTTTTCAAGCTTGACTCTCCCTTGGGATTCTCCTGGTGCCCCGGAGTGTCTAAGGGATAGGCTGGCAGTACCTTTGGGAGAAGCCAGGCAGTTGGTCTCGGGGGACCTGCTCTCTGACGGCATTCTTGTTTCATGGGAACAACTTAAAGATAAAGTCAGGGAAGGCCTCTCAAGGTTCAAATATCTTCAGTTGAAAAGTTGGGCTTAATCGCAATTAAATCATAAGAACCCAATTGGGGGTGTCAGTGTTTTAGAACTTCATCCTCCGGCTAAGCCACCCTGGAGGAAGGAGGTTTCTTTTTGGTATCAAGCCATAATTGAATCTGCGGACTGCAAATTTAAACTGGCTGAGGAACTGTGGGGGGGGTTCCTTACCTGCACAAGATTGTGACTATCTATGGCAGAACTCTTGCAAGATCCTCTATGAGGTAGTCAAACTAGCATGGCTGAAAGGGAACCACCTGTTTACCATGCATAGGGCTTATTCCCCCCCCCCCCCAGAAGCTCTCCAAATTCATCAAAGGTCCACCAGTTAGCTGCAAGAAATGTGGTATGGCTTTAGCTTCAGACACTCACATGTTTAAAGAATGCCCTGCTTTGACTACCTTCTGGGACAGTGCTGGCAATTTCTTGGTGAGCACTTTGGGTTGTCCAATTCACATTGACTTATCTTTGATTATTTTTGGTTTTACACCCAATGTTACGGGTCCATCCATATCATTGCTTTTTTATGCTATCCTGCTAGCCAGGAGACAAATTTTCAAAAGATAGACAGAACCCACTCCCCCCTCCTTCTCAGACTGGCTGACCTCAGTGTTGGTGGTCTCTAAGTTGGACCTAGCTAAATCTTGCAGTAGGAAGAAGACAGCATTTTGGGATTTGCTGCAACTCAGACTGGGCTCAGAGCTAATTGTTATTTTTCTTTTCCTCTGAGTCCTATGATTATGCTGCCTCGATACTCTTCGGGCTAAGTCGGCTACTCTCAGTCACCCCCTGGAAGTATCACGACGATTGTCATCTAGCTCTTGGATCTTGAGGACGAGTTATCTCACCTGGTTTTCATTAGCACCCAAGCAAGTCATGATACCAGTTGGCGGGTCTTCTATGAGGTATCCACTTCCAATTGCCTACTTTTCTCAGCTTGCTGAGTATGGGTATAGACATCTTGGGTGCGAAGTGAAGTGAGATTGGTGGCAAATGAGGATTAATAAGATTTAAAAAACAGAAAAAAAAAACTATGCTTTTACTTATGTTTTGAATATCTGCAAGCGATGTGTAAACATACACTTTGTACTTGTAGTCTTTGCTTAAGAGAAGCCTTGCATATGAGAAGCAAAGCTGCCAGTAACTGCACATTTTTTACTGCTAGCCTTGCTTCTCGCAAGCAGGAACTATAAGTACAAAGTGCGTGTTAAACAACGCTTGCAGGTTTTCAAAACATAAATATCAGGCATTGCCATTTACAATGGCAATAGCTCAAACTCTCGCAAATGCGATACCAATTGCATTGCAAATGCTTGTTCTTCCTTGTAACAGGTAACTTAATCCCAGGCAGAGAGAACGGATAACCACAGCGTCAGGAACACAGGATCAAATAAGTATACACAAGGGGCAAGGAACATAGAAATAAATGTCTTTGCCAAGCGCTGTTACCGTCTTGTTCAGTAATGCAGCTGTCTTTCTTTTCTATTCTTTGTAGGTAGTGGGTAGACGGAGAAAACTGAGTCCACCAAGCGGAGAAGGCACACGGAACAGGAACACCGAGAAGAGGAGTTCCGGGAAGGAAACAACGCCGCAATGAAGCAGGATACGGACGAGGACCCCCAGAAGTGCAATGTAAGACCGGGAAGGTAAGCAACACTCTCCCGAAACAGGAAAGCAATGCGTTACTGCTCAGGGATGGCTGCACTTTGACCTGTTTGGCCGGCCACCGAGCATGCGTGCCCCCGTACGTCGTCCATATTGTACCTCCATGGACCCCCTACCAGCTTGGGTTTATCGGGATGTTGCCTGTGAAACAAACGCAACAACCGAGGAGCATGCCCCTGACTAGCTGGCTCCCAGGTGCATTCCTCAAAACCATAACCCTTCCAATGTATCAAATACTGGAGCCTGCATCTTACTCTACGTGAATCAATGATAGCCCGACCTCATATTCTGGTTCGTTGTCCACCATCACAGGGGCTGGGACAGTAGGGAGGTGCATGCCAGGTGCTACCGGTTTCAGAAGAGAAACATGAAATACCGGATGTATCTTTAGAGAAGGTGGAAGGTCTAGCTTCATAGCAACAGGATTCACCACTTTACATATCCTGTATGGGCCTATAAACCAGGGTTTGAATTAGCAGTGCAAGATTCTTTGTTGATAGCCACACTTTGTCCCCTTGGCTATATCCAGGCTCTGTGCGTCAGTGGAGATCCACTCTTTCTTTATACCTTGCCTTAGCTATGTCTAGATTTACCTGTGCTGTCTGTGTATATCTTTTTTTTGTAAAATTTTTATTTTGCAGAATATCAGTTGAAACGGAAAGGGGGTGGGAACAGTAAGAGGGGAATCAGAAAAAAGGAGAAAGACAGGCGACATGCCGCCACTCAACCCCACACAGGGGGCGCAGAAATAGGGAGGGTGCATGCAAAAAAAAAAAAAAAGGCGACAGGGCTCTACAGTTCACAGGTAGCCAACAATAGTCCGATAAGCAGCGGGGGAGTATCCACCCAGTGCAGCATCTAGTCCAGAACAGGTATCCGTAGATCAAAGGAACATCTCAAGTTCGCCCAGTGTCCAGCAACCCTCCCTAGTCATAGCCAGTTGTAGCGAAAGAGAGAAGAAAGAAAGGAAGAACACAAGATGATTACCCCAACTATCCCTCCACCCTCAACCCTCCCCAACATCACCCTCCCCCCGGCGGCGGCGACCAACAATCACACAGTGCTATGCAGACATTCTCGTACTCAGAGTTGGAAAAGATGAAGAGACCGCAGTGTCGACGGACACACGGCCGAAGGTAAGCCTCGGGACAGAAATCTTACAAGCGAGCCCCAATTGTACGTAAAAATTTTTAAATTCCCCAGGAAGATATCAGAGAGGCGTTCCATGCTCAACAGACGCCACAATCGGGCATGCCACAAGGAAAGAGCAGGGGCAGACGGGGACTTCCACGCAGCCGCCAGAGTCATCTTGGCCGCACCCAAACATAGCCACATAACACGCTTATCCGCTCTAGTCTGATGTTCAAGCAGCGGGTCCCTAAGCCCTAGTAGAACAAAGGCCATGGTGGCCGGGATCGGGTAACCTAGGATATCCTTTACGTGGGAGAGAATCTCAGCCCAGAATGGCTTGACGGCGGGACAATCCCACCATATATGGCTAAAGTTTCCTAACATCCCACAACCCCGCCAACACCTATCTGAAGCAGTAGGAAATATACGGTGTAATTTAGAGGGATACAGGTACCAGTCAAAGACGAGTTTCAAATGTGCTTCTCTGAGGTCAGTAGAGTGATTATGTGATGTCACATCTCTCCACAAGGCCTGCCATTCAGTAGTAGAGATGTCCCTCCCCAGTGTGGCTTCCCAGTGGTCCTGATAGCGCGGTCGCGGTGCCACGGTAGAGTCTAACAGCAGTTTGTACAGGAAAGAAATCGTTCCCTTCATGGTGGAGGTGTGAAGAATGAAGGATTCAAATTTCGACAAGGGTCTGGCAGCCGCGTCCACTACGGCAGGTGACGTCGCCCAGTGTAGGAGTTGGAGATGTCTGTAGCGTTCTGTCGGAAGGACGCCGTAGTCCCTCATGCAGTTGTGGAAAGTGAGGGGTTCGACGCCATGGAATAAATGGGTGAGGGATCGAAAGCCACCCTCCCTCCAAGCGTCAAAGGGACCTTCCTCCAGGGCCGGGGTAAAAGCCGGGTTGAAATGAATCGGGGTGAATGGGGACGGGAATGTGGTCCATGGGTCATCACCGCTCACCGTGTCCCAAACTTTCAATACCGTGCTCGTGGGAGTGCTAATGTAGGCATTTTTTGGCCGGTCTGCTTTAGGCTTCCAGGCCAAATCCCAGATGGAACGACCCGCAACACTCCGATCCATGTGGAGCCAGTGCTTTTCCGATAGCTGTTGGGACCACTCTACGATGACCCTCAGTTGGGCGGCTTTGTAGTATAAATGCATGTCCGGAAAGCCAACCCCACCCTCCAAGCGTGGGCGCCGCAGGACCGAAAACGGGAGCCTTGCACGGCCACCCTGCCAGACATATTTCAGCATCACAGTCTTCAATCTGCGGAAGTAATCTAACCCTGTCGGAATAGGCAAAGCCTGAAAGAGGTACAACAGCTTGGGAAGAAGCACCATTTTAAGAGCGTGTATCCTGCCCAGCCACGAGATGTATTTAGGCTTCCACCTTTCCAGCTCCGCCTTAACAGTAGAGAACATCGAAGGGAAGTTAGCTTGGAACAGGGCATTCACGGAGGGGGTCAATCGCACGCCCAGGTAAAGCAAGGACTCCGACGCCCAGGCGAGTGGGGTGAGCGGCCGGGTCAGTCGTACCTCCCCCGCCGACAGGGTCAGATTCAGGATGTAGGATTTATCAAAATTGACCTTGAAGCCCGCCACCTCTTCGTAGACGGAGAGCACCGAGTGGACATGCGGGAGCGACAGCGCAGGTTCCCTGATAGACAACAGAACGTCGTCCGCAAAGAGCGAGATCTTGTGCTGCTCGCCCGTAAAGGGAAGGCCCAAAATCCTCTCATTGTCCCGCACTGCCATAGCCAACGGCTCAATACTAAGAGCAAAGAGAAGGGGCGAGAGGGGACATCCCTGACGCGTCCCTCGGGAGTGACGGAAACTCGAGGATCTATGGCCGTTGACCAACACTCGGGATGTAGGGCTGCTGTAGTTGGCCTCAATCATCCTCACAAAGGAAGGCGAGAAACCGAAGGCCACCAGCGTCTTGTGCAAAAACCCCCAGTCGACGCGGTCGAAAGCCTTCTCCGCGTCGAGCCCCACTAGCACCGCAGGCACGCGAAATCGTTCCGCCTTTTCGATGAGGTGTATGACGCGGCGCAGGTTATCATGGGTCTGCCTGCCTTTAATAAACCCCGATTGATCAGGATGAATCAGAGTAGGCATCAGATCCTGCAGTCTACCCGCCAGAATAGAGGAATACAGCTTGGCGTCTAAGTTGAGAAGCGCGATCGGCCGGTAGGATGTACAGAGAGTAGGATCCTTCCCCGGCTTGGGAATGACAGTGATCAGAGCGTCGGCCATAGAGTCCGTGGTTCTGCCATCAACCGCCATCGCGTTGAAAAGTGAGACCAAGTAATCACACACTTCAGAGGCGAACGTTTTGTAAAAGAGGGCCGTGTAGCCGTCAGGCCCTGGGGCCTTGTGCAGCTTCAAGCCTTTAATGGCGTCTAAGACCTCTTCTCGGGTGAAGGGGGAGGACAGTGAATCATTCCATTCTGTAGAGACTTTCGGGAGATGCAGACCCTCCAGGAATTTGGACTGTGCGTCCGAATCAAGGGTGTCACTCGAGTAGAGTGCCGCATAAAAGCGCCCGAATACAGTCGCTTTGGCAGCATCATTGTGCTGGACAGAGCCCACGTGGTCGCGAATTCCCCCTATATAATCTTTCTCACGCTTGTCCCGGAGTTGCCGGGCAAGATGGCGCCCGATCTTGTTGCCCTGGGAGTAAGAGGTGCGCCTAAGACGCAGAAGAGTATACTCCGCCCTGTTATTGTAATGGGCCCTCAGTTTCCCTCGCACCGCCGTCAGGGGGCGTAGAGTCACCCTGGAGGGGTTCGCCTTGTGGGCCTGCTCTAAGGAAGCCAGTTCCAGTTCCAGAGCCTCCCGTTCCTTGCGCCTCAGTTTATTCAAATTTGCATTGAGAGCGAGGCATGTGCCCCGTAGAGAGGCCTTGCATGCGTCCCACGTGGTATACACCGACGTGTCCGCAGGTGGATTGAGGAGGAAGAAGTCACCAATTGCCTTGCGCAGAGCCTTACACGATTCCCCATCACGCACTAGAGCCGCCGGGAAATACCACTTGCGCCAACCATCTCCCCCGGTGGCCCAGTGCAGTCCCAGAACCACGAGGCTATGGTCCGATAGTGAAAGCGGAAGAATATCAGCTAATTGGATGTCCCCCCGGAGGGCCTGACTAACCAAAACATAATCAATGCGGGAGTATGAGTGATGTACGTTGGAGAAAAAGGTGTAATCCCTGGTCTGTGAGTGGAGAGAGCGCCAACTATCAATCAGTCCCATGTCTCCTATCTGACGTTTAGTTTCATCTGAAAAGACCCCAGTGTCTGCCCTGCGGCCCCCAGAACTATCCAGACCCCTGTCCCACACCATATTGAAATCCCCTAATAAGAGTAAGTGACCCTCCACAAAGTCCCCCATCCTGTCCAGCAGCTCCTGCAGAAAGCCATTCTGTCCCGCATTAGGGGCATACAACACAGCAAAAGTACATAGGCGTCCATGCAACAATCCCTTCACCAGCAGCCAACGGCCTTCCTTATCCACACTAACCCCCACGGGTTGAAAATGCAGGGAAGCTCGGAAGAGTAGGGCCACCCCTCTATGCTTCGTGGTCGCAGATGCCCTGTAGATAAGGGGGAACTGCCTATGACGAAGCCTCAACTCATCTCTCCTAGCCAGATGCGTTTCCTGGAGGGCCACCACATCTAAATGATGATCCATGATGTACTTCCAGAGTTTCTGCCGCTTCTGCGGAGAGTTAAGGCCCTTCACATTCCACGTTCCTATGCAGACAGGCATAAGAGGCAACACAGAATCCACGCTATGTTCACAACCAGACAACCTCGGTGCCCGCACCGGCCCCGCACATGCATCAGGGCCCAAGCCCACGGAAAGATCCGGGGGAAGGATCCCAGCCACACCCACTCCAAACAACCCACATGGTCATACCGCAGGCCGCGCCCGGCATTCACGTTCCGAAGGCACATGGGGGTCATGAAAAGGTACATCCCGAAACAACATACAAACGTATAGGAGAACGCCATCCAAAATATCCCCAGCAGACACCCATCACATATCGCCGCCGCCACCCCCCGTATCCCCAACCCCAAACCAAACCACCCTGCCAAGACACCCTTATGCAGAGCTTCAAGAGGCCCACCCTCTCCCCCCCCAAGAACAAAGAACAACAAAATGCAACTCAAGGCACTGAACCTGAACCTCGCAGTCTTCAGTTCCAGTAGGTCGTGGTTCAGAAGTCTCCCACTGGACTGGGGTCGGGGCGGGGGGGTCCACCTGGGGACCCCCAGGTCCACAGTCCGGGGCGTCTTCTCCAAAAGTACCATTGTGCCCCGGGGACCTCAGGCCAAGAGCCCCTCCGACGCCACTCCATGAGTTCGGGGTCACGCTGCACCAGAGCCCATCTGGGGATCAGTCACGGTGGCGGAGGCCACCGAGGCCACTGCGGCCCCTCTCTCTTGCTCACTAGTCGCCGAATCCGGCCGTCGTCGTTCTGTTGCCGGGCCTACATTGTGCCATGATGAAGAGCGTCGTCGCCTCCGAAACGGGGAGCCACGGGCCTCCTGCGTCGGTTCCGCTTCTTCAATACCTAGGAGATCCTTTGCCTCCCGCAGGGAGTTGATCTGTCGCAACCGATTCTCCCAACGAAAGATGATCCTGAAGGGGTGGCCCCAGGAGTAAGATACTCCGCGTTCCCGGAGGAAGGCGGTCACAGGGCGGAAGTCCCTCCGCTTCTGCAAGGTCGTTGCTGCCAGGTCCTGGTAAAGCTGGGGGCGATGGCCCCTAAATTGCAACGAGGTAGTGGTTCTCGCTTTTCGCAATATCTTCTCCTTCAACTGAAAATCGTGTACGCAAACAAGAATGTCAGGAGGCGGCCCTCCGCCCCTCCTGGGCAGCCCCACTCTATGCACTCTGTCCATCTGGACGTCACGTACCTCCTCATCCTCCAAGATCTGGAGAAACAGGGCCAGGACGTACCCACGCAGGTCCCCTGCCTCGCCGTCCCACGGCACCGCTTTGATACGAATGTTATTTCTTCTGGAGCGGTTTTCCAAATCTTCCGCGTGGGTTTGTAAATCCAGATTCTGCTCCGTAAGGCGTATGATGTCCTGTTGGAGTTGATGCACATCATGCGCCATGCTAAGATCATGGTCTTCCAGCGTCGCCACCCTTTCGCCGATCCCATCCACGTCTCTCCGCACCTCTCTGAGGTCCGAGGCCAACTGCGTACGGAGTTCGGAAATATCGTCCTTGATAGTGGCGAAGAGTTCTTTCATGAAGGCTTTAGTCGCCGGCGCCTCATCATCTGACTGTCTGGAGGAGCCACTGGCCCCCGGCGAGGCTGGCTGCTGCGATGATTTGAGGACTACCTCCTTCCCCGTCTTCCCCCCTTTGCGCTGCGAGTTTGACATGGTGGTCAGGCTCTTCCACACTCCTACACACAGGCTCCAGATCACCGCCACTCGGAGGGCGGGAGCCGGGACGGCGATTCACTGCGTTAGGGCGACCGGCCGATGGTGCCGGTCGTCCACTCCAGTGGTCAGTCAGGCACCCCCCTACGGTAGTGCGGCCACTCTTCCTCTAGGTCACCTCGATCCGACGGCGTACCAGTGTCCAAGATGCAATCCAGGGGCAGAAGGCGGCCGGGGAGGCCTGCACCGCAAGGCAGACTGCTAGGCTCAAGGCCTACGGCACCCCAATGTGGCACGCATCCCCTCCAACGGCCAATACCAGGGACAGTCCAGATCGGTCGGCCAGCGATAAGGTTCCTTCAAAGCAGCTCCAAGCGTTCGGCCGCTACCAGGGCCCACCATCCGAGTGGCGGCAGGCACAGCGCTCCGCTCCCCAAAACCGTGTTGGCAAGACGCGAAAGCCCCGTTTCCTCCAGGCGTCGCCGTAAAAGCCCACCTCCAACGAAATGGCAAACCACTCCACAGTCTCTATTAGCAGTGACCAGGGCCCCCGATGGTGTCTAGAGCCCAGCCGCTACCGTGGTCCGGCTGCCAGGCTCAATGCCTCCTGCCTCGCTTTTTGTAGGCGTGTGTAAGCCCCCGCATCGGCCCTCCAGCCACCCGCACTGACCAGGCCCAAAATCAGCAGTCACTCACGAGGCGCGCGACCTGGCGCCGATACTGGGCCTCGCCACGTCGCAGCCTCTCCTGCCTTTCCCCGCTGGTAGGCACGCCGGCCCGTCACTCCCTGGGGTGCGGACCCCCTCTGGTCTACCTCCGGTGTGCAGCGCTCGGATCGGCTCCGACTCTCAGGGGGGGCCTCCCCCCGGCTCCCTCCGCCGGCCCCAGGTGTCGTCCAGTCACCGGTCCGGGCCCGGGCTGCCGGTCGCTCCTCCCAGTGTCCTGCAATGGACGCTCCTTCCGCCGGCGGGTCCGGATCTTCGCTGCTCCCGCTCAGCGCGGCGTACCCTGCGCCGGTGCGGCGACAAGGCCCGGAACTGCTCCGCCTCCTCCGGCACCAGATCACGCGAGGCCGCCGCCTCGCAGGCCGCCGCTCAGCACTTAGTTCTCGCCTCTCACCGGTCACCCTCCGACGAAGGGGGGAAACCGGAACACGCCGCCAGCTATCGGCAGCCCCCGCCGATCGTACAGCGCAAGTAGGGCGCCTCGGGACCCCGCAATTAGCCGCTATGCAGGATCGGCGTCGGAGAGGCTCGAGAAAGCGTCCTACTCCGACGCCATCTTGGCCACGCCGTCTGTGTATATCTTGTGTCTCTTTTACAAAATCTATGGTTACAGGGGTAGAACAAGAGGAAGGAAGCGGGATAGCATGGTTCGTGGGTGAAAACCGTAAGTACAATAAAAAGGGGAGTAGGCAGTGGAAGAGTGGGAACGGTTGTTATATGAAAACTCAGCAAACCACGCCATCTCATCCCAATTAGAAAGAGAGTGTAAGACTTGGCACCTGACATACTGTTCAAAACACTGGTTTACCCACTCAGTTTGGCCATCTGTCGGAGGGTGGTGGCTCGAGGACAACCAAACGTCTATCTGCAAAAGGGCTTCCAACTGCCTCCAAAATCTAGAAATGTATTGAGCCCACCTGTTGGACACCAGTATGGAGGGAAGGCCATGTAAGCGTACAACATGCTGAGCAAATACAGAAGCTAACACTCTGGACGTGGGGAGAGCCCTCAATGGGATAAAATGGGCCATCTTGGTCAATGTCTACTACAACAAGGAGAGTAGTGTTCCCTTGGGCAGTTTTTGGTAAATCCACTATAAATTCTAAGGATACTGTATGCCAAGGGATAGGTGGAGTGGGTAATGGATGTACCAACCCCACAGGAGCTTGGTGAGAGGCTTTCCCTTGGGCACACATATGACATGTCTGAATATAGTGCTTTGTGTCCCTCCTCATGCTAGGCCACCAAAAGTGTCTCTGCTGTACCCTGGGTGTCCAGCGAGAGGATGAGCGTGGCTCCACTCTAAAGCCTGTAACCTCAGATCATGGGTGGGAAGTACTAAACCCCCTTGGACGTAGAACAGGTCTTGAGTTTTAGTGACTGCTTGGGTACAAACTGTCTCTCTCATAGCTGCGGAGGCTTGTACCTACGTAACTGTCTTTAAGAAGTCGCCTTCAGAATACAGAGCACCGATTATTCGCTCTCCAGCTATTATAGGGGAGGCTCACCTTGATGTTCTAGGGGTTCGTAACCTAAGCGTGATAGAACATCTGCTTTCCCGTTCTTTTTCCTCACTTGGAACTGCATAATGAAGTCATAATCAATGAAAAACGGAGTCCAACACAGTTGTCGCATGGATAGAGCCCTTGCGGATTTCAAAAACAGCAGGTTACTGTTATCCTGTGATTGCCCCTTACAGATACTACCTCCACTCCTCAAAGACCCTTTTTATGGCCAAAAGTTCCTTGTCTCCTATAGTGTAATTCCAGCGTTTCATCAACCACAGCGTCAGGAACACAGGATCAAATAAGTATACACAAGGGGCAAGGAATATAGAAATAAATGGTTGCGCCAAGCGCTGTTACCGTCTTGTTCAGTACTGCAGCTGTCTTTCTTTTCTATTCTTTGTAGGTAGCGGGTAGACGGAGAAAACGGAGTCCACCAAGCGGAGGAGGTGCACGGACCAGGAACACTGAAAAAAGGAGATCCAGGAAGGAAACAATGCTGCAACAAAGCAAGACACGGATGAGGATCTCGAAGCCCCGGAAGTGCAATGTAAGTCACGGAAGGTAAGCAACACTCTCCCGAACGAGAACGCGAAGCGTTACTGCTCGGGGTGGCTGCACTTTGACCTGTCTGGCCGGCCACTGCGCATGCGTGCCCCTGTACGTCGGCCATATTTGTAGTTCGCCGGTCCCCCAGGGATCAGCAATCATGAAAACGTTTTCCCTTGCTGCCCCGAAAAGGGCCGAGCACAAGCTGCAATAGAAAAAGGGATGTTTTTAAACATCCATGCACTGCCTGGCACATGGGTATGAATGTTTTGGGTGGCACCACAAGTGCCCCTAGGCCTCATTGCTGAGGCCCATAAGAGACTGGGCCCTGCTAGGGGACCTCAAAGACCCTTTCTGACAGACTTTCCATGGTGGTCGGACCGCCATGGAAAGACTGTCGGAAAGGGACATCATTATCTCTACAGTGGTGCTTGAGTAGGCACCGCCACTAATATAGGGTATATAATCCGACTGATGAGCCGGCAGACTACTTGAGCCTGTCGGATGTGTTGGTCAGTCCCTCCAACCGATGTGGTCTGACTGACTGCATCATAATGCGGCAGTCAGACTGCTCTACTGAATGTCAGTCGCACTGCCACAGACAGCCTGCAGATGGTGGTCCGACCAACATCCTAATGAGGACCATAGTCTTTACTGAAAGGGATAATATGTTAAAACTGCATAGCCAGGAGAAACGCATAATCAGAAAACGCATACTCAGGATTTAAAATGTAATGCAGTGCTTGGGGTTGTCTGTACTAATAGGACTTTATTACTAACCAAAGAAACCCTTTTTTACCAGCCTTATAATAACAACAGATTGAGAACAAACAATAAGGGTCTAAACACATGATCTGAAGTTTGCATGTGGGCCCTTGATTCTGATTCATAGCTCACTGTACTATATTAGAAGGACTGCAGTTTATGAACTGCAAATAATAGAAGGGTCTCTCTATCAAAAGTAGTAAGTCACTTACATGTCTATATAAAATAAAAATCTTTCTCATGAATGTTACACAACGCACTTTGAATGAAACACATTAACACTTTATGCTACTTTATGTGTCAAAACTGTTAGTAGACAGACCACAAATCTCTCCAGCAAGTGCTAACCACCAGAGTTATGTTACCAGTATTATTACTATTATTATTATTCACTGAAATTTACTGGCCACATGAAGCTCCCTGCAACACGTGCCTCAACCCTATAAGAAATTTTAAAATGCATCCTCTGCAACCAATTAATCCAAAACAGATTTACTGTCATGTTTCTCCTTGTTGCTAATTTCTTTGTGGCACAGTTTTTAAATAATAAATGTATAAGCTGACTGTCAGACTGCTTTTCATGACTACGCCCCTCGTGACTCCACCCTCTTTTTGTTGCCAATACATGACACCAAATGTATGGGTTCCCATAGTAAAGTTTTTCCAATTATAGCACAGTTTGGTCTTACATACACAGTGCACATATAAGGACTTTAAGAAGATTGAGCTGTCACTGTTTATCTGCATGCACAGTGTGCATATAGTGGGTAAAAGGAGGGGAAGCACATATACTGGCACTTTCTGCCACTCCATCGCAAGAAATGTTTGTGTTGCGATCTCTTTCTTCACCATCGCTAGCCGAGTCTGATAGCCAGTTAGGCTCAGCTAATGATGGAAGTGGGTAGCTGGGCAGAATACACCTGAAGCAGTCATTTCCTTCTCCTGCACATCTGAGCATCACATGGTCCTATTCCAAAACCCTAACCATACTAGGAAGCGACCGATGGAGAGGCAGATGAAACGCTGACGCTGCAAGCAGGCCAGCGAGTTAAAGAAGGGAGATTCAGGTGAGTGATTGTCTTTGTGTGTGTGAGTGTGGCTCTGTGCATGTGTGAGTTTTGAGTGTGTCTATAAGGACGGTTAAAGTTTTAATTATAACAGAATAGTAGACCGGATTCAGGGGCACATTACCAAGACGGCGATATAAACTTATCGCAGCTTTTGCTGCTGTTTTCGGCCGAAAAGCGGCGATAATTTCATTGCATTATCAGCAAAGACACGCCATTCCGTAGAACAAATGTTTATTTAGACAGAGCACAACCCAAAAGTTTGTTGCCTTAGTAACTTAAGTAAGTTGAGAAGCACCTGACATAATAAATGGCACAACTCAAAAAATTGTCCAAAAAGTAGAAAGATCTTTAATTTTCAAATCTTCATCACAGTTGACACGTGGATAAAGAGAAATTCACAGCCGACACGTGTTTTCTATGTGCCAATACAATTCTATGGTCCTTCTGAATATGTGGCCTTCTTTTGTAAACATGCTCCTCATTAGACTTCTTTGTTGATTGTAAGTTTGTTTGTGTCTACAGACAGCTCGAACCGCGACAGAAATTAAGTTTGCCTTCGACAAGTTGTTTTATAACTCAAAGAGACGCCGTGAACTTACAACGTCTTTTTTACAACTTCTTAGGTATTTATTGATATTCTTACATTTTTTCTAAGATTGTTATTGGACATTTGGTTTTACATTCTTTCAGCACTTTTTGGTTAATTGAATGTGTGCAGTTTTGGTATATAATCTTTGGGTTTGGTTCACTGGTTAGTGACTCTTTTTAACCCAACTTTGCGAACTTGTCACACATTTCTTATCTGTTTCTCTCTCTCTTCTCTTTCGTTTCGCTTCCCCTTTTCTTCTATTCCTGTTTCAGATTATGATAATTCTTCCAGCACATCTGGGTTCGTATCCTTTGGTATAGTGATTAAGTTGCAAAGAAATGCTATCAAAAAAAGAATTTTTTTTTTCTTATAATTGTTTCTATATGTCAAATAAGATGTATATATATATATATATATATATATATATATATATATATATATATATATATATATATATTTCTTGTACAGCCTTGAAAAAGTCGTCCAAAGAGGAAACACGTGTTGGCTGTGAATTTCTCTTTATCCACGGGTCAACTGTGATGAAGATTTGAAAATTAAAGATCTTTCTACTTTTTGGACTATTTTTTGAGTTGTGCCATTTATTATGTCACGTGCTTCTCAACGTACTTAAGTTACTGAGGCAACAAACGTTTGGGTTGTGCTCTGTCTAAATAAACATTTGTTCTTGTTTATATTGTGGGTTCTCCTACATACATTGTGACACTGTGGAAGGCACGGTGTCAGACATTGAGCACACTGGAGAATATCCCTGTATATATATTTTTTTGACTGTTGATACAAACTGTTACAGAGGTGCTGGCCAGAATATACCATTGCCATCTTGTGTTTAGTGTGGACACGCTATTCCGTGTTTTGCTGATTTAGCGCCCCTTTCAACAACGCAGGGCTTTGCATCTCTAATGAGATACAAAGTGGGCGTTCCGTGCCAAAATAACTGGAGAAATGTCGCTAACCGACATTTCTCCAATTAACAAGCTGCATGCTAACAAGCAGAGCGTTAAGAAAAGTAGCGCTAACCACAGTTAATGCTACTTTCCTAACGCCTGCTTGTGACCTGACTTAGCCATGTAATCCAATGGGAGGTTAGTAATGGACATTAAGCCAAATTCCTGTACAGTGTATATATAGACTGTTTTCCTCAGGCAATAAAGCACACATTCAGTCATTGATGTTTTCCTGCCCGGCACACCTATACAATAGAATGACGACAGCATTATCAACTACTTCGGAGCGTAATTGCTGTACTCACACCATCTGTCAGCGACACTAAACTGCAGCTCCCTTTCTTGTCATACGACTGGACTCAATTCGAATTGTAGCTGCAGCCCTGAAGAAGTCCTACACTGGGACAAAATGTGTCGGCTGTACTGTGCTTTTTTCTAGTCTGATGAAATAAAGAGATCAAACCGAGGAACATCTCTCTTCGTTACTTATTGGATCTGGACTATACACTCGCTTTTATTTGAACAATGTGTTGTGGTGCACCTGTGCTTTGGAGTTTAATTTGTTGAGTTCCTGAGGGAACGGGCACTGTAACAGTGGGTGCTTTTCGGTGTGCACAAGGACCCCTGTGTAGACAGAAGGGGTAATAGTTACTTTCTAGAGTTATTTTTAGGTTAGGTGCTGGCTTTGAGAAGGTCCCACTGTTGGCTTGAGGTTGTCAATGGGAGGTGGATTACAGGGCTAAGATCAGCCTGCCCTATCAGCAAGGTTTCACTGGTAGCAGTATGACTATCGCTGGATTTCCAGCGATAATCGCACTGTTTTCCAGCTAACGCATGGATTCCTATCGCTTGGGAGATAAGCGTTGCTGATAGCACGTTATCTCCGCTATGGAATCCAGTGTTAGCATGCAATAATTATCCTCGCGCTAAAAGCGCTGAGAGATAATTATCGCAGCAGATTGCTAATATGCCCCTTAGGGTTATCAAACTTCATGAAGAATGATAACATTTCCTGAATTTTCACATCCCACAGTCGTATGTTCCCCTCAACAAGGACAGGACAACAGGCTGTGGGGGTTCCGTTTCCCTATCTGAGTGGGGAAACATAATGTCCGCAGTCCAGTCATATTATCTCTTTTCCCCATTCGTAGAAATTCTATCCTGAAATTTCTAGCAGTGAGTGAGGAAAGGAGACCTAAGCTAAAAGGTTAAATAGCTGTCCTTTTGTCACTGCAGAGTACGAAAGTACATGTTAGAGCTCAGTGCACCATTCTTAGCCCCATTATTTTATTTTTTAAAGTGTACGAGCTTTGCAGTTCACAAAGCTGGCATAGTTCAAAATATATTTTGTGAACTTGCAAGTCTACTGTCTTTTCAACTTTGCACAGGCCTAATGTGCATGCTTGCATCTGTGTGTGTATATTTGTAGGTGTGTGGATCAGTGAGTGTCTATGCAGATGAATTTGAAGGAGAACCCTGCAGATGTTAACTTTTAATGGTACATGGTAGATACCTAGACACTTTAGAGGACCTACTGGCTTATAATAAGGACAGCTGGGATACGAGATGAAATTAAGTGGCATGTGCAAGATAAATGGGAATGTCATGACACTGACTAGCATGACAGTGCCAGGGCATATCATGGTAGTGACTGGAATATAATGGGGTAACTAAGCACATGATGTCATTGGTAGTTTATTAGAGTCATCAGGTCATACAAGGGAATTAGCTATCATGTGACATGAGATAACTGCCCAAGTTGGCATTGAACTGCATAGGATGCAAACCCCTTGCACACATGATCAATGACTAGCATGCATCTGTGTTCTAGAAATCAAAGAATGGTATTTGTGGTGAATTTTTGACGTATGGTAAGCAGACACCTAGGAAGAAAATATGGTTGTATTTACATAGTACCTCAGCCAGATATGTGAGTGGCAATTCATACATGATTTAAGTCACCGTTGGACATAGGCCTTCTTAGGAGGATTTCCCTGAAACTCTTTGCTTTTTGTCCTTCTGGTTTTGCCAACTCTCTTTTCATGACCTTAGGACTCTGGGCACTTTCCAACTGTACCAAAATGGGAAAGTGCTCACGCCCTTCCTACACATGCCAGGATAGGGTGCAGACTTGATTGGTTTAGGTGTTGTACCTGGGAGGGCCCGGGTAAAAGGTACCCCACATACACAGGACAGGTACGTTACTGGCTAGTAGTGGGACATGCACTGATTGTGCCTCCCACCGGAAAAGCCTGTCAAAAAGGGCTCATGCTCAGGTTGGCCTTTCTCACTCAGGAGCGAACCTTGAGGGAGACTTTCACTACAGCCAAAGTGGCACTAGGGTAAATCCTGCGGGTTGGAGCTCAGGGCGGGTGATTTAACGGGTAGGTACACCTGCATGTTCCCTGACGAACCATGCGAGCGTTCCCTACCTAGGGGTCAGCTCCCACCACAGGACAGCTCCTGGGTTTGGCTGATTCTCTGGTTGTACGACAGAGGCATGCATTCCTAAACTATGTGCGCCTCTACTACACAGCCTAAACAACGCTTTCGTTTACCATGCATGTCTTTACCACACATGGCTTTACCACGCAAATTGGTGGCAAAGGCATGATTGGTAAAGGGATGTTTGGTAAAGTTCACACCCCAGCCCCTTCTCCCTTCGCCCGAAAAACCCTGGCCACTGCCCTATAACTAACCCGACCTGCTGACCCTAAAAACTACCCTCACCCTAAAACCTTAAACTACTGTGTCCCCCCTGAGCCCTAAAACCCTGGCCCCTGCCTTATAATTAACCCGACCCCCAGAGTCCTAAAAACTACCCCTCACCTGAAACCTTAAACTACCCAGACACCCCCCGCCCTGAGTCCTAAAACTCTGGGCCCTGCCCTATAAACAACCTGAACCCCCCCGAGCCCTAAAAACGACCTCATCCCTAAAACTACCCCGACCCCTCACCTGCCTTGAGCCTAAGACCCAGCCCCTCAACAAACCGACCCCACCTGAGCCCTAAAACTACCCCCACCCCACCAAAACTCGGCCCCAGCCCCACTTATCAGTCCACTTCCTCTCCCGATCCTTCCTCTTCCTGTGCCCGCCCAACCGCGCATCTAGACCACCTACTGCCTTAACCACGCATATACATGGTTAAGACATATGCATGGTAAAGGCTCTGACGTATTGTAAAGGCAGTTTGCCTGATTCTCTTATTGTGGCTTCAGTGCTCCTGGCACTCTCCCACTGTAAATACAGTGTGAGAGTTAGTGCGACCTTTCTAAACACGTTAGGAAGTGGTACATACCTGTGGATTCTAAACATAGGTCAGGGCTGCCATTGCAGGTCTGTGTGTGTGAACACTCACACCTATAGTGGTCGTAAACCGGAGTGCAGCACACCATTGCAAGCGGTTTGGACACCTGCACTTATCAGGGTTAAAGCCTGTGGGCCACCTGCCATTGCAGGCCGATCTGTGCACTTGCACCATTAATGTTTCTGAACGTAGGTTACACCTGCCAGTGCAGGCTTGTGTGTGTGCACTTGCACCTATGGGTCTTGAAAATGGGTCCCACCTGCCATTTCAGGCCAGTGTGCAAACTTGCACCTAGGGTGTTTTAAAACATGTGATCGGCCTGCCATTGCAGGCAAGTGTGCGCACTTGCACCAGTGCTGTTTTGAAACATGTGCCAGCCTGTCATTCAAGGTCTGAGTGTGCACAATTGCGCTTTGGCTCAGGCTAGCCTTTTTAAATCCTGAGAGGACCTATGACTACCATTCGAGCACCCAAAGGGCACATCTTAAGGGGTGAGTGAGTGGTAAGACAGGTGCAAAAATATTTTCCTGTCTACGTAGTGAAGAATACCGATGAGTGTTTTCCAATACCAATGAGCGTTGCTCTTCCCATAGGCTATTATGGAGGAAGAGATGAAATTACTTCAAGCTGCAATAGTGGATTGCAGTGGAGCAGCCTAATGATATCTTGTATCATTGGATTCACACTAACAAACCCTTTCCAGTGGTAATGGTGGTTTTGTCATGATTAGAGTAGAAATGGCATACTATTCAGTGCGTGTTTCTCTGCTCTAAAACTCTTTGTTTGCCTTTGTGCTTGGCTCCAGTCCGCACTGAAGGCTGGGGGAGCACATCTGGGCACCCCCCAGAGACAGCTATAAAACATTGGACATGCAACTGGAAGGACAGACCTCGGCCATTTGCAGGCCTGGCTGGATAGATTGGAGGAAGAGGTTTTGATACTTGGTATCTGGAGCCAGACCATTGCCCCACTAAAGATTTAGATCTGCATTTCATGGCCTCATGGCAGACAGGACTGAAATTTAGGCGAGACATCTGTGGTCCAAATGGAGACCCTTTGAACCACCCCAACTTCAATGGCACACTACAGTATAAGTACTGGTGCCATACTTCAGCAAGGCAAAGATACACTTGTGGGGATGTCGCACCAAAGAACCTAAAACTTTGTGGTGCAAACTGCCAGAGGAATCTGTTGAGCGCAAGGAAGATTACTGCCATTGAAAGGGACCGCATGAACTTCCTAAATAGTGGCTGGCCTGGGCTGACTATCTGCTGCTGTGTGGTACCCTGAAGTGTGCTCTCCAAGGGCTTGTTGCCTTGCCCCCAGTTCTTTCAGAGGTCTCAGGGACATCAAAGATCTCCTTCAAGGGACCCACACCATCTACTTGTGACACCTGGAAAGCGGTGCCCTCTTAAGTGCCCTCGTCATCTACTGAATCCTAAATGGCAGTGTGGCATGACGGTGAAACTAAGAATTTTGCCAGGAGACCGGATTTCCGGGTGCAGAGCTCCCAAGATCGTGCCCTCACCCAAGGCATGTGGACCTGCATCGTGGGGACCTCGGCATGCATAAGCTTCTTGTTGGTGGTGAGTGAATTCACCGGTTGCAGGATCCAGAGTGGCCCGCTTCATTGATTGTGCCGCATCTCTCTCGTGAGACAGGCCGACTGCATGATCATTGCATGTGGTGTCCGATTCACATGTTGCGTCCCTCGTAGTTGGGGGCATAACCCTAGTAGTGCCTCATTCTACCTCGTGAAGCATTGCTGAACTTGCGCCTGCGTGTGTGACCAGAATTGCCTCGTGCAACCATGGTCAACGTGCACCAGGCATTGTGCCTCATTTCCAGGGAGGCATGGACTTTGCAACCCTTAGCTGTGCGTGACCAGAATGGCATGGTGCATCCTGTATCAGCACGTACCAGATGCTGTGCCCAGATTGTCTGCGTGCCACTCTGTTCAATGTGTACCTGATGGGGTCCCTCCTTCTTCCGAGAGGCCTTCCTGCTTCTTTCTCCATTTATAGATTGTTCCCTTATTGGCCCTCATTTCCACTGACCACCTGCCCTCTCCTCACTCGGCCCCCCCGACGACCTTGTGTTGCCACGTAGTATTGTCCGGCTCAGGCCTGGGTTGTGAGTGACTGACTGGGCAGAAAGAGCGCTTTTAAGAATGATCGGAAGCGGGTCATGAGACTGAGAGAGCCCCCTGTGGTTCATAGAACTGGGCTGGTGCGGATGGCTTTTGTGGAACTCTTAGTGTGACTGACTATTGCCCTCTGCCTGGGTCTGCTCCACATCCAGTGGGTGAACTTCCAGAGTGGTGGCCAATCCCTATTTGATGCCTGCCTCTAAATTAGTCCTACCACCTTACCCCCACCTGCTTTCCTCAGACCCGGCCTAGTATCCGGGAGGAAGGATGCCTTATCTTCAATCTGTGGGTGTAGGATAGTTGAGATGAGTTGGAGGGTGGAGCAAGGCATGGGGCTACGGCGTCTGAGGTGTGTTATCAATTGACCTGCTGGTATCAGTGCACCCCATTAGGGTGCTGAGTGCATATGTGTGCAAGCGCGTTCTGTGCAGCCCTGCCTGCTACCCCCTGCACCGCACTAATAAGTGTTGGTATTTGTTGTATGTACATATTTCTGATATTGTTATGGTCCGGGGGGCACCCCAAAACTGTGTGATATTGAATTATAAGAATGGCTATTGTGGGCTGAGGGTGGACAATGTGTTACACTGCATAAGGGTGCCAAGGGGAGTAGATTAAGATCTTGCCTAAGGGTACATATTACTGATGTCGTCTTAACTAGTACTGCTAGTAATAATTCCAAGTGTAATTTATGTCCATAAATACATGCTGTTCATGTTGAGTTGATTATTGTGTGTGCTAAATACAACTGTTATTTATATATATCCCGTGTGAAGTCTCTTTTGTGAGGCTCAGTTTATTTATTGTGAGTGAATGCTGTGCTAATGCTTTACACATTGCCTCTGTGATAAGCCTGGATGCTCAACGCCAAGCTACCCAAGGGTGAGCGCAGGTTATACAGTGTGTGTAATCACCCGCCCCTGACGGGAGTAGTAGGTGGTGCCTGGCTGGGACATCACCTCAGCCAACCAGAAAGTGCCAGTTCCAAATGTCACCTATTAGTCATTTCATAGCATAATTTCCTTAGTTGCACAATGCACTTTCTTGCTAATATGGAATTCATTTTAGAAATATGTGGAGGCATTTTATTAGCTACATTACTAGCTTTTTACGGCTTTAAAAACAATGGGCTAGATGTAGGTAATCTGAATTTACCGATTCTTAAATACCGAATTTTACCGATTCGGTATTCAAAAATCGGTAAATGAGATGTAGGGGAAAATTCGGTATTTTTTACCGAATCGGTAAAATTCGGTATCGGACTTTCGGAAATTACCGAATCGGTATTTTCCGAATCGGTATTTACTGAATCGGTATTTCCCATTCATCCCTATGGGCCAAAAGGCCCATAGGAATGCATTGGAAATACCGAATCGGTAAATACCGATTTGGTAAATACCGAATCGGACAGCAAGCAAAAGTGAAACTGAACACAACAGCCAATCAGGTGCAACCACCCTCCCTCTTCCTACCAGGAAGTGGCTACACAGACAGCTGCAACTAATTAGAAGGTTCTGGAGAGGCAGTTGGAGCAGAGAGACTGGGAGCAGCAGCAGAGAGAGTTTGTGCTCTTTTAAAATTTAAACATGGCAAGCAGCAAGGACACAGAGCAGACAGAAAGAAAAAGAAAGCTCAAATTCAGCAGCATGGAGCTCCAGGTCCTTGTGGAGGAGGTGGTAAAGGTGCACCACAGACTGTTTGGAAGGCATTCCCTTACTGTGCCTGAATCAGCAAAAAGGAAGCTTTGGCTTGAAATCCTAGAGAAAGTCAATGCAGTGGGAGTGACCACCAGAGTCACTGAAGATTTAAAAAAGAGGTTTTATGACCTAAGGAGTCTCACAAAAAAAAATAGCTGACCACCACAAACAGGCCTTGCAAACAGGTGGAGGAAAGAACACAGCACCCCCCCCCCCACCGACCTGGAGGAGATGGTAGCCACAACCATGGAGCCTGAAAGCGTCCATGGACTGGGAGAAGTGGACAGCTCGGCGAAAGCTGCATCTAGAAAAGGTAAGATGCATGCACAGCAATCCCCCTCACACCCTCATCCATCCCTCACCCCTTGCAGCTAAGTTACCCCAGTCCCAGTGTGTCTGTGCAAAACAGTAGGAATGCATCATGGTACATGTAGTCAGTTAATGAAAGAGCATGTCACACAGCACTGTAACCACCAAGTTAGGCAAATGAATGCAGACATAATGAAGGGCAGGCAGCATGTAATAAGTGCAATTTCATAAGTTTAATTGTAGTGGCTGTGAGACATTTGCACCTAGCTGATATGTGCTCATATGTCCACAGGTCACACATCCAGAAGGCAGTCTCAGGAGGCAGAAGGCACGGCACCCGAGAGGGATGACAGTCATGAGCCAGGTCCCAGTGCATCACAGGACACAGGTGTTCCGAGTGGGCAGCCACCTTCCCAAGAACCTGACATCGGTGAAGAAATGCAGGCCTCCCCAAGACCTTCACAGTCCCCACTATTGGTTTCGTCACCCGAAATGCAGGCATCCTTTGAAATTGAAACAGCTGCAGCACTCCCTAGCAGGAGGCATGTCGTTTCCCCACTGATGGAAATGGAGACAGCTGCTGGTGAAATGGTGGGTGAAGACTCACACAACTTGCCTGAAGCTGAGATCTCTGCCACACTGCAGCCCAGCACAGAGCCTGTCTCAAGTACCACTAGATGCCGCACAGTACAAGGAAGGAGTGTAGGTGCACCTGGGGAGAGGTCCAGTGTCTTCCAAGGCCTGGAGGGATCCATGTTCAGGATTCAGAGGATGCAGGGCAAGGGCATCATGTCCTGTCAAAGACAAATGCGCAACCTCAACATCAACATGCAGGAAATTGGTAAGGGCATCAGGGAACTGGTGGAAGTTAACAAGAGCATGGCAACAGGCATACATGACATGACCCAATCCATGCAGCAACTGTGCACAAAACTGGACTCTGAAATCACATCAAGGCGCAGGGAGTAGCAGCGTGCTGAGAGAACTGAGAAATCTATCCACCGCCAGGCAACAGCCACATCCCTGCTATGCAGGCGTAGCATGAATAGTCAGGAAGTCCTGACTCAAAACAGCAATCAGCTGACAAGGGGCATAGCCGGAATGACCGGTGCGCTGGAGGCTCTAATCAATGCTCAAACTGCACAAACTGCTGCTATTGACGTGCTGGACACTGAAGGTAGCACCAGTAGGAGCAGCACGGCAAGCCCCCATGTCGTAGAGACAAGGAGGAGCAGCAGGCGACAGGGTGAGGCTACATGCCAAACGCCCAGTGAACAGGGTGAGCCACATACAACTGCCAGTGCAAAGCGTGGCAGAAAATGAACAGTTAATACTATGGCCTACTGCCATTGGACATTCAATTAATAGATAATAATGTTTTTGTTGCACATTTGTTGCTTTTAAACCTGCCTAGTGGCAATATACAACTACGGTGGCTGGATTCAACACCTGTCTGTGTGTGTTTGCTCACTGTGAGCATTGCTGTGAAATGCTTACTGTTGCACTTTTGTTCTTTAAACCCTTCGATGCTGATGACGGAGCGGTTCCGTCATCAGCATCGGTTGGGCTGTGCTGATGACGGAACCGCTCCGTCATCAGTACAGCCCTCGGGGGGAGCGCTGTCGCTCCCCTCCTGGGGCTCCGATCGTGTTTGTTTTTGGGGGGTTGGCAGCGGAAGACTTCGCGCTGCTCCCCCCGCTCCCCCCGCACTTCCTGGTGACGTCAGCACGCTGTCGCGCACGCCAACGTCATCAGGAAGTGCCAGACGCGCTGGAAGACATTTGCTTCCAGCGCGTCGAGCAGGTAGGTCTGTTTCCTGCTCTCCGGTGGGGTGGGGGGGGGCCATTACTCGGTGCCTTGAGGCATCAGGGGGGAGGAAACACTGTTTCCTCTCCCCTGATGTCCCAATGCAGGGCATTCCTGGTTCAGGATCGCGCACAGCGTCGCGATCCTGCACCAGTAATGCCCCACTAGACACCAGGGATGGTTTTTTTCACAAAAGGAAGCGACCCCTTGGGCAAGAGTCGCTTCCTAGGGCCATAATTTTATTGTTCAGACTTTTCTGCCCCCCCTGGGTCGAGATCGCTCGTTTTAGCGAGCGGTCTCGACCCAGGGGGGGCAGAAAAGCCCACTAGACACCAGGGATTTTTTTTTTGATAAAAGGAAGCGACCCCTTGGGAAAGGGTCGCTTCCTGGGGCATTTTTTATTTGTTTGAACTTTTCTGCCCCCTGGGGGATCAACCGTTTTATTCGGGAATCTGGACCCAGGGGGGGCAGGAAAGCCCACTAGACACCAGGGATTGTGTTTTTATTCGTAAAGGAAGCGACCCCTTGGGCAGGGGTCGCTTTCAGGGCCATCAAAATGTAGTGTAGACTTTTCTGCCCCCCCTGGGGGCAGATCGCCCATGTTAGCGCGTGATCTGTACCCAGGGGGGGCAGAAAAGCCCACTAGACACCAGGGATTTATTTATAATTGTAAAGGAAGCGACCCCTTGGGGAAGGGTCGCTTCCTAGTGGCCCATAATTTTTTTTAGACTTGTCTGCCCCCCCTGGGGGCAGATCAGCCGTTTCTTGGGCCACATCTGGACCCAGGGGGGGTAGAAAAGCCCACTAGACACCAGGGATTTTAGTATATTTATAAAGGAAGCAACCCCTTGGGCAAGGGTCGCTTCCAGGGGGCTTTATAAATATTGTAGACTATTCTGCCCCCCCCTGGGGGCGGAGTGGCTGTTTTTTTTTTTACAGTTTCTGGTCCCAGGGGGGGGGGGGGGGGATAGAAAAGCCCACTAAACTCCAGGTTTTTGTTTTTTATAGGGAGCGACCCCTTGGCCAAGGGTTGCTTCCTTGGGCCCATTTGTTTTCAGTATGTTCTGCCGTGTCTTTATTTGGCCTCTCTGCCCTCCGTAGGGTTGCTCCCAGGGGGCCCACGTTTATAATGATTCATAATCTTCCCCCCTTGGGGACAGACACCCCATTTGTGACATAGCCTGTTGTAATGTGTGTTGTTTTTGTTTCTTCTAATGTGTATTGTTTTTTTTCTCTTTAGATTGTTGGAGTGTGCGGTTCTGTTACTGGTGGTTCTGTTGTTCTGCTGTTTCTGTAGTTGCATGTGTTTGGTAAGAGACCTTTTTTTGTTCAATTGTAATGTAATTGTTTATTTTGCAAAGTGTGTAGTAATACGAGTATGTTTGGTTTCTGTTTGTTGTGATTGTAAAACATGTTTTGCATTTGTTTTTGATGTGTACTTCTGTAGATGTAAGTTTTTTTTTCTTCTTTCTAGTGGGATATCGTTGCCTATTTGCTGTGTCTTTGCAGAGTAGGTGCTGGTGAGTGTAGTTGTGTCTTGTAAGTGAATTGTATATTTTTTCTAAATATAGTTTTTTGTGAAAAGTCTTACATTTTTTATCTTACTTTGCGCAGTGTTAGGGTTGTTGAGTTGTTTGTGCAGACTCCTTTATTTGTAAGGATAATGGCTAGCTGCCGGATTACTGCTCAGCAAGTTGTTGGAATGCTTTTTGATTCTTCCTCTGACCATGGTCCAGAGTCTGACTCTGATTCTGAGCCAGAGGTGGGAGGTGAAGATTCAGGTAGTGAGTTTTCTCTACACATGGCTTCATCTGATGATGAAGACACTTTGAGTGCTGATGAAGCTACTTTTGGTGTGGATGATGTGCCTGTGGTTGAGGAGGACATTGCTGTGCTTGTGGTTGGGGAGGACATTGCTGTGCCTGTGGTTGCGGAGGACATTGCTGTGCCAATAGTGCGGCAAGAGACATCTGGGCTGCAGGCTGGGGCTGCTAGACTTCCAGTTGGTGTAGTGAGACAAGAGGCAGCTGGGCGGCAGCCTGCGGCTGCAAGACTTGACGATGAAAGTTCTGACCTCTGGGTTGCACCAGGCATGGTGCAGCCGGCATTGCCTGAATTTACTGGTGTTCCAGGGTGTAGGGTGAACACTGAAAACTTTTTGCCTATTGATTTTTTCAAGTTGTTTATGGATGATGTGTTTTTGGCAGAGATTGTAGAGCAGACTAATTTGTATGCTGAAATTTTTTTGAGGGTGAGCAGTGCCAGCCTTAAGCCCCACGCTTGAGCTACCCGGTGGACTCCCACAAATTTGGAGGAGATGAAAAAGTTTCTGGGATTAACTTTTTTGATGGGCTTGCTTAGGAAACCATCAATGGCTTCATATTGGTCTACTAGTCCCTTGATGGCAACAGCTATATTTCCGGCAGTCATGAGTCGTGATAGGTATTTGCTTCTGCTGCGGATGATGCATTTTGTTGACAATAGTCTTGCTTTGCCACGAGATCACCCTGATTGTGACCGTCTTTTCAAGATTCGGCCTGTCATTGATCATTTGGTTGATCGATTTTCTGAGACCTTTTATCCTGGGAAAGAAATTGCAGTGGATGAGTCTTTGCTGTTGTTCAAGGGCCGCTTGGTATTTCGGCAATACATTCCTAGTAAGAGGGCACGCTATGGAATCAAACTGTATATGCTGTGTGACAGTGAGACTGGATATGTCTCTAATTTCAGGGTGTACACTGGTAAGGAATCCAGGATTAACCACCCTGGTTGTCCGTCGACTTTTGGAGTGACTGAGAAAATTGTGTGGGAACTTGGTCGTGGATTGTTTAACAAAGGCCATCATTTATATGTCGATAACTTCTACACTGGTGTGCGGTTGTTCAGGGAATTGGCCAAAGTGGACACTGTTGCTTGTGGCACAATCCGCTCAAACCGTAAAGGTTTCCCAAAAGAACTTGTTTGTCGAAAGCTTGCTCGGGGACAGTGCAGTGCATTGCGTTGTGAGGAGCTTCTAGCTGTGAAGTTTTCAGACAGGAGAGATGTCTACATGTTGACTACAATACATGATGAAAGCACTGAACCGGTGACTGTTTGGGGTCAGGTTGCAGAAGTGTGCAAACCTGTGTGCATACTGCACTACAATAAGTACATGGGTGGTGTTGACAGAGTAGATCAGAGGTTGGAACCGTATGCTGCTCTTCGTAAGGCTTACATTTGGTACAAGAAGTTGGCTATCCATCTTTTCCATTTGGCATGCTTTAATGCTTTTGTTGTGTTCCAGAAATCTTGTCCCCAGTCAAAGATGACTTTTGTAAAGTTTCAGGAGTCTGTAATAGGCAGCCTTGTTTTAGTGGAACAGGCAAGTGTTCCTAGAGTTGGAGTGGTGGAGGATGTTGCCAGATTGAAAGATCGCCACTTTCCTGATACAATTCCTCCTACAACCTCAAAAGACTTTCCCAGTCGGAGATGTAGAGTCTGTTGGCGAAGAGGTTTGCGGAAGGAGGTTCGCATGTACTGCCCCAACTGCCCTTCAAACCCCGGGCTGTGTGTACCTGCTTGTTTTAGATTGTACCACACGCAAAATAATTTTTGGGAGTATCAATGAGTGGTACAGTGAACTGATTGGTCTTTATTCTGTAAAACTTATTGTTCAGTTTCAAAGTTTGTATTTGTGTAGTCTTTTTAGATTTAGTTGTCGAGCTAGTAGATTTGTATCAATTTGCAATTTGTTTTTGTTTCTCTTTTATTTAAAAAAAAACTAAAGTATGATGTTAGTTTGCGTGTAGTGTCCATTGTCTGACTGTGTGCATGGTTTGGTGTTTGGTTGGCGGTGTGTGTGCTCTTGCGCTTGCCGGTGGCTGCCGGTGTCTGTGGACTGGTGCTTGTCTGGCGGTGTCTGCGGACTGGTGCTTGACTGGCGGTGTGCGTGGTCTGGTGTTTGGTTGGCGGTGTGCGTGCTCTTGCGCTTGCCTGGTGTTGTGTTTGGATTTGTCTTTGGCTGGTGGTGTTCGTGGAGTGGTGCTTGGCTGGCGGTGTGTGTGGAGTTGCGCTTGGCTGGTGGTGTGTGTTGAGTGGCGCTTGGCTGGTCGTGTGTGTGGAGTGGCGCTTGGCTGGTGGTGTGCGTGGAGTGGTACTTGGCTGTCTGTGCACGGAGTGGTGCTTGGCTGGTGTTGTGTTTGTGGAGTGGTGCTTGGCTGGTGTTGTGTGTGTGGAGTGGCGCTTGGCTTGCGGTGTGCGTGGAGTGATGCTTGGCTGGTGGTGTGTGTGGAGTGGTACTTGGCTGTCGGTGTGCGCTGAGTGGTGTTTGGCTGGCGGTGTGCATGGTCTGGTGCTTGGATGGTGGTGTGCGTGGAGTGGCGCTTGGCTGGCGGTGTGTGTGGAGTGGTGCTTGGCTGGATGGTGTGCGTGGAGTGGTACTTGGCTGTCTGTGCACGGAGTGGTGCTTGGCTGGTGTTGTGTTTGTGGAGTGGCGCTTGGCGGGTGGTGTGCGTGGAGTGATGCTTGGCTGGTGGTGTGTGTGGAGTGGTACTTGGCTGTCGGTGTGCGCTGATTGGTGTTTGGCTGGCGGTGTGCATGGTCTGGTGCTTGGATGGTGGTGTGGGTGGACTGGTGCTTGGCAGGCGGTGTGTGAGTAGTTACTTTCTGTTGGTCACTACACACACTGCTAGTTGAGTGACACTCCACACAGTCCATCATTTTGTGTAGTTGCAGTGTCAGAAATGTGGGCGTGTGAAAGTGATGGGCCCTTGAATGGCGCTGTTTGCTGGTGTGAGTGTTGAAATGTGATGGGTCCGCGGCTGGCGGTGTGAATGTTTTGTATGTGTCACGCGTACAAAAGGTGTATGAATGGCCTGTAAAGAGGTTGGTGCCTTGACGTGGCTTTACAGCTCACGAGCTGTGAGTCAGTGGTTCAGTTTATCATACTTTCAATTATACGCAGTGTATTTCATTTTTGTGAAATTACTTGCGTATACAATTGTATGTACTGAATCATCACTCACCCTCGTGCCAAATCCAACCAGTATGTGTGTGTGCTTGCGGATTAGATGGGTGTGCAGTAATAATTGTTTTTTTCTCTTTCTGCAGTAGGGTGTACCTTGTCCCTTATTGTGATTGTTGTTATGTGTTGCTTTTCCATTCGGATGGTGTCAATGGTCTGGTTTGTATCAGGTATGAAAGGTGCGTGAATGGCCTGTAAAACGGTTGGTGCCTTGTCGTGGCTTTACAGCTCACGAGTTGCGAGTCACTGGTTCGGTTTTTATGCATTTATTTATTGACAGAGCATTTAATTTTTTTGAAATATCTTGTTAATAAAATTTTATGTACTGAACCATCACTCGCCCTCATGCCAAATCCAACCTGTATGTGTGTGTCTTTAAAGAATAGATAGCCGTGCTTGAATGTTTTACTTTTGAGTAACTCTGTTAAGGTGTGGTATCCTTTTACTCGGGAGAACAAGGGGAACGCTGGGTGGTAGGACATTTTTGCCGGCACGGCGATCCCACACCAAAAAGTTTGGAAAAGTGCTATTTTTACCTAATTTTAAGGTTTGCAAGGAGTTTTGGGTAGGAAAACATTGGGGGACCCACGCATGCCATACCTCCCTGGACTCTCCCGGGTGTCTAGTTTTCAGAACTGTTTGGTTTTGCTACTTTCCAAAGTATACTACCCAGCCCCGGGCCAAAAACTCAGGTGCCCCCCCCCCAAAAATCAAAATTATATTGCTTCAGGGTATTTTGAATTCACCACCGTACGATTTGGACCTTTTCCTGTTGCAGCCACTATGGCTACCCACACAAGTGAGGTACTGTTTTTATCGGGAGACCTGGGGGCACGCTGGGTGGGAGGTAATTTGTGTGAGCCCAGTGATGCCACGCTTTCCCACACTAAAACGTGTGAAAAGATTGATTTTTTCCAGCTAAAAATGAGGTTTGCAAGGGATTCTGGGTAAAGGAACGTTGGAGGATCCACGCAAGCCATACCTCCTTGGAAGCCCCCGGGTGTCTACTTTTCAGAAATGTGTGGGTTTGGTAGGTTTCCATAGATGGCTGTCTCGCACGGGGCCAGAAACCCAGGTAACCCCTCTTGCAAAAGCTGGTGAATTTGACAATGGTGACAATGTCAAGTCCACTAGCTTTTGCAAGAGGGGTTACCTGGGTTTTTGGCCCCGTGCGAGACAGCCATCTAGGGAAACCTACCAAACCCACACATTTCTGAAAAGTAGACACCCGGGGGCTTCCAAGGAGGTATGGCTTGCGTGGATCCTCCAACGTTCCTTTACCCAGAATCCCTTGCAAACCTCATTTTTAGCTGGAAAAAATCAGTTTTTTCACACGTTTTAGTGTGGGAAAGCGTGGCATCACTGGGCTCACACAAATTACCTCCCACCCAGCGTTCCCCAAGGTCTCCCGATAAAAGTGGTACCTCACTTGCGTGGGTAGGCATAGTGGCTGCTTTAGGAAAAGGCCCAATTCTTACTGTGGAGACCAAAAAATTTCCTTTAGCCAAACAATCTTATTTTTTGAGGGGGTCACCTGAGCTTTTTGGCCTGGGGCTTGGCGGGCATCTTTGCAAACTACCAAACCCAAACAGTTCTGAGAACTAGACACCCGGGGGAGTCCAGGGAGGTATGGCATGCGTGGGTCCCCCAATGTTTTCCTACCCAGAAACCCCTGCAAACCTTAAATTTTGGTAAAAAAACCCACTTTTCCGTACTTTTTTGGGTGGGATCTCGCTGCCGGCACAAATGTCCTACGACCCAGCGTTTCCCTTGTTCTCCCGAGTAAAATGATACCTCACTTGTGTGGGTGGGCCCAAGGCATGTGACTCAGGCTGGGGGGCTTAATTTGTAAAACTTAAATACTACTAAATACTACTTTTTTCAAAATTCATTTTTGGCGTGTTCTGCTTTGGGGCACCCACACAAGTGAGGTATCCTTTTACTCAGGAGAACAAGGGGAACGCTGGGTGGTAGGACATTTTTGCCAGCACGGCGATCCCACGCCAAAAAGTTTGGAAAAGTGCTATTTTTACCTAATTTTAAGGTTTGCAAGGAGTTCTGGGTAGGAAAACATTGGGGGACCCACGCATGCCATACCTCCCTGAACTCTCCCGGGTGTCTAGTTTTCAGAACTGTTTGGGTTTGCTACTTTCCAAACAATACCACCCAGCCCCGGGCCAAAAACTCAGGTGCCCCCCCCAAAAATCAAAGTTTTATTGCTTCAGGGTATTTTGAATTCACCACCGTACGATTTGGACCTTTTCCTGTTGCAGCCACTATGGCTACCCACACAAGTGAGGTACCGTTTTTATCGGGAGACCTGGGGGCACGCTGGGTGGGAGGTAATTTATGTGAGCCCAGTGATGCCACGCTTTCACACACTAAAACGTGTGAAAAAATTGATTTTTTCCAGCTAAAAATGAGGTTTGCAAGGGATTCTGGGTAAAGGAACGTTGGAGGATCCACGCAAGCCATACCTCCTTGGAAGCCCCCGGGTGTCTACTTTTCAGAAATGTGTGGGTTTGGTAGGTTTCCATAGATGGCTGTCTCGCACGGGGCCAGAAACCCAGGTAACCCCTCTTGCAAAAGCTGGTGAATTTGACAATGGTGACAATGTCAAGTCCACTAGCTTTTGCAAGAGGGGTTACCTGGGTTTTTGGCCCCGTGCGAGACAGCCATCTAGGGAAACCTACCAAACCCACACATTTCTGAAAAGTAGACACCCGGGGGCTTCCAAGGAGGTATGGCTTGCGTGGATCCTCCAACGTTCCTTTACCCAGAATCCCTTGCAAACCTCATTTTTAGCTGGAAAAAATCAGTTTTTTCACACGTTTTAGTGTGAGAAAGCGTGGCATCACTGGGCTCACACAAATTACCTCCCACCCAGCGTTCCCCAAGGTCTCCCGATAAAAATGGTACCTCACTTGCGTGGGTAGGCATAGTGGCTGCTTTAGGAAAATGCCCAATTCTTACTGTGGAGACCAAAAAATTTCCTTTAGCCAAACAATCTTATTTTTTGAGGGGGTCACCTGAGCTTTTTGGCCTGGGGCTTGGCGGGCATCTTTGCAAACTACCAAACCCAAACAGTTCTGAGAACTAGACACCCGGGGGAGTCCAGGGAGGTATGGCATGCGTGGGTCCCCCAATTTTTTCCTACCCAGAAACCCCTGCAAACCTTAAATTTTGGTAAAAAACCCCACTTTTCCGTACTTTTTTGGGTGGGATCTCCCTGCCGGCACAAATGTCCTACGACCCAGCGTTTCCCTTGTTCTCCCGAGTAAAATGATACCTCACTTGTGTGGGTGGGCCCAAGGCATGTGACTCAGGCTGGGGGGCTTAATTTGTAAAACTTAAATACTACTAAATACTACTTTTTTCAAAATTCATTTTTGGCGTGTTCTGCTTTGGGGCACCCACACAAGTGAGGTATCCTTTTACTCAGGAGAACAAGGGGAACGCTGGGTGGTAGGACATTTTTGCCAGCATGGCGATCCCACGCCAAAAAGTTTGGAAAAGTGCTATTTTTACCTAATTTTAAGGTTTGCAAGGAGTTCTGGGTAGGAAAACATTGGGGGACCCACGCATGCCATACCTCCCTGAACTCTCCCGGGTGTCTAGTTTTCAGAACTGTTTGGGTTTGCTACTTTCCAAAGAATACCACCCAGCCCCGGGCCAAAAACTCAGGTGCCCCCCCCCAAAAATCTAAGTTTTATTGCTTCAGGGTATTTTGAATTCACCACCGTACGATTTGGACCTTTTCCTGTTGCAGCCACTATGGCTACCCACGCAAGTGAGGTACCATTTTTTTCGGGAGACCTGGGGGAAAGCTGGGTGGGTGGAAATTTGTTGATCCACGCAGATTCCAGAACTTTCCACCACAGAAATGTGAGGAAAATTTGTTTTTTTTGTCAAATTTTAATGTTTGCAAGGGATTCTGGGACACAAAACTTGGGGGTAGGCAGACGAGTCACCCCATCCTGAATTTCCCTGGGTGTCTAGTTTTCAAAAATGTATAGGTTTGCTAGGTTTCCCTAGGTGCTGGCAGAGCTACGGTGCAAAAACAAAAGGTAGTCTTTTTGTCCAAAACGTGCTAGATTTCACTGGGAAATTCAGGTGCGACCATGTTGCGTTTTGCGCTGTTTCATGTCGCAGCCACTATGCCTAGCCACGCAAGTGAGGTACCATTTTTTTCGGGAGACCTGGGGGAACGCTGGGTGCGTGGAAATTTGTTGAACCACGCAGATTCCAGAACTTTCCACCACAGAAATGTGAGGAAAATGTGTTTTTTTTGTCAAATTGTTAGGTTTGCAAGGGATTCTGGGTAACAAAACCTGGGGGTAGGCAGACGAGTCACCCCATCCTGAATTCCCCTGGGTGTCTAGTTTTCAAAAATGTATAGGTTTGCTAGGTTTCCTTAGGTGCTGGCAGACCTACGGCGCAAAAACAAAAGGTAGTCTTTTTGTCCAAAACGTGCTAGATTTCACTGGGAAATTAAGGTGCGACCATGTTGCGTTTTGCGCTGTTTCATGTCGCAGCCACTATGCCTACCCACGCAAGTGAGGTACCATTTTTTTGGGAGACCTGGGGGAACGCTGGGTGGGTGGAAATTTGTTGATCCACGCAGATTCCAGAACTTTCCACCACAGAAATGTGAGGAAAATGTGTTTTTTTGGTCAAATTTTTAGGTTTGCAAGGGATTCTGGGAAACAAAACCTGGGGGTAGGCAGACGAGTCACCCCATACTGAATTTCCCTGGGTGTCTAGTTTTCAAAAATGTATAGGTTTGCTAGGTTTCCCTAGGTGCTGGCAGAGCTACGGCGCAAAAACAAAAGGTAGTCTTTTTGGCCAAAACGTGCTAGATTTCACTGGGAAATTGAGGTGCAGCCATGTTGCGTATTGCGCTGTTTCATGTCGCAGCCACTATGCCTACCCACGCAAGTGAGGTACCATTTTTTTTGGGAGACCTGGGGGAACGCTGGGTGGGTGGAAATTTGTTGATCCACGCAGATTCCAGAACTTTCCACAACAGAAATGTGAGGAAAATGTGTTGTTTTTGTCAAATTTTTAGGTTTGCAAGGGATTCTGGGAAACAAAACCTGGGGGTAGGCAGACGAGTCACCCCATCCTCAATTTCCCTGGGTGTCTAGTTTTCAAAAATGTATAGGTTTGCTAGGTTTCCCTAGGTGCTGGCAGAGCTACGGCGCAAAAACAAAAGGTAGTTCTTTTGTCCAAAACGTGCTAGATTTCACTGGGAAATTGAGGTGCGACCATGCTGCGTTTTGCGCTGTTTCATGTCGCAGCCACTATGCCTACCCACGCAAGTGAGGTACCATTTTTTTGGGGAGACCTGGGGGCACGCTGGGTGGGTGGAAATTTGTTGATCCACACAGATTCCAGAACTTTCCACCACAGAAATGTGAGGAAAATGTGTTTTTTTTGTCAAATTTTTAGGTTTGCAAGGGATTCTGGGTAACAAAACCTGGGGGTAGGCAGACGAGTCACCCCATCCAAAATTCCCCTGAGTGTCTAGTTTTCAAAAATGTATAGGTCAATTTGTAACTGCAAAATTTAGGTGTGACCACGTTGCATTTTGCGCCGTTTCCTGTCGCATGCACAAGACCGACCCACACAAGTGATGTACCGTTTTTATCGGGACACTTGGGGTAATTCAGATTTGTAAATCAACTGTTATTACCAATTGAGCTTTCATGCATTTCTCCCTTTCAATGAAAGACATTGTGTAAAAAAAAATCTTTTTGAAAAATGACCAATAATTCTCATGCTAGTATGAGTATTCCCAATTTTTAAAATGTGCAATTATATACTGTTTCTGAACTCTATAATTTGTACCCAATTCAGAAATACATAGGTGTCTTTCATACAGATTATTCCTTGTATACATTTTCCAAGACCAAGTGCTCTATACCCAGTAAATGAAAAAATACCATTGCAAGTTGCTGCTCAGTTTTTGGATCTGGGTTCGTCGGGTTCTTGGTGAAACTACAAGTCATACATATCCCCACAACCAGAAAGGTCTAACGGATGTAACGGTATATTGCTTTCCAAGAGCTGTCAAAATTAGAAAAAGTTATAGGTGAAAACGTTGAGACAAAAGGCTGTTTTTTTCAACAAATTTTCAATTATTCCAATATCTAACTGTTAGTTTCTATAACGAAACCTTCATGGATTTAGACAAATGTCCCCTTTCTGAATTCAGAATTTTGTCTACTTTTCGGAAATGTAAAGCTTTCCAGGATCCATTATTGCTTTCAAACTCATTTCTACCATTAACTGGAAGGAGGTGGAAATCTCTAAAAATAGCAAAGATAGGCTATGTCCAAGAAAAATGCCAAAACTGAGTGAAAAATTTCGGTTCTCTGACAAAAGACTGTCATTTCCTAAAAGCTGAGAAAATGGAGATTTCAGCCCCACAAACCCTTTTTTGATAACATTTTCAGGAAAAAACCCAGAGGCTTTCATTTGCAGCCCGTTTTTCCAATTTTTCAGAAAAAAACAAAAAAATCACTATATTTTGGTTAATTTCTGGGACCCCTCCAAGGGAATCCACAAACCCTGGGCGCCTTTAGAATCCACATGATGTTGGAAGAAAAGGACGCAAATTTGGCGTAGATACCTTATGTGGTCAAAAAGTTACAAGGGCCTAAGCGCGCACTACTCCAAAACGCCAAAAAAGGCCTTAGCACAGGAGGGGAAAAGGCCTAGCAGCGAAGGGGTTAACATACCTAGAACTATATTAAATAAAACAAATTCTCATGCTTTCAATATAGGTCTCAGTCTCATCACTTACTCAGAAATAGTTGCGTGTTATTTCCTCACGTCTGTATCTGCCATCACTTGGTGTTGACACTCCAGCAGGTTGTGTTTCAGGCACAGCAATGTCGTCGTCATGATCCTCATAGTCTGACAACTCCACCTCAGTACCCCTCTTCACAGCAAGATTGTGCAACATAGCACAGGCAGCAATGATCTTACAGCAGGTGATGGGGGTATACTGCCTTGCACCTCGGCTCTTGTGCAAACATCTGAACCTGCTTTTCCAGATACCAAATGTTCGCTCCACTACATTGCATGTGCTCTTGTATGCCCAGTTATATCTCCTTTGGCTGGGTGTTGAGGGGTTGAGGTAGGGGGTGAGTATGAAGGAGCGGAGGGCATATGCACTGTCTCCTAAAAGGAAATGGGAATACATTACTCACATGCATACATGTACTTCTTACTGCAATAGGTGTTATATGGGTCGCACACTGTGTCTTACCTAGGAGGTATCCTTCACCAAATTCCCCTGCAGTCAGCCGTGCATAGATGCACTGTTTTGAAATATATAGGAGTCGTGGGTACTCCCAGGGAATTTTGCCACAAGGTCAGTAATGGCGAACTTTGCATTGCAGATCACCTGCACATTGATGGTGTGGGTGGACTTCCTATTCCTGTAGATGTATTCTGTGGCAGTAGGGGGACAAATGGGAATGTGCGTGCCATCAATGCAGCAAATTATATTGGGGAAACGTGCCATCTGGTAGAAGTCGGATTTTGTTTGGACCAGTTCAGCATGGGTTGCAGGAAAAGATATATAATGCTCCATCCTCTGTAACATGGCGTCAAGGAATTTGTGGAAAAACCTTGACAGGCTGCTCTGGGTCACCCCACCTACCGCAGCAACCACACTCTGGTAGCTCCCAGACGCAAGCAGGTGTAGGCTGCACAGCACCTGCACGTGGGGAGGAATAGCGTGTGCCCTTGGGGTAGTATGCTCCAACAGTGGGTGAAGGTCCCTGATGAGTTCCGTGATGGTGTCTGGGGCCAACCTGTATCTCTGGAGTATCTCTGCTTCTGTGAGCATGAACAGGGTTATACTCTGTCTGTAGACCTGCTCCTCTCTCTGCCATTCCCTCCCTCCTTCCTCCTGTAGCCGTAGCCGTCTTGCAATGACATAAAAAGCCGCCATTGTGCAAGAAGAATTGCATTTTGGGTCTATTTTTATAGGTTGCACCTGTTTACCACCTGATTCCAATCCATGGTAAATACCGACTCTTAAATACCGATTTTCAAGCAAAACCGGTATTTCAGAGCTTCCCTACATCTCAATATCCATTTTTACCACTTCTTATTTACCGAATCGTTATTTTACCGATTCGGTAACTTTACCGATTCGGTAAATTTACCGAATCGCAAACCGTTGCGATTCGGTAAATTTACCGATTCGGTAATATTTCCGATTCGGTATTTTACCGAAGCGGTAACTTTACCGATTCGGACGATTTTCGGTCTCCTACATCCCGAAAGCTCAATGCCGGTCGGTAACAGCCGAAAATACCGATTTTCGGCCGTTACCAACCGGTAAAGGGCTTCCTACATCTGGCCCAATGTATGTAACGGCTCCTGGGTCTTATGCTCTAAAACTGGGTTAACCTAACTCTCTTGTCTAAGCTTGTAAGATAACTCTAATGTGACCAATCACTCTGCTTTCTATGTCCTGGGACGGTGAGATATTTGCAACTTCTAATTTTCCTAGCATTCCTTTCCAATTCCTGTTCTCTGTTATATTATGTAAAAAATTAGGTAGGACAATGAAAGAAAGAAGTAAAGGTACATCATTTATACTGACATGATAGCAGTTTTTGTCAAGGTAATTTAACTACATCAACATCTATAACTTTTAATCTAGCCCAATTTCTACAAAACCCTCAGCTGCATTAACACCTGAGGGTATGTTTCCTGGAACTCTGCTGGCCTAAAGCACGACTTAGACAATTCTAAACAATTTGATTATCTGAGCAGTAGTTATGCTCCATGATACGAGGGGTAGTGTATGAGTGGATAATGAATACTAATAGCAAAACACTCATTAGTGTAATTTCAACATTTTAGTTGGATTTTAATCATGTTTCGGTACTGAATTGCCAATTGTAAAGGTATTATCTTTAACTCTCTCTACAAAATGAATTGTTGAATGTATTATGTTAAGTGTTTATGGTATTGATTATGTAGTATTTCAAAGTCCAAAATAAGTTATTAATTTAAATGAATAACTGCCACATTACCTCAACTACTTATTATTGATGCACACTGCACAACGTGCCTCTATTCCACCTTTGTTGACCTGATCTATTTATTCTCTTCTTCTCTCTCACCAACCTACAGTCTTCCCTCCTGTCCAACACCGCTTTGGTAAAAGAATTAGCTCATTCATAGTTATGGTCTAATTTCCATTAAATTACCCATTTCCGAACTCCCACTCACTGCTGTCACTTGGAGATGTTCACCAGAACCTGCAGCCTCTTTTGTGGCTGCTATGAGGATTGTGATGTATTATATGGTATGGTTTGGCGGCCTGGCCGTGTAACACACTTGCAAAACCGTCTTGGCTTCAGTCAGGCTCGTTTATAAAACCTTTAGCTCAACCTTGGGTAGCTGTGGCTTTGAGCAGCAAGGCTTAAAGAAAGTAAAGCCTTTAGAAGCACCAAACAAAAAAATAAGAAAGTCACACAACAGGAAAAAATCTGACACCAATTATACAAATAGATTATATTTTTGTGAATGTTTAGACACCAAGATGAGCAACATCCACCAGAAGGTTCCAGAGATATAGCTTTTTAAGTAAAACGCAAATCTCAGCTTTTTAGTCCAAAGAGCAAACAAGCACTGGTAACCATAAAGTTTAGAAACTTTTGGAAAGTTTGAAAAAGTTGTGTATGGCTATTCCGGCCTGAGTGGGGTTACCAGTTCTGACAAGGAGAATGTCCGGGGGACAAAAAAGGAGTAATTAGACAGTTACCTGATCATCTAAGCAGTCTCCAGTTCCACACTGTACTTCAAGACCACCATAGATTTCAGTGGAGTGGTCCTGATGCTGAGGATGCAGAATCCTGAGGATACTGAAAGATGCTCTAGATGCTCTGGCTGCTGTTTGATTGATGTGGTGTCCTCAATCTATACGTAAGGTTGGGCAACTTTGACCACAGGGGTTGTTGTCCCTCGAAGTCCTCTTAGAGCCAGTAGAAGTCCAGCTGTGGCTGGGATACAGATCTCCGTACACATCAGGTTTGACGATATCCTTTTGTAGGGGTTGGTGTCTGTCTTTGGTGACCAATCTGGGCCCAGACAACACTCCTGCGTCCAACAAATCAGGTAACTTTTTTGGCCGTTAAGGATCAGTCTATTGGATCACTCAGCAGTGATTCGAAGAATGTGGCTACTGACTTGTTGGGGTGGGCTTCTTCAGCTTAAATGGCCCTGGTGCTTGTTCCAGGGAGGTAGCCAACTGACCTTTTGGGTCACTTCTTTGGTGTGGGACTCGAGAGCGACTTTTAAACGATCCACAGGCACAGTCCTTTTTTTGCTAGCCAAGGTTCAGCAGGTGCAGTCCAGCAGTCGGTGCACCCTCTCTTTATAAGTTCCAGGATCAGCAGGGCAGTCCTTGCTCTCTCCTTTCTTCAGTTCTGTCATGATCTGAGGTTCAAGATCCCAGGGGTGGCACATTTATGCCCAGGATTATAATGTGGTCACTAGCCAATGGGCTACCAGGGTACCTCCCTCCCTGTAACAACTTCTGGCTAGGTGTGGCATCTAGAATTCCCAGAGTGCACTATTCTGATCACTCCCAAGATGTCTTAACCCTTCCGTGGGTGGTAGGATCTTGATAGCCCACACTAGAGGTATGGCTACCTGTGGGATACATGCCCACGAGAAAACCGGTTTGGCCACTGTTTCCCCTCTCTGTTGCCACCACCAGCCTGTCTACCTCAACAAAGGGGCAGCCCTGCAATGGGACAGTAACACCTCCCTCTGTACCAGGCTTCCATTGTTCCTGAGCCTGGTAGTCTTTCACGCTACTCCCCAGGAAGACAGAAGGCTGTCTAGTGGCCAGCAACTCTGTAAACTGGGCAACAGAGTGGCAACTTTCTAAAAGTTGCTTTTCCTTAAAGGTGAAATTAGATTCGACTTGGACATCATCAGGTTTAATGGCACAATTAATTTGATACCTTGAATTATCCATTTTAGTAGTTCCATTCAGAAGTTAGCCGGACTTAGCGGTCAGTAAGTAACTTTGTGTTAGCCAATGGGGCTACTAACTTTCCCACAGCAAAGATGACCATTTGGATGTTTTGCTGTTAGGACATATGAAAAGTATATGCCCCACTTCATAATATACAGCTCCCTTTCTTAGGACTCCACAGTCCTTCTTTAGGGGAGACTTATGTATTCTGTTTAGGGAAGTGGGGAGTTTACCATTGGTTTAAATGGCAAAGTCGAACAAACAGATTTAAAACTGCTCTTCCAGGCTTTAGTGGCAGGCTAGGGACAATATTGTTCTTTGTCCCCCACACAGTGGCATAATCAGTGCTGCCGCCCTGTGTGCCCTTTGTTCCATACAGTAGGGTCTTATGAGTAAGTCAGATGATGCCAATTTTGGGGGTGCAATTCAACATATATTTTGTAATGGATTTGTACACTGGCACTTAGGTCAGGTTTGCAGGCCTCAGTGGAGTTTCAGAGTAAAAAAAAACTGCAGCATCAGTCCAAAACTGTGGGGTCATCATGTAAAAAGAGGCATTTCCTTTCAGCTGCCATGAAGAAGAAATAATACAAACTATTTGCAGATCATTTCACGATTTGAACCTGTGACATTCAAGGGGATTGGTGAGATTACCGCCTGCCACAGCACTGCCCTAGTATGGCATGTCAGAGAACACCTATAGTTACACATGTTCAATGTTGATTCTATTCAAAATGACCCCATATCACCAATTTTTCAAGATGTCCTAGTCTGCGTTGTTTCTCTAATGTCAACAGCTTTTGTGGTTTGAGGAGCTATAGCAGAGTTCAACTCTTCTGTTGCTAAAATGGACCTCAACTTTGACTTCCAAAAATATTGCCAGACTGTCTTCTACGTCTCTGGGAGTCACTTAGAGTTTGGTGAAATGGGTAAACTGTCATGCCAAACTTGCAGTTCCCTTTCCTCATTTAGAGGTGGGGGAACAACAGGTTTTCCACGTGCAGGGCCTCAGCTGGCTTTGCCAGTGAAAATCTGGAAGCATGTCTGCCACTGGGCTGCCAGGTCATAGTGATTGTCATTCCACCCTATTTACTGTGGGTGACTGTAACTACATTTGACTGCCCAAGATCACAAGGCACACCATGGAAGTCGTAGGCACATACATGCAACAATGACTCCAATTTATAGGAAGAACACTGCCTGTGAGTCAGGCCCAGTGTTATTTTGGTTGTTGTGTGTTTTCCAAAACATCTAAGTCCTACTTTGGGAGTTTGTTTTAGAAAAAATAAAAAGTTTACAGAGCAGAGCCAAACCACCATGTCAAACGCTTCTGTTTTTAGAGTAATTGCCATATCCATGGTTACTCTAAAGGCAGTGAGGTTCCCACCAGGCAGGTGCGGATCTTACTATAGGATGGTCGGTTCTTTGCAAACAGAACGGAGACCATAGCCTTCACTGACCAGGCGGGCTGCTTACTAGACTGAGCCTCTCTGTTCCTTGAGTGCCTATACTTATGTACAGGGTCCTGTATGGGGATAATTAACGGTTCTCCTATCAGACACAAAAAGGAATCTAAGCATAGATAGCATTTTAAATACCCAAGGCGGGCCCATCAATTCAAAATGGAAATATTTATGGTTAGGGGAATATGAAATTACCCTTTAGGGACCCCTTGTGAGTACTCATTGATTACACAGTTTTGCTTTCCCAACAAAGACATGCTGGACCACTTTTCACTTGTGATCATGTTTTTCTAGGATACTTGAATGCCAAGTCCCCTGGCTCACACACCACTATGACAATTCATCTATAAAGGACCTCCTTTTATTGTGGGTGACTACTTCTGTATTTATCTCTATGCCATAACAATATGCACTGTTGGTAGCAAATGATTAACTGTCATGGTATGCAGGCCTTTTTAAATCTGTAATAATAAAGAAGATAAACAAGTAGAGGATGGAGAAGAAGAAGAAGAAGAAGAAGAAGAAGAAGGAGAAGAAGAAGAAGAAGAAGAATAGGAGGAACAGGTGGAGGACAAGAAGGAAGAAGAAGAAGAGGAGGAGGAAGAATAGGAACAGGAACAGGAGTAGCAGCAGGAGGAGGAGGGTCTCCCTTTCCCAGTTATCGACCTTGTCAGTAGCTGTTTCTGCACACTTTCCTCTACCCTCCATGCATAGGTGACTGCAGCAAGGTTATTTTGCATTCTATTTGGATCACCAAAATGCAGTACAGGGTGCTCTTTGTGTCCCCTCTGCCTCCTAGTTTTCGCACCTTTGAGCAGGACAAGGACATGGATATTGCTCTCATCTGCTATGAAGAGGTGTGCCTGGCGCTCATAACCCACAGCCTATATCTGGTTCAGGACTAGGAACTAGAACCAGCTCCATTAATAGCCTTTGACTGAGTATCAGGAATGGTTATAGATCCAAAGTGAATATTATGGGATGTTGGAAATCAATTTGGGTTTCAAGAAACCCCTATATTATTGGATGTAAGTTTGTCATCAGATTGGGCTGTACAATACTGCACTTGAATTTGGATGGTTCCCTTTAAGTTTTGCACAAGATCTGAGCCGCTGGTGTTTAGCACTGGATTTAAGCTAACCATCTGAGTCTGAAAACAATGTTTGGCCTAGGAGCAGGTCGCTGCCCATCTTTTAAAAATCAGATTTAGATTGTAGAACTGGAAACACATCCTGGTGTTGCTGTGACCTGAGGTGAAGGAGGTAAAATATCTGAGCTGAGAATCCGCCATCATCTCAAATACACAACTGCTGGGCCCTAGAGAGAAATGAAGCTACCTGAAGTAAAGAAGCCTGCCAGAGATCAGCGTGCAGCTGTTATTGCTCAGTTCAACCATGCTGTTTTACATCCAGATGGAACCTCTGCTTTTATACTCTTTTACCAACAACATGTGAGGGAAACCAATGCATTGTGCCCAGACTTCAAGGAGCAATGGAAATGCTCTTAGACATCTCATGTGAACTACAAACTTTCAGTGGGTTTCCTGAGCCACTCCTCCTACTGTGCAAGAACAATCCTCTTTTGTCTCTAACTGTGGTGTTTACAGGTCTTCTCAAACTTTCCCAGGTCTAGGAGGCTGTTGTTTTATTGTATTGTATTGTATTGTATTATAATTGCATTTATATAGCGCTTGCTACCCTGGACGAGGCGTCGAAGCGCTTTTTTGGGGGTAGCACGCTACTCCGGGACCCATGGAGGATTAGTGTTGAATTAGTATAGTGAAAGATGCAAGTACATTTTAAGTGGTGGATAGGTTAGTCAGTTATCTGGATATGGAATGATAGCAGAAGGCTAGAGGAGGACAAAGGTTTGTATTTATTTATCGCTTGTTGACGCACGCAATTCCGGAAACCTATAAAGGATTAGTGGTGAATTAATATGGTGAAATATGAGGTAATTTCAGTGGTGGCTATTAGTCTGTTACTTGGAGTGAGAAGGATAGTGGAGGGATAAAAGGGGAAGAAAGATTAGCATTCATATAGCACTTGTTACCCCTGATGGGTGTTGAAGCACTTTTCTGGCGAGTAGCATGCCACTCCAGAACCCATAAAGGATTTGTGTTTAAAATTAGTACAGTATAAATATGAAGTAATTTGAGTAGTAGATATGTTATTCAGTTATTTGGGCAGTATATTAGTATAGTTGAATATGGAATTTGAAAAGTAAACATGTTAGTATGTTAATTTTGATTGAAAAGGATAGTGGAGGGATAAAAGAGTGAAAGATTATTATTTTTTTTATTTTTTTTTATTTTTTTAGGTCTTAGCAGTAGTTAGAGAAATGAGAAAAAGAAATGAAAAAAAGGGCAGCATCTCTGGCCCTAGTCCCGACCAGTCTCGAACAGGCTCAAACAGGCAACTACCCTTGTCCTCTACGCCCTTAGCCTCGATGCACGGGCAGAGACGCACTAACCCTGGCCTCGTGTAGCCCTAGTAATCAGGTGACCCCTTCAGCCAATGGGAACCCTAGCCCTAACACTATCCAATCACAACACTAGCCCTAAAATCGAGAACCAATAGGAGACCAGGACCTTACTGCCAATCTTAGCCCTAGTCCAAGCACCCAATCAGTTCAAAAACCCTGATCTCTACGTCCAATAAAGGCCTTAGTCCTACCAGTAGTCCCAACCCAAGTCCAAGCAGCCAAAGGTACAGGTAGCCCTAGTCCCTACTTCCAATAGAAATCCTGACCCTAGTCCCAACCCTACAATGATTGAATCACAGACCCAGAAATCAATCAGAACCCTCAAATACCCAACCAATGAGGACATTAACCCTAACCCAATAGAAACACTAGATACAACCGCCAATCAGTGTACACATGTGCCAACCACTAGAAGACCATATAAGGTCCCAGCGACCTCAGACAAGGTTTGCTGGCCAGGGAGTTGGAAGTTGCTTCTCCTGTTCAGAATCTCCTAGGAGACAGACAGGCTCAATCCACACTTTGGACTTCTTCAGGAAAAGGCTTCACTAACTCGAAATCTAACAATACTGTTTGAATAAAACTTTACTCCCCCTGCTGGCCAAAAAACGAAATGCACAGGCCCCAGTAAATATAGTTTAAACAGCTCACAGAAGCACCCTCTGATGTAGAATATCCCTGTTGCTGGGGGGGGCTTAGGGGGTCTGGCCTCACTGGTTTGAGAACACAAAAGGGTGGCTGGGGGTGCACTGTTTTAACACACAAGTCTTAGCACAGAGCAAAGGAGAAATGTGGAGGGAAAACTGATTTGTCACCAAGGAATGAGAGGGACAAACTACAGAGGTTGGACTGCAAATCCCACAGTTCAACACGTTAAATGCAAGCAATCATGGGCAGGGATAACCACGAGTTTAAAACACAAAACAGGTGATAAAATATGCAATCACAGGCAGGTCGAAACTACAATTTTAAACTGTAACAACCACATGCAAAGACAGTAAACACAGAAAGGGAAAATCGTTTTTTAAACAACTTTTTGTCTTGGGAAGATACAGCACTAGTCTGTCTCATTACCACATCCTGGACTCTGCTCACTGCAATCTGGGGCACAGGTAGGCTGCAATTCACAAGATGGAGTGGTACTAGTGGGCTTGCATTGTTGCTTGCGCCACCCACAGAAGTAGCCCTTCAAGCCGGTCTAAGGCCTGCCACTGCAGTGCCTGCATGCGCAGTTTAAAAATGCCAAGTCAATGTGGCAGTAGGTACTTGCCAAGCCTGGAACTCCCCTTTTACTAGGGGTGAGCTGTGCCTAAGGTAGGCTCCATTTAGCCCTATGGACAGGGTGCTGTGTATGTAAAAGGTAGGGCAGGTGCCTTCATTGTGTAGCATGTCCTGGTAGTGAAAAAACAGCCTATTTGGTTTCTCACAGCTGTGAATGCTGCTCCTCTCATAGGTTAGAATTGGGATTTCCCTTACATGTTGATACGTGGTAATTTCTGATCTGAAAGGAGTAGCATTGCCATGATTGGAAAAGAGGTGATAAATCCTTATTGGTGTAGGAAATTTCTAATTACTATTGTAGAAATGCTACTTTCAGAAAGTGGGCTTTGCTATGTGCTTATTATGACTCTGCTTTGCAGGACTATGCAAAAAGAGCAATTGATGGACAGAATGCAGAACAATGTCATACATTTACCCCAATACAGAGATATGGGCCTAAATCCATCGTTTTTTTTGCTCACCATGCCATTCCAGTTTGGACCCACCCATATGCAAATCAGTCTTGACCCTGTGCCCCAATGGACTATGCCCAGCAGCAATCTCTGCCGATCCGAAGTACCACTTTTGTGCTTCCCAGTCCTGACAGGCCATAGATAACTACTGCAGGGGCTGTTCACAGAAGAGTTTTTGCCTTGATGGAATCAGGCACATACCCCGCGCACATAGACATGTGGGAAACCATTTTAGTAATTCATACTGTGAAGGAGGAGTTGGTAGTCGCAATCTTGCATGCATGACTGGGAGCACCTACTTTCGACAGGCTGTGTCACTCCCCAAATCACACCTGTGGAGACCTCACTCTTCTTTAGTTATTTTCTCTAACTGGCATCAAACCACTTTGGCTAAGACTGTCCTGCGGGGGCTCCCACAAAGTCAAGCAGAAATGCGTTACTTACCTGTAACTGCAGTTATCCAGTATTGGTATCTTTCATAGATTCACATGCCTGAATCATTCCCCGTCGTCGGGATGGGAGTCCCCGGTACATAAGAAAAGTAATGTCTCACTAGACATATCGAGAGATAGGCCAAAGGCCTCACATTAGTAACATATCCAGGTCCTTTTGTAATGAGGACCAAACTCTAGAGAACAACCAATCAGCTATCACCACCCTCTGGAACCTTCCTGGAAGGAGCTCTAGTCCCTCAGATTTTCGTAAGCACAGTGCTAAGTAGATGTATCACTGAGAAAACTAGGTGAGCCCTTCCAGGAGAGGTGGGTGGGTTGCATGTGAATCTATGAAAGATACCAATACTGGATAACTGCAGATACAGGTAAGTAACGCATTTCTTATCCAGTAATAGGGTATCTATCATAGATTCACATGCCTGAATCAGAGTAGTAAGCAATGATAAGCACATTTCGAATGGCACAGAATGTACAAGTTCACCAGATAATAACATATCGTTGTGAAAACATAAAGTACCAAACTGCAATGAAAGAAAAACAGTAGAGAACACAATGGAGAAATGTGCGTGTAAAAAGAAAGGATGGTGGGATGAAAAGAAGGCTCACCTCTAATGAAATAGATGACGTAACACCACCTGTCCCACTGCAGCATCCTTCATGAGTTCCGTATCCAAGCAGTAATGCTTGGCAAATGTATGTGGCGTCTTCCATGTCGCCGCTCTGCAAATGTCTGTGATAGGCACACCTGCAAAAGTACCATGGAGGTAGAAATCGCCCTAGTGGAATGGGCATGAACCATGGAGTGCAAGGGTTGGCCCACTTGTTGGTGACAGAATGTAATAGCTCCAGAGATCCACCGAGAAATACTTTGTTTGGTAAGTGGAAAACCTTTCCTAGGTAGACTGTAAGCTACAAAGAGTTGGTTGGATTTGCGGAACGTCTTTGTCCTGTCAAGGTAGAATTTAAGGCAGCGTTCAAGATCCAGTGAATGCAGAGCTCTTTCTGTCGCCGTTTGAGGATTTGGAAAAAAGGTTCATAGGACTATACGCTCATTAAGGTGAAAGTCCGATGGGACTTTGGGTAAAAACTTGGGATTTGTCCGAAGTATAACCCTATCATGTTTGAATTGAAGAAAAGGGTCTTGAATCAAGAATGCATGAAGCTCGCTTACTCGTCTTGCAGATGTAAGGGCTAGAATGAGTGCCGTCTTCCAAGAAAGAAACTTGAGATCGGCTCAGTGTATTGGCTCAGAAGGGTGTTTTTATAAGCTGAGCAAGAAGTATGTTGAGTTGCCAAGTTGGAGGTAGAGACTTTACGGGAGGGAAAGTCCTAAACAGACCCTTGAGAAATTGTTTAATCAGTCTACTTGACCAAAGCAAAGGGCCTGTAGAAGATCTCCTGAAATGGGATATTGCTGCCAGGTGAACTTTAATAGAGGCGTGAGCAAGACCTGAAATCATCAGATGGAGAAGGTAAGGCAATATTTGCCCTGGAGAAGAAGAGAGAGGTTATAGATTCGCAGACTTACACCAGATGCAGAATCTCTTCCATTTCAAGGAATATGTCTTGTTCATACTGTCGGCTCGAGCCAGAGCCAGAACTGCCCTGCAGTCTGGAGGAATGTCTAGGCCATGGAACTCTTGGAACTCAGGAGCCAAGCCGATAATTTGAGAGATGCTGGATCCGATGTTGGACTTGTTCCCGGTCCATTGTGAGGAGAGAGGAATCGGCGGTTCCAGGGAGAAAAGATGAAGCTCCGTGAACCAATGCTGGTGAGGCCACGTTGGAGCTATCAGGATTAGCGTGCAGGGTTCTGCCTTTAACTTCCTGAAGACCCTGGAAATCAGGGGAATTGGTGGAAAAGCGTAGGCAAAGACGTTGAACCATGCTATCGAAAATGCATTCCCTAGAGATCCCCGTTGGGGATGCCAGCTTGCGAAATTTTAGCATTTGGCGTTGTGCTGGGTGGCAAATAGATCCAAGAGAGGGGTGCTCCATTGAGAGAATATGCTGTTGAGAGTCCGCTGGTTCAACTCCCATTCGTGACATGTTGTTTGCTGCCTGCTTAGTGAATCGGCCAGCACATTGTCTGCTCCTGGAACATATTCCGCTTGTAGGGAAATGTTGTGCTGAAGCAACCAGTTCCAGATATTTTGAGATTCGTGAGAGAGTGGCAGTGAACGAGTACCCCCCTGTTAGTTTAGGTAGTGCATTGTCGTAGTATTGTCTGTCTGGACAAGCACTGGAGAACCTTTTATCCTGGGAAAGAAAGTCAGGAGGGCCAGATAAACATCTTGTAGCTCGAGGAGGTTTATGTGAATCTTCCGTTCGGAAGGAGACCACTTTCCGCTGATCCAGAGTTCTTGGAGGAAAGCTCCCCAACCCTCCAGGAACGCATCTGTTGTGATAATTTGTGGAGAGGCTTGAAGTAAGAAGGGCAGAACTTGAGAACGATTCCGAGGACAAGTCCACCACTGCAGAGCAGTGACCATCTGAGGGGTCACTTGAATGACATCATCGAAGGATCCTTCGGCTTGAATCCACTGAGTGGAGAGTGATTCCTAGAGAGGACGCATGTGGAGGCGACAGTAGGGAACCAACAGAATACAGGATGACATCAGCCTGAGAAGGGATTTGAACAGGCGTACTGGTAGGAACTTCCTGGATCTTATGCGTTTCGCCAAGTGAAGAAGTTTGCACTGTCGCTCTTGTGACGGGAAAGCTTTTTTCTGGTTTGTATCGAGAATAGCACCCAGAAAAGTTATCCATTGAGAAGATTGGAGGATGGACTTGTCCTGATTGAGAGTGAGCCCAGGTGACTGAAAAGCTGTAGACAGGCGTTGGAAGATCTGTTCGCGCCATCTAGAGAAGGTGCCTTGAGGAGCCAGTCATCGAGATAGGGAAAAACTTGGTGACATTGTTGCCTGAGGTATGCATCCACTGGAGAAAGGCATTTTGTGAAAATGCGTGGGGCTGACTTGAGTCCGAAGGGTAGGAATCAGAATTGGTAATGTCTGCCTGCCACAGTGAACCTCAGAATTTTTTTGTGATTTCTGTGGATAGGGATATGAAAGTAGGCATCTTGAAGATCCAAAGATACCAAGTAGTCATTTGCATTGAGAAGTTGCAGCACTTCTTGAATGGTGACCATGCGAAACGATTGTTTCTTTAAGAACTTGTTGAGACTTCTCAAATCTAGGATTGGTCTCCATTACTTCTCCTTTTTGTGCACCAGGAAAAAACAGGAATAAAAATCCTTCCACCGCTGACGAAGAGGAACCCAGTCTATAGCTCCTTTCTGGATCATTAGTGAGATTTCCAGGAGTAAATGGCGCAGATTTTTGTGAAGCATAGGCCGAGGAGGGGTCTGAACGAACTCCAGTCTCCAAATTGTACCAGTTGTTATTTGTTATTTGTTTCCAATTGTGTAAAAAATGTGAAATATTTCCTTCTACTTTATAGGGTGGAGAGGAAATGGAGACCGGCGGTAGAGAAAAGTTATTGACACCGGGAGGAATCCTTTCCGCGAAAGGAGGACTTAATGAATGAAGATTGCTGCTGTTGGCGCTGTTAGAACTGTGGCCGATATTGCTGGTTGGAGGAGGAATAGGAAGACCGATATCATTGGTAGTTCCCTCTAGTGGAAGATTTCATCTACCCCTTGAGCCTCAAAAAGTTTTTTTTTTTAAATTGAAGGGTACCCAGAGTCCTGGCCGTGTCCGTATCCTTTTTTATGCCTTGAAGAGCTTCGTCAATATGAGTGCCAAAAAGAAGCTGACCATCATAAGGCATGTCCAGAATTTTCGTCTGGACTTCCGTCCAGAACGTAGTCACCTTAAGCCAACCTTGGGGTCGGAGGACAACAGCCCCAGCCGGTTGGCGGAAACCAGTAGAGGCGATGTCCATCGCACAATCGATGATTTCGGAAGCCGAACGTTTGCCCCTTAACAAGATCTTCTTTGCTTCCTCTTTTGAGTCGTCCGGCAGGGCCCCCAAGTATGGTGCAATGTCCCCCCACATCTGCCTGTTGTAGCACCCCAGTAACGATAAAGAATTAGACGCACGCACTGTAAATGCAGACATGGAAGAAAAATGCTTCCCAATATTGTCTAGGCGTCTGCCCTCCTTATCCGGAGGGGCGGAAAGCGGAGCAGAAGGGTTCTTAGACCTCTGTTGAGCTGCCTGAGTGATGACGGAATCAGGCTTGGGATGTCCAGTCAGGCAGACTGGAGCAGTGTCTGTAGCTCTGTACTTTTTGTCCAGACGAGGCAACACTGGGGGGACTGTAGATGGATTGTGCATGATTGTAACGCCTTGTTCCCAGATGTAGTCAATGATAGGCACAGATCTCACTGATTTCTTAAAAGGTTCCTTAAAGTCGTAAAGGAAACAGTCCTGCTGGTGAGAAGGCATAGGAATCTGGAAATGCTGTGCAGCCCTCTCCAAGATATTATGAAAACCCCCAATATCCTCAGGAGGTGAATCTGCTTGAGGAGGCACCGGAGACGCTGGGAAAGGGATAACGTAATCATCCCACTCATCATGAGTTGATAGGGAATCATGAACCTATCCTTCCTCCTGTTGATCATCCTCCTCATCATCCGTGGAAGGTGGAGGTGGTATTGTGACAGGCACAGACTGTGGAGGTGGAGGTGGAACCTGTAGTCTTGGCGGCGGGGAGAGAACTGAGGTAGGAGACGGAGCAGAAGTAGGGAATCCCTGCTTGTAGTCGGAAATTAAAAATTGGAGGTCAGAAACCAAAGACACAGGCAGACAAACAATGGGTGGTTGGCGAAGATGGCTGTTGTCTGGATAATATGCCTGATCTTCTGCGTCTTGTTCGTCCTGGTACTTGACATGAAGTTCAGAGGGACTTGTTGCAGCTCTGAACATGCTGCCGTCGTCTGAATCCTCCTTCTCGTCCAAAAGGTGAGACGGAGGTAATGGCTGGACCCTGCTAGGTGATGTAAGGGAAGGCGTCAGCGTGCGTTTTGTGACTTTGATGTGAACATACGCACTTTCCACTTTTGACTGTGGTGTCGTCGACGAGGCCGTCGTCGGTGTAGTCGTCGTCGATGGTGGAACACCGACAGACACATCTGAAGGTAACATCGACGAAGATCCCGTCGACGGAGCCGTCGTCGACGAAGTCGCCGTCGTCGACAATGAGAGAGATGTCGACGGAACACTCCTCGTTGACGTACTCGTCGATGCGCTCGTCGTCGAGCGGGGCGTCGACGCTGACTTGGACATCGATGGCAATTTCTTAATCTTAACCGTTGACGACAATGGCATAACAGCCGTCGACAAAGACGTCGTCGTCGACGAGGTCGATGCTGAGGACGCCAAGGATGTAGAGACTGTTGTCGACAAGGTTACTCCCACAGCTGTAGAGGGAGATTTTGTTGTTGTCGTCGTCGACGGGGCTGAAGTAGGCTTTTTAAAGGTGTGCAAAATCCTCGGTGGAGGAACCTTGGTTGGTAAAGCCTTAAGTTTTGCCTCTGAAGACTTTTTCTGCGTCTTCTTTTGAGGGGGCTGCGACGAAGGACCTGGAGAAGCATCTCTGGGCCTTTTCTGTGATGTTTTTGAAGACTCTGTTGAGCCCTCACTCTCCTCAGAGGACAAGGAGTGTTCTCTGTCTTTCAGCTTCTGCAGCCAAATTAAAAGGCGTCTCTCCTGGTCTTTAAGGGTCTTTGATGAAAAAGTACGACATACCTTACAGTCTTTTGATGAATGGTCCGGATATAGACAGTAAAGGCAGTCTTTATGTTGTTCATCGACATGAAACCTCTTCTTATTGCAGGAAGCACGGGGTCTAAAAAGGCCTTTTTTAGGAGTATCTGACATGAAGATAAAGAGAACTTCACTCAGAAGAAGTAATTCTTAAGAAAAAAACACTTGAATTCCAGAAACAAGGAAAAGCTGAGCAGAAATCACTGGAGACTCCCTTAGCACGACGTGCGGTAGAAAATCTGAGGGAAGGTTCCAGAGGGTGGTGATAGCTGATTGGTTGTTCTCTAGAGATTGGTCCTCATTACAAAAGAACGTGGATATATTACTAATGTGAGGCTTTTGGCCTATCTCTCTATATGTCTAGTGAAACATTACTTTTCTTATGTACCGGGGACTCCCATCCCAACAACGGGGAATGATTCAGGCATGCGAATCTATGAAAGATACCCTAATAGTGGATAACCTCTTTTGAAAGTAGAAACTCCTGATCCAAACACTCTGCCCATGTCCAAATTCTCCCAGCATCAGTACTCTGAGCACAAACTCTCAGTTTATGACTTCACGATCATGGAGTGGCACAAGATATGTGCTACTACACTCTAAACCAGGACATATGCGCCTTAGAGATACACTCCAAAAAATTCAGAAGTGATTGCGCAAGCCAGACACACCTGCAATCAAGCAGGCATCCATGTATTGTCTCTACATGCACACTAAGATTGAGAGGCAAATTTTACAGCAGGTGGATTGTACCCTCATGCTAGAAATATATTTAACTGTGAAGCTTTTGCATTTTACTAGACTACAGAACCTCAACTGAATAAAAATGCAGCATAAAGCAGGACACTGACTGGACATTACAACTATGTGTTGTTTTCAAATACGTCTTTAGCACCGGGAGTAATCCTTCATGTGTAACCTTGCTAATCCTTGTACACCAAACATTAAAAATGAGATAATAAGCATTTCAACATTCTTACAGTAGCACCTAGTTTATCGGGCACCACTTGCTACAAGGTTCCCAGATCTGACACATTTTCATTTCGATGCCTGAAGTTCAGTTTGCTAATGGTTATTACTGTTTTCACATTCATACTCACTTTAGACTCCTAGGATACCTCTGTTGTCTGTTTTACAGGCCATGCTTTTATCTACCTTTGCACCTTGAGGTGAACCACTGAACTTCCCAGAAACTAATTACCTCATTACAGTCGATGCCACAAGGAATTCTCAATGTATTTGTACTCTAGGTGCAGCGCCGGTATTTGAAATGCCTTTTGAATTCACAAATGACCAGTGTCATATGTGGTTTGACATTCTCACCATCTTACTACTAGGGCCAACCACAGACGTTTTCTTTGTACACTGAAAAAGCCTCAACACTTAGCGCTTAACTTGCATAGTACATATGGGAAACAACCTCAGGAAAAAACAGTCATCACATTGCACTACATTTACAACGCAGTCATTACATTGCAACATCCTTTACAACACATGTCACTGCAACATAGCCATTACATTGCATGTCACTACAAAGCATGACACTACAACGCGTGTCACTACAAGGCAGGCATTACATCGCATGTCATTACAATGCATACCATTACAACGCATAGTACACTATCCAACACTTACCCTACTGTTGCACCCCCTGGAGTTAGAATAGTAATTTTTACCCCTACACTATACAACACTTACCCTACTGTTGCAACCCCTGGAGTTAAAATGGTAATTTCTACCCCTACACTCTCCAACACTTACCCTAAATACAATGTAATGGTATGTATTGTAAGGGTATAATGTCATGTAATGGAATGTGTTGTAAATGTAGTTTTAAAAAATGTGTTGTAATGGCATGCAATGTAAATGTATGCGTTGTAAAGGATGTAGCGATGTAAAAACTGCATTATAAAGGCATGCATTGTAAATGTATGCATTGTAACGTCTTACATTCAGTACATATACATGGAGTTTACTTGATGACACACTGTTACACGACAGCATAAGATCCACTGGATCTGCATTTGCTCTAACAAGGTACACATTAATGCCTTCTCATCCTAATGGCCAAAAGAGTACATGTTAAATCTTTTGATCCCCTAATACCTCGTAAGAGGATGAGTCTACAATAACCTTCAGAATTTGCTCAAGCCATCAAAGAATCACCTCAGCCTTTTGTAGGGAAAATATTACTGACAATTCTAGAACAACTGCGTACATGGCAACAGTGCAGGCAAATACCAATACACAGAATACGGCTGGTCATTTCCGAGGTTCTCCGCATCACACACAAAGCGAACAGTCGCAAACGAATATGTAGATACTTTTGCATTAGGGTATCGGCGTCTCTCTAATCAGTAGGCGGAGTAAGAAGGGTCATTCTCATCATCTGGACAAGAATTTTAGAGAGCTTTTAGGTAGCTCACAGGAATGGCAGAATGCAGATTAGAGACAGCTGAATACAACTTCCATCACAGAAGAGGATGGATTTGAACCCACAACTAATAACTCTATTTCGAGCAAAGGTGAGGGTAGTATATTTTTGAATGGAGGAAAAGTCAAGTCAAGTCAAGTCATAAAATTTATATAGCGCACTACATACCCAGAGGGTTTCAAGGCGCTTAGGAAGGGGAGGAGGATTATTTGTCAAAAATCCACGTTTTAAGCTGTTTTCTGAACGCTAGGTGATTCTGGGTGAGGCGAAGGTAAGCGGGGAGTGAGTTCCATGTTCTGGCAGCCAGGTATGAAAAGGATCTGCCTCCCATGGTGGTCTTGTTGATGCGAGGTACAGTGGCGAGGGCTTGGCTGGAAGAGCGAAGTTGGCGGGAGGGGGTGTAGAAGGACAGTCGATAGTTGAGGCAATCTGGTCCGATGTCGTAGAGTGATTTGTGTGCGTGGGTAAGCAGACGGAAAGTAATCCTCTTATTGACGGGTAGCCAGTGGAGGTCTTTAAGGTGACCAGAGATGTGTTCGTTGCGTGGGATGTCTAATATTAGCCTGGCTGAGGCGTTTTGGATTCGTTGTAGTTTCTTCTGGAGTTTAGCGGTGGTACCTGCGTAGAGGGTGTTTCCGTAGTCCAGTCGGCTCGTGACCAGGGCATGGGTGACTGTTTTCCTTGTTTCGGTGGGGATCCAGCGAAATGTTTTTCTGAGCATGCGAAGAATGTTAAAGCAGGAAGAGGATACGGCGCTGACTTGTCTGTTCATAGAGAGTGAAGAATCCAGGATGACGCCAAGGTTCCGTGCGTGGTCTGTCGGGATGGGTGCATTTCCGAGGGCTTCCGGCCACCAGGAGTCGTCCCATGCAGAGGGAGATTTACCTAAGATGAGGACTTCTGTTTTGTCTGAGTTTAGTTTTAGACGGCTTTGTTTCATCCATTCGGCAACTTCTTTCATTCCTTCGTGTAGGTTAGTTTTGGCGGTGCTGGGGTCATTGGTGAGAGAAAGGATTAGTTGAGTGTCATCCGCGTAAGAGATGATGTTGAGGTTGTGTTGGCGGGCGATGGCCGCGAGGGGCTCATGTATACGTTGAAGAGGGTGGGACTGAGTGAGGATCCTTGTGGTACGCCGCAGATGATTTCAGAGGCCTCAGACTTGAATGGTGGGAGACGGACTCTCTGGGTTCTTCCGGTGAGGAACGAGGTGATCCATTCCAGTGCCTTTCCTTGGATTCCGATGTTTCTGAGGCGTTGTAAAAGGGTGCTGTGGCAGACTGTGTCGAAGGCTGCAGAGAGGTCGAGGAGGATGAGGGCGACTGTGTCTCCATTGTCCAGTAGAGTTCGAATGTCGTCTGTTGCTGCGATGAGGGCGGTCTCAGTGCTGTGTTTGGCTCGGAAGCCAGATTGTGAGGGGTCGAGTGATTTGTTGGCTTCGAGGAAGGCGGCGAGCTGGTTGTTGACGGCTTTCTCGATGACTTTGGCCGGGAATGGAAGGAGCGAGATGGGGCGGTAGTTTTTGAGTTCGGTGGGGTCTGCTGTTGGTTTTTTCAGAAGGGCGGTGAGTTCAGCGTGTTTCCAGTCTTCTGGGAAGGTAGCGGAGTTGAAGGAGCAGTTGATGACGTCTCGGAGGTGCGGAGCTATGATGGAGTCTGCTTTGTTGAAGATGTGGTGAGGGCATGGGTCTGTGGGGGATCCAGAGTGGATGGAATTCATCAGGCGGATGGTGTCCTCAGTGGAGATTGGGTTCCAGGCGTTAAGGGTGTTAACGAGGGGAAGATGGTCAGCTGATGGTAGGGTGGGTTGGCTTCCGGGTTGGTTGTCAAAGCTGTTGTGGATGTCAGCAATCTTGTTGTGGAAAAAAGAGGCTAGGGAATCGCAGAGGGTTTGAGAGGGGGTGATGTCGTTGGAGTTGGCCGAGGGGTTGGAAAATTCCTTGACGATGTTGAAAAGTTCCTTGCTGTTGTGGGCGTTGTTGTCAAGTCGATCCTTGAATGCTGTTTTCTTGGCTTTTCGGATCAGTTGGTGGTGAGTACGGATGGCGCTTTTGAAGGCGTCCTTGGTGTTGGTGGATGGGTCTTTTTTCCAGGCCTTTTCAAGGGAGCGGCACAGTTTCTTGGAATTCTTGAGGTCATCGTTGAACCATGAGGCCTTCTTGATGCCAAGTTTGTGTTGACGTTTTTTCAGTGGTGCTAAGGTGTCGGCGGTGTTGGATAGCCAGAGGGTGAGGTTGGAGGCGGCTTCGTTGGCGTTAGAAGAGAGGGCTGGGGAGGTTTGAAGGAGCGATGTGGAGATCTGCTCCGTGGTGATTTTGTTCCAGTTTCTTTGTAGAGTTGGTTGGAGGTGGATGATGGGTTTCGGCTTGTTGTAGGTGAAGTGAACGCAGCTGTGGTCAGTCCAGAGGAGATCCGTAGTGTGGCTGAAGGAGACATGGTTGCTGGAGGTGAAGATGGGGTCGAGTGTGTGACCTGCGATGTGGGTGGGGGAAGTGACCAGTTGTTTAAGTCCGAGGTTGTCGAGGTTGTCCAAGAGGGTGGCGGTGTTGCGGTCGTTGATCTTTTCAAGGTGGAAGTTGAGGTCTCCCAGAAGGATGTAGTCTTTGGAGGGGAGCGCGTGTGGGGTGATGAAGTCCGTGATGTCTTCACTGAATTTTGCGCGGGGTCCTGGTGGTCTGTAGAGGAGAGTGCCTCGGAGTGTGGTTTTGGGGTCGATGTGGATCTGGAAGTGAAGGTGTTCGGAGTTAGCGAGGTTGGCGTCAGAGCTGGTTGAGATGCGGATTGATTTCTTATGGACGATAGCGATTCCTCCTCCTGTATGGTCTGTGCGGTCCTTGCGTGTGATCTTATAGTCATCAGGGATAGCGATGGCGATGTCAGGGGCGGAGGAAGCGTTCATCCATGTTTCCGTTAGGAAGGCGACGTCAGGAGAGATGGTGTCTAGTAGGTTCCAAAGGTCAATGGCGTGCCTGTGGACCGAGCGGGTGTTGAGAAGGATGCATTCTAGGTGGTTGGGGTCGGTAATCTGTGATGTGGTCGCAGCGGAGATGTTGTCGGTGCCGCTAAATTTGCAGGAGAGGCAGGAGAATGGTCCATGGGTGCGTCCAGGAGCGGCTTGGACGCAGTTGGGGGCGCGACCGGGGTTAAAGGCTAGGAGGGTGGCGGCATCGTAGGTAACGCGGGGGGCCTGGGCAGCGCGAGGGGCAGGGGGACTGGCGCTGGGCGCGGTCCAGGCGCGGACGGGCGTAGACGGGCTTACCTTTGGCGCACCTTCGGCGCGCAAGGAGCGCGATCGCTGCGCGTTATCGCTGCGCGAGAATGCATATGTCATATATGGAGGAGGGGGAGGGGGCGAGGGAGGGTCAGCAGGGAGGCGGGGCGGGCTGTGGGGGCCAGGCTCTGAGGCACCAACAACAACAAGCGTAATATGGCGTCAGCGTAGGGAAAAACGAAACTGGAGGTAGGCTGGGGCTCAGGAAATTGACTAGGCTAGTTGCACAATCGCGCTCCTCGAATCAGGGTTCCAGATCAAAGCGCCGTGACTACAATGCCCCCAGAGCGTTGCAATGCCCAGATCTAGAAGCACCGTGTAAATAGTCCCCCAGGAGCTATTTAAATGTCTCAGTAGCGTCGCAATGGCACTCGCGCTGCAGCGCTATGTAGAGAGCTTAGGCGCTAGAAAAGGCAGAGCACAAATACAAAGCAGCTGATGAGTTAAATGTAGACGATACCTCGCAGGAGCAGGACACAGGGAGCGACCGTTTCTGAACTAGTCAGGACGGTCACAGCGCAGGCGGGGTCAGAGCAGGCAATGTACTTCGTGGGAGGGAGGGTCAGCAGGGAGGCGGGGCGGGCTGTGGGGGCCAGGCTCTGAGGCACCAACAACAACAAGCGTAATATGGCGTCAGCGTAGGGAAAAACGAAACTGGAGGTAGGCTGGGGCTCAGGAAATTGACTAGGCTAGTTGCACAATCGCGCTCCTCGAATCAGGGTTCCAGATCAAAGCGCCGTGACTACAATGCCCCCAGAGCGTTGCAATGCCCAGATCTAGAAGCACCGTGTAAATAGTCCCCCAGGAGCTATTTAAATGTCTCAGTAGCGTCGCAATGGCACTCGCGCTGCAGCGCTATGTAGAGAGCTTAGGCGCTAGAAAAGGCAGAGCACAAATACAAAGCAGCTGATGAGTTAAATGTAGACGATACCTCGCAGGAGCAGGACACAGGGAGCGACCGTTTCTGAACTAGTCAGGACGAACTGTTGAACCTCCAAAGACAATGAAACACCTGCTCTAAAGAAAAGAGAACTACACTTCAAATTTGTCCACCCATCCTCACCCTACTTATCATCCCCTCTAGCCCTCCTTTTTTAGGTTGTTCCATCTATTCTGATTCTACGCATTGATCAAATCGAGATTTAATGTCCATACCCACAGAAATCGTAGAATTGGAAGGACAACTTAGATAGGACAATCAAATGTGCCCACCCCACATCCACTGCAGAGTCTGGGGTGGGAGGTAGTAGGAAAGGCAGGACAACGTAAAAGTGAGAGTACAAGACTATGTAGTTGAACCAGTGACGGCTGGTGACCGCTGATGGATTTGACTCGAATTCCAGTGAGACATTTTGACTTCTCAGTGGGTTTGAGGGGGGCTCACTCAGGGCTCACAAAGTCCCACTCTGACTCACTCGGCCTCGCTCTCACCCTGACTCACTCACTTAGTCTCACTCTTTCTTAGGTAGAATAACTTCGCCTCACTCAATCTCATTCATTCTCACTCAGACCCACTCGCTCTCACTCAATCAATCTCATTGTGACTCCCCTAGTCTCATTCAGTCTCTCTTATTCCCGCGTAGTACCACTCAGAGCAATCACTCTTTCTCACTCATTTCCTGACTCCGACCCACTCTTCCTCACTCATTCTCTGACTCACTCATACTGTGACCTACTCAGTTTTACTCATTGTCAACCAGTCTCACTCAGTCCTACTCATTTTCACTCATTATCAGTCAATCAATCTTACTCTAATCCAACCATCAGACAGAGACTGTTGCCGGACCAAAGGGCGTCGGAGTTTTTAATGTACCAAGATATTATTTACTCTTAGTATAACAAGAACAAAGGAGCCAATCACTGAATAGGATTACACAATTTGTGTAAGGAGGCTATGGTACCCAAGGAAAGATAAATTTTGCTCAAAGGGGGCTGAATTGTGTTTGATGTGAACAAGTGATGATTTGTTAAAATAAACAGAAATAATACTCAAGTCAAAAAAGCTCTTCCACACAAAGCACATAGAAGTAAAGAGCATGGTGAGGAATTACTGAACCCATATCCGTGTATTATTTACGCAAGTAGCATGAGCACCATTAAGTGCAACAAATCTAGGCGGACAAGTTCAGCACACTAGGTAGAAATAGGTCAAAGTCTGTCTCACCTTGTAGAGAGTAAGACCTGATCAACGGCAAGGTACCCCCCTATTTGTCAGAAATTCTAGGAATAAGCTGACACTTCAGTGGACCTAAACGGAATATCAAGAGAATCTAATCTCACACCAGCTCATATCTACTAGTTGCGACATAGGTCCGGTTCTAGCGGGTGGGCCGGGTGGGCCAGGCCCACCCAAACATGAGCCTGGCCCACCCAAACATGAACCGTGGCCCTGACGTCAGGGGGGCAACAGCAAATGCAAATGGCCACAGCAATTAAAACGTTCATTTGAACGTTATTTTTCTTATTTTTCTAGGAGGTGATTGGGCCTGGGCTTTTTTTCACAGGCACCCACAATCACGCATCTCCTTTTAGGAAGGTGGGTTGTGTGCCCGCCCACTTGTGCAGGTACAGGTGCATGGAGAAGGGGAGAAATCCTCTCTGGCACTGGGTAATGTGTGGGGCACGGGTGGAGGGTGGCAATGAGGAAATCTAAGGAGGAGGTCATAAGGAGGAGGGCCTTTGGAGAGAGGAGGGTGCAGTTGGAGGGTGGTACTGAGGAGATTCGAGGATGAAGTCATGAGGGGGAGGGGCTTTGGAGAGATGAGGGTACCAGTAAGGGAATCCGAGGAGGAGGTCATTGGGGGAGGGTGGGAGATACGGAGAGATGAGGGGCACTAGTGGAGGGTGGTAGTGAGGGAGTCTGAGGAGGAGGTCATGAGGGGGAGGGGCTACAGAGAGATGGAGTGCACTGTTGGAGGATGGTAGTAAAAGTATCTACAGAGAAAGAGGCTAGTGTTGGGGCGCCAATAAATAGCTCTCCACATGCTCTGTATACACACAGAAGCAATCCTTGTATCTTGTTGACTGTTTGCAAGTAGATATGATGTAATCTATGGCTTGTAGACTAACTCCAGAAGCAACAAATTGGGCCGGCAATGGCGCACCCGAAAGCATCCTTGGCCCACCAAAATAAAAATTCCTGGAGCCGGGCCTGTTGCGACACCTCCCCAGAGTAGGTTTAGGTCACTTCTGAGTATACATCCCTACTAAGGGAGGAGGCACTCCTGCCTGTAGCAGAGAGGAAGAAAGTTACCAGACCATAGTGTGTTTACTTTTCAAGAGTTTGAGAGTGTGAGGCACAATGTGTGTTTATATGTCCCTAAATGAATGGGTAGTGGTTCTATATAGTTATATTTTGCCTTGTTTTCACAGGGGAATTGTGAAAAACAACTTGCAAATGAGGCAGAAAGAGCCTCTTTGTGCATATTTCATTATCTTACCAGTGCGCACACAATGGGACGTTTTAGTGGACTCACGGGCCAGGATGAAGGTACTGTAGATATTCTTGCATGCTGACACTATATCCTTATAGCATACCAGTATAAGATGTGAGGCCCCTACTGTACAGGTTAGCACAAGCTGAGGTCCAATGATTACGGTGGGGGAGGGGCATTTTGTGCTGTATGGGATACTAGGCCTACGCCTCAGTGCTTATATTTTTCAAGATTAGAAGGAATGCAAGGCACCAAAGGAAGAGCATTTCCCAAACTAGAAACCTCCATAAAGCGCCCCTATACCTTCTTCAGTGGGCACTGACTCTACATAACACAATACACTTGGCTTTGCGCCAATAACAGGCCTTCGTTAGATTCATTCATCTATAAATTTCGGACCAGATGCAAACTTAAATTTGAGATGGCATTGAGTGGAATGGTGATAGCTGGACAACAAACAGCTAGAAGAGGAAAATAGATACCTTGACAACTACCAAATGAGTTATTTCCGATAAAATACCATGCACGTCTTATAAAAATACTCAATAACACAGAAAATGGAACAAAGGTGTTAATGCATTTTGTTTCAGTTAGCAGTTTTTAGTTCCACCCCAGCAACATATTCGACCTATTGATAAGAGATGCTTTCTCCTTTCAAGTTCCCGGCACCGGATCCAGAATCACATCTCAAACAGACATCCAAAGCAAAAAATACTGTAAGCCAACTGTATCAAAAATTGAATTCATCTGCAATGGTGCGTCGTCAGCTCTGGGTATACTAACAGCTTATGTTTGTATTTTTAAGGATGTCTGGACGAGACGCTATATGTCGATGCTTAAACTCAGATTAAAACCCTTACCTTATTCTCACATATTATATATTGAGAAGGGACTGGCAAAACTGTGACGTATGTGGTCAAAGTCCGGTATAAATGTAGAGTGCCTATAATGAACAAAAAACGACGTCCAACAATTGATCTGAAAAACATGAGATAAATATATTTGAATAAATGACTCTGAAATGTGCTATATTGTAAGAAGTACAATTTACATGCCTGTCAGTGATATGAAACATAGGACCAGATTAACAATCAGGCAGGTCTTGAAAAGTGGTCCCAAATTGTGCACTATTTGCAACCTGGATCAGATTATGAAATGCAACATATCTACCAATAGGTCCTGTTGCAAAATACCCAGTTGCAGGAGGTTGCAGGACGTCCTGTCTAATTAATATGCTTTGGCAGGTCATTATTTGCTAACCCTTGTAAGTGGGTAACAAACCACTGTTAGATCGTATAGAGGGCTTCCCTTTCATGCTGCCTTCTATCATTCGGAATGAGTTGGTAAACTACTTTTGCGATTTGGGATGATGGAATAGGCTTTACAAATCGCAAAAATGGTCTAGTAAATAGCAAAAGGTCATTTTTCACCAGCAAACCCCGTGGTTTTGTGAATCGCAGGGTTTGAGGCCGCTAAATGGCTTAGTAGAAGCAGCCTGCAGTGACTTAGCCAACATTTATTTCTGATGCAACAAATTTACATGAAAAATGTCAAAATGTCTGAGTACATCTCTACTACGATTTCTGCTGTCTAATTGTATTTCTAAACAACTGCCAATACCAATCTTTAGCACAAACATATCATTTTGCTTCTTCTAGAAGTAATACCGTGCTTTAGCTTCTTGCTTGCCAAGCCTGAGAAAGCATTCTAAGTAGGACCCTAGACCCGTAGCTAATCTCCTCCACTACCTAAGGTTAAAAGTCGAGACATTGGATTTGGAATTTCCAACATTGCCTGTGTGGTAGATTTGCCATATTATCCAAACCCTTACGTCTTTGGATTGTAAATGTGTTTTGAACATATGTTAATCATTCAAAAAGTTCACTGTTTTAATAATAATTATTTCTTTATTCGGCTTCTGTCATTACAAAACCATAAAAGAAGCAACACAAGTTACACATTTACATATTTAAAAAATATCAGTCTGTCATAAGAGGATTCTATAATGTTAAAGGAATAGGTTTCATTTAAGTAGTTCCAGCTTTTAAAGATTATTCCTATGCCTGACAATACATTTTTAAAAATTTAAAACATGATAGCAAGTGCATTCAGAATCTAACATTTGTAAACATAGCATGGCGGGACGGCATTGTTTAAAGCCCCAGCGCTTTAACAGGGGAAATAACCACATTTTTCTGTGTATATGAAAATATTTACAGAACAATATTGTGTGTATGCAGGACTGTAGCGACATATCATCACATGGGCAGAGAGCCAATGTTGATTCCCATGTGTTTTTTACCGGAAAGGCTACAAGCCTATGAAAAAGGTTAAGTCTGAACCTTGTCAAGAGCATCTTATCATAGGTACTGATCTCTAGTGTAAGATAAGGCTGGATTTGGAAGGTGAGCTGTACCATATTTGCATGCAGCGCAGATTGTTTATTTGATACCAGAGTAATCCTAAGAGTCTCTAAATGGCTCAGGGCTACTTGCTTCAGCTCTTTCTTTGTAATTTCTGTTAGCTTATCCGGTGTAAGGTAGTACCTTTCTAGACCCAGGTCTGAGAAAAAGTGCCTGACATAAGTAAGCCATGCTATTTTGTGCGCGCGGTCCAGCGCCATGGAATCCTCTAAAATGTGTTTGGTCAGCACATTTTTGTCCGAGACCCAAATGCGTCTCCAAAGTAACAAAGGCTGAACCTTTATCAAGTCTTCTATATAGGGGATTCCTAATTCCATATGGCAGGCGTAGATAGAGGAGCATTTTGGCGCAGATAGGAGAAATCTCAAAAAAGAGTTCTCAGCTATCTGGAGGGAGCCAACGTCTGTATGCCCCCATACCCCTGCACCATACAGCGCAATTGCCTGGCATTTTGCGGCATAAATTCTTAACAGCTCAACTTGTGGTCTCTTTCCCAATCGTTGGGAGAAGCTCATCAGTGCTGCGATTGCTCTCTTGAAAAGATGCCTCCTAGCCTCTATGGCTGCCTTCCAGTTTAATCTTTCGTCAATCATTATACCCAGGTAGGGTTACTGGTGGGTCCTCTCAAGTTTTTGTTCTTTTAAGTAAATATTTTTTGTTCGTTTTCGTCCTCCACCAGCCACCATGACAAATGTTTTTTTAACGTTTACATGTAGATCTAAAGCCCTCATAAAATCAGCGTATTTAGTCAGGGACTTCTGGAGTTCAGTTGGTGTGCGGGCCAGGATGACCGCATCATCCGCGTAGAGTAGAGCGGGGATCAAGCGTTGGTTCAGTCTTGGGAGGTCCTGCCCCCCTCTCAACATCTCCCCCTCCAATCCATTGGTGTACAGCGAGAAGAGAAAGGGGGCCAGGACACACCCCTGCCTTACTCCCCGCTCCACTCCAAAGGACGCGGTAAGCTCCCCTTTTGTGCCGTAGCGCACTCTTGCAGAAGCCTCAGAATATAATTCTCTCAAGAAATCCAAGAGGGGGGGATCCACCCCCATGGTTCTCAAGAGAGACCATAGCTTTGCATGAGATACGCAATCGAACGCAGCAGACAGGTCAACGTATACCATATACATTGTCCCCTGCTTTGCGTGGATGTACTTAGACACGATCATACTTAGGTTAAGGGCCTGTTCTACAGTTCCGAAGCCTTCCCTAAATCCAAACTGTAGGTCAGATATAATGTTCCTATCGTCTGCCCATTGCTGGAGCTGCTCAAGTACCGTTCTGCCAACTACTTTGCCCAGAGAGTCCAACAATGAAATTGGACGATAACATGTGACGTCCTGGCGGTCCCCCTTTTTAAAGATTGGTACCATAATGGATTTGGACCAGGACTCCATCAAACCCAGTTTTGCAGCCACGGTACATACTCTTGTGAGTATAGGGGCCCATAGGTCCGGAAGGTGCTTAAAAAGGTCTACTGGCACCCCGTCGGGGCCAGGTGCTTTACCACCTTTGCTTGATTTTATAGCCTGAGTTACATCAAATATGTCAAATTGTAAAGGAATTGGAAATTTAACTGGGGAAAGAGGGTGGTCTAGCCCTTCATTCGAAGATGTTACTTTAAATATTTTTGAAAAGTGTTCTACCCAGATTTCCTCTTCTATAGCAACCTCGATCTTAGGACTGTCGGGATCAGATAGGAAGGGGGTCTTAACTAACCGCCAAAAGGACTCACTATTTTTCATAAGTGAGCTTTTATGGAGATCAGCCCATAATGCTTGTTTTAGCTCTTGTTTTCTCAGCTTCCTTGCCTTGTTATATTGGAGCCTGAGTTGTTGTATTTGCTGTTGGACTCTATGTGGTTGTTTAAGGGACGTTTTTAAGTTGGTTAGGGCCACGGTGCAATCGTGGTTGAACCATCCTGGTAAGGTTGGCTTAGCTGATTTAGAATTTCTGGTCAACAAACCTTTTGTTTCTTCTAGTATTATCTTGAAGTTTTCAAGAACCACCCCATCATCCACTGAGAGATCTAGGCATTTTTTTTATGTTAGGGTATGTTGTATTTATCAATTTATCAGTTAATTGAATGGGATCGATCTTTTGTCATTTCAAAGTATACCCGTTTTCCTTTCCCAACTCGATCTTATTTTGGGATAGGGTGTTTGCTATAGTTGCCGTTTGAGTTTCTAAATCATTCAGATAAAGATCCAACCTGAGGGCAGAGTGATCACTTAGGGTGTTTTTCATAACTTTGAAATCCCTGGTTAGATGTCTTAATCCATCCGTCAAAAGGATGTAATCGACGGTGGTCTGATGACCTCTCCCTAGATACATTGGGTCTAGGAGATTCCCAGTAGAGCCTGTTTTGTTTACTATTGACAGTTCTAAGTCTAAAAGGAGGTTATTCATAGCTGTCCCCGTCCTTACGTGGGGGAAGTGCGTGAGAGGGATGTCATACTCATCCACTATCCCACAACTCCGTTTACCCACGTGCGGACAAGGGTGTAGATTAAAGTCCCCTCCCCATAGTAAATGAAGTGTTCCTTCCTTTTCGTACGGTTGTCGAAACAGGGCGATTTTTTCCTGGATTGTTAAAAGAGTGATGCAAAAATAGTCATCCTCCAAGTTATTATAAAAATGTTTTAGAATAATTATTACTTTTTTCCCTGCCAATAGACAAAGTATTTGAAAATTTGGGGCGGATTCTACTTTTAATACCTTCAGGTTTTTTATTGTATTTGCTATGTAGGTGACCAGGCCCCCCTTAGGCCTACCCACATTACTTGCGAGGGCTGGGGTGAAGTACGTTTTATAGCCCAGAAGATGTAACTCATTTATAGCCCATGTCTCTTGTAGGCAAATTATTTTTCCTTCCTCTAGAAAGTGAGCAGCGGAGCCATCCTCAATTTTGGGGCGGAGGCCTGCAGTATTCCAAAAGATAACCGACAAGAATTGTGTTTTTTTTTCCTCTGACCCTAAAATAGTCGTCCCTATGGGGGCTGAGGGTAAGATGGATTGATCGATATTTTCCTTTTCTGCTAGTGGTCAGTCGACCATTTCTAGGCCACTGAACCGATTCATAGTCGGTATACCCGACCAGCTGTCCCAGTGTGGTGTTTCCCTATGGGGGGGGTCTATATGGTCTCTGTGAAGGCCCACCCCAATGCTCCCACTCTCTGGCTCTGTTCCGTGGACCCATGATCTGCCATGGACCCCCATAGTTCTGGTAATGGGGGTCCACTGACCGCCAGGAGCTATCATAATCGTTATATCGCAGGGCCAGTTTAGGTCTGGGGATGTCAAATTCCCATGGCTGGGGGACTGGTTTACGCCAGGAACTATCAAATTCCTGGAGGTAGCTATTTTGATGTCTTGAGGGATAGAAAAAGGAAAGACGCTTTGTATCTATCCCAGCACTTGAGTTATGATATTCCAAAGAGCAGATGTAATCAACTACTGTGGGGTCCTCAAAAGTGATTACAATACAATCTCCCTGTATTGTTTTCTTGCCATGACCTACCCATGGGGCCCTACATACCGTTAGCATCCTACTTGGCCAGTTAGAAGGGATCGGGCGGTTGGTAGTTAGCCAATGTTGCGCCTTGTTTTTTAGGGACCAATTAGGTTCTACGCCCTGCCCCACCAGTTCTGGTACGCCAGTCATCACAACCACGAATGGACATGCCTCAGGTGGCATGTTAACGGTGACTTTACCCTCGTGTGTTCCTCTGGCTCCTCCTTTATTTATTACTGGGTTTGATATTTTCAAGGCTGGTGTTTTTGGGGCTGATGTTTTTAGGATTGGTGTTTTTAGGGCTGGTGTTTTTGTGACCGTATTAGTCTGGGGTATAGGTATTGTAGGTTTAGAAAGAAGTTTCTCCGCTGTGGGGGCCTTTGCTGTTGTTTGTTGTTTAGGAATTGGGCACGCTAAAGTTGTAATTTTCTTTTGTGGAATAGGAGCAGGCAACTTATTTGTCACCGTTTTTTGAGGCCCTTGAATCAGGTTTATTTTTGGAGGATTCGTAAGCTTAAAAAGTTGTTTCTCAATATTTGACAATCTACTTTCTAGGGGGAGAAAATGTGAGTTAAGTAGGCCAGCTATTTGAGTTATTAAATCTGAGGTATCAACTAATTCTAGTTCTTTGCTGGGGGATAAAAGGACAGGGGAACCTAAAGTGGTAATGTCTGGTGTATAGCGTGGGGATTGGTGTACCAAAACATGGCAGTTGAATTCGTCAACTGTTTGCGAAGTTGGGCCAACCGTGTTTAAGTTTTCAGTTAATTCAGCTAATTCAGCTGTTTCTTTAACTATTATTTTTTCGCCCTTTTCCTTTCTTTTCTTAATTGCCCCCTCCCTCCTCCCTCTTGCTTGTCTTACTTCCTCTGGGGTATGATCGGGTGGGACTTCAGGTGTTTTCTCTAAATCCGTGTCTGAGGTTGATAAGGAGAGTTGGGAGGCTGAAAGATCTACGACGTTTGTAAGGCTAAACCTATTATTACCTTGTGGTAATTGTGCGAAATTGCCACCTGTCTCGGGCGTTCTTGCAACCGCCAATAGTCCCATGGATGATCGCCTTGCAATAGCAAGGTCGATTGATACTCTGTCCTCGATCAAACTAATACTTTGATCTATGAACGAGTTTGCCTTAGTGATAAATTCGTCCATGGGGCCTAACAGGTGCTCGCCAACCCCCCCTTTTTTTTGTTTACTACCCCTCGTTTTCATCATGAATTAAATTCACAAGGTCTTTGTAGAAAGTCTGTAACAATGTTAGTCTCAATGTCAATAAGTAGAATGAGTACATACAGTGTTAGTCCATATAGGCAGGGCTTAGTGTGGTGGCCCGGTCCGGTCTCTCACGTTCTCGAACGGCCTCAAACGGCCCGCTCTTTGCCCGGTCTTCGCCCCGAGCTCCGTCCCGTGCGCGTCCCGCGTCGCGATTAAACTTGGAATACTAAAATCCGTGGGATCAGTGGGCGTGGCCGCCGGGGGAAGAGGCACCAGCTGTGAGCAGTGGAGAATGCTGGGCCTCGCAGTCCCCCGGTAGGCTCCTTTGGCTCAGTGCACGCAAAAGTCCTCCACCTGGGCAAATCAGGCTGGGAGCGTGTAGACTGTCCGCCGACTGCGGGACCGCTCACACCAGCTGTCAGCCTCAGAGAGCAAGCAGGCAAACAAAGCGTCCAGGAACGATCCTCTGTAGCAGGCAGGAAGGAATCGATAAATGAGCGGCACCCGCGAAGCGGGTGTCGCGAAAGGTAATAAAGTTTGGAGTCAGTGGGCGTGGCCGCCGGGGGAAGAGGCACCAGCTGTGAGCAGTGGAGAATGCTGGGCCTCGCAGTCCCCCGGTAGGCTCCTTTGGCTCAGTGCACGCAAAAGTCCTCCACCTGGGCAAATCAGGCTGGGAGCGTGTAGACTGTCCGCCGACTGCGGGACCGCTCACACCAGCTGTCAGCCTCAGGGAGCAAGCAGGCAAACAAAGCATCCAGGAACGATCCTCTGTAGCAGGCAGGAAGGAATCGATAAATGAGCGGCACCTTAGTAAACTATCTCTTCGACCTTTGTAACCATTCTAACATTAGAGGAAAACATTCACAATACTTTTTATCATATGAAGTGGAAAATGTAGCAATGAACATTCCAGAGACTTTTAGTGTCTAGAGATGTTCCTACCAACTAAATGAACATCTTTTCCTCTATATGAGAAGTTTAAGATTTAACATGCAACTCAAGGCTTTTTCAGTTAAGATTTAGATGAAAGGGAAAGGGTAGAGTGAGCAACAAGCTGGAACGACATGGTTCATTTTTAAGTTGTAACTAACTAACATGTGGTAGAGTGTCGATAATTTGTCAATTGTGCTTTAATTCATCTATTTTGAGTCCATGGGACAGAGGGGCAAGATCATGATCATCTGCAAGAAGCCAGATTCTGTTGTAAAAAAAGTAATACACTAGAACTCTCCTAGAACTAGAGATCGTTGGAATCTTCCAACAAACCAATAAACCTCTCCTTTTCTTGGTTAGAGCTGCGACCACCAGTGGACTTTGCAAACATATCTAATGATAACCCAAGTCTTCGCCACGTGCAGTATTCTCATCCTCTATACAACCATGGCATGGAAATCCAGGTAATGGCAGGCCCATTTTCCTGAGGCTGTCTTTTAGTGACTTCAGCAAGAAGAATGGATCCAGGACCCCATTAAATTACAAGTGGGTCAAAATGTTTCTGTATTGTATTTATGGAGAAAAGCATGGATTGTTCTAGAGATCTCCTCAATAGTGACAGGAACTCTCGGTAAAAACTGTTACTTGGCAAACAGGGATACAGATGCCAAGGATATTAACACTGCGGTAGCACAGTTGGAACATGCATACACACCTGATTTAGGATTATTGAAGTGGGTAGGATTGTAGCTCCAAAGGGGTTCTATATTATACTATCACGAACAAAATGTTTTGTTTGTATTCACATTATCGAATGCCCTGATATTGCAAAGGTAAGTATAATTGTACTATTGATTTTTAGAAAACTTTTATCAAGAGCAGGGATGGAACAGAATTCTAAGAGTTGAAAGGATTGGCTTGAAGACTACAGATGTCGATGATCATGTGTAAAGGGCTCCAGCTAAAAGAAACTTGTAGGCAGTGAACCATAGACAAAAATACTGTCTATCATTGATGAGGGAAAGGTTAATTTCCCTTTTGTCTAATCTCAGACAGCTCTCACATCCAACAGTTGTTTGTCTTGTTGGGGTTAAACAGTATTAGTTTTTTGTCTTGTTGGGGTTAAACAGCATTCGGTATCGCCCTGTATATCAGTCTGTTTCTACCAGGTAGCTGACAGAAATGGAAATTTTGAAAAGGAAACATTTTCTGCGGTTATTCAACACAGTGTTGACACTAGATTATTTCTTCAATTATTTTCCAGAGGGGCATTACAAACAAGTTAAACTAAATGGAAGAATAGATGTACCTCTACTGTCCCGCAAAGGAGGACGTTTTCTTTAGGAACAATTGGAACCAACTACACTGATTGTGTTCCTATGCATAAATAAGACCTATTATACAATAATTTCCTGAATAACAGCACATTTCTACCAGCACCTAGCAGCACTAAATAGTCCAACTTTTTAACGGGGAGTAAAATGTTTAATTTGACAACTTAGAATATCTCTACGACTCATGAATCAAGGGAGATTATGCACTAAGTACAACAGAGAATCTGTCCCACATAAATCCTGAAAAACCTGGTTTGTACAACATGAAAGATTCACTAAATACAATGTAACAGTTTAGAAACTACCAATTTACCTCATATTGTTTCAAGGGTGGATAAGAGAATTGGTGATATTTGGGAAAACGATCCACAGTAAATAAGGCTTTTTCGATGTTGAATGCACAAAGATATTTTTGGAATTCTCCTCATTATTTTCATACGCGGTACTGGGGAAAGACAAAGAGCTCTGGGGTCCACAACATTGACCCACAGAAATGGGTGCAGCACCGCAGCCTTCCCATCATGTTTTCAACCTTGGCTTTATTATTGACGACTCACTATCTATGCGTCACCAAGCCATGAAGGTTGCTGCAACATGCTTCACCATTCTGAAATGGCTGAGAAAAATTGTGTGGATGCTTCCTAGTCCTACTCAGAGAACCGTAGTCAAGGCTCTTGTTACATCTAGACTGGACTACGGTAACATCCTCTATCTTGGAGCTAATAAAGATGTTATACGAAAGCTACAGAGAGTACATAACTACGCGGCCAGACTGCTTTGCCGAACTCCTAGAACAGCTTCTATTTCCGCTTCCCTGAGAGACCTTCATTGGTTAAGAGTTGAAAATCGGATTGAGTTTAAAGCTCTGACCTATATGTTCAGAATTGAGCACGGCATGGCTCCCATGTATGTGCAAAATCTAGTCCATCTCTATTTGCCTTCCCGTACTCTCAGATCCACTACTCAGGCTAATTTTCAGGTGCCAAAGATCGGACTATCCCGTATGGGTGGCCGTTCTTTCTCCTATTTGGGCCCCGTTCGGTGGAATGCTCTTCCGCTGTCTCTTCGCACACAGATGAATGTTATACTTTTTCAGAAGTCGCTTAAAACCTGGCTTTTTAATCAGTAAGTTTTACTCCCCTATCTTCTGTTGTTTCTGCCGGGCACCAGGAAACCCTTTTAGGTAGCTGATCGCCTAGATATAAATTTAAATAACATAACATAACATAACATTTGGAAGTAGGAGTTGATCAATGTGGCTACCAGTGAATCCACTGTACCAGATGTTTATTTCCGGAGGCCTGGGGAATTGAGTCTCAAAATCACAAACTGACAAATGAACTGCATGTGAATATGCAAAATGACTGAAGCCAGGAAAATGGTTACATACACTTTAAGAATCCTGGTGTCTAGACCAGGTGTCTCTAACGAGCTGCCTGTAAGTAGCTCCTCTGTGTGCCACTCTGCCTGCTTAATTGGAAGCTTGTGCTTTATTGAATTAATATATATATACCACAAATGAGTGTGCATTCAAGACGAAAATGTGTATACCTTTAGTACCCCTAAGCTGTTAGAAGAATTTCCAAAATATATTTAAAGGTGATGTTTGAGGGATAAATGGGGTGCCATTGAGGAGACTTATTACTAACATTATTACCTTGTAACGAAAGGGCATTGCGAGAGCATTGCAGCTGTTATATATAAATCCCATTTTGAGGCATTCCAAATTGACAAAACATATTTCTCTCTCTTACTGCTGGCAGCTCTAACCGATGCACTAAGCTGTTTACAGCTAGCAATCTCACATATACTGGCTACTAATGTAATCTTAATCCAATCTTGTCTGATGTGGTCAATGTTACAACACTAATAATAATAGCTCGGGATGATTTTCATTGACTATAGGTAGCGCTTATCACAGAAAAGTTTGGAGACCCTGGTCTAGATCAACGAGTGGTACATTGCTTAGGATTATCACTACTCAGATCATCCTGATCTTATCTGTAAACAATATATTCAACTGCTTGCACCTCCACTGAGAAGGAATGGGCCAGCTGGATCTGACCAGCATGTGCACCATTCTGAAGAGTTATGTTGAGCACTTCCTTGTAGGGTTCATTCTTTTATCAATATAAGATATTTTCAAAAAAGACGTCACGTGTTGGGCTACAACTGACCAGTTACATTTCTATCTACTGCACCTGGAGGGTATTAAGACCTTCCACATATATCATATGACTTGATCTACCTTAGAAATCAGGTACATGATGGCTTTTGAGGGTGCAAGAGCAGACTATAGAATGGGTTGCACTGCAGGTCTCAGAATGTTCAGGAATTGGTGGGACTGTGTCTTCATGGTGATATGGACGTGAAAATTAGCTGATTGACTAATTAATCAATGTGGGGAATGAGAATAAATGTTGGAGCGAGTGCCTGATCGAGTATGAATGACAGATTTAATAAGTGATGAGAGGGTGCATCAGAAGCCAACACACATTTTGTTTACATAAAATTAAAGATGCAAATTTGCTCTTGTTTTGTGGTATTGAGAAGGGACTGCTTTTTATGAATTCAGCATTAGGAAGTTAACAGACATCCAGAACTAAAGATGGCTGAAGTAGAAACTGAGTTAAGATACGTTCTATTTGTGTGTTCTATTCAAAGCTCTTGTAGAGTATTTGTTCGTCAGACTGGCTTCCTTGGGCTAGAAGGTGCTCTATATAATACAGATTTTATAGCCTGAGAAACGTGCATTTTGAATGTGTGATTGAAGACAGTAAGACAGAAGAAATAACAGAGAAGGTAAGCAATTCCAGATGATCGTAGCTTACACAAAGAATCTCTGACCTTCAATACCAGGTTCACCTGAATTTAGTTACTGTCAGTACAGCCATTGTGGAAGAGTGACATTTTTGGTTAAGACGATAAGGGGTGATGTTATTGTGTATAAAGCGTAGTCCAAGGATGGACGTACACAAAACATACATTGACTTTAAGGGCACCCACATCTTATAGGAAAGCAATGTAAGAATTTCAAAATCTGAATTGCATGACTAAATTAAGGGCCATTCATTTACCAATCTAGCTTTTAGCTTTTGTGTTGCTTGAAGTCTAAATTCATTTCATAGCCCTATGACTTTCTGTTCATATGTAGTCTGACAACACCGGAAAAGAAGGTTCTCTAACTCATTAGAAGTTGCAAAAGTCTCTACACTGAGAAAATAGTCATCATTAGTGTCTGCACAAGCTGAATGACTGATTGACATGATGTTTTTATCAAGTGTAGGGGGAGGTAGAATGTTGATCCATTCAGTTTCCAAAGTCCATATCTTAATCAAGGTGAGGGAATGGATCACTTGTCCTGTACAACCTTCGGTATGCAGGTAAATTACAGGAAATGGGGTGTCCCAATCTAAAATGACCCTCATACACGTGATGGGTATGTTAGACGTTAAAGCGGTATATCTCGGTTCTCCGCTTTTAAATCACGTGTGTGCATAATCATTGAGTCGATCGAGTTATGCAGCCTCCACCAGGAGGATCTTACCCAAGGTTGATGCAGTAGTGAGCCAGTGAAAAAAATGCTTTTAAAAGGGGCCAGGAAGACCAGGATATGGATTTATTAGTCTGGCTTCCGGGTCCGGAAACTCTATTGTGTAGTGCACGTTGGAACTGAATTATGAGTAGTAAGTGCACTTAGAGTCTAGGGTTCTTAAAATAGTGAAAGGGATGTTCTAAAATGGTCGACATGTTTCTGCCATACTGCCTGGATTAGGACTTATAGGCATTCTTCAGGACCGTTAGGTGAATGACGTGAAAGTAATATAAAGATAGTGCTCAAAAAAGTGAAAAATCAAGGTTGTTGACCTGTTATTCTTGTTATGAAGGTCTCAATGTACCTGCAAAAAGTAAACACAGTGGTATCGCAACACACACAAGGGAGAGGGTACAAGGGGACACATACTTAGCAGCAATCTGCTACATCTATCTCTCTTGTGATAGGATACTAAACAACTAAAAAATGGCAATACTTTCGTAACCGGCAATCCAACATGGCAATGTCATCTCTCTCATGTGGCTCTCCATACTCATGCAAAGATTGATAGCATGCTTATAATCGTAATCTGCGTGTTGTTCTTAAAAATATATTGGTGTTTATTTCACATTTCATGTAGTCTGTGTACCACAAGCGGTTTAATTACAATGTGGATATTCACCATTTTCTAACCCTTATCCCGTATGCACGGTGCCAAGACGGTTTTCATTACGTGGTGATATTTTAGAGATCGTATTTAGAATAGTGGCCCCATGGTGTTCTGGTCGCGAGTGAAAATCTCATGCGCTTTAGTTACCTCGCGCAAATAGTTTTCACGCTCCTGTCGGGTCGAGTGAGCTTCAGGGGGACTAGGGAGGGAGATATTACGGTTAGTGTCATTATTTCCCGTATACTTGCGGTTTTTGCTGGTCTCGTTCTGGGCGCTCCGCTACCTCTTGTGCCCGTCCCTGGCGCCTACTGTGCGCGTTGCTCAAATCGAACCGGAAGCTGTTCGCAATGTTTCCGGGTTGTCATATGGGCAGGTGTGTTTGAGTTCTGTACTTCTATTGGTTGTCTTTTGTGTTGTCATGGTGACCTGACGAGTAAACTCTCAGGTCGGGATTTTGTTACGAGTAAGGAAAGAAGTTAATGATTTATTGAACAGAGTTCAAGTCAGAAAATCGGACCTCATGCATTTCTGTCGGGTTAATAGGCTCTCGTTGTCAATAAATTCAGAGGGGGATGTCGCTATTACTAGACTTCCTATTTGTTCATTTCGTTCTTATTGTAGACAGGCGAGGTAGTCTGGCTGTTGTGTACCAGATTTCTGTCAGATGTTCGTAATATCGATTTGGTTTCTCTTTTCCTCTAGTCAAATTCTACCAGAATATCAATCTTATAGGGTTATTCAGTGCTCAATTTCTAGAATGGATATATAATCCTTACTGTATTCCAAAGTTGCATTCTCAATCGGATAGGTATTTTTGGATCAGGTTGGGGTTCCTTTTATCTCCTCATCAGACTTAGCCATGGAATATTATCATTCAGCCCCTCGCTGTCCGTTTTGAGCCTGTGTATCCATCTTTGTTCCTTCTCGAAGAGAATTTTTTCTGCATTTCTGTCCTTTCTTACCAGAGTTTCAAGAATTACCCATTGTAAATCATCCACAGTGTGATTGTTCTCCAGATAATGTGTGGCCATTTTTGTGGTGCTTTTTTTACATTTCACATTACTCCTGTGATCGCACAGTCTTTGTTTTATTTTCCTGCATGTCATGCCGATGTATTTCATCCCACATGGACAAGTGATCATATATATCACGTGACTGGTGTTACAATTTGTGTGATTTCTCAAAGTCCATTTGAAGTTTGATAGCAACTGCAATTCTTTCGTAGGTTTTGTGAGGTTGCACACCGAGCAGGTGCCACAAGGGTAGTGTCCTGTCACCGGTGGGTTCCCCCAGAGATTTGGCTGTTCTCTCAGAATCGGGGGGGCTGGCCTTGTGTGGACTAGTATATCCTTCAGATTTCTAGTTCTTCTGTTCGCAAACCTTGGTTTTGGCCATTTGAGGTTGCCTGATGTTAGTATTCTCCAGTTCTTGTTGATGATCTTTTTCATATTGTTCGTCATCGGGCTGTACGTCGTCACACATGTGAGGACGTCTTCTGCTGTCTTCTTGGGTGCTGTCTCGAGAAGTGCTTCTCTACTTTGATTCCTTGCACGTTTTTTGCATTTATTGATGATTTTCTTTGGATAGTCGCGGACTTCTAATTTATGACAGAGTTCCTTCGCTTGCGTTTGGTATTCATTGGTATCGCTACAATTTCGTCGCAACCTTAAGAACTGGCTGTATGGTAAGTTCTCTCTTAGAGGTCTGGGGTGGAAACTTTTGAAAGAGAGAAGGCTGTTCTTTGCCGTTGTTTTGAAAAAAGTCTTGGTTTTGAGAGTGTTATCCTCGGCATAGATGGTTACGTCTAGAAAGTCGATGCTCTTGTTGTCTGCACAATATGTAAATTTGAGGCATTCGTCTCTCTGATTGAGCCAGATATGGAAGTCTAGCAGGTTTCTTCGGTTCCCCTGCCAGATGACGAAAACGTCATCTATATACTGCTTCCAGAACAGTATATGATGATGGAAAGGGTTGTCCTCATTGAAGATGTGTTGGTCTTCAAAAGTGCTGACGTAGAGCCCCGCCACACTCGGGGCAAATGTACTGCCCATTGACGTTCCGTGGCGCTGCAGGTATAGCGTGTCCTTGTATTGGAATTTTTTTTCCATAAGTGCTATCCGGCAGCATTCCAAGACAAAATGTCTAGGGGTCTTGTTCGTCCATGTGGAATCAAAAAGTATATTCTCGAGGGTCTCCATGGTCTTCTCTTGGGGAAGGCTCGTGTATAGGCTTTCCACATCGAATCCAACCAGCAGCATTGTGGTAGAGGAGTATTCAATGTTTTGTAATTGGTTGAGAAGATCTCTTGTGTCCTTCAGATAGGTTGGATTCTTTTGTACCAATGGTCTGAGATATTGATCTGCAAACTGAGAGAGGGGCTCTAATATGGAGCCTATTCCTGATACAATTGGTCGTCCCGGTGGTGGTATTCGTCCTTTATGTATTTTCGGGAGGGAATAGAAGTAAGGAGTTCTTGGTGTCGTTGTCCTTAAATATTCCCCTTCACTTCTGGAGATCCAATTGTTCATTTCTCCTTCTTCTATCATCATGGAGATGGTCCTCAGTAGTCTTGGGGTTGGGTCTATGGTTAGAATTTTGTAAAATCTCTGAATCGAGAGTAGATCCATACATTGTTGGTCGTATCCTTCTGCTGTTAAGAGGACCACTCCACCGCCCTTGTCGGCGGGTTTTATGATGATACTCCGGTCATTTTTTAGTGCGTCCAGTGCTTGTTGTTCCAGCCTAGTTATGTTCTGCAATGGTCTCTGTTCTGTGTTGGCAAGTTCGTCTATCCCTTTGAATAGTGCCTGTTCAAACGTCTGTATTTCAACCGGGACTTGCGAGTTAAGTGGGCAGAAATTGGATTTCTTTCTTAGAGTTGTGTCTCCTTCTTTGGTCGGTAGTTGTTCTCCTACAAAGAAGGCTTTTAGCTTCAGTTTCCTACAAAATTCCGCCACTTCGCACTTGATTTTGAATACGTCCGTCTTTGGTGTGGGAACATATCCCAATTCTTTGTTGAGCACGTTTTCTTCTTCTTTAGTCAGAATTTTATCTGTCAGGTTCACGATGAGGGATTCGTGGAAGGGCCGGTTTTGGCTTTGGTCACGCTCCTCGTTTGTACCTGTCTCGTCTGGTCGGACCAGGTTACTCCTCTTCTCCGTGTTCTTTGTGACGGTTGGCCATTCCCTAAAAAAGGCATGCGTTGTTGAAAGTTGGGGCCTGGTTGCTGTTGCATCTGGTGGTTCATCATCTGTGGATTTTGAAAATAGGGGTTCATCCATCCTTGGAAGTGGGGATTGAAAGGGGGGAAGGGGATTCCTTGATTCCCTGTCTGGAAAACTGGGGGGCGCCAATAGTTACGTCCTCTACGATTGCCTCTTCTATTTTGGTAATAGTTCTTGTTTGTGTTGCTAGTATCATCTCCTCCTTGGTCCGATCCTGTACTCGACGTCCCGCTGTTGGAACCAAAATTGGAGGCATTGTCGTCAGCCTTGTAGTCTTTGCTACTGTATGGATGCACTTTCTCAATTGAGAATTTTTTCAGTTCCTTTGCCAGTTTTTGAAGTTTGGTCTGAGTTAGATATTCATGGGTGTCACTCATTTCCTTGTTAATTTCATCTAGTCTATTTTTATATATTGTGATGTTCACAGTGCTGTTCAATTTCGTTTCTAGAATTTCTATTTTCACTGCAAGTTCATCTGTCAGTCTGGTTGCAGTTTTAATAATTAAGACCAGGTAATCTCTGGTACACTTCCATGAAATCGCAGACCAATCTTTTCTGAATGGTAGATCCTTCAGGAAGATCCTCGGAGCATTCGTAACCCAAAGTCCTCTGGGTGCTGCGTTCACTCTCAAGTATTCTGTCATAATAATACCGTGAACAGCAGTTCTGACTTGTTCTTTCTTTATTTCTGTAAGTTCATCCCATTCTGTACAGTTGGAGAGGGTCTGGGAGAGGTCACTGTTCATGAAAGGTGCCGGTCTGGCAAGTATCGCATCGATCTCTTCTATGGAATAGCTCAATCCCATATTTTCGGCCATTTCTATGGCGGTCTTCTGGTCACTTAGTTAGTACCGACCGGGTCTCTATGAAGACTCCCACAGCTGTGCGCTGCTTATAATCTTTTTATCAAGTGTAGGGGGAGGTAGAATGTTGATCCATTCAGTTTCCAAAGTCCATATCTTAATCAAGGTGAGGGATTGGATCACTTGTCCTGTACAACCTTCGGTATGCAGGTAAATTACAGGAAATGGGGTGTCCCAATCTAAAATGACCCTCATACACGTGATGGGTATGTTAGACGTTAAAGCGGTATATCTTGGTTCTCCGCTTTTAAATCACGTGTGTGCATAATCATTGAGTCGATCGAGTTATGCAGCCTCCACCAGGAGGATCTTACCCAAGGTTGATGCAGTAGTGAGCCAGTGAAAAAAATGCTTTTAAAAGGGGCCAGGAAGACCAGGATATGGATTTATTAGTCTGGCTTCCGGGTCCGGAAACTCTTTTGTGTAGTGCACGTTGGAACTGAATTATGAGTAGTAAGTGCACTTAGAGTCTAGGGTTCTTAAAATAGTGAAAGGGATGTTCTAAAATGGTCGACATGTTTCTGCCATACTGCCTGGATTAGGACTTATAGGCATTCTTCAGGACCGTTAGGTGAATGACGTCAAAACCAAGACTTTTTTCAAAACAACGGCAAAGAACAGCCTTCTCTCTTTCAAAAGTTTCCACCCCAGACCTCTAAGAGAGAACTTACCATACAGCCAGTTCTTAAGGTTGCGACGAAATTGTAGCGATACCAATGAATACCAAACGCAAGCGAAGGAACTCTGTCATAAATTAGAAGTCCGCGACTATCCAAAGAAAATCATCAATAAATGCAAAAAACGTGCAAGGAATCAAAGTAGAGAAGCACTTCTCGAGACAGCACCCAAGAAGACAGCAGAAGACGTCCTCACATGTGTGACGCGTACAGCCCGATGACGAACAATATGAAAAAGATCATCCACAAGAACTGGAGAATACTAACATCAGGCAACCTCAAATGGCCAAAACCAAGGTTTGCGAACAGAAGAACTAGAAATCTGAAGGATATACTAGTCCACACAAGGCCAGCCCCCCCGATTCTGAGAGAACAGCCAAATCTCTGGGGGAACCCACCGGTGACAGGACACTACCCTTGTGGCACCTGCTCAGTGTGCAACCTCACAAAACCTACGAAAGAATTGCAGTTGCTATCAAACTTCAAATGGACTTTGAGAAATCACACAAATTGTAACACCAGTCACGTGATATATATGATCACTTGTCCATGTGGGATGAAATACATCGGCATGACATGCAGGAAAATAAAACAAAGACTGTGCGAACACAGGAGTAATGTGAAATGTAAAAAAAGCACCACAAAAATGGCCACACATTATCTGGAGAACAATCACACTGTGGATGATTTACAATGGGTAATTCTTGAAACTCTGGTAAGAAAAGACAGAAATGCAGAAAAAATTCTCTTCGAGAAGGAACAAAGATGGATACACAGGCTCAAAACGGACAGCGAGGGGCTGAATGATAATATTCCATGGCTAAGTCTGATGAGGAGATAAAAGGAACCCCAACCTGATCCAAAAATACCTATCCGATTGAGAATGCAACTTTGGAATACAGTAAGGATTATATATCCATTCTAGAAATTGAGCACTGAATAACCCTATAAGATTGATATTCTGGTAGAATTTGACTAGAGGAAAAGAGAAACCAAATCGATATTACGAACATCTGACAGAAATCTGGTACACAACAGCCAGACTACCTCGCCTGTCTACAATAAGAAAGAAATGAACAAATAGGAAGTCTAGTAATAGCGACATCCCCCTCTAAATTTATTGACAACGAGAGCCTATTAACCCGACAGAAATGCATGAGGTCCGATTTTCTGACTTGAACTCTGTTCAATAAATCATTAACTTCTTTCCTTACTCGTAACAAAATCCCGACCTGAGAGTTTACTCGTCAGGTCACCATGACAACACAAAAGACAACCAATAGAAGTACAGAACTCGAACACACCTGCCCATATGACAACCCGGAAACATTGCGAACAGCTTCCGGTTCGATTTGAGCAACGCGCACAGTAGGCGCCAGGGACGGGCACAGGAGGTAGCGGCGCGCCCAGAACGAGACCAGCAAAAACCGCAAGTATACGGGAAATAATGACACTAACCGTAATATCTCCCTCCCTAGTCCCCCTGAAGCTCACTCGACCCGACAGGAGCGTGAAAACTATTTGCGCGAGGTAACTAAAGCGCATGAGATTTTCACTCGCGACCAGAACACCATGGGGCCACTATTCTAAATACGATCTCTAAAATATCACCACGTAATGAAAACCGTCTTGGCACCGTGCATACGGGATAAGGGTTAGAAAATGGTGAATATCCACATTGTAATTAAACCGCTTGTGGTACACAGACTACATGAAATGTGAAATAAACACCAATATATTTTTAAGAACAACACGCAGATTACGATTATAAGCATGCTATCAATCTTTGCATGAGTATGGAGAGCCACATGAGAGAGATGACATTGCCATGTTGGATTGCCGGTTACGAAAGTATTGCCATTTTTTAGTTGTTTAGTATCCTATCACAAGAGAGATAGATGTAGCAGATTGCTGATAAGTATGTGTCCCCTTGTACCCTCTCCCTTGTGTGTGTTGCGATACCACTGTGTTTACTTTTTGCAGGTACATTGAGACCTTCATAACAAGAATAACAGGTCAACAACCTTGATTTTTCACTTTTTTGAACACTATCTTTATATTACTTTCACGTCATTCACCTAACGGTCCTGAAGAATGCCTATAAGTCCTAATCCAGGCAGTATGGCAGAAACATGTCGACCATTTTAGAACATCCCTTTCACTATTTTAAGAACCCTAGACTCTAAGTGCACTTACTACTCATAATTCAGTTCCAACGTGCACTACACAAAAGAGTTTCCGGACCCGGAAGCCAGACTAATAAATCCATATCCTGGTCTTCCTGGCCCCTTTTAAAAGCATTTTTTTCACTGGCTCACTACTGCATCAACCTTGGGTAAGATCCTCCTGGTGGAGGCTGCATAACTCGATCGACTCAATGATTATGCACACACGTGATTTAAAAGCGGAGAACCAAGATATACCGCTTTAACGTCTAACATACCCATCACGTGTATGAGGGTCATTTTAGATTGGGACACCCCATTTCCTGTAATTTACCTGCATACCGAAGGTTGTACAGGACAAGTGATCCATTCCCTCACCTTGATTAAGATATGGACTTTGGAAACTGAATGGATCAACATTCTACCTCCCCCTACACTTGATAAAAAGATTATAAGCAGCGCACAGCTGTGGGAGTCTTCATAGAGACCCGGTCGGTACTAACTAAGTGACCAGAAGACCGCCATAGAAATGGCCGAAAATATGGGATTGAGCTATTCCATAGAAGAGATCGATGCGATACTTGCCAGACCGGCACCTTTCATGAACAGTGACCTCTCCCAGACCCTCTCCAACTGTACAGAATGGGATGAACTTACAGAAATAAAGAAAGAACAAGTCAGAACTGCTGTTCACGGTATTATTATGACAGAATACTTGAGAGTGAACGCAGCACCCAGAGGACTTTGGGTTACGAATGCTCCGAGGATCTTCCTGAAGGATCTACCATTCAGAAAAGATTGGTCTGCGATTTCATGGAAGTGTACCAGAGATTACCTGGTCTTAATTATTAAAACTGCAACCAGACTGACAGATGAACTTGCAGTGAAAATAGAAATTCTAGAAACGAAATTGAACAGCACTGTGAACATCACAATATATAAAAATAGACTAGATGAAATTAACAAGGAAATGAGTGACACCCATGAATATCTAATTCAGACCAAACTTCAAAAACTGGCAAAGGAACTGAAAAAATTCTCAATTGAGAAAGTGCATCCATACAGTAGCAAAGACTACAAGGCTGACGACAATGCCTCCAATTTTGGTTCCAACAGCGGGACGTCGAGAACAGGATCGGACCAAGGAGGAGATGATACTAGCAACACAAACAAGAACTATTACCAAAACAGAAGAGGTAATCGTAGAGGACGTAACTATTGGCGCCCCCCAGTTTTCCAGACAGGGAATCAAGGAATCCCCTTCCCCCCTTTCAATCCCCACTTCCAAGGATGGATGAACCCCTATTTTCAAAATCCACAGATGATGAACCACCTGATGCAACAGCAACCAGGCCCCAACTTTCAACAACGCATGCCTTTTTTAGGGAATGGCCAACCGTCACAAAGAACACGGAGAAGAGGAGTAACCTGGTCCGACCAGACGAGACAGGTACAAACGAGGAGCGTGACCAAAGCCAAAACCGGCCCTTCCACGAATCCCTCATCGTGAACCTGACAGATAAAATTCTGACTAAAGAAGAAGAAAACGTGCTCAACAAAGGATTGGGATATGTTCCCACACCAAAGACGGACGTATTCAAAATCAAGTGCGAAGTGGCGGAATTTTGTAGGAAACTGAAGCTAAAAGCCTTCTTTGTAGGAGAACAACTACCGACCAAAGAAGGAGACACAACTCTAAGAAAGAAATCCAATTTCTGCCCACTTAACTCGCAAGTCCCGGTTGAAATACAGACGTTTGAACAGGCACTATTCAAAGGGATAGACGAAATTGCCAACACAGAACAGAGACCATTCCAGAACATAACTAGGCTGGAACAACAAGCACTGGACGCACTAAAAAATGACCGGAGTATCATCATAAAACCCGCCGACAAGGGCGGTGGAGTGGTCCTCTTAACAGCAGAAGGATACGACCAACAATGTATGGATCTACTCTCGAATCAGAGATTTTACAAAATTCTAACCATAGACCCAACCCCAAGACTACAGAGGACCATCTCCATGATGATAGAAGAAGGAGAAACGAACAATTGGATCTCCAGAAGTGAAGGGGAATATTTAAGGACAACGACACCAAGAACCCCTTACTTCTATTCCCTCCCGAAAATACATAAAGGACGAATACCACCACCGGGACGACCAATTGTATCAGGAATAGGCTCCATATTAGAGCCCCTCTCTCAGTTTGCAGATCAATATCTCAGACCATTGGTACAAAAGAATCCAACCTATCTGAAGGACACAAGAGATCTTCTCAACCAATTACAAAACATTGAATACTCCTCTACCACAATGCTGCTGGTTGGATTCGATGTGGAAAGCCTATACACGAGCCTTCCCCAAGAGAAGACCATGGAGACCCTCGAGAATATACTTTTTGATTCCACAGGGACGAACAAGACCCCTAGACATTTTGTCTTGGAATGCTGCCGGATAGCACTTATGGAAAAAAAATTCCAATACAAGGACACGCTATACCTGCAGTGCCACGGAACGTCAATGGGCAGTACATTTGCCCCGAGTGTGGCGTGGCTCTACATCAGCACTTTTGAAGACCAACACATTTTCAATGAGGACAACCCTTTCCATCATCATATACTGTTCTGGAAGCGGTATATAGATGACGTTTTCGTCATCTGGCAGGGGAACCGAAGAAACCTGCTAGACTTCCATATCTGGCTCAATCAGAGAGACGAATGCCTCAAATTTACATATTGTGCAGACAACAAGAGCATCGACTTTCTAGACGTAACCATCTATGCCGAGGATAACACTCTCAAAACCAAGACTTTTTTCAAAACAACGGCAAAGAACAGCCTTCTCTCTTTCAAAAGTTTCCACCCCAGACCTCTAAGAGAGAACTTACCATACAGCCAGTTCTTAAGGTTGCGACGAAATTGTAGCGATACCAATGAATACCAAACGCAAGCGAAGGAACTCTGTCATAAATTAGAAGTCCGCGACTATCCAAAGAAAATCATCAATAAATGCAAAAAACGTGCAAGGAATCAAAGTAGAGAAGCACTTCTCGAGACAGCACCCAAGAAGACAGCAGAAGACGTCCTCACATGTGTGACGACGTACAGCCCGATGACGAACAATATGAAAAAGATCATCAACAAGAACTGGAGAATACTAACATCAGGCAACCTCAAATGGCCAAAACCAAGGTTTGCGAACAGAAGAACTAGAAATCTGAAGGATATACTAGTCCACACAAGGCCAGCCCCCCGATTCTGAGAGAACAGCCAAATCTCTGGGGGAACCCACCGGTGACAGGACACTACCCTTGTGGCACCTGCTCGGTGTGCAACCTCACAAAACCTACGAAAGAATTGCAGTTGCTATCAAACTTCAAATGGACTTTGAGAAATCACACAAATTGTAACACCAGTCACGTGATATATATGATCACTTGTCCATGTGGGATGAAATACATCGGCATGACATGCAGGAAAATAAAACAAAGACTGTGCGAACACAGGAGTAATGTGAAATGTAAAAAAAGCACCACAAAAATGGCCACACATTATCTGGAGAACAATCACACTGTGGATGATTTACAATGGGTAATTCTTGAAACTCTGGTAAGAAAGGACAGAAATGCAGAAAAAATTCTCTTCGAGAAGGAACAAAGATGGATACACAGGCTCAAAACGGACAGCGAGGGGCTGAATGATAATATTCCATGGCTAAGTCTGATGAGGAGATAAAAGGAACCCCAACCTGATCCAAAAATACCTATCTGATTGAGAATGCAACTTTGGAATACAGTAAGGATTATATATCCATTCTAGAAATTGAGCACTGAATAACCCTATAAGATTGATATTCTGGTAGAATTTGACTAGAGGAAAAGAGAAACCAAATCGATATTACGAACATCTGACAGAAATCTGGTACACAACAGCCAGACTACCTCGCCTGTCTACAATAAGAACGAAATGAACAAATAGGAAGTCTAGTAATAGCGACATCCCCCTCTAAATTTATTGACAACGAGAGCCTATTAACCCGACAGAAATGCATGAGGTCCGATTTTCTGACTTGAACTCTGTTCAATAAATCATTAACTTCTTTCCTTACTCGTAACAAAATCCCGACCTGAGAGTTTACTCGTCAGGTCACCATGACAACACAAAAGACAACCAATAGAAGTACAGAACTCGAACACACCTGCCCATATGACAACCCGGAAACATTGCGAACAGCTTCCGGTTCGATTTGAGCAACGCGCACAGTAGGCGCCAGGGACGGGCACAAGAGGTAGTGGAGCGCCCAGAACGAGACCAGCAAAAACCGCAAGTATACGGGAAATAATGACACTAACCGTAATATCTCCCTCCCTAGTCCCCCTGAAGCTCACTCGACCCGACAGGAGCGTGAAAACTATTTGCGCGAGGTAACTAAAGCGCATGAGATTTTCACTCGCGACCAGAACACCATGGGGCCACTATTCTAAATACGATCTCTAAAATATCACCACGTAATGAAAACCGTCTTGGCACCGTGCATACGGGATAAGGGTTAGAAAATGGTGAATATCCACATTGTAATTAAACCGCTTGTGGTACACAGACTACATGAAATGTGAAATAAACACCAATATATTTTTAAGAACAACACGCAGATTACGATTATAAGCATGCTATCAATCTTTGCATGAGTATGGAGAGCCACATGAGAGAGATGACATTGCCATGTTGGATTGCCGGTTACGAAAGTATTGCCATTTTTTAGTTGTTTAGTATCCTATCACAAGAGAGATAGATGTAGCAGATTGCTGCTAAGTATGTGTCCCCTTGTACCCTCTCCCTTGTGTGTGTTGCGATACCACTGTGTTTACTTTTTGCAGGTACATTGAGACCTTCATAACAAGAATAACAGGTCAACAACCTTGATTTTTCACTTTTTTGAGCACTATCTTTATATTACTTTCACGTCATTCACCTAACGGTCCTGAAGAATGCCTATAAGTCCTAATCCAGGCAGTATGGCAGAAACATGTCGACCATTTTAGAACATCCCTTTCACTATTTTAAGAACCCTAGACTCTAAGTGCACTTACTACTCATAATTCAGTTCCAACGTGCACTACACAAAAGAGTTTCCGGACCCGGAAGCCAGACTAATAAATCCATATCCTGGTCTTCCTGGCCCCTTTTAAAAGCATTTTTTTCACTGGCTCACTACTGCATCAACCTTGGGTAAGATCCTCCTGGTGGAGGCTGCATAACTCGATCGACTCAATGATTATGCACACACGTGATTTAAAAGCGGAGAACCAAGATATACCGCTTTAACGTCTAACATACCCATCACGTGTATGAGGGTCATTTTAGATTGGGACACCCCATTTCCTGTAATTTACCTGCATACCGAAGGTTGTACAGGACAAGTGATCCATTCCCTCACCTTGATTAAGATATGGACTTTGGAAACTGAATGGATCAACATTCTACCTCCCCCTACACTTGATAAAAAGATTATAAGCAGCGCACAGCTGTGGGAGTCTTCATAGAGACCCGGTCGGTACTAACTAAGTGACCAGAAGACCGCCATAGAAATGGCCGAAAATATGGGATTGAGCTATTCCATAGAAGAGATCGATGCGATACTTGCCAGACCGGCACCTTTCATGAACAGTGACCTCTCCCAGACCCTCTCCAACTGTACAGAATGGGATGAACTTACAGAAATAAAGAAAGAACAAGTCAGAACTGCTGTTCACGGTATTATTATGACAGAATACTTGAGAGTGAACGCAGCACCCAGAGGACTTTGGGTTACGAATGCTCCGAGGATCTTCCTGAAGGATCTACCATTCAGAAAAGATTGGTCTGCGATTTCATGGAAGTGTACCAGAGATTACCTGGTCTTAATTATTAAAACTGCAACCAGACTGACAGATGAACTTGCAGTGAAAATAGAAATTCTAGAAACGAAATTGAACAGCACTGTGAACATCACAATATATAAAAATAGACTAGATGAAATTAACAAGGAAATGAGTGACACCCATGAATATCTAATTCAGACCAAACTTCAAAAACTGGCAAAGGAACTGAAAAAATTCTCAATTGAGAAAGTGCATCCATACAGTAGCAAAGACTACAAGGCTGACGACAATGCCTCCAATTTTGGTTCCAACAGCGGGACGTCGAGTACAGGATCGGACCAAGGAGGAGATGATACTAGCAACACAAACAAGAACTATTACCAAAACAGAAGAGGTAATCGTAGAGGACGTAACTATTGGCGCCCCCCAGTTTTCCAGACAGGGAATCAAGGAATCCCCTTCCCCCCTTTCAATCCCCACTTCCAAGGATGGATGAACCCCTATTTTCAAAATCCACAGATGATGAACCACCAGATGCAACAGCAACCAGGCCCCAACTTTCAACAACGCATGCCTTTTTTAGGGAATGGCCAACCGTCACAAAGAACACGGAGAAGAGGAGTAACCTGGTCCGACCAGACGAGACAGGTACAAACGAGGAGCGTGACCAAAGCCAAAACCGGCCCTTCCACGAATCCCTCATCGTGAACCTGACAGATAAAATTCTGACTAAAGAAGAAGAAAACGTGCTCAACAAAGGATTGGGATATGTTCCCACACCAAAGACGGACGTATTCAAAATCAAGTGCGAAGTGGCGGAATTTTGTAGGAAACTGAAGCTAAAAGCCTTCTTTGTAGGAGAACAACTACCGACCAAAGAAGGAGACACAACTCTAAGAAAGAAATCCAATTTCTGCCCACTTAACTCGCAAGTCCCGGTTGAAATACAGACGTTTGAACAGGAACTATTCAAAGGGATAGACGAAATTGCCAACACAGAACAGAGACCATTCCAGAACATAACTAGGCTGGAACAACAAGCACTGGACGCACTAAAAAATGACCGGAGTATCATCATAAAACCCGCCGACAAGGGCGGTGGAGTGGTCCTCTTAACAGCAGAAGGATACGACCAACAATGTATGGATCTACTCTCGAATCAGAGATTTTACAAAATTCTAACCATAGACCCAACCCCAAGACTACAGAGGACCATCTCCATGATGATAGAAGAAGGAGAAACGAACAATTGGATCTCCAGAAGTGAAGGGGAATATTTAAGGACAACGACACCAAGAACCCCTTACTTCTATTCCCTCCCGAAAATACATAAAGGACGAATACCACCACCGGGACGACCAATTGTATCAGGAATAGGCTCCATATTAGAGCCCCTCTCTCAGTTTGCAGATCAATATCTCAGACCATTGGTACAAAAGAATCCAACCTATCTGAAGGACACAAGAGATCTTCTCAACCAATTACAAAACATTGAATACTCCTCTACCACAATGCTGCTGGTTGGATTCGATGTGGAAAGCCTATACACGAGCCTTCCCCAAGAGAAGACCATGGAGACCCTCGAGAATATACTTTTTGATTCCACAGGGACGAACAAGACCCCTAGACATTTTGTCTTGGAATGCTGCCGGATAGCACTTATGGAAAAAAAATTCCAATACAAGGACACGCTATACCTGCAGTGCCACGGAACGTCAATGGGCAGTACATTTGCCCCGAGTGTGGCGTGGCTCTACATCAGCACTTTTGAAGACCAACACATTTTCAATGAGGACAACCCTTTCCATCATCATATACTGTTCTGGAAGCGGTATATAGATGACGTTTTCGTCATCTGGCAGGGGAACCGAAGAAACCTGCTAGACTTCCATATCTGGCTCAATCAGAGAGACGAATGCCTCAAATTTACATATTGTGCAGACAACAAGAGCATCGACTTTCTAGACGTAACCATCTATGCCGAGGATAACACTCTCAAAACCAAGACTTTTTTCAAAACAACGGCAAAGAACAGCCTTCTCTCTTTCAAAAGTTTCCACCCCAGACCTCTAAGAGAGAACTTACCATACAGCCAGTTCTTAAGGTTGCGACGAAATTGTAGCGATACCAATGAATACCAAACGCAAGCGAAGGAACTCTGTCATAAATTAGAAGTCCGCGACTATCCAAAGAAAATCATCAATAAATGCAAAAAACGTGCAAGGAATCAAAGTAGAGAAGCACTTCTCGAGACAGCACCCAAGAAGACAGCAGAAGACGTCCTCACATGTGTGACGACGTACAGCCCGATGACGAACAATTTGAAAAAGATCATCAACAAGAACTGGAGAATACTAACATCAGGCAACCTCAAATGGCCAAAACCAAGGTTTGCGAACAGAAGAACTAGAAATCTGAAGGATATACTAGTCCACACAAGGCCAGCCCCCCGATTCTGAGAGAACAGCCAAATCTCTGGGGGAACCCACCGGTGACAGGACACTACCCTTGTGGCACCTGCTCGGTGTGCAACCTCACAAAACCTACGAAAGAATTGCAGTTGCTATCAAACTTCAAATGGACTTTGAGAAATCACACAAATTGTAACACCAGTCACGTGATATATATGATCACTTGTCCATGTGGGATGAAATACATCGGCATGACATGCAGGAAAATAAAACAAAGACTGTGCGAACACAGGAGTAATGTGAAATGTAAAAAAAGCACCACAAAAATGGCCACACATTATCTGGAGAACAATCACACTGTGGATGATTTACAATGGGTAATTCTTGAAACTCTGGTAAGAAAGGACAGAAATGCAGAAAAAATTCTCTTCGAGAAGGAACAAAGATGGATACACAGGCTCAAAACGGACAGCGAGGGGCTGAATGATAATATTCCATGGCTAAGTCTGATGAGGAGATAAAAGGAACCCCAACCTGATCCAAAAATACCTATCTGATTGAGAATGCAACTTTGGAATACAGTAAGGATTATATATCCATTCTAGAAATTGAGCACTGAATAACCCTATAAGATTGATATTCTGGTAGAATTTGACTAGAGGAAAAGAGAAACCAAATCGATATTACGAACATCTGACAGAAATCTGGTACACAACAGCCAGACTACCTCGCCTGTCTACAATAAGAACGAAATGAACAAATAGGATGTCTAGTAATAGCGACATCCCCCTCTAAATTTATTGACAACGAGAGCCTATTAACCCGACAGAAATGCATGAGGTCCGATTTTCTGACTTGAACTCTGTTCAATAAATCATTAACTTCTTTCCTTACTCGTAACAAAATCCCGACCTGAGAGTTTACTCGTCAGGTCACCATGACAACACAAAAGACAACCAATAGAAGTACAGAACTCGAACACACCTGCCCATATGACAACCCGGAAACATTGCGAACAGCTTCCGGTTCGATTTGAGCAACGCGCACAGTAGGCGCCAGGGACGGGCACAAGAGGTAGTGGAGCGCCCAGAACGAGACCAGCAAAAACCGCAAGTATACGGGAAATAATGACAGTAACCGTAATATCTCCCTCCCTAGTCCCCCTGAAGCTCACTCGACCCGACAGGAGCGTGAAAACTATTTGCGCGAGGAAACTAAAGCGCATGAGATTTTCACTCGCGACCAGAACACCATGGGGCCACTATTCTAAATACGATCTCTAAAATATCACCACGTAATGAAAACCGTCTTGGCACCGTGCATACGGGATAAGGGTTAGAAAATGGTGAATATCCACATTGTAATTAAACCGCTTGTGGTACACAGACTACATGAAATGTGAAATAAACACCAATATATTTTTAAGAACAACACGCAGATTACGATTATAAGCATGCTATCAATCTTTGCATGAGTATGGAGAGCCACATGAGAGAGATGACATTGCCATGTTGGATTGCCGGTTACGAAAGTATTGCCATTTTTTAGTTGTTTAGTATCCTATCACAAGAGAGATAGATGTAGCAGATTGCTGCTAAGTATGTGTCCCCTTGTACCCTCTCCCTTGTGTGTGTTGCGATACCACTGTGTTTACTTTTTGCAGGTACATTGAGACCTTCATAACAAGAATAACAGGTCAACAACCTTGATTTTTCACTTTTTTGAGCACTATCTTTATATTACTTTCACGTCATTCACCTAACGGTCCTGAAGAATGCCTATAAGTCCTAATCCAGGCAGTATGGCAGAAACATGTCGACCATTTTAGAACATCCCTTTCACTATTTTAAGAACCCTAGACTCTAAGTGCACTTACTACTCATAATTCAGTTCCAACGTGCACTACACAAAAGAGTTTCCGGACCCGGAAGCCAGACTAATAAATCCATATCCTGGTCTTCCTGGCCCCTTTTAAAAGCATTTTTTTCACTGGCTCACTACTGCATCAACCTTGGGTAAGATCCTCCTGGTGGAGGCTGCATAACTCGATCGACTCAATGATTATGCACGCACGTGATTTAAAAGCGGAGAACCAAGATATACCGCTTTAACGTCTAACATACCCATCACGTGTATGAGGGTCATTTTAGATTGGGACACCCCATTTCCTGTAATTTACCTGCATACCGAAGGTTGTACAGGACAAGTGATCCATTCCCTCACCTTGATTAAGATATGGACTTTGGAAACTGAATGGATCAACATTCTACCTCCCCCTACACTTGATAAAAAGATTATAAGCAGCGCACAGCTGTGGGAGTCTTCATAGAGACCCGGTCGGTACTAACTAAGTGACCAGAAGACCGCCATAGAAATGGCCGAAAATATGGGATTGAGCTATTCCATATAAGAGATCGATGCGATACTTGCCAGACCGGCACCTTTCATGAACAGTGACCTCTCCCAGACCCTCTCCAACTGTACAGAATGGGATGAACTTACAGAAATAAAGAAAGAACAAGTCAGAACTGCTGTTCACGGTATTATTATGACAGAATACTTGAGAGTGAACGCAGCACCCAGAGGACTTTGGGTTACGAATGCTCCGAGGATCTTCCTGAAGGATCTACCATTCAGAAAAGATTGGTCTGCGATTTCATGGAAGTGTACCAGAGATTACCTGGTCTTAATTATTAAAACTGCAACCAGACTGACAGATGAACTTGCAGTGAAAATAGAAATTCTAGAAACGAAATTGAACAGCACTGTGAACATCACAATATATAAAAATAGACTAGATGAAATTAACAAGGAAATGAGTGACACCCATGAATATCTAACTCAGACCAAACTTCAAAAACTGGCAAAGGAACTGAAAAAATTCTCAATTGAGAAAGTGCATCCATACAGTAGCAAAGACTACAAGGCTGACGACAATGCCTCCAATTTTGGTTCCAACAGCGGGACGTCGAGTACAGGATCGGACCAAGGAGGAGATGATACTAGCAACACAAACAAGAACTATTACCAAAACAGAAGAGGTAATCGTAGAGGACGTAACTATTGGCGCCCCCCAGTTTTCCAGACAGGGAATCAAGGAATCCCCTTCCCCCCTTTCAATCCCCACTTCCAAGGATGGATGAACCCCTATTTTCAAAATCCACAGATGATGAACCACCAGATGCAACAGCAACCAGGCCCCAACTTTCAACAACGCATGCCTTTTTTAGGGAATGGCCAACCGTCACAAAGAACACGGAGAAGAGGAGTAACCTGGTCCGACCAGACGAGACAGGTACAAACGAGGAGCGTGACCAAAACCAAAACCGGCCCTTCCACGAATCCCTCATCGTGAACCTGACAGATAAAATTCTGACTAAAGAAGAAGAAAACGTGCTCAACAAAGGATTGGGATATGTTCCCACACCAACGACGGACGTATTCAAAATCAAGTGCGAAGTGGCGGAATTTTGTAGGAAACTGAAGCTAAAAGCCTTCTTTGTAGGAGAACAACTACCGACCAAAGAAGGAGACACAACTCTAAGAAAGAAATCCAATTTCTGCCCACTTAACTCGCAAGTCCCGGTTGAAATACAGACGTTTGAACAGGCACTATTCAAAGGGATAGACGAAATTGCCAACACAGAACAGAGACCATTCCAGAACATAACTAGGCTGGAACAACAAGCACTGGACGCACTAAAAAATGACCGGAGTATCATCATAAAACCCGCCGACAAGGGCGGTGGAGTGGTCCTCTTAACAGCAGAAGGATACGACCAACAATGTATGGATCTACTCTCGAATCAGAGATTTTACAAAATTCTAACCATAGACCCAACCCCAAGACTACAGAGGACCATCTCCATGATGATAGAAGAAGGAGAAACGAACAATTGGATCTCCAGAAGTGAAGGGGAATATTTAAGGACAACGACACCAAGAACCCCTTACTTCTATTCCCTCCCGAAAATACATAAAGGACGAATACCACCACCGGGACGACCAATTGTATCAGGAATAGGCTCCATATTAGAGCCCCTCTCTCAGTTTGCAGATCAATATCTCAGACCATTGGTACAAAAGAATCCAACCTATCTGAAGGACACAAGAGATCTTCTCAACCAATTACAAAACATTGAATACTCCTCTACCACAATGCTGCTGGTTGGATTCGATGTGGAAAGCCTATACACGAGCCTTCCCCAAGAGAAGACCATGGAGACCCTCGAGAATATACTTTTTGATTCCACAGGGACGAACAAGACCCCTAGACATTTTGTCTTGGAATGCTGCCGGATAGCACTTATGGAAAAAAAATTCCAATACAAGGACACGCTATACCTGCAGCGCCACGGAACGTCAATGGGCAGTACATTTGCCCTGAGTGTGGCGGGGCTCTACGTCAGCACTTTTGAAGACCAACACATTTTCAATGAGGACAACCCTTTCCATCATCATATACTGTTCTGGAAGCGGTATATAGATGACGTTTTCGTCATCTGGCAGGGGAACCGAAGAAACCTGCTAGACTTCCATATCTGGCTCAATCAGAGAGACGAATGCCTCAAATTTACATATTGTGCAGACAACAAGAGCATCGACTTTCTAGACGTAACCATCTATGCCGAGGATAACACTCTCAAAACCAAGACTTTTTTCAAAACAACGGCAAAGAACAGCCTTCTGTCTTTCAAAAGTTTCCACCCCAGACCTCTAAGAGAGAACTTACCATACAGCCAGTTCTTAAGGTTGCGACGAAATTGTAGCGATACCAATGAATACCAAACGCAAGCGAAGGAACTCTGTCATAAATTAGAAGTCCGCGACTATCCAAAGAAAATCATCAATAAATGCAAAAAACGTGCAAGGAATCAAAGTAGAGAAGCACTTCTCGAGACAGCACCCAAGAAGACAGCAGAAGACGTCCTCACATGTGTGACGACGTACAGCCCGATGACGAACAATATGAAAAAGATCATCAACAAGAACTGGAGAATACTAACATCAGGCAACCTCAAATGGCCAAAACCAAGGTTTGCGAACAGAAGAACTAGAAATCTGAAGGATATACTAGTCCTTACAAGGCCAGCCCCCGATTCTGAGAGAACAGCCAAATCTCTGGGGGAACCCACCGGTGACAGGACACTACCCTTGTGGCACCTGCTCGGTGTGCAACCTCACAAAACCTACGAAAGAATTGCAGTTGCTATCAAACTTCAAATGGACTTTGAGAAATCACACAAATTGTAACACCAGTCACGTGATATATATGATCACTTGTCCATGTGGGATGAAATACATCGGCATGACATGCAGGGAAATAAAACAAAGACTGTGCAAACACAGGAGTAATGTGAAATGTAAAAAAAGCACCACAAAAATGGCCACACATTATCTGGAGAACAATCACACTGTGGATGATTTCGTGGGTAATTCTTGAAACTCTGGTAAGAAAGGACAGAAATGCAGAAAAAATTCTCTTCGAGAAGGAACAAAGATGGATACACAGGCTCAAAACGGACAGCGAGGGGCTGAATGATAATATTCCATGGCTAAGTCTGATGAGGAGATAAAAGGAACCCCAACCTGATCCAAAAATACCTATCCGATTGAGAATGCAACTTTGGAATACAGTAAGGATTATATATCCATTCTAGAAATTGAGCACTGAATAACCCTATAAGATTGATATTCTGGTAGAATTTGACTAGAGGAAAAGAGAAACCAAATCGATATTACGAACATCTGACAGAAATCTGGTACACAACAGCCAGACTACCTCGCCTGTCTACAATAGGAACGAAATGAACAAATAGGAAGTCTAGTAATAGCGACATCCCCCTCTAAATTTATTGACAACGAGAGCCTATTAACCCGACAGAAATGCATGAGGTCCGATTTTCTGACTTGAACTCTGTTCAATAAATCATTAACTTCTTTCCTTACTCGTGACAAAATCCCGACCTGAGAGTTTACTCGTCAGGTCACCATGACAACACAAAAGACAACCAATAGAAGTACAGAACTCGAACACACCTGCCCATATGACAACCCGGAAACATTGCGAACAGCTTCCGGTTCGATTTGAGCAACGCGCACAGTAGGCGCCAGGGACGGGCACAAGAGGTAGCGGAGCGCCCAGAACGAGACCGGCAAAAACCGCAAGTATACGGGAAATAATGACACTAACCGTAATATCTCCCTCCCTAGTCCCCCTGAAGCTCACTCGACCCGACAGGAGCGTGAAAACTATTTGCGCGAGGTAACTAAAGCGCATGAGATTTTCACTCGCGACCAGAACACCATGGGGCCACTATTCTAAATACGATCTCTAAAATATCACCACGTAATGAAAACCGTCTTGGCACCGTGCATACGGGATAAGGGTTAGAAAATGGTGAATATCCACATTGTAATTAAACCGCTTGTGGTACACAGACTACATGAAATGTGAAATAAACACCAATATATTTTTAAGAACAACACGCAGATTACGATTATAAGCATGCTATCAATCTTTGCATGAGTATGGAGAGCCACATGAGAGAGATGACATTGCCATGTTGGATTGCCGGTTACGAAAGTATTGCCATTTTTTAGTTGTTTAGTATCCTATCACAAGAGAGATAGATGTAGCAGATTGCTGCTAAGTATGTGTCCCCTTGTACCCTCTCCCTTGTGTGTGTTGCGATACCACTGTGTTTACTTTTTGCAGGTACATTGAGACCTTCATAACAAGAATAACAGGTCAACAACCTTTATTTTTCACTTTTTTGAGCACTTTATATTACTTTCACGTCATTCACCTAACGGTCCTGAAGAATGCCTATAAGTCCTAATCCAGGCAGTATGGCAGAAACATGTCGACCATTTTAGAACATCCCTGTCACTATTTTAGGAACCCTAGACTCTAAGTGCACTTACTACTCATAATTCAGTTCCAACGTGCACTACACAAAAGAGTTTCCGGACCCGGAAGCCAGACTAATAAATCCATATCCTGGTCTTCCTGGCCCCTTTTAAAAGCATTTTTTTCACTGGCTCACTACTGCATCAACCTTGGGTAAGATCCTCCTGGTGGAGGCTGCATAACTCGATCGACTCAATGATTATGCACACACGTGATTTAAAAGCGGAGAACCAAGATATACCGCTTTAACGTCTAACATACCCATCACGTGTATGAGGGTAATTTTAGATTGGGACACCCCATTTCCTGTAATTTACCTGCATACCGAAGGTTGTACAGGACAAGTGATCCATTCCCTCACCATGATTGACATGATGGTCAATGCAGGAAATGAAAAACTGAATACCTCCGCATTGACCAGGCCCATATATTTAAGTAGGTTTGAAGGCATTTAACATCTAGAACACATAAGCCTAGCTCTAAATAGTTAACAACCTTGAGTGATAACTCTTTACTCAACTGGCAAGGAAATTGAACCCTAATGACCTTATTCACCTGTGGTTTGGGGATAAGAGTGCCACAGCTTGTGGCGTTGACTTGCTGACCCACAGAAATTTCACAAAATGCGTTTAAGATGACAATGTTCCACCATACTCAGGAACTTTTTAACAAGAATACAAAAGCTCTTGCTGAAGAAACAAATGACCCAGTCCTTTTAAACATAGGTCAAATTCAGTCCTGGTATTAATGACTAACACAACAAACATTCTTATTGAATGCACGACACACCCACTAGACCATCTTACTACCCCAGAGTAAGAGAAATGAGCCATTTGAGATATCCACCCCACCACCACCAGCATGCTAGTGAAGTGATAGCAATACGTGTTAACTACTGCTCATCTTGTCATCCCGCCAGTTCATTGATCACATCTTCTCCCAAACAACCTTTGTTAAGGTTCAGACTGCTGTAACTGTTAACTCTTCCTTGACGCAACCCACACACCACCACTCCCCGTAGATCTTCTGGGTGATACTGTTGCACTGTGTTACCTATATACACCACTGATCCCTTTGAAGCCTTCCCACACATTAACGTTTTTGTGTGTCGGCGGAACATCCCGCCTCCCTTTTAATTCCTTTCCATTCCAAGGTGCCCCACACAGATTACAATATCCCGGTGAAGCGACTCACACTTTTCCGAACCATAAACCCAAGTTTGGAAAGATTACACCAGTGAGCAGATAACCTCTTGCTCTGAACATAATCTCCTTATGACACATCCCTACATCCTTCTCAAAATGATACGTGTCCTCATAGGATACTGAAGACACCCTACAGTGTGAAAGCTTCTTGAGATCTTTGTTTATGTGTCTCTTTACTCATATGTGTTATGCAACTGAGAATTGGTACAAACTTGGATTATGCGTTTACTTGTAGATGTATAGTAAAGAATTAAATGAAATGTACCCACATGAATTTAACAGAAAACACATTGTATTAGAGGTATTCAATCACAATACATTTTTACACATAATACAGTTTTACAGTGAGCGGGACATAAACATAGCTTTTGAAATGATGAATGATGTACAATTATTAAAGTTCTTTGCTGCCCCCTGCTGAATCATTCCTATAGTTGGGCATAAATCATTCAAGGATTTCACTAACTTCTAAACTGAAATGAGAGATATAAATAGTGAGAGAGAGAGAGAGGGGGGAGTGGGTGTGTCGATTAAAGGCACAAGTCTTAAATACTCATCAGAGAGTAAGAGGTAATTGACAATGCGTGCACTGAATTGTTCACCAGGAAAGGGTAAGTGCTAACATCTGAGGATGAACCCTTGCCTTGTATCTTTCTACCCTCCAAAATGTATGTGGCGTGTGAGCAGAATATTAAGATAGACACCATTCACTAATGATTTTTAGGTTGAAGCCTACCAGACAACACAGATGTCTGGTTTGCAAAATTCATCTCTGATACATTCAGAAAGCTTCCCTGGGAACACATTCCACCCGTTGCTTACCATTGGCTCAGTGGCATGTAACTCACATTTTCTGGCTTTCTATTTGCTGGTTGTATTTGTTTGAGGCTGTCCAGCATGAGTTTGCCTTCTCACACTACTTCTCCATACATTCTTCCACAAGTGCTACTTTCTGTAAAGAGATCTTGTTCTTCTCGTGTCACATTTGCTGTGCATTCAAAGACAGAGGTCAAATGTCATGCTTTTTCTTTCAAGGGAACTTGGTGTTTACTTTTCTTTCTCAGACTTCAAAGTGGGGGGATTTATGTGACAATCTTTCTGGATATTGCGGATAGGAGAGGTTTTTTTTAGCAGACAAAATTTAAATGAACTGTGCAAGAATATTTTGGAATTTGTAAAGCACAAATGAATCACATTTTTGGTTAATTCTGAAGTGTGTTGGAAACAAATACTTTAATATGATCAAAACAAATCAATACTCCAGGTGATGCCATTTCCACACATTATCGTTTATGTGCTGTATAGTTTCATTAGTAAAACTGTCTGTCTGTGCAATAGCAATGGTAATTTCATTTGAAAATGTGTTGTCTGTAATGGCAGTGTGCTACCACACCATGCATATCACACTCTACGCTTTACCACTCGACTCTGCACCACTCCACGCACCTTCACTCAACTCTGCATCACTCCAAGACACTGCACTATGCGCCACTGCACTTTACTCCACTCTGCACCACTACATTCTACACCTTTACACTCTATGCCTCGCTACTCTACTCTGCACCACTCTATACTATGCCAATGCACACTGTGCCACTCTATTCTACACCACTGCACCCTACACCACTCCAGTCTAGGACACTCCGCTCTACTCTGCACAACTCCACTCTGCAACATTGCACTCTACGTCACTGCACTCTATTCTACTGCAACCTATGCCAATACACTTCCCTCTGTCTCTGTACCACTCAACTCTACCCCCTGCACTATACACCAATCCACTGTACACCACTCTAATCTACTCTGCACCACTCCACTCTATTTCACTGCTCTCTACGCCACTCTACTCAATGCCACTACACTCTAACCTGTACCACTCCACTCTAGGCCACTTCACTCTACCCTGAAACAATCTAGTCAATGCCACTGCACTCTATGCCACTCTACTCCACTCTGAGCCACTCCACTCTATGCCACTGTACTCTAAACCCCATTGCATTCTATGCCACTGTATTCTACACCAATGCATACTACACAACTGCACACTACTCTGCACCACTGTGCTCTACTCCACTGCTCTCTTCGCCAATGCACTCTATTCCACTCTACTCTGTACCACTGCACTCTCCACCACTCTACTCTACACTACTGCACTCTATACCAATGCACTCTGCACCACTTCATTCTGCACCACTCTACACCACTGCACTCTCTGCATCTCAACTCCACACCAGGGCACTCTATACTGCACTCTATGACACTGCACTCTATGCCACTCTACTCTGGACCACTACACTCTACACCACTGCACTATACTATGCACCACTGAAATCTACATTCTACAACGCTGAATTGTATGCTGCTGAATTCTATGCTGGTGCACTTTATGCCACTGCACTCTGCACCACTCAACACCTCTGCACTCTATGCCACTCCACTCTGAACCACTGTACTCTATGCCACTATATTCTGCGCCACTATACTCTCTGTACCACTGCACTCTACACCACTGTACTGTACTATGCACCATTGTACGCCTCTCTTTGAGCTAATCCTCTCTATGCCACTTCAATACACAACACTGTTTGCCACTCTACACCACTCTTCGTCATTCCGCCCTACGACACTCCACCAGCCGCGGACGGTAGTGGGAGTTCCGGCCGGGCGGTGACATGGGGAGGGGGAGGGGCAGGGTGGGGGGTAGTAATGTATGGATTACAGACTTTAACAGGTAAGTAAACATAAAAATAAATAAAACGAATTTCGTTGCGCGCACTGCATCATATTTGGTGATGCAGTGCACGCAACAAAATTTGTTTTATTTATTTTTATGTTTAATTACCTGTTAAAGTCCGTAATCCATACATTACTACCCCCACCTTGCCCCTCCCCCTCCCCACGTCACCGCCCGGCCGGTACTCCCACTACCGGCCGCGGCTGCACTCCACCCCACTCCTCTCTACGCCACTTAACCTCTAGCCATGCTGAACAGCAGCCACTCTGGTGAACAATATGGCTAAAATACATTGGCAAAGCCAATAGCTCTTGCATAGGCGACACCTATTGGCTTTGCTGATGACTATTGTCTAAAGTATGTACCCACAAATGACTAAACTTTTATCATGCCTAATAGTACATTCCTTTACATTTTCTCATGGGAAGGTTTAAATATTGCTTGAAATGGTTTTGTGTCGTAAGGTGCAAAAAATGTTTCCCTGTAAAGGAACTAAATCTTAAAGGTATTACCTGTGTGAAAATGACATCTTCAAGGCATTCTTCCAAAGGGAAGGGTATGTGTAGGATGCCAGATCACACTTGATGTATCTCAAGATAGCTTTGATTTTTTTTATTCCATAATGTAACCAAAACTGAGGTGTGTGGAGGGGAAAGAAATTACATTTATGAAAGTGTGTGTGGAAGGGAGAGAAATTACATTCATGAAGGTTTTAGAACTTACATCTTATTTTTTCTTTAAGCTGAGCAATAGCATGCAGGGCATAAAGGGGTAGTTGACCAATTACTAAGTCTTCAATTTGCGTATTGGTTGGTGTTACAAAAGGTTTTATACCAGGGTTTGAAGTGATGCCTCTCCATACACCACCATGGCATTTGGAAAAACACAGAACAGAGCACCAGTTAAGTTATCATAAAGTATGGAGAACTAAAATAAAATGTATCTACCTTTCTAAACAAGTTTTCTACCTGTGTATTTTAGGGCTATTAAGGTATTTTCCTGTTCTTTTAGACAAATAGGGCCATTAGAGTGGGGTGTTGGCCTTAAAATATAAGCAATACGATTCTTCTTTTAAGGTGGCTTAAATCATAAAAGTATCCACCTTATTTTCTTTATTAGGCCTTTCTTCGGATGAAAACCTTCTCCCATTTAAAAAGAAAAATACACACAGTAACAAAACTACTGTCTCCACATTCATGTAGAGCTCATGATACTCTGTCAAGGTGTGAGGTCAGATTTCCTACCTTGGTCCCACTGCCCCCTCCCGATCCTCTTTCTCTTTAGTTTTATATCTGACACTAACTGGCTGGCCCCAATCCTCCTGGATTGTTGCGGGTATCCCCACCTTGGTAGCCACTAGAGGAGTGCACCACTCCTCGATCTACATCTCATCTTCGTCATCTTCCTCTTAATCATATGTGTCTTCCGCCTTCCTGTGGTGATAGTCCTCTTCTTCCTTACGGTGTGTGTTGCTGTCCCTGTGATGTGCGTCTTCTTCTTCTGAAGTGTCACCCCAATTTCCTCTGTATTTAAATCCCCCTCACTCTCACACGTCTCCTCTTCTTCCACCCACTGTTGGCGCTTTCCTTCTTCCCCTTCTCCGTTCTCTTTCTGTTTACATAAATTGTCCTTCTTTCAGTGTTTTTCTTTTCTTTTCTTCCTGGTTTTCCCTCTTGCCAATGTCTTCCTATTTCTGGCCGCCCGACCTTTGAGAGTCCTCAGCTGCGTGGGAGTTTCATCTGGTGAGTATTTCCACCCCAGACTTACCCCGTACATCTTCCCCATCTAAAACTTTTCTGATCGGAAAGAATTTCTGTTATGGGGTATTGGGATAATAAGTCTGCATTGCCCTGGTGTTTACCTTGGGCCATATGTATCAACATACCCTTTTGCGATTCCTAAATAGCGATTTTTAAGGAATCGCTATTTAGAAATCGCAAAATGGTATGTATGAAGAAATTCGCTATTTTTTAGCCATTCCTTAAAATTCCTTAATTGCGATTAGCAAATTGCTAATCGCAATTAAGGAATAATTTCCCATTCATTTCTATGGGCCATGAGGCCCATAGGAATGAATGAGAAATTATTCTCAATTTGCGATTCGCAATTTGCTAATAGCAAATTGAGAATAATTTCAAGGGTGCAGGGGTGTTTTCAAGAACACCCTGCTGCACCCCTGAAAATGACATGTGTGCGCATATGGCGCACATACATGCCCTAAGGGCATGTATGAGCGTTACATGGCACCATTGGATTTTCAAAAAAAATTTTTTAAAAAGATTTCGCAACTTACCACCAACTAGAAGTAGGTGGTAATTTGTGATTCCTTAAGGGCATTTTGGAATTTTTTTTCCTTGATACATTGCATTTAAGGAATGGCAAAATTTGCGATTCCTTAAATGCAATCGCAAAATAAGGAATGGCAAATTTTGCGATTCCTTATTTTGCACCCAAATTGTTTGGTACATACCATTTTGCGAAAATGGGTTCGCAAACGCGTTTGCGAACCCATTTGACCTTGATACATATGGCCCCTTGTCTATAATATATATGAAATCTGAATCGCTGTAAGGCTAGAAACCATCTTAATACTCTTGGGTGTATTTCCTTTGTTCATTTCCATCCACATGAGTGGTTTGTGTTCTGTATGCAATAAAAATACTCATCCATTTAAGTAATATTTGAATGTTTCTGTCGCACACTCAAAAGATAAGCATTCTTTTTCTATCACTAAAGATTTTGTCACTCTAGGGTATAATTTTCTGTTCATAAACACTATGGGGCTTATTTACAAGCCCCTTGCGCCACTTATGTGGCACTTTTATCATGGGAAAAGTTGCACAAGGGGCTTGTAAATAAGCCCCTATAGGTTTGTCCCTTCTTTCTATATCTTTTTGTAATAGGACAGTGCCCAACTAGAATCCTGATGCAAATGTTTTGGGAAATTTCGGGGATTGTAGGACTGGTTTTGAGGCAATCACCACTTTTAGAGTTTCAAAGGCTTATCCAACTTTCTTGTGTTACCTTAGGAGCTTATTCATATTATTATCCTTCTTGAGGAGGTCTGTGAAGGGCACCGCCAACTGGGAAAATCTTGGAACAAACCTACAATAAAACCTATAAGTCCTCAAAAAGCCAGAAGATCTTTTTTTTTTACTTTTTGGAAAGGGGACACTTTTAATTGCTATCACCATCTCTTCCTGTAGCCTTATCACACACTGTTGTAAGAAATAACCCAAAGATTTTACTTGTTTACTTGCTAGAATAAAAAAAAGTTGTTGACCTTTGACCAGGCGTGGTCTAAAATAGTAAGTACTTATTTTATATGAGCTATATGCTATTGCCAAGTTGGGATATAAATGAAAATATTGCCAATACAGACTGTGGCGAATTTCTAATAGGGTTGGAGTAATGAGTTCATCATGCATTGGAATGTAGCTGGGGCTCCGTAGAGGGCAAAGGGCAGCACAGTGAACAGGTAGAGGCCACTGGAGATTGAAAATGCCATCTTCTCACTGTCTTTAGATTTATGTTAGAGATACTGGCAAATTCCCTAAAGTCGAAAGTGGTGATATACTGAGAGTTCCCGAATGTTTCAATCATTTTCTCAATACGAGATAAGGAATGGTTATCAAACTCAAACATTTTATTGCTTTGTCTAAAATCAATGCAAAACCTTATGACACCAATGGTTTTGGGTCTAATAACACAGGCGAATTCCAATTGCTCTTGGATTCCTCAAGATCTCCTAATTCTAGCGTCTTCTGAACTTCTTCTTTGATAATAGGGGTTCAATCGTACAACCTTTCCTGGTTCTGTTACTACAGAATAGTGTATTACGTGTGTATGTCCCGGGGTTAGTGAGAATATATTAGGAAAGACCTCCAATATTTCCAGTAGTTCAGTCCACTCTTTAATTCCTAACTGTTCATCTATGTATACTAGGTCTAAATGAGGGAAGGGCCCATCCCATTTTTAAAATAAATTCACAAGGGAATTCTGGGTTTCCTTTCTACATCCTCTTCATTCTACATGATAGGTAAGCGGAATTACTTTCTTCAGGACTTTATAGGGTCCTTACCACTGGCGTAACATTTTATTTCCAGATGTAGGGAGAAGTTGTGGTTCCCAATCCCCTGGCTGATACTCCCTTATTTTAGCTCTTTTGTCATATTCTGATTTCTGCTCTTTATTACTCTTTTCCAGAGTTTTGAATTTTTAAAGTTTAAGGTTCAAAATAGCGCCAAAACGTATTATCCTCCAACCACGGTCATCTGGTTGCACTTGAACAGGACAAGGGTAAGGTTTAAGTCTAGCTGCGATTGAGCTCTGATTGGTCACATACAAGGACCAGCTTCGTCACAGTGAAAAGTTTAACCTTCAGACTTCGGGCCTGTTTTAGACCTTGGCGGATGGGATACTCAGTCACAAATGTGACAGATATCCTGTCTGCCATATTGCAAGTGCATTATATCTTATGACACTTGTAATATGGCAGACAGGATACCCGAGTCCTAAATCAGGCCCTCGGTATCTGGAGTGGAAGTCAAACATCCTCAGCGGGACAAAGCAGCAGCTGTGGCCACTGATATTTGCCAGATAAGCTCAGAGCGGGAGACATTTAAATGTCTCTCCCAGACAAGGTCATTCACTGGCCAGATACTTTTTGCACTTTCACTCAAGGAAGATGTCTCCTTTTGCACTCAGTCACTTTTCTGGAGTTTCAACTGTCCATTTTATTCTAAAACAAATTGGATCCTGCTTTTCCAGGATCCTCGCCCTCCTGAGATTTAGTCTAGGCCGTATGTAAAACTGGATCTTCCCTTTGGACGGCACAGAGGTCAAGATCCCCTTCCTAGATCTGCTGAGTGGAGAGAACAGAAAGAGTGTGAGGTCCCAAACGTTTTAGCATTTCTCTTTCTCTCCTACTTATTTAACTTTTCTTAAAAGGGTTGCCCACTCTTCTGAGGCATATGGAGCTTTATCCTTCGCTTGTCCAGAATAGTCATAGTCTCCAGTAATAGATTGTCAAAGCTGGGATAATCTGTTTCCAGTATTACTGCCTCCAGTAACTGGGATCCTGCTCCCACATTGACTAAGGTAGGTGTCACTGTTTCTTCCTGTATGGATACCTCTGCCATGATATATTATTGAGATCCTGCAGTACGCTATATATTGCAGCGACATGCTAGAAGCTAAGTCTAAGAGAAAATATATAGTAGCCCAAACTCAGCTAGCAGAGACTTGAGGGGCCAAGGGATTTAAGATTCCTCTTTAAGGTCCTGAAGTGAACCACAGTTGCGGGATGACAATGCAAGGAATTTCCATGGCATATGGAGGGAATGCCCACAGGATATAGAGAGGCCGAGGTAGCGCCCTTGGAACCAGCATAAGTGCCCTAAAGAATGTTACCCCTTGCCCCATTTGCAACAGGTGGGCATTAAAAGAAGGAGTGTTGTTATAATCTGAAATGAGTCATTACCAAAGCCCAAGCCGCAAATCCTGTGGGGTATGGAGAGCTTCCCGATACCTCAACCCCTTATGTCAGCCCCGAAGGTTCCAAATCCTGGCATGCTGCAGAATTCCCTTAGCCCAATGCAGATGTAGGGAGGGATTCCACATTTCCAACCAACTAACAGAATACCCCACCACCTGATGTTGTCTGAAAATGGCCCAGTCCCTATGAAGTTTGCGACATCAGCAGATTTTAATTAGGACCATTGATCGTGCCTGAGGGGGGAGGAGGAGGATTGTGCAATTGGCACAGTTCAGGAAGTGGACAAAGTAGACCATACATGGACAGAGAAGTTAACAGGCATGCAGTATCTTTCCTAATAGACAAAGAAGCCGCACGTTCAACTTTTAGAACAGGTTAATAGGAGAAACAGAGAGCAACACAAGTTTGTAGTGTGTGATTTGAGTCCTGTGAACATGGCAGGAAGGGACCTTCTTTGTAAATTCAGTTACATCATTTACTGCACGCATAATGGAGTTGGACTTGAGACACAAGCAGCAGAATGCAGAATTCAAGCTTCAAATGTCGGTGTCTGTCGTCAAACTGTTTCTGGGGATTACTAAGGAGGATCTGTCACTTGACTTGAGACAGACAGTCAGAGAGGATGCCTGGGATTTCACTGGGAGAGAAATAGGAGTGATCAAAGGTACTATATACCTAAATATCTCAATCTGACCCAATGCAGTTTTTCCTCAGGCCTGCCCTTACAAAAGAACCTGTGGAAAAGTAAATTTTTCCATGTTCTGTGTCCCTACGTGTTCCCCATCTTATGCTATATGTGCATGATTAATATGCATATGTATTCCCCATGATCGATTAAAGACGCAATTACAGTTGTGTCCATCTCTAGTATGCCAGTTTCCAGTTCTCGTGAAAGCTACGAGTATTAGGCCTATGTAAAGCTACATTGCCACGTTTCTCAGTGTGCACGTTATTTCATTGTAAAATCCCCGTTTCTAGGCCTCAAAAGGGCCCGGACTCAGATTCAGCTCCTGTCTCCTGAACCCTCTCCGAGGAGCGATACAGCCCCCACCTGTATCCCTGACCCTTCACTTACTTCCTGCCTCACAGTGCCCGGCTCGGCCTGGCTCTGCCTCCCAGTCTGCCAAGAGTATGTTATGATTCTAGTTATCAGTCCAGCTCTCCTTCTCTGCATTCCTAAGCTACTGAATCACATCAATAGTTTCAGTCATCATCTAGCCTTTACGTCTCCATGTAAGAGAAATACTGTATTTATGGTCATTTAATATTCCTCAACACACACTACATGTAGAATAATGCATGCACCAGTCTTAGTGTCTGTTAGCCTTTACCCTGATAACTTTTGGATTCTATCAACATGTTCTCTAAACATCAGATACTAGATAGTGTTTAGGTACATGTTGCTCTGACTCTCCAGACTTTCGTCTCTCCTTCTAGCTCAGAAGTCATAGCCCCCAGCTTCTCCCTAGTAACACGTCATTGCCAGCTTGCGCGCACCACTGGGTTAGAGGTCCCGGCTCCTTAGGTAGCCCCCTCCATGTTTCCGCCCATTTGTGACATATTCCGTTACGTTTACATCACATGTCTATGTATACGCCCTGTTCACGCCTCTTGTTACACCTACTTTCTGCCTTATCTCTCGCGACTGCTATAGGCCCTGCCTACTGTTACGCCTATTGTATTGAATACCATGTATTTTGTTTAAGTATATATACTTGTGCACTGTTATTAAAAGTTGCCATTGCCATTCCTTTGTCCCTGCCCCGTGCAGCGCTGCCATCCTATTCCCGTGCAGGTTGTCCTGTTCCTGTCCTTTATGCTGTATTAAACCTGCAAACTCCTACTACCTCGAATCTTGACTCTTATTTATTGAGCTATCTGTTATTGTATATCTAGTCAAAAAATAGAGGTATTTATTTATTTATTTACCACATAATGGCGCCCGAATAGGGACTTGCCCTTTCCCCACGCGCCGGTGAAGCCACGCAAGCCCCCTGATCCTCTGCAGCCGTGACGGAACCATACCGGCCACGTGCAGATATTTCTGCTTCAAGTATCCCTCAGGCCCACGGAGGAGACGGAGGTTGCGGTCCAGCGTCCAGACGAGGCGGTGGAGGAACGCGGCGAGTCCCGACCAGAGCCCAAGCCGAGAGTCCAAGGTCCGAGGTATCCGGAGGCCCACCTGTAACTGAAGTCCGAAGTTCGTCCGTCCGTCGTCGTAGCAGTCCAGTCCAGTCCGAGGCCTTCCGTTCTTGCTGCCCGGTGAGTACCGTTGCTGGGGTAGTATCTAGACAGGGTCAATTGCATTGTCTCTGGTCCGTGGGTTTGGGTACACAGATCCAACACGAAGTGTCCACTTAGGTGGATGCGGGTCCTGACGTGTCTCTTTATGAGACCGGTAAGTTTCGTACTGTTTTAGCAGTGCATCTCGTTTCTGTTCTAGTCCGTCCTGTTCTCGAGAAATTCATGTATTCTGTTTCCAGTATTCCAGGTAGTATTTTGTCCGAACTGTTATTTTAAATGTCATTCATGTATTTCAATGTCGTGGTATGAAAGTGGTGTACCTTCAGTAATTATCGTGTTCATTGTGTATTGTAATTGTGTCTAGACTCCAGCCCAGTCATGCCATTGTTTTCAAAGTTACGTCAGTTAAGAACTAGAAAAGGTCTGTTAGAAGAAGCAGTTCCTGTCCCGCCTAGGGACAGTCCAGGTCATTTTATGTATCAAAAGCATGGCATAAGTGCCATATTATATCTAGATTTGTGGGTGGAATACACCAAACAGTTAGAAGAAAAGTATAAATGGCCCGTATCGGGTACATGGGATGCCGAGTGCATCATGCGAGTAGAAGAAGCATTATGGAAAAAGAAAGCCAGACAGTCACAGAAAGATGCCATCGAGTTATGGCGCAAAGAATCTCATAAAAGAACCGAAAAAGAAATCAGAAAGTCAGAATTAAGTAGAGAATCCTTAGAAAGAGCCCAAGAAAGGGAATTAATCGAAATAGGTGAACGAGTTAAAACCGAACAGTCAGACAGACAGAGGAATGCCCTCATTAAGGGTATGTATCCTCTTCTTGCCGAGGGCTTGCCAAAAGCAACCCCGGAAGCATCCAGTAATTTTCCGCCACCCTTAGTTCCGACCAAGCTACGTCACAAACCGACCGCAGCTGATATTTTTCTCTCGTCCTATTTGGACGACACAGTCCCAGAATATGCAAATCCTGTTCCGCCAGCTCCTGTAAATAATGTAAATCCTGCTCCTCCAGTCACCGGGGCACCTGTTACAGCACCTGTTACGGTACCCCCGGTCCAGCCTACATTACAAGTACCCGCTACACTGGTCACTCTGCCAGCACGAAGAGTATCAGTCGACGATTCCAGTTTAGGGGCCGCGGGAGGAGGTCCTCCGGGAACCCCGCCGCCACACAAACGTGTAACGTCAGTCGAGTTACATGAACGTGCGTTACAGCGCACGCCCAAACATCAGTCTGTTGCAGATATCAGACGAGCTCTTACCGAATGCCGTTATGATCCGGTCCCAGGTGATGATAGTATGGTTATATATTCATTACGTGTAAGACGGGTGACCGAGTATTTGGACACCCTACCGAATATGAAAGAAGATCTAGACAGAATGTATCGTTTCATTCGTACAGGACAAGATCCAGAAAGTATTAGTGAAGTCATGTCTCACAGAAAATCTGAGATCCAGTTCATGCTGTTAAAGTTTCTGATCAATTGTTTAATTAGGGAACAAGATTCCCCGACTAAAGATCCGACCGAAATGAAAATTCTGACAAAGTGGAGTGATAATATAGCCGAGGGTAAGCACAAGACACTCAATAGTATAGAGAGTATGTACAAGAAAATACGTAAAGAAATAATAAGGTTACACGAACAACGCAAAGAAGCTCTAGGAAGCGAGAAAGAAAATGACTCTCCTACTGAAGAGGTAGACGACGAGAACACCGCCAGAATAGCGTATGTAGGTAAATCTAGATTTCTAGACCGACATTTACGCCTAGAACACAAGAAAACTGTTCATCTTCCAGCACCAGAACAAGGTTCTCTAGAACAAGTATTTCAAGCTACCGATCACATTCTGAAATCACGAATCGGTTATAGTGAGTTAAGTACCATGCATGAACAAGAACTAGCCCGATCAGCAGTCCGATGGATTAATGATTCTACCACTTTTCCAGACGAAATAGTGGCACAAATGTTTCTGAAACTGCCCCCAGCCGAGCAGCGACTGGTGGGTATGTATATGATCCAACACCTCATTCCTCTGTATGAGGGTCAACATTCTGATCCAGGTCCGTTACATGATGTCCTGAACGAGTTACTCCAGTATAGATGGAAAGGTTTAGGTACTGATTTAATTAGTGTCATTCTAGAACAGCGCCACAAATATAGAACGTTCCTAAATCCGCATTTTGTTCATGTCTCACCTCCAGAAAGTAAACCGTTTTATATAGATAGACAGCATCCGTTACGAGAAGTACACCCAGTTAGGACAGCGGGTGGTGAAATGCAACGAGTATTTGTTTACACCCCAGTTACCAAGATGGAACTCTTAGAGATGAAGAAATTAATTCCCTGTCACGACAAAGATCCAGCAGGGTTCCACCGAGAATTAAAAGACATGCTCCGTATGGGAGAATACACGTATCCAGATATTATTAAAATGTTAAAAGTCCTGTTGCCTGCGGGCATATACGAAAAACTCAAGGAAAAAGATTGGGAGGTGGGAGAGAAAAAGATCGATTGGACAGCTCTAGAAGCTGAAGATAAGATACGTGTACCAGGTACCGGTCTTGGAGACAAATGTAAAGAATTACCAGAATTATTAATACAAGTTTTGCCTAGATTATTAGCCACTAAAAAGGAAGACTGGGATGCAATCTCAGCCTGTAAACAGAAACCAGACGAAGATACTAGTGATTTTTATTCTAGATTTGAGAAATGTTTTATAATAAACAGTGGTTTGAAGACGAGTAGCGAGTCATACCCTCATCTTTTTGTTACTAAATTAGTCGAGAATTCAAGTCCACAAGTTAAGAATAGATTTTTGAAAGTCGAAAGTACATGGCAAGCTAGTACTCCGTCCCAGATGTTACAGATGCTCCAGTATCACCAGAATAGAATCAGAGAAGAGCAAGAACACGAGAGAAGACGTATGAAAGACACGAAAATGAAAGTACTCGTTGCACAATCTGTTCCCCAAGACAGTCAGAAGAGGGGTCCGAATCAACCGAATCAAGCCAGTCATCCTGCAGCTCCCGTTAAAGGGACATGCAATTATTGTAAACAGCCAGGTCATTTCATAAACGAGTGTGCAGTTCTAAAACACAATATAGCCACTGGTAAAACTAAAGAAAGACCACGTCCGCCTAGACAAGAACAAGTTTCACAGACTTCTCAGCCACAGAATGCACAACAGACAGTTCCAGCACCGCAGCCTATAGCTGCAACACAGCATGTTACACAGCAGATGTACCAGTATGCACAATCCGAGTATCCAGAGTATCAAGCGTATTCATGAAACAGCCTAGAGAGGGAGGTAGGCTTGCCTCTCATCGAGATTCCTGTAGATCAAGAAGGTCCCTACGTACACAGTCAAGTATTAGGGAAAGACAGAAAGTTTCTGATTGATACAGGGGCAAGTAGGACTACCATTAGTCACGACGAGGTTCCAGGGGCTCCGCTCTCAGGCTCTAGAAATGTTTCCCTTGGATTTTCAGGAAAGCCTATTGTAAACGAGATATCAAAGCCAGTTACTCTAGAAGTAGGTCCATTGTCCCGAACTACTGATCTATTGCTTACGAAGTCATGTCCAGAAAATTTGTTAGGTATTAAGACACTGAAAGAATTAGGTGCAGTTATTTGCTGTTCCCCAGAGGGAATACGTTTGTTTTTACGTGACTTCAAGGGTCACTATGTTTTACGAGATTTTGATCCGAGATTGTCAAATGTCCCGCAGCATCTATGGGCGCAAGGTCCAACTGATGTTGGTTTTATGCGAATCACACCCCATCGTGTGACTCTCAAGCAAGGTATAGTCTTGCCACGAATCAGACAGTACAGATTGCCACCTGAGGCTGTAGCAGCCTTATCCAAAATTATTGACGAGCTTATGGCTCAAGGAGTAGTTGTAGAAACTGACTCCAATATATGTAATTCTCCTATCATTCCAGTCATGAAACGTACTGATCCAAATGCACCCCCAGTATATCGATTAGTGATTGACCTTCGAGAACTCAATAAATGTATCATTCCCCAGTACCCAGTTGTTCCAGATATCTCATCTCTATTGACAGCCATTGATTCTGAGGCAATATTTTTTACAGTAATCGACCTCAAAAATGCATTTTTCAGTGTCCCCATTCATCCAGACAGCCAGTACCTTTTCGGATTCTGTTTAAATGGAAGGAGCTATAAATTCACACGAGCTCCTCAAGGTTTCACAGAAAGTCCTAGTATTTACAGTCAAGCACTTAAGAGACAACTAGACAATATTCACATGCCAACTGACACTGCCCTGCTCCAATATGTCGATGATCTACTGATCACTGCCCGTTCTGAACGTGCTTGCGAGCGAGCGTCACTCACAGTTCTGTATTTCCTAGCCGAGATGGGGCACAAGGTGTCCCCTTCAAAACTTCAATTCTGTGTCCAGCAAGTGATCTACTTAGGCCACTTACTGTCCAAGTGGGGTAGGCAGTTGACACCTGACCGTATCCAGTTAATAGCGAGTCTCCCTCAGCCCAAGACACAGAAGGAGGTACGTGCTTTTATCGGCCTTACTTCTTATTGCAGACAATGGATTCCTCAGTATGCATTTCTAGCCAAGCCACTGATACAGTTAACGACACAGGAGGCAGCCGTATCGACTGTCCTCCCTTGGACATCTGAACATACACTTAGTTTCAATGAGTTAAAGAAAGCTTTATGCCAAGCTCCCGTTCTAGCTACACCGAACTACAGTAAGCCTTTTACGCTTTTTGTTACAGAACGTGATGGTACAGCATTATCCGTTCTCACACAAGATCAAGCAGGACAATACAAGCCCTGTGCTTATTTTTCGAGCACATTAGATCCAGTAGCCCAGGCGCTGCCTGCGTGCCTCAAGTCAGTTGCAGCCACAGCACTAGCTATCAGACAAAGTGATTCCATAGTATTAGGACATTCCTTGACAGTACAAGTTCCACACTCCGTGGAAGTTCTTTTAAACCGAACACAGACTCAACACTTGACAATTGCACGTTTGACAGGTTATGAATTGACACTGTTCCAGCCACACATAGAAATCAGACGCTGCAACGTTCTAAATCCTGCTACCCTGTTACCATCAGTTACTTCAAATCCTGCCACACATGACTGTGTGGAAGTAGTTAACACTATGACTAAGCCGAGACAAGACCTGACAGATATTCCATTACCAGACCCCGACCTGACACTTTATGTGGATGGTTCATGTATGAGAACGAGTACAGGAGAACTAGTAGCCGCGTATGCAGTGACTACTGACACTGAAGTTATTGAAACACACCGTATTGACACCCTGTCTGCTCAAGCAGCAGAGCTAGTTGCTCTGACTCAAGCCTGCATATGTGCCAAGAACCTGAAAGTTAATATTTACACAGATTCACGCTACGCATTCGGAGTTGTACACGACTTCGGAGTGCTCTGGCAGGAGAGAGGTTTCATGACTTCTCATGGAACCAAGATTCAGCATGGGTTCCTTATTCAAGCTCTGTTAGATGCAATACATTTACCGACATCCATCGCTATTATGAAATGCAAAGCACATACGAAAGTTACTGACATTATTTCCCAAGGTAATGATCTAGCAGATCGAACAGCCAAGCTTACAGCACAGACTCCAGACATACCAGTTAACAAGACACCGACATCCACTCTAGAACAGACTACTTGTATGACAGTTAAGGACCCTACTCAAGATGTCATAGATATCCAGTTACATGCTACTCCCGAGGAAATCAAGAAATGGTCCGAACAAGGAGGGGTCCAGACAGATCAGGGATGGTTGACGAAGGGAAAAGCCACATGGTTTCTCCCCGACTCAATGGTTCAAGTCATTATCAATACCGCACATAGTCCAGCACACTTAGGAGAAAAAGCCATGTTAGACAGTATCCAGAACATTTGGTTTAACAAGCATTTACGAGCTGCAGCCAAGCAGAAAGTCCGTACCTGTATGATATGTTGCCAGTTCAATCCAGGTAAAAGTGTCCCGGTGGAACAAGGTGGATTCCAACCTCCTGACCACCCTTTTGAAGTCCTCCAGATGGATTATATTCAGATGGAGAGATGTCGAGGTTTCAAGTATGTCCTTGTAGTTGTATGCGCTTTGTCCAGGTGGACAGAAGCATATCCAGTCCCAGATTACACAGCCGCGACCACTGCCAAGCAGTTGGTTCGTGAATTCTTCCCCCGTTATGGACTCCCTAGGGTCGTGTATTCTGATAACGGCCAGCCATTCTCATCTGAACTAATGAAGCACGTTTCCCTTTTGTTAGGGTACCAGTGGAAGTTCCATTGTGTACGCCATCCAGAAGCAGCCGGTCTCGTAGAGAGACATAATCAAACCTTGAAAATCCGCATTGCCAAAATCTGTCAAGAAAAAGGTGTAGACTGGTTAGTTGCTCTGCCAGTCGCTTTGTTTTATATGCGCATGATCGCACATTCCAGATCAGGTCTGTCTCCTTATGAGGTCGTATTCGGCCGCCCCCCGAATATGTGGGGTACACCTAGACCCCGAAGTATTACCGATGTTTCCAGCAATATGCTGACAGATTACCTAGCTTCCTTGATGTCTGCCCTACACTCTTGTCGTTCACAGGTTGCCGCTGCATTTCCCGACAATACTGAAGTCAAGCCACACGAGATCCTTCCCGGCACCCTGGTCCTCGTCCGCAATTTTGATCGTTCAAGTCCGCTGGAGCCTCGCTGGAAGGAGCCGAAGTTAGTCCTTCTAACCACCCGTACTGCCGTCAAGTTGGAAGGCAGGAAGGGGTGGGTGCACCTGTCACATGTCAAGAAATTTCACGGACTCCGACTAAAAACTGTTTCCAAGAACATTTCCAAGGATTGTCAAGATTTTAAAGACTGCCAAGATACTATTCTTAAGGACTGTCCCGCAAATGACATTGATATCAAGCCCTCCCTGTTAGAGAAAACTCCGCAGCAGGAGTATAAAAGTAAGCTACGGTCTAGTAAAATAAGTCAGCCAGTTTAATTGTCTAAGTCCTCCCCTAGGCGAAACGGTTAGACAGGTATCTGACATGTATGAGATAGACCCCCATAGTGAGAGAGTTAGTCAAAACTCTATCCGATGTATCGTTTTTCTAAGTTTTATATTGTTTTTAAGCTTAATGGTTACCTGCACGAGTTATGCCTTTCATTTATGTTTTCCAATTTCTCATGTAAATATGTTTTCTAATGCTACAGTAGAGCACACATTTAGTGATCTGCCTCCTCACGAACTATCTTATCGTCTTGCTATGCGCAACAATACCTTTATCCGTATGTTGCATTATTCACACCAGACCAGCAATGCCACTAATTGTTGGGTGTGTGGTCGACTCCCCCCTTTCCAGACACCGAAGGGAGTTCTGCCACTCTTTCCTTATCCGTTTTCACATAATGGTTCATGTGGAGCATGGTCCACGTTAACGTCATCCTCAACTGATATGTCCCTTCTGAACAGTACATGTTTTCCAGACAAGCAAGGTCTTCCCCACAGAACAGGGTTAGATCTAGAAAATGAAGTTTATAATTTGGGTAATTATTCTTCGAATTTCATGGTCCTGAATGTTCAGTCTGATCCTACTCCAGACTTACCTGCTATTTCAGTATTACCAGTCAAAGGCGAATTATGTGTCCGAAATAATGGTTCCGTACATGTAGGACATAGTGATTGTACTACTATTGTCGAGTATAGTGACAGTGGGAAATCTATTTTCAAAGCTTCACGTCATTCTTATTTTGTTTGTGGTCAGACCGCATATGTTCGTCTGCCCCTCGATTGGGATGGAACCTGTTACATTGCCTTCCTACTGCCACCAGTTTTTCTAGCCCCATCTGATTATCACAGAAACACACATCTAGTACATATTAGACATAGAAGGGAGATCGAGTCCCCGATTGTCGATCAAACTGAAACTGCTCTAGAACAGTATACAGAATTCAATAGAGGATTCTTTTTCTTTATAGGACCTATCCAGAATAGTAAGTTAATCCGTAGATTAACCAGAACCCTTGAAGCAGTAGTGAATGAGACTGCCTCTGCTCTAGGTAACTTAACCGAAGAGCAATCTGCTATGAGATTTGTCGTGCTCCAAAATCGTCTCGTTCTTGACGTCATACTGGCCGATAGAGGAGGAGCATGTAGAGTCATCGGATCTAGTTGCTGCATTTTCATTCCTAATAACGCGCCGTCTGTTTATTCAGCTATAACCAGACTTCATAAAATTGCCCATCAGTTACACCAGAATCCAGGCACCTGGACATGGTCCGGTTGGTTCTGGAGTATAATTTCTGCCTGGGGATGGAAAGTATTGTCCTTTCTAGGTATTGCAGTAGCGATCATATTCAGTTGCTGCCTTTGTATACAATGTGGCCCTGCGATTTGCGGCATTTGTGCTACCTCTTGTATTCCTAGTCCCAAGTCCCGTCCTAGATCCCGTTCCAAGAAATTTCGAGACGAGCAAATGATACTGTATGAAATGATAGATGGTATCATGAATATTGATGTTTCCTGATGGAAACGTAGTGACAAGGAGGGAATGTGGAAAAGTAAATTTTTCCATGTTCTGTGTCCCTACGTGTTCCCCATCTTATGCTATATGTGCATGATTAATATGCATATGTATTCCCCATGATCGATTAAAGACGCAATTACAGTTGTGTCCATCTCTAGTATGCCAGTTTCCAGTTCTCGTGAAAGCTACGAGTATTAGGCCTATGTAAAGCTACATTGCCACGTTTCTCAGTGTGCACGTTATTTCATTGTAAAATCCCCGTTTCTAGGCCTCAAAAGGGCCCGGACTCAGATTCAGCTCCTGTCTCCTGAACCCTCTCCGAGGAGCGATACAGCCCCCACCTGTATCCCTGACCCTTCACTTACTTCCTGCCTCACAGTGCCCGGCTCGGCCTGGCTCTGCCTCCCAGTCTGCCAAGAGTATGTTATGATTCTAGTTATCAGTCCAGCTCTCCTTCTCTGCATTCCTAAGCTACTGAATCGCATCAATAGTTTCAGTCATCGTCTAGCCTTTACGTCTCCATGTAAGAGAAATACTGTATTTATGGTCATTTAATATTCCTCAACACACACTACATGTAGAATAATGCATGCACCAGTCTTAGTGTCTGTTAGCCTTTACCCTGATAACTTTTGGATTCTATCAACATGTTCTCTAAACATCAGATACTAGATAGTGTTTAGGTACATGTTGCTCTGACTCTCCAGACTTTCGTCTCTCCTTCTAGCTCAGAAGTCATAGCCCCCAGCTTCTCCCTAGTAACACGTCATTGCCAGCTTGCGCGCACCACTAGGTTAGAGGTCCCGGCTCCTTAGGTAGCCCCCTCCATGTTTCCGCCCATTTGTGACATATTCCGTTACCTTTACATCACATGTCTATGTATACGCCCTGTTCACGCCTCTTGTTACACCTACTTTCTGCCTTATCTCTCGCGACTGCTATAGGCCCTGCCTACTGTTACGCCTATTGTATTGAATACCATGTATTTTGTTTAAGTATATATACTTGTGCACTGTTATTAAAAGTTGCCATTGCCATTCCTTTGTCCCTGCCCCGTGCAGCGCTGCCATCCTATTCCCGTGCAGGTTGTCCTGTTCCTGTCCTTTATGCTGTATTAAACCTGCAAACTCCTACTACCTCGAATCTTGACTCTTATTTATTGAGCTATCTGTTATTGTATATCTAGTCAAAAAATAGAGGTATTTATTTATTTATTTACCATAGCAGGAATTACCCCAGTCATCAACAGCATGATAGAACAAGGCATTTTAAAGGATGTTATTGCGAGTCCATATAGTTCACCGATCATGGCCTAACAAAAAGTGAACAAAAAGTGGAGGATAGCTCAGAACCTTCAGAGAATCAACCATATTGTCGTTCCATGCTATCCTGTGGTACAGAATCCTGCTGTAACCTTGTTCCAAATTCCCCCAGAGGTCAAGTGATTCACTGTCACTGACCTCTGTCAAGCATTTTTCTCAATTCCCTTACATGAAGAGAGCCAATTTCTCTTTGTGCTCAGGTTCCAAGAGAAGACCCTCATGTGGTGTTGCTCCGGCAAGGGTATACTGAAAGCCCATCCTATTCATATCAGATACTTAAAAGGAATCTAATGTATCTGCAGCTACCATGCAATACGACCCTCATTCAGTACACTGAAGATCTTTAGATTGACCAAGGAAGCCTGTAGGCAAGACACAATCGCTCTTCTCAACCACTTACCTGAAAATGGGCATAAGATTTCTCCTAAGAAATTACAGTACTGTCAGAAGGAAGTCAGGCATCTGCGAAGTCAGATAGAAAAGGGAGTGAGGTGAGTGTCCCATGAAACCATAGTGACAGTTCTTAAAATGACATTTCAAACCATCCAGAGAGTAGTGCGAAAGTTCTTGGGCATGGATGGCTAATGCCGACAATGGATCCCAAGCTTCTTATTTGTGGCAGAGCCTTTATTGAGGCTGACGCACACTGATGTCAATGACTTGGTACCAAAGGATGACAAAAGCATGGAAGCCTTCCAGGAGCTAAGAATTTGCTTTGCAGTGCACCCACTCTTTGAATGACAGACTATACTAAAGAACTTGTGCACTTTTGCCATGAAAGAGATTGGTGTGCACTATCTATTTTAACACAAGCCCACAGGGAGACTTAGTGCCTCATGGGCATTTCTCTGAGACTCTTGATCCGGTGGCAGCAACGTTGTCTGGTTGTCTCAAAGCAGTTGCAGTGCTGAGCCTTGGCATTCAGCAGACCGAGTGGATTGTGATGGGTTACCGCCTAATTGCAATGTTCCCTCACTCAATTGATGGGGAGAGCCATAAGAATTCCTTCTGTTCCTGCAACTGCTCTTGTGATTATCACAGACTAGGTTACCCGTCGCGCGTTGCTGCGATCTCCGAAGAAAGGAAATTCAAGGAAACTCGTTATGATAACATTCAATTTAGATTGTGTCATTTTTATAGAAACTCATTCATTTTAATATGGAAAACATTTCAAAGTGTCGTTTTAATTCTATTTATTTATCGAGTGCTTGTGGATACACGATTTTTTGTTTTTCCGTCTGGTGCGTACATCAGTATTCGAAAGATTATGAGGGCCTTGGGGGGCCCATATTTAAAAAATGTTTATGCCAGAAACCTTCGCGGGAGTGTACTCAACAACTTCCCAAAGTTTCCTGGTGATCGGATGAATGGTGTTTTAATTCTATTTATTTATTCAAGTGCTTGTGGATACACAATTTGTGTTTTTCTGTCTTGTGTGTATATCAGTATTCGAAAGATTATGAGGGCCCTGGGGGGCCGATATTTAAAAGATTTTTATGCCAGAAACCTTCGCGGGAGTGTACTCAACAACTTCGCAAAGTTTCATTGCGATAGGATGAATTGTGTTTAAATTCTATTTATTTATTTGAGTGCTAGTGGATACACGATTTGTTGTTTTTCCGTCTGGTGCATACATCAGTATTCAAAAGATTATGAGGGCACTGGGGGGGCCGATATTTAAAAAAATGTATGCCAGAAACCTTCGCAGGAGTGTACTCAACAACTTCCCAAAGTTTCATGGCGATCGGATGAATGGTGTAGTAATGCATAAAGGACAAACAGACAGACAGATATACATTTGTTTTTATATATATAGATGACCTGGCTCTCGAGTATTTCAAGGGATTGACTGATGTGGTACGTTCTATCATCAGGTTGATACTGCTATTCGTGCTGTCAAAGAATCACCAGGACATTATTTGAACCCTGGCAATTGGGTTCACATATAGAAACACGTACGCAGGTCTTGTCTGGAAAAGTACTAGAGAGGTCCTTATCAGATGATCCTGTTATAATGTGGGCTTCTCGTTTACAGAGAGGCATGGAATAGAATGTTACACATATCATGGGTGATGTACTTGGGTTCTAGGAAGTGATGTCATGGGGTTCTGTGGCAGTTGGTATTGCCATTATCAAAGTATATGGTGTTGGAGACAAGGAATGTTCTACTGGTAGTAAACATAAGAAGAAAACCTAGAGTGTTGAGTTTTAATGACAACACTTTTTCTGGCGACGAGGATGGGAGGCACCAGGCACCACACTGATGGTGTAGCTTGATTCCAGCAAAGAATAGCCTGTGTCATCCAGGTGGCTGGTTCCTGAAAAAACTTGGTTTGTTTTCATCACACTACCTCGACTTTTTTTTTCAGTAAGTGACTTGGTACACTAGTTATGGCCTCGATGTTTCTGAGTTTAAATCGACAACTTTAAGTGTTTAAAATTCGTTCCGAAGATAACCAGCATGTGCCCCTCAGCACTTCCTTGGAAGTTCTAAAGTAGCGGCCTGCAAGTGAGCGCCAAGCACGTGCTGAGAAAGTGATCGGCATGAGCCAGTACCTGTCATCTGTTTGCTCACTGAGGTTACAAATGAGTGTGTCTGTGCGAGCCTGAAGCTGTCAGCTGATCGCGCACTGTAGTCTTTATTGAGGAGCGTGTCAGATTCTCTTCTGGTGCTGAAACCAATATGAGCCAGACCATTGGGGAAAGAGTCAAGGAGATCAGCACGTTTGTGTGAGCTGGTCTTCCAATGAAAGGAAACCAACAAGAGAAAATAACCATAATTATAAGGAGATTAGCGTGTGTGTGTCTCCCAAAGAAAGGACATCAACGAAAATAATAATGAAGGAGATCATAGCGTGTGTGTGTGGGCGCATCTCCCAACAAAAAAAAATAAACAAAATAGATAGTTTGTAACAGTCTCACTTATTACCGTACACTGCATTCTTGGCCTTTGTGCAAGAACGAGGCACATGTTCAATTCGATCTCAGGTTGACATAAACACAACTGTGACAAAACTGCTTTTATTACACGACGGGCAGCCTTTCCACCTGTACTCCAGTGAACTTCTTGAGTGTGTGTTGCATGTTTCAAGAGCCTATATCGTATAGCTCCAGTGCCAGTTCTTCACCGCACCATCTATTGGTTTCTTTATTTCTTAGCGTCGTTCTGCAGTATTGGTGCCAATAAGTACATCAAGAACATTAGTCACTCAATAACAGTGCCACCTCCCTTCCTAATGCAACAAGGTGATCCACTTATTTAATGGGAGGACTGGACTGAAATTTTTAAAAACTATATCTTGACATTTGAGGAGCACAAGCTTTTCATCGATTTGGGAAAAAAAGCAGTTTGTTGGAATGTTTGAGCACTGAAGGACATAATGTTTTCAAATACTTGCCAGAAGTATATGAAGAAAATGGCAATGTGATAGAGGATGTGTTTAAAGAAGCCAGGTTGAGATTACAAAATCGGTTATGAGACGCCACAAGTTTTAAAAACAACCACAAAAACGTTTGAGTCAATTGATGATTTTGTTGCTAGGTTGCGGGAGCTGGCTGCAAAGTTCAAATTCAGTTTAATGACTAAGGAAATTATTAGAGACCAGCTGATCGTTCACTGCAGTAGGAAAAAAATTTCAAAAAAGACTTTGGCCCACACGTGACCCCACTCTTAAGGATGTCATAAAAATTACCAAGATTGTAGAGGAATCATATTAAAGCATGGAGGAAATGTAAAAAAATGAAACAAAACCTAAACATGCTGTGGCAAAAGTTGACAGTGAAATGGAGTTAGTTAATGCAGTAAAAAAAAGATACTCTATATACCAAGTGTACGTTGAAATGATAACAGTGAAAGAGCACTCAATGAAAAGGGAGGTTCTTCGGCAAATCTAAAAAAAAACTGTGGCCATTCATATTATAGGTGCTGGAGTTTTTTGCATATGGGTGACGCTAAAACACTGTTTTGCTATTGGTAAGGAGTGCAGCCTGTTTGGTAAGAAAGGGCACTTTGCCCATGTCTGCAGGGCCTCAAACAAGAGATTCTCAGTCCTGGAGAAGGTTGAGGATGGCATAGAACACAGAGTGTTGGTCATTGGCGAAACAGAGGAGAAAAATAAAAATACAAGGGGGCGACCTAAAGCAGAATTCAGGATTAATAAAAAAATATGTTGTTTTGATGGTGGACTCAGGCTCCCTGTAGACAATCATACCAAAACAGGTGTTCAATGCTGTACGGCTAAGGGAGGCATTGAAAGAAGGTTTCTGATACAATTCTTGAGAGTTATCGTGGAGCTGATATTGGAATGATGGGAACTTCACAGCAGAAAGTACCCCAATATTGGGTTGGTCTCACCAAAATGACCTACACATAATTGTGAATCCACAGGCAACAGAGCAAGTAATGGTGGTTGATAAAGAAGAAACGGATGTGTTGCTCAGAGACTTTAAAAGAGTTTTTGAGGACAGGATTGGTGAAGCTGAAGACTATGAACATGAAATAGTTGTAAGGAGAGATGCAATCTCGGTGAAACACACAGTGAGGAAAGAACCTTCGGCGGCCTGCGCCAGGCTTAAATTCATTCTTGACCATTCTTGACCACATGATCAAAGACAAGGAGATTAAACCAGTGGAGGCCAACCAGTTGTTGTAACAAAGAAAGCAGAGGGCCCTCTTCGGTTTTGTGTGGATTTGAGCAGTCTCAACCAAGCTGTAGTTATGCACGGTTTTCCCACTGCAAAACATCTATGAGCTAATCTTTCAACTGTCAAACTGAAAGTATTTTTCGAAATTGGATTTCAGGAGTGCCTATCATCAGGTTAAATTACATAAAAAGTCCAAAGACTTGATGGCATTCATCACCACTGAGGAAGTTTTCCAATTTAGCAGGTTGCCATTTGGACGCGCTTCAGCAGCCAGTGTGTATCAGAGAATAATGGCAATTTTTTTTATCTGGGGTGAATAATGTGGTCTTCTTCCAAGATGACATATTAGTCTGTGGAGAAAATGTTACAGAACACAAGAAGACGCTTTGTGAAGTTTTGAACCATATCGATAAAGCAGAAATGACTCTACACAACGACAAGTGTAAAATTGTTGAGAAAGTGGTTAGGTATATTGGCCCCTGATCAGGAACATTAAGGAATATAGCCTAAGATGGACTTGATCAGTGCTACAGTAAAAAAATTCCCATTGACAAGGACAAGTTGAGATCATTCATTGGTCTTTTGGAGTACTATGCTAAGTTTGTGAGAGTGTGCAATTTTGCAGTGCCGGTGCGGAAAAAAGCAGGCTTGCGCCAACGAATGCACCTTTACGCCATGTTGCAAGGGTGCCTGTATTGTGGGGATGATTGATTTTGTGCAGAAAGGGACACTTTTCTGCACAAAATTAATCAATGGAGGCAATGTCCTCCTTTTATCTGTGCTGCAGAATGCAGAACAGATATAAAGAGAAACAAGCATTGAAAATGCAATAGGTCTCGCAGCATTAGAGTTAGTGCTTTTAGAATTGTTTATGGGTTTTTTTTGTAAATCTTTAGCATTTTTGTTTCCTGTAGCCAATGCTAAAGAATTTCAAAAAAAAAAAGCCATAAACATTTCTAAAAGCTCTGAAATGCAGTCTGAAATGCTGGATATATATTCAGTACAGATACACTATATTGTTAATGAAGACATAGGATATAATATGTTGTACTGTATACACACAATTAGATGGGAACGTGCTGTGTGTGTCAGCGATTGAAAGAGACTGCACTCAGAGTTGCTGTGCGCATCAGCGAAAAGATTGCAGAGTAGACACGCAATACTTGTACTAAAGTGTTGTGCGATTGTACTGTAGGCACGCAATTTAAAATCCAGCTAAACGCGTCAGCAGAGTTGCTGTGCGCATCAGCGAGTGAACTGTAAACTAGACACGCAGTTTTAAAATCAAGATGTGCGTATCAGCGCTGCTGTGCGAGTCTGCAAGAAAGCATGGAGCTGCTGTGCGCATCAGTGAGTAAACTGTAAAGTAGGCACGCAATTTAAAATCCAACTGTGCGCGTCAGCGCCGCGGAGTTGCTGTGTGCATCAGCGAGTGAAACCACGGTTCATGTTTTGGACGGCATTTAATATTTTCAGAGGCAAATCGCACTTTATCTCTTCATTAGCTCGGCACTAGGCTTCAGCTTTATTATTAAATATGGTGACCACTCGTGTTGTTAGTCACAGGTGTTTTTTCATGGCTCAAGCAGCATGTCTGATGCTGTTTTATTTAATTATAAACGGTGCTGCTTTCACTTTAAATTTAAGGAGCAGAGGTGAGCAATACGCTTCAACACGCGACTTTATTTCTGCACAGCGCCATGCAACTCCTCCCCAGTTGTTGGTTGCTTCCACAGTTACTGAGTTTGTTAATAGGCTGCAGCAGGGCTCCGTATCTCTCGATCCATGTTGGATGTTTGAAGAGGGACACTGAACTGAATTTATGGATGATCTTTGAATGTAGTACATGGATGATCCTCTAATGTGGGATTTCTGTCATACGTAGTAGTTTAATTTCTCAGCAGGGCATGGGGCATGTCAACTCACCTAATTAAAATGAGTGTCCAAATTTTATAGCGAAAAAAAAAGGTTGTACTTTACGTTTGTTTCGCTAAATTGCACTCACTTCAATTCAAGCATATGAGGAAATTATAAGAAGTAAGGGAAAGGAAGCACAAAGTAGGTGTGGCAAATGAAAGAACAAACAATATGGTGCAGCAGGAGCCAGAAAAAAAGAGAATATTCGAGAAAGACATGGAAAAAGAAGAGAGTAGAGAAAAGATAGAAAAAACTAAAGAAGAAAGAAAGATTAAAAAGAGGTGGGCGCATTAAAAATATGCAGAACGTGGTGAATAGGAGATAAAGCGCAAAAGGTGGAAGGAGGGAAAGAAAGATGCAAGTGAAAGGTGAAGAAATGGGTAAAAGAAGGGGAAAGGAGACCTTGCCTGTCTCAGAGAGAAATATGGAGTATAAGAGAGGGGAAGGCGGAAGGAGTTAGTGAAATAGAAAAAAAAGGAATTGGGATGACAGAGTGGCAGTGAAATCGAGAGGAAAGAGGAAGGAAGAAAACGAGAGCCTGCGAGCAAATTGGGCGAGGAGGAAAGAGTGGGCAAAGGCGAGGAGAGAGACAGCACGAGACTGGAGAATGAGGGAGCGTGAGACAGGGAAATACAAAGAGAGTGAGAGCTAGGGTTAAAAGAGGAAGATTTTGAGAAAAAGTGAAGGGATATGGTTGGAGGAAAGAGAGAGGGAACGGCAAAGAAGGAGGGGGGACATAGAGAAGGTTGGGGCGAGAGTGAGAGGGGGAGAAACACGGGCCACAAGAAGAGGATGAGAAAGAGAGAGAGTCCACACCTCGCGAGGCCTCTGTAAACTGCCTCAGACGGACAGCATAACGCCCCTCCGAGGATTAAGGCTGTCTGGCACCGACTGCCACAGAATGCGAAGAGAGAGTTTGTTATTTAAATTTACGAGCGCCCTCAAACAAAAGGTGGCCACAACATGGCGGGTTCCACGGAAGTGCACGTCAGGACCGGGCCGTGATTTAAGTCGCAGACTCTGAAAAGCGTGCTCAGACATTTATATTTCCTGAAGTGTCACCGGAGCTTTTGATTTAAATTTTTTTTTTAATGTACAGCTGCAGAGTCGTAAAACGAAGGGGCTGAGGGACCAGAAATCAATGACGAGTCTGACAAACACTCCCCTGAGACCACAGAACCCCCCACGGCCTGACCCCACCATTTGAACCACTGTGAGGACCTGGGCAGGGGGGAGGACAGAAAATGGCGGTGCAGGGAGGGGGCGGGTGGGGCGCAGAAACAGTTGTGTCCTCTCTTGCAGCTATCCAAATAGAGGGGGCGGGGGCGGGGGGGGGGACATTTCGAAATTCCTACCTGGTACACAGTCCAGTCGACCAGTTACAACTGTGAATCATTTAAAAGTAGAAAGTCAGGTCGCCACAGATGGGATGACCTCAATAGCTGACAAATGACGGGAAATACGCCACTCTTCGGCTATCGGTTAAACACAAACACGAAGTGCTATTTTTACGACGAAGACACAGGCCTTGATGCCTTTGTATGAGTGGAGGGGAAAGAAACGTTAGATGAAATGAGCAGTAAGCTGGGTACAGAAAGGGGGCCCAGGCGATTGGTGCACAGAGCTGTTACCTACCCAAGCCCTGGGAGAGCTTACGGATCCTTCTTACTCATTAGCCGCCCCGCCCCCCCCCTCCTTCCATGGCGGACCTGCAAGCCTAACAGCGGAGCAGGCTGATCTCTACAGCAGTCAGCGCTGACTGCAGCTAGGCAGAGCTGTGTGTGCTGCAGAGGAGGGAACAGGGGGAGGGGGATGCCCCCACCGACTGCACTGGTCCTAGCAGGAACTGAGGCGGGAGGTGAAACTGGGCAGAAGGCAGGTATGGGCCCGAGGGAAAACTAGGATGGAAACGGGACTATGGGAGGCTAACTTGAGAGATGGAAGGAGGTAGGCAGGAGACTGCAAATTTTAGACGGGGTGAGATTTGCACAGCGTTTACCTTGCGGGAGCGATGGTAAACGCCGCACATGCTGAAGAACTCCTTGCAAACAGTAGTACATGCACGCGTTTCCAAGTACGACAAGCTCTCAGATGAAATGAGCAGTAAGCTGGGTACAGAAAGGGGGCCCAGGCGATTGGTGCACAGAGCTGTTACCTACCCAAGCCCTGGGAGAGCTTACGGATCCTTCTTACTCATTAGCCGCCCCGCCCCCCCCCTCCTTCCATGGCGGACCTGCAAGCCTAACAGCGGAGCAGGCTGATCTCTACAGCAGTCAGCGCTGACTGCAGCTAGGCAGAGCTGTGTGTGCTGCAGAGGAGGGAACAGGGGGAGGGGGATGCCCCCACCGACTGCACTGGTCCTAGCAGGAACTGAGGCGGGAGGTGAAACTGGGCAGAAGGCAGGTATGGGCCCGAGGGAAAACTAGGATGGAAACGGGACTATGGGAGGCTAACTTGAGAGATGGAAGGAGGTAGGCAGGAGACTGCAAATTTTAGACGGGGTGAGATTTGCACAGCGTTTACCTTGCGGGAGCGATGGTAAACGCCGCACATGCTGAAGAACTCCTTGCAAACAGTAGTACATGCACGCGTTTCCAAGTACGACAAGCTCTCGGCATTGCGTGGCGGGAGGGGGCGGGGGGAACGTCGAGGGCAGGCAGGATGACTCAGGGGAGGGGGCGGAGCAGGGCAGAGCGGCATGTGGGTGTGAACAAGCCGGGCCTTTGAAGTGAAGCTAAGCTTCACTTCAAAGGTGTCGGAGGAATGCGGGCGGCTGTGCACGCGCTTTTAAGCTCAATGCACATGCGCATTGAGCTTAAAAGTCACGGGCACTGCAAGGAATCGCCACGATTCCTTGCAAGTTAGACAAGCATTGGAAATGCAATAGGTCTCGCAGCATTAGAGTTAGTGCTTTTAGAATTGTTTATGGGTTTTTGTGTAAATCTTTAGCATTTTTGTTTCCTGTAGCCAATGCTAAAGAATAAAAAAAAAAAGCCATAAACATTTCTAAAAGCTCTAACTCAAATGCTCCGAGACCTATTGCACTGTGTGAGGGTGAGGGGTTGAGGGTGAGTGAGGGTGAGTGAGGGTGAGGGTGGGTGAGGGTGAGTGAGGGTGAGTGAGGGGTTGAGGGTGAGTGAGGGTGAGGGGTTGAGGGTGAGTGAGGGTGAGGGTGAGTGAGGGTGAGTGAGGGTGAGTGAGGGTGAGGGTGAGTGAGGGTGAGTGAGGGTGAGAGTGAGTGAGGGTGAGGGTGAGTGAGGGTGAGTGAGGGTGAGTGAGGGTGAGGGTGGGTGAGGGTGGGTGAGGGTGAGTGAGGGTGAGTGAGGGTGAGGGTGAGTGAGGGTGAGGGGTTGATGTTGAGGGGTTGAGGGTGAGAGGGTGAGTGAGGGGTTGAGGGTGAGTGAGGGTGAGGGTGAGTTAGGGTGAGGGGTTGAGGGTGAGTGAGGGTGAGGGGTTGAGGGTGAGTGAGGATGAGTGAGAGTGAGGGTGAGTGAGGGGTTGAGGGTGAGTGAGGGTGAGACGGAAAGTTGTGGAAAAAGTCGAAAAAGAGAAGACACTGGGCATAGAGAAATCACGGGTAGTCTAGAGGCTACCATCATGAGCCTGTGAAGAAAGTCTTACAAAACTTGTTATTGGAACTCTAGTCTAGGGGAATGTTTTTTTGGTGGGCAGTATTGCCAGTGCACCCTTTTGGGATTGGTGTTTGTTTTGCAGAACTTGAGTATCAACAGGGAAGCACCTGCCCCTCATAAATGTAAAATAAAAATGGCCTTTGTAGCTATTGCCCTGTGAATTTCCGAAAGTTATAATTTATGAATTGATCACTGAAAGCTGTAGGTTACAAATACAGATCGCTTGGAGATGTTAGCAGCAACGTTGCTGGGGTTAGGCCCCCTGGACAAATTGTGACTGACCTTGAGCAAGTGGTTTTGTCCTTGTGCTTCACTTTGCTTTCAAGTAGGGACTATGCCAAATATAAAATCATATTTAGGGAATTGGAGGTTACCAATGCCACCTGGCTATAAAGGTGTTTGTTTGCTTCACTGTTGCTAACTAGCTTCCATTGCAAAATCTGCAGCCCAAGCTATACATTAATATGTTTTTTAAGATGGTGAACTAAAGGTTACTTGACAGCTTTGTGTGCACCTGGACTGATTTCTTGTTGTCCAATCTGTTATTGGTCCTTTGAGCTATTGGCATTGTAAATGGCAATGCCTTTCATAAAAAAAAAATGATAGGTATTTTCATTTACAATACCAATAGTTCAATCTTTTGCAAAAGCAATACCTATTGTATTGCAGAACGCTGTGTCTGTGTAGAGGGCGTTGCATTCATTATTAAAGTTAAAAAAAGAGCATAGTGTCCCTGAAGTGGGGTCCGTGCTAATTGCTAAAGTAAATAAATAATTAAACCAGGCGTGTTGTCCCTGAAACAGGCGTGTTGTCCCTGAAACAGGCACCACGCTTAACATCACACTAAAAAATAAATTAAAGCCAATGACCAATATGGACGGAGAGTGAGCGGGGCTGCTAGTGCAAACCCTAACACAGCATGCCTTGCAGAGTGTGCAGCGCATGCGCACTGCCACTAGGTTCAACCTAAACCAGAACTATACTCTCCATTTAGGACACTCTTGCACTTGCCCAAAGTGCCAGTCACTCGGGAGGTTGCATTCCAGGATCTGCTCCGCAAACAAAACCGGAGTGTGTGGGGAAACCTCTACCAAGCAGGACAATTTAAAAGCCGGCAGGAATTACTGCTTGGAGAGGGGGACCACGCCTTTCGAGGTCTTTCTTTATATTAGACTCCGCCACGAGATCCGTGGAAGAAGGAACCAGGAAGAAGAGCCTGTGGACCCTCAGCTCATGCGGTTAGATAACATGCTGTTAGAAGAGGGTGTGGCTGGGCCAGAGAAAGGCGGAGGGTCGGCAGCTGCAGCGGCTGCTGCCGCAGCCTCTGGCGGTGTGTCTCCCGACAACTCTATTGAGCACTCGGACTACAGGAATAAACTATCACAGATCCGGCAGATCTACCACTCAGAACTGGAGAAATACGAACAGGTAAGTCTAGTTGTGGAAAAGACATGGCTGGTGTGGTCGGATGGAAGAGCTCTGTTAAGACTTGTATAACTTAGTAGGATTACAGGGGAAATGAGGTTTATTAGAGAAACAAATATCGTTAGTGACCAACAGAGCTGAACACATGAATCAAACAAGACGGAGGGAAGAGAGGGGAGAGGGGAGGGGGGAGGAGAAATGCGACACGGCGGGAAGGGGCAGGCAGGATGACTCAGGGGAGGGGGCGGAGCGGGGCAGAGCGGCATGTGGGTGTGAACAAGCCGGGCCTTTGAAGTGAAGCTAAGCTTCACTTCAAAGGTGTCGGAGGAATGCGGGCGGCTGTGCACGCGCTTTTAAGCTCAATGCACATGCGCATTGAGCTTAAAAGTCACGGGCACTGCAAGGAATCGCCACGATTCCTTGCAAGTTAGATAAAGTGTGGATGAGCCCCTATAGTCTCGCTTGCTCGATGCGCATGCGCATCGACAGGCGAGACCTAATAAAGTGTGGATGAGCCCCTATAGTCTCGCTTGCTCGATGCGCATGCGCATCGACAGGCGAGACCTAAAAAACCAAAGAGAAAGAAGGATATTTTTCCTCATTGCACCTCCCTAACGCCACCCCTGGGGTGGCGTTAGAATCTTATGCATTCTTAGGGTTACAATTCCTCGTACATCTGGGAATGCTTCAGATTCCATGGGTGTTGGGTGGGAACACTCACAGCAACACCCATGGAATGCCTCTTTCATAAAGTGTTCTGCATGAAAGAGGGTACATATTTACAAGGCCATGAAAAGCTACGCATAGAGGCTTTACATGACCTTGTAAATATGTTGCGGTACATTGCGCCACTGGAGCATCAAAAAAGTGACACTCCTGTGGTGCAAAAGTGCCGCCAGGGCCTCGTAAATGAGGCCCCAAATGTTGAGGTCACTTGACGAGATTGGCTGTGCAGCTACAAGAATATGATTTCAAGTTGGAATATCTGCTAGGGTGGAGAAACATAGTGGCAAATTGTCTTTCAAGATTACCTGACAAGGTAGCTGATGATTATACTTTTTAATCTGAGGAAGTGGTGGCTGATATAGAAGATGCAACCGAAGGTTTGTAAGGTTGTGTGTCCATGAATGAGTGGATGATGGATATGGATGAGGATGTCATTCTGGGGGCTGTGAGAGAAATGCTAAGGGGTGAGATGAGAAGGTAAAGCACATTACCTGATGCTGTTAGACCTTTCAATAATGTTTTAGGAGGGTTATCCTTGATGGGGAATAGACTTGTCATGAGGAAGGAAAAATATGTACCACCAGCAGCTGTTAGGGAGAAGCTCATACATCTAGCCCACAAGGGGCCTTTGGGCCAAAAGCTCGTCATCAAGAAGGGGGAAAAGGAACGGGAAGGAGGAGAGGCCAGGTAGATAAGATTCATCAGTGTGAGAGCTCTACGGTCCATGAAGTTTGTAATGTGAGAACCAAGGGTCCGCACAGCTCCCTGTCCCAGTGGTAGCGGCGGACTGCTTTACAATCAGTCCTGTGTGAGTGTTGCTGTGTAGTGGAATCATGTGATCGGATTCAGTGGTCACCAGTCATGTCATGAGGGAGGGAATGAAGGGCCTATTGGAATCCTGGGGGAATTTTTCAGGGGGTTGCATGGACGTGGCACAGAGGTGAAGCGGCACTGGGTATGGGAAGGAGCAATGTCTCGATCATCAAGGTGTCATCCAATTATGCTTCACGAAGCATGGGGAGTAATCTCTGAGTGTGTGCCTCGGCCTTGGTCCATGTCAACAGTACCCAAAGTCAGCCCCAAATCTCCGGGGGAACAGGGGATTACCAAGCCAGGGTTATGTTCGGTTTAAACAGAATGAAGGCTAGGTCGATGAAGCGATGCAAGTGTTTGTCCCCCTTCCCACAGGGCCACAGTCCCAGCAGGCAGGATTCAGGGGAGGGGTTGAGAGGGTGTGTGGACAGTTCCACCACTGTTTAGATAACTTCTGCCCTTACCAGTGATAGTAACACACAAGTCCATATCATATGCATGAAATCTGCGTTCTGTAGTTTACAATGGGGACATTCCGGGAAGAGTGTTGGGAACATGTGTTAAATGCGGTCTGGCGAAAGATAAGTGTGGTGTATGTAGTTAAACTTGGTGAAATAAAACCTGGGTTTGCGTGAGATTTCTTTGGTCAACTGTAGGGTGCGTGCTCATGCTGCATCAGTGAGAGGCTGTCAGAGGATTGCGTCCCATCTGGCATGAGCCCTCGTAGTGTGTTAGGGTGGGGCGGTGTTAAGAGCGTGATACAAAAAAGTGTTCCCATGAGGCACAGGGTCAGACTGATTTGCATATAGCCATGTCTGAACTGGGGTGGCAGAGTGGGCTAAAGAACGGTGATGGATCAAACCCAGATCTTTTAACTGGGTGTGAGTGTTTGATTGGTTCAGATGCTCCGTCCATCACTACCCCCATTTTGTACCGCTTTGGCCGCCATAAGTGTGGCAGGGTATGCTCAGACATGAGTCCCTTGCTCACTTTGCCACTGGATTCAAGCAAGCCGGGCTGAAGATGGCTGTAATGCCAGAAACCGGTCCTCGGAAGCTTGTTTCCGGTCCAGGGAAGGCATGGCTTGGCAGTTCGGGCTGGACTGTTCCCATGAGGCACAGGGTCAGACTGATTTGCATGTAGCCATGTCTGAACTGGGGTGGCAGAATGGGCTAAAGAACGGTGATGGATCAAACCCAGATCTTTTGACTGGGTGTAAGTGTTTGATTGGTTCAGATGCTCCGTCCATCACCACCCCCCTTTTGTACCGCTTTGGCCGCCATAAGTGTGGCAGGGTATGCTCAGACGTGAGTCGTTTGCTCACTTTGCCACTGGATTCAAGCAAGCCAGGCTGAAGACGGCTGTAATGCCAGAAACCGGTCCTCGGAAGCTTGTTTCCGGTCCAGGGAAGGCATGGCTTGGCAGTTCGGGCTGGACTGTTCCCATGAGGCACAGGGTCAGACTGATTTGCATATAGCCATGTCTGAACTGGGGTGGCAGAGTGGGCTAAAGAACGGTGATGGATCAAACCCAGATCTTTTGACTGGGTGTGAGTGTTTGATTGGTTCAGATGCTCCGTCCATCACTACCCCCATTTTGTACCGCTTTGGCCGCCATAAGTGTGGCAGGGTATGCTCAGACATGAGTCCCTTGCTCACTTTGCCACTGGATTCAAGCAAGCCGGGCTGAAGATGGCTGTAATGCCAGAAACCGGTCCTCGGAAGCTTGTTTCCGGTCCAGGGAAGGCATGGCTTGGCAGTTCGGGCTGGACTGTTCCCATGAGGCACAGGGTCAGACTGATTTGCATGTAGCCATGTCTGAACTGGGGTGGCAGAATGGGCTAAAGAACGGTGATGGATCAAACCCAGATCTTTTGACTGGGTGTAAGTGTTTGATTGGTTCAGATGCTCCGTCCATCACCACCCCCCTTTTGTACCGCTTTGGCCGCCATAAGTGTGGCAGGGTATGCTCAGACGTGAGTCGTTTGCTCACTTTGCCACTGGATTCAAGCAAGCCAGGCTGAAGACGGCTGTAATGCCAGAAACCGGTCCTCGGAAGCTTGTTTCCGGTCCAGGGAAGGCATGGCTTGGCAGTTCGGGCTGGACTGTTCCCATGAGGCACAGGGTCAGACTGATTTGCATATAGCCATGTCTGAACTGGGGTGGCAGAGTGGGCTAAAGAACGGTGATGGATCAAACCCAGATCTTTTGACTGGGTGTGAGTGTTTGATTGGTTCAGATGCTCCGTCCATCACCACCCCGCTTTTGTACCGCTTTGGCCACCATAAGTGTGGCAGGGTATTCTCAGATGTGAGTCCCTTGCTCACTTTGCCACTGGATTCAAGCAAGCCGGGCTGAAGACGGCTGTAATGCCAGAAATCGGTCCTCGGAAGCTTGTTTCCGGTCCAGGGAAGGCATGGCTTGGCAGTTCGGGCTGGACTGTTCCCATGAGGCACAGGGTCAGACTGATTTGCATATAGCCATGTCTGAACTGGGGTGGCAGAGTGGGCTAAAGAACGGTGATGGATCAAACCCAGATCTTTTGACTGGGTGTAAGTGTTTGATTGGTTCAGATGCTCCGTCCATCACCACCCCCCTTTTGTACCGCTTTGGCTGTCATAAGTGTGGCAGGGTATGCTCAGACGTGAGTCCCTTGCTCACTTTGCCACTGGATTCAAGCAAGCCGGGCTGAAGACGGCTGTAATGCCAGAAACCAATCCTCGGAAGCTGGTTTCCGGTCCAGGGAAGGCATGACTTGGCAGTTCGGGCTGGACTGTTCCCATGAGGCACAGGGTCAGACTGATTTGCATATAGCCATGTCTGAACTGAGGTGGCAGAGTGGGCTAAAGAACGGTGATGGATCAAACCCAGATCTTTTGACTGTGTGTGAGTGTTTCATTGGTTCAGATGCTCCGTCCATCACCACCCCCCTTTTGTACCGCTTTGACCGCCATAAGTGTGGCAGGGTATGCTCAGACGTGAGTCCCTTGCTCACTTTGCCACTGGATTCAAGCAAGCCGGGCTGAAGACGGCCATAATGCCAGAAACCGGTCCTCGGAAGCTTGTTTCCGGTCCAGGGAAGGCATGGCTTGGCAGTTCGGGCTGGACTGTTCCCATGAGGCACAGGGTCAGACTGATTTGCATATAGCCATGTCTGAACTGGGGTAGCAGAGTGGGCTAAAGAACGGTGATGATCAAACCCAGATCTTTTGAATGGGTGTGAGTGTTTGATTGGTTCAGATGCTCCATCCATCACCACCCCCCTTTTGTACCGCTTTGGCCACCATAAGTGTGGCAGGGTATGCTCAGACGTAAGTCGCTTGCTCACTTTGCTACTGGATTTAAGCAAGCCGGGCTGAAGACGGCTGTAATGCCAGAAACCGGTCCTCGGAAGCTTGTTTCCGGTCCAGGGAAGGCATGGCTTGGCAGTTCGGGCTGAACTGTTCCCATGAGGCACAGGGTCAGACTGATTTGCATATAGCCATGTCTGAACTGGGGTGGCAGAGTGGGCTAAAGAACGGTGATGGATCAAACCCAGATCTTTTGACTGGGTGTGAGTGTTTGATTGGTTCAGATGCTCCGTCCATCACCACCCCCCTTTTGTACCGTTTTGGCCGCCATAAGTGTGGCAGGGTATGCTCAGACGTGAGTCCCTTGCTCACTTTGCCACTGGATTCAAGCAAGCCGGGCTGAAGATGGCTGTAATGCCAGAAACCGGTCCTCGGAAGCTTGTTTACGGTCCAGGGAAGGCATGGCTTGGCAGTTCGGGCTGGACTGTTCCCATGAGGCACAGGGTCAGACTGATTTGCATATAGCCATGTCTGAACTGGGGAAGCAGAGTGGGCTAAAGAACGGTGATGGATCAAACCCAGATCTTTTGACTGGGTGTGAGTGTTTGATTGGTTCAGATGCTCCGTCCATCACCACCCCCCTTTTGTACCGCTTTGGCCGCCATAAGTGTGGCAGGGTATGCTCAGACGTGAGTCCCTTGCTCACTTTGCCACTGGATTCAAGCAAGCCGGGCTGAAGACGGCTGTAATGCCAGAAACCGGTCCTCGGAAGCTTGTTTCCGGTCCAGGGAAGGCATGGCTTGGCAGTTCGGGCTGGACTGTTCCCATGAGGCACAGGGTCAGACTGATTTGCATATAGGCATGTCTGAACTGGGGAGGCAGAGTGGGCTAAAGAACGGTAAAGGATCAAACCCAGATCTTTTGACTGGTTGGGAGTGTTTGATTGGTTCAGATGCTCCGTCCATCACCACCCCCCTTTTGTACCGCTTTGGCCACCATAAGTGTGGCAGGGTATGCTCAGACGTGAGTCCCTTGCTCACTTTGCCACTGGATTCAAGCAAGCCGGGCTGAAGACAGCTGTAATGCCAGAAACCGGTCCTCGGAAGCTTGTTTCCGGGCCAGGAAAGGCATGGCTTGGCAGTTCGGGCTGGACTGTTCCCATGAGGCACAGGGTCAGACTGATTTGCATATAGCCATGTCTGAACTGGGGTGGCAGAGTGGGCTAAAGAACGGTGATGGATCAAACCCAAATCTTTTGACTGGGTATGAGTGTTTGATTGGTTCAGATGCTCCATCCATCACCACCCCCCTTTTGTACCGCTTTGGCCACCATAAGTGTGGCAGGGTATGCTCAGACGTAAGTCCCTTGCTCACTTTGCCACTGGATTTAAGCAAGCCGGGCTGAAGACGGCTGTAATGCCAGAAACCGGTCCTCGGAAGCTTGTTTCCGGTCCAGGGAAGGCATGGCTTGGCAGTTCGGGCTGAACTGTTCCCATGAGGCACAGGGTCAGACTGATTTGCATATAGCCATGTCTGAACTGGGGTGGCAGAGTGGGCTAAAGAACGGTGATGGATCAAACCCAGATCTTTTGACTGGGTGTGAGTGTTTGATTGGATCAGATGCTCCGTCCATCACCACCCCCCTTTTGTACCGTTTTGGCCGCCATAAGTGTGGCAGGGTATGCTCAGACGTGAGTCCCTTGCTCACTTTGCCACTGGATTCAAGCAAGCCGGGCTGAAGATGGCTGTAATGCCAGAAACCGGTCCTCGGAAGCTTGTTTACGGTCCAGGGAAGGCATGGCTTGGCAGTTCGGGCTGGACTGTTCCCATGAGGCACAGGGTCAGACTGATTTGCATATAGCCATGTCTGAACTGGGGAAGCAGAGTGGGCTAAAGAACGGTGATGGATCAAACCCAGATCTTTTGACTGGGTGTGAGTGTTTGATTGGTTCAGATGCTCCGTCCATCACCACCCCCCTTTTGTACCGCTTTGGCCGCCATAAGTGTGGCAGGGTATGCTCAGACGTGAGTCCCTTGCTCACTTTGCCACTGGATTCAAGCAAGCCGGGCTGAAGACGGCTGTAATGCCAGAAACCGGTCCTCGGAAGCTTGTTTCCGGTCCAGGGAAGGCATGGCTTGGCAGTTCGGGCTGGACTGTTCCCATGAGGCACAGGGTCAGACTGATTTGCATATAGGCATGTCTGAACTGGGGAGGCAGAGTGGGCTAAAGAACGGTAAAGGATCAAACCCAGATCTTTTGACTGGGTGGGAGTGTTTGATTGGTTCAGATGCTCCGTCCATCACCACCCCCCTTTTGTACCGCTTTGGCCACCATAAGTGTGGCAGGGTATGCTCAGACATGAGTCCCTTGTTCACTTTGCCACTGGATTCAAGCAAGCCGGGCTGAAGACAGCTGTAATGCCAGAAACCGGTCCTCGGAAGCTTGTTTCCGGTCCAGGGAAGGCATGGCTTGGCAGTTCGGGCTGGACTGTTCCCATGAGGCACAGGGTCAGACTGATTTGCATATAGGCATGTCTGAACTGGGGAGGAAGAGTGGGCTAAAGAACGGTAAAGGATCAAACCCAGATCTTTTGACTGGTTGGGAGTGTTTGATTGGTTCAGATGCTCCGTCCATCACCACCCCCCTTTTGTACCGCTTTGGCCACCATAAGTGTGGCAGGGTATGCTCAGACGTGAGTCCCTTGCTCACTTTGCCACTGGATTCAAGCAAGCCGGGCTGAAGACAGCTGTAATGCCAGAAACCGGTCCTCGGAAGCTTGTTTCCGGGCCAGGAAAGGCATGGCTTGGCAGTTCGGGCTGGACTGTTCCCATGAGGCACAGGGTCAGACTGATTTGCATATAGCCATGTCTGAACTGAGGTGGCAGAGTGGGCTAAAGAACGGTGATGGATCAAACCCAGATCTTTTGACTGTGTGTGAGTGTTTCATTGGTTCAGATGCTCCGTCCATCACCACCCCCCTTTTGTACCGCTTTGACCGCCATAAGTGTGGCAGGGTATGCTCAGACGTGAGTCCCTTGCTCACTTTGCCACTGGATTCAAGCAAGCCGGGCTGAAGACGGCCATAATGCCAGAAACCGGTCCTCGGAAGCTTGTTTCCGGTCCAGGGAAGGCATGGCTTGGCAGTTCGGGCTGGACTGTTCCCATGAGGCACAGGGTCAGACTGATTTGCATATAGCCATGTCTGAACTGGGGAAGCAGAGTGGGCTAAAGAACGGTGATGATCAAACCCAGATCTTTTGAATGGGTGTGAGTGTTTGATTGGTTCAGATGCTCCATCCATCACCACCCCCCTTTTGTACCGCTTTGGCCACCATAAGTGTGGCAGGGTATGCTCAGACGTAAGTCCCTTGCTCACTTTGCTACTGGATTTAAGCAAGCCGGGCTGAAGACGGCTGTAATGCCAGAAACCGGTCCTCGGAAGCTTGTTTCCGGTCCAGGGAAGGCATGGCTTGGCAGTTCGGGCTGAACTGTTCCCATGAGGCACAGGGTCAGACTGATTTGCATATAGCCATGTCTGAACTGGGGTGGCAGAGTGGGCTAAAGAACGGTGATGGATCAAACCCAGATCTTTTGACTGGGTGTGAGTGTTTGATTGGTTCAGATGCTCCGTCCATCACCACCCCCCTTTTGTACCGTTTTGGCCGCCATAAGTGTGGCAGGGTATGCTCAGACGTGAGTCCCTTGCTCACTTTGCCACTGGATTCAAGCAAGCCGGGCTGAAGATGGCTGTAATGCCAGAAACCGGTCCTCGGAAGCTTGTTTACGGTCCAGGGAAGGCATGGCTTGGCAGTTCGGGCTGGACTGTTCCCATGAGGCACAGGGTCAGACTGATTTGCATATAGCCATGTCTGAACTGGGGAAGCAGAGTGGGCTAAAGAACGGTGATGGATCAAACCCAGATCTTTTGACTGGGTGTGAGTGTTTGATTGGTTCAGATGCTCCGTCCATCACCACCCCCCTTTTGTACCGCTTTGGCCGCCATAAGTGTGGCAGGGTATGCTCAGACGTGAGTCCCTTGCTCACTTTGCCACTGGATTCAAGCAAGCCGGGCTGAAGACGGCTGTAATGCCAGAAACCGGTCCTCGGAAGCTTGTTTCCGGTCCAGGGAAGGCATGGCTTGGCAGTTCGGGCTGGACTGTTCCCATGAGGCACAGGGTCAGACTGATTTGCATATAGGCATGTCTGAACTGGGGAGGCAGAGTGGGCTAAAGAACGGTAAAGGATCAAACCCAGATCTTTTGACTGGTTGGGAGTGTTTGATTGGTTCAGATGCTCCGTCCATCACCACCCCCCTTTTGTACCGCTTTGGCCACCATAAGTGTGGCAGGGTATGCTCAGACGTGAGTCCCTTGCTCACTTTGCCACTGGATTCAAGCAAGCCGGGCTGAAGACAGCTGTAATGCTAGAAACCGGTCCTCGGAAGCTTGTTTCCGGGCCAGGAAAGGCATGGCTTGGCAGTTCGGGCTGGACTGTTCCCATGAGGCACAGGGTCAGACTGATTTGCATATAGCCATGTCTGAACTGGGGTGGCAGAGTGGGCTAAAGAACGGTGATGGATCAAACCCAAATCTTTTGACTGGGTGTGAGTGTTTGATTGGTTCAGATGCTCCATCCATCACCACCCCCCTTTTGTACCGCTTTGGCCACCATAAGTGTGGCAGGGTATGCTCAGACGTAAGTCCCTTGCTCACTTTGCCACTGGATTTAAGCAAGCCGGGCTGAAGACGGCTGTAATGCCAGAAACCGGTCCTCGGAAGCTTGTTTCCGGTCCAGGGAAGGCATGGCTTGGCAGTTCGGGCTGAACTGTTCCCATGAGGCACAGGGTCAGACTGATTTGCATATAGCCATGTCTGAACTGGGGTGGCAGAGTGGGCTAAAGAACGGTGATGGATCAAACCCAGATCTTTTGACTGGGTGTGAGTGTTTGATTGGATCAGATGCTCCGTCCATCACCACCCCCCTTTTGTACCGTTTTGGCCGCCATAAGTGTGGCAGGGTATGCTCAGACGTGAGTCCCTTGCTCACTTTGCCACTGGATTCAAGCAAGCCGGGCTGAAGATGGCTGTAATGCCAGAAACCGGTCCTCGAAGCTTGTTTACGGTCCAGGGAAGGCATGGCTTGGCAGTTCGGGCTGGACTGTTCCCATGAGGCACAGGGTCAGACTGATTTGCATATAGCCATGTCTGAACTGGGGAAGCAGAGTGGGCTAAAGAACGGTGATGGATCAAACCCAGATCTTTTGACTGGGTGTGAGTGTTTGATTGGTTTAGATGCCCCGTCCATCACCACCCCCCTTTTGTACCGCTTTGGCCGCCATAAGTGTGGCAGGGTATGTTCAGACGTGAGTCCCTTGCTCACTTTGCCACTGGATTCAAGCAAGCCGGGCGGAAGACGGCTGTAATGCCAGAAACCGGTCCTCTGAAGCTTGTTTCCGGTCCAGGGAAGGCATGGCTTGGCAGTTCGGGCTGGACTGTTCCCATGAGGCACAGGGTCAGACCGATTTGCATATAGCCATGTCTGAACTGGGGAAGCAGAGTGGGCTAAAGAACGGTGATGGATCAAACCCAGATCTTTTGACTGGGTGTGAGTGTTTGATTGGTTCAGATGCTCCGTCCATCACCACCCCCCTTTTGTACCGCTTTGGCCGCCATAAGTGTGGCAGGGTATGCTCAGACGTGAGTCCCTTGCTCACTTTGCCACTGGATTCAAGCAAGCCGGGCTGAAGACGGCTGTAATGACAGAAACCGGTCCTCGGAAGCTTGTTTCCGGTCCAGGGGAGGCATGGCCTGGCAGTTCGGGCTGGACTGGTCCCATGAGGCACAGGGTCAGACTGATTTGCATATAGCCATGTCTGAACTGGGCTGGCAGAGTGGGCTAAAGAACGGTGATGGATCCAACCCAGATCTTTTGACTGGGTGTGAGTGTTTGATTGGTTCAGATGCTCCGTCCATCACCACCCCCCTTTTGTACCGCTTTGGCCGCCATAAGTGTGGCAGGGTATGCTCAGACGTGAGTCCCTTGCTCACTTTGCCACTGGATTCAAGCAAGCCGGGCTGAAGACGGCTGTAATGCCAGAAACCGGTCCTCGGAAGCTTGTTTCCGGTCCAGGGAAGGCATGGCTTGGCAGTTCGGGCTGGACTGTTCCCATGAGGCACAGGGTTAGACTGATTTGCATATAGCCATGTCTGAACTGGGGTGGCAGAGTGGGCTAAAGAACGGTGATGGATCAAACCCAGATCTTTTGACTGGGAGTTAGTGTTTGATTGGTTCAGATGCTCCGTCCATCACCACCCCCCTTTTGTACCAATACAAAAAAGTGATGGCATGCACAGTCTGTCGTCAACAATATGGACAGAGCCTGGGATGTTGGCGGTTCAGACTCCCCGCACCCATCATCTTTGCCCTCGCTGCGCACCCACCTGTTGTAGAGTATGATATGATTGGAATTGACTATGTCTCGCCCTTGTCTGAGAATGTTCCCTCATTATAGAGATCCTCTGCTTGTGTAATTGTGACATCGGTCCACAGATGTAAGTCGACACGCCTCGGTATCCGACGTGATAACGGCAAGTCCCAGATGGGGATCGAGGGAGAATACAGTAGGACAGGACCTCTGGGGTGCAGTTATCTATTCCAGCAAGAGTGGGCTACCGTCCTTTGTCAGAATTCGAGTATAGGATGGATAGAGGAATCAGATAACCAAGTTTATATGGCCGTTCCCTGCAGGACCGTTAGAACAATCAAGGATTCAGGGCATGTCGGGGCACCCAGCCATGACATAGGCCACTGTAGTTGTGCCGTGGTGTAATATAGCTCAAAGTTGGTTGTCCCCAATCCACCCTCTGTGAGTGGGTGCTGCAGTGTGGAGAGAGCTACCAGACGGCGGCTCGAGCTCCAGATTAAGTCCAGCAGCAGTCAATGCAAATCGCGGAAGAGACTCCTAGGGAGCACAATCGGTAGTGCTGCAAAGTAATACAAAAAGTGAGGAGGATAAGCATTTTAGAGATTGCGACCCAGCCCAAGGGGGACAATCGAAGTGATCGCCAGAAGGGGAGTGAGAGGCGTATGGATCAAATAGCCCTGTCTAGACTACCCTCCCTGAGGTCTCGATCGGAGTGGTATGTATGTATGCCCAGGTATTTGAAGGTGTCATAGGACCACCGCAGGCGTTACTCAGGTCGTTCCCACCAGTCGCTGACCGGTTTGTGTGTCAGAGGGAGCACACAGGATTGGGACTAGTTTACCCGCAAACCAGAGAGTGAAACCGAAGTCCTACAGGATCTGCATAAGGTCTGGGATGGACGAATCTACATTGTGCAGGAATATCAGGGCATCGTCAGCATATAACAAAATGATGTGGTGCATTTCATATTCGTGTATGCCCCAGTCTACTGCCCGCTGGTGAAGCCAACAGGCTAGAGGTTGCACAGCGAGGGCAAAGATGAAGGGTAACAGGGGGTAACCTTGTCTTATACCCCTGTGAATGATGAACTTATCGGAGATCACTTGCCCTGTTTTAACACGTGCCTCCATATTGCCATACAAGCTGCACACCCAGCCTAAAAATCCTAGGCCGAACCCCATGTTGGTTGGTGTGGGCTTAGAATCAGTATTCCAAGCCTAGAGTGTTGAATGCTTTTTTGATGTCCAACGACACCGCCACCCGGTCGTGGGTTTCAGGTGGGGTATTATGCAAGAGGTGCAAGAGACGGCATATGATTAAAAATGTGCTGCGGCCCGGGATGAACCCCAATTGGTCCGGGTGGTCAAACGACTGTATGTGGGTAAGAAAACGATTAGCCAGGATCTTACCTAATATCTTGCAATCTAGATTATGGAGGGATAGGGGACGATATGAGCGGACATCTAGGGGATCCCTGCCCGGTTTGGGCAGGACCCCTATGAGAGCCTTGTGGAGTGTGTCTGGCAGGTGACCATGCTCCCTGGCCTCATTAAGATGTCAAGAAAGCGATTGGTGGTCTGGGCGGGGAATGTAGCATAGTACTCGATGGGTAGACCATCATAGGCCGGGGTCTTACCTCGGGCGATGTGGGACATAGCAGTGTGTACCTCCTCTAACCACAGAGGTCCATCCAACGCAGCTCTTTGTAGTGCATTCTGACGTAACAGGTGCAAAGCGTGAATGAAACCATGCAGGCCGTGTGTTTGCAAAGCGGCCAGGGGGAGTAGAGCCTGTTATAGTAATCTCGGAAGGCCCAGTTGATTTCCAGTTCTATGGACAGCAACATAGCATCCCCCAATCTTATTGCAGCTGTAGGGGCATGCTGCTGGTCCTCATATACCAGCCATACCAATAGTTTCTCTGCACGATCCACTTTGGCATTTTGCAAAGCCAAGCGCTGTTTACAATAATACCGTCTCAAAGTTTGTTCCGCTTTAGAGTGTTGCTTGCAAATTTGTATCGGCTGTTCAGCAGTAGCCGCCTGATGGGCCAGTCTCACCTCCAGGAGACGGAGGTCGCGTTCAATAAGTCATAAGGTTCTCATACAGTCTCTTGCATATCTCCCATGTGGTAGAGAAGCAGTGGCCTCGTATCAGCACCTTATGAGCATCCCATTAAACAGCACTGGTTGATGCAGTGCTGTTGTGAAGCGCAAAGTAGTGCTTCATGCATTGGGTGAGGTTATCCGGAAAGGTGGATCGGACAGAGCACCCACTTGTAGGTGCCATGTGGGTATGAGGGGACGGGAGCGCCCCCATCGAGCAGTCAGCATTAGAGGAGAGTCATCAGAGTGTGCACCAAATATTCCACTCTGGCCAATGAAATTCCGAAGTGGGGCGTACAAAGTAGGAGATCAGTTCTGGTGTGAACATCATGTATGGGAGAATAGAAAGAGTATTTACGGTGTCAGGTGTGTGAGGCACAAGGCATCATGTAGATGCATGTGGGTCACCCACCAACAAAGATGGGGAGCAGCACGTTCAGATGGTGTCGCTCAGATCAGGGGAGTGGAACGATCTAAAACTACGTCCGAGACACAATTAAAATACATGCCCCAAAAGGCGGGTGAGGACGGGTCGCAAAAAAGTGGCGGGGTCAGGGTGTCAAGGAACTCAAATTGGCGGGTGTTGGTAGCATATATCGTAGCAAGGACCACAGGGAACCGTCCAGCTGTCCCTCCAGCACCTCATATCTACCCTCTGCGTCCACTTTCTGAGTGGCCACAACATATGGTACTTCCGGTGCTATCCATATGAGAACCCTGCGGGCAAAGGAAGAGGTTGTGGTGCAGTGTACCTGTCCTCGCCACTGTGCTCAGAGTTTGTGTAATGCCATTGTGGTGAGGTGTGTTTCCAGAAGCATCGCTATATGGACATGTCGTCTCTTAAGGTAAGCATATATACGATGGCGTTTTAGTGGCATAGCCATGTACTGTACATTCCAAGTCATGATATGATATTGGGGAACATGTGTGTTTGTCTGCATGTTAGACATAAAGGGCATAACATGCGTCAAGGGGAAAGGGATACACACTACATTGTCCAGCCCCCCAACCCATCCAGGAATACCCATGCAGTGTAGGGTGAACTTAGGACAATTGCCTCTCAGGCCCGTCCAGTTAAGCATCCCTAAACCAGTCAATGAAGGTAACAGCAAGTGTAAAAAAGAAAACAATATAGCATTGAAACAGAGTCCACGTAGGAGTTTGTGAGAGGCATGGCTTCAGAGTAGGGGGTGTAGGCGGCCATAACAGCAATGTTTAATGGAGCGATGGTGTTGGCCCAATTAATCGAAACACCTCTCAGTCCCATGCCCATGTCATGCTATTTACAGGACATCAGCAAGCGATGTGGGAGCACCAGCCTGCACCTGATCTTCGCCCCATCCCCATGACTATACTCACAGATCCTCTGCTGACCTGGGAGTCACCTTCGGTCTGTGGTGAATCCCGCCTGATGAGGAGTGAGAGCCACCCAAGTCCGATGCTGCCTCTGAAGGGTGTCTGTCCTGTAGGGGGTCGAAGGGGTTTGCACTGTGAAGGATGGCCTCGACCACTGCTCGAGCTTTCTACTCCACTGCTTGGTCTTTAGAAGGCCTTGTTCTCGGGGGAGACGCCTGCATCGCCGTTATTTGTGTTTGAGCCAAATACCCATCGGGTCCCTCCGGGGACGTCAATTTCACTAAATGTTTCCCGTGGAGCCATGTCCAGCCGTCGTTTGAGGTTTGGAAGATGTGGGTCATGTCCCCCTTGATAATGCTTGATTTAGCAGGGAATAAAAGTGCATACTTGTAGTCCAGCTTGCGACAGCATTGTTTGACACCTAGGAATGAGCTGCAGCAATGTTGCATTTCCAGTGTGAAATCAGGGTAAGCTGAAATCTGAGCATTTTCATGAGAGCATGGGCCCTTGGTGCAAAAGCGTTACAGAAGCAGGTCTGGATCCCGGTAGATGAGGAGATGTGCTATGATGGGGCAGGGGGAGCACCCGCTAGGGGAGTACGGCCCAGGGTACAGTGCGCTCTCTCAATTAAAAAGAAATTCGCTGCTTTGTCATCTAGGATGTTTTTCACCAGCCATTCCTCTAGAAACAGCTCTAGGCAGGGACCCGCCAATGGTTCCGGGAAGCCCAGCAGGCGGATGCTGTTTCGCCTGGACCTGCCCTCAGCACCTTCCCCACTGTGTGTAAGAGGGTGATCTCTGCTTTCGCCTTTATTAGGCATTCCTGCAGTTCCTTGTTGGAGGGGTGAAGGACTGCCAGTGCAGATTCGCTCTTATCTACTCGGCTCACCAGTTTGCAATGGTCCGCGCACAGTAGGTTTACCTCAACTGAGATTGTGTCAATGCAAGCCTCCAAGGAAGCCTTGGTATCCAGGATGGCCTGGAGCACCTTTTCAAACTGCACTCAGTGAGCCTGGAGAGTCTGTTGTAGATGTTGAAGGATACTGAGGGTCTAGTCTCCTTGTGTCGGATCCATTGCAGTGGCATCACCCATCATTTGTTTGGTAGTTTTAGGTTTCATCATGGCCGTGGGGTGGTGCATCCACCTTGGTGGACCGCAGTCAATAATGCCCTTTGTGGTGGATCAGGCTGGGTCCCCAGATGTATAGGCAATGAGTGGTCCAGTCCAAGAGATGAAGAAGGGTTGCGGGATGCAGTGGAGAACTGAAGAAGGCCAGTCAGAGGTCAGCCTCACCGCCATGGGTGAAAGGCAGGTGTGAATGAGTGGTAAAGGCTGGCCTGCTCAGAGAGAGGCAAGCAGGCAGCAGTGGCCAGGAGGTCGGCCTCCGTGGCCGGGGAGAAGGGGCCCGAGCTGCAGCAAACAATCACACAGCAGGCAGTCAGGTGTAGCAGTCTCTTAGCCGGTACGTTCCTAGTGCACCAGCACACACCGTCAGTCCATGGTTTCCACCATCCTTGGATAGGCGACCTTTCAGTGCTCCACAATCCCACAGGCAATGCAGGCGTGATAATTCCAGGCCTGTACAAGGGGTTGCAGCCTTACAAGTCCCGGTCACCCTAGGCAGATAAGCAAAGCAGGCAGGTTGTGTATGCAGCCGTAAAACAGGTTCAGTGGGTGCTCACCCTGGAGTTGAGGGTGATGCAATTCCAAAGTTCTGCAGGTTGGGTCCAATGTGGCAATAGAAGGGTGGATACCACTTTATAGGCCTATGCACAAGTCACCAGTCAACAGTGACTACAGGGCCCATCCAACTCCGGCCAATGCCGTCCCCACCACTCAGCACCACCGCGTTTGGGTACTGTCAGTCCAGGACCGAGGGGCCCACCGTGTGGTTCATGCTGCGGTACCATGAGGCCGCTCACCGTCCAGGGCAGAAGGAGAAAGTCCATGGGTGTGCCCGCATCCAGAAGAAATGCAAGGGGATCAAAATCACTTCAGGGCTGCTTACCATAAGGCCCTGATCACCCGCCGCATGGTAGAGTACCCTGTTGTCCAATGAGGGCCAAGGATAGGGATCCTTCTGCTGCCGGAGATGGTCCACCAGGCCCCAGCACCCTCGTAGGAACCAAGGTATGATGAGTCTCCGGGGCACCCAACTTGCACCAGCAGCTCATCACATGTAGAGGCAGGGGCCGGAGATAAGGATATCCCTCTCATGCAGGGCCCCGCGGCAGGTGAGTCCAGCAACCTTGGCGCTCGTGTCAGTAACCAAGTCGTGGATACAATAACAGGCCGTGCTGCATAAGCACTCTCAGCACACGCCGGCCTTCGCTGAGTGCCAGTAGTAATCTGGTACTGCTCGCACCTGCAGCAGGCCCTGCCAAGCTCAGGTGTAAGGGCAGCTGCAGAGTCCACATAGCTGTTGTGGGCCACTGCCAGGGACGCCAGTCGATGCAGCGCCCGTGGCCCTCAGGTAGTCCTCACCCTAGTCCTACGCCTCTTGGGGGCAGGGTCCCTCGTTGTTCCTGGGATTCCAGGTCCAGTGGGGGCTGCAGATGTGAGCCCGTACACCTCCAGCACTCTAAACCTATTCTCCCCCAGGTTGGCAGCAGCCAGCTCCACAGCCCACAACAAGCCAGCAACGGGTGCCCTGTGGACAGACTCGAAAGGGCTGCAATTCAGGGTAGGACTCGCCCCGGTACTGCGTCCGCCATCGCGATGGAGTCATGGTCGACGAGTCAGGGCACAATTCAACTTGCCACTGGTGTTTGTCGGGATGGATGGGATAATGGCCAGATCCACTACGGCACTCCAAATTATGCATCTGGGTCCATCGCCATCCTGGCCATGCCCCCTTTCATAAAATGCATTAATACCAAAGCCACACTTGCAGTGTAGGGAGAGATATTTAGAAGAGAATTAATACCTTCTAAATATCTTCTAAATGAATCACTGACAATGGTCCTCAACTTACTTCATGTGAGATGCAAAAGTTGCTGAATGATTTGGATATTAAACATATATGTACATCACTTTATAACCCCCAGAGCAATGGCCAGGTTGAGCGGATGAATCATTTAGTAAAGGGCACAATGGAATTAGCTTATAGAGCTGGCGTGGATGTGCAAACGGCTGTCAAAGACATGTTGTTGGTGCACCGCACAAATGTTAATACTTGTACGGACAAGACACCACCTGAATTGATGCGTGGCAGACAGCCCGGAACTAAATTAGTTTCTTCTTGGTTGCGTGAGAGTGAAATGAAGTTGGTAGAAAGTTTAAAGCAGATATCAAGGGGCCAACAGTTGTTTCAGATTGGTGATTGGGTGAAGGTGAAACCTGGTGGTGTGAGTAGTGTTCTGTCCAAATTTAGAGGCCCCTGTGAAGTAAAGAAGGTGGGTGGAAATTTGGTTGAGTTGGAAAATGGTCAGACATGGAACCTTAGGAAAGTTGCTCTGTGTCAGAATGATGGGTAAGGTAAACTCAAACTGTCGAAGAATGTGGAAGTTTGCACAGGTTAGTTGCTAATGGATGATACTGACTTCAACAATTCATCGGTGTGTCACAGAGATGATGTTAGTTCAGGTCGCTGTATTACGGGCACAAGTGTGCGTGCTGCTCGCTTAAGCAGACCTCCTGCTTGGTGGGGAGAATATGTGTGGGGTTAGGGTTCTTTCTGTTCTATTTCTATGAAACAGGTCATTAGGGGTTTATGTGTTTGTTGTGTGTCAATGTAGTGTTTATGTTGTTGTTATGTCGTTTCATTTTGTTGTTTGAAAGAAAGAGGATGTGTTATTATGTGGGCTTCTCATTTACAGAGAGACATGGAATATAATGTTACACATGTCATGGGTGATGTACTTGGGTTCTGTGACGGTTAGGATTGTCATTACCAAGGTGTCTGACGTTGGAGACACAGGATGTTCTACTGCCAATAAACAAAAGAAGAAGAAGACCCAGAGTGTTGTGTTCTACTTGCAGCATCCTGGTCACCTGGACACTGCAGTTAAGTTTGTTGACCTGCCGAACTGGATACATGCCGCCCACATCAAGAGGGTGAGATGTGAAGAGGAAGAAACGGAGCCAATGTCCACTAACTTCTCGAGTCACCCCAGATTTGAAGTTCCCAAGGCATCTGATGAGGAAGATGATGAGTCTGGGGCCCACAGTCTCAATCAGCAAGGCAACATCTGGAGCAGGAGTCAGGTGAAGGAGTTGTCATTCCAGCAAGTACTGTGATACAAACCACGGGTTCGCGAATGCACGTCCACTGGGACAGTAAACATTCATGGAAAACTTAAACAAACCTGCCAAGATTGCAAGAATCAGAGGTTGGCATGGTACAAGGAAGTTCCACTTCTGAAAGTGAGTCAGCTTCATCAGAGCTAAAAATCTCAAGTACCTCTAAGGATCGAGGATATACTGACGAAGGTTGGCCGAAAGGTACTGTTAGACCTGTTATCCTTAGGGTAGTCTTGCCTCCAACTTTTTGCCTCCCATTTTTGGTGTATCTTTTTGTTGACGTTAGGACTCTGTGCACTTTACTACTGTTAACCAGTGCTAAAGTGCGTGTGCTTCTCCCCTAAACTTGGTAACATTGGTATGTACACAACTGACATATTTGGCTTACTTTTAAGTCCCTTGGAAAGTGGCATGCCATACACACACTGAACCTCCAATCCAAATGCTATTAGTGGGCCTGCAACTCTTTTTGTGCCACCCACACAAGTAGCCTTTTCAAACTTGTCTCAGGTCTGCCACTGCAGGGCCTGGGTGTGCAATGTCACTTACTAAGCCTCAAACTCTGCTTTTTGTACACATCAGCCATCCCTAAGATAGGTGACACGTGGCTCTAAGGGCATAGTGCTGGGTACCTAAAAGGCAGGACATGTACTTTTATGCATTACATGTTCTAGCAGTGACAAACAGCAACATTATTTTTTCACTGTTGTGAGGCCTACTCCTCTTGTAGGCAATTCCCTTATACTTAAGTAGTACTTCCTGATCAGAGAGGAGTAGCAGCCTTATCCTGTTTGGTATGGTTGGAATAGAAATGATAAATCCTCTTTAATGGTAACGTTTGATTTATTACGACTAATTTAGAAAGTGAACATTTCTCTGCTCTTAACTTTGCTATGTGCATGCAGGCTGCCTCAATCCACTTCTGACCTGGATGAGAGCTACCCTTTGTGCATATTCTCTAGACAGCCACAACACAGAAGGGGCTAGGTGTCACTGGAGATACATCTGCACTTGTCTGCAAACTGATAGCCTTCTTGGGCAGGGAGAGATGGAGGTGATGCACACTTACATCTGAATAGATTGTGGCCTGCCCTCACACAAATGACTGATTTACCCCCTACTGGAAGTCTGGAGCCAGGATTGGGCTGAAAGGGACCCGTATGCACTTCTGAAGATTCTATTGAAGTCACCTCCCACATCAAAGACACTTTTCAATATAAGTATCAGGACTCTATCCCTACAAAATCAGTACACTGATGGGTCTGGAGGAACCTGTGCTGGACTAAAGGCTGCTGTGTTGAAGCATTGCCATCTTGCTGTGCTGACAGTTTCCGGGACCTGCTGCCCTGCCTGTTTGAGCTGCACTGCTACCTGCTGACCTCTGACCAGCTGCCAGGACTACTATGCCCCAGAGTGACTCCAAGGGCTTGTTGGCTTGCCTCCTGGTCTTTACTGAGGTCTCAGTAACATAAAAGACCTTGTAAAAGGCTGCCACCTATTTTGCCGCACCCGCTCATCAAATATTGCTCTCTATACCGTGAGAGTACTCCTGCCGGTGCAGGATCATTTTGCCCAACATCTTTCAATGTTCCTCTGATGCACTGCCTGTGCCTGCATCGCGGCTGTCGTGGGAGCTGTGTCCCAACCCGACTCTGCTTTCCGTGGCAACACCTGCAGCAAACAAAGATACTTCACATCATTGCGGCCTGAGGACGCAGCGGTGCACACTTGACTGCTTACATCAGACCTGAGCAATCTAACAGTGCCCGCTGCACTCCTCGTAGGGGAGCCTCAACCGGGCCGTGCTAATAAGGATTTCCTGAGCTGAGTGGGCTTGGAGTGCTTACCGCGCTCCTCGCAGCAGAGTCGCACTTCGTCAAGTTACATTCAAAAGAGAGGTCCTCCCGAACATGCTGTACTCATTGCAGCAGCGTCCCAATCCCACAACCGCTTCACAAGGGACCAGGGCCCAAGCGGACCTAAAGAACTTGCTGCGCTCCTCGCAGTAGAATCTCTCTTTCCCTCACTTGTTGGTTCAGTACTTGGGCCAGGAGCGGCCTGACGCTTAAGGGATTCCTCCCTTTGGTTAACCAGATGGACTGGGTTGGAGTAGTCTCGGTCTCCCTGAACAGCCCTCTTTATGGCCGAGGGCTACAGACTCAGGCAGCTCATTTCCCAGCTCACTGAAACTACAGTAAGGCATCTAGGAGGCTTGCACCGCATTCTCAATCATTACTTCCATGTAAGATTTCAAACGCCAGATAGCATTTTTGTTGCTTTGGTCTAATTTTTTTCATAAAGAATCACTCATTTTTTAAATCCTGCGTGGAGTCCTTTTGTTGTTTTCCCTATGTTGCTGTGCATGTGTTGCAGAAATACTTTACACATTGCCTCTGATGATAAGCCTGCCTGCTCTGTGCCAAGCTAACATAGGGTGAGCACAGGTTATCTTTAGCATGCAACTTGCTTACCCTGACTAAAGTGGTGGATTTTGCTTGGCTGAGGATACCGACCCTAGCCAATCAGAAGCCCCACTTCTACCATTGGTGGCAGCGGTGGGATAGGACGTGTGTTTTTGCAATACCATATAGTATGTCAGTGTGTGCTACAACTCTATACGAAGACCAATAGTAATCTATTCTTCCTAATTGGCATTTTTTTGTCTGTCCTTTTGCAAACTGGCATTTTTCATTTTTTAATTCTCCCTCATTGGCATCTTTGATTTTTCTAAAAGACTTCTTGCCCTGCACTCATTACTTCTACAAAGTATGTGGTCCTACCTGGCAAAATGGAATTCGAGCTGGGCAACCTGGAATCCTACACAGTGAACCAGTTCAAGGGGTTTTGCCAGGAGAGAGGGGTGTTTCCTAAGGGAAGTGCCAATTGAAGGTCATCTTCCAAAAAAACAATGCTCTTCTTTGGCACGCCTGAGGTGGCTTGGACCTAGCTAGAGGAGCAACCCTTCTTTCGGCAGGAGGTGCCCCCTCGCCCGCCTGCGGGACAACCCAGAGCGGGCCTGGATTGGGGACAGCTGCCACGCCTGTCCCAGCGGACGCCGTCACTCAAATACTGATTTGCCTGAATCTCCGGCTCCCTGCCGCTCCAGGGCTTTAGAACTAGACCTCACACACAAGAGGAATGTCTCCTTCTCCGCTGGGGACCTGGCCTCTTGATGCTACTTTGTACCTTTGTGTCTACTGGACCAGATAGCTTTGTCATGCTGCGGGTTGCTTCCCGAGGATCACATGGACTCCGCCCAAGTTCTTTCTTTTCTTTTCTCTGCTTGTTTTATTGTGAGTTGTGCTCCTGGGTCTGCTTTAGGGAGTGGTGAAAAAAAACATTGTTGGGGTTTGGTCACCACACTGGTGATGGCTCCTGGTTTATTCCACAACAGGTACTTCATGTTCTTGAGGTATGGGGTGGGAGTGGTTTGGGTTTATTACTATCATTATTGCTTAGTTGGCTTGCTTTTTTGCCAAATATACCAGACTACATTAGGCTGCCATCGGTCAACACCGGGCCGGGATTGCCTTTCTTGTGCTACCCCCACGATCACACTAACACATCTCAATACTGAGCAATCTAGTAAGGTGACACAGGGTGTGGTCCGTCTCCTGAAATTGAACATCAATGGCATCCTAGACCTTGTTAAGCAAGGGGCTGTGTGGAAGCAGACCAAAAGATACTCTGACGACGTGCTCTTTCTACAAGAAACCCACTTTGTGGGCAACAAGATTCCCATTCCTTGCTCGCTTGGGATACATGTACTTATATCACGCTGATTTACCCAAAGGGACATGAGGGACGGCCATTTTGTTGCAGACACTTTCCCTTTGTGGTTGACAGGTTTGGGCATACTACACGGCGATTTCTGGCCTTCGCCACGGGCACCCCAATGCACTGACCAGCGTTTACGCCCCTTCACCACTTCAGCATGATTTCCTGAAAACCCCGGGGTTATTGGTGGTGCAGTTCCCCAAGGGGCGCTGTGTCCGGGAGGGCGACTTCAATGAAGTAGTAGACTGGGAACTGGATAGGGCATCCAAGACTGGGTAGGGGGACCGTGGACCTTCTCACCCGGGCATGGTTTCATGAGGCTATGGGTTTGGTGGATGCGAGACGTGCCTTGCACCCATGGGACGGGGGCTATACTTTTTATTCTGGATCCCACAAAGTTCTGTCCAGAATTGACTACATCCTTCGACCCGCCTGTGACTCTCACTGGGTCAAAGACGAGCACATACATGCTAGCGGCTATCCAACCACTCTCCTTTGGAAATAAGGTTGCACCTCAGCACGTGGCCCACACAGCTGGGATAGCGTGGTGGCTACAGTATATACTTAACGCTATACAGAAGTACCAGTAGATGAACTAGGACACAGTCGACTCTGCGGTGCTACTCTGGAAGGCACTGAAGGCCAACATTAGGGGGTATATCATTGGTCACATCAGCGGCTGGTGCAGGAAACACACCCAGGAAAGCCAGACTGTATTCGGACCCTGAAGTGGTCTATGCCATAACCGGCTAATCCTCAGTGTTGCTAGATTTCCTCCATCAACAAGAGGTACTCCGACAGTTACTCAGCGATGATACCCGGAATGCTTGGATTGTAACTCACAGCCATATAGATCAATGTGCAATGACCTTGTCCCCCACCCACCTAACCCCTTCTCATCCATCTTGTAAGCAATGGGTGCCCAGCCCAACACATTGGTACAAAGCCAGTGGAGAGTCTTAAAACCAGTCAGACTCTCCACTGGCTTTGTACCAATGTGTTGGGCTGCGCACCCGTTGCTTACCTGATGGATGAGGAGGGGTAAGGCAGGTGGGGGATGAGGCCATTGCGCATTGCTTAGCCACCTATTATGAGGCACTATATGCCACTTCGACCGTTGGTGGATACCGAGGCCCTTCGGGGCTTGCTTAATGACTTACCCATGCGCCCTCGATCCAACCTTGAACAGGATTCTTTGGACAGGGACATTACATGTGAAGAGCTGAACAAGGCTCGTTTTCAGCTTCAGTATGGCATAACCCAAAGCCCCAATGACTTCCTGGTGGAGTTCTTCAAGTGATTCAGGGGTCTCCTTATGGACTCTTTATAAGACTTTCCGACGGGCACAGGAATCAGGATCTCTTTCCTTAGACCTTTGTTTGGTGGAGATTCCTGTCATACCCATGAAGGGTACTCCCTTCGTATAACTGGTCATCTTATCACCCTATCTCTCTTTTGAATGTGGAGGTCAAAATATGCACCAAGGTTTCGGCCAACAGATTGCGTACTATGATTTCCACCTTAGTCCATACAGACCAATCTGGCTCTATACCTGGAAGAGCCACACGACATTCTGTGCCTGCATAATGCACTGGCTCTGGTTGGCAGACAGTACCTGTCTCTATACTTGGACGCTCGGCCATATATAAGATCGTCGTTCTGCCCCATCTACAGTACCAGCTGCAAAATTACCCTGCTCCAACCCTAATGCTCCCTATTTAAAAAACGATTCTCATTGTTGTGGTGCCATCGCACACCGCGGATAGCCCTCACTAAATGTTACAAAGATGGTGATATTGTGACCCCGACAAACTTTCCACCTCATTGTAATAAATGAGTGGTGTTGCAGCTCTACACCTGAACCTGCATATCATACTGAAAGATGGGCGATTCAGCAGATATCCCTCCTACACTTGCTATATGAGGGGACCCGCAGATTACCTTCCACCATCAATCTTAGTAATCCTTCAGGTATGGAATGACACACATAGGGCCCTCGGGTGGGTAGGCTAGTTGATTAAAGTAACCCCACTGTGGCACGGAACCCCAGTGCCAAAGGCCGCTGCCCGAGGGGCTTCAAAGCACGGGACACCGTAGGCATTTCAACACTGGGAGACATTATCTTGAGAACTGTACTGAAATCCTTCTCAGAGCTGCAGGCAGAATATGCCCTGCACTGTTGACAGGTCTTCCGGTACCTGCAAATCCTGCACTTCCTTACCCAGTACGGCAAGGGGCTTACCGCCCTGCTGGACCACAGCCCCTTAGAAGCTAAATTACTCAAGGGGGCCGGACTAGTTTATCCCAATTATACCACTCCCTGGTGGTCAATACTCTTGATACCTTTCCAAGCCTTGGGAGGCTGTGGGAGGGGCACCAGGGACCCCTCACAGATGAGAACTGGAAGGAGGCCTGTGCATCTCCCTGAAAAATGTCAATTCCCTCACAATTGTCTCACAGTTTTGCCTCATACAGTGGAACTATTTACACAAAATGTATTGCTCACATGAGTGGCTGTGGAGAAGGGGGGTGGTGGATGCACCAGCGTGCCTGCTCTGCTTGACTCAACCCGGGGGCCTCCACATAATTTGATTGTGTGACCAGGTGACCCCGTTCTGGAAGGAGGTGTTGTCGTGTCTGGACCAAGTGTTGGGGTGGACTTTGTCCTGGGATTCCAAACCGGTTATTCTCCATATCACAGAGGAGATAAACTCGGACAGAGTCCGCACTGTGCTGCTGTGTCCGGCTTGGTGTTGGCGAAGAAGGACACTGGCAGGTCCTGAACGGGATTGCAACTCTCCAACCTTGGAGCGGTGGAGAGCAGGGAAGGACCTCATGAGTTTGGAAATACCCATCTACAAAGCAAGGGGCTACCCTCTCAAATGCAATAAAACATGGGAAGCGTGATATCAGTATTGCGGTATCACTCTCCAGAGAGCTGATAACCCCCACACCTCCATGGATGAGAAAATTCAGACATATACCATCTAGGTATGAGATGGGGCCACAAGGATGCGGGAGACACAAGAAGGCAGACATATTGGGGGGATTGGCTGAACGGTGGGAGAGAGAAGGAATATTTTCAGTGCTGATAGGCTTATGTCAATGGCCCTGTGGATTGTATAATTGCTGTGCTGCAAGTTCAGCAATGCATTTGTCTGGTGTTGAACCTGTTTAAAACCAAAAACCAGATGTTATTACAAACAAAAAATTCTCTAGCATTCCAGAACTAATTTTTCAGACTATGTTTGTATCACCATAAATATAAAGCCTTTATCTTGCTTTCCTAGTAGAGGTTTGCCTCTACTTTAAACGGGTAGAAATATTATGGGTTTATTTGAATCAAGAAAGGTCCTAATAATATATTCTTTTTATTTCTGGAATTTTACTAATCTAGACATGGTGTTCTCTGTCTCTTAGCTGGTTTTAACTGTGTTATGCTGTTTCTTGTAAAACCTATCAACTCCTGCAGAGTCAAAGCCTTTATTTTGGTCAGGATACAAAACTGACCAAAATGTATATTCCTTATGGAATATATAGTTTATCTCTGTAAGTAGCTGGGTTCATGTACTCTGGAAGTTTGATTAGGTTTATTAAGCAAGTACTCTATCCAGGAGCATAGCTTCAGTGAGTTGGGGTGGAGGGTTGTTTAGCGTGTGACACCTCCCAAATAAATCCAGTCCTAGCTTGGTAATTGAGTCAGGGGAGGCCCCTAGTCAGGCTGCTATGTCTGTGTCGTTTTTATACTAAGACGTTATATTTTGTTCATTTTTTGGATCAGGACTTCAATTTATAAAGGGTAGGATTTACTAAAAAAGTTGTAAATCTGCACCCACTGAGGTGAATGGATGCAAATGTACTTCTTTTAAGAATTCAGAAACATTGGCAGACGTAAGCATAGAAAGCTGTTCCAGTCTCAAGCTTCTCGGCATTGCCGGCAAAAACACCCGAAAGGTGATGGGTCGAGTGCTTGCAAATAGTCTAACAGCGGGCAATCCTTCAGGGTAGCATTCCAAATGATCATCTTTTGCCCACTGTGCCACTCTAGCCAGAGGGCCTGATTTAGGGTTTGGCAAATGGAGTAAAGGATGACATGGTAGCGGAGGACTTTAAGTCTGCCCCACTGCCATTACTCTACATGCCAAACTTAGAGATATCCACCTGCCCCAGGGACATCTCTATACAGTGGCAGATTCTGCCATTAAAGCGGTTCCTGTCGATGTTGGAAATGTTTGACAGACAGCTCAGTCAAACACGACAACAATTCGTCAAACTTTTACAATGTTTCTTATTTTTCTTAAATAAACTCCCAAAGTGGGAGTTTGTTTTTGAAAATAAAAAAAACCCCAAAGACTTCAACACCATGGATCTTTTCTCCCATGGCGTGAATGTCATGTTTTTTTCTACTGGCCTTCACTACCACGATACACCTGAGAGTAAAAAAGCCGTCGGAATGGTTGAATGGTTTACTTACGATGCCACCTCCTCTGGGGCTGTCGAAGCATCTTCTTACTCCACTGATATAAAAACTTGAGATCGCTTGACTCAAAATCGAGTGGGTGGACCTTGAGTTTGGCAGACAGGTACTCCGACACCATTGCAAACAAGAGGAGATGATGGACGGAGTGCTGATACTTTTTAAAGACTCACCCCCAGTCACAGATCTGGGTTGAATCCATCATCATTCTTTAGCTCACTTTGCCACCCCAGTTCACAAACAGCTATATGCAAATCATCTTGACCCAGTGCCTCATGGGAACAATCCAGCCTGAACTGCCAAGCCATGCCTTCTCTGGACCGGAAACAAGCATCCTTGAACCCATTTCGGGGTAACACTCCTCATCAGCCAGGCTAGCTTGAATTTGATGGCAAAGTGAGCAAGTGACCCATGTCTGGGCATACCCTGCCAACTTAGGGCAAACAAAGCCCACACAAGGAGATGATGGACAGAGTCTGAACCTTTTCAAACACTCACCCCCCATCACAGATATGGGTTAAATTCATCATCATTCTTTAGCTCACTATGTGTGGCGATTACAGCCAGCAAACAATGGTGCAAGGTAGTGCGAGGCAAGAACTGTTGCCGCACTACATTTCCCAGAACGCCCTGGGTCATAGCGGTCCGGAACTCGCAACCAGACGTGGAGATATAAGCCCCTCCCAGGCTGTGCTGGGTGCTTGTCAATCCTTCCTCGAACTTTGGTAAAGCATGACTTGTTTGTGGACGCCGCCGCTGGGTTGCGCGGACGCTTTCTTTCCCGCTAGGAGGACGCCGCCGCTGGGTTGCGCGGACGCTTTCTTTCCCGCTAGGAGGACGCCCCCGCTGGGTTGCGCGGACGCTTTCTTTCCCGCTAGGAGGTAGGATCTCGAACCATTGCACGGCCGTGCTGGTTAAACTGTCTATCGCCTAGATATCACGTTGTATTTCGCCTTATGTACTATGCACTCTTGTTAGAGCTTCCTGCTCTCCCGTTATTTTGACACCCCAGTCTCACCACTTCAGTAGTAACTGTACCAACCACGCAGTCTACGACGATTACCCGACTTGCCTTGCCTTCCGTTCGTTTTGGGCTGTGATTGAACAGCCGCAGAACGCAAGATACACTTTCTACTAATGACACAGCTGAGCCTGTACAGGACATTCCCGAGTGGGCAATTCAGTAAGTGTCCTTGTGTTTCCCTAATTTGAGATAGAGTAGGTGAGCCTATAATCCCCCATAATCAGCTTTCTTTTTGTCATTACAGCGACGTTGTGCTTTGAAGACCTCTCTACGTTTGACCAGACAAAGAGGGGGTTTCTTCTCAACAACTTCTCTCATATTTTGTCCTCTTCCCTTTTCCCCGAAGTGCACCCTGTCCCTAGTGTGTGTCTCACATTGGGAGAGTTGGCGCTTGCGGGAACTGGGAGGCCTCTCATCGAGCTGTGGTCCCCGCTGGCTAGATACCTAAGGTTAGTGGCATGTGTGTTATCCTTCTGGGCTATTGAACATCTGCTAACTTGACACTATGCCACCCCAGTTCTGACACAGCTATATGCAAATTAGTCTTGACCCTGTGCCTCATGGGAACTGTCAGGCCTGAACTGCCAAGCCATGTCTTCCCTGGACCGTAAACAAGCATCCTGGGACCAGTTTCGGGGTAACACCCCTCATCAGCCAGGCTAGCTTGAATCCAGTGGCAAAGTGAGCAAGGGACCCACGTCTGGCATACCCTGCCAACTTAGGGCGAACAAAGCAAACACAAGGAGATGATGGGCAGACTGCTGAAACTTTTCAAACACTCATCCCCAGTCACAGATCTGGGTTGAATTACCCATCATTCTTTAGCTCACTTTGGCACCCCAGTTCACACACAGCTATGTGCAAATCAGTCTTGACCCTGTGCCTCTTGAGAACAGTTCAGCCTTGAACTGCCAAGCCATGCCTTCCCTGGACCGTAATGAAGCTTCCTAGGACCGGTTTCGGGTTAACACTCCTCATCAGCCAGGCTAGCTTGAATCCGGTGGCAAAGTGAGCAAGGGACCCACATCTGAGCATACCCTGCCAACTTGGGGCCAACAAAGAAAACACAAGGAGGTGATGGACGAAGTCTAAAACTTTCCAAACACTCACCCCCAGTCACAGATCTGGGTTAAATCCATCATCATTCTTTAGCTCACTTCGCCACCCCCGTTCTGACACAGGTTTATGCAAATCAGTCTTGACCCTGTGCTTCTTGGGAAGAGTCCAGCCTGAACTGCCAAGCCATGTCTTCCCTGGACCGAAAACAAGCATCCTGTGACCGGTGTCGGGGTAACACCCCATATCAGTCAGGCTAGCTTGAAGCCAGTGGAAAAGTGAGCAAGAGACCCATGTCTGTGCATACCCTACGAACTTAGGGTGAACAAAGCAAACACAAGGAGATGATGGATGGAATGCTGAAACTTTTCAAACACTCACCCCCAGTCATACCACTTTGCCACTGGATTCAAGCAAGCCTGGCTGATGAGGGGTGTTACCCCGGAATTGGTCCCAGGATGCTTGTTTCTGGTTCAGGGAAGACCTGGTTTTGCATTTCGGACTGGACTGTTCCCATGAGGCATAGGGTCAAGACTGATTTGCATATAGATGGGTCTGAACTGAGGTGGCGAAGTGAGCTAAAGAAGGATGATGGATTCAACCCAGATCTGTGACTGGGGGTGAGTATCTGAAAAGTTTCAGCGCTTCATCCATCATCTCTTCGTGTTTACTCCACCACCATTGCAATATAGTGCCTGTCCACCAAACTATAAATTAGCCCCATAAGCCCACCTAATGCAAATAAGTAGTGACCCTGCTCCTTAAGGAAACAGTCCCTTCATAAACCTTAATCTTCTCAACCATTCACCTTACGGCAAATGCTTTATTAGTTCGGAAGTTTGAGATTCACCCTCCCCTGTCACCCCCTCCCCCCAAATCTCACAGACTAAGCTATGTTTCTGACTGTATTTCCAACCTCTAACAGACGAGTTACAACCTTACAATGACTAGCAGGAAATGATCAAGAAACGATCAATGCTTACTTGTATCGGAGAAGAAACCACTGGATGAGCCACAGTGCTAAAAGCAGGAAACTGCAGACCTCTGAGAGCTTGAAAGCCCATGTTGAATTTCCAAAACTTCTAGAAAACAGATCCGGGAGTGGTGAAACTACCTCTTGGGCAGGAACCCAGTTGTTAACCAAAACAATAACAAAACAAGAAAGTAGCATGGACGACACAGCATACAGAAGCATTGTAAGAGTCTTGTGCCACTCTGACGGGTACTTCACACCGACATCTATCACTTCCACTAAAGGTGACCGAGGATGTTTTTGAAGACTGGCATCTGAACTGGAAGGAACAACTGGTAATATTGAAGGGCCCATAGGATGCATCTGAGGACGAAGGCAGGAACATTTGCTTTTCTTCATGTTATAGAGACTTGTGCATATGGAAGTTCGTCCAGGTCAGTACTGTAAAAGGAAAAAATATGTTGAACATATGTCATAGGAGAAAAAAAACGTCTACACAGCAACTAACAAAGTACACTGCTCATGTCTCTTCTAAAATATGTATTCTTATTTGCTTTTATTTTGTAATCCAATTTGAACTGGCAATATTTTCAGTGTGAAATCACATCAGCTTACTCTTAGTTGGTACAACTCATTGTTCGAGATATGTTCTGTCTAGCTCTGTGATACTTAACGGCCATTGGCATGAATCTTGTGCCAGAGTGGGGAATTCTGGCAAAAATACATATATGTTTTTCATTAGTTACTAGTCCTTATTGCCAGGCATCCAAGCAAGCAATGGGAGATGGTCTTCTGGGATTCACTGGCAACATCTACTTAAATGACCGTTGAGTATCTTTTTCCCGGAACTATTACATACAGTTGATGTCATTGCAAGTGTAAGATTCCCATCAACTGCAGCTCGTTAAGAAAGCACCAACTATTCTAGATGAAAGTTTATTCTTTGTACGTTTCTTAGGTTGGGGAAAACATCACACAAGGAGCAGACCTTTGTTTGATTAGTTCCCCTGATCCCGTTGATAATACTGCACAACCTCACTCTGGCCAAATGTACCAAGGATACAATATTTCCTGGCCGGTGCAAACCACTCACATAGGGCCTGTGCATAGTCTTACATGCTTAAAGAAGCAGAAACAGCCAGGTTAGATGCCCTTTGTCTTCTATGTCTATTCGTAGTACACAAGTCTGAACATAAAGTAAGAATGTGAATGGCAACTGGACTTCCGTTGCATATTTCAAAAACTTTAGTTATTGCTGTCTTGGCGTTGTCATTCTGACCGTCAATAGAGTCTACAACTAAGGAGAGGGGAGACCCTACTCCCTTGGAACCAGGGTATTAGATTTATATGGAGAAACAGCGGTTCTAGTGGCTAATAGATGCACAATTATGATAATAAGTTAAGCACAATGGCAATAGATTTTGTAAAGGCCTTGTGAACATTAGAGGACAGAACGGACAATCTACACAGTTTGATTCTTTGGATGGTTTAATATAGCTGGGTCTGAACTGAGGTGGCGAAGTGAGCTAAAGAACGATGATGAATTCAACCCAGATCTGTGACTGGGGGTGAGTATCTGAAAAGTTTCAGCGCTTCATCCATCATCTCTTCGTGTTTACTCCATCACCATTGCATGTGGGACTATTTACAATGTGCAATGTTTGTTTTTCATAGAAACATAAAACGACCATTCAATATATTCATAAGTAGACAGCCTCAGTGTATGGTTACACTGGCTGTAATTAGGTCTCCTCACAGAATAGACCTAATTACAGCCCGTGTAACCATACACTGAGGCTGTCTACTTATGAATATATTGAATGGTCGTTTTCTGTTTCTATGAAAAACAAACATTGCACATTGTAAATAGTCACAAATGTTCTCTTGTTTTCATGTTTCACTTGGGGGCACAATGCACAGAGTGTAGCGCTTTTTTGAATGAAAGAAAGTGTTTTATACTATTGAACTGTATATATTAAACCATCCAAAGAATCAAACTGTGTAGATTGTCCCTTCTGCCCTCTAATGTTCATAAGGCCTTTACAAAATCTATTGCCATTGTGCTTAACTTATTATCATAATTGTGCATCTATTAGCCACTAGAACCGCTGTCAATAGAGTCTAGGCACAAACGCAAAGATGCAGATACAGGAACAGTGTCTTGCTGCTGCATGATCTGCACACTCAGGCACACAGCAATGCAATTTCACCCACCACATCAACTGGACATTCTCCCACTGACAGCAGCCAGCTTTTCAAGACATGGTTAATAACTCCCTATCCATGCCTGCAACACGGTTTATGTAGGAGTCATGCATAGTCACTGAAGGCAGGGGACCTGCTGTAGGGCTACCTCTTGTTCCCCAGCATGGCTAAAATCAAATACAAATAACTACCAACTGCTAATACCCATAGACAACTCCTGCCAGAGCCAATACCACAACTACTTAGGAAATGGAGCAGTCAAGCAAAGTTAATCACTTTGCATGACCATTTGAGATGGGGTACAGAGAATAATGCGTTACCTGGTAACGGGCAGGCTGCATGTGCAGGGGTAGCACCAACCTTTTAACTGCATAGTAGAAAAAGTTCTTTCACAATTCTAACCCCGAAATCCTGCAAAAAGGAGCATCTATACGGCATATCGGTACTGCAGGTGGCCTTCCGATGTCAATTGGGAGTCAGACTACGCTATTATTGCTTGACGCCCTACCCCAATCCCACAAAACCCGAGAGACCAAAGAAGCAGCATCTGTGGTGCTAAGCACCGGAGAACCACTTGGCCTGTACTTTTATCACTACCTCAGAGCTCCACTTCCCGGAAGATAGTGAGGAAATCAAGTTCAGACAATAAGATCAAGGCAGTTCCGCTCTCCAGTTTCTATCCTCCTCTCCTGTGCACCAATGTAACTGCGCTCGCTGTCCATGACATGTGGCACAAAGAGAGCAGTTCTCTGCTCCAGAGCAGGGGTGTAATGCCTAGCATGTTGAGGCAAGAAGGAGGAAGTTCAGGCACCTACTTCTACTCCAATTATCCTTGACCGCTTCTTCCTCTGCCACTAGTGTTTCTGTAAAACTGAGAATTCTAACTGTTTGCAGCAGTGACATACATCTAGGGCTGTTGGTTCCCCCATGTGCCCCCCTCCGTTTCCCTCCTAGTTGAGTTTGATCTGGGACTAGGTCTTAGTCCGGCTATGACATTACCATGGCTGCATAGAATATAGAGTTTTGCAAGGACAGATTTTTCAGTATTTTTACCTCAGCCATTGCCATGACTCGTGTGTATACTGTTATGGCTTAACTGCAAAATGTACTTTTAATAAACTGGTGCCCTGGGTGCATGCACAACACCCGCTCCAAAAACAGCTAACTGACCCTAAGATAGTATAATTCAAAGCTCCAAGTTCCCCTTAGTGAAAGGCAAGTACCAAGAGTGTCAGGTCAAGGTCTAGCTAAGGAACAAAGTTGTCACCCCACGCTGATGGGTTGTGGTGAGATCACAGCTACGGGTGCAGTCCCTATCCAAGAATGCTGCATTGAACTGGTTGCTTGCAAGTCAACTTCAACTGCTTCAAGATAACCTGATGGAAATTGGTGAACAGACCTAGTAGAGGGGGAACAAGAGTTGACTTGGTGCTAAGTGCTAAATGACCGTCCCTGGTCTCTGTCTCATTCACAGCGATACTTGTGTTGTGATTTATCATCTGGCTGGTTCTTCATAGGACGCACCAGGATTTTTTGAACTAAGAGATCATACTGTTTCTTTCAGTGTTTCTTTCCTCTCAGCACCTGCAACAAGCTGAATCTCACTGGCATCCTGAATTTCCCTAGAGGGTGACCATATTGTGCGAGATACTCATCCACGTGCAAGCCTTGGGTAGGAGCTTCTTGCTGTGCACTAGATCTTAGGTATATAAAAAGCTGAGAGCTCTGCAGCAGGTACCTAACCCACTGGGCTATTAACAGATTCCATACCTTGCTTATGCCCCATGCCACTTTCTTCGCTTAAACTAGCAGCTACCCACATACTGGTGCTGCTTTGGGATGACATGGTGTTAGGGGGAGGACAGCAGTCAGCTGAAAATGCCCTTACTCCCCTTCCACCTATTCACACAGTTATGATTGTAGTATGGGTGTTTGTATGGCTATTTAGACGGTGCTGTTAAAATGGTTCATCCAAACCACCTTACCTGATTTAACTCTGTTTGGTTTGGCAATATTTTCAGATGGCATATTGCTAAATGTATCAACACTCAAATAGCACGTGAAAGCCAAACTTGGCTAATGTTGTGGTATGTTTACTATTTAATCATGTGTCTTTGTCAATAGCAGAGTAAAAAACAGTGGGACTGTATTACTTACAAGCGTTGCCAAAGTAGATAGACCTGAGTTGGACTTTCAATCAGAAGCCAGATCTATTGCCTTCGGCAATGCTTTAAAAAAAATTGAAATGCATAGGATTTGCCAATGCTTGTTTGTATCGGCAACACATGTGGGACGTTGAAAACTTAATTCTAAATCAACAAAAACTTGACCAGTGGTATCTCCACCACTCGTCTTGTAAACACTATTTGGTGGCCATGGATTGTCCAATGAGAACGTTGGCTTCACAGGCATGTTACTACTTATTTAAATCTGTCTAACTATGAGCTACCAGAGCCATTCAGTGTTTAATTTGAGCAGGTGTTCACCAGTGCTCATTCTCCTTACTCATTTTGAAGTATTATAATTAATTGCGATACTTAAATTCTTCTTAATTGCATTGAATATGCAGTGCTCATTTTGCTTGAAAGAGTCGCTGCTGTAGCACAGCCAACTGTAAGAGACATGGAGACATGTTTATTAGCAAAACAGAAGTGATACCAGAAGAATTAGATTCCCCTTGCAGGCCCTGCGCTACGTCACTCAGAGAAAAACACTGACTCATCCAGCATTGATTGATTTTAGCCAAGAAAGGCTGCGCCAGTGCTGTACTCATACTACCGAATCATTTAGCCTTGTGGGACCGGCTAGCGTGCCTGTCACTGTCAAGATTTAGATATATGCAGATAATATACTACTGTTTGTTAAGAACCCAGCTGTCAATGTACTCCCTATCATCATCGTTAAATGTGGCTGGCCCTCTCTCGGGTATGAAAATAAACTGTGATAAATCAGAGTTTCCACCCAGCCTGGTGACTAAAAACATAGGGACAACACATCCATTGCATTGCAATGATGTGACGAGAGGGTGCAGTGTCTAGGGATATCTGTCAACAGAAAAGAAAGAAAGAAAACTGAGGGCAAATAACAGTCAACCAGTAGAGAAACTTGGGCTTCTGTCTCTGGAGGGCAAATTGCTCTCATTAAAATGGCGGTATTCGTATAGCTCTTCATCAATATACCGAGACCACTACATAAACCCTTCTTTGCTGGGTTGAACTTGATATTATCTAATTGGTATGGGCCTGAAAGCAGCCTCAGTAAAGATGCGTGATCCCACCTTTACAGTTGAAAAAAAGGGCAGGAGTCCTGGACCTACAGGGGTATTACTATGCGCCCATGTCACCCCGTGCTGTACACTGGCTGGCCCCAGCCTCATGCTTCACATTTGATCACAGAAAAAGGCCAAGTTGCGTCTGGTACTTTACAAAGAGTCCTGTTTTCTCGGCTCCCCAACACCCTGATCCAAAAGGTTCAATGCAAGAATGGGTATCGGGTCAGCAGGAGGATAAAACTCACCCAAATGTATTACTCAATTTGAATTTTATTTAAGTGAAATACAGGAGTGCAGTCAAACATCGAGATAGTACACATATAACATGGGTAATAAGACACACTACAGGTAAATATGAAAAAAAACTAAAATAATAGCCTTTAGGAAAAACTGAGAACAATTTAAATGGCATCTGAGCAATAGGGTGGTGGAGGTGGTATCCTCGTACAGATACTTAGGTATGATGTTCTCAAAAAAGGTGGACTGAGCCCTTCACAAATATTAAATGGAAACGTGGGCTGTTTCAACGATAAGAGGCCTAGTACGTTTTACAAACAGTTTTGGAGGCCCATCTAGGAGCCCCCTTTTAACTGCCTCTAATGCGATGGTACCCTCTAAATACCTATATAGGGCTGAGTTACTGACCCAAAGTACGGAGACTAGCTGGGAGAAGTGTGAGGGCAAATGCTTGAAGAAATTACTAGGCCTCCCAAAAAGTGCGATCGGCCCTGCGATAAGACTGGAAGGGGATTTGCAGGTCTGGAATTACTTGCGTACAAATCAACACTGCGATTCTGGGGCAAACTTTGGTCTTCGGAGGTTCAGAAGGTATCAGCCGTCTGTGGTAACAAAACTGTAAGAAGTGAGCTCAAATTGGCAGCGCAAGTTAGAAATAGATTATGGAAAATCGCTGCAGGCCTAAAACTTTAGAAATGTAAGTTGACTGAGGCCTCTCACCTTTCGATAGGTGAACTAAAAGAGGCCTGCAGAAGAGCGGCCAGGTTATGTGATGTGGGGATGTAAGGAGGAAGCCCTCAGTCAACTATATGATGGAATCTTGAGAAAATCAGAGGGTGTTCCCATACATATCTACACTCCCAGATGATCAGCAATCATTTCGGGTTGCTTTGAATCTTCGGAACCATCAGCCTGAAAAGTTGGATGCACTTTTGGATGCTGAGAATAAAAGCATGTGTGGTTTAAGGTTTCAAAATGTTAATGTTCATTTTTTGCTAGATTGTCTTTACTTTTATAGTATGCACTGTCTGATTTTAATACCACTTTTTATAAAATATAATATAAAATTATGGAACGAAGCACTTGCACTTTTGGTGAATATAGAGGGGCAGATTTACAAGCCCCTTCGCCACTTTTGCGTAATTTTTCACATGTTAAAAATGATGCAAAAGTTGCACTAGGGGCTTGTAAATCTGCCCCAGAATTTTTAGGTGTCGCCTACGCAGCGCACATGCGTTGCATAGGCAAAAAGACCTTTTCCGATCGCTTTGGCTTTTCAGCCAAAAACGTGCATGCGTTCTATTGCCATCAATGGCAACGCGTGCACTTGAGGCAATCTACTTGCGGGAGCGCGCGCCGCCATATGGCAGCAATTATCGCTCCCACAAGTGCAGACCCCCCTCCTTCCCCCTGCTGCCGCGCCTCCTCCTGCTGCCACGCAAGCTTGTTGTTTTTTGGGGGGGCGGGGCAGGACTGGCCAGAGCTTTGCTTGTCACTACTGGTGTTTACGAGGTACATCTTGATAGCGAGTGATCCAGACTTCTTTGCCCAACCTTTTATTCCGATGGATAGCTTTTTTTCTTAAATTGAGAAATATATATTAACCATTCAACAAGATATACTAAATATTGCTATAATTTATCCATGCCAGAGACTTGTGCGTGCACAAAGATCCCGGCTGCGCCACTGACACTGGTTGCGCTCTTGGTGCACACTGGTCAGGCACTTGTTTCACAGTTACATTTCTCGATTCTGGAACCTATTTTCTTCGAAGTATTTCTAAAAAGGAAGAGTGAAAGCTGACTCAAGAAGAGGCCTAAATCATAAGAACCCTGGCTCTGTGCCAGCAGCACTTATCACTTCTGGTGTCGTGTTTCCTGGATGCTCGCACCTGTGCATGTCCTATTCCAGTCAGGGGTAGTAAGCGCTATATAAATGCAATTACAATACAATAGATATGGACTTCAGAATAGTGAACCTGTACTTAACTATATATGCCCTCTTTGGCAATATAGTGGCGGTCGATATCTGGGAGATGATATTTTTCAAGTCAATGTAACATGATAATGTAGCAGAGCACCGTGTGTGTGTGTGAGAGAGAGAGATGGAGAGAGCAAGAGAGAGAGAGAGAGAGAGAGAGAGAGAGAGCTTCTGTGTAGTGGGCACCTGTGTCCTTGTATATATGATAGAATGTGTTCAGTTGTCGCTCTATGTTGCTGGTCTGGTGGACTGTGAGTCTGTGACTGTGCTGCCTGTTCATTTGTTGTTCTGTGCACTGTGGTGGCTTTTCATCTGTTGGTCTCTGTACACAGGTGCCTGTCGGTGTGGTGATTTGTGTGTTTGTGGATGTGTTGGCTTGTGTGTGTGTGCATGGGCGACTGTAGGTGTGTTATTCTGCATATCTGCATTTATATGTTGGCTTGGTCAATATGAGCTTGAATGTGGGCTGCACATGCACTACGCAAACCCCACTCATTGGCTTTGCCAGAGCTTGCTTGTTAGGTCGAGCCTCTGCAGCTCATGCGCTGCTCTGCGAGGCATGGTGTATTAGAGTATGGCCTTGAAGCTCTACGCACTCTCCGCCCATATTTGTCATTGGCTTGCGTCATTGCCCTTCGTAAATGCTACGCAAACAAATGATGGAAGGAATGCTGAATAAATCATACATTCACCCCTAGTCAAGAGATCTGGGTTAAATCCAGCGTTCTTTTGCTCACCATGCCACGCCAGTTTGGACCCAGCCATATGCAAATCAGTCTTGACCCTGTGGCGCATGGGAACAGTCCAGACCGAACTGCCAAGCCAGGTCCTCCCTGGGCCAGAAACAAGCATCCTGGGAGCAGTTTCTGGGTATTACCCTCCATCAGACAGGCTAGCTTGAATCCAGTGGCACAGTGAGCAAGGGCCCCACGTTTGGGTATACCAGGTGCACTTAGGGTGAAAAGTGCTACGCAAACAATGCTGGCTTCTGATTAGGTAATAGTTTGTTAGTCCCTCCTTAGTACCGCCTTGTCTTAATTTGTAACTTCCCATGAGGACTGGCCCTTTTACTTCGGTTGTTACACAGTACTCTTTTTTAGTCTGTAACCACTATTTTCTTTAATGAGTTTCTTCTACTGCAGGCACGACATGCTTTCTTGCAACATTCAGCACAGCATCCACGCTTTCTCTTTCCGAGCAGCCAGGACAATGGCAGGTGCTTCTTTGAAATGCAATAGGTCTCACATTTACAAGAGTTTGAGCTATTGGATTGTAAATGAAAATGCCTTTTATTTATATGTTAATTCGCAAAACAGATAAATAAAAGGAATTATCATTTACAATGCCAATAGCTTAAACTCTAGCAAATGAGAGACCTATTGCATTGCAAATGCTTGTATTCTTTGGCCACCAGATGTTACGGGTAACTAGTTTTTCAGTATGTCATTGACCAAGATGCCTTGCTGTTGGTGCTTCATGACACCAAACAAGAATTTGCTGTTTGAGCTCTTTAGATGATAGATGGAGTTTCTTAAATAAGTTGACGTTTGTTAGGTTTATTTTCTAAGCTGGTTGTCTTTCTCTATTGATCTGGGGGCTTCCTTCAGTTGACTTTCTTTATCTTTCGTAGAGAGGTTGTTGCAAGTTTGGGAAGAATAAAGGGGACTGGCTGAATTTCTTCATCTTTTTAAGTCTAGATAAGGTGTCTTTACATGTGTTCAGTCTGCTCAGAAATTAATGGAAAAATTAAATCCAGAGAAAAAACAACATCCATATAGTGTGACGATCGTTTTTAAACCACTTGGACTTAATGCAACCTTCTGAATAGATCCTTCACAATGGTGTTTACATGTTGGACAGAATCTTTAATGGCTAACAGCTCTCTATACTAGATGGTTCTACCATTGTCTGATAATGTAGGTTTCCTTGGATAATAATTCACAGAATGTAATGCCTTGGTGTTTAGATCGTGTTTAGACAAGGTTGCTCAATTGCAATAGCCAAAGCATCTGTTTCGTGATGAAATTTGATTCTCGTTTAGATGATGTTATATTGGAGCTGTAGTAGACACATTCTTCAGGGTTTGAAACACTCTTGTTCTTGTTTCTAACGGAAAAGAGTCCCTATGTGTTGATTGAGTGACAGGCGCTATGATGGCAAAATGGAACACATTGCTTGCAGAAATTGGAAACACCAGTGAATCGTTGGACCTCTTTGGTGTGGCCCATTGAAGGACTCCTATAACTTTTTAGGTCTCACTAGCGAACGCAGCGCATGCGCTGCATCGCCTTGCGAAACTCTATTGTTGCCACTTTCTGTGCCGAAGGGAGACAGGAGATGGCACGCGCGGACAGGAGACGTGCACGCGTACGGACAGGAGATGTGCACTCTGTACACGTGCACATCTCCTGTCCCCGGAGGCTGGCAGCGCGCGCAGCGCGCGCTTTCAGTTTTCCTCCCCCCGTTGGCTCGACCGACCCAGCTTGTTTATTTTACTATGTGGAAAATATTTTTCGCCATGGAGCGTTCCCTTTGCATTTTCAAACTGGAAAACCACCTTCTGCTGCCCTTTAAATGTAGTTGTACTTTATGTCCTGTTCCCATGCTGCTGTGCTTTTATTTTTCATTTAGATTGATTCTTTAAAACATTTTTTACTGTCTGTTATTATAACCCACCTAAGTCATGGCAGGTGAAAATGAGGCCTCCTGCTGGTGTCATGCATGCTTTATACCTCGTAATAGTATTCAGAAGGAGAGATGACGGCACTTATGTTTTTATGGGCTACGCCACCGACCGTCAGACAGCTGACCCCTCACTGTGAGAGTTATGGTTTGAATGGCTTTTGTGTGACTTATCAATTGTGAAGTTAGCCAGAATTTTCACATTTCAGTGTTCTTTCAGTTAAATTTGGAACCATAACTGTAGTGTTTTAAGTTTATTTCTGAAGTTTTATGAAACGTGTTAAGGGGTTATAAACATAACCCCGCATAACATGACTCTGATCTTGATTTCTTTCAGATCATTTCTGTTTTTCTTATCACATGCCACAAGCAACAGTTGAGCACTTTACCTGCTGCTTAAAGCCACAAACCTACTTAGTCAGACAACCTTTGGTGTGCACAGCCTTCGGCAATGCGAAGGGCCTGGCCTTGCATCAAGCTCGCCTGAGCAGCCAACCCCTGCTGCACATAGCTTCGGCTGTGCATCATTGGGGTTGGTTTGCAACCCCCTTATTTAGGCTTGTAGACCCACCCAGAGTCCTGTGCCCTTGTTGGACCTTTCACAATTGATTTGGGAAGCTGAAAGGGGGTCCAACATGGATTCAAAAGACCTTGCTAGCCGTCCATGGATGGAGGCACTAGCAAAAAGAGCGTTGCAACTGTACAAAATAAGTTACATGCAGAATAAAAAGGATGCTTGCTCTTGTGAAGGATAGCACCAAATGTATTGTACGAGTGCTGCCTGAAGAAGGAGCATAGTGCACCAGTGATGAAAGCAGGGCTGCAGAATCCTATAAAGTGCCCTTTTGGTCCCACATTTGAATGGCATTACATTTATAAATTCAGGCCATCTGAACACTCTCTTCATTGACGCACATTTGTTTGTATAAAAATGCTCTAGATTCTGTCTTGGTCACAAGAACATTAATGAGTCATGTCCAGATTCACAATGCCCAAGGAGTAACAGACAGAATCATGCTTCACTGGAATTATTGATACATTTGAATCAAATTCCAAATTTTCTGTGGGATTTACAAACAATTCAAGGAGGACTCATGGCAATCTTTGCATTTTGTAGATTCAAGGAACTACTCCTCTGCATAACATTCAGTCATCAAAAATTTCTACATGGAGAAATGTGACACAAAGGTGTGGATGTGTTTTTCCAATGGGGAGTTCCTTTACCTTTCTCATCGTAGAAACCCACCTACTGGTACCCTTCACAAGAGGCAATCATGGATTACAGTGCAAATGATATGCAGTCCTCACAGGATATCCATTCAGATTAGTGCGGAGGGATGCCAACAGTACTGCATGACCGCTTTATGAGTCTGCTAAAATTACAGCAAATCCAAAATATGGAACAAAAAGGGACTGGAACTGTGAGTCCCCAGGAGTTTAGGAACAAGCATTTGCAATGCAATAGGTCTCGCATTTGCCAGAGTTTAAGCTATTGACATTGTAAATGACAATGCCTTTTATTTGTCTGTTTTAAAAACCAACACAAATAAAAGACTTTCTGGCAGATGCATCAAAGTTATGTTTTGTGAGTCCTTAATAGCGAATTTTAAGGAATCGCTATTAAAGACTCGCAAAACGGGATGCTTGTAGGAATCGCAATGTTATTAGCGATTCCTACAGATTCCTTATTTGCGATTCGGTAATAGCTAATCGCTAATAAGGAATGGCTTTCCCATTCATTCCTATGGGCCTAAGGCCCATAGGAATGAATGGGAAAGCCATTCCTTATTAGCGATTAGCTATTACCGAATCGCTAATGTTCCGCTATTTCAAGGGTGCCAGGGTGTCCAAAGGACACCCTGTTGCATCCCTGAAATGGACCTGTGCACAAATGTTACACACACACATGCCCTAAGGGCATGTGTGTGCGCAACATGTAACTTTGAAAAATGCACTAAAGTGCATTTTTCAAAGTTTTAGCAAATTACCACGAAGTTCAACTTCATGGTAATTTGCTCCCCCTATTAGCGAATTTGCTATTTTTTTGGGTTTCATGCATTGCATTTAAGGAATCTCATTTTGGGATTCCTTAAATGCAAGAGCAATTTAAGGAATCGCTATTTAGAAATTCCTTAAATTGCGATTTCTGCATTTGGGATGATGCATCCCAAATGCAAAAATACCGGGAGCAAACGGCCAGATTCTGAGAATCTGCCCGTTTGCTCCCTGTATTTTCTTTGATGCATCTGCCTAATTGTCATTTGTAATGCCAATATCTCAAACTCTCGCAAATGCGAGACCTATTGCACTGCAAATGCTTGTTAGGTGTAGCATGCGCCTTAGCAAAATTTTTAAACCTAGTTTGGGCTAACATTGCGATGATTGAAGTTTTAAGATAATTTAGGTGGCCGATACATTTCAGGGCTCAGTGCAAGAATGGGTATATACCGATACAAGAGCACTTTAGTCCAGTTTTTAATTGTGGGCTTTGTGGGGATCAACATAGGTTGTGTCGAAAATGAATTGATTGGGTAGCGTGAGGGTTTGTGGATTATTTTTAATGAAGTATTTTTGTGCATTATTGTATCCTTGTTTTAAAGTCAAGTGTCTAAACATTAATACATTTTGACTTGACTTGACTAAAAGAGTATATATTCTAGGCAAAGGGAAGATAAGAATTCAGTACAATTCTCAATATCAAGTGTAGCGCGAGTCATGCAATTAGTTCACTTTGTACCAGCTCATCCTATCGCCTACATAGGGGAGGCATCACCTCTGCCCTTTCGATGAGTCCTAGGGAAGACAGTAATGTCTGGCCTTTGTGGTGGTTAATCAAAGTCTGCGACTGCAGGCTGAAATAAGTGGGGTCTGTGTTGATCGAATCAGTTCACATCCCTACTGGTCAGATTATAGAGGGATGTGGTTGGGAAGCAAGTGTCTGAGTAGGAAGGCTTTGCGTTGTCTTTTAAACAATGGAAGGGTTGACAGTGTTTGAATGTCTGGCGGGTTGAGTTACACATTTTAGGAGCACATCTAGAAAAGGTCTGTTTCAGAGTTCTTTTTTCCTTGACGGTTTGGAACTTAAGTGGTAGTGAGTTAATATTTCTCATCCATTGTGATTATCTGCAGGCTTCAGTGTGAATGAGTTTGTGCACTAAGCATGCACATTTCGAACATAGCTCTCCCTTCAATAGACAGCCAATTTAAGGTTTCCAAGATTGGTGTACTGTGGTCAAATCGATTTGCTCCTGTGGCCAGACACGAGGCAGCATGTAGTGAAGCTTTCATCAGGACAGCTGAGTTTTAGGAATCTTGGCTAGTGTGTAAAATCCCTACTCTAGTCTTGATATCACCATAGCCTATATCACCATCTTCTGGTCTTGGACAAGTAGGAAGGGTTTGATACCACAGATGATTTTAAATCGGTAATTTACTTATCTTGTGGTCACACTGATATGGCTAAGACAATGTAGTATTCCTTCTGGGGTGAAGCATAGGGATTGCATTGTCAGAAATTGTGACGGGGCAGTCTAGGAAGCCAGTCAAAGATATCCAATCCATGACTGTCATGGGATATGTGTTTAGAAGGGGAAGGACTCTGAATTTCTGGGGGTTGAATTTGAGGTGGAGGGTAGTCATCCAGGATTGTATTTTGTCAAGTGTAGTGGTGAATCTGAAAATGGAATTACTAGACAATCCCTTACTACCGCCGAAAGAAGACGCAGCGGTAATGTAGTTATTGTTCTGTAAAGAATTAACAAACGTAGGCCACGTTTTCAAGAATGACTTCTTCAGGACATTAGGCAAACGTTATGGTCCTAATAACTTGACCATTCTAGATATACTTGCATTTCTCAAACGCTGCCAGACTGCTCTTGCCTCCTTTGCTACCCTTCCAAATGAACTGCTTTGTTTTCCAGTATTAAAAAAGATGGTATGCTCCCAAGTCATCAAATGTTGGGTCGCTTAGCTGTTATTGCTTTATCCTGCATTTGCGCACAAATAGTGCACACAGTAAGAGGGTGACAGATCTTGACCGGATAGTCAGTCATGCATTCTAAAACTTCGTCATTGAAAGTATTTTTAATATCACATATTTCTGATTGAAGGCCTACCTATTGATGGTATTGCTGGGCTGTGTGGCAAAGATCCCCTTCTGTTCGAGGAAATTAACAGCACTGTTGTTGATCTTGACTAAACACAGAGGGCCTCATTGATGAAGCCCCTTGCGCCGCCGGAATGCCACTTTTTATGACATTCCATGGCGCATGAGCCTGCTCCATATTTACGAGGAAGTACTAAGCCACTTTTTTGGGCTTAACGCTGCCTCGTAAATATCGTTCCCTTTATTGCAGTTTTCTGCATTATAGGGGCGTGCAATGGGTGTTACTGGGGGCATTCCCTTAAAAATCCATGACTTTTTGACACTGCTCCAAATTTACTAGAAATCGTAACTCATAGGCAGCGCCAAAAACATATGCCTCCACAGGAGAGGCGTAAGGGAGATACCACAAGGAGAAATATCTTTATTTCATCTAATTTTTTCCCCTTTTCTATGTGTGCTGCATTCTGAAGCACACATAGAAAGAGGAAAAAGCCTCTTGTGATTGTTTTTGTGCAGAAAGGTTTCCCTTCTGCACAAAAATAATCATCCCTGCAACGCAGGCACTATTGCACCATGGTGCAAAGGGGCCTGCGTTGGGGCACGGCTGCCCATTATGCACTGGCACAGGGGAAAAGAACAGGAATGCGCTGTATCTGATAAATACTATGCATTTCTGCCCTTTTCTTTTGCCGTAGGGCAGCGCAGCAGGAAAGGCCTCCTGTACAGTCCTACAGCAAATCCTCATAAATGAGGCCCAGAGTTACCATGCACTTAGTAAGAGGCCCGCAAGCAAAATCAATGACTATCAACAGGATGCAGCCTACAACCCATTTTCAACAGCATGGGATAGATGGAGTCCGTGCCATCATACCTCAGGTGTGCTGAGATACATTCATGGGTGAAATTGGAGAGCATGAACATGGCAGTTGCTAGTTAAACTCCTGTTCATGCACACTTTGGTCAAAGAATGACGGTATATAATCCATGGGTGGACTATTTGAAGGAAGATATGATCTGAATTCGCCAGGATAAAGCACTACTTGGGTATGGTGATGTCAATGTTTTGCTAGATGCACAGCTCTAACTTATCTGAATGACAAAATGTAAGCATGATCATTTATTTCATGTAATCCTTTCTCTACGCTTGTAATATTAATCATAAATTCATTTATGAAAAAAGATTTAGATTTGGAATCCAAACAATACAAATAGGAGTCTGCAAGGTGATCAAGGGTAGACAAGCAATCTACCAAAGAAATAGAGTACATACTCTTTTACTTGTAGTTAGTTTGGTAGTATACCATCTGGACTTCAAAAAACCAGAATGCAATGGTAAAAAAGCAATGGACAAGCAGCTCATAAACGACGTTGAACAGCTTGTAATATATCTATTGCTGCATACTTCGGGAATTGTTCTTATTTGAAACAAATGGTAACATGCAATGTATGTGTTGGTATTTTTATAGTGCTTCATAAATCTAGTGGGGGGACGGTGGAGCGGTGTACAGAGAAGAAAGACTGATATGAGCTTGTCAGAGAATGGGACAGAACAGCACCAGTTTTCAGTGTCCATGCAAGCAGAAGGCAACGGCTGGAATCTCCTCATTGCCCTGACACTTATATCTCAGAGTTTTGTGAATTTCCCCAAAAGTAAACAATTATAATAAGATGTAACCCCAAATAGTTTAACTAAGTGAAAGTTTGGAGTTGTTGCAGAGAGTCAACATCTTAAATTTGCCTTAAATTTGTTTTCAGTACAGGCCCTGAGGAAAATTACACTGAAATTCAATAATAATTAACGGTGTAGCCAACAGCCAAGGGAGATGGCTGCACGGTAGCTCGGCTCCGCTGCGCCACTCCCGATATATCCTGAAAAATAGTATGTGCCCGAGTGGAACTGGCTGCAACGGCGCTCATCTAGTCCTGCTCATCTGCCCAATGTCCTGACTGAATCTTGACTGGATTGGAGGCACCGGAGTGGCCATAAGGGACCACGATTCAGTGATCAGGCCGAGGGGCGTGAGGTGCGTAGCTTTTCGGCGGTGCACCCCTAATTTACCTTGCGGCTGCAGTGGGTGATCTCGGCCTGGGCCTGCGATGAGGGGGCCCATACCTTGGCTGTACCACTGGTGAGAAGGCGCCTCCGAAATGCCCCCCGTAACGTATGCCCTGCTGTGAATGCATCCCACGGCCCAGCGGCGGCCCACCCGCAGAGTTGGAGCGGGCTCGGCAGACCAGGAGGTGCCGGAACGGGCGGCATGGACCCGACTACACTGCTCCGGCTTGCAGTGCACGCCTGACTTGCTCTCTCAATCATTTGTATCCGGGGGTCCACAAGCTCTAAGAACAGTGCCCCGCTTTACCGCCGTAATCGATCTGGGGCCAGCACCGTGCAGCGCTGTGCATCGCAGTCGCGGTGCACCTGAAGGAGCGCTAACATAATAACAGTGCCTCCATTTGTGAGTAGCGCCTGGGGGCGGATAAGGCTGATTGTTGGTGCACAAGAAGCACATGAGAGCGGCATTGAAGGGCGCCGGATTGGACTAGAGCCTGCAACAAAACGAGGGCCTTTCAGTGGAAGCACAAACCCAGGGGCCCTGTCTATTCACATCTCAGGCGGTGGGTTGTGACTCTCGATTGGACTTCTCCGAGGGCTGACACATCTGCCGTGAGGGCAGCAACCTCGTACACTGACTTTCCAGGGGGTGAGTTTTAACAAAGTGGTGTGTATTCTACAGTGGCTGTTGCCTTTTTCCAAGGTCTTGGCTCTCTCATCACCCCTCCTCCAGCGGTGTGAGACACCTCCACAGTGGGAGAGGTTTTGGGCCTGGTCCTTGCTGGCCGAAGCAGACAGGCAGATGTGGGTTGATCTCACAGCAGGCAGCGGTGAGTAGCTGGTACGGCCCAGGCTTCTGTCCACCCTAACATGCCCTCGGATTACATTAGGGCGAGTGGCCGCACTAAACGGGGCACGGTGCAAACAAATCTCGATAAATTTGCATGGCAGAAGGACCAAGATGAGCCACAAACTAACCCCAAAAATAAAGGGGGTCAAGTGGACGCCACCCCGCAAGATATCTTGACCGCCATCACGACCGTGCGCAGCTCACTGAAGGCTTGCATCGATTCAGTCTTCACCTAGATATCTCTGATACGTGCTGACGTGAGGAAAATGTCTGAACGCATTAGTACAGTAAAGGCCACCACGAAGGAACTGGCGTCTGACTCGAACCTCCTCAAAAGACAGGTGACTTAACTCCAAACTACCCAGGAGGCATTGGCGCTCCAGCTCGACGACTATGAAGGCCGCATGAGATGAAACAATGTTCGTATTTCTGGGGGCTGCCGAAACAAGCTGAGGGGCAGGCGGCTGATCTCTTTGTGGAGGAATTCATACTTCAGTAGCTTCAAACGCGAGGTCTGTCCAAATGCTTTTCATTAGAATGTGCACACCGAGTACCCGGGAGCCAGCCTAAACCCGGTGCCGCTCCCAGACCTCTCCTGGCAAGGGTGTTTAACTTTCGAGACGGTGATGTCATACTTCAGACGGTGAGAGTGGCCCCGCCACTGGTGATTAATAACAGCAAAGTCACTTTCTTTCCAGACTTCACTTTGTGGGTTCAGAAACAACGTTGCAGCTTCCTGGATGTGAAACGTGCACTGCGGGACGAGAAATCAAATACGTCATGCTGTTCCCCGCTAAGCTGCGAGTTGAGTCTGACGGAAAAGCATGGTTTTTCACTAGACCCGAGGATGTATGGGACTGGCTCGAAGGCTGGCGAACTATTGGTAAATGCCAGCCCTGGGCGTAGTGGGCGTAGTGGGGCTACGCGGAGTGGGCGAGAAGCTACGCCCACTCCCGCACTCCACGTAGCCCCACTACGCACCTCCCTCCCGCTCTCCTCTACATACATTATTTAAGCAAAATACCCTTAATAAAACAATTTTAAAGCACTTACCGTGTCTGGGGCTCGTCCGGGGCTCCCTCTTGGAATCGCGTCGTCATGGATACCAAATTGCATGCCCGTGCGGCCGCGCATGCGCATTTCTCCCGAGAAATGCGCATGCGCGGGCGGCCGCGCATGCGCATTGGTATCTCTAAAGGGACGCTATTCCAAGAGGGAGCCCCGGACGAGCCCCGGACACGGTAAGTGCTTTAAAATTGTTTTATTAAGGGTAGTTTGCTTAAATAATGTATGTAGGGGAGGGCGGGAGGGAGGCGGGTGGCGGCCGACTCGGCTACGCACACGGAGTGGGCGTAGTGTTGCCGGCTACGCTGTCTACGCAAAATGCGTAGGAGGCAACACTACGCCTACTCCGTGGGCGTAGCCGATTCGGACGCCCAGGCTTAGTAAATGCCCATTTAAACCAATTGGAGAACATGGTAACAACGAGAGGTTGAGCCAACCACTAGGTGAAGCCCCTGAAACGCAACGATCCAACGAGTAGTGACTGATGGTTTAGTAAGGCAATGGCCTACTCCTGATTACCCTGACTTGCGGCACGTGAACTATAGAGGCGCTGTTAGTCCTAGCGTCATTTGACTTCCATTTGGCCATCACTGAGATGTAATTTCCTCATGTCCGGCTCTACACTGGTGTTTGCATCCAGGGGCACTGAAACAGTTATTTGTTGTTTGACTTCTTTGATAAATCTTGCTTATTCTGATTGCTCTGTACCATATGGGGTTGAAGGCAGGGGTTGCAAGGATTACCATGTATTATTGATCCAGGGAGTGGGGATGCATCACGTTCCCAACACTCTTTAGGGTGGGTGACATGCATTCTGCAAGTTTGGGGTAGCGGGTGGTTTTGTGCCCATCGTTCAGGGAGGCAGGGAGGGGGGTGGGTTTTGAGAGTTGGGGGGTAGGGTGGGTATGCTTCGCCTATTTGAGCTTATGTCTAGAAATGATGATTACGCTGGCTTTTCTTTTCATTGTTGATTCTTGTTATTTTTGGCAGCAATGGTTCTCTTTATTGTTTTCTATGTTCAAGGGCACGTTTGTAATGTTTCACCAATGGGGATGCGGCAAGCCCGCAGGGCCATGATTACCAGGACACCCACATTCCCATGTATGCAGATCTACATGTTGCCAGGTTATGAATCCCTGCGCATTATACACTCTCGCTCCGAGTGCATTGATGTATACTTTGCTTATTGGCCATACATCGTACCACTATCAACCTGCCCATGAAAACGCCCTTAACACATAAGTACCTTACATGGAACGGTAATGGCTTGGGGGATAAGCTCAAACGGGGACTTGTGCTCCAATATTTGAAGAGGCAGGTGCCGGATATTGTCCTTGTCCAAGAGACACATTTAATTGTTAATACCTGTGTTGTGTTAAACAGATGGGGTTATCGCCAAGCAGTTCACTCTGGATTCACATAGAGCTCCCGTGGGGTGGAGACCTTGGCAAGCTCTTACCTGATTTACCCCTAGGGCTGTTAGTGCTGGGGGGGGACTTTAATCCAGCTTTAGATGGGACCAGGGATCGCCTAACGCCCCGAGGGGCCCCCTTGGGGGATCTCAGCTAGCGGAATTTTGTCCTCTATGGGCCTCCTTGACATATGGAGATGGCTTAACCCAACTACAGTGAAATTTACATTTTATTCAGGGGACCACAATAGTCAATCATGCATAGACCATGTGCTCACTCATGCCCATGATATACCAGTATTTATGGAATCCAGATGCCTTGCACGAGGGATCTCTGACCACTCCCCCGTCCTCACGACCCTTGCTCTTGATTTACCCAGCCGGCGCACCACCCTCACTATCAAACCTTGGGCTCTTAAGGTCCCCCACATTAAAGAGGCATTGCTCAAGGAAGTTGATTTCTATTTTCAAGAAAATGTAGGGTCCGTTACCTCAGCCAGCACCTTATGGGGTGCATTCGGTGCTGTCATGAAGGGTAGAGCCTTGTCGTTGATGGTCGGTCATAAGCGGGAATTTACTAGATGCTTCACAGAAGTTGAGGACAAAATTCTGGTTCGGGAAAAAGACATGGTACTCACCCCTGACCCTGAAAGTCAACACTCTCTTAAGATTGTCCGTCTTGACCACCAGCAGCTTCTGATGGAGGCAGCCAGGGTGCTGTATGCCTCCTCTCTGCATAGGATATATGAGCATGGGGAACAGATGGGTAAACTCCTGGCCTGGTTGGAGAAAATAGAACAATTGTCTAGATGGGTACACTCGGTGAGAGGGGCCAATAACACAGTAATCATGATCCCCAACGGATTGCTGACACGTTTGCCTCTCAGTTCTCTCGTCAGTGAATACGCCCTTTGCGATGGTCCAGCCATCTGCAGCTGCGGACCTTCTTTCGACCATTAAGGTTGCACGTCTGTCCGACTATGACCGGGATTCCCTGGAGGGCACGTTCACTGAGGCTGACATTCATGGCTGCCAAGCTCTCTCACCACTTGTTACAAATATATACTGAGAGCCTTGAGAGGGGGGTACTACCAGCTGAGATTAGGACAGCATCCATCGTGGTCATACACAAACAAGGTAAGCCATCTGATGATTATTGGTCGTATCAACCGATTTCACTCCTCGGGGTTGAGGCAAAAATATTGGCGAAATTGTTGACCAACAGGCTTATCCCCTGTATCGCTGAACTTATACACCCCGATCAAACCGGGTTCATAACGGGGAGAAATACTGCCCTCAACCTATGACGGTCAAATGGGGTTTTAGGCAGGCGTAACACCATTCGAGAAGATGCTGCATTACTGTCGTTGGATGCATCAATGGCGTTCAACACCATAGAGAGGGATTATCTATTTGCTGTGCTGGATAAGATGGGATTTGGTCCAAACTTTATTAAGTGGATCCGATTTTCCATGCCCGTGCATGTGGCGGTCAATAAACATGTCTCTAGACAATTCGTGTTGGGTAGGGGTACCCCTCTGTCCCCCTTACTATTCGCTTTAGTACTAGAGCCACTGGCAGTCGGGATCAAAGGGGAACCATAGATTAGGGGTTTGAAGTGGACGGAGGACCATGAGGATCGTATCTCCTTTTATGCAGATGATATCCTCCTGTACATAGCCTCGCCTTCTCACTTTCTCCGACATGTTCTCCATATCTTCCAATCTTCCGTGCCCACTCTGGATACACTATCAACTGTACTAAGTCCCAACTTTTCGTATTGTGGGGTGCACCGCCGTACAATCCTAGAGGGTATGACATACCGGTAGCAAGTGAGAGCTTCAAGTATCTCGGCATCTACATAACGCCAGATCCGTCCTTGTTCTATGACCTGAACCTACTCGCACCCCCTCACACGTCTTCGCTCTGATGTTAAATATTGGCAGTCCCTCCCCCTTACTCTCTTGGGACGTGCTGCACTCTTTAAGATGTTGGCACTACCACGCTTCCTCTATATGTTGCAGAGTACCTTCAATGTTATCCCTGACACCTATTTTGCCAGCATTGATAGTGTAGTGAGGGAGCTGTTGTGGGATGGTCGGTCTCCGTGCATTGCTATGAAAAGTTGATGAAGGGGTGGTACGATGGGGGTATCGCATTACCTGATATTAGACTTTATTATCAGGCGTCCCAATTGGTGGCTATCAACAGGTGGGTGCATGGGGAGTATGATGATCCGAACTTTTGGACGGATCTGTGGCTTCTGGGCAGGGGGGCTACAGTAGGGCACTCTACACGCACCCTTGCAAACTCAATCTCACGGGACCTACGGCCCGCACAGTGGAGATCTGGCACGGGGTGAATAGGAAAGGGGGCTGGCACAACACACTAACAAAAGCCACACCACTCTGGGAACCGGACCTGCTAGGACAGCTCAGCAAATGTTAGGTATTTGACAAGTGGGAGATGATCGGTATCTCGACGGTGGGCGGCATGTGGGTGGGGGGACACCTAGCAACATTTGCGGACCTACAATCCAACTACAAATCAGTCACGCGATTAGAGCATCCTTGCCTAAAGATGTCCCACTGCCGGAGGCCTCTCCTCTGGAGGATAGATTGATTCTTGACCCTATGCCCAAAAAGGCCATATACCTCACATATTTAAAAATTATTAAATAATTGCTCGGACCCTTTACTGTGCCTATGACGGGGTTGGGAGGCAGACTTGGGGAAATTAGAGGATGAGGACTGGCGTGATGCCCTGGCTTCCCCCAGAGAAGTGGCTATCCCAATGAGATTGCGCCTGATCCAGCTAAAAATCCTTCATCGGATATACTTAGACGCGGGGACCCGGTCAAAATGGGTAAATGGGATAACCCCCTTTGTCTCGGGCAATGTCAATGGCGGGAACCTTTTTCCATATCCTTTGGGATTGCCCATTAGTGCAGTCCTATTGGACCAGGGTCACACAACAGTTGGTGAGAGCAGGTGGCAAGGCGCTGCAGGCTTCCCCCCCAGCTATGTCTCTTAAACTTTTGGGAAGCTACTGATCTAACGCAAACTGAGCACACTTGGGCCCCATTGGGGTGGGTCATTGCAAAACGGAATATCGCTCAGAGGTGGGGGGTGGCGGTGGTTCCAACTCTGCGTGACTGGGCAATTGATATGGACTGAGTCATGATCGCAGAGAAAGATGTTTTTATAAACAGGGGCTGCCCTACGAAATGGGATCACAAATGGGGAAACTGGAACAGATATAGCGGTAGCATCTGCCTGTCCCCTACTGTGGAGCTACGACGTGAGCGACAAAGACTCCTGGATATTTCTAGTACTGATGATGTGCCCTGACCTGACATTGCCTAGGGGGGTCACTTTCCCAGTGAACATGAATGGGGCGGATACTGTTGTCTTAATTACCCCGCTATGTGTGTGTTATCCAAAGGGGTTACCTGCAATTACTTAATATAGCTAGCGAAGGGGATTTGTTTTCTGCTTCTCAGATTACAATTGTGATGATCAATGTACTTCTGTGCCACGGACTTCATTATTATGTCATTGCTGCTTTTTGTTTCATTTTTGTTTTTCCTTTCAATAAAAATGTTTATGAAAAAAGGAAATAAAAAATAATAATTAACAACCCCAAACAATAAAATAATAAAATTATAATACATGGAATAACAAAAATAGCTTACAAAGAAAATTACAAGGAAAATAACACAATTCAGTAACATAACTTTTACATTGCATGACAGTACAGACCTACATAGCAATAAAACGGAAAACCAGATGTATTTGCAAATGTTAACTTAAGGATATAACAATCTAACCCCAATGCAAGCCAAATCACTAGTACAAGACATAATCATGTAAATATTATGGGAGAATTGGGTTCCTCATATTGCTTTTACTTCCACCGATAGGTGAGGAACAAACAGGATCAGCCACATTACCCTGGGCAACATTAGTAGATTTTCCAGAAGGGACAGTGTAAAGACTAGAAGATGACTCATTCTCAAGAAAGGAACGAGAATCTCCCACTCCCACAATATTAGATCCAGGATTACCTCCTGACAATCCCACCTCATTGGCCTTACTCAACTCATCCTCCAACCACCATCCAGCCTCCGGAACAGGAACCTCCGCAGGCTCCATCTCCACATCCACACCAGTACCAACCTCAAGTCCTCTCGTGACCTGGGCTGCCCTAATCTTAAGCCATTATTTCATATTTTCAACCAATATAGCATGATTTGAAACTTTCACCATACGTGTGGCAGAGAAGAACTTAGAACCCTGCTTCTTTTGGCCCTGAAGTCTCCTAATCTTTACCAAGTCACCTACATGGAATATAACCTCCTTGACATTGTGAAGAGCATAATACCTCACCTTACATCTCCCTTGCCTTTCTTCCACCTTGATCCACACCTCCTCACTACCAGGAATCCTCTTAATACAGTTTTATCCAAGACCCACACAGAGGACAACTCACAAGACGAGTGCCTACCACTCAACATAACAAATGAAGAAATACCTGTGGAAGAATGTGGGGTATTACGGTAACTCCAAAGCCTACCTCAGACAGCCTTCAAAATATCTTACTACAATGGTCATTAATAAACTCCTGCATGGCCTTGGACTTGAACTGCACCCTGTTAGAAATGGGGGTCTCTAGTTGGGTGAGGTTGGTACCTTCTAGTCAGGGTAAGGTGGATACACTTCTAAAATAACCCTTGCTCACCCCCTTGGTAGCTTGGCACGAGCAGAAAGGCTTATCTCAGAGGCAGTGAGTAAAGCATTTGTGAACGCATACAGTAATACAGTAAAAACACTGCAAATGGACACCACACCAGTTCAGAAAAATAAGTAATCTTTTCCTAAACCAAAACAAGACCAAACGACAAAAATCCACAATACAGTAATAAAAATATGACTTTCAGATGGTAGAAATAGTTCATTTCAAAGCAAATTGCAGATGCAACACCTTTCCCACAAAGTACCTGGGATGTGTCACACAAACAAACAAAGCAGGCCGCAGGGAAGTTGATGCGTCGGTTCCTAACACTCAGGGAAGGTGATGCATCAGTTTCTTGCTTCAGGTGAGGTGATGCGTCAGTTCCTTACTGCTGCGCACGGGAGGTGATACGTCGGTTTCTTACCGGAGAAGAGGTGATGAGTCGGTTTCTTACTGCGTGGGGAGGTTTCTTACTCCATCCCCCAAGTGTGCGACAAACTTGGCGCCTCGATTCGAAGCGACGATCCGGGATGATGCGTGGATTATTCCAGCTCCCTGCGGAAAACAGTCTCTAGCGGTCCAAAACCAACAGCAGGCACATCTTTGCAGGTCAAAACTCTCAGCAAGGAAGTTCAGGGGAGCGAAGTCTTTGTGTCCCTGAGACATCAGAACAGAGCTCAGTTTCAAACCCTTGGAGATCTTGCTCAAGCAGGGGACACGTGTTTTCACAAAGACAAGGGAACCCGAAAGGTATGCCATAGGGACCTTGGGCAGTATCAATTTACAAAAAACAGTGGTCCCTACATGTGGACAAGATAACATACAAAAATCATTAATCATACACCTGATAAGTAGTATGTCTTGTGTCCAGCCGGACAAGAAAATTTATTTTAAATGTTCTGGTTGATAAAGTGAATTTTAAGAACCAAAAAAGATAACAAGTGGGCACAGCCGTGACCCACAACAATCAAGACAAAACAACAAAGAAATGGCCAAAAGGGCAAAGCGAAAATCTGTCTGTATACTTGTGACATCAAAAGAGATCGATCCCATTGGACTGCCGTATTCGCCATAGCGCTCCGGCCATCACAAATTGAGCCATCACGCTCCTTTCCTGGCAAATCCATACAAACCTGATGGAAGCCCTGGACTTGATGTGAAAGAAAGCACATCTATCAGCGTTTACTCATCAGTATTCCTGAACCTACGAGGAAACCAACATTAATGCGATAATAGGCATTGTGTTAATAACTGTTGTACAAAACAATAATGTTGATAATTCTTGTCCTGATGATGATGTCACAAATGTAAAAAGGCATCGAAACGTCGTTGACTAAAAAACCCCATATGCAATATGATAATGCTATAGTATTTGATGCAATGGTATGGTTATGTTTAAGAGATTGAGTCTGTAGCACTGACCACAAGTATACAGACATATTTTCGCTTTGCCCTTTTGGCCATTTCTTTGTTGTTTTGTCTTGATTGTTGTGGGTCACGGCTGTGCCCACTTGTTATCTTTTTTGGTTCTTAAAATTCACTTTATCAACCAGAACATTTAAAATAAATGTTCTTGTCCGGCTGGACAAGAGACATACTACTTATCAGGTTCTGTCCTGGATGGAAAAGCACTGCTATGCAAGTTAAGAACAATGGCCTAGCGCTTATAGTTTGTTGCGGGCGACATTTCATATGGTCCAGGTGGCTAGGTGTATAACCAAAAGGATAGTGGGAAATCAGATTCCAGATAACTGGACACATGCAAAGTAGATATTAGGCATCGCGGGGTTGGTACAGATAAAGAGAAATAGTGGTCAAATTGAAGAGGAAGAGTGACAAATGTAATTTATACTCTTGCAGTAATGACAGACAATATGAGTGATATTCTCTGCAGCTTTCACCAAATTTGTTGCCTGATAATAACGCATATGAGTGTGATTTCTCTTTTTTATAATAAAAATAGACAAAAAACAAAAATATAAAGTGGTCAAAAACAATTTGAAGGATGTAACAACCCACTTAATACAAACAGGTAGTGGTTTAATGTTGTCAGAAAAATTTGACCAACTACATAATGTATATATGTACATATATTAAAAAAAAATTGTGTGAATTATGAAACCCATTGACTCTTTTGTATATAATAGAGTATGGGTTTGATTTTAAAATGGACACTGTAATGTAAAGTGGTGTATGTAGTGGTCTATGTAGTGTGTTGTTTGGTCAGACACTTATATTGTCATTTTTGTATGTTTTTAAATTTACAGCCCTGAAGAAGTTCTGGTTTCAGAACGAAACGCGTTGGCTGATATCTTTTCACTGAATGGATTATTAAATGAATATTGCAACTATACATCACGACTCAGCGTTTACATATGAGGACAATTGAAAAGTTGAATAGTCTCTGTTAATTAGAAGAGACCAACTTGCATAGCAGTGCTTTTCCATCCAGGACAGAAATTGACTTTTTACCCTTTGGGTTATGCTCTTGGGACAGGGAGCATTTGGAAAGTGCACGCTGGATTTTGATAACAAATTTGTTTGGTGATATTTGGATTGGTGCTTTTTCCCTTTTTTCAGAGCGGTCCACTGTCCAAAGTGTGGTGGTTTACTACTTATCAGGTGTATGATTAATGATTTTTGTATGTTATCTCGTCCACATGTAGGGACCACTGTTTTTTGTAAATCAAGCAGGGGACACAGCAAACAGCAAAATCCTTTTTTCCTTTCCTTGGCAGTAAGTAGCCACTGTGGGCAACCCCAGACAGCAAACAGCAATCGGGCAGTATTCTTCCTTAGCTTCTCTGGCTCTTCTCCTTGGTGAAGTTTCCTCTTGATTTCCCAGAAGTTATCTAAAAGTCTGGTGTCTGGGTCTCTCTTTTTGTACCCAAAAATAATGTGTTCTCTGAATACAGAGAGTGTCTGTGCCCAGTCAAAACCAGTTCTGTGGGGCACTTTGCTAGTGCACAACAACTTTCATTGTCAGTTTGAACCCTGGCTCCAGACACACAACAGGGGAGCTGAGCCTTCATTGTTGATGGCAGGCACAGCCCTATTCAGGTGCAGATGCTACTCCTCCCACCACTCCAAATGCAGACCAGACCTATTCGGCCCAGCCCTGACTCATCAGGCTCTCTGCAGCCGCTGCTCCTCCCCAGCCCCTGACACTCCAAAGCCAGACATGCAATACACAAACCTGGCAGAGGCACACTGGATGGCTAGTCAAGAAAAGACCTACTTTCTAAAAGGGGTATTTTCAAACACAGAATGTAAAAATCACCCTCACTAAAAGATGTACTATGAAATTCTGAGTTCAGGCATACTACACGTTATTGTCCTACCTTGTTCCCTGGGCCAGTTATGTTTATAAGATGTTATAAACAAACTCCCCATGCTGTCCTATGGGAACAGGTAGCCTTGCAATAGTGAAAAACGAAATTGGCAGTAATTCACTATCAGGACATGCCACACTCATCAGGGCATGTCCTATCTTTCACATATACTGCACCCTGCCCACAGGGGTATCTAGGGCCTACCTTAGGGGTGTCTGACATGTAAGAAAAGGGAGGTTTAGGGCCTGGCACGTGGGTGCACTTGCCAAGTCAACATGGCAGTACCAGACTGCACACAGGCTCTGCAATGGCAGGTCATAGTTACATTTACAGGCTGCTTCTGAGGGTGGCACAATCAGTGCTGCAAGCCCACCAGCAGCATTTGATTTACAGGCACCGGGCACACGTGGTGCACTGTACTAGGGACTGAAAAGTAAATCACATAGCCAATCATGGAATCAGCAATCCATATCTATAAATTTACCAAGGGAGCACTTGCACTTTGGCACAGAACAGCAGTGGCAAAGTGCCCAAGCATCTAGACCAGCAAAACGGAGTCCAACACACAGCAAAAACACAGGAGGCAAAAGCAAAAAATGCAGGGGAGACCCACGCCAATGGTGCCAGGTCTAACACACCCCATTGTCCGTGACTATAACCTGGGGATAACCTTCTCTCTCAGACAAGCATAGCAAGAAACCTACTAAAGCTTCCGTGTTGGGTTTTTAAAAAAAAATTACACTCCACCCACTTAGAGTAGTAGTCCACTACTACCAAGGCATATTTCCTACACACTTGCATGTCAAACACAGGACCCACAAAGTCTGTACCCAACTTTTCCCAAGGGCCCTCAGACCTGGGCACAAAAGAGTTTGATAAACCTGCAATGATTTGTCAGCTTGATTACAATCAATGCGTTGGTCAACACACAACCACTTTATTGTCCATCCCAGCTGCCAATAAAAATCCTGCACCCTTTTTGGGTCCTGCCAACATGAACTGGATAAGCAAGATGTACCAACTGCTTCCTAAGAAAATCACGGGGAATGAGCATGTTCCCAAGCAGCACCTACTCCTTCTCAATGGACAACTCGTCTTTGACTTTGTAAAACGGCTTGATATCATCACTTGCGTTTCTTTCCTGATGCCAGCCTTTGGTAATAAACTGTCTTAACTTGACCTGACAATTGTCTTCCTCAGCACACTCCTTCCACTTCACATACAAAATAGTTTTGCTGGTAACTACCACACAATCCATCATCCCACCAACACATACAACCTCATCAACCATATTCTCTTCACCATTATTCTTAATAGGATACCTGGACAGAAAATCCACCCTGACATTTTTGGTTCCAGGAATGTGCTTTACATCAAAATTGAACTCATATATTCTAGCTAGTCTAGCCTTACCAACCTAGGACTCACCTTACTCAAATTTTCAGAAAGTAAAAATACCAACAGTTTGTGATCGGTAATAAGCGCAAAACTTACATCCCCACAGATACGTTGAAAAATGTCTAGTCGCTTACACACAAGCCAAAGCTTTGCGTTCAATAGTACCATAGTTAGGCACAGCCCTGGGCAACCGTCTGGAGGCAAAAGCTACTGTCCATTCTTTCCCCTCCACCATCTCTTTTTTTTTTTTTTTTTTTAAACCTTTATTGTGAAATAGCAGAAGAACAAATACGGGCCCACAACCACCCGGCCGGCCACGCTACCATTCGAGGCAATATTGCAAGAAATGCGGCGACTCAGTATCACATCTACACAAAGTGACAATCAATTAGGGTTACACTGGAAACCATCGTGTTACTGAGAAACAGGAGCAATGAAGGTTAATTTTAAAGACTTTTTCCCTAATATAAAACGTTTTAAAATATAGCACACAAAGATAAGCAGAGTCCGTACAATCCTCTTACAACATGAGTTGGCAACAGCGTTGAGTGAATATCAGCAAATAGTGAAGTCCCCCCACTCAGCATGGTGGCACAAGGATATATGCAACAGGAATATCAAACAACTGGTATATATCATGTCTATCGTTACCCACCCCGTATCAAACCCACCCGCGGACCCAAGTTGGAAACAAGAAAAGAAAAGAGCTGAGAAGAAAGGAGAAAAATAAGGCCCATAGAAACGAAAACGGAAAAAATAAAAATCCCCACCTCCTACCCCCCACCCTACACGCATGCAGGGGCTACGGCCTACCCCCCCCCAGCAGTGTGCCTGTCGCCCAATAAAGAACCCGAAATATAGAAACGAAAGAAAGAAAGAAAAGAAAAAGGAAACCACATAAGACCGGAGGAGGGCATAATCAAATTCTCCCAGATTCCTCCGCCACACATTTGAATTCTACCCCATATATAAAAACAACAGCAAAATGAATCAAGCACAGGATGGAATGGGGAGAATCATCACATATCACAGCAGTACGGGTTGTGGAAGCGCTCCAAACCGCGTCCCCACCGGCCAAGCAATCACAAGTTGTAAAAAAGGAAACCCCTAGCCCTGGCCAGTCCGTGGGCGTCTCCCTAAGCATGGCGCCAAAAGAAGACCCGCCCCAGACAGAACAAAGGAACAAAATGGCCACATTCGGTAAAGGAGATGTGCACCAAAACAAAATGGACATCGCCAGTCACAAACAGTTCCATTGGCCCAAAGAAGGGGCATCTCCAGGTTCGCCCGATGAAATGCAGTACATTGTAGGGATAGCCAAGCCAGCGAGATAAAGGCAACAAGGGGAATAGGTAGCTGTGTTAGCGGCGTCAGAAACAAAAGTAGCGATATCAAGGGTGAGGGCGCAGGCTTCGGTAGAGAGGGAAACATTGTAGCGCCGCTTAGGTAGGCGGACTGCAGTCCGCAAGCACCAACACAGCTGAAGGACCGATCCTCTCCGCACTCGTGTGGCAGCACCGTAGCCCGGTCAGAAATCAGCGGAGGCAGATCAGCACATCGTTGAGAGCAGGGTAGTGGCGCAGTGCCCAGAGCTAGTGTAACATCATCAAGCTTCCCACTCAGCACTCAGGAGCACTCCCTCCATTCAGATCGCAAATCGACAAAAGCGGCAAGAACTGAGCCATAAGTTAACACAGGCTGTAGATCCAACAAGTCCGTGGTACGAAACGTGACACACGGTCCAACACACCGCTCACCTCCATGCAGGGCGACACAGTCAGGAGTCGATGAGACACTCACCCCCACAGTCAAGGAGCCAGCCGCCATTGCCACCCCGTCTGGGGATGCACAGGAATGTGGGGGCGAAACCGACACCGAGAGGCTGGAGTCAAAGCCGCCGATCTTGTCCGGACACGCTAACACTGTTCAACCCACAGCGAGTGTCATTTCCTTTGCGGCTCAAGGCGGGGGAATACACGGGGGTGATCCACGATGGCCAGGCAAGCGCCAGAATGGGGTCAGCGCAGCACAGCTCACCGTCAGTGTTCCACAAGGAGAAAGGAACAGAATGAGCTCCCACTCGGCCGATGTGCACAGGTCGCATAAGGGTCCGTCTATTTCCCTCACAGCAGGCAGCGCGTCTCACAGTGCCAGCTCCGCTCCAGCTCGACCGTCCGTCGTCGCCCCAGCAGCCTCCGGCGGCATACGGTAACACAGGTCCCGGTTCCAGGGCTACAAAGGCCGACAAACAGTCTCGTCGATATCTCCGGTTACAAAGCAGGCAGGAACATCGGAGGAACGCGAACCACACCAGCGCACTGTCACAGTCCTCCCGCTGCAGCGCTATCACAGGATGGGGATCAGGATATCGTCGCGGGAGACAAAGGCTTGCGGAGCCGGGAGCCTACACGTCCGTCTCAGTCGCCATCTTAGCTCCTCCCCCCCTCCACCATCTCTGACCAACCTCACCAGCATCAACCATCACAATGGACTTGGCATCATCTTTGAACACTGTTAGTGCGGGTGCATCCGCAATCAACCTCTTCAAATCTTCAAATGCATCATGTTCCTCAGCCCCCAAACATATTTAGCGCCCTTGTGCAAACTTTTCCTGAGGGGTTCAGTTTGTAAAGCAAAACTCTGTATAAACCTGGAGAAATATTCGCACAACCCTAAAAAGGATCTTAACTGTTTCCATCAACTAAATTAGCTTTGGGTGTAATACCAGTTTTGGGCAAAAATTGCCATAAATACTCCACGAAACAACATTTACCTCTCTTTACTGTCAGATCGTGTCTTTCCAGTGTGCCAAACACATCACCTAAGGCTTTCAAGTGATCCTCCTCATTTTATATGAATATTAAAATATCGTCTTGGTACGCCAAAACCTGTCTATTGTCTCCAAAAAGTTTAAACATTAATTTCTGAAAGACCGATGCAGCTGCTGCTAAACCGAAAGGCAAGCACAGCAACCTGTACGCACCAAAAGGCATGTTAAACGTGGTTAAGGATCTGGAATTAGCACACAGATCTATTTGGTGGTACACTGTTCTCAGGTAAATGGTGGAAAATACTTTGGCATCACTCAACTGTGTTAACATCTCTTGAATTTTGGTAAGGGGGAAACAATCCACCAGAATGTTCAGAATGTTTTTGTTGAGAGATCTGAGGTTCACAAAGAGCCTCATATCACTATTTTTCTTTATAAATACTACAATGGGGGAAACCCACTCTAAAGTGTCAACAGGCTCAATGACTCTTGCTGAACACAATTTATCTAAATGATCCTTCAATTGATCCCTTACACTTAACAGAACATTTCTCAGTTTGTGCACCACTGGCACAACCTCTTTTTTAAGACAATTTCATGTTTGAATCCCTTCAACAACCCAAGACGCTCTTCAAAAAGAGATTTATGATCCTCCAGTAACGTTATTACCGTTTGGGGTTGCTCACCAGGGTGCACTAAAAAGATGGGATATTCAGTTCCTGACCTGGGCACGATGCCAAATGCTCCCTTATCTCTCCACTCAGATATTGTATCCATTTACCACCACATAAATCTTAGTGATGGCTCTCCCTTGAAATCACAACATATCATTGAAAAAAATCATTAAGTCAATACTATGACCACTGTATGCGATCGTGCGTATGTGAAGAGGTGACAATTGGATTGAAGACAACTCTGAATAGAGTATTTTGTCAGTAATAATGGTGATAGGTGACCCGAATCCACAGTGACTTTTAGATTGGTCCTACCAATACAGACATCACAAATGGGATCCCCACGTTTAACATCAACCTGATTTGTTTCTATCATCTTAATGGACAACACAATGTAAGTGTCTAATCCTTCTGCAAACTCAAGTTAGGAATGGAGTTCCCCTTCCTACACAAACCCCACCTTCGCTCACTTCTACACACTTCAGAAAAATGCCCCAATTTTTGATACTTCAAACATAGTTTATTGGCTGCAGGACAGTTTTTAGCATTGGCCAAGTGGTTGCTGGATACCCACCCGAAGCATGTGTTGGAATTACTGACAGATCTTCAACTTTTCCTTAAATCTTTCTCAAGCGAATTTTGGGATTTGGCTTTGACAGTGACTGCATGCACCTGTTCAGTGGCTGCATTTTGCTTGGTCTTGCTCAGTTCCTCCGGAGTCTGGGTTGTTCTTTCAATTACTTTGCTATCTCTAGTGTTTCCTGGAGATTAGGATTCCGACAGCATAACAATTTCTGCTGGATACGTTTGTCAAAACAATTCACCACAAATTAGTCACTGAAATAATTATCCGGGTTACCATCAAACTTGCATGTTGAAGCTAACACCCTTAATTCAGACAAAACGTTATCAATGGATTGAAAATGTGATTGTGTCCTGGTAAAATACCTATGCCTTTCTACAATATTGCTGGTGGCATCCTTAAAATGATTTTTAAGCCTACTTATAGCTTTTGTGTATGTATCCCATTCGATGTCAGGAGAGCGAAGAGCTGTGGGTAAATGATCAAATATGTGTTGGCCCTCATCACCTAAGCAATTGTAAAGTAGGGCCAACTTCTTTCTTGCATTAAACCTGTCCCCATCAACAGCAATTAAATAGCTGTCAAAGCTTTTAATACATTGAAGCCACTTATACTTTTGAATTTCAGCTCGGCTAATAATGGTGGTGGAATATTAGCATTTTGCATCTTGAAGTAATAAGGATTAGGCAAAACTACATTATCACTATCTTTCAATAAAACAATACAAGGTACAGAAAATTTGGTGCACAGTAATAATTCCACCGGGCCCAGAAACTGTGTACAGACAACAACAAAATGGAAACTGATATAGTAGTTAATGAAAATAGTGGCAACTTGCATAAAATTAGGCCTGGTCATAGGACTACACTACGCTTGCGTAGTTTGCGCAACTACACGCTATGCGAATTGCACGTAGCCCAGTCCAAAAACACGTAGAGTAGTGGGCATTTTATGCTTGCTCACAGTCCTCAACGTCAAGTTGGCGACCGAGAGCGAGCAAAATAACATCCTGGCGAGATTCTCAACGCGGGGAGGTCAGGCTTCTCATTGCGAGTGGTCGCGTAGGCTCGCAACCGCTCGTGGTTAGAAACTACCAGTCCCCGTTGAGAAAGCTGCCACTCGAGTACAAATCTACTCGAGCGGCAGAAAACGAAGGATTGCACTGTGCAAGATGCGGTTTGCACTGATTGCACAGTGCCGACAAGCATCCGGCACTGTGCAATCAGTGCGAACAGCATTTTGCACAGTGCATTACGCAGTTCGTGTAGCTTGCGAAGTGCTCTTCTCGTAGCTACGCGTAGCACTACTACGCGAACAACGCCCAGGGTTACATAAAATGGCAGTAGAAACTTGTATAAAACACTACCCAGCAACCAACAACACTGTTTCCACCAATGTCAGAAATAAAATAATTTAAGCAAGGCTGTTGCTGAACTAATCCTGTAGTCACAATACCTGAAAGGAAGAGCCAAAAGAAATAGAATACAGCAGACTATTCAGGCATGCATTCATGAATGAATCATGTAGGAGGCCATGCCCATTGGTGAAGACAAGCAACAACAATGCCTCAGAATGGCATGCAAGTGCCGAATATAAAAACTGTGGTTCAATTGTGATGATTTACGACAGTAAGGCGTGCCTATCACCGAAGACAGGCCAATAATAAAGCAGCAAGGCGTGCCTGTCGCCACAAACAGGAAGTCAAAATGGCAATTGCTGACTCCAAAATATGGCCACCAAGCATAAACGACGTGGGGTTGTGAGAGGATCGTCCTTGATGCTTGTGTTGCAATGCATGAGCTGCAGATCTGCACCAGGAAAGAATGCCTTCTGATGTGCCTGAGGAGCGTGATGGGATGGTGAGTGCACAGATCTTGCTCGCGCTAACAGGGTGGCTAATGGTAAGTGTGCGTGGTGAAGACCCATGGCAGTCAACTCGTGATCGCGGCCTGGCACCCTCAATGGCCAACTCCCAACTTACCTCCCAACAACTGCTGTCGCTCTGCCTGCTTCAAAGCAAAATGCTCAGAGGACACAGACAGTACAGCAGAATCGAAAGCCATGCCTCTGTTGTGCCAGATTATAAAGGCAATAAACAGAGCGCCGCACCATAAATAAACATAGGGTCAAGGTGCTGTCCTGAAACATGAGGTTCAAGCCACTTGTCGCCATAAGGTGTTGTGAAGAACAACACAAGACGGGTGTCTTGAAGAATAAGGATGCAGTTTAATAAAGAGGACAGCTCATGCCATTCCAGCAGCTCGTCTAATAAAGCCTAACCGTTTTCCCTAGAACGTTCTCCCAGAATGCCCATGGCGACATTCTAAAACAAGTTCCGAATGTCAATAGGGACCTGCATATAGAAAATCCCATAACATTTATATCTCAGAGTTGTGTGAACTTCAACAAAAGTCAACAATTAGAATAAGAGTTAACCCCAAATAGTTTTTACTAAGTGGAAGTTTGGAGTTGTTTCTAAGTCAACATCTAAAATTTGCCTTAGATTTGTTTTCATTACAAGCCCTGAGGAAAATTATATTGAACTTCAATAATATATACACATGTTCTATACATTAACCCCTATGCTGCTAGGCCATCCCCCCCCCCCGTGCTAAGCCTTTTTTTTGCCTATTTGGAGTTGTTCGCGCTTAGGCCCCTGCAACTTTTTTTACCACATAAGGTATCCACGCCAAATTTGCGTCCTTTTCTTCCAACATCATTGGAATTCCAAAGGTACCCAGGGTTTGTGGATTCCCCTGGAGGGGACCCAGAAATTATCTAAAATACAGCTAAATTTGGTTTTTTTTGGGAGAAAATGGGAAAAAGTGCTGCAAATGAAAGCGTCTGTTTTTTTCCCTGCAAATGGTTTCAAAAAAGGGTTTGTGGGGCTGAAATCAAAATTTTGCCAGGTTTTAGGGAATTACAGACTTTTGTCAGAAAACCAAAAATGTTTACACAGTTTTGGAATTTTTCTGCGACATAGCCTATTTTTGCTATTTTTTGTGCTTTCAACCTCCTTCCAGTTAATGGTAGAAATGGGAATGAGAGCAATAATGGATCCTAGAAAGCTATACATTTTACAGAAGTAGACACAATTCTGAATTCAGCAAGGGGTCATTTGTGTAGATCCTTTAAGGTTTCTTTATAGAAACTAACAGTTAAATATAGGAAAAATCGAAAATGTGTTGGAAAAAACAGCCGTTTGTGTCAACGTTTTCACCTGTAACTTCTTCTACTTATAACAGCTCTTTAAAAGCAATATACCGTTACATCCGCTGGATCTTACTGGTTGTGGGGTTATATAGGACTTGTAGGTTCACTGAGAACCCGACGAACCCAGAGCCAAAAACTGAGCAGCAACTTGAAATGGTTTTTTATTATGTACATGGTATATAGCATTTATTCTGGGAAAATGTATACATGGAAAAATCGGTATGAAAGACACCTATGTATTTCTGAAATGGGAACAAAATATAGAGTTTAGAAACTGTAAATATTTGCACATTTCCAAAATTGGGAATACTCATACTAGCATGAAAACTATCGGTCATTTTTCAAAATGACTTATTTTACACACATTGACTTTCATTTGGAGGGCAGAAATGCATCTAAAGTCAATAGGCAATAATAGTTTCTTTACAAATCTAAATTACGCTAGGTCTCCAGATAAAAATGGTACCTCACTAGTGTGAGTAGGCATAGTGCCCACGACAGGAAACGGTGCAAAACGCAACATGGACACACCACAATTTCACAGTGAAAAATGACCCTTTTTTGGCAAAGTGCCTGGCTGTAGTTTTTTAACCCTAGCTCTGCCGGCACCTAAGGAAACCTAGGAAACCTGTAGATTTTTGAAAACTAGACACCCAGGGAAATCCATTATGGGGTCACTTCACTGCCTCTCACCAGGTTCTGTTACCCAGAATCCCTTGCAAACCTAAACATTTGTAAAAAAAACACATTTTCCTCATATTTCTGTGGTGGAAAGTTCTGGAATCAGTGTAGATCCACACATTTCCACCCACCCCGCATTCCCCAAAGTCTTCAAAGAAAAATGGTACCTCACTTGTGTGGGCAAGCTTAGTGCCCGCAACAGGAAATGGCCCAAAACGCAACGTGGACTCACCACATTTTACAGTGAAAGCTGTCACTATTTTGCAAAGTGCCTAGCTGTAGATTTTGAACCCTAGCTCTGCCGGCACCTAGGGAAACCTAGGAAACCTATACATTTTTAAAATGTAGACACCCAAGGGAATCCAGGATGGGGAGACTTGTCTGGCTCTCGCCAGGTTCTGTTACCCAGAATCTTCTTGCAAACCTCAAAATTTGTCCCAAAAAACGAATATTCCTCATATATCTGTGATGGAAAGTACTGGAATCTACGTGGATCCACAAAATTCCTCCTAACCCGCATACCCCAAAGTCTTCTGAGACAAATGGTACCTCACTTGTGTGGGTAGGCCTAATGCCCGCAACAGGAAACAGCCCACAACGCAACATAGACACCACATTTTCACCGTGAAAACGGACCCTTTTTTTGCAAAGTGCCTAGCTGTAGATTTTGAACCCTAACTCTGACAGCACCAAGAGAAACCTAGCAAACCTATACATTTTTGAAAACTAGACACCCAGGGAAATATAGGATGGGGTGACTTGTCTGGCTCTTACTAGTTTCTGTTACCCAGAATCCCTTGCAAACCTAAAAATTTCTCAAAAAACACATTTTCCGCATATATCTGTGGTGGAAAGTTCTGGAATCTGCGTGGATCCACAAAATTCCTCCTACCCCGCATTCCCCAAAGTCTTCCGAGAAAAATGGTACCTCACTTGTGTTTGGTAGGCCTAGTGCCCGCGACAGGAAACTGCGCAAAACGCAACATGGACACACCACATTTTCACAGTGAAAAATGACCCTTTTTTTTGCAAAGTGCCAGCTGTAGTTTTTGAACCCTAGCTCTGCAGGCACCTAGGGAAACCTAGCAAACCTACACATTTTTGAAATCTAGACACCTAGGGAAATCCAGGATGGGGTGACTTTACTGGCTCTCACCAGGTTCTGGTACCCAGAAGCCCTTGCAAACCTAAACATTTGTCTAAAAAACCCAAATTTCCCTCACATTTCTGTGGTGGAAAGTTCTGGAATCTGCGTGGATTCACAAAATTCAACACACCCCACATTCCCCAAAGTCTTCCCAAAAAAATGGTACCTCACTTGTGTGGGTGGGTCAAGTACCCACGACAGGCAAGGGCCCAAAACCTATTGAGACGACATCAAAATTACTTAGCACAAACCAACATGGTTTTGCAAGGAGGGTCCCATGAGTTTTTGGCCCAGGGCTCGGCGGCCATCTAGGGAAACCTACCAAACCCATACATTTCTGGGGGGGTCCAGTGAGGTATGGCTTGCGTGGGTCCCCCAACATTTTCTCACCCAGAATCCCCTGTAAACCTCAAATTTAGCTGAAAAGATCATTTTTTCTCAACTTTCTGTGTGGGAAAGTTCTGGAAACTGGGTGGATCCACACATTTTCTACCACCCAGCGTTCCCACAGGACTCCCGATAAAAATGGTATCTCACTCGTGAGGGTCGGTCTAATAACCACGACAGGCAAGGCCACAAAACCTATTGATGCGACATCAAAATAACCTGTCACAAAACAACCTGGTTTTGCAAGGGGGTTCCCATGAGTTTTTGGCCCCGGACTCGGCGGCCACTAGGGAAACCTACCAAACCCATACATTTCTGAAAACTAGAGCTAGGATTCAAAATCTACAGCTAGGCACTATGCAAAATTGTGTCAGCTTTCACTGTAAAATGTGGTGTTTCCACGTTGCGTTTTGGGCCATTTCCTGTTGCGGACACTAGGCTTGCCCACACAAGTGAGGTACCATTTTTCTCGGAAGACTTTGGGGAATGCAGGGTGGGTAGAATTTTGAGGATCCACACAGATTCCAGAACTTTACAACACATAAATGTGAGGAAAATGTGTTTTTACAAAGTTTGAGGTTTGCAAGGGATTCTAGGTATTAGAACCTGGTGAGAGCCTGTCAAGTCACCCCATCCTGTATTTACTTGGGTGGCTAGTTTTCAAAAAAGTATAGGTTTGTAGGTTTCCGTAGGTGCCGGCAGAGCTAGGGTTTAAAATCTACAGCTAGGCACTTTGCCAAAAAGGGGCCGTTTTCACTGTGAAAATGTGGCGTGTCCATGTTGCGTTTTGGGCCATTTCCTGTCGCAGGTACTAGGCCTACCCACACAGGTGAGGTAGGTACCATTTTTCTCGGAATACTTTGGGGAGCGCTGGGTGGTTGGAGCTTTGTGGATCCACGTAGATTCCAGAACTTTCCACCACAGATTTGTGAGAAAATGTGTTTTTCAAAAAAAGAATTTAGGTTTGCAAGGGATTCTGGGTAACAGAACCTAGTGAGAGCCAAAAAAGTCACCCCATCTAGAATTCCACTTAGTGTCTTGTTTTCAAAAATGTACAGGTTTGCTATGTTTCCCTAGGTGCCTGCTGCGCTAGGACTCAAAATCCACAGGTAGGCACATTCCGAAAAAAAAGTCAGTGCCTAGTGGGCTTTCTGCCGCCCTGGGGAGGTGGGAAATCAGGGGCTATTGCCCTGATGTGCCCTCGAGGGGGGCAGAAAGACTGTGGCTATTCTTTTAGAGGGATGGGGGTATTGGGATGCCCATTATGGTTAGCCCCCACCACTGCGTATAAAAAAGCAAGCATATTCGCTAGCGCATAGTGGGCTTTCTGCTACAGCCCCCATCTGCCTCCTGGGAGGGGCAGAAAGACTGAGGCATCTTTTTTGGGGTGGGTAGGGGCATTAACATGCCCATTCTGGGCAGCCCCCACCCCTACCTATACAAAAAAACCCTGGCGCTTAGTGGGCTTTCTGTCCCCCCGCAGGGAGGGGGACAGATCAGGGACTATTGCCCCCTTCTGCCTCCTGGGGGGGCAGAAAGTTTTTGTTTTCTTTGGGGGTGGGGTGGGGGAAATTTGCATGCCCATTCTGAGCAGCCCGCTGAAAAGGGAGTGGATTCCACCCCGTATTGGGTGCACAACTTAAATGTCCATTGCATCTCAAAAAATGCCATCATATTTTTTCTTTTGTCCAAATCCTTTTTATTTATCATCTGAATCAAAGTTTCATCAATCCTTGTTTATTTTTTCTTCTTACACAAATCACAAGAGAGAACGCTTACATCTTCACTCTATTCTTAATGAAGCAGACATGCTAATCCAAGCCTTGTTCTGCACCACGACAGTGTGCGTAAGTTTTGTACACATCCATAAAAGTTTGCTTTACCCAATGCATTTCGGGCCCTCGGTCCGGCCCTTCGTCAGGGGTTTTCTAAAATGCAAAATACAATGTGTAAGACTGTCATTGCCCATTATCACTCCAACCCGGGTACACACAACAACCCTTCCGGCTCTCCCAAATCAACGTTTTTCCCGCTAAAACACATAGCCAAATGCTACTATTTTACTAATGAGTATCCTTACTCTCCTCCGTGCCTTTCACCCTTTCACTCTTCGTGACCCTCATATTAACAACCGCCCTCAGCGTGACGTAATTCCCACATTTCTCATGCTTTTCACCCCGCCTATGTACTCTCCCAATCAATACTGCCTCTTTTCTTTGCTACGCTGTCTTGTCCTTCGTTCAGTTATGTGTCTTTTACACTTCTAAGCTCTTCCCGCTTCATTCATAGTTAAAACATTTCATACCTTTCAAAATGTTCTCGTTCGCGTTCGCTGCTTTCTTATCGAACCCATCTCAGCCTAGCATCTTGCACCCTCTAAACAGAACTCTTTATAGGATAGTTTGTGTCCGCCCCTTGAGTACACTTGTTTCCAATCAATCTCCTCACTTCCTTTCCCCTCCCCCACTTCACCACCGCCTCCAGATCCCACAATACACTCCGTAGTCAAACTATTTCTCCGGTGTCAGACACTATGTTTCCTTTCGTAACCCCACTCACAGTTTAATCCTCCTCATCTACCTAAATACTCATCTTATAATACCCCGCCCTCCCTTAGGTGTTAAAATCTAACGTTGATGATTAACTATGCATATGCCACGATGTTCCAAGCATCATATCTAGATCTGAATTTTTCTGCACCCCCATGGTATTTTTGTCCGAGTTCTCTGTTAGACATTCGAACATATGTCCTCCTCCATATGTATTGCCAGCAGTACAACTCTCATGTAAAATGTTGTATATATGTGTTACACAATTGTCTCTCTTGTGATGTGTTAAATGTTCCTCCGATTTTGTCAAAGTGTTGCTTGGGTGCTCCTTGTGCGCTGCTCAGTGCATTCTGAGCAGCCCCCCCCCCGGGGTCTATAAAAAAGAGAATCCCTGGCATCTAAGGTGCTTTCTGTCCCCCCGGGGGGTAGATTGGGGGCTACTGCCCCATCTTCCCCCCCCCCCGGGAGGCAGAAAGACTTGAATTTTGCGGGGGGAGGGGTGGGGGCATTGGCATGCCCTTATTGGGCAACCACAACCCTTAAATTCTTCAGGGGGAAACCTGGTGTCTAGTGGGCTTTCTGCCCCCCTGGGGGGAAGATTGGGTGCTTCTGCCCTGATCTGTCCCCCAGGAGAGGCAAAAAGACTGTAGCATTGCGGTGGGGGTGGGGGGGCATTGGCATGCCCATATTGGGCAGCCCCAACCCTAATTATAATTCCCTGGTATCTGGTGGGCTTTGTGCCCCTCGGGGGCATATTGGAGGCTATGGCCCCCATCTTCCCCCGGGGGGGCAGAAAGACTGTACATTTGTGGCAAAAGGGTGGGGCATTGGCATGCCCATATTGGGCAGCCCCCACCCCTAATTATAATTCTTTTTTTAAATCCCTGGTATCTAGGTGGCTTTCTCCCCCCCCCCCGGGGGGGGCAGATTGGGTCTACTGCCCACATTTGCCCCCCAGGGAAGACAGAAAGACTGTTAGTTTGTTCCAGGGGGTGTGGGGGCATTGGCATGCCCATATTGGGCAGGCCCACCCCTAATTATTATGTAAAGAAAAATCCATGGTATCTAGTGGGCTTTCTGCACCCCCTTGGGGGGGGCAGATTGGGGGCTACTGCCCAAAGATTAAATGTGCCCATTTTATTATGGGGGAAGCAAAGGCCCTTGCCCAAGGTGCTGCCCACCTCCATGGTGCCTAGTGGGTGGATCCCTGCTTGGGGATTGCCCTCCTGGGGCAAACCCCAAGCAGGGATCCACTGGGGTACAATTGAAAAGGGGAGATTCCCCCCTTTCCAACGATACCTCTCCCGTCTTTCTACATGCTGAGGGGGCTGAGATAGCCCCTGAGCACATAGAAAGGGAAACTGAAATGAGCCTCTTGGCTCATTTCAGTTTTGGTTTCACTAAAATGACATCAGCGCCACATGCGCGCTGATCGTCATTTCAGGGAAACCCTGGGGGGGATGGCTCGGGAGCTGGGGAAGCTCTTCCCCAGCTCCCGAGGCTCTTGGGATAAAGGTATCCCTCTGGTGCCCGCACCAGAGGGATTCCCAGTGCTATGGCGTCGGACACGCGGGAGCCGTTCGATGCACATGCGTGTGCGACGCTTCGAAGGGGTTAATGGAAATAGGGTTTTTATAGAGGGTAGCTTGCAGCAGCTGCTGCCGCTATAGTGAAGTGGTAGGGCAGAGGAAAGGGGGGGCTTGGGGTTGGGTTTTAAAAACAAAATAAAATAAAAAAGACTTACCAACTGCTCCGCTGCCAGCCGCCTCATTGCTCCTCATGTCCTGGAAGTAGAGTTTCACTACATAAGCTCCCCACCCAATCCTGATACTATACCTAGCAGGGGAGCAGTGCCTGGATTGGTTGAGCTGGCAGGTTCAAATGCTTGCTTAGGCACAGGGAGTCTTCAGCTTTTTCTCCAACCCTGCTGTACAACACAGCTGGGTTGGAGAAACCTAAGTGCACGTGTCTGTTATGCCAGCATAAGATGGTCGGCCAAACTGGCATGTGCACTCATAAGTGCATCACTCCTCCCTACTACTGACATGACGCTCGTCAGCATGGCCCCATTGCCGCCCTAAACTTGGCTAAGCTGACAATAAGGTAAGAAAAATAAAATGGTTTTATTATCATTTTATTTTTCAGTGATGCGACGCTACTTCTTTGTGTCAAGTGATCGTTGAGATGAAGGGGCTTTCAACCATGGTCTGTTAGACTCATCCTCAGCTCCTATAGCTCGTAAAAGTCTAGAGAACGCGTCAGCAAATGGTATAGCAGACGGTTTCACTCCCAATTAATTTCTAGAGATTAGTTATTTTGTCCGTTTAATTTTCAACTGGAGGCGTTCAAGATGAATCGGTATTCGGCATGGAAGGATCAATACACACTGGGTGAAAAAGCCCCACAGTTGCTCTATATTTTCTTTATCCCCATGTCATCAAGTAAGGTAAGGATCACATCCTCGTTCTTAAACGTGCATACATACGGTGGCCCGTTATCTTAATACGTAAGAGCTCTAAGACTTACAACTGATTCTTGGTGGCCAGGGTTTAACCGGAAGAGCCGCGCGCTGCTCTCTCCTGGGCTCTAAGCTCTCAGCGTGGCAGTTGCTGGCAGGGCGGACATGGTTTCTGATGGTCACAGTGAAGTCACGACGCTCCGAAGCCGTGACGTCACAATAATGGCAGTACAGTGCAACCAAGCTCCACGGCCATGGGGCCGCATGACCTGCCGGGTCTGAGAACCAATGACAAACATGTGACACCTAGCAATTAAATCAGTTCGTGTCCACGTGCTAGGGTTTTTACTGACGCCTGGTTTCGAGATGTTCCTCGTCGGATAATTAGTTGCCAGGGTGTTTACAAATGAGTGAAACTGCAGCTTGGCACAGAAAAATCATACAGGCTGGACATGTACAGTAATAAAAAACAGAGCATACAGGCATGTGGCAGAAAATTCTTAACCGTAAAACGTGCCTCCTGTGCTGGGATAAGACCGGTTGGTTATGCCTGCTTATTCCCACAGGATCTAAGTGAAAGCCCATTGGGAAGGATTCTGTGAGTTGAGAGATTCACTAAAAGCCATTTCTAAGTGTTGAAGTGTAATTCCACTAAGCATGGGCACACTAGATAGTGAAACGTAGCCAGAATGAATTCCCCCGAGATATCATATGCAAAGATGTTATGAACTACATATCACTTAAATGAATGATGTAATAAATTAACGTTTCTGCTAGTGGTGCCCATATATTAGTTTACACAGAAAGCAGCACTATTTCACAGTGTGCATTTTGCCTGGAGGACTTGGCAATATTTCCATTTTTGCATTATTTGCTGATGTTGGAAAAAATTTGTTTGCAGGAAAATTCAAGTGCAAAGGGCTGATTCATTTTTTTCTTCTGAATCCCATTTTACAGTGTTTTTCTTCCACTTTCTTTTTAAAAATTGCTAATGTCATAAAGTTCATAACGTTTCGAAAGTTTAACTAAAATCTGTGTTTGCAGTGTTGCCGATGCAGCGGGGACACTGGGGTGGTAAGTGTGAGGAAGTTGGGACCTGGATTGGTTGGTGCCCCATCTGCAAATATCCTGCTCCCCCCTCCCATGGGCCTCACCACCAGTGGCATATGCAGCCTGCAAAAACTGACACTGCCCTCTCAACTTGGTAACAGTGACATTGTTCTTGTTTTTACATTACACTTTTCACATTTGACTTACTCTTACTAAGAAAATGTGCTTTTCCAGGATGGTGTGTTTCTGTATATTCTTCATGCAATGTATTACTCATTTACAGTTCATTGTGTGAAAACAGTCACTCCTAGGTAGTTGTGTGGTTCAGTCCAACCCACCCAATATCACCCTACCATCCCACAAACGCCTCTCCTGCTTTTCCATTCTACCAAGCGGGCACCCACTTGCTTGTCCGCGTTTTCTCATGGCTGATGACCTGAGCTCCCACTGACATAGCTCTCTCCTTTGCAACTTCCCTCTGACACTTACCACAACCATTTTCCATATTTCTCAAGCGCTCCTGGCTCTCTCTCACTCCCATTGCTTGCTGCATTCAACTTATAGTACAGTGTTCATCCTTTAGTTCCACCTGTACCTTGGCGGTACGCGGACTGCACTCTATTGTCAAAGCACACTCCATTGCCCCTCTTCTCTGGCACCCAGTGCTTTCCCTCAGAATTGATCTCCCCTAGTGCCCTTTGTGCCATCTAGGGCTGGGACTAACTCATTGAGCCTTTCCTTTGCTATCCCCTCCACCTGCATGAGAGGCCACTCACGCCCCTCTACTGCCGGTTATGGCTACAAAGTCTCCTGGTCTTGTGTCTGCCCATTCCTCCTATGATTGCCTGACACACATCTGCCTTCCTCTCAGGATTCTGCATCATAGTCGTTTTACTCCCATGCCATGCCCCATCATGCTAACCTTTCAACCAATCAACCAGGAGCAAGGTGGAAAAACAGTGGCATCACATGTATCCCTCTCTGGAGGTCTGTCTAACAGAAGCTAGCCACCCACCATTCATACTAGTTGCAGACTCTCTTCATCCAGGGCCAACAAGTCAGTCTTAGCCAGATCACTCGGGACCTCAGACTCTCTGCCATCTCTCTGGACAATTATAATTAATTTGTCTTGCCCATGTCCCCAAACTCCTGTACCACCTGCCCTACAAACCTAGACCCCCTTGCTAGCTGGATCCATTTCCTGACACCTACCTGTTCCTCCCCTTGGGCTTTCCTGCCTTCTAGCCTACCGGCTCAATAGCACAACAGCCCAGGTGTGCAGGGAAAAGCAGAAAGAAGCCTTCCCCAAAATTGCCAAAAGATCCCTGCCCCACACAATCCCCAGCCAATCTGTGACAGGGCAGCCACTGGGCTGCACCATCCGTCCAAAAGGAAGGGGAGGAGAGGAGCCTGGCTGCCCAAGTCCCTCTACACCTCCAATCTCCTAGTGTCAAATTGTTCTCAGGGAAACCTCCCTCCACTAGGAAGTCCTGCTTGCTCTCTTGTCTGCCCACACACTGCATTTCAGGGTAGTTATTCATGCCCGCCACTTTTAAATATCTAGAGCCGCTATTTGCAAGATTACAATAAATGTATAACTAAATATAAATCATATTAGCTGAGTGCTGCAGGCCGTGGGCATTTTAGCTTACAGTTTACTGAAGCATAATAAATAGATGCATTGCACATTAAAGTAATGTCGAGATTGTTAGACATAAATTCCGCTAGTGATCTGATTACATTTTTATTTAAAATGCGTTAGGATCATCTGAGATCAGGCACAGGGAGGTTTGTCATTTTATTCGAATGATTATAGTCAAGCTTAGTTTTCGGACATGAGGGATGTCACATTACTCCTTTGATCAGCAGCAAGTCCTTTTATCTTATAGGAAGGAATCGGCTGGATTGATGGGGAGTTTAATTGAATATTCTATCAGCAGAAAAGGCAAAGTCGAAAAAGCCCCCTCACCAGCAAGACTCAAGGTTCTGATAGGCTGCGAGCACGGCTCGTGAAGCATCCGAGATTAACGCGTTTCATCCTCAAAGACAAGGCGGAGACGGTCTCTGTTGAGACCCGTCAGACATAATCTGTATTCCTCCTGCAGACACACGGGGGAAACGTCATAAATTGAAGGCGGAAAAACAGGGTCTCGTTTTTAGGTGCAGGACAAACGTGAAGTCTTATGAGAACCGTTGAGGAGCATGTCTTTGCAGTGTTTTTTTTAATTCTGTGTTTTTTGTACAATTCCCCTCTGAGTGGGTAGCAACAGGGGCAAACATCTGGGTTTAACTAGAAATTATAAAGAAAGACAATATGTTCTTGCAGACACCAGTAGTTTGATCTACTGGCTATAAAGTTTATTGTGTAAGGTGTTTGTGCTGAAGGTGTCGTCATTAGTAAAGGGGCACAGTGTGCAGGAGGCTTGCACTACAAAACCATGGGGGATATTCTCAAGAACGTCCGATAACCATCATAAAATTAACTTAACGCAACTTTCAACATTTAAGTCTATCGCGGGAAAATGACCCCGTGTTAACTAAGTATTCACAGCACGGAGGCACCATGCAATAGGCCAGCGGCAACGGGTCAAATGTCTGCAATAAAGTCAACGCAACGCCGCAAAAATGCAAAACAAGAACGTAAAAAAGTTGCGATGAGGCCAAAGCAGCAAAAACCAGTGGCAGGCCTACAAATCCCACACGTCTGGCTGGGAAAATGCACTATAAATACAACAAAAAGAACATACCAAAAACAATCCAAAGTGCATAGCAACATGGATGCACCTGGACCATGTGCAGAGGCCAACATGAGCCCCACAGCCCACCGCAAGGAACAACGGGGTCAAGGTAGGCCAAGGAGAAGAGGGAGAGGAAGGCGGGGTGCTGTCCACAGGCAAACCAGATCAGCGTCACGGAGGTGACAGTACACTACCATCAACTGACCCACAATTGGACTACCGTGAATGCAGTCGGAGTATCGAGGAGGTCAATGGAGGAGGGGAACAGGCGCTGGCTTGATGTGAAAACCAAACCAAGGACAAACCCGATGCCAACAGGAAGGCAGCAACGGCGACAGGAGGTCGGAGTCCTGCGCCACAGGAGGAGCTTGAGGAAACTGAGTCTACAGTCATCAGTGTGGAGACGGTGCAAGGATCTGGGAGTCCGGACACAGCTCCAGAGGACCTGACAGAACATCAACAGGGTGAGTAACGACCAGGGACTGGGGGAACGGGGGGAGATGGGCACAAAGGCACACATGCACAGCGATGTGTAGCACACTGCACACCCACAATAACCCTGGATCATGTCCCTGATCCCCATGGCACACTACAGCACACACATAGCAAGACCAGCACATCCACAGGGGCGGATTGGCACTGCGGGCACTCAGGCATTGGCTTTTTTCCTCCCCTTCCCCAGTCCACTCTCTGTGGACTAGGAAAGGGGAGAAAAAAAATGGCCCACAGAGAGCACTGAGACAGAAGACTGAGAAAGGAAATCAGCTTCGATGGGCGGCCGTACAGCGATTATAAGCTGTGGCCTCTCCTTCACCCCCTGCCTTGCAAAGCATTCACGCTGATGGTGGGCTGGGGAGGGGTGACTGTGTGCAAGAATCGTCCTCCCTGGGGGCCAGGTGTTGCTTAGTCCTTTGAGCCATTTTCACCCTGGCCCCCCTGGGGCCGATGCAGCCCAGAAACAGTGTTTGTCCTAACACCTCGCCCACAGCCCTTCACATTCAGGGTATAGTGGGCAGAATGGCTCTCGCTATGGGGGCCAGGTGATGTTTGGAACTTGCACCATCTTCACCTCAGCCTCCCCCTGGCTACCATGAATGACCCAGCAGCTGTGTATTGTTCTCCCGCGCCAGGAAATTGCCCTGAGGCCCTACAGGGCAGGGGAGGGCTGATTAATTGTTTACTAATAGCAGGGGCCTCACTGCTGTTCATGTGCTCCTGTGCTGGAGGGCTGGGGAGGGATGAGTAGGTTAGTAATAGCAGGGGCCTAAGGCTCGATTCATTTTGTAACAGAAAGGGGCCTTGCTGTTTTTTTAGTTGCTCAGCTTGTAGGCCATTGTCACCTTGGCCCTGTGTCCTTCACAAGAACAGAATCCTCCCACTTTCATTCCCTGTGTGAGCATAGGCATATGTGGCCTGACACCAGAGTTGCAGAGATGGGGAATCAGGTTTGAGTCCCAGCTTCTGCTCAACACCCTGTGATTCTGGGCAGATCACTTCATCGCCCAGGCCCTTAAATAAAAAATGGGAACTTGTGTACTGTAATTAGTGCTCATGAAAAGAACTCAAATATCCTTTGTCTTGTGCTGAATTCACACTATATAAAATGTCAAATGGAAAAACAGCTATAAAAAATAACCATTTGTTCACACTTTATGATTTTGCAAAGGGAACATGATAATTAAAGAGGACACTTTATAAAAACATGTCCGTATTTTTCAACACAGCTTTTCTGATTCGACATTTTAATTTTAATTTAATTCCCCTCAGTGCCTCCCTGTCTGGTTTCCTGATGTTGTGGAGGCTGCGCTCTGACACTTAAGTCATTCTGTACTGCTGCCCCATGAATGTGGGCCATGCCTGGTAAATGTGGGCCATGCCCTGGAAGGTGGGCCACGCCCTGCGAATGTGGGCCACACCCCACGAATATGGGTCACTTTTTCCGTCAGTGCCCAGGCCAAATTGTGATCCCAATCTGACCCTGCACATCCACATTGACGACAATGTGGTACAATGTGCAACACCGACACTGCAGAACAGAGGACACAACTGGCTCCGCTCAAGCGCAGAAACAAGCAAACTGTGAGATGGGAATGTACGCATACAACCTCACATCTGTCATGTAGTCCAAATGTCCACTGTCCACCATCAAAATCCAGCACCTCCCAGCGGACCACCACACCTTCGACACCGACGACCTACAACAGCTCATGGACATCCCAGGCAACCCACCACCAGGGCAGCCAAGCTACATAGAGGAGAACCCAGCCCCTGCACAGACCACACAGGAGGGAGCACCCGCAAGTACGGCTGGCTCACAACTCCTCACCAAGCTACACATGCCATTCCAATGGCAGGTTTCAGAATGCCAAAAGGAGGTGGCCGAACAGGTGCGGGTGGGGTCCGAACCCATGGAAGACGAACTAGATCACATACGTGGGTGTCTAATACCCTTCAGGGACCACCTACACCCCACAAAGGACACCCACACTGCTACAAAGACACATGCATATGCACATTTCCAGTACAGAACCATGCCCAGAGGCACGCAATTATCATTCACACAACCACGTTGACTGTGCGTACGACGGCCCAGTCTACTCCTCTTACGCATTGAGTGGGTGACGGCAACCTACATGTCCAAGCTCTAACGCACTATCTGCGGTGACATGTCTGCGTCCGCTGTACACAGCACAATGTAATGTCGTAGGGCCCAGGGCCCTCATACATACAACATGACCACAGGGACACACGCAGATAGTATGTGGAACTGGTTATGGGCATGTGTGCCCGGCCCCTTTATTGGCAGGGTCTCATGTACAGTGACCCCTGTGCTGGATGTGTGTGGGGTGAGTGTAAGCCAGCCCGCACAGAGTGGTTGGTGCTGGCAACAACTTGAACAGTGAACACCATTAAAACGGAAACTGAAAACACCAGTATAACAACTGCTGAGCAACATGGAGGTAGCCGGAGCAAATACAGAGGTCACCCAATATGCAAACAGAAGTGTCCGTGAGTTGCTGCACTGAGGTTGGGGCACTAGAGCTGAGCGCGCTCATGTATACAAATTGTCTAGGATTGTGTCCCTTCGGGATATATCTGATGCAGCTGCAGTGGGGTATGTTACACCTGCATCATCTTCCTCATCATCGTCCAGTACCACTGTTTCGACTCTGGTAGATGGCGGTTGGAGGTGGTCCTGGCGATGGTGGCGTGTGCCTCCTGTGGTGATGTGACGTCTGGGCAGGGCCGGACTGACTACCGGGCAGTTTGGAATGCTGCCGAGCTGGGGGCTCATTTCAATGCGGTGGGGGCTGATTTTGTTCATGGAGACCTGCGTGTGCTTCGAAATTATTAAAGCAAATCGAATTTCGTTTAGCACACGCAGGTCTCCATGAACGAAATCAGCCCCCAGCTCAGCAGTATTCAAAACTGCCCAGTAGCCAGTCCGGCCCTGCGTCTGGGCTGGTCAGGACTCAATTTGGTGTGTGTGCCCTGGTGGATAGCAGGTGAGGCCAGAGGCAGAGGACAGCACAGGGCCACAGACACCTGGCTTTGACGACCCCAAGGCCATCGTCTCAGAGGCCATCCAATATTCAATCAGACAGGGTCCCTGACTTGAGCTGCACAGAGTTAGTGGCCCCGGATGCACAGCGGCCGGCACAGACACACCGTCCTGGGACGGTGACTTGCGGTCCACTGAGGTAGGGCCACGTGGAGTGAGCGGGTCCTCAATGATGTCCATGGTGAATGTGGTGGAGGGTTACGGTGGACAGTAAAAGGTGTCCTCCAGGGCATGATACAGAGGGTAGTAGCCGTCTGAAAGCAGCAAATGGAGGAGTGGAATGCTACAGCCTCGTTTCCACCACCAATTCGGTATCAGCTACATGAGGATGAAGACTACCCCCTAGTCCATAGACTCAGACGCCACCAAAGTTCAACCAGAGAGTATCCATGAATGTCAGGGAACAGACTTAGTGGCACCAGGGCTGAGAGGGGATGCAGTCTGAGATGATGCCGGTACCATGATATGAACTCGGCCATCGCTAAATCAAGACTCAGTCCCAAATGTGTGACCTACTCTACTGCAGTGTAAGCTGGAGGCAGCAGTCAGCAGTGGTCCACAGCTACGTGTCGTTGGCTTGTGATGAACAGAGTTAGTGACACCAGGGCAGTTGTCGGTACTGTTCGATCACCTCTGTAAAAATTATTCTTTTTAACTCCTGACTGCAACGCTTCATCCTCTTACACCTCTCCTTGCGTGCAATGATATGTACTCTGCCACTGAAAAATCGCTACTCAGTTCCAATTGTGTGACCTACTCAAGCACAGCATAGGCCAAGGGCAGTAGTCCGCCTGGGCCCACAGACATGTGTGGTTGTAATGCTATACACAGACTTGTTGGCACCACATCGAAGGGAGTACACTGACATCAAACGTCCCAAGAACATATGAACTCACCCATCAGGATATCAAGACTCAGTTCCAAATGTGTGACCTACTCGTGTGCAGCGTAGGCCGAGGGCAGTAGTCCGCGTGGGCCCACAGACATGTGCGGTTGTAATGCTATGCACAGACTTGGTGGCACCACATCGAAGGGAGTATAGTGATATATACTCAGCCATAATTAATGTTCTCTGCCATGGTGTAATCAAGACTCAGTTCCAAATGTGTGACCTACTAGTCCACTGTGTATGCCGGTGGAGTTCGTTAACAAGAAAGGAGTGCTGCGGGCCTGTGTTGGAGAGGCCGTAATGGTCTGGGGGGGCTGCCAGGGTCACGGGCCTTGGGCTTGGAGCTTGCAACGGCACATGGTGGGTCATCTTCGACACACACTGGTGTCAGCAGGTGGACATTGAGGCCAGGGGCGGGCAAGACTGGTTCGGGGACCAGCATCCAGGGGTGCAGCAGGCACACAGGATCGCAGGCAACACAGCTCACGGCGTCAACCTCGTGGCGGGATGAGAGGTGCCACTCTGGCAGACACATTGGGCATTCCAGAAGAGGACAATGCCCACAGTTACGTGCCTTTTATTCACACCCCCCACACTGGCCTGGCGTATATTGGGCCAGCCCACTCCACTCACGCTTACGGGGGGATGTAATAAGCTACATTTCCGCAAACTTCCCCACTGGCTGGGGTGACCTGGTTGCGTCCACTGTCCACTACACGCTAAACACCAGCGTTGTATGTTGACATGGATATGTGTGTGGTCTGCATACTGCAGTCTGACCAGCATATCCACGCCACACTTGGCATTGCGTACATTCTTATTCATTGGTCACTTGCCTCCTTTGCACATGCTTGGTCTCCACCTCTTCAGACATGTTGCTATTGTGTTGCTGAGGTGCCATGCCGTTGATGGCTAATGTACGTGACTGGCACAGGTTCCCACAGTAAGTTGTGCTGTCGTGTCTGGTAGGTATGCATGTTGTTTGGCATGTTGTATGTGAGCTTGTGATGTGTGCATTCCCAGTGTTGTGAGTTGCATGATTGTGGAGTTGAGGTGTGGTGGTGTGTTCATTTTGTATTTGCCAACGACCAGTGTATATCCGTGGGTGCCATCCTGTTAGCGCTGGTTGATGATGGACTGTCGGAAGATGTAGGGATTATGCACACTGCCTGGGTGGTTGACGACGACATTGGTGGAGAGTCCCCAGTGGTCCGCTGGACATTGATGGAATACATGTGCTTTCTGTTGCGTTTATTGTGTGCAGTGTTGCCAGGGGGCACACGTAGGACATGTGTGCAGTCAATTGCCCCCTAACACGTGTGGGAAGCCATCTGTGGCGTAGCTGCCTTACTTGGTCTCTTGCTGTTCCTGCGCAGTGTGGGGGAAGTATAGATAGAGGGGTACCCAGCTGATGGTGTCATCCATGACCGTTGTGAGGGACTTGGATTGGGCTGGCTGTGTGATTCCTCCGACTCAGGCGGTCTTTTGGTTGGAGGGTACCAGAGGCCAACACGTGCAGCACGGCCAGCAGCTTTGTCTGAGGTGGGATGTTGGTTGTCCGCTGTGTTGGTACTGTCAGGCTATGGACAATGGAGGTCAGGATGCGGAGGATGGTTATGCCTTTGAGCCTGTAGTGAGCAATGACATTCTCCGGTGTTGGATCTGTGAGGTTGGTGCATTTTATGAGGGTGGCTGTCTTTGTCTCTGCTACCTCAGTTTTGGTCCAGGGGGGACTTCTGGGGGGGTGGCGGTGGGTGTTGTGGCCCTCTTGGGGCTCCGAGCTGCATGATCGTTGGCTCCATGGCATCTGTTGTTCTTCTGATGTTACTCTGGCCTGGGCTCCCTTTTGTGGTGCAAGCTGCTGTCCGACTTACACCAGGTCCGAGCAGGTGTTAATTTCCTGCTGCTAACACGCCTTATTGCATTTTTTGGAATTTTATCGCCTATCGGGCTGGTCGTTGAGAATGTTGCGGAGTGGTGTTGTCGCGGCTTTTGGCACGGGAACGCCTACTCTGCCACTCATTAGAGATAGTTGCGGGGTTCATCTGTGGCGATGTAGTTTGCGGCTGCTATCGCAGGTAGACTGGTGATAAGGGCTGTTACCACCAGCTTGTGAATGGGGCGATAAATTTGACTGCGATAAAGTGCCGTTAACTCGTCGATGATTCGTTGAGAATATGCCCCCATGTTTCCTAAAACGTGCCTTTAATGGAAACAGTACAATTATATGATCAGACCTCACATGTCTGTGTGTGCTATTGCGTAACAACTAGGACGTGCTAAAAGTCTGACCTTATGTTGAAGAGACTGATTATCGCCCATAGGAGAATTTTGCATTAGCCTCATTGTGGTATATAGTTAGCTCTTACTTGTCTTCGCATTTCATTTCAATCACTTTCGAACTTTCTGAAAGTGAATACCCGTTGCACGTCTTTCTACTTGTGTCACCGCGCATCGATCTATTTTCTAAAAATCAAATACTTGTGATGGACAATTTACGGCTTTTTGGGTGAGGTATTGATATTGGTGAATGTGCACTGGGACTGAGTTCGAGTTTGGGCTGAGCAAACTTTGCTAAAGCCGGAAGCGAACTCTGCATCTTCACTGCACTGGAGGCTGGATCTGTCCGACATTTGCACCATTGGGGTTAAGCAGCGCAAACTGCGCAGGTAAAGTGTATGCTAATTAGGAAAAGCTCCAAAAGTCAGCCCCTTGAACAAACTGTTTCCAGTCTAATCAGGTGTAGTGTCCAAGTTGCAAACAGTGGCATCTCGCGACCAGAGGCTAAATTCTTTCTCTGGCATTCAACCAAAACATTGTGTGATTGATTACAATGTGGCCAGACTATAGAATACAATGCCCCCCTTCCTGCAAGCTGAATCCCATCTGCTTCACTTCAGAAGACTTCTTAAGACCTGGCTCTTCCAGCAACCGGATGCCTAGCTTACTGGAAACCCTGTCTAGACGCAAGCGCTGGGATGCCTTCGAGAAGCCACGTGCTATATAAAAGTTAATAATAATAATAATAATGCTGAGCAGATGTACCGCCTGGTGCAGAGTGTAAATACTTGCATTGTTATTAGTTCAAGCGCTGTCCAGCGTGCTTTCTTGTACCGTGCAATTTTCTACCCAACTCACCCGCCCTTCTCTATCTCGCACGGGTTCCAGTAATCTGGTCTGAACTAGACACTATACACCCTACGGAAAATGGCCTAGGTATGCAGATTAGCAGTAAGTGTGGTAATGCAGAGAGTGACAAGAAACACAATATATTTCATTATAAATAGAGAGGATAAACCAGGCTTATCCACCGAGTAGCTTGTGAGCTACTCCAGCTACCTGTAAGTAGCTCTCCTGTGTGCGGTCCAGTTTACTCAATTTGCAGCTTGGCTGAATTAATATATGTATACCAAAATAGAAAAGTGTGCAACTGAGGCAACGATGTGCGTATTTTCAGACCTCGTAAGCTTATGTTTGCAGAAAAATGGCTGAATTTGCAAGATATATTTTAAGCTGATATTTAAGTGTGAAATCATGTGGCATTGAGGGCAACATTTTACTAATATTACCTTGGTGCCATGGAAATTGAATATATGGCACCTATGTGTTACCCATGATAAGACGTTCCAAATTAATAAAGCCTTATTTACTTAGCTTCTGGCAACACTGCTTGATGCACTGAAGTGATGACTGCTGGCAACCCTGCACTGATCTGACCACTGTCGGTAATTTCCCATAGGGTGCCCACCAATGTAATCGTTTCTTATGTGGTTATTATTACAGCACTAATAATATTAGTAGCTCACAATGATTTTCATTGAGCACATGTAGCTCCTATTATAGAAAAGGTTGGAGACACCTGGTCTAAACAGTTAGCGAAGTAAAATGCAAGTTTAGCTTTTCAGACTGAGTGACAGAATCTATGGGGAACTCAATGAGGATCAGCCCCAAATGTTGCTGCTTCTTCTTCCTGGAAAGAAGAAAGAGGGTGGTATTTACAAACCAATGGCAGAGACGACCCTGCAAAGGACATCTACAAAAAATTGAAAAAACAATGGGAATTTACTAACATCTGAGAACACACATTTGAAGCTGTGCACCTGCAAACTGTCAGTGCCTATAGTTTTGCACGTTTGTAGAAAATAGTTGTAATATGTTGAGCAACGGACCACAGACAAGACATAGTAAGAAATGTGTTACGATTGATCACCCCAAAGCACTTAGTGCTAATCAGAGTACTGTATTTGAACAATGAAGTTCTATGATCAATAAAATTGCATGGTCCTCTAGTCTTGTTTCATAAAGCCGGCTGCACTGATAAGTCAACAAGCGAAGACTAAGGGCCCGGTTTTGATCTCGCTAGGAAAGCCCTCTGTATGACTTGTGCTCTAGGAGTCCGAATGAGCGAGTACGATGCAGCAGCATGCTTATGGACTCGGTTCGCTCGGACTCCCATTGAACTCCATGGGAGCCTGTGTACAGACATGTACACAGGCTCCCATATCAAAAAAGAATGGGTGGAGAAAAGCATACACCTCTTAGTGGGCACCCATGGTGCCTGCCACACTGTGCATACCTGGATTGGGGGACCCATGGGCACACCCCTGTGATAGATTCCGAGGGCCCTGGGTGAAGTGGTGCCTGCTACGCCCCCCGAAGTACGATTCCAACATCTGTTTTGTCCCGCTGAGACCGAGTCGAAGCGGCTGTCCGAATCGTGCAACGTACTCGCTTGGTCGGAATTCGGCTCCATTGCGCAGCACAATTTGACTACAAACGAGTCGTGCAGACAGGTTCAGGTCCCGGAAACGATTCAGTCGATGCGTACGTGATCTTCGCATCGTACTTCGTTGTTCAGACCTGTGTACAATTCAATCAGAAACAAGGGCTACAAATCGGATCCGGGAAAGCCGAATCCAATTTGAAGGTCTTCAGAGCGACATCAGAATCGGACCCTAGGTGTCTCTCATCCCAGTAACCTTCAGTAGGAACAAAGGAGAAGTATCTTCACGCCAGGTGACACTGGGAGAGACCATACAGAATCCTATCTCCAGTAACTATTAAAGGTTACCACAACAGGAGGCACTTAGCCCTTGCTAACTGACTTACCAGTGCAGCTTGCTTTGTGAGATGAGAATAGCAGACCTTGCTATTTTAGTGAACATAGAACTTAATTGTTCAAACAAGTATGTGGCTGTGTACCATCTCTGAAACTCAAAAAAGGTTTAAATTTCTACTTTGCTAGAATTAAATTAGCGCTTAGATGTAGCAGAATGAGGGAAGAGTTGTTATAGATTAATGAATGCAATCATGTTGGAGTGCTATCTATTATCCATGCTGCTGGTAACAGTTGCTGCTGCCATTTTATTTGTCCTCTTTGTGGTTAAATTACATATTGTGTACACTAGACTAAGGGGGTCATTACGATAGCGGTGAATCCACCACCGGCAGCCTGCCGGTGATGCATTCACCACCATCATGCGGCCATTCTCCTCCCGGCAGATAAGGATGGCGGGCGGATTACTAGCAGACAGGAAGTCCGTCCGCTACGGGTCTGACACAGGCAATCATTACGATTGCCTTTCGGACACACCTCGCATCCACAAAATGGTGGCGGTGCCTAGCAGGCACCATCCGCCAGATCAGGACGCTGCATCCCCGACAGCCTGTGTAAGGCGGTTCCACCGCCATTTACAGGCTGATGGGGATGTGCTTTTGGAGCCTGTAGGAGGCCCCCCTTCTTCAGGGGCACTCAAGTTTTGCACTGGGGGCGGTGCCCCCCAACATTTCCCTGCACCATGTGGCAGGCATCAGCTGGTGCCTGCCACGTAGTGCAGGGAAATGCAACACTTCCATTTTTACCATTCCAGCGGGTGCTGTAGCCAGCAGCACCCACCGCAATGGTAAACCTGCATAATTCCACCGCCGCAGTGGCAGTCGTATTGTAATTGCACTTGTGGGACCGCCGTCATAAGCGGCCAGTCCAAATCCTGGGCCGATGGTGGACGGACTTAAGTCCGTCCGCCATCATGGTGACCCCCTAAGATGTTTATTTTAATAATTTATCCTTTGTATTCTAGCATTCTTGAGTGTGTTATTTCTTAATGAAAATCGGTTTGGGCTTCCACTCATTGCTCCTGTAACATCTCATGTGATTGATTGTTACCGGGAGTGCATCTCGCTCTTGTATTGCTGAGTGGGTTGTGTTATAGTTGAGGTACAACTGGTTGTCTGATTCAGGTTGACACATTGAAAAAGGCCTTAGTACTATGTGGTCAAGGAAAACGACCTCTGTGTCTCTAGAAAATCCAGAGAACTTGTAATTTGGCTCAGCAAATGAACATGCACAGCAAACCCATGTTCATCCAGAACTCTATGCACTGTGGGCTTTATGGGGACTGTCGACCCTGCTCTTCATCAACCCACCATCGTTGAGCCCCGCTTCGGATCCAGCTTGCACCTTGCCCCGCTGATTACTTGTTGATTACCACTTTCTCTCTAAACATTTTCCAACCCGAAGGTAATTTTCCACAGAGACAAACCTGATCCCTCTATCAAACCTGGATACAATTGCAGTCTGACTTCTTTTTTGACTTTGACCCAGTCTAGTCTGACCAGATAACCGCAATTGGTCCCTTGCACTTTTTTTTTAGTTCTTTTTCATTCAAACCTTAGAAATTCATATCTCCAGTTCTACTTATAGGATTTTCTTCATCTAGATGTGATTTTTTAAAATTAAAATGCACTCTATTTTTGTAAGCTGGTTTGGGCTTTTTCTTGTGTTGTATTTTCACTTCACTGTTGGTTGAGTGCTGTATAAATAGTTTACACATTGTCTCTAAATTAAGCCTGACTGCTTTGTGCCAAGCTTCCAAACAGGTTAAGCACAGGTTTATTTATTGACATTTGTGGTTCACCCTGACAACAACTGTGAATATTTTTGGAGGGTTGTTCTCAACCCCCTCAACTAATTCTCAATTTTCGTACAATTACACATATAAACAGTATCACCCTAATGCAAGACGTAAGACTGTCATGTGTGCAATAAAATTAAAAATAAACACTTCACAAGAGTTAATACAATATCGGATGAAAAGTAGATGAAAATGCCATCACCACAGAGAACAGAAAAATGAACAATCCATTAGTAAACGGGGCAAGACAAACTTCACCCCTCCACTGCCATACAAAATTCCTATCATTAGCTAGAACAAACCTCATCAAACTGAATAAGAAATATGAAGACCATACACAAAGCATAGTCAAATACTGTGGGTTTGCCACTGAAACAACCACTTGCCATTTTTCAATGCTAACAACATTTATATCTTTTCAACCTGCATTATGGTACATGCAAGGTTGCAAGGAATAGCAGGCCATTTTTCCACATACCATGGGTATTTGTGAAACTAAATGCAATACCCATTGTCTTTTGAAGTTTCTTTGAAATGTTTTCACACATCACAGAGTTCCGTATAGTTTGGCGATATAAGATCCCAGCTGAATATCTGATATTAGCAAGAAAATGTATTAGTTGTAAACATATGAATCTGATATTTAGGTGTGAATTATTTTAGTTAAAATATTAATATATAGCTGAAAGAATGAAACAGAATCATTAGTGAGAAATATTATTAAAATGTGTTATTAAGGGTTACAATTAAATTCAGTAGATCAGGGTTTCCTTTCACTTATGGCTAGAGGTCAAACACATCTTGCACAAAATAATCAGTTAAATATTTAATGACTATTAACTTGTGTTAGACCTGTCAGCCTAAAGGCGGTCTTCTCCCAAGCTTTTTGCCTTCTCCTCTCCTGTTTTGCTGAATTTGATTTTGTTGGCCTTAAGACTCTGTGCACTTACCACTGCTGACTAGTGCTAAAGTGCTTGTGCTTACTCCAATAAACATGGTCAAATTGGGTTACTCACGATTGGCCTATTTAATTTTGTTATAAGTCTCTAGTAAAGTGACATACCATATACACAGGGCCAGAAAAATGAATGTTACTAGCACTTATTGTGCTGCCTCTTAAGCAGTCCTTTAAAACATATCTCAGGCTTGCTGCAGCAGCCTGTGTGGGTTTAAAACTGCCAATTTGACTTGGCAAAATGAACCTTTTGCCAAGCCTAAAATTCCTCTTTGAATACATATAAGTCACCCCTAGGGAAGGTACTAAGCAGCCTATAGGGCATGGTGCATTATAATTAAAAAGTAGGAAATATACGTTTAAGTTTTTCCTGTCCATAAGTGAACAACTCACACATTTGTTTTTCACTACTGTGAGGGCTCCTCTCCCACTGGATTACATTGGGTTACCTTATTATTTTTAATAAGCGCTAACATTTGGCTGAAAACAGGTAGAAATGTCATGTTTTGTCTCAAAAGAACTATAATTTGAAATCCTCTTTAATGGTTAAGTCAGATTTATAGTCACAATTCTGAAAATAACAATTTTAGAAAGTTGTAATTTTCTTGTCCTAACAGTTTGGTGGCAGCAGCCTCTATCAGAGGTTACATGACTTGATGTAGTTGGCCTTTGTGTATTCCTCCCAGCGAGTAACACAAATGGGAAATAAAGCCCCCATTAGGATGGCAGGAGGATCGCCCCCGCCAGGCCGGCGGTAATAACCGCCGGCCTGGTGGGGGCGATCCGCCCGCCACCCGTGCCGGAATGACCCACCACCATATTATTATGGCTGGGGGGTCCGCGGCGGACGGAGAGACCGTCCGCCGCTTTTCCTCCCTGTCAGACACCGCCAGTCATATTAGTATGGGCATTTTCCAATGTCTTTCCGTGGCGGCATTGCTGCCATGGAAAGGCATGCAGAGTCTGCTTTGGGGGCCCGCTGTGGCTCCCAGGGACTCCGGGGGGTGGGGGTGCACATGGGGGGTACCTATGGTACCCCTCAGCATTTCAAAGAACAACATGGCAGGCACCGTGCAGTGCCTGTCACGTTGTGCTTTGAAATAATAATAAAATAATAATTCTAAGTTTTTAGAGCGCCTGGTTACACCTATCAGTGTGTCCCCGCGCTGTCAAGACTGAGTCGAAGCTAGAGAAGGAGACGCAAGAAATGCAGTGATAACTTAAGATTTTGGGAACAGAAAAGTTTTCTACACTAGTACACTACATGTATTTTTACCATTGCGGCGGGCGGTGCTTTCAGCACCGCCCGGCACAATGTTAAAAATTCAGGATGCGCCCGCCACTGTGGAGGGCGCATCCTAATTTCCCCCACGGGACCCCCGCCCTTATGACGGGCGGTCCCTTTCCACGATGTGGCGGGCGGGCAAAGTCTACCCACCATCCTAATGGGGGCCTAAGTGTTGGCATGATGGGCCCACCAGACAGGATGGGAGCGGCGGAGCTGTACACAGTCCCACTTGCATTTCAAAGTAGCTCCCTCAGCACACACGCAAAGGACTTCACACTCGCCTTTTGTCACCCCAAACTTCCCGGGACCAGGGCAGGGAGGAAGGAAATTCCAGAATCATCTGTGAAGGGAAATCTCAAGAGGTTTCTTCCACTTCAAAACTGGCACCAGATATACAAATAGGACCCACCTTTCAGTTCACTTTTGGGCCTGCAGGGGACTCTCAGAGGACTACCCTGAGGCCTGCTGTGCACTTCCGAAGTCTGCCCTGTTGATCCAGGAGGAGTGCCCTGCTGCCTAAGGCATGCCCAGTGCCCTCTGGAAACTGTCTTGTTGCTTGAAACCTCCTGTTCTACCTGAACCAAGGACCACCATTGTGACTGGTTTGCTGGCCTCCTGTTCAGAGCTACAGGGACGCAAAAAGCTCCAACAAAGTGCACTTTGTTCCAGCCTAAAGTGAGTTCTAACCCTCCGATTGTGCCCCCCAGTCCTTGACCCTTGAAAGTGGTGCTAAAGGTGCCCAACCAGCCACAATCCAAATTGTGGGACTTATAAACTTTTCTGGGAAAAGGGCTCTGAGAACTGAGAGGAGACCAAGACATACCTGCTTGCTAATCCGTCCAAGGTGCATCGCGGGTCAGCCTGACTTCACTGTAGATCCTGCTATGTTCTTCTCCGCAGCAGCAAATCCTGTCCAGCGGCTTCTTTCTGGAAGGGTATCCAGCCTTGTGGAGCCCTCATCGGGTACAGCCTGCAGATTCCTCCTGCTGGAGTTCTTCAACTTCCAAAAAAGAGACTAGGGCTATATGTACGACCCACCAAATTGCGACTCATAAATAAATTGCATCGCATTTGCAACTCGCAAATTGGGATGTATAACAGTGTCTCAGACACTGTTAGCGATTCCTAATGGGACGCAAATTGCATGCCTCATGAATATTAATGAGGCTGTCGCAATTTGCGACACCATTAGGAATGGCTGACAGTCCCAGGGATGGTGGCCTGTTGGGGTCAGCAGGCCACCATGTCTGGAACTGCTTTTAATAAAGCAGTTTAAAAGAAATGCAGCCCGTTTTCCTTAAAGGAAAATGGGATTCATTAAAAAAAGAAAAATGAAACTTTTCAGTTTCATTTTTATTAAGTTTTATTAAGGGCAGGCAGTGGTTCCTGGGACCACTGCCTGCCCTTAACTGGGTCAGTGACTCGCAAAATAGCATTTGTACATGCCATTACCCTTTTTTGCGGTCGCAAACGGGAGGATCTCCCGTTTGCGGCCACAAAAAAGGGTCGTACATCTGGCCCTAAGTCCAAACGAAGAAATCTTTACCACGCATCGTCCAGCGTCTCCCCGATGACAATGCCTCCCCCTCAGACACCGTCGGCTGCCTTGTCCGCTGAACTTTACCTCCTCCTACAAAATTCCTTCTAAGTCCAAAGGTAAGCCAAAACCGGGCTCAATCCACTTCTTGTAGCTGAACCGCACTCCATCTCAGTCGGCCATAACATTCAACATTGCCCCGGTCTTGAGCAACTAGATGTCCGCAATTGGTTCTTTGATCTTTTAGGTGTTAGATCGCACTAAAACCTTTAAAAATGCATAACTCCAGTTTCACTGACTGGATTTCTGATGTTTTGGTGTCAGAATGTATTACATATGACTCTATTTTTCTTAAATTGGTGTGGAACTTTTCTTGTGTTGTGTTTTCACTTTATTATTGTTTGAGTGCTTCATAAATACTTTACACATTGCCTCTTAGTTAAGCCTGGCAGCTTTTGTGCTAAGCCACCAGAGCTTTAAGCATAGTCTAATTTAGTGACTGTTGTAGTTCATCCAGCTAAGTATTGTGGCTGTTGCTTGAGAAGGGCTCACATTCCCTGAACCAACAAACCAATTTCTCACAACTTGTCAAAAAAGTAAGCTCTGAAATCACATGAACTTAAAGTGTTGTTCCCTTCTGATTTAAACCTGCAAATATCTTCTTGAGCTCTTTCACAACTAAGATCCCAAGAAATCGACAAACTTCAGCATACCAGTGATGAAAAAGGGTTCAGGCAGATCAGGTCGTTTACCCCTTTTCTAGGTTTGCCCGGCGTTAGCGGCTTCTCACCCAACTCACGATTACTCAAATAAAGAGGCAGGCGCTGGAGACTGGAAGGCAGGAAACAGGAGTTTATTTCCGACGGAACAGAACACGTCAAATCAGACAACAGGGTATCTTCTCGAGGTGCTCTAACAAGTTTCTCTACGGCTCCGTCTTTTATACACAGGTTTATGATGTACAAACATTCCTTATTGCAATAAAGACACTTTGAAGTACAAAAAGGGCATGTTTGGGACCCCAGCTCCAGGCCCATTCCCATACTGACCGCTCTGATGTTGTTTTCCCCTCCCAAATGTGACATGTGATTGTAATCTGCAGCCGGACATTCCAACAGGGCACGAGGGCAGGAGGGGGTGGTCAGATCTAAGGTTGGGCGGGCGATAAGATCATGTTTCGCTATGCGGGGCCGGAGGGGTACATCCACGAGACCTAGTTTTATGATGTGGGACTGGGTCGAGAGGCCAGGTGTAGCCGGGGGGGGCATCAGAAGAGAGGAAGGGTGTTCCTGGGAGGGATGCGGGGGTGTCGGTCAGATTGAGGGGTGTGAAGGCCTTGATTAATCACAGCTCCTCTGATGTGAGACGAGGTCCTACTGTAGGAAGCAATAAACTGCATCTGTTGGGCTAGGTGATGGCCTGGGATCAGGCCGGGCAATAGGGCAGGGAGGAAGAGGTTACCAAAAGGACCCGTTCTATGGGTAGGATGAAAGAGCGAGGGGCAGGGGTTCAGCACGGAGACAAGGTCGTGTTTAGCGGTGCGTTTATGGCCCAAACAGGAGAGACCGGGGGCTGTCGGGGCGCGGGGTGCTTGCGGGGCTGGAGAGAGAGAGAGAGAGAGAGAGAGAGAGAGAGATGATGGCTATCGGCAATGGGCAGGGAGGTCATGACACAAAGATGGCTACTATCTATGTTCGTGATGGAGCCTAAAAGGGAACAAGATGGCGGGGCCACTGTTTCGTGACTTTCTTTACCTTCAACAGTGGCGAGGGTGAACACAAATGAACGCCGCTTATGTACATATACATTTTGTCATTTTCCACAGTCGCCGCTTTTTACATAAGACAGATCATTTCCGTGTTTATCATACATATAGTCGTGTGTAGTCAATGAAATAGCGTTTGTCAATATTGGTAGACTTACATATAACCGTGTGTAGTTGATGCGACATACGAGGTGGAATACATATAAATTTACATTTGTCGTACTTAAAAGTGACCGATGAAACATTTTACAGGCAAAAGTGATTGAGGGAGGAATTTAGTCCAATACAAGCAATTAGTCAAGGGGTGTAGAAAGTTCCGAAAAAGGGGGGGGGTCTTCGCCACAGTGTCTTTATTAGTAGCGAGTCATCACTGGTAGGTTCTGGTAGTTCGTTTTCTTCCGTTGGCGCTGTTGAGCACCGGCAGTGGAGCTATAGGTCCAGCTCGGGTCCTTCTTTACACGTCGCAGGGTGTGATCTGTCCTTTGCCGTTAGGCCACAGTCCTGTTTCCTAGCTAATCTCTCTTAAGGGTGCCTTATGCTGGGCACCTGCATTTCTGTCTCGGAGTCAAAATCCACGTGGAAAGGATAGAAGGGGTTTTGTCGGGTAATCGGGGGAGGAGAGGGCGGAGTGGGACCGGATCTTTGAGACGGACCAAGGGAGCAAAAGGGTGATGCGCAGGCAGGTCCATCAATCGGGCTCAAAGGGCGGGGACTTCTGGCACGCGTGGGACAACAAGCAGAGGGCTTCAAGGCAGCCTTCCATTCCCTCGTTTTCTGCGTTTGAGAGTGGTGCATCGTCCCGCGTCCCGTTGCTCTGCGGCTCCATCTTAGGTCGAGGTCACACGCGCCTCACGATCTGTGGCCAGGCTGTGCGTCACGTCCAGCCCCTCTCCTCCGGTGGCTGTGTATCCTTGAATGGGTACAAAACAGGTTTTAGCGAACTGGCAAGAGAAGGCATTTATACATTTCAATTCCATCCCAGATCTAGGTAGCTGGGGGTACGTTTCATCGGTCACGGTCAGAAGTTATCACTGTGGAGTATGTATACAGGCGTGTCTACTGATTTTGGACTAGGTCTATTTGGCGTTCATTCATGTCGCATGTGGCTTTCTGACCCTAGCCCTGGCAGTCTTTTATCATCATGAGAGAGGGGTAGAGGCTAAACACTCTTTTCTCGGGGAGCAACAGTTAAGCAGGGTCATCAGTTATACCTCGAGTTTACGGAGCTGGGGTCAAGCGGGAGGAACGGGGACGTTTTGGACATCCGTACTTGGGTGCGGAGGGGTGGGGCAATCTGGGCTTAGGAGATTGTGTTTCTAACGAGCTGAGAGCAGAAGGCCACTGACGTATAGTCCTCCTATAAAAAGGGCCAGATTAGGGGGACATCAGTCGTCTTATCTGTCATTTTTACAGAAAAGGAGAGGTAGTAACATGGCAAATTACAATTGTTTTAGTTTCTGGCAATTTTGTCGATCACCTTTGTGTTCGAAAAACCAATTAGGCTCGTGCCGGCGGGGCACAACATTACCACACAGAGGAAGAGGGAGCAGGGGTCGTTCGCATTTTAAATGAACTATTCGGTACACGTACAACATGAAGGGAAAGGACGAGAGAGAGAGAAACGTGTACAATAATAGGCCATTTTGATGCGCACAAAACACAAAACAGTAGGGGTCATATTATATAGAAACACAGACTGAGGGACAACGTAAATCCATATACCACGTGCACATGAATTCAGGCGAGGGGGGGGGGGTACATGCATTTACATACAGAATTCAAGACAAAACATAGAACAGTACTTGGCCAAAGACATTTCCTCCTGCATGCTGCGCATCCTTAGTTTCCTATTTAATTCGCCTGGCTGTCTTTTGCTGTTCGTCTCGGTTGCAAATACTTATACTTTCGTCAATTGTTCGGGAACTATCCTGGTCGGGCTAGTACTTACGGTGGGATCTTTGAATCATTTTTAGCGGACGGGTATCCAGGCCAAGGCAACGGAGGGTGTTAGTTGGGGGAACAATGGGCAACTTCGAGTTTCATGGCGTAAGAATCTACTCGTAGGTGCACGTCATTCTTGGTTGCATTATTAGAGAGATGGTCGTTTCTAAGTAAGGGTGCGTTATATCTATGTCTGTTCATCGTGTATAGGTGCTATGTTCAGACCCCCTTTTTCCCCATTCCATCGGCCGTCCCATCATCACTCAAGTCGTACAAAGACATCTCTCTTATCAGGTCAACGCGTGCAACGTATATCCAGTCGAGTTACACACATTCGGTCATACACACATGCATTCATATCACCCAAATCCGCGTTGCTTAGGTCTTCTCCACACTTTAGTCGATGTTCTGATGCGACCTGCAGAAAGAAGGGGAAGAAGAAGGGGTGGGGGCGGCGTTTAAAGACACATTCGCGCGCATAAACCTAAAAGGCTTTTTACTTACTACGTATTTCGACCTATCTCCGCGGGGTGCAGTCCCTTCCATCTCGGCGTTTTAAGCTCCGTGGGACTGGTGGTGCGGGAGGCATAATCATTTATGGACTGCACATTGCATAGATCGCCCACGTGTGGTATTGCGGATCTTGTGTGGGGGGGGGGTCGAAACAAAAGGGCAATCAGGGTAAAGTGGGTGAACTCGTGTTCTTCTTCGAGGAGTCGGGGTGGTCTACAGTGGTACCGGGTCTGGTTTAGGGGCATCTGAAACATTTTCCCTGAGATATGTGGCATACAAAGTAAAACAGAACATCGGGACCTTTATCGATTGCCTTAGGTTGCACAAAAGTAAAAAAACACACGCAACAACTTGGATCGTTCACATTTTCAATATTTCTAGGTACTTTGCTTTTTTTAACCTTTCAGTAATCGACTTGCTTTATTTCGCCTATATTTTACGTAGATCGGAAACAAGGGCTATGTATTCAAAACTTACCAATCCAAAAGCTTACGACTATTTGTTTGTCACAAAATCTTTATTTTAAAAATGTTGACGTACAAATGCAGGCCTACAACCACGTGGGCCAGCCACGGAGCAGACTGGAACTGTACATGAGGGCATATTTATCTGCGGAAAACATAACTGAGTCGGTGGTTGTTTTATTTCATCAAGGTACGATAAGTGCAATAAAATCATATCGAAAATTCATTGTGGGTAAGTACCATCAGTGTCAAAAAGATTCGAACTTTCAGTAATACTGTAATCAATGATGCGTCAGAACTTAATATCAAATTCATTGTTCGAATGTTCAAGCAATACTCATCCCCTCCCGCCATGTGCTTCAAAACTGCATACATATCTCACGATATCAAGTCTGAGCATCCGGAACACATCGGGGAATTGTGAGTTTCGTTTGTACCGGCGCCATTTTGGGTGGGGTCAGGCGGGTCCAAGTATAGTCAAACTGTCTCTACCAACTCGTGGTTGGACCAGAACTTCTTTTCGGCAGTCCAGAAGTTCCGTTAAGGGGCAACAGAAGGGACCGGTGACATGAACCATCAATCAAAGAAAAGGGAGGGGCAACAATCTTTCCTACCGGGTCGTACTGATGTTCCACCGGAACTGATGAAATCGGTAGTCTGCAGTATCTTGGGTCATTCAAAACTGAGGCTGGCGCCAGCATGAGGGCGCCGACGTCTCGTGGCTACGTCTTGGTCGTTCTGTGGGTGATCATGGCAGTCATTTCCCATCGGTGGCAGTTGGGGCCCGCGGAGGTCGAGGGCCCTCCGCAACTCTCGTAGAATATTCAAAGCTGAGGAGAACGTTTCTGAACGGAGGACTCGTTTTTCTAGCTGGCCAGCGACCAGGCCATCCTTGCACGTCAGGTTCGTTCCTGCAAGGTCGACCGCCATTTTTAGGAGTTCTGCAGCTACCGGCAGTCACTGGGTCAAATGAGCAGACGGACTCCAGCCTGTTGGGTGAGGCGTCGTAGCACCGCCACAGTGGACGAGACCCTGCTGGGTGTGTGGAGCGTCCCTATACTGCAAGAGTGGACGAACCCTTTGCCGGGTGCGTGGAGCGTCCCTGCACCGCAAGAGTGGACAAACCCTTTGCCGGGTGCGTGGAGCGTTGGGGGTGCAGCTGAGGGGCCTCCACCTGGGGAGGTGGGAGAGGCTCGTCTGCGCCGCCTCTCCCTCCTAGTGCACCCCACGGATTCCCTGACATTTGTTATGGCCGGACCAGGCGATGAAGAAGAGGGGGGGGGGCGGAGGCATATGCAAGACATCCCCCCCCGTGGCCTGCAAGGCGCCGGGAGAAGAAGGGAATGGAAGGACCAGTTCATTCCGGGTCAGGCCCATGCCTTCGGCGGCCGGCCGTTCTTTGCCACGGCCCCAGGAACGGGTCCCTTGGTTCATCCCGGGGACAGGCCTTGGCGCGTGGTGTCGCCTCCGGACTATTCGCGTAATGGTTCTCCACCCCAGGCCGCCGCCGACGGCTTTTGTAGACTTCCTGATGCCCAAAAACCTACTAGAAAGTAGCCCAAAGTAGCCCGACATTGCTACTTTGTGGAAGGAGGGACAGGAACGGCGTCAAGCAGACGGCGAAATGCATTGTGGGTTTGTTGTTGCAGCCGTTTGCCGTGTAAATAGTTGTTTAATATATTTTTGTTCAAAATAAAAATGTTTTAACCTGTTACTTTGCTATAGTGTTGTATATTTCTAATATTTGCCTAGGGTTTGTCGTTAATTGGGCGGGGTGGTCGGTGGAGCCGAGCTGTCTCGCAGTCATCATGGCGTTGAGTTTGGCTTTCCTCTCTAGTTTCATACTTCCTGTGGGGTTGTTCCTAATGTTTCCATTTCAGTAAGTTTGAAAAGAGATCTCATCAGTGGCCTACTGACTTTACTCGATTCCTTTTGTTTTTCCTAATGATTCTTATGTTCTTTTATTTGCTAGCACGATACCGCGGCTAATCCGCATTTTCTTTATATATGTCCTTTTTATTAGGGGTGTCCTCCGGTGGAGCCAGATGGTCTACCTTTAATAAATGTTCCGGGCTGAACCAACTACTGAGCAATGGGGGGGGAGATAGGCATGACGGGTTACAACGGGGACGAAATACAGCACTACCTATCCTTCACTACTTTGCGGAGACTAGGTAGAATATTTCTATTCTACAGTATTCGCAAATAGGGAATACCCAAAGAGAGAACCAATTCCAAACAGTCAAGTTCGGACAAACAATCAATCAATCAAATGAGGAATAAAAATAGGCGCGACGGGTTACAACGGGGGCAAAAGCCTGCGCTACCTACCCTTCACTATCTGCAAAGAGAGAGATCTTCCTGTTCCTCTCTGTTTGTAGGCAGAGAAGATCCTTTCCAAGAACCAATTCCGAACGATCAAGGTCCGGTCAAACAATCAATCAGTGGGGGATAAAAATAGGCACGACGGATTACAACGGGGGCAAAAGCCTGCGTTACCTATCCTTCACTATCTGCAAAGACTAAACAGAGTATGACGGCCCTGTGCTTGTTTGCAAATAGAGAATGATCCAAAAAGAACCAATTCCAAAACAATAAATGCTTGGATAACAATCAATCAAATGGAGAGGGAAGTAGGCGCGACGGGTTACAACGGGGGCAAAAGCCTGCGCTACCCACCCTTCACTATCTGCAAAGGGAGAATACTCCTATCCTTCCCCGTTTGTAGACAGAGAATCTCTCAGGACAAAACAATCAAAATGCGTAATACTAGTATTTTCCAATGACAATCAAACAATCAATTCGCAATTTGTCGTGTTTCCACGACCTTACCCGGACCGTATGGACGTTTTCTCGCCTTCCGTTTCCAGCGCCCGATCGTCCTCTATTCTCCGTAATTGCTGTGGCACTCCTGATGGTTCCCAGTCAGGACCGTAGATCACTCGAGAGAGGTCTGTTCGGAACCGGTGAAGTTCGGATGATCGGCTGCCAGACAAGGGTCTATCGGGCAGGAGCTCTTCCCGATCGTTGCAGTCGTTGGGACCTCTCTCACTGGATCCACGTGTCGCTGATGGGCCCCACGCTTGGGACGCCAATTGATGAAAAAGGGTTCAGGCAGATCAGGTCGTTTACCCCTTTTCTAGGTTTGCCCGGCGTTAGCCGCTTCTCACCCAACTCACGATTACCCAAATAAAGAGGCAGGCGCTGGAGACTGGAAGGCAGGAAACAGGAGTTTATTTCCGACGGAACAGAACACGTCAAATCAGACAACAGGGTATCTTCTCGAGGTGCTCTAACAAGTTTCTCTACGGCTCCGTCTTTTATACACAGGTTTATGATGTACAAACATTCCTTATTGCAATAAAGACACTTTGAAGTACAAAAAGGGCATGTTTGGGACCCCAGCTCCAGGCCCATTCCCATACTGACCGCTCTGATGTTGTTTTCCCCTCCCAAATGTGACATGTGATTGTAATCTGCAGCCGGACATTCCAACAGGGCATGAGGGCAGGAGGGGGTGGTCAGATCTAAGGTTGGGCGGGCGATAAGATCATGTTTTGCTATGCGGGGCCGGAGGGGTACATCCACGAGACCTAGTTTTATGATGTGGGACTGGGTCGAGAGGCCAGGTGTAGCCGGGGGGGGCATCAGAAGAGAGGAAGGGTGTTCCTGGGAGGGATGCGGGGGTGTCGGTCAGATCGAGGGGTGTGAAGGCCTTGATTAATCACTGCTCCTCTGATGTCAGGCGAGGTCCTACTGTAGGAAGCAATAAACTGCATCTGTTGGGCTAGGTGATGGCCTGGGATCAGGCCGGGCAATAGGGCAGGGAGGAAGAGGTTACCAAAAGGACCCGTTCTATGGGTAGGATGAAAGAGCGAGGGGCAGGGGTTCAGCACGGAGACAAGGTCGTGTTTAGCGGTGCGTTTATGGCCCGAACAGGAGAGACCAGGGGCTGTCGGGGCGCGGGGTGCTTGCGGGGCTGGAGAGAGAGAGAGAGAGAGAGAGAGAGAGAGAGAGAGAGAGAGAGATGATGGCTATCGGCAATGGGCAGGGAGGTCATGACACAAAGATGGCTACTATCTATGTTCGTGATGGAGCCTAAAAGGGAACAAGATGGCGGGGCCACTGTTTCGTGACTTTCTTTACCTTCAACAATGGCGAGGGTGAACACAAATGAACGCCGCTTATGTACATATACATTTTGTCATTTTCCACACCAGCAGGTTGTTTCGAATCTCCACCCACACACAAACATCCCTGTTATATTTCCATTCTTAAAGCTTCCATCAAATTCTGACAGTGGCAAGAAACTAAGGACTCTAACCCTGCAATGGAACGTCATGTGAAAAGTTCTCAAGATGTATTAAATGCATTTCATACCCAATCATCTCTTACACGCCTTTTTCACTGCACTTCGCCTGTTCACATGTAAAATGCTGGAATGTGAAGGCATGAAACTCCAAATCCATGTTGAGTTGCAGACTTTATTCCAGGAGCACTGTAGGAGAGTAGGGTCTGCTATCCTATGGTCACCCCAAATTTTTGCTTTTTGCTTCACTGGTTTATGACTTAATGTGGCTGTGGGCCTGCTAATCAGACCCACAGCCTGCTGTTCTCTCTCTAAATTGTTACCCATGTACTTTAGGTGCATAACGACATTGGAACTGGTTCACCTTATTGGCCCCTGTAACAGTGTACCCAGGTACCCAGGGCATAAGTGCTTCTAAGGCCTACCAGGGGCTGCAGCATGTATTGTGCCACCCCTGGCCTCCATATTTGACACAACTGGCTGATCACTCAGCTGGGGTAAGTCGGTGTAATCACCCCTTACTTAGGTGTAGTATGCCTATACCTAACCTAAAATGGACACATATGTTCCTATCAGTCACTCCTAGGGAAGGCCTCATCAATCCTGGAGGCAGAGTGCTTGGAAATATGTGAGATAGTGCTCTGGCATGAGCTGAGCCTGTCTGCAGCTTTCGGAACCATGTCCTTTAGCTGTTTCATGATACTGCCATACCATATACTCTTAAGTGCATTATGAACCTCGCGGTTAAATGCTATCTTTGGTTTGGCTTTATCAAAATATGTCGAGTAAGGTGTCATACGAATTGGAATACTACCCCCTCGCCAGTTCTGGCGACGGGGGTAGCATTCCACCCTTCTAGAGGGACACGACATGTACCTAGCCTGAACCCCGGTTAAAGTTAAACAGAGCATCAGCATCACAAAATGGATGCTGCCACCATAGACACAAGTCTGACCTCCTGCTGCTGGGAGTCCTTCCAGCGAGGGCAGCTTGGACAAAGGGTTTCCTGCCTGGGGAGGTGCTAGCACCACCCCAGACAGGATTTTGTGTATTGGGTAGGACAGGGCTGAATAGAATCAGACATGCCTGGGGCACACAAGGTGTCCCTGTGCATAGGCCAGTTCAAACCGGTGCTGGGGCTTTCTAGCCCCAGTCCTGGCGTGAAACTGGTCAAAGGAAAGGGGGTGTAACCACCCCCCTTCCTGGTTCTACCCAGAGGAGGGACCTAGTAGGTGATCCGGCCCCCCAGATTCGAATAAGAGTGGGAGCTGTGTCCTGAGACTTCAGATCATCCTGAATCAACTTGAAACTAAGAAGACGACTGGACTTCGACATTCTGCTGCACAGAAGACTGAAGAGCATCTCCCTTGTGGCCTAGGAGTGGCCACCCAGTGAACACAGGCACCATCCAGCAACTCAACGTCTGCTTTGCCGCCGCCTCCTGCCGGAGCCCGAGCCCAGAGCCTGACAAGACCCAGACTCCCAGACTTCTCACAGCCCGATCCACAGTCCCTGCAAAGAATGGACCCGTGGAGGCACCGAGAGACGTGGGACCGGACCTCTTGAAAGACCCCCGAGAAGCTGACTGCGCAGCACCTGAGGCACCCACGACGCTGTGCTTTGGGGTTTGAGAAGCCTCAACCTCGAGCAGCCCTTGCACCGAAGATCAGCCCCCCAGCATCTCCACGATCTGCGTGGGGCCCTTTTGCACCGTGCCACTCGACGCGCCATCCCGGCCACTTGCCATGTGGCTAGCGGCCATCTTGGCGACGAAAACGACAAACTACACCGCTGGTCTGGTTGCTCCCGATTAACCCTTGCTCCCCTGAAAAGGAGCACCCGCTCTGACCTTGCTGGTCCGAGTGAGAAGCTTGAATCACTTCCTGCGTGGCTTGCTTTATCCAAGGCCTGTTTGCTCCAATCAAGTTGCTGACACCGCCATCAGCGAGAGCCTACGTGGGACAGCTCGTGACCGACTCCTGGACGTCCTTGACCTCTTCGTGTCCACGTGGCTGCAGAGACAATCTTCACAACATCACCTGTTTGCACCCGACATCGCCTGGTTCCAATCTGTTTCCACGGTAGTCACTGGCTAGTGACTTTGAACATTGTCCCCTCTGCTTTCAGGTCTCCACCTCTTCAGATCCACCCTTGGATCCACCGGAACTCTTCACATCGAGCCGCCTGCAGCCTCTTCAGCTCCAAGCACCATCGACCTGCGTGACAAAACCCCACACTGGTATACACCTCTAGTGTCTGTGTCTAAAGTTTCATACTTCTAGGTCACTAGGAAGGTTCCTTAATAACTAACTTTGTAACTTTTACGCACCATTGACATTGCATTGGTAAAGCGTGCACTTTCCGCACTGCACCAGAGTCCCGCGGGCCTTTCCCGACTTCTTCACTGCTAGTCCTGAACAGCTCCAGCGATTCCCCAGGCCCTAGGCCTCTTCACTTTCCCCATAGTGGTTCTTATACCACTATTTTAGTATATGGTTTAGGTGGCCCCTAGGGCTCATCCATAATTGTGCAACTTTTGTGTATTTAAACTGTGTTTTGTTTTAACGCATTTGCTTCTGTGCTCATAAAGAGTATCAGGGTTATTTGTAGAAATAAATCTATATATATTTTCAATATATATCTGTGTGGTGTCCTTTCATTTGGTATTCAAGGGATTGTGTATGGTAAAACAGCTTGCTTCACATACCTTTACAGAGTTTAGCCTAAGACTGCTTAGTCCATGCTACCCCTAGGATAGCTTGTCTATAAGGTTGACTTTACAACCTGCACCATAAGGGTTGCTTGGCATGGTACAAGGTGATCACTAGAACTAGTGAGCATCATATACCAGGCCAATTTCTCACATTGGTGAGCAGCGGATTGGGATTTGAGCTTGCTGTTGTTTTACCATTACAATCTTTGAAAATATCATTTGAAAGATCATACAGGTACCTGATAGGTACACTAAAACAAGACTAGATATACTTAAGTTCTACTGAACTTAGTTGTTGTAGAGGATAGGGAGTAGCACACCCTGACTACAACTACTAGATAGGTTTTGTAGGAAAACACAAGTGTAGGTAGATTGCAACACATCCACCACACTAGAGCAATGTCTGGAGCAGAGGGATCCACTGGACCCATCTCTGTTGAGAGTGACCCTCCAAGGGCACCATCCAAATTTGCTATCTTTCCATTTAAGGAACTGAGGCAACTGTGTTCCATGAGAGGAATCAAAACAGGTCCTACTCCCACAGCAGGACACCTCAGAGAGCTGTTAGACCAGTCTGAAGCTCTAAAGAACTCCAAACCAGGCCCCTCAGGGACTGGTGAGGAAGGTTCTCCTTCTGAAGAAGAAAACACTGATGCCCCTGCCCCTGTTATCCACATAGATGAGGAAGACCAGGTCACTGGAGAGACTCAGCCAGAGGATGAGGAAGAAGAGGAGGAGGAGGAAGAAAGTGGGTCTGATGATGAGAGAAATAGCCAGGTGTTAGTCAGCAGGCTTAACCAGGCTAACCTAAGCTTATTTGGGACTGAAGGTGGGTCCAACCCATTCAGACCCCCAAATGGACTTAACCAGGAGCATAGGAGGAGGAGGAATCACTCAGGTGAGTCCAATACTTCCCATGTTTCTAGAGGTTCTCATGGCAACTCCAGAAGGGAGTTGACTAGCCCTCAGAGAAGGGAACATGAGGCCAAAATGAGAGAGGCTGAACTTAGGATCCAGAGGCAAGAGTTAGAAGTTGCCCTGGCCAAAGAGAAACTTGCCAGAGCAAGGCAGCCTAGAGAGAGTGGATTAGAATCCACTGGTGGCAGCACTATCCCTAAGGATAAAGACAGGTCCTATGACAATAGAAACCTGAGTAAGATTGTGCCCCCCTACAAAGTTGGGGATGATATCCACAAATGGATGACTGCACTTGAGAGAGCTTGCAAAGTACAGCAGGTGCCTCAGGAGCAGTGGGCAGCAATCTTGTGGCTCTCCTTTGAAGGTAGAGGCCGAGACAGACTCCTCACAGTTAGTGATGGGGATTCTAGAAACTTCCTGGTCCTGAAGAGTGCTCTGATTGATGGGTTAGTCTTAACCACTGAACAGTACAGGTTAATGTTCAGAGACACCCAGAAGACACAGACTCAGGACTGGTCTGAATTTGTTGAATGTGCCACTAAGGCTCTGGAGGGCTGGTGCCTGGGAAGTAAGGTTACAGACTATGAAGGATTGTACAATTTGCTTATGAGAGAACAGATTTTAAATAACTGTCAGAACCAGCAGTTGCATCAACATTTGGTTGACTCAGATCTAACCTCTCCCCAAGAATTGGGAAAGAGGGCAGACAAATGGGTCAGAACCAGAGTTGAGCAAAAGAACCAGAACCAGAACCAGGGTGGTGACCAAAAGAAAACAGACCAGAAGGGTGGGGAGCAGAAAGCTAAAGACCAGAAGTCTTCAACAGGGCCCCAAACTAATACTGAGGGTGGGTCCCAAACTTCCAAGAAGAAGAAGAAAGAAGGTCAAAGAAAACCCTGGTGTAGCTTTTGCAAAAACACCACTCACTGGACAAGTGATTGTAAAAAGGGTGGAGCCCCCAACACTGCAGCCCCTAAGGCACCTGCACCCACTAGTACAGTTGGCAGTGTTGGACCACAGACTGAGGGGGTAGTGGGTATCACCTTGGGAACTGAGGGAGATTCTGACCTAGTCAGAATCCCCACACAGGCTGTTCTGATTTGTGATGGGGAGATTGATTTTTCCCCTACTGTCAGTCCCAATAATTTGGGCAAGTACAGACAGACACCTCTGATTAATGAAAAAGTGGCTCAAGCATACAGGGACACATGTGCCAGTGTCACTATGGTGACGCCTAGCTTTGTGGACCCTGGACAGTACATACCAGGTGATAATTACCTGGTGACCAATGCCAGCAATGTCACTACTACACATAGTGTGACAATTGTTAACTTTTCCTGGGGAGGGGTAACTGGCCTAAAAAGAGTTGTGGTTAGTGCTGATCTCCCAGTAGAATGTTTGTTGGGCAATGACCTGGAGAGCTCTCTATGGTCAGAAGTTGAGTACAGGACTCATGCAGAAATGTTAGGGATATCATCACATGTCCTTGCTGTGACCAGGTCACAGGCCAAAAAGTGCCTCTCTGAACCTCAGGTCTTGGATCCTGGAACAATGGACCAAGTACCTTCCAAGACAAGGAACAGGAGGGTAAAGGCTGTGCCTTCCTAAATGCCTACAAGTGAGGATCAGCCTTCACAGGAAGCTGATTCTGAGACCCCTGAAGGAACTGTCCCTATAGAGCTTGAACCTGATCAGGTTGAGTTTCTGGGGACAGGGGGACCTTCTAGGGCAGACTTGGGGCAGGCTCAGTTATCCTGTCCTTCTCTTGAACCCCTCAGACAGCAGGCTGCTGCTGAGGCTGCTGGGAATGCTCAAGGTACCCATAAGGTTTATTGGGATGATGGGCTCCTTTATTCAGAGGGTAGAGACCCCAAGCCTGGTACAACCAGGAGGTTGGTCATACCGCTGCAATTTAGGGGCTTCCTTCTTACCTTGGCACATGATATTCCCTTAGCAGGACACCTAGGCCAGAACAAAACATGGGACAGACTTGTCTGTCACTTTCACTGGCCTCACATGTCAGAAGATACAAAGGAGTTTTGTCGCTCCTGTGTAACCTGCCAAGCAAGTGGCAAAGCAGGTGGTACCACAAAGGCCCCTCTAATACCATTACCTGTGGTGGGGGTGCCCTTTGAAAGGGTGGGGATTGACATTGTTGGACCAATGGATCCCCCTACAGCATCTGGGCACAGATTCATACTGGTGGTGGTGGACCATGCCACCAGGTACCCAGCGGCAATTCCACTTAGGACCACAACAGCTCCTGTTGTGGCCAGGGCCTTACTTGGAGTTTTCTCCAGAGTGGGGTTTCCTAAGGAGGTAGTATCTGATAGAGGTGCAAACTTCATGTCAGGATACTTGACAGCTATGTGGAAGGAATGTGGTGTCAACTATAAGTTCACCACTCCCTATCATCCACAATGCAATGGGCTTGTTGAGAGATTCAACAAGACCCTAAAGGGCATGATCAAAGGATTACCTGAGAAGCTCAGGCGAAGATGGGATATCCTTCTGCCCTGCCTTCTGTTTGCTTACAGAGAGGTCCCACAAAAAGGTGTTGGCTTCAGCCCCTTTGAATTGTTGTTTGGACACCCTGTAAGAGGACCCCTATGTCTGGTGAGGGAAGGATGGGAGTTACCTCTCAAAAAGCCCAAGCAAGACATAGTGGACTATGTACTTGGTCTCCGCTCCAGGATGGCTGAGTATATGGAGAAGGCATCCAAAAACCTTGAGGCTAGCCAGGAATTACAGAAAGCCTGGCATGACCAAAAGGCTGTCCTGACTGAGTACCAGCCTGGACAGAAGGTATGGGTGTTGGAGCCAGTGGCCCCAGCAGCACTCCAAGACAAATGGTCTGGACCCCATACAATCCTTGAGAAAAAGGGAGAGGTTACCTACTTGGTGGACCTTGGAACTCCCAGGAGCCCCCACAGGGTGCTCCATGTTAACAGGCTGAAAGCATATGTTGACAGGAGAGACATGGGCTTGCTCATGGCTACAGATGAGGGGCAGGAGGAAGAGAGTGACCCTCTCCCAGACCTGCTGACTCAGAATCCTGAGGATGGCTCAGTTGATGGTGTGGCCTTAGATGGCAGCCTCACTGAACATCAGCAACATGACTGTAGACAGGTTTTGCAGTCATATCGACATATGTTCTCCCTGACACCCAGTCAGACTAACTGGTGTACCCATGTGGTGGACACTGGTGATAGTCTTCCTGTAAAGAACAAAATTTACAGGCAGCCTGACCATGTCAGAGACTGTATCAAAGCTGAGGTGCAAAAGATGCTGGAGTTAGGTGTCATTGAGCCTTCAGAGAGCCCCTGGGCTAGCCCAGTGGTTCTGGTCCCCAAACCTCACACCAAAGATGGAAAGAGAGAGATGAGGTTCTGTGTGGATTACAGAGGACTCAATGCTGTCACCAGGACAGATGCACACCCAATTCCAAGGGCAGATGAGCTCATAGACAAATTGGCTTCTGCCAAGTATTTGAGCACATTTGACTTGACAGCTGGCTACTGGCAAATCAGGTTAGCTGAGGAGTCTAAGGCCAAGACAGCATTTTCTACCCCCAGTGGGCATTACCAGTTTGTGGTGATGCCCTTTGGTTTGAAAAATGCACCTGCCACCTTCCAAAGGTTGGTGAATCAAGTCCTTACTGGGTTGGATGACTTTTGTGCAGCATATCTGGACGATATTGCTGTCTTTAGCTCCACCTGGGAGGATCACCTGGTCCACCTGAAGGAAGTGCTAGAGGCTCTGCAAAAGGCAGGCCTCACTATCAAGGCAACCAAGTGCCAGATAGGGCAGAGTAAGGTTGTGTACTTGGGCCACCTTGTGGGTGGAGGCCAAGTTCAACCACTGGGGAGTAAGATTCAGACCATAAAGGACTGGACTCCTCCAACTACCCAGACGCAGGTCAGAGCTTTCTTGGGCCTGACTGGGTACTACAGGAAGTTTGTTAAGAACTATGGGTCCATTGTGACTCCTCTTAATGATCTGACATCCAAGAAGATGCCCAAAAATGTTCAGTGGACAGAATACTGTGAAAAGGCATTTGATGACCTGAAGATGGCCATGTGCTCTGCACCTATCCTGAAGAGTCCTGACTACTCAAGAGAGTTTATTGTCCAAACAGATGCTTCTGAGTTGGGAGTGGGAGCTGTGCTTTCACAACTTAATGTAGATGGTCAAGACCAGCCCATTGCTTTCATTAGCAGAAGGCTGACCCCCAGAGAGAAACGTTGGTCAGCCATTGAGAGGGAGGCCTTTGCTGTGGTGTGGGCCCTGAAGAAGTTGAGACCATACTTGTTTGGCACTCACTTCAAGATTCAGACCGACCATAAGCCCCTCTTATGGCTTAATCAGATGAAGGATGAAAACCCCAAACTGCTCAGGTGGTCCATTTCCCTACAGGGGATGGACTTTACAGTGGAGCACCGCCCAGGGACTGACCATGGTAATGCAGATGGTCTCTCCAGGTACTTCCACTTAGAACATGAAGACACAACTGGTCAAGGTTAGTCTAATGTCCCTGCGTTTGGGGGGTTGTGTAGGAGAGTAGGGTCTGCTATCCTATGGTCCCTCCACATTCTTGCTTTTTGCTTCACTGGTTTATGACTTAATGTGGCTGTGGGCCTGCTAATCAGAACCACAGCCTGCTGTTCTCTCTCTAAATTGTTACCCATGTACTTTAGGTGCATAACGACATTGGAACTGGTTCACCTTATTGGCCCCTGTAACAGTGTACCCAGGTACCCAGGGCATAGGTGCTTCCAAGGCCTACCAGGGGCTGCAGCATGTATTGTGCCACCCCTGGCCTGGCCTCCATATTTGACACAACTGGCTGATCACTCAGCTGGGGTAAGTCGGTGTAATCACCCCTTACTTAGGTGTAGTATGCCTATACCTAACCTAAAATGGACACATATGTTCCTATCAGTCACTCCTAGGGAAGGCATCATCAATCCTGGAGGCAGAGTGCTTGGAAATATGTGAGATAGTGCTCTGGCATGAGCTGAGCCTGTCTGCAGCTTTCGGAACCATGTCCTTTAGCTGTTTCATGATACTGCCGTACCATATACTCTTAAGTGCATTATGAACCTCGCTGTTAAATGCTATCTTTGGTTTGGCTTATCAAAACATGTCGAGTAAGGTGTCATACGAATTGGAATACTACCCCCTCGCCAGTTCTGGCGACGGGGGTAGCATTCCACCCTTCTAGAGGGACACGACATGTACCTAGCCTGAACCCCGGTTAAAGTTAAACAGAGCCTCAGCATCACAAAATGGATGCTGCCACCACAGACACAAGTCTGACCTCCTGCTGCTGGGAGTCCTTCCAGCGAGGGCAGCTTGGACAAAGGGTTTCCTGCCTGGGGAGGTGCTAGCACCACCCCAGACAGGATTTTGTGTATTGGGTAGGACAGGGCTGAATAGAATCAGACATGCCTGGGGCACACAAGGTGTCCCTGTGCATAGGCCAGTTCAAACCGGTGCTGGGGCTTTCCAGCCCCAGTCCTGGCGCGAAACTGGACAAAGGAAAGGGGGTGTGACCACCCCCCTTCCTGGTTCCACCCAGAGGAGGGACCTAGTAGGTGATCCGGCCCCCCAGATTCGAATAAGAGTGGGAGCTGTGTCCTGAGACTTCAGATCATCCTGAATCAACTTGAAACTAAGAAGACGACTGGACTTCGACATTCTGCTGCACAGAAGACTGAAGAGCATCTCACTTGTGGCCTAGGAGTGGCCACCCTGTGAACACAGGCACCATCCAGCAACTCGACATCTGCTTTTCCGCCGCCTCCCGCTGGAGCCCGAGCCCAGAGCCTGACAAGACCCAGACTCCCAGACTTCTCACAGCCCGATCCACAGTCCCTGCAAAGAAGGGACCCGTGGAGGCACTGAGAGACGTGGGACCGGACCTCTTGAAAGACCCCCGAGAAGCTGACTGCGCAGCACCTGAGGAACCCTCGATGCTGTGCTTTGGGGTTTGAGAAGCCCCAACCTCACGCAGCCCTTGCACCGAAGATCAGCCCCCCAACATCTCCACGATCTGCGTGGGGCCCTTTTGCACCGTGCCACTCGACGCGCCATCCCGGCCACTTGCCACGTGGCTAGCGGCCATCTTGGCGACGAAAACAACAAACTACACTGCTGGTCTGGTTGCTCCCGATTGGCCCTTGCTCCCCTGAAAAGGAGCACCCGCTCTGACCTTGCTGGTCCGAGTGAGAAGCTTGAATCACTTCCTGCGTGGCTTGCTTTAGCCAAGGCCTGTTTGCTTCAATCAAGTTGCCGACACCGCCATCTGCGAGAGCCTACGTGGGACAGCTCGTGACCGACTCCTGGACGTCCTTGACCTCTTCGTGTCCACGTGGCTGCAGAGACAATCTTCACAACATCACCTGTTTGCACCAGACATCGCCTGGTTCCAATCTGGTTCCACGGTAGTCACTGGCTAGTGACTTTGAACATTGTCCCCTCTGCTTTCAGGTCTCCACCTCTTCAGATCCACCCTTGGATCCACCGGAACTCTTCACATCGAGCCGCCTGCAGCCTCTTCAGCTCCAAGCACCATCGACCTGCGTGACGAAACCCGACACTACTTCGACCCTGTGCACCCGCTTACTGTGGGTGAGGTAACTCAGCAACGCCGGTGTTCCCACACTGGTATACACCTCTAGTGTCTGTGTCTAAAGTTTCATACTTCTAGGTCACTAGGAAGGTTCCTTAATAACTAACTTTGTAACTTTTACGCACCATTGACATTGCATTGGTAAAGCGTGCACTTTCCGCACTGCACCAGAGTCCCGCGGGCCTTTCCCGACTTCTTCACTGCTAGTCCCGAACAGCTCCAGCGATTCCCCAGGCCCTAGGCCTCTTCACTTTCCCCATAGTGGTTCTTATACCACTATTTTAGTATATGGTTTAGGTGGCCCCTAGGGCTCATCCATAATTGTGCAACTTTTGTGTATTTAAACTGTGTTTTGTTTTAACGCATTTGCTTCTGTGCTCATAAAGAGTATCAGGGTTATTTGTAGAAATAAATCTATATATATTTTCAATATATATCTGTGTGGTGTCCTTTCATTTGGTATTCAAGGGATTGTGTATGGTAAAACAGCTTGCTTCACATGCCTTTACAGGGTTTAGCCTAAGACTGCTTAGTCCATGCTACCCCTAGGATAGCTTGTCTATAAGGTTGACTTTACAACCTGCACCATAAGGGTTGCTTGGCATGGTACAAGGTGATCACTAGAACTAGTGAGCATCATATACCAGGCCAACTTCTCACAAGCACCTATTAGGATTTTAACCTGTATGATGAATAGAGTCGGTGCTGGTGAACATCAAGGAGGGCCTCCTGATGACAACAGACAGGGGATCGCCAGCATCTAGAGCTTTCAGCTGCACATGCTATAGTAGACTGGAGGATCCTGTTGAGGTGCATACACAGCTGGTCAAGGGTAGCATTTCCCCAAGATATTCACCATTCTATTTGCAATGTTTACGATGACAACCATAAAATCTGTATTCGTGGTTAATCAAACTGTTTAAGTGAACACATAAGATATTGTCTGGCAAAACAGATGCAACTCTGTGTCTGATTGCCAATAAATGATGCAGCAGAATGTGGATGCTTAAATGATTATAGGCTGAAAATGCAACAGGTCTGTCTCTTAACCTGGAGTCTTTCTGTGTACATAATCGGTACAGGAATGTATAATACTTTTTCAGATGTTTTAAAATATGATGAATGGGTACCCTAAGGAGTTATCATACACACACATGCACGCACGCACGCACACACACCCACATATACATGGCTGTCTGTAATGATGAGATGGTAAATTAAAAATGGCCATCATCCATTACAACGCATGCGTACGTGTGGATCTCGACACATGTCTAGATGCACATGTGCACATCACCCTTGTCACGATCAGCAGCTATAATGTAATGGGTTGTTTTCTAATAGAAAATCCATGCCAAGATAAATTCAAGTGCAAAAAGAACAATTGATGGACAAAATGCTGCACAATGTCTTTCACCCCAGTACAGAGATCTGGGCCTAAATCCATAATTATTTTGCTCCCCATGCCATTCAAGTTCACTCAGCCATATGCAAATCAGACTTGACCCTGCACCCAATGGGAACAGCCCAGCCCGAACTGTCAAGCCAGTTCTTTCCTGGACTGGAAACAAGCATGCGGGGACCAGTTTTGGGGCATCACCCCATATCAGCCAGACTAGCTTGACTCTAGTGGCATGGAGAGCATGGGACCCACGTCTAGGCATATCCGTCCCACTCAGGGTGACAAATGCAAAAAGAACTATTGATGGACAGAATGCTGCACAATGTCAAACATTCACCTGAGTACAGAGATCTGGGCCTAAATCCATTGTTTTTTTGGTCTCAGTCCATTCCAGTTCAGACCCAGCCATATGCAAATCAGTCCTAACTCTCTTCCCCATGGGAACAATCCAGTCGAAACTGCCAGGGCAGGTCTTCCCTGGACTGGAAACAAGCATGCTGGGACCAGTTTTGGGGCATCACCTCTCATCTGCCAGCCCCTCATCAGCCAGACTAGCTTGACTCCAGTGGCATTGAGAGCACAGGATCCACATCTGGGCATACCAGTTCCACTCGGGGTGCCAAATGCAAAAAGAACAATTGGTCGACTGAATAATGCACAATGTCAAACATTCACCCCAGTACAGAGATCTGTGCTTAAATCCATCGTTTTTTTGCTCCTCATGCCATTCCAGTGTAGACCCAGCCATATACAAATCAGTCTTGACCCTGTTCCCCATGGGAACAGTCCAGCCCGAACTGCCAAACCAGGTCTTTCCTGGACTGGAAACATATATCCTGGGACCATTTTCAAGGCATAACCCCACATCAGTCAGGCTAACTTGACTCTAGGGGCATGTAGAGCATGTGACCCACGTCTACAATTTTTGACTATCAAGTGGAAAATAGTTGACATTGAATGGGGGTTGTTATTTGTAGCTTTTGTTGATTTGCGGGCAGCATTCAACCTTGTTTCCAGGGCCAAACTTTCTGAGGTCTTTGGGAAAATGGGAGTTGCACTTGGACTATTGTTCCTGATCCAAGAAATTTATTCAGGGAACTTTGCTAGAATAAGATGGAGTCCTAGTGGAGAAACAAGTTCGGGCATCTCAATTAGGCATGGTGTCCGCCAGGGATGTGTTTTGGCACCCACCTTATTCCTGTTCTTTACAAATGGATGCATTTCTTACCTACTGGACTACCAAAATGGGTCCACTAAAATGGCTGGGTCCAAGGTGCTGTGTCGACTCTTTGCAGATAACACTCTTCTCCTTTCTAAATCTCTGCATGGCTTAAATATTCTTTTAGGGAAGTTTAGCTTGTTCTGCAAGTACCATGGCCTAGAGGTAAACAATAGCAAAGTAAATTCATGGTATTCAGCCATTGCAAGAAAATGATGGGGGAACATGACCTTAGAAGGTGTTAAATTAGTAAGGGTGGCTGACTTCGATTACTTGGGTGTAAATTATTCTCACCAGTGGTCTGCCCAGATTAATAAAAGTGTATTGCCTCTCAAACATAGAGCGGGGTTCATACTAAGGTTTGTCAAAGTGTCAGCCTCATACCTATTTTCCCCAGCATTAGCAATCCACAAGCCCAAGCTTGTGGGGGAGCAGTTGACGGGGCTGATTTGTGGGGTCATTGTAATCTTGATCCAATAGACAGAGGCAAAAACTTTTTTATTAAATCTCTGCTGAGACTACCAAAAAGTGCCCCTTTATTACCTCTGAGGCTTGATTTAAATCTTACACAACTGTCTGATATAGCCTGTCTAAAGCCTTTCTTATATTGGATTAGGCTTTGGACAGCAGAGGAACTTACCCGTGCAAAGACTATCTCAAAGAGTTTGTATGACAGAAGTACGCATGGCTAAATCGAGCATGCCTCTACTATGCGGCCTCAACAACCAATGCGTCATAACCACGCATTCCTTGATTGGTAAAGGGATATCGTGATAAAGATCACTCACCAGCCCCCATGCCTTGAGTCCTAAAACCCAGTTCCATGTAGTAAACACTACCCCGACTCACCCCTTAACCCTAAAACTGCACCACAGCACTGAAAACTGACCCTTCCCCACCCACCCTGAGCCCTGAAACTTAGCCCCCTGAGCCCTTAAAACAACCCTGGCACCCCTGAGCATTAAGTACAATCCAACCCCTAAAAACAACCCCAGCCCCCTGAGCCCTAAAAACAACCCAACCCCCCTGAGCCCTAAAAACAATTCACCCCCTGAGCCCTAAACACAGCCAAACCCCCCAAGCCCTAAAGAAAACGACCCCAAGCCCTAAAAACAACACCGACCCCCTGAGTCCTAAAATTACCCCCACCCCTTAAAACTACCCCACCCCCCAAAACCCAGCCACAGCCCTACTTACCAGACAGTGTCCCAGGGCTCCCGCTCCTTCCTCTTCCTGTGCCCGCCCATCCAAGCATCTAGACCGCGCACTGCCTTAACCACGCATATGTCTGGTTAAGGCATATGCGTGATTAAGGGAAGCGGGGTTCTGCTTGCAGGGAAACAGCACACGTGGTTCAGTCCACGTTGTTAAGGCCATTTTCCCCTCAAGGTGGTAGTAGATAATCGACTGGCGTCATCAGTTGCCTGGGTTTCTCTTGCAAAAGCTTGTCTGATAAAGCTTGGTTTGCATGAAAACGTACTGAACCCTTTTTCTATAACCAAGAGAGCCTGAGAAACTGTTAAATCTAGCTATTGGAAGACTGTTCTGCCAATACATTTTCAGTGGTAGCTTTGGGCAGTCTAACGGATTCCTATTTGTCCATCAAATGTGTTTCCCAGTTTGAGGAGTTCATGGACTATGTGAGCGCCCCATTGACAAGATCCCTGTTTATAAAATTTAGGCTAGGGATCTTGCCAATAGCTGTATTCGCTTGCAAATGGAGCAAAAGTATTAGCACTGCTAACAACTCATGCCCTCTGGGGTGTTCAACGGTTGAGCGTGTTTTATTCTTTTGCAGTGCAAATGCAAAACAGCGTAGTCGCTGGATTTCTCCCCATGTGGGTTGCACAAGCTTGAAAATCGGCACATAGCTTTGAGAATTTGCAAATTAAACACTAAGGGTCTGATTAAGAGTACGGCGGTCCCAAGACCGCCGTACCTGTGGTGGCGGTCTGACCTCTAACTCCTCGGCAGCATGACTAACCGATTATGAGGTTGGTGGTCACACCACCACAAGCCCGGCGGAAGACCGCAGTCACTTCCAGGATCCTGGATCCCGACAGGGCGGCAGTGAGAAAAGTGGCGGTCTCTGGCAGCGATGACGTGCAGATTACGACCTGCTTTACCACAGACCTTTTCATGGCGGGGACCCCGCCAGGAAAACGAAAGGTAGGCAAGGGGTCCCAAACATGACCCCAGGGCATTGTAGTCCATGGGGGGTGTGCATGGGGGCACATGTTGTGCTTCCCTCTTCTTGCACTTTTGTGCATGCATTGTATGCCATGCACGACAAGCATAGTACACAGTGCACCAACGTGCAAGAGGCGATGCCAAGGCGGCGGCATATGCTGCAGGCCAGGTGCGCAACACCCATTGGACTCACCGGGCTTCAGCCCCCCCTCCCCCCCCCCCCCCCCCCCCCGTCGTGTGTGGCAGCCCGGGATGAGACAGACCCAGGGCACACACACAGCCACACCCGAACATTTCACAGTTCTTTAAAAGACCATTTGAATGTTAATTAGGCCTTGCTGTTGTTTCACCCCTTGTTGGAGGCCCTGCAGCTCCACTCTGCCCTGCAGCTCCCCCCCCTTCCCCCCCCCCCCCCCGAAATTTGGCTCTAGTAGCGCCTCTGCTGCAGGCTCCCTATGAGCCAAAGAATGCTGCCACCGTGGCACCGCCGCCGCAACACCGCCAGCCTAGCGGTTAACACACAGTGCGGCAGTCCGGATGCCCCAAGCTTGGCGAAGTACTCCCACCCGTCGCAATGCAGGGCCGGCGGTCACACCACCAAAGTCATAATCGGGCCCTTACATGTAGCATTGTATATTCTCTGTTTCTATTTTTCTACGTTCAATCTGGCACTTTAGACTAAAGCTGTGGGGACAAACACCACTCTGCGAGGGCGACTCCTTAGGCATTCGCACTTTACTGCAGCATATTTTAAATCTTATTTTATGCACTGTTCACTCCACTCAATCGGAATTGCAATGGTAGTTGTCTGGAAGGCATAACTTACCCGTTGTAGAGTTTATATGTAGGTCTCTGTCTGAGGTTTTTGCTCATCTGGGAGAAACCTACCTTGAAGGTACAATCCTCTGCTTTTTACTGCAAGTATATGATTTTGATTGTTTTTAATGTATGAGACCTTTATGCCCTTTGTATGTTTTTAACTTGCTTAGAGAGCAATGATGCTCCATATGATAATGATTTTTTCAACTTTTCATTGTTCCTTTTTTAAATTGTTTGGCAATCTGCGACTCATTTAGTATAGAGGCACCCTTTTAATTGTTTGCTTGACGTATTGTGACCTCAACTTATTTTATCCTGCGTATATTACTGTGAACTGTGTATTTTTAGTATTGTGTTTTTATTTATTGTAAGATATGTGTGTTGTGCACTCATGTGGTTCTTTTGAGCCGAAATACATTTGAAATGATGATTAGATGAAACATGGAGGCAGATCACTTGAAGTCCAAGGACAACCTGGTCAGGAAGCTTTTAAAAACAGAACACTTGCCTTCAATTGAATGCTGCACAATCTACAAGACGGAGACAAAAGAATGCTGGATAGGTATACCAGCCGTCCAGTCAGACTCTTTCACTCTCTACTTTTCTATTTTACTAACTCCATGGCAGTGAAGAAACCTAAAAGCTACACAAAAACTGTACAAGAATGAATAAATACGTTTACAATATCAGAACTCAAATGCCACCTCGAAGGAAAATTTAAAGTCATACACGCTGCCTTGATGTTTTTATATCGTATTTCTTTGTTTTGTTTATACAGACACGGTACCCTCAGCACAGAAATTATTTATAAGTCTTTGCTGCTATCTAGTGGTCATTATATGCTCTTAGAGCAGTTCACAAAAATACTATTACAAAAATAGAAGCACAATCAGTAAGTACACCAGTTGTATACGAATAGTCCTGCAGTCGTCAAGATACTTCTTGTTACATTAAAAAGCATAGTACTCTTCATGACGATAGGTAAATATTCACTGAGGGTGTAAGCTGACGATTTTAACACTGCATTGCAATTCACTCTAGCGTGTGCACAGTCTCTAAACGTGCTGTAAATATTTTGCCGTTGATGGAATAGGAAAAACATAATTAATACGTGGTGGTATCTGGATTTGGATGGGCAGCAATTTAAATATTGATGGGCTTATTCACAAAGGTAAATCTACATGTGCATTTTTACTAACATTTATATTTACTACTACACCTAGGGTGTAACTAATCACTTTTTTGCTAGTCACCACTGTGTAAAGTACAATTACAAAAATGTGTAGTTTTTTTTTTGCTATTCACCATTTCTGAGCGTAAAAGGTTTAGAGCATTGAACAACCTCCCACTCCACATCAGAACCTCCTCTTCACTTCTCGAATTCCGTAGGAAGCTGAACACCTGGCTTTTCAATTAACAAGTCTTTAATAGGCCCCTACTTGGCACCAGGATACCCTCACAGGTCACAGTGCGCTGTACGAATGCACATAACATAGGGTTACAAAAAAAATATATATTTACACCTAGGTGTGGACTTACATTCCCCCCCCCCCCCCAACACACACATACATACATACATACATACACCACAAATTAATGAGTGGAACCTGCTTTCACAGGTTGTATGAATTTAAAGTTGCAACTACTTAGGCAGAGATCTCTACACCATGGCAGACATCTCACCATGGGAAAGTATAGGGACAAGTATTAAAGTTTATCATTCCTTAAAAATAGTTTAATGACAAATATAAATGCAAATTAATGTCAACCATTTACTATTAGAGGGCCCGATTCACAGAACTAACTTAAGACAAAATCCTAAACTTACTACTTTTGGTATTCACAGAAGTTAGGAGTTTGTCTTAAGACAGACTTAAGACAGACTTAAATTAGGATTTTGTCTTAAGTCCGTCTTAAGTCTGTCTTAAGTCTGTCTTAAGTTTGTCTTAAGACAAACTTAAGACAAAATCCTAACTTCTGTGAATACCAAAAGTAGTAAGTTTAGGATTTTGTCTTAAGTTAGTTCTGTGAATCAGGCCCAACCTATTTTATTGAAATAAAATCTTACATCAAAATCATTCATCAAATTGTATGGGTTCTTAAGAATACAATAATCTGAGCTAATTTTTAAGCCTTTTCATCTTGTATATTAGTAGTCTAGAACAAATCCCAGATCGTTGCAAAGGCATTTGTTTGGTTTTACATTTTTATGCACATTTATTGTAATTTATATCTTGGTTTTTGCAACTGTACGCTGATGTTTTATGAACTTTAATGGCAATTTGCAGGAGAATGTTTTGTGAATCAAATTCATCAACTTAAATGTTTAATAAATGGTTAATTAATTTAAATATAATGCTCTAATATATAAATAATAATTTGTAAACAATTTAAAAAAATCGCACCTTGACTAACATTTTTATTTGATATGTAGTCAATTTTATTAAATTCCATTATTTCTAATTTACAATAAACATTAATTATGCTTGCAGTTGGGAGCTACTAAACTGGATTTTCAAGAGGCAAAAAGATCCAAGCAGGAACAACCTGATTTTATGGCAAGAACCGGAGGCCAATATTATGCATAATCCTTTATTGCTCTCACACACAGCAGCAACAAGAAACTTAGAATTACAATGCTACAAAACTCTAGAACATTAGAACATGCATATAAACCCTTCTCACGCAGCCATCTTCCTTCTTGTGTTGCTGCTCATACACAGATGAGTACATTCTTTTGTCCTTAAAATGGGTATGAGTGTTGAAATGTTTAATTTAGTTTAAAGGGTTTCTTTTGTATGATTAAGGATACAGTAATAGGTGATCAATAATACAGTAATAGGGGACTTGTTTTGGAATAAGTGAGTGGTTACGAGCTTTGGTGTTTGTCTAATTGTTAAAATGAATGAATGATTTGATGGCGCCTGCGGAGGACATAATGCCTCCTGATAACTCCCGACCATCTCAACAGCCAGTCCCTCGCAAAGGAATCCTTTCCTATGCTGCGTCCCCCCTCTGACTCTACTCTATGGAATCCTGCTCTCTGTGTTCTTCTTCTGGATTCTCTACTGTCCTGACTTTTGTGCTTCCCGCCTGAGATGGTCTCCGTCTATATCCACAACCCGGACCCGCCATTTTGTCTGACCTTTGTTCCGTTCCTTCTTCCCTCAGGACTCCTCCTGATGACTCTTGATTGTTTTGCTCTTTTTGCTGGGGGACTTTAAATATATATGTAAATATGTATTATATAATTATCCAAGACTAATTGCTGTTAAAATGTAATCCTGTGTGAATTTAATATTTGTATATATAGAACTCTAACCACTAGTATATGTAGTAGACTTTTGTACTTGCTACCATTCCTATGTGATTTTAGAGTTTATCTGTTTGTATCTCTTCCTTGAGTGACTTTCAACTTGTACATGTGCAATTTTTTCTGTTTTTATCTCTTCCTTGAGTGACTTTACACCTTGTACATTTGCAATTTTATTTCGGTTTGTATCTCTTATGTAACTCATGTAATCCAAAGTCCTTAAGTAACGCAATTGGTTCTTTTGTAAAGCGCTCTGACACCTTCGGGTAATGTTCGCGCTATATAAAATCGCATTAAATAAATAAACAGTGGTGTCTATCAGTTTTTCGATGGTTTTGGATGGAGTCTGTTAGGCGTTTTGAAAAGGAAGGCGTTTGGGTCTTACCGTTGAACAAAGCGTGTGGAGGCAGTTGGCTGCTCGTGTCTGAGGTACGTGAAGGCTGCGCGAGGCAGGCGCGAGCGGACGCAGTTAGCCGTTCATGTCTGGGGTGCATGTATGCCGCGCGAGCCAAGCAGCATAGGATTCACGGGTCGCGCTACGCTTGCAATGAACTTCTAGAGGAAGGAGAACTCAAGTATTGGTGCTCAGTGCTGCTGTACACATTCTTGGAAGTACAACGGCCATTTAGGAGATTGGGTCTGATACAGAAGGATGTGTGAAATGTAGTACGGCCATATTTTGGGAAAGTTGAGTTTGGTTTATTTGGGGCATTGTTTCCCAGGTTAGTCAGAGGTTGGTCAGAGAGGCGCGAAAAGGAGAGTCAATAAAAAAAAGAAAAAAAGAGGAAAAGATATTATTTTTGTGGAATTACAGTCTAGGAAGAGTGTGGATTACAGGAAATAGTGGTGATGGAGCAGAATGAGGTAGTTGCATTTGAGATTGAAGCGGTATATGGATAAGATGTTTGGTGAGTTGTCGGTGTCACTTGATAAGAAGATAGAAAGTAGTGTAGAGAAAAATATGAATGAACAGGAGAATAGGAAGAGGTCTCTTGGGGAAGAGCAATACTGGTCCACAGAGGATGTGGAGGTTGTGGCAAGTGGTTCAAGGCAAGATGGTGTAAAGAGGTCACAGAAGAAGAAGAATGTGTCTGTGATGAGGCTTAATAAGGGAACTGAACGTAAGGTTCAGGATAACGGTCAAGCTATAAAGGCTAAAGTGGCTGCTTTAAAGGCAAGAAAGAAAAGCCACAGTGTAGTGGCATGTGATAATTCCTCTATGAGTGGGGACGTGGAGTTTACATGCTCTTCAAGTTATGAGGATTCTGATGTTGGAGAGGGTGCTCAGAAGAGAAGGAAGCTGAATGATAAAAGGAGTAAGCTTGAGATGGGAGATTTTCTTTATCCCCTGGGAGAGGAGACGTTTGACCCACTGCTAGTTCAGCATCCATTGTCGCTGCAGTGGACACCAGCTGAGCATGTGATGTAATATATTAACTATTGGATTCGTAAGGAGATTCCAAAAGAGGTGAAGATTGGGCTTAGGTCGGAGTGTCCTAGACGCACTTTGCAATTTAAAGTTGCTTATACTCTTGAATTGGACCCTAAAATGATGAGTTTTTTTAAACAAATCAGGGATAGACCCAAGAAAAGGGTTGGACAAGGGCCTAAAGGAATGTCACGATGGATTGCTGGACGTTCTTGGCCCACTAACAAAAGTTTGTGACATGTGCGAGGAGGCACAGGCTAACAATACAGAAGTGGACGTGGATGAGTTGCGCCAGTAGGTGCAAATGGCAATTTGTTTGTTGGAAAATTCAAATGTGGCCTTATGTATAGATAGGCGTATAAGTATTTTAATGTAGATTGACCCGAAGTTGGCTGAGTTTGGAGAGCAGTGGGAGGGTATGCTGTTTGGTGAGGAGTTTGCAAGGGACATGTCGAGGTACGTGGGTACCTTCAATTCATTGCAGAAGGTGCAGAAAAATATAAGAAAGGTTTTTGGTACAACCGGGAGGATGCGGGTCGATTCCCTGGCCGTGAACAAGGGATCACTCGCAGAGCTTTCGCAAGAGGATTTAGGCCCTATGGACATGGTTACAATTACAAGGCGGAGCAGAGTGGGTTTTATCCACAAAGGCAGAGGGCAAGGTCCCGTGGAATGCATTGGAGAGAAGAGGATCTTCAGGTAAGATTAAGCAAAGACCCTATTTCTATCCATGTAAAATTGGGTGGCGGACTAGCCCAGTTTGTTATAAGGTGGAGAAAAATCACTCAGGACCGATGGGTTTTGAAGACAGTTCAGAGATATCATAGGTTTGATGGCATCCCGAGACAAGCCGAGTGTCCAAGGTTGTTGAGATTTTCAAAAGGACTTGAGGATTTTGTGTCTCAGGAAGTGGTGGCACTGGTGGAAAATGGAGCAATAGAATTTGTGAAAGAGGTGCCAGAATGTTTTGTAAGCAACATTTTTTGGGTGGAGAAGAAAGAGAAAGGCGCGAGCGGACGCAGTTAGCCACTCATGTCTGGGGTGCATGTATGCCGCGCGAGCCAAGCAGCATAGGATTCACGGGTCGCGTTGCGCTTGCAATGAACTTCTAGAGGAAGGAGAACTCAAGTATTGGTGCTCAGAGCTGCTGTACACATTCTTGGACGTACAACGGCCATCTAGGCGATTGGGTCTGATACAGAAGGATGTGTGAAATGTAGTACGGCCATATTTTGGGAAAGTTGAGTTTGGTTTATTTGGGGCATTGTTTCCCATGTTAGTCAGAGGTTGGTCAGAGAGGCGCGAAAAGGAGAGTCAATAAAAAAAAGAAAAAAAAGAGGAAAGATAATATTTTAGTGTAATTACAGTATAGGAAGAGTGTGGATTACAGGAAATAGTGGTGATGGAGCAGAATGAGGTAGTTGGATTTGAGATTGAAGCGGAATATGGATAAGATGTTTGGTGAGTTGCCGGTGTCACTTGATAAGAAGATAGAAAGTAGTGTAGAGAAAAATATGAATGAACAGGAGAATAGGAAGAGGTCTCTTGGGGAAGAGGAATACTGGTCCACAGAGGATGTGGAGGTTGTGGCAAGTGGTTCAAGGCAAGAAGGTGTAAAGAGGTCACAGAAGAAGAAGAATGTGTCTGTGATGAGGCTTAATAAGGGAACTGAACGTAAGGTTCAGGATAAAGGTCAAGCTATAAAGGCTAAAGGGGCTGCTTTAAAGGCAAGAAAGAAAAGCCACAGTGTAGTGGCATGTGATAATTCCTCTATGAGTGGGGACATGGAGCTTACGTGCTCTTCAAGTTATGAGGATTCTGATGTTGGAGAGGGTGCTCAGAAGAGAAGGAAGCTGAATGATAAAAGGAGTAAGCTTGAGATGGGAGATTTTGTTTATCCCCTGGGAGAAGAGATGTTTGACCCACTGCTAGTTCAGCATCCATTGTCGCTGCAGTGGACACCAGCTGAGCATGTGATGTAATATATTAACTATTGGATTCGTAAGGAGATTCCAAAAGAGGTGAAGATTCGGCTTAGGTCGGAGTGTCCTAGACCCACTTTGCAATTTAAAGTTGCTTATACTCTTGAATTGGACCCTAAAATGATGAGTTTTTTTAAACAAATCAGGGATAGACCCAAGAAAAAGGTTGGACAAGGGCCTAAAGGAATGTCACGATGGATTGCTGGACGTTCTTGGCCCACTAACAAAAGTATTTGACATGTGCGAGGAGGCACAGGCTAACAATACAGAAGTGGACGTGGATGAATTGCGCCAGTAGGTGCAAATGGCAATTTGTTTGTTGGAAAATTCAAATGTGGCCTTATGTATAGATAGGCGTATAAGTATTTTAATGTAGATTGACCCGAAGTTGGCTGAATTTGGAGAGCAGTAGGAGGGTATGCTGTTTGGTGAGGAGTTTGCAAGGGACATGTCAAGGTACGTGGGTACCTTCAATTCATTGCAGAAGGTGCAGAAAAATATAAGAAAGGTTTTTGGTACAACCGGGAGGATGCGGGTCGATTTCCTGGCCGTGGACAAGGGATCACTCGCAGAGCTTTCGCAAGAGGATTTAGGTCCTATGGACATGGTTACAATTACAAGGTGGAGCAGAGTGGGTTTTATCCACAAAGGCAGAGGGCAAGGTCCCGTGGAATGCATTGGAGAGAAGAGGATCTTCAGGTAAGATTAAGCAAAGACTCTATTTCTATCCATGTAAAATTGGGTGGCGGACTAGCCCAGTTTGTTATAAGGTGGAGAAAAATCACTCAGGACCGATGGGTTTTGAAGACAGTTCAGGGATATCATAGATTTGATGGCATCCCGAGACAAGGAGAGTGTCCGAGGTTGTTGAGATTTTCAAAAGAACATGAGGATTTTTTGTCTCAGGAAGTGGTGGCACTGGTGGAAAATGGAGCAATAGAATTTGTGAAAGAGGTGCCAGAATGTTTAGCAAGCAACATTTTTTTGGTGTAGAAGAAAGAGAAAGGCATGAGGCTGGTGGTAAATATGAAGGAATTGAATGATTGGGTATGTTTCAACATTTTAAAATGGAAGACATTCATATGCTAAGGGATCTGTTAAGGAAGGGAGACTGGATGACTGGGTTGGACTTGAAGGATGCTTATTTGATAGTTCCAGTGTGTGTGGGACACAGAGATTTTCTCCAATTCAGATGGAACAGTAGTCGTTGGAGATTCAATGTCTCCCGTTCAGGTTGACGTTGGCGCCATCGTGCTTTACAAAGGTAATGAGGCCAGTGGTGACATGATTGCAATCCAGAGGAATACGGTTAATTGTGTATCTGGACGATATTTTGATTATGGCAGAGGAAGAAACTAAGGTGTTAGATCAGACAGAGATAAATGTAAAGGTACTGGAGTACTTGGGTTTGTTGTGAACAAAGAGATATTGTGCATGAAAACAACCAAGGAGATGCAATTTTTAGGTTTCCTGATACAGACCTTGGATTGTGTATTGAGGTTGCCTATGGAGAAAATGAGAAAGATTCGCAAGGAAGTAAGGAGGGTGAAGAATGCATATTGGATTACTTTGCATCAATTGGCGAGGTTATTGGGTTGGGTTTTGGCGTCAATTCAAGCAATTTTTCTGGCTCCCCTACACTACAGGGCACTTCAGAGACTAAAGGCTTATCATTTAAGACATGGGGTGAAGTATTCCCAAAAGATGAGAATGAATCAGGAGACTTTGGCGGAGTTGAATTGGTGGTTGATGAGTTTAGAGGCTTGGAATGGGAGAGCAATATTTGGGGAGGTTCCCGAGGAGATAATAGAGTTGGATGCAAGTATGGATGGTTGGAAAGCAAGGTGTGGAGCTTTGAAAACTGGGGGACAATGGTCAGAAGAGGAGGGGAGAGGAGTTTGCATATCAATTGTTTAGAACTCCTGGCTGGGTTGTTTGCGATCAGGAGTTTCTTGAAAGGTTAGGCCAAGTGCTGTGTTCTATTGAAGATGGACAATGTGTCTGCAGTTCTGTATGCCAACAAACTGCGGGACCTCGTTCAAGAGGTTTAACAGAGTTGTCGAAGGAATTTTGGAAGTTCTGTTTTGACAGGGAGATTATGGTGCAAGTACAGCATATTCCGGGAAAGAGCAATATAGAAGCAGACTTGAATTCATGGTTCCTGATGGATGCAAGCATTTGGAAACTGAACAGGGAGGTATTCTTGAGGTTGCAGGAGAGGTGGGGTCCACTGGATGTGGATTTGTTTGTGGACAAACTGAATGCATGGTTGTGAAAGTTTTAGAGTTGGAGACCAGATCCAGAAGCGAAAGCGATAGATGCTTTTCTACAGGATTGGGGACTGGGAAGGAAGTATGCTTTTCCTCCATTCTCGATGATTCAAAGGCTGGTAATGAAAGTGAGGAGAGAGAAAGGGGAGTTGGATTCGCTGTTTTGGAAATCCCAGGTATGGTTTCCAGATGTGAAGAATTTGTTGGTGGACGTTCCAGTCTTGTTGCTAAGTTTTCTGCAGATTCTGTTGGAAGTACAGGGGAATTGCCACAAATTGGTGTTGGCGGGACAATTGAGGCTAACAGGATGGCTGATTTCAGGAGAGTATGGCCGGTGCCTGGATTATCAGAGGAGTCTTCTGAACTCATCAAGGTGTCCTGGGTACAGCTAAAGTCTACAGGTCAGCGTGGAGAAGATGGTGTGGTTGGTGTGCTGAGAGGGACATGGATCCCATATCAGCTCCTTTAGTGGAGGTGGTGAATCATTTGAAAGGTTTATTTAGGAAAGGTCTTGCATATAGTTCTGCAAATCTGAGCAAGTCGGCTATTTCGGCAGGTCGTATGTTGGTTGAGGGGGTACCAGTTGGTCAGCATGCTTTGGCGAAAAGAATTGTTAAGAATGTTCTTGTGGAGTTTCCACCTAGAGCAAATCTTTGTGATGTCAGTGGTTTTGAGAGAGTTAGAAAGCTGGGTTATGAATTCTGGTTTGAGCCTGAAGTTGTTATCCTGGAAGATGGCAGTTCTTCTATGTTTGGTTTCTTTCAGAAGGGTTTAGGATATTAGAGCATTAGAGGTGTCTTCAAGATGTTACCAACTGCAAGGGGTGTGTTTTGAGTTGTGGAAAAGATCAAAATCTATGTCAAGGACAATTGTTTTATTCTGACATGGAGGGACATAATAATTTGTGTGTGGTGCGTTGTTTGGAGGAATATGAGAAAAGAATAGAACATTTGAGAGAGTGTGGATGTTCACAACTTCTGATTTCTTTTAGAAAGCCTTTTAGGGCTGTATCAGCACTATCTTAAGCAAGATGGGTTAAGGAGGTGATGAAAATGGCAGGTGTTGATGTAAGTGTGTTTGTGCACATTCAGCAACGAGGGCTATGGCTAGTAAGGCTTTTTTTAAAACAGTTTTTATTAGAAACAATATGCAGCAATAAAGACATTACATTGACATCTTAAGCAAAAATGTTCATAATTACAGCATTACCATTCCAATCAACGATCCAGTAGGAGTCCAGGGGAGCACACTCCAGCAACATCGCAACAGTCAGTAGGTAGGTCACTTTTTGTCCTCAGGTCATGAAACTTCACCAGTTCATATCTATTCCCAACTACCCCCATTATATGCCAAACTCGCGTCGTCTCCATCCTCTAACCTCAAGAACCTCTCCATCCTCAGTTCCACTGTCGGAGAAACACATTTCTCCCCCCCTATATTTATTCCAGAGCCCCCACTTGTGATCCCATTTGCGTGGACATCCCCTACCTTTATATACTGTTTTTAGCAAGGCTTTTTAAATGGATCCCGTTTGAGTAGTATTTTGAAAGCTGCAGATTGGTCTTACGATACAGATTTTAAAAAGTTCTACTTTAAACCTGTGGAAAATGTATTACATTAAGTTATTGCGGAGCTTTGAACATGCATAATATTGGCTTCCGGGCCTTGCCATACAATGCATATTTTCCACAGTTTTAATGAGAAGTAAATCATGATTTTATTAAAGGCACAGAGGCTCATATAATCTCTCCTGAGATATGCCCAGCCCATCAGACTTTTGAATATTGTTTTTTAATTCAGGTCAAAGTTAAGATGAGAAGTATCAGCAAAGAATGGTGAAAATGTGGGATGAGTAATCTACAGTTTGGAGTGTGAAGTTCATGATGAAGGACTTGGAGTTAAATTTGCAGTAAGAAAAGAAGTAAGATGGTTGCGTGTGAAGGGTTTATATGCATGTTCTAATGTTCTAGAGTTTTGTAGTATTCTAATTCTAAGTTTCTTGTTGCTGCTGTATGTGAGGGCAATAAAGGATGATGCATATTATTAGCCTCCGTGCCTTTTAAAAAAACCTTGATTTTCTTCTCATTAAAACTGTAAAAATCTGCATTTTCTTACCCAGCAAGGTTGTGCCATCGGTGGATTGGCTTGGGTGGTCAGTCCTAAAAAGTGCAAGTTTTCAGATATTACAGAATAAGTCCATCTGGACATCACTAGGCCTGGGCGGTAAATTCCGTTCCACTTGCAGAATTTGGGTAAAATGGGTAATTTTGCGTTCTGCGGAGAACACGGAATTGCCAAAAATTCCACGATCTGCGGCTTTGCGGCTTTATTTGCTTGTTCCGGCTTTTAAAATGTGTGTTTGCAAGATATTTCTCCCCGAACACGCAAACAGCATTCACGAACAGGAAAAAAGCATTGCGAAGGGGTATAACAAGCAATTACGCATGTTGGCGGAGAATTCATACAGTTTCGCGGAGCTATGCGTAGCGCGACTACGCAAATTCCTCCCACCCCTAGACATCACTAAAGCTCGCAGAATCTCAGGGAGCACACTAAGGAATCAGGACTCGCTTCAGCAGAGGCCACCAGCATGGTCCAGTCCTCTTCCAGTTGCAACTGGTCATACTGGAAAAAGCTTTTGATGTTCCTGTAGCCACATAGGAGGTCAAATAATTGAATCTTGGAGTCCACTTATTTATCCTGGGGACAAGTGGGAGCAGGTCTAGCCTTTCAGATCTCCACACAGGGTTCAGATAGCAGGTGCAGTCCTCTTCTGTTCTTCCAGGTCCAGAACGTGTGTTGTTGAGCTGTGAGTGAGGTGCCAGCATTGTAGGTTTCCCTAGCCAGTGGTTGGGTAACTCCAGGTAACTCCTTAACCTAACCACTGAGGGAAAAGGTCTTGGAGTCAATCCTTCTCACCTTTTCAGCACATTATGTTTGCCTTCCTGCAAACTATCCCACAATGCACTATTCTAAGGGAATTCCATGATGGCACAGGCCTTCTGCCCCTGAAGGGAGCGTGTGGGCCAAGCAGGGGTGTGTTTAGGGAAGTGAGCAGTCCCCTCCTCTTCAGCTACACCAAACTCGTTGTGAGACCATCTCCCCCTCCCATTGGGCTGACACCCAACCAGCTATTGAGGGCCTAAAGATCACCCGGTGAGCACCAGGTGAGTTTATGACTCTGGTTTTAACTAAAATTGGTAAAGCTATCAAGAGTTAAGAGCTGAGTGTGATTGGATTCAGGAATGTATTATAAAAACTCACAGAAACTCTACACTGATTGAAAGAATTGTGGTGGTGAACGTTTATTTGGAATTGGATGGAAAATAACTAAACGCAAGTCTAGTACAATGGTTTAACACAGACCTTGGTAATGTATACATGTTGTATAAACATACACCATTTTTAATAATGGGGGACTTTAATATAAGCTTTGACGCCCTTATGGGAGGATATGGCATTAGGAATTGGGCCAAAATCTAAAAACTTGGAGCCTGTATAAAAAATAAAGTATTGTTTGTGGCTAGGAGCAAACTAAAGTCAGACCTTAAACTGAAACGTGTTGATCCATTAAAATGCTCCACTTTGAAGCTATGCTATCCAAATTCTGTTCATCTGCGACATCTGCTTCAGAAGTGATGCGCATCAAATGATTTAAGCACTCATCGGTCATTGTGTATCAAAGGTAATTCCTAGACCTGCTTTATTCGGCTAAAACTACGCTCTTTGCTGGCAACAGTAACTGATACAAGCAGTGCCAATTTGTAAGCCAAACAAAGATGTGGGTATATGTTAGCTATGCCAGATAGGAGCTATGCTGCTTCATAGAGAGTAGTTATCCCTGATTTAGTTATATCTCTACTCATCATTTTGACTTCTGTCTCCCAAAAATCCAAATCAGATTCCTTTAGATCTTCAAATGTGAACCAGTTCTGTGAAGCTCAATTTTAATGACTAGGAAATAAACAATGAGTATTTTAAGTTTCATTCTACATCCAAGTCACTGAGCCACAAAAGGACAAAAAATTTAAATATAATAGAAAAAACACTTGTAGTTTAAAAGGGGCGATTCTCTTTTTTTTAAAATTGTTTTTGTAACTTATTCTGATGCCAGGGCCGGCTTTAGCGCTGGTGGCGACTGGTGCAACAATCTTTTTTGGTGCCCCCTACCCCCAGTGACGACCTTCTCCAATGATTTCCTCACTACCACCATCAAATATTGCCATTCATCTTTCCATAGCACCTCTCGCAAATGCATTTAATTTGTTTTATAGCACTATTTATACCAGTGTATGGTGTCAGAGCACTTTACATCACACATAAACCTTGCAGAAACATTTTATTATACATATGTAAATCAGTCTATAGGAAATATTACACAAGACAATGAGGATTATAAAGTGTAGGAATCACATGTCATCCATAGTAGCAGGCAGTATATTTTAAGAGTGTTCTGAACAAACACAAACTTAGGATTTAAAATGTATCACGGTGGTTGGGGTTGGCTTTCCTAGTAAGAATCTATTACTATACAAACTAACCCTTTTTGAGCAACATTAGGATAATGAAAGTCAGAAAAAAATATTGCGGTCTATCCTATATCATGCAGTGTGCATGCAGCTCTTCTTTGATAACAGTTCATTGTTCACTCTGCTATATTAGGGTTGCAATGTATGGACAGCAAGTGACAAAAGGAGCTCTGTGATAAAAACATAAACCCACTGCGCTATCCACATAAATACAGTTCTGTCATCTGCATATAAACTTTATTTGGAGAAGGCACATTAACCTTCTGCGCTACAGTCAAAACTAGCACTAAACAAAACATTGATCTCTCTCCAGTAGGGACATAACACTTAATCACCAGAGTGCAGTGTTATTTTGACATTTTTTTGTTGCCTGAATCCTGCTGGAACACACAGGAACTCTGCAGCATGCGCTTTTAATCCAAGTTATTTCCTAACACGGGACCCCCCAACTCAGCTCCAGGTGCTCACCGCCCTAAAAGCCGGCCCTGTCCAATCCCATCTGTTGGTCACCCAAAACGACATGCTCAAGTTTTAAAATTCAAATGCACGTTCCCAGAATCATTAAAGAATTCACTTTTTAATGTCAGGCTTTCTTACACTGCGGCTGACAACTGACAGTCACTTCAAAGCACAGGACAATACATACATACTTGAAACTCATACATCAGGGTTTCCGAACAAGTCGGGTACATATATATGGCAGGTGCACATGTTGCCCCTGTTAGAAAAAAATGAAAAAAATATACACCTGAAGAGTGCCAGTCTTCCCCACCTGCAAAGTCCCCTTATCTTCTCTCGAGGAAGCACAGCACTCCCAGAGCACACAAGTAGAATTCCAATTTTAGGCAAAATCACTGGCATGCAGGGACAGCATGTGATACTGCTCAAGCACGGAGCCCCGAATACGGCGCCATACTCTAACAAGGGTGCAAAGGGATAAGCGTTAGTTAAGTCACTGAGAGGTCATCCTAGCAGCACAGTGGTGTGAGTGACAGGCAGAGACAGGCCCAATACTCTGGCACGATTGTACCAAATTTATTCAGATGTATGCTTTAAGCTCAGGGCCCTGCCTGTGCTCTCAGCACTTCCTCCTCCTGGGCCCAGTAACCTTAATCAAGATAAACCCATGATTATCAGAAACAGAACTGATTAGGCTGCCTTGTAACCAACAGAACAGCTTTTTGGGGGGGTGTTCCACCCCATACACTCTCCCTGAAGCTACGCCCCTGTCTGTACATTGTAAATCTGACTCTAGTCTGCCGCTTTCACTACCGGTGCAGTCCATAGTGTCTTCTTCAGTTCCTCAAATGCCTTTTGACACTCTGCAGTCAATATTATCTTCCAGGGCTGCTTCCTAGAGGTCAAAACAGTCAATAGGGCAAGTATATTTCCATAGTTCACCACAAAGTTTCTGTAATACCCGGTGAGTCCTAAAAAGGCCCTCACTTCAGTCTGGGAAATAGGTACCTCCCACTCCATCACAGACCGAATTGTGGCATCCACCGGGCAAATCCTTCCATTGCCCACCTCATGCGTAAGATAGAGTACATAGGACTGCCCCATGTGACACTTTGTAGCCTTGATGGTCAGTTTTACCTCCTGTATCCTATCCTGCCTCATGTGGCCTTCCCAAGATTTGCTAAATACCACAATGTTGTCCAAATAGGCCACACAGAACTCTTTCAAACCTGCTAGAAAATGGTTCACCAGCTGCTGACAAGTGGCAGGAGCATATTTCAACCCAAAGAGCTTCACCTTGAACTGATGTAGTCTCTCTGTAGAAAATGCAGTCTTTTCCTTTGCATTTGGTGTACTGTCATAATTTGGTCTCTGCGATACTGGGAATGCCGAGCTCGAGAGTAATTTCTTACAAAATGCGCATGCGAGCAGTTATGCTCTGTACTACATCAATTTTGAATTCGGCATTCTTTGAATAACAAAATACCTGAAGTCAAGTCCTTAGAGTCACTACTGGAAATAACATTCAAGACAACATGACTCAGGCCTGACAGAACATATAAAATTACGGACTGTATTTGATGAGCTCTAAATGAATACAAAATAGACTGTACCGGTCTTTTATTAGACACTATGTACCGGTTTTGTAAAACAAGCAGAAATAGGACTGTTGCTGAGGCAAAATTATATAAAAAAAAATATTTATATATATATATATATATATATATATCGCAAGCACCTTGTTTTTCTTGAAGATGCTTTTTCTTGTCTATTTTTAATAATAGCATAAAACAAGTGCAGGTGTTACTGAGGTAGTATATTCCAACATATCTCAGAGCCACATTTTCAAAGATCAAGTTGTGGAGCTTTGAATACTTGGGTTGGGCAATAACATCAAGGCCCAACATTTTGAGAGATGCATTTGGCACTATTCTCTTTTGCATACAGATGAATTCAGTCGTGATTATGTAATTTGTTGACACATTTATGTAACCATATTAGACTTTTGGATAATTCTTGAAATATGGTTTCTATATTTTTTTCCTTTTTTCTAATAGAGCGGTGCCTCTCGCCCTGAGCTGTAGCCAGGTGAGGTGAGGATTGCACCCGTAAAACAACGGGTAAGCATAAAAATGTTTTACTATATGTGACTACTATACACAAATAGGTATCAGATATTTTTTAAGGTATCTAGCGATGAAGAAATTATGTAATCGTGGAGCATTTCTCATGCAGTATTAGTTTTCATTTATATTGTCTTTGTCACTATGTCACATACATGATGCTAGTGTGTGTGTTATTTCTTTTACAGGTTTCGTCCAAAATCTTTGTGACTCTTCATATAAGCAAAAAGACACAGGATAATGTAGGTTGTATTGAATCCAACCACATCATTTGGATATGTAAACACTCTGTATTTCTTATATTCATTTACTTTTTCACACTCTATTTTGCAGTGGTGTTTGATTCGTGAGGTCACGAGGAAGGCCAAGATCATAAGTTGATCGACACAGCTGAAACATGTAGACCGTCTCTTCGAACAAATGCAGTTATTTGTTCCAAAACTGCACACACACTGTTTTTAGATTTGACACCAGGGTAGATAATAATAAAGTTTTTTTTCTTCTACCTGGTAGCCAATTTTAAATCACTTTTTCTTCACTCTATCACTACACGCACTGCAACCATCACCCCAGGAAACATCTATATTGCTTCGCTTCTAGTGGATTTAGTAGATCCTAGTTTTTAACTACTTTAAAACATCCCTGAGCTCCTCCCTCCTATGGAGGGGGTTGTAACCCTTGGTTGCACTAGGTTTTGTAACCAAGAGTAGGTCGCAGATGATGAAGCATGCCACTTCGGTGGGTGATGGGATCCCGTCCTTTATAAAGGAACCCTCCTAGAGTCAGGAGTAATTGGAAGACTAATGCTGCTTTCTGCTCCTTAGCTTGTCGAAGCTTGATTAGACCCGCAGATTCCTTTTGGTTCTTTGCCAAAGAGAATTGCCAATAACCACTAGTCAGATCAAAGGTGCTCAGTTATTTTGCATTACCTAACCAATCCACAAGCTCATCTTCTGGAAATCTGATGGGCATCAGTTTTGGCTACCTCACTGGGGGCTCGGTAGTCCACATAGAACCCCAAGTCAGTAGACCCTTGCTTTGGAATTAGAACAACAGGACTAGAGCAAGGAGTCCGAAATCTCTCAATGACTTCCAGGTCCAACATTTTGGAAACTTCTGCCTTAATGCATCCCTGAACCCGGGTCAGATTTTTTGTACAACTGTCCCTTTGCTAGCAGACTGCCACCTGTGTCTATGTCATGTATACAGACAGGTGTCAACCCTGGTGTCAGCGAGAAAGGGGTGGCAAAATGGCCCAAAACCTCTCTACACTCTCTCTGCTGCTAAGGTGTGAACTCAGGGGCCAACTGCACCCCTTCCACAGTGCCATCCTTCATGCCACTATGCAGGAAGTAAGGAAGAGGTCCAATGTCTTCCTTCACTTCCTCAGCCTTTGCCATGGCATTCACTGTGTAGCCTCTGGGGAGATAAGAAGTCAGCCTGTTCACATGGAACACCCTCTTCGGTTCCCTTGTGACACCTGTGTCCACAAAGTATTTTACCAGAGACACTTTCTGAACTACCTTGTATGGCCCACACCATTTGTCCTCAAAAGCCCAGGGATAAATAGGCTTCAGCATCAACACCTCCTGACCTTCTTAAAAAACCCAGTCAGTGTAGATTTCTGGTCATACCATTGCTTCATTAGTGCTTTGCCAGACTCGTGTTTTGCCCCATCAGCTTGCTGAGGCCAATCACAAAGTCTAACACATCCTTCTGTGGAGTATACAAGATTACTTCTAACCCTTCTCTTGCTAAGGCGAGTGGACCCCGCACCAGGTGTCCATACAGACGTTCAAAGGGACTGAACCCCAATCCCGTTTGTGAAATCTATTGGTAGGCAAACAAGAGGCAAGACAGGAGAAGATCCCACTGGCTCCTGAGTTTCTCCGGTAGATTTTCCATCATGCTCTTCAGTGTTTTATTAAACAGCCCCACCAAATCAATGGTTTGTGGGTGGTATGCTGTGGAGAAGTGGTATGCCACACCAGTTTGCTCCCACATCTCTCTCATGATTAGACAAGATGAAATGGGTTTCTCTGTTGTAAATGACTGTCCTTGGAAACCCAACCCTACAAAAAATCCCTAGGAGAGCTCTTCCTTCCACCTTTGCAGTCATACTCATCAGAGGTACAGTTTAAGGGTACCTGGTGGCATGATCTACCACAACCAAGATGTACTTGTTGCTTGACTGTGGGGGGGGTCGGATGGACCAACTATGTCTAATCACACCCTCTCAAATAGAACACCTACAACAGGCAGAAGCACTGACGGTGCCTTAGTCGTCCCTCTTGTCTAACCACTCAGCTGGCAAACTGGACAGCTTCTACCGAACCAATATTTTCTCTGCATATCCCTTGCCAGATGAACAGAGGGTCTAACCTATCCTGTGTTTTTCTAATCCCTTAGTGCCCTGCTAAGGGCACTTCATGGGAGAGTTCACACCGGGATGTCAGCCACAGTGATATGTGTGTCAAAAGGTGAATCCTGGGTGCCCAGCCCTACTCTTTATGAGTCTCTAATCAGCCCAATCTCTCTCTTGCTGAGATATGTCCTTGCCCCTTCCTTTTGATCCATCATTGAATCAAAGAGTCCTTTGAAATGCATAGAGCGAGTAGGCTCTCATATCCTTCAGTGCATGTCCCACGCATCTTACAGAAATGGAGCAATACACAAATCTGAATGGGGAGAGTACTCTACTCCTCATGTTTTCAACAGACAGGCTTGGGATTCCCAAAATGGCACCACATGCAGTATACCAGTTCAAGCACACTTGCACGCAGTGTGCATTTACAGCACACTTGCTGCACCGCACTGTTATCCTCGTGCATTATGGCACCACAAGCATAGCCACATGCAGAAAATGCATTCTGTCTGTACATACTGTTCATTACTGCAGCCTTTCTGTGTTTAACCAAAGTGTGTTATTTAAAGTCACACACTGCCAGCATTCACACATTTAGCATGCAGGCACTGCACCACACTTCACCCCTTGTGTAGTGTACTTCTTGCGTTCACACATGCATTCAGGACATGTTTCTATCAAGCATGCTATTTCAAATCTACCTGATGTAGGCCAGGGGTGAGTTAAGCACACAGCAGCGGGACTTTTAAAAAGAGGAGTGAGCTTGTAGGCCTCACTCCGGTGACACAGAGTAAAAAAGGTCCTGTTCACTACTACTGATTACTGCACGGTGTGCTGCCACCACTGTGCTCATGCTGCTTTTCTCCTGGTGAAGGTGGTAGCCTTCCACCACTATGAGGGCAGTGCTTTAGGCATCCCTCCTAGCCCAACAAGACCCCGATCGTTGAGACAGACTTATGTCATGGCACACACGCATGATCCATGTTAGCTTATGACAAAATTCAGCATTATGGATCCAGGAAACAGTACAATTGGGCACTCAGGGCAGGGGTAGACATCTCTTACCATGAAGAGGACTTTTCTATCCCAATAGTGACACTGCATGCTTGCGAGTAAAAACAGCAATAGGAGTTCAAGGCAAGTAGAGTTCAGACTAGGAGAAGAACATTGAATGAGGGAGAATGCAGTGCATACAACTATCCCTGAGGCACTGGCTATGTCTTTCAAGGCTTATTACTTCTATTTAGCAACATAGTTTTTGTGGTGCAGTATTTTTTTTCTCCATATTACGACACAATGTTTTCCCTGAAGTTTTAGCTCCTGAGTGGGTGGCAAGAGGCCATGTATAGTGTCAGTAACGCTTAACAAAAATAAACAAGACCATCACATTGCATAATCCAACATTTGTATCCTCCAATCCTACACAAAAGACACAGCCTCTGTGTAAAGTGATGTTCCTCACAGCAAGAAGTTACTGGAGCTGAAGGCAAGCTTGAACGCCCACAACATGAGCAAACCAAAGTGTGAAATTTCAGCACATGGCTGTTTCATCATTCCTGATACAGCAATCAGGGACAGACATAGGACAGGCCTGACCTATAAACGTTCTCAACCGTAAAGACAGAAACTGCAGTCCTATCCCCACCCCTGACTCCACAGATTGTCTTACCTCCTGTGTGAACCACAGGATGCAAGAAGCTTCCAGAGGCCTCCCTGCAACTGTCCATCTGATCAGCACCAACTGGACCTGCCTGAGCCCTGCTGCTGGCCTCTGCTGGAATTAGTCTTGATTCCCAAGAGATGCCCCCCAGGTCCTGGACCCCTGGCTGACATCAGTATGAACTCCTCATAAAATAGGGTGAAGGTCCAGAGGTTTTGGGCTCCTCGAAACCGCGAAGTGACCTTTTTGTGCCAAGAATCAACAGCTCTTGATGACCGCAAAATGTGAAGCTCCAGCTGGACATGGTATTCACACCAACAGCAACCATTTATGATGACCACCAACACAAGGCCTGCACTTCGAGCTGACAGCGATAGCCTGTGACAATGATCAACACGAAGCTCCAGCGAAGATCGTCTCTTCGTGCTACAGCAATAGCGGTCTGTGATGCCCAACCAGCTCTTTGTGCTAAGGCAACAACTGTCCCCAATGCTCTACATGCTCTTCGTGCTCCTCCTCCTCTCGTGAAAGGCACACTTCGTGCCATATTTGAGAAAGTGGCTCTTAAGCAGGATTTACCTGGTCCTGGTATGTAAAGATGCACTCTATCACGGTTGGCCTGAACTTATGACCTTCCCCGTTCTAGCTAGACCAGAAAATGGCAAATTAAGCTTTGTGCTTCTTGGCGCTATTTTTACCCAAAACTTTACAAACCTATATCTCCAGTTCTACTGATTGTTTATTAAAATGTACTCTATTTTTCTGAATTGTTTTGGCTTTGTGTTGTTTTCACTTAATTACTGTTGGAGTGCTGCATAAATACTGTACACTCTAAGTTAAGCCTAACTTTTTAGGTCTCGGCCTGCGATGGCTGCGCTTGCGCAGTTTCGCTGGTGAGATTTAATGAGATAGAGTGAACATCACTAGCGAGGTTAAGCTCCGCCCCTCTTCTCCATTGGCTGGCCTCCTAAACGGTGGCCAGCCATTGGAGAAGAGGTCCTAGTGATGTTCATCTTTCTCTTTGAGCCCCGTCCTTTTCAGATTGGATTCCTTGACTTTCTGCTGAAGTAAAAGGTTTCTTATCTTCTTTATGGGTCCAGATGGCCCCATAAAGAAGATAAGGAACCTTTTACCCCAGCAGGAAGTCGGGGCGCCCAGTCTGAAAAGAGAAAACTCGCGTCATGGCGAGTGCTTGATCATCAAAGCATTCTGAATTTAGCACATGGCGCGCTTGATCCCTGAAAACCGGCAGCAGGCCGCTCTTCAGCTAACAATCCATCGATTATTGAACTTTTTGCAGGAACTTCCTGAGGTCTGTGCTTTATTGTTGTTTTTTACTCTCCACTCGCCCGGGATGCGTATTTTGAAGTAAAGGCGATTTGGTTGCTAATTAATGGCAGATTGCGCGCTCGGCGAGCCTCCTGCCAGAGGGACGCGCACCTGTTGCAGCCGAGCCTGTGATATCAGATAACGCAGCACGCCTTTTACATCCACACACCCCTGCCAAGCAGCCATTTATTGTTAAACGTGTCACAAAAAGTGCAGGCAGGCAATTACACGGTTGCCATTGTACAAGGGGCGCACTCATAAAGTGTTTAATATGAAAACATGGCGCGCCATCGGGCCCTCCTAAGAGATCTGATGAAACGGCCCGTGCAGCTGAATGGCTGCCAGCCTTTTTTGGGAGGAAGTGACTGTAGAGCGGAGTCGCGGATCCGTATCGGCTCATCGCTCAGATGCTGGGGAAGATTGCGCACTCGCTGCATCTTCAGAGGACGTGCTCCAGATCCTGTAATGAGGGGGTGAAGCCTGTCTGCTGCTTTCACCAGGCTGAGTCCCCAGCAGTCACCCCCCCCCCAACACCGGCCTGTGAGTTGATGGGTGCACGAGCCCCAGGGGTGCCCGTGCCTCTCAGGGCAGGTGCAGGTAGGTCCCCGTCCTACAGCTGTGTTTCCAAACGTCTCTCACTATAGCTTTGAAACTGTTGTGTATGATGATGCCAACGTACTGCAATTTCTAGGAACTGTTTTAATGGGAGCGAACCAGCACTTTCAGCAGGAGTACTACACTTTTAATGGGAGCGTATTTGCACTTCTATCAAAGGTTGCAGCACTTGAAGAGGTAGAGTGCAGACACTTCTCAGAATGGCCGATACATATTTATTTTTCATAGGTGCTCCCGCTGAAAACATCCAAATGGGAAACAAAGGGCTGTGCTCATCAGTTCCAAGGGTGTGTTTGAATGCCAACTCGTCAGTTCTGGGCAGGACTTACAGGGAGAGGGGAAGGGGCGCCAAGTGCTTGTTTTCTGTCTGACTCTGTTGGCTGAGCGCTGGTTAAATTATACGGAGTGCCGGGTTAACAACAGCGGTGTGCGCACTTTCAGGATCAGCAGGGAGAGCTTGAGAGTTTACATAATCTACATTACTTCTCCACTAATCAGGCATGTACTTACAGGCTGTCATCCTTATTTGTAATATCATGCTGCGCTTCTCCTCCAGGCAGCCCTGTTCTTCTACAGCCCCATTCAGTTGCATGTACGTCCATTTCGTTTTAAACCACCAGCATTTCTTGCAAGTTGTACGCCATTGATTCATTGCAGTTTCTCTCACACACATTCTTTACACGTGACTGTGTGATTTACTCTCTGGAGTGTTTCACTGAAGTAATCCTTCTCTCCTGTTGCCCTCGCTCCCGTACTGTAGCTTCCGGCTCCTTTGCTCATTTACTAAGAGCCTTAATAGCTAAACTTTTTGATTGTTTTTAAGAAATAAATATAAAAAATGCTTTTTGTCCATGCATGTGCTTATTTTGCTCCAGTGCTTGATTTACCGAGACACACCAAAGGACTTGATCTACTAATGACAGAGGGAAAGCACATTTCAGAGCATTTACTGAATGAAATTGACTGGGGCAGCCAGCGGAGCCGAGCGGATGATCGATTTTCAGTTTATTCCACGGTGTGTGTCATTTTTGCCATGTAGCAACACTAGCAGGTTCTGAAGCTTGAAGTCAAGCCAGGCTTGTGGCAGGTCAATTGACATGTTTGCGCAAAACACCAAAGGAATAACCTTTTCTCGAGTGCAATGAAACCAAGAGATACACAGAACCTCAAAGAACAACCATCACTCTAAAGCTTCTCCTAGCATTTAGGTAACTGCACTCAAAGAAATATCCAGCTCTGACCTCTGCCTGTTACAGAAGTACAACATAAATTTTATGTAAGGTTCCGACATTTCTATTTTTTGGTGTGTGTGTGGCTCTGTGTGTGTGTGGCTCTGTGTGTGTGTGGCTCTGTGTGTGTGTGTGGCTCTGTGTGTGTGTGGCTCTGTGTGTGTGTGGCTCTGTGTGTGTGGCTCTGTGTGTGTGGCTCTGTGTGGCTCTGTGTGGCTCTGTGTGTGTGTGTGTGTGTGTGTGAGGGGCGCTCTGTGTGTGTGGCTCTGTGTGTGTGTGTGGCTCTGTATGTGGAGCTCTGTGTGTGGCTCTGTGTGTGTGCGGCTCTGTGAATGTGTGGCTCTGTGTGTGTGTGTGTGTGTGTGTGTGTGTGTGTGTGTGTGGGCAAATGCAATAGGTCTCGCATTTACGAGAGATTAATCTACTGGCATTGTAAATGACAATGCCATTTATTTATCTGTTTTCAAAACCAACACAATAATGTTGTCATTTACAATGCCAATAGCTCTAACTTTTGCAAAGGTGAGACCATTGCATTGTAAATGCTTGTTTGTACCAAGCTACCAGAGGGTTAAGCACAAGTCAATTTAGTGACTTTTGTGGGTCCCCCCGACAAGGTTTGTGTTTAATATTTGAGTAAGGCTTCCATTCCCTCACCTAGGGGTCCATTATGATATCGGGCGGATTGCCTCCGCCAGGCTGGCGGTAGCCACAGCCAGCCTGGCGGAGGCAATCGCCCGATATCATAACCATATTTCCCCCCGCCATATTAGGATGGCGGGGGGGACCACGGCGGACGGAAAGACCGTCCGCCGCTTTTCCGCCCCGGTCGCCTTGTGGCCGGGGCGGATAAGGAATAATATGGTGGCGGTGTCTAACAGACACCGCCAGCCATATTATGATGTCTTGTTTTCAGTACCTTTCCGCGGCGGCGATGCCGCCATGGAAAGGCATGCGGTCTTCACTCTGGGGGCCCCCTGCGGGCCCCCAGAGTGAAGTAGAGGTGGGGGGTGCACATGGGGGGTACCTGTGGTACCCCCTTTCATTGTCATTTACAAAGCGGCAGGCACCGCGCGGTGCCTGCCGCTTTGTAAATGACAATGTGAAAGTGCATTTTCAGCATTGTGGCGGGCGGTGCAGAGAGCACCGCCCGCCACAATGCTGAAAATACAGGATGTGCCCGCCACTGTGGCGGGCACATCCTAATAGCACCCCCGGGACCCCCGCCCTTATGGCGGGCGGTCCCGATTTACGATAGGATGACGGGCGGGCAAAGTCCGCCCGTCATCCTAATGAGGCCCCTAGTGACTCAAGTTATTGCACTGACTATCACTATATCAACAAGGTATGTATATATGGTTAAGTATAGAGAAGGGAGATCGATATTTTGTATTTTTCCGTATTTGTGTAGGTAAAATTTGATATTCTGGTTGCACACCCTGCTTTGTTGAACATTCTTGTGTATGTTCTGAGCTTGGATCGCACTGCTATTTGACTTTATAATTAGCCAATTGTTGGTATAATTATGAAGGGCCCTAAAAACCCCTACTGGACCACTTAATAGCTGTAATCTCTAGTTTAACTCGGTTTTGGGTGTGGTGAATATATGCACTTAAGCTAGGCAATAGGTTTAAAGCAACGCATAATAGACTTTAAGCACTACCAGGCAGTAATGAGAGTAATAGTTGCTCATATGTATACTAATCAGGGCCGTAGGTTGGGGGACATATTTTTGGTGGCCCCCACTAATGAAAACATGTAGGGGAGGATTGTGTGTGGTGAGGGAGGGGTTCTATCTTCAAAAAAAATTGAAAATGTGCTGCAGTATTAGTGTGCTTTTTAAAGCAGTCAATGCAATCAGTCACATTTTTTTATCATGGTATTATGCTATTCAAAGACTTTTTGAGCAGAACATGTAACAAGTATTTTTTTTTTATGGTCTTGCTTCATAATGCAGCTGTCTCCATACAATTATGTGAGAACCCCGAAGAAAGGGTTTTGGCTCTGTCCACATTTTGGCAACCAGGAGTACATGTTCTGATTGGGCAGAAATTGTGCGCTTTCACAATACATTGCTTGCCCTCCCCTTAGCTATGATCATTTTGTTCATTTATCAAGCTGCCTGAACTTGAAGTTTCAGGGTCACACATGCCAGCTTAATGATATTAAAGGGTAGATAACTAGGGTAGAACAGCCGCGGCCCATGGAGGGAGTTCCGTGGGGTAGGCAGGCGGGGTGGGGCATCACAAAATGCTATGCAGGGTTCGCTACGAAATTCGTTTTATTAATTTCATTGTTTACTTACCTGCAATCATCCATATTCCTGTGTTTACCATCCCCCTCCCTGCCCCTCCCCCACCACGCCTGTCTGCCCCACGGAACTTCCTCCACGGGTGGGGTAGAAGGCAGTCATTAACGTATATGGATTTTTATGTCTGGCTTGATTGCATTTTTGAGCCAGACCTATTGGCATTGTCAATGCTTGCTGAAGTATTTGAGTCAACACAAAGGTTAATTCAGCGATAACACTATAGGGATCTACAAGTATTCACCCAATAGAGTTTTGTCATAAGCTGTATCAAATTGTGAATCTCAAAGTATGATGGACCAGTAACAATGGTCAAAAGCTGACAGAGTTTAAATAAAACTATAGGTTGTATTTTGGAGATTATCCCGTGTTGACTTTTTGAGAAAGTTCTCATAAATGAAGATTAATTGTTGCCAATTAGAAAGGATTAAAACAGTTGTACTAGGCTCTTTTTCAAGAATATGTTTGCAAAAAAATTCACTCCAGGTGGTGGTTTTTAAAGCATTTTGGCAAACACTAATGGGGCTTATTTACAATCCCTGTGCGCAGCAGGAAAGTCACTTTTTGTGACATTCCTGTGGCGCACAGGACTCAGCGTGGCTTTTTATGGCTTTGTAGATATAGAAAAAGGCAAGGCAGCATAAGTCGCTGCCTTGCCTTACTCTGTGTTATATGCCCCAGATTTACAATAGCTCGTAAACGTGGGGCAGTGCTAAACCCTTGTGCCTCCCTAAAGCTGGCATAAAGAGGAGGAATGTTTACATTTCTCCTCGTTTTTTCCTCTTTCCCCATGTGCAGCACACATAGAGAAAACGCCTCTCCTGTTTTGTTTTCATGCAGGAGGTGTCCCTTCCTGCACAAAACAGTCATGCCAACAACACAGACACCCTTGCACCATGGTGCAAGGGTGCCTGTGTTGGCGCACAGCTGCTAGTTGTGCGCCGGCTGAAAGGACAGGAATGCGCGGTATCTTGTAAATATGGTGCATTCCTGCCCCTTCTAATTGGTGTAGGGCAGCTCACAGCAATAAACCTTGTGGTGCTCGCATATGCCAATTTCTTGTAAATTAGCCCATAACGTAAAATTGGCTGATAACATCATCAATTCTATAGAAGATTTGACAAAAATGTATATACCTAGTCAATACCACTTCCCCATTTTGGCAACAATAACATATGTTCTAGTGTGTACTGTGGGTGCAGGGAGAGTCAGAGAGTGTCAGAAGATAATCATGGAATGCAGAAGACAGTAATGCAAAAGAAGGGTACAGACAAACAACAGGTTTTGTCACAGCTGCAAGAATGTTGAGAGATCATATTGTTCTGTTCTAGAGAACACTTTATGAAAAGCAGAATATGTTAATATTGCTGTCATTCATACAGAGCATGTCTGCCATCAAAATGACAGGAGTTGGCCACCCATATCCGTTACAATCCATAGCTAGTCTAGTCTGATCTTGCCTGACACTGAGCAGTATGACTCGTTTCTAAAGAATATGAAACACAACCTGAATACGTCAATAAGCCTCTTTGCCTCAGGTCAAAGGGTACCCCAAAACCATCAAGTTTGCCCAGATTCTGAATGTGCTACGGGACCATACTCGTGGTAGTATGCACAAGTCACAATATAACCCTTAGCTCAAAGCTGGTGAAGCTAATACTTTTATGGCTTGATAGCAGAATTTTCCTCATTTTTTAGTTCTATTGTGACCTTACAGATCGGTCTCAATAGTAGAAATGCATGCAAAAATGCTAAAAAATAAGTCCTACACAAGATACAACGAGCGTCTAATTGAAATGTCATACAGACAGAGCGAAGGAGGCAGTCTTGGCAGTGCCGGCTCGTGTAGGGCGTTCCACTGGGCGGGGACGTGGGGGCGGGGAGGGGCAGGGTGGGGGGGGGGTGTAAAATACGGGAAATGGAGGATTACAGGTAAGTAACATAATAAGTAAATAAAACAAATTTTGTTGCGCGCGCTGCGTTGCATTTGGCGTTACAGCGCGCGCAACAAAATTTGTTTTCTTTATTTTTTACGTTACTTACCTGTAATCGTCCGTTTTCCATATTTTACACCCCCCCCCACCCTGCCCCTCCCCCGCCCCACATCACCGCCTGGTGGAACGCCCTACACGAGCCGGCACTGAGTCTTGGAGAGACCAGTTGAAACTGCAGACATATGAAGCAAAAATATCAGAGATTAACTCACAATTTTCTTAACAAGGACAATCAGCATTCAATAGCAATCAATAATATTCCATGGCTATTGTGTAAATCATAAACAAAAACTCCTCCTGATTTTGACAACAAGACTTATAATGCAATCCTGCCATAGGCAGAGATTGCACAAGTCGGAAAATCAGTCTAGGCGTAGGTTACCAAATGTACAACTTAATCAATTGCAGATCAGTATTGACATGAACAAATATTGCAAACACGAAGTTAAAAATTTCATTCATTTATTTAAAAAAATGTATGTTAAAAACACTAATACATTATATCATATGTATTCTGCAGACAATTCTATGCACATTACTCTAAAATGTTTTTCAACTCTATTTAAAAAACGCTACTAGGCGTTGTTGCATGAATCTCAATATACATCATATTTCTCAAACATACAGAGCTAACTATCTCATTCCATCACTGTACAACTTGTTTATTACATATAAAGAACAAACTGTCAACTCGGCGTTTCGGTGCCTCACACAATCTTGCACCTTCTTCAGGACTTGTTCATTAACATGGTATCTACAAAAAACATGTCACAATATATTCCAATTAGGTCCAATATTAGATCTGACAATTGCACATTGATTCATTTACATTCTACCGCTAATGCCCTACTATTTGGTAACCCCGCCTTAATGTGATCTGTATCTCGTCTTTGAGTCTCACGTTTTACTAAGATTCCCCATTTGTTAGTCTTCATGAAAAACAAGACTACCTGGCATATATATACCATTAATGCCAAGATAACGTGTCCTCAAATTACTTCATGGGACATAGTTGTTAACAACTTTAGTTGAGGGTACTCTAATCTTTGTCCTATCTTAATCATCAAAGTACCAACCCTAGAAAACTATATATTCTTACCCAGGTATATATTTCCTTCCTGGCACTCCCTTGTCACTTTTTGGAGTGGGTTGTCTTCAGCTATTATGCTATCAAACAGTATTGATGATGTGTCATCTTGTTTATTCTAGGAGAAAAACACACGTGGGTCTTGTTTTTAATACCCTAGGTCGTTGACATATTTCCTCAGTCATTTATCTGTGGTTTGCTACTGTTATTACCTTTAAAGTAGCTATGTTTAATACACATCCAGGTTGATTAAAAAAGAGGGACCAACTTCAATCCTGTTGAGACATAAAAATCTATGTTTAATTTAAGAATTTTTATTTATATGGTTTCCCTCCACTCAATGTCAGTTCTTTCTTGCCACATCTTTTAACTCGGGGCCTTACCGGTCCCATCTCTTGATATCTTGTGATGATAGGAAGACGCCTCTGGGAGCTTACTGTTCACTGCTCTTCTCACACAGTTAAATCTACAAAATAATTTGTAGTTTAAGATACTATACATTTTAATTTTACGTTTTTTTCCCCCTTTTTTTATGAATCAATTTACTCTGTCTAGGTGATCTTACCTTTGGTTAGTGCAAGAACCTGCTTTTAAACTTGAATTCCACCTTCTTATTTCTTTTAAATATGGAAACAAGGGCCACAATATTGCAGTTTTTATGGATTACCTGCCAACTGTGGAAAGACATAAAACAATGTCTGAAATGCTGTTAGTGCAGTGTCCTATGCCTAACACCACCCTTTCTCCACTTAATCGAACTCCCCCAAACTTACTTGTTTAAAGTAGCTGAAATGCACGGCGTCTTCCTGCTTCACGTATTTTCTGAGAGTGATTTCTTCTCTCAGTATGCCCGTTTAAGTAATCCCTATTTTCCGTGTTAAATTTTTTTTCTTTTTATAAGAAACTCTTTCTAACTCTTAAATGAACACAAGTCAGGTTGAAGACCTGAGATGGTGTGTTCTGGAGGTTGTAAGTCTAAACAAGAGGGGAGGAGATTTAACCAAAAAACGGAAAAGGAGAGAACAATATTATATGTCGAGGTTCAGTACATATAAAACAGGTCTTAATAACAAAGAGGAATGGGAGAGAATATTATAAGTCAACATGAACAGGAAATAAGCACAGAGTGACTGTAACATTAGATCAAGAGATATATGCGAACTGTGTGAAAATTCCACCCTCTTTTTTGTTTAACATGGTTACCCTGATATTTCGTTTAAAATTGTTACCCTGATACTGTAGAAGTAAGGGGACTGATTGCATGGCAGAACACGGGCCGCGAACAAAACCAGATCTAAAATTTGAGAGAGCAAACCGATGTATGTCAAATTACCTCGTATATAAAAATAAAAAATGAGAAAAAGCGGTGTAATAAGAAAGTTCAAAATTTAACCCTGCCGATTGTCTATGAGAGGCTAGGTATTAATGGGGAAATATTTATCCTTTTAAGATAATCGACAGTGTATGCAATGAGATAGTTGTACACATCTAGATATATACTGAAGAGAATACAACTGTCATTAACCATTCAAAGATGGCGGCCGTTTTAGAACTTGAAAAAGGCCGACCTGCATACTCTACCGGTATACACTGGATATATTGAGGACTAACTCAATGATGCAGAAAGAGTTAAATATGCAAAGAAAGAGTTTCTTATAAAAAGAAAAAAGTCGCCCGTATTTTAAACACATAAAATAGGGATTACTTGAGTAATCGACAACGGGTGCTCTTATACCCCGTTAATGAATTAACAAATTAACATTAATAATAATAATTAGAATGCCGACAGATACGCACATAATAACAGTGCGATATAGGAGGATTTAAATATAAAAAGTGATCGAGCGGTATTCCAATTGAAAATTAAACACGCTACAAGATGGAGGCCGTGCTAGGGATCACAAACACCCGGCATACAGTGGGCGGCCCATACAAAGCGACCAGATGAAAGTAATTATCGAATTAGGGAGTGTATTTAAACAGGCATACTGAGAGAAGAAATCACTCTCAGAAGATACGTGAAGCAGGAAGACGCCGTGCATTTCAGCTACTTTAAACAAGTAAGTTTGGGGGAGTTAGATTAAGTGGAGAAAGGGTGGTGTTAGGCATAGGACACTGCACTTCAGACATTGTTTTATGTCTTTCCACAGTTGGCAGGTAATCCATAAAAACTACAATATAGTGGCCCTTGTTTCCATATTTAAAAGAAATAAGAAGGTGGAATTCAAGTTTAAAAGCAGGTTCTTGCACTAACCAAAGGTAAGATCACCTAGACAGAGTAAATTGTCTCATAAAAAAAGGGGAAAAAACTTAAAATTAAAATGTATAGTATTTTAAACTACAAATTATTTTGTAGATTTAACTGTGTGAGGAGAGCAGTGAACAGTAAGCTCCCAGAGGCGTCTTCCTATCATCACAAGATATCAAGAGATAGGACCGGTAAGGCCCCGAGTTAAAAGATGTGGCAAGAAAGAACTGACATTGAGTGGAGGGAAACCATATAAATAAAAATTCTTAAATTAAACATAGATTTTTATGTCTCAACAGGATTGAAGTTGGTCCCTCTTTTTTAATCAACCTGGATGTGCATTAAACATAGCTACTGTAAAGATAATAACAGTAGCATACCACAGATAAATGACTGAGGAAATATGTCAACGACCTAGGGTATTAAAAACACATCATCAATACTGTCTGACAGCATAATAGCTGAAGACAACCCACTCCAAAAAGTGACAAGGGAGTGCCAGGAAGGAAATATATACCTGGGTAAGAATATATAGTTTTCTAGGGTTGCTACTTTAATGATTAAGATAGGACAAAGATTAGAGTACCCTCAACTAAAGTTGTTAACAACTATGTCCCATGAAGTAATTTGAGGACACGTTATCTTGGCATTAATGGTATATATATGCCAGGTAGTCTTGTTTTTCATGAAGACTAAGAAATGGGGAATCTTAGTAAAACGTGAGACTCAAAGACGAGATACAGATCACATTGAGGCGGGGTTACCAAATAGTAGGGCATTAGAGGTAGAATGTAAATGAATCAATGTGCAATTGTCAGATCTAATATTGGACCTAATTGGAATATATTGTGACATGTTTTTTGTAGATACCATGTTAATGAACAAGTCCTGAAGAAGGTGCGAGATTGTGTGAGGCACCGAAACGCCGCGTCGACAGTTTGTTCTTTATGTGTAATAAACAAGTTGTACAGTGATGGAATGAGATAGTTAGCTCTGTATGTTTGAGAAATATGATGTATATTGAGATTTATGCAACAACGCCTAATAGCGGTTTTTAAATAGAGTTGAAAAACAGTTTACAGTAATGTGCATAGAATTGTCTGCAGAATACATATGATATAATGTATTAGTGTTTTTAACATACAATTTTTTTAAATAAATGAATGAAATTTTTAACTTTGTGTTTGCAATATTTGTTCATGTCAATACTGATCTGCAATTGATTAAGTTGTAAATTTGGTAACCCACGCCTAGACTGATTTCCCCACTTGTGCAATCTCTGCCTATGGCAGGATAGCATTATAAGTCTTGTTGTCAAAATCAGGAGAAGGGTTTTTGTTTATGATTGTTGACCCAATCCTTTTCCTGACAAAAGGGTAGCTCCCTCCTCATTTATTGGTATTGTGTAAATCATTCACCTAAAAGTGGCCAAGTGGTGCTAGAATTGTCTCCAGAATATGGATGATTTTCTGTTGACATTGTACTCTAAAGGAGGCCCTGATTGTTCACTTGATTAAAGATTGTTGCCTGCAGTGAATATATTAGTGTAGAGCATAACTAGGCAGGTACGGCCCACAGGGACTGTCGAATGAAAAATAAAACTTAAATCAATGGGGTGATTTCAGCTCCAGAGTTCTAGATCATTTCATGATAAGTATTAGTTATACAGGGGCATATTACCAAGCAATAGCGATAATTATCGCTATTGCTTGGTTAGAGAGAAAATTTTACCGCTGAGCTGCGGCGATTTTTACCGCAAATAAACCTTGGTATTACCAAGGTTTATCGCAAATGCGATAAAAAACGGCCGCAATGCATGAATATCGCTGAAAAGTCAGCGATATTCATGCATTACTGAGCTAATGCTCTTAGCCATGTTATCCACCTCCCATTGGATAACATGGCTAAGAACTGCTCAGAGCAGGTGTTAGCTTTTGGAGATATTCGCGCTTAGCGCGAATATCTCCAAAAGTTGGTAATAGGAGATAGCGATGTTAGCGACTGTTTCCAGTCGCTAGCATCTTGGCACGCCCCCTTTGCATATCATTAGTGATAAATATCACTGACATGCAAAGTGGGGCCCAAGATGGTCGCTATCTCCTACTAGCTGTCGCTAACTGGTGTTAGCGACAGCTAGGTAATAGGGAGATAATTTTATCTCCGCTTTCTTGGCTTTTAAAGCCAAAAAAGCGGAGATAAACCCCCTTGATAATATGCCCCACAGTTCTAACGAACAGAAATTACTATACCTAGGTATAATGGTGCTAAACTAACAAACTGCCATAAGATAATTGGTTAAATCTACTCTCTCACAGATTCAAGCCCAAAATCTGCACATCGCAGCAGACACAGTGTGGCTGAGAAAAAGCTATTTCAAAGTTCCTTAGCATAAGATGTGCAAGAGGAAGCTATTTTTCTATTTCAACAAAGTAATTGATCTCCAGATTTTTATCAAGCAGCAGAAGAATGTGGCCATGGTACCTGCCCTCCATAACTAACAGTCAGAGACAAAAGAAAGTATGGACCCTCAAGAAGAGAGGAGAACCACGCTTAGACAGTCACAAGTACAGCTAAAACAAAGCTTAAGCCAAAAGGAACCCCCTACAACAGAACAAGGTAGGAGAGGAACATAGATTCAAACTTGAGCCATATAAACCTCTGAAACAAACCAAACGCTCTAAGGAGCTCTAAACCTGGAGGGAAATCCAAGGGCCAGATGTACGACCATTTTTTGCGGTAGCAAACAGGAATAATGGACCTGACTAATGCAGGCCAGTGTGATCCCCTTTGGATATCCCATGCCTTGCGCACATGATGGAGGTGGATCTGTTTTTCACTTGTTTTCCTGGACAGTAGAAGTGCATTGCTGACTTTCTTGAGAGAGGAGACTTTGACACGGGGATGAGTAAAGAAGAGACAAGGCTCATTTAGAAATTTGATAAGGCATTTGCCAAGAGGAACTGCTGATTAGTCTTCCCGAATCACCCCCATTTGGGAGATGAAGATCAGGATGAGTGAGACTGCAGTCTCTGAATTTTCAAAGTGAAAGGAACCCTTTAGGCGAGGCCAGAATTTTGTCTTTCTCATGGTTACTCTTGAGTGTGGCTGATGACAGCCAGGTGGAGAAAGTACAGACCTCTTTGTGCCTCTGTTGTGGTTGTTCCTGGTTGGCGGCTACTCTCCTAGGAGCATCACTCTATAGAAAGTCTGTGTCTGAACAGCAGCTTGGAGAAGATGTTCAAAAGGAGAATCACCCCAAATTGGTTCTGAAAGTGAAAAAAGTAGATTCATATTTCCTGTACGTTTTGATTGAATTAAAGTTGAACCCACGTATTATTCCAGTTCCAAGCTCTGTATGACCACGTATGGCAGTTCTTCGTAGACTACTAAGATTACTAATGTGCAACCAGTGCTAGTGGCTATCTGACATCCACCTTCCAAGAGGTAAGGGGGCATCTTCTAAATTCATCCCCTGCGACACCAGCTGGGCAGCATGGCCAGAGCTGCACATCAAGAGGATGGCGCACGTGATTGGGAGAAAGGGTATCAATTCACATAGGTCCTTTTGCACATACCACAACATATGGGCAAACCAGCATTAGAAATGTAAGGAACTGGGGATCTGCCTCAAAAAGAGGCTTGATCCTAAGTATATAGATACTAATACCCCCTAATACTATCCTCTATTATAAAACGTTGCCACTAAGTACAAAAGGGTCATTTCTTTTTTATTTAAAATAATAGTCACACATCTCTTGTCGCGTATTGATATATAATCTCCACGTATACTGGTAACATATTTGACAAACTCATGGCGAAGCAATATAAAGGCCTACGAACAGCTGGACTCAAAGTTAGCTTCTTGAATATCCTCCTGAATGGTAAATGTAACTTTCAACAGCTGGTCTCTGCTGAGACACATCCTGCTGGAGGTGTCAAAGTCCTGGCTGCACACTTCCCCACATCCTTTAGTCAGGCACGAGTATTGACCCTACTGGCCTGCTTGCTGTGTGGAAAACTATGGCAGAAAGTAGCAGCTTTAGCTGCCATCTCTCTGCATGTCGTGTTGGACATACCAGGGCTCACCTCCCACTGGAGACAATGAATCTATTTCTCATTAGTGGTGGCGGAAGTGTATATATTGCGTCACTGGAGCTTGCCTAATTCTCCATCTTGGGAGGAGTTGCTTTCTGAATAGTACTGAAAGGCATTTTATGAGAGACTTATACACAGAGTACAGAATTGGACGGACGTATTCTACTAGTTTTCTATTTTCTTTTCAGATGACGTCACGTCACTGTAGCCCAACCTACTGACTTGCTAATCAGACACAGTGGGAGATGATGGTGGTGGCACTGTGCTTAGAAAGGCAGACATACTTAATGGAGCTTGGTTCTGTTGTAAAGTTCATGCTACAAAAAAACTAATTTATTAAATATGTAATTCTGGTGTCTTGGAACCAAACTAGATTATTATGAAAATGGCAAGCTTCTGTTTGTAGGCACTGAGCTTGTTTATTAAAAAAGGGAATTGTATTTCAGGGTCAAATGTCTGGGTTTTCAGGAACTGGGGAGCTGAAGTTTTGGACAAGAGGTTTACTTTTCATTAATATCATTAAAACTGATTTCTTGTGAATAGTTCATGCAGCGTTTGATGGGTTTACTGATGACTTTTGTGCCTAAGTGCCACTGGAAATTAGCAATAGAGGATGTTTTATAACTTGTGTTCAGACATTGCATCATGTGTATCATTCAAGCGTTCAATGCTATTATCACTTCTGCTGACTGGAGCCTGGGCATGTAAGATTGATGTGATATGTCTTCTGTGTATTTCTCTAAGCTCTATTCAGTTAAGAAGTAACAGTGCTATGTAAATCTGTCAAGTTTGTCTAGGGCTACTGTCGTTGACCTTTTATTTTGATATTTATGTATGGTTTGATTTTCTGCCCATTCTCTTCCAATACAGACTCAGAGATGCAATATGTCTGAGAATGTACTTGCAAGGATCGGGATGGAAAAATAAATAGAGGAATTGCTCCATATTTTTGACAAGTTATGTTATAGAGATTTGTGAGTATGCATTCAAACATTAGTATGGCCATGCAGGATTTGCCTGAGTTTTGGTACCTTTCCACTCTCATCACATCATAGAACAGAATCTGGGTTGTGGAAAATAGTAGCCAATTTAAGGGTGAGGGATTAAGGAGTTTCTGGCAGACAGCAACCTTTTTGGAAAATGCAAAAAAATGCCCATTCAGAACCTCTGAATTTTTAGCTAATTTTTCAGGAAAATGTGCTGTAAAAATTGGCTGTTTATTTAAAAAATCTCTTTGATGAAGACCGTCTCATTCCCCAAATAAGCGTGTCTCTCTTTCTCAGTCTTTTGAAGACAAGTATTTGTTCCTCGCCGCATTGAAAGTTCGCAAGTCAACAATGACTATTTCTCGGAGTGCTGGCAATCTAATACCCCCAGGATACTAATCTTACAGACTCCAGCATAATGCACTTCAGGTATTCACGGGGTAAGACATACTGCCTCATTGCTTGAATCCACACTGCCTTGGTATCTACAGGGAAACAGAAAGGTTTGGGTCCTGTCACTGACTAGCCTGGACCACTCCAATGTATTAAACTGAAACAATAGCTAGACAGGTTGAATGTTTTAGTTTTTTATCACACCTAGCCAAAGAATTCTAGGTGATTCGACTGTTTTATTTTAGTCTTTTTTTCTTTTTTTGAAAAAACTTTATACAATAGTTTTCATATGTCAACAAAGGGACAGTCATCAAACAATAATAAACATATAAAGACAATGAAACATGAATATATACACAACACTAATACTGTGCTTTACAATATAGACCAAATACACATTTATGCAATGCCTCCGATTATTTCATTACTAAGGAACCAGTCCTTCAAATTAAATACAAATAGACAGGGACTAGATTGCTACCAGCCTCTATGGTTATAAAACAACTTTCACATCTCTACCCCTAGCAGTGTGACCCCTGGTAGTAATCTAGTCCCTGGCTTAGTAAGACAGGCAGGCACTGTTAATGAACTTTATTGTCCGCCTGTCTATTTGTATTTAATTTGAAGGACTGGTGCCTTAGTAATGAAATAATCGGAGGCATTGCATAAATGTGTATTTGGTGTATATTGTAAAGCACAGTATTAGTGTTGTGTATATATTCATGTTTCATTGTCTTTATATGTTTATTATTGTTTGATGACTGTCCCTTTGTTGACATATGAAAACTATTGTATAAAGTTTTTTCAAAAAAAGACTAAAATAAAACAGTCGAATCACCTAGAATTCTTTGACTAGGTGTGATAAAAAACTAAAAAATTCAACTTGGTATCTACAGAGCACATTGTCATTTTATCTCCCTCTGAATTGCATCCCTGTCCAGTGTCGTATATTAACCAGTAAGCTTCATTGTCAAATTGCTGTGCCAATTTTTTAATGTAAGCATACTTTGTAATGAGGGAGCATGCCCTTCAGAGTCATATTTAAATTCTATTCCAGTTTAGATGGATACAGTGTACTTCAAAATGGTGTAATTTGCCCCAATCTTTGACCAAACTCCTTCGCCCAGAACTGCCAATTCTGGGACTCCCTCTGACCTACCACATTGATGTCTAAACTGGATCTGGTTTATATCTGCATTGTCGCCTAATGTGGTTTATAAATCATTGGAAATGTCATTACCCAAAGATTATTTAAGGAGAATTGCAACCTCTCCAAAGTTGTCTTTAAATCATATTCATTTTTGATCAAGTCACTGACCGAATCCGCTTGAAAAACAATTTTTCACAATTATTGCCAAACATTCCAGAGGAGAAATAATATAAGAGGCAAACGAACATTAATTGTGTGATTTAAAATCATAGTATCTTTTGAGAATCTTTCCAGTTATAAACCACTTCCACGCTCCTTTTATATTTTTGTCATTGTTGAAGCCAGGCCCTGCAAACCTATGGGGGATTACTCTACTTTTATTTTATACTCAGCTTATGGTTACACATAGGAAGCTATTTCTGATGCTGTAAGACAATTGTGTTGTTTCTATAATGTTCATTTGTCAACCTGTCCTCTACATCTCATAGAAGGGACCGTTTTCCGCAATAATGTTTGGAGGCAGCTCTGATTTGCCTCACATTAATATCTAGCAAGACCTTGACTTACCTCTTTTTCTTTTTTTTATTAAATATATTGGTAGATTATTTATGAGTATATATGCAAATCGGAGGATCGTTCTGTTGATGAACATCTTTGTGCACCACTGTACTTTCAACGATAATGTTAAATAACTATTTAAAGCAAAAAATCATTCATGTTCATAAGATGTTGTTAAAAACAGATCGCCGAAAAGGAATAGTGCTGAAATTAAAATACCCCGACTTTGAATTCTGCCTCTAATGGCTTCACATGCCTTTCACCCTTCCGTCCTTCCATCCATCAATCATTTCACCAATCCATATACTCCTCCTTAAACCATAAATTCATCCTTCCACCGCTCTTTGTTTCGTCCTCCTTTACATACATTGATCTGTCTCTCTTTAACCTTTCCTCCACCCTTCTGTTCACCCTCTCTTGTTTTCAACCTTCATTTCTTTATTTCCTGTTTTTTCTCCACAATTGTATATGTTCTTTCTCACCTTTCTGTCTCTTGCTCACTTTGTTCCTTTCTCTCTGTGTCCTTTTATCTACCGTTTAATTGCTTCCCTGTCTCTGAACCAGGCAGCCATGTGCCCCCACAGCTCTATGATGGTATTCCCGTGCAGTGTTATATATTAGATTTTGTCTGCAGGCGCGGAGGCAGAAGAGGTTCATAAAAACTAGGCCTCATTTTAGTGTGGCCCAGCATAGGGTCCCCCTCTTTAGCCCCTAGAGTTTGATTCATACTACCATTGGATCATAACCACCATATTCAAACATAAATGCACAGAATATCCCTGTGTATACAAGCATTTAATTTATATGTATGTATCGAGATATGTGATTTTTTTTGCATGAATATTTATATAATAATTATGTTTATAAATATATATATTTAACAGCTTAACCGTGGCGCAAATTCAACCGCGGTGCGGCGGTTTAATTAACTGGGTGGGGCCACGTTGGCCAACGGACGTACGCAGCACTACGGTGGTAGTGCTCGCGACAGCCGTTGGCCAACAGAAGCAGTGAAAGGGATATTATTTAGGTCTGCCTAACAAATGTACATATTACTTTTGGTTATATTGTTCTATGCTTAACATGTATATAAGCCACTGCATAGTTTTCATCTAAGTTATTTGATTAGTTTCTTATGGTTCTCCTTTTATTTATCTATCACAATAGGTAAATGTTGTCATACTATTTACCTACAATTGCTCCACTATTAAATTATTGAAATTAAAAATAAAAGAACACAAATCAATTAGCTTGAAATACAGCAACACTTGAAAGTCTGAGTTTATGACATACAACTTAAATCTTGATACATTACCTTCCTTGTATATTTATGCCTTTCATGTACATATGTATCTATATATTTATTACTTTACTCCTACTGTACAAAATAACACAAATGAGTCTCTCCAATGCACTACCCTATGCCTCTCTCAATATATCTTCCACCTCCACTCTCTGACTCATCCCAAACCTCATTCTTTTACTATGATCTCCAAAAGAACCCTTTTTAGATGCTTCCCTCCTCTATCCCTCCTTGCATCACTCCAAACCTCATTTTACTACTAAGAACTCCCAAACAGCCCTTTCTAAATTCTTTCCTCATGTATCCCTCCTTAGATACATCCAAGATCTCATTTTTACTATTATGATCTCCCTAATCCATTTCTAGAGACTTTTCCCTTCTCCATCTCTCATTTACTCATTCCAACCTCCTCTTTCTACCAATATCTCCCAATAAACACTTTCTAGACTATTTCCTCTTCTATTCCTCCATTATCCTTTTCAATCCAACTAAAAGACTCACATGCCCACCTCTTAAATTAATTCATATTTCGCTGTACTAATTTACCACTAATCCCCTTTGCGTTCCAGAGTAGCATACTACTCACCAACAGGAGCTTTGGCGCCATGTTGGGGAAAGTAAGCGCTATATAAATACAATTACAATTGCATATTGTAGGCAGCCAAATTAATGCATCATGCAGCCCATTACAAACCACTTCTGGTCATCCATTTATCCACCCATAGTCACATGCCTATATGCCCTTTTCTTCACACATATTCACCTTTGCCCACATCTAGTTATCCTTTTATTCAGACATTCATCCACCACTGTACCCACATCTATCCAAAACTTTTCATTCAGCCACCCACCCTTAGGCACCAATCATTCACCCTCACTCAAGCACAAATCCATCCACTCACACCTAACCTTTCATTCATCAACTCACAACCAAGCATTCATCCTTCTCTGTGGCCATGCAACCACACCCGTCAATCTCAAATTTACATTCATAGCCATCCAACCATGTATTCTTGTACACAACCACACAGGCATCAATCTGCCCATGCATCCAACTAACACCTACCTGTGCCTATGCAAGAATACCTCCAAATGTGCTGTCTGGTTGCATATTTGTAGATGTGTTGTTTGTGAATGCAGCCCATTACAAACCACTTCTGGTCATCCATTTATCCACCCATAGTCACATGCCTCTATGCCCTTTTCTTCACACATATTCACCTTTGCCTACATCTAGTTATCCTTTTATTCAGACATTCATCCACCACTGTACCCACATCTATCCAAAACGTTTCATTCAGCCACCCACCCTTAGGCACCAATCATTCACCCTCACTCAAGCACAAATCCATCCACTCACACCTAACCTTTCATTCATCAACTCACAACCACGCATTCATCTTTCTCTGTGGCCATGCAACCACACCCATCAATCTCAAATTTACATTCATAGCCATCCAACCATGTTTTCTTGTACACAACCACACAGGCATCAATCTGCCCAACCATCCAACTAACACCTACCTGTGCCTATGCAAGAATGCCTCCAAATGTGCTGTCTGGTTGCATATTAGTAAATGTGTTGTTTGTGAATGGATATGTCTACATGTGCATTTGTGTATTGTCTCTGTGAATATGGATACCTGTATGTGCATTTACAGTCTGTGCATTGAAACATATAACACAACAAGATACAGCCATTAGAACAAATAACACATACAACAAAAACAAGCCAGACCTATTGGTTTTGCCAATGTGTTTTAAAATTGTTGGGGGTACAGCTACCTAAACCATGTACAACTATGTCAATAACATTTTATGTGGCGTTTGTAGACCTCACAGTCGCCTTTGACTACAGTAAATTGTGGGACATTCTGGCTGATTTGAAGGTCGACCAGGTTTTAGTTCAGTTCCTAAGACAATTGTATTCAAGGGCTACCACCAAGGTGCAGTATGGAATCAAAGGGGAGTGTAGTGCGTCGTTTAAAGTGGAGAGGGGAGTGAGACAAGGCTGTGTTTTGGCGCCGTTCCTGTTCACTTTATATACCAATTCTTTGGAAAAGGAACTGGCAGGAAAGGCTAGAGACCTGCTGTATGTTAATAAATGACCAATTGTCTCCCTTCTCTACGCAGACAACGCAGTACTTATGGTCCGTACGCAGCTGGGACTGCAGAAAGCCGTTGCTTCTTACACTCGTTTTATGGACGATACAGGACAAAAACTAGACGATAAAAAAACTTTTATCATAACCTGTGGGCGGGGGAGACAAAAATTTAGAAGTCTCCCATTGGGAGATAGCAGGGTAGTCTCCACTAATACCTTTACATACCTTGGCGTGCTGTTTGAGCATACAGGTTCCTGGGGGCTGGCGGTCAAGGCTAGGAGCCTTCTCTTTATGAAGTCGACCGCGGCCATTGTAAATTTTTCGGATCACTGACATAACCTCGACAGACCGAATATCGACTGGACAACATATCGATGACAAATTATCGACAACAAAATTATCGATTGCCTATACTTAAACAACAAACCACAAAAATATCGAAACCACAATATCGACTACAAAAAACAACGACTACAACAATATCGACTAACAACAATATCGATTTCTAAAACATCGATAATCACATATTTAAATGAAAAACAGTCAAAATATCGAATACAAAAATATAGATAGCAAATTGATCGATTTTTTAAAATATCGACATTACTACATCCTTGAATAAATCACTTTATTATTTAAAATTGAGTCATACTAATCATAATTATTCAAATATTGTTTATATAAATGTATAAAATATATTATATATTTTCCTAACATTTATAACACACAATAAATACAAACATACATTTTATAATACATAAACAATGTTTTGAACGACTAAACATTTCTTACTGGAAATTATATATATTTCTCCACTTTACAAATATAAAAATAACATTACCTATACTAAATAAGGCCTTACACATTAAAAAAACGTTAATTAGCGTCACCCATATAAGGAAACCAATTAGCATAACAGATAAAAAAATTCAAATCCACAAATAAAAACAGACTATCAATTTAAACAACCAATCCTATTTCTGAAACAATTAGACTAATACTATATAAACAAGATTACAGCAAACTAAAAATGCAGGCTACATCTCCTAACTAAAGGAAGACGAAACTCTGCAGGATTTCTGAAAGAAAACTGATTGACTTCAACATAAAGGCAGCTACACCTATCTAAAGTAAGTACTACTACATTATTAGCCATCAAAAATGTAACTCTCAAACCTCACACCTATTTTTAAAAGCCAAATACCTAAAATATGTTTTTTTTTTACTACTTATCCTACAGACAAAAAGAAAATACAGAAAACCTACACAACACCTGGACATCAAAAGTTAAATATAAATAAGTAAGTATATAATTGAAATGTAAATTCGACATTTAATAGATAGGTAACTAAATAGAAACTAGCTAAAACACCTCTATCAAAATATCATAATTAGTAATAAAATATTTGTACACATTTTCTCAACTTCCACAGGTACAAAAAGATATACACAGAAAATAACAGTTTGAAGAACATCAACACCTGAAAAGAACTACTTGAATTCATCAAAAGAATTACAGGTAAATTAAAAATGTATTAAACTGTATTATTAGAATACAACATTATTTTTTCTAAAATTGTAATGACATTCTCTTTTAATTACCTCCTAGAAGTACAATACTATCATGACTGAAGGAGCTAAATTCATTTATTCACAAAAAGGGAAAATGCTTCTTTGTTACATGGGATATGTCTACACTCAAGAGAAACAAAAAGATTTGAAAGTGTTTTGGAAGTGTACGAAATATTATGCCAACAAATGTTATGGTAGAGCTATAACTCAGGAAACTACTGTTACTTATACTAAAGAACATAATCACCCGCCCAATGTAACAGAAATAGAGATTAGACAAATGCTAGATTCCCTTAAAGAAGCTAGTACTAGAACTGATCAACCAACAACTGCTATTCTGAAACACCATTTGAGTGTACTTCCCCAACATGCTTCTAGCCAATTACCATCTATCGAATCCCTTAAAAGAACTGTAGCTAGACAAAAAAGAGCAACATGCACTACTCCTGCCACACCAAAAACTTTTGAAGAAGTGCAAATTCCCCCTGAACTCTCTGTAACTCACAATAAAGATAATTTTATACTCTATGACAACAAATCTAAAGATAAAAGAATTATAGTGTTTGCCACAGCAAACAACATGACTAAACTTACCCAATGCCAAACTTGGATGATGGACGGTACTTTTTCTGTATGCCCCAAACCTTTTTATCAATTATACACCATCCATGGTCATTTCCAAAATGCAAATATTCCATTCCTTTATGCCCTTCTACCAAACAAACAGCAAGCTACCTATCAAGAAATACTAACTGAAGTCATTCAACATACTAACAACTATTTTCCACAAAAAATTATCATTGACTTTGAAAAAGCAATGATAAACAGCATCCTTAAAACATACCCACACACAGCAATACAAGGTTGTTATTACCATTTTAATCAATGTATCTGGCGACATCTACAAAAATCAACCTTGAGTATCCAATACACCACTGATAGCACATTTGCTTATCAAATAAAAAAACTCATCGCCCTAGCCTATGTTCCACTAACAGATGTAACTGAGCACTATAACTTATTAATAGACAGCCCCTACTATAAAAGAAACGAAGAAAGACTAAGCCCTATGCTTGACTACTTCGAAGACACATGGGTAGGAAGGCTACACAGATCAGGCCATAGAAGACAACCTAAATACAAAATAGCTTGGTGGAATGTCTACCTTAGCACACTAAATAAGGAAGCTAAAACAAACAATGCAGTTGAAGGATGGCACAATGCCTTCCAAGCAACTACAGGCCGAGGAACGCCTACCCTTCACAAATTAATACAATCCTTACAAAAAGAACAGAGTTACCAGGAGCTCCGAATGGAGCAATCAGTAACTTTGATCGGACCTAAACTCACCAAAGAAACTAAAAAATATGTATAACACACTCCAAAGTCAAGTTACCCTCTATCCAACTAGCAAAGGACTAGAATATCTATCAATGATTGCCAAAACTATTCTTTAAAACATTACATAACTATACACATTAAATTAAGCATTTATTTTCTAAAATCCTTGATTTTAACATGTAACAATTTGCAATTAAATTATCAAATACATAATATTAACATACATAAAATGTATTTAGATAATGTATTTACAAAATGTTACATACAACGTAAGTAAAGCAACATTTTAAACAGTTTCCCCACCCATAAAATTATTAGAAAATACTTACATTTCTGTTGCAGCTTCAAATGTAATCCAATTCCAAACAATCCATACAACACCATTGCAAAAACCCATACAATCCATGGAAGCCCAAAAAAAAATGCAAAAATACAAGCAAATCCATAGCGACTCCTTTCCAATGTAATAGACACGAGATACGATAGAAAACCCGAAAAAAGTAATGTTGAAAAAAAAACGCTCCAGGAAAACTTGAAATTCAAAAAAATTGTGTGCAAAAATAAGAGTATATAATACTCGTCACACAACTCTGATCGAAAAAGAAGGACCTCCTCAAAAACAGTAAAACGCGACGATAACCTGGAAAAAATAAAATACATACCCACCCACACAAAAACACCCATACATATATAAATACACATATTTGTACGCCAAACATATTATCTTAGTAACATTTAAACATATTACCTCACCCACCTACAACTAAAACGCGGTAAAAATCAAATATCGTACACTCTACCTAACACCGAACACACAATCTTCTCTTAATAACCCTATCTACATAGACCTAAACACACCACACATACACTAACAATAACTTCATTAACTTGTAAAATACAATTAAAACAAACTTACCCTCTCTAACGCGAAGCAGCATCCAACCGCGATCTGTTGAAGCACCAAATAAGCCTAAGTAACATTACGCGGTTAAAAAGTAGTCCCTGTATACAGCAAAATCCTCTTTAATTTCTATATTCCAACACTTAAAAAAATACACTGAGTATTATATTAAGTGTAAATAATTATTTAAATAGTAGAAAATTATTTCTTAAATATTCATTCCTTTCAAATAATTATTCAACTGTTATCTGATACTTTAAATAATATTTGATGATTTATATATACATTTTGAAAATAATCTATATGTTAAAAAAATTTGCATCTATAACTTTGTTACAAATAATTTGTTTATAAAAATAGCAAATATTAGTTGAAACATTATGGGGTCGATTCCGATCCGGTAAAAAGCGCTCCGAATCATCGTACGGAGCGTTTTTTCTCGTACAAATCGTACCTGTAAACGTCCCGTACGTACGACGAAGTACGATTCGTACCAGGAGCCGTACTCCGTACGAGTCGTACAAGACACCGTACGACTCTAATCTCCGTACGATTTTCCCTCGGAACCCGCTGTACGCGACATCTGTACGGTTCGCGGCTGGTTTTTACGACTCAGCAAGTACGATACGTGTCGGGTACGCACCGTACGACTCTTTTTCTACGGGAGCTGAAAACAGCCGTAAAAGCAGAGTTCGCGCCGAAACAGGTACGGAACGGCTCCCCCGGGTACGTGCGTACCCCCCATTATCGCAGGGGTACGGTGCGTACCCCTGCGATAATGGGGGGTACGCAGCCGTACCCCCATTTTAAGATCGGTGTACGAGCCGTACCCATGTACGATCGGTGTACGAGCCGTACCCCCATTGTACGATGGGTGTACGGCTCGTACACCGATCGTACATGGGGTACGGCTCGTACACCGATCGTACAATGGGGGTACGGCTCGTACACCGATCGTACATGGGGTACGGCTCGTACACCGATCGTACAATGGGGGTACGGCTCGTACACCGATCGTACATGGGGTACGACTCGTACACCGATCGTACAATGGGGGTACGGCTCGTACACCGATCGTACATGGGGTACGGCTCGTACACCCCATGATCGCAGGGGTACTGTGCGTACCCCTGCGATTATGTGGGGTACGGACCTTACGGTGTGTATGTGTTTGTGTGCTTTTCCGTACGACTCGCCCTTACCTGACGTGGACCGTATGAATCGCGTCCTCATACCCCGGTCCGGATCGTACTCTTCGGGTCGTACGGCATGTGTACGAGTCGTACGGTATGTGTACAAGTCGTGCGGTTCACGGTTTCAGCCTTGCAATATGTACGGATCGCGACGATTCGGACGGATTCACGGAATACGGATCGTACTTCGCGACTCGGACGGACGGGAACGATTCGTACAGAGAGGGCTCCGGATACAAATCGTACAGACGTTTTTTTGCCCGAATCTGAATCGACCCCTATGTATGTATATAAAAATGTATTTTTGTGTTTATCTATGTAAAAATTTATATTATAAATATTTTCAATATTCATAATATTAATTTAAAAAAAATATGATTTCTTTGTAAAAAACAAAAATGTAACTGTTACAAAAGAAATTTACATATTTATCTATGACAATATATTCAATGTGTATGTGAATAAAATAATTGTTATTAAATGAAAAGTACATATTACCAATTTGTTTCTTTAACTATTTAAATTACAATATATGTTAATAAACATAAAATTATGTTAATATCATTTATGTGTTAAAAACATATATATGCACTTCATATATTTTTTGGGATAATAAAAACTGTTTATTTAAAAATTTCAATTGAAATAAAAAATAAATCTCTACTTACAAATTATTTTTTAAATGTGAATAAACTGTTTTTCATTTATTGCATTTAACCCTGTGTATGTTTCCTTCTTTATTATTGTATATAAATATAAATTGCATATGAAATATTCTATATAAAAATGCATTTTAAATTTTAATATTCGTAAAAATGTATTAATCTTTTAAGTACTACAATAACAATAATTATAATTAAAACAAAATTTTTCTATGTAATGTAAAAACTTTATTATAGTATCCTACCAATAATAATGTTTTATATAAAAAATGTTTTCTTATTTCCACTGCACCAATTATAAACTTACAAAACCATACTACACATTAAAACCATACAAATTACAATTCCCATTTCACCAATTGTAAAGTCATGCAAGATGCTGGACACTGAACCCATACTAATTACTATTCCCACTCCAATGGGTGCAACAGTAGGGAAAGTAAATACTTCATATATTAATAAATAAATAACAAAATATTATCAATATAATTTTGTTAACAAATGATTAACTATTTAATTTAATATAATAATTAATATATCAAAATTACTAAATAACTATCATTATTTCTATTACTTACCTATTAATACTAATTTACAACTAATGACCAATAATTATTTTGATATTTATAAATTAAATGTAAAAAAAAATTCTATTAAATACAATAAAATAAAAGATGTATGACGTTTGAACACATACTTTTACAACGCATACCTTTACAACAAAACTTTAACAACGCAAATACCATTACAGCGCATTTATTTACAACGAATGTTTTTACAAAGCAAATACCTTTACAACGCATAGCATTACAACATAAGTATTTATAATTATCTAATATATTGTTTAATGTAAATTAATAGAAAATCATTTAATAACATTTATTAAAATTTGATTAATGTAATGAAAATTTAAATTGACCTTATTTTTACCCTGTACCCCTCTACCCTAAAACCCCAAACTGACCCTGAACCCTAAAAACACCCCTTTACCCACAGACTGAAAAATGACCCTGAACCCAAAAAATACCCCTTTACCCACAAACTGAAAACTGACCCTGAACTCTAAAAATACACCTTTACCCAAAAACTAAAAACTGACCCTGAACCCTAAAAATACCCCTTTACCCACAAACTGAAAACTGACCCTGAACCCTAAAAATACCCCTTTAGCAAGAAACTGAAAACTGACCCTCACCCCTAAAAATACCCCTTTACCCACAAACTGAAAACTGACCCTGAACCCTAAAAATACCCCTTTACCCAAAAACTAAAAACTGACCCTGAACCCTAAAAATACCCCTTTACCCACAAACTGAAAACTGACCCAGAACTCTAAAAATACCCCTTTAGCAAGAAACTGAAAACTGACCCTCACCCCTAAAAATACCCCTTTACCCACAAACTGAAAACTGACCCTGAACCCTAAAAATACCCCTTTACCCAAAAACTGAAAACTGACCCTGAACCCTAAAAATACCCCTTTACCCACAAACTGAAAACTGACCCTGAACCCTAAAAATACCCCTTTAGCGAAAAACTAAAAACGGACCCTCACCCCTTAAAATACCCCTTTACCCACAAACTGAAAACTGACCCTGAACCCTAAAAATACCCGTTTACCCAAAAACTGAAAACTGACCCTGAACCCTAAAAATACCCCTTTAGCAAGAAACAGAAAAGTGACCCTCACCCCTAAAAATACCCCTTTACCCACAAACTGAAAACTGACCCTGAACTCTAAAAATACACCTTTACCCAAAAACTAAAAACTGACCCTGAACCCTAAAAATACCCCTTTACCCACAAACTGAAAACTGACCCTGAACCCTAAAAATACCCCTTTAGCAAGAAACTGAAAACTGACCCTCACCCCTAAAAATACCCCTTTACCCACAAACTGAAAACTGACCCTGAACCCTAAAAATACCCCTTTACTCAAAAACTAAAAACTGACCCTGAACCCTAAAAATACCCCTTTACCCACAAACTGAAAACTGACCCAGAACTCTAAAAATACCCCTTTAGCAAGAAACTGAAAACTGACCCTCACCCCTAAAAATACCCTTTTACCCACAAACTGAAAACTGACCCTGAACCCTAAAAATACCACTTTACCCAAAAACTGAAAACTGACCCTGAACCCTAAAAATACCCCTTTACCCACAAACTGAAAACTGACCCTGAACCCTATAAATACCCATTTACCCACAAACTGAAAACTGACCCTGAACCCTAAAAATACCCCTTTAGCGAAAAACTAAAAACGGACCCTCACCCCTTAAAATACCCCTTTACCCACAAACTGAAAACTGACCCTGAACCCTAAAAATACCCGTTTACCCAAAAACTGAAAACTGACCCTGAACCCTAAAAATACCCCTTTAGCAAGAAACAGAAAAGTGACCCTCACCCCTAAAAATACCCCTTTACCCACAAACTGAAAACTGACCCTGAACCCTAAAAATACCCCTTTACCCAACAATCCAAAGCTATAAGATTTTAAATATAATTATATACTTACCAACACATACGTTGTAATGGTATGCGTTGTAAAAATACCTGCATACTAAAAACATTTGATCAAAATACATGCGTTGCCATGGTTTTAGCGTTGTAAAAGTTTGATTGTAAAGGTATAGCATTTTAAACGTTGTGTGCTAAACGTTGTATACCTTAAGTAAATATTACTTTTTCCTTATTTATTATTATATTACTTCCCACTCTATTCCCATATAAACAGACAACCCACTACAGAAAAGTAAAAAATTAATTTAACATAATTAGCAAATAATCAATTTGATAAAATAATTTACCAATTATATTTTAATTAATGAACAATAATTGTTTAATTAACATTTAATTAAATATTACTACCAATTAATAATTTTACATATTTTATTGATTATAATTAAATTACTTCCCACCCTATTCCCCTATTAACTCACAACCCCCTACATCATATACATTATTTAAAATAACATAATTAGCAATTACTCAATAAAATTATATTAATTACCAATTAAAATTTATATTATTTCAATACATTATTAAAGTGACAATTATTAAAATATTACTACCAATTAATAATTTTTCCTTTTGTAAATAATTATAATAAAAATACTTCCCACCCTATTCCCCTATAAACCTACAACCCACTACATGACATAAAATTTATAAATTTACATAATTAGCTATTAATAAATTAAATTAATTACCAATTAAATTTTATATGATTTAAATATATGATTTAAGTAACAATTATTAAAATGTTACTACCAATTAAGAAATTTACATATTTAATTATTTAAAATTAAATTACTTCCCACCCTATTCCCCTATAAACCCACAACCCGCTACATGACATAAAATATTTACTTTTACATTATTAGCAATTATTCAATAAATTACCAATAAAATTATATATAAATAACATATTTTAATTCATTAACAATTAATTTAATATTAATACCAAATAATGAATTTACATATTTAATTATTAATAAATTAAATTAATTACCAATTAAATTTTATATGATTTAAATATATCATTTAAGTAACAATTATTTAAATTTTACTACCAATTAAGAAATTTACATATTTAATTATTTAAAATTTAATTACTTCCCACCCTATTCCCCTATAAACCCACAACCCGCTACATGACATAAAATATTTACTTTTACATTATTGGCAATTATTCAATTAAATTAAATAAATTACCAATAAAATTATATATAATTAACATATTTTAATTAATTAACAATTAATTTAATATTAATACCAAATAATTAATTTACATATTTAATTATTAATAAATTAAATTAATTACCAATTAAATTTTATATGATTTAAATATATGATTTAAGTAACAATTATTAAAATTTTACTACCAATTAAGAAAATTACATATTTAAATATTTAAAATTAAATTACTTCCCACCCTATTCCCCTATAAACCCATAACCCGCTACATGACATAAAATATTTACTTTTACATTATTAGCAATTATTCAATTAAATTAAATAAATTACCAATTAAATTATATATAATTTACATATTTTAATAATTTAACAATTAATTTAATATTAATACCAATTAATTAATTTACATATTTAATTATTTATAATTAAATTACTTCCCACCCTATTCCCCTATAAACCCACAACCCGCTACATAACATAAATTATTTAAATGACCATAATTAGCAATTAATGTATTTAAATTAATTAATTACCAATTAAATATTATATATTAAAAAAGAAATTTAATTAACAATTAATTAAATATTAATACCAATTAATAAATTTACATATTTAATTAATTATATTTAAAATACTTCCCACCCTATTCCCCTAAAAACCCACTACCCGCTCCTAGAAATTATTATAGTATTTGAATAATTTCTTTAAATTATTAATTATTTATTAAATTATTTCTATACAAATAAATAAATAAATAACATATATTTCAACAATAAATGTATTTATAAAACATAAAAACAGTGTACATTTAACTATTAGATATTATTTATATCCATATTATTAGTCAATATCATGACAGTCGATATCATGACTGTCGATAACACAACTTTCGATATTTTTTAACTACTAAAAAAATCGATATTTTTTACTAGCGATATTACTTACTCGATATTTTAGCTATCGATATTTTTTAACATACATAAAAATCGATAAAAAAAACTTCGATATTACTTACCTCGATATTAATGCCATATCGATATTCTGGAGTCGATATTATGTCCATTCGAAATAAAAAACTCGATATTTAGACTGCACACCAAATTTTTCCAAGAAATGGCCAGAAGACCTCCGGGGATTCTCCTGAAGATATATCAAGCGAAATGTGTGAGCATTACAATATTTGGGGAAGGAGTCTGGGATTTTTCTGATGTATCCCCTATACAACGTGTGGAAATGCTTTAATTGTCATAGCAAATGGGCATCCCATATATTTCATACGTGATTAAAATACAACCGGTGGTACTCTGGCACAGAATTTGGACCTCCAGCTTTACAGGTCTAAATAGAAATATCATCAAGGACTCGATGAATTTGGAACATGCAAGTAGGATTATTTGGTTGAAATATGTTAAAAATCTTAGGATTGATCTTGGGCACCAAGAATATTATAATTTCCCAGAGGTCAATGAATTCCATTTCAAGGAAGGAATTCAAAGCAATCAGCATGATCCATCTCGAGTCACTTAGAGTTGCCCTAGAGATGAATAAAGGTATGGTAGTTCAACATCAAATGACCCTGATAACATATGAAATCCAACCGTATCTTTTATGTTGTACAGGGGGATATGATAGATATCTTTAAACACGTTTCAGGTTTGGTACATTTCATCGAATAACTAGTTATCCAAAGATGAATGATTGGTCTAGAGAACTTTGTCATTGCCCATGTGACAATTCGTCACCACAAACTACTATCCAGACCAATACATGGTATGACTCCAACTGTAGGATAGCAAAGGGGGCACTCTTGGCTACAATCAAAGCCTCGAATAGATCATTAATCAAAATCAAGAGGCTTGAGTATAAGAAAGGGCAGTCTGAGGCCAAACAGATGTGGGAGAACACTAAATGGGATGCTATAAAAAATGCCCTTGGCAGTAGGGACATGAGAGAATTTTGGTCCATAGTCCACTCTGGTAGCAAGGAAGGTCAAAATGCTTTTGTTCCAAATATTGCTCCGGAGAGTTGGGTGGACCACTATCAGAACCTGTATGCCGCCCCGGTTGAAGAAATTCTTCTAGCCTTCCGACCAGCTACCATCCCAGAACCTGCTACCAAATAGGTACCAGGACTTTTCCACTAAGACCTTTCCTACCAATGAATCTCTAGAGCCCAAAATAACTTTGAAAGAGATAGAGGTAGCTATAAATAGGCTCCTAGCAGGCAAGGCGCCTGGCCTTGATAAAATCCCCCGCGACCTTTATAAAGATCAAACTGAGATTTGGGTCCCCTATCTTTATCTGCTGTTTAATGCTATTTTAGAGGGCGCCAAATTACCTGTCACATGGGTAGGAGCCGAGATCATACCAGTCTTCAAAAAAGGATCCCCACTTCTCCGGCTCAATTATCGCCCGATCAGTCTGATCGATGTGAGTCAAAAACTATTCTCTCGTATCATACTCGATCGGCTTCAGAATTGGATGGAAGAACGGCAGATTCTTAGCCCCTTTCAGGCTGGTTTTAGGGAAAAGACCTCCACGGTCGACCAGTTATTAAGGCTCCAACTACTTTACTGGAAAACTGTGAGAGTAGAGGGGGGCAGCCTAAACTTAATTTTTGTTGACCTCAAAACAGCCTTTGATCTGATGCCCCGTAAACTTTTGTGGGACGTTTTGGAGGATATGGGGGTACCAACTGATCTCCTTAACATCATTAGGAGACTCCATTCTGATAACTTTGCCCAAGTTAGGAGTGGTAAATGGGGTAGTCTTACAACCAAAATCCCAGTCAACAGAGGAGTTAGACATGGGTGCGTATTGGCACCAACCTTATTTTGTGTTTTCATTAATGCTTTGATTGCCCACCTTAAAGGTGTCAAAGACATCGACGCCCCAAAAATGGGAAATGAACAGGTAGTGGCACTAATGTTTGCAGATGACACTCTTCTGTTCTCAAAATCTCCCATGGGAATCCAACGTGCCCTGGACAGCTTTGTGAATTTTTGTCGAACAAGCGGGTTGGAGATTAATACACAAAAAAACAAATTTATGGTCTGTAATCCAACTAAGACCAGATGTCCCAATCCCTTTTTGAATGGCGTAGCCTTGGACAGGGTCACTGTTTTTGAATACCTGGATATTACCCTTACGGACAAAATGGACTGGGCCCCCCAATTGGCAATGCCAAACTTAGACTAGCCCAGATTACGGGTGCTGTTCTAAAATTGCACCGAGAGTCCACAACCAAGCCAGTTGCATCGATTATTGAAATTCATAAAGCCCAAGCTAGCGGGGCAATCCTATACGGAGCTGAACTGTGGGGTCATCGCCCGGTGGGTGGTATTAGTAAGACGGAAAATCAATTCTTAAGATCCTTGTTGGCTCTCCCACCCAGTACCCCCCTCACCCTGTTGAGAATGGACCTCGGTATTAGACCTTTAGAAGAGGAAGTTGCCCTACACCCTATAATTTACTGGCGTAGGCTGTGGGTGACTCCTGAATTAATCCATTTTAGATCAGCTTTGGAAGAGTTATTAGCCCTCCCTGGGTCGGAGAAAATACCATGGTTTGCCTTCATAAAAAAGGAGTGTGCGAGACTAGACTTGCCTGGCCTTTGGTCTAATCCTGTCAATGTCTGCGCCCAGTTGTCTCGTGCTGAATTGGTTAAGCTGGATCGCAGAATTAGACTAGAGGCCACCCTTGGTAATTCTTCTCTGGGCCCACTCACAGCTCAGTTTTTTAATTTAAAAGACGCTTATATAGTCTAACCATTCTTAGATGAAATTTTACCTTCCATAGTGAGGAAATATTATCTACAATTTAGATATGGAACACTCGCGGTTAGGGTCTTCTCCAACAAATGGTCGCCCATCAAAACAGTAGAATGTCCAGCGTGCGCGGCCAAAGAAGAACCTGAGTCCCACCTTTTCTTTTTTTGCCCGACTTATAAAACATTACGGCAACGTTGGCTTATCCAACTTTGAAAAACTTGGGATTTAGACATTATAAAGAGGCCCTCAGAATACTCAAGAGTAATACTTCTACCCCAGTTGTATTCTCAGTTTCACGCTTTATTGATGACATATGGCAAAGGAGAAGATCTTATCTGTAGAAAAAATTCTTACCTGTGGAAACGACTTATGAACAGTATCTATGTGTTTTTAATGCTGTATAGTTTTTACATTTTTATACTTGTATTTATTATTAGTGTTATTGGATAGTGTTTTTAAGTAATGATTTGGATCGTTTCTATGTATCTTTTACGATCTATGATGGAAATAAAGATTATTTGACTGACTGACTATCCATGTGATTTTTATTTTACAAATTTTATGGTAAGGAAAGATTAAGATGGATCATGGCTCTATTAAAGGTGGGGGGGATGGAGAGAATGCCGTCCTGCCTTTTTATATTTCCAGTTGTTGGATAATTTTTACTGTATCTGTGTTATGTCTGTCTTTTTTTAAAGAATATACTGAAAGTAAGGAAAAGAATAAATAGCTAAATTTTAAGTGTATAGATCTGATTATACCAATAACTGTAGGATTACTTTGTTTTTAAATGTATATCCCCAAAATATACATATAGTTGATGTAGTTTGGCCTGATAACAGGGAAGAAGACCACACTATAGAGGGTGGGATTGACCAGGACGTTTTGGAATGGAGGATTGTGAACACATTGGTGGAACATCAATGTGGGATTACCACGGCCGATTTTGACAATCCGAGTGATATTAGTAATTTTTGTCCACTACTAAATAGTAGAGTCCTCTAGTAGTGATCTAATGCCATCCCTGGATCTAAACACCCTAGATTTAAATAACGGAAGATTAACCTTCCTTTCATGGAATCTTGCTGGAATAGCAAACAAACTGGCTTCCCCAGAATGGTGCGTGTCTATAGATCAGCATGATATAATTTTGTTCCAGGAAACCTGGGCATTGACCCCGGTTTTCCGGCATGGATATCTAAACTTCTTCGTCCCAGCACTAAAGAACCCGAAAGGGCGGCCGCCAGGAGGATTGTTAATCTGGGTCAGACAATCTTTGTATTGTAAGATCCAGAAAAGAATCCTAAAATCCAATGACATATTATCCATTATGATCACCTGGGCAAATGGCCAAGGGACAGCCATTTTTAACATATATGCCAGGGGAGTTACAGGGGGGAAGATATCTGAAGTAATAACATCCCTAGATAACGAACGTGAACAGCTTTCACCGAATCTATCCATTATAGTGGGAGGCGACTTGAATACCACCTACGAACCCCTGGGACAGGAGGATTGCACTCTGTCGATAGAGGAAGACAGCAAATGGGGAGTACCCCAATTAGATTTGCCATTGGTCAGGAGCTGGACGGATGTGGCAATCCAAGTCAAGAGTATGTGCCTAGCGAGGGGGGTCAGAGCGGCAAATGGGCGTACCCCATCGGACCAACAGGGGAGCTACACATTTGATAACGGAAGGGCGAAGAGTCGAATAGATTATATCTTGTTGGACGTGAGGGTCTGGCATAGGCTTCTAGACATGAGTATCATACCACGATTGGAAAGTGACCATAACCCACTTTGTATGGCCCTTCAATATTCTAAGGTGCCATCAAACCCATCCCAGGAGAGGGATACAGTGTCCCTGGATATAGTTTCTTCTAACAACCAACGGCATGTAAGGTGGGCCAATTTGGCAGAAAGGCAAGAGACTTTAGAAGACCTTAAACAAGTAGTAGTCTCTGAGGTGGCCATTATAAAACAACATTCCACCAAACCAAACTTTACTAAATTCATGGAAGCAGCTCATAATGAGTTTTTTTACCAAACTCCAAGGATTCTTTTTAAAATCTGTAAGTAAAAGTAAGGCGGCTAAGCCTCCTCCCAGACAGGGGTGGTATGATCAATCCTGTAGAAGTGCCCGTCAAAAACTCATCTTGGAACTTAGGAATAGAAATGCAGTAGGGGTGAGGATAGCCAGGGATGATTATAGAAAGACCCAAATTAAAGCAAAAAGGAAATGGGACGAAAACCATTGGCTTGACTTAAAGTCTGCATGTGCGGCCAAAAACCAAAAAGAATTCTGGGCCATTGTTAAATGGGATAGAGGTGGGGTTGCAGAGCGTTCCCAAAACAATGTTGCTCAGAATTCATGGGTAGAATTTTTTAAGCCTCAGTATGCATGTAATATAGATCTCTGCCAGTGTGAACAGCCCCCTATGGTTTTTTTCAAAGGGGAAGTGTTTACTCTAGGTGATGTGAACACTGCACTAGATGGGGTGACAGGTGGTAGAGCGCCAGGTATGGACGGAATCCCAGCTGATGTATTTCTAAGTGACCGGGACTCATGGTGCCAATACTTCATGTGGCTAGCTAACTCACTCGCCCAGGGTGCCCCAATCCCAAAGTCCTGGAGAGGAGCGGAAATTATTCCAGTTTTTAAAAAAGGAGATAAGGCACTAGCGAGTAATTACAGACCGATCAGTCTCATTGATTCTGCACAAAAGCTGATGGGGCGTTTAGTGCAAAACAAACTACAAGACTGGATAACCGAGAAGGAAATTTTATCTCCCTATCAGGCAGGGTTCCGCCCACTAACAAGCTCTACTAACCAGGTCTTTTATTTTCTAGCTTTATACTGGAGAAATGTGACCTTGAGTAACGGCCCCTTGTACGCTGTGTTCGTTGACCTGAAGTCAGCATTTGACTTGGTTCCAAGACAAAAATTGTGGAGTGTCCTTGCAGATGTAGGCATTAGTCCTGAACTACTTACACTGTTAGTTCGTATGCATGAACACAACTTCGCCAGGATTAGATGGGAGGCCCAGGGCGAAGTAACTGATCCATTCCCCGTAGAGCGTGGGGTTAGGCAGGGATGTGTCCTGGCCCCTACTTTATTTTCAATATATATAAATGGCATAGTAGACTATTTAATGAAATCCCCTACAGATGCCCCAATATTAGACGGGGTCCGTGTCCCAGTACTTATGTTTGCTGACGACACGTTGTTGGTTTCGCGAACCCCTAGTGGCCTCCAAAAGGCAATAAACGGTTTTGGGAAATTCTGCCAGGATCGGGGCTTAGAGCTAAATACGTCCAAGACAAAGTTTATGTGCATGAATCCTTCTAAAGCATTTAAGGGCGTAATTACCTATAATGGGACTGCTCTGGAGCAGGTTGACGCTTTTACATATCTGGGCATTTCCATGCAGGGCAACATGAAATGGAAGACCCAGATAGATACTGCAGTTTTGAAGTTCCATCAGTTAGCAGGTGCTGTAGCACTCAAACACAAAACCTCACTAACAAAACCCATATCTCCAGCCCCAGAGATTTATAGTATGAAGGTGCTAAGTGCTTGTTTATATGGCTCAGAATTGTGGGGCTTTGCTAACTTAAAGGATTTGACCTTGGCTGAGAATAAGTTTCTACGCCTCCTGGTTGGTGCCCCACAGAGCACTCCAATTGTTCCTTTATTGTTTGAATTGGGAAGGAAAAAAATTGAGGACCTGGCTCGGCTGCGCCCATTATTATTCTGGAGGCGGATTATGATGACGCCTGAGCTAGGCCACTATGCTTCTGCACTAATGGACATTATTAAGTGTGACCGTTTCCACACTATTGAATGGTGTAAAGAAATTCGGAGGCTGTTGGCTATGCTCCATCTTGATCACCTCTGGCCTATCGCAGATATAACTGCCTTTCCTCCCAAGGAGACCCTCAAAAAAATGTATTGGGATATGATATGGGAATCTACTTTGTGTTCTAATACAAATTCAAAGCTAACCTGTCGATTCCTAGAGATTAAATCAATTCCGTCATGTGAAGCATATTGGAACTTCATTACAAAGGTCATGGACAGGAAATTATATCTACAATTTAGAATTGGCACTTTGCCTCTTAATGTCTTCACTCAAAAGTGGTTACCGAATAAGTCCAACAAATGCCACCATTGTAAAGTTCTAGTAGAAGATGTTCTGCACTTTTTGTTTGCCTGCCCTCTCTATGTTCGCCCAAGAAAAAGGTGGTTAAAACCAACGTGTCAGAATTTGGGGACACGCAGGTGTCTTGTGGCGCTTAGAATATTGGAATCTGACAGTTCCCCCCACCTTGCAATTGCAGTAGCAAAATTCCTAGGGTGGGCATGGATTATACGCACTCGCACCTTAGCAAACAGTGACCCTGAAATGTAATGTGATCTTTAAGTTTCCCAAGTCAATTAATTAAGAAGTATGGATGTAAAAAGTTTTTAACTATGTGTCTTTTTAAATTGCTTAATATGAAGCGACAGCCTAACCAGTTTAATGTGTTCTTTATTATATGATCGTATTTTTAGCTTAGTATTTATTGCTGTATAGATAGCGTGTTCAATGCTTTTATGACAAGCTGTCGAAATAAAGCTTTTTGAATTGAATTGAATTAATATGTCTGGTTTAACTATCTTTTAACCAAATGAACTGTGCTATAAGTGTATATTTGTTTTTACTTGTCTGCTTTTGTGATTTTTAATGACTAAAATCGAATAAAGCATATTTTGATGGATTTGATTGATGTCAATAATACATTGATGCTAGGTTGTATAAGTAAATTAAAATGATTTGACAAAGGTATATTTGTCCCGTTGGGGTTCTCTGCAGGAACTCAGAGTTCAATGTGATTAGCTGAGTGTGTTAAAAAGAATGTAAACTCCACAGGTGTGCAATTGTACGATATTATTAGGCAGCTGATCTGGCCTTACTAAATACAGTATGTAAGGGGAATCAATCAAGCTCTGTTTATATGAAAATCTGCATTAAAAAAGTTTTTAAAAAACACGTTCTTCTGTTATAAATCCTGATTAAAACACTAACACTGCTACATAAGCATTTGTTTTTCGGGAGTTATAGAAACGCCTAAGCAGCGTTCTTTTTTAATATCAAATATGTCTTGCACGGTGGCTGGCATTTCACAAATGCATCTCATGGTCCGCATATAAACATCGAGCCTTGACCAACAAACGAGCCACATTTTCTCACCGCTCACTCTCCCTCCTGCAGCTACATTCAGTTATGTGTTAGGTAACCAGAACTTCTTCAACTGGTGCTATTTAATAAGTTAGCTCGGAATCCGTCTGGAAATCACACACACACACATTCATTTAGCAGTTCCCAAATGTAACTCCTCTGTTAGCCCTGTCATACAAGAATGAACAAGATTTCAAGGTAATACTTGTTTTAATTTTTATTAATCCTGGTGAATAAGTGACTTCCGTTCCCTCTTGTGGGAAGACGGTAATGTCCTTGAACTCTCATATTTTTTAGTTGACTTTATATTTACTATGTTATTGACCCCTTGTCTCTAGGGGATGCTATACATTACATTGCTGGCGGCGCAGTGCTTCATAAAAATTCAAAATAAAAAAAGAACTAGATAAATGTCGTTTTCGTGTCGGCTTCAGTTATGCCCCAGCGTCACCCCAACCCCCAACCTCTTAGATTTTTGGGAAGCTGTACAGCTTTTTCAAAACGGTCTCGAATGATACCCAGACTTGGCTGCATTTGTCTCATAGTGATTCTGCGAACATGTATGTGTAGTGTCCCAGGTAGCATGAATGGCGCGTAGGCCCGGCGGGAGGGCATGTAGCGTTTAGGTCCTCGGGTGAGCTCGTCACTACACGGAAGGCGGAGAGGGCTTTGGAGCTGCTCAATAGCTGCTCCGCATCTACTCCCCCAACGAACTTTGGAGCCAACTCCAACTCCAAAGCCTAAGCTAACACTAGGCCTAAAAATAAAACCGGCGTCACATGTCAGGTCCAACAGGTGCCGAGGGCACGTGCTTAGCCTCGGTTGCTAAAGCTGTACGGGAATTCCAGTACTTCTGACCCAGTCTCTGTCTTTCCCCCGGAGTAGCTCAGCATACTATTCTGAGGCCTCTCTTGTTTTTTTTCGATCACGGCAGACAGTGAGACACCCTTCTTGCCCGTCCGTTAGCCCCACGAGTAAAACCAAAATGTTGACATATGACTCGTTTGCTTTCATATATTTTTTTGTAGCTCTGAAATATTGATCTCGATGTATCCAGATTTATGCCGGTATCCGATATACTATAACAGTTACAGCAGAGCGCCAAGAAACCTATGGTGATAGCGCGCGGTACAAATAATTTTAATAGAATAATAATAATAGAATAGAAGAAGTGCGTCACAGGAATGGCATCTCAGAAGCAGCTCACAGCAATGCAGCCTGGGCCTTTCTACAGTCGTGTGATGCCCTTCTGTGCCTGTGAATGACGTCGACGCGATAAAGGAGAAGCAACAGGGTGTAAGTCAAGTGAACATATATATATATATATGCAGAATAAATTGTGAAGTACCTCGAGGTCCGTGTCCGTTGTCTACTTGCCAGCAGGGAATTGCGGGTGCTTGTGAGGAACGGAAAACAGGATATATATATATATATATATATATATATATATATATATATATATATTTTTTTTTTTTTTTCTTCGATTCTCCACGTTCTTAGATTTCTTGATGGAAGTCACGGCACCACAAGAGTAAGATAGTTTAATTAGTTTATTTTAAATACACCATGTGTAAAAAGTGCAAAATGGACGGCCTACGCGTTTCGACTGCAATCAGTCTTCAACATACATGGAGAGCACTGATTTTCAATAAGTATATTATTTCAAGCAAATGCACTTATTACAATTATCAATTTGGAAAAAATCGTTTTAAATATTTATGAGAAAAAAGAAGTATGAACATCAGTCTACTATGTATTTATAGCAAACAGTTACATATTCATAAAACAAAAAGAAATTAGACACGTATAAATTATATTTAATTAACGCAGAGAGGTTCCGGACGACATGTAGTGGATTTTAAAATTTTGTAAACACTGATGATCATGCTTCAAGATCAACATTAATGATAGGATTATCAGGGTTATCGGTTTTCATTGGGTGTAATTTGTGTGTCTAATGTTTTTATGAGACAGATTTGATTAAAGGAAGCAAAAATGAGCCGTCTACATCAGTGGTCTTGTAAAGTCATTCTCAACAGTATGAAGAACACTCACCCTATTCTAAAATGTGTGTGGAAATAGGCCACCCGGTAGGAAGCAAATTAATAGTGCTCCCTCTCTACCACAAAGCCAACAAGCATTTTCAATGCAATAGGTCTCACATTTGCGAGCGTTTAAGCTATTGGCATTGTAAATGACAATGCTTTTATGTGTTTTTAAAAGCAACACATATCTAAAAAGAATTTTTATTTTTAATGACAAGAGCTCAAATTCTTGCAAATGCAAGGCCACTTTAATTGTGGCCGCAACCCTTTTTTAAGACGCTTCATGCATGTGTATTCGGGTTACAGTGAGCAGCATCTAAAGAAAGGGGCGCAGCCAAACATTAAAGTGAAAGCGCGTATTGAGCGCTTTCACCCAGAGAGAATTTTTTGAAAAATGTATAAAGGACTGTAGCGCGGACGCTAAATTGAAAGCAGCCCGTTCTGGTCATTAAATAAATAAATAAGCACTACTCCTAAATTGAAAGCGGCCCGCGCTGTAAATGAAATAATTCAATAAGCTCAGCCACTTTAATTAAAGCAGACCGCGCTATCATTTAAATAAATACATAACTAATAATTTAAAAGCGAGCAGCGTGCTGCTATTTCGAGGGTGGAATAGTGGAAGATCATTTAGGAAAATAGCGCTCACTGATTTATAAAGCAGACCGTGTAACAACACAAGTAAAAAGTCCAGTTGTTATGGGAGATTACAAATGCAGACAAGGCGGTACCAAGGAGGGACTATTAGGCCTATTTACTAATGAAAAGCATAGTTTTCGCAAGGAAAGTAACAGGAGCCTATTGAAAAGATGAGCTGTGTAATGGGCTGAGCTTCCATGCCATACCTCAATACAGCATGCCTCGCAGAGCAGCGCATGCGATGCCCGGGGTCAAGCTAAAAATTAGGAGGTGTGCAAATCAAACTCTACCTATCATGGGTGTTGATGTGTTTCAACACCCCTAAAATATGACACTTTACTTCTGTAAATAAAATCATCTCATTGTTACATAGCTATAATTGGCCATTACTAGATGCAGTAGATGATTCATTTGCAAGCATCTTCTGTGCAGCACAGAGGCAAGCAGTTTTCTGCAAGTGCAGTTATCAATGTGAAGGTTAAATAGCTGTAATTTTAACCACTGTGATGCTTAAATATTCTCTGCTGTCAAGGCCTATTTGCCAATAGCACTTTAGCTATTGTGATGCCAAAACTATTTTTTGCTGTATAGGCCTATTTGCCAGATATTAAAGTGCCTTAACTTTGCATAAGGTGCTATGAATATGCACTCTTGAAACTGTAAAGGGGGTCCGAGACACACATGGATGCATGCATGGGTGAAGCACATGGAGGAACAGAAGAGTTCATTCTGTATTCACTCCCTGGAGTCAATGTACCTAAATACTCGTTATTTCTGAGTCTGGCAGCGATCCACGCAAGTCAAGAGCCCGGGCTGTGATCAAAAGGAAGAGTATAGAGTAAGATATACTTTAAACCTCTCAATCCCTAGCACAGAAAGTATCCTGACAATAGGGCTCTGACTTACCATGAAAGACAACCACTCCCTCTGACACCACTGTGTGCTGCTGTGTGACACAGAATGTGATATGGACCTTCAAGTAGCAACGGCTGTCGCTTGGGGAAGATGAAGTGGAAAGAAGAAGTATAGTCTCACATCACATAGTTAGAAGCAGCACTGCATAGCATATGTGTTTCAATGGGGCGATTGCCACCAGACCGATAGGAAAGAGCAATTCTGAGTTTGTTTCAACGAGGTGGTGGGTTATGTAGCCCGATTGGTGTATTTCTGAACTACACTTTTGATGCAGTAATCTTTTGGTCGGTGTATTTCTGAACCAAACTTTTTTGATGGAGTATTCTTTTGGTCAGAGTGTTTCTGAACTACACTTTTATGATGGAGTAATCTTTTGGTGGCAACAATGCCCCAATGACTTTCATGAACCAGCTTCTCCACTTGTTTCTGAAGGGAATGTAGCATTAGCAGACAAGCACCTATCAGAATGAGTCCTTACTGGTGGTATTGCTAATTGTTTATAGAATTGTTTGAAAAGCCCTTAGGTCCACAAGACTGCAGCTTCTCTGTCGTTTGACAGAGTCAACCTAGTATGCAAAAACACTAAAAGTTGAGTGAACAAGTGAAGTCTTGATGGCCTCTTCCTTGCTTAGAGTAGCTGGACGAACCTGACTAATGATTCACCCAAGATATTACTTAGCAACCGAAGATTGAGTGTTGTAGCTAGCTGTCACGTTGTCTCGCCTGACCCTGCCTCAGGACAGGGCAGGCGAACAGGAAACAGGAACAGGAAGCAGACAACCGGAAAGGAACTAGTCTGTAAGCAGTGCGAGGCTGGCAGGGAATAAAGCAACACGTAAATGCATTGCTCCCGACTCAGTGTATTTATTTCATTGGGCGATCGCGACAATGGCGACGAGGGTGGGATCTTCATAAAACCCACAGACAACGCTATTGCCCAGCCAGCTATCGTGGCCGATCACGAGTCCTGCAGCCCAAATACCGACAGCGCGGAAAGAGCGCGAAAGCCAAGACCGGCTTCGGAGCCGCCGTCCCACGAACCTACCAGAAGCCTACCGAGTCACGGAACAGTGAGCCGTCTGCCGGGAAGCAGGAGCGCATATGCCAGAGCGCCATCCCCACGTGTCTCCAGACGCGAGCAGCCGGAAGGGGCGCGAGGCCTCCGTGTGGCGCGAAGGAGAGAACCGCACGCCTCCAGGGACGGATGAGCAGCGAGGAGCGAGGGTTAGTCATAACCCGGCAGCCTCCCCCGCGAACAAAGGTCTGAACATAGTCGGCAGCAAAGCGCCCACCACAGTGAGGAAAAGAGACACGACGTCCCGCGCGGCGGCCATCTTAGAGTCAGGCGCCAGCACGTAATTAACCCACGAATCCTTGATGGTGGCCATTTTAAGGTCAGGCGCCATTCATCATGAAGGACTTCACTAGCAAAGAAAAGAGCGGGAAACACATAAAAGACAAAGGAAAGCCTCCCAGAAGCCAGAAACAATACAAACTCAAGACAACTTCACACAAACATAACCAGCCACCTCGAGTCATCAGTCGCAGATGTCAAACACAACTCCTGACAGCTCATCTGGAGGGAACGGTGTAGCAGGCCCAGCCTCACAAGCAAATACAGGGGGGCCAGCCCCTCCGTTCAATGCACCCATAATGGCCAACGCTCCCATTGGAGCCTCGTTCATGCGACAACCACAGCCACTACCACTGACGCCAGGCAATAATATGGGCCCAACGTGGAAGAGTTGGAGTGAAGACTTCGAGGACTACATGGTAGGATCCCTGGTGCAGGATCCCAAGCAAAAACTAGCGGCACTAAGAAACTTGATAGGCCCCGAAATTGCGCAAATCATCAAAGAACTACCTAATGCAGCAACTGCCACCTACGAAGAGGTAAAAGGCGCCCTTGATAGGCGATTCCTTCACAAACGCAACGTGGACTATGAACGACACACGTTCAACCTAGCTACACAAGAAAAGGATGAGTGCATGAGCGACTTCATCATGCGCATCAGAAGATTGGCACGATACTGTGAATTCGACAACTTCAAAACAGAAGACGCATTGAGACTCCGCATCATTGATGGATGTCAATCCGAAACCCTCCGCCGGAGACTCCTAAAGAAACCATATACTCTAGAGGAAATCGAAGAACTAACGAGAATCAACGATCAAGCGGAAGATTATGCCAAACGAATGGGAACTCACAAATCAGACCGGAAGGACCACGCTCTGCGAGTCCAGGCACACAGATCTTCCAAGACTGCCAAGCCCACGTCAAAACCTCATAAGTCCCACAACACCCGAAAGACATCCTCCACAAGAAGCTCGCGGCACACTAAGTCCGAAAAGTCAGCGCCCACCTGCTACAGATGTGGACAAGATTACCCACACCCGGGACAATGTCCGGCAATTGGCCAGCGGTGTCACCGCTGTGGGAGAGACAATCACTTTGAAATAGCATGTCAAGCCAAGCAGTCAACTCACAGATCGTCGACCAAGGGCTACGACACGCGCCACCACGCACGAGCCATAAAAGGGAGAGAAGGACGCTCATCCAGCTCATCAAACTCCAGCGTCCAGTCAGCATACTCCTATCGATCAAGAGGTCGCTCCGGGAGCACTCACCGAACCAGGTGTCGAACTACAGAATCTTATCGGTCACGCAGAGACACGTCCAGCGACTCATCATCACACACTCCAGCATCACAGGACAGCGATGAATACATCTGCATGGTATCAGACCCGGACCGCCTGAAACGATACCCGAAACTTGACATCCTGATAGGAGACCATCCAGCGAAATTTGTTCTGGACTCAGGAGCCTCATTAAACTATATCTGCGCCCTAGAATACTATAACATGAAGCAAAGACCCAAATTGGAACCCGCAGCTGTCCGCATATTCACGTGGATGTCACGCAAACCTCTACCTTGCCTAGGCCGTTTTCACACCACCCTCACGTTCAAAGATCGGAAAATCGATGCTTACATCCATGTGGTAGAGGGACCAGATGTGGCAGACTGTCTGCTCAGTCTACCCACAGCAGAAAGACTCAAACTTGTGGAACTCCTTTACATGACTGAAGATGCCCCCGACATCGTGGCGAAGTTCCCGAATCTTTTCAAGGGCCTTGGGAAGTTAAACCAGTTCAAGGTGAAGCTCCACATCAATGAAAACGTGACACCTATTGCTCAACACCACAGAAAGGTGCCATTGCACCTACAACAAGCCGTCGATGACGAGCTCCAAGACCTCCTTCAAACAGACATCATTGAACGCACGTCAGGACCCACTCCATGGGTGTCACCAGTCGTGGTAGTCCCCAAAAAGGGACAGGACAACAAGGTCAGATTGTGTGTCGACATGCGTGCGCCCAACACAGCCATTGAGCGGGAACGCCACCCAGGACCACACATCAGTGACATGATCACGAAACTCAATGGCGCCACCGTGTTCTCCAAACTCGACCTCAACAAAGGTTACCACCAGTTGGAGCTTCATGACAAATCGAGATACATCACGACCTTTACCACACATCAAGGCCTATTCCGTTATAAACGCCTGAACTTTGGCATTTCCTCGGCCGCCGAGATCTTCCAGGAAGCCATCAGACGAGTCATACAAGGCATTCCCAATGCTTTCAACTATAGTGATGATCTGCTAGTCTTTGGTAAAGATCAAACAGAACATGACACCGCCTTGGACAGAGTCTGCCACACATTGTTGGCCGCAAATCTAACACTCAACGCCAGCAAATGCGAGTTCCACAAAGACACTTTGAAGTTTTATGGACACATCTTTTCCAAAGACGGAATGAGACCAGACCCAGAAAAGGTAGCTGCACTCGCTGACACCCCAACACCCCGAGACGTGAGCGACCTCCGTTCTTTCCTCGGAATGGCAAGCTACTGCGCACGCTACATTCGCGACTACGCCACGATCAGCTATCCCCTACGAGAGCTCACTCGTCAGGGCCAGCCGTTTGAATGGACTGAGGCGTGCCAACAAGCACTCACCGTGATCAAACAAGCTGTTGGATCCGCCATAAATCTGGCATATTTCGACACAAAGAAGAAAACGGAAATCACAGTCGACGCCAGCCCGGTGGGCCTGGGCGCCATCTTGGCCCAATATCGTGAAAACTCTGACCAACGCCACATTATCGCATACGCAAGCCGTAGCCTCACGGATACCGAAAAAGCGTACTCCCAACCAGAGAAAGAAAGCTTGGCTGTGGTGTGGGTGTGCGAACACTTCCATCTTTTTGTCTACGGCAAACATTTCACAATCATCACGGATCATCAGGCACTCATCACAATCTTTGGGAACCCTAACGCAAAAATGCCGCCGCGCATTGAACGGTGGGGCCTACGCCTGCAAGACTACATCTTCACCATCGTCCACAAACCAGGGAAGGCCGAGAATCCAGCTGACTTCATGTCGCGCCACCCACTGGCCGGGGCTCGAGCTGCACTGTCCGTGGCTGATGAATACCTCCATTTCGTTGTCGACACAGCATGTCCACCCACGGTTCCAGTTGAAGCCATTCAAGAGGCGTCCGCGCTCGACCCACTTGTGCAGGCCGTAATGACTCGCATCCGCACAAACTCCTGGAGGGACGTGAAGCATTCGCCCCAAGATTCTGATCAACTTCGTCAAGATCTCGCCATTTTCCAACGCGTGCGTGACGAACTTTCTATCAGTGACAATGGCCTCCTCTTAAGAGGGGGGAGGATCGTGATTCCACACAAACTACGTCAAGGAGTCATCAACTTGGCACATGAAGGCCACAGAGGCATCAACGCAACCAAGAAAGCCCTGAGAGAACGTGTTTCGTTCCCCACACTTGACCACATGGTAGAAACAACTCTGAAAGACTGCATGACATGCCAAGTAGTCAGTCGGGAAGAACCACCGGCACCACTACAGATGTCAGAGTTACCGGAAGGAGTATGGCAACAAGTTGCAGTCGACTTCTTTGGACCGCTGCAGTCAGGACAATACATCATCGTTGCCATGGACGAGTACTCCCGGTTCCCATTTGCACACCTAATAACATCCACCCGAGCGACAACAGTAATCCCAGTGCTTGATGAAATCTTTGCAGCTTGGGGCATTCCTCTGCGAGTAAAAACAGACAATGGGCCTCCATTCAATGGCCATGAGTTCACAAACTTCGCGACCCATCTTAACTTCAAACATCAAAAAATCACTCCATTTTGGCCGCAGGCGAATGGCATGGTGGAACGATTCATGGGAACACTCAAAAAAGCAATTCAGCAGGCCGAGTTAACTCACCGGGATGTTCAACAGACACTAAACGAAGTGTTAAGAGCTTATCGAAACACGCCGCACAGCACCACCAACCAGTGCCCAGCCACTGTGATGCTAGGAAGGACACCTCGAACCAGACTACCCATGGTAAACACTGCTCCTCAACAACGAAACATCACCGTTGACCACAATACCCTAGTCGAGATTGATCATGAAAACAAATGCAAGATGAAGACGTACGCTGATCAGCGTAGACATGCCAAAGAATCTAATATTCAGGAAGGAGATTGGGTGATAGTTCGGGGCGATCGGAGAGCTAAGGCAGACAGTCGATACCTCGACATTCCCCTACAAGTCATCAAGAGGAAATGAACCATGATCACGGCCAAGGCTGACCACAAACAGATAACGAGAAACATATCGCACTTCAAAAGATGTAATCGGCGCACCCGGCATGAGACTTCATCAAGTCAGCTCTCAAGTGACTCCCCCGACCAGAGTGACAGCAGTGACCTGAACCACCACAGTCCCACACGAATGGTGGACACCACAAATCACCACAGTCAAGCATCAGGGCGAGAGAAACGTCCACAACGTCTGATAAGGAAACCTCGACGTCTTGTCGAAGAAATATAGCGGAAATGAGACTTTGTAAATTAGGGGGAGATGTCACGTCGTCTCTTTCTGACCCTGCCTCAGGACAGGGCAGGCAAACAGGAAACAGGAACAGGAAGCAGACAACCGGAAAGGAACTAGTCTGTAAGCAGTGCGAGGCTGGCAGGGAATAAAGCAACACGTAAATGCATTGCTCCCGACTCAGTGTATTTATTTCATTGGGCGATCGCGACACTAGCAAGCAGGAATCAAGAGACAAAGTAAGCTGTGTGGTCATTTGCTAGGCGGCGAATTACCTTGAATTCACAGACTTCCAGTTGAAGAACCCACCTGTCAATTTGCAAGGGCATCCTGGTTTTATACTACCAAATATCACAAAGACAGCCTGATGATCCATATTGACAGTGAATGGTTTGCCAAAAATGAAAATGTTTACAGGCCTGAACCTCAATTAGGCTCTCCCTTTCCGCCTGTGAACATTTCTTCTCAGACCTAGTAAGGCTACGACTTGCATAGGCAATCAACCAGTATGGAGCCTCAGGGTCAATGTCTTGCTGAGCAAGGATGGCACCAAGACGGACCAGGCTAGCATCAATGACAATCTCAGGTGCATATTTACAAGGGAATTGCGCCACCAGAACATCACTCTGACTGACGTTCCGGTGGCGCAATTTGCACCTTATTTACAACGCGACATTAAGCCACTTAATGCCACTTTGTAAATATACCCTTTCACACAGTTTTCTGCATGAAAGGGGCATACAATGGGTGTTGCTGTGGGCATTCCACTGCAGCACTCCTTTTTGATGCGGCCCCAGATTTACATGGATCTGTAAATCTGAAGCAGCGCCTAAAACTAATGCCATGCAATAGCGGGGGTTAGAATGGCGCAAGGAGGAGAAATACTTTTATTTCTCCTTGTTTTTGCTTTTTCTATGTGTGCAGCATTTTGCGGCACACATAAAAAGAGCAAAATGCCATTATCAATTATTTATCTGCAGGGGGCGTGGCTTGGACGCCGATGGCGGAGGTCGCCCAGCGTCTCGGCTCCGCGGCCGAGCTCCTATTAATCCTGACATAGGGGGTTTCCTGAGACACCATTACCCCACCTGAACACTCCTGAGGACCCGCTTGCCCTCCCACAATCATAGTGGCCCACGGGGACCCCAGGGCGGGGAGAAAAGTTGACGGACGACGGCAGCAAGGAGGAGCCCAAGATGGCGCCGACGCTGAACTAAGAGCGACCGGGACCCCGGGATCCGCGGCAGCCCTGCCGAACCGAGTGTTCCCTACCCCTGCTGAGACAACGACCGGTCCCTGATTCCCCGAGGATCCCCATGCCGGAGGCCTGAGGCTGGGATCGGGTGAGCGGCAGAGGCGCGGGGGAGGGGCGGCAAGACCCGATCGCGGCCGGGGAGAGCTGAGACGGGTGCCGGCGGTGGAGGTGTGAGCGCCTGACTCGGGGCTCACTGAGTGGCGCTAGCAGACAGGCTATGGACATTGTGGACACCCCTGGACCCCTGACAGTGTTGGCCCTGCAATAATGAGCCCCATGATGAGGCACTGAGAAGCGGCCGACGGGGGAAAGGCGGTGACGACGGAGAACCCATTGGTGAGTCCGCCCATCGCAACAGGGTGACACGCGGGGGAAAACGTGGTGAACTGTTGGCCTAAGACAAGCGTCCGAGGCCGCTACCCGAGGAGCTGGCACTAACCTCCGTACTTGTAGGAGAGAGTCCTGCGCCGAGCGCTGTGAGGGGACTATGATGCCGCGGGCCAGCGGAGACCTCCGGAGTGCCTGAGGTCCAGAGATACGACCCCGGAGCGCTGAGGAGCCGCGCTACTCCTGTTGCCCGCACCGGACTCATCAGCGACAGTGGGCACGTGCTTCCACGACAGACGGTGACCGGGCACTGCCACTGTCGGCGCCCCAGGAGCCTGCTACGGCCCAGCGTTGGGCAGCCGCCCTGACCACCATCTGCCGGCCTACTGACCTGGCTAGAAGCAGCAGAGAGGGGAGCAACACCAGCACAAGCTTGATCGGCCCCGCTTCAGTTGTACTTGACCGACGAGCACCTCCAGCCATGGGGAAACCGAGAGGCCCGAAGGGGGGTACCCAGACGGTGTCGGACGCTGAACCGCCGGACAACGAGGAACGATCTTACATGGAAAATCCAGGGGGCCCCCATATCCAAGCACAACTGGACAAGATCCTACTGGCGATCACGGAGACCAGGTCAGCCTTACGAGAGGACATTGCGCAGGTGGCGACAGGATTGGGTCTGCTAAGGGTGGATCATGGCAAGCTCTCTGACCGAGTGAAAGAAGTTGAGGGGTCGGTGAGGCACTTGGAACCGGCGCAGAAAGTTCTGGACGCAACGATGAAGGATGCCCTGACCCGCATAGAAGCGCTGGAGAAGCGGGCGGAGGATGCGGAAGGGAGGAACAGGAGGAATAACATTCGCGTAGTTGGCCTTCCCGAAAAAATTGAAGGCGGGGACATGGTGGAGTACCTAGAAAACTGGCTGCGGACAACGGTGGCGCAGGAAGGGTTGTCCCCATTTTATACATTGGAGCGGGCGCACAGAGTGCCGGCCAGACCCCCAATGCAGGGCCGACCTCCCCGTCCGGTGGTGGCGCGGCTGCTCCATTTCCGAGACAGGGACCTTATACTCCAAGCTGCCAGACAGAAAGGTCCTTATCAGGTAGACAACAGCAAAGTGAACATTTTTCCGGACTACACCTATGAAACACAGAGACGTCGGTCATCCTTCCTGGCCATCAAACGAGAACTACGAACTGAAGGCATCCAGTACTCCCTACTGTTCCCGGCGCGACTTCGTATCATCGTGGATGACTCCACCAAGTTCTTTGACACCCCGGATGAGGTATGCGGTTGGTTGGAACTGTATAGAGCGGGCAAAGATGGCTTTGGGACTTCATCTCAAACCACGCTGGATGGTGCGTCACAGAGGATACCAAAGAGGTTCAGACACCGAAGGGGCAGGACTGCTGGGCCGTCCACGGTGGAGACTGCGGCAGAGAGGCGTGGTGCATTGGAAATGGTTTCTTCCATATCTGGCCCTTCGATGGAGCGTGATGCGGCTCGTTCAGAACTGGGAGAGAGTGGTGGCCAATCGGACACGGAGGGCTCCGAGACGGACAGCGTGAGACTTCCGGCGGTTACCCCCGAGACAGCTGAAGGACTACTAGACGAACAATAAGGATGTGGGGTGAGGAGGTTCTGGGTGGGGGACTGCGGAGGGGAGGGAATACGTGAGGGTCGAGGGGCTCAGGAGGGTAAATGATACATTCACTGGTTGCAGGGGGGGGGGTTGTAGGGACTCCCTTATACACGTTCTGGTACTGTGGAGTTCGGCCGAGCCGCGACCTGCAAAGGGATCCCGCGTCGGCGCTCGGTCCCCCACATTGCCCTTAAGGCACGCCTACGGTGACTACCGGTAGGATAGTGGGAGGGGAGGTTATGGAACCTACAGTTTGGATGGGGACTAGATGGTACTATTTGGAACCTGTTCTGGGGGGGTTGGACGGGGGTTCATGTTTACAAGTTGAGTTAAAGTTGGTAAGGGGGGGACTCGTCATCGGAGAGGATGTTGCTGGGCAATTACCCATGGCTGTGCAGTGCACGGAGAGACTGATGAATGCGATATGGGACAATGGCTGACCTCTCAAGCCTGAAATGCGTCACCTGGAATGTGCGGGGCCTGCACACCATGTCCAGACGCCATAAGGTCCATGCTTATTTAGTGCGTAGAGGGGTGCAGATCGCTTTGCTGCAAGAAACGCACCTCAATAAAACCGAGGGACTTGCGCTACAGCGTAGATGGCGTGGACAGGTATACTGCACTTCATACTCAGCTTATGCGAGAGGCGCGATGATCTGGATAAAGGCGGGAGTACCCTTGCAGGTAGATGACCACACCATAGACCCCGAGGGGAGGTTTGTTGCGTTAGCAGGGAAGCTTGGGGGCAGGGATTTGAGCATCTGCTGCATTTATGCGCCCAATACGGACCAGCTCGCCTTTTTTAATGCACTATCGGGTTCCTTGGCTCGTTACTTGTCGGGACCTGTCCTGTTGGGAGGGGACTTTAATTCGGTGCTCGACGTTGACTTAGATAGATCTCATCCTCCCCTCCCGGACTCCCCGGCCCATAGAGTGGCGAGGGGTAGACTGACTTGGCAGACTAAGTGGGGACTAACGGATATCTGGCGGGCGCATAACCCCCATACTCGGGATTACTCACACTTTTCAGGAATGCATGAATTGCATGTGCGGTTGGACAGCTTCCTGGGGTCCAGGGAGGTGGCCACTACGGCGGTTCGATCCGAATATTTAACGAGGACGATCTCTGACCACAATCCATTATTGATAGACCTTAGATGGATCCAAGGGGCCCCTTGTGTATCTTCCTGGAAATTGCGGCCGGAGCTGCTGGAGGATCAGGTGTTTCGCAGAGACCTGGAGGATAGGGTAACAAGCTACTTTGCGATTATAGAGGGCACGACGACGGAGCGAGCCACGGAGTGGGACGCCTTTAAAGTCGTGGTGAGAGGTTATTGCATAACGCAAAAGGTAGGGGTACGCCGTGTGCTTCTGGGAGACCTGGCCAGAGCCGACCAGGTCCTCCGCGACCTGGAGCTTTCCCGCCCTGGCCGCCCGGAGCTTCAACAGCAGGTCCTAGCGGCTAAGGAGGCGGTGGCGGTAGAGGTTGAGCGACTACGTAGCTACGACTATAAGACCTACCTATCTAGATCACTGGCAGAAAGCGACAAATCAAGTGCGTTGTTAGCTTGGCTTGCTAACCTTACTAGACGTTCCTCACCCACCATAGCGATGAGGACGGACGGGAATAGGGAGGTTTACACTCCGCCTGAAATCCTCCATTGCTTCTGGAGTTACTACGAGCGGCTGTATTGTAGTAGGTTGCAGCCGAACACTTTCCCGACGGATGCTTTCCTGAGGGACCTGCCTATCCCCACATTAGAATCGGAACAGGCGAAGGCCCTGGGGCGCGATGTGGAACTAGGTGAGATCAAAGGTGCGATCAAAAGAATGGCACGTAACAAAACACCGGGCCTAGACGGCCTACCTGTGGAATTTTATTCCGCATACTCGGATATCCTAGCCCCCAAGCTCCTGCAGGTTTACAAGGAAGCGAAGTCCTTGGGACGATTACCGGGCTCGATGCGGGAAGCACTGGTAATACCTCTTCTGAAACCGGGTCGTGAGGGAACGGACCCGGCCTCTTATAGACCACTCTCGATGCTCACGGTCGACTACAAGATCTTGAGCAGCATACTAGCCGAGCGGTTACTGGAACACATGGGTTCCCTGGTGCACGCCGACCAGGCGGGCTTCATTCCCAAACGCAACACGACAATGAACATTCGACGACTGTTCAGACTGTTGGAGATGGAGCACGAGGATGCTCCCGACCCTATGATTCTCTCGATAGACCTGGAAAAGGCCTTCGACAGTCTAGAATGAGTCTACCTCCACAGGGTTCTTGAGAGATTTGGATTGGGAGAGGGATTCCCGAAGTGGACCAAAGTGCTGTACACCTCAGCGGTGGCCAGAGTGAAATCGGGCCCGCTGGTGTCTCGGCAATACCCGGTGGAAAGAGGCACGAGGCAGGGTTGCTCGTTGTCCCCATTGTTGTTCGCCCTAGCTGTGGAGCCGCTGGCTATCTCAATCCGCACAGGAGCCTACTATAGGGGACTACGGACTCCGCTGGGCCCCTGCTACATTTCCCTATATGCTGATGACCTGTTGCTCTTCCTCGAGGACGCTGATGCGGCCCTGACGGGAGCAGAGTCGGTACTCACGTCTTTTGGGGAGTTATCGGGACTCCAGGTGAATTGGGCTAAGACCTGCCTATTTCCGGTGCGCCAAGGTGGCCTCCAACCGGATATTCACAGGGAAATCAGATGGGAACCGGCCTGTTTTAAGTACCTGGGGGTGCATGTTTATCATCGCCCGACAGACATCCTGGAGGGCAATATCTCCAGGGGCATCCGGGCACTCAAAGGTAGTATGTCCTTTTGGTCTACCCTACCCCTATCGGTGGCGGGGCGTGTAGCACTATTGAAGATGGTGGCACTACCCCGATTGTAGTTCCGAGGCCCATAGGAGCTGAGGGGCAGTGGCACACCCAGGCATGTTTTATCGTATATTGCGCTGCAACAGACATTAGAGTTGAAACACCTCACTCAGGAGGACCGCACCGTACGCTCCTGCTGGAACCGTATACATCGCAGACTAGGCAGATCGCGACCATACGCCCCGGAGATCCCGCTGGGAATGCTCACTGCATTGCCCCACGGCGGAGACTGGTCTCGTCTCAGTGTTTGGGAAGACATGGGGATACAGACGATAGGCGACCTTTACGAGAATGGGGGGCTGCTGCGCTTCCAGACCCTTTTGGCCCGCTACGACATCCCTAGAGGCGATTTTTTGATCCACGCGGCACTCACGAGAGCGATTCAGGCTCACTGGAGGACTGGTCACGAGGAACCGCAACTGTCAACGACATGTCAATATGTCATGATGTCTGCGGGGACAATTAAGGCGGTGTCGTGCCTCTACTCCAGAATGGTGGAGGAGAGATTAACCCCCTTGATGGCCCTTAAAACCAGATGGGAGACAGACATAGGCAGGGAAATCCCAGAGGCCGTGTGGTCCCAGCTGTTGCAGAGGGCCTGGAAGGGGACGAGGAATGCACGCTTTCAGTTGGTCCACTTCTATGTGTTGCATAGAGCCTATCTGACCCCGGTGAAGCTGCAGCAGTATTTTGGTCTGGAGACGGCAGCCTGCCCTAGATGTAGGGCACCCGGGGCGGACCTTATACACATGCTGTGGTCCTGCTCTGCGCTGACCTCTTTTTGGGCGATCGTAGGAGACACGCTGACCGCGGTGACTGGTAGATCGCTACGGGTGGACGCAGCTGTGGGGATTTTACACTGGTTTCCGCATACCCCTAAAACTAAAATTACCAGTAAATTCATCGATTTGGGATTACTGTTAGCCAAACGGGAAATCACCAGACACTGGAAGGCGCGAGTTGGTCCGTCGGACGCTAAATGGCGCAATGAACTGCTTAAATGGGCGGGGAGTGAAAGCACGCTGAGATTCCAGCAGGCGAAGCGAAGACAAGATGAACGAGTGCTAGAGACGGCGCAGGCTTGGGAAACGATAGTGCAGGCCCTGCGCGACCATGACACTCATGCTGACACAGACAGTACAGAGGGGGACGGCCTGGATCCCACTGTCGCGCAATAATAGCATAGCACGGCGCTACCACGGCAGACTCACGGCCACTTTCTCCTAAGATGGCCATACACAAGTTGACCTGCTGATGACGAGTGGGGGGGTGGGGGTTAGAGGAAGTGGGATGTTTCTGATCCTATAAAGTACCAAGACAATGAGTAGTGATGGACAACACCATCTTCCTCTGGAGGGTAGGGCGAGAGGAGGGAGGGAGGGGGGATAGGTTTGAGGCAGTTGGATAAAAGCAGATGGGAATTATTCTATTACCTGTGATATGTTATATGAATGGGGAGAACCACGTTCCAAGAGAATGACAAACGCTGCCCGACCCCCGGGTTGTGGGCTGAATGGCCGTGTATAGAGGATAAGTGGTTCCCACCCACACTAGATTGCATAATAATACAGGTATCAACGTTGTACTTACTTCCACTTCCTGCAATAAAAATATATTTACAAAAAAAAATCAATTATTTATCTGCAGGAAGGAGTCCCTTCCTACTCATAAACAATCTTAAAATAATGAGGATTTTTTACTTCTATATATGATGCAGCATGCAGCACACGCAGACGTAACAAATTGCCATTATTGATTGAAGGTACTTCCTGCACATAAAGAATCATTCTCTGCAATGCTGGCACCTTTGCACTGTGGTGCAAGGGTGTCTGTGTTGGTGCTAGGCAGCTATTGTTAGCAGCAGTCCTAGGGAAAACACATGGGTGCGACGTATTGTTGTAAATATGGTGCATCCCTGCATTTTGAAAATGACAGAGCGCGGTGCAGCTAAATTTGCCGAGCTCCGCCATTTCCTTGTAAATATGCCCCTCAGTGTGTAGAGAAGGATCAAAGAAGGTAGGATCTTAGCCTAAGAAATCCTTGACCAACTTGTTTTCAATATCAACTAACAGTTTCTTGAACATATATTTAGATGTGCTCCTTCTTAATTAAGTTCCTGAGTGGGTCACATATATTCAAAATCAGACATGTACAATAGCTGGCCATGTCCAGGAAGGACAGATGCAATGACACATTGTCAGGTACTGGAATGACCTAGAGGCTGCAACTTTTTCAGGGTCTGGAAGCCTGCCATGCTGAGAGAAATTGTGGCCGTAGAATTTCAGAGATGTCCCTTGCATAATGCCTAAACTTTCAGGAAGGCTTCATGAGGGGCTCAACTGACCATCACATGTGTGTGGTTGTGTTCTTAAAGTGATTTGCCAAACAACAGAGCATCATCAATGAAGTGTAAGCATTTAGTAATGCCTTGAATTAGTCTCCTGATTTCCACTTGGAAAGCATCTACTTTGGATAAAATACTCTAAGATTTTACATCAAGAGGCTGAGGTGAACAGCAAAAGTAGGGATATATGTATATTGAGAGCACTCCTCCATTTTAAGACGCTGATAACCCTTGTTCAAACAAGGTTTGAAAAAAAGCGTGCCCCATTTAACTGATGGCAATGAACAAGGTGATGGAGGAATTAACCTCAAATTAATTTTCGCCACTGGTGATCGCTGAGTGCTGCATCCCAGTTCATTACTTTTTTGCTCATCATACCACCTCGTTCTAGATCTAGCTTTATGCAAATGAACCTTATTCCTGCCCCAAGGGGAACAGTCCATCCTGAACTGCCAAGCTAGGTTAACTGAATGAGGACTCAAGTAACCCGAGACCGGTTTCAGCCTATTTGAGCCTTTTCAGTCTCAGGGGCACACTGAGCAATGACCCAAATTTGGGCATACCCTTTGCATTTAGGGTATCAACTGGAACAAACAACCGTTTAACTGATAGATCATTATCTGGATGTGAGGGGCCATGTGGGGGGCCATGTGTCTGACTGAACAGCGAGGTTGGGTGGCCATATGTTGATACATAAATGGATTTTCCACCTGCTTAGCATTTGGACTCAGGGCCAATGTGTAAGTTCTTCAATACATTTAACTATATCTTTCTTGAGTAGTTTTTAAAATTTCCTCTTTTACTTGCTTTTTGGACATTGAAAGGAATGTTTCTGAATGTGTAGGTGGACTTGTTGAACCTCGAATTGCCAATGCTGTAGAATAAACCAAGACCATCTTTTCCATAATCCCTTCTTCAGAGACAGGCTATCAGTTGGTACACAAGCTGGAAGAGGCCCATCTTTAAGGCAGAAAGGCAGCTTAGCATCCACTTCAAAAAGAACAATTGAGGGGCAGAATGCAGAACAATGTTATACATTCACCCCAGTACAGATATCTGGGCATAACTCCATTGTTTTTTTGCTCCTCATGCCATTCCAGTTTGAACCCAGTCATAGGCAAATCAGTCTTGACCCTGTGTCCAATGGGAACAGTTCAGCCAGAACAGCTAGTCCAGGTCCTCCCTGGACTGGAAACAAGCATCCTAGGACCGATGAATTCAACGAGATCTCTTGACTGGGGAAGAATGTTTGATTAATTCAGCATTCCGTCCATCATTTGTTGCAGTCACACTTTTCACCCTAAGTGGGATGGGTATGCCCAGACGTGGGTCCCTTGCTCACTGTGCCACGGGATTCAAGCTAGCCTGGCTGATGAAGGGTGATATACCCCGAAAGCCGTCCCAGGATGCTTGTTTCCAGTCCAAGGAGGACCTGGCTTGGCAGTTCGGTCTGGACTGTTCCCATAAGGCACAGGGTCAAGACTGATTTGCATATGGCTGGTTCAAACTGGGGTGGCGTAGAGGGCAAAAGAACAATGGATTTAACCCAGATCTCTTGACTGGGGAAGAGTGTTTGAATCTTTCACCATTCCGTCCATCATTTGTTGCAGTTACATTGTTCGCTCTAAGTGGGATGGGTATGCCCAGATGTGGGTCCCTTGCTCACTGTGCCACTGGATTCAAGCTAGCCTTGCTGATGAAGAGTGACATACACCGAAACCGGTCCCAGGATGCTTGTTTCAGGTCCAGGGAGGACCTGCTTGGCAGTTCAGTCTGGGCTGTTCCCATGAGGCACAGGGTCAAGACTGATTTGCATATGTCTGGGTTCAAACTGGGGTGGCGTAGTCGGCAAAAGAACAATGGATTTAACCCAGATCTCTTGACTGGGGTAGAATGTTTGAATCATTCAGCATTCCGTCTATCATTTGTTGCAGTTAAACTTTTTGCCTTAAGTGGAATGGGTATGAGCAGACATGGGTCCCTCGCTCACTGTGCCACTGGATTCAAGCTAGCCTGGCTGATGAAGGGTGACATAACCCAAAACCGGTCCCAGGATGCTTGTCTCCGGTCCAGGGAGGACCTGGCTTGGCAGTTTGGTCTGGGCTGTTCCAATGAGGCACAGGGTCAAGACTGATTTGCATATGGCTTGGTCCAAACTGGGGTGGCGTAGTGGGCAAAATAACGATATATTAACCCAGATCTCTTGACTGGGGGAGAATGTTTGAATCATTCAGCATTCCGTCCATCATTGGTTGCAGTTACACTAGCATCCACTGGCGGCGGATACTTCAACAATGTAGACATCAAATTCAATAGCTATAGTGTTGAGTGAATAGTGGACCAAAGTAGCCTAAGCATTTAAGGGGCTCCCTTGAGCCATATGCCTATATATGTGTAGGTGCCAGCAGCAGAACAATATTTCCACTCCATTTTGTGAATTCCACATCAGTTATGATAATGGTGGCACCAGTAGCCCCCATTCACACCAACATTAAATTTGCCAATTCACACCAACATTAAAATTGAACTCAGTGGGTTTATCTTCATCCTCCATGTTCAATGAGGAAGCTTCCCTTAATGGAGCTTTTCTGGACTGCTCATGTCCGCAGGAGAGCGAGGTGGATGACAAGTTGCTCTAGATTACAACATCTCCAACATGTTGCTTTGATCAATGAGCATGCTTAGCTCCGTCCGAGCGATGTTTTGATTATCTGAGTGGGAAGGTGGACCTGTCCAGCACTGTGACTCTTGTAGACACTTGGAAAATACCAATATTTACCCCACCAATGACATAGACACCCTACCACTGGGCAGACACCTGAGTGTGAAGGCGACAACTACAGCGGAAGCACTTGTTTTGCAGTTTGGGTTTCTCATCGCTATTCCTTAATGTGGCATATAGCCTGATCTTTTTCAGAGGGACTTGAGTCTCTCCTTGTAAATCTGCTTGCAATTCGGCAGTGTGGGAGGCTGTGGCCAGTGAGAGAGCATCTTCAAGTTCTCATCGTTTCTGGGGTGACTGTTCAACTGTTGGTGATAAGCAGCCGACTTGCAACCCAAGATTAACTGAGATTGCTGGGCTTCCTCACAGCTATGTGTTTAAAGTGCATAGAGTTGTATGCACTCCTGGAGCTTTGCTTCTGTACAGTAGACCTGAATGTGTAATATCGTAGTCTACATTCGTTTTTGGGCAATAATAAGTTATGATGCATTTCTTTAGAAAATAATGTCTCTGTGTAGGAACGACACGACACCAGGTAGACGTAGGAAACGTTATTCTTTCTTCATCAACATCCATTCACGGAATAACGTCCGCCCTGCGCCCACAGCTATGAAAAAAGCCCAACATTCCAACCGTGGCGCATGGGCCCCACACGCCTACTGTAAAGGTGAAGAGTGAAAAGGGACAAAGATAATGAAAACACTAACTAATACAATAGGCATCAAACAGACGTACAATTACCTATCAGACTCTCAGTGGTGGCTCCTCCTCTATGGCGGAGGAGCGTCACCCCACTACTTTCAAGTAGTGCGAGAAGCAAAAACATAAAATGGTAATAACTTTCAGTTATTATCATTTTATGTTCGTGCTGCTTTGTGGACAGGCGGGCGGTGGGTGGGCGGGGCTACTCTGCTGTCAGCGCAGGGAATAAGTGGTTTGCCCACTCCTAACTGCGCAATGATTGTTTGGTCAGCCCCCTTGGACCACCCAAACCAGTCATGTTCACTTTAACTGTTCTCCATGCAGGCTACATTACAGCCTGCATGGAGAACAAGCCCACCCCTCCAGCCACTGGCACGCAGACCAACCACAACACTGCATTGCAGTATTGTGATTGGCTTAAGGGAGGGAGCCTGGCTGTCTGCTTACTGTTCCTGAAGTCGGAGGCAAGAGAGCAGGAGCAGAGTCCCGGGACCCAGTGGCAAGGTGAGTTATTTTTATTTTATATTGCTCACTCCCTCCCGCAATTGCGAACCTCCCTCTGCGCCTGCCCCCACACCAGCAAGCCATGCCGGCCACCACTGCAAACACTATACTATAGTAACCCGAGTAAACAAAGTGCATGACAAGGCAAATTAGACTTTTTTTCATTCTGAATCCCAACTGGGTCTATGTAGATTTCAGAGTCTTTTATCCAGAGGCACCATCTCGGGCAAAGATTGTGTGGCGCACTTACTGAAGCAAGGTACTGAAGTAAAGGTTCTTTACAACAGGTTGTTAGTTATTGAAAGCTCAGTCCTTTAAAAGCATTTCTAAGCATCGATGCCATGTGGACTTCTTAATGAGGGACTGCTCGTGCTTCGCTGCCCCCACCCGGCTTCTCCATTCCTGCGCGTCTATGAGACTTGTGGGGGAAATTCCTCATGACAGAAACTTTGGAAGAGATGCGTACGTCATGTGCAGGCACCTACAATGAGTATTGGCGGCTCCTCCACTATGGCGGAGGAGCGTCACCCCACTGCTTTTGAGCAGTGTAAAGGAAAGAAAATGCAAAATTAAAATAATAGAGTTATTATCATTTTATTGAATAGAAGGGGGTTTCCCAAGGGGTAAAAATAGGCAGCAGGAATGGGGATAAATAACTCAAAAATAGAAACAAAACCCTGCCGGTACTATATACCAAAGGTCCTACGAGAGGATCCTGTGGTTTTCAAATGAGCAACATTTAGTACGTTCAAAGCCACACAATATATTTAGCACCTGAACACTAAGGTTTTTTCATTCTTGGTTATTTTTATTTTCATTATTCATATTTTCAACATTACTTTGGATAAATGCAAGTGCATTTACAAATATTAAAACCCAAATGTATTTCATAACATTTGATATTCAAAAATAAGGAGATAGTCCCATACACACAACTTTCATTATACATTCATGGCCCCACTCATATCACAATACCACTATCATTCCACAAATCATTCATTCATCCAGACAGAACGAAACAAGGTACATCACTACCTTAGGCTATTATAACAATAGTCAACAATTCATAGACAAAGAGTGAAACGGGCAAACGGGGCATAAGGATAGATAAAGGATCGTATGCGATGACGTTGATCCAGCCACCAGTAGAAGTTACGCCAACGCGCAGATCGGTGTTCCGGCCCACTTAGGCCACACCTTCGTCAGGGCGATGAAGGACCAGACAGTATGGGACAGAAAAACAGCTGAAAATATACAACGTGGTACAGACACATAAACAAACAACATTGCATAATTATTTGATTTTTTATAAAGATACAAAATATATACATTGTTTTAAATAGCTGTTGTGTAGCTTTGGGTACAGTCTGTTGCTTCTCCAAATACAGGATAACGGCTTTCCAGCGAATAGCAACTGGCCACGCGGGGACAAACACACCTCATCCGTCAACATTCACACCGAATACAGTCACTCCAAAGTGCTCAGTCTGGGCAATTTAAAAAGGCTAGATGTCAAGTCATACCTCACTTGCTGACAAACAGGACAAGGGTCCCATGGGCATAGGTCCTCTCTTAGGGGCATATCCCGTGTAGTTGTACTTTCTAGGGCGTTTTATTCTTTGGGTTGGGGCCCCAGTAGATATCATAGTCGGGACCAATATACCAGGGGTCTCCATCATATTACGTATCAAGGGGTAAAGTGGGTAAATAAACTCTATAGGGATACACTTTTGCCGGTGATCAGAACAAGTATAAACAATACGCAAAGTCCATGGGTTTCCCAATGGATGGTTCTAGTGGGTTTTTCACAGAGAGATAAAAAATATCTCAAAGGGAACACAAGGTTTAAATCGACTTACCAGAAAAAGATATATAAGTAGACTTCATTTAAGGGGACCACAGGCAAGCACTGGTTCACTGTGCAGGTTCCCAGGGGTTGAGTATCAGGTAGACACCCGCTTAGGTAGAAACAAGAAGAAAGAAAAAGCGATATAATTTGCATATGCGATGATAGCCTAGCGCATCAAAAACAGGCGCCTCTCTACATCTCTGCCCACATGGCGGCAGTCATGCAGGTGAATAAATTACCTCTGGCGTCTGTAAAGGGATGTTATTTTCCAATATTTTGCATAACATACCTACAAGGGGTCAAGCCTTTGGCCAGTCCAGGTCGCAATTAGACTGGAAGAATGCGAGGACCCAATAGGTAGTTCCTTCAGGCAAATAGCGACATCTAGTCACCTGTCGAGAAACAGGAGGCAAGGATTGAAAGAATATTAGAGATCCAACTCCATTTTAAGTTTAAAAGTATATAACGGGCGTTAGCGCGGAATGTATCTAGATTTCCGCCAGTCGTCATGGTTTAATCATCCCCAAAGCAGGGGGCACACAAGGTTGTAGGGAGGCTTAGTTTTATAAGGTAGGGCCTAATCGGCTGCCTGTTTTATAACCCACTCGTTCCAAAAAGCTAGGTTCAATTTCCCCCACAGAGTGTACATAGAACGAGCCAGTCTAGCTCACATTATTTGGTCTTAGTTAAAGTTTAGGGGGAAACAGAACAAAAGGAATATCGCATTTACTACAGAGCACAGGAAAAACCGACATGACTTGCCTTCTCGTACCAGATAGATTAGTAAATTCCAGCTTGAGTTTGCTCTCGCTTTTAGTAGTTAATTGGCGGCGAGAGGAGGGAGGGGACAGACAGATGCCCCGGGTCCTCAAGGGTATCTGAGGACAAAACAAACGTGAAGACCCAATAGTGGGGTAAACAAGTGGCCTTCAAGGTGAAGCAGAACTATAACTGCGGACTTTAACTGAGTGGAGCGCGCACTTACCAAGAAGCTACAGAGTAGCGTGATAACAGGCGGGGGTCCGTGAAATTAGACACCTCGGCTCCAGAGAGTCATATCTCAAGGGTATCTGAGGGCAAAACAAACACGAAAACCCGATAGTGGGGTAAACAAGTAGCCTTCAAGGTGGAGCAGAACTAAAACTGCGGACACATTGAGAAACATATTGCGAAAGAATCGGCATGTGCTAAAAACTGATAACATCATTGGCACCGATATTCCACCTACTCCACACATCACCTTCAAAAAGGCCCGTTCACCGAAAGAAAGGAAATGCAAAATTAAAATAACAGAGTTATTATCATTTTATTGAACAGAAGGGGGTTTCCCAAGGGGTAAAAATAGGCGGCAGGAATGGGGTTAAATAACGCAAAAATAGAAACAAAACCCTGCCGGTACTATATAACAAAGGTCCTACTAGAGGATCCTGTGGTTTTCAAATGAGCAACATTTAGTACGTTCAAAGCCACACAATATATTTAGCACCTGAAAACTAAGGTCTTGTACATAGCCATTTAGATGCTATCCCAGTTAAGCAAGGAACACTGCAAGAAATGAGAGGATTCTACCCCTGCGGAAGGTGCAAGGTGTGTGCCTTTAGCAGGAGAGTATTATCCTATGAGGTCAAGGGAATGAAGGAAGGTAAAATCATTAACAAGTTCATGTCCTGTCCTGTCAGACCCCATATGCGGTGTATTGCCTCAAATCGTCCTGTGGACTTAGATACATAGGCAGCATGATCAACAATGTAAAACTGAGGATACTGGAACACATGCAGGCCATTGTGAAAAAGAATTTTAATTATCCTATGGTGCGAAACATAATAGCATCAGGGACCTGTTGCAGTTTTTTTTGCCTAGACTGTGTACCGCAGAGTATACGAGGAGGTGATAGAGTATTGAAACTAAGGAGATTGGAGTTCCGCTATATTGTAGATTTGCGCACTAAGTCCCCCAAAGGACTAAATAGTGGGGAAGAATTGTCCGTTCACTTGTGGAACTAACTCTCTTTCATCCCTTCAATCAATGATTATCATGTTAAGATGAATGTCTGTAGATATTACTCAATTTGTTTGGTTCTGTTATTCTAGAATAGAAGTCATTTCATGGTACGCCTTTACATGGCTATATCAAAGATGAAACTATGGCAGGGGATTAAAGCAACCTCCTGCGAGAGGTTGCAATTGCCGATCCACTGCGTGATCATTAACAATTAATTCACGGTTGGTGTGTGCGTAAATTATGTGTACATTAGACTTTGGTTAATTTTATACCATGTAAATTTCAACTGTGAATGTGTTTATAATGTGTGTAAAGTATATACTTTCAATATGGCGCGCGCGATGCAGCATTCAGGCCAGCCCTTGTTTGTTTCAATGATAAAATGTTTTCATACTTTAAAATGGCGCCGCGTTATGTGCCGCTTGTTGACACTGATGAAGGAACTGCTTCCGAAACGCGTCTGTCGATAGCGAGATTAAAGCACCGCTAAACGTACCCAGAGAGTGCTGTCTTCCCTTTTAAAGGGTAAAAGGATTGTGAAGCATCTATATTTGTGCGGGGCACCACCGCAACACCGCCCGCAGAGTGACTCCCGCCGTTTGGTGCAACAGGAGCTGGATACATATGTATGTATAGACATATATATGTTCCAGAGAAATTGCGCTGCATCAAACACAATAAAAGTCCCACACTCTGAGATGTAGATCAGAAAATATTCATTGCACCGGTAGACGCGTTTTGACCTGCTGGTCATTGTCAAAGCCAAACATATTGGTGAAAAGTGCCCCATTTCCCTTAAAAAGAAGTTAAAATCACACATGAACATAGTGAAAAGACTAAAGGCATTGTGCATGTTCCCTCACATATATATTTCAAAGAAATCGATGAGAGCCCATAATGCATGAAGCGTTTAGCTTATAAATGCATTGGAAAAAAAGGCTCACGTTAACATAAAAAGTGAGAATGTCTCAAACAAGTGTCACGGGTGATAACGATAATGATTGTAGCCAGTAGCCATCTGTTATTAAGGGTGCCAGTATCATTTTAACATTCTGGATAGTAATATCGCCAGGACAAACAACTAGTTACACTACTGGTTGCAGGTGTCCTAAATGTCTGTAGGGTCTTCAATAACATATGGACTATGCAGACTTAACTCAAAGTTACATAGTCCTTCAACTTGTTTGATACTGAAAGCAGCGAGAGCTAAACATTTGCCTTCTCTGATTTATGACTTATTGGAATAAAACAAAGTCAAGTCAAGATTATTCAAATGTTCTGTCTTCTAAATCCGTTACACTGTATAATTTAATTTACATTCCTTAAAGAGTTTATAAAAAGCTTAAAAAAAATCTTTGTTCATTGTACTACCCTTAATAAAATCAAGACTTGATTGTATTGTCCATAAAGTGCTGTATACCTAACATTGGGGCCTATTAGGATGAGGGGCGGACTTTGTCCGCCCGCCATCCTGTCGGACAACGGGACCGCCCACCATAAGGGTGGGGGTCCCGTCCTTGGAATTAGGATGCATCTGCCACAGTGGCGGGTGCATCCCGCATTTTAACATTGCGGCGGGTGGTGCTGAAAGCACTGCCCGCCCCAATACTAAAGAAGCATGTTGTGCGTTTCAAAGCACAACATCACAGGCACCGCGCGGTTCCTGCCATGTTGCACTTTGAAGTGCGGGGGGGTACCTATGTACCCCCATGTGCAACCCCACCCCCCGGAGTCCCAGGGGGCCCGCAATGGGCCCCCGCAGGGAGTCTCTGCATGCCAATGCCGCCACGGAAAGGCATTCCCCAAAGCCCATCCTAATATGGCTGGTGGTGTCTGATAGACACCGCCACCATATTAGACCTTTTCCACCACAGTCGCTAGGCAACCGCGGCGGAAAAGCGGCGGACGGTTTTTCCGTACGCCTTGGTCCCCACCGCCATACTAATATGGCGGAGGGAAATGGGTGGCGGCAGGGTGGCGAGCGGGAAAGGATGTCGGGCGGAACGCCACCGCCCGCATGGTGGTGGCGATCCGCCCGACATCCCAATTGGCTCCATTGTCCTCATTGTAAAAAACCATCCTAATCATTAACTGTATATTAGGTTGTTTGATATTCTTCTGCAACTCTTCCTAATTCCTTTAGATACAAATTAATGAATTTACCCCCCGGCAGACCAGAGGATTCAAAGACCCACCTAACCAGTTCGTTACAGCTTCTCTGCATGTTCGTATGTTTATATTAATTAATATTTCTTTCAAAAGTATCTTTCTTTCTTTTTTAGTAACTTGGAACATGCACAGAGAATATGTGATAGTGATTCATGTTTGTAATTGCACAATCTGCAGTCTTGATTTTGGTGCTGGTCTTTCCAGCAGGGGATCAGATCCTTTATTTCCCACATACCAAAGCCTAAATTCAAGAATTATTTATTATTATTTTTTTTTTTAGAAATGTCCTGCTAAATAAGCCTGAGGTTTCCTGGTATCACCTTCCAGGCATGACGTCTTTGTAATAAGCTGTTTTCATCTGTTATGTTAGACAGGAGTTTTGTTCCCTGATTTAATGCTTTATTAAGGGCTTTTTTCCCTGAGTTCCGAATTTTTTAAGCGCAAAGATCCTCAATAACCTGTGCTAAGTAACAGCCCCAGAAACCTTGTATTTTGTTCTCACTTTGAGCTTCTATTTCTTTCCAGCACAGATTCTCAATAGAGTCGGTTGTGGTCGCTCTGACTCTTCTACATAGTTAATGAAAGCACTTTTACTCCAGAATATTTGATTGGTTTAATGAAACTCTAGTCGGACTTGAGCCGGCGATGCTGCTTGCTGAATGAGGAAGATGTTTTTATAAACCTTTATTTGGATGTTGTTTAGGATTGAAATTTCACGACCCCTCATAATTTTGCTACCGTATGTGACAGCGGGCATTAACTGTGCCAACATAATGGATAGTAAGTGGCTGTAGGATGGACAGCTTAATTTGTTTTTTTAATAAATTGAAGCCATATATGAGATTTTGGGGGGCGTGGCTACGCGGGCGAACGAAATGGCCGCCTGATCGTAGAGCTCCGCCGGGCGAGAAATGACCGGGGCCGTTCGCCACTGATCCGGCGCTGCGCTGAGGACGAATTACGCCTGCAGCCGATCCTTGGAGCCTATTGATGCAGCCTGCCTGATCTGGAGGACGGGGGACACCGTGGAAGGTCGGACCAGCTGAGCGGTGCTGCGGCCGGCTGCGCCTCGCGGGCCGTTACGTCGCAGCTGCGGAGCGCCTGGTGAGTCTCCTGATTGCCCCCTTGCTGTCCCCCTCGGCCCTAGGGCCGCTGTAGTTCTCTCCCGGGTCCGCTGCTCGGCCCCGGTGGTCTCCGTGGGTGGAGGTGCGGCCCCTCGGTGCGTGACCGGCACTTGCGGCCTGGTCCGGCCTTGGGAGCCGGGGCCTCGATTTTTGGGGACCGCCGGGTGGAGCGGCGGCGAGCGGGGAGCGCGGGCGGCGGGCTTTGGGGCTGAGGGGCGCTTGGCGAGGGGTGTGGCCGGCGGGCTTCAGGGCGCTCTGCGAACGGCCTGGCGTCGCTGCACTCGGTGGGGGCCTACCTCCATTGCCCCACCGCTACCGTGCACCCAAGACCTGCGCCTGTCCCCCTGCGGAACTTGGCCTCCTGCGCTCCTGCTGATGCGGTGGCCCTGGTTGGCTGCCGCTCGTACAGCTTCTTGTGACCGACGCTGGCTACCTGACCTGCGAGACCTGGCCCAGCTGAGTTGCCTTTGCCTCGAGGCCTTGCCTACTTGGTCCCCCCGCCACACCACCTTTGGCTGCCTGTTTTGGTGGGCCCCTTGATCCGCCGGCTGCTGCCGGGTGGTTGCCGCAGCCGCCTGCTGACCCTACTTCTTGGCCTCTGGCGCACTCCTCCAGCCAGATTCGTGCCCTGCTGTCCTGTGTGCAACTGCAGCGTGAGTCAACCCCAGGACGTTGGACCGCCGAGTACCCCTGCTCTGATCCCGTCCTACCCGCCTTGCTGCTGAGGTGCCCGGACACTGTGCTTGACTCTCTGGGTGCCGCTGTTGTCATAGAGTCCTGTGCCACTGGCGATTTGCCCGCCACTGCCTCCACCATGGTGAAGAAGGATGTTACCCAGAAGCGCCTTACCTTCAGTTCAGCGCCCGTACGTGCTTCTGCAGCTTCGCCGGCGGCGGAGGTAGACACTGGGGGCCAGTTGGCAGCGAAAGACACTGCGGGTATGGTTGCTGAGATGATGGGTGAGATGAGGGCTGGATTCAAGGCCTTGGATTCTCGTTTTGATACCCTCGAAAAGAAAATGGCGGACATGGGCGCGACGATCCAACTGCACGATAGGCGTCTGGACCTGGCGGAATCCAGAGTTTCCGACCTCGAGGATGGTGCGGCGTCGACGCTGAAAAGGCTGGAACGAGTGGAGAAGATCCTTAAAGACGTCGCAATTAAGAACGAGGATTTGGAGGCGCGCAGCAGGCGCAATAATATCCGAATTATCGGCGTGGCGGAGACGACAGCTACCGGACGCTTTGACACTTTTGTGGAACACCTCCTGATCGCACTTTTTGGCCGAGACACGTTTACTGCTGGCTTCGTGGTTGAGCGCGCTCACAGATCGCTGGGGCCCCGACCCAACCCTGGCCTGCCGCCCCGGCCCATTATTGCCAGGCTTATGAACTTCAGGGACAGAGATGCGGCGCTGAAGGCTGCCAGGGAGGCGGGCGAGGTTCGGTGGCAGGGAGATGTGCTCTCTTTCTACCCGGACTTCACCATCATGGTCCAAGATGCACGCCGTAAATACACTGGTGTCAAAGCTGCCTTGCGCAAAATGGGATTGCGCTATGGTATGCTGTATCCTGCCAGGCTCCGGGTGGACGTGGACGGCAGGTTTCGCATTTTTGACTCTCCCGCGGAGGCACAGGAATTTTGTCGGGCCTACAAAAACAGGGGGTCCCCTCGACAATCTGATGTTGCTCAACAGTCTCCGCCGCACACTGACTCGCAGGCTAGTGCTGACCTGTTTACCGAAACCGGCCAGGGTTGACTTAGCACCTTTCCATCTTCTCGATCCGGAGTGTTTGCCCCAGTAATCTGCATCTGATACTACTGTTCCTATTTTTTTACTTTTGCAGTGCTTTTTCATACTTGCTGACATTTGAACGTGGCCCCGGTTGTGGTTCTTGCATGGCGGAGCGTCGCCTACCCCCATGGCGCGAGCCGCATTGTTGTTTTCTCTAACATTGTCTTTATTTTGCAGGTACATTAGTGGACAACTGTTGTTGTTTGCTGCTCTAGGTTGTTTCCGGAAGGGTGGGTTTAGCCTCCTTGGGCTTGAGGAGTGGCTGGGTGGTGGGTGGTTGGGATGGGCTTGTTTACGCTTTGGTCTTGTTGTTTGTGCATTCGCACTGTTTTTCTATCTAAGTGATGCCTTTTTTGCGATAGGGAATGGCAGGTCCGTACACGCATGTTTTCTTACGATTCCACTAAGATTGAATGGCTAAGTTAGGGCAGCAGTCTGGTCCTTCCAGGCTCACCTCCATGTCTTGGAACGTCCGAGGTTTAAATGATACGAGGAAAAGGCGACAGGTTCTAAACTATGCAGCGCGGCATGGGGTGGATGTCCTATTTTTGCAGGAGACACACCTAGTGGATGCTGACTCTTCCTCCTTTGCAAAAAGCTGGGGCGCGCACAGATTTTTTTCTAGCTATAGCAGATATGCAAGGGGGGTTGCAATCCTGATCCATCGACGTGTTCCATTTGTGCTCTCAGACAGCATATTGGATGTAGATGGCAGATATGTTGTGGTTACGGGTGTGCTTCTGGGCTTTAAGGTCACCTTTGTTGGAATATATGGCCCCAATTCGGACTCTCCTGCCTTCTTCCGGGGACTTCAGGATGTTCTGCTGAGATTAGACACTGATATGATGATACTGGGGGGTGACTTTAACCTGCTCATGACCCCTGCCAGGGACAGCACCTCCTCTTCCCCGGATTGTAAGCCCCGCTCCCGTGCTGTGCTGGCGGATGTGTGCGCTCATTACTCACTGATTGACATTGAGGCCCGTTTGCATTCCACCTCACCCGTCTACACCCACCACTCAGGGTATCACAACACTAGCACCAGAATAGACTACTGGCTCCTTTCCCCAGGGGTAGCCGGTTGGGTGAGTGACCATTTGACACTCCCGCGCACTCTGTCTGACCACTCTCCCATAGTGCTGACCCTGCTCATCCCCAGGTTGGGAGGGTACGAGAAACAATGGCGTTTTCCTGGCAGGGCGTTAGCTGACCCGGTCTTCAAGGAGGACATTCGCACTGCCATAGAGGAGTACTTTGAGTTGAACGAGGGCACAGTGGACACTTGGGCTACATTGTGGGAGGGTTTCAAGGCCACCATTAGGGGGGTTTGCATCAACAAACATGTAGGGGCTTTGCGCGACATCCGTGCCTCCCTGACCCGTATTTAGAAGGACATTGCCGCTTTGGATACTAACACGCTCACTGACGCGAATGGTGGGGTGGAGGCAAAGAGGTTGGCACTGCTGCAAGAGTTCAGAGACACTGCAGACAGAGAACTGACATATCTCTGCACACAACACTCGGCTCGGCAGTATGGTGAAGGAGACAGGCCTGGCAAGCTCTTGGCCCATCTGCTTCGTCCCCCCCGCCAGGCTTCATTTATCTCGGACATGGTAGATGATCAGGGAGCTCGTCATCAGACCACCCCTGCCATCTGCGATGCCTTCCTATCCTACTATAAGGACTTGTACACCTCGGGACTATCGGCTGACTGTCGCGACCCTGGACCCTATATTAACGAAATCTCTATGGTCTTCCTGGAAAAACACATGCAGGACTTTCTGGCGATGCCTATTGAACCGGACAGCGTTGTGGAAGCCATTGATGCATTGAAAAGCTCGTCGGCGCCGGGGCTAGATGGCTTTTCAGCTGACTTCTATAAGGAGTACAAGGAGGAGCTGGTGCCTCGCCTGATCGAGGTTTATGCGGAGTCGCTCGAGACGGGGATTCTGCCACCCACACTGCGGGAGGCCGTTATCATCTTACTCCCCAAACCGGATCGGGACCCCACTAGGTGCGGTTCCTACAGGCCCCTTTCCCTGCTCAATCTTGACTATAAAATTTTGGCGAAAGTCCTTGCCACCCGACTATCTTTACTTATGGAGTCTATCATTTCGCCAGCCCAGTCCGGGTTCGTTCCCCATAGATCCACCTCCTTTAATCTGCGGACGTTGTTTTCTGTTCTTCACAAAATTGAGCCGACTACGCCGGCAGCTGCGGTGTTTTTAGACGCCGAGAAGGCATTTGACACTTTAGAATGGTCGTTCTTTCTATCTGTCATGCACCGCATGGGCATGCCGTCCTTGTTTGTCTCCACGGTCGAGCTGCTTTATACTGCCCCCAGAGCGAGACTGCGCCTTAATGGCACGCTCTCTGATAGCTTCCCTCTTTCCCGGGGAACCAGGCAGGGATGCCCCCTGTCCCCTCTGTTATATATTCTAGCCATGGACCCTTTGGTACGTCATTTTCAGGAGCGCCACCTGCACCGCGGGCTCCAGTTCCGGACGGGCCCGTTACTCGTCTCCCTCTACGCTGATGACACCATTCTGTATGTCAGGTCTCCGGAGACCAATCTGTCACCTTTGCTGCTTGAGGTGGAACGCTTCGGGAGGTACTCCGGTCTTCGTATTAATTGGCATAAATCTGAGATCTTTCCGCTCACCCCCTCCACTGCTCGCTGGGACTGCCCGTTCCCGCTGGAATGGAATGCAGACTCGGTGAAATATCTGGGTATCCACATTCATCTAGAAACGGTATCCATGATTCGTCTTAACTATGGGCGAGCGTTGGACTTTCTGGAGGATAATATTGCACGGTGGGTTCGCCTCCCTATCTCTATGGCCGGCCGTATCGCCATAATTAAAATGATCGTTCTTCCACGCTTTCTGTACTTATTTAATAACATACCAGTCCCGCTCACTCGGATTTTCTTCACGCAGCTCCGCTCATTGTTGTTGCGGTTAGTGTGGGGGGATAAAAGGCCGCGAGTTTCTTGGCGCATTTTAACGCTGCCTTATGAGCGAGGTGGCTTTGGAGTGCCGGACTTTTATATTTATTACCTGGTCGCGCAGTGCGCCTATGCACACCCTTGGTTTCACCCGGACGCTCGGATCCCGTATTTGAGACCTGAAGCGGACTTGGTGCTGCCACTTACCCTCAACTCGATCTTGCCCGGAGGCTTTCCGCGCGACCCCCTTGACATACAAACTGTGTCCACTACATCGTGGGCCTGGATGCAGGTGCGTAGACTGCTCCAGCTGGACGTACTGTATTCCCCGGCTCTTCCATTACCTAACCCTCACTGGCTCCCCATCACTGCGGAAGCGGTGGTCTGCAGAACGCTGACCAAATACCAGCTCACCACAATAGGTGATCTGTTTCCGGACGGACATGTTTTCTCTGTGTCCGAGGATCCATGGTTCACGGACCGGACATTTATGGATTCCTTTGTCCTGACCAGACTGAGGTCCCTGCTTAGAGCGCAGTTTCCGTCGTTCCCATTGCCGCCGGATGAAATGACAGCACTGACTTTTCTACTCCAGTCGCAAACGGGAGCCCATATGGTCTCCAGGTTGTATGGACTTTGTGTGGCGGCCCTCCCGTCTTCGGATGCGAGGGTTCGGGCGGCGTGGGAGCTTGATTTGGGCGGCCCCATCACAGATGCCCAATGGGATGCCTGTTGCCGCTCCACTAAAGAGGTCTCTATTAACAGTAGGCACAAACTAATTCATTTCAAATTTTTGAGGCGACTATACTTCACCCCGGCGTTGGCCCACAGAATCGATCCAACCAGACCTCATCACTGCCCTAAATGCAAAGCTCCCCATGCCGATTTTGCACATCTCACATGGACCTGTCCGAAACTGCACACTTACTGGCTACAGGTACACCACATTTTGGGAGACATTCTAGAGTGCGAACTGCAACATAAGCCGGAAATTGCACTGCTTGGCTATGTCGCAGAGTTCCCCCGGGCCACGCGTAAGCTTGCCGCCATAGGTTTCTTGCTGGCGAAAAGGGAAATTGCTTTACTTTGGGGGTCCAGGCGAATCCCTACTTCCGTGAATTGGATGCGCAGCCTTGCCCAATGTAACACCAATAGTGTGGAATATTCCACCCAGATTCCTACAGCCTCACGCCCACTTGACATTTGGGGCCCATATCGACAGTATCTTAGCAAGATTACACGGGATGCACACTCCCAGGCTGCTAGCTCAATTGTCCCAGAGGGGGTGGGCTAGGTGATTGTAGCTGCACCACCAGTGCGCTGCCTATTGGGGTCTGCAGGGCTTAACGTCCACACACCGCTGGAGTGGGTTATGAGTGAGCTGCTGATTTTTGGACTGTGTGCTGCTTGGGGCCGGGGCGTCTCCCTCTTCAGTTCCCTTGCACGCCTTGCCCCGGATGGGGTGTTTGCTTCGCCCTAGTCCTTATGCTTGTCGTTTTAATTACCCTCGTCTGCCTATGCCTCTGGTTATGCCATCTTACTAGTCACTAGGTGTATTGCTTGCCGCTCTGTCTGTCATGAAGGCTCACTTGTTTTCGTTTTGTTTGTGAAAAGTTGTATCTCTTTATACCGCATGTGCAATTTTCCTTCAGGTTTGGAAAAGTGAAAATAAGAATCTAGAATGTGCTGCACTACCTGTAATGTCATTGGTCCAGTCATCCATGTACTTCTTTTGTATAACGATCATTAACGTTTTTATTGTCGACAAATTCTTGTGTATTTGTATGCTTGCACGGACCAATCTGATGCTAATAAAGAGATTTAAAAAAAAAAAAAAAAAAAAAATATATGAGATTTTGGGCTTTAGCCCTCATTGCTAAAAGCTGATGCTTGTAACTCAGATTTCGCTTGATTTTAAATCCCAGATATTTGTATGTGGCAACAACCTCAACTTTATCCTGTCCAGAAACCACACATGTTTTTTGTATTTGGCATCCACTAACCGCATTACCTTTGTTTTAGATCAATTTAGTTCTAGCCCCTGCCGATCCATATGCTTAGCTAGTGTACTTATGCTGCATTGAATCCCAATTGGGGTTTGCCAAAGAAACACTATGTCATCAGCATACTGCAGGTACCTGATTTCCTCTTTGGCTAATGTTGGTGGATGGTTGTTTGCTTCAGTGAGTGCTTCATCAAGATCGAATAAATTCAACTTAAAGAGGCTTGAGGCTAACATGCACCCCTGTTTCAATCCATTGTGTGTGCCTATTTTCTTTGTTACACAACTGCCATCACCTATTTTCACCTGAGTCCAGGTGTCAGTGTACATTTCTTTGATGGCATTCAGTAAGTTGGTTGGAATGTCCCACGTTGGCAGTTTACTCCACAAGTGTTTTCGGGGCACACAATCGAAAGCTGACTTTAGGTCCACAAAGCATGCAAACGGACGCTTGTTTTGTTGTTTGGCATTTTTGATTAGTAGCGTTAGAGCTATAAGATTAGTTAGCGTGCCTGCCCCTACCCTGAACCCAGTTTGGTATCGAGGTATCTGTTTCGTGCCATCCAACCATTTTTTAAGCATATAGCTTAGCGGCAGTGGCAGATTTCCACCTTTAAAGATTGGTTGAAAAATGCCTTCCCTCCATGACTCTGTGATCCTACTTATCAGTAACAGTTCCTTAAAAAACGGTGTAAAATAGTCTGCCCAATCTGCAGGCACTCCCTTAAACAGAGCATTTGGGCCTGTTGCATCTTCTGTTTTTAATTACTTTATGATTTTTGTTAATTGTTCTGTAGCTTTAAGTCCAAGGATATTTTTTGCTTTGATGTTTATCAATAATGTTGTTTTCTTGAGATCCTAAAGCTATCTGCGTGTCTGTTGACTAATCCTTTCTCTTCTCAGTTAAAATAGCACAACTGTCTATTTTCAGTTTGAACTCTGGTTCTTTGTACATTGCTTGCACGTGGGCCACCAACATGTCTGCATTGATTCCTACGTTATGATGTCTGGATTTTCCATGTGTCAGAGCGTTTATCACTTGCCAAAATCCTTTCTCGTTGAGTTGTTTACTTGCCACTAGCAGTTTTGCGGCAGCTTTTCTTATATTGTGCTCTTAGTTTTTTAAGCTTAGGTTTGTCTGATATTGCTCCGCGTCTTAACTGCTTTGCGACTATTTGGATTTCGTCGCAGAATTTGTCATTTTGCTTTTCCAGTTTCATGCAGTACCAGGGTTGGTGTCTGTTCGCCGTAATGACCTTCCTGTGTGAGATATGGTGCACTTGCTTTCCTTTATGTGGAACTTTTTCCAAATAAAACGGCTAATAAGTAGACCCAAGCCTTTAGTTCTTCCCCGTTTGCCGGTTGTCAATTTTCTTGCAACCCAGTCACCTCTTCTTTACGGTATGATGTTTTAACAATGAGTTGTTTTAATTCACTATGCTGCCAGCAATTATTTTTATCCCTTTTTGCATGGCTTGATATTGCAATGATTTTTATGAATCTGCAAATAAGGTTTTATTTACTTACACTTTGATTTTTAAAAGGCCGAACATCGCTAACCACAAATGCCTTTACAACAATGGCTTTACCACAGCTGTTTTTACAAAGACATTTTTTTTATCACGAGTATGCTTTACCACAGATGCCTTCTCAACAAATTTCATTGTAAAGGCATGAATGGTAAAAGCATACTCGTGGAAAAAAATTAAGTGTAATTATTTTACAGGTAAATATATATAATTTATGTGGCATTCTATGCCTGATAGGGTATTGTGACTGAATATATATATTCACACAAAAAACACAAAGGTTACAGGGACATTATAGTTAGACTGACATTTCACTCGTAGAAAACCAGAGAAATTCAGCAGTTATAGTTCCCTGAGTTAACTGTAACTTGCGCCCCCTCAATGCACTGCTTATGACCTCACATATTACTTCACTCATGACATGGTCAGTGACATCACTGATGACATCTCAAATGGCATCACTGATGACATCATCCAGTGACCGCGAGTGTTTTTAAAAATAGTTTTAAATATATATACCTAGGTGTATTGGTGAAACAGTGGGTTTGGATGACTAACTGGGTGCTTAACTGACTGTATAAGTGAGTGATTAGGTGTCTCAGTGAATGTATGGATGACTGACTGATTGTGTGAATGTATCTGTCTATTAGTATGTCAGTGGGTATGTAAGTGGCCATATGGGTGACTGATTGGTTGACTATCTCTTTGGTGTCTGGTTGTTGGTGTGTGTGGGTGAGCAGGTGTGTGACTGCCTTGATGGATGAGTGAGTGGGTGAGTCAGTGTCTGTATGGGGTAGTGAGTGTGTGTGCAAGAAGCTGAATGGGTGAGTGAGTGTCTCAATGGCTGTGTCAGTTATTGAGTGTTTGTGTAAGAAACTGTGTATGTGAAAGGCATTATAGGTGAATGATTGGGCATATGAGTGACTGTATGTGTGAGTGAATGAATGAATGTGAGGGTGGCTATATGGAAGAGAATATGCTTCTGTCAGTGACTGTAGAGATGAATGAGTATGTGTTACTATTTGTAGGAGAAAGTAAGTGGATGTATATGTAACTGTTTGGGTTAGTACGTACTTGTATGATTGACTGTATGGGTGAGTGTGTAGGTGTGTGAGTAGTTCTATGGGTGACTCTCTCAGTATGTGACTGCTTGCATGGGTACATGAGTGGATATGACAATAGCTGTATTGGTGACTGAGTGGGTGTATTATTGGAAGTATGGGTGAGCAAGTGGATATGTGTGTAGATCTATGAATCAGTGAGTGGCTGTGTAAATACTGGTATGGCTCTGTAATCGATTTATGAATGGCTGTGTGGGAGTGCCAGTGGGTGTTTGAAAGATTCTATAGGGGTGTGAGATTGTGCATCAGAGGTGATCTGGATGATGTGATCACTGATGTCTTCAGTGATGTCATTTGAGATATCATCAGTGATGTCATTGACCACGTCATGAGTGATGTAATATGTGAGGTCATAAGCAGTGCATTGCAGCGGCGCAATTTATAGTTAACTTAGCTAACTATACCTGCTGAATTTCTCTGGTTTTGTACGAGTGAAATGTCATTCTAACTATAACGTCCCTGTAACCTTTGTTTTTTTAGTGAATTTCTAAGGTTTTTAAATTCTATTTGCTAACTATAACGTCCCTGTAACCTTTGGATTTTCAGTGAATTTCTAAGGTTTTTTTAAATGCTAATTCCTAACCATAAAGTCTGTGTAACCTTTGTTTTCTTAGTGAAGTTCTTAGTTTTTTTTAATAAGCAGTCGCATTTGCAGGAAGTGGATGAAAGTGTCTGGGTCTCCGACCAGCTCTCAGGAATTCCACAGCGTAGGGCTTACTAGAGGTAACAGAAGGGACTCATGGCCCCCAAGGATCCTTAGTATCGAAGGGGGCTTCATCCCTCAACAAGCAGTGCACCAGGAGACGCGTTTGCAGATTGGTGGAGAAAGGAGGCGTGGACCACGAAGACCACCCAGCAATCCTGCAGTTTGGGAATTACTGGAGTTAACAGGAGAGGTAGTTGTCCTCCAAGGACCTTCTCGAGCCAAGGGGACTTCATTCCTCCCCCAGCAATACACCAGGAGGCATGTTTGCAGAGTAGTGGAGTAAGGGGGCACAGCCTCGGAAGTCCTCTCAACAATCCTGTTGTTTGGGACTTACTGGAGGTAACAGGAGGGCTTGTTGGCCTCCAAGGACCATCAGCATTTAAGGGGACTTCCTCCCCTAGCAAGTAGTGCACCAGGAGGCCCATTTGTAGAGTTGGGAAGAAAGGGGCGCAGCCTCCAAACACCTCTCAGCAATATCGCTGTGTGGGACTTACTGCAGGTAACAGAAGGGCTTGTTGGCCCCCCAAGGACACTCTAGAGCCAAGAGAACTTAATCCCCCAACCAGAGGTGCCAGGAAGTGCATTTGCACAGTGGTGTAGAAAGGGGGCATTACCACCAAACTCTTCTCAGCAAACCCGTTCTGTGGGTCTTACTGGAAGTAACAGGAGTGTTTCTTGGCCCTCCAAGGACCCTCTTGAGCCACTGGGACGTTATCCCCCAACCAGCAGTGCACCAGGAGGCATGTTTGCAGAGTGGTGGGGAAAGGGGGTGTGACCTCAAAAGTCCTCACAGCAATCACACTCTGTGGGACTTACTGGATGTAAAAGGAGGGCTTATTGGCACCCAAGGACTTTCTGGAGCCAAGGGGACTTCATTCCCCAACCAGAATTACGCCTTGAGGTACGTTTGCAGAGTGGTTGAGAAAGCGGGTGTGGCTACCACCAACCTCTCAGCATTCCTGCTGTATGGGACTTACTGAGGTAACAGGAGGGGTTCTTGGCCCCCACGGACTGTCTGCAGCCAAGAGGACTTCATCCCCCAACTAGTTGTGGCTACGAGGAGCCACAGAGCACAGAGTGGTACAGAAAGGGGGTGGAGTCTCCAGAAAATTGCCAGTACGTTTGTTTTAGTTTTTCTTTATAACAGGAAGGGCATTGTGGGACCTCCTCCCTGGGATGATTTCGGTCACAGAGACCCCATCCCCAGGGGTCCAGCCTTTTTTGTGTTAAAAAATTTAAGAAGCATGTCCCAGCCCCGGGTCCTGGTCACTTCTTTATTTTTTTTAAATTCTAAAACAGGAAAGGGGGGGCCATACGGCCACCCTCCCTTGGAAGATGTCAGCCCCGGTGACACCATCCCCCGGGGGCCAGGCCATTTACAAATGGGGAGAAGTGTTGCATGGCCAAATTGGGCCCTGGGGACCTCACCCCTGGGGCCTCTGGCTATTGAAAGTTGGTGCCTCCAGGGCACCCACTGACCACTGGGACCACGGGGGAGCCTCTAGGCCCCTGCTAGCTCCCAGTGTCCTGCAGGAGCCAGCAATACTTTTGGACAGAGGGAGCTGCTGAAAATGCAGCTCCCTCTGTTCAAAAGCAATTCTGCTCCGCTTTCAGCAAGCAAGATCATTTTTAATGTTCTCGCTTGCCAAAAGTGGAGCAACGTCTGCTATGGCTTGGTGGGTGCTGTAACATTCCGGGCAAGCCATAGAAAACAGCTATGTACCAGGGGACCGGACTATGGGACATAGTAGGAGCTGGCCCTGGGGGCTGGAGGTCCCCAGGGCCATCTATGGCTCCATGAAGGGTGCCGTGCACCCCCCTCCTTGCTTTGATTTTGTACTGGGAAGGCAGTGGTCTCAGGCTGCAGGGGCTGCGCAGCTCCCCTGCACTATATTAAGCAAAAGCCCCAGGGAGGTGGTATTCCCGGAGGCTGCAGGGGGTCTGCGTGGCCCTCTGCATTATTTAAAATGAATGCCTCGGGAGGTGGTGGCCCCCATGGTTGTGGGGGTTCTGCATGCCCCCCGCTTTGTGTAAAGACATGAGCCCGGGGGAGGTGGTGGTCCCGGGGCACAGGGAGGTCCAAGAGGACCCCATTCATATTTGACATGTGGGCCAGGGATGGTCATGGTCTCCATGGCCTGAGAGGGTCAAGAGACGCCCTGTTTATAGTGCAATAAGCTCAGGGATGTTGGTGGTCCCTGGGGCAATAATAGGCCCCAGAAGGGGGTGCCATTCACCCCCTCCCTTATTACCCAAATGCCCTCAGGACTTGGCCCACATGGGGCTTTTAGAAACAAAACATTGGAGCCCGTGCTTTGTTTTTTGTAACTTTTTGGCAAGATCAACGGATTCCGTTGAATTAATTTTTTTAAAAGATGCTTTTTCTGGGCTCTGCAGGGTCCCTGTGGGACCCCCCCAAGAAGCCGAGGGGGTCAGGGTATTTCTACCCTGCCCTTTTCTTTTATTCGTTTTACATATTTGTGGTACTCGGCTTCAAGCCGAGTCCCAAGATGGCTGCCAACACTTCCTGCTTGAAGTGTTAGCAGCAAATCAAATTTCAGTGGGATTGCAGTTCGATTTTGGGCTCCCTTATATCTATATTTTTTTAACTTAACTATCTCTAAAACTGTTGACAGTATTTACACCAAATCACCAAACGCATGCTTTCTGTACCAAAATCTAGCTTTCTGTCAAATTGGGTTTAATTCTGTTCTGCGGTTCAGTTTGTAGTTGTGTTCTAAAAATTAAAAATCACCATAGACATAACATTGTGAAAATACGTTATTTTACCCACCTTTTTTCTAAGCATTGCTTAAAAGATCATCCCAGAAACTTTCAACACGGCAGATTAACCAAAAAGGAAAAGTTGTTGTAACTTTTATGAGGTTTGGTCAAGCGGCACTTTGCAAAACAAAACATTTTTCCTATGGAAACTTTGGTCCTAACTATAACTATCGCCAGTAGGATATATATATATATATATATATATATATATATATATATATATATATATATATATATATATATATATATATATATATATATATATATATATATATATATCTCCAAACAGCAACTTCTCCACTCATCCACTCCTTGGAAAATGAAGAAGGCGGACCACAATGTTCGAGGCAGAAGGTATTTTATTTCTATTCCGCTCTGCTGCAACGCGTTTCGAGCACCTCCGTGCTCTTGCTCACACAAACTTTAGGCAGCATTGTATACCTTATAAGTGTTTTTTTTCTTTACAATTGCCCACCCCCAGTGCACATAATCGCGTGGTACACTCTAGCATGGACATAGAAGACAAAATCCCTTCTTACGTCATGGTCGTTTGAACATTGCAAATAAATACAGCTTTCAATGTTGTTGCAATACTTGCTTCAACTAAATATTAATTAAAGCTGCATTTATTTGATTGTAAACAATGACTCTCATACTCGGCATAAATGCCTGAATCTCCTCATAAAAACACAGTTATTATATATACTGTACTTAGAAAAAACCACATATACATATATGTCAACACATATCTTAATAGATTCGCACCAATACGATAAAAATCATAAATATAATTTCATATGTTAAAAACTATAAATAAATCTCATATGTACAATAATACATCTCCATATAATTTACAATGGATCTCTGTACAATACTATGTGCAAATTTAATTGACTATATTGGAGTTTTTTTCCACAGTTTCTTTGTATGTTTTTTTCGATGTTTTACCATGTTTTTCCTTTCCAATTTCAGAGTCAATGCACTGTAAATTGCGAATCTTAGTAAAATCTAAAGTTCAAACTTTTACTATTGACCGTCTAGAGTGCTAAAAAGAAAACGTAAAGTGCTCAAAGTGCTAGACAAAATAAACTCAAATAACCCTTAAACTCATACAATACATTAATTTAAAATCATATTCATTAATTCTGGAGGTCTATTTTAATTCTTTTTTTCTTTTTTTCTCCTAACCAATTGCATCAGACCCACAATCAAAAACCTCTGGAGATATAAATCTTAATACTATATACAGTTTACTGACCATCTATCATACATTTTTAACTAAAACTCATAGGGCTATAAAAGATAATGCAGATCTTCAGTATTATTTAATCCATTAGCACTTTTACTGTCTAACTCAAGTATAGTTCGAGTTTCTAATCTTCTCAGCAATTTCTCCCTGTCTCCACCTCTTCGCAGTTGTGCTACTGGATTGATTACAAAATAAGTTAGGCAGTTCAAGTTATTATTATGAACTGCCTTGAAATGCCTTGCTACGGGGTATGCTGCATCGCTGTTGACAATGGCCCTGAGATGCTGCGATATTCTGGCGTGCACCTGCAGCTTCGTACTACCAACATAGCGCAGCCCACAGGTGCACGCCAGAACATATACAGCAAACTCAGTGCGGCAACCATAACTCCCTTTAATAGCAATACGAGTATCGGAGAAGGGGGTTGTGTAATGGGTTGTATTTACTACAAATCTGCAGGCCCTGCATGATGAGCATTTGAAAAAACCTGTTCTTTGTGTAAGCCATGTACCGGCAATTTTAATTTCTGGACTTGTTCTAACCAGATTGTCCCGCATTGATCTTGCCCGCCTAAAAGTAATAGTAGGCGACTCTTCTAATCTACTTGATAGTACCCCATCTGTGAGTACTATGGGCCAGTTCTTTCTTATAATAGCTTTGATTTTCCTTTCTTGCCTACTAAACGTGGTTATCAAGCGGGGACTCTCATCTTTATCCGTGACCTCTGCTGCTTTTAAACATAACAATGAGTCACGTGATCGCTCCCCAGCCCTTGCCATGGCTCTAGAGAGAGTATTATCAGAATACCCTCTGTTTTTTAATCTAGCCATCATTTGTTTGGCACAGCTATCAAAGTCTTGCGGGGAACTGCAAATTCGTTTTAATCTTAACAGTTCACCCAGCGGAATGCTTTCAATTAAATGCGGGGGATGGCTACTGCTGGCATGCAGTATACTGTTGCCAGCAGTTTCCTTTCTGAACAGTGTAGTTGCTAATGAATTGTCAGAAACTGTAACACGTACATCCAAGAATTCCACTGTTGTTTCACTAATATTGGATGTAAAATGCAAATTGCATGTATTGGTATTTAATTCATTTACAAACTCTTTGGCACTTTCCACATCTCCGTCCCAAATTGCAAAAATATCATCGATGAAGCGGAGCCAATATTTTACCTTGTGTCTATTATGGGTGTTCTCTAGGACCTGTTTCTCCCACCAGCCTATGTGTAAACACGCATAGCTGGGGGAGAAACAGGATCCCATAGCTACAACTCTCTCCTGTTTCGAATGTTCTTTATTGAACAGGGAAAAAATATTATTTAGACACCATGCGGTTAAATAACATATCATTTTGTTGTGACTGTAGAATTCACACGGTTTTGTGTCTAAAAAATACTTAACCGCATGTAGGCCCGCCTCATGTGCAATACTCGTATACAACGACTCAATGTCCAATGTAATTAAACACCAGCCGTTGTCCCACCTTATACCACCAATTTTGCTATGAAAGTCCCAAGTAGCTCTCACATAACTTGGGAGACTTTGCACATGTTCCTGGATGAAAAAATCTATATATTGAGACACATGTTCCGCCATGCTGTTAAATGCGGATATTATTGGTCTACCTGGTATAGGCCCCACCTTTTTGTGCACCTTCGGTATTAAATACATAATAGGGATTACTGGATGTTCAATATGCAAAAACTCGGCCAGTGATATTTGGCCTTTTCTTTTAAATTCATTTAGTAATTTTTTCAAAGAGTCTTTTGCCTTCTTGTAATCCATTCCACTTGATTTTACATAACAATGTGCATCACTTAATTGCCTGGTGGCTTCCTGTATGTAGTCTATCCTTGGCCACAAGACAATGTTGCCTCCTTTGTCTGATTCTTTGACAATTATTTCTTGATCTATATATATATATATATATATATATATATATATATATATGTATATATATATATATACATATATATATATATATATATATATATATATTCACTGAAAAAAACATAGGTTTCAGACATGTTATAGTTAGGAATTAGCATTTAAAAAACCTTAGCATTCACTGAAAAAACCATAGGTTTCAGGGCTGTTATAGTTAGCTGGACATATCTCTCGTACAAAACTATTGAAATTCCTCCATTATAGTTAGTTCTACTAACTATAACTCGCGCGCCCGCAATCCACTGCTGATGATGTCACATATTACATCATTCATGACATGGTCAGTGACATCACTGATGACATCACTGATGCCTTGCTACACCAACTGGAGGATGGTGCAGCATTCACACATATCTCCAGATTTATGATTTATGATAAATCTGGAGATGTGTTGTGTGCAAATACCCCCAGCAACACCTATGGAACGCCCCTTCAACGCAAAGTGGTGTGTATGATGAGGTCGTATTTACATGGAGAAGAAAAGCTACACAGGGTGCCTTTTCCTCTCCTTGTAAATATGAAGGAGTGTCTGGCACCATCACTATGTTACAAAAAGTGACATATTGTTGGTACAGGATGCTTCTAAATCTGCCCCATTAGTGCTTAGATATTGGCAGACTTTTACAATAAAAACATATTGCTAGTTGATTGATAGAAAAATTGCATGAGAGTGACAGAAGGTAAGCATAGAGATATCTCTCCAAAGATGCTCCCACAATAATGATGGAAATGGTTGCAGTCCTTCAATAGTTACAATGGCAAATGTTATGAACCAATCAAATCTTGTTTTTTCAGGTCACTTGGGATTCTATGACAGAGAGATTCCAAAACTACATAGATATAAACTGGGTATTTTGAAGACTGTTTTAATACTTTGTAGCTTCTTGCAGGTCTGCATACGTAGTATACTAAGTAATTGATTTATAGTAGGGTTAGTGACTAGGCCAATCCGTAAGTATATGACTAATAACTAGAGTAATTTCAGTACTGCAAAGAGAGTGCAATATACATTTATAAGTACTTAGGTTTTAGCAAAGTGATAGGATAGATACATAGTGCTGGATGAATGAATGGACAACTGGTTGGGACAGATTTACAACTTTTAGTATTCAAGATTACTTAATCTCCCAACATAAAAAGGTTATAGGGCGTGTTTACAGACTGGCACCCCATGTTTTGAATGCAAAGAACTTTTTATTGATAGGAGATTTCAACCATCATTTAGAGGTGCCTTCTAATTCTGACTGCTAGTTTAATTGCAATAATGGAATCTCTTGGGCTATCTTTGAGAGTCACCAGCTCTACCCACAGTGCAGGCCACACCCCAGATGCCATTTTCTCCAACATATTGGATTTAGCTGTTGAACCTCCTCAGGTACTTGGTTGGACAGACCATATGGCACTAAGTTTCTCAGTACTGTCTGCCCATCCAGTACAGCGGGTGCAAGGTCAGAAGAGTTTTCAAAGACCCTGGTCAAGATTAACCTCCTCCGCTTTCAGCCAAGCTTATAGGGATCCCTTGTTTAATCTGGTTGTGGACCCTAATTTGGCCTGGGAAAAATTAGAGGGAGCGATTCAGGTAGCTTTAGACACCATAGCTCCCCTGAAAAGGGTCACTACTCAGAAGAGGGCAGCTCCAGCCCCTTGGTATTCTGACACTTTTAGGAAAGAGAAGTCCAAGTGCAGAGTTTTGGAGAGGAGATGGAGGAAGTCAAAGGGGGAGCAAGATGAACTGCTATATCGGAAATCACATAGAGTCTACTTGAATAGCTGTAATACAGCAAGAAGGGCACACCTGGGTGTCCGCATCATCAAAGCCAAAAATTCCTACAGGGAACTACATAGGATACTGAAGGAATTTACAAACCCGAAGGCTGATAACGCGGCACCCCCTCCTACACAGGAACTATGTGAGGACTTAGCCAGGTATTTTTCCAATAAGATTGACCTGATTTATCAGTCCTTTGATACGGCTATAGCGGTACAAGGGGAGGGAGACGCTCCTAGAGAACCCCCGCTGGAAGAGGGTTCTTCCTGTAGGCTGGATTACTTCTCTGTTATAACTAGAGAGCAAGTAGGCTCCCTACTAAGCCTGTAAAGTCAGGCTCGCGATCTGATTCTGTACCACCGACGGTGATGTCAATACTCAGCCCGGTGCTGGCAGATGCGCTTTCTAAAATATACAACATCTCGTTGGAGACAGCTATATTACCGAATGAGTGGAAAAGAGCCACTCCTAAAGAAGGCGACGGCGGATCCGTCTGAGCTGCAGAGCTACAGGCCTATTTCACTCCTCCCCTGGTGTGAGAAGGTTCTGGAAACTCTAGTGAACCAACTGTTGTCCCACTATCTGGAACAGAATCATCTCCTGGATACCTCTCAGTCTGGATTCCGTGCATCACATAGCATGGAGGCTGTACTGTTAGAAGTGACAGACGCCATCAGGAGGACATTAGACGGAGGGACTCCAGTGATCCTAGTCCTCCTTGATCTGTCAGCAGCATTTGATACCATCTCACACCGGTTGCTGCTGGCCAGACTGAGGGGGATTGGGGTGAGGGGTAAGGTTCTAGAGTGGATTTAGAGCTTTCTAGCGGGGCGGACACAGAGAATCCAGTTGGGTTCATTTGTATCACAGACGATAGGGGTGGACAGGGGTGACCCGCAGGGTTCCGTACTTAGTCCGACCCTGTTCAATGCGTATGTGACACCCCTAGCAGACATCATCAGAGGCCACGGGTTTGAGACTATTTCCTATGCGGATGACATGAAGCTAATTGTTTCCATTGAGGAAGATGTTATGTCAACCCAACGGAAATTTAGAAGCTGCATGTCTAGAATTGCCGTCTGGATGAGGAGGAATTTCTTACAACTCAATTCCTCAAAAACGGAAATTCTGCTATTCGGGAAGGCTGAGACAATCTGGTCCCCTGAGTGGTGGCCGCCCGAGTTGGGCAAAACTCCATCACCCAGGAGATGGGCCAGAAATTTGGCATCAGGATAGATGATGAATTATCTCTGGAGGAGCAGGTCAAGACAGTGTCTGGCATGTGTTCTGGCACAATGAGGATGCTCAGGAAAATTTTTCCCTGGATCCCTTTGTCAGCGAGGAAAACCCTTGTCTAGTCACTCCCGGTGAGTCGGCTGGACTATGGTAACTCGCTGCTGGTGGGTTCCTGGGAGGACCTCCTAACACGTCTGCAGGTAGTGCAGAACACTGCAGCTGGCCTCGTCCTTAACAAGCCGGCACGGACCCCATCGGTCCCTCTGTTGAACCAGTTACACTGGCTCCCGGTGAGGAAACAAGCTATTTTTAAGATGCTCTGTGTTGTTTTCAAATCATTACAGGGGAAAGGCCCTGTTTATCTCAGCAATAAGCTCAGGCAGTATCAACCGGCCTGACAATTAAGATCTAGTAATACCAACCTTCTGTGTATTGAGAAGATATATAGGGTAACGAAGCGTGGTAGAGCCTTCTGTTATTTGGCCGCGAGCCACTGGAATAAATTGCCATCAAACATCAGGGCTTGCAGCGAGCTACCCAGTTTTAAGAAACTTCTAAAGACTTGGTTGTTCTAGATGGGTGTGCCCTCCCTACTTCCTCCCATGGCGCCGAGAGATCCCCTTGGGGATGATTCGCCTGTGCTCTATAAGTCCACAAAGTAAAGTAAAGTAAAGTAAGTGAAGGGAGGGGATGGGATGGGGCCTGATGTGACATGTGCAAACACACTCTGTGGCGAGTTTTAAGTTGAGGAATTAAGTCTCTTTTAATCCTGAAAGTCCCTGGGTCCTACTAGCCCACCATATTGCTAGTTAATTATTTGAAAAAATGCATGAGAGTGATAGGAGGTAAGCACAGAGTTATGTCTCCAAAGATGCTCAAAGAAGAATGATTGAAATGATTGAGGTTTTTCAATAAGTACAATGGAAAATATTATGAACCAATCAAATCTTTTTTTCAGATCACACAATATCATATAACAGTGAGATTCCAAAACTACATAGGTATACACTGGGTGTTTTCAAGACTGTATTAATACTTTGTAGCTTCTTGCAGATCTGCTGGCATTGTATATAAAGACATTAATTTTTACTAGGGTTAATGGCTAGGCCAATCCTTAACTATTTGAGTAATAAGTAGAGTAATTTCAGTGCTGCAAAGAGAGAACAAGGTAAATGTATAAGTACTTAGGTTTCAGAAAAGTGATAGAACATGTTTATAGAATTCTGAAGGGAAGGGATGCAGCCTCATGTAACATGTGCAAACACACTCTGTGACATGTTTTAACTTAAAGAATGTAGTCTCTTTTAATCCTCAAACTCCCTGGACCGTAGTAGCCCACTATGTCTCTCCATTGAACAACATATAGCTGTGTTGTAGAGAGGTGGTCCGTAGCCATGCCCCATTTTACACCTCTCTGCAATGCAACTCTCTGGTACTTTCTCCACATATCTGGTCGGTTAGTTGGCCCCCAGGGACCCTCAGGATTCAAGGTGACTTTATCCCGTAACTTAACAAGCCCACAGAGCATGTTTTCACACATATCCTTCCCCCCTTTCTTCACCAGTGTGCAAACACAGCCCATTGTGAGTTTTAATACTTAGTTAATCTTACCTTCACAGTAGTAGATATAAAAACGCTAAATATATTTTTCAGTTTTTTTTATAATTTAAATTTCTGAAAATTTAATATTTTAGAATTAGGATCTGTGAAAGAGAAGAAAAAATACAGTAATAATATGTAATATTATATTTATTTTTTACAACATTTTTTAACATTATATAAATTATTTTCTTTGCCTTTTTTGTTGTTCTCAGAATATATTAAATTTCACTACAAACAGTGATTTCAATGTTACTCATCACATAACAGCGGGCAAAAAAAATCAATAAGATTGTTTAAAAAAAACAAAAGTGTGTCAAAAATATTTTTAATATACTCAACAATTTCTGAACATTCCATAAAAACTACATCCTAAATAATATACCATATAATACAAATCACACATATAGAAAATGCTTCCTTCTAAGAGAATTTTCTTACTTGAATATGAAAGAACTCAAATAATAATTCAATGAACAATTATTTTTAATTCTCATACACTGTAAATAATGTTCTTTAAAAATATATGCTGTCAGAATGTGCAAGAACAAGTCCTTAATTCAAATGTATACCTTTCCTCAAGGCCAAATGGTATTCCTGAAATTCTTTTTACTGAAATTGTCCAATAGTAATCGTATTAATACATTTTAATAAATTCCTCATAGGCCGAATTATGTTCTTAAAACTTTGGTTTTAAAAATATTAGGTAGGAATTTGATAATTCATGAGGCAAACGATGTTTAAAAAGCAAATGTGCATCATTCAATGCGTCCATCCTTTATTACATTTTAAATAAACAGTGTAATGTCCAGATGTTGTGGAAGGACCATCATGGAAAATAATTCCTACTGCTACAAAAGTTCTTCCTGATATTGATACTTGACTTGCGACAAAATGTTTAATTAAAGTTTCCAGTTTTCTTCCATCAGCTGTACAACCTTGTATCATTAAAATTATATATTGTCCATATCTTCATATAAATAATGTTGATAACATTTCTGATTTGCATTGGCGACACTCCATGTTTTGATTTGCTGCTTTAATTAGTTTCTTGAAAGACACTGTTTTACAGTCTGGTAATGTCAAATATATAAATCGTTTAGTATCTATGTTAGTGCTACATGTAAACATACAATTTCCACACTTATGTTCCCATTTATAACAAAGGCCAAAAAGATTTTCAATTTCTATTCCTTCATTTTCCAATATGGCAAGCATATACATTAGAAATTCCTGAACATCTTGTTGGATAATCTGCTTAAATCGTGTAGCACCAGAACCTATATCCAAAAGATTACGAATATCAGAAACGCTTTGCATTTTACTTTTATCAGTTCTCAATTTTTCATAAATGCAATGCAACAAGGAACAAAATCTTTTTTCATGATTCTCCATAATTTGCTGTTGCAAACTTTCTAGAAAAAAAACATTGACCACTGCATTAGCATAGCAGTTGATACCTGAACTATTTCTAACTGATACCCAACAATCTCTTCAGTAGTGTCCTTTTTCTTTTTGCTTGCAGTCTCAACATTATCTTGATTTTTTTTCATTCTCTATAACTTCACTACAGATATTCTTGTATCTTCTTTTTCGACCTACTACACGCTTTTCAAATACAGGATATTCACCTAAATTGGGAGCATATTCCCTTCTTAACCTATTATACTCTTTTACACAGCTTGCGTCTGCAGTAATCTTTCTCTCATCAAAATCAATCCAAAACAATCCAGATAAAGTTCTGACTCGGGACAAAGCAACATATGCCATACCCTTCTTTAAACAAGGGACTTCTAATGTTCACAAAAGCATTGTCTACACTTAATCCTTGAGATTTATAAATAGTCACTGCATATGCCAGAGAAAGTGGAAACTGTTTTCCATGGACATATAAATCTTTAACAAGCAAAAAACAAACTGAACAACAACTAATTTGTTTTACTTTTTCAATTTGATCAAATTAGATTTTTAAAAATTCAATTCCATCTCTATTTTGATAATTAACAAAATCAACAACTTTACCCATTGCTCCATTTACTAAACCTTTTTCTACATCCAAATTATGCCTTAAAATTACCAGACACATACATATAGATTCTTCTCTAAACCAGCAGTTTTAGATATCGATTTTTCTAAAGAATCCAATTTTGTTTTCAATTATTCCGTCAAAATAATAGTGATTCCTTCATGCTCTATTTTATCAATGGTTTCCATTTTTATTATTTCTTCATTTTCTAGGTTCAAAAGTTGTTCATTGAATATAGAACACTCGTGCAGTGCTGGCATTAATCAGATTATTGATTTATTTTCTGCAATTTTCATCTATATTGTTTCACGAACTATATTTTCATTAGGAAACAAATGTATAAGTAGTCGACTTTGCAGAGCTTGTTTGCCATGTTCTGTTAGTACTTCAATTCTTATATCTTGAAGAATAGTTCCATAATCAACATAATTTGCCTGTCGCATATTTGTAATGAGTTCTTTGTATTCAAAATATGACCAAATATTAACATTTCCAACACTTTCCAAAGACTTTCTGGTTTCTTCATGCACAATTGTTTTAAATACTGGTTGTCCTTTTACGGGAGTAAGTTGCAGTAGATCTCCAAAATCTATTACAGGTTTTCCTCCAAATAAGACATCGTACTCTGTTTTAAGAATTTGCTGCATTCTTAAATGCACAAAAGCAAGCATTAAGTTTGAGACCATGCTTACCTCATCAATAATCAGAAGGTTCATTTTCTGTAGCACTCTTGAAACTTCATAGCAAGCTTCTCCAGATAGTTTATTATATTCCAATGTGTTTTCATGTTCTACAGGTAGCATTAGTAAACTATGTAATGTGATTTCTTTAATGTTGTGTGATGCTAACCCAGTTGGAGCAGTTACAACACAAGACAAATGTGAGTCAGTTGTTTTATGTAGATAACTGGTTAATACTTTAATTAAGACACTTTTTGTTGTTCCAGCTTGCCCACTGACATAAATTTGGATAGGTTGAAATGATGTGCATGTGCATTATTTCTTTTCATGAAGAAATCCATGGTCAATCTGTTGTCTCACTTGCTGATATATATCTTTCTGTTCAACATTTAGTTGTTCTTCCAAATTTCCTAAGTCCATAATATCTTCTTGAGCTTGGTGCATTGCTGTTTCCACTTAATTCATGGCGATTGTCGCTTCATTTTCAAGAATTGGTTGTCCTAGTGGATCTTGATCAGTGGAGCAGAACTTTGACTGTCTTGAGAACTGTCTCTAGCAATCTCAGCTGCAATAGTAGCTTCTTGATCAATTTCATCGTTCAATATTTAAGATAATTTGCAAAAACAGTACATTCTATGGTATCTTTACAAGCATTGAAGGAATCTTCATAACTCTGAAAATCTCCAAGTAATTCCAATTCTGTACGCCATGGTTTGAAGAGTTGCAAAAGTGCTAAATAGTAAAAGTCTCTTTTATCAGAAGTATCACAACTCAGTTTTCTGCGGTTAATCAAATTTCATTTCCTTTGTTTCACCAAACATCCTTCGGAACCAATCACTGCATATTTTCCATCATTTGTGTTTTCTGTAGTATTCCGTTTAAAAGTGTAATATTGCAGCAATTCATAAAGACATATGTTCTCAAGATGATGACTTCTATTTGGATAATATGTGTCCAACATGTTTGTTTTGACAATATCTGTACTTTCCGGATCTTTTTCTGCTAAATATTCAATTTTTTGTACAGATTTAAGTACTCAATTTCGCGTTGCAGCAAGACCTACACTCACCCAAATGATTCTTCTAGATTTTGAGTATAAATTTGCAGATGATAACCAATCTGAGCATTCATAGGCTCCAATTTCTCGATGGGATAAAATCTTCCAACTGAACTGTATATTTTCTTACTAAGACTCTTCTCGTGAGAAATGTCTTCCCACATTTCTTTCAATTCTGTCTTTTATGATTTTGTAATGTAGGATGTCACATACCGGCCAGCAGCAATGTATTTATCTGCAACATAATGAATATCCATATTAGCATTTCACATTGAGAGAGTAACTGGATTATAATCATTTATGTATTTTGATTCTTCATTTCTTCTCAAATTGTATGTATTTTTGGGAGATTTTCTAGGGATGGTATGTCTCACAGCTGACATAAAACTGTTTACTCTTCCTTTGGATATTACAGGACGTGGAAATCCAAAACGACATTTGGTATACAACTTTTCCTTAGACTTGTACTTTCGCCAACAGTATTTTCCACATCGATGACTTTGGAATCATAAGACTTGTTGTCTTAAGTTGTTTTCTTCTGTTCTTTTTGGTATAGCACATGTGGCATATTCTTCAATAAAAAACAAAACAGTATCATTCAAATCAGTTCCGAATTTGGGTGCATCCTTAATCCATATCAGCATATGTATATGAGGAGCACCTCTAGCTTGATACTCCTTTCTCCAAAGGAAATCCACAACTTCTCCAAGAGGAGTATTCTTTTTATTGCAGATGAATGACATCATAGCTTCAAATCTATGATTGAAATATCTGCATACATTAACAGGATCCAAAGAGCACAATTCTCCAGGTGCCTTGTATTTAATATTTTTTATATTAGAATTTGCCTCTCAAAGAAATTCAAGTAAATCATCCCAAGCATATTCAACACAGCTTAGGGTAAGAAACCACGTAGAAGTTCCTAAGTTCCTTAGCATACATTTAAGTTCTCCATGACGACGGTACCAATGCTCATTAGTACCATGCTGACATGCCATCAAATTAATCAGCTGAGATTCTAAATGATCATCTCTCTGATGTACTTTATCCATAAATTCCTTTGCAGAAACATTTTGAAGATGTACTCCTGTTTTCAAAATGTGGTTGACTGCATATGAAAGTCCAGACAAGTCACTGTCAAACAAAAGATGAAATATATATGGGATACATTGTTGAAATCTTAGATCTTCTGCATGCCATCTTGTTGTCCGATATTCAGATGCAGGAATCTGCACAGGTTGTTAATCATATCGTCCACCTTTTCTTGTTGGCAACAGCTGCGGAAAACAACGAGCTTCCAAACTTTTTTCCCATACACCCATTGGACTTCCCTTTGCTTTTTTCATTTGGAATAATTCAATAGTATTCCCCATCACTTCTTTCAAATGAAGTGGATGTACACTATAATGTTCATAGATTTCTTCACTTTTAGACATGTCCACTTTTTCAATTTGACCACTTGACGTTTCAGTACCATCTCCTAAAAGTATTTCATCTTCTCCCACATACATATTTTTGTAGTACTCATTGTTTTTTATCAGATATAATGTTGCCTTTTGCACTTTCCTAACATCCACTAATTCTTGCCAGATTTTCTTACTCTTAGTAGGAACACCATTAACTAGAATAACTAGTGGTTCACTTTCTACATTCTCCATACCAATAGTTTCAATATTTTTCTTTAAATCTAGGGGTAAATATACAACTCTTCCTTTTAATCCTCTCTGTAAATCTGTAGGAGTCAATTTAACTGTTTTAGACTCCATTTGAACAATAGCTTGAAATGGGTGCACACATTGAATCAGAATAGACTCATATGTATTTCAACCTATAAGTTCTGGAGGAATAGTTACCGACTCTAGATTATTATGGACAGCTCTAGTGGGCATCTTATTCTTGTTTAATTTGTTATAACACTATTTGCAAATACGCTGATCAGAACCCAAATCAAAACAATTCTCTACCAACAAATAAGTTGCAAATTCCTTCCACTTATCATTATTTTCTCTTTCACTTTTTAAATACAGATCAGCAGTCCTAGTCTGATTTTTATAGTGAGTTCGCCGACAACAAATAATTTGGCCTTTCACCTGAAATCACCTTAAACTTTGTATTTTGTTCTTCACATTTTTTTGTAGTAGTGTGTTGCACATTCTCCTCAACATTTTCCTCTATTAAGTTTCTGCACTCTCTTGTCCAGGAGCAAAGTAAGAAAACTCAATTTCATCACAAACCTTCTTTACATCTGATACTGACCCACGCAAAAGAGCACTATTCAACTGATTTAACATTAGTGCTGGACTTTTTGGGTAATACAATCTTCTGACTAACTTCCGCAATTGAGAATGATGTACTGCTTACATCCTGAAATGATGAAAAACACTTTGACATACTTTTCTAGAAAGACAAGCCAGAGAATGACCTTGCAAACCAGTATTTTTTCTCAATCTGCAAGGATCTAGTCCTTACAACATCTTAATCTTTTGTCTAAGACTTTTTTTTACTATATTGTTGTAAGAAATTGTGTAAAATATCAATAGATTCCTGTTGTATACTACAAATACTACTGCAATCCCAAGTATACACTGGGGCTTTAGAACGTCTCCCTAGAACTTCATCAACTATCACTTCTTCTACATTTCTGGGAACCATCTTCTCTTTCTGAATTGGACAACCATTTCTAACCTCATAAGCTCGCCCACTGGTATCAACTGCATACAATAAATTATTGGTCTGAAAGAAACTCTCTTCATTAAAGAAAGGTTCTGAACTTGAACTGTGTTTCCATTCACCCAAAAAAATATCACAACAATTAGTTCTGTTAATTGCTCTTCTCCTCTTACTTTTGCCCTTCATAAAATGGATTGGTTTATCTAGTGATCGAATTCTGTTTAAAACTAAAATGAATAATTTCCTTTTTAATTCAAAAGGCTTCTCTACAATAATTTCTATTTCCTTCTTCTTTTCATAAAATACTGTTCTTTTTTTGTATTTCTTCACATCTTTTAACAAATAAGAAACAACTCTATTGAAAAACATTTTCTTTCTAATTTCTGCATACTGACTTTTCCTCCTTTTACCATACATTGTGTCTTTTGAATGTGGTTTTCTTTTATTTACGTTTCTTTTCTTATTATGCTTTTTGGTTGTTGAAGCATTCTTTGAACTTTCATAAATGTCCACATTGTTTGTAGGCTTTGAAAGTTTTTTGATGAATTGAGTTGTTCTCTTACTGGAAGACATTTCTTTTCTCCACATGTTGTTGGTTATGCAATACTTGTCCTTTTTCTGTCCTTTTCTCTTTGCTGATTTTTTAGGCATGATGAGTTTATTTTAATGATGATAAACAATATCTGTAAAAAATGAAAGTATATAAATTATTTTTAATAAATCTATAAATTATGGGGGGCGTGGCTAGCAGCCAATCATGGTGGCAGCTTAGAGGGCAAGCTCCGTAGTTAGAGCGGCCTCTCCATATATCCGTGTACTCATCCGAGCAACCTAAGAGCTCCAACGGAGGGGCCTGACGCCCAGGGCCGGGCAGGACCGACGGCAGCAATCCTGGATGAAATTTGAAGCCGGGGGCCGGAGATATTACTGAAAGTACTTGTGGCCTGTGAAGCAGCAAAGATCCGGGGACTCCCCTCATTGGTGAGCCCAACCGGAAGTGGCAGAGACCTGGAAGAAGCTGGCCAGAAGCGATCGGCACCTACCGGGTGAGGCAGCGGTGACCCGACAGACGGCTCCAAACGTTGATCTGAATGGCCTGTAGACGCGGAATATACTGCGAGGGAGTAGCGTTGGTGTCGCCGTAGCAAAATGCAGCCGGACTGCGGGCTGAGGTGCACGGAAGGAGCGACTGCAGAAAGGCACGGTCCGCCATCTTGGTGCGACACGGCCGGCGCAGAGGGGGAACAGCGCTTAGTATCGTGGTGGTGAGCGGAGTACCGTGACCGGAGGATGGGCGATATGGCAGAAGGGCTGCCGGCAATCTGTGAAGTGCCCCAAGCGCCGGCCCCGGATACGCGACCGAGACCCGCAAGACCTCCGATACCGTGACCAGCAACATCGGAGAGGGGCGCCGCCGGGCTGCTGCCCGACCAGAGCCCACGAGTGAAGAACTTTTAGTGCACACTTAGGGCGAATAATTATATGGGAGCGCTAGTGTGAGAAAGAAGATTGAGCCGGCACGCGGGGGATGCGACCACGGCGATGCAGGAAATCAACTACCGCCGGGATCCGTTGGTGGTGTGGGGCGTCGGCCAGGCATAAAGCCCCAGAGACAGTGCAAGGGAGCGACGGCCGCATTGGTGGCACACGCGACCAAACCATGGAGAGCAAGTGATGATGACTCTGTGAGTAGCCCTTGCGACTGACAACAGATGACAGTCGGGCTGCATGCTTCACTCCACTCCACTCCACTCCACTCCACTGTGTAAATAGCCAAGATTTTGTCTGCCGCAGCCAGCGCGAATGTGTAAACACTGTCCGATGCTTCAGAAGGAACTAGGTGGCCGCTTGAGCAGTAGCGGATCCAGTAAACAGTAATGACCATCGATCTCACATGATTGGGTGCAGCAGAAGCGCAGGGCGCAAAGAGGGGCCTCCATTGACGGTGACGGAAGAGGGCACATCAGTATTTATGGTGGCACATCTACCGGATCTGGTTGAATAGCACGATGATAGCGGATTACCCACGTACCAGAGACCACAGCAGTGGAACTCCCCGCCGGACCCGAAATCAGGCACAGAAGTGTCACAGGACCTGGAGTGTGAAACTAGGACGCCTGCCTGAGGACAGCTGCGGGCGTACCATAAGCGCCTTGTTAACGAGTGGCATTAGGGAGTGGTGGGCGGTGTCCCGGTTGGCGCGTTAGGTTGGAGGTGGCCCTTCCCATACCCTTCCACTTTAACACGCCAGAAAGACGGGCGCGAAGACGGGAGGAATAAGACACTGTGGCAGCAAGAATGGCGGGCAAAGGCTCAAAAGGTGGCACCACGCAGACATGTATTGATAAATATGCGTGCGACAAAGGCACCCCCTCCCCAACGGACAGTAGACCACCCGCCGGTAAATCCACGGATGGAGCAGGTGGCAAGAAAGCGACACTAGACTACGTAATGCGGGCGTTGACGCAAGTACAAGCAACAGTGGGCTCAATTTCTACGGAGATCACTCTAATTAGGGCAGACTTCCACAAAATGTCGGAGAAGGTGCACTCCATGGAGGTGGTCATGAAGTCGCTGGTAGAAGACGTGTCGGAGCTGCAGATGGCAATGGAAAGGATGTCGGCTGAGAACAAGACGTTGTGTGAGAGACTGGATGATCAGGAAGGGCGCTCAAGAAGGAACAACATCAGTATCCTTGGGGTTCCAGAGTCTGAGGGTACCAGAGCAACGGACCTATATGTAGAAGAACTGATCAAAACGAAACTTCAGCCTAAGGGCCTGTCCACCTTCTTTTCAGTTGAGAGAGCACAACGAGTCCCGGGGGGTCGGCCTAAACCAGGGGCAGCCCCACGACCTATCCTGGCTCGGCTGTTCAATTTTTGGGACAGAGACGCTATTCTGCAGGCGGCGAGGGTGTCCCCTCCTGTAAAGATCCAAAACTCCACACTGGCCTTTTTTCCGGACTATACGGCGGAGATCGCTCGCCGCAGAAGGACGTTCCTCGATGTGAAGAAGGAACTTCGGGCGAGGGAGATTCCGTATTCAATGCTGTTCCTGGCTAGACTGAGAATAGTGGCAGATAACAGGACCTGGTTCTTTGACACTCCCGAGATAGCCCGGGACTGGCTGGATGGATGGAGGCCGGCCACTCAGCCTCGCCGTTCGAATAGGACACATGGGAATCAGGACACAGGCAATCATTCGGACTCTCAAGCATCAGCATGTAGGATGGAGGAACATTCGCCAGTGAGAGAAGGTGGAGACGATGATGCTGACAAGGAGTAATAGCCACCCGGCGACCACAAGACATTAAAACGGTTATGTTAACTGCCTAACGAACTGCCGCTGGACACTGGGCTGCGGGCATCCGAAGAGGGCAAGAGAGGCCGCCGACTCCGGAGAGTCCTACACCCCAACAAGCAAGTATTTTGTGTGGGGGATGGGTTAAGCACTCTGCTAAGTTGGGGGGGCAGGCGGTTTCATGTCCGTATAGCAGGGGGGCAGGGAGGGGGGCAGTTGGGGAAGAGTTTACTTTCTGTTATTTGTATCGTTTGACTCATAAAGATTGGGTAGTGCACAAAAGCAAGGACACATGGGTAGGCTCACGACAGGCGCGAAGGTGCCAGTCCGCACCGCACACAGGTTCTTCACTACAAGAAAGACATGGCACACGACATACAGGCTGAAGCCCTAGATGGGGGACCTCGCTCGGGACGTGTAGTACCACTGCAGTTAATGTCCTGGAATGTGCAGGGGTTGGGGGACAAGATAAAGCGGGGACTGGTTCTGCAGGGCGTTAGGAGGTTAAGTCCTACTTTAGTTCTTCTTCAAGAGACACACTTGGTGGGCACGGCTAGTAAGGCACTAGATAGACGGGGATACCACATGATAGTGCATTCAGACTTCACAACGGGATCTCACGGGACGGGGATACTGATGCGGAAAGCATGTTATGTTATGTTATGTTATACTGGGATTTTATATAGCGCACGGCTACTCAAAGAGTGTCCCGGCGCTTTGTTTTGCAAGCTAACTACAACACAACAAATAAAAACAGAAAGAAAACCGTCAGAGCTCAGAGAGAAAAACTAAGAGGTGAAAAGCCACGTTTTGAGCCCCTTCCTAAAAGCCAACAAGTTTGGAATACTGCGCAGGGCCATTGGCAGCTTATTCCACAATTGGGGCGCCAGTAGTCTAAAAGAACGACCACCAATGCGTGCCCTCTTCACACGAGGCACTGCCACAAGGAACAAAGATTCAGACCTCAGTGACCTGACTGGATGGTAAAAGGTCAATCTTTTTTGAAGATATTTCGCACCGGAGGTGTGCAAGGCTTTGTGTGCCAGAGTCAGAATCTTAAAAATTATCCGTTTCCGGACAGGCAGCCAGTGCAGTGCCTCCAGGAGACCCGAGGCTCTAGCACGGCGAGATAGTCCAAAGATGGCCCGGGCTGCAGAATTCTGGACCACCTGTAACCGTTGAAGCAGATATTCCGGCAGGCCGAGATAGAGAGCGTTGGCATAATCAATTCTCGAGCCAACTATTGCCTGCACGGTGATCTTCCTGTGTTCCTGAGATAACAGAGGGAGGAACTTACGCAGCATCCGGAGCAAGCCGAAACAGGTGCCCGTGAGACCAATTACCTGTGAGCGCAGAGTGAGGCCGTTGTCGATCTTGATCCCAAGGTTTTTCGCCACCTGGGAAGAACTTGCTGGTGGAAACATGTTCTCAGGCCACCACACTTTCCAGTCCGGATCCGAACTGCACCCGAAAAAAAGGACCTCAGATTTATCCGAGTTGCACTTGAGGCTATGATGTTGAAACCACTGAAATACAGCCTCAAGGCAACCCTGGATCCTACCTCCATCGAAATCCGCACCCCTCTCACAGGTGAAGAGGAGCTGGGTGTCATCAGCGTAGGAAACGATCTGAGCCCCGAAAGACTCCGCCAGAGCCGCCAGAGGGGTCATAAAGATGTTGAATAGAGTAGGGCTCAGTACTGAGCCCTGGGGAACCCCGACACCCAATGGCGACATCTCGGCGGAGCAGGCGGAGGCCCAGACCGTTTGCCGACGGCCTGCCAGGAATGATCGAAACCACTGGAGCACCGTCCCCCCGAGACCAATCTCAGAGAGTCTTGCAAGGAGGCCCTCATGGGGGACGGTGTCAAAGGCCGCCGACAGATCTAACAACACCAGCATCGCCCTGCCACCCGAGTCCAGCACCTCCTTGATTGCCTCCGAAACTTCCAGGAGGGCAGTCTCGGTGCTAAGATTGGCGCGGAAACCCGATTGAGTGGGGTGCAGTAGACCATGGGACTCCAGATAGTCGGCCAGCACCTTGTGCACATGCTTTTCAGTGATCTTCGCGAAAGCAGGCAAGAGCGAAATAGGCCTGTAGTTTGCCAACACCTCCCCATCCAGACCGGGTTTTTTGAGCAGGGGGATGATCATTGCCTGCTTCCAGGACTGAGGAACCACACCCTGTGCATGAGAACAATTCAACAGAGGGTTCACATATGGATTAATAATAGCTGCCATTTTTGCCAAAAACTTGGCAGGGCAAGCGTCCCGGGGAGAACCTGATTTGAGACAAGCCATCAGATCAAGTGAAGCGGTCATAGAGAGAGGGGGAAAAGTTGACAGGGCCACACCTGCACTAGGCAGGGTGGCAGCAGCATTCTCCACCCAACAGGCCGCCTCAGGTCCCTGCACAGGGAAAGAGTCTTGGATCGATTGGATCTTAGAAGTGAAAAAATCAGCGATCGCTCTGACCCAAGGGGCAGGAGGGGGGGTCTGCGTCGAAGCACTGCGTGAGGTCGTAAACTCTCGCACAATAGCAAAAAGCTCCTTACAAGAATTGGAGGCAGCTTCGATTATCTCCGTTCATACTGCAGACCACGAAAACAGATGACCAAGGCCGCTTCGCGGCGGCGCATGGACAATGGGAGGGCAAACCGTTAACAATAGTGTCTGTCTACATTCCACCAGCACTTCACGCAATCGCCCTCCCTGATCTGGGGAAATTCCTTCTGGAACTCCCGGAGGGCGACCTTATTGTAGGAGGGGACTTCAATGCAGTAGCACATAACACGCAGGATAGATTTCCGGTCCGGACACAGACACAACGGGCCCCTCCCGATTCAGTGAATTCCTTGAGGCACAAGGGCTGGTGGACATCTGGCGGCATTTACACCCCGAGGACCAACAATACACCTATTACTCTACTGCTCATAATAGTCTGTCTCGTATCGACTATTTTCTTGCCTTGGGCGACGGCCACCTCACCATCAGTGACGTACAGATTAGACCCAGGGGCATATCTGACCACTCTCCATTACCGCTGACCTTGTCGTTTTTGGAGAGAGCCCGTAAACGAATATATCCAATTTTCCCAGGTTATCTTACCGACTGTCCGTAAGGAACTGAAAAAAGCGTCCCAATATTACTTCACAGAAAACGCAGCCTCGGTGACGTCCTCCTCAACCTTATGGGAGGCCTATAAGACGGTTCTGAGAGGACAGGCCACTACTACCATAGCGGGGCATAAACGCGCACAGAAAAGGGAACTCCTAGAACTGGAATCAGAACTTAACGCGGCGAACGTGGCCCATATGGCACACCCGATGGAAGAAACACTGCACGCACTTCAAATCTGCCAACAACTCCATGACGACAACCTTAGACGGCGCACAGTTGAGAACATTGAGGCGACAGCACTTAGAGTGTATGATATTGGGGATAAGGCGAGTAAACTCCTGGTCTGGCTCGACAAAAGGAAGGGAGGTAATAGAAATATATTGCAGCTGAGGGATTCTGAAGGAATGCTGCACACGTGCCCTTCGACAAGCGTAGAAGTCTTGGCCGACCACTTCCAAAAGGTGTACACCCCAGACATCGAAGTAACAGCGGGGGCGGCGATAGTAGCTCTCCAAAATGTGCCGACTCAGACTCTATCACAAGAAGCAGTAGATGAGCTAGAAGCTGACCTATCACCAGAGGAGATACAGTTGGCCATTAACGCACTTAACTCCGGCAAAGCGATGGGCCCCAACGGGATCCCTATTGAGTGGTATAAGGTAATGTCAGAAACACTGAGTACACCACTAATGGCATGTACGAGGAAAGCCTTGAGAGGACGGTCCTACCTATCGATCAGCGCATGGCGACCATTGTGGCGATCCAGAAACCGGGTAAACCGCCCGCTGAATGTGCGTCATATCGCCCGATATCTCTTCTCAGTGCTGAGGCCAAAATTCTAGCGAAGTTACTGGCTACCAGATTGATGCCTCACCTCACGCAGTTGATCCACCCGCATAGGAGTACGGCGTTGAATCTCCGAAGAGTGTACGGAGCGGTGGCACGGGCCCCATTGTTGACGGAACCGGCGGCCATTCTGTCGTTGGATGCCAGGATGGCGTTCGACATGGTGGAATGGCAGCAGCTCTTCGCGGTATTGCCCCACATGGGCTTCGGCCCTAAGTTTGTTTCATGGATATGGCTTTTATACGCTAGTCAGGTGGCACACGTGGTGGCGAACGGCCACATCTCCCGCGAGATACCTTTGAATAGGGGGACGAGGCAGGGATGCCCGCTCTCACCTCTATTATTTGCCTTAGTTATAGAGCCACTGGCCACTGTCATTAGAACTACCCCGTTGTTGAGGGGAATACGCGGGGGTGTCAACTGGGAGGACAGAGTCTCCCTTTATGCTGATGACATGCTAATTTATTTAACGGACCCAGAAAGAGGTGTGCCGGTGCTCTTGGCACTGTGTGATGCGCACGGGCAGAACTCCGGATATAAGATTCATTGGACGAAGTCGGTCATCTACGAACTGAATGGTCCTCCTCCAACTCTTCCCAGCGACTGCCCGTTGACAGTGGCAGACACCTCATTCAAATATCTGGGAATTTATGTTACCCGCGACACCGCGGTCTTTACTGAGCAGAACTTGCTGCCGCCACTCACTCGACTGAGAGCTGACATGCGACACTGGAAGGCACTACCTCTGACGCTATTGGGGCGGGCAGCGCTGTTTAAGATGTTGGCGCTGCCACGTCTTCTTTATGTATTGGAAAATACACCAACACAGGTGCCACCCTCCTATTTCCAAAAAGTAACGCTGTAGTAACGGGCTTGTTATGGGGCGATCGCCCGGCTCGTGTGGCACATCTAAAGCTCAACCGAGGCTGGTATGACGGTGGGATTGCCCTGCCTAATATACAATTATACTACTGGGCGGCGCACCTTAAAGTTATCAACCAATGGCTGCACGCCCCGCAGGACGACCCGGCTTATCTTGCGGACAGAGCACAACTGGGTATGCACAGTTTGCTGGCCCCGTTATACCACAAGGGACTTGCAGCAAAACTGATGGGCCCGACCAAACACACAGTGGCATTATGGCACAAACCACAGGCAAGGCTCAAGTGGGGGGGTGTCATAACAAAACTTACACCTTTGTGGGACACTAAAGCATTGGGTCGTTTGAGACGTAGTAAGGGCTTCACCCAATGGGACAACATAGGAATCTCCACGGTAGGGGACATGTGGAGTAAAGACGGGGTGGTCCCTTTCTCACACCTACAGCAACAGTACAACCTAGGTACTAACGAAACTTACCGTTACATACAAATACGACATGCGGTGATGACGGCTATTGAGGCGGATACAGTGGTCCCGGAGTCCTCTCCGTTGGAGGACCGCCTGCTCACTGACTACATGCAGACCAGCGCCACGTCCCTCACATATCAAAAACTTCTGAATAATTTGCCAGACCCCTTACTTAAGTTGAGGGAGAAATGGGAGGGTGAGTTAGGTGAATTGGATGAGGCGGACTGGAATGCTGCGATGGCATCCCCGAAGGAAGCGGGTATATCGGCTCGATTCCGACTGGTGCAGTTTAAGATACTGCACCGGGTTTACTTCACGAGGACCACCTTGCATAAGCTACACAGGGCTGACCACCCGTATTGTCTCAGGGGCTGTGGGGAAGATGGAATATTGCTGCATACAGTCTGGGAGTGTCCGATTGTTGCTGAATACTGGAGGCAGGTAATGCGTACCATTTCCCAGGCTCTAGAGGTATCCCTTACGCCCGACCCGCGTGTATGCCTGCTGAATGTATGGGGACCGAATGACCTGACGCGCCAGGGACAGCAGTGGGCCATAGTGGGTATCATGGTTGCCAAACGAGATATAGCGCAGAAGTGGGGGGCGTCAGATACACCGACGTTGGCGCAGTGGTGCAGGAACATGGATATGCTTATGGTAGTGGAGCGAGCAGTATATAAAATGAGAGTGAATCCTCGCAAGTGGAATAAGATCTGTCTGCCTTGGAACAGCTACCGGGGGGACCTGTGTGAGCCTCTATCTGAGGAAGACATTGGCGGTTCAGAGGATGAGGAGGACGTAGAATGAATAATCCAGTCAATGATTAACAATACTGGAAGCGGGGTGGATCGGGGATAGACGGATTGTTAAACCAGTTGATTAATGGGGCCTAGGGGATTAGGGGGGGACACCGGGAGCGCTTGGACCAATCTGCCGGTGTAGAAGACTCGATAAATGTCGATTGACCTATATGTTGCCTACCAATCTACAAAGTCACAAGTTGAGTTTTGGTTGTACAATAATAAAAAAAAAGTAAGACGAATTCGGATTCTTCAGGTATTGCTATCACACTAACTGTTATAATGTCAATAAAGTGCTGCCGGACCGGAGGTTGTCGACTGAATAGCTGTGTAACTGTTTTTTTGCATTATCGCTATGTATAGCAGCCGGCCTCAGGGTTGTAGGCGAAATGCTGTGTATATTTGACAAATGTCAATAAAAGTCTTACAAAAAAAAAAGAAAAAAAAATCTATAAATTATATTTTTCTATTACTAAACAAACACATTGTATATAAAACATTTAAGCACTTTCTTTTATAATCACTAATTCAAATTGTATTTGAAGGTTTGAAAGATAAATGTGTAGGTGGTTGGAGAACTCCATGTGTAATGGACAAGGGTTTGTACCAGTGTAAGGCCTGGAACATTATATTAGTACTTATGTACTGACTGAATGATTAGAGTACTGCAAGGAGAGTGCCTGGGTGAATGTATAAGTGTTTGGGTTATGGCGTGGTGTTTGGATTAGTACATGGTGCTGGATGGCTGAATGGAGGAGTGCATAGGGAGTGACAGGGTGTTTGCTGGAGTGTATGGATACTGACCGGGGAATTGAAGATGTGAAAGATAAGTGTGTAGATGGTTAGAGGACTGCATGCATAGTGGATATGGGTTTATAGCAGTCCATGTGCTGAGGCCTGGCTCACTGCATAAGTACCTGGGTACTGATTCAATGATTAGAGTACTGCAAAGAGTATCCCTGGGTGAATTTATAAGTGATTGGGTTTTGGCGCAGTGAATGGAATAATACATGGTGCTGAATGGGTCACTGGAGCAGTGCAAGGGCAGTAGATTTTTAATCATTTATGTGTCAGGAAAGAGATGAAATAACCACATGCTTTTGTCACAATGGTTGCACAAGTGGACACAGACTCACAGTGTGATTTTAGACAAGCAAGACTATTGCCTGGACTTAAGCAGGAGAAACACAGTAGTCTGAAAGATGTAAGGTGACTGCATACATTCTACACATTTCATTACTGCACTCTAGTGTGAATGCATGACTCATTGTCGTGTATTTCTATAGGTTCTGAATCAGTCCCCCTATTCCTGACCCTATTCTGGTTAAACTAACTATCAAGTTAACTAACAGTCAGCCCATGAGGCAAGAAAACCCCCATGATGCAGATACCGTTATCTGACGCAGTCACACTACGGCACAGGAACGTGTTATCTGATTAGGTCATAACGCTTGAGATCTAATTAGACAAGCGACATTCCTCCAGCCCCTGATAAGGCATACGACGTTCTCATAACAAATCAAACCTATGACAACCTGGATAATCCGTGCGGCCATTGTTTTGATTTCACAGAGAACTTTAGTAAAGAATGTGCTAACGAGCAAGTCGTATGACATCTTTATTGACGTACCTATGTCCATCCTTACGTCAATCTCGGCACCTTTAAGGTATAAATATTGCCGACCTTGCCCTATGCAAACACACGCGTGGTGACAAGACGGAGCAGCCATACTTGCCGAAGCCGAGAGCAGAAGCAGACCCCGCTGGCAGCAGCCCCGCCTTCCTGACGCGCTGCTATCTCAAGCCGAGAGACCCAGCACCGGCGTTTCTGGGCAGCCCTCGCAGGCAGCCTGGAATATCGAGAGCAGAGAAAGAGATACTATTCCTCATCCATCCTAAATTCCAGGTACAGAACTGAATAACCCCTCACAGAGAATTCTTTAGTTATTCACTTGGCAAAAACCAACTTAACTTAAACTGTAACTTTCTATTCCCGCCCACGCATTAGACTTAGGTCAGGTACACGGGGTAGGCGTATTTAGAAACACCAGTTGAGTACGTTTAGTCAAATGTATATGTGTATGTAAATATATTTTAATCATTTTAAACATCATACGGCTCAGAAACCATATCAATGTTTTTACAGTATTATTTTATACTATTGCTTTTAATGTATGCACTTTACTTAACTATAAGTATTGCAATAATATCGATCCATTTCTCTTGTACGAGAAAAGAGACTGATCAATAAATAACATCTTTTATTGAACACGCCCGTCTCTTCCTTTTCTCTACATTCTGATGAGACTAAGAATGCACGTACTGACTGAGTAAAATAATTGCCTTGTGCTCACACGACTCTCGAGATTGACTCTTGATTAGGGGAGAGCAAAGTTGTCATGTTCTATGGTTGTCAGAAACTAAATCCCTTCTTGTCTAATCAGGGAAGTTAATCCTTCCTTGAACATTCGAGAAAGTTTCTAGCGAACTCTGAGCTTAGCTGGCAAACCCAAAAATTAAGTCTAGTATCGACAGTAGTAGACCTAGTTAACGTCTGGCCTAGGCCTTTACTGCTGTAGGTACTATTCCAATGCGCAGAGCCTATTGGGAAAATAGGAGCTACACTACATGGCGCCCAACGCGTTTGGAAAGGGCAATAAAACTAACGTAAGACATTTAGAGTAACTCAGTCGTGCTTTCTCACTCAGACCCCTTTTCCCAAATACTCCAAAGACGTCTGGAGTGGGTGAAAGGTAATATCCTCCAAAACCTCGCAGGAGGGAACTCCTATGTATGGTTCTTGGTCAAGTCAACGTTGAAGGATAAAAACAGTTCCAAAATATTGTGCACCTAATCTCTGTTTCCATAAAGAAACCTGATCTGCAAATAAACATAATATCATCCTGTCTGTAAAATGGGAGACAGTGATGAAGAAAGAGAGGCAGTTAGATTAGCAGCTGAAATAGCAGCAGCAGATACTGCACTAAAGGATGCAGACGCGGATATAATACTCATTCCGGTCAGCAAAAGAAGATCTATAACCTTAAAACTTATAGAAAATGGACTGACACCTAGAGGTGGCACAGTTATATTCGTAATTGAGGCACACGAATATCGGCAGACAGAGGTATACTATACATGGATACATTTTCCAGCAGCAAATGCTGTAACAAAGTACTTCCACTATTACAAAATAGAGGTACCACCTGACATTTACACTCCTTTCGAGGAGGTGGAAGTACCACTCAAATTCCAAGAGCATTTGCTCTTATTTGATGGCGCCCTAATACATAACAATCACATTACAAGGCTCGGTCCTTTAGGAAGACCAGGAGCAACGTGGCCGGTCTTAGCCGGATACACACCACATCCAGACATCGAAAGAATGCCTGCAGCAGAGCTGTTAATACAGCTAAAACAACTACTAAAAATTCATAGACAATTAGTTCAGTATGTAATGCGGACTTCAACAATTCAGCCAGCGATTAAACTTCCACAGCTGACCCCTCACCAGGGGAACACAAATAAAATTACACCACAGAACATCCAATCCTGCCTAGGTAAAGTTCCAGCTAAACGGGAACAGATACCATTCTGGTTGGCACAGAAAATCACCCAAATAGAGGCGGTGTTTCCTGACACCACCCCATTAGAAAAACACAGGATTCTGACTATATGTCTCCCAATGGGAATCGCACCACATATTGAGGACTGTGACACTTGGGGTACAGTCTTTGCTTCCATCTACACAAAAACGCACGGTGTCCGATCCATTTCGGTGATACCAGATGTGCTAAAACAAATTCAAGATGAATACGGTCCAGAACCTGCTTTAACTCTTGGTATGAAATTACTAAAAGACTTCAAGCAGGTCTCGGCTATATTACTAGCCAACATAAAAGGTGAAGCAGCAAACGTGGCGATCCGCCAGAGGTTAAAAGAGACAGATATAGCAGACCAACCAGCTGAAATTGCCAGAATCATAGAAAAATCCTATGAAGAACTAGGCAGAGATAGTCTAGGTGGAATACCAGTAAAACCGCAACTGACTACAAGTCCAGAAAAAATATTTTTTAATAATAATAATTCACCAAAAAAGAACTGGGATGGAAACAAACAATCCAATCCTAAAGAAAAGAAATTCCAGTCCCGAGGAAGGTCTCCTAGGCGAAGAGAGAAATCTCCAAACCAAAGACAGAGGTCACCGCAGAGTGACCCCTCTGGGAATAGATATAACCTTAGAAATAGGGATAATATTAAAAAACCTGATAGATATCAAGACATTGATACACGTCCCTCTCAATCTTTTCAGAATTCCTCGCAGAAATCGGAAAGAAGAGGACGATCAGAAGAGCACGCCAAGTCCAAAGACAAGGAACCTGCTCAACTAAAAAAGAAATTACAATTTCCAAAAAAGAAGGTAGCCAGTATCAAGGTAGTTAACAATGCCGAGAATACTGAGGACACAACTGAAAAACGGAGAGTGGGCTCAGACAATGCTAGACAGCGCAGCAGAGGTGAGCATAGCTCGCAAAGTCCTTATGAATCATCTGGAGACAGTGGACACGAATGAATACCTTCAAGTGGAAACTGCAGACACCAGAGTTAGCAAGCCCCACAAGATATACGAGATAACATTACGTATAGAGGGAGATAAGACTAGGAAAATTAGGGGACTATTTTGGGATAACCTCTCCAAAGGCTATGACATCCTTCTAGCTGAAAAAGACTGGCCACCAGAGTTTGTCAGGGAGTGCCCTCATGGCGAAGAAGTAATTATGCCTGCCTTCTCGAATCAAATACCGATTCATAAAATATACACACTTGCTAGAAAGTGGGCAGTGGCCTTAGCACCTGCTTTATATAAAAATCATGTAGGATGGGATGAGGATTCTCCTCCTCACAAAATCCAGTTAAAATCACAACCAACTGCACAAAGGCAGTACCCAATTAAGCAAGAAGCTAAAAAACAAGTAAATGAAATACTAGATCAGCTAGAATACCAGGGGGTGATTGAAACTTGCACCTCACAAATGAACAATCCTTTGTTTCCGGTCTCCAAACCAGACAATTCGTACCGTCTAGTTTTGGATTACCGACACCTTAACACATGTTGCAAAACTTTTGCAGTGCAAAACTCACACAGTGCTGCACTAATGAATAACATAGTGCGCAAAAAATACAAAACAACCTTGGACATCTCCAATGGATTCTTTTGTCAAAACATAGCACCAGAGAGCAGATATTTAACTGCATTCTCAGTAAATGGCACTCAAAAACAATTCTGTCGGTTAGCCCAGGGGTACAAGAACAGCCCGGGGGTATTCTCAGCGAGAGTAACAGAATTACTACAACTATATGATGATGAAGCATTATCTTATGTCGATGACATTTACTTAACAGATGATGACTTGGAGACTCACTTGAAAAGAGTGAACACCATAATACTTGGTTTCGCTGCAGAGGGTTACAAATTCAACTTCAAAAAATCCAGAATTGCCCATCTGACGGTCCTATTCTTAGGATATGAGTTATCAAGTGAAGGTAAAAGCCTGGCAGACAATTTCCTAGAGAAATGTGCCGTAATCTAAGCTCCTAAAACACTAAAAAACCTACAGTCAATTCTAGGCTTCCTAAATTTCGGAAGAACTTACATTGCAAATTACGCAGAAAGGGTCAAACCCCTTCACGATCTAATTAAACCAGACTTTAAAAGATCCAGTTGGACTCAAACACACACAGAAATTTTGAGATCCTTACAAACAGACATGCTAATTAAAACAAAATTAGAAACCCGTGATAATACACGCAACCTTGTGATCCGAGTCATCCCAGGGAGATGCGGATTCACATACCTAACCTCTAATGAGGGAGATAAGGTACCAATTGCATTCAAATCACACATGTACACAGAAGCTGAACATAAATTCAGTAATACAGAAAAAATCATTCGTGCAGTTCAAACCGCAATAGCTAGAGAAAAAGACATAGCTGACGGTAGACATATCACAGTCAGAACAGCAGAATCAGCCTTTGAGGCACTAACAACACCGTGTAATTTACCAACAACAACATTGAATCCGGAATGGATACAATGGGTGAATTCAATCACAACGGACAAAGTATACTACTACTTTGATCCAGAACTAGAAGAATTGAAAAATCTAAAATATGAAAAGACGTATCCTCTGCCAATCGACATTCTGCCTCTACGACATTACGCCTGTGTAATCTATACAGACGGACATGCTCAACCCTCCGTTTGGGGAGAACATGCATACAATCCCACATGTGAGATTACAAAAGAAGTGTGGCGCGGAGGTAAACTAAAACCTCTATTAACAAAATCACACTCAGTAGAAACTAATTCAGAACTACAAACTGAAATAATAGCTTTGAAAATGGCGCTAGATAATGCGGATCGCGAATTCCCGACACTTATAGTGTCAGATTCATATTACTGCGTCAAAGCATATAACAAGGATTTGCAGACATGGATTCAGAACTGTTACAAAGATGACACAGATGCACCAATAAAGCAGAAACTGCTCTGGGAACAAGTAGCTCTTTTGAAAAAAGAACTACCAAAGACTCACGTGACACACTCACTGAGTCATCAGCGTGATGGCGTTCACGTTGTAGGGAATTCATTGGCTGAAACAGCCGCAGCGGCAGCCACTAAATCGGCTCCCGTAGATCGAAAAAAGCGTACATTAAAATACATTGACGGTGAAACAATGCTGGCGGTGAAAACGTCATCAAAAGGCGACTGCTCAGCGTTACCGATCAACTATCCACTCAATTATACATACATAATCGATGCAAACTCCGTCCCTTTTGCTCGAATCCCTGGAGTGGGGGATAGAGTGATTCCAAACATGGACAGGAGAAACTTGTTAATCGCAGACGCACACATGGGCGAGGGTCACAGACACCTTAAATTAAAAGATTCTCTGGAAGAATTACAATCACGGTACTGGTGGCCAGGCATGAGCCTGCACTACACCATGTTTGTAAAAAACTGCCCAAACTGCAACAGAGATCGCAGAGGGGAGAGAAGCAGTTTAATACCTCGTCGAATCAAGGCAGATAATATTTCAAGCAAAAAGAATGGCTTGCGATTAACATATACAGGCTAGTTTCCACTTATAATGTAGATCACCAGCACTCGGCTGACGTCCGGACTATTATACAAGATTTATGAGTCTAAATGGCATATACGCTAAGAGCATGCTACGTTCGACCATTTCTTTCACTCAGGCAAACCAGCCTGGGGGGGAAACATGGCCAAATGAGCACAGCCCAGCGGGAATCTTCTCACTTCCTTCCTGAGGGTATGGGATGGTGTAAAGAAAAAACCAAGGCAGAAAGCATTCTATAATAGAAAGGATATTAGGTTCGGGAGCTGGGTGGGTCAAACATCTAATAAGTGTCCAACGTAGTCTAAATAACTTGCCAAGAAATTCTCTGAAGGGATTCAGTCCGTACGAATTATTATTCGGAACTAGGATGTTGATCTCTGACCTTGATAGTCAGACTTCAGTGGTAATAGAAAAAACCTTTGATGTCAAAGACCGTTTGGCTATTTTGCAGGACTTAAACAAAACAAGAAAAGACCTGAGCAACATACAGTTGAAACAACAGCCAACAACCACTGAAGAATCACCACCTGTCCCAGCAAGACCTGTCTGGATTCCAAAAGTCGGGGATCTAGTCAGGGAGAAGATCGCGGTAAAGAAGGAATTTGGGCCTTCTTACAGAAAAGCAGTTCCTGTCTTGTCTGTCAACGGGACAAGATCAGTTGTACTACCGCCACTTGCTGGAAAAAAGGAGAACCGAGTTGTATCCATCGACCTGGTAAAACCACAACATGTGGCCGATAACAAACAGTAGGCCAAGTGGACTCCCAATAAGTAGCAGAACACCAAGGTTTGCTACCAGTACAGAGGTCCTATCAAAGAGGCTCATCACATTCGAAACGCCTACAGAAGAACAACAAGGACTATGCAACAATGCAATAGAACTAAGACCTCTGAAAACCCAAATAAAAACATTTAGCAGAGACACACCAATCTATACTGAAGTACCAAGTGACAATGCAAAAAACAAAAATCCTGAACCAATTGGAACAATTGACAGAACTGCATCTGGTTACTTCATCAACTTCGATGATTCCTCTGAAGGCTTCAGTGAACCAAAGACACATCCATCATCAAAATCCTTTAAAGACAAAGCTAAGGAACTTTTGAAACAACTGAAAGAAACATATCTGGTTTCTCCATGGATTGAATTTTGGGTGGGTTTTGGTGCATTTATCCTCATACTTTGGCTCATCATGGTATTTACTTTGGGACGCTTCATTGAGGGAAAATATGCTAAAATGGACACAGCAAGTCAGAACATCAACTTGGTCCTCAAACCACACACATCTTCGCACGTCGAGAAAAGAGAACTTTCTTCAGAACTTTCTTCAGCCAACTTCACAGCAATTCCAATACCTGGTGGGGTAGCCTGGGACAACACTGACTATGAAGTTTATGGTCCGGTCGAGATCCTGAAATATCCACACCAAATCAAGATCTCCTTGAGTGACTTTGCAAAACCAAACTCATTTGCTGATGATTGGGACTTTGAAAGTATTAACAATATGATGTCTGACTTAGTAATGTCTGCTAAATTTACAAAACATGATTATTTGCAAGGTTCTACAAATTATGATAGTATGTATTGCTATAACCATTATGGTAACCATTTCTTGCATAAATCTGCACAACCTAGAAATGTTTTAAATTATAATCAATGGGAACATTGTGCTACACCTCCAAAAGGGAGCTCTAGAACCGTTTATGACAAATATTCATATTTTTCAGGTTTTAACATAACTAATGCTGAAACATTTTATTACAAATTGTCAAACAAGACAGGGATGAAAACCATGATAACCAACACAAAATTGATATATTCAGATTCATTCTTTGAAAAAATGAATACATTTGGATTTGATTATTGGGACAAAAATGTTGATTTAAAAAGTGTTTGGGGTACAAAAGAATGGCAAGTACAGGGTTTAGAAGCTTTGTTTAGAGCCTGCATGATCCCAGAACAAATGATATTTTTAAATGACACTGTTCAACAAACCACCTGTCTTGGCTTAGCCAAAATCAAAGATTTAAATAACCCGTCTATTCCAAAGCCAACAATGTTTAGCAATACCTCTGATACAGATGAAGGAATAGACATAAACCATATACTTAACCAAAACAGAACACATCCTGATTGGAAACAATGGTTGATCTGGCCCACAGATACAAATAACTGTCAAGATAGATTCCTGAATAAAACACAGGGTTTCAAAATGACCAGGCCAGACCCTAGATATCCCCAAAGACATCACCCAGGGATAATAACAACCTACAGTGTGGGCAAATTATGCCTTCAATGGCTACAGTCTTCCACACTGCCTGAAATTAAGCAACACCTAACTTTACTTACTGATGGTGCTGACTTGCGTGATTTCATACTGGGACCACGCAAACAGCGTCAAAAGCGTTTCATAGCAGCCTCTGTATATGCAGCATACAATGAGGCCTGGAAGGTTACTCAAATTGAGACAGCAGAAAGAATACGGGAAATTGACCGTATCAATTTGGAAAAATCACTATCTGTAGTGGACAATGGGTTAATGACTCTGTCCTCCAGAATTTTTTCATTGGACAGCATTGTGTCTTCAGCAATCGATATATTATCGCAAGACTTACTGTTATTACAACATGGTCAGTCACAATTGCGTTCCATTGTACAGCTTGGCTGGACGTTACAAAATCTGCGTTCAGGCTATGTGCCTTGGCGTTTAATCAACACAACGTCACTATTCCAAATCTTTAACCTTACTGATAGACAAATCGGTATGGCGCAAAAGGGTGCTGATTATACAATCTTGAGCATTGAAAAACTAGAAAGATTACCAATGACAATGTCAGAACGACCTGTCAGTGAATGGATAATCCACGGAATCATAAATATTCCAATCTCAACCTTCAGGTTCCAATACTGCCAAAAATATATACAGGCTGGCATGTACGAGAAATTGGGAAAGGGGTACCTTAAAACAACTTGGAACCTGCCCTATTCACATGCATGTGTCAGTAATAAAGGACAGAAAGTGTTTCTTAGTGGCAACAATTGTGCTATGTCACTAAGCGGCACGCTTCTGTGTAACGGAATTAGTTTGCACGGAGCCTGTGAAGGGAATTCATACAACCTTTCATGTCACCAGCAAGGCGCACCTGCAACAGAAATAGAACCATTCTTTCAAAGACTCTATAATGGGAGTTACATTCTTATTGTAGACCGCAGATGTTGCAGTCTTATGCCCGGGACTCCTTATCTAGTAACTACAACGGCGAAGGTCAAGTGCTGTGGACGTTCTTTATTCCCCAGCTCCTTTCCAGACAGGGAGGCGAGGGCATGGCCCAGTTTGAAAATTACTTCTATTCGAATAGATACTTTAAGCAGAATGAAAACAGTGCTTCTTCAGACGCCTACAAGGCTCACGTCATCAAAAGAAACGTATGATCTACAAGTCGCAAGGACGACTGCAGAGATACATACATTATTATCAACCAATTCCCCCGTACATTTTGCGGAAATCCTGAGCGAAATCTTAAATATTTCTGATACCACTGGGGTCTCAAAGGTATTTAAGACAGTATTTTCGATGGCATTAACACCATTCAAAGCCATACTGGGTATTTTTCCAGATTTCGTCCATTCGATTTTTGGCGGACTTCCCCTGATCCTGGGACTAATTGCAGGAATCCTATTCCTAGTCCTTATTTTTCGTTATGGCAACCCATGTCACAGATCAAACTCTCGCGACAATGGAAGATACGATCCTAGCCATTGGATACCGGGACCGGATATCAAAAATCCTGGGACTCTCCCGGCTTAGAGACCTGAACATGACTTGGTTTCTATCATTTCGACCAATGTGGCAAAGGTGTGTTTTACCTGTACTAAGGTGTCTGCTATGCGGAGAAGAATGCGTGTTAGACACCTGTCTGACGCTACAATCGGATGCGCCAGTGGATGCAGATACACTGTTGGTTCCTACCAAGGTTCACGCTTTGTGCTGCCCTCAAAGGCTGCCAATCCTGATGACGGCATTCCTGGAATCTTCATCACTACGATTGAAGAGTAGTGAAGTTCAAGATGAAAGCAACATCGAACAGGTACGACCTTCTGTCAGCAATGCGAATCAGAATGTCAATGCAGACAATCATGCGCACGAATGCATGGTTACCCCTGTTTCCGACTTAGTGGAACTTTCCCATGAAGCTGTTGACAGTTTTTTCGAAAGCCTGAATGATATGATGTTCTCTCCGGAACAGAAATAGAGACTTTTGAGTAAACTCGCACACGGCGTTCCCTGAATTCGGCCTTCAACTTTAAAAATAAAGTCACATGAACAATTACAATCCAGTTCACGGACAGCGATTTTTTCAGCAAGCCCCTAAAATATTTTTCTACATATTTTTTCCCGGGACACTGATCTTCTGCTTAAAGTAAGAAACTATTCCTAGAGAAATAAGATTTCTATTTTTAGATACTTTATATAGACTTTAGCTGCCCGCTGGTAGGTTCACAAATATTTTATTATGTGATGAAATGGTCTCGGACTTCCTTTCTGTATAGCCATATTAAGAGCCATTTCATGTGTATTTCTCATATACCAAAAAGCAATAATGCATAACAATGCGTGTTTACTTTTGCATTTAATTCATAGCTTAAGTGCATACAATATATATGACTGCAATTTTTCAGTATATTTGAAAATTTCGAAATGCATTTATGTATTTTGGGGTGGTAAGGTATACACTATACTCTATAGTATGTTGTACTATGTTATACTATGCATAGATTAGTAGATATGACCATAGTTAGCGTGGAGTGGGTGTCGTGTATTTCTATAGGTTCTGAATCAGTCCCCCTATTCCTGACCCTATTCTGGTTAAACTAACTATCAAGTTAACTAACAGTCAGCCCATGAGGCAAGAAAACCCCCATGATGCAGATACCGTTATCTGACGCAGTCACACTACGGCACAGGAACGTGTTATCTGATTAGGTCATAACGCTTGAGATCTAATTAGACAAGCGACATTCCTCCAGCCCCTGATAAGGCATACGACGTTCTCATAACAAATCAAACCTATGACAACCTGGATAATCCGTGCGGCCATTGTTTTGATTTCACAGAGAACTTTAGTAAAGAATGTGCTAACGAGCAAGTCGTATGACATCTTTATTGACGTACCTATGTCCATCCTTACGTCAATCTCGGCACCTTTAAGGTATAAATATTGCCGACCTTGCCCTATGCAAACACACGCGTGGTGACAAGACGGAGCAGCCATACTTGCCGAAGCCGAGAGCAGAAGCAGACCCCGCTGGCAGCAGCCCCGCCTTCCTGACGCGCTGAGAGACGCGCTGCTATCTCAAGCCGAGAGACCCAGCACCGGCGTTTCTGGGCAGCCCTCGCAGGCAGCCTGGAATATCGAGAGCAGAGAAAGAGATACTATTCCTCATCCATCCTAAATTCCAGGTACAGAACTGAATAACCCCTCACAGAGAATTCTTTAGTTATTCACTTGGCAAAAACAAACTTAACTTAAACTGTAACTTTCTATTCCCGCCCACGCATTAGACTTAGGTCAGGTACACGGGGTAGGCGTATTTAGAAACACCAGTTGAGTACGTTTAGTCAAATGTATATGTGTATGTAAATATATTTTAATCATTTTAAACATCATATGGCTCAGAAACCATATCAATGTTTTTACAGTATTATTTTATACTATTGCTTTTAATGTATGCACTTTACTTAACTATAAGTATTGCAATAATATCGATCCATTTCTCTTGTACGAGAAAAGAGACTGATCAATAAATAACATCTTTTATTGAACACGCCCGTCTCTTCCTTTTCTCTACATTCTGATGAGACTAAGAATGCACGTACTGACTGAGTAAAATAATTGCCTTGTGCTCACACGACTCTCGAGATTGACTCTTGATTAGGGGAGAGCAAAGTTGTCATGTTCTATGGTTGTCAGAAACTAAATCCCTTCTTGTCTAATGAGGGAAGTTAATCCTTCCTTGAACATTCGAGAAAGTTTCTAGCGAACTCTGAGCTTAGCTGGCAAACCCAAAAATTAAGTCTAGTATCGACAGTAGTAGACCTAGTTAACGTCTGGCCTAGGCCTTTACTGCTGTAGGTACTATTCCAATGCGCAGAGCCTATTGGGAAAATAGGAGCTACACTACATCATTCTGCGAATGCATATGCAATGACTAGGTTCTAATACTACTGAAACTTGACAACAGGATAGGTTCATAAGCAGTTATATGTCAGAAAAGACATGAAGTAACCACATGCTTCTGCCACAATGGTTGTACAAGTGCACCCAGACTCCCAGTGTGATTCTAGAAAAGCAAGACTATTCCCTGGACTTTAGCAGGAGAAACTCACTTGGCTGAAAGGGGTAAGGTGACTGCATATATTCTTCACATTTCACTACTGCACTCTAGTGTGAATGCCTGACTCATTCTGTGAATGCATAAGCAATGACTGGGTTCTAATACTACTGAAACTTGAGAACAGGAAAGGTTTTTAAGCAGTTAAATGTTAAATTTTTTGTAGTAGTGTGTTGCACATTCTCCTCAACATTTTCCTCTATTAAGTTTCTGCACTCTCTTGTCCAGGAGCAAAGTAAGAAAACTCAAATTCATCACAAACCTTCTTTACATCTGATACTGACCCACGCAAAAGAGCACTATTCAACCGATTTAACATTAGTGCTGGACTTTTTGCGTAATACAATCTTCTGGCTAACTTCCGCATTTGAGAATGATGTACTGCTTACATCCTGAAATGATGAAAAACACTTTGACATACTTTTCTAGAAAGACAAGCCAGAGAATGACCTTGCAAACCAGTATTTTTCTCACTCTGCAAGGATCTAGTCCTTACAACATCTTAATCTTTTGTCTAACACTTTTTTTTACTATATTGTTGTAAGAAATTGTGTAAAATATCAATAGATTCCTGTTGTATACTACAAATACGTATGTATCAACAACTAGAGAGAGAGGGCTAAATCAATTACTCTCCCACCCCCAGGGTAGAACTAGATTAAACAACAAGAGAGTATGTACAACAACAACAATTATATCAGCAAAAAGAGAGATCCCATTGAGGAAAATAGCAATAGAAGTGGCTACCGGCAAATACCAGTGCTACATGCACATAAATCTACTGTGTCAAACAGAGGAGAAATGATGTGCAGCCCAGATGGAAAGTAGAACCCTCAGGCACCCTCCGCAGATGGGTAGCCGTTTGTCTTCATTGGGTTCACAAGTTAGTGTATGTGGACAACATCATACCAAAAGAAATGTGCAGATTAAAATGAGTATAGACCACTCCCTCAACCAACATTTTTAATAGAGGGGTGATTCGAACTCAGTTAAAAACAATGTGCAAAAAAAGGGGACATCGAGAGTTAAGCAAATTTGAACTCCCTGTCCTAAAATACGGTCGACATGTTTCAGCTCTCTGGTCTATTTCGACCCAGCATTCCTCAGGACCAGAAAAAATAATAATAAACTCACCCAACCGGGCAGTACACGCCCTAAAGTGCCTACTCACGGTCGGTGGATATTCGCAAAAGAAACATTGATACCCACTTGAGGATCTATGTCTTGTGCAAACCTCTATTCAACGAGGTGTATGGAATCTGTAAAAAATCCATAAAACACAATTATAGTACAGCCACTACGCTGTCGTGTGTGTTCAACCATCATTTCTTTACAAAAAACCTTATGATGTTCTCTGACCCCTTCAATCACCCAGTGACACAGTAAAAATAATAATAAGGTGGTTTCGAAATCTCTACACAAAGTGCTACAAACATTTCCCAAAGCTATTATGCTTAGGAGATGTAAATCTACCTTGATTGTTGGCCTTACTCGCTTTGTTCAAGTGGTTGGCTTTTACTTGCTTTTAGTGAAGTTTACGGTATTTATCTGAACACTCATATCAGATGTGAACAGTGTAAGTCTCATCCAAAACCTCTGAAATTATGTTTCGTCAGTGGTCGGGTTTGTGGACTTACTGTTTAGAAAAAAGTTAAAAATTCACAGAAATCCTTCGAGAAATGCGCACAGCCTCAAGATACTATATACACAACTAAATTCTGAAACTTTACATTGGAGACTAAAATCTCACATACAATCCCATTATGTTATGGCAAAAGTTGGCAACTCACTTAAACATAATGTCATGGTAATCTCACCTATACTGAGGTATGAGACTCCTCTTTGCGAGCTGTATTTAGGAGGGAAAAGGAACAAAAAACCCAAGACACGACCATTAAACTACAAAACTCCCTCTGCAAGTGGAGTCTTAAGAAATAACTAATTCAAAAATGGCAATGTATATTGTTAGTTTACCGCCCCTATATAAGAAGACTTACTTCAAATCTTCCCAAATGAAGATTCCATAAGTCCGTGGAGATGGATATCTTCACGGCAGCACCTGTTGATAGTTAAACGAGGTTGTGAGTTGAACCTAGTAAGCCATACACGACCTATTGGGTTAGAAGAACCCTCCCGACTTCATTGGGTATTATCTATAAAAGGACGCTAGCGTTTCCAATGTAGAGGCTTATAGAAAAACCAAAACTTATCACAAGTCACCAAATGCGTCTAGTAAACACTCTCTTGGACAAAGCGCCTGAGTATACTAATGAGCCTGTTGTATGTATTGTAACAGTTTCCCTCGGTCTGGTGGTTAACTACTACAATGTGAAATGCCTCGCCAAGTTTATAAAATCGCAGTTAAATGCTCTCGAAATGTGGAAACACTCACTGTCAAGCTGGCGACTCCCCGTATTTCCACCTAGGAAACGTCTCATCCACGGCTCGAAAAACGATTCGGGCCGCGGTAGAGTCAGGTCTTGTTGCTTCCTGAATAGGCGTGGCGGTCATGTCAGAGGACCACGTGATCGGGGCACCAACACTAAACTTAAAGGTACAGTAACGTACACCCTTCCCAATGTTACGAGGTATGTATTTTACCTGGGACTGAGTGGACCAAATGCGTCTTCCTTCAAAAAAAGGGGGCGTAATGTCATTATTACAACAACTAAGCAACGAAAGACGCATATTTATTTCTCCCCATGGATTTATTAGACTCACAGAAATTGAAAGTGCCGAGTCAATTTTAAGGTGCAGTCACATTGTATACTCCCAGTCCTACAAGTTGTGTAATTTATCAGAGCCTGTTTTCACCACTTTCATCTCTAATCAGAAAGGAAAATAATTGACATTAAAGGCCCATATGTGTCCTTCTCAATGGAATAACTAGCCTCTCAGTGAATCATAGTGTTTATATCACAGTCCCAAATAAATGGCGCCAAAGGGAAATAAGAACAATAGATGGTGCCAAAGAGTAATGCGAACTAGGTCCTTATAGTTTCCAGGAAATATTTTGTAAAAATATTTTATAAAAGAACCAGCTTAATGATATGGCGGGCCAGATTAACGCTTCATCACTGTCCCCCACGGTACATCATCATTGAGTCCTTGCCGGTGGGTTGCCAAACGGTGTACCCACCTTTGCTCCTTTTCAAACAGGGTGTTCTCATTACCATATTCTAGATGCTCTATAATCGACCATCTAACATCATTAGGACTATGTCCTGTCTCCAGAAAATGCGCTGTCAGTTTGGTTGTGTTTCTCTGGCATCTGATATTACTGCGATGTTCCCCTATGCGCAGTTTAATTTTTCGCGTGGTCATACCCACGTAGCGAAGCTTACAGGGGCACACTATCAGATAAACCACGTTACATGTGTTACAATTTGTATGAGTCCTCAGATGCCAGGTCTTTCCTTCTTCTAGGGCCAATGTTTTAGTTGCTGTAGTCAGGTGGCAAACACTACACCCTCCACATGGATAGTGTCCCACTACCGGAGGGAGTTTCCAACTAGAGAGTACATTCGTATCCCGATTGGTAACCTTTCTCTCAATGGGGCAAGTTCGTACAAGTGCATCTTTAAGACTCCTCTCTCGTTTATAAGAGAAAAGTGGTTTTTGCCATTGAATACCATTGTTTGTCAGAATTCGCCAATGTTTGTTTATTGTCCGACTCACTGTATTGGAAATGCTAGAGTATGTGGTAACACATGTCAGTGGAATTTCAGGTTCTTCCTCTCTTACATTTTCCTCCAACAGGGCTTCACGATTTTGGTTACGTGCTCGCTTACAACTTTTCTTCAAGATTGTTTCTGGATAGCCTCTGTGCGAAAGCTTCTTAGTCAGGTCATTGGCCTGGTTTTTAAAATCAGTGATACTACTGCAATTCCTCCGAATGCGTAGATACTGACCAAATGGGAGATTCTCCCGCAATGGACGCGGATGAAAACTGGTGAAATGCAGTAAATTGTTCTTACTAGTCGGTTTGTGGTATGTTTTGGTAGTGAGGTGATCACCCGTCCGGGTGATTGTCACATCCAGGAATTCAATACTATCCCTGCTATGATGGTGAGTGAACCTCAAATGAGGATCACAAGTGTTGACCCAATCAAAGAAGGCCAGTAAGCTCTCCTCTGACCCTTTCCATATTAGTAGCACATCGTCAATGTACCTCTGCCACAGGATAACATTGAGAGTGAATGGGTTGGTGTTCGCCAATATGTGGGTCTTTTCAAAATTGTGGACATAAAGGCCAGCTATGCTTGGAGCAAAGGTACTGCCCATAGATGTCCCTGTCTTTTGTAAAAACAAATCGTTTTTATATTGGAAAAAATTCCGTTTTAATGCCAGGGTGGCACACTCAATGATAAATGTTTTGGAGGTGTTATAATCCCAAGGGATTCCATCCAAAACATCCGCCAAGACCTTCAAGGTGGCATCTTGTGGGATACAAGTATACAGGCTCTCTATGTCTAGAGAGACTAAAAAACAGGGTTCCTCTGGAAGTTTGACAGTAAGGAGCATAGACAATAGGCTTTTCGTATCCTTGATATAAGTACATGTAGACTGTATCAAGGGCTTGAAAAATAAGTCACAATATTTGGACAAAGGTTCTAACAAGGACCCTATACCCACCACTATGGGACGTCCTGGTGGGGGAAACCGGTTCTTATGAGTTTTAGGTAAACAGTAAAAATAGGGAACCTTCCCTTCGGAATTTGTCAAAAAATCTGCTTCCTGCTTACTTATACAGTTATCATGCTCTGCAGTCATTACTAACTCCACTTTCTCATCCTTGAGGGAGGCAGTTGGATCTTCCATCAGGACTGTGTAACTTGAAGTATCACTGAGAAGTCGTCTGCACTCAGCTTCGTACGCTGTAGTGTCCTGTATAACAATTCCCCCGCCTTTGTCGGCACTCTTAATCGTTATGTCAGGATCATTTTTTAACGATTCGATTGCTTTAAATTGTGCTCCTGAAAGGTTTTTGTACATTGTAGGTTCTTCCACTTGTTCAACCTCCCGGAACACTGCCTGTTCAAAAGCAATTAGTTCAGCAGGAACTAAATGTGCAGGGGGGGTAAAGGAGGATTTATTTCTAAAGTTCGTATCACTGTTATTTGTTTGGCTGTCTGATAGTTCACGACTGGCAAAAAAAGCTTTCAAACGTAATTTTCTAAAGAACTCAGTAAGTTCACACAAGAGTTTGAAGCGATCTAGTCGTGCTGATGGTATAAAACCCAATCCTTTCTCCAAAACTGATTGTTCATCCATGTTCAAAACCCTACTGGATAAATTGGTCACTAGACTTATGTGTTGCTGGGACCCGCTCTCTGTTCCTGTGTCTTGCTGCGCGTATTGTCTCCCACCACCTCTGGTGTCTGCCAATGCACTTGATTCCCTCCCCGTCTTTTCCCCCGCCCTCTCTGGCCAAACCCTAAAAAATGAGGGGGATACATATTAGGTTGATACTGAGGGGGTGGTGGAGGTGGTGCAAAATGCGGGTTCCAACCCATTTGTGGTGGAAATGGTGTCGGGGGATACGGATAAGGCTGGAAATCACCATGTCCAAATTGTGAGTATGGGGGCCAGGCAGAATAATTCTGTACTCTTCTTCCCCGTCTTCTTCCCCTTTGTTTGTTAGGAAAGGCACCTGTGCTTGACCCACTGGAATTCGAATCATCGGAAGCGTCAGAATTATAATTTGTACGATCTTGGGGTTTATAATCTGCACTAGCATGTGGGTACACTTTATCAAATGCCCACTTTTTCAAATCCTTTTGGAACTGTTGAACCTTCGACTGGGCTAAATTGTCTTTATATTCAACCAGTTCTTTGTTGAACTCGTCTAATTTTTTCTTGAAGCCCGTTATAGTAGTCTTGATGTGGGCTTCCGTCGCCTGTATCTCAATGAGAAGGGCCTCCGAAAGCCGTAAGGCAGTTTTTATAATCAGGATAGCCCAATCATGAGTACAGTGCCAAGCTATTTGGGCCCACTCCTTTCTAAATGTACTGTCCTCTAAGAAAATGCGTGGTGCATTATTCACTAGGAGACCTTTAGGAGCAATTTTATTAGTCAAGTATTCCTTCATCATAGTGCCGTGCAATATGGTTCTAATCCTGTTCTTTTTTTGTTCACCTAGTTTGTCCCAATCTGACGTTTGGGAAATTGTACTGGCCACCAATGGGTCCGCAAACAACGAGAGGTCACTGAGGATAGCATCTGCCTCTTCTCTCGAAAAAGAGAGACCTGAGTCCTCCATTATGGCCAAAAAGACTGCTAAAATTTCTCGAAGGAAAATCTGAAACTCAAAAGGGAGTACGTTATGTAATTCCCTTTCGAAATTATTTTATCTCTCGCAGCTGCACGCTGCCAGACATGTATCAACAACTAGAGAGAGAGGGCTAAATCAATTACTCTCCCACCCCCAGGGTAGAACTAGATTAAACAACAAGAGAGTATGTACAACAACAACAATTATATCAGCAAAAAGAGAGATCCCATTGAGGAAAATAGCAATAGAAGTGGCTACCGGCAAATACCAGTGCTACATGCACATAAATCTACTGTGTCAAACAGAGGAGAAATGATGTGCAGCCCAGATGGAAAGTAGAACCCTCAGGCACCCTCCGCAGATGGGTAGCCGTTTGTCTTCATTGGGTTCACAAGTTAGTGTATGTGGACAACATCATACCAAAAGAAATGTGCAGATTAAAATGAGTATAGACCACTCCCTCAACCAACATTTTTAATAGAGGGGTGATTCGAACTCAGTTAAAAACGATGTGCAAAAAAAGGGGACATCGAGAGTTAAGCAAATTTGAACTCCCTGTCCTAAAATACGATCGACATGTTTCAGCTCTCTGGTCTATTTCGACCCAGCATTCCTCAGGACCGGAAAAAATAATAATAAACTCACCCAACCGTGCAGTACACGCCCTAAAGTGCCTACTCACGGTCGGTGGATATTCGCAAAAGAAACATTGATACCCACTTGAGGATCTATGTCTTGTGCAAACCTCTATTCAACGAGGTGTATGGAATCTGTAAAAAATCCATAAAACACAATTATAGTACAGCCACTACACTGTCGTGTGTGTTCAACCATCATTTCTTTACAAAAAACCTTATGATGTTCTCTGACCCCTTCAATCACCCAGTGACACAGTAAAAATAATAATAAGGTGGTTTCGAAATCTCTACACAAAGTGCTACAAACATTTCCCAAAGCTATTATGCTTAGGAGATGTAAATCTACCTTGATTGTTGGCCTTACTCGCTTTGTTCAAGTGGTTGGCTTTTACTTGCTTTTAGTGAAGTTTACGGTATTTATCTGAACACTCATATCAGATGTGAACAGTGTAAGTCTCATCCAAAACCTCTGAAATTATGTTTCGTCAGTGGTCGGGTTTGTGGACTTACTGTTTAGAAAAAAGTTAAAAATTCACAGAAATCCTTCGAGAAATGCGCACAGCCTCAAGATACTATATACACAACTAAATTCTGCAACTTTACATTGGAGACTAAAATCTCACATACAATCCCATTATGTTATGGCAAAAGTTGGCAACTCACTTAAACATAATGTCATGGTAATCTCACCTATACTGAGGTATGAGACTCCTCTTTGCGAGCTGTATTTAGGAGGGAAAAGGAACAAAAAACCCAAGACACGACCATTAAACTACAAAACTCCCTCTGCAAGTGGAGTCTTAAGAAATAACTAATTCAAAAATGGCAATGTATATTGTTAGTTTACCGCCCCTATATAAGAAGACTTACTTCAAATCTTCCCAAATGAAGATTCCATAAGTCCGTGGAGATGGATATCTTCACGGCAGCACCTGTTGATAGTTAAACGAGGTTGTGAGTTGAACCTAGTAAGCCATACACGACCTATTGGGTTAGAAGAACCCTCCACACTTCATTGGGTATTATCTATAAAAGGACGCTAGCGTTTCCAATGTAGAGGCTTATAGAAAAACCAAAACTTATCACAAGTCACCAAATGCGTCTAGTAAACACTCTCTTGGACAAAGCGCCTGAGTATACTAATGAGCCTGTTGTATGTATTGTAACAGTTTCCCTCGGTCTGGTGGTTAACTACTACAATGTGAAATGCCTCGCCAAGTTTATAAAATCGCAGTTAAATGCTCTCGAAATGTGGAAACACTCACTGTCAAGCTGGCGACTCCCCGTATTTCCACCTAGGAAACGTCTCATCCACGGCTCGAAAAACGATTCGGGCCGCGGTAGAGTCAGGTCTTGTTGCTTCCTGAATGGGCGTGGCGGTCATGTCAGAGGACCACGTGATCGGGGCACCAACACTAAACTTAAAGGTACAGTAACGTACACCCTTCCCAATGTTACGAGGTATGTATTTTACCTGGGACTGAGTGGACCAAATGCGTCTTCCTTCAAAAAAAGGGGGCGTAATGTCATTATTACAACAACTAAGCAACGAAAGACGCATATTTATTTCTCCCCATGGATTTATTAGACTCACAGAAATTGAAAGTGCCGAGTCAATTTTAAGGTGCAGTCACATTGTATACTCCCAGTCCTACAAGTTGTGTAATTTATCAGAGTCTGTTTTCACCACTTTCATCTCTAATCAGAAAGGAAAATAATTGACATTAAAGGCCCATATGTGTCCTTCTCAATGGAATAACTAGCCTCTCAGTGAATCATAGTGTTTATATCACAGTCCCAAATAAATGGCGCCAAAGGGAAATAAGAACAATAGATGGTGCCAAAGAGTAATGCGAACTAGGTCCTTATAGTTATATATATACTTATAAGTTGCCAACTTTTGCCATAACATAATGGGATTGTATGTGAGATTTTAGTCTCCAATGTAAAGTTGCAGAATTTAGTTGTGTATATAGTATCTTGAGGCTGTGCGCATTTCTCGAAGGATTTCTGCGAATTTTTAACTTTTTTCTAAACAGTAAGTCCACAAACCCGACCACTGACGAAACATAATTTCAGAGGTTTTGGATGAGACTTACACTGTTCAGATCTGATATGAGTGTTCAGATAAATACCTTAAACTTCACTAAAAGCAAGTAAAAGCCAACCACTTGAACAAAGCGAGTAAGGCCAACAATCAAGGTAGATTTACATCTCCTAAGCATAATAGCTTTGGGAAATGTTTGTAGCACTTTGTGTAGAGATTTCGAAACCACCTTATTAATATTTTTAATGTGTCACTGGGTGATTGAAGGGGTCAGAGAACATCATAAGGTTTTTTGTAAAGCAATGATGGTTGAACACACACGACAGTGTAGTGGCTGTACTATAATTGTGTTTTATGGATTTTTTACAGATTCCATACACCTCGTTGAATAGAGGTTTGCACAAGACATAGATCCTCAAGTGGGTATCAATGTTTCTTTTGCGAATATCCACCGACCGTGAGTAGGCACTTTAGGGCGTGTACTGCCCGGTTGGGTGAGTTTATTATTATTTTTTCTGGTCCTGAGGAATGCTGGGTCGAAATAGACCAGAGAGCTGAAACATGTCGACCGTATTTTAGGACAGGGAGTTCAAATTTGCTTAACTCTCGATGTCCCCTTTTTTTGCACATTGTTTTTAACTGAGTTCGAATCACCCCTCTATTAAAAATGTTGGTTGAGGGAGTGGTCTATACTCATTTCTTTTGGTATGATGTTGTCCACATACACTAACTTGTGAACCCAATGAAGACAAACGGCTACCCATCTGCGGAGGGTGCCTGAGGGTTCTACTTTCCATCTGGGCTGCACATCATTTCTCCTCTGTTTGACACAGTAGATTTATGTGCATGTAGCACTGGTATTTGCCGGTAGCCACTTCTATTGCTATTTTCCTCAATGGGATCTCTCTTTTTGCTGATATAATTATTGTTGTTGTACATACTCTCTTGTATACTACAAATACTACTGCAATCCCAAGTATACACTGGGGCTTTAGGACGTCTCCCTAGAACTTCATCAACTATCACTTCTTCTACATTTCTGGGATCCATCTTCTCTTTTGGAATTGGACAACCATTTCTAACCTTATAAGCTTGACCACTGGTATCAACTGCATACAATAAATTATTGGTCTGAAAGAAACTCTCTTCATTAAAGAAAGGTTCTGAACTTGAACTGTGTTTCCATTCACCCAAAAAAATCACAAAAATTAGTTCTGTTAATTGCTCTTCTACTCTTACTTTTGCCCTTCATAAAATGGATTGGTTTATCTAGTGATCGAATTCTGTTTAAAACTAAAATGAATAATTTCCTTTTTAATTCAAAAGCCTTCTCTACAATAATTTCTATTTCCTTCTTCTTTTCATAAAATACTGCTCTTTTTTTGTATTTCTTCACATCTTTTAACAAATAAGAAACAACTCTATTGAAAAAGATTTTCTTTCTAATTTCTGCATACTGACTTTTCCTCCTTTTACCATACATTGTGTCTTTTGAATGTGATTTTCTTTTATTTACGTTTCTTTTCTTATTATGCTTTTTTGTTGTTGAAACATTCTTTGAACTTTCATAAATGTCCACATTGGTTGTAGGCTTTGAAAGTTTTTTGATGAATTGAGTTGTTCTCTTCCTGGAAGACATTCCTTTTATCTACATGTTGTTGGTTATGCAATACTTGTTGTTGAATTTTCTTCAAATAATAGTCCTTTTTCTGTCCTTTTCTCTTTGCTGATTTTTTAGGCATGATGAGTTTATTTTAATGATGATAAACAATATCTGTAAAAAATGAAAGTATATAAATTATTTTTTTAATAAATCTATAAATTATATTTTTCTATTACTAAACAAACACATTGTATATAAAACATTTAAGCACTTTCTTTTATCATCACTAATTCAAATTGTAATTTAAGGTTTGAAAGATAAATGTGTAGGTGGTTAGAGAACTCCATGTGTAATGGGCAAGGGTTTGTACCAGTGTAAGGCCTGGAACATTACATTAGTACTTATGTACTGACTGAATGATTAGAGTACTGCAAGGAGAGTGCCTGGGTGAATGTATAAGTGTTTGGGTTATGGTGTGGTGTTTGGATTAGTGCATGGTGCTGGTTGGCTGAATGGAGGAGTGCATAGGGAGTGACAGGGTGTTTGCTGGAGTATATGGATAATGACCGGGGAATTGAAGATGTGAAAGATAAGTGTGTAGATGGTTAGAGGACTGCATGCATATTGGATAGGGGTTTATAGCAGACCATGTGCTAAGGCCTGGCTCACTGCATAAGTACTTGGGTACTGATTCAATGATTAGAGTACTGCAAAGAGTATCCCTGGGTGAATTTATAAGTGATTTGGTTTTGGCGCAGTGAATGGATTAATACATGGTGCTGAATGGGTCACTCGAGCAGTGCAAGGGCAGAAGATTTTTAATCAGTTATGTGTCAGGAAAGAGATGAAATAACCACATGCTTTTGTCACAATGGTTGCGCAAGTGGACACAGACTCACAGTGTGATTTTAGACAAGCAAGACTATTGCCTGGACTTAAGCAGGAGAAACACAGTAGTCTGAAAGATGGAGGTGACTGCATACATTCTACACATTTCACTACTACACTCTAGTATGAATGCATTACTCATTCTGCGAATGCATAAGCAATGACTAGGTTCTAATACTTCTGAAACTTGACAACAGGATAGGTTCATAAGCAGTTATATGTCAGCAAAGACATAAAGTAACCACATACTTCTGCCACAATGGTTGCTCAAGTGCACACAGACTCGCAGTGTGATTCTAGACAAGCAAGACTATTCCCTGGACATTAGTAGGAGAAGCACAGTAGTCTGAAAGGGGTAAGGTGACTGCATACATTCTACACATTTCACTACTGCACTGCTAGTGTGAATGCCTGACTCATTCTGTGAATGCATAAGCAATGACTGGGTTTCTAATACTACTGAAACATGACAACAGGACAGGTGTTTAAGCAGTTATATGTCAGAAAAGACATGAAGTAACCACATGCTTCTGCCACAATGGTTGTACAAGTGCACACAGACAGGGCCGGACTGGGAACCAAAACCGGCCCTGGCAAAGTGCTCGGCCGGCCCCCCTCGGGGGGCCGAGCGCTTTGCCAGGGCCGCTTTTCGGCCGATTTTGTTACAGGGCCGATTTTGCAGCTATGCTGCAAAAACGGCCCTGTAACAAAAACGGCCCCCAGGGCCCAAAAACGGCCCCCACCCTTGCGGCCGACCGGGGGATTGCCCGGTGCACACAACGGCCAGTTCGGGCCTGCACACAGACTCCCAGTGTGATTCTAGAAAAGCAGGACTATTCCCTGGACTTTAGCAGGAGAAACTCACTTGTCTGAAAGGGGTAAGGTGACTGCATATATTCTTCACATTTCACTACTGCACTGTAGTGTGAATGCCTGACTCATTCTGCGAATGCATAAGCAATGACTGGGTTCTAATACTACTGAAACTTGAGAACAGGAAAGGTTTTTAAGCAGTTATATGTCAGCAAAGACATGAAGTAACCACATGCTTCTGCCACAATGGTTGCACAAGTGCACACAGACTCACAGTGTGATTGTGGACAAGCAGGACTACTGCACTCTAGTGTGATGCCTGACTCATTCTGCGAATGCATAAGCAATCACTGGGTTCTAATACTACTGAAACTTGACAACAGGATAGGTTTTTAAGCAGTTATATGTCAGCAAAGACATTACGGGCCAGATGTAGGTAGGCAAATACCGGTCGGTAACGGCCGAAATTCGGTAATTTCGGCCGTTACCGACCGGTATTTGGAAAATGAGATGTAGGTGGGAATTTTACTGATTCGGTAATTTACCAAATCGGTATTTTAAGGAATCAGTAAATTGCCGATTCCTTATTTTGCTATGTAGGGAGCACTCAAATGAGTGCATTTCCCCTTTTAGGATTCGTTATTCACCACCAATTACAAGTTGGTGGTAAATAATGAAAACCTTGGAAAAAGCATTATTTTGCTTTTCCAACAGTGCCCTTAGGGCATGTATGTCTGCAACATGTGCACCCATACACAATTGAGGGGTGCAACAGGGTGTCAAAGTGACACCCAGCCACCCTTCAATGTTTCCCCCTTTTACCGAATCGGTAAATACCGATTCGGTAATTGGCATTCATTCCTATGGGCCTGGAGGCCCATAGGAATGAATGGCAATTACCGAATCGGTATTTACCGATTCGGTAATTACTGAAACTTACCGATTCGGTAATTTTTTCGGTAAAATTACCTACATCCCATTTGCCTGTTCTTAAATACCGAATCGGTATGATTCGGTATTTAAAAATCGGTAATCTGAGATTACCTACATCGGGCCCTAAGTAACCACATGTTTCTGCCACAATGGTTGCACAAGTGCACACAGACTCCCAGTGTGATTCTAGACAAGCATGACTATTCCCTGGACTTTAGCAGGAGAAAGTCACTAGTCTGGAAGGGGTAGGTGACTGCATACATTCTACATATTTCACTACAGCACACTAGTGTGAATGCTTGACTCATTTTGCGAATGCATAAGCAATCACTGGGTTCTAATACTGCTGAAATTTGACAACAGGATAGCTTTTTAAGCACGTATGTTTCAGCAAACACATGAAGTAACCACATGCTTCTGCCACAATGGTTGCACGAGTACACACAGACTCACAGTGTGATTCTAGACAAGCAAGAGTATTCCCTGGACTTTGGCAGGAGAAACACAGTAGTCTAATTAAAAACAAAGGCACCACATACAACACCTCACAAATTAATAACTCACCTTTCAAATTGATTTGTAGATTAAGAAGTATCTGAATTACACACCAGCTTTTCTCATACAGAATGTCTGTAGTGCACTGCTCTTAGCAAAACCAAAAAATGGCAAACTTTCCCTCTCATTCTGCACACATATCAAATCACATTGCTTCCCACATTAATTCAAAAGCTAACACACATTTCTATTGGTTACACATTTCAACCCTTTCCAATTGACATAACTTTTGAACCCTACCCCCATTCTGCTTTATGCATGTTACCATAGTAACAGTTCATGGATCACTCAACTGAACACACAGGTCACACATTCAGGACATAATGTTGCAAATTCGAACAGCAAGTGTGCTTGACTTTTCAAAATATCAGCTTATCCTATGTAATGTTCCTTTCAAACAGTTTTTATTAACCAAAAGGAAACATGCTTTTAAAACACAGAAACATGCACCCTATTTTTCAGTCTATAATGTTCTCAAACAGCCAATCATTTCTCTTCTTTTTTAAAACTTCATCTTATCCACCATTTTAGAAAAATCCTAGTTTTAAAATTGCCCATTTCATATACAGACTCCTTGTGAGTGCATCCAGACCTCCCTTCAAGATGCTTAGGACACAGTTATATTTTCTGGAGCAAAAGGTATGCTGAAAACAGAGGTATTGACAAAGATTTAGCTTTGCCAAATGTAGACATTAAATGGATTGGAAAGAGAGACTTAAAGTGGCACCAATTGATGCCATTGGTTAAATCTTTTTTGCATCTCCAACACCCTGATCTCATAATTATGCACTGTGGTGGCAATGACTTAGGCACTTTGACTGGGGTAGGTCTGGAAATGCTTATGAAGGACACCTTTGGAGAATTGATGTCACTTTTCCCCAAACTGCCTTTGACTATTCTAACATATGCCAAAGACAGAAAAGGAACTGGTCCAATCAATTTTGTCCACAGATTGAGAAAGCTAGGAAACATGTCAATAAAGCTGTTTCTGCTTTTCTTAGAGATTATAGGATGGGGTCCATTTACAACAACAATCTGCGTTTTAATAGGAACGGCATCTATAGGAGAGATGGTGTACATTTTACAGATGAGGGTAACAGAGTCTTTCTCAACAACTTTAGACTCTGCATAGGTACTTACTTGTAGGTACCTTAATCTCCCAATAAACACAAGGGCTCTTTTCAGAGATGTAATCATATAAGCTTAATGTATATTTAAAAAAAAATTTTTTTTGGGTTGGAGTCATGCACTCAGCGAGTTTTGGAGTCGAGAACCCAACACGTTCACACCAGGGGGCCACGCTGGGAATCGCGCACCCAGCGCGTTCGCCCCAGGTGGCCGAGCTGGGAGTCATGCACCCAGCGTGTGCACACAAGGAGCCACGCTGAGCGGCACGCTAGAAGCGCGACTTCTAATTTTACCGTAAAACATTTTTTAGCTTCTATCACTAATTTATACTCTCCCCGGGGACCCCATCCCCCAGGGCCTATATACAACATTGAGGACCGCGGGGGAAGCCCAAATGTCTCCACTGTCCTGCCGGCTCCCTGTATCCTTCGGGAGCCGGCATTGCTTTTCCACATGGGGAGCAGCTAACATGCAGCTTCCCGTGTGGAAAAGGAATCAGGTTTCAATGTTGAAAGAGAGATCCCTCTTTCGAAATCCAAACATGGGGGCCTATTACGATGGAGGATTTTCCGCATCCTCCGGGCCGGCGGAAGCCACCGCCGGCCCGGAGGATGCGGAAAATCCTCTGCGGACTCACCAAAGACCCACCGCCACATTAGGATGGCTGGTGGGTCCTGGTTTCCGTCCGCAGCTTTTCCGCCGCGGTTGGCTTACAACCGCGGCGGAATAGCTCTAATATGGTGACGGTGTCTCTCAGACACCGTCAGCCATATTAGGATGGGCTGTGAACAATGCTTTTCCGCGGCGGGTTTTCCGCCATGGAAAAGCATGTGTAACTTCACTGCGGGGGCCCATTGCGGGCCCCCTGGGTGAAGGGGGATGGGGGTGCACATGGGGGGTACCTATGGTACCCCCCTGCATTTGTATGCAGTAATCGGCAGGCACCGCATGGTGCCTGCCACTTACTGCATACAAATGCAATGTATGCATTTATACCATTGCGGCGGATGCAGCTTGAAGCTGCACCCGCCGCAATGGTAAAAATAGAGGATGTGACCGCCAGGGTGGCGGTCACATCCTAATTGCACAGGAGGGAACTCCGCAGGCCATGCGGAGGTTCCCTCCTACTCTATGGTGGCGGACGGACTCAGGTCCGTCCGCCATCATAATCGGCCCCTAAGTTTGCTATGGCAGGGCGGGAGCCACTGCAGGAGCTGGCCCTGGGGGTGGTGATCCCCGGGCCATCATTGGCTCCAGGAGGGGGGCCATGCAGCCCCCCTCCCAATTAATGCAAAGCCCCGGGGGTGGTGGTTCCCGGGGCTGCGAGGAGGGCTGTGTCCCTCCCCGTAAATATTTATAGAAAGACCCGGGGGTGGCAGTCCCCGGGGCAGTGTAGGGGGGATTGGGGCCCCCCCACACATTTTTCAAATGCCCCCGCGACCTGGCTCACCGGGGGGCTTTAATTAAACGAAGCGCGGGAGACTGCACTTCGTTTTTTTAATTTCTCAGCAGGATCCATGCACCCTGCGCGCATTTTGCACTTTTTACAAAATATATATATATTTTTGGGCCCTGGGGGTCCTTGTGGGACCCCCTAAGCAGGCCTAGGGGGTCAGGGTATTTCTACCCTGCCCCCTTTTTGCGTTTTGTGCTCTTGTTTTCCTAATTTCTTGTGCCTCGACCGAGGCACAAAATGGCTGCCAACACTTCCTGGTTTGGAGTGTTGACAGCCAATTAACATGAAACTCGTGATTGGAAGGGTGCGTGTGGGGTGCGCACAGGGTGCGCGGATCCACCGCGGCCATAGATATCACTATCTTTACTCCTTAATTTCTCAAAAATTACTGAACGGATTTACACCATTTTTAAAAAGATCGCTTTCTGAGCCAAGCAGTACCTTTTTGCAAAATTTGGTGTAATTCCATTCAGCAGTTCGGGCTGTAGCTGTGTCTAAAATTTCCTATGGGAAATAAAATGGGGAATACACATTTTGGGACCCCCCTTTTTTCTCAGCCCCCGCTTGATGAATCACCCCCAGACTTTGAGGATAAAAGCGGACAGGAGCTGACAGTAAGTTTTGAAATATTCACGAAGATTCGTCAACCGGCGCCAAAGTTTTTTCAAATAGAATGTTGCAGATTTCCTATGGAAAATAGGTCCTAACTATAACTACCTACTGGCGACCCCCAGTAGCATATATATATATATATATGGATATGGGTTTTTTGGTGGTAATGGGAATTTTGGGGTGTAGGGTGGGCATGGTTTTTTTGTGAATGGGAATTATTAGGGCTTAGGGTGGGTATGGATTTTTGGGTGACAAGGGTCATTTTAGGGATTAGGCTGGGCATGGGTTTTTGGCGTGGCAAGGATATTTTTTGGGTTTATGGTTGGTATGGATTTTAGGGTGTCAAGGGTTATTTTAGGGTTTAGGGTGGGTATGGGTTTTTGGGTGACAAGGGTAATTTTAGGCTTTGGAGTGGGTATGGTTTTTGGGTGACTCTGGTAATTTTAGGGTTTAGGGTGGGCATGGGTTTCTGGGGGAAAAAGGGACTTTTAGGGTTTAGAGTGGGAAATGGTTTTTAAGCGGCAAGAGTAATTTTAGGGTTTAGGACACGTATGGGTTTTTAGGTAGAAAGGGTAGTTTTAGGGTTTATGGTGGCATGGGGTTTTAGGTGGCATGGGTAATTTTAGGGTTTAGGGTGGTTATGTTTTTTTGGGTGGCACTGGTAATTTTAGGGTTTAGAGTGGGTGTGGGTTACTATGTAGCAAGTGTAGTTTTAGGGTTTAGGGTGGGTGTGGGTCTCTGGGGGCAAATGGAATTTTGGGGTTTAGGGTGGGTGATGGTTTTTTTTGGTGGCAAGGTTTTTTTAAGGTTGAGGATGGGTATGGGTTTTTGGGTTGCAAGGGTAATTTTAGGGTTTAGGGTGGGTATGCATTGCAAGGTTTGCAAGGGTAATTTTAGGGTTTAGAGTGGTTATGGGTTTTTGCATCGCAAGGGTATTGTTAGGGTTTATGGTGGTATGGGTTTTAGGTGGCAAGGGTAATTTTAGAGTTTAGGGTGGTTATGGTTTTTGGGTGACAAGGGTCATTTTAGGCTTTAGAGTGGGTATGTGTTTTTGGGTGGCACTGGTAATTATAGGGTTTAGGTTTGGTTTCTACATGGCAAGGGTAATCTTAGGGTTTAGGGTGGGTATGGGTACCTGTGTAATGATGTGCTCATCATCTCCTTGCTGCGTGCCATCACATATTGCGCTTGCATCCAGGTATCAATCAAAGAAAGAGAAAGAACTCAAGATCCTAACTCCCAATTCAGCCCCAGTAGGCAATACTACAATTAAAGTGCAGTACACGTGACTAACACAATTGAGCCCCAGTGGGCATGTCTCAAGGAAATCGCCCATGTCATAGCAGCACAAAAAATACACAGGGCCAAAGGAAAAATCCATCAACTATGACAGTTGCTTTTTTCCTACTGAGAACCCAGATTAAGGGTATCACGAGAAGGGGGTAGTAGCTGCGCATAGATGTTTGTTTCCAATACAGTAAGATGATTTCGCTTTTTATTCAGGTGTGGAGCCTGTAAAGATGAAAGAGAAGAAAGAGAGAAAATAATTTTCTATCTATCACCCGATAGTGAATACAGTAATCTTAATTCTTAAATAAGATAGAGGAGAAAAAGAGAAGAGGTGCAAGAAAGTTTAATATAGTGCAGACAGTGGGTTAAAGTCATATATACATACAAACTATATAGGAAACACAATCTGCTGTGGACCGAATATCTGTACAATTATGGACACACCCATAGACAATTATTTATCATAATTCATATTTTCTTATACTGTAGTTCATAAGGAAAAAGAGAGAATTAAGAACAATATAATGGATGTGTGCTACTCATTGAAATAATAGGGCCACATGTATTGAATTAATCTCTTCTTGATACCATGATCAAATAATGAGATCCTATCTGTACTGTATAATAACTAATCTGTACATTCAACATTTCATCAGTACAATGTCAATAATTCTATATCACATTCATATATCCTATTTACAATGAATGTCCAACAAGCACAAAAAGAAGAGGATACAAAAAAACCACAGAGTCAATTCAATTGTATATATCTTTCATGGCTAGAGATAAAATCTATGCGCGTTTCGGCCTTGAGCCTTCATCAGGTAGCCATGTACAATCTGAAAAAAGGGATAAAAAACAGGGGAACAATATTGTCAGGGTATGTCAGCGAAATATGTCTATGGGGAATACATGTTATCAGTCCGACTTCTTATTCAATATATACAATTATAAAAGTAATGATGAAAAGCATCATATATACATATATAAATTTAACAATCTGTCATAGGAAGTGCATAGAAAAAAAGAAGAAGAAAATTTGTGAAATTTCCAAAAACCATGAGAAACATTTACTGACATATCCAATGTGACAAAAAAAGCAAGAACAGGTGAAGATTGTGTCATTTCTCCAAAAAGTCTACAATCAGGATGAAAACTATCCACAGATGTGCACTAGATGGAAAATAAACACCTGTGCCTGAATGTGGACTAACAAGCTTCTATTTTAGTGCCACATGTGGCCAAGATAATAGTTACCTTCTTTTGGAATTGCACACAAGAAGATATTTTGGATAGAATAACAAACTGTCTGCTAAGCGCTATATCTGGCAAAGAAGGGGCCAATAGAAACCATAATTAGTCATATGTGTTCCCTGCTATGTAGAAGGTCAATATAGACAATCTAGGCAAAAATACTTACCTCGAGCACTATGAGACAAAAGGGATAATGAAGGTTCTCTGTGCCGAGTGGAAATGGTCCTGCAAAGATGAGGAACACGAATTATAGACCCGCCTTTAGAAGCGCGATATGATCATATGTTCGAACAGGGTGCCACAATCTGTAATTTATGCAAATGGCGTCAGCCTGACTGCTGGCCCAATGCCTATATGTTCCTTGCTTGGATCGAGGCCTATTGCGCTTCACAGTCTAATCTATGCGCACGCCCTCTGTAAAACGGAGTCAATGGAGATTATTAAATTAGAATGTCGGTAACAACTGTTCCCGACCGGCAATAGTTTTTATGTGAGACTGGTTCCCCGAAATGACACTCCGTAACTAAGTGAGCCCATGAATTTAGTGTGCAACGCTCATTTGACATACTTAGATAATGGATAGTGACTGTAGACATACCGAGTCTGCGGCACTGTCCGTGCCACTTACCTTCATGGGAACTAAGTTGATATGCTTGAACCGCCGCTCACAAATATGATCCAGATATCCAAAAGAGTAAAGTTGATTTATATTACTTATGTTATGAGTACCACATTAAGATGGCTCCTATGTTTCCTGTTCCCTTTCCTGAAATGGCTTGGGAGAAGATTACTTTAGATTTCTCTGGCTCCTTCAATCTTCTTCCGCCTGACAAAAGGATCAGCTGGTGGCTATTGATTACTTTTCTAAATGGATATATTACTCGTTTGTAGAGGCTGCTGATTCCTCAACTGTGATCTGTTTTCTCAAGGGTATTTTTAAGATTGAAGGTGCCCCTTGCTCCATAGTTACTGATAATGGTTTTGCTTTTTTCTCGAAATAAATTACAAGTTTTTGGGAAAAGTTTGAGATTAAGCACTGTCAAGTTGCATTGCACAGTCCGTCCTGTAATGGTCTTGTTGAGAGGGCCAATCGTATTTTGAAGGAAGGCATTCAGAGTGCCATTAAGGCCAATGTTGATGTTCCAGATTTTTTTAAGGGAAAAGCTTCAGTTTCCATCAATTTACGGTGCGCTAGATTGACAACATTAATATTGGTGTCCTTCATTTTCCTCTCTTCTGTCTCTTTGTCACTCTTCCCATGGCAGTCAAATTTGCTGTTTTGTTTACTTCTTTTTGTTCTCCTTTGTCTTTTCCTTTCCTCTTCCCCTTCCTCTTCCTTTCCCTCTTCCACTGTCCTCCGCCAGTTTTGCTGATTTTGTTCCTTTCCCATCATTCATAGTTCCTCCCATAAATTTGTCGGATTGCCCATTCCCGTATCGGGAGGGGAACTGCTGTCATCTGCCAATAACGATACAGAAAAGGGGGGTGGTGATGAACAGAGTGTCTGAATTAAGCAGACCACTCTTACCCAGTCCAAAGATCAGGGCTTGATCCATCACCGTTATTTATCTCACTGCCCCATCCCAGCTCAGAACCTGGCTATATGCAAATTAGTCTGTCCCTGGCCCAGTGCATCATGGGAACAGGGCAGACCAAACTACCAAGCCAATTCTTCACCAGAAAGGAGATTTTTTTATGTCTGAGTATACCCTGCCACACCTATAGTGGCCAAAAACGATACAGAAAAGGGGGGTGGTGATGAACAGAGTGTCTGAATTAAGCAGACCACTCTTACCCAGTCCAAAGATCAGGGCTTGATCCATCACCGTTATTTATCTCACTGCCCCATCCCAGCTCAGAACCTGGCTATATGCAAATTAGTCTGTCCCTGGCCCAGTGCATCATGGGAACAGGGCAGACCAAACTACCAAGCCAATTCTTCACCAGAAAGGATCTGCCAATATATTGCTTTCTCTTCATTCACTGTTTTCACTCTCGGTTGGTACATTCTTACACTTGAGCGAGTGTATGTTTTATGTCAGTTTCTCTTTTCTCTTCACTTCATCATATTTTAGCTAAATGTTAAGATCCTTCCTTGTTCATAATCTTTCTCATCCCTGAGAAACTTATGTTTCACAATTCTATTGCTAATCTCTGATATTTGTTTTTCAAAATTGTCTTTCGAATCCACTGTCTGTATTTCTTGTTTCAATTCTTCCAGTTCCTTCAGAATACTTTCTCTCCATTTCCAAGCGGACTTGATGAGTATTTTCATCATTCCATTGGAACTGTTCATTCTAATATTAGCCCATTCTTCTAGCATTTCTGGGTTAGGGTGTTTGTATGAAGGATCTGTAAGAATGCTTCAATTACTTACCGGTAATTGCATTACTCTGAGTCCTACTCCCTTGCTTCCCTTACTTACAAAATTGAGGCATCCCTGCCTCCCCAGACACCCGTACCCATGTGATTTGTCACGTGGGGACTATATATAGCCCCCACCCCCCCCCCCCTCATACCTCCTGTAATGCCACATAGATCGAAACCATACCAAAAGGTTGGCCTGGACCATCAGGGAGGGAGGGAGGGATGTAAGTAAGGGAAGCGAGGGAGTAGGACTCAGAGTAATGCAATTACCGATAAGTAATTGAAGCATTACCTCATCGTCCCTGCCTCGCTTCCCTTCCTTACAAAATTGAGATGTACAAAGCCAAACAGGACAACCAAAGAAGGTATGCAAAAAACAGGTTTATTAAAAAACACAGAAGACCAGGGAAAAACCACTATTCAGGAACCATTGTGGAAAGAACCCTGTGTTCAAAGACATCAGCACAGTCAACCTCCTGTCCAATCCTGTAGTGAGAGGCAAATGTCACCGGGGAAGCCCAGGTGGCAGCCCGGCAGATCTCTGAAATGGAAGCCCCTTGGACCTCCGCACAGGAAGCAGCCATGGAGCGAGTGGAACAACCCTGAACCCCCAAAGGAGAAAGGTGACCCCCCTCTTTGTAAGCCAAAGAAATCAGTGAACGAACCCAATGACTCAAGGAAGGAGTAGAAGGACGCAAACCCCGATTCACAGGACCAAAATTAACAAAAAGGGAATCCGAGAGACGGAAAGGAGCGACCCACTCCAAATAGACCAGGAGAGCCCTCCTAACATCCAAAGAGTGGAGCCGGACCTCAGACTCCGAGGACGGAGAATCAAAAAAGGAAGGAAGAACCAACTCCTGATCCCTGTGGAACTGAGAATCCACCTTAGGACGAAAGGAAAGAATCGGCCGCAACACGATTCTGTCATCAAAAATCCGACAAAAAGGGTGCTTGGAAGAAAGAGCACCCAGTTCACCTAGGCGGCAAGCAGAGGAAATGGCCACCAGAAAGAAGGTCTTGAAGGACAAGAGGCGCAGAACCACCGAAAGCAAAGGCTCAAAGGGAGAAGACATCAAGGCGTACAAGACCAGAGAAAGATCCCAGGTCAGAAAATGCCTCCGAGGGGCAGGAAGAACATTACACAAACCCTTAAAAAGGCAACTGACCAACTCCTCAGAATCAGAGAGATTGCCCCAAGAGCTCCGAAACGCCTTAATCGCCGCCCATTGCAAACGAAGGGAAGACACTTTCAAGCCCAAGGCAGCACCCTCCTGAAGAAACAGCATCACCTCAAACAAAGAAGAGGTAGCAGGGTCCAAACCCCGGACAAGACACCATCGACTGAAAGAACGCCAGTGACGCAAATAAGACTTGTTGGTCGAAGCGCGCCTAGCCACCTGCAGAGTAGAGGTCAAACCAGCCGGAACCCCTTGACGCAGAAGACCTAAGCGTTCAACCTCCAAGCCGCCAAGCGCATCCGGCCCAGAACATCCCGTTGCAACGCCGGGAAGACCAAAGGGGGAGGGGACAGAGGCAGCAACCACTCCACCTCCGACCTCATCTCCACCAGGAGAGGAAACCAGGAGGCACGAGGCCACGCCACAGCCACCAGAATCACAGAAGCCCCCGAGGACCGGACCCGGAGAAGGAAGCGGAGAAGAAGGGGGAAAGGAGGAAACGCATACAGAAGCCTGCGGGGCCAAGGGCAGGAGAGAGCATCCACCGCCCAGGCCGACCTCTCCCGACAGCGGGAGACAAACCGGGACACCAAGGCATTTACCACATCCGCAAAGAGGTCCACCACCGGAACACCCCAACGCATCGTCAGAGCCACAAACAACTCCCGATGAAGGCAGAAATCCACAGAAGACGGAATAGCCCTGCTGAGGGCATCCGCCCGGGAATTGGACACCCCCTGAATATGGATCGCCGAGAGCGCCAACAGATGAGATTCCGCCCAAACAAACAACCGCCTCGCCAGTAGGGCTAGAGAAGAGGACCTTGTCCCCCCCTGCCTGTTGACGTAAGGCATGGCAGTGATGTTGTCCGTCCTGATCAGGACCACGGAACCCCGCAGAAACCGGGAGAAGGCCAACAGAGCTAAACGGAGCGCCTCCAACTCCCTCCAGTTCGACGACATCCTGCTCTGAGCGGGAGACCAGAAGCCCCTGGACTGATGAACCCCCAGCCAGGCCCCCCATCCCGAGAGGCTGGCATCGGTGGTCACCACAACCGGAGCCGGAGGAGAGAGAGAGACACCCTTCAGCAAATGACCTCGAACCAGCCACCAACCCAGAGACAACCTGATCTGAGGGGAAACCGGGATTGGAGAAGAGAGGGGATGGCAATGGGGAGACCAATGCTCCAGAACATGAGCCATCAGAGTGTGCAAATGGAATCTGGCCCAAGGAACCAGAAAAACTGTGCCCGCCATATCCCCCTGGACCTGTAGCCAAAGTGCTGCCACCTGCACCGGACCCGACAGAAGAGACAGGATGTGAGCTTGAATCTTGACCACCCGAGCCTCGGGCAGAGTGACCACCCCCAAATCGGTCCAAAACCTGGCCCCAATGAAGAGACGATCCTGGGATGGAACAAGGAATGACTTCCCAGATTGACAAGAAAGCCGTGTTCCCTCAAAAAGGCCAGCACCACGTCTGTGTGATCGAGAGACAACTGGAAAGAAGGAGCATGAACCAACCAGTCGTCTAGATATGGATGTAGAAATATCCCCCGACAGTGGACCAGGGCCACCAAAGGGGCCAAGAGCTTGGTGAAGACCCGAGGGGCGGACTTCAGCCCGAATGGCAAAACCGCAAACTGGAAGTGGAAGCTGCCAATCGCAAAACGAAGAAACTGATGATGAGTCCGAGTCACAGGAACGTGAAGGTAAGCGTCCTGCAAATCGATAGACGTCATGAAGTCCCGGACCCCCATCAACGGGATGATGGACTGCAAAGTCACCATTTTGAAGTGGACGGTCCGAACCCAACCATTCACCCTCTTCAGGTCCAGAACCGGCCGGAATCCCCCTGACACCTTCTGGACCAGAAACAAAATGGAATAACATCCCAGACCTCGCTGTGTCAGTGGGACCGGAACGATCGCCTTCTTTGACAGAAGATCCCGAACCCCTTCCAGCAGAGCCTCCCTCTTGGTCGGAGACTTGGGGATAGGAGTAAGGATGGTGCCCCAGCCGGGTGGAACGGCGACAAAGTCTATAAGATAGCCTCTCCTGATAATAGTCAACGCCCAGAGATCCCTCACATCCAGCCGCCAAGCGTCCAGGAAAGACATCAGCCTCCCGCCCACAGGACTGGCGGCCGAAACACAGTCGACGTCAGGACTTCCTCTTGAAGGTATCCGCCGGAAGCTTGGGACCAGGCAAGGCCGAAGATTTCCCGGGTCTGAAGCGGCGCTGACGAGTAGAAAAGTTCTTGGAGGACTGGCGGGAAGACTGAAAGGACGCAGAGGAGGAAGGAGCCGGATACCAAAAATGGCGAGAACCAGAGGCAGACGCCTTGCCCTTGTAAGGCAGAGCATGTTTACGGTCCTTGAAGGCCTTAGTGATCATACTATCCAGCTGGTCACCAAAGAGCATCTTGCCATCAAAGGGGATCTTAAGGAGCGAGGACTTCTCCGAAGAATCAGCCTTCCATTCACGCATCCACAAGTTCCGACGAGCCAAAACCAAGGAGCCAGAGGCCATGGCCGCAGACCGAAGCACATCCAAAGAGACGGCAGCCAAGAGCTTAGCCTGTTGCTCCATGTGAACAAGCAAGCCAGAGCAGTCCGTCTCCTCCTGAATAGCCGTGGCCAGTTTGCCAAAATCAGACACCAAGGACTGTGCCGCATATGCCAAGTAGACGCCAGCACGTAAAGACAAATTCCCAGCGGAAAAGGCTTTCTTCAGTGCACCAGCCACCTTCTTATCAGTAGCATCCGAAGGTGAACAATCTTCAGGATTGAGAGAAGTGCGACCAATAAGAGTGGCCAACATGGCATCCACCTTCACAGAGTGAGGAAGAGAGACCTCCCCATCCTCCAGGGAATAAAGCTTCTGCAAAAAGCGAGGAACAGAGGCGCGCTCAAGGTCCCGCCAGTCCCCCAAAATCAAGTCTTTGATGCGGCCATGAAAGGGCATAGTGAGCGCAGGTGGCTTAACATATTGGGGAAAAATGTCCTCAGACCCCACGGGAGCAGCAAAAGGAGAAAATCCCAAGTTCTCCCTGATGTGTTGGAGAATAGCAGGCACCTCTTCCCTACGCACAAACTTCCCCGAAGACGTAGAAGGCATGGCAGAGTCCGAAGAAGAAGAGGAGTCCTCAGAGGGAGAGTCCACCGGACCCCCCGCAGCACGAGAAGACCTGCACCTTGTCGTAGCACCCCTCGCCTCCAGGGCACGAGACACAGCAGCCTCAATCATGGACTGCACCTCAGAAGCAGACAGGAGGGCAGAAGAATCCACCGGACCCTGGGACCTGGTCCGACGAGCCGGGACAGGCACCTCACCATCATCATCATCAGAGGAAGACAAAACTCTCAAGCGCTTTGAAGTCCGCTTAGCCATAGTGCAACTGACAGGGTAGAAAAGCCGAGGCCAGCACTTAAATAACGTGTAGCACAGCCCCAGCCGGGAGACAACCAATAGAATCAAAAATCCACGAGGCAACCAATGAAGAAGCCTGTAAAAACAGAAATCCAATCATAAAAACAGAAAAACGAATAAAAATCGACCTCAAACGAGGCCCCTACCGTAAAGGAGCATCGGAAACAGCCAGCCGAGAAGCCACAGCACATCCGCCAGCCGCCGTCTCCCATTCCGGTCCCCCGAACCGGAACTACAGCCCCAGCCACTCAGGGCCGGTGACTCCATCACCCGGAACCCGACCGCTTAGCCGCCGAGAAGTGCACCGCAACTCCAGAAATGCGGAGGGGAGGCTCGCGCACACCAGGCCGGCGTTGCCAGACCCAGCAGGCAACAGCAAGTGAGGGAGAAGCCCTCCAATCCGAAGAAAAAGACCGCAGCTCCGCAGAACGGCCAGCGCGTGGGACGCGCGTCTCACAATGGTGAGACAAAAAAGAACAGTAGGTATGAGGGGGCTGGGGGCTATATATAGTCCCCACGTGACAAATCACGTGGGTACCGGTGTCTGGTGAGGCAGGGATGCCTCAATTTTGTAAGGAAGGGAAGCGAGGGAGGGACGATGAGGTAATGCACAGTCCTCACGGAATTCTGCCCCATTCCAAATATATATATATATATATATAAAAATATATATATATATATATATATATTGCAGTCTTTCATCCGTAATTTCACTCACAACCGGAAAGATGAAGTGCGGACCCAAAGTTCTTCGTGCCAAGGTATTTTTTTTTCCAATCACCCTGCATCGCCACCACGACGCGTTTCAGCCCCACCTGGGCCTTGATCACATGACGCTTTGTGTATGTGTAGGAGGATATTTAAAGTGCTAGTGCAAATAAAATTACAAACAGCTGTTTAACACATAAGAAACAGGGAAGAAAGACTTTCTCAAATGCGGTCTTGGTACATAGGCAAATCCCTAATAGAAAACACACTCATACATTGCTGCTGAAATGCAAATCAAGGACATAATTGTATATATCTATATACAACAAGGCAAGGTAATACATTAGGCATTTAAAATCTATAAAAACTTTAAAAAATGTAAAAAATCTAAAAATGCCACATTAAATACCACAATAATATAAATATGTGTGATATACCCTGAATGTCCATATTACATCGATACCGAGTGCAGATCTACTGTCATTCTTGTCAAACCCAATTGTTTATAAGAAGCTATGACCAGCCTCCTCCAAAATACAGCCCAAGTGGGCAGATTGTGTCTTCCTACTTGTGATATACAGCTGATGTGTTAAAAAAAGATGAACTAAACATGTTAATTCCTTGAGCCAACCGGTTCAAAGAATAAGCTACTATATGTGAAGTGCCCTGAGAATAAAAACAGCATTACCCATAAATAAATGCATTGCAGTAAATAAGTGCAAAAAAAGAGATGAGGAAAACTATGCACAAAATGTAATTTCATTATACAGTTTTGAAGGATTTAATTTGAAAGGGACATCTCACATACTATAGGCAAGTATAAAGGTCCTTGCTAGCGTTGAGCCCCATCGGTGACTTAGTATTCAGCTCCAGTATATAGCGTGTTTCTAAAAGACGGAGAGTGCCTTCACGATTTCCACCCCTCCTGAGTGGAGGAGCGCAATCAATTACAAAGTAACTGAGATGTATTGGGTTACTTTCATGGGCCACCTCAAAATGCCTTGCCACAGGATAGGCCTGATCTTTATTGGTGATGGCTCGTATATGCTGGAGTATCCTTTTATGTACTGGTAATTTCGTGCTCCCAATGTACCTTAAAGCACAAGGACACTCCAGCACATACACGGCATGGTCCATTTTACAATTAAGTCTTTTGTTGATACATACTGGATGTGGCTTAAAGGGTGTTGTGTAATTCAGTCTGTTCTTGGCACATTTGCATGCCTTACACAATACACACTTAATAAAGCCCTTTTGTGCTGACAACCAATTGGTGGGCGCTCTAACTTCTGGACTGTTCTTGACCAGGCAGTTTCCCATAGATCTGGCCTTTCTAAAGGTCAATTGTTTTTTTTTAGATTTCCTAGACAGATCTGCACCTATCACAGGGTCATTCAATACCAGGTTCCAGTTTTTGTTTAGGATTTTCCTGATGGCTTTATGTTGTTTATTATATGTAAGTATGACACTACATGACGGTTCCGATTTATTTGGTAATGTCTGTATGTCATCTTTTTTTACTTTTTCTGCAAGAGCCTGATCCCTGGTAATCAGTTTTGTTTTATTGATCGCACTGTCTACAACCACCGGGGTATATCCTCTCGCTAGAAACCTTTGTTTGCTGTTCTCCTGCGCTACTTGACAGTCAGTGTCGCTGCTGCAAATACACCTCACCTGAAGCATCTCCCCATAGGGGATGCTTTGAATTAAGTGTTGCGGGTGATGGCTTGTGGCGTGCAGCAACGTATTTCCCGCAGTGGGTTTGTGATACATTCTAGTGGAGATAATTTCATCCTGTATAAATACCTCCACGTCAAGAAAGAATACTGAGGATTTACTCATATTCGCAGTGAACTCAAGATTGAATTGGTTTCTGTTTATCTGCTCAACAAATTGTAAGGCAAGTAATTCAGGACCCCACCAGATTAAAAATAGGTCGTCTATATAGCGTAGCCAAAGGGGTACATGCTGATCTATGATGTGTTTAAAGTGCCCCATGAGGACCTGCTCCTCCCATAGCCCCATATGCAAACAAGCATAGCTAGGTGAGAAGCAGGCCCCCATCGCAACTTCCCTAATTTGTTGGTAGATTTGATTGTCAAAAGAGAAAAAATGTTGCTGAACAGGTGGTAACCATATTGACGAACATTTTATTATGCAAATACAGATTGCCAGTCTACGGTTTAGATAGTGTTCTACTGCCTTAATGCCATCTTGATGGCGAATGGATTTATATAAAGTAGTGACGTCCATGGTTATTAAAATTAAATCAGCACTCCATTCTATTCCCTGGATTTTTCTAAGGAAATCAGAGGTATCTTGGAGGTAGGACGGTAAGCCTTTAACCCACTCCTGGAGGAAATAATCAATTTATTTAGAGGTATTTTCCATAATACTACCTATGGCCGAAATAATAGGTCTGCCAGGGGGTTTGGATTCACATTTATGTATTTTAGGAATGAAATAAAGAGAAGGGATTACCGGATGTTCCTTTTTCAAGAAGCGATATTCATCATCGCACAGTAACCCACCACTCTTCCAAGCAAGTAATTTTCCATAATAATCATTCCAGGCAGTTTTGACAATATTGATGTTACTTTTTTATAGCATTCAATCTCATTTAATTGGAGGCGGGCTTCCGCCATGTACAACGTGCGCGGCCACAAGACAATATTCCCCCCATTGTCAGATTGTCTCACAATTAGGTTTTCATTGTCCTGCAACTTCTTCATACGTTGTACATAGCACTGTTGTTGATGGTAGTATTTATACCCCGCAAAATGTGTGGATTTGTAAAGCTTTTTCAATTCAAATACTGCCTGTTCGTGGTAGACATCAAGATTATCATGTAATATGACTTGTTGGAAAACGGATTTGGGCTTGAACGGTGTTTTCACAATCCCACCCAACTCCATCGTTTCCAACCCCAAATCACTTGTGGTAGCTGTTTTCTCCTTTTGAAGTATCACCAGATCGTGAAACAAGTTCACATCGCCAGCTGTAAACAAAGAAGGACTACCTATGGTCTGCTGGCAAGGATCCGGCAGTTTTTTAGCCCGCAATTTATGGTACTTTTGCAGCTTGAGTTTCCTGATGAACCTAAATATGTCCATCCATGTTTCCGAATAGTTATAGCTGCTTTCGGGGCTATAAGAGAGTCCTAATGCCAGGATTTGAGTTTCTGCTTTTGTCAGGGTGATGTTCGTTAGATTAACAACAGTATTTGTGGCCGCACCTGGTTCTATTTGGCTTTGCCGTTCCATCTTCCCTTCGCAGCTTTTTTGTACGGCTGGTTTATGTCGCTGGCTGCGCATTCTTCTCTCGCTGCGCTTTTGGTTTGCTCTTCTGTTGTTTTTGGGGCTTTGTGTGTACGGGGTCGCAGTGTATCCCTCCTGTCCTGGCAAAGGCAGTCGACCTCCTGTTCTAGGGATAGCTTGGTAAACCCCACTCCTGAGGATCTTGCCACCTCCCCTTCTGGTTCGCTCTCTGGTGCCGAACTTAGATCAGAGGCAAAGGCAGAAGTAGATGCCACAACTAATTGCCCAGCGTCCTGTATATTGCTCCGTTGTCGAGCCACGCTCACTTTTGCTTTGACAACATCATATTTGCGGGCAAAAGTGAACACATTTCCATTTTGGTTGTCCACCTTATCACGATTAAACTTATATGGTTTACACCTCTTAATGGTTTCTTCATCTTTTTGGAGCCTTATGTACATTTCATACCTCAATTTTTTAATGTTATCAGTTACTTCCAGTTTGTCAATTTCAGCATTAAGTTCTTCTACTTTGGCTTGTAATTTGATTCTATCACTTTCGGCGTACTTAACCATGATATGAACCAACCTGCCGGAGGACTCAAGATTATAGTCAGCCCATTCAGCCAGCATATCGGGATCCGGGTTTTCATAGCTTGGTGCCAGTGGGATTCTCAAGCATCTGGGAATTCTGCCCACCTCCAAGTAACGTGATAGGGACTTGTACTCCCACCACTTTGCTTGTTCCGAGCGCATACGTTTCTCCAGTTTTTAAAAAAAGATCCCGTGTATTAGTATTTCCTTGTGGTGCAGTGTATTGTTGCACCGTCTTAGCCGACCCCACCAGCCGGGGAATCGTTAAACAGTTCGTCTGCCGCTGCCTCGCGGCTACGCAACTCCTCTGCGGCCATGATGCAAATGTATGGGTGTAAATATATTTACAACGATGTCAGACGCTGAAAGCAGTGCTCGCGTCTGTACCGGGCACACTCCTCAACTGGACAATCAATACGCCTCCTACCTTCGCTGGATATCACCTGGCAGTCCAGCCTTGAATCTCCGGTCGCCTCGATTCCAGTAACTTCAGGCAGATTGAAATAACCAGCGCCCAGGGGCTTCCGTGTGGTACGCTCCTCACTGGAGCAAAGAGATTCCAGTTCCGTCATTCGAAACCCGCTGCTTCCTTCCACAAAGCCCACACAGAGGAGGGATATATCTATATATATATATTATTTTTTTCCCACTGAAAAAACCATAGGTTTCAGGGATGTTATAGTTCGAAATTAGCATTTAAAAAACCTTAGAAATTCACTGAAAAAAACCACAGGTTTCAGGGACGTTATAGTTAGTTGGACATTTCACTCATACAAAACCAGAGAAATTAAGTTGTTATAGTTAGTTGAGCTAACTATAACACACGCCACCAGCAATGCACTGTTGATGATGTCACATATTACATCATTCATGACATGGTCAGTAAAATCACTGATGACATCACTGATGACATCTCAAATGACATCGCTGATGACATCACTGATTACATCATCCAGTGACTGTGTGTTTCTGTAAAGTTTAAATATGTTATATATATATATATATATATATGCCAAGGTGTATTGAAGAATGAGTTGGTATATAAGTGTCTGAATGGATGATTTAGGCGGTGCATGACTGACTGTATGAGTGAGTGATTGAACGTGTCTTACTGAATGCATGGGTTAGTGACTAATCTGTGTGAATGTCTGTATCAGTCTGTCAGTTGGTGTGTAAGCGGCTGCATCAGTTGGTGAGTAGCTACATGAATATCTACATGGGTTATTGATTGTTTGTCTGAGTATCTGTATGGGTGCCTGACTGTCTGTGTGGGTGGGGGGTGTGACTCTGTACATAGATGTGTGAGTGGGTGATTCACTGGGTGTATGGGTTCAAGAGTGCATCTGTGAAGGGCTGTATGGGTGGGTGAGTGTCTGTATGGGTGTGTTGGTTAGAGAATGGATGTCTCAGTGGTACATGTGTGAGTAACTACATATGTGAAAGGCAGTATATGTGAGTGTTGCAGTAAATAAATGACTATATGTGAGAGTGAGTGATTGTGAGAGTGGCTGTATGGATGAGTGTGTGCTTGTATCAGTGATTGTATAAGAGCGCAAGTATGTGTTAGCATCTGTATGAGCAAGTGAGGTGGTGTGTGTATAATTGTATAGGTGTATAGGTGAGTAAATGGGAGTGTGATTGATTATTTGCATGACTGACTAGGTGTGTGAGTAACTCTATGGATGAGTGGTAGTGTGTGAGTGTCTGTATAGGTGTATGAGTGCATATGATAGAGCTGCATTGATGAGTGACTGCATGTATGAGTTACTGTATGGGTGAATGAGTGGATGTGTGTGTAGACCTAGGAATCAGTGAGTGGCTATGTAGTAACTGGTATTAGTTTGTCTATTGTTTCGATAATGGTAGTCTGTATTTTAGATTGGGTGCATGAAACGTTATTTTAGGGTATGAGGAAGTGCGTCAGATTATCACGTGGATGATGTCATCAGTGATATCATCAGTGATGTCCCTGACCATGTCATGAATGATGTAATATGTGACATCATCAGCAGTACATTGCAGGCGCATGAGTTATAGTTAGCTCAACTAACTATAATGGCCGAATTTCTCTGGTTTAGTATGAGTGAAATGTCCAACTAACTATAACGTCCCTGAAACCTGTGTTTTTTTCAGTGAATTTCTAAGGTTTTTTAAATGTTAATTTCTAGCTATAACGTCCCTGCAACCTTTTAAATGAAAATTTCTAACTATAACGTCCTTTTTTTTAAATGCTGATTTCTAACTATAACGTCCTTCAAACCTATGTTTTTTTCTGTGAATTTCTAAGGTTTTTTAAATGCTAATTCCTAACTATAATGTCACTGAAACCTATGGTTTTCAGTGAATTTCAATGTTTTTTTCAAATGCTAAGTTCTAACTATGCCTACAGAGGAAGGACACAGAAAGAAGCAAGAGAAATGCAGTAAGAGGTAACACAAGTCGATGATGCAGAAAGAAACAAGAGATAAGCAGAAAGAACCAACAGAGGTGTTGAAAGAGGCCTTGCTGCAAAGTCATCCTGTGCCACCAACTTTTTGCTGACTGGTGCTGGTGGTAACTGACCCTGACTAACCAGGCCCTGAGCCAGTGCTATGCTGAAAGACACTTAGAATATAGTGAAAACACCTATATACACTAGAGTACACTATGGGTTGAGGTACCACTGTGATTGGCATGACCTCCCCTGTAAGGCCCTAGATCATAACAGGGCAGGGGGATTAACACTACCTCTAAGTCAGAGGTGCAGAAAGAGTCAAGAGAAGTGCAGAAAGAAACAACACAGGTGCCAAAACAGGCAAGAGAGGTCCAGAAAGAAGCAAGTGAAGTGCAGAAAAAGGCAAGAGGGCTGCGGAAAGAGGCAGGAAGAGTGTAGAAAGAAGGAAGAGAAGTACGGAATGAGGCAGAAAATTTCTGAAAGAAGCAACAGAGGTGTAGAAAGAAGCAAGAGAATTGCAGAAAGAGGTAAGTCGGGTGCAGAAAGAAGCAAAAACTGCGCAGAAAGAATCAACAGAGGTGCAAAAAGAGGCAGGAGGGATGCAGGCAAAGGTAGGAGAGGTGCACAAAGAGGCAAGAGAGGTACAGAAAGAGGCAGGATGGGTGCAGAAAGAAGGAAGAAAAGTGCAGAAAGAAGCAACAGAGGTGCTGAAAGAGGGCCAAAGGGTGCAGAAAGAGCAAGCGAAGTGCAGAAAGAACCAACAGAGGTACAGAAAGAGGAAAGAGAGGTGCAGAAACAGGCAGGAAAGGTGCAGAAAGATAGAACAGGGGTGCAGAAAGAGTCAAGACAGATGTAGAAAGAGAAAAGAAGGATACAGAAAGAGACAAGAGGGGTGCAGAAAGAAGCAAGAGCAGTGCAGAATGAAACAACATAGGTGCAAAAAGAGGCAAGAGGAGGGCAGAAAGAGGTCGGAGAGGTACATAAAGAGGCAAGAGAAGTACAGAAAGAGGCAGGAGGGGTGCAGAAAAAAAGAAGATAAGAGAAGTACAGAAAGAGCCAAGAGAATTGCTTAAATAAGCAACAGAGTTGCAGAAACAGGCTGGAAAGGTACAGAAAGAGGCAAGAGGGTGCAGAAAGAAGCAAGAGCAGTACAGAATGAACTACCAGAGGTATAAAAAGAGGCAAGAGGAGTGCAGAAAGAGGCATGAGAGGCGCACAAAGAGGCAAGAGAGTCGCAGAAAGAGGCAGGAGGGGTACAGAAAGTAGGAAGAGAAGTGCAGAGAGAGGCAAGAGAATTGGTGAAATAAGCAACAGAGGTGTAGAAAGAAGCTAGAGAAGTGCAGAAAGAGGCAAATGAGATACAAAAAGAAGCAAAAGCCATGCAGAAAGAAGCAACAGAGGTACTGCAAGAGACGCAACAGGTGCAGAAAGAGTAAAAGAAGTGCAGAAAGAACCAACAGAGGTACATAAAGAGGCAAGAGAGGTGCAGAAACACGCAGGAAAGGTGCAGAATGATTGAATAGGGGCGAAGAAAGAGGCAAGAGAGGGACAGAAAGAGAAAAGAGGGGTGCAGAAAGAAGCAAGAGCAGTGCAGAATGAACCAACAGAGGTATAAAAAGAGGCAAGAGCAGTACAGAAAGAGGTAGGTGAGGTGCAAAAAGAGGCAAGACAGGTACAGAAAGAGGTAGAAAGGGTGCACAAATAGGGAAAAGAAGTGCAGAAAGAGGCAAGAGAAGTGGAGAAAGAGGCAACTGGGGTACAGAAAGAAGCAGGAGCAGTGTAGAAAGAGCCAACAGAGGTGCAAGAAGAGGCAACAAGAGGGGTGCAGAAAGAGGCAGAAGGGGTGCAGAAAGAAGAAAGAGAAGTGCAGAAAGAAACAAGAGAGGTGTAGAAAGAAGCAAGAGAAGTGCAGAAAGAGGCAAGTGAGGTGCGGAAAGCAGCAAAAGCAGTGGAAAGAACCAACAGAGGTGCTGAAAGCGGTGCGAAGGGTGGAGAAAGAGCAAGAGAAGTGCAAAAAAAAGTAACAGAGGTACAGAAAGAGGCAAGAGAGGTACAGAAACAGGCAGGAAAGGTGCAGAAAGGGTGGACAATGGTACAGAAAGAGGCAAGAGAGGTGCAGAAAGAGGGGAGAGGGTGCAAAAGCAGGCAAGACAGATGCAGAAAGAAGCAAGTGAGGTGCAGAAAGACAGAAGAGAAGTGCAGAAACAAGCAAGAGAAGTACAGAAAGAGGCAAGAGAATTGCTGAAAGAAGCAACAGAGGTGTAGAAAGAAGCAAGGGAAGTACAGAAAGAGGCAAGTGAGGTGCAAAAAGAAGCAAGAGCAGTGCACAACCAATAGAGGTGCAAAAAGAAGCAAGAGCGGTACAGAAAAAGGTAGGAGAGGTGCACAAAGAGGGAAGAGAGGTGCAGAAAGAGGCAGGAGGAGTGCAGAAAGAAGGAATAGAATTGCAGAAAGAACCAACAGAGGTAGAGAAAGACGCAACAGAAGCACAGAAAGATGCAAGAGAGGTGCAGGAACTAGTAAGAGAAGTACATAAAGAAGTCACAGAGATGTAGTAAGGGGGAAGTGAGGTAGAGAAGGAGGCATGAGGGATACAGAAAGAAGCAAGAGAGGTCCAGAAAGAGGGAAGAGGGATGCAGAAAGAGGGAAGAGTGGTGTGAAAGAGGCATACGGGTTGCAGAAAGAAGCAACAGAAATGCAGAAAGAGGCAAGAGAGGTGCAGAAAGGAGCAAGAGTGGTTTACACACCATTAGTACCAATTTAATACCCACATTTAGCAATAAGTAACAGGTGACCATTCTAAGTTTGCACAGGACCTTCCACCATGCTGTAACACTTGTCTCTGCATTTTTGGTAATGTTTGAGCTGTTTGAGCTAGAAACAATTTTTTTTGTTCAAATCTGCAGATTATGCAGCAGAAGATGGATTATGTGGCAAATGCAGAAAATTTATGTGCAAAAGGCGGTGCGGCCAAACAGTCACATCATTCCAGTGGTCCTGCTCATACCTCTGACTAGGTCCAGAAGTGCTCCTCAGTGGTTCCTTCTTTTTTTTGTCGCATTAAGGTTATAGTTTAGCTTCTAAGGAAACGAGGAAGACTAAACCTGAGGTTACCACTCCACAACACAGACTACAATACCACATAATTACTCTCCAAAACACATAATCCCACTCCACATAATTCCTATACACTAAATACAGCATACTTTCTATTCACATATTTTCACTGCACAACATACCATATAATTCCACTACACACAACGTACATCCACTCCAGACCAAATAAACATTAGTAAAAAAGTTTACATTTACAACGCCAATAGCTCAAACTCTCGCAAATGCGAAACCCATTACATTGCAAATGCGTCTTTAACTAGTAGTTGCGTTTGCAGAGTGGTGGAGAAAGGGTGCCGGGCCTCCAACCAGCACTCAGGAATTTGGCTGTGTAGGACTTACAGGAGGTACCAGGAGGGCTTCTTAGCCCCCAAAGTCCCTCAGGAGTAAAGTGGACTTCATCCCCATCCCTTAGTCTGCCAGGAGGCGCAAATGCTTCTTTAACTAGTAGTTGTGTTTGCAGAGTGGTGGAGAAAGGGTGTGTTGCCTCCAAAGACGTCTTAGCAATCCCACTGTGTGGGACTTACTGGAGGTAACCAGAGGGGTAGTTGGCCCCCAAGGACATCAATGGGGGCCAACTACTCCTCCTATTACCTCCAGTAAGTACCGCATAGCAGGATTGCTAAAGTTCTCATAGCAGGCCATGCCCCCTTTGCCCACCACTCTGCAAACACACTCCCTGGCATGCTCTCGGATGGGGATTGAAGTCCCCTTCACTGCTGGGGGTGTTTAGGGGCCAACTACCCTACCTGTTACCTTCAGTAAGCCCCACACAGTGGGATCGTTGAGAGATGGACACAGGCCACGCCCCCTTCTTCCACCACTCTGCAAACGCACCTCCTGGAGCACTCTTGGTTGCGAGATAAAGTCCCTTTTCCTCATGAGGGTCCCTGGGGGACAACTAGCCCTCCTGTTACCTCCAGTAAGCCCCATACAGTTGGTTTGCTGAGAGTGCTCAAAGGCCATGCCCCCTTTTACACCACTCTGCAAACGCGGCTCCAGGCGCACTGCTGCTCGGGGGATGGAGTCCACTTGCACAAAAAAGGACCTAATAGCCCACCAGCAGTGTGCCAAGAGGCAGGTTTGCAGAGTGGTGTAGAAAGGGGCATGGCCTCGGACCACATTTCAGCAATCCCACTGTGTGGGGCTTACTGGCGGTACCAGGTGGGCTTGTTGGCCCCCAGGGATGCTCAGGAATAAAGAGGACTTAATATCCCAACTTAGAGCACACCAGGGGCGCGTTTGCAGAGTGGTGCAGGGAGGGGGCGGGGCCTCCGACGAGATGCCGGCTTTTGTTTTTTTTGGTTTTGTTAGAAGGGGGGCTGTGTGGCCCCCCTTCTCCTACTATTTTTTGGGGCTCTGGGAAACCCCATCTCCATGGGCCTGGCCAGCCTTTTTTTTGGAGAGGGGCCCCCTCCTGAGGCCTTTATCGGCCCCGGTGACCCCATCCCCTAGGGCATTGCCTAATTATTCTTTTTTTTAAATAATTAAATATTTAGCAGTGGGGCCGCATGGCCCCCCTCCCCTGGGCCACTTCTGGCCCCAGGGACCCCATCTGGAGCTGTGCTCCCGCCCTGTCATAGCAAACAGCAATGTCCCGGGTGGGCACCCTGGGACATTGCAGGAGCCAGCCCTGGGGGTTGGAGGTCCCCAGGGCCATTTCCAGGGGGGGGGGCTGCATGGCCCCCTCTTTGTGAAAATGGCCCCAGGGAGATGGTGGCCCCAGGGGTCCACAACAGACCACCCTATTTACATATTCAATGCCCCGGGAGGTGTTGTTCCCCGGGGCTTGGGGGGAGCTGCGAGGCCCCCACCCCATTTTAATAAAGCCCCGGGGAGTTGGCAGTCCCCAGGGCTTGGGGGGCCCATGAGGCCCCCCACCCCATTTTAATAAAGCCCCGGGGAGGTTGTGGTCCCTGGGGCTTGGGAGGTCCGCAAGGCCCCCCGCCCTCATTAGAATAAAGCCTCGGGTGGCAGTCCCCAGGACTTGGGGGGCCCAGGAGGCCCCTCACCCCATTTTAATAAAGCCCCCGGGGAGGTGGCGGGCCCTGGGGCTTGGGGGGTCCGCAAGGCCCCCCGCCCTTATTAGAATAAAGCCTCGGGTGGCAGTCCCCAGGACTTGGGGGGCCCAGGAGGCCCCTCACCCCATTTTAATAAAGCCCCCGGGGAGGTGGCGGGCCCTGGGGCTTGGGGGGTCCGCAAGGCCCCCCGCCCTTATTAGAATAAAGCCTCGGGTGGCAGTCCCCAGGACTTGGGGGGCCCAGGAGGGCCCTCGCCCCTATTTTAATAAAGCCCCGGGGAGGTGACGGTCCCCGGGGCTTGGGGGGTCCACGAGGCCCCACATTATATTTAAATTATGCCCAAGGGAGGTGGCAGTCCCCAGGATTGTGGGGGCTGCATCCCCCTGGACATTATGGATAAAATGAAAGTCACAGGGAGAGGAAGAGGAAGACGAGGCGGGGGCGGAGACCACAAAAAGCAAAAAACTCACTAGTAACCCGCAGCAAGAAATGCTTCAACATGAGGAGATAGATGACAAAAATTGTTTAACTATCATCAACTTGACACCGAAAATCTTGATTGAGGCTGAGAAATCTGTTTTAAAATTGGGACTTTCATTTTGTCCTCAAAGAAATATGAAATTCACACAAACTCGAATTGACTTGTTCAAATTTACCCGTGAGTTAAAGCTGCACGAGTATTTCAAGGTGAAACCCATTACCAATAAATCTAAATCTACAGGAGAAATGGTCAATCAAGCGGGTTACCTGACAGGTAATGATCTTGATGTATTACGGACACTAGACAGCATGCTAGCAGTAAATGTGGAGGCTAGAGAAAATAACAATTGGCCAAACGCAATTGCTGGCGGACCTCGATATACAACCAAGCGGAGACTTAGTCCGTTTAAACCCACATCTGTCTTTCTTCCTCAGATGCCGACGGATGCGGTGGATGTCTTTTCTGAGTCTGTTATGAAAGATCTAATACGTTTCCGTAGTGAGGAGAAATACCACAAAAGGACTATGACATTTTTCAAACAGCAACAACTGGCATTGGAAAATTTGAGCAAAGATGATACACTTATTTGCAAACCCTTGGACAAGGGGAGTAACATTGTCCTACTCACTCGCCAACAATACCAATTTGAAGTTCATCGTCAATTAACTTACACTCTTTACTATGAAAAACCAAACGAAAAAGTGTACAACCAGGGAATTACCGATTACCATTTGATGATATCTTCATGGTACACGAAAAATATGCTAGAATTGGAAGAACATTTATTTCTAAGGTGCCTCAATCCGGTGATTCCCACCTACATTCCTCACTACATTCTCGGATGATGCAGGACATCTGAAACGCATCCTTAAAAAGAATTGGCATACTCTACTTTCTGATAATATTATAGGAGGAGACTTGCCTCCCAATCCTTTGGTCACTTTCAGGAAAGCTAGATCACTATGTGACACCTTGTCCATAGATACCATGTCATCGAAAGCCCTAAATTACCATTTAGATCCCTTAATGGGTTTTATCCATTTGGTAAATGTAAGGCGTACAAAAAGAGTAAACACGTGCTATCGTATAATATTCCAGGGCTGACGGTGCCTAAGAGAATCACAAAGTTTCTTACCTGCACGATCCCTTCTACTGTATACTGCTTGGTGTGTCCGTGTGGGCTTCGTTATATAGGCAGCACAGGACATCCTGCGAAGATTTGTATACTTGAACATAGGGGCGATTGCCAATGCAGATGAGGCCTATCCTGTTGCACAACATTTTAACCAACATCATAAACGCAACAGAGATTTATTAACATACATCTGTTTAGATCACGTGCCAATTCAAGAGGGGGGGGACAGGATTCAGAGATTTAGATGTCATGCTTCACGGTATATCATCGATCTACAGAGTAAAACTCCTTGTGGCCTTAACAGCAGTGAGGAACTTCCAGTACATTTGGGGACTTAAGAGTTATCTTTCTTGTTATCTCTTTCCTTATGTGTATTTCTGATTTAAGAACTGTTATCATCAATGACATATGAATTGAATTGTCATTCTCTTATGTGTTCGATTTATGAAATATGATAAGCTCCACCATTTTATGAAATGAAATGAAATGTTACGCTTGAACAGGGTATGTTAGAAAATGAAGGGCTGCCTCAAGTCGTCTGAATATATTTTTAAAAAAATGTATTATTGCGCTTTACAGCTGGAACCAATTCAGTGTTGATTCATTGCCATATAGAACTCAATTGTGGGTGTGGCCATTTCAGGGCTCAATGCAAACATGTTTATGAAATGAAATGAAATGAAATGAAAAATTGCACTTATATAGCGCCTGACTACCCGGAGGCCTCGCAGCGCTTACCATTATATTCTTGATAACGATGTTATTGCTATGGTATTTGACATTATATATGTATATGTCGCATGAGTATTGCACTTTCTGTAATTTAAAGATGGCGGAATTTTTGTCCTTTCTTGGCGAGGTTTTGATGAATTTGCATAGCGCAATATGTGTTTAAAAAGAAAATGGCGATGTCAGCATTTCGTGCAAAAATCGATAAAGGCGGATTGCCGAAATGCGTCTGTTGTACGCCCGAGTTCCCGTGAACAATAACATTTTGGAACTCTCCCCCATGAGTGAGGTCTTCTGTGGAAAGGTACGATTACCTATTGACAGTGTGAAGCTGGATATATATTGGTTTCAGGGGTGTTATAGTTAGTTGGATATTTCACTCGTACAAAACCATAGACATTCCCCCGTTATAGTTAGTTCAGCTAACTATAACTCGCGCGCTCGCAATGCACTGCTGATTACGTCACATATTACATCACTCATGACATGGTCAGTGACATCACTCATGACATCACTGATGACATCATCCAGTGAGTGTGTGTTTTTCTGAAAATTAAATATGTTTTATATATGTACATCTCATGGTCGATGGAAGAATAAATGGGTATATAAGTGTCTAAATGGACAATTTGTTTTGTAAAATTGATTGTATAACTGACTGATTAAGTGTATCTTAGTGAATATATGCGTTAGTAAGTACTGTTTAAATATGTAAATAGCCGAATAAGTCTCTCACTTTGTGTATAAGTGGCTGCATGGGTTGGTGAATAGCTACATGAGTGTCTATACGGGTTACTAGTCGGTTTCTTGAGTATCAGTATGAGTGTCTTAGTGTCTATATGGTTAGGTGGGGGGTATTACTTAGTGCATAGATGCATGAATGAGTGACTCACTGTTGGTATGTGTTGAACACAGCATGTATGCAGGACTGTATGGGTGGATGAGTGTGTGTATGGGTGTGTTAGTGAGTGAATGACTGTCTCAATAGTGTATTTATGAGTAACTACATATGTTTTAAACTAGTATATGTGAGTATTGGTGTATGTGAGAGTGAGAGATTGGAAGAGTTCCTGTATAAATAAGTATGTGTTTCTATAAGTGATTGTTTAAGAGAGTATGTATGTGTACGTTTCTGTAGAAGTAAGTGTGGTTGTGTGTGTATAACTGTATATACAAGTAAATGGATGTTTGATACTTTGTTTGCATGTGTGACTATGTGTGTGAGTAACTCTATGGATGAGTGTCAGTGTGTAACAGGATGTATAGGTGTATGAGTACATATGGTGAGTGAGTACATGTATTAGCAACTGTATAGAACTGTTGGTGAATGAGTGGATGTGTGTGTAGATCTTGGAATTAATGAATAGGTGTGTTGTAAGTGGTATTGGTATCTCCATTGTTTTGAAAATGTTAGTTTCTATTTTTGAGTGTGCGTATCAAAGGTTATATTAGGGTGAGAGGAGGTTTGCCACTCTATCACAAGGATGATGTCATCAGTGATGTCATTTGAGATGTCATCAGTGATGTCATGAGTGATGTCACTGACCATGTCATGAGTGGTGTAATATGTGACGTCATCAGCAGTGCATTGCGGGCGCGTGATTTGCAGTTAGCTGAAGTAACTATAACTGGGGAATTTCTATGGTTTTGTAGGAGTGAAATGTCCAACTAACTATAACACCCCTAAAACCTATGGTTTTTTCAGTGAATTTCTAAGGTTTTTTAAATGCTAATTCCTAACTATAATGTGCCTGAAACCTATGGTTTTTTAAGCGAATTTCAAAGGTTTTTTAAATGCTAATTTGTAACTATAATGTTCCTGAAACCTATGTTTTTTTAAGTGAATTTCTAAGGTTTTTTAAATGCTAGTTTCTACCAATGCCTACAGAGGTACGAAATGTGAAGAAAGAAGAAAAAAACTCAAAAAGAAGCAAAAGAAATGCAGAAAGCAGCAACAGAAGTCCTCAAAGACAAGGAAAAGTGCAGGAATAAGGAAGACTTGACGAAAGAACAAACAGAGGAGCAGAAAGAGGCCTTGTTGCAAAATCATCCTGTACCCTCAACTTTTTCAGATGTGTACTGGTGGTAACTGACTCTGACTAACCAGTTCTAGAGTCAGTGCTATGCTAAAAGACACTTAGAATACAGTTAAAACACCTACATACACTCGGGAACACTATGCGTTGGGGTACCCCCGTGATTAGCATGACCTTCTCTGTAAGCCCCTAGTATATAATAGGTCAGGGGGGATTAAAACTACCTAATTAAATGTGCCACGGGCGCGTTTGCACACTGGTGAAGGGAGGTGGGGGCCTGAGATGACATGAGTGCAAACACGCACTGTGACACATTTTAAGTTGGAGGATTAAATCCCCTAGAATCCTGAGGGTCCCTGGGGTGCAACTAGCCCACTAGGTACCTCCAGTAAGGGCCTCAGTGCTGTCTTGCAAAGAGGTGTAAAAAGGGGCACAGCCTGGACCACCTCTATTCAACGCAGCGCAGTGGCAGCTACTGGAAGCACCTGGTGGGCTAGTTGGCCCCCAGGGGCCCTCAGAATTGAAGGGGAATTATTTTCCCAACTTAAAACGCGCCACAGGGCGTGTTAGTACACGTCACCTCAGGCCCGTCCCCTCCCTTCCCCACTGTGTAAACACTCCCTGTGGCCATTTTAAGTTGGGAGATTAAGTCCCCTTGAATCCTGAGGGTCCCTAGGGTAATATTAGCCCACTAGGTACCTCCACTAAGCGCCATTGCATAGAGGTGTAAAGAGGGGCACGGCCAGCACCACCTCTCTGCAACGCAGTGCAGTGGCGCTTACTGGAAGCACCTGGTGGGCTAGTTGGCCCCCAGGGTCCCTCTGGATTGAAGGGAAATTATTTCTCCAACTTAAAACACGCCACAGGACGTGTTTGCACACGTCCCCTGTGGCTCCGCACCCTCCCTTCACCACTTGGCAAACGCGCCCCATGGCGCGTTTGAATCCTGTGGGTCCCTGGGGGCCAACTAGCCCACCAGGACCTCCTGCAAGCGGCACGGAGCTGCGTTGCAGAGAGGTGTAAAAAGGTGCGTGGCCTCTGAACTCCTCTCTGCAACGCAGCTCCCTGGTGCATACTGGAGGTAGCTGGTGGGCTCTAGTTGCACCCCAGGGACCCTCAGGATTCAAGGGCGCTTAAACCCCCAACTGAAAAGGCGCCACGGGGCACGTTTGCACAGTGGTGAAGAGAGGGGCATGAGGTGACATATGTGCAAACACGCCCTATGGCGCATTTCAAGTTGGGAAATTAGTTCCTCTTCAATCCTGAGGGTCCCTGGGGGCCAACTAGCCCACCAGGTACCTTCAGTATGTGCCAGGGATCTGCGTTGCAGAGAGATGTTCAGAGGCCACGCCCCTCTTTACAACACTCTGCAACGCAGCTCTGTGGCACTTATTGGATGTACCTGGTGGGCTAGTTGCACCCCACTGGAGAGAGGTGTAAAAAGGGGCGTGGTCTCAGAACACCTCTTTGCAATGCAGCCCCCTGGCACATACTAGAGGTTCCTGGTGGGCTAGTTGGCCCCCAGGGACCCACTGTATTAAAGGGGAGTTTGGTCCCCATCTGCAAACGTGCCAGGGGGCGCATTTGCAGAGTACTGAAAGGAGGGGGCGTGGCCTCTGGCGCGATGCCGGTCTTTTTTTTTAAGGAGAGGGGCTGTGTGGCCCCCCTTCTTTCCCTAATATTCTTGGCCCTGGGGACCCCATCCCCCAGGGCCTGCCCCCAATGTTTTTATACTATAATTTTTTGGGGAGGGGGGCTGCGTTGCCCCCCTCCTGGGCCACTTGTAGTCCCAGGGACCCAATCCCCCGGGGCTGACCCTCTCCGTTGGGGACCGTGGGGGGGTCCCAACGGTCCCGCCGGCTCCCCGCGTCTTTCAGGAGCCGGCATTGCTTTTCCACAGATGCAGCTCCCCATATGGAAAAGCAATTTGGCTTGAATTTTGAAAGAGAGATCAAGTTTTCCTACTCTCTTTCAAAATTCAAACCAGGTTTGCTATGGCAGGGCGGGAGCCACGAGGCTCCCCCCCTGCCATAGCAAACCTGCCCTGCGCTGAGGAAGGCAAAGAAGATGGCGAAATGCATTTGCCCAACATTTGGTGTTGTTTCCAATAAAGAAGCCTCCACTGTCACCCCTATCGTGGCCTCTTCCCTTTTCTTTGAGGAGGATCTCATATTGCCAGCGCGAGTGCCAGAGTCACGCTTCAAGAGGCCCCCGCATCACAAGTTGGCCCTGATCACGCTGGCTTCTGCTTCAGTGGAGTGTGTTGGTTTCCAGGTGACTGGGAGGGCCGTGGCCCACCTCTGGGCCTGGGAGGAGAAAAGGCAGTGTTGGAGTCACTCAACTCCACGCCGGGCGAGATGGATTCCCAGAATTGCCCCTGCTGATTGGAACACCGGGACTCGGGGGTTGCTGCAGTCTGGGGAGCAGAGGAGACATCGGCGTTGGAAAAACAAGGCGTTCTTTTTCCCGCATACTGTTTTTAACTACCCCCGCATTTTCACCAGAAAAACACACAGCATTCAGGGACTTGTAGTATCGAATCACCAGGCGTCCTACATTTTGAATATGCATCAGCACGAACTTTCGTTTCTGGGGGCAGAGTTAATTGACACCTATCAGGATGGGGCATGATATTTAAATCTTTGATAGCGCCCTCATCCTGTTTACACCATTTGCGCTGAGGAAGGCAAAGAAGATGCCGAAATGCATTCGCCCAACATTTGGTGTTGTTTCCAATAAAGATCTGGGCTCGAGTGGATTCTTCAAATTGCAAGAAATCTGTCTGTTCGAGATATATATAATATATATATACGCTCCAAATTACCAGTTCCCACTCGTTGAGTCAGCACACGACCGCACACGTAAGGTGGTAGGCCTTTAATCAGGGTATGGGAAGACTCCTGTTCTCTGCTAACATGGGACAGCCAATTTCTCCGCCTGACGCGTTTCGTAATCCTTACTTCTTCAGAGGCTTTCGGAGTTGAATGTGTGCATCAGGTTTTCAGTCCCTTTAATGTTGTCATTACACCCTCGGATTGGCCAGTCAAATGACTGCTGCATTATGAGAATCGAAGTCCTGAAATTTGCATCCATGAATGATGGCACTAATTTCTGTTGACTTTTCAAGCCCGTGGATGGGCCGCTGATCACAGCGTCTTCCATCAATCCCTCATGTGTGGCCCACGGATTGGCGTGGAGTATTCCAGGCCACGTGTCCCTCTTCTTGGGGCAGTGCGCGACTCGGCAGCTGGGCAGCCGCTTAACATCTCCGCTCCAAATTACCAGTTCCCACTCGTTGAGTCAGCACACGACCGCATACGTAAGGTGGTAGGCTTTTAATCAGAGTATGGGAAGACTCCTGTTCTCTGCTAACATGGGACAGCCAATTACTCCGCCTGACGCGTTTCGTAATCCTTACCTCTTCAGAGGCTTTTGGAGTTGAATACGTGCATCAGGTTTTCAGTCGCTTTAATGTTGTCATTACGCCCTCGGATTGGCCAGTCAAATGACTGCTGCATTATGGGAACCGAAGTCCTGAAATTTACATCTGTTAATGATGGCACTAATTTCTGTCGACTTTTCAAGCCCGTGGATGGGCCGCTGATCACAACGTCTTCCCTCAATCCCTCGTGTGTGGCCCACAGATTGGCGTGGAGTATTCCAGGCCATGTGTCCCTCTTCTTGGGGCAGTGCGCGTCTCCGCGGCTGGGCAGCCGCTTAACATCTACACTCCAAATTACCAGTTCCCACTCATTGAGTCAGCACAGGACCGCACACGTAAGGTGCTAGGCCTTTAATCAGGGTATGGGAAGACTCCTGTTCTCTGCTAACATGGGACAGCCAATTCCTCCGCCTGACGCGTTTCGTAATCCTTACTTCTTCAGAGGCTTTCGGCGTTGAATACGTGCATCAGGATTTCAGTCCCTTTAATGTTGTCATTACGCCCTCGGATTGGCCAGTCAAATGACTGCTGCATTATGGAAACCGAAGTCCTGAAATTTACATCCGTGAATGATGGCACTACTTTCTGTCGACTTTTCAAGCCCGTGGATGGGCCGCTGATCACAGCGTCTTTCCTCAATCCCTCGTGTGTGGCCCACAGATTGGCGTGGAGTATTCCAGGCCACGTGTCCCTCTTCTTGGGGCAGTGCACGATTCGGCGGCTGGGCAGCCGCTTAACTTCTACTCTCCAAATTACCAGTTCCCACTCGTTGAGTCAGCACACGACCGCACACGTAAGTTGGTAGGCCTTTAATCAGGGTATGGGAAGACTCCTGTTCTCTGCTAATATGGTTAAAGAAAAGAGGAGCTTTAGAGGGAAAAGCTAGTCAATAGGTCGCCCTCCACTCAATATGCAACTACTACACAACGAGACCTAGACTATAAAAGCACATGTAGAAATTCCACCCTTATTTAGGATATTTCGTTTGTTGCTCTTCGTTAGCAAACCTTACTCCCCTTCTTAAATATTAAACGGGGTAGCCGAAATACCTGAGGGTAGTGCTAAATTCAAACAACTGCCTGATTCTCATTCACCAATAAAATACAGTTGAGAGACCAATCATACCACACTTAATCTCGTGTCCAACATATAAAGTGCTAAACAGAAAAAAAGTGTGCAAGAGCGAGATGGGGCCTCACGGGCGCACCACCAAACGAGGACCTGACTGGTACTCGCCAGGACAGCCCTGTTGTCATCATCGGTACCATCAAGCTCAGAACAGAAAATCGTGTCCAAATACACAAAAGATTTGTGAAAAAAAGGTGCAGTGAGCATAAAGCAGAAAAGTAACCACTACAGTGTCAATCAAAACATTAAAACACTCATAACACAACACAGACAGTACAATTTTATTCAATTTCTTGTGTTGTGTATGGAAGAATAAAAGGAAAAAGTAGATATGGTTATCACCTATTTAACCACTCATACTTTTACTTGCCGACATGTTTCATTGCCTGGTAACTTGTAGGCAATTTCATCAGGGCGTCATGTATATTAAAGCCACTGCAGATGGACCCACACGTCTTTACAACCTCATATGGCCATAGGTGCTCCTACCAGCCGGATGGAACACGGTTGTAATTTAAAAGACATGAAAAATCGCTAGAAGTCGATAATTCACTTCTCCCCTTCGAATTGCGGACGGTAGAGAAGCGGCCGCTGTGTCTCAGCCCGTGCATTCTTCCATACACAACACAAGAAATTGAATAAAATTGTACTGTCTGTGTTGTGTTATGAGTGTTTTAAGGTTTTGATTGACACTGTAGTGGTTACTTTTCTGCTTTATGCTCACTGCACCTTTTTTTCACAAATCTTTTGTGTATTTGGACACGATTTTCTGTTCTGAGCTTGATGGTACCGATGATGACAACAGGGCTGTCCTGGCGAGTACCAGTCAGGTCCCCGTTTGGTGGTGCGCCCGTGAGGCGCCATCTCGCTCTTGCACACTTTTTTTCGGTGTGGTATGATTGGTCTCTCAACTGTATTTTATTGGTGAATGAGAATCAGGCAATTGTTTGAATTTAGCACTACCCTCAGGTATTTCGGCTACTCTGTTTAATATTTAAGAAGGGGAGTAAGGTTTGCTAACGAAGAGCAACAAACTAAATATCCTAAATAAGGGTGGAATTTCTACATGTGCTTTTATAGTCTAGGTCTCGTTGTGTAGTAGCTCTGCTAATATGGGACAGCCAATTCCTCCGCCTGACGCGTTTCGTAATCCTTACTTCTTCAGAGGCTTTCGGAGTTGAATACGTGCATCAGGTTTTCAGTCCCTTTATTGTTGTCATTACGCCCATCGGATTGGCCAGTCGAATGACTGCTGCATTATGGGAACCGAAGTCCTGAAATTTACATCCGTGAATGATGGCACTAATTTCAGACGACTTTTCAAGCCCGTGGATGGGCCGCTGATCACAGCGTCTTCCCTCAATCCCTCGTGTGTGGCCCACAAATTCACAGATGTAAATTTCACGACTTCGGTTCCCATAATGCAGCAGTCATGGGACTGGCCAATCCGAGGGCGTAATGACAACATTAAAGGGACTGAAAACCCGATGCACATATTCAACTCCGAAAGCCTCTGAAGAAGTAAGGATTACGAAACGCGTCGGGCGGAGGAATTGGAAATTTTACACACGGCTACTGCCCAAACTGCTGAACGAAATTACACCAAATTTGTCAAAAAGGTAGCCCTTGGTTCAGAAAGAACTCTTTTTGTTAAATGGGGTTAATCCGTTCAGTAGTTGCTGAGAAAATAAAAATAAAAATCATATTGATATTTAGAGGCACGGTGGATCCGCGCACCCTCCCGATCACGAGCTTCATGCTAGTTGGCTGTCAACACTCCAAACCAGGAAGTGTTGGCAGCCATCTTGTGCCTCGGTAGAACCGAAGCACAGGCAAACTGAAAAACTAAGGCGCAAAATAAAAAAAGGGGGCAAGGTAGAAACACCCTGACCCCCTAGGCCTGCTTAGGGGTCCCAAAAGGACGCCCAGGGCCCCCCCACCCCCCAAAAACAATTTGTTTTTTAAAAATTGCGGGATGTGCGGAGGATCTGCAGATCCGCCGCAAAAAATTTAAAAAACGAAGTGCGGCCTCCCACGCTTCGTTTAAATGATGCCCCCCGGTGGGCTAGGTCCCGGGGGGCAGAAAAAAAATGTGTGATGGTCCCAATCCCCTGCACATTGCCCCGGGGAACGCCACCCCCCGGGGATTTCTACAAAGATTTACGGGTGTGCACACGGGCCCCCCACAGCCCCGGGGACCGCCACCCCACGGGGCTTTGATTTTTTATGTTGTGGGGCATCCAAGCCCTGGGGACCGCCACCCCCGGGCTTTTATTAATACATTTGCGGGGGGACATGACCCCCCTGCTGCCCCAGGGACCGCCACCCCCGGGGCTCTTATTTTTGAAATTATTCCTGTGTGGGGGGCTCGAGCCTCCCCGCACGCCCCGGGGACCGCAACCCCCGGGGCTCTAATTATTAAAATTGGGGGGTCCGTGATGGACCCCAAGCCCCGGGGACCACCCCCCGGGGCTTTGCAAATGGTGGGAGGGGGGCACCCCCCTCCTGGAGCCGTTGATGGCCCTCGGGACTGCCAGCCCCCAGGGCCGGCTCTTGCAGTGTCCCGGGGTGCCCACCCCAGGACACTGCTGTTTGCAATGACAGGGCACGAGCCTCGTGGCTTCCGCCCTGTCATTGCAAACTCTGCTTTGCTTTATTGAAGTGAGAGCATCGAAACCTGCTCTTGCTTCAATTTCAGCAGCTCCCCTTGTGGAAAAGCAACGGATAGGGCCGGCCCGGGGGATGGGGTCTCTGGGGCCAGAAGTGGCCCGGGAGGGGAACCACGCAGCCCCCCTCCCCTACAAATGTTTTTTGAAAAGGCAGGCCAGCCCCGGAGATGGGGTCCTGGGGGCCATAATAGGCCTGAGGAGGGGGCCACGTGGCCGGGCCCCGGGGGATGGGGTCCCCGGGGTCAGAAGTGGCCACGTGCCCCCCTCCCAAAGAAAAAATAAAGTAATAAATAAATAAAGGCTGGCCCCGGGGAATGTGGTCCCCGGGCCAATAGAGGCCTTAGGAGCTGGGCCACAAAGCCCCACTCTATATTAAAAAAAGCATATTTGGCCATGCCCCGGGGGATGTGGTCCTCCGGGCCGGAATTGGCCATGGGATGGGACCCACACGGCCCCCTTCCTGTAACATTAAATTTTTTTTTTAAATGGGGGTCAGGCCCTGGGGGATGTGGTCCCAAGGGCACATAAAATAGAAAAGGAAGGGGGGCCACACAGCCGTCCTTCTTTAAAAAATAAATAAATAAAAAAGACTGGCATCGCCCCCTCCCTTCAACACTCTGCAAACGCGCCCCCTGGCACGTTGTAAGATTGGGAAGTAATTCCCCTTGAATACTGGGGGTCCCTGGGGGTCAACCAGCCCACCAGGAACCTTCAGTATGCTCCAGGGAGCTGTGTTGCAGAGAGGTGTCCCTGGCCATGCCCCTTTTTACACCACTCTGTAACATAGCTCTGTTGTGCTTACTGGAGGTAAGTGCTGGGCTAGTTGGCCCCCTGGTACCATAGGTTTCGGAGACACATTATAATTAGAAATTAGCATTTAAAAAACCTTAGAAATTCACTGAAAAAACCATAGACTTCAGGGACGTTATAGTTAGCTGGACATGTCACTCGTACAAAACCATAGAAATTCCCCTGTTATATTTAATTCAGCCAACTATAACTCGTGCCCCCGCAATGCACTGCTGATGACGTCACATATTACTTCACTCATGACATGGTCAGTGACATCACTGATGACATCACTGATGATCTCTCAAATGTCATCACTGATGACTGCACTGATGACATCATCCATGTGATAATTTCATGCATCTTCTCACACCCTAACATAACTTTACATACATTCACTCTAAATTAGACTGCCATTCTCAAAACCATAGACACTCCAACACCAATAACTACATACCCACTTTCTGATTCTTAGGTCTACACACACATCCACTCACTCTCCCGTACAGTCACTCATACTTATGGTCACTCAGTACAGGACTATCATATGCACTCATACACCTATATAGACACTCACACACCGCCACTCATCCATAAAGGTACTCACACACCTAGTCAGTCATGCAAGTAATTATTCACACTCCCATTTACTCACCTATACAGTTATACACACACCAGCTTACTTATTTATTTATTTATTTTATTTATTTATTTATGCGATTTTATATAGCGCGAAATTTACCCGAAGGTGTCAGAGCGCTTTACATAAGAACCAGTTGAAAAACATAAGGACTTAGGATTACATGCGTTACATAAAGGATACAAACAGAAAAAAATTGCAAATGTACAAGATGTAAAGTCACACAAGGAGGAGATACAAATGGATATACTCTAAGAGTCACATAGGCATGGTAGATAGTACAAAGGTCTACTGCATATACTAGTGATTAGAGTTATCTCTATATACATAGGGAAGGTATACACATGGATATATATACTCTAAGAGTAACATAGGAATGGTGGAGAGCACAACGGTCTACAGCATATACTAGTGATTAGAGTTATCTCTATATACATAGGGAAGGGATACGCATGGATATACTTTAGGAGTCACATAAGAATGGTAGAGAGCACAGCGGACTACTGCATATACTAGTGATTAGAGTTATCTCTATATACATAGCGAAGGGATATGACTGGATATACTCCTAGAGTCACATAGGAATGGTAGAGAGCACAACGGTCTACTGCATATACTAGTGATTAGAGTTATCTCTATATACTGAAAAGCAGAGTTCCATTAAGTGTGGTTGGAGGGGGAATGCAGTCGGAGGGGGGATGCAGTCACAGCACCAGGGGAGGGACCGAGAAGGGCAGGAAAGTGAGACAAACGAGAGAGGGAAGCAGATAGTAACGATTAAGACAGTGAGGAGTGTGTCAGAGGCAACAGGAGAGACAATAGAAAGGTCTCTAGGACAGAGAGGGGAGAGGTCAGAGAACGCTAAAATGGCGGAGGAGAGAGGTAGCAGAAGAAGCGAGTCATAAAAAAAAAGGAAAATGGTGGGGAGTGCAAAGGTCCAAGTCCGAAAGTCCAGGAAGAGGGCTGCCATAGCCAGGAAGTCCGGGGGGAGAAAGGCAGTCCGCAGCAAAGTCACAGCCTCATCGTCCATGAGGAGCTGGGGCTGAGGAGTTCGATCTGGAGACCAGGGATCAGGGAAAGAAGACCTCAGGCGCCAAGGCAGCTGTTCGCAGAACGGGAGGCAACAAAGTCAGAAAAAGAATGTTAAACAAGGGGGACGACCCCAGGCTCACTCTTGTTTTTCGGCATCTTTCTTCCCTTGTTTTGTAACATCAGACGGGCCTGGTGATCACCGGGGTAGAATGGCATTTTTCTACAGCGCTCTCTACAGCGCAGCCAGACCTCACCTTTCTCGGCAGGGGCTGCATGGTGACCTGCTCAATGTTGCCTCCATACTGAGCACGGTAGGAGCCGTCACCTCTGCACCCGTCTCTGATGTGCTCACTCTCCACGAGCGCATCCGTGGGGGGGCACTTCCTCTCCTGCAGCTGGCTGTTCATGGTGCTCTGTCTCCGAAGCGCTTGCCGTGCGGAGTCGCAGTGCAGCCCGCACCAGCTCCCGCTCTGCCCCTCCGGTGTGATTGCTGGGGGGGGGGGTCTCTGGGCTTATTTCAGGGCTTGCGGTTGGCAAAGGAAGGGGGGACACCCACCGCTTTGATCTGTCCCTAGCACATTCTTATTTTCTTATACGATCACTGATGCAAGCCAACACTCGGAATCCATGCAGCCACTCTCACAATCACACACTCTAACTTATAGCCATTTATATACTCTAACACACATATATACTGCCTATCATAAATGTGGTTATTTACACATGTATAAATGAGATATACATTCACTCACTAACACACGCATACACACACTCACCCACCCATACAGTCCATCACAGATGCACACTTCAAACTATGCACCCAGTGAATCACCCACTCACACATCTATGCACAGAGTCACACACACCCCACCCACACAAACACTCAGGTACCCATAAAGATACTCAGACAACCAATCAATAACTCATATAGACACTTATGTAGTTATTCTCAAACCCATGCAGTCACTTACACACCAACAGACAAACGGATACAGAGATTCACACAGTTTAGTCACTAAACCATGCATTCAGTAACTTATGTTTAACCACTCACTTATAGAGTCAGTCACACACCTAGTAAAACATCCATTCAGACACTTATACACCCACTCATTCTTCAATATGCCTTTCCCTATATATATTAAACATATTTAAACTTTACAGAAACACACAGTCACTGGATGATGCCATCAGTGATTTATTCAGTGATGCCATTTGAGATGTCATCAGTGATGTCACGGACCATGTCATGAGTGATGTAATATGTGACGTCATCAACAGTGCATTTCGGGGGCGCGAGTTATAGGCGCTGTCCAGCTAACAATAACGTCCCTGAAAACTATGGGTTTTTTCAGTGAAATTCGAAGGTTTATTAAATGCTAATTTCTAACTATAACGGGCCTGAAACCTATGGTTTTTTGAGTGAATATATATATATATATAAACAATACCCTTGCAGGCATAGAATGCCGAATACATTATGCATATATATGTGTGTGTGTATTAATAGAAAATAGAATTGAGGTTAATTTTACCGGTGTATTTTATACCTCACGTATACCTTTACCATGCATGATTTTACAATGGAAATGTAAGTATTGTCTAAGTATAAACCATTTACACACACATACTCACATATATATGTCAGAAGACCATATATATATATATATATATATATATATATATATATATATATATATATATATTACTGCTCCAAATTTTCCCCATTACAGGGAGAAAAACGACAGCACTCGCGGGATACTTTCAGCAAGCAGTGTTCTTTATTCCACTGACAAAGACAGACGCGTTTCGGTAATTCCCTTCTTCTGTGTCTACCCGTGCAATGCAACGGAGCGCCATTTGTAACTCAAGTTCATGGAAACAAACATAGGACTATTAGCGACCCACAAAATCGTGGGCGCCATCTTTGAACATTACTTAGTTCGTTATATATCTAGAGTTTAAACACAATTTCAATATCATATTTCATAAATATCATTGTACTTAATGAAATTATTTAAACAGCCTCATAGGCACATCAAATCTCGCCGTGGATCGGCAGTGGCAACCAACCTGGTTGCCGTGCAGCCCTATTATTGTGACCTAATATTTGATATTCGAGTTACACGATTTATATATTATACCATACATTGTGGCTACCTCTATTGGCATCTTAACATTGAATTTCCTTCATAGCCCACTCCGTGCAGCTAGGAAGGAACTAAACACTCCTAGAAAATCAACACATACACCAAAAAGTCTTATAAAGTTTCAAAAAATACAGTTTCCACAATACAATTCTCCTCTTGTCATTATTACCCTTGTCTATGTTACATGCCCAAGTGTACTGACAGTTCTTCTCCCCCATTAAGACCTTCTGGGCTCTTTGTTTGAAGATCTACTATATATCTAGACTCTAACCTGCGCAACCTTTGAAGTCTATCTCCCCCTCTGCCGTTTTCAGGTACATGGTCTAGACAAAAGTATTGTAACAGACTCCTATCACTCTTGTGCTTTATGTAAAAGTGGCCAGCCACCGGGTAAGTGAAGTCCTTATTTACAATAGCACGCATGTGCTCTAAGATTCTCAACTTAACACTATTGATGGTGCTACCTACATATCTCATCCCGCAGGGACACTTTAAGCAATACACTGCGAATGTGGTTTGACAGGACATGAATTTCTTGATCTTTTTGCCATTTTTAAGGCCCTTCACCTCATAGGACAAAGTGCGTTTGCTTGCTGAACAAGCTTTGCACTTTCCACAGGGAAAGAACCCTTTAGCTTCATGTAGTGTACCTCGCTTCTTTTTCACCACTGGATCTAGATGACTATGGACTAGGTCATCCCTTAAGGACCGAGCCTTTCTAAAGGTAATCAGAGGATTGGGTGGCACATCCTTTCCTATGATGTGGTCTGTTCTTAAAATGTTCCAATGCCTTTTTACCATACCTCTAAACCAGTCTGCATCTTGTGAAAAAGTGGTTATTATGCGAAACCTGCCATCATCGGTCTTTCTGTTTTTCTTCTTAAAAAGATCTGCTCTCGGAATGTTAGCTACTTTCCGCAGAGTCGTGGTAAGTAGTTCCGCATTGTAACCCCTTGCCAGGAATCTATTGAAGCTCTCTTTGGCCGCTTCATCAAAGTCAGATTTCATCGAGCAGTTTCGTTTCAATCGGAGAAATTCTCCATAAGGAATGCTTTTAATTAATCTAGGGGAATGGCTGCTGGATGCATGCAGGGTACTGTTGCCTGCTGTTGGTTTTCTATATAGGCAACACGTTAGCCTGTTTTCCTGAATCTTAACTTGAAGGTCTAAGTAATTGGCTGTCACCTTGCTGATCTGGCCCGTAAACCTCAAAATATTCTCATTGAGATTTAGATGTTGAATGTACTCTTCTCCGTCCTGCACTGTACCATTCCACACCAAGAACAAATCGTCGATATATCTATACCACAAAATTATTTTCTCAGTCCATGTTTGGTTCTCTGTCGCCCAGGCTACCTGCTCCTCCCACCAGCCCACGAATAAATTCGCGTAGCTGGGGGCGAAGCAGGAGCCCATGGCAGTACCAGAGATTTGTCTGAACAGTTCCCCCTGGAAAGTAAAAATGTTGTTATACAGACAATATTGAGTTAGCTCCAACAGCATTAAATTGTGGGCAGCAAATTTCAATTGTCTTTTCTTCAGGAAGTGTTCTACTGCAGACAGGCCTTGTGTGTGGTCGATGCAGGTATAGAGACTAGTTATGTCTAGGGTGATCAGACAGTATGTAGGTTGCCATTCCAGTTTCTCCAAGTGCTCAATGAAGTCTGTGGAGTCTCTGATATAGGATTTTAAGTTCAGGACTGCCTCAAATAGAAAGTGATCCAAATAGCGGGAAAGATTTTCAGTGAGACTACCGAGATTTGATGTGCCTATGAGGCTGTTTAAATAATTTCATTAAGTACAATGATATTTATGAAATATGATATTGAAATTGTGTTTAAACTCTAGATATATAACGAACTAAGTAATGTTCAAAGATGGCGCCCACGATTTTGTGGGTCGCTAATAGTCCTATGTTTGTTTCCATGAACTTGAGTTACAAATGGCGCTCCGTTGCATTGCACGGGTAGACACAGAAGAAGGGAATTACCGAAACGCGTCTGTCTTTGTCAGTGGAATAAAGAACACTGCTTGCTGAAAGTATCCCGCGAGTGCTGTCGTTTTTCTCCCTGTAATGGGGAAAATTTGGAGCAGTAACATTACGCGTATGCACCAACGCGTGGCGGCACCCGTCTAAAGAGTGACTCGATAGCTGGTGCTCTGGGAGCAGTAATGTTTTAATCGAGTGCACCGCCTCAACCATCGGTTTCTGCGGCTGAATACCAAGACCGCCGAAGAGACACGAAGAGAAATCTCACCAGCGCGAGGGCTGTACCAAAACGAATGGGTAAGCCCTTTTCTATTTGTACGCGCTATATTTCGAAATAGTGGTTGAAGGCTGACGAGGGAGCAAGCAGCGGTAGCAGTGTTGAATAGAGGTGGAGTACGGGATCGTAGCTCCATACCCCACGACAATAAACATGTTCAGCGTCACAGACCGCAGAGAAGCAGCGGCAGGAATGTTTAAGAACAAAAATCCAGACATTACGCTACCACCCGCAACAGCGGCGGGGGAGAGACAGAGCACACTGGCAGGTCAATACACTAAACTGGAAAGATTATATGAACGAGAAACGAGAAAATGGTGGGAGGGCACCTCTCTTCAGAGTTATATTGAGGTACAAAGGGTGCCACGTGGCCTGAGGATCTACACCATCCCCGCTTACGAGAATCCGGACCCTCTCTTATTAGAGGCGTGGGCAAAACATACGGCCCTTTCGTGCAAGGGTATGCTGGAGATTCTCGTCCAGTTTGCATGGAGTGACAGAGAGAAAACACTCAAAGAAATTGAAGCCCTTGAGGAGGAATTAAAACTGAACACGGACACGGATCAACAAGAGCAGCTAAGAGCTGCGATGAAAAAACGCCTGGAAAAGTATGAGAATAAAATTAAATCGCGTAAACAAGAGAAATTCGACCGCGACGAGAGGGACTACGCAATGGGAAGAGTCTTGACTTTCGCTAAAAAGTATGATCAGACGCGAAAGGAGATGAGTAGCCTCAGTAATAAAGCCAAACGCAATGACACCCAGACAAGAATAGAAACTTCTGAATCTGAAGTTACTGAGGAAGAATTGAGTGGAGAGGATGTGGCAGGTCCTGCGAGACGACTCCCCAAAACTCCTTTTCATCAGGAGTTCAATGTCATCCGCCAAAGCTGGCTACGAGGGGGGAAGAACAAGCCCCCAGAGCAAGAAGACAAACCCGGCGTGGCGGGTGGAAAAGGAAGGGGAAAAATAAACTACACACCGAGAGTGCCAAGAAGCAAAAGGGGGGCGCGATGGTAACAAAGGATGATCAGCACCTCACCATTATAAACCTCTCCCACAAGATCCTAACAACAGCTGAGGAGACTGTTTTGAAGTTAGGCTTGACTTTTTGCCCCAACCAACGTTTAGAATATACACAAACAAGAATTGACTTATATAAGTTTATTCGTAAGTTGAAACTGTACAAATTTCACAAGACTAAACCTACATCCAAAGAAGCCAAAACCATAAAATCGAATTGGAGAGATACAGATTTGTTAAATGTCAATGATTTGACATCATTGGAAATACTTGAGGACTTACGAAAAGAGAATACCTCTGAGATCACCCCATCAGCGGTAACACCAACGCAAAGAATAAGGAATGTTGAGGTGGCACAAGAAGCCCTAACTAGTGGCCTCAAATTACCTTCCAAATTTGTACCACAAATGCCCATGGACTCCATAGATACTTTCTCGGACCTAATTATAAGGGATCTGATGAAATTTAGAGAGAATAAACCAACGAGGAGGGGCCAGGATAATTTGACGAAACCACAAAGAGAAGCCTTGAAAAATCTAGAGGATGATACAACAATTATTTGCAAACCCTCTGATAAGGGAGGAAACGTCGTAGTCCTCACAAGAGAACAATATATAGGGGAAGCGATGAGACAATTGACTGATCGGAATTGCTATGAAGTAACAACGAAGACACAATACAATGACAGCATCGCCAAATTACATGAATTGTTAAATAAATGGCATGATAAATCGATGATTGACTTGGATGAGTTTTTGTTTTTGAGAACAACCAGTCCCGTCTTGCCAACGTTTTATTACCTACCCAAGGTACATAAAGATCTAAAACAGCCACCCGGGAGACCAATTGTCTCATCGATTGGTAGTCTCACTGAAAATCTTTCCCGCTATTTGGATCACTTTCTATTTGAGGCAGTCCTGAACTTAAAATCCTATATCAGAGACTCCACAGACTTCATTGAGCACTTGGAGAAACTGGAATGGCAACCTACATACTGTCTGATCACCCTAGACATAACTAGTCTCTATACCTGCATCGACCACACACAAGGCCTGTCTGCAGTAGAACACTTCCTGAAGAAAAGACAATTGAAATTTGCTGCTCACAATTTAATGCTGTTGGAGCTAACTCAATATTGTCTGTATAACAACATTTTTACTTTCCAGGGGGAACTGTTCAGACAAATCTCTGGTACTGCCATGGGCTCCTGCTTCGCCCCCAGCTACGCAAATTTATTCGTGGGCTGGTGGGAGGAGCAGGTAGCCTGGGCGACAGAGAACCAAACATGGACTGAGAAAATAATTTTGTGGTATAGATATATCGACAATTTATTCTTGGTGTGGAATGGTACAGTGCAGGAGGGAGAAGAGTACATTCAACATCTAAATCTCAATGAGAATAATTTGAGGTTTACGGGCCAGATCAGCAAGGTGACAGCCAATTACTTAGACCTTCAAGTTAAGATTCAAGAAAACAGGGTAACGTGTTGCCTATATAGAAAACCAACAGCAGGCAACAGTACCCTGCATGCATCCAGCAGCCATTCCCCTAGATTAATTAAAAGCATTCCTTATGGAGAATTTCTCCGATTGAAACGAAACTGCTCGATGAAATCTGACTTTGATGAAGCGGCCAAAGAGAGCTTCAATAGATTCCTGGCAAGGGGTTACAATGCGGAACTACTTACCACGACTCTTCGGAAAGTATCTAACATTCCGAGAGCAGATCTTTTTAAGAAGAAAAACAGAAAGACCGATGATGGTAGGTTTCGCATAATAACCACTTTTTCACAAGATGCAGACTGGTTTAGAGGTATGGTAAAAAGGCATTGGAACATTTTAAGAACAGACCACATCATAGGAAAGGATGTGCCACCCAATCCTCTGATTACCTTTAGAAAGGCTCGGTCCTTAAGGGATGACCTAGTCCATAGTCATCTAGATCCAGTGGTGAAAAAGAAGCGAGGTACACTACATGAAGCTAAAGGGTTCTTTCCCTGTGGAAAGTGCAAAGCTTGTTCAGCAAGCAAACGCACTTTGTCCTATGAGGTGAAGGGCCTTAAAAATGGCAAAAAGATCAAGAAATTCATGTCCTGTCAAACCACATTCGCAGTGTATTGCTTAAAGTGTCCCTGCGGGATGAGATATGTAGGTAGCACCATCAATAGTGTTAAGTTGAGAATCTTAGAGCACATGCGTGCTATTGTAAATAAGGACTTCACTTACCCGGTGGCTCGCCACTTTTACATAAAGCACAAGAGTGATAGGAGTCTGTTACAATACTTTTGTCTAGACCATGTACCTGAAAACGCCAGAGGGGGAGATAGACTTCAAAGGTTGCGCAGGTTAGAGTCTAGATATATAGTAGATCTTCAAACAAAGAGCCCAGAAGGTCTTAATGGGGAGAAGAACTGTCAGTACACTTGGGCATGTAACATAGACAAGGGTAATAATGACAAGAGGAGAATTGTATTGTGGAAACTGTATTTTTTGAAACTTTATAAGACTTTTTGGTGTATGTGTTGATTTTCTAGGAGTGTTTAGTTCCTTCCTAGCTGCACGGAGTGGGCTATGAAGGAAATTCAATGTTAAGATGCCAATAGAGGTAGCCACAATGTATGGTATAATATGTAAATCGTGTAACTCGAATATCAAATATTAGGTCACAATAATAGGGCTGCACGGCAACCAGGTTGGTTGCCACTGCCGATCCACGGCGAGATTTGATGTGCCTATGAGGCTGATTAAATAATTTCATTAAGTACAATGATATTTATGAAATATGATATTGAAATTGTGTTTAAACTCTAGATATATAACGAACTAAGTAATGTTCAAAGATGGCGCCCACGATTTTGTGGGTCGCTAATAGTCCTATGTTTGTTTCCATGAACTTGAGTTACAAATGGCGCTCCGTTGCATTGCACGGGTAGACACAGAAGAAGGGAATTACCGAAACGCGTCTGTCTTTGTCAGTGGAATAAAGAACACTGCTTGCTGAAAGTATCCCGTGAGTGCTGTCGTTTTTCTCCCTGTAATGGGGAAAATTTGGAGCAGTAATATTACGCGTATGCACCAACGCGTGGCGGCACCCGTCTAAAGAGTGACTCGATACCTGGTGCTCTGGGAGCAGTAATATATATATATATATATATATATATATATATATATATATATATATATATATATATATATATATATATATATATATATATAAAAGCTCCAAGTTTGTCCACAAACAAGAGCGCACACAGGCTGCAGCAAATTCCCCTCAGACCTTCACCCACAGCGGGATGTCGCCGACGCGTTTCGGATAAATTCCTTCTTCACAGGCTGGTAACCACAGAACACAGCGTTTCATACCACACCACTTTATTCAATTACAAGCCTCCTGATAGGCTGGTAAGCCGCTCCAATCAGCAACGTCCCAGGTCTTATGGGACATGTAGTGCAGTGATTCTACCCGGTTGGGTGCAGTGTTCTGTGGGTCCCAAATCAAGCCCACCGATGGGCCCCGGAGTGGGAAAGGTCTATATTCACGGTGCTGCTGCCCCATGCAGAGTACGACTGGATGTCGAGTTCAAAGGCCCGCTGCCCTTAGAGGCGGTGGTGCGCCCTCCACGGCTGGACTGCCGTGTAAATACAAAAGCTCCAAGTTTGTCCACAAACAAGAGCGCACACAGGCTGCAGCAAATTCCCCTCAGACCTTCACCCACAGCGGGAGTTCGCCGACGCGTTTCGGATAAATTCCTTCTTCACAGGCTGGTAACCACAGAACACAGCGTTTCATACCACACCACTTTATTCAATTACAAGCCTCCTGATAGGCTGGTAAGCCGCTCCAATCAGCAACGTCCCAGGTCTTATGGGACATGTAGTGCAGTGATTCTACCCGGTTGGGTGCAGTGTTCTGTGGGTCCCAAATCAAGCCCACCGATGGGCCCCGGAGTGGGAAAGGTCTATATTCACGGTGCTGCTGCCCCATGCAGAGTACGACTGGATGTCGAGTTCAAAGGCCCGCTGCCCTTAGAGGCGGTGGTGCGCCCTCCACGGCTGGACTGCCGTGTAAATACAAAAGCTCCAAGTTTGTCCACAAACAAGAGCGCACACAGGCTGCAGCAAATTCCCCTCAGACCTTCACCCACAGCGGGAGTTCGCCGACGCGTTTCGGATAAATTCCTTCTTCACAGGCTGGTAACCACAGAACACAGCGTTTCATACCACACCACTTTATTCAATTACAAGCCTCCTGATAGGCTGGTAAGCCGCTCCAATCAGCAACGTCCCAGGTCTTATGGGACATGTAGTGCAGTGATTCTACCCGGTTGGGTGCAGTGTTCTGTGGGTCCCAAATCAAGCCCACCGATGGGCCCCGGAGTGGGAAAGGTCTATATTCACGGTGCTGCTGCCCCATGCAGAGTACGACTGGATGTCGAGTTCAAAGGCCCGCTGCCCTTAGAGGCGGTGGTGCGCCCTCCACGGCTGGACTGCCGTGTAAATACAAAAGCTCCAAGTTTGTCCACAAACAAGAGCGCACACAGGCTGCAGCAAATTCCCCTCAGACCTTCACCCACAGCGGGAGTTCGCCGACGCGTTTCGGATAAATTCCTTCTTCACAGGCTGGTAACCACAGAACACAGCGTTTCATACCACACCACTTTATTCAATTACAAGCCTCCTGATAGGCTGGTAAGCCGCTCCAATCAGCAACGTCCCAGGTCTTATGGGACATGTAGTGCAGTGATTCTACCCGGTTGGGTGCAGTGTTCTGTGGGTCCCAAATCAAGCCCACCGATGGGCCCCGGAGTGGGAAAGGTCTATATTCACGGTGCTGCTGCCCCATGCAGAGTACGACTGGATGTCGAGTTCAAAGGCCCGCTGCCCTTAGAGGCGGTGGTGCGCCCTCCACGGCTGGACTGCCGTGTAAATACAAAAGCTCCAAGTTTGTCCACAAACAAGAGCGCACACAGGCTGCAGCAAATTCCCCTCAGACCTTCACCCACAGCGGGATGTCGCCAACGCGTTTCGGATAAATTCCTTCTTCACAGGCTGGTAACCACAGAACACAGCGTTTCATACCACACCACTTTATTCAATTACAAGCCTCCTGATAGGCTGGTAAGCCGCTCCAATCAGCAACGTCCCAGGTCTTATGGGACATGTAGTGCAGTGATTCTACCCGGTTGGGTGCAGTGTTCTGTGGGTCCCAAATCAAGCCCACCGATGGGCCCCGGAGTGGGAAAGGTCTATATTCACGGTGCTGCTGCCCCATGCAGAGTACGACTGGATGTCGAGTTCAAAGGCCCGCTGCCCTTAGAGGCGGTGGTGCGCCCTCCACGGCTGGACTGCCGTGTAAATACAAAAGCTCCAAGTTTGTCCACAAACAAGAGCGCACACAGGCTGCAGCAAATTCCCCTCAGACCTTCACCCACAGCGGGATGTCGCCGACGCGTTTCGGATAAATTCCTTCTTCACAGGCTGGTAACCACAGAACACAGCGTTTCATACCACACCACTTTATTCAATTACAAGCCTCCTGATAGGCTGGTAAGCCGCTCCAATCAGCAACGTCCCAGGTCTTATGGGACATGTAGTGCAGTGATTCTACCCGGTTGGGTGCAGTGTTCTGTGGGTCCCAAATCAAGCCCACCGATGGGCCCCGGAGTGGGAAAGGTCTATATTCACGGTGCTGCTGCCCCATGCAGAGTACGACTGGATGTCGAGTTCAAAGGCCCGCTGCCCTTAGAGGCGGTGGTGCGCCCTCCACGGCTGGACTGCCGTGTAAATACAAAAGCTCCAAGTTTGTCCACAAACAAGAGCGCACACAGGCTGCAGCAAATTCCCCTCAGACCTTCACCCACAGCGGGATGTCGCCGACGCGTTTCGGATAAATTCCTTCTTCACAGGCTGGTAACCACAGAACACAGCGTTTCATACCACACCACTTTATTCAATTACAAGCCTCCTGATAGGCTGGTAAGCCGCTCCAATCAGCAACGTCCCAGGTCTTATGGGACATGTAGTGCAGTGATTCTACCCGGTTGGGTGCAGTGTTCTGTGGGTCCCAAATCAAGCCCACCGATGGGCCCCGGAGTGGGAAAGGTCTATATTCACGGTGCTGCTGCCCCATGCAGAGTACGACTGGATGTCGAGTTCAAAGGCCCGCTGCCCTTAGAGGCGGTGGTGCGCCCTCCACGGCTGGACTGCCGTGTAAATACAAAAGCTCCAAGTTTGTCCACAAACAAGAGCGCACACAGGCTGCAGCAAATTCCCCTCAGACCTTCACCCACAGCGGGATGTCGCCGACGCGTTTCGGATAAATTCCTTCTTCACAGGCTGGTAACCACAGAACACAGCGTTTCATACCACACCACTTTATTCAATTACAAGCCTCCTGATAGGCTGGTAAGCCGCTCCAATCAGCAACGTCCCAGGTCTTATGGGACATGTAGTGCAGTGATTCTACCCGGTTGGGTGCAGTGTTCTGTGGGTCCCAAATCAAGCCCACCGATGGGCCCCGGAGTGGGAAAGGTCTATATTCACGGTGCTGCTGCCCCATGCAGAGTACGACTGAATGTCGAGTTCAAAGGCCCGCTGCCCTTAGAGGCGGTGGTGCGCCCTCCACGGCTGGACTGCCGTGTAAATACAAAAGCTCCAAGTTTGTCCACAAACAAGAGCGCACACAGGCTGCAGCAAATTCCCCTCAGACCTTCACCCACAGCGGGATGTCGCCGACGCGTTTCGGATAAATTCCTTCTTCACAGGCTGGTAACCACAGAACACAGCGTTTCATACCACACCACTTTATTCAATTACAAGCCTCCTGATAGGCTGGTAAGCCGCTCCAATCAGCAACGTCCCAGGTCTTATGGGACATGTAGTGCAGTGATTCTACCCGGTTGGGTGCAGTGTTCTGTGGGTCCCAAATCAAGCCCACCGATGGGCCCCGGAGTGGGAAAGGTCTATATTCACGGTGCTGCTGCCCCATGCAGAGTACGACTGGATGTCGAGTTCAAAGGCCCGCTGCCCTTAGAGGCGGTGGTGCGCCCTCCACGGCTGGACTGCCGTGTAAATACAAAAGCTCCAAGTTTGTCCACAAACAAGAGCGCACACAGGCTGCAGCAAATTCCCCTCAGACCTTCACCCACAGCGGGATGTCGCCGACGCGTTTCGGATAAATTCCTTCTTCACAGGCTGGTAACCACAGAACACAGCGTTTCATACCACACCACTTTATTCAATTACAAGCCTCCTGATAGGCTGGTAAGCCGCTCCAATCAGCAACGTCCCAGGTCTTATGGGACATGTAGTGCAGTGATTCTACCCGGTTGGGTGCAGTGTTCTGTGGGTCCCAAATCAAGCCCACCGATGGGCCCCGGAGTGGGAAAGGTCTATATTCACGGTGCTGCTGCCCCATGCAGAGTACGACTGGATGTCGAGTTCAAAGGCCCGCTGCCCTTAGAGGCGGTGGTGCGCCCTCCACGGCTGGACTGCCGTGTAAATACAAAAGCTCCAAGTTTGTCCACAAACAAGAGCGCACACAGGCTGCAGCAAATTCCCCTCAGACCTTCACCCACAGCGGGATGTCGCCGACGCGTTTCGGATAAATTCCTTCTTCACAGGCAGCGGGCCTTTGAACTCGACATCCAGTCGTACTCTGCATGGGGCAGCAGCACCGTGAATATAGACCTTTCCCACTCCGGGGCCCATCGGTGGGCTTGATTTGGGACCCACAGAACACTGCACCCAACCGGGTAGAATCACTGCACTACATGTCCCATAAGACCTGGGACGTTGCTGATTGGAGCGGCTTACCAGCCTATCAGGAGGCTTGTAATTGAATAAAGTGGTGTGGTATGAAACGCTGTGTTCTGTGGTTACCAGCCTGTGAAGAAGGAATTTATCCGAAACGCGTCGGCGACATCCCGCTGTGGGTGAAGGTCTGAGGGGAATTTGCTGCAGCCTGTGTGCGCTCTTGTTTGTGGACAAACTTGGAGCTTTTGTATTTACACGGCAGTCCAGCCGTGGAGGGCGCACCACCGCCTCTAAGGGCAGCGGGCCTTTGAACTCGACATCCAGTCGTACTCTGCATGGGGCAGCAGCACCGTGAATATAGACCTTTCCCACTCCGGGGCCCATCGGTGGGCTTGATTTGGGACCCACAGAACACTGCACCCAACCGGGTAGAATCACTGCACTACATGTCCCATAAGACCTGGGACGTTGCTGATTGGAGCGGCTTACCAGCCTATCAGGAGGCTTGTAATTGAATAAAGTGGTGTGGTATGAAACGCTGTGTTCTGTGGTTACCAGCCTGTGAAGAAGGAATTTATCCGAAACGCGTCGGCGACATCCCGCTGTGGGTGAAGGTCTGAGGGGAATTTGCTGCAGCCTGTGTGCGCTCTTGTTTGTGGACAAACTTGGAGCTTTTATATATATATATATATATATATACATATATACATATATATATATATATATATATATATATATATATATATATATATATATATATATATATATATATATATATATATATATATATCACTACAGCAAGTTTTCTTCATTCAAGAGAAGAAAATGAGGATGGAAATGAGTAAATGGTGGGAATCGAGGCCCCTCCAAAGTTATATTGAAGTAGGAAGAATCCCCCGTGGCCTTAGACTCCTCATCGCCCCCACGTATGAAGAACCAAATTTTGAACTCATGCGCGAGTGGGCCGAATGCAATTTAGACTCCTCCAGAAGACTTACCCTACTATTGATTAAACATGCCGATATAGATCGAGCTCGACTGTTAAATAAAATAGATGTCCTAAATGAAGAATTGGGTAAAATGGGGCATGAAGAGGAGATTAAAAAATTACGTAAAGAAATGGAAATGCGTATAAAAAAAGAAGAAGAAAAGATCAAAGAACGAAAAACGCAGAAATTCCAACGCGACAAAATAGACTATGAGGTGGGACAGATATTTACGTTTGCTAAAAAATACGATGCAGCCAAACAATCGCAACAAAAACGTGGACCGGCAACTAGGAGGGCTAATGCTTATCAGAGGAAGGTGGGGGAGGAAGTCACCACCAGCAGCTCGAATGAACAACTTACATCTAACAGAGAGGAAGAATCTGAATTAAGAAATCCCCAAGGAGAGACCAGTGGTACAAAACCATCGCCGGGGGAAGAGATGAATATTTTAGCAGCCCAGAGATTGGCATCATTAAGATCAAGAAATCCGACGCAGAAAAACGTAAATGCGCCAACCACAAGCGAAAACAAAGGCGCAAGCAGCAAACAGGACTTCAAAATGCACAAAAAAAGAAAAACACATATTGGAGAAACAAATAAATGAAACAAATAAAACTGTGGTAATTATGTCCAAAATAACACTAACAAAGGATGAGACAAAAACATTAGGTTTGGGTTTATCATACTGCCCATCCACAAACTTTGATTATCCTAGAGTCCGGACGGACATATATAAAGGAATAAGAAAACTCAAGTTGAAAAAAATGTTCGCAATAAAAAATAATCGAATGGAAGGCGCCACTCAGGGGGACCTACAAGTGGAGTCCACACCTCCAGGATCAAACACTGAAGCTGAACTATTTGAGATGTGGAACCAGGAACAAACTGTGACCAATACACAGACTAGAGAAAGTGGCACTAAAGGAGCAGGACTAACTAAATTTAAACAGAAATCAACTTTTTGCCCTATCACAACTCATGATGCCATTGACACATATCACGAAATTATCACTAGTAAAATCAAAAAACTAAACAAAAAAATTGGAATGACTACACAGAAATATCGAAACCAAGATCACAAATATTTCCAACTAATGAACAAGTTAAAAAGTCACAGAGATGTCATTATAAGGAACAGTGACAAGGGAGGAAATATTGTACTTTGGGGACAGGAGGACTACAGGAATGAAGCCATGAGTCAATTGAATGACAGGAAATGCTACAAGCGCTCTGACATAAAATCACTAAAGGAAATGTATCAATTGTACTACACAAAACTCTCAGGATGGCGAAGTAAGAAATTAATCAGTGAGGATGAACAGAAATATTTAACAAATAAAAACCCAGTTGTCCCCACGATGTATTTCATCCCGAAGATTCATAAGGATGAAAAAAAGCCTCCGGGACGTCCAATTATAAGCGCAATGAACAACATTCTAGAAAATACATCAGTGTATGTTGATTATTTTTTACAGAACTATGTCAAGTCCTTACCCTCGTACATCAGGGATACAAGTGACTTTATAAACAAAATTAAGGACTTTGCATGTAATGAAGAATATTTATTATTGGCATTAGACGTGTCCTCGTTGTATACCAGAATCTCCCATGAAGATGGAATCAAGGCGATAAAGTATTATTTATCACCCAGAGACCCTATTTACAGACAACACAGCGAAATGATAACATCCATGACAGAATTTTGCTTACATAACAATTTTTTCATGTTTAACCATTTGTTATATCGCCAAGTGCAGGGGGTAGCAATGGGGGCTAGCTTCTCCCCGAGCTACGCTTGCCTTCACATGGGCATGTGGGAGAAGCTAGTCCTCATGACTGAATTTACAGAGATCATGACTACCAAAATTAAGGTGTGGTATAGGTGTATTGATGACCTTTTTATCATATGGCATGGTACCAGAACAGAGGCACTAGAGTTCGTAGCACAAATCAATGTCAACAAACTCAATCCTAAATTTACAGCAGAGATCAGTGCAAACAATGTTAATTTCCTAGACACTAAAGTATATATACAGGATAACAAACTTGAGACCACCTTGTTTAGGAAAAAAACATCTGGAAACTTGGTCCTCCACGCCACCAGTACGCATCCACGCCATCTAATTAATAGCATTCCCTACGGCGAGATGCTGAGAATCAAGAGGGTTTGCAGCACAGCGGGAGAATTATACAAGGCACAACAGGAAAGAAAGGAAAGATTTTTAGCAAGAGGCTATTCGGAACAGGTGGTAAACCAAGCAATGGCTAGAACAGGGACATTAGTCAGAGAGGAGCTACTGGGCAATAACAATAAGAAAACTTTGAGTGCCACTAATGAAGGAATTCCATCCAAAGATGATGTGAATACTTTTCGCTTAATTATAGGCTACAGAAGACAGTATAAAGAATTGAAAAATATTATTCAAGGAAGCTGGCCTATTATTTAATTTATATATAGAGCCGCTTGCTAGTAAGATTAGAGCTATGGATGCAATAGCTCCTTTTAGGGCAGGCGAGTGGAATAAGAAGATTGGTCTTTATGCGGATGACATTATTATTTTTACTTCAAATCTGAAAGAATCCATGGAAAATATTTTTAAGCTCACTAAAGAATTTGGCAAAGTTTCAGGATATGAAATTAATGAAAGCAAAACAGAACTAATGGCATGGAACTTGGATACTGAGAACTTTGAATGTAAGAAGGAGATGAGATATCTGGGAGTGAGAATAACACAGAATACAGCGGAATTAACAAAAATCAATTTTTTAAGGGTGAAAAAAGAAATAGGGGAGACATTGCGAGGTTGGAGTCATTTACCTCTCACTCTGATTGGTCGTACCAACTTGATTAAAATGGTGATCCTACCAAAGCTTACATTTCTGTTTGAAACAATTCCCTGGGACTTTGACAAGAAAGGGCTTAAGAGACTACAAAGTGAAATTTGTTCTTTTATTTGGGCTACTAAAGCAGTTCGCTTATCCTGGAAAAAAATCAGAAGTAGATGGGGCAAGGGAGGGTTAGCAGCCCCAGATTTTTTGTTATATGACTGGGCTTTTCGTTTAAAGAACTTGAGAGAACTAATGGGAATACCAAAAGCTACAACTATTGGGCGTATTTTTCTGGCTATGTTGAGATTGAGTAACCATAATGAAGATGGATTCATGTATAAATTTTCAGACCCAAAATATTTCAAAAAGGTGAGATTAAAAACCCTACGGGAGGCAGCAGAGCTCTGGTATAAAATTAGGAAACTAGCAAAGTTGACCTATTTTGGATACAGGGCATCCATATGGGACACACCAGGATCACCGTTATGGGCAGAAGACGCATTGGCTGTCCCGTTAAAAACAGCAGGATTAAAAACTTGGGGAGATCTATTTCCGGAGGGAGCATTGATTGGTTGGACACAAGCGGCACAGCTGTGGGGGCAAGGGTTATCTAAGTTTAAGTACATGCAGATACAAAGCTGGGCAAACAAGATGGATATTGTTGTAGGACTTCAAAGTGACTTTGAAGACAAGACATTTTCCTCACAAACATTCAAGAAAGAAGTTGCGATGTGGTACTGGGCAATGGTGGAAATGGAAGACGGCCCGTTTACACTGCCGGAACAATTATGGAGGGATTGCTTGCCGGACATCGCCACAGAAAATCAATGGCAAGTAATGATGACTATACTATATAAAACAGTTAAATCTGCAAATTTAAGGAGAAATGTTCTCTTTACTATCCATAGAGCCTATTGGACCCCCCGCAGACTATCGAAGTTTAAAGCCGGAGGACGGGTTGAATGCCCAAAATGCGGAAATATAAATGTGGATGACTTGCACATGTTTGTGGAGTGTTTAAATATCAGGGAATTTTGGGAGATGGTAAGCAACTGTCTATCACAATCAATCGGCCACACGATAGAGGTAAGCCATGAACTAATTATTACCGGGAGACTTGACCTATTTGATAACAGTATAAATGATAAAGTAAAGATAGTTTTTTATGGGGTGCTGCTAGCCCGTAGGGAAATCTGTAAAGTCTGGGTAGAAGCTAAGACACCGACATTCATGGATTGGTTAAATAGCATGAGATATTTTGCGACACTAGACTCTAAAGGTCTGATAAATAGGAAACAGAGATTTTGGCTACTCTTTTTGGAACATTTTGGATAATAGGCAGACCTGTGTTTGGGCACAGGATAAGAGACTAGTATATAATGGAAAATTCCTATGATTAAGGCCTCAGCCTATCTCGCAGGCCGGTGGAATAGGTCCGTCCTTCGTGAAGGCGGATTGGAAGAATCGGGTCGCGGCCTCCGGTGTGGCTGTGTTATAATAGACACATGGTGGTATAGGAGATTGTGGCCCAGTCCGGGCTGGAGAGCTGCACATACTCGAGTCCACAGCCAGCATATTGAGATAAAGCCCAGGGCGGATACTACTGAACAAGGGTGGCGAAAAGGCTAATGAGGAATAAAAAAAAAAAAAAAAAAAAAAAAAAAAAAAAAGAAGCTGGCCTATTCTTTTAAGTGACCAGGTATTAGGACCCCTGCTTCCACAGAGGGTGTCCATTACTTACAGTAGAGCTCCCTCTATGCGTGACAATTTGGTAATATCAAGTCCTGAAATTCTAGCCAACCCTATATGGTACCAAAACCTGAAAGGCTTCAAGAGATGTAGAACATGCAAGGCATGCACACATGGTATCAATACATCTACATATGTAAGCCCATTTAGAACCAAACTCTATAAAATAACTAAAATGCTGTCATGTAAATCAGAATTTGTGGTTTATATTCTAACGTGCCCATGTGGTAAAATATATGTTGGGAGTACCAAATTACAAGCCAATATAAGAATACTCCAACATTTGCGCGCGATAACCAACATGGATAATACCTATCCAGTGGCCAGACACTTCAAGGAGGCCCACGGATCTAATAACAAAGGTTTATCCTATTACCTGATTGATTCGGTACCCCCAAATAGACGGGGGGAGATAGAGAAAACCGACTGCGCAAACTTGAAACGAGATATATTTTACTGTTAGATGCCAAACAACCACAGGGTCTTAACAACACGGAAGAATTATATACATGTTTAGGATAGATAATCTTTGGAGACAATAAATGATACAGATGAATAAGATGAATATGAGATTACCGAGTCAACAATACCCTAAACAAACTTTTTTTTTAAAGAATTTATTATGTATATAATGGGATTTATTTATGTCATTTTAAACTGTATATAATATTTATTTATTATCAAAGGTACTGACAGGTTAATTCTCATTATAAATTCCATGTACATAATCAATTGTGGCATGATTAAGGAACTATGTGACTGGAAGTAGTATGATGTGTAGGAAATATATGAAATATGGAATTTGAAACATAAATACAATTGCAATTGTAGACCGTATGCTTATACAGAAATTGAGTAAATTATGAGGTAATAATGTACTGTATATATATCAATTTAAAATTTTAAATTTTCTTATATCACAAGATGAAGTTTATGAATCGCACATTAGCACTTTATGGGTATATATATTTCATCATTTTATTTTTTCAAATTCATTTGAATATTTTGTTTGAATCACCTCAGGATATATGTAGACATTTAAAGGTATTTTACCGTTATCGAGTATTGCCAAATTTACACATACTGTTGTAGTCCAGCTGGACAATAATAAGGTATTTCACCTGCATTTCAATATTGTCTTATCCTTTAGGCGTATATTTGTACAGTCAGGATATGAACTCCATAGTACAAAAAACTTTAGGGACATAATAATGTAATTTTCCCAGTGATAATGGAAAACGTACTTCCCTCTTTTGCACTAGAAGATGCCAAATCTTTTGTACTGGGATGAGAGACTTTTATATATATTTTAAATGTCATAGATGGTATTTGACCGAGATATATATTGTTGTGACATTATGTTTGACTTCGACATGCATTTGCATGTTAGCGTATTTGAACAAACATACAACAATGTATAAAAGGTACAATATGCAAACGTTGGCGATACGACAAACCATAGTATGTTGTCTATTTCCATTGAGGTGTATGTCACGTGAGGGTTTTTGAATTGTGCACTTATCACTTTAAACATGCCTTCCATTGGTCATTCATTGTCGAGTGAACAAGCGGCGGGAGCCGCGAAACGCGTCTTCGACTTTGGGCGATTAAAACAACTAAAAGAAGGAATTTGGGTCCGTGTCCTGTTTTGCTGGTGAATGCGCGCGTAAGGCGTGTATGCTAGACTTTTTCAGGATTCTCGAATATATATATATATATATATATCCACAAAAAACTGCTCTCACAGTAAGGTGCCACACACGAAGTTGATTTCACCGTCTTTATTCAGGATGGCAGCAGCAAAACAGGTAATGCTTTCCCAAGCTCAAGATTCTTTCAAAAGTGTCTTTAGAGCCGTCTCTGCCATACGCGTTTCAGGAATTCTTTTCCCTTGATCACTGGCTGGCTTTTGGGGAATGAACAGCTGCTCATGTTTGCATCATTATTTTATAGTCCCGCCCCCATAGGGCGGATCGGCATCAATTGCACGCTGGTAAATGTAGTTTTCTTCAGTATAATCACTTTGGTAGTTGATGCTGTACCACCGATTTTTACCCCATTAGTTGCATATTAAAATCCATCGGGTCGCTTGTTCCACGCAGAGCCCTCTTGCTGCTAAACTTGTGCTGTCCTGAACCGGTAACTTCGTTCCTTATGGTGCTCTCATTGTAAAGCACCGGACCTGCATGCGCAGTGGGGCATCCTCGTGACCAGAGCGGGCCACATAACATCCACAAAAAACTGCTCTCACAGTAAGGTGCCACACACAAAGTTGATTTCACCGTCTTTATTCAGGATGGCAGCAGCAAAACAGGTAATGCTTTCCCAAGCGCAAGATTCTTTCAAAAGTGTCTTTAGAGCCGTCTCTGCCATACGCGTTTCAGGAAATCTTTTCCCTTGATCACTGGCTGGCTTTTGGGGAAGGAACAGCTGCTCATGTTTGCATCATTATTTTATAGTCCCGCCCCCATAGGGTGGATCGGCATCAATTGCACGCTGGTAAATGTAGTTTTCTTCAGTATAATCACTTTAGTAGTTGATGCTGTACCACCGATTTTTACCTCATTAGTTGCATATTAAAATCCATCGGGTCGCTTGTTCCACGCAGAGCCCCCTTGCTGCTAAACTTGTGCTGTCCTGAACCGGTAACTTCGTTCCTTATCATGCTCTCATTGTAAAGCACCGGACCTGCATGCGCAGTGGGGCATCCTCGTGACCAGAGCGGGCCACATAACATCCACAAAAAACTGCTCTCACAGTAAGGTGCCACACACGAAGTTGATTTCACCGTCTTTATTCAGGATGGCAGCAGCAAAACAGGTAATGCTTTCCCAAGCGCAAGATTCTTTCAAAAGTGTCTTTAGAGCCGTCTCTGCCATACGCGTTTCAAGAAATCTTTTCCCTTGATCGGTGGTACAGCATCAACTACTAAAGTGATTATACTGAAGAAAACTACATTTACCAGCGTGCAATTGATGCCGATCCGCCCTATGGGGGCGGGACTATAAAATAATGATGCAAACATGAGCAGCTGTTCCTTCCCCAAAAGCCAGCCAGTGATTGTGGATTACTTCCTGGCACCCATTGTCCCCTCGCTTAGTTAATTTATAAAAGACACTGGGGATTTTCTCAGAAATATAATGAACACCGAGTGGCACCCGGAATACTGGTTGGCAACAATAGACGTTGTGTCTTTGTACACGTCGATACAACATGACATTGGGCTGAAAGCAATCAAATATTTCTTGCAACAACGGCCAATCTCAGAAATCAGACACACCAACATGTTAATCGACATGATAACGTTCTGCCTGACCAATAACACCTTTCTATTTAATAAGAATATGTACGCTCAAATATGTGGTTGTGCAATGGGTGTGTCCTTTTCCCCAAGCTATGCTAATCTCACCATGGGATGGTGGGAGAAAAACATAGCTTGGGGAGAGGAAAATGAGCAATATACCACGGACATGGTATTATGGCTCAGATTTATTGAAGATTTGTTCCTCCTCTGGAAGGGTCCCAAGGAAAAACTAATCAAATACATTGACATCTTGAACGAAAATACAGTAGGACTTAAATTCACCTACAACATCCAAAAAAAGAAATAGACTTTTTGGACACTAAGATCTATATAAAAAACAACAAACTTGAGACAACAGTCTTTAGAAAAAAGACTTCTACAAACAGTGTCTTGTACGGCACGAGCTTTCACCCCCCATCACTGAAGCGAAGTATTCCATATGGAGAGTTCCTGCGCATGAGACGGAATTGTTCTGAAAACGAAGAGATGGAAAACAAATTTAAAGAAACAAAAGATCGATTCAAAGACCGAGGATACAAACACTCAGACATTGCTCATGGGGAACTAAGAGCAAGAACCAAAACGAGAACTGAAACACTAATACCCAAAACCATAGAATCAAAAGCAGATGATGACAAACCAAGAATGATTCTCACGTACTCCAGAGAGAGCTTTAAGATAAGACAGATTTTGACAAAATACTGGAGTGTGTTGAAAAAAGATACTGAAATTGGATCCTTAATAGGAGAAAGACCGTTGATAGTCTTTCGCAAAGCACCATCAATACAGGATACCTTGGTCAACAGTCACTTCTGGATGATCAAACCTGTGTCAGGGCTGGATAAACGACAGCATGGGTTTGAAAAATGTCAAACATGCAAGGCGTGTAAAATTGGTCAAAATCTTAAAAGCCTAAAAGACTCTAAGGGACGTAAGTTTGAAATCAAAGAAAAAATAACTTGTGAGTCAGAATTTGTCGTATATCAACTACAATGTTTTTGTGGCAATAAATATATTGGTTCAACAACGTGCCCCCTCAAAAAAGAATACTTGAACATATACGATCAATTACAAACAATGATTACAGCTATGCGATTGCGAAACACTTAAAAACGCACCCTGGCAAAACATGGAAGGATGTCACATACGCAGGCATAGCCATGATTAATGAAAATAAACGAGGTGGTGACCGAATCACTAAACTGCGACGTCTTGAATCTAAATTAATAATCAGATTTAAAACCAAGACCCCCATGGGATTGAATGGGGATGACGAGATGTATGTGCATCTATGATATACCAAATGCACAATGGACATGAAAGCTAAAAAAATGAACATAGTGTTGAAGAAACTGTCAATTTACTTGTAAGTAATATTTGAAAAATTTGGGACTTCAAGAGGTTTTGAAATGCCACAACAGATAGATATGTCATTCAAGGAAAACAGTTTAAATTGAACCTTTTGTTTATCAAAGTGTCGGAGGCCTGCAAGCAGGGCGCATGCACAACTGGGTTAGTGTAATTAAGGCACTCAGCCATAATTTAGCCAATGACTATCAGTCATTAATGTCACAGCATGTTATTAATTCCAAACGATATTGAGAATTAAAATAACATTTTGACACACTATATGTCAATAATACATGCTTTATTTCACCCTGGTAAACACCAATGGTGATCACCCAATAAATGCTGTTGCAAAGCACCAGCTAGCGGGCCACCAACACAACGATAAAGCTAGAGAAAGTAGCAACTAACTGAAACTGCCTACTGTTCCCACAATGCATCTTAAATTGCCATGTGAGATTTCCAGTATAAATAAGCAACATAAACAAAGGACTAATGTTTGTAAACCGTGATCAGGGACTTGTATAGCCCGAAACGCGTAGGTGGGAAAAACCTACAGGAGAATAAAACCAACAAAGTATAATTGAAGTGGTGTGCGGCGTCTTCTTGAATGAAGAAAACTTGCTGTAGTGATTTTTAGCTAGGCTATCCCGAACCTCGCCGCCAGCACCAGCTAAAGGACGCTCCCCCCGCTTGGGACATTTTCTCGTGAGATATATATATTATTTTTTGCTTTGCTTTGCACTATGGTTATTACCTTTAGCCTTGAATTAACTAATTAGTTGATTGTTCCGCTTTCAAATTGTAAAGGATCTGCTTGAATGTGATTCCAAATGATTACAAGATATGCATCAAGTCAAAAAAATGTATTAACATTTTCAGGCACCTTAATCGTTTTAATTTGGTGTTTATGTTTGTATACTACAAGCAGAACTAGTAAATTTGGTCTGTCATTTGTCTTCACACTCTTTTCACTGTGAGGGCGTGCACTTTATTGATTTGTCCCACTACTATGTTCACTATATAATGGTCCAGCTTTCTGAGCGTTTCATGTGATCAAGCTCCCTAGAGGAGTGAAACGCGTCGTCCGATGCACATTTGTCCTTTAATTTAAATAAAAACTTTACTCTGCCACCTATTTGAGGACTTGCATCTTCTTTTGGAAAAAAACATTTTCGCTGCAGTGACGAGGTTGGTTTGGAGGTCCGCACCTGGTGTGTTTCCATCATCCATTGACGGAACAGGAACATTTCTTTCATTTGTCTGCCGGGATTTGCTGATTCCGGCTTGTGGACCCTCCCGCCATCAAGAGGCACAGTGTTGGCGAAGCTGTCTGCGTTTCTACGCATTCGGACTTCGATTCAAGGAATCTTCTTTGTGTTGTGCCCCCCGCTGGAGTAAGGACGAAAACAAGCTACGCTGCACGTTGTTGAAGGTCGGATTTGGTCTGACGGCGTGGTTGCTGAGGGGCTAGACGGTCGGCCGACTGGCGGGCAGCCCAGCACCGATTCCGGTAAGACACTCCCCCTTCTCTGCCGTGTATCTGTTTGAACTGAACTCGGTAATAGCGGGTTGCGGGATATACCTCCCAAATTTGTCTGTAGCAAATATTGATTCATTTGAGCAGAGCTTCGGTGAAAAAAATGTCAACGTTTTACCGTTAAACCGAAGAGAGACATTTCAATTATGATATCCAGTGACGCGCTCAGAAATAGAGAGGCCACAGCCGAGGCGCGTTTTGACAGCCTTCCAGCTCCTACTCTTAATCAAACTAATGCAATATCCACTGTCACTAACAATGATGCCAAAACATTAATAAAAACGTTGGAGAAACTGCTCCGCAGTGAACTCTGCAAATGGTGCGAGAAAAAAATCCATTGAAAAATACAGAGACGCTAACAGAGTTCCACGTGGCCTGCGGGTACTGATTGTACCCACATACGAGAACCCTAATCCCCAAATGCTCCAGGAGTGGGCTGAGAACAATTTAAAGAGCTCAATGAATATGATCCACATACTCATTAAATATGCTGAGTCTGACGGGGAAGCATTATTGGTGGAAATCGATCGCATAAACAGTCTCCTGGAAGCAACAGGGGAGACTGACTTCATCACTAAAAGCAAGGCGGAAATTGATATTCGCATTAAAAAACTAGAAGAAATAATCATTGAAAGAAAAATCACAAAGTTTGCACGGGACAAAAATGACTATGCTATGGGCAGAATCTTCACTTTCTCCCGGAAGTACGACAACTTAAAGCGCAAGGCACTTTCTAATAGCGATAAACCAGCAACTGGTCAAGCTACAGGATTCAATGATGCATCTTCCATTCCTGCTGACAATACTGATGTCTTGTCTGTGAATTCATTGACCCCCAATAGTGATGAGGATAGTGGGCCAGAAAGATCTATGCCAGGCCCAAGCGGTCGTGAAAATTATTCCTTAATTGAGGAACTGAGTTTTGTAAGCGAGGACCGGCGTTATTCCCTGCGCTCCCGGAATCCTCAAACAAGGATATCAATCAGCCAACGCAGGCGCGCAAGGTAGCGGATCTGTAAACAAAAATATTACTCAAGGCAGAACAAAAAAGAGTTGGAGAAAGTAACAAGCATGACAGAAAATACAGTCATTAATCTAACTGATCTTGTTTTATCAAAAGCTGAAGAACAACTACTCTCATTAGGACTTTCCTACTGCCGCCAAACAGATTTTCTTATAACCAAACAAGGATTGACGTTTTTACATTTATTCGAAAGATTAAATTGAGTAAGCATTTCCAACTTGAATCTAAACGCAAAAAAACAGCCAATGCTACTTCACCCGAAGACTCAACACCAATTCTTCAGGTACATGACATCACTGGCTTACAAAACCTATATGATTTGGCTTATATTGATGACTCACAAACCACCCCTACTGTGAGCCAAACCATCAATGTTAATCGTCCAGTTACCAGTCCATTTCGTCCAAAATCGACGTTTCTACCTTTAATGCCAAGAGATGCAGTGGATGTTTTCAGCAATAGAGTAACTACAGAATTAAAAGGTTTGAACAGACAAGTTATGACTCAAAAGAAACAACAAGATTACAACAACAGTCAATAGCATCTGCTTGTGAAAAAACTACAAAACAACAATGATGTGATAATAAAAAATGCTGACAAGGGAGGAAATACGGTTTTATGGCAAGTAAAAGACTATATGATTGAGGCAGAAAGACATTTATCGGATACTTCCTGTTATTTAATATCTACCCAATTCGCCATGTCCCAGAGCCATGATAAAACTCGAAAACAAATCTTGACTTGGAAAAGACTTGGGCTACTATCCAAGGATGAAACGAAATTCCTCAACAACGAGCACCCAATCACACCCAGTTTATATTTCCTCCCTAAAATACACAAACAGGTCACACCTACTCCCGGTCGCCCCATCATCTCTGCCATTGGGAGCATGAATGAAAACATCTCCAAATACGTAGACTTTTTTTTACAACCCCACATGACTAACTTAACATCTTACCTGAAGGATACCACTGACTTTCTTACCAAAATTATGGATGTGAAATAGTGTGCAAATTATTTATTCCTAGTAATGGACATCGAATCACTTTATACATCCATTAACCATCATCAGGGTATCAATGCTTGTGAATATTATTTAGGTAAACGTGATATATGCTTTCGTAATCACAATGCAATGTTGATAGAGATGATTAGATTCTGTCTTACCTCAAACTTCTTCCCATTCCGAGGCAACATTTACCAACAGCTGCGCGGAGTGGCAATGGGCTTGTGCTTTTCCCCCAGCTACTCATGCTTGCATGTGGGTTGGTGGGAGGAGCACGAGCTCAGAACCACGCACCAGCGTTGGTTGCCTAACATTGTCAACTATTGGCGATTTATTGATGATGTTTGTATAATTTGGAGGGGACAGTAGAGGAGGCATCAACATTTGTATCTGATTTGAACACGAATACACTCAATTTAAAATGCACAGCTACTATAACCTCTGAAATGGCTGAATTCCTTGATGTGCAGATGTTTATAAGAGATGATAAACTTGAGACTCGACTTCACCGCAAACCTACAGCGGGCAATTCAATCCTTCATGCCCGAAGTGCCCATCCATCACATACTATTAATAGTATCCCTTATGGGGAATTTATACGCATCTGTAGAATTTGCAGTGACATAACATCACTTGATCATTGTCTAAATGAATCGAAACAACGCTTTTTGAACAGGGGATATTCCAAATATATTCTGGAACAAGCTTTAATCAAAGCTAGGTCACTCAACCGCAAATCCCTGCTTGCACCAAAGAAGTCTGACAATATCAGCTCAGAGTGCTCAGCCAGACTTATTACAACCTTTTGTGCACAAGAGCGTAAAATTCGACGTATCATCTGCACGGAATGGCCAATAGTATTAACTGATGTCATTCTAGGCCCTATTCTACCAAACACACCTAATATAACATTCAGGAGGGCGCCTTCAATGCGCGATGCATTAGACAGACCATCACCTGAGATTTCCCCTAAAAAAAAGTATCACAAAACGGGATTCTTTAAGTGCACTTCCTGTCGCGCATGCACATTTGCAAAAAACAGTACCCAGACTTTAGAGAGGTTCCTGTGCCTATTCGAGAACATCTAACTTGTAAGTCAATTTTGTAGTTTACAAATTATAATGCACCTGCAACCTCGAATATATAGGTAGCACAAAACTTCCGGTGCATAGCGCATCTTACAGCACATACGAGCAATCGCCAACAGTGATGATAATTATCCTGTGGCAAGGCACTTTCGGTCTGTACACAACAAATTGCTAAAAGACCTTGAATATACTGTTTTGTGCTCGGTACCTCAGCCCGGACGGGGTGGGAACCAAGATAAATTACTCAGGCAAAAAGAATCGCACTTTATACTATCTTTAGATACTAAGGCTCCAAATGGTCTGAATTTAACGGAAGATTTGAACAATTTTTTGTAAATTCAATTTAAATGTCTATTCCGTTCAGGTAATGCATACGATGTTTGGGCATCCCCCATTTTTCTTAGACTGCATTACATGAATTTGGTCATCGGATAATAACCAATGAAACTATTTTTTATGTAGGAATTTATCTGCAATAACATCTTTAACAATTTCTACACATTTTTATAAGACTATGTAAGGCTGTCATGATTGCTTACTCGGCTGTGATCTATACATATTTTTACTATATTCTTTTGTGGGTTATAATTATGATGATTTATGTTTCTTATGAAACTGCACTTTTTGAGCACTTTATTGACAACCTATAACCTTTAAAAACGTACAAAGGCATTAAACTATTTATATGCATACTTGATATAATTTTGGCAGTAATCTTGGAGTATCATTTATTACGGAACAAACAATATGAATTGTTCATACATACTTAAATTATTAACACTTGTTAATATGTACATTCATTTGCAATGCGAATTTTTATTAGGACACTATGTCGGAATTATTTTTTGCTTTGCTTTGCACTATGGTTATTACCTTTTGCCTTGAATTAACTAATTAGTTGATTGTTCCGCTTTCAAATTGTAAAGGATCTGCTTCAATGTGATTCCAAATGATTACAAGATATGCATCAAGTCAAAAAAATGTATTAACATTTTCAGGCACCTTAATCGTGCCTGAAATCGTTTTAAAATGGTGTTTATGTTTGTATACTACAAGCAGAACTAGTAAATTTGGTTTGTCATTTGTTTTTACACTCTTTTCACTGTGAGGGCGTGCACTTTATTGATTTGTCCCACTACTATGTTCACCATATAATGGTCCAGCTTTCTGAGCGTTTCATGTGATCAAGCTCCCTAGATGAGTGAAACGCGTCGTCGGATGGACATTTGTCCTTTAATTTAAATAAAAACTTTACTCTGCCACCTATTTAAGGACTTGCATCTTCTTTTGGAAAAAAATGTTTTTGCTGCAGTGACGAGGTTGGTTTGGAGGTCCGCCCCTGGTGTGTTTCCGTCATCCATTGACGGAACAGGAAGATTTCTTTCATATATATATATATATATATATATATATATATATATTCACCAAGGTTCCTCGATCTCAAGGACGCCACTCTCAAAGTAAGTAAGTTCACAAACTTCTTTATTAGGAAGCTTCACATGATGCTTTTATTTTCAAAGTCCCCGACGCGTTTCGAAGCAGCCTTGCTTCTTCTTCATTGGGTAGCAAAAACTGGTGGGTCACGGGCAACTGCAATCGTTCAATTTAACCTTTTCTGCATGTACTCTCCAGTGAGTTGCATGCTGGGTGATGCGTCCTTGAGATCAAGGAACCTTGGTGAATACAGTGTGCGGCAGCCTCAGCCCTGAAGGATGCACCGCCCGTTTGAAATATGGTGACGGGTCTGCTGGGATGAACTTTTCATCCCGGAAAAAAGCGAAAGTAAGCCAGGGAAGGAAGCTGAACAGGATGCTTGGAAGCCCACTGGAGGGCTGCTAGATTGTTTAAGTGATTAGCTAATACAAATTATGGTGACATGTAAACAGACCCCACCGGAGGGATGAATTGAACTGCATCACCCAGCATGCAACTCACTGGAGAGTACATGCAGAAAAGGTTAAATTGAACGATTGCAGTTGCCCGTGACCCACCAGTTTTTGCTACCCCATGAAGAAGAAGCAAGGCTGCTTCGAAACGCGTCGGAGACTTTGAAAATAAAAGCATCATGTGAAGCTTCCTAATAAAGAAGTTTGTGAACTTACTTACTTTGGGAGTGGCGTCCTTGAGATCGAGGAACCTTGGTGAATATATATATATATATATATATATATATGATTCACCGGTTTCTTAGGAAGTTTAATGAAACACGGCACTCCAATGCTGATTAATCCAATATTTTGTTATTCCTTCAGCATCCACACCTTTCAGTGCCACGATCCAGACCAATGTGCAGTGGCACGGAAACACATAGATTCTTCTTCCAAAGGAATAAAGAAAAATGTAATTAATCAGCACTGGAGTGCAGTGGTTTCTTTAAATGTCATAAGAAACCAGTGCATAATATAATTTTGCAGCGAGCAGCGGAGCGCTGCAACGCGAGCACCGCCGGCAATCTGGTAGCTCAGTGGCAGCTCGCCAAAACAAGAAATATATATAGATATTTGGAAGTGCCAAGAGCTGTTAGGTGATTTTTATTCGGAAGATCCTTAGTATTGTTTCATAATATGGCAATTAGTCCTCTGTTTGTGTCAAAGATCATTTTGGAATTAATTAAAGAGCCCTAAAATAATATAAATAAATATATATATAAGTGTTTTTTGACTTACCATTATCTTTGGAGCTGTTACACAAATCTTCACAAAATTTTCCATAAAGATTTTACACTCACTTCAGCTACCGTCTCGAACGTTTTGATGATCCATGACCCGGGGCCTAGAAAGGGATTTTGAACACGACTGCAGCCCGGACTGCTGGACGAAATTACACCAAATTTGGCAGAAATGTATCTATTGGCCCAGAAAGCATGCTTATTGTGATTTGGTGTAAATCCATTCAGTAGTTTTAGAGATTTCTTTTTAGTTTAAAAAAACATCTTTATTGAGAAGTTGCACGGTACATCAGTGTTATCCATACCGAAAATACAATGTCGCAGCCATTAGCATATAATTAACACCTTCCCATATCAGCATTCTAAAGTATTAAATCCCCCACCCCTCTTGGTAACTCCACCCTTATCCAATAACCAGCATTATAAGAAGTCCAGGTAATAACGGTACAGCATTTTGACACATTGTACAGGCAATGATATAGTCCAACATATATACGATCTTGATGACATCCAGCACGGAGATGATCTAGCTATAATTTGGAGCAGCTATATATTAACAGTAACTCCTGCAATATTATTATGATATTTAGGGGTTACAACCTAGCAACCTACTGATGTATATCTGCAGTACTGCCTTCGCCCAGGATTTCTCCCACACTCAGCCCTCAGTACGGTGGCTGGGAGGGAACTAAGGTTCGGGTTACATCTCCCAGCATCTGGTCTGTTCTCTCTTGGTCTTCCTCACTGTTCGCTTCTAGCGCAAGAAGGTAAGAGGTGAACGGGCCCCATATGTCTTTTGGGCGTGACGTAATGGGTAATAATTCCGCATAGTAATGCATGTGGTCTTGCCAGATGGTCATAGTGTGTACCCAATCTTTTAATCTAGGCTCACGGCCCCTTCCCCATCTACACGCCACTTGGCGTTTTGCAAGTAGCATACTCATTGCTAAAAATGTCTTGTGTACTGTAGGTATATCTTGAGTGAGTCCCAATAGAGCTACGAGTGGGCATGACATCACCTGTACCCCTATCATGGCCGAGAGTCATTCAAAAACCTGCGCCCAGTTATCAGCTATCCGGGGGCAGCTCCACGCTAAGTGCAAGAAGCCCGCACACTCCCCACCGCACCGCTCGCATCTGTCATTATCCCTGAGGTGAAATCTATGTAGCCTAGTTGGGGTATGGTATAGGCGGTGTAAAAATTAGAAATTTATAAGGCGTAGTCTGCTGTTACTTGTGATTGCCTCCGTTTGCGCGCAACTTAGCTCCCACTGGTCATCTGTGAATGGGTCATTGAGATCTTTGTCCCATTCCTGCCTGGCACGAGGGATCTGGGGGGTGTCACCACCTGCATGTGCTTGTACAAGAGGGATATCACATGGTGGGGAAATTCTTTTGGTAGTAGGTCATGTAGGGGTGCAAAGGTATCAGGTTCTTCAGGGAATACAGGAGTTGCGGCCTTCACACTTTGTCTGAGGTGGGTGTATAAAAAACGTCCATCGTTGTAGGTGTTCGTGCTTCGAAAAACTGCTCCTTGGAGCGGAATTGTCCCTCGATATAGAGATCTCCCCAAGTATGGTAATAAAGGCCCTCTAGCATTTTACGGCATATCCCTTCACATGTGACCTTTAGCAGGGGGTTATGTAGTAGGGGCATCTTAGAAGAGTACATCATGAGGCTCCCTAACCGGTGGGCTATCTGTCTCCATGCTATAATAGTGCAGTCTACTCTGGACAGGTCACGTCCCCTCTCCTTCACCGTAGTAAAGAGCTTCTCGGGGGTATCGGTGCCATGTAGCCATCCTCCACCGGTAAGTGTGCCATAAAGGGCGGTGGATAGAACCAGTAAGTCTCAAAGTGAGCCTGCGCGCTGTAATAATAAAATTCAAAACTGACGGTATGGCAGTATCAGTGTGGTGAAGCTGAGCCTAGCTTGTTTACCCCCCATATGAGTCTGGTGAGCTGGGCCCTGAGTGTCTTAAAGAAGAACCCTCGTGGGTTACATGGTATGTTAATAAAAAAGATATAAAAGCTTTGGGAGTATGACCATTTTAAGGAGTGAAATCCTCCCTGCCATGGATAGTGGGAGTCACAGCCACTTAGTTATATTGTCAGTTATTTTGTCGATGGCTGTGCCATAATTCATTCTCATTAGTGTGTCCTTACTTCGCGTGACGTACATACCCAAGTATTTTAACTCGTCGGTTTCCCAAATTAGTGGGGTAATCTAATTGGTGCGGCAGGGTATTATCAGTGAGGGGGAATATTGCAGATTTGGACCAATTAATCTGTATCCCGGATGTGGTGCCAAATTTAGTTATTTCTCGTAGCACTGGGTTGAGGTTTTCGTGAGGTATTTTAATATACAGCGTCATATCGTCCGCGTATAACGAGATTAGCAATTGTCTAGCCGGGTAGATCAGAGCCATGTCATTATGGTGAGTCAAACGCCTTCGTGGTGTCTAAAAATACTGCTAACGCCGAGCACTTTGGATCTATATCTTGTAGGACCACGGCCAGAGTTCTAAGATTATGTGACGTGGTGCGGTGCTGGACAAATCTCGCCTGGTCAGGGAGCACCAGTTGATCCATCAATAGATTAAGCCAGGTCGCCAGGACCTTTGCCAGTATTTTAGTGTCACAGTGTAACAAGGAGAGAGGCCTATATGAATCACAATGAATTGGAGGTTTACCAGGTTTTAACAGTGATGTTATAAGGGCCTCGCCCATAGTTCTAGGTAGATAGCCGTCTTCCAATGCTGCATAGGATACTTCCTTTAGGATGGGAGCTAGTAGCGTAGCATATGTTTTATAAAATTCTATTGGTAGCCCGTCTGCCCCTGGGGCCCTCCCTGACTTCATATGCATGATGGCCTCGGTGATTTCGTCAAGCTCTAGATCTAGGCTCAAGAACTTCAACTGGGTATCCCCAATCCAGGCTAGTGCGGTATCCCCAAAATAGTGTGGCAGGTCCAGCGGAGTGACGTTCTGGGAGGAGTATAGGGTGTTATAGTAATTTTTAAACGTGTTTAGTTGGTCAAGAAGGTTCCTGTGTGTGTTGACCTGTGCATCTTGTTTCTCCGCTATGTAATTTGAAAAACGGGTGTTCCTAGTTGCTGGTGCCAGGGCTTTCCCGGGGCAATCTCCTTCTCCATAGACCCTCGACATATGTGGTTTACCCCTGAATTTACTCTTTATCTGCAAGAGTCTCATATTCTGTTAACTTGTCCCGCATGTGGGCCCTAATTACATTATCGTCTGAGCTGGAGGCAAGGTAATTTTCTAATTGTTTAAGCTTCCCCTCCCAATTTATAAAGGTCATTATGCAATGTCTTAAGAACACCTCCCCCTTTGATATGCACCAGCCATGCGCAGTTACTTTAAATGCTTCCCAGACGGTCGTGATACTGGACACTGACTTCACATTGCGTTAAAAAAATTCTTGTATGTCCTGTTCTATTTCAGCCTGAATGCCATGTCTTGTAGGTGTATCAGGTTAAGGCGCCATCTATTGTACGGGGGCTGTGCCTGGGGAGCTCTCATGTTATGTTATGTTATGTTAAATGATCTTGTATAGCGCACGGCTGCCCCAGCAAAGGGGCGTCCCGGCGCTTTTACTCACACAGACCACACCCAAGGCCTGAAAAACAGGGGCAAAACTGTAGGCTGATAACAAAGCTATTGCGGTGGAAACAGATAGGTCTTTATTGCTCTCCTGAAGTCCGTCAGCCTATCCATGCCACGACACATGGATAGGGGGAATGGTCTGAATATGTGCGGGCCAGATGAGTAGCGTGCACCAGCCAGTGTGCAATTCCCAAGGATACCAGTAGATAATCCAGTTGCACCCATGAGGAGTGGACTGCGGAATAGTGCGTGCCCTCCTTCATGGTAGGATGCATGTACCTCCAAGAGTCTAGCAAATAGTTAGTATCCACTGTCTTTTAGTCTTTTGTGCGTAGTAGTAAAATGCGAGTGGGAAGTGTGGGACCTATCTAGCTGGGTCTGCAGTGTTCTGTTAAAGTCTCCCCCACAATCAACGTAGGTAGTGTCTATCGCTTGAATCTTGCTCCATAAAATGAGAACCGCTAGCGGTTCATCAACGTTGGGACCGTAGTAATTGGCGAATGTTATTTCATAGGAGTAGAGCCTCCCCCAGACCAGGCAGTATTTGCCTTTGGCGTCAATCTCCGATCCAGCTGGGACAAACGGCACCCCCTTCTTAATCAAAATGGCTGTTCCACGAGAGTACCCCAAATATGATGCAAAATAGTGATGTGAGGCCCATCATGAGGCAAACTGAGGTGTGTCCCCAGGGTGCAGGTGCGTTTCCGGAATCATAGCACTGTGACATAGTGTCTATCCAATTCAGTATCTGTCTTTTTTTCAGGGGTTGTTCAGTCCCCGTACGTTCCATGATGTCACCCTAAAACTGTTGGTTTCATGTGTATTATCTGCCATACCTTGTAGCACTACATTCATTACATGACCATTTGTTGTAAGTCATATTAGTCCGGACCAGAGTCAATATAACAGTAACCAAACCACCTCCTGCCTCCCACACCGGTTTCCCCAACTCGCCGGGCACATAGTCCCCTCCTCCCAGAAACAATCCCATTATTCAGCAAGTTTTCTCCTTCCGCAGTGGAAGCTTGGGGGGTTCGCCCCCATAGGGTTATCACTAGTGGCACGCGGCCTGCCCACTCTCCTCCTTACTTGCACCCACCCACTGTCCGGCTGTTAAGGCGGGCAGCATTGGTAGGACGGAGGGAAGTAGCCGAGCAGGACATATTACATAATACTAATAATATCAATACTTCACCATTAGGGGCCCAATATGCAGATTCAAATATGCAATAATGTTCACCGGAGGATCATCATGAGTCCTAATTCTCAGTCCATGGTTGATAGAGGTGACGGGGACCTGGAGTGCTCGCGTGCCACCGCTTCTCTAGTCGCAGCCCGGCAGTGCTTCTTGAGGTAATCTTCGACCTGCTGTGGGCTTTGGAAGTAGTGCTGCCTCCCCTCGTGAGTGATCTTCAATTTCATCGGATACAACATGGCGTAGGGGATTTCCTGTGCCTTGAGTTTTTTCTTAACTGTGGCGAATTTCCGTCTGGCATCTTGCACTGTTTGTGTAAAGTCCGGGAAGAATGCTAATATGGTGTTCTCATAGTGGACCTGCTTCTTGTCGCGGGCCAGACGGAGGACTGCATCTCTGTCTCGGTAATTTAAAAAACGGGTAATGACTGGTCTCGGGGGTGCTCCCGGAGGAGGGCGAGCTGCCAGAGATTTGTGCGCTTGCTCCACCGTGAGATGCGGTGAGAATGAATCCCTTCTGAACAAATCCACCTTCTCAACGAAGTCCTCCATGTGACCCTTGTTGGTTGACTTTGACAGGCCAAGGATGCGCACATTGTTTCACCTGGAGCGGGCCTCCAAGTCCTCATTCTTGTCTGCAATAATCTTGAGCAACTTGTCCATTTGTGACAGCTGACCCCTGCTCGTTGTGGCTCCGTCTTCCAGGTCTGACACCCTGGTTTCAGCTTCTTTGAGGCGCTGTTCATGATGTTCCAGCTTAGTGACAACAGAGTACATCCGTGAATTCATCGTATTAATCTTAGCGTCGATAGAGGTGAGGCTCTGCTTCATGCCCAACAGGAGAGCCTTCCAGTCCTCCTCTGGCACCTCCGTAGTATCTGAATCTGTGTGGTCTGTTGAGTTAGACCTGGGCGTCTTACGTGCCTCGAATGGGATTTTGGTTTGTTTGCCATCAGTGCTTCCCATGATGGATGTAGGCAGGCAGATGTATGCACAGTAGGGCACAGTGTATGCAGGGCACAGTCCGTGAACAAATGTGTATTTGAGCAGCACTGCAGTTTCTGTCTGGCTCAACAACGTGAAAGCCCCTGCGGAGGGTCCCAGCAGCTTCGTGTACAGGGGCAGTAACCTCTGCCTCTACCTCCGTATGATGCTTAAACCTCACAGGGAGTGCAGGTGTGAAAAGTTTATATGTAGCGTGGCCTGGGCATATACCCTGGCTGTTGTCGCAAGAATCGGGGCCTTATGTATCCAAGTGTTCCTCAGTGGACGCGGGTATCCAGACAGGCGGGCGGGGACCAATGGATCCAAGCAATGAGTCTTGGGGCTCGCCGCTGCACTACGGGGGACAAACAAGCCAGTCTCTATACTCCAGCAACCAATGTCAGATGTAAAACAGCATGGAGTCCGCCCATTAGCACAACCACGCTGTTATTGGTGGGCGCAGTAATCACTTGCAGCTTGTGTTAGAGCTGGGGGCCCAGGTTATGCAATTCGCAGTTGGCACCAAAGTATATCCATGTAATCTCGCGCCAGCGATCGGGACACCTAAGATGGCCGCCAATGTGTCACGGGAGGAAAAGCCGATTTACGTGTCAGCGGTTCAGAACGCTGAACACATGATCACCGCAGCGTCTAAAACGCTGAAAGAAGAGGGCGCAGGGGGAGAAGGGACGCAAAACCAGCAGGACGCGCCAGAGACTGGGACGCTGGAGAGGGGAGCGATGCCGGAGCAAGACACACTTCAAAACGGACCGAGTGCCCCAGAAGACGAGCCCAGGAGGGAGGAAGCTGAAAAGAAGGCGGCAGACTGCAGAGGCGACCTGAGGGACAACTGCTGTCAGTCCAACCGTCCCCGGGGAGAAGAGGACGTCTGGACTCCTTCTGCCACGACCCAGGAGGGCCGTGGCCAAAGGCAAGTTCCACTTTATCGCTATTTTGTGATTGGGAAATGGTGGGGCATCTAAAGCACCAGAGCACTGCATGTTTTACATCACCTATAAAATACAGTCACTTGGGTGATAAGGTGGAGTCTTACTTGAATCCAGTAGCCCTTCTCCTAACCCTCAGTTGTTTTCTTTTGTGTGTTCTCTTGAGGGAGAGTAGAGAGTATCGCCAAGCTCCGCCAGAGCCAATTGGGAACCAGAGGAAGAGAGAGAGAAAGGAACCTTATAGAGGAGGACTACTTCCCTTGTCTACGGAGTCTCCCTTGAACAACTCATATATATTAATTTTTTTCCTTCTTTTGAACAACCCACCAATAAAGAACTCTAGTGAGACAGAGTTCCCTGTTTTTTGTCTTTTGAGGAACCTTCTGCATAGCCTTGAGTGACCATAATCCACTTCTGTCCTAGGCCGCGCACGTCAGCAGTGTAAAATGGTGGCTATTTCACATGGCGCCCGTGGTAGAGCAGGGGTTCCCTCTCTAATGTGCGCTGTATTAGTTAAGTCAGCGTGTCGGGGCTTGCTCTGCGCAGTGTGAACTCACTGCAGGCCATTCCTCACCTCTTTGCCTGCCTCCACCGCCTTGCTCAGCCGCCCGACCCGCTCTCCAGTACAAGGGGTGCTTCTGCGGTGCGGCGTCGTGTTCAGAGCTCCAAGGGGGGGCATTGATTGCGTCTGTAATAAACTCAAACCTCAAGCGGCGGTGTACTTGCGTACCAGCAGGGCTTTTGGCAGTCAATTTCCCAGTCCTCTGGCGTTAGGGCCTATGCCGCAGCGGCCGCTCCTGGTCACAGTGCCCGCCTCCTCGCACCAATTCTGGCCTGCAGCAGCCCGCTCCCAACCTCAAAGGCCACCACCTTAGCTGCGTTTTGGGCTAATCTTTCAAAAGGGACATCTGTGGCACCCACAAGTGTTCGGGCATCCCGCGGGGAAGTCAGATGTCCTTAAAAATGCAGCAGGATGGGGTAGAAGGATGATTCCCTGCTCGGCAGGGCTGGGGCCTTACTGGTGTGCGGCCATCTTGGTCTCTCGCCACCTAGCGCCCCTTAGTCTTAGAGATATTAACCAAAATCCAAATGTGTATATCTAGGGTCGAATATTCTCAGAGATCCAACATTCCGCATGCTGAAATCTGATCTGCTGCCAACACTTCAACCAGGAAGTGTTGGCAGCCATTTTGGGGAATGGCTTCAGCCGAGTCCCACAAAAAACATGAAAAGGTGGGTAGGGTAGCAATACCCTTACACCCTAGTTGTGGTGGCGGGGGAAAAGCATTTTTTTAAAATTTTGCCACAAATTTGCAAGTGGATCTGTGCATTTGCTGCAAAATTTCTAACAAAATGAAAAAAAAAACAAGTTTGCTCTCCTGCGCTTGTTTTTAATTAAGCACCCAGATGGACCGGTCACGGGGCATGCCTCCTTTATTAAATTTAAGAAGGGCAGCGCATGTGGTCCCCTACATGGCCTTTTTTATGCCCCGGGGACTACCACCTCCCTGGGGCTTATGTTAAATTTGATGTTGGGGGGGCCAAGGGCTATAAATAAAATGAATAGGGGAGGGCATGCACCCTCCCCTGAGCTGAGGGGACTACCACCTCTCCATGGCTTATGTTAAATTGAAATCAGGGGAGTGGGCAGAACCCCTGGGTCCTACCAACTTCCTGGGGCTATAAATAAAATGAATAGGGGACCATGCAGACCCCCCAAGCCCCAGGGAGCACCTCCCCAGGACTTATGTTAAATTGAATGCGGGGGACGTGCAAAGCCCCCCTCAAGCATGGGGACCACCATCTCCCCAGGGCTACAATTAACATTAAAGAGGTGGTCCGCATGGCCTCTCTCCTGGGGGCAATATTGGCCCTGTGGACCACCACCACCCAGGGCCAGCTCCTTCTATGTCCCAGGGGGCCCACCCTGGGACATAGCTGTTTGCTTTTGCTTGGTGCAAACTGTGACAGCTCCTGCTAAGCCAAAGCAAACACTTTGGTTCCAGCTGGAAGCAGATGTTTCATGTCTATCCCCGCCCGCAGACTTGCAGGCAGGGAAAGAGATTAAACAGATTGCTCTTGCATGCAAGGAGCTGCATTTCCAGCAGCTCTCTTGGTGCAAGAGCAATGCCGGCTCCCGCAGGAGGCGGGAGTTCCTGCTGGGACCGTTGGGGACTTGAGGCTCCCCTGCAGTCCTGAGGGGAAAAGAGCAGAAAGAGGCTAAAAAAAAGTTCCGAAACAAGAAAGTGAAGTTTAAAGGTAAAAAATTAGCGGAAAGAGGCAGAATAAAGGTTAACTACAAGTAGAAAGAAGCAATATAAAGGTGAGAAACGAGAAGAAAGAGGCAGAATAATGATGAGAAATGAGCAGAAAGAGGCAGAATAAAGGTCAGAAAATAGCAGAAAGTGGCAGAATAAAGGTCAGAAACCAGCAGAAAGAGGTAAAATATGTCAGGACCGAGCAGAAAGAGGCAAAATAACGGGCAGCATGATCAGAAAGAGGAAAAATAGAGGTCAGAAACAAGCAGCAAGAGGCAAAATAAAGGTCAGAAACAAGTAGCAAGAGGCCGAATAAAGGTCAGGAGCGAGCAGAAAGAGGCAGAAAAAGATCAGAAACTAGCATAGAGAGGCTAAATTGAGGTAAGAAACCAGCAGCAGAAGGCAAAATAAAGGTCACAAATGAGCTGCAAGAGGCAAAATAAATATCAGGAGCAAGCAGAAAGAGGCAAAATAATGGGCAGAACAAGCATGAAGATGCAAAATAAAAAGCAGGAGTGAGGAGAGAAGAGGCAGAAAAACTAGAAGAAAACAAGCAGAGGAGGGACAAAACAAAGGTAGCAGAGGGTAGTGAACTGCAGGCAAGCTGGAAAGGAGGACCGTCACATGGGGAGCTTGCATGAGGACCTGCTCCTGTTTGCCCCCTACCTTTTTTTACCACACACCCACGGACAAACCCACTCATACACTCACACACCCACTCACACACTCATACACCCACTCCCAGACCCACTCAGACACTCATGCACCCACTCACAGATCCATTTAAGCACTCATTTACCAACTCACAGACCCACTGAGACTCACACACAAACTCACTGACCCAGAGACTCACACACCCACTCATGCACCCACTCACAGACCTATCCAGAGATTCACACACTCACTCACAGACCCACTCAAACACTCACGCACCCACTCACAGATCAACTCAGACACTCATGCACCCACTCACAGACCCACTTAGGGACTCTCGCATGCTCTCACATATCCAATCCACCCACTCAAAGACACACTCCGGCACTCATGTTGTCATTCACAGAGACACACACACCCACTCCCAGACCCACTCAGACACTTACACAGCCATTCACAGACCCACTGTGAGACTCACACAACCACTCACAGACCCACTCAGACACTCACACACCCACTCACTCTCCCACTCAAAGACACCTACATCCAGTCTCCAGCCTATAAAGCCACTCACACATCCACTCTTAAAGGTTATAGTTTTGGAAATTAAATGTAAAAACCATTGAAATGCACATAAAAAAACAAAAGTTACAGGGACGTTATAGTTAGGAAATGGAATTTTAAAAAACATAGAAATTCATTGAAAAAAACAGAGGTTACAGGCACTCTATAGTTAGGAAATAGACTTAAAATCCTCAGAAATTCAATGAAAAAAACTAAAGTTACAGGGAAATTATAGTTAGGCTCAGATCTCACTCATACAAAACCACAGAAATTCAGCAGTTATAGTTATCTGAGTTAACTATAACTTACGCCCCGCAATGCACTATTTATGATCTGACATATTACATCACTCATGACATGGTGAGTGACATCACTGATGAATATATATATATATGTATGTATGTATGTGTATATATATATAAATGTATGTATGTGTATATATATATAAATATATATATATATATATATATATATATATTTATGTATATATATATATATTCATATGTATATATATATATATATATTACCTACTGGCGGTCGCCAGTAGGTATATATAGTTAGGATTTTTTCTCTATGGGTTTTTTGAAAATTCTATGTCTAATAACTTTGGCGTTTGTGGACGGAATTGGCTGAAATTTTCAGGAAAATGGCACATTTTGTTTCTGAGCAGCCCTTGAAAATTTGGGGGGGGTTCGTCAAGGGGGGGGCCGAGAAAAAAGGGGGGTCCCAAAACGCGTTTTTCCCATGTTAATTCCCATAGGGCGGTTGGCCTCACTTTTAGCCCGAACGGCTGAATGGATTTGCACGAAACTTGGCAAAATTGTAGGGACTGGTAGCCCGATGTGCCTTTTGTAGGTCTCAATATATGTGTTCCAGTGGATTTTGAGAAATTAACGTTTAAAAAAAGATATATATCTGTAACAGCGGACCGGGCAGCGCTCTGGTTCGCGGACTTTTCGCGCAACGGAGCTTTGTGAAGCGAAGCTGATTGGTTCTCCGGCGTCTGTCAACATTCCAAACAGTCCGTAGCGGCCGCCATCTTGTCTCTCGGTAGGATCGAGAGACAAGAGGAGGCCAAAGCGAAGGGGCAAATGACCATAAGGGGGCATAGTACATTGTCGCTCACCCCCTAGGTTTGATGTGGAGGTTTTAAAAGGGCCCCGCGGGGCAAAAAAAAATAAAAATAATAATAATTGAACAGCTGAATGGATTTGCACGAAACTTGGCAAAATTGTAGGGACTGGTAGCCCGATGTGCCTTTGCTAGATCTCAATATATGTGCTCCAGTGGATTTTGAGAAATTAACGTTCAAAAAAAGGTATATATCTGTAACAGCGCACCGCTTCGCGTACTTTTCGCGTTACCGAGCTTTGCGAAGCGAAGCTGATTGGCTCTCCGGTGTCTGTAAACATTCCAAACAGTCCGTAGCGGCCGCCACCTTGTCTCTCGGTAGGATCGAACAGCTGAATGGATTTGCACGAAACTTGGCAAAATTGTAGGGACTGGTAGCCCGATGTGCCTTTGCTAGGTCTCAATATATGTGCTTCAGTGCATTTTGAGAAATTAACGTTCAGAAACAAGATATATATCTGTAACAGCGCTCCGCTTCGCGGAGATAAAATTATATGTGTATTACCTAGCTGTTGCTAACACCAGTTAGCGACGGCTAGTAGAAGATAGCGACCATCTTGGGCCCCACTTTGCATGTGAGTGATATTTATCACTAATGACATGCAAAGTGGGCATGCCAAGATGTTAGCGACTGGAAACAGTCGCTAACATCGCTATCTCCTATTATCAACTTTTGGAAATATTCGAGATAAGGGCGAATATCTCTAAAAGCTACCACCTGCCCTGAGCAGTTCTTAGCCATGTTATCCAATGGGAGGTGGATAACATGGCTAAGAGCATTAGCTCGGTAATGCATGAATATCGCTGAGTTTTCAGCGATATTAATGCATTGCGGTCGTTTTTTATCGTATTTCCGATAAACCTTGATAATAGCAAGGTTTATCTGCGATAATTTCTGACGGTAAAAAAATCGTTGCTAAGCATCGTTAGGGATAAATATCGCTTAACTTTGGTAATATGCCCCAACGTCTGTTAACGTTCGATTCGAAGGAAATCAGGAAGTGTTGAAAAACATTGTCTGCGCCATCTTGTCTTTTTTCAAATGCCACACTTTTGTCGTGCACGGCAGCCATTTTAGATGCCTTGACCAGACCCACTCTGTGCACGCTGTCGATCCTTAGCATGGCTCCCCACCCTCGCAAGCATCTCCCCCAGGCAGTGGTCACCCCCGCTCTCTGTCTTATGCATGGGTAATAAACCTCCCCCATCTGCGCTGCTGTTCCCTGAGAATCACACCCTGTGCCCGCCCGACACCTCCCTTTCGCCCTATTCACTACCGCACCCTCTGACACTCCTTTTCCTCTGTGTCCGATTGTCCAGGCTGGTCCTAGGGTATCAGCTAGCCCTGCAGATGTAGTTTATGGCCACAGCTGTAAAGAATCACCCCTCTTCAAAGGAGTTATAGTAGATCAAGGCCCACACTCGATGAGATCCGTCACAGCAGAAGCGTTGCTATTATCTGAAAACCATCCTGTATTGTGATTGGGGAGGGGACCGAGCCTGAAGCGGAAGATTCCAGGGATGACTCTTTGTACATCAAAGTTTTTACAATTATGTGTCACATTAAAAATATATAGCACTCCGACAAAGTAGTAAGATTATAAAACTTTAATAATTTATAAATATATACAAGAAAACAAAAATAGTAATAACATATAAACATTTTTAGGGAAAAACAACGAAGTAGCGGTCGGCTGTGCGAATAGTCCCAACGCAGCACAACGTCCAGATTTCCGGCGTGGGGCGTCGCGGGGGGTGGGTCATCAGTAGCAAACTGTTGTGCGAATAGTTCCAAGGCAGCAGAACGCGCCGAAATCTAGATGACACGAAAGTGATGTCTAGTAAGTTGCCACCCAGCAAATAACGGCATGGGGCGTCGCGGGGGGTGGGTCATCAGTAGCAAACTGTTGCGCGAATAGTTCCAAGGCAGCAGAACGATGGCACCAAGGTGATGTCCAGTAAGTTGCCGCACTGGTTTTGGTATCCTACAATGCTGCTCCGAATAACGGCGTGGAGCGCCCCGGGGGAGGCGGCGTGAACGGGCCTCTCCAGGTGGAGTCTCGTCTGTTGTAGTGGGGCGCCCCTTTACCATTTCAGTTGCCATTCCGTCCGTTTTTGGTCCACTGTGTCAAAAGCCGCAATTCAGCTGAGTTGCGCCCACTCTTGCGGTGCAGCGATAGGCGGCTGTCACAGGACTCTCAAAATGGCGGCAGGCTGTTTCCTTTTTGGGCCTGGTCCACTGAAATGGCCCTGGGACACCTTGGAAATCGGACGCTTGTCTGCTAGGTCTTGGACCTCATTCTCGAAAGCGTCCCCTCCGCCTTGAGAATTCATCAAAAGTTTTGGGGGCTCCGACTCCTGCAGGCTTCTGGTGGGGAGCGGCTGCCATGATTGCTCGCGGAATGACCACGACTGAGCTACGAGATGGTGGTGCTTTCATGCTGACGCCAGCTTCAGTCTGAAACATCCAGAAACAAGGTGGGGCTTTCATCGTTTGGGGAAAAAAAAAAGTTTTCATCCTATGAAAAGTGTTGTTTTTAGGTCACATGATCAAGCCTTCCATCATTAGGAAACCAAAAGTAAAATGAACCAATGAAAAGTTTTATAAACAAGTCACATGACCTGTTATGCGGCATAGGGTGTAAAATTAGGAGAAAATACGTTGGCACGTGAGGCGGCGTCAGTAGCGGACCGATGTGCGAATAGGCCGAAGGCAACACAACGCGCCAAGATCCGGATGGCACCGAGGTGGTGTCCAGCAAGTTGCAGCACTGGTGTGGCCATCCTACAATGCTGAAAGTCGGCGTGGGGCGCCCCGTTGGCTTGTGAGTTTGCGTCAGTAGCGGACCGATGTGCGAATAGGCCGAAGGCAGCACAACGCGCCAAGATCCGGATGGCACCGAGGTGGTGTCATAGTTGAGAGTTCTGAGCAGCGGTTGTAACACTGTCTGAAGCTTATTTGCAGCTGCTGCAGCTTCACTACGCGTCAAGATCCGGATGGCACCGAGGTGGTGTCTAGTAAGGTGCACTGGTGTGGCCATCCTACAATGCTGAAAGTCGGCGTGGGGCGCCCCGTTGGCCTGTGAGTTTGCGTCAGTAGCGGACCGATGTGCGAATAGGCCGAAGGCAGCACAACGCGCCAAGATCCGGATGGCACCGAGGTGGTGTCTAGTAAGTTGCCGCACTGGTGTGGCTATCCAACAATGCTGAAAGTCGGCGTGGGGCGCCCCGTTGGCCTGTGAGTTTGCGTCAGTAGCGGACCGATGTGCGAATAGGCCGAAGGCAGCACAACGCGCCAAGATCCGGATGGCACCGAGGTGGTGTCTAGTAAGTTGCCGCACTGGTGTGGCCATCCAACAATGCTGAAAGTCGGCGTGGGGCGCCCCGTTGGCCTGTGAGTTTGCGTCAGTAGCGGACCGATGTGCGAATAGGCCGAAGGCAGCACAACGCGCCAAGATCTGGATGGCACCGAGGTGGTGTCTAGTAAGTTGCCGCACTGGTGTGGCCATCCTACAATGCTGAAAGTCGGCGTGGGGCGCCCCGTTGGCCTGTGAGTTTGCGTCAGTAGCGGACCGATGTGCGAATAGGCCGAAGGCAGCACAACGCGCCAAGATCCGGATGGCACCGAGGTGGTGTCTAGTAAGTTGCCGCACTGGTGTGGCCATCCTACAATGCTGAAAGTCGGCGTGGGGCGCCCCGTTGGCCTGTGAGATGGCGTCAGTAGCGGACCTATGTGCGAATGGGGCCAAAGGCAGCGCAACAATATTTTCTGATTTGAAGACACCACAAGGCGCTGAGATGCCAAGATCCGGATGGCACCGAGGTGGTGTCTAGCAAGTTGTGGCACTGGTGTGGCCATCGTACAATGGTAAAAGTCGGCGTGGGGCGCCCTGTTGGCCTGTGAGATGGTGTCAGTAGCGGACTGATGTGTGAATGGGGCCAAAGGCAGCGCAACAATATTTTCTACTATATTTTCGGAGTAGAAGACACCACAAGGCGCTGAGATGCCAAGATCCGGATGGCACCGAGGTGATGTGTAAGTTGCGGACCGATGTGCGAATGGGGCCAAAGGCAGCTCAACAATATTTTCTGAAGAGAATACACCACAAGGCGCTGAGATGCCAAGATCCGGATGGCACCGAGGTGATGTCTAAGTTGCGGACCGATGTGCGAATGGGGCCAAAGGTAGCGTAACAAGATTTTCTGTATGGAAGATACCACTAGGCGTTGAGATGCCAAGATTCGGATGGCACCGAGGTGATGTCTAGCAAGTTGTGCCACTGGTGTGGCCATCGTACAATGGTAAAAGTCGGCGTGGGGCGCCCTATTGGCCTGTGAGATGGTGTCAGTAGCGGACTGATGTGCGAATGGGGCCAAAGGCAGCGCAACAATATTTTCTGACTGACACCACAAGGCGCTGAGATGCCAAGATCCGGATGGCATCGAGGTGATGTCTAAGTTGCGGACTGATGTGCGAATGGGGCCAAAGGCAGCGTAACAATGTTTTCTGTATGGAAGATACCACTAGGCGTTGAGATGCCAAGATTCGGATGGCACCGAGGTGATGTCTAGCAAGTTGGTGTGGTCATCCTACAATGCTGAAACTCGGCGTGGGTCACCCCATTAGCCTGTGAGATGGCGTCAGTAGCGGACCGATGTGCGAATAGGCCGAAGGCAGCACAACGCGCCAAGATCCGGATGTCACCGTGGTGGTTTCATAGTTGAGAGGCACTTCATCTGCAGTGGGGCGCCGAGATCCGGATGGCACCGAGGTGATGTCTAGCAAGTTGCTGTACTGGTGTGGTCATCCTACAATGCTGAAATGTAGTGGGGCGCCCCTTTACCGTTTCAGTTGCCATTCAGCTGAGTTTCGGCCGCTCTTGATGCTACAGCGACAGGCGGCTGCAAGAGGACTCTCAAAATGGCGGCCTGTTCTTTGGATTTGGGCCTGGTCCACTAAAATGGCCCTGGGACACCTTAGAACTCGGACGCTCGATTTTTTTTTCCTTTCCTGTACATGCAAAAAAAGGTAAATGCCCGGTATGTTACACGCTTCATCTGCCACGATGAACTCTCCAGAGGAACCGAAAAAAAATATAGTTGTGGTAACTATACCATGCATCGTCATATGGAGAGGTGGCACCAATTAATTATAGTGCTGCATAAAAGAGAGATTTGGAGGAGAACCCCTGACCTGCTAGTACATTCATCAAAGAAGTGGCACTGAGAGCTTCAGAGGCAAGGGAAACGGTCCCAAATATTTAGAAGAACTTTGGAAAGATTAAAATGACATGTTTAGATTGTGGTAAATTAATTTCATGTGGGCAGATGAGTGTTACTCTAATAAATACAGCATATGAACATCATCATAGTCGATGGTTGGTAGAGACATTTTGACTATATCCTGGACCTGCCCGTCCTCGCCCAAAATGGCGCCGGAATAAATGGGACTCGTAACTCCTTGTTGTGTACTGGTTGCAGAACCTTGAAATCACGAGATACGTATGCAGTTTTGAAGCACATGGCGGGCGGGGACGAGAATTGATTGAATATTTCGACATCCCTATTGATATTAAGTTCTGATGTGTTATTGATTACTGTACTGTTGAAAATTCGAATTAACGTCACCCATGGTACTTGCCCGCAAATGTATATCTAGATAATTTTATTGTAACTGGCCCTGTCGTATTTTAATTATAAAATGTACGTCCACCGATTCCGTAACTGTTAGACACCTTAGTTTTTGCAACCTAATGGCCCGCCCGTTACGTTCCTCTACAGTGTAAATGTCTATTCATCATATACGATTACAGTTTGCTCCGTGGCAGGCCCACGTGGTTATAGGCTCGTATTTGTATAATGAAATTTTCACAATAAAGGTTTTTAAAAGAAAACATGGTAGTAGTGTATACATTGGTAAAGTTTTTAATAATAGTCACTGTTTTAGAATCATTAAAAGGCAAGTGAAATAAAGCAGACCAATTACATGAAGGGTAAAAGGTATAATACGAAGGAACGCAGTAAAGATAAATGGTCAAGGGCTGTTGTGTTTTCTATTCCTGCAACATAAAGTGATCGATAAGAATCTCATATTCAGGCGTATCGGCGACTAAGACAGCAGGTCGACCCTCTTTTGCTCAACGGCTCCCTCATGGGACGAAGAAACGCTCTTTTTCTCGAAAAAAGAATATATTTTACTTGCAGGACAGTTGTAAAATTTCCGGGAAAGTACATTAGCCTGGAACATTATAACATATATTTAAGAGAAAATAATGTTCGGAAGTAATTAAAAGCGTAATTTTTAGGTGATATGACCAAGGCTTTCATCATTAGAATAAGAAAAGTAAAATGAACCAATGAAAAGTTTTATTAACAAGTCACATGACTTGTTATGCTTACGTTACGCGCTGCGCGCCCCGGATGACTTCCGGATGCGCTAACGCGGCGCGTCATATGACGCATTACGCGACAACGCAGGTCCAGAATATAGTCAAAATGTCTCCACCAACCAGCGGTCGAAACACAACCCCTTTCAGCAGGCTAAATAGTTCTGTTAAATGACAACAGAAGGGACAGGCAACAAGAACCATCAGTCAAAGAGGGGAGGGATAGTTCTTCTCTACCGGGTTACATTGGGGCGCTACCGGAACTGATCGAATTGGTAGTCTACAGTGTTTCTGGATGTTTCAGACCGAAGCTGGGGTTAGCATGAGAGCAGCACCATTTCGTAGCTCCGTTGTGGCCATTCCGCAACCAATCATGGCAGCCGCTCTTTATCGTTATTTTGGGCGGGGTGGGTGGCGGAGCCGAGCTGTTTTGCAGCCATCATTGTGTGGAGTTCAGTTCATCTCACTAGTTTTGTATTTGTCATGAGGGGTTGTTCCTAATGTTTCTATTTTAGCGAGGTCAAAAAGAGATCCCATTAGTGGCCTACTGATTTTGCTCGATTCCTTTTCTTTTTTTTTACACGATTTTTCGTTATCTGCAAAGACTAAACAGAGTATTGCGACTCTGTGTTTGTTTGTAAATAGAGAATGAACCAAAGAGAACTAATTCTAAAACAGTAAATACTTGGATAACAATCAATCAAATGGAGAGAGAAGCAGGCACGACGGATTACAACGGGGGCAAAGGCCTGCGTTAACTACCTTTCACTATCTGCAAAGAGAGAGTACTCCTAATAGAAATGAGGGGGGGGGGGCACCATTCAAAGCAGATCAGTGTGCATAAACACGAAAATGTTTTCACTTACCACGTACTTGACATTCGACAGCTTATGATATTTGCTATTAAAAAACCATTGAAATTCACTGAAAAAACCATAGGTTATAGACCATATATAGTTAGGAATTAGCATTTACAAAACCTTGAAAATTCACTGAAAAAACCATAGGTTATAGACCATATATAGTTAGGAATTAGCATTTAAAAAACCTTATTTTACTCACACAAAACCATTGAAATTCCATATATAGTTAGTTGCACTAACTATATATCGCGCACCCGCAATCCACTGCTGATCATGTCACATATTACATCATTCATGACATGGTCAGTGACATCACTGATGACATCACTGATGACATCTCAAATGACATCACTGATGACATCACTGATGACATCTCATTTGACATCAATGACCACATCACTGATGATATCATTCATGTGACAATACAATGCATCTCCTCACATTTTAATATAACCTCTGTTTCACCCAGTGTTAAATACAGAGTATAATTTTTGAAACCATTGACACACCAATACTAGTTACTACATACGTACTCACTGATTCCTACGTCTACAAACACATTCACTCATTCACCCATACAATCATTCATACATACAATCACTCATCTTTACAACACTATCATATGCACTCATACACCTATACAGACACTCACACTCTGCCACTCATCCATGGAGTTACTCACACACCTAGTCAGTCCTGTAAAGAATCAATCACACTTCCATTTTCTTGTCTATACAGTTAAACATAGAGCACCTTACATTTTCAAACATATAGTAACACATACTTACTTTCTTATACAATCATTGATACAAGTACACATTGATCTGCACAGAGTCACACACCTCCCAGCCAGCCACACACACACTCAGTCTCCCATACAAATACTTGGACAATCAATCAATAACCCATATAGTTAATCATATAGCTACTGATCAACACATGCAGTAGTTTACAGAACAACAGACATAATGATGCACAAATTAAGACAGTTTAGTCACTAACCCATGCACTCAGTGAGACACATTTAATCACTCACTCATACATTCAGTCATGCACCTACTAAATCCTTCGTCCAGACAGTTATACATCTACTCATTCTTCAATATCTAAAACATATTTAAACTTTACAGAAACACACAGTCACTGGATGGTGTCATCAGTGATGTCATCAGTGATGTCATTTGAGATGTCATCAGTGATGTCATCAGTGATGTCACTGACCATGTCATGAATGATGTAATATGTGACATGATCAGCAGTGGATTGCGGGTGCGCGATATATAGTTAGTGCAACTAACTATATATGGAATTTCAATGGTTTTGTGTGAGTAAAATAAGGTTTTTTAAATGCTAATTCCTAACTATATATGGTCTATAACCTATGGTTTTTTCAGTGAATTTTCAAGGTTTTGTAAATGCTAATTCCTAACTATATATGGTCTATAACCTATGGTTTTTTCAGTGAATATATATATATATATATATATATATGTATATATATATATATATATATATATATATATATATAAAATATATATATCGTTACCAATCCCTCTTCCAGCAGAAAAAGGGGTCTGACACAGCCAAGGCAGATCCACAATTGCTTTATTCTTCACCAACAAAAGCACAATATCCTTAAATGCGAAACTTCAGGCAGACGCGTTTCAGCGTTACCGCTTTCTTCAGTGCCAGTTTCAAATTGTAGACAGTTTCACCTGGGGTTCTTTCAGATGTTCACGTCATCACTCCTTCGCGGTGATAGTACGGCCCCTTTTCCCTCTCCTTAAGGGTGTATTACCTCCATTGCGTGCGCTACTCTGCCCTGCTGTTCAACACACAGCGCTGGTTCTAGTTAGGGAGCCAATTCAGTGATTAGCGTGTTCGACACACAGTGGTGTCCCGACAAAGGTTAGCCAGTTCACAGCACAATATGCACAGCAGGGTTTCGTCGATATGATCCACACGGTGAGTTCATGGGAAATGTCTAAACCATCCCTCCCCTCGGCAAACATTGTTTCACACAGTTGTGTTTGGCAGCCAGGGGGGGCTCCGCGTTCTGCACTTTTATGCTCTACCACACTTTCGCTGATCCAACGCGGTGCACCAAATCGGGAGGGGGTGTCAGTAGAACGGTGTCAGCATACCGTTCGTAACATCGTTACCAATCCCTCTTCCAGCAGAAAAAGGGGTCTGACACAGCCAAGGCAGATCCACAATTGCTTTATTCTTCACCAACAAAAGCGCAATATCCTTAAATGCGAAACTTCAGGCAGACGCGTTTCAGCGTTACCGCTTTCTTCAGTGCCAGTTTCAAATTGTAGGCAGTTTCACCTGGGGTTCTTTCAGATGTTCACGTTATCACTCCTTCGCGGTGATAGTACGGCCCCTTTTCCCTCTCCTTAAGGGTGTATTACCTCCATTGCGTGCGCTACTCTGCCCTGCTGTTCAACACACAGCGCTGGTTCTAGTTAGGGAGCCAATTCAGTGATTAGCGTGTCCGACACACAGTGGTGTCCCGACAAAGGTTAGCCCGTTCACAGCACAATATGCACAGCAGGGTTTCGTCGATGTGATCCACACGGTGAGTTCATGGGAAATGTCTAAACCATCCCTCCCCTCAGCAAACATTGTTTCACACAGTTGTGTTTGGCAGCCAGGGGGGGCTCCGCGTTCTGCACTTTTATGCTCTACCACACTTTCGCTAATCCAACGCGGTGCACCAAATCGGGAGGGGGTGTCAGTAGAACGGTGTCAGCATACCATTCGTAACATCGTTACCAATCCCTCTTCCAGCAGAAAAAGGGGTCTGACACAGCCAAGGCAGATCCACAATTGCTTTATTCTTCACCAACAAAAGCGCAATATCCTTAAATGCGAAACTTCAGGCAGACGCGTTTCAGCGTTACCGCTTTCTTCAGTGCCAGTTTCAAATTGTAGGCAGTTTCACCTGGGGTCCTTTCAGATGTTCACATCATCACTCCTTCGCGGTGATAGTACGGCCCCTTTTCCCTCTCCTGAAGGGTGTATTACCTCCATTGCGTGCGCTACTCTGCCCTGCTGTTCAACACACAGCGCTGGTTCTAGTTAGGGAGCCAATTCAGTGATTAGCGTGTCCGACACACAGTGGTGTCCCGACAAAGGTTAGCCAGTTCACAGCACAATATGCACAGCAGGGTTTCGTCGATGTGATCCACACGGTGAGTTCATGGGAAATGTCTAAACCATCCCTCCCCATGGCAAACATTGTTTCACACAGTTGTGTTTGGCAGCCAGGGGGGGCTCCGCATTCTGCACTTTTATGCCCTACCACACTTTCGCTGATCCAACGCGGTGCACCAAATCGGGAGGGGGTGTCAGTAGAACGGTGTCAGCATACCGTTCGTAACATCGTTACCAATCCCTCTTCCAGCAGAAAAAGGGGTCTGACACAGCCAAGGCAGATCCACAATTGCTTTATTCTACACCAACAAAAGCGCAATATCCTTAAATGCGAAACTTCAGGCAGACGCGTTTCAGCGTTACCGCTTTCTTCAGTGCCAGTTTCAAATGTAGGCAGTTTCACCTGGGGTTCTTTCAGATGTTCACGTCATCACTCCTTCGCGGTGATAGTACGGCCCCTTTTCCCTCTCCTTAAGGGTGTATTACCTCCATTGCGTGCGCTACTCTGCCCTGCTGTTCAACACACAGCGCTGGTTCTAGTTAGGGAGCCAATTCAGTGATTAGCGTGTCCGACACACAGTGGTGTCCCGACAAAGGTTAGCCAGTTCACAGCACAATATGCACAGCAGGGTTTCGTCGATGTGATCCACACGGTGAGTTCATGGGAAATGTCTAAACCATCCCTCCCCTCGGCAAACATTGTTTCACACAGTTGTGTTTGGCAGCCAGGGGGGGCTCCGCGTTCTGCAATTTTATGCTCTACCACACTTTCGCTGATCCAACGCGGTGCACCAAATCGGGAGGGGGTGTCAGTAGAACGGTGTCAGCATACCGTTCGTAACATCGTTACCAATCCCTCTTCCAGCAGAAAAAGGGGTCTGACACAGCCAAGGCAGATCCACAATTGCTTTATTCTTCACCAACAAACGCGCAATATCCTTAAATGCGAAACTTCAGGCAGACGCGTTTCAGCGTTACCGCTTTCTTCAGTGCCAGTTTCAAATTGTAGGCAGTTTCACCTGGGGTTCTTTCAGATGTTCACGTCATCACTCCTTCGCGGTGATAGTACGGCCCCTTTTCCCTCTCCTTAAGGGTGTATTACCTCCATTGCGTGCGCTACTCTGCCCTGCTGTTCAACACACAGCGCTGGTTCTAGTTAGGAAGCCAATTCAGTGATTAGCGTGTCCGACACACAGTGGTGTCCCGACAAAGGTTAGCCAGTTCACAGCACAATATGCACAGCAGGGTTTCGTCGATGTGATCCACACGGTGAGTTCATGGGAAATGTCTAAACCATCCCTCCCCTCGGCAAACATTGTTTCACACAGTTGTGTTTGGCAGCCAGGGGGGGCTCCGCGTTCTGCACTTTTATGCTCTACCACACTTTCGCTGATCCAACGCGGTGCACCAAATCGGGAGGGGGTGTCAGTAGAACGGTGTCAGCATACCGTTCGTAACATCGTTACCAATCCCTCTTCCAGCAGAAAAAGGGGTCTGACACAGCCAAGGCAGATCCACAATTGCTTTATTCTTCACCAACAAAAGCGCAATATCCTTAAATGCGAAACTTCAGGCAGACGCGTTTCAGCGTTACCGCTTTCTTCAGTGCCAGTTTCAAATTGTAGGCAGTTTCACCTGGGGTTCTTTCAGATGTTCACGTCATCACTCCTTCGCGGTGATAGTACGGCCCCTTTTCCCTCTCCTTAAGGGTGTATTACCTCCATTGCGTGCGCTACTCTGCCCTGCTGTTCAACACACAGCGCTGGTTCTAGTTAGGGAGCCAATTCAGTGATTAGCGTGTCCGACACACAGTGGTGTCCCGACAAAGGTTAGCCAGTTCACAGCACAATATGCACAGCAGGGTTTCGTCGATGTGATCCACACGGTGAGTTCATGGGAAATGTCTAAACCATCCCTCCCCTCGGCAAACATTGTTTCACACAGTTGTGTTTGGCAGCCAGGGGGGGCTCCGCGTTCTGCACTTTTATGCTCTACCACACTTTCGCTGATCCAACGCGGTGCACCAAATCGGGAGGGGGTGTCAGTAGAACGGTGTCAGCATACCGTTCGTAACATCGTTACCAATCCCTCTTCCAGCAGAAAAAGGGGTCTGACACAGCCAAGGCAGATCCACAATTGCTTTATTCTTCACCAACAAAAGCGCAATATCCTTAAATGCGAAACTTCAGGCAGACGCGTTTCAGCGTTACCGCTTTCTTCAGTGCCAGTTTCAAATTGTAGGCAGTTTCACATGGGGTTCTTTCAGATGTTCACGTCATCACTCCTTCGCGGTGATAGTACGGCCCCTTTTCCCTCTCCTTAAGGGTGTATTACCTCCATTGCGTGCGCTACTCTGCCCTGCTGTTCAACACACAGCGCTGGTTCTAGTTAGGGAGCCAATTCAGTGATTAGCGTGTCCGACACACAGTGGTGTCCCGACAAAGGTTAGCCAGTTCACAGCACAATATGCACAGCAGGGTTTCGTCGATGTGATCCACACGGTGAGTTCATGGGAAATGTCTAAACCATCCCTCCCCTCGGCAAACATTGTTTCACACAGTTGTGTTTGGCAGCCAGGGGGGGCTCCGCGTTCTGCACTTATATGCTCTACCACACTTTCGCTGATCCAACGCGGTGCACCAAATCGGGAAGGGGTGTCAGTAGAACGGTGTCAGCATACCGTTCGTAACATCGTTACCAATCCCTCTTCCAGCAGAAAAAGGGGTCTGACACAGCCAAGGCAGATCCACAATTGCTTTATTCTTCACCAACAAAAGCGCAATATCCTTAAATGCGAAACTTCAGGCAGACGCGTTTCAGCGTTACCGCTTTCTTCAGTGCCAGTTTCAAATTGTAGGCAGTTTCACATGGGGTTCTTTCAGATGTTCACGTCATCACTCCTTCGCGGTGATAGTACGGCCCCTTTTCCCTCTCCTTAAGGGTGTATTACCTCCATTGCGTGCGCTACTCTGCCCTGTTGTTTAACACACAGCGCTGGTTCTAGTTAGGGAGCCAATTCAGTGATTAGCGTGTCCGACACACAGTGGTGTCCCGACAAAGGTTAGCCAGTTCACAGCACAATATGCACAGCAGGGTTTCGTCGATGTGATCCACACGGTGAGTTCATGGGAAATGTCCAAACCATCCCTCCCCTCGGCAAACATTGTTTCACACAATTGTGTTTGGCAGCCAGGGGGGGCTCCGCGTTCTGCACTTTTATGCTTTACCACACTTTCGCTGATCCAACGCGGTGCACCAAATCGGGAGGGGGTGTCAGTAGAACGGTGTCAGCATACCGTTCGTAACATCGTTACCAATCCCTCTTCCAGCAGAAAAAGGGGTCTGACACAGCCAAGGCAGATCCACAATTGCTTTATTCTTCACCAACAAAAGCGCAATATCCTTTAATGCGAAACTTCAGGCAGACGCGTTTCAGCGTTACCGCTTTCTTCAGTGCCAGTTTCAAATTGTAGGCAGTTTCACCTGGGGTTCTTTCAGATGTTCACGTCATCACTCCTTCGCGGTGATAGTACGGCCCCTTTTCCCTCTCCTTAAGGGTGTATTACCTCCATTGCGTGCGCTACTCTGCCCTGCTGTTCAACACACAGCGCTGGTTCTAGTTAGGGAGCCAATTCAGTGATTAGTGTGTCCGACACACAGTGGTGTCCCGACAAAGGTTAGCCAGTTCACAGCACAATATGAACAGCAGGGTTTCGTCGATGTGATCCACACGGTGAGTTCATGGGAAATGTCTAAACCATCCCTCCCCTCGGCAAACATTGTTTCACACAGTTGTGTTTGGCAGCCAGGGGGGGCTCCGCGTTCTGCACTTTTATGCTCTACCACACTTTCGCTGATCCAACGCGGTGCACCAAATCGGGAGGGGGTGTCAGTAGAACGGTGTCAGCATACCGTTCGTAACATCGTTACCAATCCCTCTTCCAGCAGAAAAAGGGGTCTGACACAGCCAAGGCAGATCCACAATTGCTTTATTCTTCACCAACAAAAGCGCAATATCCTTAAATGCGAAACTTCAGGCAGACGCGTTTCAGCGTTACCGCTTTCTTCAGTGCCAGTTTCAAATTGTAGGCAGTTTCACCTGGGGTTTTTCAGATGTTCACGTCATCACTCCTTCGCGGTGATAGTACGGCCCCTTTTCCCTCTCCTTAAGGGTGTATTACCTCCATTGCCTGCGCTACTCTGCCCTGCTGTTCAACACACAGCGCTGGTTCTAGTTAGGGAGACAATTCAGTGATTAGCGTGTCCGACACACAGTGGTGTCCCAACAAAGGTTAGCCAGTTCACAGCACAATATGCACAGCAGGGTTTCGTCGATGTGATCCACACGGTGAGTTCATGGGAAATGTCCAAACCATCCCTCCCCTCTGCAAACATTGTTTCACACAGTTGTGTTTGGCAGCCAGGGGGGGCTCCGCGTTCTGCACTTTTATGCTTTACCACACTTGCGCTGATCCAACGCGGTGCACCAAATCGGGAGGGGGTGTCAGTAGAACGGTGTCAGCATACCGTTCGTAACATCGTTACCAATCCCTCTTCCAGCAGAAAAAGGGGTCTGACACAGCCAAGGCAGATCCACAATTGCTTTATTCTTCACCAACAAAAGCGCAATATCCTTAAATGCGAAACTTCAGGCAGACGCGTTTCAGCGTTACCGCTTTCTTCAGTGCCAGTTTCAAATTGTAGGCAGTTTCACCTGGGGTTCTTTCAGATGTTCACGTCATCACTCCTTCGCGGTGATAGTACGGCCCCTTTTCCCTCTCCTTAAGGGTGTATTACCTCCATTGCGTGCGCTACTCTGCCCTGCTGTTCAACACACAGCGCTGGTTCTAGTTAGGGAGCCAATTCAGTGATTAGCGTGTCCGACACACAGTGGTGTCCCGACAAAGGTTAGCCAGTTCACAGCACAATATGCACAGCAGGGTTTCGTCGATGTGATCCACACGGTGAGTTCATGGGAAATGTCTAAACCATCCCTCCCCTCGGCAAACATTGTTTCACACAGTTGTGTTTGGCAGCCAGGGGGGGCTCTGCGTTCTGCACTTTTATGCTCTACCACACTTTCGCTGATCCAACGCGGTGCACCAAATCGGGAGGGGGTGTCAGTAGAACGGTGTCAGCATACCGTTCGTAACATCGTTACCAATCCCTCTTCCAGCAGAAAAAGGGGTCTGACACAACCAAGGCAGATCCACAATTGCTTTATTCTTCACCAACAAAAGCGCAATATCCTTGAATGCGAAACTTCAGGCAGACGCGTTTCAGCGTTACCGCTTTCTTTAGTGCCAGTTTCAAATTGTAGGCAGTTTCACCTGGGGTTCTTTCAGATGTTTACGTCATCACTCCTTCGCGGTGATAGTACGGCCCCTTTTCCCTCTCCTGAAGGGTGTATTACCTCCATTGCGTGCGCTACTCTGCCCTGCTGTTCAACACACAGCGCTGGTTCTAGTTAGGGAGCCAATTCAGTGATTAGCGTGTCCGACACACAGTGGTGTCCCGACAAAGGTTAGCCAGTTCACAGCACAATATGCACAGCAGGGTTTCGTCGATGTGATCCACACAGTGAGTTCATGGGAAATGTCTAAACCATCCCTCCCCTCGGCAAACATTGTTTCACACAGTTGTGTTTGGCAGCCAGGGGGGGCTCCGCGTTCTGCACTTTTATGCTCTACCACACTTTTGCTGATCCAACGCGGTGCACCAAATCGGGAGGGGGTGTCAGTAGAACGGTGTCAGCATACCGTTCGTAACATCGTTACCAATCCCTCTTCCAGCAGAAAAAGGGGTCTGACACAGCCAAGGCAGATCCACAATTGCTTTATTCTTCACCAACAAAAGCGCAATATCCTTAAATGCGAAACTTCAGGCAGACGCGTTTCAGCGTTACCGCTTTCTTCAGTGCCAGTTTCAAATTGTAGGCAGTTTCACCTGGGGTTCTTTCAGATGTTCACGTCATCACTCCTTCGCGGTGATAGTACGGCCCCTTTTCCCTCTCCTTAAGGGTGTATTACCTCCATTGCGTGCGCTACTCTGCCCTGCTGTTCAACACACAGCGCTGGTTCTAGTTAGGGAGCCAATTCAGTGATTAGCGTGTCCGACACACAGTGGTGTCCCGACAAAGGTTAGCCAGTTCACAGCACAATATGCACAGCAGGGTTTCGTCGATGTGATCCACACGATGAGTTCATGGGAAATGTCTAAACCATCCCTCCCCTCGGCAAACATTGTTTCACACAGTTGTGTTTGGCAGCCAGGGGGGGCTCCGCGTTCTGCACTTTTATGCTCTACCACACTTTCGCTGATCCAACGCGGTGCACCAAATCGGGAGGGGTGTCAGTAGAACGGTGTCAGCATACCGTTCGTAACATCGTTACCAATCCCTCTTCCAGCAGAAAAAGGGGTCTGACACAGCCAAGGCAGATCCACAATTGCTTTATTCTTCACCAACAAAAGCGCAATATCCTTAAATGCGAAACTTCAGGCAGACGCGTTTCAGCGTTACCGCTTTCTTCAGTGCCAGTTTCAAATTGTAGGCAGATTCACCTGGGGTTCTTTCAGATGTTCACGTCATCACTCCTTCGCGGTGATAGTACGGCCCCTTTTCCCTCTCCTTAAGGGTGTATTACCTCCATTGCGTGCGCTACTCTGCCCTGCTGTTTAACACACAGCGCTGGTTCTAGTTAGGGAGCCAATTCAGTGATTAGCGTGTCCGACAAACAGTGGTGTCCCGACAAAGGTTAGCCAGTTCACAGCACAATATGTGATGTCATGAGTGATGTCACTGACCATGTCATGAGTGATGTAATATGTGACGTCATCAGCAGTGCATTGCACACGCAAGTTATAGTGAGTCCAACTAACTATAACGTGGGAATTTCAATGGTTTTATGCGTGTAAAATTTCCACCTAACTACAACTGGTGTGAAACCTATGTTTTTTTCAGAGAATTTAATAGGTTTTTCAAATGCTAATTCCTAACTATAACTATAACTATAACTGGTATATATATATATATATATATATATATATATATATATATTTCTCACCAAATAAATAATTACTCGCACTCCACCAGGAATGCAACTCTTTTGCAGGTTTATTACGATGCCATTATAGCAACAGCTTCACCAACGCGTTTCACAGCATCCGCTGCTTGATCACGGTTACAAACATTGGTCCTTTGTCTGTTTCTACTTTTATACTAGTAATTCACATTAGCCCTATTATGAGGCATAGTGGTACTTGTAGTTATTTTTAACATTTATACATTTTTCACAAAACAATGTCGTACTTTGCTTGCCTGCATTTAAACATAAATATTGCATATTACTGGCATTGATTTTTTCATATATTTGTTTTTCGTGTGCGGTAGTTTGGGGAATGTTCGCAGTGAAACGTATAAATGTGATTTGTTTGAGCCCCATATTATCTGCAGCTCACTATCTGTAGTTTTTTGCTACCACTATTTGTCAGTGATAGGTTATTTTTATATATATATATATATAGGGACTTAGTGCCCTCCCATTTTGTGTCCGGGATATGCGATATTTACATACAATATTGTTTACAGATAGGTTTGCGGTTACTATTCAACATATTGTTTTCACCTATATTTTAGGGACTCAGTGCCCTGTGATTCCCACACACTATTCGCACTATTTTGTTAAGTTTTTTATATATATCAATCTCCAGTCTTTAGCCTTTTAGAGGTGCACATAAAGTTCCTTGTCTCCATTGAGACCCCCAGGGGTCTTGGTTTTAAAGCGGATGATTAGCCTTGATTCCATGCGCCGTAGCGTCATCAGTCTGTTTCCCCCTCTCTCCTTTATTGGCACTGTAACCAAGCCACTATATGTGATGTCTTTCCAAGTCTTTTTTTTCTTTTTCATGGGTCAACATGTGTTTTGCCATTGCATAACTTTGGTCATGGTTCTCTATGGCTCGGATGTGTTCTAGTATCCTTTTGTGGAGAGGGCAGATGGTACTTCCAATATACCTTTGGCCACAAAAACATTGCAACAAATAAACCACATGAGTTGTTTTACAAGTGATTGTGCTTTCTATTCTGAAGATCTTTCCATTTGGATCCGTTAGCTTGGTGAGGTTGCGTCCCACTTGACAGGCCTTACATTGGCTACATTTAGTAAAACCATTTCGTTTTCCCTCTAGCCAATTTTTTGATTTCTTCATTCTTTCAAAATGGCTGTTGACCAATTTATCAGATAGAGATGGAGCTTTCCTGTATGTTAACTGTGGGAACTTCCCAATCTCCTTCCCTATATCTGGATCCTTTTCTAAAACATGCCAGTATTTTTGTAGTACTTTGCGGATTTTGTGGCTTTCTTTGGTATAGGTTAATATCATTCTGATTGGTTCCCTGGTTGTCTCATGTACTTCTTTTTCTTTTTCTTTTTCTTTTTCTTTTTTTGGGATCAATGTTTCAAGTGTGCTTTTCTCTCTTGCTCTTCTCTCACCTTGAGCAATGTCATGCTGTTTGTATCCTCTTTTCCTGAATCTGATAGCAGTTTCTTTGAACTTTTTATTCATTTCTTCTTGATTAGAACAGTTTCTCCTCATCCTTATGAATTCACCATAACGTATATTCCTTTTCAAAGTTGCCGGATGAAAACTTTGACCATGTAACAGGAGGCACTGAGAGGAAAGTTGGAGTTTTGATATATATATATATATATATATATATATATATATATATATATATATATATATATATATATATATATATCCATACCAGCCTCTCTCCAGCCAGCATACCGAAGAAAGTGTGAACAACTCCGGGGAAACAAAGTAGCTTTTAATAAATGAAAAGCGCTAACAGGCAAGTTGCTTTCTGAAACGCTAGGCAGATGCGTTTCATCCTTTAGATAGGAATCTTCAGTGCCCATTTCAGTCCGTTAACAAGCACAGGGGCCATTGCTTCGATGATTTTTGAAGCTGACACCACTCCCATTCTGTGGCCACACCCTGTACCTGCCTCGTAGGTGGAAAGTTCTAAGAAACCATGTCAGCTCACAGTGCTGCATTATGGGTCATGTGGTCCACCGCAGGGACCCATACAGTGAGGGGTTTTCCGTAAACATCCAGTGATGGTTCCACACAGTGGTGGACGGCGTCCCACTTTCCCACACGACAGCCAGTGCAGAAAATTAAAAGTCCTTCCTTAGTCCCCCTTACTCAGGCAGCGAAATACTGCCTCCATCTCTCCCCTCGTGTTCGTAATTCGCCAAGTGGACTGTTTCCATGCGCAGAGGGGGGGTGACACGGTAGCAGTTTTATGCATCACCAAAGAAGTAGCAGGTAGACCTGTGTCACACCAGACCGAGAGGGGTTCACAGTACGCCGACACCTACTAGCCGGCGTTACGTATCCATACCAGTCTCTCTCCAACCAGCATACCGAAGAAAGTGTGAACAACTCCGGGGGAACAAAGTAGCTTTTAATAAATGAAAAGCGCTAACAGGCAAGTTGCTTTCTGAAACGCTAGGCATATATATATATATATATATATATATATATATATATAAAATTTCTATGGCAAAATGAAACCCCTCATTTTGTTCCTTTTCAAATTAAATGTATTAAGTGTTACCACTTTATTCCAATCAAGATGACTTCAGGTGTGCCATACTTTTGTCATAAGTAAGACTGTTAGCGTTCTAGTTGTTCTTTAGAACACTCTGGGACATTCTGTCATTGGGCTATAGTTGGGCTACATCTGGCTGATATTTGGGCTACATTTGTTTTTTTTTGTCTCTGGTGGCCATCTTTGGGCTACATTGGGCTACATTGGGCTACATTTGGGCTACATTTGGGCTCTAACATATATATAGCCCAATGTAGCCCAATATATATTTTTTCAAATTAATTTTCGTAAAAACCACTGGAGCAAAGGCACATCGGGGTACCAGTCCCTACAATTTTGCCAAGTTTGGTGGAAATCCATTCAGCCGTTCGGGCTAAAAGTGAGTCCAACCGCACTATGGAAATTAACATGGGGAAAACACGTTTTGGGACCCCCCTTTTATCTCGGCCCCCGCTTGACGGATCCACCTGCAACTTTCAGGGTAGGAGCGGAGCGCAGCGAGGCAAAGTTAAGGAAAATTACAGGCAGATCCCTCATTTGGCGCCAAAGTACCTCCCAATAGAATGTTGCCGATTTCCTATGGAAAACGATCCTAACTGTAACTACCTAAGGTAATATATAGATATATATATATATATATATATATATATATATATATATATATATATATATATATATATATATATATATATATATATATATATATATATATATATCTATCTCAATTCAAAAGAATTTTGTCCCCTTGAACAGAGCCAAACTACAGGTAGGTATGGTTTCAGCGCTTTATTGGGAAAAGCTGCAGCATTCACGTGGGGGAATCCATCAAATTAAAAGTCACTGTGCCCGACGCGCACTTCTTCATGGGCTGACTGGGGTGAAAGCATCAAGTGGACCAAAGCACCTGCAATATTCATGACGTACGCCCCAGTGGGCGGAAACAGTCACACTGCTTTCTGGTAGTTGTAGTGCCTGGTTGTGTTATTCAAGTGAATTCGCTTGCATGCTGTCGCTGGTTATTCCTGTAAATCCCAAGTGGGGCGATGAGAACTCACATCATGGAGGCTGCACCATCCGACTTTTCTCGTGCACCTTCCTGCTCTTAGATGCTGACATCGGTTGATGCCCGCAAAGACCGTAGACCACGGCGGGGCTCTCCTCGCGGCATGACTGGCCGCACATATCAATTCAAAAGAAGTTTGTCCCCTTGAACAGAGCCACACTACAGGTAGGTATGGTTTCAGCGCTTTATTGGGAAAGCTGCAGCATTCACGTTGGGGAATCCATCAAATTAAAAGTCACTGTGCCCGACGCTTTTCGTGCGCTACGCGCATTTCTTCATGAGCTAACTGGGGTGAAAGCATCAAGCGGACCAAAGCACCTGCAATATTCATGACGTACGCCCCAGTGGGCGGGAACAGTCGCACTGCTTTCTGGTCGTTGTAGTGCCTGGTTGTGTTATTCAAGTGAATTCGCTTGCATGCTGTCGCTGGTTATCCCTGTAAATCCCAAGTGGGGCGATGAGAACTCACATCATGGAGGCTGCACCATCCGACTTTTCTCGCGCACCTTCCTGCTCTTAGATGCTGACATCGGTTGATGCCCGCAAAGACCGTAGACCATGGCTGGGCTCTCCTCGTGGCAGGACTGGCCGCACATATCAATTCCAAAGAAGTTTGTACTCTTGAACAGAGCCACACTACAGGTAGGTATGGTTTCAGCGCTTTATTGGGAAAAGCTGCAGCATTCACGTGGGGGAATGCATCAAATTAAAAGTCACTGTGCCCGACGTGTTTCGTGCGCTACGTGCACTTCTTCATGGGCTGACTGGGGGGAAAGCATCAAGCAGACCAAAGCACCTGCAATATTCATGACGTACGCCCCAGTGGGCGGGAAGAGTCACACTGCTTTCCGGTCGTTGTAGTGCCTGGTTGTGTTATTCAAGTGAATTTGCTTGCATGCTGTCGCTGGTTATCCCTGTAAATCCCAAGTGGGGCGATGAGAACTCACATCATGGAGGCTGCACCATCCGACTTTTCTCGCGCACTTTCCTGCTCTTAGATGCTGACATCGGTTGATGCCCGCAAAGACCGTAGACCACGGTGGGGCTCTCCTCACGGCAGGACTGGCCGCACATATCAATTCAAAAGAAGTTTGTCCCCTTGAACAGAGCCACACTACAGGTAGGTATGGTTTCAGCGCTTTATTGGGAAAAGCTGCAGTATTCACGTGGGGGAATACATCAAATTAAAAGTCACTGTGCCCGACGCGTTTTGTGCGCTACGCGCACTTCTTCATTGGCTGACTGGGGTGAAAGCATCAAGCAGACCAAAGCAACTGCAATATTCATGACGTACGCCCCAGTGGGGGGGAACAGTCACACTGCTTTCTGGTCATTGTAGTGCCTGGTTGTGTTATTCAAGTGAATTCGCTTGCATGCTGTCGCTGGTTATCCCGGTAAATCCCAAGTGGGGCGATGAGAACTCACATCATGGAGGCTGCGTAATCCGACTTTTCTCGCGCACCTTCCTGCTCTTAGATGCTGACATCGGTTGATGCCCGCAAAGACCGTAGACCACGGCGGGGCTCTCCTCGCGGCAGGACTAGCCGCACATATCAATTCAAAAGAAGTTTGTCCCCTTGAACAGAGCCACACTACAGGTAGGTATGGTTTCAGCGCTTTATTGGGAAAAGCTGCAGTATTCACGTGGGGGAATCCATCAAATTATAAGTCACTGTGCCCGACGCGTTTAGTGCGCTACGCGCACTTTTTCATGGGCTGACTGGGGTGAAAGCATCAAGCGGACCAAAGCACCTGCAATATTCATGACGTACGCCCCAGTGGGCGGGAACAGTCACACTGCTTTCTGGTCGTTGAAGTGCCTGGTTGTGTTATTCAAGTGAATTCGCTTGCATGCTGTCGCTGGTTATCCCTGTAAATCCCAAGTGGGGCGATGAGAACTCACATCATGGAGGCTGCACCATCCGACTTTTCTTGTGCACCTTCCTGCTCTTAGATGCTGACATCGGTTGATGCCCGCAAAGACCGTAGACCATGGCGGGGCTCTCCTCGCGGCAGGACTGGCCGCACATATCAATTCAAAAGAAGTTTGTCCCCTTGAACAGAGCCACACTACAGGTAGGTATGGTTTCAGTGCTTTATTGGGAAAAGCTGCAGCATTCACGTGGGGGAATCCATCAAATTAAAAGTCACTGTGCCCGACGCGTTTTGTGCGCTACGCGCACTTCTTCATGGGCTGACTGGGGTCAAAGCATCAAGCGGACCAAAGCAACTGCAATATTCATGACGTACGCCCCAGTGGGCGGGAACCGTCACACTGCTTTCTGGTCGTTTTAGTGCCTGGTTATGTTATTCAAGTGAATTCGATGCATGCTGTTGCTGGTTATCCCTGTAAATCCCAAGTGGGGCGATGAGAACTCACATCATGGAGGCTGCACCATCCGACTTTTCTCGCGCACCTTCCTGCTCTTAGATGCTGACATCGGTTGATGCCCGCAAAGACCGTAGACCATGGCGGGGCTCTCCTCGCGGCAGGACTGGCCGCACATATCAATTCAAAAGAAGTTTGTCCCCTTGAACCGAGCCACACTACAGGTAGGTATGGTTTCAGCGCTTTATTGGGAAAAGCTGCAGCATTCACGTGGGGGAATCCATCAAATTAAAAGTCACTGTGCCCGACGCGTTTCATGCGCTACGCACACTTCTTCATGGGCTGACTGGGATGAAAGCATCAAGCGGACCAAAGCACCTGCAATATTCATGACGTACGCCCCAGTGGGCGGAAACAGTCACACTGCTTTCTGGTCGTTGTAGTGCCTGGTTGTGTTATTTAAGTGAATTTGCTTGCATGCTGTCTCTGGTTATCCCTGTAAATCCCAAGTGGGGCGATGAGAACTCACATCATGGAGGCTGCACCATGCGACTTTTCTCGTGCACCTTCCTGCTCTTAGATGCTGACATCGGTTGATGCCCGCAAAGACCGTAGACCATGGCGGGGCTCTCCTCGCAGCAGGACTGGCCGCACATATCAATTCAAAAGAAGTTTGTCCCCTTGAACAGAGCCACACTACAGGTAGGTATGGTTTCAGCGCTTTATTTGGAAAAGCTGCAGCATTCACGGGGGAATCCATCAAATTAAAAGTCACTGTGCCCGACACGTTTCGTGCGCTACGCGCACTTCTTCATGGGCTGACTGGGGTGAAAGCATCAAGCGGACCAAAGCACCTGCAATATTCATGACGTACGCCCCAGTGGGCGGGAACAGTCACACTGCTTTCTAGTCGTTGTAGTGCCTGGTTGTGTTATTCAAGTGAATTTGCTTGCATGCTGTCGCTGGTTATCCCTGTAAATCCCAAGTGGGGTGATGAGAACTCACATCATGGAGGCTGCACCATCCGACTTTTCTCGTGCACTTTCCTGCTCTTAGATGCTGACATCGGTTGATGCCTGCAAAGACCGTAGACCATGGCGGGGCTCTCCTCACAGCAGGACTGGCCGCACATATCAATTCAAAAGAAGTTTGTCCCCTTGAACAGAGCCACACTACAGGTAGGTATGGTTTCAGCGCTTTATTGGGAAAAGCTGCAGCATTCACGTGGGGGAATCCATCAAATTAAAAGTCACTGTGCCCGACGCGTTTCGTGCGCTACGCGCACTTCTTCATGGGCTGACTGGGGTGAAAGCATCAAGCGGACCAAAGCACCTGCAATATTCATGACGTACGCCCCAGTGGGCGGGAACAGTCACACTGCTTTCTGGTCGTTGTAGTGCCTGGTTGTGTTATTCAAGTCAATTCGCTTGCATGCTGTCGCTGGTTATCCCTGTAAATCCCAAGTGGGGCGATGAGAACTCACATCATGGAGGCTGCACCATCCGACTTTTCTCGCGCACCTTCCTGCTCTTAGATGCTGACATCGGTTGATGCCCGCAAAGACCGTAGACCACGGCAGGGCTCTCCTCGCGGCAGGACTGGCCGCACATATCAATTCAAAAGAAGTTTGTCCCCTTGAACAGAGCCACACTACAGGTAGGTATGGTTTCAACGCTTTATTGGCAAAAGCTGCAGCATTCTCGTGGGGGAATCCATCAAATTAAAAGTCACTGTGCCCGACGCGTTTCGTGCGCTACGCGCACTTCTTAATGGGCTGACTGGGGTGAAAGCATCAAGCGGACCAAGGCACCTGCAATATTCATGACGTACGCCCCAGTGGGTGGGAACAGTCACACTGCTTTCTGGTCGTTGTAGTGCCTGGTTGTGTTATTCAAGTCAATTCGCTTGCATGCTGTCGCTGGTTATCTCTGTAAATCCCAAGTGGGGCGATGAGAACTCACATCATGGAGGCTGCACCATCCGACTTTTCTCGCGCACCTTCCTGCTCTTAGATGCTGACATCGGTTGATGCCCGCAAAGACCGTAGACCACGGCGGCGCTCTCCTCATGGCAGGACTGGCCGCACATATCAATTCCAAAGAAGTTTGTACCCTTGAACAGAGCCACACTACAGGTAGGTATGGTTTCAGCGCTTTATTGTGAAAAGCTGCAGCATTCACGTGGGGGAATCCATCAAATTAAAAGTCACTGTGCCCGACGTGTTTGGTGCGCTACGTGCAGTTCTTCATGGGCTGACTGGGGTGAAAGCATCAAGCGGACCAAAGCAACTGCAATATTCATGACGTACGCCCCAGTGGGGGGGAACAGTCACACTGCTTTCTGGTCATTGTAGTGCCTGGTTGTGTTATTCAAGTGAATTCGCTTGCATGCTGTCGCTGGTTATCCCGGTAAATCCCAAGTGGGGCGATGAGAACTCACATCATGGAGGCTGCATAATCCGACTTTTCTCGCGCACCTTCCTGCTCTTAGATGCCGACATCGGTTGATGCCCGCAAAGACCGTAGACCACGGCGGGGCTCTCTTCGCGGCATGACTAGCCACACATATCAATTCAAAAGAAGTTTGTCCCCTTGAACAGAGCCACACTACAGGTAGGTATGGTTTCAGCGCTTTATTGGGAAAAGCTGCAGTATTCACGTGGGGGAATCCGTCAAATTAAAAGTCACTGTGCCCGACGCGTTTTGTGCGCTACGCGCACTTTTTCATGGGCTGACTGGGGTGAAAGCATCAAGCGGACCAAATCACTTGCAATATTCATGACGTATGCCCCAGTGGCCGGGAACAGTCACACTGCTTTCTGGTCGTTGTAGTGCCTGGTTGTGTTATTCAAGTGAATTCGCTTGCATGCTGTCGCTGGTTATCCCTGTAAATCCCAAGTGGGGCAATGAGAACTCACATCATGGAGGCTGCACCATCCGACTTGTGTCGCGCACCTTCCTGCTCTCAGATGCTGACATCGGTTGATGCCCGCAAAGACCGTAGACCACGGCGGGGCTCTCCTCGCGGCAGGACTGGCCGCACATATCAATTCAAAAGAAGTTTGTCCCCTTGAACAGAGCCACACTACAGGTAGGTATGGTTTCAGCGCTTTATTGGGAAAAGCTGCAGCATTCACGTGGGGGAATCCATCAAATTAAAAGTCACTGTGCCCGACGCGTTTCGTGCGCTGTGCACTTCTTCATGGGCTGACTGGGGTGAAAGCATCAAGCGAACCAAAGCACCTGCAATATTCATGACGTACGCCCCAGTGGGCGGGAACAGTCACACTGCTTTCTGGTCGTTGAAGTGCCTGGTTGTGTTATTCAAGTGAATTCACTTGCATGCTGTCGCTGGTTATCCCTGTAAATCCCAAGTGGGGCGATGAGAACTCACATCATGGAGGCTGCACCATCCGACTTTTCTCGCGCTCCTCCCTGCTCTTAGATGCTGACATCGGTTGATGCCCGCAAAGACCGTACACCATGGCAGGGCTCTCCTCGCGGCAGGACTGGCCGCACATATCAATTCAAAAGAAGTTTGTCCCCTTGAACAGAGCCACACTACAGGTAGGTATGGTTTCAGCGCTTTATTGTGAAAAGCTGCAGCATTCACGTGGGGGAATTCATCAAATTAAAGGTCACTGTGCCCGACGTGTTTCGTGCGCTACGCGCACTTCTTCATGGGCTGACTGGGGTGAAAGCATCAAGCGGACCAAAGCACCTGCAATATTCATGACGTACGCCCCAGTGGGCGGGTACAGTCACACTGCTTTCTGGTCGTTGTAGTGCCTGGTTGTGTTATTCAAGTGAATTCGCTTGCATGCTGTCGCTGGTTATCCCTGTAAATCCCAAGTGGGGCGATGAGAACTCACATCATGGAGGCTGCACCATCCGACTTTCTCATGCACCTTCCTGCTCTTAGATGCTGACATTGGTTGATGCCCGCAAAGACCGTAGACCACGGCGGGGCTCTCCTCGCTGCAGGACTGGCCGCACATATCAATTCAAAAGAAGTTTGTCCCCTTGAACAGAGCCACACTACAGGTAGGTATGGTTTCAGCGCTTTATTGGGAAAAGCTGCAGTATTCACGTGGGGGAATCCATCAAATTAAAAGTCACTGTGCCCGACGCGTTTTGTGCGCTACGCGCACTTCTTCATGGGCTGACTGGGGTGAAAGCATCAAGCGGACCAAAGCAACTGCAATATTCATGACGTACGCCCCAGTGGGGGGGAACAGTCACACTGCTTTCTGGTCATTGTAGTGCCTGGTTGTGTTATTCAAGTGAATTCGCTTGCATGCTGTCGCTGGTTATCCCGGTAAATCTCAAGTGGGGCGATGAGAACTCACATCATGGATGCTGCATAATCCGACTTTTCTCGCGCACCTTCCTGCTCTTAGATGCTGACATCGGTTGATGCCCGCAAAGACCGTAGACCACGGCGGGGCTCTCCTCGCGGCATGACTAGCCGCACATATCAATTCAAAAGAAGTTTGTCCCCTTGAACAGAGCCACACTACAGGTAGGTATGGTTTCAGCGCTTTATTGGGAAAAGCTGCAGTATTCACGTGGGGGAATCCATCAAATTAAAAGTCACTGTGCCCGACGCGTTTTGTGCGCTACGCGCACTTTTTCATGGGCTGACTGGGGTGAAAGCATCAAGCGGACCAAAGCACCTGCAATATTCATGACGTACGCCCCAGTGGGCGGGAACAGTCACACTGCTTTCTGGTCGTTGTAGTGCTTGGTTGTGTTATTCAAGTGAATTCGCTTGCATGCTGTCACTGGTTATCCCTGTAAATCCCAAGTGGGGCGATGAGAACTCACATCATGGAGGCTGCACCATCCGACTTTCTCATGCACCTTCCTGCTCTTAGATGCTGACATTGGTTAATGCCCGCAAAGACCGTAGACCACGGCGGGGCTCTCCTCGCTGCAGGACTGGCCGCACATATCAATTCAAAAGAAGTTTGTCCCCTTGAACAGAGCCACACTACAGGTAGGTATGGTTTCAGCGCTTTATTGGGAAAAGCTGCAGTATTCACGTGGGGGAATCCATCAAATTAAAAGTCACTGTGCCCGACGCGTTTTGTGCGCTACGCGCACTTCTTCATGGGCTGACTGGGGTGAAAGCATCAAGCGGACCAAAGCAACTGCAATATTCATGACGTACGCCCCAGTGGGGGGGAACAGTCACACTGCTTTCTGGTCATTGTAGTGCCTGGTTGTGTTATTCAAGTGAATTCGCTTGCATGCTGTCGCTGGTTATCCCGGTAAATCTCAAGTGGGGCGATGAGAACTCACATTATGGATGCTGCATAATCCGACTTTTCTCGCGCACCTTCCTGCTCTTAGATGCTGACATCGGTTGATGCCCGCAAAGACCGTAGACCACGGCGGGGCTCTCCTCGCGGCATGACTAGCCGCACATATCAATTCAAAAGAAGTTTGTCCCCTTGAACAGAGCCACACTACAGGTAGGTATGGTTTCAGCGCTTTATTGGGAAAAGCTGCAGTATTCACGTGGGGGAATCCATCAAATTAAAAGTCACTGTGCCCGACGCGTTTTGTGCGCTACGCGCACTTTTTCATGGGCTGACTGGGGTGAAAGCATCAAGCGGACCAAATCACTTGCAATATTCATGACGTATGCCCCAGTGGCCGGGAACAGTCACACTGCTTTCTGGTCGTTGTAGTGCCTGGTTGTGTTATTCAAGTGAATTCGCTTGCATGCTGTCGCTGGTTATCCCTGTAAATCCCAAGTGGGGCGATGAGAACTCACATCATGGAGGCTGCACCATCCGACTTTCTCATGCACCTTCCTGCTCTTAGATGCTGACATTGGTTGATGCCCGCAAAGACCGTAGACCACGGCGGGGCTCTCCTCGCTGCAGGACTGGCCGCACATATCAATTCAAAAGAAGTTTGTCCCCTTGAACAGAGCCACACTACAGGTAGGTATGGTTTCAGCGCTTTATTGGGAAAAGCTGCAGTATTCACGTGGGGGAATCCATCAAATTAAAAGTCACTGTGCCCGACGCGTTTTGTGCGCTACGCGCACTTCTTCATGGGCTGACTGGGGTGAAAGCATCAAGCGGACCAAAGCAACTGCAATATTCATGACGTACGCCCCAGTGGCCGAGAACAGTCACACTGCTTTCTGGTCATTGTAGTGCCTGGTTGTGTTATTCAAGTGAATTCGCTTGCATGCTGTCGCTGGTTATCCCTGTAAATCCCAAGTGGGGCGATGAGAACTCACATCATGGAGGCTGCACCATCCGACTTTTCTCGCGCACCTTCCTGCTCTCAGATGCTGACATCGGTTGATGCCTGCAAAGACCGTAGACCACGGCGGGGCTCTCCTCGCGGCAGGACTGGCCGCACATATCAATTCAAAAGAAGTTTGTCCCCTTGAACAGAGCCACACTACAGGTAGGTATGGTTTCAGTGCTTTATTGGGAAAAGCTGCAGCATTCACGTGGGGGAATCCATCAAATTAAAAGTCACTGTGCCCGACGCGTTTCGTGCGCTGCGCACTTCTTCATGGGCTGACTGGGGTGAAAGCATCAAGCGAACCAAAGCACCTGCAATATTCATGACGTACGCCCCAGTGGGCGGGAACAGTCACACTGCTTTCTGGTCGTTGAAGTGCCTGGTTGTGTTATTCAAGTGAATTCGCTTGCATGCTGTCGCTGGTTATCCCTGTAAATCCCAAGTGGGGCGATGAGAACTCACATCATGGAGGCTGCACCATCCGACTTTTCTCGCGCTCCTCCCTGCTCTTAGATGCTGACATCGGTTGATGCCCGCAAAGACCGTACACCATGGCAGGGCTCTCCTCGCGGCAGGACTGGCCGCACATATCAATTCAAAAGAAGTTTGTCCCCTTGAACAGAGCCACACTACAGGTAGGTATGGTTTCAGCGCTTTATTGTGAAAAGCTGCAGCATTCACGTGGGGGAATTCATCAAATTAAAGGTCACTGTGCCCGACGTGTTTCGTGCGCTACGCGCACTTCTTCATGGGCTGACTGGGGTGAAAGCATCAAGCGGACCAAAGCACCTGCAATATTCATGACGTACGCCCCAGTGGGCGGGTACACTCACACTGCTTTCTGGTCGTTGTAGTGCCTGGTTGTGTTATTCAAGTGAATTCGCTTGCATGCTGTCGCTGGTTATCCCTGTAAATCCCAAGTGGGGCGATGAGAACTCACATCATGGAGGCTGCACCATCCGACTTTCTCATGCACCTTCCTGCTCTTAGATGCTGACATCGGTTGATGCCCGCAAAGACCGTAGACCACGGCGGGGCTCTCCTCGCGGCAGGACTGGCCGCACATATCAATTCAAAAGAAGTTTGTCCCCTTGAACAGAGCCACACTACAGGTAGGTATGGTTTCAGCGCTTTATTGGGAAAAGCTGCAGCATTCACGTCGGGGAATCCATCAAATTAAAAGTCACTGTGCCCGACGCAATTCGTGCGCTACGCGCACTTCTTCATAGGCTTACTGGGGTGAAAGCATCAAGCGGACCAAAGCACCTGCAATATTCATGACGTACGCCCCAGTGGGCGGGAACAGTCACACTGCTTTCTGGTCGTTGTAGTGCCTGGTTGTGTTATTCAAGTGAATTTGCTGCATGCTGTCGCTGGTTATCCCTGTAAATCCCAAGTGGGCGAATAGAACTCACATCATGGAGGCTGCACCATCCAACTTTTCTCGCGCACCTTCCTGCTCTTAGATGCTGACATCGGTTGATGCCCGCAAAGACCGTAGACCACGGCGGGGCTCTCCTCACGGCAGGACTGGCCGCACATATCAATTCAATATATCCACACGATCTCCGTTTCAACAGCACACTGTCATACACCAAAAACGAAGTCCAGGCCACATTCCTTTGAAAAACGCTGTTTATTAGCAGCAACCTCCCCGACGCGTTTCGGAGCTCAAGTCTCCTTGTTCACGGGTAAGGGTAAACAGTTCAATAAAGTTTTAAATAAACAATATCATGTGACACACCACCATGAAAATGAAATAAATAACAGACTCCCATTAGCATGAGGAGCTAGTAGACAGATTTGTGGCTGAATTTAAAGGTTGGTGAAATGAACAATAATAAAACATACAATTCATGTTATGAATAGCGTATCATTCATAGTTGTCACCATGTTGCATTGGTGCTTACATTGCGCAAACCGCCACTTTAAATACATTTGAGCATTCAAAATAAATAAATCTTCTGGTTTGCCCTGAAGTGTGACCATCATACCAACTAAACTCAATTTAAGTATTTAAACATTTGCGCCCCAGTGGGCTTTTTGCAGCTATGGTACTATCAAAGCCCAGCAAGCTGTTGGTGTGTTGGTTGGTATAGCTCAATTCAAAAAAATTACAAAAATTAAAAGAATCATTTGTACTCGAATGTACATTCAAACTGTACCAGCCTTGGTACCATTATTCATGTCATGCCCAAGTGGGCTGAGAGATTTGGTTAGTTTACCAATATCAGGCCCTTTTGGGCAAATGTCTCAATTCATACGCTAATTTAACCTCATTGCCTCATTCAGTCTTCCACCATACTGTGAATGTCATTCCATGCTGTGTCTCAAACTCTCCTATATTACTTCCAATGGGACCTGCAATAAAGTAAAAGAATAAACAAAGTGAGTGACTGTTTCAATCTTACGTGATTCCAACTCATACTGATTACCTAGACACTTAAGAAAATTTGAAATTTAAAATCTAGAGGGTGAGGCAATAACATTCATAACTCAATCAATGCAGACTGCAAAGGCAGAACCACGGTTCAACCTAAGTGTACAGATAGCGCTTCGTCACAGTTGTGGCCTTCAGGCTGTAGTGTGTGGTATTTAATGATCATGCAGGACTCTAGCCTTCTTAGCTCTTGTAGGCGATTGCCTCCTCTCTCTCTTTTTGGCACCTGATCTAGTACACAAAAGGATATGAGGCAGTTTTTGCTGCTGTGATGGCTGGCAAAATTCCTAGCTACTGGATACTGTTTATCCAGATTTTTAATCGCCAGTAGGTGTTCCAGAACCCTTTTCTTTGCGGGGTGGATGGCGCTCCCTATGTAGAACTTGTTGCAGGGGCATTTGAGTGCATACACTGCGTATTCTGTTAAACAAGAGAAATGCCTCATGATGTATATATTTATCGCTTTATATTTACCTGTAAGATTTTACACTTTTGTGGGAAAGACTTACTTGTGGTAAAATGGTAAAAAAAAGTCACAATAAGTACTTCCGTTGTAAAGACACTACACTGTTGTGGTTCTAGCATCATTGTAAAGGCATTTGTGGTAAATCACCTCATTGTTCCGTCATACATCCTGCTAAAAGGGCTTGTTCGCAAAAGATATCTATCCTATTTTAGTTGTTTATGTGATATTTGGAACCCTTTTTTTGGTTTATTTTGTACATACAACTGTATTGTTCTTTTTGTTTCTCTCTTTCGTTCACTTTGGACACTCTGCACCGTTTGTATTTATATGTATAAATACAGATGACTCATTTATGTGCCATAACAAGTGTGTGATCATTTTTGTGTTATCTTCTCTTTCAACATACTACAACTGTCTTATTGTGCCATTGTGCCTACGTAATGCATTAGTTACACATGTATTACTAGAATAAGAACAGATCTTTCACTCATAGTGTTAAATGAACTGGTTCTTAATGAGTAGGGTGTCCTTTGTTTTTTGCTAGAATTCTCAGATTTATGGTCATCAAGGATGTTCACGAAGTTTTCCAAAGACATTGGATACAACAGGGTGCAGTACTTTCTGAAAACTATTTAATCTGCCACAGAACACTTCAAGGGCACAAATACAACTGAAATGTAGGCTAATTCGCCAATATCTAGCAGGTAAAGCACACTGCTTGAAATACTGTTGAAAAAGCAAAGAAGGTCACATTGAAAGGAGTCTTTATTGATTGATTGATTTAAGCTAATACCTGATAATAGCTGTTCCCCCAAGAACTCCTGGTCCATGTACTTGTTACGTAATTGACATAAGTATAACTGGTAGCGCTGTGATGCACTGCTTGTTACTGCTGGAGCAAGAATCAGGTTACATTTTTATTTGGTTTACCATTTATCCAACCTAATCCTCGCTTAGTCAGTCGTGTGGACCTTAGCCATTGTGGTGGGAAGAGAAATCAAATATATCAATATATCAACAATTTATCATCAGTAATCAATTTAAGTATAAAATAATTAGGTAAGTTTTAAAGGTTTTATTAGCTGAACATCTTTTAGTAGCTCATCTTTAATTAGCTAATCATTTTATTCATTAATAAGTATTATGAATCAGGTTATTATCAAATCAGTATATAAATTATTAAAAACAATAAGCACGTTCCATAAAGGAAAGAATCCCTTTTCTAAAAATGAGAAAAAGGAGTCAAATAGAACTTATGAAGAGCTCCATTTCAAGAGAGTGAACTGAAGCATACAGCAAATTCAGTTTATTAAATGAGACATATCAAAGCAGAATGTCCCAAGAAGAAAAGTTCAAGAAACTCAGTAGAGTTTTAGCACAATATAATGCAGGGTCTGGGGCAAAGGGGATAGGACTCTCAATCAGAGCTCTATGGACAAAGAGTGTCTGTGAATGTGAATGAGCAGTAGAGGTTGGCAAGTCAGTAAGTTAGCCACTTCTAACCTAGGAACACTTACTTACATAAACAACATATTTCATGAAAGTCTGCAACAGTTGCTTGTCCTGTCTTCTTCCATCCAACCATCGTCTGAGGTTTTCCTGGGAACCGGATTACTTTGCATCATGTCATCTAGAGAGCAATAGTATATCAATTGTGTTAGATAGATTTGTTGCAAGAAATGTAGAGCAGGGTTCAGCTCCGCTTAGGGCTTTACTTTACTACATATGCTTGAACAATTCTATCCTTCAAAACTAAAGTTCATGCAGTAGGCTATGTAGAAGTTGAATCCTTATTTGAATGAGTAATAAAACATGTTTACAATGACATATTATGTGTGTCATTTCACAACTTCCTCTTTAACAGCACTAAATTGTAACCAATTGCAACACTAAGGGGCCCATTAGAATGTCGGGTGGATTGCCCCCGCCAGGCTGGCGGTAGCCACCGCCGGCCTGGCGGGGGCAATCCGCCCGAAATCCTCTAATGAATGCCCCCCGCCATATTAGTATAGCGGGGGGACCGTGGCGGACGGAAAGACCGTCCGCCGCTTATCCGGGGCGGAAAAGGTTTAATATGGTGGCGGTGTCTATTAGACACCGCCAGCCATATTAAGATGGGCCAGGACAGATGCCTTTCCGTGGCGGCATCGACATGCGGTCTTCACTTTGGGGACCCCATATGGGCCCCCAAAGTGAAGGAGGGGTGGGTGGTGCACACGGGGGGTACCTGTGGTACCCCCCTGCATTTACATAAACAAAGCGGCAGGCAATGCGCGGTGCCTGCCGCTTTGTTTATGTAAATGCATCACGAGCATGTTTAGCATTGTGGCGGGCGGGGCTGAGTGCACCGCCCGTCACAATGCTAAACATGCAGGATGCGCCCGCCGAAGTGGCGGGCGCATCCTAATGCCCCCCACGGGACCCCCGCCATCCTAATGACGCCCCTAAGTTCTTTTCAAACAAATACATTCTACAAGAAATATGTGAATCATTTATATAAAATGTTAACCTTTTATGAAATAGCATCTTTTCATAGAGGCCAAAAGTTGCAAATTTTTGTAATATCTCCATTTTATGTGATCTCATATTTTCTGAAAAATATAATTTCATATGTTAGCATTTCTAAGTGAACAAACTTCTAACAATACTGCTTTAGCCATTTGAAGCCTTGTATGTGTAACAATGGCAACTGTGTAAATTTTTCATCATTCTAAAATCACTTTTCTTTTATTTAAGCATGTACATTAATACTATACATTTATTACAACCTATTTGCATTTTATTAAAACGCCCTTCCATTACCTTACATATTACATCACTGATTACATCTGAAATCTATAGCAGTGCAAGTTATACTTATATCAGTTACGTATAACCAGAGCCTCCTGAATTTATTGATTGCACAATTTGCAAAACAAACACAAAATGAGGACTTTTGCAAAAATCCTGTGGATTTTACAAAAGTCCCTGCAAAATTTCCACAGAAAGGCCAGTCTCAACATTCCTTTAAATAATTCTGCACTGTCACAGGGTAAATAAAAGGAGGGATGGCAGAGAGTGGTTTTGTCTACCTTTCCCTCTTCTGTGAAGGTGGAGCACGCAAACCATTAGATGAAAGCATGCATGCTGCAAGGGGCGGCTTTTGGAATCCAGGACTCAGATGGTATGTTATAGTCCACATTTCTTTAGTCAGCCATTTCCCAGCATGCAACTTTTTCTAACTCCCGACGTTCCCCCAGTGCCACTTGGGCTCATGACACCACCATTACATCCAGGCACCCGGTTTTCAATCCCCCCTGCACGCTGTTTGTCCACTTTTCCGGGTACCCCGTACAGCAACCGTCTTTTCTGCCACCTCCAACGTGTGCTCCTCCCTTCGCCTCCTGCACCATTTAAAGAGTGAATAAGGTGCTGGATGGAGCTGTTACTGCAGCAACGCCTGCCCTTCCACCACCTTAAATTAAGATGGGAGTAGGGTTGAGGGGCTACAGTAATACCTCCCTACACCGCTGTGTACTTCACGCTAAGATGTGAGATATCAGCTTGGTGTCAGAGAGAGAGCATCTTTAAAATTGAAATCTATCCTTTCCGACTCTAGTATAGACATCCCTCTTTACTGCTGTAAGGCGGGTGGGTTCTGGTGAATTGTCTCTGCATGGGTGCCATAATATTTTGTTGACAGGTGAATATTGTGCCTGTCACAAAATCCTGCGAACTTTGCCCTTGTAATCTGCTATTTTTTTGCTTGATAGCTGCAAAATTTAAATAACCAGATTGTGATGTCCTGAGGATCTGCATAACTGGCGAATTTCTAAGTTTTTTATTTTTTCAAGCGTAGTGCTCTTTCAGTGAATTTCTAAGGTTTTTTTTAAGCAAGTTAAAATCTTACTACTTTTCTTACTGTTGGAATGTGGATTATTGGTAGGGGCAAATGTAGGTCTGCCACTAGCACTAAGGCCACTAACACATTATAGGACTCAGCATAGGTCTTAGAAAATTATTCCTATGCTCAACCATTGGTAGCTTGGCTGCGAGAAGGCCGGCTTAACTTCAAAGACAGGTGTGTAAAGCATTTAAAAACACCAATTCAGTACATAATTAAGACACAACACATAATAAAAATCCAGCACCAATAGACAATATTTTTATCTTTACAATGACACCAAAACGACAAACATCCAATGTAGGGAACCGGAGATATGAATTTTCAAAGCTTTAGCACTATATAGCACTTAGAAACATATTGCACCTTATTGGTATATCTGGTTGCGATAGACCGGCTCAAAGTCAAAGCTTCAGGCCGACCCAGCCTGGATTCAGTGAGGGTTTGCCGGATTGCCTTGCGCTGAGCTCCTGGTCTAACTTATGGAAGTCCAACCTCCGGAGCGTTTCAGCAGGACAAACCCAGGATCCAGGCCGACACGCGGTTGAAGGCAGGCGGCTTGGCTTTCGCGGTTGCTTCCGGTCACCTTTTCTTCGTTTGGACTTAGAAACTTTTTCAGAGCTTGTACTCGTGGGGTACCTCGATCCTCTGCACCAGGCCGGATTCGTTGAGGGTACGCCGGCCTTGGATTTCTTCAACTCCCAGTCAAACTCTTGAAGTGGGACCTACGGATGGCTTGGCTGGCTCACGGTTGAAGGCAGGCGGCTTGGCTGGCCAGGTTGAATCTGTCCCTCTATGTAGTTTTTATTTCAAAGTTGCTCTAAAGTACTCCAAACTTCTTGAACTTCTTCCTGAAGTTCCTCAAGGTGTCCCAAAGTGCCTCAAACTCACTCCAAGGGTCTGGAAGCTCCAAGATGGTACTTAGAAGTTGAGGACTTCAGTTCCCACAATTCACTTGGACAAAACCCTTACAAATCCACTGGTGTTCTCCAGGTTGAGAATCCTTGGTGGGGATGGTCCAGGTGAGCTCTGTTAACCTGTAGCTTGCAGGGAGTCTACACTTTAGTTCTTTTGCAGCAATGTAATCCACAGGACTGTAATTTCAGCTGATGCAGTCTTCGGAGGACAGGCCTTAGAACTTTGCACCCCAACTTCTCAGCATGCCAACGTCTTGCTTCCTTAAGTTTCAAGCAGCAGATCTGAGAGGCTCTGCCCCTCTCAGATACTTATTTCCAGTTCTCAGGGTCAAGTAGGAGGTCACTGCTGACCAATGGGAACAGGCCAACTCCACAATAATATTACCACATTCTGTAGAGCACAGCTTTCAAAACTATGTGGCGCGACATATTACTGTGTCGCGACCCATATCTAGGTGTGTCGCATCGGCAGAGTCGAGCTGCAGGGGCTCTTAGAATGGGCGAAGCAACAACAAAGCCCTATTAACATGCACAAGGTCTTTAAAGACCTGTGAAGTGCTCGGGTGCGGCTGTGAGTGGTCCCGGGCTGCCACACATGACGGGGGAGGGGACTCCCCGCGAGAGGCCAGGTGTCTGACACACGTGAATCCACCCTGACTGAAAAGCTGCATGTAAAACATTTAAATTCGTTGACTAGGCAAACAGCTCCTCTCACACAACTTAACACCGACTACAGAATAGCCCCATGAAACACTTTTAAAACTCTGTGCTGCATGCGCGCTTTCAGACCAGCACTCTGAGTAGGGATATGTCACACTTGTAACCCTTCACGCCGAGAGGCTGCATAAGAGTGGAGAAATGTCCGGGTTTTACAACAGCGTCCAGGTAAAACATCCAAATGTCCCGGTTTTAAGTATGCTGTTTAGATCACCCCTGCGGGCCTTCCAGCAACAGGCAGAGTGGCGCTGCAGGGGCTCTAATATGAATACCAACAAAGCCTTATTAGCACGTTAAATGATCTTTTAAAGACCTGTGAAGTGCTCGGGTGCGCTGTGTGTGTGCCTCCGGAAGCTGTCTCAGCTCGGGCCGACACACACGATGGAGGGGGGCAGAGGGGAGGGAGGGATTCATTTGTGGATAGTCCATTTGGCGAAGGAGAGAGTGAGACAGAGGGAGACAGTCAGTCAGAGGGAGAGGGAGTGAGACAGAGAGGAAGTGAGACAGAGAGGTAGGGAGGGAGGGAGACAGAGGGGGGAGACAGTCGGAGGGAGAGGGAGTGAGACAGAGGGAGGAAGACAGAGAGGGAGGGAGACAGAGAAGGAGTGAGACAGAGAGGGATTGAGACAGAGAGGGAGGGAGGGAGGGAGACAGTCGGAGGGAGACAGATGGAGGGAGACAGATGAAGGGAAAGGCCACCTCCGCCACTGATTCCCTGACTAGTAACCTTTAACAGTGCCCCTCAAGTCTCTGTGTGTGGGGTGTGTGTGTGTGAGTGTGTGTGGTTTGTGTGTGGGGGGGTGTGGTGGGGTGTGTGTTGGGTGTGTGGGGTTGTGTTTGTGGGGGGTTGTGTGTGTGTGTGGGGTGTGTGTGTGTGGGGTCGGGTGTCTGTGGGGTGGTGTGTGTGGGGTTGTGTGTGGGGTGGGGCATGTATGTGTGGGGTATGGGGCCCGAACCCACCATAGGTGGTTCGGGCTCGCTCGCTGCACTTCCTCGCGTTACCGTGTCCCTGAACTTTTTTTCACAAAATGGTGTGTCACCAATAAGAAAAGTTTGGAAAGTTGTGCTGTAGAGTGTGGCATAATGTTGTCCCAGAGTGCACCGAATCGTCCAAACTCATAATGACTGATTTTCCAGCAGGGAGGTAAGAGCTGGCTAAACACACCCCTAGGTGGCTAATTTTCATAAACTCTCCCCCTTACATCTGTGCATTCCTTCCATAAGCCTAGCTCTGGCTGAGGTGAAAAGTTTAGAGTTGTAAATGACACTTAGGCCTCCTTTTCTCTTTGAAAACCATGGTTTACGACTCCACCCCCTGCTCTGGCATTCCTGTGTAGCAGCACACTGCCCTCCCAGCAGAGCTGGTTATCCCCAGGGGCTCTTTATCACATCTTCAAGGCAGCCTGGTAATCCACTTAACTCTGGCCAATCAGGACAGACCACTGGAAGGCTGAATCTGGACTTACAAACAAGAAAGTCTTATAACTTCTTGCATATACACTTTAAGAGAAATTCAACCATATCATATTCTTGAGTTTATTAATAACTTTCAGGGAAGTCTTTGAATGGTACTTCTAGACCCCTCCTATCAAGTGTTATTAATTAATAACTTCCTGCTATATTAACCTATGTAAAACCAACAATTGATGGACAGAATGCAGGACAATGTCATACATTCGCCCCAGTACAGAGGTCAGGGCCTAAATCCATTTTTTTTGTTGCTCACCATGCCATTCCAGTTTGAATCCAGCCAGATGCAAATCAGTCTAACCATGTGCCCAATGGGAACAGTCCAGTCCGAACTGCCAGGCCAGCTCCTCCCTGGACTGGAAACAAGCATCCCAGGACCGGTTTCAGGGTTTCACCCCTCTTCAGCCAGGATAGCTTGATTCCAGTGGCATGGAGAGCACCGGAGCAGGATGCTTATTTCCGGTCCAGTGAGGACCTGGCTTGGCAGTTCGGTCTGGACTGTTCCCATGAGGCACCGGGTCACGACTGATTTGCATATGGCTGGTTCTACATTGGGGTGGCATGGTGAGCAAAAGAACGATGGATTTAATCCAGATCACTTGACTGGGGGGAATGTATGATTTTTTCAGCATTCCATCCATCATTTGTTTGCGTAGCACTTTGCACCCTAAGTGGGATGGGTATGCCCAGACATGGGTCCCTTGCTCACTGTGCCACTGGATTCAAGCTAGCCTGGATGATAAAGAGTAATACCCAGAAACTGGTCCCAGGATGCTTGCTTTTGGTCCAATGAGGATCTGGCTTGGTAGTGCGGTGCGATCTGGACTGTTCCCATGAGGCACAGGGTCAAGACTGATTTGCATATGGCTGGGTCTAAACTGGGGTGGCATGGTGAGTAAAAGAATGATGGATTTAACCCAGATCTCTTGACTGGTGAGGAATGTATGATTTATTCAGTATTCCGTCCATCATTTGTTTGCGTAGCATTGTGAACCTATGTGGCAGGGGATTTGCAATAGGAAAAATGACTTGGGCCATTTTTCCAGCACCAGGACTTACAAAAACATATTTTATAAGTACTTTGCTTATATCTACAGGACCCCCATCCCATGGGACAACTAGGGGAGACTTTAGGGGGTCTGAATCTGTAGAAATATTGTAGATCCTCCCTCCACAGGGCTCCTAGCATCAAAGTTGAATTTGGGCAGCACTGTATCACAATGTGGGAAGTGAAATGTGAAATGTCACTTAACCCCGGGCATATGAAACTCATTTTATAAGAGTCTACCCCCCACCCGGTGTACGCCTAGGGTAGACCCTGGGGGTTCCTAATATGCAAAAACATTGTATGTTACCCATTTCTAAGTGCACCAAACCCCAAAGTCGAGTTTGAGCACAATTTACTTTTCAAAAGCAGTACTGCCACCCAGGGCTACTTTTAAAACTGACCTCAGGCTTAAGCAGTGCACACATGCAATTGCAGGAAAGCTATTGGCCTCCAAACTGCCATGCCCTATTGTGGACTAGGGACCTCTAGGTAATTTTAATCCCCCTGCCCTAATATTTCATTGGGTCTGATAGGGTAGGTTATGCCAACCACAGGGGTACCCCAGCCCTTAGTGTACCCTAATGCATGTATGTGTTTCCACTCTATTCTAAATGTGTCTATTTCAGCATAGCACTAGTCCGGGCCTGGTTAGGCAGAACCCAGGGTCAGTCAGTTACCACCAGTACCATTCAGCAAAAAGTTGGGGGTGCCCTGGGCACAGGATGACTTTGCAACATAGCCCCCCACCCCAAACGAAAGGTGATGGTTTACTAACCTACACCCTGGTAGTCCTCATCAGCTAAGTGGAAAAACCTGGAAAGTCCATCTGCATTTGCATGGGCAACCCCAGGTCTGTGTTCCACTGTAAGGTCCATCCCCTGTAGGGAAATGGACCACCTTAACAGCTAGGGATTCTCCCCTCTCATATGCATAATCCATCTGAGAGGCCTTTGGTCAGTTTGAACACAAAAGTGAGTCCCAAATAAATATGATCTCAACTTTTTCAGGGACCAAACCACAGCAAAGCCTCTCTCTCAATTGCATTCCACCTCCTTCTAATAAAGGCAACTGGCTGATCAAGGCCCTCATCATTCAGCTGTGACAACATTGCCCCAATCCCTTGCTCTGAAGCGTCTGTCTGAACCACAAAGTATTTTGTGTAGTCAGGGGTCAGTAGCACTGGTGCTGAACACATAGCAGCTTTCAGAGTGTCAAAAGATTTCTGACACTCTGGGGTCCAATTCACCTTCTTCGGCCACTTTTTAGAATTGAGTTCTGTTAGGGGACCCACTATGGTCCCATAATTTGGAACTAACCTTCTATATTACCCTGTCAGTTCAAGGAATGCCGTGACCTGAGTATGGGTAACAGGAGCTGTCCAATTCAAAATAGTTTGGATTTTAGCTTGGAGAGGCTGTACATGGCCCCCGCCTACCAGGTGGCCCAGGTACACAGAACTCTGCCCTATTTGGCACTTACTTGCCTTAATAGTCAGACCTGCCTGCTGCATGGCCTGAATCACTTCCCTTAGGTGGCTTAAGTCATCCCCCAGGTAGAACTATATACAGCTATATCAGCCAGGTAAGCTGCACTGAACTTTTCCAACCCAGACAAGACCCTATTCAGCAACCTTTGGAAGGTGACAGGTGCATTCTTTAAGCCAAAGGGCATTACTTTGAACTTATAATGTCCCTCTGGTGTGGAGAATGCTGAAATATCCTTTTCTCCATCAGTGAGGGCAATCTGCCAGTAACCTGAAGTCAAATCAAAAGTACTCAGGTACTTAGCAGCCCCATATCTGTCAATGAGCTCATCAGCTCTAGGTATAGGGTGAGCGTCAGTCTTTGTGACTGCATTCAATCCTCTGTAGTCCACACAGAATCTTAACTCCTTGGGCCCCCCCTGAGGATTTGGTTTAGGTACCAGCACCACTAGACTGGCCCATGCACTCTCATATGGTTCACTTACCCCCAGCTCCAGCATCTTAGCAACCTCAGTGTTACTGCTCGCTCTGACATGGTCAGACAACCTGTACAGTTTATTTTTAACAGGTAGACTGTCAACAGTGTCAATGTGGTGCACACACCACTCAGTGATGCCTGGGGCCAAAGAGAACAAGCCAGCAAACTGCCAGGCACTTGATTCCAGTCTCTGTGCTGCTGGTCTGTCAACTTGGGAAAGAGCACCACTCCCTCCAGTGACCCATCTTGCACATTAGTGGAGAGGAGGTCGGGCATAGGCTCAGTTTCCTCCTCCACACCCTCATCAGTGACCAGTAACATGGTTCTGTCTGCCCTGTCATGGTAGAGTTTCAATCTATTCACATGCAGGACCCTATGAGAGTTCTTGGGGCATCAAGGTCAACCAAATAGGTAACCTCACCCTTCTTTTCTAAGATTGGATAGGGCCCACTCCCCTTGTCATGGAGGGCCCTGGGAGCCACAGGCTCCAGCACCCACCCCGATTGTCCTGGAGGATACTCAGGCATAGTAGCTTTTTGATCATACTAGTGTTTCATGAGCTCCTGGCTGGCCTCCAGTTTCCTCTTTGCATTGTACATGTACTCTGCCATTTTAGATCTCAGCTGTACACATAGTCAAGCATATTGTCCTTTGCTTCTTTAAGAGGTTTCTCTAAATACTCTATCAGCAGGCTCAATGGCCCCTCACAGGGTCTCCAAACATCAACTCAAATGGGATGAAACCAACCCCTTTCTGTGGCACCTCCCTGTAGGCAAACAGTAAGCATTGGAGGAAAACATCCCATCTCCTCTTGAGTTTCTCTGACAACCCATTTATCATGCTCTTCAGGGTTTTGTTGAATCTCTCAACAAGACCATTTGCTTGTGGGTGATAAGGGGTGGTGAACTTGTAGTCGACACCACACTCATCCCACATAGCAGTCAGATAGCTAAACAGGACGTTTGTGCCCCTATCTGATACCACCTCTTTTGGAAAACCAACTCTGGTGAACACACCAAGCAGTGCCCTAGCCACTCCGGGAGCATCAATAGTTCTAAGAGGGATTGCTTCAGGGTACCTAGTGGCATGGTCCACTACCACTAAGATATACCTATTCCCTGATGCAGTAGGTGGGTCCAAGGGACCAACAATGTCCATCCCCACCCTTTCAAAAGGAACCCCAACCATTGGCAGTGGTATAAGAAGAGCTTTTATCTTGCCCCTGCCTTGCCACTAGCCTGACAGTTGACACAGAAGCTGCAAAACTCCTTTCGTTTTTCAGACACATGGGGCTAGTAGAAATGGTTCACCAACCGGTTCCATGTCTCTGTCTGTCCCAAATGTCCTGCCAAGGGGATATCATGACCCAAAGTCAGGATTAACTTTCTGTACTTCTGGGGCACCACCAGCCTCCTGGTGGACCCCTCCTTGAGGTGTCTGGCCTCAGTATAAAGCAGTCCATCTTCCCAGTAGAGTTTATGAAACCCACTGTCATCCCCCTACACTTGCTTAGAAGCAATACGCCTCAAGCTCTCAAGGGTGGGACAGTCACGCTGTCCCTAACTGAACTCCTCTATGGAGTGTCCACCTGCTCCTGTCAACTCTTCAAAATCTGACAGTTCTGGCAGGGATGGGGTCCCTCCCTCAGAGGCCAGATCCTCCCATCAGGGTTAGATTCTTCCTGCACCTCTAGAGTTCCCTGGTCTGGTTTACCAGGTCCAGTACCCTTGTCCTTGGATGCTTGGCCCTTAGTTCCAGGGCCCAAGTGTCCAGCCTCTCCCTTCTGGCTAGTTTGTGACCTAGTCATAGCACAAACCCACTCAGGGAGCTCTAATATTTTCATATGGAGTCCTCTCTCTACCTCTGACCACACAGAGGCTTCAAGATCATTGCCCAGTAAACACTGGGCTGGGAGCACCTTAGACACATCTACCTTCATAGGGCCTGTCACTCCTCCCCATTCCAAATCCACCACAGTCATAGGATGGAGTTTGGTAGTGCTGTTTGCATAAGTCACCTGATGAAACTCGCCATGTTGCAACCTTTCTGGAGGCACCAGCTCATCTAGGACCATAGTTACACTAGCCCCAGTGTCTCTGATTGCCTCAACTTCAGTCCCATTCACTTTAGGCCTCTGCCTGTACTTGTCCATGTTTGGAGGTAAGGCAGCAAGGGTTGCAATATTCACCCCACCTAGGGACACTAAGGTTGCTTCCACCACCTGACTACCCCTCTCTGGGGCACCACGCTCCACCCCTACACTTACACTGGCAATCCCTGTGGATGGCCCCCATTACGGGGGGCTTCTTGGCTCAGATAGCATCTCCCTGTTTGTGCCCTGGTTGGTTGCAGTCAAAGCACTTACCCACTTTTGAGGGATCAAAGAACTTACCGTTCTTTTTTTGATTCCACCTACCTTTGAATTTGGGTTGGCTCGGGCCCCACCTCAATGTGCAGGTTTTTGTGGGTCTTTGGTTGCCTCCTTAGGTTTTTGACCTTCTTGCCCCTGGGCTTTCCCTTGGAAGGGACCTGTCCCCCTTTCTTCTGGTCCCCCCTGGTGCTGATGGAAACCCGGGTTCTCACCCACTCATCAGCTGCTTCCCCTAGCTCTCTGGGGTCTATCAGCATAGAGTCCACTAGATACTGGTGTAACTTCTCTTATGCACAATGAGTCAAAATATGTTCTTTCACAAACAAATTATACAATCCCTCATATGTGTCAACTTTGTTACCGACAATCCGGCCTTCCAGTGCCTTCACTGAAATGTCCACAAAGTCTACCCAAGACTTTGAACTCAATTTCTGGGTGCCCCTAAACTTCACCCTGTACTGCTCTGGAATCAGACCAAATCTCTTAACTAAGCATGCCTTCATCTGCTGGTATGATTCTGCATCCTCTCCCTTCAGGGTCAGCAGCCTATCCCTCCCAGCTACTGGAATCAACTTCCACAGAAGTGCACCCCAATACCTAGAGTGGACCCTGCTCATTTTAAGGGCCCTCTCAAAAGCTGCTAGCCACCTGTCAATGTCATCCCCCTCAGTGTACTTGGGCGCTGTACCCTTGGGATGTTTGGGATCAAATCCACCACCCCTGGATATCTCACAACCTTCAACATTTTCACTGCCACCATTTCTTTTGAACGCCTCCTCCCGGTCCCATTTCTTCTTAGCCAATTCCAATGTCTCCTTCTCCTAGGCAATCAAAGCTAATTGAGCCTCAACCTGTCTATCTGCAAGGGACAGTGGTGATTCCTGAGTACGGGGCCCTTTCCCACTCCCACCATCTGGAATCATATGGCCACTAGTAGAGATAATGGAAGAGGCCCCATCCCCACCCTCCTCTTGGGTGAGGTTGGGGGAAGACTCTCCATCCCCCCTTGAATCTCCTCAGCTACCCCAGCCCATGCCTGTAGGGCCTTAAGTAACCTTGCCTTCCTAATTGTGTTGGGGACAGGCAGCCCCCTAAGCCTACACTGTACCCTAAGATCAACTATCTTGAACTGGGACAGTTTAGCCAGGTCCAGCTCCATGGTTCCCTAGTTTTGGGTCACATCAACTAGGCACAACAGACTTAGAACAATTTGGAAAAATTAAATTAATGGAATAAAATCAAACTCAAATGTTTTGTTCCAAGGCAATTCAGAGGATTTTATTCATCTTAATTCACTTTACTGAAAGGTGTACTTTTAAACACAAGTCCTCATCCACACCGCTGAGCAACAAATGTTGGAAAGTAGATTATTGGTAGGGGCAAATGTAGGTCTGCCACTGGCAATAAGGCCACTAGCACATGATAGGACTCAGCATAGGTCCCAGAAAATTATTCCTATGCTCAACCCTTGGTAGCCTGGCTGGTAGCAGGCAGGCTTAACTTCAAAGAACGGTATGTAAAGCATTTAAAAACACCAATACAGTAAATATTTAAGATACAACACATAATAAAACTCCAACACCAATTTATAACAAATAGGAACTATTGTTATCTGTAAAATGACACCAAAACGACAAAAATCCAATGTAAGGAACCAGAGATATGAATTTTCAAAGTTTAGTATTATATAGCACTTAGAAACATATAGCACCTTATTGGGATACCTGGTTCAGAGATAGACCGGCTCAGAGTCAAAGTTTCAGGCTGACCGCAATGGAGTCCTGAGCGGCTACCCCTCGCGGTAGGTCCCGGTCACACTTTTTACCTTCAGACTTAGAAACTTTTCTGGAGCTTCTCTCCTCAGGGTGCCTCGCAGCTCTCAGCCAGTCCAGATTTGGAGAGGGTTCGACAGATTGCCTTGCGATGAGCTCCCGGTCAAACTTATGGAAGTCCAACCTCCAGAGCGTTTCAGCGGGGTAAACCCAGGATCCTGGCCGACACACGGTTGAAGGCAGGCGGCTTGGATTTCGCGGTTGCACCCAGTCATCTTTTCTTCGTTCTGACTTAGTAACCTTTACGGAGCTTTTTCTCGTGGGGTCCCTCAATGCTCTTCACCAGACCGGATTCGGTGAGGGTTCACCGGCCTTGGATTTCTTCTACTCCTGGTCAAACTCTGAAAGTAGGACCTACGGAGCTTTTAGCTGGATGAACCTGGACGGCTTGGCCGGCACACGGTTGAAGGCAGGCGGCTTGACTGGCCAGTTTGAGTCGGTCCCTCTATGGAGTTTTTTTTCAAAGTTGCTCCAAAGTTCTCCAAACTTCTTGACCTTCTTCCTGAAATTCTCCAAGGGGTACCAAAGTGCCTCAAACTCACTTCAAGGGTCTGGAAGCTCCACGATGATCCTTGAAAGTTGAGGACTTCAGTTCCCACAATCCACTTGGACAAAACCCTTACAAATCCACTGGTGTTCTCCAGGTTGAGGATCCTTGGTGGTGATGGTCCAGGTGAGCTCTGTTAACCTGTAGCTTGCAGAGAGTACACTCTTTAGTTCTTTTGCAGCAAGGTAATCCACAGGGCTGTAGTTTTGATGGAGCAAGGATTTGCATGTAAGCAACTTGCTGGATGAATCCTCTCATAAAATGAATACATTTACTAATAAATGTTTGTAATTCTAATTTACACAAAATTCGTTCACAACGTAGAAGAAGGGGTAGCTTGCCTATGTGTCTACTAACAAGTAACCAGAATGAGACTAAAACGGCAGCTACAAACGCGGTAAATAAATTGCACATGCGCCACCTGCATGAACGCTTGGAGGGAAAGCTTTGCTTCTGCGCACTAACACAGAAAAAGGCAGCATCAGTACTCACATGCTAAGCATGTGCTCTGTTTGAAACTAAACTGTATTTTATACTGAGTGCTAATGCATGAAGAATTATTTTATTAAATGGGATTAGAGTAGAGAGACGTGGTATACCGTGAAACCATTTTTATTTGAATCTAACATCTTGTCTTTCTAACTTCTCTAGTTCGTAATTGGGCCTAAAATGAGAAACAAGGCTAATAACCATGTGGGTCGTGCACACAGGCGCATAAGAAACAACCTTGGAGTCATGATCGGAAGTCTTGGAACTCGATCAAGAACAACCTTTTCTCATGTTCTGAAAGATGACGGAACATCCCGAAGACTCAATGACAAATGTATAAATGTTATACAATGCTATAGCTTAATATGAAAACAGGTGGGAATAAAGCTTGGGTGAAACCAAATTCATGGGCGGTAACATAAGACAATGCTCTTAAGAAAAAGTAATAAACTTAGTATGGTGTGACGATCATCCCCTTGGCTTGTCCAATCAGAATTCAAAACTCATACGAGTTTGAAACATTTAGGGGTGGAACATGCCACCAAAAGGTATCATTGGGGTAGTTAGTTAAATGAAGTAGCCTGGTTGCTGCTAGAATGCTGAGAGATAGAGATGCTGTCCGAATGCTGATCAAGTTACCTGAAAGCAGATTTAGAATTTTCCACAAATAAAATTAGGAACGAGCTTTACGGAAGAATCGAGGAGGCGAGGGAACTAGGAAGGAGTTTTGTGGAAAAATCGAGGATGGAAACTAGCATCGGAGAGGGATTTGATGCTGGTGTTAAATCCGGAAGAGGTGACCTGTCCCGTCCTAATACTGTCCTGAACCTGTCACTTGTTATTTTTCGAGGGGCCTAAACTCTTGGCCAGAGGGGTCTGATCTTGCACCATCCTTCGTAATATATAATTTGTGTATTTTGTCAATGTGCCTTTTCTCTCTATCCTCTCATTTCCTGAGGTACTCATCATAAAATGTATAGTCTAAATAGATAACCGAATCTTACCTCTTCAGAATGATGGAGTTAACACTGTAATTTATATTTGATTCACTAAACATTTCAGATACATTTTTAAATCTAAACTGAGTCTGTGGTTATTTAAATGAAAATAAGAAGGTAAATGTATTATGGTCATAAATACCAAAAATAATCAACTAAACAAAATCCATATATAAGAAAGGGCTTAGTAATTAAATAGGCTCAATTCGTTAGGCAGATAGGACATATAGAAAAGCCCTAAAATTGATCTCCAGCGAGGTTTCATCAACTGGTTTATGGACCCGAAAGGGTGTATTTTAGTGATACTTGACCTCAAGTTTGTGTCCCGCTGGATCAGTTTGCTGATAGCAGAGATATGGTTATTATTGATTAGTTTGGTGATTATTGTTTATAGATTTAGGTATCAACAAAATTGTTTGTATATTGTTTAATGTTGTCTGGAAATTCCCGGGAAATGTATAGCAGGTGATGAATGGAAATCACACTGCCGTGAGGTTACTTATCGGTTTTAGAAATTTAGTTGTGAAACAGTGAGAGTGATTGATAGTGAAGAGTTACCTGTTGAAATGTTTGTGTTGTATCACCTAGAAAGGGTAACACCGGAAGAGTAGCAGGTTCTTCTGAGCTTATGTGAAGAGTAAACGGAAGGGTTTTGCTTGTTGTGTCTTAAGAGTAAGCGGAAGGTATTACTCGTAGTGAAAGAAACATCACTTAATTTTGTAAAGTCGACAGAGAAGCAAATGTTTTTATGTTGTCATCTAATGAAAATGTTGGTAAAATGTTGAAGAAAATAAGTTTTCGTATTACCTTGTGAAGGGTTGCTGGAGTAGCACTGACGTCACAAAGTGCTGCGCTGGGATTGGTCGAATCAGCGGGTGTGGGTGACAAGACAGGGAATTGTAAAGGAGGGGTCAGTTGTCGCGCTGACCTCATCAGGTGCCACGCTGGGATTTGTTGGGACAGCAGGCATGTGAGTTACGAAGGATTGTAAAGGAGGGGTCAGTAGTGAGAAGTGGATACTGACGTCACACTAAAAGCCGCGCTAGTATTGGATAAAATACTTTGTAATATTGAGCCCAATTGGAGTAAAAGAATAAAAGCATTAATAGGATTGGAGAATCCTGTGTCTAAACAAAAAGAGTAATTGGAGTAACGGAATTAAGACGGAAATAATAATAGACAGTGGAGTTTGTATGTGGAAAAACTATCCAACTTTAATAGGGAATCGCCCGGATAGAAGACATTTAGGTTTTGTTAGACAAGAATTCATAATAAGAAGAACTTATAATATGTACGGAGAGGGTAAAAAACTTTCATTTATACAGAAAATCAAAAATTCTTTTAAAAAGGATAAACCTATTAAAACTAGAGAAGGAATTCTTATCCCACCGCCCCAAACCCCAACTTCATTTATGATGATGGAAAAAGGATATCATACTTGTGTATGGTTAGGAAATTGGATCAAATATACAAAAGACGATGGAATATTGGCTTTTCCAGAACATGGTACATTCAATGGTAGAATCCTTCAGAATTTAAGAAATAGAATGAATGAATTAGAGCCCAGACCTAGATTAACTCAGTATGAAGTACTAGAGGAGTGAGAAATGGAGGCATTTGATCGAGACAGAAATAGGAGTACTAGGGGTCTTAGAGGATTTTATCATAGGATGATGCATATAAAGCTTGAAGATCAGATAAAACATTGGAGACAGGCAATGGTGACAGAAGGACTGTATCCTGCATTAATAATAGATGAGCAATCTGGAGGCAAATGTACAAGGAAAACTAAAAATATGACAGGTTGTGGTGAATCTGAAGACAAGTTTATGGAAGACATTCTAACAAAGAAACCTCCACCATATCAGGAAGGACCCAATAGAAATATACTGAGTGTTCCTGCTTTTGAAACCCCATTAGTTCCTCATATTTTGCATGATTCATTAAATGAAAGACTATTACAGGAGAAGGAAAGAGAGGCTATAAATAGAAATAAAGATGAAGCAATCCAGAAAATAACCCAATAAGGTGCACATCCAGAACCATTAACTATACCAGTAACTATAGGTCCTGCTATCCCATTATATGGGGATAAAAGAAACTGTTCTAACCCACCAGTTATGGCTACTCCAGTAAAAGAGCTGAGAAAAGAAAATATAATAATTGAAGATCAAGCTAGAGAATGTGAGTCAGTAATATCAGTAATGGACTTACCAATCAGAGAACAGGTAAATGAGACTCCAAAAAGAGTTACCCCAAGTTGTTCAAGAGAAATAAGAATTGAGACTTCCACTGGGACTAGAAGTATCACCAGACGAATTAGACAGATGGGCACAGGGAGTAGATAAAACAGTACCACAACCCAAGATTTTAGACATTTATAGATTAACAATAGAATTAAAAGAAATGATAGCTGGAAATGTGGGAATAGACAGATTAAATACATACTGTGAACAAGAGTTATTATTCATGTGTAGAAGCATAACAAGAAATGTAAAAATATTTCATGAGAAATTAACAGAACTTGCTTCAGAGATTGAAATTGAAATAGGGGAATCCAAGGTACTACAAAACCCCTACAGAGCATAATTCACTGACAAAGACTTAGAAAATATGAACATATCAAGAAGGAAACTACAGATTAAAGAATTGATGACAATTTTGCAGAAATGGGGGGAATTAGACAGGTGGAAGGCAAGGTGGACTAAAAAAAGGAGAAAGCTCAAATAAACAAAACCGCAACAGAATATGTACTAAGAGAAACTAAAAAGACAGAAAGATTGTGTCCCATAAGAGAAGTACCGGAAGGGGGATATGTACATGTTCCATGGACAAGGCAAGATAATTTATCATTTACAAATGATTTTACGAAATTAAGAGAGAAGCCTGTTGAATGGTACAGAAAAGTTGAAAGGTTTGTGAAGGTTTCGAAAGTTTTGTTGAAAGATTTCGATGGTCTGTTTGACATAGTGGTGCCTACTGATTTATGGACAGAGTGTAAAATTACAGTAGATTGGCCTAGTGATGAATGTTCAAGAGATGAGAAAACAGGTGCACCATCAGAAGAGGTAATGAAGAAATACAATCAAGTGATTACTTTCTTGAAATGGAAAATACCTCCAAAAGAAACTGATCGGATAAAAACAGATTGAACAACACAAGTAATAAATGAGACTGTCCATGCATACTGTGAGCGTCTGTTGCACGTGTTCAAGCAGTATAGTGGATTTGAGAATATTGGTGATAAAAATATGGGACATTTTGTATATCGATTTGTATCTGGATTGAGACCAGAGATTTGTCAGATGATTCAAACACACATGCTGTACTGGCAAGTAAAGCCTATAGACGAAGTCTTGAAATATGCCAAATATTGTGGAGACGAGATAGACAATAGATGGAAAAAGTTAGAAGAAAATGTAATGTGGGCACAGAACAAGTTCTAAAAATAAATAATAAACAAAATTAAGGATCAGGACAGAATGAAATTAATGGGGGAAAACCGAGAGGGAATATGAGTAGAGAAGAAGCAAAGAACAAGTTTCATTGTCATGGGTGCGGAAAATTGGGGCATTGGAAGAAGGAGTGTAAAAATATTCACACTAATAGTGGCCCAAATAAAAATTTTAATCCACAGACGCAGAATGAGGTGATATTGAGTAAATCGCAATTGGTTGTAAATCCACAGAATAATTTACCACCTTCTCCTATGCCAAATTTTGTGAACAGAGCAAAGTACAGTGTGGACGCCAGATTTCAAGGAGAGAGTGGTAAGCTAAATTATGTTACTTCACAATTTCTTTTGCAGAATAGTATTTCATTGGAGGATGAATTATGACGGTGCCTGAGGAGGGGGAAGAGGAATGCGTACATGGCGCATCCTTAACGGTAGATCAGTCAGGTCCATATATTGATGGAAAAGTAGAAGGAAAAGATATAACCTTTTTATCGGACAATGGTGCTACAAGGTCTACTGTGAGAACAGCAGACATCCCAAACCCACCCCTCTCAGGTGAAGCCATCCAAGTGGTAGGAGTTTCTAACAGACAGAGCAGACCCCAGTTACAGAACCAATGAAAGTGTGTATAGGGAATTTTAAAGAAATGCATAAGTTCGTAGTTTGTGATTCCAGTCCTGTAAATTCGTTAGGAAGGGATTTAATGTGCAAGATGAACTGTACCATATATTGTACACCGGATGGTGTGATAATCCAAACCCCTGATGAAGATAGCATTTATAAATTAATGTTAGCAAAGCAAGGAAAGGGGGTAGATGAAATGTATTCCATGATGACAAAAGATGACCTACCAGATGAGTTGAAATTAACAGTGAATCCAAAAGTATGAGTTTTCACTGGAAAAGAAGTGGGATTGATGGCAAATGTGGACCCAGTGAAAGTGACTGTAAAGGAAGGTGCCACTTACCAGAATACAAAACAATATAGAATGAGTCCAGAAATAAAATCAGGTGTCATAGCAGAAATAGAACGAATGATTCAGCAAGGCATTTTTTGAAGAAATAATGAGCAGCCCTTGTAATTCACCCATAATTGACATTAAGAAACCTAACGGGAAATATAGGATAGTACAGGACCTTAAAAAAATAAATAAACTAGTGGTACCTTGTTGTCCTGTAGTGCCAAATCTAGCAGTGATTTTGTATCAGATACCATGGAATGCAGGATGGTTCACAGTAATTGATTTGTGTCATGCATTTTTCTCTATTCCATTACATCCAGACAGTCAATACCTCTTTTCATTTAAATTTGAAAATCGTATTTATGTGTGGAATCGTGTTCCTCAAGGGTACACTAAAAGTCCTTCAATTTTTAATCAAATTCTGGAAAAAGTGCCTTGAAACATTGGTAATGCCCAGGAATTCGGTTTTGGTCCAGCATATAGATGATTTGTTAATGGCCTCAAAAACACAAGAAGATTGTGACCTAGATTCTATTGCATTGTTAAATCATCTGGCAGATGGAGGGCACAAGATGTCACCGGAAAACTAACATTTTGCCAAAACAATGTAAAATATTTGGGACATCAACTAGAAAGAGGAGTAAGGTGGGTAACCCCTGAAAGAATCAAAATAATAAAACAGATGCAGTTACCAGAGACTCAAAAGGAAATTAGAATGTTTCTTGGTGTTATAGGATATTGTTGGCAGTGGATTGCAGGATTTTCCGTACTGGCTAAACCACTGATACAAATGACAAGAAAACGAGCAAAAGATCCTGTAGAATGGGATGATGAAAGCATGGGAGCTTTTGTAAAATTAAGACATTGTCTACGTGAAGCTCCTGCTTTGGGAATGCCAGATTACACAAAAGAATGTGCATTATTTTGTTGTGAACGAGATAATTGTGCTTTGTCATTATTGACCCAAAGACATGGTTTGATGAGACATCCAGTGGCATATTTTTCTGGTACTTTGGACCCAGAGTAGCCCAGGCATTACCTGGTTGTTTGAAAGCAAAAGCTGCTGCTTACACAAGTCTTGAACAGAGTGAACCGATAGTACTGGGACATCCTGTCAAAGTATACGTCCCTCATTCAGTTGTAATTCTTTTGACCAGAACTCAAACCCAGTATCTTACCCCAAGTCGAATGACAAAATATAAAAGAATTATTCTAGGAGCAGAAAATGTGACAGTACTCAGGTGTACAGTCTTAAATACAGCTACTCTATTAATCGATGTGTACGGAGAAGAAGTGAGGGGTGAAGTTGATCATGATTGCCTAGATGTAACAGAGTACTGTACAAAACCTCGCCCAGACATTTGAGAAGAACCCTTGATCAATTGAGAAACTGAATTATTTGTAGATGGCTCATGCTTAAGGCATGAGGAAGGAGGATTGAGTCCTGCTTATGCTATTTGTGCATTGGCTGGAATAGTCGAAGCATCATATTTACCAGGAGTCAGGTCTGCACAAGTAGCCAAATTGATTGCTTTAATTAAAGCCTGCAAAATTGGGAACAATTGGAGAGTAACCATTTATACTGATAGTCAATATGGTTACGGGGTTGTGCATGACTTTGGCCAACTTTGGATGCAGAAGGATTTCATGACTTCTTCAGGACTCCCTTTCAAAAATGGACAATACGTGAAAGAGATTTTAGAAGCTATACTGTTGCCAAAAGAAGTAGCTGTAGTCAAATGCGCTGCGCATCAGTCAGGAAATAACTATGTGACTGCTGGCAATCGTTATGCTGACCAAGTTGCTCAATATTGTGCTAACACAAAAATGGCAGTGAACAACAAAATTGAAACTACAGGAATCAGATGCCAAGTAATGCTTATTTAAGCATTAGAAACATGGGACGAAGTAAGAATTTTACAAGAAGAGGTAGAAGTAAGCGAAAAGGAAGAGTGGATCAAAATAGGATGCCAAAGAGGAGAAGGAGATGGTGTCTGGATTTATGCCAAATTGTTTACTTTCACAGTTAGCACAAATGTATCATGGAAACACACATATAGGTAGAGATGCTATGATCAGACTTTTCAGACAGGATGGGTACAATTCGAAGTTTAGAACTGTTGCAGAGAGCCTCTGCCAGAGATGCTCAATTTGTCAACAAAATAACCCAGGTAGGAAAACAGTGGTCATTTGGGGAAGAATTGGAAAAGCAGAAGGACCATTTGTGAGGTTGCAAGTTGATTTCAGCCAGTTACCACCATGTAGGGGGCTAAAATACATACTAGTCATAGTGTGTCTGTTCTCACGATAAGTGGAAGCATACCCAACCAAGAGAAATGACAGCATAACAGTTGCAAAATTATTGTTGAGGGAGATTATTCCGCGTTTTGGTTTTCCAGTAACGGTGGAATCAGGCAGAGGATCTCACTTTAATAATGAAATCATTTGATTGATCTGTGAAGCATTCAAGATTGAACAAAAGTTGCATTGTGCCTACCGCCAAGAGGCTTCTGGGGTAGTGGAACAATTGAATGGCACAATAAAATCAAGATTGGCAAAGGTGTGCACATCCACTTCACTGTATTGGCCAGGTGTATCGCCTCTTGTTCTGATGGGACTCAGAAATATTACTGACAGAAATACTGGGTTGAGTCCCTACAAAGTGCTCATGGGAAGAACAATGAGAATGGTTTTCATACCTGGACACAGATTGTTAAGCATAACTGATGATCTGATATTGGATTATTGTAAAAGATTGGCTGACCTAGTGCGTTCTGTCTCTCACCAGGTTGGAGAATACGCAGAGGCTAGGCAGCCGATCAAGCACATGATCTAAATCCAGGTGACTGGGTGGTAGAGAAGAATCACACCAGAGAAATGTGTCTCGCACCCAGGTGGAGTACCACAAAATAGGCTATATTGTTTACAACAACCGCAGTGAAATATGCAGGATTGCCTAACTGGATACATGGAAGCCATACAAAGAAAGTACCAGCTCCTGGTGAAGAAAACAAGAAATTGAAGTTGAAGGTGCAAAAGGTTGTGCAGCTGAAGAGTCCAGAATAACAAACTCTGAAGTAGCTGATCAAGAACAACCAAGCACTGGTCAGAAGGACTGGGTACCAGCAGAAGACTCACCTGTTGCATAAATAAGACAAAGGAGCAGAAGAAAAGCAGAGTAACTAGAAATTATAGAGGATCAGACAGGTATAGAAGATCAAGTACAGGGAACAGAACATGAGATTGTTGAAGATTCTGAGCAGGGACAGATAAGAATAGAAAAATACACGCAGACTGATTTGAGACACAATTCTGAAGAAGAAAAACGTGACCCAAATCAAATAAGAATAGGGAACCAAAAACAACTAGAGAAGGATTCAGAAGACGAAGAAAATCAAGTTGTGCCACAACAAAATACAAATAAAAGAATGCTTGAAAGTGACGAAGAAAGTGAAAATACAGTGCAACCAAAAAGAGTCAGAAAGGTGATAATTGGCCCAGATATGTCAAAGGATTGAGTTATCAACTTAAGACCATTGATGAAGAACCTGATCAAGCGAATTAAGTCACTAGTCAATTGGGACAGAATAATGAGAAACTAAAGCGAAGGAGTCAGAGATTAAGAATATTGAATAATATGTTCAATGGACCTGAATAGACGTACATTATTCATGGAGATCTTGAAAATGTTGATTTAAATGAAGAAAGTGATGAAGAAATAATTACAGATCAAATTAACGAAAGAGAGGTGAGACCTCCTTGAAAACGAATTAATAAAATTGTGAATTTTCTAAAGGAAAGAAGAGATATCTTCTTAAAAATATGGCTAAAAATAGAGTCACTGAAAGACCAAAACGAAACTGTTTACAGACATGTTGTAGAATATGTATATGTAGAATTTTATTAGTGATTACAGTATGGTTATGATTAACCATAGCGATACCATATTCGATGAGTATAGAAAAGAAAAATGTTACAGTTGCAGATGGAAAGCTAGCTAACATAAAGGGAAATAGAGAAGAATTAGAAGCATCAGATGAGTTAGAGATACATCACACAGTAACAGATAATAACACAGATCTAAATGTTTTTACAAAATTATTATTTGAATATGTAGACACTATGGAGATTAGTGAATGTTATGTATGCATGAAATTACCAGCTTCAGTAGCAGAAGGAGTCACATTTCACCATTTACCATTAACCTATGGCATATCATGTAGTGTACTAACAAGTCTGTTCTATAAAACAGGAAAATTGCAATATTATTATTCAAATTTAGATGTGATATTTTCAGAAGTTCCTGTTAGAAAGAATATGAATCCAGTACTCACTAGACTAGCTGCACAGTTTATGGGAGAATTGTTCTTAGCACAAAATGCAATAGATATAGCAGAAGCTCATAAGCATAATTTAACATGTTCACTAAAAGAAGGAGAAAAGATATTTTTGAATTTAGTAGAAGACAGGAGGCAAGATTTCCAGAAGAAGGCCAATGAAAAGAAACCCAAAATTCCATCATGGGCGGATAAAGGGACATTTTATACACCTGGCAAGGCTCAGGCTGCAATGGCACTAGATTTAAAAAAAAAAAGGAAAGATTTGTCTCCACAGGTTGAAAACTGATTATAACAATGTATTTATTGGTTCCAGTGAATGTGAACATAATTTCTTGATTATTGGAGGATGGGGACTTAAGGGAGGAACAGATCCAGTGTATCCTGGAATCTATATATATAAAAAAGAATGTATGTCTGTCTGTCTGTCTGTCTGTTTGTCCTTTATGAATTACTACACCATTCATCCGATCGCCATGAAACTTTGGGAAGTTGTTGAGTACACTCCCGCGAAGGTTTCTGGCATAACAATTTTTTCATATCGGCCCCCCAGGGCCCTCATAATCTTTCGAATACTGATGTACGCACAAGACGGAAAAACAAAAAATCGTGTATCCACAAGCACTCGAATAAATAAATAGAATTAAAACAGCATTCATCCCATCACTTGGAAACTTTGGGAAGTTGTTGAGTACACGCCCCCGAAGGTTTCTGGAATAAAAAATGTTTAAATATCGGGCCCCCCCCCCGGCCCTCATAATGTTTAGAATACTGATGTACGCACCAGACGGAAAAACAAAAAATCGTGTATCCACAAGCACTCGAATAAATAAACAGAATTAAAATGACACTTTGAAATGTTTTCCATATTAAAATTAATAAGTTTCAATAAAAATGACACACTGATAATTGAATGTTATCATAACGAGTTTCCATGAATTTCCTTTCTTCGGAGATCGCAGCAACGCGTGACGGGTAAGCTAGTCTATTATATATGTGGGAATAAAGCTTATTTTAAGAGAATACAAAGAAGCGGTAGTAGTGTCTAATAGGTCACACCTCAGAGAACAATATGTAATCAGACTGAGCAATTAAAGTATGTCATGGTTCCCATGACCGACCTCCCGAATGTCCGCAGCGCGTTTACCTCTTGCGTGCATGCGGAAATCAGCGCTTCTCTTCCGGTTGACTGGCGTGCTGCGGTCTAGCTTACGACCAGAAACCGCCAATGTGTCTACAGCGCTCCGGGGGAAACCGCATAAACCACAGCTGTTCCCCCGGTTCAGCGCTTCAGATTGACGCTGACGCTTGCTGTTCCTGCCTGCTTCCCCACTGGGCCTCTTTACAGGGTTCACCCGAGTCCGCGCTGGAGCGCTATTCTCGTTTACTGACACGCGGTGCTGGAGCGCTATTCTGGGTCTCTGACACGTCGCCCTGGAGCGCTATTCTGGTTTGCTGACATGCCGCGCTGGAGCGCTACTCTGGGTCTCTGACACACCGCGCTGGAGCACTATCCTGGTTCTCTGACATGCCGCGCTGGAGCGCTATTCTTTTCTTTGCCATAACTAGACACCCCACTCTTGTGTCTCGTTTTGGGGTGTTTACTCTCTGCACAGGAGCGCTTATTGTTTGTTTGTTCAGACCACGCAGGAGCGCATGCTTGTTTTCTTTTTCTTGCTTCATTTTTAAGGGGTTTAGACTAACCTACCTGACTACACCATAGCGATTGACAGTGAATTCCATTCATCATGCTGGTGTGCCTGACATTTACTTTGTCTTGTTTCCCTTGAGCTAGTACTGCCATCCTTGTGGAGTTATTGCGTAGTTCCTGAACATTGCGCAGGAGCGCTGCCTCTTCTACTGTGATCTCTGCTGTTGCCTCCACGCATGGTTCTACCGTCCACAAGGTAAGCGCTACACCAAATGCGCGTAGGAGGTAAACCTAGATAGGGTGTTGTCTGCGCCAGATATTACAGGGTCTCCCTATTTCCCTTCCAGCTCAGTTGGCGGTTCTTCCCCAAACCAAGGGTGTTCCTCTTCTGGTCTTCTGAACATTCCCCCTTCATCCTTGGCTTCCTTCCCCGGTCCCATTTCCATCCCGGTTGGTGTACACTCTGCAACAGGGGCAAGGTGGGTACGGGAGGGGTAGCTCATGTCGTAAGCCTTGTGGGGTACAAGAATCTGAAGCCCAAGTGTTTCATCTCACCCGGACAACGTGAGCGATCCCGAGATCTCCTTGCAGGACATAGCGGCCATGCTTACTAGTATGCAGGCAGAAAACCTCAGTCTACGCCATGACATTACGACCTTACAGGGTCAGGTGGAGGTTGGGACACCAGGTCCTTGGGGTCCTTATCCTTCTTCCAGGGTAAGACAGGAAGTGATACTACGTCCTCCCTTACTCACTTTTGGGGGGTCATCTTCTGCTTCCAACCAAGACCATGCCATACAGGTGATAGCACCCCACCCAGTGCAACTGGCACCTCCCGAAAGCTTTTATGGCGACAGCACCAAGTAAAGCATCTTCCTTTATCAGTGACACCTTCACTTCATGGCCAGAGCAACGGACTTCCCCGAGGACGTATCCAAAATCACCTTCATTCTTTCCTATATGGGTGGTGATGCCGCTCAATGGTCCATATCCTTGGTGGAAAACTACGACCCCATGCTATACAACCTACCCGTGTTCGAAGAGACAATGCGACGGATGTTCGCCCGCCACACCTTGTACAAGCCGCAGTTAATGAACCACTCAATTTAAAACAAGGTAACACCGACCTGCTCCACTATATCACGATGTTCAGCAGACTCGTCATCGAGGCCCGATGGCCTGAATCCAAGAAAGTATCCATCTTCTATAGGAGTTTACGGGACGAGCTGAAGGATCTAATGTCGCAGGTGCCTGACCCCCCAGAGGAAATAGGGCCATTCATAGATCTGGTAGTCAAAGTGAACTACAGGATACAGGAGCGAAAGACTGAAAAGACCAAAGGAGGTGATAATCGGTTCTTGTCCTTTAGGAAAAGAGCAAAGGACGAACCAGCTCCAGCCAGTGATGTACCCGAACCTATGCAAATAGGTAGTCTATGGGGACCACTCACCAGCGATGAAAGAGAGAAGTGAAGGAAACAGAACCTGTGTTTATATTGTGGCAAAAACGGACACTTCATTAGGGAATGTCCAGTAAGGCTCACACGAACAAGGGGAGGGAGACCCTTCGCATTGCCTGTGTCCAAAGGAGAAAAGCCGGGAAACTGAGAAACCCAGTAGGCAGTGGGGTCCGGCTACTGGGTTCCTCATCTTGCAAGACAGCGACCCCTGCCTTCTTATGAGACAACCGCCATCTTGGTGTTGACGTGGTACTGCAAGCTCGATCAGGCCAGGTATGGCATGTGACGGCTCTTCTCGACTCCGGAGCCACCAACAATTTCATTGACACCCAGTATTCTAAGGACTTGGGTATGGCCATTATACCCAAGTATAAACCAGAAACAGTCAAGGCAGTAGACGGCACGGATCTTACCTCCGGTCTCATTCGGTATCAGACAGAGGACATGACAATGTCATTTGTAAACAACCACACAGAAACCATCGGCTTTGATATCATCGATGCACCCCAGTTTCGAGTCATATTGGGCCTTCCATGGCTAGTGCATCACAACCCACGGATCAATTGGGCATCCAAGACCATCGACCTGGATTCAGAGAATTGTCACAATACCTCAGACCAAGGACTTCGGTAACAGCACCATACAGGCCCACTCGCTGCCCTTGATAGGGATGGGTGCGGTGACCCAGGACAACGTCCCAGAAGTATACCTTGACTTGATGGCTGTGTTCAACAAGAAGGGTGCTAATACCCTTCCTCCTCACTGCTCGGTTGACAACAGGATAGACCTCATTCCAGGTTCCACGCTTCCTTGCAGTCGGATGTATTGCCGCACAGAAAAAGAGAACGAACACTTGGCTCTTACTTGGACGAACACCTACGTAACGGATTCATACGCCACTCCAGATCACCGGTATCCGCTCCTCTTTTTTTTGTGGCGAAGAAGGAGGGAGATCTGAGGACCTGCATTGACTTCAGGGCGATGAACGCCATTACCCTGAAGAATAGGTATCACCTGCCTTTAATTTCCAACCTGTTGGACCAGGTAAAAAATGCCTCCGTATACACCAAGCTGGACCTGCGGGGTGCATATCACCTCGTCCTAGTCCGAAGGGGTGACGAATGGAAGACCACCTTCCGGACCAAATTCGGCCTTTTTGAGTATCAGGTCATGCCCTTCGGACTCTGTAACGCCCCCGCAGCGTTCCAGTACTTCATTGATGAGATACTCAGAGACTATTTTGACGTCTTATGCATAGTGTATATCGACGACATTTTGATACACTCGTGTACTATCACAGAACATGTCCAGCACGTACGTACCATTCTCCAGCAACTGGAACGCCATCGCTTATATGTGAAACTGCAGAAAAGCGTCTTCCATGCCACTGCAGTCGAATTCCTGGGACATATTATCACTCCTGCCGGAATCGAGATGGATAACAAAAAAGTGGACGCCATACTACAGTGGCCATTTCCCACCAACATAAAAGGAGTCCAGAGGCTCTTAGGGTTTTCCAACTATTACCGCCCCTTCATCACAGGCTTTTCCAGGATAGTTACCCCTATCACCTGGTTGCTGTGCTAGGGTGTCCTCTTTTGTTGGGATTCGGATGCCGAACACACCTTTCTGGAGTTGAAAAGAAGGTTCACTACGGCTCCCATCCTAAGACACCCCAACCCAGAACTTCCGTTTGTTGTGGAAGCCGATGCCTCACAAGACGCCCTGGGAGGTGTGTTGTCGCAAAGAGACGTCGGAACGAGTCTCCTCTATCCCGTGGCGTTCTATTCAAGGAAACTACAACCCGCCGAACGCAACTACACAGTCTCAGACCGAGAGCTCCTGGCCATAAAAACAGCGTTCGAGGAATGGCATCATTATCAGTAGGACGCCAAGCATTCCGTGTTCATCTACACGGATCACAGGAACCTAGTATTCCTTTGCTCAGCCCATGCCCTTACATCACGACAACTGCGATGGACTCAATTCTTCAACGAATACGACTTTAGCATTTCATACTGACCTGGTAATGAAAACGCAAAGGCCGATGCGCTGTCTCGTCTGGAAGAAACCAACGCAACCATATCCACCCCAGACCCGGTGTTCATCAATCCTGAACACCATTTCCAGGGGGTGGGTCTGTCTTGTGAGTTTCTTACCCAACTACAGAAGGACATAGACCAGTCCGGTCCGGCTTCCGTAGTGAAGGAACTAAAGGGTATAACCATACGGAACGGGTTCCTGTACAAGAATATCAAGTACTACCTGCCGATGATGACACACCAACAACAAGCATTAAACATGTATCATGATCACATTCTGCCCATCCGGGATACCACAAGACCACTGAGCTTCTACAAAGGCACTTCTTGTGGCCCACATTAGAAGCAGACAGTAGGGCCTATATAGCTCGTTGTGCGGTGTGCGTCCAAGGAAAGAGCATGTCAGTGCCCTCAAGGGGGCGGTTGCATCCCATCCCTGTTCCTCCTTATCCGTGGCACACTATCTCCATTAACTTTGTGGTGGAATTACCAGCCACGGAATCTGGTTATACCACTATACTTACCATTGTTGACCACCTCTTCAAGATGGCTCATGTTGTACCTCTAAAAAAACTGCCTTCGGCAGCTGAACTGGCTGTAGTATTCCTGCAAATAGTAATCCGGCTCCACAGCATTCTGTCTGTAGTGATAACAGACCGAGGTTCACAGTTCGTGTCCCGTTTCTGGAGCGAAGTATGCAAGATCATGGACATGGACGTACGCTTATCTTCTGTGTTTCATCCCCAGACCGATGGCAAAGCAAAAAGAACAAATCACACCATGGAACAGTATCTCTGCTGCTTGCTACTAGCGGTGAACAGGGAATGGGCCGAAGTACTGTGGATGGTGGAATATGCGTACAATAACAACAGGCATTCTGCCATCGGCATGTCTCCCTTCTATTGCCTCCAGGGAAAACATCCACGTATGACAGCATGGGATGAACCTCAGCACAGTCCCCTGCCCACTTTTTGGGCTTATCATGCCAAGCTTTGCGTCCTTTGGCAACAAGCCTGGTTCGAGTTGGCCAAAGCCAAGGAATCCTACAAGCAATTCGCCGACAACCGCCGGAGGGTGGAACCAGAGTTCGAGAAAGGGGACAGAGTATGGCTCTCCGTTCGTAACCTCAACGTGCATGGCCCAAAGAAGCTGCAGCCTTACTTTGTGGGGCCCTACGTCATCGAGAAGGTGGTCAACCCTGTTGCCATGAAACTCACGTTGCCACCCCAAATGAAGATACACCCGGTCTTTCATGTTTCCCTGCTACATGCTGTTCACCCTGAGTGCACTGTCTCTTCTCCTCCTTCCCCGATTCTCAGAGACGATCACCTTGAACATGACGTCAGGGCTATACTGTGTTCACCTCGTACCTGGGGCGGCTTTATTACTTGGTTGACTGGCAAGGCTACGGTCCAGAGGAGCGGTCCTGGGAACCCCTGTCCCACATCCGTCATGCTCCCCAGCTAGTCTGCCCTTTCCGTATCAGTCACCCACTGAGCCCTCGCCCTGCCACCCCTGTCTGAGCTGTGTGGTTGGGGGGAGGGATCTGTTGGGGGGGAGGGATCTGTCTTGGGAGGGTCAAAGTCAAAGTCAAGTTTATTTGTTTGATTAATTAAAATCTTACAAAAATGCTTTTTAAAATATCACCAGAGAATAAAAAGTTTAAAACACCATGTACATAATTATTCTAATATTGCATAATCTAAAAAACAAATTAATAAACGTTTTCCTCAAGTTTTTTACCAATCACAGATAAAAGTTTTACAAAAGCAGAATTCATTAATACGTCATTCGGGTTTAAGCATGACATTAATGCTTGTCTACATGTCTTTACTCCACGAGCATTAAATAATCTCTTTAGGATAATTTTCCTTTCCACTTCTAATGCAGGACAAAGACATAGCAGTCTTGGGAGGGGGTACTGTCATGGTTCCCGTGGCCCGACCTCCCGAATGTCCGCAGCGCCTTTACCTCTTGTGCGCATGCGGAAATCAGCGCTTCTCTTCCGGTTGACTGGCGTGCTGCGGTCTAGCTTACGACCGGAAACCACCAATGTGTCCACAGCGCTTCTGGGGGAAACCGCATAAACCACTGCCGTTCCCCCGGTTCAGCGCTTCAGATTGACGCTGACGCTTGCCGTTCCTGCCTGCTTCCCCGCTGGGCCTCTTTACAGGGTTCACCCGAGTCTGCGCTGGAGCGCTATTCTGGTTTGATGACACGCCGTGCTGGAGCGCTATTCTGGGTCTCTGACACGCCACGCTGGAGCGCTGTTCTTGTTTGCTGACATGCCCCGCTGGAGCGCTACTCTGGGTCTCTGACACGCCGCGCTGGAGCGCTATTCTGGTTCTCTGACACGCCGCGCTGGAGCACTATTCTTTTCTTTGCCATAACTAGACACCCCACTCTTGTGTCTTGTTTTGGGGTATTTACTCTCTGCGCAGGAGCGCTTATTGCTTGTTTGTTCAGACCGCGCAGGAGCGCATGCTTGTTTTCTTTTTCTTGCTTCGTTTTTGAGGGGGATAGACTAACCTACCTGACTACACCATAGTGATTGACAGTGAATTCCATTCACTGCGCTGGTGTGCCTGACATTTACTTTGTCTTGTTTCCCTGGAGCTAGTACTGCCATCCTTGTGGAGCTATTGCGTAGTTCCTGAACATTGCGCAGGAGCGCTGCCTCTTCTACTGTGATCTCTGCTGTTGCCTCCAAGCAAGGTCCTACCCTCCACAAGGTAAGCGCTACACCAAATGCATGTAGGAAGTAAACCTAGATAGGGTGTTGTCTGCGCCAGATATTACAGGGTCTCCCTATTTCCCTTCCAGCTGAGTTGGCGGTTCTTCTCCAAACCAAGGGTGTTTGTCTTCTGGTCTTCTGAACATTCCCCCTTCATCTTGGCTTCCTTCCACGGTCCCATCTCCATCCCTGTTGGTGTACACGCCGCAACAGGGGTAAGGTGGGTATGGGAGCGGTAGCTCATGTCGTCTCTGTGGGAATACTTTGTAAGCAACAGGTAAGTCTTGTGGGGTACATGACAAAGTAATATTGTTGATTTTCTTAATCATAGATGACAAGCTCAATCCTGGTCTACCCATTACTCTTTGGAGATTTCACTGTACCGGATTTTGTTGCACACCCTTCTTGTTTTTTCCTTGCACTTTTTTAGAGTGTAATGATTTTTTACTCAATCTCTTGATGAAAATGTTTCACCTCAGCAGGGGTAACTTTCATTTTGGGAATATATATGAAACATGAGACCATGTTATTATTTTCACAGCCTTGAGAAAGTCACCTGATGTGACGAAACATGTGTCGGCTGTTGTGCTGCTGGATCAAGACTATAGAACCTCAAACAGCCTTCAAGATTAGTCTTCTAATTGTAATGTCTTATTGAAAGTACAATTGGTTTCTATAGGTCTTGTTTGAAAATTGTGATGTTCTAATTTATTGCTTTGCTTGAAATAAAAAATACATCTTTTTTATGAACTCACGTTTGCTTGTTATCAGTGATATGTTGAGACAATGAAATTAACTTTTGCTTATAAAGGCTAAATATATAGTAAAAGCTTATTTTAAGCTACCTGAAAGGTGGTATGGGAGTTGCTATTTTGAAATAGTATTTCTTAAAGTTTACCATGTAAAAAGAATCACTGAAAGCATAGAAAGCAATAATGAACTAATACGTAGTAAAAGAGCTCGTTTTGCAGAAATTGTAGTGGGAGTAATTTTGAATTCACGAAGAATTTGCCAATTGTCCACAGTAGTTGATCGTTTATCAACTGATACTGCTGGAGGCTTCTTGATGATCAATACTAAATCGGTTGCGATTAGATCTATGGTTTTGCAGAATCGACTTGCCCTTGATATTTTATTAGCAAAAGAGGGTGGAGTCTGTAAAATGTTGAAAGCGCAACATTGTTGCACTTACATACCTGATAAATGTCTAGAAATTGGAAAATACATTAAGAATATTACTAATTTGGAAGAAGAATTAAAACCACTGGAAGTTGACGGTGTATGGAAAAGACTAACAAATAGTTTAACTTCAATAGGGTCTTGGTTTGTTAGTTTTGGTAAATGAGTTGTAGCTCAAGTAATACTACCTATACTTGGAATAACATCGATATGTCTTATATTAATGTTTTGGTGCAAATGTGTTAAAACAGGAAAAGAAAAGAAAATATGAAGAAATTAGGCTTGAAGAATTAAAAGGTGACTTATAGAAGAAAATGAAGAACATGGAAGAAAAAGAAGAGATAGAAATGGACAAATTAGAGAAGAGAATGGAAATATGCTAAAGATGGCATTTGATTTAGATATGGGTAGTTGTTGATGGCATAAATGCCATCAGGGAGGGGATTGATGGAGCAATGATTTGCATGTAAGCAACATGCTGGATGAACCCTTTCATAAAATTAAATAAAGTACTAATAAATGTTTGTAATACTAATTTACACAAAATTCGTACACAACGTAGAAGAAGGGGAAGCTTACCCATTTGTCTACTAACAAGTAACCTGAATGAGACCAAAATGGCGCTAAAAATGCGGGAAATAAATTGCGCATGCGCCAACTGCATGATGTCATAACGCTTGAAGGAAAGCTTTGCTTCTGCGCACTAACACCAACATTTTCTGCTTCAGAACTCCCATGCTAAGCATCTACTCTGATTGAAACTAAACTGTATTTTATACTAAGTGCTAATGCATAAAGAATCATTTTGTTAAATGGGATTAGAGTAGAGAGTAGTGGTATACCGTGAAACCATTTTTATTTGAATCTAACATCTTGTCCTTCAGACTTCTCTGTTAGTTCGTAATTGGGCCTAAAATGAGAAATGGGGCTAATAACCACATGGGTCATGCGCGCAGGCCCATTAGAAACAACCTTGGAGTTGTGATCTCGAGTCTTGGAACTCGATCAGGGATGACTTTTTCTCATGTTCTGAAAGATAAGAGAACATCCTGAAGACTCAATGAACAAATGTATGAATGTTACACAATGTTATAGATTAATATGAAAACAGGTGGGAATAAAGCTTGGGTGAAACCAAATTAATGGCGGTAACATAAGACAATGCTCTTAAGAAAAAGTCATAAACTTAGTAAGGTTAGACGATCAATCCCTTGGCTTGTCCAATCAGAATTCAAAATGTATATGAGTTTGAAACATTTAGGGGTGGAACATGCCACCAAAAGGTAAAATTGGGGTAGTTAGTTAAATGAAGTAAATCAATCAATAGGAGTGTAGGGGGAAATAAGGTAAGGCCGCCCCCCCACTCAATCAACTGTAAACCAAAAAAGCGACTTACCTATTCAACTGAACATCAAACTACACGACCACTGGAGGGGATCTGATATATCATACTTAATCAAGACCCCTCGAATGTGTAAAATAACACTAATCCCATTGGTCAAGGATGTGTATTTATAAAGAAGAGCAGACACAGGCCCCACGAGACACAGAAAATAGTGTTTTCACACTATTTTCTATCTTACCTCTTCAGAGAGATGGAGTTAACACTGTAATTTTTATTTGATACACTAAATATTTCAGATACATTTTTCAAGCTAAACTGAGCCTGTAGTTATTTAAATGAAAATAAGCAGGTAAATGTATTATGGTCATAAATTACCACATATCTATACTACTATTATAAAGGAAGAACTTTGAACCTTTGAGGCGGGTAAACTCGGGAACCACAGCGCCAATCCACACACCCGATACATCGTTGTAATCGTCAGGGTGTGCAGATGGACATAGGCTATATAAATTTAATAAATATACGTTATTTAAAAAATTTACCGAAAAAAAAGTAGTCCCTTGGAAGAAGCACCGGGCGCGACATGCGTGGCCAACGTGAGGAGCGCGGGGAGGAGCGGCGTCCAGGAGCGCGAGGAGGACCGGCGGACATGGCGCGGGGAGGAGCGGTGAGGAGCGGCGGACAGGTGGTGAGGAGCGGCGGACAGGCGGTGAGGAGCGGCGGACAGGCGGGGAGGAGCAGTGAGCGGCAAATGAGGTAGGTTATTTATTTAGGAGCGGTGAGCGGCGGAAAAATGAAGCAAAAATGAAAATCGTGAGAAAGAGGAAGCAAACAAAGCATTACAAAAGTGAGCCAAACGGTGCATTACTGGAGGAAAAAGTTACGTGTGCAGGTTACAAAAGCGTACATCGTGAGCAAGAGGAAGCAAACGGAGCATTACAAAAGTGAGCCAAACGGTGCATTACAGGAGGAAAAAGTTACGTGTGCAGGTTACAAAAGCGTAGAAAGTAAACATAGAGGTATAGGAGGAAAAAGTGACGTGTGCAGGTAACAAAAGGAAGCAAACGGAGCATTAAAAAAGTGAGCCAAACGGTGCATTACAGGAGGAAAAAGTTACGTGTGCAGGTTACAAAGAGGTATAATACTGCAATATATGGAGGAAGGCTCCGGGGGACCCACGGACAACGTCGGGGCGGCGGGGGCCCTTAAGCCTAATTGCTCCCGGACAACGTCGGGACGGGCTGCTAGTAATCAACTAAAAAAGATCCATGTGTAAGAAAGGGCTTAGTAATTAAATAGGCTCAATTTGTTAGGCAGATAGGGCATATAGAAAAGCCCTAAAATTGATCTCCAGCGAGGTTTCATCAACTGGATATTGTAAGTGAGTGTGGTTCATGGGCCCGAATGTGTGTATTTTAGTGATACTTGACCGAAGGTTGGTGTCCCACTGGATCAGTTTCAGCTGGTGCAGTCTGCAGAGGACAGGCCTTAGAACTTTTCACCCCAACTTCTCAGCATGCCAACGTCTTGCTTCCATAAGTTTCAAGCAGCAGATCTGAGAGGCTCTGCCCCTCTCAGATACTTATTCCCAGTTCTCTGGGTCAAGTAGGAGGGCACTACTGACTAATGGGAGCAGGCCAACTCCCCAAGAATATGACCACATTCTGTAGAGTGTGGCATTATTTTCTCACAGAGTGCACCAAATCATCCAAATTCATAACGGCTGATTTTCCAGCAGGGGGGGTAAGAGCTGGCTAAAAACACCGCTAGGGTGGCTAATTTTCATTAACTCTCCCCCTTACATCTGTGCATTCCTTCCATAAGCCTAGCTCTGGCGAAAAGTTTAGAGTTGTAAATGACACTAAGGCCTCCTCTTCTCTTTGAAGACCATGGTTTACGACTCCTCCCCCTGCTCCGGCATTCCTGTGTTGCAGCTGACTGCCCTCCCAGCAGAGCTAGTTAACCCCACAGGCTCTTTATCACCTCTTCAAGGCAGTCTGGCTAATCCACTTAACTCTGACCAATCAGGACAGACCATTGGAAGGCTGAATCTGGACTTACAAACAAGAAAGTCGTATAACTTCTTGCATGAACACTTTAGGAGAAATTCAACCATATCACATTCTTGAGTTTATTAATACCATTCTGGGAAGTCTTTGAATGGTAAGTCTAGCCCTCTCCTATCAAGAGTTATTAATTAATAACTTCCTGCTAAGTTAACCTATGTAAAAACAACAATTGATGGACAGAATGCAGAACAATGTCATACATTTTAGCCCCAGCACAGAGATCTGGGCCTAAATCCCGTGTTTTTTTTTTTTCCCATTCCAGTTTGAACCCAGCCATGTGCAAATCAGTCTTGACCCTGTGCCCAATGGGAACAGTCCAGCAAGAACTGCCAGACCAGGTCATCTCTGGACTGGAAACAAGCATCCTAGGACCGGTTTCGGGGTTTCACCCCTCTTCAGCCAGGATAGCTTGAATCCAGTGGCATGGAGAGCACGGGACCCACATCTGGGCATAGCTGTCCCACTCAGGGCGCCAAATGCAAAAACAATAATTGATGGTCAGAATGCAGAACAATGTCATACATTCGCCTCAGTATAGAGATCTGGGCCTAAATCCATAGTTTTTTTTGCTCACCAGGCCATTCCAGTTTTAACCCAGCCATATGCAAATCAGTCTTGACCCTGTGCCCATTGGGAACAGTCCATCCCGAACTGTCAGGCCAGGTCCTCCCTGGACTGGATACAAGCATTATTGGACCGTTTTTGGGATTTCACCCTGCTTCAGCCAGGATAGCTTGATTCTAGTGGCATGGAGAGCACGGGACCCACGTCTGGGCATACCCGTCCCACTTTTGGGTGGAAAGTGCTACGCAAACAAATGATAGACGGAACGCTGAATAAATCATACATTCACCCCCAGTCAAGAAATTGGGTCTAAACTGGGGTTGCATGGTGAGCAAAAGCACAATGGATTTGACCCAGATCCCTTGACTGGGGATGAATGTATGATTTATTCAGCATTCCGTCCATTGTTTGTTTGCGTAGCAATGTGAACCTATGTGGCAGGGGATTTGCAATGGGACAAATGACTTGGGCCATTTTCCCAGCACCAGGACTTACAAAAACATATTTTATAGGTACTTTGCTTATATCTACAGGACCCCCACCCCATGGGAAAACTAGGGGAGACTTTAGGGGTTCTGAATCTGTAGAAATATTGCAGATCCTCCCTCCACAGGGCTCCTAGCATTAAAGTTGAGTTTGGGCAGCACTTTATTACAATGTGGGGAGTGAAATTTGAAATTTCACTTAACCCAGGGCATATAAAACTCATTTTATAAGGGTCTACCTTATAAATACCTTACATCTAGGGGAGACCCTGGGGGTTCCTAATATGCCATTGTAGGTTACCAATTTTTAAGTGCACCAAACCCCAAAGTCGAGTTGGAGCAGAATTTACTTTTTAAAAGCAGTCCTGCCACCCCGGGCTACTTTTAAAACTGACCTCAGGCTTCAGCAGTGCACACATGCAATTGCAGAAAAGCTGTTGGCCTCCAAACTGCCATGCCCTATTGTGGGCTAGGGACTTCTAGTTAGTTTTACTCCCCCTGCTCAAATATTTCATGGGGTCTGATAGGGTAGGTCATGCCAACCACAGGGCTACCCCAACCATTAGTGTACCCTAGAGTATGTGGGAGTTTTCACTGTATTCTAAATGTGTCTCTTTCAGCATAGCACTGGCCCTGTGCCTGGTTAGGCAGAGCCCAGGGTCAGTCAGAGTCAGTTACTACCAGTACCATTCAGCAAAAAGTTGGGGGGTACCCAGGGCACAGGATGACTTTGCAACACTCAAATACAAACTCCACCAGTTGTCTTTTTCATGGGTGTGTGTGTGTGTGTGTGTGCATGCATGTGTGTGTGCATGCATGCGTGCATGCGCGCGAGAGAGAGAGAGACTCTGAAAATGCGATATGTCGTCATAATAAAGGTACTGTATAAATGATAAAAGCATAACATGGCAAAATTACTGAAAGAGACAGGTCCAACCTAAAAGCAAGCTTACAATTAACAGCCACTGCCTTTGGAAAGTATGCTTCTGGTTCAATCTTTCTTTATTATCTAAGGTGGTACATGCACACCTATGTTCGAAAAGTAAGGGTTGGGTTCAATAAATTGAAAAGTTTTGCGTGCAGATGGGTTATCGCTCTCTGGTCCACAAAAGCGTCCCCCTAGGGGAGACGTCCCTTCAGTGCAAAGCTTGTTCTCCAGATGAGTGGAGTGATCCCATTTAAAATGCTTTAAACCATAAGTCTTCAGGCAATTGAATTTATTCTTTATTCTTCATAACTTCTTTTTTCTTTTTCAATTAATCAATCAATAAATCATATCATTTGTAAAGCGCACTACTCACCCGTGAGGGTCTCAAGGCGCTGGGGTGGGGAATGCTGTTACTGCTCGAAAAGCCAGGTCTTGAGGAGTTTTCTGAAGGTCAGTAGGTCTTGGGTCTGCCGTAGGTCTATGGGGAGGGTGTTCCAGGTCTTGGCGGCGAGCTGGGAGAACGATCTGCCGCTGGAGATCACTCTTCAGGAGCGGGGGACTGTGGCGAGGGCGAGGTCGGGGGAGAGGAGCTGGCGGGTGGGGGTGTAGAGGCTGAGTCGTCTGTTGAGGTACACTGGTCCGGTGGAGTGCCTTGTGTGCGTGGGTGAGGAGCTTGAAGGTTATTCTCTTGTTGACCGGGATCCAGTGCAGGTCTCTCAGGTGGGGTTTGATGTGGCTGCAGCGAGGGATGTCGAGGATCAGGCGTGCAGAGGCGTTCAGGATTTGTTGGAGCCGTCTCAGGAGTTTGGCCGAGGCTCCTGCATAGAGGGCATTTCCATAGTCCAACCTGATGCTGACGAGGGCCTGGGTGACCGTTCTTCTCATTTCAGTGGGGATCCACTTGCAGATCCTGCGGAGCATGCGGAGGGTGTTTCAGTAATAGACAGGTGAACTTCATGTTAGTTCCACAAAACAAGAATTTTAACATGAGTTAACATAAAAGGCGGGGTCCCATTTGGTCAGTCCCAATGCATTTCCGGCTCTAGGGGCCCTCCGTCAGGGGAATATTCAAAATCTGTAAGAATGAAGCACGAAAAATGGCTGAATTACCATCACTGGATTAAACAGATGTATATGTCAATAGATATAGGGAAGGTTGTGCAAAGTTCCATGCATGCACATGACATCTAACTCTGTCACACTGGACCACGAGTTTGGTGAAAAAGGTAAAGTAGAGTGAAGGGAAAGTCTCCCGTAAAAGTATGTAAAGTGAGGGATGCTGGCGTTCTGAGCCTGAATAGATATGATGACTAAACATGCTATTTAAGCTGTGTGGTGTACCCCGTGGGGGCAGATAAAAACCAAGCGATCTAAACACCAGTCGGAAAGCTGATAAAATCATGCAAATAATTCCCATGCAGCCGGAGAATGGTGAAAAATTATAAAGTGCTCTGAAGCACAAGTACATATGAAATTTTGTGCTGAAACATGCAGCAAAGAAAAAGTGTGCTGTGTGCTAGTAACCATACTTGCGCTTGTGTGGGTAAAAGTATTGACGGCGGCATTTTGCGCAATGTTCGTGTACAGACCCGAACGGTCTGTGGTGCCACTTGCAGTCTGAGATACACGATAGAATAATGGTAAAGTACGGTAAAGCGAGAGTGCGCATAAAATTGTGAAACGTTAACAGAAACAAATATGCTGCGTTCAAGAGATAAGGTGAATGGCGGCGTTATTAATAACACACAATGTTCGTGTATAGAGTGGTCTCCATGCCAAATAGAAAAAATGGAAAAAAATAATAGTGGAGCAAGTCCATACCTTGTGGTTAGTCACCAACATTTCCCAAAGAATCCATAGTTGGAAAACAGTGTGCTCGGGGGACGCCAAAGTTTAACCCGTTGACTGTGGGGCGAATTCCTCCGCGGTGCTGGAAATTGAATCAGTGGGTGGGGTTTGGATGGCCCCCGGCACACCGTCACGTGGGACGGCTGGGGGCTGTCCTCATCATGGAACGGGTTAAAAGTGTGCCGATCAAGCCGCAACCAAAGTAATTGTGGTAGATAGCAGACTGGCAGAGTATGGAGAAGAGAGAATGAGCGCCATCTTGTAGTTTAGGGAGTATGTGATATTGAAGCTAATGGTAACATGTCTAGCACATGTAATAATTACACCATATGATGAGACAACGGTATGTGAATATATGAACAACTGAAAGGATGAACTCAAAAACGATGAAAAACATTGAGAATTAATAACAACCAAAGTGATAGAGATGGAAAGCACTCTGGTATGCGGTATAAGAAAGTCATAATGAATTGACGGTATGGATTTGTCCAGTTTCGTGGAAGTTACGGAGAAACGCACTGACGAAGGGCTCATAGAGCCCAAAATGCATTGGTACTGACCAATTGGGACCCCAACTTTGTAGTCAGTCGTAGTCAGGAGAATACTTTATTAAAGTAAGTAGTAACAATACAGGTGAGTGCCAGGGAGCAGCTGTAACAAAGACCGCTCCAGTATAACTGACTCTTCACACACGAAAAATGCAGAGCATAAATTCTAACCTAGTGTCATATACATTCTAAAGAGAATCCAAGCACGAGCCTTAAAGGCAAATAACATAAAGCAACATAACATATCCCCTCTCCTTCCAACAAAGGAACAATGAGGAGAGAAGACATAAGAAATAAAAAACTGAAAGAAAATAAGAAAAAGAAAAGAAATCAACAGAACTAATAAAAACCAAAAATAAATATAAAAGTTCATTTCGTAACATAGTCCTTAAGCCAAGAAGGTAAAACACTTGTTCTTTTACCATGTCCATGCTCCACAACACTGGAACCACCACCGTCACTTCTAGAATCATTGTCATTGTTAGCACTAGTACTAACAACCCCTTCTCCCCCTTCACAAAAAGACTGACCAACAGGAGGAGAGTCATCAACAACTTCATTGGTGCATTCAACACCAGCCATTTGAGATTGTAAACAACTGTTATCAAAATGTTCCTCAATCCACTCATAATTATCCTGATCACTTACAACTCCATCACTCACATTACCACACTGCTTAGGATTAATAGCGATGCTTTTCATGTTCCACACCTTCCCATCACTCAACCTCACCGCATTTCTCAAAACTTCAATTATTTGTTTTGGCGGTTCAAAAACACTTTCACCTTTAGGTACCTTAAAAGGTTTCCTGACACGCACCAAATCTCCCACACCAATTTCCACATCCTTTGTGCCATAGTGACTGTCATAAAACCTTTTACTTTTAGCATGGACCATATCCAGATCACTCTTGACTTTAGCTGGAGACCATTCAGTAACCTTTCCCTTAATCAACCAACCTGGGTTAACTTTGCTTCTCGGTAACCTGCCTCTCATCATAACAAATGGAGACAATCCTGTACTTGCCTGCGATGTCGTTCTGTAAGACCACACCGTTTTTTGTACCTGAACCTTCCAATCCATTCTTTTATTAATGGCTGCCTGAATAACACCTTTGATTACCCTATTGAACCTTTCAACTGTGCCATTTCCGCTTGGATTGTATAAGGCCGTAGTGTTATGCTTAACACCACACTTTTGAAAATAATTGCCTGCCATGTGTGATAAAAACTGTACTCCATTATCTGTCAGTATACAAATGGGTAAACCTTCCATTACAAAAATTTTGTCTAAAAATTTCACAACAGAATGTGTGTCCAGCTTATCCACAAACCTCACAATAGGCCATTTTGAAAATAAATCTATAGCAACTAAACCAAATTCCTTCATCTCCCCAATTGGCCCAATAATATCCACAGCAATAGTATCCCATGGTAGATCTGGAATTAACCCCTCACTCATACACGGTTTTAAGGTCCTGAGAGTCTTATCCGCAGAATTACACACTTCACAGTTCCTGACAAACTTCTCAGTATCCCTATCTATTCCTGGCCACCAAAACTTGTTTTTCACAATCAATCTATTCCTCCCAATGCCAAAATGTCCCTCATGACATAGCTTTAAAATTTTCTTCCTTAAAGAAACAGGGGGAATAACTCTATCATCTCTGAAAAGTATACAGAATACAATTTTGAGGTTTTTTTAGGCTAATCCAGAATTACTGGGCGCACTATCCTATTCTCCGCTTTGTTTGAGAGATGAAAGTCAATAGGTTGGGCAAAGAGGCGAGCGGAAATTACCTCCTAACAGCTCAATGTCGACTAGTAAACTAGCCTATTGTACAAGAGCAAACTACAATGCCTCTGCACTACAACACTTAGTATCTCAAGTATAGTAAAATTTACAATCAAATATCTTATGTAACAGTTACAACAGATGTTGCCTGCGATGAAACACGTATCGGCTGTCATTTGGAACGAATAAACGAACGTGAAAACACAAACAAAAAGACTTTTTTTCTACATATGTATACAACGTGTTTTTTACCTTTCTCAAAGAGTCTTCATCTGTTGTAACTGTTACATAAGATATTTGATTGTAAATTTTACTATACTTGAGATACTAAGTGTTGTAGTGCAGAGGCATTGTAGTTTGCACCTCTGAAAAGTATGTTTTTCTCAAGAGACAACTCCATTCTAACATCCCAAAAGGCTTTAAGACTGTCTTCAATAAAACATTTTTTTGGCCACCCTTTACAAATGTAATCCACAATTTTTTTAACTTCTACATCCTTATCCTGTTCCTCCAACCATTCATGATTGCTAATAGCAGGTGCCCCTGAATCATGCACCAAAGCAACACTAAAACTACCCCACGGGTCATCCTTGCACTCCTCGAGTGGAGCAGGCAATCTTGATAAACAGTCTGCAATGAGATTATCTCTACCTGGTAAATAAACCATTTTATAAATAAACTCTCTCATTCGCATGGATAACCTAGCCATTCTTGCCGAAGCTCTAGAAATGCCATCAGAAGACAAAATTTTAACTAATGGCCGATGATTTGTGCGAATTACCACTGGTTTGCCCCACACAAAGGCTCTAAAGTGTTCCAACGCCCATGCACACGCCAATGCTTCCCTTTCAATAATGGGGTATCTCACTTCAGCAGGGGAAAGTGCTCTTGAAGCAAATAAAATGATATTCTCTTTCCCTTTACCATCTTTTTGGGATAATACTGCCCCCAGGCCCTTATCACTCGCATCTGTTGTCAATAAACACTCGTTCGGATCAAAACATGCTAAAGCATTAACATTCTGTAAATCTTTTTTGATCTGATCAAAATCATCCTGGCAACTTTTTGTCCAATCAAACTTCACGTTCTTCTTGAGCAGATTCCGAATATTAAATACCTTAGATGCAAAATTGCTCACAAATTTCTCACAGTATTCAGCCATTCCTAGAAATGCCCTAACTTTTTCTTTTGTACTTGGTGCCTTAGAACTTACAATATTCTCAATCAAAGCTGGCTTAGGTCTGATTCCTTCCTCACTAATGATATGACCCAAATAAGAGACACTCCTTTGACTAAACTTACACTTAGACAGTTCCACCGTTAATCCTGCTTTTTCTAACACCTTCAAAACTTGCTTTAACTTTGATCATGATCAGCCTCGTTCTTTGCAGCAACTAAAATGTTATCTTGGAAAAATGAAATCATATCCATATTTCCTAGTAATCTGTACATCAATCGCTGAAACACAGCCGCAGCTGATGCCAGCCCAAATGGCATCCTTCTAAACTGATAGCAACCGAAAGGCGTGACAAAAGCCGTGAGACACCTAGATTCTGGCTCTAATTCCACCTGGTGGTAAGCGGCAGAGAGATCTATAGTCGAGAACCAAGTAGCACCCTTTAATGAAGACACCATTTCGTTAATCTTTGGTAACGGAAATCTCTCTATAATAATATTATTATTTAAATGGCGTAAATCTATACATAGACGAATCTTGCTGTTCGGTTTTCGTGCAACTACAATAGGACTAATCCATTCAGAAGCCTCAACCTCTTCTATGATCCCTTTAGCAAGTAAGCCTTGCAACGCCTTCTTTACCTCTTCTCTAATCAACATAGGGATAGGTCTCACTTTGTGTACCTTAGGTTCAGCATTAGCCTTGAGTAATATTTTATGTTCAAAGCCTTTCAATCTTCCAAGTACTTCACCAAACACTCCAGGAAATTCTTTACACAATACATCACTCAACTTACTCTCTTCATCCATAACCAAAACTTTTTCAACGCTATTCGGGTCTAAAATTATGTTCACATTTGATCAAACCACCCCAACACTGATGGTCCACCTTCGACACATACAATTTACCTCTTGTGCTCCTTCCCTTGAATAAAAATGTAAGCCACCTATAACCCAACATTTCAATTCTATTGCCAGTATAACTAATGGGGCAAATATCTGATGCGTTCAATTGATTCCCGATTTTCTCTACAAAACTTTTCCTCCAAACCTCCTCATTGACGATTGTGTAAGGAGAACCTGAGTCTGCATACACTTCTACTACAACACCACCCAAAGAGATGTTACATAAGGGTTTGCCCTGTAGAGATTTTTCCGAAATATTAATTACACAATTGCCTCTCACATTTTTAATACATTCAAACCTTTCTCCCTCCAGTTCCTCAAATTCCTCTTCTTCATCCCAAATACACTTGACGTTACTTCGTCTGCAACACATTTTGCTAAAATGTCCCATAAGCCCACAGATTCCACATTTCTTTCTCAAAGCAGGACAATTCCTACTGAAAGCCAAATGATCTTTACTATCACAACGGTAGCACCTTCTTTCTTCCCTTTTTGTCTCTTTATTTTGGTATCTAGTAGGCTGACCCGTCCATTTTCCTTGCCAATTTTGCTGATACCTGGTCTGTGATTGGCTTGTTGGCTGCTGATACCTGGTCTGTGATTGGCTTAGTGGCTGAATACTACAAACTGCCAATGAAGTTTTCTCTTGTTCCGTTTCTTTCACCACCAAGGAACATCTACCAGACATTTCTGCTTTTCTCATTATGGCCAATACATCATCTAATGGCGCATCGCTATTCACCCACAGACGATCTTGTAAAGTAGAATTATTATTATGCATAACTAATTGATCTCGTATCAACTCGTCGTGCAAATCTCTAGAATTGCAGTCAATCGCCAATTTTTTCAAGTCATCAATCCATTCATTAACAGTTTCTTGCTTGGCCTGTTTTCTTTGAAAGAATTTATGTCTAGTCACTCCGATACATACTTTCGGTGCAAAGTATCTGTCCATATCTTTAATACAATTTTCAAAAATATCCAAATTCGAATCCTCCATTTTGCTCATACGTGAATGAGTTTTTAATCCAATTGGCCCCAATGAATGTAATAAAATCCTTTTCTTTTGTTCTGGTTTCATCTTCTTCCCTTCATCTATTGCTTCAATATAGTTAATAAAGTATTCCTTCCATTCAATCCATTTAATACTTGGTTGGGTACCTGTAGCCCAAAATGGCTCTGGAGCGCTTATAGTAAAATGTTGTTGCGCCATCTCACACTCCTTATTTTCACTAGTGTCTCCTCTTTCCATATAATTATGCCCTTCTTTAATGAGTTAAAGTACGTTCTTAAATTGACCTTATATTTGTAAATTAAAGATACCCCCGACAATCTCACCTGTATTTATATAAAAGTGCTCCTTATTTCTTTAATCTCCGTTGACTACATATATATTTAAAGTTAGTGAATCTTGAATAAATTCAACATTTAATTCCAGACGCTCCCTCCTAACTCCGTGCTGCTCCGGTGAATTCCTTAAACAACAACCAAAAATGGCCGCTGCGTAAGGTCACGCTGCGTGACTTAGCGCAATTACCTCACAACCACTGATCTGTCTCCGGCATTCTGAAAGGAACACTTCCGACTGCTTAGCAAATCCCCTTGCGCACCGTCCTTTCCGAATCTCTACCGCTGCTCGTAAAATGCAGCCGACGGGAGATTCAACGGACACAGTGCCCACAGATAATTTTGGTCTCGCCGTAAGGTATGTTAACACGAAGCTCCAATAATTACACTGACCTTCTCAATGAGGTGCTGATGCTCCAATATACATATTCCTTTCATTCCGTCATAGAAAACGGTCCTCCGAGTATGACTCCATATCTTCATAAAGATCAATAAAAGGATAATATCAATGTAAGGGTCCAAATCCAACGTCGCCAATTGTAAAGATGCTTCAGGGTCGTAGTCAGTCGTAGTCAGGACAATACTTTATTAAAGTAAGTAGTAACAATACAGGTGAGTGCCAGGGAGCAGCGGTAACAAAGACCGCTCCAGTATAACTGACTCTTCACACACGAAAGATGCAGAGCATAAATTCTTTTTTTTTTTCATTTTGGTGTCCTCATACATGCCACCAGCAGATATAACCTCAAAGTGGGATTCCTCCGTGCCACTTGCACACTTAGATTACTTGGATTCCGCCCTCAATGGAATGTGCAAAGCATACAGAGATCGCCCAGAGGCAGGCTATTTCTTAGTCCAACTCCCCTTTCGACACGTTACCTGGGAGGACCGTGCCAATAACCACTGGCATAATCATTGGACTTTGGTTAACTTTCGGCCCAAGTTGTCGTAAATAAATTATTTACACTATCATAATTTCTATAAATAAATAAAGATCAAAAGGGTCAAGCATAAATGAGGAGCAGAGTCCGTGGTATTAGAGTCAATGGGCTTTATTGCATTAACTCGAGTTAAGGGAGAGCTCCAGCGCCAAGCGGGCACAGGAGAGTTCTGAGCTTTATTCACAGAGTACAATATTTATACATTCTTTGCATACATAGGGAGGAGCCCTCCAAGCAGAAGGAAAGAAAAAGATATGAGCATGTAGGCGTTCACTGTAATGAGTCATAGGTGGGTGGGTGCATAGTGGGGGCAGCAAGGTCAGCTAAAACTCGCAATGCCTGTTTGCGTAACTTTATCAGACTTCTCCATGAAGGCTGTTTTCTTTCTGTTGGCCAGGGAGGGCCCTGGGTGTCAGAGTGACTAGCATGTCTGGTCTTATCTCTAGCTCGGGGCAGCATGCAGATTGCTCTCATCTGTAGAAGTGTTGCTGCTTCATACTAGCAGTTGGTTTGGCCCTTCCTGTCCACCCCTTGTGTAACTGTCTTGGAGGTTTCCCTTGACATGGGCCCCACTTATCTCTGAGAGCCGACAGCAAAACTGGGCCTTATCTCTGCAGAGGGGCTTCTGCTCGCCTCCTGCTCGGGCCGGAATGCAGCTTTATCAGGTCGACCCTTGTTTGACACTGTTAAGACACCCCGGGCTGGGCCTTTTCTCCGTGACTGCTCAAAAAAATATCTAATGTGCAGCAGAGAAATGTAACGGGTGCCTTTTTCAGGGTCTGGCATGGAGGGGCCTGGTGACAGAGAAATAAGGCCTCTGAATGTGAAGTAATGCAGGGGTTTTTATTCAACATGGCAGATGGTGAGAGGGTAGCGCTTGGGGCACAAATACATATAAATATGTAATTTTCTTAATTCCCTCCTTGTCCCCAAGCGCACCCCTCTAATACACCTCTATTTTCATCAGGCCGTTAATGTGTTCTTGCAACATGATCTTTTCATTTTTTCTGCTCTGCACATGTGGACGGGGAATGCAGGCAGTGGCGCACAGACCGCAGATGGCCGGGCCGCATTGGATGCAGAGGCAACAATTGAAGATGATAAACAGTATTGATCCTACTACAGTCAACACTTTCCATCCCCATGTTGCTACTAATCCCCACAACCAGCTGCTTAAGGACCATTCTCCTTTATCCATGTCTAGCTGACTTGACATCTTGTGTAGCTTGGCAATGGCTTGGTATACCGTAGGTGCGTTATTTGGAATAAACACACAACAACTCGTGGAGATAAATCTGCATACACCACCACGGTCAGCCAGAACGATGTCTAAAACAATGCGATTTTGTAGGGTCATGAGTCTGTCCGCGACCACCTCGGCTGTGAGATTAGAGAGGGCACCTGCCGTTGCATCTATCGTGTTTTGCACCACTCGTGTGAGGTGGCGGATGTTCCTGCTGTTTACCTGATAGAGCGCGCGAGGTCACCCAGCCAATGATTCCGCCGTTTCCGGCTTCAGGGCCCATATACTTTCAATTCACACTATTCATTGACAGGGCGACTTCACGGGCTGCTACCAATTGTGTGTGTTCCCTACTGTTATTACTTAGTGTACCCGACTTACCATCCACCGACACGGGTACCTATGACTTCAATGGATCAGGGGCCTAGCTGTAAAAGGAAAGGCAGCAAATGCAATTTCAAATGACATTCAATACTGTTGTAAATGACCACGGACAACTGGAAGTTTTAAAATGTTTATCTAAAGTTCGTTATCATCAAGCATTAAACTTACAAGAATAAGGCAATCAATAACCAAGATAATGAAAAGTACGTAACTATAGAGAAATAAAATCAGGGTAATCATTTAAATGCAATAATGAGTTGCAAAGAAAATATGCTATGCATTCAAGGCAAGAAATCTTTAGAAAATTTAAGTAAGGCCGTTCTAGACCATATCAGAAAATGACAAACTGCAATGCAAAATATGATTTCTAAAAGGTAGGGTAACATGGGAACATATCGAAAAATATGCAAATGACTTTACGTTTCAATAGTTTGCGGCAAAAGCATGGAAAATCAACATATGCAAGAGGTGTCTTTATTTAAGCAAAGACAGAAAATAGAAAGGTGCAAGTTTAAAGAATTTAGAGCAGTATTTACCTAGACTGGTGTGGAAAACCAAACCCTGGCCACGGGTCAGTTAATGACAGGAAACCCTCAAGGAAGGATACCCCTCAAGGACAGCAGGTGCAGAATGGACCCCCAGGACAGGACAGGATACCCTCAGATTAGGAATCAGGACAGGACCCTCAGGACAGGACAGCAAACCCTCAGGACAGGACCGCTCAGGACAGGACCGCACCCGCAGTTTGGAAGCAACGCCTGCGCTCCACCCTCTCTGCAGCTATCGATCAAGACCCCGATTGGGTCAGCGAACTCCCAGCAAAGTGCTTCGCCAGCACTTTAAGGTTCAGTAGAACCTTAGTCTATGGTCAATTTCGGACAGAGTGCTCCGCAGCTCTCTGTATCTTCAGTCACCTATTGAGTACGATGGGTCAGTGACAGGTCAGCTAAACCAGACAAGTCGGACAATTTCCCTAGGTGAACCCAGGGTAGATATACTCTTTTGGGACGGTGTACCACCCCCCAATGTTGCAAAGTGTCAGAATCCCTCAATTTGGATTGGTCCTAAGGTAGGATTTGGGTAACACACCAATCAAAACACTCTATTTAGATGCCTACTTTACATATTTGGGTACCGCCTAGCAAGATTGGGGTTCCCATGAGAAACTGTGCAGAAATATGAGTGACAATTTACATTGTTGCCGAGCTAGGACAATTGGCTCCGTTTTCCTGGGTTTTTCAGGTCAGTTCTCAGGAGCATCTTGCCCATCACTGCCAGCTGGCTAAGTTCCATCAGCCAAAGTTGTCAGGTCCCTGGAAAGGCGATCATGCGCAGAAGGGACCTCCAAGATGGCTCTCGGTACAGACAGACCCCCATTCCCCGCGGTACATGAAAAGTAAGCGAGAACAAATTAATACATAGAAATAACGTTATGAAATCACATCACAGGGTTGTACTTTCAACTTATCATCATAAAATATACTTATGCAGTCTAAATGTTAGCTACATTTCAACAATGACAAGAGCAGTGGCACGAGCAGTACCACATGATGGGCAAGCTAGGTATTACGCATGCGCATAAATTTCCCTCCACTTCTGCAGACCCGTCAGGACACGTGAGTGTGGCTGACGCATGCGCAGTAACTAAATACAAGCGGCGGCCATATTTTACGGACACGGATTAAATTCATTAGGAATACACATAGGCAAGCTTCTTAATCCTTATTCAAACTTAATATAAACGTTAGTAAGACGTACACTTATTACCTTGTTACACATAAACGAGGTTCATGACTTCGGCAAGTCGCAAAATATGCGAAGCTTTGCTTCATCAATCCCCTCTTTGATGATATTTACTATCATCACAAATTAAAAGGAACCAGATGCCAACTTTTCTTTCACACTTTATACAGTTCTATCTCTTCCAGCAATCGCTCCAACTTTTCTCTTTCAGTTTTGGTAGGGTGAGAGTTCTTCACCTTTTTATAGATCTGATTATTCATCTCTTCTAATTCAAGCTCATCCGCACTCCGTTTCACCCCTCTTGCATTCACTTCATGCTTTCTGGTGTGCTTACGACATTTGCAGCAGACAAATATGAAGAATAGGATGAGACCTATAATTCCAATTGGCATCAGTACCTTGAACAATAAGCTTTTACCTAAGCTAGCAAACCAATGACCTACATTTGAGAGACCATCTACCAGTCTCTTCCAGGCACTATCAACCTCGAGTGGTTTGAGTTCCTTTGCCAAATTAGTAATGTTTCTCACATATCTTTTGATCTGTATACTTTTATCCGGAATATAAGTGCAACAATGTTGCGCCCTCAACATCCGGCAGACTCCGCCCTCTTTCGCTAATAAGGTGTCAAGAGCAAGTCTGTTCTGCAAAACCATTGATCTAATCGCAACCATTTCAGTATTGACCAGCAGAAATCCATGAGCTGTTTCAGTAGACAGCACATCCACTATAGTGGACAATTTGCAAATTCTGTGAGTGTTCAGAACCACTCCCACTCCAGGTATCAGTGCACTGAAAATACTACCCATAATTTCACCTATACTTTCTCTTTTACTACGCACTAAGCCATTAGTATTTTCACTGCTTCCAGCATTTCCATTCACATGGTATATTTTCGGGAAGACAATGCCAAAATAGCAGCTTCCATACCAGTGATCCGGCAATTTGAAATAAGCCTTGTCCCCACAAATATAATAAATTCCAGGAAACACAGGCTCTGACCCATTTTTGAAACCCCAACCTCCAATTACCTTGTAATTATGTTCGCATTCACTGGAACCAATGAAAATGTTATTATAATAGCTAGTCTTCTCGCGGTGAAGACATAGCTTGCCTTTCTTTTCAAAATCCAGCAACAGAGCAGGACCCGCCCCACCAGTTGAGGTGCCTTCCATGTTCTCTGCCCATCTTGGCTTTTTCTGACTTTCGTCATTAGCCTTCTTTTGTATTTTAATTCTCCTTTTCTCTGCCATGTTCAGGAACATCTTTTCCTGCTCACGCAAAGAACAAGTCAAGTTATCTCTGTGTGCGTCAGCTATGTCGATATTACCTATAGTCAGAAAGTAGTCTCCCATATATCTTATTGTGTCACTTTTTGTATGTACAGGATTCAAGTTCCCACGTATAGGAAGTTCAGAAAAGATCACATCATTGTTAGAGTAATAGTACTGTAACGGTCCTCTTTTGTAAAATAAACTGGCTAAAATACTACAGGAGATTCCATATGTCAACGGCAAGTGATGGTATGTCACGCCTTCAGCTACAGAGGTAGGTAGCTTCATGCAGACATAGCAATCTTCAATTTCCATAGTCTCTACATAGTGTATTAACAAGTTTGCGAAAACATTTAAGTGTGTCTTGTTCTTAACTCCATGATAATGTAGTCCTCCCTCATCTGATGCTTCTAAGTCTAGTTTTGTTTGTCTCAGTGCTCTCTCATGTCTTGCTACACTCTGTGTTGTCAGCTCCTCACTGTCAGTATTTACAATTTCAGTAGGGACAATGTTAGTATCTTTACTCACAGCAAAGGGAATGAAAATTGTTAGTCCTATCCAAAGTAATATCAGGACAACTACACTACAGACACATACCTTGCAGCATGTTTTGAAACGACTGCAACTAGGGCTACCATTCACGTTTGAATCAGACATTTCGGCTTCAGAAGAAGTTTTTCGACCCCTCTTTGTGTCTTTACACGAGTATCTTACTTTGTGCAAATTCACGGTGGCTCTTCTTCCTCTTCGTCAGAGTACTCAGGGACGGGCTCTCCGTCGCTTACGTCAGTTATATCAAGATCTTCAAGTTCTTCCAACACAAGTGTCCATTCAGGTGACTTGTACTTTTTGTTTTGTTTCTTTATTCGATCACTCCTTCGGTTGGAGGTATCTTCTTGTTGCTTAGCTATGCGTGCACTTCTCCTTTCTTCTGCACGTTTCTCTTCCACCGTTTTTATCCTCAGTCTCAATTTCTTTACGAACCTGGGCTCAAGATGTTTTCTTTTCTTAAGTCTTTTGGTTGGTACTTGGACTTCGTTTCCTTCTCTTGCCCTTTTGTTTTCATTCGTTGTTGGCAATTCTGTTTCAGTTTCTTCTTCTTCTATCTGACTAATTCCAGGACTCGTATCTATTTCTTCTGCCTGGGTACTACTCTGGCCTTGTTCAGGTAAATTTGGTGTTTGCTTTTCAAATGTCTCTGTTTCTGGTTCCTGAACACGTTCTTCTAGTTCTATCTGATCCTGTTCAAGCACTTCGATCTCTGGACTTTCTTCTGCTCGAACTATTACACTATGTCTAGTCTGTCCCTTCCCGATATCAGGAGTCAGTGGAGGAGTATCAAACACTTGCTCTGTATCCTGCACTTGTTCAGTATTGGGCACTTGTTCAGTCTTCTTCACTTGTTCTGTATCAACCACGTGCTCTGTCCCTGTCTGACCTTCTCCTTCCTCAGTTTTGATGTGAATCTCAAGATTCTGAGGTTCTTCGCCTGTGCCTTGCTTTTCCTGACTAGTCCACTCTCTACCTTCCCAAAGTCTCTCACTTGTTCGAATAGGGTCTTCAGTGAGGTCAATCAATGGAATCCATTCTTCTGGCCATATGCTTGGCAGCTCGTCTTCAGCTACTTCTGGCTCTGCTTCTTGGACCCTTTCAGCAGGCTGGACTCTCGGTAGTTCGTCATCAACTATCCTTGGGCCAACGTCTGCTGATTCTGCAGCTTGACTGGTACTGGGCTGTACGTCGTCAGCTACTTCCGGTCTGGCTCCAGCAGAGTCCTCTGCTGGACGTCCTTCTGCTTCAGGCACCTCGTCTGGTGGTACCTTCTGGGTGTGGCTGGCATGTACCCAGCGTGGAACTCCTGCACACTTTACTGCTGTGGTAGTTACCAGGATCACCTGACGTTTTTCTCCCCACCTTGGCTCCAGGCAGCTCTTCCGAGTATGCTTCTTTATCTTCACCCAGTCCCCTGGGACCAGTTTGTGGAGAGGAGTCGTTGGATTGAGGATGGCGTCTTCTCCGATCTGGCGAGAGATAGAACGCACTTGGTCACCCAATCTCTTGCAGTATTCAAGCACCAAATCATCAGTAATACTCAACAGTTTGCTTCCTGGCACCCATGCTTGTCTCATCACTCTTCCCATAATGATTTCATGGGGACTTAGGCCTGTCTTGCGATCAGGAATACTTCTGAGTCCCATCAGGACCAGGGGCAGGGCCTTCACCCAGGTCAATTTAGTTGCATCACACAGTTTTGCTAGTCTGTTCTTGATAGTTCCATTTATTTGTTCCACTACTCCAGAAGCCTCTGGACGATAGGCACAGTGAAGCTTTTGGGAAATTCCAAAGGCCTTACAGAGTTCGTCGATCACTGCATTCTGAAAATGTGAGCCTTGATCTGATTCAATAGTGACTGGAACCCCGAACCTAGGTATCAGTTCTTTTAATAAACACTTAGCTACTGTTTTTGCGTCATTTTGGGGAGTAGGGAAAGCTTCCACCCACTTGGAAAATAAACATACCATGACAAGGATATATCGTTTCCCTTCACAACAGGGCATGGTGATGAAATCAACCTGTATTCTCACAAAGGGACCCCCGGACCTCCCAATTTTCCCCAGTTCCACCACAGTCCTCTTCCCTGGGTTCATCTTTTGACATGACAGGCACCTCTGGCAGAGGGACTCCGCTACCTTCCTGAACTTTTTACTGTACCAAGTCTGTTGGAACACTAGAATCATGGCATCCCTACCAATGTGTGATCCTTCATGTATTAACCTCGCCATGGTGCTAAGTAGGTGTCTAGGCAACACAGGCATACCAGTTGGACCTAAGATGACACCATCCACACGTCTCGGTCTACACCCATCGTCCTTCCACTTCTCTCTTTCTTGCCAAGGTGCCGCCTGCTGCCACTCTTTCACTTCATCCCATGTAGGCACTTCTTCAAACACCTGAAGTTGGCAGCTGGTTCCTGGCCCCCCTCGTTTTGGATTTACGATATACCGATCTCTTGCGCACCATTGGGCCACTCGATCAGCATAATCGTTTCCCAGTGATACCTTGTCCATGCTCTTCTTAGGAGCAGCACATTTTACCACTGCCAGTTCCTTTGGTAACTGGATTGCCTCTAAAAGGTCCTGAACAACTTTTCCATTTCGAATAGGGGTACCTGATGAAGTCAGGAACTCCCTCTGTAGCCACAACTGGCCAAAGTCATGCACGACCCCATAACAGTACTGACTGTCAGTGTACACTGTTATGCGTAGGTTCTTCCCAATTTGGCAAGCTTTTATCATAGCAATCAATTCGGCTACTTGTGCAGACTTGATGTGATATAGATAACCTGCTTCCTCAATTTTCTCTAAGGACACTACTGCATAGGCAGCACTCAGGCCTCCTTGTTCATGCCTTAGACATGAACCATCCACAAAAAGTTCTTTATCATGCACATGCAACGGCGCTTCTTTTATGTCTGGGCGTGGCTTGGTGTTGAATTCTGTTAGATCAATACAATCATGTTCATCATCCACCCCCCCTTCCATATCCTTTGGGTCGGGGAGTAAGGTGGCTGGGTTCAGAATACTGCACCTAACAATGTTTACATTTGCAGCACCCACAAGAATCCTTTCGTATTTAGTCAGCCGACTAGGGGTGAGATACTGAGTTTTTGTTCTGGTCAACAAAATTACCACTCCATGTGGGACATACACAGTTACCGGATGTCCCATTACAATTGACTCACTCTGCTCTAAACTGGCACAGGTAGCAGCTACTGCTTTCAAACAACCTGGTAATCCAGCAGCCACTGGATCCAGGGTGGCAGAGAAATATGCCACAGGCCTTCTGGTTGTGCCATGTTCTTGAGTTAGGACAGACAACGCGCAATTATCGCGAGTGTCACAGAATAGGGCAAATTCTTTAGAATAGTCTGGCATTCCCAATGCAGGGGCTGTACACAGACAATCTCGCAGTTTGGTGAAGGCTGTTAAGCTTTCATCATCCCATTCTACAATCTCTGGTGTTCCTCTTTTGGTCATTTTTATCAAGGGCCTAGCTAGGACTGCAAATCCCAGAATCCACTGCCTGCAGTATCCTATCACACCCAGGAACATTCTGATCTCTTTCTGAGTACGGGGCAACTGCATCTTTTGAATTATTCTCACTCTTTCAGATGTCACTTTCCTGACACCTTTCTCTATCTGGTGTCCCAGATATTTTACCGATTTTGCACAGAACTGTAACTTATCAGGGGCCACTTTATGTCCTTTTTCACACAGGTGATTCAATAGGGCAATAGTGTCAATCACACAATCCTTATGACTTTTAGACGCCACCAAGAGGTCGTCTATGTATTGCACTAGGACAGAGTTCCCAGGTAAGACCAAAGTTTCCAAACATTTTTTCAAGATCTGATTAAAGATAGAGGGGCTCTCTGTATACCCTTGAGGGACCCGGTTCCAGCAATACACGTGACCCTCGAAGGCAAATGAGAAAAGAAATTTGCTATCTGGATGCAAGGGAATGGAAAAGAATGCATGACACAGGTCTATCACAGTGAACCACTCAGCATCCCAGGGAATCTGATACAGAATCACTGCTGGGTTCGGGACTATAGGGCAACAGGGAACTACTATCTTGTTGACTTTTCGTAAATCCTGCACTACTCTGTACTTGCCACTAGGTTTCTTGATGCCCATAATCGGGGAGTTACATGGGCTACTCATCACCTCCTGTATGATGTTTCCTTCTAGCAATTTCTGTATTTCCACAGTAACACCAGCTTTCACTTCTGCATTCATTCTGTAGGGTTTAGTATTGGGGTACACTGCATTGTCCTTGATTGCTATCTGTATGGGGTCCACATTTTTCATTAACCCTACATCTTTCCCAGTAAAGTCCCACACCTCTGGCTTCACTGCTTCTTGGAGTTCTTTGGGTAAATCCTGCATGGTCATTCGTTTAATTTCTGAGTCAGGGCGGGCTAACATTAATTGGTAAATCCCATCTTCATCTGGGGTCTGAATTTCAACACCCTTTGGTGTGCAAAAGATGGTACAGTTCATTTTGCACAGCAAATCACGTCCCAGTAAGTTTACTGGACTGGTGTCGCACACGACAAATCTATGCATTTCCTTAAAGTTTCCAATTGAGATCTCCATGGGCTTGGTAACAGGAGTACTAATCAATTGATTAGATACACCCACTACTTGGATGGCTTCTCCCGAGAGGGGTAGGTTTGGAACGTCCACTGTCCTCACAGTAGAACGGGTAGCTCCAGTGTCCAACAGAAAGGTAACATCATTTCCGTCAACCTTTCCTTCAATGTATGGTCCGGACTGGTCTACCGGCAAGGAGGCGCCAAGTACGCACTCCTCGTCCTCCCCTCTCAGGCCCCGTCAGTACTGGTCATCACAAAGGAAGGTATCATTTAAAAGATACTGCGAAGTTGCTGCATTTCTGTTCTCATTGCTTTCCCAGACTTCTATCTCATCTCCCTCTGCCTGTTTTCCCCTGTATACTTGCTTTGGTGCTCGGGGCACCTGAACTGTTTTTACCTGTGGTTGAGTCTTTCTTGGTCTCTCTTTCTGCGTCTGTGGAGTTAAATCAGGAGTTTTGGGGTTATCTTCGGGCAAGTATGGACACTCGTTACGCCAGTGTCCAATTTCGCCGCACTGATGGCAGGGAAATTTCTTCATAGCCTCTTCCCTGCTCATTTTGGGCCGGGGCTTGCCTCCTCCCCCTCCCCCAGGACCTTCGTTCTTAGCATTTTTGACCATGTTACTCAACTGCTTTTCCTGCTGTTCTGCGAGCTTCACCTGAGCCCACATCACTTTCTCCTTCAGAGCTTTTTTCTTTTCTGCCATCTCGTCCTCGCAGTACTTTGCGTACCGCAGGACCTCGTCTACCTTTTTGGAGTGCCAACAGATTTTGTTATCTTTTATCCACTGACAAATTTCAGGTCTTAAACCGTTTACAAACCTGTAAATAAAGTGCGTCATATCCTTCATCTCGATGTTATCTATACCACTGTAGGTTTTAAACACCTGCAACAGCCTTTCATAATAGGAGTGCACTGTCTCCTCTCTTTCCTGCGTTGTTCTGTCTATCCTGGTCCAATCAGTTTCCTTTGCTGGCACCTTTTCTTTCAAGTGCTGAATTACCTGCTCATACTTCCTCATGACTTCCTTCGAAGGTTCCCCTGTTTCTTTATCTCTTGTGTACTCCTCACTAGGCCAGGCTATGGCTATTTTACACTCGGTCCATAGATCGACCGGGACCACAATGTCGAAAAACCCATCCAGGTCTTTCCACAGGCATTTCTGCACCTCTACGAACCTTTCCACTTGCCGGTACCATTCAACTGGCTTCTCGCGTAGTTTCGGAAAATCGTTAGTAAAGGACACAATGTCCTGTCTGGACCATGGAACGTGCACATACCTCCCACCTGGTACTTCACGCATGGGGCATAATGTTTCGGGCTTGTCTACTTCTCTCAGAGGGAACTCAGGGGTAGTTTGTCTCGATCGGGCCTCATCTTTCTTATGTGCCCACCTCGTTTTCCACCTTTCCACGTCTCTCCATTTTTGCAAAACTGCAAGCAACTCTTTAATCTGCAATTTCCTCCCTGACACATTCAAGTTCTCTAAATCCTTGTCGGAGAACTCAGCTCGGTATGGTTTCTGCAAGGGCTTCGATCTGGATATATCTATCCCCATACTAGCTGCAGTGTCGGTCAGTTTTTCGTGGAGCACCCTCGTACTCCGGGTAAGGCTTTTACACATAAACAGCAATTCTTCTTCGGAATAGGTATTTAATCTGTCCAATCCCACATTTCCTGCCATTAATTCTTCTATTTCTACTCTCAGTTTGTAGAGGTCTAAAGGTTTCGTTTGCGGAGCCTGCTTTTCTAATTCACGACTCCAATTTTCAATTTCTTCCGGTGTTACCAAAGAGACACTCCTGGTACCCGTTGCTGATTCTAATTTAATTTCCTTCGTATCGAAAGGATTATGCCTCTTCTGCACTCCCTTCCCTGCTTGTTTGTTTAGCAGGTCCAAGAACACAACATCAGACTCACACTCACTGGACTGATCGTCTATCAGTAGGGGCTCTTGCCTCGGCGGGGCCATTATCGGGTTCATAACTGGAGGGTTCGGACCTCCTTGATTATTCCCGTACAACGGAACTACTGGTCCGATTGTTACCGGAATAGTCAAAGCTTCAGGACTAGTATTTAACTGGGAGATTTTCTGAATTATTTCTGTTCTCTGTCTAGCTAGGACCTCTTGCTCCCTTTCATCTAGTAGTCTTCCTAATGTTCGTTCAGCCACTATCTGTGGGGTCAGTTGAGGCGTAAAACTCGGGGCAGTAGGATGCGTTTCACTCGGTCCCCCACCATAATTTGGTTTCGGGAACAAAGTTCCTGTCCCAAATGACCTGCGCTCCTCCCCATATGGAGGCTGCAAAAAGGGTACTCCTGAACCTACTGGTTTTTCTTCGTTCTCATAAATTGGTCTGGGGAAAAAGAGCTTTTCACAGGAATATTTTTCCTCCGGGCTCACGGGCATTCTAGGATATATAGTCCTCACTTCTGGGGGTTCGGGCTTCTCAAAATAGGGCAATACCTGGCCCCCTCCCCCCCTACATATGGATCTATCCTCCTCCTTAATAGATGGACGTTGGGCAATTTCTCCTATACTGGAAGGTCGGGTTCCCTCATTATAAGGTGGCGGGCTTCTCGTAAAAATGTCATCTAACAATTCATCGTCTGACTCCCCTAGGGCTCCCCAATGCTTACTCTTCTCTGTCCTTTTCTCTCCCCCAGAAGGGTTGCCTGCTGGCATCATGGGAAACAGACCCTCAACAATCATACTCTGTCTCCACTGTTTCATCCTTTTATCCCTGGTCTCTTGTTTCAGCCTGGGGTACCACTTTGTCAGACCTTTGTCCATTCGTGGTTTCTCTCTTTCGAAAGCCTCAATTTCCCATTCCTCTAATGCCTCATACTGCGTTAGTCTCGGTCTGGGATGTAATTCATTCATTCGGGTTCTCAAATTAAATAAAATTCTGCCATTAAAAGTACCGTCTAACGGAAAAGCCAATACTCCGTCATCTTTTGTGTACTTCACCCAATTCTCCAACCACACACAGGTATTGTACCCTTGGTCAAACATCATGAATGAGGCGGGAGTATTCGGTGGCGGGATAGTAACGCCCTCTCTAGACTTGATCTGTTTGTCCGTTTTGAAATAATTCTTTACCCTACTTACAAGGGACATCTTTCTCTTAGCTCCGTACATGATATCGTATCTATTAGCTTTCCACTGATCCCTTTCGAACCCTTGGTTTCTTGGATCGGGTCTAGTCTCTGGACAATATGAGTGCCACATACGATTTCTACGCTTAATTCTGTTTACAAAGTTACCTCCAATCAGAATGCGCCTTGCAATTCCGTGCGACCTATGTGGTGCACGCGTTCAAATAGTTTCGGCCAATGGGTGCGCGGCCCCTTCGTGAGACAGTTCTCACTCCTCGGCGCTTCACCCCTCCTTTACAATTCCAGCCCCGCTACCCGCCCACTGTTTCTACCAATCCCAGCGCGGCACGGAGTGACGTCAGAGACGCTTCGCGGCTGACTCCCTCCCTTCACAAGGTAACGGAAACTTTCTTTCTTTCTAAAGTGCTCAGTGCTTGGTTATTTTACAACAAATACACATTCGCCACAGTGCTCAAGTGTCTAGACAGGATAGCTTTGATTTACTGCAAGTAAACTACTTCCATTTACTTTTCACGCGCTGCGGGTAGATCTCTTCCGCCTACCCTTCACTCTAGCATCGGTGAACCTGTTATTCCCCTAAACTCATCCACTTCTCCGGGATATATCTGAGTCTAAGGTTTCCCAGCGGACCCCTCTGCTTTCACCCAAGCTCCGAGGAACCTGCTACTCTTCCGATGTGACCCTTACTAGGTTACGCCACTATGGGAATTTTGCCAATGAACCTCGTTACTGACATTTATTCACACACGTATTCAGAAAAACCCTAGTTAGTGCTTCCCGGTTATCCTAACCTGCACCTAACTTTCCTTAAGCCTGTGACCTCAGGACAATGGATTCTATTCACCACTTGCCCTTTCAATTCCCCGGGGAGTTCGCACAACAAGAAACAATACGGTTTACAAACACATGGATTAATACATATAATAATATAAGAACAAGAATAATAATGAAAAAACAATTCATTGATTTCAGCAGCGTATTCACAAGAGAGTGATCAGTCCCCTCGGAACAGCCGCTCTTATAGCAGCATCAATATACTAGCAGCTACCGACTTAACTAGTCTAACTAATCCTGCCTAACCTTTAGCTAGTCCCTAACCATCCTCTGATCTACCAGAAAACTGATAGAGCGCGCGAGGTCACCCAGCCAATGATTCCGCCGTTTCCGGCTTCAGAGCCCATATACTTTCAATTCACACTATTCATTGACAGGGCGACTTCACGGGCTGCTACCAATTGTGTGTGTTCCCTACTGTTATTACTTAGTGTACCCGACTTACCATCCACCGACACGGGTACCTATGACTTCAATGGATCAGGGGCCTAGCTGTAAAAGGAAAGGCAGCAAATGCAATTTCAAATGACATTCAATACTGTTGTAAATGACCACGGACAACTGGAAGTTTTAAAATGTTTATCTAAAGTTCGTTATCATCAAGCATTAAACTTACAAGACTAAGGCAATCAATAACCAAGATAATGAAAAGTACGTAACTATAGAGAAATAAAATCAGGGTAATCATTTAAATGCAATAATGAGTTGCAAAGAAAATATGCTATGCATTCAAGGCAAGAAATCTTTAGAAAATTTAAGTAAGGCCGTTCTAGACCATATCAGAAAATGACAAACTGCAATGCAAAATATGATTTCTAAAAGGTAGGGTAACATGGGAACATATCGAAAAATATGCAAATGACTTTACGTTTCAATAGTTTGCGGCAAAAGCATGGAAAATCAACATATGCAAGAGGTGTCTTTATTTAAGCAAAGACAGAAAATAGAAAGGTGCAAGTTTAAAGAATTTAGAGCAGTATTTACCTAGACTGGTGTGGAAAACCAAACCCTGGCCACGGGTCAGTTAAGGACAGGAAACCCTCAAGGAAGGATACCCCTCAAGGACAGCAGGTGCAGAATGGACCCCCAGGACAGGACAGGATACCCTCAGATTAGGAATCAGGACAGGACCCTCAGGACAGGACAGCAAACCCTCAGGACAGGACCGCTCAGGACAGGACCGCACCCGCAGTTTGGAAGCAACGCCTGCGCTCCACCCTCTCTGCAGCTATCGATCAAGACCCCGATTGGGTCAGCGAACTCCCAGCAAAGTGCTTCGCCAGCACTTTAAGGTTCAGTAGAACCTTAGTCTATGGTCAATTTCGGACAGAGTGCTCCGCAGCTCTCTGTATCTTCAGTCACCTATTGAGTACGATGGGTCAGTGACAGGTCAGCTAAACCAGACAAGTCGGACAATTTCCCTAGGTGAACCCAGGGTAGATATACTCTTTTGGGACGGTGTACCACCCCCCAATGTTGCAAAGTGTCAGAATCCCTCAATTTGGATTGGTCCTAAGGTAGGATTTGGGTAACACACCAATCAAAACACTCTATTTAGATGCCTACTTTACATATTTGGGTACCGCCTAGCAAGATTGGGGTTCCCATGAGAAACTGTGCAGAAATATGAGTGACAATTTACATTGTTGCCGAGCTAGGACAATTGGCTCCGTTTTCCTGGGTTTTTCAGGTCAGTTCTCAGGAGCATCTTGCCCATCACTGCCAGCTGGCTAAGTTCCATCAGCCAAAGTTGTCAGGTCCCTGGAAAGGCGATCATGCGCAGAAGGGACCTCCAAGATGGCTCTCGGTACAGACAGACCCCCATTACCCGCGGTACATGAAAAGTAAGCAAGAACAAATTAATACATAGAAATAACGTTATGAAATCACATCACAGGGTTGTACTTTCAACTTATCATCATAAAATATACTTATGCAGTCTAAATGTTAGCTACATTTCAACAATGACAAGAGCAGTGGCACGAGCAGTACCACATGATGGGCAAGCTATGTATTACGCATGCGCATAAATTTCCCTCCACTTCTGCAGACCCGTCAGGACACGTGAGTGTGGCTGACGCATGCGCAGTAACTAAATACAAGCGGCGGCCATATTTTACGGACACGGATTAAATTCATTAGGAATACACATAGGCAAGCTTCTTAATCCTTATTCAAACTTAATATAAACGTTAGTAAGACGTACACTTATTACCTTGTTACACATAAACGAGGTTCATGACTTCGGCAAGTCGCAAAATATGCGAAGCTTTGCTTCATCAACCATGGGACCCCAAAATGGAATGACTCCGGCAAAGAAGTCTCCCGCCTCCTGCCCTGCTGTATCTTCTGTATCTATGACCCCCCTTCGCCGTCTGTTATAGACAGTCAGAGGCTCAATTTCATGATAGTCCGCAGGGGCAGTGTAGGTGGGGGGAAGGAGAAAAGCAATGTAACAAGTGCCGGACCAGCCCTGTGGGAGCCATGTATAACCTTTATCCCCACATATGAAGTAGGTGCCCTGTGTGGCTATAAGCCGTGTATTGTTTGTTCCGTTCAAATTGACTGTGTGATTGCAGATGCTATCACCCATATGTATCTTTCCTTTACTTTGGACACAAAAAGGGGCTTTCGTTGATGCCACAAAAACAGGTGAAACGGATCTTTTTCTCCTGTCCATATACTGATAATATAACTTATTAGATCTGTTACCGTGGTCAGCATAGGCTTCCTGCTCTAGTGGGGTACCACATGCCCTGTTCTTTTCACCTCGCCAACATAAAATGTATAGGTGATATCTGAGCTGAGACTGCTCTTTTGTATCCGTATTGGCCATATAGGAAGCTTTGTTTGTTTCCCACCAACCGGTACAAGCGCCTTCATAAGAAAAAGGGAGAGTGATGAAAGGCATGCCTTTGGCAACTGTATGGGGAAGAAGACCGCACACCCAGCAGTTGGATGTGTTTATGGCCAGTTGATGCTGTTGTAAAAGGGTGATGAAAGTATTGTTCTTAAATTCATTTCTTCTGTTCTCTAAGTGTACTGGGAGCTCAACATGTGAGTGTACTATGGTGGCGTTCTGTGAGACAGCAGGTGGATAGAGAACATGTAAGAACCAGCCAATACTTATTACCACAATGCTCATAAAAAGTACAATAATCAGAGACACTATACATCTGCTGTGTAATAGCTTGCAGTATTTCTTTCTCATATTAGTCCTTTTTTCTTTACTGTTCACTAGTTTATTCAAGTCAGACATCATGTTCAACCGCTTCACCACCGGGTGGACTTAGACAATCAAACGTCGACTGACCTTCTAGATCTCAGTTTGGAAGTGTACTCTTGCTGGGGAGTCTTTTCCAAAAAGGGGGGCTCAAAGTCTGTACTGTCTTTGTTTTTAGCAAATGTTCCGGTAGTCCCAAAGTATTTTTTACAGTGACTGGCATGCAGCCACCCCTTTCTTCCCTCGACTTTGATGGCCGTCCTCGTCGTCAGCAGGACTAATTTTGGTGCCTTCCACCAGGGGTCCAGAGGGCTCGTCCGGTCGAAATTTCTTATCAGCACCCAGTCCCCTGGGGCTATGGCATGGTACTCGACCTGGGTGTTGTCGGGGAAGGCAGCGGCAACCTGCGAACGGCAAGAGAGTAGTGCAGACATCAAGGAAGCCAGGTAATCTGTGAGCATAGTACTGTCAACATCAGTTATTCTTTTAGGTATTGGTGTACCCCACATATTCGGTGGTCTTCCAAAGACCACCTCATATGGGGATAGGCCGGTTCTAGAATGAGCTACCATGCGCATGTAAAAGAGGGCAACCGGTAAGGCTACCATCCAATCCACGCCCTTTTCTGCACAGACTTTAGCTAATTTTGTTTTGAGGGTCTGGTTATGTCTCTCTACTAGACCTGCTGCTTGGGGATGCCTTACACAATGGAACTTCCAGGTATATCCCAACAGAAGGGACACCTGTTTCATGAGCTCAGAGGAGAAGGGCTGGCCATTGTCTGAGTAAATGACACGTGGCAACCCGTATCTAGGGAAGAACTCCCTCACTAACTGTTTGGGTGTTGTAACTGCAGTATAATCTGGGACTGGGTAAGCTTCTGTCCATCTGGTTAGGGCACACACCACTACCAGGACGTACTTGTGACCTCTACATCTGTCCATTTGAATATAATCCATTTGGAGAACCTCAAAAGGGTGATCAGGGGGATGAAATCCACCCTGTTCCACTGAGATGCCTTTTCCAGGGTTAAATTGGCAACAAATCATGCAAGTCTTCACTTTCTGCTTTGCTGCCGCTCGCAAGTGTTTGTTAAACCAGATATTCTGCAGGCCATCCAACATTCCCTTCTCTCCCAAGTGTGCCGGGCTATGTGCTGTCTCTATTATCACCTGTACCATAGAGTCTGGGAGGAACCATGTCTTTTTGTTTTTAGTCATCCAACCCTGGTCAGTCTGGACCCCTCCTTGTTCAGTCCATTTCTTTATTTCATCTGGAGTGGCATGGGTCTGTATATCTTGTACATCTTTGGAGGGATCCCTGACTGTCATAGTCCTTGTCAGTGGTAATACCTGTGAGTTTGTTATGTCAATTGGAGTCTGAGCTGTCTGTTTAGCAGTTCGGTCTGCCAGGTCATTACCTTGGGAAATGACATCTGTGGCCTTGGTGTGTGCTTTGCATTTCAGGATCGCTATGGCTGTAGGTAGGTGTATTGCTTCTAACAAGGCCTGTATGAGAGGGCCATGCTGTATCTTGGCCCCGTGTGAGGTCAGAAAACCTCTCTCCCTCAATAGTACCCCAAAGTCATGAACTACCCCAAACGCATATTGTGAATCAGTGTAGATGTTAACCCTTAACTGTTTTGCTCGTTTACAGGCTTGCGTCAAAGCAATGAGCTCTGCTGCTTGTGCTGACAGGATATCTATTCTTTGTGTCTCTATGATCTCATGGTCAGTAGTTACGGCGTATGCTGCCACTAATTCTCCTGCCCCTGTTCTCATGCATGATCCATCTACATAAAACGTTATGTCAGGGTCTGGGAGTGCAACATCTGTCAAGTCTTGTCTTGGCTTCGTCACTACATTTATTACTTCCACACAGTCATGGGGTGTGGTGTCATCTGTGCTTGAGGGTAAAAGAGTGGCAGGGTTGAGTATGTTACATCTTCTAATCTCTATGTGGGGTTGAAATAGTGTCAGCTCGTATCCTGTCAATCTTGCTACAGTCAGGTGTTGTGTCTGTGTCCTATTCAGGAGAACTTCCACTGCGTGTGGTACTTGTACTGTCAGGGAGTGTCCCAGCACTATCGAGTCACTTTGTCTTATGGCCAAAGCTGTGGCCGCAACAGATTTCAAGCATGCTGGCAGAGCCTGTGCTACAGGGTCCAGTGTACTAGAAAAATAAGCACATGGCTTGTGTTTCCCTGCTTGGTCTTGTGTGAGGACAGATAGTGCTGTTCCATCCCGCTCTGTCACGAACAGGGTGAAGTGTTTCTTGTAATCAGGAGTGGCTAAAACTGGCGCTTGACATAATGCCCGTTTTAGTTCCTCAAATGCTACGGTGTGCTCTGATGTCCAAGGGAGGACGTTAGAGGTGGCTGCCTCCAATGTAGTCAATTGTATGAGTGGCTTGACTATGTGGGCATACTGGGGAATCCATTGTCTGCAATAGGAAGTAAGGCCAATGAATGCACGTACTTCTTTCTGTGTTTTGGGTTGTGAAATGTTGGAAATCAATTTAATTCGTTCTTGTGTCAGCTGCCTACCCTCCTTGGACAGCAAGTGCCCTAAGTAAGCCACTTGCTGTTCACAGAACTGTAACTTCGAAGGGGACACCTTGTGCCCCTTGTCCGCCAGAAAATGAAGGACCGTGAGGGAAGCCTCTTCACAGTCAGTTTCTGATCTTGCTGTGATGAGAATGTCATCCACGTACTGTATTAATGCTGTGTTAGTAGGCATACTAATACTGTCAAGTTGTCTCTTTAATGCCTGACTGTAAACACTTGGGCTTTCTGTAAAGCCTTGGGGAGCTCTTGTAAATTTAAAGCTGCGTCCTTTTAAACTGAATCCAAAAAGATATTGACTGTCAGGATGTATTGGAATGCTGAAGAATGCATTCTTCAGGTCAATGACCGTGAAAAATGTTGCCTCAGAATCAATGGCAGTAAATAATGAGGAAATGTCTGGGACCACTGGGTATTGTGGGACCACACATTTGTTCAGTTCTCGAAGGTCAACTACTAGTCTGTAAACTGGGGGTGCTTGAGGGTCTGTGCGTTTAAGAACAGGGAGGACGGGGGAGTTACACACATTCGAGTCTGTCTCCACCACCACCCCCTGTTCAATGAGTTCTTGAATTATTTTTAATAAGGCTGTTTCAGCCTCAGGTGGAATCATGTACTGTCATATTCGGGGTAGGACTACTCCTTCCTTAAGAGTGACCTCGTGTGGTGTTATATCCATGTAACCTACGTCAGTCGAACCTTGTGCCCATAGATACTGTGCGACATCCTGTAGTCTGGGATCAAAATCTCTAACCGTGAAATGCCCTTTGAAATCACGCAAAAACAGTCTTACTCCTTCTGGTGAGCAACAGATAACTGCTCCCAGTTCTTTTAGGGTCTTTATACCTAGTAAATTTTCTGGACATGTCTTAGTGAGTAGTAGGTCTGTGGTGCGTGTCAGTGGACCCACCCCTAAAGAGACTGGTTCTGATACTTTGTTGACAATTGGCTTTCCAGAAAATCCCAGGGATATATTCTGTGAGCCCGAGAGAGGTGCCCCTGGGACCTCGTCATGACTGATGGTAGTCCTGCTTGCCCCTGTGTCAATCAGAAACTTTCTATCTTGCCCCAGCAAACGAGCATGTACATAAGGACCCTCTTGGTCCACAGGAACTGGGATAAGGATCAAGCAATCTTCCCTCTCGAGGCTGTTTCATGAAAAAGATTGGTATTCTGGGTAGTCTGACTGCGTGTACTGATACATTTGAGGTGCAGCAGCAGCGGGCGTCTGGACCTGCGGCGGGGTGGGGACTTGTGTCTGTTGAGTGTTGTACTGTCTGGGTGTATAGGGCCGTTCCTTTGTTTTACCTGTGGCTATATTGTGCTTTAGGACGGGGCATTCCCTTACAAAGTGACCCTGTTGTTTACAATAATTGCAGGTCCCTTTAGTGGGTTCGGTACCATTCTTGTTCGTGTTTGCAGGTACTGTTTGGGCAACTAGCACCTTCATTTTTGTATCCTTCATGCGCTTCTTTTCTTGTTCTTGCTCTTCCCTTATTCTATTTTGGTGGTATTGCAACATCTGTAACATTTGTGAGGGGCTATTTGCTTGCCAAGTGCTCTCAACCTTCAGCACTCTATTCCTAATCTGAGGAAGGGCGTTATCTACCAGTTTGGTCACAAAAAGGTGGGGATAGGCCTCACTACTGTGTTTTAAACCACTGTTGACAGCGAAGCATTTTTCCAACCTAGTGTAGTAATCGCTCGTGTCTTCCTCTGGTTTCTGTTTACAGGCTGAAATTGCATCCCAGTCTTCCTTTTTAGTCGTCAATAGTCTTGGTAAAATTTGTATAAGGAGTTCGGGGAGCCCCTTAATTTTTTCACCAAGGCCATCCCCCGGGGCCCTACCTGCATCTTCAGCTTGCAACTCTGCCCACTTCAACATTTTATCTCCCACATCCCAGTCTTTCTCTTTAAGTTTCTCGTAAATGCCTGCTGGTAACAAGACCTTTATTAACCTTAGGATATCAGGGTAAGTATAGTCTCCTATGCGGAGTATATCTTTTATTTCTCTGTGAAACCCCCCCCCCCCCGGGTCTTTATCATGGGAAGGTAACAACCTCTTCATTTCCAGTATTTCTAGCTTGGTGAGAGGGGTATAGACATATACCCGCTGGACAGTGCCATCTTGTTTTCTTATGGGGTGGACCTCTCGCAGAGGGTACTGTCCTCTGGGGCGAGGGTCTGGTGTCATTGAGGTGGACAGGAATTGCTCATATTAGAGACGCAAGTCTAAAATGGTGTTAATCAGTTCTGGGCCCTGTTCCATCCATCTATCTAGTATTACCTTTTCCAGTATTTTATATAATTTGCCAGGGTGGTGATATTGGCTCTCATACAACGTGATCAAGTGTTGGACCATATAGATGCTGGCCAGGCGTTGTTCGAGTGGTGGGAGGCTCAGGAACATCTGGGCCACTATGTCGGGATTATATACATGATGTTGGGACACCCACTGGGTGGCCGACCGAGCCAACTCCCTCTCATGTGGCGTGAGGGGTGTCTCGTCGTCCATCCAATGGTCTAGGGCTTTTTCAGTTGTTTGGAACAAATCCTCAGGAGAGATGTTTGTTTCCTTGTTAACCCTTGTTTTCTGAGATCGATGGTGTTTGGCGCCATTACAGTGCCGTGCTATGCCCAGAAAATTCTCGTTATTATCCCCTTCCTCTGACACACTATCCCTGCCTTCCTTCTCGGCGTTACGTATTGCTAGTATTTTCTTTTTAATCTTATTCGTCATTGCTTCTGTCTGCGCTACCTTATCATGTTTACCGTCATTGATGCTGTTGCTCCACTCTATTAAACTAACCTCCACGTCCCCATCACCCTCATCACGTTCCCTGATCAGACAGTTGACAATAAAACGGAGGATGTTGTTCTTAGCTTTTACTTTTCTATTTTCCATAGCTTGAGCTACGCATTCATGGTTCCGTCCTGTTCTGATGAACTCATACAAGGCATCTAAATGTGTATTCATATCAGGCAGTCCATCTAGCTCTGCGATGGCTTGCCTTACTCGTATTGATATGGCGCGTATTGGACCAGTATTACCTGGCTGTAAATCATATATACATCTAGGGAGTTCAACGTCATCCTTTATTTCCTTATCCCCCCCCCCTTCCGCACCCCCGGAACCCTGTTGTTGGTCCTGGACTGGCTGGGGCGCGGCCTCTGGTGGGAGCGGGGGAAATGGTGCGTCTATGTAGTCTGGGGGTGGCTCTGCTAGGTAGGCGGAAAGGAACGCCTCTGGTGCAGTTGGTTTAATTTTAAGGGGTACATTTTGGGGAACTTCCTCTGCAATCTCCTCTGAGTGTACAGGGTAGATACCAGCAACAAGAGCATTTCTTTCCCTATCCATTTGTTCCACTCGAACCTGTTCACCCTCTTCTAGTAACTCTTTTTCTTTTGCCTGTTCTGACATTTGCCTGCTTTTCTCGGCTTTGTTAAGTTCTTTCAGGGCCCTCCTATTAGCCTCTTTGTGCCATAATTCAATGGCCTCTTTCTGCGAGGGCCTCGACTTCCTTTTGCATAGTTGTTCCTCTACTCTCATAATACATTCTGAATCCCATGTGCCGGTCGCAGGCCATCTATGCACCGTCTCTAGATCCTTTGTGTAATCTACCCAGAGGTCTAAATAGAGAATAGCTCTGATGCCATGTTTGTTATACATAAAATGGCCGGGAGTATCTCTTGGCGGGACATTAACTGCCTCTTCTAATATTCCCTTTTTAGTGGCTATTTTACGCAATTTTGAAAACAACGGCATGCTGGAACCTAACTAAAACAATTTCAAACTCAAAACATATACAACATATACTTATGTACTGGAATACAGTACAACCATACCGGTCTCGTGAAGGAGACACGTCTTTACCGTGTTCATTAAATGAACCCGTCTTTATGCGTTCTCAGTGGTACTCTCCGGGAAGCAGAACTTGAAGACCTGGTCATCGGACGCTTGACGCTTGCGCAGGAATGGCGGACCTCTGAAGACCTCGGACTCGGCTCTCTCACGGGTTGGGCTCTGGGTCAGGACGCTCCGCAATCTTCCTCACCGCCTCGTGTGGATGTCTGGTCGCAGTCCGCCTCCTCCGTGGGCCTGAGGGAGTTGGCGGGAAGTCCCGCTGGCGTGTACACTTGAAGTCCGTCTAGGCTGTAGAAGGGGGCAGGGGCCGGACCTACATCGCCGGCGCGTGGGGAAGGGGATGCGTCCCTGTTCGGGGCGCCAGATTATGTTGTAAATAAATTATTTACACTATCATAATTTCTATAAATAAATAAAGATCAAAAGGGTCAAGCATAAATGAGGAGCAGAGTCCGTGGTATTAGAGTCAATGGGCTTTATTGCATTAACTCGAGTTAAGGGAGAGCTCCAGCGCCAAGCGGGCACAGGAGAGTTCTGAGCCTTATTCACAGAGTACAATATTTATACATTCTTTGCATACATAGGGAGGAGCCCTCCAAGCAGAAGGAAAGAAAAAGATATGAGCATGTAGGCGTTCACTGTAATGAGTCATAGGTGGGTGGGTGCATAGAGGGGGCAGCAAGGTCAGCTAAAACTCGCAATGCCTGTTTGCGTAACTTTATCAGACTTCTCCATGAAGGCTGTTTCCTTTCTGTTGGCCAGGGAGGGCCCTGGGTGTCAGAGTGACTAGCATGTCTGGTCTTATCTCTAGCTCGGGGCAGCATGCAGATTGCTCTCATCTGTAGAAGTGTTGCTGCTTCATACTAGCAGTTGGTTTGGCCCTTCCTGTCCACCCATTGTGTAACTGTCTTGGAGGTTTCCCTTGACATGGGCCCCACTTATCTCTGAGAGCCGACAGCAAAACTGGGCCTTATCTCTGCAGAGGGGCTTCTGCTCGCCTCCTGCTCGGGCCGGAATGCATCTTTATCAGGTCGACCCTTGTTTGACACTGTTAAGACACCCCGGGCTGGGCCTTTTCTCCGTGACTGCTCAAAAAAATATCTAATGTGCTGCAGAGAAATGTAACGGGTGCCTTTTTCAGGGTCTGGCATGGAGGGGCCTGGTGACAGAGAAATAAGGCCTCTGAATGTGAAGTAATGCAGGGGTTTTTATTCAACATGGCAGATGGTGAGAGGGTAGCGCTTGGGGCACAAATACATATAAATATGTAATTTTCTTCAAAGTTCTTAAAGCTGACCACACTTTGCTAGCGCTTTCGTCACCACACAGCATGTCCAACTGACTTATCATCATGACATTCCTCAGGCAATCTGCGAATTTTGGAGGTGCCACCGGCTTCCACTCTCTACAAATTTCTCTCCTTGCAATTACAATTACATAGAAGATAAATTGAGTGGCTAGGTTGTTTAGCACGTACCCTGAGGGGAGCCCAAAAAAGATTAATCTAGGGCAACATGTAATTGATGTTAACAAAACCTCTTCCAAAAAACCACACACCTGTCTCCAATAACTGGTGATTTGTGGACACTCAAAAAACATATGCAGGTCATCAGCTGCTCCCAGATTACACTTTGGGCAACAATATCTCTCTGCTGATAACCTGGAGAGCTTGGCCGGAGTCCAATACACCCTGTAAGTTGTAAATAGGTGATTCCTTCTGAGGTTAGCTGGTTTAATTGTTTTTTGTGATATAACAAATGCATCAGTCCGGATTTTCCTGATCTCCTCCGGGTTACCTACTATATCTCCACTCCAAAGGTTGGATATCTCGGACGTTAACGTGTCATTTGCCCCAATCAGAATATTGTACCAGAAGGCAACCTCACATTTCCAGACACTACCTCTGTCAATAAGATCTAAGAATTGAGGCTCCTCCTGCATCCCCCAGTCTTGTCTCCCCCACCATGAGGACAGCTGATAAAACTTTAATCTTGTTAAGGACCTCCCAGTTAAATTAACTAATGAGTCCCAGTCCAGCAGTTGGGAGATGGTACTAAGGTCTGCCCACTGTACTACACCTGCCTCTCTCAATGGGGTTGCCAATCTGTCTAGGAGACAATCCGGGGTACCGAGCGAGTCCTAGATTGGAGCGTGCATATTATAGTAGGGGATTTGCGAGACTTTCCGGAGATACAGCCAGGTTCTTAATGGAGCCTGCAGAATTTTCAGGCGCACCTTTTTGTAAAATTTTTGATGTCCAAATTTGTAAAGAAAAAAGTCTGGGCTGAGTGACTGGTCAGATAACATTGCCTGGAAGAGGCGACCATGCGAGGAAGAGTCAAGCCTGTTCGCCAAGATTCTAAAATTCTTAAGCTGGAAGGCGTAGCAGTACATCAAAAGATCTGGTAGTGCAAGGCCGCCCAGCTTCAACCCCCTTCTCAACTTCCTCCAAGCGATTCTGGGAGATTTTGTGGCCCAGATGAATGAACCGATTTTACCTTGTAGCTTGGCAATGTCTTTGAGGTCAAAAGAAAATGGTATGTTGTTAAAAAGGAAGGTTATTTTAGGGAGAATGGTCATTTTTATGAGGTTCACTCTTCCATAGATGTTCAAAGGGAGAGTCACCCATCTTGATAGTAGTTTACTAACTTCCTTTACTACCATCTGCCAGCTGGTTTTGGCGGTATCTGCTAGTTTCTGAGTAAGCTGTATCCCTAAATACCTCATTTTTTGTTTAGCGCCCTGTACTGGGGGGGAACTGTTCCAACTCATGATTTCGGTCTTCTCCTTGTTTATTTTGTAACCCGACAACCTCCCAAATTCTTCAGACAGTTTAAATAATAAGGGGATCGATTCTGTAGGGTTGGTGGTATAAAGGAGAAGATCATCTGCATATAATGCGGTTTTAAGTTCAACCTCCCCCATTTTAAAGGGCAGGATGTTAGGATCTGATCTCAGGGAGCATACAAAGGGCTCGATGTAAACATCGAACAGTAGGGGAGACAGGGGACATCCCTGCCTGGTGCCTCTGGAGATGTTAAACCAGTCCGTCATGATCAAGACTTTGGCGCGAGGTTCCTTGTATAGGGATTTAATTCCCTCAATAAACATGGATGGGAACCCTAGCTTAGCCATGGTCTCCCAGAGAAAAACCCAGTTTACCTGGTCGAACGCCTTAGCGGCATCTATCGCTACTATTGTTAGAGGGAGGCACCTTTCTTCTGCGAGATCTATTGCCCCCAATACCTGAAAGGTAAGCTCGTTCAGCTGTTGACCTGGTATGAAGCCTCTCTGATCATGGTGAATTATTGACTTTATGACTTTTGCTAGCCTAGAGGCTAGTAACCCGGAGTAGATTTTCAAATCAGAGTTCAAAAGAGAAATCGGCCTATAGGATTCTATCCCCTGGGGGTCCTTATTTGGTTTTGCTATTAATACGATAGTAGCTTCAAGCCAGGAGGTAGGTGTATTTTCCCCTTGAAGAAGAATTCTGTTAAAAAGTGATACGAGGATGGGCAGGATTACTTCTAGGTTGTCTTCGTACACTTCTGATGGTAGGCCATCTGGGCCTGCCGCTTTCCCCTGACTCATCTTCTTCAGTTGCGCCCTCACTTCTCCTTCTGTGATCTCACTGGTTAGTAAACTCTTAGCCTCATCGGGTTTTTGGGGCAGGTCTATCCGGCCCAGCCAAGAATCCACTGCCTCTAATTCAATGCCACCGACCTCTTGGTAAAGGTCCTTAAAGAATCCTCTCGCTTCCTCCCTGATCAGATCATCTCCTGTTAACTTAATCCCAGATACTCAATGGATTAGCAAGTCTATGTTGTTCCTACTCTTCTCTGCCCTCGCTTTCCAGGCAAGAAGGGCTCCACATTTCTCCCCATACTCAAAGTTCTTCAATTTGCTGACCTCCCATCTGTCCTTGATGGCTTTATCGCTTCTTGCCTGGAATTGGGATTGGAGATCCAGAAGTTCTTTTTCTAGCCTTGGGATACATTCCCTGTCCGTCCGGACTGCTAACTGCAGCTCCAGTTCCTTCTTTTTGATTCCTTCGAGGTCTTGAGTTTCTCTTGTCTTTAATGATTTTCTTTTAAAAGACATCATGGAGCTCAAAATACCCCTTAAGTACGCCTTGAAGGAATCCCAGACGAGTTGTTCTGTACCGGAACCTATATTGAAAAGGAAGAACTCAGATATACTTTCTTTGATCTTGGACAAAGTCTGATTTTCCAGCATGAGGGTTCTGTCCAGGGTCCATCTGACCATAGTGGGCTTAATTCTGAAGTTCAATATAAGCTCTATCACTGAATGATCAGAGATACCTAGCGGTGAATGGGTTACTGACACTAAGTCGGGGATTAAAGAACAGTCTACCAGGAAATAATCAATTCTTGAGTAGTGTTTATATTTCTTGCTGTAGAAGGTATACTCTTTAATAGCATCATACTTAACTCTCCATGCGTCTAAGATGTTGAAGTCTTTCATAATATTTCTTAAAACTCGGAGGGAGTTTTTCGGGGTAGAATATTTTGCTCTGGACGTACGATCCAACATGCTATCAAAAACCAAATTAAAGTCCCCTCCTAATATTACTGGCGCATTATACTGTAATAGACTTCCCTCCGGCTTCAGAAGGAAGTTGGAGTTATCCTTGTTGGGACCATAATACACCGCACAGGTATATGGGGCATTATCTATTAACAAAGCCGCCACTAACCATCTTCCGGACTGATCCGTGTCCCATTTCCGGACTTTTATCCCCTTGTTGGCTCTTGTAATTATAGCTACCCCCCTTGTTACCCCCGTTTGCCCTGAACAGAGTACCTCTTCTACCCAACCTAGCTTACTAAAAACTTGTTTACACAACTTTGCCGCTAAATGGGTTTCCTGTAGTAAACAGACTGATGCCTCTGAATTTTTAAAAAATTCACATACCCTTGCTTGTTTTTTCACGCTCCCAACTCCATTGAGGTTCCAAGAAAGAATTTGTTTTACTACTCAGCCTACTAACAGCCATGATAGTATATACAAAAAAGTGACATTCCCACCTTCCAATGTGCTGACTAACTTGCTGGTTTTTACATTATATGAGGACTTTTTATTTTTACCCTTCCCCCCTAAACCCATCCCTAACCCTCCCACAGGGAACCCTCCCAACAAAGTAGGCGCTGGTCTCGCCTATGGGAAACCCCCAGCTCCTGCGGTACTGAACACACTTATATGACTGATGCAGGATTATCATGTGTATAAAACATTTTTTTCCCCCCTATACCAAGCTTTTTTTTTTTTTACACAATTATTTTATACCTGTGCTCTCTTTTTTCTTATTTATTTTTTTTCATATGAATTGCTAGCTTGAAAGAGGAGATTCTCTACTTTAGATTTATCATTAGAACAAAGACTAAGGAAAGACCTCTTTTTTATTTTTTTATTTATTCCCCTCCCCTAAACATATCTTCCATCTGCTTTATATAGTTCTCTGTATTTACTGATTTCTTGTACACTTTTGACTTTATTATTGACTGACCACAACTTCTCAATTTAGTTCACCGGTATAACAACTCCGCAAATCAACTGATTAATACCTTATGCCAGGCTATTTTCTCGTTTTTGATAAGAGATCGTCTACTTCCACTGGGTGATTACAGTTATACATTTTATTGTTCCACATAACCTTTAACAGTGCAGGAAACTTCATCTGAACCTGTGCTCCTAATGACCTAAGTTCTGGCATCCTGGAGCCTAATTCCCACTGTCTCTGGGCAGTACGACCTCCTATATAAGATCAATTCCTTAATACTGTAAGTTTGGAAGTTAACCAATATTTTCCTTGGGGCCTTCCGATCAGGATGTAACCTGAAGGGATCTCTGTGCACTCTCTGGATTTCTGATTCCAAATCGATGTCTGGCCGATCCTTCAAGACGCCTTCTCGTAAGAGCTTGCACACAAAGCCCTTAATGTCCTCGACTTCCTCTCCTTCAGGGATTTTAAAAATTTGGAGGTTGTTTCTGCGTGTGTGCATCTCAAGTTTCTCTATATCCATCATTAATGATCGATTTTGTACCTTTAAGCAACTTATATCTTTGGCGTTACCCAGCGTGGAGTCGGATAGTTGAGAAACCTTAGATTCTAACACATTTGTACGAACAGAAATGTCCTCTAATTTTGCCTCAAGGTGATCGAATCTATCATGAAGGCTCCTCTGATTACTTTCCGAGACCTCAAATTTCCTCAAGAGATCCTCCCTGAGGGATTTGAATAAGGAGCCAATCAATTCTCCTTCAGACTGAGTCGTTGTTGATCCCTGTTGTAATTGGGGGGCCATGGTGTCTTGAGTGGGAACCGCTGAAGCCTGTGTCAATGACGGTAGTGAGAGACTAGACAGCCCAGTTGATTGTGAGAAATGTTGGGAAAGCGCTGGGAGACCCTGTGTGGAATTTACTACAGGCTCCGGAGACCGCGCTCTACCAATTGTTGCTATAGTCGCTGGCTCCGCTTCCTCTTGTGCAATTTCGAGAGGTGTGTACCGATTTTCCAGCATTATTACTGCTGACTCAGGTTCGGGTTCGGGTTCAAGCTGGGACTGAGGCTGGGACTGAGGCTGGGACTGAGACTGACACTGAGACAGAATAACCTCATTCGCCTTTTCCTTAGGACCCGCCATGCGCTCCATGATTTTGAAGTAAGCTTCAAGCGATGGAGTGTTTGTCTGAGACTGAAGCTGACCATTCACCTTTGATGCCCCAGCTTTCTTTACTCCTAACTGTCTCTTCCTTTTAAAAGGGGTTACAGGAGATGGACCACCTCACTCCAAGCCGTCAGCAGAGTTCAATACCCCCTTTGACTTCAGGTCTTGCTTGGACCTAAGTTGATATCTGTTTCGATTAAATACAGCTTGTCTCCCCAAGGTCTCACTTAGACCCTTAGCTGATTGAATGGGGACTACTTTAGAACAAGGCTCCACAACCCCCACTATGGAAAATGGTGTCCCACTCTTTGTATCAGGTAAAGGCTGAGCTGATTTAACAGATGACACCAGTTGCACATCCATACAGCCCCCCCTTTTAAAAACCGCCTTACCGGTGTTTAAGATGATTACTCCGCTTGCAGTTTTCTCAGATATTTTTACCTGGAACCGGTAGACAGGTCCACGAAATTGAGTAGAGAAAAATGCAGCTTGTGCACAAGACCACAACCTCACCCGCCGCTCGCCGACGGAGAACGCCGGCTTCGCTGATCCCGCTGAGTCCGCTCCTGATGCTGGCCCAGGGGAGGATCGACTACTGCTGGGCTCGGCTCTTCCCACGACTCCACATGCCATGCGTCTTCAGGGTCCTAGCGCCTCCGAGCGCTGTAGTCGATTCTCATGTCGTAACGACACAACAGCAATACATGTCTGGAAACAGCCCTAAGGGGGAGAAAAAACCAAACCTGATTATCTCACCGCATAGGGAGATCAAAAACCACGTCCTGCTTTCGCTTTCATCCTCTGCAGTACCGCTGAGCTACGGAGCTCCGCGACGAGCGTTAGCCTGCTGCCGCCATGTTCCCCTCGTTTTATGCAACTTGTGAGGGACCACAGAGCATAAATTCTAACCTAGTGTCATATACATTCTAAAGAGAATCCAAGCACGAGCCTTAAAGGCAAATAACATAAAGAAACATAAAACTCATAGAGCCCAAAATGCATTGGTACTGACCAATTGGGACCCCAACTTTCATGTTGAGTCATGTTAAAATTCTTGTTTTGTTGAGCTAACATGAAGTTCACCTGTCTATTATTGAAAAAGAAAAAAGAATTTATGAAGAATAAAGAATAAATTAAATTGCCTGATGACTTATGGTTTAAACCGTTTTGAATGAATGGGATCCAAATCCCTCCAAAACTGAATTCCTCCTCCTCTCCTCCTCTCTTTCTCCTCCCCCGGTTCAATCATGGATGGACCAGAAGAATCTGCTGAACAACAAACCCATCATTGTCGACAGCGCAAAATCCCTCGGTGTCATACTCGACACTAAACTCAATCTACTCTCCCACATTAATTCAATTGCAAAGTCTGCCCGATACCAACTGCGCCTTCTATGGGGGATTCGTCGCTTCTTCCCGGAGCATGACCTTAAAACCCTGGTCCAATCGCTGGTTCTATCCAGACTGGACTACTGCAATTCTCTTCTGACTGGCCTCCTCAAATCCCACCTATCCCCCCTTAAGTCTGTTCTCCATTCTGCAGCTCGTTTCATTTATGGGGCCAAAAGAAGCGACCACATCACTCCCATGTTATCCACCCTCCGCTGGCTTCCCATCGAGGCTAGAGCTATCTACAAGACTGCCTGCATCACCCACAAAGCCTTGCACTCCTCCTCTCCGCGCTACCTGGCGAACAAACTGAAACTCTCTGGAGGCTCTAGACCATCCCGAAATGCGAAAAAATCTACTACTGGAACCTCCGATTTTCAAGAAGGAAAGATCGATGGCTCAATCCTTTTCAGGCAGCGCAGTGAGAGTCTGGAACTCACTTCCGCCTCAGCTCCGGATCACCTCCTCCTCCCAGGCCATCAAAACTGACCTCAAAATTCTCCTCCTACAAAGACACTTCCAAATGTAATCCATGCCCTCTCTATTATCTGAAGGAAGCCCTTTTAATTATTGAATAATCTACTTTGCATGACTTTGGAAGTGTCCTCCCAGTGTGTTCTTATGGTTTGAGAGTCTGCCATTTATTGCAGTACTATCCTACCTGTGTTTGGGACTCATGTGTAACATGCACCCGTCACTTTCTCTTGTAACACACTGTTTTCTACCTCTTAAATTTGTTTGTTTTCGATACCTGCACAAGTGCCACCAGTGCCTTCGTAACGTTTATTCTTGTGCTTGAGTGTCCTCCATATATTACAGTATTTTACCTCTATGTTTATTTTGTACGCTTTTGTAACCTGCACACGTCACTTTTTCCTCCTGTAATGCACCGTTTGCCACCTCTTGTATTTTGTTGGCCCACGATTGTCACTTTTGTAATGCACCGTTTGCTACCTCTTTATGTTGTTGGTTCACGATTGTCACTTTTGTAATGCACCGTTTGCTACCTCTTGTATTTTGTTGGCTCACGATTGTCATTTTTGTGTCATTTAATGTAACGTTTGCTTTTGTATGTTGCTCACTTGTAATGTTCTCTTGTATCAGTTCTGTTCCTACTGTGAAGCGCTCTGACACCTTCGGGTAAAGTCCCCGCTATATAAAAACGCATAAATAAATGGAGAACAAGGTGTGCACTGAGGGGACGTCTCCCCTAGGGGGACGCCTTCAAAATAAATCTTTCTTTGCTCAGGTGAGAAATTACCATTCTACATACTTTCTTTAGGAGGAGAAAGGACTGATCGTTGAAGAGCAAACTCCTTTTTAATCACGATAAATGTGTATAAAAAGAGGTGTCGAGCGGCGAAGAGCAAGCGTATGGTGTCATGAATTAAATAAATGCCGAATATCGCAAACTGGTGCCATTCGCGCGAATGCCATGTTAGGTGTACTAAAACCCGCGAGTGTGCCGCTTTTACCCCCAACATGGCCGCCGCTTGTATGGATTACTAGCTGTAATGCGAGTCCCGCCCCATTCTACTCCCATCACTTGGAGACCCAGAGGACCCGCCCATCTCTCCACGCACTGTCATTCGGCCCTCCGGAAGTCCCACCCCTCTCGACCCGCTGTCGCTCTTCTCCCGGTCGCAGCTCCACGGCTTTGCAGTAAAGGTGAGAATGGCTATTGCTGAAGCCAGGCGACCCCGGCTACATGCTGGGCTTCAAAACCGGAGTAGTCCGTCACCTCTTGCGTGGGTCTGGGCAAAGTGCATCTTTTCATCGTTTTACACGCTTCCTCTTGGACATAAAAGTCCTCCGCGTGCGGCAGCAGGCCGGGCTTTTACGGAGACCTCTGTTGGTTGCATGGGGGAGGGAGGAGAGATCTAGTGACAGGTGCGCTGCGCGTCCCTTGTGTCGGCGTGACCGTATCATCCCTCTCTAGGTCACCGTGGTTTGCCCTTCAGGTCCCCACACCATCCGTTTGTATCCCTGGGACATAATACACCAATCCCTCTCTATAACAACATGCCCTCCCCATTTATCTGTGCGCCCTTGTAAAATGACCTACATATCCCTGTCTCACCATCATGCGATTTGGATGTGCTTCCCGTTTGTGTGCTCAGGATATGTCTTTATCATCTCTGTGTGTCAGGACAACTTTCCCTTACAGTCCCGGTGTGTCATTTATATATGTCCTCTCCATTCATGTGTGTGTCCTAGTGACATGACCTTCCCATCTCTCCCTCAGTTACGATTACATGCCCTTCCCAGTCGTGTGTAGTATGCTCGCCCTTTCCATTCATGTGTGCCGAATGCATCTCCATAGGTGTATGTCTAACTTGCCCTTTGGTGTCACCTTGTTATGCCACTCCCATCTCTTCCCCGCTCATCCCTGTTTTGTCACATATATGCAATTCTGAGTCCTTTAAACCGGAGAAATTGGAGAGTTCCTTTCGCACTGTTGCTGTGACCTGTTCTGCCCATCCCCCTTCGTGTAACTGAAATACACTTCCCATTACTGTGTGGCACTGAAATGCCCCCCCCCCCCCCCATCACTGACAATCCGGTACCCATTAAAAATAGTGGCAATCTCGCCATTTCCGGGCATGCAGGCAATTGATGCCAAAGTGTTAATTCTACAGTCCGTATTTAACTAGTTGCTTGTTATTTCATGGGCATCGATTGTTAAAATCCTCATGTCATGTGTACATTAATTTTACTTCCGCTGTACTGCGCACGCGTAAAATGTATTTGTATTTTGCTGAATAGGTGATTGAGCTTTAATAATGTATGTAAATTGTGCATTCCTCTATATACTCATTATTAAATTTCAGAACACCCCACCCCCTACCGAAGAAACTGCATGGAAAATTAATGGTATCGGTACATCTCTTGCTCTGCCTACTGACTGCTTGGGTTCACAGTAGTATTTATTGAAGAATTGGCTCTTATAATGAGGTTGCTCCCACATGTAATGTGAACGAATTACCCCAAACGCTGTGTACAGTTTTCTGTATCTGTGCGCTTTCAGTAGATAGACCCTTCTGGTTGCTTGTGGGTCAGGAGCAGGCTGCAGATGTCTGCGCAGCGAGACCGCCTTCTGTTCGCGGCCCTCCCATCCCAGTCCTGGAGGTGACCTTATTTATAGTAGAGAACGAGCGGCCTAGTCAGATTTGACTTTATGCTTCGCTGAACGGCCCGAAGCGGCGATCACAGCAGACAGACCAGACCGGCTTGCAAATGTACACACCGCAGCCTTTTGCAGTATTACACCAGATATGGAAACAAGCAGCTCGGATTGTAAAGGCTACGTTTTTAGCTATTTCAATACAAATGCGTTTAATTAACAATGTTGCCCATGGACTTTATGGATACAAAATCATATCCCGCATTACGGATTCTATTAGTGAATTTATTAGCTCGCAAATACTGTATTCTTTGTAAAATGTGGCGTTTTCAGAAATATTGTAGCGCGTGAGCAAAATTACTAATAGTAATAGGAAATGGGGAAATTAAAAGCAGGTATTGCACGAGCGAAGGAGACCGTCTACAGGGCTGCCTTTTTTCCTGTGACTAATGACTGACTAATGCAGCAGTTACAACTGCCTTGCGTAATGCCACACCAGTTACAGCCTGTTTCATTCGACCTATTTTAACTGGATTTGCAGATTATTAATACACATTTGGGTCTGCGGATTAATGGGCGAGTGGCACAAATTATCTGCCGGCACTCGGAACAGCACAGAAAATCTAAAGCACCAGGGTCAAGCGGAACTTCCCGCTAATGACACCAGCCTGGGCCAAAAACTCGAATACTGGTTATGCCGATTGGTTGGTTTATTAATTTGTTTCACGTTGTGCCTATTATAGAATGTCCTTACCCGTGGGCAATCGGGACATAAATCTACTAAAGAAAATGCCGCCCATCCCCGCGTTCATAAGAAGCAGGAACCGATTGAGTGCGCTGCTAGTGAAATTATTTTAGATTACAACTACGTGCACGTGCTGTCAGTGCTTTGTCTGAACTGGGCACAGTGTCCTCAGGTTGGCTCTATGCTCCAAAGCCAGGGATATGCACATCTTATCAACTTCTCCTCGCATGCAGGTAGAATCACGTCGACTTTTTCAGACACTTTTAAACGCCCTTCCTGTATGAAGGTGGACTATGATGGACTTGGTACTGTATAATGGGATGACGGTACGGATTTGTCCAGTTTCGTGGAAGTTTCGGAGAAAAACACTCCAGTGGAAACTGGACTTTTGTGTGACGGATACAATTTGTACGTGGACAAGCGTGGTGGCAGGAGAGACCAGTGCCACTTCTGGCGAGGATCAGGTTTGCCGGGAGCCATTTAATGTTCTTCCTCAGCTGGATTGAAGAACTGGTGGATGCAGGATAAACGGGTATTTCCTTTGAGCAACAAAAGATTGAAAGACGTAAAACGAATATTTTTTTCTACTTTTTCAATTGCGCTTGATGTGTTTGATAGATAATTGGATGGATGTCCCTACCCTCAGACATATGTGTAACGCGTAGTTTACAGGTTGACTCCCGAATGTGTTAAATAAACCTTTTTATCCTTCTCAGGTAGATGACGTGCTCAGTTGAGTAATAACATATTACGTTGGTAGTTAGATCAACGTTTCTTAGATTACACCGGGAAGTACTAGGTTTCATTCCCGAGTAAAAAAAACTAAAAAACTTTGTTCAGTGCCTTTGTGAGGAGCTGAAGGAGACCACCTTCTGCATGAAGTGCATCTGTTGTGTATGGCGATGACTACACCACCTTGTTTCAATTGAGATTGGAACATCCTAAAATACAATTTATAAAAGCTCCTTGGACGTCGTCCTTATCAATGATTTTTTGTAGACGCTCAATGGTCAAGTCAAGCAAGATTTTTTTAACACTGTTTACTGGCTAGACCGACACACAACTTCTTGTATTGACAGACTGCTTCTTTGTGAGAGACACTGTGTTAAATACAGCGCCTAGAATAGCTAAACGCAGCTACACTCTGCATCCGTCCTAGATGGAGCTATTTAAGAGGTTTGCACCATCGAGTAACTTGACGAACTGTGTCCCAAGGAACGTACTTTATTGTGCTCCAAATGCTGGTGCCTCACATTACTTTTTGCTGATTTGTTAACGCGAATTTCTCTCCGTTGTTGACCGGCATATGTAGCATTTCTGTGTTGGTTTTCTACTGGGCATGAAATAATCAACTCATTCCTTTAATAAAATTGGTTCATGGCATGCCATTGTGTGTTTTCTCTTGAACTCACTTGCGACTCCATTAATTCATGTCTTCTGTTCGAAGTTGAATTTCTGTGTTTGCAGCTTGCATTTGTCTGTGTTGCTGTGCACTTACATATGCATGGAGCATCAAATACGGTCCTCACTACCAGTGTAGATGTGGTGCTTGTGCATTGAGCCTGCTGTGGCAGCCAATAGGGGAGTGTTAGGAAAAACACCCCTTCATTGTTATCTCAGTTCTCCACAGTATTGCCAGTTTAACACTTTATCTACTGAACAATTTTGTTTCATGTTGGCATTACAGATATTGGTTCGGAACTGATACGATGGATTTCAGTGTAAGGAAACTTGTAGGCATGTTGGCTTTTGGATATTGGTACCGAAAGAAAAATGGGTCTGGTTTAGCTGCAGGGATCGTTGTGTGATTATTTTATAATCTGGTTTCATAAGGTTTAGTTCTGCATTTATAGCAGATTTCTGGCCTTCTGGTAAGCACCAGAGTGCACCAGTAAACCAACAACATTCGTTGATTTCCTGGAGTGTGCAATATTTACGTGTAGATTTTCCTCTGGATTAAACATTTCTCCTCTACAACTGTAGCACATATGTACTATTGCAGATTTTCGCCATATAGAGCACTTGATCTTTGGCAGGACCAACTCGTCATGTGCCTCAACTCAAGGACTAAATCTGTAAAAGGCGTGTGAATACCCTCAACCTTACACGTTTGGTGTTCCTGGTATGACAGGTTAACACGCTCAGAGGTGCCCATACTCTCGCCATTACCTCACAGTTTGTGAGTGTGCCTGACAGTGCCTCTCTGCTGGCACATTTGTTGCATTCGTAAGTATACCTTTGAATTAATCAAAACTGGCGGATTTATTTTCTTATCTGAAAAAGTATTACTAATTTACACTTATGGCTATGTTTGCATACCAAGTTTTTAATAAAATATAGAAAATGCTTTGTGAATTCGGCCTTTTGTTGTTAAAGCGACATGTTTCAACATAGTTTTTATGCATTTTACTTTTGCACCAGGATGACTCGGTGAGTAGCCAATAGAGGAGTGTTAGAAAAAACACCCCTTCATTGTTATCTCAGTTCTGCTTTAAAATGTGGTGGCCTGAAGGTTACGAGTGTGAATGCGACTTAATTTACCCATCCTGGAAGACTGGAAAGTTGAGTACTTGCAGCGCTTTAAAAATTGCACAAATAAATAAATAAATAAATACCATTCAACTGGGTAATACTTACTTCTTATATTTTCAATGCTTGGAAGTGGCAGAAGTAAATTTGAAATAATATATAAATATATATAGAAGTTATTTGTTTTAGGTTACTGATTATATTTGTGTATTGTGCACTTACTGACATCCGTCAGTGATTATATGCAGCACGAAATACGAGACTTACTTCAGTTATTCAGAACTTCCAGCTTCGTCTTTGCACACTAGTCTTATTTAGTGAGGGCAGGCTGCAACAAATTGAATGATCATTTTAGAGACACAAAATCGATTTATTTTTCTTTTCTGAAACTTGTCTATCCAAGCCAAGGGAGTAGTCAGAAAATTAAAATGCCCCCAGTTACAACCAAAGATGTATGTCACCAAGCAAGCGAAACAATTCATAATGACCGTCCCCATAAGAGCTCTGGTCTCTTCCATCCATTCCAGGCATCTATCCGTTCATCCTTCCATCCACCCTTTGGATATCCACCATTTCATTTTTAACTTCAGTCATCCATTCATTCTTTCATCCATTATTCAGGCCTTCAACATTCTATCTGTCCATTCATCCATCTGCCCATCCATATCCAAACCTATTCAACCGTCCCCAAACCTATCCATCAAACATTCCAGTAATCCAGCCCCTCATACACACCTTGTCATCTTGCACATATTACACAGCAAATATTCTTGTCAGTATGGACCTCATTTAATTATTCCCATTCACCCACCCTTTCCCCTCAGCGATCCATCCTTTCGCTCAGTTAGCCATCCTTTCATTCATCCATCCATTCACCTTTGCTTTCATCCATACATCCACCCACCCACTCAACCATCGACCAACCCATCCTTCCATCGTACATTCACCCTTTCACTCATCCATCTTTTCACTCATTCGAGTTTCCATCCACATTCATTAATCAGTCATTTGCTCATCCATCCTTTCACTCAGCCTTCCACCCATTGATCCATCCATCTACCCTTTCCTCATACATATATGCTTTTACTCATCCACTCCTCCATCTACCCTTTTACTCATCCATGCATGCTTTCACTCATCCACCCCCTTGCTCATACATCCATCTTCCCTTTTACTCCATCATCCTCCCTTTCACTCATCCATCCACCTGTTCACTTATCCATCATTTCACTCAATCATACACATATCCATCAACCAATCCAACCCACCCATCCTTTCACTCAATCATCCCCATATCCATCAACCAATCCAACCCACCCATCATTTCACTCAATCATACACATATCCACCAACCAATCCAAACCACCCATCATTTCACTCAATCATCCCCATATCCATCAACCAATCCAATCCGACCCACTCATCCTTTCACTCAATCATCCACATATCCATCAACCAATCCAACCCACCCACCCATTCATCCACCCATCCATCTGCCCTTTCACACTGCCATTCACCTATCCTTTCACTCAGCCATCCATTAATCCCTCTTCTACTCATCGCTCAGCCATCCATCCTTTCTACCTTTCACTCATCCAGCTTACCATCTCTCCATTCAGGTTTTCACTTGTTCATCTTGCCATCCAGTTTTTCACTCAACCATCCTTTTACTCACATACCCACTGTTGGACAGGCCCCACAAAGGGCTCGCTCCCTCCCCGCATGACAGGGCCCAGACACCGGCTCTCCGGGGCCTACCCGCAGAAGCAACCCACAACCCGTCCCCTCCGGGACGCCTGCTCCCGGATATCTCTGTGTCACGGGCCCGGGCCCCCGGCAGCCCCATTGCCCGGCCCAGCCGCCATCTTGGACACTGCACCACGCGGCTGCGTGGCCTCAGCTCGACCCCCAACCCTGGGCCCGGCCAGGCCCCGCCATCCCGGCACCACCATCCATCCAGGAGGTGAACGGACCACTTGGCAGGCTGATGGGGGAAAGAAGTGTCGATCACCCCCAGCCTCCCCGGGTGCTGGCTCCACCCCCCTGCTGGGTGTCTGCACTCCCTCATCCCGGACCTCCCGACCCCCCCCCCAGTGCGAGGGTCCGGACATCAAAGGACGCCAGACCTATAACTGAGGCAGCCCCAGAGCAGGAAGGCAGTTGTATCCTGGAGTCGAGAGACACCGAGAAGAACTCATCCTTGACGGACTGCTGGCGCTGCCGCAGCCCTGCCTTGTGAACTATTGTCCTGCCTGCTGGCGCCGCCGCGGCCTTCTGCACCCTTCATCCTCGTGGGACCTGCTGGCGCTGCCGCGGCCCGTTGTAACCTTCATCCTCGTGGGACCTGCTGGTGCTGCCGCGGCCCGTTGTAACCTTCATCCTCGTGGGACCTGCTGGCGCTGCCGCGGCCCGTTGTAACCGTCATCCTCGTTGGGACCTGCTGCCGCGGCCCGTTGCCACCTACGACCTCTTCGGGACCTGCTGGCGCTGCCGCGGTCTGACCCGTCCGAACGCCGAGCTCGAGGATTGTGAGCTACCACCGTTTCATCTCAGGGCCTGTAGGTACCAAGACTGTCCCGCTACCCCCTTCCCCAACTAGAGACTCGAATTGAGAGGATCATCGTGTCCTAATCTCCTTGTATCGTACCACCTTACTCAAAGAATTGCCTATAAAAGGTGTTAAGCTGACCTTCGTGTGGTGTCCATCTGTGGGGGGGAAGTTACTTGTCTGTACGATCGCTGGAGACGGCCCTCACTGGAGGCCTCTCCCCTTGTGCTCGGCGACCCTCCAGGTCCCCGTCTAACATTGGTGGCCAGCGGCGCGATCCGAACCAACGCGTAACCATACAGAGAGTAACTCACCCTACGACTAATCCACAATGACGACCAGAGAGAGCGGATCGGCAGAGAAATTCCAGATGGAAAAACTGGAAGAGTACAACCACCGAGAGCTAAAACAATTTTGCATAGAACTAGGCATTGCTACTGCATTCTGAGCACGAAAGAGGACTTCAAACACGCCCTAGAATCCTGGGCAGAGACGAATACCGCCGAAGCCCCGGAACCAAACACCACTCTGACAGAAGAAAGGAGAACGGATCTCTCCCGGGAAGAGATCCGAGAACGAGAGAAAAATAGACTTCACGAGTTAGAGCTGGTACGGCTCAAATTAGACGGAGAATTGAAACTGGCAGAAAAAAAAATGAACTTAGAACACTTACGGCTCCAAGAAGAGCGAGAGGAGAAGCAGAGACAGAGAGAACTCGAAGAAAAAAGACTGGCATACGAACACGAGTGCAAGCTAGCGGAGATAGAGAAGCGCATATCCATCAACCAATCCAACCCACCCATCATTTCACTCAATCATACACATATCCACCAACCAATCCAAACCACCCATCATTTCACTCAATCATCCCCATATCCATCAACCAATCCAATCCGACCCACTCATCCTTTCACTAAATCATCCACATATCCATCAACCAATCCAACCCACCCACCCATTCATCCACCCATCCATCTGCCCTTTCACACTGCCATTCACCTATCCTTTCACTCAGCCATCCATTAATCCCTCTTCCACTCATCGCTCAGCCATCCATCCTTTCTACCTTTCACTCATCCAGCTTACCATCTCTCCATTCAGGTTTTCACTTGTTCATCTTGCCATCCAGTTTTTCACTCAACCATCCTTTTACTCACATACCCACCAACCCATTCACGTAAATGGAGTCTTTTTTTTGCCAAGCTGCGGGCAAGAGGTCCATCAAAAAATCCACTTTCCTCTTGTAGCTGCTAAAGCAGGGTATTTACGACGCATCCGTTCCAAACACAGTAGTGCAGTTTTAGGCAAAGGGCTGATCTCCAACTCTGGAGGGATAATGCTAAAATTCTCACCAAAATGCACACTAGTTGTTTAGGAATTTCTCTACATAATCAGAATTTCAGGACAGCTAATTCAGAAAGAACAAATAAGAAACTAAGCTAGCCACCTTTGTAGCCATCCTAGGTAGGGCCTTTACAGGCCCCTTATGTGTTCAGTTACTCAGAAAGAAAAATAAAAAATGAGTGACCTTGACTGACCGTCGGGACAATTCTGCAGCTAGTTAGTTGGAGTTGAATGTCTTCAGACTGTAAAGGGAAGGACAACTGGAGGATATGTCTAACAGTCGTACCAGATCTGATGGCAGGTTGATCGACTACTGACAAGTCCTCATTTATTTTCAGTCAATTGAGTCAGGTGTCTGAGGCAGTTGGAACAGCCCGGATCGGGCGGCAGCAGCCTGGTTGCAGCCTAACCCTGTGTTTTTAGGTCTCGCCTAGCGTTGCAGCGCATGTGCTGTCACTCGGCGAGACATATAGTGAGAGAGGAGATTGCAGAAGGGGACTTGAAGCCCCGCCCATCCTTTTCATTGGGTTGCATCAGCGTTTATGCTAAACGCTGGCTTCCCATTGAAAAGGATGCTTTTTGGCCACTACCCTTTCTCTCTTATCGACAGCCCATCCGGACTGGGTCGTCAGCTTCACGGCTGTAGTGAAGCAATTCCTTATCTTTGTGGGGCTATCTGTTTCTAATTGGCGTGGAGGAGCGCACTGTCTTGACCTCTCGAAGGAAAGAAATCTTGGTTTCGTCTTCGATCTCTTATGTTTAGGGGGCCATCTGTGTATCTAATTGGCGTGGAGGAGCGCACTGCCCCCGACCTCTCACAGGAAAAAAATCTTGGTTTCGTTTAGTCTTCGATCTGTACATTTAATGCAACAGACTTAAATCCAAAATATTTTATGCACCGATAGCTGATGAGCCTGCCTAGTTTGTTCCACTTTAGGCTTCTTCGCCCCCACAGATTTCACACATCCTGCTCTCAGGCGCAGTGCAACTGTAGAAAATTTCATTTGCCATGCTGAAAAAGCCCACCGCTTGAGGTGGTAAACCTACTCCAAACTTCAAAACGTGCAAGGTTAGTACTGCTCGGATTAACCCATCTGTCAAAACATCCCTCTATTCATCGTTAACCTTCAAAAGATGTAATACTCGTTTTTTGCAAAACTGGTTCCCTAGTAATTGCCTCTCATAAACACGTTTCTGCCATACAGCGCACAATCTCGACCGCTTATTTTTCTTTGCATTCAGTGGTTCTGCGCCGTTTCTCGCTTGCCTACTGACGCGCTCATTTCCTTCATGTTTATCTATAATCTGCTCCAAGCGTGAGCACTAAAGTGATGCCTATGCTCCCCCCTCCCCCCCTCGTCCCTCCGCTCCCTTTCCTTGTGTGTGATGAGAACCGGGCGGGCTATTAATCCGGGGCCAGTGTCGGGGGCGTCAATCACCCCCTCCCCTTCGGGGGCTCAGCACAGGCCAAGCCTGGAACAAATTTCCCCGCGGGCCTGGGCAGGCCTTACACTCCCCCCTTTGTGTGCACTAGCAGGGGACATGTACCCCGCTCCATTGCCGACCACCCAGGCTGGCAGGGGCTGGGGTCTTGGAGCAGGGAGGGCAGTGAGCAGAGACTGCCTGCCCTTGGAAAGCGTGGGATGAGAACTGCCATGCTCCCCCCTTCCCCAGGCACCGCCGAGCTACCTGCAAACACAACACAATGCTGGGCTGTGTGTGTGGGAGGGACACGTGGAAGTGATAGCACTGGGTAAACACACGGAGGGACGCCCAGGGTGGTGGAAATACCAGGGCACTGCCCCTGACCATGCCACACTTCAGTGATGTGCTGCCTACCAGAGCCGTGGACAGACAAACGCACAAACATAGACACAGACAGCAAGGAGACACAAACATGAGTGCAAAGTACACACAAACAGATACCAAGACACGCATTCAACTACTCCAAGGCAGACCCGCAAATAGACACACAACTGTGCACAAAGATAGACACACAAACATAAATGCGCAAATAGGCACACACACAAACTTACACATAGGATACTCACGTTCAACTACTGAAATACCGACACACACAAACAAAAAACTACAAAGAGGCGCACACACACAAACCGGCACACACACAACCACATTGATAGCCATGTTCAACTGCTCAAACGACAGTCAGACACGCAAGTAGACAGCCACAAGTAGGCAGACGAGTCCAGCCATTCAAAGACATACAGGTGCACACAAAGTCACAGAGGACAGAAACAAACACACACACACACACACACACACATAGGTGAAGATTGCAAGACATCTACACATCTGCACGAATAGGAGACCACACACAGAAACAGGTCATGCGGCGCCACTGGAGTTATGCCATGGTGCGGTTGCGACGTTTTCCGCACAATTATGATGCACTGCATTTGCCACATAATTCATCATCTGCGGGATAGTCTTCAGATTTTAACAAAGAACAAATTAGTTTTTATTTCACGCAGTTCAAAAGTTACTAAAACTGCAGCGACACGTGTTGGCGGGTAGTGGAAGGCCCCTTGCAAAGGTTGACTTCTCTCCTTTCTGTTGCTTGTTGCTGTGTTTGGGTGTTAAAACGAGGTGCAGTCTATTATTCCCAGACAGTCTTAACCGCATGCGTGCGGGCGGAATTCCGCTCGTACGCGGAGATTTTCTAAAGCGCATGTTACGTGACGAGCTGGGCTCGTCATCAGCGTAGCAGGAGGATACCTCATGACGAGCCCAGCTCGTCATCAGCGTGGAAGGGGTTAACAAGAGTAGCACGCATTTGCAATGCAATAGGTCTCGCATTTACGCGAGTTTAAGCTATTGGTATTGTATATGACAAAGCCTTTTATTTATGTTTTAAAAACCAGAACAAAAATAAAAGGCATTGTAATTTACAATGCCAATAGCTCATACACTCGTAATTGTGAGACCTATTGCATTGCAACCTGGCGTTAAACTGTTAACTTTGTTGTGAAGCTATGAGTCGGAGTTTTTCATTCACACCTGTTGTTTCAGGAAATAGGCAAGGTCACATTTGCTAAAGTAGTTTGTAAAGTTCTTTCAGGGATACCCTTTTGCATTACGACTTTGCAGACAGCAGGACATGCAGGCGATGGTAGGGAGGTCACGTGACACTATAGGCAACAAATTAACGGAGGCCGAATCAGGCTGGATTTGGGGATTTATTTTAGTAAAATTTGGACACATGCTCAGGCCGAAAAATCACACCAGAAACCCTTTTCTTCACAGACGTGTTAACAAATAAATACATACCCAAAAAAATAAAAAAAGTGCATTCGCATTTTAAAATTTAATGCAAAAAAACTAAACCAATTTCAATATTTACTTTACTCACTCTAAACTGTCCCCTAGCCTGTTTGTTTGACCCTACAAGCAGTCTCCAGCCTGCCCCTTTCTGCTCTTACCTATTCACGATGCACAGTGTCACAATTAAAGTGTCAGTCCAGTAAGTCGACCCCCTCCGGTCCTTCACCTTCAATATATCTTTTAAACTAGAGACCATTTTTTATTTTGCAAACACAAGCAATTGCAAATGCCTTATAGAAATGATAAGATTTGCCCTGGATAAAGTGAGGGGACCCCCTGGCAGGGCGGCATTGGCACTGCCGTGCTGGACGCAGCACTCCAGGCACTCTCCAGTGAGTCACCACAGGGTTTTGCCCCCAAACACTTTTTTTTAATACTTTACTAAGCGCAGCACCTTCTTCACGGACACAGCGCTATGCAATGCAATAGGTGTTGCTTTTGGTATTGTACATAACCATGCCTTTTAATTTTTTTAAAGGCATTGCCATTTACAGCTCAAAATAATGTCACTGCGAGACCTATTGCATTGTAACTGCTTGTTTCCCTGTAGTTGTTCTTTAAGTGAGGCATTTGGCTCTGACGGTTCAAACAACTTCAAACCGGGTGTAATAGAGCACTGGTTTTCAGGTATTACAAAAAACATGTAACCGGGTTTTTCTTAGACCGTTGAAAAATGTTGTCTGTTGTGAAAACAATAACTATTTTGAACAAGCATTTGCAATGCAAGAGGTCTCGCATTATTAAAGTTAGAGCTATTGGCATTGTAAATGGCAATGCCTTTTATTTATGTTTTTGCTTTTAAAACATAAATAAAAGGCATTGTCATTCTATGCTAATAGCTTAAACTTTCGCAAAAGTGAGAATATATATGTATGTGTGTGCGTGTGTTTGTGTTTGTTTCCGGTACAGCGTGGGCAGCAGCAGTGGACGCTTCCCTCAGAGACAGCGCAGAACAGCACAGGTGCAGCGCGCGGGAAGACTGCACACATTCACACAGCCACTGGGTACTCCATGGGTCATCAGACACAGAAAAACACATGGCACTGTATTGGGCATCAGGACACAGAAACACCCACATGTTGCTCTGCACGGGGCATGAGGACGCAGAAAAACACTCATCTGGCATTGCATGTGGCATGTCGCATAGACACAATCTCAGGCGCGGTGCGTCCATTGGGGCGTAGGGGCGAAGCCCCACTAAGCCCCATGGACCCACCACGTCGTCACTAGAAGCCAAACACAATTATTTTAAAAAATCGCGCGATCTGCCGGCCGGGAAACCGGGAGACACCCGACCTTCCTGGAGTGCGCAAGGGGGGGGAGGGAGGATCGGGCTGCTGCAGCTGCGGAAGTGTATTTTTGGGCACAAACATGCCCGCGCATGCGCAGATCGTTTTCTTGTGAATTCCCCCTTAGAGAGAGGACCAGGGGGCGGGTCGCAGCCCCCGGGGTTACACAGGGCGACTGGGCGAGGAGTCATGGTGCCCCCCCAGCCAATCCTGGCGCAGGATTGGCTGGTCACTACATAGCCCGGTTACATAACCCCTGACGGATAGCACGGCCGACTTTGGTCCTGGGAAACCAGGTTCGAGCCTCTTATCGAACCATAAAAATGTATACATGACTTACTTTGGAGTTAAATAAATAGATATTTTAAAAAACAAATAAAAATGATGTTCCGACTAAGGTGTGAAATTGGTGTCGAATAAATACATGTTTTTAAAAACAATATTAATCATGTATCATTGGTGCTGGAGTACAAGGTTCGAGACTGGTATTAAACACTGACAAGCTGTGTGCAAGTTATATGGTCATAAAAATACATGAATGAGGATGCAGGATGGGTGGATGCATGAATGGATGCAGGATGAATGATGGGTGGATGAATGGATGGGTGGATGCATGAATGAATGATGGATGCAGGATGGATGCAGGATGGGTGGATGGGTAGATGAATGAATGATGGATGCAGGGTGGATGGATGGGTGCATGAATAAATTATGGATGCAGGATGGGTGGATGGATGGATGATGGATGAATGATGGGTGGATGAATGGATGGGTGGATGCATGAATGAATGATGGATGCAGGATGGGTGGATGAATGAATGATGGATACAGGATGGATGCAGGGTGGATGGATGGGTGCATGAATGAATGAATGATGGATGGATGGATGGGTGGATGCAGGAATGGATGCAGGATGGATGATGGATGGGTGGGTGGGTGGATGGATGGGTGGATGAATGAATGATGGATGCTGGATGGGTGGATGAATGAATGATGGATGCAGGATGGATGGGTGGATGGATGGATGGGTGCATGAATGAATGATGGATGCAGGATGGATGGATGGGTGAATGCATGAATGAATGATGGATGCAGGATGGGTGGATGGATGGATGGATGCATGAATGGATGATGGATGGATGGGTGAATGCATGAATGAATGATGGATGCTGGATGGATGGATGGGTGGATGCATGAATGAATGATGGATGCAGGATGGATGCAGAATTGGTGGATGGATGGGTGGGTGGGTGGATGGATGGATGGGTGGATGCATGAATGATGTATGGATGGATGCAAGGTGGTTCGGGCTCGCTGCGCTCGCTGCGGTGCAATATGCAAATTAGTTTACGCCCCACCACTTTCAAATGTCACCAGCCGCCCCTGCACAATCTGCAACTGCACAGAGCATCGTGACAGCACGGATCCACAAAACACACAAATCTGGTACAGCATGACGGAACAGGGAAACACACAAATTTGGAACTGTGGGTGGCATCAGGACTGCATGCCTCCACCTTGAAATACACAGATGTAACACTGCACAAAGCATTAGGTCTGCATGCATATACATACCAACACATAGAGGTGATGCTGCACAAAGCGTAAAGACTGCATGCATCCACATACAAACACACAGAGGTGGTACTGTACAAAGCATCAGCAATGCATGCTTCCACATTCAAAGACACAGATGTGGTACAGCACAAAGCATCAGCAATGCATGATCACTGAATCTCAACATTTCATTTCCAAGGGGCTCCCAGGACCCCCAGCCCCCGGTTATTGCTCGCTTGATTTATGATGCATTCATGCCCCCCTCCCCTTTCCCAGTTGCACTGTTTGAACCCACCGTACAGCGCTTCAACCGCATGCAGTTGCCATAGAAACCGTGGAGGTCAGGCCACGGGGGACCAGGCCGTGGTGGTCCTACCCGACCACTAATATCTAATAATTCCTTGCACGTGGTGAGGCGTTGAGTGCCGCGGTTAGAGGCATTCCTGGGCAGCAGAGGGGGGTGTGTGTGATTGGGGTGAGAGGGAGGGGTGGGTCACGGGGGCGTCTGCCGTAATACCAAATGAACCTGATCCTTCAAGGACCCCAGTCTTCTAGGACAGGGTGGGGCGAGTCGGGAGTTTGATAAGGACACTTTGCTACGTCCCTTTCCTGACCCCACCGTCATTACGTCAGCATCAATGTAGCACACTTCTATAATCGGTATGGCCTTGTAGCACCTCCAGGACCTGGGAGCGCGGTCCATACGGTTGTAGAATTTTTACCGGCTGCACTCCTGGTGGCCTTCTGCCTGGGGTGGAGGTTTACCACGATGTAAGGGCAGGCACCCATTTTCTTGGATTCACCCCCCCCCTCCCCTCCCCGCCTGATACCGTTTTAAATAAACAGTGTATTTTACACAGAGGGTAATCTCTCTGCACTTTCCTAACAAAGCATATTGCACTCTCTACCCTCTACAATGGTAATAAACATCATATTATGCCCTGCTGCATATATACGGTTACACTATGCTGTTTTATTCAAATGCATTCCTTATAAACAAGCACATTTAACCAGATCTCAAAGCCCTGTGAGCTTGATTTCCTCTGTAAGGCAAGCAACATGACATCTAAGGGGCAGTAAGTACTGATGTCATCACTTACATTTGTACCGGTGTAATAATGAGTATTTTGACCTATGAACTGTAGTGTTGCGTGTCTGAATGAATGATCATTGGTCTTTTTCGAATAGCAATTTTTAAAGGGCAATATTTTTAGGATGCCCATGAATGTGCTTTTGCCAATCAGAGAAAGAGAAATTCAAATGCCAAGGCTAACATAATCAGCCACACCATCAAAGCAATGCAGCAGAGTGCAGATAGGTGGCACTGCGGTGACTGCCCACCCACAGTACAGAATATTCCCCATCTTCAGAGTTTGGAACGTCACTGGGCCGCCAGCTCCTCTCTGACCTACTACAACGTCACAAAATAGGTCATAGTTGTTCTGCAACTAGTTTGAGAAATAAGAGGTCTGTCAAACAATTGTGTAGCTGTACGCAGGAAAGTAAGTAGTAAATGTAGTCGAAGCTGGAACATGGAGACCTGCACATTTAGAGGGTGGAGTCACACCCGAGGGGTTCTTCCTGCCCGTACGAGATTAAGTGCTTTAGTGAGAATGACGTCATCGACAAACAAGTTTGCAGTTCAAACCCTAAACGAAAAAAAAACAATGAAAAGCACAGATAGCTTGCTTCTAAGACGAGTTTTGTTTACAGCTCGCTCTCATGTTAACGTTAGGTTTTGTTACCAGCGCAGTTAACTCTTTTACCACTTCATTGGTCTGGTGGCATTCTGCGAGTCATGTGCCCTCTACGGGTCCTGGATTCTCATTGGCTGCAGTCGAGGTAGGCAGGTGGTGGTGTTTGGATGCAGGCGTGTCTGTGCCATTATCTGCGAGTATGTGTGTTTGTATGGACTTAAAGAAGTTGGCACATTTCAGTTGGCATGCATGACTGGCCATCACCCAACCAAATGGGGCCCCCGGTTAAAACGCTACCTAAGCCGATTAGTAGGCCACGACGTCATGTCGCGTGGCAACGGGTGCCACGGGTTTGCACGTGGTGGTTAAAAACGGGTCTGGCGTGATTTTACGTTAGACAATGTAGCCTTTACGCCACCACCCCATCAAACCTAGACGCAGAGCACAGCAGCGAGGTGCGTCACACATACATTAGATCTTTACCTCCCAAAGCCACTTTCTCTCCTGTCGAGCGTTATCCCATCAATGGCCTTTCTTTGTCCCAGTGAAAAGCCCGGATTAGTCGAGGATCTTAAGAGGCGCGCGGCCTGGAGGGGATGCTCGCCCATGCGTGTCCGCGTGCACATTTCCATGTCAATGGCCTGGAAGCAGGCCGCTTCTGACCCTCAACCGGGCAATTAGAGACGGTTCTTTCGGTGCCCCCCTTCCCCGGAGCAGCACGGGACTGCACTCTGCGCTGAGTGTCAGCAAGTGCCATGCTGGCCTCCATGGGCGCGAGAAGGGTCAGCGGGGAAATAGCGCACAGAGGCGATTCTCCATGGCCCAAGGAGCTAAATGAAGCGAGGTCTACTTGGGGCTTCGCCGTCATATTGCACCCGCTTGGGCAAAGAGTCCAACAGCGGGAATAGGGTCACATTGCAAGCACAGGCAGCACCAGGCAATAAGAGCTAGTGCCAAGAAGCTTACGGTATTAATGTCCCGCACCAAGCAGCAAACAAGCACTTGGCAAGAAAAGCTAGAGCCAAGAAGCTCACAGCATTAATGTCCCGCACCAAGCAGCAAACACCAGTGCCAAGCAGCGGATACAGGGAAAACTCGGCATATTTATTTACTTCAAGTTTTTATATAGCGCCTTGAGCCCCGAGATGTATGTAGGCGCTTCACACGGAAGCGAACATTTTACATGGTAATGTCAAGGTGCACCTAGCAAGGAGGGGATATATGCTCCGGCTCGTGGGGGGATCACGGGTTGGTAGGATGGAACAAGGTGTGTCAAAAACATTAAGCAGCTGAATGTATGTCAGGTAGTCACTTCCGCTATGACTGAGTCAATGCACTTGAACGTTATCCACCATTTGCTAAATAATCTGCACATTTTCCTAAAAAAATTATATATATTTCTAGCTCAAATGGTTCGATCGCTGCCCAGGCGGAGGGCTTCACTGCCTCGGTTCAAACTTCCACAGCTTCGGTTCTGGCATCACTACTTGGTCTGGATTCAGATCAACGAGTGCCGTGCTCAGAACTTCACAGCCTCCTATCAGTTTTTACTCTGCACGGCTAACGCAGCACGGTCATGCTCTACCTCGTCTGTTTGAACAGGACTTCCGCAGCTTTAGACTCCCGGGCGCAGGCTCCTCACAACTCCAGCACACAGACTAGGCTGGACCGGGGCACCCACCGCTGGAGGTAGCAGACAGATCACCACTCCAGGCACCCGCAGGCAGGGGAAAACAAAGAGCACTCAAACGATTGTCCAATCACAGCCCAGAGTTCTACAGAGGGTGTGACGGACGTCTCTGCTGGCGCTGTGGTTGGTCAGTGCCTGGATCCGTCAGCCGACAGTCACGTGCAGCCGTCCCCGGGCAGGGTTCACGGTTATCTCTCTGAATGAGCGCGCGCGCGCGCCCCGCGGAGGCTGCAAGTAATGGCGGTAAGGGCGCTTGTATGTATTCGGCGGCGGGGGCGGGGCGCGCTGCGCTTGTATGTATGCGGCTGCACTGAAAAGAAGAAACGAAACACTCGCTCACACAGACAAAGAAACATGCTGAAGGAGAAAGCGCGTGCATGCAGTGAAATCCAGCCTAAGAGAAGCGCGTGGCACTTTCTTGTCCTTCATTCCCCCGAGTCAGCTAGCTATAGTTCTCCACCTGGACCGCATCCTTTGGATGCGTATTCCAGGCTCGACCTAAAAATGGCTGTTAAAATTTGATGGAACCATCGTTTATGAAGTGTCCATCCTTTTGTTCATTATTAGTTTACATACGCTAACTCAAATTGTTTACTATCTGGAGCTCTTTGACAGGGAGTACATGGCCAATGGATGCTTTTGCACATGCATTGTAGAGGTTTATGTAGCCTTGTAATTTAACTATAGGACACATGTTTGTGTGCTATTAATGTAGAAACACTTTCACCCATTTCACATTACATTGAATGGGTTATTAATTTTTTAATATTAAACAGCTTAGCTACTCTACCCATGGGATGACAAACCCTTTAGTCAAATCACTGGAGGTGATATCCTAGAGGCAGTTAATTATCAGTTCAGTTATAAGATCATATTATTTCCAAATAAAAAAAAAAGCAAAATATCCACTGGATTACTACCCAAGTCCAGACACAAGCACTCATCGTTGAGATGGAAAAGTCCTTTGCATGACGATGAACGTGTACCCCTGCGCTGAGTAACCAAACTGTACCGTTGTCTGGATACCTAATGATTTTTGTTGTCATAGGCAAACATTGATCGTGTGTGCGCCATAACCTAGGCCTGTCTCACAGATTGCAATCTTGTGGAACCGGGAGGAAAGCGCAGAGCGCTACCCTCGGGTGGTTGAATGCTTCTGCTTTCACTAAGAGTTAAGCAGCACAGGAGCCATAGTGGCAGCACACAGTGTTGTGGTCAGTAGGAGTAAACAGGTCATTTTTAACCTGTGCCTCTGGAGTGAGGCCTACAGGCTCCCTAAACTTTGTAAAGTTTCACTGCTGTGTGCTTAACTCACCCTTGGCCTACATCTTTTAGATGTAAAGTGCTGTGCAGTGCCGGAGTAGTGAGTCTGCGCTAGATGTATGTGTGACTGAGTAGGGCTAGAGTTCAGTGCTGTGCAGTGCATGCACGGTGAGTGCATGCTCTGGGTGTATATACTCCAGAGAGGAGTGCATTACATGAGTGACCTACTGCTGTGCAGTACGTGTGCAAAGAGCATGTGCTGAGTGTGTGTGTGCGCTTGCAGTAAGTTCAATAAATGAAGGATGAATTTTTGTGCTGTGCGTGCATGATGTATGCGTGTAGTATCAGTGGGTTGGGTTGCAAATAGCACACCATGGCTCATAACAAAGGGTACAGTACTGAGCAGTGGGCACAGAGTGATTGTGTGTGCTGAATGCATGTGCACCTGGGATAGCACAATGCTTAGAGGTGACAGTATTGGATAGTATGTGTGCTATGTATGTACACTGAGTGCAAGTCTGCCTGCAATGGTACATTATATGGAGGAAACTGGGTTCCATTTTTGGGAAATCCAGGCTTGCATGGTGATGACATTAGGAGTAGAAGCTCCCGCCCCCGACATATTTGGGTATTGCTGCATTTCTGTGAGCTCGGTAGGACACACTGGAAAACAGAGAGAAACACTTCAAAGACCGCTTTTTGATTCAGTGAGATGTCACTAGGAAGGGGCCAGGACACATCCCAGGCCTGGATTAACATTTTGATGGGATATCTCTGTGGCCACACAAATTCTAGTTATTCCCATAGCCAGTGTTGTAGGACAATCCGCTTAGGAGACTCTCCTGCTGCGACAGACAGCCTTTCAAGAGGGAGAGGTAAAGGGTTCCACTTCAAATAGAAGCAGAACCCCAACATAAAAAGTCAAAGACTCAAACCCTAAACCACATTTGGTGTCTGGAAATGGACTATAAGAAAGAGAGGTTGGGACCCCAAACATCTACCAAGCAGCCTGACTATGTGGGGAGGGAAAGCCGTGCAAGACGTTCACCTGTGCCCAGGACTGAGGGCCAAGACCTGCTAGTCTCCCTCCTGCTGGGTGAGGGGACTTCACCAAGGTAAACCAAGACGACCTCCTCTGGCGCGCCGGAACCTGCCTGCTTCCCAAGACTAGTGTGTCCAATGAGGAAGAGGAGAGTGTTGGAGGGTGTGAGGTCAAGTGGGGAGCCCTTCCGAGAGGACTCTTTGTGTGAGGAGATGGCTCCTGCACCAACGTCATTGCCCGTGTTCACCCCTCTCCTGCCTTATGCCAGGAAAGGGCCGCCATGAAGATAGCCTTGCCCTCTATTCTGTGTGAGGAAATTGAAACCTGTACCGCATCATTATGGCGACCCTGTACGATGGGAGAGATGCTGTTATAGACTGCCATTCAGAGGAGACTGGTGCCTTGTTAGTAGGTACTACAACAACCCTTTATGCCTGGAGGGATTGCCTGTACCGAGTGAGCTGCAAAATTCAGACTATCACTTGGAGAATGAAACAGTTAGAACTTGTAGATCGAAACATGCATCGAGGACTGCTTCTGACCTGTCATGTGGACTGAGGAGGGTGTCCAGTGTGCATCTCCACATCTCTTGGATCAGATTGGGAGTACAAGGAACAACCCCCCTCCTTCCCTCTTCCTTGTTGGAGAGTGCTGAACGTACTTTTCTGACAGCACAGGAGCACCTCCGATCGTTGCTGGAGCTGGCCACGCACACACTGGGAAAGCCTGTGCCTGCTGGGTGCCGCTGCGCGTTCGCCATGCAGCCTGACTAAACTGAGCAGGACTGGAGCATTGCGAGTGCCCCCGGTTTGGGCACCTGCTGAGACGCTTCCTTTCTACTGGAGCGGGTAAGACTGGTTACAGGTCTACCAGGCCCCGGAGGGATTCATTGCTATAGATGCTTCATCCCCAAAGACACTTTGCCCTATTTTAGAAAGAGTCAGGTAGATTCTTGAGTAATGCCTACTAGTAAACATTTCCTGGATGTGGCCACCAGTGAAAGGGGCATAGCCACTTACAAGGAGCGAGTGGGACAGGGATTTGACAGTGAAATACTAGAGCCCGGACCTCAAGGGGATTGTGTTATTGCTTATGAATATCTTAATGCTTCTCTGAATGCATGGAGATCAAAAATAAAAGACTTCTTTTTAATATGAAAAGAAGTATTTGATTGGACATTAATTTATTAAATTGAACAACCACTTTTTGTGCTATTATTTTTACCATGAAAGGTGTCCCTGTCTCAAAAATTGACACACGGAAGCAGTTCATGCTAAAATATTGCTTTAAATGATGGATTTGTATTTCACATTTCATGTAATTACACAAAAAAATGCAAGTTTTGCACACTGCTAGAAGATTTATCATCAATCTTTACAGGCATTAAAGACTACTATAAACAAGCACTGGCAATGTTGGTTGGTCTTGCCTTCATGTAAAGTAAAAAGAACAATTGATGGACAGAATGCAGAACAATGTCAAACATTAACCGCCAGTACAGAGATCTGTGCCCAAAGCCATCATTTTTTTGCTCACCATGCCATTCCAGATTGGACCCAGCCAATATGCAAATCAGTCTTGACTCTGCGGCCAATGGGAACAGTCCAGCCCGAACTGCCAGGCCAGGCCCTTCCTGGACTGGAAACAAGCATCCCAGGACCTGTTTCGGGCTTTCAGCCTTCATCAGTTAGTATAGCTTGACTCCAGGGGCATGGAGAGCAAGGGACCCACGTCTGGGCATACCCGTTCCACTCGGGCTGACAAATGCAAAAAGAACAATTGATGAACAAAATGCAGAACAATGTCATACATTCACCCCAGTACAGAGATATAGGCCTAAATCCATCATTTCTTTGCTCACCATGCCATTCCAGATTGTACCCAGCCAATATGCAAATCAGTCTTGACCCTGTGCCCAATGGGAACAGTCCAGCCCGAACTGCCAGGCCAGATCCTCCCTGGACTGGAAACAAGCATCCTAGGACCGGTTTCGGGCTTTCAGCCCTCATCAGCCAGGATAGCTTGACTTGGGTCCCTTGCTCACTGTGCCACTGGATTCAAGGTAGCCTGGCTGATGAAGGGTGACATACCCTGAAACCGCTACCAGGATACTTGTTTCCGGTCCAGGGAGGACCTGGCCTGGCAGTTCGGTCTGGACTGTTCCCATGGGGCGCAGGGTCAAGACTGATTTGCATATGGCTGGGTCCAACCTGGAATGGCATGGTGAGCAAAAAAACTATGGATTTAGGCCCAGATCTCTGTGGACTGTCTGTTGGAAAAAAACACTGGTGGGGCATCCCAGGCATTGCGCAGACTTGATTTTCAGGCTTCTTTTCAGACTCAATCAATCATCTTTTAGTTCCATCTGTAATTTCTTTTCTCTTCACGCGTGGTTCTTTTTAACATAGTCTCCATTTTTGCCCCCCCCCCCCTTTGATGGGGGCGCCTCGCGCTCCTCCTGGAGCACAAGACCAGCCGCACCTGCCCATTGTCATTCTGTATGCTAGGTAATTGCCACATACAGAATGACAATGGGGCAGTCTGGGGTGTTAAAGCATGTGGCTTCCTCCTCAGTGTACAGCAGGGCATTCTGTTAGAAAAAAGGTAAAACGCCAATTCTTCAACGTGAAAAAACTGTTTATTTTAAAGAAGCCTGAAAAACAAGTTAAAAGGAACGGGTTATCATTCTTTTACTGTCCCATCATTTTAGAACTGAAGTATTTTCAATATTGTATATATACAACAAAGCCCTAGTTACTTTTGTAACTGAAGAAGTACTGTCATGATAGGTAGACCAGGAGCCTGAGATGTAGTTAAGTAAATTTAATGGTTCAAGTAAGTTGGTACAGGGTGCCCCACCGGGAGCAGCATCCTGCTGCTCAGCCCCACTCAATCTAACTGGTCACTCATTCAAAGCATGCACACACACCCAACATTCTATGAAATCACACTCATGCAGGCTGAGCAGCCAGGACTAGGAATCATAGGATATAAGTTACTGCTTTTTTATTTTAAGCAACTAACACCCATTGACAAAGCCAATAGTCCTGGCTTCTTGTTGGTGTAATGATACTTGCTGTATTATACATCTGGATGCAATGACAGAAACAACATAATACCAGTCGGACGGAACACTATGCTAAGCACAGATTTTTTGCCTAGGTGTTTTGAACCATGCCCTTAATTACATCGAACACACACTTTGAAGAGACCCCCTAGTTTTTTACACCATGTAAAGCCCTGGAAACACCACCATGTCACAGTCACCTCACATCCTGGAACTGTGCATCATGCATGACTCGTGACGTCTACGTTTTCAGACTGCCTATGTGCAGGGGCATAGTGAACTCTCCCCCACCCCTTGCTTTAGGAACTACAGCGAAGTAAAGTTCTTGATGGGCCTCTTCTGTCTGCGACTCTGCTGACAAAGGATCAGCTCATAATGTGAAAAGGTGGGTGAGTAAATAAGTAAAGGAATATGTGAAGGCTGGATGGATTACTGAATTGATGAATGAAATGGTGAATGGATAGATAATGAAAGAAAGGATAGATGGATGAGTGAATGAGTGGAAGTATGGATCAGAGAAAAGGTAAAAAGACGGATGTATGGGTGGAAGGGTAGATGATGGGCAAGTGAATGGGTGGATGGATGTGTGAATTGATGGATGGATTGATGAATTGATAAGTGAAAAGGTGAATGGATGGATGGATGAGTGAAAAGGTGGATGTAAGGATTGATGAGTGGGTGAAAGGGGGGTAGATGGTCAAAAGGATTGATAGATGAGTGAAGAAGTAAAAGGGTGGATGGATGAGAGAATGGATGGATGAGTAACCGGATCAATGGATGGATTCATGAGTGACTGAGTATATGGATGGGTGGGTGGATGGATAAGTGAAAGGGGGATGGAGATAGAAAGGGAGGATGAATGACAAAGGGTGAATGGGTGGAAGGATACGTGACTGGGTGGATGGATGAGTAAGTGAATGGATGGCTGGATGGGTGAGTGAATAGATGGATGGATGGGTAGAAGAGTGGTTGGATGACTGTACGGATGGATGGTGAAAGGGTGGGTAGATGAATAATGGATGGATGAGTGAAAGGGTGGATGAAGGGATGGATGAGTGAAATGATGGATGGAAGGATATATGGTGGATTGGTTTGAAATGGTTGAATATGATTGGATATAGATGGGCATACAAATGGAAGGACAGAATGAATGGTGAAAGACTGAATGATGGATGAAAGAATGATTACACCTTGTAGCACCCATTATCTTGAGTAACATTTTCTATACATTTACTTTCACTTTAATGAGTCATTGTCTGTATATAATGTGTGTGTGATGTAATGTACTCCGACACCCTGCCCTACATACACTAAAAAAGAAATTAAATACACATGAGAGATGGTCTAAGTGAAGATGAGAGGCACCAATGGAGGGTGGTAGCAAGGCCGGACTGGCTGGACCGTGCATCAGGTAAGTTTCCCTGGGAGGCTGGAGGGGGGGGGGGACGTTTTGTTACTGGGGGCTGGCACTGCAAAGTTCCTTGTATATCCAGTAGTTTTCAATCAACAATAAAAGCGGCCTCACTTATATTTAGGCGTGGTTCACCATTGTCTGATGTCTAATGTACCTGCTGGAGTGAGATACAAATTTTGAAAAACGCCTGAAAAACGGTGATATGCATGATTGTCTCAACCTAATATAAACTTATTTTGACTTGTACTTATGTGGTTGTCTATTTACTTACTTACATACTATTGCGCGACCACCTCTGACGTGTCTGTAAAACGTACCTTTTGTCCCGAAGTTTTGTTCTGAATTTTGAGCATTTGTCCTGGATTTTTACACTCACCGTCCTGAATTTGCACCTATGCCAGTTGGCCACCCTAGATGCAATCCCTTTTTACATTTCCTGTGTTACTTCCTCTTGCATTCCCTAAGAATATTTGCTTTTTTTCAAGATGTATTTCTCTATTTTTTTTAAGCAGTATATGACTGTTCTACAGTACATACTTTAAACTGAGTCACTTCTAGGTGTCTGGGTGAATCCGGTTGTGCGTGGGTGCTTGACAGTGCATTATTGAACATTCTGAAATTGAAACAGAATGAAACATGTTTCGCACTGTATCGGTCAGTGAATCCTAAAGGTGTGCATGCACATACACGCCTTGGCCTCTGTCCAGAGCACATAGAAAAATGGTCGCATATGTGCCTATTGTAATTGTTGGAAAGTGCGAGTTATGCATATGGATTTCAGAATGTTGTGGGGCAAAACAAAGGTGTAAGTGTCCAACGGAGCGAGAGAATGCAGAGGAAAGTGGTGTGAAGGGGATAACTCGAGTAACGAGATACTCCAAAAAACACAACCTCTTCACATACCTTTTAGTAATATTTAATTTACAGACTCATATTCTCAGAATTGAAACCTTTTTAATTTTAATTCGTAAAATCCAACCGGTCTGGCTTGTTTTAGATATGTGTTGATTGCTGTGAGACATATCTGTCGTAGTTGGGCGAGCCACTGAAAGCTCGAGCCTGAAGCCTGGCTCAGCTCGAGGTCCTGTTGGAACTTCGAGCCCTCAATGAAACACATCAGCCCATACCCCCTAGGATTTATGCCAAGCAAGAAATAGAAATAGAAAGAAGAAACAGATAATCAAATATTTGCTGTAGACCAGTGTTTTAATAATAGCTGTACCCAATTGATTTGTGCATTTCTTTGAACAAGTCTATATGTATTTGGTGTATTTACCTATAGACTGCAATTTTGTTGTCGCTTGCTAATAATGATGTTTTGTCCGTCCGGACCTAATGTTCACCTGTGTTCAAATGCTTTCTTTGACATTTCCTGCCCTTGACATATAGCAGTAATACATTTTGAACGTTTTTGTAAAGTATGGGAGTTCTATTGAACAAGTAAATATGCTTACGTGAACACGATTTTGGTGTTTGTGCCTCTTATCTGTAGCACAGCAATGCCTCTCATAATGATTACATTTTGCAATTGAACAGATTGGATTCATTCCTAGAAGATGATTTCCGTCACAGTGAGGCTACAAATAATAGGTCTACCTCTTCTTGAAAGGTAATAGCTATATCCTGCTAGAGCCATTTATTTATTTTTCCATAGCTTACCATTGGTTGGCTCTAGTGTTGCTCTCGCTTACTACTTTCCAGCATGTCATGGCATGCGGTCGTCATGCCCTCTTCATGTATCTGGATCTCACAGGAGATGGGACAAACTAATTGTGTCCTTCCACTGCTGCCGTTTTTTGAGCCTTTTTTTGTTTAAGCACTCCATGTGGGTGTGTTGTACAGTGCTTTTCTCTCTTCCTAGATTAGCACTCTAGAATCCTGTGGGGTTCCTTGTTCTGGAATTTCTATCTGCCCTGTTGGCAGTTGGAGCTCTGGCCAGACAGGGGATGGTCCTACCTTTCTGTACTGCAATAAAACTAGATTCTACAAGTAACCTGCTTCCAGACCTCGTTCATACTTACTACATTTGGCGACTTGGACGTGGATATTGCGTCTGGTCACAGCTTTATCCCTTTGCAGCAGAAGAAGAAACGGAGAGGTAGCCCTTCCATAACCCCATGAACCCTGTGCAACGAGCGAGGCGAGACGGATCCCCAGCTGATCGTCGCAGGAGTTGTCCTGTAAGGAGAGTGGTCACAGTCTCAAGAATTGACCCAGTATAGTCGTGGAGAGGTATGGCGTTGGCCGAATGCTTCTAAGGCCTTACGACGACATCATCACGGCTGTGGCGTAGACGGCGTTCTACTGATAGCGTAACTACCGAAGAGTGACGTCTGTATCCTAGCAACCGCCGAGACGCAGCAGTGGAACGCAGCGTCTGACTGCGCAACAGACTTAGTCCTCACGCTTTGATGCAAGATGTCCTCACGCTTTGACGCAAGACGTAGTCGGCCATTTTTGTGGGACCGAAACACTGCCTGTCAGGGTCGCGTAGGAGACGCGACTCACCCAAGTCTCCGTGACACTTTAGCATCAGCTGTTAGGGTCGCGTAGAAGACGCGACCCAAGTCTCTGTCAACACCGAAGCATCGGTGTTTAGAGTCGCACAAGAGACGCGACTCATCCATATCTTCCTGACTACCCTGAAGGTGATTCATTTATGTGGTAAGCGCTTGTGTCAAGATCTATTACTATCTGATTACTCATTAAACGTGTTAATCATTATTGGAGATAAAGAGGGAGTACGTTTCACATCTTTACTTACCTGACTCTTGTTAGTGCGCTATACTGCTAGCATGGCACAAGCAGTCAATGTTGCTCTTCCTCCACAATTTTTAGCTGAGCCAGGGAATCCATCTATGGCATGGGAAGATTGGATTATGATGTTCTACAATTACATAGAAGCCTTAGATGGAGAGGATTTCTCACCGAAGAGAAAGAAAGCCCTAATAATGACAACATTAGGAAAGGAGGGACAACGTGTATTTAAATTCTTACCACAAGCCCTATCTTCAGGATCCACGTCACAAGTAGATGAGTTCAATGAAGCTATAACGAGACTGGAAATTAGGTTTGGGAAGGAAGAAAACCTTGTCTTACAGAGATATAAGTTTTATAAAAACAAGCAGTTGGAGGGTGAAAGCATCGACGACTTCGTCGCGCATTTACGCGAACTCTCTGTGAAGTGCAACTTTGGTCAGATGGCTGACGAACTAATCAGAGACCAACTCATTGTCCAAGCGAACAATAGGAAGGTCCAAGAACGGTTGTGGGCGGCAAAGAATCCAACGTTGAAAGTAGCCATAGATTTAGCCAAAGTTGTAGAAGAAAGCGAAAAATGTATGAAGGAGTTACAGAAGAGTGGTCTAGAACCAAGAATCGCAGAAGTCTCCAATAAAATGGTGAACAGTGATAATAGTGACGAAGAGGCGGCAGCTATTGCCATTGTTAGGAAAAAAGGATATATCCTCCAGAGAAAGAATGTACAGCCTAACAAGAACAGCTCTAAAATGTGCATGAAGTGTGGGAGCTATTCACATACTTCCGATGCTAAATTCTGTTTTGCAAACAATAAGGAGTGTTTACGATGTGGGAAAATTGGGCATTTCGCCAAAATGTGTAGAAACAAAAACAGTTCGAAAGTGACAGTGGTCAGTGAGTTTGGTGAACTGAAGCGTGATGTTAATAAGATTTTGATGTTATGTGACTCCATTTGTTCTTGTGAGGAGCGTAGAGGTAGAATCTTAAAGGCAGATTTTACAATTGATGGAAAGTCCACAAAATTGATGGTTGACACAGGTTCAAAATGGACCATTATCCCTATATCCCTGATGAGGAGTGTGTGGGGTGAAAGGACCTTAAAAGAGTGTGACATCTTTCCGTCTGGCTATCAAGGTGAAAAGATTGATCTCTTGGGCTACTTTGATGGTAAATTTGAATTCAGGAATAGATCAGCGGTGGGTAAAGTGTATATATCTACTGATGGGCCAGCCATTCTAGGACGCTACCAGCAATACGATCTACACATAGTAGTCAATCCCAGGGCTGATGATCCTGTCTCAATTGTTAATAGTTCTTCGTTGAATGAGATTCTGGAAAGATTCAAAAATGTCTTTAGGGATCAACTAGGAGAACTAGTAGGATACTCTCACCACATAATTCTTAAGGAAGGTAGTACTCCCGTCCAACACAAGGTAAGACGAGTCCCGTTTGCCTTGCGGAAGGAAGTTAAAGCTACGTTGGAGGAAATGCTCCAAGGGGGCATCATCGAGCCCGTTGAAGCGTCTTCGTGGGTTTCACCTGTTGTAATTTCTCAGAAACCTGACAATAAGATTAGGTTTTGTGTAGACCTACGTTCGCTGAACAAATGTGTAGTGGCTGATGTGTTTCCGCTACCAAATATTGGTGATCTGGTGTCTACACTTAAGGGAGCCAAGTTTTTCAGTAAGCTAGATCTAAAGCATGCCTACCATCAAATCTGTCTGGATGATGTTTCAAAGCACTTGACTGCTTTCATTACTAGTGAAGGAACCTTCCAATTCACGCGTTTACCATTTGGCCTTGTCTCTGCAGCCAGCGTGTTCCAGAGATTAGTCTCAGAGGTCTTTAAGAGTCTAGACAAAGTTTTGTATTTTCAAGATGACATCTTGATATACGGAGATTCACTTGAGGAACATAATGAGATCCTGCAGACTGTGTTACGAAGGGTGGATGATGCTGGGCTCACTTTGAGGAAAGAGAAGTGTGCGTTCCTTTTGAAGGAAATTGAATACTTAGGATTTTCCTTGTCTGAAGAGGGCATAAAACCTAAGAGGAACCTATTAGAGGCCATCGAGTTAGCTCCCTCACCTGTTGATAAGGATCAACTTCGGTCCTTTATGGGCTTAATCGAATTTTATTCGAAGTTTGTGAGGGATTTTTCATCCAAAACCACACCCCTGAGATGTTTGTTGAAAAAGGGTGTCAAATTTAATTGGACCGCTGAACATGAATCGTGCGTTAGTCTGATAAAAAGGGAACTTAAGTATGCTGGTGTGCTGACCCCTTTTGATACAGGTCGTTCCTCAATCTTGATGGTTGATGCAAGTGGGGTGGGACTTGGTGCGGTGCTGTTGCAGAAGCATGGAGGGGAGGAGAAGACCATCGCTTTTGCTTCCAGGCCTCTGACCGCTTCTGAATCCAATTACTCAGTCATAGAGCGTGAGGCTCTTGCAGCTGTTTGGGGCACAAGCTATTTTAGAACCTATTTATGGGGCTACAAATTTGTTTTGCGCACGGACCATAAACCACTTGTCAATGTTTTGGCCCCGGGTGGCGCTGGGAAGGGGTCTCCCAGGTTGGCGAGGCTAGCTTCTCGCTTACAAGACTATCAATATGATATTGAGTTTGTTCACGGTTGGAGGAACATCCAGGCGGATTGTTTATCCCGACTTCCAGCACACTCTGGAGAGCGTAACAGTGTCTTGGATGATTTTGCTGTAGCAGCAGTAGTGGAGGATGTGTTGTTTTTGGGAGGTGGTTCTTTTTCTCGTGATGACTGGGTGAGGGGTATGGAAGAGGATCATGTTCTAAAGTCTGTTATTGACCTGGTCTCTAAAGGGGCAAGAAGAGAAAGCACTGTTATGCCTGAGGTTAGACCTTTTTTGAAAATCTTGGACGAGCTTTCCCTAGAAGGGGAGAATGTGTTGATGCGAGGTGATCGCTTCATCCCTCCTAGTTCATTGAGGGGTAGAATCCTCAGTCTGGCTCATGAAGGCCATCTGGGTCAAACCCTCACTCAGCGTCGTGTTAAGGAGAACTTCTGGTGGCCGACAGTTGACAATGATGCTGTGGATTGTGTGGTGAAGTGTGATTATTGCAAGGAGGGAGAGAAACGTTTAAAGGTTGTGGGGTCACACTCACCACAAAAAATTGGGTTTGGGAACTTACCTTGGCACAGCATCTGCCTAGATTTCATAGGCCCTATGAATGAGTTACCCGTGCATCAATGGTTTGCCATTGTGGTGATTGATTGTTTCTCAAAATGGCTCTGTGTACAATTTGTGAAAGAGACTGACACTACTATTGCCTTTTTGAAGGGTGTCTTCTTGAATGAGGGATATCCATCTGTTCTCATCTCTGATAATGGCACTCAGTTGACGTCACTGAAGATGGCTTCATTTATACGTGAGTGTGGCATCAAACATCAGAGGACAAGTCTGTACAACCCGCAGGGGAACGGTATCTGCGAGAGAGTGAATCGTCTGGTGAAGGGGGTGATTCAAATGTTTGTGCAAAGTGGCTGTTTTTCGCATGAACGGGTGCAAGAACTTGTGTGGGCCTATCGATCAACACCTCATAAAAGTGGAGAGAAATCTCCTTTTGAATTGATGCGGGGACGCACACCAGTCTCAAGGTTGACTCCTGCATGGTTGAGGTGTTCGGGAGGAGAGGCCCCACCCCCTAATGATAATTCCCTACCCATCGTAGTGGGTGACCTGGTCAAAGTAAAACCAGGTAGGTTTTCTAAGGGTCTTAGCAAGTATAGGGGTCCTTTTAGAGTCAAGAAAGCTTCTCCACATTTTGTTGTTTTGGAAAACGGGGAAACTTGGAACTATAGGAGGGTGGCTCTGTTTCAAAGAAAGGGGGATGGTTCTTCTGATCGTTCAGAGAGCGGTAGTCCTGGGAGCTGTAATGGTTATTTGTTAACTCCTGATGGTGAGTCATGTTTCCCTTCTCTTTCTATTGGACGGGGGGAGGTGGGTAGTGGTGATGCTCCTGCTTCCATGTCCGTACATGGTGGTGCCCTGCGTGACTCAGTTCCTACTTCTTCTTCTCCGTCCCTCTCTGGGAAGGCCACACTAAGGAGTTCTCGTCCTCGGCGCCCACCCACTTACCTAGATGACTATATACATTAATTTTACACATTGTTTCACAGTGTTACCTATCTCTGTTTTTTTTTATTTGTTAAGGGGGGTAGATATGTTGTACAGTGCTTTTCTCTCTTCCTAGATTAGCACTCTAGAATCCTGTGGGGTTCCTTGTTCTGGAATTTCTATCTGCCCTGTTGGCAGTTGGAGCTCTGGCCAGACAGGGGATGGTCCTACCTTTCTGTACTGCAATAAAACTAGATTCTACAAGTAACCTGCTTCCAGACCTCGTTCATACTTACTACAGGGTGCTTGTGTTTTCAGGCCCGCTTTCATATTGGCGGCTTGTCCAACACCACCGGGCCTCAGCGCCCCATCCCAGCATCGCTCACACTCTGATAAATGTCATTGCACATACTGCCAGCAAAATCCCCCATCATCTGTGTGTGACTCTCCACGTCCCACATCTGCGATCCCATCATCTCACGTTTCCCAACCCCCTCCCCCCAATGATCCAGGAGGGTGACCCCCAAACAGGAACAACCCACTAGACACCAGGGACTATTTTCCGAGGTGGTAGCTGCCCTTTCGGAATTGTCCAGAGCTACCCCATCCGATGCCCAAAAGTCTCTCCGGGGGATAGAAAGGCCACTAGACACCAGTGCACAAATATCCCCCCCCCTCCCCCAAAGGGGGTGGGGCAGCTTGACCGGGCATAATACAGTGCTTCTGTAACATAAACTTCAGAAAACCTGCGAGATCCTCAAAATGCCTACCACCACCCTACTTTTCCTCAGTTAAATAAAAATGTTACACCACTTGTGTGGCTGGGGCTAGCGTCTGTGATACAAAATGCAATGTGGAGAAAGCTCCAGTGTTTGGACCCGGGCTCAGTAGCCACACAGGGAAGCGCAGATATTTATGAAAACTAGACATCCAGGGGATTTGAAGGGGGTGTGCCTTGTGTGGATCCCACAACATTATTTTTCCCACATTGCTATGCAAATCTTAATCTTTGACTAAAATCGCACATTTCCCTTGCATTTCTATGACTTAAACATCCGTTACCTCACTCAGGGATCCAAAAATTCCCACCATTCATTGTTTGCCCACATGTCTGATATAAGTCCTACCCCACTTGTGTGGCTCAGCCTAGTGCCCTTGACGGACACAACTCAAACCAGGGTCAGTGAGAGACTCCAGTTGACCTTGGTTTGATGCATGCCTGTTGCCGAGCATTATGCCTAGCCATACATTCAGGGTATCATTTTTATTGGGACAAGTGGGGGAATGTTGGGTGATAGGAATTTGGGAATGCCTGCTGATTCCAGATGTACATTATGAAATGCAAGGAGAATGTGTAATTTTAGGCAAAGTTTGAGTTTTACTGGGCACAGAAATGTGAGGAAAATTTGTGTTTTTAGTCTAAGCTTGAGGTTTGCAAAGGCTTCAGGGTAGGAAAAACTGCTAGGAGCTACAGAAGTCACCTCACCCTGGGTTCCCCTAGGTGTCTAGTCTTCAAAAATATACAGATTTTTTAGGTTCTGTAGGGGCCCACTGAGCTAGGGCTCAAAATCCACAGCTACCAACATTTTTAACAAGCATTAGTGATGCAATAGGTCTCGCATTTGTGAGAGTTTAAGCTATTGGCATTGTAAATGACAATGCCTTTTATTTATGTGTTGTCTAAACCAACACATATATAAAAGGCATGGCGTTTCTAATGCCAATAGCTCAACTCTCGCAAATGCAAGACCACGTTCATAGTAGATGCGCCCCTTTCTTTAGACGTTGCTCGTCTTATTCAGGTTCCAGCAAGCAGTGGCTAAAGAAAGGGGCGTGGCCACCATTAAAGGGAAAGCACGTCATTGGGTGCTTTTACCCCCAAAAAACATTTGTTCACTAACAAATGTTTTTTTTTGTTGGTAAAAGCGCACCATGCGGTGCTATCACTTTAAGGGTGGGCACGCCCATTTCTTTAGACACGGGTCGCTGTAACCTGAATACTGCAGCAGCGTCTAAAGAGAGGCTCGGCCACTATGTAAATGAAAGCATGGTATGGGGGCTTTCACTGCAAAAAAAATTTAAAAATGTTTTGTAGCGCGGCTGCTAATGTTAAAGCGGTCCGCCCTGCCAAATTGAATAAATAAGCGCAGCCGCTATAGATAAAGCAGACCGCTATCAGTAATTAAAATAAAAGTGGGCGGCGTGCTGCTTGTAGGAAACCACGTAGTGGGTGGAATGGGGAAAAACATTGAAGAAAATAGTGCTCACAGCCTAGATAAAGCAGATCGTGTATCAACACAAGTTGAAAGCCCAGTCCTCATGGGAGGTTACAAATGCAGACAAGGCAGTACCAAGGGGGGACTACTAGACCTATTCATGAATGAAAAGCAATAATTTAGAAAGGACAGTATTAGGAGCCAATTGAAAAGATGGGTGGGAAATGGGCGGAGCTTGAAGGCCCCAATCGGACTACAGCATGCCTCGCAGAGCAGTGCCTGCTCTATACCCTGTGCACAATGAAATAACATTGTACGGTGCAATTCAGTTGTTGGCTCTGGGTACCTTGGATTCTTGGAAAAGCAACACACCCTATATATGTCCGCAATCAGAAGGGTCTAGCAGATATATGGTATATTGCTTTTGTTAATCCGCTATTGTGACAAGAAGTTACAAATGCAAATCTTGTTACAAATGGCTGTGTTTTTCTAATCGTTTTAACTATTTTTTTTAATATTTTTATTTCAACAGTTAATATCTTTGGAAAAACCTTTAGGGAATCTACACAAAGGACCCCTTGCTAGATTCTGAATTGTTTAGTTTTCAGAAATCTATAGCGTTTTTGGGATCACCCATGGGTTTCATCCCACTTTCCACCACAAACTGGAAGTAGGTTGAAAGCACTAAAATTAAGAAAAAGCGGTTACCTCTTTGAAAAATTCCAAAACGGTGGTGAAAAAAAAGTTTTTTGATGCAGCTCTGCATTTTCCTGAAAGCTGGTAAAATGGTGACTTTAGCACAGCAAACCGTTAATTGATGCAATTTTCAGGAGCAACAACAAACTTTTTTGTGGAACACTTGTTTCCTATTTTTCCCTTCAAACCCATAATGTAGCTATATTTTCTATGAACCCTCAAGGGGAATCCACAAACCCTGGGTACCTTTGAAATCCCCAGAATGTTGGAAAAAAAATGCAAATTTAGCGTTGATACCTTTATGTGGAGAAATAGTTATTGAGACCTAAGCGCAAACTACCGCAAATAGCCAAAAAGGGCTTAGCATTCTAGGGGGTAAAAGCCTAGTAGCATGAGGGTTACGGAAATCTTTTCAGCCAATGGACTAATTATTAACTGTCCACATGGGTGGCCTTTTGCAATCAGTAAAATCTGGTGAATTTCTCCAGCTTACCAGGATGCATGTCCTGCTCCCACAGACATGCTGGATGCCTGGATCAGTGCTTTTATTTCAAATTTTAGTTATATTGCACAGCAGCTACGCTGCTCTGACGCATGGCTAAAAGACATTGGCAAAGCCAATAGCTTTTGCATTAGCAAAACCATTTTGCTTTACCAACGCTTGTTTATCGTTGTTAAAGCAGAAGTGTGGCTCAATGGTTAGAGCGGCAGACCCTGATGCAGAGGTCTAGCCCGGGACCAGGGTTCAATTCCCCGCCTCTGCGGGTTTGAGCTCAAAATTTCCACGGACCTGATAATTCTCGCCTCTGTGCCTATTCCAATCATGGAGTCCCACTCTTCAACTCTGGGCAATAGCTTGCTTAATCTCCACAACGGCCCCCACAACGCTAAGGATGCCTGGCCTCCACCTTGGGGGTGCCCAGGAGTGGACACCTCACAGGGAAAGCCAGGATGGGTTCCACAACGGTATTCGTACAAGCGCCTTGAGACCCTTGCGGGTGAGTAGTGCGCTATAAAAGTATCAATTTACTTTTACAATTTACAAGCACTGCTTATGTGTGGCGAAACGGCCAGAGCTGCTGACTGGAGCTGGGAACCCAGGTTCTAGTCTCTGCGTCCGCTCAATACCATGTGATCTAGGCACATCACTTAATCGCCCCACCCGTGCTTACCAAAAAAAATCTATGTGGCCTTGTGTAATGTAACTGGTGCTCATGAACAGCGTTCCAATACCTCTGGGTCGAGTTTGTGCTAGGGAATGCTTTTACATTAGCCACTTCTGGCTTTTACATGAGACACTCTGGTCCTTGTTGACCTCTGTCATTCATTCTGGCCACTGTGGCAGTGTCCCAGTGCTACAAGGCATGGTCCCCTCTCCATTTACCATAGATCAGTCTAGTTGCTATGGCAGGTATCAATCTATACAGTCCTAAAGTTTGGATTTAAAAGCCCTCTGTAGAAAGATTGTTGTTGTCCCTTAGTTTTGAACTAAAGCCGGCTTTGACCATCATGATGCTGACTTTGGGGTCGATTTTATCGTTCAACCTATTTCTTGGGGTTTGTTTATCAAGTGTTCCGTGGTGTTCTCTCAAGTTAAAAGTATCATGTGCTGGTCAGCAGCCCACAACAAGGTTTTGTTTGGCAGACAGCATTGTAAATGATAATCGCGTGGTTTGTATCAGTTGCCAAACAGGCATGAAGGCAGACTTGGTCAAGCATTCTAAAGAGAAAATTCCCTAGCATTGGAAGTAATGACTTTGGAGGGTAGATTAGTCGTTGTTTGTTAACAACAATCCTTCATGCCTGTGAATATTGTTTTAATCTCAGTCACACCCATGTTTTCCTCATCTCAGTTATGTTTCCAGTATGTGCATAGTTTGCCCTGCTTCTTTGTGAAGTGTCTTGGCCTGCACTAATCGCATCTGACGGCACTGTTTGCTGAGTGAGGGGAAGTAATCACGATTGAGTTGGACTTAAATCCCTCGCTTTAGCATCACATCTAAAACAAAGAACCTGTGATTATTGCATGTAATGCTTGGGGCGTTTATTTCGCCCGCGAGCATGATGGGCAACGTGAACGCGAGAAAGCACATTCCAGGTGTGAACATGCTGTAATAATCACACCTGCACTCAGTTCATGGTTTTATCTGTGGTCTAAAGATGAGTCCGTTTTCTCCCTATAAACTAGCTTTTTCAAGGGAAAGCATTTTACATATTTGTTATTTGTTGTGCAGTTTATATGGGTCGCACGTTTTATGGCCCGGCAATCGCAATTTTGAAGGCCAGTGAGCAATGTTAATAATTTTTGAAAAATTAATTCTAAACACGTTCCGGCAAATCTCAAGCACTTTTTTGTCTCCAGAACACATCACAGAGTTTGAAAAATTCACAAAATTCCCTCTTGCCCTTTTTTATTCTTGACTCATTGTTTCAACTCACTATAAAACAAAACGACCAAGTGTGTATTTCTGCAGAAGAAGCAGCCATTGGGAACTTTGCTACACATGAGATTTTCACTCCCCTCTGCTTCAGATGGTGTGAGGAAAGGGACGCTTATGTAAACTCTTTACCATGTGATTAGTTGTTCCACCTACATTTCTTTCTCTTAAATTAGTACTCTGATTTAAAAAAAAAAAAAAGTCACATTCCAATCTAATTAGGGTATATTTTATTCCTGCCGACTCTCGGAAGGATTTTGTATTGCATTAAAATGTAACTGAGAACGTTTGTGAAGACACGCGTGGGTTCGTATCCCATCTTCTTCGCCAGTAATATACATGAAAGATATCCACTTAGTAAGCAGGGTTCAGGTAGCCATTTTAAGTAGATTAATAAATTGTAGATTTATTGAAGAGGGTTACAAGCAAATTAGAGGTTGCAAGTTACTTAAGGGAAACCCCACCAGAAGCAGCATCCTCCCTGCGCAGCCCACTCTGTCACCCAGCCTCCAGTCGCTCACCAGCATTCCATGTCATCACACACTGGTTGAGCAGAGCAGGGAACAATGGAGAGGTGCACAGAATACGTCTAAAGCATAGCAGATCTCCTTGCTTTAAAAAAGAATAGGATGCATGCTGTGCTGAAGCTTGTCTCTATTTCATTTACTTTCTTTTTGTATCAGCTGATCATTATACTGTACGGTATCGGATCTCTTCGTTAAATAAAACATTCTAATAGTCAATTAAAAAAAGATGCTGGAAACAAATTCGAAAATGATAGTCGATTAATCCTGTAAATTATTCATTCCTATAAATTACTTAGAGAAGTCCATTAACAAAACCTTCCCACACTAATATATGGCTGCAAAGTTAAATAATAGCCACACATAATACTACATGCAAAAGTGGTTCCTCAACCACTGAAAGAAGAATCAAAGATGGACTACGATACAACATGGATGGTTCCTCAACCACTAAAGGAGGAATCCAAGATGGACTAAGAGGAAGGACATTGGTAATTTCAGGGTGCAACTCATGATCCTCTCAACAATAACAATCCTTAACCCCTGAGAAATTACTTATGCAAATTTAGGATGTAACCCAACATGACCCTCACAAACAAACAATCCTTAACCACTGGGGAAGAACTTTTGCAAAATTTAGGGTGCACCACAGCATGACCCTCTCAACATCTCCTTAACACCTGAGGGAGGATCATCTTAAATTATAGACTACCACAACACTCTCCCTATACCACATACATATGCAGGCTTCGAGTTCACCCCACTTGTGCATACACCAACAGGACCTGGGGTATGTACTTAAAACACAGACTCAATCATAACCACTACTCTTCACCTAAAACTCCTGCACCCTCCTACAGGAGCAGAACGCAACATTTAAACTCATCGCATATCACAGTAAGTACAAAAATACTTCCTCCCAATCACTCTACACGCACACACACAGAAATATACTAACAGTAGACCTTTAGCTTAGCAGTTCGCTAAAATTAGAACAGTATGACACCATACTTAAACATTCAGTATAACGTTAAAACCAAACAGGGATGCACAATACACTTGACATCATGTGTACACTTCCCACACTGCTTTGAAATAAAAATTCACCATAGCATTGAAAAATATTCCCTGGCAACAAATTCAAGATCCCTGTGAGTGACATCTCACCCGAACATCCAAATAGCACACTGCCTGTAGAAGTAAAAATCAGAGTATCCGCATGAAACCAGTGTGGTAGTCTTTCCAAGACCTCACTGGTTGCTTAACTGGTCTCTGGCACTGCCAAGGCCCAATCGTCTTCAATCAAGAACCGCATCCTCTCTAAAAGCAACTCCAAAAGTCCCAGGATGCGCTGTTAAAGTCTGTCTCACGGCTCCGTACATTGTCCTCACATCAAACAGTTCTGTTTACTTTTCCCCACATCATTCTGCACCTTAACTGCACTTTACCCCAAATACCATGTGGGCCATCCAGAACTTTGACGAATGTTCAAAAATGCTTTTCTGTCCAGTTAGATACATAATGACTGCATGTTCCTCAGCAGCAACCTAGCAACTCCAATATTCTATAATTTACTGCTCTAATACCCTGTCGAGACCACACTTAAAAAAACATAATGAAGGTACATGATTCCTGGTGTTCCTGCCAGCCACCGTATCAAACCAACAGTACATGTTCCAGTCCTTCAGCTGTGACATCACAAAGCCTACTGCACGTGCATACTTCACACACGCCTGAAACAGTGCTTGACAGCCTCACGGGTACTCTCAAATGCCGCAGTTAACGTGCACCTGGAATATTTGGGTGTTTTCAAATGCCGCAACAAACCCTGGCGCTCCTAACGGCATACAAAAAGGAGTACGAGCCAAAAGATTCTCACGGCCTGCGATGTCTTTACAATTTTGGCAAAATACAGCTCCAATACTGCCAGTTCACTAACCAAGAATGCTGACTGCAACCACTCCTCTAGATATTGGTGCAGATTAGATATCACACCCAGCTCCCGAGACTGAGTGCTGTGCCGATTAATTTTAAAAGGGGAGTTCTTGTACAAAAACTAGACTACCCCGCTCCCCCACCTCCACCCCTCAACTCCTCACTGCGGCCTTTTACTCAATGTCGGAAGGTCCCAAGAAAGAGGTGTTTGGTAGTTGGTGTCAACTTCTGCTGCCCACCACCTCTAAGCCCCTCCCCACCCCGCATAGACTCTCTGCCTAGTGGATGGTAAAACTGCACATATGTCAGTGTAACGCCTGCCTTTCACGCTCACCCAGTCCCTTTATTGCCCTGTATGCTATTTCTACTAATTAGGAAGAGATCCGCTCTGATGCTCCCTCTTTTGCAACAGCAGTCTGTAGTAGTTATTGTAGAATTTAGAGTTCGGAACCTCGTTGTGTGAGAGTTCCATGTTAACATTGGAATTTCAGATGCTGCCCGAGTTTTGGCCTAGGTGGTTGACTAACAGATGTATTAAAGTGCTCAAGGAACCTTACCTTGCATCCGTCATCCTTTACTCCACTTTTCGCGGTGGGCTGGTACAATAATGTAATTTATTAAACTCACGGGGGAACCAACTTGCCAGCCCTCATTAACAAATCCATCCTCTATCTATAAGTCTCCTGCCACTTTAACATACGTCTTGAATTCAAAACTTAGATTTCTCTCTCTATCGGCCAACCCGACTCCATATATTGCATGACTCACAACGTGGAGGAATCCTTGTTCACAGCTTGACGCCACTTGCTTTCAGAAATCCCACACATTTGCCTTAGGTCTACAGCTGCCACAATAAATTCTTCCTTATCGTCCTCATTCTCATCAGTGTTTAATTCGACAACCTCTGACAAATGTGCCAGATAATCTGCACTTCCATTCTTACTGCCAGGGATATACTCTGATTCAGAATCAAGTTGCAACAACTTAGATGATAAACGTACAATACGTGGTGTAAATCCCCTAGCGTTCTTCCACTTAAAATGAAGATCAATGGTTTGTTGTCAGTCTGAAGGCAACATTTCTTGTCCTACATGTAATTTCGAAATTTCATTACAGCCCTTTACTACACAGTGTCAAGAGGTCCTCTCATCCTACTGCGGGTGCATGATTAAATATGTTCTTTTTCAGACTTAGAATTACTCCCCAACCCATTCCTCCTCCATTCTTCATCTTTTCATTCACAGTCATAGGTACTCATTCATTCTCCCTGCTCATGCGTTCTCATCAATCTGTCCACGCGTCCCATAGTTATTCATCCTTTTATCTAGAGTCTCCCTAAAAAATTACTACTACATCTACCCTCCTAATCATCCATCTGTCTTCTCTGGTCAGACCCACTTAATGCCAGGCCTATTGGCTATTATCACAGCTTGTGATTACAGCTGTGTAAGTAACTGTATTTGATGCATGTCTGCCAGAAGAAAGAATTTAGGGTTATTATAGTAGTTTATGTAAGTGTCCAGTCTTAGATTAATTCAAATTTAAAGCTCAAAGTGATGCCCAACATTGCATCAACTCCTCTTTTAGTGACCCTCTTTATAAAAGCTACAGTGCTAGAGCATGTAAGGTTAATTCTTGTAAATTGTCTGCAGTTAAGCGTATTGTTTTTATTGTGTTAGAAATTGGTGAATGCACACTGATGTTAGATCCTTTATGTGGATAGTTTGGCCGCAGAATTCCTAAAGAAAATAAATAAAATACTTACAGCCTATTCGTTTAATTCCTTTAGGATTACTCATTTGTTTGCAAAGCTGATGGCTAAAAGCTTTGCAAATAATTTTCTAGGTTATAACTAATTCTTTAGTTATAGTTCAACATGTTTGCAGCATTTCGATGGGCAAATGACAACAGTGGCATATGTGTTTAATAGAGTTCTCATGAAGGCTTGTGTCCCAGTCCTTGAAAGTAATGCCATAATTGTGCAGGTCTGGTTGCTGCACTTATTGAATGGTGATGCAACGAGCTTTAAGAGTTTGAAAGCAGCAGGTATGGCTGATCAGTGCAGGGACTGAGTTGTCTTTTTAAAACCATTATCACATTGACTTTTGGTCTATAAAATATCTGCACTCAGTGACCTTTGGCTAAATAAGCTGTAAATAAAAAAAATAAAAAAATAACAAAGCAAGTCATAATGTCAAATCCCTTCAATCTACACATTAACTTTTAGATTTCACCTACCAACTGTTTTAGTTGTTTTATCGAAGACTTATTGGCTACAATAGAGTATCCATAGTGGGCGTTTTTAGATTGCTTACTTGTCGGTTAGTTCCCTGTTCAATATTCAGAAACATTCCTTCTCATTCTTGAGTTTGTCCCATCCCAAGAGCATTTGCAGCTTGACATCACTTATAGTTAGATGACTAGTATCTTTCCACTGCTGATGTGAGGGCAATGTGTTTAGTTCTTCTTCAGCATTCCTTGGGGGTGCACCATGTTCCTTCCTTAATCCATTCAGCTTGCTACCACCCCACAACAGTCCCCAGATTTAGATTGGCCACCAAAGGAGGAAAATCCCTGGCCGTTCTAGGTAGCAAGGCCTGGAATAAACTCCCACAAAGCCTACGGCAAATTCCCACTGAGAGCGAATTCAGGAAAGCCCTGAAGACCTGGATTTTTAACTTACCAGACACGATCAGCAAACTGCTGGTCTAGGCTCTAAATGACTCTCAGGTAAAATGAAATTGATGTGAGTAATTTTTCCGGCCCTCCATTCTAGGTTACGGACTACAGCGCCAAGATGCTCCTTATTTATTTATTTATTTAGGGGATTTGTAGAGCACGTAGTCACCCAGTGGGTATCCCAGCGCTGAAACCATATTACTCACGAGGGGGTGTAGTCCGGGAAAGTGACAGTTTTAGGGGAAGAGAAGAGTTTTGAGTGCTTTTCTGAACCGAAGGAGGTTAGGTTCTGTCCTAAGGCTCAGGGGGAGTGCATTCCACTTCTTTCCAGTGTTAACTGAGAAGCGGCGGCCACCTGTGCGGACCTTTTTCACTTTAGGGATCGTGATAAGGTTTCCGTGCTCCGAGCGGAGCGCTCTGGTGGGTCTATAGGGGGTGATCCAGTTGTTTAGTATAGGAGGGCCAGTGTTATGAAGAGTCTTGTGAGCAAGGCAGAGGGCCTTAAAAATGACCCTTTCCCTAATCGGGAGCCAGTGCAGCTTCCTGAGCGCAGGCTTGGCAGATGATCTGGCCGGGGTGTTTGTGAGGAGTCGGGCGGCGGCATTTTGAACCTTCTGAAGAGTTTGAAGGGTGGATTCTGGGGCGCCCAGGTAGATAGCATTGCTGTAATCCAGCCTCGATAGAATTAAGCCCTGGATCAGCATGAGACGCGACTGAAAAGGTAGAAGTGGAATTACCTTCCTGCAAGATTTAAGTAAACCGTAGCAGGTGCCGGCCGTCTTTCTAGCCTGGGTCCTGAAGGTGAGGTCAGTCTCCAGCCACACTCCAAGACTTTTGACCTCCTTCTTGGGAGTGGGGGGTTCGCCCATGCAGGCGGGCCAGATGTGAGAGGGGAGGTTCGCGGTTTTTTGTCCAAGGAGCAGAATCTCTGTTTTGGAGCCATTTAGCTTCAAAGCAGAGTCACTCATCCACTGATATACGTTGGTAAGGCAGTCGTGGAGATTGGAGGGCTCAAGCTTGGGGTGGGAGAGTGTCACCACCAGTTGTGTATCGTCGGCGTAGCTGACGATAGTGACTCCAAAGGGTGAGACGAGTCCCTCCAGTGGGGCCATGTAAACGTTAAACAACGTGGGGCTCAGGGAGGAGCCCTGAGGCACGCCACACTGGAGGGGGATGGAGGGGGAGCGGCTTTCGCCTTCCCAAACTTGGTAGGAGCGGTGGGAGAGAAAGGACGCAAGCCACCTCTGAGCTCTGCCTTTAACCCCAACAGTCCCAAGACGGTGGATTAGGGCCTGGTGACTGACCGTGTCAAAGGCCGCACTGAGGTCTAGGAGGACCACTGCCACTGATCCTCCTGTATCGATGATTTCCCTGGTTCTTTCTACTGCCACGAGGAGGGCGGTGTCCGTGCCCTGACCTGGTCTAAAGCCTGTCTGCGAGTCGTTGAGAAGATGGTTTGACTCGAGGTAGTGTGACAGCTTTTTATTTACCAACTTTTCGGCGACTTTACCTATCCAAGGTAGAAGTGAGATAGGTCTGTAGTTGGAGAGGTCTGTGGGGTCAAGCGACGGTTTTTTGAGCAGCGCTTTGACGACCGCTTCCTTCCAGTTAGATGGAACCTCTCCCTGTTCCAGTGAGATATTGATCAGGGCTGTCAATTGGGGCACTATAGTATGCATGATGTTTTTAGCGAAACGTATGGGAACTGGGTCGCTAGGGGCACCGCTCTTAGTTGAGGTAAGTATGACTCTCACTTCTTCTTCTGAGACTGGGCCAAGTGCCTCCAGGGAGGGTTTGTCGTCGGGGGGTGTCTGCTCTTTGGCTCTCACCAAGGAGTCAGAGTTGGGAGGTGGGAGGGAAATGAGAATTTTTTTTATTTTGTCGTCAAAGAAGGTGGCCAGCTTGACGCATTTTTCCTCGGCTTCATTGGGGTCCATGGGTTTCTGTGGGGGTTCCGGGACGTGGAGGAGTTCTTTGAGAATGGAGAAAGTCTCCTTGGATGAGCAGGCGGAAGTTTTTATCTTTTCCTCATAATAAGTCCTTTTGGTGTCATGCAAAGCTAGTTTGTAGGCTTTCATGGAGCGGTAGTAGGCGCTTTTCTCTTCTGTTGACTTGTTTTTCCTCCACGAGCGTTCTGTCTTTTTACATTGTTTTTTAAGGGCTGTAAGGGCAGGTGTGTACCAAGGGGAGTGGCCGGTTCTTTTCACGTGTTTTAGCGTACTGGTCAGCGGAATGGAGCTATCTAGGGGTCGGAGTAGCCAATTCATGAATTCTCTATCTGCGCTGTTTGGGTCCATGGACAAGGGGGTGATGGTATCGCGAAGTTTGGCCTCCCATTCTTCTGGTGCTAACTTGTGCCAACGTCTGGCTTGTACCCTTGTTTTTTGTTTGGGCGCTGGTGTCGTGTCGAGTGACCAGTGCATAGGAATCAGAATATGGTCTGTCCAAGGCAGGGGGGTGGGGTCCTGGGCACACAGGTTCCCAATGTTGGAAAAGATAGGGTCTAGGAGTTGACCTTTCTCATGGGTTGCTTTGGGGTTTTGCAGAAGGAGGTCAGCTGTGGTAAGATCCGCGAGCAAGTTTGCTGCGGTATTGTCCATAGGATCCAGAAAGTGCATATTAAAATCCCCTAAGAGGAGAAAGTTAGAGACCGAGATAGTCTTCAGTAGGATGTGGTCCATCAGTGTACTAGTGAATTCGCCTAGAGGGCCTGGAGGACGATACACAAGCAGTCCCGAAAGGGAAGTGGATGGAGTGATCTGAATTGAGAAGTGGCAGTTCTCGCAGTTTTTAGCAGTTCCGGTCTCGATTCTACATTTGAGGTGATCTTTGTAGATTATAGCTAGGCCACCGCCTCTACCGATTGGCCTATTTAGAAAGCATATTTGGAAACCGGGGGGGATGGCAGTGGCAACATCAAAGTCACTGTGCGGGGTCAGCCAGGTTTCCGTAAGAAACAAAAGATCTAGCAGCGAATCTTGGACGAGGATGTTAATTTCGTGGGCATGCTTTACTAAGGATCTGCAATTCAGAAGGCCAAGCCGTAGTCCTTGGTGGCGTTCCGCTTCCTCAGATTTATTGCAGATGCTACATCCTACATAGGGGGTGTCCTCCATGTGGATGTATTTGCACTGGGGATGTTTTCCCGGGTTCAAGGCAAGCAGTGAGTCTCTGGGGTATGAGATGCGCTTTAGCAGATCGGGCATAGTGGCTAGGCCTACGGCCGTCTGGGCCCGGACGGGCTTGCCTTTGGCGCGCCTTCGGCGCGCTGACGGCGCGCCCGCTGCGCCCGTCCGCTGCGCTTCCGGCTGGTGCTCATGTTTTATAGGAAGGTGAGGAGTGGGAGGGGGGGGCGTGGCCACCCGATGAGGGCGTGTCCCTCACGCAGGGAATGGCGGCGAGACTCGGGTCAGGGCGGGGAAAGCAAGCAATCTGCTTCCCTGCGCCGACCAGGAAGAAAACAAAAAGTTTGTGCAAAATAGGCTTTAAAGTGAGGAACAGAGTAAAAACACAGTATCAACACAAATTTAAAATTCAAAGTGCTCCCGGCTACTTTGCCTCAGGAGTGTCTTTCGAGTAATGTGGGAGCGGCGCTTGCCGTCAGCGCGCAGTTATAGGTACCTGGGAGGGGGGGGCGTGGCCACCCGATGAGGGCGTGTCCCTCACGCAGGGAATGGCGGCGAGACTCGGGTCAGGGCGGGGAAAGCAAGCAATCTGCTTCCCTGCGCCGACCAGGAAGAAACCAAGAAGTTTGTGCAAAATAGGCTTTAAAGTGAGGAACAGAGTAAAAACACAGTATCAACACAAATTTAAAATTCAAAGTGCTCCCGGCTACTTTGCCTCAGGAGTGTCTTTCGAGTAATGTGGGAGCGGCGCTTGCCGTCAGCGCGCAGTTATAGGTACCTGGGAGGGGGGGGCGTGGCCACCCGATGAGGGCGTGTCCCTCACGCAGGGAATGGCGGCGAGACTCGGGTCAGGGCGGGGAAAGCAAGCAATCTGCTTCCCTGCGCCGACCAGGAAGAAACCAAGAAGTTTGTGCAAAATAGGCTTTAAAGTGAGGAACAGAGTAAAAACACAGTATCAACACAAATTTAAAATTCAAAGTGCTCCCGGCTACTTTGCCTCAGGAGTGTCTTTCGAGTAATGTGGGAGCGGCGCTTGCCGTCAGCGCGCAGTTATAGGTACCTGGGAGGGGGGGCGTGGCCACCCGATGAGGGCGTGTCCCTCACGCAGGGAATGGCGGCGAGACTCGGGTCAGGGCGGGGAAAGCAAGCAATCTGCTTCCCTGCGCCGACCAGGAAGAAACCAAGAAGTTTGTGCAAAATAGGCTTTAAAGTGAGGAACAGAGTAAAAACACAGTATCAACACAAATTTAAAATTCAAAGTGCTCCCGGCTACTTTGCCTCAGGAGTGTCTTTCGAGTAATGTGGGAGCGGCGCTTGCCGTCAGCGCGCAGTTATAGGTACCTGGGAGGGGGGGGCGTGGCCACCCGATGAGGGCGTGTCCCTCACGCAGGGAATGGCGGCGAGACTCGGGTCAGGGCGGGGAAAGCAAGCAATCTGCTTCCCTGCGCCGACCAGGAAGAAACCAAGAAGTTTGTGCAAAATAGGCTTTAAAGTGAGGAACAGAGTAAAAACACAGTATCAACACAAATTTAAAATTCAAAGTGCTCCCGGCTACTTTGCCTCAGGAGTGTCTTTCGAGTAATGCAGTTCGAAAAGAGGGCGTGGCCTCGGAGTGGGCGTGTCCTGCTGAAGGCGAGTAGAATGGCGGAATGCACTTTAGGCGATATCGCCCTTTACAGTGCTCGTTTTCCTAAAAGGACAAGTGCCTGCACACACCACTTGTGTGACAAGGAAAGGGGTGAGTGAAAATAAAATACACAATTTTTCAAGTTTTAAAAGTTGTTAAGGCTTTACAATGCAAAACAACTCCCGGCTGTGCCTCAGGAGGAAATGGCTATCTGTCTGTGCGCTAGCAATCAGCACTCCTTAAATGCAGTTCGAAAAGGGGGCGTGGCCTCGGAGTGGGCGTGTCCTGCTGAAGGCGAAGCGAATGGCGGAATGCACTTTAGGCGATATCGCCCTTTACAGTGCTCGTTTTCCTAAAAGGACAAGTGCCTGCACACACCACTTGTGTGACAAGGAAAGGGATGAGTGAAAATAAAATACACAATTTTTCAAGTTTTAAAAGTTCTTAAGGCTTTACAATGCAACACAACTCCCGGCTGTGCCTCAGGAGGAAATGGCTATCGCTTGGAGCGATAGAATGCGCTTTACAAAAACTGTTTTACATGACATTACATTACAATACCAAAATGTCCTAACACCGCTCTTCCATTGCTCCCTTAGCCTACACATGCATGCTTCATTATTACTTCTTTTCTTTTTCCTCAAATGCATATACAACTCCTGGCAGACTCACACCAGTGCTGCACCGTCCATTGCTTGGCACCCACCCTAACCAGACCATCTCCGCCCCCCCCCCCCCCCCCGCTGCACACTACTACTGAATTTGCATCCCTGTACCGGGAACCACCTCTAAAGTAACCATGCAACACAATTATTGAATTTCAATATCTGCCTTAAACATCTTCCATTATTCCTATTTAGGGATTGATGTGAGCTGTCCCCTTGTTATTGAATGTGAGAAAGTAGATTATTAATTGGGGTGGATGGAAGTCCTTCAGAAGTAATAAAGTAACTCACCTATTGGGCCCAGTCAAAGTTTTCAGTAATTTACACCTGAGCTTAACCCTTGGAAGCTAAGGCACAGATCAGACAGGCTTTTAACCTAAAATGCCAAAGCATGTTGAATTATCAAAACAATGAAAAAGTACAAAACACAACATAATAAAAACCCCATTCCAATTTAGGAAAATAGTCCAATTTAATAATCAAAATAACACCAAAAGGACAAAAAGAGCAGTAAGGGGAACCAGAAATAGGAATTGAAGAAGATTTAAGGAGAAAAAGAACTAAGCGCCAATGATAGTGCATGGTCGTCGTAGACCGGGACTTGGAAGCGATTTCAGGCCAAATGCAATGGAGCGGAGGTCTGTTACACCAACCAGGTTTGTCCCACTTGGTAATTTTACCTTCTTACTTAGTTCCTGGAGTGGAAGTCCGAATCATCTAGTGGGAAAAGGTTGTATCCTGTGTCTGACAATGAGTTCCAAAAGGCTGGAAACTTTCTTGCGGAAGGCCATCTGAAACAGATTTGCTGCTGTGGAGAAGCTGCAAGTGAGAGAAACTGGTTTCTTCAGCACAGTGAATTCCTGCCTTAAGCAGATTTGCTTGAGTGGTTGCTCCCACAACACCGGAGCTCTTGAAGTCGAAACATTTTCTAAGCATCAACTTTTTAGAGATGTTAGGAGAAGTACAGTTACACACCCAAGGGTTCCAGAGCCTCTCAAACGCACTCTCGGGTCAAGAGTCACTCCGGCAAAGGCGACCAGGTGAGTCCAGATATAGCTGCTACTGATCGATTGGGCACCTCAGAGGAAAGGCCCCTTGTCGTCTCTGTAGCCACACAGGTGGTCAGCCATATGACCATTGAAGTTCGTTTATTTGTCCTGGGTATAAGTGGAAGCAGGTCCAGGCCTTCCGGTTTCCTCACAGATCTAAAACAGCATATTCAGTTCTTTGGTGTTCTTCCAGAGAGAGTCCAGAGTGTGTTCTGAGTAGGATTCTTTTTGGACACCTGGTTGGTACCTGCTAGTGACTCCTGGCTGCTCCCTAACTAGTGGGATAAACGTTCACAGGAGTATCCCTGCCCACTTTTGAAGAAGTTCCTGCTTGCCCTTCTGTAAATCTTCCCAAAGTGCACCTTATTCCTAAAACGCAAAATGGGGTAACCCTTCCTTCCTTGTGTTCACCAAGTGATTCCAGAGTCCAGACTGACCCCACTAGACTCCAGAAGAGCAAGAACGGATTTTTGCAGAAACGTCTTCAACAAGTCTGTCATCCGTGCAGTAAACCCTGTGTACAGGAAGCTGCCGTGTCTCCAGGTATCATTCCTTGTATTCCTTTTGTGTGTTTGTCTGTTCTTTTGAACACAGCTGAGGTAAGTGTTCGGTCTCAAACTCGAGCTGTTAGGTGGCTCATCCCAAGTGCACCTTGTGAAATTGACTCAACAAGTGTCAGCACGGCTTTCTTATTGGTGTTAATATTGCATCATTTTCCTATGGAAGCCCACCCATACATGTCGTCACCATCCCTGTTATAAGTACATTGCGGCAGAGCATGTAGTGAACCATAATGTTGCTTCTGCGTGCCCTCGTAGTGCAGTGGCTAGTACCTTTGTTGCCTGAAACCCACCTGCCCTATCCATGGGCTGTGACTTGAATTTTGGAAACTCATTGTCCAGGGGCAGGGTTACCCCTAGCACACGTGCCTGGGCCTAGATGTTCACTGCCTGGTGGTTAAATTCAGTTTGGTTTACTTTCTTCTTTCCCGGGCAAACCATGACAACAAAAACCAACTGTGAAAACCAAGGCTGCAGTCCAACCCGAATGGTTTTCATTGTGAAGCAGATGCATGCCAACCGAAGCTGTCTCGCCTCGTTTTTTTCCTCCAAACAGGTGAGTCCATTTCTACAGGTAATTTCTGAAGGAGCCACCGACAACAACGGTTGCTATCATGCTGCTTTCCAAATAAGCTTGAAGTCATTGTTTTGTTAATGCTCTGATCGCACTGTTGGCTTGAACGGGATAAATTAAACACTTACTTGACACGCAGACACGTTTCTGCCCATCCCTCCTCTGGCTAACCCCAACTGCCAGTGCAGCATTCTTTTTAATTTCCGCACATACCAGTTTGTTCTTGCATGAAACGTGAATAGACAACTTGGATAGCTGCCAACTGCGTTCCTTTAGTCTCCATACCTAAAATGTTTCGTGCGGTTTGCCAACAGTTTGGAGAGGCCAGGGCGTTTTCCAGTTTTTAAGCACACTGAACCTCTTTGTTAAAAATCACACTCCGATGTTTAGAGCGCGCACACGTCAATTTTAAAGGGACTGTTTTGATGCGGAGCTTGACGATGGATCTAAACGTTTCGAAAAACAATGTTCCAGTGTGTGGTAGTAGAAAGATCGATGTCTCTCCAGTAGAAACCACTGAGTGCATCTGCTTTACGGCTGCACCCAGTTGTAAAGGGGCCATTCTGCGCGTACTACTGGAATCACCATTTAAGACACCGTCTCAGCAGCGCCCTCTACCCCTGGACTCGCCCTCGTTCACGCTGTTCCAGAGCTCAGCTGGGATGCCTTGTCAAATCACTGGTCTGCTGGTGCCAGTGATACAGAAAGCCTTTTGTGGTTAGTATACAGGCGTGACAGAAGCATGTAAGTCTTAATTGGGCACATTGAAAGGGTCTAATGCGCGATGAACACTCTGTGGACCAGGCCTTCAGGTAGTTTTGTACATAGTTGAATTTGTCTCTTGTTTTGCAACTTTGTGTCGTCTGGATCTCGTTTTAAGTGACACACCTATCGACTTGATTACATTGAACACACCAAAGCTTAGTGCATTATAACTGAAATACGTTAATTAAGCATAAGTTGATATGTACATTTTCATACAAATAGTTGAAGCGAGTAGTTTTGCTGCAAATTACTCTTATGCTTCAGACATAGCTGCCCATAAAATACTGTTTTATCTATATTTGGAGATAGTTGCCTTTTTGGTATGAAAATTATGATTAGACAGGTAGCCAGCGGGAAAGCAGTGGAGCATCTGGCAGGGTACAAAGCGTAGTGGTTCCTTCTATTCACAGATCGCGTTCTAGGGCACCCCCTAGTATTGAATACCTCCAGGTACAGGGAGGAAGGTCCCGAGTACATTTCGAGTGAGCAAGGGCTGCGGAGAGCCTCCTTGAAAGGTACTAGTAACTGAGCCCCGAAAGGGCACTGAGATCCTGTGCACAGCTGTCCATGGAAATTTAGATAAGGTCAAAGATTGGTGCATACTCAAATGAGACATTATGTTGGGGACCACATTTAAGTGCTTGGAAGTTGACAGATGTGGATAGTATGACACCGTTATCATCTTCTACACTCGCTGCATTGAAGATAGCAAAGGAGAACCAATGAGAGATAAGAGGGTGTGCCCTGTTATTAGAACACCAAACATAAGTCAACGGTCCCCCTCTTTTCATCCATTATATTTTATTTGTGGTTTATGTCTGTAATAAGTAGTTTCAGCAAGATGAAAAGTTTGTTGTGTCTGAGTAAACATGCAATATTCGGAAAAAACAATCTGGAGATTCTAGAAAGTCCTGTTGGGCACCACTGAAAAAACTAATATAGTTATTTGCTCATCTTAATCGGCCGTTTGTCAGTTATAAAACCATTTATTTATTGACCCAATTATTCTTCTAAGTAACTCATCATAATTCAAATTTGTCCTCCAAGCATATAATCATGTTCCAACATTGTAATTGTGCAACCAAAGGTAATGGTGATATTACCCACAATGCTTTTCAGGCATAAGCCCTTCCTCGGGGGAAATGTTGCAATTGCTTGGAGTACTGTTCATGCATTCAAAGAGCTGTTAATAGTAACGCATCTCCAAGCAATGGCAACATAAAAAGAGGTGCCATGATGAAGAGAGGGCAGTCTCGGGATAAAATGGAAAGTGAAGGAAAATTATGTAAACTACATTAGAGCTGGCTTGATGAAACGCCCACCATTTTTTTTAGATCGTTTTGAATGTGTGTGTAATTTATCTCTGCAAATCATGTAAGGATTAGGCAGGAGGAGCCACCACACCCAGCCATGACTAAAATGTAAAGTCCTTTTGACATGTATCTTAGCACTGTAGGGCGGAATGTGGTTAAGCAACATACGGTTTCAGGAGGAAATGTAAGCTGCACATATCTCTATACTATGGTTCTGAATCGTATGTTTCAGCTGCAGTCTAACACTTTTAGGAAAATTAATGTAATTGCATGGTAAAGAGCGACGAGTCTATTGGTAACGTTTTATAATAATTCTGCTTGCCCTAAAATCTGCTGACTGTATAGAATTGGTCCAGAATACTGTAGCCGTGTTTTTAAAGTGATGTTCTGAAATTAACAAAATCTTTGATTCTGAGCGATTTTTGAATGAGCAATGCTCCCAGTCTGCTAATTAGCTTCCGCAACCCATGGAAAATCTGTTCATGGCAAATGAAGGATCCTGTTACTTTATATCCCAGTAAATGAAGCTTTCACCCCAGCAATACCCAGGATAGGCTCCATTTCCTGCTAGTCCATATCTCATTTTCATGTTTTTTTTATTTCCCAGTGGGTGGGGTTGGGAATAGGCGTAAAGTGGCTTTTACTTCAACTATATCACTTCTGTAAATACAACACAATTTCCAGTAAAACCAATAGCATTAACATCCCAACAATATGGAGAGGAAAACAAATGATCAGTAACAGTAAACACATTGACTGATCAGGCAATGTGCCTTTACGGGCAGGGAATGAACCCTTGGTAATGTAATGTGTACTCTGTTTTCATGCTGGTTTCATACCCTTTCTGCTAGATACAGGAATCGGAGACTGGCTGATTGTATAGCAGTCGTGAACATGTAAATGACTCTACCATAACTCCACTGGATGGAAAACATGCTGATTTCTTAAATTGCTAGTCCCTCGCTGTTGATTGCTAGACTAGTGTGTTACATCTTCTAATTTGTGTGTATGCATAGCCATGGACCAGAAAGGGATGACAGTTTGGAGCAATATGCACTTCAGTAAGAAGTTGAATATGAACAATATGAAAGTTATGTCAAGTATATCCTAAAAAACCATTGCAGAATGGATCTGTGAAGGTGTCTCTAAATTCCCCTTTATGTATCCCTTGTCTTTTGACAATTAGATATGCCTTGTCAATCGCTGCATCATTCATACATCCAAAAGCATGTGGAGATCTAAATTCAAAGGTGAATTGCCAAAATTAAATAATAGGACACTTGCTGTCATAGCCATCATCTTTTGCCCAATCTCCAGTGCTCCATCCTCAGCAAGACCAATATGTCACTAATCAATTATGTAGGAATCACAACCTGTAGTAAATACAACATCTAACATGACAAAATTGATATAAATGATAAACCTGGCCGGTCTGCATGCCACATTGAAAGGTATGCTGTCATCAACTCACTTCATAAATCAAAGGCAGATACTGCCCTTAATATGCATCCCTGGGTATTCAAGAAACCTGCAATACAGCAGTGCCTGTAGTGAGGGAAATGTTTGTGTTTCATCACTATTCTGAGCATACACAGATCTAGACCCACCTCACACCACAAATTGGGCCCTCCTACCTCTTACCTCAGGTCACACTCGCCCAACACCACGGCAGAGCATGCATCATGATCATAAAAGTATCATATATGGGCCTAGAGTTGCAGCACATTGAACTCGACACCACAATCATAGCACCATTTTCTGATTGAGTATTTCATATTGCTGGCATGGAAGAGTTAAAAACAAAATCTATTACGAGTCTGCTATGGAAATAGAAAGCCATGTTCCCTTGTGTGTAAATGCGTCTGATTCCTCGCCCTCTTTATTTCCAAGAAGGCTCCTAATGTAGTCACACCCACAAGCGCCATTAAGCTACAGACTTTGTTTTTTTACCATATGCTGCTAAGCGTAAATCTAAGGCCTCCTAAGCTTAATTAAGTTGTAATGTCTCAGACCTGGCGTTTCAATTCTTTGTGGGAAAATGCCTAAGAGTTGGCCAGCAGAATAAACCGATAGGATATGATGATAAGCATTCCAGGGTAAACAGTGTGTTTATGTTTCAAAAATATCATGCATTAACCACAGTTAAATCTAGAGACGGAAAGCGCTACATATTTCAAGGAGCGAGCCTGTGCAAAGCGGGTCTGTCTGATATCCCGTGGATCTTTGGCGGTGCAACCTAAACGCCGCACAGAAAAAAAAGAAGGGTGAAACACTGATACTTTGCGCGATCGTGCTCTACCCAGGAGACAAATGGATGAAATATATATGTAAGAAGGGCGTTTTAAAATATGTAACTTTTGAGTCAAAGCACTTTACAATGTTGAAAGATAGCAGCCCCTAAGGAATAATGACGACACACACACTAGAATAGTCATGCAGTTAGCCCTTTACAGTTTAGGCTTGGGCATTTGGGGAGCATGAAGAGTCCAGTGACATAGGTTTACGTACGCAAATGTGTTTCTGTTGTGCAGACCTAGCTGGAAAGCATGGGAGTGTTGTAAAACATTCACCTTGGAATCAGATCTGCTCGGGCATATACTTTCTAGAAAAGAGGTGTGGTCACTGACACTGAATCCTGCTGGACTAGTGAGACATATGAGAGGGTAGGGGAAGAGGTCTCAGTACATTAACAGGGCTCTTGTGCTCTTGAGCAGATCAATATATGCTCAGAAAGAAGAGCTTCTGGTAAGCAAGCCATTCCAGAGCGTACTGCCCTCATTAAAGATTCTACGGCTTCCTATCGAGGGCAGCTGTAAAGCATCAGGCCAGGGAAGACTTTTATTTGCTGGGGTAGTAATCTTATGCTATGAGGGAAGATACACTTGTGGGCAGCGTAGGAGAGGGCTCCATGGTTTTCACTGTGGAGTAGAGTTAAGCAGATTCTGATTTTTAATATAGGCTTCTACCTACAAGAAACCTTATCGTGTGTTTTATGCTGTGCTTTCAATGCCAAGAGCTATCAAGAACCATAGCGCCATCACTACCTTCTTGATGTATTTCACGTGCCTATGGCCTTAGTAGAGTTTAAGGGCGGTCCGAGCTTGAGGGAGGAAGGGATGGAAGATGCAGGTGTGTGCGGAGTGGTTTTCTGTTCTGGAAAGCCTCATGGTCTGGCAGACTCCGAGGAAGCCCTAAGAGGGAGAAATGAGGGCCCACCTCATTCTGGGATAAGATTCGTGATAGTGCTGCAGATGTGATTGGAGTGTATCTCTTATAATCCCAGTGTGACCCTCTCAGAAAGAGCGGAGAAGACAGGCTGCCATTAAAAGGAACTCACTGATTGCTGGGAAACATCAAAAGTAAACAGCTACTTATTATACTAAGCTGTTAAAGGGGTAAATGTATATTATGGGTGAGAAAAGAGCCTAAGACCCCAACGAGAATAAACTAAAGTCCTAATCATATTATGCAGCACAAAGGATGTAAAGTATTCACAAATACTGTCACTGATACCGTAAATGATACCCAGATTTTATCTGACAACTCAAAATGGCCTACTCACTCTTAGGTTAAGTGAGCATAAAATTCTCAACATTAAGAAAGGCAAGTAACAGATTTGATGCAACATTAGATTAACAACATGGTGCCTGGCTTTTAAAAAGCGTTTTCCCTGACACTGATATTACCCATGCCGTGACCGAAAGAAGGGCAGAATGTATTGTGCCTGGATTGGAAGCTACAATTTGGTAGAGAAGAGAGACAGCTGAAAAGTACAACGTGGGACAAATTAAAAGACCTGAACCAAAGTAAAAAGGTGGGAAGGAAGCCTCTCAGTATTACCTCCAAAACACAGTAGAAGCTAGCCCGCAGCAGATGAAAGGGATCGGACTTCTGTGGGAAAAATGAATTAAGACTACAGTGGTACTAACTTTTTGACCGAGTCAGGGATGGGAGAGGAACATATTAAAAGTATTATAGCAACAGAAAATGTATCCCTAAAAGGTAGTGAAAATGCAAATTCAAACGCCAGTGTTAAACCAGAGCAAAAAATAAAGCAAGCTCGGTAGTGCATAAGATGGCTTAACATTAACAACCAAGAAAGGTGCAGTACTGCTGAGGTATGGAATGTAAAAGAAAAGCTGTTCATATGTGAATCTTGATAATGACACTTACCGGAGGCGAGCGCAGAGCCAGTCCCAGACCCCGAACCTTGAGGGGAGACATCGCTCCCGGGCCCGTGAGCTGCAGGCGCACTGGCATCCGTACCCCGCCCACCCAGGCACCTACACGAATGCCGAGCCACCCCCACGCGCGGCATCCAATGGGATGCTGCGCCGGTGGACCAGCCAATCCTGGCGCTGCATTGGCTAGGAGGGCACATTTGCTGCTCGCCCTGTCACCCTTTGGAAACCCGGGCTGTGGCAACAAACAAGCACCCCTGGGTCCCGCTGGGGAACTTACAGTGCACATGCTTGAGAAAGTTGTCAACTTTCCCAAGCATGCGCACTGTAAGTTCCCCAGCGGGACGGTCTGCTGCAGCCTGAGTGTGGACTGTCACTCAAGCTGCAGCAGGCCACCCCCCCTGCGCAATTCCCGATGCGGGTCCATGGTGGCTGGCGGGGCTACGCCCCTACGCCCCAATGGACGCACCGCTGCTGGAAATAGTGTTTTTCTTACACTCTGTAAACTTGTGGACAAAAACATTGCAAACTTCCATCCTATGGTAGTTCACAAACCTAGGGTAAACATGACATGCAACTTCAATGTCCCACATGGATGCTGCAAAGTACCCCAGGTAATGGGGATCTGACAGACAATTTGTAGACAGACGAGACAAGTATGCAACTCTCACTGTACAGGCAACAAGGAAAACGGCCCTTCTTGCAGGTATAATCAATTGCTGACTGCACAGCCCTGTTCAGAAAGTGAGGAGCACATGTTGTGATTCTCCTTATCACAGAGCCCATTCAGTTTCTGCTATTCCTAGACAGGCCCTCTTCATACACAGAATATTGTCTTGTGCGCGGAAACGAAAGATCACAAATATTCAGACTCACTACATGAGGGTCAGAACAGGGGTGCACACTCTTCAGAACCTTGCAGGAGAAGTTTGTGCTCCAACACAACGTATCTAACTGAAAAGCATTTCCAATGGGGAAATAAGTCATAAGAGATTGTTAGTATTCACCTATTTATAGTCTATCATGCACTATCGAATTAGGTGTTATACCCCTACATGGTGTTATTCATACATTTAAAATAAAATATTAAAAACACTTTTGAGAATTATGCAGTTTTTTCATATTATAACAGACTATTTGACAATTCTTATTCTATTTCCCTTCATAATATGTAAATGTCTTATTGAATTGCAAAGGCAATAACTATTTTGCAGTTGATGGATTTTACTTCTCTCATGGACAATGATGAGTTTCAATAAAGCATTTTAAACAAAAAAAACATTTGTAACACGGTAGAGTCATGACCTCATTACATTTATGAGCATGTCCTCTAAAATAATTATTCACGGAATTGCAATATTTTTATTGCAGAAGTCTTGTTGCACGCTTATTTAAAAAAATAAAAGATTTATACTGATTTGCACATCAAATGTGTCCCAGGTTTCCTGTTCAGGAAGGAAACTATACTAACACTAATTTTCTTTTCTTTTGGCAGAAGATGGCCATCCCTCCGACCTATGTTGACCTAGGAAAAGCTTCCAGAGATGTTTTCACAAAGGGATATGGTAAATGTTACTTTTTCAAAACCCTCTGTGTCTTGTGTGGATAAGAGAAACCTGCTGTAGGAGGGGTGGGAAACTATTTCTGGGTGCAGTTCTGTACTAGGGAAGAGCGTTACTAAATGACAAGATTCCAGTTTACATAATCAAGAATGACTGTTATCTGCAAGGAAAAATCTGAAGTTGTAGGAAACCACGAATGGTGCCCTCCCTGTGTCCCAAGTTGAAATCTGCAGCTGTCTCCCAGCACTCAGGCACTGGGTGGCTTGCCGCTCATTTAATGCTCACACCTTCAAAGATGGACATCATCTATTTCCTTGCCTCATCTGCCTCAGGGCCTGCACCTTACCTATGATCTTGCAGCTACATTGACACTCTCCTTCTCTTCTAGGAATGTATGGGTGCAGTGTGATTCCAGCATGCAACTGGAGTAGTTCATTATATTTCCAACAGCAGAAGTGTCTACCTATGCTACATTAGACAAATGTGCCCTCCAGATAGTTAATTCTATGGTTATGAGTAAATTAGACTACTCGAACAACTTGCAGTACTTGCAGTAAAACCATTACCTTTGTGATCTGCAGACACTGAATAAATCGTGCCTCAGCCGGGCAGGGTGGCTCTAACTTCCAGACATATGATACAGTACACGACGCTCATCCTAGTACTGAAAGGATCTCGTCGCTCTTGAATAGTCACATGCCATGCCCAACTTTCTCCCCAGCTCAGGCACCCTAGATCAGCTTGGTCATTGATTTGCATAAGCTTCTTTGGAGCACCCTCGGGAACCAACTAAAAGCTACCTCCTTTACCTTGAAGTTTGAGAGTTCTAAAAACAAATCTTGGTCTCAAACATACACAGGGGCATCGTATTTGGTTTTCAGAAGCAATACATTCTTCTCTTTACAACAGAGAGGCAAGGAACTTGCATGTAAGGATTTCGAATCATTTCCAGAGGTTATAAAACGTAAAGATGGGTAAACATAGCTATGAAAGATGACTGAATAGACACACTTCCAGCTAGGTCCCATCACTGACAGAGCCTTTCACTGGTGTTGACGTTCTAAGCCCTAAAACTGGCAGGGATGATCTGAAACATTGCTGACCCTAATTGGACTGCTGCGTTGAATCCTGGAATCCAGACACACTAGGAGAGATGAATAGGTATCGCCTATTGGGGCTGGTACTGGCGGAGCCAGGGACACGAGTTGCTGACCCGGGAACTGGAGGCAGAGACTCTCTGCAAAAGTGACTGATAAGGCAGACCCACGTAGCAAAGGCAGCTATCCGGAAAATCAGTGCGAGTACTGGGGAAGATGGGATCTGAATTCTGATTTACTTTTTTTTAGTATTGTCAAGATTTAAGTTTACCCCCTTCCCCCCCTCGCCCTCTGATATGGGTTCTTGGGGGCACCCACCTATGGCGTCCCCCTACATATCCCTGCACCATTTGGCAGGCACATGGTGCATTGATATGTCAGATGCGTTTTGTCTGTATTGCAGTGTATGCTGCAGCCGGCAGCACACACGGCAATACAAGAAATACAGATTGCAACCGCCGTGAAGGTGGTCACATCTTAATGCGGCCAGCAGGACCTCCGAATCTTAGTCACCCTGCCCTGCTTTCGCGTCTGTGTTGGGCGGAATGCATATATTGTTTTTAACCTTCAATATGAGAGGACGAAGGATTCAACTGAAAAGGTATTCGTTGGACACTTTACACAGATGGGGCTGAGAGATGGCCTGTATTTAAGAGACATACTTGACTAAAGTGGGAAGGTATGAAGGTATAAATGAAAGCTTTTTTTACACCACATAATTCATCCAATGCCAAAAGGGGCACTGATAAGGATAAGGCAAGTAATTGCTTCTGTGGCCTATCTAGTAGACCCAGAAGGTGGATTTATTTGGCGGACAGCCATTCATAATTGTTTAAATATGCTTCATGAGCTGATTTCTTGTACACATGCTTCACTACATCGCCGACGCGGTCATTTTTTCAAGACTCTTTTGTAAGATTATTGTGAACAATTTGTAAGATGGAAAATTTCAGTAAGTTGCATGTAAATATCACAAAAACCTAGATTCTTGTGTTTGGAAGAGGCAGACAACTTCATCGGAATTCGTTTCTAAGCAATAGCGAGTAAGACCATGCAGCAACCTTCAACATTTAAGGCACTTTGTTTCATGACCTCCGCACTCCCAGTCTTTATTTAACGTCACTAAAAATAGTGCTTCGAAAGCAAGTAATGCTTTCTGCAAGTAAATGTGAAACTTCATAGTCCCACTGTGCTGACATCAATTCTTTAGGTAATGAAGTTAATTAATTTCCATTTTTAGGTGTCGGCTAGCGTAGACTGCACACATGCCCAGTCTCGCTGGCGAGATTTTATGTTCTTAGTAGTGAGGCTTAAACCCGCCCCTCTTCTCCATTGGCTGGCCTCCTAAACGGCGGCCAGCCATTGGAGAAGAGGTTTGTCTTTCAATTTAAGCCCTGTCTTTTTCGGATTGAGGGGTGTGTTTTTTGTTTCTTTCTCTCAGTGACGTCTTCAGTCAATCAACAAAAACACACCCCCCCAGTCTGAAAAGGACGGGGCTTAGTTCCTTCGTGTTTATGCTTGTTCCCTGCAGGTAATCATTTTTTGTCACTTTTTACGCGTTTGTTTAATTATAGAAACATAGGAGTTGTGCCAACACCGGCCCTGATATCCTATCTTCACGGCGCGAGGAGGACAGCTGCCGGAGGTCTCAGGCACTCCTCCTCTCAGCATGCTGTCCCAGCCTCCTTTCCTCCGGCAGTAGGCTCCCGTTTACTGCTGCACGGGCCGGTCGTTCTTGCTTCTGGTATGTTTTATGCCGATAGCTCCAGTTCTGTGGTCGTGTGATGTCTGACCTCTGATCGTGCAGCAACCTCAGTGTAACCCGATATGATGTTTTCGGAGGGGAGGCCGCCCATAATGCTGGCTGCAGACTGCTCTAGCAGGAAAATGCCCTTGTTCTTAAATGTTTATATACGGCCACCAGAGCTCTAAAGGGAAAGATGGACGGCGCCGGTGCCGCGCGCAGGAGCTGGCGTTGTGATCGCGCAAACTCTTGGCGACTCTCTTTTGGGCAGCAATTATCCTTGAGAACTGCGAAATGGAGCGTCTTGGCTGGACTTTAAGCACGGGTGACCCCACAGTTGGTCCACTGCTACGGGTGCTCGTGATGGAGAGAGATTGTCAGGAGCGCAAACATGGAGATGCTGTTCAGAGCGAGGGTCCCTTAATGTGGGGAGATTAGAGAAGCCAGATACATAACTTGCATATTAATTAAAAGGGGCAAGAGACGAGTAGTATCTCGACCCCGGAGACACCTCGCAGTTACTGTGGAGCGTAAAATGAAGCGGTCGCACGAGCGCCCAGGCTGTCATTAGTGCAGCCAGCAGCGCTGATGAATGTAATTAAGGGAGCTGCTGTGCGCTCGGCCTTGAAGCTGTTGCTTCGCCTGCACGTGCTCCCCGCCCCCTCTCCGAAACCAGAAGGTGCTGTGCGTCGTCTGAGGTGGAGGCGTAGCCGCTGCACATTCACATCCGGGTGGCATGAGATGTGACTGCACAACCGCCCTCTAATTTTGTCATTAAAAATATCCACAGCCAGATGTGGTTAGGAAGCCTCAGTTTACCTCAAAGTCACGATGTGTGAATTTGTCACTGATACAGTATGCAGCAGAAAATTAGCGTGTGGAGCGATTGGTCCGTGAGTTCCACAAAAAGACACCACACAGGCAAGAGGCCACACACAGAGGAAATATTTGTGAACATCTCACAAAAGCAAGTAAATTGCATACTTTAAAGAGTTTTCCCGTCTGTGGTTGTATGTTGGATTTTCAAACTGAAGGTTGCAAGTTAATTTCAGATGTATGCAATTTTTTTGTTGGCGGTTTGTAGGTGCACGACAAAGTGACCACATGACCCCTTCTGCTTATGCAGTGACATCATAATATCCTAATGCATCACTGGTCTCTACAGTACTTCTGCAGCAGTGATGCAGTGCTCCGAGACAGGTCAATACCGTCATTAACACGAGGCTAATAGTTTACATGACCTCAAAGAACGATTGGGAGCAGTTATTGGCATTCCTAAACCTTTCCCTAAATTTGTGGTAGTTTGCGGTGGTTATAAATATTCACACACCGGAAGTTCTTGTAATCTTGTAAGATGTTCCGAGGCCTCTGCTCCCATCCATCTAAGCCCATCTCTTACCACTATGGCACTAACAGGAAGTAAGCTGTCAGAAAAGTCACATGCTCTCCTCATGCATCCTGGTATGAGGGCTTGTATAACGTATTAGTTTGCTCGAATTGCCACAGTTACTACATAAGCTACCGATTGTTTAGACCATTTGGTTGCTGTTGCGATGTTTCTGTGAGTTTTCTGATCAACAGTGTTGTATGGATATTTACACATTGCTTCCAATATTAAGCCGACTGCTTTGGGGCTAGGCTACCTGAGGTAACGGCGGAACAAGGTGGCAGGGTTATTATGCAATAGTCAGTTGCACAATCCAGAGTCAATCAATCAATCAATAGATCTTTATTCGGTATTTAAAAAATACCATAAAAGGACATATTATAAAGTTAAAATCAATAAAATACAATTCATAACACAGTGATTGGAGACAATTGACCAAAAAATCCATTCAACACCGCCCTCTTGAATTCCTTAACCTTAAAGCAACCTTAATGAAACTTATAATACCGAGCAGAGTATAAGGATCGTTAGCTCAGGCAAGAATAATAAGGCAACCGTAGCATGTTTAAACTTTGCCTGTTTTTAAATTCTTACTAGAAAACTGTGCCTGGGTAAAACATAAAATGGGCATAATAATACAAAATGAAGGGTATCCTGCGGAGACCTATTGTCGTAGCCACAGGAACCCTTCACAATCCAGAGTCTCTGTGTGTGGCTTTGTGTGTCTGTGTGTGGCTCTGTGTGTGTGTGGGTGGCTCTGTTTGTGTGTGTGGCTCTGTTTGTGTGTGTTGGTCTGTGTGTGTGTGTGTTGGTCTGTGTGTGTGGGTGCAAATGCAATAGGTCTCGCCTTTGCGAGAGATTAAGCTATTGGCATTGTAAATGACAATGCCATTTATTTATCTGTTTTCAAGACCAACACATAAATAAAAATGTTGTCATTTACAATGCCAATAGCACTAACTTTTTCAAAGGTGAGACCGTTGCATTGTAAATGCTTGTTAAGGTATAGGGCCCTGGGATATTTGTGCAATGGCTTTTATTTAATTAAGTGCACTGCTTATAGAATATTCTTTGTTTTTCCTGGCTCTACCTCTCAGGCTTAGATAAGACTTGATTTTGGTTTATAAAACTAGGCCTTGGTCTCCGATGGTCAGCTAGTATACGTTCCCCTAAGAGTTAGGGCCCCAAAAGAGGGGACCCTGAAATTTCTTTCGAAAAATGTAGGGCTCCATTATAATGCCGTCCATTCCTTGAACAGAAGCTATGAGTAGGAATCTTAGGATACTTGACATGGAAAGCTCTTGGAACAGTGGCATGGCATATAATGCTACAAGGTGCTGGTAAAGTCACAATTAAAGCTCAGATCGTTTGAGCTAGAGGTCACTGAATGGGTCACCAAGAAACTGTGCGCTCCCTTCGTAAGTTCTTACCATTTAAATTCTTCTCAGCCTCGTCTAGTAAGTTCTGTTGCTAGAGCTGTTCAGCAAACAATTCTATTCCTGTGCTTACTATTAAATGCGGTAAGAAGGAGGTGCGATTACCGGTGTGCCGCCATATACTTGAATTATGATACTCAAGAGGTGAAGAGACTTTATTGCACCTCATCTGTGTGCATTCGGTTTTCTTTGAGGGAAAAAAGGTTATTGCTACCTTAACTGTTCCTTAAGGAAGGGATTAAGTCCTGACGTCTTAAAGTGAAAGAGAGTATTTTTGCTTTAATTCTGTTTTGTCTCTGGTTTCATAGAGGCTTACTCTGTTTTTGGACTCGATGTCCCATCGTCTTCGACCTTCAAGGGAATTAATGTGCCAGAAATAGTGTCCTTGGATTTATATATTATTAGAACTTGCATCAAATTGGTTTTGACCAAGTGTGATTGTTCGTACATTGTAAGTTATTTTTTTTTTAATCGGGCAATACATTATTTGCTTACCTACCAGTTTCCTCAACCGTCGTTGTTGATTAGCAGGGGTCATTTTCTCCGTTCAAAAATTCATCAAATCTAGTTGGCGTGTTTACTTTCAAACTCGTTACTTACCAAGCAGCAGATACGTTTATGTTAATTAAACCTCTGGGAGGCAGTTGATTACCCGCCACTTCCTTTATCGGATTAAGAAATTACTGGAAACGAAAGTTTGCTTTGTTGAATTTTAACCAATTGCTCCTCTTTCTGGAGAAAACCGTTTCTGACAATTTTAGCATTATCCTGGTTGTTCTGTGTTCAAAACATGAAACTAGGATAAAGTGCCGGACAGCTCTTCTCGATGTATTAACACAAACAAATATTATTTTGGGTTGCAAACAAATGCAGTATCTATCAAGGAGCGGAGCTAGCTCAGTGCAATTTTCGGACGCTATATATATCTGTCTAATTTGCAGAAAATGTTACATATTCCGCCAGACTGCTCTCATCTGTGTTTAATTTGTTTCGCAAGTTGGAGAGACGGGAAAATGTCGAGATAAGACCATAGGCACTGGAAGTAGGGGCTCAGAGGGTGCTGTGGCAACCCCAAAATAATCATGCTGGAGTTTTGAAGATGAATGAGCAATTAGGATGCCTTTAAAAATTTTTTATTTCGTCTTATTTGCTGTGCGTTCAAGGACCAAGGTCAAATGCCAGGCTAAATCTTCTGAAAAATAGTTGCTTATTATTTTATCAACGAAACAGGTGTTTTGCTTTTCTTTCTCTTACTCCAAAGTGAGGGAATTTGGAAGTGACTTGCTAGGGCATATTATAGAGTGTGAAATGAAAGGCTGTAGGATGTCAAGCAGCAAAATTTAAATACCTGAAAATGTACTGTACCCAAAGTTCAAAATAACGAGGTAAGCACAAATTAAGCATATTTCATATAATGTTGAAGTGTGATGGAAAAACTTATTAAGACACTTTACTTGGTGATGGGCAAATTATAAATATATGCTGAAACCCAATTTCCACACATTATCGCGTGTCCGCCATGTAGTTTAACCAGTGAAACTGCATGTCCTAACATTTTGTAGTGGCGATTTCAACACAAAAGGTGCTTTCTGCAAATGACAATGCAATGCCACATCACAGCTCCCAAATGCACCACCGGGTACAAGTACCACACCCTTACCACTCTCCTGCTGCATGTGCGTGGTATATTTGCTACACTTGTTTTTTTTTTGTGTGCGACGGTTGGATACAACATAAAATGAAATTAATGGCAGCACCCCCTCTCTTAAAATTTTCCCAGCATCAATGGGCGAGACAGTGGAATGCGAATATATAAGATTAGTTTCTCCTACTCGATGCCAGCAGTCATGTGAGTAGGTTTGGGACAGGACCTGAGATAATGTGGTTGCATACCCAATGTTGTAGTTTTTTTTTCTTTTCCTGATTCAAAAAGTTTTCAGGCTTAACAATGATAAGACTTAATCCTGTTTTCAAAAAATATTGGCATGGTTTCCTGCGCTCTAGGTGTAATTTATTATTCAAAATCTACTTTTGTTGCTTTTTGAACCTGGCCTTCAATGCCTCCGTTTTCAGACACACATATACGTACATATATTTCACATACACCCACAAACACACATGTATATATACTCTCTCTCTTGATCACAGTATATCAGGCTATTCAAACATTTCTCTTTTGAAAATGATTAGGTGCACATTATTGGAATTTGAAATTTTGACTCATTAAAGATTAACTTTTAGATTCACATACAGGCATCACATATTGCCTTCGCTTCTGAAAGCTAATCGAATGTCCAGAAAGATGGTTGTAAACACCCATTCATGGTAATTTGAAATGACCTACTGATCATAGCAGATAAATAGTTACAGAATATAGAGACAAATATACGAAAATAAGCTTTTTATGCGATTAGATTTTTATTTTACTGTACAGAGAACTTTGAAAAACAAGGTCAGAAGGTTGAATTCAGCAGTTATTAGGCAGCGCTAAAGGTGAAAGTGAGTTTTTACTTTTAACCATTCAAACGTTCTTTTTTTTTTTTTTGTCTTTTTTTAGGTTTTGGTTTAATAAAGCTTGACGTGAAAACGAAGTCTGAAAATGGACTGGTGAGTTGAGTTGTTACGTTAATTAATGACGAAATCTTGTCAAATGTAAGACCTATTGTTTCATATCATGTTTAAGACATATTGTGCCAAAACTGTGTACAGCTAAAAAGCCATGGAATGAGCAAGTAAGCTAGAAGGCTTGGACTCACTCGCTAAATCAACAAGTCGTCTTTGTAAGACACCCCTCCCCCCGCCTTCCGTTATTTATTGCTGCATATGGTGGCGTTTACCTCGGACCCTTTCAATTCTGTACACAAATAACCCCTTTTCGTTTACACACACATTTTTGATGGGGAAAGCATTCATTGTCTGTGCCAGTGTATCCTGACATGTTTTTTTCTTTTTGCGGTTCTCAAAATTAGTTTTTTTGATAATCTTACATTACATGAGCTACAGGAAAAAAAGAGGAAAATCTTGGTGCTGTTAAAAGCTCAATTGATGAGTACACTGGTTGAAACTTTGTGCATTTTGTAGGCCACAGATTCAAAGTCCTGCAGGTAGACTTAGCATTTCATCCTTTTGTACTTGATGAAGTAACATTACGTTCGGAAATGTAGCACTTGCTATTTACCTTGAATCACAGCCACTGACTGGTAGCAAAAGCATTGAAAGCCATCGTCAAGTTAACCCAGTCTTTAGACATGTAGGGTGGAACAACCATTGAAAAGGTCAACTGTCTATATACTCCACGTTTTCAGGAAATCGCTATTAAAACCACCTGATGTGAAATTTCCTTCTGGGTAGGAGATTCCTGATCCTAATGCCCGATATAGCATGATGTCAAAAACAAGAAGAGAGTAAGGGTTTCTCCACAAAGTGGAGGGAGGTACTCTTGGTCCCCTAGACCTAAATATGTATAAACTCGAGGATCCCGGGCTGGTCGGTTAGGTTAACCAGCTTCTCTGCATTCCGGTCGCAACAGACTTGGAATCCCCAGCCTGACCCCGGTTTCCTATGAGGCACAGTCTACTCGTTTTACGAGTATTTTTTCCGTTGACTCCAGACCTTGGAAGTCTACCAGCCTGACTGTGAGTTACAGCCGGGCCCTGAGGACCTAGGGTTGGGTGCACCTTAGCGTGTGCATACCGCCCAGGTCCCTTTTTTATCTTTCACTTTATTGGTCCTGACGAAATCCTGGAAATCCCTAACACAGGTTGAAACATGTAGACCCAAGCACTTTTACACATAGATATAGTCGGTCAATTTAACCCACTTTAATATCTTGACTTTGTTTTTATTATTGTCCAGTACTTTCAGATTAAAGTTTTATTGAAGGTATACTGCGCCAATTTTTAATATAACTTTTGCACTACACTCACAAAAAATTACCCGCTCCACTGTAATTCAGGTGTCGCAGCACACCCGGATGGCATTCTGCTATCCGGGTGGGACCCCGATGATGAAGCATGTCACCAACTAGGTTGGTGAGTGAGGGGTCTTCTAATCAAGGAACATCTTCCTTGTGTCTTCATCCCTGCCCCCATGTCCATTAGGACCACTGCCCGGTCCTGTGGTGATACTCCTCCTTCTGTTTATACGATATAGCATGATGACAAAGCCCGTAGTTGACTTGGCTTCTTTTTTGTTAGGGAGAGCCTAAGATGTCAAACTAGGACTCTTTTGTCTCATTACTAGGGACCCTAATTCAAATGTACTGCACATAAATTCTTGCCACTTTGCCGACTCAGTCTACTGCAAATCGCTGTGCTCCAATATGCTTGCTAAGGCCACCCACATGTATTTACATGCTAACCAACAACGTTTTGACTGTTACACCCTTTCTGCCAGAGAATGATATCTGATGGATCACCTTTCTATAACTTGGCAATTTTTGACTTGATATTAATCTGACCAGGGTAGTTGTGGTTCCCCGATAATGTCTTTGACATGCTGCCCCAGGTCCACAAATTTGTTGTGATAATTGATGCTAAACTTACAGACTCAGATCGTCTTTTATCCAGTAGTTATTGCTAAACCCAGGTTCAATGCAATTTATGTCTGGCATGAAAACTTTGGCAACTACAAACGTTTTGTTCATGCTTCAGTTGCCACAAACAGTCATTTTGTAGACTGAGTCGAAGCAGAATATAGTGTGTGGATAATGTGGCTGCTAATCTACTTATTAAAAGTCTCCTGCAGAGAAGCTATCACTCCTATCTTTCAGCCCCTGCATCAGTATTCTACTAAGCACATGGTAGAGCTAAAAGGATAATTGACTACAGTACCAGATCGTATGCTTCCTCCTCGTAGTATTTATAGCTTAAAGTTGAGTGGGTGTAGGAGAGTAACTAGTTGATCTAATTTGGGCGAGGCAAGAAATGGCTTATTACTTACCGGTAATCCTCATTACCCCGATTAGGGTCCTCCCCGTCCCAGTCCTAACAACGTGAGGCAGTCCTGCCTCCACCCAGCCAATCACAACGCCAGTATTTCCTTAGTACATAAGCCCCGCCCACCTACCGCCATGCCTGTTATCAACAAGACTCCGACACAAACACAGCGGGAGGGTGGGAGGGAAGAGGACTGGGACGGGGAGGACCCTAATCGGGGTAATGAGGATTACCGGTAAGTAATATGACATTACCCCCTCATGGGTCCTCCCCGTCCCAGTCCTAACAACGTGAGGAACTCACAAGCAGAGAACCAATAAAGAAAACACGCAGGACACCAGGGATCCATGCAGAGTACAAAACTTTAATCAATAAAAGATCAATGAACAACAGCATTCAATACGCCAACAGAAAAACTGTCAGCAGAGGCATGTAAAACATCAAGCCGATAATGTCGCACAAATGTGTGATGAGACTGCCAGGTGGCCGCCCTACAAATCTCCTGGATAGAGACCCCCGCCGCCTCAGCCCAGGAAGCAGACACAGAACGCGTCGACCGACCCTGTACATGAGACGGAGGAGGCAAATCCAAAGATTTGTAAGATTGACAGACCGCCAAACGGACCCACCGACTGATCGTGGAAGTGGAAACCTTCTTCCCCTTAGCCACACCCCCACAGGAGACAAACAGGGCAGGAGAACTCCGGAACCCCAGAGAACGTTGGACGTAAATCTGGAGAGCCCTGCGAACATCCAAAGAAGGGGGAACAAGGGAATGCCCCTCAGCAGGCAAATCAGGAAGAATCACCTCCTGCTGCAAATGAAAACTCGAAGAAACCTTAGGCAGAAAAGCCGGATCAAGCCGCAAAACGACCCGATCCGGGAGGAACTGCAAATAGGGAAACGAAACGAGTAAGGCACCCAACTCACCCAACCTGCGAGCGGAGGTAATGGCCAACAGGAAAGCCACCTTAGCGGACAGCCACAACAAATCCGCCTCCATCAAAGGCTCAAAAGGGGGCAACTGCAGACCACGCAAAACAGTAGGCAAATCCCAAGAAGGAATGAGAACAGGAGAAACCGGCCGACGAAGCCGAAAGCTCCGAAGAAGCCGACTAACCAAAGGAGCAACACCCTCCAAGGAGGCCCCAGGACCCCGACAAGCACGACCCGCCGCCCACTGAGCAGACAACGTGGAAGGGGAAAGGCCATCCCGGAGAAACTCCAGCACAGAAGTAGGAACCCCCAGTACAGGATCCACCCCATGAGAAGAACACCAAGAAACAAAAGAACCCCAATGGCGCCCATAGCACTTAAGGGCGAAGGGCGGCGAGACAACTGGATGTCACGAGCCACCACCGATGAACAACCCAAAGACTCCAAAGTCAACCGCTCAAGAGCCAAGCCGTCAGCTGCAAACGACGAAGACAAGGCAGAGACAGGAGTGGAAACTGAAGAGGAGATGGACACAAAGGAAGCCGGACAAACCGACCCTTCGCCAGCTTCAGCAGGAGAGGAAACCAAATGCGGCGAGGCCAGAAAGGAGCAATCAACAGGACCGAAACCTTCTCCATCCGAATCTTCTGCAGCACCCTCGGGAGGAGGGGAATGGGAGGGAATGCATACAGAAGGCCCGAAGGCCAGGGAATCGAAAGAGCATCCACCGCCCAAGCCTGAGGACACAGCACCTCCGAACAAAACCGGGGCAGGAGAGAGTTGTGAGGGGATGCAAAAAGATCGATCCAAGGAGTCCCGAACCGAAGGCAAAGGGACAGGAACAGAGGAAGAGAGAGATGGTACAGAACAGAAGATGGAAGGTCGCGGCTCAAAGCGTCCGCATGAAAATTCAACCGTCCCGGAATGTACACTGCCCTCAAGGCCAACAGATGAGATTCCGCCCAAGCACAAATCATGGAGGCCAACATGTTCAGAGACGCGCACCTGGTCCCACCCTGACGGTTCAAGTAACAACGAGCCACCTGGTTGTCGGTACGAACCAACAGATTCGCCCCCAGGAGAGGAACCTGAAAGAACTGCAGCGCCTCCCAGACAGCCGCCAACTCCCGCCAGTTCGAGGAACGGGTGCTGTCCCCCTGAGACCACCGACCTTTGGCTTCCAAGGACCCCAAAGTGGCCCCCAACCCCAGAGACTGGCATCCGTCGTCAACAAAAGGGGAGGAGGAAGACAAAACCGCACCCCCTTCTCCAGGTTGGGAGTGCAAAGCCACCAGTCCAAGTCCCGAACCAGAGCAGGAGAGAGGGGAATCAGAGTCTCGTAATCCGCCCGGGAGGGGTCCCACCGAGCCAACAGATGAGTCACCAAGGGCTTGAGATGGAGGCGAGCCCACGGAACCACAGCAGTGGTCGCAGCCATCAACCCCTGGACCCGCAACCAAACACGAGCAGGGGCAGAGGGACGACTCAACAGATCCCGCAGCAGAGTCTGTAAGGAAAGGATCCGAACAGAAGGGAGAAACACCGCCCCCAGAGAGGTGTCGAACAGACCCCCGATGAACTGAAGTCTCTGAACAGGATCCAGATGAGACTTGGCCAAATTCACCTTGAACCCCAGCTCCCGGAACAGGGACTACGTAGCCTCCACCGCCAGAAGAGCCTGAGGGAAAGAGGAAGCAGAGACCAAACAATCCTCAATATAGGGAAACACGGAGAAACCCTGATGTTGCAAAACCCCCACAGCAGGAGCCAATGCCTTGGTAAAAGTCCTGGGAGCAGTGGAGAGGCCGAACGGCAGAACCCGAAACTGGTAATGCATCCCCTGGACCACAAACCTCAGGAACCGCTGACTGGCAGGATGGACCGGAACGTGAAAACAGGCGTCCTCCAAGTCCAGGGAAGCCAAAAAATCTCCCTCCTGGATGAGGGGAATGACGGACTGCAACGTGACCATCCGAAAATGATCCAACCTCACCAACTTGTTCAGGGAACGAAGATTCAAAATGGGGCGGAAGGAACCATCGGGCTTTGGAACCAGAAACAGACGGGAATAGAACCCCAGGCCCACTTCCTCCACTGGAACCGGCACCACCGCCCCTTTCTGGAACAACATGGCGACGCCGGACAACATGGCAGACCGCCGCACGGGGTCTCTTGACAATGGGGTAACCAGAAGACAATCCAGAGGGGGAGGGCCTCGGAAGGGAATCCGGTAACCCCACCTGATGATATCCAAGACCCATTGATCGGAGATCAGAGCTGACCAACGGTCCAGAAACAAATGGAGACGAGCCCCCACAGCGGCATAGTCACTTTTGTCCAGCACCAGAGGGAGGCTGCGGCAGCTGCTGCTGCTGTTGCTGATGAGGCCGGGATTTATAATGGAACGCGGCCCCCAGACCACGGGCCCGACCACGAAAGGGCTGAGCGGACAAAACCCCCTGAAAGCCCTGCTTCTGGAAAAAAGACCTTTTCTTAGGAGCAGGCTGAAAAGGCTTCAACAACTTCTTCTCCTCCGCAGAGCGCTGCACCATCGAATCCAAGGCATCCCCAAAGAGACGAGGACCCTCAAAAGGCAGTTTATGGACCAAAGACTTCTGAGCAGCATCAAGACGCCATGGCTTTGTCCACAGAGACCTCCTCCCAGCCACCGCCGCCCCAGCAGCCGAGGAGAAAGCCCACAAGGAATCAAAAGTGACATCTGACAGGAATTGCGCCAAAACCTCCATTTGAGCCAACACAGGAGTAGGGTCCCCATGATCCTGAAGACAGTCAAACAGCCTCTCGAAATCCTTGAGCAGGACCTGTGATGCATAGGCCGCATAAGTGCTAGCACGTACCCCAAAGTGAGAAGCGGCGTAAGAACGCTTGAGTGCAGATTCCACCTTACGCTCCACCGGATCAGACAGGGAAGCCTCCTCCGAAGATAAAGAGGAAGAGGAGGAAGCCATAGAAGACAAAAGATAATTAACCTTCGGAATCGCAGGAAACTGGGAATCTTAAGTCCGCCAGGCGATATTGCTTCCCCAGGAATCGCGGAATACCCTGCTTATCCACCTCCAGCCACTCTTTCATGAGGATATCCTTCAGGACATCATGGAAGGGAAGGTCATCCACCACAGAGGAACTATACTGTGCGTAAAACCCATCTTCAGACAGGGTTTTAGGGTCAAACCCAAGCACCTCTCGAATATGCACCAGCATGTCCGAAAAAACCTTGCCCTGGATGTACTTTCCCTTAGGGGAATTGTCCAGTTCATCCTCATCATCCTTAGCCCGCTTAGCCGCAGGCTCAAGCAGCGCAGACTGGACCGCAGAATCAATCAAGTCACGCAAATCAGCTCTAGAAATCTGCAAGACGTCGTCCTCCTGTAGATCCTGAACATTATGCTGCTTGGAAACAGCCTTAGCCGGCACAGGAGAAGAAGCCCCCTCACTCATGGTGACACAAACCCAGAAGCAACCAAACAGGAAATCACCACAACAAAAGGAAGTGCCCAGCAACCTCCAATAAATACTGCCCCCAATCAACCAATCGCGCAAAGGTGAGTTTGAAGAATGAAAAGAAAAGAGGGCAGCCCTGATGTCTCCACCCACAGCCACAGGTCAAAAGAGAATGGCCGCGGGGGCCGGACGCTGCGATAGTGCAGCAGCGCCGGAACGACCCGAGGCCAGGACACCACCAAAACTCCCCAGCCCAGCACATGAGCGGGGAGCGTACCTGACCCCAGAACAGGAGCCCGACCGGAAACCGGAGCGGCCGGGCCGAGCATTTACAAGAAACACAACATAATCAGGAAACGCACAAGAAAAACTCACGGAACCGCCACCAAAGGAAACAGGATCCAGGGACCGGAACCGGGAGCACCAGCGTTCCGACAGCCGTCGGAGCAATAAAAAAACAGGCATGGCGGTAGGTGGGCGGGGCTTATGTACTAAGGAAATACTGGCGTTGTATTTGGCTGGGTGGAGGCAGGACTGCCTCACGTTGTTAGGACTGGGACGGGGAGGACCCATGAGTGGGTAATGATCAGGTAGAGCAGAGCTAAGGGTCTGGCCTGGCTCTTAAAGCCCATGCACTAGCCTAGCCTTAAAAACAGTTTGCTATGTAAATCATGCAACAACCCTCACGTAAAATGTGATTATCTCTTCAAAATTTAAAAAAAGTGTTTCTTTAACATGTTGGAAGTTTGACGTTAACATGCCCCATTATAGCATGGCTCTGAGAAGCATTTATTAAAAGTGACCTTTTCTAAAAGTAAACTTGGACCCTACCTGCCCCCGTATTCATATCGGGGACAGTACCATTCCAGAACCATGACGAAAACTCAAAAGTTTTTGTACAGCTTGTATTCTGAACTTGAGCATTTGAAAGCGCTTTTACACACGAATATGAAAGAACAAGCATTAGAAATGCAATCGGGCTCGGATTTATTTGAGTTTGAGCTAATGGCATTGTAAATGCCAATGTCTTTTTGCCATGTGTTATGCAGTGTGTGCATGTGGTGTGTAGTGGAAGTATGTTGGTTGAATTGTAATTTTACCAATGGTGGCATGCTGTGCTTTATATGAATATGTTTAAAAGTAAAGTGTACCATACTGCGATTGCTTGGTGGAAAAGTGCACTGCCGGCTGGAGGTGTGTGTGCCTGGTGGAAGGGTGCACTGACGGCTGGTGGGTGTGTGCTTTGTAAAAGCGTGCACAGATGGATGATGGTTGATGGTGTTTGTGCATGGTGAAAGCATTCATTGACGGCTGGGGGTGTGTTGTTGTGTGTGTTGTTTTCTGTGTGCTGGTGAGTGTGTGGTGGTGAGTCTGTGGGGGTGAGCCTGGGGAGTGAGTGTGGTGGTGAGTGTGTTGTGTTGAGAGGTGACAAGTGTGTGGTGTTGAGAGACTGAGGTGTGTGGTTTGTGTGTGCGTTGTGTGTGTGGTGTATGTGTGTGTGGTGTTTTCTGCACACTCACACACTGCCCCTACACATTCACACACTGCTCACCCGCACACTCCCAATGTCACCCTGCATAGTCACACACTGTTTACCCTGCACACTCATTCTGCACACTCACACAATGTGCACCCTGACACACTGTCTCTGCAGTCACTCTGCACTCACTGTCACTCTGCACTCACTGTCACTCTGCACTCACTGTCACTCTGCACTCACTGTCACTCTGCACTCACTGTCACTCTGCACTCACTGTCACTCTGCACTCACTGTCACTCTGCACTCACTCTCACTCTGCACTCACTCTCACTCTGCACTCACTCTCACTCTGCACTCACTCTCACTCTGCACTCACTCTCACTCTGCACTCACTCTCACTCTGCACTCACTCTCACTCTGCACTCACTCTCACTCTGCACTCACTCTCACTCTGCACTCACTCTCTCTGCACTCACTCTGCACTCACTCTGCACTCACTCTCACTCTGCACTCACTCTGCACTCACTGTCACTCTGCTGTCACTCTGCACTCACTGTCACTCTGCACTCAATGTCACTCTGCTGTCACTCTGCACTCACTGTCACTCTGCACTCACTGTCACTATGCCCTCACTGTCACTCTGCACTCACTGTCACTCTGCACTCACTGTCACTCTGCTGTCACTCTGCACTCACTGTCACTCTGCACTCACTGTCACTCTGCTGTCACTCTGCACTCACTGTCACTCTGCACTCACTGTCACTCTGCTGTCACTCTGCACTCACTGTCACTCTGCACTCACTGTCACTCTGCACTCACTGTCACTCTGCTGTCACTCTGCACTCACTGTCACTCTGCACTCACTGTCACTCTGCACTCACTGCCACTCTGCACTCACTGCCACTCTGCACTCACTGCCACTCTGCACTCACTGTCACTCTGCACTCACTGTCACTCTGCACTCTACAGTCACTCTGCACTGTCACTCTGCACTCACTGTCACTCTGCACTCACTGTCACTCTGCACTCACTGTCACTCTGCACTCTACAGTCACTCTGCACTCTACAGTCACTCTGCACTCTACAGTCACTCTGCACTCTACAGTCACTCTGCACTCTACAGTCACTCTGCACTCTACAGTCACTCTGCACTCTACAGTCACTCTGCACTCTACAGTCACTCTGCACTCTACAGTCACTCTGCACTCTACTGTCACTCTGCACTCTACTGTCACTCTGCACTCTACTGTCACTCTGCACTCTACTGTCACTCTGCACTCTACTGTCACTCTGCACTCACTGTCACTCTGCACTCACTGTCACTCTGCACTCTCTGTCACTCTGCACTCTCTGTCACTCTGCACTCACTGTCACTCTGCACTCACTGTCACTCTGCACTCACTGTCACTCTGCACTCACTGTCACTCTGCACTCACTGTCACTCTGCACTCACTGTCACTCTGCACTCACTCTGCACTCACTCTCACTCTGCACTCACTCTCACTCTGCACTCACTCTCACTCTGCACTCACTCTCACTCTGCACTCACTCTCACTCTGCACTCACTCTCACTCTGCACTCACTCTCACTCTGCACTCACTCTCACTCTGCACTCACTGTCACTCTGCACTCACTGTCACTCTGCACTCACTCTCACTCTGCACTCACTCTCACTCTGCACTCACTGTCACTCTGCTGTCACTCTGCACTCACTGTCACTCTGCACTCAATGTCACTCTGCTGTCACTCTGCACTCACTGTCACTCTGCACTCACTGTCACTCTGCACTCACTGTCACTCTGCACTCACTGTCACTCTGCACTCACTGTCACTCTGCTCTCACTGTCACTCTGCACTCACTGTCACTCTGCACTCACTGTCACTCTGCACTCACTGTCACTCTGCACTCACTGTCACTCTGCACTCACTGTCACTATGCCCTCACTGTCACTCTGCACTCACTGTCACTCTGCTGTCACTCTGCACTCACTGTCACTCTGCTGTCACTCTGCAGTCATTGTCACTCTGCACTCACTGTCACTCTGCTGTCACTCTGCACTCACTGTCACTATGCCCTCACTGTCACTCTGCACTCACTGTCACTCTGCTGTCACTCTGCACTCACTGTCACTCTGCACTCACTGTCACTCTGCTGTCACTCTGCACTCACTGTCACTCTGCACTCACTGTCACTGCACTCACTGTCACTCTGCACTCTACAGTCACTCTGCACTCTACAGTCACTCTGCACTCTACAGTCACTCTGCACTCTACAGTCACTCTGCACTCTACAGTCACTCTGCACTCTACAGTCACTCTGCACTCTACAGTCACTCTGCACTCTACAGTCACTCTGCACTCTACAGTCACTCTGCACTCTACAGTCACTCTGCACTCACTCTGCACTCACTCTGCACTCACTCTGCACTCACTCTGCACTCACTCTGCACTCACTCTGCACTCACTCTGCACTCACTCTGCACTCACTCTGCACTCACTCTGCACTCACTCTGCACTCACTCTGCACTCACTCTGCACTCACTGTCACTCTGCACTCACTCTGCACTCACTGTCACTCTGCACTCACTGTCACTCTGCACTCACTGTCACTCTGCACTCACTGTCACTCTGCACTCTACTGTCACTCTGCACTCTACAGTCACTCTGCACTCTACAGTCACTCTGCACTCTACAGTCACTCTGCACTCTACAGTCACTCTGCACTCTACTGTCACTCTGCACTCACTGTCACTCTGCACTCACTGTCACTCTGCACTCACTGTCACTCTGCACTCACTGTCACTCTGCACTCACTGTCACTCTGCACTCACTGTCACTCTGCACTCACTGTCACTCTGCACTCACTGTCACTCTGCACTCACTGTCACTCTGCACTCACTGTCACTCTGCACTCACTGTCACTCTGCACTCGCTCTCACTCTGCACTCGCTCTCACTCTGCACTCGCTCTCACTCTGCACTCGCTCTCACTCTGCACTCGCTCTCACTCTGCACTCGCTCTCACTCTGCACTCACTCTCACTCTGCACTCACTCTCACTCTGCACTCACTCTCACTCTGCACTCACTGTCACTCTGCTGTCACTCTGCACTCACTGTCACTCTGCACTCAATGTCACTCTGCTGTCACTCTGCCCTCACTGTCACTCTGCCCTCACTGTCACTCTGCCCTCACTGTCACTCTGCCCTCACTGTCACTCTGCCCTCACTGTCACTATGCCCTCACTGTCACTCTGCACTCACTGTCACTCTGCTGTCACTGTCACTCTGCTGTCACTGTCACTCTGCTGTCACTCTGCACTCACTGTCACTCTGCTGTCACTCTGCACTCACTGTCACTCTGCACTCACTGTCACTCTGCACTCTACAGTCACTCTGCTGTCACTCTGCACTCACTGTCACTCTGCACTCAATGTCACTCTGCTGTCACTCTGCACTCACTGTCACTCTGCACTCACTGTCACTCTGCACTCACTGTCACTCTGCACTCACTGTCACTCTGCACTCACTGTCACTCTGCACTCACTGTCACTATGCCCTCACTGTCACTCTGCACTCACTGTCACTCTGCTGTCACTCTGCACTCACTGTCACTCTGCTGTCACTCTGCAGTCACTGTCACTCTGCACTCACTGTCACTCTGCACTCACTGTCACTCTGCACTCACTGTCACTCTGCTGTCACTCTGCACTCACTGTCACTCTGCACTCACTGTCACTCTGCACTCACTGTCACTCTGCACTCACTGTCACTCTGCACTCACTGTCACTCTGCACTCACTGTCACTCTGCACTCTACAGTCACTCTGCACTCTACAGTCACTCTGCACTCTACAGTCACTCTGCACTCTACAGTCACTCTGCACTCTACAGTCACTCTGCACTCTACAGTGACTCTGCACTCTGCACTCACTCTGCACTCACTCTGCACTCACTCTGCACTCACTCTGCACTCACTCTGCACTCACTCTGCACTCACTCTGCACTCACTCTGCACTCACTGTCACTCTGCACTCTACAGTCACTCTGCACTCTACAGTCACTCTGCACTCACTGTCACTCTGCACTGTCACTCTGCACTCACTGTCACTCTGCACTCACTGTCACTCTGCACTCACTGTCACTCTGCACTCACTGTCACTCTGCTGTCACTCTGCACTCACTGTCACTCTGCACTCAATGTCACTCTGCTGTCACTCTGCACTCAATGTCACTCTGCACTCACTGTCACTCTGCCCTCACTGTCACTCTGCCCTCACTGTCACTATGCCCTCACTGTCACTATGCCCTCACTGTCACTATGCCCTCACTGTCACTATGCCCTCACTGTCACTCTGCACTCACTGTCACTCTGCACTCACTGTCACTCTGCACTCACTGTCACTCTGCACTCACTGTCACTCTGCACTCACTGTCACTCTGCACTCACTGTCACTCTGCACTCACTGTCACTCTGCTGTCACTCTGCACTCACTGTCACTCTGCTGTCACTCTGCACTCACTGTCACTCTGCACTCACTGTCACTCTGCTGTCACTCTGCACTCACTGTCACTCTGCACTCACTGTCACTCTGCTGTCACTCTGCACTCACTGTCACTCTGCACTCATTGTCACTCTGCTGTCACTCTGCACTCACTGTCACTCTGCACTCACTCTCACTCTGCACTCACTGTCACTCTGCACTCTACAGTCACTCTGCACTCTACAGTCACTCTGCACTCTACAGTCACTCTGCACTCTACAGTCACTCTGCACTCTACAGTCACTCTGCACTCACTCTGCACTCACTCTGCACTCACTCTGCACTCACTCTGCACTCACTCTGCACTCACTCTGCACTCACTCTGCACTCACTCTGCACTCACTCTGCACTCACTCTGCACTCACTCTGCACTCACTCTGCACTCACTGTCACTCTGCACTCACTGTCACTCTGCACTCACTGTCACTCTGCACTCACTGTCACTCTGCACTCACTGTCACTCTGCACTCACTGTCACTCTGCACTCACTGTCACTCTGCACTCACTGTCACTCTGCACTCACTGTCACTCTGCACTCACTGTCACTCTGCACTCTACAGTCACTCTGCACTCACTCTGCACTCACTCTGCACTCACTCTGCACTCACTCTGCACTCACTCTGCACTCACTCTGCACTCACTCTGCACTCACTCTGCACTCACTCTGCACTCACTCTGCACTCACTCTGCACTCACTCTGCACTCACTCTGCACTCACTCTGCACTCACTCTGCACTCACTGTCACTCTGCACTCACTGTCACTCTGCACTCACTGTCACTCTGCACTCACTGTCACTCTGCACTCACTGTCACTCTGCACTCACTGTCACTCTGCACTCACTGTCACTCTGCACTCACTGTCACTCTGCACTCACTGTCACTCTGCACTCACTGTCACTCTGCACTCACTGTCACTCTGCACTCACTGTCACTCTGCACTCACTGTCACTCTGCACTCGCTGTCACTCTGCACTCAGTCTGCACTCACTGCCACTCTGCACTCTCAAACTGCACTCTAAAAATGCACTCTCAATCTGCACTCTCCACTCTCAATCTGCACTCTCCACTCTCAATCTGCACTCTCCACTCTCAATCTGCACTCTCCACTCTCAATCTGCACTCTCAAACTGCACTCTGCACTCTCAAACTGCACTCTGCACTCTCAAACTGCACTCTGCACTCTCAAACTGCACTCTGCACTCTGATTCTGCACTCTCAAAATGCACTCTCATACTGCACTCTCAAACTGCACTCTGCACTCTCAATCTGCACTCTCAACTCTCAAACTGCACTCTCAAACTGCAGTCTCAACTCTCAAACTGCATTCTGCACTCTCAAACTGCACTCTGATTCTGCACTCTGATTCCCACTTCACGTGCCTTTTCAAAATTCAGCAGCAAGAACTTGTGCACTTGTGTTTGGGATTGGAATTGTGAAAGGCGGGTGGAAGTTCCGTATATCCCAGCGGGGCCCCCCCCTACCGGCATCTTTTTGTCCCCATACCATGCAAGGCATGGTAATGGGCACAAAGCCCGCACATATAAATGTCTCAGAAACTTCTGAAACCCACATAAATGATGGTTTGCAATGGGTGTCAGAATTATGAGTGTGTCAGAAAAATCAGACAATCGGTTTAAACCTGCTGAAATTTACTGGGTGAAAAATGCTTCGTAGGGGGTAGGATGTGGAATTTGCTGAAATGTGGGACACGAGCTGAGTGTTATTCCCCATTTCAATAGGGAAACTCGCAAATGGCATTATGTATTTCATTCGATAAATAGTATACCACAAGATCTCGTTAATTATTGGGTACGAAAAATAACACTCAATTCTGAGGCCCTAGAAATGTAGTCTTGATATGGTTACTGGGTTCCTTTGTGAGCCCTCGCTTTCATTGCACGTGTACAATCACAATGTCTTGCCTTGTTCCTTGCCCCGCAAATCCCCCTGAGATAGTATACCATGGACGTGAATGGTTTAGAGAGAATAAAATTAATTAAATTAACAAACGTAGGTTGTGGAACACGTAACAAAGTCTGATAATACAAGTGTTTAGGTGTATAAGGGATAGGTACTGAGTGAATTTGGCCTCTCTGTCTCTTTTTTACCAATTATAGCACTGCCCCAAAATAATAATGCCCCCACCCCGCTACAATCACTCTCGTCAGAGGGTGAGAACCTAGCCCCTGAGAGTGTGCATTTCTGAACACAGTATTGCTGTGCCTTGCGGTATGCGTCTCTGTAGCTGGAGGGAGGGAGCGCAGGCGGAGGGAGGGGGCTCTGGTGGATGGCTGTTTGCAGGCTCCAGCAGCAGCGAGATGAAAGGGACACTCCTGGAGTAAGCTGCTGCTGAGTCTGAGCGGCTCCAGGAGGGGGCGGGGAACCTCCTCCTTACCAAACCCCAAAGATGGGGGGTTTGCCTGCCCACCGCCAGTGTCCCTCCCCTGCCAGGAAGAAATCGCAGCATTAACAGTCATTAATCATCCTAATATGAGGAACCTGCTGATCTGAGTGACTGGCACATGGGAGCTCTGCGTCTAGGCACGGCGCACAAGAGCTGACTGGGCTCTACCAAAAGATGCTAGAGGGGGCGTCATGGAGGCAGGGAGACAGCATGGGAGTTTAAAGGGTGTATTAAAAGACGCAACACCGAACGGTCCACACTCAAAAATTAATAGCCAGGATATTTTATCTTACCCTGTGGGAAACGAAGCCCCTGTAGCCAATGGTAGAAGTTTCACAGTTAAAGTCCAGTGGCTACTTCAAATAAAGCTCAGTTGTCTTGAGTAGTAACCAAGTCTTACCATCTAATACGGCGCACTGCAGTTGGATATTGGATGGAAAGCTTACTAAAGGCTTGAATGTACTCCGGATTCCCGGCCTGGCATGCAGCAGCTGCGCGCTGAGCGCTGCTGAATGGTGAACGCGCCCGGCCATCTGGATTCACTTACGGAGGCACCCTGACAGCTCCTAATTATAATTAATGTACTTCTTTGCGCGAGCACGAACGAAAAATGCCCAAGATGGCGGAACAAAACTACATTTACCCTATCACTTCAAGCCTATTAAAACGACAACACAACGAAGACGAATCACTGGCCAGATGACAGAACACAGTAAGGAATGTGTGGAATTTGTCTCGCCAAAGCCCTAGGAGATACTTTTTTTTTCTCTTCTTTAACATTAGGATCTCGAAACTCCTCCCACTTACGTGGGCGGAGGCCTCGCCCTAAAAAGGAGGTTTGGTGAAATCAAATATGGGCCTAAGATAACCCAATTTATGCAAAAAGCAGCGATTGTTCCAGTTTTCTGGTTTCACTTTGCACAAATCAACCAAAAAATGAATCCCTGTTTCTCCTTTTTATGTTAATGGTTCATTTTTTTCCTCATTGTGTATTTTCCTGCAGTTGTTATATAGCACAAACTCGACCCTAAGGTATTGGAGTGCTTTACACAAACACCAGTAAAGTGACACAAGGTCACATTCATTTTATTTTTAAGGCACTGGGAGATTAAGTGATTTGCTCAAATTTCCAGGATATTCAGCTGAGGCCAAGACTTGAACCTGGTTCTCTAATTCCAGAGTCGGCAGCTTAGTCCTTAATGCCATAGCCTGGCTAGAGCAAAGGTTGCAGGCATAAGCCACTTGATAGCTCGGCTCGTCTTGGGCTCAAGGTTACACTAAGACCTCGAGCTGAACCAGGCGTCCGATTCGCACCTGGCTCAGGCTTTCAGTAGATCGCCCACCTGAATGTAATGCATTTAGTACTGTGCTTTCAAAACAACTTGCTGTGGATAGAGTATTTCCCTGAAGACGTAATATTTTGACGGCAGTACTTTTGTGCAACACTCCTGTTGTTCAAATTTGCAGTGAAATATATAGAATACCAAGCACACAACTCTTGCAGAACGCATTGATGCTGGCATGAACACCAGCAAGGAAAACTTTGCCATCATCAAAGATTTCACCATGCCTCTTTCCACCCGCAGCAAAATGACACCTTCACAACACCTATGCAACAAGTTATTTGAATTCTTCTATTATCGCATCTTCGACCCTCAACTGGATCCCTTCTCCATTGCAGCTCAACTTCCCATCACAGCGGAAGAACAAACTCTGGTCTCATCACCCACGAAATTGCTGCTACAATGAAGATAATCTACTTGGGGGGGGGGCCCCATCTGCCCTTTGCCCCCATCACCCTATCGCCAAAGGTCTCCTAACGATCAGCGAAGCACTAACACCCATCTTCAACGCTTTAATCACATTCCAGGACACCTAGAAACATGCCACCATCACTCCCCTGCATGAGAAACCTGCTGCCGGTTCAGCCACGCTTTTCAATCACAGCCCCATCTTTCTGCTACCATACTCTGCAAAGGTCTTAGAGAAACTAATCAACTGTCACTTCACCTCAGCAGCCACCAGCTCCTCAACCCCACACAGTCCACATTCAGGCCCAACCACAGTACAGAAAAAAAGCACTCATCACCACAGACAACATCCATATGATCCTTGACAGAAGATACGCGTCGGCCCTCATTCTCCTGAACCTCTCATCAGCATTTGACATGGTCTGACACCCCATGCTCATTACGTGCCTGCATAATGATGAACATCAAAGTACTCGCTCTCCTCTCCATCTGCTCCTTAATGAATAGAACACGAGCTGTCAGCCTGGTACCATATTCTTTGGAAGCCCACAGTCTCATCTGCAGAATGCCTCAGGGTTCAATGGTCCGCCTCACCCTCTTAAACGCATACATGAACCCTCTGGCCAACACCATCCGTGCGCATGATCCACATCCTCCCCTATGCAGATGACTCACAACTGATACTTTCCCTCTCAAGCAAGACCCCCAAACAAAGAAAATGTTCACCTCCTGCATGTCTGAATTCACTAACTTGATGAAAAGTAACTGTCTCAAGCTCAAAACCAAAAAGACATAAATACTGATCTTCAGCAAGAACACTTTACCATGGGGTGTGGCTGCCCAAACTTGGATCCAAACCCACCACTCACACCAGGAACCTCGTAATAATACTCAACAGTAAACAAGTCTATACTGTCACTGCTTTCAGGGCCTGAAGATGCTAAGGGAGATCTTCAAATGGCTCCCAAGCAGCACTAGAAAAACTGCCACTCACACCTTAGTCACTAGCAAGTTGGTCTATGGGAGCGCTCTCTATGCCAGTATCACCAAGCAACTCACTAGAAAACATAACCATCCAGAACTCTGCAGCCACTCTCATCTTCAACTGCCTTCACAGTACTCCTCCGAGAGCTCCACTGCCTCCCAATTCACAAACATGCTCAATTCAAAGTCCTCACACACATTCAAGGCACTACACAGGTTACATGAACAGCTGTATCTCCATACTCCATTATGAGAATAAGCAGAACCAGATCAGGACGACAGGCATTCTTACTTTGCTCCTAAAGCATGGAACAGCCTCCCACTCCACATCTGAGCCTTTTCATCTCTTCTTGAATTCCGCAAGAAGCTGAAGACCTAACTTTTCAATTAACCAACCTAGGCAGGGTTAGGTGCACAACTGCTCAGAACCAAAACACCCTTGAGGGTGGTACTGCATTTTACAAATACACATATTATGACATCACAGTGTGTGCATGTGCTCTCATGCATGTGTGCATACGTATCATGATGCTACAGCTGCCCAGTTTGATGACGTAAACATGTACATGGTTCACCACGCGTACATGGTTCACCACGCATGTGCACACGTATTGCATTACGCAGCAAACACTTTTTTTAAAACTTTTTTTCATTTACTATTGTAGGATGGTGGACACTTTTCTTGGAGCCATAAATTAAACCATTGAATAAAATTTTCACGTATGGGCCATCAAATTGATACTGCCAGTGCCTTAAAAAAAAAAAAAGATGAGGGTGAGTGGGAAGAAGTCAACACCGTTGAGCGGTGGGGGTGTAGAGAAGGAGTAGGCCCTCCAATCAAGAGCAAGGGGCTAACCCAAAGCCCATCACATCTATATATTTTAATGTATTAAAGAAAATAGTTATTTGGCAATAAACAGCTAAAGCTAACTGTTGTCAGATTTAAAAAGGAGAGACTGAAAAAGGAAGCTGGGTTTCAGTGAGTCCAAATAGAAGAAAGAAAATGAATGGGCAAAGGATGACAAGCGCCAAAGGTGAAATATTGACACTACCCATCAGAGGGGCAGGAACTTCAGGACAAAGAGCCAGAATGCAGAGAGCACCTGGAATTTATTTTTGGGGTATTGAACCCAAAGTGGATGTAGGATGTGAATGCCCAAGAAAAATGTGGTTGAAATCAGAGACCATTTTTTTCCAGCAATTTCATTAAGCTAGTTCGTATGTCTGTCCAGTCGGTTTGAGGCATTTTAATGTGTACATTTTTGCTATTATTGATAGGACCTGGAATGCACTGTAACAATAAGTTTATAGAAAAATGTGCCTTGAGGAATTATTTCATATCATTACTCATTTTACATCAAGTCATATATATGTACATTAATTGAAAGGAACATAAGAAACGTGGTATCTTTTGTTAGGCTTTATATCATACCTGGAACAAATATATTTCATCAATTGTTACAAAAATTAATACAAAGGCTAGGCAACACAAAAAACACTACCATATTCAGTACATTTTCCGTAGTGCATTACACCGTTGGTACAATATGTATTAGACATATATATACATAAAGTGCTACTGAGACATCAGTCAGCTTAGTCCATCAGTTCATTTAACAAATCCTGTTGCTGGTGATTGTAAACCCAAAACGGTGTATAGGCGTCGACGTTTCGGTCTTTATCGTACAATTCACACCAAGACCATCCTCAGGACTAAATGTTGCACAAGATATCTACAAAAATATACAATATATACACAATCAGTATAGGTACAACCTACTCCCTATGTCCAATATAATCGATTGTCTGCTAACATTAAACTAACCGTCACCACACCCAGTGTGACAAAATATACTCAATCAGGCCCCATCAGGGTGTCCAATACTTACTGAAGAGATAACAACCTCCCAAGTCTTCAAGATCAAATTCCGGCTTCTCAATAAAGGCCAATAAAGTTCAAATGTACTCCTAAATAGGTACAGAATCACAGTATAGCCAATCAGTGTACCCTTAAACCTGCTCATGACTATCAATAAGATACCAACATGTTATCGGGGGCTTACCTCCACACTGTATGATAAGGTAGTACAGATTAAACGGGTATAAGTCCGCTACATAATTCCATGAGCATACCGTCTTACCTACAAAACAAAAACAAGGGGGTCCGCTATCAGGTACCTGTACAACCGAATCCAGGTTATTCAAAACACCTCTATCACTAATATATGCCCAATATAGGTACTCACTCGTATGCTCCGCTCTCGACGGGAAACAATCCTCGTCTCTTTCAGTCCGCGAAACCTACATCTCGTAACACTCTGTTGAAATATTCCAGCCACCACCCCAGGAATCTACGCGATAACCTCCCTGGTTGACATTGACTGTCTTCTGAGGGTTTCTACAAGACAGAAACGTGAACGCATGGTCCTCTCCCGCTCAGTTTCCATTTTACTTGTATAGACTCACTCAGAAAGCAGGGCACCATCCACACGATCCCTGCAGATAAAGTGCACAAAATGGTGGCTAGACTCCTCGCCTATTAATTAGTTTTGTGCATATCCCTTTGTGCCTTGTAATTATTGATTTTTAAACGGTATCCTCTAGATGTTTCCATTGATAATGCTATAAAAATGATACCGGTGGGTTTGTTGTTTGCTCCAGAAGTATTGTTGGAGGTTGTACTGCCCTTTCATCGTTGTCTGCAATTAGTTTTAAATGGTGTGCAAAAAGAACAAAACCCCAGGAAATGTGTCCTAGTTAGATCCCGCCACCTTCAGTAGTACACATGCTCTATATGGTGATGCAGTGGACTAATCTACCCACGTCTGGAGCCTCTGTGAAACATCATGATCACAGGTTCAACTCCTGCTACATCCAAGTCTTTCATCCATCCAAGGTCGATAAAATGAGTTCCTTTGAGTGAGTTGGGTGGCAAAAACATGTAATTCAGCTCAAGATACCCTAAGGTGGGAGGGAGTAGGAATGTGTACTTTAGAAATCCCAATGCTGTGTTGTACTTGTACCAGAGAATACAATACAAATAGTTTTGAAGGAAAATTATTCCACAAGTCTTCAAGAATTGCCTTCCTCTTTCTCTCTGCTATATCTTCTGTATTAGCACCATTAATTAACTTATATCCATTGAGAGTAGAACCCAGTAGATTTGTAGGGAACCTATTATTCATGGTATGTTCTCTTCTAGTGGCTACTCTCTTCTCATGAACTGACGTAACTGTGTTTACAGAGATTATGTGGAGCGAAATAAGTTTGTCCCATTTCAGCATAACATAGGAGTTGACCTAGAGTTTTGTTTATTTTGTGATGTTAAAATGAAGTCTTCATACACCCCTCTCTCCATATCGAGATTAGCACTCAACAAATTAAGTGGGAAAGCCTTGAACTACGACATTTAATAAAAAATATGTATTTGGAAGCGGACTTGGCTGCCTACCTTAAGTGATCACTCTGAAGAAGACAATATTCTTAGATATATGTTGTAGGCTCCTCTAGTGCATCAGCTCCATAGGTGGTCCACTTAATTCAGAGAAATAAATTTTTATTTCCTTTTGAGGCTAGGGCCTCCTATTTGAGGGAAACCTCTTCTGAGGACCCTTAGGTTATCTGTAGGCATTGGAATCGTGGAAACATTTCTGGCATTTCTAAAAAGCAGCAATGGCAGCCAAAAGAACTAGGATCGATCAAAAATGTATTTAATCATCTGTAAAAGGTACCATAGTCCAATTCCTTCCTAGCATGTTGTCTGGTTTGCCTGTCTCTCCCGCAACCAAATGAAATTTTTTTTCCTTTTCCAATTTGATGCATCAGTAGAACTTGCGGTTGTCATACATACATCAAAAAGTTAAAAGGTCAATAGTGCATGCACTCAGGAGCCAGCTTATCAAGTTCAGAAACCGAAGGCTGTGGTGGAAGATCTTACCAAACATCCTGGTCAGGTCGTAGAGAATTATTCCTACATGGCTGATGGATTGATGGAGGGAGTGGGCCTGACCAACAACTAGTAATAAGTCCAGTCCTGGGCTTTGAGGATAATTTTACTTCGCTCTGCATCAACTTGGTCATCACTTTGAGCAGTAGTAGAATTGGAGAAAAGGCATTAAGAAATGTTGTAGCAAAGGCATTCACGATTTATCAAGGCTTTTGGAAACCGAAAGCATAACCTTGCCACTTATAGTTTTCTCTGCTGTAAACCGATATATTTCTGAAGAAACAACTTGTGTAAAAGATGCTCCCACATTAGTAGTAGGTATTTGCTACTTTGTAGAAAATAACAAACTGTGAAATCAGTATACTTTTTAAATTAAAACACAGCTAAGATGAGAGAGATTTGTACTGCTGACAAAATGGAGACTGAAATTTAAAAACATAGAACACTTGGGTGGGAAAGCATGTCGGAAATCTGTACAAAAACACCATGAACAAATTCTCAGGATATCAGAGCTAATAACAAAGAGAAAGAGGTGCAGAGTGCACCACCCATAGTCAGTGGGAGTCGGTGGCAAAGAGCGCTACAGTCCTGTATAAGCTATGCATGATTTGGTTTAAAGCATTGCCAAACGATGGGCTGTTCAGGTGCAATTCAGCAAACCAACTCCTAAATCCAGGGACCGCAATATACCCACACTTTTGCAGCCCTGCTACAGCCTGCTTTAGCTGTCTGTGGCAGCCAGTATTGCATGCAGTACTGTAAAGAGTGGGCGTTGTCAGCCCCTTGCACATCACTGGATGGCATTCTTCTCTATCTGAGTTCCCTATTCTTGGAATGGAAATGGAATGGAAAGACATTTATAGAGCGCATGGCTACCCGGAAGCATTCCAGTGCTAATAACTGACACAGGGGAACCAGAAAAGCTAAGGGAAGAGCATGGTCTTTAATTGCTTCCGGAAAGCCAGATGGTTATGGATTGTGCGAAGGTGAAGAGGCAAGGAATTCCAGAGTTTGGAGGCATTATAGGAAAAGAGCCTACCACCGTTTCTAGAATTTTTGATTCTAGGTATCTCTGCTAGGTACAGAAAGTCTGATCGAAGATTCCGGTTGGCTTTATATGGACGAATCATGGTGGAGATCATAGGTGCAACAAGTCCCTGCATTGACATATGTTCTAAGCACAAGGCCTCAAACCTAATCCGTTCCTGAACCGGAAGCCAGTAAAGGGAGCAGAGAGCCGGTTTAGCTGATAGTGTATTGTTGGTTCCCATCAAAAGTCTTGCGGCACTGTTTTGTACTGCTTGGAGTTTTGTGATTTGCGGAGATGGGGGCGCCCAAATACAGGACGTTCCCATAGTCATTCATTCATTCATTTCAAAACTTTATTCGATTCAATACAAGAATCATAAAAGTAAAAGTACATTTACAACACACAGTTAAGAATTCACTATAAAAACAGTTTTACAATTTATGGCACTATAAAAGTTCATTGGCAGAAAAAGTCACATAACCATATTATTACTTTATGTTAATCATCTCTGGTAAATACATAATTTTATCAGGCAGGGGTGTTTTTTGGGAACAAGTAAAAATAAAAATAGAAAAGAATCACGGTACAGGATTATAAAGTGCACATGTCAAATGGTATAGTTCTTGGGGCAAAATTAGCCATACCGTTTCCTAATCTGGAGTGACACGCGAATAAAGTTCAACATTGCACAGCAGACTGTGGGGGATGACAGAGATATTAAGAAATCATAACCCTCTTTGTAATGGCGTATTTGTTCTTCCTTGAGAATCGGTTTGATAAACCTAGTTCTCGGGTCTTTATATAAGGAACAAAAAAGAACAAGATGCATTGTATTTTGGCTATCTTTGTAATTACAGTTGCAAGGTGGGAGTTCCTTACACCAGCCCCCCTGTATGGGGAATGCAAAAAGAAAATGCAAAATATGTAGCCTAAATCTTGTCAAATAAAAACGCCATTGTACATGATTTGTAAAAGTCAGATAGAACTGATGCTGTAAGACAGCCTTGGGTGCATAGGGGCTGTCCATACAATTTACAATCGATGATTTCCAGTAATTCGATTTAATTACATTTTTAATATCTCCCTGTATGTTTTCAGGGTTGTCAAAGATGTCACCCAAACCAATTTTATGAAACATTTCATTTACGTAGGATAACCAGGGGATTTGGTTCATATTTGACAATTTCAAACAGTCCTGGATAATATCCTTAGTAAGCTGTAGGTCCTCCGATACCCATATTTTGCCCCATAACAACAGAGGAGAAAGACGAATAATGTCGCCTACATAATTTAAACCTAATTCATTGTGGGCGAATTTATTTGAGGAGCCTGATGGGATGGCCAAGACACGTTTTAAAAATTTGTTTTCCATAATCTGTATCGTGTCGGGGCTATCTGTCCCCCAGACCCCCGCCCCATAGGTAGCAATCGTTCCCATAGTCCATTCTCGAGAGTATTAATGATTGGACCAGTACTTTCCTGGCCTCAAAAGGAATGAGAGGCAGGACCTTTCGGGCCATTCTAAGTAGACCGTAGCAGAGAGCTACCATTTTTCTGGCTTGGGTCCTAAGACTCAGGTCCTGGTCCAGCCATACACCAAGGCTCTTAATTTCTGCTTTCGGAACTGGGGATGGGCCCATGCTAGAGGGCCACATCCAGCTAGGATTGAAGCTCAGAGTGTTGCCTAAAATCATAATCTCGTTTTTTTTCTCCGTTAAGCCTAAGCTTGGAGCCATTCATCCAGTTTGAGATATTGTTTAGACAGGAGTAGAGGGTATGGATTTCTTGGTCTGCTTGGCTGAGCCCGACCACCAGTTGTGTCGTCGGCATAGGTGATTATCCAGATTCCATGGGGGGCTACTCTGGCTGCTAGAGGGGACGTATAAACATTAAAAAGAGTCTGGCTGAGTGAGGAGCCCTGTGGCACCCCACTCGGCAGCTGAGTGGGCTTAGATACAATGTTATCTTCAAAAACCTGAAAGGTTCTCCCCTCCAGAAAGGAGGATAGCCATTGGAGCGCCGTACCATCCACTCCTATGCTCCTGAGTCGCCGGATCAGAATCGAGTGATTCACCGTATCCAATGCAGCGCTCAGGTCCAGGAGTAGAATGGCCGCTGAACCTCCAGAGTCCAGGATTTTCCTACTTTCCTCTACCTCAGCCAATAGAGCGGTTTCAGTGCTTTGGCGCGGTCGGAACCCAGTTTGAGAAGAATGGAGCAGGCTGTGGCTTTCGAGAAATCCAATTCTTTATTGGCTGACTTTCCTCCCTCCTCTTGTTTTCTTTCAGGCCCTCGATCATTTAATCGTTACAGTTTGTTTTTTATTTGCTGAATTGTATCCTTCCTCCGCTGAAAAAAATGGAACTTTTATCATTTTATAATAAGCACACCATGTGAGAGCATGTCCTCCTCCTTTCTCTGGCTCTTTCACCTCTGCTGTGCTCTTCTTTTCTCTCCTCCACCCCCCCCCCCCTGCCACTCCCTCCCCAGGTGTGTGGAAGATCTTTAGCTCTACATTTGTCTCCTACTAGATGATGGCGGTTATATGCTGAACTCCTCTGCTGCCCACCAGGCACCAATGGAAGGCTTGCCTATGTCCTGGTTGTTGTCCCCAACACTTTTCCATGCCCCGTGGTGCCCCCTTTCTTCCCTCCCACTACCCTTAATCTGCTCAATGCCAGCTGCTGCTCTTTATGTAACCAATATCGTATGCTTTTAAAAATGCTTCAGAATTGGCAAACACTGTAGCAACATCCAGCCATCTTGAAAATCTGTTTTCAGGCATCCCTTTGCATAACGCAACTAGGTATGAAGAAATCCGGCTGCCAGATTGAATGTATAGGAAATGCTATATTCTATGCTTTCAGGACGGCCACTGTGTTGCATCATGTATCATGGCTGCCTTCTTAAAACTAGGAAAATATTGTCCATGCATCACACCAAATTGCACCCTGTAAAGTGGTAATTGTCTTGAAAGTATTAAAAAAAATTGACTTTCAAGTTGGCCAGTCGCTTGTCCTTTTTCGGTTTTGCGAGTGTTGGCACATTTTAAAGGCATCTGGTGTTGGCAAAGACAGTTGCAGTAACCACAAACCATTGGCAAAGCGAGGCAGATTTACTTTTTCAGAATTTAAGTAAGGTTATAGACCAAAGCATGCTGTCTACTAGTTTGTCTAGTAGATGCTATATTGCAACTGTATTTTTAAGAACTTAACTGAAGGACATGCAAGAAGTGTAGTACCTTTACCTTCCAATAGTAGACACATAATAATAGGAGCGTATTCCATCAATTATACGCATTAGCCTGCTATTGCAGTGTGCCGAGTTATACTTAAGAAAAAATTTATCCATTTGCAAGAACTATTAGTGGTATAGCTGAGAGAATCATTATAAAATATATTTATAATCTATACAGGTGTAACGAAAAGCAGCATGCTTGTAACCTTCATGTGCTCTGCGTTTGGCTTGATAGGGAAAACCTGCAATACAAGGTAGAGATGGAAGTGGACTAATGTTCATTGTGTTTGTAAATTATATGTATATATATATATAAATGGAAAACCTTGACCAGTCATGGTCTTTCAAGGGTAAAACCGATATTCTACGTGGGAGTGGTTTGTCAGCAAACGTGTTTAATTTGCTGCATGATACACATATTTACAACAAGGGGTGGTGATGGACGGAGTCTCTGAATTAAGCAGAATACTCTCACCCAGTCAAGAGATCAGGGCTAGATCCAACACCGTTTTTTAGCTCATTGCACCATCCCAGTTTCAGAACCTGGCTGTATGCAAATTAGTCTGTCCCTGGCCCAGTGCATCATGGGAACAGGGCAGACCAGACTACAAAAGCCAATTCTTACACTGGGAAGGAAACAAGCTTCCGGGGACCGGTTTCTGGCATTACAGCCGTCTTCGGCCCGGCTTGCTTGAATCCTGATGGTGCAATGAGCAAGGGACTCACATCTGAGTATACCCTTCCACGCTTAGGGTGGACAAAAATATTTACAACAAGGGGTGGTGATGGACGGAGTCTCTGAATTAAGCAGAATACTCTCACCCAGTCAAGAGATCAGGGCTAGATCCAACACCGTTTTTTTAGCTCATTGTACCATCCCAGTTTCAGAACCTGGCTGTATGCAAATTAGTCTGTCCCTGGCCCAGTGCATCATGGGAACAGGGCAGACCAGACTACAAAAGCCAATTCTTACACTGGGAAGGAAACAAGCTTCCGGGGATACACATGGCACTAACTCTTCAGTGGCTAATGTGTATCACAAAGGAATTCAATAGGTGTATTAAATAGCTTAGTAATTTTGTCTGGAAAAATGTAATTTTCCCAACATTTTGTGCTTTTAAGCATATGTGTCCATAGGCTAGTGTGAGGGTACAAGACAATGCTTTGTAGTGGCATTTGTCACTTAGGGATAGACAGTAATAAATATTTAAATTACATCATCTCACATATTGTTAGAGTACAGCACCATGAGATGTGTATGTGCACTCTTTTTGCCCTTTCGCCTTCAGTAAAAGTAATACAGTGACATTTTGGGTCCATCGAAGGTGACCAAAGTTGTTTCTTTGGTATTCCCGATCACTGGGCTAGCTACATAGTCTGTGTGAGCATTGACTCCAAGGTAACATTAAGGGAAAAAATAAAGAGACTGTTTTGGAAAACGTTTCAGTGATTGAAACATGAACCTGTAAAATCAAAGACCAATTTTCATATTCATTAACAAAGTAAACATCGGGCAGGGTCTCATTACCCAGGGACAGAAAATAGTCAAAGGTGGACATTTTTGTCAAATAGAGCAACATCAATTGTAAAACCGTATAACTTTAGTTGTTTTTGATAACATCCACCATAATGTAGCCTGTAAACGGAGTGCTTATTGGGATGCAGTAGGGTGTAATTTTTTCATGTAACGTCTACAGTATACGTATGAATGAGAAAGTTAGATGAGTGGGTGAAACTCTTAAAGGAAATGATATAAAGATCTAAGCGCAATGGTGAAGGAAAGGAGCCCATGGAAACCTTCAAGTGAATGCTGTAGAGTGAGATAAAGGCTATTGGGGTATCTACAGTTTGTCTCTTGTTGGAAAGGAAAGAGGCGATCCACAGTAAGAAGTGAAGATATTTATGTGCTCCGATTGTGCATAGTGCACAACTACCTTCGATATTTCTCTGGGGGACTGTTTGGGATGCTAGTTTCTACATTGTTGCTCATTTTCTTGCAGACCAGTGACTGAGTTTTCGTCTGGTGATGTGTTTAGGGTTTGTGATATCCCTCACATAATTGTGTTCAATGTATTACATGAAGGTTAAGCATTTCATTCAGTTGCAGGAATATCATAAGTGGTGCTGTTAAATTTTTGGTAGCCGTGTCTTGTTCTTTGTTCTGCTAATGTAGGATTTAAGCATGGGAGAGGTGTATTGTAGCATTTCCAGGTCCATTAAATTATACTTTTACTGTCAGTGTCTCATACCTCTCACTCTTGGTCCTTAGATTGATCTTGTTTAGTGCCGAGAGGGGTTGGATATAAAGGTTCCCAACAGTCATCCAATGAGGACCAGGAATTGGATAACTGAACTACAAACTAGAAATCAAACTCGTGTAGATTACTCTCAAAACAATACTATACAGATAAGATTATCATGGCACTCCCAAAACGCCTGAAGAAACGTAGGCGAGTCAAAATCATACACTTGAAGAGCTCAGTTAAAGCTATGCAGAATGCTAACTTTAGTATTTAATGTTCTGAGATCTCTAATATGATCTCATCTGGTCATTAGTTTACCCCAAATTAGGAATGCACATTCACTCGAATGGAAATAATCCTGATAACTGAGCCAACAAGGTAATTTAGTTTAATTTATCATATATAAGTAATCAAATTCATCAGTAAATCCGGTTATTCGACAATTTAGTCAAATTCTAATAAGACATTGATATAAGATACCAAAGCTCAAGTACAGGAAAAAGTCATGAAATATGGCAGTTTAAGCAGTCTCCCGAGACGAAAAAGATTACTAAATGCCCACAGAATATGTGTCGGTTCAGGAAAGAAGCCAAGTATGTCCGCATCGGGCAAGTTAAGATTGCCAAGGAAAGTTCCGCAAAGAATACCCATCCGTCACCATCCAACTCCAACAGTCATTCTGCTCTCTCCAGTTTGTTAAATCAAGCAAGATTATATCAAAGTTTCAGGGGTGACACCTCCTAAAATCATCTCATCGGGTCAGACCACTAAGCCAATTGGTCAATTCATATAGGTAGGGTGTCGGGCAACATAAAGAAGATAAAAATTGTAGAGCAATAGGTGGGACAATTACACAGTCAATAAGCAATCCAATATGTGAAACATTAAAACAATGCTCCTTCAGCAGGAGCACATAAGCAAGTTCAATTGGACATTTTCCCACGTAGCTGTTCAGGATTGTATCAGGTATTGTAGAAAAGTATATTGTGCAATACATGAGAACTCAGGAAAGAATACACAGTTTCACGTTATTGGCTATACTGAGGAATTCTTCCACGAACTGTAGATTCCACAAGTCGAGAAACTTCACGTATGTAATCAGACCTACATCAAATTGAGCTAAATTAAAGCAAAATATATATCATTCTTAAGTATACATTCATATAAAATATTGATTCTAGTATAACTCTGATGCACTTGAAATCATTTAGTATGGTTACAAAATATGTGTCAGTATGATAGACTTCTGCTTTTCGAATGTACTAAGGTGTAAGTAAATACATTTAAAATCCTAACAGATTATTTTCGTTTTAGGTGTATGGATGAAATACAACCTATGAAAGTTTCACAATTGCAATATTAATTGATTGATTGATTGAATAGCTTTATTTCGAAATATTTCCATTTCATAAAAGCATTTACAGTACAAAAACAGATAAAAATATAAAACAATTAGCAATTCAACCCTCTAAACACTTTGTGAAATGAACAATGATATACAGTCATTGGTAGAATGATAAGGGAGGGGAAACAAAGCATCAGATGGTAAAAACAAGTTGAGTCTATGGGAATAACCTTACTGGAGGAGCAATTTCCTCACAGATCTTATCCTCCATACCCAGCCCAAAAATGTTGCCAGGCAGCATGCAAACAGAGGACGGGCGTCCGATCTTAAGATCTGTAGGGCCTCCAGGTGTGACCGAGTGCCCAAACTCATACAAAGAGGTTTCAGCCATCTACGGCGAGGTGCTACATACGCTGGGCATTCAAACATTAGATGGGCAATAGACTCGACCCTGTTAACACAAAAAGGACAGGACGATATGGTTTGCCAAGGTGGTTTCCAGCTTGCTGTCCACTGTCCTAAAGGCAGGACTCCCACCCTGAATTTAATATACAATGACCGATCCATCGGGTTGCAGATCAAGTCCAGGTAAGGTTCTCTAAAGGGGAGATCTTTAATTAGCAAGAACTCAACGGCAGATCTGCATAGTTTGGAATTACTCGCTCTCTCATTTGCCACCCAAGACCAGATTATTTTCTTTACCAACTGTTTGGGTGGGGATGTTCTGTTGGCCCAAGCGTCTCCCAGGCCCAGTTCACAGAGGAGCCGCTTTACTTCCATGAGCCAACCGACCTTGTGCCAGCCCGGGGTTGAGAGGAGTTCACGCAGGGCTTCTGCGTAGCTTGAGAGTTCTGGTACATTCCATATTCGAGCCCACAGTAAGAGAGGACGTAGCTTTGCTTGCTCGGATATGGGGCGTGTACCTGCATCGAGTAAAAGAGGGAGCGTGGGAGTGCTGTGAGGTAGCCTCATTAGCTCTTTGTGAAATTTATTCTCGAGGTGGGTCAGGGTATCAAATTTCTGCGTACCCCACAGTTCTGCCCCATACAGTGCCGCGCTCACCACCTTTGCCCTGTACATATCTAGTATCACCCCAATGGGTTTAAGGGGTGAGGCGCGATGTTCTTTTAGCAATGCCCCTGTAACCCTCCTATGAGTCAGGATGATTTTTTGATGGTGAGCCTTCCAACTCATGGAGTCACAGAGTCGGATGCCTAGGTAGTCGAATTCCCTTACCCTTTCAAGTGGGACTGAGTCTAGGGTTGGAGGGTGGACTGACTTCCTAGGGGGATTCAGGACCAGGAATTTGGTTTTGCTTATGTTAATGACTAAACCCCTAGAGTCACAAAAGTCCTGGAACCTAGAAAGCAACGTTTGCAGGCCTACCGGAGTTTTCGAAATCAGCAGGGTATCATCTGCAAATAGGAGAGTTGGTATCTTCCTGCCCGCCAGGGAGGGTGCATCTGATGGTTATTTAAGAAGATGCTCCACCACTCTGTTTAGATAGTGGGGGCTAGCACACACCCCTGGCGGACACCCCTATCTACAGAGATGCGGGATGTTTTTTGGCCCTGTTCGCCCCATCTGATTTGTGCAAAGTTGCTTTCATGGAACTTGATGAGCAAAGCCAGCAAATACGGGGGGGATACCCAAACCCTCTAAGACATCCCACAATAGGTCACGTGGGACTAGGTCAAAGGCAGTCCGCAGGTCTATGAATGCAAGGTACAGACTGCCTTTGCCCAGTACGACCACTTTCCAATAGAGCATTAAAAATCGGAATGTCTGTTCAATAGTACCAGTTCCTGATCTAAAACCGGCCTGGAAGTCAGACAGAACCTGATTTTCTTCGGCCCACTGCAAAATCCTTCCTAGGACTACTTTGCCTGCTACCTTCTGGGTGGAATCGAGCAGGCTAATGGGACGATAGTTAGCAGGGTCGTCCCTACAGCCTTTCTTAAAAATCGGGACGACTTCCGCACCCATCCAAGAGTCCGGGAGGCATCCACCAGACATGGCCTCATTCAAAAGTAGGGCAATGAGTGCGCTCCACACCTCTGTGTTAACCCGTAGCAAATCACCCGGGACGCCATCTGGACCTGCAGCCTTGTTGGCAACAAGGCACCTAATTGCTCCTTCAACTTCCTTGGCTGCAAAGGTGTGGTCATTGTCTGTGTTAACGGCCCACACTCTATGCCTGGGACCCCTGTTCTGTCCTGGTACCCCTGATGGAATGGAGTAAAGCTTGGAAAAATGTGCAAACCAGACCTCCCCTGTGATGTTACAAGTCAGTTGTGAATCGACAGGCCTATCTCTGCCTCTGAGCAAATCCCAGAAACCCTTCGTGTCCTTTTTGGAGCTAGCGTCCATTAGGTCTCTCCAAAAATTGGTTTCATGTTCTTCCCTTGCCACAGCTTGGATTTTTTTGTAGCCTCTCCTTGCGAGGCTGATTTGAGCTGGGTCTTTAATTTCAACCGCCCGGTTAAGTTCACTTTTAGCAGCACGGCAAGCAGAGGAGTACCATTTGTCTCTACCCTTGGTTGCCGTTCTCCCAAAAGCCCTAGCCCTACCCTGTGGGACTATAAACAAATTACTCAGGGCTGAGACAGTCTCTGTAAATGCCGTAAGGACATAGTTAGTAGAATCAGATGCGCCTAGGTGGTGCTTTACGTTTGTCATTATGATCTCAGCTTGGGCCATTCTCCCCTCGTCCGCAACAACTTTAGCCCATTTTAGCCGCCTACCGCAATTAGATGGGACAACTTCGTGGGAAGATTTCCAGATGGATCGAGACAAGGTTGGATTCCCATCTTCCCACGGGAGGGTAAGGGTTAGGACCAAGGGATTATGGTCGCTATCGGATGTGTGCAGGACTTCCATGTAACGGAAGTACTGCCATAGATTATGGTTTAACAATATATAATCAATTCTAGAGGTGTGACCCACCCTGTTATAGGTGTGCACTCCCCTAGAATCTGACTTCGATCGACCATTGGTGGCTCTAAGATCGTGTTCTAGACAGAGTGAGTTGAGATCAATGACATTCTGGGTCCATTTTTTTATCGGATCATGGGCGAGCAAAGGAATACCTCTCTTAGCGTCATCTTCCCAGATGTCCAGGATGTCCTCGCTGGCTAACGGTTCAAAACAGCAGTTAAGGTCTCCAGCCAGGACAACAAGGGAGTCAATATTGCAGGCTCTGAGCTCCTCTTCTACTCCAGTTGATTATAGCAATGAATTCCCCCCCCCCTGGCCCCCCTTAAATAAAGGTTAAGCACTTCTAACTTCCTGCCCCCGGGACACTGTATAGTGAGTCTCAAGAGGTCAGGAGATTGGGTGTTTATGTGCCTTATGGATAGTCCCAGTGCAATACTGACCCAGATGAGAAGGCCACCCGATGGGCGGCCTTTACTGCCCTGTGGTTTGCATGCTGGCACATAGTAGGTCGTGAAACCTACCCTGTGGAGGGGCTCCAAGCACCAAGTTTCTTGTAGGAGACAGATCCCAAAAGGGTCAACAAAGGAGTTCCAATCTGGCTTATCGATATTTCGTGCGAGCCCTGCCACATTCCAACTTAAGATCTTCAGCAGGGAATTATCTATGGAACTCTGGCAGGTCGAGGGGGCGAGGACAGGGGGGTCAATGTTAGAGCCGACAGGCAGGGACCGCTGGTGAGGAATTGTAAGAGACGTCGGAACAGCGACTGTCTCGCACACAATTGCATTGATACTATTGGTATTAAGAGAATGGAGCGCCCCCTGTACTGACAGGGCCTGTGCCCTAGGTTGAGTTAGGGGGGCAGGGCTAGTCCCAACAACGGTAGTCAACAAGGGAAGAAAACCAACTTCCACCTGGGGTGCGGAAATAGTAGAAGGTAATGCCAGATCAGGGGTCTTGGGCAGTCAATCCACATCCTCGAGACAGTTGTACCTGTTCGAGGTTGTTATCCCAAACCAGCTTCTAGTTGGATTGTGCTCTTTAGTATGATACCCCCTTCTGGGCTGATGGTGAACCATAGACCAATTGCCCCCGTAGGAGTGTACATCTCGAGGTGGGTAAAAGGACAGAGGCCTCGGGGCAATGGATAAACCCTCATCCTCAGTAACCCATGAACAAATATAATTAGCCGTGTGTGAGTCTTCAAACGTCACGACTATGCAATCACCGGGTATAGATTTCCGTGAGGAACCCACCCAGGAAACTCTACGCACCATTTTGACTCTACTTATCCGGCCATTAGGAATCGGTCTGTACGTATTGAGCCAATGCATGACCTTGTTCCGTAAGGACCAATGGTTTTCCTGGTGGCCATTCGCTGCCTCCGGCACACCCGTCAATACCACCACATAGTCATTGGCTTCTGGAGGGAGATCGATGTACCCCCCTCGAAAATTACTCTTGTTATGTGAGCCCAAGGTGGGACGGAAGGTAGTATTGTTCTGTGAGCCCTGAGTAGGACGGTGGAAGGTACTGCTAGTATTGTGCTTCCTAGGAGCAGCCATATTGGTACGAGTGTGGGTTTGTGAGGTGGGTGCCTTTGGGTTATTAGCCCCAGACAGGGGTGCAGGGTTTTTAATAACGATTCCCTTAGTACGAGGTTTAGGGATAGGCTGTGTGGGGCTTAACACAGTGGGGTGAGAAGTTAAGCTCTGCGGGGCTGTAGGGGAAGGGTTTAAGGTCTGTGGAGCTAAATTATTCTCTATCAGACCTTGGTTTTCAAGACCTCGTAAACCAAGAGTAGCCAAGGTTATAATACTTTTTTCCATCTCTAATAGATGGTTCTCAATTCGAGAGAGTCTTAAATCCAGGGGAGAGAGGAGTCTTTTTAGGGTTTCCCAAACTACTCCTATGAATTCCCCTTCCCTCCCCTCCTGGTCCTTTAAGTAGGGATCTGCTTTCTCCTTGGTAGAGTTACCTTTGGTGGCTGCGGGTGCTGTGCCATCGTTATCAGTGCACCGAGAAGCCTGTAGTGGGGTGACCTGCCCTCCTATAGCGCCATTCACAGAGATGTTAGCAACATTAAATAGGTGTGCCCCAACAATTTTGGCCTTCTTACGTGAGAAAGCCGACCTTGGGGTACGCTTCCTTTTGTGGAGATTGTCTTTAATACTATTGAATGTGCCATAACAGGTGGACGCATCGGAAATATCTGGAGAATGAGGAATGGGGGTAAGTTGATGGCGAGGGCTAGCCCCAGATGGGGACGGGCTTACGGACAAGGGTAGGGGACACAAAGGTGGTGGAGAGATAGGCAGAACCGGAGTGTCATGAACATCCGCCAGCGTTGTTACACAGTGTTGATTGTTCAGACGCTTCGGAGTAATGGCTGATGTTATGTGCCCTAAGGAAGATTTCTTGAGTTAGCAAAATCTAACGACAGTTTCCTAGCAGCCGCCAAGTCAAGGGAAACTCGAGTTTGGAGTTTGGTAATCTCTTGGTCTATGGCAATATTTGTGCGTGTGATAAAATCATCCATGGGACCATTGTGTACCAACCCCCCCTTAGCAGCCCTGCTGCGGCTGGCTCGTGTATACATATGTAAAGAAGTAGACAACGCGCGTGAACAGTGGGATGGGACAATGCTGGTTTGGATAATAGCAGAGCTAGGGGGAAAAAGAAGGGGCCCAGACCAGACCTCTTAGACCTCGAACGGCCTCAAACGGCCCGCTCTTAGCCCGGTCTTTGCCCCGAGCTGCGTCCCGCGCTGCGGGAGTACTGGTCCTTGAAGTAGTTGACGTGATGGGCGGTGGGCGGGCCAACGGGGAGATCGGACCGGAAGTTCTCCCACGGTCTCGCAGGGACTCCTTGGCAATGGAGTCCCTGCCAACGCTCGCAGCCCCGCTGAAGCCTCGCGCCCTAGCCCGTCCTCCGCAGCGCCGGTTTACAGCCTCCCAGGTGTAGCCCCCAGCAAAGATGGCAGCGCCGGTTACAGCGTCCTTGGTGCAGCCCCCAGGAGAGACGGCAAAGCGGCACCCGCGGAGCGGGTGCGGCGAGTCCCAACAACAGCAGGCAAGTGGTGATCTCCTGAACAAGCGCCTTCAGAGGCGAGCGCTGGCCAAGGGTTAGAATCGTCCCAAGGAGGGAAGAAATCCGAGGGTTTAAAAACCCTTCAGTGGGCGGTGGGCGGGCCAACGGGGAGAGCGGACCGGAAGTTCTCCCACGGTCTCGCAGGGACTCCTGGGCAATGGAGTCCCTGCCAACGCTCGCAGCCCCGCTGAAGCCTCGCGCCCTAGCCCGTCCTCCGCAGCGCCGGTTTACAGCCTCCCAGGTTTAGCCCCCAGCAAAGATGGCAGCGCCGGTTACAGCGTCCTTGGTGCAGCCCCCAGGAGAGACGGCGAAGCGGCACCCGCGAAGCGGCACCCGCGGGTGCGGCGAGTCCCAACAACAGCAGGCAAGTGGTGATCTCCTGAACAAGCGCCTTCAGAGGCGAGCGCTGGCCAAGGGTTAGAATCGTCCCAATATTAATTAGGAATGTATAGCACCCATTTTCTTTTGTTATTTAGGTGCACATGTTTACACAAGATAGATTTTAATAAAAATGTAATTATAATCAGGTTAAATCTTAATATTGGATTGATTCCGCATTAGTTATACATACTCCTAAATGATATTAGTGGGCAACTCTATAACTTGAGAATTCACCATTTACCAATGTCTAGCACTTAATGAAATTTAGTTCTTTGTCCATCAATACACCACATTTTTGTTCAGAAACGTATCCAGGAAAATGTGCCTGTGCAAGCCTGGAAACCATCATTTTATTCTGATTCTATTGCATAACATTTGCACTGGTCTTTTGTGGAGTGTAAGGGTTAAATCCCCTACTCCAGTACCATTGTTCTTTACAGTGCCATATGATAGTTTCTTTTTTGAGCATAGCATGTCGTGTAAATCACTCTCGTTTGACATTTGCTTCATTGTTGAGGAATTCATTGATTTCTATACTTGTAAATTAGTTCACCATCTCATATAGCCTTTTAGACTATCTGCCCTGAACTTCATTTGAGGGTGTAGGATCCTGACGATAAAACACAGGGTTGATTCAATTTAATTTAGGCAGTTTGTGGTATTTATGAAAACCAGTTCAAACTATGTATGTTGTAATCTGAATTGTTTTGAGTGTTTAGACCGAAATTTGCTTGCCTTTTAAATTTTCCCTATTAAAAATGTATTTTTCCATGTTTTTAGGAATTTACAAGCTCCGGTTCAGCAAACTCTGAGACCAGTAAAGTTACTGGGAGCCTTGAAACGAAGTACAAATGGGCAGAATATGGCCTTACATTTACAGAGAAGTGGAACACCGACAATACTCTGGGCACCGAAATCACAATTGAGAACCAGGTACAAATGAGAGCAAGAAAGACACACTTTTAAAGTTCAGGCTTCATTCCACTTGTGTTACTAAATGAACTGGTAAATGTGTTTTCTCTTCAGCTTGCAAAAGGACTGAAGTTGACGTTTGACTCGTCATTTTCTCCCAACACTGGGTAAGACGGACTTCTGGAAAGTTCACTACTTTGCATGATAGTGTGTACTGTTCAGTTTGAAGTTTGGTGACTTTGGCCTTGTAATTAAACAGCAACTATAAAAATATACAGTTACGAACCATACCAATGTATATTGTAGGAAGGAGAACACATCAGCTCAACCTTGTACATAAATTGTTTTTCAAACCATTTCCCTTGAATTAGATCTAATTTCACTAGTCGGTGATTACCATGTGAAACCACGCCTGTGACCTGCATAATGAGGCACTCAGGTTGGTGATCTGCTGGATTAAAGTATTAACATGGATAGATTGGTAAACATGGACATTGCTGCAGTAAAGTAGATCATTTTTGATTCAAACAATTTGTGAGGACATGTTTGGAAAAAATTATAATAAGGGGACGGATATTATGGTCACAGTCTTAGTGGCATGGTATTAGATTTGTAGGTGGGTTGTATAGGTTATTTATTGGTTAGTTATTGGGAGTGAGTGGAAAGGGGTTGTAGAAAAAGGGTAAGGGGTAAGTGTTTAGAGTTTGTTAGTGGTAAGAAGTAACGGGATGAGGCAACTGTTTGGGGGGGGGAGTGGTTTGCATTCACAAGGGGTCTCTGGTACAAAAGGTCAGCTACAGTAAGTATGTTTGCTGGTAAATGAGAACCTACTGCACGCGCTAATATTGTGGTTGAATTGTGTCTGCAAACCTGCGATTTGCGTATTTAAGACCTACTGGCGTTTCAATATTTTCTTGTAAACCTACCCTTTCTGGTATTGATTAACCAAACAGATTGTTGCTTTGCTAATGGGAGTAAGGAGCTTCCTGGGGTTTTATATTTCCTCTTTTGCTTCCAGAGCTCTTATTAACATGTGCTTCCTAGTCCCCCTGCTGTCAAACTATAGATGTTTGTGTGGATATTGCCTTGATTGACCCCTCCTGTTTCGTAACAAAGTATTACCAAATAAGTTTATTTTATTCTAAAAGTATTTATATGCCTGTTTTAACGTCCGATGGAAAGGAGAAGCTGGTACAGCCAGTTTGTTTGTAGAAGCGTTTAACCTTGTATAATGAAGTTGTCTGTAATGACTGCAGATTCGTTTTGTCATCTCCCATGTTGTCACTTTTTGATCGCTTAGCTCTAGGGCGGTCTATTAGAAGCCAGACCTATTTAACAAGTTTAGTCCCTTGGTTTTCCTTATTTAGGAAGATATCTCCCTTGAGTTCTAAAATCTGTTTCAAAAACCGCATTTAGTCTAATTTTCCAGTTTTAGTCTTCCAATTACCGAGCCTAAGACTGAAGTGTTATACATCTCCCAACTTATTCTTAGTCTGTAGAAAGGATCCCTGCCACGAAGACGTGCCAGAACTGGGCAGAAGCTTAAGTGAACTAGGGCAAAAGATGTGTTTTTAAACTTCTGTATTCGAAAAAACTTGCAAGGAACGGTAGCACGGATGTGTTTAGTCTTCCTTCAGAACCGTAGGATATCCTGACAGCAGGCCACAGTGCGAGGCTTCTTTCCCTAGTGCAAAGCAAAACGAAACCAGCATTGGGAAAGCCAATATGTTTTGTCTACATAGGAGCTGTTGACTTTGCATTGTCTTTTAGCCATGTTGTACAGCAGAGTAGTGTGGAGTGTGTAAAGTGGAATGGACAGGCGTAGAGTAGAGTGGCATAGAGGATATACATAACATGGGTTTCTAGGCTGCGTCCCACTCATTTTTCTATCGCCTATTTTATTTTTAATTTATTTATATAAAACTAGCTTACCCGTCGCGCATTGCTGCGATCTCCGAAGAAAGGAAATTCAAGGAAACTCGTTATGATAACATTCAATTTACATTGTGTAATTTTTATTGAAACTTATTCATTTTAATATGGAAAACATTTCAAAGTTTCGTTTTAATTCTATTTATTCTAGTGCTTGTGGATACACGATTTGTTGTTTTCCCGTCTGGTGCGTACATCAGTATTCGAAAGATTATGAGGACCCTGGGGTGCCGATATTTAAAAAACTTTTATGCCAGAAACCTTCGCGGGAGTGTACTCAACAACTTCTCAAAGTTTCATGTCGATCGGATGAATGGTGTAGTAATGCATAAAGGACAAACCGACAGACAGAAATACATTCATTTTTTATATATATATATAGGTAAATCACACTGCAAGGTCACTGACCCTCACTTTCTGCGAGGGTCAGGTAGTAAGATACTTTTCACTGACCCATGCTTTAGTGTGCATATCGGCTATTGCATTTTTTCTAAGGCTTATCTTTTTCCAGCCCTAGTTTTCTGTAACCTGTCAAACTGTAGGATCACAACCTCCCATGACACATGGCACCCTGGCTATTTAATTTATTTTAACCTGGGCATTTCAGGTTTCATCCCTGTGCTACCTGAGTTTGTGTGTAAATAAGTGAGGGTTCCAGTTACCCCCACCCTTTCCTAGCTCCTCACATGACATAGAATGCAGTAGTGAAGATGTGAGTGGTGCAGAGTGCAGCGGTGTGAAGTGGCATGGAGTAGTGTGGCTTGGCGCGGAGTAGGGTGGAGTGGCTTGGCGCAGAGTAGGGTGGAGTGGCTTGGCGCAGAGTAGGGTGGAGTGGCTTGGCGCAGAGTAGGGTGGAGTGGCTTGGCGCAGAGTAGGGTAGAGTGGCGCGGTGCAGAGTAGGGTAGAGTGGCGCGGTGAAGTGGAGCAGTGCATAGTAGGGTAGAGTGACGCGGTGCAGAGTAGGGTAGGGAGGCGCGGCGCAGAGGGGAGGGGAGCAAGAGTGGCGCAGCGCAGAGTAGAGGGGAGCAAGAGTGGCGCGGTGCAGAGTAGAGGGGAGCAAGAGTGGCGCGGCACAGAGTAGAGGGGAGCAAGAGCGGCGCAGAGTAGAGGGGAGCAAGAGCGGCGCAGAGTAGAGGGGAGCAAGAGTGGCGCGGCGCAGAGTAGAGGGGAGCAGAGTGGTGCGGCGCAGAGTAGAGGGGAGCAGAGTGGTGCGGCGCAGAGTAGAGGAGAACAGTGGTGCGGCGCAGAGGGGAGCAGAGTGGTGCGGCGCAGAGTAGTGGGGAGTAAAGGGGAGCAGAGTGGTGCATGTGGTGTGGTGTGGTGCAGAGTAGAGGGGAGCAGAGTGGTGTGGTGCAAAGTAGAGGGGAGCAGAGTGGTGTGGTGCGATGCAGAGTAGAGGGGAGCAGTGCGGTGCGGAGGAGAGGGGTGCGGAGGAGAGGCGAGCAGTGCGGTGGAGAGGAGAGGAGAGCTGTGCGGTGCGGAAGAGAGTAGATTGTTTCGGAGTGGAGTGGAGTGGAGTGGAGTGGAGTGGAGTGGAGTGGAGTGGAGTGGAGTGGAGTGGTGTAAAGCGAAGGGGCATGGAATATCATTAATTTGAGTGGACTGGTGTAGAGTGCTGCAGAGTATAGGGATGTAGTGTGCAGCATCCTAGAATGCAAGGGCGTAGATTACAGTGGTACATAGTGGAGTAGTGTGCAGTGATGCAGAGTAGAGGGCATTGGCATGGAGTGCAGTAGTGCAGAGAAGCATGACGTAGAGCTCAGTGGAGAATAATTAAATTTTGCAGAGTAAAGTGTAGTGGCATAAAGTGAAGCGATACCGGGTATAGTGCAGTAGTGCAGAGTTGATTAGAGTGGCGTTCAGTGTATTGGCGTAGAGTAGAGTGTATTTGCATAGAGTTCAGTAGATTAGATTGTAGTGGCATAGACTGAAGTGGTGTAGAGTGGAGCGGCGTAGGGTGCATTGGCATAAAGTAGAGTGGCAGATATTAGATTAGAGAGCCGTAGAGTGCAGTGGCATGGGGTAGTGCAGAGTACAGTGCGGTGGAGTGGTGAAGAGTAGAGTGCAGCATGCTTAGTGTTTTATTTTTTATTTTGAGAGTTTTATATAGCGCGAACAAGATCTTTGCAGATAACAGAGCGCTTTACAAAGGCAGGTGGAGGGTAGGGGAACAAGGGGGCATAGTGGGGAGGTAGATCAACATGATCATGTACATAGCACCAATATAGTATATAACATAGTACCAATATAACGTATAGTACAGGTATGAGGTAGCAGGCATAGTTGGAGCGTAAGTCATCACCAGGTTCATGTACATAGCACCAATATAGTATATAACATAGTACCCATATAACGTATAGTACAGGTATGAGGTAGCAGGCATAGTTGGAGCGTAAGTCATCAACAGGTTCATGTACATAGCACCAATATAGTATATAACATAGTACTCATATAACGTATAGTACAGGTACGAGGTAGCAGGCAAAATTGGAGCGTAGGCCATCCACTCGCTGTAAATAAACACGTGCATAGGAATATATAGGCAATATCATAGCGCCAGACTGGTAATACTGTTCTTAATGTAAAACACGCGAAATTGTTCAAGTGTATTTAGCCATAAGGATACTTTTAACTTCTTTCTTAAAAAGAAGGGAGGAAGAGATGAGTCTTGTTTCAGGAGGAAGTGCGTTCCAGATCCTGGGCGCCATACCAGAGAAGGAGCGTTTGTAGGTTTTTTCCTTCCGGAATCTTCGCGGTTTCAGCAGAAGATTGTTCGTGCTCCTGGTGGTTCTGGACCTACCTGAGATTGTCAACTTATGAGTGAGGTAGCTGGGTGATTTCAAGTGTATAGCCTTGTGAGTCATGCAGGCAATTTTCAGCTGAATTCTGGCTTCCAGAGGCAGCCAGTTCAAGGCTTTGAAGTCAGGAGAGATATGCGAATGCTTTTTTGATCCAGTGATGAGTCTTGCTGCCGCATTTAGTGACGCTCTTAGGGGTGCAGTTGTCGTTAGGGGGAGGCCGCAGAGGGCCACGCTGCCATAGTCTATGCGAGGGATGACTAGAGCGTGTACTGCTGTTTGGAAGTCTTTTGCTGGGAGGAAGGGTTTCAGTTTTCTCAAGGTGTTTATTTGGAAGTTCGCCCCCTTAGTAGCCTTGCTGATATGCTGCTGCATGCTGAGGTTTGTGTCTAGTGTTATGCCTAGGGATTTAGCTGAGTCCACGATGGTCGGTTGGACATTGAGTGCTGTTAGGTGCTTAAGCCATGTTTGTGCGGAAGATATTTTCGTGGGAGGTGAGATTAGGAGGAACTCAGTCTTCTTAGCATTGAGTTTGAGGTGGTTGTCAGCCAACCAAGATTGGGTGCTTCTGATCGTTGAATTCAGACTCAGGATGTCTTTGGGGGATTGTAACTTGAGATATATTTGAGTGTCATCGGCGTACATGTGAAAGTGTACATTGGATGCTTGTAACAGAGTAGTGAGAGGTTCCATAACTAGGTTGAACAAAGTAGGGGATAAGCAGGATCCTTGAGGGACGCCTAACGATACCGGTACTGGGGAAGACATTAGGTTTTTGCTCTTGAATTTTTGAGACCTGTTGTGAAGAAAGGACGTGAACCAGCGAAGCACAGTCCCAGATAGGCCCATTCTTGATTTTAGGAGTTCGAGTAAGCTCTCATGTTTCACTGTGTCGAATGCCGAAGAGAGATCAAGAAGGATGAGGAGGCAGGTATTGTTTTGATCTAACATTTGGATGGCGTCGTCGATAATGTGAGTCATAGCGGTTTCAGTACTGTGCCCTGCTCGGAAGCCTGATTGGTGTGGGTTGTTGAGGAGATCAAACTGTTCTATGTGCTTTGTCATTTGCAGTTGGACGCATTTTTCTAGCAGCTTGGCGAGAGTGGGAATGTTGGTAATCGGACGGTAGTTGTTTAGATCGGTGGGGTCGGCTGTTGGTTTCTTCAGTAAAGGTGTAACTTGTCCAACTTTGAGGGAGTCCGGGATGGTTCCTTGTTGTAGTGAACTATTGATAATTTTAGTCCAGAGTGGGAGTAGCAGAGGGATGAAGTCTTTTACGGCGTTAGCAGGAAGAGGGTCAGTGAGGTGATTGGATGGTTTTAGAGTGCTGAGTATTCTGCCAATTTCTCCTTCAGAGTAGGTGTCAAAGGATGACCATGTCGCATTGTTTTTTAGTTCAATGGGTGTTATGCAGTTGGGTATTGAGTACAGGCTTGCGTCATTGCGGAGGTCTCTCTTTATATTGTCCGTTTTATTGTTGAAGAAAGCTGCGAAATCTTCACAAGAAGGGGTAGTGCTGATAATGTCGACAGCTGGGGGTTGTTCCTTAGATTGAGATCGAATTAGTTCGAACAATTTACTTGGACGGTTTTTAGCTTGGTCTAGCTGGATTCTGAAGAACTCTGACTTTGAGTGTTGTAGCGCACTGCCGTTACAGACAACACATTTTCATTTGAAATGGGCAATACTTTGGCACAGACCTACAGTTTTACTAATAAAACTACAGCGCACAAACGATAATGTGTGGAAATGGTATCACCTAGTGTAATGATGTGTTTTGATCGTATTAAAGTAATTATTTCCAACACACTTAAGAATTAACAAAAATGGGCTTCATTTGTGTTCCTAATTCTGATATATTCTGAAATACTTACACAGTACATTTAAATGTTGTGTGCTAGAAAAAAACCTTTACTACCCTACATATCGAGCAAGATTGTCACATAAATCCTCTCACTTTGAAGTCAGACAAAGAAAAGTAAACACCAGTCTCCCTCGGAAGACAAAGCCTGATATTTGACTTCGGTCTTTGAATGCACAGCAAATGTGGCAAGATTAGAGCCAGATTAACAGGCCTGTTTACAGAGAGCAGCACTCGTGGAAGAATACAAAGGGAATTGGTGTGAAAAGGCTTTGCTCTTTGGGAGGGACAAACTCCCCCTGGACAGCTTAAAACAAATAAAACCAGCAAATAGAAATACGGGAAATGTGAGTTACAAATCCAATGCTAAGCAACGGGCAGAATGCATTCCCAGGGAAGGTTTCTGAATGCCCCCAAGATGTCTTTAGCAGACCAGACCGCTAGCTGTATGGTCGGCTTCGACCTAACAAACAATTGTGTGCACAAGAGGTTTCCAATACTGTAATGATTGTTGGAACATCAGTATGACCCTGTGGGCCGTGAAAGGTACAGGTTCCATTTAGGCCACCAGGATAATACTTTATTGCTTTGCTGTGTACTTGCATTTATAAAGCCCGGATGATTGGTGGGGTCTGCTGAATGAAACACATGCTTTCTAATAGCAGCAGTGTGACACTGTGCGCTCCACAACAGGCTCAACTCTTCTCTCCCTCGACCTGCAGCCTGCTTTGTGGAAAGGAAAGTTTAATTGTATGAGAGCGAATCATAGATGAGACTGTATGAAAGAAAAATAAAACCGGTTTATTTGTTGCGCCTGATACATAGTGCTTGGCATGCCTTGCCCTTGGGCTCTAGAAGGACAAAGTGATTGTCTTGCCTTGAACTTATTACGCTGGCATCGTTTAAATTGTACCGGGCTTTAGACCTATGGAGAACTGCAGATGTGCATGAGCTCTCAATATGAAACTCGCACATCAAGGAATCATTGCCTTGTATTGGTTCTGGAGATTATACTGTAGAACCATTAAAGATTGCCTTTTTTCATTTTTTAAATACACTTGTCCCGGACATGGGTTCAGGACTCCGAAGATCCAGATTCAAGAGCCATTTTGCTGCATTGTCAGGTTTGAGGATAGGTCAGTGCTTGGCTTACACTCCGCGCAGCGTTTTGCACAGCTGCGCTACTGTAAATCCAGTTCTCACTGATATTTTTTTTGTCCCATTTCCCCTCGCCCTCTATCGACGAATTTACTTCACTCCATCTTTCAAGCCAGACCCTGTGTTAGAATAGTTCCTCCGCCGTGGAGTGATGTGTGAGTCCCTATTCTGAGAGGAGTATCACACCAAATCTTACAGCAGATGTTTTTTACCACTCCTGGCGTGTGCTAGACGAAATGTTGTAGGTGGTCCCATGTAACCCGGTATGATCGTCTGCGAAGGAGATGCTTATGTAATGCTGCAGCCACATCAGCTTCATCTTTAATCCGGCATTATCTGCATATATGGATACCGGAGCTGGGAGCAACACCACTGACCTCTTCCGCTGTATCGCCCCACTGCATCATGGTCTGTGCAGTTCAAGTATTATTAGAAACAGTTCAAAGTTCAAATTTCCGAAGTATTTCACCTCAATCGGTGCAAGTAAGTACTTGTATTCTGATCATCTCTAGACACGAGCCTAGCTCGTGTTTCGGGATTGATATCCCTCATCAGTAGAGACAGTTTTGGGGTTGCAGAAGCAGGTCGCCAAACACCCGTCACGGGCCTCGTTGCCCCTCTGGCGCGCAGGTGCATCTCCAACGAGCTCGTCAGCTATCTGGCTACCGGGAGCCAACACAAAAGGATACCGGAGTTGGGAGCAACACCACTGACCTCTTCCGCTGTATCGCCCCACTACATCATGGTCTGTGCAGTTCAAGTATTATTAGAAACAGTTCAAAGTTCAAATTTCCGAAGTATTTCACCTCAATCGGTGCAAGTAAGTACTTGGATTCTGATCATCTCTAGACACGAGCCTAGCTCGTGTTTCGGGATTGATATCCCTCATCAGTAGAGACAGTTTTGGGGTTGCAGAAGCAGGTCGCCAAACACCCGTCACGGGCCTCGTTGCCCCTCTGGCGCGCAGGTGCATCTCCAGCGAGCTCGTCAGCTATCTGGCTACCGGGAGCCAACACAAAAGGATACCGGAGTTGGGAGCAACACCACTGACCTCTTCCGCTGTATCGCCCCACTGCATCATGGTCTGTGCAGTTCAAGTATTATTAGAAACAGTTCAAAGTTCAAATTTCCGAAGTATTTATCTGCATATATAACTTTGCCAAAACCCACAGAAACAAGATCTACTAAAAGTGGAGACTAGAGACCTCACCAGCGAACACGGTTTTCCTTGCTTTTCTAAGGGGTAACTCAGTAGGATGAAGAATCGGCTGCAGAAAACCGCATGAAACCAAGAGGTCCCAATTGAAATTGAATCTGGACTAACAGACGTGAGTGCCACTGTGTTGGATAAATATAACAACTGTTGCAGACGAATCGCAGGTGTAATCCAACGACACATATAACAAAAATCTATGTGGTGTTGGAATCAGTCTGAAGGATCCTTTGTGAGCTGGTGCGGTGAGATTTTGATCAGTCTTCATGCTCTCTGCTTCCTCTACATCTATGAAAGCAGCTCTCGTGTATTACACGGTTGAGGGTGATCCAATACCTTATTATGCAGGGAAACATCTCTTCCAAGCATAACCCAAAGTAGAAAGTCATGCCTCCCTCTATGCTCCCCACTAGACCCCGAATTCTCATCTCCACTTATTTTTGTCTACTCTTCTTCAAGACCCCTGACTCTCCCCTTTAAGAGTTCATAATTCCCGCTCCCTCACTGCTTTCTGGCCACTTACCCCTCGAGCCTTCCTCACATTTCCTTCTCCTTATTCCTGTCCACTCGCCGTTTGTCTGTGGTGGCCCAGTCTGACTAGAGACCCGTTTATAGCTCGAGTGCTGTTAACAGAAAGTGGAGAAGTGTCGTTGCCTCTGGCTGTGGCTGCTCCTCCGGTACTGCGAAGGAGCGTCGCCCCACTGGTTTTAAGCAGTGTCACTAAAGGAAAAATGAATTGATAATATCATTAAATTTGTTCCTTGTTGCAGCAGGGACAGGGCGAGGCTGCTTTGCTGACAGGGGGGGGAGGGGAGGGGAGGAGTGGTTTGCACTCCCTAAAGGCACATGAAGGTTTGGCTGGCCCTCTGGGCACTGCAGCGTTGTGATTAGCTATCGGGAGGCTGGGAGCTGGGTACATCCTGCTTCCTGCTCTGGAAGCAGGGAAAAGGACCGAAAGAAGGCAGCAAATAGGGAAGTGTGATTTAAAAATATGTATATATTATTTAATTCCCCCGCGACCCTACAGAGACCAAGAATTATAGACCAATTGCAGGCCTCCCCCTCAAAGATCATCGAAAAAGTGATGGATACCCAACTAGCCCGCTATATTGAGAACAACAACTTCTTAGACAACACCCAATTTGGTTTTAGGACAGGCCATGGCACAGAATCTGCACTCATCAAGACATCCGACGAAATCAGAATGACTCTTGATAAGGGAGGTGCAGCGGTCCTGGTGGATCTTTTAGGAGCATTTGATACGTTTGACCACTCCACTTTAATTGACCGTGTCTCAACCATAGGTATTAAAGACAAAGCAAAAGCCCCTCTGACATCCTTGTCTAACTGTACCCAACGTGTAAAGTTCGGCAACTTCAACTTCCCTTTCTTCTCACTACCTTGTGGGATCCCACAGGGATCCTCGCTAGGCCCGACCCTGTGTAATATATACGTATCGGACCTGGCCAGGATCATCAAGTCTCACAATCTGCATCTTATGTCCTACGTCGACGATACTCTGATTGTGTTGGAGATCCATGACAATGGCAAGTCAGTTTCGGCTAACTTCAGAGAGGGAATGTTTGCCATCAGGACGGAGGTGATGATCTTTGGAAATCTCTCCCCCAGCTGGTCTCCTTCTTGGTGGCCCTTTGAGTTGGGCCCACCTCCGCACACCCTGTCACTAAGGTCAGAAATCTTGGAGTCTTATTTGACAAACTTTCTTATATTTATCTCGTTGACTGTCGTCTCATCATCCTTTTTTACCATCAGGATGATAAATAAACTTCTACCCTACCTTCCTCCTAATGCAGGGAAGACTCATCAGTACACTCGTCATGTCTAAGATAGACTATTGTAACGGCCTACTTATTAATGCCCAGGAAATAGTCCTAAATAAATTGCAGATGGTGCAAAACGCAGCAGCAAGAATTCTCACGCACCCCTATGCTCCGCTGCAGCTCATCTGCTGACTGTGCCCAGAACCAAAAAGGCCACCTGGGGTGACAGAAGATTCACTGTTGCCACCGCCAAACTTTGGAACACACTCCCTCTACATATCAAAACCATACCCACTTTATAATCCTTCCGTAAACAATTAAAAACTTGTTATTCAATAAATAAACCTTGATTCCCTCATCCCTTCCTCAACCCAGCTGTCCTCAGCGCCGAGACACCTAAAGGTATTTCTGCGCTCAATAAATTGCCTAATAATAATAATACCAATGCCTGGCCTGACTGCAGCTGTTGGAGCACCCAGACAACAACTGGGCCTTGCTTTAGTTGTGACCATTATCCTCCATGTTCCTCGCCTTTCACCCTGACATACATGCACATTGAGCTATGTGAATTCTACCATATACAGTAGGATCATTTGTTTCTGTAATGCACCAAATCATTGTACAAACGTTTCACAGGATAATCGTGACCCTTAGCACCACTGGCCAGCCCATGGGACTTCAGGCTTTCCTGGCAGTCCAGGAAATCTAAAATATTTTAAGGTGGTGCTATAAAAATGTATGCACATACTGGTGTATTTTTTCTCGATGTATGATCGAAATTGTGCTGGAAAAATCTACTTTTACTCCCCTTCCCCTTTGAAAAGAATTCTCAGGGGGAGGTAACACCCCAAACATTCCTCACAATAATCCTGCTCGCTCGCTGCACGCATGCAGGTGAATTCCCCATATGTGTTCTCGCCCAACACCCACTGCCGTAGTGACTGGGATGGAAAACGGCACAAGATTTTTCACCTTTGATTGTCCAAGCTTTCATTCAGGAGGATCTTGGCAAGACGTCTTCCACGTTTATTTTATTGAACTCTGGCAAGTTAACGCAGTGCCTCTCGTGGCAGCAATTGTATGCCGGGATTTAACCCACAACGGGTAAGGGGGCACACCATGCCCATTTTTGCTAACATAATTAGCCTCTATGTACAAACTTTGCTTCTGAAGGCTTATATGCAGTGTGGCTTCTCACTTCAGGCGCTACTGTACATATGCATATAATTTACTATGACGATTGTTCCCTGGGCTAAACGCATTCCTGAGTTAAGGGAGGTCTAGCAACCAGTAGGGATATTGCTTTCGCCTGTGTTTTGATAAAATGTTACTATTTTGAAGTGAAACACATGCTCCTATAAACTGAAAGGCTTTCGCCCTTGATATACATACAGCATGGATGCGGCTTCCTGTGCTACACGCGCTACTGGCTTTAAGGAGGTTTCGCAAACAAGTAAGGATATTGTTTTTGCCTGTACTTTGGCAACATGACTATTTCTTAGCGTAACACATGCTTCTGCACATAGAAAGGCTTGAACAGGTTTGGGGACCCTCTACTGCCTGTTCTTGTCTCTTACTTCACCCATGCAGACCATGCTTTGCAGGTCTCTCCCTTACGATCCCCTCTATTACCGTGCGGGACAGATAAGTGTTGACCTCATCTTGGCCAACGTTTTACACCTTTCACATCTCCTGCATGGCCGTGACAGAGTGACTCCACAACTGCACCCTGTAATAGCAGCCGAAAGGACTTGCACTGTTTGAAACTAAACCCCTTATAGTGCTTAGTTCACGCCATTAGTGTTTCAATTAGGTCATTGCCCATGTTGGGCACCATTTTATATTCTGCCTCTTGCGAGTGTTGCTTGTAGCCACAGACGCATGTCCTCCATGCCATCTTATATGAGCGTGCTGTCAAGTCCATTTGTCTTTTGCATTATAGGACTTGTAGTTCTGCATATATATAGGCATGTCAACGCTATGGACATGTCAATTGCAAATCCTAGTCCAGACATCTGCACATCCCATCTCCGCCCATCCCTGACATGCAGACCCTTCTCCTGGTGAACAAAGTGAACCCAAACTCCTGTTACTTTTTGTTTTGTGTAGCCCAGATGTTAAAACTGCAGACTGGAAAGTGGGTTCGGATTTACATAAGTGCAAGTGACGTATCATGACTATATTAATACCTCCTTGCATTCACAGTATGTAGGAAACGGAGGTCTTACTACAACTAGGACTACAATGTATGGCTAATTTAGGACAAAATATAACAACTGGCGACAGACCAGGTGGATTATGATTGTGTAATGGAACAATAGGTTCTGGTTTCAGATTGCTCAACTTTAAGGACCTGGCATAGAGTAAAGTGCAGGGTTGTACGCATGAAGTCAAGGATGGCTTTATGTGATACACTGTATGAGCTCTGTGTTTATTTACACATCTCAGTGGTACTAATTGTATCAACCTCAGAAGGATACGAGATTGGGCTGCCTGTTAATAATTCCACCAAGCAATCTTTATTATAGACGCTGATTCCTGCAATTTATACCCTTGATCAGCAAGGTGTTTTGATGGCTAGAAGGTAACATTAGGGCTGGAGCTTGCATTCTTACAGCACCAGAAGCAATTATGTGTTGCCACACCTCTGCCACCATACATAGAATTACCCTATTTAACTAATCTCCCACTTTATAATACCACCAGTAACAGCACATCATATTGCCTTCTTTAAAAAAAGAAAAAGAAAAGTCCTAACACTTGAACGGAGTTTCAGTAACTTATATTGCACAACTATTCCCCAAGCTACAACTTTCAACAAAAAACTGCTAATTTTTAACATAGGTGAACTGCATTTACCAATGCTTGTTTGCTTTGCACTTCCCTGTACAATGTTTATAGAGGAGCCAGAGGTATGGCCTAATGTATAACTTGAATGGGCTTTACAGTACTCCTTTTGCAGTCCCGGCCAAAGATCTTTTAAACAAAATCTTTTTTGTACTTCTGCAAAGGTATGTTGCTATGCTTCTGCAAAGGAACCATTGCAGGTGAAACACGGAAAATGACCTCTAGTAGTAGTTTTCCTGTTGCAGCCCCTCTTAAATTCTTAACATTAGCTTCATTGGTTTTTTATGGCTTTGGTCTGGGCCCAGTTTGGGGTGAACTAAAAGGTTAACGTACGTAGCATCTTCCTCTGCTGTGGTTGAAATGTTTTTAGTGAACCTGGTTTTCCCTAAGTGTTTTCTTCTGATTGATGCCCTCTCTGCTTTGCCACACAGAATAACCTATAGTCGAATTCTGCCACTCTGTTATTCAGTGGTGAAAGATTTAGATCCGACTGTAGAATTGCAACTATCTTGCAAGTCCTAGATCCTCACCATTCCTCTTCTAAGAGAGATTCTGCTCTTTTCTTTGTCATTGAAATGCCCTACACAGACATCTGCTGTGCCCTTAAAGTCATATGTTCAAACCTCGCGGGGGCCAACTTAGATTCCCTTTTTATTTCATGGCCTGTAAATTGAGAACCATTGTTTTGAGTTATAGGAACGCCACACAGTTCTTAGAAATTAAGTGCGTTAACTAGCAGTGTAATAGCGTTCCCAGCTCCATCCAGCCACCCATCACCGCTCCCGGTGCAAAGATCCTCTAGGTCCTGGCATTCCTTTCTGTTCTTCTTGTGGTGGTTAAGTTGTGTTGAAGGTTGGTCCCTGCATGGTTCCTTCTTTCTTGCCTTCCTTTGAAAAACCTTGACCGTTGCAAAAGCTTCTCATTTCCTGTGGCAGAAGCTTCTGTTCTTCCTCTCATTTGTGATCCAGTGACTGAGATTTCTTTTGATCTTACTGTCCGCCTAGTGGTTGTAAGTGCAAGTTAATTATAATGACATTTCTTCTAAAAGTCCTCAGTTCCCATTCCATTGAATAACGTGCTGCTTAATTCTGTGGGTGTAAAAATATCTCCAGTACTAAAATTGACATTGATTAAAATGTAAGCAGAGCCCTGCTAAAGTAAGATCATGGTAAAAGTATTCTTCGCCGTTTCTCATTGACAGGTGGTGATTTCAGAAACGTTTAATTCCGTTTTCTACCGGTAACTTAATGTAGAGTTTTAGCCTACTTCGAACTGTGGTTTTTCTCCTGAACAAGTTTTCCACAGATTAAGGCTAACATAGAGATTTATCAGACTTTGAAACCTGTAAAGGACGGTGGAGTGCCTGTTGATGTGAATTGAGAGCATAGGTGACTTTGCTGGGAATAACTTCACAGTTCTATATTCCTCGCTTACTGCGCTGAAGAAGGGACTTGCCCTGTGCTCTGTAGAGCTGACCCCAGCTCCCCTATTTGAAGCATTATTTCATGTTGTGCCAAAGGGTCCCTTCCCCGTTTCTTACTGCATATTTTCTGTTGCTCAGAGTGCCAAAGAGACTCTCCAATTGTATTTTCTGGCCTGGCAGGCTTCAATGCCATTGACCTAGTCCATTTTCCTTTTGTAATTTTCTCGGATCACCATGTTGACTCAGCAGTTGCAGTTTTTCATTAAATGTAAGGATGATGACTGATAATGCCCTACATTTCTGACTTTTTGTAGGTCGAGCCTAGCCAGCGCATGCACTGTCTCTTCGAGACATGTTGTATTCGAGACATGTTGTATTCACTCTGTGTGCTTGCAGCCCACCCATTGCCTTTTTATTCGTCCCTTCGATTGTTCAAAAATGCTTGCTTGCTAGTGGTTAATCCTTCCTCTTTGTCCCTCAGTTTTTTGTTTGGTATCCTTCCACGGAGCACCACCCAATTACTGTTAACATGACACTTCTGTGTTGTAGCTGGTCATTTGAGGGACTATTTTTTCTTACATTTCTGCTTTTGTCACCGGTTTCCCATCTTCGGTGGTTCAGCTTCGGCGCCTGTCACTTATCTCCCCATCCCAGTACCGAGATGAAATGTCAGACGCTTTTTTTGGAAATAGCCTCTTTAATTTTCTCTGACTTCAAAGCGAGAGTACTTCCCTCAAACCTCTCCCGCTACGCTACTTGTTGCTATAGGGAGCCTCGGTCAACAGACCTTGAGCAGCCCAGCCTTGCAGCACAATTAAGTGCAAAGCTTAGTAGACTCCTGTCACATTTTCTCTGACTTGTTTTTATGTGAATTCAAGAGAACAGAAGGTATTGGAGCTCTTTACAAAAGCGCCAGCTACCATATACAAGTTCAGGTTAATTTGTTTGTTTTTAGGTGCACAGAGATTTTGATGCTGACGCTGGCCCTCTTTATTCATTATTTTCCCTCTGCCTGACAAATGGGAGCATTTTGTTGTTGTTGCTATGTCCAATCCTCCTATATCCAGGGGACTGTAACATAGGGCTATAGGCTTGCTGGTAAACAGATAATGCTAGCTGGTTTTTTCAATAGAAAACTCTGGAGAGGGGCGCCTGGTGAATAGAGGCCTGGGGGAGGATGGATGTGACATCCCCACCATTGGAAGGTACTTCACTGCTTTTGTTTCATAGGCTGTTCAGTCGCACACAGAATGTTATAGTGCTGTTGACTTGGATCGTTGTACAAGGCACTTCTCTTTCTGCCCGTGCGTTAAAAAGCTTTGGAATGTGACCATAAATGTATCCTGAGGCAAGCGTGTATTCCTGAATCACACTGAATGACCCAGTTTATAGTAATTGTATAGCTCTTCAATCCCTGGTGGCACAGCACCCAGGATAATGTGCTGCAAGGCTAAACACATTTGGTCCCAAAGGCGAGACTTATTGGCTATGCCAATGCTTTTTTCCTTTAGCCACCACCTTCATTACTTTTCAGTGACAGAGTATTATTCTTCTTCCATAGGACTGCTGCCTCTTTGGAACTACCCAGGGGAAATGTGGTTGTGCTTTTTCTAGTGGAATGGAAATCCTTTTCTGGGACTGTTAGTTGAACAAGGTGCCTACTGAAAGGACAATTGTCCAAAGTCCTCTCTGCTGCAACGAAGACTCATAACTGGAAAAGTGTATTATTGAGTCTTAAAGAGTTCACATTGGCTCAGACTTCAGGCTCCTTCCCAATTTTGCTACTCAACCAGTCCCTGTGACTGAAGCAAATATGAGGAGGTGGAAGCGATGATTACACATTACAGAAATACTCATTAGTGGAGTCTAGAAAATTCCTGTCTAGATGCCATGACATTAAACAAATTAATTCCTCTTAAACAAAATCAAAAAGTACGGGAACCTAAATTGTCTTTTGCAAAAAGCTGCTTTCCTTTCTGCTGAGAACAGAGGCATATTTTATGTTTGGTTATAAGATTAAAAAACATGGAGGGAGTTGCCCAAGGGCCAAGCTGAGACTTCCGGGGAGAATGACGAAATGCCTTTTTGTTTTTTCACTATGATCTCTGACTGAGTAGCAGTCTCAAAATGGCCTCCTAAAATATTTTGCCTGCCATCCTTGTTGCTCCTTGTCAACTTGGAGGAAAGTTTTTGATTTTTGTTTAATCTTTGAGGTCTTCATTGACTTAATGTTATTTAGCAGGGGTCAGGGCCTACTCACCAGAGAGCCATTATTCTGTGTCCCAAATGGCACATGGACAAACTGACCTTGCATTGTATTCTGCAACTTCCAGAATCCTACAAGGAGAGTAGCAGTGTCGCCAGTTCCCTCATGCCAATGCCAATTGCATTAGTTTCCCCCTTTGTCAAGTGGGTGTGCAGTTCCTGAAAGTGAAAAGGGGAGTGCACAGGTCTCTTATGAATGCCCTCACACACCCCGAAGGAGGTCATGCTTCATCATTGGGCTGTGCTCCTCGTCAGGTCGGCGCTGTAATGCCCGACAGGCACCCGCAAAGGGGCTCTTTGCCGAAAATCTTTTTAAGAGACTGTTGATGGGTGGCTGAGGGTATGCGATCAAGGTAGTGAATTGAGAGTGAAAAGTGGTTTAAACTAGGTTTAGTACTGCCCTGTTTGGAGCAAATTTTATTCTGCGGGGGTACTAACCTAACTAAAATAAGTGAGCCCTGTCTGGAGACTATGATCCTACAGGGTCAAGATAGTGTATGTGCGCGACATGTTTCTCGCCTTCTGCCCCTAACTGGTCAATTGGCAATTCTTCAGGACCAGTGTATTGTTAAAAAGGGAAGGAATGAGGTCTTCCTAACTCTGACACTACTGCAAGGCCAGTGCTGACTGTCGTCTTGTAACCGGCGTTGCCCTCTGTGTTCCAGGACTGAAGGCCTGGATTGGTGAGACCCCTGGTAATGAGGTCCGGTGCTGACTGGATTTAGCCAAACGAGCACTTCGTTGCCCGGTTAGGAGGGTGGCGCGCAACTCGCGTACATCCTACCCCTGCTCTGACTCCCGTGCAGTTTATAGCTTCAGTTTACAAATAGATTTTTAATATATGTGTTGTGGGATCCCGCACATGGACAGTGATATTCTTCAATTTATTAATTCAAAGAAAATACCCATGATGGACTAGGATTATAGTTAATTGGTTTTCTTCGGGTGCCGGAAAGAGTGGGTAATACCTCCAAAATGTGTCAAGTGTGGGTAAGCTGGTTTTACCCACCAGGAATAATAATTTCCTGGTGGAAAAAGAGACAAAAATAGTAAATTCTGCAAAGACCGAAATGTTATATTTACTCCTGAACATTTCCCTCCTTGTGGGCAAATCCACACTAGTAACTGTAGAGGAGTACCTGTAGATATCTACCACATGAGCAGATTTCCGTCACTACTCCAGTTGATCTTTGGGAATCACCTGAATTGGGGATACCTACAGAGATTTGTAACTTTCAAAACCTTTCTTTGTAAATCGGGCCTAGATTGTTCTATGTACTTCACATAGCTCAAATAATGTGTTTAGTTTCTAAAGCATAAATCAAGCAGTTTCAAAACAGAGTAGCAAGGCTAGCTATTAAAGATTTGCATGCACAGTTGGAGCGTTTCTTTTGAACCCGTAACATGCCATTATTTTTTTGAATTGCAGTCTTCAAAAATGTTGTAAATGTTTCACTTTTTCTTGAAAACAGGTTTGCATAATAGTACAATAGTGCATGAAATCATGCAGTTATTAAAAATCTTGCATAATTCAAAGTGATTGTCCCTGGAAAGCACGGTAAATTTCATGTTAGTGTGCCAATTAGTACACATTTAATAATGTTCTATCTTTCCTTGAGTCATAAGTATGCCATACATGTTCTTTTAAATTCAGTGTGTCCTGTTATGGAATTGATATGAGCTATGTCAACTACATAGAAAAAATGTAGTTTATGTATTACTGTGCTTTTATTTTCACTCGCTATCACGATGCCAAAATCTGTAACCCACTATCAACATATCTTACTCCCTTTAGACCAATAGAAGCATATATACAAGTAATCTATTACCTAAGGCAAAAAAGCGGCTACTAAGAAGACATACACAATTGAAACTCTGACGAAAAACTGTTCAGAAAAATACTGATCAGGTCCATATTCTGTTTATGCAAGGGAAACTGAAGCATCCTACATAGTAAAGGCCATAAAGACCACTGTACGATGTTTTTTGTTGTGTAGACCGAGATGTTATTTTTCTGTTTTGGTTTATTTAGAAAGAAGAATGCCAAAATTAAGTCTGCCTACAAACGAGAACACATTAATCTTGGCTGTGATATGGATTTTGATATTGCTGGATCATCAGTACGTGGAGCTGCAGTGTTCGGGTATGAGGGGTGGCTGGCTGGATACCAGATGACGTTTGAAACGGCCAAGTCCAGAGTTTCCCAAAGCAACTTTGCTGTCGGCTACAAAACGGATGAATTCCAGCTTCATACCAATGTGTGAGTAGAGTTTAATAAAACTGCGTTTGTAATATCTCATATACTTTTGGACTATGTGTAACCCCCACTGTGAGTGACAGTCGCTTTTAGTATTTATGTACCTATTCTGGGCATCACTTGACTGTCTCACATTTTCTTCAGACTGTTAAATATGAAAATCTCCCAAAGTATGACCCATATGAAACCATGCTTTTCAGTATTGTTTGACAGTGTGTTTAGTGCTTTATACCTACAGTGTGTATATTTTTTATCTTTAAATGTTTTGTTGCCTACAGTTTACTTTACTTTGTTGTGCTGTGTTTCCACAACAATTAAGTGGTGTTTGCAATATGTTTGGGTCGCGGTCTACAAATTTAATGTACAGGATAAAGTCTTATAGCATTTTCTCTGTCACAAAATTTAAATGGTTTATTTGCTGGTGTACAGCTTCCTGAATTAGTGATTCTTCCAAAAACTTACTTTAATCTCCACAGTCAGTTCACTACCGTTTAAGATACATGTTAAGTTGAAGAATTACTATTAATTCAAATAAATTAAGATTGGATTTATTCTATGAGTACGAAAGCAGGTACACAGCCTAACAGATAGCTCGCTCATCTGTGAATGTCCCCACATCAAGATGTCACAACCTCGCGTTCCATACTCTATGGAACGCTTACAAGAAAAGCATATTAAAGATACAGTACACAACATAACAATACATTTCTACTTTTTTGAATGCAGCTAGTCTGCAGCATCAGCTAGCTGTTTCTTGCTACTGAAGTTCACAGAATGATATAGGCGTGACGCCAAGTTGCTTGAGTGGTGAAAGGGAGTCCTTGGGGACTGCTCACTGAGAGGAGGAAAACCAGGGAATTTGAGCTGTAGACGGGTCATGTCGAACCTGGCGTGCTAGGTGGAAGGGCACATTGTATCACTTCTTTCACATGTAAAAGTTCTGCTCCGTGAGTATAAAGGACTTCGTCCTGTAGCCCTATCTCCTACTTGGATTATTGACCCTCATTTTGGTCTGTTGATTTTTTATTCATTTTGAATAATCCGCTAATCTTTTTAAGGTAATATGATTTAATCTTTGAATAGTTATCTTCAAGCTTCACAATGCTTTCTAACTCCTCCTTAGTCCTCCGCAGCCCCTGAGCTGAACTTCAGAATCACTGGGCTGTTAGCGGTGGCGTTCCTTAATTATTTTACCTTTAGTTTTCCTGACGCCAATAATTGTATCATGTTTATAAAATTCCAAACTAACCATAAATCTGTAGAGTTGCATCACTAGGGTTAATCTTACAAGTGTGTAAAATTCCTGAAAAATATCTCTAGTCCTAAAATGTGGAATCCATCAATATCAATTTAAGCATTCGGTACCTCTGCAGGAGAGGAATATGTTGCTTAAGAGTAGTGCAAAAGTGATATTATTATTTTATTTTTGTGCAGTCTTTTAATAAGCGCAAATATTTGGCTGTCTGAGATGTCAGTGGCATACATAAATGGTTCAGCAGGGTAGGGATTAATTTGCGAGAATTCAGTGAAGTGCAGCCAGCAAAGAAGAATAAGCTTATGTGGAGGAATTAGTTTCTCCCCCAGCAGAAATAAAATGAGACGCTTCGATGGCAGGGGCAGGAGTTGTTAGTTTTCAAAATCAAGGTAACCTTGCAAATTCAAAAAAAATATAATAATTACGCGTTGCTCATTATTGAACGATTGACATTTAAAGAATTAAACAAGTCACTATAAAAATATTTAAGTGATGCAGGTACTACTAAAGTCCTACAGTTTGGCACAGTTTTACTCCTGCCCAAATGTGAATTGTATCCTGTTACCATGTGCTGCTCATACAAGAACAAGACCACACACTGTCTTAGTTCTTTTAAGATCTTAGAAAACAGTTGAACATATATGACGAAACCAGCCTTTTAATATCAACCTGGTGGATTATTTTAGGTATTTTACCAGAGTAAACACAATTTTGCAATTACTATAAGTTTTCCAATAAATAACTTTGCAGATTGATACTTGCGTCCCTCTCAAGGGGAAAAGGGGTTGCTTATATGTTCAGTAACATGAAGTCCAATTCATGATTCGCATTTCACTTTAATTTAACAGGAATGATGGTACAGATTTTGGTGGATCAATTTACCAAAAGGTAAATGATAAATTGGAAACTGCTGTCAATCTTGCCTGGACAGCTGGGAATAGCAATACACGCTTTGGAATAGCTGCCAAGTACCAGATTGACTCTGATGCATCTTTTTCTGTAAGTATGAGAGCAACAGTAATATTGTAACCTTATTTTCTTATCTAGATCTTTATTGTTTAGATTAATAGTGTCTCATACTTGGTCACAATGCTCCCCATCAACTGAACTTTTAGGGCAATAATTATAACATTTAGAATATCATTTTTTGTCTCCAGTAGCACTTGCGTGAAATACAAATATATGCGTGTGTCAGACTGTCTTGCCTCTTGGACCTTAAGGGTACCTCTGTGTTGGTCTTTGGGTAACTGACCTGCTGACTGACTTGTCAAAAGTTGACCTTGGCTTGACCCTACCCGAATGATTAAACTGTGGGCTTTCTGCAGCTCTCTTTAGTAATTTAGTGGTAACTTTGGTGAAGAGGCAATTTTATCCCCTGACTGACTGGACTCCAAGCCACAACCTCATTACATCTTCACTTCAGGGATCTCCAGCTTTGTCTTGCTGAGCGATCCCTTCCTCAAAAATGTTTGTGTAGCCATCAAGTGGTTAAACGGTCTCCTTTGTACTTGTGCCTTTGCCCAGTTCTTTTTTTACAAAGTTACCACTAGATCTGGCTCTTGTGCCTTTGCCCAGATCTCTTTATCAAGGTTACCACTTGACGACTTACCAAAGCTGCAGGAAGCAACCAGTTCAAGCATTCAGGTAGGGTTAAAGATTGGTCACTGTTGGTGATTAAATCAACAGCAACACAATTTGCAGGTGAGTGGCTCACCGATTTATTTTATTCTTTTATATAGCATATCTGGTTCTCTCATTGTGAGGGCACTTTTCCAAGGTTGGAGCAAATAGTTCATTGCTTTAGTGACTGCCTAAGAGAAGATCTGCTTTGTGCTGTAGGAGTATTGAATTTAGGTGTTCGAAGGAGAAGATAAGCAGATAACTATAAAGTTATCTGGTGCCCTGATAGGAGAAAATGCTCCATTTGCCTCTATCATCCATTGGGATTTTGTGGACCTAACCTTGGGCCTGCAAACTCAAGCTCTCTGTCTGGCAAATTATGTTGTGGCTGCGTAACAAGAGGCAAAGCTTGGTCTTTGTAAAAAATAAAATGTAAACCGACTAGAAAGAGGCAGGGGGAGCGTTCGCCCATACTCATGGGGGAAAGTCCATTAAGGCATCCACCAGCCTACTAAAATATTAAGAAAATGCTGGGCGGGGGGGTGTGTAGAAGATTGCAGATCCTGCCCCAATGCCTTTTCTTATCTGCTCAAAAAATTTATTATTTTTAGACATTAAGGTGATTGACGTGCCAAAGCCTACTTGCTGCTTTGCCGCTGCTTAGAGAGTGGTCACATGGCAAGCAAGTCACAACTCTTCCATTCAGTATATTTCCCTCTATGGAATAGAAGGAAAATACATACAGTGGATTTTGACATTTTCTCAGTTGCCTGCGTTTTTCTTCAACAATGTCCTCTCCCACCACTTCCCCATCTGAGTCATTCTCCTCTGTGTTATGAGAAACCATGATTGCCATAGTGTCTTTGGAGGATATGATTTCTTTTTCCATAAAACCTACTGGAAGAGTGAATAAACAACTGGTTCAAGTGACTGAGGATCCCAGCAGGTGCTAGAGCTTGTGGAGACAAAGTTCTTATGTAGGGGTAGTTTGTGTTCCCGAAGAGAGGATGGTTTGCTTGGCAGCAAGGAGAAGATGGAGAATTGTTTTTGGATTGGATTTGATCATAGAATGAATTTTGAGCATTTACAACCAACCCGAGTCACTCGCGTGCTGATCCCACGAGAGTGCTCTGAACATAAATGCACAATATTACAACTTCTGTCTTTCCACAACAATACAAGAGAAATTATGAAAATGGAACATTGAACGAAAACCTGAAAGGAAAAACAAATTAAGAGTAAAAATTAAATAATGTAATAACCAGAATAGTTTTTTTTTTAGATATTATATAGTCATTAAATTTGGCAGGCAATCTCCTTTAACGAGTACTCAAATCAACATGTGAAGAAGATGCCAACCTAGTCAAATCAAGAGAAGTAAAATCATGCACAATGGTTTGTGTATCAAAACACTGACCAATAGATTTCGCAGAATCCTCTTGAGAGACAAACGAAGAAATGACAGACGAAGGATGCTGCAACCATTTAGACCGGTCACATTGTTCCACTTCCTGTTTGGATAACATAAGTAAAGAAGTGATTTGTGAGTCAGAAAGCAGCACAAGTGATCTCTTGTTCCTTCACCCCCTAGAAGCAAGTAGCGCCAAGCCTTTGCTCACATCTGTGACTTGTACCGGAGAGGAAAACTTAAACATCCCCTAAGTAACTTTTTTTGGATTTTTAATAAGAACCCATTCATTAGGCTTCAATTGGGTATAGTTGAACATTTTTCCTTGATCATGAACAGATTTCATATAACTTGTTTTTCTGAAACTCGAGATACAGGATGTTTATCAATAGGTGTACTCTTGACGTGTTTACTTTGTGACCAACTGGGACACAAAGTAGTGTGAACATTTCTACCTCTTAACAAAGAAAACGGAGGAAGATCAGTGGTGCAATGTGGCGAAATGTTATACGACCATAACTTGTCATCAAGATAATCTTGAACATCCCTCCCTGAGGAAAGGGCTGCTTGAATAGCTTCCTTAACTAATCTATTTGCTCTTTCCACCATACCATTTGAAGTTGGTGAATATAATGCAATTTTAAAGTGATCAACATCCTTCTCTGCTAAAAATGCAGAAAAGTTCTGAGAAATGAAATGTGAACCATTGTCAGTAACCACAACGGAAGGCAAACCTTCAATGAAAAACACTTTCCTCAAATTTTCTATGGCATTGGTGGAACTGGGAGAATTACAAAACATATGATAAATCCTTTTAGAATGATAATAAATCAATAACATGAAAAACTTTAAATCATGAGATAAAAGGTCATATGGACCTAAAAAGTCAACTCCATCCTTGTCCCAAGTTTCCTGCTTTGAGGCCAACCCTTTACAATATATTTCATGACAAGTTTAAGAGTATCGTCCTTGCTATAAGCTTCTAACCAAACTTGTTCCGAAATATTTGGGCATTCTCTAACAGCATCAAGTGCCTCTACAACACACTCTGTGTCTTCAATAGTTTCAACATCTGAATTATCTTGAAATGCCGTGTGTGACATGCAACCGGCCCTGAAATTCTTTCCACCAGAAATATGCTTGATTCATGAAATTCTTGTAATTTTGAAAGTAATCTGACTAATTCGGCGGAGGTCCTCCCAAGCCCATTCAGTAAATGTGTAAGGGGTTTGTGGTCGGTGAATAATTCAAATTCACGCCCCCAAATGTAATTTCTAAATTTATCAATTGCCCAAACGCAGACGAGTGCCTCACGTTCAATTGTACTTCAATGAGTCTCAGACTTGAGCATTCTGGATGAAAATGCTACAGTGTGTTCCTTTCCAGCAAACCACTGACCAAGAACTGCACTCAAACCTGTGAGATTGGCATCCACCATAATGAAACATTTGGAATCATCTTGAAAAGCATGAAGTGCAGGTGCTTCAACAATTAGTGTTTTGGTTTGATCAAATGAAGAAGACACTTCATCAGACCAAAGAAACTTCGAACCCTTGCGCAATAAGGCACTCAAAGGCTCAAAAGTTTGTGCGTATCCCTTAACAAAACAAGCATAATATTCTGCTAATCCCAAAAATGATCAAAGGGAATCTTTGTCTTGAGGGGGAACACCATGACTGATAGCCGTAATAAGTGACGACTTTGGTTTGATTCCTTGAGATGACAAAGTATGACCTAAGTAATCTAACTCTTGTGTACCAAATTGACATTTATCAGCTCTAATGGTCATGCCTGCATCATTCAATTTGCCTAAAACACAAAAATTTTCAAATGTGTTTCCCAATCTTTAGCAAAAACAAAAATGTAATCTTGATAGGCATGTCCTGAAAAAGATTGTCCATCATCTTCAGAAAAACACTAGCCACGGAGGCCAGGTCAAAAGGAAGTCTGAGGTATTTTCAGACCCCAAAGGGTTTGTCGAAAGTGGTAAAATCTTTTGAATCTTTTGTCAATTGAATCTGGTGATAAGCTGAGCGCAGTTCTATTATGGTAAACAAATTGGGAAACGAGTCCAACATTTTTTTCACATCATGTGAATGATCAGTACTATTGATACAATTTAATGTGTTTTCTTCCTTTTCTGACCAAACAGATGGGGAATAACCTTGAGGAGGATCACCAAGTGCAATGGGGTTGTCTGACCCAGGAACAAGGTGCATACCCATTCTAGCAAGATCCTGCCAACCCACTATATTATGTCCTCTAACAGCGACATAGACTTTTGTATAGATAGTGGTGCCAAATTTTTAGGGGGTGCCACATTTTTCTCCATAATAGGCCTTCGCTCATCCTATCACCAGATTCAATTGACAAAAGATTCACAAGATTTTACCACTTTCCAGGCCTATCGAGATGACATTTTAGTTTTTGCTAGAGATGCTTCATTTATGAAGTAATATACTTTAACATGAGGCAATCGGTAAGTAGAAGAAGTTTATTCAAGGTTCTTGACACCCCCAGCCAGGCTCTCCCGCTATGAACAAGGATCTCCCCCAACTGATTAACGTTGGTGGAATCCTGGTACACATCGTTCTGCGCCCGATCATATGATCAATTTTGAGCATATACAACCAGCTTGAGTCACTCTCGTGCTGATGGCTCGAGAGTGCTCTGAACATAAATGCACAATATTACAGTGCCTAAGTGGACTAATGCGTCCACTGCAGGGGCCTGTCTTCTACCTCATGGTTACAGGTTCGAATCCCAGCAGGTCCACTCAGCCTTTCATCCATCTGAGTCGATAAAATGAGTACCATTGAATTGGGTAACAATAAACATCTGTTATTCAATGCCAAGATGCCTCTGAGTGAATATGAGCTTTACAAATACACGTTATGTTATGTCTCTGCATCCTCGCCACCAGGTCTTGGGATAAGTGGGGTTGATAATGTGGAGGCAGTGTGGAAAAAGGTGTCAACAAAACAGTATTTTTTAGAGAATTTCCCTGCCACAAGCATATGGGCAAAGTTGTTGGTGCAGAGGAACGCTCTTGCGACTGTTTTGCATCCAGTGTAATGTTAAAATCTTTCTCCCAGTGTAGTTGAAAGGATGATTTTCCTGCTGATGTTGGAGTGTTGAGTAGGCTATAGACGCTAGAGACCAAGCGCTTGAAGGATCCTAGTTGCTAGAGTTGTTTCTCAAAGGGTGTAGGTGCTCATATAGTGTGTGCTTTGATGATACTATGCAAGACCTTGTAGTGCATCTGGAGGTAATAAAAGTTTACGGCCTCAGGAATCCTGTATTCCTGTTAAAGCTCTTGGGAGGTTTTTAAGTGGCCCTCAGCATAGAATTCCCACAAGCGAAAGCAATCCCTCCCCCTCTCTCCAGATCTGGAAGACCTGTGTCGCTGGCCCGTAGCAAACTCTGTGTTAACTATTAGTCGCTCTAGTAATGGGGGAGACATACATGAGCCTGCCTCCCATGTTCTTGAGAACCCATGAGACCTCACCCAATTGTCTGCCTGCAAGGTTCTGGTCTACAAAGCACCATTGTTTATCAGTTACCCCTCTAGATCATTCAGCAGTGTAGCGTAATTGAGACACCTGGTAGTATTGTGGTAAATGTGGAACTCCTAGGCCTGCCCTGTCTGGGGTGTTTTGTGCACGTCTTGAAGTCGAATCTTGATTGTTTCCCTTCCCAGTCAGACAACATACGGGCAACCTGGAGGCAGGTAATATCTTCCCTATTCATGGGGAGTGACATCGCTTGGAAAAAGTATAAGATAGGCAGTAGTAAAGTAATTTTAAGGGCTGCGATGTGCCCGACCCATGAGTGGGAGTGATTTAATCGGGCCCCAAGTGAGGACTTAGTCTTGTGCAAGAGGAGTTTGAATTTTAATTTAGCGCAGGCGGAGAGGATTGGTGTCAAGAGTATGCCCAAGTATTTGATAGTTTGCTGTCCAACAAAATTGCATTTTTCTGGCTAATTGAGTCCGCTACATGATTCCCTGCCACTAAGATTACGCCTTCAGATTTGGTCATATCCGTAATCTGGCACCTGCTTGAAATTCCTCAGAGAGGGATCAAGGCGTGAAGTGAGCACTGGGGCGCTGAGGAATGCTACATACAAAAATAATAACTGTGGGTCTCAGAAAACTCAGAAGCTCTATATTCAAAACATGTCCGGTCCACTACATGAAACGTTAGGACCCATCACTACATGGTATGGATACCCATCAGTTACGTATTCTGGATCGCCCTGTTGGTCATCATTTGGGCCAATCTCACCAAGTGGTACGTCCACAACGTGCCATCAGTGCACACAGAAATTAGTAACTGAGTAAGCAGTGCACAAAGAATAATACGTGATAGTGAATTTTAAAAATTGGATAGTGGGTGCAGAATATACTTTAATCAGGCGCAGTCCACTTCCAAAATTAAAAGGAACAAAAGTGCAAAATATCAGTAGGTTAAACAAATATCTACTGCATGTATGGTAAGGTCGACATGTTTCTGCAGTTACCGATACTATTTGTATCACCTGCTTCTTCAGGACCAAATTTGTATTTTGCTACTGCTTAAAACAAGTGCGTGTGTGTATAATAAACAAAATCATACGATATCACCTGAGACGGTATTCTCATCGCACCTGATTAGTAGAAGCTGATGTATACAGGCAAGAGAAATCACATATAGACGGAACATGTAAAGAAAAACAGAGAGCAGGGAAAACGCATTAATTAGGGTCACCCATCATGAGTTTTAACATTTGATATCTTTCATGTACTTGTATGTTACAAATACATAACCCAACCGTTTCTTATTTAAATAAGTCTCTCACTCACCTAGAGTGTGAGAAACCGGCGCCACACCTCGCCTGGCCACAGCTCAGGAAGAATGGGGGCACCGCTCTATTGGAAAAGATTAGTAAATACATAAATAAACCACAAAAACCGGTCGGATGAGCCTCAAACGCGACCATCTAATCTCATTAGGAAGACCAAACATATGACATATTGGTCAACAACAAAGCCCATAGCATATTGCTTCAGTAATTTGGCCAAAATGTGTACTAGGCGTTGTGCCGTCAGATGAACTTAGCACTAGACAAAAACAATCCATTCAGAAAATATCGGCAATCGTTTCATTCCATTGCCAATAGAGACACGCAAGTACAATTACAACCCCATCCGGAGTTCAATTAAAGAGCGTGCTTCCTTCCGCGGTTAATACGTGGCACAATGAGAGACAAGGGTGGATGAGCACCTACTTCTCCGTCGATACCCCTAGTCTGGCATCTGCGCTGTACGGGGAGGCACCGCAACTAGTTTGTTGCTTCTACTTGAAGATGCGGAAATGCCGTCTCCATGTCACTGAGCCATTGCGCATGTGCCGTCATGCGATTCCCTCAAACTACAAGTTCGTGCACCGTAAGATGCGGAAATGCCGTCTCCCCGTCACTAGGCTCAGTGACGGGGAGACGGCATTTCTGCATCTTACGGTGCACGAGCCTAAATACTACATTTCCCATCAAACTTGTAGTTTGAGGGAATCGCATGACGGCACATGCGCAATGGCTCAGTGACGGGGAGACGGCATTTCCGCATCTTCAAGTAGAAGCAACAAACTAGTTGCGGTGCCTCCCCGTACAGCGCAGATGCCAGACTAGGGGTATCGACGGAGAGGTAGGTGCTCATCCACCCTTGTCTCTCATTGTGCCACGTATTAACCGCGGAAGGAAGCACGCTCTTTAATTGAACTCCGGATGGGGTTGTAATTGTACTTGCGTGTCTCTATTGGCAATGGAATGAAACGATTGCCGATATTTTCTGAATGGATTGTTTTTGTCTAGTGCTAAGTTCATCTGACGGCACAACGCCTAGTACACATTTTGGCCAAATTACTGAAGCAATATGCTATGGGCTTTGTTGTTGACCAATATGTCATATGTTTGGTCTTCCTAATGAGATTAGATGGTCGCGTTTGAGGCTCATCCGACCGGTTTTTGTGGTTTATTTATGTATTTACTAATCTTTTCCAATAGAGCGGTGCCCCCATTCTTCCTGAGCTGTGGCCAGGCGAGGTGTGGCGCCGGTTTCTCACACTCTAGGTGAGTGAGAGACTTATTTAAATAAGAAACGGTTGGGTTATGTATTTGTAACATACAAGTACATGAAAGATATCAAATGTTAAAACTCATGATGGGTGACCCTAACTAATGCGTTTTCCCTGCTCTCTGTTTTTCTTTACATGTTTCGTCTATATGTGATTTCTCTTGCCTGTATACATCAGCTTCTACTAATCAGGAGCGATGAGAATACCGTCTCAGGTGATATCGTATGATTTTGTTTATTATGCACACACGCACTTGTTTTAAGCAGTAGCAAAATACAAATTTGGTCCTGAAGAAGCAGGTGATACAAATAGTATCGGTAACTGCAGAAACATGTCGACCTTACCATACATGCAGTAGATATTTGTTTAACCCCTTCGACGCTCATGACGAGCTCAGCTCGTCATGGAGTTTCCATTGACTTCAATGGAAATTACATTGGAGCACAAGCACAGGCTCAGCATCCAAGTGGTTAACCTACTGATATTTTGCACTTTTGTTCCTTTTAATTTTGGAAGTGGACTGCGCCTGATTAAAGTATATTCTGCACCCACTATCCAATTTTTAAAATTCACTATCACGTATTATTCTTTGTGCACTGCTTACTCAGTTACTAATATCTGTGTGCACTGATGGCACGTTGTGGACGTACCACTTGGTGAGATTGGCCCAAATGATGACCAACAGGGCGATCCAGAATACGTAACTGATGGGTATCCATACCATGTAGTGATGGGTCCTAACGTTTCATGTAGTGGACCGGACATGTTTTGAATATAGAGCTTCTGAGTTTTCTGAGACCCACAGTTATTATTTTTGTATGTAGTGCTCTGTAAGGGATTATAACTGTGCTCAGGTCTGTAAATATTTCCCTTGGACCCTATTCCCTCCGTCTGTATTGCGCTGAGGAATGCGTCAGCAAGGGCAGGCACCTTAAATGTATCTCGAGAGAAAAAGATGCCATAAATATGCGTGTCATTTCAAATAAGGGCTGATAAGGGCCAACTCTATTGGGTGCCTCTGTGGATATGGACAGGTGCGGTTGATTTACTGTTGACTTTTACCTTGGCACTGGGGTTGACTTTTACCTTGGTACTGGGATTTATTTAAAGTGAAAAGATACACCCCAGTATTCCATCTCCCAGGGCAAGTTTCTTGAGGACTTCGAACAGCATTCCCAAGTCCATCCTATTGACTACATTCTCAGTGTCGAGTGACAGGAGGACTGCTGCAGTGCCTGTTTTCCTGGCTATATTGATGAGGTATTGGGCGAGTTTAGTCTCCTCACTTGTGGCCCAGTTAAGTATGAAGCCTCCTCGCTCTGTATGTACCAGATCCGGCATCACTTTGTTGATTTGGTTAGCTGGGATTTTTGAAAAATCTATGTCTGAGTTAGGAAATGGGCCGATCGAATGGGAAAAGGGTTGGGTCCTTGCCTGGTTTACGCATCATCACAATGGAAGCCTCTGTCATGCATTAACTGGCTCTCTTCTTTGTCGCATTGGCGATGAAGATCACTTTGAGAATAGGGAGGAGCTGTGGAACAAAAAGGTTTCACATTGGGTAAACCTGTCTGGGCCCTGGGCTTTAAAATGTTATAGTTGGTTGATGGCTGCCAAAATATAGGCCTCTGAGATGGGTTTTTCGAATTCTGTGGCCGAGTCCACAACTAGTTGAGGTACGCTGACGCATACCAGCAACACCTCTCGGCGCTCTGTGAATGTCTGGTATGCTGCATATAGAATCTGAAAGAAAACGGTTAGTATTAGATTCCTTACCTTAGAATATCCCCAGGCGTCAGACTGGATCCGGAAACTTTTGCGTAGCAGTACCCTTGCGCGTCGGTAGGTGTTGTCTGCGGATCCGTGTCCGTCGTCGTGGGCGCCGTGATGACGTCGTCGAGTACTTAGACGCCGCCTCCACGTGCTGACGTCAGTTCTTCTTTTTTCCGTGCCAGCAAGCGCTGATCCGGAAAAAGTGGTACCCTTAGTCAATTTTTGACTAAACTTTTTCGATCATTTTTGATCTATTTCGAAGTCTGTACGACTCCGGCGGTGCCGGTAGGATGCCCGGGTTCAAACCCTGCGCCGACTGCGAACGACTGATGTCGGTCACCGACCCCCATCGCCGGTGTCTTCATTGCCTGGGCCTTGACCACGACGCCAAGGCCTGATCCGACTGTCGAGCCCTGACGTCCAAGGCTAGGCGGGAGCGGTCCCGCAAGCGGCTCGAGCTCCGGCAGTCGGCCCCGTGCTGCTCGAGGTCACGGTCCGCGAGGAGGTCGAGGGACCGGTCGCGGGGTCAGAGCCACCGTGGCTCCGGGAGTCGTCCACGGTCTTCAGGCTCCTCAGGTAAGCATAAGAAGTCGAAGAGACATCATCGCTCTTCCGACTCCTCCCCCCCCCGGGCCGGGGGTTTGGGTGACACCGCCCACGCGGCTCCACTGGACCTTCGGGCGTCGCGGCCTGCTCCATACCAGACGGTCCCTGGGCAGCACGCAACGCCAGAGGAGATCGAGGCCTTCCTCTCGGCCATGAGGTCGCTCACTCCTCCGTCGGGCTCCGCGGCGCCTTCGGGCTCTGTGGACCCGACTGGGAGTCCCAGCGGGTCGGGTGCTTCGGTCCCGACGCCGCCGGTGACTTCGGTCCCGGCGTCGCAGGCTCCCGCAGGATCCGGTTCCGGATCCGGGTCGTTGCCAGTCGACCTCACGACCTCGCCGGCGCCAGTCCCTAGGGTGTCGCCCCCGGCGCCGCCTTCGACTGGCGCCGTCCCCGATCCCTCCCTCGATTCGGGTCCGGCGCCGTATCCGACGCAGATGGGAGATTTCTACTTCTATGACCCGGCCCCATCCTTTGGTCCTGAGTATCGGGAGATGGGTGGTGAGGGGGAAAGGGAGGGGTCTGAAGACCCTCTGGCACGGGAGTGTCAGTCTTAACAGGACTGGTCAGGAGAGCTAAGGGAAGCCAGTGGTCTGGATACCTCGCCGGACACTGGTTTTGTCTCCCTTCCCAAAGAAGGGGGCTGCTTATAGTGTGGTGTTGACATGGGCGGCCAAGGCCCTACATCTTGAGCTACCTGTCAGCTACCTCACTGAGGTCATTAAACCGCAGGCAAGCGCGGCTGAGCCTCAACTGCTGTTTAATGTGGCCTTGTCTGACGTTCTTTTGGGCACCTGGTCCAGGCCGGCTGCAGGTCAGCCTGTAGATAGGAACGTGGCCAGACGCCACCGCCTGGCTCCGGCGACCCTGCTTTCCTGTCCACCCACCCCACCCCCAAGAGCCTGGTCATCCAGGCCTCTAACTCCCAAACCGCATTCCCGACGCCCACCCCCCCCGATCGGGAATCCAAGAGGTATGAGCAGTACGGGAAGAAGATCTTCTCGTCCGTCAGTTTGGGATTGCGGTCCGTCAACACCACATGCCTCTTGGGCCGCTACACCGACTCTCTGTGGGACACGGTTGCGGACGTGCTGCAACAATGTCCGGAGGTGGTCGGATTAAAGTCGCCCTAGCCCTTGCGGAGGATTGAGATGCGGCACGGTACTCTATCCGGTGTGGACTGGACACCACGGACTCACTAGGCAGAGCGATGGCAACGACGGTGGCGATTCGTCGCCACGCCTGGTTGAGGTCCGCCAACTTCTCGGCTGATGTCCAGAACACTCTTATGGACATGCCGTTTGATGGCCGTCGCCTCTTTGGCGACAAGGCAGACCATGCGCTTGAGCGCTTTAAGGACTCCAGGGCTACGGCCACTTCCTTGGGTCTCTCGGCCCCCGCCAGCAAATGGGTGCCTTTCGCTCCTTTCGTGGCCAAGGAAGGGGTGCCCCCACACGTGCTGCCAGCCACGTACCGCAGTCTAATATCCAACGCGGTGGCAGCCGTGGAATCTGCCGTGGTGGCGGTCAAGGACAACGGCACGGCCAGTCCACACCCGCCCCTGCAGCATCCGCCTCAAAACCTTCCGAGTTTTCAGGCCCATGTGACGCCAGTGGGGGGCAGGGTTCGCCATCACCACCTCCACTGGCGTACTATTACATCGGACTGGTGGGTGCTGCAAATCGTCCGAAGGGGCTATTCCCTCCCCTTCGAGGCGACCCCTCCAGCCATGCCACCGCAGTATCACCGTGTGTCGGGGATCACTTGACACTTCTCAGAGAGGAAGTTACGGCCCTCCTGGCCAAGGGGGCCATCGAGCGCGTTACTGGGCCAGAAGTAGGGTGTGGTTGTTACTCCCACTACTTTCTGGTACCCAAGAAGGGCAAAGAGGGCCTACGCCCTATCTTGGACCTACGGAACGTCAACGGCTTCCTCCGGCAGGAGAAGTTCAAGATGCTGACACTAGCTCAGGTCCTAGCTGCCCTGGACCCGGGAGACTGGATGGTAGCAATGGACTTGCAGGACGCTTATTTTCATATCCCTGTCCTGCCGGCCCACCGGCGTTACCTGCGGTTCACGGTAGGCCATGAGCACTTTCAGTTTACCATGCTCCCCTTCAGCCTTACATGCGCCCCACGGGTTTTCACGAAAGTGATGGCGGTGGTCGCAGCTCATCTGCGCAGGTTAGGGGTTTCAGTCTTCCCCCTACCTCGACGACTGATAGTTGAAGGCGGGTTCGCCCCAGACAGTCGTCAGCCACCTCCAGACTACGGCCGACCTCCTGCACCTGCTGGGATTCTCCATCAATGTGCCGAAGTCACACCTGTGTCCCTCTCAGAAGCTCCTCTTCATCGGAGCGGTTCTAGACTCGGCGCAGTTTCGGGTTTATCCTCCCGAACAGCGGGTTCGGGATATTCAGGCTCTGATTCCGATCTTTCAGCCTTTATCCCGATTCTCGGTCAGGTTGACGCTGCGGCTTCTGGGGCTGATGGCCTCCTGCATCCTTCTGGTGCATCACGCCCGGTGGCGGATGCGGGCTCTGCAGTGGGACATGAAGTTTCAGTGGGCCCAGCATCAGGGCAAATTGTCCGACCATGTCTTGATCTCGGAGGGCACTGCACAACAGTTGCAGTGGTGGCTCACGGACCGCGATTGGGTCAGCGGCAGATCCCTCTCCCTACCCCAACCGGAGCACGTAGTTGTGATGGACGCGTCCCTCCAGGGCTGGGGGGCCACATGGGAGAGGCGGAGATCAGAGGCCTCTGGTCTCCGGCGGAGTCCCGGCTCCACATCAACCTTCTAGAGCTGCAGGCGATCCGGCTTGCACTGAAGGCATTCCTCCCCTATGTCCGGGGGAGTGTAGTGCAGGTGTTCACGGACAACACCACCGCCATGTGGTACTGCAACAAACAGGGCGGGGTGGGGTCGTGGACCCTCTGCCAGAAGGCCCTGCGCCGCTGGCAGTGGCTGGAACATCAGGGCGTGACCCTGGTGGTTCAACACCTGGCAGGTTCTCTGAACGCCAGGGTGGATGAACTCAGCCGTCTGTGCATGATGGATCACGAATGGCGTCTGAACTCGGACGTGGCGCAAGGCCTCTTTCAGCAGTGGGGAGAGCCTTGGTTAGATCTATTCGCCACCGAAGAGAACGCGCTATGTCATCAGTTCTGCGCGTTGGAATTTCCAAGGCGGCACTCGCTCGGCGACGCTTTTCGTCGCGAGTGGAGCTGCGGTCTGTTGTACGCCTTTCCGCCTATACCACTTCTGCCCAGAGTGCTGAAGAAGATCAGGCGCGACCGGGCCTAAGTATCCTTGTGGCTCCGGACTGGGCACGAAGGTACTGAAATCCCGAGCTACTCAGTATGTCTGTCAATCCCCCGATTCGTCTGCCTCTTCAGGAGGACCTTCTGTCGCAGCAGCAGGGGACGGTCCTCTACCCGAACCTGTCCAGTCTCTACCTCCATGCTTGGAGATTGAGCAGCAACAGTTGAGGCCATTTGACTTGCCTCCTGAAGTTTGTACTGTGATTCTGGCAGCCAGGCGTCCCTCCACAAAATCGGTATACGCCTGCAGGTGGAACAAAGTTGTGGCATGGTGCACAGCAAAGGCTGTGGATCCTCTCTCTGCACCCCTTTCTGAGGTTCTCCTCTTCCTTCTTCTTCTTGCCCAGCAGGGCTCTCCTCTGGGCACTATCAAGGGTTGCCTTTCTGCCCTTTCAGCCTTCTTGAGGCTACCTGATCAGCCATCTTTGTTCAAGTCCCCCATTGTAAATAGGTTTTTGAAGGGCATCACAAACATATTTCCTCCTGTTACATTCGTGATGCCCCAGGGGGACTTGAACCTTGTACTTATTTTTTTGATGTGCGCTCCTTTTGAGCCACTTCATAACTGTCCTCTCCGCCTATTTACTCTGAAGACTGCTTTCCTCGTTGCCATCACCTCTACCAGGAGGGTGAGTAAGCTCCAGGCTCTTTCCTCTAAACGTCCTTTCCTTTCTGTCCATCCAGACAAGGTTGTGTTGCGGACAAGAAGCTCTCTCCTGCCCAAGGAAGTCACAGCCTTCCACATCGGGCAGCTTTGCCCACCTTCTTTCCGCCTCCACATCCCTCGAAAGAGGAAGAGAGGCTCCACCGTCTGGACCCAAAACGTGCGCTCTCCTATCTGGATCGCACTCGCCAGTTCCGGGTGGATGACTAATTCTTCGTTGGTTACGTGCGTGCTAAGAAAGGTCGGGCGGTGCACAAGCAGACCATCTCTCGGTGGGTCGTCTTGTGCATCAGTCTGCTACTCCTTGGCTAAAAAGAAGCCTCCTGTTGGGCTGAGGGCCCATTCCACTTGGGCCACGGCGGCTTCTACTGCCCTGGGCCGGGGAGTCCCCTTGCAGGACATGTCAGGCAGCTACGTGGGCCTCGCTGCACACGTTTGCACGGCACTACTGCCTGGACAGCCAAGTCCGTAGGGGATGGCTTCTTTGGCTGTTCCGTCCTCCAGGACTTTCTGGTGTGATCATTGGTTCGCAGACCCACCACCGGGGTTGGTATTGCTGGGGTATCTATTCTAAGGTAAGGAATCTAATACTAACCTGTTTCTTTCAGATGCACAAGTTACTTACCTTCGGTAACGATATATCTGTAAGAAACAGTAGTTGGTATTAGATTCCTTACCGACCCACCCATCCTCCCCGTTCTGCGCACCGATATCTAGGGTTAAGGTCATCCCCTTTCAGGGCCCTAGTTTCATGGCACCAGTGTTGGTTTTTATCATGGCTCTGCGTTTCTGGCGCGGAAAATCTGTGTATAAGAACTGACGTCAGCACGCGGAGGCGGCGTCTAAGTACTCCGACGATGTCATCACGACGCCGAAGACTGACGCGGAGCCGCAGGTGACGCCTACAGACGCGCAAGGGTACTGCTACGCAAAAATTTCCAGGTCCAGTCTGACGCCTGGGGATATTCTAAGGTAAGGAATCTAATACTAACTACTGTTTCTTACAGATCTATCATTACCAAAGGTAAGTAACTTGTTCGACAGGTGGAAAGAATGGAAGGCTTGAAGCTTGCTCGCCATGGTGGTGTGTGTGTGTGGTGCCCTAGTCTAATTTTTCCAGTATTTCTGAAGGCCCGCAGTTTGTGGGCCAGCACAGTACCGGGTTTATTGCCCCAACCGCCCACCCACCCTCCCTCCCTCCCTCCCTCCCACCCGCCCACCCAACCACCCTCCCTCCCTCCCACCCACCCAACCACACCTCCCTCCCACCCACCCTACCACACCTCCCTCCCTACCACACCTCCCTCCCATCTCCCTGTGGAAGCGGGAGCCAAACTAGTGAGGATATCATTATCTTTATCTAGCTGTTTTGTTGGTAACTAACCCTGTACTGCGCAAGACCTTCCACCAAAGCTTCTTGGAGGGTAAATATCTGTTTTTGTTCAAGGGCCAACAATTCTGAGGACAACTGGCATCTGGTCAGATCACGCATGCGTTTAAGTCTGGCCTTCTCCTGAATAAAGTACACACTAATAACTGCTTGCAAGTCATCACATATGAATGCGGGTCAGAACACGAGGGTGAGGCAGTAATGCAGAAAAAAGAGGAACAGGGATATAAAATATTTGCCTAAGATCACACAGTTTGGTTAAGCAGGAAGGCTGAGCTTAGTCGCAAGTTTTCTGAGTTCACAACGTACAAATCAGCCATCAAAGAGATATTTATTGGTCTTTTTTTCTTTTTTTTTTTTACATCAGATGTTAAAGGTTTGGTTTTAACTCTTTAGGCATGAGGGTAGAACGAAGGTGTAAGGCAGCCGCCAGATGAAAGTTCTGCTTGTTTTGGGCTCAAGGTTCCAGGAGGACCACGAGCTGAGTCGGAACAAGGCATTTAGCTTAAGCTTAGCTTGAGCTTCCACTGGCTCACGAACCCCTAGTGCTATACCAGTGCAAGTTAACAAGAACAAGCCCTTTGTCCGTGTGTACGCTGACCTTCTTGGGTAATCAGCTCCGTAGTCCAGCAACATCTTTCTCAGGGACTCACAGGAGACACAGCAACTAAAATTTAAAAGCAATGCTCTACACCCGCTTGATCACACTGAATATGAAGCAACAAATCAGATGCACCAAGATATGTACTGCTGCTTATTCCTGGCAGAAAGAAAGACAGGGTTGAAAGACTGATTTTGACTAACCCTTGATCTGAGAAATGTGAGAGAAAAGAAAAGTCCAAGATGTTGCTTGTTTAAGATTTTTCTGAAACACAACCTATATTTGCTCTGTAGGTCTTAAGGATGTCAATTTCCATATTTCTATCGCCAAGAAACATCATGCATTCCTGGGTTTCTTGGTGAAAAATCCTTATTTCCAGTCAATGGCCTTCATGTTCGCCTGAAACCAATTCTGCCCCTTTTTTAATATATGCATGACTAGTTCGTAACCCATCGATGGACAATGGATATCCATGACTACTACTTCTTGGATGGTTGGCTCCACAAAGCAAATTCATACCAGAAGATTCTTGAAGGCCTTGAGGTAACTACCAAAGACCTCCAGCATTAACTACAGCAAACTAACCACTGTGCAGGTGATATGCTGGCCCTGTATAACCTACCTAGTCTCCTATTGCTACCAGGTGAAGAATGGCGAAAGTTAGTTTTCCATGAGCAAATTACTTTTCATTTGATAGGGACTGCAGGTAGCTGACTTTTTATGTTGTAGTGCCAGTGTATGCACACACCATGCAAAAGCCCAGACAAGCCTTATTTGTTTACAGGGCTTACTTTAATAATCCCAAGTGCTCTATTTGTGGTACTGTGGTTGAGCAGCTTCGGCTGATCATAGAGGAGTGTTAAGCATTTGTTGCACAAACAGAGTCAATAAATGAGACAGTCAATAAGAAATCCAAAACCAATTTAGAAAAATAACACCACTTTTTATATTTTAGACACCAAGATCATAAGTACTTTCAGACTCATGGATTTAAAGAGAAAACAGTGAAATAGTCAAATGTTTTTTGAGGTATGGTCCTCTAAAACAGTAATGTTATCCTATGGGAGGAAAGACATATACGGCAAACATACACTTGTCGAAATTCGGGGGTGCCCTTTGGAACGTAAGGTGCTAGAGGATCAAGGTCAAAAGAACCACCAGCAGTTTTAGTTTAGCTGCCCTGGCATGTCAGGTTGCAGTGGTGCTGTTCAGGTTGGTAACCTTGAGTGCTACACCATTGAAAGCAAGGGCCACCTGAAGACAAAGGCTGCAAGTTGGGGAACTTGGGGACAAGTCTGGAAGAACCCAAAGGAGAGCCCGGCTTGTGAGGGTCTTTAGAGCAAGGGGCGCAGTTGGTTGTCGTGAACCCAGGTTGTAGGGCCCGGGTGCAGAAGTATTTGGCCAGCTGGCCACGTGCGTTGGAGGCCTTCATGGGTCTCTGTTGGACCTGTAGAGGGGAGGACAACAAGACAGCAAGGCCACTCTCGCTGTTAGCCTCATCGATCATGAAGTCCCTCGTCATGCAGGTCATTTTGGTAGCAATGGTGTCCGGGCTGGACACTAACAAGCCTTGGTTGCTGCAAGTGCTCCGGTACCAAAGGTATTGGTGCAGGGGGGGCCCCTGGAGGGTCTAGCATCTCGAAACTTGGTGGAGAGACGGAGCTAATCTCCTGGATTCTGGAAAACCTCCTCCTGGTGTGATGCTTCCTCGGTGGGCCTGATGGCCAGCTTAACAATGCACTGGACAAGTGTGGTCTGTTCCTGCAGATGCAGGAGGATGGCTCCTCCACCTTAAAGGAGATGCTAGATGGTTGGCAACGTGCTGGACAGTCCTCCAAGTGCTGGGGAGGAAGCACAGCTTTTGAATGAGTCAGAGGTAGGTCTTTGCAATTGTAGAGTTCCCAGCAGTCAGGTGGGATTTGATGCCAAGTTCAGGGTTAGTCCTCAGTTCTTGCGGGAATTGTTCTTCTTTGCCCGTTTTCTGTTCCTAGGTAGACAAATCCGTCACTCTGGTGTCATGGGGACCCTACATACTGAATTTAGGGGTTTTTATGGGAGTATATGGTAGTAGCCAATGGGCTTCCTACCACTGGGGTGACTACACCCCCTATATAACCACTTCCTGTGTGGAGTGGGCATAACCCTGACCCAGAATTCTCGATTTTCAGAAAATCCAAGATGGTGAAACCCTTCTAGGTGAAACCACCTTAGGGGTGTGACTAGCCTGTAAGTGAAACACGCCTCCTTAATATCTAATTTCCCACCTGCCCTGGTGAGTGCCAGATGGGCCTCAGGGCAGTAGGTGGTGTTCACAAGGTCTGGGGGGGGAAGCAGTGGTCATGTATCTTCTGGCCTTGATATGCTAAATTCTCTAGCCATCTTGCTACGGGAGGTGTAATAACATTCCTCCAGACAGACATTGTTCCTGGCCACTGAGAGCGCAGGCTCTCACCTGCAGGGGGTCAGGCAGTAGTCTGTGGTGGCAGGATGAACAATAATAGTCAGCCAGCACACCAAGACTAGTAGGGATTCAGGGGCACCTCTAAGGTGCCCTCTGGGTGCATGTCTTCTTAAATCTGGTACTGGCATCAGTATTAAGTATTATTAAGTATAATTAAGATTAGATGTTTGCTACCTAACATCAGTATTTTTAGTAAAGCTATTATGTTGCTGGGTAACGTGTAATTAACAGTGCATATATTTCTAATGGCTTCCTGGTCATTTGCAATGTCTAGCAATGGAGCTAGACATCACATGGCCATATCTGCTCATGCAGGTGTACCCTCACATGTAATATAATTCACCCTGCCTTAGGGCTCTACGGCCTGCTGTAGCTGTGACTTGCATATAGTACATACAGGGTACTTGACATTTCTCACACGGAGTGTGTAATGCTGGGTTTTTGGAAGGGCTTGCACCATTCCACACATCCTGCAATGGCAGTCTACGTGCAGTTTGTGTGTCGATCCCTTAAGGTGGTATAATACATGCTGCAGCCCTAAGGCACCCTATTTAGCACCTATGTGCTGGGTACCAGGGTACCATTCACCTCGGACTTACTGGGGTTCTTAAGTCCAATTGGGTTACAATTTAGCATGGTCTTGTTTTAGGGAAAGAGCACTGGCAATAGGGCTTGGCAACCAGGGTCTCTGTGCACTACCAATCAACAACATCAGTACCAGTGGGGGTGACCATGTCAATAGGTGGCACTTTCCTACAGTGACTTACACATAGGACGTATGATGGCGCTGAATGCAGTCAGACTGGTCCTCGAATCCTTCCTCCACTGCATGACAACAGACTATGTGTTTGTTCAGATAGATGACACAACTATCATATATCACCTCACATTTTGAGGAGGAACGAGACCCTCTTGAGTATGTGTCAGATAGTCTTGTAATCTTTGCTGACTGGATTTATTCATCTTCATCATTGTGCAACAAAAAGCTTGGAGAATATTTGTCTGCACGCATTTCCTTACAAATCGAGCTCTCTGCTCAGCAACCACCCAGAATGTAGAAACTTTCCATCTATGCACCCTGAACCCGACTTTGGTGGCAATGCCCTTTTAATCGGCTGCATCAGCATTTTCTTTATCCTTCCCCCCCCCCCCGTTTCTTTGTTTCTGAAGGTCTTCTTCAGGTGGAGTGTACAAAATTAGGTTGTTTTTGAATGTACTACCATTGCAGTTGCCTGAACCGTCGACAGCCATTTGATCAGCCTCACAGAAGGTTTCCTTGTCAATTGTATCTTCTGTCTTGGAGTAGCAATAACATTCACCTCACAGCATCCTGCCATTCCAATTTAGGGGGAATAACCCCTGAGTAGCTCCATTACAGTGATTGAAATACTCCACAAGCCTCACTTTTTTCTTGAGATCAGCAGCCATATCTTACTGTACGTCACTGTTTAGGTGGAAGACATTTTGCTTATGGTGTTACAGTAACATGAAAGATCCAAGAACATGCTAGCAATAAACTGTATAGCCTCATCTTTTCTTACTATGTCTGATTTACAATTGGCCTCCAAGTCTCTTTTAATAACTACTACAGCATACAGCAAACATTCTTCTCGGATACACTTTTTCACCTTTCCAGCTAAGATTTTTTTCCTTAGTCAAAGTTTATTCTGCAGTGAGAATACCTTCTCACCATTGGAATTGATGTACTCCCTTCCAAAATAAATAAACTCTCCTTGTGCATAAGGAAAACTTCCAACAGCTTTGTTGAAAAGTTGCCTTCATTCTGGCCTTAAGGCAATATCGGACTCTGTATGCCATTAAAACCATTGGTTAGATTGTAAAATATTAAGGGCCTTTCTCAGTAGACCACTTCAGTTAGCTCCACCCATTGCCCCTGTCAGTGCTGCCAATGCCAGTACAAGCACAACTACTAACCATCACACTCTTACAGGTGTGATCATTGCAGGCCACCCAAAGCTACATGAATAGCCTGGGCAGCCAGTATTTTTTAATGTATACAGAATAACTCTATTATTGTGCTCACCTCAGAATTAGTCAACCAGTGCCACCATGTGGTGGACTGTCATAAGTGTTGATGTTGAGAATTAAGTGCTGGTATCAAGTAGCATCAAACACAGACTAAACTTAAGCACTGATACAGAAATGGCTAATAATGGGTCACCCGGTGGAGAATCTGGTAATATGATGTCATAGTGTAGTGAGCTGGTCCTAGAATAAACTTAATAAAAGTAATATAGTCTGAAGATAATCGCTGCAAGTTTGAGAAAGTGCAGGATTAAATGGGGAGATTAAGCATTCAGCTTTATCATCATTCTGTACTTGAAAACAATCTTGACTGTAAAGTTTAGAATTATAATATGTCATGATGAATTCTAACAAGAAGGATTACAGAAGATAACCCAGTCGAGACATGGGTAGATGAAATGTAGCAATCAACAATGTTTAGAAAAATATAGACAGCAATAGTTATATCATCACTATTTGCATTGTGTGTGGGTTTAACCCAAACATTTGTGTGCATATCTGTGTTTGTGCAAGAAGTGAACGGCGCAAGTGACGCGTGAGATAATGAGATACAATGGAAAAGAGCACAGAAAATGACCTGAGATTGGTTACAAAACAGTATATTGATAGTACAGAAAATATTCCACTAATTTTAAGGAACCATAAAAACGCCCAAGGATGCGCTGAATGGTCCACGGCGTTTCAACCTGTAAATAATTCAGGTCATCATCAGGTCCGGGTTACAAGGAGTTCTGTCAGTGCTGTAATGGGAACAAGTCCACAAGAGGTAGGAAATAACTTCTCTGACAAGAGACAAGAGTACATCGGTCAAGGTATCGAAGGCGTGCCTTCACGTCGGAGTGCAATGATGGGGAACCATGTATGATCCAAGAAGAGTCGGAGTATGGTGCATACTTGACTCATCGGCTTGTCCGGTTCCAGACTAACGCTGGATTCCTTTACCCAGGCTTTACTCTTGTGGAGGGCGTGACATTGTTTCCGTAGCCCTGACTGCTTATATACCCATGCTCGACATCCTTCCTCATCTGCAGCCTTGTTTATTCAAGGTTCCACTCTCCGGAGGCTGCCCTTTCCGACTTACAGGTTGAATCGCTGTCGACCATTCAGCGCATTCTTGGGTGTTTTTTATGGTTCCTTATATCAGTGGAATATTTATTGTACTACCACTATTCTTCCAATCACATTTATTGCGCCGTTTTCCGATGATGAATTCTAAAGCACATTCCAATCTGAATTCCTTGAAAAACACAACTGGCACAGAATCCGAATGCTACAAAACCATATTTTGCATGTTATTTCCTAAAACTGCACTATGGAACTGACGTTATGCAAACAATAGAGCTGACTGGGCAGACTTACTGCTGGAAATGGCTATTTCTGCAGGGTCACCCCCACATTTTTTTGCCTTTCTCCTCCCATTTTTGCTGAATTCGTTTTTGTTGGCTTAAGGAATCTGTGCACTTTATCAGTGCTAACCAGTTCTTGTGCTCTTTACCTAAATGTGGTAACATTGGCTTATCCACAATTGGCATATTTAATTTACTTATAAGTCTCTAGTAAAGTGCACTACGTGTGCCAGGGTCTGTAAATTAAATACTACTAGTGGGCCTGCAGCACTGGTTGTGCCACCCACTTTAGTAGCATGTCTCAGAGCTTGTGTGTGCAGCTTTAAACTGTGATGTCTATCTGGCAAGTTAAGCTATTTACAGGGCCCAAACCTTCCTTATTATTACATAAAGGTCACCCCTAAGGTAGGCCCTGGACAGCCCATGGGCAGGGTGCAATGTATTTAAAAAGTAGGACATGTACATTTAAGTTTTACATGTGCCGATAGTGAAATACTCTTAAATTCGTTTTTCACTACTGCAAATCCTATTTCTCCCATAGGATAGCATTTGGACTGCCTTATTTCATTTTAATAAGTGTAGTTTCCAATTCGGAAAACATAAGGTAAATCAAATTTGGTGTTTCTGGAATCACAATTTACAAACACTACTTAAAGTGAAGTGGGTTTTAAATTGCAGTTCCGAAAATGCCACTTTTAGAGCGTTGGAATTTTCTTACTTAAAACCTTTGGTGCCTTCTGCCTGTCTCTGGAATACATTACTTGGGTGGGCAACAGCTGGCTTCCTGCATTCCCTCTAAACAGCCACACACAAAGGACCGGTGAGTAGCCATCTGCATGTTGATGGGTCATCTTGAGCAGAATGGGAGGAGCTGGCACTTTGCACCTGTAAGGGCTGTTTACATCTTCCCAGGTTCAGTCCAAGGTGATGTTCCTCATTGGAGACTGTCACCAGACTCTGAAACTGAGACCAGGAGTCAAGCCGTGCCAAAGCAAATCAATAAACATCATAGCAAGTCGAGGAAAGAAAGGGCTTCTGAGAAGGACCAAACCCAGTGGTTCGATAACGATGCATCACCTCTATGTCCATCGCATCGTGACTCTTGATGCATCCTCAACTCCGCGCAGCTAGGATCCGATGCATCACCTACTGCTCTACAATCAGTAGTGACTCATCACTTCCTTTGCTTCACACATCGTCCTCGACGCATCTAAGGTACTGTTCAGTGGGCTTGCTTGGCTCCTGTATCCAGCTCGTGCTCCATCGCAGTCTGCCTGACCATTTGGTTTTTCCCTAGCCAAGTGCAACCAGATCGCCCCAGTTGGCGCTATCTGCTCCTAAGCACTAACAATTCATACCTTGACTTCAATTTATAGGATTTTTTTAGTTTTTGGTCTTATTTTTCTAATGAAAAATATTATTTATTTTTCTTAACTGGTGTGGCGTACTTTTGTGCTATGTGTGTTGTGCACAAACACTTTGCACATTGCCCCTTAGTTAAGCCTGACTGCTCTGTGCCAGCTACCAGACTTACCCTAACTTGGATTGTTGTTCCTGTTGGTATAGGGTGCATACCTCTGCCAACCAGAAATGCAATTTCTGACACTTGCATTATAGAGTATATTTTCTAGTAGAAGAAATACCTCTCACATTTACAAATAGAGCTAAACTGTCAACAAGGCCATGGTTTGGAAGTGTTACAAAATGTTGAGAAAGTGAGAAACACCTGGGCCAAAGAAACTACCATGTTCCTGACCTTCCTCAGAGTAAAGATCACAACAGGATCTGAAATGATGAGTACCGGGAAACACTACAAGGCCAATATCCGAGACACTTTTGTTTTTTTTACACTTTTTCATGTCCTTTTTGTGAACTCTTGTTTGAAAGAGCAGTGTATATTGTATCCACTGTTACTGGGATCTCCATACAGCACTACAGTTTAACACTTTCTTGCAGAGCTACAGGGGTATGCATAAGCTGGTGAAGCACACGCCATGACTCAGTAGCCAGTGTTCCGAGAATTGGGGTAGTAAGTATAATGGCCTGGTTACAACAAACACACAAACTTGTACCATCTTCATTTGTGAAAATTTAACCCATAAATGAGAAAGGTGTAAAAATAATAGTGTAAACTATCTACCATCTAAGCCTGTAATGGGTAAACAGAGTCAAATGCACTCCCCATTAAAATAGGTTGTGAACATCTATCATACTTATTCATTATTTCTTAACTGGTGTTCACACCCAATTAAAAAAGTGGCATGTTTAGACCATTTTAACCTGAACGGCCAACATGTTTCAGTGCCCTAGAATTTTGCGGCAATTTCATCAGGGCACGGTGACACATCTCCACCTCAATAGTATGGTGAACTGGGTAGCTGCCAGGTGGACGCCTACCAGCAACTCACCAGAGATAGGACTGGCCCTCACACAGTCTAATGCGGCAAGTAACACCTGGTCCGCCGGGACCAGGCATCGCGTTTCACTGCTCGAATCCTACATCGAATCCTGCATAATATGCACAACTGTGAATCTGCCTTGCCGGCACTGCCAGTCCGCTGCCCTGGGTGGGTTGGGGCACTCGCTTGGGGGTGAGAAAGGGAGGGGCGTGTCCATGTCAGAGTCCAGCAGGGAGTCCAGTTGGTCTGTGGGAGTAGGTGGGTGGTTTGTGTGAATGTGAGCTGGTGGGGTGCTGTTGGTGTGGCAGTGGTGGGTTTAAGGGTGTCAGAGTGCATAAGAACTTGCAGGAGTCGCATGTCGACGCTGCCTCCATGTTGTGTGATGGATGCGCTGTGGCAGCAGTGTGGCAAGCCGTGGTCGGGGTTGAGAGCACGGTGGAGCGGGGCATGGCAGAGGTGTGTAGGGGAGGACCAGGGTTCCTAGCCGTGGATGCTGACCATGCAATGACTGGCTTGCCTTTGGCATGCCAGAGATGGCATCTATTAAGTAGGTCTTTGGGGAGGGGTAGGAGAGTGCAGTGGCAGTGGGCAGTAGTGAAGGGGGCGTGGGAGCATTTGAGGAGTGCTGATGGCGTGGAAAAGTGTTAAAACGAAGGGTACAGCTAAGGAGATCTGGCACAAAAACGAAGGTCACAATCCAGCAGAGAAGCACACATGGAGTGAAAACTGAGTAAGAGACACTAAGCAAAGGTTATAGAATAAAGAGATGACACCCAGAGTGAAAAAAGTGGGCCAGGGTGGCACAATGCAAAAGCTCACAATAAATGTATGGCACACAAGCAGAGTGTAAAAACAGGCAATTAAAAGGCATAAATCAAGAGGTCACAAATGAATGAAACAAAACCAAGAGAGCGATGGAGATTGTGAGAAAAAATCAATCGAGAGAACAGCGAGGTGGGAGTCTCAAGATGCTTAAGTGGGGTTCAAAAGCACATTGTCTGGTGGCAAAACCAGGCACAGGTAAGCCCTAGGATGGACTAGGAGGTACCCTGTGAGGGAGACATTTAATTATATTGAGGTCTCCCTCACAAATTTTCCCTTTTGTTGTTTTTCCTAACCCTTCCCCTCCGGTTTAGAAATCTCTTCACCTTCTAGATCTGAAGAAAGCTCTAATGCACTTAACTGACAAAACAAGAGGTCAGGTAAACCAAATATCTCCTTGTGAAACGTGGAGCTTTACATACAGGTTTTCATCCTTCCAAAACCACCTAGAGCCTGGCGTATGAATTTAAAGAGGATAGCTATGATGGACAACTAGTATTAAAAGTAAGTAACTTTTCTCTTTTTTAGTAGACCTGGAAGAAACCTATATTCCCACAATACCTATAAAATACAGAAATCAGACGTCTTGTTTACTTCTTGTTAAACTGTATATTTAGTTAAACACATTTACATAAATACATTTTGATAATGCAACTTGTTTTTTTTGCAGGCTAAAGTGAATAACTCCAGCCTGATTGGATTAGGGTACACTCAGACTCTTAAGCCAGGTGAGTACAGTGGCATGGAATCAGCTGAGTGAGACTGGGGTTCCAAGTCAAAAAACCTTACTATCCTTTTTATGACACATTGAGAGCCCACCGTGAACGTAAAGCTCTTTCTGTCCTACCAGCCACCCCACCTTCATGTTTACCTTTCTACTGCTGTCATGAATTGGTTTTATTATGTTATAATTTTGTTTACCATGAGAGAAACGTCTACATGTTTTCTATGTATTAGGTCTGTAAATTATAGTTGGCAGACGGTATTCGAAGTAAAATGCATTATTTAATCATCAGAACTGTATTTTGTCCTTGACATGTCTGTGCCCTAGAACAGACATTGCACTGTTGGATTCTCTGTGCACCAGCATTAGTATACCATAGCAATTTATTATATGTGGGCAGTGTAATGAAAAGTGATTCAAATGTGTTATGACCACACAACCTCCTTTCACTAGTTTCCCCCATACTCGTTAAGCAATCCTCACATCCTGTTGATTTAGATAGCAGTTACACATACAGTTTACGTCTCGTGAAGGAAAGCTGGTAAATACAGCTCAGGTTTTACATGTAGCCTTATTCGAATATAACACAAAAAAACTACTTTTGTGAAGACTCTTCACATCTGTTTACAGATAAACCTGTGATTTGTCCCTTTATGGTATTAAAAAAAAATAAGAGATGTAGTATTTAACAGACCAAGGGGAAGGGTTGACCCGGATGAGCATAAATCATCTCAGTCTGAGATTAATTTAGAACTTCTCATTAGAAGAAAATCCAGACGAACACGTTTTACTTAATCTGCAGGTGAGAAGGCTATTAGAATCTTCTAACAAAGTATATAACCATATCTCATGTTCTCTAACCATTACTTTTAGATTTAAAAAAAGACTTCTTTGCCAGTTCTGTAACTCTTAAATGGGTTTTATGAAAAGTGTCTAAAAGACCTTTTGAGCTGTTTTACATTAATCCTTATCTCAAACCACTTGTCAATCTAGGCAACATATTGGTTGGTAGTTTTATAAAGATAAGAATAATCAATCATAATATGTGTAGAGCGCACTACTTACCTGTGAGGGTCTCAAGGTGTAGGGGGGGGGTGCATCTACTGCTCAAAAAGCCAGGTCTTGAGGAGTCTTCTGAAGGTCAGCAGGTCTTGGGTCTGACATAGGTGGGTGGGGAGGGTGTTCCAGGTCTTGGTGGCGAGGTGGGAGAACGATCTGCCGCCGGAGGTCGCTCTTTAGATGCAGAGGGACTGTGGCGAGGTCGGTGGAGCGAAGCTGGCGGATGGGGGTGTAGAAGCGGAGTCGTCTGCTGAGGTAAGCTGGTCCGGTGTTGTGGAGTTCCTTGTGTGCGTGGGTGAGTAGCTTGAAGGTTATCCTGTTGTTGACGGGGAGCCAGTGCAGGTCTCTCAGGTGGGGTGTGATGTGGCTGCGGCGAGGGATGTCGAGGATCAGGCGTGCAGAGGCGTTCTTGATGCGTTGCAGCCGTCTCAGGAGTTTGGCCGAGGCTCCTGCGTAGAGGGCGTTTCCGTAGTCCAGTCTGCTGCTGACGAGGGCCTGGGTGACCGTTCTTCTCATTTCGGTGGGGATCCCCTTGTAGAGCCTGCGAAGCATGCGGAGGGTGTTGAAGCATGAGGAAGAGACAGCATTGACATGCTTAGTCATGGAGAGGGTGGAGTCGAGGATGACCCCTAGGTTGTGTGCGAGGTCTGTGGGTGTTGGGGCTGGTCCCTGTGCGGTCTGCCACCAGGCGTCATCCCAGGCCGAGGTGGTAGGATCCAAGGATGAGGACCTCCGTCTTGTCAGAGTTCAGCTCTAGTCGGCTGTTCCTCATCCATACGGCGACAGCCTTCATTCCTTTGTGGAGGTTGGTTTGGGCGGTGTGGGGGTCTTTGGTGAGGGAGAGGATCAGCTGGGTGTCGTCAGCATAGGAGATGATGTTGAGGTTGTGCAGTCGGGCAACGTGGGTGAGTGGTGCCATGTAGATGTAGAACAGCGTTTGGTTGAGGGATGAGCCCTGGGGTACGCCGCAGATGATCTTGTTGGCTTCGTAGCAGAAGGGGGGAGATAGCAGACTCTGTGTCCTGCCGGCGAGGAAGGAGGTGGTCCAGTCCAAGGCCTTCTCTTGGATCCCGGCGCCTTGGAGGCGTGTTCGTAGTGTGCGGTGGCAGACCATGTCGAAGGCGTCTGACCGGTCCAGAAGGATGAGGGCCGCTGTTTCTCCGTTGTCTAGCAGGGTCCTGATGTCATCGGTGGCGGCGATGAGGGCAGTTTCGGTGCTGTGGTTGCTGCGGAACCTGGACTGGAAAGGGTCCAAGATGCCGTTCTCATCGACGTAGCGGGTCAGTTGTTTGTTGACGATCTTCTCTGACCTACGCCGGGAACGGGAGCAGGGAGATGGGCCAGAAATTCTTTAGGTCCTTGGGGTCTGCCTTGGGTTTCTTGAGTAAGGCGTTTATCTTTGCGTGCTTCCAGCTCTCTGGGAAGGTTGCTGTCTCAAATGAGATGTTTATGACTTTTCGGAGATGGCGTGCGATGGTTGAGCTGGCTTTGTTGAAGATGTGGTATGGGCATGGGTCTGACGGAGATCCGGAGTGGATGGTGTTCATGGTCTTGATGGTGTTGTCGTTGGTGATGTTGGTCCAGGCGAGCAGGCGGTTGGTACGGATAGTGGTCGTGTGGGCGGAGGTCTCGGTGGTTGTCAGGGCAGGCGTGGCGTTGAAGCTGTCGTGGATGTCTGCGATCTTGCGTTGGAAGAAGGTGGCCAGCGAGTCGCACAGGTTTTGTGAAAGTGGCACGTCGTTGGAGCTGGGGTTGGAGAGTTCCTTCACGGTGTTGAAGAGCTCTTTGCTGTTGTGTGCATTGTTGTCTAGGTGGTCTTTGAAGGAGGTCCTTTTGGCAGATCAGATGAGGTGATGGTGTCTGCGGGTGGCGCTCTTGGGGTCTGCGTAGCAGTCCGGTGTTTGTTCACAGAGCCAGTTCTTCTCCAGTTTTCGGTAGGTTCGCTTGGAGGCCTGGAGGTCTTCAGTAAACTAGCTGGCTTTCTTGCAGGTGTGACTGTTGGAGCGTCTCTTGAATAACATATAACATAGGAGAATATACCACTTACCTTGTATTGGGAGACAAAAAGAGCTAGTTTAAATTTTTCGCCACAATATGATTATCAATCATAACACAAAGATGCACAAATAACACTATTGACAATCTTTATCTTCTTCAAAAGACAAAATTATCCAGGCCATTTGCATCTGTAACACATTTCTGTTAAACATTTTATTAGAGATAAACATTGCTAAACTCCGATCTGCCATGAAGACTTGCTTGTTTTCGTGAGTCATCATACAAGGTCCCGGACAACTGGATGTACAGTGCTACATAAATACTAACACTGTCATTAACTATGTATTCGGATTTGCAGCCCGACTTCCAAAATGCACTAATAAATGAAATAATTTCTACCTGTCATCCAGTTTTTCTTCAGGAGAATCTTCATTATATGCTCTTTAATTTTGAGAAAGAGAAACTATTATTAAAAACATAAATATTTTATAACTGGCTGAATACCTTGGACGAGCACATTCACAAGACCAGGAGAGGGTGAAAGATCACTTTGCGAGAATATAAAAAGTCCTTCAGCTTATTCCTCGTTACTTGATATAGCTACCAAAACCAAGTTTACTGTTCGTTCCATTTGCAGTCCGAGGACACAGGAATTACATTACCGGTACTTTAAACGGTATTCCCACCTCTACTGCATTCCTCTAAATTCTACCACCAAACAAGCTTAAGTTCCTCTAATCATTCCGTGCTGTGTGTCTGTGACTCAGGGTATTTTGGGTCACTGAGAGATCTTTGGAAGCAGTATTTTCTCCTGAGCACCTCGCCATGTCCATTAAGCTTCTGCAATCACACCCAGTAATGAAGTCATTGCTGAACTTCCTGAGGTCCACAACTCCGCATTAGTTTTAGATACTCAAGTCACACTCCTGAGCTGTTTCTTGTTTCCTTTCAGACATTTGCTCTTTGATGCTTAATAGTGTCCACCTCACGAAGAAGCCATGTTCTAGATAATAAAGTTTTCTCTTATACTTTGTTTGATCCTGGGTGTTTTCGTACTGCTGTGTTTATTTTTATGCTTTCAGGAAATTAGACTTGGGCAAGTTTTGACTTGTTTCTTGGGCTCTTAAATTTCACCATCAATTGGTTTCATTTTCGTCATCTACCTTGATGGTCAGTGATTGGAGACAGTCATGCAGATACATGCTGCCCCTTAAATTGTTTTAGCTAGTTACATTTTAGATCATTCAAGGGGTCAATTAATATGTGGGTTTGCCACAGTATTATACCTTTATTACTCTGGAGTATTTAATGATGTTTCAGTTTTGCACAGATTTGTAGGAGTGGACGTGGTATTATTTCTTTACAGTTTATTTTAGAGTATTTGGATCTCTTTTCTGAGACCAGGGCGGCATTGTATTCTGTGTGCGCTTTGCAATGTCATATATTTTATCCTCAAGCCTGTTTTTTCCTCTTACCCCTTCACTTTTCCAGGAATAGTCGGGTAGAATAGGACAGTCTTGGCTTGATTTGCTCTTTTCTGACTATCGGTCAACCTCCCTCCCACCCATCTGTCCCTCCATCCTGCCTTTGTCCTTGCTCTATTTCAAAGCCTTGTTCTTCTCAAACGTTTGACTAACCTCACCCAATTCAGCTTCCTGCTCCAAGTAAAATAGTAACTTTTGTATTACCTCCTGACACTAAAATGATCCCTTTTGCTCTCCTTAAACTCTGCATCATTGGATAGTTTCGTTGAACTTTGGGAACTGCTTACTCCTTTTGTTTACATTTTTGGCCCGTTTGGTCTCTTAGGGCGCAAGCTTCATTTGATGTGGCTATGAAACTTGTGCTTCTGCAAGACATGACGTTATCCTGGGTTTGGTGTGTCTTGTTAGACAAAACATAATTTTACTTTGAGGTTGTGCTTTTGAACTTAGCTACGTGAGAAACGAGAAATATATTTTTTAAGTCTTGTTTAGCACAAACCTAAATAGGAAACTATTAAATACTGCACTTAGAATATGGCGTATGTGAACAATTCAGTTTTGTGGTGTCCCTATAGTAAGTGGGTAGTAATGAGGCAGTTGATTTCTCTCTATAATGTGTACCCCAAGGGTAAAAGCTCTTTAAGTTTATTTTTCGATGGCAGATGGCGAGTCTCTTTAAGAGATGAGTTAGTTTTCAAGTTCTTTCTGATTTGGACTTGAGTGAGTGTGTACGATCTATTGCGGGATGTGAAAAATGTTGACCCCTGCTCTTTCAATTTATTCACTCTGTGATTTCAAGTTTGCTCATGGCATTGCTTTGTGTACCGTGTTTGATTCCTGAGGTGTTTTTTTCAGCCAGGAAAGGTGGTGTGTGTTTAAAGAAGGGTGTGGAACTCAAGAATCTGTAAGATTTATGCTACAGAGTACTGCGAGCAATGCCTAAACGCTTATATGCCATAGACGGAAGAGATAATGTGATCGAATACTTTTAAGACCTTGATTATTTGGCTAAATGAGCTGCCACATGGAAGGCCAATCCAGGCCTTTAGAAACTCCAGGTAGCTCATAAATTATCAATCTGACTCTCCATGCTGATGAGATGAGCAGCAAGATGCACACGCTTAAGGGCACATCTACCCATTATCTGCTTAGCCCCACTAAAGTTCGTTCTTCCCTATTTTTAAATGGCACACATTTATGATTAACGACTTAAGTAATGCTGAGCAGCAGTACAGGAGAAAGCAAAAGGTCTGATTACAAAAAATACATTGCCTTTCAATTCATGAATTTAACAATGCAAAAAAGGTTTTCCGGAATGGATGTCCACTTTTGTGTTTTTTAACCTTGGCATAGCATTCCAACCAACATTTTTCATTTTGCTGCATTTAGTATGCATTAGTAAATAATTATGAAAAAGAGAAAAGGTATAGCAGCGTCCCCTCTGTATTCTGATGACATCTGATGTTCTTGTGATGCAGTGTTACATTATTATTTCTTTCCTCTTGTCCCACAGGTATCAAATTGACACTATCGGCTTTGCTGGATGGGAAGAACGTGAACGCTGGTGGCCACAAGCTTGGTTTAGGACTTGAATTTGAGCCATAGAATTGGGAACTGCACAATCATTTACAAATATTTTACAGCATAGCTACCTTCAAAACCTAGTGTACCTTTCAGTGTTTGTCTGGGATGCTAATGTTGCTTTTTCATCCTCGAGAAAAGGATGACATTTCGGAGGTGAAAAAACAAACCGGAAATCACTTGCGTTTGCAGATCACTGAGGTCCTTATCGGGTATATGCTCCAATCATGCTTTCAAGGTCAAGGTGTACGTCGCACTTTTTGTTTTTTTTACATAGTTCTATTTATAACGGAAAGAAAAATACGGGACAAATCATGACTTTTCGAAAAAGTTTACCAGTCTTAAAGTAAAAGATAATGAATTTTAAGGTAAAAGGTAACAATCTCATATGAAATTCTCAAAGTTTACCCATGACAGAGCATACAGTCCATTGCAGAGCATGCAGACTTTGTATGTGAAAGGGAGTTTTTAGTAATGTGTTTCATAACTGTGTCTTGTTTATTACCTTTTGACATTACACACCCTCTTTATATTTGCTCACCCTGTATGTGGAGAACGCTTGGTACGAGTCAATGTCCTATTTTGTGTTGTGATTGCCTTTCATTGGAAAAGCTTATTAGACAAAGCCATGTGTGGGGAACAGTTATTGTTACTGTTTCTGCACAGTGGTGTTGCTTAAAAACCCTAAATGAGACCTTTCTTCTAGTCTTGCGTTTTGTTTTTTAGCAGTGTGATGGGTACATTAGAGTCTTCCATTCTGTTGGCATAGAAAACCCAATATGCTGTATTTGAAACCACTAAAAATAAACCTTGAATAAAACACTAATATAAAATCTGTTTTTGCTCTTTATGGTTAATTCGTATGCTTCAATACAGTTACCCACTGAAGCCTTCTTTGAGTTTGAAATCAGCATTGTAATCATTGACCGACCTATGAGCACTGTCGAGGCAGATTTTGATAGCATGGTAGAGGGGATATTCAGCGACAGCAAACATGCAATAGCTACGCGTTTTGCCAAGAATAATAATTATGCTAAGCAACTTCAGGGCTGAAGTGGATTCGTTATGGGATGTACGTCGTTACAACGCATGCTTTAACAACGCATGCCTTTACGACGCAAGTCGTTACAATGACTTGCGTTGGGGGGCGCTGGATAGTGAATAGTTTAATTTACTATTCCAACTCCAGTCCCCGTGGATAGTAGGGAAGGTGTTGGATAGTAAATTAAAACTATTCCCTATCCTAGAGCGCCCCCAGCGCAAGTCGTTGTAATGACTTGCATTGTAATGGTTGCGTCGTAAAGGTACTGCGTTGTTAAAGTTGCGTTGTAAACGCTGTTCCCCTTCATTATGTCATAGCAGAAGGAGGCTAATTCGATTTCTTGGGTAACCCTAATAGATAAAGGGGAAATAAGCACCGAAATATTTTGTTACTACAATTTGTCTAGTCTAAAAGTGGAGCTTAATTAAGACGCAGCAGTATGCAACACTGGTATATGAAGTTTATATTTTAAAAAGAGTGCACTGCAAGGTGCACTTGAAAATTGAGGAAACCTGTAGGTCACAAAATAGCTAACTATATGAACCAGTGTTTTTGTTCACCAGAAGGTACACGAACTGTAAATTCTACTCCATTTGACAATAAGGAGCTTGGGCAAATTTTGCAACATTTTGATATTGATAAAATAATAGCACAATTGAGTATTAAATTATTCCAGGGAGATTGCAGCAAATTCCCTAAACCTTCCCTGGGACTAGGGAATGGCAGAGGTTATGTTGTTGGCTGGTAACAGGCGCTCAACGTATTAATGGTGCAATCATGTAAACATTACCATAGCGGATTCGATTTTACGTTGTTTTGGTCTGGAATTCCTCAGAAAAGTACTCATTACGTTCAGCACACTCCTTTCCCAAAGTAAATGAAACGCGGTATTATCCACCTTGGGCTGTTAACTAATAATTGTTAATTATTGAATAGCTCTGATTCTATGCATGATCCTGGATCAGTTGTTTAAGGAGAAGGTCTTTTTTAAAATTAGATTAAACAACGGCTTAACCGAAGGCAGTAATTTCTGTACATCTCAAATGTCAGTTATAATTGCCAAAATAACAGCATGCTTACAAAATGCAGCGGATCTGAAACACTGTTGCTAAGACTTTAATTTGGTGGGGTAAAATACAATAAATGAGGACAGATCAGCAACAGCCTTATTGAATTTCCACGGCCCCTTTTAGACAAGCAGCTGGCAAATTAGGCAAAGCAAATAACGAAATCCATCATCCGTCACTTTGAGTAGGAATGAGGTTTTTTTTTAAAAAAAATCTTTTTTTTTTTTTTTTTTTTAAATGAATGGCGAACTAGGATTGCAAATTGAGACATTTTATCATTGGATCTTCATTAATATTCATGCCACTGAATAGAATGACTTGTACATACATTGTACCAGCAGCCCGGTATCCTATGAATTAGGAGGTAATGAAGTGGATAAGTAAAATGATTAACCTAACAAGTTGCAAAGTGAAGGCTGATCCATTTGTATGGTAGTTCTGAAGAGTTACAACAATAGTGCTTCGCATAGTTATGCAGCAGTCTCCAAGTGTCTGGTCTACAATTTTGAAAGACGGACATTTCTTATGTGATCAGCAATGCCTGCCTCACCGCTTGTGGAATGACCTGCATACTTTAAAAGAATGCATCAGGTGGCCTTCTCATAACATATAGTGATAAAGTATAATATCCATCTGTGTGTGTAGGTTCGAGGTAATCAGTCATCCACAGGTAGGTCCATTGTTAACATACAGTTATTGGGATTTCATAATCTTGGATATTTTCAGAGTAGTATCTGCACATGTATGCTATTTATTTTTAACTCCTTTTATTTGGTATATCATGCTTTCAGATAATCTCCCATACATCCCAAGGCCAACGAGGTTCATATTAATCATTACCTTTTAGGTATTGAAAAAGAGGAAAAGAAAGAGAAACTCAACATAACACAACATTCCCCTCTAACTCCCCAACTCGTCCTCCTCCCCATAGGTATCAAGCAGCCCCTATTGGGAAGTTTTAAGATTCACCAGGAGTTTTGATGGAACTATTCCGACCCGTCAGTCACTTCTTGAGTTGCTCCTCTGCCATCAAGTGAAGCACCCTGGGGTTACCCAGACATAGAAGTTCCCTTGGTAAGTAACCCATCATAGGGCCCCACTCAATCACATATGCCTTATCTTCAGAGGTGCTATCTTTTCCCATGCCAGAGGTTCCCACATCCTGTGAATCCAGTACTGCCAAAGTATAATATCGGATTTTCACATCCCCAGGACCAGCAAGAGCGCTGCACTTCTTGCCATACCTATTTGTTTGTCTTGGGGTGTCCGCAGTGATATTTCCCCTTTACCTTCTGCCCCCAGAAGTATTGCTCCCGGTTCCCTGGAAATTTGCACTTGATATATTTGTTCATTGGCCCCAACACAATCTTCCAATAGTTTGACAGTTCACTGCAACCTTACACAATATGGGGTAGGGTCCCTGCTTTGGTGAACCTACCCAGCAGGTCTTAGTCCCCTCCCTTTCATACCTCTTGGGCAGGGTTAGTTACCAATAGAACACAATCTAACTGAATGTTTTTTATTTTTGTGCATCGCATAGTTTTATGTGTGTGCCTATGTGCTATGTGTTCCCATCCCTTGTCTATATATGTCTGACCAGCTCCTTTTCCCGTAGTTTCTGGGCTACCGATTTTTCTACCTGGTGGCTATCCTCCTCTCCGATTGCAGTACCCAGTGATATTCCTGATCGTAATGGAACCTCTCTTGATCCCTAATGCCATCTACCCTTTTTAGGTTTTTGAATGTTAATTATCCCTTCGTGGAAGAGAAAACCCACCATTATGCATAATTTCTCTAACTAGGATGTGATTTCTCCCCTTGCTGTTCCTGTGTTGAAATCAGTATATTGGCATGAATGGAAACTGGAATGGCTTTTTCCCCCCTGTCACTAACTTATCCCATACAGCTAACGTTGCCCTAGTTATTGATGAGGAGTATAACTCCTAACGTCTGTGCTTTTTCATATAGCTATCAAACACCAGTGTTTTTTCCTGATTTTTTACTTCCCCAGTCCATGAGAAATCTAAACTGAGCTGCTTGATATTAATATATTAAGTGCTGACCTGCTAGTCCTCCTTTCTCTATTGTAATATATTGTGGTGTGTTTTATTGTAGCTTTCCTCCCTTCCAATATGAAATAATTTAACCAGGATTGGAATTGCTTTATTTAGCTTTGTGTGATAGAAGGGGTATTGTTTGAAAGGGGTAGAGCAATTTAGGGAGCATGGTAATATTTACAATGGCTATCCATCCTATACATGAAAAAATGCCCTGGTTCCAATTCTTTCTTCTGGTTTGGAGTTCTGCCAACATTGGGAAGTAGTTAAGCTTTACTACTTGGGAGGTTGATGGGGCTATTGAAATAGCCAAATATTACACCACTCCTTTCAGCTTAAAGTCTCTGTTGGCTTCAACCATGTCTTTCTTGATTCACAATGTTCTCTTAGAAGTTCTGGCAGTGATGACTGCAACACTCCGAGAAATCAGGACATTGTCTGCAAACATTTAGATTTGCCACTTAGTATACTAACCACCCTCACTTTCTCGGTGTACTAGACATGGGATCCAAACACCTATTATCATAGCAAAAAGTAGCTGCGATGGGAAGACCGTTTCATGCCCCTTGTGATTTTGAAGGGAATTTCTTTGTATTATTTGTCACAGCCAAACAGTCACAATCCAATGGTAATAGTGGACTTACAGTACCTTGTAGAATAATAACCACACCAGTACATTGTCTCCAATACAGTGTAAACTGGCCGCTCCATCATTGTTCCTTCTTATTTACATTCAATCATGGGACAAATTCAGCAGAAGTCTTAGCAGTGTTGTCTTATCACCTTCATATCCATGAGGGGATCTGCAACATCTAGAACATACTTAATTGTTGATTTCTTCATCTTCGATTCCAACAACATATGCCTGCAAGGGCACCAAGAAGTATTTTGACTAGAGGCCGTAAAGTTGTATCAAAAAAGTTCTACCATTTCTCCACACAACATGCAACCTTTTGCCATGCCCAACCAACCAAATGTTATTGCAACTATGCTCCTTCCCAGCAGAGTTGCAGTTGCTGATAATTCCCTGTTGTGCTTGTGTGCCTCTTTCACGTACCCCAGGAGGCCACCATCGCGGAAATATTTAGCTATTCTTTAATAAATGTCCCAGTTGTCTCTATCACTTCTGTCTGAAACCGGGCCACTCTTGGGCATCCACAGATCTGGTGCATCTACTGCAGTGCTCGTTACATGTCATGCCATATTTAACCATAGAAATAAGAGTGTAGAAGACACAAGGGGTGAGGGAGCACACTGTCTCTCATCCCAGCACAGTTCACCCCATTGCATCCTGGTAAATGCAGTACGCCAACTTTCAAAGTTGCTGTAGTCTTTCACCAAAGTTGGTGCAGGTAGTTCTGTTATCTCTAGACATGTGTTTCTGGGTTTAGCCCTTCATCAGTAGAGAGCAAAAGTAGTAAGGAGCAGAGAAAAGTTATCAGGGGTTGCTGAAATTGTGTCCGAGCCTTCACAGGTCACAGTACCTCTCCACAGGCACACAGATGCATCCCAGGAGAGCTTGTCAGCTCGTTGGCTCATGGGAATCTTTAAACACAAGGGGGGAGGTAGCACACTGCCTCCCACCCCAGCACAGTTCACCCCATTGCAGCCTGGTAAATGCAGTATGCTTACTTTCAAAGTTGCTGTAGTCTTTCACCAAAGTTGGTGCAGGTAGTGCTGTTATCTGTAGCCCCGCTCCCTTGAGCAACCCCTGATGACTTTTCTCTGCTCTCTACTGCTTTTGCTCTCTACTGATAAAGGGCTAAATGCAGAAACCAGTGTGTCACGATGGGCCACCCCTGGACACGGAAGAGGGAGATCGTGACCCCTTACCTCCTTACATTTCCCCTGTGTTCTGTTTGCAGTCATCCACATCAGGAGATGGTGTTGAGCCCTTTAATTCCCCGTACTTCCTGGAACCTGCCTCGTGTCATGTGACCCCGTCACATGCTCCAATGAGTGTCGCTGTGACAGAGGAGACCCTGTGTGGCAGGAAGAAGTTTGTTGTGGGTCAGAAGCAGGAGAGAGTTCCTATCCAGACTTTCCGAAGTGGAGGAGAGGTGGAGATACAACTCAACCAGCTGCACCTGTGGTGGAGAGCCAGGAACAAACGCCTTCTGAAGCAACCGAACGCCAGGATCCAGAAGAGCAGAGCAGGAAGTCGGACCCTATCCGGCATCAACAGCTGGCCAGCCGCGCTCCTGGAGGAGTGTGGCTACCTGAGGTACGTGGCCGTATCCGGGAGTGGTTCGGGAAGGGAAGGCTTGCTGGAAGAGATTCCGTAAGCAGGGAGTGGGAAGGGTGACCGATCTCCGTGTAAAGGGTTCAGATCCTGAGGAACAGTTAACTTGGTTTTAGACAAGGAAAACACTCAGTGATGGTTTACAGGTGATCTCCCCATACTCTCTTTTTTCCACTACTTCAAACGTATTGGTTCCCTAAAACTCGTGTTTTCTTTTATTTATTTCCTATGTCACACTAATTCCTGAGGTCCCTCGTCCATACGAAATGACGAAGACATCCATGCCACTTCCTCTGGAGAGAAGACGGAAGCTGTTGAGACCCTTGTGTTATGTTTGTAGTGCCGATACAATAAAAAAACACCTAGCTTTGACCAGAAAACCCTCTCTGTCCCTCTGTGCCCTGTACACCATGTCTAGAGATAACAGCACTACCTGCACCAACTTTGGTGAAGAACTACAACAACTTTGAAAGTAAGCATACTACATTTACCAGAATGCATTGGGGAGAACTGTGCTGGGATGGGAGGCAGTGTGCTCCTCCCACCCCTCCTTGTGTTTAAAAGGCTCCCTTGAGCCAACAAGCTGACAAACTCTCCTGAGATGCACCTATGTACCTGTGGAGTGGTACTGTGACATGTGAAGACTTGGACATCATTTCAGCAACCCCTGATTACTTCTCTGCTCTCTACTACTTTTGCTCTCTACTGATGAAGGGCTAAATCCAGAAACATGTGTCTAGGGATAACAGCACTACCTGCACCAACCTTGGTGAAGAACTACAGCAACTTTGAAAGTAAGCGTTCTGCATTTACCAGAATGCAATGGGGAGAACTGTGCTAGGATGGGAGGTAGGCGTTTTTGAAGATTATTGTTCCTGATTGCAGGACTGGTTACCATCTGGCCATACTGTTTTGAGTTTCCCCTGATGCAGGGCTATTGTGAATGCCCAAAATGCATTGGGAATTGTTAAACTATAATTTCTCAGCACTGGATTCAGTCTCCCGAAGCATATCTCTCCTTCACAACATATTTTTTGTTTGAACGACTGAGCAACATTCAGCATTCCAGTGATCATTGCATGATGGACATTTATTGATTCTTCAACGTTTAACCTGTTACACATTAACATTTCTTGACCTATGTTGTTTAAATAGATCACACTACTATAGTAAATGATAGTGCATCCTGTGTCTAGAACACTTGTCTTAGTCATCTTCCTCACTTTCTAAAAGTGGCATTTCTGAAACAGTAATGTTAAATCAAACTTAACCAGTAAGGAGGATTTATCATTCCCATTCCAAAAAAATGAAACATGAAATTGCTACTCCTCTCTGATCAGGAATTTCAGCTTTAAAATGTATTAAGGAATTCTCAATGCTAGCCTATGAAAGGAGTAGGCCTCACAATAGTCAAAAATGAAATAGGGGGTGTGGCCAGCCAAGATGGCCATGTGGCCATAATCCACAATGGCTACACGGTCGAACCTTGATTTATAGAAGAAAAGAATTGTTTTGCGGCAAGTAAATAAGTGATTTCTACCTGGCAGAGGAGTGTGGGTGACTGGGACATGTCGGATACAGCAAAACTGGTGAGGCGGCGCTCGGGTGGAAGCCGACAGATGTGATGCGGGTGAGAGACGGGCCACACTGAGGAGAAGCCCTGCGTCTGATGCAGAAGAAAGCCCGCACGGCAAAAGCCGAGTACCCACACCTTCGGTGGAGGAAGGGAGTGGAGCTGCTCTTCCCCCCCGCCACAGAGTCGAAAGGCACACTGGCGACCAATTCTGAAGAAGCGGAGAGTGCAAGCAGCACTTGGTGAATCCACAAGACCCTTCGGTAAGACTGCGGCGAAGGGGTTGTGGACTGCGCTTGAACGACGGGGCTACAGAGCAGCAGCGAAGCTTGAAGCCTGCACGGCATCGGAGATCCCCGGTGAAACCATGACCGGTGGCCTCCTCGTGCCTGACCTTGCAATGGCTGCCCGAGGGGCCTAGTGAAATGAGAACAGCAGGAGGGAGCGCTAACAGCAGTGGAGCCGCGATGAGCTGCTCTGCAAACAGCGTTTGAGATCCTGGCAGGATACAGCATTGTAGAACACCAGTGAATCAACAACCGGCCTTTCACCATTAGCCCCATTACGCCTGACCTCAAAATAGCACCCATGCAAGGTGCGAGGTAGGCGAGAAAGGAGCCAGAATACAGCCAGCTAGACAGACCGTAAGGGAGGACAACACAACAGAGGTGAAAAGGAGAGCAGGAGGGATCTCGCTCAACAAACTTAAGCCACGCTACTACGCCGAGAGAGCGTACCGCCTAACAAGCTTGCTGGTCGGACACGCACAGACTACCACCACAAGGCAGTTTCAAAGCGGGCCAGAACCCACCACCATGACAAGTGAGGGCAGGGGTACAAGGCGAGACATGCTGAGTGGTCTACGCCCAGGCTACAATCAGAGGCCCTCCCTCAAGGCCGTATGGCGACCACCGGTTCGACAAGTATACTAGATCAAACCACTCTGGGACATTAACATGACCAGGAGGCTGCACAACCATATAGGTCAACTACCAAGTGGCACCGGACCTTAAGCTGCCCAAAAAACAGCAAAACAGTCTCCACGTACCCAGCCAGAAAATCCAATCACACAACATCTTGGTGAAATTACACTCTTTCAAAACAAAAGAAGCCATCTCAAAAGCCGCCAGGAAAAAAGATACAGTGGAGTTCCAGGGATTCAAATGTGACCTGTACCAGGACATCGCACCAGCGACCCTCATGAGACGGCACCAATTCAGACAGATCACCGAAAAACCGAGACATGATAATATTTGATATATATTGACCTATCCCTTAGGCTTGTATTTTGAGTTCCGCAATAAAGTACGCAAGGAAGCACGCACCCTTCTGGGCTTTAGATGCCAATGGACAGCGCTAGTCGAGACCAACGTGAAAACACCCCCACAGGTACACAGATCAGAAACGTCTGGCGTAATCCCTGATCTCCCACCGCACAGAAGAAACAAGGGAACACTCATGAATAAACAAGACCGACAAGACTCACATCAACCTGGGGGCTTTTTTCACTACTGTTCCTGTGAAGCAGACCTAAAATTGGACACTGGTGAAACACCATAAACTCTAGAGGTGGAACAGACCCTGCATGAACTTTGCTACTGGTCCACTATGGAATCGATCTGCGCTTATGCCGAGGGCCCGGCCATATACCTTAAAACTACATCAACAGGTATAAATGAGACCTCACATCTTTAGACACTTTGGGGGCCATTGTTCCAATTCGCCTCTGATGTATGACTGTTATCCTAACAATGGATTACTATGGGGACCTGTTGCCCCATCATTAAGCTTTACACTGTTAGATCTCTATTCTCCTTTATTTTGTTTGGGGTCTTTGAGAGGCCTGGGTGACTAGGGATACAGGGAAGCACATAATCAGGTGACAAAAGGTGGCGAGTGGCTCTGGATTCAGGAGGAGGGCAAGGTTGGAGAGGGAGCCGAGGAGGGAAAGTGGGGTATAAAAGGAGGTTCACAAACGGGCACGTAAGTGCACATTACAGTAATGATATGAAAGAAACACGTAGTGATAAATTCCTTACCTTAGAATTACCCCCAGGCATCAGACTGGATCCGGAAAGTTTTTCGTCAGCTGTACCCCTCCGCGTTGGTAGGCGTCGTCGGGCGGCTCTGTGTGCGTCGTCGCTGAGATGACGTCGCTGGAGCTACTTGGACTCGCCCACGCGCGCTGATGTCAGTTCAATCGCAGATCCGGGAAGAGCAAGTACCCCAGTCACTTTTTGACTGTTTTTTTTAGGCCTTTTGTCTCAATTCTTTCGAGTCGATTCACGAACTGTGGGGACTGTCACAGCACAATATCGGTGACGGACCCACACTGCATGTGTCTCTACTGCCTGGGGCGTGACCACAACTCCAAGTCCTACCCCTACTGCCGGGCCATGGCGACGAAGACTTTGCCGGAGCGGTCCCAAAAGTTGCTGGAAGTCCGGTAGTAGGCTCTGCACCGCTCAAGGTCCTGGTCCCGTGGGAGGTCGAGGGACAGCTTGCGGAGCCGTCGCCATCGTTCTTATGGATCTAAGTCTTCGCACTCTGGGTCCTGTAAGTCGAAGCATTCCAAATAGAAGCGTTGTCGCTCTTCGACTTCCCCTGCCAGTCGCGGCTGAGGTTGCGGGTGGTGCCACCCCCGCGGCTCCGGCAGAGCCTCCTACGTCGCCGCCGGCCTATCCGCCCTTTCCTGGTCAGTAGGCGACGCCTGCCCAGGTGCAAGTGTTTCTTGCTGCGATGGCCCGACTCTTTGGGCCGTCTGGCACCGCTGGTGCGCCTACGGGCCCCGCGTGTGCGACTGGGGTTCCTGCCCTTCCATCCCCGGCTGCCATCTGCTTCAGCCCCAGTGCCTTAGGACCCCCTTGGATCAGAGGGACACCGGTTGACCTCATAACACCTCCACCGGTGTCGACCCCTTCCCCGGCACCACCTCCGATGTCGTCCGGTGCCACTGCTGACGTTGGCCCCAGGTCCAGCCCTGAACCGGACACTGGGCCAGATCGGCATAGCTCGACGTCGATTCAGACGCTGATGGGGCTTTTTTTCCCATATGTCCGTCCTCCTTATTTTCAGCCTGTTACACAGACTTCGGAGGAAGGGGAGGACTGGGAGGGGTCTGAGGACCCTCTCACACAACTGTGTGACTATGATCCAGACTGGGCAGAGGATTTGGGGGAGCCAGTTACATAGTGGTGTTGCCTAGGGCAGCCGAGGCCCTCCACCTCAAACTCCCTACAGTGGCAGTCAGGACTAACCTCCTGACAGAAGTGCTTCAGCCGGCGGCAACCTCTTCGGAGCCCTTGCTGCCTTTTAATGATGCACTCTCTGACGTTCTTTTGGGCACTTGGTCCAGGCCCAGCACAGGGGCTCCTGTGGACAGGAGCGTGGCCCGACGCCATCGCCCGGCTCCAGCCGTCCCCCCTCTTTCTCTCCCAACACCCCACTACCGAGAGCTTGGTTGTAGAAAGTCTTTGCTTCCCAGAGTGTGTTCCCTTCCGCACCTCCGGATAGGGAATCCAAGAAGCTGGAGCAGCTTGGCAAGAAGCTGTTTTCATCTGCCAGCTTAGGACTGCGGTCTGTGAATCCTGCATGCCTCTTGGGCCGTTATTCCCACCCTGTGTGGGATACGGTTGCGCAGGTGCTGCCTAACTGTCCGGAGGAGGTACAGACAGTACTCTCCCAAGCTATAGCAGCTGGGAGAGACGCAGCTAAGTTCACCATTCGTTGTGGGCTTGATACCGCCGACTCGCTGGGCAGGGTGATTGCCATGACAGTGGTGCTACGGCGCCATGCATGGCTGAGGACAACAGGCTTTTCCAGGGATGTCAAGAACACTCTGATGGACATGCCCTTTGATGGTATTTGCCTCTTTGGCAATAAAGCAGATAGTGCGCTGCAGCGATTTAAGGGCTCATGGGATGTGGCCAAATCCTTGGGCCTGTCGGCCACTCACCCTCCTCCGCCTTCCACTTTTTGCTCCTTTCGTAGCCACAGAAGGGGTGCCCCAACACGTTTGTTCCAGAGCCACCGGCCTTCGCAGCAACATCCTCAGCGCAGACATGGGAACAGTCGAGGCGGTTCAGGGGGCCAGCGGATGGTTCAGTCCACCTCCACCCCCGCAGCATCCACTGCAAAGCCTTCCTAGTCCAAACTTTCAGGCTCATCAAACGCCATTGGACAGCAGAATTCGCCATCATCTCACCCACTGGCACAACATCACGTCGGGGAAGTGGGTGCTGCAAATTGTCTGAAGGGGCTACTCCCTCCCGTTTGAGACTACCCCTCCAGCCTTGCCACCTCAGTACCACTGCATATCGGGGGACCATCTTGCGCTTCTTCAGCAGGAAGTCACGGCCCTCTTTGCCAAGGGGGTTGTCGAGCACATTCCTGGGCCAGAAGGAGGTTGTGGTTGTTATTCCCTCTACTTTCTGGTCCTGAAGAAGGACAAGGGCCTACGGCTTCTCTTGGACCTCAGGAACGTCAACCGCTTTCTCCGGAAACAGAAGTTCAAGATGTTGATGCTAGCTCAGGTCTTGTCTGCCCTCGACCCTGGGGACTAGATGGGAGCGTTGGACTTGCAGGACGCATATTTCCACATCCCCGACCAGCCGGCCCACCGGCATTACCTGCGGGTCACGGTAGGCCACGAGCACTTTCAGTTTACTGAGCTCCCCTTTGGCCTTACCAGCGCCCCTCGGGTGTTCACGAAAGTGGTGGCGGTGGTCGCAGCTCATCTGTGCAGATCAGGGGTTCCAGTCTTCCCCTATCTTGACGACTGGTTGTTGAAGGCGGGCTTGCCCTAGGCAGTCGATTCCACCTCCAGACTACAGCCAATCTCTTGCATTTGCTGGGGTTCTCCATCAACGTGCCGAGGTCGCACCTGGTTCCCTCTCAGAAGCTCCTCTTCATCGGAGTGGTTCTGGACTCGGCGCAGTTTCTGGTTTATCCTCCTGAGCAGGTAGTCTGGGATATTCAGGCTATGATGCCGATCTTTCAGCCTCTATCCCGGGTTTCAGTCAAGAGAACTTTCTGGCTACTGGGCCTGATGGCCTCCTGCATCCTGCTAGTGGATCATGCCAGATGGCATATGCAGGCTCTGCAGTGGGACCTGAAGTTCCAGTGGGCACAGCATCAGGGCAACCTGTCAGATCACGTCAAGATCTGAGGCGGGGGGCACTGCACGACAATTGCAGTGGTGGCTCACTAATCGTGATTGGGTCAATGGCAGATCCCGATCCCTTCCCCAACCAGAACACATAGCTGTGATGGACGCGTCCCTTCTGGGATGGGGTGGCCACATTGGAGAGGCGGAGATCAGAGGACCCTGGTCTCCGGCATAGTCCAGGCTCCATATCACCCTTCTGTAGCTTTGGGCAATCCGTCTTGCACTGAAGGCATTCCGTTCTTCTGTAATGGGGAGAGTAGTACAGGTTCATAGACACCACCACCATGTGGTACTGCAACAAACAGGGCGGGGTGGGGACGTAGACTCTGTCAGGAGACTGCTCCTCTGGACAAGGCTGGAACATCAGGGCGTTTCCCTGGTGGTGGAACACCTGGCGGGTTCTCTAAACGTCAGGGTGAACTAACTCAGCCGCAGGTGCATGTTGGATCACGAATGGCATCTGAGCTCTGACGTGGCGCAAGGTCTCTTTTAGCAGTGGGGAGAGCCTTGGTTAGATCTATTCGCCACCAGACAGAACGCGCAATGTCATCAGTTCTGCTCGTTGTAATTTCCAAGGCTGCACTCACTAGGTGACGCTTTTCTTCTTGAGTGGAGTTGCAGGCTACTACACGCCTTTCCCGCTATACCACTTCTAACCAAAGTGCTGGAGATCAGACGCGACCGGGCCCAAATAATTCTTGTGGCTCCGGACTGGGCTAGAAGAGTATGGTATCCCGAGCTACTCAGCATGGGCTATCGATCCCTGATCCGACTGCCTCTTTGGGTGCATCTTCTGTCACAGCTGCAGGGGACGGTCCTCCACCCGAACCCGTCCAGTCTCCGCCTCCTTGCGTGGAGATTGAGCGGCGGCAGTTGACGTCTTTTGACCTGCCTCCCGAAGTTTGTGATGTAATCTTGGCAGCCAGGCATCCCTCCACTAAAACGGTATACACCTGCAGGTGGAATAAATTTGTGTCACGGTGCACAACTAAGGCTGTAGATCCCCTTTCTGCCCCTCTTTGAGTTCCTTCTGTTCCTCCTTTCTTTGGCCCAGCAGGGCTCTGCTCCTGGCACTATCAAGGGCTATTTCTCAACCATTTCAGCCTTTTTACAGCTTCAGATCAGCCTTCCCTTTTCTAGTCCCCTGTTGTAAAAAGATTCTTAAAAGGCATTACTCCTCTTTTTCCCTCCTGTTCCTTTCATAATGCCTCAAAAGAGAAAGAGAGGCTCCACTGTCTGGACCCAAAACGTGCGCTCTCATTCTACCTCAACCGCACACAACAGTTCCCGGTGGATGACCAGCTCTTTGTTGGCTACGTGGGCGCCAAGAAAGGTCGGGCCGTGCACAAGCAGATCATCTCTCGGTGGGTCGTTCTGTGCATCAAAGCATGCTATTCTTTGGTTAAAAAGGAGCCTCCTGTGGGGCTCCGCGCCCATTCTACCAGGGCGACTGCAGCTCCTACTGCTTGGGACGAGGAGTTCCCTTGCATGACATCTGCCAGGCAGCTACCGGGGGTTTGCTGCACACGTTTACCATGCATCACTGCCTGGGCAGCCAAGTCCGGAGAGACGGCTTCTTTGGCCGTTCTGTTCCCCAGGACTTCTTGGTGTGATCTTGGTTCGCAGACCCACCAATGGGGATGGTATTGCTTGGGTATCTATTCTAAGGTAAGGAATCAATCGCTACGTGTTTCTTTCAGATGCACAAGTTACTTACCTTCGGTAACGATATATATGTAAGAAACAGTAGTGATAGATTCCTTACCGCCCCACCCATCCTCCCCGTTTTGCAAACTGATTTTTATGGTTAAGGTCATCCCTTTCCGGGTGCTACATTCATGGCACCAGTGGTCAGTTTCTTGCATGGCGCGGCGTTCCTGGCATGGAAAGTTGTGTACGGACCTCTGCACGCGTGGGCTTGTCTAAGTAGCTCCAGCAACAACGCCAACGATGCATGCGGAGCCGCATGACGACGCCTACCGATGTGTTGGGGTACTGCTGCTGATAAATCTTTCCGGATCCAGTCTGACGCCAGGGGGTAATTCTAAGGTAAGGAATCTATCACTACTAATGTTTCTTACAGATATATCATTACCGAAGGTAAGTAATGTGTGCTTTTTAACCACACTCTCATGGAACGTTAGGGGCATGAACGCCCCTCTAAACGCCAGACGATCTGGAAATACCTCACTGACCAAAACTACCTTATTTCACTCCAGGAGACCCATCTTAAGAGGGCAGAAGATCAAAGGCTAAAACATAAGGCATATCCATTAATATATAAATCTCTTCATCCACGAAAACACAATGGAGTCGCCCTGCTATTCCACTCTTCACTCAAATTCCAACCCGAAGACTACAAAGCCGACAAGGAGGGGAGGGTAATTATGGTATGAAGCCGGATCCAGGGGAAAACATGCACAACAGCTTCAGTATATGCATTTAATACTAATCAGGGGGCATTCATACAGAATACTTTACCCCTACTGGGGGGGATTCTTGGTGGAAGACATAATCTTAATGGGGGATTATAACCTCACCTGGCACTCTGGGACCGACCGCACACATCTATGCAGAACACTCACAGGGAGGTTCCCGAAACCACTAAAACAAGACTTCTCGGAGATGGGACTAAGACACATGGAGTCACACCCTGATGACGATTAAACATTTTTCTTTCACGTTCACTGCACCTACTCCAGACTCTATTACATTTTTATGAGCCAAGCCCTGAATAAATACGTCAGAAGCCACCATACAATCCATTATAATGTCAGATCACGCTCCGTTGTTGGCCTCCCTGGATTGGCACCAGGCAGTGCTGACATTTAGAAGATGGTTCTTCCCCAATTTACTAGCTCGAGATAAAACACTAAGAGAGGCACTTAGAACATCCACCAGAGAGTTCTTCCAATTAAATAACCCACTCGACATGTCATGGGGAACCACGTGGGATACATTCAAAGCAGTGGTGAGGGGCCAATGCATAACACTGATGGCCTCCCTTAGCAAACAAGGAGCTGAGGAAAGGATAAACTTAGAACGAGAACTGAAAATCCTAGAAAATACACATAAGACTAACCCCACAATGGCAATACAGAGGGAACTGCCTTGAAAGGGAAGCTGCAGGCGATCTACTCCAACAGAGCAGAAATTACGCTGTTGAGACTCAAGCAGACTTCAAATGCACAGGGCAACAATGTGGGATCTCACTTAGTGCAACAGCTGCAGGTTAAGAGGGAGAAGGAATACATCGGGACATTTGGGACCCAGCGGGATCAAGGCAAGGGAAGACTCCAAGAAAGCACGCACATTCAGTGACTTGTATAACACTTACTCGGCTGACCAACCTAACTTGCAGGCACAAGCAAACTACCTTAAAGAGATGGACCTCCCACAAGTCACTCCATCCCAGAATGAACAACTAGGAGACCCCATAACGGAGGACTAAGTGCGCTTGGCCCTGATGGGTCTAAAATTGCACAAATCACCAGGCCCAGATGGCATGACAGCCCAATTTTACAAATCGTTCAGTGCAGAAAAGATTCCCCAACTGTCCGCCCTGTTAAACATTGCAAATTCTCAGCAGGTGACACCTTCTATGCAAGAGGCACTTATTACAGTGATTCCTAAAACGGGGAAAGGCCCACAGCAGTGCGGCTCTTACCGCCTGATAGCCCTCCTCAATTTAGATGCTAAACTATGCTCCAAAATCCTAGTCATGCGTCTGGAGGACTTGATGCCGGGACTGATACACCCGGAACAGTCCAGCTGTATTAAGGGCAGACAGGCACATTATAATGTCCGCAGGGTGCTACACCTCATAGAAAAGTTACTAAAAAACAAATCTGAAAGAGACACGTTAGTGATAGATTCCTTACCTTAGAATATCCCCAGGCATCAGGCTGGATCCAGAAAGATTTTCTGCTCAGCAGTACCTCTGCACACCAGTAGGTGGCATCCTCCGGCTCCGCCACTGGCGTCATAGGAGCCGAGATGACGTCACAGGGAGTACTTGGGGCCCATGCGCGCTGACGTCAGTTCTTTCTTTTTCCGTGCCGAAAGCGCAGATCCGGATTGAGCACGTACATCGGTTATTTTTTTAGCACTTTTTTGAGACCTTTGTCTCCTTTTCTTGTCTCTTGGTGCATGCAGGGATGCCCGGCTTTAAGTCTTGTGGGTCGTGACACCGTAATATGTCGTGGCAGACCCGCATGATGTCTGCCTCTACTGCATGGAGCATGACCATGACTCCAGGGATTGTCGGGACTGCCGTGCCATGGTCCTGAAGTCCTTGCGGGAGCGGCACCGGAAGTTGCTGGAGGTCTGGCATTCCTCTCACTGCCGCTCCAGGTCTAGAGACCGTTAGTGGGACCGCTCGCGGGGCCGGAACCGTCGCTCCTTGGACTCTAAGTCTTCCCCTTCAGATTCCGGTAAGCGACGCCATAAAAAGAAGTCGAAGAAGCTCGTTCCCTCTCAGACGTTCCTCCCCGGAGGTGGACATGGGGGACGGGCCCCGCCCCTGCGGCTCCTCCAGAGCCTGGCAGTCCTACGGCCTACCCGCTATACCCAAGTCCGTCGGCGACTCCCGAACAGGTGCAAGAGTTCCTTGCTGCCTTGGACCACCTTTACAGGCCCCGGGCTCCCGCCGGCGTGCCTTCAGGCCCCGTGGTCATGTGTCCAGACCATGTTGGCCCTGCGGCACTGCCTTTGCTGCTAGCCCCGGAGCCACAGGGTCCGGTGCCCCCGGCTCCGACGCCACAAGGTTCAGCGCCGCTGGCTCGGGCCCTGGCGCCGCCCTTGGGTCTGGCCCCAGCGCCGCCACAGGTGCCGCACTGGGTGCCATTAATCCCGCCCCTTCCCCGGTTCCTGGACCATTTTGTTCCGGCCTGGGATCCACGTTGGGATGCGGCTCCGGCACGGCCCTGGCTGGCGCCACCGCCTCCGGGTCTGATCCTGCTGCCACAGCTGGCTCCTTCTACCCCGGAGCCAGATGACCACTGGTACGACTCTGAGGACCCCCTTGCCCGGCAGTGTGACTCCAAGCAGGATTGGGTGGATGACCTTCAGGATGCGGGCGACCCTGATGTGTCTTCTGACCTGGGGTTTTCCTTGCCTCTGCCTACTATGGAGGAAGGCGCTTCTTATACTATGTGCTGCGGCACCGCGGAGGCCCTTCATCTCAACCACCTGACTGTGGCCCCTAAGACCAACCTCCTTACGGAGGTGCTTCAGACAGTGTCTACCTTGTCGGAGCCGCTGCTCCCTTTCAATGAGGCCCTCACTGAATTCCTCTTGAGCACTCGGTTGTGACCGGCCATGGGGGCGCCGGTGGATAAAAACATCGCTAGGCGTCATCGCCCAGCGCCTGATGATCCCGCCTTCTTGACCACTCCTGAGAGCCTGGTCATTCAGGCCTCAACATCAGAGTGCCTTTCCCTCTGCTCCGCCGGATAAACCTCCAAGAGGATGGACCAATATGGCAAAAGGTTGTTCTCCTCCGCCAGTTTGGGGTTGAGATCGGTTAATACCGCCTGCTTATTGGGCCATTACTCCCACGCTGTGTTGGACACGGTGGCCGAGGTTCTCCCTCAGTGCTCTGATGAGGTCCAGACAGTGCTTTCCCAGGCGATTGCAGAGGGCAAGGACGCGGCGAAGTTTGCCATCAGGTGCGGTTTGTACACTGCTGATTCGTTAGGCAGGGCGATTTCCACGATAGTGGCGTTGCGCCGTCACGCCTGGTTGCGTTCCACTGGGTTCTCACCCGATGTCTAGAGCTCGCTCATGGACATGCACTTTGATGGCTCCCGCCTCTTTGGTGATCAGGCTGACAATGCCCTGGAGTGCTTTAAAGACTTGTGTGCCACGGCCATGTCTTTGGGTCTTTCTACGAAGGCCCCTGCCGCGTCTGGGTTTCGTTTCTTTTGTGGCCAGGGTAAAAGCACCCAAGCACGCTCCTCCGCTAAGCCTGTACAGAACCAGCCCCAGCGTGGCCGCGCTGTGGCTTCCACAGGGACTGGTCTGGTAACCAGCGAGCGGGTCAATCCACTGCCACCCCCACTGCTTCCGCCTCTAAGCCTTCCTAATCCGAGCTTCAGGGAGCACCCCACGCCGGTGGGTGGCAGGGTACGTCACCATCTCCGCCACTGGTGTGAAATTACCTCGGACAAGTGGGTGCTACAGATAATCTGTCATTTCGGTACCACCGCATGTCGGGTGATCATTTGGTTCTGCTCCGTTAGGAAGTCACGGCCATCTTGGCCAAGGGAGCCATCGAGCAGGTTCCTGGTCAGGAAGTAGGGAGTGGTTGTTATTCCCACTACATCCTGGTCCCCATCAAGGAAAAGGGGGGGGGGGGACGTAATCGCTTCCTCCGGAAGAAGAAGTTTAAGATGCTAACTCTGGCTCAGGTCCTGGCTACCCTGGAGACTGGATGGTGATGTTGGACTTGCAGGAGGCCTATTTCCATATTCCCGTCCTGCCGGCCCACCGGCGCTACTTGCGGTTCACGGTAGGCCGGGAGCATTTTCAGTTTGCCGTTCTCCCCTTTGGCCTTACCAGTGCCCCGAGGGGGTTCACGAAGGTGAAGGCGGTGGTCGCAGCTCATCTGCGCAGGTCAGGGTTGTCAGTCTTCCCCTACCTCGATGACTGGCTGTTGAAGGCGGACTCGCCACAGACAGTCACACACCTCCAGACTACGGCTGACCTCCTGCATTTGCTGGGGTTCTCCATCCATGTGCCGAAGTCGCACCTGAGCCCCTCTCATGAGCTCCCCTTCATTGGAGCGGTTCTGGATTCGATGCTGTTCCGGGTTTATCCTCCCAAGCAGTGAGTCCTGGATATTCAGGCTATGATTCCGCTCTTTCAGCCTCTATTCCGGGATTCAGTCAGGATGACCCTCTGGCTTCTGGGCCTGATGGCCTCCTGCATCCTGCTCGTGAAGCATTCCAGGTGGCATATGCGGGCTCTGCAGTGGGACCTGAAGTTCCAGTGGGCACAGCATCAGGGCAACCTGTCGGATCATGTCCAGATCTCGGAGGGTGCTGCAGACAGTTGCAGTGGTGGCTCACGAAACGCGATTGGGTCAATGGCAGATCCCTCTCCCTTCTCCAACTGGAGCACACAGTGGTGACAGATGCGTCCCTCCTGGGATGGGAATGCCACATGGGAGAGGCGGAGATCAGAGGCCTCTGGTCTCGGGCGGAGTCCCGGCTCCATATCAACCTTCTGGAGCTGCGGGCGATCCAGCTTGCACAGAAGGCATTCCTTCCCTCTGTCCGGGAAGTGTAGTGCAGGTGTTCACGGACGACACCACCGCCATGTGGTATTGCAACAAACAGGGCGGGTGGGGTCGTGGACCCTATGTCAGGAGGCTCTGCACCTCTGGACATGGCTGGAACATCAAGCCATTACCTTGGTGGTTCAAAACCTGGCAGGTTCTCTGAACACCAGGGCGGATGATCTCAGCCGCCCGTGCATGATGGATCACGACTGGTGTCTGAACTTGGACGTGGAGCAAGGTCTCTTTCTGCAGTGGGGAGAGCCCTAGTTAGATCTATTTGCCACAGAAGAGAACGCGCAATCTCACCAGTTCTGCGCGCTGGAATTTCCAGGGCGGCACTCGCTCTGAGACTCTTTTCGTCTCGAGTGGAGCTGCGGTCTGTTGTACGCCTTTCCGCCTATACCACTTCTGCCCAGAGTGCTGAAGAAGATCAGGTGTGACCGGGCCCAAGTCATTCTTGTGGCTCTGGACTGGGCTCGAAGAGTATGGTATCCCGAGCTACTCAGTATGAGCATCGATCCCCCGATCCGACTGCCTCTCCGGGAGGGTCTTCTGTCGCAGCAGCAGGGGACTGTTCTCTACCTGAACCTGTCCAGCCTCCACCTCCATTCTTGGAGATTGAGCGGCGACAGTTGACACCTTTCGATCTTCCTCCCGGAGTCTGTGTTGTCATTCTGGAATCCAGGCGTCCCTCCACAAAAACGGTATACGCCTGCAGGTGAAACAGATTTGTGTCATGGTGCACAGCAAAGGCTTTGGATCCCCTTTATGCCCCTCTTTCTCAGGTTGTTCTGTTCCTTCTCTCTTTAGCCCAGCAGGGCTCTGCTCTGGGCACTATCAAAGGTTATCTTTCGGCCATCTCTGCATTTCTGCGGCTTCCAGATCCGCCTTCTCTTTTTAAGTCACCATTTTCTTAAAGGCATTACGCATACGTATCCACCAGTGCCCTTCATAATGCCTCAGTGGGACTTGAATCTTGTCTTCACTTTTCTGATGTGTGCTCCCTTTGAGCCCCTTCATAACTGTCCCTTAAATCTTCTTACTCTCAAGACCGCTTTCCTGGTAGCCATCACCTCTGCCAGAAGAGTGAGTGAGCTCCAGGCTCTTTCTTCTAAACCTCCTTTCCGTTCTATTCATCCGGACAAGGTGGTTCTAAGGACTCGTCCTTCTTTCCTGCCAAAGGTTGTCACGCCCTTCCACATTGGGCAGACCATCACTTTGCCTACCTTCTTTCCGCATCCTTCAAGGGAAAAGGAGAGGCTCCACCGTCTGGACCCAAAACGTGCACTCGCTTTCTATCTGCAGCATACACAGCAGTTCCGGGTGGATAATCAGCTCTGTGTTGGCTACGTGGGTGCCAAAAAAGGTGGGGCGGTGCACAAACTGACCATCTCCCGGTGGGTCATTCTTTGCATCAAAGCATGTTACTCCTTGGCCAAGAAGGAGCCTCCTGTGGGGCTGCATGGCCATTCAACCAGGGTAACTGCAGCCACTACTGACTTTGGACGCAGTGTCCCCTTGCAGGATATTTGTCAGGCAGCAACGTGGGCCTTGCTGCACACGTTTACCAAGCACTACTGCCTTGACAGTCAGGTCTGGGGAGTCTGCTTCTTTGGCCGGTCTGTGCTTCGTGACTTTCTGGTGTAGTCCTGTTCGCAGACCCTCCACTGGGATTGGTATTGCTGGGGTATCTATTCTAAGGTAAGAAATCTTTCACTTAAGTCTCTTTCAGATGCACAAGTTACTTACTTGTGTAACAATATATCTGTAAGAGACATTAGTTAGTGATAGATTCCTTACCGCCCGCCCATCCTCCCCGTTCTGCGAACTGATTACTAGGGTTAAGGTCATCCCATTTTAGGGCCCTAATTTTATGCGCCAATTGTCAGGTTCTTGCATGGCTCTGCGCTTCGGCACGGAATAGTTGTGTACAGAACTGACGTCAGCGCACATGGGTGGCGCCTAAGTACTCTCCGTGACATCATCTCGGCGCCACCTACTAGTGTGCAGATGTACTACTGAGCAGAAAAACTTTCCGGATCCAGCCTGATGCCTGGAGATATTCTAAGGTAAGGAATCTATCACTAACTAATGTCTCTTACAGATATATCGTTACACAAGTAAGTAACTTGTGCGCACTGCAGTCCTGTTAGGCCTAGATGTTGAGAAGGCATTTGACAGAGTGGACTGGCCTTTCCTCTTTCGAGCCCTCCAGGGGTTTGGCTTATTTGAGACCATCATAAACATGGTAAGGGCCAACTTTGCACCTCCAAGTGCCAGGATCCTAGTCAATGGGACGAGCTCAGACACCTACACGCTTGGGAGAGAGACGCGGCAGGGGTGCCCATTCTCTCCGCAACTTTTCACCCTCCGCATCGAACCAGGCAATCAAAGGAATTTAGTTTGGTCCCGATAAGCACAAGATCGCACTGTTCGCTGACGATATCCTTCTCACATTTACAGACTCGCACCGCTCCCTTACAACACTCAATGAGCTGAAAAGCTTCGAGCAGGTGGCTGGGCACTGAATTAACCTTACCAAATCCTTCCGCTTAACCTGACCATGTCAGAAGCAGAGATGGATGCACTGATTGCCTCAACCCCATTTAAACGAGCCAAGAATGAATTAACCTATCTTGGCATAAAACTCACTCCTAAAATCTTGGGACTCTTTGCAGCTAATTACCTGCCACTCGTACGACCGCTCCAAGTAGACCTCAAACGATGGGCACCTTTAAATGTACCTTGGATTGACACAATACATGCCATTAAAATGGTGGTTCTCCCAAAATTCCTACACTTATTTCAGTCTACCCATTGACCAAGAAAGAGACTACATAAAGGGAGTACATACTCTCCTAAAGAAATGTATATGGCTAATAAAAAGTAGAGGTTCCCATTTCACTTACTACAGAGGCCATCAGATGAGGGAGGTTTGGTGCTGCCAGACCTGAGACTGTATTACATAGTGATACAAAATGTAATGGGCAACCCAAACAACCCTTGAGGGCTTGGGCAAGGTAAATGGAAGAGTAGAAGTGCCGTCAAGGGATTTACTTTTATTTTACATTGTAATAGGGGTCAACATTAACAATTATTACTGTCCTGAAGATGGTCTCGTGTATGGCAACGTAGAGACCGAAACGTCGACCAACATCTTCTCTTCTATAATTTGTTTCAATTTGCATTAAGAGAAAAGGTGTCTATAAATCTTAGTAAAGGTCTTCAATTACTAATCTCACCTCTGTCACATTGTTCATTGAATGTTTACAAAAGTAACCCCTTTTTTCTGAATAAGTTAGTCAAATCTTTTTCTATATACACCCTCATTGTTTTTTATTAATATTTGTCTTGTTTTACATTAATGATTTGAATGATATGTGAAAAGCTAAGATTTCCTGACTTACTATCAAATCAAGGTACCAAATATCTGGAATTTATCACCACCCAAGGTTATCATTGCTTTTGACCGTACCAATTTACTATACTAATAACCTAAATCATAACACGTGAATAAATCCCTTGACGGCACTTCTACTGTATTAAAGAGTGGCACAACTACGAGTCATGGTAGAGTTGACCCAACATGAGTCAGACAATTACTGGCTACACCTGGACTGGGCAATAGCGGGAAGGACGTAATCCGGAAGACGAAGGGGGATCGCCCTGCTAATGTCTACCTAAGTACACCCACGAGGATGACCCTGAAAACTTGGGACGCAATACTGAAACAAACAGAATGGACAACATTCCATCGCCATTCACCCCCATACATCACAACCTGGCGTTCCCTCCTGTACTACAACCAGGACCCTTCGATGTCTGGAAAGAAGGGGGATGCCTCACCCTAGCAGACATTTTCTGTAACTGGGACATACTGACCTTTGGAAATTGTCAAAGAAACTTTAACCTCCCACACACAGAATACTTGAACTTTATACAGTTGCAACACTGGGCCCTGCAACCAGACATCCGAGAAAGAGCCACAAGGAACTCAAGGCAATAGAACAGTATATAAAGGGGGTGGGGACAGTAAAAGGGGCTATCTCATTTCACTACTCGTTGTTGAAGACACTAGCGTATAGACCCTCCGAAATCCCGAATTTTGTGAGCCTGCGTTAGGCCATGACATTATAGAGCTGCGAAAGGCTTATGGAGGGACATCAGACGACACAACCACTCCCTAGGGCAACGAGAGGCACACTATAAGATACTCTATGATTCATATTTATACCCCACTAAACTACAAAACATCAGACTTATGTTGGTGGGGCTGTGACTTACTCAGAGACTTTCACCACATTTGGTGGGATTGCCAGACAATTCGGACTTTCTGGATGGAAATTCTGGCCCAAATTAAAGAGATACTGGGATTACTGATCCCAGAAACTCCAGACATTACACTCCTGGGTCTCAGAGACTCAAGCCTGAAATATCAGACGCCGACCGATCAAGCCATAACATGGCTTTCCCTGGGGGCAGCCAAGAAGGCAATAGCTGCAGCCTGGAAAAAGAAAGAGGCACCAGCCAGGACTCAATGGCACGCACGCTTATGGCAGGCACTCTCAATGGAACGCATGAGTGACATTTTCAGGGATGAATTCAAAAACTTTGAATATACCTGGGGCCAACTTGTCAGTAACCCATCCAAAGGGCTCCCACTAACCACCTGCCCCTCAAGAGCCAGGGCGCTACATCTCTTTTAATTTTGAAGGAGGCCACCACTCTTGCTAGAGCTCTTGTCACGGCAGAACACGCATACCGATGTCACCCAGGTCGTCAACTAGGTCATATTATTTTTCCATTTTTATTTTTCCTTCTTTATCTTTCCTTTGTATTTTAACCTTGGATCTCTCACTGTCTCACCTCTCTATTGGTAAACTCATGGGACCTTTATTATGACAATTCCCTAGAGAGGAATGACGTCACGGTAAACAAGAAAATCCAGGAAGGGGGGGGGACTGATATATGGAGGAAAGTTTGAAATAAGTTGTATAACTTGCAGTAATACACACCTTAGCATTCACAGATCTGATTCTTCTGCTTTTATGTTTGACTCTGTACTAAGAAATTACTACACAATGGATGCATGCGAAGACAACGAGGCATGTATTGCTATGTATAACATGTAAGGTATAAAATGATGATAAAAACAAGTTTGAAAAAAAATGAAATAGGCTGTGTCACTACCAGGGCATGCAAAATATGAAAGTACATATCCAGCCTTTTACTTGCATATCACCCTGCACTTATGATTACTTAGGGCATACATTTGGAGTGGCTTATGAAAGGATGTTTAAGGCTTGGCAAGTGCTTTCACATGCATAGTCAAGGTGGCAGTAAACTGCACACACCGGCACTGCAGCGGCAGGCCCAAGACCGTTTTGAAAGGCTACCTCTGTTGGTGGCACAATTTATGCTGCAGCCCACTAGTAGCATTTGAAGAACAGGCTCTGGGTATATGGTATACCACTTTACAAGAGACTTCCCATTACAAAAATATGCCAATCAGGTATACACCTATGTCATCAAGTTTAGGGGCGAGAGGTACATGCACTTTAACACTGGTAAGCAGTGGTAAGGTAATGTGCTCAGAGTCTAAGGCCAACAACTAGAATCAACAAAAACAAAAGGCAATAGCTAAAAAGTCTGGAGAAAGACCACCCTAATGCTGACCGGTCTAACATTCAGTCTATGGTTACTATTGCGGAAACCTCTTTGGTCTGCTCACAACAGTAGGCCCATTGTGACCCGATATATCAACTCCCAGGTCGCATGACCATTTCAGCTTGGTAAGGGGTTCTTACTCGCCCATCCCCCTTAATACTGTTAAACATCCTGATGACGAAATTGTTTGGGTAGGGGTTTGGCAGCAGCAAAGTTAATATGTCCCATTCTGCCAGTGCATCCGGGAAAGAGGTTAGCATTTCTCTTTGCAGGTTGTTTAGATTGGAATAAGTATTGATTTCTAGTGAGGAATTTATGGATGAACACATGTAGTCTTGAAACATGCTACTTTTTTGATTCAGGAAGAGCACTCCAATCACTCTCAAATTCATTTCATTCAGTTGTGCCTTTAGTGTTGGGTTATATTCTGTTTGGGTACGTAAGAAGTGCGCAATTGTAGCATGCTGGGAATATACCAGACACGCCCATCTCATGCACCCAGCTGTATCAATCTCATGACCAGGTTGAGGCTGCTTTTGATACAGGGCGGCTTAACTTGGTATTGGATTGACTAGTTCTCTCTCCATGTCATCATTTGATGCCAGTCTATAATTGTGCATCCAGTGATGGGATAACGGTGCATGCGCTACCATTAATACACACCAAAATGTGGTGCACCGAAACCTCCCTGGTCATATGGCTTCTGCAGTTTGGCCCAGCTAATCTTCAGCGGTCTACCAACCCAAGCCAGCGTGATATCAATGTTAGAAGCTGGTTAAAAAATGTCTTAAAGGAATGAGGATATTCTGGTAAAGGTACAGGTGTTTAGGACAAGCCACCATTTTCATCCATGCAATCCAACTGCTACTGTAAGTGGGAGTTTAATCCAGTAGGTCTCTAATAGATTACATGTATTTTCCATAGTTCTATGAGATGATGGTGGCAATGTCCCTGTGATACATAATCACCCAATACCCTATACTAGGTCAGTTCACCATGCAGAGGGAACTCTGTTAGGCCTGATGGTGTTATTGTCAATGGAGCCGTAATACATTTTCTCCAATTTATACATAGCCCTGACCATCAACCATATGCTATTGTTGGAACTTGGATTACTGGTTGGGGAGGGTGAAATCCTACTCTAGCAGCAATCACAGTCTCTGTTAGGGTGAAATACAAACAAACCCCCAATTCACCTGTACTTCAGTTCAGTTCAGTAAATCTTTATTTCGAAGAATAAAAATTCCTCATAAAAACACATTACATTATAAAATGTCATTAAATATCATTACATTTCCTTACTGAACTTCTTATATTAGAAACAACATTTACAAAGAGAGGATATAATTCCCGAGGCAGGTATAATTTTATAAAACAAATTCATTTCTTGTATTCCTCAATCTTACTGCTACTTTTAAAAAGCTTAAAATGGCGCATAGGGTGTGGGGATCAGTAGCTTTCTGTAAGAACAACAATGCAGTTTTTGCTTGGCGGAATTTCTGTTTCTTTAAAATGTCTACCAAAAACAAACGTCTAGGATTGCTATAAAAAGAACATAAAAGTACAAAATGAAGGGTGTCCTGCGGAGACCTATTGTCGCAGCCGCAGGCACCCTTCTGCTCAATTGTTACAGTAAAACCAGCAGGGTAAGCTAAAATGTTTGGTAACCAATTGAGCCTAAAACGGCACATTAAAAAACGATCATTTTGGCTATACATCAGAAACAGATATGGTTCCATTCCCTCCCCGTTTCTCACAAGATCATAGGCTGCTAATGATTTCTTTGCCAGGCCACAACTTCTTCTATCGGAGGCGAATTTTTCTAGAAGCAATTTTTTCACCTTCAGCTTATAGCTATGTACAATAGAAGAAGGGTCATTAAAAAGTTGCCACTGGTCAATACTTGTTAGAGAGTCTTTCACATATTTCAGCCAAGGGATTTGTAGGGTCTTGTCTCTTTGTAAACAGTCAGTGACTATTTCTCTGGTCAGGGCTGCCTCCGGGTTGGTCCAAATTCTCGTCCATGCCATGGTTGGCCTTAGTTTAACAGTGTCAGAGATATATGGCATCCCCAGTTCATCATGGACAATTTCTGCAGGGATGGTTTGCGGGATTTTTAAAATTCTTCGAAAGAAGTTATCTTCATGCTGATGGAGTTGCTTACAATCCCTGAAGCCCCATACCTCCGCACCATACAAGGCCTTTGCTGTGCTGATTGAGCCATATAGTGCCATTATCTGTTCTGGGCACCAACATCCCAATCTCCGGGCGAAGCTCGAGATGGCCCCATTAGAGGAGACAAGCTTGGTGCAATGGTCCTCAAGCAGGTGATTAAACTGCATGTCCCCGTCCATTAACAGCCCTAGATAGTGAAAGGTCTTTACTTTGCCCAGGATGTGTGACCCAATTTTGAGCACGCTCTTGCTGGCGGGTTTTTTGCCAGCCACCATGACAAAAGATTTTGTTAGATTGACAGACAGGTCCAAGTCCCCCATGAACTCAACAAATCCGTCCACCAAGAGTTGCAAAGCCCTTGGGGTCCTGGCCAGCAGGACCGCGTCATCCGCGTACAGTAGTACTGGGATATGACGCGGTCCTACTTTAGGAGAGTCAACTTCAAGAGCAATAAGGGCACTCTCTAGGGCATTAATGTAAAGGGAGAAAAGAAAAGGGGCTAATATGCACCCTTGTCTTACTCCCCCTGAACATAAAAATTGATCAGTTTGCCCCCCCTCTGGGCTGAAGCGGACCTTGGCCATGGTGTTCCAGTGCAGCTCTTTCAGGATGTTAATCAGCCCCTCCTCTATCCCTAGGTTAAGCATCATGGACCACAGTTTAGACCTATTGACATTGTCAAAGGCCGCGGCTAGGTCCATAAATGCCATGTAGACCGTGCTCCTGCCTGCTTTCGTATACTTAGCTGTCAAAAGATACAAATGTAGGCACTGGTTACTTGTCGATCTGCCCTCCCTGAACCCATATTGTATTTCAGCCAAGATATGGTGTTCCTCAGTCCACTCCATAAGCCTGTTTAAGATCACTCGCCCCAGAATTTTAGCAGAAACATCAATAAGCGAGATCGGCCTATAACATTTAGGATCATCCCTGGATCCTTTTTTAAAAATCGGTACAATCAGTGCCGTGGACCAGGAACGGGGTAGGCCGAATTTAATGGCTGCATTTAAGACCCTCGTTAAGATTGGTGCCCATAAGTCCATATTGCTTCTATATAGATCCGGTGGAGTACCATCTGGGCAGGGGCCTTGTTTAGTGTCAGCCCACTGATTGCATTTGCTATCTCCTCTCCTCCGTGTGCCCTGCCATTCGCCCTCCTGGATTGCTAAATGTAACTTACTATATAGCCCTTGGAAGTGATTGACCCATTCCTCTGAGAGAATGTTACTACTAATCACCGGGGCAGAATTCTCATTAAAACAGGGCCGATTTACAATTCTCCAGAATTCTGCAAAGTCCCTGTTTTCTCCCGCCTCTCTCACGTCTGCCCACACTTCTGCCTGTAGCAACTTCTTCCGCTCTTTTACTTTGGTTCTATAGTTTAATCTGCAAGAGGCCACTTCTGTCTTATTCCTTGGTTTAACTTTAAGACAGGCTTTTAGATCCCTTAAGGCTTTGGAGCAGCTCTTATCGAACCAACGTGGGTTCTTCTGCTCTTTCCTCGGGCCTTTGACTTTCAGCATTTTATCCACTCTGTTTGTGAGAATTGTGAAGGATTCCATTAGCTCTGGACCTTCCTTCAGGGGGTCCAGACAGTCTTCTATCTCTTTTCTACCATTTTGGACAAGCGATTTATAAAACTCGTCAGAGTTTACCCTTGCCCACTTAAGACGCCTACCCTGATCTGTTGGCTGGAGGTAAATTCCCCCCCCCCTTTGGGTTTGCCGACCCCGCCTACATCTTTAATTTCTAAGACAAGAGGGTTATGGTCACTAAAGGAACTCCATTGAGTTTTGACCTTGGCAATTCTGCTTTTAGCAAAGGAGGATATTAGTATATAATCTATTATAGTAGAACCTCCTCTGCCTTTGAAGGTTGGAACATATGTACCCTCTGCCTCTGGGACTATTAAGTCCATCGTATGTACTAGTGAATGGGCTTCTAACATTGTGTTTAATTGTATGCCCTCCTGGTTATGTTCCCAATGGGGTCCCTCAATAAGGGGGCAGGTATCCCAATATAGATGATCATGAAACAGGTCTGGGCAGAGGTGACAGTTAAAGTCGCCCAATACTATTGTCATTGGTACCCCCCCTCCCTTCTTCAATTCAGCCTCATATGTGAGTTTCTCATCTAATTCCCTAAGTGCGCCATTTATTCCCTTTATGGGACCGGGGTTGTAAAAATTAAAAAACTGCACCCTCAGCCCTCTACTCTTGAGTGTTGCAGATTGCAGGGTATGTGAGGACCAGGATGGAACAGTCCATTTCCCTTCCAATGTTAGATCAACATAGAGCGCCAACCCTCCTCTCGCTCTTCCCGCCCTGCCTTTTTGTGCGGGCACAAAAAAGCATTTATAGCCCTCTATTTGATGTATTGCTGCATTGACTGCCCATGTCTCTTGAAATGCCAGGATTTGATATCCCTGTATCTCATTCCTCCATTCAGGGTTATCAAATTTGCCTGCTAAGCCCGCTACATTCCATGTCAGGATGTTCACTTTTCTTATATGTGCTTCCCCACTGATCGTGTCCCCTAAAACAGGGTGTGGATCTATTAGCATTTCGTTGCCAGCTCTCGCTATTTCTGTTGATTTATTGTTTAGATTTTCTGCCGTGTATTGGGTGCCTTCGCATCCCTCCACTTCCACCCCTCTAGCCAGCGTTGCAACCCTTTCTCCCGTATCCTTCTCAGCTTCCTTTAGTCAGTCATTTTCATCCATGGATTGTAAGGGGCTGTATCTATTTGTCCATTGGGGCCCTCCCTGGTGTGCTGTAGTTTGCCCGCCATACTCCATGGGCCTAGGACCAGGTCCATCTATGAATCTGTTCCTTCCCGGGAAATGAAAGTTTGTTTGGCGTGTCACCAATTTCCTGGGATAGAAGTATGCTAATGGCAGGGTCCTTACTGTGCTAGTGGTATTTCTATTGTCATTAGCTAGTAAATACTCCACAAGATTCGGATCCCTGAAATTGGCAATAATACAATTCCCCTCTATTTATTTATTTCTGGTTCCCACCCATTGTACTCTCCTTAGATGTAAAATCTCCCCCCCTCCTCCACCCTGTAAAGGTCTATGAATGTTTAGCCAGGTTGTAATTTTTTGTTTTAATTCTGTGAACGTTTCTTTCTGCCCCCGTCCTAACCCTGGGACCCCCGTGAAGATAACGACAAAAGGGCTTGCTTCCGGGGGTAGGTTTACACATGGGAGTGGGCCTTGTACTCTAGCATTATGCTCAGTAAGATATTGTTGGTTTTTTGCCTGGTGTGAGGTGCCGGTGTTATCTGGCTGCATTTGCCCTCCCACACCCTGTCTTTGAGTGTTATTTCTAAGCGAATTTCCATGTGTGTTGGTACTCCCGCCCCTGTCTACAGTTGCCCCTTCAGTCGCAACATGCACCTGAGCAATGGTGCATTGTTCGTGGCTAACGCAGTTGTTAGATGATACTGGTCGTTGTACTGGGGCGTTATTTAATGAAGTCCCCTTAGCATTTTGTGTGGGTGTTGGGGATTCCCTTGCCTTGCCCTGTCTTTGTAGTTCGCTAGCTATTTTATCTATCTTACTCACTAGTGGTTTGATTAAACTAGTAATAAATGTCTCCAGGTGCTTTTGTAGCTCTAGAATTATAGGGTCAAGCCACCTCGGGGGAATTGGGGCGGCTTTGGGTTCTATTATTAGGACTTCATCCTCTGTATCTTTGGGCTTACTACACTTATTGATCTTTTTCTTCGCCCTTGTTTGTCTGTTTCTGTACTGGCGTTTTTTAGTGGGTAGTTTCGGTGTTACGTTTGTTTCTATATTTATGGATGCTTGGTCCTCTACTGCTACTTGTGCGCAGGGGATAGTATCTAGTGAGTTTTCACGGCTCCCTTCAGGTGATATATCAACTTGGGTTACTTCCTCAGTTAAAGTTGGTGTCAGTGGCAGGGAGGTTAAGGTCATTGATATGCGTCTCTCTGCACGCTCAATGTCCCCTGCAACCTTTTTTAGCATTAAATCAATGACGGTGGGAGTGGCTTTATGGGTGGATACATCACCAGGCCCTGGGCCGGGATTCTTTGGTTTAAGAGGGGTTCCTACTTTGCTCTTAGTCGAGCGAGTTTTAGGTTTAGTTGCCATGGTTTTTCAGGACACAGTATCAGTAATATGAACCTTCTTCCTGTTTCGTATAAAACAGTTTGGACAAAAATAGTAAACAGAACAATAGCAATAATCTGTCTGCTTTCCCCCTAACAGTTGTTAGGCTTCCATGTCAGACTTAATGAATTTGACCGGGTCCTCACAATCTTTGGCGAACGGCTTTTACAGTACCTTTCATCAGAACCATTCATCAGAACCACGGGATGTGGCCCTGGTCGTCCGCGGACGGCCACAGACGGCCCGCCCTTTGCCCGGGCTTCGCCCGGCGCAGTCCCGCGACGCGGGAGATGTTCTGCGCTGTTATAGCGCCTGCGGGCGCAGCAGGAGCGTCACGGGAGCGCCGGGGTGCCGGGGCTGTTGGGAGATGTAGTCCCTCCAACGCGGCTGGTCCCGCTGTAGCCGTTCCCCTCACGGCAAAGATGTACGCGTTGCTGGCCGTTCCCCTCACGGCTGGGATGTCTCAAGAAGTCGGCCGTTTCCCTCACGGCAAGGTAAGGCTGCCAGAAAGTGTCCCCCGCTCCCCGCTCGATGCTCTGCGCTGTTATAGCGCCTGCGGGCGCAGCAGGAGCGTCACGGGAGCGCCGGGGCTGCTGGGGGATGTAGTCCCTCCGACGCGGCTGGTCCCGCTGTAGCCGTTCCCCTCACGGCAAAGATGTACGCGTTGCTGGCCGTTCCCCTCACGGCTGGGATGTCTCAAGAAGTCGGCCGTTTCCCTCACGGCAAGGTAAGGCTGCCAGAAAGTGTCCTCCGCGCCCCGCTCGATGCTCTGCGCTGTTATAGTGCCTGCGGGCGCAGCAGGAGCGTCACGGGAGCGCCGGGGTGCCGGGGCTGCTGGGGGATGTAGTCCCTCCGACGCGGCTGGTCCCGCTGTAGCCGTTCCCCTCACGGCAAAGATGTACGCGTTGCTGGCCGTTCCCCTCACGGCTGGGATGTCTCAAGAAGTCGGCCGTTTCCCTCACGGCAAGGTAAGGCTGCCAGAAAGTGTCCCCCGCGCCCCGCTCGATGCTCTGCGCTGTTATAGCGCCTGCGGGCGCAGCAGGAGCGTCACGGGGGTGCTGGGGCTGCTGGGGGATGTAGTCCCTCCGACGCGGCTGGTCCCGCTGTAGCCGTTCCCCTCACGGCAAAGATGTACGCGTTGCTGGCCGTTCCCCTCACGGCTGGGATGTCTCAAGAAGTCGGCCGTTTCCCTCACGGCAAGGTAAGGCTGCCAGAAAGTGTCCCCCAGAGATCACTGTAAATAAAAGGATAAGAGAGGGGGAGGCAGATGTCTCCACACATAGGTTTATGAATACATTTTGGGAACTATTGTAGTGCTACTAAACAAACAACAAAGTGCAGTTTGTAAATATGCCCCTGTATGTCTGGGGTGTCGCTTTGCTCGTAGTGCTGCTGTTACCTGCTGCAGTATAAATAACAAGGGAGAGGATTATTTCCTCCTGTCCCTCATTCGGTGCACATTCATTCCATCTACACGTTCTGCAAGTTCTCCGGGCGCCCTACGCTGCTCTTCTATGGACACTTCGTTAATTGGTCAGCAGGCACCGGAGACGGAAAGCGCGCACTCCCCCAATTCACCTGTACTTAACATTACGTAAAGTCGTAAGGTTTGGCTCTGATTTAAGTAGGCATGACTCCATCTTGGATAATCAAAGTCGCCATTTTCTCAATTTTTAGGTAATGGTGTTTAGAATTCCCTGCCTTGCTGCCCTGGCCCCACAACTTATCTTGGGTCACAATTGACTAGTGTCAAACCCTTTGAGAGAGTGGTCAGGCAGAGTTTTTGTGATGTGCAAGTGCTGTAACTACGAATCTATTAGAACTCGAAATCAGTACATTTAAGCTAATAAGGAAACTCAAATTACGCCATTTCTTCACCAATATTCTACCATCAACAGGGATCAAGGAACCAGATCCGCTAATGGGTCTTAAGACAACAAGCACTTTTCAAGCTCCCCAGAGCCACAAAACCATAGATCTATTTGAACAAATGGTCAAACGAGATTTATCATTAATGAATTTCAACAAAAATCTACACAAGAATATGACACAAAAAGACCGTGATACATTAAAGAAAATAGCTAATATGCAGGACATAATATGCATAAAAGCGGACAAAGGTGGCGGACTAGTGATAATGAATTCTATCATGTATCATCAGAAACTACATGAACACCTATCGGATGATCAGATATATTTAAAATTGCCAGGTAACCCCACAGTAGAATATATGAAAACTCTAACAGAAATTATTGAGAAAGCAACTTCACTGGGCGTGATCAATCAAAAAACCAAAAACTTTTTGCTGAAAACCAATGCCAAAAGCCCATACATATATGCTACACCGAAAATACACAAGAACCTTATGGATCCTCCGATCCGGCCGATTGTATCAACACGTAATAGTATACATCAACCAATAGGTCAATTTCTGGACCGTCATCTACAAAATATTGTTCAAGCTTTACCTAGCTACATCCGAGATACCACAGACTTTTTGAACAAACTTCAATCTGTCCAAATAGAGCCTGAAGAACAATTATGGTTGTGCACAGTGGATGTCAACTCACTTTATACGAACATCCCTCACAAAGAAGGAATAGAGGCCATGGAATAGGCAATCCTTAAACTTGAAGTGGACGAACAAATGAAAATATTCTTGATGGAACTTACAATGTTCACATTGTACCATAGTTATTTTAAATACAAAGACAATTGGTTTCTGCAACTAGTGGGGACCAGCATGGGAAATAGCGCTGCTCCAGCATACGCTAACACCTTTATGGGTGAATTCGAACAGACCCACATCTGGACTAACATAAAATGGAACAAGCACTTAAAAATGTATACAAGATTTAATGATGATCTATTTATACTGTGGAAAGATACAAGAGAAAACCTAGAACTTGCATTAACTGCATTGAATTCAGCGAATCCACGTATCCAGTTCACATGGACAATAGATTCCAAATCAATTACTTTTCTTGATGTCCAAGTCACCCTTGATAACAACCAAATCAAAACGGATATTTTTCGTAAACCAACCGATCGTAACAACATGTTACACTACAGCAGTTTTCACCAGAATTCACTAAAAAACCATCTACCTAAATCACAGTTGATTAGAGTGAAACGAATAAGTTCAGACCCAGTGCAAACAGAAATACGTATGAATGAAATGATCAACAGATTTCAAGAGAGAAAATATCCAGAGGAAATACTGACATCAGCCAAGAAAGAAGTTGACAAAATGGATCGATCAAAATTGCTAAAGCAGTCAAAGAAAGACCAGTCTAGTGACCGGATGGTCATTGTTTCTAAATTTTCCAATGTCAGCAACAGCTACAAAAAAATCATCTTAAAGCATTGGCCAATGCTAGAGTTAGAAACTGACTTTCATGATATGTTCAAAGAGAAGCCCATCTTTGCTCACACTAGGAGCAAGAATCTAGGAGAAATACTCAAACAGCCTATGGAACAACATCCCCCGGCTAAAGGGACTAGACCTTGCAATAACTGTAACAATTGTCATAACGTCATCACAGGAAATACAATTCCACACCCCATGAAAGGATTTAATATTCATCTTAATGTTACAGCTACGTGTGATTCCAACAACCTCATATATCTTTTAAAATGTCCTTGCGGAAAAGTATATGTAGGTAAAACTGAACGGAAACTTAAGGTTCGTTTAAATGAACATAAATCTAGTATACGAACAAAAAATCTTAAATCATCAGTGGCAACACACTTTTTGGACATGAATCACAATATATCTCAATTGAAATTTATGGCACTAGAAATCATCCACAAAGCTGAAGGCAGAGACAATAACAGGATGTTACTGCAACGCGAAAATCATTGGATTTACAAACTGAATTCGATTAAGCCTTTTGGGCTCAATGAACGGGTGGAATTTGCCTGTTATTTATGAGACAATGCACTATCCTAGTGCTTATCTGTTCGCTAATTCTGCTTGTTGCATACGCATGTAATTTATTATGTGTAATATTTATTTCATTTTTAAATTTTATTTTTTTGCTTCGTATTCATGTATAATTTGGCTATCAGATTTGACTATTGCATATTCATTTCATTATTGAGTATAGTTTTCAGATCCGTGCGCACACATGGAGTCTGCCTTCTAGCTCCATAGGTGTCTGGACACCACAGTCCTTCTTCTAATACTAGGATATCACCCAGCCTAACCCGGCTGTAGTTTTACAACCGCCGGAATACTTCCGGTTGAATTTGGTCGAGCCGCGACATTGGAATTCCATGAAACACGGAGATATGTAAGTTAAACATGCAGCATCGTTTTTTAACGCGCAGGCTTAACATTGTTAGCGGCCAGGAATTTAACTTCAGTCCTTTAGGGTGACTTCAACTGCGAATATGTTATATCGTTTATTTTATATCTGCTAATGAATGTACGTCATACAGTCAAGTTAAATTGTTTTATTTTTAAATGGTTTATATTTGCGTGATTTAGATGACTGTATTGTTGTTCAACTTCCGAGTTACACATGAATATTACAATAGCGTTATCATTGTTTTTTATCATAGATGCTCCCCGATGAAGGGCCATAGCCCGAAATGCATTGGAGCTAAGTCTTCGAACATTTGAAATAGAAATATACCTCTGACCAGGAATGGTTTTGTCAGAAATGAATTATAACGATATGAATGAAATATTCGGCTTGATTTAGTAAATCATACTAATTTGACAAACAATCAACGTATGAAAATAAATACATTTTGAATGTCCAAATATCAATTTCTCATTTGAATTTTTGGAGGAAAAACACCAGATTGAGTGCCTTGGGGATGTTATCAATGGTCCATTGATCACACGCATTTTTCCAAGTGCTGTAGGTGACAGCTTTTCCCACTCCTTAAGTCAGAGATGGCCCATCCTGGCAACACCTATGCTCCTTTGTCCCATTGGTTGGGAGCAATACACAATGACTAACTGCCAGTTACACCTAATCATGTGACTGAGGATGGAGGCACTAAATGGTTGGGACAAGAAAATGGCATCTTTTTAAAAGGGCAATTTTTTGAATTGTGACATAAATCGAACTTTACCTTTAAAAAGGTCTTTCAATTACAATCCTTTAGACACCAAACTCTCCATTCCAGCCTGCTCCAAACTGAATGTTATCACTTAATAATGCAATAAGTTAACCCAAAGTTATCTCATGGGAGAGCGAGGTCTCGCAGAAGTGAAAAACTAATTTAAGAGTTTTTCACTACCAGGACATGTAAAAGTATGTCAACTTCTTTATCCCCTTAACTCCTTGGCCTCTCCCCTGTGCTCCCCCTTACAAAGCTAGCACTTGTTTGGCTATTTAGGGTAGTTCGTGCTTAGGCCTCCATAACGTTTTGTCCACATACGGTAGCCATGCCAAATTTGGGTTCTGTTTTTTTTCCCACCATCCTGGAGATTCTAACGGTATCCAGGGTTTGTGAATTGTCCTTGAGGGAATAAAAAAAAGCAAAATTTTGAATTTGTGTGTGAAAAATAGGAAAGAAGTGCTCTGTATGAAAGTATCTGGTTTTTTTTCTTAAAAATGGCATCAACAAATTGCTTGCTAAAGTTACCATATTCCCAGCTTTCAGGAACATGCAGAGTTGTATTGCTTCGCCTTTCAGATAATACAGATTCTACTCCCACACAGTGGCTTAACAACGGTGAAACAGGAGACCTAAAACCCAACAACACCTAGAAAAGGGTTTCACTTTACAAAATGCAAACACCCTTTTTTTTTTTATTTAAGAATAAGGCCTGGGGTTTTATTTAGCAAAAGACAAACAATTGACGGACAGAATGCAGAACAAATCAAAACATTCACCCCCAGTCAAATTATCTAGGTTAAATCCATCATTCTTTTGCTCACCATGCCCCCCCAGTTTAGACCTGGCCATATGCAAATTTGTCCTAGGATGCTTTTTTGCAGTCCAGGGAGGACCTGGCATGGCAGTTCGGGCTGGACTGTTCCCATTGGGTGCAGGGTGATTTGCATATGGCTGGGTCCAAACTGGAACGGCATGATGAGCAAAAAAACTATGGATTTAGGCCCAGATCTCTGTACTGGGGTGAAAGTATGACCTTGTTCTGCATTCTGTCCATCAATTGTACTTTTTGCATTTGTCACACAGAGTGGGACGGGTATGCTTAGACGTGGGTCCCGTGCTCTCCATGCCACTTGAGTCAAGCTATCCTGGCTGATGAGGGCTGAAAGCCCGAAACCGGTCCTAGGATGCTTGTTTCCAGTCCAGGGAGGACCTGGCCTGGCAGTTCGGGCTGGACTGTTCCCATTGGGCGCAAGGTCAAAACTGACTTGCATATGGCTGGGTCCGAACTAGAATGGCATGGTGAGCAAAAAAACAATGGATTTAGGCCCTGATCTCTGTACTGTGGTGAATGTATGACATTGTTCTACATTCTGTCCATCAATTTGTCTTTTTGCATTTGTCACACCGAGTGGGATGGGGATGCCCAGACGTGGGTCCGTGCTCTCCATGCCACTGGAGTCAAGCTATCCTGGCTAATGAGGGCTGAAAGCCCAAAACCGGTCCTAGGATGCTTGTTTCCAATCCATGGAGGACCTGGCCTGGCAGTTCGGGCTGAACTGTTCCCATTGGGCGCAGGGTCAAGACTGATTTGCATATGGCTGGGTCCACACAGGAATGGCATGGTGAGCAAAAAAACGATGGATTTAGGCCCAGATCTCTGTACTGGGGTGAATGTATGACACTGTTCTGCATTCTGTCCATCAATTCTTCTTTTTGCTTTGGGGTTTTATTCATGCAATGCTTTATAACAGAAAGGCTTTCCCAGATGTCAAATGAACCACATTCAAATGTATATAAGAGATATATATTTATTTGCAAGCAATAGTAACACACTTGGTAAATGCAACTGTTACATGCATGGATAATAATTTGAAATAAAAGCACCAAATAATCTGAGATAAAACTCAAGCAACTATTACTGGACATCCTGCAAGAGATCAGAAGGATATATACACGCTAAATACATCAAACGATTACTTTGGATGTGCACTCTGTCACTCACACATCACAAAGAAAACACCTCAAATGACGACAGCCACTGGAACCATGCATCAGAATGGCACCAGTCCCCCCCCCCCCGACCTTGTTGGAGCCTCTGGGCTCTTGGTAGGCTCTCCTGACTGTAGACCATCCCCTCCGTTCTTTGGGCTGACCTTGATTACCGTGCATTCGCCTTTTTAGTGTTTGTTTTTCTTTTTGTATAAATAAAAATTCAATATGCTCTGTGACATGTTGGGAGTAATGCTTTGTGCTGGATTTGTGCCTGACCACGGGTGTACACTTCTGATTTGTGCCTTGTGCCTTATTATTAGTGGCCAGCCCGTGAGGTTGTAGGCCCATTCTTGTATTTTTCTATGCTTGCTCAAATAAAGGTTTTTGAACAAAAAAACAAAACAAAAAAACAAAAAAAGAATGGCACCAGTCAGAAACGAATCACCTCACCCAATCGTTCACTCGACATCCTTGCCAACTCAAACTGGAGGAGCCCGTTACAGCCAGGCAATGGACGCTCGACCGGGACTCGGGTTGCGTTCTTTTTGTGGTGGCGCATCTGTCCTACCAATGAGCTCCTTAGCTCTGTGCCATGATTCCCTGGCTTTATAGTCTCAAAACACACTAGAAGGTTCAAGAGTTTTCCCCTCTGCACCAAAGAACCTTACTAGAGCTGGTCAGTTTCCAGGCAAGCATTCCACAGCAAAAAGGAGTTCCCACGTTCCCTCTACATTCTCACTTGTTCCAGCCTTTATCTTGACAAAGCTTACGAAAACCTTCCAGGGTACATTAAACAATCCCTCACAAAACAAACCTTGAACGTGATTAACCCAAGCAACTTGCAAACACTCTGGGGACCTGTCTGTGCGCGCAGAAAAGCTCAAGCGAGGCAGAGTCAGAATTCAGGATGACATGAGGCCATGTCAAAGCCAATAGCAAGAACTTCATAACACTTCCCAATGTACAACATAATGCACATTTGTGCACCACTGCTTATAGCATCACATACTTCATCTCTCAGTGTACAATACAGTGCACATTTGTGCACCACTGCTCATAACACTGCACTTCAAGACCAAAAAGTTCATTCCACACCTCTCTCTCTCATTCTTTCAAATGCACATCCCACACATTTTGTTCTTGGCAAGGCTGTTCTACTGTGACAGCTCCCACTTCAAAACGAAGAGAAGAAATCAAAAAGAGAAACAAGGCATATGCAGGATGTCGTACATTCAGGCTAGGATAAAATAAAACACCAACGTCAATTAAAATGATGGTAGTGGAAGAACATCACAGGGTGTCAGACCGCCTCTAGCACTACAAGAGTCAAATCAAAAATCTTAATTTTTCTCCACAGTTCTTGCATTTTTCCTTTTTTGTGTGCTTTCAACCTACTTTCAGTTTGCGGTGGAAACCAGTGTGAAACCCAGGGGTGATCCAGAAATGCTATATAATTCTGAAAACTAGACACAATTCTGAACTCAGCAAGGGATCATGTGTAGATCCCTCAATGTTTTACCAAATAATCCAACTGTTGAAATAAAGAAATATTGAAAGTGATTAGGAAAAAACAGCCATTTGTGACAATGGTTTAATCTGTGACTTTTCATCAAAATGGCCGATTTACAAAAGCAATGTACCATTACATTTGCTAGACCATTTTTGGTTATGGGGATATTTAGAGCTTGTAGGTTACCCAAGTACCTAGAGCCAACAACTGAGCTTCCCCATGTAATGTTGTTTCATTGTGTACTGAGTATAGACCAAATCATATGGTGAAATGTGTTGAGTAAAAAATAGGTATCAAGGTAACCTATGTATTTCTAAAATGTGCATACGATATGGAATTTAGGAACTGTGGTTATTTGTACATCTCTGAATTTGTGGGTACCTGTATGAGCCTATAATTTAGAGGGTATTTTTCAAAATGTTTTCTTTCTTACATACTGGTTTACATTTGAAAGGCTCAAAGGCTGTGAAATCCAATTGGTAATAACAAATATTCTACTATTTATGCTCACACATGTCTTCTGATTAAAATAGTATCTCACTTGTGTGGGTAGGCCTAGTGCTTACGGCCGGAACCTAGATACATAACATTTTTTCCACTCAAAACTAAACCTTTTTTTCCAAAGTGGTTAGCTGTGGACAGAATCCCTTGCAAACCTCAAACTGTGACTTAAAAACAAATTTTCCTCATTTTTGTGATGAAAGTTCAGGAATCTAAAGGGAGCCACAAAGTTCCTTCCACACAGCATCCCTCCAAGTCTTCTGATTAAAAAATAGTAGTGTGTGCGTGTGTGTGTCTGTCTGTCTGGTGCCCGCAACAGGAAATGTCCCAAAACACAACATGGATACATCATATTTTTCCACTTAAAACTGACCCATTTTTTGCAACTTCGGTAATTGTTGATTTTGGGCCCTAACTCAGGTGGCAACTAGGAAAGCCTAGCAAGCCTGCACATTTAAAAAAAATGGAAAATCCAGGTGGGATGACTTGTATGGCTCTCGCCTGGTTGTTTCACCCAGAATTCCTTGCAAACCTCAACTGTGACAAAAAAAACAAATTTTTCTCACATTTCTGTGATGAAAGTTAGGTAATCTGCAGGGTGCCACAAAGTACCTTCCATCCAGCATTCCCCGAAGCCTTCCAATAAAAATGGTACTTCACTTGTATGGGTAGACCAAGTGCAACATGGATAAATCACAATTTTCCACTTAAAACTGGCCCGTGTTTTTTCAGAGTGGGTAGCTGTGGACTCAGGCGGCACCTGGGAAAACCTAGAAAACCTGCACATTTATGAAATCTAGACAACTAGGGGACTCTAGGGTGGTGTGGCTTGCGTGGTTCCAATGAGGTTTTTTTTACCCACAACGCCATGCAAACCTCAAACTTTGCCTAAAATCACATATTTTTATGACATTGCTGTGATAGAAACTTCCAGAAACTGCAGAAATCAAGAGCATTCCTACCACCCAGCATTGTCCTGCTTGTGCCGATAAAAACACTGTACCACTTGTGTGGCTGGTCCAAGCCCCAGTAACAGATCAAACCAAGGGATATCTTAGCAGTTGCATGGAGACTATCATTGACCACTGGTTGATCCATTCCTGTGGGGACTCCCATTTCTTTTGCGTCCCTCACTTTCTTTTTTAAATTACATCGCATGTTGGCAGTGCATAGGATCGCCAGTCTTGCTTTTTTACTGTCTCGTGGATCACATTCTATACCAGTCCTGTCTGCTTAAGGGGATTTCCTGATGAAGATATATGTTTGCCTTCAATGCTTTCAGTTTGTTGAGAACGGTGAGCTGCTTTGCAGTCCCTGCTTGCTTAAAATATATCAATTTAATTTATAGTTGGGCAACCCTCAGCGTTACTGCAGGCCCCTTAACGTCTTGCCAAAGTGACTTTCAGTATTGTCGCTGCCACTGTTTCTGAGGTATTGAATGACTTTGTCTCTCCCAGCTAGGATTTAGGCTTTGCTGTATCTTGAATAGGATCTTTTGTGTTTCACAGTTTGCCTTTCAGGGAATAGTGAAGGTGTTACATTTCCGCGAGCAAGAGATGAACTATCTTTGTCGCTCCTTTCAACATTAATAGCTTCTGTGTTTGAATGTTAGAGCCTGCTGTTTACCCTTCATTGTAAAGGATCAGTTTCAAAAGGTGGCCTCACTTACATTCTGTTTTCCTTTCTCAACGACCAGAAGCAAAGTCTTTTGTCTGAGTTTTACTGATGACAGATCTAGGTAGAGCAGATTATTCCGTTCATTGTAGGATAGTGGACTCCCTCCAGCCCCCCCCAAACCCCCTACTTCTGTTTTGGTTTTTCTCATGATTTTTTCATTGATAATTTTATTGACTGTATAATTAATTAAAATCATTACAGTAAAATCAACAATGAAACAAATTCTTGTATATAAAAAAGGATAGATACTTAAAAAGCTGAAGTTAAAAGCTAATGCTAAAATCGGGACTGTGATTGGTTACATCATTTACTTGCATGAAATATTTTGTTCAAATGACTGAGTCCCGCATGGTTGTCCATTCCCCAACTTATGTGCCTTGGAGTTAGTCTGTTGCAGGTGAGCGCATAAGCTACTCTCAATGGTGCATTAAGTATCTTACTAGGTGCATTGCTTTCTTGGAAGGGGCGTGCAAATAGGGAACAGTCAATGGTGCTGTGTGAATGGATCCCGTCCACTGTGGCCCACAGCTTCTAAGGCCAGCCTGAATTGGTGGATGAATTTCGCCAGTCTTGCCAAGATCATTGTGCTGGTATGGGACAGACATAATGCAGATGCTTCGCTACAAGACTTTATATTCTTGCTGAGGCAAATTGGGCGCAGCAGTCGCAGGCGATCATTGTTGAGGTTTGGGCAGCAACAGAGAAGGTGCAGCCAGGATTCCTTCTTGTAGGTGCACAATCTGCAAGTTATGGATTCCCCTTTTCGAGCCCAAACGGGATTAAAATCAGCTATCCCCAGCATGGTCAGCCTCATATATAAAATTTTACTTCGGGTCTTAATTGTGAGGGAATCACTTAAGTAGGGTTGTGCTGTTCCTGCCCTGTATGAATCGTTTAGTGAGACCAAGTGCGGGCTTCGGCAAAGAGATTTGTAGTCAAGGTTGAAGGAAATTTCGCGCACTTGTCTATTAATGGCTTTCTTCCATGCGCTCAGGGGGATGTCCTGCCATGGCATACATTCTTCCTCGATCTTCAAGACTCGTATTGCCTTTCCCAGCCTTGTGTGCCATTCCGAACCTGGCCACTCGAAGATAGAGCTCAAATGATTTTTTAAAGAGTTGGCCGGAGCCCTTAGTATTCTTAAATATAGCTTTATAATCTCCCCCTGACATATCAGGTCTGGTCTTGCAAGGCCGAGCTCCAGTCTTAGCCTAGTTTTTCTTGCCGACTTTGGTATTTGTAGCACCGATTTATATGCCTTAGCCTGGGCTACATTGAGAAGAGTATCCAGTTTCCTGGGGAAGGCTAAGTGGCCATAGCTGATTGCTGGGAGGAGTTTTGCTCTGAGAGCTATCAGGATAGGGCTGACGGAAGGGCTAGTCAAGTTCTGGCTAAGTTGTCATAATGCGTGGGTGACTTTCGGGGATTCCGTCCCGTTCCCTAGGTAAATGGAGATATGAGCGAGTCTGGGGGTAGGGTTTACCAGCTTTATTACTTCTTTTTGGTTTTACGTGCTCTGGTTGGCTCATGAACAAAGTAACACCCTTCACACAAGCACAAAGGGTTCAGTTGTACAGTCACTGCATCAGAAAGGAAACAAACTAATAGTCCATGTACTACATGGGAAATCAGGTGCAAACGAAATAGGTGTCCCAAACAAGGTCTTGATTCTTGATCCCTTCTTCGGGTTTGGGCTTGGCTTCACGGAGTTGAGGATTTGGACCGGCCTCCAGAACCAAGGGGGGGGGGAGGAAAGGAAAGAAAACACAAGCGTCAGGGTCTCTGGATTCACTCTGTACACTCAGGGGAGGGGATGTGTGCACACCATACACCGGTCCCTAACTGTGGAGTGTCTAAGTGGGGGAGTATTGTGCTAGCGACGCAGTGAGGTGCTCAGGCGGCCCGTCCACCACCCTTTAAACAAATACCCAGTCTCCCCCGTCACTCGCCTGTTGACACGGTCCCCGGTGACTGTGGTATCGTGAGATCCCGCCTCCTCTGGTTCCCTCAGGGGTCCGGTCTCGCTCGCGTTCTCTGGGATCTTTTCGGCGTCTTCGACTTGGTCGCTCTTTCTCGTGGCGTCCTTGCTGTTCTCCTCGCTCTTGTCGGCGTCTTCTCCTCGGTCTCTCCTCCTCGTGGCGTCCTCACTGTTCTCCTCTCGGTCGTCCGTCTCCCGCTCCTGCTCCTCTTGCATCGGCTCTGCATACTCGGCCATTTGTGTCCACAAAGCGGACGTTGCACGGCCTGATTGTTTGTGGACGACTGGAACACCAACTCCACTTCCAGTTGGGTCCAGCCCGGCGGCCATCTTGGGTTGGGTAGGGGCGAATCCCTCACACTGTCTTTTCCCCGGGAATGGACGATTGGGCCATTCGGACAAAGGACACCGTGAGAGGAAGTCCACGTTGTTCTGCATACTCCCCGGCAAGTGGAATGTGCTGTAGAAAAAAGTCTGGAGGGCAAGAAACCACCGCAAAACTTTGGGGTTAGTATCTTTATGCAGGGCCAGCCAGGTCGAAGGTGCATGGTCGGTCAACAGTATAAAATGACGGCCTAAGAGGTAATATTGCAGTGCTTCGACTGCCCATTTAATCGCAAGGCATTCTTTTTCAATCGTTGCATATGACACCTCCCTGGGGAATAGTTTGCGGCTGATATACAAGATCGGGTGGAGTAGGCCTTTGTCGTTGGGCTGGGACAGAATGGCACCTAAACCCCTGTCTGAGGCGTCAGTCTGGAGCACAAAGGTTTTTCGGATTTCGGGACAGGACAAAACTGGATCTGTACACAGGGCTGTTTTCAGGTCAGTGAAGCTCTGTTCTTGGGCGGAGGTCCAGGGCATTTCACCTCTTGCAAGTGGTTTGGTAAGTAGGTCTGTTAACGGACTGGCCAAGGAGGAGAAATGGAGAACAAATCGCCGGTAATAACCCACTAGGACTAAAAAGGATCGTACCTCTTTTCGGGTTGTGGGGCGAGGAATGTGGGAGTTAGCGGCTACTTTGTTTACCTGTGGGCGAGCTTGTCCCTCTCGAATATCATACCCCAGGTATTCTATGTGGTTAGCACCTAGCATAGTTTTTTCGGGGATTGAGAGTCGAGCCTGCTTCCTGAAGGGCTCTAAAGACCTGATGTAAATGGAGCATGTGGGTTCCCCAATCTGGACTATATACTACGATATCATCTAGATATGCCCTTGCGTAATCTCTATGGGGCCCCAGAATAATGTCCATTAGCCGCTGAAAAGTCGCTGGTGCTCCATGGAGGCCGAAGGACATCATTTTGAACTGAAAGAGACCCAGGGGTGTCGTAAAGGTCGTTGTCTCTACTTTCTGGGTGTAGTGGGATCTGCCAATATCCTTTGGTTCGATCTATACAGGACATGACCCTTGCCTGACCTAGCGTCTCAACCAATTCATCTACCCTTGGCATCGGATATGCATCGAATTGGGATACTGCATTTACTTTCCGAAAGTCGATGCAGAAGCGGATGCTTTCATCCGGCTTTGGCACTAAGACGATGGGAGAGGACCATGGACTCTTTGATGGTTCAATAATCCCTGCCTCTAACATCGTTTTGACTTCTTCTTCTATTGCTATTCGCCTGGCTGATGGGATACGGTAAGGTGCCTGTTTAATGGGTTGGGACGTGTGGGTGATGATAGCATGTTCCACTAGCGTCGTTTTCCCCGGTTTTCCAGAGACCACTGTGGGAAAAGAAGCACAGAGGGTCTCTAGTTGCTTCTTTTGTTCCTTCGTGGTTTGGGAACCCCATGAGGGGTTTTCAGTGCTTTCGTGGGTGTAATGTGATACTTCTAAGGGTTTGTTTGTAACCACCAACCTCACGTTTGTCTTGGAACCAGAAGGGAGTGAGTCTGGCTCTTCCCAGGCCTTCAGGAGATTAATATGATAAATCTGGGAAGCCTTATGGTGGTGTGGGACAGCCACCTTATAAGTGACCGGTGTGATTTTGGCTAGCACGCGAAAGGGACCTTGCCAGGTGGCTAACAGTTTCTTGTCTGAAGATGGCAACAGAATAAGCACCTTATCTCCCACCTCCAGCTCCCTTAATCGGGTATTTCTATCGTACAAACGTTTTTGCTGTGTTTGTGCGTTTTCTAAGTGCGTGTGTGCTTCTTCCCATACAGAAGATAGGGTATCTCTGAGGTTTTCACTATATTGGAGGAGGGGTTTTCCATCCTCCTCCGTTTCCACCCACTGTTCCGCGGCCATGTCCAGAAGAGTATGGGGCTTCCTTCCAAACACAAGTTCAAAGGGAGAGAACCCTGTCGACCTCTGTTCATGGGTGCGGATTGCGTAAAGGACCAGGGGTAGCTGACGCTCCCAGTCTCTGCCTGTTTTATCAATGTGTTTCCTCAACAAGGTTTTGATGGTCTTATTGTATCGTTCCACCAGACCATCGGTCTGGGGATGATACACAGATGTCCTTAGCTGTTTAATCTGGAGGATGTCACAGACTTGCTTCATAAGGTGTGACATGAAAGGAGTCCCCTGGTCACTGAGGATTTAGTTGGGGAAGCCCACCCTCGAAAACAGGGTCACCATAGCCGGAGCCACTGCCTTAGAGGTTGCGGTGGTAAGGGGGAAAGCCTCGGGATAGCGAGTGGAATAGTCCACGATGACCAGGATAAAGCGGTGTCCACGGGCAGAAGGAATCAGGGGTCCCACCAAGTTCATGCCTACCCTGGTAAAGGGAATATCAATAATGGGCAAGGGCTGAAGGGGGGCTCTAGGTAGGGTGGGGTTATTGACTAGTTGACAGCGCACACAAGCAGCACACAACCTGGCAACTTCGTGATACACCCCTGGCCAATAAAAACGATCCAACAAATAATCTAGGGTTTTTTTCTTTCCACAATGACCGCCCCCTGCTTGGCTATGGGCCAGTAACAAAACCTGAGGGCTGAATGGACCGGCACTAAGAGTTGTTCCCTTTTTCCTCTAGCGTATGAGTCAGATGGTCCAACAAACCCCTTTTTATCACGAAATAGGGTCCTACCTTTCCCTCTTGCTTGTCCTCAGCCTGTGCTCATGCATTCTGTAGTGAGCTGTCTTCTCGTTGGTCGGCCCTAAAGTTGCGATAGTTGCTCGGAGTCTGTTCTGAGGAGGAAAGAACATGCACTGTGGGGTTATACTGTTGTTGGAAATAAAGAAGCCTTTCCTCCCTTTTCTCCTTTTTACTTTTTATCTTTCGGTCTGCTGGTTGTGCTATGGCAGTGTTGGAAAAAGGGGCATTCGTCAACCACTCTGTTGTTGAGGGATACCCAGTAAACGACTGTAGGTAGAGGGTGAGGGTAAATATGAGAGGTACCCCTTAACTAGAGTCAAGGGAAGTAGGGTTATTTAACCAATGAACTAGGAGTATTCCCTTGAGTGAGAATATTTGGGAGAAGCCAAAAAAGGGTCAGGGGGAAACGTTACCACAAAACAAATATATATGAAGAATTCTTACAATTTATTGAAGTATACAAATGTTAAAAAGAGAGCGAACCCCAAATGGAACCCTCTCAGCGTAAATAAAACAATAACATTTTTTTTATAAGGTTTCAATTTTGGCCAGCAAGATTGAATCACAAAAGACAGACAAAAACAGTAGGACATAAATTTTGTGCAATACTTGTATATTCGGACTCTATTGTGAACACCTAAGCTATATGTACTATGATACAATATTTCAGCAAAGATGTCGAGAGCCTGAATTATACTGGGTGAAGCGTCGACGCTTTTCGGTGGTTTTCCAAGTTATTGTCCACCTTTATCAAGACACCTTTTGGTTTCTGTCGTGGTGTTGGGGTCTATATAATTGCCCTAAAGGAGTGAACATACAATAAGGTTTGATGAGTGCATAATCTTTTACATTTATCATGCATGACACAATCCTATGCTAGGCCTTTAACAATTGGTACATAGCTATACATATAGATAATTGACTGTTCCATTAGCTTCCATGTAAGGTTGATTGTTTAAGGTGCGACATATTAGGCTAAAAGAACACAGGTGCATACAGTGGAGCATATCCTGACTAGTAGATCTGAACATTCTAGTACATACATTTGAGGAAATCAATTTGTTTCCTTACAGGATGGATAATATCACTTTTTGACATTTATTATCATCAGGTAATGATCTATTCAGTTTAGTAGTCGGGCGGAACACCTCCTTATAGACAGCCGACTAAAGAATCTACAAACTATTAAACACCAGGCCATCCTTTCCCTAGGACCATAGAACATAATTTTCCCCCTTATATATGGTTTAGGAAAATAGATGGATCCAGAACAAAATAAATGTCAAAAAGTGATATTATCCATCCTGTAAGGAAACAAATTGATTTCCTCATATGTATGTACTAGAATGTTCAGATCTACTAGTCAGGATATGATCCACTGTATGCACCTGTGTTCTTTTAGCCTAATATGTCGCACCTTAAACAATCAACCTATTTACATGGAAGCTAATGGAACAGTCTATTATCTATATGTATAGCTATGTACCAATTGTTAAAGGCCTAGCATATGATTGTGTTATGCATGATAAATGTAAAAGATTATGCACTCATCAAACTTTATTGTATGTTCACTCCTTTAGGGCAATTATATAGACCCCAACACCACGACAGAAACCAAAAGGTGTCTTGATAAAGGTGGACAATAACTTGGAAAACCACCGAAACGCGTCGACGCTTCACCCAGTATAATTCAGGATCTCGACATCTTTGCTGAAATATTGTATCATAGTACATATAGCTTAGGTGTTCACAATAGAGTCCGAATATACAACAAGTATTGCACAAATTTTATGTCTTACTGTTTTTTTCTGTCTTTTGTGATTTAATCTTGCTGGCCAAAATTGAAACCTTTTTTATAAAAAAATTTTCATTGTTTTATTTACGCTGAGAGGGTTCCATTTGGGGTTCACTCTCTTTTTAACATTTGTATACTTCAATAAATTGTAAGAATTCTTCATATATATTTGTTTTGTGGTATTGTTTCCCCCTGACCCTTTTTTGGCTTCTCCCAAATATTCTCACTCAAGGGAATACTCCTAGTTCAACGACTGTAGGTAGTCAGAGAAACGAGGTAAGTCAGTTACTAGGAGGACCCGTTTGGGTAGCTCAGGGATCACCCCTACTTTACGCAGCTGAACCTCTTTTTGGATCTCTAATGCCACCTCGGCAAGAGGGTACAGCTTATGGCCCCCATGCACACAGGTAACCTTAACCTGGGTGTTTGGTATCAAAAGAGCCTTGGGCACTAAGTCAGCGGCCACTATGGTTTGTTGGCAGCCCGTGTCAAGTACGGCTATCACTGGTTTCCCATTCACATGTACCTTCATATTGTATGGATTAGTGGCATTCCCTGTACTATAGATCTTCCCCTTGGTAAAACCCCACATCCATAGGTTCAGGCCCAGGGGCTCTAGTGGACAATTGCGTGCTATGTGAACCCACTCGGCGCAATGAAAGCACTGGGGACCTTGGTGTGGAGTGACGGGGGACTGAAACCTAAGGGCTGGTTTGCCAGAAAGAGCAGTACTCCGGGGATCGGGTAGAGGGTAGAGGGGTAGTTGGGCGTAAAGGAGGGTGGACTGGTGTGAGGGGAGTGCGTTGTCCCAGGGGACGGAAATCAGGGGAACGATGAAAGGCACAAGCTAGATCCACCGCTAAAGCCACTGAGAGATTAGGATGTTGTCGTATCCAGGCCCGGGTGTTGCTGGGCAAAGCCTCAAGATATTGTTCTAAAACAACTTTCTCTGTTAAGTTCTCTACAGATGCGGTAGAAGGCTGCAGCCAACGACACCCAAGATCGCGAATGCGATAGGACAGAGTTCTAGGGTTGTCGCCCGTTGACCACTTTTCTTTTCGGAAGCGTGTTCTGTAATATTCGGTGTCATATCCTAATCTTTCCAGGATTGTTCTTTTGATATCCGAATAGGGCGTGCTTCCATCAGGGTTAGCAGCCTGGTAGGCCGCCTGCAATTCCCCGGACAGTAAGGCGGCAACATACTGTCCCCATCGCTCGGGAGGCCAGGCAGCAGTGGTGGCCACCCTTTCAAAGTTTACAAAGAAAAAATCAGGGTCATCGCCTGTTTGATACTTCTATAGTACGGCACTGGGTACGTTGGGATGGACCCTTGCATTGGCCACGACATCCGATAAACGAAGTATGGCCGTATCCTGTACTTGTTGATTATTAACCAGTAAGGAAGCCTGATCCCTGAGAGCTGTGTGTAGCTCCTCTCGGTCCTTCTGGCCTTGTTTTCCCTGCTCTTCCACCATCAATTGTAGGTGGGGCTGCCCTTCCGCCAGTTGGTTGACTATGGTCTCCATGTTGTTAGGGTCCGACAGCGATATCGCGGTCGAAATCCCACTTCTGAGTTAATTAGATTGTTTCCCAGTTGCCACTGTGCTTTCTTTTTCCGTTGGTAGGACCCAAAGATGATAACCTTGGTTTTCCCTTGGTTAACTGTCAAGTTGTTTGCGATGTTAAAGCTATTGAGAGCGTTTAATGCTCTTTGTAGTCCCACCTTCGTATGGTCCAGTATAACTGTATCATCGGCGTACTGTAGAACGGGAAGCCTCACGCTACCTAATCTTGGGGCTATTAAGCTGGCACCTTTTAGTGCCTCTCCCAGGTCCGCCGTATATAAGTTGAAGAGGGTGGGGGCCAGCACGCACCCTTGCTTCAGCCCGTTCTCTATGCTTATTTTGGGGGAGACTGTACGGGCACTTGTTTTGACCCTCACCCAGGTGTCCTCGTGTAATGACCTTATTGCCTTCAAAAGATTTGGAGGGATGCCCACCTTTTCTAATTTCCTCCATAATCGTTTTCTGACTACTTTGTCGAAGGCGGTACTATAGTCCACGAAGCAGCAAAAGAGTGGGGGGTGGTTCTTCAATGTTGCCTGGGCTGAGATGTGTGCGAGCGCCAAGACATTGTCCATAGTTGAAGCCTGGGACCTAAAGCCTGTCTGGTGTATGGGTATTATGTTCTCTTCTACCCATTTTTCTAGATCATTCAATAGTAGACGAGCATAGGCCTTGGCTTCCAGATCTAACAGGGCGATGAGCCTGTAGTTTGACGGCTTTAGGCGATCTCCTTTTTTGAAGATTGGGACAAGTATGGAGCCCCTCCAGGACTCAGGAGTTGTTGCTGTCGAGAAGGTGTAGTTGAAGAGCGGAGTCAGGAGTTTGGCCCAGAACTCCGGTGCTTGTTTGAAAACCGGTGCTGGAATCCCGTTGGGCCCCAGGGCCCCGTCATTCCTCATGCTCTTGATAATTTTGATGACCTGTTGGGTATTTGCCCAAGTTGGTGGAGTATTATCTACGACGTCCGGGGATCTGTTTCCCATCGGGGCCATGTCTGGGCACAGAGATGGGACTCTTGGTTTTGTGCCACTTTGTTGCGCCGACTCTGCAAGCTCCACCTTATCGCTTGGTGGGGCTTCCTCATTGGAGGCCGTTACATATAGCTGCTTCACGTGTTGTATCCAGTCCTTTTCTGCAACCCCATTTTCTCCTGATGGACCTCGGTTGCTCAGCTGATTTATGTATCTCCAGAGTCGTGCCGAGTTCTTTTGTTTAAGCAGGGAGAAGACTTTGAGCCACTTGCTTTCCGTGTCAGCTTTTTTGTGTTCCCAGACCTTCTTCCTGAAGGAAGCCCTCAGTGAGGCAATCAATGCTCCCTCTGTTTGGGGGCATCCTCTTTTCTTGTCTGCAATTGCTTTGCGCAACTGTCTTTTGTGGTCGCGTATATCCTGTGGGAGGGTACTTCCTGGTCTGTGTGGCCCGTTTGTTCTAGGGTTTTGGAGTTTGGGGTTCCCAAGCTTGGATTGTAGATCCTCTATTATATTATCCCATCCTTTTATGAGTGAGGGCTTGCTCAATAAGCTGCCTTCCTGTGCCTGGTCCAGCCATATTTGAAGTGTGCTATTGATCTTTTCTGACCACTTAATCCTCCGCAGGGCACTATGCTTCTCCTCCCCACTTGACTTCCCGATGGATTGGTAGACGATGGCAGGCGGTACGTCCAGCTGAAATGCTGCTCTTAGTGGCCTATGGTTGCTTTCCTTCCTGTCTTCCACTTCGAAATCATCCATTCGGGCCACCAGCTCTTCGCTGATCATGATGTAGTCTATTCTTGAGACATCCCGGAATGTGGGCTTAGGCTGCCAGCCGGCCGAGCAGGATCTCTTCAGTTCGTTGGTGGATATCAACTTGTGATTGTTGAGAAAATCATGCAGGGAGGCTGCCCTGCCTAAGGCCCAGGGAGATGCTTCGGTTTTGTCCAGATTTTTCAGATTGAATTCCCCGGCAAGGATGACCTGGAATGTTTTGTGCTTGTTTAGCAGATCTTCTAGTTTCTGTACCAGTGCCTCCATCTGGTCTTTCATTAAGGTCTGTGCAGGGTTGATATAGCAGTTTATTACCAATAGACTCGTTGGTTGTTTATTGAGACTCAAGCCTCTTATCTGTACACCTTGCATACCAGGGAAGTTCAAGTTGATAGAGGTGACCGTGAGTGCGCACTCGTGTTTTATAAAGACGGATAGACCGCCGGCTGGACGACCAAAGATATTCCTTTTTAAGGCTGGTATTTGATGTTCGTAGTACCCTTCCAGAGGAGTGGTAGACAAGGCCCACGTTTCTTGGAAACAGATTATATCTCCGCTTTCCAGGAACTGCTTCAGGTTTTTGTTTTTACCGATTTTGCTGATCCCTGCTATGTTCCATTATATTATGGTTAATTGCGGCTTAGGCGTTGATCCGGGCTCGGCGTCTCCTCTGGCAGGCTGGCTTTTGACCTGGTTAGGAATGCTGTATACTCCTTCTTGCGAGTCCCTTTTGGTCAGGGAAGGGGGATGTGCTGCAGATAACCCGTTGGTTATTTTGACAGGAAATTCTAATGCTCAATTGATCCCTTTTACCCGTCTGGTTTCTATCTTTGGGGCCCGGACTGTTTATCCCATGCAGTACCGACCAAGTGGCCTCTCTCCCTCTTTCAGGGGCCAGGACATGTGGATATTTTGGATTTGGCAAGATCCGGACTTCAATGCCCCATTCGGCAAATCGGGTGGTGTTGTTCACGACAGCTTGTTGTATTGCTTTGTTCTTCAGTCCCACCACTGAAGAGTCACCATGTGTGTCCCCCTTCATGCTCTCGAATTTCACCCATTCTATGTCCCCTGTGCCTGTCTTGTCTAGGAGCCGGAGTTTGTGCTCTTTCTTCCTTTTCTATAGCAAGCACTGCTGAAGTTGGCTCTTTGTTTGAATTTTCTTGATGGCTTGAAGGAGAACTTCCTTGAGGCCTTACATTTTGGCCGTTGTTCATCCAAGTAGCGGGCTGGATCTGCGTGCTTGGGTTTAATTGGTTTATGGTGATACCTTGCTGCTTCTTTGTTGCCGAAGTTATCTGAGAGGGCGGTTTTATAGAAAGTAAGTGTTTTCCGACCATTTGATGGATGTCAGTGAGGTGATTTTGCCTCTCTGGTGACTTTTGGCCCTTCGCGTTGGAGCTCCTTGGTGATGTTATTTGTTTGAGTTGGGCTTCCGTTATCAAAGAGACCGGGGAGGCCCTGTTGCCCCAGTTTTTGTCTGTAAATATTGGATACAGCTGGGTTGCTTTTGTGCCCCATTTTAGGGGCGATTGGTTGATTTTCAATAGCTGGGATTGTCTCACTTTTAGCTTTGTTTTTTCTGTTGTTTCTTTAACTTCTTTTTTGCTCTCCTTGATAATGACAGTTCTTGCATATCTGTTGCGCGTGAGCTATGCTCCTGCAGGGCTGTTCCGGTAACATCGCCGTCCCCGGGATTCGGGCTTTGTAGGTTTTTAGATGCTTTTGGGCTACTGTCTAGTGTGTGGTTGTAAGGTCTTCGCTTTTGCCGTTGTCGGCAGTGTTCTGCTGTCCAAGTGGAACCGCAGGGTGCTGTGTCTCCCTGGAGATGGAACTATTGTGCTTCTCCCATTCTTCTTGGTTGTTAGGAGTCGGAACCGCCATGCTCCCTTTCGCTAGTTCCACTATATCTGCTAGGACCTCGGGAAGGCAGGCCCATTTCTCGATGAGAGTAGAGCAGCGACAGGAACAATCGCCCCGTTGGAAGGCCGCAAGTTCGAAGATCCTATCATCAAGGGCCTCCACCTTGGAGCTTATATCTGCTAAGCGGCCTGCAATTGCTTGTAGGAGATCTATTTGCACTTCCATCTTCGTTGATTGCCATAGAAGAGCTTTGTTGGTGGCACTATTAGTCTCCGTCAAGAATGATTTCTCTGGAGTTATGTCCGCACTGCTATTACAAGCAAGATAGACCGATTTTGTGTTAGGGGCCCTTTGGGGACGTCAAAGGCCATGACAAGTTTGGAGTTAGGTCGAGGGTTTGTTCGATCTTTTGTTCCAGACTATGGAGAAGTGAAATTGTAGAATCCCCTGCTGCTAGGGCCGGGCCGTCAGGCTGTGGGGCCGTTGATTTGGAATGTTTAGGTTCATCTTGGGGGTCGCTTTTCCCCGTGGTCTGAAGGTGTGGGCCGAAGTCATTGGTCTGATGGATTTGGGCTGTTGTCCTTACTGGAAGGCCTCCTGTGGGTGTTGCTGTTTCGATGGTTTTGCTAGTTGTAATGTCCAGCCCATTGTCTGTGAGCGGAGATAGAGTTCCACCCGTGGGTTGGCCTGCAGATTGCATTGGGTAGAGCTGCTCTTGGGCTTCGCTGGCAATTTCCTGGTTAGTCCTATGTGTTTCACGTGTGACAGATTCATCCTTAGATTTACTGGTGGAGGGAGACAAAAGTCTGCTGTGGTGGTTAGTGCTGTTTTCTCGGGCTGGGCGTAGAACATCAGGGGAAGCACACTGGTTAGTATCTTGGTTGCTGCTTAAGGGGTCTATTTTCTTGAGAAATTTTCTGCTCGAACCCCTTTGATCGACCTCTTGCGGTATTTCATTTAGGCTATCTGTAAGTGATTTGATCCTCGTGACTCTGGTTAATGGCGGGTTGGTCGACGGATGCATCTTGGGGCTTTTTTCTGGGGTCATAAGCGATCACCCCTTCTTTTTGAGGCCCATCTGGCAAGGGTCCTTTTGGGGTTTCGCTTCCCTCTGACTGGCAGCTGCACTGAGTCAAGGACCCGGCCTCTAATGTCCTCCGTAGTCTGTTAATTTCTTGTCGGGCTCTCCGCTCTGTCCTGTCCGCTCTCTCCCCTCTTGCTTTGTGGAGGAAGAGGGGTCTATCAATTCTCCTTTTGGGGAGGTACTTGGTGAGGATAGCGGAGATGGACGGGTGCTCCCTGTCCCTCGCCCTCGCCTGGGTCAGTGGTATGGCGGATCTACCTGGGGGTGGTGATTTTTTCATTGTCCCTGTAAAAGAGCACCCTCACCATGACATATGGTACCAATTTGCTTCCCTGCCTCAGTAGGGTCACCCTGTGTGCTCTGTCAGTGCCTGGTGGCTGAGCATCTGGTTCTCCAACGATAGCTGCAAAAAGGCCTTTGATGTAGTCCGTGACTGCCTGCTTTTTTAGATTTCGCCTTCGCAGCGTTCATGCGCTTCATAGGAGACCTTTAGCCGTTGCTCTGCTGTTTTTGAAAGCACACACTCGTGCTTGTGATGGCATCCACCTTGCAGGAGCGTGCAGGGGCGCACCACGAGTGCAGTGCTTACAAAAACAGCAGACTGCGCGTGCACGCACCACTCCCGCATCCCCCTTAGGCACAAATGTTACCTGTAAGACAGCGCTGCGCAGACAGGCACATTCCTTGTTTTTTTTATTAACTTTAAGCACGAGGCGCAAGCGCTTATTTTTTATGCTTTCGGCCCATCAATGATTATTTTGCCATCCTCTTCTGTCACCCCCCCTGCCATGTTTATTTTGAACTGCTTCACACCTAGTCACGTGACAAGTGCCATAAAGGCGTCAGTAAATACTACTTTGTTGAGCTTGTTTCAGGTGCCGTGCTTCTGTCATAATTGCAGCAGATCCTGTTTCGTTTTTTGTTACCCTCGTCTCAGCCGCCACAATAAATCTTTCATAGTTGTGGCCGCACCTCCTGTTCTGTTGCTTGTTTGCAATTTATATTTAAGTACATTACGTGGCTTGTCCACAATCGCAGGGTTTTGAGCTGAAGCCTGGATTTGCTTTGAAACATTCTGTTTACTAACACTCACCCTCCTAACTTCCAGCAGGCAGACACAGCACACCTCCCCCACTTGGGATATTACTCTGGCGCATCATTAGTTTGTGTTTTGAGTGAGAGGCTGCAGCCCCAATCATGTGTCAGCTGCTACCCCGGAGCTTGCTCCATCCCCGATCTCAGGGCTCAAGAAGGCATTGGCTAGAACAGAAATCAGACAGGGCTCCCAGCCTGGTTTATTGTCTGTACCTTCCACTCCTTGCCCAGGGGCCAACCTGTGATGTAATCGCTGGTAAAAATGTGTGATTATTTTCGCTAGACTTGCATTTTAGGGCATTGACGTCCGTGCCTCGCGTCTTTCTCTGTGAGATCACTGGTGAATCTCTGAGCAGGGGCAGATTGGCAAGGCGGGCATTCGGGCATGGGCCGAAGGGCCGGTGCCTCAGTGCCCTTTGTGGGCCGTTTTTTTCTCCCCTGTCCCACTCCACAGAGAGTGGACTTGGAAAGGGGAGAAAAAAAACCGGCCCACAGAGTGCACGGAGACAGACAGAGAAAATGAAAGCAGCCTCGCTGTGCGGCCGGACAGCGATTGTCAGCTGTGGCCTCTCCTTCACCCCTGCCCTGCCAAGCAATCACTGAGGCTGGGCTGGGGAGGGGTGATTGTTTGCAAGAATCGGCCTCCTTGGGGGCCAGGTGTTTCTCAGGCCTTTGAGCCATTTTCACCTCGGCCCCCCTGGGGCCCATGCAGCCCAGAAACGGTGTTAGTCTTAACACCTCGCCCACAGCCCTTCACATTCAGGGCATAGTGGGCGAGGAAGAATGGGTCTTGCTGTGGGGGCCAGGTGATGTTTTGAATTTTTTTATTTTATTTATTTATTTATGTGATTTTATATAGCGTGGACTTTACCCGAAGGTGTCCGAGCGCTTCACACTAGGAACAGCAATAATACATGAGGAGAAAAATTACAAGTGGACAAATTACAAAAGCAAACGTTAAGTTACATGAATCAAAAGTGACAATAGTGAGCAACCAAAATACATGAGGTAGCAATCGGTACATTACAGGAGGAAAAAGTGATGTGTGTGCAGGTTACAAAAGCGTACAAAGTACAAGTAGAGGTATAATACTGCAATAAATGGCAGACACTCCAGCACAAGAAAAAACGTTACGTAGGCAATGGTGGCACTTATGCAAGTATCTAAAGCAAACAAAAGTGAGAGGTAGCATACAGTGTGATACCAGAGAAAAGTGACGTGTGCAAGTTACAAAAGGGTACCATACACAGGTACAAGGGTAATACTACAGTAAATGGTAAACACTCAAACTGCCAGAACACACTGGGAAGGCACTTCCCATGCTCCAGCTTCACCTCAGCCGCCGCCCTGGCTACCTGGCTACCTTGGATGACCCGGAAAGCTGTGTTTTGTGCTCCCCTGCCAGGACATTTTCCCGAGGCCTGGAGGGCTGATTAATTTACTAATTGCAGGGGCCTTACCTCTGTTCATGTGCTCCTGAGCTGAAAGTCTGGGCAGGGCTAAGTAGGTTAGTAATAGCAGGGGCTTTGCTGCTTTTCAGGTGCTCCTGTGCTGGAGGGCTGGAATAATTTTGTGACAGAAAGGGGCCTTGCTATTTTTTTAGTTGCTCAGTATGTAGGCCATTGTCACCTTAGCCCTGTGTCCTGTGCAAGAACAGTATCCTCCCACTTTCATTCCTTGTCTGTGCAAATGGTGTTTCATGAAAGGGCACGCCCCTTGAATGTGGGTCACGCCCCTTAAATATGGGCCACGCCTCTTGAATGTGGGCCACTTTTTTCGTCAGTGCCCGGGCCGAATTGTGATCCCAATCCGACCCTGTCTCTGAGTGCCCCCTTGCCTTAAGTTCAGCACATGGACGTTGTCTAGGGTCCAGTGGGTGCTGGCGAACGTTCTGGCTGCTTGGGCAAAGCCACCTTTGCTTGCTCTGTGCTGCCCCAGCACCAGTCTCAGAGTGCAGCAGACGCCCACTGCCAAATGCGCAGCCCTGCAACCTGCAGCTCGTTAGTCCTCAGTCATCATGGCGTTGTGACCCGACAGCCAGCTCTGGCCCAGGGCCCCAGGCTTTCAGGGGGCTCCCTGATAAAGCCAGCTATGTTCTTAAGAGAGTTTTTGCTCTGATGACCTTGACTAATTCTTAAACATGTTCTTGCAATAGTTTTCCTTTAATTTATTTTAATGTGGATGTTGTGTGAGTCTTTTAGACATTTTGCAGACAAATGTGTTTATTTCATGCAACATCCGTAAAACGTTCCTATTAGATCCAAATAGGTTTTTCCATATGAGAAATGGGAGGGTTTCACAGAGATTATTTGCAGTAATATTAGTGAGCTGCTGCTGTGTTACAATATTGAAAGCACACATACTCATCCCTTTAAACACATTTGGAATTTGGCCGAGTCTGCCTGTGCACTGTCAGTGATTTGGTCAAAGAGGCATGAAAGAGCTCAAACTGGATCATAAATTCAAAGCTGATCAGAACACTGGACCCGAAAATACATTTGACCAAGGGCCCCCAAAATCCTTAAGATGTCCCTGCCTCGACCCCCATGTGCTAGCCACTGCTGTCTACTGGGATCGCTGGAGGGGGGTTGTGAAGTGTCCAGCGTGTCCACGCTCTGTCGAGGGGCTTCTGCCCCACAACAAAATATCAACAAACATCCTGGGTACTTCCCAACCCTCCCCCCCCCACCTTCGAGCAACCCTCCTCCCTTCACAGAGCATTCATTATCGTTGTCAGTCCGGCCACTCCACACAAGGTATGCTATTTAATCAAAGATCAGCATTAAAACATGCAACTGAAAGGCACGGCCTACTATTTACAGAATGTCTAGGCCTTTTTTCCCCCTTCACAGTAGCCTGGTTCCCGGAGGAATGTGTGCTGATAACTCACAACACCGTTCTTTGAGGCTACAAACTCTGTCAAAAAAACAACAAAACAAGGGAGCAGGAGTAAGTGTTATAATACACAAAGAAGGTATAGAAATGAGTACTCTCACCAACTCTGATGTCACTTACTTCAAAACAGTCTGCCTTAGATACAAAAAGTCTTCCTACCATTGGAACAATACCAATGACTCCACAATCATCCTCCTCACCAATCTTCTTGAGACCAATGACCTCATACAACTAGGTCAGTCCCCAACCCACACCAAAGGAGCCACACTGGAGGCTATCATTACCCACAAAGATATGGCCTTCTTGTCCAATATCGTCCCCGTCGACTGGTCTGACCACCACCTCATACTGTTCACCATAGCTTCTCCCCCCCCCCCCACTAAAATCATCAAACCTAAGAAATGGACCAGAAATCTAAATCTCATCCCCCTTGATGTTCTCGGGTACAAACTGTGTGCTCAACTTCTCCATATCCCTCCCTCTCAAAACGCAAAGGAGCTGACTGAACACTTTAATAAAGCAGTCACCGATACCTTAGACCAGTTGGCCCCTCTGAAACTAAAAAAACAAAGAAATATCCCTTCCAAATCAAGGTTTAACTCTGAGCTCAACAAAGAAAGACTTACACTCGGACTCACGGAAAGAACCTGGAGACAACATCCATCCCCCTCTCATCTGGCTCTCCTCAGGTTAGCTAGATCCAAATACAAGAAACACATTTTTAATGAAAAGGCATCCTTTTTCCGAACTCAACTCGATGGGGACAAAAACAGACCCAGAGAACTGTTCAACACTGATCGTAACCAAACTTCCTCTGCACCTCCAATTCCGCTGGCTTCGTCGACTAGATGCGAAGGAATTGCCCACTTCTTCTCTGAAAAAATCGAGAAGATTGAATAATCCTTCCTTTCAACTCTGATCCCAACCACCCCCCCAACCCACCCTTGACATCTTCTCAAAAACTCACTCCAAGATCACCACATCCCCTGATCCCACTCCGAACATACACACCACTCTCCCTCACCCTTTCCTCTCTGCACACACACTCAATCCAATACCTCCCCTAAACCTATCCCCATACTTACCCATAACCACACCTCCTAAAATCACTCTATCTAACACTCAACTAAAAAATAATGCCTCCTGGCACAATTTTCACCCTGTAACTGAACACGATGTTTCTAACACCATTGCCAAACTAAAGCTGTCCTCCCACACCAAAGAACCTCTCCCTTCCAACCTTTTTCAAGACCTTAAACACATCCTTACCCTATTCTGGACCTCTATCATCAACACCTCCCTTGCCACGGGCTGTGTCCCTACCTCCCTTCAACTTGGACAAATAACTCCCATACTTAAAACCCCTTTGGTCGACCCCAATGACCTTAACAATCTCCGCCCCATCTCTAACCTCCCCCTTCTTTCCAAAGCCCTCGAAAAATTTGTTTTACTCCAATTAGATAAACACATCGAAAACTTCAACTTACAGGACCCCTTACAATCTGGTTTCAGGAAAGGTTGAAGCACCAAAACCACCATGCTTAACATTGTCGGTGACATCTATCACTCCCTTGACAATGGCGAGACCTCTCTACTGATCCTCCTTGATCTCTTCGCTGCATTCAACACTGTCAACCATTCTGCTCTACTTGACATCCTCAGAGATCGATTTGGCCTCAATGGTACGACACACAAGTGGTTAGTCTCCCATCTCCAACACCGATCACAGCAAATCAAAATTCACAACTGCTTATCCAACCCCACTCCGGTCTCCCTAGTAGTCCCTCAAGGATCTATTTGTCACGATTTGCTCCCTGTGTTCTCGTGTCCACCACCAGGGGGCTGAACTGTGGGACTCTCCATTGTTCTTATATGCTTCCTGACACTCCCCTGCATGCATATCTTGACTTCCAGCCATTTGGACACTATTTGGGAATTGACATCCATTCCCAATCCATGCCGGGTTTTGTGAAAGGCAGCCTGCTTACACTTAAAGCCAGCCTACTCATGCCTGAAACTCCATTACCCAGAATTCCCTGCTCACTGCTTTGTCTCTAACCCTGCAGGCCAAGGATGGGTGGAGGAATTCAGCTCACCTGTGGCTGGCTGCTGCTAGCCTGCTCACACCAGCTGCATGTGATTACTGTGAGCTCTTTTAAGCCCCAGCTCCATTCAGGCAAAGGTTGGTCATTGTAGCTGTTTACCGGCGAGACCAATCCTTGTTTCCAGAGTTCCCTGAGCTTTTGCTATTCTTGTTTCCAGTGTTTCCTGAGCTTTAATGATGCCTTGTTCCTGACCTGCTGCTGTTTTCCCTGTTCCTGAATTAGCACTGCCTGCAGTGCTACCCTAACCCCATAGCCTTAGTATTCCTTGTTCCTGAACTGCAGCAGTTTCCCTTCTCCTGAATTAGCACTGCTTGCAGTGCTACCTTGTTTCCTTGATTCCTGAGCTATAGCTATTCCTTGTACCTGAATTAGCACTGCCTGCAGTGCTACCTTGTTTCCTGAGTTCCTGAGGTATAGTTATTCTTTGTTCCTGGGCGTAGGTATTTCTTGTTCCTGATTTGCACTGCTTGCAGTTCTCTCTTGACTCCTTGTTTCCTGAGCTGTAGCTATGTCCTGTTTCCTTGAACCAGTATTACCTGTAGTGCTACCTTGAATTCTGAGCTCTAGTAATTTCCCTGTTCCTGAACGAGCACTGTCTGCTGTGCTGCCTTGACTCCTGAGCCTTAGCTCACTTCTTGTTCCTGCCCCAGCACTGCCTTCTATGCTACTTTGTTTTCTTGATTCCTTAACCTGCACTATTCTAGTATACCCTTATAGCCTCCCCTTCTGTATATCCGTTTCCAGTCCCTGCCTTACTTCCCATTTCCTTGGTTCCAGTTCTAGTTTGCTGTCTTTCTATTCTGCTGTCTTACTTCTGTTACCTTGTATGTTTGTTATCTGCTGTCTGCCAAGTGTGCCCAGTCATTTCCTTCCTTTCCCGTTAAGCACTCCTCCTTGCTAGCTCCTTGTCTATTGTGCTTGTGTTTAGTTCTACCCCTTTGCTGTTACTGCCTTGCGCGTTCCTGTTTGATCGCCAGGATCCGTGGGCACAGCTGACTATCTAGGTGGTGTTTCTTGTTCACTGTGAGTTTTGTCTTTGAGTTACATTTATAACATCACTATAGGTATAAGCTCCACAGTCCCTGCCTTTGCATGCATGTCCTACATGTGGGTATTTGCAGTCAGTATCTGTAACAGCAATTGCGGGTAAGAAACTTACTGAGCTTAGTCTTACCATGTGGAGCTCATAAGTGCTTTACCCCACACCCCCTCTTTATTGTTAATGTTGTATGATATATATGTCTTGCACGCCTGTCCTTGGTGTAGTTATTCTGAATGCTAAATTACCTTGTGAGTGCCCTTCCTTTCTAAGTCTTACCCATCTTGTTCTCTTGTACAGGCTTCCCTTTTGGATCCCTCTTTCTTCTCTGACTCCCTGTATGATCCTGGGCAGCGCTGTACTCCTCTTCCTGTGTAAGTTTTCTACCCAGTGCCCAGTCGTTGCCCAAGTCCTTGACTGTGTTCCCCACATAGTCCCGGACAGTCCCTGACACTATTCTTACCTCCCTCTCTCTTTAACCTCTTCTTAGAACCCCTCTCCCTCATTCTTAAACAAGCTGGTATCAACTACCAACGTTATGCTGATGATACACAACTCTACTATAAGATCAAAACCCATGCAGACATCCTGCACCTTAACAACACCCTCATCATGTTTCAATCCTGGTTCCAATTAAACCATCTCAAACTCAATCCCCAAAAAACGAAAATCATTCTCTTCTCCCCTAAAAACAACCATCTCCCCATTCAAACCTGTATTTCCGACCTCGATGCCCTCAACTGCTCCCTACTCTTGTCCAACTCTGTAAAATCCCAGGGTATCTCCATCGATAATAACCTAACTCTCAATATGCACATCAAAAACTCGGCTAAAGGAGCCCTCTCCACTCTCTGTCATTTAAAGAAAATGAAGCCGTTTATCCCTACTGATGACTTTAAATCAGTTGTCCAATCTCTTGTCCTTTCACGCATTGACTACGGCAACGCCATCCTCACCGGAATCCCCAAGGTACACCTTGCTCCGCTCAAATCTGTGCTCAAACTTACAGCAAGGCTCATCACCGACTGCAAGCGCTTAGACCACATCTCCCCTGCCCTCAAAAGCCTTAAATGGCTCCCCATTGCAGGCAGATCCACCTACAAAACTGCTTGCATCACACACAAAGTCCACCATCAAAATACACCACCATACCTGGCCAACAAAATCTGCAAAGCAGGCTGCACACACCCTTGAGAAGCCCCAATGCTCTCCTCCTAGTCCCTCCTCTGCAAAAAAAGAAATCCACTCAGTCTCGCTCCTTTTCCGGAAAGGCCCCAAATACTTGGAATGCCCTCCCAAAAAACCTACGATGTAACCCTTCCTACTCCAGCTTCAAAAAAGACCTCAAAAGGCACCTCCTTGATAAATATTGGGGATCCTAACTAGTGCCATGAACTCACCCTTTCCCTTCCTCGTCTCTGGCCCCCACTTCCTTCACACCATTTCCCCCTTGCCCACTTCTCTCGCCCTATCCCCCTCCCACTTCACCCCCTCTGTCCTAATTTCTCCCATCCGCGTCCTTCCTCCCGTCTCATGTCTAACCTCCTATCCCTTCCTGCCCTTCCATACCTATCCCCTTCCCATACCTCCACACGAAATTTGATCTCTCACTTCCCTGTTTTACTTATGTATATAGCGCACGCTCTTTCTACCTGTGCATTTGATTTATGTATACTCATGCTGTTTCTAATTTGTTGACATATTGGTTCTACATGCTGTTAACTGATTTTTTTTTTTATACCGTGACCACCTTCTTAACCTTTTTAAAGCACTCTTATACCTCCGGGTCCAGCCAGCGCTATATAAAACTTCTAAATAAATACAATATTCCACCAATTTATTCCTCCAGATAGTGACTCACATGTTCCCAGAAAACTTCACTTAATCAGTAGCTACCACAATCCTTAATCCACAAAAACTGACGATACTAGGATCCTTGAACATTTGGTTTGATCTACCTTAAAAGTGATCCTTCCAATCAGTTTTCAATAATCATGTAGCCTTACAGCTGACCCAGGAAGTTGAAGGCAGTACTTCTGTTGCAGGACACACTCTAGACTCCATTGTTTTCCTCCTTTAAACCTGTTCCCTGTACACACTGTCATTATTGCCCACATGCTTGATAGAAAAGCCATACAATCTAAGATGGTTCAGGATTAATGTTCCAGCACCTCTGAAAATCGAAGGGTGTTTAGGATGGATGAGCTGATCTATCCAGTTTCAGGCTTTAGCTCACAACGTGTGCAAGGCTCCAAGTGACAGTCATTACCATGTTAGAATCATTTTTGGGAATTTATGACTTAAAATAAGTGCAGTGTCTTAGCAACAACTGCTATTGCCTAAAATGTTTCTAAGCAATACAATGTACTGTCTTCCCAGCTGAAGTACCCGCCAATAACCACGCCACACACGGAGTTTGGTATTACACGTCTTTATTCTGCTGCTTGTAACTGTGTACTTAACAAGCTTTCATGGCATAGCGCTCTGACAACTACATCACAGATCTATGGAGTCCGTTAAGGGCCAAAAGGATTCCATTCTGAAATATCGCAAGACACTACATCTCCCCCTCTGTTACAAATTTTCTTATGTTTTTACAAATCACCAAGTATATATATATATATATATATATATATATATATGGTATGTGTCGTCCTTTGATTCAGCATGCCCAGCCAAACAGTAAGGAAGAGACGAGACCCGTTCTTTGGTGTTTAATTATTTATTTTGCCCAACACCAGTCTGCCATGACGCGTTTCGGCTGCCAAGAGCCTTGATCACATGATATATATATATATATATATATATATATATATATATATATATATTTATATTCCAAAACACCCTTCTTTTCTCAAAGAAAGGAAACTCCTCGCACACGCAGCAATAATCATGCTCTTTAATCCAGTTTGCTTTTCAACTCCACGGTTTATTCTGGCATTCAAACAGCAAAACCAGCACCCCTACGTGTTTCGAGACACCTTGTCTCTTGCTCACGGGGAAACAAACAAAACGCCAATAGCAGCCATCTTATTTACAAACAAGCATTGGTGACATCATATCCCGTAATCTGCTGCTAGGCATTTTGGTCATAGTAGTTTATAGCAATTTATATAAAAGAGGTATATTTATTCAACTTCCAGTTATTCTAATTAATCATTCTCCTAAATAATTATAAAATTCATCATTATTAGGCAAGGTTTCGACTAAATTTTGAATCAACAATATCATCGGTTTTATGTATGTTTAAAAACCATCATGGAAATGACAAAACCATACACTCCGATAAATGTTTGACAATTCTTTGAAATGAGTTCTACTCTATATCATCTAGATCAAGCCCTCCAGTGGGCATAATTTTCATTCTCTATAATTATATTCAAATATATCATTGTTTTATGTCATTTTTAGATGTTAACCAGGATCATATTCTTGATCCCCATACTGTTTAATCAAAAAAGCTATTCTACACCACACTGACCATTCACACCCAATAAAGGGAAAATAAGAAAAGATAAGAAATTATATAATGTTAAGTTATGTTATGTTAGGCTCATTTATTAAGCGCACAGATGCTCCAGCGAAGGAGCGTCCTGGCGCCCGACAAGGTAGCAACACAACACAACTGGACAGAACAGAGCAGGGAAAATTAAGGAAACAAGAAAGTTTTTACTGCTCGACGGAAAGAAATCAGATCCCCCAAGGGCGCGAATCGCCGGGGGAAGGGAGTTCCACAACACTGCGGCGCGAACTTGAAAAGAGCGGCTGCCTGCCCTGCAACGCTTAAAGCGGGGGACGACCGCAAGTTCTAGGTCGGAAGATCTTAAAGCCCGGACCGGAACATAGCGGGACAGAAGATTGGAAAGGATCATAGCATGGGATCCCTTGAGAATTTTATAGGCTACACAGAGGGCCTTGAACTGGATCCTTTGCGCAATCGGAAGCCAATGCAGCGTACGCAAGGTGTTAGCAGTTGGGCAAAATCTGGGTAGTCCCACAACAGCTCTCGCTGCGGCATTCTGAATGCGCTGCAGGCGGGTGATTTCCGATTGATTTAATCCCACTAGAAGGGAACTGGCGTAATCAAGCCTAGAGATCACGGTTGCTTGAATCACAAGTTGCCTGGTGGTGGCATCAAAAAATTTTAGTACAGGCCGTAGTCCACGCAAAATGCCAAAGCAGCAGGCCTCCGTGCGCTTGGTATGGCAGACAAAGGTGAGAGTTGGATCGAGCCATACCCCAAGGTTTTTTAACTCAGCGACCGGGGTTGGCGTAGGACCCAGATCCAACGGCCACCACCTGTCTCCCCAGAGTTCCGTTTGTTTGCCAAAGATCATGACCTCCGTCTTGCTTGCGTTCAGCTGGAGACAGTTGGAGGTCATCCAGCTGGCGACCGCCCGAAGTCCTGTCTGGAATCTGGGGGCATCCACATTCGCATCCCCGCTGATCGTGACCGCTAACTGGGTGTCATCGGCATATGACACCATGGTCATACCCCAATGCCTGACCACCTCAGCCAGCGGTCTCACGTACAGATTGAATAACGTGGGACTCAGCGAGGAGCCCTGGGGGACCCCCAGATCCAGAGGATGGAGTTTGGACTGATAAGGCGGGACGGCCACGCAAAAGGAGCGGTTGGCTAGAAAAGAACGGAACCACTGGAGAGCAAGGCCAGTGACACCAGCTTCCTCCAGACGAAGCAGAAGGATAGGGTGGGACACGGTGTCAAAGGCGGCGCTCAGGTCTAATAGCACCAGCGCCGCCGTTTGCCCCGCATCTAGCACGGAGCGTAAATGCTCCATCATATACAGTAGAGCGGTCTCCGTGCTGTGCCCAGCCCGGAATCCATTCTGCGTTCTGTCTAAGATGTTTGCCCGAAGAAGATGGTCCGAGAGGACAGAGTTGACATGCACCTCCGCCACTTTGGCAGGCCACGGGAGAAGTGAAATTGGACGGTAGTTCTCGGGCTTGCCGACGTCCAGAGACGGTTTCTTAAGAATGGGCATGACCACTGCCTGTTTCCACTTCAGTGGGACCACGCCGGATGTTAATGAGGTGTTGATCAAAGAGCAAACCGGCGAGAGACCATGGGATGCTAGATCTTTAAACAGAGCTGGCCGTGGAGGATCAGCCGGTGACCCTGATTTAACCTGCTGGGCCAGTTTACTGAAACTTTCTGATGTTAAGCTCAGGAAGGAATGTAAAACATCCAGAGCTAGGGGCTTGAGAGGTCTACCGACAGGGGGTACAACCGAGGGAAAGGCTCTATAGATGGCGTGAACCTTTTCCAAAAAGAAAGCCGCCAAGGTTTCACAGTGTGCGATAGAGCTCTGATGAGTCGCAGCCACCTTTTTAACAGTAAGGTCTTTCAGGGCCTTAAAGATAGTTTTGGAGGGGTTAGTGCTGGTGCGAAATTGCAAGGCGTAGAAAGCTGCACGGGTTCTGCAAACTGCACGATGGTAAAGTTTTACAGTGGCCAAGTACAAAACTTTTTTATCGCTGTTATAAGTTTTGCGCCATTCCCGCTCAGCGCGCCTACAGGTGCTTTTAAGCACCCGCAGCGAATCATCGTACCAAGGGCTTGGATCCCTTGCCCCACATTTACACGAGGCTATTGGAATAAGGGAATCAAGAGCCCTAGTAACCCACTCACAAAAGCGATCGTAGCCCACATCCACAGTCTCAATTGGACCTAGCGGGTCGGTAGACAAAAGATGGAAAAAGTCATCAAGTTTCAATTTATTCCAACGCCGTCTAGGAATAGAGCGCACCATGGGTTTGAGTTGCGGCTCATACAGGGGGCACTGGATGCACACCAGATAGTGATCGGTCCAGGCCAGCGGGGATGGAGTGGAAATACTGACTTCCACTAGATTGGTGAAGAAAGGATCTAGGTTGTGACCACCTACATGAGTAGGCTGCGACACCAACTGAACAAGCTGAAGAGCCTCAAGATCAGCAACAGAGCTATATACCGCTGGAATAGACATATTGTCCTAATGGAGGTTTAAGTCGCCAAGGATGAAAAAATTGGAGCAACTTGCTGCCAAGGTGCTGATAGCATCTGGGAGGGCCTTCCTGAAGGCCACTTCACTACCAGGGGGGCGATAAATCAAAAGGCCAGAGAAAGCAAAGTTGGGCGTAATAGCGATCTTAAACAGCGCGCTTTCACAGCCAGTGATTTTTTGCCCTTGCCAAACGCACGGGTAGCAGGACTTAACCGCAAGCGCTATTCCCCCACCTCTAGGGGCTCGGTTAAGAGTGTACACCGAGTACTCAGGCGGGAAGGCCAAGTTAATGACGGCCGTGTCAGCGTCTTGCAGCCAGGTCTCCATCAGGCAGAAAACGTCCGGCGACTCCTTACCTATCAGGTCGGAAATGTCTTGATGATGTTTGACCATCGACCTGACATTCAGGTTCCAAATGCTGAAAGATGGACTAGCGTTGTCTACCGCAGCGGCAGAGTCATTGCTCACACATGTTAAAGGGGCGGGAAGGTCCAACGTCCCGCAAACACATGAGTGAGGGCCACACAGCGGCCCGACCCGCGGAGCATCACAGGTCCTGTATCGTTGGCCAATGGCCAGCAACGTGTCCCTGGTGTAACACAGCATTATGTACCTCGGATCATCCAGCGGTAAGGGCCAGGGTCCTGCCCTGTACTACGCGTCCTGGCGCAGACGGGCAGGACTCTGGCACGACTCCGGCCACGCGAAGGCACGCCCGCTGCGCGATCCCGCTGCGCTAGCGGAGGAGCATTAAGTAGGTGTTCCCTCGCTGGCTCCTGCGCACTAAAGCGCAGGCAGATAGTGGCGCCTACACCAACACTCACCCCACTCCAAGAGGGTGACCAAAAAAGGAAACCCACCCCAAGAACCGGACCCGCACAAGCGGCGGTGAAATACCGATTATTATGCAGGTGAGGGGGATTTAAAACCAGGGGATAACGAACTAAAAAGAAAGCAAATAGTAAAAAAAGACTTTTAAAATAGAAATATCAGCAAAAGCGCGCGAAGCGCTACAGCAGCAGTACGCTACCTTGTCAGTACGCTACCTTGTTTTCTTCTTGTTTTCTTTTTTCAAATTATCATCTATAAAAGCATTGGGAAGGGTAATTAGGGCATTTCCCATTCTGATACATATTAAATCACACACTATTTCCATTCCTGATTTATGAGCCCATAAATCCAGGGTGTTTTTTCTGTCCATAGCGGTACAATTGTGACATTCTCTAGATGTTGTGACTATAGATAATATTTACAGGTGTGAATGTAATTCTTCATCTTGATTAAGCCCCATCGGGGTCAGAGTTCTAAAATTTAGAATATGTTTGGATTCTGTAATCCCTGACTGCCCTCGGGATTGGCTGTGTGAACCTAACTCTTAGACCTTGACCCAAAATACACTGGAATAAGGCAATCGAAACTCAAGGTATGTGGAATAGGACTTTATGAGTTTATCATATACTTCCGGGAATTGGTAGTTTACAATCCCATAACAACAACAAGGGTTAACACCACCCCAGATGTCCTTTAAACATTCAGACATTCCTTCTTATGAGTGCCAGTCCAGACACTCTCCAACGGAGGGCACCGTGCTAAGTAGTGGCCGATAATGCCACTCGAGCCTTCCGCTATATACACGCTGTGTATGCAGCCGTCTGCACCGTCCCCCGCAAGAATGCCGGTCCCGAAAATGCCAACGAGGGGTACAGTAGGCCTGGGTGTATACTACCAGAGGCCAGAAGAACTAAGGGCTTCTAGTCTGGGAAGTCCTCCAACCAGGGTTAGTTTCGGGTATCAAGTATAGTCTTCACAGGGTGAGCAGTTGTCCTCACTGGCTCCCCTATGATCAATGTCAAAACCTTTAGGGTAAGCAGTTGGTCTCAGTTGCTTCCCTGTTGCTCGGTAGTCTGGCCACACTGAGCGTGTGCTGTGGACGTGGTACAACACAGGAGCAGCCGCTCTCATGCTTCAGGTGCACCACCTCTGTACCGGGAAGACCGTAGTCCACAAACAAGTCCGCTGAAAGCGAGCGTAATCGGAAGCGCCTAGTAGAGCAGCCGCTTGAATACTGCTCCGTAATTATCCCCTGGGGTCCAAGAGAGCAAGCGAAATAGTAACGGTGTCCCTTACCTTGCGGAGTTTTCCCCAGCTCGATGGTTCGGCTTGAATATCCGACGGGTTCCGCGGGTGCCGCCATCGCTTAAGTACTGCCCCTTAGAGTGCGCATGTGCTGCGCAGCGCCTCACGGGAACTGTAGTTCCTTCCGGGGTCGTCAACCCGGAAATGTAGTTCTTTCCGTTTTAGTGATTGCGATGTCGTGTCCTCCTTCCCGTTGCTGTTCTCTCGTCCCGGGACATATGACCGATTCTTTCTGTCTTAATATTTTCCTTGCGGTCGCCACCTCTCAAATTTAATGGTACCTGTTCGACCGCGTAAAATTTTAAGTCTTGCCATTTACTAGAATGAAATTGTTGCATGCGTTTCGCAATGGCATTACTCCTGTCATTGTTTGTGGTTGCTCGAACATGTTCTAGGATGCGCTTTTTCAGTTCGCAGATAGTACTGCCCACGTATTTGAGCACACATCGGCATTCAACGATATAAATGACAAATTGACTTACAATTGTTTGATTGTTGAAGTTTCCATTTTTTCTTGTTTGCCATCTCTATTTCTGTTGTATTTTTTGCGATCGCACAAACCTTGGATTTTGAATATTTCTTAAATCCCACTGATTTCAACCAGGTTTTAGGGGTTGTGTTGGTAAAATGGCTATGAACCAATTGGTCTTTTAAATTGGCTGCTCGTCCATATGTGCATCTCCAACAATTTCTGCCAAATGTCGGATCCAAACGTAATGTCCTTTATATCGTGGAATGCCCATGTGCGCTCAAAAACGTGGGCAGTACTATCTGCGAACTGAAAAAGCACATCCTAGAATGGCAGAATAAACCGTGGAGTTAAAAAGCAAACTGAATTAAAGAGCGTGATTATTGCTGCGTGTGCGAGGAGTTTCCTTTCTTTGAGAAAAGAAGGGTGTTTTGGAAAATATTTCAGCGTGGCTCTGACGATCTGACTACACCACCGCAAGAGCACCCAATGACCATTACAACTGGGCCACCTGTGGATATATATATATATATATATATATATATATATATATATATTTATTCCTCCAATCCCGCCCTGGTTAAGAACGGGTCAGACACATGCTAGGGTTGCTTAACATTAATTTAATGCCACCAGGATACAGCATGGAAATAGCGCGATGTGCACACAGGTGTCAGCCCCTGGCAGACGCGTTTCGGCGGTTGCCTTCCTCAGTGCCGGGTGTCTGGTGTGTGCTTCAAAATGTTAGTCTTTCGCTGGGCTTTTTTTATAAGTCCTACCGAGGACTCCCATTGGCTAGATGTTATAGCACTAGAAAGCGGACAGGGAAAGTTCCATCCTTCGAGTGTTTTGCCGCTTTCTTACTCTGAAGTCCCCAGATGCTGAACATAGATCCCGCTACCTGGAACATGCCCTTGGAGTCCAAAGCAAGGTACAGTGACCCACCCTGGCATACAATAATGTTCTCCAATATGGGGCTCCTATAAATTAGCAGGATCTCCTTGGCGGATTGCATCGTTGCCAGGCAACCCCGTCAGCAGACCATCTGCTCCCTCTCCCCGATACCAACAGTCCAGGTCGGGGGGGCGCCACGTTGTGCAGTCCGTGCACCAAATCCAAGACGTTTTGCCGGCATACGTGGAGCTCCTGAACGAGGGGCGTGTCGGAAATGCCTAGCCGGCCTCTGCTTCCATACTCCTCCAATCCCACCCTGGTTAAGAACGGGTCCGACACATGCTATGGTTGCTTAACATTAATTTAATGCCACCAGGATACAGCATGGAAATAGCGCGATGTGCACACAGGTGTCAGCCCCTGGCAGACGCGTTTCGGCGGTTGCCTTCCTCAGTGCCGGGTGTCTGGTGTGTGCTTCAAAATGTTAGTCTTTCGCGGGGCTTTTTTTATAAGTCCTACCGAGGACTCCCATTGGCTAGATGTTGTAGCACTAGAAAGCGGACAGGGAAAGTTCCATCCTTCGAGTGTTTTGCCGCTTTCTTACTCTGAAGTCCCCAGATGCTGAACATAGATCCCGCTACCTGGAACATATATTTATATATCCAAATGAACCTTGACTAGAAAGGCGCCCTTCCATGCGGGTCGGGGCTTCTTGGCGTTGTCACCGCCTCAACATTCCATACGCATACCATACCGCAGTTGCAGCAAGTAGAAGCCCACCATTCGGAGAAATGAGTATAAAAATTGCTTTTATTTTTCAAGGACAGCAGTCACAGAATGCAGCAGAACGCGTTTTGAACGTAAGACACCCTTAATCATATGCAGTCCAGAGCCTCAGGTGTTCCCACCTTAAATGTGCTGTGGTAGTAAACAGCGAAGGGGGACACCACAAGCACCTGCGGTTTCATAGTAACTTTTATCAGTGTTATTGTTTAAGTAAACCCACTTACAATAGTCAGAGCTGTATATATAGAATTCTAAGCCTATGCCTTCTTTTCCTTTTCTGATCATTAGATTGCCCCCATATCCCTTGGTCCTGAAGAGACCCTGCACTGTAAAGGGTCTAAACACCGTTGACTGTATTTTAAAGAAAACCAGTTTAACAGCTCTGAGTATTGTACACAGCAGCTGGAATTATTACTAAGTTACTCTTTGGTCGCCTTCACAAAATAGTGGAAACCAAGTTGTACACATTACATGTTTTTTCACTGTTTGTTTTAAGGTTCCATTTTACTTGGGGACACAAAAGCACTATTGTTTTTTCTTGATCTGTGTATATATCAATTTGAATTTTACAAATCTGATAAAAAAGAATTAATGTGAATATAAAGTCTGCAAGGCCTTCTTTCTTTCTGGCATCACCTTAACCTGTCTTTGTGATTGCGATTGTGCATTTGATTATTATTATAGATTAGCATAACTTTTCATTGACACTATCCTGGCTTGTGGCAGTGATGATCAGGGTTGTTTCGGGGCCACAATTAAACCCAGGCAGCCACATTTGTAGATCACAACTGTTAGACCTGGCATCATTGGCGTGAGTCTCCTTTCCATTTTTGACGGATTGCCTCCTCGGTTTTGATTTGTTTGTGCTGCTTATATGCTTTGGGCACTGCCACTGCTATTCAGTGCCACAGTGCAAGTGCTCCCTATGTTAAATTGATGTACTAATTGTTGATTCTATGATTGGGTTATTTGATTTACCGGTCAGCCCCTAGTACAGTGCACCATGTGTGCTCAGGGCTTGTAAATCAAATGCTGCTGGTGGGCTTGCAGCACTGGTTGTGCTAGCCACAGAAGCAGCCTGTAAAGGGTGTCTCAGGCCTGCCATTGCAAAGCCTGTGTGCAGTCTAGTACTGTCATGTCGACTTGGCAAGTGCACCCACTTGCCAGTCCCTAAACCTTCCCTTTGCTTCATATTAGACACTCCTATGGTAGGCCCAAGGGCAGGGTGCATTGTAAGTATAAGGTAGGACATGCTCTGATGTGTGTAGCATGTCCTAATAGTGAATTACAGCCATTTTTGTTTTTCACTATTGAAGGCTACCTGTTCTCCATAGGCTAGAATGGGCAGTTAGATTATTACATTCTTATAATCCTAACTGACTCAGGGAACATGGTAAAAATTCGAATTTAATATGCCTGAACTCAGAATAATAAAATACATCTTTTAGTAAAGTTGGTTTTAATATTCTGTGTTTGAAAATACAAATTTTAGGAAGTAGGTATTTTCTTGCCTAAATGTCCAGGCCTGCCTCTGCTAGGTTGTGTATTTCTTGTCTTGGTTTGTGAGTGACAGGGCTGGGGGATTCCAGGAGACAGGCTGGGGCAGCCCAGTGGTGAACAGAGAGATCTGCATCTAGATGGGAGGGAGGAGTTGCACCTGGGACCTGAATAGAGCTGGGCCTTCCCTTTACAATGCTGGCTCCGCCTCCTGTGGCTTGTCTGATGTCTCTGCCCTGTACTGCAAAAGGAGAGAAGGAATCTTGTCAACAGAGTGCTCCAGAGCTGTGCCTTCCCTCCCCTGTGCTGGCTCCACCTCCTATGGGGTGGCTGATGTGTGCCCTGCACAGTGAAAGGAAGGAGAGAGTCATGTAAAGAAAGTGCTCATGAACTGCTTTAGACTAGGCAGAGGCCTCTCTGCCTTCAGAGAACAGAGGATGTTGGGGTATAAATATTGGGACCCTGATCCCAAGAAATTAGATCACTTCTGGAACAAGAAAACCTTTTGCCAAGAACCAAGGAAGCTGCAGGAGTTTGGACTGCCCCTCTGCCAGTGTGCTGTTTGCTGGGTTGGCCTGCAGTGGTTGCTTCATTGCCAAGGAATGGAGGAGAAACTTTTTAAGGACTTTCATCATCTACAGCATATTCTCCAAGGGCTTGAACTGTGCTTGCCACCTGCTGAAGTCCCCCTGTGAATTTCCTTGCTGGGACTTCTATCTACATACATTTGTGTGTCGCTGGGAGCTGGAAGCACAACACATCGAGAGGAGGTGTTGCGCCGCCGCAGCTGAAATCGGCGCAACGCCGGAGAAGCGAGCCTTCGCCGCATCTCCCTGGAGGCGGGTGTTCATCGTAGCTGCCTGCTGTCACATCACCGGAGAAGTCAAGGGCGCCATCTTCTCGCATGGCAACCGGATCATCGCATCGCATCGCATCAAGACACCAGCTTCCGCACTGCAACGGGCCCGCAGGCCGAGAATCTACGCATTACCTCCGCACCGGTAAGGATTACGACGCATTCCCTACCCTGCGCAAGCATTGCGGCACAACGCTTCATTTCCCCCGGATCACGGAACCGATGCATCTCCCCTTTTGCGAGCCTTTTGTTTAATTTGCGTTACGCATCCAGGTACTTTGTTGAGAACTTTGTCGCATTTATCATCAACTTGAACTAAGTAACTTTGATCATCTTTAAAGCAATCTTAAGTGTAGTATTGTGGATTTTTGTCATTTGTGGTCTTGTGTTTAAGTCTATATAAAGAATACTTATTTTTATAAAACCTGTATTGTGTCCATCTGTAGTGTTTTTACTGTGTATATTCACAAATGCTTAACACACTGCTTCTGAGATAAGCCTGTCTGCTCTTGCCAAGCTACCAAGGGGGTGAGAAGGGGTTATTAAGGAGTGTAATCCCCTTATCCTGACTTAGAAGTAAGGGTCCCTATTTGGACAAAGGTGAATACCATTGCCAACTAGAGACCTCCAGATCTAACATTGGTGGTCAGCGGTGAGGATTTGGACTTTGCATTTGAGTCTCATATATAGTAACTGGTGTACACTACTAGTGAGTGCAGACCAAACGCGACCACATACTTTTTTTTAGAATCTTTTTCCTTGGACTGTTAGTTTTTCCTTGAATTTGAGGACGAGAGGTTGGATACCTTCACTGTGAAACAGCTCAAACATCTATGCAGGAAATTGAAAGTTACTACACCAGGCATTTCTAAAAAGGATGACTACCAAAAGGCGCTGAGGGCCTGGGTAGAAGCAAGAAATGCCCCATATCTTGTGGTGGAGCCAGTTGGGGATGCAGGTGGGCCCATTGAGAGGCCAGTGTTTTCAGCTAGGGGAGGGGGACTCTCTCCACCTGGCAGCAGTAGCTCTTCCAAAGACCTGTCCCCCAGAGAGTTGGAAGGCTGGGAGAGAAATAGGGCACTCAAGCTGGAGTTGGCTAAGCTTAAGATGGAGAGTCAAAGGGAAACAGAGAATAAAAGGTTGTCTTTGGAAAGAGAGAGAATGAGAATGGAACATGAGAGGATGTTGAGGGAGTTAGAAATCAAGGCCAAGGGCTTAGAAATCAATCCCTCTGGTGGCAGCGCACCATCTGTGCCTTCAGAAGGCAGGGTACATATTCCCAAGGATGTCATCAAAGATATCCACAAAAGTGAAGATATTGGGCAGTGGTTTGCAGCCTATGAGATAGCAATGTTGGCCCACGGGGTCCCTGAGAAGGATTGGGGAGCTGGGTTGTGGGGCCGCTTTTTAACTGAAGGTAGGGATACTTTGTTAGACTTGCCCAGTGATCATAGGATGTCTTATGCCCACATGAAAGAAGCACTGATGACAAGGTATGGGTTAACTCCAGAACTCTATAGACAGAGGTTCAGGAATTGTAAGAAGTTTGAGGGAACCACTTGGGTAGAATGTGTCGTTCTTTTGCAGAGCTATGGATATTTGGGTGAGGGGTAGCAATGTTGATAATTTTCAAGCCCTCTATGATTTGATTGCTAGGGAGCACTTGTCTGCTAATTGTTTTCCAGAGCTACGCCAGCACCTTATTGATAGCAAGTTGACTAACCCTAGAAAGCTTGCTGAAGAGGCGGACCACTGGGCCAGTACCAGGGTCCACAAAGGTGGTTGACTCCTCCAAAGGTGGGCATGGTCCCCAGCAGAAGAGTGGGGGGGACAAGGGTAAGCAGAGGGAGTTCCAGAAAGGGCCCCAAAGTAATTCCCAAGGGAACCAGGGTAAGGGTTCCCAGCCTCCCCCTGAGAAGAAGTCAGGACCCCGACAGGTAAACCTGTTCATAGGGGGCCTGTTACCTGCTTTCAGTGTAAGCAGGTGGGACATCGTTGGTATGATCCCCAGTGTCCCCAAAAGGGTCAGTATGTGCCATCCCGTGCATCACCCCGTCAGATGGCCAGAGTAGCCCTGGGTGGGGAGGAGATGGGTGCCCAAGGTGGGTGGGGTCCCGCAGAAATGTCCCTTGTCTTATTAGGAGACTTTGAGATGGCCCCTAGAACTCAGCTGCCTGATAACTCTAAAAAATACAGGCAGTGGGTGACTATCAATGGCCACAGAGTGGAGGCTCTGAGAGACACCGGAGCCAGTGTGACAGCTGTCAAGTGTCACTTGGTGTCTGAAGAGCAGGTGGTCCCCAATGCATTCTTCCCAGTTATTGCCGCTGACAACACAGAGAGCCATTGCAAAGTGGCTCAAGTTTCCTTTGAGTGGGGGGGATCTCTGGTACTCTTCAAGTAGCTGTGAGGCCAGCCATGCCTGTTGATGGTCTGTTAGGCAATGATTTGGAAAGCTCCCCTTGGGTTAAGGTGGAGCAGAAGGCTCATTTGGAGATGTTGGGTCTGCCTGAGTGGCCATGTATGACCACTCGGTCTATGGCAGCTAAGGGTGTTCAAGAGACCCTGAAACCTGAAAGTATGGCACAGAGACCTGCCTATAGAGAGATTAGGTAGGGTGCGCAGGAAACCAGCCCCCATTGTTCTCACGGTCCAGGAGATGGCAGACCTTGAGGGGGATGCCCTGGAACCTACAGGGGAACAGGTTTCTGAACTGGGGAACCTACCTGAGCTGACCCATTGGCAGCAAGAAGGGGGTTCCTCCAGGGAGGAATTTTGTGAAGAGCAGCAGAAGTGCCCTTCTCTTGTGGGTGTGAGGCAACAGGCCACAAAATAGGCAGCAGGTGATCAGTCTGGATCACATTGGATCTACTGGGAGAACGGTCTCCTGCATAGCAAGCCTAAGGTTGCTGAGCCTGGGTCAGTCCGTGTGCTGGTGGTACCCCAGTGCTTCAGAGCCTTCCTACTGGGTTTGGCTCATGATGTTCCTTTAGCTGGTCATCTGGGGGCAGAACAAGACCTTTGAAAGGCTTGTCTCCCACTTTTATTGGCCCCAGATGCAGGAGAGTTCAGATACTCATTGTAGGACCTGTCAAACTTGTCAGGCAAGTGTGAAAAGTGGAAGGAGGCACAAGGCCCCTCTCCAACCTTTCCCTGTAGTCAGTTCCCCCTTTGAACGGGTAGGCATTGACATTGTGGGGCCACTGGACCCCAAGACAGCCATGGGCAACAGGTTATCCTGGTCTTGGTGGACCATGCTACCCGGAAGCAGTTCCGCTCAGAACAGTGACTGCCAGTTGTGGGACATGCCCTGATGGGGATCTTCTCCCGTGTAGGGTTCCCCAGAGAGGTGGTGTCTGACCGAGGTACAAACTTCATTTCCAATTATATGAAGTCTCTGTGGAAGGAGTGTGGTGTTACCTACAAGTTCACCACTCCTTACCACCCACAAGGTAATGGGCTGGTTGAAAGATTCAACCGGACCCTCAAAGGCATGATCATGGGTCTTGAGGAACTAATGAGGCATAAGTGGGACGTCGTCTTGCCATGCCTTCTGTTTGCCTACCGTGAGGTGCCACAAAAGTCCTTAGGGTTCAGACCCTTTGAACTTTTGTATGGACACCCGGTGAGAGGACCTTTGAGTCCGGTCAATGAAGGCTGGGATTTATCTCCCAGGAAACCTCCCCAGGATGTATATAGTGACATGCTGGCCTTTAGGAACCAGACTCTGCGTTTTCAGAGATCTCGCTCAGGCGAATCTGGAAGCCAGCTAGGAGAAAATGAAGCGGTGGTACGATCAGAATGCCACTCTGATTGAGCTTCAGCCTGGACAGAAAGTTTGGGTCATGGCCCCTGTGGAGCCTTGTGCGCTCCAGGACAGGTGGACCGGTCCATATGAGGTGGGGGAGCGCAAGAGTGATGTCACCTATCTGGTGAACTTGCAGTCTCCCAGGAACCCCTTGCGTTAACCGCCTGAAGCCCCACTTAGAAAGGACCGAAGTGGGCATGCTCCTAGCGACAGATGATGGAATGGAGGAGGAGACCGAGCCTCTTCCTGACCTCCTGTCTGCAACAGAGCAAGATGGGTCAGTGGATGGTGTCAGCCTCTCTGCCACACTGACCCCTATTCAGCAGCAAGATTGTCGCCAATTGTTGGGGCAATTCTCTGATCTATTTTCCTTGGTTGCTGGTGTCACACAGTGGTGGGTCCATGAGGTGGACACTGGAGACAGTCCTCCTGTGAAGCACAAGGCTTACAGAGTGACTGACAAGGTTAGGGCTTACATTAAAGAGGAAATCTCCAAAATGTTTGCTTATGAGGTAATTGAGTCCTCCAACAATCCTTGGGCCAGCCCAGTGGTCTTGGTCCCAAAGGCTGCCACGCTGGGTGCCACACCTGTACTCCGGATCGAACAACCGTTCGCAATAAACTGCTTGGTTACAATCATGGAGCAAACATTTGTAGTAAAGAAAGTATTCTAAGGTTTTTAGGGCTTCCAATGGAAAAAATATACATTGGAAGCTCCGAATTATGAAAAATACTAGAAACTCATGTTTAAGTGTTTTTTTAATCTATAAGTTTACTGTGGATGTTTTGATTATTGTCTGCTGGGAAACAGGACATGGCACTGCTTTTTACCCTCATCCAGAGCTTTTAGATATTTATTTTTTACAGCACGAAAGAAAGACCTTTCAATACCCAAAGTCTGGTGAAAGGTATATCTGTATTTTTTGTTTTACTGCTAACAGTGTAAGTTTGAACAAACGGAATTATGCAACTGTGTAAATGGAAGGAAAAAGGGTCACTTTCCTCAAATACATGCAATTTTATATAGCATGAAATTGGCCCAGAGGCATTGGAGCTCTTTACATGAGCAGCAGATAACATTACAGACAGATTCATTTTTACAGCTTGTGATGTGCCCAGAATCACAGATGCTGAGCTGACGCTGGGACTCCAAATCTGATTCCCAGTTTCAAAGTTGACTAATGCCACAATCTTTCCCTGTGGACTGTAGTAATTGATTTGTGGCCGGAAAAGGAGAATAGCTGAGACCAATTTATCTTTGCCTGTTCCTTGCAGGGGAGGGAGACAAACATAACTGAAGAGCCCCCTTGCTGGTCCTCACCAACCCCCACCACCTGCTCTGGTCCTCTCCTCTGCTCCAACCCCCTGCAAAGCAAGTGCTAATGGCTTCCCATCAGCAGCTCCTTGAAGCTACTGTCACACCTGGAGGGCAGACGCACCTCATGCTGTGACAGCCGGAGCAGCCCATTGTCATTCTGTCACTGACAATGTAGCCCCATCAGGTCAGGCTCATTATATGTATGAACAGGCTTTAACTACAGCCTTTGAAGTTGTACCCTTGCTGTGGGGACTGAGATGACCACCAAAAAAACAGCCCACCAACGGTGTTCAACCGCTGGCCTATCGGCCGATTGCCCACCTTGCCAATCCTAGACCGGTGATGATCTAGACTTACAATATGGCAGATGGCGTATTTGACTTTACACTTAAATTAATGTAGGCTTAACCCGTCTTGGATGGAGTACCTTGACCGTGTCTAGGTCACTCTGGAAAAGTAGTCAGCAGGGTTTTGATCCTTCCCTGGACGATGTACAATGGTGTAATCATAAACTTGTACTCAGAATCGCCACTGCTCAATGCAAGGAGGTATTTTGGCTTTTGTATTGCCAAAGATAGTCAATAAAGCTTTATGATCAGTTACTAGGGTAAGAGGCTTTCCATACAGGAATATATGGAAATATTCAGAAGCCCATACCATAGCCACATTTTCTTTCTCTGGTTGAGAGCATGTTCTGTTTGGGACAAACTTCTACTGGCATATGCCACAATATGCCTTCGAGCATGGGGGTATCTGCTGTGCTGTTCCAGAATAGTGCCTAGCCCAATGGGGCAAGCATCAGCAACAACCTCTTTGTGAAGCTTTGGATTGAAATAGGCGAGTTCAGTATCAGTTTAAATGGCTTATTAGATTTGAGGAAACTTCTGTAGTAGGGGATCTCTGTGTATAGTCATAATCTAGTGAATAGTCCCGCCCATGTGCGTGGACCCCGGAGCAATCAAAAATAATCTCTTAAATTGTCCTCATGCAGACCCTGCATAGACACTTAAGAGAAAATTAAAGACAATAATGCAGCATATACCTGCAAGGCTACACTGTCCAGTACTTCAACTAGAAATGCAAAGGATAATCCACCAACATCACATTCAACACCGTCTGCCAAGTTTCACCCACAGAGAAACTTCCACTTCCCAAAATCCTTGGAATGATAGAGAAGAAGGGAAGGACAGACAAGGCCCCATAGGCTGCCATTATGTGTCTGGAAAAGAGATACCGTGCCTTTAAGGAACTCTCCAGAGACCCTTGGTCTCCCATGATGCACAGCAAACTCCTTTTACTTTCAGTTCTTTTTTCCGGCTCCTGCTAGCAGGACCCTGGAGCATTGAGCTCTCCCTTTTTGGGTGTTTTTAAAACCTTTTTGGCACTTTTAAAGTTTTTAGAGTGTTTCACTTGACGTCTGACTGCTTCTTCTACCTGTTTCTGGAGTTTTGGGCCTGTTTTGCCCACTCTTTTGTCGAATATGCCTGCCCTGTTCGACAAGTGTCCTGAGTGTGCCAGGAAGAAGGCAAAGTCAGACCCTCACAGGGTGTGTATCCTCTGTCTCCCATCCTCTCATGTTCCTGAAGAGAAGGACAGAGAGAAGATCAGGCGCCAAGGACTGGAGCTCAGGAGACAGCAAGACCACGGTGGGTCTGGGCATGGAGGGACTTCGTCCTCTGCCCGTGCGTCGGCCTCTGGGGGGCTCCCCAGTCAAGATAAGGCCAGGAAACCACGCACATCTCCGTCGATAGCGTCGACGTCGGCAACGAGAGGGTTGACCACCATCTGCTCCCTGTCGTCCCAGGGCTCTGAGTCGAAGCGACGTCGCCGTTCGACGTCGAGGGGACCGACATCGAGATCTCGGACGAGGTCGATGTCGAGGACCGCGTCGACGTCAAGATACCGCCGACGTTGGGAACAGCGGCGCTCGCCGTCGAGGCGACACCGCCGTTCGCGTCGAGACTTTTGACGTCGAAAAAGAGGTCGACGTCAAGGAAAGAGAAGTCGAGGTCCAGGGGACGTTCAAGGGACAGGACTGTGTCCCAGGACTCGGTAGTCACTCTGTCCTCCGCATCCACGAGCCCACGTTCGCGGCGCCACTGGTGCTCGTCTAAGAAGAGATCGGCCTCTAGTACATCAAGGCAGGTGCAGAGAAGAGTGGTGCGGTCTGCGGACTCTGATTACTCTCAGACCTACTAGTCTTCTAGGCACAGAACGCCTACACCTCCTCCGTTGCCTAAGAATACTCCTCCTCCGTTGCCTAAGGATCCTCCTCGTAATCCTACTCCTCCTCCTCCGCCTCATCTTCCTCCTCCTCCTCCAGCACCTCTTCCTCCACGGTCGGCATCATTGCCGCGCCTTCCATCGCCGCCTACGGGGCCTCCACAACCTAGGCTTCCAGTTCAGCCTCCGCGGCTTTCCCCTCCAGTATGGCCAGTGGATCGGCCTAGGCCTAGGAGATCAAGGTCACGTCCAGGAGGAGACACTGTTCAAGGAGTGACTGTCGCTCTTAGACACGGTCAAGACGCCGTCACCGGAGGGACAGGTCCAGGTCCCGTCACACGGACTCTTCCAGTGCCCACGACTACTCACCCATCTTATCAGATTCACCACTTACGAGGGGGTCACCGGTGGATGACATCGTGTCACCAAGAGGTGTTGTTGAAAGGGGCGGTGAAGCTGGGAATTACGCTGACGGTCCCCACACCTTCTGCGTCAGTGATTTTCGAGACACTGCACAAGAAGCAGTTGTCTCGTCCCTTGTTGCCCTTGGTGCCAGGGCTGGAGGAGCCGGCTATGGAGCTCTTCCTGACTCCGGCGTCGACGAAATCTGCTCCTTCCCGACTGCAGAAAAAATACAGAGCCCCAGACTCCGATCCGGCATTCCTTAGATCCGACCCGGTGGCGGAATCAGTGATCGTCACGGCGGCTAGGAGCAGCACGCTACTGCCCCGTCCTCTACGGTGCCTCAGGACAAGGAGAGCCGTATGATGGATTGCGCGGGAAGGAAGGTGTGTGGTACGGCAGCAACATCAATGAAAGCCGCTAGTGCCACGGCTCTCCTGGGTCGGTATGACCGGTCCTTATGGGACTCCTTACAACAGTTTCTGGAGCACCTTACTAGGGACAAGAGGGAGGACTTTCAGGAAATCATCAACGAGGGCATGATGGTATCCAACCAGGTGATCAGCACGGCTGCAGATTCCTCTCTCCTGGCGGCTCACGGCTACTGCCACGGGATTAATCTTGGGTGTCATGCCTGGTTGCGCCTGACTACGCTAAAACCGGAGGCGCAGCTGAGAGTCGCCAACCTGCCATTCTCTAGTGCTACACTATTTGGAAAGCATGCAGATGAGGAGATGGCCCGCATGAAGGCGGAGGCTGAAACCCTGACGGCCGTCTGGGTAGAAAAGCCGCAAGAGAAGAAGACCTTCCACCCCTTCCAGAGACATTTTGGTACCCAGGGTAGAGGGCAAGGTCACCAAGCTGGGCAGCAGCAACACCACCAGCAGCAGTACCAGCGGCATCCATTCCAGAAACACCAGAGGGTTAGAGGCGGCCAGCAGTCCTCCTCGACGCTTAAAGGCCCGGCCGGGTCTAGGCCCTGAGGTGCTACTTCCCCCTCGTCCGGTACCCGCTCCGGTGGGGGGGAAGCATACAAAATTACTTGGCAGAGTGCAGAAAAATTACTCAGGACAAGTGGGTGCTGAATATTGTTTGCAATGGATACAGTCTTCGTTTCACCAGCCCGCCTCCGGCGATTCTACCGGTTTGCTCGCAGTTCCAACTGCGCGAGCTTCAGGTGGAGGTGGATACCCTGTTAAGGAGAAGGGCGATAGAAGGCATCCCTTTGTCTCAAAGGGGAAAGGGTCTTTACTCTCGGTTCTTCCTCGTGCGCAAGAAGGACAAGAACGAGTTCAGACCTATTCTGGATTTGCGACAAGCAAACAAATGGATTCGCAAGGAAAAGTTTTGCATGCTGTCTTTGCACCAGATTTATCCTCAGCTGCAAAGGGGAGACTGGCTTTACGCAATAGATCTGCAAGATGCGTACTTCCATGTGCCCATTGCACGGAAACACCGGAAGTTCCTGCGATTTCTAGTCGGCACCAATCACTATCAGTACACCATACTACCGTTTGGACTGAAGTCTGCACCCAGGACGTTTTGCAAATGCATGGCAGTGGTGGCAGCGCACCTGAGAGAGAACAAGGTGTTTGTCTACCCGTACCTGGACGACTGGTTGATCAAAGCCTCCACCTTCCAGGTAGCGCAACGGCACTTCAACAAGACGGCTGTTCTGTTGAGCCAGCTGGGGTTGCACATAAACATGTCCAAGTCTGTTCCGACGCATGTCCAGTGCCTTCAGTACTTGGGAGCCTCCATCGATACTCTATCAGCAAGCGTGTCTCCTTCGGAGGAGAGGCGCTTATTGATCCTTCGGAAGGCTCAGACTCTCGTAGCTGTACCATCTACAACAGCGAGCACGGTGTCTTCTCTTCTGGGGTCGATGGCCTCTTGCATCTTCCTCATACCACACGCATACCTACATATGAGGCCATTGCAGGAATGTCTGGAGGATCAGTGGGACCAGAGGCGGGGGAGCTGGGACGACAGGATCAAGCTGTCCATCCACGCTCAACAGTCCCTGAGATGGTGGTGCTCCACAGAGAATCTTCTCAATGGGGTTCCATTCCACAAGGACATTCCCACTCAGACTGTCGTCACGGATGCTTCTCTCCACGGCTGGGAGCGCATTCAGACAATCTACAGATCCAGGGAACGTGGTCCCCGGCGGAATCCACGTATCACATCAATTTCCTGGAACTCAGAACTGTTCACTTGGCACTGAAGGCCTTTCATCCATCCTTCCGGACCAACTCCTTCCTTGTGCAGACGGACAATATGAACACAATGTATTACCTCAACAAGCAGGGGGGCTCGAGATCGCGCACCCTGTCACAGGAAGCGCAGGCAATCTGGCACTGGCTACTTGCCAGAGGACTGACGATAACCGCTACCCATCTGCCAGGTGTGCAGAATGCTCAGGCGGACGCACTCAGCAGGTTGGTGCAAGAAAACCACGAGTGGGTTCTAAGCGAACAAGTGCTACGAGACATCTTCGACAGGTGGGGGACTCCGGACGTAGATCTGTTCCCGAAAGCCGAAAACAGAAAATGCCGAGACTTCGCCTCCAGGTATTACCAACCGGGGACTCTGGGGAACGCGCTATGGATCAGCTGGTCGAACAGCTTTCTGTACGCTTTTCCACCCATTCCCCTGATTCCGGCGGTGCTCATCAAGCTGTCTCAGTCCAGAGCACGGATGATCCTCATTGCTCCGGAGTGGCTCGACAGTGGTGGTTCACGGACCTGCTTCACCGGTCTCTCCTACCCCACATGCGGCTGCTGTGTCTCCCAGACCTTCTCACGAAGTTCGGGGGCAGATGCTGCACCCCAACCTCTCATCGTTGAGTTTGGCGGCATGGCTCATGAGATAGTGCAGTATAGACACCTGAATCTGCCTGAGGATTGCATGAACATTCTCAAGGAGGCTAAGCGGCCTTCCACTAGGACGTCTTATGCCTACAAGTGGAAGAGGTTCTGCATCTGGTGTACTTCCAAGAACTATGATCCGACGACCTGCAAGGAAGATGTTGTCCTTCCATATCTCTTGCATTTGGCTCAGTCCGGCCTTAATTTTCAATCTATTAAGGTTCACCTCGCAGCGTTGACTGCGTACAGGAAATGTCCCTTGCAGACTTCCTTCTTCCAGGTCCCTGTGATTAAGGATTGTTTGGAAAATTTTAACCCCTTGCATGAAAGTGTTTCCTCCTGTTCGGAGTCCTTCGCCTTCCTGGGAGTTGAATGTGGTGCTGTCCCGATTGATGAAGGATCCTTTTGAACCCATTCATAAGTTTTCACTGCAGCACTTATCGTGGAAGGCAGCTTTCCTTGTCGCCATTACATCCTCCGAAGGGTGAGTGAGATTCAGGCATTGTGTTGTCAAGAACCTTATACTGTTTGTCATGCTGCTAAGGTTGTGATGCGTACTCACCCTAAGTTCCTTCCCAAGGTGATCTCGGATTTTCATGTTAATCAGACTATAACTTTACCTACGTTTTTCCAGAATCCTTCCACTATAGCGGAAAGAACTCTTCATTCCCTGGATATGAGAAGGGTATTGAAATTCTATCTGGATAAGACCAAGGATATTCGTAGGTCAGACCAACTGTTTGTCAACTATGGGTCAGTCAGGACTGGTCTTGCTACCTCGAAGCAATCCATCTCTAGGTGGATTGTGCCCTGTATTCAGTTATGTTACCAGAAGGCTAATAAGACCTTAGGAGGTAAGCCTAAGGCTCATTCCACCAGGGGCAAATCGGCTACAACGGCTTTGCTTCATAATGTTCCCATTGCAGAGATCTGCAGGGCTGCCACTTGAAAGTCGGTCCATACCTTTGCTAAGCATTACTGTCTGGACTCTGATGCCAGAGCAGATGCTCACGTGGGGCAGGCTTCGTTAAGAAATCTGTTTGCACAGTAGTGGTGTTGTCTTTTTCTCCACCGCCGGTTAGATTGTTGGGATGGGCTTGCCATTCTATTAACTAGATTAGGACTATACACAGAGATCCCCTACTACAGAAGGAGTAGTTTCTTGGTACTGTAATGTATGCTACAGGCCTTTCTTTATACACCTTCAAAACGAACTGAAAGTAAAAGGAGTTTGCTGTGCATCATGGGATACCAAGGGTCTCTGGAGAGTTCCTTAAAGGCACAGTATCCCTTTTCCAGACACATAATGGCAGCCTATGGGGGCTTGTCTGTCCTTCCCTTCCTCTCTATCATTCCAAGGATTTTGGGAAGGGGAAGTTTCTCTATGGGTGAAAGTTGGCAGACTGTGTTGATTGTGATGTTGGTGGATTATCCTTTGCATTTCTAGTTGAAGTACTGGACAGTGTAGCCTTGCAGGTAAAGGCTGCAATATTATCTTTAATTTTCTCTTAAGTGTCTATGCAGGTCTGCACTGAGGACAATTTAAGAGATTATTTTTGATTGCTCCGGGGTCCACGCACATGGGCGGGACTATTCACTAGATTATGACTATAACAGAGATACCCCTACTACAGAACTGGAGTTACAGGTAAGTAACTACTCCTTCTCTCACATGCCTGTGACCACTTCAATGAAACATAAGAGCCCTGACCGAGCTTCGGGAGTACAACCCTCTCAAGGTAAATTCTGATGGGCGGTCATGGTAAAGGGGCAGTGTCATCTGTGTATTTCACCTTGCTGAACAAAGCCCCAGAGGTTCTCTTATATCTTTGCCAGAAATGGGTGGGAAGAACAGGCCCCCGAGAGGATGAGGACTAGCGAGACACACTGACTGCCCCCATGAGTAAGCCATGTAGTCTAGATTGCAATTAATTCAATTATATTACCTTCATGCTGTGTACCTTTTGCCCAAGTGCTTGTAGAGGACTGGGTAACTTTCACAGCGCTGTCCCCAGGTGGATGCTGACTTCTTTTACATGGTGTGGGCCTGTCCACGAATACTGGGCTTTTGAGAGGATTTTGTGCAGAGTTCTGGACAGAACGGCAGTACTCATCCCGAAAATGGGTCTTGGTTTTTTGGAGGGCCTTGGCAGATTCCGTTTTGAGCCGACACTAGTGTAACCCTCCCCCAACACAGCCGGGGAATGAGCCCCGCATGCAAGGGGTAAACATTTTCTGGTAACTGCCTCTATTTAACTTTCATGATAGAAAAAGAGCAGGAGAGATCAGTAAAATACCAGAATCTCTTCAGCATTCTCTAGATTCCAGACCATAGAAATTGTCTTCCACAAGCACCTATAGACAATAATATTTTTTTCAAATCTTGTATTTTCAGTGATATAACCACCGAAGGCCTTATTTTATATTAAAAACAGAGCTTTGGACTATACCATTTCCCACTAAAAGGCAATATTTCTCTCCATGTGTTCCCGTACCTGGCATGTCACGCAGTTTTGTGCTTACCCTCCGCCATGTTAAAGAACAGTAGATGTTTCAGCACCCAGGTTTCTGTGCTGCATAGCTACATATATATAAAGTCCCAAAGTGCGAGACTGATTGCATTGCAAATGCTTGTTTATTCATCTCATCTTCATTAATTGTTTACTGTCCTGGACAAGCTACTGCATCATTTCTTTTCCAGGCCAGCAATCTATGTCAGAATCAGAGGAGGATAAGGAACAGGAATTAGGATGAATACATAGATAAATTGTGTTGGACTTGGCCCTTTTGGCAGGTTCACCCCGAAACTTTTTGCCTTTTCCTAGCCTGTTTCTGTAACCTGGTGTTGGTGATTTTAGGCCTCTACACACTTTTCATTGTGGTCCAGTGTAAAGTGCGTGCGCTCTCTGTGTATGTGTGGTGAGAGTGACCTGCCCTCCCATAGGAATGCATGGGGAATATGTGTGTCCATGGTAGTTCCTGATGTGTGGGGAGTGCAGGGGCGAGTTTGGTATGTGCGAACTCGTCGGATTTATTGTGTCTAGTGGAGAAGTACCACTTCTAGAAGTTGGCATGTCTGTGCAGTAAATGTGAATTGACTGTCCGGCATGTGATTGGCTGGAGCTGGCTGGTGTGCCTGGCTCCAGGAGTCAGGATGGGTCTGCCCTGGTGGTGAATGGAGAGATCTGCATGTTGATGGGAGGGAGGAGTGCACCTGGGACCTGAATAGGGCAGCGCCTTCCCTCCACAATGCTGGCTCCACCCCCTGTTGTGTGTCTGATGTCCCTGACCCACCCAATGAATAGGCAGATGGGCTGAGCAAAACAAAGTGCTCCAGACCCAGTTGCATCTCGTTCGCTCCTTGCCTTCACCTTTGGAAACAAAGGATATGTGTGTATAAATGAGGGGCTGTGACCCCATGAAAATGTTCTCGTTTCCAACTCGAATCTACCAGGGGCGTGCTGCTGGGGCCCAGGGGAAGGCTTGCCTCCCTGGGCCCTGCCCAGCCCCTGGATGCCTGGAGGACTTATTGGGACCTTTCTTCCTTGCTTAAACTATTCCCAGGACTTCTTGTGCTCCCTGGCGCCCTGTGAGCGCTCGGTCTAATTTTCCCTGAAATGTAAAGGAAGGCTTGGGGGATGCGCAGCACCGAGCTGCAGCCCTTGCTGGAGGAATCCTCAGCCTGCATTGTGGCTGTGTTATTTTCACTTAAACTTTGGGTGCCCACCCTGCGACTCCGTTTTCCGTCGCGGGTGCCGCCCCGCGTCATTGCCACATGCGATTTATTGTTAATTTCGGTTGCCCACCCAGAGTATGGCCGCTACTAGATTTTAAATCACGACGGGTGCTCACCCCGCGTTTGGGGATCGATTTTGTCCGCTGAGATTGCCGCTGCAGTCCCGCCGCGGCTGCCCCGGAAGTCAGGCAAGCTTGCATGTGACGTGGGCGGGGCCGCATCAGGAACGGAAGCAGGAAGTGGCAGCCTGAATCCTCGTGGGCCCCAGATCCCGAGTCACGAGGTGGGGGACCGGATGAAGTCGGGCGCTGGGAAGGCGGGACTCTCCAGGAGAGAGAGCGCCGCAGGTGCCACCAAGAGTTGCAGGCAAGCGGAGGGGCTTGAGGCACATTGCCGGTGCCTGCCCCGCCGCACGACTGAGAGCCCAGCGAATTCCCCAGAGCCCGGTAAGCGAGGGCTTGGAGGGGGGGTTGGCTCCTTGTATATCGCAGAGCGGTTCCGCCCGGGGAGCGGGCCGCTCCTACCAGGCATAGTCCTTTTTGTTGCATGAGTGGACCCGCCGTTGCGGGCTGCTCCACCGATTGGCCCCAGAGTTTCGCAGAGCCCAGACGCTCCAACGAGGTCCCTAGTTATTTTTAGAGTCCCCATGGTGGACTTGGGGCACATTTAATTTAGAGCCCAGCAGTTGGCCCTAAGTGTTTAAGGGATCCAGAGGGGGCCCATGCTCTTGCCCACATTCTTGCCTCATGTTTCCAGAGCCAGATGGCTCCCATATGCGCAGTATGGACCGTCAGAGCCCCGTGTGGCTCCAACATTTGGGCGCAGTTTTATTCCTAAGGGCCAGTGAGGGCCCATGCCACAGTTTATTTCCCAGCTGCCCAGCAAGTAGTGGGCAGCTGCACCGTTTAGGCATTTCTTTTCAGGGGACAGGTCTTTGGGAATCTAGGAGTGAGGCGCACGCCTTTGTCCTACCTTGGCCTTCCACAGCTGCGCAGCACTTAGTGCCAGCTGTAGCGTTTAGGCCCCAGTGTTGGTCTCAGCTGCTCAGCAAATAGTGGGCAGCTGCAACGTATAGGTTTGCGCAGATGGCGCACCCCTAACTGGCGCTGCATTGGCAGCGTGCCCTGACATTCTGGACACAGGGCATTTGAGCACCTTCTTGAGATGGCCAGTTGGCCAGGGGGCTGGTATATGGATAGGGCGCAAGGCCCTAAGGTGATTGATGTGCTCTAAATGTGGTGCTAGGAAATGTAATGCGTTTAGTATGTTTTGCACACCCTGTATCGGATACCTCTAAACTGTGGTTTATGGTTAAGAAGTTGATTTGCATTCCATGTGGTTATGCTAGTGAGGTTATGTTCCACTGTGTGAGTTATGCCCCTAATGTGAGTTATACTTCGGAGGTAGGGTCTAATGTGTTTAGACTAGTGAGGAGATTGCATAATGTGTTTATGCTGGTGAGGTTGGCGCAGGATGTAATTCGCGCCTGATGTGACTGTGCATAATATACAGTTATGTTACAGGTTGAGGTGGAGTACAGTGATTACCAGTGGTTACTGGTTGTAGGTTTATGATCTTTTTTTACTTGTACCAATTTCTGCTAAGTGTTGATCCTGACAGTGGACCATGTGGCCCTGTCCTGTGTAAATAATCCCTTGTGAATATTGCCCGTGCCAATTGGCACAATGTATATTGTGTGATTACTATATGAAGTGTTTTGAGAATACAAAGGCTATTTTTATATATAACCTTGTCGTGTATTTCTATAGGTTCTGAATCAGTCCCCCTATTCCTGACCCTATTCTGGTTAAACTAACTATCAAGTTAACTAACAGTCAGCCCATGAGGCAAGAAAACCCCCATGATGCAGATACCGTTATCTGACGCAGTCACACTCCGGCACAGGAACGTGTTATCTGATTAGGTCATAACGCTTGAGATCTAATTAGACAAGCGACATTCCTCCAGCCCCTGATAAGGCATACGACGTTCTCATAACAAATCAAACCTATGACAACCTGGAAAATCCGTGCGGCCATTGTTTTGATTTCACAGAGAACTTTAGTAAAGAATGTGCTAACGAGCAAGTCGTATGACATCTTTATTGACGTATCTATGTCCATCCTTACGTCAATCTCGGCACCTTTAAGGTATAAATATTGCCGACCTTGCCCTATGCAAACACACGCGTGGTGACAAGACGGAGCAGCCATACTTGCCGAAGCCGAGAGCAGAAGCAGACCCCGCTGGCAGCAGCCCCGCCTTCCTGACGCGCTGAGAGACGCGCTGCTATCTCAAGCCGAGAGACCCAGCACCGGCGCTTCTGGGCAGCCCTCGCAGGCAGCCTGGAATATCGAGAGCAGAGAAAGAGATACCATTCCTCATTCATCCTAACTTCCAGGTACAGAACTGAATAACCCCTCACAGAGAATTCTTTAGTTATTCACTTGGCAAAAACAAACTTAACTTAAACTGTAACTTTCTATTCCCGCCCACGCATTAGACTTAGGTCAGGTACACGGGGTAGGCGTATTTAGAAACACCAGTTGAGTACGTTTAGTCAAATGTATATGTGTATGTAAATATATTTTAATCATTTTAAACATCATATGGCTCAGAAACCATATCAATGTTTTTACAGTATTATTTTATACTATTGCTTTTAATGTATGCACTTTACTTAACTATAAGTATTGCAATAATATCGATCCATTTCTCTTGTACGAGAAAAGAGACTGATCAATAAATAACACCTTTTTATTGAACACGCCCGTCTCTTCCTTTTCTCTACATTCTGATGAGACTAAGAATGCACGTACTGACTGAGTAAAATAATTGCCTTGTGCTCACACGACTCTTGAGATTGACTCTTGATTAGGGGAGAGCAAAGTTGTCATGTTCTATGGTTGTCAGAAACTAAATCCCTTCTTGTCTAATCAGGGAAGTTAATCCTTCCTTGAACATTCGAGAAAGTTTCTAGCGAACTCTGAGCTTAGCTGGCAAACCCAAAAATTAAGTCTAGTATCGACAGTAGTAGACCTAGTTAACGTCTGGCCTAGGCCTTTACTGCTGTAGGTACTATTCCAATGCGCAGAGCCTATTGGGAAAATAGGAACTACACTACATGGCGCCCAACGCGTTTGGAAAGGGCGATAAAACTAACGTAAGACATTTAGAGTAACTCAGTCGTGCTTTCTCACTCAGACCCCTTTTCCCAAATACTCCAAAGACGTCTGGAGTGGGTGAAAGGTTATATCCTCCAAAACCTCGCAGGAGGGAACTCCTATGTATGGTTCTTGGTCAAGTCAACGTTGAAGGATAAACAGTTCCAAAAGATTGTGCATCTAATCTCTGTATCCATAAAGAAACCTGATCTGCAAACAAACATAATACCATCCTGTCTGTAAAATGGCAGAGAGTGATGATGAAAGAGAGGCAGTTAGATTAGCAACTGAACTCGCAGATGCTGATGCTACCATGCAAGCAGCAGACGCGGATATAATACTCATTCCGGTCATCAAAAGGAGATCTATAACCTTAAAACTTATAGAAAATGGACTGACACCTAGAGGTGGCACAGTCATATTCGTAATTGAGGCACACGAATATCGGCAGACAGAGGTATACTATTCATGGATACATTTTCCAGCAGCAAATGCTGTAACAAAGTACTTCCACTATTACAAAATAGAGGAACCTCCTAATGAGTACACTCCTTTCGAGGAGGTGGAAGTACCACTCAAATTCCAAGAGCATTTGCTCTTATTTGATGGCGCCCTAAAACATAACAATCACATTACAAGGCTCGGTCCTTTAGGAAGACCAGGAGCAACGTGGCCGGTCTTAGCCGGATACACACCACATCCAGACATCGAAAGAATGCCTGCAGCAGAGCTGTTAATACAGCTAAAACAACTACTAAAAATTCATAGACAATTAGTTCAGTATGTAATGCGGACTTCAACAATTCAGCCAGCGATTAAACTTCCACAGCTGACCCCTCACCAGGGGAACACAAATAAAATTACACCACAGAACATCCAATCCTGCCTAGGTAAAGTTCCAGCTAAACGGGAACAGATACCATTCTGGTTGGCACAGAAAATCACCCAAATAGAGGCGGTGTTTCCTGACACCACCCCATTAGAAAAACACAGGATTCTGACTATATGTCTCCCAATGGGAATCGCACCACACATTGAGGACTGTGACATTTGGGGTACAGTCTTTGCTTCCATCTACACAAAAACGCACGGTGTTCCATCCATTTCGGTAATACCAGATGTGCTAAAACAAATTCAAGATGAATACGGTCCAGAACCTGCTTTAACTCTTGGTATGAAATTACTAAAAGACTTCAAGCAGGTCTCGGCTATATTATTAGCCAACATAAAAGGTGAGGCAGCTAACGTGGCGATCCGCCAGAGGTTAAAAGAGACAGATATAGCAGACCAACCAGCTGAAATTGCAAGAATCATAGAAAAATCCTATGAAGAACTAGGCAGAGATAGTCTAGGTGGAATACCAGTAAAACCGCAACTGACTACAAGTCCAGAAAAAATATTTTTTAATAATAATAATTCACCAAAAAAGAACTGGGATGGAAATAAACAATCCAATCCTAAAGAAAAGAAATTCCAGTCCAGAGGAAGGTCTCCGAGGCGAAGAGAGAAATCTCCAAACCAAAGACAGAGGTCACCACAGAGTGACCCCTCTGGGAATAGATATAACCTTAGAAATAGGGATAATATTAAAAAACCTGATAGATATCAAGACATTGATACACGTCCCTCTCAATCTTTTCAGAATTCCTCGCAGAAATCGGAAAGAAGAGGACGATCAGAAGAGCACGCCAAGTCCAAAGACAAGGAACATGCTCAGCTAAAAAAGAAATTACAATTTCCAAAAAAGAAGGTAGCCAGTATCAAGGTAGTTAACAATGCCGAGAATACTGAGGACACAACTGAAAAACGGAGAGTGGGCTCAGACAATGCTAGACAGCGCAGCAGAGGTGAGCATAGCTCGCAAAGTCCTTATGAATCATCTGGAGACAGTGGACACGAATGAATACCTTCAAGTGGAAACTGCAGACACCAGAGTTAGCAAGCCCCACAAGATATACGAGATAACATTACGTATAGAGGGAGATAAGACTAGGAAAATAAGGGGACTATTTTGGGATAACCTCTCCAAAGGCTATGACATCCTTCTAGCTGAAAAAGACTGGCCACCAGAGTTTGTCAGGGAGTGCCCTCATGGCGAAGAAGTAATTATGCCTGCCTTCTCGAATCAAATACCGATTCATAAAAAATACACACTTGCTAGAAAGTGGGCAGTGGCCTTAGCACCTGCTTTATATAAAAATCATGTAGGATGGGATGAGGATTCTCCTCCTCACAAAATCCAGTTAAAATCACAACCAACTGCACAAAGGCAGTACCCAATTAAGCAAGAAGCTAAAAAACAAGTAAATGAAATACTAGATCAGCTAGAATACCAGGGGGTGATTGAAACTTGCACCTCACAAATGAACAATCCTTTGTTTCCGGTCTCCAAACCAGACAATTCGTACTGTCTAGTTTTGGATTACCGACACCTTAACACATGTTGCAAAACCTTTGCAGTACAAAACTCACACAGTGCTGCACTAATGAATAACATAGTGCGCAAAAAATACAAAACTACCTTGGACATTTCCAATGGATTCTTTTGTCAAAACATAGCACCGGAGAGCAGACATTTAACTGCATTCTCAGTAAATGGCACTCAAAAACAATTCTGTCGGTTAGCCCAGGGGTACAAGAACAGCCCGGGGGTATTCTCAGCGAGAGTAACAGAATTACTACAACTATATGATGATGAAGCATTATCTTATGTTGATGACATTTACCTAACAGATGATGACTTGGAGACTCACTTGAAAAGAGTGAACACCATAATACTTGGGTTCGCTGCAGAGGGTTACAAATTCAACTTCAAAAAGTCCAGAATTGCCCATCTGACGGTCCTATTCTTAGGATATGAGTTATCAAGTGAAGGTAAAAGCCTGGCAGACAATTTCCTAGAGAAATGTGCCGTAATCCAAGCTCCTAAAACACTAAAAAACCTACAGTCAATTCTAGGCTTCCTAAATTTCGGAAGAACATACATTGCAAATTACGCAGAAAGGGTCAAACCCCTTTATGATCTAATTAAACCAGACTTTAAAAGATCCAGTTGGACTCAAACACACACAGAAATTTTGAGATCCTTACAAACAGACATGCTAATTAAAACAAAATTAGAAACACGTGATAACACACGCAATCTTGTGATTCGAGTCATCCCAGGGAGATGCGGATTCACATACCTGACTTCTAATGAAGGAGAAAAGGTACCAATTGCATTCAAATCACACTTGTACACAGAAGCTGAACAGAAATTCAGTAATACAGAAAAAATCATTCGTGCAGTTCAAACCGCAATAGCTAGAGAAAAAGACATAGCTGACGGTAGACATATCACAGTCAGAACAGCAGAATCAGCCTTTGAAGCATTAACAACACCGTGTAATTTACCAACAACAACATTGAATCCGGAATGGATACAATGGGTGAATTCAATCACAACGGACAAAGTATACTACTACTTTGATCCAGAACTAGAGGAATTAAAAAATCTAAAATATGAAAAGACGTATCCTCTGCCAATCGACATTCTTCCTCTACGACATTACGCCTGTGTAATCTATACAGACGGACATGCTCAACCCTCCGTTTGGGGAGAACATGCATACAACCCCACATGTGAGATTACAAAAGAAGTGTGGCGCGGAGGTAAACTAAAACCTCTATTAACAAAATCACACTCAGTAGAAACTAATTCAGAACTACAAACTGAAATAATAGCTTTGAAAATGGCGCTAGATAATGCGGATCGCGAATTCCCGACGCTTATAGTGTCAGATTCATATTACTGCGTCAAAGCATATAACAAGGATTTGCAGACATGGATTCAGAACGGTTACAAAGATGACACAGATGCACCAATAAAGCAGAGACTGCTCTGGGAACAAGTAGCTCTTTTGAAAAAAGAACTACCAAAGACTCACGTGACTCACTCACTGAGTCATCAACGTGATGGCGTTCACGTTGTAGGGAATTCATTGGCTGAAACAGCCGCAGCGGCAGCCACTAAATCGGCTCCCGTAGATCGAAAAAAGCGTACATTAAAATACATTGACGGTGAAACAATGCTGGCGGTGAAAACGTCATCAAAAGGCGACTGCTCAGCGTTACCGATCAACTATCCACTCAATTATACATACATAATCGATGCAAACTCCGTCCCTTTTGCTCGAATCCCTGGAGTGGGGGATAGAGTGATTCCAAACATGGACAGGAGAAACTTGTTAATCGCAGACGCACACATGGGCGAGGGTCACAGACACCTTAAATTAAAAGATTCTCTGGAAGAATTACAATCACGGTACTGGTGGCCAGGCATGAGCCTGCACTACACCATGTTTGTAAAAAACTGCCCAAACTGCAACAGAGATCGCAGTGGGGAGAGAAGCAGTTTAATACCTCGTCGTATCAAGGCAGATAATATTACCAGCAAAAGGAATGGCTTGCGATTAACATATACAGGCTAGTTTCCACTTATAATGTAGATCACCAGCACTCGGCTGACGTCCGGACTATTATACAAGATATGCGAGTCTAAATGGCATATACGCTAAGAGCATGCTACATTCGACCATTGTTTTCACTCAGGCAATCCAGCCTGGGGGGGAAACATGGCCAAATGAGCACAGCCCAGCGGGAATCTTCTCACTTCCTTCCTGAGGGTACGGGATGGTGTAAAGAAAAAACCAAGGCAGAAAGCAATCTATAATGGAAAGGATATTAGGTTCGGGAGCTGGGTGGGTCAAACATCTAATAAGTGTCCAACATAGTCTAAATAACTTGCCAAGAAATTCTCTGAAGGGATTCAGTCCGTACGAATTATTATTCGGAACTAGGATGTTGATCTCTGACCTTGATAGTCAGACTTCAGTGGTAATAGAAAAAACCTTTGATGTCAAAGACCGTTTGGCTATTTTGCAGGACTTAAACAAAACAAGAAAAGACCTGAGCAACATACAGTTGAAACAACAGCCAACAACCACTGAAGAATCACCACCTGTCCCAGCAAGACCTGTCTGGATTCCAAAAGTCGGGGATCTAGTCAGGGAGAAGATCGCGGTAAAGAAGGAATTTGGGCCTTCTTACAGAAAAGCAGTTCCTGTCTTGTCTGTCAACGGGACAAGATCAGTTGTACTACCGCCACTTGCTGGAAAAAAGGAGAACCGAGTTGTATCCATCGACCTGGTAAAACCACAACATGTGGCCGATAACAAACAGTAGGCCAAGTGGACTCCCAATAAGTAGCAGAACACCAAGGTTTGCTACCAGCACAGAGGTCCTATCAAAAAGGCTCATCACATTCGAAACGCCTGCAGAAGAACAAGAAGGACTATGCAACAATGCAATAGAACTAAGACCTCTGAAAACCCAAATAAAGACATTTAGCAGAGACACACCAATCTACAATGAAGTGCCGAGTGAAAATGCAAAAAACAGAAATCCTGAAGCAATTGGAACAATTGACAGAACTGCATCCGGGTACTTCATCAACTTCGATGATTCCTCTGACGGCTTCAGTGAATCAAAGACACAGCCATCATCAAAATCCTTTAAAGACAAAGCTAAGGAACTTTTGAAACATCTGAAAGAAACATATCTGGTTTCTCCATGGATTGAATTTTGGGTGGGTTTTGGTGCATTTATCCTCATACTTTGGCTCATCATGGTATTTACTTTGGGACGCTTCATTGAGGGAAAATATGCTAAAATGGACACAGCAAGTCAGAACATCAACTTGGTCCTCAAACCACACACATCTTCACACGTCGAGAAAAGAGAACTTTCTTCAGAACTTTCTTCAGCCAACTTCACAGCCAATCCGATACCTGGTGGGGTAGCCTGGGACAACACTGACTATGAAATTTATGGTCCGGTCGAGATCCTGAAATATCCACACCAAATCAAGATCTCTTTGAGTGACTTTGCAAAACCAAACTCATTTGCTGATGATTGGGACTTCGAGAGTATTAACAACATGATGTCTGACTTAGTAATGTCTGCTAAATTTACAAAACATGATTATTTGCAAGGTTCTACAAACTATGATAGTATGTATTGCTATAACCATTATGGTAACCATTTTTTGCATAAATCTGCACAACCTAGAAATGTTTTAAATTATAATCAATGGGAACATTGCGCTACACCTCCAAAAGGGAGCTCTAGAACCGTGTATGACAAATATTCATATTTTTCAGGTTTTAACATAAGTAATGCTGAAACATTTTATTTTAAATTGTCAAACAAGACAGGGATGAAAACCATGATAACCAACACAAAATTGATATATTCAGATTCGTTCTTTGAAAAAATGAATACATTTGGATTTGATTATTGGGACAAAAATGTTGATTTGAAAAGTGTTTGGGGTACAAAAGAATGGCAAGTACAGGGTTTAGAAGCTTTGTTTAGAGCCTGCATGATCCCAGAACAAATGATATTTTTAAATGACACTGTTCAACAAACCACCTGTCTTGGCTTAGCCAAAATCAAAGATTTAAATAATCCGTCTATTCCAAAGCCAACAATGTTTAGCAATAACTCTGATACAGATGAAGAGATAGACGTAAACCATATATTAAACAAAAACAGAACACATCCTGATTGGAAACAATGGTTGATCTGGCCCACAGATACAAATAACTGTCAAGATAGATTCCTGAATAAAACACAGGGTTTTAAAATGACCAGGCCAGACCCTAGATATCCCCAAAGACATCACCCAGGGATAATAACAACCTACAGTGTGGGCAAATTATGCCTTCAATGGCTACAGACTTCCACACTGCCTGAAATTAAGCAACACCTAACTTTACTTACTGATGGTGCTGACTTGCGTGATTTCATAATGGGACCACGCAAACAGCGTCAAAAGCGTTTCATAGCAGCCTCTGTATATGCAGCATACAATGAGGCCTGGAAGGTTACTCAAATTGAGACAGCAGAAAGAATACGGGAAATTGACCGTATCAATTTGGAAAAATCACTTTCTGTAGTGGACAATGGGTTAATGACTCTGTCCTCCAGAATTTTTTCATTGGACAGCATTGTGTCTTCAGCAATCGATATATTATCGCTAGACTTACTGTTATTACAACATGGTCAGTCACAATTGCGTTCCATTGTACAGCTTGGCTGGACGTTACAAAATCTGCGTTCAGGCTATGTGCCTTGGCGTTTAATCAACACAACGTCACTATTCCAAATCTTTAACCTTACTGATAGACAAATCGGTATGGCGCAAAAGGGTGCTGATTATACAATCTTGAGCATTGAAAAACTAGAAAGATTACCAATGACAATGTCAGAACGACCTGTCAGTGAATGGATAATACACGGAATCATAAATATTCCAATCTCAACCTTCAGGTTTCAATACTGCCAAAAATATATACAGGCTGGCATGTACGAGAAATTGGGAAAGGGGTACCTTAAAACAACTTGGAACCTGCCCTATTCACATGCATGTGTCAGTAATAAAGGACAGAAAGTGTTTCTTAGTGGCAACAATTGTGCTATGTCACTAAGCGGCACGCTTCTGTGTAACGGAATTAGTTTGCATGGAGCCTGTGAAGGGAATTCATACAACCTTTCATGTCACCAGCAAGGCGCACCTGCAACTGAAATAGAACCATTCTTTCAAAGACTCTATAATGGGAGTTACATTCTTATTGTAGACCGCAGATGTTGCAGTCTTATGCCCGGGACTCCTTATCTAGTAACTACAACGGCGAAGGTCAAGTGCTGTGGACGCTCTTTATTCCCCAGCTCCTTTCCAGACAGGGAGGCAAGGGCATGGCCCAGTTTGAAAATTACTTCTATTCGAATAGACACTTTAAGCAGAATGAAAACAGTGCTTCTTCAGACGCCTACAAGGCTCACGTCATCAAAAGAAACGTATGATCTACAAGTCGCAAGGACGACTGCAGAGATACATACATTATTATCAACTAATTCCCCCGTACATTTCGCGGAAATCCTAAGCGAAATCTTAAATATTTCTGATACCAATGGGATCTCAGGGGTATTTAAGACAGTATTTTCGATGGCATTAACACCATTCAAAGCCATACTGGGTATTTTTCCAGATTTCGTCCATTCGATTTTTGGCGGACTTCCCCTGATCCTGGGACTAATTGCAGGAATCCTATTCCTAGTCCTTATTTTTCGTAATGGCAACCCATGTCACAGATCAAACTCTCGCGACAATGGAAGATACGATCCTAGCCATTGGATACCGGGACCGGATATCAAAAATCCTGGGACTCTCCCGGCTTAGAGACCTGAACATGACTTGGTTTCTATCATTTCGACCAATGTGGCAAAGGTGTGTTTTACCTGTACTAAGGTGTCTGCTATGCGGAGAAGAATGCGTGTTAGACACCTGTCTGACGCTACAATCGGATGCGCCGGTGGATGCAGATACACTGTTGGTTCCTACCAAGGTTCACGCTTTGTGCTGCCCTCAAAGGCTGCCAATCCTGATGACGGCATTCCTGGAATCTTCACCACTGCGATTGAAGAGTAGTGAAGTTCAAGATGAAAGCAGCATCGAACAGGTACGACCTTCTGTCAGCAATGCGAATCAGAATGTCAATGGAGACAATCATGCGCACGAATGCATGGTTACACCTATTTCCGACTTAGTGGAACTTTCCCATGAAGCTGTTGACAGTTTTTTCGAAAGCCTGAATGATATGATGCTCTCTCCAGAACAGAAATAGAGACTTTTGAGTAAACTCGCACACGGCGTTCCCTGAATTCGGCCTTCAACTTTAAAAATAAAGTCACATGAACAATTTCACTCCAGTTCACGGACAGCAATTTTTTCAGCATGCCCCTTAAAATATTTTTCTACATATTTTTTCCCGGGACACTGATCTTCTGCTTAAAGTAAGAAACTATTCCTAGAGAACTAAAATTTCTATTTTTAGATACTTTATAGACTTTAGCTGCCCGCTAGTAGGTTCACAAATATTTTATTATGTGATGAAATGGTCTCGGACTTCCTTTCTGTATAGCCATATTAAGAGCCATTTCATGTGTATTTCTCATATACCGATAAGCAATAATGCATAAAAATGCGTGTTTACTTTTGCATTTAATTCATAGCTTAAGTGCATACAATATATATGACTGCAATTTTTCAGTATATTTGAAAATTTCGAAATGCATTTATGTATTTTGGGGTGGTAAGGTATACACTATACTCTATAGTATGTTGTACTATGTTATACTATGCATAGATTAGTAGATATGACCATAGTTAGCGTGGAGTGGGTGTCGTGTATTTCTATAGGTTCTGAATCAGTCCCCCTATTCCTGACCCTATTCTGGTTAAACTAACTATCAAGTTAACTAACAGTCAGCCCATGAGGCAAGAAAACCCCCATGATGCAGATACCGTTATCTGACGCAGTCACACTCCGGCACAGGAACGTGTTATCTGATTAGGTCATAACGCTTGAGATCTAATTAGACAAGCGACATTCCTCCAGCCCCTGATAAGGCATACGACGTTCTCATAACAAATCAAACCTATGACAACCTGGAAAATCCGTGCGGCCATTGTTTTGATTTCACAGAGAACTTTAGTAAAGAATGTGCTAACGAGCAAGTCGTATGACATCTTTATTGACGTATCTATGTCCATCCTTATGTCAATCTCGGCACCTTTAAGGTATAAATATTGCCGACCTTGCCCTATGCAAACACACGCGTGGTGACAAGACGGAGCAGCCATACTTGCCGAAGCCGAGAGCAGAAGCAGACCCCGCTGGCAGCAGCCCCGCCTTCCTGACGCGCTGAGAGACGCGCTGCTATCTCAAGCCGAGAGACCCAGCACCGGTGCTTCTGGGCAGCCCTCGCAGGCAGCCTGGAATATCGAGAGCAGAGAAAGAGATACCATTCCTCATTCATCCTAACTTCCAGGTACAGAACTGAATAACCCCTCACAGAGAATTCTTTAGTTATTCACTTGGCAAAAACAAACTTAACTTAAACTGTAACTTTCTATTCCCGCCCACGCATTAGACTTAGGTCAGGTACACGGGGTAGGCGTATTTAGAAACACCAGTTGAGTACGTTTAGTCAAATGTATATGTGTATGTAAATATATTTTAATCATTTTAAACATCATATGGCTCAGAAACCATATCAATGTTTTTACAGTATTATTTTATACTATTGCTTTTAATGTATGCACTTTACTTAACTATAAGTATTGCAATAATATCGATCCATTTCTCTTGTACGAGAAAAGAGACTGATCAATAAATAACACCTTTTTATTGAACACGCCCGTCTCTTCCTTTTCTCTACATTCTGATGAGACTAAGAATGCACGTACTGACTGAGTAAAATAATTGCCTTGTGCTCACACGACTCTTGAGATTGACTCTTGATTAGGGGAGAGCAAAGTTGTCATGTTCTATGGTTGTCAGAAACTAAATCCCTTCTTGTCTAATCAGGGAAGTTAATCCTTCCTTGAACATTCGAGAAAGTTTCTAGCGAACTCAGAGCTTAGCTGGCAAACCCAAAAATTAAGTCTAGTATCGACAGTAGTAGACCTAGTTAACGTCTGGCCTAGGCCTTTACTGCTGTAGGTACTATTCCAATGCGCAGAGCCTATTGGGAAAATAGGAACTACACTACAACCTTGTGTGGAGTTCCTTTTGTGGTGTGCCTGGGATGTTGTTGCTGTGTGCGTGCGCAAATGCTTTACACATTGCCTCTGGGAAAAGCCTGACTGCTCCTGCCAAGCTACTAAGGGGGTGAGCAGGGGTTATCTTCGGTGTGTAACTCCCTTGCCCTGAGTAGAGTGGCGGTTTCTGCCTGGCTTTGGCGCAAGCCTTAGCCAATCAGGAATCCCAGTTCTAACAAATAGAAAAAACTTGAAACCTGGTGTGTGATATAAACTATTCAAACCTGAGAAAGAGATACACCTTCCAGCATGCCACAGACCCATATTGAGGATCAGACAACGGTTTGGAGTCAGGATCTCACGGCAGGTACTTTGTGTCAATCAGGAAAATTTTGATTAGCTGCATAGGCCTAGTTGTGATAAAGATACGTGCACATGCTTGTCAATGCAACATCAAACATCGAAACAAATTTCTAGAATAGTGTTCACGCCATATTACTTGCCCGATCAAGCCCTACCTACACCAAACAGGCAAAGGACATTACTGGAATACTTTGGGAAGAAATCATTGTTATCTCTCCTAAGAACGAAAAGGCTTCCTATCCCAACTTCGACATGCATCTTTAGCCATAACTACTGCAGAGCAGTGTGACAAGGACACATATTCCTATCTTTGGTAACAGTCAATATCCATTCTCTCCAGCTGTCTTAATCAGAACTTCTCGAGAGCTCAATTCTTTACTAGCAAATTCTGAGATCCCTCCCATTTTTAAATGCCTTGGAAATTATGTTTGCGTTTGGAAGAAAATGCCTCTTTTTTTGCTTGATCACCCCCATCCCGCCATGTGCGGCGGGATGATGGCAAAGTTATGTATGGTAATAAAGTAGTACTTTATGTTTAAAAAAAAAACTAGAAATTCACTGAAAACACAACGGCTAAAGTGACATTATAGTTGGATATGGTAATATTTTAATTTGCATTTAAAAAACCCTCAAAATTCACTGAAAAAACAAAGGTTACAGTGATGTTCTAGTTAGGGGAAGATGACAGTTTGAACATTACATTTGCAGTGGTGTAGAGTGGAGTGGCGTAGAGTGGAATAGCGTGGAGTGGCGCAAAGAGGAGTGGTGTAGACTAGTGGCAAAGACTGGAGTTGTAAAGTGGTGTAAAGTGGAATGGTGTAGAGTTGGACAGACTGTAGTGGTGTATTGTGTAATAGTGTAGAGTGGCATAGATTGAAATAATAGAGTTTAGTGGTGTGGAGTGGCATGCAGTGAAGTGGTGTAGGTTGGAATAGCATTGAGTATCATGTTGTACAGATGAGTGGCGTAGAGTGGAGTGGCATACAGTGGAATGGTGTTGAGTGGAGTAGCATTTAGTGGAATGGCATAGAGTGGAGTCGTGTACACTGTAATAGCATACAGTGGAGTGTCATACAGTGGAATGGCTTATAGTGGAGAGATGGGGAGTGGTGTGGAGTGGAATCCCGTAGAGGGGAGTGGCACAGAGTGAAATAGCGTACAGTCGAGTGGCACAGACTGGAATGGTGTAAAGTATAGTGGCATAGTGGGGAGTTACATACAGTAAAATAGTTTAGAGTGGAGTGGCATAGAGAGTAATACCTTAGAGTGGGGTTGCATACAGTGTAATAGTGTTGAGTGGAGTAGCATGCAGTGAAGTTGTATAGAGTGGAGCGGTGTAGAGTGGAATACAGCTGAGTGGAGTGGAGTGGTATAGAGTGGAAAAGCGTGGAGTGTCACACAGTAGAGCGGTGCACAGTGGAGTGGCAAAGACTTGAGCGGTGTAGAGTAGAGTGGCAAAAAGTGGAATAGAATAGAATAGAGTAGAGTGGAGTGTTGTGGAGTTGGCCGAGTGTAGTGGCATACAGTGTAATAATGTAGAGTAGAGTGCCGTACAGTGGAATAGCGTAGAGTTTAGTGGCATACAGTGGAGTGGCATACAGTGGAGTAGCGTAGAGTGGAATGGTGTAACGTGGAATAGCATTGAGTATAGTGGCGTAGAGTGAAGTGGCATATAGTGGAATAGGGTACACTGAAGTGGTGTAGAGTGGAGTGCCATACAGTGAAATAGTGCTGAGTGGAGTAGTGTAAGTGGAGTGGCATAGAGTGGAGTGCTGTACAGTGTAATAGCATACAGGAGAGTGCTGTACAGTGGCGTGTCGTAGAGTGAAGAGGAGTGGAGTGGCATTCAAAGGAATAACGTACAGTGGAGTGGCAAAGATTGAAGTGGTGTAGGGTGGAGTGTAGTGGCATAGAGTGTAGTTGAAAATAGTGGAATAGTGTGGAGTGGCATAGAATGGAGTGGCGTGCAATGGAGTGGCATATAGTGGAATTGAATACATTGGAGTGGCGTACATTGGTATAGCATACAATGGAGTGGAATGGCATAGACTGAAATATTGCACAGTGTAGTGGCCAACAGTGGAATGGCATAGAGCGTAGTGGCCAACAGTGGAGTGGCGTAGACTGGAAGAGCAGACAGTGGATTAGTGTACAGTGGAGTGACGTAGAGTGGAAGAGAATACCGCAGAGTTGCAGAACGTGGAATAGCATAGCCTGGAATAATGTAGAGTGGAGTTGCAATACAGTGGAGTAGCATAGAGCGTAGTGGCAAAGAGTGGAGTGGGGGAGAGTGGAATAGCATAGAGTATAGTAGTGTAGATTGGAGTATCATTTATAGGGAGTGATGTAGACTGGGGTGCCCTAGAGTGGGATAGTGGAGTGGCAGTACAGGTGCGTACAGTGGAATAGTGTAGAATGGAGTGGCGTAGAGCGGAGTGGCACACAGTGGGTTGGCTTATACTGGCGTGGCATAGAGTGTTGTGACACACAGTGTAATAGTGTAGAGTAGTGTGTCATAGAGGGAACTGGTGTAGAATGGAATGGAGGGGAGTGGAATAGAGTTGAGGGGAATGGCATACAGTGAAATAGCAAAATCATTTTCTTCATAGATCTTTTGGCTATAAGTTGAGTTTATTACAACATTTCTATCATAATAATCTTGAAGGGCATCCTTCGCTCTCCCCAGCACCTTCCAGTTAATATTTAAACTATTCTGCAGAAATCTACTGTGTTCACGATTAATCTGGTTCCCCAAATATTTCTCTTCATCCCTCAAGGCTTTAAACTGAGCTATATCCCTGGAGATAGCTAATTGCGCGTAGGGAATCTTTCATGGCATCCCAGACAATGCCTGCTCTGGTAGAATCCTTATTTTGTTCAAAGAAACTCACAATCGCAATTTTATATGGCCCAGCCCTCCTCCTTAAAATATCATTAAACACCCATTTCAGGTTTCGAGGGCCAGCCTTCTTAGTGCTTATTTCTAACTCCAGAGCAAAGTGATCGCAGAAACCATTAGGTTAGGTATACAAACATTTAAACCCCACCTTAAGCGAAATTGAAAATTAATTAAGGCAAACTGCAGTTGTATGCCTTGCAAAAATCAGGTAAATTCTCTCTTAGAGGGACTGGCATCTCACCATGAATCAATCAGCTCCCAAGTTTTCTGGAGTTCTGTTCCCCCAAGATTTGTACAGTTTTGGGTTTCAAGTGCACCTTTTTACTAGAGGACGACTCGAGGTCCGGCTGTTGTAAAAAAAAAAAAAAAAAAAAATCTCTCCCAATATTCTGCTCTCCCTCAAAACCTATTAATGACAGCAAGTAGTTTATTAAATGGGGCAGGATCATCTTCAACTAGACGTAGAAATTATTCAATGTTACCCATGTTTGATCAATCCTGCAGTCCACCCAACGCCATCTCCTATCTATATCCGATTGCCACCTCTGAACCTGCGGCTGAACATGCTTGGTGATATATTTAATTCCTCCACTGTGAGCTTCTTCCACAGAAGAGAAGTATCTAAGACCAGCCCATGTTTTAAACATTTCGAACTTAGATATTCTGTGGCGAGGGATTTACCTCTCCTGCAAAACGATCACTGTAGGATTAGGATTTTTCATCCAATGTTCCACTGTTTGCTTCTTCCTAACATTGTTCAACCCATTCACATTAAGAAATAACACCTTCGGTTTTTGAATCGCCCGGCTAAAATAGCCAAAGATTATCTCCCAAAACACGCCCAGTTTGGGACAGGAAAAAAATATATGCCTCCAACCCCCTTCCGATGGGGTGCAACAGCAAAAACACCTATTTTCCACCCCCGGATAGATTTTATTTAAAGCCTTTGGAGTATAGTAGGCCATCCTGTGAGAAATAAAGGCCATTCTTTTATAGTTGGCAGCTCTAAGGGTCTTATTTCCTGTGCTAGATATTATTTGCCACTCTTGATAGGAAAAAACACATTCAGTTTCAGAGGCGACTTTCTCCAAAAACTTTTAAACCAAAGGAGATTCGTGTTGGGTTCGCAACCAATTACCGACCCGCTCCTATTGGAGGTATACAAGGCGATGGCTGCCTTAAATGGGGAACTATTAAGTATTAAATAGTTCATTTCTTTAGTAAATGCAATTTGGATGAATTCAAAGAATAAGGGCTTGATACAGCCGTGGCATCTGGCCTGCACTTCTTCCCAGGTAATCACCCTCCCCTGAATGATAAACTGATTAACAACCCGCAAGCCAGAATCATGCCAGGTTTTCAACTGGGTAGAATGAATATGGAGGCCCAGATCTCTACACTCATTTAATTTTAATGAGTAAAAACCAGAAAATCCACTCTGTTTAAAAACGAAAGGAAGTCTATTAGAAAAATCCAAAAGCGTCTGATCCAATAGCAGAAGCAGTCCTGTTTGGTGTTATTAGTAGGGAGGCCAGTTTGTCGAAAGCTGAAGGAATTTTTCTTGCTATCTCAAAGTTGGTCGCTCGCTCTTTAATTCTACAAAATTGGAGATGATTGGAAGTACCCGTGTTTGAGAAATGGTTAAACAAAATGTTTCGAACAAAAAAATTGGAAGAAGCGTACGCTAAAAGAGTGGGGACAACAAAAAAATGTTCTCGGATTTGGAAATATCTTGTTGAATTGTAAATCGAGGGACGATAAAAGTAATTCTGTTTAGTTTACGATTTACTGTCAAACTTTTAAAAAACTTCTTGAACGTTGCTTAATAAGCTGTGGAATGGGCCATGCGGATTATTGATTTTTGTCGGTCTGTATTGCGGGCCACCATTCTCTTTTCTTTTTCACTGCTGATGTAATGTGCCAAAATGGAATGTTTTTTCTAAAGCTCTGCGCATTAAAAAAAAAATAACACCTTCACCATTCCTTCTTGCTAAGACTACAACAAGGATGTATAAAAACATTTTCCAGTTTTATGTATCCCAAGCAGCAGAACATCTTGTTAACAACCTAAAAGTGCAATAAAAGCTCAGAAAAAAGTGCAAAAGTGCGGACAAGTGCAAAAAAGAGGAAAAACGCTAAAATCCACAAAACTCCCCAGCACCTCTTCTCGTACATGAAATCATGTCCTACCCTAAATAACATACTTGCCTTATTAAAATGCATCTCAAATCCCATATTAAAGTGCCTTAGAGTGCATGGCCTAGCCACTATATAAAACTTCGGCAGGGTTTCATTTGTCCTGGCATTGCTACTTGGCTTGCCTGTCCAGCCCTGCACACCTTCAGGCCACTGAAATTACATTATTCTGATAAATTATGAAAACACTAACAAAGCCTTGACACTAGGTTTTCACAAAAGTGACAGTAGTGATCCTTGGAGTGCACAGGCCAAAGTTCCACTCTATTTCTAGGTAATGTGCCAACTCCTAGAGTTCTCACTGCTCCCAGAACTCAGTCCTGAACACATGTTTTTTCATACGTAGGAGGGCAACAATGGAGTCTTATTCTTTTCTACTGATCATTCGATTTAGTAGCTGTAATCCCTCTTTTTTTTCCAATCGTGTATACCAAGTCTCTTAAAGTAAATCATCAAATGATGTGCGTTATCTTAAGATCCTTTATTCAATTAAAAAACATACGAGTTTCATTCCTTATAGGGACTTCATCAGGGCAGTCTTACTGGATGTGCTGCAGGTGCACGTAATGACATCCAATCGCTTGAATGGATGTCATTACGGGAAGTCACAGCACGTCAAGTAAGATGGCACTGTTGAAGTCCCTATGAAAAAAAACTTGACATTGAACTTCCTATTTCCTAATGCATCCCCAAACCCCCACACACCCCACGTGGACTCATCCCCACCGGCTCCAACTCCCCCAAGCTACGACATGAAGCCCACCCTTCCCTCCCCCCAGGCTCCCTTTTCCCTGCCGAATGGCGAACAACACCATGACACGGTATTGCTTCTTTCCAGCCCCAGCCCAGCTACCTACCCTCCTTCCACAACTAACCAACCCGTCGAGCTAGGCTCAATGATATGCAAAAACAAGGAGACAGCATCGAAAAACCATTAGCAGCTAAGTAATTCATATACATTGGTCCAAATGAATTCACCCCACCCTGCTTAATCTCAGCAAGGAACAACTGAGTCTTACTTTTCTTAGCAAAAACCTGGAAGCGACCCTTAAACAGCGTAACCAATTGTATAAAAAAATGCTTGGGTGCCTTCAGATTAAAATTCCGCAATCATGTTTTAAAATTCTCTGCGCCTGTGGACCGTGCCAATTGTCATATCTGAAAAGATCCTGAATGTATATTCATTTTGTACCGAAAAAATCCTTCCCCTTATTTTTTTTTTTAAACAATTTTTATTAGTTTCATATCAACCAGTTACAAAATACAAAATTTCTTCCCCTTATGGCTTTATTCAAAATTCTCTCTTTCACCCTGTGATCCGAGCAATTAATTAACCAAAATGGTAGGGGGGTGTTAGACCAGGCATCTTTGGCGTGGTTTCCCCAGTCTTTTTGGCCTCTACCTCCGGTATTTTTTTATGCTGTGCTGGATTTCGTTTTTGCTGGTTTAGATGCTTTGGACACTCTGCCAGTGCTGATCAGTGTCAGAGTGTAAGTGCTCCCTGTGTAAATTGTTATTGGGATTGGATATACATGATTGACATATTTGTATCACCATGAAGTCCCTAGTAAAGTGCACTGGGTGTGCCAGGGCTGGTGATGACAAATGCTACTAGTGGGCCTGCAAAGCAAAACCAAAGGTGGTGATGGACGGAGCGATAACAATACAAGCACTCGCCCCCAGTCAACTGATCTGGGTTTAATCCATCACGTTCTTTAGCCCACTCTGCCACCCCAGTTCAGACATGGCCATATGCAAATCAATCTGACCCTGTGCCTCATGGGAACAGTCCAGCCCGAACTGCCAAGCCATGCCTTCCCTGGACCGGAAACATGCTTCCGAGGACCGGTTTCTGGCATTGCAGCCGTCTTCAGCCCGGCTTTCTTGAATCCAGTGGCAAAGTGAGCAAGGGACTCACGTCTGAGCATACCCTCCAACTTATGGCGAACAAAGCAAAACCAAAGGTGGTGATGGACGGAGTGTTGACAATACAAGCACTCACCCCCAGTCAACTGATCTGGGTTTCATCCATCACCGTTCTTTAGCCCACTCTGCCACCCCAGTTCAGACAAGGCCATATGCAAATCAGTCTGACCCTGTGCCTCATGGGAACAGTCCAGCCCGAACTGCCAAGCCATGCCTTCCCTGGACCGGAAACAAGCTTCCGAGGACCGGTTTCTGGCATTGCAGCCGTCTTCGGCCCGGCTTGCTTGAATCCAGTGGCAAAGTTTGTCCATCAATTGTTGTTTTTGCATTCGTCACCCCGAGTGGGATGGGTATCTCAGACGTGAGTCCCATGCTCTCCACACCACTGGAGTCAAGCTATCCTGGCTGAAGACGGCTGATAGCCAGAAACCGGTCCTAGGATGCTTGATTCCGGTCCAGGAAAGACATGGCTTGGCAGTTCGGGCTGGACTGTTCCCATGAGGCACACGGTCAAGGCGGATTTGCATATGGCCATGTCTGAACTGGGGTGGTGTGAAGTGCAAAAAAACAATGGATTTAGGCCCAGATCTCTGTACTGGGGTGAATGTATGACATTGTTCTGCATTCTGTCCATCAATTGTTGTTTTTGTACTAGTGGGCCTGCAGCACTGATTGTGCCGCCCACATGAGGAGCCCTAAAATGGTGTCTCAGACCTGCCACCGCAGTGCCTGTGTGCAGTCTGTGAACTGCCATGTCCTTCTGGTCAGTGTCCCCACTGACCAGGCCTAACCCTTCCCTTTCTGTGCACATTGGTCACCCCTATAGAAGGCCCAAGGTACCCCCTTGGGCAGGGTGTAGTGTATGTGAAAGGTAGAGCATGTACTTGTGCAGGTGACATGCCATGCTCTGGTAGTGAATTACAGCCATTTTCGTTTTTCACTGCTGCAAGGCTATCTTGCTCCATAGGCTATCATTGGGGATAATGGCTACAGTGGCTACCAGCATATCTTCCCATAGGGGCAAGATAGGACATTAAAGTCTTTTATTCCTGAACTCAGAATTTAATAACACATATTTTAGGAAAGGTGGTTTTTAACTCCTGTGTTTGAGAATAGCACTTTTAGAAAGTTGCTGTTCTCTTGTCTGACCTTTCTGTGTGCCTTGGCCTGTTTGTGGATTGATTGTCTGGTTTGAGAGTGACAGGGGCTGGGGATTCCCCAGGAGGCTGGCTGAGTCAGCCCTAGGCTGAATGACTGCAGTTGCAACTTGAGTGGTGGGAGGAGATAGCACCTGGAACTGAATAGGGCTGTGCCTGCCTTCCACAATGCTGGCTCCACCTCCTGCTGGGCGGCTGACGACCCTGCCCCTCACTCTGAAAGGAAAGCAGAAGCCAGGAAAACAAAGTGCTCCAGGAACACCCAGAACTGGTTCAGACCGGGCTCAGATTCCTCTTGCACAAAGGGAACAAAGACTTTTAGGGTTATAAGTACAGGACCCCTGACAACAGAAAATTAGATCGTCCTGGAATCAAGAAGGAACCTCTGCCAAGGAGAAAGCTGAAACTGAAGAAGAAAGATTGTCCAGCTGTTGCTCTGCTGTTGCTTTGCTGCCAAGGAGAGGGGAAGGACTTTGCTTTGTGCTGTGTCCCCTTGCTTGAAGGAATCTCCAAGAGCCTGAGAAGAGCTGGCTCCCTGTTTTGAAGTCCAAGGAACAAAAGGACTTCACCCCCAGCTTCCCCTGAGCTCTTGAGAGGGTTCTGTCCTTCCTGGAGTGCGTGGCCCATGTTTGGTGCCTCTGGAAGTTGTACCTGTGTTGGGGAGCTGGAAATCAAGCCTTAAAGACTTTGCTACAGAAAAGTTCTCGCATCGCTCGCTGCGGAGCGCATCCCCGACAGTGCAAGGAATTTCCTGCCTCTACGAAGGCCGAGATCGTCGCAGCGCCTGTTGCCGCTGCCAGAGCCGTCGCATCCTTCATTTGCGGGACGCACCAGACCGGTGCGGGAAGACTAACATCGCTGCGAGTGTCGTCGCAGAGCCTGTCGCCTCTGGGTGAGATCGCCGCACCGATTGCTTGTGGACCGCATCACGTCGCTGTGAACATTGTTGCAGAGCCATCGCATCGAGGAGCTGCGAGAGAGAGATCGCCGTTGGATCGCGCATCGTCGCCCCGGAGATCGTCGCAGCTCCTACGAGATCGACGCATCGTGCCTTTGCGAGAACAAACTTCCTACGGAATCTACGCACCGGAATCCCTACAAGTGGCCTTCCTCCCAACACACCCGCTGCTGCAGCGGGGTTGTCGCATCGCCACCCCAAGGTGTCAGGAGCAACGCCTCGCTTGTTTTCCACCGCACCAGCTTCTGCTTTTGGAATTTGTCGCATCTAAAGGTACTGTTGGCTAAAAGTGACGCAACTGTGAACTTTTCACACAACTGTGGATTATTTTATCGCAACCTTAAGAACTCTTTTGAAACCATATTCTTGAACTGTGTATGTTGGATTTTTGTCGTTTTGGTCTTGTGTAGTTTAGATTAAATACCTTTATTTTTCTAAACTGTTGTGGAGTTAGTTTGTGGAGTTTTCACTGTGTTACTGTGAGTGTGGGTACAAATACTTTACACATTGCCTTCTGATTAGCCTTGACTGCTCATGCCAAGCTACCTAGTGGGTGAGCAGGGGTTATCTCAGAGGGTTTCCTCCTTACCCTGACTAGAAGCAAGGGTCCCTATTTGGACAGTGGTACCTACCTCTGCCAACTAGAGATCCCCAGTTCTAACATTGTTGGTCAGGGATGGGAGATTGAACTTGTATTTGTACTAGACCCGCAGTGATTGGTGTACATCACTAGTGAGTGCAGACCACTACGCCACCGCATACTACATTTTCGATTTTTGGTTCTATTTTTGAGTAACTCTTCTAAGCATCATGTCTGTGAATGGGAAGGCACCCAGCGTGGAAGAGGCAGAATTAGAGTTTTGCTTTGAGGATTTGTATTCCTACAAAGTTGAGCAGCTTAGGAAATTCTGCCACGAGTTTGAGTGCCCCATAAAGAGAGGCTACAGGAAGGATGAGCTGCAGAGAATCTTGAAGCCCCATTTGGAGGCACAAGAGGGAAATGATGCAAGTACAGGGAATGGTTTTCAAATCACAGATCTGCCTGTGAGCAGAGTAGGCTCAAGGCCTGGCAGCAACCATTCCGGTAGAGGTTTCACTCAGGAAGAGTTAGAGGAGAACCAAAGAGTGAGAGAACATGACTTAGAAGTCCTGAAGTTGAAAATGAAGCAATTGGAAATGGAGAAAGAAAGGGCGGCGGAGGAAAATAAAAATGCCCGTGCCCTGGAGGAAAAGAAATTGCTTTTGGCTCATGAGTTGAGCATGAGAGAACTGGATCTTAAAGCCAAGGAGGTGGATGCCAGTTCAAAGGGTGGCAGCGCACAGCCAGTGCATGGGGGTAAAGTATATATTCCCAAGGATCTGGTACAGAATTACAATAGGAGTGAGGATATTTACGCCTGGTTTACCTCTTATGAGATTGCATTAGGAATGAATGGTGTGCCTGAACAGCATTGGGGCGGGCCTGTCGAAACATTTTGAGGCTTCTGGGAGGAGTGCTCTAGAGCCCTTGGAGTTTGCAGGTGCCATGACCTACCCCAATATGAAGGAGGCCTTATGTCTCAGGTATGGCCTTACTCCAGAGCAGTACAGACTGCAGTTCAGAAACTCTAAGAAGAAAGAATCTGAGACTTGGATGGAGTGTGTGAATTTGTACTCACGTGCACTGGAAGGTTGGGTGAAGGGCAAAGTAACTGATTACAAGGGGTTGTTGCATTTAATTAGTTGGGAGCACTTGAGTAGTCTTTGTGTTCCAGAGCTGTGCCAGCATCTTTTAGACAGCAAGCTGACAGACCCCATTGAGCTTGCTAAGGAGGCGGACCGCTGGACCAGTAACAGGGTCCACAGAGGAAATGTGGGTACCACAGCCAAAGGTGGGCAGGGTCCCCAGCAGAAGAGTGGGGGGACACAAGGGTAACCAAAAGGAGCTCTAGCAAGGGCCCCAAAATAGTACCCAGGAGAAGGAATCCCAACCCCCCCAGACCTAGACAGCCATGGCCTCCTAGGGGCAGGCGGGACAACAGAGGTCCCCCTACCTGCTTTCACTGCAATGAGGTGAGACATGTTATCAACCGGTGCCCCAAGAGACCCCCAGCACCGACTGGTGCTCCAGCCCCAGGGTTAGCAAGTGTAGCTTTGTGGGGGTATTTGATTTCTAGTGGGGAGGAGGGGCTAGCAGTTGTGTCCCTTGTCTCTTTAGGAGACCAAGAGATGGTCCAGGAGACCTTACTGCCCCTGAACACTAAGAAATATGGGCAGAAGGTGATCATCAATGGGAGGGAGATAGAGGCTCTGAGAGACACAGGGGCCAGCGTGACATCCGTGAGGTGTCAGTGGGTGTCTGAAGAGCAGTGTATCCCCAATGTACTCCGCCCGTAGTAACAGCTGAAAGTTCAGTGCGCCTCTGCAAAGTGGCACGTGTTTCCTTTGAGTGGGGGGGGAGTCTCTGGTCTGTTGGAAGTTGTTGTCAGTGATGCCTTGCATGTAGACTGTTTGCTGGGTAATGACCTGGAGAGTTCTCCATGGAAAGATGTAGAACACCAAACTAATTTGGAGATGTAGGGGTTGCCTGCGTGGATCTGAGTGACCACGCGTGCTATGGCAGCCAGTAGGGGTGATTCAGCAGAACTGGAGCCTGAAACAGTGGCCCAGAGACCTGCCTGGAGAGGAAAGGGCAGAGGGATTGGGAAACCAGCCCCAGCCATTCCCACGGTTCAGGAGGAAGCAGACCCTGAGGGGAATTCCCTGGAACCTACAGGGGAACAGGTAGCCGAACTGGGCGACCTACATGAGCTGACCCATTGGCAGCAAGAAGGTGGGCCCTCCAGGGAGGAATTCTGCAAGGAGCAGAAAGAGTGCCCTTCTCTCGTGGGTATGCGGCAACAGGCAGCAGACCAGGCAGCAGGTGGAGCAGCTATAGATCACTTCATCTACTGGGAAGATGACTTGTTATATAGCGAGCCGAAGTTTGCTGAGCCCGGTGCAGCCGGTGTGCTGGTGGTACCTGCGCGCTTCAGGTACTTCCTAATGGGTCTGGCTCATGACGTGCCTCTCGCAGGACATCTGGGGCAAGACAAGACCCTTGAGTAGGTCTTATCAGTACTTGTTCATAGTACCTTGCTTATGCTCTCATAGGACTTTATCAACTAATATCTTGGTACATTTACTGAAGATTTGGGTTATGTTGTGTCACATGTTGAGCCCAAGTGTCAACACTAGGTTTTAACTATGTAAATAATTTGTGTATACTGACTTGGTCTATTCCTTGTTTTTTTTTATATTCCTTGGTGACAGTGTACATACAACAAATTTTTCTATTATACTTTTTAGGTCCCCTGTTCTTGTGGGTTTCTGATTGCCTGGAAGAGGCCCTGAGAAAGGTGGCCGTGTGCCGCCGAAACGCGCGTCGACCAGAGTGCGGGGTCTCATACTTAGTTTTGAGACCTGTTAGTTGGCAGGGGGCTCCCTGCTGATTAGTACCCAGATTCCTTTTTCACACGTAGTGTATGTGTATGTAATGTTAGTATGAATGGGTTAGTATGCTGTGACTGGTTGTGTGTTATCAGGGGCATATGTATTGGTATTTATTGTCTTTTTCACGATTAGTTATTGTTAATGCAATTAATTTTTCTCTTTTCTTTTTTGTGTGAATTATGAAAAGATTTATGATATGTCAATACTGTGATTGTGTGTTTCTTATGAATTCTAACTTAAAATGAAAATATAAATTTGAAAGCAATGCTAAAAATAAAAAATTAAACACTTCATATATTTTTTGAAGAAAATAAAAAAAGTTTGTTGTGTATCTGTCACCTTCAACATGAATAATGTGATGTATACTTGCAATGAATAATTGTGGCCAATGAGGGAACTTTTTTCTAGTTGTACTTTATCTCTTCCCCGACCGTATTCCATATTTTGAGGGGGTCCCATCATTACTGCTCTAGGCAAGACAAGACCCTAAACAGGCTTGTCACCCACTTCCACTGGCCCCAGATGAGGAAGCACGTTGGTTCATTTTGTAGGTCTTGCCAAACATGTCAGGCCAGTGGCAAGACTGGAGTGAAGTGCAAGGCACCCCTCCAACCCTTTCCTGTGGTGAGCACCCCTTTCGAGTGGGTGGGCATTGACATTGTGGGGCCCCTGGACCCCACAACAGCCTTAGGCAACAGTTTCATCCTGGTCTTGGTGGACCATGCCACCCGGTACCCGGAAGCAGTCCCTCTCAGGACAATCGCAGCACCCGCGGTGGCCCGTGCATTGATGGGGATCTTTTCCCGTGTGGGGTTCCCCAGAGAGGTGGTCTCCGACCGGGGTACCAACTTCATCTCTAGGTACACAAAGTCTCTGTGGGAGGAGTGTGGGGTAACTTATAAGTTCACCACTCCTTACCACCTTCAAGGAAATGGGTTGGTTGAAAGGTTCAACCGCACCCTGAAGGGTATGATTATGGGCCTAGCAGAGCCCATGAGACGAAAGAGGGATGTCTTGTTACCATGCCTGTTGTTTGCCTACAGGGAGGTGCCTCAGAAGTCCTTAGGGTTCATTCCCTTTGAACTCCTGTATGGCCACCCTGTTAGAGGACCTCTCACACTGGTGAAGGAGGGGTGGGAGAAATCCCGTGGGAAAACCTCCCAGCTATGTGTTGGCCATCCGCAATCAGACACAACATTTCAGGAAGCTTGCTCAGGAGAACCTGGAAGCTAGCCAGGAAGAAATGAAAAGATGGTACGACCAGAATACCACTTGGGTCGAATTTCAACCTGGGCAGAAAATGTGGGTGATGGCGCCAGTGGAGCCTTGTGCCCTCCAAGACAAGTGGACTAGGCCATTTGAGGTGGTGGAACGGAAGAGCAAAGTAACCTACCTGGTTAACTTGAAGACTCCCAGGCAACCCCTGAGAGTCTTGCATGTGAACTGCCTCAAACCACACTTTGAGAGGTCTGAAGTGACAATGCTCATGGCTACAGATGCTGGAGGGGAAGAGGATAGTGATACTCTCCCTGACTTCCTGGCAGCTAAGGAGCAAGATGGGTCAGTGGATGGTGGGGTCCTCTCGCCCACCCTGACCCCAGAACAGCAGAGGGACTGTCGCCAAGTGCTGGGTCAGTTTGCCCCCCTGTTCTCCCTGACCCCAGGTATCACCAATTGGTGCGTCCATGATGTGGACACCTGAGATAGTTTGCCTGTGAAACTGAAATTTTACAGGGTAGCTGACAAGGTCAGGGCCAGCATCAAGGAAGAGGTTTCCAAGATGCTGGCGCTAGGGGTGATTGAGCCCTCCAGTAGCCCCTGGGCTAGCCCAGTGGTCTTGGCGCGAAAGGCTGCTGCGCCCGGTGCCACTCCAGAGCTCAGGTTTTGCGTGGACTACCGCGGGCTCAATGCAGTCACGAAGACTGACGCACACCCCATCCCCAGAGCTGATGAGCTCGTGAATCAGTACCTCAGTACGTTTGATTTAACATCTGGGTACTGGCAGATTGCCTTAACTGATGGGGCCAAAGAGAGGTCTGCATTCTCAACACCAGAGGGGCACTTCCAGTTCCGAGTCATGCCCTTTGGGTTGAAGAATGCCCCTGCCACCTTCCAGAGACTGGTTAACCAGGTACTGACCGGGCTGGAGGAATTTAGCACCGCATACCTGGATGACAGTGCTGTGTTCAGCTCCACGTGGGAGGAACACTTGCAACACCTCTGTGAAGTGTTGAAGGCTCTGTAAAGGGCAGGCCTCACTATCAAGGCCACCAAGTGCCAGATAGGGCAGGGATCTGTGGTGTATTTGGGACACCAGGTGGGGAGCGGCCAGGTGGCGCCCCTACAGGCAAAGATTGATACCATTCAGGCTTGGGAGCCCCCAAGACCCAAGCAGAGGTGAGAGCCTTTTTAGGTCTCACGGAGTATTACAGACGGTTTGTCAAGGGATATGGCACCATCGTTGCCCCCTTGACAGAGCTGACTTCTAAGAAGCAGCCCAGAAAAGTGAACTGGACTGAAGCCTGCCAGACTGCTTTTGATACCCTGAAGACTGCCATGTGCACAGCACCGGTGCTCAAGGCACCTGATTTCTCCAGTGAGTTCATAGTACAGACAGACGCTTCAGAGCATGGTGTGGGAGCAGTACTTTCACAGATCACCGAGGAGGGCTGGGACCAGCCTGTAGCTTTTGAAAGGCAATTGAAAGGGAAGCTTTTGCTGTGGTCTGGGCCCTGCAGAAGCTGAAGCCCTACCTGTTTGGGACTCACTTCCGTGTTCAGACAGACCACAGGCCCCACAGATGGTTGATGCAGATAAGGGGTGAGAACCCAAAACTGTTGAGGTGGTCCATCTCTCTACAGGGAATGGACTTTACGGTGGAACACCGCCCTGGTACAGAACACGCCAGCGCTGATGGTCTGTCCAGATTTTTCCGCCTTAGTGAGGAGAGCTCCCAAGAGAGTGGGCAGTTCTCCCCACTTTCAGCTGGAGGGGATACGTGTTAGACCTGGCATCTTTGGCATGGTTTCCCCTGTCTTTTTGGCCTCTACCTCCTGTATTTTTTGATGCTGTGCTGGATTTCGTTTTTGCTGGTTTAGATGCTTTGGACACTCTGCCGCTGCTGATCAGTGTCAGAGTGTAAGTGCTCCCTGTGTAAATTGTTATTGTGATTGGATATACATGATTGGCATATTTGTATCACCATGAAGTCCTTAGTAAAGTGCACTGGGTGTGCCAGGGCTGGTGATGACAAATGCTACTAGTGGGCCTGCAGCACTGATTGTGTCGCCCACATGAGTATGCCTAAAATGGTGTCTCAGGCCTGCCACCGCAGTGCCTGTGTGCAGTCTGTGAACTGCCATGTCCTTCTGGTCAGTGTCCCCACTGACCAGGCCTAACCCTTCCCTTTCTGTGCACATTGGTCACCCCATGGAAGGCCCAAGGTGCCCCCTTGGGCAGGGTGCAATGTATGTGAAAGGTAGAGCATGTACTTGTGCAGGTCATATGCTCTGGTAGTGAATTACAGCCATTTTCGTTTTTCACTGCTGCAAGGCTATCTTGCTCCATAGGCTATCATGGGGGATGCTGGCTACAGTGGCTACCAGCATATCTTCCCATAGGAGCAAGATTGGACATAAATGTCTGGTATCCCTGAACTCAGAATTTAATAACACATATTTTAGGAAAGGTGGTTTTTAACTCCTGTGTTTGAGAATAGCACTTTTAGAAAGTTACTGTTCTCTTGTCTGACCTTTCTGTGTGCCTTGGCCTGTTTGTGGATTGACTGTCTGGTTTGAGAGTGACCGGGGCTGGGGATTCCCCAGGAGGCTGGCTGAGTCAGCCCTAGGCTGAATGACTGCATTTGCAACTTGAGTGGTGGGAGGAGATATCACCTGAATAGGGCTGTGCCTGCCTTCCACAATGCTGGCTCCACCTCCTGCTGGGCAGCTAACGACCCTGCCCCTCACTCTGAAAGGAAAGGAGAAGCCAGGAAAACAAAGTGCTCCAGGAACACCCAGAACTGGTTCAGACCGGGCTCAGAGCCCTCTTGCACAAAGGGAACAAAGACTTTTAGGGGTATAAGTACAGGACCCCTGACAACAGAAAATTAGATCATCCTGGAATCAAGAAGGAACCTCTGCCAAGGAGAAAGCTGAAACTCAAGAAGGAAGATTGTCCAGCTGTTGCTCTGCTGGATTGCCCTGCTGTTTCTTTGCTGCCAAGGAGAGGGTAAGGACTTTGCTTTGTGCTATGCCCCCTTGCTCGAAGGAATCTCCAAGAGCCTGAGAAGAGCTGGCTCCCTGTTTTTGAAGTCCCAGGAACAAAAGGACTTCACCCCCAGCTTCCCCTGAGCTCTACTGAGAGAGTTCTGTCCTTCCTGGAGCGCGTCGCCCATGTGTGGTGCCTCTGGAAGTTGTACCTGTGTTGGGGAGATGGAAATCAAGCCTTAAAGACTTTGCTACAGAAATGTTATTGCATCACTCGCTGCGGAGCGCATCCCTGACAGTGCAAGGAAATTCCCGCCGCTACGAAGGCTGAGATCGTCGCAGCGCCTGTTGCCGCTGCCAGAACCGTCTTATCCTTCGTTTGCGGGACGCACCAGACCGGTGCGGGAAGACTAATATCGCTGCGAGTGTCGCTGCTGGGTGAGATCGCTGCACCGCTTGCTTGCGGACCGCATCACGTCGCTGGGAACATCATCGCAGAGCCATTGCATCGAGGAGCTGCGAGAGAGAGATTGCGCTGGATCGCGCATCGTCGCCCTGGAGATTGTCGCAGCCCCTACGAGATCGACGCATCGTGCCTTTGCGAGAAAAAACTTCCTACGTACCGGAATCCCTACAAGTGGCCTTCCTCCCCATACAGACCGGATTCGTCGCAACACACCCGCTGCTGCTGCGGGGTTGTCGCATCGCCTCCCCAAGGTCTCAGGAGCAATGCATCGCTTGTTTTCCACCGCACCAGCTTCTGCTTTTGGAAATTTGTCGCATCTAAAGGTACTGTTGGCTAAACGTGACGCAACTGTGAACTTTTCACGCAACTGTGGATTATTTTATCGCAACCTTAAGAACTCTTTTGAAACCATATTCTTGAACTGTGTATATTGGATTTTTGTCGTTTTGGTCTTGTGTAGTTTAGATTAAATACCTTTATTTTTCTAAACTGTTGTGGAGTCAGTTTGGGGTGTTTTCACTGTGTTACTGTGAGTGTTGGTACAAATACTTTACACATTGCCTTCTGATTAACCTTGACTACTCGTGCGAAGCTACCTAGAGGGGGAGCAGGGGTTATCTCAGAGGGTTTCCTCCTTACCCTGACTAGAAGCAAAGGTCCCTATTTGGACAGTGGTACCTACCTCTGCCAACTAGAGACCCCAGTTCTAACAATCTGTGGGATCTGGGAAGGCACTCTATGGGCCCACATATTAAATAGATCCTGCGGGTCCTCAGGTAGAGCATGATAACGTATTAATGAGTCAAATAAGGCCACCATGCCAGAACTTTTCCCTTTCCCTTAGGGCACCCGACAAGCCTCAGACTGGATTACCTTGAATGATTTTTTCAGGTATTCCTGCCTCCCCACAGGGACCTGATCAACTGATCCAATCTTGAGCTGCTTAAGGAAGTTGTTTCAAATTTGTCCACACAAAGGGATACCTGATGTTCTAGTTCCTCATAGCGATCTGCGAATTGCGTCAGTTGCACCTCAATTCTTTGCCAAGTGCTGCTTCATCTCATGTGCAAAGTCAATTTGCTGAACCCATATCCTTTGACTTCTCCCAATACCTACTTAAGCAGCAATAACACATGTATCCATCCCCCTGTGTCTTGACACCCCATGATTTAAAGTGCGGGATTTATAATGTTGCTGCTAATTGAGTTAGATTTCCTTAAGATCAGAGTTGTGTGGCTACATAAGGAACTTTCCTCAGCAGCTGCAGCGTTGCCCAATCTCTTTATGATCATTTCCTGAGGCTCAACACCAATCTTATCCCTTGTAATAGTCTTGGCAAGCAAGCTTCCCATTTCTGAAATTCCAATCTGGCCCAGAGAAGCGTCCAACCTTGCTACAATTGGCTGACCTTCTGCTGTCAATTCTAAGGGTAGGTCGCTCTCTACTGGTGTCCAAATATCATAGCCCCCATCCAATTGCCATGAGTCCTCGCATACTTTTTTGCTCTCAATCTTATTGAATATGTTATAGCCTCGATCAAGCCCAGGATGCCAAAATGCCCTTCTGCCAATACCTGCATACTATCTGACCTTTCCATCACCGGAGCTGACAGGTTAGCATCTGCCTCTCCCATGACTTCATTGCATTGTCAGCCCTAGTGCAGTGGGCGACCTAGTCGCCTTTCCCCTTGTTATCGTCCGCACAGGATCCAGCCTTTTCAGTAACATGAGATAGCCATGCAGTCGAATCTGAATCAAGGCCCAAAGCACACATATCTAGAAGAAGAGCATCAAGCTCTAAGCCCCCCCACCGTAGAAGCCGATGTGAAAAAAATGAGGTGGATTTAGAGGTAATGGCTTGTGGCTGCTTCTCACTTTTGTGCTTAACCACTTAGGTGGCCTAAGCGGACCAGAGCCTCTCTGAGGTAAAACCAAACTGAGTGAGGTCCTCATAAATTTGTGCTCCACCCCAGGAGTTTTTTTAAAACTCATTTTGCACAATTGTATTAAGTTTTGCTACCCCGAATTAACCCTTGAGTAGCATCCAATCTCTCTGGGGGGGGCATGAAAAGTATGAACTTCACGAATGACAATCACGCTGCCAGTTTCAAACAACCCCTTCACTGCAGTGGAGCCAGAGAACAACTGCAGATATAATCAGGGTTTAATGGCGCCCAGTATGTTTGCTTAACATACATTCACCCACTTGTAGTGACCTGACAGATGGGCGACTGGACAGGAGGGGACACTAAGACCCTGTGGGTCATGAGGGAGGTGACCAGGTCACCGGACACCACATCCTGTTAGGGGACAGGAAGGGGACAGACACAAGAGGACTGACCAAGGGGACGGGACGTGCTGGGGCTCGCTGCTGCACATACAATAAAGAAGATTGCATGTACCCACCTGTGTCCCGTGTGTGGTGTATCGGCAGTCCGGCTACAAGGACATGACAACTGGCGACGAAGGGAAACGAGCCGACGCGCAGATCGACGTGTAGATCGACGCGTGGATCGACGTTCGCATGCTGACCTTGCCATCAAGAGTAACCAGGTGCCCACCCTGGATAAGGTGTTAAAAGAAGAAACGAGGAGAGGAGCGATATCGGAGCCCACCCGACCGCTTCTGAAGCAAGTAAAGAAACATCTGCGGTAAGCGCAAAGCTTCGAAATTAGACGCGCGAGCTCTCGCGAGAGGCTGAGAGTCTCGGCGGCTATCTTAGATCCAGGCGGCTGGACCAATAGGAGGCGAGAGTGTGGTGGGCGGCCATTTTAAAGTCAGGCGAGAGCGAGATTTTGAGCGCGAAATCTCGCGAGAAGAGCGGCGGCCATTTTAAAGAGGACATCAAAAGAGAAGGGCATTGGAAACGACAGAGCAGCCATAACAGAGTCAGGCAAAAGAAGAAAAAGAAGGAAAGGTGTTAAAAGACTGAAATAAGAGCAAGAGAAGCTAAAGAAAGGTTCAGAGAAAAGCCAAAAAGGGCCGACTTAAGCACCAATGGAGCAATAAAGCACAGGCAAATGCAAACAAAAAAAAAAAAAAGAAGGAGAAACAACAAAGAGAAAAAGGTCAAAAGAGTGCCAGGAAGAGCACCTAGAATAGAAGAGTGCCAGGAAGAGCACATAGAATAGAAGAGTGCCAGGAAGAGCACAAGAAACAACAAAAGAGTGCCAGTAAGAGCACACGAAAGAGTGCCAGGAAGAGCACAGAAAAGAAGAGATAGCACAGGAAACAAACAAAGAGTGCCAGGAAGAGCACAGAGAACAGAAGAGTGCCAGGAAGAGCACGGGAAACAACAAAAGAGTGCCAGGAAGAGCACCTAGAATAGAAGAGTGCCAGGAAGAGAACATAGAATAGAAGAGATGGCAGAAACTAAACCAGAAAGACAAAGTGCACAATACAGAAGACCGCCACCCTTCAAGTTGTCTGAGCCACAAGTAGGAATTAAAGAACCAACGTCACTAGAGAAGATCCCGTCGCTAGCAAGAGCGGAGGCAAGAGCGACAGCACACGCTAAGGAAATGGAGCGAGGAAAAGACAAACGAATGGAACAAGATCGCGCGGGCAGCTGGAAAAAAGACAGGACTAAACAGGCCACGAGGAAACACCATGAAGGAACATGCTACAGGTGTGGATTTGAATTTCCACATCGAGGCCCATGCCTAACATTTGGCCAGACATGCAAGAAATGGAACGGAAGAACTGAATATGCCAGTGCACGCCAAGTGGTGCAGCTCAGGAACGACAGAGGAAGACTATGGCGACTGCAAGTGTCAACAAATAGACATGTTGAAACAGGAACAAGGAGCTCATCACTAGAATCGGAAGAAGAAGAAGAAGAAAGGACTGAACGACTCTATCTTATGACGGATGTTACCAGAGAGTCAACGGATGAAGGTGAAAAAGGAAAAAGAGGGTGCCTGGTGGACAAAAGCAAAATGAAAAAGACAGAGCACGTGACTATAGGAGTAGGACCACACAAAACAAAGTTTGTTTTGGACAGCGGTGCAACATGTAACATCATGTGTATATCGGAATACGAAAAGATGAAGACAAAAAAAAACGTCGAGACTGTCCCAAGTTGAGGTTCTCACTTGGGGGTCACGGAAACAAGTGACAAACATGGGGAAATTAACAGAAGAGCCGACACACGAAGACCAAAAGATCAAAGAGGACATTCATGTGCTGAAGGGCGACATCCCGGCGCCATGTTTGCTGAGCATCCTCACAGCTCAGACAATGGGTCTCATGGCCATGCCAGAGAAAAGAAACATCCTAAAAGAATACCCCAAGCAGCGCACTGAACTGACTGTAAATGCCAGCCCAGTGGGACTGGGAGCAATATTGGCACAACACAAACCAGGAAAATATTCCCCAAGACACATGGTGGCATATGGGAGCAAAAGTCTATCAAACGTAGAAGAAGGATACTCCCAGCCGAGATTCTCCCAGCCGGAAAAAGAGAGCTTGGCGGCATGGTGGGCGTGTGAACGCTACCACATGGTCATCCACAGAAAGCTGTTCACAATCATAACAGATCACCAAGCACTGATGACAACATACGGACACCCAAACGGAAAGAGACCGCCCAGGATAGAGAAGTGGGGGACAAGGCTGATGGACTATAACTTCAAAATGATACACAAGCCGGGGAAGGAACACAACACAGCAGACGATATGTCAAAGCAAACCCTACCACAAGTGTCCCAAGCGACAACCATGGCGGAGGAACATCTAAACTTTGCACTAAAGCATAACACACCGGCAACGATAACAATAAAGGAACTAGAACAAGAGACAAAACAAGACATCACCATGCAGACCATAATAAAGGTGACCAAACAGCAAAGGTGGAGGCACGCCAACAACAACAGCAGCTGGGGGGAAAAAGTATTGAAGGAAGAGCTGTTGGCGTTCAAAAAGATTAGCGAAGAACCATCAGAAAGCGAGAACGGAATAGTGATGAGAGGCACCAGGATAGTAATACCCCGGACGCTGAGAAGGACAGCAGAATTGGCACATGAGTCACATAGAGGGACTGTGCAACAAAAAAAATGGTGCGGGAAAAAGTATGGTTCCCGGGACTTGACAACATGGGAGAAGAAAGTGTGATGCACTGTCACATCTGCCAAATAACGGGGCCCACATCAAAGCAGGAGCCACTGCAAATGTCCGCATTTCCAAAAGCAGCATGGACAGAGCTGGCAGCTGATTTCTACGGGCATTTGAAAGCAGGAAATTACCTACTGGTAGTAATAGATGAACTATCCAGATTCCCCATAGTGAGACAAGTGGCATCAATATCAGCTAACGCAACTTTGCCAGCTCTGGATGACATATTGGCAGCATGGGTGTCACCGCAGACACAACAAACAGACAATGGACCACCATTCTCTAGTGACGAATGCAAAAGGTTCATGGAGTACCTTGGGATCAACGATCGACGAATAGCGTCTCTGTGGCCGCAAGCAAACAGAATGGCCGAACGATCTTTGGGAACGATCAAAAAGGCAATACAGAGCAACAAGCTAACACAGATCTCAATTGGACAGGCACTATGTCAGGTGCTGAGAGACTGTCGAAACACCGCTCACAGCCCCACAAGAAGATGCCCTGCGGAGCTGGTGTTGGGGCGATCAAGTAGAACGAGGCTGCCCCAAGTGAAAGAAGTGGAAAGGGTAGAACAAAAAGACATAGCTGAAAGAGACAAAGAAGCGAAAGCAAGAATGAAGGCGTATGCTGATGCAACAGATGAGAAAGCGAAAGAAGGAGACACTGCGCTAGTCCGACAAAGACAACAACGGAAGTCAGACAGCACTTTCGCAAAAGACCCACTGACGGTAACGGAAGTGAAAGGGCAAATGATAACGGTGTCAGCAGGACAATACCCCATCACCAGGAATGGGTCGTACTCTAGAGAATTGAAGACAAAAGAAGAAGAGCGGCCGAAACATGGGCTGAAGAAAGACGCCAAAGGGGAAACGGCACAAGAGGATTTAATAGAACAAAGACGAAAAAGAGAAGGCAAGAAGCCCAAGAGACTGATTGAGGAGATGCAAAGAAATGGAGACCTGTGGACACACTTTTTCAGTATATCAATGTCTCTCTCTCTCTCTCTCTCTCTCTCTCTCTCTCTCTCTCTCTCTCTCTCTCTCTCTCTCTCTCTCTCTCTCTCTCTCTCTCTCTCTCTCTCTCTCTCTCTCCCTCTACCTCTCTCTACCTCTCTCTACCTCTCTCTCTCTACCTCTCTCTCTCTACCTCTCTCTCTCTCTACCTCTATATAGATTTGTTGTATGTACCAAAGATTTGTTTGCGACAAGGGGGAGGTGTAGTGACCTGACAGATGGGCGACTGGACAGGAGGGGACACTAGGACCCTGTGGGTCATGAGGGAGGTGACCAGGTCATCGGACACCACATCCTGTTAGGGGACAGACACAAGAGGACTGACCAAGGGGACGGGACGTGCTGAGGCTCGCTGCTGCACATACAATAAAGAAGATTGCATGTACCCACCTGTGTCCCGTGTGTGGTGTATCGGCAGTCCGGCTACAAGGACATGACACCACTGTACCATTAGCAGAGCATTTAAGCCTCTTTCACTAGCGGGAGAGGGGCACCCTTCCAGTGTGGCAACATGGCACCACCTCCTCAGCATGAAAACCTCCTCCTCAGAACTCCTGAATATCCAGTGCTCCACTCCAAAAACAGGCTGATTTGAACCAGCATCAGCCGACAGCGAGGCAGCCATCTTGCCTGTTCGAATGAGCGATGTGGGCGGGGCTGGAAGTGATGGTGTGCTACTCAGTGACATAGCGCTCTTCATCCTTCATGTGTCATCAGAAGATCTCTCCCAGGATTAGAAGAGGTCAACTTCTTCATCTGTTTGGTGCACTTTTGCTGTAGGTTGTATGCTAACCATTGTTTTTTCAGTTTCAACTACTCACATTTGGAGCACCTTCAGTCTATTGAGTTTATTTATTTCTTCATCAGCAGAAACACAACTATTGCGATCACACCCACAATTGGAATTGAAGCCAAAAATTTGAAAAATGTGAATCTAGGAATACATACACCCTAGGGTAAGCGGAGCTGACCATAATTTTTCTTTAAATAACCCCTAAATATATTTTTTTCCCCGCTGTTTTAATGAGTCTTGTTATGTCAGTTATGTTACGAAAACTAGTTCCTAACTCTTCAACAAATGAACAAATAAAAAAGCGTGGATATGTTGTTTGTAAAAATTGTGCTGTTCTAATTGCACTCTGTACAAATTGACAAAGTAATCACTTGCTGCTTCCAACATTAAGGGCCTGATTACGAGTTCGGCAGTCCCACCGCTGCGGTCGGATGTGATTCACTGCCACCGACTAAGCGGATTGCTTGCCGTATTACGATGTTGTTGGATTTCAGAATGAAAGCCCGCCAGAGCTGCGCCACCAGCCATTCGCCGACCACCGCAGCATAGAAGTGTCTCCACTGTCCGAATTACGAGTTGGCTTACTGACGAGCCGAACAAGGCAGTGGGACCACCTGCTTCAAAACGTCTGTAACGAATGATTTTGGGTGCATACCCACCCTTTTCCTTTTCTACCCTTCAGTCTCCAGTGTGGATCCCTCCCTCCAGGTTCCTCCTTCACAACAGCATCTTGACCCCAAAGGAAATGACCCTTTTGGTGGCAAAATCCAAGTGAATTCGTTTTGTAGTATTTACCCATTGACTGGACTGGGCACATATGGTCCAGACTCCAGCAATGGGTAGAATGTATTTGTTCACATGTGTCATGCATATGTGTACATTCCACATGGAAGCTGTATCCGGAACGAGGCGACGGGGAGGCCGACACTCACCAAATAGGTGGAGAAAAAATAAAGTGCAACTTAAAGACGCCTCCAAATGAAGGATAAAGCAAGCGGGTAGAGGAAAACGGAAAGTAAAAAACGTACACCCTACCCACACATGTAAAATTGGAGTGCTGCATAGATGCCACCACAAAAGTTACGTGTGGTTAAAGCCTAAAAGATAGACGGTGGTCGCCCCAGATACAGCAAAGACCATATAATTTAAATTTTAAATTCAGGTGGATTAAAATATTTGACATAACTCCGCCAATGAGGAAAAGTTTCCGGATGGCAGACTAAAGATAGAAAAAATTCTGCACCTCTAGGAGAGATCATATGTCTCATATCTCCCCTATATGTAGAGATATTTTTAACAAAAAAAACCCTGTCCTGAAGAAGGTGTCACCATCAACTAAAGACACCGAAACGCCGCGTCGACCTTTGGTTTTTTGTAATTGTGTATTTTATTGTGTAATGTTTTTGTGATACAAATGTTTATGTATGACTTTTTAATAAATTGCTGATTTTCTACTGGTAATGATTATAGCCTTTTTAATTTTAATTGTTGTGTGCACATATAGATAGGGTCCCTACACTGACTATTAGCCGCCATTAGTATGATAAAATGATGGAATGTTGATATATTTCTAGTTGTGTGAGCATAGATAACCTCCTAAGCCTTCTGGCCAGGTTATTCTACGCCCTAGGGTATATCCCCACCAAGTAGGGACTTTTGCTTGTTTTCTTTATACATTCCACATGTGTGCAGTCAGAATATGCGCACATGCATTGATAAATATGAAAAAAACATTTACCGCCATCAGAAAGACGCAGCTGGCCCATTGCAGACATTGTAATACAGCGGGCAGGAGACCGCTGCCTTGGTGGTCTTCTTCAGACCACCGCCACAGTGTTAGAGCACTGGGACTGCCAAACTCGGAATTAAGCCCTAAATCTTGCTTCAATAGCAGTGAGATTATGCTGGTCAGTTTATGAAGATTTGCATATAAGAGTTTAATATTTGCCAGCAAGTGTATTTATCTTGTCTTGAATTGGTGGGCATTATGTGTAACCATAACATTCAGTCAGATCACTCATAGTGACTAAGTTTGTGAATTATTTAAATGAACACCTGTTTTTTTTTTAAAAATCTTACAACATAACCATTATTTATTCTTTCTAGAATCTCAGAAATGTTTGGTTTTGGCTATATCTTCAGTTTGCAAGTACTTTTAGCTGTAGTTTATTACATACATCATGACAAATAATTGTTCACTTATACGTGAAGTATTTAGAAACAGGCGTGGACATTCTTTTTCATTTAATAATATGAATTATTCTTTCAGAAAGCAATGCACTGAATATGGAATTTCCTATCTATATTTTAAAAATGAGTTCGCTGATTCTGCATACTACTTATTAGCTTTATGAACATCCTTCAAGGTGTAACATATTAGTAGAAATCATAACAAACTAATATATTAACTGTGTAATACTCATTAGGTTTTTAAGAGTATAAAGGAATAGTTCACCCTCTTGTACCAAAATTAAATTGTATGTGGATTCTTGCTTACATATTTTGATGATTGCTCAGAATCTATAAAATATTTCAATTTCATTGTGGAAGACCATGCAATTTCACTTCTTGTAAATAGGTCTGCAAGGTAAATATAATGGTGAGGAATTGCCTAAGTTGTTGAAGGGTAATTATCCTCACTCCCCAAATTGGAAATAGCATTAAACTGTTCCTATTCATATCTATAATTTTTGTCATATTTTGCACAGCATCTAAAACAATTGAAGTCATTTCTAAAATTGAATATATTTTTTTATTATCATTTAACATTGTTAAGCCACTATTTACTAGAGTAAATGTTCCCAAAATATTTTCTATACCTCTTTGGCAATTCCTCTCAATTACCAAAACCTGCACATGGAAAATAATTAGCAAGAAGCGAAATATCTGACCACTGAATCTGCCACTTTCTGTTTCCAATACCGATTTTGCTAGTAAAGTTGCATTCCAAACAGAATGGCCTTTTTCAGCATATTTATCTAACAATTCAGATGAATAAATCACCCTGTGCCTAGAAATAAACATACAACTGAGGTGTGTTTCATTCCAGTTATAAAAATATGTTTGAGCATCATTTCTGTATTTCAGTTGAGATTTAAAATAAGAGAAGTTTCTTTCAAACTTAGGCTCACTCCCAATTAGCGAAACAGGGCGCTGTTCCTATTGTTGGTGTAGATATGATGTTCTTGTTGCATTCGATATATGTTGATACACAACTGACCAGTACCAACTGCATTTGCCCTGAACCCTGGTGGTGACTTTTCTGAGAGTGTGTCCTAACCCCCCCAAGTCTTGCCCATAAGGTGTGAGAATGTACTCCTTTGACCTTAAGATTTGCAAGACTGAACACTTAGAAACGTTTTCAGAGCTTTTCCTGCAGAGAACCAGCACAGATTGGGATCAAAGCCAACGCCACTGACGTCGAATTGCTGGTTGGACTCAACTTGCCGGTTAACCCAGCTGAAAGGATTTTAATTTCCAGAAAAGTTTCTCAGTCTGAATGTAAAGGTACTTTTCATAGATCAACGGCGAAACTCATCCAGCGGCTGACAAGGCCATCGTGGGCACAGAATCCGGACTTCATCCGCTCTGAACATTCCCACCATTGATGACAACTATTCCAAGTTTCCATCTAAAGCCAAGGCTCCCACCATGAAAAACTGAGAACCCGGTCTTCACCAGGCTGCCATCATTAAACCCTCTTTCGGACCCAGCATGCAACCTGACAAGCCGATGACCAGTTGATGAGGGCTTTTTTTCAGAAAGAAAGTCAGAAGGTAAATTTTCCACCGGGAGAAACCTGGTCCCTGTCCCCAACCGGCAGTAGCTCAAGTTGAGTCTTAACTTTTGACTTGAATCTGGTCTAATTTGACCAGATAACCATGATTGGTGCTCTGCACTTTTAGGCACGATTTTGAGTTAAAACTTCTAAGAATCAAATCTCTTGTTCTGCAGATCAGATTTTTGGCATTTTATTGTCTATCTGTTCATTAAATGTTACTCTATTTTTATAAATTAGAGTGGGAATTTTATTGAGTTGTATTTTCTGCATTTTAGCTGTTTTTAAACTGATGAATGCTTACAGATTTCTCCTATGTTACGCCTGTATACTCTCTGCTACAGATACCAAGGGTTGAGCTCTGAAGTTAAACTTATCGAGACATAACTGGACCTGGCACGGAATTGTGACATTATAACTTGGTGAGGATTTGCATACTCTCCAACTAATAATCCATATTCTCACAGAAAGGACCTCAGTAACAGAATTCCACTAACTCAGGTTGGTGTGAACTGCCCTTTTTTAGTGAGAGAGCACAAGGGGTTACATTTTTCTAGCTCCAATGGGCAACGCTGGTACACCTCCTTCAGAGAAAAGGGGAAAAGACAGGTGCCACTCAGACTTTCCTAAAACGAGTTATGCACATCCAGATACACAGCATTATGAGTCATACAACCCAGCCAGACAAACCTATATTCACAGGGTCTATTTGTAGATGTGTGAGCCCTCACAGTAGATCCTAAAAATAAACACACACAGCTGTTGGTGTATTCTAATAACCGGTTATATAATATGCACAGTAAGCATGTATACCTTGTGTAGCAGACTGCAAAATTGATGTCATTGTTATCCAGACATTCGTCCTAAAGTGGTCACATATATTCTTTCATCCTATCTTTAAATTTCTTCACTTTATTTTACATGGATAGAGTTTTAATTAGTTTCTTTTTTTGACAGTGTGTACTCTCTAACAATGTTTTTAGAATAACCATACACTCTAATAATTCTTTATTTAAATATTCAGCAATACAGATACTAGTACATTTACAATTCTCATCTCACTCACTTTTAGATTGTAGAGGCTGTGCCGTTGGAAATCCCACATTATTAATAGTTCTTTCGGTGCTTACAGCTTGTTGATCTGTGATTTGGACTGACTGCTCTTTAATTTTAGAAGGGGAATCCAACCGAAACATGTACTTCAAATGAGTTGCTGTGTGCAGTCATTGGTGGCTTCAGAAGTTGCACTGGTCCGCTATACAGGATGGGCCACAATACAGTTTCACTTTGTCTACTGACACTTATTTTTTTCTTTTCCTCCTGGGTAATGGCGGTAATATCATAGTTTTTGTCCCTTTCGTTTCCACATCGGTACAGGATGTTAATAGGATGAACCAATTCCAATCCCTGCACCTGAAACTCATTAACTGTTGGGATGAAATAGTCGCTCAAATGGTAACAGATGTGCATCCTTGCCACGAGTGCCCCCAGCTGCAACGATATCTGTATTACTGGTGCTGATTTTTGGTCCTGCAAAAACACGGATCATATGTGTGCACCATGACCTAGGCCTGTCTCGCAGATTGCGGTCTTGTTAGACTGGGGAATAGCCTTTAGCATGAGGTCAGAACCACTGAATGCCATTATCATGCAAAGCCTTTCCGACGCAATCCTTTACCACGAATATGACTTTACCATGCATGCATGAGAGAGAGAGAGAGAGAGAGAGAGAGAGACTGTCTGTCTGTCTGGTAAGGGTGTTAGGCATGGGTAGGGATATGGGGTGGGTGGTAAAGATAGTAAAAAATGTGCATACTCTATATTTTCGCAATAAAAACATATTTTCAACAAAAAAAAAGATAGTAAAAAATTTAGGGGGTTTGCCTCCCCCCAATGAACCTATAATCACTACTGCACCGATCGAGCTGTTCAGATCAAAGTCTACTACACCGTATATAAGAGGGGGCCACCATGATACTTGCTGCAATACCGATCGGCCCGTCCACACGTGTGCTGCCCAAAAGTTGGTCACCTTGTATGCGGGAGGGGGTCGCCAGAAAGAGCAATTGTTGTTACCCTGGTACACTGCATTCCAAGAGGGAAGGCCATATCAGGGTAAAAGTGGCTGCATAGGTGATTAAGTGGGTGTGTCAGTAACTGTATCTGTCAGTGAGTGTTTATGGCTCACATAGCGGGTGTCTCATTACCTGTGTGGGTGAGTTAGTGTCTTTAGTCACTGACTATATAGCTCAGTGAGTGACTGTGTGAGTAGGGGTATGGCTAAGTTAATATCTGTCTAAGAGAGTGTTTGCAGTAGTGAGTGGGTGTGTTAGTAGCAGTATGGGTATATGAATGGGTGTGTCAGTGAATATATGGGTGAGTGAACAAGTGTATGAGTGGCTGTATGGTTCTGGGTGTGTGTGACAGGGTGTTTCACAGATAGCTTGAGGGTGTCAGTGGGTGTGTAAGTGCTTGTCTAGATGTGGTCATCAGTGATGTCATGAGTGATGTCACTGACCTTGTGATGAGTGATGTAATATGTGAGGTCATAAGCCGTGCTTTACGATGCGCAAGTTATAGCTAGCTCAGCAGAACTTCTGAATTTCTCTGGTTTTGTACCTGTGAAATCCGAGCCTACCTATAGTGTCCCTGTAACCTTTGCTTTTTTGAGTGAATTTCTGTGGTTATTTTAATGCAGCAGGGAGTTGGCCACATGCCCAGCGGCTGACCCCCTGCAGGCACGTAACCCTGTGCACAACTAAAGTCTATGCACGGCAGGTGTTGGCCACAGGGCATGGCCGCAGCCAACCGCCCCACCCCCCACAGGCCTCTAACTCCACACCATGCATTGCCTTTGGCCAGCCCTTGCAGCAACCCCCACATCATGTCTAAGTGGGACCATTATCTGGCTGGGTCTGTGAGTGGGAGTGTTGATGTTTGAGTGGGTCTGTAACTGAGTGTGTAAGTCTCTGTGAGTGGGTCTGTTAGTGCCTGTATGGATCTGGGAGTGGTTGTGTGAATGCCTGTGTGAGTCTGTGAGTGGGTGGGTGCTTGTGTATATCTGTGAGTGGGTGTGTGATAGCTGTCGATTTTGGCCCCCGGACCCCATCCCCCATCCCCCATCCCCCAAGGACCGGTTTAAAACTATTTTATAGCCCAGCCCCCCCATCCCGGGGCCAGGCCTTAATCTAATGGGGGAGGGGGTCCGCCCATCTCCTCTCCCTAAATTTTGGCCAGGGGACTTCACACCACCGGGTGCAGACTGTTAAAAAATGAGTAAGGTTGGCTGCCCAGACCCCCTTCCGGGCCAGTTTCAGATCAGCGACCCCAACCCAAGGCCTTAATTTAATGGGGGTGGGGGAGCACCCAGCCCCCTCCCTAGGCCAATTTCGGCCCGGGGACCCCATTACCCGGGGCCTGGCCTATATATATTTCTTAAATGGGGTCACATGACCACCCTCCTTGGGCCGATTTCGGCCCCATGGACCCCATCCCTCATGGCCATGCTTTAATATAATGGGGTGTGGACCACGAAGCCCCCCTTCCCAGGCTGTTTTCGTCCCCCGGGACCCCATCACCTGGGGCCAGGCCTTAATTTAATGGGGGAGGGAGCCCCGGGGACCCCATCACCCAGGGCTTGGCCTATGCACATTTTTTAGGGGGGGAGAGGTGGCCACACAGCCACAGGGAACTCACCCACCGGGGCTGTGCCATAATTTAATGGGGGAGGGGGCCATGAGGCTCCCCCTCCCCAGGCTGATTTTGGCCCCGGAAATGCCATCCTCTGGGGCCCAGCCATATGTGTCTGGTGACCCTGGTCCCACCCAGAGCACCCAGTCTGCTCTGGGACCGCGGGGAGCCTCAAGGCACCTGCGATCCCTGCCGGCTCGCCGCCTTTGATCAATTCCGCATTCTCGCCATCATCTGTTCTTTTTGCATTTTTCACCCCAAGTGGGAAGGGTATGCCCAAATGTGGGTCCCATGCTTACTACGCAACCAGATTCAAGCTAGCCTGGCTGATGAGGAATGTTACCCCGAAACTGGTCCCACAATTCTTGTTTCTGGTCCAGGGAAGACCTGGAGTCGGCTTTGCTTTGAAAAACAGGGAGCTGTTAAACATGCATGTCTGAAAGCAATTTGTCTGTTTCTCTGCTCGTTTGACAGCGCGCAGAGAAACTGACAAATGCTCCGCTTTCAGCAAGCGAGGGCATTTTCACTGCTCTCGCTTACTGCTGTGCCTTGTCGGGAGCGGGTAAAGCTCCCGCCAAGCCGCTGCACGTAGCTATGTCCCGGGGATAGGCAACATGGGACATCGCAGAAGCCGGCACTTTAGTCCTGAGCCACTCAAGAGCCAGGGGAACTTCATCCCCCAACCAGCAGTGGGCTAGGAGGCGTGTTTGCAGAGTGTTGGAGAAAGGGGGGCGTGACCCCTGACAACCACTTAGCAATCCCGCTATGGTGGACTTACTGGAGGTAACAGGAGGGGTTCTTTACCCCCAAGGACTTTCTGGAGTCAAGGGGACTTCATCCCCAACAAGCAGCGTGCTAGGAGGCGTGTTTGCAGAGTGGTGGAGAAAGGGGGCGGGCCACCGGCGAGTTGCTGAGCTATTTCTTATTTATTTATTTTTTATGGAAGGGCACTTCCCTTGAGCGATTCGGCCCTGGAGACCCCATCCTCCGACCTTTCTTCTTTTAAAATATATTTAATTTTTTTTAAGGGAAGGAGGCTGTACTACCCTCCTTGCAGGCCTATTTCAGCCCCAGGGACCCCAACCCCTGGGGTCTGCCTCTTTATTTATTTATTTATTGTTTTTATAAAGGGAGGGTGGTGCGCGGCCTCCCTACCGGGCCAATTTCGGCCCCAGAAATCCCAACCCCCGTGGCCAAGCCTCCACTCTGGGTGCCATGGTCCCACCCAGGGCACCCACTCATCTGTTGGGGACCGCGGGAAGCCTGAAGGACCCCCTGTCTCTGCCGACTCCCCCCGTCCTGTGGGAGCTGGCATTGCTTTTGGACAGAGGGAGCTGCTAAACGTGCAGCTCCCTCAGTCCAAAAGCGATTCTCCTCTGCTTCTAATAAGCTAGAGCATTTTACATACTCTCACTTACTCAAAGCAGAGCAGTGTTTGCTATGACTTGGTCGGAGCGGTGAAGCAAACTGCAATGTCCCAGGGGTGGGCCCCTCGGGACTTTGCACGAGCCGGCCCTGGGAGTGGCAGTTCCCAGGGCTTTTATTGGCTCCAAGAGGGGGGCCGCACGGTCCCCCTTGAATGTTAATTTAGCCCTGGGAGGTAGTATTCCCCGGGTCTGTGCAGCCCACATAGTTCATTTTAAAGAGTTGCCCCATGCCCCCCTGCTGTAATGTCATTTTAGCCCCAGGGAGGTGGCTTTCCCAAGGGCTGCGGGGGGTATGTGGACCCCCAAATTACTGTTTGATTTTGCCCCTGGAAGTGACGGTCCTCGGGCTGTGGGTTGGGGACACAGGCCGCCCACATTAACTTAAGATTTTGCCCTGGGGAGGTGGCGCGGTCCCCAGGGAATGGGGGTTGCCATACAGGCAACCCCCGCATTTCAATTAAAATAAGGGAGCTGGTGGTCCCTGGGCATAATAAGCTCCTGGAGGGGGGGGGGGCTTGTGCGCCTCCCTCCTTTATTTGTACACTGCCCCTAGGACCTGGCCCACCCGGGGGCCAATTAATATCAAAGCGCGGGAGCCAACGCTTTGTTTTTTAATTTTCTTTTTTTGGTGGGATTTGCAGATCCAGCGCACTTCCTGCAGAATCATTTTTTTTTTAAATACTTTTTTCCCCTGTACGGTGCCCCTTTTCTTTTTTTCTGTTTTTTCTGTGACTCGGTTCAACAAGTCACAAGATGGCTGCGAAAACTTCCTGGTTTGAAGTGTTGGCAGCCAATCAGATCTCAGTACGAGATCGGGAGGTGATGCGGATCCACTGCGTCCCTATATACTCAACTGAAAATGTATTTAAATAACTCAGCAACTACTGAATGGATTTACACCATTTACCAAAAAGGTCGCTTTCTGCACCAACAGCTAACTTTCTGTCAAATTTGGTGCAATTTCGTTCAGCATGTCAGGCTGTAGCGTAGTCTAAAATGGGGAAAACTGTTTTTTCTGTCTATTGTTTGGAACAGAATTACGTGGTCCAGGTACATAATTTGCAAGAGACACGCTGCTTTCTCCTGCAGATTGAGAGTGGTGGGGCGTCAAAGAATTGTAGAATGTTTGATTCTTATTTTTGTCACAAATTTTACATTGTAAGACTTATTGTTTAGTTTTTTGGGCATGAACAGCCACCAGTAACATTCATGTAGAATATGTAACATTGCAGATACTACAGCATGCATAGAGTTTATCCCTTAATGAGTGGCATTTATTCGATTAAATTGGTAAGACACATTTGAAATGTACCATTGTCCTACGTTAGGTATGCTAATTCTAGGGAGCCCAGCGTGTCCCAGGAAGTGATTGTACTTCACCGAAAAGCCAGGAGGCAGGACTTTTTCATTTTCTGACGACTGGACTTTCGGGTATATATCCAGTTCAATCTCGGTTTTTCAGCTGGGTCATCGTGGCTACTTTACATGTGCTCTTGCATGGCAGATTTCACAGGCCTCCAGAAATGGCTCAAATGTAGATCTACATTTAAAGTCTAAGAAGCAGCCAGTGATGCATACCTGCCTAGGGTTAACAAGTTCTCTTTCTGCTATGTATAAACAATGCTTTCTTGTACGTGTTCCATTGGTAACCAATGAGGCCCCTCTCGAATTGTTCCCTACTTCACATTAGTCAAGTAAATGCAACCAAGATCTAACATATTTGTACCAGGTAATTCTACAGTGGCTGTCTAATCTGACTAGCTCTTCACGAGCTGGACTATATGAAATGAGTTCCTCTGTATGCACAATTCTGCACCTGTATAGCAGTGGCCAGAGTTTTTCTTTCAGCACAATGTGTTTCACTCCCAAGTCCCAATACAGTGGCAGAAGTGGAGCACACAGGGGCAAATTAACTCTATACTTGCAAAACGTATTTTATAATGTAGTTAAGCTAGTAACGTTTGTGTGTCCTCATAATTCTGCACCATATAATGCAGTACAAACTTTAGAATGAACTCCCTTACTATTGTGTACCAGCATATCTTTGACCTATACCAATGGAAACTGTAGCTGAAGGGCAGCTATCCAAGCCCAAAGCTGTTTAGCTTTTATCATTTTTCCCTGCTAGTCTTTGTAATTATTGTTTTCCATATGCTTTAAGTCTCCATTGTATCCCTGCACCCAAAATGATGAATCGTTTATGATAAAGATAGGAACTGACTAACTAGTTTTCTACAAGGATAAGATAAGTGAATTTAGTTCTGCAATTTGTGCAATTGAGTCATTCAAGGGCTTCCCATGTATGTTTTTAATTTTACATTTTCAACTCCTAAATATCCCTTCCACTGCTGCAGAAGCCGCGGAGTACCATTGATTTGAGCCTGTATCAGAATGCGTTGATTCATCACTGTAGAAAAAGTCATGATACACATGCAACTGTTTTGCAGATGGAGCTTCAGGGATTAACTGTGGATATTGTACGAATTCTTGTGCCTTTAATTTAGGATTGTACTCAAATTGCCCATCATTTTTTTGCTGATTAGCATCACACTGCACCCAATGGACGTGTACTGCCTGTGAGTTTAAGATGCTTGCTTTATTGGCAGCTTTCTAGGATCGTATTGGTGTTACTATAATCAGTTTATTTTTCATGGGCTGGGGGTCACTTTTCATTAATTGTAGCTGGTACTGCCGTATTGTCTCTATAGGAGCAAATTGATTTGCTGCTGAGGTATGAGTGAGATTTAAATGCAATAAGTATGGTTTGTCTGTCAATGTACAAAATATACATATATCTGGATTGACTGGGTACTATTCCGACCACCAAATTTAGGGGCCGATTATGATAGCGGATAATCCGCATCCTCCGGGCCGGCGGAAGCCACCGCCGGCCCGAAGGAGGCGGATTATCCGCTGTGGACTGGAAAAAGACCCCCCACCAGATTAGGATGGCTGGGGGATATTTTTTCCGTCCGCAGCTTTTCTGCCGCGGTCGCCTTCCGACCGCGGCGTAAAAGCTCTAACATGGCTGGCATATTAGGATGTCGGCGGTCCTATGCCTTTCCACGGCGGCATGTCCGCCGTGGAAAAGCATACGGTCCTTTCATTGGGGGCCCGCTGCGGGCCCCCAGGGGTGCAGAGGGGGTGGGGGGTGCACATGGGGGGTACCTATGGTACACCCCTGCCTTTGCGTGCATGAAGCAGCAGGCACTGCGCGGTGCCTGCCGCTTTGTGCATGCAAATGCACTGCATTCATTTTTAACCTTGCGGCGGGTGCTGCTTCAAGCAGCACCCGCCACAATGTTAAAAATAGAGGATGTGACCGCCAGGGTGGCGGTCACATCCTAATTTGCACGGAGGGACCGCCGCTGCCCCTGCGGACTGTCCCTCCACCTCTGGGTTGGCGGACGGACGCAGGTCCGTCCGCCATCCTAATAGGGTCCTTAGTTTGTTGTCTTGTTTTGTTAATGTATTTTTGCAAGCATGATTCCTTGTAAGTTTCTGAATATTTGCGTATATGTTCCTGTTTTCAATCTTTTCGGAAAAATGCAGATGTGATTAGATGATCTAGGGATCGTCCAGCTTAGTGTGGCAAATATGTTCTATTGAAATTCAGGAATCCCATTAATGCTTGTATTTCACTGAGTGAATTGGGAGACTCAATCCTCCCCACATTTCTCTGAGAACCTTAGTGCAAGTGATTTTCTTTCATTGGATAGTTCATATTCTAGAAAGATTACATTCAAAAAGCATATATTGGATTTCCTGAAATTCAATTTGTAACCTGTTTCTGCAAGAACTGTAACTCTGTTGTCTATGTGTTGCAAAAGTTTTTCCAAATCGACATTTGTTATGAATATGTCATCGGCATAAGTAATTCCACTCACATCATACTGTAATAATTCAATTAGTCTGGCTGAAAACCATGCACGGCTATTTTCATGCCCTTGGGCGAGTCTTTCAAAACAAAATGGGAATCCTCCTATTAGAAAAGAAGTTAAATATTATGATTTTGATGCTAAACTTTGTGTACAAAAACATGTTTTCCATATCTGATGTAGTTTTATATTTCTTGCTTGTTAACTGTATCATGAATCCAGTGCAGTGTATATTCTATACCGAGTATGTTTTTAAATGTAAATTTAAATTAAGATAGTTTATTACAATTTTCTAAGACTTATCCGGGTTTAAAATTTGGTAAACAGGTGTATTATTTGTTAATGGGCATGGGGCTACTATTCTCTTGCACTGTAAATCAACTAAAAGATCTTCCACCTCATCTAAGACCTTTTTGTGCTTCCAGTTTTATGGTATATATATATTTTTCGTGTATCAAGAGAGAGATAGAGGACCAGATAGCTAGTCCATATCCCCCGGATTATATGTAGTTAATCAAAAAGAGACTAGCTCGAGATAGGGAAATTAATTAAATTTTAGGACTCAAGTATGCTTTGTCACGGGTTAGTGGCACCTGGTAGGTGTGCTCATGAAGCCCTCACCCACCAACCTAGTTGGTGGCATGCTTCATCATCGGGCCCACCCAGTGACACCTAGCGTGTCCCGGGTGTGCTTCGACGCCTGATTACAGCGGAGCAGGTATGTCGCTGAGTGTGCGGTGAAGAATGTTATGGGAGGTGAGTTTTAAAACGGCTTGGCGGGGATCCCAGTGCCCGAAGGCAAGTTATACTTTAATAGCTGGGTCACCGTCATCGGTTAAAAATAAGGCTATTGGATGTTAGAGGCGAGTTACGACCTCCCACATCCTGGGGTATGTAAACATGTTTCAGCCAGTGCCTTATGCTTATGCTGGCTTTCTTCAGGACAGATAAAATACGTGTGTGCGATTAAACTAGTGGGTGTATATTGCAGACTATGTGTATACACGCCCTAAAGTGTTTTTCTATGTGTGAGTGGGGGATTCCCAACTCAAAAACACCTGTACATATAACATATAAAGACAAGGACAAAACATACAAGGAGAAAATAGAGTCACTTGACTGTATAATAATATATACATCTGGTTGCCGACTTTATAGCGTTGTTGGTGCTGGCTATAAGCGGCTATAGTGTAATGGTATTGGTGGTACCATTATTGTGGGGTTCGCACTGGATTTCGAAAGTGAAGTGGCTAAAACACGGTATGTACATCAATAGTGCATAGTGCTAGAAAAGAACACAAGAACTCTTTCTTACGCTAGTTTTAGAAAAGTGCTACTTCAAGGTTGAGAAGTGGCAAGGGTTGACCCTGTGGGGAGAAACAAGGGTTTTGCCACTTAGATAAAGAGAAAACCTGTGGGAGAGAAAACGCTTACCAGTGATGATGGTCGGTCACGATACTCACAGAATTACTGGCCAGAGCCTGCTTTGGACCTGTAGTGCCTCCTTCGCAGAACCGTGAGTAATGGCCATAGCGGGGGAGGTTTTATACTGTTATCGATTGCATGATTGTTGTCACCTGCATGGTGGGAGAAAGGGTAGAGAGACTCGATCTGCCGAGTCATCGCGCTCGTGAGCGCTCAGGTGTGTGAGGAGCAGTGCTGTGGCTTCGCGCATGAGTGGTACAATGCGCTAGCATCGCGCATGCGCGGAAGGGGTTATCACCGCGCATGTGCGCCTCATGGAGCGTATGTGCGCTATATATTCGCGCATGCGCGATCACTGTAATCTAATAAGTGCTACATTCGCGCATGTAAAGGGCGATGGTGTATAACGAGTCCCACCTTGATACATATCATGATATATATTCAGAAAATGGAGGCACACACTCAGGGCCATGGACTAAGGTGGAATTCGGGATATATCATGGTGTATTCAGACATTGGGAGGCACACAGTCAGGGCCGTGGGTTAAGGTGGATTTAGTAACAACAAGGTTTAACAACAATATTTTTTAGGGGGGGGAAACCAAACAGGGGATTTCTAGTGGGATCAGGGAGTGGCAACGTGGTCCAAGGTCACGTATATGTCAGGGAGTTCCAGGGGATGGCATTGTTAAGGCCATTGGTTGATGTTGAAAGGCGATATGTCCATCGCTGTTCTTTGCCCAGGAGTTTCTTGTCATTCTCAATGGTACTTTCGGGGATTTGCTCAATCACTGTCCATTGTAGGTCATTGGGTGTGTGGCATTGGATGATGAAGTGATTAGTTAGTTTGCTTACATTTTTCTTGCATCTTATGGTACTACAATGGACAGTGATTGAGCAAATCCCCGAAAGTACCATTGAGAATGACAAGAAACTCCTGGGCAAAGAACAGCGATGGATATATCGCCTTTCAACATCAACCAATGTGTCATGTATTCCTATAGGTTCTGAATCAATCCCCCTATTCCTGACCCTATTCTGGTTAAACTAACTATCAAGTTAACTAACAGTCAGCCCATGAGGCAAGAAAAGCCCCCATGATGCAGATACCGTTATCTGACGCAGTCACACTACGGCACAGGAACGTGTTATCTGAGTAGGTCATAACGCTTGAGATCTAATTAGACAAGCGACATTCCTCCAGCCCCTGATAAGGCATACGACGTTCTCATAACAAATCAAACCTATGACAACCTGGAAAATCCGTGCGGCCATTGTTTTGATTTCACAGAGAACTTCAGTAAAAGAAGGTGCTAACGAGCAAGTCGTATGACATCTTTATTGACGTATCTATGTCCATCCTTACGTCAATCTCGGCACCTTTAAGGTATAAATATTGCCGATCTTGCCCTATGCAAACACACGCGTGGTGACGAGACGGAGCAGCCATACTTGCCGAAGCCCAGAAGCAGAGCAGACCCCGCTGGCAGCAGCCCCGCCTTCCTGACGCGCTGAGAGACGCGCTGCTATCTCCTGCCGAGAGACCCAGCACCGGCGCTTTCGGGCAGCCCTCGCAGGCAGCCTGGAATATCGAGAGCAGAGAAAGAGATACCATTCCTCATTCATCCTAACTTCCAGGTACAGAACTGAATAACCCCTCACAGAGAATTCTTTAGTTATTCACTTGGCAAAAACAAACTTAACTTAAACTGTAACTTTCTATTCCCGTCCACGCATTAGACTTAGGTCAGGTACACGGGGTAGGCGTATTTAGAAACACCAGTTGAGTACGTTTAGTCAAATGTATATGTGTATGTAAATATATTTTAATCATTTTAAACATCATATGGCTCAGAAACCATATCAATGTTTTTACAGTATTATTTTATACTATTGCTTTTAATGTATGCACTTTACTTAACTATAAGTATTGCAATAATATCGATCCATTTCTCTTGTACGAGAAAAGAGACTGATCAATAAATAACACCTTTTTATTGAACACGCCCGTCTCTTCCTTTTCTCTACAATCTGATGAGACTAAGAATGCACGTACTGACTGAGTAAAATAATTGCCTTGTGCTCACACGACTCTGGAGATACACTCTTGATTAGGGGAGAGCAAAGTTGTCATGTTCTATGGTTGTCAGAAACTAAATCCCTTCTTGTCTAATCAGGGGAGTTAATTCTTTCCTGAACATTCGAGAAAGTTTCTAGCGAACTCTGAGCTACGCTGGCAAACCCAAAACTTAAGTCAAGTATCGACAGTAGTAGACCTAGTTAACGTCTGGCCTAGGCCTTTACTGCTGTAGGTATTATTCCAATGCGCAGAGCCTATTGGGAAGATAGGAACTACACTACATGGCGCCCAACGCGTTTGGAAAGGGCGATACAACTAACGTAAGACATTTAGAGTAACTCAGTCGTGCTTTCTCACTCAGACCCCTTTTCCCAAATACTCCAAAGACGTCTGGAGTGGGTGAAAGGTAATATCCTCCAAAACCTCGCAGGAGGGAACTCCTATGTAAGGTTGAAGGATACACTGTTCCAAAATATTGTGCATCTAATCTTTGTTCCATAAGAAACCTGATCTGCAAACAAACATAATACCATCCTGTCGGTAAAATGGGAGACAGTGATGAAGAAAGAGAGGCAGTTAGATTAGCAGCTGAAATAGCAGCAGCTGATACTGCAGCACTAGATGCGGACGGGGATATAATACTCATCCCGGTCGCCAAAAGGAAATCTATAACCTTAAAACTTATAGAAAATGGACTGACACCTAGAGGTGGCACAGTCATATTCGTAATTGAGGCACACGAATATCGGCAGACAGAGGTATACTATACATGGATACATTTTCCAGCAGCAAATGCTGTAACAAAGTACTTCCACTATTACAAAATAGGGGTTCCACCCGACATTTACACTCCTTTCGAGGAGGTGTAAGTGCCACTCAAATTCCAAGAGCATTTGCTCTTATTTGATGGCGCCCTAATACATAATAATCACATCACCAGGCTCGGTCCTTTAGGTAGACCAGGAGCAACGTGGCCGGTCTTAGCCGGATACACACCACATCCAGACATCGAAGGGATGTCTGCAGCAGAGCTGTTAACACAGCTAAAACAATTAATAAAAATACATAGACAATTAGTCCAATATGTGATGCGGACTTCAACAATTCAGCCAGCGATTAAACTTCCACAGTTGACCCCTCACCAGGGGAACACAAATAAAATCACACCACAGAACATCCAATCCTGCCTAGGTAAAGTTCCGGCTAAACGGGAACAGATACCATTCTGGTTGGCACAGAAAATCACCCAAATAGAGGCGGTGTTTCCTGACACCACCCCGCTAGAAAAACACAGGATTCTGACTATATGTCTCCCAATGGGAATCGCACCACACATAGAGGACTGTGACACTTGGGGTACAGTCTTTGCTTCAATCTACACAAAAACACACGGTGTTCCATCCATTTCGGTAATACCAGATGTGCTAAAACAAATTCAAGATGAATACGGTCCAGAACCAGCTTTAACTCTTGGTATGAAATTACTGAAAGACTTCAAGCAGGTCTCGGCTATATTATTAGCCAATATAAAAGGTGAAGCAGCAAACGTGGCGATCCGCCAGAGGTTAAAAGAGACAGATATAGCAGACCAACCAGCTGAAATTGCCAGAATCATAGAAAAATCCTATGAAGAACTAGGTAGAGACAGTTTAGGTGGAATACCAGTAAAACCGCAACTGACTGAAAGTCCAGAAAAAATATTTTTTAATAATAATTCACCAAAAAAGAACTGGGATGGAAACAAACAATCCAATCCAAAAGAAAAAAAATTCCAGTCCCGAGGAAGGTCTCCTAGGCGAAGGGAGAAATCTCCGAACCAGAGACACAGGTCACCCCAGAGTGATCCCTCTGGGAAAAGATATAACCTTAGAAATAGGGATAATATTAAAAAACCTGATAGATATCAAGACATTGATACACGTCCCTCTCAATCTTTTCAGACTTCCTCGCAGAAATCGGAAAGAAGAGGACGATCAGAACAAAGAGAAGAGCACGCCAAGTCCAAAGACAAGGAACCTGCTCAACAAAAAAAGAAATTACAATTTCCAAAAAAGAAGGTAGCCAGTATCAAGGTAGTTAACAATGCCGAGAATACTGAGGACACAACTGAAAAACGGAGAGTGGGCTCAGACAATGCTAGACAGCGCAGCAGAAGTGAGCATAGCTCGCAAAGTCCTTATGAATCATCTGGAGACAGTGGACACGAATGAATATCTTCAAGTGGAAACTGCAGACACCAGAGTTAGCAAACCCCACAAGATATACGAGATAACATTACGTATAGAGGGAGATAAGACTAGGAAAATAAGGGGACTATTTTGGGATAACCTCTCCAAGGGTTATGACATCATTCTAGCTGAAAAAGACTGGCCACCAGAGTTTGTCAGGGAGTGCCCTCATGGCGAAGAAGTAATTATGCCTGCCTTCTCGAATCAAATCCTGATTCATAAAAAATACACACTTGCTAGAAAGTGGGCAGTGGCCTTAGCACCTGCTTTATATAAAAATCATGTAGGATGGGATGAGGATTCTCCTCCTCACAAAATCCAGTTAAAATCACAACCTACTGCACAAAGGCAGTACCCAATTAAGCAAGAAGCTAAAAAACAGGTAAATGAAATACTAGATCAGCTAGAATACCAGGGGGTGATTGAAACTTGCACCTCACAAATGAACAATCCTTTGTTTCCGGTCTCCAAACCAGACAATTCATATCGTCTAGTTTTGGATTACCGACACCTTAACACATGTTGCAAAACCTTTGCAGTGCAAAACTCACACAGTGCTGCACTAATGAATCACATAGTGCGCAAAAAATACAAAACAACCTTGGACATCTCCAATGGATTCTTTTGTCAAAACATAGCACCAGAGAGCAGATATTTAACTGCATTCTCAGTAAATGGCACTCAAAAGCAATTCTGTCGGTTAGCCCAGGGGTACAAGAACAGCCCGGGGGTATTCTCAGCGAGAGTAACAGAATTACTGCAACTATATGATGATGAAGCATTATCTTATGTCGATGACATTTACTTAACAGACGATGACTTGGATACTCACTTGAAAAGAGTGAACACCATAATACTTGGGTTCGCAGCAGAGGGTTACAAATTCAACTTTAAAAAATCCAGAATTGCCCATCTGACAGTCCTATTCTTAGGATATGAGTTATCAAGTGAAGGTAAAAGCCTGGCAGACAATTTCCTAGAGAAATGTGCCGTAATCCAAGCTCCTAAAACACTAAAAAACCTACAGTCAATTCTAGGCTTCCTAAATTTCGGAAGAACATACATTGCAAATTACGCAGAAAGGGTCAAACCCCTTTATGATCTAATTAAACCAGACTTTAAAAGATCCAATTGGACTCAAACACACACAGAAATTTTGAGATCCTTACAAACAGACATGCTAATTAAAACAAAATTAGAAACACGTGATAACACACGCAATCTTGTGATTCGAGTCATCCCAGGGAGATGCGGATTCACATACCTAACCTCTAATGAGGGAGAAAAGGTACCAATTGCAATCAAATCACACTTGTACACTAAGGCTGAAATGAAATTTAGTCCAACGGAAAAAATTCTTACAGCAACACAGACAGCTATAGCAAAAGAACGAGCCCTGGCACAAGGTAAACGAATAGTAATCGTGACACCAATACCAGCCTTAGAGGCAGTAACAAAGGCAAGCATTCCAAATGCTAAAGCACTCCATCCAAGATGGATACAATGGGCTAACTCTCTTGCTGCAACAGATGTGGTGTACGAATTTGATCCTTACTTAAAAACACAAGAATTTCTCCAATATGAATTTGAATGTCCTCCGCCAACCGAAATTCTGCCTCTAGATCACTACGGCTGTATAATATATACAGACGGATCAGCACAACCCGCAGTAGGGGGTAAACAAGCTTACAGTGCTGCGTGCGCGATTGTTAAAGGTCGTTGGCACGAAGGGAAATTTAAACCAACCCTCACTAAAACACAATCCCTAGGAGATTGTACAGCTCAGCGAGCTGAACTACTAGCATTCAAGATGGCGCTTGAAAATACCGATCGAGAATTCCCCACACTCATAGTGTGCGATTCGTATTATTGCGTTCAGTCTTATAATGAATACTTGCAGATCTGGCTTCAGAACGGTTTCAAGGATGCGAAAGGTGGCACAATCAAGCATAAAATGCTCTGGGAACAAGTAGCTCTTTTACAAAAAGAACTACCAAAGACTCACGTGATACATACACTGAGTCATCAACGTGATGGCGTTCACGTTGCAGGGAATTCATTGGCTGATGAGGCCGCGAAGGCAGCTGTGCAAACGGCTTCCGTAGCTGCCGTCACCCGGTCAAAAACAAAAATAGACAGCGAAATATTACAAGCTGTCAGCGCTTCAGAAAAGGATTCGATAGAACCACTCCCTAAAGGCTTTCCAGTAAAATACTCATACATAACTGATGCAAACAATGTTCCTTTTGCTCGAATCCCTGGAGTGGGGGATAGGGCAATTCCAAACATGGAACATAGGTTAGGACTAATAATAGCGGCACACGAAGGGCTTGCTTCTATCCATGCTGGCGTCTCAGCCACAGTATCATTATTAAAACAGAGATACTGGTGGCCACAAATGAGAAGACAAACGAGGAACTATGTTCTAGCATGTGAAATATGTCAAAAAATGAAAGTATCAACGGTGAGACGTCCAGCGCAGACGCCCCTTCTAATCTCGGATAAACCATTAGCCTGTGTTTATCTAGACCACTGCGGTCCCTTACAAAGGGATGGTAACTATAAATATATCTTGGTTGCAGTGGACTCATGCACGAGATTTATATGGATATGGCCCCAGCGAACGGCTGACGCCAGAACTGTTATAAAAGATTTGCGAGTCTTTATCGGCACATACGCAATTGGCATGCTGCATTCGGACAATGGTCCTGCTTTTAGCTCTCGGGCTTATAAGGAGGCCATGGTCAGCATGGGCGTGCAATTGCGGTACTCTTGTCCATTTCACCCTGAGGGGAACGGAATTGTTGAAAGAAAAAAACGTGACATAAAGCAATCTATAACGGCAAAGGTATTAGGTTCGGGAGCTGGGTGGGTCAAACATCTAATAAGTGTCCAACGTAGTCTAAATAACTTGCCAAGAAATTCTCTGAAGGGATTCAGTCCGTACGAATTATTATTTGGAACTAGAATGATTATCTCTGACCTCGACAGTCAGACTTCAGTGGTTAAAGAAAAAAGCTTTGATGTCAAAGACCGTTTGGCTATTTTGCAGGACTTAAACAAAACAAGAAAAGACCTGAGCAACATACAGTTGAAACAACAGCCAACAACCACTGAAGAATCACCACCTGTCCCAGCAAGACCTGTCTGGATTCCAAAAGTCGGGGATCTAGTCAGGGAGAAGATCGCGGTAAAGAAGGAATTTGGGCCTTCTTACAGAAAAGCAGTTCCTGTCTTGTCTGTCAACGGGACAAGATCAGTTGTACTACCGCCACTTGCTGGTAAAAAGGAGAACCGAGTTGTATCCATCGACCTGGTAAAACCACAACATGTGGCCGATAACAAACAGTAGGCCAAGTGGACTCCCAATAAGTAGCAGAACACCCAGGTTTGCTACCAGTACAGAGGTCCTAACAAAGAGGCTCATCACATTTGAAACGCCTACAGAAGAACAACGAGGACTATGCAACAATGCAATAGAACTGAGACCTCTGAAAACCCAAATAAAAACATTTAGCAGAGACACACCAATCTATAATGAAGTACCAGGTGACAATTCAAGAAACAAAAATCCTGAAGCAATTGGAACAATTGACAGAACTGCATCCGGCTACTTCATCAACTTCGATGATTCCTCTGAAAGCCTCAGTGAATCAAAGACACAGCCATCATCAAAATCCTTTAAAGACAAAGCTAAGGAACTGTTGAACCAACTGAAAGAAACATATCTGATTTCTCCATGGATTGAATTTTGGGTGGGTTTTGGTGCATTTATCCTCATACTTTGGCTCATCATGGTATTAACTTTGGGACGCTTCATTGAGGGAAAATATGCTAAAATGGACACAGCAAGTCAGAACATCAACTTGGTCCTCAAACCACACACATCTTCACACGTCGAGAAAAGAGAACTTTCTTCAGCCAACTTCACAGCCAATCCTATACCTGGTGGGGTAGCCTGGGACAACACTGACTATGAAATTTATGGTCCGGTCGAGATCCTGAAATAGCCACACCAAATCAAGATCTCCTTGAGTGACTTTGCAAAACCAAACTCATTTGCTGATGATTGGGACTTCGAAAGCATTAATAACATGATGTCTGACTTAGTAATGTCTGCTAAATTTACAAAACATGATTATTTGCAAGGTTCTACAAATTATGATAGTATGTATTGCTATAACCACTATGGTAACCATTTTTTACATAAATCTGCACAACCTAGAAATGTTTTAAATTATAATCAATGGGAACATTGTGCAACACCTCCAAAAGGGAGCTCAAGAACCGTTTACGACAAATATTCATATTTTTCAGGTTTTAACACAAGTAATGCTGAAACATTTTATTTTAAATTGTCAAACAAGACAGGGATGAAAACCATGATAACCAACACAAAGTTGATATATTCAGATTCATTCTTCGAAGAAATGAATACTTTTGGATTTGATTATTGGGACAAAAATGTTGATTTGAAAAGTGTTTGGGGTACAAAAGAATGGCAAGTACAGGGTTTAGAAGCTTTGTTTAGAGCTTGCATGATCCCAGAACAAATGATATTTTTAAATGACACTGTTCAACAAACCACCTGTCTTGGCCTAGCCAAAATCAAAGATTTAAATAAACCGTCTATTCCAAAGCCAACAATGTTTAGCAATAGCTCTGATACTGATGAAGAGATAGACGTAAACCATATATTAAACCAAAACAGAACACATCCTGATTGGAAACAATGGTTAATCTGGCCCACAGATACAAATAACTGTCAAGACAGATTCCTGAATAAAACACAGGGGTTCAAAATGACCAGGCCAGACCCTAGATATCCCCAAAGACATCACCCAGGGATAATAACAACCTACAGTGTGGGCAAATTATGCCTTCAGTGGCTACAAACTTCCACACTGCCTGAAATTAAGCAACACCTAACTTTACTTACTGATGGTTCTGACTTGCGTGATTTCATAATGGGACCACGCAAACAGCGTCAAAAGCGTTTCATAGCAGCCTCTGTATATGCAGCATACAATGAGGCCTGGAAGGTTAATCAAATTGAAACAGCAGAGAGAATACGGGAAATTGACCGTATTAATTTGGAAAAATCACTTTCTGTAGTGGACAATGGGTTAATGACTCTGTCCTCCAGAATTTTTTCATTGGACAGCATTGTGTCTTCAGCAATCGATATATTATCGCAAGACTTACTGTTATTACAACATGGTCAGTCACAATTGCGTTCTATTGTACAGCTTGGCTGGACGTTACAAAATCTGCGTTCAGGCTATGTGCCTTGGCGTTTAATCAACACAACGTCACTATTCCAAATCTTTAACCTTACTGATAGACAAATCGGTATGGCGCAAAAGGGTGCTGATTATACAATCTTGAGCATTGAAAAACTAGAAAGATTACCAATGACAATGTCAGAACGACCTGTCAGTGAATGGATAATCCACGGAATCATAAATATTCCAATCTCAACCTTCAGGTTTCAACACTGCCAAAAATATATACAGGCTGGCATGTACGAGAAATTGGGGAAGGGGTACCTTAAAACAACTTGGAACCTGCCCTATTCACATGCATGTGTCAGTAATAAAGGACAGAAAGTGTTTCTTAGTGGCAACAATTGTGCTATGTCACTAAGCGGCACGCTTCTGTGTAACGGAATTAGTTTGCATGGAGCCTGTGAAGGGAATTCATACAACCTTTCATGTCACCAGCAAGGCGCACCTGCAACTGAAATAGAACCATTCTTTCAAAGACTCTATAATGGGAGTTACATTCTTATTGTAGACCGCAAATGTTGTAGTCTTATGCCCGGGACTCCTTATCTAGTCACTACGACTGTGAAGGTCAAGTGCTGTGGACGTTCTTTGTTCCCCAGCTCCTTTCCAGACAGGGAGGCAAGGGCATGGCCCAGTTTGAAAATTACTTCTATTCGAATAGATACTTTAAGCAGAATGAAAACAGTGCTTCTTCAGACGCCTACAAGGCTCACGTCATCAAAAGAAACGTATGATCTACAAGTCGCAAGGACGACTGCAGAGATACATACATTATTATCGACTAATTCCCCCGTACATTTCGCGGAAATCCTGAGCGAAATCTTAAATATTTCTGATACCACTGGGGTCTCAAAGGTATTTAAGACAGTATTTTCGATGGCATTAACAACCATTCAAAGCCATACTGGGTATTTTTCCAGATTTCGTCCATTCGATTTTTGGCGGACTTCCCCTGATCCTGGGACTAATTGCAGGAATCCTATTCTTAGTCCTTATTTTTCGTTATGGCAACCCATGTCACAGATCAAACTCTCGCGACAATGGAAGAAACAATCCTAGCCATTGGATACCGGGACCGGATATCAAAAATCCTGGGACTCTCCCGGCTTAGAGACCTGAACATGACTTGGTTTCTATCATTTTGACCAATGTGGCAAAGATGTGTTTTACCTGTATTGAGGTGTCTGCTATGCGGAGAAGAATGCGTGTTAGACACCTGTCTGACGCTACAATCGGATGCGCCAGTGGATGCAGATACATTGTTGGTTCCTACCAAGGTTCACGCTTTGTGCTGCCCTCAAAGGCTGCCAATCCTGATGACGGCATTCGTGGCATCTTCACCACTACGATTGAAGAGTAGTGAAGTTCAAGATGAAAGCAGCATCGATCAGGTACGACCTTCTGTCAGCAATGCGAATCAGAATGTCAATGGAGACAATCATGCGCACGAATGCATGGTTACACCTATTTCCGACTTAGTGGAACTTTCCCATGAAGCTGTTGACAGTTTTTTCGAAAGCCTTAATGATATGATGTTCTCTCCAGAACAGAAATAGAGACTTTTGAGCAAGCTCGCACACGGCGTTCCCTGAATTCGGCCTTCAACTTTAAAAATAAAGTCATATGAACAATTTTTCCCACCAGTTCACGGACAGCAATTTTTAGCAGCCCCAAATTATTTTTTACAAAATTTTCGGGACACTTATCTTCTGCTTAAAGTAAGAAACTATTCCTAGAGAACTAAGATTTCTATTTTTAGATACTTTATAAACTTTAGTTGCCCGCTGGTATGTTCACAAATATTTTATTATGTGATGAAATGGTCTCGAACTTTCTTTCTGTATAGCCATATTAAGAGCCATTTCATGTGTATTTCTCATATACCAAATAAGCAATAATGTCTACAAATGCGTGTTTACTTTAGCGTTTAATTCATAGCTTAAGTGCATACAATATATATGACTGCAATTTTTCAGTATATTTGAAAATTTCAAAATGCATTTATGTATTTTGGGGTGGTGAGGTATACACTATACTCTATAGTATGTTGTACTATGTTATACTATGCATAGATTAGTAAATATGACCATAGTTAGCGTGGAGTGGGTGTCATGTATTCCTATAGGTTCTGAATCAATCCCCCTATTCCTGACCCTATTCTGGTTAAACTAACTATCAAGTTAACTAACAGTCAGCCCATGAGGCAAGAAAAGCCCCCATGATGCAGATACCGTTATCTGACGCAGTCACACTACGGCACAGGAACGTGTTATCTGATTAGGTCATAACGCTTGAGATCTAATTAGACAAGCGACATTCCTCCAGCCCCTGATAAGGCATACGACGTTCTCATAACAAATCAAACCTATGACAACCTGGAAAATCCGTGCGGCCATTGTTTTGATTTCACAGAGAACTTCAGTAAAAGAATGTGCTAACGAGCAAGTCGTATGACATCTTTATTGACGTATCTATGTCCATCCTTACGTCAATCTCGGCACCTTTAAGGTATAAATATTGCCGATCTTGCCCTATGCAAACACACGCGTGGTGACGAGACGGAGCAGCCATACTTGCCGAAGCCCAGAAGCAGAGCAGACCCCGCTGGCAGCAGCCCCGCCTTCCTGACGTGCTGAGAGACGCGCTGCTATCTCCTGCCGAGAGACCCAGCACCGGCGCTTTCGGGCAGCCCTCGCAGGCAGCCTGGAATATCGAGAGCAGAGAAAGAGATACCATTCCTCATTCATCCTAACTTCCAGGTACAGAACTGAATAACCCCTCACAGAGAATTCTTTAGTTATTCACTTGGCAAAAACAAACTTAACTTAAACTGTAACTTTCTATTCCCGCCCACGCATTAGACTTAGGTCAGGTACACGGGGTAGGCGTATTTAGAAACACCAGTTGAGTACGTTTAGTCAAATGTATATGTGTATGTAAATATATTTTAATCATTTTAAACATCATATGGCTCAGAAACCATATCAATGTTTTTACAGTATTATTTTATACTATTGCTTTTAATGTATGCACTTTACTTAACTATAAGTATTGCAATAATATCGATCCATTTCTCTTGTACGAGAAAAGAGACTGATCAATAAATAACACCTTTTTATTGAACACGCCCGTCTCTTCCTTTTCTCTACAATCTGATGAGACTAACAATGCACGTACTGACTGAGTAAAATAATTGCCTTGTGCTCACACGACTCTGGAGATACACTCTTGATTAGGGGAGAGCAAAGTTGTCATGTTCTATGGTTGTCAGAAACTAAATCCCTTCTTGTCTAATCAGGGGAGTTAATTCTTTCCTGAACATTCGAGAAAGTTTCTAGCGAACTCTGAGCTACGCTGGCAAACCCAAAACTTAAGTCTAGTATCGACAGTAGTAGACCTAGTTAACGTCTGGCCTAGGCCTTTACTGCTGTAGGTATTATTCCAATGCGCAGAGCCTATTGGGAAGATAGGAACTACACTACAAATGGCCTTAACGATGCCATCCCCTGGAACTCCCTGACATATACGTGACCTTGGACCACGTTGCCACTCCCTGATCCCACTAGAAATCCCCTGTTTGGTTTCCCCCCCCCTAAAAAATATTGTTGTTAAACCTTGTTGTTACTAAATCCACTTTAACCCACGGCCCTGACTGTGTGCCTCCCTGTTGAAAATTAGTACGTTTTGGTGAACATTATCTGCGCCATCTTGCCTCTTCCCCTGATGCCACACTTTTGTCGTGCGCGCCCGCCATTTTAAGATGCCCCGATCAGAACAAACCCTTTTGCATGCCGCTGGCCCCTGACATAGCCCTTTGCCTTCGCTAAGCCTGCACGCTGACCACCCCCTGCTTGCACCTGCCTTGAGTCATAAACCCCTCTTCGGCGCTGCTCTGCCCCAGGCCCTCATCCTGTTCCCAGCGCGACACCTCCCTGCTTTCCTTTCATGATCTCCGGCCCTTAGATGCAAACCCCCTTTTTCCCCGTGTGCCCGTTTTGTCCTCCCCGTTCCCAAGCCGACACCCAGCTCTGCCGATACCATCCTTGCCCCTCCCCGTACAATAGAAAGCTTCCCCCATCAAAGAATCCCCGGGTTGATCAAAGCCCCCACCCCATGAGACCCGATCAAACCCCCCACATTCCGTGAATCGGCGGATTATCCAGCTGCGCGATGCTCATCACCTGTTGTGACTAGGGTGGGGACTTCAACTGTAAATGTGTATGGGAACGGGCCCAAAGGGGAGTTCCGAGAATGTCTTTTCCGTACATCAAAGCTTTAACATGTATGTGTAATCTACAATAAAGTCATAAATGTGTGTATAAGAGGCCAGGCCTCAGGAATACAGTTAGAGCACCTCAGAACGATACCTTCTGTCCGTTTCGTTGTGTTCTCCTCCGGAGAGAATAAAAAAACCTTGTTTCCTGCTTTCCAGTCTCCAGCGCCTGCCTCTTCATTTGATTTAATAACTAGAGGGTCACAGAGGCAATACCGCCGGGCAAATATCGATTGTCCCCGACCCGACTCAGGTTTTTACAATTGGCGTCCCAAGCGTGGGGCCCATCAGCGACTCGTGGATCCAGTGGGAGAGGTCCCGACGACAGAGTGAACGACTGCAACGATCGGGAGAGCTCTTGCCCAATAGACCCTCGTCTGGCAGCCGATCATCCGAACTTCACTAGTTCCGAACAGACCTCTCTCGAGTGATCTACGGTCCTGACTGGGAACCATCAGGAGTGCCGTGAGAAATACGAGAAAAAGAGGACGATCGGGCGCTGGATTCGGAAGACAAGAAACTGTCCACATGGTCCGGGTAAGGTCGTGTTGCCACGACAAGTTGCGAAAAAATTTGTTTGATTGCTTGATTGTTCAAAAATACTAGTATTGCTCGTTTTATTTTTATTTTTTTTATTTTGGAGATTCACTGTCTGCAAACGGAGAAACAACAGGCTCTCTCTCTTTGCAAGCAGTGGAGGATAGGTAGGGTAGCAGCCGTGCTTGTTTTCTTTCTCCCCCACTTAATAATTGCTTGAAACTGAACTGTTGTTCGCAAAAATATTGTTTCCTGGAGATTCCCTGTCTGCAAACAGGGAAGTGACCACCCTTTTTGCAGATAGTGAAAAGGGTAGGTAACGCAGATCTTTGCGGACCTACTCATTCTCCCCATTGTTATTTATTGGTCTTTTGGTTTTTTGGTCCATGAGGTATTCACTGCCTGCAAACAACGTAGAATAGAAATATTCTGTCTAGTCTTTGCACCTAGTGATAAGATAGGCAGTGCTGACTTTTTTAGTCCCTCGTTACGAGCCGTCATGTCTGTCTTCTCCCCACTGATAAATAGCCTGTTTAGTCCGGACCGGGTGTTAGAGGTGGACCATATAGCTCCACTAGAAGGCACCCCTAATAAGGACATGTTCATAAACTATGGGTTAGTCACCATAGCTTATAATAAATTATGGCACAGGTATACCGAAGAGAGTCAAGACAAACAGTGGCCACTGGCAGGATCCTTTGACCTTGATAAAATAGAAACGTTAGAAATAGCCCTTCGAAATAATAAGACAACGCCAATTATGCTCGACAGTCTCGGTATGTGGCGCAGAGAGGCTACGAAACGACAGAGAAAAGACGAGGACAAACCAAGTAGAGAAATATACCGACAGGACAACCCCAGGACACCGCTACCCACAACTTATCCCCCGACACTATGCAAAGGACGACCAGACTTAGGGTCAGACCAATGCGCTTTTTGTAGGTATGTCGGACACTGGAAAGCCCAATGCCCGACTCTACTGAGCGTGAGTAAAGGCAAAGGGCCGACAAGAACGACAGACCGACAGTACGAGAAAAGGCGCGAGACAAAGAAGAACCCGACTTACATAGACAGACCAGACAGAACTACCACGTTTGATTATGCCCGATGGCACAGATTTCGCCAGGAAAATCTCAGCGGCATGCTCAAGTTCTCCTAGGTCGGGCAATGTCAAGACGGGAACCCAGCCTCGTTTAAAATTCACAGACGGAAAGAGATAATTATGACCAATAACTGTTTTTATATTTGTCTTGGGTCTTTGTATGTCGTACTTGTACTGTCCCCCGTCTGAGTTTGTGTGTATGTAATGTACAAATCTGCGTCATCCCTCTACACGTGTTTCCGTGTTACTCGACCTCTGTTAGCAGAAACTTAGCATAAAAGCAACCTGGAAAGAAAGAAATGGTAAAACAAAATCCGTAGACCATTAATGAACTTGAACTTTTAATTTAACACAACAAACAAGGAATAATAACGATAAACTGTAGAAAATGAAAGTCAAACAGAACATTCGCCCCCCCCCCATTCTGGAACCTTCCAAAGTAGGGCAGGGTTACGGCTACGCCCAACCAACGGCAACCCATATAAGGCGAGCCCGGCCGCCAACTCTTGGTCAGGAAATCTTAACGTATGGGGGAGCCGGAGGAGAGGCAGGAGCCCGCAGCCTGGGCATTTGCAGGTAGTCCCGCCACATGTCTCCTTGGCCGGCCGCAACGGGCCTGGAAAGACTAAGGTAGTCCCGCCACATGTCCAGAGGAGAACGAGGCACCTCTTCCTTTTCTCTTCCGTCACAGCCGCAGCAGTCCTGGACGGCGGGATGTCCTGCACGTACCTCCACAACAATTTGTCCAAGTTGGGCTGGGAGGGAGAGGCGACGCGGACGAGCCTCTCCCACCTCCACCGAGAGGAGGTTTCCCAGCCCCCGGCCCGACGCCGAACACCCCCAGTCAGGCGATGGTGCCAATACTTCCACAGCACCGAACGTACAATGGTGGCACCCCAGTACTTGCGCAGCACCGAACGTACAATGGTGGCACCCCAGTACTTGCGCAGCACCGAACGTACAATGGTGGCACTTGGGGAACACCGGATGTGGAGAGACCTTCATGCGGGGCGATGAAAAGGAGCGGCATGGAGTGCACCGGGAGAAGGAGACGATGTGAACGAGTCTCCCTCGCCCCCCCCAGGTGGGGGCATCACAGCTGCACCCCAGCTGAACGTCCCGCTTACACAAAACAGGGACCTCTTCCTTTCACTCCGAAGGATCTCTTCCATTCTTGCAAACTCGACGAGAGTGGCCCCTGTAGGGCCTCAAAATGGCGTCTGGATCCGCTGGAAGGCGGGCCCCGGCCACTAGAGTAACTTTGGCCAGCCATATAACTCGAACATTTGTCCCATGGAGCACGAGCCCCCATCTCCGACAGCATCTCCGCAGCCTTGAAGATCATACAAAGGTCCCCGGCGGAACCTTCGGCCTTTGCAGGTTTCCGGTAAGGGACGGCTGCCTTGATCGCCAACGAAACAAACATGACATTGCCACACCTTCTGTTAGCGTGAATTCTAGAACTGCCGAAAAGGACTCTGGTCCAAACTGCCAGTAATGAAAACATTTCCCCCTGATGCTGCTTCCGGACTGTGCCGGCCCCGCCCAAAATGGCGCTGGTATCAATCGGAACTTACGAACACCTCGTGGTGTTCCTTCGCACTAATATAAACTTGATGTTCTGAGATTTTATATGATCCTTTGTACACTTGGCTAGAAAAGACAAGGAGAACTCACACGACGAACAGTATGAAAGGATCCCCGTTACAAATGTTGATTACAAATGTACAATGTATTATATTTTTATAACTGATGTAAACCTCATTTACGACGCTCACGTACGGTATGCATATAGGAAAATAAATGCCCCCGAACCCCCAACCAATTAATAGACGTTTTAGTTACTTACAAATGAACGAGTAAAACTTTCCGATGTTTTTATTGCTGCAAGCGGAACCCCCCACTGTATGCACTTTAGCCATTGCCACGACCGGCCAAATACGACCGCACCCTCATAATCCATATGCTGAAATGATTTTGCAAAATAAAGTCTTTGAAACTATGGACGGGTATTGCATGCTTTATTTTAAAAAAATGTGGGATCGGTGGGAAAGTTTTTTTTCTGTGCACCCTACTCTGCTCTCTCTTTAAGGTTAAAGGAAGATGGTTACCCAGCCCTGGAGGACGGATCGGATCAACAACACGACACTCCGCCTTCAAAGTACGCAACTGACCCATGAACTCTCGCGTAGAGGAAGACCTTGACTTCCAAGAATGGGTAAAACGAACGGTGTAAATGAGGGAATGTAAAAGGAGGGAGAAATAAAATAATGTAAATATTATAAAGTACCACGTTCCAAAGTATCAGGGGCCCAAGAACCGAAGAACCTTAGAACGCCACAGCGTTGAAAGAGGTTTAAGGACCCCGATAGTGAGATACATCCTTTTGACTAGATACCTCGCACTAGGCACCTCTGGTTTCCTTTTTACGTTTCCCCGCACACGACCTATATGAACACACTACCCCCCCTCGACTCCAGAAACCATATCCCCAGGGACCCTGCCCCGAGGAGGAAAGACGAGTAAGAGGTAAGTAAAGGACTTATGAATCCATGTATTTGAATGCGCGCGAATGCTGTCTCCCCCACCCCCTCCCCCTTTTTTTCCCTCTGCAGGTTACATCAGAGATTACAGCCGAGGTGTGGCGAAGATCTGAAGCCTTGCCATGTCTAATACGCGAAGCGGACTAGCGCCGCAAGGTGGTGTTTAAGCACGCCTGCAAACTACTCACGTACCGAACAAACCCGAAAAATTAGCACAACCTGATAAAAAAGTGATCACCCTTAAACCAGACCGGATGAATGAACCCATGTCACGTATGATGCGAAACTATGAGGGAATGTGTGTGTGTGACTGAGACGTTGACCCAACTGGTCGAAGGACCGAGAATGCGAGAAAGTGCGACAAAATGGTACCTCCTTTCTTCTTCCCTTTTTCTCAAAGCACGTCCCCTCTACCCTGTCTAATGCTCAAACTGCATGATTACAAGATTCTAACGCAGACCCGTGAATGCCCTTTACTGTGTAATGCACTAAATAGCCTTTCTTGAATACACTGCCACCCTCTCTGTTGCACGTGTACTATTTAGCCTGCCGTTGCACTCTCTCTCTCTCTCTCTCTCTCTCTCTCTCTCTCTCTCTCTCTCTCTCTCTCTCTCTCTCTCTCTCTCTCTCTCCCTCTCCCTCTATTTTTGCACTCCCACTCTTCTGAGTGGTTAGCCCCGAAATTGGCAGACTACCACCCCTAGCACACCACCTAATTGGCTTCAAATACCGTCAGTATTTGCACAAAAACTTGTCTTTAATACGATCACCCTGAGGCCGCGTCATTACCTCTCCTTTTCCGCTAGAAGTCAATGAGCCAAGGTTGGGCCGTAAGGGAAAGGACAGGTAAGACGACAGAGGTTCCCTAATCTGACCCGAAATAAGGGAACTACATGTCAAACGGCTCCTATGGTATAAAACAAGGACCTCAGAATACGCGACCCTCCCCTCCCCGAATGGTCGAAGTACCCAAACCAGAAAAATGATCACCCCTGTTACCCCCCCTGTATCAGCCGCCCAAAAACTGGAATTATGAAACTGCCCCTCGTTTCCAGTCGTGAGAGATGGGTCGATTTATGCCCTTACCACAAGTTTCCTATGTCCCTGGTTGTTTCCCATAAAACCCCTGTCCTTCCTAATTAAGTAATCGGGCTGTAAAAGGTTACAAGGTTAACAGACTAGTCCAAGGTAAAGAAATAACCGAAATGAACCCCGTAGTAGTTTAAAAGCAGGATGCATCTATAGAAAGGAGATGTTTTAGTCATGTTCGCCTCTCAGCAAAATACCTGTGTAGTACCATGTTGATGACTCACAGTACCCTTTGTAAATGGAAAACTCTAGAGAACAGCATATCTTCGCCAGGTTCGTCTCACGAAGGTGGGTCACCATCAGATGAACTGTCGTGAACTAATTATGAAGGAAAGTCATAAGTAAATCCAACAGGCCCGTCACCGGTCATTTCATATGCCAGTTGTGAGAAAGAGCATTTTCATTCTTTGCCTGGAGCTGGGAGAGAAATAGACTTTTTGATTATCTCCATCTGCAAATTTTCTAAAGACTGTCTTTTCAAACTTGTTTAAGGGTACTGCTGTTGGAGGAGAGAAGGACCGGATGTGGGAGCACGAGGCCTGACTGCAGACTAAGGAACACCTGCGACATTAGCCAAGGCGAGACCACGACAGAAAAGAGCTGCAGGACGAGGCACTGTTTTCGACAGCATGAAAAGAAAGGGTCGACCTGATGCCCCTGCTCGACGTCCAGTGCCTGTCGACAAGTCCCCGCTCTCTGAATTCTGTCACACGCCCGCCTATTTGAAGTCTCTCGTTCCCCTAGTTTGTTCCCAATTTGGCCTTGCTCCATCCCCCCTTTTTCCTCTGACCTACCCTATGGACTGTTTTGAACGCTCTTCTTCCATCGGAACTTTCTGACAATCACCTCAAAGGACACAGGGCGAAAAGGACCTTACCGACCAGAAACGCGAGGAAAGGGTCGTGCCCTGCAACGCAGAACTTAGAACAGAGCTGGACTCGTAGCTCCACCGCCGGTGCTCAACAGCGCCAACGAAAGACCACAAAGAACAATGAGAACTCGTAAAACTTCGAACATTTGACATCCACAATCACCGTTTTTGCTATGCCCCATTTCTCTCCCAGCCGCCATTGTATTGACCCTGCTCCAATCCGAATCTGAAATATGTAATAACCTGCCAGTTCACGTTATGATATGTACTTGCTGCTCGCTACAGAACCGTTTTTTGTATTACATTCCTATGACTTTCCTGCTGAACAAGTTTATCAAAGTTTATCAAATAGGCCCACCTCCTAAAAACTAGAAATCTCAAAATGTATTGTTTACAATTTTTTCATCTAGGGTTCCTACCGTTTTCCTTCTCATGCCCACCACAATAGACCCGAGTAGAAAATGAACCAGCAAGATGTCTTGAATATGTTAAAGGGAGGACTGTTGAAAATTAGTACGTTTTGGTGAACATTATCTGCGCCATCTTGCCTCTTCCCCTGATGCCACACTTTTGTCGTGCGCGCCCGCCATTTTAAGATGCCCCGATCAGAACAAACCCTTTTGCATGCCGCTGGCCCCTGACATAGCCCTTTGCCTTCGCTAAGCCTGCACGCTGACCACCCCCTGCTTGCACCTGCCTTGAGTCATAAACCCCTCTTCGGCGCTGCTCTGCCCCAGGCCCTCATCCTGTTCCCAGCGCGACACCTCCCTGCTTTCCTTTCATGATCTCCGGCCCTTAGATGCAAACCCCCTTTTTCCCCGTGTGCCCGTTTTGTCCTCCCCGTTCCCAAGCCGACACCCAGCTCTGCCGATACCATCCTTGCCCCTCCCCGTACAATAGAAAGCTTCCCCCATCAAAGAATCCCCGGGTTGATCAAAGCCCCCACCCCATGAGACCCGATCAAACCCCCCACATTCCGTGAATCGGCAGATTATCCAGCTGCGCGATGCTCATCACCTGTTGTGACTAGGGTGGGGACTTCAACTGTAAATGTGTATGGGAACGGGCCCAAAGGGGAGTTCCGAGAATGTCTTTTCCGTACATCAAAGCTTTAACATGTATGTGTAATCTACAATAAAGTCATAAATGTGTGTATAAGAGGCCAGGCCTCAGGAATACAGTTAGAGCACCTCAGAACGATACCTTCTGTCCGTTTCGTTGTGTTCTCCTCCGGAGAGAATAAAAAAACCTTGTTTCCTGCTTTCCAGTCTCCAGCGCCTGCCTCTTCATTTGATTTAATAACTAGAGGGTCACAGAGGCAATACCGCCGGGCAAATATCGATTGTCCCCGACCCGACTCAGGTTTTTACATCCCAATGTCTGAATACACCATGATATATCCCGAATTCCACCTTAATCCATGGCCCTGAGTGTGTGCCTCCATTTTCTGAATATATATCATGATATGTATCAAGGTGGGACTCGTTATACACCATCGCCCTTTACATGCGCGAATGTAGCACTTATTAGATTACAGTGATCGCGCATGCGCGAATATATAGCGCACATACGCTCCATGAGGCGCACATGCGCGGTGATAACCCCTTCCGCGCATGCGCGATGCTAGCGCATTGTACCACTCATGCGCGAAGCCACAGCACTGCTCCTCACACACCTGAGCGCTCACGAGCGCGATGACTCGGCAGATCGAGTCTCTCTACCCTTTCTCCCACCATGCAGGTGACAACAATCATGCAATCGATAACAGTATAAAACCTCCCCCGCTATGGCCATTACTCACCGGTTCTGCGAAGGAGGCACTACAGGTCCAAAGCAGGCTCTGGCCAGTAATTCTGTGAGTATCGTGACCGACCATCATCACTGGTAAGCGTTTTCTCTCCCACAGGTTTCCTCTTTATCTAAGTGGCAAAACCCTTGTTTCTCCCCACAGGGTCAACCCTTGCCACTTCTCAACCTTGAAGTAGCACTTTTCTAAAACTAGCGTAAGAAAGAGTTCTTGTGTTCTTTTCTAGCACTATGCACTATTGATGTACATACCGTGTTTTAGCCACTTCACTTTCGAAATCCAGTGCGAACCCTACAATAATGGTACCACCAATACCATTACACTATAGCCGCTTATAGCCAGCACCAACAACGCTATAAAGTCGGCAACCAGATGTATATATTATTATACAGTCAAGTGACTCTATTTTCTCCTTGTATGTTTTGTCCTTGTCTTTATATGTTATATGTACAGGTGTTTTTGAGTTGGGAATCCCCCACTCACACATAGAAAAACACTTTAGGGCGTGTATACACATAGTCTGCAATATACACCCACTAGTTTTAATCGCACACACGTATTTGATCTGTCCTGAAGAAAGCCAGCATAGTCATAAGGCACTGGCTGAAACATGTTGACATACCCCAGGATGTGGGAGGTCGTAACTCGCCTCTAACATCCAATAGCCTTATTTTTAACCGCTGACGGTGACCCAGCTATTAAAGTATAACTTGCCTTCGGGCACTGGGATCCCCGCCAAGCCGTTTTAAAACTCACCTCCCATAACATTCTTCACCGCACACTCAGCGACATACCTGCTCCGCTGTAATCAGGCGTCAAAGCACACCCGGGACACGCTAGGTGTCACTGGGTGGGCCCGATGATGAAGCATGCCACCAACTAGGTTGGTGGGTGAGGGCTTCATGAGCACACCTACCAGGTGCCACTAACCCGTGACAAAGCATACTTGAGTCCTAAAATTTAATTAATTTCCCTATCTCGAGCTAGTCTCTTTTTGATTAACTACATATATATATTTTTAACCTGTTGTTCTTCTCTCATAGAAATTGCGTGTGGGGTTGCACCCAGTTGGATTTTATATGAAGCAGGAGTAACCACTTTATGGTATATCCTTAAAGCTCTCTTATAACTTCCTCCCGTACAGGAACCCCAATTATAACTTGTGGGGGCAATCTTCTTCTTCTAGCATTGCATCACAGCAGTCAGTCAAGTGAGCCAGAAATTCATTGAGATTATTCATTATATATCTCCTACAATCTTGAATTTTGTAGATTAAAATGTCTCAGTTAGAAAGAAGCCCTTTCATTGCTTGTATTTGTACATAATCACTTTTCTCCTCCACAATTAGGTGGAGAGCGTCTATGTTGTATATAGTATAGTTATTTCTGCCATACAGTCTAGCTTGACCACAGCCCATATTCCGTTCCTCAACAGAAGTCTCTTTCTGTGAGACAGCTTGTTTTCTGGCTGCAGCTACATGGTCCGAACTACCATTACCAATAGCCCAACATTCATACCAGTGTTTAAACCCAGAAACGCTCAAGTTAAATCCTTGACTTCAACCTGATATTCATCTGTTTCTGGTACATCAGCGAAGCCCTGAAAGTGCAGACTGATAATGAGTTGATGAATCATATTAGTTCCTATGAAATCATCTGTTTGCAAGAGACATATGTCACACAACTGACACCACTGGATGGGTTCAGCACATATGACACCAGCAAGAAACAAATCCAGGGCCATGCCTCCGGGCGGCCTTCTATCTTCATTTGAAACAGCCTGGAACACAATGTGGTGAAGCTGGACTTTATATCAAACCACTTACTTTTGGTAAAGCTACAACTTCTCTCAACAAGTGGTAAGGGGGATAGATTCTTGTTATAGAAAATATATGTAAACCCAGCTGTGTTATCAAAAAAGAGTCCTTTTGTACATTAGCAAATTTAGTAATTGGACTAAAGCTGAACAAGGAGATTCTCTCATTTTACTCACAGGCGATTTTAATGTAAAAAAAGTTCTCCGTGATGAGAATGCAGAACAACTTTCTAAAGACAATGTTGTCTGTGATAGTCTCTGATTCTACATCCCTAAGCAGTAAAGCGATAAACTAGGAGCAGTAGTTATAAACTCATTAAATAAGTTAGGCTTACAATTATTAAACGCTGTTTTAGAAATGCTCAACCTCTACACCATACATACTTCTCTACTCATAGGCTGCAGTACTGGATTAGACACTTATGCCAGTAGAGCATTTTCACAGAATTGCTTATTTGAAAACAGAGGCAAGAATTAAATTTGCAATGGACATTTGAAGTGAATTGCATAACGAACTGCAATGTGCTATGTATGATCTATCAATACTGCACATTTGTACGGTATGTATGTATACATGCATTTATTTGTGATCATTTTATAGCGCAAACTTAGCTAGAGAGCATCAGAGTGCTGAACAAGAATATGATTTATGACTGTCTGTGTTTGACTTTACGTCTGACTCCTGGTAAGAAATGTCTTCATGCTTTATTCAGTTCTTTGATAGCCACAAGTTTATGGTATATTTCAGTACACTGAAACATGGTCCCTCTGCAAGTTAGAGTGGCGATTAGTGTTAGTTACCATTAAGGCAAAATCTTGTTAACGATCCTATAAAAATGAGCAAAGGTTATGAAACACTGGATTTCTTTTAGTTCAAGGTGCAGATCAGTCCTGTTTCATTGTCATTAGTTTTATTTGTGTTAAAACTAACATCAAGAGCCCCGAAGCTTTCATATGAACAATACATTAGATTTTTTTTTTCCATAGCAACAATATAGCCCCTACATAATCTTCTAAATATAATCAACATGTATTTAATGCTCGAATCAATACGAGCTCACAATTCACCATTTGTTTTTGGGGCACAATATGAAGGTTAAGCAACAGGGTAGGCTAGATAAAACTTGCATCAAGATGCTGGCCTACCTAGTTTTTAAGTAAATATTTTCTACCACAGTCAGGAAGTACATTTCACAACAAAGAAAGGGTGAGCCGTTAATCAGAGGTATATGGGATTCAAATGACTCAGGTGGGAGGAGGAGGCAATGGCTCTATTGATTACTTATCCAAAATGTCTGTAAGGTCAATCACTCTTCTTGTGGTAGTTCTATATTTTGAGCCCTGGAGGCTATAGAATGGGATGTGCTAGTCAAATTAAGTGTTTTACTGGGAAGGTTCATAGCCTTAGAAGCAGGGTTCATTACAAAGAGGTAACAGACACACTCACTGCAGGCGTGTGATAAACAATGGGACCTTAAGTAAATTTGCAACTTTCAAAACCTTAACATGTTCTTTACAAGTACTGTTAAATGAAGAGTAAAAGTGAAGCCCATGTAAAGAAAATTCCTTTTGTTTCAGAATTCAACAAAACAAAATTATTAATGCTTACCGAGGGAAACTTAGACCAACAACCATACTGTTGTGAGGTATGGCAGACTGCAACTTAAGTAGCAACTCAGGAATGCCTGGACACCTTTTATTGTGCCACTGTGATGAGGAACACTCTCTTGACACAGCAGCTCCTTATGTGGTCCAGAGAAACATTTCCAGAACCTGATGCCTTTAGCTTTACCAAAAACTTCTTCACCAAGTAATTGCTGACCTCAAAATATAAACACAGTCCATTGTTTCACCAAGCTAATTTCTTACCAGCTGATCTCTAGCTCATCTTATAGTCCAGTTGAAACACCAAGCTAATTAGGTAAGTATATGTGATCAGCCTGGGGATCGACATAGTTGCTGGACCCTTCTTCAAAACCCATCTTAGTGTAGAGTGGGAGCGGAGAATGCAAAGGTAGGGGAGAAGGCAGGAAGAACAAAGAGGAGGTGAACTATGGCAGTCACTTATTTAACCCATGTTCCTTATCATAGAACCCTTTGACAATAAAACAGACCCTGGAGGGGCCAAAGGGGTAGGTATCCCCACAAAAAATAATTAAAAAAAGCTGCACTGAGGACAACTGAAAGCCATCCATAACCTTCATCATGGAAGATCTGTAATCATCCATATGTGTAAAAAGGTTTTGACTCTCTGCACTATTTTAAGTTATCCAGATTACATAGAGATGCAGAAATTCCCATGGTCAAACGTTTATTTGAAATCGCCAACAGTTGATTTGAGTCTCCATTATAAAGCCTGGAAAAGCAACATCTCCTTCCCTTGAACTTACCACACATGTTTCAAAGCTTCTTATCTTTTCAAGATGGGTCTCAGTCATTCTGGATCCACAAGCATCACCATGACAATGGATACAGTTGTTTTCCTAATCCCATTAGAAGGAAATCTAAAGGCTCCCTTCATCTGGGTGAGTCCAGGATGGGACAAGTCAATCAGATGTTGCTCAAGAAACCATCACATTACGTAAGTGATGTCCTTGCCGGCATCCGTGGAGGAAACCTTCAAGACTTCAATGTTCTCAATTCTCCATGTGGTTCAGTATTTGAAGTTACTTTCTGATGTTACTTTCAACTGGTAACATCACCACGTACACATTAGCTAAACACCACCAGCTCTTACACCTCTTTTTCTACTGCCTCCAATGTTTTTCAGTTTTCTATGTTCTCACCTCAAATGCATTTGTTGTAATTTCCAGCTCGTATATACTCAGCAAAAATTGATTGAAACACGACTCCACAGCACTGACAATTTTTTCTACAATGTTTAGTTTCGTCACAATGATGTCCAAAGCTGCCAATATCTCTTTTGACCCCTTCCTCAATTTGATAGCAGTGTTTGGTTGAAAAGATCTTGCTTTTCTTTTGTAGACCACCAGTGGGCCGTTGGTCCCCTTCACCAAAGGTGGCCTCCCCGCCACTTTTGTCAGGTTCTACTGGAGGCTCGCTGGCCTCCATTTGAGGAGGTTTTCTCTTCTCCTCATCTCCTCTCTGCTGCCTCTGTGCTACACTCAGTGCGGTGCATAGGCCCAGTTGAAACTGGCACACTCTGGAAACCACAATAGGGCACTCAATTCACTTCTTCTGCAGCAACATGTTAGCTATGGACTACCCCTGGCGCACTGCTCTTACCAGGAGCATCCTGGCAATAGGAGCTTGCTTCACTCCAAACCCGTCTGCTTTGTCAGTTCCAAGAGAGATAGCTAGTCCCTTGTCATCAAGAAACCACCTTATCTCAGAATCACCTCTCTCTTTTTGACGATCTGCTGCCGCACAATTGGTTGATCGGCTACAGGTGCAGATTCGATATGCCTCTGAGATACAACAGTGGTTACAAAGGGAGGACTAGAAGGCAAGGCTTTGGGACTACCATTTCGAGCCCCACCTGCTTTTATCCCGTGCCCCACACATCATGTTTAAATGTGTCACAAACAGTGCTGGTACTCACCAGTACTGAGTACTGGCACTTATGAATTTTCCATCCATCAGTACCCGAACTTGTCTCTAGTCAGGGAAAAGTAGTCATAGTCTGATAGACAGCATGGCAGGCATAGGTGTGGTATGCCTGACCGGTCAGGTGCTGAGGAGCTTGTATACCCACTGTCACTGAGCCTCCGTGTAGCTTTGTGCAGAGTTGCTGCTGTAGACTTCCTCGGATGACAGGGGTTGGAGAGGGCCTGCATCGCAGATGTTACTAGTCTGTTAAACGTTTTGATGATGCTCAGTCATTTTACCGACCTTTGATCTTGTTGACATGTTTTCATCTAAACCCCGCCCTTTCCCCGCCTAAATTCCACGACTTATTTGGGTGAGAACCTGCCTGTATTGTTTCCCAATTGAAGCACTGGTCATAACATTTATATTTGTGACTGAACTGGAGCGCTAAACCCTGCAAAGGATGTGAAACTAGAGTTTCCCTCCGCAGTAAACACAGCTGGAGCGGACATACAATTTTGGAGCCCTTTTAAGGCTCATTTTGAGTGTTGGAAAATAAAATATCATTTTGCAAATACTTTAGTCTGCATCTTTAGTCTGCATTTTAAAATGTTATAACTGAGGAACGTTTCCCCTGCAAAGCCTTTAAAGAGAAATAGTATGCGCGCATGCTATACCAAAGATTCTATTAAACATTTTTAACGCATATCTTCTCTGTTAAAAATTATATTTCACATAGAACTTTGAAAACATTGCCTGCTAGGTGTGCGCAGTCTCCTTTCTTCGTAAGACAAGGCAGGCCTGCAGCAGCCCGTGCACTGTGCAGTCATACAGTAAGTTCATTCATTTCGGTTATTATTTCTGAGCAACGTCATCCGGCCCCACTGGGCGATGACTCATGAAGGCTTTTAACCACATAGGCAGGTTTGTGTGCTCTCCCAAAAGACACGTCCGCTAGCAACAAGAATGTGTTACACTCCCTTACCTCGACCAATCAGAGTTTCAGCATTGCAAAGAACAAGGAAGTAATGGAAGTAAAAACACGTGTATAGGTCATATAATTGCATGCCTTTCTCTTGTTTGATGTAAGGGACGGGGTGACATAGCTGCTGTGCTCAGCCTGGCCTGGTTTATATTTAAGCAGCACTATGTCTTTAAACCCCCACGGTTTGTGATCTCAGTGTGCTTTAATGGGTTTGTCCACACATCCGGCATCCTGCTCTGACGGGGCTGTAATTGCTTCCTTGTGACTGACCCGGAGCTTCCCATTACGGAGCTTGAAGCGCGTGACTGCAAACGGTGGAGGATGCAGTCCAGTTGCATGCACTACGGTGGGTGCAGGACAGCGGATTTGGACGCACATAATTGACAATCAAAAACTCTAGTCTATAAAATTCAGCCTAGTTTGGAGTTGGTAGCTATTTTAACCAATATTGGAATAGAAGCATTGGGTAAAGTAATGAGTTCATCTACCACACACAATCCGTACTTACAATGGAGATCTTATCATGAGGTCATTGGGTTTAAGCACAGGACCCCTTCATTGTTCAGGAGCACTCCCTACCCAAGGCCATGTGTGCTACTTTACGAATTTTGCTTGGGGTACCAATCCTTTAGCATTGGCCACTATGTGGCCATTCTACAGTCCGCACATGTATGTAGACGCAGGCGCACCAAGTACCATTTGAGGGTGCTTTCTCACAACCGTGTCACTTTCAGACGAAGGATATAGCAGCCACAGATATCTAAAAATGGTAGCACAACGCAGGAAAAACAATGAAGAGACTAGTTCAAGTTCAAAGTTTATTGATTGATTACTTAAAATCATTACAATTTACAAAAGGATAAAATATCATGAAATGCTCAACGAGAATTGTCACTGAACCCTAACAATCAATGTTCATGAGGCAGTGCCAGACAACATATGATATAAAAAAAAAACAACAAAAAAAAACAACAGTATAAAATGTGATACACAAATAGGTCTTTGGCTAAAGAGCTGACTGCTGTACCACAGGTGAGAGTTCTTCTGAAGAGACTAATGCCAAACAAACTCAGAGATCTGTTGAGATACAGACATGAAATGGGAAATAACATTAACTCTAAAGGGCAAGAGAAAATAAGCAGGATAATCTGGTACCAGATTGTATATGTGTGAATGGATGCTAGCATGCGTCATGACATCACATCAATACTGCACCTTGTGCGAGTGCTCTGATGCCCTGCATTGGTGCATCAATACAAGACAGCCTATGTGTCAAGGTCAATTTGTGTAGCGAGGGTCGTCCTTGCCTTGTGCTGTCTTGCCTCCTGCATACAGATCCCCAAAATGTATCGCCATTTGCCCTATGTCTGTAAAGGAGCTGGGGCAGTGGGCGCCTGCCCTTCCTAACCTATAGGAACTGAAACATAAACATTATGTCAGACACTCCTACATGTAAAGCCACAAGCCCACATCTCCTCTGCCCTGAGCACCCTACATTGGTTACCAGTTGCCAGAAGATCCCTCTTCAAGCTGCTTTTTATCTCCCACAAAGCAATACATTTATAGCTGCCAAGGTTTCAGATAGCTATGTGTGACATTTTCATAATTAGAGTAATTATGAGTTACATTTCAATGACCATGAGTGACACTTTCTCACGAGCAAAATAAATCAATGAAGAGGGAAACATAAAAATACCAGAATTTAACCCACTTCAACAAGGAGAGAAAGATGATTTTAAAGCTGCACAAAGCACCCGATATTGAAGGTCACTAATCTAGTGCCCTTGCAATCTGGTCGTACTGTTAAACTGGGCTGGACGCCCCCGTTCTGGAGAGATGGTTGTTTTATCCGGCGCACTGCGATGCCTATGGCGCTATAATTAGGCAAATTGCATGTAGTGCTAATTATGAGTGACATTTCAATGACCATGAGTGACACTTTCTCACGAGCAAAATAAATCAATGAAGAGGGAAACTGTCGTGCCTGTACAAGCGGCAGAGACGTGGTTGGCGTTTTCCACAACACGAATGGGTGGCAAAGCATCAGTGAGACGCAAAGAGCATGCGCGGAGATTGGCACATGCGTACGGCAAGCATAAAATCCTTTCTCGCTGTCGGTGGAGCGCTTCACGTTCCTTCCGGGTATTGAATTCCTGATTTGCTTCCGGGTCACAGTGGTGGCATTGCGGTTCTTCGTCGGGTTCGGTTAGCAGCGCTCCAGTTCCTCGTAGCTCTTGTTCGTCTTGCCTATTCAGGTATGGAATTTCCCCGATCTGGCGTTTAGCTAGACTTTTCGCGCGGCGTTTGCCGTTTGTTCTTACTTCTGATTATACGTACCGGCTCCGAGTTTTGGAACTGGTATTTAGGGTATATTTTGTATACTTAGTAGTTTCTTTGGATGGAGCGTTCGCTCCCTATTTACTTTCTATATTGGACTCAGAGTGTGCTGAGGTTCCGGAATTGTTTTTGAAGCTTAGAAGTCTCCCCACACAGGTAATAGAGTTGTGTAATTATTTCTTATCTGAAATCCTTGGTGTAGGTGCTCATATAACATTGATGTGTTGCATCCTGTCTCACAGAGTATATACAGTTCTACAACCCTATCCCTTCTCTTGTGAAGACAACAGGAGAACATTGACACCCTTCCCTAAGGTACCTATAGAAGTCTTCTGATGTAAGAGTTTACATGTACTATAGAATTGGATTAATATAGATACTTATCTCATAAGGTGTTTCCAGAATAGGTTTTCCTATTTATCCCTGCATTGTGGAAGGAACAGGACATTGGTGATCTCTACACCCCTACAGCATATGCACAGGTAGTCACTTACATCATTTTTCACACACATACATAAAGACTTATAGGATTTGTTATTTACCTATATGCTTTGTCTTTTAGGAAACGATTACCAGACGATTCCCTGTCCCGCAAGCCGACGACCCTAAATACTGTATATGAAGACTCTGTGTTTCCCCTCCTTACCTTGTTTTGTTTCCCTGCTTTCCCCACACGGGCATCACTTATTGCTACCAGTATATATAATAATTGGAGCAGAGTGAACCGGTGAGGGGGAGTTGTGGACAGTGCTTCAATTCCATGGTGTTTCCGAGGCAACCCGATTTACAAGCTTGACAGAAACATAAACATACCAGAATTTCACCCACTTCAACAAGGAGAGAAAGATGATTTTAAAGCTGCCGCAAAGCACCAGATATTGAAGGTCACTAATCTAGTGCCCTTGCAATCTGGTCGTACTGTTAAACTGGGCTGGACGCCCCCATTTTGGAGAGATCGTTGTTTTATTCGGCGCACTGCGATGCCTATGGTGCTATAATTAGGCAAATTGCATGTAGTGCTAGTCCACTAGCACGGTACACTCACCCACACCCCCGACTCTGTTACATTTTAGTAATATGCATTAATGCGTCACTGCTCAAGCAGAGACACACTACTTTACTGCAGGGATCCTAGAGTACAGGGTACGGAAGCCGCTCTGAATGAAGCACACTTTATAGCCAATGTAATAGCGGTCAAGTGGAACTAGATACTGGGCAGGCATGGGATGTGAGAAAGCCGTCCGTGCTGAAATAAGTAAAAATAAAAGCATGCAGCGGGGTAAACAGCAAGTGATTTAAAATCTTTTGATGCTGTAACTTTTGTTTGTTCCGGGGGCGCTCAGTGGGAAGGTTAACCAGTGGCATGATTGCAATTAGTAAAAGTAAATTCCCCGGTGGCAATGTGTGTATTTCTAAATTAGGTGTTCCAGGCACGGCCGGGATGTAGGGAGATCGTTCGTGCTGAAGTGCACAAAAGGCAGAGGGCGCGTCACTGAAGCCCATAGGAAAACGTTATTGACTGCCCATCCACGGCAATGATTGTTGCGTGAAGGCAACGTGGAGGGTAATTGTTAACGACATCTTCCAGGGATTGACATTTCAAACTTCTAGAAACCCTTTCTCCCCTGTCCCATGATGTGAACCCCGACAGTCCCCCCAATAGTAGTCACTTACTGCGGCCCCGGCAATGAGTGTAAAGGTAACAACGCGGGTCTTCTCACTCAAGCCTGACTACACGTTTGCCCAGCGGCCGTCGCGGTGAGCCGCACAGGCTCACCCTGGTTACGGCCCCACTGGCACACATGTCATGGCCCCACCCCAGGTGTTTAAGAGGCAGAGTCAATGAGTCTGGGCTGGAAGACAGACTGGTGCACAGCACCGCGGGCGGCCCGGGAATTAATTAATTAATGCAGCCAGGCAGGCGGCTGAGGCCGCAAATGTAACATTGTAGCACTGCCACCAGCACTCTCAGTGACTCACTCAGCCAGAGCTGGGGAGCACAAGAATTTAACTGTTTATGAGCCACACTGCCAGAGCAGTTTGAGGCAAGTCTGGAGCAGCAGAGCCAGTGCGTTAGCCAGTTTCAGTGGCATTAAAAATGTGTGACAAAGCATTTCAGTGCTGTGATGCGGAACACCACACTGAAATGCGTTAGTGTCACACGTGATGCATGATACTTGGCAGGACTGTACATGGAACAAGACCGCTTTTCATCAGAAATAAAATCACCAAATACATGCAACAAAGAACCACCACTCAAGATTGGCACCTCATCTCAAAACCCCACCATACAAGAAAAAGACCATAGGTGGTACATCTTTCTCTGTTCAAGCAGCCAAACTATGGAATTCATTACACCCAAGCATAAGATCTACAGATAACTATCTTATCTTCAGAGACTACTCAAGAGTTGGTTCTTTCCTACATAACCACCATACTCAAACACTAATGTTCAGCATATATCTATGTATGTAAACATTTAAAATGTGATTATATGTATGGATCTAGATATGTGCATTTCTTTGTACAAACATGTATAACTATGCTTTTTAAGATATATAGATATTCTTTAGGCCTGCTTAATAAATGTATATATTACGTACGGTTAAATATATGTATATATTATTCCATGCTTAATATGTGTATCGGTCATTGCATAGCTTTCTATAAGTAATTTGATTAGGTGCTATCGGCCTCCGTCTTATTTATGCATCACAATATGTAAATATCATCATAACTATGTTATCTACAATTGCTTCACTATTGAAACATTGAGGAAAAGATAAAATATTTTTTTTTAAATGAGTTAAGGAAATACACATATAAATTAGCTTCAAGTACAGCAAAACTTTAAAGTATGAGTTTATACAATACAACTTTAGAGCACAATATTTTAGCTTCCTTACACATGTATACCCTTTCTATGTAGTTATGCATCTATATATTTATTATGTTGCTCCAACTGCAGCAAGCAAAAAAAATAACATTGACTCTCTCTAATATACTACTCTGTCTCACCATATACCTCTCTCAATATATGCTCTACCCCCGCCCTCTGACTCATTCAATACCTCATTCTACTACTATGATCGCCAAAATAACCCTTTCTATTCTCTTCCCTCCTCTATCTCTCATTGGTGCACCCCAAACCTCAGTTTACTAAGATCATCTCCCAAACAACCCTTTTTAGGTCTCGCAGTTTTCACCAGGCACACACACACCACCAGCCATTGGTGCATGCTTTCACCGGGCACACACACCACCAGCCGCCAGTGCACGCTTCCACCAGGCACACACATCAGCAGCCGTCAGTGCACGCTTCCACCAGGCACACACACCACCAGCCATCAGTGCACGCTTCCACCAGGCACACACACCACCAGCTGTCAGTGTACGTTTTCACCAGGCACACACACTACCAGCCGTCAGTGCACGCTTTCACCAGGCACACACACCAACAGCCGTCAGTGAAGCAGGCAGACTCTTCTCAGAGTTTCTTGGTATATATGTGTTCGATGCCTGGAAGGGAGTGGGTCGAGTTTGCTTAAGCCATGCTGAGTATACAGGTGCAGTGCATGAACTCCTGTGTGAGTGAGTCATGCTGCCTGGGGCTCACTCACTCCACACTTGTACATTGCGCTTGCACCAGGCCTTTTCTCATTTGCAAAGTTCAGCGCATGCGCACAGCTAGGCAGCCCCCTAACACCCGGAAATGACTGCTTCCTACAACCAGAATGGAAACAACATTCAGCGCAATGAAAACAAGTTCATTTGATGCAAAGAACGGTTAACAAAAACCATGTCCAACTATTGTAGATCTGGCAACTTAAACAAAACAGCAACAAAAAACAAACAAGCATTGGCATAGCCAATAGGTCTTGCTTTTTGGACCCTATAAGTATTTAGTTATGCAGCAGAATATCCTTGGTGCAACAGCACCAACTGTTGCATGGCTAAACACTTATAAGGTCCCAAAGACGAGACCTATTGGCTATGCCAATGCTTGTTAAATTTTTCCCTCATGTATCTCTCCTGTGACTCATCCCAAACCTCCATTTACAACCATGATCTTAGTAATCTCTTTCTAGAGACTCTTCACTCCTCCGTCTCTCCTTTTATTCATCCCAAACCTCATCTTACTACTATAATCTCTCAAGTAACACTTTCTAGATTCTTCCCTCTTCTATCCCTCCATTATCCTATTCAATACAACTATCAGACATGCATGTCCACCACTCAAATTAACTTATATTTCCCTATACTAATCCATCACTAATGCTTTTTGGTTCTGAAGTAGCATGTTTCTCGCCGAAAAGCACTTTCACGCCTCATCAGGGGTAGTAAGCGCTATATAAATACAATTACAATTTATACAAATAATATGTACTCACTAACCTCCTGACAATAGTATTATATGGGTGCCTCACGCTAGCTAGGCTTTATTTTGTTGCAACTGACTATTATTCCATTCTGACTAAATAGAGGGAGCGGGTTTAATGTGGATCTCACCTGATTACCGCAACTACATTTTTGATCCAACCATTATTACAGTTAATATCCTCTGAAGAAGTGAGGCCCAGCATGACAGGACGTGACTTTGTGAAAATGAGCTTCAAGACCATTGTAATATCAATCACTATTAATAACCTGCCCTTGAAGCTTGCTCTATTGTCAGTCAAGTTAAGCGTAGCAAATAGGGCCAGACTGAGAACGTAACCCAGCCCTGGCAATCAAGTCTGGCTGGTCCGGGAGGGGGGGGATAAAATACACTGCTGCTGCTTTTATTTTGTTACAGGGGGCTGATATTGCAGCACTGCTGCAAAACCAGTCCAAAGTAACAAAAATACACCCCCCATCACTTCAAAACCGGCCCTCACTCTACCGGCCCGCTGGGAAAATGCCCTGTGTCTGCTACGGCCAGTCCAGCTCTGGTAGCCGCCTTCACTCATACCACATGGAAAATCAGCCCATAGGCCTCCATGTGTAATTGTCTGTTAGTACTGCTGTTCTCCAGATAGCTATTGGTAGTACCACGAGACAAGGGGCCATTCCTGCACCGCATAAACCTGTTCCTACTATCTGCAGAGCAAAAGGTACGACCAAGCCATCTGTTTATCTAGGTATGAAGAGTGGATTTGCTTGTCGTCTAGTCACTTAACTGCAGGATGCTTTGATCCCTATGCTTAAATGAATGTGGGGAAGGTGGTGCACGTTATGACAGTTATATCCAGTGCTTAATTTGAGCCTGTGGTTTCCGGTGCTCGGCACCAGCACTTAATTGTCTGCACCAGCTCTAGGGACAGCTCACCACATGGTGGTGCTTTCTGAGATGTGCACAGCAACTGTGTTTATTAAGTCAAATGGTATTGAAAATGGATAACACCAGCCTCTCACACCATTATTATATATTTGTGTGGCCTGAAATAGTCTGAATTGTCACACATGTAGGAGTTTGATGGTTAGGAATTATGTTGGTACTGTCATTTGCAGCAGTGGCAGGGCAATGGGTGGTGCAGGCTGCAGTGGCCATCCGAGAAGGGCCCTGGCACTTAATTTTTTTTTACAAATTAAGCACTGGTAATATCTGGAAGGCTTAACGTCAGCATGTCCATGAAATTCCTTGGTGTGTCAATGTAGGTTGGCCATAGAGACACCAAGGAATTTTCGAGATTTAACTTTAATGATTCCAATCAAAAGTTCAGAAAATGTCCTAAAATTAAGAAAACACCTCTCGTTGGCTCTTCAGCGATGTTTGCTTTATTTACTTCGAAAATAATTAAGCTAAGGAGTAGTTAGAAACCATTGGAATCTTACTGAAGAACAAATGTCAAGAAAACATTTACGTGACGCAGCAGGATAGCTATATAAGGAAAACAGGTTCAGCGGGATGCTAGGCCGAGGCTGAAAAAACAAGAATGCTAAGATGGGAGGAGTAGGTAGCGAGAACAAGAGAAGTAGAGTGGCACTTGAAAAGTAGGTTTAATAGGTAGGGATGTGGAAAGTAGCAATGTCACTGTTTGAAAGGCAAGTGGCATAAACAAGATATCTATCGGGATGTGGAGCCATGAAAACATATAAGGCAGAACAAATACTTAGAAACAGCAAAAGAGGGCAAAGGTAGACTTAGAATCGGCAGTTGGAACTTGAGGGGTGTTGGATGCCTAAAATAATAGGAACTAATTGCACATTTTCTGACCACTTACGTTAGTGAGAAGGTTGATTTGGTGGTCCATTCAGAGAATTAGAAGTTGTAGATTTCCAGCGAGCAGATTCTTTTTTAGTATGCGAGAAATCTGTGATTTTCGTAGATTTCCATGCAAAGACTGGGGATTTTTGAGAAACACTTGAAATGAGGGACTTTAAAACTGGAGACACCATGTATTATTTCTCACATCAGCCCCAAGGAGTTTAAGGACTATGTGTGAGGAGTTTGGGAAAATACGCATGTGGCTGGCGGTGGAGGCTAGATAACGTGTGTGAAAGGGCAGGAGAGCAGAGGGCTTGAGAGAAAAATATTGAACTAAAAACAATGATTTGAAGGTGAGAGGTAGCAGGAAATACTGGTTATGCAATTTTAAGAAGGACAGAGAAAGTCATTTGGTGCCCGACTGCTTTTTAGCCCTATATTGACAGTATGTGAGACAATGTTGAGCATAATCTGTTGTACCTTAATCTGCTGGTACTTTAATTTCACGAGCACACACTGTTGACACGTTTATTTTACTTCAGTTCTGCACAATTATGGATCTTCTGTCTAAAGCCAGGCAGATACGAAGAGAGACACACCACTATTATTCTATTCACCCGCATGAAGCAAAGGTGTGCAGGTTGAAAGTTCTGGGCCCAGGGGAAAACACATGTCATGCTACAGTGATAAGCAGAATTACCGCTGATATTGATGAAAAGCATGAGGGTAGTCAAAGCACTCCTCAAGAAGAGAGAGGCAAGCCTGGTTGTAGGCAAGGGCGAGCTGGCCCACCTTGACCACTAAATGTAACCGTGCATGAGGAAGAGTGGATGTAAAATTTAGCAAAATAATTCTGCACAATACTGCTCGTCGTCTCTCACTACCACTGGCAATGTAATATCATAAGCTGTTGGTAACACAAGTAGTGTGTGTAAAGCTGTAACTAGAGAAGTGAGCAGTGCCCAATGGCAACCATTACACGAACCACAAGTGTGTATTTGCACGTGACTTACCAGAGTACAGCAATATCCAACACTCATTGGGAGCAAAGGTGACATTCCATTTGCAATATGGCTACACTTCCAATACCACCACAATGTGCAGTGGTACTGGCAGAGATAGCCCTAAGGATATATACAGGTATTGATATTCACAAAGGCAATAAGAAGAGTGGACCAGTCAAAGTGACACCATCTCAACAACCCATATTACAGCAGCCCTTAGGAAGTGCACTAAAGCACCATTAACAACTTCGAGGCGGCAAAATCTTGGTTTGGTATGCAACTGCATTATCATACAATAGAAATATTTCAGGGGCTACAGTGTATATGTACTTACTGGGGGATTCCAAGTCATCTTTAGAGAGAGTTAAGAAGCAGAAACATAAATTGGAAGCAGGCGGCCTTTCTCTTTGATAGAGCAACACAAAATATGGCATAACTTGTAAGCTGACCTGCGTCATTAAAGAATATTTTCTTACACTACCTGTAATAAGCCCTCACGCCACTGACGGTAGGCAGACAGACTATGGTTTATGGCCCTGGCTAATGGTATACCGAATAAATACTACATCAGATGTAATCCTTAGCAGTGTTTGTACCACAAAGCCTTCCTGGAAATCTGCCGTGGCAAGCAAACCTATATTATCATTTAAGATTGAACATTATTCCCAAAGGGCATCAGCTATTATCTATTTTTAATTATTTAAAGATAGATCTGGATCAATATTTGTGAAGCTAGTGTGGAGTATTTCCTAAATCTCTAAGCCTTTCGCAAGGCCGGGGGTTGGAGGTCAGTCTGACAATGTGTAAGTGTGAGAGGGACCTGCACAATTGCGAATAAATGATTGTTGCCTGCCCATCCCCCCTACACCTTGGCCAAGAGTGAGGAGGGGGGGTACCAAAAAATAACCCGAAGTAATGGTAAAGACAATAGGTCTCGCCTTTGGTCCAAAAGGCAAGGAAAAAGGGTGCAGCTAACATTTGCTCCAGTGCAATCTTTGCAAAATGGCAGTGGAGCAGCTGAAAGCTACTCTACTCCTCTGTAGCCCAAATCAATTTGGTGGCCCCAGAGGAGCGAAGCAATTGCAAACAGGGTACAGGCACCCACTGACCAGCTTCTTTGTGTCCTGCAGAATTTTGCAGGCCAGGTAGGAGCAGGTAGCTAATAGCTTCACCCTGTCTGCAACAGTGAAGGAGCACAAAGTGCAGCTGCCATGCTTCTCAGTGACCTAGCTTCGAGCGAGCCATGGTGGAGCAAACTGCTCACAAGTGCCTCGGGCCATCATTTCAATGTGAAGATAGCACTGGGGTAGCTGGTAGCTGCACCAACACTTTTTACAATACACCTCTTGCTTTTTGGCGGAGCAAAGGGGGTTATGGGAGATGTATCCACCGTTCTCCAAAAGCAATGTAAAAGGTGATGATGTGGGACATTATACCTGCCTGCTATTGGGCAAAGCATGGAGGCATAAGTCACCGAATGTCCTCCGCACTGGCCCACATGGGAGTTACTTAACAGAGGAAGAAGGACCCCCCCGTCTGTCTGTGCAGTTATCTTCACCTTTAGACCCTCACAGACCCCCCCCCCCCATGGACCCCAAATCTGCACCTGCCCCACCCCAGCCCCAGGATGAGGAGAGAGCCTGGAAATGTCTGCACAGGTTTTGTAGGAGATTGTCAGCACCTTCTGCTGTATTTGTACAAATAGACAGAATAATCATGGAGAAAATCTCTGCAAGGAGCTGAACTGAACTGGGTTCTTCCATCTAGGGACCTCTAGGTGGCTTTCCTTCTGGCCCGGAGAGGGAGGGAGCGAGGGGGGGGAGGGGGGGCGGTTGGTTATCATCTGTATTAAAGAGGGGATCTGTGCACTGCACTGCATCTTCCTGCACTATGAGGAATCTATGCACACTGCACTGCATCTTAATTAAGTATAGGGGATATGTGCACACTGCACTGCATCTTACTGCACTGTGAGAAACCTGAAATGTATTTTACTGCTCTGTGAGGAATTTGTGCACTCTTACTGCACTAAGGAGAATCTGGCACATTGTACTGCATCTTACTGCACTGATTGCACTAAACTGTTGGTTTTCTACCCATGACTGTTTTGTAAATCTGTCCTTTTTTCCATTCATCATCGCCCACTTTAACCTACCCACATCCACAAACATATTAACACACTCACAGCAAATGTACCCTACTCTTTTACTAAAATCAAACCCTACACACACTTCAATGTCTCAGCACCCACTACAAAACCCCACAAACCACACCTAAACACCCTTCTACCCCAACTACCACACAATGGCACCTTTACTCCTGCACAAAACACAACTCTATCGCATACCAATAACAAATCCACAAATCCACAAATCAGCAACACAATCCAAATCCACACCATACGTAACTATTTTCCATCTAGACAAACACTTCCTGCTCATTCAAAGCACCAGCTCTACCCTCTAATTACTCCCAATAGATGCCTTTCTGTCACCACCAAACCTATACTGTCTTCCATCTTTTCGTCCACCATCACCCTCCTGCTCTTTTTACCAAACAACCACAACCACACAACCTTTGCACTCCACTGCACCACACATATTACCTCTTCCAACAATCAAATCTAACACAAACACTCGTAACTCTTGTCCATCTCATCTCACATACTACATATACTCTTTCCCAAAACAAATCACACCCCCTTTTTCTTGCAACTTCCTCTCGCCAACAATACTTTAAATACAAGTACTTCTCAGAAAACAAATACATCATCATCTCTTCTCACTACTCCATAACAACAAAACATAACACACACACCAGCACAACAAAATCACAAACACACACGCACGCACACACACACACTACCTCATAATACTTTCTGGCACAAACTAGAAACATACACCCACTCTCACCTCCTGACTGCACACATTATACACACTGTAAACCAACTATATAGCCAAGCTTTCTCTCTACCCCACACCTAACACATATACAGCAACACAGCAACTCTCTTCTAACCGTCTGTCATCCACTGGACAATTTAGAACCTTACAACAGGACCCACATACTGCACCACAACCCCTAACCCATACACCTTCTACCCTGAACAGACGCAAACAAAATAAACAACATGCCACTCTTTACAACCTCGCATTTCCATGTCTACTGCACAACAAGGCTACTGTACAAAAAACACAGCAACCAACTCACTCTCAACCGTCATCTCCACCATCTACACATGCAGACCCATCAAAATGTCTTCTTAGCCTGCTGGACAAGGAATAGGATACAGAACAGCTACACTGCTATCCTCACACATCAAATACCAGCACAAAGGACACACCTGCTACAAGTCCACAAAACACTGCTCACTCTTCTACAAAATAAAGTCACACCATCACCACACGCTCTAAACTGCCAACTAATAAATGCTTGATCACTCAATCATGGTTGGGAGATGACATGGCTCTAGTGTTGCATGAAGCGGTTTCTTTAGGCTATAAAACGATCACACACAATTGTTTAGGCAAAAGAGGAGGTGGTTTGGCTGTTGTATTCAAGCAAAATTAAATATCACTAAAGCGGACAACCTCTCCATACAAGGTTGTGAGGCCCTCTTCACCAGACGCAACATTACACCATCTTCCTCCTGTAACTTCCTACTCCTTTACAGACCTCCACCTAGCAATGCAACATTCCCAGACACACTTCTAGACACAGTTTCAAACCTGATAACACTACATTCCAACCTATGCATTCCTGGAGACCTAAACATTTGGTTTAGACAAAGCCAATATGTCCCTTCCCAAAACAATAATCACTAGACTAGACACACTCAACCTACAGCAGATCATCCACAAATCCACACACATCGCTGGACACACCCTAGATGTCATTTATGCAAATTCTGAACTAGTTACCTTTCAAACAATTACTCCAGTCACATGGTCAGACCACCATTTATTTGCTTTCCAACATAAAACAATACAAAGCAACACACCTAAAACCACCGTACATGCTTCTACCTTTCGACCATGGAAACACAACTAACATCCAATAAAGATCTAGGCACAATACATTCTGTTCATAAACTATATGAGTTGCTACAGGAAGCTCTTGCTATCCTAGTACCAAAAAGAACAACGCAACAGAAGAAAAGAAAACAGGCACCTTGGAGGAATATAGAACTAAAAAAGATAAAATAGCAAACTAGAAAGCTGTAATGTTCCTGTCACACTTACCATGAGCGAGGCAGCTGCTAGGCGTGCGGCGAGCGGGAAGACAGTGTTCGTCCACGATGTACGGAAAAACTACAATTCCGCAGGCGATCGGTGCTGCGAATTCCATTTGATAGGACATTGGAGCCACATGAACCACGCTTAGAGAATCTTCAGAGTTACAAGACATTTGGAAGAAGGGCGGTGAGGGTGACTAAGTCACCGCTCAGGGGAGCATACTTGAATCTTCACGCAGTTGCGATTTGGAAACGTTTTTGCTCATATTTAAAAGGGGGCCTAGTAACTTCTTATGCGACTTTTAGCTTTAACTAGTCTCCTGCCCTAAACATTGAGATAGATGAACTATCTCCTACGTATATTGATTTTGGTGCTTCACTTGGTACATACCTGATTCCTGGAAATATGTGTGTGTTCGAAGCTGTGATGAAACAGCTGAAAAGTGCTTGGCATGAAGATAATGCCGGTATCAATTGACACCTTGTGATGATGGGTATCCCTATCCCTAACTACATTATATGCTCTTGTGATTTCTCTTCCTAGCAGGGGTTTGGTGTGAGTAATTCTACCCCCTCTGTGATGCAAGCATTGTGGTGGGTAAGGTGTGAGTGACTAGTGTGTGAGATGTGTATTCACCTCGTGTTAGACCCTGGGCATTGATTGTTGTTTCATTTATTTTGTATATGAAGACTTCATATTCGATATCCTCATCATGGAACTAGTTACCAGAATGCATATATCTTTACTTTCCTTTACAGGTAGTTATTGCTCAGAGTAGTATATATGTTTTCTGTTTGTATCTGAAGAGGTAGAACAGGTCATTGATTGTATTTTGTCTTTGTGCATTGTAGATCTCCCTCCCCACTGTCCCCATCCTTTCCTTCCCTCGCTTAATCATCCCTACCCTCTGCGCTGTTATAGCATCAGAGGATGGGGTGATTGAGAGGTGGACCCATTTGAGCAACGCACCGATCCTGGGAGTTTGGAATAAAGACCTTGACAGTTCCAGGCGCAAAACAAAAATCAATCAAGACAAACTTTAACTACAGACATTTTGCAGATAATACAAGTCTGCAATCAAAAAAGCTAAGAAGATATACTATTCAGACAGAATTCAAAATGTTAAATGTGCAAATAAAAAATTCTATAAAATTCTCACCGAATTTCATAAACCAAATTGCCTAGAAGTAGATTATCCCAATACTCAAGAATTCACAAACTGGCAAATCATTACACAATCAAAGCAGATATGTTGGACTCCTATTTAAAACAAAGAAAAACCACCAGCACCAACCGTTTTCCCAAAAAATGTCTCCAAGGGTAGGCTAACCCAGCCTCTGCATTCCTTCCAACTTATATCACAAATGAATTTATGGAGCTGGTCAAAGCAAGTAGGCCTGACGGCAGCCCTTCTGACCCAAGTCTACCACAAGCCTTCAAGAAAATTCTTCTAACTACCTCTGCTGTCATACCAATGAGAAGAATCATCAACAATTCCTTAATTGTGGGAATATTTCCAGAACACCTAAAAAAGTAATACATACGCCCATTACTAAAAAAACAAAAAACCTGGACCCACTTAACCCCGATAATTACAAATGGACCTTTCCTGGATAAACTGATAGGAAGAGCAGTATTCGCCCAAATGCCACAATTTATTGAAGATAATTCCATAATTTAAGACTTCCAAACATGATTCTGTCCAGGAAGAGGCACAGCATCTGCCCTGATTGCCATCTGGCATGACCTTAAGAACACAGTTGACCAGAACGGGATTGCTGCGCTACTTCTCTTGCACCTATAAGCTGCCTTTGATACAGATGGCCATGACACTCTAATACAAAGACTCTATGAAGCCGCCATAGAGGGGACTGCTCTCAACTGGATCACATACTACCTTCAAAACAGAACTAGTGTCATTCATACCCCACCTTTCTCATCCAAACCATTCTTCACAAAAGCAGGGGTCCCTCAGGCCCTATCATCTCACCCAGGCTTTTTAATCAATCAATCAATCAATTGGAATTTGTGAAGCACGCTACCTACCCGTGAGGGTCTCAAGGCACTAGGGGTGGGGGGGAAGGCTGCTACTGTTCAAAGAGCCAGGTCTTGAGGAGTCTTCTGAAGGTCAGCATGTCTTGGGTCTGTCGTAGGTGGATGGGGAGGGTGTTCCATGTTGTGGCTGTGAGGTGGGAGAATGATCTGGCGCTGTGGGTCACTCTTCGGTTGCGGGGGACAGCGGGGAGGGCGCGGTTGGTGGAGAGGAGCTGGCGGATGGGGGTGTAGAAGTTGAGTTGGTTTTTGAGGTACGCTGGTCCGGAGTTGTGGAGTGCCTTGTGTGCGTGGGTGAGGAGCTTGAAGGTTATCCTCTTGTCGACAGGGAGCCAGTGCAGGTCTCTCAGGTGGGGTGTGATGTGGTTGCGGTGGGGGAAGTCGAGGATTAGGCGTGCGGATGCGTTGGAGCCGTTTCAGGAGTTTGGCCGAGGCTCCTGCGTAGAGGGCGTTTCTGTAGTCCAGTCTGCTGCTGACGAGGGCCTGGGTGACCGTCCTTCTCGTTTAAGTGGGGATCCACTTGTAGATCCTGCGGAGCAGGCGGAGGGTGTTGAATCAGGAGGAGGAGACGGCGTTGACCTGTTAAGTCATGGAGAGGGAGGAGTCGAGGCTGACCCCTAGGTTGCGTGTGTGGTTGGTGGGTGTTGGAGCTGTTCCTAGTGCAGTCGGCCACCAGGAGTTGTCACAGGCCGAGGGGCTGGATCCGAGGATGAGGATCTCCGTCTTGTCCGAGTTCAGTTTCAGTTTAACATCTTCATGAAGTCATTACTGGCACTGATCAATGAATTTTACCTCCCATGCTATAACTATACAGAAGACACACAAATACTCTTTAAACTAGAAAGCCTCAAAGACATTAGAAACTCACAAATGTTCAATTGCCTCAGAGCCCTTGATCAGTAGATGACATGGAGCCATCTCAAATTAAATGCTTCCAAAAAGGAAATACTCACATGTGGTGATTGGAAAAATTATGACCCACTCGCTGCCTGGCCTAACAATCTGGGAACACCAGCTAAAGTATCAAAGGAAGTAAGAAACCTCGAAATTACCATGAACTCCAAGCTATCAATGAATGCCAAAGTCGACAAACTAGCAAGATCAAACTTCGTTGCTATAAAAACTGTGCGAAGCATCTTCCCCCACCTGGGATTTCCACACAAGGTCCAGGCTACTTTCTCTCTTGTTCTGTCTAAGCTCGATTACACCAATAACTATACCACAGATCATCTTTAACAACTATGATAAGACTACAACGGATTCAGAACTTTGCTGCCAGACTATTCTTACATATAAATCCCCAAGCCCACATCTCCCCTGCCTTGAAAGCCCTACATTGGTTAACGCTTGCCAGAAGACCCACATTCAAGCAGCTTTGTTTCATTCACAAAGTGATACATGGACCAGGGCCGCTCTTCATCAAGAATAAAATCACTAAAGGCATTTAACAAAGAAACCTCTGCTCTAGTTTGACACCTTGCCTCAAAATTTCAACATACATATAAAAAGCACAGGTGGCACAACCTGCTTTGTTCAAACAGCTAAACTATGGAACTTTATACCCCTGAACATAAGATCCATGGATAACAACCATATCTTCAGGAGACTACTCAAGAGCTGGCTCTTCCCCATATAACCACCATACTCAAACATTAATATACAGCATACCCCTTTGTATATAAGAATTTATTTGGATTATATAAGAGTACCTCGATATGTGTATTCCTTTGTGTAAATGTGTATAATATTTATATCTTATAAATATATAGATATTCGTTAGTTCTGCTTTAGCAATGTACATACTAATTATGGTTATATTATTCTGTGTTTAACAAGTATACAGGTCACTGCGTAAATAAGTACATTTTTAAAACTGTTTTAATAAATTATGAAAACAAATAATTAAGCTTAAGGTACAGCATCATCTGAAAGTCTTAGTTTATTAAATACAACTTAAATCTAGATATATTACCTTCCTTATACATATATAATTTCCATGTACTTATGTATCTTTACATTTATTACTTTACTCCAAATTAGGATCTCCAATGCACTACCCATATCTCACCCTATATCTCTCAATATATCCTCTACCTCAACTCTCTGACTCATCCCAAACTCCTATGATCCCCAAAATAACAATTTTTAGCCTCTTCCACCCCTCCTTGCATCCTTTCAAACCTCTTTTACTATTGAGATCTTCCAAACAAACCTTTCTAAACCCTTCCCTCTGACTCTTCCCCCTCCACCTCCCCGTCACTCATGACACACCTCCTCCTACTGCTATGATCTCCAAATAAACACTTTACAGAACCTTCCCTTTTCTATCCTTCCACTAGCCTTTCCAATCCAACTAACAGACTCACATGTCCACAGCTCTAAAAAATGTCATATTTCCATATACTAATTCACCACTAATCCTGTTTTTCGGGTTCTGAAGTAGCGTGCTACTCAACAAAAAGCGATTCAGTGCCTCATCAGGGGGTAACAAGCACTATATAAATGCAAACCCTTCCCTCTTCTATCACTCCACTATCCTTTTTCAACAGACTCACATGTCCATCACTTAAATTAATTTCATATTACTCTATACTAATTCAACACATCACTTTTGGGTTCCAGAGTAGGGTGCTACTTGCTGAAAAGAGCTTTGAGGCCTTGTCAGGGGTAGTAAGCTCTATATAAACACTATTACAATTACAGTTCTGGCACACCACAGTTGTCCAAGGAAGGGGAAAACCAAAAAACAACCCCCCCACCCCACCTTTGGACAAGGCACAAGAGGGGGTTAAGCCTTGTTAGGCTGACCCTGGACACCGAGGAATGTGGGGCCCATTATGGTGGCTCATTTGCAACAAAAAATGTAATTTTGTTTTTACTCTACAGAATGTGCATTGTTAAAATTATATAATGAAGGACTAAACAAGGTGATAGTGTGTACGTATCATGAATCACATGTAAATGCACTTGCCATCTACACTCAGCCACAGTCACAGAGCTATAATCGCCTTTAAAGAAATCACCCACTAAGCTCCCAAGATGGTAGTGTGGTAGTCCTGCATTCATACCAAGGTACACTTCTTTGAACCTGGGGCTTAAAAAAAAAACATGCCACCGAGCCTCTTACTTAAATATAGCCATGGTCTGAGAACATCAGCACAAACAATGGTGCAATTCTAATGGAGACCTTGCTCTTTTAGTACCAAACGTGCTTATGCTGCAACGTTGCTTTCGCTAGTAAATCAACATAACATTTTCCTGGAAACCCATATGGTTACCTCTAAAAGTGTTAGCTAAGACATTTACGGAAAACAGCTTGCCGCCCACTCCCATTGTGTGGTTAAACTGTTATTTAAGTATTAACCTGCTGAACACAATACCTTTATCAATCACTATGTGCAAATCCAAGAACATTTGGATTTGCATACAGCGACTGAAAAAACAAAGGCTATAAACAAAGGGGGTGTGCACGTGGTTTGATGAAAGATTTTAAGCCATCCACTGTACGCTTTCAATCTTTTGATTGATTTTCTTGTGTTAATCTAGGCGTTCTTTAAAGTAACGGGCATCATTTGATGGACTGTATGGCAATTGTAGAGATGTGGGCTCGAATTTAAGCGTAGACCATAAAATGTTTCAACAGACTCATTACACCAGGCGACCCTGATCCCCGTCCGGCTGGATTTATGCTTCTCACCTCCTGAATCTTTTTTTTATATGGTCATATAGTTTATTTTCTGGTAGTTTTCTAAATCTGTTGCATGAAATATCCTTGACGTAGAATGTTATGATATTCTAGACCTCTGAAGTATGGTGTACACAAGCATGTTTTCTTCGCAGCAGTCAATCGTAGTCCTATAAAAAAAAAACCTGTGGAGCTTACTTACAATCCTGTTGCTCCACCGGTGCGTCACTTTTCCCCATATTAAAAGTGACGCAATGTAAATAAGCCCCTGTGTGTCGCTTCCCAAGGGTTCAATGCTTTGAGGATAGGCCTCATTTTGACCTAACAGCACCCCCAGACTCCCAGCTACCATCCATTTTTACCTATGCCCTGTACGGCCAGACAGATAACCCTTTAAAGCGACCTGCATTATGTTAGAGTAGCTCTTTCAGACATAACAGTGGTGCCACATGTTAACAACTAGCAGTGCTTAATGCACATCATGCTCTATTTTAAGCGGTCCCGCGGAAATCGTGGCGCACAGCATGTGTGACCTTGGGCCATTCACCCAGTTTGGTCAAATTTGGAAAACCAAATTAAATCCCTTGCACCCTGACTCCCATGAAAATTAATTTGACCATTGGACTTGGTCTCAATCACCCACTAGGGGCGAGGAGCTGTGTTTAACGTGTTTGCATGGTGCATTATGTCGTTTGGAGAGGAGACCTTTAAGTACAGTTGACTGTCATCAGCATACTGAAGATAAAAGATCCCTGGTTTTCCTTTTGAGGGGCATATTTACAAGCCCTGTCCATCGCCGGAATGTCACTTTTTTCACCTTCTGGTGTCACACAGGGTTTAGCCATATCTAAAAGGGCCCCCTAAAGCCAATCTGCAAGGCTTTTTAAGGCCTTGTAGATACGGACTAAGACGAGCCAGCGCAAGTCACTGCCTTGCCTTACTCTGCGTGAAAGAGGCGTTCTATGAGTGTTGCTGTGGGCATTCTCAGTCAACATCCAAGGAATTTGAAGCTGCCACAGATTTACAACATCAGGTTAACCTGGGACAGAGCCATAACCGTGAGCCTTCCTAGAGCAGGTGTAACGAGGAGAACTGTTTACATTTCTCCTTGTTTTTTTCTTCTCTTTCTTTTTTCCACATGTGCTGCATTCTGCAGCGTGCATAGAAAGAGGGAAACAACTCTTGTGATTGTGTTATTGGCACAATTGTTATTGTGCAGAAAGATGCACCTTCCTGCACTAAAACAGACACACTTGCACCATGGTGCAAGGGTGCCTGCATTGGCGCATGGCTGCAAGATGTGCACTGGTGCTGGCTGAAAGTACAGGAATGCACTGTATCTTGGAAATACAGTGCATTCCTGTCCTTTCGAATTGGCGTAGGGCAGCCCAGCAAAATTATTTGCGACACTGCCTTACGCTAATTCCTTGTAAATATGTATAAGGCCCAGATTCACACAGGTTTAGCATCGGGTTAGCGTTCATTTTGTTACACTAACCCGACACTAAACCTATTGGGGGATTTAACAAACCAACACTAATTGGTATTAGCGTTGGTTTATATAGAAAAGTAACGCCAAGCAGCGTGAAACGCTGCTTTACATTACTTTGCATCAAGGAGGCGTAACATGGGTGATATATGGACGTTCCAATGCAACCACCAATGCTTTTTGATGCTTAAACCCTATCTATTACCATTAGCAGACAGGGTTTAATGTCAAAAATTACCACCGCCATAAAGCAGTTATTAAAAAGGGAAATGTTTTCATTTCTCCTTTATTTTCTGACTTTGCATGGGGGCTGCCCTGTGCAGCACACATACAAAGTAGGAAAAACTTTGAAGTGTGTCTAGCCATAGTATTTTCCTGCCTGTACAAATGCTATGTTAGACTCAAGCAAGCACCCTAGCACTATGGTGCTACGGTGTGTGCCTGGCGCACGGCTGTTGAAATCAGCGCCAGCGTTAGCGAGTGGGGAAGAATACAATATCTCTGTGAATATGGCTTTCTCCTGCTCTCTCCCTGTCATGCGATGCAGTGCAGCGTCTTTTGAGGCTGCGCTACATTCCGTGACAGTTTTCAAAATCTGAGCCTAAGGGGTATAATAACCAAGTTTTAGCTGCGTCTTTGTGTCCCAAAAGTGACGCAAATCAACGCGAAATCTTTTTTACTAATTTACTTTCCAGCGCTAAACTGGTTTAGCGCTGGAAAACACTCGAAAGTAGCGACTCTGCTTTGCATTAGTTAGTGCAAGGGGGCATACCACGGGTGGTGCATGGGCTTTCCCATGCAACCACCCAAGGTTTCTGACACTAAGCCCTATTTACTTAAAAAAGTAGGCAGGATTTAGCGTGAGAAAGTAGTGTCCATTTCAAATATGCGCTATGAAGGACAAATGCTTTCATTTCTCCTTTTTTTCCAACTTTGTATGTGTACAGCACACTAACAAAGTGGGAAAAGGTTTCAAGTTAGTCTAAGCATGGTATTTTGTATTAGAAGGGTTCCCTCCCAGTACAAAACCTATGCTAGACTCAAGGAGACACCCTTGCACTATCGTGCAAAGGTGTGTCGTTGATGCGCGGCCGCATATTTTTACACCAGGGTTAGAGAGAGGGGAGGAGAGTGCCATATTTCTGTAAATATTGCACTCTCCTGCTCTATTCTTCTCACACAGCGCAGTGCAGCATTTGAGGCTGCTGCACTGTGCTCCACGAGAATCTAGTAAATCTGCCGATAATTGGTTTGACATAAAGGTTGAATAATATCGGGACTAGGATATATCCTTGAGGGACCTCTTAAGCTAAGGCCCTTGATATTGTGAAACAATCATCAATTTTTATCATCTGTGACCTTCCCGTGTAGTATGATTCAAACGATTTGTGGACCACATCATCAGTGCCCATTCAATTTTTGAGCATGTCAGGAAGCCCACAGTGATTTATTGTATCAAAGGCCAGTGATAGGTTAAAAAGGATTAGAAGGCAAGAGCTGCCTCTGAATCTAGGACGCAAAGAGTATCATCGACCAGCTGGAGTTTTTCTATTTCAGTGCAACAGCCTTAATTGAATCTCAATTGGTATTCATCTAGGAGGTTAAGTTAGATGTGTTGGGTGAGTTGATCTGCTACACATCTGTCAATGTTTTTTGCATGGAAAGGGAGGCTGGAGACTGGACATAATTTATTGAGTACATTCGCCTCTGCAGAAGGGTTTGTAGGATTATGGTAACTTGCCAAGTCTTGAGGCAGTCAGGAAAGATTACTTGGCTGAGTGAGCGATTCACACTTTTAGTTCAGTAGAGGAGCATGTGTGTGTAAAGGTCTTTAGCATTATTATCCAGCCTTGGCTGTGTACAGCAGGGAGTTGGCTACAGCACCCAACTCTACAGCGGCTGGAGCCCTGAGCTCAACTTCACCAAGGACGGAAAGTTCCCTGCTGTGCCGAAGTCTTGTGCATTTGAGGCTTTGAGCACGACCGGTCCTGCTATGCGCTGCAATCTACCCCCAACCCCCTGTGCTTTTTTTTTTTTTTTACTTCTTGGTGGTCCCTCTTGGCCACCCACACAATTACATGGGGATCAAGGAGTCTCTGCCCTGCCCCCTATAATCTATATTATAACCCTTTTTTTAGGACCCAAGGTCCGAATTCCCAATTTCTGTAACGGCAGCAGCAACATTTTCTTCTTAGTTTCAGCCAGCCTAACAGATTGTCAAGAACTGTGGATCTCCCAAAATGGCAGACAGAAAAAACCCTCCCTCTGCCAATCAAAGGACCCTGTTTTAAAAAAAATTCAGAACCATGGCACTCCTGCGGGAACAAAAGTCAATTTCTACCTAACTTTTTAGCTCTTTCAAGGCCAACCTGAGCACTTCTTTCAACGTGAATTTCTCAAAATCGTACTCTACTGTAATGTGTGCTGATTGGCACTATGTGCTGAACATATGAATAAGTGCCTCAATCATGAATCAAATACAAATATTAACTGTTGAATCTGCTCAATGCACCAGTACCCACAACCCACCCACTTATATGAGTTCACAAATCAAAAGTGTTTTTTCCAGTGACCTAGCTTTTTAACAGACTGCTTAAATAAGTGAAAGTCATTGCATAGCGATTTCATCTGCCTACATTTGACGAGGCCCTGGCTGGGATGGGACTTCATTCTCCAGCTCTCCCTGCTGTGTAGGAGGGGCCAGAGCTACAAGAGCTGAAAAGCGCCTGACATTTCCCGCAGTGTGGGACAAACTGCATAATGGTTTCACCTGCCTGCTTTTCAGACGGTCCCAGCTGAGGTGGGACTTCGTACCCCCAGCTCCGCCTGCTGTTTAGGAGGGACCGGAGTGAAAATTCATGGGGGCTTTCACCGAAATATGCAAGAGGGTAACTGAGCTGTAGGCAACACCACAGCCACGGAGTGCTCCCAAGCGTACAAAATGGTTTGACAGATCTTGTTCACAAGGGCATAGTAGCCCGATACAGGCAGTTAAAAGGTCACCAAAGGATATGACAGAAGTTAGAACCAGCAGGACATTGCATATGGCTGCTGTGAGAGAAAGGAAGGAGAAGAATTGAAGGGAGGCCTGGGAGCAATTAACTGCTGACTGTACCAGGGATGATGTCTCTCACTTTTGAAGGGTGACCCCCTGTGCTATCACCCAGTATCTCTAATAGGTTCCACGGCTATGGTGTTGGACAGGGTTTTGCTAGATCAACTGGAAAACTGGGCCACAGATAAGAGCATCCTGATGGCAGTCCAGTATGGTTTCAGACAGGGACTGGGGACAGCAGACTAAAGTCTGAATCTTCACTTGTTAATTAGCAAATATGTGCTCGCTAAAGGGGGTTGCCTTCATCTTGCGTTTATGGACCTCAGTGCAGCCCTTGATCATGTCATTAGGGGCAGGTTGTGAAGTATGCTGTTGGAAAGTGGGGTTGATCCAAAGATTACCCATTTACTTGCCCAACTTAATGAGGAAATCGAAGGAGGCGTCAGGTTTGGTCCCAATGGGGAATCTGCGTCATCTATAAGAATCAGAAGAGGCATTAGACAGGGGTGCGGGTTGGCCCCATTCCTCTTCAGCTTCTATATAAATGCCATCTACAGCCATCTGTCGGCCATAGATGCTGAGCTCTCTAGGGTAGGGACTAAGAAGTTCCCAGTGTTGATGTATGCAGATGACTGTGTTCTCATGGCACGAACAGGACGGAGACTACAGAGCCTGCTAGATAGATTTGTTGTATTCATGTCTGCTTTGGGTGTATCAACCAATAAAGAAAAATCATTTGCTATGATGTGCAGCCGACCCCTGAGCAAGGGAACTCCTTTTCACATTGGCGCTACCGTACTCCAGCGTATACCCATCTTTACTTACCTGGGGTGTCCCATTCGACAATAAAAGCTTATGGAAACACCTGTTGCGTGTGAGGACAACACAATTTGAAGAGACTGTTGCTTCCCTGTTCAAATTTTCTGCAAAATTAGGGTCCATGACTTTCGAAGAGGTCATTAAAATTTACAAGCCCAGAACCTTATTGATTGCCTCCTATGGAGCAGGTGTATGGGGGTTTAGCGACTCTTCACAACTCAAGGTCACCAAAATAACTTTTTGTGCAAACTGCTATTACTTCCCAAAACCATTCAGGCCCTATTAAGCCACGAGAAACTAGGACTTCAATGTCTAACTGATCTTATAAGGCTAGCCCAACCAGGTTCTGGCTCTCCGTTTTGTCAAGGCCTGAAGCTGTCTTTACCAAATGATGACTTTTGACTGCTTAAAACTGACAAAATTCCGAAACATTAAATGGCTGATACATGTAAGAGAAGATCCGTGGGCGACGGGAAGGGTAGATCTGTTCAAAACTCTGCAGAGCATTAATCGGTCAACAAAAACCCTGATGAAGAGTGAAGTATTGGGCTTAATAGCTGAGGAAAGAGCTGAAATGGAAAATAGGATAAAGTCAGTCAAAGCTTATTTCCCATATATTACAACTGCCAATTTGAAACCATATCTAGCTAAAGGGCCACGGAACTAGAGGTTTTATCTGACCAGATTCAGACTAGGTAATGGCCCATTTCTTGGTCTCTTATCCATCAGATGCCTATGTTGACAGAGATTTGGTACCCTGTCCATGCAACTCATTATTTCCAGTCGCATCTGCTTTTCTTTTCCAATCTATATAATCATCCTATAGTACACATTTTATGGACTTTACTCAGGAACCTAAACATCGGAGAATGCTAGGTGGTGCTGGAATATCTCTATTTACTACAAACAGATGTGGTTTGTCTTACAATATCTAGATTTTTTGCTGCTGCAGTCAAACAGCGTAGACCCGTTGGGAAATGAAAGATGAAGTGTACCTAGCACTGTGATAATCAAGTAACTAATATGTCAGTTGATTAGTTTGTTCAAAAAGTCAAATGTTATTACCTACCATGGAATTGTTTTTATATTTTTATAATATTTGTGGATATGTTTTAGTATTTCTATGCACTTATTCAATTTATGTACATAATTATCTGCAAATTATTTTTTGGCTAACATTTTAATTCATTCATTTGTACTGTTCTTTATCTTCACTTTCACTCTTTTATAATCTGTGGCTATGAAGGGGCATTGAATGATTTTGAAGTAATGTGATGTGACCTTTTAATAATGTGTTTGCCAAGAATCTAATGCATTTTATGTATATTATTTTATGATTTTGTCAAAACCGACTAAACATTGCAAACTGAAAATCATTTTATTTTTAATATAGAGGAATGATTTTTGGGTGAGAATTTGCATACATCTGCCTCAGCTTCACCATGATTGCTTGCCCATATTAACCATTGTCATGTACGCTGTGCTGTTTCTTATCTTTCTAACCTAACAGTCATGTTTGGCAGCAGTAGGTGACGATTCAAAAGTAGTCAATTCAGCGTCTAGAATTTCACACTTCTTGCATGATTTCTGAAGGTTCATTGGAGCCTTTTTCCAGAGAACGCTGTACACCTGCAATGACCTGTTTCGTTTTTTGTCATTTGTGTTTTGCTGGTGATTGTATGCAAAAGTCCATAAAAACTCCATATATGGTGGGTGAGGGGCCTGTTAGCTTTAGATGCTCACAAGGAGAACTTGTATCTCTCAATCGTGTACTTTCACATATTGTTATCTTTCTGCACAAAGTGGTTTGATCGTCGTGATGGTTTTCAGGAGTTCTTCCTCCCCAATTATGTCAGAGTTATCAAATGTTCTTTTGCATCATAAATATGTTTCAGACTTCAGGTAGGTATGAGAATGGATTATCCTTCGTATGGGTTACTTCATGCCCCCAGATTTCTGTGACTGCCAATCTGCTACCAGGGCATTTCACAGAAGTAGAGCTTCAAAGAGTACATGTCCTGCCTTACGCATACTCTATAAGTGATGGTTTTGTTCAGACTCCACCACACTGGATCTAGTCAATGATAGATTCCCCAACAACCTTATTCACAATTAATCTACAGACGTCACTTAATGTTAATGAGGAAAAAAAGGCGTAATATGGTGACATTTTCCGAATAAAAATATGCATCCTGTGCTAGAAAGAAAGGAACCCAAACATCTTTTGGCCCTTCTGGCCAGCCTGGACCCTGCTCCCTGGTTGATTCCCTATACTCAACGTCACCAAACGTCTTTCTGAATTTGAGATAAATCTATTTTTATAAAAGTATAGAAAGGGACGCTGGCATTACAAGCCTAAAACACATTTCTAGCATTTGGGGATCAGCAAACGCCACCTAACATGTTCACCGATATCATTTGGGGAAAGCAACGGAAACTGTACAAAACAGTACCGGAAGCCAAATATGCTAATGCAGCCCTCCCACAAGGGCCGGCTGCTCCTCTTAGGCCACGGCTGGGCTGATATATACAAGCTGAAACCCTTCCACAATCGTACAGGAGAGCAAGAAAATTATAGATATGATTATCTGAGGAATTTCCAATGGTTTAGATTAATTGCCTCGACGATTGTGTTCTCTGTGTGGTAATATTACTCCTCGTACCCATAACATGCAGTGTTGGTAGTCTGTTGGTAAGGGGGTAGATATAATGAGGGAGGTGCTAGCAGGTATTGCACTGCAAGTGCAGTGGACTTTATCTCCATCACCTATTCAACCTCAAGGGTACCTTCCAACCGAAGATCACTCTGGCTCTTATCATTAGTGCGCTTAGAAAATCACTTTGGGACCAGAAAGAGGGCTGCCGCCATTGTGAAGGCGTTGCTACTGCTCCACTTTGCAGGTAGTGAAGTACACACCATTCTAAATACCAGGCAAATGACTCTACCCTGGCGAGGTAGAACAGCCCAATGGTGATTATGAATGGTCAATTCTACGCCATGCCAGTTAATATGTAGCTACTGACATTTTCTTTAAAAGGGTGAGAGATCTGGTGATCACGTGTACCTTTCATGAAATGGACGATCAGATAGGCTGGGCAATCGGTAGGTGCAGATCTGTAAAACTGAAGTGTATGGCAGAGAGAACACGACATCTGAGTACCAAACATTTTTGAAAATAGACGATGAGGATCCATGATCATGAGAACTCTCGTGCTGTCAAGATGTGGGAAGCATAAAGCTGTGAGCTGGATACAGAGTGAATAGGGGAAAATGGCTGGTGCTGGAAAGATACAAGTAGGAATGGTTTCTGAAATGGAAGAATTGCTATCTCTGTAGGGGTTAATATTAATTAGTGCCCTTTCCAGTGACAGCCTGCTTCCCTTTTGAACGCTTTGGCAGATCTGGTATTTTTTCTGTTGCAGGAGACCAGCGACATGAGTCTCCCGACCAGTGCTCTCCATGTTTATGATTTGTTGTTCATCAGCAGAGTGCTAATCACTGTTGGGGATTGGAGTTTACCCAAATAGCGCTCGTTGTTAAGTTTGGTGTCTACCATCCCTGAGACCAAGGTATGACAGTACTAATGGTTTATGGTAGCTGATTATAATAATAGGTACAGGCCTTATTACTGTCATCACTGTGGGGAGACTTCCTACTGGCTTTTCATTGTGAATCTGTACCACAGGTCATGACTTCCCCTCTCTCTCTGATTATATGTGGAGTGTACCTGTTTGTGCTTTGTCACCCTGTGAGGTGAGGTATGCAAGCTGGAGTCCTCCCAGTGTGTATCTAACCTCTGAAGTTGTAAAGTGTACAAAAGGGTTACTGGTAATCAGAGTTAGAGGTGTTCCCTGTCTCTCCCAGTCCCTCTGTGCACTATTTCGCTTGAATCATTATCTGCAGGACCACCTTCTATTGCAATTAATTGAAAGTAGAACTCATACAGAAAAACGTGGGCAGCTTGCCCATCTAACTTTTCCTGTGCTTTGTGCTGAGAGCAGAAACTGCCAACCTGGAATCTACAGAAGGACAGTGGCATTTAATCTACTAAAGGGAGCCATGAAGTTATTACCAACCAAAATAAAAGTTCACTTAGCCTGTAATTTGTTTCCTCAAAAGTTTGGGGCTAACCTTAAATATGACTGGATAACTGGTTCAGACCAAATACCCCCAGGGGTGGATTTGTGATGACCCATCAAGCACATCCAGTGTTCATCAGTGTTAAAAGCAAGGCAGAAACATGGTGTTAATTACTGTGGTGTCTCTTTCTTTAAGGGCTAAGTACCACATACTTTTCGAGAGAACTTACTTTCTTTCTGCTCAAGGACCAACAAGGTATACTGCCTGGTATGAATAAAACGTGCTACGTTCAGGCAGAGCTCAAGATCAGTGTGCGTATCTTGCCATGAGGTCAGAAATAATGCACCTGCATACTCCGAAAGCTGCAAACCATGGTTTAGTTGGACTTACTTTCTACCTAGATTGTGGTTAATGAAGCTGCGTATTTCACATTGTGACCAGAGGGAGAACCACCCTGCAAATAATAATCCAATTTTTTTACATCGGTGAAATAAAATATTTTCCCAGGTACACACACTGTGGTCAAGCAGGGAAACACAAATTGATTCCTGGTTTCACATTTTGCCATTCAGCCACTAGATGGTTAACTCTTTCTCTTTGGGGTGAGTGACTACCCACCTCAAATAATCACAACCCTTGTCAGGGTGAACCCTCAAATTAAATTATTAAATGAACCTGAGCTCAGCCCACTGGCAGCTATTGGACAGAACAGAAAGACTAACTTAGAGCAATGTGTAAAGAATATGGGCAGTACCAGAGCAGTAATAAAAATGAATTAAAAAAGACTAAAAAATCCCAAACCGATTCAGAAAAATAAAATAAAATGTAATAAATAAAATGCCACTAGCATGACAGAAAACCAATAAGGTTAACCAGAGATATGAATGTATAAATATTTATGTTGGATAGCGCCTAGAAACATAAAGTGCAGATGATAGTCAATGGTCACTGTAGACTGTAACCTAGACCCAATTAGACGGTGACTGCGATGGAGCATGGATCCAGTACACCAACCAGGTTTGTCCTGGTCAAAGATTTTACCTTCTGACTTGAGTTCTTTAAGTCCCAATCCACCACAATAGTACACATATAAAGACCTTAGGAGCCGATGGGAGGCGCTTAGCGACTCACAGAGTGCCAAACAGCAAGGTCCAATCCAGGTCCAGTCACCAGTGCAGGAAAAGCCTTCTTGTAGCTTGCTGTGGTCCTGTAGCTTTAACAAGAAGTCAGTCTTATGACTTTTGGGGTAATTTTCTGTGTCCTGGGTACAAAAGGAGAGTGTTTGCATTCGTTTAGAGCTCTTCCCAGGTCTCAGACAGCATGTTCAGTACTCTTCTGATCTTCCACAGTTTGAGTAGTGTTCAGAACTGGGTGCCTGGCGGTACCACATTTATTCCTGCCACGAGCTGGTGGGCAGGGGTGACTCCTAGGCACATCTTAACAAATGGTGTAAAAGTGCCCAGGGCCAACCCTACCCACTTTGGGGGTTTTCAAGATGACAGAAGTCTTTAGAAATTCTAAACTTGGGCTCTAAGGACTAGGGTGCGTGTGTGTGTGTGTGGGTGTGTGTGTGTGTGTGTGTCATTGTGTGTATGTGTGTGTCGTTGTGTGTATGTGTGTATGTGTGTAGGGTACTATTGTAATACTGGTGTCTTCCCACACCAAACACTAAAATCCGGTTTGGGGAAGTCACTGTACACCCCAATAAACCAGAAGACAGGCATCTGATAGAACAAATCAGAGCATTCCAGCGATCAGACGCTGGAAATTCTAGAAGCGTTTTGGCATCCTACTTATCTTCCTTTAAAGTGTGTCACCAGTGTTATATGTAAAATCGCAGCAGACCTGTCACGCAGAATTTGACATTTAAGAGGGGCATTACACTGTAATGTCAAAAAGGATGCTCACAGCCCTGCCCTATATATTCTCATTTCAGAGAAGTTATCTCTGCCCATTCATGTCAGTTAAACATACTAATTAGGAATATACCAATTTAACCATGTTTAAAGGAGGCATGCAGGCACGTTACCACTCAGAAAAGGCGGATTTTCTTTATTATCCTTTCATTTTATGCCGGAACCAGAGGCAAGGATTATGCCTTACTTTCATCACTTCTATTGCATAGCAGCCATACTCTTACTAATATCATGCCATCATACAATAAACTACTTTTCCCAAGAACCTAAGAGAAAAATAAAATAAAGAAAGTCCATCCATTTCCCTTGCTTACCATGTCCTCATAGTCCCTTTTCTCCTTCATTCGTCCTCTTTCTTCACTGCTCCAGCCAGCCACTTAAATATCTCACAAAAGGGTCCCTCTGTGACTGGGGGTTTACTGATTGGTTTGGGTGGAATTTGGTATTTGTAATGCTTAGGAATTATGGGGCATATGTATCAAAAAGAGTTTTGTGATTTTTAGCGATACGCAATTTGAGAATCGCAAAATGCGATGTATGTAGGATTTGCAAAAAAAATTGCGAATCCTACATATTCCTTAATTGCGACTCACAAATTGCAATTAAGAAATACCTTACCATTCATTCCCGTGGGCCTAGAGGCCCATTGGAATGAATGAGAAGACATTCGCTATTTGCGATTACCAAATAGCTAATCGCCATTTGCAAATGCAATTTCAAGGGTGCCAAAAGGACACCCGGTTGCACCCCTGAAATATGCATGTGTGCACATGTTGTGCACTTCCATGCCCTATGGGCATGTATGTGCGCCATGAGGCACTTTGAAAAAAACAAAAAAGTGTTTTTTTCCAAAACAAATTACCACCAACTTGAAGTTGGTGGTAATTTACAATTCCTTAAGGCCAATTAGCAAATTTCTGGTGCTTCCAGAATTGCATTTACGGAATAGCAATTTGCAATTCCTTAATTGAATTTGCAAAATAGAGAATCGCAAATTTTGCGATTCTCTATTTTGTGATGGCCTTTTGGGACGATACATCCCAAAAGGCTTTTTCCCATTCGCAATCGGCCCGATTCTGAGAATCAGCCAGTTTGCAAACGGGAAAAAGGCTTGATACATATGGCCCCAAATGTTTTAATGTGTGATTGATTGCACTTTATTTTGTTCCACCCAGGAGCTCTGCTATTGCATTCCTATGAGGAGTTTCAGACCGACATTGGCCCACCGGACTGCATTAAGTGGTAATGTCATCCATCCTCTAGAGGGCGCTGCTTGTCTGAATCACACAGTGCATTCCTTGCAGGCTCCACGATCGATGCGTAGGGAAGAGAGATCAAAGAGATAGCGTGCCAGTCGTGGAGTCCTACCTGCAAATCCTCGCTGCCTGATGCCCAGTGAGGGTCCGTATTAATTTAAGTCCTTCCTAGATCAGCACTGTTTTCCAGATCCTTCCTAGAAGGCGCCTGGGGCACTGACCCAGGCTATTTATGCCCTATGTACTATAAGGGGTGTGTGGTGTCCTGGACAGTAGCCTTATCTGGTCCTCTGTGTGTCCCCATATCATACTGGTCTCCCCGTACAGTCATTACTGCTTCATACAATCTTCCCTGATTCCTCCTTCGGGGAAGCGAGAGGAGCAATACCTTCCTTTTGATGAGGATTTCTGACAAGCATTGGATGCCTTAATAAACCTGGTAGTCTCTTATGCCATGGCGACCTATGAGTAGGCCCTTCAACAGCTCATTGACAGCTGTCTTGAACCCCTCTTTTAGAGGGAAGACTCTGCCAGACCTTCAGTCCCACCATCTCTAGGGCTACCAGGAACGAAGCCTGTTAAGGCAACGGCAAAGCACAACCATGACCAGGGGTTAGAACCTGACTCTTTTGCTAGGCTTACAAAAGCCTTTTTGACCCGTGAGGGGCCCACCCCACTCCCTATTACATCTCACTCAGCACACCTACTACTGAAGGCCCCAAGACACACAAACATCAAAGCTTCAGAGAATTCTTTAATGACCACTAATGCCCCAGATGTTTGAATACACTTATCACAGATCCACAATACATCTTATTACCACAATCTCAAGCGAATGACATCAGAAACACAATCAAAGAACAATTTCCCCAAGCAATGGTAGAAGAATCACCTCCTCTCAATCTTGTGACTCGTCAACTAGAGATCACATCCATCAAAGCTATCCTTCCTAACTGTAAGCCAGAAGCCTGTAATACAACTTTCCTATCTGCTTTCACCCACATGGCACTACTGCCCTAACTGAAATCTAGTTATGGTCATCATCCCTACCACTATATTGCCACTAGGCACAATATCTTCTATCTCCACAGAACAGAACAAAATGGTGGGTGGTTGCTTTTATCCACAGGGATCAACTCATCACCTCTTAAAAGCAGACATACCTGTGAGATATCAGCCTCCACTGGGAAAAAAAGTTAACCCACAAAGGCCACTTCAAATCCTTCCTCTCAGAGAACAACCTACTACAACATTGCACATTCCTTATCTACAATAACTGCTGATTTTCATTAAGAAACACCACATGCACATCTCAAACCATCTCAAAATGAAGTGCTCAGACACTTCTTTATTGGTTTCAAAATACTGATACTAACACATCGTCCGCAGGCTAAACTCTAGGCTTAATTAATAAAATATATCTATTCCATAAACACACTGATAATGACTATCAGCAAAGCCAAAGTTCTGGCTTTAGTGTTCTAACAAATGCAAACACATAAATGCACTAATGTGGACTACTTGTTCTGTTTCTCCGTGCAACCTATCTATTTCTGTGTACAATCTGTGCATGTCTGTGTTTGCATGCGTTAGCATATTAAGACAGACCTACAGGCTTTAGCAAAGCATGTTTTCCCAGTGGTAGTTGTCTGTATGTGCCCCATCTGCCTCACATTGATACTGCAGAATTTTGCCCTTCTACATGCTGTGGATGAGTGGTTCTAACAGATGTGCTCATGCACCTGCCCTCTTTGCTGCCTGTTTTCCTGTGTGGACTAGACTTCAGCTTCTATGAGCACCTTAAGAACTGTTTAACCTTTTCCTGCAGAGTGCCTTTCCTGTAATGAGAACTAAAAAAGACTGATTTCGAATTGTGCACAAACTGAACAGTTGCAAGCAGGTGCAGAGCTTTGTGATTAAATGGGGATTATCCCCATTAATGTAACCTTTGTCATGTGCTTATGCTTAGAGTGCAATTCAGTTACAAATGTCGCTAATATATGCAGTAATAAATGCCATACATCTTTGTAAAGTTATTGCCCATATTTTAATAATACTAAAAGCCATCTCCTTTACAAACATATTACCACTGCTTGGGCATTATACTTATTGCAAGTGTAATTTGATCTAGAAGTTCTATACCATACCACCTCCAAGAGTTCCTATGTTTCCAAGGACAGAGGTAATACTTGTCTGAAGATGTGACTGCCTTTCCTTGAGTCCTGTAGGTCCCAAAGAACTGGCTTGACAGTTTTCATTAAACCTTAAAATTTTCATTAGGTTTTTAATGCAGTCATTGCTGAGCAGTCATCGACTATCATTAAAAAGAATTTGGGCGAGCGTGGTCTGGCCACGTAGGAAGATGGCTGCCTGTGAGGCTCTGCTCTGGGTCGGCACTCAAATGGATTGAACATCTATTTTCAGGTGTCTAAGGATGTTATTTTGGCATTTCTGAGTAATCAGAACATTGAAGCTGTCAGCTATGAAAATTCCGTCCTGCTAGACCATCTCTAACTGGCTTTTCTGAGGTTTGGATACATTGTGGTTTGCTGGGCCTAGCAGAATCCTAGGATCCCCGGTGCTTGCTTAACCCGAACTCCCGATGACCTCACTGCTAATTGGGCTGTGACTCCAAAGACACCTGCTGGAGGAAACATTCCCGGTCAAAAACATTTTTTCTTTATGAGGTAAATCGGCCCTTTTTATAATCATCTATAACTGAAGTGTTGTATTCTGAGGAAAAAACCACGTCACAATTCCCTTTTATTATACAAGACTGCTAATACAACATTTCAAGCAAGAAACATTGTTTCAATACACTTCTGCCAGGCCCAGCAGTAATTTATGTTCTCTGGGTTAAGGTTAAGCTTTTTTCAACTGCCTCAGTGAAATAAGAAACATTGCTTCAACACAGGGCTGCCGGGCCAATAATTTATGTTCCCTGGAGCATGTGTCTTCGTATTCATAGCTGCCAAGGTTTCAGATTGCTATGTGTGACATTTTCTTAAATTCATTGTAATTATGAGTGACATTTAAACGACTATGAGTGACACTTTCTCATGAGCAAAATCTAGCAATGAAAACAAGAAAAATATATAAATTACAGAAATTACACCCATTTGAGCAACAAGGACCTCTAAGATGAGTCACATCATAATCCACAAGCTGTATTACTGAGCAGTGTGCCCTGGTCCTGCGTGCCGCCCACTACCTGCTAAACAATGCTGGTGGCACCATCACACCTCTCGCAGTTTGTCACACAGAGCTACTGACTCAGTGATACGTGGCGCACTGAGAAGTTACATTGGCAAGCACCACAGTGGCTCTCACAATCACCTGACCCAGGTGCGAGCGACTACTAACAGTTTACAGTCAGTGAGAAGACAGACTGCTATGTGATGTACAGTCAGTTCTCAGCTGTAACAGGGCAGACAGGTAGCAACTCAGAAAAAAATCATGGCTGTGGCACAAGAAAAAAAAATTAACTATCAAGGGTATTGCCAAGCAGGCCTGCGCACATGAACAAAAACAAGGAAAATAAAGATGCACAGTTAAATTCGGCCCAAAGCTGAAACATGCACTCCATGAAAACTTAGAAAACGAGCTGCTCAATACCTTCTCTGCTACTGTCTGACCTCAGCAACCCCTGCTCAATGCAGACCTTCTTGCACCCCCCCTACTGCTGCATTCTGGAGACAGAGGGCGAACGGTCAATCTTACAATGCCGCACCTACTCGGCAATTCATCAAGTTTAAACCGGCCTAGTTGTTCCCAGACTTTCTCTATTGATTCATGTAGTTAATATCCAAGCTCAATCATATTAGTACAAGCATGTAGTCGACCGGCAGCACCGCGGCGCGTCATTAACAAAGCAATTTGCAGCACAGAGATGCATCTCGAGGCACTACTTACAAACTTTGCTGACACGATTCTTCATACGTGCCGCACCTTGCCTAATGACTCCTGCCGCAGCAAACACCGGCGTGGGCATGATGGTGTGACTCAGCAACTCCAATGGCTGCCCCGGTCTGTGCAGGGGTCTTAGCTGAGCTGCTGGTCGGGCCTGTTTGATGAAAATCAAATGCGGAACGGGTACCTGCCCTATGGATTTGGACAGAAAGGCCTAGGAGAGGTCCAATGTATTAATATAGAGACACCTAAGCCCAGGCAAATTACACCACAAAGACAGATTTATTCGTTTTATATCAAAATTTATTTTTCATGAGTAAATTTATTTTAAAGACTGCCTTTTATTGCAGATACATAAATATGATTCGTGGGTTAACCTACACCATAATAAATAGACACAATAATAAAAATAAGTATAAATAGTGGTTCAGATTCCGCTCTAACATATCATCAACATTCATACAACATTCATTCTCAAATCATACAACACCAAGCGATGATGGTTGTGGATAACAGAGGGACCGATGGTTCGAGGTCCGGGTAGGTTCTGAGGGTTCCTAGATGGGAACAAGCGCCTACGCGCGTTTCGGTGTATAGCCCCGTCCGGGACTACACCTTCATCAGGGCACAGTGGGAGGGCGGAAGGGGAACCACAAACAGGTAAGGTTTCTGGTTTATCACGGGGGGTGCCGTCTAACTTGAAGAGGCACTGTAGTTATCAGCTTGTAATAGGGATATGTCGAAATTCACCGGGAAGTTTCTGATGGACAGGGCAAAGTGTCTGCCCCCGGGAATATGCTCGGAAAAGGCAAGGCTGATAGGGTCCTAGGGCAGGTTCAAGGCACGGGGACCCAGTGATGGCAGGGGATGCTCTCCTCGGTGGATTCTCAGTGAAGGGGGAGCGCGCCGCCGACCAGTACAAGGTTAAATAGGCACCCAAATGGTGTCAGAGAGGGTAATGTGACCCCTCTGCTGTTAGGCAATTAAAGTCCGTCCTGGCATTCTCATGGCTACGGGGATCAGCAGCGACATTGAGGTCGCATCAAGTCGAGTGTTCCGGTCGGCGGTCTCCACAGGTGTTGGAAAGGCTGGTCAAGGAGCCCTGTTTGATGAAAATACCATTGCGTTTGTCATGCTGCGAGCAGCGCTGCCACGAGTTTAATTGAATTGTAGCCGCCCCGCACTTCTTAGTTTGCACAGGCGGTCGATCACCACCACGATGCTGATGGCACCTCTGATGCCATGAAAGGCTCAAGTGAGTGACAAGTTAGTCACTCGATGCTGTCCGCCTCCCGCCAATCTAACGCGGGTTTTATTGGGCAGAGAGCAGTGAACTACTGGCAGGACTCGCCGACACTTGAATCCCCCGCCGTTTTTCTGGCCTGACAACCACCTTACCTCACTTCCTCATGGCTCCTCCAGGACTTCCGGACGTGATGAGGCACGAGGACATCCAATCCGGGCCCCCCACGGTGTCAGTTGCTAGTCTGAGAGTGTGAGTCAGTGGCGTCGGAAAGACGCGACCGCGGCAGGAAATTAAATGCATCCAGGCAGCAGGGGAGGCAGATTATAACATTGTAGCACTGACTCCAGAGCTGAACAGTCAGATCTCTTTAACTATTAACTTACGAAGCCAGAGTGCTGCTGGCAACGCAAGTCTGTGGGAACGAAGCAGCACAGAGCCGAGGCGAAGAATATGCTATAGTCACTGGTTGCGCGCGCTGGCACCACCACACAGCCACTTTCAGACTGGCATGATTAAAAATGCGTGACAATGCATTTCAGTGCGGTGATGCGGATCACCACACTGAAATGCGTTAGTGTCACACCCAATGCGTGATACTTGGCAGGCATGCGTATTCCTGCTGACTCTTCTGCTAAATGGACTAAGAATGGAACAATGTGAACCTGGATATATGATACAATCTTTATTTATGAAAAAAGGCAGCTTTACTTTTTGCTAAAAGTAATCAGTGTACAGACATGTGTTAAAAAAGGAAGTGAGTTGATAGCACATTATATTCACTGCTTACCTGCTACTTGGGCTACAAGTGTTGTAGGCATCAGTCCGGATGTAATATTGCCGGTCTCATATTTTTTATATATGATGAATGACGACTCCACTTGAGGCTTAACATAATCAAAGTGCAGAACTGCGCAATCTACGTTTTTCTCTCACATGAGGATTGTTACTGAAGGAAAGCGAGGCAAATCATTGGTGCAGTGATTTTTCCAGCATTCCCTGAAAGGTTTAATGCTGTCTGCATGTACATCAATATGCATCAATGCTCTTCATAAAGTGCAAACTCCTCATTTCTTTTTCTCCTCACAACTTAAGTCTTCACAATATTCCATTGAGACATATGTCTATCAGCTTAAGAGCTCATTTTTGTTGGTCATGCTTTTCATGCTCTACCACAATACTCAAATGATATCATCAATATTTATACGCAACCTATTTCTCTCATGATAATTTTCATTAGGGAGATTTTTCAGCTGTAGGCTTACTGGTTGCTTACTCTACTAATCTACATAAAACTGCTGCGCTATTTTCCTCAACGCTTTATGACTCCAATAGCACTTGACTATATCTTGCTTTGTGGAATCTGACTCATATGTCATTTAAGTGCTAATTCATTTAATACTCTGATAATAATTTTTTTATTCACAACTGAAGATTACTCATCTTGGTGCCTTACATTTGCTCTACTTGAAGGGTTGTTTGTCTGCACTTTTAAATATTCCCTGACATTTGAAGTTAGAAGTGAATGTCTAATAACAAGAGTGGAAACAAACCTTCTCATTCACTTTTATTTGCTGATGTATTAAAACAACCACGCAATATGTCTGGGAAAAACGTCACTGCATCGACTTCTAATAAGGCACATAATACTTCCTCGGCGCTGTCCAATTCTGCCATGGATCGTCTTTTCCAAGAAATTTCAACAATCAGCTGTCGGCTAACAGACATGGATATAAACATTTCATCTCTTACCTCAGAAACTAAATCAATACGAGCTGACATAGCACTATTCCATGCTAAAACGGAGGGTCTTGATCAACGTTTGACAATTGTTGAAAATAAAATTGCTTCAAAGCAGTCTAGAGATGAAGAACTTCTTTTTCTGCGTAGTAAGTTTTGGATTTAGAAGATCGCAGCAGAAGAGACAATATTCGTTTTTTTTGGATTTCCAGAAAAAATTGAAGGCCAGAATACCAGAGCCTTTTTGTGTGATGTACTCCCTAAATTAGTTGGCATTCAGTTCAATCCACCTCTTGAGATCCAGCGAGCACATCGATTAGGTCCTCCATGACACGGTAAAGAAACACGTCCAAGACCCCTTATTGCTTGTTTCCTAAGGCATGAGCAAGTTCGACAACTACTGATAGCAGCACATACTCAGAGTTCCTTCTCTTATGACGGTTATGAAATACGATTGGCAGCTGATTTTTCCTGTGACACCAATGAAAGAAGGAAAGCGTTTCTCTCCATGAGACCTCAATTGAGGTAATTGGACAATAAGTATGGTTTGTTTGATCCAACACGCTTCCGAGTCTCTAAGAATGGGGACACCAGAGACTTCTACAATCCAGATGACTTACAACGTTTTTTGGTTGACATGACATCTCAAGACATGGACACGCAGTCTGCTCCTACCGCTCCTCCTTCTCGGAATCCTCAAGCTATTTCCACATCTGTGGATGACATGCGTCTCAATCTACATGAATCCCGTCAAAGAGGCAGAGAATTTGAATGGTCTATTCGCAGTCAAGATGATAAATCTTCTGCCTTAAGTACTGTCTCCACCTTAACTCAGGAACAACGTCAAGATAAGTCCCGTTCTCCTCTAAAGTCTGCCTCTAATGAGAAATAATTTTGATGTCATGGCTCCTATATAGCTTATTAAGCCATAGGTTGCAGCTACTTTTGCTTATGTCTCTCTAAATGGCAGATATGGTTGAACTCTGTGCTGTATTACTGGTTAAATTCTCTTGTCCTCTTGGAATTTTCAATTTATCTTCCTATATTTATGAATAGATAGTCACAACTCTGTAGCATTTTACATATGTTAGTCATCAAAATGTCTAAATATTAACTTTTCATGCTTATCTTTTATTAGGGATATTATTTAGGTTATGGATTTTGATTATTCACTACTATTATATTTCTTGATGATGTCCTTTATAGGGTATTAGTGCATGATTTATCTATCACATGCAATATAGTTATTTTATCTATGATGTTGACTATTTGACCTATTTTTAGATATTTATATATTTCAAATCCTATATCTTTATCGATATTTAGTTTACTATGACTTAAATATTCTAATATATTTCCAAAATGTTATATTATAAATGTTATGCTCTCTTAATATGCTATCCTTGAAAGGGCAGATTTTATATCCATTCATATTCCTTACCAGCTGAGTTCATATTTTCTATTTTTACTTTATTTTATTCTCTCAGGTTTTTCTTTTCTAGCTTCTCATATCAATGTTATTGGCCACTTTAAATTGTTTTTTTTCTCTTTTTTCTCTCTTTAAATGTTCTAGCCCTGGATTTTCCTTATTAATGGAGTCCCGGCCCCGAGCGGTGCTCTAGTGCACCCAGACCCGCGGTTAAAAGTCTATTGTTATTCTATTATACTCTTTCTATTATTCTTTTGTAGTCTATAAATCTTTCTTTATTTGCTTTCTATACTTTATCTATAAATATCTTTCTTATTGGTGGGTTTTTTCCTTTCCTCTTCTATGCCCATTTCCATCACATCTTTTTGCAAGTCTCTAATTTATTTATATATGTATTTGTTTAAAGAAAGAATTTCTTTCTACCGTGATCCTTGCTCATGATTTATGTGCTATATCCTGGAATGTCAATGGATTAACACACTATATCAAACAGAAGAAGGTTCTTTCCTATTTACAATCTAAAAAGGTGGATGTGGCTCTTCTTTAAGAGACTCATGTTAATACACTCGAGTCTGAAAAACTTCGTAGAGATTGGGTGGATAAAATTATCCACAGTAGTATCAACAATGGGACTTCTTTAGAAGCAGGCCCTACTCGAAAATGTGGGATAGCAATCCTTATCAGAAAAACATTCCCAGTTGGTGTACTTAAAACATGGGAAGACTCACAAGGTAGATATGTTTTTGCAAAAATGTGCATTGGTAATATTCATATATGTGTGGGTTCAGTTTATGCTCCTACTGGTGCTAAAAAAGATTTCTTTCTACGTTTGAATCGTTTGCTGTCGGAGATTGATGCCTCACAATACATCATCGGAGGCGATTTTGGACCTCTTAATAAAAATAATGCGGCCGGACAGAGCCCTTATGAATGATATCATTGCAGACAACGGCCTTATAGATCATTGGCGCTTATCACACCCAACTGATGTTGAATATACATTCACATCTCCCTCCCATGACACCTAACGAGTTTGGATTACTTTTTCATTTCTCAGAGAACGGTCCAATCGATCCAATATTCTTCTATTTTGGAGGCATCCATCTCTGATCATTCTCCGGTCCTCTAGTGTCTACAGACTGGGACACCCAAACCAGGTCGTAAACCCTGGAGAATGAACATCCAACTTCAGAAAAACACCCCTTGGTAAAAAACAATTGCAAGATTATCTTCATGATTATCTCTCATTTAATCAAAATTCAGTGGATTCTCACAGGGTCATATGGGCTGCTACTAAAGCTGATATTCGTGGTAGACTTATCCGAGATGCAGCCCAGTTCAACAAACAAAATATTGCTAAACAAAATCAATTGGAACAGGACATTACCAATTTCACACGTTTATATACTAAATGCCCTACTTTACAAAATCGAAAATTACTGGAACAATCACGCATGGCATTAAATTCTCTATTCACCTCTAAGGCGGAATATGCCTTACTAAAAATGAAAGGGAGGCATTATGAACAGGGTGAAGAGGCGGGTAGACTTCTAACAGCACAATTGAAGCAAAGAGAGGTTGCTATGGCTATCCCTGCTTTACAATCCTCTAAGGGTTCCATGTTAACATGTCCTCTGGATATTGCTAATGAATTTGCCACATACTATAAATCTTTATACACTCCAACCGCCCATATAGATCAGGGTAAAATGTTGTCTTTTTAAATGGATTAGAATTACCATCTCTTTCTGATGAAGATAGATCCATACTGGATGAAGACATTAGTAAAGAAGAGATTTCTCACGCTATCCTTAAACTTCCTTTTCACAAAGCACCAGAAGAGGATGGTTTTCCAGCAGAATTTTATCGCTGGTCCGGAGATAAAATTATAGACTGTTTGCATACGGCATTTCAAGAAGCCGAATGTACTTCCACCTTAGGTTATATATCTAATAGAGCAGTAATAGCAGTTTTACCAAAACCATGAAAAGATCCACTTCTTTGTAGCAGTTATGGTCCCATTTCACTTCTTAATTGTGACATAAAAATTTTAGCGAGTATTCTTGCTTTACTCGTCTTCGCAGAGTCATTCCCTCTCTCATTCATAATACTCAGGTGGGCTTTGTACCTGGTCGATCTTCCAGAAATCATTTACGCTCCCTAGCTCACACTCTGCATACTGCCAAATCTTTACAGTATGATGCTTTGGCATTATCATTAGACGCCGAAAAGGCATTTGATACAGTGGAGTGGGATTATTTATTCCTATTCTTAGAATAATTTGGTTTAGGAGAACAATTTATAAGAAAGATTAAATTGTTATATGAACAACCCACTGCACTGGTCAATTGTGGAGGATTTACTTCCGATACTTTTACTATACTGCGAGGCACTGGCCAGGGATGCCCGCTCTCTCCCGCTTTTATTTTTATTAGCCATTGAACCTTTAGTGGCCGCTATTAGGCAATCTTCCAATGTGGTTGGTATTTTCTTACCGGTGGGTGAATCTAAACTTTATCTATATGCGGATGATATACTGCTCACTATTACTGAATTAAACAGATCTTTTCCATCATTACTTCAAATTATAGAGGAATTTTCTTCTTTTTCTGGGTATAAAATCAATTGGGATAAGAGTAAAGCACTTCCCATCTCAGATGGCACCTCAAGGGATGTGATACAGGGATATCCATTCCATCATCCACAAGGACACCCTCAGAGTTTCGACCAACACCGACGACACCCTCACCACTGCCGAGCACATGCACTTCCAGGTCCACACCGACCCCAACACGACCCTCCGAGGAACACTCGTCTACAGACCACCCGGACCAAGACTACAGTTCAGCGACACCATCGCCGATCTCGTCAGCACCCACTCCCTCGCCTCCACGGACTACATCCTCCTCGGGTACCTGAACTTCCACCTTGAGAACAACAACGACGCCAACTCCACCGCTCTGATCGACAACCTCGCCAACCTCGGACTCAAACAGCTTGTGACGACACCCACCCACGCCGCTGGACACACGCTGGACCCCATCTTCTCCACAAGCCCCCAAGTCTCCTTCAACCACACCACTGAACCCCACTGGACCGACCACAGATGCGTCCACTTCACCTCCAGGAAACCCACCACATACCACCGCACCCAACAGCTGCCACGCCGCTGCTGGGGCAAGGTCACCAAGGACCAACTGACTACCACCCTCGCCCTGAGACCACCCACCGACCCTGACCCCGACACCGCCACGACCAACCTCAAACAGTGGATCAACGACTGCGCCAACACCCTCGCCGCTCTCAAGACCCCCACAACCAACCACACCAACAAGAAAGCCACCTGGTTCACCGAAGACCTCCGGATCTCCAAGCGCACCTGTCGGAAGCTGGAGAAGAAATGGCTCCACAACCGAACACCAGACAGCCACACAGTCCACAAGAGCGCCACCCGCAGACACCACCAACTCATCAGGACCGCCAAGAGGACCGCCTTCAAGGACCACCTAGACAACAATGCACACAACACCAAAGAGCTCTTCAACATCATGAAAGAACTCTCCAACCCCAACTCCAACACCAACGATATCCCACCATCACAAGACCTGTGTGACTCCCTGGCCACCTTCTTTCACCGATAGATCAGCGACATCCACGACAGCTTCAACTCCGAGACCCCCGCACCCACCACCGAGTCCACCACCCCTGCGACCACTACCCGCACCAGTCGCCTGACCGCCTGGTCCAACGTCAGCGATGAAGACACCATCAAAACCATAAACTCCATCCACTCCGGATCCCCATCTGACCCCTGCCCTCACCACGTCTTCAACAAAGCCAGCACAACCATCGCGCCCCATCTCCGGAAAACAATCAACAGTTCCTTTGAGACAGCAACCTTCCCAGAAAGCTGGAAGCACGCCGAGATCAACGCCCTTCTGAAGAAGCCCAAGGCGGACCCCAAGGACCTCAAGAACTTCTGGCCCATCTCCCTGCTCCCGTTCCCGGCAAAAGTGACAGAGAAGATTGTCAACAAACAGCTAACCCGCTACCTCGAAGACAACAACATCCTGGACCCTTCCCAATCCGGTTTCCGCAGCAACCACAGCACCGAGACCGCCCTCATCGCCGCCACTGATGACATCAGGATCCTGATGGACAAAGGAGAAACAGCCTCCCTCATCCTCCTGGACCTATCAGCAGCCTTTGACACAGTCTGCCACCGCACCCTATCAGCACACCTCCATGACGCCGGAATCCAAGAGAAGGCCATAGCCTGGACCACATCCTTCCTCTCCGACAGAACCCAGAGTGTCCGCCTCCCACCCTTCCGCTCGAAAACGACCGAGATCACCTGCGGCGTCCCACAGGGATCCTCTCTCTGCCCGACGATGTTCAATATCTACATGGCACCGCTCGCCCACGTCGCACGACAACATAACCTCAACATCATCTCCTACGCCGACGACACCCAGCTGATCATATCCCTCACCGAAGACCCCCACACCGCCAAAGCCAACCTCCACAGAGGAATGAAGGCCGTAGCCGACTGGATGAAGGACAGCAGACTGAAGCTGAATTCAGACAAGACGGAGGTCCTCATTCTCGGACCCACCTCATCAGCCTGGGACGACTCTTGGTGGCCCACATCGCTAGGCACAGCCCCGGAACCCACAGACCACGCACGCAACCTGGGGGTCATCCTCGACTCCACCCTCTCCATGACCAGGCAAGTCAACGCCGTCTCCACGTCCTGCTTCAACACCCTCCGAACGCTCTGCAGGATCTTCAAATGGATCCCTCCCGACAAGAGAAAAACATCACCCAGGCCCTCATCACCAGCAGATTCAACTACGGGAACGCCCTCTACTCAGGAACAACAACCAAGCTCCTGAGACGACTACAACGAATCCAGAACGCCTCGGCACGACTGATCCTCAACATCCCCCGACGCAGCCACATCACACCCCACCTGAGAGGCCTGCACTGGCTCCCCGTCAACAAGAGGATCACCTTCAACCTCCTCATACACGCACACAAAACGCTACACAACACCGGACCTACATACCCCAACAACCGACTCAGCTTCCACATCCCCACCCGAAGCCTCCGCTCAGCCAACCTCGCCCTCGCCACAGTTCCTCGTATCCGGAAAACCACCGCCGGCGGCAGATCCTTCTCCTACCTCGCCGCCAAGACCTGGAACGCTCTCCCTACCAGCCTATGACAGACTCAGGACCAGCTGGCCTTCAGAAGACTTCTCAAGACCTGGCTCTTCGATCAGGCCTTTAATCATTCAGATGCAACGAGATTTTGATAAATGGAGAGCGCTGGGTCTGTCTTTATGGGGTAGAGTTCAAATGGTGAAGATGGTTACATTACCGCGCTTTCTTTATATTTTTGGTATGCTTCCTCTTCATGTTAACCCTCGTCTGGCTATACATAAATTAAAAGCTCATCATTCCTATGGTGGTCTCAGTCTTCCCTCCATTGAACATTATACCATTGCTTTGCATTTATCTCAGCTCTCATATATGCTCCAAGATAATTTAAATACACCACATTGGGTCCATGTTGAGCGTCATCTTCTCTCTGCAACAAATGGTCTTGCAGTTTTATATGGATCTAGTTCAAGCCGCATAGATCCACGCAACCCCCTATTGTCTGCAATGCGTAAGATGGCAAAGAGCGCATCGTATCTTGGGCATTAATTCTCGATTACATGTAAAGGCTCCTATATGGAACAACTCCAGAATACGCATTAAAAGAAGAAGCTTTCTATGGCCTCAATGGAAATCGGAAGGCATTCTCACACTAGACCAAATTCTCCATGACGGGGATCTTAAACCTCTATCACAGTTAATGGATGAATTCAACTTACCCCCGCTGCAGCATGCCAAATACGATCAAGTTAGAAAATCTCTTCTCAAAGCTCTTGGTTCCACACCTTGGTCATTATCTTTATCACCAATAGTGTTTTATTTACAAATTTGGGGCAAACAGAAAGGTGTCATTTCAGGTCTTTACAAAACAATTAAATCTCAATTATTTTCACACCCATTATCCTGCGCTCTCCGAGATAAATGGCAAACACGTTTACAGACTTCTTTTCCAGATATGGAATGGATGAATATACTAGATGGTTTGGATAAAGGAGCTCGAGAAGCTTGTTTAAAGTTTTGCTTATTTAAAATTCTACATGACTGGCATTGGTCTCTGGTTAGATTACATAAAGCAGGCTTATTACCGCATTCCAATTGTTGGAGATGTAATGCTTCTGGATGTGATATTGTTCATATTCTTTGCACATGTCCATTGGTTAAGGATTATTGGTCTTACATAGCTCAGACCTTACATAAGTCTATCTCACTGCATTTACCCCTTTCCACAGCTAATATTATATTACATGATTTTAGAAATGTTCCCACTCTTTCTAAACCACAATCTCGTTTCCTACATACCGCACTTGCAACTGCTAAAATCTGTATATTAAGACAATGGAAATCTTCCACTCCACCATCTCAAGAGTCCTGGTTATCTGCTATGATTCAAAATGCTTCACATGAAAGGATTATATATAATATTCAAGATCAACTAGAGTTATTTTCACAGATATGGAATCCTTTTCTACTTTCTTAACATGTTTGTATTTGTTATCATTTATTTTTTAACACTTGATTTTATATGCTTTTTCAATCTTTTCTTTATATATAGTTATATATATTTATTGTCCTAGATAGCATAATATTAAATATTGTTCTATATATGGATTTACTTTTTAATTTATATCATATGATTCTTACCCTTATTACTTGTATTTGAGTTTTGTATAATGATTCTGAAATGCTAATACAAAATGTCAAAAAAAAAAAAAGAATTTGAATATGTTCTTGAAAACTATTAGAATATTTAGGCACGTATGCGTTGCAGCACTGGACAGAAGAATTAAAAGCACCACAGTGCAGTCCTGGAAACCTTTCAAACTTTTACGTCAAGTACCCATCCCTCAATGGTCTCAGCTCGCCGTCTCTGTTTGATGCTCAAAACTCAACCCCATATATGGCTGCAACATCTTTTTCCAAAGGGCACTGGAATTAAATGTTATCTCAGCTTGTTAGGAATGCCATTTGGCAGTCTGAGTGATAAGACTGCATTGCTATTCTTTTCTCCTCCATGGAGATGTTGACGCAAATTTTATTCGTGAACAAAATGTTTTGATTAATAAAGTGAAAAGCTTACATTTAAGTATAACATATACAAAATTTGTAGTAGGTAATCATACTTAAATGCTATAGGCCTGCAAGTAAAATAAAGGTGCTGGTTTAAGGTAGTCTAGCTGACGATGCTATGCTATGTTAACTGAAAATAATACATTAACACTGAAAGGCCTGTTTTTCACATTGGATAGTTGTTTGTGCACAATGTTTTTCACTTTGTTTCAGATATTGTTTTTTTCCAGAAACCTTCTGTTAGCTAGTAAATAGGTATTTGTTTTGCATTAGACAACTGATAGCGAGTTCTCACTGGGAGGAGAGGAGGCAACAGGAAGGATGAGTCATAAGAAGACCTCTTTGGACAACAGAATACCAACAATGTAACTTTTCAAGGTCTAATGTCTGAACGTCTATTGTACCAGCATATGAAAATGGGGAGCATGTCTAATCCCAGGAGTTTGTTGAAACTTTATTGGAGAACTGGTGAGACGAAAGAAAATAATGCTGGAACATAGAACACTGATTGTTTCTATTAGTTTGTATTCTTAGAGTGGAGTAGTATTTCTTTCCCGACACTCTGGCTGGAGACTCATCTATGAGTTTCTTAGGCTTCTCTATATGAAAGGTTATTTAGCCTATTTCCTTAATGTCTGCTGATTTATGACTGTGAATATTATCCAGTCTAAGATGCAAAGGCGTCATGCTTGAGCACTGATTTTCTCATTAAAACTCTAACAATTACTACAATCATTCTGACTAATGTATTATTTTACCTTATATTTAAAAATGGAGATACTTAAAACATTGAAAAAGAAAACTTCAAACTCATACAAAACTCTCTATTGACTGTACAAACAGTTTTTATGATTTATTGCTATGTAGATAGTTTCTCTTAGTCGACAAACAAAGGTCCATATGACCAGTGGCAGGGTTATTTTAAGATTACACCCGAAGATTGAGGTATAGAAAACCCTGCTCCCTCAGAGATAAGCAGTCACAGACCAGTGCCCCTTTAAGGTATAATTTAGGTGGTTCTGGCATACAATGACCATCCGTTTCAGCAGTAGCAGTGTGCTGGGTCTGCCCTCGTTGTCCTTTTGCAACCCTGGTGTGGGTCTCTCTCAGTGCACCACTTCTGAGAGTCAAGCAGCAGGATACACAAGTGTCTAGGCTGAGGGGAGTTCTTTCCGTACCTCGGGCACTGGTGTTCCATTGCCTGTTGCGAGAGGGTACACAAGTTTGCAGAAAAAGAACACCTTGCTGCGAATATGGACCTCCGCCCGCCAACGCTACAACCCAGCAGCACTCCACGCCACTCAACCCAGGCTGCAACAGCAACTGCAAGCTAGCATCACCAGCCGACACCCATGGACGATTCAGCTGTCACCGCTGCGGACACACTTACAGCACTGCCAGGAACACGGACCCAACACAACCCGACCGCAAGAACACACCTGAACCGAACACCCTGCAATGCATCCATCTGGGCTTGCTCCGAAGCGGTCGCTCCCCACGCTCCCTGACCATCCTAAATTTACAGCGCTTCTCCTCCTTGCTGCCTGATATCGCCTGCAATTGAGATCGCATTGCTTGTGACATAGCGCCTGGTATCGTAGCCTGCTAATTATCAATTGTGCTCATTTGCGTTGCATTGCTGTGACATTATTGTAGCCTGCTAATTATTTTTCGTGCTCATTGGTGTTACTTTAGCACTGCTCGCATCGCCTGCAATATCATTTATTTGTGCCTGATTGTGCCGCTACCACTGCGCAGATCATTGCATTACTCCGGCTGTACCCCTGTTTCAATTTCTGTTTCTGCTGCCATTTTGTTGTTGTGAATACTCCTGGCCCGTCTCTCCTCCCCGCTCCCGCCTCCCAGCTGACCCTCCCTCGCTCCGCCCCCCCCACTATCCACTTATGCCAGATGCACTTGCGCGCAGCGGTCACGCGCAGCGGAAGCGCCCTATGCGCGCCGAAGGCACGCCAAAGGTAAGCCCGTCTACGCCCATCCGCGCCTGGACCGCGCCCAGCGCCAGGCACCCTTGCCCCCGCAAAATCCACTCCGCCCGCATTACATACGACGCCGCAACCCTCTCAGCTCTAAACCCCGGCCGCTCGCCACAATGCTACCTGGCTGCCCCGGGACACACCCATGGACCCTTCACCTGCCACTCCTACAAATTCGAATGCATCAGGACGCACACCAAATCCACAAACTCCAAACAGTGCCCCGACAACAACCACCTGAAGTGCATCCTCCTCAACACCCGCTCGATTCACAAACACTCCATTGAACTCTGGAACCTACTCGACACCACATCTCCGGACGTCGCCTTCCTTACAGAAACCTGGATGAACGCCTCTTCAGTTCCCGACATCGCCATAGCCATCCCGGACGGCTACAAGATCATCCGGAAGGACCGCACCAACCAAACAGGAGGAGGCATCGCCATCATCCATAAAAACACCATCCGCATCACGACCAGCTCCGACGATAACCTCGCTACCGCCGAACATCTTCACTTCCAGATCCACACCGACCCCAAGACCACACTCAGAGGCACCCTCATCTACAGACCACCAGGACCCCGTACACAATTTAGCGAAGACATCACTGACTTTATCAGCCCACATGCCCTCCCCTCCGAGAACTACATCCTACTGGGAGACCTGAACTTCCACCTGGAAAAGAAAAACGACAGCAATACCACCAACCTTCTAGACAACCTAGCCAATCTCGGACTCAAACAACTTGTTGACACCCCCACCCACCTTGCCGGACACACGCTCGACCCAATCTTCACCTCCAGCATGCACATCTCCTTCGATCACACCACAGCTCTCCATTGGACGGACCACAGCTGCGTTCACTTCAACTACAAAAAGACCTCGACCCACAACCCCCCACAACCTATTCCCCGAAGAAACTGGAACAAAATTAGCACCGACCAGATCCTCACATCGCTTCACCAAAACCCCCCTGCCAAATCATCGGACCCAAACCAAGCAGCCACCAACATCACACAATGGATCACCCACAGCGCAGACGAACTAGCATCCTTGAAATACCATCAAATCAAGCAAGGTAGCAAAAAAGCCCCCTGGTTCAACGACGACCTTAAGAAATCCAAGAAGCTCTGTCGTACCCTCGAGAAAACCTGGAGAAAAAACCCAACCACTGACAACCTGGCCTCCTTTAAGAACGCCACCCGCAAACACCACCAACTCATCCGATCCACCAAGAAATCAGCATTCAAGGATCGACTTGACAACAACGCCCAAAACAGCAAGGAACTATTCAACATCGTCAAAGAATTTACCAACCCCACCGCCGGCACCAACGACATCACCCCCTCCCAAGACCTCTGCGACTCTCTATCCTCATTCTTCCACAACAAAATCGCCGACATACATAACAGCTTCAAAAACCAATCCAAAGACCAGCCCACTTCACCCACCCCCGAACCTAAACCGCACTCTAACAACCTCTACGCCTGGAACCCAATCACCACCGAAGACACCATCCGCCTGATGAACTCCATCCACTCAGGATCGCCAACCGACCCTTGTCCCCACCACATTTTCAACAAAGCAGACTCTATCATCGCACCCCATCTCCGCGATGTCATCAACTGCTCCCTCAACTCCGCTACCTTCCCGGAAATCTGGAAACATGCCGAACTCAGCGCCCTTCTGAAGAAACCCACAGCAGATCCCACTGAACTTAAGAACTACCGCCCCATCTCGCTCCTCCCATTCCCTGCCAAAGTCATTGAGAAAGCCGTCAACAGTCAGCTCACCGCCTTCCTCGAATCCAACAAATCCCTCGACCCTTCACAGTCCGGCTTCCGAGCCAAACACATCACCGAAACCGCCCTCATCGCAGCAACAGACGACATTCGAACACTACTGGACAACGGAGAAACGGTTGCCCTCATCCTACTTGACCTCTCCGCAGCCTTCGACACAGTCTGTCACAGCACCCTCATACAACGTCTCAACAATGTCGGAATACAAGGAAAAGCACTGGAATGGATCATCTCGTTCCTCGCCGGAAGAACCCAGAGAGTCCGCCTCCCCCCTTTCAGATCAGAGGCCACCGAAGTCATCTGCGGCGTACCACAAGGATCATCACTCAGCCCCACCCTCTTCAACGTATACATGAGCCCCCTCGCATCCATCGCGCGCCAACACAACCTCAACATCATCTCCTACGCAGACGACACCCAGCTTATCCTCTCTCTCACCAAAGACCCAAACACCGCCAAAACCAACCTACACGAAGGAATGAAAGAAGTAGCCAAGTGGATGAAGAACAGCTGTTTAAAACTAAACTCGGACAAAATGGAAGTCCTCATCTTAGGTTCATCCCCCTATGCCTGGGACAACTCTTGGTGGCCACCTGCCCTGGGAACCGCACCCATACCTACGGATCACGCACGCAACCTGGGCTTCATCCTAGACTCCTCTCTCTCGATGTCCAGACAAGTCAACGCCGTCTCATCATCCTGCTTCAATATCCTATGCATGCTCAAAAAAGTCTTCCGTTGGATCCCCACCGAAACATGAAAGACGGTCACCCACGCCCTGGTCACCAGCCGTCTGGATTACAGAAACACCCTTTACGCCGGAACAACAGCCAAACTACAGAAAAAACTCCAACGCATCCAAAATGCCTCAGCCAGACTCATACTGGACATTCCTCGTCAAGCTCACATTTCCGGTCACCTGAAAGACCTCCACTGGCTCCCCGTCAACAAGAGAATAACGTTTCGTCCCCTCACCCACACACACAAAGCCCTCTACGACCTTGGACCCGAATGCCTCAACACACGACTGACCTTCTACACCCCCACCCGCCAACTACGATCATCCAATCAAGCCCTCGCCGCAATCCCACGCATCCATAGATCCACCATGGGGGGCAGATCCTTCTCCTACCTAGCGGCCAAGACCTGGAATTCTCTCCCCACCCACCTCCGCCTTACTCAGAACCACCTCTCCTTCAGAAAACAACTAAAAACTTGGATATTCGATAAGTATATGCACCCCCCTCCCCCAAGCGCCTTGAGACCCTCTGGGTGAGTAGTGCGCTATATAAATTTCTGAACTTGAACTTGAACTATCCTCCTCAACAGTAGATCACTCCACAAACATGCCACCTAAATCTGGAACTTCCTCGACAGCACCACCCCGGATGTAGCATTCCTCACCGAAACCTGGACCAACACCACCTTGGGACCGGACATCGCCATTCCTCAAGGATACAAGATCTCCAGGAAAGACCAACCCACCAGCCCGGGAGGAGGAATCAAAATTCTCCACAAATCCACCCTCTGCCTGAGCACACTCCACAACGAGCCCACAGACCTGATGGAACACCTGTACTTCGAAATACAGGCCAGCCCTACCACCACTCTCCGGGGACCCCTCATCTACCGACCCCCTGGACCCCCGTGGACTTTTCACTGACTCCATCAAGGACATCATCTCCCCGCATGCCAATGCATCCACCAACTACACCCTGCTAGGAGACCTCAACTTCCACCTCGACAGCCAACTAGACCCCAACACCGCATCCCTCCTAGACAACCTCCACAACATTGGACTTCGGCAGATCGTGAACGAACCCACACACTCAGCGGGTCACACCTTCGACCCTCTCTTCACAACAGGAAACTCCATCACTTTCAGCCACAGCACCGAACTCCTGTGGACAAACGATCAATGCATCCACTTCACCTTCAGAACACCCACCCTCCACAGACACCAGCACCGACTCCCACGAAGAAACTGGACCAAAATCACTGACAACCAGCTCACCTCCTCACTCAGCAACTCCACACTAAACCACGACGGAAGACAACGCCCCCAACACCGCCGCCTGAACTCTACACAGATGATCACTGACAGCGTCAACACCATAGCCCCCTCAAGAAGAACAACAATGCACACGCCAAGAAGGCCAGATGGTTTACCCCCATAATCCGAGAGAGTCCAGGCGCACCTGCTGCCACATCGAGAAGACCTGTAGGAACTCCAAATCCACAGAAGCCCACAACAACATCAAAGCCGCCACCACCGCCCACCACCAGCTCATCAGAAACACGAGAAAAGCTGCAATTGAAGACAGAATCTCCACACACACACACAACAGCAAAGAACTCTTCAACATCATCAAGGAGTTCGCCAACCCACCAGCGAGTCGACTGACATTCCCCCCTCACAAGACCTCTGCAACAAACTCAGCACCATCTTCCACTGCAAAATCAAGAACATCTACGACAACTGTGACGAAGACAACCAACACACGGAACCCCCAGCAACCACCCCTGACGCCTTGAAGCCAACGATTGACAGCTGGACAACCATCACCACTGAAGACACACTGAAGACGATGAAGTCAATCCACTCCACGGACCCCTGCCCCCACCACATCTTCAACAGAGCCGCCGACACCACCGCACCCATGTTTCGCCACACCATCAACCGCTCCCTGGCGAATAACTCCTTCCCCAACGACTGGAAACATGCAGAGATCAACCCCCTCCTAAAGAAGCCCTTGGTGGACCCCACTGACCTCAAAAACTACAGACCCATCTCCCTTCTCCTGTTCCCTGTTCATTGAGAGAGCCATCAACAGCCAACTCGCCACCTTCATTGAAGAACACAACATCCTCGATACGTCACAATCCAGCTTCAGAAAAACCACAGCACAGAAACCTCCCTCCTCGCCGCAACAGACGACATACACTCCCTACTGGACAAAGGAGAAACAGTAGCCCTCATCCTCCTCGACCTCTCAGCGGCCTTCGACACGGTATCCCACTTCACCCTAACACGCAGACTCCACGACGGAGGTATCCGGGACAAGGCCCTCGACTGGATCTACTCCTTCCTCTCCGGCAGAACGCAGCGGGTCAGACTCCATTCGGACCCTACACCAACCAACCACCTGCAGAGTCCCCCAGGGTCCTCCTTCAGCCCAATGCTCTTCAACATCTACATGGCTCCCCTCGCCCCCATCGTCAGAACCTACTAACTCAACATTGTTTCATACGCAGATGACACCCAACTCATCGTCTCCATGTCCAACGAAGCCAACGCAGCCAAACACAACTTCCAAGAAGGCATGGAAGCTGTTGCCAAATGGATGAAAAGCAGCTGCTTACAACTCAACACAGACAAAAGAGAAGTACTCATCATGGGCCCACACCCCGATGCCTGTAACAACACCTGGTGGCCCACAGCCCACGGCATCCCACCTGCCCCCACGGACCACACATGCAACCTTGGAATCATCCTAGACTCCTGTAGTGTAGTTCCTATATTCCCAATAGGCTCTACGCATTGGAATAATATATTCAGCAGTGTAGACGTAGGACTGAGGTCGACTAGGTCTCTACTCACTATATTAGACTTAAGTTTTTGCCAGCTAGCTCAGAGGTCACTAGAAACTTTCTCGAATAAACGAGGAGGAGTTTAACCTCCCTGGATAGACAAGAAGGGATTAGCTTCTGACAACCATATAACATGACAACTTTGCTCCCTCAGAATAAGAGTGTATCTCTAGAGTCGTGTGAAAACAATAGACAGCTATTTCACTCAGTCAAGTGTGCATACTTAGTTTCACCAGAGTGCAGAGAAAAGAGAGACGGGCGTTTTCAATAAATGGTGTTATTTATTGAGCAGTCTTCTTTCTCATACAAGAGAAATGAATTGCCACGATTGCAATACTCATAGTAAAGTAAAGTGCGTACAGTAAAAGGAGGATTAAGAAATAATACTGTAAAAGCATTGATATGGTTTCTTAGCCATAAGATACTTTAAAATAGATAAAATATATACATACTTATATACATTGACTAACGTACTCAACTGGTGCTTCTAAATACGCCTACCCCGGTGTACCTGACCTAAGCCTAATACGTGGGAAGGAGTAAGTAAGTAGCAGTTTAAGTTAAGTTTGTTTTTGCCAAGAATCTGAATCAAGAATTCTCTCTAAGGTTTTAGTCAGCTCCGTACCTGGGTTAATAGAAAGCAGGAGGTCTTGTATCTCTCTCTCAGGACTCGATATCCCAGTAACCCGCGAAGGTATCTGGAAACACCGGAGCTGGACTTCTCAGCAGGAGAAAAGACAGCGTCTCTCTCAGTGCGTCAAAAGGGAGGGGCAGCGTCTGTGGGCTCTCGCATCAGCTGGGCTCTCGGGCAAGTAGATAGCTGCTCTGCTCCAAAACCACCACCGTGTGTTTGCTTAAGGCAACGTTGGTATATTTATACCTGAAAGGTGCCGGGTTTGACGTAAGGTTGGACATAAGACATCAATAAAGATGTCACTAAGAACTGGCCGTTCTTACAGTGCTTTACAGGAGTTCTAGGACGAAATCAAAACAAAAGCAAGGGGGATTTCCCAGGTTGCTGGAGGTTTGGTTTGTTTAGAGAACTCGTTGTACTTTCTAGGAGTCTGGGGAAGTAGCCTTGCTTAATGTGACAGCATGTGCTACGACTGAATATGGATATGATTATAATGCCGTTATTGGGATATTATTGATTATAACCGAACAAGGGCATAAAATAGTAATATCGATTTAGGCTACTGGACAAAAACACAATACCCACTCCACGATCTAATGTCCATCATTACTAAAACTAAGCAATAGTAAACATTTAAAGGTGCATGTGTATTCCAACCTACCCCAAAATAATTTTTTTTCTTTTTTGCATGAGAAATGGTGTATGCGAAATACACGAAAATGATACTGTACGCTTTTCAAGCAGTGTAATCATTCAGTTAAAGCGATGTATATATATGATTAGCTGAACGATTTGCGAAATTTACACATGAAATGGCTCTTAATACAGAAAAGAAGGTCGAGACCATTCCATCACATATAATTACAGTCGCTGTTAAATGTGCTAGAGGCTGAGGTAATATATTGTCTCTAGAGTTCCTAAAAATAGAAGCTCTGTTCTCTAAGAATAGTTCTACTTTAAGCAGAGTACAAGTGCCAGGAAAAAGGTAAATATTTTGGAATCGAAGAAAAAATAATTTTGCTTTCAGTGGGAGAAAAATAGTTCCAAATATTTTCAGTAGCTTTTGTTGATCAAAGCTGAAGGCCGAATTCAGAGTTCAGGGAACGCTGTGTGCTCGTTTGCTTAAAAAGTTATTCTTTTTGTTGAGGGGAGAACATCATTTCAGACAGACTCGCAAAAAAGTTGTCTACGGCTTCAGGTGAAAGTTCGATCAAGTTCGAAAATGCCGCAACTGAGCAGTCTCGAGCATGATTGCTATCGTGGATGTCAGGATCAGCATTGCTCACAGAAGGTTGTACCTGGGTGATGTTGCTCTCCTCTCGTACTTCACTACCACCTAATCGTAGTGGCGAAGTCTCAACGAATGCCGTCATCAGGATGGGTAACCGCTGGGGACAACATGATGCATGAGCCGTTACTGGACTTAGCAAAGTATCTGTATCCAATGGTACTGCTGATGGTAGTGTAAGACAGACATCCAACACGCATTCTTCTCCGCATAGCATACATCGAAGCACAGGTAAGATGCAATTCTGCCAGATGGGTCTGAATGAAAGAAACCAGGTCATAGCCGGGCTAATCCAAGGACTTTAGTTATGCGGTCCCGATAGCGTATAGCCAGGATCGTTTCTTCCATTGTTGCTGGAGTCTTGTCTGCGACTTGGCTTGCCATATCAAAGCAGAAGTATCAAAAATAAAATGCCTGCTACGAGTCCCAACAGAAGTGGTAGGCCGCCAAAGACAGAATGGACAAAATTAGGAAAAATGCCCAGAACTGTTTCGAAGGGTGTTAACAGTCCCGAAAAAATTGTCTTAAATATATGTGGGATACCACTGGTATCACACATTTCTATGAAATGCACGGGGCAATTTGTTGATAAAAGGATATGTATCTCTGTCGCTGTCCTTGCGACTTGCAGATCATACGTTTCTTTTGATGACGTCAAGGGCACCGTTGTCTGTAAAAGGACAGACTTTATTCTGCTTAAAGTATCAATTCGAATAGAAGAGATATTCAAAGAAGGCCAAATTTTTCCCTCCATGTCTGGAGTGCTGTTTGGATACAATACTTGCATACAGCAAGTGACCATGGAACTCACGCTTACAAGATAAGCTTTTCCTGGCACCATGCCACAACAGCTGTGGTCCACTATTAGAATGTAACTCCCGTTAGAAAGTCGTCTAAAGAATGGCTCTATTTGTGTTGCAGGTGTGCCATGCTGGTGACATGAAAGGTTATTTGTAGTCCCCTCACAGGCCCCATGCAGGTCAACACCTTGACACAGAAGTATACCGCTTAGTGATTGTTTGCAATTTTTTCCACTAAGAAATACATTCTGTTTCTTTTCACTATAACATGTGTGTGTGTAAGGCAATTTCCATGATGACTTAATATAACCTTTACCCAACCTTTCATACTGGCCTGCTGGTATATACTCTTGACAGTATTTAAATTGGAAAGTTGTTATCGGAATTGTGATTATTCCATGTATTATCCATTCATTGACAGGTCTTTCTGACATTGTCAATGGTAATCTCTCAAGTTTTTCAGTGCTCAGAATCGTATAGTCTGCTCCTTTTTGTGCCAAACTGATTTGTGTATCAGTAAGGTTAAAGATAGAGAATAATGACGTTGTGTTGATTAAATGCCAGGGCACGTAGCCTGAACGCAGATTTTGCAACGTCCAGCCAAGCTGTACAATAGAACGTAATTGGGACTGACCGTGTTGTAACATTAGTAAGTCCTGCTCTATGATATCAACAGCAGAGGATACAATACTGTCCAGTGAATATATTCTGGAGGACAGAGTCATTAACCCATTGTCCACAACAGAAAATGATTTTTCCAAATTAATACGATCAATTTCTCGTATTTTTTCTGCTGTTTTAATTTGCATCACTTTCCAAGCTTCGTTGTCAGTAGCGTATATACCGGCCGCTATGAAACGTTTTTGACGCTGTTTGCGTGGCCCCATTATGAAATCACGCAAGTCAGCACCGTCTTTAAGTAAAGTCAAGTGTTGCTTAATTTCTGCCAGTGTGGATGTCTGTAACCATTCGAGGCAGAGTTTTCCTACACTGTATGTTGTAACTATCCCTGGATGTTGTCTCTGGGAGTATCTAGGGTCTGGCCTGGTCATTTTTAACCCCTGTGTTTTGTTCAGGAATCTATCTTGACAGTTATTTGTGTCTGTGGGCCAGATCAACCATTTTTTCCATTCAGGATGTGTTCTGTTTTGGTTAAAAATATGGGATACGTCTATCTCAACATCTTTAGTGCTATTATGTCAGGTGTTGGCTTTGGAATAGACGGTTTGTTTAAGTCTTTAATTTTGGCTAGGCCAAGACAGGTTGTCTGTTGAATTGTGTCATTCAAGAATATAATTTGTTCTGGGATCATGCAGGCTCTAAATAATGCTTCTAAACCTTGGACCTGCCAATCTTTGGTACCCCAGATGGTTTTTGTTTCAATGTTATTTTTCCAGAAATCAAAACCAAATGTATAATTTTTTCATAAAATGTTTCTGAATAAATCAATTTAGTATTTGTCAGCATTGTTTTCATTCCTGTCTTATTTAACATTTTGAAATAAAACGTTTCTGCATCACTTGTGTTAAATCCTGAGAAGTACGGGAATTTCCCGAAAAATGTTTTTGAACTATCTTTCGGTGGAGTTGCACAATGTTCCCATTGATTATAATTAAAAACATTTCTAGGTTGAGCAGATTTGTGCAAATAGTGATATGCAAAGTGGTTGTCGCAATACATTTCTTCATAATTTGATGAACCCTGTAAATAATCATGTTCTGTAAATTTTGCTGACATAACTAAATCTGACATCATATCATTAATACTTTCAAAGTCCCAATCATCAGAGAATGTACTCAGTTTTACAAAGTCACTTAATTAAATCTTTAACTGATGTGAATATTTCAAGAGCTCAACCGGGCCATAGATTTTGTAATCCGTTTTGTCCCATGCTACCCCACCGGGTATTGGATTGGCTGTGACATTCACTGATGATAGTTCTCTTTTCTCGATGTGAGATGATTTGTGTGGCTTTAGGACCAAGATGATGTTCTGACTTGCTGTGTCCATTGTACTGTATTTTCCCTCAATAAATCTTCCTAAACAAAGAACCATGATGAGCCAAAGCAGGAGGAAAAGTACACCTAACATAATCCAAAGTTCAATCCATGGAGAAATCAGATAGGTTTCTTTGAGTTGATGAAAGAGTTCTGTTACTTTGTCTTTAAAAGTTTTTGTTGTCGGCTGTTCTTCAGGCTCGCTTGGATCCTCAGAAAAGTCATCGAAATTGATGAAGTAACCAGATGCAGTTCTGTCAATTCTTGGAATCGCTTCCCAATTTTCATTTGCTTTTGGATTTTTCTTTGTTACACTAGCATAGTCTGAGGCTACATCGTTGTAGACTGGTGTTTCTTGACGAACTGTTGTAATTGGGTTTCAAGAGGCACAAGTTCCATGGCATTGTTGCATAGTCCTTTTTTATTCACTGCAGGTTTATCAAGTGTGATTAGTCTCTCAGTTTGAACCACTTGTATTGTAGCAAGTTTTGGTGTTCTACTACATCTTGGGAGTCCACTGGGCCTACTACTTATTATTGGCCACATGATTGTGGTTTTACCTGGTCGATGGATACAACTCGGTTCTCCTTTTTACCAGCAAGGGGCGGTAGTACAACTGATCTCGTTCCGCTGACAGCTAAGACAGGTACTGCTTTTCTGTAAGAAGGCCCAAATTCCTTCTTCACCGCGATCTTCTCTCTGACCAGATCTCCAATTTTTGGAATCCAGACAGGCCTTGCTGGGACAGGTGGTTTATCTTGAGTGGCTGTTGGCTGCTGTTTTAACTTTACGTTGCTCAGGCCTTTTCTTGTTTCATTTAAGTCCTGTAAAATAGCCAAACGATCTTTGATATCAAAGCATTTTTCTTCTACCACTGAAGTCTGACTATCTAAGTCCTGAATATGCATTCTAGTCCCGAACAATAGTTCGTACGGACTGAAACCTTTTAGAGAATATCTTGGCAGATTATTAAGACTACGTTGGACACTTGTTAAATGTTGGACCCACCCATCACCCGAACCTAATACCCTCGCCGTTATAGATTGCTTTATGTCCCGGTTTTTTCTTTCCACAATCCCATTTCCCTCAGGATGGAAGGGACAAGAGTACCGCAATGCAATGCCCATGCTGGTCATGGCCTCCTTATAAGCTCGAGAGCTAAAAGCAGGACCCTGGTCAGAATGTAGCATGCCAATTGCATATGTGCCGATATAGACTCGCAAATCTTTTATAACAGTTCTGGCATCAGCCGAGTGCTGGGGCCACATCCAAATGAATCTCGTGCAGGAGTCCACTGCGACCATGATATATTTATAGTTGCCATCCCTTTGTAAGGGACCACAGTGGTCCAGGTAAACACACACTAATGGTTTATCTGAGAATAGAAGGGGCGTGTGTGCCGTTCGTTTCACTGTTGATACTTTCATTCTTTGGCATATTTCACATTCTAGGACATAGTTCCTAGTTTGTTTTCTCATTCGCGGCCACCAATATCTCTGTTTTAGTAACGATATTGTGGCGGAAACACCAGCGTATGCAGAAGCCAGCCCTTCGTGTGCCGCAGTAATTAGTCCTAACCTGTGTTCCATGTTTGGAATTGCCCTATCCCCCACTCCAGGGATTCGAGCAAATGGAACATTATTTGCATCAGTTATGTATGAGTACTTTACTGGAAAGCCTTTCGGGAGTGATTTTATATCATCTTTTACCGTAGCACTGACAGCTTGCATGATATCGCTGTCTATTTTTGTTTTTCACCGGGTGATAGCAGCTACGGAAGCCGTTTGCACAGCTGCCTTTGCGGCCTCATCAGCCAATGAATTCCCCGCAACGTGAACGCCATCAAGTTGATGACTCAGTGTATGTATCACGTGAGTAAGCCCGTCTGCGCCCGTCCACGCCTGGACCGCGCCCAGGGCCAGAACCCCTGGCCCCCGCCGACGGAAGCCGACCCGACGAACCTACAACGCCGCCGAACTCTTCGCACTCAACACCGGCGGCATCCCGGGATGTCACAGAGCCACCCCGAAGCACACCCACGGACCCTTCAGCTGCAACGCCTGCAAGTTCACCTGCATCCGGACCTACCCGACACCAGCGCCTTTCAAGCCGAACTCCAGCAGCAACCACCTCAAGTGCATCCTGCTCAACACCCACTCCGTCCACAGACACGCCGTCGAACTCTGGAACCTCCTCGACACCACAGCCCCTGACGTTGCCTTCCTCACGGAGACCTGGATGAACGCCTCTTCAGCGCCCGACATCGCCATCGCCATCCCAGAGGGCTACAAGATCACCCGGAGGGACCGCACCGCCAACCAGACGGGAGGAGGCATCACCATCATCCACAGGGACACAATCCGTGTCACGACCAACACCGACGACACCCTAACCACCGCCGAACACCTGCACTTCCAGATCCACACCGACCCGAAGACCACCCTCAGAGGCACCTTGATCTACCGACCCCCGGGACCACGCACACGATTCAGCGAGGACATCGCCGACTTCATCAGCCCGCACGCCCTTCCCTCCGCCGACTACATCCTCCTGGGGGACCTCAACTTCCACCTGGAGAACAACAGCGACCGGAACACCACCACCCTGCTCGACAACCTCGACAACCTCGGACTCAAGCAACTGGTGTCCACCCCCACCCACCTCGCCGGACACACACTCAACGCCGTCTTCTCATCCAGCAAAGACATCGCCTTCTCCCACGCAACAGGACTCCACTGGACGGACCACAGCTGCGTCCACTTCACCTTCAAAAGAACGACGATCCACCACCACCAGCAACAAGCTGCCCGAAGAAGCTGGAACAAGATCACAGCCGACCAGCTCACCGCCTCCCTGAGCCAGCACCCTCCGGCCGGCTCAGCGAACCCCAGCCAGGCCGCCGACAACCTCACGAAGTGGATCAGCAACTGCGCGGACGAACTCGCCCCTCTGAGGACCCCGCCCAGCAGACCCGGCAGCAGAAAAGCCCCATGGTTCACCGACGAACTCAAGAGCTCCAAGAAGAACTGCAGAGCCCTCGAGAAAGTATGGAAAAGGGAACCAACAATGGACAACATGACCACCCTCAAGCTCGCCACCCGGGAACACCACCAACTGATCCGCGCCACCAAGAAAAACGCCTACAAGGACCGGCTGGACAACAACGCACACAACTGCAAGGAACTCTTCAACATCGTGAAAGAGCTCTCCAATCCCAACGCCGGAAACAACGACATCACCCCATCGCAAGACCTCTGCAATTCCCTCGCCTCCTACTTCCACAACAAGATCGCGGACATACACAACAGCTTCAGCATCCAACCGACGCACGCCACAACCGCAGCAACGCCACCCACCACCACCCTCCGCGCCTGGACTCCGATCAGCACCGAAGACACCGTCCGCACAATGAACTCCGTCCACTCCGGATCGCCGACCGACCCCTGCCCTCACCACGTCTTCAACAAGGCCGACACTGTCATCGCACCCCACCTGCGGGACATTATCAACACCTCCTTCGACACCGCCACCTTCCCTGAGAGCTGGAAGCACGCCGAACTCAGCGCTCTACTCAAGAAACCTACAGCGGACCCCACCGAACTCAGGAATTACCGTCCCATCTCACTCCTCCCGTTCCCGGCCAAAGTCATCGAAAAGACCGTCAACAAACAGCTGGCCGCCTTCCTCGAGACGAATGGATCCCTCGACCCCTCACAGTCTGGCTTCCGAGCCAACCACAGAACCGAGACCGCCCTCGTCGCCGCCACCGATGACATCCGAACCCTGATGGACAACGGAGAAACAGCGGCCCTCATCCTCCTGGTCTTCTCCGCGGCATTCGACACTGTCTGCCACCGCACCCTAGTGCAACGCCTCGGCAACATCGGAATCCAGGAGAAGGCTCTGGAATGGATCACCTCCTTCCTCGACGGAAGAACACAGAGAGTCCGCCTACCACCGTACAAGTCAGAGGCCACCGAAGTCATCTGCGGCGTCCCTCAAGGATCCTCGTTGAGTCCCACCCTCTTCAACGTCTACATGAGCCCCCTCGCGGCCATCGCACGCCAGCACAACCTCAACATAATCTCCTACGCCGACGACACCCAACTGATCCTCTCCCTGACCAACGACCCCGCCGCCGCCAGAGCCAACCTGCACGAAGGGATGAGAGATGTAGCCGAGTGGATGTCGACCAGCCGCCTGAAACTGAACTCAGACAAGACGGAGGTCCTCATCCTGGGCTCCTCGCCCTCCGCCTGGGACGACTCCTGGTGGCCCCCCGCCCTGGGCACCGCACCCAAACCGACGGACCACGCACGCAACCTGGACTTCATCCTGGACTCCTCCCTCTCCATGACCAGACAAGTCAACGCCGTCTCCTCGTCGTGCTTCAACATCCTGCGCATGCTACGGAAGATCTTCTGGTGGATCCCCACCGAGACCAGGAAAACTGTCACCCAGGCCCTCGTCACCAGCCGACTGGACTACGGCAACGCCCTCTACGCCGGAACCACCGCCAAGCTCCAGAAGAGACTCCAGCGGATCCAGAACGCCTCAGCCAGACTCATCCTCGACATCCCAAGAAACAGCCACATCTCCGGACATCTGAGAGACCTGCACTGGCTCCCCGTCAACAAAAGAATCACCTTCCGTCTCCTCACCCACGCACACAAAGCCCTACACGACCAAGGCCCGATCTACCTCAACAACCGTATCAACTTCTACGCTCCCAAGCGCCACCTCAGATCAACCAGCCACGCCCTCGCCGCCGTCCCCCGCATCCGAAGAGCGACAACAGGAGGACGGTCCTTCTCCTACCTGGCCGCCAAGACCTGGAACTCCCTCCCGACCGACCTGCGCCTGACCCAAGACCACCTTTCCTTCAGGAAGAAGCTCAAGACCTGGCTTAACGGCACCCCCCCCCCAGCGCCTTGAGACCCTACGGGTGAGTAGTGCGCTCTACAAATGTCGTGATTGATTGAGTCTTTTGTAGTTCTTTCTGTAAAAGAACTACTTGTTCCCAAAGCGTTTTATGCTTGATTGTGCCACCTTTTGCATCTTTGAAACCGTTTTGAATCGCACACTATTAGTGTGGGGAATTCGCGATCGGTATTTTCAAGCGCCATCTTAAATGCTAGTAGTTCAGCTCGCTGAGCTGTACAATCTCCTAGAGATTGGGTTTTAGTGACCAATGGTCTACATTTTCCTTCGTGCCAACAACCTTTAACAATCGCGCACGCAGCACTGTAAGCTCGTTTACCCCCAACTGCGGGTTGTGCTGATCCGTCTGTATATATTATACCTGGGTTAATAGAAAGCAGGAGGTCTTGTATCTCTCTCTCAGGACTCGTTGTGATTATTATGTTTTAGGGCGCCTTTAATACATATTATACAGCCGTTGCGTTCTAGAGGCAGGATTTCGGTCGGCAGAGGACATTCATATTCGTATTGTAGAAATTCTTGTGTTTTCAAATTAGGATCAAATTCGTATACTACGTCTGTTGCAGCAAGAGAATTAACCCATTGTATCCATCTCGGATGTAGTGCTTTAGCATTTGGAATGCTTGCTTTTGTTACCGCTTCTAGGGCTGGTATTGGTGTAACGATTATTATTTGCTTACCTTGTGCTAGGGCTCTTTCTTTTGCTACAGCAGTCTGAACCGCAGTTAGAATTTTTTCAGTAGAACTGAATTTCATTTCAGCTTGTGTGTACAAATGTGATTTGTAAGCTATTGGTACCGTTTCTCCCTCATTAGAGGTCAGGTACGTGAATCCGCATCTCCCTGGGATGACTCGGATTACAAGGTTGCGTGTGTTTTCGCGTGTTTGTAATTTTGTTTTAGCCAACATGTCTGCTTGCAATGATCTCAACATTTCTGTGTGTTTTTGAGTCCAATTGATTGGTTTGAAATCAGGTTTTATTAATTCATAGAGAGGTTTAACCCTCTCCGCATAATTTAGAATGTATGTTCTTCCGAAATTTAGGAAACCTAGTATTGATTGTAAGTTCTTCAGCGTTTTTGGTGCTTGGAGTACAGCGCACTTCTCTAAGAAGTTGTCCGCTAGGCTTTTGCCTTCACTTGATAATTCATATCCTAAAAACAGGACAGTTAGATGGGCAATTCGTGACTTTTTAAAGTTGAATTTGTAACCCTCTGCTGCGAACCCAAGTATTATGGTGTTCACTCTTTTCAAGTGAGTATCCAAGTCATCATCTGTTAGATAGATGTCATCGACATAAGATAATGCCTCATCATCATATATTTGTAGTAACTCTGTTACTCTTGCTGAGAATAATCCTGGGCTATTCTTGAATCCCTGTGGGAGTCGACAGAAATTTTCTGTGACCCCATTATTGAGAAAGCGGTCAAATACCTGCTCTCAGGTGCAATGTTTTGACAAAAGAATCCATTAGATATGTCTAATGTTGTTTTGTATTTTTTGCGCACGATGTTATTCATTAGTGCTGCACTGTGTGAGTTTTGTACTGCAAAAGATTTGCAACATGAGTTAAGGTGTCTGTAGTCCAAAACTAGACGATATGAATCGTCTGGCTTGGAGACAGGAAACAAAGGATTGTTCATTTGAGAGGTGCATGTTTCAATCACCCCTTGGTATTCAAGTTGATCTAAGATCTCCCTGACTTGCTTTTTAGCTTCTTGCTTAATTGGGTACTGCCTTTGTGCAGTGGGTTGACATTTTAACTGGATGTTGTGAGGAGGAGAGTCCTCATCCCATCCTACATGATTTTTGTATAATGCAGGAGCTTGGGCTACTGCCCATTTTCTTGCATATGTATATTTTTTATGAATTGTAATATGATTTGAGAAGGCAGGCATAATCATTTCTTCGCCATGAGGGCACTCCCTGACAAACTCTGGTGGCCAGTCTTTCTCAGCTAAAAGGATGTCATAGCCTTTCGAAAGATTATCCCAAAAGAGACCTCTTATTTTCCTGGTCTTATCTCCCTCTATACGTAAAGTTATCTCGTATATTTTATGAGGTTTGCTAACTCTGGTATCTGCAGTTTCCACCTGAATGTATTCATTCGTGTCCACTGTCTCCAGATGATTCATCAAGATCTTGCGAGCTATGGTCACTTCTACTGCGCTGTCTAGCATTGTCTGGGCCCACTCTCCGTTTTTCAGTTGTGTCCTCAGTATCCTCGGCATGTTTAATTATTTTAATACTAGCTACCTTCTTTCTTGGAAATTTTAACTTTTTACTTTGTTGAGCAGGTTCCTTGTCTTTGGACTTGACGTGCTCTTCCCTGTGTTCTGACCGTCCTCTTCTTTCCGATTTCTGCGAAGAAGTCTGAAAAGATCGAGAGGGACGTGTATCAATATCTTGATATCTATCAGGTTTCTTCAAATTATCCCTATTTCTAAGGTTGTATCTTTTCTCAGAGGGCTCCCTCTGGGGAGACTTGTGTCCTTGGTCCGGAGATCTTTCTCTCCGCCGAGGAGACCTTCCTCTGGACTGGAATCTTTTTTCTTTGGGAGTGGATTGTTTATTTCCATCCCAGCTCTTTTTTGGAGTGTTTAGATTATTTTTAATAAATATCTTTTCAGGATTTTCAGTTAGTTGGGGTTTTACTGGTTTCCCACCCAAACTATCTCTTCCTAGTTCTTCATAGGATTTTTCTATGATTCTGGCAAGTTCAAATGGCTGTTCTGCTATATCTGTTTCTTTCAATTTCTGGAGGTAAGTTATATCCTCCGTTGCCATTTGAACTAACTCTCTATATGCCTTTGTTAATTCTTTTATTTTAACTAAGAGTTCTTCGCTTGACATTTTATCAATGTCTGGATGTGGTGTGTAGCTGGCTAGAACCGGCCACGTTGCTCCTGGTATACCTAGTGGACCGAGCCTGGTGATGTGATTATTATGTTTTAGGGCGCCTTTAAACCAGAGCAGGTGCTCTTGGTATTTTAATGGGATTTCCACCTCCTTGAAAGGGGTGTACTCATCCGGAGGTTCCGCTATTTTGTAATAGTGGAAGTCGTGTGTGACAGCGTTTGCTGCTGGAAAGTTTATCCATGAATAGAATACCTCTGTCTGCCGATATTCATGGGCCTCAATTTCGAATACGACTATTCCACCTCTCGGTGTTAGTCCGTTTTCTATAAGTTTAAGAGTTATAGTTTTCCTTATGTTGACCGGAATGAGTATAACACTCGGTCATTTTCTTGGAGACATGTGTCATCCGCTAGGAGTCGAGCTGCTATTCTAGCTGCCTCCCTTTCGTTTTCACTTTCTGACATTTTTACTGACAGAAAGGTTTTTGTTGCAGATCAAGTTTCATGGAAACAAAGATTAGGTGCACAATATTTTGGAACACTATCCTTCAACGTTGACTATACCAAAAACTATACATAGGAATCTCTTCCTACTAAGCTCCGGCAGATTTTAACCTTTTACCCACTCCAGACGTCTTTTGGAGTATTTACGGAAAAAGGGTTCTGTGTGAAAAAGCACGACTGAGTTACTCTAACGTCTTGCGTTAGATTTATCGCCTTACCAAACGTTGGGCGCCATGTAGAGTAGTTCCTATATTCCCAATAGGCTCTGCGCATTGGAATAATATATTCAGCTGTGTAGACGTAGGACTGAGGTTGACTAGGTCTCTACTCACTATATTAGACTTAAATTTTTGCCAGCTAGCTCAGAGGTCACTAGAAACTTTCTCGAATAAACGAGGAGGAGTTTAACCTCCCTGGATAGACAAGAAGGGATTAGCTTCTGACAACCATATAACATGACAACTTTGCTCCCTCAGAATAAGAGTGTATCTCTAGAGTCGTGTGAAAACAATAGACAGCTATTTCACTCAGTCAAGTGTGCATACTTAGTTTCACCAGAGTGCAGAGAAAAGAGAGACGGGCGTTTTCAATAAAAGGTGTTATTTATTGAGCAGTCTTCTTTCTCATACAAGAGAAATGAATTGCCACGATTGCAATACTCATAGTAAAGTAAAGTGCGTACAGTAAAAGGAGGATTAAGAAATAATACTGTAAAAGCATTGATATGGTTTCTTAGCCATAAGATACTTTAAAATAGATAAAATATATACATACTTATATACATTGACTAACGTACTCAACTGGTGCTTCTAAATACGCCTACCCTGGTGTACCTGACCTAAGCCTAATACGTGGGAAGGAGTAAGTAAGTAGCAGTTTAAGTTAATTTTGTTTTTGCCAAGAATCTGAATCAAGAATTCTCTCTAAGGTTTTAGTCGGCTCCGTACCTGGGTTAATAGAAAGCAGGAGGTCTTGTATCTCTCTCTCAGGACTCGATATCCCAGTAACCCGCGAAGGTATCTGGAAACACCGGAGCTGGATTTCTCGGCAGGAGAAAAGACAGCGTCTCTCTCAGTGCGTCAAAAGGGAGGGGCAGCGTCCGTGGGCTCTCGCATCAGCTGGGCTCTCGGGCAAGTAGATAGCTGCTCTGCTCCAAAACCACCACCGTGTGTTTGCTTAAGGCAACGTTGGTATATTTATACCTGAAAGGTGCCGGGTTTGACGTAAGGTTGGACATAAGACGTCAATAAAGATGTCACTAAGAACTGGCCGTTCTTACAGTGCTTTACAGGAGTTCTAGGACGAAATCAAAACAAAAGCAAGGGGGATTTCCCAGGTTGCTGGAGGTTTGGTTTGTTTAGAGAACTTGTTGTGCTTTCTAGGAGTCTGGGGAAGTAGCCTTGCTTAATGTGACAGCATGTGCTACGACTGAATATGGATATGATTACTATGCCGTTATTGCGATATTATTGATTATAACCGAACAAGGGCATAAAATAGTAATATCGATTTAGGCTCCTGGATAAAAACACAATACTCCGAGCGCAGAATGAACGGCCAGATCAACTCTTCCCGCTTCCACATCCTCTGCCTCCTACATAAGACCTTCAAATGGATCCCACTCGAGCACAGAAAAACCGTCACCCACGCCCTGGTCACAAGCAGACTCGACTACGGCAACACACTCTACACCGTACTAAACAAAAACCTTACCCGCAAGCTACAAAACATCCAGAATGCTGCAGCAAGACTGGTCCTCAACTTATCACGACACTGCCACATCTCCCAACACCCCTGCACGCTCCACTGGCTCCCCATCGAGGCATGAATCACCTTCAAGATCCTCACGCACACAAAGCCCTCCACAACATCGGACCAGCATACCTCAACAGTCAAATCAACTTCCACGCACCCCAAAGAACCCTATGGAACCCTATGCCCAGCTCACCTACGCCATGGTTCCCCGCACCAGAAAGACCAGATCTGGAGGCCCGCCTTCCTCACGGCCAGTGCATGGAACGCCCTACCGCTCCACCTCAGGCAGACAACATCACTCCCCATCTTCACGAGAAACCTCAAAATCTGGGTCTTCGACAGACCCCCTCCTTGATGAACTGGAACCTGCAACCTCCCTCCCCCTCCAGCGCCTTGAGGCCCTTACGGGTGAGTAGTCATGCTTAACAAACCCATGATTGATTGATTGATTGATTGACCTGTTGAGTATTTTTCAAAGACTATCCAAAAATTGAGGCTCAAATCCATTGCCAATTATTGCTTGTAAGACAGGTGGCATTTGTCTGCAATTTTGGGACTGCAACACGGTCAATTGGGTGTCTTGAAATAATTCTGTTACTTTAGAGAGAAGTGTGAATACCTGAGATTGGCTGATTTTGATGTTATTTTATTAAATGGATACATTCAGTAATTGTACATAATTACTTTTATATAGGGGGCTTTCTTTTTGAAAAACAATAGTCCTGATGATGGTCTCATAAATGACAAAAAGGAAGACCGAAACGTCGACCACAGCATTTGTGCACTGGAAGAAATCTTTTTTTACATCTATGAATTGGATTCCTTCATTAATTAACGGAGTTGATGCTAAGTTGTGAACTGACCTGTTAATTGATATGTACAGCTTTTCAGAACTTTTGTATTTGGATTAATTTCTATATATCCCCATGATTTTTTCAAACATAAAAATCTTTCATATATAATTGGTTTGCTGTGTGCCTTTTCAATTTCTCCTCTTTTTGCTCTTCATTGAATGTATTATTTTGAACAACACTAGAATACATGAGTTATCTTATGGATACAGTTGGGTTCAATTGATTTATGAATCCCAGAAGTGATATTGTTTGAATCATACGTACTCAGTCTAAAAACAAAATCCGTTGTAGACATTTCTTACCTTAATCATCTACTTTGCCCAAGCCTACAAGGGTTCATTGGGTTGCCCCGAATACATTAACATTGGTTCTACCGAGGCACAAGATGGCTGCCAACACTTCCTGGTTTGGAGTGTTGACAGACAGTGGCAGCCAATCAGCATGCCTTCCCAAGAAAGCTGCATGCTCATTGGCTGTCAACACTTCTAACCAGGAAGTGTTGGCATCCATCTTGTGCTAGTGTTGACAGACAGTGGCAGTGATGTCACTGACCATGTCATGAATGATGTAATATGTGACATCATCAGCAGTGGATTGCGGGTGCGCGAAATATAGTTAGTCCAACTAACTATATAGGAGCAATTTCAATGTTTTTTTAAATGCTAATTCCTAACTATATAAGGCCTGAGACCTATGGTTTTTTCAGTGAATATAAAGGCCTCCAATGTTCCCCTCGGGTTTCTGCTCCTTTTTGTCAAGGGAAGGAGGTTCCTGTCATGTATCCATGCGTCTGCCAGAGACGCGTTACAGAATACCCCGCTTCACTAAAGGGTCCAGACTAAGCTGGTATGAGCTGTTGCAGTTCTTCGTGTACCCAATGTTAATTGGAAGTCCGGAGTCCGCCGAGAAGTCTTGGAAGAGATTACGCAGTCGTGTGGCCATGGGGCCACATACAGGGAAGCGTGAATTGTCATTGCGACCCCTGCTACATTGATCCCTAATCTTCACGGCTGAAGCGTTATGAGGGGACCGGAGGAGACTCTTTATTTGTGAACTTTAAGCCACAAACCATGACACTTGGATTTCAAGCACAATCCGTGCTCCCCTGCACCTGAGTACAACCACTGAGGTACTGTTTTTTTCCCCCCTGCAACATCATTCCGAGGATCCGAACATTGGGGATTCTGGGACTTGTGGTCTCTCGACACACTAGGGAGATCACACAGGTGTGCTGAGGGGGCGGAGCGGGCCTGCAATATCGAGGCTTAAGAAGGCGGGACGCACTGGTGCTGTGCTATTGTAATCCTGGGAGGCTTTTGGGCGCTGATGACGGCGAACATCGAGCCAGAAATGCATTCGCCACAGAACACATTAAAGGCCTCCAATGTTCCCCTCGGGTTTCTGCTCCTTTTTGTCAAGGGAAGGAGGTTCCTGTCATGTATCCATGCGTCTGCCAGAGAAGCGTTACAGAATACCCCGCTTCACTAAAGGGTCCGGACTAAGCTGGTATGAGCTGTTGCAGTTCTTCGTGTACCCAATGTTAATTGGAAGTCCGGAGTCCGCCGAGAAGTCTTGGAAGAGATTACGCAGTCGTGTGGCCATGGGGCCACATACAGGGAAGCGTGAATTGTCATTGCGACCCCTGCTACATTGATCCCTAATCTTCACGGCTGAAGCGTTATGAGGGGACCGGAGGAGACTCTTTATTTGTGAACTTTAAGCCACAAACCATGACACTTGGATTTCAAGCACAATCCGTGCTCCCCTGCACCTGAGTACAACCACTGAGGTACTGTTTTTTTCCCCCCTGCAACATCATTCCGAGGATCCGAACATTGGGGATTCTGGGACTTGTGGTCTCTCGACACACTAGGGAGATCACACAGGTGTGCTGAGGGGGCGGAGCGGGCCTGCAATATCGAGGCTTAAGAAGGCGGGACGCACTGGTGCTGTGCTATTGTAATCCTGGGAGGCTTTTGGGCGCTGATGACGGCGAACATCGAGCCAGAAATGCATTCGCCACAGAACACATTAAAGGCCTCCAATGTTCCCCTCGGGTTTCTGCTCCTTTTTTGTCAAGGGAAGGAGTTTCCTGTCATGTATCCATGCGTCTGCCAGAGACGCGTTACAGAATACCCCGCTTCATTAAAGGGTCCGGACTAAGCTGGTATGAGCTGTTGCAGTTCTTCGAGTACCCAATGTTAATTGGAAGTCCGGAGTCCGCCGAGAAGTCTTGGAAGAGATTACGCAGTCGTGTGGCCATGGGGCCACATACAGGGAAGCGTGAATTGTCATTGCGACCCCTGCTACATTGATCCCTAATCTTCACGGCTGAAGCGTTATGAGGGGACCGGAGGAGACTCTTTATTTGTGAACTTTAAGCCACAAACCATGACACTTGGATTTCAAGCACAATCCGTGCTCCCCTGCACCCGAGTACAACCACTGAGGTACTGTTTTTTCCCCCCCTGCAACATCATTCCGAGAATCCGAACATTGGGGATTCTGGGACTTGTGGTCTCTCGACACACTAGGGAGATCACACAGGTGTGCTGAGGGGGCGGAGCGGGCCTGCAATATCGAGGCTTAAGAAGGCGGGACGCACTGGTGCTGTGCTATTGTAATCCTGGGAGGCTTTTGGGCGCTGATGACGGCGAACATCGAGCCAGAAATGCATTCGCCACAGAACACATTAAAGGCCTCCAATGTTCCCCTCGGGTTTCTGCTCCTTTTTGTCAAGGGAAGGAGGTTCCTGTCATGTATCCATGCGTCTGCCAGAGACGTGTTACAGAATACCCCGCTTCACTAAAGGGTCCAGACTAAGCTGGTATGAGCTGTTGCAGTTCTTCGTGTACCCAATGTTAATTGGAAGTCCGGAGTCCGCCGAGAAGTCTTGGAAGAGATTACGCAGTCGTGTGGCCATGGGGCCACATACAGGGAAGCGTGAATTGTCATTGCGACCCCTGCTACATTGATCCCTAATCTTCACGGCTGAAGCGTTATGAGGGGACCGGAGGAGACTCTTTATTTGTGAACTTTAAGCCACAAACCATGACACTTGGATTTCAAGCACAATCCGTGCTCCCCTGCACCTGAGTACAACCACTGAGGTACTGTTTTTTTCCCCCCTGCAACATCATTCCGAGGATCCGAACATTGGGGATTCTGGGACTTGTGGTCTCTCGACACACTAGGGAGATCACACAGGTGTGCTGAGGGGGCGGAGCGGGCCTGCAATATCGAGGCTTAAGAAGGCGGGACGCACTGGTGCTGTGCTATTGTAATCCTGGGAGGCTTTTGGGCGCTGATGACGGCGAACATCGAGCCAGAAATGCATTCGCCACAGAACACATTAAAGGCCTCCAATGTTCCCCTCGGGTTTCTGCTCCTTTTTGTCAAGGGAAGGAGGTTCCTGTTATATATATATATATATATATATATATATATTACCTACTGGCGGTCGCCAGTAGGTATATATAGTTAGGATTTTTTCTCTATGGGTTTTTTGAAAATTCTATGTCTAATAACTTTGGCGTTTGTGGACGGAATTGGCTGAAATTTTCAGGAAAATGGCACATTTTGTTTCTGAGCAGCCCTTGAAAATTTGGGGGGGGTTCGTCAAGGGGGGGCCGAGAAAAAAGGGGGGTCCCAAAACGTGTTTTTAACATTGAGTTTTCCATAGGGCGGTTGGCCTCACTTTTAGCCCGAACGGCTGAATGGATTTGCACGAAACTTGGCAAAATTGTAGGGACTGGTAGCCCGATGTGCCTTTTGTAGGTCTCAATATATGTGCTCCAGTGGATTTTGAGAAATTAACGTTTAAAAAAAGATATATATCTGTAACAGCGGACCTGGCAGCGTCCCAGGACGCGTACTTTACGCGCAACGGAGCTTTGTGAAGCGAAGCTGATTGGTTCTCCGGCGTCTGTCAACATTCCAAACAGTCCGTAGCGGCCGCCATCTTGTCTCTCGGTAGGATCGAGAGACAAGAGGAGGCCAAAGCGAAGGGGCAAATAACCATAAGGGGGCATAGTACATTGTCGCTCACCCCCTAGGTTTGATGTGGAGGTTTTAAAAGGGCCCCGCGGGGCAAAAAAAAATAAAAATAATAATAATCGAACAGCTGAATGGATTTGCACGAAACTTGGCAAAATTGTAGGGACTGGTAGCCCGATGTGCCTTTGCTAGATCTCAATATATGTGCTCCAGTGGATTTTGAGAAATTAACATTCAAAAAAAGATATATATCTGTAACAGCGCACCGCTTCGCGTACTTTTCGCGTTACGGAGCTTTGCGAAGCGAAGCTGATTGGCTCTCCGGTGTCTGTAAACATTCCAAACAGTCCGTAGCGGCCGCCATCTTGTCTCTCGGTAGGATCGAACAGCTGAATGGATTTGCACGAAACTTGGCAAAATTGTAGGGACTGGTAGCCCGATGTGCCTTTGCTAGGTCTCAATATATGTGCTTCAGTGCATTTTGAGAAATTAACGTTCAGAAACAAGATATATATCTGTAACAGCGCTCCGCGGAGATAAAATTATATGTGTATTACCTAGCTGTTGCTAACACCAGTTAGCGACGGCTAGTAGAATATAGCGACCATCTTGGGCCCCACTTTGCATGTGAGTGATATTTATCACTAATGACATGCAAAGTGGGCATGCCAAGATGTTAGCGACTGGAAACAGTCGCTAACATCGCTATCTCCTATTATCAACTTTTGGAAATATTCGAGATAAGCGCGAATATCTCCAAAAGCTACCACCTGCCCTGAGCAGTTCTTAGCCATGTTATCCAATGGGAGGTGGATAACATGGCTAAGAGCATTAGCTCGGTAATGCATGAATATCGCTGAGTTTTCAGCGATATTAATGCATTGCGGTCGTTTTTTATCGTATTTCCGATAAACCTTGATAATAGCAAGGTTTATCTGCGATAATTTCTGACGGTAAAAAAATCGTTGCTAAGCATCGTTAGGGATAAATATCGCTTAACTTTGGTAATATGCCCCAACGTCTGTTAACGTTCGATTCGAAGGAAATCAGGAAGTGTTGAAAAACATTGTCTGCGCCATCTTGTCTTTTTTCAAATGCCACACTTTTGTCGTGCACGGCAGCCATTTTAGATGCCTTGACCAGACCCACTCTGTGCACGCTGTCGATCCTTAGCATGGCTCCCCACCCTCGCAAGCATCTCCCCCAGGCAGTGGTCACCCCCGCTCTCTGTCTTATGCATGGGAAATAAACCTCCCCCCATCTGCGCTGCTCTTCCCTGAGAATCACACCCTGTGCCCGCCCGACACCTCCCTTTCGCCCTATTCACTACCGCACCCTCTGACACTCCTTTTCCTCTGTGTCCGATTGTCCAGGCTGGTCCTAGGGTATCAGCTAGCCCTGCAGATGTAGTTTATGGCCACAGCTGTAAAGAATCACCCCTCTTCAAAGGAGTTATAGTAGATCAAGGCCCACACTCGATGAGATCCGTCACAGCAGAAGCGTTGCTATTATCTGAAAACCATCCTGTATTGTGATTGGGGAGGGGACCGAGCCTGAAGCGGAAGATTCCAGGGATGACTCTTTGTACATCAAAGTTTTTACAATTATGTGTCACATTAAAAATATATAGCACTCCGACAAAGTAGTAAGATTATAAAACTTTAATAATTTATAAATATATACAAGAAAACAAAAATAGTAATAACATATAAACATTTTTAGGGAAAAACAACGAAGTAGCGGTCGGCTGTGCGAATAGTCCCAACGCAGCACAACGTCCAGATTTCCGGCGTGGGGCGTCACGGGGGGTGGGTCATCAGTAGCAAACTGTTGTGCGAATAGTTCCAAGGCAGCAGAACGCGCTGAAATCTAGATGACACTAAAGTGATGTCTAGTAAGTTGCCACCCAGCAAATAACGGCATGGGGCGTCGCGGGGGGTGGGTCATCAGTAGCAAACTGTTGCGCGAATAGTTCCAAGGCAGCAGAACGATGGCACCAAGGTGATGTCCAGTAAGTTGCCGCACTGGTTTTGGTATCCTACAATGCTGCTCCGAATAACGGCGCGGGGCGCCCCGGGGGAGGCGGTGAACGGGCCTCTCCAGGTGGAGTGTCATCTGTTGTAGTGGGGCGCCCCTTTACCGTTTCAGTTGCCATTCCGTCCGTTTTTGGTCCACTGTGTCAAAAGCCGCAATTCAGCTGAGTTGCGCCCACTCTTGCGGTGCAGCGATAGGCGGCTGTCACAGGACTCTCAAAATGGCGGCAGGCTGTTTCCTTTTTGGGCCTGGTCCACTGAAATGGCCCTGGGACACCTTGGAAATCGGACGCTTGTCTGCTAGGTCTTGGACCCCATTCTCGAAAGCGTCCCCTCCGCCTTGAGAATTCATCAAAAGTTTTGGGGGCTCCGACTCCTGCAGGCTTCTGGTGGGGAGCGGCTGCCATGATTGCTCGCGGAATGACCACGACTGAGCTACGAGATGGTGGTGCTCTCATGCTGACGCCAGCTTCAGTCTGAAACATCCAGAAACAAGGTGGGGCTTTCATCGTTTGGGAAAAAAAAAAAGTTTTCATCCAATGAAAAGTGTTGTTTTTAGGTCACATGATCAAGCCTTCCATCATTAGGAAACCAAAAGTAAAATGAACCAATGAAAAGTTTTATAAACAAGTCACATGACCTGTTATGCGGCATAGGGTGTAAAATGCGGAGAAAATACGTTGGCACGTGAGGCGGCGTCAGTAGCGGACCGATGTGCGAATAGGCCGAAGGCAACACAACGCGCCAAGATCCGGATGGCACCGAGGTGGTGTCCAGCAAGTTGCAGCACTGGTGTGGCCATCCTACAATGCTGAAAGTCGGCGTGGGGCGCCCCGTTGGCACGTGAGGCGGCGTCAGTAGCGGACCGATGTGCGAATAGGCCGAAGGCAACACAACGCGCCAAGATCCGGATGGCACCGAGGTGGTGTCCAGCAAGTTGCAGCACTGGTGTGGCCATCCTACAATGCTGAAAGTCGGCGTGGGGCGCCCCGTTGGCACGTGAGGCGGCGTCAGTAGCAGACCGATGTGCGAATAGGCCGAAGGCAACACAACGCGCCAAGATCCGGATGGCACCGAGGTGGTGTCCAGCAAGTTGCAGCACTGGTGTGGCCATCCTACAATGCTGAAAGTCGGCGTGGGGCGCCCCGTTGGCACGTGAGGCGGCGTCAGTAGCGGACCGATGTGCGAATAGGCCGAAGGCAACACAATGCGCCAAGATCCGGATGGCACCGAGGTGGTGTCCAGCAAGTTGCAGCACTGGTGTGGCCATCCTACAATGCTGAAAGTCGGCGTGGGGCGCCCCGTTGGCCTGTGAGTTTGCGTCAGTAGCGGACCGATGTGCGAATAGGCCGAAGGCAGCACAACGCGCCAAGATCCGGATGGCACCGAGGTGGTGTCTAGTAAGTTGCCGCACTGGTGTGGCCATCCAACAATGCTGAAAGTCGGCGTGGGGCGCCCCGTTGGCCTGTGAGTTTGCGTCAGTAGCGGACCGATGTGCGAATAGGCCGAAGGCAGCACAACGCGCCAAGATCCGGATGGCACCGAGGTGGTGTCTAGTAAGTTGCCGCACTGGTGTGGCCATCCAACAATGCTGAAAGTCGGCGTGGGGCGCCCCGTTGGCCTGTGAGTTTGCGTCAGTAGCGGACCGATGTGCGAATAGGCCGAAGGCAGCACAACGCGCCAAGATCCGGATGGCACCGAGGTGGTGTCTAGTAAGTTGCCGCACTGGTGTGGCCATCCTACAATGCTGAAAGTCGGCGTGGGGCGCCCCGTTGGACTGTGAGATGGTGTCAGTAGCGGATCGATGTGTGAATGGGGCCGAAGGCAGCGCAACAATATTTTCGGAATAGAAGACACCACTAGGCGCTGAGATTCCAAGATCCGGATGGCACCGAGGTGGTGTGTAGCAAGTTGCCGCACTGGTGTGGCCATCCTACAATGCTGAAAGTCGGCGTGGGGCGCCCCGTTGGCCTGTGAGTTTGCGTCAGTAGCGGACCGATGTGCGAATAGGCCGAAGGCAGCACAACGCGCCAAGATCCGGATGGCACCGAGGTGGTGTCTAGTAAGTTGTCGCACTTCTGTGGCCATCCTACAATGTTGAAAGTCGGCGTGGGGCGCCCCGTTGGCCTGTGAGATGGCGTCAGTAGCGGACCGATGTGCGAATGGGGCCAAAGGCAGCGCAACAATATTTTCTGATTTAAAGACACCACAAGGCGCTGAGATGCCAAGATCCGGATGGCACCGAGGTGGTGTCTAGCAAGTTGTGGCACTGGTGTGGCCATCGTACAATGGTAAAAGTCGGCGTGGGGCGCCCTGTTGGCCTGTGAGATGGTGTCAGTAGCGGACTGATGTGTGAATGGGGCCAAAGGCAGCGCAACAATATTTTCTACAATATTTTCGGAGTAGAAGACACCACAAGGCGCTGAGATGCCAAGATCCGGATGGCACCGAGGTGATGTCTAAGTTGCGGACCGATGTGCGAATGGGGCCAAAGGTAGCGTAACAAGATTTTCTGTATGGAAGATACCACTAGGCGTTGAGATGCCAAGATTCGGATGGCACCGAGGTGATGTCTAGCAAGTTGTGCCACTGGTGTGGCCATCGTACAATGGTAAAAGTCGGCGTGGGGCGCCCTATTGGCCTGTGAGATGGTGTCAGTAGCGGACTGATGTGCGAATGGGGCCAAAGGCAGCGCAACAATATTTTCTGACTGACACCACAAGGCGCTGAGATGCCAAGATCCGGATGGCACCGAGGTGATGTCTAAGTTGCGGACTGATGTGCGAATGGGGCCAAAGGCAGCGTAACAATATTTTCTGTATGGAAGATACCACTCAGCGTTGAGATGCCAAGATTCGGATGGCACCGAGGTGATGTCTAGCAAGTTGGTGTGGTCATCCTACAATGCTGAAACTCGGCGTGGGTCACCCCATTAGCCTGTGAGATGGCGTCAGTAGCGGACCGATGTGCGAATAGGCCGAAGGCAGCACAACGCGCCAAGATCCGGATGTCACCGTGGTGGTTTCATAGTTGAGAGGCTCTTCATCTGCAGTGGGGCGCCGAGATCCGGATGGCACCGAGGTGATGTCTAGCAAGTTGCTGTACTGGTGTGGTCATCCTACAATGCTGAAATGTAGTGGGGCGCCCATTTACCGTTTCAGTTGCCATTCAGCTGAGTTTCGGCTGCTCTTGATGCTACAGCGACAGGCGGCTGCAAGAGGACTCTCAAAATGGCGGCCTGTTCTTTGGATTTGGGCCTGGTCCACTAAAATGGCCCTGGGACACCTTAGAACTTGGACGCTCGATTTTTTTTTCCTTTCCTGTACATGCAAAAAAAGGTAAATGCCCGGTACGTTACACGCTTCATCTGCCACGATGAACTCTCCAGAGGAACCGAAAAAAAATATAGTTGTGGTAACTATACCATGCATCGTCATATGGAGAGGTGGCACCAATTAATTATAGTGCTGCATAAAAGAGAGATTTGGAGGAGAACCCCTGACCTGCTAGTACATTCATCAAAGAAGTGGCACTGAGAGCTTCAGAGGCAAGGGAAACGGTCCCAAATATTTAGAAGAACTTTGGAAAGATTAAAATGACATGTTTAGATTGTGGTAAATTAATTTCATGTGGACAGATGAGTGTTACTCTAATAAATACAGCATATGAACATCATCATAGTCGATGGTTGGTAGAGACATTTTGACTATATCCTGGACCTGCCCGTCCTCGCCCAAAATGGCGCCGGAATAAATGGGACTCGTAACTCCTTGTTGTGTACTGGTTGCAGAACCTTGAAATCACGAGATACGTATGCAGTTTTGAAGCACATGGCGGGCGGGGACGAGAATTGATTGAATATTTCGACATCCCTATTGATATTAAGTTCTGATGTGTTATTGATTACTGTACTGTTGAAAGTTCGAATTAACGTCACCCATGGTACTTGCCCGCAAATGTATATCTAGATAATTTTATTGTAACTGGCCCTGTCGTATTTTAATTATAAAATGTACGTCCACCGATTCCGTAACTGTTAGACACCTTAGTTCTTGCAACCTAATGTCCCGCCCGTTACGTTCCTCTACAGTGTAAATGTCTATTCATCATATACGATTACAGTTTGCTCCGTGGCAGGCCCACGTGGTTATAGGCTCGTATTTGTATAATGAAATTTTCACAATAAAGGTTTTTAAAAGAAAACATGGTAGTAGTATATACATTGGTAAAGTTTTTAATAATAGTCACTGTTTTAGAATCATTAAAAGGCAAGTGAAATAAAGCAGACCAATTACATGAAGGGTAAAAGGTATAATACGAAGGAACGCAGTAAAGATAAATGGTCAAGGGCTGTTGTGTTTTCTATTCCTGCAACATAAAGTGATCGATAAGAATCTCATATTCAGGCGTATCGGCGACTAAGACAGCAGGTCGACCCTCTTTTGCTCAACGGCTCCGTCATGGGACGAAGAAACGCTCTTTTTCTCGAAAAAAGAATATATTTTACTTGCAGGACAGTTGTAAAATTTCCGGGAAAGTACATTAGCCTGGAACATTATAACATATATTTAAGAAAAAATAATGTTCGGAAGTAATTAAAAGCGTAATTTTTAGGTGATATGACCAAGGCTTTCATCATTAGAATAAGAAAAGTAAAATGAACCAATGAAAAGTTTTATTAACAAGTCACATGACTTGTTATGCTTACGTTACGCGCTGCGCGCCCCGGATGACTTCCGGATGCGCTAACGCGGCGCGTCATATGACGCATTACGCGACAACGCAGGTCCAGAATATAGTCAAAATGTCTCCACCAACCAGCGGTCGAAACACAACCCCTTTCAGCAGGCTAAATAGTTCTGTTAAATGACAACAGAAGGGACAGGCAACAAGAACCATCAGTCAAAGAGGGGAGGGCTAGTTCTTCTCTACCGGGTTACATTGGGGCGCTACCGGGACTGATCGAATTGGTAGTCTACAGTGTTTCTGGATGTTTCAGACTGAAGCTGGGGTTAGCATGAGAGCAGCACCATTTCGTAGCTCCGTCGTGGCCATTCCGCAACCAATCATGGCAGCCGCTCTTTATCGTTATTTTGGGCGGGGTGGGTGGCGGAGCCGAGCTGTTTTGCAGCCATCATTGTGTGGAGTTCAGTTCATCTCACTAGTTTTGTATTTGTCATGAGGGGTTGTTCCTAATGTTTCTATTTTAGCGAGGTCAAAAAGAGATCCCATTAGTGGCCTACTGATTTTGCTCGATTCCTTTTCTTTTTTTTTACACGATTTTTCGTTATCTGCAAAGACTAAACAGAGTATTGCGACTCTGTGTTTGTTTGTAAATAGAGAATGAACCAAAGAGAACTAATTCTAAAATAGAAATACTTGGATAACAATCAATCAAATGGAGAGAGAAGCAGGCACGACGGATTACAACGGGGGCAAAGGCCTGCGTTAACTACCTTTCACTATCTGCAAAGAGAGAGTACTCCTAATAGAAATGAGGGGGGGGGGGCACCATTCAAAGCAGATCAGTGTGCATAAACACGAAAATGTTTTCACTTACCACGTACTTGACATTCGACAGCTTATGATATTTGCTATTAAAAAACCATTGAAATTCACTGAAAAAACCATAGGTTATAGACCATATATAGTTAGGAATTAGCATTTACAAAACCTTGAAAATTCACTGAAAAAACCATAGGTTATAGACCATATATAGTTAGGAATTAGCATTTAAAAAACCTTATTTTACTCACACAAAACCATTGAAATTCCATATATAGTTAGTTGCACTAACTATATATCGCGCACCCGCAATCCACTGCTGATCATGTCACATATTACATCATTCATGACATGGTCAGTGACATCACTGATGACATCACTGATGACATCTCAAATGACATCACTGATGACATCACTGATGACATCTCATTTGACATCATTCTTGTGCTAATACGATAAACCTCTTCAGACTCTAATATAACCTTAGATACACTCAGTGTATACAGACACTCACACACTGCCACTCATCCATGGAGTTACTCACACACCCAGTCAGTCATGCAAAGAAACAATCTCACCTCCATTTCTTCAACTATACAGTTAAACACACCTTACTTATTGAAACATATACTAACACATATTTACTCTCTTATACAATCCCTGATACAAGTTCACAATGATCGATACAACCACTCACTCATTCAGTGGCTCTCATGCACAGTTATTTATATATGCCAACTCTCACATGTACTGTGTTTAACATATGTACTTACTATGACATGTAGCATTGAGATATCCATTCACTCATCAATACACTCATGCACACAGTCAACTGCCCATGTAGCTGTTTCCACATGCAGTCTTGAACTCATACACCTAGTGAATAAACTGCTCACACATCTATGCATAGAGTCACACACCTTCCAGCCACCCCCACACAAACTCAATCTGCCATAGAAATACTTGGGCAACCAATTAATAACACATATAGCCTCTCGTATAGCTAATGATCAACACATGCAGCAGTTTACAGAACAACAGACATAATGATGCACAAATTAAGACAGTTTAGTCACTAACCCATGCACTCAGTGAGACACATTTAATCACTCACTCATACATTCAGTCATGCACCTACTAAATCCTTCGTCCAGACACTTATACATCTACTCATTCTTCAATATGTAAAACATATTTAAACTTCACAGAAACACACAGTCACTGGATGACGTCATCAGTGATCTCATCAGTGATGTCATTTGAGATGTCATCAGTGATGTCATCAGTGATGTCACTGACCATGTCATGAATGATGTAATATGTGACATGATCAGCAGTGGATTGCGGGTGCGCGATATATAGTTAGTGCAACTAACTATATATGGAATTTCAATGGTTTTGTGTGAGTAAAATAAGGTTTTTTAAATGCTAATTCCTAACTATATATGGTCTATAACCTATGGTTTTTTCAGTGAATATATATATATATGTGTGTTTCTTTATATTCAGTAAGCAAGAAAGCAATTCTGTTCCCAACAACATTACTTCAAAGCTTCACACCCAGGTTCTGAGGGGCACTGGGTTACCCTATCATACTAGACGTAACTATGGTTCTGAGCAGGCACAAGTTACGGAGAGAATAGGCGGACATATGAAACTCTTAGGATAACTTGAAAAGGCGAACCTGCTATACTTCATTTGTAAGCATGTATGTTTAATGATAACATTTTGTAAATAAAGCTATCCAAGAACTGCAATTTCTTTTAATTCTACAAAAAATATACCAACAAACGCTGCTCTTTCAGCCTAAGGTGACCATATTTTGAGAAGTAAAAACCAGGACAGGCCAGACATAAAAGTAGGACTAAGGCTTTTAGTCTCAATACTCTATCTGGCCTGTCTGGTTTTTGTGTGGCTATGTAAACAGTGGGGGGAGGTGTATATGTTTATATATTTATATATGTACAAACAGTGTGGGTCCTTCCGGGATCAGTCCCATTGTTAGGTGGCGCATCGGCCGGCAGGAGCCCAAAGCCGGTACGTAATTTGTAAAGTTCAAAAGTAGTAAAGATGCATGCTCAGAAAGGAGTTTACTGAATCGCCAAGGTTTATTCCTGGATACCGCTACGCGTTTCAACACTCTTCGGTGTCTTGATCACACGAATATCACAGTATACAAAGGACGTGCCTAAATAAACATTAAACATAGAAGAGTCACACAGTTTCTGCCTACATCTGACGTCAGTAATGGCAGCCATCTTAGAACAGTCAAAGTTCAGCAAAAACAAACAAAACTTCAATGTCAGTTTAGGTTACCATACGCTTCCTACTAACGAAAGCCTGTTGATAATTAATCGAGCCAAATGGCGAAATAATAATGAAACTTCACAAAGCTGAAAATGCATTCTAAATCATTTTTAAGCACTGAGGACATCGTATTGAATACATTACAATGTAAATGCCACGCAAGTGCAGTGTGCCTCAAAGTGCCTATAACATGCAAAATTATGAGAACTGACTGTTCGAGTGTCAACCCCCAGGGGCGAGTGGGAAAAACAGGGTCAAAGGGAAAGTTTCTACAGTTGACACACTGCAGATACCAATATACTAGCGGACTAGTGCCTGCTGTCAACCCTCCTGACCTCATATTTTGGCGGACTAGTGCCTAAATGCTAATTCCCCCGTTCAGCGTAAGATGTAGGTAACAATGAAAAGCCCAGTGGCCATATCTGAAAGCCTCCATTTCCTTTACGATCAAGTACAAAACACAGATACTACATAAAGTTCAAAAAAGTAAACAAAAAAGTGCCCATCTCCTAATAGAGAATCTCGTATCTTATAGAAGTGCAGTGCTAATCCTGATGAAGAAAAGGTTAGGGAACCCATGTGGTTTCTGAAAAGTGAAGGTGAAGGGTCCTTTCATTTCCTCCTGTAAGACAACCAGACAGAGAGACAAATTAAAAACAGTGTACTTAAAAACATTCACTTATAAGCTTGAATATTTACAATCTATACACAGTCTGTAACAATGAAAGATTAATTTGCAGATTAATTTTCATGCAGATGGGTGGCTAATTCCTCATCCAAATTGTGCCCACCTGAGAACCTGGTCTCGAGCTCAATGATCCACTTGGATTCCTTCTTCCTCAATGCCAGTTCCCTATTTCCTCCCCTCCTGCCCAGATTCATCTGTTCAATTGCATAAAATCTGAGAAGGGAGTTATTGAACTGATGTTTTTCTTGGAAGTGGCGGGCAATAGGATAGTGCAGGTCAATGTTAGTGATAGCCCGCATATGTTCTTGAACACGTTTTTTAACCATACACACCGTGGTCCCAACATACTGGAGTTTGCAAGGACATTCCAAGACATAAATAGCATAGTTAGTGCTGCATGTTAGAAATTGTCCTATGATTCTGTTCTTACTTGAGCCTGGTATCTTTATCTCTTTCAACATGTGGCTTGATTTTCATGCTCTACAGTGGCCACAAGGATAGAACCCTTTCAAATTGTGAACATTACTACCTGAGGTTTCTGAGATATCCCCTTTGACTAGAATATCCCTGAGACTCCTCCCTCTGCGATATGTAACGAGGGGTCTATTGCTGATACTGGGACCTATGATGTTATCTGCTTTGAGTATCTTCCAGTTATCAGCTAGCACCTTCCGTACTTTCTTGGAATCCTGATTAAACTTGCAATTACTCTGGTCTCTGTTCCTGATTTTGGTACTCTTTGCTTGTCCTCTAGAGTGCTAGATCTGGTAGTATCTTTCACTTTGTTCACTGCTCTGGTAAGGACCCCCTCAGGGTAACCACGTTCTCTGAATCTGGTCAACATTCTCTCCTGTTCTAGCCCATACAGTTCATCCGTGCTAGTTTCTCCTCGCCCTAAGTAACTCTCCATATGGTATACTCCATTTGAGTGTATCTGGATGAGCACTGAGGCCGTGAAGGAGAGTGTTACCCGCAGTTTGCTTCATCTGGAGACTAGTAATCAGTCTACTTTTGTGTGCTGTAACATAGGTGTTAAGAAATTCAATACTTTTGGTGCTCATATTCGATGTTAATTTCACGTTGTATGGGTTATTGTTAAGTTTCTCAATAAAGTTTTTGGCTTCCTGTTCTGAACCCCTCCATACCAAGAAAAGATCGTCAATATATCTGATCCAGAACTTCACCAACATGAAATCTGACCTCAGGTTCATGTCTTCGCGAATTTCCTCCTCCCACTTACCACGGAAAAGATTTGCGTAGCTCGGCACGAACCCAGCGCAGTACCACGCACCTGCTTGTAGAGATCACCATCAAACATGAAGATATTGTTTGTAAGACATATCCTCATCATCTCTACAAGCATGTGTGTGCCCCAGGTAGGCTATGTCCCTTTCCTTCAAGAAGTGGAAGCACGCCTCCACTCACTGGTCATGGTCAATAATGGTGTAGAGCGAGTTCACATCCATAGTAATTAAAGTGAGCCCATCCTCCCATATTAAGCCTTCTATTTTCTTGAGGAAGTCCTTAGTGTCTTTTATATGTGAGGGTAATGAGGTTATATATTCCCTCAAGAAATGATCAATGTATTTAGATATATTTTTGTTGATACTCCCCAGAAAGGAAACAATGGGTCTGTCCTGGGGTTTAGTGGGGGTTTTGTGTACCTTTGGTAATAGGTACAAAATGGGTAATTTAGGGTAGTCCTTTTTGAGAAAGCAAAACTCTTGCCATGTGAGTAAGCCTGCCCTCTGCCAATTAGTTAACTTCTCCCATGTGCTGGTTATGCTCAGATTATACTCCGTTGTGCTGCTCCTACAGTAAAGGTCGCCATCCCCCAGTTGTTTGTTCACTTCCTCAATGTACATTTCTCTTCCCCACAGGACAATGTTACCCCCCCCCTTGTCTGAAGGTCTAATGATAACATTCTTGTCCTCTGCCAGAGAGATAATAAAATCCCTTTGAGTATTGGACAGATTGAAATTCTGGTTGCTGCACCTAGCCACACTATGTTTGTGTTTGGTAAGTTTCCTTGTGATTACCTCATGAAAAGTGTCTATTGCATGATGGGGGCAGAACCGGACAGAAAATGGATTTGGGTCTGAAAGAGGTGCAGGCTGCTTTGTCCATGTTAATATCATCCTGACCTTGCACATACAGTTCCACCTCGTCTACTGCAAGTTGCCCAAATCATACACAGTTTGTAATACATCTTAATCCCCTACGGTCAATTCAGGTAAATTTACACTCCCCCCTATTGGTGTTGCCATGTCTGGAAGCCTATTGTTGTAGAAGGTGTGCCATTTTGTAAGCTTCAACTTACGTATAAACTTAAAAATATCCACTCTAGTGTTTGAATAATTAAACAGTTCAGTAGGGCAAAAAGTCAATACTAGACAGAGCGTTGTTTTCTCAGGTTCAGTTAAGGATCTTGCTGATAAGTTTATAATTGTTCTATTTACCATTTCACTATCCATGGTTACTTGGCTTTTCTGTAGCCCCGCGTCTGGTTCCCACTGGCTCTTTGTTTGTTTCTTCTTTGTTTGATTTTGAGACGTCTCCTTTTGGAACGCCCCTGCCTCTTGTTCTTCCCCATCCTCGACCTTGTCCTCGGGCCCTCTGTGGTGTTGCTGGCGTTCCTCAAGTTTGTTTCTTTTCTCGTAGTGATCTCAACACCCTGAACTCGTCTACAAAAGTCGCAGGTTTCTTTGTTATTTCCACATCTGATGAGGTACTGGCTGTTTGGATTGAAATATCTGTGTCAGAATCACTCGCTTGAGCATTTTCTTGCTGATCTTCCAATCGTGTGGGTCCACTGGTGTCTCTTTCATTGGAGTTTTGCTGCTTGTACAGATGATCGTATTTTGGACTATAAGTGAAAATCCGGCCACTTTCGTAGTACCCACAGCCCCTATGCAATTTTCTCTGTTTGCGGTACTTTATGTCATCCTCGTTCTTCTTAAGTCTGCTTTTTAACTCCTCCTTGAACTTCTTAATACTGTCCTGTTCTGTACATTTCTTAAAATCCTCTTCAATTTCCTTGATTTCTTTGATGATATTCTCCCGGTCTTCCTACGCATATTTAATTAGTATGCCCAGCATTTTCTTCGAACTATTCGCCAAATTCGCTGCCCATTCCTCCAACATGTGGGGATTGAGGGATTCATGGGAGGGTGTAATGTAAATTCTTAATCCCCGTGGGATCATATCTTTGTCCACATAGTCCTGCAGGGAGATTGCCTTCCACCATTTAGATGATTCTTGTTTTTTGAGTTTCTGATAACGTCTTAGTTTCATATTCAGTATGTTACCCTCTGGTTTTTCAACTGTCGATCTAATGTTTGTTCCTTTTCCTGGTGCTCGGGCTAACAAAGCCTGCGCCTCCTTACACCTTTCCCCATCATCTTCCATTTTGTTGCCACTGTGCGTAGAAAGTTCCTGTGTTGAATACCATGATCATGCACGTCGTGGAAAAATAGGAAAACGCGGTGTAAACTTGCCCCCGCTTCCTTTTGTCTCCTTGTGTCCGTGCTTCCCTTCCCCGCACGTCAATAGGCAGTTCCTGATGCCACTTGTGCTGATAGAAAGTGAGTGGAGAGTTAACAGATTCTGGTAGTGACAGCCAATTCTCCCGCATCTCAGTTAAGTACCAACCCCTTTCCGTGTCCCCGCTTCAGCCCTTACACCGGATACATGCCAACCCGACCTCCCGGTATTGCCGCTTGAATGGGTGTCCGCCCGAACAGTAAAGTACGAGCGCCCCCCTCTGCACAACGTTACCTGGGGCCAAGCTTACCTCTGTGCACTTCAGGCTCATGTTGCTCCACTCATTCCAAGTATTGTCGAAAAAGAGTTCACCAATCCTTAATGTGGCATGCATACGATCCCTCAAGTTTGTGTACAAACAGTGTGGGCCCTTCTGTTGTAATTTGGAAGCAATGGAGTTAGCATTAGCAGAAGCCATCCTGTATTTAGAGACTATCTTGTCCGTTTTGTGGAATCCATTTTGTATTTCTGTCAGCCATTTTGTTTGCCATGTGCTACCATGTGCTCACCATGTGCTCTGTCTTACCTTCCTGTTAACTGCTCTTGAAATCTGCCTAGAGACGAGATATATTTAGCCTTTTCTGCTCCGCACATGCTCAGTTGAGCTTGCAGCTGTCCTTGCAGCTGTCCTCAGTCTGTAACTGTCAGGATGTGTTCCCCAGAATTAGCAACTGTTAGCTCCTCCCACTTGTTGACTGTGCATTTTCTGTATGACCTTATATGTACCTAAAACCAGCATTTTGTACTTGCACTGCCTTTATTTGAGCCTCTGTGTGTGTATAAAAGGACCAAGCTCCTTCCATTCAGTGTGCTACTTCATACATTAACGAAGGGTGCTATGTTAATGTAGTTCCACCTCATGAGGTTTAATAAACTCTGTATTTTCTATTCCAGCTTCTGTGCCAACTTCTTTCTATTGGTCTGAGGACTCTGCGCAAAGAAGGGAGAACCCCTAGCACTGGTAGGCCTTGCTGAAGCCCACTACTACAAATTGGGACTCCAACGCGGGGCTCAACGGTGACTCGGATGCCCGAAGGACTGGTGAAAACGAAGGATTGGAATCTCGCTTTGCACGCGATCGCTGCCTGAGGAGACCCAATTCTTGGCAACCACGGCGTTTTTCCTTTCTTTCTGATCTGACCATTCAGGTGGCGCCGGTCCTCGACTCAGATCTCTTCTGTTGATTCGCCGTGCAGTGACCATTTGGTCAATTTGAGAACTTGGCAGTTGGAACCTGGACACCATTTGATTGGTAAGAGTCGTTCTGCGGCACTTGCTGTTGGTTTTTAATGCCTTGGATTGGTAAGGTAGTTTAGTAACACTTATTGCGGCTTATGATTTGTATGACTGGCCAGTATTCGTATTTGTATATATGTGATATATATGAATTGCAATTTATATAGGCAGGTAATGAGGAGATTTTTCTCTATTTGAATTTGTTTGAACGGCGCAACGTACGAAGAGTACCTTAAGCACTACTTTGATTATAATACTGCATATTTTGAACTATTTTTTGCATGCCTGTTTCTAGCACACTTCGTAGGATGTGTTGCTTTTGTAGAGGTACCAGTTTGAGACTCGATGAAGCACAACCGGCCCTCCCCGGTGGGGACGCCTAATAGGGACATGTATATTAAGTATGGTATTTCTTCCATAATGTACAGCACGTTATGGAATAAATACACTCAAAAGGATCCTGAGTTGCGTTGGCCTATGCATGGGTCATTTGATTTGCAAAAGATTCAGAATGTGGAACAATGTATGTTTAAGCGAAAGACTAGGCAAGATATGTTTGACTGTGTGCGAATGTGGGAATAAGAAGGGAGTGAACGAATGAAGCGTGAGCAAGTCTTGATTGAAAAAGAACAGCGAAAGAACATTTATTCAAAAGCATTTGAGTTAAAAAATAAGGAAAGAAAAGAATTAAAAGAGAGAGAGGATAGGGAGCGCCATTTACAGGTAACTGGCCAATATGCTGTTAGGCAACCCCTTTATCCTATCTTTAATAAACTGCAAGATGATTTCTTGTTATTAGATCGTTCTCCACCTCCGTATATTTTTTCTTCTGCTCCCTACGAGTCAGATGAGGATTCTCCTACAGAGCAGGAGAAAGCGCGAGAAACTCGTTCTGTGCTGCCCGCCCAGCGTTCGTCTGAGCTTAGATCTGCTGCCCGAAAAGCCCTTCGCAGTACCGCCCCTGCTTCTGAGCTTTTAGAGGAGATGAAAAATGGCAGGAAAGGGAGCAAATCTATTTTACCAAGGTATTTGCCGCAGAGGTCGTTGAGCGGTTTAGGAAACATTCTGATGAATTGGAGCCCGATGATGTAGCACAGGATTGTAAACAAATGCGTGATGGTCTTTTCTCAGGTGGCTGATACAATCAGGCATTTGGTTAAATCACGTGTTGAGGCAGTCCGTTTGCGAGAGGAGAAAAAGGCAGCAGACGCAGCTGCACAAACATCTCAGACCGGCGTGGCACAAGCTTCTATCTTCGGAACAGATAAGACTATGATAGTTCATGCGAAACCTATGCGGGAAGCCGCACCTTTGTATGTTCCTCCTAAAGGAGCGGGTGCGAGTGCTGATAAGACTTCTATTGAGTCCAAGGGTTACTTTAATTATAATTGGGTTTACACTCCTTGGAATACAGCGGATGTTACGGCCCTTAAAAATGCATTGCCTGATCCGCGCAAAAATCCAGCAGCTTTTTATGAGGAAGTTGAGGGTGCTATTAGCTCTTGTACCATGACTTTGCCTGATATTGAATTGTTTTTCGGATTGATATTGCCGACTGACATGTGGAGAACTGTGTGTAAAGTTGATGACCGTGCAACTTTTGGGGCATTTTGGAAAGAGTTGGAACAAATTAATGTAGAGCGGGAGCCTGCACAGAAACCGTGTAAATTGATTTTAGATCTCCCTACAGCTATATTAGTTAAGTTAAAGACGATTATCCCCCCTAAAAAGATAGATTGGACTGTATTAGCGTTGTGTAAGCAAAAGGCAGATGAATCAGTTTCAGATTTCTTTACACGCTTTGAGGAGGCATTCCCCGATTTTAGTGGCCAGTCATTGACAGATGACACGGGTAGGCATCTGTTTGTCAATAAATATGTCGCAAACCTTTTGCCAGGAATAGCTAGTCGCCTAAAGGCCAGTGAGAGTTCATGGACTACCTCTTCTCCGGTTTCTCTTTTGACTATGGCTCAGTATTATGAACGCCAGGAATTAGAAGCAAAGGGTAATGAGGATAAAAAGACTAAAGAGTTGAAAACAAAGGTTATGTTGGCTCAGGCTTATGGTCCTCCTGTGGTAGCAAGCCCCAGCCAGGCCTACCAGTGCAAGGAATTCGCCCGTCTCTGCTTAGAGTCCTTAGACCAATAATAAGAAGTTGGCACAGAAACTCGAATAGAAAAGACAGAGTTTATTAAACCTCATGAGGTGGAACTACATTCACACAACACCCTTAGGTATAGTATGAGGTAGCACACTGACTAGAAGGAGCTTGGTCCTTTTATACCCACACAGGGGCTGAAATGAAGGTGGTACAAGGCACAGAGTGTTGGTTTCAAATACATATAAGGTCATACAGAGAGTGTGCTAGCAACAAGTGGGAAGGGCTGACAGTTAGCTAATTCTGGTGGACACATCTTGACAGTTACAAATTGGAGACAGCTGCATGCTCAACTGAGCATGTGCAAAGCAGAAGAGAATAAATATATCTTGTCTCTAGGCAGATTTCAAGAGCAGTTAACAGGAAGGTAGGACAGAGCACATGGCAAACAAAATGGCCGACAGAAATACAAATGGATTCCGTAAATGGACAAGATAGTCTCTAAATACAAGATGTCTTCTGCTAATGCTTAACCTAATCATTGCTAAATTACGACAGGCAACCATTTCAGCATTTGCTGAAGACATTCGTCTGTCTAGGGTAATCTGGATCTGCATCCTGTACATTGATGTTCATCATCTCAGTAACTTCACTATTTAGCATTTGTTGTTCTTTTGTAATATTTCTTTTGGCTGGTGTACAAGCAGTGATGCACATGGAGCAAATCATGGGACCACATTGTATACAAGTACAGTATGCAAATAGTATCACTAGTAGTATACATAGAATAGTCAGTAGTTCCCAGCCCCAAGTAACAAAGAGTGTCCATATCCAGTTTGAAAATGTCCATGTACCAGTCTCTGGGTGAATGTCTGCAGAAATCCTTTGCAGCTTAGAGATTGCGTCATAAACTGAAGGTGAGTGGTCAGGTATAAAGACGCAGCAACTGCTACCGATGATGCGGCATGCACCACCTCGATCAGCCAAAATCACGTTGAGCACCATCCTATTTTGGAATGCTACAATTCTTGCAATTTGCAGTTCTTCTGTAATGTTCCCAAGTGCCATAGCTGTCTGATTGGTGACAGCTTCCACTACACGAGTCAATCGTCTATTCAATGCAGCACCCACAAAGAAGAACAAACCCAAATTGAAATCGACATATTGTTGCAGAGCGGTGTCTGTCTGGTCAATCTCGTCAGTACTTGTTGTCCGTTTATATCTATTTTTAGAAATATCATTGTATAACTTCTGGTCAAGATTATATGATGCAGGTGCTAAAAACACAGGTGGTAACAAAAATTATATGTAGCATACCCCTGACCATCCAACGGGTAATTGGTAATATTCTTTATTACCACACACAAAGTAGGTGTTGTGCGACGAGGTAAAACTACTATTATTCATGCTCTCAATGTTCAGTACAGAAATACATTCACTTCGTCCTACCGGAATTCTCCCAACACTGCCAATACATAAATCTGCTTTTGCTCTGGTTACAGATATCACAAAGGGTCCAATGTTCTTCATATTCCTCACATTTGTGAAGACAAATGGTGTCGAAATATTGTCCGGTTGGTATCATCCCATTCCCATTTAGTCCCTTTAGCTTGAGGATAATGACAATGACAATACTTTATTTGAGTGATTAATAAAAATCAATACAAAAAGAGAGCAATCAATATAAAAACATATCTAAAATTGAATAAAATAATGTATGTGTAGGAAGCATGTGCAACATGGGACCATCCACCTGTTAAAAGTCAAGTTATACCGCGATCAGAGTGTTCATTAGGGCTTGTCGCGCATGTTAGATTAATTTGGCGAAGTTGGCCATGTGTTTCACCGTGTCCAGCAAGTATAGTTGATGAACTGCCTCTTTTACAGTCCGCGTAACCAGTTGGATAAGGATGGGCCTTAGATGGATTCTACGGACTGACAACAGGGCAGGGCAGCATAATAGGATGTGAGGCAATGTTTCACGCTTGTAGTGGCAGAGGCGACACTCCGTGATTGCTGGACTTAATTTGACAGAAGGATACAGATATTTTAAGGGGAGCACATGCAATCTTGCAGCCAGAATCCTTTGTAGGGCTTGCCTGCCCAACGGCTGTACAAGGTGTGGTTTATGGCCATTTAAAGTGTGCGGGGAACTTTGGGTCTCATGGAAGCCTCTGACTGTCAAAGCTTCAATATCCAGTTTTCGTGTACAAGATCTTACTTGTTTTTTTATGACTGTTTTGATGGTTGTGTATTTTATTGTATTGGGGTCCCAGTTCTCAGTCGCTAAATTCAAGAGCTCTTTGACTGAGGCTAGACCGGCTGACCACGGGTTAGCTTGAGGATAACCATTTCATCTTGGTAACATTCTTTATTCAATCGAAAAATGATTCCACCTACTGAAGGCTTTTCATAAGCAAACAAAAGGGCATACCAAGCTTGACATGAACCATTATGGGAAAACGGTAGAGGAATAAAACGTTTTCCTCCTTTCTTCTGGTGTGCAGGTATCATCCCACACACTCAACAATTGGTAGTGTTTGTAGCATTATGGGTATGATGCAACATCTGAATGAATGTGTTATTCAGATAGGACTGTTGATGTTTCTGCTCATGATAAGGAAGAGTGTAATAGTGGTGTTCCAGTGGAGCTGGAGTAGTTGCAACAAAAAGCTGTCGAGCAGGAGTTGCTTTCTCAATGAACCAAGTGGTTATTGCCAAAACCACCAGTGCAACAACAAACCATACAGCACAAATCATTTTCCTATTCATTTCAATGACAACGATGCTCGATCTTTCTAAGAACCTGCTGAAAACAATCGTTGGAGCTCTTATCCCTTGGGTAACCGTTGATTTCTTCATCAAGGGCCAAGACAGGTGTCACTACACTAATGCAGGGCTGACCCCCCCCCTTGCCTCATTGGCTCTCCGTTTCACAAACCCAGGGCGGTAGCTCAACCAGTCACGTTCAAAACTGCAGATTCTTTTCTCGGTCTCAAATTGTATCGTGATGTTCCAGGTATCGTGTGGTCCGGGAAGACTTCCGTAGACTCGTCAGATGAGATAGCTTGACCCTTCTCCTTCTCTAGAATCTCTCGATGGTCGGTCAGCACAGCAGGTTCCACCAAGGCGGGCGATACAAGCTTGCAGTGCGTGGTATGGAGCCAGTTCTTTCTGTTCGTCACTCGAACCGCTGTCCTTGTAGCCAAAAGCACCTGCTCCGGACCTCGCCACCTCGGATCCAAGCTGTTCGATCTGTTGAATGCTTTTATCATCACGTGATCACCGGGACAGAGGTCATGGGTCTCACCTGTAGATCTGTCAGGAAGAGCTTCTCGGACCTGTTGATGAATAGATGTCAAACTGTCAGTTAATTGTGCCAAATAATCATTCTACAGAACACAAGGTACATCATGTATGGGGCGTGGCTTAGGAACTCCCCAAATGTTTATCAGTCTTCCAAATACTACCTCATACGGTGTACGACCTGATCGTGAGTGTGGTACTGATCTTATGGATAACAGTGCCAAAGGCAATGCATCCGGCCACTTTAGGGACGTGGAAGCCAGTATTTTCGCCAGTTTCAATTTTAAAGTAGCGTTATACCTTTCCACCAATCCTTCTGATTGTGGGTGGAAGACTGTATGGAATTTCTGTTTGATCCCTAATCCTTTCATGACATAATCAACAACTTGCCCCAAAAAATGAGGTCCGTTGTCACTCCACAAAATTTTACAAACACCATACCTAGGAAAAAATTCCTTCAGAAGCACCTTTGCTGTGGTAAGAGCAGTATTATCGTTTGTAGGGTACGCCTCTATCCATTTACTGAAGGCACATACCACCACTAGGACATATTTTAGATTATTGCAGCGTTCAAGTTGGATGTAATCCATCTGCAAAACTTCAAAAGGTGCGGTTGGTGTAGCAAACCCTCCTGTGGGAGTTTGTGTCCCTTTTCCAGGATTGTACTGCCAACAGAACAAACAGGACTGTACCACTCTTTTAGCTGTGCTAGCAATGTCAGGATGCTCCCAGACTTGTATAAGCAATTTAGTCATTGCTAGAGCTCCAACATGTGCCAGCCCATGTGCCATTTGAACCATAGGTTGTAAATAGGCTGCAGGCAATTTCCATGTACTCATTTCTGTGTTACGCCAACAACCCTCATCGTCTAACATTCCTTCTTTGGACCACTGCTCAAGTTCTTCCACAGAGGCAGATCTCTGTATATCTAATACTTCCTCTCTAGCATCATGCCAACGCTCAGCTTGTGATTTTACTACGTACATAGGTGTAGTGTTTCGCTATATTGCAGTGTCACGAGCTACACGATCTGCAAAGGCATTTCCTTGTCCTATTTTGTCAGTGATCTTCTTGTGTGCGCTACACTTCATAATGGAAACTTTCTTCGGATATGTAAGTGCAGTCAAGAGATTATGTACTAATTCCCCGTGCATTATCTGCATCCCGTGGGATGTAAGAAAGCCTCTTTCCTTCCAGAGTAGGCCAAAATCATGAACCACTCCAAAAGCATAGCGGCTATCCGTGTAAATGTTCGCACATAAGTCAGTACTAAGCTCACATGCTCGTGTCAAAGCTATTAGTTCAGCTGCTTGAGCCGACTTCTGTGGTATGCGAGCTGTTTCCACTACTGTTTCAAGTGTGGTGATTGCATATGCAGCTGAGGTTGTGCCATCCGGTAACTTTAAACAGGACCCATCAACCCACAGCTCCCCACCAACGTCTGGAAGGGGTGTATCTTGCAAAACAATGCGACCCTTTATCTGTTCCTCAGTAAGGAATATACAATCATGAGGATCCTTTGATTGAGACTGAGTCGCAGGATATGGCAACAAAGTGGCTGGGTTTAGTGTAGCACACCTCTTCAATGTAATATGAGGTGCTAACAGTGTCAATTTGTATCCTGTCAAGCGAACACTAGTTAAATGCTGAGTTTTAGTCTGATCCAAAAGGGCATCTACTGCATGGGGTACTAGCACCAACAGTTTGTGTGACAAAACTATCCCTTCACTCTGACTTATAGACACAGCTGTTGCTGCAACTGAACGAAAACATCCAGGCAACGCACGAGCAACAGGATCAAGAACTGCAGAAAAATATGCACAGGGACGCTGCTTGTCACCGTGTGTCTGTACTAAAACTGACAATGCACATTCATCTTTCTGGTGTACATAGAATGTTAAGGCCTTCGTATAATCTGGTGTGCCTAACACTGATGCAGAGCAAAGAGCTTGTTTCAACTGACGAAAGGCATTTTGACATTCATCTGTCCAAGGAAGAGGAATCGGAGTGTTCTTAGTCAAAAGTGCTAGCAATGGTTTAACAATGTGTGAAAAACCCAATATCCATTGCCTACAAAATGAAGTTAAACCAATAAATGCACGGGCATCTTTCTGTGTGGAAGGTACTGGAGTGTCTAAAATTGCTTGAATGCGATCTGATGTCAGTGCACGGCCCTCCTTTGACAAAGGTGTCCTAAATAGGTCACCTTGGGTCTACAATATTGCAATTTCTTCCATGAAACTTTATGGTGATGTGTCGCGAGGAAAGAAAGTAAGGACAGAGTACATTTTTCACACTGCTCAGGTGTATCACCTCCCAACAAGATGTCATGGACATATTGTATGAGAGCCACTCCTTCAGGCAAAATAAAGGAATCGAGTTGTCTTTTTAAGGCTTGACTATAGATACTCGGACACTCTGTGTACCCTTGAGGAACTCTACAAAATCTGTATGATCTGTTATTTAAAGTGAAACCGAACAAATATTGGCTATCAGGATGAATAGGAATCGAGAAGAAAGCGTTCTTCAAATCCACTACTGAAAATGTAGTTGCTGTTGGAGGGACCAGGGTAAGCAATGTCGTTATGTCAGACACTACAGGGTACTGTGGTACTACAATCTTGTTGACTTCTCTCAAATCAATGATAAATCTATAAATCTTAGTGTTAGTATCTTTTTTCAAAATGGGAAGAAGCGGACTATTGCAGACATTATAAGGAACTTCTTCCACCACTTCCACCTTAATCAAATCTTGTACAATACGTGTAAGGGTTTCTTCTCCTTCTCGAGAAATTTTATACTGAGGCAATCTCTGCAGTATAGCACCCTCCTTGACACTGATATGTACTGGTGGAATAATCATTTGTCCTACATCGGTGTCTGAAGTAGCCCACAAAGTACTAGGGAGTGAAGCTAGTGCAATATCCTCTTTAACAATACAGGATCTCTCAATCATGGGGTGGTTGTCATTTAAAATAACCCGTAGTCCTTCCGGAGAACATCGTATCGTGGCCCTGAAATATTTGAGCATGTCAAGACTCACAATGTTGTCTGGTGTATTTGGAGAAAGCAAAAATGGACATGGAGCAGTAAACTTATCAACATGGAGCGCAAGTGGTTGTGACAATGGGCCTAGGGCGGATGTTCCATCAAAACCTATCAATGTAATAGTTAAGCCAGACAGGGGAGCCCTTGGAATCAAGTGTTTAGACAAGGCGCTACGAGTAGCTCTGTATCAACCAGAAACTGATCAGTAGAACTCAAAACATGTGCTGTAACATAGGGACCCTTCTGATCTACTGGAACTTCAACTGATTCCTTACCCCATCGTAGGCAATCCTATGCATAAGCTGAATCTTGCAAATTAGAGGGCTCATAGTTGGACATTTGATATTGATTCCGTCTGTCGGAGGTATTAGCCCCCTGTTGTCCACGTATATTTTCATCAAACCTAGCATGATCATTTGTATTTCCTCTAGGCCCTGAATATCCTGAACGATTTCTCATTTGTCCCCGACCACGTGAACCCTGCTGAGCACGTAGCACTGGACAATTAGAAATTCAATGTCCGAATTGTCTGCAATACGCACACTGATCAACAGACAAATCTACACGGGGATAGGGAGGAAAAGACGAACCATAAGATCCACGTCCACCTCTATTATTACCTTTAGAAGGTGGGTCATAAGCCTGAGCCATCATAACCTTTGTTTTTAACTCTTTAGATTTTTTATCCTCCTTACTTTTAGCTTCTAATTCTTGTCGTTCATAATACTGAGCCATAGTTAGGAGAGAAACCGGAGAGGAGGTAGTCCATGAACTTTCACTCGCCTTTAGGCGACTAGCTATTTCTGGCAAAAGGTTTGTGACATATTTATCGACAAACAGATGCCTACCCGTGTCATCTGTCAATGATTGGCCACTAAAAGCGTGGAATGCTTCTTCAAGGCATGTGAAGAAGTCTGAAACTGATTCATCTACCTTTTGCTTGCAAGACGCTAACATAGTCCAATCTATCTTTTTAGGGGGAATAATCGTCTTTAATTTAACCAATATAGCTGCTGGAAGATCTAAGATTAGCTGACACGGTTTCTGTGCAGGTTCTCTATCTTTATCTGATTGTTCTATATCTGACCCCAATGCCAGAAATACCACACGATCGTCAACTTTACGCACAGTTCTCCACATATCAGGCAGTAATATTAATCCAAAAAGCAAATCAATCTCAGACAAAGTCATAGTACAAGAGCTAATGGCCCCCTCAATTTCTTCATAAAAAGCTGTTGGATTCTTTCGCGGTTCAGGCAATGCATTTTTAAGAGCCATGACATCTGCTCTATTCCAAGGAATGTAAACCAAATTATAAATAAAATACCCTTTTGCGTCAATAGAAGTCTTATCATCCTTTAGGAGGAAGATATAAAGGTGCGGCTTCCCGCATAGTTTCACATTTACAACATTCTTATCTGTTTCGAGTGTCAGAGCTCGTGCCATGTTGATTCGAGATGTTTGTGCAGCTGCGTCTGCTGCCTTTTTCTCCTCCCGCAAATGGACTGCTTCATCACGTAGTTTAACCAAGTGTCTGATCATGTCAGTCACCTGGGAGAAGACAAAAGAACCTTCACGTAATTGCTTACAATCAGCTGCTATATCATCTGGCTCTAATTCCACCGAATATTTCCTAAATTGCTCAAGAACCTCTCCAGCAAATATCTCGGTGAAATAATTTTGTTCCCTTTCCGACCAATTCTGAATCTATATCTATACTACTATTATAAAGAGAGAACACAAACCTTTGAGCCAGGTAAACTCGGGAACCACAGCGCCAATCCACACACCCGATACATCGTTGAAAATGTCAGGGTGTGCAGATGGACATAGGCTATATAAAATAAAAATTAAACGTAAATTTAAAAATGTAACTTAAAAAAAAAGTAGTCCCCTGGAAGTAGCGCCGGCCGCGACGTAGCGCTGGCTGCGACGTAGTGCTGGCCGCAACGTGCGTGATGACGAGGGGAAGCGGCGGACATGCGGGGAGGAGCGGGAGACAGGCGGGGAAGAGCGGTGACGAGCGGCAATAAGCGGCGGTGAAGTCAGGAGCGCCAGCTCAGGTAAGGCAAAGGGACACGTAAAATGTCAGGCCGGGAGGGAGCCAGGGGGGGGAGGTGGCTCCGGGACACGGACAATGTCGGGGCGGGCGGGGGCCGGGGCGGGCGGTTGGCCCTAAAGCCTCATTGCCCCCGGACAACATCGGGGCGGGCGGGGAGGAGCGGTGAAGTCAGGAGCGCCTGCTTAAGTAAGGCAAAGGGACACGTAAAATGTCGGGGCGGGAGGTGTCTCCGGGACACGGGCAATGTCGGGGCGGGCGGGGGCCTGGGCGGGCGGTTGGCCCGGAAGCCTCATTGCCCCCGGACAACGTCGGGGCGGGCTGCTAGTAGTATCTAAAATTTCAGAAGCAGTATTAGTACTATGATCGGCTTTACGCGCCGCAGATCTAATCTGAGAGGAACGTTCGGTATTTAACATTGAGCGATTGTCTCGGGCTTTATCCTGCTCCGTAGGAGAGTCCTCATCTGACTCATCAGGAGCAGAGGGAAGAGTATACGGAGGTGGACAATGATCTAATAAGAGAGAATCATCTTGGGGTTTATTAAGAATAGGATAAAGGGGCTACGAATAGCGTATTGTCCATTTACCTGTAACTGACGCTCCCTATCTTCCCTTTCTTTAATTTCTCTAATCTCTTTATTTTTCATTTCTAATGCTTTCGCATGCACACTTTCACGCTGTTCTTTTTCAATCAAGGCCTGTTCAGGATTCATTCGCTCACGCACTTCTTTCTCCCACTTTCGCACACAGTCAAACATGTCTTGCCTACCCTTTCGCTTGAACATCCGTTGCTCCACATACTGAATCTATCGCAAATCAAATGACCCATGCATAGGCCAACGCAACTCAGGATCCTTGCGGGTGTATTTATTCCACAATGTGCTGTACATTATGGAGGAAATACCATATTTAATATACATGTCCCTATTAGGCGTCCCCTCCGGGGTGGGGGGGCGGTTGTGCTTCATCGATTCTCAAATTGGTACCACTACAAAAGCAACACATCTTACGAAGTGTGCTGGAAACAGGCATGCCAAAAATTGTGCAAAATATGCAGTATTATAATCAAAAGTAGCGCTTAAAGTACTCTTCGTACGTTGCGCCGTTCAAATATTCTTAGAAGTAGAGAAAAATCTCCTCATTACCTGCCTATATGTATTGCAACACATATATATACATATTCATAGGACGAGTTCAATATTTGGCCAATTCCATATACAAATGCCACAGTAAGCATTTCTAAACTACCTTACCAATCCAAGGCATTAAACTTACAGCAAGTGCCACAAAACGGCTCTTACCAATCAAATGGAGTCCAGGTTCCTACTGCCAAGTTCTCAAATCGACCAAACGGTCACTGCACGGCGAATCAACAGAAGAGATCTCAGTCGAGGACCGGCGCCAACTGGATGGTCAGATCAGAAAGAAAGGGAAAACGCCGTGGTGCCAAGACTCGGGTCTCCTCCGGCAGTGATCACGTCCAAAGCGGGATTCCAATCCTTCGTCTAGACCAGTCCTTCGGGCATCCGAGTCGCCAATGAGTTGGAAGCGCCAATTTGTGGTAGCAAGTCCCAGCCAGGCCTACTAGTGCAAGGGATTCGCCCTTCTCTGTTTAGAGTCCTTAGACCAATAATAAGAAGTTGGCACAGAAACTGGAATAGAAAAGACAGTTTATTAAACATCATGAGGTGGAACTACATTCACACAACACCCTTTGGTATAGTATGAGGTAGCACACTGACTAGAAGGAGCTTGGTCCTTTTATACCCACACAGGGGCTGAAATGAAGGTGGTACAAGGCACAGAGTGTTGGTTTCAAATACATATAAGGTCATACAGAGAGTGTGCTAGCAACAAGTGGGAAGGGCTGACAGTTAGCTAAATCTGGTGGACACATCTTGACAGTTACAAATTGGAGACAGCTGCATGCTCAACTGAGCATGTGCAAAGCAGAAGAGGATAAATATATCTTGTTTCTAGGCAGATTTCAAGAGCAGTTAACAGGAAGGTAGGACAGAGCACATGGCAAACAAAATGGCCGACAGAAATACAAAATGGATTCTGTAAACGGACAAGATAGTCTCTAAATACAAGATGTCTTCTGCTAATGCTTAACCTAATCATTGCTAAATTACGACACTCTTCTAGAGGTAATGATAGAGGTGGACGTGGATATTATGGTTTGTCCTTTCCTTCCTATACTCGTTCGAATTTGTCTGTTGACCAGTGTGCGTACTGCAAGAAATTTGGACATTGGATTTCTGATTGTCCAGTGCTGCGTGCTCCGCAGTGTCCACGTGGTCGGGGACAAATGAGAAGTCGTTCAGGATATTCAGGGCCTAGAGGAAGCACGAATGATCACGCTAGGTTTGATGCTAATACACGTGGGCAGGATGGGTTTAACACTTTTGATAGAAGGAACCAATATCAAATGTCCGACTATGTACCGTCTGATTTTCAAGATTCTGCTTATGCATAGGATTGCCTAGGATGGGGTAAGCAATCAGTTGAAGTTCCAGTAGATCAGAGGGGTCCCTATGTTACAGAACATGTTATGGGTTCTACTGATCAGTTTCTGGTTGATACAGGAGCTACTCGTAGCGCCTTATCTAAACAATTGGTTCCAAGGGCTCCCCTGTCTGGCTCAACATTTACATTGATAGGGTTCGATGGAACGCCTTCCCTTAGCCCATTGTTACAACCACTCGCATTCCATGTTGATAAGTTCACTGCTCCATGTCCATTTTTGCTTTCTCCGAACACACCAGACAATATTGTGGGTCTTGATATGCTCAAGTATTTCAGGGCTACGATACGATGTTCTCCGGAAGGAGTACGGGATAAATTGAATGACAAATACCTCGTGATTGAAAGATCCTGCATTGTTAAAGAGGACATTGCATTAGCTTCACTCCCTAGTACTTTGTGGGCTACTTCAGACACTGATGTAGGGCAAATGGTTATTCTGCCAGTACATATTAGTGTCAAGGAGGGTGCTTTTTTGCCAAGACTGCCTCAGTATAAAATTTCTAGAGAAGGAGAAGAAGCACACACGCATTGTTCATGATTTGATTAAAGTGGGGGTTGTGGAAGAAGTTCCTTACAATGTTTGCAATAGTCCTATTCTTCCTATTTTGAAAAAAGATACTGACACTAGGATTTACAGATTCATCATTGATTTGAGGGAAGACAACAAGATTGTAGTACCGCAGTACCCTGTGGTTTCTGACATAACGACACTACTTACTTTGGTTCCCCCAACAACGACTACATTTTCTGTGATCGATTTGAAGTATGCTTTGTTCTCGATTCCGATTCATCCTGATAGCCGATATTTGTTCGGTTTCACTTTGAATAATTGATCATACAGATTTTGTAGAGGTCCTCAAGGGTACACTGAAAGTCCGAGTATTTATAGTCAAGCCTTAAGACGACAAATTGATTCCTTTATTTTGCCTGAAGGAGTTGCTCTCATACAATATGTCGATGACATCTTGTTGGCAGCCTGAACTATGTGAAGAGTGTACTTTGTCTTTGCTTTCTTTTCTTTCTACACACCATCATAAAGAGTCACGAAAGAAATTGCAATATTGTAGACCGAAGGTAACCTACTTAGGTCACCTTCTGTCTAAGGAGAGCCATGCACTCACACCAGATCGCATACAAGCAATTTTAGACACACCAGTACCTTCCACTCAGAAAGATATCCGTGCATTCATTGGTCTGACCTCGTTTTGTAGGCAATGGATATTAGGGTTTTCTCACATTGTCAAACCCTTGCTAGCACTTTTGACGAAAGAAACTCCAATGCCCCTTCCATGGACAGATGAATGTGAGAATGCTTTTCGACAGTTACGTCAAGCTCTTTGTTCTGCGCCAGTGTTAGGTACTCCAGATTACACAAAGGTTTTTACACTCTATGTACACGAGAAAGATGGATGTGCATTATCAGTTTTAGTACAGACACATGGTGATAAGCAGCGTCCCTGCGCATACTTTTCAGCAGTCCTTGATCCTGTTGCTCGTGCATTGCCTGGGTGTTTTCGTTCAGTTGCAGCAACAGCTGTGTCCATACGTCAGAGTGAAGGGATAGTTTTGTCACACAAACTGTTGGTGCTAGTACCCCATGCAGTAGGTGCCCTTTTGAATCAGACTAAAACACAACACTTAACTAGTGCTCGTCTGACAGGATATGAATTGACACTGTTAGCACCTCATATTACCTTGAAGAGATGCGCGACACTGAACCCAGCCACTTTGTTGCCATATCCTGTAACCGAGTCTCAATCAAAAGAGCCTCCAGATTGTATATTCCTTACTGAGGAACGGACAAAGGGTCGCGTTGATTTACAAGATACGCCCCTTCCAGATGTAGATGGGGAACTGTGGGTTGATGGGTCCTGTTTGAAGTTACCAGATCGCACGACCTCAGCTGCATATGCAATTACGACACTTCAGACAGTAGTGGAAACAGCTCGCATACCTCAGAAGTCGGCTCAAGCAGCTGAGCTAATAGCTTTGACACGAATGTGTGAACTTAGCACTGACTTGTGTGAACATCTACACAGATAGCCGCTATGCTTTTGGAGTGGGCCATCAATTTGGCCTACTCTGGAAGGAAAGAGGCTTTCTTAAATCCCACGGGATGCAGATAATGCATGGAGAATTAGTACATAATCTCTTGACTGCACTTACATACCCAAAGAAAATTGCTATTACGAAGTGTAGCGCACACAAGAAAATCCTTGACAAAATAGGACAAGACAATGCCTTTGCAGACCGCGTAGCTCGTGAGACTGCAATGCAACGAAGCACTACTTCCATGTACATAGTGAAGTCTCAAGCTGAGTGAATGCAGATTGCTAGACAGGAAGTGTTAGATGTACAGAGATCTGCTTCTGTAGCAGAACTTGAGCAATGGGCTAAAGAAGGAATATTGGACGTTGGGGGTTGTTGGCACAACAAAGACATGGATAAATGGAAATTGCCTGCAGCCTATTTACAACCTATGGTTCAAATGGCACATGGGCTGGCACATGTTGGAGCTCTAGCAATAACTAAATTGCTTACGCAATGGGAGCATCCTGAAATTACCAGCACAGCTTAAAGAGTAGTACAGTCCTGTTTGATCTGTTGGCAGTATAATCCTGGTAAAGGGACACGGACTCCTACAGGAGGGTTTGCTACACCAACCGCGTCTTTTGAAGTTTTGCAGATGGATTACATCCAACTCTGCAAAATAATCTGCTGCAATAATCTGAAAAACGTCCTAGTGGTGGTATGAGCCTTCAGTAAATGGATAGAGGCATACCCTACAAAGGATAATACTGCTCTCACCACAGCGAAGGTGCTTCTAAAGGAGGTTTTCCATAGATATGTTGTTTGTAAACTTTTGTGGAGTGACAACGGACCCCATTTTATTGGGCAAGTTGTTGAGCATGTCCTGAAAGGATTAGGAATCAAGCAGAAATTCCATGCAGTCTTCCACCCGCAATCAGCAGGATTAGTGGAGAGGTACAACGCTACTTTGAAATTGAAGTTGGCGAAAATACTGGTTTCCACGTCTTTGAAGTGGCCAGATGCACTACCCTTGGCATTGTGGTCCATAAGATCGGTGCCACATTCACGATCTGGCCTTACCCCATATGAAGTGGTCTTTGGGAGACCAATGAACATTTGGGGAGTTCCTAAGCCACGCCCCATACATGATGTTCCATGTGTTCTGATGAATGATTATTTGGCACAGTTAACCGACAGTTTGATCTCTATTCATCAACAGGTTCGAGAAGCTCGTCCTGACAGATCTACAGGTGAGGCCCATGAACTCCGTCCTGGCGACCACGTGATGGTCAAGGTCTTCGACAGATCGAACAGTTTGGAACCGAGGTGGCGAGGACCGGAGCAGGTGCTTCTAGCAACAAGGACAGCAGTTCGAGTGACGAACAAGAAGAACTGGGTCCATAGCACAAACTGCAAACGTGCGTCGCCTGCCTTGGTGGAACCTGCTGTGTTGACCGACCATCGAGGGATTCTGGAGACGGAGAAAGGTCAAGCTATCTCACCTGACGAATCTGCGGAAGTCTTCCAGGACCACGCGATCGCTGGAGAATCCCGATATCAGCTGAGACCAAGGAAAAAATCTACTTTGCCGAAAAAGACTGGTTGAGCTACCGCCCTGGGTTAGTGGAATGGAACACCGATGTGGCAAGGGGGGCGGGATTAGTCCTGCGTAGTGTAGTGACACCCGTCTTGGCCCGTGGTGAAGAAATCAGCGGCTGCCCAGGGATAAGAGCTCCAACGATTGGTTCAACGAGTTTGTAGAAAGATCAATTATTGCTGTTGCTAAAATGCATAACAAAAGAATCATTTGTGCTGTAGAGTTTGCTGTTGCTCTGGTGGTTATGGCAATAATCACCTGGTTTGTTGAGAAAGTGGCTCCTGCTCGACAGCTTTTTGTTGCCACTACTACAGCGCCAGTGGAACATCATTACTTCACGCTTCCCTACCATGAGCAGAAGCATTGACAATCCTACCTAAATAATACATTCATCCAGATGTTGCATCATACACACAATGCCACAAATACCACCAACTGTTGGGTGTGTGGAATGATACCTGCACACCAAAAGAAAGGAGGAACACCTTTTATTCCTCTACCGTTTTCCCATAATGGTTTGTGTCAAACTTGGTATGCACTTTTGTTTGCTTTTGGAAAGCCTTTAGTAGGTGGGCTTAACATTCGTCTGAATAAAGTATGCTATCAAGATACAGATGGTTATCCTCAAGCTAAAGGGACTAAATGGGAATGGGAGGAGTATCAACCTGACAATATTTCGACACCATATGTCTTTACGAACATGAGAAATAGCAAGAACAATGGACCTTTTGTAATTTCTGTGACAAGAGCTAAAGCAGATTTATGTATTAGCAGTGTTGGGAGAATTCCAGTGGGACGGAGTGAATGTATTTTGACACTGACTATTGAAGGAGCTAATAATAGTAGTTTCACAACTTCGCACAATACCTATTTTGTTTGTGGAAATAAGGGATACTATCAACTACCTGTTGGGTGGTCAGGGATCTGCTATGTGTCTTTTCTGTTACCCCCTGTGTTTTTGGCACCTGCGTCATATTACCTCGACTTCAAATTGTATAATGACATTTCCAAGAACAGATACAAACAAACAATAAGTACTGAGGAAGTTGATCAGACTGATACCACATTGCAACAATATGTCGATTTTAATTTGAGTTTGTTCTTCTTCGTGGGTGCTGCATTAAACAGTAGGAAAATAAGGAGACTCACTCGTGTTGTGGAAACTGTTACCAATCAGACAGCAATGGCACTTGGGAACTTTACAGAGGAACTGCAAATTGCATTGATTGTAGCACTCCAAAACAGAATGGTGCTTGATGTGATTTTGGCTGATCGAGGTGGTGCATGTCGCATGATCGGTAGCAGGTGTTGCGTATTTATACCAGATCACTCACCTTCAGTATACGACGCAATATCAAAATTGCATAAGATTGCTGCAGAGATTCACCCAGAGACTGGTACATGGACATTTTCGACTTGGTTCTGGACACTATTCGCTACTTGGGGCTGGAAACTACTGACTATTTTACTGTTGGCGATATTATTTACATGCTGTACTTATATACAATGTGGTCCTATGCTTTGCTCCATGTGCATCACTGCTTGTACACCTGCCAAGAAAGAGATATATTGCAGAAATAAAAGAACAAAAAATGCTAAATAAAGCGATCATTGAGATTATGAGCATCAATGTACAGGATGCATATCTAGATTACCCCAGATGAATGACTGTCTTCAGCTAATGCTAAAAGGGTCATCTGTTGTAATTTGGCATCGATGGGGTTAGCATTAGCAGAAGCCATCCTGTATTTAGAGACTATCTTGTCCGTTTTGTGGAATCCATTTTGTATTTCTGTCAGCCATTTTGTTTGCCATGTGCTACCATGTGCTCACCATGTGCTCTGTCCTACCTTCCTGTTAACTGCTCTTGAAATCTGCCTAGAGACGAGATATATTTAGCCTTTTCTGCTCCGCACATGCTCAGTTGAGCTTGCAGCTGTCCTTGCAGCAGTCCCCAGTCTGTAACTGTCAGGATGTGTTCACCAGAATTAGCAACTGTTAGCTCCTCCAACTTGTTGACTGTGCATTTTCTGTATGACCTTATATGTACCTAAAACCAGCATTTTGTACTTGTACCGCCTTCATTTGAGCCCCTGTGTGGTATAAAAGGACCAAGCTCCTTCCATTCAGTGTGCTACTTCATACATTAACGAAGGGTGCTGTGTTAATGTAGTTCCACCTCATGAGGTTTAATAAACTCTGTATTTTCTATTCCAGCTTCTGTGCCAACTTCTTTCTATTGGTCTGAGGACTCTGCGCAGAGAAGGGAGAACCCCTAGCACTGGTAGGCCTTGCTGAGGCCCACTACTACACTTCTGGGATCCGTCCCATTGTCAGGTGGGGCTTCGGCCGGCAGGAGCCCCAAGCCAGTACGTAATTTGCAAAGTTCAAAAGTAGTAAAGATGCACGCTCAGAAGGGAGTTTACTGAATCACCAAGGTTTATTTCTAGATACCGCTAGGCGTTTCTACACTGTTCAGAGTCTTGATCACACGAATATCACAGTATACAAAGGACGTGCCAAAATAAACATTAAACATAGAAGAGGCACACAGTTTCTGCCTACATCGGACGTCAGTAATGGCAGCCATCTTAGAACAGTCAAAGTTCAGCAAAAACAAAACTTCAATGTCAGTTTAGGTTACCATACGCTTCCTACTAACGAAAGCCTGTTGATAATCGGGCCAAATGGAGAAATAATAATGAAAATGCACGAAGCTGAAAATGCATTCTAAATCATATATAAGCAATGAGGACATCGTATTGAATACATCACAATGTAAATGCTACGCAAGTGCAGTGTGCCTCAAAGTGGTGCCTGTAACATGCAAAAGTATTAGAACTGACTGTTCGAGTGCCAACCCCCGGGGGCGAGTGGGAAAAACAGGGTCAAAGGGAAAGTTTCTACAGTTGACACACTGCAGATACCAATATACTAGCGGACTAGTGCCTGCTGTCAACCCTCCTGACCTCTTATTTTATTTATATATATATATATAGCTTTTGCCTTTAACTTGTGTAAAAGTAGCTTTGTAAATGTCTGGCTATATATAAAGCACATAATAATAGCTATTACAGTAGCTCCTCCCCTCCTTCCCACACTTTCTGCCGGGAGTGAGCATTTGCCCTGCTTTTGTGATGCCTGACATAAACAAATACATACATGACTTAAATTGTTTCGGACTTCGGGTGTGTCTCTAAGATGAGAGCAGAGCCTACCTTTTAATTCTGCTTTGCGGGATGACCTAACGTTATCCCAAAAAAAACGGGATATATATTTAGAATTAGGTAAAGCGTCGGGACACCGGGACTGTCCGAAAAAAACGGGATGTTTGGTCACCTTACTTCCTTACTTCAGCCAGCCTCCGACACAGCCCAAAACATTCCATGTACTCAGGCGGGGGATACTGTGGGGGGTAAACTTGAAGGGACTTAGGCGATAGGAAACCAGGGAAAATGATTATCCTTGGACATGAGAAGGTCGTAGAAACGAACAGCCAACGTGGTGATTCATTGTGTCTCTGACAGTAGGACCGCCCACATATGCCTCGGCCAGTAAGGCGCGCCCGCTGGTTTGGAGGCGCGTGAGCAGACACGTCACACAATCGTCAGCAACCAGCCTACAGTTGCCAGACAGGAGCAGTAGTAATCTCAGCCGGTGGCTGGTTTGGTGACGCTTTCCATGGCCGCCTGCAGGATGGAAGGGAGCGTTAAGTGTTGCCGGGGCGCGTGGGATCACCGCACGTTCTTGTACTTGCTCGCGTTAATGACCTTCCCGTCGTGCATCGCGGCCCCGGGTGAGTTTTAATAAATCGCCGCATTTCTTCCTGGTAGTGGAACGGAGAAGACCTTCAAGAATGTATTTCCGGTTGGGGGAAGGTGCTCTGCTATTTACTGGTTCGCTACTGTCTCTTCTCCCACATACCAATAGAAAATGAAAGAGCCCATTAAAATATCGATTTGTGTGGTGGGGCAGGCTCGTTGCGCCTTTCTATGCTTCTTCGCCTGTGGACTTTCCATTTTCTTGGATTCATCTAGTTTGATGCCGGTAGTGGGAGGAAGTGAAACCCAGAAACATGCCGCTGGCTTTAGCAATAAACATGAGCCCATACAAGAGAAAATCGGTGTCCGTGAAAGAAACTGATCTGCAGCTGTCTTTTTTTTTTAAGGATTATTTCATCATTTACATCTTTTTCGTACGATATTTAATATAGACACCTGGCAGTACAGCTGTTTTTATGTGGCACTGTAATTAGTGTCCAACACTTGCGTGCCATTTCTTCTACATGCCGTTGTATATTAACTTTCCCACCGGTGATTATTTTTTCTCGCGCTTATTCGCTCCCGAGTCACGGAAAGGAATTTATCAATTTTGTAAGAACTGTTGTCATTGTGTTCTGTCAAGTATTCAATTCAATTCCACCAGTTTTTTAATCGGGGTCGTACATTTTTAAGGTTACGCAAGTTAATTCGTTTTGTTTTTCTGTTATATAAGATTCTCAAACTTGAAAATCTGCTCCTTCCCGGAGTCTCCAGTAAAAAAAGAATTGTATTTTTAAAAAGCGGGGTTGAGGAGTAATAGTATGCAGTGACTTTACAAAAAGCCATACCATAACCCATCATACATACCTCTGACATTGGGTGTTCTATTTTCTATGCTTTGACCAGTGTTCTGTGTATTCATTCACCTAGCGAGCATTCTGTGTAGTCACATAGATATTAATATCTTTTAAGTTCCCATATAATAATTAGAATTAAGGAGGGTTGGTTATCGTCAGTGCTGATGTCATTTTGAGTCAGATGTTAAGAAATACAGTTTTTCCATGTACTGTTCCACGTTTGTTGTAGGGTTAAGGTTCACAGAGTTGAAACTCATTTTCTAATGCAAAGCACCCTTCCATTGTCAGTCATATTTTGCACTAAATGTGCCTGTGACGTCTGATCTGATATCATTGTTTCCATATACATATCCTCTCTCTAAACACTAATGCCTTTTATGGATTTATGTTAAGATGGTGCTAAACGTAATTTGAAACTCACTCCTGTAATATTGTTCTGCAGTTAGACTTTATAGATAGTACTCTTTGCGCCGTTCCTTGGCTCTCCCCTTCTTCAGAGGCTGCATACCTTATTCATGATGGGCTCTTCCTTTGCTATATGATTGAGTCCAGGTATGGAAGAGGACCAAACATTGGGAGATAGTCTGCATTTTTGAGAGTTTAGTCTTCTTTCTTGGCTCATTTTTGTAGGATTTCTTGCTAGCAGATTAAGTAACTCTTTGGTTGTGATAACATTGGGTTCTCCCATGGCTCTTTATGCTGTATTTTGGCGATTGTCCTTCATCTCATTTTCACAGCACGGAGTATAACAAAGAGGTCCTAAGCTCTTGTGAGTATTCTATTTCTATACTGATTATTAAATGTCAACCGTTGATTTTGATGAACCAGTTAAAAAAAAAAAGTCACCATGTTACTCAGGATTACAACTTGTTTATGTTTCGCTGAAATATCTTTGTGAAACATCAAGGAAAAACCATGCTTGAATCAGCACTGAAGCACAAATTCCCACGTTAGTCATAAAAATCTCTTAACCCCTAACATTTTATAATCACTTAACTATTTCCAAAATAAGGGCAATTCTATAAGATTTTAGTGAGTAACATGGGAATTTCTGTTTCTGTGCTGATTCAGGCATGATTTTAGGGCATCCCATGATATCCAGGCCAGCTTTTGGTATGGGCGAGCTTGAGCCAGGGTGCCAATTTTCAGAGGAGCGCACAGAACTGTCTGCATTAAAGTATTTCAGACAGAAGCATCCCTCTTAACTTCAATGATTCAGGCTAAACTGATTTTAATCCTTTTTACTTGCTGCAGGTGCTGTTTTACACCCGATTAACCCCCTTCCTTCCCCTCCCATCTCCCCCCTCTACTGACACACACCAAGCCCACCATTTGTACCACTAAAACGTGGCACTTGCTTGACCGAGTTACACTCTGAGTGAATCAACATATTTTGTGGATGTGTCGAAGTTTGAGCTCAGAGGTCAGTTACTGCTTTGGTGTGTGATGACCTGTAAACGCACCTTATTTTATTCACCAGCTGCAGGGAGTGTGCCACATTTCTTTCCGCCCATGGGCGTCTCTGCATTGTATTTATTTCTATGTGTATCTGTGTTGGGTGAGATGTGGACAGTCATGCATGCGTGTTGTGGGTGTGTGATGTTTGGGTTGTGAAAGGTGGAGCGTTGTGAGCGATGATACGGGCAGTTGGTGAAAGAGGGACTTTTTCCTTAGTGCCCCTTTCATTTGTTACTTAGTGACTAAACGTCTGCTGTGTCTGCCGGCAGATTCCTATCTTTTCTTCTCCTTGCGACACTGGAGACAAGGAGCAGTGTTGGATTGCTTTAGAACCTACGCCGCCTTTGAAGTTTACAGGGTACTTGTGGGGAGGAGTAGGTTAGCCATAGAAAAGCATTTATACTCTCAAGCAAGATCTAGTCCATGCTCCTTGTCTCAAGTTTGTTATGAGAAAACAATGCATCATATCAGGTGATGCTAGCTAGCAATGATGAGATAAGTAGAGTTTTGTCTCTGTGTGATAGACGGACTGCAATGTATATTAACAGCTAAACTCCAGGCTTTCCAGTTTACTGTTGAGTGTGTTTTTCCGGGTACGAAAAACATACGGGTAGATTGCATGTCTTGGTTACCTTTTCAAGGGGGCCTTTGACGCATTGGAGAACTTGTGTGAAGTGACTTTAATGTTTAAGGATGTAAAACTGAGAATAAAATAATTTTCGGAGAAGGTGATTTCAGAGGAAAACTGGAACAAGTAAATGTTTTTACTAAATTGGACAGAGGAACCTAACCTCCAGAGTGATTTGTGATCATTTTGTAAACTCAGAGGAAAATTGGGTGAGGAAAGAGGAATTCTGTGGAGTGGTGATAAGATCTTTCTCCATTTGGCCTCAGCGATTGTATGTGAATCAAAGTCATGAGGGGCACCTCTGAATGTTTGGATGTCAACGAAGGCCCAGAGAGTATTGGGACCTTGTATGGATCAGGCCAGACTCCTTTAATGCAAGTTGTACAAGGTCACTGATGAATCAGCAAAACCGTGAATCGTGCGCACGCATCCAGTCGAATTACACTTGTGTGAAGTTGGTAGTGATAGTATTAGCCTTTTTACAATTTGGTATGGGAAAGGGACGTGTTTCTTGTAGCAGTCCATTTTGTTGTCCAAATGCTAGAATTAAGAATAGGGTATAGAATTACCCCATATGTTGTGATTAATTGTTTAAAGTAAGTTTTCTGCCTGGAAGGCTTCCCCATGTATGTGGTTCTGATAATGGCCCATAATTTGTGAGTGTCAAAATAATGTAGGAAATGTTGTGTAAATGTGGGATTCGGATCATGAAAATTGCGGTGTACCATCTCGAGGCCAGTGGGCGTCCTTAACTGGGTTATTAGAGAATACTTTTGTGGTGATATCCAAAAGTAAATAATTGACACTGGGATGGATATGCCAAAGGAAGAGTACGTTTATTAAATTTTTAGGATTGTGCCCTCCCAGTACATCTTTTCACTCACTCTCTCCTCCTGTCTCCTCTCCCTCTGTCCCTTACCAGAGTCACAAAAAAGATATCAGAGTTCCATTATCCAAGCAATTGCAAATACAACACACCCCAAACACAAAACAAGATAAACCAATAACTAAAAAAACTAATAAAACTAAACATACATAAATGAAGAAACATTAAATTATAATAAAGCTTCAAATCTAATAATTCAAGCAAAACAATAAAATACATCATATTAACTTATTTTCTTTCAAGTCAATTGTTCGTTAACTACAGCAATGTGTTTCAAATTCCGTATATGCCCATCTAGACGTTTTACAGCACCCCAAAATAACTTGTCCACTCTAAAGGGTTTGCTGAATTTAAAAACATTGTAACCACGTGTGGGTGATTTTAACAGCCACCAAGTCACCTACAATTACCTTCACACCAAACACACCCTTACGTATGTCATTACTCATTTTTCTTTACGCTTGTTTGTCCCTTTCTTTCATCAAGCGCACATTAGAAATCTTCCGACTACGATCCATGCATTCAACACCCTGTTAAATTTCATTTTTCCTTGTCCAAAAAGGACATACCTTGGTACAAGGTTGTGTTTTCCGAAACAACTCAAAGGGAGTTTGATTAGCTATGATATGAGGAACAAATTTATAAGCCTCTATATTTTTCTACAATTATTCCTTCCAAACTTTACCATATGAATTTGAGGTCTACAAACTTTCTTTTATTGTTCTATTAATTTTCTCCATCATACCATTAATTTGAGGATGATAAAGCAAAACTTTTGTGTGGACAATACACATTTATTTGAGAAATAGTGTGTGATGTGAATTCAATCCCATTATCAGTGAGAACAGTTCTAGATTTACTCTCCCTGCTACACACCTGTTCCAAAAACTTTATCACTGACACTGTGATGACTTCCTTTACAATAGTCTCTTCTGGTCACCTAGAAAACATATCCATTAGCACTAACAAATATATGGGAGTCAAACCCATACCAGCAGGTTCCCCCATAATGTGCAACGCTACCTACTCCACTGTCCCCAAAGAAAGTTCTCAAAGAAAGTTCTCATTACACTATTGGAAAAGTCCTTATTTTCTGTATTTTGTCACTCTGAGCACATTTAGTACAATTTCCAATTACTCTCTCTACTTGACTATCCATCCCTGGCCACTCGTAGTCTCACCTCAATCTCTTTGGCTTTACTCATATCAGGAGCTAAATCTATCAACCATCATCCTAAAGTTTCAGGAGGTACTAAATGTGAGCCTTTCTTTTTTTTTTTTGTGCAGAGTTTTATATAGCGCGAACTAGAACCGAACCGAATCAGTTATCAGAGCGCTTTACATAGCACCAGTTACGTTACATGAGGACACACTTTCATTTTAGGCACGGGGAGATTAAGTGATTTGCCCAGAATCACAGGGATTTTTTGGCGTCGTTACCGAGACTCGAACCCAGATTCCGAGGTCGAGCGCCTTAGCCGTTAGGCCAACCCCTCGCCCCACATTAACCAAATCCTAATTTACAGACCACTCACTGTGCACCTTCCAGATATTTTTGTCGACCTCATTGGAAGATTGCCAAACCCCTCCTTTTAGAAGCTTATTGTGAGCTCCTTCTACCGACCAAACTGGTACCATATTCTTCTTCACCAATCTTGAGACAGCTGCTTCATTAACAGTTCCAGGTGTATACCATACAATTCCAGGTGCATACCATACATTGAATTCAAACTCCTGCAAAGCCACATTCCACTTACAAATGCAGCTTGATACACAATCTAACCATTTCTTCTCTTCTCTCATATAGGGGTTTGTGGTCTCAAAGCACCTCAAACTTCTCCCCCCCCCCCCACCTTTAACAAAATGTAAACTTCTCTATGGTTTAGTAAACAGCAAGCACTTCTTTTGCTATAGTTGAATATTTGAATTCTGATCCTCTAAATGTTATTACCACTTCCTCCTTACTCTGAGTTTGCCTCAGTACTGCCCCAATCCTTTGTCATTGGCATCCGTGGAAACCGTACAAGGCAAACCCGGGATAAAACTGTCCAAATTCTGCATTTCCTTAAAATGATTTTTGATATTTACAAATTATTTCTCACACTGTTCATTCTACACAAAGTCAGACACTTTCTTCAACAATTCACGCAAATAACTAGTCCTACTGGCAAAATTGGGTGCAAAGTGAGGATAAAACTCAGTCATCCCCAGGAAAGAATGTGCAGTGTAGCTAGTCTTGTATGGCATTGACAGGATCGTCTTTGGGCTTTACTCCCTTACCAGTGATAATGGCTTCGGTAGACTATCTCTTATTGAGCAAATGTGCATTTTTTCGCTTTAAGTGTGAGACCATTTTCTTTCAGAACATCAAGCTCACCTTTGACCCTCTTTGCATGTTGCTTTTTATCACATCCACATATAAGAATGTTGTCTTGGAAATGCATGCAGGTAAACCTATATGTACCAAACAGTGTCATAAATGAGGTTTCTGTGAGTCTTACCTGCTAGTAGGCGGAAGTAAGATCTAATGTAGTGAGCTATTTTGTTTGTGAAAAAGTTCCTACCATTTCCAAAATATTAGGTAAGGGAAATTTATCCTCAAGGACCCTTTTATTAAGTTCCCACAGATCAACACATAGTCTAATCTCCTGGTTGGGATTACGGCCCACAACAATAGGAGCTACCCACTTAGAGGCAGGAATTGGGCCTTTTTAAGTTTGAAGTAGTACATGTAATAAAAAAAAAAAAATTTCCTTGAAAACACACTGGGAAATTCTATAAGATCTAAGGGAAACTGATTGACACAGTAAACCTGAACCTGAGAGTTATCATTATGATTTAACTTAACACCTAAGAGTTTCTGATGAGCCAAACTAGGAATAGTATCTGCAACCACCGGAAAATAGGCTCTGCCTTCTGATACATTGCCTTTAAAATTAAAGCAACATTCAAAATGAGCAACTACATTTATTGGTTTACCACCATATGCAATAGGCTTAACATCCAGTTCAAACAACTTGACTTTCTCCTTGAAATATTTGTTAAATCACAACAGATATTAATGTCTATTTTGCTCCAGAATCCATCATCATTCCAATGCCTACATTGTATATTAAAACTACATCATAGGGATGATCCACCTCATTTTGATACAATTGATGGTATCTTCAATTTGTAGAAGAAAGGGCTCCTCACCAACATTAACTTCATTGATCTTTTCATCATTATTTTCTTTATGATTGTTGCATACCTTCTGATTACCTGTACAACCCTTCGCAAAATTCAGATTTTCCACAGCCTGGGTGGGTAGAAAATCATGATTTTATTAAAGAGACAGAGGCTGATATTATGCATGTTTCTTTAATTGCTTAACTCGCAGCAGCAACTGCAAACAATGTGAAAGAACTTAGAATACCACTCTAAACATTCCAAGGACCATATAATCCAGTGCGAGGCAGCCATCTTCCTTCTTTATGCTGCAAACTTGCTAAAAGGCTGTTCCGAAATCAATAAAACTGAATCCAAAATGTAAAACTTAAAGATCCAACAAACAAATCTTCCTCCTCGATCCTACTTCCTGTTGCCTCCTCCTGTAAAGAATCATAAACAAGCATTAATGGGTGGGAAACCAAAGGGAGAGATAATATCGGCCTCCGTGTCTTTAATAAAATTATGATTTTCTACCCACCCAGGCTGTGGAAAATCTGAATTTTATGGTAAGGCACGGAGGCCAATATTATGCTTGTTCAAAGCATTGCCATAATATTCCCAACTGGACAATCCACAGGCTTAAAATAGAATTTCTTAAAAACAGAATCAGAAGACCAATCAGCCACTGCTAAAATAGCTGATAACCCCCACCCAAGATGAAGGCCTTAGAAGCCTTGGCCCCTCTAGCGGAATGTGCACCAAATTTGTTTAAATCAATCCCTGCTCTATTCATGACCTCCTTGACCCAACAAGCCAAAGTAGGAGCAGAGACTGCCTTGTGTGGGGTTCTATAAGAAATTATCAACTGTGATTCCGAACAGACTCTCAGGCATTCAGTCCTTCTCTCATACTCGTGTAAACATCTCACCAGGCAAAGTTTTCTACATTCATCAAAGCTAGGGTAGAAAATCATTCTTGACATAGTTTTGATTCTTTTAATAACACAAAAACAAACCCCTTCAGGCACAAAACAACGCCCTTTAATCTCTAGAGCCTTAACATCCGAAATCCTTCTGAAAGAGAAAAGACATAACAACATCACCAATTTCAAAGAAAGATCTTTGAGAGTTAAAAATGTGTTCTCGCTCCAACTCATTAATTCTTTCAAAACAACATCTACGTCCCAAACAGAAGAATATTTCACCCCCAGGGGAGCCTTAATTCTCACACTTCTAAGGAGTTTCCTAATTACATCATGCTGACCCCTTGGTACGCTATCGACTAAATCATGACCTGCTGAAATAGCCGACCTACCTAAATTAACAGTACTATAGTATTTCCCATCATGAAAAACCTCCGTTAAATGTTTAACCACTTCAACTATACGGTCTGATTCTGGATCCAAACTCCTCGAAGCACACCAACGAACCCATCTTCCCCAAACCAGCCTGTAAGCCTTTGATGTTCCTGGAGCCCATGACTCCTTAATGAGTTTTGATGCCTCCTTCGATAAGCAAGACATTGGCCAAGCTCTCCCGAAATCAACCAAGCCATTAGCTTTAAATGACCCTTAATTACCAAATCGTGAAAATCCCCTGATGCGTTGGTTAACAACTCCAGAATATTTGGCAGAAGTATCAGGTCGACAATCAACATTTCCATAACATCTGGAAACCAAACTTATGAGGTCCGAAACTGAGTTACTAAGACTCTCTGCTTTTCTCTTCCTCCCCTTCAATAGAACCCTCTGAATCAGAGCAAAATAGGGAAACGCATAACAACGGTACTTGGTCCAGACCTGCAGAAAAGCGTCCACTGCCCCTGCAGCTGGGTCTGGCCTCCAGCTGTAAAACCTGTGAATTTGAGCATTTACGCAGTTCGCTTAAAGGACCCCATTTCCTGTCCAAAGATAAAAACATTTCCCTGTTTAGTCTCCAGTGGCTGTAATCTTTCAACTGCCTTGAGTTCCACTCCCCTATTGAATTGTTCACACCTGGCAAGTATTGAGCTTGTACCCTAATGTTTCTGCTCAGGCAAAAATGCAAAACTCCCTTGCCAAATCCGCTAGTGCTTTCGAAGGAGGACCTCCTAATTTATTCACATACCTCATTGAAGATATGTTGTCCATCTTTAGAAGAACACAACATTTGACCTGATCCTTTACAAAGCTCTTCACGGCAAATGAGCCAGCCAGTAGCTCCAGGTAGGTTATATGCATCTTGCTCTCCTGACCTGTCCACGTTCCTCCAGTAGTCAATGACCCACCCGTGGCCCCCCAGCCTTGAAGGCTGGCATCCGATTCCATAATCCTGTCTTGTGTCGGACTAAAAATTGCTATTCCATTCCATGCTTCTAGATTCTCCAACCACCAAGCCAGCTCCTTTTGTACTTCCGCATCTATCTGTACTCTATGATAATAGCTCACCCCTTTGTGTAGACACAAGGTCCTTAGCCTCTGAAGCGCACGATAATGTAAAGGAGCCGGAAAAACTGCCTGAATGGAAGCTGTAAGGAGTCCTATTATTCTCGCTACCTGCCTCAAGACAACCCAATCGCTCCTCAGAACCTTTTGCACCTCCCTGCGAATCTTCCTGAACTTCTCCATCTGTAACCTCAAGACACAATCCAATGTCGAGATCTGAAAACCCAGGAAAACAGTCTCCTGAGTGGGATCCAGACAATACTTTTTGTTGATTACTATGAATCCCAAATCCTCTATCACACCTATTGCCAAGGCTGTATTTTCCTGAGCTTGATCCTTGCTTTCCGACATTATGAGAATGTCGTCCACATAAATGATCAATCTTATCCCCCTTGACCGTAACCAAGCCGCTATGGGACGCATCACCTTCGTGAAACACCAAGGGGTAAATGTTAAACCGAAGGGGAGGCGCTTGAATCTCCACATGGTCCCTTACTATTGAAACTTTAGAAGCTCTTTGTTCCACACAAATAGGGATAGTCAAATAAGCATCTTTCAGAACCAGTCTCCCTTCCTCAAAATGTCTCTCAACATGTGAATATCTTTCATCTTGAAATGGTTTTATTCCACCAATTCTTTAACATCCCTGAGATTTATCACAGGCCTCATGGATTTGTCTTTCTTTTCTACAAGAAAAAGATTGCTTACGAAACCAAACCAATGCAGAAATTGTCTGCTTTCTCTATGGTACCTTTTTTCTCTAGCTCTACTACCTCCTGACTCACCAAAACCTATTGTTCCTTTCCGAATTTTAGGGGAGACGGTCTCTTTACCTGAATTGGAATTGCAACACAATCTATTCTGTAACCACACACTGTAAGACCCAGGGAGCTGAGGTGATTTCCTTCCACCTGTCCAAAAAGAGTGTGAGTCTGCCACCCACCTTTACTTGAGTAGATAAAGGGTCTTTTCCCAAACATACATTGGAATCTCGATCTTCTCTCGCCTCTATAGCGTCCTCTTCCACCTCTTTGCCTCTGAGGGTAGAACCCTGAAGAATAGAACCCTGATTGACAACCAGACCTGAATCCAGCTCTCAAGAAGGAGCTTCGGGAAAACCCTGAAGAATAGAACCCTGATTGACAACCAGACCTGAATCCACCTCTCAAGAAGGAGCTTCGGGAAATTCCAATACCGTGGCCGGGATATCCGCCCGCATCCTCCCGGCCGTTCCAGAAACCTTTCTAATGTCCTTTTGGACTTTTTGAATCGAATTAAAGGCCCCTGCATACTTAGCCATTTCCTTTATAAACTCTTCTACAAAGAGCATAACATTAGCTTTCTGACACAACTCTTTACAGACCAACTCTGCCAACTTCGGGTCTATTTTCATTAGTAAACTTTTCCTCCTTTCAACTCACAATGACGCGTTGGCATTGCCCAACAAACAAACGGCTCTTTAAATCCACTGCTGTAGATCCTCTCTATTACCTACTCCTTCTTGCAAGTATGCTTCCTCGCACAAATCAAAAATCTTTGTAAAAGGACCAAACGCATCCAATAGGCAGTCTTGACACCCCTTAAGCCCTTTATCAAGACCCCTTCTAGGGTCGCTACCCATTTTGTTAAGGAAGGTCTACATCTTAGCATCCAGCTCTGGGGTGACTGCAACCTTGTTAGTCAAAGAAGGCCTAGGGTACTCAGACCTCAGTCTGGTCCTTACCTCCGTGGGCATCGCCTTCCGGATCCAAAGCTCAACATATTGAGCAGCATGTTTCGCGGGCATCCACTGTGGGGAGAGAGGATGCTGGATAGTATTTGGGTCAAACATTTGCTCCCCTAACAGATCCATAACATGATCCAACAAGGAATCATCCTTCTCTTTTTTTAATTCTCTTCCTCTGAACATCCTTCTCATCCGAGGAATTTAAAATCAGAGGAACATGAAATAACTATGTCACCACTGCTTGATGACTCATTGCAGACAATGGTTCTGCGATCCCCTTTGTTGGCCTTTATAGCCTGCTCCATATACTCTTTACAAGTTCTTTTTCCTGTGCCTTTCATTGTAAAGACCCCTTTTCCTTTTCCTTCCTTTTCTTTAGTCAGATGTTTTCTCCTCTGAGTGACCTTCACCCCACTACCATGCGCCGTGGTACCATCCATAACCTCTTCCACAGACCAAAACTGTTCTTCATTAAGTTTCTTTGAAAATCTTCCCTCTATTTTGTCTATGCAACCATCCAGCTTTTTGCCAAGTTGAGTAGCCAGGGCAGAAACCGCCTTCTCAACAAACTCTCTAATTTTATTATCCACAGCATCCCCGTTTTCATTATTATGATCCATTTCTTTCACCAAAAAGACCTCTCAAATCAAACCCACAATGTCTGTAAAGACCCCTTAAAACTCCTAGAATAATCCTTCCAAATATAACAACCACAATCCCAGCCATAAGGTTGTTAAACGCCACAATCAAAATCACCTTCCACAAGCTCTTCACACTGACCACCAGAAGACAGTTGCCTTCTTCACCTCAGAATTAACAGTAAAAAACAGACTTCTGCCTCTTTTGCATGTCCAAAAGATGGCTGCATTAAATCCCATTCGACTGAACAGTGCCTGTCCAATCAAAAATGGGCGTCACATCCCCTGATGCAATTACGGTGGCCATAGTAGCTCAAGAAGACTTCTTGAAAATGAGGAGCTGGCACATAAGTAAATGCCTCGTTACTACTGTGCGCGATGTTGTCATGCCCCCCAGGCCAAAAAGTCAAAAGTTGGCGTGAAGTAAGAAAATTCCTCACAAGCTGAAGTAAACTACTCAGCCCTTCAACATGAAAACCTAAACTACCCTCGCGTGCGATCCGAGAATGAAAAAGGGAAAATTCTTAAAACCTCTTAATTTCTACACAACTCAGTCTTTTAAATAAATGGTCGCAAATGTTAAAAAAACAGCTCACTGCCATAGTCCGTCTCACACGAACAAGCTGTTACTAAGCAACACATGGCTTACACGTACAAGACTCCGCTGTTTCTGGCCTGAACGCGAGCGTGTGCCAACTGTCGCCCCCGCCTTCCAAAACTGGAATCGGGCTAAATTAAAGCTATTCCGAACCCACTCGAGGTTAGAAACGCAATAAGTGCGTACCCGAATACATTTTTGCAAACCCAGTGTGAACCTTTTAAAAACATATAATTTAACCGGCTGAAAATAAGCATTGGATGTTAAAACACCTTCAGTTAAACAAATCTATTTATATAACATTCTAATAAACTTCGACTCATACTCCAAACGTAATTCCTTTCATCCAGATAAATTAATCAAATCATCAGACACACAGTAAAGTAAGGGAACTTATCTTCGCTGTGAGCAGCAACAAAGAAGTAAGATGGCTGCCTCACACTAGATTATACGGTCTTTAGAGTGGTATTCTAAGTTCTTGTACATTGTTTGCAGTTGCTGCTGTGAGTTAAGCAATTAAAGGAACATGCATAATATTGGCCTCCGTGCCTTGCCATAAAATTACCCTTTTCACCACACATATTGCATACACATCTGATTACAGGGCAATCTTTACTTTTTGCCCAGCACCCGACTGTGTCACATCAGAAACGGGCACTTTTATTCTTTGTTATAGTTTTGTTCTTGGGAGTTGTGTTGTACCTGCTGTCAAGCTGAACAGTTGTAGTTAATTTTTTCCTTTGCCAAGTTCTGCCACACTTGCTAAAGAATGCTCAATCTGCTTAAGTCTCATCAATACTTTATTACGTTTATGTTCACCTTTTAACCATATTTCCTCTCTGAATTTCTCACTTCTAAATTTCAGCATAAACTCATCTCTAATACTTTCTTCAGTATTATTACCAAAAATGCATGGATACGCAAACTGCCTAAAAGCAGTAACATAGTCTTCAACGGACCCACCACTTTGTACGCAGTCCAAATTGATACCGTTCGAAACGTATGACAGTTTTGGGCAAAAAAATGTTCATCTAGTTTCTTTTAACACACTTCATAGACTAGATGTGGCATCATCACTATCCTTGTCAGACAAATCACGCAGATTTTCAAATATCTGTTGTTCCTCAGAACCCCAGCAATGGATAAATAAAAATGCTTTTTCTTTTCAGCTGAAAAACTAAAGCCACATACTTATAATAATTATTAAACACTTTTTTTCCATCAGACAATTTTAACAGAGTCTCACCAGGCATTGAAAAAATTAATGGTAAAGGTGAAATATTCTGCATATCTGAAAAAATGCTATCAGTTAGTGCAAACCCCCCCCCCCGAAAAATAAATTGCAGGAAAATATATAAAATGAACAAACACCGATATTCGATCTGATATCTGAGTTGACCACCGGTACTCCATTCAGTACCCGATTTAATATAAACCTGTAGTTGGTTAACAAGAAAAAATACTCACAAGAACACGTCCATATACAATTCCACAAAATAACCAGTAGATGTTAGGATAAAACAAAAGTTCTAGTCCAGAGAGAGGAAGTGACATGAGTTCTTCACATTACTAATCAATAGTGACACTTCCTTTACAAGACTGAGATTCTGTGTCGCCAGGTGGGAGTTCAATGCCAGCAGATCATCTCTGTGAGAAAACCATTTGCGAAATTTTCAAAACGAATGGCCAGCTCCGTTCCGCTCCTTTCCTGAAAGTTTGGGGCTGATTCGCCAAGCGGGGTCAGAGGAAAAAAGGGGGGTCCCAAAACGTGTTTTTTCCCATACAATTTCCCATAGGACCTTTAGCCACAGCTACAGCCTGAACTGCTGAACGGAACTACGCCACATTTGGCAGAGATGTAGTCCTCAGTTCAGACTTGTCTTTTTCTTAAATGGTGTCAATCTGTTCAGTAGTTCCTGAGAAAATGAAAGCATATATATATATATATATATATATATATCTATGGGCGCGGTGGGTCCGCGGACTGTGAGCGCACCGTAGGCGCTCCATAAGCGAACCCTTCCGATCACGTGCTGAATGCTAATTGGCTGTCAAGTGGTTGTCAACATTCGAAACCAGGAACTGTTGGCAGCCATTTTGTGCCTCGGTAGAAGTGAGGCTGAAGAAGTTAGTGGAACAAGTGTGCAAAACGTAGAAAGGGGTCAGGGTAGAAATATCCTGATCCTCTAGATCTGTTTAGGTGACCCCCAGGGCTCTATTTATTTTTATTTTAAACCCGGCAGGTGTTTCCCAACGGGGCTTCTTTTTTAATTAGCCAAATCTCCGGGGCTTTTTAAAAAAATGTATGGGGGGCCCAGTGGGGGCCCCTGGGACCTCCACCCCCCTGCTCTCTCTTTAAAAATCCAAACCAAGTTCGCTATGGGAGGGCGGGAGCCACGAGACTCCCACCCTCTCATAACAAACAGCAGTGTCCCTGGGGTGGGCACTTCGGGACACTGCAGGAGCCGGACCTGGGGGGGTTGAGGTCCCCAGGGCCTTCGAGGGCTCCAGGCGGAGGGCCACGCAGCCTCTTTTCCACAATAAAGAAAGCCCCGGGGGTGGTGGTTCCCGGGGTTTGGCGGGGTCGTTAAGACCCCCCCACCTCTAATTTTGCAGGGGTGCCTTGGAGCCCCACCCCAACCATTTCTTTTATAGCCCCGGGGAGTGGCTCTCACTCTTGCATAGCAAACAGCAATGTTGAAAAAATCTTCCAGTAAGATGACAAAGGATTTTGAAGTCAATTTTCGCCGTTTTTGTTCTAGTTTGCTTCCGTTAAAGTGGCGACAATTTTAACGCTGTCTTTGTAAATATGCCCCTAAGTTTTGTAATTTCGACAATCCCGTCTGCCATTTAAATAGGCACAAAATATTTATTGAAGTGCATTGTGAATCATGTAGCAACACTGTCTAATTGTGATCAATAAAGAATTGATAGTTGTGTACTTCTTTTGCTCGTAATGTGCATAGGGTCAGATTTACAAGTTGATTGCGTTACTATTGCATCACTTTTAAGATGGGAAAGGTGACGCGAAATTGGCGCAAGTTGCTACACAGTGTTGTCTTACTTTGCTTTCCTTTCTGTCATGTAGAGGATCCTGGGTAAATATAACGGTTTCTGTACAGCCAGTACCTTTCAACCCTACCTCCAAACTGCTTACTGCCTGTTACCATAGTAACAGTTCATGGAACACTTACCTGAGCACAGAGGTTAGAAGTTCACCACAGAATGTTGCTAATCGAAACAGTTACTGTGCTGGAGTTGTAAAAGTTTTCCATAGGAACCGATAGTCGTAGCTATAGACTCTGTTAAAGGGTTAGCCTCAGTATTATACTTCTAGTTATAAATATTTGTATTTTTAAATGTTTTCTAACTATATGATTATCACACTAAATATTAGTGAAATGTTGTCAGAAAAAGAAGACGTATATACTTTTTTATTAACTTTTATTAAAATAACAATAAATAACTAGAAACGTACCTGTAAGATAATATAATAAATAACTAGAAACATAACTTTAACATAACAATATAATGAACAAAATGTGATATGGACTCCAATAGAAGTAGGGTAGATAATCTGTAAAACAAAAATGAAAATAAGTGTTTAAAATTAGATCGATGTGACTGAAGGACGTCAAAGATTACAAGTTAAGGTAATACTTGGCAATATTTCTTAATTTGCAGGTCTGCAGCGTGCCTGATACTTTCCACCTCTCTTATAGGCCTGCGTTCAAGAGGTGTCTGTACGGAAGTGCCTACTGCGTCAGATTTACAGTATGGACGAACAGGTCTTTAAAATGATTCAGAGATGGGATAGAATTAGGTGGGAGATCAAGTCATTATGCAGGACAATATTCTTTGGGGCTTATCTACAAGCCTCTTGCGCCACTTTTGCGTTACTTTTCTCATTTTAAAAGTGACGCAAAATTGGAGCAAGGGGCTTGTAAATAAGTCCCTTTATTTCTGACGCATTTAATCGGAGGCATTGTGTATCTAGGCCGCTCTGCTTACCTTCTGTAAACACTGTGACCAGAAGAGTTCACAACTTGAACTCAGCTTTGGTTGTACACTGCAGACTGTCTTACATTCAGCCTCGGCAGAGTGGACTACAGCATCCATAACTTTAAAAGAGAAAGAGAAACGATGTGAGAGAGAGAAAGAGAAAAAACAACATTAAAACTGTAAAAGAAAGAAAGTTATAGATGGAGCAGGTAATAGTGGAGAAAATCTTCATAGCTCACCTTTTTGTTTCTGTTTTGTGTCCAAGCACGTGCCGGTTAATAGTGCTCCCTCTAGTTTAGTTATCTGAAAGATAGTATAGAGAGTTAGTAATAACATAATACATACAACTGAACAAGTATATTTTTGCTTTATACACTCAGGATACTCTATTTCATCAACTTCCACTGTAAGGAAGTGTCTGTGCCCTGTTTTTCTTCCAAAGTACTATAACCTATGCACTCCCACTGCATAGTGGTGAGTTTTCAATACTGCGTACCCAGACTGTTGCACCCCATTGACTCGCAGAGTCCGGAGGTAAGTGCATTTTCTTGCGCACTCAGGAGCATATTTACAAGCTCCTTGCACCACTTTTCCCATGTTAAAAGTGGCGCAAGGGGCTTGTAAATCTGCCCCGAGAAAGTTGTAACCTATCTATTCTCACTGCTCGGAGGTAATTGTGCATTTCTACGCAGTCAAGCTGCTGCACACTACCCACTCTCTCCGTCCACAGATGACTTGTCGTTGCTTCGGAAACAAGCTTCTTTGCTCACCTTGTGCCTTTGGCGTGATTTAAAAAAGGTGCACCACGCAGAATGCATGAGCGTTGAGCTTTGGAGGTGTTAGGGGGGGCGGGGAAGCCAATTTGTGAAACACAACCTGTAAGATAAAAAGGAAGTTAACATTGTGATTAATTTCTTTATAAAAGGAGAGAGGAAGTGAGAGAGTGACTGAAAAGAATATTCACAGCTCACCTTTCTGTCACTAGTGTGTTTTTCACCACGTGCCGGGACATAATGCACCCTGAAGCTCTACATCTAAAAGATAGTAAAAGAAAGATGTTATGATTGGTAATTGTTACTATCATAATGTGGAGTAGCATTACATCGCACTTTCACACACTTTCCCTCCCGCATTTAAAAACAACTATTTGTACAGTTCCAACATGTTAAATAGGCTTCGATTTTTGAAAAATTTCTATAGTAGTAATCTTTTTATTTGGTTGTGTAAGCAAGTGGTGCGAAGGGATACACATTGTTTCGATCATCACGAGCGTCGGACATTTGACCGATTTATAAAAACGTTCCTGCCATTGGAAAAAAATATATAAATGCAATAAGATACGGTATGTAGGACTGCATACGCCTAAATCGCTGCGTTGCCTTTTTGTATCCAATCTGCTGAACCCCGTCAACAACCCTCCGATGCGCACCCAGGCCTCATTGCTCACCTTTTCGTGGCCAGGACACCTTCTACATCATGCTGGCGAGTCTTGATATCATTATGGGAAAGGACGTACTGGTGCACTGATCTTCATCGCAGGTTCCTCACCCGCTCAGTCCTTGCGGTATCACTAACTCAGTGACCTAAGAGGCCACGCACGTAGTGGTGGACCGTTGTACTCGGTGGTTTGGGCCTACATGAGGCGTCCGAACCACTAGGACGGGCCATCACAGCGCTTGCGATAGTAGCAACTCTAAAATGGCGTAGAGCACGTGCGTCTCGTCTTTTATTTATTGGTAGGGTCGCGTTTGTAGTGATGCATGTGTTGGATGGGTTTGGTGTGGGTGTATACCAGGCATGAGGGAGTGTGTGTGTGTGTGCCGTTCTGTCAACTAGACCTGGAACTAAGAAATCAGTACAATGAAAATCTGGGCAATGTTGTGTTTTCCTGGAAGCGTAAGCTGGACTGACGTATGCCAGTGCTGCGCGAGGCTCGTAACCATGATTCCGGAGCTATGGGCGTGGTTCCGTCCTTAGCTATGTGAGAAATCAAGTGATTCAGGTGTCCGTTTTGTAGTGCTGACGACACCCTGGTCTTAAACGCGAATGAGTCATTATATCTGTAAAGTTCCACAACATGGCCAACAGGGAAGGTACGAGGTGTCACTGATCCTATATTCATCCATCGATGCACACATAAAAGATGGTAGACGCATTTCTGCGAATATGAATGTTTGCTGTACATTCAGTGGAGTGTTGTAGCTGTAGTAATACAGGGCTGTGAAAGGTTTAATTTGCAGTTTTTGGCACATGAAAGGCTTATAATGTATATACGTATGTGGTCATTCAAGTATACTGTTGAACTTGGTGCTGGAAATCAGTGTTCGAGGCTCAGAGTTGCGTCCACATCCCGTTATTGTAGAGGAATGACATAATCTACGTGTGCCTGAAAATTTATTGTAAATACGGTGCTCATGTAAATTGCTGATATAGTTTTGGGTTGATTTTGCGCTATATAAATATGCTATAAACAAAAGAGGAATAGCCCACACTTACTGTCGGAGGTAAGATGGTTGCATACGCTATTTGTAGCACAATATAGATAGTTGAAGTGGGTACGGGCACGTGTGCTCGACTCCATTTTATTACGTTGCTGTTGGTAACAAGTAGAATAGTAATCATGATTTACACAGATATTCAATCATAAACGGTTTATGACTTATGCTGTACAAAGGTAGGAGCAGTGTATGTGAAATAATACACAGAAGATTCTATCGTAAAGGGTTCATGAGTTGTGGTGCACTGAGGTAGGGGCCGTTTGTTTGGAGCCTGGGATGATGCGTGGTCCAGGCAGACCGCACTGGTAAGAATGTCTTTTGGCAATTGAATTTTGCCTTAATAAGGCCACATGGTGATTATTTATGGTGCACTGAGTAAGTGGTACGTGTGGTGCTCAGCGTGTGCTCACCCTGCGATGATACTGCTCTGCATGAATTTTGAGGTTAAAAAAAACCCACCATTAATGATTATCAATTGCTCTGTAAACTAGGTCTACTGATTGCTCTCCATAGCAAATTAAACAATTGCATTTCACGCAGTGCATTCTAACTTTCTCAAAATGCGGACGTATGTCTGGTGGCGATGTTGAAGATATTTGGTATTGCCGGTGGTGGAGGTACATTTTGGCGCTGTGTCATACTTTCTATGTAAACATAGTTCACAGGATGCAGGGATTAAAGGTGCTTGCACATACTAGCAGTGCCACAGGAGTATTTTTTGACTGTGACTTAAATAAATCAAGGCTAAATTCCCTACAGTCTGTAGTGTAGATACAAAGCTGAATTCAAGTTGTGAATCTTACTGTACGCAGTGTACATCGAAGCCACTATTCAGCACAGTTAAAGAAGAATGCTTTTTTCACTTATTTTAACAAAATCTGAATACATACAGTATAATTGTCTCTGTATTAAGTAAATCAAGGCTGAATTCCCTACTGTCTATAGTGTAGATACAAAGCTGAATTGAAGTTGTCAACCCTGCTGTCCGCAGTGTAGATCATATGGTGGACTGCATCATCAGTAATCACGATTGAAGTGAAAGATAGAACATGTATGCAGCATTGTGGGCGTGGGAGAAGGGATGACCTTGACACCAGGTGATGAGGGTAAAGAGGGTTTTATTTTTAGAAAACTCTTATATACAAATGTCCGTTGCCTCCTCTGGGTCAAGCGGTCACAGGGAAACGTGCTAGGATCCGTGGCTATAGTCTGCCCTCGTTGGTTGGGGATTCGGGGTGTGGTCTCGCTGTTCCCACGCCGTCTCCGTCACATAAAAGAGACCAACAAGAGAGGGTGGCCGTTAGTACGAGTCCTCTAGCATAGGTGCACCTTTTGGGACCGGGTAGTGAGGGGTAACCCCAGTGACTAGTGCTCACACTCAGTTCTAGTGCTCGGTGAACGAGGGGGGTTCGTGTAGGAGGTGCGGTACAGGGGAGGTAAGGGTAATGGAGGTAAGGAACAAAACGGGAGGGAATGTACGAACAGGGACTAATTTACAACTATGTTACACTGGAGCCCTCCGGCTCCCCACCCAGGCTGCCCAACGCCGCCGTACCTGGGACAGCCACACTCCTCCCTCGGGAGTGCGGCACGGCGGAACACGGGGTCGTTGGCCTCCTGGCTCCTCTTCTCTCTCCGCTTCCGTCTCTTCTCCGCGCTGTTCCTCGTCTCCTCCGCTTTCTTCACTCGGCTCCACTGCTCCTTCCGCCTTCCGTTCCTCCGGGGTGATGACACACCCCGTGTACATCACTTCCTGCCTTTTGGCTAATCCGGCAGCACTGACGTTGTCAGGGGGCTGTTCCTTCTCTCCTGTAACAAACGCCCAGTTAAAGGGGCCGCTGTGGTCGTCCTCCTCTTCGTGGCAGAACGGTTCGTCCGTCCACCGGTCTGTCTGGAAGGAAGTAGATGAGGTAGGGTCAGCGGGGTTCGGACTCCACCATTCCCGAGGGGTACCTGCACCTGCCTCGTTACACTCCTCCCCCCCTGGATTCGCCCGTTCGGGGAGAATGGTCATCCTGGAAAGGAAGTCAGCGTTTCCATTGTCTTTCCCTTTCCTATGTATCACCTTGAAGGCAAACGGCTGAAGGAAAAGGAACCATCGTAGGATCCTTGCATTCTGGGAACGGTTGCGATGCATCCACTGCAAAGGGGCATGATCAGAAAAGAGGGTGAAGGGTTTTCCCTCCAAGTAATACCTCAGTTTGTCGACCGCCCAACGGACTGCTAGGCATTCCTTCTCCACCGTGGGGTACTTTTGTTCCCTGGGGTGGAGTTTCCTACTCACATAAAGGATAGGGTGTTCGAGTCCGTCTGCTCCTTCCTGGGACAGCACCGCACCAATACCTGTGTCCGAGGCGTCTGTTGCCAGGGAAAAAGGTTTTCCAAAGTCCGGAGGAATCAGGACCGGGCTTGATGTGATAGCGTCTTTTAGTGCCTGAAAGGCTGTGCAGGCTTCTTCTGGGGGGGGGGTTCGGGAGGACGTTCCGTACCTGTTTCTGTAGGAGGTCTGTTAGGGGAGTCGAGAGGGCAGCGAAACCCCTAATGAATCGTCTATAATACCCTATCAGGCCCAAGAAAGCCCTTAGTTCCCTCTTGGTTGTAGGGAATGGTGTTCTGGTAATGGCTCTGATCTTCTCCTCCTGTGGGGCTATGACGCCTTCCCCCAGCATAAACCCCAGATACTTCACTTTGGGAAACGCGGCTCTTGATTTTCTTGCGTTGACATGTAGCCCTGCTGTTTGTAGAGCTGCAAGTACCCTGGTTATGTGACCCAAGTGTTCCTCCCATGTGGTGCTAAATACGACTATATCGTCCAGATATACCGAGCTGTATGTGCAATGGGGAGCCAACACCGAGTTCATCAATCGCTGGAAGGTGGCAGGGGCTCCATGGAGCCCAAAGGGCAAAACGTTGAATTCGTACAGCCCCTCCTCCGTTGCGAAGGCCGTTTTGTGCCGGTCCTCCTCTCTTAGGGGCACCTGCCAATACCCTTTGGTCAGGTCGAAGGTGGTGATGAAACGGGCCTCCCCTATTCGCTCAATCAACTCGTCCACCCTTGGTATTGGAAATGCGTCAAAGGACGATATGGAGTTTAATGCCAGGAAGTCCATACAGAACCGTGTCGACCCATCTGGTTTAGGGACCATGACTATAGGTGATGCCCAGTTGCTTTTTGAGGGTCTGATTACTCCAAGCCTGAGCATGTCTTGTACCTCTTTCCGGACATCGGCCCTTTTGGCTGCGGGAATTTGGTAGGCCCGCTGTTTGACTATCTGTCCCTCTTTAGTTTTAATGTGATGCTCTGCCATGTCAGTACATCCAGGGGTGTCTGAAAATATAGGGGAGAAAGGGCATAGCATATTGAACAATTCCTGTTTTTCCTTCTCGGTCAACTCCGTGTTCACCGGGAGGTGTTCCAGGGTTGACCGGGTGCTACAGGATGGAAGGGTTAAGTTGGCTGATCGGGGTGGTTGTCCTAGCCACTTTTTGAGGAGATTGATGTGGAAGGTTTGTCTCCTAGACGGGGTCAGTTGTACCTTGTACGTCGTCCGCCCTATGGTCTCTACGACCTTATAGGGTCCCTTCCACTCGCTCATGAACTTTTGGGAGGAAGAGGGCAGGAGCACTAGTGCCCAATCCCCTTTCTCGAGTTTTCTCCATTTTTTTCCTTTATCGTACTGCCATCTTTGGCAGTATTGTGATTTTTCTAGGTTAGAATAAGCCAAGTCGCGCAGTTTACCCAGGCGGGATCTTAACTGTTGGGTGTATTCCAGTAGGGTTCTTTGTTCAGCGGCCTCCTCTCCCTCCCAGGCTTCTCTGGTTATCTCCAGTAGAGACCTAAGCTGTCGGCCGTACAGGAGCTCGAACCGCGAATAGCCCAAACTGCTCTGTACTTGGGCCCTTACTACATAGAGGGCCAGAGGTAACACTCGATCCCAATCCTTCGTCTCGGTGCTTAATAATTTTTTTAGGGTTGTTTTCAGTGTCCGGTTATACCTCTCTACGAGGCCATCCATCTGAGGATGATAGGCGGACGTCCGGATGTGGCGGAGGTCCAGCAACTTACACACCTCCTGCATCATCCGAGATACGAAAGGAGTGCCCTGATCCGTTAGGATCTCCCGCGGAAACCCCACCCGGGAGAACAGCTCCACCAATTTGTCTGCCACGTTCTTCGTTGTGGGGGCGCTGAGAGCGAAGGCTTCCGGGAATCTGGTGTTGTAGTCGACCACCACCAAGGCGTATGTATGTCCTCGTGAGGTGCGTGGCAACGGACCGATGAGATCCATGCCTACCCTCTCCCATGGGTTGCCTAATATTGAAAGAGGTTGCAGGGGCACGGCCGGAGGTCGGGTTAAGTTTTTCTTTTGGCACACTTCGCACTGTCTGCAGTAGGCCTCTGCTTCCCTATATATCCCTGGCCAGTAAAAGAGCCGCAATATGTTCTGCGTCGTTTTCTCCGTACCGCTATGCCCCGCCGTTAAGTGTGTGTGTGCATAGAATAGTATTTGTTCCCTGCATTCTTTGGGTACTACTAGTTGCCTTGGGTCCCCTGCCTTCCCTTCCCTGTACAAGAGATCCTTTTCGATTCGAAACCTGGGGTATCCTGTGGTAGGGGTAGTCTGTGCTATGTGCGCCGCTTCCCATGCGTTCATGAGGGATGGGTCATTAGCCTGAGCGAACTTGAAACCTCTATCCAGAGCCCAGGGTTCTATTGATAGGTACGCCCCAGCAGGGTGGTCTCTCAACTCCCTTTTGAACATGGATAAGAAGTCGGGGTTGTCTACTCCTATAATTAACTCTTCGGGTAAGGTCCCCACCACTCCCACCTTTACTGAGCAGGGCTCCCGACCCAGAGGGTGAATGATTTTGCGTGCCAGCGGGTAGGGCTTTACGTCCCCATGCACACACCGGATGTGTACTGTGCCCTCCTGTCCTATCTGGGTATGGTGCAACAGACTTCCCTGTATGACGGATTGCCTACATCCCGAGTCTAACAGGGCTTTCACGGGTTTTTGGTTTACTTGGACCCTTACATAGAACGATGGACCCATCTCGGCGGTGTACATCACGGCTTTGGGGATGTAGCCGACCTCCATAGGCTCTTCGGATGGTCTTCGGAGGGGGCACGTCCTGGCGATGTGGCCCCAGTCCCCACATTCAAAGCATTGGGCCCCTTCGCCGTGGGTGCTTCCATTTGGTAAGGTCTTGTTTTGGGTGGCTCGGGGATCGTCTTCTTTCTGTCGGTTTTTGACGGTGGGACACCGGACTTGCCACTTCTGTCCGTCTCCCATGGAAACGTACGAGGGGCGGCCCTGGTATAGTTAGCTGCCATCTCGATGGCCTGGGCGGCCGTCAGACCTGGATGTTACCTAAGCCACCTTTGCGTGCCATAGGGTAATGCTTCCATGAACTGTTCGAGTATTATGCTGGTCATGACTTCCTCCTTACTCCTACTTCCAGGTCTCAACCACTTCTCAGCGGCCATCTTGATCCTCAAGTACAGGGTTTTGGGGTTATCCCCTGTAGCCCCTTCTCTTTCCTGAATCGGAGCCTGTAGGCCTCCGCGTCCATCACTAAATGGTCCAGTATCACCTCTTTGACCTCATAGTAGGAAGAGGTACCTGAATGGTTGGCCACCTGATAGGCCGTCTGGGCCTCTCCTGACAGTAATGGGGCCAAAAAGAAGGGCCATTTCTCCTCGGGCCACCCACATGCCCTTGCTGCCCGTTCAAAGTTAAGGAGAAACGCATCGGGGTCTTCCCCCGCCACGTATTTCTGGAGAGCCACTCCCGAAGGGTGCGGTCTGAATGGTCTCCGGTCCGAGAGAGTGGCGGTGCTGGGGGTCTGTACTGCCTTTTGTAAGTTGTCCATCTGTTGCGTCATGGTGGTGCGAAACAGTTCCCGGTCAGCATCAGCGGTATTTATTTGTTGCCCGATGGCCCACTCCAACTTCTGTTGCCCATCGATTAGAGTCTGTATCACCTGGTCCATCGCCATGGTCGGTTCTGAGGGGGCGGATCCCACTTCTGACACCAGTGTGGGCGTGGGAGAAGGGATGACCTTGACACCAGGTGATGAGGGTAAAGAGGGTTTTATTTTTAGAGAACTCTTATATACAAATGTCCGTCGCCTCCTCTGGGTCAAGCGGTCACGGGGAAACGTGCCAGGATCCGTGGCTGTAGTCTGCCCTCGTTGGTTGGGGATTCGGGGTGTGGTCTCTCTGTTCCCACGCCGTCTCCGTCACATAAAAGAGACCAACAAGAGAGGGTGGCCGTTAGTACGAGTCCTCTAGCATAGGTGCACCTTTTGGGACCGGGTTGAGCTAGTGTGCTGTTCAGGGGATATATTATTTTGGGATGGTCCGTTGTCCTGTTTTGTGCTGCCTCTGAGGTAGTAGAGGGGGAGGGGTTAGGAGGGGTGGTTGTAGTGATAGTGGCGCTGGGTATTGTGATTTTGTTGGGTGTCGGGAGTGTAAAAGTAGTACCTCTATTACATATTGCTCTTTAAATATGGGTGTGAGTTGGATGTAATTCACGTAGTACATGGTTGACGTCCTTACACTAGTTAAATGTTGATGTTCATTTGTTGGTGGTAAGTGGAACTATTGCCTGTTTTTTTTGGTAGTATTGCAGATTTGGTTTCTTGTTGAAGATATGGGGAAGTGGTCAACATTCTAATTAGAAATTGTCATTTAAAAAAACCTTTGAAATTCACTGAAAAAAAACATAGGTTTCAGGCAGGTTATACTTAGGAATTATCATTTAAAAAAACCTTAGAAATTCACTGAAAAAAACCATAGGTTTTAGGGGTGTTATAGTTAGCTGAATATTTCACTCATACAAAACCATTGAAATTCCTCCGTTATAGTTAGTTGTACTAACTGTAACTCTCGCACCCGCAATCCACTGGTGATGATGTCACATATTACATCATTCATGACATGGTCTGTGACATCACTGATGACATCTCAAATGACATCATCCACGTTACAATCAGATACACCTCATCATACACTAGTATAACTTTTTCCTCACTCACTATAAAACACAGAGTACCATATTTGAATCCATTGACACAGCAATACAAGTTTCTAAAAACCCACTCAGTGATTCCTAGATCTACACACACATCTAATCACTTACCTATAGATTCACTCATACATGTTGTCAATGATCAATAGAACACGATCAAATATACTTATACACTTATATTAACATTACAGACCAGCACACATCCTATTCACTTATGCAGTCATCCTACTCACTTATGCAAACAATAGATCATACTTATATTTATTCAGCTACACACGTATACAAACACCACTTCATTTATTCATATAGAAAGTAACTCATATTTAGTGTTATAAAATCACTATTACAAGTATACACTTATCCATACAGTCTCTCATACCTTCACTGAGTCTTATGTATACTTATTTATATTCAACAAATGTCACATACACTGCCTTTTATTTTTGTAGTTTGTTGGACATGTACCATTGAGAGATATATTTACTCATCACCACATCCATAAAGATATTTAGTCATCCAAACAACTGTTATAACATGTAGTCTTTTTTTTTTTTTTTTTTGTTAAAAACTTTTATTGAGCAACAAAAACATGTGTACAGAGATGGGCCCACAACCGCACGGGCCGGCCGCTAGGATTGGAGCATAATATGAGATAAAACAGTGGTCGCCACTCCGGCGGTCAGGCACAAACTGAGCACAAAATGTCGCCCACATTATGGAACAGGATGAGACAATTTTCTCATTTTAAAACACACCAAAACAACAAACATAAACACCAAGGCGAAGGAATAATACACAAAGAGTCAGCCCTGGAGGGGTGGGAAACCCACTAATCAGGAACATGAAGGTACAATCAGTAGGACAAGTTAAGGCGGGGGGACAGCAGGGAGGTCAATCAAGCCAAAGGACAGTACGTTAAATTTCAGGAACATCGACCTAGGGTGATAAGAGAACCTCAGGGGCCTCCACCAGGGGAGGAGCACAAATGTCTCTTCGATAGGCGTTCCACTGACACCAGATCCTCGTCCATGCCCCAGGTCTGCCCCTAGCCGTATATACGGTTTTTTCGCGGAACATAGACCAGTCCATGTTTTCTTCCCACACAGAGACAGTGGGTGGCCTGTGGGAGCCCCAAAGTTGCGCTATGTCTCGCTTCGCAACCATATACCCCAGGGTCGCCCATCTGGTTTGGGCCACCGAACAGTCGGTAGGTTCCCACACATTCAACAAGCATCTCCGAGCCTCAGGCACCAGTGCAATTCCAGTCACGTCAGCCATCACCGCAAGCACCGCAGTCCAATAGGCAGCCACCCTCGGACACTCCCAAATAATGTGAAGGAACGTCGCACTCATCCCACACCCACGCTTGCATAGGCCATCCGGGGAAAAACCCATCGCAACCAAACGAGGACCAGTAACATACACCCAGTGGAGGATCTTGAGCTGCACCAGACGGAGACGGGCAGGAATGGCAACCTCTTTCGGAGAAGATAACGCCGATTGCCAATCCTCATCATCTAATTCTAGCCCGTCGCCGACCCACGCTTCTCTAAGTCGAACGAGCAAGTCAGCGCGATTGTGAATCAGCTTCTTATAAATCAAGGAAATGGTGCTCTCAGGGAGATAGCCATCTAGGATACGGTCCTCAAGGGGGGAGGACTCAGGGACGGCGACACCGGAGGCCAGAACCGAAGTGAGGGCATGACGGACCTGTAAATATCGAAAAAATTCCCTATCACTCAGGTCATACTCATTCCGAAGGGCATCGAAGGACTTCACCACCCCATTCGCACACACGTCACCCACTCGACAGATTCCAATCATGTCCCAACGGTCAAACCCTTTCGTAGTCCAAAGACATCCCAGACGCTCAGATGCAAAAAGCGGAGTAGCCAGAGTCACTCGGTCATCCCACCCCAAGCTCACATTCGCAGCGCGCCACACACTAACAGCAATCCTAGTTGGTCCCGTAAGGCGGAGCCCAGCCGACCTAGAATAAAGCGCTCTATTAAAGTTACCACCCGGCAGTTGGAGTCTGTCCATCGCAAAGGCCGGAACCGGACCCGGGGAGTACATCGAGTGGTTAATGGCAGACAGCTGCGTAGCCCAATAATATCTCCTGATATCAGGAAGTGCTATGCCCCCGTCATACCAAGGGATGGTGAGTTTCGCAAGTGCGATACGTGGGCGCCCGTCCCAAATCAATTGCCTTTGTAGACTCTCGACCTCTCGGAAGTAAGTAGCGGGGATATCATCATAAGAATTCTGGAGTGCGTAAAGGAATTGCGGTAAGGACATCATCTTGAAAAGGGCAGCCCTGCCCAGCGGCGACAAGGGTAATTTACGCCAGCGAGCCACGGCCAGCCTCAAGCTATGAAGCGGGGGAAGGAGATTACGTTCAAACCGGAGCGACGAATCCAATGTAATAAAAACCCCCAAATATTTAACACCGGACTGAACAACCTGGATGGGAAATCTAGTCGGCAACGGGGGCAGGTCACCCGAAATAACATAGACACAGGATTTAGCCCAGTTTATAGTCAAACCAGAATTCTTACCAAACGAGGCGAGAACGTCAAATAAGACATTCAAAGATTTACGCGGGGAAGTAAGATAAAGAAGAATGTCGTCCGCGTAAAGCGAAACACGGTCCTCAAAATCTGGGGACCAACGTATACCCTTGAGGGAAGGCTTCCAGCGAATCCACGCAGCTAGCGGCTCTAATGCGAGAGCAAAAAGTAGCGGAGACAAGGGGCACCCCTGTCTGGTCCCCCTACCAAGGGGAAAGGGAGCCGACACTCGACCATTAACCACGACCTGTGCAAGGGGGTCGGTATACAGGAGCTTCACCCATCCGATGAATCCCGGGCCAAAACCAAACTTCTCAAGAGCCGCCCAAAGGTAGGGCCACTCTATCGTGTCGAAGGCCATCGAGGCGTCCAACGAGGCCAAAATGGCCGGCTCCGTCAGAAGCCCCGCCCTCGCGATGGCTCCATGAAGGCGACGTAGATTAAGGGCTGTGTTACGGTGCGGGATAAATCCGGATTGGTCCGGATGAATCAGGTCACCAACAACCGTGAGGAGGCGAGTAGCCAAAAGTTTGGCAAGAACCTTAGGCTCGACATTTAACAGGGAGATGGGTCTATAAGACGAACAAAGATCCCGGGGCTTACCATCTTTAGGAATTACCACAATCGTAGCCAGGCGCTGGTCATAAGGGAGAACACCCCGCTCCCGGGACTCCGAAAACATTGTCCGAAGATGGGGCGCAAACTTATCAGGACGCAGTTTGTATAACTCGACTGGCAAACCGTTCGGGCCCAAAGCCTTGCCCGAACGGAGAGAGCGAATTGCAGTCGCGATTTCTTCCGTAGAGAACGGGGCCTCCATAAAGGACCGCTCCAAATCGGAGAGGCAGGGCAAAGCAATGTCGCGCAGCAAGAGGCGAGAGTCGTCCTCATCCCTTACCGACACCGGGGAGTAAACCGCACGAAAATAATCCGCAAAACATTCTACTATTTCAACCGGGTCCGTCACTCTCACACCATTCAAAGTCTGAATCACAGGCACCACTCGATTCGCCCTCTCCTTCTTGTCCAACCAGGCAAGCAATTTCCCCGCTTTGTCTCCGACATCATACAGACGACCCTGTTGTTCTCTAAACATCATTTTGGCCGCATCTGTGACCAGAGACTTATAGGCCAATTGCTTCAGACCAAGGGCATGGAGTTTGTCACGAGAGACACTCGATTCCAGGTCAGCCTCCATCTCAAGTATTTCCCTCTCAAGCTCCACCACCTCCCGATTCCTCGCCTTTTTGGTTTCAGCAATGAGAGACAGGGCCTGCCCACGAATCACAGTCTTAAAAGCCTCCCATAGGGACACCGCAGAAGAGACAGACCCCTCGTTCTCCAGAAAGTAGTTGTCCAAGGACGCAATCAATTGACCACGGGTCACAGGGAAGGTCAGGTACCAAGGGTTGATAGGAGCCACCCGGCCCGCCGCCTCCACCCCCACATCAAACCAGAGCCAGAGCGGAGAATGGTCTGAGATGCCCCGGGGGAGGTGCCTAATCTCGCGGACAGCAGATGACTGTTCAGCAGGCATGAGGAAGTAATCTAGTCTAGACAAGCTCCCATGGGCCCCGGAGTGGAAAGTATATTGAAGTTGAGTGGGGTGCGTAAGTCTCCAGCAGTCAACCAAACCAAAAGTATCCAAAAAGCCACCCAGCCATAATTGGGTCGAAGGAGTATCCCTCGGGGGGTAACGATCACTGAGACCAGAGAGAACAGAATTAAAGTCACCAGCCATAAAGAGAGCACCATCAGGGAGGCCCAACAGAACTCGACCCAAATCAGAGAAGGTAGAGGTCTGCAAGCCGGGGGGCACATAGACTGTAAACAGGGAAAGGGGGTTACCCTCATATCGACCTACGAGGACGGCATAGCGCCCCCGATCATCAAGGATCACATCATCTATCGCAAGGGGAAGGGAAGCCCGGACTAGGATGCCCACCCCCCTGGAACCCGTTGTAAACCCTGAGTGCGCGACAAGACGATAGCCCCACCTATTCATTGCGCGTCAAGTATTGCCCACTAGGTGCGTCTCCTGCAGAAAGACAATATCGGGAGATAAACGTCGCAGGCATCGCAACACCACCCCCCGCTTTATACGATCCCCTAGACCATTGACATTCCATGAAATAAACCTCAACTCGCTACCCCCCATCCCACGAAGTAATGCAGGAACCCTCCCCCAATGAGCATGACACCGAAAATACAATCATCAAAATAGAATCGCCTTGAAAAAACAAAACACAAACTACAAACCCCCACACAACCCACCCCCCAACACCCAAGGAAACACCCCCCACCCTGCACCCCTGCAGTAGACAAAGAAGCCACCCCAACATGCAGTGTGCCTGTCGCCCAAAGAACCCCGTTCTACAAAAAGACCCCGGAGGAGGAAAAGGCTCTGTCCCACCCGCCACCCCGACAGAAAGAAGGGGAGAGGAGAACACATTGAAAAAGATGCGCTAAAGTACAGAACCCAGGAAGAGATAACATGATACGGAATCAGGGGCACAAATATCAAGTTCAGCTCTCCACGCCACCCTCGGCACCACCCGGGTGCTCGGTGGGATCAGTCAAAGGAGGCCGGTCCGGCAGAGAGTCCAGCCAGTCATTCACCGAATCAGGTCGGTCAAAGAAAAGGGTCCGTTCATTGTACTCCACTCGTAGCCTGGTAGGAAAAAGCATAGCGTATCTCAGACCCAGGTCCCGAAGACGCTTCTTAACTCCACGGAAACCCATTCGCTGTCTCTGCACAAGCTGTGAGAAGTCCGGGTAAAAGTTCACCGTGGCATTTTCGAAGGCCACCGGGCCCTTAACTCTCGAGGCCTGCAGGATAGCGTCTCGGTCCCTATAATGAAAAAGTTTAGCGACAATGGGCCTCGGCGGAGCGCCCGGCTTACCCTGGCCACCCGGAACACGATGGGCACGTTCCACCGCAAAGAATTTGCTCAATCCGGATGGAGAAAGGTAGTTTTGTATCAAGTCCTCAACCAGGAGATCAACAGAATGCGGATCAGGATTTTCCGGAACACCGATCACACGCACGTTACAACGCCGTGCCCTGTTTTCAAAATCCTCCAGGCGCTGAGTCATGAAATCGTTTACCTTTCTGAGGTTGCCGATTTCCGTCTGCATCTCCGAGACGTCGGCCGTGAGGCTAGATGACTTGAGGTCCAATGACTTTACCTTCTCATTGGTTTTAGATAAGTCTGCCCGAATAAGGTTCACATCGATAGCCACAGTATCGATTTTGTGGGCCAGAGCTTCATACTGTTGGCCAATGGTTTCTCTCATGCCAGAGATGGCGCCCATGATGTCTTGCAGGGACGGCTCCGCCGAAGCCTCCAAAGGGGGCCCCACTGCACTCGAGCCAGGAAAGGAGGCACCGGGGGACATCTTCGATTGCGTGTACCGGTCCATGTTGTTCGACTGGACCGGGCCTCCGCGAAGGGGCGTCTTGGCCTTTCGCCTCTCCTGGTCCCCCCTGCCCGTCATAGTGGAGACCGCGTCCCCAAGGGACCCACACGACCTGGTGAAAATGGCCGCAGGGAGACAGGGCGCCGGAGCCAAAAAAGTCAGCAGCGAGGGCAAGTCGAGGTGTGAACCGTCCCAGAAGGATACTGCGCAGGCAGAAGGCACCACTGTAGCCTCACGCCGCCGTATTCAGCACTGGCCAGACGCCTCCGCCGGAAGACGTAGTCTGAGTCAGAATCGAAACCGAAAGTTAAGAGGGGGACCCATGGGTCGAGTCTCCCTGCCGCTGTTGTTCAATTCAGACACGGCCACAGAGCCTCACCAAGACCCGGGCACGCCACCAAGGTGGGCCCCGAAAGTTCGAGTCGACGTAGCTTCGGTGCCCCTGGTCCAATTCGAAATCCAAAAACAATATTAGGATCAGCCCAGGTTCCTCTTCATTAACCCTTGTAAGGAATCAGGATATGTTCAGGATATCATGTCGGGAGTGGCGGGGGTCCGGAGAGCGCTGTGCTCACGCGGCCATCACGGATGCCCGCCAAGCTCCTCCACCTATAACATGTAGTCTTAAGCTCATATACCTACTGAATTAACTATTCACACATCTTTGGTCAGTCACCCACCCCCTACGGAACCACACACACATTCACTCCCCCATACAAATATTCAGTTTACTAATCAATAACTAATATAGACTTTCATGTAGCTAGTAATAAACAGGTGCAGCAGTTTACACAACAACTGACAAAATAATACAGATATTGACACAGTTTAGTCACTATCCAATATATTTAGTGAGACACTATAAATTACCCAAGTAAACACCGCTACTAAATCCTCCCTCAAGATAGGTATATATCCACTGATTCTTAAATGCAGATTGCTATATATATATAATACATATTTAAATAACAAACCAAACCACATTCACTGGATGATGTCCTCAGTGATGTAATCAGTGATGTCATTTGAGATGGCATCAGTGATGTCATCAGTGATGTCACTGACCATGTCATGAATGATGTAATATGTGACCGCATCACCAGTGGATTGCGGGCGTGAGATTTACAGTTGGTACAACTAACTATAACTGAGGAATTTCAATGGTTTTGTATGAGTGAAATATCCAGCTAACTAGAACACCCCTGAAACCTATTTTTTTTTTCTCAGTGAAAAAAAAAATTATATATATTCCGACCCCATGTACGGTCAATGGCAAACTGTGAGCTGGAGAATAGTTTGGGGGGGAAAAAACTCGCAATATTTATGTTTGTATTTTTTATCAAGCCTAATGGCGAACAGTCCGCCATTATGAGTAGTGCATATCAGTACCGTATCAGGCTGAAAACAGCCTAAGCTAGAATATGGCATGGATAGCGCAGGTCCATGCCTGGGGAAGATGCCAGATATCCTAATGAGTATAGCCCCTTGAATGAGCTGTTAATCTTTGCCCGTTAGATGTGACATTTCATTCTTTCGTAACAGTTCGTATGGAGTGTGCAAAGGTGTTTTCAACTTAATGATGTATGTGAAAACTTAAGTATGAGAAGTCATGTTGGAGAAATACTCTCAAATTAAGTATTCTGGATTATTATGCACGTTTTAGGTCTCTGTGGTACGAAGAGCAGAGTAATGTTTAGCAAATTTCTAACTGCACCATGTATTTGCAGCGTCATAAACAATGTAGGCTGATAATACCCACGCAAAGTACCGCACCCTCTTGTAGAGCAATACGCCTAAGGACATGCGTTTGATCCGAGGGGCAGAGGTCATATAGGCCTCATGGTGAACATGAATGTAGGATATACCCATACACACGCAAACTGTGTCCCTAGGTTGAATACTTTGTTGAATGAGGATGTAAGTTCAGCAATCGAACATAGATTTAGACGCAGGACTGTTGGAAATTGTGTGGTGGTTATTTGTAATAGTGTCTATTTTAGCTCTGTTTTTTGGGGTGATCGGCTCCCCCTTTGGCTTCCCTTCAGCTGAGGAAAATGGGCCCAAATTGTCAAAGAAGTGGGCCGGTAAAGAACTTCAGTCTGAAACATGACTGGTACATCCTGGAGCATCAGTGGCAAAAATCGCAATGTGACCAGAATAGTTACAAAAAATGTAGTTGTCCTTATCGACAAGTTTCACAAGAGCCAAAAACTTCTTACATAGCCATACGCTAAACACAGAGGCAACAGACATCTTGCCAAACCATGGGTAAAAGTCACCTACAGTACTGGTGCAAGAGCAGTTGAGGTTCGATCTCTGAAAACTGTTTTGCAATCCAGGGCCCTGCATAGAGTTGTTTACAGAATTGCAAGGCTTCTTTGGGCCCTAATGCAAGTAAGGAACATTTCCTCATTAAACAGTAGTCTAGTGGTAAAGGACAGCCTTAATTGTGAAACTTACTTTGGATCCCAGTGACGCTGCACCAAAGATAGCTAGGCCAAAGCTGCACTAATTTGTAGTATACATAAACCCACACTCCTAATTTATTTGGGAGACTCACGATTTTTTAAAGCAAAAAAACAGTTATTATAGATTTCTCCCACCTAAAAAAAATCATCTAGTACAGGGGTACTCATAGTACGGCCCGCGGGCCGCCAGCGGGGGCGCACAGACCTCTGCCAGCACATGTAAATGAAGACGCCTGGAAGTGCAGTGATGTTTATTTGCTGCATTTCCAGGATGTCTTCATTTACTCCAAGGCCTCAGAGTGCCGTGGGGCCAGAGGTCAATGGGTGTGCTGCTGGGGGCTCGGCTGGGCAGTGTCTGGAGAGTCTTATTAAGACTCCAGCACAGCTGAGTTTTTCACAGGTCTTTAAAGACCATTTGCATACATTTGGAAACTGGTTACCAAAGCTTAGTTTTTTTCTTTTTACAGTACCCCCAGTGCCCCGACTCTGCCTATTCCTTTCATTTGAATTTTAAACTTACTGCTGTAGTGTGAAAATGCATTTCATGAAAAGGAATACAAAAAGGATTGCCAATAGACAAAGTGCCAGCCATGTATGTTTAAAGAGCCTGCAAAGACCTTGCTTTGACACTAAATAGGGTCTTAAAAAAGTATGTATTCATTTGTAATGTGACTTTCTGTCTGTTCCTTTTATTTTCAGTCATGAATCATTCAGGCAGCCCTAGAACACATTTAAAAGAACTTTATATTTGCTTTTCGAAGTATGCACACATAAGTGCTGAAAATAGGGCTTTAGGTGACTGTTTATTTTTGTGCCGTCTGCAACATCAAAATCATGAGCTGGCAACCCTAATCATAAGACTGGAAGTTTGATGCAGGATCAGCACATTTATTATTTATTTCACCCTTGATTCCCTTATTAATTCCATAATAGCAATAGTTTAACTTATACATGAAACCCTGCGTCCCGCCAATAACACGCTGATTAACTTCAAGTGTCTGGGAATTCACCCTGCATTCAGACAACTCATTCCTCATTCTCACCCTTCACTTTTACGCTCACCCTGCACTCACAGCGCATAGTTATGGTTTTCCCGCATTTGCCACATAATCAATCGTCTGCTGCATAATTTTCAGATAAAAAAATGCAGCAACACGTTACCTCACAGTGGAAGGCCCTTTCTAAAGGTTGACTGGTCACTTTTCTGTTGCTTATTGCTATATGTGGGTGTTAATGTGGTACTTATGAGGGGCAATAAAGGCCAGGACAATATTAACAAGTGTAAAAATAGCAAAATAGTGCAGTAATACTATCACAAAATATGCAGCATAATTCGCCTGTGCTTGCTGCCGAATTTAGTCAACCATGCTGCAGAATTTTGCCTTCTCCTGCCGCATAATTCAAATGGCCCTGCTTATAGTGCTATGAAGTCCCAGCCTGTTGCAGAAAGCACTGTGAATATGTAAGTCATTATTTTAAAACAGTATTTACATACTCTAAACTAGACTGCTGCAAAATGATGCAGTGATTGAGATAAAGCAAGTTCTTACAAAATATACTTTTTAGTAATAAGTAATCAACCTGTATCTAATGCAGACATTTTTGTAAGTGTCTCCACTATTCCAGATCCCAGCTGATAACTCTGTTACATTACATCTTAAAAAGAATAGATCTTTGCCACCATAAAACTTTAAGCAGATCCACTGGATTTATTCAGCATAAAACAACAAAATTATGCGGCAGGTTTGACTAAATTATCCAGCAAGAAAAGGTAAGTTATGCGGCACAATGTGCCACATTTTGTAGTTAGCATTACTTCATTATTTTGTCATTTTAACTCACAGTAACGCTGTCAGGGGAAATATTTCACCTCATTAGTACCAGTTTAACACCCAAATACAGCAGTAAGCAACTACAAGATTACCAGTCTTTGCAGGGCCTTCCACTGCTCCGGAACACTTTGTCACGCTTTAAGTACATTTTGTTCCGTTTGAGCTAGAATCAAGTTTTTGTCATTGAAATCTGGAGATTATGTAGCAAATGCAGTAAACTGATAATTATGTGGAAAGCGCTGCTGCTGCAGAAACTCATAATTCCAGTGGCCCTGGCTTTAAGTGACTCAATCAATTAAGGGCTGGTAAGAAGGCCGGTTTCTTTTTTTAACTTTCTGCACTACCACCACCCAGTTCGATTTCAGGCACAGGCATGTCAAAGTCAGTATAAACCATTCAGGGAAGTTTTTTGTGTGAAAGCTGAGTCCATGGGGTGGCTGGTAGAAGGCCAGCAGGGTTGCATTCAGATGCAGAGCCCTAATCCTCTCGATCCTTTGGGCCTCATAGAAATGGTCTAGGAGACAGAGGAAAGGATTGAGATTCATAGATATTGTCAAAGAGAAGGCCCAGAATAGTGAGCACTCTATGCAAACTCATTTTTAGGTTTACAAATGGACATTAGTGAAGCTGGTACTGCTGCCAAGTGTGTAAGTGGCCACTGCTAGTTATCATAAAGGAGTAGATGTAGATGCAGATGCAGATGCAGAAGGACTTGGGCCCAGGAATTGATGTTCCATCATGGCGGGGAATAGGTAAAAGAGCCAGAGGAGATAGCCTGCTACTCAGGACTGCAGTTATCATTAGTGCAGCAAGTATAGTTGCATTGGGGTCAAAGAGTGTGAGGGGCTCACAACACCCCAATTATGGGGAGCAGTTTGTTTGGGATATCTGTTTTTATTTGATGCATTTGCTATTTTATTAGTTTCATATGTGGTGCGGTTCATAAGCTATAGTAAAAGTATTCCTGAAATCATCTCATAAGCCCCGCTCCCTGCATGGAGCCATGTCCCTCCCGCTCCCCCAATCCTAGCCATAAAGTTTTGGAAGGGGGCCCGACCTCCATACATTTTGCTTAGGGGGGGCTCAGCGTAAAAAAGTTTGAAGACCTCTGCCATAGAGTGAAGCTGCAGGGGCCTCAGAAGAGGTGAAACCGAACAAAGCCTCATTAACACGTTCATGGTCTTTCAAAGACCTGTGAAGTGCTCTGGTGGTAAAATGATGCGAGCCCCTGCTGAATGAAACCGCCTGAATACAGAAACTGGAAGCAGCGGGTAAAATAAGGTTTATACACTGAAAGTGCCGCCCAATAATATTCTTAATTTGCAAACAGTAAACGCCTCCTGTATGAAATCAAATAGTCCACCTTCAAACGCGTCATCTTTCTGCACTGCCGCCATAAATATTTCAATGCGCGTTTCGGGCTAGCGCGGCACAAAGGCAAATGTTGGCGCTTTTGTTCTGAAATGTTGAGCTGACTGTAGGGTTGGCTTTTTTGACGGACTGTCAGAGTTGCGTATTCAACCATCCTACACGTTCTTTTCTTTCATTGCTCACCTTTTAAATGTGATAATGAAATGTCTACCTGTGGCAGGTCACGCAATTGAATTGATTATGTCCCTGGGAGAACTCCAAAGACAGGCAAACTCAAGTATCGTCACCTTTCTCTGGAATAGGAAAGGGCTGAATAGCATTTGAAAGCTAAACGAACAGGGCGAAGAGATGAGAAAATGTCTCCACATAAGGTGCTACTAAGGATTTGCCCAAAATTGCATCAAGTGAGGTAGTCCGGGATTAGAAAGATATAGCAGAGAATCGAGTTATATAGTATGTTTAGATGTGTGATAATCACGGGGTGCTATATGAAGAATGCTATGCACATGAATCTGCCTTAATAGACTTGTCTTCTATGCTCACTCAAGACATTAATCACTGAAGATGATTTCATTGAAAACCTTCAATTATCTTGCTTCAAGGTCACCCAAGATAGAAGCAAATTAGGAGATCGAATAAAACAAACAATGATACGATTGGGAACTGGACAGATGTAGGAAATCGGGTTGTTGGTTGAGGGGAGGGTAAGTCAGGATAGGGCAAGGGAGGGAGAAAGAGGGAGGGATAGTCAGGGGAGGGTGCGGGAGAGGGAGGATCAGGGGAGGGCGAGGGAGAGAGAGGGAGGGTCAGGGGAGGGGGAGGGAGAGAGAGAGAGAGAGAGAGAGAGAGAGAGGGAGAGTCGGGGAGAGGGAGAGGGAGAGTCAGGGGAGAGGGAGGGAGGGAGACAGAGTGAGGGAGACAGAGGGAGGGAGGGAGACAGAGAGTGAGGGAGACAGAGAGGGAGGGAGGGAGACAGAGTGAGGGAGACAGTGAGAGTGAGGGAGACAGAGGGAGGGAGACAGGGAGAGAGGGAGGGAGACAGGGAGACATGGAGAGAGAGGGAGCGAGGTAGAGAAAGAGAGAGGGAGGGAGGTAGAGAAAGCGAGGGAGGGAGAGAGGGAGAGGGAGGGAGAAAGGGAGGGAGGAAGGGAGAGGGAGGGAGAGAAAGAGAGGGAGGGAAAAAGGGAGTGAGAGAGAGAGAGAGAGAGAGAGATGTGTGTATGCTGGGTCTGGTGGCTCAGTGGACGAAGACGTCCGCTGCAGGGGCCTGTGCTCAACCTCATGGTCAGTTTTTTTTGGGCTCTAGCCCCGCCCCCTCTCTCACTGATCCCGCCCCCAACAGTGCGGCCCTCGGCCATAAATCACACTGTAAATTTGGCCCCTGAGAGAAAGTTTGTGAGCAACCATGATCTAGTACAATGGAGGTTACTGAGGAAATTCAATTGCTCCGATGTATTTTTTTCTAAATATACATCTTATGTTATCAAATGTTGGTTTGCATGTACTAGAGAGAAAAGGGCTGTCAGTTAAAAAGCGAAAGATTGCATTCTAACTTTATCCTTAAAAAATATAGTCCGTGCTCTCTTGTTCTTTTACAGTTAGTTTTAGATGGTAACCCACTCTAGGGAATCTGCAGCGTTTAATTCATTGGCTTGGTAAAGAGCAAGTCAGCTGTCGACCTGAGTTAATTCAGAGTAAATTTGCCTCTGCAAACTCTTAGACATACTTTTCGCATTAACAAGGGACTTTGTGTTTAAATGTTTTTTTTTTTTTTTTAAGTGTATACTAGTCCATGAATGACTGAATTCACGGGCACATCTGGGCAACATTTTGTATGTACATTGGTACTGTATTCCGAGAAAGTGGGTTTAGTTTTTCATTTTTCAGATTGCGTGTGGTTTTACACATTTCAAACTGGCCAGTGTTCATGCTCTTAGCATTATCATTAAGCTAGCGTTTGTCTACTCGGCCACGTTAAAATGTTATTTTTTTCATAAATGATGACCTGTTAGCAACTTTTTCTTGAAAGTAGCTAAGATTAATATATTTACCTTGTGTTGTTATATTTATTGCGGATCTGCGTGACTTTGTGAGTTTGGGATGCCGAATATAAATTTTGATGGTGCCCTTTGCCTATAATTTTACCTTTTTTGATATTTTTATTTTTATAATTCTCACAAAACCTGTCTTTTCCGGACCGTATACCCGAACCAATAGGCTTTTAAAAAACATAGAAGCCACCAGATTACCTTAAGAGATGTTCAAGTGTTTGATCAAACTTAACTATTATTCAGTGATTATAAGCACATACGAATATTGCGATGAACATTATTTATATTTGTCAGAATGTGAGGAAAGTCACAACTGTCTTCCTTCAATTAAGATGCATGGAGCACATTAGGACATTCTCTTCGGGCCCCCAACTTGACGTCTGTGATTTGATTACACAATTCAAGGTTTATTGGAATCTTCCTAATTAATCTTCCTATGAATAACCCCTTCATTACCTCTTCTGCTCAATAGATGCACCAATAAGGGGGATCTTTAACATCAGTGTTATCGGGTCAGATTTCTGGGTTCTCAAGTTCAAATGAAACTGCCCCAAAATACACTTTCTCAGCTCGCATAGACAGTTCTAAAACATACAGCAACCACAATAATTTTACAGTTTACGCCACACAAAAGATATCCTATTACTGCTTTGTCGTCACTAAAAGCTATTACCATAGGTCTGGATTAATAAACTCTGCTCTGAAGTTACTAGGGTAGTCCCTCAGAGCCTATACATGCATTTTCCAAGTTTGCAGTGCACCATTAATCCTTCTTTGTTATAAATAATCCATACTCTTGGTGTTTTCCTAAAGTCCATAGTCTGGTCTGTAAAGACATTCAAACAGCATGGAGGAAATGTTTGAAAATTGTTACAGAGACACCATGAGATTGGGTGGGTGTTATTGTATGAACTGCTTAAGAAGTCATTATTAGAAATTGGATTTCTGATTGGCTGAGGTATACGCTCTCTGCAAGCAGGAACCATAATCCGAATCCTAATAAATCAGGTATGCACCCTGAATTAACCTGTGCTCACCCTCTGGTAGCTTGGCACTGAGCAGTCGGGCTTAACTTAAAGAGGCAATATGTAAAGTATTTGTGCAATGCTTAAAACAGTAAAAACACTCGACAAAAATATACTACATTCAGTTAGAGAAATAAAGCTTAATTTAATAAACACAACAAGTCCAACACAACAAAAATCCGATAAGTAGAACCGGAGTTATGTTTTTTTAAAGATTAAAATGAAATGTAATGCTAAAAAGAATAAAGCTCCACCCGGGCTATCTGGTCACGCTAGACCGGGTCAAATGCAAAAGTTCAGGCCCACCACAATGGCGCGTGGATCAGATACAGGGATCAGCCTTGTCCGGCTGCACAGTACCTTGTCTGCGTCGTCAAGAATGTTCCAATGCTTGGAGCAGAGGAGGTGATGTGTCTTCATAGATCCTTTGGATATAGGCGATGCTTCGGTTCTGAGCCACCCGAAGTCGGAGATGCGTCGAAAATGTAGGTGTTGTGCCCACTGGCTAAGTTCTGTACCCTATCCTCACAGCAGTTGCGTTGCTTGGATTTTGGCAGTTGCAGCTCTCTACCCACTTCCATGGGCCCAGGACTGGATCAGTGCCACTTAGTAGGGCAAGACTTTCAGGTGGCCGAGTCCAGGTGCTGTTGCTGGATAGTTGGAAATCTTTGATTTCCCTGATACTTCAAACAGGAGGCAAGCCAGCAAGCTATTGGAATCACTATGGTTCTGGATTGGAGAGATGCATGTCCAGTATTTATTGCTCCCATGCAAGGAGGTCATCAGGTCAGCACAGCAGAGCAGAGCGGGAGTCCAGCAGAGTGACAGTCCTTTCAGCAGCACAGCAGTCCTTCTTTCTGACAGAATGTCCACAGGTCCAGAAGTGTACTCAGTTGGTGGTGTCAGGGGTCCCGTACTTATACCCAGCTGTGTCTTTGAAGTGGAGGAGACTTCACAGAGAGGCCAGACGTAGTTACTGTGCTCACTGGGGCACTGGATCCAAGCTAGCTTGGCAAGTGAGGGGTGATATCCCGAAACCGGTCAGAGGATGCTTGTTTCCAGTCCAGGGAGGACCTGGCCGGGCTGTTCGGACTGGACTATTCCCATGGGCAGCTGGGTCACGGCTGATTTGCATATGACTGGGTCCAAACAGGGGTGGCGTGGTGAGCAAAAAAACAATGGATTAAACCCAGATCTGTGACGGGGGAGGGGGTGAATGCTTGATTTGTTCAGCATTCCGTCAATCATCTGTTCTTTTAACTTTCTGAAAGTGAAATTTTCAGAATTACATTTTATAATCGAACTATACTATAAGTTGGGATTTTAAATTGTGATTCTACAGACATCAAACTTGGGGGTCCTATATCTTCCCAATAAAAAATTACACTTCTAAAATGTAATAAGGTAATCCCAATGTTATCCTATGGGGGAGATTGGCCTTGCAGTAGTGAAAATGAATTTAAGAGTTTTTCAGGACTAGGACATCTAAACGTTAAAAGTACATTTCCTACTTTTTACCCAAGGTCTACTGTAGGGGTAACATATGTATTAATAAAGGAAGGTTTGGGCCTGGAAAGAGGGTTAACTTGCCAGGTCGACATGGGCTCTGCAATGGCAAGCGTGAGACAGGTTTAAGGGGCTACTGAAGAGGGTGGCACAAACAGTGCTGCAGGCCCACTAGTAGCATTTAATTTACCAGCCCTGGGCACAGGTAGTGCACTTTAGAAACTTATAAGTAAATTAAATTTGCCAATTGTGGATAAACCAATGCTATCATGTTTAAAGTAGAGAGCACATGCACTTTAGCACTGGTAAGCAGTGATAAAGTCCCCAGTGTCCTAAAGCCAACCAAACCGAATTCAGCAAAAAGCAGAGGAAGGGAAAGTTTGTGGGTGACCCTGCAGAAAGGGCCATTTCCAACAGTCATGCTTTTTAGCCTTCCATATTCATAGTCTTAATATATGTACAGGTCCCATAGACACTGCAAATAGTCTTCAAGAATAATACTCAACGTTCCACCAATCCTACAGCAGTTTTTCACAAATTGCCCATTCAATTCTTTATGTAGATAAAAACATATGTCATAAGTACATACAGTTGTGCATTTGAAAAGGCTATAGAGAGCTGTTGCTTTGTGAACTCTGCTTAAGTTGAGACAAGATCAGAGGTGAGACAGTAGGACAGTAGAATCCACCATACCTGAGACCTTTCTCAAGACTTTGTCCTCAGTTCTGTCTATTTCGGTTACATTGTGACTGGTCCCACTAGCGTATAAAGCAACAAATGCAGACCTAATTTTAAAATGGTAAACTTCCACTTGTGCACCATCATAAGCTGCATATGCCAGAAAGTATGTAGTGAATACATACTGTGCAGTACATAATGTAAGTGGGCACTCTGATATGTCCACATTGAGCAAGACCGAGACAGGCTCATAGTTTTCACATCCAGTGTTTCAGTTCTACTCGACAGATGCGCTATTCACCCCAGAGTATCTATATGATGAACTCTGTAATAGCTAGAAGACAATTGGGAATCTCATTCTCTGCTAGTTTTCATCTCAGTGAAGTCTGAGCTACCTTGTCAAACACAGTGCAGAAGTAAGTATAAAAGTGCTATTCTCTACTCTACTGTTCAGTGCTAGAACCATCATGGCTTCAAAGGGGAGCATTTCTTCCTGGATCCTGAGAAAATGCAAGAGGGGCTGTTGACTAGTCCAGCCTGTCAGCTAGACTAATAGATGCTGTACAAAAAGCTTTCATTGAACCCCTCTGCTGCTCATTACGGAATGGTTCCGTCATTAGCATTGGTGCGCCTGTGCTCATGACGGAACCATTCCGTCATGAGGCCAGGGGCACGAAATCCCTCTGCTGCAGACAGCAGAGGGATTTCTATTTCACCCCTGTGACCTTTGAAGCTGGGGAAGAGCTTCCCCAGCTCCCAAGGCCCCCTCCCTGGTTCTGTGCCATGAGGATCACCGCGCACGTCACGCTGTCCTCATTGCACAGAAACCGAAACTGAAATGAGCCTTCAGGCTTATTTCAGTTTCACTTTCTATGTGCTCAGGGGGGACTCTCAGCCCCCGGTCACGTAGAAAGATGGCAGAGGTATCATTGGAAAAGGGAGAATCTCCCCAGGAGGGCGATCCCCAAGCAGGGATCCACCCACTAGACACCAGGGAGGGGGGAGCGGCCCCTTGGGCAAGGGCCTTCGCTCCCCCATAAAGAAATAGCCACAATTCAGTCTTTCTGCCCCCCATGGTGGGCAGATGGGGCAGTAGCCCCTAATCTGCCCCCCCCCGGCAGGGATTTCTTTGCACAATTTCTTTTAAGGTGGGGGCTGCCCGAAACAGGCATGCCAATGCCCCCACCCCACCACCATTACTGCCTCCCGATGCCCATGCCACCACCACTCCCTCACAAAAAGTATAGCATTTCTGCCCCCCCCTGGGGGCAAAAGCCCCCAATATGCCCCCGGGGGGAGAGGAGGGGGTGCAAAAATCCCAGTAGACACCAGGGATTTTTTGGGGCAAATTTTAATTAGGATGGGTGCATTGGCATGCCCGTTTTGGGCAGCCCCCACCCTAATTAAAATTTGCTCAAAAAAATCCCTGGTGTCTAGTAGGCTTTCTGGTCCCCCTGGGGGGCAGATGGGGGCAAAAAGCCCACTAGTTGCCAGGGATTTTTTGGGAAAATTTGAATTGGGGTGGGGTCTGCCCAAAACGGGCATGCCCATGCCCCCCTCCCCCGCAAAAATTACAGCCTTCCTGCCCCCCCCCTCCCTGGGGCAGATGGGGCACTAGCCCCCAATCTGACACCCGGGGGGGGGGGGCAAAAAGCCCAGTAACGCCAGGGTTTATTTGGGGCAAATTTGAATTGGGGCAGAGCTGCCCAAAATGGCCAGGCCCATGTGCCTGTAGTCCCCAATCTGACACCCGGGGGAGCACATTTCTATTAGGATGGGGGCATTGGCATGCCTGTTTTTGGCAACCCCCACCCTAATTAAAATCTACTCAAAAAAATCCCTGGCGTCCAGTAGGCTTTCATCCCCCCCCCCCACCCTGGGAGGAATATGGGGGCATTAGCCCCCAATCTGCACCCCCGGGGGTGGGCAAAAAGCCCACTAGTAACCAGTGATTTTTTTTGGGGGGCAAATTTGAACTAGGGTGGGGGCTTCCCAAAACAGGCATGCCCATGCCCCACCCCCTCCCCGCAAGAAATTGCAGCCTTCCTTCACCCCCTGGGGGGCAAATGAGGCAGTAGCCTCCAATCTGCCCCCCGGGGGAAAAAAGCCCACTAGACGCCAGGGATTTTTTGGGGCAAATTTTAATTAGGATGGGGGCTGCCCAGAACGGGCATGCCAATGCCCCCACCCCTGACCCGCAACAGTTACAGCTTTTCTACCGCCCCTGGGGGGAAGATGTGGGCAGTAGCCCCTAATCTACCCCCCGTGGTGGCAAAAAAACCCACTAGATGCTAACCATTACGCTGGCTTTTTTATGTGTGGGGTTGGGAGCAGCGCAGAATGGGCATACCAATGCCCCCACGCCCCTAAAAAATAGCCACATTCTTTCTGCCCCCTTGGGGGCATATCGGGGCAACCCTACCCGCTGATATCCACCCGCCCTGAGGGCAGTAGCCCCTAATCTACCCCCCCCCCGTGGTGGCAAAAAAAAACACTAGATGCTAACGATTACGCTGGCTTTATGTGTGGGGGTGGGAGCAGCGCAGAATGGGCATACCAATGCCCCCACGCCCCTAAAAAATTGCCACATTGTTTCTGCCCCCTTGGGGGCATATCGGGGCAACCCTACCCGCTCATATCCACCCGCCCCGGGCGGCAGAAAGCCGACTAGGCACAGATTTGTTTTTAGCAATATGCCTACCTGTGGATTTTGGGCCCTAGAGCAGCCGGCACATAGGGAAAACCTAGCAAACCTGTACATTTTTGAAAACTAGACACCCAGGGGAATCCAGGATGGGGTAACTTGACTGGCTTTCACCAGGTTCTGTTATCCAGAATCCCTTGCAAACCTAAAAAGTTGTCAAAAAACACATTTTCCTCACATTTCTGTGGTGGAAAGTTCTGGAATCTGCGTGGATCCACAAAATTCCATCTAGGGAAACCTACCAAACCCACACATTTCGGAAAACTAGACATCCGGGGAGTCCAGCGAGGTATGGCTTGTGTGGGTCCCCTGAAGTTTTCCTTACCAGAATCCCCTGCAAACCTCATTTAGCTGAAAAAATCACTTTTTTCTCAAATATCTGTGTGGGGAAGTTCTGGTATCTACGCGGATCCCCAAATTTCCTCGTACCCAGCGTTTCCCAATTCTCCTGATTTAAAAATGATACCTCATTCTTGTAGGTGGGTCAAGTACCCGCGACCGGCAAAACCTATTGAGGCAACAACAAAATTACCTTTCACAAAACAACCTGGTTTTGCAGGGGGAATCCGATGAGTTTTTGGCCCAGGGATCGGCGGCCATCTAGGGAAACCTATCAAACCCACACATTTCTGAAAACTAGACACCCAGTGGAGTCCAGCGAGGTATGGCTTGCGTGGGTCCCCCAACATTTTCCTACCCAGTATCCCCTGCAAACCTCAAATTTAGCTAAAGCAAATCACTTTTTCCATACATTTTTGCGTGGGATCACCGTGCCGGCACAAATGTCCTACCACCCAGTGTTCCCCTTGTTCTCCCGAGTAAAATGATAGCTCACTTGTGTGGGTTGGCCAAAGGCCTGTGACTAGGAAGAGCTCAAAACATAGGGATTTAGAGTATAGCACAGAGAATTCTAAGCGCTACATTCTTGTAAAAATAAGTTTTTAGCTAATTCTGCTTTGGACACCCACACAAGTGAGGTATCATTTTACTCCGGAGAACAAGGGGAATGCTGGGTGGTAGGACACTTGTGCCAGCACGGTGATTCCACACACCCACACACAAAATGTGTGGAAAATGTTTTTTCAGCTAAATTTGAGGTTTGCAGGAGATTCTGGGTAGGGAAACGTTGGGGGGTGCTGCAAAAGTAGGTCTCGCAGCCCTCTCCAGCAGGTACCACTGTTGAGCAGCACTACAAGCCAAGGCCAGCAAGTGTCCTCGCAAGTGCGTCACTCCCAGCCCTAGCCAGTAGGTGTCAACACCTCAATTCACCACCCCCTTATTAGTGAAGAAAATATAATTAGGAGTCAGAAAGCATGTGCAGGTCACACCTGCTTTAATTTTTCTTCTCTGGTATCCTTGGAGTATCACATGCAGTTTAAACATGCCTGCCTTATTCGTGAGGTATAAAACATGAAACAACATCCATAGCATTGGCATAGCTTTTGGGACCTTATAAGTATTTAGTTATGCAGCTCAATATCCTTGGTGCAACAACATGAACTGTTGCATGGCTAAACACTTATAAGGTCCCAAAGGCGAGACCTATTGGCTATTCCAGTGCTTGTACACTGTGAAATTGTGGTGTGTCCATGTTGCGTTTTGAGCCGTTTCCTGTCGCGAGCACTAGGCCTACCCACACAAGTGAGGTACAGTTTTTATCGGAAGACTTTGGGGAACGTGGGATGGGTGGACATTTGTGGATCCATGCAGTTTCCAGAGGTTTCCACCACAGAAATGTAAGGGAAATGTGTTTTAAAAAACAAACATTTCGGTTTGCAAGGGATTCTGGGAAACGTAACCTGGTGAGAGGCAGTCAAGTCACCCCGTACTGGTTTCCCCTGGGTGTCTAGTTTAAAAAAATGTATAGGTTTGCTAGGTTTCCCTAGGTGCCGGCAGAGTTAGGGTTCAAAAACTAAAGCTAGGCACTTCGCAAAAATAGGGTCATTTTTCTTTGTGAAATTGTGGTGTGTTCACTTTGCGTTTTGAGCCGTTTCCTGTTGTGGGCACTATGGCTACCCACACAAGTGAGGTACCATTTTTATCGGGAGACTTAAGGTAATTCAGATTTGTAAAGCAAATGTTATTACCTATTGACTTTCGATGCATTTCTGCCTTCCAAATGAAAGACAATGTGTAAACAAGCATTGGCATAGCCAATAGGTCTTGCTTTTGGCACCTTATTAGTATTTACTTATGAAGCACCATATCCTTGGTGCAACAACATCAACTGCTGCATGGCTAAACACTTATAAGATCCCAAATGCAAGGCCTATTGGTTACGCCATTACTTGTTTTAAATTGTGCTGGCATTCATATCATGTTGTGTTTTCAGCTTTTTAACTGTTTTGGTGCTGATACAGGCTTCACACATTCCAGTAAGTTAACCCTGTCTACTCTGTGCTACAGATGCCAAGGGTTGAACAGAGCATTAAAGCATAAAGACCTAACTGCACCAGTAAGGAATTGAGTCATTATTCCTTAAAGAGGGCTCCCACCCACTTAAACTAGTAACCCGCTTTCTCACAATTGTGCAAAATGCATATTCATCTTTTACTATGTAACACAAAATGTGTCCTCCTGTTAATGTTTGTTGCGCGGCCGCTAAAAATAACGAGAAAAACACTAGTGCTGCAAACAGCTGTTCACGTTCTGGTTGTTTGTGTTGTTACTGTGCTATAAATTTCTTCGCATGGCGATGTATTTACAAAATGTGGTGTAATGGCAGAATTTCATATGTGAAACATTACACAAAATCCCCCTAATTATGCAAATCACACTGCTATAATTAGTTTTTAGCCCCAGCCATCCAGGAGTTTAGCATTATTTGAAAAGGCCCGAGTTCGGGCTGGAAAGGTGTCTGTGTAGATATAAGTCTGTGTTTATATCGTCTGTGGTCACTGTCGGCGGCCATACGAGGGTCTTGATGTCAACATCAGAAATGGTAAAGCTGGTTAGCGCCAACCTCGTGTCACCAAGGAGCTATGTACCTGTTGGTTTTGTACAATGTTTTTTTGTACATGTTACTGACACAACTCAAACTAAATCTTCAAAAGTATATGGGGGGGATCTGGAGAAGGGAGAGGCGGGGGTGAGATTACCTCAGAAGGGTGATGTGCGTGGGGCAGAGAGAGGAACGTGGAGCGAACAAGGGATAAGGAGAAGACATGAGGCGGCGGGAGGGCCTGGAAGCGGGCACTTATGGGCCGCCTGAGGGAGGCGATAATGTCAGGAGGATGTGTGGCGAGAGGCAGGGGGTGGAGAGATGGCCTTAAGGCCCCAGAGAGAGGGGCTAATGTCAGAAGGAAGTCCTGTGGGTAGAGAGAGACAGGGTGGAGAGAGGGGCTAATGTCAGAAAGAAGTGCTGCGGGTGGAGAGAGAGGGGGTAGAGAGGGGCTAATGTTAGAAGGAAGTGATGCGGGTGGAGAAAGACGGGATGGAGATAGTATCTAATCTACGAAGGGAGTGCTGGGGGTGGAGAGAGGGCCTTATGGTCCCCGAGAGAGGGGCTAATGTCAGAAAGAAGTGCTGATGGTACAGAGAGACTGGGTGGAGAGAGTGTAAGGTGGTCTCTCTGATCCGCAGCAGGCGGAGATGCGCTGCGTGTGTTGTGTGTGACGACATCAGCTTGCTTGGAGATGTTTACTGCTGTGTATGTGTATGTTGGGGAGGGGGCCCGGCCCGCCCCACAGCACCGGAGGCCCATACACGAGTTAGTCATTGCAGATGCACGACGTGCCGCAAGGAGGGGGTCTCCCTCTTCCATGCCAATGTTCTCCTACTGTTGCCTTTGTGCACAGCCCCCCTCTATTCTGGCACCGCATCCCATATACCCATGCTGGTGCCCCCACCTTCGCTTGGGTCCTGCCTCACCACATGCGCTCCCTCCCCATCCCTCCTCCAATAGTGGCAGTCAGTCACGCTGGTGCTCCCACCTCCGCTTGGTTCCTGCCCCACCCCATGTGCTCAAAGATGAACACGGGCACAGTTAGCTGTGTGCATCCTCAGAGAGACGGCTAGCTCCGGACTGTGTGCGGACACGCTCATACACACACACACAAGCTTTCACACAGGCAACGTCAGGCACACAGCCCCCCTTCCCGGCAGTTGTGAGCAGGGAGCTCTGTGCGCTCTCAGAGAGACGACCATCTCCAGACAGTGTGGTAAGCACACGCTCTTCAGACGCACAGCCCTCCTTCCACCTCCGCGTGCCCGGTCACGGAAGGGAGACACACAACAATCAAAGCACACATACAACAGGCAACGCACCAAAAAAAAACACGCACCCCCTCCGTGTGTTCACTCCCTCTTGCTCGATGTGAGTGCAAGCCTGCCTGGTCACTGTCCACACTGGTGAAAGGTGGAGCCAGGAGGAGTTGAAGGATCTTTAATAACTCTTGTCCACCAGCCCCTCCCTGGTGCTCGGTGGGGGGAGCACACCCACCACTGCTCACAGTGCCGACACCCACAGCTCAGAAAGGCACAGGAGACAAAATGTGCATGTTTGAATCTGAGGGACAGTGAGGGTGGGGATTAGACACACTTGCGTGTGCGCACACTACACACCGACATTCAGACAGACCAAATACATCCCAGGGCACAAATTAAGTTTCGGGATTCCACCGGTTGGTTAGGTGCACCCACCATAGTGTCAGAGGTAACTACTGTGCTCCCACTCAAAAACATTATGACATTCTGGACTATAGCAGGCCACCTACGCTATAATGGTGGATGGACTTACTTGTACTGAGTACCCTTAAACGCTGGTGCATATTAACCACTGCGCAGAATAATTCCCCATCTAGAAATGACGCGGACCCAGTCCCACGTGCTGAAAGGCTGACGTTCCAATTGAGATGCAAGTTTGTCATCACGAGAAACTTAGTAAATAGTTATTATACAAAATCTCCAAATACTCCGGCAGGTGCCTGGCAGATGTATTTTATGCCCCAATAGGGGAGATTCACTCGATTATCTCTCCAGGCATCACAGACTCTTTAAATGATGCGCACTTAACAGCGTGAACTTAATGGTGTCACGCCGATCATTCCACAAAACAAATTTTAAAAACTTGGTTTAACAAGCAGTGCCCTAAGCGCCTTCGGACGCTTCACGCAGTGTCCATGCCCGGATCAAACAACAGACAAGCATGTGAGTCGTGCGCACGCGCCACACCGAGACATGCGTTTTGAATTATCCCTCACGCATCTGTGCACAGTAATTCAAAACGCATGGCGCCCGTGCGGGTAACTGCAACGAATAGGCCATGGGCGGAGCAAAGGCGGGACATGCGCCCGCCTTTGCCCAATTGCGTGCTAACTTTCTTAGAAAGACGCACACAAAGCCCAATAGCTTGCGGCAATAACAAAACCACACGCACAAGCGTGTGGTGAGATTTCCAAAAGCCCTTACATAAAGTCTTCGCCAGAAGAGTCCATGCGCGCTGTTACAGGCTCGACTTAAAAAGTAGTCCTTTTGAAAAATGACCGATAATTCTCATGCTAGTATGTGTATTTCCAATTTCGGAAAAGTGCAAATATCTACTGTTTCTAAACCCTATATTTTGTTCCCATTTCAGAAATACATAGGTGTCTTTCATACCGATTTTTCCATGTATTCATTTTCCCAGAATAATTGCTATATACCCGGTTCATAATAAAAAAACATTGCAAGTCGCTGCTCAGTTTTTGGCTCTGGGTTCGTCGGGTTCTTGGTGAACCTACAAGTCCTATATATCCCCACAACCAGTAAGGTCCAGTGGATGTAACGGTTTATTACTTTCACAGAGCTGTCATAATTAGAAGTTACAGGTGAAAATGTTGACACACAAGGCTGTTTTTTTCAACTGATTTTCAATTTTTTTCTATATTTAACTGTTAGTTTCTATAAAGAAACCTTGATGGATCTGCACAAATGACCCCTTGCTGAATTCAGAAGTTTGTCTACTTTTCAGAAATGTATAGCTTTCCAGAATCCATTATTGCTTTCATACCCATTTCTACCATTAACTGGAAGGAGGTTGAAAGCACAAAAAATAGCAAAAATAGTCTGTCACAGAAAAATGCCAAAACTGTGTAAAGAAAATGTTGGTTTTCTGACAAAAGTTTGTAATTCTCTAAAAGCTGGGAAAATTGTGATTTCAGCCCCACAAACCTTTTTTTATACCATTTGCAGGGGGAAAAACAGACTATTTCATTTGCAGCAGTTTTTTCCCATTTTCCCCCAAAAAAACCAAAATGTAGCTGTATTTTGTCTATATCTGGGTCCCATCCAGGGGAATCCACAAACCCTGGGTACTTTAGAATCCCCATTATGTTGGAAGAAAAGGATGCAAATTTGGCGTGGATACCTTATGTGGTCAAAAAGTTACAGGGGCCTAAGCGCAAACTAAACACCTAGGCTAAACACTAAAAGGCTTAGCACAGGGGGGGGGGGGTGAAGGCCTAGCAGCGAAGGGGTTAAAATGCACTATGGTTACTAAACAATAGCTTAGCTTGAGGAATGGTTATATGCTCCTTTCTTCTGTGGAGGCCAGATCTGCTCCTTTCCAACGCCCATGGACTCCAGTAATGCTGTCAATTGACCAGAATAGAAGGGTCAAAACATTAGCTCTTCACATTATAAGGGGTATAGCCAGAGTCTATCACCAAACAAACACAGAGAATAATGCATAAGTTCCTATTCCCATATATTTATTATTCTACTGCTGTTTCAGAAGAGATAATTCTCATCAACCTTTTAACACCTCTGTTTTTCACAAAAAGATTTTTCTCTTCCAGTGTTTTGTAGTGGTTTGTGCTCTTTTCCTTTAACATTTTTGAGTAGTTGATTTGCCTTTTCAAACTTTTGTAGGCCACGCCTTTGATTGGGAGACGAGTTACTTTAGCTGTTGCAGTACTCTTGGATGTCTTTTCTCGTCTGTCCTATTGAATCATGGTAAACCTTTTCTAACTGGATAGTCGGATGAAAAATATTTCTTGTCCATAGCTATATTCAAGCCTCGTAAATTCATTGGATCCATATGACTGTCTTTAATACATATAGTGTTACTAATTCTAAGTGCCTATGAATTATACCATCTTTTCTGAGTTTTATGTCCAGATTAGTTTTGCATGTGTCCATGGTTTAATGGCATTTTCCAATTCCTACACAGCCTGGATACATACTTCCCCTACCAAATATTAGAGGAGGAGACCCTAATGAACAATCCCTTTTTGTATGATTCACAAAGTGGAAATCCAACAGAGAATCAAATGGGAATCCCAAGTGTAAGCCAGTTTCGAGGTAGACCCAACTCAAAACTTCGACGTTCACTTGGAGCATGTAACAAACTGTAATGCTATTTGAATTCAATTAGGAATAGCAATGCATCCAGACACTGACAGTTAAGAATCTCTGAATGTACCAAGATTTATTTATTTCAACTACACCCGCAGCACAAAACCGGCCTCCTCATACACCTTGCGAGCCGTGTACAGACGTGCGTGCACTGGTAGATAATTTCCAAATGCTAGATGGACATTAGTAATTGACATATTAAATTTACTCTCGTAGTGATTATTGGCTAGTCTAACAATCAGAAATTCAGAACTCGCTATCCTGACAGGAATCCAGTCCTTTAGTAGCCTTTTGTTACAACAGTTAGCATGCCAACACCTGGCCTTTCTCTAACCTCCCTTAATTGCTGTTAATTCTCCAGTTCGCCTCTAGTTTAACTTCATCTCCTCCCACATCTCTCAATTTTGTTGTTGTTGAGACATACTTCACCATTTCTGAGTTTCGAACAATGGTCCAAACCCGTCACATCCCAGGAAAGTAATAATGAAGGTTTCCCTGGTAACATTGGTGCCTTTTGAGGAGCTTTGATTAAAGACTTCTTCTTTTTGTTCTTAATGTGTGTCTCATGCCAGGAGTACACTTTAATAAGGCGGCTCTGTTCTATGCTTTTGATCCTGTTAGGTCTACAGACCATCCTGGGTACCCTTGACAACTTGGGTTTATATACGAAATTGGTTTTTAACATTGTTGAGAGAAGTACTGACATTTTCCAGCATTTACATTTTACCTCTCAAGTCAGTGATTGATTCATTTAATCCAGCACTTGTCTTGCATCTAGTAATACATATCTGCATTGTTATTTTGTATGCACAAACCGTAGCTGAAACCCTCTTGAACACCAGTTTATATATACTTAATGTAAGTAGTGTAAATGAACCTTTCTCACTAAAGTGGCAAGGAGGGTGGCTTTTAGTCCTGAGGGCAGAAAGGCCAAATTGAGACACTGATCTGCCCTGACCGGTCACTTCCATTTTGAAAAGCAACAAAATCCCTGGTGTCTAGTGGGCTTTTCTACCCCCCCGGGCCCCCCCCACCCACCCCCGGGTCCAGAATCGGTGAAAAAAAACCTGCAGATCAGTCTAAAATATTTACATTGCCCCCTGGAAGAGACCCTTATCCAAGGGGCCGCTTCCTTTACAAAAAACAAACAATCCCCGGTGTCTAGTGAGTTTTTCTACCCCCACCCCGGGTCCAGAATTGGCCAAAAAAAACTGCCGATCTGCCCCCGGGGGGGCAGAAAAGTCTAAAATATTAACATTGCCCCCTGGAAGCGACCCTTGCCCAAGGGGTCGCTTCCTTTACGAATAAAAAAAACAATCCCTGGTGTCTAGTGGGCTTTCTACCCCCCCTGGGTCCAAAATCGGCCCAGAAAACGGCCGATCTGGCCCCAGGGGGCTGAAAAGTGTAAAATAATTATTTTGCCCCCAGGAAGCGACCCTTGCCCAAGGGGTTGCTTCCTTTACCATAAATAAACAAACCCTGGTGTCTAGTGGGCTTTTCTGCCCCCCGGGTCCAGAATCGGGGAAAAAAACGCCTGATCTGCACCCAGGGCGGGGGGGGGGGGGGGGGCAGAAAAGTCTGAAATTAAATATGCCCCCCAGGAAGCAACCCTTGCCCAAGGGGTCGCTTCCTTTTTGCAGAAAAAGACATCCCTGGTGTCTAGTGGTGGCATTCCTGGTGCAGGATCGCGACACTGTGCGTGATCCTGCACCAGGAATGCCCTGCATTGGGACATCCGGGGAGAGGAAACAGTGTTTCCTCCTCCTCGATGCCTCAAGGCACCGAGAAACGGCCCCCCTGCCCCACCGGAGGCACAAACTCACCTCCTCTGCCTGGATGCTCTGGAAAGAAATGGCTTCCAGCGCGACCATCGCTTCCTGATGACGCCGGCGCGCGCTGTGCACGCTGACGTCACCAGGAAGCGTGGGGGGCCTGGGGGTGGCGGCGGAAAGTCTTCCGCTGCCACCTCTGCTACAAGCGCGACAATCGATGCCCCAGGGGGGAGCGCCAGCTCTCCCCCCGAGGGCTGTGCCGATGACTGAGCGGTTCCGTCATCAGCACAGCCCAACCGATGCTGATGACGGAACCGCTCCGTCATCAGCATCGAAGGGGTTAAAAACATTTCCGTCTGTATTTATCCATATTTATTTTTGGGCCTTATTGGTATTGATCCAATTTATTTTGTGTTTCTTGACTGCATGAGGTTGTGATCTGTTTTGTTCAACGTTTTATTTAACCAAAAAATGTGCCCTCCTACTTTCCTGCCTGCCAGGTTTTAGCGTATTATGAAGCCAAAAAGAAATAAATTACACCCACATGAAAATTATCTTTTTAGCACAGTCTTAGGTTGAGAAATTAAGGTAATCTCATACAATTTTTTTACTCACCACACTGTCAATCTGCCCAGTTATTGACATGGAATTCCAGGATGACAGCATTGCGAGTCGATTAAAAGACATATCATTTTCTGTATTTTACCAATTTTAAAAATAAATGCAGACTGGAAACACGCTGATTTCTTTCTGTTTTTATCTGAACAAATCAGTAAAAACGGAAGACGGGAAGCCTAGTCCTGAGTGATTTAATATGTGAGGTCCTAAGCAGTGCATGAGTGAATTGCGGGGGTCAAGTTAGTTCAGTAAACCATAGCTGATGAATTTCATTGTGGTGGTGTTGTTTTTAAACATTAGTTTTATATTATTACAATGTCACGTTACCCTTAGTTTTGTCAGTCAATTTTTATTTTTGTGTGTGCGCATGCAATGAAAAAGTACATTGCTTCAGAAATACCTGTACTGTGTACTTTATCCTGTCCTGCTACCCCATGTATCTATTGCCTAGAAGTGAAATGTTATTGCTTTCCATTTCTCCATGGTTTCTAAAATTTTGGGAATGGATTATAATTGGTTCTGTGGCTGCAGACCAATGGAAAGATATCCGTGCCATCAGTGTGTGTGAATCTTGTTCCCATATTAGTCCCAGGAGATTAATATTTTATAAGATGAACAGGAGAGTCCAGAGGAATGAAGCATTGAGCTATTACTCAATTGACAGCAAGTTATTTAGAGGGAAGAGCTATGTCAAACTCACAAGTCACTCATGAATGATCTGCACTACCACAGTCCTCCACTCTGATGCACCAGTAGTGGCTTCAGTATTTCACCATGTGTTGTCAACCAGTTTGAAGGTGGTTGAAAAGTCTGGGTGTACGAGTATAGCCTGTTTTTTTTACACCTTTTCAGATGCTACAGTCTAGCAACAATTTTTTGAAATGCAAAAAAAACAGCTTTACGGGTTCAACTATACTTGAATGGTACACTGATTAGATTAGTTATGAAAATAACTTTATTTTAAAAGTAGCGATTTTAGCATTCAGTTCTCAAAGAGTTATCAAAGACCGGCTGGTGTAAGACAAATCTTTGTTTGAAAGAAAATTGAAAAACTGTAACTGTCATTTTTGCCTAGTTCTAAAATAAATAAATAAATAACACAGGACAGACTTCCTATCATTTGATAGGAGTTATCTTGAAAATTAATAACTTATCGGTGCTTTAGTTTGATGTTAACATCATTTATACGTGACATTTATTTGTACTCTAAGGATATTCTTTTTTGCAGTCTAAATGTTGGTGTTGAAAATATGTTGATTAAGTTTCTTTTTTTGTTCAGGTGCTCTAACAGCGTCTTCATCATTGATAAATGATACACCTGGCACGCCACTACAGACACCAGATGAAAACATGAATACCACCAACTCAGTACAGTCTGCTAATGTTAATAAGACCGACACAACAGAAGGAAATGCAACTTCTAGCTCACTTTCCAATTCTACAGTTATTGCTACGTTTAGTACAGTCAACAGAAAGGTTTCTTCCTCCACTTCATCAACTTCTCATTTTACTACTGTAAGTGTCATGCCTTCAATAACTGCAGACGCCTCAAAAGAATCTGCAATTGAGGAGGAGGACCTTATTCCAGAACAAATGGACAATTCTCTACCCACTGAAACAGTAGATCCTGACTTTGATGATGATGATGATGATGATGCTCTGGACACCCTTAATTATGATTCCCCGACAAATATAGGTGCAGCTGATACAACCAATCCTGAAATGCTTGATGATGACACAGAAGACTCAATGGATGCTGGTGAATTACCAGGATACAATGTGAAGATTAAGCCAAGTTCAGATGAAGATACGCATTTCTTTTTTCATCTAGTTATTATTGCTTTCTTAGTTGCTGTTGTATATATTACTTACCACAACAAGAAAAAGGTGAGTTTGAAGATTCTGGTATTTGAAAAGTAAGTTGTACTTATTATCGGAGTGTATATGTTGTATGTTCACACACAACTATTGTAATGCAATCTAAAACACAAAATGTTCACCATTATTGGAACAAAACAAAAAACGTGAAAGGCGACCACCCTAGATCTGGGATTTACTCCATGTCATTTAGTATATAATTATTAAAGCAGCATACAGAAGTGGGCATTTAGAGAGGGGAAACAAGAAATAAAAATGCAGCAATATACCCATATTTGCATAAATGTATTTGTCAATCTGAAGTGAACATAGTTCTCATATTATTTCTCGCTTACCAACAGAATTCGATCTGCCTAAACTTAGTTAAGTTACTGCAGTTTAATATCACTTGATAATCTGGAGAATATGTCTTCTCAATTTGACTTCACCACTCAAACTCTAGACGGTGTAGCTTTTTCATGTTTTTAGCTACTAATTCACAAGTAGCACTCCTAGCAAAACAAAACTAGATCGTTTATTGAATGATCTGGAAATATTTTAGTGGGTTTGGGGTCTCTCTGACTAACATGTAACTGAAATAAACTCATACAGTACAGTCAGCCAATAATACTTTATTTGATAATTCAACACCATATAAAGTCGACAAGCCGTTAAAACCAAGTATATTAATAAATATACGTAAAAGAAATACAGTACATCCATAAAAATATAAAATTACAATGCAATCTCTTAAAAAACAGCAAATGTAATAGCTCATTAAGTAAAATCCCCCCAGTCACTAAATAGCTCTTGCCTAAGTCTAAAGGCGCCAGAGAAGGAACTTGAAACCCCTAAACAGACCAGCCGGGACGGGAGCATTTGTAAATACAACAAAGCTGGTTTCACTTGTTCAAGTTGGTTGTTTCTTATCAAGGGAATGATAAATCTGTGCCTTACTATCCAATAAAAATCACAGAAAAATGTAAAGTGCATAGTGTTTTGCTCAAAACAATTATCACAGGGACGTGGTTTTAATCCTCCCAGTTTGGGAAACCTTTTCGGAACAGCTAAAAACCATTGTATTAAGCCTGAACCTGGTCAATAAAGAACGATGATGTGCATTATTAACAATCGTCCACTATGGTTTGCCCCGAAAGCAAGTGTTAATAGAAGGTCTTCTTTCACTGTGGGTTTAAGAAGTTCCCTTTCCTCTCTTTCCATCAACCTCACAGAAATAAACATTTTTTTTAGGTCCAGCAAGTCCCTTGACCGTCATGGTCTGGGATTGGTGAATAGTCTGGTCGGCTCACACTTTCCAACATACCCTTGACATATTAGAGCCAACGGATACAGAGTGCTCCATCATGTGATATACAGTCCTCAATCACAAGTTGTTTAAGTGAGAGAGCAGGATTAGGCCACCGCATAACATGAGCCAAGGCAATAAGATCAGTGATGTATCCCACGACTACCTTCTCATGAACCACACACTACAGGGAACTTGTGGGAACCGCCAGGAGCTTTTGTAAGAAGTTGTTTTCTACCATCTGGAGGTCTCTGACATCTGTGTTCCCCCCTGCACGTCACATCTATAGCTTGCGATTGGGATGCATTTTTCTCGATACACCTTTACCAAGGTCTGCTCTGGTTTAGCCATAAGTCTCTTAGCAAAATCCAATGTCGCACCCACTGCTCTCATTAGAAAACTTATTTTAGGGACTTTTCGAGTAATCCAAGACCTTCAATCATCAAAATGTAGACCCGGGAAAGTAGCTACTTTGGATTGTTCTACACGTTTACTAAAGAAGTTGTTCCCAGAAGCCTTGTGATGACCAGTTGTTACTTTGTGCGACTTAGCATAGTTGGTTGAAAGATCTAATGAGTCCATACAATCAATAAAAGCATGCAGGAGATGTTGAAGGACCACAGAGGCCTGTGTGATCAGAACCATATCGTCCACATACAATAGTGCGGGGATTCTTTAGAACCCGCCCTGGGAATATCCCTGCAGGCCGCTGAAAGCACATCACCTAGTTTAATATGTAGGGTAAATTACAGGGGCGCCAAAATGCACCCTAGTCTTACCCCCCCCCCCCCTTTGGACCTTCTAGGAGGCAGACAAGCTACGGTCCTCATCGTACATCACCGAGGCAGAGAGGTCGGAATGGAGACTATATAGAAAGGCCACTAACTCTGCCTCTATGCCCAGATCCATGAGAAGGGGCCAAAGCTTGGATCTGTTTACTCGGTTGAAGGCCGAGGTAAGATCCATAAAACCCATATGTAGGCAGCACTCTCTTAGCTATTGTGTATTTACCCACAATCAAATGCAGGCTAATACACTGGCCCAGCATCTCTCTCCCCTGCCAGAAGCTGTTTTGTAACTCCGATATAGCACTATTTTTCTCAAACCAAGAGATTAGTCACTCTAGGACAACCCTCCCCATATTATTTGCGGCTGAATCTAAGGGGGAAATGGAGCAGTAACATTGTGGGTTGTCCCTCGCCCCATTGTTAAAGATTGGTACGATAATTGATTTGGACCAAGAAGAGGGAAGGCCACATTTAGAGGCCACATTATAAAATTAGAGTCTGTATCTTTGCCCAGGTTTGAGGATCAGCTTTATAAAGGTCTCGTGCAACCCCATCCAGCCCAGTTCTTTCCTCCCAGCCATGGCTGAGATAGCATTACACACTTCTTCTACAAGTCATGGTTGAGATGTCCCTCCCTGACACCCATGGGGTGTCACAAATCTCTCGCCCCGCTATACATTCCCTCTAAATGAATGACTCGCCTATCGGGGGCACTGTTACATTCCACCCTTTAGTTTCCAGATTCCGACAAACCTGGTCTATTTACAATATCCCAGAATTTACCACTATTAGCTAAAATGCTGGGCTGCACTAAATCCTGCCAGGCTTGTGTCTTAATTTCTTTTTTTTCAGCAAGAAAGTCGCCAATTTATTCGCTTTTCTACAGGCCCTAATCTTTTCCTTGTCCCCGGGCATTTGCTTCAGGGTAACAATCAGATTCCTATGTGTACTGGAACAGTTACTGTCAAGCCACTTGTCCTCGTTGTTGTTACTATGTCTACCTCCGGACAGAAGATTAGAGGTGATCTGCTCACATAATCTGTTACAGGCATTAATGACCACCTCATCCTGAGTGCCACTCTCTAAACCGGGCAATTTTCTCTGCATTCACCAAATAAAGGTTTTCTAGGAATACCTCAGGGATCACCCTGTTCCGGGTCCTCAGTGGTAATATCACTATTAAGGAGACCTTTTCTCATGTTACCCTCCACATCTAATACCCAGTCCAGTTCCAAGACTATGGGATTGTGATCGTTAAAATTATTCCAGGTTGCCCTCAAAGACTTAACTTGGGGAACCAGGGGTACAGATGGAATAATCTAATCAATAATGGAATGACAACCCCTACCAGTGAATGTCTGCCCAATACAGAAAAGATTACTGCTCACCAAAATATCCTCCAACAGGTCACCTTGCTCATAATGTTCAAAATGTTCATTATCGTGGGAGCATCGAACAGCCCTTTTGCTATGACGCAACCTCCTTGAAATAAATGTATGTTAAATTTTCCAAGAATTATTACCTGGTAGTATGAGGGCCTTTCCTCCCCAAACATTTGCAACCACTTTTCATCATCCCTTTTCCAATTAACTCCGCAATATTCCAGTTCATAACTTTTAATGGGGATGTCGGATTACAGATGGGCGTTGTCAGGGCGATATATTCACCCTGAGTGCCCTGTGACTTTGGCCTAGAGGATCCAACTTGTTGCTTCCTCAGTCAGTCATTATCATCCAGCCTACACAAAGGTGCTAACCTATTCTCAAGTGGTATTTCCATTCTTGGAGCCTCTCCCCGTACCATTACTTTAGAGCGGGCCGACTTTTACCAACTGGGTGGGAATGGAGGGGAGGATGATAGTATCGCAGGGGAAAAACTCTGATCCCTGTGGTCTTGTCCTGCATAATAAAGCTACTCTGAACAAGGTCTTTCGCAAATCTGTGATGCCTTCGATTAATTAAAATGCAATCCTCCTCAGTGTTCTTCTTACGTCCTACCCAGCCAGCTCTTCTCACAATGATAGTGTGAGGGGACAAAAGGTGCCCTTTCCCTATGGTCTTATTACACCAGTGTTTTACCTTGCACATGAGGTCTGCTGTTGTTTCCCTCGCACCTTGTTGGATGGGTGGTAAAAACTCCAACTAATGGTACAGATTCAGGGGGGAGATATAATAGAGTGGCATCAGCGATCCACGATATAGTCTACCTATTAAGATCAGATTTGTTATGCTCTTTACCCCTCCACTGCTGGGTAACCTCCTGCCCATATGCTCTTTTTAAAATGGGCTTCGCAGTGGGTGCAATCCCCAATCCTTCCAGTGATAGCTAAGCATTTTGTGCCACATGCACAATATGGCTGGAACCTTCTGGCACCTCCACCGAACTAGCAGATGGAGGGCTCTTCACGCCCAGGCCATCAGCACCGTCTGCACAAATAACCGCACAACCACAAGGCCCCTTAGATACAGCAGACAAATCCTTATCATGGATGACCCCCCTTAGCAACACCAGAGCTGGGATAGGAAGGCCCTAATAACTTAACCTCAATTTCCTCAAGACGCAGTATTAGTGGTGCCAATAAACCTTTTAACAAAGTCTAAAGCTTAGGTAGCAATATGTCGGTGACCACTTCAACTTTAGGATCATTACCCGTATCCAGAGGAGCAGCTGCCCCCTTTCGGCTTGATGTCGCTCTCTTACCTAAAATACCCCTCTTCTTTTCAAACAAAGGTTCTACAGGGGGTGTATTATCTGCATCGGGGGTTCTATTCTATTCTATGTGTTTGGTGAAGCGCAACAGCTACCCCAGCAATGGGGCGTCCCGGCGCTGAAAGACAGGCGCACACTTTACTGGACGGGGGAAGGGGGGAAAGAAGAGATACCCTAGGGGGCAGGGAAAAGGAAAGTTTTGATTGCCTTGCGAAAGACCGAGAGAGTATCTATGGAGCGTATACTGAGAGGAAGATCGTTCCAAAGTTTGGGACCGAGAACGCCAAAGGATCGGCCTCCCGTACGACAGCGCTTTGTTCTGGGTACTTTCAGGAGAAGTTGGTTGGAGGAGCGTAGTTCACGGCCAGGGACATAAGGGCAAGCCAGGTATCGCAGCAGAGGGGGGTTTCCCTGTTTGGCAATTTTAAAGATCGTAATGAGAGCTTTAAATTTGATTCTGTGTTCTACGGGCAGCCAGTGGAGTTTGCGGATGGTGGCTCTGGCTGAACATCTCCGTGGGAGACCGACCAAAATTCTAGCTGCCGCATTCTGGACTCGTTGGAACCTAGCCGTTTCTGCTTTGTTTGCTCCCAGGAGGAGGACGTTCGCATAGTCTAGGCGTGACAGAATGGTTGCCTGGACAATTATCTGTCGAACCTTAGGATCAAAGAATCCGAGTATAGGCCTGAGGTTTCTTAGAAGACCTATACAGGTGGCTGCCACCTTTTTAGTGTGTGACTGGAAGCTGAGGTTGGCATCCATCCAAACTCCCAAGTTTTTTACACAGTTTTTGGGGAGTGGGGTGGTGCCAAGGGATGACTGCCACCAGTGCTCGTTCCATAGGCTGGTGTCTCAAGGACCATTAAGTGTGTCTCAGAAGGCAGTGATATTGGCCAAGGCAATTAGCTATCCTCCACAACAGTGTACTTTATGGAGGGGGCAGGGACAGTCTCCTTTCAGTCAATTCATTTTTCTCCATATTAACACTGGCCGCCCTCAACAGAAAGGAGTCAATGGTGGTAATTGTTTCTCCACCCGGGGTGCCTGACCTCCGGTTCCTTTTACCCATTGGGTCCCGTAGAGTCCTTGTGTATACCAGTGCAGTAAATGCTGGTCTCAGTTACCTGACATGCCAAAGGGGGTGGCATAGCCTTCTTCTGCACAAAAGGGCCTACCCTTGGCCAGGGTGCGTCCCACGCTGCGGGACTTGTCAGAGCACTATTTGCACCCGAGTGTATTGTCTCCTCCCCAACAGTTTCTGGTGGTTCCTGTGGGACCTCCTAGCGCAAAGAACGCTGAGACGGGCAGTCCTTTCCCCAACAACGATGAGGCTGTCCCACGCTGTGGGTCTTGGCAGAGCAGGGTGTGTGCCTGGGGAATTCTCTTTTTCCCCCAACAGATGCTGGTGGCGCCTCCTGGTGCAAAGAACTCTGGGATAGGCAGTCCCTTCTTCAACAACCATGCATTTCTCCTGGTTACATATCAGACTAATTTACAAAAAGCAGGGCATGTAGCAGACGTTTAAAGTCTGTTGGCCTTATTTTAGTGGCCTTTGAAGCATTTTCTCACTTTTTTTAAAATGTCATTTGACTGTTATGGAGTGCGTAATATAGAAATCAAAGATCACCAATATTGTTTGTTGTAGTTTGAGTCTTGTCAGGGTAATCCAAGAATGTAATTTCGAGAGTAATTGTGTGAGCAGAGTATGACCATTAATGGTAGATAACAATCTGGCCATTTTGAGGCCCAGTGTATTAGGCCATCAGATGTGGTTTACTTTAAACATCGGTAGAAGTCTCATCTTGTGAGAATTATGGAGCCCAGAATCAAGTTCTAAGAGAGAGATTATTTTAGTAGAACAGGTTTATGTGTACAGTGCGAGAAATAATAATTAATTTGCTATAGGTGGTTGAGGGAAAATACAGTGTTACGCTTACTCTCTCCTAGAATGACACCATTCAGTGTGATTGAGAAACAGGTGTGAGTAAGAGGGAAGAACCACTCCACACACTCAGTAAAGGAAAAATCCCCGAATTTAAACAAAGCGTTATTACTCGGCAAACTGAATATATTCAGTTTAGTACATTAATATTCCCATACTGCGACTCCGTATCCAACTCGCATATCCAGTTAATGAGAAACAGTGATACAATGTGTAGATTAATGAGAAACCTTTTATTTTTCCAGTCTTCAAATAAAATTGATTTGCTTGTAGCAAAAAATAGCAAATATCACAAATGCAACGAGTTTCGTTCTCCTGGAACTTATTCAGGGGGGTTGTAAACATATTGTGGTTATTTTGACACTGTAGTGTTGCATATTATATTATGTCAGAGTTCCATTTGGAAGCATTTCTCAAATTCAGTATGTTATAATTTTATGCTGTTAGCAAAAGACATTTGAGGACGGCCATCAAAATGCAGTGGAGGGCTATCAAGACAATCCTCTAGTTCAGTATCAGCGGCAGCATCCTTGTGCGGTGTGCTCTTGGTTTTTTAGCTGTCCTTTGCTGCCAGTGGAAACTATAAAGTACTGAATTTGAGAAATGCATCCGATTACTTGCAATAGTTGTTGATGGCATCCTATCAAGTGTTTACAAATTGTTCAGGTCTATGTTATTTTTACGGAGGGCACTTATTTTATGTAGTGAGGCACCCTGGGAACTCTAATTCCAGTGCCATGACTAAATGTCTTTAGCGTTTAAAAGGAAATGGTCGCTGTCTTTTAGGACAAGTACTTGAAAATCTAAGAATAACTGGAAATGCCAGGCTAGAGAAAAATATAATCTGTTGGACCAAGGGAGTTACCCTGACGAAAGGTCTTGCTTACTAAGGTATCTGAATGGAAATTACCATTCAGGCAGAACAGATTACAATTTGTCAAAAATCTTTGCTTTTTCCTAGCTAAATTGGAGCAATGACACTGGGGAAAAATAGCTGGCAGTATCTTTTGACTCTCATCAGTTCTCCAATAGCACTTATCTTGGGATGGTTTTAGGTGCTTGTTAAAATACTCCAATATTAATATCATACTGTTGGAGAACAATACACAGATATAGCTGACGTCTCCTTCAAAAAGCCTAATTTGAACTGCATTATTAGAGTTTTCCCTCAAGTTCATATATAATTTTTAGATATCTTTAGCGATGAGCCACCTTAAATGCAGTTTCCTGAAACACTATAGTACTACACAGTTAACTTCCTTTTAGTGCTGAAGTCTTATTTCCACCTTACCCTGAAATTCCCTTTTGTAGTTTTGATCTGATGGCACATTATGTACATTGAGTGGCTTATTTTTCACAGGCACGATATCAGAAGAGGCTTGCCATTCTTTCGATTCGAAGTATCTTGATTGCTCGCCTAGACTGTTATGGAGTGTGCAAGTAGTGAAATGAGCAGAGAAGCACTCCTAACTAGAACCTCGATTCCCTTGGCTGCACCGTAAGAACATATTTGGCCTTTCACTGTAACCCTGCTACTTGTAAATAAAGAAGTGGTTAACATAATCAAATTCAACACCATAAGTACTCTCTACAAATAGCATTTAAAGACTGTTAATTGTTAATCATGGTTTGCAGTCTTCCATGTAGTCAATATTTTCCTTGGCCAATCTAGTTCCTTGAAAATTATAACAAGTTGTTGGTGATTTCTGATCTAAGTGAAATTAGTTGACACTTTTCAATTTTTTTTAAGTTTAAATGTGCCAAAGAAGCCAGTTGGCACAGAGCGCTAACAAACAGTGGTAGTCTATAGCACTGTTGAAACACCAGTGACTGGGAACTTAGCAGCGCTTCCCCCGAGACTAGCCCTGCTCCAATTAGCGGCTGTGTAGAGGACTATCTAACTCCTATATGGACGCTGCACAGCATTTGATACTCTTCAAAAGTTTACAATGCTATTCGACCATAAGCAGTTTTAACGTTTCTACAGGGTCTAGAATTGTTTTTTTTTAATCAAATGACTTCATCTAATGTCTCTGTTTTTTGTGCTGCTTCTAGATCTTCCTTCTGGTGCAGTCTAGAAGATGGAGAGATGGTCTTTGTTCAAGGACTGTTGAATACCACCGCCTTGATCAGAATGTGAATGAAGCCATGCCTTCTCTGAAAATGACCAATAATTACGTTTTCTAAAAGCATTGTCCCCCAAAATTGTTTGCTTTGATGATTTTTTTGAGTGTCTTCCTTTTTGTATATAACAAATCATTTGTGTAAATTGTAAATAGTGGTACATAATTTACTTTTTTCCCCACAAACGGTTGCCTTAGTATTGCATAGGGCATTGGTTGTTCGATGTTGGCAATTCTTTACTGAGTTATAATCGGTACGTGCAACATCAAAAATAAGTGTTTGTTTTCCTTTTCTACTCCTGTGTACTGTCGCACCTTACATTGTAAATCTGGAACAGCATCAGTTGTATTACGTATGACATAATTAACATACCTGTAATTCATATAGTTAGAAAAATATTACATTTTTACTGTTTTGCGGTTTTTGTCCATACGCGTTAATGCCAGGTACTGCGGACATCTTCCTGCAAAATGGGCTTCTGAATGGTCATTACCTGGAGGTGCCTGAGCGCTGCGTTTATGCATTGAGTAATGCAATTAGATGGACAAGTGTGTGGTGTAGGCTTGTTCATTTTGGTTGTGGCTTTCTTATGTCAGAAGGCTCAATTCCTGTGACCCCTGCTATTCTGCTGCTCTTCAGTCCGCTATTTCCCCTGGTAAGCCAGATTTGCAGGCTGTAGATCCGCAAGCACTGATTCACACAGGGATAGCCAAGCACTGAATGTGTCTTGAGTCACTTTAAACCATCCGAAATCCCCAATATGCCAGTGTCATCCTTGCTTGGCAAAACAGTTGATCCTTCAAGCCAAGGAAAACACCTGTTTCCTGCCACACGGGGCAAGGAGTGGGGCCTATTGCTCGCATACTTCTCTGCTGCACTGGCTTAAAACCCTTTGGAAAATAAAGGCTTTTTTGGTAGTCTTCAACTAACACTCCTTTGTCTATATACACATCCATGTGTTTCCGATGGCACAATGCACATATCTGGGAGGAAGTGAGATTGCAAGATAGAGTCCTGTCTGCAAATGTAATTGGGAGTTAAAGGGAGATGGGAAGAGAAAAGAAGAGAATAGGGCAGTGGAATAGAAGAGGTTAGTGGCACACAGTCATTCGGTTTTTCTCAGAAGACTTGCCAAGTTCCCTGTTTGGAACGGACAGCTCCTCTTCTCTAGCCAAATGATATCGCTGCATTACTATATTTCCACTGCATTAGCCCTCGTTCCTCTTACCCTTCTCTCTACCATATCTGGACCTCAGTTCGCCATCACAATGTATCTATAATATGACATGGAATTTGTATTCCGATATTTAATTGTTCTAGTGTACCCCCAACCCTGCACTTAATCTTACACTTTCTTCTGAAAATACTTCTGTGACCTTGAAAGAAATTATAGTTCCTTTCATTACAATAATTAAGTACCTGGACATTTTTTACGGCTTCAGCTTGTACTTGAGTTCTCGGAAGGGGTTTCTTTTACCAGATGTCCTCAAGCGGATGGTAGAATCTCCTCGAGAGTGGATTTTAGTGTGGTAATTTATGTATGAGCTCTCGTTAGTAATAATTTGCCATTCTAGAATATTGATGAACAAATCTTATCATTTATATTAGTTCTATCTATTCTTGCACTTTTTAATTCGTGTTAAGCATTATGTGACTTGAAATGTGCCCTTTGCATTTATCATCTGGTGACCTAGATGTGTCTAGCAGACAATTTAACCATAGTCCTTAAAATGAAAATCTGTGTTGTGGGCAAAATATTCTTTCCGTTTCTGTTATTAAAAGTATTTCCATTGTATGTACTACAAACTGTATGCGCATCAGTTGGTCAGGCTGCAAAACTATTTTTGTGATCAAAGTGAGCTTTTTTTGATTTTTTTTTTTTACATTATATTACTAATGTGATTCATTGATGAGTGACTCAGGACTTTAGTATTGTACTCTTAAGAATAATAGAAAAAGGTAGCTAAATCATTTGTTGCATGTGAAGTGCTGATGGGCATGCTAGTGTACAGTAATGCCTTAACTATTTCAGCTACTTAAGCATGATTGTTAACATTCCATCAGCAAATGCTTCAAATGCTCAGTCACATACTGAAGCACAACTAAATTGCAAGATTTTTTCCTTGCAGTAATTTGTATCATATTTACAGCTGTATCTCCTATTTTGATAACGTTTAAATAAATAGAATATTTAAAATTTCAGATATTCTTCAATACGAGTTTCATGTAATGCATTTTAGACATGTAATTGTATTTGTTTTTGTGATGTTCCAGAATGAAGTAGCAGCTTGTGGCCTGCCTTTACAGAAGTAATCATGGCTGACCCAAAATTGGCAGACTCTATTTGAGACACAGTGGTTGGATACCAGTACATAATATGTTTGATTCAAAGCCTTGTTGCATCATTTTCACTAATTAGCAGAGGCACCAAACTAATACCCTAATTCTGTGTGGGCCAGTAATTGAACTTGAAGGTACTGGGTCCGGAGATACCGATCCCAGTAGATACCTCCACTTCAGTTACTAGTTATTCCCCGGAATAGGGAATAACATGTTTGACACAGCATTACCGGGGACAAATTATCTTTTTTACATTGATTTGAGGCCAGGTTCTGTGCACATTTTCCCCTGACTTTTTTTTTTTAAAAACAACTTCTATTATTTTTCAGTGTAACAAACATACACGTTGACATTCAATATGACAATAGTACTGTAAGAATGTACATAAGCCAGACCCTCCAGGATATCGCGATTTCGCGATTTGCCGCGAAAACTGCACTTTTGTAAAAATGCCGTGATTTTTACACAAGTGCCCGCGAAATCGGCACTTTAGAAGAAATCGCGGCATTTTTACAAAAGCCGCTATTAAAGTACACTAAAAGATTGATAGGATTTTTTTCGAAACTGATTCAGAGCAAACATCACAATGGATGAGAGATCTGGACCAGCAGATGGCAGTGCACACTAACATTCTGAGACCGTGCTGCTTATTTTTTTCAGTAAAGTGTGGTGTGTTGCTGGCGGCATCCCAGAATAGAACTAGGCAGGAAGCAGATGAAGCCGACAACATGAATGAGGAAGCCCGGGGAAATGCCATGCCAGGGGGACCTCATAAAGGCAGCATGGAGGAGGCACCCCCGGGAGACGGCACGCTGGAAGCATCAGAGGGAGTTAACAGCTCAAGAGTGCATCGTGCACGACGCGACAGAGGACTGCATCAGGTAGCTCATGAAGACAAGGGGCAGGAAGTTATGCAGGAAACAAATCAAGGTGGCAGCATGCAGAAAGTAACGCAGGGGAGCAGCGTTCAGGAGAGAAAAGGGGGGAAGCAACGTAGAGGAGGAAACAGAAAACACAATTCGGCAAGATAAACAGAAGAGTAAAGCTCATAAGCAAGCCCAAATGCATAGCAAGCAGGTGGCAGCCCAGGAAGGCAGGAGGGGTTTGTGACGGCCGAGCCCCCGGATATGATCGAAGATATTGACAATGAGCAGTTCCGGAAAAAAGCGACGGAAGCTTTGATGTGGACGTTATTAACTCTTGTAGGAACTGCATATATTCTGTAAAAGGCATTTGTTTGAAAGTAAAAGTATTTGCATCTAATATCTATAAAAAAAAGTGTAGTGTGTGGTCTCAGACTCTCAGTTCAGTGATCTTCAGTCCGTCCCCGTCTCTCTTGAGGGAGCGCAAAGGGTTGTACACGAGGAACCGGGCTCTGACAAGACGTCGGGCTGAGGGTGGCTCCTTCACTACACGATCAGATGGTTCTTAAATGCAATCTCATTTCCTAAAGTACACAGTAAACGGTGCTTTAGAGAAGAAATCGGAGCCTCGCGCCACTTTCAGAAATGTCTGTGTTAGAAAATACATGCTAGCTGTGAAATACAATTTTGATAAGTTGACAGGACACCACCTCTTCACCCTGTCCCAGTACTGAAATGTTCTCCGTGTTGTGCCATGTAACTCCCTGGGGGATGCCGGTAGGTTCAGCCTGTATTTCTGGAGACTCCACTCCTGTCAAATGTAGTGTGGAACGTTCAAGAGAATCCTGCACAGCTAATAGACATTGCCCCAGATTGGACGTGGAATGGCTGTTTTACCAATCTATTACTACTCAGGATGCTGCGTCTTCTTCCGCGTCCATACAGAGCGGTCCGCTCTGCACCAAGATAAGAGGGTCCTTTATACGGATTCCCAGACTGTGCGGCTGCACGCTTGGAGACTGAGGGGTACCAGTTTGAGTACTGCCGAATCCATCTATGCATGTTGCTGTAACACGTGCTCAGTGGTGTGTGTGGGTAGGCATCAACCCCTTTATTGCAGATGCTGCCACGGGTGCTAAAGGCGTGCTACCCTCAACCACCCTCAATTGACATCCACAAAGTTACCAAAGTGTCTACATTGTAAATAAACCAAATATACATAGCTTCATGTTGTTAAATAGCTAAAAAAACGAAGATATCTGTGTTTGTTGTAGGAAAAATGGCCAAATAAAATGCCGCAAAATTGCTGCTAAATTTCCATATTTGTGCCGCTAAATTTCCATTTTTGTGCCGCTAAATTTGCTAATCCATGCCGCTATATCCTGGGGGGTCTGATAAGCAGGCACTTACACTTGAAGTTCCACATTACATTATCATTCGCAAAATATCACTAGCCATGTTTCGCAGGTCCGCTACCTCGTAAAACTCTTCCTAGTCCCCCCCCCCCCTCTTCATCTGAGCTGGAAACATCGTCTTCTGGCAATGGGTCACATATGTCTCCCCTGTATACATTCCACAGAGTCCACACCTTATTCCATTTGCGAGGGCTAGCCCTGGCTGCATATACTGCACGTTCAGTGATCATAAGCATCTCCATGCTCTTACACCACAGCGCCAAAGTAGGTAGTTCTGACGCGCCCCACTTCTGTGCTATATCTCTCTTTGCCACCATGATGCCCAATGTGCCCCATATTTGACCATACCTGGATAAGTAATTCGGCTCCCAAATGTTCAAAACACATCTGCGTGGCCCTGGTGTCAGAGAAACCTTGAGTGTTTGCGAAATAGTGCGCATTACTTGTCTCCAGTTATCGGTTACTAATGGGCATTCCCAGAGGGTGTGGAGTAGTGTTCCTGCCTCTCCACATCCACGAAGACAATAGGGATGTGGCGCTCGTTGCAACTTGTGGAGAGTGGTCCTAGTGTAATATATCCTTTATAAGATTTTGAGTTGTACCAGTCTGAATTTGGCTGAAATTCCCACCTCCCTTGGGGACGCCAGTGCCTCATTCCATTCCGTATCATCCATTTCACCCACCTCCTCCACCCATCTCTCTCGTAATTTCAGTGTAGGGTCTGATATGTTATTAGTCAATTTTCGGTAGATAAGGGAGATAGCCCCATGTTGCATATAATCAGTGAGTAATCTGTCTTCTAGCGGAGAGGATTCCGTAACGTCGGTATCGGGCGGTATGGCCTGTAGTAATGCGTGCCTGATCTGTACGTATCTGTAAGTTTCGTTCGGTCCTAAGTTATATTGTTGCTGGAGTATGGAGAATGGGATCACCGTTCCCTTGTCCCACAAGTCTCCCACTGTGGATATTCCAATTCTGTCCCACTGTGAAAACCCCTTGCTACGCCTCAGTTGTCCCAGTGCCTTGGTGTCCCAGAGTGGGGTGAGTTTAGTAATTATTCCCTTCCAACCCAGTTTTGCCTGTGCTGTATGCCATATCGTGGTCGTGTGCTTTGTGGGTCCTATCAGTTTTGCTGCTTGGCCTTTGTTATAGAGTACCGCCAACATGCTGTTCGTGCCTAATTGTGTCCTGTCATCCCTATAGGCTGGATCCTCCTGAGGTGCATGAAGCCATTGGTTAATAGTCTTAAGTTGCGCTGCCCAATAATACATTTGCAGGTTTGGCAGTGCAATCCCTCCCTCATACCAACTTCTGTATAGTTTAACATGTGCAATGCGTGCTGGGCGGTTGCTCCACAATAGGCTGGACACCATAGCCGTTACTTGCAGAAAGTATCGAGGCGAGACCGGATATGGGGTGTTCTCCAGCGCGTATAGAAATCTCGGGAGAGCCATCATTTTGTAGAGTGCTGCTCTGCCAAGGAGTGTTAGGGGCAGTGATGCCCAGTGTTTCATGTCGCTCCGCAGAAGTTCCAGGGGTGGTTTCAGTTTTTTTTCCAAAGAAGTCCGTTGGACTGTCTGTGATATATATGCCTAGATACTTAAAGGAGCCCGTGGCGCGGACAAGTGGGCAGTCTGCCGCGAGGGAGGGCTCTGGTCCTCTCAGGATATAGAGTACAGATTTCGACCAATTTAAGGTGTAGCCCGACGTTCTTCTATGGGCATCGCAGAGAGTGAGGAGTGCTGGTATGCTCCTGTCTGGATCCGTCAAGTATACCAACATATGGTCGGCGTAGAGTGATACACGATCTTCCCAACCCTCTTTCCAGCTAATCCCCCCTCAGTAAGGGAGTCGACCTAATTAGCGTCGCTAGCGGCTCCAAGACAAGAGAAAACAGCAAGGGCGACTGGGGACAGCCCTGACGGGTGCCTCTCGCCAGCTGGATTATGTGGGAAATGTGGCCATTAGCTGTGATCTGAGCTACCGGTTTGGCGTACAGGAGGCGTATCCAGGCGATGTATTTAGGGCCAAAGTCCATGTGTGACAGGACTGCGAAGAGGTGTCCCCACTCTACCATGTCGAACGCCATCTTAGCGTCTAGTGAAAGGATCACTGCCGGCTCTGATAGTAATGGGGCCCGAGTCAGGATGCCATGTACCCGCCTGAGATTGAGAGCAGTGTTCCTGTTGGGCATGAAACCCGATTGGTCTGGGTGTATCAGCGGCGGAAGATGGGTCATCCGTCTAGCTAGAAGTTTCGCGAGGATTTTTGCTTCAGCGTTAAGAAGAGAGATTGGGTGGTAAGATGAGCAGTCCGTCGATGGCTTACCGGGTTTTGGGATTGCTACTATCGTCTCGGTTCTTTGGTCCAACGGGAGTTCCGCGTTTGATAGGCTCTCTGTGTACATTGCCCGTAGCGGAGGGCTAAGCGTGTCGGACATGAGCTTATACCATTCTATGGGGATCCCGTTCAGGCCCAGGGCTTTTCCGGATTGTATTGCTAGCTGTATTTCTTCGACCGTGAGGTCGGAATCAAGGTCCTTGACCGCCTCTGGCGGATGTGTCCGAGTTACTATGTGTCTGAGGGAGTCCAGTGCAGCACTCTCCGTGACCGCCCTATCTGGGGCGTAGACTGCTTCAAAGTGCTCCGCCATTGCGCGCACAATCTCCTCAGGGCGCATGTGAAGTGTTCCCTCGCTTGTGTGCAATTGCTGTATGCCTCTAGCCCCCCCCCCTTTTTTTGTCCAACCACGCTAGCATCTTTCAGGCCTTTTCATCCACATCATATACTCTATGTGCCATGGCCGAGATAGTGTCTACTACTCGTAGCCTAAGATGTTCCTTATATTGCTGCTGGCGCAAATGCAGAGTGTGCGCTGAGTTCTCCGTGGGATCAGCCATATGGGCCATGTTCGCTGTGTGCAATGATAGTTCTAGTTCAGAGAGTTCCTGCCGTTGTGACTTTTTGTACCCAGCTATGGAGGCTATTGCTTGTCCCCAGAGGACCATTTTGAAAGCTTCCCAAAGAATTGAGGGAGATGTCACCGACGCCTCGTTTTCGTCAAAGTAATATTTAGTTGTTGTTTGGAGGTCCTTTTTAATTTTGGGAATCTTCAAATAATCGGGGTAGATGGGGTAGATTCTCTTACGAGTCTTTCCCCTACTGGAGAGAGTTAATACTATCGGAGAGTGGTAAGATATGCCTCTGGGCAATATATCTATGGTGTCTACGTTGTGCATACCGTCCCCGAGCATCAAGAAATAGTCGATTCGGGACAAACTATTGTAAACAGCCGAATGATAGGTGTAGTGTTTCGTGGTGGGGTGCTTGTGCCTCCAAATATCCGCTAGGCCCATTGCTTCTAAGAAACCCCGGAGTCCGGAAGGACCGGATGCCTGGGTCCGTTTTGGGAATTTGTCTAGTGCTGAATCTACTATTGAGTTAAAGTCACCCCCAATGATGGTGTCTCCCGCTGGGAGATTCAACAGGAACTTTCCCAGTGCTGGCAGGGCAACTGAGTGTAGTGCTGGCGGTACATAAACCGACACAACTTCCAGGAGTCGGCCTTCCCATTGTCCATGAACCGCCGCAAAACATCCCCGATCGTCCACCCTGGTCTGTAAGAGAATGAAAGGGAAGGACTTCTTCAGCCGGATACCTGTCCCTCTAGAGCCTGAGGTAAATTCTGAGTGTGCTGCCATTCGGTAGCCTCGTCTATCTAGTGCCTGGTGTGCTTGGCCAGTGAGATGTGTCTCCTGTAATAGGACCAATGCTGGGCCTTGTCGCTTGATAGCCTGCATTACCAGTCCTCGTTTTATTTTGTCTCCCAATCCCCTTACGTTCCAGGTTAGTATTCGTAGAGGTTGAACTGTGATTTGTTGCATTGTACCACTATGTGCGGTGGATTGTAAGTGTTGTGTCATAATGAGGTGTTCTGAGTGTGACCTGGCATTTCATTTCCATCATTATGATAAATCTGCTTCCCTGCGGAGTGGTGCATACGTGCGTGCGCTCTGTCGTAGCCTGCCGTAACGTGTGTAAATTGAACAACAACCATTAAATCCCCCTCCTCAACCCCCCTCCCTGCCTCCCTGCTCCACGGACATAGAACCGCCCGCCTCACCAACGTAGCAGAGTGCTCATCCCTGCCCCAAACCAGAGTACTTGCTTGCTGGGGTAGGAGTTCCGTCAAGGCAGCGGCCCCTCCTGCCCTCCTTAGCTTGCCCCTGTCCAGAACTCAAGGGCATCACGCCCTTCTCATCAAAAGGACAACTGTTCTTTGTTTTTTTTTTTGAAAATTCTTTTTATTAGTCAGGAAAAGAAATCAAACATAGCAATCAATTACAGTCAGCTCATGTCCGTTACCCCAGCAGAAATACAATTTGAAACAAATCAAGACAGTTCCGTATTCACAGCAATAGACCAACAGTTTAGTCCAGGTCTTCTGAGCCAGGCCGCGATACAAGGGGTGGTTCACAGAGGTTGCCTCTAAAAACTTTCCAGCCGGACCAGACCTCACCCCATTTGCGGGAGCAACCTCTCGCTATATACACAGTCTTTTCCTGCAGCATGCACCAGTCCATGTCGCTTTGCCAGTCCACAAATTTCGGTGGAGTAGGGGCCCCCCAAAGCCTGGCGATGTTCCTCTTGGCCACCATCTGCCCAAGGGTCACCCATATCCTCCCTTTAGAAGGCAGGTCAGTGGGTTCCCAAATGTTCAGGAGACATCTCTTGGCCTCCAAACGGATCTCCGTCTCCCATACCTCCCCCATACATTGCACCACCCTTCTCCAGTATCTTTGTACCTTCGGACAATCCCACAGTATGTGGAAGAAGGTGCCTTGCCCGCCACATCCTCTTCTGCAAAGGCCCTCTCCTCCCCTCCCCATAGCTTGCAGCCTAGTGCAGGAGATGTATACTCTGCACAATTTTTAATTGTATCAAACGCAATCTGGCAGATATCGCCACTTCCCTAGGGGAGGCAAGAGCCCAGGTCCACTCCTCCTCGTCCATCTCAAGCCCGTCTGCAACCCATTTCTCTTTGAGGGAGAGGAGCATGTCGGGGGGGTTGTTGATCAGTTTTTTGTAGGTAAGAGAGATGGCGTGATCAGGGATATACCCATCAAGTAATCTGTCCTCAAGTGGTGAGGCCTGAGGCGGTGTGGTGTCCGGCTGGATGTTGGTTTGCAGGGAATGTCTCACTTGTAAGTATCTAAAGTGTTCTGTGGGGGCCAAGGCATACGTATCTTGCAAGTGTGTGAATGTGTGGATTCCTTTGGGGCCCCACATGTCCCCAACCCGCGAGATCCCTATCAGGTCCCAGTTACGGAACCCCTTAGTGCGTCCCAAGTTACCCAGTTTCTCCGACGCCCAGAGTGGGGTGAACATAGTCAGGACACCGGACCACCCCATTTTTCGCTGCGCAGCATGCCATACTTGTACCGAGTGTTTGGTCGGACCCGTGAGATGATGTTTACCTGGCCTAGAATAGAGAGCGATTTCGTAGTTTCCCCCAGGAAGCAGCCATCTGTCCATCCCGTACCCGGGGTCATTCCCATCACCGTATGTACCATGGTTTATGGCTGAGAGGTGGGCAGCCCAGTAGTATTTGCGGACGTCAGGGAAGGCTATTCCACCGTCGTACCATCCCAACGTGAGTTTGTGCAGTGCTATCCTAGGCACCCCCGCCCAGAGGAGGTCACGTTGCGCCGCTTCGATCGCAGCAAAGTACGAGTTCGGTATTAGATCCGGGTAGTTTTGTACTGCATAGAGAAATCTGGGCAGAGCCATCATTTTAAAGAGGGCTGCTCTGCCCAGCAATGAGAGCGGGAGTTGTCGCCAGGACCCGACATCTCGCTGAAATCTCTGCAGAGGCGGGAGAAGGTTCTTTTCGTATAGCAGAGACTTGTCTGCGGAGACGAAGACTCCCAGCTATCTAAATCCGTCCGCCGTCACTGTAATAGGACAGGTGGCGGGGAGTCTCGGAGGGTCCCCTCGGAGCACGTAGAGGTGGGATTTGCTCCAATTTATCCGGAACCCAGAGTTCCGCCCGAAGCTCTCAAAGATGTCAAGTGCCGCTACTATAGATCTACTTGGTCGAGTGAGGTAGAGGAGGATATCGTCGGCGTATAGGGAGATCTTGTCCTCCCAACCCTCCGTCCACGCTATCCCTTTAAGGTAGACGTCGTGCCGTATCCAGGCCGCTAGCGGCTCCAGGGAAAGCGCGAATAGGAGGGGCGAGAGAGGGCAGCCCTGTCGTGTTCCCCTCCCCGGAGTAAAGACCTCAGATGCCTTACCGTTGACTACCACTTGGGCCAGCGGTTCGGCATAGAGGAGACAAATCCAGGAGATAAAATTAGGCCCAAAGCCCAATTTGCGAAGTACCGCGATCATATATGGCCACTCAAGGGTGTCAAACGCCATAGTGGCATCAAGGGAGAGCACCACTGCATCCTCCCATAGCCTATGTCGCTGCCCGAGTACGCCGTTGAGGCGCCTGATGTTCAGTGCGGTGTTGCGGCGGGGCATGAAACCAGACTGGTCTGGGTGGACCAGTGCAGAGAGGACCGGCTGGAGTCGATTTGCCAGTGTTTTAGCCAGAATCTTCGGCTCAGCGTTGAGCAACGAAATTGGCCTGTATGAGGTACAGACGTCTTGAGGTCTACCCTCCTTCGGTATCGCCACTATAGTTGCTATGCGTTGGTCTCTGGGCAGCTCCCCTGCCTCCCTACTAACATCGAACATGCGTTTAAGGTGCGCGCCAAGGGCATCAGGTTTAAGCTTGTAGAGCTCTATTGGGAGGCCGTTAGGTCCCATGGCCTTCCCCGGGCGGAGGTCAGCTATAGCGCGTTGAAGCTCAGAGGCTTCGAGCGGGCCCTCAAGGGCAGCCCGGTCTTCCTCCGACAGACAAGGCAGTCTGATATCCGCCAGGAGGGCCACCGAGTCCTCCTCCGGCCGGTCAGACTCACGGCTGTATACTTGTTTATAGTGCCTGGCGAATTCTGCCACTATCTCCCGGGGCTCAGTCACTACTATCCCCGCAGCCGTTCGTATTTCCGGCACCACTCTACTGGCCTGTTGTTTCTTGTCGAGCCAAGCTATAAGTTTCCCAGCTTTGTCTCCCTGGTCATATACCCTCCCCATCTTGTGCATGGCCGCCGTCCTGGCCTCCTGCGCGACTAAATCCCTGTATTCCTGAGTCTTCACCTGCAAGCGGTGCTGTACATTAATCGCCCCCTCCTCTCGCGCCTCCCTCTCCAACTCCGCCAGATCCGCCTCCACTGTCGCAACCTGCCGTTCTCTATCCCTTCTTCCACCGGCTATGGCTGACAACGCCTCCCCCCTGATCACGGTTTTGAAGGCCTCCCACAGGGTTACGGGGGAGTCGACCGATCCCACGTTATCCTCAAAGTAGTTGGTTATTGACTTTGACAACTTCGCACTGAGCTCCTCATTTTTCAGATGCCAGGCGCTGATTGGTGCAATGCATCCCTCACGTCTAGTGCCGAATGTTATGTGGGTACTAACCGGCGAGTGGTCCGATATGCCGCGAGGAAGGTGTGCAGCTTCTCGTATCACCATATCATGGTGCAGCACTGTGAGGATATAATCAAGGCGGGAGAATGATTTGTGCGGGCCAGAAAAGAAGGTGAAGTGAGCGTCAGCGGGGTGCATTAGTCGCCATACATCCGTGAGCCCAAAGGCGTCCAGGAAGTCAGTCAACCACTTTTGCCCCTGTGGTGTGACCCGTGGGGGTTGTCTGTCTAGGGTCCCTGACACCACCGCGTTGTAGTCCCCTCCCAGTACCAGTTGACCCTCAGGAAGGGAGAGAAGTAGTGTGCCCAAATCAGCGTACGCTTGAGTCTGCAAACCAGGGGGGATGTATATCGAGAGTAGGTTGAGGCGGTAGCCTTCCCACCTACCGGACACCACTGCAAAACGACCCTGCGGGTCCGATTCTGTGTGATCTATGCGGAAGGGTAGTGCGCGGCGCAGCAGGACCCCAACGCCCCTGGACCCGGAAGTGAAGCCGGAGTGGACTGCAAGGGTGTATCCCCACCTATTGAGGGCCTGGCAAGTGTTCCCCATGAGGTGTGTTTCCTGCAGCAGGACTGCGTCCGGCTGGTGTCGCTTTATAAATCGTAGGACTATGGTGCGCTTCAATTTGTCCCCCAACCCGTTCACGTTCCAGCTCAAAACCCTGAGGCTCTTCTCCCATTTGCTAGCCATAACCATTGCTGTGTGACAAGATGCTATTCTGCATACTGGCGCTGAGAACAAACCTGACATTGCTGACTACACATGACTGTAAAACATCCCCAACATCCCCATCCCCCCCGCCGCCCTCCCAACATTCAGTGTCAATACGATTTCTGATCAGTACGGCATGAGTACATCCCACTGGCACCCAACTGTCCCAAGCCCACCCCTGCCCCTCACCACTCATCCCCCCAACTCCCCCCGGACACCCCCCCACCCTGCCGCCCTGCTCCGCGGGTTCAAAAAAACTACCCACATCCCCAATTAGCAGAGTGCCTTTCGCCCCAAAAACGCCTCCGAAGAGGAACTACAACAGTGAACAACCCACCCCCTTTCGAGGAGGACCTGTCACGGGAAGCGACATAATCATATAATACAGTGACACTTATCAGTTCCTCGAGTTCTCGGAAGCCGTCCTCACATGTCCTTTCTCTCGACCCTCAGCTTGGACTCGCGGAGCGGGACCTCCAGGCGCGCTGACTTTGGTCCTCTCGATCAGATCTCCCGGTCGTAGAGCCCGGAGATGCATTTTGCGTGTCTCTCCAGTTCTGGGCCTCCGCTCCCTCTCCCGTCGAGGCCACCTCCCTGTCAAGCCAGTCCTGCACCTCCGCCGGCGACGTGAAAAAGAAGGATTTTCCCCCTCGGAGGACCTTGAGCTTCGCAGGGAAGAACATCATGTACCTGAGACCCCTCTCTCGGAGTGCCGCTTTCACTCCCGAAAATGACCTCCTTTCACGCTGAACCTGGAGGGTGAAATCTGGAAAGAAACGTATCACAGCGTTCTCATATAGCAGATCCCCGGATTGTCTGGCGGCCTGAAGGACGGCGTCCCTGTCTCTGTAATTCAATATTTTAGCTATAATTGTCCGTGGTGGCGCCCCCGGTTTAGGTTTCGGGATGGGCGCCCGGTGCGCGCGTTCGACTGTAAAGATGGTGGACAGACGCTTTGGTTTGAGGTGGTGAAGAATGAGTTCCTCCACGAACAGCTCCACGCTAGGCCCCTCAAGATCCTCCGGAACGCCAACGAGGCGTATGTTGCTCCGTCTGGCTCTCCCTTCCTGGTCGTCCAGCCGTAGCGCCATCTGGCGATGTTGATGGACCAGGTCGTCCACTCTTTGCTCAAGACGTTTGGTGGATGCCCGCAGGTCCACTATGTCGGTTTCGTTGGCCCTGGCCTTTTCCGACGTTTTGTTGAGATCCGCCCGGAGGAGATTAACCTCTATGGCCATCTTGTCGATTTTGGTTTCAAGGGTGGTGCCCAGTCCCTGAATCGCCGTCATGATGCTAGCCAGAGAAGGTTCTTGCGGAGCCTGCTGGCCGCTCGCGGGCGGCTCCGTGCGCGGCGCACCCCTCTGCACCGTATACTTGTCAAGACTGTTCGCTTGCGAGGCCTGGCCCTGCTTAGGCCTCATGGTGAAGTTCGATTCGAGGGGGCAAGCTGTGGGGCAAGTCAGTGTGCACCCAGGCTGGCGCAGGCAGAAGAGGCGTCAGGATGCAGGGCGTGGCGCAGCGCCCGAGAGAGTGCCCCCAGGGTCGGGCAGTGTGAGGCGACCGGCCCAGCCCAGATCCCAGGGCCACACCCCCCCGCCGAGCGAGGTCGCAGGCTCAGGCGAGCAAGCAGCAGAAGTAGCCGGGCAATCACCTAGGCACCACGAGGCCTGAGCACCGCCCCAGGTCCGGATGTTACGCCACACCTTTCCAGGCACTCCAGTGGGTCATCGCCCCCAACCAGGCTCCTGCGCCACTGTGTCCAAACGCCCGCCGGTGCCCCAATGCGAGCCCACTTCCAATGTCACCCTCCACAGGCCAGATCCCGTGTCTTCAGCGATGGGCGCACCTCAACCTGTCAGGAAGCAGCCTCCGTCCACAGCGCGCTCACACCAGCTCCAGGCCAGGGTCTCCGTCCCGCACGGCCCTTTCCCAGCACACTCCGTGGGGCGGAGGCCGGGTTACAACTGCCGCGATCGGCGCAAGTCCAGGCCCCAAGCCGGGGACTAAAGTTTTGCGGCACGCCGGCCGCGAGACTCGCACCTGCAGGGCCCTCTCCCGGCCCGCTCCGGGAGGCAGCGTATCTCGGCAACCGGAGGTCGCAGAGGGGCCGGAGCCGGACCGCTGTGCGCCGCGCAGGCAGGGGAGCCCGCAAACACCAGGAGATCCGTGGGACTAACGGATAATGGACGGCTGTAGGCAGGCAAGGGGATAGGGTCGGCGGAGCCGCGGGATCAAGCGGCCATCACTGTCAGCGCCAAGCCACGCCCCCCGACAACTGTTCTTTGTTGCGAGAACCGGGTCCTCAGGATTCTGGTCTCTGATCACCGTCCACCGATCCTGCCTCTAACGGGTTTTCCAGAGCGTTCTGCTCCGATGCCTGTGTGTCTGCGCCCTGCTGATTCCTCTGACTCCTGCCGGTACGACGTGGTGCTCCTACTTGTCGCCACCCCTCCAACCAGTCTTGCGCAGCTTCAGGTGTGTCAAAAAACCATGTCTTGTTGTTGGCTACTTCTCTCAATCTTGCCGGGAACAGCATCGAATAGGGCAGCTCTTTCGCTCTCAATGCTTTCTTCACATCTAAGAAAGTTTTCCGGCGATGGGACACTTCAGCCGTGTAATCCGGAAAGAAGGCAATCGTTGAGTTTTGTATCTTGATTGGCGGTGAGGTCCTTGCCGTTTGAAGCATTGCATCCCTGTCTCTGAAATTAAACAGCCTGGCCAGCACCGGCCTCGGTGCCTCCCCGGGTTTTGGTGCGCCGCCTGGTATTCTGTGTGCTCTTCCCACTGAAAAGAAATTCAACAGTCCTTTGGGCTGTAGCTTGGTCTTGATCAGTTCTTTGACGTATAAATCCATCGCTCGCCTACCCTCCGACTCCGGCACTCCAAGAATCCGAACGTTGTTGCGTCTCGAGCGCCCCTCCTGATCATCCAGCTTCTCTTGAAGATGTTTATTCACGGCCTCCATGCGCTCCATCACCAACTGTAGCTCTGAGGTGTCTTCCATCAGGGACTTGGTTACCACCTCCACCTGCGCCACCCTCTCTGTCATTTTACGAAAGTCTGCACGCAGTAGGTTAACATCCGTGGAGATTGACCCCACTGTCGTCTGCACGCTGGATAGGGTTTTCATTATGTCCTCCAGTGTGACTTTTTTGCCCCCCTCTCCTTCTGGGCCTTTCCCCGTGGAGGTGCGACCTTCCGTCTGGTGCAGAGTCTGCTTATCATAGGCGTACTTGTCCAATTTTGCCTGTGCCGTGGTGTTTCTCGACCCCTTGCCCGCCATGGCACCCGCCTTCCTGGGTTTGCAGGAAGCAGTTGACATGTCCCTGGCACAGGTACCGTTCCCGGTATCTTGGGTTGCGACTCAGCGAGTATCCCAGCGTGAGGGTGCCCCTCAATTAAGTGCTGCTGTGGTCTTGAACTGCGCTTCTCTCCCGGCAGATCGGACCTTCAGAGATGTTGAAGCCTTGCCTTCGCCAGGGGTCGTGGTACGGGCTCCTTATAGGGAGGTAGTGCCCGAGCTGTGTCTCTCCCCTTAGCAGTAGTATTACACCCACTTCTGTTGTCACAGACAGGCCACGTTGCATGCAGGGCCTTAACCCACGAATCACGTTAGTCCTCTATGTTCCCAGGTCTCCGCCGCTGTTCATGAGCCCCCCTGCTGCTCCTCGCTGGCTTTATTTCCTGCTCGCCCCCCCACTGGGCGTTGTGGCTTGTTTGTGGGGTTCGGGTGTAGTCCGGTCAGTGTCACCCTTTGACGGCGTCCTCCACCACTCTCTCAGTCTCACGCACCCCTTGACGCACCGGTGTTCCTCCTGGGAACGGTGGCGTGCTTCCAGAGTTTCTGTGACTGCCAATGGAGGGGGGGGAAAGTATGTGTATGGCGGTAAATCCACCGGGCAGAAACTGGTGCTGTCTCGATTCCCTGCCGCCCAGTCCGTCTTCCCAGGTCACAATGGCGGAGCGCATTAGACGTCACAATCGTCCTCCGGGGCTCTAGCTCCGCGCAGGTGTTCCGGCCTCACTCCGGCTGGTCCGCACCGGTGTCGCGCCCCGGCTGCTGCTATCGGTCGAGTTGCAGCGCAGTGAAGATGATTCCAGCCATAGCGCCAGGGCTCACTTCCGGCCGACGGCCCCGTCTCGCCCTCGCTTCCGGTCGGGCAAGCGGGTACTCCAGTCCGGTGCTGCCAGTTCTCGTGCAGGCCGCAGCGGGTGACGTCCTACTTTCTCGGTTCCCGGTGTCAGATTTTGTCCGGAGTTGCACCGGACGGTGCCTCTTGGTCCCCGACTTCGGGATCTGCTCTCAGAGGCATTATGATAACGGGTTATTGTACGGATTTACGGGACGGGCCGCCCTTCTCACGGAGCTCCTCTACTACACAGCCACCATGCTTGGCTGCTAGCCACGCCCCCTTTCCCCTGACTTTTAACTAGAAGAAAATGTGCGTGAAAAAAATACTTGGGGTTGCTGGGTAGGCACCTGCACCTGGTAAAGCATAAAATCGGGCAGGTTGGTATCCCTCTCGTGAAACTGGTCTGAGATACTGGTAATGGGCCCCTAAAGCTCTTGTCCACGAATCTTCATAGCTGTGGGGGAGAATGGTCAATTGGTTTCAGATATATCACATGAACTCAACCCGCTTTAAAATGTGACCATCAGTCGGAAAGCTGAAAATGCTGGCATCCTAGACTATGTCCGATTCAGGCAGGGCCAAGGGATCTAGTGGTCTTTTCCACAGCATGTTTCCCAGTTTTCCTACTTGCACTCAAAATAATATGAGAGTTGTAAGTCCCAACACATTTTTCACAAATGCTTAATTAATTAAATGCTTTGCCCCTCTTGTGAACTGCACTTCACATATTTGAATTGGTGGCAAAGCCATTTCGTTCTTTTGAGAATAGAAGGCTGAGTACCCTTAAGTTTGTTTATAGTAAAAACATACCTGTATTTTTACGAAAATAATAGATGTGTGAAATGAGGGGCTATATTGAAAATAAATGAACCCTGTAAGTGAGAGAACTTCTGGTGGAATACCCCAAATTGACTCCATGCCAAGCAACCTGAATGGTCTAATCAATTAGGGCTGGGCGTAGTTTGCGAAGTAGCGCTTTGCGAAGCTACACGAAGTGCACTTCGCGAGCTTCGCGTAGCACTACGCGAACTGCGTAGTAGCATGTTCGCACTGTGCAAGATGCCGGTTTCAATGATTGCACAGTGCGGACAAGCACCCGGCACTGTGCAATCATTGAAAACTGCATCTTGCACAGTCCGCGCTGTAGTTTTCTGCTGCTCAAGGAGATTTTTCCTTGAGCTGCAGTTTTCCCAACACGGACTGGTAGTTTCTCATCGCAAGCGGTTGCGAGCATACGCGACCACTCGCAAATGAGAAAACAGACCTCCCCGCGTTGAGAATCTCGCAGGGAGGTTTATTTTCCACGCTCGCGATCGGCAACTTGATGTTGCTGACCGCAAACGAGGAAAAAGTCTCGCCAAGATGTCATTTTGCTTGCTCGTGGTCGCCAACTTGTTGTTGAGGACCCCGAGCAAGCAAAAAAATGACCGCTGCACTACGCTACGCATATTCGCACTGTGCTACATGCAGCTCGCATAGTGAGAAGTTGCGCAAACTACGCGAGCGTAGCGTAGTGCTTCGCCCAGGCCGACTAATCATATATATTTTTGATGGCAGTGAAAACAATTGTGAGCCAATAGCTCGGTACTTAGAGCAACTTTACTAATAAACCCATTCACACATTTATCACTACAGTGCAAAACTCAGATTTGAGCAAGGAATCACTCAGACACCAGGAATAGTGTAATTCTTTAATTCCAGTGAAAATATACAAGATCCAGCTAAGAGGATGGAAGCGCCGACCAACACGACACTGCCCAGTCTCAACTGTTCTTCCTAGAATCTCCACTCCCAACAATTTAACAGTTCACTAACACACTGTGGTAATAAAAATAATACCTCGCTCTTACCAAACAGTACTACATATTGAATATTGACCAACCATATGTACACAGCTCTGGACTCACTTCAGTACTACTCAGAGTTTTGACTTTCCTTTGGAAGATGTTTAATGGAAGTGCCATCACGATTGACTTAAATTTCTTCATTGTTAACAGGAATATCAGTTTCTGCGGTCCGAGCGCCCGAAATGAAACCTATACTCGCAAGTTGACTATCATTGTCAGTTTCTAAAGCATCTTGAGCACCACCATTAATACTACCAACCACCTGGGTATCCCTCACACCGAGGAAGCCATTACCCTTGTCATCCTTAATATTAGCGGAGTTCACGTTCTCCCAGTAGAGAGTGCCTATGGCTAGTTTCTAGACGTTTGCACCTTTCATTCTCACTGCCCTCCTGAACACCTGCATAGGCAATTACCTTTTGCTCGTGCCTTGATCAACCGGGTGACCCATACGTACCCACTGGCCAATCTAGAAATCTCCCCTGAACACCACCTTCTTTGAAGAATCCAAATGTAGTGTCTTAGTCCACTTTGGCTTCCAACATGCGTTCATGCACCTTGCTTACATCCAATACAGTTCCCAATTGGCACTTCATCCCCAATCACAACAGATACATTTTGGAGCCTGGTATCTGTCCCCTGAGAAGATAAATGTACATCCCATGACGGCATGTGTGGAAGTGTGATAGGACAACAGTGCAGTTTGGAGTCATTTCCTTCAATGTATTTTATTATTAGGGTTCAACTGAATGGATTCTGAAACTACTTTAAATCTTTCTACCTGGCCATTGGCCTCTGAATTAAAACATTTGTGTCCTTTTGTGGATAATAACTTCCTGCAAGTAATATTCCTTCAAGTGAATTGGGGGACTATTGCCTAACCTAATGCTCTTAAGCAATCCCTCTGTGATAAAGTGAATTATTAGTTGGGGTGGATGGTAGGTTATCACAAGTTCTAATTCTTGTTAGGTCTAGTAAAGGTTTCAGTAATTTAAACCTGAGCTCAACCCCTGGTAGCTATGGCTCAGAGGAGATAGGCTTAACTTAAGAAAAGGAGTTGAGCCTAGGCTAGGGCGCTCGACCTCTGACCTGGGGATCTGGGTTCGAGTCTCTGTAACGACGCCCAAACCTTCTGTGATTCTGGGCAAATCACTCTATCTCCCCGTGCCTGAAATGAATGTGTGTACGTCCTCATGTAATGTAACTGGTGCTATGTAAACCGCTCTGATACCCGATTCGGTTCGGGTCTAGTTCGCGCTATATAAAACTCTGCAAAAAAAAAAATGTGTAAAGCATTTAGAAATACCAAAACAGCGAAAAAAGTACAATACACAACACAATAAAAATCCCAATCCAATTTATTAACCAAGAAATAGCGAATAATGACAAATATCCCAGCTATCCTAACAAAGTTTCAATTCTATTAAGGACATGGAGGCGAGTATTACACTGTTCTTTCTTCATGTTATTTGTAACGGCAGCCATATTAAAACCATAACAACAAACTCCTTTTCACATGAACCATTGGGAAAGAAAAGACCTTCAGTCCAACCAATCGGCAGTCAGGATCTCCCTTTATTGTGCCACGTAGACACTCCTGTCTCTTTTTTCCTGTGACAAAAGCTGACAGTCCTAACCTTCATTCCTGTTTAGATGACTCTGCCCCTATGGAAACAGATGTACATTTACCTTCAAGGAGCCCAGTACTTAACATACCAATAAAGAGATTGTATTGTATTTGTTAGACCCGACATTTCTTGGCGTGGTTACCCCTGACTTTTTGCCTCTACCGCCTCTATTTTTAATGCTGTGGTGGATTTCGTTTTGCTGGCTTAGATGCTTTGGGCACTTTGCCACTGCTGATCAGTGTCAAAGTGCAAGTGCTCCCTGTATTAAGTGTTATGGTAATTGGTATGTTTGTGTCAAGAGGACTATACCTGTACTCCTGAATTCTGTGGGAGCGATCTGGAGAGGGTCTTCAGAAGAGAATTTCCCAACTCCCCATCACCCCTGCTCCCAGAGGACTCTGAGCTCAGGAATGAAAGGGGAAGTGGATAACAAACAAGAGAGACTGCCACACCCTGGTGTCTTCCAAGTATTCTTACTGCTTTGGGAGACCTGTGAAAGGAACACAACATTAATACATTCCCAAAAGTCTTGGTCAATCTTTGCAAGAATCTATATCCTTCTGGGGATTCCTGGTTACCTGGTATGGATGTGGATTGAGCCTCTCTCTTAGAAGAGGTATAACTGTAGCAGGCTATGTAGAAAGATGAAGCTGAATTCCAGAAGGTGAAGAAGTTCAGTTGATATTCATTTTAAACCACAACAGTGAGTACGGATATAAACTATATGCGCATATATTATAACCCTAAACACTTATTATGGACTGCAGTAAAATACTGTTGATGATGATGCTTGAACTTCGATAGAATTACTTCTCTGGAACCCAATTCGCTGCTTTCAATAGATAACTTTCTGGATACAGTCTTGTAAATACTGACAACTGCGCAACTTGTCCCTTTATATTTTTTCCTAAAACGTGCTCAAGAACTGACTCGTATTTTCTGAGTTCATAAGGGTAGAGCACCATTAGGTAAGTTCCTCAGGACAATAGCAATCTAAACTAGAACTCGGCAAATGAACTAAAAGTCTATTAAATCTTTAGAGGATGTGCCTCAGCAATTAAGCACTGAATCCGGAATCATAGGTTTGCTGCCAACAATCTTTCTGCATATACTCATCCAATGGATAGATGCTCATGGAGCTCAAAAGAACGCTGGAACAAATTACTTCAGTTTCTGTGAACAGGAAGCAGCCCGAAATGGAATTCGGACTCAAAAACGTCTTACCTCGGTGTAATGGGAATACCAAAGTTCAGACACGAAAGCTCCGAAATACCTCTCTCAGCTTCTCCGCTTGACTGAACAAATACTTCAAGACGGATGTCTGGAAAAGGCAGGCGGCTGACGAAAAGAAGACACCTCAGCACGGAGACTCTTCAGGATACAGCCGTTGCCTCAAAGTAGTCAGTTGAAGTGCGCAGCGCTCAGGCAGCGCGCGCACGAAATGGCCGTTCAACCAGGAAAGACTAGAACGCCAACCTCAAACTAACGTGGAACAGTGGCTGATCGGTCTTTTCCTCCAGTAACGCGAACGATGTAACCAGGGAAATTTCTTCAGTTTTGTGCCTGGAAGAGAGGTTAAATGCATAGACACCAGAGCGGGCTTGACAGTACCCCCCACCAAAGCCCCCTCTCCAGGTTTCTGTGGGAAGGATTTGTGAAATGCTGTCACTAATCTGTGGGCATGTACATTACTGCTAGGCTCCCAAGATCTCTCCTCAGGACCGTAACCCTTCCAATCCACCAAGTAGAACAATCTACCTCTCTTCAACTTGGAATCTAAGATTCTTTTGACCTCAAACTCTTCAGAAGGCTGGACTAGAACAGGAGCGGGGGGGGGCTTCCTGCCTTAACAGAGGTGGACTCTTCCTCACCAGGGAAACATGAAAAGTAGGATGGATCTTCATGGAACTTGGAAGAGTGACTCTCACACTAACAGGATTTACCATTTTTTCTACTGGAAATGGGCCCACAAACCTGGGTTGAAACTTTTTATTTCCACGCAATCTCATGTGTTTAGTTGAAATCCAAACCAAGTCTCCAGACTCAAACTGAGGACCTTCCCTTCTCTTACGATCAGCTGACCTCTTATAACTAGCCTTAGCCTAAGAGAGGTTGGAAAAAGCCAACTGATAGGATTGTCGTAAATTTGAAAGAACCTCTTGAGCCGCTGGAACCTCTACCTCAATTTTCCCCACCACCATGTTTGGATGCCTCCTGGAATTTAAAAAGAAGGGAGAGAAACCTGTGGCTGAGTGAATGGAATTATTGTACGCAAACAACGCTGTACTAAGTAAGGATGGCCACTCGCCCTCCCGATCCATTAGATACAGACGGAGATATTGCTCCAGGTCCTGATTTACACGCTCAGTCTGTCCATCCGTTTCTGGATGAAAACTGGTGGACAGACGAGAATCCACTCCCATTCCTTTCAGAAAAGATCTCCAAAAACGAGACACAAATTGTGGACCTCGATCAGAGATCACGATCTTGGGAATTCCATGAAGCCTAACCACATGTTGAACAAACAAATTGGCTAATTGAGGAGCTGTAGGAAGGGCCTTTAATGGAATGAAATGGCTCATCTTTGAAAACTGATCCACCACCACCCAAATAACAGTACTCCCCTGACTGGAGGGCAGATCTACAATAAAATCCATGGATATAGTGTGCCAAGGAGATGGGGCCACAGGCAACGGCTGAAGTAACCCCTGTGGAAGCTGTCTAATGATTTTTCCTTTGACACATTGCTCACAAATGGCGATGTACTGCCTCACCTGAGCTTCCATGCCCGGCCATATAAATTCTCTCTTTACCAACTCGAAGGTCTTTGTAACTCCCTTGTGACCTGCCAGCAGATGATCATGATACTGCTGTATGATCTTCACTCTGAGATCCTCACTAGGAACAAATATCTTTCCAGATTGATAGGGTTTTCCTTCCATTATCACTCGGTTTGGGCCTTCCTTATCCCAATTTTCAAACTTTTCTTGAGCAAACTCAGCACAAATTCTGTAGCCCAATTCATCGTCCACAGAGACTGCAACAATCTTTTCTTCAGGGATAACAAAATGCTCCGCCAGGTGCTCAGCTTCTTTTCCAAACTCCAACCGAGATAGAGCATCCGCTTTTGCATTTGCTGCTCCAGGCTTGTAGGTCAGAACAAAATCATAGTCAGCAAAGAAAAGGGACCACCTTAATTGACGAGGAGATAAAGTTCGAGCTGACTTCAGAAATTGCAGATTTCTATGATCAGTGAAGACCGTGATGGTATGTCTGGCTCCTAATAAATAATGCCGCCAGACCTGGAAAGTATCCTTCACAGCCAACAGTTCCTTGTCGGCAATTGAGTAATTTATCTCTGCTGGAGTTAATTTACGAGAATGATAGGCTACCGGATGCAACTGGCCAGTGCCCCTTTGTCTCTGGGATAGAATTCCTCCAATGGCTAAATTTGAAGCGTCGGCCTCCACAAAGAAGGGTTCAGTTAAGTCTGGATGCTGAAGTACGGGTGCTGTGGTGAACGCTTCTTTCAAAGATTGAAAAGCCTCCTCAGTAACTGGTTCCCAGATAAACTTTTCATTTTTTTTTTTTTTTCAGAACAAAAAACTTTTCATTTTTTCGCAGCAATTTAGTTATAGGACTCACCTTGCTTGAAAAATTTTGAATGAATCGTCTGTAGAAATTGGCAAATCCTAAGAAACTTTGTATCTCCTTTACTGATCTAGGAGCTGGCCAATTCTTAATTGCTTGAAGTTTGGTGTCATCCATGGACACCCCGTCTGGAGATAGGATGAAGCCTAAAAACTCTACTTTGGACGAATGGAACACACATTTTTCCAACTTCACAAATAGTTGATGTGCTAGAAGTCTTTCTAGAATGGTTCGCACATGAATCACATGTTCTTCCCGGCTGTTTGAAAAAATCAAAATATCGTCTATGTAGACAACTGCAAAGCGATCTAAGTACTCGCGGAGAATATCATTTACAAAATGTTGGAACGCAGCTGGGGCATTACAGAGCCCGAAGGGCATCACTTGATATTCAAATAATCCCAGCCTGGTGCGAAACGCTGTTTTCCATTCTTCTCCTTCGGCCATACGAACCAAATGGTAAGCTCCTCTAAGGTCTAATTTTGTATATATACGAGCCTCCTTCACTTGATCCAAAAGTTCTGAGATGAGTAGCAAAGGATAGCGATTCTTCTTTGTGACCAAATTAAGCGCTCGATAATCAATACAAGTTCGTAAAGTACCATCTTTTTTAGGGATGAAGAAGAGAGGAGACGACACTGGGGACTGAGATGGGCGTATGAAACCATTGGCAAGATTCTGTTCTATGTACTCCTTTAAGTGCAAATTCTCCGGTTCAGATAATGCATAGATACGACTGCAGGGGAGGGAAGCTCCAGGTTCTAATTCAATGCGACAATCGTAGGTCCGATGAGGTGGCAACTTCCGAGCCTCCTGTTCATTAAACACCTCTGCTAAATCATGATATTCTTCTGGGATCTCAGGAACTTCCAGCGCACAGATGATTTGAACTTGATCCGCCAAACTAGAAGACATGGTCTGAGGAGAAATTTCTGGAAGGGTATGAAAACAATGCTCTCGACAAAACTCGGACGTCATATCCAAAGTGCGCTTGGCCCAGTCAATCCTCGGATTATGCTCCGTAAGCCAGGGCAATCCTAATATTAACAAACTGAGGAGCATCAATTAAATTGAAACGGACAAAACTCTGATGATCTCCCGGGCCAAACACAGTGATGACTTCAGTGTCAGCCACAATTGGTCCAGAAGACAGGTTTGTACCATCCACTGCCCGAACTGGCTCAGGTCTAGGCTTCTTTTCAAAACAAATACCCAACGACTTAGCAAATTGGATGTCGTAAAAATTACCCGTGGCTCCGGAATCTATCATGATCGAAATATTTTCATGAGCCGTCTCACTAAACTGGATCTTACTGGACAAAATGAGATGGTGTGCAGAAGATTGCAAGGTGTTTGCTAAAGACTGTAATTTTGGAGCTGACTCTTGTGCCTCTCCCACCAGAGCAACTCAGTCTACTGGTGGAGCCGATCTTTTACCCACGCAGATGGCTTTGGCTTCTTTGGACATTCTCGAACAAAGTGGCCCGATTGACCACAATACATACAGAGCTTGCCAGCACGCCTCTTTTCTCGCTCTTCCTTGCTGAGTGGGCCCCGAACCGATCCTATCTGCATGGGTTCCTCGACCTGACTCCCATCGTTGCTCTTACTGGCTTCTGGCCGAGCACGATCCAATCTGGGCGGAATAATCCGATAGTCCTTGCGACGTTCACTCCGCCTTTCAAACTGTCGTTGATCAATGTGCAACACTAAGTCAATTAGTTCTGACAAATCGGTTGGTCTCTTTGGAATTTGAGCCAACCCATCCTTGAGCTCGTCCTTAAGTCCTCTGTAGAAAATGGCTGCTCTCTTGGCCGTAGGCCAGTTTGTTTCCACAATGAGTTTATTAAATTGTGCTATGTACGCCACCAGCTCTCTGTTACCCTGCTTTAAATCCAACAACTCATTGTCTGTGGTCTGCGAAATGGTTCTTCTGTCGAATATTCGTACAAATTCTGCTTTAAAGTCTTCAAAATTATAAAGCACAGGATCATCAACTGATACCAAGGGTAAGGACCATGCCGCCGCATCCCCACTCAGGTAAGACAGAACAAATGCCACTTTAGACTGGTCCTCCTTAAACAAAATTGGTTTGCACAAAAAGTGCAAAGAGCACTGTGTCAGGAAAATTTGAGCCTTATGTGGATCTCCCTGAAACCTTTCGGGTGGGGCCAAAGGAATAGTGGGTGACATTGCATGCACCACTTGTGTAGTTAACTCTGAGGAAGACGAGGGTGGTGCAAAACTCTGAAACTTGGATCTTTCAAAACTTGGATTGGGACTAATAGCTAACTCATCTAATCTCTGACGTAAATAACTAGTCTCCAGATTGGACTTCTTAATTTCTTCCTGAGTCTCACTCAACTGTTTTTGCATACCTTCCAGAATAGAGGTCAAGGCCTTAACATCCCAACCCTCAGCCATCTCGCCCAGACAGAAGGCACTAGCGGGCACTTCAATCTGTCAAGAGGACTATACCTGTACTCCTGAATTCTGTGGGAGCGATCTGGAGAGGGTCTTCAGAAGAGAATTTCCCAACTCCCCATCACCCCTGCTCCCAGAGGACTCTGAGCTCAGGAATGAAAGGGAAAGGGGAAGTGGATAACAAACAAGAGAGACTGCCACACCTTGGTGTCTTCCAAGTATTCTTACTGCTTTGGGAGACCTGTAAAAGGAACACAACATTAATACATTCCCAAAAGTCTTGGTCAATCTTTGCAAGAATCTATATCCTTCTGGGGATTCCTGGTTACCTGGTATGGATGTGGATTGAGCCTCTCTCTTAGAAGAGGTATAACTGTAGCAGGCTATGTAGAAAGATGAAGCTGAATTCCAGAAGGTGAAGAAGTTCCGTTGATATTCATTTTAAACCACAACAGTGAGTACGGATATAAACTATATGCGCATATTTTATAACCCTAAACACTTATTATGGACTGCAGTAAAATACTGTTGATGATGATGCTTGAACTTCGATAGAATTACTTCTCTGGAACCCAATTCGCTGCTTTCAATAGATAACTCTGGATACAGTCTTGTAAATACTGACAACTGCGCAACTTGTCCCTTTATATTTTTTCCTAAAACGTGCTCAAGAACTGACTCGTATTTTCTGAGTTCATAAGGGTAGAGCACCATTAGGTAAGTTCCTCAGGACAATAGCAATCTAAACTAGAACTCAGCAAATGAACTAAAAGTCTATTAAATCTTTAGAGGATGTGGGCCCAGCAATTAAGCACTGAATCTGGAATCATAGGTTTGCTGCCAACAATCTTTCTGCATATACTCATCCAATGGATAGATGCTCATGGAGCTCAAAAGAACGCTGGAACAAATTACTTCAGTCTCTGTGAACAGGAAGCAGCCCGAAATGGAATTCGGACTCAAAAACGTCTTACCTCGGTGTAATGGGAATACCAAAGTTCAGACACGAAAGCTCCGAAATACCTCTCTCAGCTTCTCCGCTTGACTGAACAAATACTTCAAGACGGATATCTGGAAAAGGCAGGCGGCTGACGAAAAGAAGACACCTCAGCACGGAGACTCTTCAGGATACAGCCGTTGCCTCAAAGTAGTCAGTTGCAGCGCTCAGGCAGCGTGCGCACGAAATGGCCGTTCAACCAGGAAAGACTAGAACGCCAACCTCAAACTAACGTGGAACAGTGGCTGATCGGTCTTTTCCTCCAGTAACGCGAACAATGTAACCAGGGAAACTTCTTCAGTTTTGTGCCTGGAAGAGAGGTTAAATGCATAGACACCAGAGCGGGCTTGACAGTTTGCCTCACTAGTAAAGTCCCTAGTAAAGTGCACTATATGAGCCAGGGCTGGTAATGCAAATGCTACTAGTGGGCCGGCAGCACTAAATGTGCCACCCACACAAGTAGTGTGTTCAATAGGAGGGAGAGGGGTCGAGGGGCAATTTCCACTCACCTAGAGTGGGAGGTCCAGCCACAGCATGCGCCCCAGAGAATCAAAATAAAGGATGCTGTGCTGTTCCTCAGAAGGAGAAGGGTATGAGTCACACTACTGTTCTGGTGGCACTGATCTCTGTGAGATTACAGTTGGGCATCCATTTTATTGGATGTAATGCCCTCACACACCCTTGCAGGTGTCACGCTTCATCATCTGGACTGCTCCTCGTTGGGTCGGCGCTGCAATACCCAACGGGCTAACCGCAAAGAGGGGCACTTTATCGGAGATCTTTTATCCGACAGCTGTTTTGTGAAGTGTGGGTGTGGGTGTGGGGCCAGGGTTGTGTAGACAAAAAAGTGTGTTAAAATAAGGCTGGGAGTACCTTTATGAAACTTTTATTCACGAGGTCTCCTGCCTTAGTTAAAAAGTGAAGTGACCAGCACTAGATGGAATATAATGTTTCTATTACAGTGCCGGTCAGTATGTGTTTGTACTGGTCAACATGTTTCTTGCGTTCATGTATTTTTACTCGCGATTCTTCAGGACCTTGAGTAATGATATATCTACACTAGTGGACCTAAGTAAGTATCCAATAGGCTTAAGTGTCACAAGAAGAAGGTGCTAATTGTGCTCATGAATCTGTAACGCTCTGGATCTACCTGTAATGATGAGATAAACCATGACTGGAGTGAATTTGTCTCCGTGTCTGAACTTTGTTTTCTGATTAGCAAAAGCGGGTGACCCTAGCTCCCTGGTTTGTTATGTGGGGCTTAAGTTATCAAAAACCTGTGCTTCCCTACTTTCATATTGGCGATATTCTAGACGGCTCAAAGAACACATTACTAGTATGTAGCGCTGGTGAGGGTGGGTGGAGCTGTTGCTCGCCTCCCTCCTGGTGCCGCGCTATCGTGTCAGTCAAAATAATTCTGCGTGGATCCAGTAAAGCCCATGATCCCGTAATCACACCCACTCTTGCAGATTACTTACAGTTAGCTGCCTCGTGCGCCGTCCGAAGGTCCTACCCACACTGCCAGGTCCGGGAGGTGCCTGACTGCTGGGCGGCCATGCTTTTCTCTACAACTCTGGCTCACGTGACCCAGGCTGGGTCACGTCAAAAGGTCATGTGATCGATCTAGGGGAAGTGGGTGGCCATGACAGAGTAGTGTTCTGTTAAGCTGGATGTTCACGTAGTCTTACGGCCAATCGGGAGGTATTGAACGCCTCCCAGTGGGAATCTCCGACCCCACCTGCATTCGTCATGGAACGTGCCACATTAGCCTTAACTGAACATTTAGTAATGTGTTCTTTGAGCCGTCTAGAATATCAGCAATATCAAAGTAGGGAAGCTCAGGTTTTTGATAACTTAAGCCCCACATAACAAACCAGGGAGCTAGGGTCACCCGCTTTTGTTAATCAGAAAGTAAAGTTCAGACACGGAGACAAATTCACTCCAGTCATAAAGGTTTCTTGAATCCGATCATAGTTCGACCAATGCTGCTGACGTCGGAAACCAGAAACACAACACAGGTTTCTACTAGGTAAATGCCGCTCACAAGTATATCAGGAATATAGCTTACGATTAACATGACGGGCACCACGGGGTCACAACAGAGGCCACTGAGCCAATGTTTTAGTCGAAGAAGAACACATATAAAACTAAGCTGAACTGAGCCCTATGTCATAACCTGTAGCCTGACATGGAGACACAGCAGGAGCTGGAGAAACCACTAGCCACCTGTCCTTTGACTGCTCTGTTAAATTTCTTAGACAATTGAATATTTACAAGAGATGATAGAACACACTGCATTCTCTACTTTTGCACACAGCCATAAACTTCATGGAAGCCTCTTTAACTATTGTGCGGACTGCCTGGTACTGATGATGCCTGGGTTCTATACAGGATAGGTGAGTCCAAAATGTAATTTGACCATCAATTGCTTTGCTTTAATATCCACAGGGGCATGCAGTACACAACTTGCTCACTGAGGGAGGAATTGTCCCAACGTTTTTAACCACCTTTTAATCACTGAGTACGCTAGCTGCACAAATTTAGCGTGTTCTGGAGAAACGTATGTTGTCACCTCTAATACTGTCTGGAAATCAACATCTGCTTTTTATGCCTTTTTTTATCTCATCATTACAGGTAGATCCAGAGCTTTACAGATTCATGAGCACAATTAGCACCTTCTTCTTGTGACACTTAAGCCTATTGGATACTTACTTAGGTCCACTAGTGTAGACATATCATTACTCAAGGTCATGAAAAATCGCGAGTAAAAATACATGAACGCGAGACACATGTTGACCAGTACAAACACATACTGACCGGCACTAATAGGAACATTATATTCCATCTAGTGCTGGTCACTTCACTTTTTAACTAAGTCAGGAGACCTCTAGAATAAAAGTTTCATATAGGTACTCCCAGACTTATTTTAACACGCTTTTTTGTCTACACAACCCTGGCCCCACACCCGCACTTCACAAAACGGCTGTTGGATAAAAGATCTCCGATAAAGTGCCCCTCTTTGAGGTGAGCCCGCTGGGTATTGCAGCGCAGACCCAACGAGGAGCAGCCCAGATGATGAAGCATGACACCTGCAAGGGTGTGTGAGGGCATTACATCCAACAAAATGGATGCCCAGCTGTAATCTCACAGATATCAGTGGCACCATAAAAGTAGTGTGACTCATACCCTTCTCCTGAGGACAGCACAGCACAGCATCCTTTGTTTTGACCCACGCAAGTAGCCCTAAGACATCTCGGGCCTGCCACTGCAGTGCATCTGCGCAGTTTAACTGCCTTGTCCTGGCAAGTGCACCCACTTGCCAGGCCTTACCATCCCTTTTTATGCACATCAGACACCCCTATAGTAGGCCCATGGTACCCCCCTGGGTAGGGTGCAGTGTATGTGAAAGGTAGGACATGTAATGAGGTGTGTACCATGTCCTCACAGTGAAATACTGCCAAATTCGTTTTTCACTGTTGCAAGGCAATCTTGCCCATAGGACAGAATGGGGAATGCTGTGTCCCATGTTTCCAGCATATCTTCCCATAAGCATAAGATGGAGAGACTGAGTTTAGTGTGCCTGATCTCAGAATGTAGTAACTAATCTTTCTGTGAAGATGGTTTTTGAATTGTGTGTTTAGAAACCACGCTTTTAGAATTGGCTGGTTTCTTGTCTTAAACCATCCTATGTTCCTCTGCCTGGTTGTGTATTACCTGTCTGGGTTTGGATGTGACTGGGTCTGGGAAGTGTCCTGACCCCAGGGAGGAGTAGGTGAGACAGCAACAGGCTGACCTGCGTTTGATGTGGAGGGAGCAGTAGCCCCATGGATGTGAAGAGAGCTGGTTTGCTACCACCAAAGGATGGCTCCACCTCTTTCTGAGCGTCTGGGCCCAGACCCTGACTATCAAAGGAAGAGGGTGTGCACTGGCAGAAAGTCACCCAGGTCTGTTTTGGACCAGGGTTAGAGCCCCCTGAACACAAAGACTTCAAAGACATTTAGGGGTATAAATATTAGAGCTGAACCCCCTGAACTCAAGACTGAAATCCATACTGAAAAAGGATTGAAACTACTTCTTTGGCAGAGGTTCCTCTTGACCACGAACAGCTGAAGAGACTGAAGAGAAGGACTGCCCTTGCTGTGTGTTCTGGGGCTGGCCTGCAGTTTGCTTATTTGACTAAGGAGATGACAAGGGATTTTGCTGTGTGCTGTGTCCCCCTGCTTGAGGGTACTTTGTGTCCTGAAGTAACTTGTCTCCAAGGACCCGAGGAGAGCTGGTCCTCTGTTGTGGAACCTCAAGAACATAAAAGTTTCCAAGTGTGTCTCAGCAACACTGTGTGCGTGTTCTTTTTGCATACCTGAGACTGCTGTGTGGTCCGTAGTGCAGTTTACGAGAAGCCCGTGACCGCATTGTTCCCGCAGCATGAAACATCGTCCACGCTACTGCATTGCTGTTTGTGGCCCGAGCCGTCATCGTACCTGAGGCTGTGAGTAAAGATCACCGCCACCGGCCTGAGCCGTAACGTGCTAAAGGATTTCTTGAAGCTAAGAAAGCTACAAGGTGAAAGGGATCGTGATCATTGTTCGTCAAGAGGAATCTTCCCAAGATCGTCAACGAAGGAAAAGGCAGTGCCGTAACCCGTCCGGCTTCAGTGTCGCCTAGCAACAGAGCTGCAACATGATCGGGACGTCCAACGAGCGGAGAGAGAGAGCGATGCAGCTTACACCCCTTGCTTGGACTCCGGTTGGGAGCCGCAAGTGTGTGGGGCCTGGGGAGGCATGCAGGAGGAGTACAGGAGTGCTCCAATCTCTCCTGCTACACTGCATTAGACGCGCTTAGTCCCCGAGCGGCCCGTACCTACCCAGCAGTACCGGGGCCGCCCCTTTAAGCTTACGACCGTTGTCTCTGCTGTTGGGGCCTAGTGGTGCCCGAGTTGACTTCACAGATTGACATACTGCATTATTCTTGCATTACGAACTGCCTGATTTTTGCATTACGAACTGCATTATTCTTGCATTACGAACTGCCTGATTCTTGCATTTAGGACTGTCTTATTACTACATTACGAACTGCATTACCAACTGCATAGCATTGCATTAGAGATCGTGAATTGTTCATTGTATTGTATTGCATTTCTATAGCGCTTACTACCCCATACGAGGCGTCAAATCGCTTTTTCGGTGAGTAGCACACTACTCCGGGACCCATAGAGTATTGGCGTTGAATTAGTATAGTGAAACATAAAAGTAACTTAAGTGGTGGATAGGTTAGCCAGTTATTTAATTTGAAGGATAGCAGAAGAAAAAAGGTTTGTATTTATATAGCACTTGTTACCCCTGATGAGGTGTTATAGCGATTCTTTTTCCGGAAACCCATAAAGGATTAGTGGTGAATTAGGTGAAATATGAAAGTAATTTGAGTGATTAATACCGGAAGAACCTACAAGTGATTGCTGGCCTAATAACCGGGCAAGTGAAATATTACGACTATGCATATGTTGGATTTCTATTGTTTGGTCTCATCGTATTCCTTTTTATAAAGATACCGCTATTTTTATGAAACCAGTGTGGTGTCCATTTGTGGTGGTATCACTGTGTTACTGGGAGTATGGTTGCAAATAATTTACACATTGCCTTGGAGATCAGCCTGGCTGCTTGTGCCAAGCTACCAGGGGGTGAGCAGGGATTATCTAAGAGTGTGTCTCTCCTTACCCTGACTAGAAGCAAGGGTCCCTATTTGGACTGAGGTACCTACCTCAGCCAACTAAAGACCCCAAGTTCTAGCATTGGTTGTCAGCGGTTGGGGATTTGAATGCGTATTTTCAACTGACTCACAGTGATTGGTGTACGTCACTAGTTTTAGCGCAGACGACCACGCAACCACATATTGTATTTTGTATTTTTTAGTTCTATTTTTGAGTGACCTTTAAGCCAAACATCATGTCTCAAAGGAGTCAAGGAGCCAGTGAGGCTGCAGTATTGGAATTCGACATTGAGGTGTAGTGTAGTTCCTATAGTCCCAATAGGCTCTGCGCATTGGAATAATATCTTCAATAGTGTAGACGTAGGACTGAGGTTAACTAGGTCTCTACTGACTATATTAGACTTAAGTTTTTTGCCAGCTAGCTCAGAGTTCACTAGAAACTTTCTCGAATAAGCGAGGAGGAGTTTAACCTCCCTGGATAGACAAGAAGGGATTTAGTTTCTGACAACCATAAAACATGACAACTTTGCTCTCCCTGAATAAGAGTATATCTCTAGAGTCGTGTGAAAACAAAAGACAGCTATTTCACTCAGTCAAAGGTGCGTACTTAATTTCACCAGATTGCAGAGAAAAAGAGACGGGCGTTTTCAATAAAAGGTGTTATTTATTGAGAAGTCTCTTTCTTTATACAAGAGAAATGAATTGCTACAACTGCAATACTTATATTTAAGTAAAGTGCATACAGTGAAAGCAGGATTATGAAATAATACTGTAAAAGCATTGATATGGTTTCTTAGCCATATGATACTTTAAAATGGATAAAATAGATACATACATATATACATTGACTAATCGTACTCAACTGGTGCTTCTAACTACGCCTACCCCGGTGTACCTGACCTAAGCCTAATACGTGGGAAGGAGTAAGTAAGTAGCAGTTTAAGTTAAGTTTGTTTTTCCAAGAATCTGACTCAAGAATTCTCTGTAAGGGTTTAGTCAGTTCAGTACCTGGGTATTAGAAGGCAGGAGGGCTGGTATCTCTCTCTCAGGACTCGGTATCCCAGTCACCCGCAAGGGTAGGCTGGAAACGCCGGAGGCTGGATTTCTCGGCAAGAGAAAAGACAGCGTCTTTCTCAGCGCGTCAAAAGGGAGGGGCAGCGTCCGTGGGCTCTCGCATCAGCTGGGCTCTTCGGAAGTAGATAGCTGCTCTGCTCCAGGATTACCACCGTGTGTTTGCTTAAGGCAACGTTGGTATATTTATACCTGAAAGGTGCCGGGTTTGACGTAAGGCTGGACATAAGACGTCAATAAAGATGTCACTAAGAACTGGTCGGTCTTACAGTGCTTTACAGGAGTTCTCGGATGAAATCAAAACAAAGCAGCGGGGATTTCCCAGGTTGCTGGAGGCTTGGATTTGTTTAAGAACTCGGTGTGCTTTCTAGGGGGCTGGAGGAATAGGCTTGCTTAATGTGACAGCATGCGCTATGACTGAATTATGAAAAGGGTTTCTATGCCGTTGTAGGGATATTATTGATTTATAACCAGACAAGGGCAAAGAATAGGAATATCGATTCAGGTACCTAGATAAACACACTACACCCACTCCACGAATTCATGTCCATAATTACTAAACTAAGCAATAGTAAACATATCTAACGGAGCATGTGTATACCGATCCACCCCAAAATACATTATTTTGCATCTGAAATGGCATATGCGAAATACACGAAAAATAAGTATAGATACTGTACGCTTTCAAGCAGTGTAATCATTCATTAAAAAGGATGCATATGTATATCAGCATGAATGATTTGCGAAAATTACACATGAAATGGCTCTTAATACAGAAAAAAAAATGCGAGACCATTCCATCACATATAAATACAGTTATTTGTAAATATGCTAGAGGCTGAGGTAATATATTGTCTCTAGAGTTTCTAAAAATAGAAGCTCCGTTCTCGAAGAATAGTTCTACTTTAAGCAGAGGATGAGTGCCAAAAAAAGTAAATATTTTGGAATCGGGGAAAAATAATTTCGTTTTTCAAGGGAAGAAGTCAAAACAGTTCCAAATATTTTCAGAAGCTTTTGTTTCTCAAAGCTGAAGGCCGAATTCCGAGTTCAGGGAACGCTGAGTGCTCGTTTGCTTAAAAGTTATTCTTTTTGTTCAGGGGAGAACATCATATCAGACAGACTTTCAAAAAAGCAGTTTACCGCTTCAGGTGAAAGTTCGACCAAGTTGGAAAATGCCGCAACTGTGCAGTCGTGAGAATGATTGCTATCATCGATGACAGGATCAGCAGTGCTCACAGAAGGTCGTACCTGGTTGATGCTGCTCACATCTTGCACTTCACCACTCTTTAATCGCAGTGGTGAAGTCTCAACGAATGCCGTCATCAGGATGGGTAACCGCTGGGGACAACACGATGCATGAGCCTTTACTGAACTTAGCAAAGTATCTGTATCCAAAGGTACTTCTGATTGTAGTGTGAGACAGACGTCTAACACGCATTCTTCTCCGCACAGCGTACATCTTAACACAGGTAAGATACAGTTCTGCCAGATGGGTCTGAATGAAAGAAACCAGGTCATATTCAGATCTCTTAGCCGGGCTAATCCAAGGACTTTAGTTATGCGGTCCCGATAGTGTATAGCTAGGATCGTTTCTTCCATTGTTGCTAGAGTCTTGTCTGTGACATGGCTTGCCATAACGAAGCAGGAGTATCAAAAATAAAATGCCTGCTACGAGTCCCAACAGGAGTGGAAGGCCGCCAAAGAGTGAATGGACAAAATTAGGAAAGATGCCCAGGACTGCTTTGAAAGGTGTCAACAGTCCCGAAAAAAATGTCTTAAATACACTCGCGACACCATTCGTATCAGAAATGTTTAAGATTTCGTTTAGCATTTCTGCGAAGTGTAGGGGGCAATTTGTTGATAAAAGGTTATGTATCTCTGCCGTTGTCCTTGCAACTTGGAGATCATACGTTTCTTTTGATGACGTCAAGTGCACTGGCGTCTGTAGAAGAACAGACTTCATTCTGCTTAAAGTATCAATTCGAATAGAAGAGATTTTCAAACTAGGCCAAATTTTTCCCTCCCTGTCTGTAGTGTCGTTCGGATACAATACTTGCATACAGTAAGTGACCCTGGACGAAACGCTTACCAGATAAGCTTTTCCTGGCACCAAGCCACAACATCTGTGGTCCACTATTAGAATGTAGCTCCCGTTCGAAAGCCGTCTAAAGAATGGCTCTATTTGAGTTGCAGGTGTGCCAAGCTGGTGACATGAAAGGTTATTTGAAGTCCCCTCACAGGCCCCATGTAGATTTATACCCTGACACAGAAGTATACCACTTAGTGATTTTTCACAATTATCACCACTAAGAAATACATTCTGTCCTTTTTCACTATAACGTGTGAGTGTAAGGTAATTTCCATGATGACTTAATGTATCCTTTACCCAACCTTTCATACTGGCCTGCCTGTATATACTTTTGGCAGTATCGAAATTGGAAAGTCGTTATCGGAATAGTTATTATCCCGTGTATTATCCATTCAATGACAGGTCGTTCTAACATTGTCAATGGTAATCTCTCAAGTTTTTCAATGCTCAGAATTGTATATTCTGCTCCCTTTTGTGCCAAGCTGATTTGTATATCAGTAAGGTTAAAGATAGAGAATAGTGACGTTGTGTTGATTAAACGCCAAGGCACGTAGCCTGAACGCAGATTTTGTAACGTCCAGCCAAGCTGTACAATAGAACGCAATTGGGACTGGCCATGTTTTAACATTAGTGATTCCTGCTCTATTGTATCGATTGCAGATGATACAATACTGTCCAGTGAATATATTCTGGAAGACAGAGTCATTAACCCATTGTCCACAACAGAAAGTGATTTTTCCAAATTAATACGGTCAATTTCCCGTATTTTCTCTGCTGTTTCAATTTGAGTTTCTTTCCAAGCTTCGTTATAAGCTGCATATATAGGGGCCCCTATGAAACGTTTTTGACGCTGTTTGCGTGGTCCCATAATGAAATCACGCAAGTCAGCACCTTCTTTAAGTAAAGTTAAGTGTTGCTTAATTTCTGCCAGTGTGGATGTATGTAGCCATTCAAGGCAGAGTTTTACTACACTGTATGTTGTTACTATCCCTGGATGTTGTCGCTGGGAGTATCTAGGGTCTGGCCTGGTCAATTTGAACCCCTGTATTTTGTTCAGGAATCTATCTTGACAGTTATTTGTGTCTGTGGGCCAGATCAACCATTTTTTCCAATCAGGATGTGTTCTGTTTTGGTTTAAAATATGGGATACGTCTATCTCAACATCTGTAGTGCTATTAATGTCAGGTGTTGGCTTTGGAATAGACGATTTGTTTAAGTCTTTAATTTTGGCTAGGCCAAGACAGGTTGTTTGTTGAATTGTGTCATTCAAAAATATAATTTGTTCTGGGATCATGCAGGCTCTGAATAATGATTCTATACCTTGGACTTGCAATCTTTAGTACCCCAGATGGTTTTTGTCTCAATGTTATTTTTCCAAAAATCAAAAACAAATGTATTCATTTTTTCAAAAAACAATTCTGAATAGATTAATTTTGTATTCGTCAGCATGGTTTTCATTCCTGTCTTATTTAACAATTTGAAATAAAACGTTTCTGCTTCACTTGTGTTAAACCATGAGAAGTATGGGAATTTCTCATAAAATGTTTTTGAACTACCTTTTGGTGGAGTTGCACAATGTTCCCATTGATTATAATTTAAAACATTTCTAGGTTGAGCAGATTTATGCAAATAATGGTTACCATAATGGTTGTAGCAGTACATCTGATCATAATTCGATGAACCTTGTAAATAATCATGTTCTGTAAATTTTGCTGACATAACTAAGTCTGACATCATATCATTAATACTTTCAAAGTCCCATTCATCATCGAATGTACTCGGTTTTACAAAGTCACTTAATGAAACCTTAAATTGATGAGGATACTTCAAGAGCTCGACCGGGCCATATATATCGTAATCTGTTTTGTCCCATGCTACCCCACCGGGTATTGGATTGGCTGTGAAGTTTACTGAAGAAAGTTCTCTTTTCTCGATGCGTGAAGACTTGTGTGGCTTTAGGACCAGGTTATTTTTCTGGCTTGCTGTGTCCATTATAACATATTTTCCCTCAATGAAGTGTCCCAAGCATAGCACCATGATGAGCCAAAGCAGGAGGAAAAGTACACCTAGCACCACCCAAAATTCAATCCATGGGGAAATCAGATAGGTTTCTTGTAGTTGATGAAAGAGTTCTTTAGTTTTGTCTTTAAAAGTTTTTGTTGTTGTTGGCTGTTCCTCAGGTTCGCTCGGATCCTCAGAAAAGTCATCGAAATTGATGAAGTAGCCTGATGCAGTTCTGTCAATTATTGGAATTGCTTCTGCATTTTTCTTTGTTTTATTAGCATAGTCTGTGGCTACATCGTTGTAGACAGGTGTTTCTTGACGAATTGTTGCAATTTGGGTTTCAAGAGGCATAAGTTCCATGGCTTTGTTGCATAGTCCTTGTTGATTCACTGTAGGTTTATCAAATGTGATTAGTCTCTCAGTTTGAACCTCTTGATTTGTAGCAAACTTTGGTGTTCTGCTATTTCTTGGGAGTCCACTGGGCCTACTACTTATTATTGGCCACATGATTGTGGTTTAACCAGGTCGATGGATACAACTCGGTTCTCCTTTTTACCAGCAAGGGGCGGTAGTACAACTGATCTTGTTCCGTTGACAGCTAGGACAGATACTGCTTTTCTGTAAGAAGGCTCAAATTCCTTCTTCACCGCGATTTTCTCTCTGACCAGATCCCCAATCTTTGGAATCCAGACAGGCCTTGCTGGGACAGGTGGTTTCTCTTCAGTGGCTGTTGGCTGTTGTTTCAACTTTATGTTGCTCAGGTCTTTTCTTGTTTCATTTAAGTCCTGTAAAATAGCCAAACGATCTTTGATATCAAAGCATTTTCCTTCTACCACTGAAGTCTGACTATCGAGATCCTGGATATGCATTCTAGTCCCGAACAATAGTTCGTACGGACTGAAACCTTTTAGAGAATTTCTTGGCAGATTGTTAAGACTACGTTGGACACTTATTAAATGTTTGACCCACCCAACCCCCGAACCTAATACCTTTGCCGTTATAGATTGCTTTATGTCTCTTTTTTTTTCCACAATCCCGTTTCCCTCAGGATGGAAGGGACAAGAATACCGCAATGCAATGCCCATGCTGGTCATGGCCTCCTTATAAGCTCGAGAGCTAAAAGCAGGACCCTGGTCAGAATGTAGCATGCCAATTGCGTATGTGCCGATAAAGACTCGCAAATCTTTTATAACCGTTCTGGCGTCAGCCGAGCGCTGGGGCCACATCCAAATGAATCTCGTGCAGGAGTCCACTGCAACCATGATGTATTTATAGTTGCCATCCCTTTGTAAGGGACCACAGTGGTCCAGGTAAACACACGCTAATGGTTTATCTGAGATCAGAAGGGGCGTCTGCGCTGGTCTTTTTACCGTCGAAACTTTCATCTTTTGGCATATTTCACAATCTAGAACAAAGTTCCTAGTTTGTCTTCTCATTTGTGGCCACCAGTATCTCTGTTTTAATAAAGATACTGTGGCCGAGACACCAGCGTGTGCAGAGGCGAGCCCTTCGTGTGCTGCTATAATTAGTCCTAACCTATGTTCCTTGTTTGGAATTGCCCTATCCCCCACTCCAGGGATTCGAGCAAATGGAACGTTATTCCCATCAGTTATGTATGAGTACTTTACTGGAAAGCCTTTCGGGAGTGTTTTTATTGCATTATTTACTGTAGCACTGACTGCTTGTAATATCTCGCTGTCTATTTTTGTTTTTGACCGGGTGATGGCGGCTACGGAAGCTGTTTGCACAGCTGCCTTCGCGGCATCATCAGCCAATGAATTCCCCGCAACGCGAACGCCATCACGTTGATGACTCAGTGTATGTATCACGTGAGTCTTTTGTAGTTCCTTTTGTAAGAGAACTACTTGTTCCCAAAGCGTTTTATGCTTGATTGTGCCACCCTTTGCATTTTTTAAACCATTTAGAACCCAATTCTGCAAGTACTCATTATAAGACTGAACGCAATAATATGAATCGCACACTATGAGTGTGGGGAATTCGCGATCAGTATTTTTCAAGCGCCATCTTAAATGCTAGTAGTTCAGCTCGCTGAGCTGTACAATCTCCTAGCGATTGTGTTTTAGTGACCAGTGGTCTAAATTTTCCTTCGTGCCAACGACCTTTAACAATCGCGCACGCAGCATTGTAAGCTTGTTTACCCCGAATTGCGGGCTGTGCTGATCCGTCTGTATATATTATACAGCCGTAGTGTTCAAGAGGCAAGATTTTGGTCGGCAGAGGACATTCAAATTCATATTGGAGTAATTCTTATGTTTTTAAATTAGGATCAAATTCGTAGACCACGTCTGTTGCAGCAAGAAAATTAACCCATTGGATCCATCTAGGATGTAGCGCTTTAGAATTTGGAATGCTTGCCTTTGTTACCGCTTCTAGGGCTGGTACTGGTGTAACGATGATTATTCGTTTACCTTGTGCTAGGGCTCTTTCTTTTGCTACTGCAGTCTGAACCGCAGTTAGAATTTTTTCCGTTGAGCTAAATTTCATTTCAGCCTTTGTGTACAAATGTGATTTGTATGCTATTGGTACCGTTTCTCCCTCATTAGAGGTTAGGTATGTGAATCCGCATCTTCCTGGGATGACCCGGATCACAAGGTTGCGTGTGTTATCGCGTGTTTGCAATTTTGATTTAGCTAACATGTCTGTTTGCAATGATCTCAAAATTTCTGCATGTTTTTGAGTCCAATTGATTGTTTTAAAATCTGGTTTTATTAGTTCATAGAGAGGCTTAACCCTCTCTGCATTATTTAGAATGTAAGTTCTTCTGAAATTCAGTAAACCTATAATTGATTGTAAGTTTCTCAGCGTTCTTGGTGCTTGGATTACAGCACATTTCTCTAAGAAATTGTCTGCCAGGCTTTTGCCTTCACTTGATAATTCATATCCTAAAAACAGGACAGTTAGATGGGCAATTCGTGACTTTTTAAAGTTGAATTTGTAACCCTCTGCCGCGAACCCAAGTATTATGGTGTTCACTCTTTTCAAGTGAGTATCCAAGTCATCATCTGTTAGATAGATGTCATCGACATAAGATAATGCCTCATCATCATACAGTTGTAGTAACTCTGTTACTCTTGCTGAGAATAATCCTGGGCTGTTCTTGAACCCCTGTGGGAGTCGACAGAATTTTTCTGCGAGCCCATTATTGAGAAAGCGGTCAAATACCTGCTTTCAGGTGCTATATTTTGACAAAAGAATCCATTAGAGATGTCTAATGTTGTTTTGTATTTTTTGTGCACGATGTTATTCATTAGTGCTGCACTGTGTGAGTTTTGTACTGCAAAGGTTTTGCAACATGAGTTAAGGTGTCTGTAGTCCAAAACTAGACGATATGAATCGTCTGGCTTGGAGACAGGAAACAAAGGATTGTTCATTTGTGAGGTGCAAGTTTCAATCACCCCTTGGTATTCAAGTTGATCTAAGATCTCCCTGACCTGTTTTTTAGCTTCTTGCTTAATTGGGTACTGCCTCTGTGCAGTTGGTTGACATTTTAACTGGAGTTTTGTGAGGAGGAGAGTCCTCATCCCATCCAACATGGTTTTTATATAATGCAGGAGCTTGGGCTACTGCCCACTTTCTTGCAAGTGTATACTTTTTATGTATTGGAATGTGATTTGAGAAGGCAGGCATAATCATTTCTTCGCCATGAGGGCACTCCCTGACAAACTCCGGTGGCCAGTCTTTTTCAGCTAAAAGGATGTCATAGCCTTTTGAGAGGTTATCCCAAAATAGACCCCTTATTTTCCTAGTCTTATCTCCCTCTATACGTAATGTTATTTTGTATATTTTATGAGGTTGCTAACTCTGGTATCTGCAGTTTCCACCTGAATGTATTCATTCGTGTCCACTGTCTCCAGATGATTCATCAGGATCTTGCGAGCTATGCTCACTTCTGCTGCGCTGTCTAGCATTGTCTGAGCCCACTCTCCGTTTTTCAGCTGTGTCCTCAGGATCCTCGGCATGTTTGATTATTTTAATGCTGGCTACCTTCTTTTTGGGAAATTTTAATTTTTTACTTTGATGAGCAGGTTCCTTGTCTTTGGACTTGACGTGCTCTTCCCTGTGTTCTGACCGTCCTCTTCTTTCCGATTTCTGCGAGGAAGTCTGAAAAGATCGAGAGGGACGTGTATCAATATCTTGATATCTATCAGGTTTCTTCAAATTATCCCTATTTCTAAGGTTGTATCTTTTCTCAGAGGGCTCCCTCTGGGGAGACTTGTGTCCTTGGTCTGGAGATCTCTCTCTCCGCCGAGGAGACTTTCCTCTGGACTGGAATCTTTTTTCTTTGGGAGTGGATTGTTTATTTCCATCCCAGCTCTTTTTTGGAGTGTTTAGAATATTTTTAATAAATATCTTTTCAGGATTTTCAGTTAGTTGGGGTTTTGCTGGTTTCCCACCCAAACTATCTCTTCCTAGTTCTTCATAGGATTTTTCTATGATTCTGGCAAGTTCAAATGGTTGTTCTGCTATATCTGTTTCTTTCAATTTCTGGAGGAAAGTTATATCCTCCGTCGCCAATTGAACTAACTCTCTATATGCCTTTGTTAATTCTTTTATTTTAACTAAGAGTTTTGCGTTAGACATTTTATTAATGTCAGGTTGTGGTGTGTAGCTGGCTAGAACGGGCCATGTTGCTCCTGGTCTACCTAGTGGACCGGACCTGGTGATGTGATTATTATGTTTTAGGGCGCCTTTAAACCAGAGCAGGTGCTCTTGGTATTGTAATGGGATTTCCACCTCCTCGAAAGGAGTGTACTCATCCGGTGGTTCCTCTATTTTGTAATAGTGGAATTCATGCGTGACAGCGTTTGCTGCTGGAAAGTTTATCCATGAATAGAATACCTCTGTCTGCCGATATTCATGTGCCTCAATTACGAATATGACTGTACCACCTCTCGATGTTAGTCCATTTTCTATAAGTTTAAGTGTTATAGTTTTTCTTATGCTGACCGGGATGAGTATTGCATCCGGGTCGGACTGCAGGAGACTATTGTCTACCTCTAGGAGACGAGCTGCTATTCTAGCTGTCTCCCTATCTCCTTCACCGTCTGACATTTTACTGACAGGAAGGTTTTTTTGTTTGCAGATCAAGTTTTCAAGGAAACAAAGATTAGGTGCACAATATTTTGGAACACTGTATCCTTCAACGTTGAATAAACCAAAAACTATACATAGAAATCTCTTCCTACTAAGTTCCGCCGGATTTTAACCTTTGACCCACTCTAGACGTCTTTGGAGTATTTACGGGAGAAAGGGTCTGTGTGAAAAAGCACGACTGAGTTACTCTAACGTCTTGCGTTAGATTTATCGCCTTACCAAACGTTGGACGCCATGTAGTGTAGTTCCTATAGTCCCAATAGGCTCTGCGCATTGGAATAATATCTTCAGTAGTGTAGACGTAGGACTGAGGTTAACTAGGTCTCTACTGACTATATATTAGACTTAAGTTTTTTGCCAGCTAGCTCAGAGTTCACTAGAAATTTTCTCGAATAAGCGAGGAGGAGTTTAACCTCCCTGGTTAGACAAGAAGGGATTTAGTTTCTGACAACCATAAAACATGACAACTTTGCTCTCCCTGAATAAGAGTATATCTCCAGAGTCGTGTGAAAACAAAAGACAGCTATTTCACTCAGTCAAAGGTGCGTACTTAGTTTCACCAGATTGCAGAGAAAAAGAGAGACAGGCGTTTTCAATAAAAGGTGTTATTTATTGAGCACTTTAAAATGGATAAAATAGATACATACATAGACTAATCGTACTCAACTGGTGCTTCTAACTACGCCTACCCCGGTGTACCTGACCTAAGCCTAATACGTGGGAAGGAGTAAGTAAGTAGCAGTTTAAGTTAAGTTTGTTTTGCCAAGAATCTGACTCAAGAATTCTCTGTAAGGGTTTAGTCAGTTCAGTACCTGGGTATTAGAAGGCAGGAGGGCTGGTATCTCTCTCTCAGGACTCGGTATCCCAGTCACCCGCAAGGGTAGGCTGGAAACGCCGGAGGCTGGATTTCTCGGCGAGAGAAAAGACAGCGTCTTTCTCAGCGCGTCAAAAGGGAGGGGCAGCGTACGTGGGCTCTCGCATCAGCTGGGCTCTTCGGAAGTAGATAGCTGCTCTGCTCCAGGATTACCACCGTATGTTTGCTTAAGGCAACGTTGGTATATTTATACCTGAAAGGTGCCGGGTTTGACGTAAGGCTGGACATAAGACGTCAATAAAGATGTCACTAAGAACTGGTCGTTCTTACAGTGCTTTACAGGAGTTCTCGGACAAAATCAAAACAAAGCAGCGGGGATTTCCCAGGTTGCTGGAGGCTTGGATTTGTTTAAGAACTCGGTGTGCTTTCTAGGGGGCTGGAGGAATAGGCTTGCTTAATGTGACAGCATGCGCTATGACTGAATGATGAAAAGGGTTTCTATGCCGTTGTAGGGATATTATTGATTTATAACCAGACCAGGGCAAAGAATAGGAATATCGATTCAGGTACCTAGATAAACACACTACAGAGGCATTGCTTACCTACAAAATTGATCAATTGAGGCAATTCTGCTGAGCTTTGGGATGTCCCATGAAAAGTAGCATCAAGAAGGAGGAGTTGCAAACGGCCTTGAGGGCCTGGTGGGAAGCCAACGAGGCTCAGGAGACCGGTGATGCTGATGTGGATGAGGATGACCCAGGGAATGTATTTGGTCCAAAGGATTTGCTGGTCTGAGGACCGGCCGCGGGCTGGTAGTAACCATTCAGGGAGGAGCTTTACCCCAGAGGAGCTGGAGGAAAACCAAAGGGTCATAGAGCATAAGTTGGAGGTTTTAAAACTTAAGGCTCAAGCAGAGGAGAAAAAGCTGCTCATTGAAAGTGAAAAGTGAGCAGAGGAGAGCAAGAATGCTCTCGCCTTGGAAGAGAGGAAGATTCTCTTAGCTCATGAGTTAAGCATGAGGGAACTGGACATTAAGGCTAAACAGGTGTAGTCCAGTTCGAATGGTGGCAGCGCACAGCCAGTGCCGGCGGGTAAGGTTTACATTCCCAAAGACTTAGTGCGAGATTACTAAAGGGGTGATGATATTTATGCGTGGTTCACGGCATATGAGATAGCACTGAGGATGAATCAGGTGCCTGAGAAGCATTGGGGTGGGCCTATAGAACCAATGAGGCTTCTGGGAGGGATGTTTTACCATCCTAAGGACGGGAACCCTGACCTACGCCAATATGAAGGAGGCTTTATGCCTCAGGTATGGGCTCCTGAATAGTACAGGCAGAAATTCAGGAAGTTCAAGAAACTGGAATCCAGTACTTGGGTGGAATGTGTGAATGCGTACACGCGTGCACTGGATGGTTGGATGACGGATAGCAAGGTAACTGATTTTAGGGGCTTATGCAATTTAATTCGTTGGGAGCACTTGAGTAGTCTGTGTGTTCCAGAGCTGCACCAGCATCTTTTAGACAGTAAGCTGACTGATCCCGGTAAGCCTGCTGAGGAGGTGGACAGCTGGACCAGCACCAGGGTCCACAAGGGGATTGGAGGTACCACTGCCAAATGTGTACAGGGTCCCCAGCAGAAGGTGGGGGGAGGACAAGGGTAACCACAAGGAGTTCTGTAAAGGACCCGAAATAGTTCCAAGGTAAAAGGGTTCCAGTCCCCCAAGGCTAAGAGGTCCTGGTCCCCTAAGGGCAAGCGGGACCACAGAGGTCCTCCTTGTTATTTCTGTAAAGAAGTGGGTCACATTGCCCCTAAATGCCCCAAGAAACCACCTGCACCCACGGGTGCTCCAACACCGGGTTTATGAGTGTAGCATTGGGGGAGGAATTGAGTCCTTGGAATGAGGAGGAGCAAGCAGTTATGACCCTGGTCTCATTAGGAGATCGAGAGATGATCCAGGAAGCCTCTCTGCTTCAGAATACTAAGACGTACAGGCAGTGGGTGACCATCAATGGAAGGAGGGTGGAGGTTCTGAGAGACACAGGAGCCAGTTTGACATATGTCAGGTGTCTGAAGACCAGCTGGTTCCCAATGTGCTTCACTCTGTAGTTGCAGAAGACCACTTTGTGCGCCTCTGCAAGGTGGTGCTAGTTCCCTCTGAGGGGAGGGGGGGGGGTCTCAGGTTCTTTGAAGGTCGTTGTAAGTCCATCCATGCCTGTAGACTGTCTGCTAGGGAATTCCCTGGAAAGTTCCCCCTTGAAAGAGGTGGAGCGCCCGGCACATTTGGAGATGTTGTGTCTGCCTGAGTGGGCTTGTGTGACCACTCTGTCTATGGATGCCAGAAAAGGTGTTCAAGAGGACATGGGACCTGAAACAGTGGACCTGGTGCCTGCCTTACAGAGAGTAGGCAGGGGACACGGGAAACCGGCCCCCACGGTCCAGGAGGTGGCACCCCTTGAGGGGATGCCCTGGAGCCTAAGGGGGAGCAAGTAGCTGAACTGGGGGACCTACCTGAGCTGACCTAATGGCAGCAGGAGGGAGGGCTCTCCAGGGAGGAATTCTGTGAGGAGCAGCAAAAAAATGCTCTTTTGTTGGTTTGTAGCAACAGGCCGCAAACCAGGCAACAGTTGATTAGTCACGGTCACATTGGTTCTACTGGTAGAATTATCTATATAGCGAGCCTAAGGTTGCTGAGCTTGGGTCAGCCCGTGTGCTGGTGGTACCCCAGCGCTTCAGGGTCTCCCTACTGGGGTTGGCTCATGATGTACCTTAAGCAGGACATTTGGGGGCAGGACAAGACCTTTGAGAGGCTTGTCACCCACTTCTACTTGCCTCAAATGCGCAAGAGTTCTGATACTCATTGCAGGACCTGTCCAGGCAAGCGGTAAGAGTGGGAGGAAGCACAAGGCTCCTCCAACATTTCCCTGTAGTCAGCACCCTCTTTGAGAAGGTGGGCATTGATATTGTGGGGCCTCTGAATCCCAAGACAGCCTTGGGCAACAAGTTCATCCTGGTCTTGGTGGACCATGGCACCCGGTACCCGAAAGCCATCCCTCTCCGGACGGTGACAGCTCCCGTGGTGGGTCATGCACTGATGGTGATTTTCTCCCGTGTGGGGTTCCCCAGAGAGGTGGTGTCCGACCGGGGATACTAATTTCATACCTAGGTATATGAAATCTCTGTGGAAGGAGTGCGGTGTAACCTATAAGTTCACCACGCCTTACCACCTCCAAGGGAACTGGCTGGATGAGATATTTAACCGGACCCTAAAGGGCATAATTATCGGTCTTGAGAAACCCATGAGGCATAAGTGGGACTTCCTCTTACCATGCCTATTGTTTGCTTACAGAGAGGTGCCACAGACGTCCCTAGGGTTCAGCCCCTTAGAGCTCCTGTATGGGCACCCTGTAGAAGACCCTTGAGTTTGGTGAAGGAGGGCTGGGAGAAGGCTCCTAGTAAACGCCCCCCAGGATGTATATAGCTACATGCTGGCCTTCAGTAACCAAACTAGATGTTTCAGGCAACTCACTCAGGCGAATATGGAAGCCAGCCAGGAAGAAATGAAACAGTGGTACGACCAGAATGCCACTCTGGATGAGTTTCAACTTGGGCAAAAAGTGGAGGCGATGGCACCCGTGGAGCCCTGCGCGCTCCAGGACAAATGGACTGGGCCTTATGAGGTGGTGGAGTGCAGGAGTGCAGTGACCTACCTGGTTGACTTACAGTCTCCTAGGAACCCTCTGCGGGCTCTCCATGTGAATCGCCTCAAACCCCACTGTGAGAGGTCGGATGTGACCATGCTCCTGGCTACAGGTGATGGGGCGGAAGAGGAGAGTGAACCTCTTCCTGACCTCCTGCCAGCCAGAGAAAATGATGGGTCAGTGGATGGGGTGAACCTCTCGCCTACCCTGACCCCAGAACAGCAGAGGGACTGTCGCCAGGTGTTGGGCCAATTCGCCTTTCTGTTCTCCCTGACCCCAGCAGTCACCCATTGGTTCGTCCATGATGTGGACACTGGAGACAGGCTGCCTGTAAAACAAAAATGTTACAGAGTAGATGATAAGGTCAGGACCAGCATCAAGGAGGAGGTTTCCAAGATGCTGGTACTAGGGGTAATTGAGCCATCCAGCAGCCCCTGGGCTAGCCCAGTGGTCCTTGTGCCAAAATCTGCTGCGCCTGGTGCCACTCCAGAACTCCAGTTCTGTGTGGATTACCGTAGGCTCAATGCGGTCACCAAGACTGACGCTCACCTCATCCCCCGAGCTGATGAGCTTGTGGTTCGACTGGGTGCAGCCCGGTACCTCAGTACATTCGACCTGACGTCTGGGTACTGGCAGATTGCCTTGACCGAGGGGGCCAAAGAGAGGTCCACGTTCTCCAAGCCAGAGGGGCACTACCAATTCAGGGTTATGCCCTTTGGGTTAAAGAACGCCCCTGCCACCTTCCAGAGACTGGTTAACCGGGTACTGTGTGGCTGGAGGAATTCAGTGCCGCCTACCTGGGTGACATTGCTGTGTTCAGCTCCAGTTGGGAGGAACATTTGCAACACCCCTGTGGTGTTGACAGCCCTGCAGAGGGCAGGCCTCAATATCAAGGCGAGTAAGTGCCAGATAGGGCAGGGTTCTGTAGTGTACTTAGGGCACCAGGTAAGGAGCAGCCAGGTGGCGCCCCTACAGGCACAATTGATTCAATTCTGGCGTAGGAACCCCCCCAAGACTCAGACAGAGGTGACAGTCTTTTTAGGACTCACAGGGTATTGCAGACGGTTTGTGAAGGGGTATGGCACCCTTGTTGACCCCTTGGCAGAACTGAGTTCAAAGAAACAGCTTAAGAAGGTGATCTGGACTGATGCCTGCTCCCTTCCTTTGCCTTTGTCCTTCTGCTGCAACTGCCCTTTCCAACGCTGTATTGGGTGTTGTGATTGGTGCTGTGGTTACTGAGATTACCCGGCTCAAAAGTTTGGGCTCTCTCTTTATAATATTAGTATGGATACTATATAGTATAGCATGGATTTTTTGCAATTTTTTAAAGAATTTTTTTTATCCGTCTGCATAGCCTATGTCCTTCTGCTGCAACTGCCCTTTCCAACGCTGTATTGGGTGTTGTGATTGGTGCTGTGGTTACTGAGATTACCCGCCTCAAAGGTTTGGGCTTTCTCTTTATAATATTAGTATGGATATGCGGGAGACCAGGATTCTGCCTTGGCGAACCACTTAGCCACCCCATGCCCCTAGGAAATCATGACTCTTTTATGCACATGACTCTTTTATACAGAACAGGAGGTAGAAGCAGCTATAAACAAGATTGTCCCGGCGAAGGCCCCCAGGCCAAAATGGACTCCCAGGAGACCTATTCCTTGCCAACCCCCAAAAATGGGCTTTCTTTTTCACTCCCATGATAAATGCGCTACTCAAGGGGTCACCTGTTCCTTCTTCTTGGAAGGGAGCGGAAGTCATTCCGATTTTCAAGAAGGGCGACAGGGAGGACCCAGCCCACTACCGCCCTATTAGTTTAATAGATGTCGGACACAAGTTGGTTGGCAGGGTCCTGCTAGAAAGAATCCTAACCTGGGTGGATGAAAATGAAATTTTATCTCATTTCCAAGCTGGGTTTAGGGCCCATATTAACATGATTGACCAAGTTTTTAGGTTGGTTTTATTGTATTGGAAGGTGGTCACTATTGGCAAGGGTAGCCTTTACCTTGCCTTTATTGACCTGAAGACAGCCTTTGACCTGGTCCCGTGAGACCGTCATTGGTTGGTACTGTCAGAGCTGGGCGTCCCAAGGTATATTCTTGACCTATTGATTCGCATTCATGACGGGAACTATGCCAGAGTAAGGTGGGGCAAACAGAACCAAAGGACTGTCAAAATACCTGTTAACAGGGGAGTCCGGCAGGGCTGTGTGCTGGCTCCCACCCTCTTTTCTCTATTCGTGAACGGGGTGGTATCTTTTTTACTTGAAAGTAGCGCCGATGTACCAGCCCTGGTGGGTGAAAAGGTCCCAGCTTTGCTCTTCGCGGGCGATACCCTGTTAATTTAAAAAACCCCAGTAGGGCTACAAAAGTTGCTTAATAGATTTTTTGACTTTTTCAACTTGAGGGGCTTGTCAATAAATACCTCCAAGACTAAACTCCTCTCTCCTAACCCCAGCAGGCCCTCAAAGTCACATATCACTCTGCAAGGGACACCGCTAGAGCTTGTAAATACCTTCGAGTATTTAGGAATCCGGATATCGGATAAATTAAGCTGGAAACCCACACAGACAAGATGTTTCTAAAATACAAACAGATTGTAGGCATACTTGGTAAAGAACATCGCTCCTCAATCACTAGGCCAATTGCCCCTGTTTTAGCTATTTATGCGGTAAAGGCCTTGGGCGCAGCACTTTATGGTTCTGAACTATGGGGCATCGAAAGAGTAGATTCCATGGTCAAAGCTGAACACAAATTCTTTAGAGAAATGGTATCACTACCAAAGGGAACCCCCCTTAAGCCTTTATTGAGTGATCTGGTTAGGCGCTCCCTTAAAGATTTGGTCATCCTATGTCCGCTCTTATTTTGGGCTCGTTTGTGGCGCACTCCAGAACTATCTAAGTACGCCGCCGGCCTCAAGGAAGTGATGGACATGGAAGGCTCAAACAGGATCAGCTGGTTGTGCAATATTAGGAAATACCTGTTACAGTTACGTTTTAAAGAAGCATGGGAGCAGGGCTCCTCACTGAGTAAATCTGATCTGAAGAGAGCATATTGGGCTTGGATTGAAATGCAGGACGACAATAACCCTAATCTGGGTAGGTTGACTAATGAATTTTGCTTATTCAAACAGGCTCCTAGCCTGGAACCTTATTTTGACCTTATCCAAAACCCCAGGAATAGGGTGCTATGTATACAATTTAGACTGGGTACGCTCCCGATTCGAGAATACACCTCTAAATGGAAATCTCCAGGTCAGACACTATCTTCTTGTATGTACTGTGATGGAGTGTTAGAAAGCATCCCACACTTTATGTTTGCCTGCCCAGCTTATAACAAACCAAGATCAAGATGGCTGAAACCAACCTGCAGGCTGATAGGAATTAGAGCTTATCGGGCAGCCCTTAGAGTCATGCAGTCTGACACTACCACAGTCATTGTGTGTGGGGTGGCGAAGTTTCTTGGCTGGGCATGGTACATTAGAACGAAAAAATGTAATTAGGTTTTTGTATGTTTTAAGTGTATTTTAGCCAAAAGCTCCTAAGATTTAATATGTTCTTAAACTTTTAATATTTATTGCTATTTTATGTTACAATGAATAGGTGGGAATTTTCAGGAATGTCTTATGTATTCTCAATTCTTATTTAAAAGCAAATACTTTTATAAATTGTACAGTCATTAACACCTACGATGCTTTTATGATACATTTTTATCGAAATAAAGCTTTGAATTGGAATTGGTATTTATTGGAGGGCCAGGAGAGAAGAAGATTTAAGACCTTATTAACACCCCAAAGAGCACAATATAGTGGTTCCGGTGGAAGGGACCAACAAATACCCCTGATAAATTTGCGGAACAGAGGGTGTTCGCCTACCGAATAATCTCTGATGTGGGAATGCCCTGCTGAGATGGCTGACTGGAAGGTGTTGATGGATTTATAGGCCATGCCTTCTGAGGCCTGGGAAGGGAGGACATTTAGGAAATTGAGAAAGTCCGTCCCCACGGGATTCAGGTGTCTGGTGACACCAATGCAACCATCAAGATCAGGCTGATCTGTAACGCTTGATCGTTCTGTCAGCACAGGCTGATAATTCCCCATGGGATCCTTAAGGAGATCTGGCAACAGGGGTAGATGGATTGGAGAATCCCAGGAAAGTTCCATCAAAACCGGATCTTCACTTCAGGGTTACGACCACCAGGTCCGCTTGCTCTCTCTGAACCTGCGGCAACAGCTGCATATAATTGCGAACCTGGGAAAAGCATAACCTGTTTGCATCCGCCAATCCTGTAGGAAGGTGTCCGTTGCCACTGTATTGGGGTATTGCCTCCAGGTGAAATACCGGACCAGTTGATGGTACAGGGGAGGTACTAAAAGTCTACAATGAACATGTCCCACTGTGTAAGAGTTCTATGAAAACCAGTAGATCCAACTTCCACAGACTCCCATCCTGCCAGTGCCAGGATTGCCAATCCACTACCTGATTGTCTTTTCCTGGGAGGTATTCCACTGTCACCGAGATGTGGTTCTTGAAGCAGTAGTCCCAGAAGCTCTGAGCCAAGTCCGAAAGGACTCAGGATCTCGTTCCTCCCAGGTGGTTGATATACTAGACCGCTGACTACGTTGTCCATCTTCAGAATAATGCAGAATTAATTCTTGTCCTTGGTCCAACACTTCGCCGCGAACGAGCCTGTCATCAGTTCGAGGCAGTTGATACGAAGATTTTTCAGCCAACAGACTATTTTCCACAGTTGGAGAACTCCCACATTGTGCCCCCAGTCTGTGCCGCTGACATCGGATTTGTTAATCAGATCCAGTTGGGAGCCGAAGATGTCTCGCCCATTACAGGCTTCCATTTGGGTGATCCAGCAACTCATCACTTTGCTGGCTTCGTCCAATAAGGAGACTGTCTGAAAATAGGTGACTCCTTGTCGAAGGTGAAAGGCTTTCAGGGCTAATAGTGCAGGGGTCTTGGTAAGATGGCATGTATTGAGGATGGAAGAGCTCTACTATTCGTGCAGTGTGCCTGAGGGAGGTGGAAGGTTTGTCCACTGTCCTTTGCAATTTGTGTTTGATCTTGGTTAGTTTTCAAGAGGGAAGATTCAAGCTGGCTGAGTCCACCATGAAACCCAGGAAGGCAATGGATTGTGTCAGCAAGAGTATGAACTTGTTCCCATTGAAGATGAAACCCAGTGATTCCACGAGACTGAGAGTTGACTGCAATTGTTCTGACAACTTCCTTGGGCATTGATCCATGAGGAAGATGTCGTCCAAGTACACTATGAGATGCATGCCCCTGGCCCTGAGGTGTTCCACTGTTGGTTTCATGACTTTGGTAAAGTATTACAGTGCTGAGGACAACCCGAAGGGTCGAGTTGTAAACTCAAAGGTCTGGGCTCATGACTGAAACTGCAGGAAGCGATAGTGTGGTGAGTAGGACGGGACTGTAAGGTACACATCCTTTAGGTCAAGGCACAACATCTAGTCCTTGGCTCTTAGAAGGTCTTGCAGGAGGTGGATACCCTCCTTTTTAAAGTTGTGGAAGACCAGCCGCTCGTTGAGTTCCCTGAGGTTAATGACTGGACATTGTCCCCCATCTCTCTTCCCTACTAGGAAGAGGTTGCTGAAAAATCCGGTGGGATGGGGGAATATCTGGGATATAATCCCTTTTGAGAGCAGATCTGCGAACTCTGCATCCACTAGGGCGGCCTCTGATGCTGAGAACGAGAGGGAGTGGGGCGGGGAAGATTGGCGCAGGGATCTGTAGAATTCTAATTAGAAGCCTTCAAATTGTTTGAAGGACCCAGGAGCCTGATGTAAGTGTCCTCCAACTACCCAGAAAACCACCAGTATGCCCCTAAGAATTACTTGCGAGAAGGGGTGTACCCTCCCTTGAGAGGAACTGGACCTACTGCCATCCCTGGAGATCCCTCTGGAGCCTAGTTGGTGGTGGTAGCCTCTGGTGGGTTAGAAACTTCCAAATCTGGCGGGGTCGTGTCACTGCCCTCATTTGGCACAGTGACCTCTGGAGGGAGCTTGATACTGCAGTTGGCCTGGCTGGCGTCACCTGCCATGACTGACCCTGGTGAAAACCTGCAGTGTAAAGATTCCCTTTGTGAAGGCCTGGGCCTTTTGAGGGAATTAAATGTGGCTTCAAATTTCCCTAACTCTCATATAAATAGGTACCTGAAAAATCCCCCTCTGGGTGATGGGGCCCTCTTCTGAGGTCGCCAAGTCTCCGTACTTCGGGTCTATCTCAATCAGCAGAGACCTGCATCACTCGGCGGAGATGGAGCAGTTGGTATCTACTAGAAATATAATGGCCCATTGGGCTCAGCCTGATAGGGCTTCTAGGGGGATTAGGAAGCCAGGCAGATCTTCAGCCATTTCAAGGATCTTGGGACGATCTAGTAGCTTATCATGACAAGAGCGCAAGGAGCGGTCTATCCTTTTTTTTTTTTTTAGGGTCCCGGATGCAATTTGGGCCTCAATCTCAGAAGTTAGCTCCACTTTGCCGTCCAGTGACGGACGGGGGCACTCTGCCTGGGGGCGGTTGCGTATGTTCTTGTCATGAAGTTTTCTGAGCCTCGCTGCCACGTAAGTGGCCACTTTTGCTGCTGGGGCTCACTCCGCTTAGTGGGGGTACATTAAGTCTGCAAGGTCTAGCATGTTCGACCCTATGTCTGGGGTACCCTTTCCCAGGGTAGAACGACTGTTGGACGCCTGCGCGGTGGCAGAAGTGGGCCTGGGCTTATCCGGTTAATTGTCCCCATCAGAGGCTGTGGGGGAAGCCTCCCCATCCAGGGCATCTGGGGAGGAAGGGGGAACCGGTGTGTTTACGAGTGCCCATCTGAGGTCCCAGGTTCAGTAATGATGGTGGTTCAAACCCTATTGGTGGATCCCAGGTTCAGTAATGATGGTGGTTCAAACCCTATGGGTGGAGTATGGCTGATGAAGGCTCTCTTACGTCTGCCAAAAGCATCGCGGTCAACCCAAGGGTCGTGCGCGCACTTTCATTTGCTCTCTGCGAGTGTCGTTGTGTCAGGCTGCCCTAGAGGTATAGGGTCCAGGTGTCCACATTGGTCTTACCTTGGCATGAGGGGTTTCTGCCATCTGGAGGAGCTTCTACTCTAAGGGCACTAAAGCATCACTGACAGCCTTATGAATGGATACATCAGTCACATGACCAACATTCTTATCAGTAGGGAGGTAGGTGGCACTTTCCTCCTCCAGGTATGTATCTGCAAAGACCTGCATTATTTGGGATGAAATAGTACTGCGGTGACCCCGGGAAATATATCACAATCAGCCCACAGGGCCTATTTGGGTCTAAAGCCCGGAAACACCTAATGATCACAGTTTTTTTAAGGGGCAAGTGTAAATACTAGAAGGAAAACTAACACACTAGCCTGGGTCAGTGTCCCTATGAAATATGGAGCGCTGGCTTCATGTTGAAGCCGATCATACAGACCCCCACTGGGGCGTACAGACTCCAGGCTGCTGGGGCTGCATACAATCAATCCCACACTGTGAAATGTTGCTGATCGCGCCGAGCATTATGCTCAAGGGTGCAGCGCCCTTTAGCAGCCAGAGGACCACACCTATATCCATCGCGCCTCAAAGGCGAAATATGATACAGGAGCAGCCACAAAGCAGTGTCTGAGTGTTCCTGCGGCCCTGCTGCAAAAAAACTGAACGTGAACACCAATCAGTAAGAAAACTGTAAGCATAGTATATAATACTAGCAGCCCGTCCCGACGTTGTCCGGGTATGAAATAGAATGTGTGTAATGTGTGTATTTGGCAAGGGCAATTTATTTTAAAATCTCGCGGTAGACAACGTTTTTTGTTTCATTAGAATAGGGACGGAGAAGGCCCAGCTGCAGCCCTGGTTGATGTTAGCAGGCGCGTGTAATTTGTGTAGTGATCTGCCGCCTGAGCCCGGCTACAGCCCTGGTTGATGTTAGCAGGCGCGTGTAATGTTGTTGAATGAGAGAGTTATCAGCCGCGGGTAAATCCGTTTAATGAGAGAGTTGAGTGACAGCGAGTAGGAGAGGCTGCAGTAATTGTCCCCGCAGACACGCTCATTTGCGTGTTCCCCCGCTGGAGGCCAAGTTGCAGGCCTGTTTGATGTTAGCCAGGGTGGTGTGGAGTGGAAAAACGATGGATTTGGGCCCAGATCTTTGGACTGGGGTGAATGTGTGACATTGATCCACATTCTGTCCATCACTGTTGTGTTTGCAATTACCGCTCTAAGTGTACTGGGGATACTCAGACGTGAGTCCCAGGCACTCCACACCACTGGAGTCAAGCTAACCGGGCTGATGAGAGGTGTTACCTCGAAACCGGGCCGGTCCTCGGATGCTTGATTCCGTTCTGGGAAGGACATGGCTTTTGTAGTTCGGACTGGACTGTTCCCATGGGGCACAGGGTCAGCGCTGATTTGCATATCGCCATTGTCTAACCCAGGGTGGTGTGGAGTGGAAAAACAATGGATTTGGGCCCAGATCTTTGGACTGGGGTGAATGTGTGACATTGATCCACATTCTGTCCATCACTGTTGTGTTCGATGTTAGCAGGCGCGTGTTCCCCCGCTTGAGGCCCAGCTGCAGCCCTGGTTGATGTAATCAGGCGCATGTAATTAGTGTACTGATCCGCCGCCTGAGCCCGGCTAGAGCCCTGGTTGATGGTAGTAGGCGCGTGTAATTTCGTTGAATGAGAGAGTTCAGTAACAGCGCGCAGGAGAGGCTGCAGTATTGTTACTTACCAGGCCTCCACGTGAACGCGTTTGTCACACCCCCAGCACACGGCCACAGCAGACAATCTTCTGATTAATGTACGACCCACATGGCATGAAGGGCGGAACGTAGCACACGCCCCCATCGTTTCTCACGCCCCCATCGTGCCCCTGGATGCGGCGCAATTGCGTTCACTTGGCATGAAGGCCGGGCACACGCCCCCAGCGTTTGTCACGCCCCCAGCACACGCCCACAGCCGACGATGTGATGGCTGTACCACACGCCCACGCCCACAGCACAACGCAGACACGCCCACAAGGGACTACTTTGCTGGCACGGTTCTTTTACCTTTTAAATGTATAGAGGAGTTGGCTTAACGGCTAAGGCGCTCGACCTCGGACCTGGGGATCTGGGTTCGAGTCTTGGTAACGACGCCAAACATCCTGTGATTCTGGGCAAATCACTTAATCTCCCCGTGCCTAACAAAAATGAATGTGTGTCCTCATGTAACGTAACTGGTGCTATGTAAAGCGCTCTGATACCTGATTCAGTTCGGGTCAAGTTCGCGCTATATAAAACTCTGCAAAAAAAAAATATATATCTATGGTGGCCGTCTGCATAGCCTATGTATGTCCTTCTGCTGCAACTGCCCTTTCCAACGCTGTATTGGGTGTTGTGATTGGTGCTGTGGTTACGGAGATTACCCGCCTCAAAGGTTTGGGCTCTCTCTTTATAATATTAGTATGGATAGTATATAGTATAATATGGATTTTTTGCAATTTTTGTTATACATTTTTTTATCCGTCTGCATAGCCTATGTCCTTCTGCTGCAACTGCCCTTTCCAACACTGTATTGGGTGTTGTGATTGGTGCTGTGGTTACTGAGATTACCCACCTCAAAGGTTTGGGTTCTCTCTTTATAATATTAGTATGGATATGGCACAAAGGCTGGGATCACTTATCTGGTGGCTGCTGGAGCAGCGAAGAAAGGGGATGCAGGAGTGTCTACATGAGATGATAAAGGAAGATTCTGACTGCCGATTGGTTAGACTGAAGTTCTTTTCTTTCCCAATGGTTAATGGGGAGTAGAGTTTGTTGTTATTATGGTTCTAATATGGCTGCTGTTAAAAAAAAAAAAAAGTAAAGAAAGAAATGAAAAAATTGACTGCAAAATGACGAAACTCCAACAAGGTGAAACATGGTATGAATTTTTATATTTTTAAATGACAATAGCCACAAACACCGTTAAGATCCAACCACGGTCGTCTGGTTGAACATGAGTGGTACCTTGTCGCGATTTACGGCTGACCACGTTGGAGTGCTAGTCGAAAGTTTTACATTCTGACTTGGGGCCTGATTTAGACCTCAGGGGACGGGTTACTCTGTCACAACGTCTGCTAAAATTCAAATCCCATGATCACCTATGGGATTTATATTTTGGTGGACTGGATATGCGTCACCGTTGTGATGGAGTAACTCATCCACCAAGATCTAAATCAGGCCCTTAGTCTCTGAAATTGAAGTAAAAAATACTCAGTGGGGCAAGGTAGCAGGCTGTGGCCGTGATGGGCTCCATGAGGCTGAATAGTTGTCAAACGGGTAAGTTCAAACTTTGCACCCAATACAGGTTCCTCACTGGCTGGATACCTTTGGCACCCTTGCCTGGTTCAGATTTCTACTTTCTGACTTAGCCTCTATTTTGGAGCTTGGAATCCTCCATTGGGGCAAGGCTGAAAGCTGTAGCCAAGCCAGGCTAAACAATGCTGAATTACTTCTTTGTGATGTACTGTTGAAACGGATTTGCTGCCTCCAAAAAGGTCAGAGCGGGAAAAACCTGAATCCTTGGCCAAGAAGCAGTGCACCTTCTTTGGATTGACTTGGCAGGTTTGTCCCGGTCCTCTGAAGGTCTTTGGGGCCAAAGTTTCTGAGCCACAAGTTTTATTAGGTTGATAGGAGGAGTACACTTTGACACAGCCCAGTCCCTCAGGAACAGCACTTGGAGGTCGAGACTCACTCCTGCAGAAGCCACCAACATGGTCTAGGGCAGCTTCATTTAGAACTGGTTTTCTGGGCTGTTCATGAAAAAGGGCTTCTAGCAGCTTGTAGTTTCATTGTAGGTCAACATGTCAGCCAACTGAACCTTGTAGATAATTTTTTTCCCTGCGTACAAGTGAGAGCTGGTCCAGCCTTTCTGGTCTCCTCACAGGTCTCAACTGCAAGTGTGCTAAGCTACGCCACTTCCCAATAAATGAGGCACTGAGTCTATGGGGTGAGAATATTGGGGTTAGTAAGAATTGGTGTATCCTCAGATAAAAGGAGCTGGTGTTAACTGCACTCACTGTTGATGAGACTTCACCTCCAGTGTTGGGTCCAGGTCAGGAGACTTTAAACCTCATTTATATTTTGCGCAGTGGATATTTTGGCTGCTGCTGTAGGAAATTTTACAGCTTCGCCAAGGCAGCTATTAAAATTCTGGTTGAAGGTGTAATGATAGTAATGCCTTTCTTGACCCCAATGAGGACGCTGCAACGTTCTCTGGTGAACTTGTTTATTTAGCTTAATTTCCCTAAAGTGCGCCCGCTCCGACAGCTCTCTGACGGCTTTTCACGCTTCTCAATGTGCGCTGCGCGTGCACCCTCCTCACGGCCGCACGTCACGTCTGTACGTGACGTGCGTAAACTAGACTGCGACACTACATATCTCCCCTTTTTCCCAACCAAACATTTAACTCACTGTCCGTCGCTCATGTCAAAGTCTCGGTATCTTGCAGGCTTATTCACCATCCTACCACTCCGAGTGAGTCTCGGGGGGACAGGCGGGACCGCTCCTTCTTGCGACTCTTCGCTCATTCCTCCACCTTCCAGCGCGGTCGCGCCTCCTTCTCGCCTGCTCATTTCCGCCTCACCAACTGATCCCTGATCACCATAGTCCATTGTCTCTCTCCACTGTTCTCCTCTGCTCACATCCAACTCTCCATCTGATTGTTCTTGTTCCTGAGACCCGGTTTCTGCCCCTTCAGGGTCTCCTCCATCACAGTTCCATCTTTGCCCTCTGTTGCATCTGGCCATGCGATCCTGTGACCACACGTTACCGTCACTCAGTAGAGCCACCCTACCCCTCACTTCCTTGACTTGCAGGGGCTTGCTGTATTTACTCTCTCCCTTCCTCCTTAGCGTGGCCAATCTTACTCGTACCCACTCCCCTTTTTCCAGCTCTGTCCCTTTCACATTTCTCCGGGCATTGTAGTGTCTAGAGTAAGTGGCTTGGGCTTTTTCCAGGTTGGCTCGTACAACCGCAGGGGACCATTCGCTTGTTATGACTTTGTCTTTCCACACACGGCTGTCCTGGGTGAATGGTTCGCGGCCTCTCAGTATTTGGAAAGGGCTGTATCCTGTACCTGTGGGGGTGATCCTGTACGCCCACACCATGCGCTCAATCTCCCTTTCCCAGTCCTTGTTGTTGGAGATGGCTGCCTGCACAGAGCCCATCACTACTCTGTTAAAGCGCTCCACCAGTCCGTTCCCAGCCGGGTGGTATATGGACGTGTGTTTCGCTAGGATTCCATTCCTTTGCATGAAGTTGTTCCATTTCTCTGACCTGAATTGGGGACCATTGTCACTTAAGATGGACTTCGGAATGCCTTCTCTCACGAAGGTGTCCGCCAGGAATTTTATGATGGTCTCTGTATCCATCACCTCGTCTGTTTTCAGCTCAGGCCATTTCGAGTACCGATCCACCAGGACACACACGTACTTCTGGACTCCATGCGCATCCAAGATGGGTCCCAGTATATCCACTGACAACTCCTCCCACGGATTCCTTGGGGGGTCAATTTTGCCCAGGGCAGGGCGGAGTGGTTTGAGCGTTTTATCTGCCCCTTGGCACTGTGGACAGTCTCTTACATGCCTCTCAGCTCTTACATCCATACCTGGCCACCAGTAGTTCTGCTTGGCCCTTAGTTTAAGTTTTCCGATTCCCAAGTGTCCCTCGTGGAGCGTGTCCAACAGTTTGGGGATGATGTCTGCTGGGGGGATGACTTTCTCCCCTCTGTATACAAATACTCCTTGGTCGTCCATCGACAGCTCTTCTCTGACTTCGAAGTAGGGGTTGAGGCCTCCACGGGTAAGTCTTTTATCGGGCCACCCTCCTGTGATGTATGATTTCACTTCCTCCAGGACCGGATCCTTTCCGTAAGCCTGCCTCCATTCCTGGTGTCCGATGGTTTTCTCTTGATCTTCCATGAGTGCCACCATTTCTTCCGCTCCAGCCTGGTCTACTCCACTCTGATCCATGGCTGCCGCTCTACTCAGGCAGTCTGCTACTCTGTTCCTGCTGCCAGGGATGTGCTCTACGTCGTACCTAAATTCCAGCAGTTTGAGGGTCATCTTTGAGATCCGCGGTGTGGCACTTGCATGTCCACTGGACGTTAGCACTTTCAGCAAGGGTTTGTGATCTGTCCTTAGCAAGAACCGTGTGCCCCACAAGAACTGTCTGAACCTGGACATGGCCCACACAACCGCCAGCATCTCCTTCTCAATTACACTATACTTCTTATCGGTCTCACTGAGCGTGCGGGACGCAAAACTGATCGTTTCCATTCTCCCTTGGCCCCGGTCTTGCATGAGGACGGCACCCAGCCCCTTGTCGCTGGCATCCGTGGTTAGTACCGTGGCTCCTTGGGGGTCGTATCCTTGGAGCAGAATTGCTCCAGCCACCTCTCTCTTGATGACTTCAAATTCACCTTGTGCTTCCTCCGACCAACAGAATTCCGTGTTGTCTCGTGTCAGCTGCCTCATGTGATGGGTTTTGGAGGCAAAGTGCTGCACGAACTTACTATAATACTCCGCCATTCCAAGGAATGATCGTACTTCTTCCTTGGTGGATGGCGGTGGCGCTTCGCAGATGGCTTTCACATTGTCTGTCTTCGGGGTAACCCCTCGCACCCCTATCTCGTGACCCAGGTACGTCACCGACTCCATTCCAATCCGGCACTTGGTCCATTCTGCTGTGAGGCCCTTGCTCTCGAGGATCTTCAGTACTCTGCCCAGTTTGTTGTCGTGATCCGGTCTGTCTCGTCCCATTACCAGGATGTCGTCCTGGAAATACTGGACCCCATCGGTGTCTTTAAACAGCTGGTGCATCAACTTTTGGAACACCGCAGCCGCCGAGGCTAGCCCGAACGGCATCCGGCGGAACTGGTAGCACCCGAATGGAGTGATGAAAGACGTGAATTTTCGGCTTTCCGGATGCAGGGCTATTTGGTGGTAGGCAGAGGTCAAGTCTATGGTGGAATACCATTTGACCCCCCTGGTTCTGGCCAGCATTTCCTCGATCCGGGGCAAGGGAAATCTCTCCACCACTATGCTCTTGTTCAACTCGCGTAGGTCGACACACAGCCTGATCTTCCCGCTCGGTTTCTTCACGACCACCAGGGGTGCGAGCCACTCCGCGCACGTAATGGATTTGATGATCCCTTTCCTCTCGAGGTCCTGTAGTTCTTCTTGCACAGCGTCCCTTACGGCCAAGGGAACATTTCTCACTTTGTGGGCGACGGGCACAGCGCCGTCCTTCAAGACTATCTTGTGCGCGAATTTCTCCATCCTGCCGACTGTGCCTCCGAAAACCTTGGGGTAGTCCTCCTTCCATTTTTCTAGGTCCGGCCAGACTCCCGGTTCCATGAGTAGTATCTGTTCCTTTCCTCCTGGGTCCAGCTTGATGCCCAGGTCGCCTTGGTCGAGCCATCCTAAGACCGAGGGTCCTCTCTCAGAGATGTACAATTTGCAGAACGCTGACCGGTCTCTGAACTCAAACTGTAGTGGTCTGAATCCTGCCATGGGAATGCGGTCCCCGTTGTACGTTACAGGGCGGATGTCTAACTGCTCCAATTCTGGGCCAAGATGTGGCGCAAAGCTCTCCACCCACACCGCCCTTTGGATGATGGTGTAGGGCGAGCCGGTGTCAGCCACGACCTTAATCGGTATCCCACCAATCAGCATCTCCAGCACCGGTTTCATTGTTCTCTTGCCTTCGATGTTCAACACCTGGCCCTCGACGCTTTGTACTTGATCTTCAATGTAAATGACTGTGACCACGTCTTCTTCTGCACCCTCTTCTTGTTCTTCGCTTTCCTGTCCGACGTACTTTACCATGCTCTTCGAGGACTTCCTCCGACACACCTTCTCGTAGTGGCCCACTATGCCGCAGTACAAACATTTGGCGCGGAACGCGGGGCACTTCCTGTCATGTGCCTCGTGCGACCAGCTTCCGCACCGATAGCACGATTTCTTGGTACTTCCTGCCTGTTTCCCTGGAGGGCCTGGGTTACCTTGCCATTTGTTGTGTCCCTTTGCCGCCGAACCCTTGCTCTTGTAGTCCCGGCGGAGCTCCTCCTCGTCTATTCTGTTCACCATTGCGTTGGTGGTTGTCTCTTTCCTCGTTGCGTCCGCGCATCTGCGTGCCAGCTCTGCCCTTTTGACGATTACCATCACTTCTTTTAGGGTGGTGTCTCCGCTGGCCCACAACTTGTCCTACACCGCCGTGCTCGTGGTATGCATCACCACCTGGTCTTTGATGAACTCTTCCTCCCAGTTATCATATTTGCACGTGGACGCTAGTCTCTTCAAGGCTGCAACGTACTCCTCCACCGTCTCTCCCGGCCGTTGTTTCCTTTGCTGGAAATTGAACCTGTCCACTGAGACACATACCGCCGGCCTGTAGTGTTCGCTCAGGTCTTCGATGGCATGGGCATACACATCCACGTCGGTGCTTCCTCTTTCTTTCGGGACAAGGCTTTTGTACATTCTCAGGCCTTCAGGGCCCAGGTTTAGCAATAATATGCGTTTCTTCCTCTTGGGATTGAATTGTTCTTCATTCTCATCCTCCAATACTCCTATGAAATTGTCGATGTACTCCCTCCAGTCTTCCCACTTCATAAGCGGTTCTCCTGGTCTTGGTAGAAACTGCACTGGCGCCATTGCGTACCCCGCCTGCGCACTCATTTTCTCGCTCTTGATCGCAGGACGTGCGTTCGCTTGGCCTCTGGGACTTCCTGGCGTGTTGTCCCGCTCTTCCTTGCTCGGTTGCGGTTGGGGACTGCCTTCGTCCGCCCCCTCAACCTTGCCTGGGGGATCCAGCGCGGTCCTCCTTGTCTGGTGAGTCGTCGTGCGCTCAGGCGCGCTGTCCTAACGTCTCTGGGGTGTGGGCTACCCCTTGGGCTGGTAGTCACCTCCCCTGGGCTGTGCTGAGCTCTGCCACGCTCTTTAGGGTGGTACCTGAGTGTTGCCGCTGATCTCCTCCTGACCTCTGGCTCTGCCTGGCACCAGGTTTTTTTTTTCCTTTGCTGTGGTCCGGTTTCTTACTGCTCGCCTCTCTGGCTACCAGTGGCAGATGGTGTCCTTGGTGGTCTGGTCCTCTGTGGGGGGGCAGGGGGTCTAGTATCCCACCCTCGTCGCCATTGTAATGATAGTAATGCCTTTCTTGACCCCAATGAGGACGCTGCAACGTTCTCTGGTGAACTTGTTTATTTAGCTTAATTTCCCTAAAGAGCGCCGGCTCCGACAGCTCTCTGCCGGCTTTTCGCGCTTCTCAATGTGCGCTGCGCGCGCACCCTCCTCACGGCCGCACGTCACGTCTGTACGTGACGTGCGTAAACTAGACTGCGACACTACAGAAGGCTCTGCCAGATTGTCATATATTTTAGAAATGCGCACCCAAAGAAGAGGGGTCACCTGGTTTCCACATTTCCAGGCTGCCTAGTATAACTCCGGCTAACGGTATGGCCAGATAGCATTCTATACCGTTAGCCGGATTCCGTCCGTTTGTGCTACTGCATATATATACTTGAACCGGAGATACCATCGCGTGCAGCTGTAGCTTTCTATTACTGTTTTCTCGAATACGCTACTATTGTATGTTGATCCGTAATCGACGTCTCAACAGGAATCTGGACAATACTATCCATAGTCTATGCTCCTTTGGAACAAATATCAAGGCCTTATTTTTAAAGACAAATTACTACATACATTTAAGCCTTGAAAAAGTCGCAATAGCGACGAAACATGTGTCGGCTGTGCCATTGCTGCAACAACATAGCAACAGTGGTGAAGATCTGTGTGCTGAATAAATGTTACATTCTTACATCTGTTTTTCCATTAAATTTAAGAACCTGACTCTGTGAATAGTCAGTTATATACTATACTCTGTCATTTATTGTACCATTTTATAACAGTTCACAGCAGACATCAGCTAACTGTGCCAGCAGAATTTTCCCATCAAGGGAATTCTGGGTGGGATAGTTATACCAACAGAGATGAAGACAATGAAGCTGTCATTTTTTGTCCTATTTTTCAGTACTGCCAATGATATAACAGATGGGAATCAGTCCACAGAAGTTCTACCAAGGCAGTGGATGGCGTAAATGAATTGGCGAAATCTATATGATATAATAGAGAAAGTGACGTTTCTAAAGGCATAAACATTATAACGAACATTATTGGAGAAAGATAGGTATGAATATTTAAATGTGGGACCTAGGTGGGTAGATGCCTCATCAGCAACATTTGAAAATATTTGAACATATAATAAATTAACAGACCACATTATGAATGCACGGAAAGACAAAGAGGTGAGCCAAAAGTCATAAATTAAATCAACAAAGTTTAGGACAGGTACAATGGAACGATAATACAAGAAAACCAAAATTAAAGCTAAAAATCGTATAGGCAAGGCGCTCTTTGGTGTGGAAATGCAGGGAAACTGGCACAGCGGGTGCGTATAATAGTACTTTCACAATCTTTTTCATTTATTTGGGAGTTTCACCAAGCCATTGGTGATTCCGAGCTGAATTAAACTTGATTTTGTGACTTACATACAGGTTAGAATTCCATGTACGTGGCTCTGCTGCCCTCTTGTGTTATTTTGAGTTGTTTCGTACAAATTGAATATTATGAGCTTAATTCACGTTAAACTGAACAGACATCAGGAGACTATAATCTAACATACCTGATTTTTTACATTTTATTTTATTTTGATTAAGTAGAAACACATTTGGAAGAAGTGTGATTTCAAAATATTCGGCCAAATAAATGTATAATTATTGACTTTTTTTTTACATCCAGCACCATCCAAAAGACAAGAAATATACAGCATTTAAGAAAACAGACTAAAACGATATAGAATATAAATATTTTGATTAATATTCTCAATATCCGGTTAGAGAGAAGGTAGGTGGGGACATGGATAAGGCATATAGGCACAGACCATCGTCAAAACCGGGGTTAATGGTCCGCGCAAAGAGGAAACAATGTTGTTGACTTAGCTTTTCCTAGCAGATAGAGCACAATTGAAACCGGTCATCATATAAACAAGACAGCCCCAGATAGGTAAGTTAAATAAACATAAGAATGCAATAAAGCATTAAAAACAAAAACAAGGCAGGACTTTAAATACATTGCCTGTAATGTTTGTTGGAGGTCTGCGTAATACGGACGGGTAAGACAGCATTTAAATGGTGTTAAAGTGTTAACGTGACAAGTAGAGTCGGACTGGACTATAGGACAATCCTGCAGTGCCAGAAGGGTTGGTCTGATAGGTCAGTATGTGCGCCGGCTTTTTGTGGGCCTGTTTTATCTGCTGGTGGGTCAGTTTTTAGGTCTCATCTGAGACAGTGCATGTGCTGTCGTTTGGGAGAAATGTTGTTAGCTGAAGAGGACTTGGAGTCCGCCCACTGCTTACCACTCATTGGCTTCATTGTGACTCTTATGTACTGGCTCCTAATTGGTCAGTGTGTACCGGTTTTGCTAGTTTCTCTCTTTTGTGCAGCATGCACGAAGTACTGATTGCTTCTTTTTGATTAGTGTCCTTACGCTGCTCATGCCGGTTGTGAGGTCTGTTTTTTCTTTCCTCTTCCTCGTCCTCCTTGTTGTGGCTTGTTCATCTATTACCCTCCTGCATCAGTATATGTACTACTACCCTACCACTACTCCTACCACCACCACAGTATTGCCACCAACCCACTAGTGCCACAGCCTACTACCACCACAAACCACACTACTGCCACCACCCCCACCTCCACATCTTACCGCCACCCTAACTACCACCACCATAACCCCTACCACCCTAACTACCCTATAACCGCTCTACCACCACCACCTGACCATCACCCTACTCTTACTGCAACCACACCACCCCCTACCACCACCCTACCACCACCCTAACCACTACCACCCTAAGCACCACCCCCTGCCTAAGCACCACCATCATCCTACCCACAGCCATCCAACCCTGACTATCACCAACCTACCCGAACAACCAACCTACCCTAACCACCCTCATCACCCCCACCTCCATTAACCTATCATCTCCGACACTGTCCTACAACCACCAACCCAGCACCACCACTCTACCACCAGCTTCCCCTTAATCGCCACCACCTAACACCACCCACTTTTCACCACCACTATTCTCACCACATCTAGAACCCTCAGCGCCACTACCCTCACCGCCACGATTCTAACCACCACCACCCTCTACCACCATTCTCACCACCACCCTCACTCCTACCCTCACTATCACCACCCTCACCAGCCTTATCACTGCTACCTCTCCACCTCCACCCTCACCACCACTACCACCCTCGCCACTTTTACCCTCCTCATCACCAGCACCCGTCTCACTAAACATGGCTCTCATTTTCTGTAGAATTTCTTCATTTTTTAACAACCATTTTCAACTCATTACTTGATTGTTATTTTCAAAGAACATTTGTCCTACGTTTGTGTTTGTTTACTTTTGAGTAACTTGTTTGAAACTATGCATCTAGATACTCAGTAAAGCTAAGTCATATCAAATATTAAGAAACATTGACTTGTCTTCTATACTTATCTGTTGACCTGTCGGACTTAACTATGGAAATCAATATGTACATGTTAACTGGAAACTCTATGGGAGGATGTTGCTGTGAACCACAGGGTGACTAATTGTTGGGTAGACCCACATTTGCATAATTTCATATTTGATTGCCTTGCACTTTTTAATCGCTGTGCAGTGGGAATAAGAAAATGCAACGTGCATCGCAGGCTGTGGCATGTTTTTAATAAAACAAACTACAAATACGATCTGATCTGCTTCGAAGACTGGTGGTGTGGATTTTCCTTACTCTTCTTGTGTTTGTCCTTCCCCTGTAACTTGGCCTTCTTACTTGGGTCCATCTACTGCTTACTTTTCATACACTCCTTTTTTCCACCCCCAGCACTCCTTGTGGCTTTCCACCCTCTTATTTAAAAAAATGCTTTGGCACTACCTTGTTTATGTAGCAATCTAAGTTGGATCAGTAAATACATTATTGTTAAAAGCCCCAGCACATTTTGTAGATGTGCATGCATGGTGCATGCATCTGGTAATTGACACAGCTGCCGCGGCTAAGACATAGCATCATTTTAGGTCTGGCGTTATCGAAGAACCTTTAATATTTATTAAAAAATGAATGTACAATATCAATTTAAAGGAGCTTTCAGCCAGCTTTCTTCATCCAGTGGTCTATTGGTATGTCATTCACGTTCTGGTTCCACCCACTACAGCATACGGAATAGGAGAGGGAGTCAGCCCACTTCAGCCACAGGTAACTTTACTTTTGGTTGACTCCATTTTTCTCTTTCATCAGGAGCACATCTGCACACAAGCTAGTTCCCGTTTAGACTCTTATAGGACAGCAGGAAGCTATATCAGATGTGAGAACGGGCTACATTCCACACCTTATCAGTTCCTGTCTCCTACCAATGCTGTAGCAATTTCTTTTTGGAGTGTCCTGTGCTTACTGTTTGTCTGTACAGCATAACAGATGCATCCATTTATAACTGTTCTGTATTAAGTTATCGAAAAACTTCAGTATTATGAATGTGAGTTCATAAATTGACAATAAATCAGAACATGCTTATTGTGGACTCAATTTCACCAACTGTTCTTTAATATATTTTGCCTAGATAGACAACCAGTCTTTATTGTGTTTACATGTAACACTTTTTTATTACCTTATTGCTTTACGGTTTTCTTTCTTTCCTTCTTCATTCTTTCGTTGTTTCTTTCTTTAATCTTTCTTGCTTTTCTGTTATTCTTTAATCCCTATTTCCTTTCCTTCCCTTTCATTTTTTCTTTCATTCATTCTTGCTTTACTTCCTTCTTTCTTTCTTTCTTTCATTTCAATCTTTCTTTCCTTTCTACTATCATGCTTTCAATTTCTGTTTTTATTTATTTCCTTTTATCTTTAATTCTTTCTTTCCTACCATCTTGCTTTCCTCTCTTCTTTGATTCCTTCTTTCTATTTTCTTTCTGTTGTTCCTTCTTTCTTCCCTTCTTTCTTTCATTAAATCTTTCCTTTTTTTCGCTTTTTTTCTTTAATTCTTCTTTTCTTTGTTAATGCTTTTCTTTTTTATTTCATTTCTTCTTTGCTTCTGTTGCGTCCCTTTTCTTTCAGTCCTTCTTTCCTGCTTTCTTTCATTCTTTCATCATACTTTCCTTCCTCATTCATGTCTTTCTTTCTCTCTTGCCTTCTTTATTTCCTTCTTTCTTGCTCTTATACCTTCTTTCCCTCTTTCTTGCTTTCATTCCTTCTTCCCTTGCTTCTCTCTTGTCTGTCTTCCTTACTTCCTTACTTCGTTTTTGCTTTCTCTCTCATTCTTTCTTTCTCTATCTGTTTCTCTTTCTCTCCTGCTTTGTCCTTCTTTCTTACTCTCTTTTTATCCTTCTTCCCATCCTTCTTTCTGTTTGTCTTTTTACCCTTCTTTCTTTCTTTCTTTCCTTTCTTTGTTCTTTCATTCCTTCTTTCTTCCTTGCCTTCTTTCTATCCTTCTGCCTTTCTTGCATTCTTTCTTTCCTACTCTCGTGCCTTCCTTCGTTCTTTCCTTCTTTCTATCTTTCTTTCTTTCTTGCCTTATTTCTTTCCATCTTAGTTACTTTCTTTCTCAAAGGTAAGAGGCTGACTGCACAATGATTGGCTCTTTTAGATCTCTGTTTGCCAAGACCTTTTGATTTTACTAAAATTAAGTGTATGACTTAGTTACATATAGGAATTTTCACCCACCTTTCATCCATTTATCTGTGGTTATGTCATTCAAATCTTCTTCCAACACACTCAATCATGGATCAAGGGGCAACATGTCACCCTACTTCAGCCATTGGCTGACTTCATTATGATTTACAACAAGGGGTGGTGATGGACAGAGTCTCTGAATTAAGCAGAGTACTCTCACCCAGTCAAGAGATCAGGGCTAGATCCAACACCGTTTTTTAGCTCATTGCACCATCCCAGTTTCAGAACCTGGCTGTATGCAAATTAGTCTGTCCCTGGCCCAGTGCATCATGGGAACAGGGCAGACCAGACTACAAAAGCCAATTCTTACACTGGGAAGGAAACAAGCTTCCGGGGACCGGTTTCTGGCATTTCAGCCGTCTTCGGCCCGGCTTCCTTGAATCCTGATGGTGCAATGAGCAAGGGACTCACATCTGAGTATACCCTTCCACGCTTAGGGTGGACAAAATAATTTACAACAAGGGGTGGTGATGGACAGAGTCTCTGAATTAAGCAGAGTACTCTCACCCAGTCAAGAGATCAGGGCTAGATCCAACACCGTTTTTTAGCTCATTGCACCATCCCAGTTTCAGAACCTGGCTGTATGCAAATTAGTCTGTCCCTGGCCCAGTGCATCATGGGAACAGGGCAGACTAGACTACAAAAGCCAATTCTTACACTGGGAAGGAAACAAGCTTCCGGGGACCAGTTTCTGGCATTTCAGCCGTCTTCGGCCCGGCTTCCTTGAATCCTGATGGTGCAATGAGCAAGGGACTACATCTGAGTATACCCTTCCACGCTTAGGGTGGACAAAATAATTTACAACAAGGGGTGGTGATGGACAGAGTCTCTGAATTAAGCAGAGTACTCTCACCCAGTCAAGAGATCAGGGCTAGATCCAACACCGTTTTTTAGCTCATTGCACCATCCCAGTTTCAGAACCTGGCTGTATGCAAATTAGTCTGTCCCTGGCCCAGTGCATCATGGGAACAGGGCAGACCAGACTACAAAAGCCAATTCTTACACTGGGAAGGAAACAAGCTTCCGGGGACCGGTTTCTGGCATTTCAGCCGTCTTCGGCCCGGCTTCCTTGAATCCTGATGGTGCAATGAGCAAGGGACTCACATCTGAGTATACCCTTCCACGCTTAGGGTGGACAAAATAATTTACAACAAGGGGTGGTGATGGACAGAGTCTCTGAATTAAGCAGAGTACTCTCACCCAGTCAAGAGATCAGGGCTAGATCCAACACCGTTTTTTAGCTCATTGCACCATCCCAGTTTCAGAACCTGGCTGTATGCAAATTAGTCTGTCCCTGGCCCAGTGCATCATGGGAACAGGGCAGACCAGACTACAAAAGCCAATTCTTACACTGGGAAGGAAACAAGCTTCCGGGGACCGGTTTCTGGCATTTCAGCCGTCTTCGGCCCGGCTTCCTTGAATCCTGATGGTGCAATGAGCAAGGGACTCACATCTGAGTATACCCTTCCACGCTTAGGGTGGACAAAATAATTTACAACAAGGGGTGGTGATGTACAGAGTCTCTGAATTAAGCAGAGTACTCTCACCCAGTCAAGAGATCAGGGCTAGATCCAACACCGTTTTTTAGCTCATTGCACCATCCCAGTTTCAGAACCTGGCTGTATGCAAATTAGTCTGTCCCTGGCCCAGTGCATCATGGGAACAGGGCAGACCAGACTACAAAAGCCAATTCTTACACTGGGAAGGAAACAAGCTTCCGGGGACCGGTTTCTGGCATTTCAGCCGTCTTCGGCCCGGCTTCCTTGAATCCTGATGGTGCAATGAGCAAGGGACTCACATCTGAGTATACCCTTCCACGCTTAGGGCGGACAAAATAATTTACAACAAGGGGTGGTGATGGACAGAGTCTCTGAATTAAGCAGAGTACTCTCACCCAGTCAAGAGATCAGGGCTAGACACCGTTTTTTAGCTCATTGCACCATCCCAGTTTCAGAACCTGGCTGTATGCAAATTAGTCTGTCCCTGGCCCACTTCATTATGAGCTGCAACATCTTTATACATTTTTTTTATTTTAGGTTAACAAACTTCTGGCAGTTTCCTAAACATCAAAGATTTGAAAAGGCCATGATGAAACAAAACAAGAATTGCTAAAAGTCAGGCTGACAACACCAGGTCTATTGGCTTTGCCAATGCTTGTTGTTTTATTTTTCTATTTAGGCTTGCGACATAGCGTTGTTGAAAACCATTTTCAAAGTCAATAGTTCCTAAAGTTGAGACCTAGTGGTTTTGCAATTGTTTGTTACTGTTGTTTTTCCTGCTATTACCACAACCATTGCCTGTATGGTAATGGACGTGTGCCCAACTGTATTATTGTCTGGTCCCCTAATACTGATTTTTTATGATGTTCTAGGCAAACAAAAATCATGCGTGTGCACTTAGGCCTAGGCCTGCCTCACGGATTTCAGTATCCCAAAGCGATACCCCTCAAAGTGGTGGAATGCTACTGCCTTCACCAGCAGTTAAGCAGCACTAGTGCAGTGGTGGCAGCATACCATGTGGTGATCAGTAGGAGTGAACAGGTCCTTTTTTAACCTGTGTCACTGAAGTGAGGCTTACAGGCCCCCTCACCTTTTTTAAAGTTCTGCTGTGTGCCTAACTCACCCTTGGCCTGTAGTGTAGTTCCTATTTTGCCAATAGGCTCTGCACATTGGAATAATATATCCTATAGATGTGAAGTAGGACTTAGGTCTACTAGGTCGCTATTGAATATATTAGACTTAATTGTGAGTGCCTGCTAGCTCAGAGGTCACTAGAAACTTTCTCAAATTCTCAAGAAGGGATTTAGTTTCTGACAACCGCATAAACATGACAACTTTGTTTCCCCAAGATAAAACTGATCTTCAGAGTCGTGTAAACAATAGATAGATATTTCACTCAGTCAGTCGTGCATGCTTTGTTTCACCAGAGGTGCAGAGAAATAGAGAGACGGGCGTTTTCAATAAAAGTATTTATTGAACAGTCTTCTTTCTCATGCAGAAGAAATTGACTGCTACAATCATAAGACTTGATGCAAAGTATAATGCGTACATTAAGAAGAGTAGTATAAAATAATACCGTAAAAGCATTGTATGGTTCCTAGACCATAGATAAATACATACATAAATAACAAGGGCTAAAAAGTACTCAACTGGTGCTTCTAAAATATGCCTACCCCGATGTATCTAACCTAAGTCTAGTACGAGGGAAGAAATAAGTGAGGTGTAGCATAAATTCAGTATTCTTTTTGCCAAGAATCTATCCAAGATTTCTCTTAGGGTCTTATCAGCTCCGTACCTTGGTTTAGAATGAAGGAGATCAGTCTCAGGACTCGATTTCCCAACAACCCACAAGGGTAGCTTGGAAACACTGGAGCTGGATTTCTCGGCCAGAGAAAAGACAGCGTCTCTCTCAGTGCATCTGCTGGAGGGTCGGCTTCCTTCGGCACGTGCTGTAGCAGGATGCGTCGGGCAAGTAGATAGTCAAACTGCTCCAAACCACCGTGTGTTGGCTAAGGCAAGTGTGGGCATATTTATACCTTGAAGTTGCCGAGATTGATGTAAAGGTGGACATAATAACGTCATCAAAGAGTCTCAGTTCTTTGAAAACTCCATGAGTTCTTGGATAAATTAATATTCGAGCAAGGGGAAGTCCCTAGCTGCTGAAGCCGAGTTTTCCAAGAAATCGTGCATTTTCAGAACTAGTGGAAGTAGCCATGCCGTATTTGGACTGCATGAGCTATGTCTAAATATGGTTAGGATTTCTATACCTATATAAGGATATGGTGATTTATACCTATATAAGGGCATGAATCGGGAAAATTACACTAGGGTCCTAAAATGCTATACAACACCCACTCCACTTTATTATGTTCGACATTACTAAATCTCAGCAATAAAACATATCTAAAGCATGTGTTCACAATCCCACCCATAAATAAAATGCATTTGAAAATGGTTGTACAAGAAAAAATGAGCATTTGCACTGTACGCATTTTAAAAGCAATGATTTCATGTCCATCATGTAGCATGTTGTTAGTATTGCTAACTGAATTAATCATAAAAATTACATATATGAAATGGCACTTAATACAGAAGAAAAATCGAGACCATCCCATAGCAGAATATATAAACTGTTTTTGTTTTCTTGATAAGGTCAATATTGTTTCTAGGAAGTATTCAAAGAATTCTTGTTCTCTAAGAATAGATCTACTTTAAGCAGATTGCTTTGTGCCAAAGTTCATTTTTGGAAAAAAGTCAAATCAAATCGAAAAAATAGAGTTTCAAAGTTAGAAGTTTTTGTTTTGAAAAAGCGAAAGTCAAATTTCAGAGTTGAAAGAACGCTGTGTGCTAATTTCAAAAGTTATTATCGGTGTCAGGAGAAAACATTAAATCGTCTAGGCTGGCAAAGAAATAGTCTACCACAGTAGATGAAAGTTGAACCACTTCATTAAGTAGATCAATCGTACATAGATGAGAAGCATCGCCGTCAGCGCCAGTTGCATTAGCAATGTTCGCAGTAGATGGTACCTGTGTGCCTGATGGTCCGCGTATCTCACCCTCAGCTGGAATTGCCGGTGAGATATCAATGGATGCCGTCGTCAAGATTGGTAGCCATTGGGGACAATACAATGCATGAGCCGTTACCGAACCAAGCAAAGCGTCAACATCCGTTGGCAGTGCTGATGGAAGTGTTAGACAGATATCCAACACTCATTCCTCTCCACAAAGAAGGCATCGTAGAACAGGTAAGATGCAATCTTGCCAGATTGGTCTGAATGACAGGAACCACGTGGTATTCAGATCTCTCAAACGAGCCAAGCCAAGAATCTGTGCTATGCATTCACGATACTGCATGGTAATCTGGGTAACGCTGGTGACTGGACTTGCCATAACGGAGCAGGAGGAATAAAAATAGTATCCCAGTTACGAGTCCCAAGACGAGAGGCAGGCCACCGAGTGCACGAAGTTAGGAAAAATGCCCAGGACTGCTTCAAAGGGTGCTAACAGTCCCGAAAAAATCATCTTAAATACATGTACAATACCACTGGTATAAGACATGTTTAAGATACAACCTAACATTTCTGTGAAATGGATGGGGCAGTTTGTTGATAACAAGGCATGTACCTCCGCAGAGGACCTTGCAACTTGCAGCTCATATGTCTCTCTGGACGAGTTCAGTGGTACAGTTTTTTGTAAAAGAGTGGCTTTCATTTTTCTTAAAGTATCAATTCATATAGAAGAGATGTTCAGTGAAGGCCATAGTGGCAACTCCCCGTCTGTCTTAGTTTTCGTAATCAATACTTGCATACAACAAGTGACCCTGGCTGACACACTAACGAGATAAGCTATTCCTGGCATCATTCCACAACAGCTGTGATCATTCAGCATTATGTAGCTTCAATTGGAAAGCTGCCTAAAAATTGGATCTATCACTGCTGCCTGGGAACCCTGCAGGTGGCATGATAAGTTGTTTTGAAGAACCATCACAGGCTCCATGTAAATTAATGCCTTGACAAAGAAGTGCATTGCTCAATGTTGTTTTACAGTTTTTACCACTAAGAAATACCTCCTTTTCCCCACTCCAACATTTTTGTGTGTATGGTAAATCCCAGGTCAACTTTATGTACTCTTTACCCAACCTTTCATACAGGCTTGCTGGTATATGTTTTAAGCAATTCTGAAACTGGAAAATCGTCACTGGTATCGTGATGGTGCCATGTATTATCCATTCAACAGCTGGTTTCTCAGAAACAGTTAATGGTAATCTTTCCAGTTTTTCTATGCCCAGCACCGTATAGTCTGCTCCCCTCTGTGCCAAAGAGATTTGTTTATCTGTAAGGCTAAATACAGTAAACAATGACGTGGTGTTGATTAGACGCCAAGGCACATAGCCTGAACGAAGGTTTTGTAACGTCCAGCCTAGCAGCATTATAGAACGTAACCAAGACTGGCCATGTTGTAACATTAGCACGTCCTGTTCCATTATGTCTGTGGCAAAGGATACGATGCTGTCCAAAGAATAAATTCTGGACGACAGAGATGTTAACCCATTGTCAACTACAGAGAGAGCTTTCTCTAAATTATTACAATCAATTTCTCGTATTCGTTCTGCAGTTTCCAATTGTGTGACTTTCCATGCTTCATTATAAGCAGCGTATATACCGGCGTATATGAAACGTTTATGACGTTTGTTGCGAGGTCCAAGTAAGAATTCTCTCAAATCAATGCCATCTTTAAGTAAGGTTAAGTGTTGTTTTATATCTGGGAATGCGGATTTTTGTAGCCACTCAAGGCACAGTTTTCCTACACTGTAAGTTGTTATTATCCCTGGATGTTGTCTCTGGACATATCTCGGATCTCGCCTAGTTACTTTAAATCCATGTGTCTTGTTCAGGAATCTATCTTGACAGTTATTCGTGTCTGTGGGCCAGATTAACCATTTTTTCCATTCATGATTACTTCTGTTTTGTTGTAAATATAATTTACGTCTACCTCCTCGTCTGTAGTTCTATTACTATCAGGTGTGGGTTTTGGTATGGACGGTTTGTTTAAATCTTTTATCTTAGCCAGGCCAAGACAAGATGTCTATTGAACAGTTTCATTTAAGAACATTATTTGTTCTGGGATGATGCAGGCTCTGAATAATGCTTCTAAACCTTGTACCTGCCAGTCTTTTGTGCCCCAGACAGTTTTTGTCTCAATGTTGTTTTTCTAAAAGTTAAAGCCTAATGTGGACAATTGAGCATAAAGGGCCGCAGAATAAATTTGCTTAGTATTAGTCAACATACTTTTTATGCCTGTCTTATTAACAGTTTTAAAATAAAAGGTTTCTGGGTTTGTGACATTAAAACCTGTAAAGTATGGACATTTTTCATAAAATGTTTTCGAGCTACCTTTTGGTGGCGTTGGACAATGCTCCCATTGATTATAAGTTAAATCATTTCTGGGGTTTGCAGATTTGTGCAAATAACGATGACCAAAATGATTAAAACAATACATTTATTCCTAATTTGATGAACCATCTAAGTATTCATGTTTTGCACATTTTGCTGACATTGCTAAATCTGCCATCATGTTATTAACAGTTTCAATGTCCCAATCATCAGAAAATGTAGTGGGTGACACAAAATCACTCAAGGAAACCTTAACTTGGTGTGGAATCTTCAGCAGCTCGACAGGGCCATAAATATCATAATCAGTTCTATCCCAAGCTATACCACCAGGTAGAGGAACGGCTGTGATATTTACTGATGACAGGTCTCTTTGCTCACGATGAGATGATTTGTGTGGCTTCAGGAGAAAGTTGATGTTCTTACTTGCTGTGTCCATTTTACTATATTTTCTATCTATTAGCTTTCCCAAACTTAAAACAAGAACGAGCCATAGTAGGAGAAAAAGTATACCCAACACAATCCAAAGTTCAACCCATGGTGAAACCAGATATGTATTTGCAAGCTGGTGAAAACGTTTTTTTACTTGTTCCTTGAAAGTTCTGTTTGTTGCTGATGTTTCAGGCTCACTGGAATCCTCAGAAAAGGTATAGAAGTTGATTAAATAGCCAGAAGAGGTTCTGTCAATGGTTGGTATTACATCCGGATTATTTGAAATCACTGGAGCTGCTTGTTCCCTTGACATGTTAGTATAGTCAGATGCTATATCATGGTAGACAGGAGTTTCTTTTTTTTTTTTGTAACTTTTTATTACATAAAACAACAAAAAACACATCAACAAACAAACAAGGCAATATGACGAAAGTACAACCATTAGGCATGTGCTCAAGGAGGATGGGAGATACAGAACAACAGGAGAAAAAATGTGTCTAATCCAGATGAGGGGGGGGGGGGGGCGAAGGCGAAATTGCAGACAACCAGTACAATATACCACAGCATTGCCGGAATGCAGGTCAGGGCGATTGAGAAGGACTAGGGATTTCTGCTGCTGGGGGCGTACATATATCTCACCGGTATGAGGTCCATTGGTTCCAAATCTTTCCCCATTTTCTGGGTCTACCTCTTGCTATATACACCGTTTTCTCTCTGAACATGCACCAGTCCATACTCTCTTTCCAGGCAGTCACTGTAGGTGGCCTCTGGGACCCCCATAATTGTGCAATATCTCGTTTGGCTATCATATTAGCAAGAGTCACCCATCGAAGCTGCGACACATCATAATCATTTGGGCCCCACACATTCAACAGACATTGCCGGGCTTCTGGCATCATCACAACACCCGTCACTTCATGTATACGATTCAAAAAACGCATCATCTCAGGGCATTCCCAGATTATATGAAGATAGGTGCCAAGGAGACCACAACCACGCCTACATAAGCCATCAGCGGAATAGCCCATATGAATCAGACGGGAGCCGGTGACATAGATTCGATGGAGGATCTTGAGTTGGACCAGACGGAGATGGGCCGGAATGGCAACCTCCCTGGGAGAGGAGATCGCGGACTGCCAATCCTCATCATCAAGTTCAATACCATCAGCATTCCAGGTGTCCCGCAGGCGAACAAGCAAACTCGGTCATTAATCATCTTTTTATAAAACAATGAAATGGTACTATCCGGCACATGACCATCCAATATACGGTCTTCGAGGGGGGACGATTCCGGAATGTCACTACCCACAGGAAACACAGAATTCAAGGCATGGCGTATTTGAACATAGCGAAAAAATTCCCTGTCACTCAGCTGATATTCCACTTTTAAGTCCGAAAAGATCTTCACCCCACCTTTAACCCAAAGATCACGCACTTTACTAATACCGATCGTGTCCCATTTATCAAACCCCTTCGTCTTCCATAGACAACCCAATTTTGCGGAGGCATTAAGCGGAGTAGCGCCGGTTAGTCTATTGCTCCAACCCATAGCTGCAGTCGCGCTATGCCATACACGCACGGCTATAGCGGTAGGTCCCGAAAGTCGTGAACTGGAAGATCCAGAGTAAAGTGCCCTGTTGTAATCACCACCCGGGAGCAGCCACCTATCCATTTCAAATGCTGGATTCAGTGCCGGACCATACATCTCATGGTTGATGGCAGCAAGTTGGGAAGCCCAATAATACCTTCGAATATCCGGAAGCGCTATGCCGCCATCATACCAGGGAAGTGTTAATTTCGAAAGAGCGATGCGTGAACGTCCGTCCCATATCAACTGCCTCTGCAAGGATTCTATCTCCCGAAAATATTTCGACGGGATCACATCAAAACTGTTCAGAAGCGCATATAGGAAGCGCGGTAAGGACATCATTTTAAAAAGGGCCGCACGCCCTAAAGGAGACAACAGTAATTTATGCCAGCGCACTACATCCGAGCGCAACCGTTGAAGAGGTGGGAGTAGATTGCGTTCATAGCGAACCGCCGGGTCCAGTGAGATAAACACACCCAAGTATTTAAAACCAGACTGCGACACCTGGATGGGGCAGCCCCGCGGTGAACGAGGGACACCACCTGCGAGCACATAAATATAGGATTTTGACCAGTTAATAACCAGGCCAGAGTTCTTCCCGAAGGAGTTAAGCACGTCGAACAACACGTTAAACGATTTTTGGGGAGATGTAAGGTACAGTAAAATATCGTCCGCGTACAAGGAGATACGATTTTCAAAGTCCGGAGTCCAACGTATACCATTCATTGAGGTCTTCCATCGTAGCCAAGCAGAAAGTGGCTCCAACGCAAGAGCAAAGAGAAGCGGGGATAACGGACAACCCTGCCGTGTGCCCCTCCCAAGAGCAAAAGGCATGGAGACCCGACCATTGACCACTACCTGCGCCAGTGGCGTTTCATACAGGAGTTTGACCCAACTAATAAAGCCAGCGCCAAAACCAAACTTGGCGAGTGCGGCCCAAAGATACGATCATTCAATTGTGTCAAATGCCATCGTGGCATCCAGGGACGCCAAGATGGCCGGTTAGCGCAACGTCTGGGCCCTCGCGAGAACACCATGCAAACGCCGCAAATTCAATGCCGTGTTACGATGAGGGATAAAGCCCGACTGATCTGGTTGAATCAGGTCGCTGATCACCGTAATCAGACGATTAGCGAGTAACTTGGCAAGAATCTTAGGCTCCGCATTTAAGAGCGAGATAGGTCTGGAAGACGCGCAACGATCCCGCGGCTTGCCCTCCTTGTGGATTACCACAATGGTCGCAAGACGCTGATCTCGAGGGAGGGAGCCATTTTCTCGCACAACCATAAACATATCTCGAAGATAAGGTACCAGTGTATCAGGGCGTAGCTGGTTCAATTCGATAGGGAGGCCATTGGGACCCAAACCCTTGCCGGAGCATCGCAAGAGCTACCTCATCCACCAAGGGCGCGGCATCCAAACAGTCCCGATCCGATTCTGACAAACAAGGAAGTGCGATATTTTTAAGTAACGACTGAGAATCCTCCTCGGGCCTGTCGGACACCGAGGTATACACCTCTCGGAAATAATCAGCAAAGCATTCAACAATTGCAACAGGGTCTGTCACACGCATACCATCCAATTTCTCAATCACAGGAACCCCACGACTCGCTCTCTCCTTTCTGTCCAGCCAGGCAATCAACTTTCCTGCTTTGTCGCCCACATCATACAACTGTCCCTGCTGTTCCCTACTCATCATCTTGGCCGCATCAGTAACCAAAGTTTTATATTCCAACTGCTTAAGGTGGAGAATATGCAATGCGTCTCGAGTTACATCCCGCTCCAATGCAGTCTCTAATTCAGTAATTTCTGTCTCGAGACGAACAATTGCCTCATTCTTACATTTCTTGGCACATCCAATCAAAGACAAGGCCTGTCCCCTGATAACAGTCTTGAAAGCTTCCCACAACGAAACAGGCGAGGACACGGAACCCACGTTTTCAGCAAAATACAAATCTAGTGATTTAATCAATTCAGTGCGGGTTTTGGGGTTAAGAAGATACCAGGGGTTAATCGGGGCTACCCACCCTTCAGCGCCTGCGTTCAAATTAAAATGAAACCAGAGAGGGGAATGGTCTGATATACCCCGAGCCAGGTGTCTAATCTCTCCAATCGAAGGGGACAGGGCAGCCGGCACTAGGATATAATCCAATCTAGAAAGACTACCATGCGCTCCCGAGTGGAAAGTAAACTGTGTCTGGTCCGGATGCATAAGCCGCCAACAGTCCACCAGCCCCAATGTCTCCAGGAAGTCACCCAACCAGGATTGCGCAGCAGTAAGGTCTCTGGGTGGATAGCGGTCCGCTCCGCCGGAGACGACGGAGTTAAATTCGCCACCTAATATCAAAACACCCTCCGGGAGACCCAAAACCATCTGCCCCAAGTCTGCAAATGTTGTAGATTGTAGGCCAGGAGGAACATAGACCGACACCAACAAAACTGTTTTTCCTTCCCACCTCCCCACAAGCGCTACATATCGACCCCTGGTGTCGAGAACCACATCATCAACCTCGAGGGGGAGTGAAGTCTTAAGCAATACACCCACCCCTCTAGAACTAGACGTAAATCCAGAATGGGCAGCAAGACGGTAACCCCGTCTGTTAAGAGCGTAACAAGTATTCCCAATCAAGTGTGTAGTAACTGACTCCACACAAGTTGGTGATATTCAGGTAGATTTATTGAAGATAGATGGAGATCAGTAGTACATCAGTAGATAGCCCCACCAGGAGTACCCAGCTAGGCACTCAGCCCTACTCCAACTGACAGCTTCATAGAACAACACTCCAAATGACATCACACCAGAGTGTTCTACAGATGGAGTAGTGGGAAATATGCATACACATAATATACAGGATACTACATATCCTCTTTTCTAATAAAAGCGAAAAGAATATAATTAGGTGTATAATCATGTAGTCAGTTATAAAGAGAGAAGACGTGTAGAAACAAAGCTAAAACTTAGATAAGAAAATAACATACCACAGAAAAGTATAAGAGTGAGCAGAACCAGAATAAAAGGCGTACTATAGAGAAACAAAGAGTGCTGAGGAGCCAGCAGAGAAGAGATATGAGGAAGTATATAAAATACAAATAGAGATACTATATTAGATCCCATATTAGACATATTACTCATTCTCCTCTCTAAACACGAAAAAGAAAGGAAAGTTAAAGAAAAAGCAGGAAAACCATCAATGGCAGTTCAAATCACACCTACTGGCCAGGTAAGCTAGAAAAGGACAGCACAGATCAGGAGAAAACGAATCGACAGTGAAGGAAAAGAATAAACTCACTCAACCCTCACTATCACATATAAGAAGAAAAATAAACACAAGAAGAATTCAAACTGGGCTAAAGTGGAAAACACCAAACAAACATTAAGAATAAAACGCCCAGAGTAAACTGACCCATGCATCAAGGTAAGAAAAACCATGCACCCACAGAGGGTAAAACAACTAACATGGGCACCCTCCGGAGAGATATTGACATGTGCAAAGTTAGTAACAACCCAAACTCACACCAAATACCAAGAGGAGAAAAAAAACCAAAGACGGTAGTGAGAGTAACTTAACTTTACAACATGGATAAAATTAGTGCACTGAACTAATGGGACGACACCCAACAAATACTCCCCATAAACGTGAGAGAATTGTGCACAGAATAAGAAAAAAATGAGTACCTGAAAACAAATCTATCTCTCTGGAGAGATTAAGATAGTGTACTATATGAGACAAGACTAAGTCTACGCATACACCTCATGTGAAGGTCAGACAGAATGCGCATTAAATATGGGAATATAATTCTAACACACCTCAAACAGAAGGAAAACGCAACTTAGATAGAGGCGAATAGTCAAACAAATAATGCACATACAAAAATGTGGGAATTGTTCCACGCAACTAAAACATAGATAATGGGGAAAACCCAAAACACACCTCGCGGAGAGGTAGCAAATTTGTGTACATATGAGTGGGACGAAAGTCCACACAATACTTAGTGAACTCAAGTACAAGAAAGGACAATATACACCTCAGTAGAGGTAGAATCATAGTGCACTTGTGAGGTAAGTATGGAGTAAATGTGACTACTAAAATTGAAAACTCCACCTTAAAAACAAATCCTCATTACTTTATAATAGAAAATAATGTACACTAAATATAACATAATAAAACAAAACAATATAGTATACTTGTGGTGTGAATTGAAACAGATCATTACTGATGCACAAGAATAATGACTAAAAGTGTAGGAAAAGACTAGTACTATGAACGTGTGAAAATGGACATTGTAAAATTGTATCAAATAAGTACTAAAATTAGACACTAGATGGTAGTGTAATACCGGAACTCTGATGATCGTCTCAAACTCGTTCTTCTGTGCTTGTCACCATAATTCAATGAGACAGGCAAGCTGAATAATCTCAGCTCAGTATTGAGCACATTGAAACATTGTCGTACCAACAAACTTCACACGTTGGCTCCGTGTGAGAACTCCATGTGATAACGTAGTTCCACGTAGTCAATTTCTGAAAATGCTGTGGAAATTAAAACGTAGCTCTGATTCTAAATGATGTACATCGAAAGTTGAATAAAACTAAAATGGCAGCACGTAGGATGACGCTAATGCAGGGTGGTTGAAGGCGAGAGCGTGCGCCCCATATTGCTGCAGAGTGAGAACGAGGACTCTAATGCGTCACTGAATATCTTGTGGGCAGATCCGTGAGCGGAGAAGAAAATGTAGTTCACGTGTAGGTGAGGGCGCGCGCTGACAGTAGCTTCTGAAGTGTTAATTTTAAATGAAAATGTGGCGGTTGGGAAACACCGTAGGCACAAAATCACTGTGTAAACTTAGCTTCTAAGTCAGAAATAATTTTACTTTTTAATTGAAAATGGCACTTTCCTCAACGAGTGCAGCAACGAGGGAAAGGCTCCCCAAAACGGCATTTTCAAGTAGAAATGGGATACTGGACCATTGCACAGCTGTTGTAAATTCCAGCACTCATGGGGTTTCCCATTCACTCGTTTCACCTCTGAAAGCGTTTTTTTACTTTAATTATGTAGCAAACATCCTGTAGGAAGCAAAGGTGGTTCCTGACATTGGGCAGCATCACAGTACAGAAAACACAGAAGATAGTGGTTTAGGCTCAAGTAAAATTAGTTGAGACGCTCTAATTTGACCAAAATAAATAACGGAAAATATTCTTGAAGATAACCCAGGAGTTCTTTTTTTTTTTTTTTTTTAAGTTGGTGTTTCTTCTTGTGTATATTTTCTGGTAACAGCTGGGGAAAGCGTTTTTTTTTTTAAACATCTAGAGAAACTGTAGAGACAGTAGGTAGACTTAAATTGCGTAAAGGTTGGAACCGGTTTGTGTAGCATAAGAAATAGACGCTGTAGGAACAATTACAGCAGGCAGAGGCTTGAGGCTTGAACTGTAAAAGGAAGTGCAACTCCCTGTTTCTTGTAAATAGGGAACGCTGTGAGGACACACAAACTGAATCAAGGTGCTGCCTGCGTCGCTAAGAAAGTCTCCCACTTTAGGAACAGCAGGCAAAGTGTGTAGGCAAGTAACAGGCAAACAGATCACGCAGGATGCATAATGGCAGGCTTACCCTCACTGAAGAAACAGGAACTTGAACTGGCACTTGAGCGTTGAGGGCGACCGGTGGTAGGTCACTGGTGGGGCCGACGTGGGCTGATGTATGCCAGATGAAGAGTTGGAGTAAATTGTAGGTTGCTTGAAGTTACTTGAGGTTGAGAGTAGGAACACAGGATGGCCTCAGTGGTCTTCAGAGGTAGCAGATGCAGGTTCTTTAGTTCAATCGTCGCCAAATAAATGTAGTAACTGGGTTCGCATCCCATCCTCGTCGCCAAATATTTGTAGTAACTGACTCCACACAAGTTGGTGATATTCAGGTAGATTTATTGAAGATAGATGGAGATCAGTAGTACATCAGTAGATAGCCCCACCAGGAGTACCCAGCTAGGAGTACCCAGCTAAGCACTCAGCCCTACTCCAACTGACAGCTTCATAGAACAACACTCCAAATGACATCACACCAGAGTGTTCTACAGATGGAGTAGTGGGAAATATGCATACACATAATACACAGGATACTACAAAGTGTGTCTCTTGTAACAGTACAACGTCGGGCGAGAGGCGCCGCAAAAGCTGCATAATCACCCCTCTCTTTATCCGATCACCCAACCCATTCACATTCCAGCACAAAACCCTCAATCCCCTACCCCCCATCCAAACCCACGACGAACTCCCATCTCAGAACGAGCACCACACCAATGTCCGAAATAGTAATAGTTTGTTGCCTTGAAAAAGAAAAAACGAACAACCCCAACACATCTTCCCCCCTCCCCCCAATGTTCCCAACACAACTCCCCCCCACCCTGCACCCCTGCACAGACTCGGAAGCCACCCCAATTTGCAGTGTGCCTGTCGCCCTAACAATAAAAAAACTAATCTACACAAAGAAACCCCAGAGGAGGAAAGGGTCCCTTCGTCCCCGCTACCTCCCAGGATACGCAGGGAACGAGCAAAGAAGTCAGTGAGCCACAGCTGTCCATGGTGAATAGTACTCCGGACACAGTCACCATCGTCATTCTTGGTCCATTGGGCCCCCCTCAGCGCCACCAGTGTGGTCCTGGCCAGCACGGCGAGCGGGCAAAGTGTCCAACCAATCACTTGCTTCCTCAGGTCGGACGAAAAAGAATGTCCGATCGTCGTATTCAACACGCAGTCGGGCCGGGAACAACATCGCGTATTTCAACTCCATGTCTCTAAGCCTCCGTTTCACCCCTTGAAATCCCATTAGTTGCTTCTGGACCGACTGGGAAAAGTCAGGATAAAAGTTCACTGCAGCATTCTCGAACTGCGTAGGACCGCTTGTCCGTGCCGCTTGCAAGATGGCGTTGCGGTCCCTGAAGTTAAAGATTCGTGCAATAATCGGACGGGGGGGGGGGAAACCGGGTTTTGCCTGACCCCCCGGCACCCTGTGTGCACGTTCAATAGCAAAGAATTTGCTCAAGCCCTTAGGTGCGAGATGATTGAGGATAAGGTCCTCTACTCGAAGATCAGTAGAGAGTGAACTAGAGTCTTCCGGGACCCCAATAATACGCACGTTGTTGCGCCGTGCATGGCCCTCAAAATCCTCCAAGCGACAAGCAAAAAAGTCATTAGCAGTTCTAAGGTTGCGCACTTCTGTTTGCAAGTCGGACACATCCGTTGTGAGGCTGGATGTCTTTAGATCAAGTGACTTCACCCTCTCGTTCGTATTGGCCAAATCAGTTCTAATTAGGTTGACATCGATGGCCACCGTGTCCAGCTTCAGAGCCAGGGCTTCATACTGTTGGCCAATAGAGGTCTTGATACCAGCAATGGCGCCCATTACGTCCTGCAGCGTTAAGTCCGCCGACATCGCAGGATCATCGACAGCCTCCTCCCGGGTCTTAGGTATGCCACCGAGGGATCCTCTAGAAAGTGTGTAGCGGTCCATGACATTCGTCTGGGCTGAGCCGCCTCGGAAGGTGGTCTTGACTTTCCGTTTTTCACCCTCGGACTTGCCCGTCATGGCGAGCCGGGTGCCCCGAAGGGAGGCTTGGGATCTGGTCCAAATGGCTCCGTAGAATTCACCCTCAAGAATACCAGAGGTAGAGACGAGTCAATTTGAAGTCACAGCCAAACTGTCGCTAGCTCCGAGCCCAATTAACTGGCATAGGAGCCAGCCCGACCAGCCCTCACCCGCAGAGGGGATACGGTGTGCAGGAGAAACGAAACCGAAAGTGAAGTGAGGCTGTGAACTGATCCCCGCCAGCCGTTGTTGTTGAATTACGATCTGGGTAAAGCCACTACTCAAGGCCCAGGCTGTCCCATGGAGAAGGCCACAAACTTCAGGATGGCGTAACTCGGGGACCCGACGTCTGATTCCGATCCTGGAACCTGCTAGTACATCAGCCGGGCTGTGTCTTCAATGATCTTCCGTCAAATCAGGATACTGTCAGGATAAATGCGGGAGGCGGCGAGGGGACTCAGGAGCCCTGTGCTCACGCGGCCATCTCGGATGCGCGCGAAGATCCTCCTCCGACAGGAGTTTCTTGACGAACTGTTATTTGGGTTTCAAGAGGCACAAGTTCCATGGCTTTGTTGCATAGTCTTTTTTTTCTCATTGCAGATTCTTCAAAGGTGATGAGTCTTTCAGTTTGAACCTCTTGGATGGTAGCAGGATTTGGTCATCTGCTACATCTTTGGAGTCCACTGGGTGCCTACTACTTATTATCGGCCACATGGTGTGGTTTTACCAGGTCAATTGATACAGACCGGTTCTCCTTTTTTCCAGCAAGGGGCGGCAGTAACACTGTTCTTGATCCGTGGACTGCTAGTACAGGTACTGGTTTTCTGTAAGAAGGCCCAAATTCCTTCTTATCTGCTATTTTCTCTCTGACCAGACCCCCAATGTTTGGAATCCAGACAGGTCTTGCTGGGACAGGTGGTTTTTCTTCAGTGGTCGTTGGCTTTTTTATTGTGTTGCTTAAACTTGTTGTTTCATTTAAGTCCTTTAAAACAGCCAAATGGTCTTTGATATCAAATGGTTTTGTTTCTACCACTGAAGTATGACGATCGAGGTCTTCGACCATCATTCTAGTACCAAAGAGAATTTCATATGGAGTGATTCCACCCATGAGAATTTCTTGGCAGGTTATTAAGACTACATTGAACACTGAACCTAATACCCTGGCTGTTATAGATTGCTTTATGTCACTGTTTTTTTCTTTCCACAACCAAATTTCCCTCAGGATGGAATGGACTTCAGTACCGCAATGCAACACCCAAGCGGGCCATGGCCTCCTTGTAAGCCCAAGAGCTGAAAGCAGGACCCTGGTCAGAATGTAGCGTGCCAATTGCGTATGTGCCGATAAAGGCTCGCAAATCTTTTATAACAGTTCGGGCGTCAGCCGAGCGCTGAGGCCACATCCAAATTAATCTTGTCCTAATACTTGTGGGACCACTTTTGTTCATAGGGACGTCTGAGCATGGATAGTCTAATGCTATCTAACAATGGTGTCTGTACTGGGCTGGCTACATTGTGGCCAGGAATCTGGTGGTACTCTGAGCTGTGATCTCTGTAGCAGACACCGCAATTAATTCCAAATTCGTAAATGTGGGCGCTCATCCCTGGCCACCAGTACATCTCTTGTAATTCCAGTAGAGATTTAAAGATCCCTTGATTTATCAGACCCACCCATATGTGCTTCTTGAATCAAAGCACCTCTCCGATTCCTGTTTGCGATTACTCTATCTCCCACTCCAGGGATTCGAGCAAAAGGATCGGAGTTAGCATCAATTATGTATGAATATTCGAGTGGATAGTTTAGAGGTAATGCTGCTCCGCTGCCTTTGCTTGTGGCATTGATAGCTAGTATTGTTTCGCCATCTATTTTTGCATTTGAACGAGTGATTGCAACTATGGAAGCCGTTTGCACAGCTGCCTTCGCGGCTTCATCAGCCAATGAATTCCCTTCAACGTGAACGCCATCACGCTGATAACTCAGTGTATGGATCACATGAGTCTTTTGTAGTTCTTTCTATAAAAGAACTACTTGTTCCCAAAGCTTTTTATGCTTGATTGTGCCACCTTTTGCGTATTTAAACCCATTTTGAACCCAGTTCTGCAAGTATTCATTGTACGACTCGGCGCAGTAATACGAATTGCACACTATGAGTGTAGGGAATTCGTGATCAGTATTTTCAAGCGCCATCTTGAAAGCTTGGAGTTCAGCTCGCTGAGCTGTACAGTCTCAGAGAGATTGAGTTTTAGTGACCGTAGGTCTGAATTTCCCATTGCGCCAGTGACCTTTAACAATCGCGCACGCAGCACTATAAGCTTGTTTTCCCCCAATTGCGGGCTGTGCTGATCCATCTGTATAAATTATACATCCGTAATGTTCTAGAGGCAGAATCTCAGTGGGCAGAGGACATTCTTGTTTGTATTGGAGAAATTCTTGAGTCTTCAAGTAGGGGTCAAAAACTTATTTAACGTCTGTTGCTGCAAGAGAATTATCCCATTGTATCCATCTTGGATGTAGAGCTTTCACATTTGGAATGCTTGCCTTTGTCACTGCCTCTAAGGCAGGTACAGGAGTAACGACTTTGATGCGTTTACCCTGTGCGAGGGCTCTCTCTCTTGCTACTGCAGTTTAAACCACTGTCAGAATTTTTTCTGTTGAAGTGAATTTAATTTCAACTTGTGTGTACAAGTGTGATTTGTAAGCTATTGGTACCTTTTCACCTTCATTAAAGGTTAGGTACGTGAATCCGCATCTCCTTGGGATGATTCAGATTACAAGATTGCGTTCATTTACACGGGTCTGTAAATGGGTTGTTGCTAACATGTCTGTTTGCACTGAACGCAACATTTCTGTGTGTTTTTGAGTCCTATTAGTAGGTTTGAAATCAGGTTTGATTAATTTGTAGAGAGGTTTAACCCTTTCTGCGAAATTTAGAATGTAAGTTCTTCTGAAATTCAGGAATCCAAGAACTGACTGCAGGTTTTTCAGGGTTTTTGGAGGTCGGAGCAGCGCACATTTTTCTAAAATGTTTGCTGCCAGGCTTTTGCCTTCACTTGAAAGTTCGTATCCCAAGAATAGGACGTTGAGGTGGGCAATTCTTGAATTTTTTTAAAGTTGAATTTATACCCTTCAGAGGCGAATCCAAGTATTATGGTGTTCACCCTGGTCAAGTGCCTGTCCAAGTCATCATCTGTAAGATAGATGTCATCGACATAAGATAATGCCTCATCATCATACGTTTGCAGTAATTCTGTTACTCTTGCTGAAAATAACCCAGGACTGTTCTTGAATCCCTGTTGGAGATGACAGAAGTGATGCTGTGTCCCCATAATTGAGAAAGCGGTCAAGTACATCAATATCCTTGAAAAGTTGGTGAGGAAGGATATTGATGCACCAACTTTTCAAATGTGGATGTGTAGGATGCTGGGTATACACAACATTGAGGAAGCACTTTATGAGTTAAAGGGCGTTAAAACAAGGGAAATGGGTCTACGACTCTGGGCTCCAGTTGCGGCCTGGAGGGCGGCAAGAGTTTAAAGGTCGATATTTTACTGTGGCTATATTCTGTGTCTACCATTTTTAAGAACTTTTGGGAAGGTTGGTCAGACCCCTCCTTTTTTTTATTAAAATACTGGAGAATTTTTCATCTATGATATATATGTATTTATCTATTTATAATGAAAAACATTTTGTGTATTACATTGTATGTGTATGAACTCTCAATAAAAATTATTAAAAAAAAAAAAAGAGAGAAAGCGGTCGAGTACCTGCTTTCGGGTGCGATATATTTTAACAGAAGAAACCGTTTGAAATATCTAATGTGGCTTAATATTTTTTGCGCACGATGTTATTTATCAGTGCTGCACTGTGTGCATTTTGTACTGCAAAGGTTTTGCAACAAGAATTTAAATGTCTATAATCCAAAACTAGACGATAAGTATTGTCTGGTTTGGAGACAGATAACAAAGGATTGTTCATGGACGAGGTGCATGTTTCAATCACCCCTTGGTATTCAAGTTGATCTAGGATCTCCCTGACCTGCTTTTTAGATTCTTGTTTAACCGGATACTGCTTCTGAGCAGTTGGTTGATTTTTTAATTGGATCTTATGGTGAGGAGAATCCTCATCCCATCCCACATGATTTTTATATAATGCTGGAGCCTGGGCCACAGCCCATTTTCTGGCACAGGTGTATTTTTTTATGAATAGGAATATGATTTGAGAAGACTGGCATAATGATTTCTTCGCCATGTGGGCATTCCCTGAAAAATTCAGGTGGCCAGTCTTTTTCAGCCAGAAGAATGTCATAACCCTTACATAGTTTTTCCCAAAAGAGTGATTTTATTTTCCTAGTGATGTCCCCCTCTATTCGGAGTGTTACTTCATATAACTCATGTGGTACACTAACCCTGGTATCTGCAGTTTCAACCTGAAATCATTCATTCAGGTCCACTGTCTCCAGATGTTCCTTCAGGATCTTCCGAGCTATGGTAACCTCTGCTGCGCTGTCCAGCATTGTCTAGGCCCACTCCCCGTTCTTGAGTTGTGTCCTCAAGATCCGCGCATGTCTGATTTTAAGACTTGCTACCTTCTTTTTGCTGAATTGAGTTTTCTTATTTTTCGGAAGGTGTTGATCGTCTTTGGAGTTGACGCGTTCTTCCTTGTGTTCTGATCTTCCTCTTCTTTCGGATTTCTGCGAGGAAGTCTGAAAGGTACGAGATGAACGTGTATCAGTATCTTGATATCTATCAGGTTTTCTCAAATTTTCCCTGTTTCTGAGGTTATACCTCTTTTCAGAGGGCTCTTTTGAGGAGACCTTCCTCTTGATTGAGAACGTTTCTCCTTAGGAAGTGTCTGTCTAGTATTTTCCTACTTCTTTTTAGGAGTAGTGAGATTGCTTTTAATAAAAACTTTTTCAGGATTTTCTGTTAGTTCGGGTTTTACTGGTTTCCCTCCCAAACTCTCTCTTCCCAGTTCTTCATACGATTTTTCTATTATTCTGGCCAGTTCATATGGTTGCTCAGTTACATCAAGTTCTTTTAGTTTTTGGCGGATTGCCACGGATGCTGCTTGACCTTTAATATTTGCTAATATTATAGCTGAGACCTGTTTGAAATCTTTCAGTAAGTACCGAGATTTAAAGCAGGCTCTGCCCCGTATTCATTTTGAATCTATGTCAGGATATCTCGTATGACCGCCATAGACGGAACACCATGTGTTTTTGTGTAGATTGCAGCAAAGACTATACCCCAAGTGTCACAGTCCTCCAGTTGTGGTGCGATCCCCATTGGTAAACAGATTCTGTGTTTCTCATGAGATGTATTATCGGGAAATAATGCCTCAATCTGAGTAATTTTTTGAGCTAACCAGAATGGAATTTATTCCCTTTTGTGGATAATTTACCAATGACTGATTGTATAGTCTGCGGTGTAATTTTGTTTGTGTTCCCTTGATGAAGGGTTTGCTGTGGAATTCTTATAGCAGGTTATACTGTTAGTGTCCGCATGAAAATTGTACCAATTGTCTATGTATTTTAATTAATTGTTTTAGCTGAGCTAAAAGTTCTGGACCTGTCATTTGTTCTATGGCAGGATGTGGTGTATAGCTGGCTAGTACCGGCCATGTTGCTCCTGGTCTACCTAGTGGACTGAGCCTGGTCATGTGATTTTGATGTTGTAGAGTGCCTTTAAACCAGAGCTGATGCTCTTGGTAAGTTAGTGGAATTTCAATGTCCTCGAAAGGAGCGTATTCCGCTGGATGTTCCTCCCTCTTATAGAAGTGGAACACATGTGTTGTTGGATTTGCTTGTGGAAAGATAATCCATGAATAGAATACCTCTGTCTGACGATATTCATGTGCTTCTATGACAAATATAACCCTACCACCTCTTGGTGATAGGCCATTTTCTATGAGCTTTATAGCTATTGTTTTCCTTACATTTTCCGGGATGATTATGCCATCCGAGTCATCTTGTTGTAGACCTGTAACGTCTAAACCCGGTCGGTTTGCAGGCGCTGCAGTCCCACTAGCCCCGGGATTATCCTCGTCGGCCATTTTGTTGAAAGTTTTGCAGAGCAAGTTTCAAGGAAACAAAGATAAGGTGCACAATATTTTGGAACACTGTATCCTTCAAAGTTGAATAAACCAAAAACTAATACATAGGATTTTTCGTCCTACTTAGTTATGGCGGATTTTATCCTTTAACCCACTCCAGACGGAGTATTTTACGGGAAAAAGGGGTCTCTGTGAAAAGCACAACTGAGTTACTCTAGTATCTAGCATTAAATTAGTGCCTTACCAAACGTTGCGTGCAATGTAGTGTAGTTCCTATATTCCCAATAGGCTCTGCGCATTGGAATAATATATCCTAAAGATGTGACGTAGTACTTAGGTCTACTAGATCGCTATCGAATATATTAGACTTAATTGTGAGTGCCAGCTAGCTCAGAGGTCACTAGAAACTTTCTCGAATTCACAAGAAGGGATTTAGTTTCTGACAACCGCATAAACATGACAACTTTGTTTCCCCAAGATAAAACTGATCTTCAGAGTCGTGGAAACAATAGATAGATATTTAACTGAGTCAGTCGTGCATGCTTCGCTTCACCAGAGGTGCAGAGAAATAGAGAGACAAGCGTTTTCAATAAAAGTATTTATTGAACAGTCTTCTTTCTCATGCAGAAGAAATTGACTGCTACAATCGTAAGACTTGTTGCAAAGTATAATGCGTACAGTAAGAAGAGTAGGATCAAATAATACTGTAAAAGCATTGTATGGTTCCTAGACCATAGATACATACATACATAAATAACAAAGGCTAAAAAGTACTCAACTGGTGCTTCTAAAATAAGCCTACCCCAATGTACCTAACCTAAGTCTAGTACGAGGGAAGAAGTAAGTGAGGTGTAGCATAAATTTAGTATTCTTTTTGCCAAAAATCTATCCAAGATTTCTCTTAGGGTCTAATCAGCTCCGACCCTTGGTTTAGAATGAAGGAGGTCAGTCTCAGGACTCGATTTCCCAACAACCTGCAAGGGTAGCTTGGAAACGCTGGAGCTGGATTTCTCGGCCGGAGAAAAGACAGCGTCTCTCTCAGTGCATCTGCTGGAGGGTCGGCTTCCTTCGGCACTTGCTGTAGCAGGATGCGTCGAGCAAGTAGATAGTCGAACTTGCTCCAAACCACCGTATGTTGGCTAAGGCAAGTGTGGGCATATTTATACCTTGAAGGTGCCGAGATTGACGTAAAGGTGAACATAATAACGTCATCAAAGAGTCTCAGTTCTTTGAAAACTCCATGAGTTCTTGGATAAATCAATATTCAAGCAAGGGGAAGTCCCTAGCTGCTGAAGCCGAGTTTTCCAAGAAATCGTTGTGGATTTTCGGAACTAGTGGAAATAGCCATGCCGTATTTGGACTGCATGAGCTATGTCTAAATATGGTTATGATTTCTATGCCTATATAAGGATATGGTGATTTATACCTATATAAGGGCATGAATTGGGAAAATTACACCAGGGTCCTAAAATGCTATACAACAGGCCTACATTAGATGTAAAGTGCTGCGCAGCACAGGAATGGTGGCTGGTTGTATGTGTGCTTGGGAAGGGTATAGTACGGGGATAGAGCAGTGCTGTGCAGTACATGCATGTAGAGTGCATGTACTACATGCATGTATGCTTGTGATGGATATGTTACATGAGATGTAATGTTGTGCAGTGTGTGCGCAGTGGAAGCATATGCTGGGTATATGTATGCTTGTGAAAAGCACCATAAATTAAAGGTTAAGTATTGTGCAGTGTGTGTATGATTAATGTATGCAGTGGCAGTTTGTGTGTTGCAAGTAGCACACCATGGCACAATGCAGATAGACCGTACTAAACAGTGTGCAGAACAAATGTGTGTGCTGAATGCATGTGTGACTATGAGAACACAGTGCATGGTGGTAAAAGTACTGAATAGTGTGCTTGTGCTGCATCCATACACAGAGTGTAAGTATGCCTGCAATGGTACATTACATGGAGCACTCTAGGTTCCATTTTGGGATGCCCAGGTCTTCCCAGATGAAGACATGAGGTGTATAGGAATCACCCCAGACAGATTTGTGTATTGCTGAATTCTTGTGAGCTGGGTTTGGATATACTAGAGTGAAGGTAGCAAGTCTTTTTACATGTCAAAGGACTGCTCTTTGATTCAGTGACAGATCACAAGGAAGGGGATGGGATACATCTCAGGAAGGAGACGGGGCTAATAAGGAAATAATAAAGAGTAGGGCTTGGAGCCCAGGATGAATCTTTAGACGCACATATCCCTGTTGCCGACTCTTCTCACTCCCATGGCCTGTACTGTGGGACTGTAAGCTTCGGAGTCTCTCCTTCTTTAACAGACAAGCAGCCAGATCAGGGCCGGACTGGGAATGAAAACCGGCCATGGCAAAGTGCTCGGCCGCCCCCCGGGGGGAGGCAGGGAGGAGGGGGGGGGGCGTTGGGGGTGCGACCGAGCTCTTTGCAGGGGCCAGTTTTCGGCCGATTTTTTTACAGGGACGATTTTGCAGCTTAGCTGCAAAAATGGTCCTTTAACAAAAACGGCCCCCAAGGGCCCAAAACTGGCCCCCACCCTTGTGGCGCACCGGGAGATTGCCCGGTGCCCGCTACGGCCAGTCCAGCCCTGAGCCAGATGGGCTGTGTGAGGATAGGAAGCTTTGCAAGACTTCTCCCCGTGACCAGGGCTGGGGGCCAAGGCCTGCCAGTCTCCCTTCTGGATGAGCAGGCATCCCCCGGGAAACCAAGACCACCTGCTCTGAAGTCTGGATCACCTGCAACCTGCCTGCTTGCCAATACCAATATTCCCTGTAAGGAAGAGGAGAGCATTGTAACGGAGCGAGGTCCAGTGGGGAGCCCTGCAGAGCGGACTCCCAGTGCAAGGTATGAGGGGACGGCAGTGCACAGAATGGGTGGTTGCCCATGTGCAGGATCGAATCAGTGAACCCCTCCTGCTAGGAGAGGCCCACAGTGAATGTAGCTGTGACTCGAGTGCTGTGCGGGGAGTGTGAAACCTGTACTGCCTCGTTGAGGTTACCCTTTGTGCTAGGAGGTTCCACCCTGTAAGTAATTTTTGCCAACAAAGGCAAAGGGGTCACCATGGTAAAGGTGTCTGTGCTGTGAAGACTGATACCTTGCCAGCGGGTACCGCAGCAACCCCATATGCCAGGAAAGGCTGCAGGTAACCAGCTACTTGAAAGTTTTGTTTGTTGCCCTGAAAACTGAGGCAACATCCTGTGGATTCGAAATAAGCACCAAGACCTGCCCCTAACCTGTCCAGTGGGCTCCAGGGGATGTCAAGAGGACATCACTCCGTACCTGGTACCCGGTTGGGAGCACAAGGCTCAAACCACCCCTCTGTGTGAGGAAGTGCTTAACTTACTGCATCAACAAAAGCCAGGAGCATCACCCATTGCTGTTGGAGGCGGCTGTGCAGCTGAGGGAGAGCATGCACCTGCCGGGTGCTGCCTTATGCCTGCATGCAGATCGACTCAATCGAGCAGAACTGTAGCATTGCAAGTGTCTGTGGTCGGAGCACTGTTGAAATGCTGGACGCTTCTTTGCTGCTGCAGTGGGTAAGACCTGATATGGGCTTGCCAAGCCCCCTGGGTCTCACTGAGAAAAGGTGCTGTGGCATTATAGACACTTTTGACTGTTTCTTAAGAGTCAGGGGGAACTCTTGAGTAAGGCCTACTAGTGAGAATTCCCTAAATGCAGCCATCAGTGAATGGGGAATAACCCCAACCACATTGCAAGGAAGAGGGTGGGACACGGATTTGCCAGTTAAGCACTATGGCCACCTCCTCCATGAGATTATTATTGATTATGAATGTCAAAATACTTCTTTGAAATAAAATACTTCAAATATAAAAGCAAGTATTTGACTAGACATAGATTTGTTGATATTTCTAAGTGCGCTTTGAGTTATGAGCCATTTTCACTAACCTTCATATACATACGCTTTCCCCGATGGAGCCTTTCACTAACATTGCGAGCCAAGTGCAGAAGTGGTACTTGGCACAGTTGCTCTTGATACCTAGCAGGTTGGATCTCCGGACATCAGGAGTAAAAGGCCTCAACTCTCATAGTTGGGTCCAGAAGCCCAGTTGCCTTCTAATCAGCGCTAAAGTACTTGTAGACTCTCCTTAAAACTAGGTAAAATGGCTGTAAAGATAATTGTCACATTTAATTTACTTGTAAGTTGTTAGTAGTTGGTATTACCTGTACCCAGGCCAGCTAAATGAAATGCTTTGAGTGGGCAACAGCACTCATTGTGCTATCCACTAAATTAGCAGTGTAATATATGTCTTAGGCCTGCCACTGCAGCCTGTTATGCAGTTTTAAACTGCCATTTCGATCCGGCAAAATACTCTTCTTGCCAGGTCTATTACTTCCTAAAGATAGCATAGACGAGCATCTCTTTATTAAAATATGATCATCACTTGAGAAAGAAAACAGTCCATCAATATCTGTGCTTCCTAGTGTTAATCCTATTGGAAAGAAGTTTGATAAATATTGCAACATCCAAATACCTTTTGCTTCTATGCTGCAGTCTTTTGAGCTATATTAATGTAATGGCTTTATGATGGGAGTAATTGAGAGCCTCCTCTCAAATTATTTTGTGCTGGGACAAATTGACAATAACACTGACACAAGTAGCAGTACCAAATGGGCTGTCAGTGTCAGTAGCTCACAATTTTATTTTCCCTATGTCAGTACCAAGGAGGTAGCTGCCTTTGGTTCATATCACCTAACCATTGGTGCAATACTTACACAGGGACACTGAAATGGTGACATTTACACAAAAACACAAAAAGGGAGATTGCGATGAGTGTTGGAAAGCCTCATGGACCTCAGCACAAGCAAGGCTGGGGTCTACACTAAGCAACAGAATCTTCCAACAGCCCTCAGAAGCAAGAGGCAATATGAATGCCAACCGTTGCGATTGTCTCTTGTGGGAACCAAAACGGAAGAAAACAATTGTGCAAAGGGCTGGGGATATGCAAATATCCTATTCTACCCTCCAAACTGCATAGTCTGGTCCCTCCCAGGCTTCCTCAATATGTTTGTGCCCCACTGGATTATAGCACCCTCTACAGACAGTAAGTGATGTAAACATAAATAAAGGAAGCATGAAAGATAATTCCAAGATCCCCATCATCTAAAAATGTATACAAAGAAATGAAACTCTGGAGCACCAAAATAATACTATACAGGAGTAAGCACTTTAGCTTTTGTTTGTTTACAGTTTCTGTTTCTATGCAACTTTTAAAAAAAAAGCAAATCTGGTCATTTTTTATGATTTACCAGGAACTAAAAGTGCACCTAAACACAGATGCACAGCGTGAGCCTTGTGGTTATGGTGCCAACAGCAGAACTGGCCGTAGCGGGCATCGGGCGGTTCCCTGGTGAGCCACCAGAGTGAGGACCGGTTTTGGACCCCTGGGGGGCAGTTTTGTTTACTGGGGGGCCTGCAATATCACCCCCCTGTATCAAAATCGGCCCAAACCGGCCATAGAAAACAGTTCGACCGCACCCCCTCTTCTCCTCCAAAGGGGGCCGACCGATCAGTTTGCCAGGGACAGTTTTGGTTCCCAGTCCGGCTGCAATTCCCTTTCGTGAAAATCTTGGACCATATTCCATGGTCACCATGGTTGCTAAGTAAATGCACATATACCCTGCTCCACCGCCTGCAGAACAAAGGGGGAGAGGGTGTGGTCCATCAGCTAGACTGCTGACTTTGGTGCTGGAAACCAAGGTTCGAGCCGCGGGTCGCATCCACATCTTGTGATTCTGGGCAAATCACTTAATCTCCCCGTGCCTGAATGTGTAATGTAACTGGTACTCATGTAAAGGCTCCAATACCTTCGGGTCGAGTTCGCGCTCTATAAAATCTGCACACAAAATATAAAGAAATAAAGGCTATGCCCAGTGAGCCAGGCGCCAGACTTCCATCTAAACATTCACCTCACAAGGTTGCATTCCTCCGCATGCACGTGCAAGTATGACATTTTATTGTCACATAGCCACAGCCCTCTCGTTCCGACCGTTATGACAGGGTCTTCCCCAAGACAGCATTGTTAACCTCTTTGTGAAATACTAAATCATTAGAACGTGAAAACAAATTATACAAACTGTAAAAAGAAAACCAAGGGCGCATAAATACAAAATGTATCTCAGCCACACGTTTATCAGTATGTGTTACAAACTGGAGACGATTCATTCTTTGATATTATTTTTTTTTGCAGTTTTATATAGCGCGAAACTCGACCCGAAGGTATTAGAGCGCTTTACATAAGCACCAGTTAGGTCGCACAAGGACACATTTTTTTCGTTGTTATTCTGAGTGGTTTGCCCAGAATAACAAGGATGTTGCGCCGACGCGGATACTGCGCCGAGGCCGCTGAGCCTGTCACCAGGCTAGGTCGCCCCCACGCTCTACTGCCTGCTGCCAGGAATCCATTTGCCCAGCTGATTCCGCTTCCTGCTCTGCTCCGCCGTTCGGGCGACCCAGCCGCCGCTGAGACGCCCGCCCCAGACTCTTCCCGCCGCTGCCTCCCTGCGGCCCCACCCCCTGCCAGCCCATTCGCCGCCCCGCTCCCGCCACCCAGCTGCCCCTCCTCCCGGCTCCTTACTTAAGGGGACCGCGTACTGAGGTAGGGAGCGACCGCTGAGCCTGTCACCAGGCTAGGTCGCCCCCACGCTCTACTGCCTGCTGCCAAGAATCCATTTGCCCAGCTGATTCCGCTTCCTGCTCTGCTCCGGCGTTCGGGCGACCCAGCCGCCGCTGAGCCGCCCGCCCCAGACTCTTCTGCCGCTGCCTCCCTGCTGCCCCGCCCCCACCAGCCCATCCGCCGCCCCGCTCCCGCCACCCAGCTGCCCCTCCCTCTCGGCTCCTTACTTAAGGGGACCGCGTACTGAGGTAGGGAGCAACCGCTGAGCCTGTCACCAGGCTAGGTCGCCCCCACGCTCTTCTGCCTGCTGCCAGGAATCCATTTGCCCAGCTGATTCCGCTTCCTGCTCTGCTCCGCCGTTCGGGTGACCCAGCCGCCGCTGAGACGCCCGCCCCAGACTCTTCCCGCTGCTGCCTCCCTGCGGCCCCGCCCCCTACCAGCCCATTTGCCACCCCGCTCCCGCCACCCAGCTGCCCCCCCCCCGGCTCCTTACTTAAGAGGACCGCGTACTGAGGTAGGGAGCGACCGCTGAGCCTGTCACCAGGCTAGGTCGCCCCCACGCTCTACTACCTGCTGCCAGGAATCCATTTGCCCAGCTGAATCCCGCTCCTGCTCTGCTCTGCCGTTCGGGCGACCCAGCCGCCGCTGAGCTGCCCGCCCTAGACTCTTCCCGCCGCTGCCTCCCTGCGGCCCCGCCCCCGCCATCCCATTCGCCGCCCCGCTCCCGCCACCCAGCTGCCCCTCCCTCCCGGCTCCTTACTTAAGGGGACTGCGTACTGAGGTAGGGAGCGACCGCTGAGCCTGTCACCAGGCTAGGTCGCCCCCACGCTCTACTGCCTGCTGCCAGGAATCCATTTGCCCAGCTGATTCCGCTTCCTGCTCTGCTCCGCCGTTCGGGCGACCCAGCCGCTGCTGAGCCGCCTGCCCCAGACTCTTCCCGTCGCTGCCTCCCTGCGGCCCCACCCCCGCCAGCCCATTCGTTGCCCCGCTCCCGCCACCCAGCTGCCCCTCCCTCCCGGCTCCTTACTTATGATGACTGTAGGAAGGGGGAGTCTCTGGTTGGCGCAGTGCAGCACTGGCGACCAGCAGGGCCTCTCTCTTCCCCGTCAGGGCTGAGGGTTACCTTCAAGACAACCTCTGCTTACCCTCTAGGTAGTGTGGCTTAAGCAGTCTTAGGCTAATCTCTGGGGCACATAGGGTTAAACATTTGCAATATTACACCATCACAACCAACCCACCACACAATGACGCCAAACTGTATTTTGTAAAAATATATACTCTTTATATAAATTTCAAGCAGGCTTGTAAATACAGTCTTGGTTCACTTTAAAACGGTTCCAGTGTACTTTAGATTAGGTTGCCACAGTTCTTTCTAGCAATAAGCAATCCTTGTTCAGTGTTTTCAAAACAGTTCTTATTCGGCTTATTTCCCCCAAAAACGGGGATTCCAGGCTCCTCACGGTACCTTTCTCTGTCCTGATAGTCAACCAGGATTCCCCCAGCTGTCCGCGGCCTCTCTGTACCCCTAGGTTACCCCGCGATAGAAAAACGGGCCCGGTCTGCCCCCTCTCACGCTTTAGGCGGGAGCGGCGGCCGGGGAATCAGCGCCTGCCTCTCCGGGCGGGCTGCGCGGCTGTACACGGCTGACAGGGGGAGAGAGCGGGGGCCCTGGGAGCGCTCCACACGCAGCTCCGAGGGCTGGGCGGGACAGAGGGAAAGGAACAGTACCTTGCTGGGGAGTTGGCTGGGCGCAGGTCAGCGCGGTAGTCCGCGTCGCGTTGTCGTCCGTCCGATGTTAGGAGCGAGCGGCGGCTCGGCTCTGGCTCGGGGGTTGGCGGTGCGGCGCGGGCCGGGTTGCACTGGGCAAGCGCCTCGGGATTTCCTGAACGGGAGAGCACATACAGGGGGCAGCGATCCTCGGCGCAGGCCTCTTTTGATCCAGGCGACGTTCAGGCGCCCCACGCAACAGCTGTTTCAGCGGCGGCGCGTTCAGGGGCACAAGACTCGAAGGGGTGCAAGCAGGCACCGGGCGCCACCTTCTCTTCACGATGCGAGCTGCAGCTCGGGGCCAGTCACGGTGCTTGGATCAGCTGGGCTGGTCTTCACGTTGCTTCTGGGCCCGGCAGGCGGCAGTCACTTTGTTTAGAGCGAGGGCAGCTCCCAGAGTGGTGCTGGAAAGCGCGATTGTCAGAGCGCGCTCTGCTTTTCCTGGAGAGGCTCGCAAAAGGAAAACAGCGTCTTGCAGTGGTTCCTCTGTCAGGGGGTAGCGCCCACTGTTCCTGGGGCGCTGGTCAGGGGGCAAGTTCACAGGCAAGCCCTTGGAGATCTTTCAGCAGAGTTTGGTACAAAGTTCAATAAAAGCAAAAGTCTCTTGTAGTCTTTTCTCTTCCTCTCCTTTGGCAGCAAGGCACCAGACACAGGCCAGAGTCAGCACTCCTCCTTGTAGTCCTTCCAGGTCCTTCTCTTCGGGCAGAGTTTCTTCTGTAGCACAAACAGGATCTAATTTACAAGGAGCAGGGCTCCTTCTTTTATACCCAGTTTCTTTTGTTCTAGCAAGCCAGGGGGGCCTCTGCATAACTGCTCCAGTCTCTGAGCACTTGTTGTGGGTACTTCTGGCTTCTGCATGCAGTGTGAGGGCAGGCACATCAGCCGCTCCCCAGGGGGGCGGAGCCGGCATTGTGAAGACAGGGGCAGCTTGAGCACTTTGTTGACAAGCTTCGGTCCTTCCTGGGCCAGGTGCAGGCTGAGTCATCAGTCGCTCCCCAGGAGGGCGGAGCCAGCATTGTGGAGGCAGAGCACAGCCTGATGCATCATTCAGGGGAAACTCCCACCACCCACTAAGGTGTCATCTGGCTATTCACTACCTGTCAACTCCCAGCCCTGTCACTCACACACACTAGACAGTCAGATCCACATCCAAGCAGAGGCGGGCTGAAATGGTTAGGCCAGCAAATGCTAACTTTCTAAAAGTAGCATTTGCAAACACAGGATATTAAAATAAACTTTACTAAAAGAAGTATTTTATTATTCTGAGTTCAGGCATACTAAACATTAATTTCTACCATGTTCCCTGAGCCTGCTGGGATTATAGAGTGTAATAATTCCAGCAGCCCATCTGGCCTAAAGGGAACTGGTAGCCTTACAATAGTGAAAAACGAATTTGGCAGTAATTCACTATTAGAACATGCCACACACATCAGGGCATGTTCTACCTTACACTTACAATGCACCCTGCCCTCAGGCCTACCATAGGGGTGACTAATATGAAGTTAAGGGAAGGTTTAGGGGCTGGCAAGTGTGTGCACTTGCCCAGCCAGCATGACAGTACCAGACTGCACGCAGGTTCTGCAATGGCAGACCCTAGACACATTTTAAGGCTGCTTCTGTGGGTGGCGCAACCAGCGCTGCAGGCCCACTAGCAGTATTGGCATTCACAAGCCCTGGCACTCCTGGTGCACTTTACTAGGGACTAACAGTAAATCCAATGAACCAATCATGGACATCAATCACATGTACACTTTACAGTAGGGAGCACTTGCACTGCGGCACGGGTTGGCCGTGGCGCAGTGCCCTGAGTAGCAGACACCAGCAAAACATTTGAGGCACAACAGCAAAAAGTGGAAGGGAAACTCACGCCAAGGTGCCAGGTCTAACACGTGTCCCCTCCAGCTGAAATGTGGGGGGAACTACCCTTCCCCAGGGAGTTCCACATCACTAAGGCGGAAAAATCTGGACAGACCATCAGCATTGGCGTGATCTGTGCCAGGGCGGTGTTCCACCGTGAAGTCCATACCCTGTAGGGAGATGGACCACCTCAACAGTTTTGGGTTCTCACCCCTCATTTGCATCAACCATCTGAGGGGCCTGTGGTCTGTCTGAACCCGGAAGTGAGACCCAAACAAGTAGGGTCTTAGCTTCTTCAGCGCCCAGACCACAGCAAATGCTTCTCGCTCTATTGCACTCCACCTACTTTCCCGTGGAAGTAACCTCCTACTGATGAAGGCTACGGGTTGGTCCCAGCCCTCCTCAGTCATCTGTGAGAGAACAGCCCCTACACCATGCTCTGAAGCGTCTGTTTGCACTATGAATTCCTTGGAGAAATCAGGAGCCAGGAGCACGGGTGCCGTGCACATGGCAGTCTTCAGGGTGTCAAAAGCCTTCTGACAGGTGTCAGTCCAAATCACATTCCTGGGCTGCTTCTTAGAAGTCAGCTCTGTCAAGGGGGTCACAATAGTGCCATAGCCCTTGACAAACCTCCTGTAGTACCCAGTGAGCCCCAGGAAGGCTCTCACTGCAGTCTGGGTCTTGGGGGGTTCCCAAGCCAGGATGGTTGCAATTTTGGGTTGCAAGGGTGCCACCTTGCCACTCCCCACTTGGTGTCCCAAGTACACCACTGAACCCTGCCCAATCTGGCACTTGCTTGCCTTGATTGTGAGGCCTGCCTTGCGCAGGGCCATCAACACTTCCCAGAGGTGCCGCAGGTGTTCTGGCCAGGTACCACTGAACACTGCGATGTCATCCAGGTAGGCGGCACTGAACTCATCCAGCCCAACCAACACCGGGTTGACCAACCTCTGAAAGGTGGCAGGGGCATTCTTCATCCCAAATGGCATAACCCGGAACTGGAAATGCCCATCTGGTGTGGAGAATGCTGACCTCTCCTTTGCCCCATCGGTCAAGGCGATCTGCCAGTACCCAGACGTTAAATCAAACGTGCTGAGGAACCGGGCAGCCCCTAGCCGATCAATGAGCTCATCAGCTCTGGGGATAGGGTGCGCGTCAGTCTTGGTGACTGAATTGAGTCCTCTGTAGTCCACACAGAACCGGAGTTCAGGTGTGGCTCCCGGCGCAGCAGCCTTTGGGACCAAGACCACGGGGCTGGACCAAGGACTGCTGGAAGACTCAACCACCCTAAGAGCAAGCATCTTGGAGACCTCCTCCTTGATGCAGGCCCTGACCCTGTCAGTCACCCTGTAAGCCTTATGCTTCACAGGTAAGCTGTCTCCTGTATCCACATCATGGACGCACCAATCTGTGACACTAGGAACCAGGGAGAACAGATCTGGAAACTGCCCCAGCAATTGGCGGCAGTCTTCCTGTTGCTCAGGGGTCAGGGTGGGTGAGAGGTTAACTCCATCCACTGACCCATCTTTTTCACAGGCCACTAAGAGGTCAGGAAGAGGCTCAGACTCCTCTTCCATTCCATCATCAGTGGCCAACAGCATGCCCACTTCGGACCTTTTCAAGTGGGGCTTGAGGCGGTTAACATGGAGGACCCGCAAAGGGTTCCTGGGCGTCTTCATGTCCACCAAGTATGTCACTGAGCTCTTGCGCTCCACAACCTCAAATGGGCCTGTCCACTTATCCTGAAGTGCACAGGGTTCCACTGGGGCCAAGACATACACCTCCTGTCCAGGCTGAAGCTCTACCAGAGTGGCATTCTGGTCGTACCACCGTTTCATCTCCTCCTGGCTAGCTTCCAGATTTGCCTCAGCAAGTTGTCTGAAGCGCCTGGTTTGGTTTCTGAAGGCCAGCATGTAGCTATATACATTCTGGGGAGGTTTCCTGGGAGATTGCTCCCAGCCTTCCTTTACCAAACTCAGGGGTCCTCTCACGGGGTGACCATACAGCAGTTCAAAGGGGCTGAACCCTAGGGACTTCTGTGGCACCTCGCGGTATGCAAAGAGCAGGCATGGTAAGAGGACGTCCCACTTACGCCTCATTGGACCTTCCAGGCCAATGATCATGCCCTTCAGGGTTCGGTTGAATCTTTCAACCAACCCATTTCCTTGGGGATGGTAAGGGGTGGTGAACTTGTAGGTTACACCACACTCTTGCCAAAGGGACTTCATATACTTGGATATAAAGTTGGTCACCCTGTCGCTCACCACCTCTAGAGGGAATCCCACTCTGGAGAAAATTCCCATCAGTGCACGCCCCACCACGGGGGCCGTCACTGTCCTCAGAGGGATGGCTTCAGGGTACCGGGTGGCATGATCCACCAAGACCAGGATGAACCTGTTGCCCATGGCTGTCTTGGGGTCCAGAGGCCCAACAATGTCAATACCCACTCGTTGGAATGGCGTACTGACCACAGGGAAGGGTTGGAGGGGAGCCTTGTTCTTCCCTCCGCTCTTCCCACTTGCCTGGCAAGTTGGACAGGTCCTACAATGAGCATCTGAGCTCTTGTGCATTTGGGGCCAGTAGAAGTGGGTGACAAGCCTGTCATAGGTCTTGTCCATCCCCAAATGTCCTGCTAAAGGCACATCATGAGCCAGTCCCAGTAGGAAGGCTCTGAACTTCTGGGGTACCACCAGCACACGGGCTGACCCAGGTTCAGCAGCCTTAGGCTCTGAATACAGGAGGTCATTCTCCCAGTACACATAATGTGTTTTGGCCTGAACACCGTTGGCCTGGTCTGCAGCCTGCTGCCGCATACCCACGAGAGAAGGGCATTCTTTCTGCTCCCTGCAGAATTCCTCCCTGGAGGGGCCTCCTTCTTGCTGCCAATGGGTCAGCTCAGGCAGGTCCCCCAGTTCGGCAATCTGTTCCCCAGTAGGCTCCAGGGCATCCCCCTCAAGGTCTGCTTCCTCCTGGACTGTGGGAACTTCAGGGGCCGGTTTCCCGCGCACCCTGCGCCTTCTCCCTAAGGCCGGTTCCTGGGCCTCTCCTTCAGGCCCCAGGACCTCTTGATCACCCTTACTGGCTGCCATTGACCGGGTGGTCACGCACGCCCAGTCAGGTAGACCCACCATCTTCAGGTGAGTCGTTTTCTCCACCTTTTCCCAAGGGGAGTCCTCCAAGTCATTCCCTAACAAACAGTCAACAGGCATGGCTTTCCTCACACAGACCTGCAGAGTACCAGAGACCCCCCCCCCACTCGAAGGGAACTTGAGCCATTGGACATTGGCTCTCTGAGTTGTCAGCATTGACAACCCTACAATAGGCATGGGGTACAACCTGCTCTTGAGACACCAGGTGATGCCTCACTGCAGTCACACTGGCTCCTGTGTCTCTAAGAGCCTCAGCTTTCCTACCATTGATGGTAACCACCTGCCCATATTTTTTAGTGTTAGAGGGCAGGTAGTTTGTAGGGACCATCTCACTGTCTCCTAGCGAGACTAGGGTCATCTGAACAGGATCTCCACCCCCCGGGACCATCACTTCTTCTCCTAAGTGAACACTGGTCACTTGTCGGGGCGGAGCACCAGTGGGTGCTGGTTTTCCAAACAGGCGACACTTGGGGTCACTGGCTATGTGCCCCGGGTCACCACATTTGAAACAATTGAAGGGCCCCTTTGGAACAGGTCTACCTGTCGGGCCCCATTCTGCTTTGTGGGTGTGGGAGGCTGAGAACCTTTCTGCTGGTCCCCTTGGGGATTACTTTGGGGGCCTTTTTGGAACCCTTTCTGTTTTCCCTTGTCCCCCCCACTCTTCTGCTGGGGACCCTGCCCACCCTTGGCGGAGTCTCCCACTGGACCCTTGTGGACCCTGGTGCTGAGCCAGCGGTCCGCCTCCTCAGCAAGCTTCCTCGGGTTGGACAGCTTGCTATCAATCAGGTGCTGGCGTAACTCAGGAAAACATTGATCAGACAAGTGCTCCCATGCAATTAAATCAAAGAGACCTTGAAAATCATTCACTTTGTTACCCTTCACCCAACCATCCAGTGCTCTGCAAAAAAAGTCACAAACTCCACATATGTATTCCCAGGCCGCTTATTACACCCCCTAAACTTCTGTCTATACATTTCAGGGGTAAGCCCATACCTGGTCATTAAAGCTTCTTTCATATGGGGATAGGATCTCTGGTCTTCAGTGGGCAAATCTAGCAGGGTGTCCCGCCCTTCGCTAAGGAACCTTCCCCATAACCCCGCTCCCCAATCCTTCTCAGGGACCCGGTGGGAAAACATGGCTACCTCATATGCCCTAAACCACTGTCCTATGTCATCCCCCTTAAAGAACTCTTTAACTACATCTTTGGGGATGTGCACTCTAGACTCTACCTGCACCGGCGTTGCGCTGCCACCAGAGGGAGGATGATCCAAGGTTTTCTCTTTTAGACTCATCTCCCTCATTTTCACTTCATGCTCCATTTGGAGTTTTCGCTCTTCCAGAGCCATTCTTTTGCTTTCAAGCTCCATTTGGCCCTTTAAATTCAATTCTGCCAACTTCATTTCATGATCCCTGGTTGCCTGTCTGTCTGCCAGCTCCTCTGGCGACAGGCCTCTGCCAAAGCTAAGGACGCTGTCTGGTTTTTCCAGACTCACAGGATCCACAGGTGCACCCTGATCCTCAGGTGCCTTCCTAGATTCAAGCCAGGCTATCATGGCCTTGTAGAACTCAGGTTTGTTTCTGCACCCTGCGTGTGGAACCTTGAGTTTCCTGCAAAAAAAACTCAACTGCTTCTTTGTGTAGTCATCCAGCTTTGATGCATCCCATTCTAGCTCCTGCGCACCAGAGGCTATGGATTCTCCTCCATCAATGCTGCTTGTGCCAGGCATGCTTGCAACACTAGGGATCTTCTTCTTTTAGCAAAATTAAGAACCAAAAAGTCTGTGGCTAAGATACTGGACTGTAATCACTATGCAATGGTCAGTAGCTAAGGTAAAACACTGGAAATGTAAATTCGCGAAATCCCACCGCTGCCACCAATGTAGGAAGGGGGAGTCTCTGGTTGGCGCAGTGCAGCACTGGCGACCAGCAGGGCCTCTCTCTTCCCCGTCAGGGCTGAGGGTAACCTTCAAGACAACCTCTGCTTACCCTCTAGGTAGTGTGGCTTAAGCAGTCTTAGGCTAATCTCTGGGGCACATAGGGTTAAACATTTGCAATATTACACCATCACAACCAACCCACCACACAATGACGCCAAACTGTATTTTGTAAAAATATATACTCTTTATATAAATTTCAAGCAGGCTTGTAAATACAGTCTTGGTTCACTTTAAAACGGTTCCAGTGTACTTTAGATTAGGTTGCCACAGTTCTTTCTAGCAATAAGCAATCCTTGTTCAGTGTTTTCAAAACAGTTCTTATTCGGCTTATTTCCCCCAAAAACGGGGATTCCAGGCTCCTCACGGTACCTTTCTCTGTCCTGATAGTCAACCAGGATTCCCCCAGCTGTCCGCGGCCTCTCTGTACCCCTAGGTTACCCCGCGATAGAAAAACAGGCCCGGTCTGCCCCCTCTCACGCTTTTGGCGGGAGCGACGGCCGGGGAATCAGCGCCTGCCTCTCCGGGCGGGCTGCGCGGCTGTACACGGCTGACAGGGGGAGAGAGCGGGGGCCCTGGGAGCGCTCCACACGCAGCTCCGAGGGCTGGGCGGGACAGAGGGAAAGGAACAGTACCTTGCTGGGGAGTTGGCTGGGCGCAGGTCAGCGCGGTAGTCCGCGTCGCGTTGTCGTCCGTCCGATGTTAGGAGCGAGCGGCGGCTCGGCTCTGGCTCGGGGGTTGGCGGTGCGGCGCGGGCCGGGTTGCACTGGGCAAGCGCCTCGGGATTTCCTGAACGGGAGAGCACATACAGGGGGCAGCGATCCTCGGCGCAGGCCTCTTTTGATCCAGGCGACGTTCAGGCGCCCCACGCAACAGCTGTTTCAGCGGCGGCGCGTTCAGGGGCACAAGACTCGAAGGGGTGCAAGCAGGCACCGGGCGCCACCTTCTCTTCACGATGCGAGCTGCAGCTCGGGGCCAGTCACGGTGCTTGGATCAGCTGGGCTGGTCTTCACGTTGCTTCTGGGCCCGGCAGGCGGCAGTCACTTTGTTTAGAGCGAGGGCAGCTCCCAGAGTGGTGCTGGAAAGCGCGATTGTCAGAGCGCGCTCTGCTTTTCCTGGAGAGGCTCGCAAAAGGAAAACAGCGTCTTGCAGTGGTTCCTCTGTCAGGGGGTAGCGCCCACTGTTCCTGGGGCGCTGGTCAGGGGGCAAGTTCACAGGCAAGCCCTTGGAGATCTTTCAGCAGAGTTTGGTATAAAGTTCAATAAAAGCAAAAGTCTCTTGTAGTCTTTTCTCTTCTTCTCCTTTGGCAGCAAGGCACCAGACACAGGCCAGAGTCAGCACTCCTCCTTGTAGTCCTTCCAGGTCCTTCTCTTCGGGCAGAGTTTCTTCTGTAGCACAAACAGGATCTAATTTACAAGGAGCAGGGCTCCTTCTTTTATACCCAGTTTCTTTTGTTCTAGCAAGCCAGGGGGGCCTCTGCATAACTGCTCCAGTCTCTGAGCACTTGTTGTGGGTACTTCTGGCTTCTGCATGCAGTGTGAGGGCAGGCACATCAGCCGCTCCCCAGGGGGGCGGAGCCGGCATTGTGAAGACAGGGGCAGCTTGAGCACTTTGTTGACAAGCTTCGGTCCTTCCTGGGCCAGGTGCAGGCTGAGTCATCAGTCGCTCCCCAGGAGGGCGGAGCCAGCATTGTGGAGGCAGAGCACAGCCTGATGCATCATTCAGGGGAAACTCCCACCACCCACTAAGGTGTCATCTGGCTATTCACTACCTGTCAACTCCCAGCCCTGTCACTCACACACACCAGACAGTCAGATCCACATCCAAGCAGAGGCGGGCTGAAATGGTTAGGCCAGCAAATGCTAACTTTCCAAAATTAGCATTTGCAAACACAGGATATTAAAATAAACTTTACTAAAAGAAGTATTTTATTATTCTGAGTTCAGGCATACTAAACATTAATTTCTACCATGTTCCCTGAGCCTGCTGGGATTATAGAGTGTAATAATTCCAGCAGCCCATCTGGCCTAAAGGGAACTGGTAGCCTTACAATAGTGAAAAACGAATTTGGCAGTAATTCACTATTAGAACATGCCACACACATCAGGGCATGTTCTACCTTACACTTACAATGCACCCTGCCCTCAGGCCTACCATAGGGTTGACTAATATGAAGTTAAGGGAAGGTTTAGGGGCTGGCAAGTGTGTGCACTTGCCCAGCCAGCATGACAGTACCAGACTGCACGCAGGTTCTGCAATGGCAGACCCTAGACACATTTTAAGGCTGCTTCTGTGGGTGGCGCAACCAGCGCTGCAGGCCCACTAGCAGTATAGGCATTCACAAGCCCTGGCACTCCTGGTGCACTTTACTAGGGACTAACAGTAAATCCAATGAACCAATCATGGACATCAATCACATGTACACTTTACAGTAGGGAGCACTTGCACTGCGGCACGGGTTGGCCGTGGCGCAGTGCCCTGAGTAGCAGACACCAGCAAAACATTTGAGGCACAACAGCAAAAAGTGGAAGGGAAACTCACGCCAAGGTGCCAGGTCTAACACGTGTCCCCTCCAGCTGAAATGTGGGGGGAACTACCCTTCCCCAGGGAGTTCCACATCACTAAGGCGGAAAAATCTGGACAGACCATCAGCATTGGCGTGATCTGTGCCAGGGCGGTGTTCCACCGTGAAGTCCATACCCTGTAGGGAGATGGACCACCTCAACAGTTTTGGGTTCTCACCCCTCATTTGCATCAACCATCTGAGGGGCCTGTGGTCTGTCTGAACCCGGAAGTGAGACCCAAACAAGTAGGGTCTTAGCTTCTTCAGCGCCCAGACCACAGCAAATGCTTCTCGCTCTATTGCACTCCACCTACTTTCCCGTGGAAGTAACCTCCTACTGATGAAGGCTACGGGTTGGTCCCAGCCCTCCTCAGTCATCTGTGAGAGAACAGCCCCTACACCATGCTCTGAAGCGTCTGTTTGCACTATGAATTCCTTGGAGAAATCAGGAGCCAGGAGCACGGGTGCCGTGCACATGGCAGTCTTCAGGGTGTCAAAAGCCTTCTGACAGGTGTCAGTCCAAATCACATTCCTGGGCTGCTTCTTAGAAGTCAGCTCTGTCAAGGGGGTCACAATAGTGCCATAGCCCTTGACAAACCTCCTGTAGTACCCAGTGAGCCCCAGGAAGGCTCTCACTGCAGTCTGGGTCTTGGGGGGTTCCCAAGCCAGGATGGTTGCAATTTTGGGTTGCAAGGGTGCCACCTTGCCACTCCCCACTTGGTGTCCCAAGTACACCACTGAACCCTGCCCAATCTGGCACTTGCTTGCCTTGATTGTGAGGCCTGCCTTGCGCAGGGCCATCAACACTTCCCAGAGGTGCCGCAGGTGTTCTGGCCAGGTACCACTGAACACTGCGATGTCATCCAGGTAGGCGGCACTGAACTCATCCAGCCCAACCAACACCTGGTTGACCAACCTCTGAAAGGTGGCAGGGGCATTCTTCATCCCAAATGGCATAACCCGGAACTGGAAATGCCCATCTGGTGTGGAGAATACTGACCTCTCCTTTGCCCCATCGGTCAAGGCGATCTGCCAGTACCCAGACGTTAAATCAAACGTGCTGAGGAACCGGGGAGCCCCTAGCCGATCAATGAGCTCATCAGCTCTGGGGATAGGGTGCGCGTCAGTCTTGGTGACTGAATTGAGTCCTCTGTAGTCCACACAGAACCGGAGTTCAGGTGTGGCTCCCGGCGCAGCAGCCTTTGGGACCAAGACCACGGGGCTGGACCAAGGACTCCTGGAAGACTCAACCACCCTAAGAGCAAGCATCTTGGAGACCTCCTCCTTGATGCAGGCCCTGACCCTGTCAGTCACCCTGTAAGCCTTATGCTTCACAGGTAAGCTGTCTCCTGTATCCACATCATGGACGCACATCTCCTTCAGCCACTCCACCGAACTACACTGGACTGATCACAGCTGCGTCCACTTCAGCTTCAGAAGAACCACGACCCAACTCCACCCGCAACAGGCTCCCCGAAGGAGCTGGAGCAAGATCACCGCCGACCAGCTCACCACGTCCCTCAGCCAGAACCCTCCCACCAGCAACCCAACGAAGCAGCCCGCATCTTCACACGGTGGCTCACCAACTGCGCGGATGACCTCGCACCACTGAAGAACCCTCCCAGCAGACCCGGCAGCAAGAAAGCCTCTTGGTTCACCGACAAACTCAAAAACTCCAAGAAGAACTGCCGCACCCTCGAGAAAGCCTGGCGCAACGATCAGACCAAAGAAAACATGCCCTCAAGAACGCCACCCGCAAACACTACCAGCTGATCCGCTCCACCAAAAGAACAACACTCAAAGAACGACTGGACAACAACACCCACAACAGCAAGGAACTCTTCATCATCGTCAAAGAGTTCTCCAACCCCAGCGCCGGAAACAACGACATCACCCCCTCACAAGACCTCTGTGACTCACTCGCCTCCTTCTTCCACCGCAAGATCGCCGACATACACAACAGCTTCGGAGCACCGACCACGCACCCAACTACCGCACCAGAACCCCCCACCACCACCCTCTGCGCCTGGACCCCGGTCAGCACCGAAGACACCACCCGCACGATGAACACCATCCACTCCGGATCCCCAACCGACCCCTGCCCCCACCACTTCTTCAACAAGGCCGACTCGATCATTGCACCCCAACTCCGGAACATCATCAACATCTCCTTCAATACCGCCACCTTCCTGGAGAGCTGGAAGCATGCCGAGCTCAGCGCCCTCCTTAAGAAACCGACAGCGGACCCCACTGACCTCAAGAACTTCCGCCCCATCTAGCTCCTCCCTTTTCCTGCCAAAGCCATTGAGAAGACCATCAACAGACAGCTTACCGCCTTCCTCGAGACAAACGGATCCCTTGACCCCTCGCAGTCCGGTTTCCGAGCCAACCACAGCACTGAGACCGCCCTGATCGCAGCCACCGATGACATCAGATCCCTGCTCGACAACGGGGAAACTGCGGCCCTCATCCTCCTGGACCTCTCTGCAGCGTTCGACACTGTCTGCCACGCACCCTAGTACAGCGCCTCCGCAACATCGGAATCCAAGAGAAGGCACTGGAGTGGATCATCTCGTTCCTCGCCGGAAGAACCCAGAGAGTCCGCCTCCCCCCGTTCAGATCCGAGGCCACCGAAGTCATCTGCAGCATACCACAAGGATCTTCACTCAGCCCAACCCTCTTCAACGTCTACATGAGCCCTCTCGCAGCCATCGCACGCCAACACAACCTCAACATCATCTCCTACGCCGACGACACCCAGCTGATCCTCTCCCTCACCAACGACCCCGCCACCGCCAGAGCCAGCCTTCACGAAGGGAAGAAAGACATCGCCGAGTGGATGAAGAACAGCCGCCTGAAACTGAACTCAGACAAGACGGAAGTCCTCATCCTGGGATCATCGCCCTCTGCCTGGGACGACTCCTGGTGGCCCCCTGCCCTGGGCACCACTCCCAAGCCAACGGACCACGCACGTAACCTGGGCTTCATCCTGGACTCCTCCCTCTCGATGACCAGACAAGTCAACGCCGTCTCATCATCGTGCTTCAACACCCTGCGCATTCTCCGCAAGATCTTCCGATGGATCCCCACTGAAACCAGGAAGACGGTCACCCAGGCACTCGTCACCAGCCGACTGGACTACGGGAACACCCTCTTCGCCGGAACCACAGCCAAACTCCAGAAAAGACTACAGCGCATACAGAACGCCTCGGCAAGACTCATCCTGGACATCCCCCGACACAACCACATCTCCGTCCACCTGAGAGACCAGCACTGGCTCCCCGTCAGCAAGAGGATCACGTTCAGACTCCTCACCCACGCACACAAGGCTCTCCACGGCCTGGGCCCCAAGTACCTCAACAACCGCCTGACTTTCTACACGCCCACCTGCCAGCTACGATCGACCAGCCTCGCCCTCGCCGCCGTACCACGCATCCGCAGAGCCACCGCCGAAGGAAGATCCTTCTCCTACCTGGTGGCCAAGACATGGAACTCCCTCCCAATCCACCTACGGATGACCCAGGACCATCTCTCCTTCAGGAAGCAACTCAAGACCTGGCTTTTTGAGCAGTGCGGGTGAGCAGTGAGCTATACAAATGACGTGATTGATTGATTGATTGCACCTTGTTCCCCAGCTCCAAAATCGATCGGCCGTTACGCCACATCCTGTCCCTATGGGACCTGAGTTTGCTTGTCTGGATCAAGAATCAAACTTGGATCCACATGTGTTTTAGGCAATGATCCAGCTTCTATATTGACTTTGTTGTTAAGTGGATCCCGCCCTTCTTTTATGGTCTTATGTTTAACTGTTCACATAACAGCCAAAGTGGCCTTAGGAAAAGGTACTGGACCAGTAACCCTCAACAATCTATATTCAGTCGTCTGCTCAGCAAATAATTTAATTAAGAAATATTTGTTTTACCAATAAAACATTGTTATCTGTGTGCAACTTTGGATCATGGAGTATAAATAATTAGTCCCAATGTACAGAATCTACCAACAGCAAATATACTCCTATTTTCAATGGTAACTCAAAACAGGGATAGAAAAGAAATGTTTGTTCTAAGACTACTGCCATTCCATCATCAGTATTGAAGGCCCTAGGGCCACGTGTTCTAGTGAAATCATATGAGACCATTCCTTCCTCATTTCCAATTCCCTGTGGCCACCTCTAGTCTGCGTTCCACTGTGTCAATTCCAAAGTAGGCCAAGACATTACAGTCACTTCAGTAGTATTCTTTGAAATGTCTTGCCACACTGTGTGTTGGATTCTCTTTTCATATTGTCCTACGATTTTCAAATTAATTTTCTTCAGTTTAAAATGGGTACTGCCCACGTACAACATCCTACATTGGTGTTCTAGGACCTGCACAGCATGTTTGATATGTTTCCTGATCATTTTCTCTTATCTCACCTGGATCATACAGTTACACATTTTACAATTTTAAACATATGAAATAAGCTTTTTTGCTTTTCAAAGCAGTTACCATGGCCTCTCTACTGAGATGACTACTTACTAAGAAGTTTGCCAAGGGTCTTGATTTCCTAAAGGTTATGGTGGGATTCAGGCCTATCCCATTTGATCTTCGTATTGATTTACAATTTAGGAAGTGGTAGCGTGCCACCTTGTAAAAAAAAGAAAGTAGTGCCTGGGAAAGTACCTTTTGAACCGGTCGGAATGTGGTGGACTTTTGCCAATTGACAATATATAAACGCACACACAATAAACATACCTCTATATATATATATATATATATATATATATATATATATATATTACCTACTGGCGGTCGCCAGTAGGTAGTTATAGTTAGGATCGTTTTCCATAGGAAATCCGCAACATTCTTTTGGGAATAACTTTGGCGCCGAATGAGGGATCTGCCTGTAATTGTCCTTAACTTTGCCTCGCTGTGCTCCGCTCCTTCCCTGAAAGTTTCGGGGGGATCCGTCAAGCGGGGGCCGAGATAAAAGGGGGGTCCCAAAACGTGTTTTCCCCATGTTAATTTCCATAGGGCGGTTGGACTCGCTTTTAGCCCGAACGGCTGAATGGATTTCCACCAAACTTGGCTAAATTGTAGGGACTGGTACCCTGATGTGCCTTTGCTATGTCTCAAGATATATGCTCCAGTGGTTTTTACGAAAATTAACTTTGAAAAAATATATATTGGGCTACATTGGGCTATATATATGTTAGAGCCCAAATGTAGCCCAATGTAGCCCAAAGATGGCCACCAGAGACGAAAAAACCGAAATGTAGCCCAAATATCAGCCAGATGTAGCCCAACTATAGCCCAATGACAGAATGTCCCAGAGTGTTCTAAAGAATAACTAGAGTACTAACAGTCTTACTTATGACAAAAGTATGGCAGACCTGAAGTCATCTTGATTGGAATAAAGTGTTAACACTTAAAACATTTAATTTGCAAAGGAACAAAATGAGGGGGTTCATTTTGCCATAGAAATTATAATTAGTGCTGAAGAAAGAAAAATTAGGGCACGTTTTGAGTGACTTCTCAAATCCTCTTATATTTTATTAAAAAAATTCTGATATGCAGTCTCCCAAGATGGCCACCAGAGACAAAAGAGCCCAAATGTAGCCCAAATATCAGCCAGATGTAGCTCAACTATAGCCCAATGACAGAATGTCCCAGAGTGTTCTAAAGAACAACTAGAACGCTAACAGTCTTACTTATGACAAAAGTATGGCACACCTGAAGTCATCTTGATTGGAATAAAGTGGTAACACTTAATACATTTAATTTGAAAAGGAACAAAATGAGGGGTTTCATTTTGCCATAGAAATTTTATATATATATATATATATATATATATATATATATATATATATATATATATATTAAACACACAAAAAGCACCCCTTTTGGAAGAGCCACATTTACAGGTTGGTAAATACTCCGTGTTTATTCAGCAGGAAACAGCACAGTGAATGAAAACAAAGTCCAGAGACATCTGTAAGCCTGACGCGTTTCATGCTGCTCTAGCATTTCCTCAGAGGCTTGTTCTGACAACTCTGCGTGAAGCACCAGCCTAATTTAAATCCCTTGCACCTGCCCCAGTGGGCGTTGGCTCACCCAGAGCCTTCTGGTAAAGGTAGTGTAATGATATTACTCCAGTCAGCTGCTCCTTCGCATTGTTCAATGTTCCACGATTAAAATACCCCAGTGGGCCTGGAAAATGTCTCACATACTCGGCGCTGTTATTTCAAACCTGCCACACGACCGTCCTGCCCTTTGCACTGCTAGCCGAGTGACTGCAGCAGAGACCACCTTTCAGTAGCAGGGCTCCTCCACGACCGGGATCGGCCGTATTTCAATTAAACACACAAAAAGCACCCCTTTTGGAAGAGCCACGTTTGCAGGTTGGTAAATACTCCGTGTTTATTCAGCAGGAAACAGCACAGTGAATGAAAACAAAGTCCAGAGAAATCTGTAAGCCTGACGCGTTTCATGCTGCTCTAGCATTTCCACAACTCTGCGTGAAGCACCAGCCTAATTTAAATCCCTTGCACCTGCCCCAGTGGGCGTTGGCTCACCCAGAGCCTTCTGGTAAAGGTAGTGTAATGATATTACACCAAACATATAGACACTCATATTGATATTAAAAAAAACATCTAATAACCCATATACCTACACATGTAGCTACTCATCAACCCATGCAGTCACTTATACACAAAGTGAAACATTAATACATATATTTAAATATTTAAACATTACTCACTAATATTTATTTTTCAGAAAGACACACATTCACTGGATGGTGTCAGCAGTGATGTCATGAGTGATGTCACTGACCATGTCATGAGTGATGTAATATGTGACGTCATCAGCAGTGCATTGCACGCGCAAGTTATAGTGAGTCCAACTAACTATAACGTGGGAATTTCAATGGTTTTATGCGAGTAAAACTTCCAGCTAACTATAACTGGTGTGAAACCTATGGTTTTTTCAGTGAATTTAATAGGTTTTTTAAATGCTAATTCCTAACTATAACTGGTGTGAAACCTATGGTTTTTTCAGTGAATATATATATATATACTATTATATATGTATATATACACATATATGTATGTAAGTAGGGATAAAGTTAAGAACATAAAGACAAATGTATTATTAATAATTGCATGTACGTCCATGCAATGTAATGTGTCCTGTAATGTAGTGACTGTGAGAAGTTGGCCTGATATATAATGTTCACTATTCTAGTGAACACTTTGTATCAGTCCAAACAACCCTTATTGATGTTTGGTTGTAAGTCAACCTGATAGACCAGCTATCCTAGTAGCATGGACACGTGCAGTCTTTAGGCTAAACTCTAGAGGGCGTGTTAAGCCAGCTGTTTTACCATCACATTTACCCCTTGAACACCAAGTGAAAGGACACCACACAAGTTGTTATGAAAAATAAAGTATATTTATTTATAACAAGACTACCCTGGCTCTTTATGAGACAGGGAGCTAAGCACACAACAAAACTCTTGAAGAAATACTTAAAGTCGCACAATTTACACAAATGCCCGAGGGGCACGAAAAGCCATATACTACAAAAGTGGAATGCGAAGTACTAGCAGGTAAGTAACTATTCTCATAGGCTTTAGGATCGCTAGGACTGTACTACTGAAACTTTAGATTACAAGCAGGAGGCCTAGGGACGTCGTGTGCAGAGTGGGAACTCTCACGCGTAAGGCGGGAAAAAGTCTATGGAGGCTAGTAAAAGCAAAGTTAGTGTTCTCGGGCGAACCCGACTAGGTAGAGCTGAAACGACAAAGGATCCTGACACTTAGATAGTTAAACTATGCTGGAGCACCGAAATGCTCAGGTTACCTAGCCCAGGGGCTGTGGCTGCATAGGGCTGAAAAGACATCGGAGATCCTCGTTGCAGTCTATGGAGCCTGAAGAAAGACGTTGCTGGCAGGCGACCAGTGAAGAAGTTTGTGGTGATCCAAGCCGGGATCGATGAAGATGGGTACCTGTAAGCAGAGGGGACCAAGTTCTGAATCACTAGCCAGTGATTAGGTGGGCACCAGGATGGCACCGGACGAAGTCACCTCGACCAGGTGAGTGGGCGACGCTGGGCTCTGCAGTCTCTCGGACCAGGAGGCGTTGTCGGCGACCAGGATGGAGGGGCGAGCTGTCCCACGGTGGTATCTGCTGTCGAAGTCGCTGGACCCAGGATTGGGGCAAAAACTCTTGGCAAATGCAAGCCCACGCGGTGGACCTAAAATGGCGTCTGGAGTGGACCAGGAGGGTCCAGGGTGCTCCTCTGTTGGAGGGGAGCAAGCGCCAGTCTGGAGCAACCAGACCAGCGGTGTTGTCGTCGTGGTTCGTCGTCAAAAGGGCCACTAGCCAGCGGGCAAGTGACCAGGACAACGCGGTGAGCAGCAAAGAGCAGAAGGGCCCCACGCAGATCTCGTGGATGCCAGGGGGCTGGACTTCGGTGCTGGAGCTGCTCAGGGTTGGGGTTTCTCGGACCCCAAAGCACTTAGGTGAGGGTAACTCGGTGGTCGTACTGGACAAGCGTCGTGCGGTCTTGAAGATGGCCGGTCCCTCGAGGTCTCGTCACACCCACGAATCAGCTGGGCTGATGATGCAGGTAGAGGTCAGAGGTGCCAGGGAAGTTGGTTCTCGTCGAGCTGGGCAGTCTTGATCCGGAGGAGAGACTTACAGCAGACCGCGATGCTTGGGTGGTGCCTGCTGCTGCAGGGTGACTACTCCTTAGTCACAAGGGAGAAATCTTGAGAAGAGTCTTGAGTTCCTTTCGTGGAAAGTCGGTTCAGGATTCAAAGATGATCAACTTTGGAAGGGGGCCTGCTCCTACCTTTATCCTGGGAAAGGGGGCTGGCACGCGACTAAGTCCTGCCCTATGGGTGGGACTAGGAGGGGGGTGGTTACACCCCTCTCCTTTGGCGGGCTTTTCCCCAGATCAGGGGCTGGAGTGCCCCTGGAACTGGTTCAAGCCGGCATATGCACAGTGAGCACCGGGGTGCCACTTGCAGTCACCTTCCTCTAAAGCCCTGCCTACCTGGGATACACAAAACCCTGTCTCGGATGGTGCTGGCACCGCCCCTGACAGGAAACCCTTTGTCCAGGCCTCTGTTGCTGGAAGGACTCCCAGCAGCAGGAGGGCAGACTTGTGTCTCGGTGGCAGCATCCATTTTGTGGAGCTGAGGCTTGAGTTAACTTTAACCGGGGTTACAGCTGCATACATGTCGTGTCCCTCTAGAAGGGTGGAATGCTAACCCCGTCGCCAGAATTGGCGAGGGGTTAGTATTCCAATTCGTATGACACCTTACTCGACATGTTTTGATAAAGCGATACCAGAGTTGGCATATAACCGCGAGGATTATAATGCACTTAAGAGTATATGGTATGCGTTATCATGGAACAGCTATTAGGACTTGGTTCCGCAAGCTGCAAATGGGCTCAGCTCATGCCAGAGCACCATTTCACATTATTCCAAGCACTCTGCCTTCAGGATTGTTAAGGCCTGCCATAGGAGTGACTGATAGGAATATATGTGTCCATTTTAGGGTTAGATATAGGAATACTATATCTAAAGCAAAGGGTGATTACACCACCTTGCCCCAGCTGTCGTGCAGCCAGTTGTGTCAGATTTGGATGGCCAGCCAGGGGTGGCATAATACATGCTGCAGCCCCTGGTAGGCCCTGGGTACACCTATGCCCTGGGTACCTAAGGTACACTGTACAGGGACTGATAAGGTGACTCAGTATCCAATTAGATATGTAACTAAGGTACATGGAATCCATTTTACAGAGAGAGCAGTAGGCCTGGGGTCCTGAATAGCAGGGCCCCAGGTCAACTAAGTCAGAAAACCAGCAAAACACCAGGCAAAAAGTTGGGGGCAACCATAGTCAGGGATCTACCTTCCCACATAACCCCCCCCCCCCCAAACGAAAGGAGATAAGGCTACCCTTGACCAGGTAAGCCTATATTTCCTAAGTGGCCATATAAGGAAGTACCAGCACTGGCATGGTTACCCCCTATCTCATGGTCCACTAAGCAATCCCTCACCCTAAGGGTGTCTGAGGGTCTCCACCATAGGGAATCTCTACCTGTGGTGTGTTTTGGCAAAGTAAAAGGCTGGTGCTGAGATGGAGTACTGAAGTGAGGCTCCACTAATTTTGGGCTCAGCTTCCTCCAATCATTATCCACCATAGAGGCCTTTCTTTCCAAGACTGAGTTGTGTTGAGCTCTCAGGGTCAACCTCTGGCTACCTAAAGCTGGAGGTTGGGTCCCTCTGTTTGGCTTACTGGAGGGACAGGTCAGGTTTGGGGCCCTCATGTCCCAGGTTTGGCTGTGACCAACAGTGTCCATCTGTGGGAGTTCCCTAACTAGGTTTAAGGGGGATCCCTCAGGAGTTGGTTTTATTTTCACTTGGCTAGGACTACTAGCTTCAGTGCCCTTAATCTGCTGATTGGGGAATTCTTTTGGACAGGGGGCCCTTTGGGGTCCACCACTGGCCTCCCTGACCTCTACAGCCCTGGGCTGACTGAGGCAGGGTAGAGAGGGGCAGGTTACCTGCTCCAGACTGGGTCCTACCTTGGAAGGGTCCACTGACATCAGGGGTTCTGCCAGGCTAGGCCTGACTACCTCTGGGGCAGTTTCTTCACAAGGGGTCAGATCAGTTCCCTGAGGAGGCTGATCCTTTCCTAAAGTCTGGTGGGAGGGAGATTTCTCTTCCTCCTCAATGCTCTCTGTCTGGGTGGAGTGATCCATAGTTTCAGGCTTCACAACACTATTATCTGTCTGAGTTTGAGCTGTGGCCATCACAACTCTCCCAAACCTTTCAGGAGGGGACTCAGTTTGGGTATGGGCTGTGACCATCACAGCCTTGCCAACCTGTTCAGGAAAGGCATCTTTCTGGGATAGGGCTGTGACTGGCACAGCCCTCCTGACCTGTTCAGGGAGGACATCTTGGGCTGGGGCTGTGGCTATCACTGCCCCACTAACCTTACCATGGAGGTTTACCATTTTAAAATGGGTTTCTTGCTCTACCTCAGCCCAGGCTGAGAGCTCTAAATCATTCCCCAGTAGGCAATCTACAGGCAAGTTTGGTGACACTGCCACTCTCTTGTGGCCAGTGACACCTCCCCAGCTGAGATTTACCACTGCCATGGGATGATCTCTCTGTACTCCATCAATATTGGTCACCTGGTATGTGGCTCCAGGTAATAGTTGCCTTGAGGGGACTAGGCTCTCAGTCACCATGGTGATGCTAGCCCCTGTGTCTCTGTAGGCCTCAACTTTTGAACCATTGATGAGGGGCTCCTGTCTGTACTTGCCCAAAGTGTTGGGACAAGTTGTGAAGTTGGCAAACCCCATGCCAGTCTCACAGACAAGAGTATCTAAGTTTGGGGACCTGGTTAGGCCAGAGTCCCCAGGAACTCCCAAAGTAATTGCACCCAAATTCTTAGGGGCACTCCCACCACCTGGGGGATTACTACTAGTAGTAACAGGAGGCTGGGAAGTTTTACTTGGGGGTTTGTTCTCCTTATTGTTGTTGGCCTTTGGGCAACTGCTGTCAGTTTTCAAGTGGCCTACCTGTTTGCAGGTATAACGTTAAGGTTTCTTCTGGGCATTGGAAGGATTTTGGGACCCACCCTTTTCATAGGAGTTTTGGGGCCCTGTGGTTTGATCAGAAGATTTATTCCCACCCTTCTCTTGAGGCTTGGTTGATTCCTTCTTTTGGTCACCACCTTGGTTCTTAGGCCTAATCCTGGTTCTGACCCATTTGTCTGCCCTCTTACCCAATTCCTGTGGAGAGGTCAGATCAGAGTCTACCAGGTGCTGGTGTAATAACTGGTTCTGACAATTATTTAAGACTTGCTCTCTCATAATAAGATTATACAATCCTGTGAAGTCAGTAACTTTACTACCCAGTAGCCAGCCTTCCAAAGCCTTAGTGGTACAATCAACAAAGTCAGCCCAATCCTGAGACTGAGTTTTCTGGGTGTCCCTGAACAGCAACCTGTACTGCTCAGTGGTTAGGCCAAACCCATCAACCAGTGTATTTTTCAGGACTTGGTAATTGTTAGCATCCTCAACTCTAGTAGTGAGGAGCTTGTCTCTACCTTTGCCTTCAAAGGAGAGCCACAGTATAGCTGCCCACTGCCTTTGGGGGATGCACTGGGCAGTGCAGGCCCTCTCCAAAGCAGCCATCCATTTGTGGATGTCATCCCCTTGTTTAAAGGGGGGGCACTATCTTACTCAGGTGTTTAGTATCTAAACTCCTTTCTTTATCTCTAGGGAGATTGCTGCCACCAGTGGGGACTACCCCACTCATCTGCTGTTCTCTAGCAAAGGCAAGCTTCTCTTTGGCCAGGGCAAGTTCTTCCCTTTCAATCCTCAGATTAGCCTGTTTCATCCTTGCTTCATGCTCTCTTCTCTGAGGGGAAGTCAATCTCCTCTGGGGAGAAATCCTTCTCCTCTGAAAAGAGGCATTAGAGTGCAGAGATCTATTGGAGTCCCTAGAATGAGATCTATCTCTTCTAACTCCAAGGTTAGGCCTCATTAGGGTCAGTACTGGGGGTCCCCCAGATCCTTCCCTATGTAGGTCTAAGTTGGCCCTAGTAAGTCTGCTGACTAACTCAGACCTTTTGTCTGCCTCATCCCCAGAGAGTTCCTCTTCTTCCTCCTCCTCAACTGCATTTTCAGTGTCAAGGAGGTCTGGATCACCAAGGGTACCCTCTAAGGCTGGCATACTCCCATCTGTATGAGAAGCTTTCCTAGCATCATATGTCTCTAAGAGACCTAACAGAAAGGGGGTGGTGGGGTTAGACCCCTGTTTCAATTTCCTGGAGGTACACAAGTGTCTCAACTCCTGGAAATTGAGAGCTGCATATCTTGAGATGACCTGTGGAGGGTCATTAGCCACTAGGGGAGTCTCTGAAGACTCTCCATGGGTAGACATGCTTTTCTAGTGAGGTGTAAGTGGTGCACTTACCTACACTATTTGTTTGCCTACTGATCCCTTGCTAAGAGTTGTAGTTTAGGGTGTGCTAAGCCCTAGGAGCTACAACAGCTAGTTCAGTAGAACTCAGAGTATTCTAAGCTAAGTTATATGTACCTTAGTACTTTTGTGATCTTTCAAATGATATTCTTAGGATACGTGTGGCAAAACAACAGCAAGCTCAAATCCCAACCGCTGCTCACCAATGTGAGAAGTTGGCCTGATATATAACGTTCACTATTCTAGTGAACACTTTGTATCTGTCCAAACAACCCTTATTGATGTTTGGTTGTAAGTCAACCTGATAGACCAGCTATCCTAGTAGCATGGACACGTGCAGTCTTTAGGCTAAACTCTAGAGGGCGTGTTAAGCCAGCTGTTTTACCATCACATTTACCCCTTGAACACCAAGTGAAAGGACACCACACAAGTTGTTATGAAAAATAAAATATATTTATTTATAACAAGACTACCCTGGCTCTTTATGAGACAGGGAGCTAAGCACACAACAAAACTCTTGAAGAAATACTTAAAGTCGCACAATTTACACAAATGCCTAAGGGGCACGAAAAACCATATACTACAAAAGTGGAATGCGAATTACTAGCAGGTAAGTAACTATTCTCATAGGCTTTAGGATCGCTAGGACTGTACTACTGAACCTTTAGATTACAAGCAGGAGGCCTAGGGACGTCGTGTGCAGAGTGGGAACTCTCACGCGTAAGGCGGGAAAAAGTCTATGGAGGCTAGTAAAAGCAAAGTTAGTGTTCTCGGGCGAACCCGACTGGGTAGAGCTGAAACGACAAAGGATCCTGACACTTAGATAGTTAAACTATGCTGGAGCACCGAAATGCTCAGGTTACCTAGCCCAGGGGCTGCGGCTGCATAGGGCTGAAAAGACGTCGGAGATCCTCGTTGCAGTCTATGGAGCCTGAAGAAAGACGTTGCTGGCAGGTGACCAGTGAAGAAGTTCGTGGTGATCCAAGCCTGGATCGATGAAGATGGGTACCTGTAAGCAGAGGGGACCAAGTTCTGAATCACTAGCCAGTGATTAGGTGGGCACCAGGATGGCACCGGACGAAGTCACCTCGACCAGGTGAGTGGGCGACGCTGGGCTCTGCAGTCTCTCGGACCAGGAGGCGTTGTCGGCGACCAGGATGGAGGGGCGAGCTGACCCACGGTGGTATCTGCTGTCGACGTCGCTGGACCCAGGATTGGGGCAACAACTCTTGGCAAATGCAAGCCCACGCGGTGGACCTAAAATGGCGTCTAGAGTGGACCAGGAGGGTCCAGGGTGCTCCTCTGTTGGAGGGGAGCAAGGGCCAGTCTGGAGCAACCAGACCAGCGGTGTTGTCGTCGTGCTTCGTCGTCAAAAGGGCCACTAGCCAGCGGGCAAGTGACCTGGACAACGCGGTGAGCAGCAAAGAGCAGAAGGGCCCCACGCAGATCTCGTGGATGCCAGGGGGTTGGACTTCGGTGCTGGAGCTGCTCAGGGTTGGGGCTTCTCGGACCCCAAAGCACTTAGGCGAGGGTCACTCGGTGGTCGTGCTGGACAAGCATCGTGCAGTCTTGAAGATGGCCGGTCCCTCGAGGTCTCGTCACACCCATGAATCTCAGCTGGGCTGATGATGCAGGTAGAGGTCAGAGGTGCCAGGGAAGCCAGTTCTCGTCGAGCTGGGCAGTCTTGATCCGGAGGAGAGACTTACAGCAGACCGCGATGCTTGGGTGGTGCCTGCTGCTGCAGGGTGACTACTCCTTAGTCACAAGGGAGAAATCTTGAGAAGAGTCTTGAGTTCCTTTCGTGGAAAGTCGGTTCAGGATTCAAAGATGATCTACTTTGGAAGGGGGCCTGCTCCTACCTTTATCCTGGGAAAGGGGGCTGGCACGCGACTAAGTCCTGCCCTATGGGTGGGACTAGGAGGGGGGTGGTTACACCCCTCTCCTTTGGCGGGCTTTTCCCCAGATCAGGGGCTGGAGTGCCCCTGGAACTGGTTCAAGCCGGCATATCCACAGTGAGCACCGGGGTGCCACTTGCAGTCACCTTCCTCTAAAGCCCTGCCTACCTGGGATACACAAAACCCTGTCTGGGATGGTGCTGGCACCACCCCTGACAGGAAACCCTTTGTCCAGGCCTCTGTTGCTGGAAGGACTCCCTAGCTAAATAACGGTGATGGATCAAGCCCTGATCTTTGGACTGGGTAAGAGTGGTCTGCTTAATTCAGACACTCTGTTCATCACTACCCCCTTTTCTGAATCATTTTGTCCACCATAAGCGTGGAAGGGTATACTCAGACATGAGTCCCTTGCTCACTGCTCCATCAGGATTCAAGCAAGCCGGGCCGACGACGCCTGAAATGGCAGAAACCGGTCCCCGGAAGCTTGTCTCCTTTCTGGTGAAGAATTGGCTTGGTAGTTTGGTCTGCCCTGTTCCCATGATGCACTGGGCCAGGGACAGACTAATTTGCATATTGCCAGGTTCTGAGCTGGGATGGGGCAGTGAGCTAAATAACGGTGATGGATCAAGCCCTGATCTTTGGACTGGGTAAGAGTGGTCTGCTTAATTCAGACACTCTGTTCATCACCACCCCCTTTTCTGAATCCCAGCAGCAGGAGGGCAGACTTGTGTCTCGGTGGCAGCATCCATTTTGTGGAGCTGAGGCTTGAGTTAACTTTAACCGGGGTTACAGCTACATACATGTCGTGTCCCTCTAGAAGGGTGGAATGCTAACCCCGTCGCCAGAATTGGCGAGGGGTTAGTATTCCAATTCGTATGACACCTTACTCGACATGTTTTGATAAAGTGATACCAGAGTTGGCATATAACCGCGAGGATTATAATGCACTTAAGAGTATATGGTATGCGTTATCATGGAACAGCTATTAGGACTTGGTTCCGCAAGCTGCAAACGGGCTCAGCTCATGCCAGAGCACCATTTCACATTATTCCAAGCACTCTGCCTTCAGGATTGTTAAGGCCTGCCATAGGAGTGACTGATAGGAATATATGTGTCCATTTTAGGGTTAGACATAGGAATACTATATCTAAAGCAAAGGGTGATTACACCACCTTGCCCCAGCTGTCGTGCAGCCAGTTGTGTCAGATTTGGATGGCCAGCCAGGGGTGGCATAATACATGCTGCAGCCCCTGGTAGGCCCTGGGTACACCTATGCCCTGGGTACCTAAGGTACACTGTACAGGGACTGATAAGGTGACTCAGTATCCAATTAGATATGTACCTAAGGTACATGGAATCCATTTTACAGAGAGAGCAGTAGGCCTGGGGTCCTGAATAGCAGGGCCCCAGGTCAACTAAGTCAGAAAGCCAGCAAAACACCAGGCAAAAAGTTGGGGGCAACCATAGTCAGGGATCTACCTTCCTACAGTGACTTTTGATGTAGTTGTATTAAAACCTACCTGAAATGTAGTGACTCTTGATTTAGTGTTCGTGATATAGAGGCTCACTGTGTTTTGTCTTTGTAGTAGTAGGAATACACTGCAGCTCCATGATCTTCAGGTCCCTCCATCCAGACTTTGCCCCTCCCAACATTCGTGTTGTGTATTCCTCACAGTCCTGATGACACACATTTTGAAACTAATTCTAGAGATGTGTGCTTGATGGAGAATATTTAAATGCTAGTTGTGATACTTTATTTATTTGTTTTAATGTTTTATATCACGCTGAAAATATATTCTTGCAGAGAATTTAGAACACTTTGATAAGTTTACATTTAGGGGCTCAGTACGGTGTCGGACGGAAAGCCTCTGACCGACAGTTGGAATCTCCCCGACCTCATCGGAGCCTGTCTGACTGACTCGGTCAGTTTACAGTCACCTGCCCAATAATGATGCTCGCGGTCAGAACGTGCACCGGCTGGTTATTCCAACTCGGTTCTGACTGACTCGTGTAGTATTCCAGTCGGTCAGAACCGCACCGTAACCCCCTATTGATGGCGTGTCTGCCGTCAGGGTTACGATGTCGGTTTCCAATAGCCTTTCCGCGTTGGCCTTTCCGACACAGGAAGGCTGTCAGAAAGTGACTTTGGGGGCCCCTAGCAGAGCACCCTTGCCCCCGCTGCCTATGGTTGGTGATCAAGGGAGTACCTAAGGTACCCCCTGTAAAACCCTGCACTGTGTGGCAGGCACCTTGGGGTGCCTGCCACAGGGTGCAGGGTTTTCCACACACACACACCCCATTTCCCCATAGGAGCCTGTGTTACGGCCGGGTCTCGGGCATAACACAATCTCCCATAGGAAACCATGATAATCCGATCGAACAATGTTTGGTCGCATCGTAATCCAGCGGTCAGAACTGCCAACCGCAAGTTGGTTGGTCCCAAATCCGAGACGTAACGGGCGGAGGCATTCTGCCCGACCTCATAATGAGCCCCATAGGGAACACATATTCTAGAATTTAGATGCAAGAATAATGGGTGATATGACAATTTTGAGGGAGGTGGTACTTTACGAGCAAAGACAGCAGTTTACATGAAATAAAACGTAGAAAATATTTCATTATTTTAGTTATACAGTAGACACTAATTTTTTAGTTTGATCTTATTATTGACATTTTATATTATTCATTACAGTGATATGTAACACAGCTGTATACTTTTGCTGTGTACATTGCCCTTTTAACAATTCTGCAATCAGCTATAATCAAGTAAAGCAACACGATCCATAGAGTAGTACATCCAAAAACATGGAAATTGTAATGTTTATAGTGAGAATAAAGGTTTGCCTTTGTCTTCTGCTGTTTCATTAATTCTACAGTATTGTCTGTGCTTTGCTCCCTTTGCCACTCTGACATTACATTATCTCAAGTGTAATTCGTACATCAATATGTATATTTAACCAGCAACTTAAACTACCACAGGTTACATCGGTAATCAAAGGTATCCCCATGTACATACTGCGCGCTTATATAAAGTCTCATATGTATTATTTATTCCTGGTTCAGATCGTATCCCATTATACATTGGACACCCTCATTTTGTGTGGATCGATGCTGCTGGTCTTGAACTCTGTACACTAGAGTACTGCTGTCCTGTTGCCAGTGTACGTGCTCTAATCCCTAAAACATGGTAAAATTGGCTAATCAACAGTTGGCATATCTAACTTTCCACTAAAACCATAGAATATGGTGCAGGAAAATACACCAATGGCATAGAAAGTTAAATGTCACTTGTGGTCTGCAGCACCTATTGTGCTATTCCATAGGCTGAGAAGGAAACATGGCTTCAGGTCTACATGTGCAGCCTGATTGCTGCAGCCTTTAAACCTACATACAGACCTGTCAACACAACTCGTTTTGATGGGAAGGAACCTTACTTTTGAATATTATATATGTCACCCCTCAGTAGGCTTTGTAGTTTGGTGTATGAAAACGGAATATGTATGATTTTGATGTTTGCAGGTTCATACAATCATTAGACCCCAGAAAGCTATTTTCACTATTAGGGCTGTTGTTGATTCTATGCAAGAAAAGCTAAAGTACAGTTTTATCTTTGGTTTGGAATAAGTTATTGAGATGGTTTAGCCACTTTTTAAAATATTTATTTAAGTAAAACACCAGTTGTGACAAAGTGGATTATTAGTTGGGGTGGAATGTAGTCCACCACAAGTAATATACAGGTAGATTCATCAAAGACCCGTTTTGCGACTCTTTAATAGCGATTCATAAGGAATCGCTATTAAGGACTTGCAAAACGGGATTCATGTAGGAATCGCTAAATAAATTGCGATTCCTACACATTCCTTATTTGCGATTAGCAAATTGCTAATCGCAAATAAGGAATAACTTCCCATTCATTCCTATGGGCCTACAGGCCCATAGGAATGAATGGGAAGTTATTCCTTATTTGCGATTAGCAATTTGCTAATCGCAAATAAAGATGCGATTTCAAGGGTACCAGGGGTGTCCAAAGGACACCCTGTAGCACCCCTGAAATGCAAATTTTTTTTTTTTTGAGTCTGCACAAAAATCTTTATTTATAGTTTAGCAGGTAACACAGCTGTGCGCCTACATCCACAGAGTGGCCGGCAGCTCACAATACGATCTGTGCGTTCTGTCACGGTGTATTGGCCATCAAGCCATTGATTAACACAGCATGCCGCCTACAACCACACAGGGCCGGCCGCGTATGAAATCAGCGTTTACTGTGCCAGCCTGGTATCCTGCACCATAGCCGCGCATGCCCCCCTCTCCCACCTCACTTTTATGCCCATCTGTCTCAGTGCAGTATGACTTCAGTGCAACTTACGGGGAGAGAGAGCACAGCGCAACCCATGCTCGGTAGCCATGTGTTAGACTCAGCTTTTTTATCAAACTTTTCAACTTAACATAACTGTTGACCTTATGTAACAATCATTAGCCAGTGTGTATATGTCAACTACGTAAACGTAGAGCAAACTCAAAAGGGCACTTTACCGTACACTCCTCGTACTTCCTTATAACGTTCGAATAACAGTCGGGGGAACGTCACATATACGTACATACTTTCATCTATCACACCTCACCTTCCTAGCATAATGTCCAGTATTAGTTCTGATCCACACTGCCCCAGGACAGATCCCCTCTCACATCCCTCTCTTTCCAACTTTTACTCATCGTCCCCTGACTGTTCAGCACAGCAGACCTGCAGGTATTCACGCAACGGGCCCATATGTCTTTAGGTTTCGACTTCGCAGGCAACTCTTCCGCATATGTCTCAAGCTGGTCTCTGCAGAAAACCATATCTTGTAGCCAGCCCGATATCTTAGGAGAAAGTTTGCTGTCCCAAGTGAACAACACACGCCGCTTTGCCAATAGCAACGCCACCTGAATCAATTTGTCCAGTGCACCTTTCGCCACAGATCCGTGCCCTAACAAACACAGCGCTGGGTCGTTCTGCATCTCAACGCCAGTCATCTTTGCCACACTAGTGACCACTTCATCCCAGTATGTATGTACACGGGAACATTCCCAAGCCAAGTGTATGAATCCCGCATTTTCGACTCCACACCTCTTGCATTTCCCCTCTTCTCTCAATCCTATTTTCCACAGCTTGTGCGGAGTGTGGTACACCTGATGGAGATATTTTAAATGAATGATCCTCAAATTACTGTTGGGGGTCAATTTCCCCGTTATTGCGCATACCCGCTCCCATTCTACCTCAGTTAGTGGGGAGTCCAATATATTATTCCAACGCGTCAGACTCCCATCTACTGCGCGCGGGGTGTCTACCTGGACCGCTTTATACAATTTAGTTATCATTTTCTTTTTCGTGGGGGCTGTTATGACCAACTGTAGCGCGAGTGATTGCGCCGGTTCTTCCGGAAAATTAGGGTAATGTGCTCTGACGGCCTGTCTCAACCTGTGGCACGTAAACTGAAACATCATTGTCGGGTTCGTGATATATGTTAAATCGTCTCCCGACATATACGTGCCCTTAGTGTAAAGGTCCCCCATGGTAGCTATTCCCACCTCTCGTAGGGATTTAATCGATCCCTTATCTTGCGCCACCGATAGTGCAGCGTGTCCCTGTATAGGTAAAGCGGGCGCGTACAATGGAATCTTGTGTGTCCTTCGCCCTATGGCTTGCCAGGCCGCTACAGTAATATCTATCGTGTTTATTTCTATTTTAGGCGTGTGTCTACGAGCATGTGTTAGTATGCCCTTCAGCGGTGTGGGATCTGCATCTCCCTGCTCCACTGCCACGTGCGGTGTGAATGCATGTTGTTTAAACCAGTAGTATGCGTATTGTGCTTGGCAGCAGAGATAATATAGGTATATATCCGGCGCCTTAAATCCCCCCTTATCGTATGGAAGCGCCAGTGTGCGCCAACTTATACGTGGCTGTTTCGCGCCCCACACTAGTCGAAGGAGTTGCGTTTGGATTGTTTTAAAAAAATGCGCCGTCAAAGGGACCGGTACGTTGCAAAACAGGTACAGTAGTCTAGGCAGGATCACCATCTTGATAACCGCAATTCTGTCTGCTAGCGACAATGGCAACCCCATCCATCTGTCCACCTGCGTAGTGATCGCATCGTACGCTGCTCCGTAATTTTCGGTGATCACCACTGCTGGATCTCTGTGTACCCACACTCCCAAGTATTTCACCGGTTCTGCAGACCATATAAGGGGGTATTCCATCACAGGGGATGTGGTAGCAGCAGTCAATCCGGAATATAGGCCAAACTTTATGTACTCCCGCAATAGTGATGATAGGTACACCGCTGGTTCACGCACATACAGGACCATATCGTCAGCGTATATTGATATCCCTACCGGCCTATTGTCGAATCTCAGCGCCGCGGCACTGTGTAACTGGTGGACCTTGCACGCTAGAGGTTCTAGGGCGATAGCAAATAGCAACGGGGAGAGCGGGCACCCTTGTCGTGTGCCTCTGCCAATTTGTAGTGGCTCAGACGTGTCTCCCCCAATGCGGACCTGTGCCGTAGGTTCCGCGTAGAGCAATTGTATCCACCGAATGAACATATCGGGGAAGCCCATTCTACGCAGCACATGTATCATGTAGCCCCACTCCACTGAATCAAACGCCTTTGCGGCGTCCAATAACACCGCGACCGCTTGGAGTTCAGGGTTTAACACATGTAGCATGGCAAATATGGTGCGTAGGTTCAGAGACGTGGACCGATCTGGTATAAAGCCCGCCTGATCCGGTAGGACCAACAGTGGCATCAGCGGCTGCAACCTGGTGGCTAGAATCTTCGCCAAGATTTTAGCGTCTATGTTTATAAGCGATAAGGGGCGATACGAATCGCACTTCTCCGGTGGCTTGTCCTTTTTCAAAAGTGTTATAATTAACGCCTGTCGAAGCGACGGGGGCAGCTTGCCTCCTTCACAGGCCTCAGCATACATTGCTAATAGATGGGGTGAAAGGAGCTGACCATGCGCTTTGTAAAATTCTGCCGTCAGCCCATCAGGGCCAGGCGCCTTCCCATTCGGGAGTGATTTGATAGCCGCCACCACCTCTTCTTCATCAACTGGTAAACTGAGGTATTTCCTATGGGCATCGGACAACCACGCGCAAGCAACATCCTCTAGATAATCATTTAGAGCTTGACCCTCAGTGGCGCCCCTGGAAGTATATAGTGTTTCGTAGAATCGCCTAAATGAATCTTCCACTTCTTTAGGAGTGTTGTGTTCCACCCCCTCCTCATCTACTATACGATCAATAGGTGGCTGCATGGCTCGTCGCGTTAGCTGGGCCGCAAGAGATCTGCCCGGTCGTCCACCTTCCCCATATCGTCTGGCCATATATCGTTTGGACATGTATTTTATCTCTGAGTCTGCAAATTCATTATATTCATCCACCAACTCTCGCATATCTAGCAGCGTCTGCGCATCTCGCTCGTCATCATACTGTGTTTCAAGCTCTCTCAATCTCCTCTCAATCTTCTGCAACCTATTGCGGATATCCTTCAAAATCCCCGCTGTCGTACCCATACACACCCCTCTGATCGTGACTTTAAACGCCTCCCAAAGCATCCCTTCACTGTCCACCGATCCCACATTCTCTGCAAAATACATCTCAATGGCCTTCCTAATCCTGTCCGCATATAGAGGGTCTAGTAAGGCCTCTGCGCGGAATCTCCACGTGAATGGTGGCCTCTGGTTTTGGGGGATGTTCATCGTTAGCAGCACCGGGTTGTGATCAGAAAGTGTTCTGGGCAGAATAGTGACATCGGCCACCCAACAGCTCACTTCATCACTGACTAACCAGTAATCTAATCTAGACCACCCGTTTGTCGCAGGTGTTATGTGTGTGCCAGCCAGCGTCTGTGAATGTCTCATGCGCCATGCGTCCTGTAACCTAAACTCTAACATACCATCTTTTACACACTTTGCAACTCTGCCCATTCTAACACCTAATGGATTCGACTTGTCCAATGCGGGATCCAAGTGTGTGTTCAAATCTCCGCCCCATAGTATCGCAGTTTCTGGCCACACCCGCAGTACTCTGTACATGTTCAAATAAGCAGTTGTGTCGTCTAGCACTGGACCATAAAAGTTTATGATTGTGACTTTTACATGTCCTAACCTCCCCAGCACCATCGCCCATCTGCCCTCCCTGTCTGTTGCTGATTCCAGTTTCTGAAATATCACCCCCTTCTTTACCAAAATCAGCACACCTCGCGCGTATGAGGAGTAGGAAGACGCCAATCTGTACGCTGCCCATCTATTTGCTACTCTAGCTTCTGTTACCCCCGTTAGATGCGTCTGTTGAAGCAGCGCTATCGAAGCATTCTGCCTATCTAACTGCGCTAATACCTGTCTTATTTTCCATGGTGTGTTCAGGCCGCGTACATTCCACGATATCGCCCTGTACATTGCGCCCCTCACGTTAGTGTTGCTCCCCATCCTATGTGATTCTTAGTCAAACAATTGTACAATGTGCATTCCACCCTTATTACGTGCCACAGAGAAGAAGTACATTCAAGTGCCCCAACACAGCAAATTCTAACAACTTTCCCCCCCCTCCCTCCACCCACTTCCACACTCCCCAATCGCTAAAGACATGACCCCCTTCAAACACCCCATCTAACCGTAACTGAAGAACTGAGCAGTTCATGTGGGGATCACCCATTGGGGGTCGTGACCGCTACCACCACTCCCAGATTGTGTAAGGGAGGGGAGCCATCAACTCACAATTGTTCCCTCTTGCCCCTGCCGTGGCAATCTCTTCATGTGTATCCCAGCCGCCCGTGTCCATAGCTCCCCCGCAGGCTCTCTTGGTCTCATACCGCCACCCGGTAAATAATGTCTTGTAAAATACATACTGTACCCGTTGTGCAGGTCATTCAACTATGTCCCAGGTGGCCGCTGCGTCAGTCTGTCTTTGAGTCCGCTGCAGCGTTTTGGCGTACTCCATAGCCTGCTTGGGCGACGCACATATTTTACCCTTTTCATACGTGCCTATTCGCAATCTCGCCAGGTATAGCATGGCGTATGGGATTTGTTCCTTTTGCAGCATTTTTTTCACTGTTTGGTACTCTTTGCGGGCCGCTTGGACTGCAGGTGTGAAGTCTGGATATAGAGACAGCACATTTCCCTGATGAGTGATGGACCCCTTCTGTCTGGAAATTCGCAGAATCGTGTCTCTATCGCGAAAATTCAACACCCGTGCTATTATCGGCCTCGGAGTCGCTCCCGGTGGAGGCCTCGCCGCCAGCGATCTGTGTGCACGTTCAATCGCGAATAAGGGTGACAGTTCGTCTTTTCCGCACACTTCCAGCAACAGGGTCTCGACGTAATCCTCCAGTTTGCCCACATTCGTGGACTCCGGCAGCCCCAAAATGCGTATATTATTTCTTCGGGAGCGCGCTTCACTCTCCTCGCTCCGTGCCTGTATAGCCTCTAGCAGTTTGGCGAATTCATTAGTCTTGTCCGCTACCTGTTGCAGGCCATCCTCCGCATCTGATATTCGCTGCTCCGCCTCATTCAATCTCACTGCATGTTTGTCCAACTTCGAAGAGAAGTGATCCATTCTGCCTGTCAGCACTTCTATCTTACCGTCAATCGTCTGTAAGCTCTGCTGTATCGCCACGAGCGCTTTGGCAATATCGTTGCTCTGCGTTACAGCTTCTCCGCGCTCCGTGTCCGGTGCCGAATCGCGCCGTTGGCGCCCCCCTTTGCGCAGTTCAAAATTCAGCATCGGCTGCGTTTTGTCCGGTTTCCCCATTGTCACCAGCCAAAGGTCACACACACTCAGATCCGTGACAATATGGCCACCTCTCCGTGTATCTCCGCCGCTGACGACCGTTGCCCTCGCAGTCGCGTGCTTTCCGCCGGGGTGTCTCTGCAATAGTGTCTGTAATACGCCTTTATACACCAGTCTGTAGTTGCACAATGTGGGGATCCAGTGTTGGCACCAGTCTTCTCATGCAGTGTCTATGACTCCCCGGTGTCTCCAGCTCCAATTTGCGTGTCCCTGGCAGCCCTGGCGCTAGTACCCTGCTGCACTCTAGGTTGGGCCCTGCGAGTCCTGCGGGTGCCTGTCCACTGTGCCCACCTTCTTCCCTCCTCTGGTACTGCCTGGCGCTCCTATCAGTCAGCAATTTCCAGTCTCCCCGCTAACCAGAAGACCATGGACTGTCTCTCATGTCTCACAGAAGCTCTCCCTGCCGGGCTGCAGGTGGGAGAACCCTCCGCCCTACATTTACTCAGCGTCACTCGGGGGGGGGGGGGGGCAGAGCGCATACCCAGCACCTTCAACCTCTCAGCGCTGCAGCCTCCTCAAGGGATTTCGCGCTAGTATGTGGCCTTGCGTCAGTTTTGGAGCCGGGGCCTCGCGTGTGTCACCACCCGTCCGTGCAGAAGTGCCGCCGCCGGCAAGCTCCGCCCCTCTCTCTTCGGTTACTCAATTGCGGAGCCACGTACTTCTCTCCAGTGCGATATCAGGGGGTCCAGGCCCCGTAGGGTTATTCCGCTGTGATCGCCTCCGTTGTGATCGCCTCCGGTAGCGCCCGTATACAGCAGCAGTTCCTCCCCCTGGATTCCGTCGCCCGCCTCAAGCCGCCATTTTCCGCCGAGCGGTGGAGCCGCCTCATGAGTCAGTCCACCGCCGTGCTGTCACTTTGGGTGATCCAATACGGCGACTCGGCAGCAGCAGGACTACAATACAATAATACCGCTTGTGAATTTCCCACGTTTAGGGCAGTCGGGCAAGGATGTTAGCAAATGTCCCTTGATGGCTGGCGGAGCTGCACTAAAGTGCGGCCATTGTCACCGAGCTCCAAGCCACGCCCCCCTGAAATGCAAATTTACACAGGTGTTGCGCACACACATGTCCAAAGGACATGTGTGTGTGTAACATGCAACTGAGAAAAATGCACTAAAGTCCTTTTTTTTCCCCGCTATTTACCACGAAGTCTGACTTCGTGGTAAATAGCGACCAAATATTGCGAATTCGCAATTTAAAATTGGTTAATGAATTGCATTTAAGAGATTCCTTAAATGCAATTCCTCGCAAATATGCGATTTCGCTATTACCGATTTTTGCATTTGGGATGATGAATCCCAAATGCAAAAATTGCGCTCGCAAAGGGCCAGATTCTAAGAATCTGGCCCTTTGCGAGCCGATTTTTGTTTCATGAATCTAGCTGATAATCACTATTCTTGTTAGATCAGGTAAAGGTATCAGTAAATTAAACCTGAGCTCAACCCCTGGTTTCTATGACACAGAGCAGAGAAGCAGGTTTAGAAGTACCATAAAAGGTAAAAATGTCAAAAACACAACACAATCAAAATCCCACTACAATTTATAAACATAGAGGATATCGTAATGAACAAAATGACACCAAAACAAAACATAAAAATCCAACAGGGGGAACCAGAGATATGAATTTTTAAAAGTTTTAAGGAAATGTTTTATAGAAAAAAGTACCAAAAAGCACAAAATGCCAACCATGGGCAAATGGTCATGCTAAACCAGAACAAATGTGTGGTTTGTATCTGACCGCCATGGAGCGTGGGCTGGATATGAAGATCAGGTTGGTCCTGGTCAAAGAATTGCCTTCTGACTTAAAATATTTCAGAGAAGGTAGAGTTCTCAGCAGGGCAAGGCTGCAGGCTGGATCTGAAGACAATCTTATCAGCGTCAGGTGGATGAAGGAAGGGGTCTTGGTGAAGCTGTCACCAAAGGCTGAAAAAAGGTCCAAGTGGGCAAACTACATAGTTCGAGCCTAAGAAGCCATTGACATCAATTGGATGCTGCTTACCATCAGGCCCGATGAAGATTTCTACCTTCTGACTTAGACTCTTTTCTGGAAGTTAGATTTCTGTAGTGGAGCAAGACTGAAGGGTATATCCGGAGAGGGTTAGACGTCTCTGGTTGCCGGTCAGCCTCAGTCCCGCTGAATCGGATTTGCTGCTATATCAAAGAACATAGTGGGATCTGTTGTGAAGTCAGGTTCACTGGCAGTGCACCCTTGGCTGATCGGATGGCAGGGTGGTCACAGTCCTATGATGGTTCTCAAAGCAAAAGGCATTGAAAAAGTCTTTAAGTCCCAGTTTTTATGGTTAGGTAGGAGGACTGCACTCTGACACCAGACCATGGTTCCAGGACCTCAGAACAACACTTAGGTGTCAGGACTCACTTCAACCGAACTTTCAGCAGGGTCCAGGGCAAGTCCAATTGAAACTGATCAGCTGGACTCCTTAGGATAGTGCGCTTCTTGCAGCTTTTGTGCCCCTCTAGCTTAACAGTAGGCCAGCCAACGGCCCATTGGAGTCTACTTTGTTGTCCTGGGTACAAGTAGGAGGCAGCACACCCCTTAGGATTCTACTCACAGGTCTCAACACAGGTGTAGTTTGTCTTCTATCTTCCAAAGGTCCATTCGTGTTCTGAAGACGGTAACCATGGTTGCCACATTTATGCCTGGCAATATCTTGTGGGTGGGGATGACTCCTGGCCCCTCCCTAGCCATTAGGGTTTAAGTTCCCGGGAGTAACCCTATCCATATTTGCAGCAGTTCCTGTGAACGCTATTGCAGACAGTCCCAGTGTGCCCTTATTTACCTAGATGCATATTCACGTAGCCTTATCCTCCCTTGTGCAGAGCTCATGTGTGCACAGTAGAGGTGTGGCCAGGGACACATGGAAACAATTCCCTGTGGTAATTTAAAACCAGTTCTGGGGGCAGCTCCTCTCCCACTGTGTTTGGTGCCTGGCTGGCTAGAAGGACAATAGATGGGGAAGGCCCAGGTATGAGCAACAACTGCCTCTGACAGGGCAGGTCCCTTTGAAGAAAATGTACTCCCTGGGCATAGCCCAGATGTAAATCCTGTCAGAGGAATAGGGCACTGCCCCACACACCCAAGCAATTTTTTTCTACTTTGAGAGCCAATTTGCATCTAATCAAGGAGGTATTCTTCTCCTGGGTAACAATTAGAAGCTCATGCAAACAGTCTTGTAAAGGCTTTAGGCAGGCTAAAAGTAAATTCTTAAAAGATCGTTTTGTAAAATATTTGTTACAAATCCGATTTTACCAATGAATTGGATTTGTAATGAATATTTTAAAAAGCCCATGAATTAACTTTTTTATCTGGTTCCTATGTGGATATAACATTATTAACTTTAATAAAGTATACCAGTAATTCCTTATGGAACAGCTAACCTTGCTTCAGTGAAAATAGCGTTTTAGGCCTTTACACTGTAAGGACATTTTAACATTACATTTTTACATGCCATTCTTTTAAATACCATGCACCCTGCCTTATAAGCATTTAATGCATACTTATGGGTGATTTGAATATTTAAAAGGAGGGTGTATACCTGTGAAAAGGGGTTATTTTGACAGGTCGGATTTGCGATTCAAGCCTGCCTTGCCAAGTTATTGGTGTCATGCCTGCAGTCATGTTTTGCACTAAATGTGTTGCAGTCCACTAGTGCTATTTAACTTACAGGGCTGGTACACTTTGTACCATTACTAGGGACTTATAAGAACATTAAATGTGTCAGTCAGGAGTATGGCTATTTCTACATGTTTTGAGGGTCAGAATACATGCACTGGGGTCTGGTTAGCACAGTCCCAGTGCAGAGAGTTCAAAAACAAGCAGCAGCAGTCCAAAAAGGGAAGGGGTGTGTGTTAGACTTGCCCCTTTCTGCAGGTTTATCCTCAAACTTTTTGCCTTTTGCCTCCTATTTTTCTGACCCTGTTTTTGTTGGCTATAGGATTCTGGGCACCTTACCACTGCTAATCAGTGCTAAAGTGCATATTCTCTCTGTATAAATTGTGACAATGATTGGATATCCATGATTAGCATATTTGATTTACTGGTAAGTCCCTAGTAAAATGCAAGGTGTGTTCCAAGGCCTGTAAATCAAATGCTACGAGTGGCCTTGCAGCACTGGTTGTGCCACCCACATGAGTAGCCCTGTAAATGTATCTCAGACCTACCACTGTAGAGTCTGCGAGCACAGTTGTGAACTGCCACGTTGTCCTGGCAGATGCACCTACTTGTCAGGCCCAAACCTTCCCTTTCTTTACATGTAAGGCACTGCTAAGGTAGGCCTAAGGTACCCCCTTGGGCAGGGTGCAGTGTATGTGAAAGGTCAGACATGTACTAGTGTGTGTGACAAGTCCTGATAGTGAAGTACTGTGTATTTAATTGCTCCCTTTTGAAAGGCTATCTGTCTCATAGGCTTATCATTGGGGTTGCACTGTACCATGTTTACATGTGTAATCTACAATAGGGACAAAATAGGAAAATTAAGTTTAGACTCTGAATTCAGGATGTATTAACACACCTTTTAGTGAAGGTGGTTTTCAAATCCTGTGTTTGGAAATGCCACTTTTAGAAAGTGGGCATTTTCTTACTTTGGTGAGGGTGTGAAATGCAGAATTGGCCCTGAAGAAGGGACTTAGTTCAGGAAGGCATTGGGCCTGAAAATTGAGATTGTTATACTGTTTTTTTGTTAAAATTCTAAGTACATAAAAAAGATTGTATTTACAATGTGGCACTTGATTGTATGTATATTTATGATTGTTAATGGATTACAACAAGAAGTACAATGAAAACAATTCATAGAAAAAATATTGGCTTCTAGCAAGATGATATTGATGAAAAGTGCTTAATGTTGAAATATATTGTAGTGTATAGTGCTCACTGCATTCAAGTTCAATTACTTGATAACTGCATTCAGTTTCTTACTTTACCATTCTGTGTGCCTCTGGCTGTTTGTGTATTCAGCGTCTGGTGTGTGAGTGACAGGAGCTGAGATGTGCAGTCACTCTAGACCAGAGGTCTTCAAACTTTTTGATGCCGAGACCCCCTTGTCAAAAACTTTTAGGCGTAAGGACCCCCTTCTTACAAAAAATCTTTAGAACCCGGTGCTCCTCAACATTGACAGCTATCAACAACCATAAACACCCCTAATTCCTACTGCAAATAACTTTTGCGGTGGGGAAATAATATTAAACAGTGTGTAGCAAACCAAAGGTTAGTAAGCGCTGGTGTACTCAAAGGTGTAGCTAAAAACAAATGTCCTCATTTATGAGGAATTGGCGCAGGGCAGCGCCGCAAGTCTTCTTGCTGTGCTGCCCTACGCCAATGGAAAAGTGCAGGAATGCACCATATTTATAAAATACTATGCATTCCTGTCTTTTCCCTTATGTTGGTACACAACTTGCTGCCTAGCATCAACATAGGCAGAAGTGTGTTTTTTACATGAAGGGGCACCTTACTTCACAAAAACTATCCTGAGAGACGAGTTCCTCTTTCTGTGTGAGCTGCAGAATGTAGCACACATAGAAAGAGGAAAAAACGAGGAGAAATGAAAACATATCTCTTTGTTATGCCTCTGCTGGGGAGGCGTCCATTTTTGAAGCTGCCTCAGGTTTACAAGATTTTGTAAATATGGGGCAGCATCAAAATCCATGGTTGATGCGTTGGAACCCCATGCAAAGCCCATGGAACCCCTACTTGACGCAGAGTAAGACAGCGCAGTGACTTGCGTTGCTATGTCTTATATCCATGAGGCCATGGAAAGCCATGCAGGTGGCTTTGCACCGCCTCGTAGGTATGGTTGAGACACTTGCGCCGCCGGAACACAGAGATGCTTTGGCGATGCAAGCCTGTCATAATTAAGCCGCAAAATATTCTGCACGTTTTTTAGGTCTTTCACCATCAGATTACTATATATAAAATAATGGCAGCTTAAACGAAAAAGATTTTTGGGGAAGTTGTTACTCAGTGGGAAATGCACTGTGGTACATTATGAAACCTCTATTAGGTAATGCACTGCGTGGGTCTGTGTGTAACCAGAGAGCCACAGAATTAAATCATGATTTGTGCAGTGGAGAATAGTAACATACATTTTTAGTGCTACAATGTCACAGCATGTGACAGAAAGCACTGAGAATATCAGCCGCGGCCTGTGGAGGGAGTTCCGTGGGGCAGAGAGGCGAGGCGGGGGAGGGGCAGGGTGGGGGGGTACTAAATACCGGAATATGGATGATTGCAGGTAAGTAATTTTATAAATAAAACTAATTTCGTAGCGTGCCCTGCATTGCAAAATGCGATGCAGGGCGCGCAACGAAATTCGTTTTATTTATTAAATTGTTTACTTACCTGCAATCATCCATATTCCAGTATTTAGTACCCACCACCCTGCCCCTCCCCCGCCTCTCTGCCCCACGGAACTCCCTCCACGGGCCGCGGCTGGTGAATATGTAAGTCATTCTTTTATACTTGCAGTGCACACAGTGTAAGATAGACTGCTACAAAATGCGCAAAACGTTTAATGATCAAATGGTGCTCCCAAAATGTAGATTTTAGTAATACCAGTTCATATGTAATTCAAATTTATTTTTTACATAACTGTCCCTCCAACATCTCCTTAGGGTTACTAAGGGATGTGTAAATGCAGTTACAATTAAAAGCAGGCTCATCACAGCCCAGTTGTTAACTCATTGCGCTACCACTCAAAAAACCCAAATCTTTGTCATCCCAAAGCTTGAAGTGATTGCATCAATTAAAATCAGAACCAGCTAACAAGCACCCTTTACACTTGCAGATGAACTAATAGCACACATTTGCATTTCATTCAGGCAAGCAGGCATCCTGGCATGAAGGCTTTTTACACACAAAACACTCAATTGATGAAACTTCATCTGTAACGATCTAAATTAGCCATCCCAGGACGGCTGTCTTTTTGCAAAAGGAAAGCAAACATTTTCAATGGCAGGTGCAAGTGACGCTGGGGAATGCTGGACCCCCTTCCCAGGACTCCATGACCCCCCTGGGGGGGTCGCACACCACAGTTTGAAGACCTCTGCTCTAGACAGTCACGGGGGGGTTGATTTGTGCCCTGCCTTCCCTGGGTGACTCCTTGCAGGCCAGAATAGACCTTTTCTGCATTTAGAGTGGTGGGAGGAGTTATCATTCTCCTGAATAGGCTGTGTCTCCTTTTGCACAATGCTGTCTCTGCCCCCTGTGGTCATGCTGCTCCAGTGAGGCAGAACTGGTTTGGACTGGTTCAGAGACCCTTGCCACAAGGAGAACAAAGACATTTTGGGGTACAAGTATTAGGCCTAAAACCCCAGGACTTTAGATTACTTCAAGGAACCAGAGGACCCTACCAAGAAGAAGAGCTGTAAAGAGGAGTACTGCTTCTTTGTTGTATGGGGTTGGCCTGCAGTTGCTGGCTGCTTCTGTCTGTGGTGGAGGGAAAGGACTGACTGTAATCACCCTGCTGTGGTATCCTGTTTGGGAAGAATCTCCAAGGGCTTGTGAGTGCTAGCCTAGAAGTCACAGGGAGATAAAAAACTTCAAAGAAGGACTGGGCTTTTCTTCACCTTTGTCTTTCTTCCAATTAAAGAAAGCATGTGGAAGTGGTGGTTCTTTAGTCCCCAGCTGAGGAAGTGTTGGAGCAATTAACTAGCATGTGATGAGCGCTTTATTTGGCTGAAAATCCAATTGAGAGTGCTGTGTGCTGCAGAAAACAAAAATAGGATGCCAATGCTGATGTAAATAATTTAAACAATCAATGTACTAACCAGAACCTGAACAGAAAATTCAAGAGCGGGAATTGCTACTTAATAGCTTTTTATTTCAGTTTTTTAAGAAAAGTAGATTTCTGTTTTTTCAAACGATCAAAAAAGCATATTCAAAAGAAAGGACAAGTACAAATAGGAGGACTAAATATTTGTCTTCAAGCATTCGCTATTACAACCATATCACAGGCATTCAACAAACTTTCACACCATTCAGGGAAGGGACTAGTCCCTTCCCTGAATGGTGTGAAAGTTCGGGAATTGCTACTTAATAGCTTTTTATTTCAGTTTTTTAAGAAAAGTAGATTTCTGTTTTTTCAAACGATCAAAAAAGCATATTCAAAAGAAAGGACAAGTACAAATAGGAGGACTAAATATTTGTCTTCAAGCATTCGCTATTACAACCATATCACAGGCATTCAACAAACTTTCACACCATTCAGGGAAGGGACTAGTCGGGGAGCGCGGGAGTCTGCCTCTTGACTCCGCGCTCCACGGCCTACCCCTTCAGCCTCTAGGAGGCTGTAATTCTTTTTCTTTTTCTTATCCTCCAGGTCAGACTAGACTGCGTCGTACAGGAAGGGTAGCCGCAACAACATCACGTGCTTCGTGGAGCGGCGCTCGTGGTGGAATCGTTGGGGAAGCTGTGGACTAAGATTAGCGTGGCAGACACGGCGGCGGGACCCAAGGCAAAGCGGCTGGTGAGAGCTCCCTTATCGGAGCTCAATTTGAGTAAGCACGGTGTAGAGCCTCATAGGCGCCTTAGAATGATGTAATTGCTAAGCCGCTGTTTGCCCCGCATTTTGAACAGGGGCAGTGCGTCCATTGGGGTATATGGGCGTGGCCCCCCCGCCCGCAGCTGCTCCCTCGGCGTTTCTGAACTTAAGTAAACTCTAAGTTTACTTACGTTCAGAGACGCCGAAGAAGAACTGACAATCATGTCAGTCAGCATGACGTTGGACCGCCCACCCCCTTTAGAGTCTGAAGGGGGTGGGCGGTCTGGCGTCATGTTGACTGACATGATTGTCAGTCAGACGTCACCAGGGGCATGCAGCAGCACAAGTGCGCATGAGTGGGGACGGAGGGCGAATTTTTGCACCCTGCCCTCTCATGCGCACTTGTGTTTTGACTTGTTGGCGCATGCCCATTAGGAGCCCCTCGGGCTCCTAATGGGTGTGCTACGGGCGAGGAATAGCCATGCCCTGGCAGCGCCAGGATTGGCTGAGAGGGACTGAAGACTGTAGGCGCCAGCGGAACGTACTCGGGCGGCGTGGACCTGCTCAGGACCTCAGGTAGGATTTTAAAAATATATTTTAAAACCCCCTTCCCCCCTAGCCCCCCTGTCCCCCGCGCGACAACGCCCACCCCGTGCTACACCCCCCACGTGCTACACCCCCTCACGTGCTACACCCCCCCACGTGCTACACCCCCCCACGTGCTACACCCCCCACGCGCTACACCCCCCCACACGCTACACCCCCCATGTGCTACACCCCCCTGCGCACTACCCCCCTGCGCACTACCCCCCTGCGCACTACACCTCCCACGCGCTACACCCCCCCCCCCTGCGTGCGAGCCACGACTGCCTCGGGCCTTAGCAGCTGCAAAATGAAGCAGGTTTCGGTGGTGGTGCAAAGTTTCATGAGCGGTGGCACAAGTCACAATGTGTTTGCCAAAAATAAGTTCTTTTCTACTCCTTCGCTCAATTTTGTGCGTTCAGCTAAAGCTCTTCCGGGAGTCTGGTATTCTTCACCCTGTTGGGACTATCAGCGATCACAAACAGGCCCCCTTCTGAAAAGAGCTTCATCTGAGAGGCTTCATTGAGAAACAACCCCAATCACAGTGCCATGAATATAGCCGCGTTGACTGCCAGTGAAGAGAGATTGGTGACTTTCTCGGCGAGGTGCTGCTACGTGTAAGGTAGTGCCTAAGATGAAGTTCTGCTGCATGTCCGTTGGCCTTAGCGAGGCTCTGCTGTACTTCGGTGTTTTCTCTGCAGCTGGGGCGCATGTAGGATCATGTTCTGTCCGTGAGACTAGTGCGTGTAGGCTGTAGGGTGTTCCTGTAGGTGATGCTCTGCTCTGTGTAGTGTTTTATAACAGCGAGGTTCTGTTGTACTTTGGCTGTTTTCCCTGCAGCTGGGGCACATGTATGATGCGTGTTCTTCTTGTCAGTGATGCTCCACTCTGTGTATAGTGTCTTCTGACAGCGAGGCGAGGCTCTGGGTACAGTGTTTTGAAAGCGTGATGCTCTGCTCTATCATGTACAGTGGTCCAAGCAGGCCCTGCTGGCGGACACCCTTTTTCTCAGTGCCTCTTTCTTGCATTCAGTGCTTTCTGTCAGCGTCTCTCTTTTGCATGCACCCTTTTCATACAATTCCTTTCTCTATGTGGCTGTTCTTAGTGCGGTTGCAGGGTTGTTCATGTAGTGAGGGCCTTTCATACCCCTGTACAGTGTTCTCTTTCTGTGAGGGTTTGTGGTGTGCAGTTTATTGTGGTATTGGGGCTCTGATGGATGTCTAGTGGCCTTGCCAGTGGGGCTCTGTGTACAGATGCTTCTTGTTCCGTGAGGATTTGTTGTGTGTGTGTGTGTGTATGTGCGCATGGGGGGCTTCTCTATCAGTGAGCTCCTGTAGGTCACAGGTAAATTGGATCTAACTGACGAGTAGTTATTTCCAAAGTTTGCTAGTACTTGTAAGGGGCCTTTGACAACATAGCAGTGCGTTAAATATAAACCCAAGCATGACGCTACTTAGGTTGTTAATAAATACACACACATAAAGCTCCTGACAGAAGGTATCAGTTGTTCCCGACAGGTGTAGCACTCTAAAAAGAGACAGCAAAATAGCTAATACTGTGGTGACATCACCCATTGTGGTCTACATCTTGCATGGATTCTGTCTCATGAGTAGGAACCTGCATGAGAGAAAGAAAACCTTATCTCTAGTTCTTATTGTTTTCTGTGGGTACATTTGTTAATATGTACATCTGGTTTACCCTTGTAGGACTATGTATTCCCAAAGATATAATGATATGTTAACGGTTGATGCCAATCATGTAACGCGTCACCACTTTCAAATCTCACCAGCCGCCCCTGATACTGAAGCCGATTTTGGGGCAGCACTGTCAGCGCGTGTACAGCTCCCCGGTAGCTTCGCTGTGCTGTGTGCCGACTGCCAGCCCTCCTCTGAGAGGGTTCGAGTCCACCTGATACTGGTCTCGTTTACGATCGCGCTGGCCAGGCTGTTTTTTCCGGCGGAGGTGAGGAAATCCCCGGGTCACTGAAAAAGCGGGTGGTGCATAATAAGTAGTTGGTGGTGCAGCGCGCATGGGGGAGCTGTCGTTTGTTCTTAGTTTACCCCAGTAAACAGGGGGGCACCTGTGTATCTAGGCGGTGGTCAGTTTATTGTGGACAGGACCCTCGATCCGCGAGTCCAGCTCGTCGGCGTTTCGGCAGCCCAAAGAGTGCCTGTAAAGCAGCAGCGCCTGTAAAGCCAACTGTGCGAAAGCTTCTTTTTTCCTGGAATTGCAGGATTCGCACCGAGTACGGGCAGCGCATGGTGAGCCTTTGGGAGCTCATAAGTCTATGTAGAAATCCAGTGCAGACTGATATAATTTACTGTTTGTGTACCGATGCAGTTGGTGAATCAGGCTTTGCCCACACATGCAATTTACTTTTGTATCATGCCCGCTTGTAATTTTCTCCTCATGTAACGCTACTGTTCCTATTGTGTAGCGCTCTGACATCGTCAGGTTACGGTAGCGCTATATAACAAGCATTTACAATAAAACGGTTTCGCCTTTGGAAAAGTTAGAGCTATTGGCAATGTAAATGACAATGCCATTTATTTATCTGTTTTCAAAACCAACACATAAATACAAATTTTGTCATTTACAATGCCAATAGCTCAAACTTTTCCAATGCTTGTTTATTTATTTATTGTTTATTCTTTTAGTTATTTATTAGGTGCAATAAGTAGCACCTATAACGAGTTTCTGAGGGATACCATGCACATTTTTACCTTCTAAATTGTGGGATATTTGCCCCGCCTAAATTCAACAAAGGGAGAGCTATGTAACACATCCGGTAATTACCCAATGCACTAAATATCAGCCACCTCCTAATTCTGAACTCTTTGCAAACGGGGGTTTGCGCACAGGTTGGGAACTCTGACCCACTTCTAATCGGTGCCTTCGTGTTTTAAAGGAACTACTTCAGTGTCTGCCACAGCAGTCCGGAAATAGGTTTGTCTATAGCAGGAAATCATGCAGGTGGCTGTGGGAAAAGTGGACCTTCCACAAAATATTGGGTGTACAGTAGGCGACTATATCGTCAGTACACTGGAAACAACTTCTTTCTTCTGTGCTGTTCCCTTTTTAGAAAAATCACATACCAAGAGAAATAATAAAAAAAAAAAAATTAGGGCATAATGCCCAGCACTGGTTGTGTGCCATTTAATATCCTGTTAGCCTTTTGTGCCGGGGAATAAAATATCATCCGTATTGATTTACGTTGTATGCCAAGGTGGTGCCATGATGCGTGCGCAAAAGTGATGGCTTTTCAGCTTGAAGTTGCACATACAAGATTCCTCCTATTTCATCTCCATCTCAAAAAGTGGTGTCTCCCTAGTCCGTTCTTTCCTCAAGTCTGTGGATGCTAGTGCAGGTGCATTTGTGGCTCAACCAACTGAAGTCTTATCTAGTACACGGCCAGGCTCAGCAATTTGTGAGCACTGTATTTGATGCTCACTAGTCTTCTCATACTCTGAAGCTTCAAGAGAGCCCGATAGGCCTGATACCTTCCAAGAAAGCACTGGTATGTCTGGTCACCTCAGAACAGCGTGATATGTTCAGGATTGTGGGCAGACCCTCGCGCATCACATGTTCCACTGGGGGGGGGGTCCAGAAACCGAAGCCTTCAGGAAGTGGTGCTGATGTCTCTCAGCTGGGCCAGTCTTCGCCATTGGCTGGACCCAGTACTCTTGACAGATGGGTTGGCTCTGACCACTCTGGTTCTGCACATTCCACAGGCAGGGGCAAGAATGGTTCTAGGCCACGATTTTGCTCTCCTCCATCCAGGGTCAATAGATTGGTCTGGGTGCATGATTTGATGCAATGAGAGGCATCTTGTGGTGTGGCCTCCTTCATCCCCACAATTGGCATTTGAGGCAGGAGGAGGGTACAGCAATAGCTGCAATTGGCCTTCTGTCTTCTTTCGACTTGGCAGACATGATTGTCTGCTCTCCTGGGGCACACATGCAGCAGCGTGTAGCTCCGTTCGCTGCAGCTTACACTCGTGACACATACATGAACAGATCTGCTCCGCTCTCTGCTGCTCGGCCAGGTTGAGCCTAGGTGTTTTTACCTTTGTTTGGGGGGGTCCAGATTAAACTCTCCAACAAAATGCGATGGATGAGGCAAGTGTTTGGAAAGTTCAGTCTGAATGGGGTATTTCTTCGCAAATAATTACGGTGCAAGTGAGACCTGGGCCCTGTAGACAATGCGGTTTATTCTGCACCTGAAAGTGAGCGCTGCGGTCTGTACTAAAGAGCTTGCTAGGTAGTTCATACAGTAGAGCAGTGAGTTGAACATGAGCATACCGTCTGCACAAGCACCCTGCCCTTGAAAGTAGTGCTCGCTGTCTGTACAGCCGTACGTGGCTGCAGCACATCATCGGTGACAATTTCTGCCAGCCCCGGACTATTTACCGAAAGGTGCACGGGTGACCTATGACCACTGTAATGATAACTATTGTATATAGCACTTGATGCTGCCCTTCTAATTTTTATATGCGCTTTAAACAACAGGTGTTAGTAGTAGTTAATTTAATGTTATTCAGTGCACCGATTGGTAACTCTCGACTTTATGTCGCTGCCTTACTTCGCTTATGGAGTTAGTGCACCAAGGTGTTCTGGCAGCAAAAAGGGTTGCAGGAGAGGCCATGCATGAAAGGTCACTGCACCGGAGGAGCGCCGTGGGGGCAGGTTAGGGGAGGGTCACAGGGCGAACAGGTCACATACCAACCACTTCTGTGTCCGCGCTGACCCAGCCCAGTCACACTTTTCAAGCTACTTCCTCGACCACTTAGAGTGAGCTAACTAAGCGTGCGTGCAGACACAGCAGTGGGAGCGGAACCAAAACTACAACTCCCAGAGTGCCTCACTGATGAAATAAAACCCATTGCTAGAAGCTTAGACGCAACTAGTCGCCATATAGATGACCCGAGGGAAGTGTGCATGTGAGGGTGTCGCACACAGTAGAGATCACTTCTACGAAAGGCACAAAGGGGAAGTTATCTACGAATCGCCAAACTTCAAGCACGGAGAAACTTCGCCGGGAGAACTGTGAGCAGAGAGAAACGAAATACTGTCCAGAAGCTGCGTGCTCTCACTGGATAACAGGGAGACGACATGAGACATACAGGGGAAAACGAAAATCCATGCACCAAAAAAACAGAGACGACACACTCAGAAGACGGAAAACAAACGGAACAAGCACTCACCTGGGGAACAACGGAGGCCCAGCACGGAGCGGGCATTTCGGCAACCCCGCCCACGGCCGCGGTAATGTGCGCTCAGAAAAACATGAAGCACACGGACAGGGGGGGCGGGAACGGACAGCGGGAGGGGGGTCGGGAAGGCTTCCTCCGTTGATAATGTGCGCTCTGAAAAACATGAAGCACACAGACGGGGGGGGGGGGGGGGCGGGAACAGACAGCGGGAGGGGGTCAGGAAGGCTTCCTCCGTTGGCGGTCGGCCGCGGAATGAGAACACAAACATGGACGCACCAGAAAAATAAACCCCGCCCAACGCCGCACTGACGTGTACAAAGGGGCAGGATGAGTAAAAATGGCCGGAACGCCCCCGGATCTGCTCCGCAATTGACGGACAGATCTCTGTTCCAATGGCTAGCCTCCATTTATGGAGCTAGCCAATGGAACAGAGGGCGGATCCCCAAGCCACATACTCTAAACAAAAGATTTCGCCATGGGCGGGGCACTGCGTGCCTTCGCCAGGTCGAAACCTAAAAACACTTAAAATGAAAATGACATGAATGAGAAACTGGGATGGGATCCTTTTTTCGGCATGCAGGAGACTGAATCTATCTGCCTGTGCTAACATCTAGTGGTCATGTTGAGAAATTCGGGATTGATTATGTTATTACATGCTTTTGCGATGTAGTAGATCATTTTTCATCTTTTGAGTGGGCGAAGTTGTGGCGTAACTGCCGCGTAAGGCTAGAGTTGCCGACCTTGGAGCTGGCGTGAAAAGCACGCTCGAGTCTCAGTGCTGGCGAACAATTCTGTGATTCTGGACAATCTGGGTGTCTACTAAAAATAACATGATTGTTGTCTTTAAAAGCTTGGTAACACGGTTTACAACATAAAAATTAAATGAAATAATGTGGTTGATGCCGCCATCTCCCAATAGAATACAGACAATGAGCGCGGGCACCTAGCACCCACAAATCACTTAGGCTTTTGCTGCTGGCAATATATGGGCACAATAATGAGAACACTAAGGTTCCCCTAATCCGTGTCCAGGGCTCTTCACTGGACGAAGCGCGCAGGTGATGAACTTGGCTCCCTGCGAATGCTTCCTCGCGGCAGGCGGAGCTGAACCCCCTGTCCCCCTTTTTATTGGACACTTGTAAAAACCTTTTTTCGAGAAGTAGAAGCAAGGATCTAGGAAGCAAAGGTTAATTAAAAATGAATGATGGCCTCTTTCCTCTTCGACTGTGCCGCCGTTGCTCAATGTATTTAGTAGTGGCCAATCCTCAATGTATTTTGTGTCTAGGCTCTTGAGGGCAAGTTTAAAATGCAGGGGTATCATTTATATTGGGGGTGTAGAACATCGGAGCGGCGATGTGGGGGCGGTGTATTCCCCATTGTGTTAGCACCACATTTAGACAATTGTGGGGGTTAGGGGCTGAGCAGACTACGTTTGCTAAAAAAGTGCTGATGACTTGCATAGGGCATTTGGTAAAAAATCTGGAAGGCGCTATTGGGCAATGTTCTACCCATTGTTTTGGCATCATGTTTTAGGCTCATTGGGGCATCAAGGGCGGATCCTGGTGCGTTTACCCGTAGCGAGCTAATCTTTCCTGGATCATGGGAGGCACGACTGCTCCTCAGCCTCTCCGGAGGCATCACCCCGCCTGTTTTCTTGCTGTATTCTAGGTTACAAGCAACTGGGTTCAATGTGGTGTGCGCAGCCCTGTCGTGAAAAGACCCACGTCGTTGGTTCTTGACCACCGGAGGATAGAAGAGGCTGAGCGGATGGGCCGGCGCGGGATCAGTGTCGCCAACGGAGAAGTGATCAGCTGTGTTGTGCTTCCTGGGTTGCTCAGCTGGTGTTACAACGTAGGTAAGCACATGCTGATAGCTGATGGTGATATAATGTTTGATACCCCTGTTGGTATTAGTAGGTATGCAAGGTTGAAGTTTCTGCATCAGCAGTTGGAAATTCAAAACAGAAGCGTTTATTAGCTTGTGAGGCGCGTTATCATGGCGCTGTAGTACATGTGCTTCTATACTGGGTTACTCCTAAGGGGTGCTTCTGCAGCTAATACTGTACACTTACCCTTGGCTAGGGTGGGCATGGCTGATTTTCAACTTCATGATCCTTGCCAATTTTTTTTTTTATCTATTGCTTCAAAATAAACTCTTAAGCACCTCAAAGAATATAGGTGATAATCACACCTACAATAGATTAAATACTGGGATGACTTTGAATTCGTCAGCAACAATCCCACAAGTCCCTAAGCCATTCTGGTGTTTTTTGGTAGGATGCTGATTATTACCAGGGACGCCAAACAGCTAAGCAATTGCTACTTGAAAACGTTGTCAAGTTGCATGGAGAAACCCAGTGCTGTATTACATGCAATCGCAGGCGCAATGATAGGTGTAGATCCCTCATTTTGTTAGGCTTGCTTATAAACTCAGGAAAGCATTTGGAAGCAGAATAGCGGAAATAGGTTTAACAGATGATTGCTAATTCATTAGCAGCACTAGGTAGTCATCCAACAGAACATTTTTACTGAACCAAACGTCCCGCTATAATGTAGCCGGTGCAATGGTAAGCACTTATTATAAGCCCAATTTAGCGTTCCGCACATAATACTTGTGCGATGCTCAGCGCTCGCGTGGTAAATGGCTAAAGTGATACTGACTACCTGGGGAGGGTACTATAGAACAGTTTGCTTTTGATTCATAATTTGCTGACCTGGTTTCTGTTGGTTATAGGTTTTGGACTGTGCCGCTATTGACCCGTTCTAATAATGTATATGCCCTCGGTGGAAATTGTGACACGTTTCCTATTGTGGGCGTATCTGATCTACTGGTCAATCTCTGGAAAGGCAGGGGTGTGTGCCAGGGCCTGTAAGCCAAATGCTAGTAGTGGGCTTGCTATTTAAGAACAACAGCAGTCCCATGCATACACAATGCTGTAGGTCAATAAATATAGACAGAATCAATTCTATATTTGGAGCGACATGTCCAGCCGGACAGCGGTCTTCAAATTTACTCAATATGCATAGAATTACAACCAGAAGGAATACCTTCAACATTCACCAGTGTGGGGCACAAGCCTGTACCCTGACACTCCTAGATTCCACACTGAGAGGAGAAAAAGGAGGGCTTTTGTAAGGCAAAAGTGACGTTTTCTGTTTCAAAAATTCATATGTACAGAAATATTATAGGGCACCATTTACAATACATTACATATAAATCAGGTTATGTTTAAGGTGCGAGGCAGGTCGACGGCGTTTCGGTCCCACTACTTTAGATCATGGGGACCATCATCAGGACATTAAGTAATGCCTTAGCGTATATTAAGCCTCTAAATGCCTAAGGGAGGGAAAGAGGAGAGCATTGGCATATGTACATTTACATAAAATTATTTCAGTGACTTGAAGTGAACTTATTTATAAACAGACGCGGTGACTTCGTGACGTTTCCTACAAACTTTGGGTGGATGTCATGCGGACAATTAACTCTCATTCACATTTGGTGTCACTTCCAAGGGTAAATGCACAATTGAGGGTCGATCATGCGCAGGCGAAACGGTAACCGCGTGGGAGACCGGTGGTGAGCTATATGATCGTGCGTTTGGGTGGAGTGATTAGATGGAGTCCGCGGAGTGCTGACAGAGGTGTGCAGCGTGTGGGCTCGATGATAGAAAGGGGCCGGTCCAGGTGGTGATTGCAAGCGCTCGAGGGTGGAAGGGGGCCGCGGAGTGCTGGCGGAATTGTGCAGCGAGTGAGCTAGATTTATGATAAATCGGTGATGGAAAGTCCAGGTGGTGATTGAAGCGGGTCGCAAGCGCTTAAGGGTGCTTACCGTGTTAGGAGTCCAACCCGGATATGCGGCAACGGGGAATTGGCCGATTTGTAGCGGGGAGCCCTGAAAGAGGATTAAATAAAGGGATTCACCGCCGTGCAGTGCAGGAGCCGGTTGCACAGTGAAAAAACGGTGCCGGTCGGGTCTTACCATAAATCGGGCTCGATGCAGTATACCGCGTTACAATATTGTAATCGACGGTGCCAGGGGATAACCTGTTGGATAAGAATGGGATCAGAACAGGTTTGGAAAGGGGACAAGGAAGGGTTATACATAGGCCCTAAGGTAGTTGCTTACCGGGTCAGTCGGCAGTTTGGTGTGTATCCTGGCTTCCTCGTGGGGAAGTCAGGGTAGGTGTTAAAAGGGCTCTGAATGGTCGGCAGAACCGGGGAGGGGCGAGCCATGAAAATAAAGGGTGGACTAATAGACGGCCATCTTGGTAGTGAAGGGGGTGTTATTACCTGGTGGTGAAGGTGCGCAGTGACAATGAAGTGATTAAAACCACAAATATCACATATCTACAATAATTAGTTCAGAATAATTATTTACAAGGGAGAGCATGACATCAAGTGTCTGAAGCAGCCCAATCAGAAGCATAGAGGTCATTTTTATGAGCGAGTCATTAGATTAGATTAAGGAAGTCCAGAGTTTAAACTGTCCGTTTTGAGAATCCACTTAAGCTCTTCCTTGTTGAGCATACGAGTCAGGTCTCCGCCTCTTGGTGGGATGATGATTTGGCTGATTACAGTCCAGCGAATTGCATTCTCTGTATGCCCTTTCATGGAAAAATGTTCGACTAGGGGGGCATTGGGTGTCCCACAGCGGATCCTGCTTCGGTGTTGGGATATTCGGAGTTTTATTTTCTGTTTCGTTTGACCCACATATATCAGATTGCATGGACAAAAGATAGCATATATGACGTTACAGCTGTTACAATTGGTAAAAGTCTTTAGTTCACTCTTAACATCCTTAAATACAAATTCCTTGCAATCCACTGTGAAGTCACACACCACACATGACCCACACTTAGAGTGGCCTCGTAAAGGGGGTAATTGCCAGTGGTCATTGAGTGTGGCCTTCATGGGAGATGTGGAGGGTAGAGCCGCCCTGACCAGCTGGTCCCTCAGATTTTTACTTTTGCGAAAAGCAAATAGAGGGGTTTCCCATTTTAATTGTCCAGAGTTAAGTATGTGCCAGTTCCTTTTTATGCTTTGTTTGACGCGATTGGAGATGGTAGAAAAGGTAGTGACACATACCATTTTGTCTCTGGTCGGTTTGGGTTTGGGTTCAAGAAGGGTCTCGCGGGGACAGTACCATGCCCTTTTTATGGAGTTTTTTTACCAGGCAGCGTGGGTAACCCCTAGATCTAAGTTTGGCTGAGAGGGAGCACCGGTTGGGCCACCCGCATGGAAGGCCCTGTATATGGATGGCAGATCTGTCACTGTAGGGTCTGCGCTCGCAGTTGGTAAATTGCCACGTTGGCTCAAACCGCTGTTATTTACTTATAAGTTACCTTAAGGGTAGGTTCCAGGATTCCTTAATTACTGAGACAGTTGTGCTTAGCATGTTATAGCAAGTTATTTACAAGGTCTTGAGGCAAGGCCTACTGGGCACTGGCCTTAAGGTTATCCCTGCACGCGTGAGCGGGTGCACATATGAATTAAGGGGTCTGTGTCAAAAAAGCACTCAGGCACCTGTTGCAGGTAACCCGTAAGCTTTGGGAAGTGCATGATGTCACCCGGGGCATCTCCACCGATCCACTTATACACGTAGGCACTGTAGGCCGGTCTCTGCCACATAGTATCTATACACCCTGGTGCTCATACACGTATGCACAATGCTGTATTGTATCACATTGTACCTCCGCACCCAGGTGCCTGTGCGCTGGTGCCAGGTGATTTCTGTCTGGTGTCACACGGTACCTACCATTGTACAACAAGGCATTATATGCCTAGGGTTTGTTACATGCAGTATCTCTGCACCCTTGTGCCTATCCTACTTCTGTGTTGTGTCACACTGTACCTATTCCCCTGGGGTTGCGTGCAAATTTGGGCATTTGGATATCTATGTTGTCAGACAGTTCAGGTGAACCATTGGGCACGTGCAGGTTTAAGCACGGTACGGCGTAGTATCACGCAGTGTCGATGCATCCGTTGGCCAGCACATTAGATGTCTGGGTTGTGTCACAACAGTATATATGCATCCTGGGCTAGGGGTGTGGGTAAAAAGGGGGGTACATGCTGACGAGGTTGGTCTGGCATGTGCATTGTTTCTTTCATCGGAAAGCCAAAAAACACTAATCATTTATGTTTGATTTTCATTTATGGATGACTGGACCCATGGCTGATACCTCAGAAGTGCTCTACGCCACAACAAATGCAGGAGGTGACCAGCCAATGGGGACCGGTGGATCCGGAACGTGAGTGGCAAGCGACGGCATCAAGTGTGATGGGCGATCAAGCAAGGGTTCAAGAGGTGCCAGCACTATATATTGGTTGTGTAGAGGGGTGTTAAGCATTTGTTGTGCTAGCCTTAGTAATTTAGCAGTACACTGCTTCACAGGAATATATGCCTTGCTAGCTTGACCAAACTCAGGGGTAACAGGCGTATGCAAGACCTCACCACCCCTTGTCAGGGAACAGTATTCTGCCTTTACGGTGCCTGTGCTTGAAGGTGCCATCACAAGTGGACATTGTGTGGTTGCGTTATTCCGTAGCAGGGGTAGGCATACACAGAGCATTTCCCTGAGCATAGTGGTCAGGTGTAGGTGGTTCATGGATTTCATGACATGCTTATGGGAGATCTTGGGGCCCGTGGTTTCCCGGGTAGCCATCCAATTAAACCAGCAATCAGTGTCGATGTCGGGGGAGACGTGTCTATCGGGCACAGCGTGATGCCATCAATTGAGCCCAGTTAGTGGGCCCAGGACGGTATGTCCACTTTCCCTGAGTCAGACAGCCCTAGCATCGCTATCCCGCACAGGGGGAGTGGGGCGAGGGAATGACTGGGTACGCCAGGGTAGAGAGGTGGGTCGACATATCTGGGCCCGGGGTACACCCTGACGAGGAGACTCCAGAGATTCAAAAGGGGGGGTGAGCGAGTCTGTGAGGGCATTGTAACTAGTAACAAACTGGTGTGGCGATCTAGGGCTTCACACCTACAGAATATAGCCCAGGGGAGCAGCTGAGGAAAGTCGTTTTTTTAAAGAAAAGACAGGGTCCATTTGTCCGAATCAGGGAAGGAAATCCTTGCAGAGAATCTTTTGGCCTAGTTAAGTTGTGTATAGGGACATTGCATGACCTTTCAGTGAGTATTTGGGGGGGCTCATAGTCGGGCTGGAAAATATAATGGCTTGGCTAGCGGAATTTTTTAAGGCAGGGCATGACGTTTCAGTGTATAGAGTAGGGGGGGCCAGATAGTCGGTCAACTACGCTGGCCTGTGGCGGTAAGGTCATGATTGGTGAGCAGTAAATTGAAGGTCCTTAGGGGGCGGCGCCATTCTTGAATGGGGTCGCCCAAAGGGAGGGACAAGTGGTCTCTCCTAGAACTCCAGGGGCAGTTACAGCCTGTTGGCTAAATGGGTGTGGGGAGGGGGAGTCACGCTTTCTCTAGGCTGGTTGGCCACCCCGCACTTGCACAATGACGCCAGTAAACGGCGCAGAGATGCAAGGGCCCCCTTTAATGGAGTTAATAGAGTGTACGGGGGTAACAGGGGGGCGGAAGTACCCTCACGGTAAGCGGGCCCTCTCCGCATGCGCCCTTCGACGGAAGGGCGTGGTTAATAGGGCATACGGGGGTAACCGGGGGGGGAAGTACCTTCACGGTAAAACGGGCCCTCTGGGCATGTGCACTCCGACAGGAGGGCGTGGTTTAAGTGATAAAAGTGATCTGACACCAGTTAGTGACCTTGCCGTAGGCCCAAATAGGATACGCAGAAAATAAATATTGTATAATGTGAGTGATAAGTTAGATGCGGATAGGAAATACCTTGTACTAGAGTTATGTTAAGGTTAGCCATCTGATATTTGTATATATCAATTGTAATCAAAATGTTGTGTAACGTTTTCTGCATAATTGTGTAAATATTGTTTATTTCAATTTTGATTTATTTTTATGTTTTAATAAATATGGCTGGGGGTTGTACGACCCCCGCCTCCAAAGAAAAGAAATCCCTCTCATGTCCTTTTAATAATGTTTGTTAACGGAACGGGGGGGTCCTCCGGCAGTCCCTGGCCATAGAGAAAGGCGGGGCTGACATCGGCCCCGCCGCAGGCATGGTGGGGCGCACCGGCCCCCACCCGCTACCCGCTCTCGATGTTGGGGCGCGCCTCCATCGCGTCACCATGACGCGGCATGCGCGCCTCAACATGGATTGGACCCCGGGTCCCCTAGTGACCCGGAAGTGATCAAATCACCTCCGTGTCACTATGGAACAAAGGCCAGGCTGGTTAGATCCGGCCTGGCAGATGAGGGGTGTAAAGGACGGAGAGCGCGGGAGTCTGCCTCTTGACTCTGCACTCCACAGCCTGCCCCTACAGCCTCTGGGAGGCTGTAATTCTTTTTCCCCACCCACCATCCCCTGAAGCAGATGATTGGTATTGTGTGTTATGAAGGTTTTCACAGGTTTGTTACAAATGTTTATAGATGACAGGAGTGTCGGACTAATACGTTTTGTTCCTTTGAGCTTTATCCCATTTACAGGTCATCAATCGTCGTATTTATTGCTATTCCTTGGTCAGGCGGTAAGGTCATGATTGGTGAGCAGTAAATTGAAGGTCCTTGGGGGCGGCGCCATTCTTGAATGGGGTTGCCCAAAGGGAGGGACAAGTGGTCTCTCCTAGAACTCCAGGGGCAGTTACAGCCTGTTGGCTACATGGGTGCGGGGGAGGGGGGGAGTCACGCTTTCTCTAGGCTGGTTGGCCACCCCGCACGTGTGCAATGACACCAGTAAACGGCGCAGAGATGCAAGGGCCCCCTTTAATGGAGTTAATAGAGCGTACTGGCGGTAACCGGGGGACGGAAGTACCCTCACGGTAAGCGGGCCTTCTGCGCATGCGCACTTTGACAGAAGGGCGTGGTTAATAGGGCGTACGGGGGTAACCGGGGGGGAAGTACCCTCACGGTAAAACGGGCCCTCTGCACATGCGCACTCCGACAGGAGGGCGTGGTTTAAGTGATAAGGATCTGACACCAGTTAGTGACCTTGCCGTAGGTCCAAATAGGATACGCAGAAAAGAAATATTGTATAATGTGAGTGATACGTTAGATTCGAATAGGAAATACCTTTTACTACAGTTATGTTAAGGTTAGCCATCTGATATCAGTATATGTCAATTGTAATCAAATGTTGTGTAACGTTTTCTGCGTAATTGTGTAAATATTGTTTATTTCAATTTTGATTTATTTTCATGTTTTAATAAATACGGCCGGGGGTTGTACAACCCCCACCTCCAAAGAAAAGAAATCCCTCTCATGTCCTTTTAATAATGTTTGTTAACGGAACGGGGGGGGGGGCGATTCTCCGGCAGTCCCTGGCCATATGGACGGCGATCCTCGACGGAGGTCCTGATCCTGCTCAGGCTTGGGTTAGGATCACTGAGAAAATCTGGAGCGAAGAGCGGTGCATCCTGAATGTGACAGAGTGATTATGATTTATGTATAAACCGAAACCACTGCATTTTCCTGTCCTGATGAAATTATGTAAATTAGAATTATATAATATGTCCAGTGATGGTGTAAGGCGCTTTTAATAATGTTTTCATGACATGTGCAACCTTACCAGAATTTACTGTAGTGGACTGTTATGATACTGACAATTGCCTAGTTGGCAAGGTGACATAGGGTTTACGTGTATTCTGATGACCAGTGCCTACTGGCACAGAAAGTCATGTAGTCGTGGTCTGATGTGTCTCTACATGCCTTCTTTATGACAAGCGCCTAGTGGCGGTGTGTTTTTATGTACAATACAAAGAATATCTTTGATATAACCTTGTGTGGATTCTCTTTTTGGGGTGTTCCTAGTGTGTCGCTGGTGTTTGCGTGTGTGTTGCGGAAACACTTTACCCATTGCCTCTGGGATAGGCCTTGCTACTCTGCCAAGCTACCAAGGGGGTGAGCAGGGGTTATCTTGTGTGACTCTCTCACTCTGACTAGAGGGGTGGGTTCCACCTGGCTTAGATGTATACCCTAGCCAACCAGAAATGCCATTTCTAATAGGGGGTTATGCCAAAAAGAAGCATTTTCATACAACAATTTTATGGTACAGTTGAATCTTTACTAAGTTAACAAGAAAAGTGACTTAAAAAATATATACTCTTGCTGCCTGAAACCCCTGCAGGCAAATTAGCATTAGTTTGTCAGGTTTCACAGGTCACAATTGACAGAGTATGAAGGCAATCAGCCCTACTCCCCAGAATGCAGCCAGGAACAGTCAGGGTCCAGGCAAAATGGTCAGGTAACCTGAAATGGAAGCAAAACAACAAAGGTGAGCAACACAAATATTGTGAACGAACTGAAGCAGTAGCAAAGCAGCCAAAACAACATGGAAAGTTGCCAGGAACCTTCTAAAGGAAAGTGGATTGCAAATAAAGCCCGGCTGCTATTTTTGACCTAGGAGACCTTTTCTAGACCTTCAATTGTTAGTGATCATGACTCTTTAACAGCCATCAACCAGTCTTCCACAACTTCACAGGATTTCTAAAGAAAATTATATTGTGTCTTTTTCTTGAAAAAAAACCCACAGAACATCCTTATCCTTGATGGTGCCTGTTGGACTTGGCCCTTTTCCCCCAAACTTTTTCGCTTTTGCCCCCCTAATTTGGAATGTCTCCCCCATAGGATTAAACCTGTATAGGCCATGAGTGGTGTGAGACACCTTGTTGAATTGTAATGCTATGTAATGGTGTGAGCACTTGTAAATTCCCCCCATTGTAAAATGCACCTGACTGAAATGTCCTATGTTTAAAATGGATGTCATGGCCATGGGTTTTGCCACTGGACTGCCATAGGTCAGCGGTCTAGATAATATTACCCAGCTACCCCTAGCTTTTGGAGGGAAAGCCTGGCACTCAGGGTGCTCAACCCCTCCCCTTGAACCAGTTTAGGCCAGCTTCGCCAACATTCTAGAAGGTTCTGGCACTGCCTGGGAGGAGGGTATAAGTAAGGGGGATGTGCCACCAGAGAGTCAGTCAGCGCTGGGACAAGGAAGAGAGGGGACCTGCTGCGAGGTGCTACCGCCACATGGGCCTGTGAGCTGGGCCCTGCACCCCTAAACCCCCCGCCCCCTCTGCTGTCCCCTGGGCCCCTGACAAGGGAGGGCCCCTACCCAGGTCACTGACGCTGTTTGGACCTGTAACCATGCTAGCGCTGCGTGGGAGAAGCACCCAGGAGGTGAGGAGTGTGCCCCTGAGGTTAGCTGTAGGACTGTCCGCCCCCCTTGGGAAGCTGTGGCCCCTTTGAAGCACCGCATGGGGAAGATTGTGCCCCCAAAAGAACTGTTGCTAGCTGAGGTGCTGTGAGGCCCTTTGGGAGCGCTGGGCCCTGGGACTGTTGTTGCCCCCCTAGTGCTGTAAAGCCTGCCTGTCAAGCGCTGTAATTTGGAAGAAGCGCTATAATTTGGAAGCGCTATAATTGCGAAGCGCTGGAGAAGAGATCATTTCCTGCCCCCCCGCTGTGTGGCCCGAGGGAGGAGCGGTGCGTTGTGAATAGCGCCATATAAATAATTAAATAGAAGGGAGCCTACCCCTTATTGCCGCCGATATCACCGCCGCAGCCCGAGGAGTGTTGGCGCTGCCTTGCGCCGAGTGGAAATTGGCGAAAATCACCGCCGCGGCCCGGCGCCACCTTGAAGGGACCCCCACCGTAGTGGATACCATTGCGGCGGCCCCCGGTGTGAGGAGAGGGCCGCCGAAGTGAAGGGAGGGCAGCGCTAGGCCCTGAGGCCGTCCGATCCCCCAACACGTGACGGGGCCCGGCCGCGTCATCGGCTCGCCCCCGCCAACGCCGCGCCCGGATTGGCCTGCGCGGCCGTGCCCCTTTAAGGCCGCTCAGGGATTGGCTGTCGGCTGGGAAGGCCGGGAGAAGCCGAGTCGAAGCCTCGGGTCCCGGTGAGGTAGGAGGGGGACCCGGGTGAAGGGTCGGTGCGGGGCCCCCGTGACTGAGGGGGAGCCCCGATTGACAGCGACCGGAGCGGGAGGCCACCCCGGCCTGTGAGGGGCTGGTAAGATAGGCGGGGCCGGGGCACACTGTGGGTGCCAGCCCCGCCTCCGGTGACGAAGCCGGCCAGAGGAGCAGAGTGCCTGCGGGGCTCCCGTGAGGACGAGGGAGCCCCGATTGTGCCGCCCGGAGGCCGCATTGAACCCCCCCCCGGGCCCCCGTGAGGAGGAGAAGCCCGGGTGACGCCGAGAGAAGGGGGGGCCTCGAGGCACATTGCCGGTGTCTTCCCCCTCCCCTGGAAAGGAGCCCTGCGTCCTGTTCTAGAGAGCCCCGGGTCCCTGAGAACGGAGAGGAGCCCGGCGGAGGGCCGAAGCCAGCTGGAGGTATTTTGCGGGGCCCCCATAGTGGAGAGGGAGCCCAGGTTGTGCAGCAGAGGCCTGAGTGAGGCCTTGCGGACCCCGAGTGGCCTGCGCAGGATTGAGGAGCTGAGCTCTACAGGGAGCATCAAGTGCAGCCGGTGAGTTGGGCCTGTCTTAAGTTGGTGGAGGGGGGGGCAACGGGGTACATGCCGGTGCCCTCCCCCGGGGACTATTTTGCCTTATCAGGTGCCCCGTCTGGCAGAGGTCACCTGCAACTTGGGCTCCAGAAGGATTGAACTGTCCTGACTTTCCTGCACTTACCTGCTCTACCAGATAACTCGGGATTGCCCTCATTGAATATTTTGGGGTGGAAAGTATCATTCCCCCCCCTTTTTAAGATATAGATCCCTGCTGTATGGGTTGCCCTGAGGTCCCCCAGTTATTACGGGGAAGGAAATGTTTAAGGGTACCCCCTGTTGTTGATGTTACTGATGCCAATGCATATTAAGGACTGTCCCGCCTGATGTTTGATATCCCATTGCTGATTTATTACAGGTGTTCCTGTATGTTGGGATTTACTGTGATGCCCTGAAGTTTTCCTTTACAGGGTCGGGCTGGAGTTATAGTGCACGGTGTGTACTCATGCTGATGGTATTTTGCAATTACAGCCTATCACTAAGGATGAGAGCCTGAGTTGGCCCCGCCAGATTGGCCCCAGGTTCAATGTTAATTGAGTCACATTTTTATATTTCAGATGGACTTACAGACTCAGCCCCTACTTCCCATGTAAATAATCCCCCCTTGATACACTTGGCTCTGGTGCCAGTTGGCGCCATGTTATGATACCACTGTTATGCATTTTTGCTTTGCAGGTTGGAGATACTAAACTTCTTAATTTTCCAACTCAAACTGGTGTCCTGCCTCTTTTGTGGTGTGCCTGGTGTGTCGTCTGTGGGTACTGCGTGAGTGCTTCACATGTCCTCAAGTTTGGCCTGCCCGCTTGGTTCCATGCTACCCCCTTGGAGATTTGGGTAACCCCATTTCTTACATTGGTGGCAAGCGGTGGGATAAGACTTGTGTTTGCGAAGTACCACAGCGGCCACGGGTTACACCACAAGTAGAACTTGAGAGAATTCACAGCCTTGTTGTGGGGATTATTGTTGGCTGAAGATTGGTTGCTATTTTGCTTCCTCCTGAAAGTGTTTTGGTCGAATTGTGTCCCCTTGTTCCACTGTGGGTGTGTCCCGAGTATACCTCACCATGATGGGGTTGGTTTATGAGGAGGTGGAACTGATGGAGTACACCGAACAGGAGGTGATAGACTTCCTCCTGGGGAGAGGGATACCCCCAGTAGGAAACATTAGGAGAAAGCTGTTTCTTTATGAGGCCCTCAAGAGGGGGGAGCCCTTAAAGATCGGTGGGGACCTGTCTGATTACCCCCCGAGTATTTGAAGGGTGGATTCGGTAGAAGCCAGTGGGAGGGCTCCCAATCCATATCCCTGGAGGGTAATTACCTGGATGGAGAGGAGGAAGAGTTTGGCAGGGCAGAGACGCCGGTAGCTGTTGAGGACACCGTTGATAGGGAGTCTCGCACTGGGTCCTGTCCCGGGGGCACTGCCCCATCCCTTTCCCTGTCCCCAGAAGAGCGGGTAGATAGGAGGGAAGAAAGGGAGCATCAGCTAGTACTGGAGAAGCTCAGATTTGAGCAGGCCATGGAGTTAGTGCAGCTGAGGATTCAGCAGCAGAGGCTAGAGACAGAAATGGTCCTAGCCCAGGAGAGGATGGCAGAGGCAGAGAGGGCCTTTGCCAGAGAGAGAGTAGCTCAGGTGGGTAGGTTGTCCCCTGAGAGTGGTTTTAAGAGCCTGGATACACCGGAGAGGGTGGGATCCAGTGGTGGCAGCGAGTGTATGTCCAGTGCAAGGAGTCCCATTCCAGAAGCCCAGGAGACCGTGCCTGATTCCCAGGAAGAGGGGGACGGGTTAGTGTTCAGGGGCAGGGGAAAACTGTCCCACCAGTCCTGGGGAGAGTTTGAGGAGGAGTGTTGGACTACATTGGAGGATTGGGTGGTGAGGAGAGCAGTGGAGGATTGGGTAGGGCTGTGCCATGCCGTTATCCGGGAGCACATGCTGAGGAGTTGTTTCCCAAGTCTGCGTCACCATCTGTTGCAGTGTGGGTTCTCAGACCCCAGGGAACTTGCACGGGAGGCAGACCTTTGGGTAAGTGCCAAAGAGTCTGAGAGGACATTGGGGAGTGATCCAGAAGGGAGTGGTGCAGCGATCTTCCGAACCAGTGTGGCGGGAGAGGTGAGGAATGGCCCAGCTAGGTCCCAGGATAGTGAGAGGGTTGTAGGGCCTCACATCCCATCTACAGGAGGGAGTGAGACGGGGAGGTGTCCCGAGGTGCCCCAACCGCAGTCACAGGGCCTGGAGAGTTCTTTAAGGGAACCCCAGATTGGGAGCCTAGGCTGTCCTGATGTGCCTTCTCGTGAAGGGAATCCCCTAGTGTCAGGAGAACCCGGAGCATCAGTAATCAGAGCTCCAGTGGTTCTGGGGTCTGACCAGTCACAGGGTTTAGATCCTGGACTGGGGTTCCAGGTTCAGGGGTTGCCTGACCTGGAGGGTGGGGTACCTGTGATTAAGGTCCCTACCAGTTTGACTCCCAGGGGTACTTCTCCCGGTGGGAGGGTGCGGAACTCTGGGAGGGGGTGCAGAGGGAGGAAGGTCTCTCCCCTGTCACCGGCTCAGCCAAAGGGCGCAGATCCCGGGTTGGGTGGCCAGGTTGAGGGTTTGCCGGACCTGGCGGGTGGGACATCTGTGTTCAGAGTCCCCCCAAATTTGACTCTCAGGGGTACTACTCCAGTTAGGAGGGTGCAAAACTCTGGGAGGGGGTGCAGGGGGAGGGAGGACTCGCCCATGTCACCGGTTCAACCTGAGGGTTTCGACTCCAGGTTGGGGAGAGAGTGGTTGTGTGAGGGTGTCCCCAGGAGAAGGAGATGGAGGAACCCTAAGAGGAGAGGTAGGGGGAAGAGAGCCTCGCCCCTGAGTGCTTGTCAGCTTGAGGGTGTAGACCCCAGGTGGGTGGAGCAGTGGCAATTTGGAAAGAGGAGAGTGGTCCAAGAGCACTACAAGCCTGAGGCTAGAGCCTCCCACTCAAGGAGGAAACAAGGGCCAGAGACTTCTGGATGACCTAGAGGCCAGACCTGGCCACATCCCACTAGGGAACACCAGTGGGGTGGTTTTGTTGGTGAAGGGAGGGTTGCGAGAGAGAACCATTGGGTTCCAGAGTGGAGAAGAGACTACAGGTGCTCCTGTAGTTGCCGGCCTGCATCCACCTTTTTCCGCCCCAATCAGGGAAGCCCATCAAGGTATTGATCGGTCTACCCTGGCTTTTGGCTGGGAGGGAGTTGTGTTGGACTTGGCCCTTTTCCCCAAACTTTTTTGCTTTTGCCCCCCTAATTTGGAATGTCTCCCCCATGGGATGAAACCTGTATAGGCCATGAGTGGTGTGAAACACCTTGTTAAATTGTAATGCTATGTAATGGTGTGAGCACTTGTAAATTCCCCCCATTGTAAAATGCACCTGACTGAAATGTCCTATGTTTAAAATGGATGCCATGGCCATGGGTTTTGCCACTGGACTGCCATAGGTCAGCAGTCTAGATAATATTACCCAGCTACCCCTAGCTTTTGGAGGGAAAGCCTGGCACCCAGGGTGCTCAACCCCTCCCCTTGAACCAGTTTAGGCCAGCTTTGCCAACATTCTAGAAGGTTCTGGCACTGCCTGGGAGGAGGCCTGTGAGCTGGGCCCTGCACCCCTAAACCCCCCCCCCCCCTCTGCTGTCCCCTGGGCCCCTGACAAGGGAGGGCCCCAACCCAGGTCACTGACGCTGTTTGGACCTGTAACCACGCTAGCGCTGCGTGGGAGAAGCACCCAGGAGGTGATGAGTGTGCCCCTGAGGTTAGCTGTAGGACTGTCCGCCCCCCTTGGGAAGCTGTGGCCCCTTTGAAGCACCGCATGGGGAAGATTGTGCCCCCAAAAGAACTGTTGCTAGCTGAGGTGCTGTGAGGCCCTTTGAAAGCGCTGGGCCCTGGGACTGTTGTGGCCCCCTAGTGCTGTAAAGCCTGCCTGTCAAGCGCTGTAATTTGGAAGAAGCGCTATAATTTGGAAGCGCTATAATTGTGAAGCGCTGAAGAAGAGATAATTTCCTGCTCCCCCGCTGTGTATCCCGAGGGAGGAGCGGTGCGCTGTGAATAGCGCCATATAAATAATTAAATAGAAGGGAGCCTACCCCTTATTGCCGCCGATATCACCGCCGCAGCCCGAGGAGTGTTGGTGCTGCCTTGCGCCGAGTGGAAATTGGCGAAAATCACCGCCGCCGCCTTGAAGGGACCCCCACCGTCGTGGATACCGTTGCGGCGGCCCCCGGTGTGAGGAGAGGGCCGCCGAAGTGAAGGGAGGGCCGCCCTAGGCCCTGAGGCCGTCAGATCCCCCATCACGTGACGGGGGCCCGGCCGCGTGATCGGCCCACCCCCGCCAACGCCGCGCCCGGATTGGCCTGCGCGGCCGTGCCCCTTGAAGGCCGCGCAGAGATTGGCTGTCGGCCGGGAAGGCCGGGAGAAGCTGAGTTGAAGCCCCGGGTCCCCGTGAGGTAGGAGGGGGACCCGGGTGAAGGGTCGGTGCGGGGCCCCCGTGACTGAGGGGGAGCCCCGATAGACAGCGACCGGAGCTGGAGGCCACCCCGGCCTGTGAGGGGCCGGTAAGATAGGCGGGGCCGGGGCACACTGTCGGTGCCAGCCCCGCCTCCGGTGACGAAGCCGGCCAGAGGAGCAGAGTGCCTGCGGGGCTCCTGTGAGGACGAGGGAGCCCCGATTGTGCCACCCGGAGGCCGCATTGAACCCCCCCCCAGGCCCCCGTGAGGAGGAGAAGCCCGGGTGACGCTGAGAGAAGGGGGGGGCCTCGAGACACATTGCCGGTGCCTGCCCCCTCCCCTGGAAAGGAGCCCTGCGTCCTGTTGTAGAGAGCCCCGGGTCCCTGAGAACGGAGAGGAGCCCGGCGGAGGGCCAAAGCCAGCTGGAGGCGTTTTGTGGGGCCCCCATAGTGGAGAGGGAGCCCCAGTTCTGCAGCAGAGGCCGGAGTGAGGCCTTGCGGGCCCCGAGTGGCCTGCGCAGGATTGAGGAGCTGAGCTCTACAGGGAGCATCAAGTGCAGCCAGTGAGTGGGGCCTGTCTTAAGTTGGTGGAGGGGGGGCAACGGGGTACATTGCCGGTGCCCGACCCCGGGGACTGTTTTGCCTTATCAGGTGCCCTGTCTGGCAGAGGGCACCTGCAACTTGGGCTCCAGAAGGATTGAACTGTCCTGACTTTCCTGCACTTAACTGCCCTACCAGATAACTCGGGATTGCCCTCATTGAATATTTTGGGGTGAAAAGTATCATTCCCCCCCTTTTTAAGATATAGATCCCTGCTGTATGGGTTGCCCTGAGGTCCCCCAGTTATTACGGGGAAGGAAATGTTTAAGGGTACCCCCTGTTGTTGATGTTACTGATGCCAATGCATATTAAGGACTGTCCCGCCTGATGTTTGATATCCCATTGCTGATTTATTACAGGTGTTCCTGTATGTTGGGATTTACTGCGATGCCCTGAAGTTTTCCTTTACAGGGGTCGGGCTGGAGTTATAGTGCACGGTGTGTACTCATGCTGATGGTATTTTGCAATTACAGCCTATCACTAAGGATGAGAGCCTGAGTTGGCCCGCCAGATTGGCCCCAGGTTCAATGTTAATTGAGTCACATTTTTATATTTCAGATGGACTTACAGACTCAGCCCCTACTTACCATGTAAATAATCCCCCCTTGATACACTTGGCTCTGGTGCCAGTTGGCGCCATGTTATGATACCACTGTTATGCATTTTTGCTTTGCAGTTTGGAGATACTAAACTTCTTAATTTTCCAACTCAAACTGGTGTCCTGCCTCTTTTGTGGTGTGCCTGGTGTGTCGTCTGTGGGTACTGCGTGAGTGCTTCACATGTCCTCGAAGTTTGGCCTGCGCCCTTGGTTCCATGCTACCCCCTTGGAGATTTGGGTAACCCCATTTCTTACAGTGCCCCTCTCCCTGTTAGAGACCTCCTCATTTGACGCTGGTTTGGTAACAAATATTTGGTGGAAAAAAAGCTACTAATCTAGGAGCACAGACAATTCCAGAATGATCCTAAGAGCATTTTTCTGGTCCATAACCCTGAGTGTCTAGGAGTCACCAAGCTTTCCAGTTAGTGATTGAGCAAAAGCAGCATGTCAACCCTAGCTCCTGAGGATGGGATTCTTAGAAGTGACTAAAACTGCTCCAGAAAGTCTGAGAAGTTGGGAAATAGTAACATGTTGAACTTCTAAGAACTCTAGTGAGTCAGCAAGACCAAATGGCAAAGGTGTTCAATTGTGAGTGGTCTCTTCAACAGATACAGTTTCCGACTTGTCCCATAAGAGGATTTTGAGCTCCATAAAAAGACTAAGTCAAAAGGTAGAAATCTTGACCGAACAAAGGTGCAAAAAGTACCCAACTACAGAGAAGACGTTGGTGGCCTCTAAACTTTAATTTTCCGACAAAACCAATGGATTTACTTCTAATGTTTGCCTTTGTCCTGTGGCTATCTGGCTTAGAGAGGACTTTGTTGGATACAGCCTTCAACCTTTCTCCACTGAAGGATTTTGACTACCATAGAAAAAGACTAAGGGCTTGATTTAGATATTTTCGGATCTGGGCCCTTTGCAACTTTTCTGATGGTTTCTCCGCCCGTCTAGTAGGCGGTATGCCCACTTAATTTAGATGTTAGATGGTCTATGGACGATAGTCCATCCGAGTGACGTCGTCTCCAATAGAAGTTTCCTGCGACTGTGTCATAGGCAAAAGCGGCTGTTGGAGGGAGCCCAGCCAATATTCCCATCAGGCCAACATGATGTGCCTTTCCGTTGAGGAAACTGTGGCGGGTAAACCTCCAAACCTGAGTTGGTGTAAACAAGGGGATATGAGGTAGAAACGTAACTTTTTAACTATTTTCCACTTCTGTTTCAATCATGAACCCGATTGTCCAAGTCCTTCCTTTGCTGCTGCTACTTGACGTCGAAGCAAATCAACTCCATCACTGAAATCGAAGATGAGCTACTTTTTTAACTTGTTTTCAAATGTAATTGTCTGTTTACATTTGGTCTGAACTCATGCATTTTTAAATTGCTCTTACATGCAATTTTTTCCAGGCATAATTTTGAGTCGATAAGATGTCTGCGTGCGCCTGTGGGGTGTTTTTCTGATCACTGATTCATGGCAGGAGTGAATGGGCATGAACAGGAGACAGACACCGAGCACAGTAAGGATGTGGTGATTTATGTCTCAAGCTGAACGAGTTTCCTTATGGAGACTTCATTACAACAGCTTCATCCTGAGAGTAAATAAGCATTAAAGGGAGATGGAAGCTACAACAAAAAGGTTATGCCATACAGAGCATATCTACAAGGTAGACTGAAATCATCTGGAAATGCTCAGATCGAATGTGTAAAGGATTCTCTGAGCATGCACTGATGGCTAGTGTTTCTAATTTGAGTGTGAAGTAACAGCTTTCGTTTGCAGGTTGTGTAGTCTGCTCCCATTTTGCCTTGGTCAGATCTGTTTTTATTGCAATTATTCTACTGCATATGCTCTATTGTTGTATGTACTACTGTAGTTGAAATAGCAACCTAAAGGGAAATACAGCTAAAGTTAAATATTGTCTTCAGTGAACGTGTTGTGATTACTGTCTCCATTTGCATGATTCTGTTCATTGAGTGCTATCTTTGCCATTGATCATTGCCTGGGGTGAATGAGCATGAAACGAAGACAGACAGTGAGCACAAAAATAATTCATTAATGACATTGGCCAGAAAACAGATTAGAATTCACTGGAAATGCTCAGAGGCTGCTGATATCCAGGCCCTCATTTACAAGAGGCCTGCGCCGCTGGAGAGTCTCTTTTTCGGATGATCCAGTAGCGAAGGCCTCTCGATCATATCTATGAGTTGATGCAAAGCCACATTGCATAGCTTTGCATGGCCTCATAGATATGAAGTAAGGCAACGCATCGCAAAGCGCTACCATTCCTTACTCTACGTCAAGGAGGTGTTCACTGGGCTTTGCAGTGGGTGTTCCCACTCAGCACCCATAGATTTTATCACTGCCCCAGATTTACACCATCACACAAACCTTGGGCAGCGCCAGAAACTTGTGTCTCCCGAGAGCAGGCTTAACACGTAGAAATAATTGCATTTTTCCTTGTTTTTGTCCTCTTTCCACATGTGCTGAATTCTGCTGCACACACAAAACTAGAAAAACATCTCGTGATTGTTTTTGTGCAGGAAGGTGCCGCTTCCTGCAAAATACATCATACAGACACCCTTGTACCCTGGTGCTAGTGTGCCTGCATTGGTGCTCGGCTGCAAATTATGCGCCGGCTCAGGCTGAAAGGACAGGAATACTCTGTATCTTTTAACTACGATGCATTCCTGCTCTTTGAAATTGGACGCAGGGCAGCACAGCAAAATGACTTCTGGCGCTGCCCTACACCAATTTTTTGTAAATGATGGCCCCTGTGTTAAAAGTCTCCACTGAGCATGCACTAGTTTCACCTAGCATTAGTGTTTCACCTAGCATTAGTGTTTCACCTCTGAATATTTATATTAAGAGTTGCATTTTTCGGTCATAGGCTGATGATCAATAACACTCCTTTAAGCATATGGTAATGAGCTGCGTCTATTGCATATGCTGTTATGGTGTGATTATTCATGTCTATAGAATATTAGAGTAAAACCTCAGTAGAATCTCAGCATCAGTGAATATGCAGCGCTTAGTTAATGCTGTTGAAAAGTCGCCCAATGAGTACTTGTACTGTCAATGCCAGATGTGAATGTGCATGAAAGGGACAGGAACGTTGAAAAAAATAAGATGGCTCGTGAAAGACCAAGCAAAGAAAAGAGATTGAAATTATCTGCAAATACTCAAGGATCGCTGGTATCAGTTGCCTAAGGTCACTCTTCACTGGGCACGTCATTGTGATACATGTTTTCCCCTGAGCAGGCAGTAATGTATTTCGTTTGCTATGCATACTTTATTTGGGAGGTCAGTTGCTATTTCGGTCCGAGCAGAGGAGCTTGGGTCGCATATTTTATATGTAGGCCCTCCCCCCTGGGGCATGCGGTAATAAACTCTAAAATGGCCGATGCTCTATTTCCGTGTTCAGCATGGCCCGCAAAGGGGAGTAATGATGGAAATGTAGCGCATGGAGTATGCAGTGATTGCTGCCTCCCGTTATATGGGCCATTTATTGAGCTTGTTCTTTCTACTGTTCCCTGTCAAGGGTGATTGAGCAGAAAAAGGAGACAGATATTTCCACAAAAGGATGACTCTTGAAATGAATAGGTGAGTGAGCAGCTGTAGCAGGTATGGAGAATGTCCTATTGCCACCGACATGAATGTAGTCGTCCGTGCATTCCTTCATGGTTTTACCCAATCATAAAGGTGATGGTTGGTGCCTGAGAATGGTATATTTTTCCGTGCATTGGGTGTTGCACATCTTTACCTTTAAATACCCTCTTCACGTCGCCTGCGACCTATGTAATAACATACCACCAGAATTTGGCAACATTTTTTTTTAGAGCTTAATATAGTGCGAACTAGACCCGAAGACCTTGGGTATCAGAGTACTTTACATAGCACCAGTTTTGTTTCATGGGGGCACATTCATTTTTGTTAGGCACGTGGAAAATAGTGAGTTGCGCAGAATCACAGGCTGTTGAGCGTCGTTTGCAGAGACTCGAACCTGGTTCCCTAGCGTCCACGTGGACCGCTCTAACCGTAAGGCTACATCCTCTGGAAGCAAGGCCTCAGAATAAAATATATCTAATCCTCTTCCTCCTCACCTCTAGACTACCCATCTCACGCAGTGAATTACATGGACAACGAAGGGATGGTAGAAGTCAAAGAGAAAGTACATTGGAAAGACAGATGGAAACACCCATTCCGGTGAGTCTCACAGCTGTTTGTGCTGCCAAGAACAAGACCTACATCCTGAGTGCTCGATTTCTTAAAAGCAGGCTACTTCAAGGTTGGATTCAAAGAATTCTGCAAAATGAAGTTCGTTTGAGAAACAGGTGGATTATCCAATTCAGCCAGCCCTTCTCTTGTGGTCTTTCCATCCTTCACAAATTATGCTGATCTCTGTGGTAGTGTGATAAATTTCAGATATATGTAGTCATCTTACTCCAAAATTGGCACAGCAATGCGAGTAGCTCTCCCGCCTTCTCTAACGTTTAACACTTGGCGCATTCTCCTACTGGTGACTGCAATTGTACAGACTGTATGGTATAATTTAGAGTTCTGTGACTCAGACAGATCTTTGTAAATACATTTATGATATATGTCATAAATGTAGGCGACCTGGACTTACCACTCACTCTCGTGCAACCTCCTGAACGGTCTCAAACCTTTTGTGAGAATGACGTGTTTCAAGCGCAGAACATTGAAATGAACCTAAAATGTTGTGTCCATTAGAAGTGAAAACGTATTCGATGATTCTTCTGAGCTGTGGCATAGAAAGGACAAAGAAGCAGCACTTCAACCACAATGTGATGCCTAAACGTGTTTCTGTGCAGTTTGCACCATTCTTTTATGGCAATGAAATGGCTTCCATGATACTGGATAACAGCTAAATTAAGGCCCTCACACGGCTAGTAGTACTACAAAGCCATGTTGCTACCAAATGTGCTAGATAAGGTATGTGTTGCAGTAAAATGTACCTACTATGGGTGCAACACTTTCTAAATGATGCACAAATTGAGAAAAAATGAGTAGGATTCTTTCTTTTTTAATTTTCAAATGTAAGATACAAAAAAGGAAAAAAAAACAACAGAGATACAATGCAAATACACAAAACAGCATCCCATATTTACATTTTTAATAACACACAGATGTTTTTGCCCGATTTCTCAAATACCACAATAATTAGCCGGCAAATGTCATTTTTGTGCCCCAAATAAATTAAAGTATATGAACACTGTTAGCAGTTGGGTTGTTGGTTGATGGGGGTATGAGCCCTGGTCAAGAAGCAACCACAATCCTTGTCAGGGTAAGAGACAGAAAATCCTAAATTAGCCTGTGTTCACCCTCTGGTAGCTCAGCACACAGCAGTCAGGCTAAACTTGGAGGTAATGTGTAAAGTATTTGTGCAACACTTCAAGCAATGAAAAGACCATCCAAAAAGATCCCACACCAGGTTTCGAAAAATAGAGTAGACTTTAATAAATACAACAAGACTAAAACGACAAAAATACAATTAGTAGAAATGGAGTTATTGAATTTTAAAGTTTATTGTGAAAATAGCGCCAAAAAGCACAAAGCACAATTGGGAGACCAGGACAAAGTCAGAAATTCAGGCCAATGAAACATGGACCAGTTACAGGGTTCCAGTTAGGCCCACTGAACCAAAATCCGTGTTGCTGTTGACGGGGTTTACAATGTGAAGTCTGGTGTTGAGGATGCATGGCGCAGCTCAGGTGATGCGTCGATTCCGATGAACGGTGAAAATGCCATGTCGAGTTTCAGCATCATTGTCGAGGCTGCCATCGATGAGAGATGTGAGGAGCTTGCGCTGGTAAAAGTGTTGCGCCATAGTGGTTCCGAAGGTGATGTGTCAGTCCCAAGATGTGGGAGGCGGCGACGATGTTAGTCTTTTGCGACATGTCCAATCCACGCAACAGCGGCAATGCGTTGCCTCTGCTCGGAGATGCACTGCTCAGCCAAGGAGATGTGTCGGTTCTGCTCAGGGATGCATCGCTCAGCATAGTAGATGCCTCAGCTCCACTGGCAAGCACCTTAGGTCCACTTCCAAGGGTTGAGGACTGAGGTGGCACCACCTGGCAAGAAAGACTCACAGATGGCAGAGTCCAGGGGTAAGGTTTGGAAGCCTTTTTTCTCCCTGAGGCTTCAGATAAGGGTGCCAGCCAACTAGCCCTTGGAGTCATTCTGGGTTCTAGGGTCAAGTGATGCAGGCCCAGTACTTCTCACCCAGGCAGTGGGGTAGCAGGTCAGCAGGTAGGCACAGTAAAGCAGCAGTCCAGCTAAGCAGCAGTCGAACAGAGTGGGAGTACCTCAGCAGCACATCAGTGCCTCTTCCTGGCAGAGTAGTCACAGGTCCAGAAGGGTACTGTCAAATACATGCCTTTGAAGTGCACACAGGTCCTTCCTACCTGCCCTGGCTCCAGACTCACTACAGAGGGCTATGAAGCTCTTTGTGTATTGACAGGAACACAGCCTATTCAGGTGTAAGTGAGGCTGTGCCCAGCTGCTACTTCCCAGAAGGCCCACTGAGACACACCTAAGCTCCCATTGTGTGTGGCTGTCTGGGAGGAATACACAAAAGCCCAACTGTTAACTACACTCAGCCATGTAATCAGAGACAAGCTACAGACACCAAATATCTAAAGCAAGAAAATGCCCACTAAAAGTGGCATTTTCAGTATTGCTATTTTAAATTCAACTTCATCACAAGTATGGATTTTAAATTGTGATTCCAGAGACAACAGACCTGAATGGTTTATCTCTTCCCAATTTTTTTCTTTCACTCCCAGGACATGTAAAGCTTAAAAGTACACGTCCTGCCTTTTAAATGCATTGCACCCTGCCCTCTGGGTTGTCCAGGGCTTACCTTAAGGTTGACTTATATGTGTAAAAAGGGAAGGGTTGGGCATGGCAAAAGCTTCATGTTGCCAGGTCGAAATGGCAGTGTACACTGCACACACAGGCTCTGCAATGGCAGGCCTGATAGAGGGTTAAAGGGGCTACTTAAGTGGGTGGCACAATCAGCTGCTGCTGGCCTACTAGTAGCATTTAATTTACAGGCCCTGGGCACATCTAGTACACATTACTAGGGACTTATAAGTAAATTACATTTGCCAGCTGGGGATGAGCCAACATTACCATGTTTAGGGGAAAGAGCACAAGCACGTTAGTGCTGGTTAGCAGTGGTAAGGTGCGCAGAGTCCTTATATCAGCAAAGCAAGGTTAGAAAAGTGGAGGAGGAAGGCAACAAGTTAGGGGGAAGACCACCCAAAGGCTGGCAGGTCCAGCAAATATCATTAATTGCAAATACATCAGCCTAATACCCTCTTCTTCTTTTTTTAAATTCTTACCAGAGCCATCCATTGTTCCAAATAAAAAAACAACAACATTTTTTCTCACTCTATGCATCGTCAGTATCCTCTCTGGGATAAAATGCTGAGGTGTAGTTTTTGAGTTATTAGAGTTTTTCCAGTCAAAACTGCTTTGAAAACAGTTTTTTTGCAAGTAAATTCCTAAACCTGGAATACTGGAATATGGCATGACTATCCTAGGACTCCAATCTCTGGAAATTAATCTAGCCTAGATTTAAAGCAAGAGGTCTTGCCATTTTTTTGTGAAAAAAGCCTTAGGATTAGCTCAAGCCAGTTACCGTTTATGCATCTTGCACACTGGTCCGAGGTTTGATTATTAAATTGATGATGATGCGTTGGTTTCTAATATAGTGTCAACTGGGATACGAATTGCATTGTTCACAGATGTACTCCTCTGAAACTTGTAAACTTTAAATTGCAACCTCTCGACCAGATTGTTGGTATAATGTTTGGTCCGATCTCCTAGCGTCATTTCTGGAATGTAGAATCCAAAGATGCAGACGAATAAAAGAGCCAAAGTCTATAACATTTCCAATCCATCCATATGGCTTTTTCGAGAGAGTGGTAAGGATCTGAAGCGATTGAAATTTAGAAGTTGGAAACACATATGAGCATAAATCACGCTCTAGCTCTGCTTTATTGCTTCCCAAGGGATGGCTTGAAAGACTTCAACATCTACTTTAGACTGCTTAGCCAAGGCCACTGCTGGAGATATGAGTAGGTAAATCAAGCCTCAGTCACTAGCCTTGTTTCAGCGCCATATTGGTATTTTAAAATATAAATAAAGTAAAATCCTGGCTTTCAACGCCGCTACCAAAGCCTTGTATCTTACAAGTTTGGGTTGAGGGAAATCAAACTAAACGTAAGTGGATCATTTTGCAAGGCGCTTCACATTATATCAAGCAAGCGCTTATCAGAATAGTGTTCCGAATTATGATAAAAAAAATGTGTGTGGCAAAGTGCTAATGCAGCCACGAAGTAAAGATGTACATTGGGGAGGTGGAGTCCACTTTCTTCTGTTGGTAAACATAAGCGATTTGTATTTAACACAAGCTTCTTAGCTGCCCAAATAAATCCTATTATCATGCTGCTAAGAAGACGTCCGGAAGCAGTAAGTATTGACATATACCTCTTTAATAAGTTATATTGACAACACACCATTACAGGAGTTGACAGTGTGGAAGGCTATAAGCAAATGACCTGTGACAGTTGGAGGACTACTCAACTGTCACTGTAGAACTTCCAGCTGTAAAAGTTCCAGCTGGTGACATCATGTAAAGGAGGGGTCAGGGATGGGAGAGGAGAGAGGAGGCGAGAGGGGGTATGATAAGTAAGAACACAACACATCTCCTTTCCTAAATAACTTTTTAAAAGGAAGGAATAACTAAAGGAAGCATAGTAAGAAACACAGAGATTGACTAGTCACACACAAAGTCTTTGTACTTGCTAGGTTTGACGAACTTGCATCCGCATTTGCTGGTGCATGCTTCTTCTTCCGTAGTATCACTCTCCGAAACAATGTCCTGTTCTGCCCATTGACTATCTTCAGAGATAGCAGGGCTACATGCGTCTGTAGTAATGATATCACTATTCTCACTCATCATTTCCTCACCATCCTGTTCTTCTCTTGTAGTGATAGAGTCATTAGTAAAGTAAAGTAAAGTCCACATTTGTAAAGCGCACAATCACCCGTAAGGGTCTCTAGGCGCTGGGGGCCGTCGGGAAGATTAAGCAAGCTATTGCCCACAGTCACATGGTGCTGGGCTAACCTGCCGCCGGAGCCGGGGATCGAACCGTGGTCCCCAGATTCCAGCATCAGTCGCCCTGGCCACGGCACCACACCTCTTCCAGGTGACATCTCTGAGTCTGAGGAGCTTAGGTCCCTGTATTCACCAATGGACTCTATATGTTCCAGGTCAGTTTCCTCTTTGCTAGAATTGCTACTTGTTGGCCTTGATGTGTTATCTTCTTCTCCGTCTGAATCTTCCGTTTCTTCGCACAACCATCCATAGTTGTCTAGTTCACTGACATTTTCGTTAAACTCCAGGCGTTTTCCCTCCTTTGTGTTCTTTTGGATCATACCTGGTCTATTACAAACAGAGATAGAAGAGGCATGCCAGACTTGTCCATCGCTAAGGAGTGCAGAGTAAAAAATAATTTTTCTACTATTAGCAGATCAGTGAACCTATTCTGTCCTTTTCCAATGTATCCACTTTTTTGACTCTCACTCTGTCTCCTTCTTTTATTTTGAGTTCTTTGCACTTATGTTTGCTGTCAAATTTCTCCTTGTACAGACTTTGTGCCTCTTTAATTCTTTTCCTGACAGTTTCAGCCGACCATTCAGTTCTCCTAGCCGTCTTGAGCCATCCAATATTGTCCTTTGAAATAGGAGTCCTACCTCTCATCATTTGGAATGGGCTTACCAGAGTATTCTCCCCTGGTGTTATTCTGTATCCCCATATCATTTTGTTGACTTCCTTCCTCCAACATTGTCCATTTTTGTTAGCTAATTGAATGGGCCCTTTTATTACCCTATTAAATTGCTCCACGGCCCCATTGCCAGCCGGGTGATAAACAGATGTTGTTTTGTGGGTAATTCCGTTTCTCTCAATGAATTCTTTAAAAATGTCAGAAGTGAATTGACTTCCGTTATCACTTACTATTGTTTTAGGTATTCCTTCTCTCGTGAACACACTGTCCAGGAAGCTGACCACGCCCGTTGCATCCACCCTCCTGCAAACCTTTATTTCTGGCCTCTTCGAGAAGCGATCTATTAGAACCAATATGTTCACTTGTTCCTCATGAAATTGTATAGGTCCCATTATATCTACTCCTACTCACTCCCACGGCATGTCTGGGCATATCAATGGTTGCAGTGGCGGTTTGAGAGTTACTTGAGTTTTATCAGAATTGCGATTCTCCTATTACCATGACCAGAGAATCTGGATTTCATTAAAGACACGGAGGCTAATATTATGCATTAATCCTTTAATGCAACTCACAAACAGCCGCTTACATCACAAAGAACAAGAACAAGAATGAGATGACATCACAGCAACAATATAAGCCATGAGCAGGAGTAGAGCTGCCTCTTTTAAATGCAATCAAACATTGAGAGAGTTAGTAGAATCAATCTTCAACTTGGAACAAGGGTGCTGGAAAGGTTCAAAACCAAGAAAGGAGGCGAAGGAAAATCCATGTAGATCCATCAGTTCGAATTATCTGAAAATAAAGTGAAAAAACGTCAAAGAATGCAACGGAGTTGCCAATAAACCTTGAACATGAAGAGAAAATAAATTCTGATATTCCAATAGATAGCAATGTTATCAAATGTAAACAATGTCATAAGAACAAAATCGACGAATAGATTCTCCGTCCAAGGGAGGGACGGGAGGGATAATGTTAGCCTCCGTGTTTTTAATGAAATCCAGATTCTCTGGTCATGGTAATAGGAGAATCACAATTTCATTACAAGACAAGGAGGCTACATTATGCATGTTGGAAGACCTGAATAACAATGTCAGAAACATGTTCAATAGGTTTACAATAATGATGAGCAAATGTAGAGGCATTAGACCAGTCAGCAGCCTTAAGGATAGCATCCAACTTACCACCGGACCAGAATGACTTGCTGGCCATAGTGCTTCTGATAGAATGAGCTTGAAATTTGGAAAGGTTAATGCCAGCAAAGTTCATAGCCATTTTAACCCACCTGGCGATAGAGCATGATGAGATGGGTTTAAAGGGTTTGACATAAGAAACAAGAAGTAGATTGCATCAGGATGACAAAGGTCTTTTGTTCTTGAATCGTATTCCTTCATGCAATCAACGATACAAAGTTTTTTGCAGAAGTCAAAACGAGGATAAAAAATAGTCAGACATGGTTTTAGTTCTCCTAAAAGTTTCAAATTTAACACCAAACATGTCATAGCATCTATTAGAAATATCCAGAGCTTTGACGTCAGAGACTCTGCGACAAGAAACCAGGCATAAAAGAGAGGCAAGTTTTATGGAAAGACATTTCCTGTTAAGAAGAGAGTTGTCAGGCCAGGAGCAAAAAAGGTCAAGCAGAAGTTTAACATACCACACAGATTGGTATTTAGGTCTAGGAGGTCTTTTTAGCCTAATACTTTTAAGAACTCTACAAATGATAACGTTATTACCTACCGTCTTACCGTTGACAAGAGAATGTCCTGCGGAAATGGCAGATCTAAAACAATTAATTGATCTATAGGAAAGACCATTGTCGAAAAGTTCCACAAGAAAATTAACTACATTAACGATAGGAGCCTCCACGGGATCCAAGTCCCTCTCCATGCACCAATGAGTCAATTTTCTCCAGATGTTATTATATCTGAAGTGAGTTCCTGGTGCCTACGATTCACCGAGGAGTGTGAGAGCAGATGATGAAAGTCCGGACAATTCGTTAGATTGCCTGACACTTTCCAGGCAAGAAGGTTCAAACTCCCCGAAAGTGTTTAGATCCAGACCTTTTGCTGCAGGAATCAGGAAAGGGATGTTGCAAGAAAGTTCCAGAGCAGTGGGGAACCACGCTTGAGAGGGCCAGAAAGGAGTGACCAGGACCAGAGAGCACCGTTCCTGCCTCACTTTCTGAAGAACCCTTTGGATCATTGCGAACGGGGGAAAGGCGTAAGCTCGGTGAGGAGCACAAGGTTGGAGAAAGGCGTTCACTGCCAGAGCGCCCGGATCTGGCATCCAGCTGAAATACTGAGGGAGTTGGAAAGTCAACCGGCTGGCAAAGAGGTCCACATCGAAAGGGCCCCCAAAAAGAGACAAGGAATTGAAAACGGTCACGTCGAGTTTCCTATCGCTGAAATCTTGGAGAAATCTTGAGTTCCAATCTGCTGAGAGATTCGATTTCCCAGGGAGATATTCCGCCCTCAGAGAAATCTTGTGTTCCAAACAGAACATCCAAAGTTTTCTTGCCAGATCCGAGAGGTCCGCAGACCTCGTTCCACCGAGTCGATTGATATAAGAGACTGCAGAAACGTTGTCCATTTTCAAAAGAACGGATCTGCCCTGAAGAGAGTGTCTGAAAATCATTAGGGCATAGAGACCGGCAGTCAATTCTAAGAAGTTTATATGGTGGGATGACTCTGTCTGAGACCATACCCCACCAGTGTCTTCGTCGAGGAGACTTGCCCCCCAGCCATGAAGGCTGGCGTCTGACTCCAAGACAAAGTCCGGAGTCGAACCGAAGATAGCTCTTCCATTCCAAGCATCCAAATTGTCCAGCCGCCAAGAGAGTTCCAATCTCGCTGGATGATCTAAGGAAACAAGGTCCCCGTACCACAGACCGGACCTGAGGGCATTGGCTTTTACTCTATGTAGGGCCCGGTAGTTGTGGGGTCCTGGGAAGAAGGCTTGAATTGAAGAAGAAAGTAAGCCCAGGAGTCTGGCCAACTCTCGGAGAGTGAGGGATTGCTGTCTCAGAGCAAACCTGATCTCCTTCCGAATTTTGGCGATTTTCTTTTTGGGAAGTAAGAGGAGACATCTGGAGGTGTCCACAGTGAAACCTAGGAACTCTAGAGATTTGGAGGGGGAAAGAATGGATTTTTCCCGGTTTATAATGAAGCCGAGGTCCTCTATAAGATTCATGGAGATCCTGAGATCTTCCAAGAGCTGAGAATGAGTTTGAGACATGATGAGAATGTCATCTAGGTAGATAATAAGCCGAATACCTCTCCCTCTCAGGATGGAGACAATTGTTCTCATGACCTTGGTGAAGCACCAAGGGGCGGATGAGAGGCCAAAAGGTTGGGCCTGAAATTGAAAGAGGTGTACGTCCCATATAAATTGAGGAAATGGTTGATGTTCTATTGCAATAGGGATGGTAAAATAGGCGTCTTTTAAGTCCAACTTGACAAGCCCATCTCCCTGAAGGAGAAGGTCTCTGAGAAGATGGATGCCCTCCATCTTGAAATGTCGATAAACAAGGTATTTGTTTACCTCTCGAAGGTTTATCACCGGTCTCCAACCTTTGTCTTTCTTCTCGACTAAGAAGAGGGTGCTCACAAATTTTCTTTGAGACCAAGGGACCTCGATAATGGCACCTTTCTTGAGCATAGAGGAAACTTCCTCTTTGACAATTTTTAGGTGTTCTAAGGGAAGAACCAGGGGTTTGGGTGTAACAGATTGACATGGGATATCTACAAAATCTATTCTGAACCCCTGGATCGTCTCGAGAACCCACGGGTCTTGTGTCAATGATTTCCAAACGTGATAGAAGTGTCTGAGCCTTCCCCCGACCCTGGGAGGGGAAGAAGAAGGAGAAGCACTTACTTTGAGTGTTGTTGCTGGAAGCTCCACAGGGGGGGAGGGAAGCCTCTGCCACGGGAACCTCGTCCTCTCTGTGGATAAAATTGTCGGTTGGAGGGGTAGAAGCCTCTACCAGTGGCACCTTTTCCTCTACCAGATGAGAAGGGCCGGACGTTTCCGCGGCCGGAAGAGCGGCCCCTTCTTCCGGCCTGCCCAAAAAGGTTTGTAGGGAAGACACGTCTCATATTATTCTGTGTTTTATCCAAAGCGGTGAAAGTTGCAACATACTTTCCAATGGTGTTAATCATATCTTCTCCAAGAGGAGACCTTTGGGTTTACTCAAAGGTTCTTTCTAGGCAAGGTCACCTAGTTTGGAGTTAATCCTATTAAGGATAGTCCTCCTCCTCTCGATATTGAGACCAGAGTTGGCGTTACCAAGAAGTACGATCGCCCTCTGGCTCCAGCCCCTAAATAAATTAGTGTAGAGGGGTGAATTTGAGATGTGGGATTCCTCTGCGAAGTCGAGGATTCTAGTAAGTGGGCCGAGAACATCAAGAAGGCGATCTTGACAAGCCTTAAGGGCCCTTTCAAGGCCTTTCCTGGGATCCTTTCCCAATTTGAATACAAATTTTATGAGGTCAGGATCGAGATTGGGGGTTTGGCAGACTCTATCTTCGATGCATGGCCTAGGGCATTCTGATCTCATAGTATTGCGTGTTTCTCTCTCTCTCTCTCTCTCTCTCTCTCTCTCTCTCTCTCTCTCTCTCTCTCTTGAGAGAGAGAGAGAGAGAGAGAGAGAGAGAGTTTCTCAGCCATTTGGTAATAAACTTTGCGACATGGTTGTGTGGGTACCATCTAGAACTGTTAGGGTGAGATGTTGTTCGGGGAGAATATTTCACCACCTAGAGGGTCAAGAATTGCATCTTTAGAAGAAGGGGAAGAGTCTGCTTCTGAAAGGGTATTAAGATCCAAGTCTCCAGATCTTGGTCATTCAGGTCAAGGACGAATTTGTCATAAGGGTCGTTGAAGAGCTCGTCTTCATTTGAGTTAGAATCTGAGTCAACATGTGCACTGTCAACAATTGTGCCGCTGAGGGCACCCGCCAAATCTGTGCCGCTAGGGACACCCATCCTGAATGTGCCGCGAGGGGCACCGTTACCTTTTGAGGCGCGAGGGCCTCCCATAGATTGTGAGGTGCTGGGACCTCCCAGGTCATGTGAGGTAGCGCGACTTCCAGCAGTGCTTTCGCAGTGTTTGACTTTCTTAGGGGGCTTAGAGTATGTACATTCGGGATCACAAGGAGTGTCATTTAGTAATGATCTTTTATTGGACATGACTTCTTTCAGTGTGTCCAGCATACATGACCTCATTTCTCTCTGTAGGAAGGATTTAAAAGAATCACTATTGTGGTTAGGGGAGCTAGCGACTGCGTAATCTGACTCCATGTCAGACATAACAGGTAAGTAAGTTCTGTAGATTAAAGTAAAATGCTTTTAAAATACAAAACCCCGTTAATTATTTCTTATTATTTGTTTATGCTTAATAATAAATATAAATGAAACTAAGTTTTTTTTTATAAGTAGAATCTTGCTTAATCTTTTATAAATACAATCTTGCTTAATCTTTCCTAATCCTTTTTTTTTTTTAAGGAGAGATAATCAAAGCAGGGACAAAAAATGTCAGCTTAACAAGTAAATATGACACAAAACTAGCGAGGAGGCAGTGGAAAGAGAGCTTATCGCTAGCGAGGAGGCAGCCGAGGAGGAAAGACAGCTGATGGGAACGAGAAACAGCTGATCCTAAACTCAGGAGTGCAACCGACGCGCTCGAGGCAGGTGATTTATATACGCGGAGGAATGAACCTTAGAAGGCAGGGGGCGTAACGCCGCCGCTGCCAAGGTTCATTCCTCCAACGGAATGTGAAGCGCTCACGCTGAATATGAAAGGCAGCGTCGGAACGGAGAAACCCTTGGTACAAGATTAAGGAGGCTCAATAAAGAAAGAGAAGAATAAGGGCATAATTCTTAAACTAAGCTAGTAATACCGGCAATGTAGGGACACGCGGAATCGTCCTAGCTCGGCTTCTCGAGGACAGGACAGAAAGAGAGCCCACACAAACTCGAATCGGTAAGGAAACGAGGGCGGAGGGTGGGAAAAGTGACAACCATACATTGGAAGTCGAGGGAGGGTTGAAGGGTGAAAACCTTTATGAGCAGTTATGAAACAAAGGCATACACTTAGACGATATCAGTAATTACAATGATAATAGTACTGTAAGAGGCAAGTACAATAATAACATAATAATCAATATCAAAGGGACAATGTACTGTTTAAAATAATGGCAAAGTAAAGAGCAGAGTAGAGCCAACTTATCTGTTTGCGAGCCACATTTAAAAGAGGCAGCTCTACTCCTGCTCATGGCTTATATTGTTGCCGTGATGTCATCTCATTCTTGTTCTTGTTCTTTGTGATGTAAGCGACTGTTTGTGAGTTGCATTAAAGGATTAATGCATCATGTAGCCTCCTTGTCTTGTAATGAAATTAGGTCCCATTATATGTACTCCTATTCTCTCCCACGGCATGTTTGGGCATATCAACGGTTGCAGTGGTGGTCTGAGGGTTACTTGAGTTTTATCAGAATTCTCACACGGTATACAGTTCCTTACCGCTCTTTCAATTTCTTTATCGCACCCTGGCCCCCAATACCAACTTTTAATTCTGTGTTTGGTCTTATTAATGCCTAGATTTCCTTCATGGCAAAGATTGATTACTCTTTCTCTGAGTTTTTCCGGTGGGATCACCTTTCCCTATGTTAATGTGCCGTTCTCCTCCACAGACAGTTCGCTACGTAGTTCCCAAAAAGGTCTAAACTCGTTTTTAAGACATCTTTTTTTTGGCCATCCCTCTACAATCATTTTACTGACTTCTTGTAACGTATCATCCTTAAGATACTCCCGTTTCCATTCATCTTTTTGTATGCTGGGAAATTCTTCATTTATGCTTGCCACACATAGTTCCTCGTCCTGGGGTCCTTTTTGCTCATTTTGTAATGGTAGTCTACTTAGGAAATCCGCTACAACATTTTTTACTCCTGGTAAGTATTGCATATCATAGTTGTAGTCCAGCAGTCTTATAGATAATCGTATACTGGGCACTGTTAACCAGGAACCCCCTCGGGAGTTACGTCCGTGAGGCACTCTCTCTGTTTTCACACAATTTTTGTGGTTGTGGGAACCTGTGTCTATCCTTTCTTTAAAGTCACATTCTTGACCCACAAGATTAGTGTTATTTAACACACTTGGAGGATCTAGATGGCTCATCAGATTATCAATAAATTTGGATGTATTAATTGTAGGTAAGGCGTGTTTTGTTTATTTTAGATAATCGTGCCAATCTCAGAGATGCGTTGTATAACCCTTTGACTGTAAGAACTTTTGTTAATGGTTTATGGTCGCATCGTAATACGACCCTTTTTCCCCAAATGTAGTGGCGGAAACGTTCTAGTCCCCACATGCAAGCTAACGCCTCCCGCTCAATAACTGAGTACTTTTCCTCAGTGCTAGTTAAAGAGCGAGATGCGAATGCGATGGAGACCTCTTTTCCATTGCTTTCTGTTTGGATGAGGACGGCTCCAATACCTTTCCCGCTAGCATCCGTAGTTACCACACAGTCCAGATTGGTATCGAACCCTTGCAGGGGAGGAGCCTCACAAATTTCTTTTTTTAACTCTTTGAAACTTGCTTCGCAACATTCTGTCCAATCAAATTTGTTTTTGTTCTTTAGAAGAGTTCTTATGTTGTAAGTTTTTGTTGAAAAGTTCCTTACAAATTTGGAGTAGTACTCCACCAGTCCTAGAAATGCTCTGAGTTATTCCTTGTTTTGTGGGACTGGAGCATCCTCAATTGCTCTGAGTAATTCTTTTTTTGGTTTTATTCCTTCGTGGGTTATCTCATGACCCAGGTACTTGACTGTTTTGTTACTGAACTTGCATTTCTTGTACTCTGCCGTCATTCCACACTTTTCCAGGATTTTTAGTACTTGTTCCAGTCTCTTATCATGATCACTCTCATCCTTCTCCATTACAAGTATGTCATCTTGGAAGATGAGTAATTTTTTACCTCCCTTAAATATTTCTTGAATTAGTCTTTGGAATAATGCCGACGCTAAACCAAAAGGTACCCCTTTGAATCTGAAACACCCAAATGGTGAAATAAAGGTTGCGAGGTGTCTGCTTTCTGGATGCAAAGGTACCTGATGGTATGCAGCGGCTAGGTCAATGGTTGAAAATACAGTCATGCCTTTAGTTAGCGATAGCATCTCATTAATTCTTGGTAGTGGGTATTGGTCAATTAGTATATTTTTATTGAAGTCACGCAAGTCCATGCATAATCTCACTTTTCCATTAGGTCTTCTAGCAACCACCAGTGGTGCCACCCATTCGGAAGATACTGTGGGTTCAATTATTTCTGCTTCTAGTAACTTGTTGATTTCTGTTCTAACTTCTTCCCTAAGTGTCAAAGGAATGTGTTTTACCTTGTGTAGACAGGGAACAGCATCTTCCTTAAGTTTGATTCTGTGTTGGAATCCCCTTAATTTTCCTATTCTGACACTAAATACTTTAGTGAATTTTTCAATTAAGTCACTACCCCCACTCTTGTCCTGTTGTAATACTAGTATGGGTTCTGAGCTGTTTGGGTTAAGGGTGATGCCGAGTTTACCCTGGTCTTTCCATCCTAGCACTGAGGGCCAGAGGCAGCGACATATAGTTTACTGCTTGTTACTCTATCCTTAAATGTAAAATTCAGTTCCCTAAAACCCATCAGATCAATTCGTTCGCCCGTGAAAGTTTTTAGAGTTATATTAGATTTTTCCATGTGCCCACCTAATTTTCATTTGAATTTTTCTCTCCAAACCTCCCGGTTGATTATGGTGCATGGTGAACCGGAGTCTGCTACTATTTCAATGTTCACACCTCCAATCTCCACTATACACATGGGTTTTTTCTTTTTACTCTTCTCTGTTTCCTCACCTTCATTTCCTTCCATCACATTTAATACGCATAGGTTGTAATTCTTGTACCTCTTCTTCATCGTCCTCTACATATTTTGCCTTCGCCCATTGTTTCCTTTTACAAGCTCTTTGAAAATGCCCAATTAATCCACACTTTGTACATTTGTTATTCCTTGCCGGACATTTCCAGTCACTAGCTAAATGCTTGTTGCTATCACAATGGTGACATTTTAGTTGTTCTGTTGTTCTCATTTTCCCTTTGTATTTTTGTTCTTCCTTTTCTTTGTTTTTATAATCCTTAACCTTATTCTTCTTTCCACTAATTTTTGCCACAACGTTTGCGTCATCCGTTTAACTTTTATTTTCACTGATGACTTCCTTTGCACAACGCCCAGTTAATTCTGCTTTTTTTAACAATTTCTATGACCTGTTGAAGTGGTCTCTCACCCTTTGCCAATAGTGCGTCTTGTATGTTAGGATTTGCAGCACACATTACTATCTGATCTCTTATGAGATCATCATGCATGTTTTCAAATTTGCATGTTAGGGCTACATTTTTTAATGCTGACACATACTCCTCTATACTTTCCTCCTTACCTTATTTTCTTCTGCAAAATTTATATCTGGGTACAGCAACACACACCGTAGGCTTATAATAATTATCTAAGTCCTCTATGGCATCATCAACGACATTTCTCTCACCTCATTCCCTTAACTTCTTCGTAATATTATTAATATTATTGTACACTTTTAAACCACCAGCTCCAAAACAGTGTAACAGTATCTTTTTTTTCTCCTCTGGTTTAAGTGTTTCTTCTCTGTTATCAAATGTCGAAATGTAGTTACAAAAGTACTCCTTCCATTCCTCCCATTTTACTAATAGTGGTCCTGCACCCTTAAAAAATGCTTCTGGTGGCTGTAGATTGTAAATATTTCCAGATGCCATTTTCTTTTTTTTTTATCTCACTTTTTTTTTCTAAAGTTCCAACAGTACCTTAAATGCTAGATCCTTATATAGTAATGCTGACTGTGTTTTAAACTAGCACAAGAATGTGGCTTAGTATTTTTCTCACCTGTTAGTAATGCGCGTTGTTTATACTCAGAGTGGATTTTTGAATGTCCGTTACCCCTTGTAATCCAGTCGGAACGATATTCTTCTCTCCGACTCGTTTTACGTTACTCCAGTCTCATTTCCTGGGTCCTGTCAAGGCACAACACACGCTCCCTGTACGTAACAAAACTAGACCCGTCAATTTCTCCCTTCAATATGACGCCGATGCGTCTAATGTCACCCCGTCAAAGTTCACTGTGCTACACTCCTGAAGAGATTTCCTGTCAAGCTTTACTTGCTCATTTCCTCGTGTGCAGAAGTGAATTATATCTCTATTTTTTTTCCGTTAAAGCCTCTAACGTATCCACTTTAATTTATACTCTTCACGGTTTTCCGTAACACCAATTATTTAATTAGCCAAAAATGACCTTCCACTCCGCACAGCTCACAGCCAGCGCTTTATGTTACTGATGCGCATCAGGCTCCTGTTATATATTTCTTTAAACCACCGATCTCTGTGGATGCCTTTCTAGAGACAGTAGCATTTAAACTTTCTTTCCTTAGCTCTCTCCTCACAGCTACCACTCGTAAACGTGAACACGTGTTAAATGTTAATTTCTCTTTACATCGGTAGCCTCCTTTGCTCTTTCCACACTTCTCAGTCTTAATATATTCCTTACTCTCTCCTGTCAATAATCACTTCAGCATTCTTTACTCCTTCTCGAAATCATTTAACTCATCTCCTTTCCTCTCATCTCCACAAGCTGTCGACTTGCCTTACTTTCATGCATGTCTCTCGCTTGTGTTCAGATGATTTCTTCTTCTTTTTTTTCTGATAAGGTCTGGGTCTGCTTCCTTAAATGTATTCCTTCTTATTCTTTTCTTTTGTGGGTTCTCCGGTGTGTTGTCCAGCTACCTCGTCGCCCATATTGCTAAGAAGACGTCCGGAAGCAGTAAGTATTGACATATACCTTTTTAATAAGTTATATTGACAACACACCATTACAGGAGTTAACAGCGTGGAAGGCTATAAGCAAATGACCTGTGACAGCTGGAGGACTACTCAACTGTCACTGTAGAACTTCCAGCTGTAAACGTTCCAGCTGGTGACATCATATAAAGGAGGGGTCAGGGATGGGCGAGGAGAGAGGAGGGGAGAGGGGGTATGATAAGTAAGAACACAACACTTGCTCTCCACCTTTTTGAAGAATTATCGGCTGCAGGTAGCAAGAAAGCTTGGCAAAGGGAAATACAATGAAAGGCATCAACATTTTCGCTAATGCTACTCTTACCTTAGTTGAACATTGGAATGTTGAGAGCTCCATTGAAAACAATGGAGTGCTCCCGGCCTCTAATGGCTGGTAGAAGCCCGGAGCTCCCACATTCCAATGTTTGTTCACAGCTAATGCTGTGCAGTGGTATAGCTAGCCCTTTGGTCTCCTGTGGCAGTCCCTGCATTTGCTACCCAGCGGCGGATGAATTGAAGAGCAGGGGGGTGGTGTCCTGGCCAAATTCCTCTGATTGCTGCTACATGACAGCCGCATTAAAGAGCAGGAAGGGGTACTGGCAATTGCTGCCCGAGACAACAGGTATGAGCAGGGGCAGACTCATGTCAACTGGGGTGGACTGTCCCCCCGGCCCCACCCCCGCTTGCTACACTACTGTTGCTGTGAACAAAATGCCTCACGGAGCCCGAGGGAATTACAATCCCCTCGAGCTCTGTGAGCCTTTGTTTAACAAAAAGGAACATTCTGCCCACTAGGGGCGGAATGTTCTAATAGACTTAGATCCCGCCATAGCGGCCATTAAAGGCGTGCTCCCTTGATAAAATCTTTAACACTGGAGCGGGCCTTTAATGGCAGCTAGAGCCCGCTATAGCGGGCTCTAAGGCTATATTGGATAGGAGGAGTGATTTTTACCTTTCAATGAGCCCGTTTTACTTCTTAAAGAGTGGATGGTAGTCACTATGATATCATAGATTGCATCTAGTTTCCCTGTTACCAAAGCCCCTAGATTTCTTTTGGTCCTTTAAGGGTAACCTCTTCATAATATCAAGGGAAGTAAAGCGGATAACATAGAGAAAATGACGATTTTGGTCTTGTTAGTATTTACTGTATATCCCCCCAAGAATGATTATTTAATAGTTGTTGTGAGTGCACACTAACCTTTATCCCTATCAGCTCTTAAAAACAAAATGCTATTGAGGTCGCGGGGATCCTTGTATCTAGGTCTTCGTGTGGAATCATTAACCCTTTGGGCGTGGCTGGAATTGCCACGCCGTGCTGGCGAATTCCACGTGTGCGCAAATTGGACGGCACCGGCCGTCCGACGCACACACCCACTGTGATGTCGGATGGCTGGGGGCCGTCCGACGCATGCAAGGGCTTAAATAACCCCACCACTGGTCATATGGACCTTTGTAAGTCGACATGGAGAATTTATAAGGAGCAATCATTTACATTTAAGCTTCATAACAATAAAACCTATTTAGCATTTATAGTAGTCAATAGAGAGGATTGGCATGAGTTAAAGGGATTTATTAACAATCATATTAAGTTTAAATTGTTTTATTCTGTAAATAATAGTCTTTAATCATCATTATTACAAATTCAAAGAATCCTTGTAGTCGGTATTTTAATACAAGGCAAAATACCAAATTAGTAAGGATTACAAATAATATAGAGATAATACAACAAGGGTATTCCATAAAAACAAACCCGTAATCTAAATTCAGGGTCAAAATGTGCAAGAGTGAAGGAGTCAGTTCTGAAACCCAATAAAGAGTTCTAATGAGAGAATAAGATACAGAATTATAAAGCATTCACATTTAAGCAAAGGGAATTTTAATATGAAAAGTATTTTCGGCTATAAATCATCATGCATCTTTTGAAAGGAAAAGGACTAAAAGGGAATCTGACAGTTGTCACTAACAACATCTGTGCTAAGGTCGACAGTGGCCAGACTACCCTTCTGGTCCTGCTCGACCTTACTGCCGCATTCGACACCCTATCCCCCTCCATCTTAGTCAAACGTCTCAAGGAGATAGGAGTGGACGGACCGTCACTCAGCCTTTTGAAAACCTTCCTGGATGGCCCTGCACAGAGGGTAAAGCTGGGTGATTTTCTTTCCCCAGCTAAACCTGTGCAGTGCGGGGTGCCTCAGGGCTCGTCCCTGAGCCCCACGCTCTTTAACATTTATGTTACACCTCTTGCCAGACTTGTAAGATCTTTTGGGCTGGAAGTTCTTTCCTACGCTGACGACACCCAGATTATGGTCTCTCTTTCACAAACTTCTGATATCACAGCCCGAAACTTTAAGAACTGCATGGAAGCAGTTGCTAATTGGATGGTGAGGAATTTCCTCAAATTAAATTAAATTAAATGGGGAAAAAACGGAGGTACTGATTTTCGGAGGCAAGGAGGAGATTTGGTCAATGGACTGGTGGCCATCCGCCCTTGGAGCCTGTCCTACGCCCTCTCAGTCCGCTCGGAACTTGGCTGTTATTTTTGACACCAAGCTCTCCTTCGAAAAACAAGTCAGTAGGACGACCTCCACCTGCTGTGGTGTTCTTAGAACCCTGAGGGAATTAGTACACTATCTTTCCACCGATGCCCGCAAACTGGTTACGGTGGCCCTAATTTCCTCAAGGTTAGACTACTGTAACGCATTGTACCTTGGAATTAATAAATCACAGATACAACACCTACAAACACTACAAAACGCAGCATCCCGGTTTGTTGTTGATGCCCCGAGGCTCGCATCAGGCACCTCTATCAGGAAGGACCTGCATTGGCTCCCCATCCAGGCCAGAATAGAGTTTAAGGTCCTGTGTCTCACCCATCGTGCTCTGCACGGGCTTGGTTCGGAAGATATCAAACCCTTGGTGACCCCTTACGTCCCCGGCAGGGCACTCCGCTCAGCCAACAAATATCTCTTGTCTGTACCCAAAAGCAACAAAGTCAGATGGGGCGATGGAACACCCTTCCGGCTGAGATCAAGGGACTTACCTCCCACTCTCTCTTCCGAAAGGCTTTGAAGACCTGGCTCTTCAGGGAGGCCTATCATTAACCGGCTCACCTCGCTCACCTCTAACACAGCTTTTCCATCCCCAGCGCCTTGATGCCTAGGGCAAAGTAGCGCTTTACAAATTTTATCTCAACTCAACTCAACTCATCTCACATGAAGAGCAGTAAGCCTAAGGATCTCAGTAAAGGAGTCCAGAGTGCTCTTGAATGCTAGAAGCCTGAGTGCCGAGAGAGTGTCGGGGGCACAGAGGGTGTGTCTACTCTAGGAACACGCACTAGTATAAACCGTAAAAAGAATGCAAGTTGAAACAATTGACACATTTATGCATAACATTTTGCATTTTCCACCTAAAAAGTGTTTTTATTTATAAAATGATAAAAATTTGCTCCAGCACTGTCATCAGCATATATCTAAAACTTCGCCATTTGAGAACTTGGGGGAAGGAATTCAGTATCCACCTTAAGCGATGTAGTCAGTAGTTCAATATAGAGGGCAAATACAGTTGGAGAGATTGGCCATCCATGCTGGGTGCTCCAGATGATACTAATTTTTCCTGCTAACTCAGAATTAGTTTTCACAGATGCAGTGCATCCATCATAAAATTATGTGATAGATTGTGTGTGTTGAGAAGGAAAACCCATTACATCTTAAGTGGAAAACACACATTGCCATATCAAGAGTGTGAGAAAGTGCCTCTTTTTACATGGTGAGTCCCATTTTATACAGATTGATGCGGATTTGTTTCCTTTTATTCTGTAGATTGCGACCCTCCTAACCAGGCCTCAGTGCATGTGCTCTGGCCCCTAAAACATGATGAGATTCGCTAGTTCCTAATTGGCATATTTAAAATACAACCATGACATAGGAACTTAAATATCACCTATGGACTGCCTCACCACAGTGCCATTCACTAGCGTAACTAGGCAAACATTACTCAGGGTGTTAGACCTGGCACCTTGGCGTGAGTCTCCCTTCCACTTTTTGTTGATGTGCCTCATATGTTTTGCTGGTGTTAGCTGCTCAGGGCACTGTGCCACTGCCACGACTCGGACGCTACTTGTTGGTTCCCTGGCCCTCGGCTGGTTGAATACACGTATTCACTACGTGACAGGCGCCTGCATTTAATCAGGTCCCCTGGTCCATTGGACTTCCCGGCCCACCAAATTGCTTGTGACTGCCCTAGAAGATTAAGTACCCATAGGTGCATTCTTTGCCGTGCCAGCTCCTCGGAGGAGGACTCGAGCACTTTAAGCCTACAGCACTCCAAACGAGACAACCCAGTCCTGATGATGGTCTACATTTGATATGGACCGAAACGTCGTCGACTCCACAGCGCAATTTATAGGCGCATCCTATTATGACTCTAACTAAAAATTGTGAATTATATTACATAAAGTTATTGACTGTTGGTCACTTGTTGAGCTAATCACTGTGTATATATTTCACTTTGCTCACTTTGCGCCGTTTATCGCTGTTCACCTACTTCACTTGCGTCGCCACTTATCACTTGTATATTTTGAGCACCAAGTTTTATCGGTTGTCATTTGAATTGTCCATTTATGTGCTGTACATATTCTCTGTGGCATGAAATTGTCTTGATATGAATTGAATATTAAGAGACTAAAGATCATTTTTGTAATTTGAACCCTTGTGTATAAGCGTCTCCTTTCCCTGACTGTTGTAATGCCTTGTGCATGCAATATAAATTGTCTTTCTATTCATACCTTTTGGGATATTGTTTTTCCTTTAAACTGCCAATCAGTGCCACAGTGCAAGTGCTCCCTATGAAAAGTGTATACATTGAATGGTTTCCATGATTGGCTTATTTGGTTTACTGTCAGTCTCCAGTAAAGGTCACCAGGAGTGCCAGGGCTTGTGAATACAAATGCTGCTGGTGGGCCCGCAGCACTGGTTGTGCCACCCACAGAAGCAGCCTTTTAAAATGTGTCTAAGGTCTGCCACTGCAGAACCTGCATGCAGTCTGGTACTGTCATGCTGCCTGGGCAAGTGCACACACTTGTCAGCCCCTAAACCTTCCCTTTACTTCATGTGAGTCACCCCTAAGGTAGGCCCAAGGGCAGGGTGCATTGTAAGCCTAAGGTAGGCCAAGCCCTGATGTAAGTGGCATGTCCTAACAGTGAATTACAGACATTTTCGTTTTTCACTATTGTAAGGCTACCTATTCTCATAGGCCAGAATGGGCTGCTGGAATTATTACACCCTATAATCCCTGCAGGCTCAGGGAACATGGTAGAAAGTCAAGTTTAGTATGCCTGAACTCAGAATAATAAAATACATCTTTTAGTAAAGTTTATTTTAATATCCTGTGTTTGCAAATACTACTTTTAGAAAGTTAGTATTTGCTTGCCTAACCATTTCAGCCGCCCCTGCTAGGATGTGTATCTGCTGTCTGGTTTCTGTGAGTGACAGGGCTGGGGCTGACAGGTGGTGAATAGAGGGATTACACCAGGATGGGTGGGGGGAGTGCCCCTTGACTCTGAATAGGGCTGTGCTCTGCCACCTCAATGCTGGCTCTGCCCCCTGGAGAGCGGCAGATGTCTGCCCTGCACCTTGTGAAGAGAGAGGGGAAGACTGTCAACAGAGTACTCCTGAACTGTACTTGTCACCACAATGCTGGCTCCACCTCCTGCGGAGCGTCTGATGTCCCTGCCCTGCTCACTGAAAGGAGAAGCCAGAGTCTGCAAAACAAAGTGCTCAGGGCCTGGACTGGATTAGGCAAATGCCCCCCTGGCCTGCAAGAACAAAGGATTTATAGTATAAATGTAGGAGCCCTGCTCCTAAGAAATCAGATCCTGTTTGCGCTAGGAAGAACCTCTGCCCGAAGAGAAGGACCTGGTAAAGCTGCATGGAGGACTACTGTCTCTAGCCTGAGAGACTGGCCTGTGGTGGGTGCCTTGCTGCAAGAAGGAGAGGAAAAGACTGAGAGAGACTTTGAAATCTACTTGTGCATTCCTTTTGAAACGATCTCCAAGAGCTTGGAAGCGAGCTTGCCCCCTGAACTGAGGCCCAGGACCATTGGGCTCTCATCCTGCCTTCGCGGTCTGCTGTGGACCTTTCGCTTTTCCCCCGCTGGAGCTGTGACCCCCAGTGCACCTTGTCCCCTCCTTGGGACGTGACGCTGTGCCTGGCCGCCCCCGCCGCTCGAGTTTGAGCCTCTCACCCTACGTCCCGCTGGGCCGCCTGCACTCGTACACCTTACCCCCCCCCCTGTTCGCATCGCACAATGCACCTCCCGCCGGAATCGAACCAGAAGTGCTGCCTGAAGCCCCGGACGGCCCGTACGAAGCGTACCAGGCCGTCCCGCTCTGCACTCTGGATTTCTGAGCGCCTGCCCGCATTTCAACACAGCACCCGCACCGAAGGTACGGCGCGTAAGCCGTGAACACCACCCGCATTCCGCCTCGCTCTCACCGCTCCCAGAGGTCCGCCCGCTCTTCGCCGCGTACCAAGATGCCACTTGAGCCCGGCACGACCTCAGGAGGAGCCGCCAGCAACTGAGGGGTGCCTGCTCGAGTGAACACCGCCTGCAAACCGGACTCCGCTCCTCACAAGGTACTGTGCCCAAATTCGTGCCCCCCTGTGCGCACGCCACGGACCCGGCGGTCCGCAACGACCGGATAGTATCATTTGACTTTGTGAGCCCAGTATAGGGAGTCGGACCAAGAGTGCGCCGCGCGCACGACCTAAAGAACTACACAGTTATACTTCAGAACGCTTGCCTAAAACAATCTTGTGGCTCATTTTGAAAACGTTATCATGGTCTTGTATTATGCCTGCATAGAGATATATTTATATAAAGCATACTTATTTTTACAAACCTTAGACTGGTGTCCTTTTGTGGTGGGTCATTTGATTACTGTGTATAGTCATAAATGTTTAACTACTAAACGCCCTGAGGTTTCTGCTCGTGCCACACTACCTAGAGGGTGAGCAGGGGTTATCTTTAGGAGTAAGTCCCTTGCCCTGACTAGAGGAGAGGGTCTCTGTTTGTCACAAGTGCATACCTGTGCCAACCAGAGACCCCCAAATCTAACACAGGGCAAGCTATGACTCTCTAATCAAACACCCATCAGGTGTTTTTAAGGATGATCACCCCCTGTCAGAGGCACGCTGCGTCATAGAGTCCTCGTGTCAAAACCTATTGCCCCTGCATGGGCTCCAACTTGCTAGACAACGGAGCTATTCGATCTTGTTAGGGAGATCCTAAGGTTAAAAATATTTAAGGAGTATCTGATAATTTCAATAAAAAAATGGCTCCTTAGTAAGATTAAAACAAATACGACAGTTAGAGAGAGATTATGTCTCAAGCACCTATGGGTCATCATGGTTCCACCACCTTATTGCTTAAGCCTTGTGGCTTTCATCAGGACCTTCTTAATCAGCCCTCTAATTTTTCTAAGCCTTTATGCTCTTCTTACTGTGTTCTGATCTGTGTTCTATTAGTCTTAGGTTGCCTCCCTTTTTTGTGAATTAATTGCAGCTTGGGAGTAGGGCTAACCCACGCAAATTCCACCTCACTCTTTCTGATATTATTTTAAGTAAACATAATGTCAGGCCTGCCATTGCAGCCTGGCAGCTGCAGTTTGAACCTGAAGCCCGTCCTGTTAAAATGACTGGACAAAACCTTCCTTTAAAATGTTAATAAGGCCCCCTACATAGGCCTTGCAGCCCACAAAACAGGATGTATGGTAATTAATGGCAGGACATGTACAAATGTAAAGTTAGCATGTCATTACAGTGACACACAAACCATTTTCACTGTAGCAAGACTGGTTGGCCCATGGAGAAACAGCCGGAAGCAATATTAGATAATTAGTTCTTCTATCTCCAGATTGGGACTAGCTAGAAACATGACCAGACCGCTGTTTTTATATTGAAAAAAAGCCCAACTCAATGGGAAAGTCGGATTTTTAATAAATATTAAGCAAAAGTAACTGTGAGAAGTTGGCCTGGCATATGCTGTAAGAGCACATAAGTTACACTTAATAGCACACAGGAAATTAGCACAAGATACGTTGAGCCCTAGAGGCGTACCAAACCATATATTAAGAAAGTGGTATAAAAACCACGACTTGACTAGACACAAGGCCTAGAGCCTGTAGAATCGCTGGGCCCACAAGGAACCACTCAAGGAAGTGACACAGGGGACCCACGGAGGACGCGTGCAGTGAGAGAACACAGCCGCAAATCATCGTTAGCTTCTATGGGGAATGTCGCGGTTGGAAATTTAAAGATAAAGGACACTTAGGAGAGGACTTTGAGAAAACCACTTTAGACTTAAGGGGTCCTAGGGCCAACACCCATGGGAGCACTGGAGTACTCGAGTTACCTCTTTAGGTGTCGGGAATCGTCGTTGATTTCAATGGTGATCTGCTGCAAAGTGCTGCTGCCGCAGAAGAGGAAAGTGTCCGGTGTGATCCAAGCCTAGATCGAAGATGAGAAGAACCTGAAAGCAGAGGGGACAGAGTCTGGGTCACTTGCCAGTGACCAGGGGCACGATAGCCGAATGTCCACAGATGTCGGGTGATTTCAGGTGAAAAAGGTGAAGCTTCAGCCTCGAGAACCAGGAGGTGTAGACAACGACCAGGATCTGGAATCGAGCTGTACCACAAAGGATGTCAAGTGCTGCGGGGTTGGTGCCCGGATTGGACCCAATAAGCCTTGGCAACAGCAACCCACTCAGGAATCAAAGAAATGCTTTGGTGTGGACCAGCAAGATCCGAGGGACTCACGACGTGGTGGGGAGTCAGGGCACATCTGGAGCAACCCAGGAAGCCCAAGGAAAATCAGAGTTACCTTCTCAGGGACCCACCAGTCGACAGACCAGGGATCGTGAAGGAGCCTCAAGCAGCAATGCAAGAAGCGGGCTCATGGAACACTCGTGGAGTGTAGGCCCACAATCTTTGGTGCAGATGGTGCTCAGGACTTGGGCTACAAGTAACCCAAAGCACAACTTCAAGAGACGTCAAGAAGTCAATGCACTTGCAAATGTGCATGATATCTAAGAGTTCCGGTTCCACGTCACTCATGAGGGCTGCGGGTCTCAGCTTTGTTGGGGACTCGGGTCGACCTCTGAGAAGTCTGGAAATCCTGTTCCTGGGGGCAAATACTTCAGAGTCCGGTGGGAGCTTCGAAGATGCAGACCAGCAATTGGTTTGTTGGTGCCTGCCAAGCAGGGGAGTCCCTCCTTGACCCCAAGGGTTATTCTTCCGTCCTCTAGTCTTTAGTAGAGCATCGAAGTTCCAGGATTCAGTTTCAGAGTTTCGTCCAGGTATAATTTAAAGTCCTGTTGCCAGGGGTTCCTTACTTATACTAAAGAAAGGGGTTGGACAAACTCTGGGGACCCACCTATGGGAGGGCTTGAAAAGAGGGGTGGCTACACCCCTTTCCTTTGTCCAGATTTGCTCCGGAGCAGGGGCTGGTAGCCCCTGCAACCGGTTTGAACTGGACTATGCACAGGGACACTAAATGTGCCCCCAGTGCAGACTTCAAAGCACTCTCAGAGTGCACCCACCCATCCCCAATGCACTAAAGCCTGTCTGGGCGGTGGTTAGACCTCCCTGTGACAGGAAACCTATTTCCTAGGCCTTCCCTGCTATTGTTTCGGTCAGCAGCAGGAGTCCAGACTTGTGTTTGTGGCTGCAGCATTCATTTTGTGAGGCCAGGGCCTCTTTAAAACTGGTACCGGGTATACCGGTGTGTACATGTCTATCCCTCTAGAAGGGTGGAATTCTACCCCCGCCGCCAGGACTGGCAGGTGGGGGGGGGGGGGAGGGGGGTAGGATTCCAAAGTGTTTGACACCACATGGTTATAATGCACATAAGAGTATATGGTCTGGCTGCATCACAGAACAGGCCCAGAGAATAGATTCTGAAGGCTGCAGAGGGGTCCTGCTCATGCATGGACACCCTCTCCCACGAAACCAAGCACCCAGCCTTCAGGATTGATAAGGCCTGCCATAGGGGTGACTCATAGGTTTCTATGTGCAGTCATTTAAGGTAGATATAGGTAACCTATATCTTAGTAAGGGGTGCCTGCACCACCTTACCCAGGCTGCAGTAGCAGTCCTGTGGTGTCATTTTGAAAGGCTTCCCAGGGGAGGCACAAAATATATGCTGCAGACCCTGTTAGGCCTCTGAGTTACCTATGCTCTCAGTACCTGGTGTACCATATACTAGGGGCTCACAAGGGTACCCCAGTAACTAAACTGGAGTGTACCTAAAGTACATGGAATCAATTTAGAGGAAAGCTGATAGGCTGGGGTCCTGAATAGCAGGATCCAAGCCAAACTAAGTCAAAACCCATCAGAACACCAGAAAAAATAGTGGGGGCAACCATGTAGTTAGATTCCACCTTCCTCCGTAAACCCTCCCCAAACGAAAGGAGATGAGTCTATCCTTGTCCAGGTGATCCTTCATTGCCTACGTGGCCATATAAGGAGGTGCCTGCACTAGCATGGTTACCCCCTGTCTTATGGTCCACTAAGCAATCCCTCACCCTAAGGGTATGACAGGGTCTCCACCATGGGTAATTACTACCTGTGATGTGTTTTGGTAAAGTAAAAGGCTGGTGAGGTGTCTGAATAGTAAAGTGAGGCCCTAATGAAGTTTGACTAAGCTTCCTCAGATCACTGGTCACCATGGGTGCCTTCCTTTCCATGACAGAGTTTCACTTTGCTTTAAGGGTCAACCTTTGGCTGCCTACAGCTGGGGGTTGGGTCCCTTTGGTTGGAACACTGGAAAGACATGGTAGGTGTGGGCCCTTGTGGTCCCAGATTTGCCTTTGCCCAACAGAGTCCATCTAGGGGTGGTCCCTATTCATTGTCAAAAGGGATCCCTCAGGGGGTGGAGGAATTTTCACCTGGCTAGGGCTACTAGACTGGGTGCCCCTAATCTGCTGATGGGGTTGTTCCTCTGGACAGGGAACCCTATGGGGTCCACTAACCTCTGCAGCCCTGGGATGACTTAGGCAGGGGAGAGAGGGGCAGGACACCTGCTCCAGGCTGGGTACCATCTTGGAAGGATCCCCTGCCATCTGGGGCAGTTCCCTCACTAGGCATAGGATCAGTTCCCTGAGGAGGCTGACCCTTACCTATAGTCTGGAGGGAAGAAGACTGTTCTTCATCCCTTGTGCTCTCGGGCTCCATCACTCCAACATTTCCCTGGGGTTGGGCTGTGGCCCTCACTGCCCCACTAACTTTCTCAGGGATGCCCAGCATTCTCAGATGGGCTTTGTGTTCCACTTCAGGCCAGGCTGAAAACTCCAGATCATTTCCCAGTAGGCAATCTACAGGCAAGTTTGGAGACACTGCCACTCTTTTTGGGCCTGTGACCCCTCCCCAGCTGAGATTGACTTTGGATATGGGGCGATCTGTTCTGACACCATCAATGTTGGTCACCTGGTATTTAAACTCAGGTAAAAGCTGTTGAGGGGGGACTAGTTTCCCTGTCACCATGGTGACACTAGCCCATGTGTCCCTGAATGCCAAAGCTATCTGACCATTGATTATGGGCTCCTGTCTGTACCTGCCTAAAGCATTGGGGCCCATTTTAAAAGTGACAAATCTCATGCCACCATCACAGACAAAGAAGGCTTGTGAGGGGGACCTGTTTAAACTAGGACCCACCTTTGTTCCCTATGAGAATACACCTACATTTTTGGGTGCAACACCACCGCCTGGGGAATTACTACTAGTAGTACCAGAAGGAGTGGTAGTCTTAGTTGGAGGAATATTTTCTTTATTGCCAATCCTGGGGCAACTGGGATCAGTCGTCCAGTGTCCAGGCTTTTTACAAACATGGCAATATGGTTTCTTTTCAGGAGAGGAAGGAGTTTGGGACCCACCCCTAGAAGTGGATTTTTGTTTTGGGGCCCTGTAGGGGACTTGTCTATTGATGTATCTCCATCTTTCTCTTGGGACTTGGTAGAATCTTTATTCTGGTCACTGCCTTGATTCTTAGGCCTTACCCTGGTTCTGGCCCATTTGTCTGCCTTCTTTCCCAATTCTTGGGGAGAGGTCAGATCAGAGTCCACCAGGTACTGGTGTAAAAGCTGGTATTGACAGTTACTAAGGATCTGCTCCCTCATAATTAAGTTGTACAATCCTGTGAAATCACTCACTTTACTGCCATATATCCACCCTTCCAGAGCCTTGGCAGCACAATCTACAAAGTTGACCCAGTCCTGAATCTGAGCCTTTTGGGTATCTTTGAAATGTACCCTATATTGTTCAGTGGTTAGGCCAAACCCTTCAATCAGGGCACTCTTCAGGACTGTATAATAATCATCAGCATCCTCTTCTCTGACAGTGAGGAGCTTGCCCCTACCTTTATCTGCAAAGGAGAGCCCCAAGAGTGCTGCCCACTGCTCCTGGGGGACCATCTGAACTCTACAGGCCCTTTCCAGTGCAGTAATCCATTTGTGGATGTCATCCCCACTCTTTTAGGAAGGGACAATCTTGTTTAAATTCCCATGATTATGAGACCTATCTCTACCACTGGGAAAGTTGCTGCCACCATGGGACTCTAGTTCCATCTTCTTTCTAACTCTAGGGCCTCCATTTCGAAGGCTACTTGCTGTCTTCTGATTCTAACCTGAGCTTCCTCATACTTCAGCAGCCTTTCTCTCTTCTCCCGGGAGGATTCCCTCCTATGAGAAGAGACAGAGGTCCCTATAGATACACCAGAATGGCCATATTCCACAGAAGGAAATCTGGGCCTTCTAGGCATACCTCCAACTCCACCTGGTAGAACAAAGAGAGGGCCTTCCTGGCCTTCATCCTCATTTCCAAGAGGAGCTGCATTCTCTAGGTCAAGGTCATTGTCACCTTCCTGGTCAGCATCAGAGGCTAGGTCCTGGTCATCTTCACCACTGGGCCTTCCTCCTTCTGCTGCCCCACCCACTCTATCTACCTCCTCAGTCACTGAAGCCTTTCTGAGATCATCCAACAGTAGTACCTCCTTGAGGCGTTGGGTGTTGGCACTTTTGCCTGTCTTCAATCTTCTAGCAGTACACAAAGCTCTCAATTCTAAGAATGAGAATGCGTCATACTTCGATGCCAGTATAGTACTGACATCTGGCAGGGACCCACTGGTTCCTGACCTTGAAGACATCACTAGTGAGGTGTGGTGTGTGTACCTACCTACTCTAGTGTGGCCTACTAAACTCTCTTGAGTTGTAAAAAGGGTGTGCTAAGTCCTTGACACACAACTCCAAGTTCAGTAGAACTTACTGTAGTTTAAGCTTGTATTATATGTACCTCAGGTACCTTTAGTGGTTTTCAGTTAGTCTATCACTTGAGATTATCTGGTAAAACAAAGCAAGCTTGAATCCCACCTCTGCCACCAATGTGAGAAGTTGGCCTGGCATATGCTGTCTACTAGTTATAGTGGGCACCTTGCACCAGTCAAAACAACCCTTTAAAGGTGATAGGTTAAAGACAACCTTAATTGAAAGCCATCCTAGTGGTAGCTATGGAGAGGAGCCTTCAGGCTAAGTCTTGGAGGAATGTACAGCAGTTGTTTTACCAGTCTATAATCTCGTGAATGACCAAATGAAAGGAGAACCACACCAGGTATATATAGAAAATATATGTATTTATTCTAAACACAGCCTACTAGTCTTTTTATGAGGCTAGAGGTAAAAGCACATATGTTACACTTAATAGCACACAGTAAATTAGCACAAGATACGTTGAGCCCTAGGGGTGTACCAAACCATATATTAAGAAAGTGGTATAAGAACCATGACTTGACTAGATATAAGGCCTAGAGCCTGTAGAATCGCTGGGCCCACAAGGAACCACCCAAGGTAGTGACACAGGGGATCCACGGGGTACGCGTGCAGTGTGAGAACACAGTCACGAATCACCGTTAGCTTCTATGGGGAAAGTTGCGGTTGGAAATTTATAGATAAACGACACTTAGGAGAGGTCTTTGAGCAAACCCCTTTAGACTTAAGGGGTTCTAGGCCCAACACCCACGGGAGCACCGGAGTGCTCGAGTTACTTCACCCAGGGAAGCCGGGTGCATAGGTATCTTTTGGTGTTGGGAACTGTCGTTGATTTCAATGGCGATCTGCTGCAAAGTGCTGCTGCCGTAGAAGAGGAAAGTGTCCGGTGTGATCCAAGCCTGGATCAAAGATGTGAAGAACCTGAAAGCAGAGGGGACAGAGTCTGGGTCACTTGGCAGTGAGCAGGGGCACGATAGTCGAATGCCTACCGATGTCGGGTGATTTCAGGTGAAGCTTGACACTACAGCCACAAGGACCAGGAGGCGCCAACGACGACCAGGATCTGGAATCGAGCTGTCCCACAAAGGATGTTGAGTGCTGTGGTATTGGTGCCCGGATTGGACCCAACAAGCCTTGGAAACAGCAACCCATGTAGGAATCAAATAAATGCTTCAGTGTGGACAAGCAAGGTCTGAGGGACTCACCACATGGTGGGGAGTCAGGGCACATCTGAAGCAACCAGGGAAGCTCAAGAAAATCAGAGTTACCTTCACAGGGACCCACCAGTCGTCAGACCAAGGATCGCGAGGGAGCTTCAAGTAGAAATGCAAGAAGCAAGCTCACGGAACACTCGTGGAGTGCAGGCCCACAGTCTTTGGTGCAGATGGTGCTTGGGATTTAGGCTACAAGTAACCCAAAGCACAACTTCAAGAGATGTCGAGAAATCAATGCACTTGCAAATGTGCATGGTGTCCAGGAGTTCCGATTCCACGTCACTCACAAGGGCTGCCGGTCTCAGCTTTGCTGGGGACTCAGGTCAGCCTCTGAGAAGTCTAGAAATCCTCTTCTTCCGAGTCTGCGGGAGCTTTGGAGATGCAGACTGGCAATTGCTTTGTTGGTGCCTGCCAAGCAGGGGAGTCACTACTTGACCCCAAGGGAGATTCTTCAGTCCTCTAGTCTTTAGTAGAGCATCAAAGTATCAGGATTCAGTGTCAGAGTTTCGTCCAGGTGTAATCTAAAGTCCTGTTGCCAGGGGTTCCTTACTCATACTAAAGAAAGGGGTTGGACATACTCTGGGGACCCACCTATGGGAGTATTTGGAAAGAGGGGTGGCTACACCCTTTTCCTTTGTCCAGTTTGGCACCAGAGCAGAGGCTGGTAGCCCCTGCAACTAGTTTGAACTGGACTATGCACATGGACACCAAATGTGCCCCAGTGCAGACTTCAAAACACTCTCAGAGAGCACCCACCCAACCCCAACACACTAAAGCCTGTCTGGGAGGTGGTTACACCTCCTTGTCACAGGAAACCTATTGTCCAGGCCTCCCCTGCCGGAGTTTCGGTCAGCAGCAGGAGGCCTGACTCATTTTTGTGGCTGCAGCACCCATTTTTTGAGGCCAGGGCTCTTTAAAACTGGCACCGGGTATACAGGTGTGTACATGTCTCTCCCTCTAGAAGGGTGGAATTCTACCCCCGCTGCCAGGACTGGCAAGGGGTGGGATTCCAAAGTGTTTGACACCAAATACGACATGTTTCCATGCAGCCATTCCAAAGTTAGCATTTACCGCAAGGTTATAATGTACTTAAGAGTATCTGGTCTGGCTGCTTCACAGAACAGCCCCAGAGAATAGATTCTGAAGGCTGCAGAGGGGTCCTGCTCATGCATGAGCACCCTCTCACATGAAACCAAGCACCCTGCCTTCAGGATTGATAAATCCTGCTATAGGGGTGCAGTGATTTACGTTAGATATAGGTAACCTATATCTTAGTAAGGGGTGCATGCACCACCTTACCCAGGCTGCAGTAGCAGTCCTGTGGTGTCATTTTGGAAGGCTTCCCAGGGTTGGCATAATACATGCTGCAGCCCCTGGTAGGCCTCTGGGGTACATATGCCTTCAGTACCTGGTGTACCATGTACTAGGGGCTCACAAGGGTACTCCAATAACTAATCTGGAGTGTACCCAAAGTATATGGAATCAATTTAGAGAGCAAAACAGATAGGCTGGGGCCCTGAATAGCAGGATCCCAGCCAAATTAAGTCAAAAACCATCAGAACACCAGAAAAAAAGAGGGGGAACCCATGTAGTCAGATTCCCCCTTCCTACAGTAACTTTTTAGAAAGTTACCTTTTCCCTGCTAGACAAACACGGGCGCTAATTTGCATTAGCTCTCTAGCAGTTGCCCACTGAGTGCTTAGCACTGATGAGGTGTGAAAACTGCTCCCAGAGAAGAGACTATGGCTTGGGTGTGGAGAGGTGTTTGTACCCCTGGCAGGAATACCAGTTATGCTGTGCCCAGGAACTTAATTTACTTCAAAGTAAAGTGGCCCCACTTATCTCAAGCAATTATTAGGTTACCCCATAACAGGCCTGTAGGAAATGTGCCTTTTCTGCATGGTCACCATTGATTTTTTGCCTTCTGCTCGAGCCTATATTATTGCTGGCTGTGTACCTCTGTGCACTCTACTCCTGCTAACCAGTGGTAAAATGCCTATGTACTTCCTTTCATTTTGTTTATTAAGTTTTACTCGGAATGAAGCAAGCGTGAAACCCAGTCAGGGAAAGTACCTCCATAACTAGTTTAAGGTGACCACAGGGAGGGGCTGTTCATTACCCTGACCAAACCTATGGTGGGCACACAGGCTGTGCACAAAGGGAGAATGGTTTCTTCATCTTGGATTTAGTGAGAGAGGGGCACCTTGGGATTGTTTGAAGTAGGAGCAGTGGGTGGGGTAACCTCTGGGAACAATTGCCCTATTGGTAAGGGAGGGGCCAGGAGTCACCCCATCCACAAGCAAGTGCTATACTAAATGTGACACCTGAAAACAGCTTATTCAGAGCACTTCTGGACCTGAGGAAGAAGATAAGCGGACTGGACCTGTTGTCTGTGACATCAGAGCAGCTCTGAAGCACTGGACATGGTCCCCATTGTACCCAGAACAAAGCAGTGGAATCCAAGAATATGGCTACAAAGGCACAAAAAGCTAGAAGAGGCATTTTCCTGAAATGTCCCGGTGACCAGTAGCATCTGGACCTTAACTTTAACTTACTTGGACCGTGCTGGTGGCCTCTGCTTGAATGAGACTTAAGTGAGTCTGTTCCTGAAGTCCTGGGATCCTTGACTGTGTGTACCTGGACTTCTCTTAACATCTCTGAAAACTTGGGACTTGGAAAATATTTGGACATTAAGACCTCGGTAGGGCTTGGGCAAGCCTGCCAAGCCAATCCACCCAAAAATGCTCTATTATAGGCAATCACAGGCATGGTGGTGTTGGCGCCTGTGTATCAAGTCAAGTATTTCTTTATTCAATTTGCTCAAAGCATATCATAAAAGTACATTGAATACATACATCATATATCATAAAAAAACAATATTAAATTCTCAGATAACATATTTTCAATACATCTCAAAAACTAGAATGTAAAACTTCAGATAAAAACCATGATAGAGACCAAGTCACGTTCGCATACAGGGAGCTCAAACATCTTATGCCACTCAGTGTCACCAAACAAAAGCTGAGGAAACAAATTCAACCTAAAATGAGTTAAAAGTCTTCGGTGGTAGCAGGGCATGTCTAAAGTCAAGTAAAATTGTTCCAGATTATTTGTTGAGTTGACCGTGTGGTAATGAGTCACTGAGCGCTTTGCCATAGAATTGACTTTCCTCTCTGCGCTCACCTTGGCAAGGAAGGCATGTTTGACCCACAAAATATTGTTCTTGGTAATAACGGCTAGGTCACAAAAAGTTCAGGTCTACTGAGGTCTCTCAGTGTGCCCATAATATAGTGCAGCCAAGGGATACAAAACATGCAATCCAATCCCAAAACAATCCCTTTATATCAATTTTTCAAAATCAAGTTCATCATTCAACCATACCAAAAGCCACTAGAGCAATGGATGGACACAATTGAAATCTGAAATATAACTCAAGCCTAATTCCTTGCGGGCAATTTCAGAAGGAGTACATTGGGGACCTTTAGTAGGCATCTTAAAAGTTTATTTTTTACAATCTGGATGGGAGTACAAGGCATATATCACACACCCAAAACTGACAGTGGGAATACATTTGGGTTTATATATGGCAGTAATCGACTCGGTATGAATGCGTCCCAAACAAAGCAAAAAGTCACCTATTCTGTGCGCTACTCTGTTAAAGGACTGGATATTGTCATAAAACAGGGAATTCCATTTAGGCTGAGAATACAAAAGAATACCCATATAATGAAATGTTCAACCCTGCTAATAAGTTAACCTCTAACCATAAATGTCCTCATTTTAGTGGTCTTGGCCAAACTCCATGGGATGAGATTTAGAGAAATTACTTTTGAGGTCCAAACTATCCATAAAAACGACGAAGCAATCTAGCAGATGCTGCAGACCATTGGTTGTACGTGTGCTCAAAACTGTATCGTCCTTATATAGCAGAGCTGGCACATGTCTTCTGCCAAAAATAGGAATGTCCTTACAATGCTTAATTAAAAATGCCTCTAGGTGGTTAATATAGAGAATAAAAAGTAAAGTTGCTAAGATACAGCCCTGTCGAACTCCTTTTCTCAGCTTAAAGTGTGGCACTTACCGTCAGGGAGAAGTGTGGCTCACTGGTTAGAGGAGGCAGACCTGGAAGCAGAGGTCAGCCTGGGACCAGGGTTCAATTCCCGGCTCGGCGGGGTCTTGAGTCCTAAAATGTCCATGGACTCGACAATTCTCGCTCCAGTGCCTACTCGATTCATGGGTTCACACTCTGCGACTCTGGGCAATAGCTTGCTTAATCTCCACAACGGCCCCTCGCGGTGGGATGCCTGGCTTTCACCTTGCGGATACCCTGCCGGGGTTATCTCACAGGGGAATACCAGGATGGGTTCCCTAAGCAAGCGCTTAGAAACCGCTCGGTGATTTGCGCTATATAAATTCCTGTACATTTACATTTACCTTACAGATGCCAAAAACCCCTCATACAAATTTGGCATTAAAGCGACATTTCGACCCCCATGGGCTCCATCATGACCCAGAGCTTATCTCTATTAACTGAGTCAAAGGCCGTGCTGAGTTCCATGAAGGACAGGTGAATGGCTCCCTTTTTTGCTTTCCAGTTTTTTCTAATGAGCATGTATAAGTTTAAATGCTACTTGATGGCTGTTCTAAAACCATATTGAATATCTGACAGCATATTATGTTCATTAGCCCAATATGTAAGTTGATTCGGCACTACCTGCCCAAACATTTTTACTTCAGCATCCACTAACGAAAGGGGTCTAAAGAATCCCGGGTCTGCTTGTTTCCTTTTTAAATATAGGGACGATCACTGACATCTGCCAGGAGGGGGAATCTGACCACAGGCAGCTGTATTTATATGCAAAGTTACTAAGGGCAACCAAAGATCAATACAGGACTTGTACAGATTCCCAGGTACCCAATATGGGCCAGGAGCTTTCCCAGATGGAAGGGCTAGAATAGCAGATTTCACCTCTTCCCAGCAATAACTAGGCTCCTGCATTTCTCCAGGACTAGTTAAAACAGATGGTGGCCCATCAGAATTATAAATAGTCTCAAAATGGGCGGTCATAGGGTGGGGGGAATTGTTAACGCTATGTTAGACATGGGCTCCGGGTTAAAAAGTGTCTGGTTCACCAATTTCCGAAAAGCTGCGTTGTCCTTTAGAGAAGAGGGGGCAACTAAATCCTCACAAGCCTCCTTTCTGAGGGTGCTTTTTCGCTCTTTGAAGGCTAAATTATACTGAGCCCTAGATCCACGGCATGTTATGCAGGGCAACCAACAGATTTTCATGAGCCTTACAGCAAACCATTGCTGCCTAAAATGTGAGGGCCATCCCAGTCCTGCGCTACAAATGTTAACCCGTTCACTGAGGGGGTAATTCCCCCGCTGTGCTGGGGGGCGTGCACAGCGCCCCCATGCTCATGATGAGCTCAGCTCGTCTTGAGGTACAGTGCTCCTGTGCTCTTGACGAGCTGAGCTCGTCACGGCCGCACCCCTTTTCGTGGAACGTTCAGCACAGCAGGGGAATTATCCCCACGTGTGAGCGTTCCACGGTTCATGACGAGCTCAGCTCGTCATGAGCACAGGAGCACCGTGCCTTATGACAAGCTGAGCTCGTCATGAGCATGCAAGGTGTTAACAGAAGACTCCAGGATGCTACTATCGACAGGTAATAAAGTTAGAATGGCTTGAGGCAACCAGACTCTTTAAAAACTCTGCAGGGACAATCCTTGCCCAGCTAATCCTGCAACCTTGGTCTGCAGAAACTAATGGCTCCTTGCATATAAGGGTATAGCAGACCTTGATTTCTTCCAACAGAATGCGGCTAGGTTTGGGATATGGTCACTACGAATGTCCCAAATCACCCCGCTATTAATAATGGAAGTTAACAACCTAGCTGACACAAAAATGTAATCAATGGTTGTGCAATAACCCATTCCCTTAAAAGTGGGTATTGCATCAGCTGTATTAAGACCATCCCACATAGGAATATTAACAAGGTTGTATTCCGAAAACAGAGTTTTTAACAGCCCATCTTGACGGGTAAGTAAGATATTAACCTGTTCCGAAACACAGGGAAAACTATTGTAGTCCTCATTATAGTTCCAAGCTGTACATGGATGCAAATTTAAATTTCCAAGTAACATAATCTGTGATGATTTAGTCAAGCCAAGAAAAAATTCATCTAGTGTAGGTCTGAGCTCCAAAGTGAGGACCTCACTCATTGGAGCATAGTTATACACATTGACAATTAAGAGCCTGAAGTTGGTGGACAAAGTCAGAAGAATTAAAAACATTTGGTGAATCAGAGGGAACGCTCTATGCCTGATGGCCTAGACCCAGATTCACAAATGCTGCTAAACCCCCTTTGATCTCCCATGTACAGAGGGTATAGCATTAATGGGGAAGGTAACAAAACCATCTAAATACAAACTCTCCTGGGCAGCCCACGTCCCTTGTAAAGAAATAATATCACAGCTTCTTAACTACCTTGAGCAAAACGTGTTTGAGACTTTATCCTGTGTCACTGCTACATTCCAACTATCTAAATTAAGGAGCTCAAGGGAGGTAGAGGAATGGTCAGTGACTGGAGGAACTGATGTGAGAATGCGAGGGAGTCAATTGTGGTCCTCAAGCTAGGACAAAGGTTTGAATCTGCTATTTAACGGGATCCTAAAATTGGAGCACTCGGAAAAAGAAGTAGAGGGGCCATCAAACTTAGATAGAGGCAACGGCCCACCGCTCGAAATTCTAGCATAATCAGGTGGATAAAAAAAGCCCAAGGGGTGAATCGGTGTGTTATTTCTCAATGCCACACTTGGCCCAAGATTAACCAAAATATACTCCACCGATTTTTGATTTCAAAAGTTTACTATAATGCAGTTGCCATTGCCTGAATTTAAGGTAGTCCTTAGCCAACCTATTCTTTGGGCCATGATATTCTCATCAGATAATGACAAAGTTGTAGGGAGCCGGGTCGAGAACCAATGGGTCACCTTTTTTTTAAGCTGAATGTAAATCTTAGAGACAGTGGGGCAGATTTACTACTTCTGGGGCATCTCTGCCAATCAGCAGGGATGCCCCAGAGGAGTTGCGACACATCTGCCCACCCATTCGCCACGGCGCATGGATGGGCAGATACGTGTCGCATCCTCCCGCAGAAAGGCGGTGCATTGCTGGAGTTGGCTCGCAAGCACGACGCAGCTCCAGCAAGGCTCGGGGTGCCCCTATACCTAACATGCTGCGTCAATCCTTACACTTGCATCAAGCAGGAGCAGTGTTTTGACACAGCATGGCCGGAAAAGTGACTGAGTGAAATCTTGTAGATTTCACTCAGCCACTTTTCGGAGGCGTTCCTGCTCCGGAACCACCCCCCACCCACCCCAGTGCAGGAAGGCCCACATGCGGCCCAGGGCTTTACAACGTGACGCATCTCCCTAGATGCGTCATGTTGTAAATAGCCCACAGCATGGCGCTGGCTTTGTGCCGCCGCTGCGTCACAAATCTGGCATAAGGGGCTTGTAAATTTGCCCCATTGTCTTTTAGAGGTGGAACTTTAGTCATGACAAGGTCATATGAAGTCAAAGCAGGGGGCAACTGAATAACCACCTTGGTCATGTTGGCGTGAGCTAGTAGTACTCTAGATCAGTCAAAGAAAGTGAAGGAGCGGTGGACCACCTCTGATGGCCTTCTGAAACATACTGTAGGAAACCAGTAGGTGAAACAATAGGGGGTGAGGAACTATTCACTCTGTTGGGATTTGTCTGTAGGTCTCATCGTTTGTGTGAATCGTGGGGGTGCCCACTATTAAAGGCTCTCTGACATTGCCAGAAGACCCTACCATGTTGCAAATAACAGAGGGGTCTCCTGGAATAGAATTCAATGGAGTCCCTGAGTGGCCGAAATTATAAGCATCTAAACAGACGTGAGACTATATTGTGCAAGCCAGTCTCTATTTTGTCCATAACTCGGGAGATATGAGCCATTGTTCTTCCATCTTAAACATCATGTCCTCCAAATTATTTAAATGGGCGTTTAGAGCTCCTGTAAGTGTAGTTTCGAGACCTTGTAAATTTGCATGACAATTACAAGCTGCAGCGGTCACAAGTTCTGAGGGGTTTGTTTTCTTGCTTTTTTTCCCCTGATTTGCTTTCTGAAGAAGTCCTACCGAGGGTGTAGAAGTGTTATTTCTCTGTGTTCCACTGGCTCTCAAGGGTCTGGCCTAAGAAAGGCGAGAGGCATCACCAGCCCTAGTAAATAGGCCTGCCCCCCCACCCCCCCCTCACCTCCACCCCCCAGGAGATCTGGTGGAAATGGTAACAGGGGTCAAACACAGTAGTGAGGGATGGCAAGGCCTCAATTTGGGCAGATATAGGGTTCACATCAGATTGAGTAATAGCCAGTTGATCTTTCACAAGTGTGATTTCATCCAAAAGGACACCCATTGCATTATTTAAAAAGGTCAGAATGGAATTCTGGGTACAAGGTCACTTGCCTACCACATTTATGGACTCTCCTTTCCTCTTCCCCATCTTCAAATATTACCGCCGGGGAAGGAGGAAGTAATTATCCTAATTTAGGCCAGACAGACACCCAACTGTGAAGAGAGAAAAGAATCTGGCGACTAGAGCAAAGAACTTGCCAACAACCCACTCACCACTCCTCACTAAAATACCATGGAGTAGGTGTTAGGGGTGCGGCCCAGCCCAGCCCAGCTCAGCCTGCTCTGGGCTCTGACTGGCACAAGACAGGCCCCCCCCTTGTTCCAGGATTCACTTAGGTGAGGCTTGAGAAAGAGAAGGCACTTTATAGAGAGGGGGCTCCTCCCCCAGTTTACAGGTGCTGCAAGTGCCTCCAGGAGTGATGGATAATAGTCCCCCGAAAAGTCGGTCAGCATCTTCTGGAAAAGAGAAATCGTTTATAGCGTGGAGGCTCCTCTCCCAGTCCAGAAGTGCTGCAAGCCCCTTCAGGTATGATGGATTAGGGGGCTTGGAGGCCCTTGAGGAGTCAGTCAGCATCTCTCATGCTGTGGGAAAAGAGAATGTGCTTTATGGTGCGGGGGCTCCTCCCCCAGTCCAAAGGTGTTGCAAACGCCTCCAGGCGCCATGGATTATAGGCTTGTAGTCACCCGAGAAGTCATCAGTGTCTCATTTACATGCTCAATGTGCACCAACTATTTGGACCGGGAGCAGTGTAGTCCCTAATGGACTTTGGTTTTCCTTTTTTTAATCTCATACATTAGAGTGAAGCTGTAAACATTCCCAATAAGAATGACAGAAAAGGGCTAAAGTTTAAAAGATTACTCAAACAATATAAGTACAGAAAGATATAAGCTGGGTGGAATGTCATTCAATTAAGCATATAGACACATACATCATACGCACAGAAGAACTAAGTAAAGTTCTTCAGAAAATCCAGCATTGATTTGCCCTCTAAGAAAATGAAAAGGTTAGAGCTCACATGCAGAAAATCCAGGGCCTTTTATAGGACTTGAGACAAAGGATTTCAATTTCATACATTCACTTCACCTATACATGCTTCTCAGGGTATGCATGAAAGTGAAACAGGCAAGAAGAAACATTTTACTACAGAATACATTAGATTATCTCGCAATTCTACGACATTGGATTTGGATGTTCCCAGAGTCTATACAGGTGACATGACTTGATACACTTTATGTTATTCAGTCTGGGACAGCCGAGGTTGTCCTTGATTAGGTACATTGAATTCAGTGTGAATGGGAAAGTCTCAATCCTTCAGCACAAGCCCACAATTCTTTATTAAAGCAGAAAAGTTACAGTGAAAGTAATCAGACAATATGTTCAATATCACATCCTAAATGGAAAAAAAGCACAAAAATAGACTCAAGTCGGTGTGAGCTTGACTTCTCATGTATTAAATATTACAATTCCACAGTGGTCTGCTGACCCAATTAGGCCACCATTCCTGTGATGAGGATTATAGTGGGTTGCAATTTGCGATCTACCTCATTAATATTTATGAGGTAGGTTGAATTATTTTGTGAACTGACCTTTTAGAATATAGGTCACTTTGAAAAATATCACAATGGCTACAATAATCCTGGTTACAAATTAAGACCAATATTTTGTGACCAGTTATTAGTACATCTGGTGTTTAGCATGGTTGATGTATCCAACCCGAGGTCCATTATGATTGGCCTCAAATGGCGCCTAGGTCTATTGCGACCATTGACCACCTTTGACACTTTGCACTTTTTTGGTGCTATTTTTTTTTAAATCCTCTAAAATTCCTATTATTGGATTTTTGTCAAGTTGGTGTCATATGGTTCTTTAATTAAATTTAAATTATTTTATTTTTTCATAAATTGCAGTGGTATTTCTGCCGTAGCTACCAGCGACTGAGCTCAAGTTTGAATTACATAACCCTTTGACTGGAACTAACAAGTTAGTCATTATTTTTACTTACAGTGGTCTACAATCCACCTTAATAACAAACCACTTTCTCACAATGAGGTTGGAAGACTTCTTAATGTCTAATAACACAGCTTGTGAGTTGTGCATACATTTGTTTTTAGCAATAGTAAATACACATTGGCAAATATCAGCCAGGAATGAATCACTTTTCAACTCCATGCATGTGATTTGGCATGAAGTATTATTCAGTTTGCTAAAAATTTAGGCAACTTTTTGTAATCAATATTAAGGGCCTCATTACGATGTCAGATGGACTCACATTCGCGCTACACTGTTGCGCATGGTGCGGTCGCATACTCCCATTACTCTATGGGAGCTTGTGCACAAGCTCCCATGGAGAAATGGGAGCTTCTGTTAATCCCTGCAAACCTAAGGCCGCAGGGAGAAGGGGGCCCTGCTAGGGGCCCCCAAAGCCGCTTTCTGACAGGCTTTCCATGCCGGAAAGCCCGACATGAAAAGCCTGTGGGAAACCAACATCATAATCCCGATGGCGGAAACGCTGTCTTTAAGGGATTACGCGCTGGTAATGGCTGGCCGTTTTCAAATCCGACAGCCTTTGTTGTAATAAGGCTCTCGGATTTAAAACCTTGGATATCGATTGGAAAGCCTCCGACCTTCGGTCGGAAGCTTTCCGACCGATATTCAAATCGACCCCAAAGTATTTTACCTACAAGAAGCTGAATCCTATTCCAGTTATACTTGGTTGAGAAAGCTAAGCAAGATACGAAACCTAAAGATGGAAGGAATTTGACCACCGCCAAACATATAATTGAATAATCTGGTTACTGGTCACTTTAGCTTTTTTACAAGTTTTCATAAGACATCCATCGTCTCCATTTGCCCCGTCCCACTGGAGGTATTCTATAACAGCTACTGTTTCTGCTGCTGTAAAAGGGGGATTAAGGGACTCCGCCATTTCTGCTGTGATTCATGGGATCGTTAACCTACTACAAATGGAACAGGTTTCTTATGTTAATTTCAAATGTGTGACGACTAACATTGAAAAAATACTACACATTGTTTTATTATATGAGGAGATGAAACAACTCAAACGAAATGCAAAATGAGGCATTGGGAAAAATATATACATTACTTTTATTTCAGTCATCTGTGCACATAAGCAATTGTATCACAAGCCTTACTCTCACACAGTGCTTAATTTGAGCAGGTGCTTTCAGGTGCTCAGCACCTGCACTTCTTTCACAGGGCCGGGGCTACAATTTCTGAACAAGCAGGTGGTGGTCTCAATATTAATTGTTCAATTCAAAATAAAAAGAATAACATACATTGCATGGTGACTGGCTGGTAAATGTCCATAGGCAGGCCGGCATATGCCTGTCCAGGCAGGCATGATTGTGTATCACCACGTTAGTGATGATATCATCACGCTGATCACAAATCCAAGAAGTCATCGACAAACTATGGCTTGTATTCTATTCCCCAAGTCTGCTGCACCCTGCAACTGCCTGAGCCTAAACCTCCCATGGGATAATTGTAGCTGGGGGCTGGCTCATGAAGGAGTAGAGGCAAGGAAGCTGCAAGAGCGGATTTGGAACTTGGGAGTGAGGGCTCTTGAGGAAGAATAAATGTAAGTGTGGACTTTCCACTTGTTGCGTAGCCAAATTATCATATCCGGCAGCCCTGCATTGCTGCTATCCTCAATGGGCTCGATGCGGCTGTGGACCAACACATTTTTTTGCACCATGGCGTCACCAGTAGAATCTGTGTGCTGCACCCCAGCATGGTAATTGCTGTGCGTGAGTGAGTGCAGTAGGCAGCACAGCCATACTTACCGGCATTGGCAGCATTACTGCTGGGGACAATGCATGTGCTGTGGCAGGCAGGATCACAGCAAGCTGAGCAGTGGATGCCGATGCCGTTGTCATCCCTGGACCTACTAAATACAGGCAGCACTAGCAGTGACATGACTTGCTGTGCTCAAGCAGCCGCCTGTTCCGCAATAAACCCAGTCATACCACACTGATTAAGATATGCAAAAAAGCACTTTCATTTGGTGTACATTTTGTTTTTGCACTCAGTCTAGGTAAGAAAGTAAAACACGTCATCTTCCGCTTCTTTAGGAATGACAACAGGAAAAAGCAGAGTTCAAAATAGCAGGGACATGTACAGGCTGACGACAGGGGTCACAGGCCGCAGCAGTGTTAGAGATGAGAGACAGCAAGAGTAAAGAGGAGAAGAAACAACAAGAGGGGAGAGAGATAAATTGGAGCAAAGTAGAAGAAAAGGAGGAGAGCAAATCAGATACAAAGAGCAGCCATGATGTGAAGAAGAGAGCAGTAAGAAGAGAGGATAAAAGAATGTGGAGGACAGGACAGAGGAAAAAAAGTAGACAAATGATAAAATGGAGACACAGCTAATCATTGCTAAAGAGTGAAGGTAAAGAGCCAATCCAATCCAATCCAATCAGAAATTTGTATAGCGCGCTACTCACCCAGAGGGTCTCAAGGCGCTTAAAGGAGAGGGGTTTGTTACTGAGCCAAGATCGAGGGGAGAGAGAGCAGAGCATGGATAAAAGTAAAGAGAAAAAAGGGCAGGGCTAAAATGAATAGAGGGCAAATCAGAAATACAGGGTGTGACAAAGGTGATAGAAAACACTTAGAGAGGTGAGGGATAGACTCTTAGAGCAAAGACTTAGGGGACAGACAACAGATCAAGGTTAGAAGATAGAGACTGAGGCAGTGAGAGTGTTGAAAGTGGGGCTTACCGGAGGAAGACATGAGCGGGGGCCACCTTGGCAAAATTTTCAGCACCTGCACTTCTTTATTTACAAATTAAGCACTGCTCTCACATAGTGGGTGGAACGAGCTTTTTAAACATACAATATCAATAAAATACCCAATGATATGAGTAAATCCAATACTGTTATGGAAAAATATAAACTTCTTCTAATATCAGTTTCTTCACTGACATTTCACATGCATCAAACGCAATACTTAAAATTACACTTACCAGATTGGCTCCCTTTATTAGGTTTGATTTATATCAACTTATTTCACACAACGGGGTGGGTAATGGTAGGTATGTAGAATTGCTTCACTATTGGTTCTGAGACAGCGATAGGAGTACACCTGTGATGGCTAAAGAATGTTTGCCGGTCTCACAGGCTAATTAATAGCCATTGTTTTCATTGGTGGCCCTCTGGTGCTGGTGGAAACACCAAATTTGCATAATGATCACTTTCAGCAGACATTTGTTGTGATAGCTGTGCCTTAGAAAACTGCTCGCTGACTGATGGTGACATCCTCATTTTCAAAGCAGGTATCTGTGTTATACTTCTCTTAGTATGACAATGATTTATGGCATGGAACAATAAATTGCTGACTTCAGCTAAGATAAACTCATGTTTAGCAAAGCAAAATAATTAAAAGTTTTTAGCGTGCTCCTTTATTTTTTCATGTTGTAAAATACTAAGATGCATTTAATTTGTTTGAAAGACGAGGGATGAAAAAAGGTACATATAGCAAGTTTGTACCCCTTACGTGGGGCTCCATGCCTTTCAAACTTTTTATTTAATGAATCAACGCATTCTGGGTCATCCTTGGCCTCAATTAAAGAATTCACATGATAAAATAATTTGTAAATCGAAAGTTTGGTGCATATGGAGTGATCTGTCCCGTCTTGGCAACTGATGTAAGAGAAAGAAACCGAGAGGCCTAAGGCTAATATCACATGGAACAATGAAATACTTGTATCCCACTATAAATCGCACCCTAATACCCGCTCTGTCAGTAATTTCACAAACCTTCCTTCTTTTTTGCTTAAAACATATTTAATTAGGAAGATGAGCGTCATATCCCATGCTATAATTGGCACTTGAATGATTATCAGAATCACTGAGTGGGTTCCTTAAACGTGTTTTAATTACAAGGTCTGTTGCCTTGTTAAATTATTAGCACAAAAATTACTTATCTTGTCATGCTCCTATTTTATTATTTAAATGAACATAGCAAGGTCATTCTTAGTCACACTACACGCTTTTGTATAGATTGCATGAATCGAATACACTGTACAATTTTTCTAAAAAAAAAACTAGGGTTGAAACTGAAACAGACACTTTGCTTCTTATAGTTTCTGTTCTTCGATTTTGCAACAATGTGCTATTAATGGCAGGCAGAAAAATGTGTGCATTTTTTTGATGATGCATCTGAATTGTGAAGGGGTGAGAGTGGGCAGTGAAAAGAGTCAGTTTTAGACATGCATAGCCAAGCGCAAGAGAAGCAGTGTGTGCACATGGAGGTAGTCTTGACAGGCAAGCACTGTGACCCACAATGTGTATGCATCTCTGGTGTAGCAAGAGTGCCATGACCCAGCAAGTAAAATGGGCACCCAACCTACTGGTTTAGTAGGAAAAGGTAGCCATGATTGGGGCATAGTGAAGTTGTCATAATCCCTTGCCTACGTGCCACTGCGCCTGCTGCAGTAGACATCGAGACTCATTGAAGTTCCGGCTGAAACATTCCCCTGCGGGATCTAACCTGTCTAGTTCATCCCCTTTAAATAGCCTTATTGCCATTTCACACAGGGTTCCCCTTGGTAAATCCCCACATAGAGTTTTGGATACTGGTGTATTGGGATCTCTGGAGGAGGAATGGTGTGATTGTATTTTGGATGGAAATACTCCTGGATCATTATGGGGTACCGTTAACATACCCTCAAAATTGAGAATTTGCTGGAAAATCGATAATTCCACACCCTATCGTTTTTATAATTCCTCGATTTCCCACAGTTCAATCGGAGATTTTGCCTGCATGGAGCAAATGTAGTCCCCTGCAGAAACACACTGTATCAGGGGTAAATCAACAGGTCTTTTCACTTGAATGGGGCTGGTAACTCCTGTCCATGGCCCCTTCTGAATTACCAGGTAATTCGAAATCAGTCTCCAAGTCTCCAGCTATCCCTCAACTTTTGCTGCCATTTGAGATTTGCAGGACTTTTAAATTTCTTTTTTTACCATTTCTTGTAGACCTTTTTAGCTTAAAGCACATGCTAAGATTAAATATCATTAGTCGAGGTCTAAAGTGCAGATAGCAGACTGTTACACAGGGCTTGAACACTGACTGTAAGATGCAAATCTAAAGGTGTCGACAAGTTCCATGGTGTAGAAAATTCGCCTTTTCTGCAAGAACCCCCCAGATTTTTCACCTTTTTCTGGACCCTATTTTTGATGGACTTAGAGCTCTGGGCACTGTTAACCCTGTAGAACAGTGAATTGCATGTGCTTCCCATTAAAACATGTTAAGATTGTCTTAACCCTGATTAGAACATTTAAATCATCTTTAAGGCCATAGCAATTGGTGTGCGAGTACATCCAAGCCCTGGAATACCATTTGATGGATCATTTGTGGACTGCAACACCTATTGAACCCTCCGTTACAGCAGCAGTGAAAATATGACTTCAGGACTACCCTGAGCACCCGGACAGCAGCAAATTGGACCCTGCTACACAGACCAATGAAGTCACCCTTTTGACTGGCAGGAAAACCTGATTTTAAAGATTAAATAGGTCACCCTTAGGCACACCTTGCTGCTCACAAGGTAGGGTGCATAATATTTAAGAGTGGAACATGTGTGTCATTAAAATGGCAAGCTCGTTGGTGAGTAAGCCCAAAATGACATTGTCACTGTCCAGGCTGTAACTGGCACATAGAAAAAGTCACTGTATATCTTATATGCTTCAATATATAATTTTTTACCTGTACCAGCTACAAATGCCACTCAAAAACTTATTTTTATATTTAATAAACATTCAATTTAATGGTACCTATGATTTTTATTAAAGGTATTAGGGATGCGTCTTTTAGGAAGGTACCCTTTACCTACCTTAGCTTTCAGCAAGCTAATTAGAATTCCCCTCTGCCAACTCCCTGCATTTACAAGGACAAAATGAGGCATGGACGAGGTGTGAAATTTCTCCTAAGAGTTACACATTAGGTCAACTTGATTGATAGGTCGACCTGATTGGGAAGGGATGACTCCTCTGCCCTCAGCAACATACTCAGAATGGGGTTGTGGGCATTAAGTTGGCACAGCAGTGTAAAATCCTGCTGGTCTGTTTGAACTACACATAAAACATTGGAGCAAAAGGAAGCAAACCGAATGCCAGGGCAGTTCTTGTGTATCCCATAACTGGGTGCTACACTACCCTACTTTTGTCCTACAAGATGCATGTCTCCTACTTTGTTGTGCGTATAGGGACATCTCCAAACTGGATTTTAGTGTCAGATGTGGGAGGACACTACTGATTTCCCTATAACTCTCCCACACACTTTCCCTGCTCTCAGAAACAAGGTTTCGTCTGACAATTTTGAAAATGCCCTGGCACATGGCATTCTGGGTCTGTTTGCTCTTCATCAAACAGGAACTACTGATAAAGTGGGTAGAGGTGCCCCCAAGAACTTTTAGCCGATTGATTAGGGTGTGCCCAGGCATCACCCCCTCCCAATATTGGGTGCCAAGCATACATGTGTCACCACAAGGTACAATCTTGAGAAAACTTTCTGGACCTGGTAAAGAACAGAAGCTGAAGTGGATGGAACCTGTTGTCAGTGACCTGAGAGGATTAGACCTGCTTCCCCTTGAACCCAGGACAAAGAAGTGGACTCCAAGGGTCTATGTTGCTACGTGGTATCAACAAGCTTCAAGATGATTTTTCGTAAAGTGCCCTGCTGACCAGTGACAACTGAACTTAGACTATACTTTGCTGATGGCCTCTTCCTGATATTGTAGTGTCCTCCCCTGAGGTCCCGGAGCTGTTTAAGTGTACTCCTGTGCTTGTTTGGGCAACAGAAGAAAGTTTGGAAGTTTTGTGACCAGGGCTCCATCGCAGTGGGCCACAAATCACACCTAGGTCCTGGTCTTTTGCTTCGATAGGACTGTCATTGGAGCTTTTCAGGGTTTTGTGCTATTGCTATTAAAAACTTTACAATCAGATATCATTGGTTCTACTTATTTGATATTTGTCATTTCAGTGTCATTCTGTTTATTACATTTTACTCTGTGTTTTTAATCTGATATGTGATTTTATTGCTTGATGTTTTGACTTTATTACTGTTTTGATGCATCATAAGCACTTTGCACATTTCCCTAAGTTAAGTCTGTTTGCTCTCTGCCATGGCTGCTAGGGGTTTGAACTTAGGTTAATTAAATGACTTTGTGGGTTCACACTGACAAGACTTGTGGTTATTCCTTGAGGTGAGCAGTCGCCTATCCCAAATAATAATCCAATTTCTTGCACACAGTGAAACTGACAATCACTCTACAGTAAGGGACCTATTTAAACAATGGGAAGAAGTCCTATAATAATACCTCTCCAGTAAAGTTCAAGTGTATATACATGGAAATGCATCAGCTAACGCAATCCTTTCAATCACACACAGAGGTAAAACTTGAATTATATATGAATTAGCAGTGGCTGATATTAATTTAAGCATTCCTTTGGTCTCTCTTTGTTTTCCTAATGATACATATAAGGCATCAGGTTAAGCAGATCCATTGCCAAATAGTTACATTATGTGGAGATTAACATGGATGCAACGTTTATGAGAGAATGCTCTCAGTTGTCTCCTCTCCAACTCGTATATTAACAACCCATTTTGACTGTATCTGCCAATGATTAATGAAATTCAACTTTCTTAGTAGATCATAAGCTATCAATATAAAAATCACAGGTACGTCTTTCTAATACTTTTGCATCCAACAATCTATTTTCCTCTAACACATCCACAGCTTGACTGCCCATTTATTCCATTGGGCATTTCCCTGGTGGGGATAGCCCTATGGACACTAGGTTTTAAAGCAGATGGCCACTGTTGGCATTTCTGCCACTTTCTCCAGCTCTTCTAGGTAATTACAACACCTACAGGAAAGAGAGTGAGGAGTGAGAGAGAAAAGGTGTGAGAGAGATGAGAGAGAAGGAAAGGAGGGGGATTGGCTTAAACATTTTTACCAGGGCTGCTTTGGTTTCCAATCTGACCCTGTACACATCATTCTATCCAGATTTCTACATTTATATAATTGTTAATACCTGCTACTCTGAGTGATTGCCATTGGATAGACAAGTTGCACACACTTTTCCTACTACCTTTTGTGTGTTTGCTGTACCACTTAAGTGGCAAAGGTAAGCCCAGGGTCCTGTACTCACTGTGCCAGTGGAACTAAGCTACATCCGACTCAAGGGCCCCAATCAGGGTGAAAGTTGTCTTGGGTTGTTTGTGTTCTAGTTCATGGAGGACCTGACATGGGAGCACAGGCTGGACTGTTCCTAATGGAGCAGGATCAAGGCTGATTTGCATATGCCTGGTCCAAATTGAGGTGGCATGGTGGCCAAAAGAATGAAGGGTTGGAATGCAAACTCGAGCAAATGTATGTGCTTAGACAAATCTCAAGCATTTCTCCCATCACTATTTGTGTGACAGACATACACCAAGCCAATCCTGGAAACTTAGGGGAGGATTCACAAATTGCATTTGTAGTACGTTTAAGAGTACTAAAATCAGACTACTAACAGTACTAAATGATATTCATAAATTTATGTGCAGAGGCTCCACCACTACTGTGTCTATCTTTTCTCTGCAGAGATCTCTCTCCTGAATGTGGAGTCTTTGCACATGTAAGAATATGTTTTAGTAGTAAATGTGGGAGGGCATTGGCTGGAAAATGGTGAATACTTATGATTAAAGGGGGGAGATTAGGGAGGAGTAAGGAAGGGTTTAGGAAGGTTTGGGGAAAGATATGCACACACTCACAAAATAATACACCCATTGCTATTTACGAACTGAACTTCCAATGTTTCTATAGTAAAAAAGGGACACAAAACAAGTCTAAGTTATTCCAGTTCAGAGCTGGAGTAAGTCCAGCACCACTTGAAGGCAAACCAATAGTACTGCAACACCCTCCCATAGAAAATGATGGAGGTAGAGACTTAAAATACAACCTCATGAGAAATACTGTTGAATTAAATTAATGTATTCATTGTTTTATTAAAATATAATTTAATGTTAAAAAGTATCTAAGAAAAAAAATATTGTTATTTGATTTTAAAGTGTTGTAATAACCTCTTTTTCAAATTTAAAAATTAGTGTGTTTACTTTTTATTAATAAACTATAATTAAAGTTGTTTTAACTCTTTCTATACATCACGTTTCGTAATTATGACTATAAAATGAAAAAAAATATTTTTTTATTTAGGTGTCATTTTTTTTAAAACTTCAGACAATGTTTAATTTCATTGAATGTATTTAAATCTATGAAGAAATAATTCAAAAATTAAGTAAATAGTGATATATATATATATATATATATATATATATATATATATATATCACCAAAATCCAAGTTGCCTTGCATAGAGACGCCTGCTCAGTTGGGAATATAGCCATCGTTTATTGCAGGTAATATGCACAGCGCGTTTAAAACCACACAACCAAAACGCCAAACATGTTTCGGGCTCCATGCCCTTGATCACTGGCTGCATGCACAAAGTCCCAGCAGCTGTGTGGACTCATAGCTTTAACCCCGCCCAAGTGGGACGTTCTCAAGCACAGTGGCATTCTGGGGTAAGTAGTCCGTAACTTAACCAAAGTGGTTGCTGCCGAGTCTCAGTACATTAGAAAAAATACAGTCCCATAGTGGGTGTTGTGAGGAAAAAATTGCAGCAGTGTACATCAATCCACTGCTGATGACGTCACATATTACATCATTCATGACATGGTCAGTGACATCATTGAGGACATCTCAAATGACATCACTGATGACATCATCCAGTGAATGTGGTTTGGTTCCATATTTAAATAAGTATTACATATATAGCAATCTGCATTGAAGACTGCGTTGATGTATAAGTGTCTGGATGGAGGATTTAGTAGCACTGTGATTGACTACCTAAGTAACTAATTTAAAGTGTCTCACTAAATATATGGGATAGTGATTAAACTGTGTGAATATCTGTATCACTCTATCTCTTGTTGTGTAAACTACTACATAAGTTGGTTACTAGCTATGTGAAAGTCTGTATTAGTTAAGTGAGTATTTGTATGGGATAGTGAATATGTGTGTGGTTGGGTGGGAGGTGTGTGACTGTCCAAAGATGTGTAAATAGTTGATTTAGTAGGTATATGAGGTTAAGACTGTATGTGGAAACAGTTGTTTGGGTGAGTGAATCTCTTTATGGGTGTGGTGATGAGTAAATATATTTCTCAATGATACATGTCCAACAAAGTGGAAATATAAAAGGCAAGTGTAGGAGTCCATTTGGATCTACTCTTAAGGCCACTCGTGATACTGTAATCGGTCTCGACATCCAACTCTTCAAGGAGTCTTTCCATTTCAAGTGGGCTATCTTCCCTATCTGTCAAAGAAAGAAGCAGGTGTGTAGCTTGCACATCTTTAATGGTCAAAGGTACATTGTCAAATACAGTAGGGATGTGTCTAGGTTGTTTCGGCACATCTTGTGATCCAGCAAAGTGTTTCTTGAGTTTGAGATTGCGTATGAACTTGAAGATATCAATCTTGGTTTGACATATATCGCCGGTGGAATAGGGATTGAAATTCAAGCCTCTGCCAAGTAAGGATGTCATCTCGGACGTTAGAGGAAATGAGGAAAGGTTTATGACTTGAACTGTATCACCTAGTGTGGTTGGTTCCTCTGTGTGCCTGACCTCAATTTCCTGCGATATTCCTCGCTTGTCCCTACGTTTCCCCCTGTGGGTTCTGGGTCTGTAGCGGCCCTGGGTGGCTGAGTTCTGTTGCCTCTCCTTACTCGTTGCATCTCTAAAAAAAAGGTTGAATTATGAGGTTCTGAATTGGCCAGAATTTCATTCTCTATGTCACTGAGTCCAGTAGAACTCAGAGAGGTGGTGCTAGAACTAGCAGAGTTGGTGATGGTAGACCTGCCGGTTTGTGAGCCTGCCTTAGGTTTCGGGATTAAGGAGTCATACTTGCGATCAAAAGTGTATATCCTGCCATTTTTATAGTCTGCCTCATCCCTTTTGATTTGACGTGCCTTTCTGCTCTGGATTTCGGATTGGTGTTTCAAAAGAATTTCGTCCAGAATGGTGTAATTTTTAACAGTGGCCTCAGGTTTGTTCAGATCTTTGATCTCTTGTTCTACCACAGAGATTTCAGATTGTAGTAGGGCAGTCTTCCGATCAGCACTCTCAATGAGAATGTCTATCAGTGTGATCGAGTTTAGGTTCAGAGAGTCTTCCCATTTACTCATGAGATCCCGGTCTAGATCGTCATAGGTCGGGAAGATGTTGGACCGTAGTCCTCTAGGAACTAGTTTGAGTTTCAGGTAGTGTTTCAAAGTTGCTCCGTCCCACCAACGGGAGTTTTCTTGTTTCTTTAGTTTTTCAAGTTTGAAGAACTGGCACCACTGCATGTTGGCTGCAGTTTGTCACCATTTGCAGTATTTAACAACGGCAGTACTGACTTGATGTATGTTATTCTTGTATCATCAGCCCTGAAGAGTCGTGTTGACTCAACTGTACACGACGAAACACGTGTCGGCTTTTCATTACATCTCATGAGTCTGGAGAGAATAAATCATCTTCTTGCTGTATCAAGAACACACCAAAGATTCTGCTTCTGTTTCCTTATATATTTTTCAGTCATTGCACTGTTTGTGATACTTTGTTGTAGTAGCGAGAGCACACTTGTATATACATTGTTTAGTCCCTTGACTTTTTAGACGGTTAAGGGTGTTTTTCCGCCTGCTCTTTACGCACTACATGTCTGATTGTCAATCAATACCCTGTAACGTATATCCTAGGCAGTGCGCCAGAGTAATCTGATTTTCTAAAAACCCCACTGAAGTGTTGTTTGATAAAAGGCAATGTATGTGACAGTTGTTGTATATAAATAAGTATACATAAGACTCAGTGATTGTATGAGTGACTGTATTGAAAACTGTATACCTGTTATAGTGATTTTATAACACACTAAGTATGAGTTACTATCTATATGAAAAAATAAAGTGGTGTTTGTATAAGTGTGTAGCTTACTAAATGTAAATATGATCAATTGTTTGCATAAGTGTCGATGTAGGTGTATAAGTATATTTAATAGTGTTCTATTGATCTTTGTTAGCATGTATGAGTGACTCTATAGGTAAGTCTTCAGATGTGTGTGTAGATGTAGGAATCACTGAGTGGGTTTTTAGAAACTTGTATTGGTGTGTCAATGGTTTCAAATATGGTACTCCATATTTTATAATGAGTGTTGAAAGGTTATACTAGTGTATGATGAGTTGTATCAGATTGTCACGTGGATGATGTCATCAGTGATGTCATTAGTGATGCCATTTGAGATGTCATCAGTGATGTCACTGACCATGTCATGAATGAAGTAATTTGTGACATCATCAGCAGTGGATTGCGGGCACGCGAGTTATATTTAGTACAACTAACTATAACGGAGGAATTTCAATGGTTTTGTACGAGTGAAATGTCCAGCTAACTATAACACCCCTAAAACCTATTATTTTTAAATGCTAATTCATAACTATAACATGTCTGAAACCCATGTTTTTTTCAGTGAATTTCAAAGGTTTTGTAAATGACAATTTTTAAATGTATTAATCATTATATTTATTTTTTCTATATTGATTTACTACATTTTTTAAACTATTTATTTTTAGATATTTTATTTTTTTAAATTACATTACATATTTTTAATATAAATTGAAAAAAAATGTTTTGAAAAATATTAAAAATCTAATATTGTTTATTTTATTTTATATTTTTTAAAATATATTTATATATATTTTACATAGCAGGCAATGATATCCTATGGAAGGAAATTCAAGTTACTGGTACGTACGTTTAGAATTACTTTTCAGGATCAGTACTGGGCTCAAAGATGCAGCACTGATGTCATTCCTGATAACAGATGAGTAAGTCGGAATTTGTAGTTCGGCTGACTTTAGAGGAAGATTTGTAAGTTTCAAAAATCGACACTTAGAAACTTTTTCAGCAAAAAGCAGGCAATGATATCATATGGAAGGAAAATCAAGTTACTGGTAAGTACGGTTATAATTACTTTTCAGGATCAGTACTGGGCTCAAAGATGCAGCACTGAGGTCTCTCCTGATAACAGGGGAGTAAATCCGAATTTGTAGTTCGGCTGATTTTAGAGGAATATTTTAAAGTTCCAAAACTCCACACTCCACGAGGCTCCCGCCCTGTCATTGCAAACTACAGTGTCCCGGGGGTGGGCACCCCGGGACACTACAGGAGCCGGCCCTGGGGGGTGGCGGTCCCCAGGGCCATCAATGGCTCCAGGAGGGGGCCGCATTGACCCCTCCCATATTTTAGAAAGCCCCGGGGTGGTGGTCCCCGGGTCTGGGGGGTCCATCACGGACTCTTATTTGAATCTTTAGTGCCCTGGGGAGGTGGTGGTCCCCAGGGCATGTGGGGGTGCTTGAGCCTCCCCCACACAGGGTATTTATTTATTAAAAAATAGCCCCAGGGGTGTTGGTCCCCGGGGATGGGGGGGAACTGTGTGCCCACAATGTCAATAAAGTCGAGCCCCGGGGGGTGGCGGTCCCCGGGACTGCGGGGGGCCGTGCGCCCCCCACAATTATTCATACTTTGCCCTGGGGGTGGCAGTCCCCGGGGCAGCGTGGGGAGGATTGACCCCCACACACTTTATTTTCCACATGCCCCCGGGGCTAATTAGCATCGAAGCACAGGAGACCGCACTTCCTTTTTTTTTATCAGCAGGATCCGCGCACCCTGCACGGATTTTGCCGATTTAAAAAAAAAACAACAAACATTTTTAGGGCCTTGGGGGTCCTTGTGGGACCCCCTGAGCAGGCCTAGGGGGTCAGGGTGTTTATACCCTGCTCTCTTTTCGTGTTTTTCCCATTTTTTTCTGTGGTTTCTTGTGCCTCGGTTCTACCGAGGTACCAGATGGCTGTCAACACTTCCTGTTTTGCAGTGTTGACAGTCAATTAGCATACAGCTCGTGCTCGGCAGGGTGCGCGGATCCTGCGCGGCCATAGATATATATGTGAATTTAATTGTGGTTTTCTCAGGAACTACTGAACAGATTTACACCATTTAAGCAAAAGGCACGACTCTGAACCAAGGTCTACCTCTTTGCCAAATTTGGTGTAATTCCATTCAGCAGTTCGGGCTGTAGCTGCGATTAAAGGTTCCTATGGGAAACTGCATGGGGAAAACATTTTTTCTCGGCCCTCGCTTGACGAATCACCCCGATCAGGATAGGAGGGGACCTGAGCGACCCACCAGTTTTGAACATTTTGCGAAGATTCGTCAACCGGCGCAAAGGTTATTCCAAATAGAATGTTGTGAATTTCCTATGGAATATAGGTCCTAACTATAACTACCTACTGGCGACTGCCAGTAGGTAATATATATATATATTTATATATATATATTACCTACTGGCAGTCACCAGTAGGTATATATAGTTAGGATTTTTTGGAATAGGGATTTCTGAAAATTCTACGTTGAATAACTTTGGCGTTGATGGACGGAATAGGCTGAAATTTTCAGGAAAATGGCACATTTCGTTTCTGAGCGTCCCCTGAAAGTTTGGGGGGGTTTCGTCAAGTGGGGGCCGAGAAAAAAAGGGGGTCCCAAAATGTGTTTTTAACATTGAGTTTTCCATAGGGCGGTTGGACTCACTTTTAGCTCGAACGGCTGAATGGATTTCCACAAAACTTGGCAAAATTGTAGGGACTGGTAGCCCGATGTGCCTTTGCTATGTCTCAAGATATATGCTCCGGTGGTTTTTACGAAAATTAACTTTGAAAAATATATATTGGGCTACATTGGGCTATATATATGTTAGAGCCCAAATGTAGCCCAATGTAGCCCAATGTAGCCCAAAGATGGCCACCAGAGACAAAAAAAACCAAATGTAGCCCAAATATCAGCCAGATGTAGCCCAACTATAGCCCAATGACAGAATGTCCCAGAGTGTTCTAAAGAACAACTAGAACGCTAACAGTCTTACTTATGACAAAAGTATGGCACACCTGAAGTCATCTTGATTGGAATAAAGTGGTAACACTTAATACATTTAATTTGAAAAGGAACAAAATGAGGGGTTTTATTTTGCCATAGAAATGGTATATATATATATATATATATATATATATATATATATATATATATATATATATATATATATATATATATATATATATATATATATTACCTACTGGCAGTCGCCAGTAGGTATATATAGTTAGGATTTTTTTGAATAGGGATTTCTGAAAATTCTATGTTGAATAACTTTGGCGTTGATTGACGGAATTGGCTGAAATTTTCAGGAAAATGGCACATTTTGTTTCTGAGCGTCCCCTGAAAGTTTGGGGGGGGTTTCGTCAAGCGGGGGCCGAGAAAAAAGGGGGGTCCCAAACGTGTTTTTAACATTGAGTTTTCCATAGGGCGGTTGGATTCACTTTTAGCTCGAACGGCTGAATGGATTTCCACAAAACTTGGCAAAATTGTAGGGACTGGTAGCCCGATGTGCCTTTGCTATGTCTCAAGATATATGCTCCAGTGGTTTTTACGAAAATTAACTTTGAAAAATATATATTGGGCTACATTGGGCTATATATATGTTAGAGCCCAAATGTAGCCCAATGTAGCCCAATGTAGCCCAAAAATAGGTTATAGACCATATATAGTTAGGAATTAGCATTTACAAAACCTTATTTTACTCACACAAAACCATTGAAATTCGCATATATAGTTAGTTGCACTAACTGTATATCGCGCACCCGCAATCCACTGCTGATCATGTCACATATTACATCATTCATGACATGGTCAGTGACATCACTGATGACATCTCAAATGACATCACTGATGACATCACTGATGACAACATCCAGTGATTGTATGTTTCTGTAAAGTTAAAATATGTCTTACATATTGAAGAATGAGTGGATGTATAAGTGTCTGGATGAAGGATTTAGTAGGTGCATGACTGACTGTATGAGTGAGTGATTAAATGTGTCTCACTGAGTGCATGGGTTAGTGACTAAACTGTCTTAATTTGTGCATCATTATGTCTGTTGTTCTGTAAACTGCTGCATGTGTTGATCAGTAGCTATATGAGTAACTATATGGGTTATTGATTGGTTGCCCAAGTATTTGTATGGGAGACTCAGTGTGTGTGTGGGTGGCTGGGAGGTGTATGACTCTGTGCATAGATGTGTGAGCAGTTGATTCACTAGATGTATGGGTTCAAAAGTGCATGTGGAAACAGCTGTATGGGCGGTTGACTGTGTGCATGAGTGTATTGGTGACTGAATGGATATCTCAGTGCTACATGTCAAAGTAAGTACATATGTAAAACACAGTACATGTGAGAGTTGACATATATAAATAACTGTGCATAAGAGCCAGTGAATGTGTGAGTGGCTGTATGGATCATTGTGAACTTGTATCAGGGATTGTATAAGAGAGTAAATATGTGTTAGTATATGTTTGAATAAGTAAGGTGTGTATAACTGTATAGTTGAGGAAATGGAGGTGTGATTGATTCTTTGCATGACTGACTAGGTGTGTGAGTAACTCCATGGATGAGTGACAGTCTGTGAGCGTCTGTTTACACTGAGTGTATCTAAGGTTATATTAGAGTCTGAAGAGGTTCATCGTATTATCACATGAATGATGTCATCAGTGATGTGATCAGTAATGTCAAATGAGATGTCATCAGTGATGTCATTTGAGATGTCATCAGTGATGTCATCAGTGATGTCATCAGTGATGTCATTTGAGATGTCATCAGTGATGTCATCAGTGATGTCTTCAGTGATGTCATTTGAGATGTCATCAGTGATGTCATTTGAGATGTCATCAGTGATGTCATCAGTGATGTCATTTGAGATGTCATCAGTGATGTCATCAGTGATGTCACTGACCATGTCATGAATGATGTAATATGTGACATGATCAGCAGTGGATTGCGGGTGCGCGATATATAGTTAGTGCAACTAACTATATATGCGAATTTCAATGGTTTTGTGTGAGTAAAATAAGGTTTTGTAAATGCTAATTCCTAACTATATATGGTCTATAACCTATGTTTTTTTCAGTGAATATATATATATATATATATATATATATATATATATATATATATATATATATATATATATATCATAAACAGTTTGCTCAGCAAATGTGGGTGCACTCAGCTGCAGCAGACTTCAAAGAACGTCTTTATTATCCATAAAACGGCAACGTGCACTTTGACAATCCTCACAATCCACCTGACGCATTTCGGAATCTTCATTCCCTAATCATAGGTTTTGCTTGAAAAGTTTGTGCTACTACTGGCACACCTGTTTTAAATACTTGCCCCTCAATGGGCCCCTCTAATGAGTTGTCCGGTTGCCTGATGGGATTTGTAGTGTGCCACATAGTCCGCATTTCAGCCCATATTGGATTCAAGCCAGGATAAACAAATCTTGAAATGACCCTCAAATAGGCTGCAAAGTGCACGTTTGTTTGGCATCCAAAGGCACTGTAGCTCCATTGTTGGCGTCAACGTTATTCTGAGCCTCGTGGCCCCTCTGGCATTGTTAGGGTGGTGCAGCCCTCCACGACCGAAGAAGTTGTGTATAACATCATATATATATGTTATGATGTCCTACACTTAAAAAGCATGTATAAAAATACTGTACGTTAATATTTAACACAGAAATATTTTTACTAATTTTCTTAAAAGGTTAAAGACACATTTCAAACTTTACCTATATTTTAACTTCGGGAGAACCCTGTCCAGTGGCTTAAATGGGTATGCACAAACTTCGACGACATTCCCAGCCTGGAACACCCGTTCGACACGCACCACAATAGATTTGTTTGGACAGAACCCTCTGCTCGAGTGAATCAGTTTAAGATGTTGCATTGCAAAAAAAAAACCTTTTTGTTTATACAAGTCCAACTTAAACACGCCTGGAGTTGGGTGAATAGTGTCTCTAGTGTTAAATTTGGACGAAGTTATAAGCAGTGAAACAAAATTGACTTTACCATAACTGCTGTGTGTTGTAATCAGGCCCGGTTCTAGCGGGTGGGCCAGGCCCACCCAAACATGAGCCTGACCCACCCAAACAGGACCCTTGGCCCTCGCAGTGAGGGTTTTAAGGCAGGCGCACAAAGGCCAGACCCGGACTGGCAATAGCGGGCACCGGGCGTTTCCCCGGTAGGCCGCTAGGTGGGGGGCGGTTTTGGGCCAATGGGGGGCCGTTTTCGTTACAGGGGATCGGCAACATCGGCCCCCTGTAACAAAATTGGCAAAAACCTGCCCTCGCAAACTGCTCAGCTGCACCCGCCCTCATCCCAGGGAGGGTCCGGCTGAGACAGCTTCCCGGGTGAATACACACACACAGACCGTTTTAGAGATTATCGCACCCCAGTACTTCACAGGTCTTTAAAAGACCATTTGCATGTTAACGAGGCTTTGTTTATTTTTTCACCCTTTCATCTCCACTGGCGAAAGGCGACAACGACCACCTTTGCCTCCTGTTCTGCTGTGTGGATATTTCTTTTTCGATGCAGTGCAGGAGAAAAGAAGTTTGCTTATTCCTATTCACCTTTCCTGACCCCTGCAGCTGCTTATCACATGAGGCTGTGACACAAAGTTTGACTAATGGAGTAGTAGGTAGGAGGATGTGTTACTATTTGTTTTTCTTTTTTAAATCTGCACAGGCACAGCAGGACACATACTTCTTGTGTGCTTCATTTGAACAGTTTTTATCATTATCATGGCTGATGCAGGACAACAATAAGACAATACAAAATGCCCAAATAATGCTGGTGATTAATGATCCTGCTGGAGAGCAATAATTTGTCTGTTAGTAGTTTTTAAATGCAGACGAACTGTATTTTATGTGGAAGCTCAGTGGGTACTGCCTTTGTCACAGAGATCCTTGTGTTACTTGCAGTTCAGAAGTTACAATCCTAACATAGGACAATGACCAATGAACTGTCACCAGAGAGCTGTCTGCATACAAACATGAATGTTATGTTTAGAGCTTCGCTTTTTTTGTTTTGTGATGAGGTTAGAACTTCCTTTGTCTTTCATTATTCTAATGTTGCTAAAATGAGATTTTTTGGGCAGATATACATTTTTATCAGTGAAGCTGACCCCGGTGGAATACTCTTTAAATCTTAAGGTTGTGTTTCCACAGACCAAACCCTCTTAAAATTCTACTGCCCACCAGTATGGATGACATGTGATTCATACACCTTGTAATGCTCATTGGCTTATCTGACATTCCCTGTAGACTGATTTACATACTTGTATGATTCATTGTCTCAGTATAATGTGTGCGTGGTGTAAAGTACTGACACACACTACACTGATATGAGTAGTGCTACAAATGAAATGCATATGAGAGAGGGGCTACATAAAGATGAGGGGCACTGGTGGAGGGAGGCAGTGAGGGAATCCGAGGAGGAGGTAGTGGGAGGGGCTATGGAGCAATGAGGTGCACTGTTGGAGGGTGGCAGTGAGGGAATCCGAGGAAAAGGTCATGGGGTGGAGGCGTGGAGGGGGTGCTAGGGAGAGATAAGGGGCACTGGTAGAGGTGTTTGTGAGGGAGTCTGAGGAGGAGGTCATGGTGGGAGGGGCTACAGAGAGATGAGGGGCACTGGTGGAGGGTGGCAGTGAGGGAGTCTGAGGAGGAGGTCAATAGGGGGAGGGGCTATGGAGTGATGAGGGGCACTGTTGGAGGGTGGTAGGGAGGGAATCCAATGAGGAAGTCAATAGGGGGGCCATGGAGGGATGAGGGGCACTTGTGGAGGGTGGCAGTGAGGGAATCCGAGGAAGAGGTCATGGGGTGGAGGGGGGAGCTATGGGGAGATAAGGGGCACTGGGGGAGGGTGGTAGTAAAGGTATTTATAGAGAAAGAGGTTATTGGTGTGGCGCCAAAAAAGACTTTCGCATCAGCGCCTGTCATGGCCTTTGTTTTTGTTTATTTAATTAGCAGTCTGGTCATGAGGGCTTCTGTGGAACATACTTTAAAAGTGCGTGTTAATTATATTAACTGCTTTATTCAATATTATAAGTTTGAAGGTGATTTTACTCATGTTTTTACTGGGGAAAATGAAAGTGGAGCCATGGTGCCTGATATGGGGCTGGGGCCCAAGGTCAGCTGTGAGATGAGGTGCACTGGAGAGGAGTAGTGGATAATCAAGCCTGTAAGGGAGTGCGTTGCAGAGTCCGGGGTCAGGTGGAGGTAGTAATGTAGAGGGATTCTCCCTGAAGGCTCACACAGAGGGAGCCCGAGAAGTGTCACTTGCCTGATACTCCCACCTCAGAAACCTCCTCTTCCCATCAAAGAAACATTACATGGAAAAAACACTTTTTGATAATATTTGATAACATTTAGAAAGAGACTTGGAAAAGAGTGCGTTTTACTGGGCCTTATAAGCCTAAAAAGAGATAAAGGAGGGCCCTGACGCAGGCCTGCCCAGACATATTTGCGCCAAATCGAGCCCCAGTGGCCCACCCAAATGCAACTTTGGCCCACCCAAAAAAAAATTCCTGGAGCCGGGCCTGGTTGTAATTGTTATTAGCTCTAAAGAAATTATATTAAAGTAAGTTTAATGCGAGAATAGAAATCATTGCCATTCGCTTCTTTTCTTCTTTTCACACAAGTGAGCTTTCTAATTCATTCTTAAGGAACACATACAAAGTAAGAGATTTTGCGTGAAACATAAGTGCACCTGAAGAGAAAAGATTGCCGAGAATATTACTCAGCCGAAAATAAACATTATCCTCGAGCTCGAGTACTACTAAATAGGTGTGCAGAGATCAGTTTTTTAACATTAATACATTACATTTAAATTCTGTAATGTGGCCAGCAGAGGGCATGGTTGTTACACAATTGAAAATCAAATAGAGTTAAAGAAAAGTCTAACAACATACAATACCGCGCAAAATATATCTTAATATCACATTGGTTGTATTAGCAAATACAAGATTTTGCAATTGGGGTTCTATATGTAAATAACTTAAGGAAGCGTTTACAGGACACATTGTTTAAGCTCACCTTGGTTATTATTATCTCGAATTGGTATATAGTGAGGCTCTGTAAAACCGCAACGATTGGGCCAGTACTGTATATATCCACAAGAACAACTCTGCCGTTCATTAATTAACCAATGTTCCCTTATAGATAGCTCATCAGGCTCTGTAGTTTGGTTCTGTACCTCTTTCACAAATGCAACTGCTGGTTGTTTCTTAATACACAATACATATCTTAAATAATCATATATTTAACAGTAAGCGATATTGAATGACACAATGCTCGTTAAATATGCAAACATTTTTTATTTCACCTAAAAATAAACTGCAATGGAGGAGCGTGGCTCGGACGAGGATAAAGATGGCGGCGTGAGCCTGCAGCTCTGCTTCACAGGAAAGATTCCACCCGACAATCAACGCCTACGCACCCCAAATTGAGATCAAAATGATAGGAATGACAATGCACTGAGGTGGTGCATCTGGAGATACCATCGGCTTGTCGACAATCTCCATTTTGAGCTCTGATGTTGGTCTCGACCAGTAGCGGCTGACGCAGGTAAGCACACTGAGGTAAGGTGGGCGGGGGGTTGAAAGTGACAAATGACTGGATAGGGAATGTTAAATAAATAAATGAACCCACTTACCATGCGCTTGCTGCATCACCAAGTGGGCGATGCGGTGAGTGCAAGGTAAGTGGTTTTATTTATCATCTGCGCCCAATCATTTGTAAACCACTCCGCAACCAGTATGTGAAAATAATTATTGCATTCATGAGGAAACATAACCCCAAACAATGGAAAGGCAACAAGGTCTTGGTCTCATAGAGAAAAACCAAAGGTGGTGATGGACGGAGCGTTGACCATACAAACACTCACCCCCAGTCAACTGATCTGATTTTAATCCATCACCGTTCTTTAGCTCACTCCGCCACCCCAGTTCAGACATGGCCATATGCAAATCAGTCTGACCCTGTGCCTCATGGGAACAGTCCAGCCCGAACTGCCAAGCCATGTCTTCCCTGGACCGGAATCAAGCTTCCCAGGACCGATTTCTGGCATTACAGCCGTCTTCAGCCGGGTTTGCCCGACTCCAGTGGCAAAGTGAGCAAGGGACTCACGTCTGAGCATACCCTGCCAACTTAGGGCGAACAAAGAAAAACCAAAGGTGGTGATGGACGGAGCGTTGACAATACAAACACTCACCCCCAGTCAACTGATCTGGGTTTAATCCATCAGCGTTCTTTAGCTCACTCCGCCACCCCAGTTCAGACATGGCCATATGCAAATCAGTCTGACCCTGTGCCTCATGGGAACAGTCCAGCCCGAACTGCCAAGCCTTGTCTTCCCTGGACCGGAATCAAGCTTCCCAGGACCGGTTTCTGGCATTACAGCCGGGCTTGCCAGACTCCAGTGGCAAAGTGAACAAGGGACTCACGTCTGAGCATACCCTGCCAACTTAGGGCGAACAAAGAAAACCAAAGGTGGTGATGGACGGAGCGTTGACAATACAAACACTCACCCCCAGTCAACTGATCTGGGTTTAATCCATCACCGTTCTTTAGCTCACTCCGCCACCCCAGTTCAGACATGGCCATATGCAAATCAGTCTGACCCTGTGCCTCATGGGAACAGTCCAGCCCGAACTGCCAAGCCATGTCTTCCCTGGACCGGAATCAAGCTTCCCAGGACCGGTTTCTGGCATTACAGCCGTCTTCAGCCGGGCTTGCCCGACTCCGTCTCATAGGTACCTACTCTAAGTCCACGGTTGACACCAGGAAGGGCTGAAAGCAATTAACTATTAGTTCTTCTTCACAGACCCTGTGAAACACCCGGTGACAGTACCAGGGTCCTCGCACGTTTTTAATAATCACCTCAAATTTCTGAAATTCTTAGACGGGACAGAAGACAAGAAAGGAGATGCAGATATGGATACATCATCACACAAGACAGAGTTCGCTAGGAGAAAGCATTGACCCTTACTTTAGAACAGTGTTCACCAAAAGTAGCACTAAACAACCTTGCTTGATGTACCTTTCCCCATCTGATCATCGCCACAACTCTAGTCCTTAGTTGTCACCAGTGGTCGAAGTAAAGGAAAAAAAGTAGGGGAACCATGGGTGGAGAATCCGAGGGCGGGGATAACCCAAGGATTGGATCAGTGGGCGGAGTCAGAGGTGTGGCCAGAATGTGCCAAACATCCAATTTCTTAGTATTTGTTTGCCATTTCACCGGCCAGTTACAGCTTATTGTGTTATTTAATTCAACCAATGGTTACACTTGATTATTTAAGGTTTAATAGGAGTTATTGGCATTTAAATACATTCACAAAGTGGGATATATTTCCAATCACACAATGTCCCAAATACGCTTAACAGTCGAATCACAAGCCATTTGTCTCCAAGCCATGCAGTTTCTCTCATTAGCACTTTTCCTCCCTTCTTCCACAAGAGCAGTTCGAACATGAATAGCAAATTATCCTAGTTTGCAAATGTTTTCTATATAATTATGACTCTGCCATATGTGCCACATAATACATCATCCACTGCATAATCTTACAGTTTTAACAAATCATTTTTGTAGCTCAAACAGATAAAAAGTTACTAAAAAATGCGACGAGTTGCTGCAAAGTGGACGGCCCTTTGCAAAGGTTAACTGATCACCTTTCTCACTGCTGAATTTGTATGTTATACTGATACTAATAAGGCAGAATCTTTGCAGAGACTTAATATATGTAAAAATGTCTAAATAATAAAGTATAAGTAAATATACTGCATTATGCTGCAGCCTTTTTTTGTTGCATAATTTAATCGACACTGTGGCATCATTTTGTCCCCCATTGCTGCATAATTCCAGTGGCTCCAGAGCAGGTAGCACATGTTAAAAGTGCTTGTGCATGTAGCAGTGAGATTGTGAAGTTTTCAATCTTAATTTGATGTGCGTGCAAATTCTGCATCGCCGATCCTTGGTTAGTTGCAGCTACTACTGCTGAAACAAGGCCAATGGAGGTATCATTGGGTGAGGCGGACTGGCCTTGATGGCAGGGCCAGCTTTAGTGCTGGTGGCGCCCTGTGCAACAATCTTTGTTGGTGCCCCAATGATCACCTACGCCTCGGAATTACCCACTACCACCCTTTAACAGTCCCCCTCAATTCTCCATAACCACAATCTTTCTCAGATGCATTTAAATTAATTTACAGCGCCACTCATACAAGTGTACGGTGTCAGAGCACTTTACATCACACACACTACACAGAGACAATCATCTATACGTGTGTAAATCACTGTATAGGAAATGTTACATAAGACAAAGGACTACAAGGTGTAGAAGCCACATGACAACCATACTAGTAGGCAGTATAGTTTAATAGCTCACTGTTCTATGTTAGGATTTTAACTTACAAACTGCAAGTAACAAAAGGATCTCTCTGACAAAAGCAGTAACCTACTAACCTAGTTAACATTATGTGCACTTTGTGATCTGCATGGTACATGTTCTTTGCAGCAGGCACATTAACCCTCTGTGCTACTTTTCCAGGAGTCAACCCTTTCACTAGACAAAACTCCGATCTCTCTCTAGTAGGAACATTAATCACCGAAGTTATCATGACATTTTTATTGTTGCTGAAAATTGCTGGAGGCCAGGAAGGAGGCAGCAAGTTTTTTTTAAACCATAATATACTTGCAAACACTACGCACCCATCCGAAATAGTTACCCAGTAAGGTCACACCGTTCGCACCGCCCTAACCTGCTCAAGGTTCATGTGAACTCAGTGACAGAGTCACAGTGACTGGATCACTGTTGCTCTAGGGTGTGCTGCTTCGTAGGCCTTCCTGCAAGACTGGAGATGAACTTCAGTATGGATTGTGGTGGACAGGCCTCCAAGGTTAACCCACAATTGACATCACTAGGGTACACCTGCTTGTGCTAAGACATCAGGCCTTCTACGGTCTAGTGGGGCCTTCTAAGGTCTAGCATGGGAATATGCTCCCTCAGTAGAGTGGTCTGGTGGACCAGTCATGAAGGCTGAACCCGGTTCCCCAGTTCCAAAATACTACAGCTCTAGCCATAGTGCAACATCATCTCCCCCACTGAACACCATACTGCCCCACTGAGAGAAACTCTCACTGCCTTCAGCTACAACCTAATTGTGCCCGTTATAAACACTTGGATGTGGCTCAATTCAAATTATGCACTTAATAAGAGTAATATGTTGCCTAGAAAAAAGGAAAAGCAAACACTCATAGGGAATGCAAGATAAGTAAAGCATGTGAAATGTGAGCAGAAACAACATGGTTACCTTAACGATCTCTCACTCACTATTCAGAAATCAGCGAGTGGTTTTGCCTGAAAAGTTAAGGACATGACTACAGGGCCCTGAAGGGAACCATTTCAATGCCCATTGCTTATATCCTTACAAAACATAAGCAGTATGGTTTAAAAAGACCACATCCATAAACACAGAGCCATGGTGCACATTTTGTTTTCCAATCCACCCATCAACCAGGTATTGAAATACATCCAGGAATGGTGCAATTCCCCACCTGGAGACAACAATGCTGTTCAAAGAAAAACGAGAAAACAAAAGTAGCGCTTCACTGAAAAGTCTGTAAAAAGAGGCTGATGTGTTTGGATGTGAATAAAACCAATCTGACCACTTTGCAACCACTCTGGCTTGCTTTATTTAGTTATGTATTTATTTTTCATATTTAAAACCTTTTATTTCCCTCCATCCCGAGGCTGCACTTTGGAATAGAAAATGTCAGAAAAAGGGCATTTCCCGCAGGAGTGTTTCTCTTTTTTGGATCCATTTCACAAGTAAGCAACTAAATGAAAGAACAAAAGAGATGTTGTGAACCATTTCTTCAAGTCAGTGTTTTCAGTAAATGAAGAGCAAGACAGAAAGAGAGGGAATAATAGGAAGAGAGGATAGGGCAGCTGCCAGCACAGAAAAGAAGAGGACATTATCCAGTCTTCTCTGGGCAGTAAGAAAGAGACACAGTCCTTTTCCTTCTCTGCCATCCCCGAATGTCCACGAAAGCAAGCCGAGCCTTATCTAAAAGCCTTGCTACTTCTGCCGTCCTGGGACACAGTTTTGAAAAGAAAAATTAGGGGAACGGAATCTTTTTAATAAAAGTAGTAGGGGCACGCCGTGCCCTTCTGATCCCGCCCACTTCGACCACTGGCTGTCACAGTGACTCTTAAACTGCAAGGCTTCCTCATCTCGCCATTAGCAACTCTCTCCCTAAAAACTTGGTGCAAGTCTTCAAACATGCGATTGACACACATGTATTTGCCTTATATAGTGTGCTGTTGAACCAATTTATGACAGTCCCTTATAGCAAATGATCCTAAGTTTGAGTTCTTTACCAAACTGTATGTGATTTTAAACCCCTCGTCCTGGTTGTATGGTTTGACAATCTGATAATTAGATATGTGTCTGATATCCAGATTTTACCTCCACGTACTTCATGCTTTATTTAGGTTTCAAATACATCTCATGCTACTTTAATGCAGTATATTTAGAATATATTTAGACTAAAGTCTCTAGTGGTCATTTGTCATCCCTCCACAACCTGTTAATCATTTGTTAAGTCTCTATATGATGACCAAACCTTTCTATGTTCAGTTTATGCAACCACTATACAATTTTCTAATAGAGGGTATCACTACTAAACAAAATTATCACCAAGCAAGATCATCAGTTCACACTATGCATAAAGCAGGTAACCATGTCAGTGCTATGGACATGAAGGCATACAGTCTTACTGTTTAATATTGATCTCTCATTTCCATGGAGGAGAGTTCTCCTGTTGCCATTCCTTATGGATACTTTGGGGGGTATGAGGTTGTTCCAACAGGATGGGACTGGCAGTATATGCCATTTTTGGGAATACTGTTTTACTGTATGGCATTTTTCTGTTTATCTTCTTTTTGTTTCAATGCTAGGGAGAAATGGTATGTATGGTCTAATGCGAGTGAGTATCCTCTTCTCAACACAAAGATACTTACATTACGATCAGGGTACAGTGTCTAACTGTAAGCAACATTATGAAGGCCCATCCAATACTACTCTGCTTCCAATCCCAGATGCTTTATCAAACTATAGTCGATACACAAGGGCTTTTGTATTAAACGACCTATAGTTACCCAGTAATATCTTTCTGAGCAAACCACTGGTGCCTACCCAGGAAGCACACTATTCTAAACTTAACACACGAATAACCCTCCACAGAATATTAAGAGAATGTCCTTAAATGTGAAAGGGATCAGCCACCCAATTAAATAAAGAAAGTCCTTGATTATTTACATAAAGTCCATGTGGATGTAATTCTTCAAGAAACCAAGATCAACTCTACACACAACACTTCTCTTCATAATTACCAATTTTCAGATTAGCATGCTCCGCTGCTGTTGGTAAAAAAAAAATGGCGTCCTAACCCTGATGTTTTTTGTTACCCAACTCAATGGTAATCATTTTTATCAATGTCAGAAGGATGAAAGGCTGAGTGGACCCGCCAGGATTGAACCTGTGACTATTAAGTCAAACATAGGCCGACAGTGGATACATTAGTCCACTAAGCCACCAGACCCAGCAACATGGTCACACAATCATCTTTCCCACAAACCGCTTAAATCCGTGGGGTGTAGCTCTTTCATATGAACAAGAGGCTATGTTTGCAAACAAGAAGACTAAAAATAAAATATCTAATTCAAAATTTAGATACATCAAGAATCTTTTAAATCTTTTGTTGCAAAATGTTATTAGAATCACGTTCATACAAGTCAGTCTTAAAAAAAGGCTCAATAGTTCGGAATGTGAAGAAACATGCAGAAAGATTCTAACTTTTCTATAATTATCTAAGGAGTAAATAAATAAACATATTGCAATACATTTCTTGTTTTTGCTGGCCACTGTGCAGCTACAAAAGCAAAGCAGAAGAAAGAAAAGCCATGTTTTATTTTCATCCTTTTAAGAACTGCTTTAATAATGCTCTGTGGCCTGACTTGCCCTTCCCTTGGCTGCTAGCTCTGACAGAAAGCACTATCACACCAGAACACAATTGTAATAAGGTATTACTGTTGAGCAGCTATATGATTTCTTTATAATAGATGACTGGGTACGTCATGAGTTGCGTATTATAAAGACATTTGAAATGGGACATAATCCCTGTGTCCTGAAAATGAATGAAAAAATATATGGAGGAAGAGTGAGCACACCCTGACCCCTAGGAGCATGGGCTGGCCACAACATGGACAACATGTTGTGGCAGCCATTACCGGACTCAGGAAATTGTCCCTGGTGAAATGCATTGTAGTGGAAGCCTGTGTTTGAGGATCAAAAAACAGGAATACATATGGAGGGTAATAGCAGATTTTAGACTCATTGTACATTGTTTGTTGGTGGTGCCAAACTAATTTTAGAAATCGTGGTGTAGTCTAAGGTGATTATACCCTTTGAAAAATGCTGATGCTGTACTGGGATTTGATGAACGACGTTTGACAGAAAATGGTTTCCCCTCATGATTTTATCATGGAGGTTATAGAAAGTGCTCCAGAAGCTAAAATGATAGCACACTTTCTATAAGCTCACACTATCTTCCTCAGCCATGTGAGGACAGAGAGTGCTATTCTGATTAAAACACGTGCTACCAACAACAGTACAGCCTGTCAGTTGATTCCTCAGTGTTCCACTGAAGCTTCACTACAGTTGTAAAATGAACAACTAGAGTACTAACATTCTAATTAATGACAAAAGTTGGGCACAACTGAGCATCATCTTGATGGAATTAAAGCTGTAAATCTGAAAGCATTTCCTTAAGAAATGAACTAAATGAAGGGGGTCATTTTGCCATGCAAATTATGGTCAGTGCACACGAATAATAAAAAGAGGACACGTTTTCTATAAATTCTCAAATATCTTCATCATTAATGTCAGAAGAAAGACTGGTGTGCTGAGTGAACTATGTACTTTCAATTTCCTGTGCACGTAGTCCAGCGCTGGTTTTTGCGGTGGCCGACTGCCGAAGCAGAGAGTGAGACTGAGAGAAGGGCGAGGTGCACGGAGGCGCTCGGAGGGAGGACGCAGCATCGCAGCGAAGACGCCTCCTACCGCCCGTTCTACCCTTCGGCCCCAGGAACCCCCAGGTGCCAGAGGAACCAGAGGAGCTCCGGATAGCACGCTCTGGCAAACAGCCGGGGGTCAGTGGGGGACCATCTGTCAGCCATACTCCGCGGGCCGCCCTTTTAGGCTCGGGGTCGGGACAATGTTTCGGAACTTTCCCCCTGCGCTATCCAGCCTGTTTGGGAAGGCAGAGCGGCAGGAGCAGCAGAACGTAGCCGAACATCGCCAGAGTGCGGGTCAGCAAGAGCCGTGCAAGGGGGAGCCAAAGCAGGAGAGCCTTCACCCCCTCCATTGCAAGGAAAGCCACAGAGCGGAGCGGAGCACCAAAAGAAAGGGAGTGCGCTGCTCAGCAAGCCGGATTAGACAGCTGAAGGTGAGAACGGGGAGAGCAGTTCTTACCTTTGATGAGTTGAAACTGGGGAGAAACTGGGCAGAGACTGACACTGACATTGCAGGCACTGGAGGTACCGGGCTAGCTCCGTGTCTGGCACGGCCCAATAATTAAAAAACACAAATGGTTTAAACATTTGAGCTGTGTATCTGGCGTTCTAGGAGGGGGACACCCACGGTGCTTGGAGGTCTCATTTATTGGACAGACAGGTGATCTTGGGTATCCTATGTTAGGTCACTGTTCTAGCACTACTGTAGACTATGCAGAGTCATTGAGCGGAGTGGAGCAAGGAGGCTTTATTGCAGCTGACTGGGCAGTGTGAAGTGCTGCTTGAGTCACTGCTTGCGCCCCACCGGTTCTTGGCTTTTGGTTTTTGGATCACAGCACCCAAACCAGCCCCGCCCGGCCCAGCCTGGCCCAGACCAGACCAGGCGAGGGAGATACAGCTGGTAGTCAGGGGCGAGGACTGACGCTCTTTGTCTACAAGGCTCTCAGCCCCAGTTTGGGGTGCCGTGTGTGTATAACACAACCTAACACAACACAATACAATAAAAATATGAGGTCTGGAAGAGATAGAGCGCCCTGCATGGCAACAAAAAGGAAAAGAAAAGCGCAAGGAATATCTGCGAGCAACAACAAAGCTGAAACTGAGGGGGAGACGCAAACACTAATCCCGCCAATCTTTCACCCCTTTATAAGATCAAACAATGGACCAAGTAAGATTGAATTTATAAAAGATCCAGCAGGTATATTGCTCACCAAACAAGAGGGAGATACCAATTACCCCCACCTCTCACACCAACAAACAATAAGGCTAGGTACACACACCCAAAAGTTACAAACAGCTTATATGTTATAAAGGCCCTGGACAACGTAAAAGACACAAGTACTGCTATGGGCCCAACTAAGCATATCTTACATCAGGAACCAATGGAACGCCATGATAATTCATGGGGGTCCATAACAGACCTGGAGCTAATTACATCTAGAGACCAATCGCCGCATGCGACAGAATGCCCAAATGAGATGCCTAACAGTTCACCCGGGCTTAAAGCGCAAGTACATTGCACCAGAACCAAGGCTCAACAAACAATAGAGGAACAGGCAAAAACATTTAACCAAACTTTTAATCATGCAGCAAAGTAAGTACACAATGAGGAAGCAGATCAGAACAATAATGTTTTTGGGCAAAAAGGGCAAGAACATTGTACCAGCACCCAGGCTCAACAACCAATAGAGGTCCAGGTAAAAATTCCTAACCAAACACCTAAGCAAGCATACCAGGAGGAGGCAGATCAGAACATCAAAGCACTAGAAGAAACCTCACAATATGTAAAATCATCTCCATTTAAAAAAACACCTGAAGGAGCACATATCAACCAAATCTTTGACATCCACGAGCCAGCATCAACAGCAAAACTTGCCTCATCAACCAACTCAGGGACAATATGGGATATCTTCTTCAAAACATCACAACTCACCTTGGAGGCACTAAACTTAAAAGAAGGAAAAAGCGGCAAGGAAAACCTTGTCGCTTTGCTTATAATCAATGTATATTTAAATACATCATCCTAATGGAAACTAACGGCTACACAACAAATGATCACAATAATGCAGTAAATTCCATGCACACATCGGTCTCCGACGAAACTGCTTGCGGGTGACTTCAACTTGCATCACTTATGAACAACGCAGTCAGAAAGGAACTTTCTAACTAACCCCGAAAGAATTTTTAATAACTTTTTATTAGATTATGAACTTACTTCAGCTGAGCACTTACACAAAAGGTCAGAACTAAAAACTCAAATGAGAACTACATTTAAGAACAGCTCCACAATTGATTATATCTTTCTATGTGACCAGCTAGTCCCCAAAATGGAGGATTTTGAAATTAAGACAGACAACACAAGCGATCATGCATTACTCCAGATAGAGCTCAAGGTTACTATCAAAGATCGAGAAAAAATTACAACGGTCTCTCAATCTACAGGAGCTGAAGAACATGGCCTGGTGAGAAGAATAAAATGGAACACCCATCAGGTGACGGCGTTAAAACATTGGAAAGAAAAACAAGAACACATAGTGTACAATTCAGGCGTAGTACCAAACAGGGAAAATTGGTCAGAGTGGACAAATGACCTGAAAACATGCCTGAGGAAAGCTGAGCCCAACCCTAAGAAGAAGACATTTCACAATCCACGGCCACAAATGAAAAGTTGTCTGATATAACTCGAAATTTAAGAAGGGCAAAAAGAGCTTATAAAATTTCGGGCTCAAAAAATACGCGGGACAAGTATAAATAATTACACAAAGAACAGAGACACCTGCTCTGGACAATCAAGCAAAATAGGCTTGAAGAAGAGTGGATCAAAATCCACGAATTAACGAAACCTCACAAACAACGCCAACTCTGGCAATACATAGCTGAGCTAGACAACAATGGAGCAGGCCGGAGTAACGCTGTCCACGCCGATGCATGGCTGAGACACGTGGACACAACATATGCAGACAAGGAAAAACGCACTAAAGTTGAAAGCGCCATGGTGTATACAGAGAACATATACAACAAGGCGGAACCCACAAATCCCACAAACACAGCCATGCTTAAAGACCAGGACGTGATAGCTGTCAAAAAAGTGATTAAAAAGATAAGGAAAGATGGGGCACCAGGACCCAACGGTCTCCCGGCTGCGATGTTTAAGGAAGATCCTAACTACTGGGGGATAATCCTATCTTACCTATTCACTGAATGCCGATTGCAGGGCAAAGTGCCAGACTTGTGGCGCGGGTCAATCCTACAGCCCATATTTAAGAAGGGCAATAACACAGAACCAAAAAACTACAGATTAATAGCCCTGCTGGATATTGAAGGTAAAGCCTACGCAAACACCTTGCTGACAGAATTAACCAGATGGGTTGAAGACTATGAAATTCTCCCCTGCTATCAAATAGGGTTCCGCAAAGGTTGTTCGACTATTGACAACATCACGACAATATCCTATTTAGGTCAGCAAGCCAATTGCAGGGAAAACAAACCAGTCTATGCTTGCTTCATAAATTATTCAGCAGCGTTTGATGGGGTGCCACGTGAAAAGCTTTGCTCCAAATTGCACAATTGGCAAATTCCTTCTAGCCTTCTTAATGCAATTATTTCACTATACAGTAACACTTGGAGCAGAGTCAAACTGGAAAATAACATCACAACAAATAAGTATTTCACAAACAGGGGCTTAAAACAGGGTTGTGTACTCGCCCCAACACTTTTTAATTTATATACTGTGGACCTGGGTAAGATGATACAAAGTGCACACCTAGCAGTCCCGAAAATAGGTGTCAGCAAAATTCAAATCTTACAATATGCTGATGACCTTGTTGTGATGGATCATACGAAAATAGGCTTACAAAAGGCCCTTAGTGCCCTAAATGCCTACAATTTGAGCCATGAATTAAACATAAATCCAAAAAAAAACAAAGTTCTTATCTTCGGTAAGTGTAAAAGAAAAACATTCCTAAAATGGCACCTGGGAAAGGAGACAATAACCGTATCAAAGTTCTACAACTACCTTAGATGCTGGTTGAGCGACTCAGGAAAAGCTAATACACGTACACAAAATGGAATCTAAGGTTGAAGTTACAATATACGTTTTGTGCAAACTACAGGAAAAATTGCAGAGCCCCAACCCCATTCCAATTAGAAAGGTAGTACAAACAAAAATAAGGGCAGTTGCGGGATACGCTCAGCAGGCTTTCCCAGGCAAAATGAGCACAATGATGGACAAAGCACAGTGTAGGGCATACAAAAGTATTTTCAAATTACCAAAATACAGCGGGATTCGCCTAGAATTTGGCCTGGTGCAGCAGAGCAAAGAATGCCTAGGCGTACAAGCAAAATATTATTACTCTGTACTTAATGCGGCGGACTGAAGTTTGACGAGCAGGCTAAAACCCAACCAGCCCATGGCAAGCTTATCTCCAGGAAGCAGTAGGAGTTTTAGGCTTGGCAACTCAAATCTGGAGTCAGGGAGGCAAAAACGCAAAAAACAAACATTGCTATCGATTGTCAAGAGAAATCGACGTAAGAAATCTTGAAGAAGGAAGAGGCCAATCTGGGGTGATAGCAACCTACAAGGAATACAAACTCCAGCCTTATCTTGATCAAGCAATTGAAAGAAAGGCCCTAATAACATCCAGTGGGCTAGGCTTGTACCTCTCCCTATAAAAGAGCTAAACCCGAGTTGGAAAACCTTGGAAAATAAAAAATGATGCAGAATATGCGACTTCAAAACAGAATCTCTGCTACATCAAATATGCGGTTGTACAAGGCTCTTACAATCGCGGATAAAGCTATTAAAACCCATATGGCTACGCAAAGGTGTTCGAACTACAATAGAGGCAGTTACAGCTATATTCGATTGCACATTAACAACTGATCTGGCTAGAATTGGAAGATACATTCAGGAAGTTCGCTCCAGACTGGACAAAGCTAATGAATCAGACAATTGCACAAAAACACACTTGATATGTACATAAGAAGTGACATCTCGGCGATACTGTTTTTAAATTAATTAATCACCTAATTTTTATACTGTTTTAAGTTTTGCTACAGCAAGAAAAGAGTTATAACTGTCATTTAATCATTCTTGTGTTCTTAAAGTGTGATACATTGCAAATGGTTTTAAGTAACTGTGCAATAAATACATTTTGATATTTTTTACTTTTGACTACTTTTCATTTCAGTGGTCAGTTGATTCCCCAGTGCTCTACAGCAGCTTCATCACATTGTTATAATGAACAACTATTGCACTAAAATGCTATCTATCTATCTATCTATCTATCTATCTATCTATCTATCTATCTATCTATCTATCTATCTATCTATCTATCTATCTATCTATCTATCTATCTATCTATCTATCTATCTATCTATCTATCTATCTATCTATCTATCTATCTATCTATCTTTCTATCTATCTATCTATCTATCTATCTATCTATCTATCTATCTATCTATCTATCTATCTATCTATCTATCTATCTATCTATTTTATTTAAAATAAACATATTTTCACTAAGTTTTTTAAAGTTTAATAAGCTTTTTACATTTACTCTATACTTTACCATAGGAAGATCTTTACACCATGGAAAAGATTTTCCTATGGTAAAGTATAGGGAAAAATACAAATGTTTATTAAACGTGTAAAAAAGATTACAATATTTTTATATTAAATATTAACGTAAATCAATTTTGTATATTTATTTTAAATGTAGTACTAAATAGAACTAATGCTACTGCACTACTAACTTAATTTTTAATTAAGTATTTTATTAATTGTATTATATTAAATTTAATAAAAATATTTTTCTGAAGTTTAAAGTTAAAATAATTCCTTCTCCACCTAAACTAAACAGAAATGTTTTTTAATTTGTATTAATAATGATTTAATGTTATGTATATAACTTATTAAAAGTAATGAAATTGTATTTTAGGATCAATTCTGTTTTATTGTTTTATGGTAACGAACATAATCAACATGAATACAAAGCTCCCTCACCTACAACCCAGAGGCTGGCATCTTGGGAAATGCATAGATAATAGTTATATTCTTAACAACCCCACCTCTGCCCACCTTCCTTCCCACAGGCCCTCAATGACAAACTCAAGTCAGGATTAGCACTCAATTGAATTACAGCACATCCCCTTGATAGTAATGCCCCTTTGTTCCCTCAGGCCATCTCTTGGAGTCTTCTATGTAGGTCTGGATGCCGGCACCCTTGATGTGGGGCTTATATGCAAAGGCTTCAGATATTTGGGGCATGTCAACTCGTGAAATTTGGTAAATCGGGTAGCGAGAAGGAGGACCCATGCCGCTAGGTATGTATCCAATTTATGCTCAATGGATAGAGTTATCTTTTCCATACTTAGCAAATGCCATAGGCGATGAAGCCAGGTGGTGTGCTCAGGGACCCTATCTGTGCCGCATTGTGTCAGAATCAACTGTATCGCTGCTCCCAGGACCATCACCATCTGTCTTCCCCTTGGGAATCTCAGGTGGTAGGTTAGCAGATTGGGGAGGCCCAACAGGACATACCCACTGAGTCATGGCACCTGTGTGATGTAATGTTTGTCAGTATGGCAGTCCAATATTGGTACACTTTTTTGGGCAGTTCCGAAGGAAGTACTCCAGCTCATATCCAATATCAGTATGAGGCCATCTTAACTGTTGTCTCTATGTTAGATGTATTATGTATGGTATGCCAGGGCCTATAGATGATATCCTCCCATTCTTTAGGTATGAGTTCTCTACCCAGCTCCGAGACCCCCCTTTCCACCCTGGGTTCTACGCCATGGGGAATGGGTATGCCAGCAATGTGTAGAGCTCTGAGACCATCCGACTATCTTTGCTCTTCGTGAGTATCCATTTTTCATAGGGTGTCAATGGTCTATGTGCTTGCAGTTTGACTGAGGGCTGCCTGACCATAATGCTTGCTTTATAGATAACATAGGTACTCAGATTCAGATAGCCCATATTCACTTAGTAAAGCGTCAAAGGGTATTATACTTGCTGAATATAATAGATGTCCCACACTGTATTAAGCAATAGAAGACACTGGAAGGTAGATCTAGGAGTGACATTATTGGTATTGATATTGATATTGATATTGTTTGTAGAATGCGCAAATGATCAAGGGAGTCTTCACAGTGGCTTCTGCTAGATGTTCAGCTGTGAAACTAATAGGGCACCATGGACAAGAAAAACCAAGTTCTAAGTTGTTTCCTAAAACAGGTAAGATTAGACTGGGCTTTGAGATGCCAAGGCAATTTGTTCCACAGTTTATAATTGGAAGGAACAAAGCTTCTGCTGCCCCAAGATGCCCGGCTGATCGGAGCACTCTACTATGCATGCACCATTTGAATTTCTTCCTAAGGTACTCAGGGTCTATATCGTGAAGGTATGTGTGAGGCGCACATAGATCATTGAAGGCTACTTGCTGTCGTTTATTGTAAATAAAAGAATGCAGAAGTATTTTGGTTTCCATTGTACACCGTAGGTCTATAACATAGGCGTTGGAGAGATGAGTTGAAGGCAGGCTTAGGATGTTGAGTTCTGACTTACAGGCAGTGGAATAAAGACATGTAAAATTACTCTCAGTCTGTGGCGCATGGTTATTGGCGAGTGAGATAGGGGCTATGAAGCCTGTACACTGAATGCACTCTTGCAAAGAGTTTACCGTGGTCCGTGGACCAGCCAACTGCTCATGCATGTCACATGTGCTGCAGTTGAAATGCATAATCGGCACTGGCCCCAGTGGAGCCTGAGCACAAAGCCAGCCTGTATAAAATGCTTAAACATAAAGAAGGCGACATTGAAAGTCTACGTGTTGGTGGCCAGGAACTGAATGAAATGGCTGTGAATAAAAGGTACTGTGCCATCACACAAATTAATACCATACGCTATATGGAGTAAGAACGCTGAAAGCGGATGCAACCAGGTTACGAAAGGAGTGCACAGTCACAGTTTAGTACAAGTCAAATCGAAATTCATGTGCTACAAAGCAGAGATTAACCAGGTGTTTGTGAAGAAACATTTAAGCACAAAGCCGACCAATGTTATCTGCTTTCATGGACTTTGAGGGGAAACAAAGACCTAAACCATTAACAAATCATCATGCCACTGCGTGCCTCAGAATGGCCCCAGGTGGAGGGTCGGAGGGCTTGCGCTTGCGGAGCTGTCCCTAGGCGAAGTGGCCCACCACCAAAGCTGCCGCATAGGGGCCCAGAACAACTCTTTAGACAGCCATAAGACAAAGAGCTCCGATGGAGAGCCAGGGCGAAATCCAAGCTCCAAAAGTCATTAAGGCTGACCCTGAAGCCAGCACATAATGAGGTGGTAGAGAAAAACTGTATGATCAAGTTCCACAGGAAGCTCCTAAAAGACCACTACTGCACACCAATGTATATATGGCTGCTGCATTCGTGAAACCGCAAACTGCATTTGATAGTGTAAAAAACTAAACATTGGCAGCAGATGGCCTGCATGAATAGAGACTCTTGAAGATTCCATAGATGCAATAGATAAAAAGGATGATTAAAAAGATCATAACGTATCTGATGAACATGACTGGTTAAGAGGTGAAAGAAACCATGAAAAAGATGCCTCACGAAGGTGAAGTGACTTACGATCAAATCAAAACAGTCTTGAATTTCATATTTAATCCAGTGCCAAATGTTGATTATGAAAGATAGATATTCAGTCAAGAATGCCAGAGACCAGGTGAAACTTACGACGAGTTTGTTGAGAGATTGGATGTTTTGGTGAAACACTGTAGATTCAATGATTGTAAGGTCTTATTACTTACCGGTAATCATCATTACCCTGATTATGGTCCTCCCCGTCCCAGTCCTTACAACGTGAGGCAGTCCTGCCTCCACCCAGCCAATCACAACGCCAGTATTCAAAGGTTACATAAGCCCCTCCCACCTACCGCCATGCCTGTTATCAACAAGACTCCGACACAACCACAGCGGGAGGGCGGGAGGGTACAGGACTGGGACAGGGAGGACCCTAATCGGGGTAATGAAGATTACCGGTAAGTAATAAGACATTACCCCCTCATGGGTCCTCCCCGTCCCAGTCCTTACAACTTGAGGAACTCACAAGCAGAGAACCAACAAAAAACGCAGGACACCAGGGATCCATGCAAAGCACAAATCTGTGAAGATCAATGAACAGCAACGTCCAATACGGCAACAGAAAAACAGCCAGAAGAGGCATGTAAAACAACAAGACAAGAAGGTAGCACAAATACGAGATGGGACAGCAGGTGGCCCCCCAACAAACTCCCAGATAGAAAACCTCTGCTGCCCCAGCCCAGGAAGCAGGCACAGAACGTGTCTAACGACCCAGCACCAGTGATAGAGGAGGCAGACCCAAAGGACCGAAAAGGCAGGCAGACCGCCAGACGCACCCACCGACCAACCTCAGAACCGGAAACCCATATCCCCCAAGCCACACCTCCACAGGAGACAAACAGGGCAGGAGAAAACGGAAAAACACCAGGGAACGAAGGTGGGAAAAACCGGAGAGTCCAGCGAACCACCAAGGAAGGGGGAACAAGGGACCCCCAGCAGGCAAAACAGGAAGAATCACCTCCAGCTGCCAAAGGAAACGTCGAAAGGCCAGAACAAGCCACAAACCAAACCAATCCGTCAGGAACTCCCAATAGGGAAAAGAAACGAGCAAAGCACCCAACACACCCAACAGACGAGCGGAGGCGAAGGCCAGCAAAAAAGCCACCATAGCAGACAACCAGAACAAGTCAGCTACCAGCAAGAACTCAAAAGGGGGCAACATCAGAACCCCCCCAAACAGCCGGCAAAAACCCAAGAAGGCACAAGTACAGGAGAGACCGGCCGACGAAGCCGAAAGCTCAGAAGAAACCGACTCACCAAAGGGGCAAAAACCACCAAGGAGGCACCAGGACCCCGACAAGCACGAACCGCCGCCCACTGAGAAGACAAAGCGGAAGGGGCAAGGCCCTGTAAAAAAAAAAATATATATAGTCCTGAGAAAATCCAACACAGAGGTAGGATCCCCCAGCACAGGAACTACCCAACGGGAAGAACACCAAGAAAAAAAAGAACCCCAAAGACGACCACAGCACCCAAGGGTCGAAGGCCGACGTGACAACAGGATGCCATGAGCCACCACAGAGGAACAGCCCAAAGATGCCAACCACAGCCGCACAAGAGCCAGGCCGTCAGAAGCAAGTGACATCAGGGCAAAAACCAGCTGTGGACCAAAAAGCGGAGCCGAAGTCAATGAAGACCGGCCAAACCCGACCCCCGCCAGCAGCAGCAGGAGCGGAAATCAAAGACAGCGAGGCCAACGATACAGACACCTACACTCCCCCCCTTACATTCCTCCGACTATGCAGGAGGAGAAAATAGGAGAGAAGGCATACAGAAAGACCGAAGGCCAAGGAAATGTGCAGGGGCCATGCAAATCCACACCAAATCGAACCAAACAAAGAAAACGTGATGCCGAAGCGAGCACCAGAGGGCACAAAACAGAGGACAGGAGGAAACTGCCCAAGCAGCGCCTACGAACGAAAACGCAGACGGTCCCGAACACAAACTCAAAGCCCACAGAGGAGACACGGCCCAGAGAGAGCTGCGGGAGCCCGAGCCACCAGAGGCACAAGACACACCAATGAGCCAGAGCGTCGCGGGAACAACACACGGAAGCCAGCAGGAACAGAGACATGTAACTGGTCCCCCCAAGAAGGCCCAAGCAGCAAAGAGCCACAAAAAGGCCAGCACGAATCAAAAATCTCAGCGGCCACCAAGGACCCCAACGTGGCACCCAACCCCAAGGACAGGTGTCCAAGGACAACAAGAGGAGAGAAGGGAGCTGAAAACGCACCCCAAACACCAGGTCGGGAGAGCAAAGCCACCAGGCCAAAGTAGGAACCAGAACAGGTGAGAGAGGAACCAGAGCCATGTAACCTGCATGGAAAAGGACCCAAGGAGCCAATCGGAAGAAACACCAAGGACAGGAGGAACAGGAAAACCCAAGGAACCACAGCTGTGGAGGCAGCCACCACCCCCGGATCCGCAACCAACTCCAAAGGGCAGAACGGCGACCCAGCAGGACCCACAAAGAGCCAACAGGGAAGAGAACCGAGCCGGAGGGAGAAAACAGCCCCCTGCAAAGTGACGAACAGGCCCCGAGAAACCAAAGGCCCAGAACAGGAACCAGAAGAAAAATGGCCAGAACCAAAACAAACCCCAGAAACCGGAGCAAGGCCACAACGCCACCACCGCCAGAATAGCCACAAGGAGGGTGGAAGCAGAAACCGGACAAAAGCCACAGAGGGAAAAGCCAACAGCACCCCCAGGAGGCCACTCACCCAGGTATGGACCAGTCCTGACCCTGCATAACATAGAAGAACAGGTGCAAGCAGGGCGGAACCGCCAACCAGCAAAAAACCTGCACAGCAGGAGCCAGCACTGCGGAAAAAAACTGGGGAGCAGGAGAGAGGCCGAAAGGCAACACCCGAAACAGAGAAAGGAACCAATCCACAGCAAACCGCAGGAACGTGAAAAACAGACAACACCCAAACCAAGGGAAGCCAAAAAAAAACACCAACCAGGAAGAGGGGAATGACAAACCGCAAGGGGAACAACCGACCAGCGGCACCAAATGGTATAAAACCCCCGGGACACAGAACCGTGCAGAAAAGAACCAACGGGCGCCAGGACCAAGAACAAAGAGGAAGAGGAACCTTGGCCCCGCTCCGCCACGGGAACCAGCACAACAGCACCCAGAGACAAAAACAGACCGACGCCCAAAGAAGGAGGCAAATGCAACACGGGTCAAATGAAAACTGAGCAACCGTGAAAACAGCCCAAAAAGGGGGACGGCCTGGAAAGGAATCCGGAAACCAAGAGCGAAGACCGACAGGACCCACCAGTCGGAAAGCAGACCGGACCAACAAGCCAGGAACAACGGATCCGAGCCCCCAAACCTGTAACAAAAATAGCAACGGAGACAGGGAACCCACCGCGAGATGAACAAAAGGAGTGGTACACAGACCCAAAGAAAAAGAGACGCAACCGCAACCACCAGGTCACAGAGAACCCCCTCCCAGGGCACAACAATACCCAAAGCCCCAGACGACCAACACTCAGGGTTAACCGTAGGCGCAACAGAGGCCAGGAACCAAACGGAACACAGCCTCCCCCACCCCCGGACCACAAAAAGGGAAGAGAGGAAGACAGAGCACCACCACACAGACCGTCAGTAGAGGGAGCCAAAAAGCCAAGGAGCCACAGAAAAATAGATAGTGGGCCAAGACGCCAGTGCCCCGGCAGCCGAGGAGAAGACTCAACCCATCAAGCCAAGACAGGAAGGAAGGCATGTAAACAGCCAAACTCCACACAACCCATGACAAGGAACAGTGAAGCACAGGCCGAACAAGAGCCAGCACGCACCCCAAAAGAAGAAGCAACACATGGAAATGCAGGAAAGGGAGAGACAAAGTTCGCCAGGAAACCGCCATCCCAGAAAACGCAGAAAACCCTGCGTATCTGCCGCAAGCCATGCATCAGACAGCATATCCAACAGGACAACATGGAAGAAAAAGGTCAACCACCGCAGAGGAAACAAACTGTGTGGAAAAACCCCACAACATCCAGGGATCTAGGGCCACAACCCAGCATCACCCAAATAAAGACCAATCCTCAGGACAACGCACCACAGGCCCTGGCAGCGCAGACTGGGCAGTCAATACCAACAACTGTGTAAAAGCACAGATTGAAACTTTATCAACCCAGGTAATTGGACAGCATAGGCAGGTCCCGTGAACACCAGTAGCCCCTCACAGCATTCAGCACAGCCCAGAATCTGCAAAAATGAACCAGGAAACCATGCCGCATGGAAACAGCCCAGGCAGGCACAGGTGAAGACGACCCTTCACACATGGTGAACGAACCCGAGCAATCGAACCAAACAGGAACACACCACACAACAAAGGAAGTGCCCAGCAACCTCCAAGCAACACTGCCCCCAATCACCAAATCACACAACGTGAGACCGGTGAAAAGAAAGAAAAATACAAGGGCAGCCCTGTAGTCTCCACCCACAACCCCAGGTCAAAAGACCATGACCGTGGGGGCCGGGCGCTGCACTAGAACCACAGCGCCGGAACGACCCGGGGCCAGGACACCACGAAAACTCCCCGCCCCAGCCCAGCACATGAACGGGGAGAGTCCCTGACCCCAGAACAGGAGCGCGGCCGACCGGGGGACCGGAGCGGCTACACAGAGAGAAAAACACACAGGAAACAATGCAGAAGTAAAAAACTGCAAATGAAAGACTCCTATGAAATTCACACAGTAAATTAATGCAGAAGCATAAAACAGCAAATTAAACACTCATGTCACCGTTCTGAAGAAAAACAGAAACAGAAACAGGAACCAGGAGCACCAGCATTCCGACCGCCATCGGAGCAGAAAAAAAACAGGCATGGCGGTAGTTTGGAGGGGCTTATGTAACCTTTGAATACTGGCGTTGTGACTGCCTCACATTGTAAGGACTGGGGTGGGGAGGACCCATGAGGGGGTAATGATAAGGAAGCTGCCCGGCTCAGATTAATCGATGAATGTCTGTCAGATTCCTTTCAACTACGAATGCTGAAAGAAACTCTGAGCTTAGAAAAAGTCCTCAAGGCTAAAATGGGGCAACGGGCAACGTGCAATAATCCCTAATAACAACGTAGAACCCCATCGATGGGTTGCCTTTTTTGAAGCCCAATTCCAGAATACCAATACAAATGAGGCACCTGCTTCTCCTCCGATTTCCCCAGAAACACTCTTTGTCTTTACTATTAAAGAGGTGGAGGCAGTTCTCAAGGCCATACCTAGTGGTAAGGCCCCTGGGCTTGATTGTATTCCGGCCGATTTATTTAAGCAGGACTCTGATCTCTGGATCCCCTACATTACGAACATTCTTAATGCAATAGCGAGGGGAGCACCGATCCCAGCTTCTTGGTGCGGTGCGGAAATCATTCCTATATATAAGAAGGGTGACCGTTCTGCTCCGGCCAATTATAGGCCTATAAGCCTTATCGATGCCCTACAGAAAGTCGTAGCAAGAGTAATCCTGGGTAGGATCCAGTCAGGGATGGATGATGAGTGCCTACTTACCCCCCTACAGGCTGGGTTTCGAGCCCATATGGGGATACTGGACCAAGCCTTCAGAATTGTCATGCTTTATTAGAAGGAGGTTTCTTTGGGTAAGGGTATGATTTTTGCTGCGTTCGTGGACCTAAAATCCGCATTTGACTTAGTCCCTCGATCCAAACTGTGGGATGTGTTGTTGGCCCTGGGGATGCCTAAGGATCTGGTCTCTTTGGTGGTCAGGCTTCATAGGTTCAATTATGCACAGGTCCGCTGGGGAAAGCCAGGGGAGGTCACAGACAAATTTGCAGTGGAAAAGGATGTCTGGCAAGGATGCGTTCTTGCCCCCACTTTATTTTCACTTTTCATTAACGGGGGTGTGCGGTATTTTGACAATCAATCAACGGATGCACCCATGCTGGCAGGCCAAAGAGTCCTCAAACACAACGAGTCCTAGTTCTAGGACTCGTTGTGTTTGATGACTCTTTGAGTGGAGGGCGTCCTAGTTCTGTCTTTTCCTCTAGACTCCTTTTTGTATACAGGCCAAAGAGTCCCCCTGCTCATGTTCGCAGACGATACTTTAATTTTATCCAAGACGAGACAGGGGCTACAGCTGGCCCTGTCTCGTTTTGAGGAGTTCTGCTGTGACCATGAACTGGTAGTAAATATTGAGAAGACGAACTTCATGGTTCTTCATGGGGCAAGGCCCGTAACTTCAAGGGTTTTCATGAGCGGGAAACTCTTGGAGCAGACTAATGTGTTCACCTACCTGGGAGTCACCTTTGGCGCCAGATTGAGTTGGTCACCACAGCTGAAACTATTGGTTTTGAAACACTCACAGCTAGCTGGAGGCCTGTTAAAGGAACATAGCCAATTGTTGTCAAAATGTATACTACGAAAATCATTCCCGCAATCCTGTATGGGGCCGAAATATGGGGAGCATCTAAACTGTATCAGTTAGCTCAGGCCCAGAATACATTTTTGAGAGCAATTGTGGGCCTCCCCAAATCAACCCCGTGTATTCCCCTTCTGTTAGACCTTGGTTGTCAGGCAATTGAGGACATTGCACGGTTTAGGATGTTGGCGTTCTGGAGAAGGCTCTGGATTTCCCCCGAACTCCATTTATTTGCCAGAGCCTTGATCGAAGTCAGGGGGTTGGATAGTGCCAACAAAATCATATGGTTAAACAGCATCAAATCTCTGCTCACCAAGATGGGGCTGAGAGAATTGTGGGATTACCCGGAGACTGCGATATTTCCTCCCAAAACTGCCTATAAAGCAGCATACTGGAACCTCATTAAAATCGAGAGGTTCTCTTCTTTGACCTCCCCATTTCTGACTAGAGACTATTATGAACTCAAAGATGAACCAAAAATGGAAAGCTATTGGGATCTAATAACAAAGCTGAGAGATCGCAAGCTTTACCATCAGTTCCGTGTGGAGTCACTCCCTGTGAGGAAATTCACATGCAAATGGTCACTTGGTACAGGAGATAAGTACCCGTTTTGTCCAGAGCATATCGAAGATATTAGCCATCTTCTCTATGTTTGTCCTGCCTACCAGCTCCCCCGAAGCACGAGGCTCAAACCCATTTGTAGATCTCTGGGCACCAGTTCTGCAATGGTCGCTAAAAGGCTACTGAAAACTGGTTGCAACGATATTGCTGTTATTGGGGTGTCTAAATTCCTGAGCTGGTCTTGGGCTATTCGTGAAAATAGAGGGGGTCTTCTGAGCTAATTATGTTTTTATACTTGTCTTGTAGAGTTTTACCTCTAAGGCACCTGCCCTTTTTTAATACGAAAAGTCTTGTGATTGTACCACATTTAATCTGTTCTTATCAATAGGTTTTATAATGCGATTCTTGTTATTTATATTCTTATCATGAATTGGTAATTTTTATCCAACAGTTTTAAGATGAAATCCAGAGCTCTGCATAGTTTTTATGTATACTCCTGTCTTTTATGATGAATAATCGAAATAAAGACTTTTTTTAGTTGAATTGAATGATGAGGAAGCTGCCCGGCTCAGATTAATCGATGAATGTCTGTCAGATTCCTTTCAACTACGAATGCTGAAAGAAACCCTGAGCTTAGAAAAAGTACTCAAGGATGTCCGCCCTGAAGAGTGTGCTGATTATCAAGTAACTGACATGAAGGCCGGAGACGCCCAAGGTGCGTTTGCCATGAGCATGTAAATTAAGCCAAGATACAAGGCCAAGGGACACAAAGCGATGTCTCCACAGAACAAGAAGACATGTTACAGATGTGGATTGTCTCTTCCACATGAGGCTAGATGTCCCACAATTGGACAGATGTGTATCGGCTGTGTAAAAGTGAACCATTTCGTGATGACTTGCAAGACAAAGAGAAAAGTAAGTGTGTCACAGCATGAAGACAAAATGGTGCACCGAACGCTACCTCAGCAACTTCGATGCACTCCCACAAGGCCAAATGGTTACACCAACTGAGGCAAATCGAAAGCCAAACAATGTCGATCATCATCTAAATCATTGACAAAGAGTTCCTCAGTAGCAATTTCCAATGAAAGTATCAATGAAAATTGTGCAATGTGTATGTTTACTTCAAAATGGCATGCACATGTGGGACTGGTCGAATGTAAGGAAAAATCCAAGGTGAAGAAAAATCAACATGAAAAAACACCACAAACATTCAAACATTATCCAAAGATCACTCTAAAGATAAGCAGGTGTTGATACCATTCTTAATTGATAGCAGTACATCCATAAATATCATGCCTGAGGAGAACAATCACTAATTATCTCCATTATCACATCTTACAAAGTAAAAGTCTAAAGTATACACATGGGCTGCCTCATTTCCCTCAATAAGACTCAAGGTTCGTTTGTAGACATGATGAAACATCAGAAAACTGTAGTACAAGAGCCTATTCATGTACTTCATGGAACAGCTTCACGTGCCTGGCTGCTGAGTTTCAGCACTGCCTCTGATATGGGACTTATAGCAGTGAACTAAAATATGAAAGCTCTTCATGAAATTATAAGTCAATTTCCTTAATTATTTCATAGGTTAAGAAAACTCAAAACAATGAAAGTAAAGTTACACATAAATGAGGGTGTTCGTCTTATTGCTCAAAGACACAGATGAGTTGCGTTTCACTTGCAAGAAGCTGTTGAAAACAAACTTAATTAGTAGCTTAAACATGACATCATTGAATGCTCCACTGGTCCAACACCAACACGGATTCCTCCCCTGCCTTCCGCGGGAGTACCAGCTAGCGCCCTGAATCATTTTAATCGCACTCAGCCAGCATAACGCTCGCTTAGCGCTTTATTTTAAATTACCCTCACCTGCATCCAGGGACCCCTCCCTGTCACAGCTTTCCCGCACAGCCGAGCTTGACGCTGCAGCGGACCCAGGACTCCCCCTTCGCCGCCTTCAGTGGCCGCTCCCCCGGCCACGCCCACTCTTTCTGGCCACGCCCCTTTTGGGACCTTTAATAAGGAGCTGAATGCTAGCTCGAACAAACAGACGGATTCCTCCCCTGCCTTCCGCGGGAGTACCAGCTAGCGCCCTGAATCATTTTAATCGCACTCAGCCAGCATAGCGCTCGCTTAGCGCTTTATTTTAAATTACCCTCACCTGCATCCAGGGACCCCTCCCTGTCACAGCTTTCCCGCGCAGCCGAGCTTGACGCTGCAGCGGACCCAGGACTCCCCCTTCGCCGCCTTCAGCGGCCGCTCCCCCGGCCACGCCCACTCTTTCTGGCCACGCCCCTTTTGGGACCTTTAATAAGGAGCTGAATACTAGCTCGAACAAACAGATGGATTCCTCCCCTGCCTTCCGCGGGAGTACCAGCTAGCGCCCTGAATCATTTTAATTGCACTCAGCCAGCATAGCGCTCGCTTAGCGCTTTATTTTAAATTACCCTCACCTGCATCCAGGGACCCCTCCCTGTCACAGCTTTCCCGCGCAGCCGAGCTTGACGGTGCAGCGGACCCAGGACTCCCCCTTCGCCGCCTTCAGCGGCCGCTCCCCCGGCCACGCCCACTCTTTCTGGCCACGCCCCTTTTGGGACCTTTAATAAGGAGCTGAATGCTAGCTCGAACAAACAGACGGATTCCTCCCCTGCCTTCCGCGGGAGTACCAGCTAGCGCCCTGAATCATTTTAATCGCTCTCAGCCAGCATAGCGCTCGCTTAGCGCTTTATTTTAAATTACCCTCACCTGCATCCAGGGACCCCTCCCTGTCACAGCTTTCCCGCGCAGCCGAGCTTGACGCTGCAGCGGACCCAGGACTCCCCCTTCGCCGCCTTCAGCGGCCGCTCCCCCGGCCACGCCCACTCTTTCTGGCCACGCCCCTTTTGGGACCTTTAATAAGGAGCTGAATGCTAGCTCGAACAAACAGACGGATTCCTCCCCTGCCTTCCGCGGGAGTACCAGCTAGCGCCCTGAATCATTTTAATCGCACTCAGCCAGCATAGCGCTCGCTTAGCGCTTTATTTTAAATTACCCTCACCTGCATCCAGGGACCCCTCCCTGTCACAGCTTTCCCGCGCAGCCGAGCTTGACGCTGCAGCGGACCCAGGACTCCCCCTTCGCCGCCTTCAGTGGCCGCTCCCCCGGCCACGCCCACTCTTTCTGGCCACACCCTTTTTTGGCCCTACTTATCATGTGCCTCCACCGTACGCGCAGCGGACGGGCGCAGCGGGCGCGCCGTTTGCGCGCCAAAGGTGCGCCTAAGGCAAGCCCGTCTGCGCCCGTCCGCGACCGGCCGGGACCCGGGGCCATAGACCCTGCCCAATTAGTGTCTTACACCTCCGCCCAATTATCCTCACTCATGGCTCCCACCTCTGTCCCTCTCCCGTTAGCCATACGTATTGCTTCATTCGGCATTTCTGCACCCCCCTGCTCAACTCCATCCCCCTCTTCTTTACCCTCCATCCCCCCTCCTATGGCCCACCAGGCAACCCCTTCCCTTCCGCCGTCACCCCCTGTAGCCTCGGCCCTTCTGTTAAACACCCGGTCAGCTGTTAAGCATCAAATTGAACTCTTCAATCTTCTTTCCACAGATTCCCCTGATTACCTTTTTCTCACGGAGACATGGTTTTCCCCTGATTCTCTCCCTGATCTTCTAACTATCCTTCCTGACACACATTACGCCCTCCGTGCGGACAGACCGGCCAGTAAAACCGGCAGTGGAGTGGCAATGATTATCCGGTCTACGCTGAAGTTTCAGCTTCTTCACCACTCTCCTATACCCAACGTAGACTTCCTGGTCGCTCGGTCCACTAATCTCATTGACCCCCTCACCTTTGTCCTTGTCTATCGGCCCCCTCTGCCTATGCCTCAATTTGTCCCCCTCTTTCAAGACATCCTGGCCACTTTATCAGTAAACAACTCGGCAGTTGTCCTATTAGGCGACTTCAATTACTGGCCGGATGATCCTCGAGAAAGCTCAACCTCTAAAGATTTTTCTGCAACTCTTCACTCTTTAAACTTTCTTCCTCACGTTTTCTCACCCACTCACGTCAAGGGTCACACCCTGGACCAAATCTGGTCCTTGCGCTGCCCCCTCTCCGTTCTCTCCACTCTTCCCTGTCTCTGGTCAGATCACTTCTTAATTTCTTTTAACATTCCCATTTCCTCTCATCCTAAAGTCCCCCGCCCCAAAAACTTGACAGCCCGCTGCTGGAATCAGACAGATCTCTCCCTTATTTCTTCTTCTCTGGCCTCCACCACGCCTGACTTGACCGACCTCTCCCTGGAAGATCAAGCTGATGCTGTTTGTGCTTGGTTATCCTCCTCCTGTGACCTCGTCGCCCCTCTTAAAAACATCAAATCTGGTCGGCCCCATGAGGCCCACAGATGGTTCACTAGTGAACTCAAAGAGTTAAAACTCAATCTCAGGCGATCAGAGCGCCAATGGAGGCACCACTACTGTCCTCTTCTTCGTATTAAGTACAAATCATTACTCAACGGCTATAAAAAAGCTATCATCTCGGCAAAAATGGAATACTTCTCCGAACAAGTCACCCGCTCTTCCAACAAATCCCGAGAGATTTTTTCACTCGTAAAACAACTTGCCACATCCGATCGCACTAACGTTAGCGTCGTCCCTTCCCTCCCATTTTGTCTTTCCCTCAATAATCACTTTATCGACAAAATTTCTGATATTAAAGCCAACATTCCCGCAGTCTCTCAAACCCTGGTCATCCCCCCTCTCCCCCCTCCGCCTTCGTTGTTAGACCTCTTCCCCCCCATCACTGCTGCACAATTCTCTGCTCTGCTGGTTAAGGTCAAATCGGGATCGCCAGCTGACTGTGCGCCGGCCCGGATCCTTCAAACCCTTTTTTCTCACTCTCCTGGACCCCCCCTCACACTTCTTAACTCATCCCTGGCCCTAGGATCTGTTCCCTCCTCCTTCAAAACGGCTATTGTTCTTCCCATAATAAAAAAACCTGGCCTGGATCCTTCTTCACCCTCTCACTTCAGGCCTATCTCCCTTCTCCCCTACCTGGGGAAGATTGTGGAAAGCCATGTCACCTCCTGCCTCTCCTCACACATTGAGAGGCATGGCCTCCTGGCCTCCCACCAGGCGGGCTTCCGTCCGGGACACTCTACCGAGATGGTCGTCACTGCAGTCCTGGACGAGCTTAAGGGAAGGGCTGATTCCAACCTCCCCCAGGCGCTGGTGCTCCTCGACTTGTCGGCTGCGTTTGACACGGTTGATCACGACATCCTTCTCGACCGTGTCAGCGCAGCCGGCATTAGGGGGTTAGCACTATCCTGGATAAAGTCCTTCCTTCAGGGTAGGTCCCAGGCAGTCCAGCTTGCCGGCTTCTCCACCCCCCCCGCCCTCTTGTGTGCGGGGTCCCCCAAGGTTCCTCCCTTTCCCCTCTTCTTTTCAATCTTTACATCTACCCTCTTATTTTTTCCCTCCGCGAGCTGGGGGTCTCAGTGTATAACTATGCTGACGACCTCCAGCTCATCTTTGATCTCTCCACTCCTGATTCTTCTTCCTTTATTAGTTCCACTTTAACTTTCATTTCGGACTGGATGATCACGAACCACCTCAAATTAAACCCCGACAAGACGGAGCTTGTCCTCACTGGTGGCCCCTCTAATCCCTGGTCCCCTTCTCACTGGCCCCTCTCTTTAGGCACTCCCCCCACTCCAGTTCCCACTGTTCCTACTTTAGGCCTTAAAGTCAGCAGTGACCTTTCCATTCACTCCCAAGTTAGTGCTGTAATTTCATCTTGTTTCTTATCCCTCCGCCTTATTCGCAAAATTTCCCGCTTCTTTTCCACTGACGCCCTCAAATCCATCATCTCAGCCCTTATCACTTCCCGTCTCGATTACGGGAATGCCCTCTACTCCGGCATCCCCGCCTATGAAATGCGCCGGCTCCAGGCCATCCAAAACCAAGCCGCCCGGCTCATCTTTCACCTTCCCAAATTTTCCCACATCACGCCTGTTCTCAAGTCCCTTCACTGGCTTCCTGTACGTTTTCGTTCTTCTTTCAAACTAGCCTGTCTAGCCTTTTTAGCCTTCACCCACTCGGCCCCTATGTTCATTGTTTCTTTGTTCACTCCCTACACTCCCTCTCGCACTCTTCGTTCGTCCTCCCAACTTCTTCTTCAAGTCCCCCGCTTCCGTAAAGCCCGTATCGGTGGCACCCGCTTCTCGGTTCTTGCCCCTCAGTATTGGAATAGCCTTCCTTTCTCCATCCGATCAATTCCTACCTACCCGGCTTTCCGAAAAGCATTAAAAACTTTTCTCTTTCTGCAGGCCTTCCCTGGTTAGCTCCATCGTTTGCAGTATTGGATCCGTTCTTCCCTTCCTTCCCCTTCCCTTTTTCCCCCCCCCTTTTCTTTTCCCCTCTTTCCTCCCAGCGCCAGGAAGCCGCTTGGCCACAGTGCGCTTAATTAAGTTCCTTTTTCATTTCATTTCATTTCATTTCATTTCATTTCATTTCATGGGTTTCTCCCATTGTAATAGTGCCTAAAAGAGATAGTGAAGGAGCTGTACTCATATGCATCAGACCAACAAGGGAACTGAGCAAGAGATACACCCTGGTCCACACATTGCTGATATGATAACTTGATTGAATGGTGTGAAGTTTTTCTCTCGACTCAACCTATATAAAGGATATCACCACTTGGAGCTAGAAGAAAAATCCAGGTACATTACAACTTTTCTACACATATTGGTTTATTTTGTTAAAAGCGATTGAGTTTTGGTATATCCCCTGCTGCAGAACGTTTCCGAGGCAGCATGCGATGTATTATACAGCCTAGAAAAAAATGCATTTAAATATTGTGATGACATATTGGTTTTCAGAGCTACACAGAAAGAGCATGACAAAGCTCTCACGTAAGTATGTCATCTGTTGAGCGATGTAGGCTTAACTCTGAATGCAGACAGTTGTGAATTCCACAAAAAAAGCGTAAACGTCTTATCCATGTCTTTTCTGATGGGGGTGTGAAACCTGATCCAGCTAAAGTACAAGTGTTGTCTACTTCAAATCCCTCACAAGGCATTTCTATGTTATGATCATTTCTTGGAATGGCCAGTTACTGTCCGAGATATATACAAGACTTTGCTAAGGTCAGTGCACTGTTACGAGAACTAACAAAAACGAATGTGTCTTTTCATTGGTCACGAGAATGTGAGAAGATCTTCCACAAGATTAAGCAAGCCACAGAAATAGCCTACTTTGATATCGAATTTCACACAGCGGTTGTGGTTGACGCTAGCCCTGTCGGGTTAGGTGCAATCCTTGCACAGTACAACAGACAACCAAATGCCTGGAGACATATCGTGGCGTACGCCAGTAAAAACCTGTCACAAATGGAACATGCTTACTTGCAACCTGAAAAAGAAAGTTTTGCAGTAATTTTGGCTTGCGAATATCTCCATGTACAGAAAGCCCTTCACAGTAGTGACTGATCATCAAGCACTGTTGACAATATTTGTCAATCCCAAAGCCAAAATGCCTCCTAGAATTGAAGGTTTGAATATGCTGCTACAAGAAGGTTTGAATTTGCTGTTACAAGAATACGATTCTTCATTGTCCAGGGAAAGATCATAATCCTGCTGATTATTTTTCAAGAGTGCCATTACAATGCCCTCGTACCCCATTTAAGTCAGACAAGGCCTACATAACTTTTATTGTGAAATCGAGCACACCAGCTGCCATGTCTTTAGAACAAATTGTAACCACCACGAGCCAAGATATTGACATGTTAAAGATAAAAGAGATTATTGCTCAGTCATGGAACCCGAACTCTAGTCCTCTCACTAATGAGAGTGAGTATTTGTAGTTCAGAAATGTAAGAGATTAACTTTCAGTAACTCAAGAATGCCTCATTTCTGCAGGGTACACAAATTGCTATTTCCAAGAGTCTCGGACAGCAAGGGATCGATGTTGCCATGAGGGACATGGAGGAATATTTGTCACTAAGATAGCTCTCTGTGTTAGAGTCTGGTTTCCATATCTCAGCAAAAGGGTTCAAAAAAGTTTAAGACTTGCCACATAAGTAACTGTCTTTCGTCTCAAGTTGTTCAGCCACCTGTGAACATATCATAATTGCCATATCATGCTTGGTAGAAAATTGCTATTGATTTCTTTGGTCCTCTTGAGAATGGACATCATCTTGTAGTTATTGTTGATGAATGCTTCTATTTTCCAATGCTAGAATACCTTTCATCCACTACAAATGAAAACATTATTCAAAAGTTATATGGCATGTTAGTGACATGGGGTGTACCCACAATCTTAAAACCTTACAATGGCCCACCTTTCAATTGTTGAGAATTCAAAGACTTTCTAAATCACATCAATATAAAGCATCAAAAAAGCTCTCCACTTTTGCCCCAGGCCAATGGTCTGGTAGAAGGACCCAGGAGTACTCCAAAAAAAGCTGCTCAGTGTGCTGCATTAGAGAAGCTTGACCTCCAAGTTGTTTGAACACTACTCTTTGAGCTTACGATTCGACCCCACATTCAATGACAGGGGAAAGCCCTGCAACTCTCTCATGTTTGGAAGAGCCATGACAACCACACTTCCCCAATGGAGCAACCTCAGATCCAAGAATGAGGAAGACATTCATATTACAGACTTTGGTTGAAAACAGAAGATGAAAATATATGCTGACAGACAATATCGTTTAAAAAATGTAATCTTTACAAGAGGAGATCAAGTGCTTGTCAGAGAACACAGAAAAATAAAGTCTGATGCTTATTTTGAGGCTCAACCCTTTACCATCACTAACACCAATGGACACATAGGGGGTTATTTATGAGAGCCTTGCATCACATAAAGTGGTAAATGCGTGATGCAGGGCTCTGAATCAGATTTATGAAGCCATGCAAAGCCACCCTGCATGGCTTTGAGTAGCCTCCTAAATCTTGAGTACGGTGACAAAGAGAAACCATTGTGTTGCCTTGTTCTGTGCTCGAGAGGAATTTCATGGGTGTTACGGTTGGTTTTTCCACGCAACACCCATGGAGTTTGACGCTGCCCCAGATTTTCAAAATCATGTAAACCTAGGGAAGAGCAAAAATCCTTACGTCTCCCCAGGTGAGGTGCAACGAGGAGAAATATTTCTCATTGTTTTTTCTTCTTTCTATATGGCACCAGCACATAGTGAAAGGATAGGAATGCACCATATTGCATAAATGTGATGCATTGCTGCTCTTTCGCTTTGGCGTAGGGCAGCGCAGCAAGCTGATTTGCTGCACTGCCCTACACCAAAATCCCGCACCATAGTGCAAGGGTGTCTGCGTTGAGGGAATGATTGTTTATATGCAGTAAGGTGTCCCTTTGTCCACATAAACAATTCAGAATGGAGATTTGTACACTGTAGACCTCTGGCGCAAGTGTTGGGGATATAAGTTGAAGGCAGGCTTAGAATGTTGAGTTCTAACTTATACGCAGCAAATAAAGAAGTGTAAAATTACCCTCCGTGTCTGGCGTGGTTATTGGCGTGTACCTGGACAGCAAGCACGCTACAGTCGCATTCTGACAGGAAGCCAGTATATCTCAACCAGTGCATGAGAGACTGATTTGAACTTTGGAATTCTTATTAGGCAATGGGCTGATGCGTTCTATAGCTTTGCAGTTTGTTCAGGAATTGTTTTAGATACCCTTGTAAAGGGCATTTCAGTAATCTAACCTGGAAAGCATCAGGGCAATGATTATAGCTTTCTGTTGTTGGAACAAAATGATTGGGAAAATCTTTCTAAGAGTTCTTAACAGAGCAAGCAAGAGGAAGTAAGATTATTTATCTGATCTGAGAATGTGAGATTTGCATCAAAGATTACTCCTAGGTTCCTAACTTTATGAACTGGAGAGGGATGGAGGCCCAGATGTTGGGGCAACCAAGACGTGTTCCAGGTGGAAGTCTCTTTAACAAACAGGAGGACTTCAGTCTTTTTTAAATTTAATTTGAGGCAGTTATCTCTCATTCATCTATCTACTTTGCTCATGCAGCTTTTGAAGCGTTTAGAAACATCATCATCATCGCTTGAGATTGACACCACAATTTGAGTGGCTGCATACAAAATTATCATTATCAGATCAGCAAAAGTTTACTGTTGTTTCAAGCTGAAATATATTTCCTTAAGCAGCACACTAGTGCACATGGACGTTATCATACCCAGGGCTGCTGAAATACTTTGGAATAGCTGCTGAGTCGGACTGCTACTGATACCTTCATCCGGAGGCAGACTTTCAACAATTATTATTATTATTATTATTATATGAAATTTATAGCGCGCTCAGCTTACCCAGGGGCATCCCGGCGCGAAACAGGCCAAGAGGAGAGGCTCAAGTCCAATCATTACTGTGGAAACAAATAGGTCTTCAGAAGTTTCCTAAACAATAGGATCTTGGACTCTGAACGAATCTTCAGGGGCAAAGAGTTCCACAGAGTCGCCACTTGCACTGAGAAACGCCTGCCCCCAGAGCGAGCTCTCCTTACTCTCGCTGACTGCAGAAGATGTTTTTGGTCAGAGCGCAAAGGACGTGTGGGCTTATAAGGACGGGCCAAGTTAAAAAGGATGGGGGGGCCCTTACCATGCAGGATTTTGTGAGCCGTGCATAGCGCTTTAAATTTCACCCGCTCCTTCACGGGGAGCCAGTGAAGCGTTTTGAGGGCCGGGGCGGCAGACTGCCTTCTGGGAACATCCATTAAGACTCTCGCGGCTGCATTTTGCACCTGTTGGAGGGTTTTGAAAGTCGCTTCGGGAGCACCAAGAAACAGCGCGTTCCCATAGTCGAGCCTCGATAGGATTAAACCACGCATCAAAAGCTTCCTTGCTGAATCAGGGAGCAGTGGTAACACCTTACGGGCTGACCGCAGCAGACCAAAGCAGACCCCCGCGGTCTTCCTGGCGTGGGTCCTAAAGGACAGATCTTCACCGGTACCGGTATGCCCCAAGCCATTAGACTTTTGGCAATCATTTTTAGTGTGCTGTGTTGAATGCTTGCTCCATTTCCTGTTATGGCTCTGCTAGGGTTTGTTAATGACATATCAGTTTCTGTGAGGTGCTTTTTGGCCACAGCGCTATTGTTAGCCAGGAGATTAATGCTTGTTTGCTGGGATTGGGGCCCTATTCTCACGACAAAACACTGGGTGATAGACTTACTCTATTGTAACGACGTAGGTATATGCATCACTGTGCTGCCTCATGATCAAGAGACAAATGGAACCTCAGACAGCGATGTCTTCTAAGAGCAGTCTGTCTAGAAAAGGAGAAACCATGAAGGAATTCATTGCTGGGGAAGAAACACTTCAAAATTATACTTACAACGTAGTCATGCTTTAAAGACCACAGACTCCGAATTCTAGTTTAGGGGTTTTATTATAAGGCCAGAAATAGCCGAATGTATACACAACGCAAAATCAGCGAGTATATGTACAAGAAAATTAACACAGATGAAAATTTACGCATGTAACTGATTCGGCGTAGGAGACATAAAGTAATACATTCCAAGATTAGTACACAACCCACGACGAAAGCAGAATCCAAGTCCTTTTTAATTAGGAAGGCAAGCATGAATTTTCTTTCCCTACACTACTCTCATTGGTGATATTTCTGGCAAGTACCCCTATCCTAGTTCTCAAAGGTGTCAGCACATATACACTTCCTTAGAAGTACTCACGTCAAATGGGTCAAAATAGCGTAAAGCTAGAGAGCTCGCTCTTAGGATGCTCCTTCTCCTCCAAAAATCTGTCTGTATTTTTCTTTCCCTGCGCATAATACAAAAAGGATAAACTCAGCCCCCTCTCAAATGTATCACATGACAAATTATTTCACTCTCCAAGGTTGTGGTGATTTTCCATGACTTCTTTATTGAAATCTTTCTTGCTTCTTGTGACCTTGGAGTGCAAATAGGCCAGGCACAGAAGATATCCTCCCTCTCCTTAAACTAAAATAATGATGTTGAATTCTTTATAACTGCAATGGGATGAGAGCATACTGTTCTGGCACACACCGAGGATTTCAAAGCCAACAACAACTTATAACTCTGAGCCTACAGTGCAGGCAACTTTAACACACGATTACATTAATATGAATATAATATCATTCTGCATATATGCATACACAAATGATGGTGTCTCTAATACATATAAATCCTATTTAAAGATATACATTATGATTCTATGTTTACGATGTTGAATAAATGCATTCGATAAACGTGAAACACTGCACACGCTAAAATATAGGTAAATGTGTTTAAACTATCAGTATAATGCACCCCTATATTTAAGAGTGCTGTGTGCGCTCTATCAATACTATGTGGTTTGCACGCCTAATGCTGTACTTTGTGAACTAAGCGATACAAAAGGGGATGATGGACGGAGCGTTTGAGCAAATCAAACACTCACCCCCAGTCAACTGATCTGGGTTTAATCCATCACCATTCTTTAGCCCACTCAGCCACCCCATTTCAGACATGGCTATATGCAAATCAGTCTGACCCTGTGCCTTATGGGAACAGTCCAGCCCGAACTGCCAAGCCATGTCTTCCATGGACCGGAAACAAGCATCCTGGGACCGGTTTCGGATTCATAATCCTCATCAGCCAGGCTATCTTGAATCCAGTGGCCAAGTGAGCAAGGGACTCACGTCTGAGCATACCCTGCCACACTTAGGGCGAACAAAGCGATACAAAAGGGGATGATGGACGGAGCGTTTGAGCAAATCAAACACTCACCCCCAGTCAACTGATCTGGGTTTAATCCATCACCATTCTTTAGCCCACTCAGCCACCCCATTTCAGACATGGCTATATGCAAATCAGTCTGACCCTGTTCCTTATGGGAACAGTCCAGCCCGAACTGCCAAGCCATGTCTTCCATGGACCGGAAACAAGCATCCTGGGACCGGTTTCGGATTCATAATCCTCATCAGCCAGGCTATCTTGAATCCAGTGGCCAAGTGAGCAAGGGACTCACGTCTGAGCATACCCTCTCTATTTGTTAGGCTTTGTTTTTACAATAATTGCTGCTTTAGTTACATTTGTCCAGCAGACAGGACAGAGGTACACCAAAGGCAAGTCTTCTTCTAGTGGTCCGAGCCACTAAAGCCATGACTGGTGCCTAGGGTGCTGACTTTCACCATCTCCAGCAATCATCAGTGTCACGATACCAAAGGCAAGCCTTCTTTTAGTGGTCCGAGCCACTAAAGCCATGACCTTCGCCTGGGGTCAGGGATGCTCACTTTCACCATCTCCAGCAATCACCAGTGTCAAGACACCAAAGGCAAACCTTCTTCTAGTGGTCCGAGGCCACTAAAGCCATGACTGGCGCCTCGGGTCAGGGATGTTCCCCTTTCAGCATCTTCAGCAATCACCAATGCCAAGAAGGGAGTGTTGAGGACTAGATATACACTCTCCTACCCGAACTCCTTCATTGTTAGAAGTTGCTAGTGAAGGTATTCTAGGGGAATTATGTATTTATCCAGTCTCCCATACAACTGTAGTGGAAATAAATGGGCATCACAGATTCAATGGTTGAGCGATAGTTGGATTTTGTTGCTGTGTGCAAAATTAAATGTTTATGGTAATTTGATTATAGTGAGATTTGTATAATTATTGTTTCCACAATTATATAATAGCGGACGTGTTCTGTGTTGGCAGAAGGACAACTCTTGTAAATCATCCATGTTTATATTTTTTTCTTTGCTGCGTCTGACTCATTTCTCTCTTGTACCTCTGAACGTGTGTAAAAGTTAGTTGCTATCTACCTTAAAACAGTCATGGCTGCCCAAATTGTGCCATGGGCATGCTTGCCTATCCTAATTGCATTCAAGAATAATGCTATCAGGGTAGAAAGCAAATGGCACTCTTTATGAGCTCTGTTTGTATGGACATTGTAAACTGACTGAAAACATATAAATCAGTGTAACTTACAGGGTGCATGAAAAACCTCTAACTGTATCTTGGGTACGTCCCACAAACACTATGGTAGTTTAACAATTGTTAATTAACTTTGTTAAGTTTCTGATTTTCTAACTCCTACCACAATACAGGTTCTCTGCGACTCCTTGTGAACTTGTTTGAGTCTGGGGGTGTTGTGTTGTGAGACAGTAGTACAGCCATATTCTTCCTTGTTCCCATTCTCTAACTGACACTACAAACATCTGTCTCTGTTCCTCCTCTCTGAAGAAGGGCTCCTTGAATCATGCAAGAAGCTGAAGTTTGACCCATGCCTGACCCTCCTTGAAGTTCCTCTTTAAAATCTTCATGCACTGTGGCATATCCAGAAAAACCTGATCACCTAAGGTGTGGTGGCGGCATCTTCTGAACATGCAATGACCACACTCATAAGAAAAGCAACCCTTGAGACCAACATACCAAGAAATTGATGATCAATCTCCTTTTTCCTAGCTACCATGAAAATCATAGGGGCTCATTAGGATGCCGGAGGGACCACCATTGCTGGACCGGCGGTGGGGGTCCCTCTGCCATCTTATACCCATTTCCCCGCCACCTTAGGATGGCTGGGGGAATCACTTTGTGACCGCGGCAGTCACAGAGACCACCCTCCACGCTTCCACCACTGGCAATCGCCACAATTGCCTGTCGGAGCGGTCAGCATGGGTAAAATGGCGGTGGTGCCTAGCAGGCGCCGCCCACCAGATTACAATGCTGGTGTCAGCCGGCCTTTCCTCTTGGCCGAATCACATATGGAACTGCACGGGGCCCGAATATTACCCGAATATAACTTGCAGGTCTCAGCACGCCCCATTATCCAGCAGAACGGGAGGAACTCTATGATGATGTATGTCACAAGGAGGTAACCATGGTGGGTGAGGGTTATACAAGAAAACCAATAGTTTTCTCTCTATCCTGTGTCAGTTAGCACACAGAGTACGGATGGGCTCTTTTGTTTTTTACGGTACACATTAGTAGGAGGATGAGCCCCTCTGGGATATTCTTCTTATCTCCACCTTTCTTTTGAGATTACTGAGAGTGTAGCTATCATCCACAGTGCAATGGTTCTTCTCATAGGATTGACTTGCAGTGAAATGTTATTCCTAACTATGGAGGAGTTTACGTTTATATCTTTTTAAATCTTCAGGAATCTTATTCTTGAAAAATAGGAGTGTAGTGCATGCAGTATGTGCAGGGCTACTGGAATTATGCAACATGGGTGGACCATATTATGCGGCAGGGTTGACTATATTATGCATCAAGGAAAGGCAAATTATGTGGCGTAATGTTGGACATTTTGTGACAGTTATACTGCATTATTCTTTTTTCTACATATTAACACGGTCTAGGCAAAGGTTTCACGTAATTAGCAACAATTTAAAACTAGCTCAGCAATAGGCAACTGAAACATGATCATTCAACTTTTATGAAGGGCCTTCCACAGCGCGGCAACACGTGTCAAAGCATTTTAAGAAACGTTTGAACTGTTTGAGCTAGAAACAACATTTTGGTTTAATCTGGACTCTATGCAGCAGATAATGGGTTTATCGCAAATCCATAATTATGCATAAAGCACAGCGGCTGAAGAATAGTAGAATCCCAGTGGCCCTGACTATATGTACTGCTTGCTATGTACTTTATACCCAAATAATGATCCATAAATATTTACTAGACTATATTGTAAAAATGAGTTTGGGTATGTGCAAGGATTTATTAGTCCTGTTGTATCACATGAATAAAAACACATTTGTCAAAAGAGGCAAAATTATACCTCATATTGGTATGAAGTCTAACCTGTCTGAGGCCCTAAGTTACAGTTGGCTGTCGGTCCAGGCCAGATGCCTTCCTCCAGCAAGAATTTGCCAGTGCAAAACACCTGAGATGAGACTGTCATTCTGCAAACCTTTGATGGCTCCTAAATGTGTGTCTTATCCATTGAGACACAGAAAAAACACACATGAATGTCAGTGGAAGGGAATGAGATACTCACGTACAACATTTTAGAACTTACAACATTTACCAGACTGACAGAAAGCAGAATCATCATTCCTGGGTCTTGGGATGTTGGCTATCTAAGAACATATTTTCATTGAGCCATGGGTTTCTCCTGCTTCTAAATGGCATGAAGAAAAAAATAATTGTATTCATACACTGCCTTTCATTGCCATACAGCCCCACAAACTCACCAGGGCTGACAATACATGGATATTTCTATCTCATCCAATCATGTGTAGGGTGGTGGTCAAATGTCACACGGATCCTTTTCCAAATAGAAAGTAAGAGAGAGACGTCTGCTCTCGACCAAGACCACCCGAGTGGGAACTATAGAGTTTATAACACCGTGCCTCTCCAAAGAAGAGGTGCACATGCCCTTCAGTACTCTTGTTTTGGGTCTGCAGGTTTTCCATCACAGGTTTCCAAAACAACATCAGATACTTATCTAAGGGATGTGGCAGGTTTATCTTTCAATTGTGTCTACAGATAATTGTACAGTCTCCCTCAAAGCCAGCTCTGACAATTCCCGCTCAAAATGCACAGGTTACCAGAGACAGGGTAGTGAGGGCATCCAAATCTAACCTGATGGAAGCATCAACCTGGGCCATCTGCAGGACCCTGGACTAGTGATCAATACCATGTCATCATGCCCAAGAACTTCAAGCTTCTCCGGGTTCTTCGTAGTATTCAGAAGATGGCGACTAGCTGCCAGATATCACCAAGCAGAAGTCCTGTTCTTTCAAACTGCTCTGCTGTCTAATTTAAGCAATCTTCAGAGAAAAGAGAGTGGTCCAGGGACCTGTTTGCCACTGATCCCTACTTCCAACATCAACCCACGAAGGAGATCTGGACATTATTGCTAAACCAAAGGCCAGTTTTCCCAACCGGACGTTGTACTATCAACTTTTTAGCATACCATAAATATCTCCTGTGGCAAATCGTTGAATATTGCCAAGGTACTCCCCACACTGTCACTTCAGCTAGGACTGAGTCATGTAGGTACTCATGGAACTGTCTCAGGCAAACAGGTCTGTCAAGTATCCAAGTTCTGCAGGAATGTGTGGGTTCAGCTTTTGTGTATATTTACTAACACACGCATTGCCTAAACATAGCTTAGATTTCCTGCCTCCAATGAGGTAGACAAAACAGAAGGAAGGTGTATATGTGGTTTCCCTGGTTTGCCCCACCTGGTTAGGTGGGGGGTAATATGGAGGAAAGGATTTTTTCTTTGAAAAGATTCGAATTTCAGCAGTAGTTATCTTTCTGATGAGGTGGACACATTTCAAAGGAAGTGATTATAGGAACGAGGAAAATGAGGAGATAATAACTATCCACCATTTTTCTTCATGGAATTTAACTATTTATTTTCAGTTGTCTTTTTCACTACTCTTTGGAAATTACTGGGGACACCCAAACATATATGATAATTGGATTTTAAAAATATTGAATAATATTGCACCATTATCAAGAGGCTGAGCAATAACCAGACATTGCACCTAATAGAAGCAGCCTAACATAAACAATGTAATTAAACATATAAATATGCAATTAAACAAGGATAAACACATTTATGGAACTAGAGGCATTGACTTACTTATTAAATAGTGCTTATGAATAAAGTCGATTAGCAGCACTAGAAACAGCAGGATATGTTTATTATCTTAAATTAACTATAAATTTGCATTTGTATTTGCAAAGCTTTTTTATCTTTCCTGGGAGCATACATGGGTACATATATTTGCACAAGGAGGCAAAATCCCTGTAGAGTATGCATGCATGTTGTGTCCAGGAAGGCTATTGTATTTCTGGTGTTGTGCCATTCAGCCTAGAGTTCATTGATACAATACATTTGAAACCAGGTTTCCTCGCTCAATCCAAATTTTATTTTTATTAATGTATTTTTTAGATGATTGGTGGATGGCCATCTGTCAAAAGACATCAGTGGCTGATCACGGGCCAGTATCTAAATGACAATGTTTGTCTTGGAATCAGTGGCCCCATATTCACCATAGAGCATGATAAATGACGTAGATCCAAGAAAAGCAGATGGCGATGAGTAATATCTAATTCTCTATATGATATGTCCATTACAGATACATTACAAGTGAAGGAATATACATCAATGGTTGCATAGTAACTAGGGGTGGGCCGAATTTGCGAAATTCACTTTCGTGAAAATGTTAAAAATCTCCGCAAACACGTGGAAATATCGCAAAAATGTGGAAGTTTTTTTCCCGCCTGTTCGCGGTATATTCTGCATGATCGCGTTGAAAAATGTCTCGCTAACTTACCCATGCGGTCGCTCATTGGCGCGGCCATCTTCTTTTCACTTGTCCCGCCCACTCGCGCTGGTTACTTCCTGTTCCGGGTTGCGCAATGCATGCTCGCGCCCGTTCGCGTTACGTATTTTCTGTTCGTGAACGCTTTTACGTGTTTGCGCCACTCTTTGCGTGCTTGGGGAGAAAATATCGAACTTGCGCACGTGGTTGCAATGGGCGCGGCCATCTTGTTTTTCACTCTATGATATGGTTCTGGGGCCTGCTTTATCTTTTCAATCCTTACTTTCTAGAAACTTTTTTTTAAATCTTTTTTTACTTATTATTATTCATACTATTTTCCTGCTTCTATATTTTTGGTTTTTACCTACTTTTTTGTGTTTTTTAGCTACTTTTCACTCTTTTTCTATTGCCTGGGATTTTTATTTCCTTTACTTACTTTTTAATTTATTCCCGCCCCATCTTACTCTCCCCAGAACCATGTCGAAGGGTAGGGCTCGCCGCAGCCATTGCCGCGACCGCCTTCCTTGCGGAAGGCGGCGCCCACAAGGGGTGCAGGCACGGGCCTTATTTGAGGAGGTGGAGTTGGCTGCACTAATTTTCTTTGTGCAGCGCCACCTCCCCTCAATCCTAGCAGCAGTTGGCAGGCCTGGGTCCGGGCTCTGGGAGCGTCAACAGCGGTGGGGGAAGGTGCGCCGGGCAGTGTTCCGCTGCTCTGGGGTCCAGCGCACCCAGGCGCAGTTGACGCACCGGTGGTCCGACATCCTGGACCGTGAGCAGGACCTGCTGGACCTGCTAGGAGTTGAGGTCCCGGGTTTTGGTGAGTAACTATTTAATTATTACTACTTTGTGTCTGTTCTTCTGCTCTGTGTTATATATTGTGAATATCTTTTTTTTCTTCCAACCAGCTAGAATTTTGCCGGTTACATAATCATTCCTGGTGAATTACGTTTAAAAGTCTTCTGTGATTGCGCTACTGCTAATCTTACTTGTTTGCAACTTTGTGTTTGCGCTCGCTTAGTGTGATTATGTAAGAGTTTATTTTAGAGAAATTAAGTTACGTAATGCTATAGTGACTCTAGTCCTTAGTTTGTCCTGTCACTAAGAGATAGGGGCGGATTGATCCTTAGGTTTAGTTACTTTGTATGAGTTTGTAATCTTTTAGTGGTATGCGTGATGCCCCCTCAGTTACGTCACGTGCTGCTAGTACCCAAGTCTTTATTATGGTGGTAATAGGCTTAGCACTAGCAGAACATCACCATCAATCAATTAACCAAAAATGTTGTGTATACAAAAATGTAGTCATGTGTCCTCCATTTGACCATATGCATTGTTGAGGACTAAAAGAAGTGGAAATGCATACTTAGGGGTCGATTCCAATTCGGGAAAGTAAACCGTCCTACGATTCGTATTTGTAGCCGTTTCCGTACGATCCGTACAAAGCCGTCTGAATTGCGTAGTACGATCCGTTTCCAAAGATTCTGTCCGAAATGTTTATGAACCATACGAAAAACTAGCGAAGAACCATACGATACAGACTCAGCTACTGAACCGTACGATTTGTAAACATGGCATACGACCCGCCAAGTACGATCCAGATCGGAGACCGTGAACGCTATTCGTATGGGAAAACGCAATCGCGTATGAACTGCGATTTGTACCCAAAACACCGCGTATGAGCGAGCCGCACAATCAAATAAAAAGCAAACCCCCCTCAATGAAGCACACGCGTACCTCACAAATACGTCGCGTTTGAGAGAACTACACAATAAAGTCCAACCGAACCCCCCTCAACAAAGCGCACATGTACCCTGTAAATACGTCGCGTATGAGAGAGCTACACAATAAAAAATTAAACGAACCCCCCTCAACGAAGTGTACACGTACCCCATAAATACATTGCGTATGAGAGAGATACACAATAAAGAACAAAACAAACCCCACCTCAACGAAGCGCACGCGTACCCCGTAAATACATCGCGTATTAGATAGATACACCATAAAGAACGAAACGAACCCCCCCTCAATGAAGCACACGCGTACCCTGTAAATACGTCGCATATGAGAGAGATACACAATAAAGAACGAAACGAACCCCCCCTCAACGAAGCGCACGCGTACCCCGTAAATACGTCGCTTATGACAGAGCCACCCAATAAAGTACAAATCGAATCCCCCTAAAAAAACACAGGCGTAAAACAACACAAGGAGTGTGCAAAAGACTCACACAACACCACAAAACATATCTCCTGGCTACAAACCATTGCAAAGCAATGTCCTGGCCAAATCCAAAGTGGCAAACAGAGGGCCCAACCATACCCACCCCTTATAACACACCTACCCAAAAATTCAAACTAAGCCACACCCACAAATGGACCAATAAAAAGGGCCCGCACACACAAACCATCATCCTTTGCAACATACCCATTTACCTACAGAGACTGACAACACACCAACAACCTCACACATCCACCTTCACACATACCCCCAATCACATTCAGACCCACACACCCCCTTCGCATTCAGACCCACAACCCCCCATCCATACACACCCTCACCCCCAATCATATTTGCCCCACAACATGTCTGCACCAAAGAATCCAAAGTTCACAAACCAGGAGATGGAGATCCTTGCAGATGAAGTCATCAGAGTAGAGCCACAGCTGTTTGGCGCATTGGTCAGACAGACCAGCATAGCTGACAAAACAAGCCTGTGGGAGAGGATCATCAATAGGGTCAATGCTGTTGCACCCATCAGACGCACCAGGAAGGATTGCTAGGCCAGGTGGTACGATCTGCGGAGGATGGTCAAACGCAAGATGGATGAGGACTACGCCAATAGCCACCACACTGGAGGTGGTGCTCCCCGCAGACCAGTACAGTTCCAGCCCTGGGAGGAGAAGGTCATGGCCCTGCTACCACCGGTGGGAGTACATGGAATTGATGGAGTCGTGGAGCCTGGTGAGTATACAAACAACTCATGTGAAATGGGGGGACTCCCAGCAGTGCCCAGACATAGGAAGGATGTGTACAGGACTCCCAGCAGTGCCCAGACATAGGAGGGGTGGGTGCACAGGACTTCCAGCAGTGCCCAGACATAGGAGGGGTGTGTGGATATGTCTCCCAGCAGTGCCCAGACATAGGAGGGGTGGGCGTACAGGACTCCCAGCAGTGCCCAGACATAGGAGGGGTGTGTGGATATGTCTCCCAGCAGTGCCCAGACATAGGAGGGGTGGGTGGATATGTCTCCCAGCAGTGCCCAGACATAAGAGGGGTGGGTGTACATGACTCCCAGCAGTGTCCAGACACAGGCGGGGTGTGTGGATATGTCTCCCAGCAGTGCCCAGACATAGGAGGGGTGGGTGGATATGACTCCCAGCAGTGCCCAGACATAGGAGGGGTGTGTGGATATGACTCCCAGCAGTGCCCAGACATAGGAGGGGTGGGTGGATATGACTCTCAGCATAGGCCAACAGTATGGGGGCGGGTGAATATGACTCCCAGCATAGGCCAACAGTTTGGGGGTTGGTGGATATGACTCCCAGCAGTGCCCAGACATAGGAGGGGTGGGTGTATATGACTCCCAGCATAAGCCAACTGTATGTATGGGGGTGGGTGTATATGACTTCCAGCATAAGCCAACAGTATGGGGGTGGGTGGATATGACTCCCAGCATAGGCCAACAGTATGGGGGTGGGTGGATATGACTCCCAGCAGTGCCCAGACATATGAGGGGTGTGTGGCTATGACTCCCAGCAGTGCCTAGACATATGAGGGGTGGGTGTATATGACACCCAGCATAAGCCAACAGTATGGGGGTGGATGGATATGACTCCCAGCATATGCCAACAGTATGGGGGTGTGTGGATATGACACACAGCAGTGCCCAGACATAGGAGGGGTGGGTGGATATGACTCCCAGCATAGGCCAACAGTATGGCGGTGGGTGGATATGACTCCCAGCAGTGCCCAGACATAGGAGTGGTGTGTGGATATGACTCCCAGCAGTGCCCAGACATAGGAGGGGTGGGTGGATATGACTCCCAGCAGTGCCCAGACATAGGAGGGGTGTGTGGATTTGACTCCCAGCAATGCCCAGACATAGGAGGGGTGGGTGGATATGACTCCCAGCATAGGCCAACAGTATGGGGGTGGGTGTTTATGACTCCCAGTAGTGTCCAGACATATGAGGAATAGGTGTATATGACTCCCAGCATAGGCCAACAGTATGGGGGTGTGTGGATATGACTCCCAGCAGTGTGCAGACATAGAAGGGGTGGGTGTATATGACTCCCAGCATAGACCAACAGTATGAGTGTGGGTGGATATGACTCCTACCAGTGGTCAACAGCATGGGGGTGGATGCAAGGCTTAGGGCCAGAAGGCTGCAAGGGTGATGGTGAAGAAGGTTAAAATTTGGACAACCCTATCACCACTACTGTGTAAGCACAGGCCCAATTGCAATCATCCCATATGGTCCAGGTACACACCCATGGACCATGCTCAATGTAAAGGGAGTGAGAAAGTACTGACAACATAGCTTACACTGAGCCATGGTGTATGCCGCACAAGGTCATCCTGTGACCACTGCAAACACTAACATCAGGACAACAAGGTCAGATATCTTAAACCGGAACTCACAACCACGGTCATGGCAGCATGCTCCATGGGGGAACAGCCACACCATGAGTGAGGCCCAGTTCCAACGTACACTCCAACTACCAGCACGGCCTGTCACACACACCCCTTACATAAACATAGGCAGCTGGGACAGGCAATGTAGTGGCCCACTGTCACAACCGTCATGTAACACTACAAATACCGATCTGATGAAGCATTTAAGCAAAAAATGCACAGGCCTGATTCACAAGTCACTTGCACTTATACCACGATGACGTAGCTACACCTTACTGACACAGCGGATGTACAAATATTACTGCAATGGTGCTGGGTATTGAAATGGTGATACCCCTGGGAGATGTGTGACGTTCTAAAGCCCTGCGGTAGAAGTATGTGGATTTGTCATGGTGTGGTTGTGGTGTGGTGTGCGGTGGCTGCCCGTCATGGCACAGCAACACCTCCCAAAAGTGGCTGAGTGAAATCTTAAACATTTCACTCAGTTACTTTAATGTGCATGCTGCCTAGAAACCTGGCCATGCCTGAAGCTGACACAGCATTGTGCAGATAGGGCCGCACAGAGCATTGCTGGATCTGCGTTGCACCAGCGACACAACTCAAGCAATGTGCCACTTCCATGGCACAGATGCGGGATGCAGCTGTACTGTTATCACACTATGGTGATCCACAGTGTTAAAGTGTTGCATCTATGCTGGCATGGGTGTGGTGCACAATGACTGCCAAATCACTGCTGATATGCCTGGCTGTGCCATTCATTGTAAATAGATCCTCACATTAAAATGTGTCCTCAACACAGATCAATCTGACACCCCAAGGGAACAGTGTGAAAAATACAAAGCAGGTGTAACAGTGATCACGACAATGTATATGAAAAATTGTTTTTCCATTAAATGGCATTAACATCGTCTGTCTCTCACACCCACAGGGCAATGTGCATAATCTACCCCCAACCAGGGGGATAAGGATCACAGTCGCAGGCTACGCAGGACCCTGATCCCACCAACAGCGACGCCTCTCACCACTCCATGTATGACACAGACCAACCTGGCACCTCTGGATCCCAAACCGGTTCAGCAGCTGGATCAGGGGCATCTGTACCAACCACCACACCCATTCCTGCCACATCCCAGCAGACAGCTCGGAGCCCTGCCCACAATCCACAACTGAGCCAGTCTGACAATGAGGGACAAGGTTTGTCGGACACCCAGGAGGAGGCAGACAACACCACCACTGTCAACGCTCAGGGGTCCCTTCGACCCGATGTGCCCACAACAGCAGGTCGGTCTCGTGTGGGCAGGGGTGGTGGGAGTGGCATAAGGCGGAGGCGAGAACCTGACCAGCAAGCTGACGGGCCCGGTATGTCTGAACTCAGAAACATCATGGAGGGATACTGGCGGGACACCAGGGATTTCAGCCAGGGAGTGGGGGCCCTCATCGCTTTAAAAAACCAGCAGGCCGAGCAACACGCCAGTCAATGAGAGGGACATACGCCAGTCACTCCGTCGGATTGCTGACAACATGCAGTACCCTCCCTGTGTCACTAGGCCAGAAACATCCAGGCAAAGACTGCCAACAGGCACAGGGAGGGAGGAGGAGGTGGAACCATCCAACGGAGAGTCCCAGACATCGTCAAGGCCTGCATATGAGGGTCCCCCAAGGAAGGTGGGTCGTCCACGGAGAAGACGTTGAGAGGCAGAGGGCCATGCGCATCTCCCAGGTCACCTTTTCTGTGCAACAATATTGCCTTATTGACTGTCACACTCTACCACATGGACTTGCTGGTCGCAGTGTCACCAATGATGCCAAACACTGTGCTCTGGACTCTGTTGACTAAAACTGCAAGGCATCACATCTCCTTCTGTGAACTTTGGATTCCCCACATTTTTGTACAGCACCTAACACCTACTCACATTTCACTCACAAGATGGAGAATTAAAAAAAATAAACACAATATGTATTGATGTTGACGTTTTTTAACCGGAGTTAACAACATACGTGTGGGATATGTCAAAGTATGCCAGAGTGTTGAACAAACACAAGCCATCCATACACTGGGATCTGAGTCTGGTTGTGGACACACATAGGTCACAATGTATGATCAACTACATCCATTGTGGTAAATACTCACACGTGATGGTTACTATCTGCTGAGGGGGGGGGGGGTGTTGCCATACTGCTCTGACAGACAGTTACGGAAGAGTCTCATGAAGGTGTACAGGTCATGGGTAATGTGTCGGTGTCCAGGGAGGGACTACCAGGTCTGTTTCTTGATGTGGGATAACTATCACCCGCATGCAGTTGTACTGTGGAAGTGATGAATGCTGCCCAGGGCAAGGGTGGCTGGACGGACTACAGGCAACGTGGTGTTGGATGGGAGACGTCCATATTTGTTTTTTGGGTTGTGGTTGTGGAGTGACTACTGAGTGTGGCTGAGGAGTATGAAGGTCTGCCTGCAGTTGACAGTGGGACTCTCAAACAATCAATCAAACAGGATATTTGTAAAGTATACTACATACCCGTGATGGTTTCAAGGCGCTGGGTGTAGGGGAGGGGGCTGCTACTGATCGAAGAGCCAGGTATTGATGAGTTTTGTGAAGGGCAGCAGCTCCTGGGTCGAATGTAGGTTGGTTGGGAGAGTGTATCAGGTCTTGGTGGCGAGGTGGGAGAAGGATCTGCCGCTGGTGGCGGATTTCTGGATGCGTCGAACAGTGGCGAGGGCGATGTTAGCATACCCGAGGCTGCGGGTGGGGGTGTAGAAGCTGAGTCGGTCATTGAGGTATGCTGGTACAGTGTTGTGTAGGGCTTTGTGTGCGTGGATGAGGAGTTTGAAGGTGTTCCTCTTGTTTACGGGAGCCAATGCAGGCCTCTCAGGTGGGGTGTGATGTGACTGCATTTGGGGGCTTCGAGGATCAGTTGTGCCGAGGCATCCTGGATGCGTTGCAGCCATCTCAGGAGCTTCGTTGATGTTCCTACGTAGAGGGTGTTCCCCCAGTCCAGTCTGCTGGTGACGAGGGCCTGGGTGATGGGTTTTCTTGTGTTGGAGGGGATACATTTGAAGATCCTGCAGAGATTTCAGAGGGTGTTGAAGCATGACGCGGAGATGGCGTTGACTTGCTTGGTCATGGAGAGGGCGGAGTTGAGGATGACCCCCAGGTTGTGTGCATGGTCGATGGGTGCTGTGTCTGTTCCTAGCGATGTTGGCCACCAGGAGTCGTCCCAGGCTGATGTGGTGATGCAGAGGATGACGACCTCCGTCTTGTCTTTATTTTGCTTCAGCCTGCTGTCCATTTTCCATTCTGAAACGGCCTTCATTCCCCTGTGGAGGTTGGCTTTGGTGTTGTGGGGGTCTCTGGTGAGGGATATGATCATTTGGGTGTTGTTGGCATAGGAGATGATGTTGAGGCTGTGCTGTTGAGCGACGTGGGAGAGTGGTGCCATGTAGATATAGAACTGTGCCGGGCTGAGGGATGATCCAAGTGGGATGCTGCAGATGATCTTGGTGCTCTTGGAGCGGAAGGGTGGGAGGCGGACGTTCGGGGTACTGCCGGAGAGAAAGGATGTGGTCCATGCCAGGGCCATCTCTTGGATTCCAGCGTCATGGAGGCGTGCTGTTAGGGTACAGTGGCAGACCGTGTCGAAGGCAGCTGATAGGTCCAGAAGGATGAGTGTGGCTGATTCTCCTTTGTTCATCAGGATCCAGATGTCGTTGGTGGCGATGAGGGCAGTCTCGGTGCTGTGGTTGCTGCAAAAGCCGGACTGGGATGAGTTCAGGATGTTGTTGTCTCCTAGGTAGCTGGTCAGCTGTCTGTTGACAATCTTCTCCGTGACTTTTGCGGGGAAAGTGAGCAAGGAGATGGTTCGGAAGTTCTTCAGGTCATTGGGGTCTGCCTTGTGTGTCTTCAGTAGGGTGTTGATCTCGGCGTGCTTGCAGCTCTCCATAAAGGTTGCTGTCTTGAAGGAGATGTTGATAGTTTTTTGGAGATGGTGTGCGATGGCTGTGCTTGCTTTGTTGAAAAAGTGTTGAGGGCATGGGTCAGATGGGGATCCGAAGTGGATGGAGTTCATGGTCTTGATGGTGTCTTCGTCGCTGACGTTGGACCAGGCGGTCAGGCGACTGGTGCATGTGGGGGTCGCAGGGGTGGTGGTCTTGGTGGTGGATGAGGGTGTGTCGGTGGTGAAGCTGTCGTGGATGTCGGTGATCTTGCAGTGAAAGAAGGTGGCCAGTGATTTGCACAGGTCTTGTGATGGTGGAATGTCGTTGGTGTTGGAGCTGGTGTTGTAGAGGTCTTTCACAATGTTGAAGAGCTCTTTGTTGTTGTGTGTGTTGTTGTGTAGGCGGACCTTGAAGGTGGTCCTCTTGGTAGTCCTGATGAGTTGGTGGTGTTTGCCGGTGGCGTTATTGTGGGCTGTGTAGCTGTCTGGTGTTCAGTTGCAGAGCCAGTTCTTCTCCAGTTTCCGACAGGTGCGTTTGGAGGCCCGGAGGTATTTGGTGAACCAAGTGGCTTTCTTGTTGTTGTGATTGGTTGCGGAGGTCATGAGTGGGGCAAGAGTGTCTGCGCAGTTGTTGATCCACTGTATGATGTTGATGGTGGTGGTGTTGGGGTTTGTGGGTGCGGTGGGTGGTCCCAGGGTTAGGGTGGTGGTCAATTGGTCCTTGGTGACCTTGCCCCAGCAGCGGTGTGGCAACTGTTGGGTGCGGTGGTGTTTGGTGTGCTTCCTGAAGGTGAAGTGGACGCATCTGAGGTCAGTCCAGTAATGTTTGGTGGTGTGGTTGACAGAGACGTGGTGACTCACGGACAACATGGGGTCCAGTGTGTGTCCAGTGTGTGTGTGGGTGTTGTCACAAGCTGTTTGAGTCTGAGGTTGGCGATGTTGTCGATCAGGGTGGTGGAATTGGCGTCGTTGTTGTTTTTGAGGTTGAAGTTCAGGTCCCCGAGGAGGATGTAGTCCGTGGATGCGAGGGCGTGGGTGCTGATGAGGTTGGCGATGGTGTCGCTGAACTGTGGTTGGGGTCCGGGTGGTCTGTAGACGAGAGTCACTCTGAGGGTGGTGTTGGGGTCGGTGTGGATCTGGAAGTGCATATGCTTGGCGGTGGTGAGGGTGTCGTTGGTGTTGTTTGTGACTCTGCGGGAGTCCTTGTGGATGATGGCCATTCCCCCTCCCACTCTGTTGGTGCAGTCTCTGCTGGAGGTTTGGTAGCCCTCTTGGATGGCAATGGCGATGTCTGGTGCCGAGATGACGTTCAGCCAGGTCTCCGTCAGTAAGGCGACGTCGGGGGTGGTTGAGTGTAGGAGGTCCCAGAGTTCAATGGCGTCCTTGCGAGCGGAGTGGGTGTTGAAGGAGGATGCATTGGAGGTGGCGGGTTCTCTGTTTGATGGTTTTGTGGGTCGAATGCAGTTGAAGGTCCCTTGGGTGTGCTTTAGGGTAGCCCGGTAGCAGGAGATATCGCGTCCGGTGTTGCGTGCGTGTAGGGTGCTGGAGTCGTAGTGCAGGCTGGTGTTGTGGTGGCTTTGGGGTCCAGGAGTTCTTGCTCTGGGCGTGGTCCAGGCACAGATGGGCGCAGATGGGCTTGCCTTTGGTGCGCCAGTGGTGCATACGCTGTGCACATCCGCTGCGCGGCTGCACAGACTCCGCCATTTTAAAGCGGGGAGGGAGGTGCATCTGGGAGGCTGGAGCATGGTGGGTAGGGGGCGTTGAGGCAGGGGCAGCGGCGGGAAGGGGTGCGCAGAAGCAAGGGGGCGGGTGTGTGTAAAATTTGCATGAGCACGCCTTAGCGGCTACAATGGAAAAACAGAGCACAGCGTACATGGAAGAGAAAGATAATACAAGTTACAAATCACAGGGGTTAGTGCAGTTGGCAACCGCAACTGCACAGTGGAAGGGTGGACACAGCAGGTGCTAAGTCACGCTTCACGCAGTAGCGGGCAGGGAACAGGTGGAGCTGTTCGGTGGCAGGGGGGCGACCTGGCCTGCAAGCAGGTTCAAGGTTCACTCTTGACTCTAGTAGGTGTCTCAGGTGGACGGTCATGCGGCTGTGGCAGGGGATGTTGATGATGAGGTGTGAGCATGCGCCCTGCGTGTGCACATGTCCTCCTGGAGTCTGGCTCTTCTTCCTGTGTAGAGGTTGTTGACGTAGTTGACCTGGCTGCTGTTGTGGACCTGGGTGGCTGTCTGTCTTGACTAGGAGTGGATATATCTGAAGGTCTGTTCCAGCATGTGGATGGACTTGCATCATAAGTTAGCGATGGTGTAGATTTGGTGAACTAGATGCAAACATTGTTGTACCAATGCAGGATGGTGGTGTGTTTGTCCTCCAGGCAGGAGTTGCTCTACCACTGACCCATTTTTTTCCTGTTTAGCTGTGGGCCTGCATGCTGAAGTACTAGTCCAATGTCTGAGGAGCAATCATAAAAGTTGTGTAGCAGCCCAGTGGTTTAAGATTTTAACACAATTTATTTGGAAGCCTCTCAGCTCAATTAGCATATGTTATTCCACTTTCCCAACTGACCCCCTGCCCACAAACCACTACAACATCCTTGCAAAGATTCACTATCAACACTGAAACGTCATGTGGAACCCTTACCTCAGATTGGTCTCAACCCCAGATGTGTGGAGACACACGTTCCTCCTGCACATCTTTAGTAAAGGTAACACAGATCTTGCTTAAGCTTCCAATCATACACCAAGATCTATCTATCAGTCCTGGCAAAGATGTATGTGAAATTTCCATGGAAGCAACAGATGCACTTTGTTGAAGCTAGTAGCCTCCTTCATGACTCACAATCCAGCTTCTATCAAACCCATAGTACACAGGTGGCCCTCATACAAATGGCAGACTATTCGCTGGAAGGTAGATGGAGGATCCAAGGCAGCGTTGGTGCTGTTCAACATGTCTACATCATTTGACACCGTACACCATCACATTCTTCAGAACCACATGTAGACCATAGGTGTGTGGACCTCAGTGCTGAACTGGATATTTTCCTAACTATCTGACTGCACACATCAGGTCCGCACCTACAACATCGACTCCTTACTCAACACAGAAGTATGGAATGCCGCAGGGCTCTGCTCAGAGCACGCAGACTTTGGTAATATTTACTTTACCACGCTGGCTGAATCGATTGCCATGTCTGGAGTCTAAATGATATCATATGCTGAGGAACTTCTGATTCTAATCAACTAAAATCCATTCAGAGTTGCAAATTTTGAGCATCACCACAATTAGTCCTTGGTGTTGTATGTCACTCTGGGGGTGTACCTCACAAAGTTTTGTCAATCATACTCCTGGAAAGTTGGTGTCGTCCTTGCGGGTGGTCTAGTATCCATCTGTGATGGCAATGTAGAAGTAGTGTGCGGGCCTTACGTACAACCAGGTCACAGTAATTATGGTTATGTGTAGTGCTGTTGTGTTGATGAGGTAACAGAGTCCAATGTTGTGCTGGTGTAAGTAGACTACACCCCAAAAAGAGGCCGTAACAACTACAGATATCAACGTCCCAGAAGGGGGAACAGATGGCAACGATCGTATTACCCTGGCTTCAACATACCATACTACCAACCGTTCGTTCCCCAATATGTGGGGTGGATGGACCCGTTTAATCAAGGGATGCAACAGATGCCCCAAATGGTAGACCATCAAATGGCAGGACAACAAAATACAAATCAACAAGAACAGCCTTTTTTATCCAGAGGCCGAAGTCAACCCTGAGGCAAAAGGAAGTCCCTGACTTGGCAAGACCAACAGAGGAACGTACAGACCCGGAGTATGGCAGCAGCACAACCCTCAACCAGCAAGACCAATCATTGATTGTCAACCTTTCAGATACAGAATTAACGACAGATCAAATTAGAATTCTTAGCAAAGGTTTGGGTTATGTTCCGGCCCCCCAAATGGACACCTTCAAACTCAAATGCGAACTAGCTGAATTCTGTACAGTATTGAAATTAAAAGCATACTTCTCGAACAGCACCACCTCAACACAGGAAGGAGACACTACTCTACGGAACAAATCTACTTTCGATCCTCCAGCATTTAGTGTCCCTCCTTAATTACAAACCTTTGAACAAGCCCTTTTGAAAGGTGTGGACAATATGGAGCCAAAAAAACCCTTCCAAAACCTTACTAAAAAGGAACGTTTGGCAGTAGAGGCACTAAAAACCAATGAAGCAATAGTGATTAAACCGGCCGACAAGGGGGGAGGCACGGTAATTTTAAGCAACACAGGTTACAACCAACAATGCCTCGCCCTTTTGTCAGACACAAGGTTTTATAGAAGGATCATTGTAGATCCAACAGAGAGACTCCAAAATACCATATCAATAATGGTATATGAAGCTGAGACCAAAATGTGGATATCAAAGAAAGAAGCTGAATTCTTAGTTGTGAATGAACCCAAAATTCCCTACTTCTACTCGCTTCCTAAAACCCACAAAAATAGGTCTCCCCCTCCAGGACGACCGATAGTCTCCGGAATAGGGTCGGTCCTAGAGCCTTTATCAAAATTTGCGGACGAATTTCTCAAACCTCTAGTTCAGAAAACACCAACATATCTGAAAGATACCCGTGATTTACTGATACAGATCTCAGACAAATACTTTGACCCCAATACTATGCTTTTGGTTGGTTTAGACGTGGAATCATTGTTTACCAGCCTACCCCAAGATGAGACTATCCAGATGCTAGAAGATGTTCTGTACATGGAAGACTGGCAATACAATACACCCAGACATTTTATCCTTGAGCGCTGCAAATTGGCACTAAAAGAGAATTTTTTTGAATACGAAGAAAAGCTGTATCTACAAACCCATGGCACCTCCATGGTAGTGCCTTTGCGCCTTCGGTGGCAGGTCTATATGTGAGTCATTTTGAAACCCTATTTGTACTCAATGAATCAAACCCTTTCTCTTCCAGTATTTTATACTGGAAGAGATATATTGATGATATCCTGCTGATTTGGAGCATCGAACAGGACCTCGAACAGTTTACAGTCTGGCTGAATGGGCTAGATCCTTGGCTTAAGTTCACCTACACGTCTAATAATAGTTGACTTGACTTCTTAGACCTCACAATTATTACAGACAATAACATCTTGCAAACAAAGACCTATACAAAACCTACAGCCAAGAACAGCCTACTATCATATAAAAGTTACCATCCAAAGCCACTCAGAGACAATCTCCCCTACAGCCAATTTTTACGGCTCAAGAGGAACTGTACTAGAGATGAAGACTATAAAATCCAAGCACAAGAACTGTGCGTAAAACTAAAGAACAGGGACTACACTGAAAAAACAATCAGAAGGTGCAGAAAAAGAGCCAATAACCAACCGAGAGAATGCCTACTGCAAATGCACCCTAAAGAACCAATACAAGATTTAACAACCTGTGTAACAACCTTTAACCCATCCACCTACGATGTACAAAAAATGGTAAATAAAAACAGGCATATATTAAATACTGGCAAATTTGATTGGCCCAAACCTAGATTTGCCAACCGAAGAACAAAAAACCTGAAAGATGTCTTGGTGCACACACGGCCCCCAAAAAAACCAACAATATCCATAACGAGAGATGTCAGGATGACACCCCTAACGGGACATTACCCCTGCGGCACATGTGTAGCATGCAAAACAACTACAGCTTCAAAAGCATTACAACTATCAGAGACTTTGGTATGGACACAGAGGCAACATACCAACTGTAATTCTTCCCATGTCATCTACATGGTCAGTTGCCCTTGTAAAAAGAAATACATAGGGATGACCTGTCGCAAAGTAAAAACAAGAATTGGTGAACATAAAAGTAATATTAAATTAAAGAAAAACACCACTAAATTATGCTCCCACTTTGTAGAACTGAACCATTATTGCGACGACCTCCATTGGACTATAATTGAAATGCTTACAGATAAGTCGCACAACCCTGAAAAAATTCTATACGAAAAAGAACAGAGGTGGGTGAACCGACTTCACACTCATGAACAAGGCCTGAATGATACTGTCCCCTGGCATCAGTTTGCTAATAGATAACGCTTTGACAACTCTCTACTGCCATTAGAAATACTTTGGTGAATTACATCTACCAGAGAAATAACATCTGAAAAATATTTGCCACTCTCTTTCTTGTCAATAGACTTATGATATTGAACTTTTAAAAATCACTTTCCCTTTACAAGAACTTGATGAATTAACAGCCTAAAGAAAAGATATTTTCCTTACAACACGACTGTCCAAACCTAGGTCTAACAAGGCCCCTTTAAATCTGAGCCCGCGAAAACGACATGCCCCTTTAAAATCGGAGCTCTCAGCACATTTCCGGTATCCGGGGGCAGAGTCAGCACCAGTCCGAGGAGAATACTCCACGCGGGTAATGGCGTTTTGCAGATACACCGAGAGGAAACTGGTAACATGCGATAGCCGCTATTCTAACGATGTGGCCTCCCCTTCCCATCCAGCTCTGTGCTTAATTTAGCGGAACCCCTGATGAAGAATCGCGCTCTACTAATGCAGGTAGGCCAGCTTATAACTTTTTTTAAATGGATTAACGGAGATTTGGCAATTCATTTCCATTTCTTTTAACTTAGCCCGCTATATACTCAATATACAGGCCATTGACAGCAGCCTCGTAAAATGATTGTTGTTTCCCCCCTTTTCTAACTTTTCTAACTATTTTGGGAATCATTCCAAATTTATCGTATCCTAATATTGGTGCCTTGCCCTGCGCAGCTATACGCTCTATACCTGCACAACCTTGATGTAACAGTGCATAAATGCGCACGGTAACCTGAACCATCGCACATCAACCGTATCCTATTATTGGTACTTTGCCCTGCGCAGTTAAAACGCCCTATACCCGCACAGCCTTGATGTAACAGTGCATAAATGACCATGACAAATAAAACCAAACCAGAAGTGCCATCCATGTATTGTGTTTAATAACTTTGCATAAACACCCATGATGTCGACGCTACTTACCTACCTTAATCCAGCATAAGGTACTCCTTCCAAACGAAAGAATTAGTAACAAATGGTTACTAAAGTAAGAAGATAATTATTTCTTCATGATTTTCCCACTACTACAAATGATTTACTAACGAAAATTTCTAAAAAAATTGTAAAAAAATTTGTATCATTATTGTGAATTGTTGTATGTCTTTGCATTGCTCTATTCCAGAATTCATGAGCGCTGACCTTTGAACAACGATTGTCAAAGATTGACCAATTGAAAAATACTGCACAAATCGTGTGAGTATATGTATGTTAGTCCTGACGAAAGCTCCACAGACCCCTCGGGCCTAAGGAGCTGAAACATGTCGACAATCTTTTTATAATACCATTAGATCCAGTATCTCGATATTCCTTAGTATCAACATATTTTATACCAGTGGGAACTCACCCCTCATTAAAATATTTTGGGTGTTACTTCCCCCTTTTAACAATTTCTTCCTCTTTTCATAACATTTATTTTGACAACATTTTGTGGGAAAAATCCTCTATCTCTGACACTGCACTTGAGACCAGAGGTGCCTCTGGTTGAGGCTGGCAACTAACACAAATTGGAACACCCGATGATAACTGCCATAACTTCAATGAAACATATATACCGCACTCCTAAAAACATTGAGTTTTTGAGGGTTTTCCAATCACTTTTCCTAAACCAACGGTCGAAAAGTGTTACAAGTGTCCTTTTTCACTTTTGATTATTTTTGCTCTTACCCTGGGGAAAGAAAAGGACATAGAGATTCCTCATCCTTCCCTGTTGATTGAATTATTATATAAGCAGCGTGCAGCTGCGGGATTTTCGAGGACAATTGGTCCCAAAATAAGTAAACAATTTTTCCTTTTAAATAAAAGAAAATATGGAAGGTAATGTTGGATTAAGCTATGACGCAAGCGACATCGACGAAATATTGGCAGCCCAACCACTCCTACAGAATGCAGACTTGACAGAAGCTTTGGCCCAGACAGACGATTGGGATACTTTGACAGAGAAGAAAAGGGACCAAATTCGAACTGCCATTCATGGTATCATTATGACAGAATATCTCAGGTCCAAAACTGCACCAAGAGGCCTATGGGTTAGCAACGCACCGAGAATCTTTCTACATGATCTTGCGTTCCGCAAAGACTGGTCTTCCATCTTTTGGAAGTGTACCCTAGACTATCTTGTATTAATTATCAAAACAGCCAGGCGACTCTCAGAAACCCTTCTAGCGGAAATCCAAACGTGTGAAAATGAACTGAAGAGAGGTATTAATCCCCTTATATACAAGAAAAGATTGGAAGAAATAACAAAAGAAATGGAAGAAACCCAGGAGTTCATAATGCAGAGCAAACTGCAGAAACTTGGAAAAGACTTAAAAAAGTTCAGCCAAGAGAAAATGCACCCCTACATAAAGGATGACTACTCTATTCCAGACCCAGGCTCAGATAATGAGTCAATAGGGAAAAACTCTTCCAATAACTCTGTCAATAGCTCTGAAGACTATACCCCAAAAAGAGGCCGTAACAACTACAGATATCAACGTCCCAGAAGGGGGAACAGATGGCAACGACCGTATTACCCTGGCTTCAACATACCATACTACCAACCGTTCGTTCCCCAATATGGGGGGTGGATGGACCCGTTTAATCAAGGGATGCAACAGATGCCCCAAATGGTAGACCATCAAATGGCAGGACAACAAAATACAAATCAACAAGAACAGACTTTTTTATCCAGAGGCCGAAGTCAACCCCGAGGCAAAAGGAAGTCCCTGACTTGGCAAGACCAACAGAGGAACGTACAGACCCGGAGTATGGCAGCAGCACAACCCTCAACCAGCAAGACCAAACATTGATTGTCAACCTTTCAGATACAGAATTAACGACAGATCAAATTAGAATTCTTAGCAAAGGTTTGGGTTATGTTCCGACCCCCCAAATGGACACCTTCAAACTCAAATGCGAACTAGCTGAATTCTGTAGAGTATTGAAATTAAAAGCATACTTCTCGAACAGCACCACCTCAACACAGGAAGGAGACACTACTCTATGGAATCTACTTTCAATCCTCCAGCATTCAGTGTCCCTCCTGAATTACAAACCTTTGAACAAGCCCTTTTGAAAGGTGTGGACAATATGGAGCCAAAAAAACCCTTCCAAAACCTTACTTAAAAGGAACGTTTGGCAATAGAGGCACTAAAAACCAAGGAAGCAATAGTGATTAAACCGGCCGACAAGGGGGGGGGCACGGTAATTTTAAGCAACACAGGTTACAACCAACAATGCCTCGCCCTTTTGTCAGACACAAGGTTTTATAGAAGGATCATTGTAGATCCAACAGAGAGACTCCAAAATACCATATCAATGATGGTGTATGAAGCTGAGACCAAAATGTGGATATCGAAGAAAGAAGCTGAATTCTTAGTTGTGAATGAACCCAAAATTCCCTACTTCTACTCGCTTCCTAAAACCCACAAAAATAGGTCTCCCCCTCCAGGACGACCGATAGTCTCCGGAATAGGGTCGGTCCTAGAGCCTTTATCAAAATTTGCGGACGAATTTCTCAAACCTCTAGTTCAGAAAACACCAACATATCTGAAAGATACCCGTGATTTACTGATACAGATCTCAGACAAATACTTTGACCCCAATACTATGCTTTTGGTTGGTTTAGACGTGGAATCATTGTGTACCAGCCTGCCCCAAGATGAGATGATCCAGATGCTAGAAGATGTCCTGTACATGGAAGACTGGCAATACAATACACCCAGACATTTTATCCTTGAGCGCTGCAAATTGGCACTAAAAGAGAATTTTTTTGAATACGAAGAAAAGCTGTATCTACAAACCCATGGCACCTCCATGGGTAGTACCTTTGCGCCTTCGGTGGCAGGTCTATATGTGAGTCATTTTGAAACCCAATTTGTTCTCAATGAATCAAACCCTTTCTCTTCCAGTATTTTATACTGGAAGAGATATATTGATGATATCCTGCTGATTTGGAGCATCGAACAGGACCTCGAACAGTTCACAGTCTGGCTGAATGGGCTAGATCCTTGGCTTAAGTTCACCTACACGTCTAATAATAGTCGACTTGACTTCTTAGACCTCACAATTTTTACAGACAATAACATCTTACAAACAAAGACCTATACAAAACCTACAGCCAAGAACAGCCTACTATCATATAAAAGTTACCATCCGAAGCCACTCAGAGACAATCTCCCCTACAGCCAATTTTTACGGCTCAAGAGGAACTGTACTAGAGATGAAGACTATAAAATCCAAGCACAAGAACTGAGCGTAAAACTAAAGAACAGAGACTACACTGAAAAAACAATCAGAAGGTGCAGAAAAAGAGCCAATAACCAACCGAGAGAATGCCTACTGCAAATTCACCCTAAAGAACCAATACAAGATTTAACAACCTGTGTAACAACCTTTAACCCATCCACCTACGATGTACAAAAAATGGTAAATAAAAACTGGCATATATTAAATACTGGCAAATTTGATTGGCCCAAACCTAGATTTGCCAACCGAAGAACAAAAAACCTGAAAGATGTCTTGGTGCACACACGGCCCCCCAAAAAAACAACAATATCCATAACGAGAGATGTCAGGATGACACCCCTAACGGGACATTACCCCTGCGGCAGATGTGTAGCATGCAAAACAACTACAGCTTCAAAAACATTACAACTATCAGAGACTTTGGTATGGACACAGAGGCAACATACCAACTGTAATTCTTCCCATGTCATCTACATGGTCAGTTGCCCTTGTAAAAAGAAATACATAGGGATGACCTGTCGCAAAGTAAAAACAAGAATTGGTGAACATAAAAGTAGTATTAAATTAAAGAAAAACACCACTAAATTATGCTCCCACTTTGTAGAACTGAACCATTCTTGCGACGACCTCCATTGGACTATAATTGAAATGCTTACAGATAAGTCGCACAACCCTGAAAAAATACTATACGAAAAAGAACAGAGGTGGGTGAACCGACTTCACACTCATGAACAAGGCCTGAATGATACTGTCCCCTGGCATCAGTTTGCTAAAAGATAACGCTTTGACAACTCTCTACTGCCATTAGAAATACTTTGGTGAATTACATCTACCAGAGAAATAACATCTGAAAAATATTTGCCACTCTCTTTCTTGTCAACAGACTTATGATATTGAACTTTTAAGAATCACTTTCCCTTTACAAGAACTTGATGAATTAACAGCCTAAAGAAAAGATATTTTCCTTACAACACGACTGTCCAAACCTAGGTCTAACAAGGGCCCCTTTAAATCTGAGCCCGCGAAAACGACGTACCCCTTTAAAATCGGAGCTCTCAGCACACTTCCGGTATCCGGGGGCAGAGTCAGCACCAGTCCGAGGAGAATACTCCACGCGGGTAATGGCGATTTGCAGATACACGAGAGGAAACTGGTAAGATGCGATAGCCGCTATTCTAACGATCTGGCCTCCCCTTCCCATCCAGCTCTGTGCTTAATTTAGCGGAACCCCTGATGAAGAATCGCGCTCTACTAATACAGGTAGGCCAGCTTATAACTTTTTAAAAATGGGTTAACGGAGATTTGGCAATTCATTTCCATATCTTTTAACTTAGCCCGCTATATACTCAATATACAGGCCATTGACAGCAGCCTCGTAAAATGATTATTGTTTCCCCCCTGTTCTAACTTTTCTAACTATTTTGGGAATCATTCCAAATTTATCGTATCCTAATATTGGTGCCTTGCCCTGCGCAGCTATACGCTCTATACCTGCACAACCTTGATGTAACAGTGCTTAAATGCGCACGGTAACCTGAACCCTTGCACATCAACCGTATCCATGTATTGTGTTTAATAACTTTGCATAAACACCCATGATGTCGATGCTACTTACCTACCTTAATCCAGCATAAGGTACTCCTTCCAAACGAAAGAATTAGTAACAAAAGGCTTACTAAAGTAAGAAGATAATTATTTCTTCATGATTTTCCCACTACTACAAATGATTTACTAACGAAAATTTCTAAAACAATTGTAAAAAAATGTGTATGATTATTGTGAATTGTTGTATGTCTTTGCATTGCTCTATTCCAGAATTCATGAGCGCTGACCTTTGAACAACGATTGTCAAAGATTGACCAATTGAAAAATACTGCACAAATCGTGTGAGTAACAATATATGTATGTTAGTCCTGACGAAAGCTCCACAGACCCCTCGGGCCTAAGGAGCTGAAACATGTTGACAATCTTTTTATAATACCATTAGATCCAGTAACTCGATCTTCCTTAGTATCAACATATTTTATACCAGCGGGAACTCACCCCTCATTAAAATATTTTGGGTGTTACTTCCCCCTTTTAACAATTTCTTCCTTTTTTCATAAAACTTATTTTGACACCATTTTGTGGGAAAAATCCTCTATCTCTGACACTGCACTTGAGACCAGAGGTGCCTCTGGTTGAGGCTGGCAACTAACACAAATTGGAACACCCGATGATAACTGCCATAACTTCAATGTGGGGCGGATGAAACATATATACCGCACTCCTAAAAACATTGAGTTTTTGAGGGTTTTCCAATCACTTTTCCTAAACCAACGGTCGAAAAGTGTTACAAGTGTCCTTTTTCACTTTTGTTTATTTTTGCTCTTACCCTGGGGAAAGAAAAGGACATAGAGATTCCTCATCCCTCCCTGTTGATTGAATTATTATTAGTAAGTAGCCTGTGTGCAGAACGACGCACATGACCTGCTTGTATTGACATGCACTGTTACGTGTGTCAGTGCGGAGTTGGCAGTATGAGTTGCATACACAGCCTGTGGAGCTGTCATGTGTGCTCTTAGGGGTTGCCTGATACCAGGTGCATGATTGTGTGGTGTTCACTGTGTGGAGGGTGGCAGGAGCATGAGTATGTAGTGTAACCTGTGTCATTGAATGACAACAGGGCCTTGCACTGTGCATGTTGCAGGCGCTGACAGGCCTGCCTTTGTCATGGACATGGTGCAACTGTGGCACGGACAATCTGTCGTCTGCCTTAAGAATGGACTGATGGATGTTGGAGCATATTGGAGACGTGTGTGTCACAGATTCTGGCCACTGGGTGTTGAGGTGTCACTGGGGATGCAGCAGCAGGAATGTCTGAACACATGATGGCATAAGGTGTGAGACACCATGGAAAAGTGGCACACAAAGACAAGGATATTTGCATAGCAGCATGTCACATGTGTATGGAAAGGAAGGAGTGTCTGGTTACTCATGGGTCACTGCTAGGAAATGGGTAACCAATCACTAAATATGACGGCCACAGGATCAGGCACCAAAAGGCCAAGTGGGGCAGAGGACAAACAACATCAGCATGTGTTGCATGACTGTTGTGGGTATTAAGCTAAAACAATACATACACAAGCATATTTGTCAATCACAAAATGGACCATGCCGTATTACAAACACCATGCATGTTCCCCCACTTCACATTACCACAATCATTGTAAAGAATGCCATAGTTGAGGCATGCACACTGGAAAGACATCTGCGGTGACAGTAATGGGGCACAATGTACACTTAGGAATGCTTTTACAACAGAAATGGGTCAAGTTTGTTCTGAGGCCATGCTGCTTTAGGCAATGTACATGGCCAGTGGCATTGCTCAGAAAGAAATAACTGTCATGCAATGAGGGTACCTGTAATGCTGCTGAAACTATCTCCACACGACTGCCAGGGACAGTTGGTACCTTTGATCCTCAGAATTGTACGATGCTGAAAGGGGTCCATCTCCAGATAGCCCCTTGGTCTGAGTATGAATGACAGACTCTAAAGGGTGATCAGGCGAGGGAAGGAGAGGATGGGAACAGCATGGAGGGAGATCTGAAACAAAGTGAAACAAGCATAACAATTCAACACTTCTTGGCACTGAAACATTATACACATGATGTATACTGTAACAGTTACACCTGTGTACTTTAACCACAGCCACTGTATCCAATTTGTCTGCACAGGTTTTGAAATGATACTACATCTGAGGTTTTAACAGGAACACATACAAGGATCGCAGATTTTGTCTCCTAAATGAAGGGGGATTAACGCTCACCAGGCTGCTTCAATGCAATTAGAACCATGCGCTCACAAACTTACTCACAGTGTATGAATGTGGCTCAAAAAATACAGTGAATTCAATGTGTAGCAGTGCTACTCACACAAATCAAATAACTGTAGTCAGCCCTGGGAATCAGTGAGGGTAATGAATGTAAGATACACATCATCCGCTATAGCCGTACTTAGCTAATGCAACGAGGAAGGGGATTATTTAAAGACAAGGAAGCCTAGCAAGAGCCAATCATTGGCTCTACAAACTGTGTCTTACAATGCCAAACATGACAAGCAGGTGTGACCAAACTCTACTGAGAGTAATGAGGAACAAACTCAGTAAACCACCCCTACCGTGACCAGGATATGCAGCACAGCACAAGAGTTTGCTGTGATTAACGTCAACCGACTGATGTTTACATTAGCAACACCACTATGTTGCTACATCATCAGTGCAACATTCCTGGAATCATGGGAATATAAAGTTTACATAAAGTTACCGAGAAGGCTTGCAAAGCAGTGTTCTCCACCGGCACTGATGTAGCGACCGGACAGTGACATTACATACTGGCACAGGAGGCAATGCATTCATACGAACAGACTCACTGGACAGTTGCCAGAACATGTGGTACATACAGCGGTCCACACATTCACAACATGTCAATAGGTAAAACTGTACTGCCCCACAACATAAATGTGATGAGCCAAACACATCCTGCTGCACACAGTGAGGTTGCAATTCCACACAGAGCCTGTGGTTGTGATGTCACACACAATATAAACCGGTGACATCCGCAATGTGTCAGGACCATGGTTTACACACATTGATGTATTCACAAGAGTCATCAATCAACAACAGATGACTGACAAGAAGGGTGACTGTCCAGTCATGGGAGTGTTGCAACAGGCATCTTGATCCATGTTAATGACACATCTATGTATTCTTCAACAACAAGCACAGAAACAGTTCCCACACATTCCCAAAGCATACCAACCCAAAAAAGCATGTTTAGATATCTTACACAAACTGACATTTCCACATGTCTGTGCATGGAACTCTGATTCGACACACGTTGCAATCATCAGGATCAATAGCAGGAGTACCAAAATGACACGAACAACAGGCAGAGCGACCTGGGAAAGACAGGCACACAAGGGGACACATTAATAAGAATTGCATACAGACATGGTCATGTGAAAATACATCACAATGTAGTACACATGTACATTACAAATTCACTCATTGCACATATGCGTGTGTCATGACATCATCATTTGTGTGACACATCACAACAAACATCAAAGTGTTTTCGCATACAGTCAGCTGGACACACAGTATGCAACACATGACACTCCATGCCACAAGCTTGCACACAACTACCCAGTCACTCACCATTAAGAGAAGAAGTTGCGTATGAGCTGACTCTGGATATCATCCTCCTCCTCCTCCTCACTTTCATCGTGCCCAAGCCCTTCATCCTCAACGGGTGGATGTTCCAGCTCATCAGGATCCAGGATGAGTGGCACAGCCTTCTCAACTGCCATGTTGTGCAGCATGCAGCACACAATGAAGATGTTACACACCTTGTGGTGGGATCCACCGGTCTTATCAAGGCACTGGAATCTTTCTTCAGGAGTCAAAACGTTCGCTCAATCACGCGCCTGGTCTGCCCGTGTGCATTGTTGTACCGGTGGTATGCAGCTGTCCTTGGGTTGCGGAGCGGTGTCATGAGCCATGGCATGTTGTGATATCCTGCGTCTCCTACAAATATACAGCGTGTTAAAATTTGGGTAAACCAATTTCGTCAGAGCAAACAAAAAATTATACATACATGACAAACAGAGTATACCCACCACCAAGACATGCCCGATCGTTGCGCAGCTGCAGCATCATCTGTGGTACCCTGCTACGCCTCATGATGAATGCATCATGCCACGATCCTGGAAAACGTGCACAATCATGGGAAATCAGCATGTTAGCAAGGCACACCAGAAGGGCATTTATTGAGTGGTAATGCTTCCTATTGCGGTAGGCCTGCTCCTGAGCCTGTGGTGGCACCAAAGCCACATGTGTACCATCAATGGACCCAATGACATGTGGCATACCTCCCAGGGCATAGAATTCACCCTTGACATCTCTCAACTCTTCGGGGTTTGGAAATTTGATGAATTCATCAATGTGCTCTAACATGGCAACTAAGACATCACGTAGGCCACGGCTGAACACGGTTTGGGACATACCCCCCACATCTGCCATGGTAAATTGAAACATACATGTGGCAAAAAATGTAGGGCGGCCATCACCTTTAGCTTTGGTGTCAGCGCAGTTGGATACCTGTGTCGCGGTTGGAGATGTGGTTGCGGCCTGTCCGTCAAGTTCTGAATCAAATCTCAAGTGAATCTGTAACAATGGATGAAATCACGTTCCTTCATGGTTTCCAAGTCGGGAAAAGGCCTTGGTAGAGGCGGTGCCCTGCAGGACATATTGTGGAAGAATGGAGAACAACTGTCAGCTAAAAAATAATCCAATGTACATAGCACATGCAACACTGATACTACACATCAAGGTACTATGGTGTTTGGTGTAACCAATACATCCTGGACACATATGCCAGCTTCCTGGCACTTCAAAAATAACCACGATACATCTGCAGTTTTTTGATAAACATTACATGCACACAAAAAGACTGCTGGGCTGCTCTGAGTGAGCAGAGCAAGATATCACTGGAGTGACACACATGACCAGACCTGCATTAGAAGATTGTCATCCCATACAGACAGCTGACTGCAAGGCACAGACCCAGGTCACATGTAATATCTATTGGACATATCATACAACTTGCTAATGAGGTGTGTATGTGACAACGCAACACCACAGAAATTGTCACGATGCAGACATGTATGCATGGTGATCAATGATGTATGATGCCATCATACCCAAAAGCCATTGAAAAAGCACATGTGCCATGGTGTGCGTACATGCAGAAACATTTCAGTCACAACACAGACCCATTATAGATGCACCAACAGCAGATGCATTATACGGAACCCAAACTGAAAAAACAATCTTCAAAATTACACACATATTACATTGTTACATAGGGACCTGATGAGCGCTAAATTGACAAGTGAGAAATTGCCACTGTCCCTGGCATCATGAGACAGGTCCCGGAAGTGATGACTGTGCATTTCCAGTGTTTATGTGCATGACAACATGTGCATGATGATACCAATGGTACAAGTGGAAAGGTGATGTGTACCACCTAGTGCACCATCACACATCACATGTGTCAACAGGTCATCACACATCAATTGTGCAAAATGAACTGATATGCTGTGCTATATCAGTGCCTGGCACACCTAGGGCCTGCTCATGTAAGTATGAAATGAGAAGAACTTGATAGACATCCTTGTGTTAATCGTACTGCTACATCCCTGTCATGTGTGCGCCTCATATCACTATTGTAATGCTGCCATACGTGAGCGTGTGCAACGTACCATCCCCCTGCTTTGACTCCAGCGTGTGAAACGCACTGTGTAAAACGCATCATACCCCTGCATTCACATCAGCGTGTGAAACACACTGTGTAAAACGCATCGTACCCCTGCATTCACATCAGCGTGTGAAACGCACTGTGTAATACGCATCGTACCCCTGCATTCACATCAGCGTGTGAAACTCACTGTGTAAAATGCATCGTACCCCTGCATTCACATCAGCGTGTGAAACGCACTGTATAAAACGCATCGTTTCACTATTGTAATGGTGCCATACGCGAGCGAACCGTACCCCGACATTGCGTGTGTGTGTGCGCATTGTTTCACTATTGTAATGGTGCCATACGCAAGCGAACCGTACCCCGACATTGCGTGCATGTGTGCGCATCGTTTTTACTATTGTAATGGTGTCATATGCGAGCGAATTGTACCCCCGACATTTCGTGCGTGTGTGCGCATCGTTTCACTATTAAAAAAGTGGCATGCGCGACGTGAAACACACCGTACTTGTGTGTGGATCCCAAAAAAGACATGGGGGACACCTACGCTACAAGTAGTAGGCCCAGAATGCAGGCTGGTTGTCATGGATACTGTGATTTGAGTGTGTGCTACAGGTGTCCTGCAAAAGTCAGTTGGACAAAACTATACAATGTTGCAATGTTGTTGTGTAGCTGAAGCTCAAATTTTGATCCATGCAAATGTGTGTCAGGGCCTTATGTTGAAAGTGATTGAATGAAACGTAGGATGCTAAGTAATGTGGCCTATCACACTGTACTCCTGATACTGAAAGCCCCTCAGCAGCACTGATTTAAGGCTGCATGTGTCTGTGAGAGAGCACTTGTCTGCACAACATTGGAGTGGACCACACTGCTGCTGTCTCTGCATTCCCTGAAATCTGATTTTGCTGACGATGGAGAGGGCACCTGCATTCAGTGAGGAGGTAAACCAGGCCCTGCTGGATGCCCTCCTACCAAACTACAGCAAGCTGTATGGGAGACCAGGGGAGCAGGTGAGTGATGACTGCACTAGCTTTGACTGTTCACCTGTTGTGTGAGTTTCACTACAGCCATTGTGTATTTGTGGATCAGACATGCAATGTGGTTTGGCAGTGAGTGCAGGGTCTGTACATTGTGTTGTCTCCCATACAGAGCATGTTGTAGTAAAAGTGTGTTTACTCCTTACTTGCATTATGGTAACTGTGACATTCAATGCATACTGATTTACACATTCTGCTGTGGCACACCGTGCATGCTTTTTTGGCATGATTTAAAAAACTGTAATAGTGTTCACCCCAGAGTGACAGCTGAATGTACTCACTGATGTTTATGGTTATTTTTGACCTGTGGTGATTTTGTACATATGCTGTGTTTGAACTCATGGACATTGAAGAGTGTTCCTTGCCACCTGGCTGAGTGTGTATGTGATGTTTTGCCCCACAGCTAAACAGCTGCATGGCGTATGCAGCAGCTGTAGCCATCTGATGAGACAAGTATGCAGTTTTGTGTGCATGACTTGCACAGTTAGCCCAACACCTGTGGCACCTCTTTGTTAAGTGTGACATGTGCAAAGTGAGGGTTGTATACAATGTTGAGACTGACAGGCAAGTGATCTGTGCCAGGGTGTGTATGTGTGGTCTGCTGACGGTTCGTAGGTGTAGTGGGATATGTGACAGCATGTCACGTGCTGTCCAACACCCTGCAGTTGCATGTGTTGTACAGTGTGTGCCATGATCAGTGAGTGTGTTGAACCCCTTATGCCATCTGTTGCCTTTCTAAGGCATGTAGTGCATGTGTGTGTGCCCACTGGACAAATTCAGATGGACAATGATGCAAATCCTGTAAGCATCCTATGCCCTGTTCACGTCATCAATATAGTGCAAGTGTGTGTCTCTGGGACATGCAGCAGGTGTAGTGATGTTGTATAACTTTCTCTTCCTGACAGGTAACTGCCTATGAGAAGGGGGAGATCTGGTCGGACATTGTCAGGGCTGTCAGGTCTTTGAGGGGCCCTCGCAGTCGGCTGATAAACATCAGGAAGAGGTGGCAGGACATACGGTGCTGGACCCGCCGTATTGCCCGGGTCCAGCTGAAGCTGGAAGCTCCACGCTGGCATGGCGGCAGCCATTACCTCACCCCCCACATGCTCCGAGTCCTGGAAGTGGTCTTTCCAGACCTCCATAGGCAGTTGCAGGACGGACAGCAGCAAGGAGGGGGTAGGTATATGTATGTTTGTAGTGTTGTGTGTCACATGCTACTTGAGGTGCTCTGAAGCCTGTGAACACTCCCACAGTTGGAGGGTCTGGTGAGACAGGCTATTGGTGCATTGTACTTTAAATTCACCATATTCATCTGCTGCTCTTTTCCATCCCTTCCCCTCCTCCATATGTGACCCCTGGTTTGTGTGTTTCCAATTTCATACACACTCAGCCAGGTGGCAAGGAACATTCACACTCTTCAATGTCCATGAGTTCAAACACAGCATATGCACAACATCTCTATTCATGACACAGTCAGCAATGTCTTGACCCACAGATCTGTGTGCCCACCACAGTACCCTGAAACACCCTGGCCTCCTAATCATGTGTGTCATCCAGCACTGTGCCCATTCTATGTGGGTTCAGCATGGGTGTGCCTCAGTGGCATTGGTCCCTGCCATACTTTGTATTTATCATGTGCTAGCTACATCTGCACACTGTCCATGGATACATGATTTAGCTTGTGCATACTCACACTGGGCATTGCCTGTGTGCCTATTCTCAAGAATATGTTGCTGATTGTTTGTGACTAATATGGATTGCCAGCCACAGGAGGTGACATTCTCAAGAATATGTTGCTGATTGTTTGTGACTAATATGGATTGCCAGCCACAGGAGGTGACCTTGCTGTACACTTTCAAAAGTTGCTGCTCAGTTTTTGATACCCTGATTCTGATGTTTAACTTATTGAGCAGTTTCAAACACATTAATGGAGTGATGGGGTCTTGTGCAGGAGAGGTGTGATGGGCCTGCCTGTTTTGCCTTGTCAGTTGTGAACTGTGGATGTCATTTGTGAGTTAGAGTTATCACCATGCACTTCCCCTGTGATGCTGGACAGTGCTGTCATTGGGTGCTTTACAGGCTATGTTGTTTGCTTACAGAGATGATTGTGCCTCAAAGATTTTTGCAACATGTATGTAGCTGCGATGCTATGCTGTTTTGTCCTAGTGCGCACACTACAGTGCTCACATTTCCCATGTGGTTAAGGGTGTGTCTTTCTATGCAGCAATGATTTTGATCTTCGCAATTGCAGGCACATTAGCATAAGCATTGGCCTGATTTTGGACATGTGGGCCACTTCACATGACAGCCAGTGTGTGTTATGTGCTAACAACTGTATGATCAGGTGATAGATGCCCCTGTGAGGAGTGACACATTTGAAGTGATGTCACATTGATGTATGTCCCTAGGCACTCCCAACACTTGTTGAGAGTTGTTAATGTTTTGAATGTGTTAATATGACAAAATGTGTAGGTTACACTTATGTGTCTGCATTATAGTTGTCTCGCATGGTAGTGCACAACACACAACATGTGCAATGTTTTTGAATAAGCAGGCAGGTTTTGAATGAGGCCAGTGTTAGTGGTTAATGGTGTGCCTTGATCGACATAGACATGTCCCCACAGTGGTCTTGAGTGCTTGACACTCCTTTGCTGTCAATTGTACAGACTGATGTGTGTCAATCCATCAAGACCTCCGTTGGACCATGTATATGGTATATGGTCCACAGCATTTATTTCTAACAGTGTTTCATCTTGAAGTGTGCAAGCTGTCTCAATAAATTTGTCTATGTTGTTTGTGTGGATTTCCTTGTGAGAGATCTTTCATGCAGCCACATACGTGTTGTGTTCAGAAGATGGATATTTTGCAGATGCTAAACAAGTTGATTATGTGAAGTATGCAGAGTCCGAAGATGCCAAGATTTTATGCCATTACTTTTCACCAAACACTACTTCCTGGGCTCTGGGAGTGGTGTAACCTTGGGGAGTGAGGTGTGTTACTTTGCCCTGCGGGGAAACACAACTGTTTAGTTATTTGTGAACTGGAGGTGGCATAACTTCGGTCTGTTATTTGGATCCTTGTGTTCAAGTACCATTGTGTCTATACCAACTGTGCAGTACTAGTCTTAGCTATGTGCAGAGGTATGTTGCTGTTACTCATGATGCATACCATGATTTGCAATGTGCCCAAATAAATTTGTGTTCATGTGTCAGATGTGTACAGGTGGCTGATGCATTTTTGTTTATTCTCCTTGCCAACAGCATCATCAAACAACACAGGAGGAGACATTAGCAGGGACCAGGAGGGGGGACCCAGCCGCAGTGCCACCAGCGCTGAGGAGTTGGAGGGAGCCAGTGGCACGGAGGGTGAGGGGAGTCAGGCGGCCGGACCTTTGGAAGGCGACACTTCATATCATGCGGACGGGTTGGCTTCTGACTCCCAGGAGGAGGGGGAATACATGGTGACAGCTTCTTCCACCACTGTGTCTGTCCCCACCTCCTCCAGACCCATCTCCACCCTCCCAGTTGCTAGGGTCCCTTCTGTCCGTGCTGCCCCCCATGTCTCCTTCGTCCCCGGCACCACAGCCCCTGCCCCTGTCTCCCCTGTTGCCCTCAGTGCCGAGCCTGTGGACCTACTCCGGCAGATTCATGTTGGTCAGACATCAATGCTGACTGTCCTCCATGGCCAAACTCAGAGACTGACACAGTTGTTGTCATTCATGGAGGGCATGTCAGCTAACATATCTGACCAACGTCGGAGTCTATCGTCCATAGACTCCTCACTGATGGCAGCACTTGCCCTCCTGCAGCGGCCAGTCCCCCCACTCCTTCCGACCCATCCACAACCCCCTCACCCCTCACCAAGATCACACACACACAACAGACCCACCCAGCACACCACCACGGAAGTCTAGGTGCAGATCTCCAGGCACCCAATCTTAGGGGGATGCAGGCACACCAACAAGGACTGGGGTCAGATGGCAGGCACACAGACACAGACACAGTCCGCAAGACTCAGAGCCCTCTACCTCCACTCCCATTGTGTCCCCGGGTGCAGGTGGTGGTCTGGCAGAACTGCAAGCCTAGGTTTCCTCCCCCCTGCACCCACAACACCTACCCTTCCCTCTACTGTCCCAGCGGTGCCGGACACTGACCCAGATGATGCCCCCCATGGGTCCACAGACCTTTAACTCCATCATGTGCAGGCAAGTTTGGGGTTGACAACCTCCCCAAGGTTCCAAAGAAAAAGGCACTTTATTCCGGACTGGCCATTGGCCTTCTTTGAGCCTGGACTCATTTATGAACTGAATTTCGTTTTTGAGCTGAATAAAGCATTTTATTTTTCATTCTGAACTATTGCATTTCAGGTACTTGCTTTAGGTGCTGTGTGCCTAGGAGTTGGTGTCATAGTAATGTTTGGGTATTGTGAAAGATGTGTATTTTCTAATGGTAATGAGGTGGACCATGGTATCTATGTGCCATCACAATGTGGCAGCTAATTATCTTGATTTGTGTGTGTTCAGTTTGCCTACAGACATTGTCCAAAAGAGTGTCACTTCCTCAGTGACACATGAGATCTTCAGAACAGACCGTTGCACAATTGTTGTGGTGAATTTTGTTCCTTCAGCAATGGCCATGCCTGCTCACAAATGAGTTCTGCTCATTAGTCTGTGCCATCCATGCTACTCACTGTACTTGTGTTTGTAGTATGTAGTAATGCCTTCATGGACACCATCAGCCTTTTTCACACTATGCAGATGTATGATCACAGCCCTACCCTTATGTTTGGATTTGTTATGCAGGGTATTTGAGCACACAAAATCACAATTTTGTGCTTTGTATCTAAGGGGTTTCAACCCTGTTCCTTCCATGATAGAGTACATGTTTCACCACCTGGACATTCATATCAGGCCCGGGATATACATGACAATGTGTTTTTCCTTTTTGCTCTATTTGTTTGGTGGGCTGTTACACGACTATGCACTAGAGAGTCGTGATGGGAGGGTGTGTAGGTTGCCTGCAACCTCCATGGGTGGATATGCATTTAGGATCTGACATCACACCCACATGTGGTGTGTCACGCCGTGTGTGATAGGAATCCATCCTCCATGGAGTGGGACACTGCTGTAAGTGATGTGTTGCTATGGCACTATCAGGACTGTCACAGGTTAGGAATGTAAACATACTCCCATGTAGTTGTTGTATGGTGATGATAATGCACCCCCCTATAACTGGGCACTTCTGGTGGTCATATCCACCCACCCCTCCTATGTCTGGGCCCTGCTGGGAGACATATCCACCCACCCCTCCTATGTCTGGGTACTGCTGGGAGTCCTGTGCACCCACCCCTCCTATGTCTGGGCACTGCTGGGAGTCCTGTACACATCCCTCCTATGTCTGGGCACTGCTGGGAGTCCTGTGCATCCACCCCTCCTATGTCTGGGCACTGCTGGGAGTCATGTACACATCCCTCCTGTGTCTGGGCACTGCTGGGAGTCCTGTGCACCCACCCATCCTATGTCTGTGCACTGCTGGGAGTCCTGTGCCCCCACCCTCCTATGTCTGGGCACTGCTGGGAGACATATTCACACACCCCTCCTATGTCTGGGCACTGCTGGGAGACATATCCACCCACCCCTCCTATGTCTGGGCACTGCTGGGAGTCCTGTACACCCACCCCTCCTATGTCTGGGCACTGCTGGGAGACATATCCACACACCCCTCCTATGTCTGGGCACTGCTGGGAGTCATATCCACACACCCCTCCTATGTATGGGCACTGCTGGGAGACATATCCACCCACCCCTCCTATGTCTGGGCACTGCTGGGCGTCCTGTGCACCCACTCCTCCTATGTCTGGACACTGCTGGGAGACATATCCACACACCCCTCCTATGTCTGGGCCCTACTGGGAGTCCTGTGCACCCACCCCTCCTATGTCTGGGCACTGCTGGGAGTCCTGTGCATCCACCCCTCCTATGTCTGGGCACTGCTGGGAGTCATGTACACATCCCTCCTGTGTCTGGGCACTGCTGGGAGTCCTGTGCACCCACCCATCCTATGTCTGTGCACTGCTGGGAGTCCTGTGCCCCCACCCTCCTATGTCTGGGCACTGCTGGGAGACATATTCACACACCCCTCCTATGTCTGGGCACTGCTGGGAGACATATCCACCCACCCCTCCTATGTCTGGGCACTGCTGGGAGTCCTGTACACCCACCCCTCCTATGTCTGGGCACTGCTGGGAGACATATCCACACACCCCTCCTATGTCTGGGCACTGCTGGGAGTCATATCCACACACCCCTCCTATGTATGGGCACTGCTGGGAGACATATCCACCCACCCCTCCTATGTCTGGGCACTGCTGGGCGTCCTGTGCACCCACTCCTCCTATGTCTGGACACTGCTGGGAGTCCTGTACACCCACCCCTCCTATGTCTGGGCACTGCTGGGAGACATATCCACACACCCCTCCTATGTCTGGGCCCTACTGGGAGTCCTGTGCACCCACCCCTCCTATGTCTGGGCACTGCTGGGAGTCCTGTGCACCCACCCCTCCTATGTCTGGTCACTGCTGGGAGTCCTGTACACATCCCTCCTATGTCTGGGCACTGCTGGGAGTCCTGTACACATCCCTCCTATGTCTGGTCACTGCTGGGAGTCCTGTACACATCCCTCCTATGTCTGGGCACTGCTGGGAGTCCTGTGCACCCACCCCTCCTATGTCTGTGCACTGCTGGGAGACATATCCACACACCCCTCCTATGTCTAGGCACTGCTGGGAGTCCTGTGCACCCACCTCTCCTATGTCTGGGCACTGCTGGGAGTCCTGTGCACCCACCCCTCCTATGTCTGGGCACTGCTGGGAGTCCTGTGCACCCACCCCTCCTATGTCTGGGCACTGCTGGGAGTCCTGTACACATCCCTCCTATGTCTGGGCACTGCTGGGAGTCCTGTACACCTACCCCTCCTATGTCTGGGCACTGCTGGGAGTCCTGTACACCCACCCCTCCTATGTCTGGGCACTGCAGGGAGTCATATCCACCTACCCCTCCTATGTCTGGGCACTGCTGTGCGACATATCCTCACACCCCTCCTATGTCTGGGCACTGCTGGGAGTCCTGTACACCTACCCCTCCTATGTCTGGGCACTGCTGGGAGTCCTGTACACCCACCCCTCCTATGTCTGGGCACTGCTGGGAGTCATACCCACCCACCCCTCCTATGTCTGGGCACTGCTGGGAGACATATCCACACACCCCTCAGATGTGACGCACCGTACCCCAACTTAAATGACGTGTGTGCGGCTCGTATCACTATTGCAATGGTGATATACACGAGCGTGTGACGTACCGTACCCCAACATTCACGGCATGTGTGCGCATCGTATCACTGTTGCAATGGTGATATACGCGAGCGTGTGACGCACCGTATCCCAACATTCACGGCGTGTGTTCGGCTCGTATCACTATTGCAATGGTGATATACACGAGCGTGTGACGCACCGTACCCCAACATTCACGGTGTGTGTGCGCCTCGTATCACTATTGCAATGGTGATATACGCGAGCGTGTGACGCACCGTACAAGTACACTTCCGTTGTTGCGGTATGTTGTTCTCACCGTATGCGCCGTCGTCGGTTTCTGTGCACCAGGTCGTAGGCGTACAGGACTGGGATGACACGGTCGATGGGGTTCATGGTGTGTCTGTCGCGTACCGGGGTCCCGTTCGGGCCGGACTCTGCTTTTACGGTAGTTTTCAGCTCCCGTAGCAATAGGGTCATACGGAGTGTGGCCGAGACGAATCGTACTTGCTGGGCCGGAAACTGCTGCCTGTTTACATACAGACGGCGCGTAGAGAATGACCCGGATATGTATCGTATGTATTTTTTGTTCGTATGGTGTTTGGTGCGATTCGTATATTGATATGCTTTGGGTTGGGATCGTACTTGACCGTACGTACGGGGACGTTGTAGGTGTACGAATCGTATGGGAAAAACGCTCCGTACTGCGATTCGTGGAGGATTTTACCGGATCGGAATCGGCCCCTTAATGTACAATTGGCACACTTAGAATAGATGGGCTAGGTCAGGTGGTTTGTCGTACTTAACGTGCAACAGTAGGTAAAGTGTTGGATAGCGGAGAGAATAAAATTACCATTCCCACTCCAACGAATGCAACAATAGGGAAAGTGTTGGATAGCGAAGGGGTAAAAATTACTATTCCTACTCAAGAGAATGCAAGAGTAGGGAAAGTGCTGAATAGCGAAGGGTAAAAATTGCTATTCCCACGCCAACTAATGCAACAGTAGGGAAAGTGCTGGATAGCGTGGGGGTAAGATTTACTATTCCCACTTCAGAGAGTGCAACAGTAGGGAAAGTGTTGGATAGCGTAGGGGTAAAAATTACTATTCCCACTCTAGTGAGTACAACAGTAGGGAAAGTGTTCGATAGCGTAGGGGTAAAAATTACTAGTCCCACTTCAGAGAGTGCAACAGTAGGGAAAGTATTGGATAGCGTAGGGGTAAACATTATTATTCCCACTCCAGAGAGTGCAACAGTAGGAAAAGGGTTTGATAGTGTAGGGCTAAAAATTACTATTCCCACTCCAGTGAGTGCAACAGTAGGGAAAGTGTTGGATAGCAGAGGGTTAGAATTAATATTTCCCAAAAATGTAAATTAAAAAAGAAACACAATAGCAACTACAATACAAAAATTGTTAATAACACAAAAATAAAAACAATATAAAAATATAAAAATTACAAAATATAAAAAAATTATTTAATGTTAAAAATACTAAAAATTAACTACATACAGTAATTTATAAAAGTTTTTAAAAAACATTTTACAAACAATCTTAAAAACACATTTATTATAATCAAAAAAATATTTAGTAATGAATTTGTTTCAATTACTTCACAACATATTTCCCTATAAACGCACAACTCCTACAGATTTGACACAATTAACATATTTAATTATTTATAATTTACAAACAATTAATAATTAATTATTTATAAATAAATTACCACAAACCACACTATAAAATGGAAATATAAATAAATACTAATAAATAACAAATATTAATTGCTTTATTCTAATTAGATTACTTCCCACCCTATTACCCTATACACCTACAACCCACTTCTTACTTTTTTTCACAATTAACATAATGATCAATTAAATAATTATTGAAAAATTAATCACCAATTCATAATTAATTGATATTAAATTACTTTTAAAAACGAATAAAAAAACATTAATAATTACTATAAGATAATAAATGACTTCCCACCCTATTACCCTATCACCCCACAATTAATATAATGATCCATTAAGTAATTAATACAAATGAATAACCATTTAATAATTAATTAATAATACATTAATTATATATACTAATAAATCAAAATGAATAATTACTTTATTACAATTAAATAACTTCCCACCCTATTCCCCTATAAACCCACAACCCACTCCCCAAAAAAATAACACAATTAATATAAATATTAATTAATTACTTTATAAAAATTAACCACCAATTAATTAATAAGTAATTAAGGATACATACTAATAAATCAAAATTAATAATTACTCTATTATAATGAAATTACTTCCCACCCTATTCCCCTATAACCCCACATCCCACTACAGAACTAAAATACGCAAAAATTCATTAACATAAATTTAATTACTATTAACATTTTCACACATACATAAAAAAGCTATACTTATAAAAAAAATTACATCACATACTTTTAACACACATACAAAAATACAGAACAAGAATATAAATATTGATATTATTAACAACGATATTTTTGCTAAAGATATTACTGACTTCGATATTAATGTAAACGAAATTTCTTACCTTCAAGTCGATATTCTGGTCAACAATATTCTTGCAGTCGCTATTGTGCCACTTATATATTAACAACTCGATATTCTAGCACTTCGATATGCCAACATTGATATTCTGTCTATGCACCTAAATGGAGAATAGCCAAAAGTAGTATATGTACTATAACATGTGAGAGTAATTTTACACGTGTATATTTGCCCATGTCTAATTTTACCTTTGTGACTCGCCCTCAAAGTTGGTCTGCAATATGTAGGCTAAGCTAATGTTTGCTGCTGAGAATAAACTCCAATATTTTTGTGAAGTCAGGATGCCAATTCTGGATGGGTTGATGGGAAGAGGATGTAATGTAGTAAAAGGAATTTGTTTTGTAAAACGGGGGGTGATGAAGAGACCCCCATGCCTTAATTTGCCTGGGGACTACTCACAGTGGTATGGGGGTTCTTGTGGTTTTGGGGTAGTCACACCATTTCACACGACTCCTGCATGCTAATTATAATCCTCATGTTACATATTTTGCCCCTAATTACAAATTGTTTGTATTTATGATGTGGAGATTCTGGCATATGAATTAATATTTCTGGCAACTATCTCCCTGTCAGAATCATTGCAACACAACATAAATCACCCTAAAATGGGGAATAACCATGGGTACCCAAAATTAACAGATACCTTTGTGCTCATTTTGTTCTAGGGCCATTTCAGCTTAGATTTACCACCTGCTCCTAGCATTGCCTGCTCCCCTGGGTGTTTCAGGTGTAAGGGTAGGAGGCGAGTTTTGGTCAGTCCACAACTGCTGCCCAGTGCTGCCTACACTTTTCCTGGGTGCAGATTTACACATTGTAAAACTGGGCCCAGTGAACTCACAATATGGCCAGCTTGCACCATGACATTATTCCAAACTGAGTCCAACAGAAAAGAACTACTTCCATGTAGTAATGTATTGAAACCTCAACATGTAAAGAGTTTTACTATACGAGTTATCCACATAGCCCTCAGCATGTAGAGTACTCCATCACCATGTCTGTAATCTACTTGTTACCAGCTTCTAAATCACCTCCGACATGCCAGTAATATTCATTGGCCCCAGCAAGTTAATCACAATTGTCATGCAAGTAAATCCCCATTGCCACCAGCTGGTTAAGCAGCATATATGCTAGTAATGGATACAGATTCTAGCATGGGAATCAACACTGACATTAAAGTAATACAAAGAGCCTCACGCCTCAGCTTGTTAAGCACCTTCGCCCCACCAGTTAGCTACATAGTTCTCGACATTTAAAACACTATCACCATTACATACCATTCCTAGCATTCTTGGCGCACAGTACTCATTCGCTTCCTTGCGGCCCTGTTCTTTTCACATTAAGAAAAGTGTGCAGTGGATGTGTGTGTGCAAAGATAATAGAAGTAACAATAGAGTAAAGCTTCTTTCTCAGTGCATGCTCAGGTCAAGCAGCATATTTTTAATACAAACAATGTTTGAAGCCCACCTCGTTATGCATGTGCCCCTTCTACAGTCTGATAGGCCTGACACCCAGAAATATTCTAAATATATATACATGATTGTGGCTTACTGCTTTTCTTGGTGCTTGGTGGCTTCAGCAGCATAACCCAGAGGCCAGATAGGCACAGACACAATCAATATATGGAACATGCATAAGTTCACTATTCCTGTTCAGAGCCTAGAAACTAAGAATGTTCTTTTTTGTCTGTATTGATATTTGCATTTCACAACGTATGAGAACATTTGAGGCAATAACGCCCTGATTGTGCAAGGCGAAATTCTGATGCCTTCACCAACAGGAGTGTGCTCAGTGATCGGAACTGTGAGTAATGAGGAAATTACTGCATTGAGTATTTAACACAGGAGGGGTATTGATCATATCCAGAAACAGTATTTACCAGGTGCAGTAAATACCTGCCTGGACTCATAACCATGGCCTGTGGAGCAGCATAATTATAATGCTCCATAATGTTACTAACCATATGTTAATCAATGTGCATTAATTCCTGTGACAAAATGTGGCAGTATATACATAAAAAAGGAAGCTACATTCATATATTCTTAGTCTAATCCTTAGTTTATGATGTATTTGTGTTAATCTCGTAGGAAGCCCCATGTTCACAAAGCATTTTATTGTGAACATGGGCCTTCCTACGAGTAGGCCTTTAGTTGACCAAAGTCTTTTTCACATTATAAATTCGATGTTCTTTCCAAAATGTTCTCACATTTTCCTTTCGTTGCACGTGCCTTATCGCTTTTGTTAGTTACAAGAAATTTTCTATATGTGTGTGTTAGAAATGTTATTTCAAATGTATTAGGTACTTGTTATGCTGTATGCACTGTATTGAAATGAGAGTTAGCCTTTTGCACCAGGCAGACCGAACTCCAGATGTTATGCAGCTGTGAGAGCCTTTGTCCAGGGATGGGGAAGTAAGGAGTATACCTGCTCCCAGAAGACAGTGTCATTTGATTGGAGAGAAGTTGTTTCTGGACAATGTAGTTTGATTTGAATGTATCATAGAATAGTTTAGCAGGTACAGTCCTAATGTCGCAGAAGGAAAGACCTTTTCCCAACTCTGCTGATGTAACCCTTACCCCTGGTTCTTGAGTTTTAATCCTGAACAACTATGCCTATTTCCCATGAACCTTAATTTGGTCCATCACACACTGACACCTCCCGGTTAGAATTTCCCCTTGTCATCTTGATGCCTTATTTAGCTTAGGGATGTTACTTTTTGGAACCATTATACTGTCTGTTCTTCGTTTTGTACTTGATCATGTTTTTCGTTTTCATTTATATAACATACAAGTTCAGACTGATTGACCAAATTGATATATACACTTATTTGATAAGCTGATGTACCAATTTGATTAAATTCATAACTTTGATTAATCTACTAATAAACCTTTATGGTTTGGACACCATTCCCTCTGTTGTTCTTACGAAGAAATATCGGTTTCGCGGGAGTTAAATTTTGGAGCTGATGCTAGTTCCTTTCGCACATTTCCAGTCGATAACAAAAGGTCCATACGAGCATTGGCGTAACCTGTTCGACCATTACACCAGAACCTACGGGTACAGAAAGGTGCGCCGAGTCAGCAGATTTTGCCAGAATCACATGGTTCTCCATTTAAGGGCTGCTCCAGGATTCGCAGCCAGGCCCTCAGGTTGAAGCCGCATATAGACCATAGCTACTCTGAAACTGCAGGACTGAATCCTGCCTCTGTGCAGCTGCCATGTCGATGCCAGAAATAAAACATCACTTGGCCAAAAACCTTCGATGCTCTGTTAGGTAACGCCTGGGTCGTGACGTGGCTGTACTACATTATAGTAATGAGCCAGCTCCTAATGTTGGAGACAAAAATACCGACAGACAGACATTACCTCCTCGTCCTGTCTCCCCGTCCCATTCCTTACAAGTGAGCAGCTAGTCTGCTCCCCAGAAATCTAAAACCTAGCAGAGCTTTTCAGAACTTCCCCCAATATGGCGCCACCAATCCGGTGAGGATAAAGGGGGAAGTGCGTCATAGAACATCCTGTTCATTTTTTTTCTGACTTTGTCAGTTGCCTTCATGCCTAGCAGAGCAGCGGGTCGGGTAAGTGTCCCTTCTGTTTTTTCATTTGTTTCTTTTGGCAGCCTGCTGTAGTGGCCGCTTTTTTTTCTTGTGTTTGGGTTTGGTGCTGGAAAATGTGCATTTATATTTTGTGCCTTCTCACGGCCTGCTTTAGCAGCCGTTTGTGCCTGTTCTGTTCCCTGCCCCTCGCCCTCTGGTACACGGCTTGCTTTGGCAGCCACTCCTCTCACGGGGGTCCCATCTCGCCCTACTTTAGCGGGCGGGGGCTCTCTGTTCTTTCCCTTTGGGATTGTTGCCTCCCCTTGGTTTTTGTTGGGAGGCCGGTCGCTTTTTTATGCGTCCGCCCCCTTATCGCCTGGCTTCAGTGATCGGGTGCCTCGATGGCTCCTTCTTTGGCTGCCCTGCTCCTCCTCATTGGTCGGGCGAGTGCTCTCCGGCCAGTCATGGTGCCTGGTGGCCCTCTTGTTTGGCCTGCCCCTTCTGCTGCTGTGGTGGGGTCCGTAAGGGGTGTTTGTGTGGCATTTGCAGAACGCTGTGCGCATGGTCTGCTGCATCCCCTGCGTCGACCTGTATTCGTCATGGTCGCTGGGCTACGGCCGTGCCTCCCTGATGAGCCTGTTTTCGTTTGATTTCATCACAGTGGCCTGGTGGTTCGTGCCTCTTGCTTTGTGGAGATGCTAGGTCTGGTGGCTCAGTGGCCTGATGCGTCCACTGCTGTGGCCTGTGTTCTCGACCTCATGGTCTTGGGTTCGGGTCCCGGCGGGTCCACTCAGCCTTTCATCCCTCTGAGGTCGATATGGTGCTGCCTTTGGGTTTGGTGGCGATGCTACATCTTTTTTTTATGCTCCGAGTGACCTGTGGGTGAAAGTGCACTTTATTGCAACGCATGTTGTCGTGAGTTTCGCTCCTGGTGTTTCTGGTTGCCTGGTTGATCCCTGGTTGGGGGTCTGCCTGGGTGTGCCGGTTTCTGTGGAATTTTTTCCACTCTTGGTCCGAGGAGCTTTTGCTCCAAGGTAAGTCTTGTACCTTTGGTGGTGTCCGCCCTTCCGGGCCGGGATTCAATGCCTGCCCATGCTGTAACTGTATCTCCAGGTGGTACGCTTTCATTCTATGTCTTTTTCTCCATGATGCCCTCCCTCTGCCGCTGTCAGCGAGTGCAGGGGGTGGTTGAGCATTCTTGCACTTCCTCTTTGAGGTCGGGCTGCGTCCTTTTCCGTCTACGTGGTCCAGTCCCTGGTACTGCAAAGTTCATAGGTCGCACGCTACTCCACCATTACAGCGTGTGTACCCCAGGAGCATCACGGTAGATGTTGTTTTCTCAAAGCGGGTGCGCTTAACAAAGTTCCGAAGTGTGATGCATGGTTGCAGGCCAACTCTGGACACCGGTGTTTCTGGATTTTTGTCCTTCATCAGCAGAGTGTAGGATGAGTGTCAGGGGTTGCTGTGCAGGCTGCCAAAGTGTTATCAGGTATGGTACCTCTCCAGGCGCGTAGGGCGTTAACCTGAGCTCGTCAGCTCGAAGGCTCAAGGGAGCCGTAGTTACGTACAAAGTTCATAGGTCGCACGCTACTCCACCATTACAGCGTGTGTACCCCAGGAGCATCACGGTAGATGTTGTTTTCTCAAAGCGGGTGCGCTTAACAAAGTTCCGAAGTGTGATGCATGACCTGATAACACTTTGGCAGCCTGCACAGCAACCCCTGACACTCATCCTACACTCTGCTGATGAAGGACAAAAATCCAGAAACACCGGTGTCCAGAGTTGGCCTGCAACCATGCATCACACTTCGGAACTTTGTTAAGCGCACCCGCTTTGAGAAAACAACATCTACCGTGATGCTCCTGGGGTACACACGCTGTAATGGTGGAGTAGCGTGCGACCTATGAACTTTGTACGTAACTACGGCTCCCTTGAGCCTTCGAGCTGACGAGCTCAGGTTAACGCCCTACGCGCCTGGAGAGGTACCATACCTGATAACACTTTGGCAGCCTGCACAGCAACCCCTGACACTCATCCTACACTCTGCTGATGAAGGACAAAAATCCAGAAACACCGGTGTCCAGAGTTGGCCTGCAACCATGCATCACACTTCGGAACTTTGTTAAGCGCACCCGCTTTGAGAAAACAACATCTACCGTGATGCTCCTGGGGTACACACGCTGTAATGGTGGAGTAGCGTGCGACCTATGAACTTTGTACGTAACTACGGCTCCCTTGAGCCTTCGAGCTGACGAGCTCAGGTTAACGCCCTACGCGCCTGGAGAGGTACCATACCTGATAACACTTTGGCAGCCTGCACAGCAACCCCTGACACTCATCCTACACTCTGCTGATGAAGGACAAAAATCCAGAAACACCGGTGTCCAGAGTTGGCCTGCAACCATGCATCACACTTCGGAACTTTGTTAAGCGCACCCGCTTTGAGAAAACAACATCTACCGTGATGCTCCTGGGGTACACACGCTGTAATGGTGGAGTAGCGTGCGACCTATGAACTTTGTACGTAACTACGGCTCCCTTGAGCCTTCGAGCTGACGAGCTCAGGTTAACGCCCTACGCGCCTGGAGAGGTACCATACCTGATAACACTTTGGCAGCCTGCACAGCAACCCCTGACACTCATCCTACACTCTGATGATGAAGGACAAAAATCCAGAAACACCGGTGTCCAGAGTTGGCCTGCAACCATGCATCACACTTCGGAACTTTGTTAAGCGCACCCGCTTTGAGAAAACAACATCTACCGTGATGCTCCTGGGGTACACACGCTGTAATGGTGGAGTAGCGTGCGACCTATGAACTTTGTACGTAACTACGGCTCCCTTGAGCCTTCGAGCTGACGAGCTCAGGTTAACGCCCTACGCGCCTGGAGAGGTACCATACCTGATAACACTTTGGCAGCCTGCACAGCAACCCCTGACACTCATCCTACACTCTGCTGATGAAGGACAAAAATCCAGAAACACCGGTGTCCAGAGTTGGCCTGCAACCATGCATCACACTTCGGAACTTTGTTAAGCGCACCCGCTTTGAGAAAACAACATCTACCGTGATGCTCCTGGGGTACACACGCTGTAATGGTGGAGTAGCGTGCGACCTATGAACTTTGTACGTAACTACGGCTCCCTTGAGCCTTCGAGCTGACGAGCTCAGGTTAACGCCCTACGCGCCTGGAGAGGTACCATACCTGATAACACTTTGGCAGCCTGCACAGCAACCCCTGACACTCATCCTACACTCTGATGATGAAGGACAAAAATCCAGAAACACCGGTGTCCAGAGTTGGCCTGCAACCATGCATCACACTTCGGAACTTTGTTAAGCGCACCCGCTTTGAGAAAACAACATCTACCGTGATGCTCCTGGGGTACACACGCTGTAATGGTGGAGTAGCGTGCGACCTATGAACTTTGTACGTAACTACGGCTCCCTTGAGCCTTCGAGCTGACGAGCTCAGGTTAACGCCCTACGCGCCTGGAGAGGTACCATACCTGATAACACTTTGGCAGCCTGCACAGCAACCCCTGACACTCATCCTACACTCTGCTGATGAAGGACAAAAATCCAGAAACACCGGTGTCCAGAGTTGGCCTGCAACCATGCATCACACTTCGGAACTTTGTTAAGCGCACCCGCTTTGAGAAAACAACATCTACCGTGATGCTCCTGGGGTACACACGCTGTAATGGTGGAGTAGCGTGCGACCTATGAACTTTGTACGTAACTACGGCTCCCTTGAGCCTTCGAGCTGACGAGCTCAGGTTAACGCCCTACGCGCCTGGAGAGGTACCATACCTGATAACACTTTGGCAGCCTGCACAGCAACCCCTGACACTCATCCTACACTCTGCTGATGAAGGACAAAAATCCAGAAACACCGGTGTCCAGAGTTGGCCTGCAACCATGCATCACACTTCGGAACTTTGTTAAGCGCACCCGCTTTGAGAAAACAACATCTACTGTGATGCTCCTGGGGTACACACGCTGTAATGGTGGAGTAGCGTGCGACCTATGAACTTTGTACGTAACTACGGCTCCCTTGAGCCTTCGAGCTGACGAGCTCAGGTTAACGCCCTACGCGCCTGGAGAGGTACCATACCTGATAACACTTTGGCAGCCTGCACAGCAACCCCTGACACTCATCCTACACTCTGCTGATGAAGGACAAAAATCCAGAAACACCGGTGTCCAGAGTTGGCCTGCAACCATGCATCACACTTCGGAACTTTGTTAAGCGCACCCGCTTTGAGAAAACAACATCTACCGTGATGCTCCTGGGGTACACACGCTGTAATGGTGGAGTAGCGTGCGACCTATGAACTTTGTACGTAACTACGGCTCCCTTGAGCCTTCGAGCTGACGAGCTCAGGTTAACGCCCTACGCGCCTGGAGAGGTACCATACCTGATAACACTTTGGCAGCCTGCACAGCAACCCCTGACACTCATCCTACACTCTGCTGATGAAGGACAAAAATCCAGAAACACCGGTGTCCAGAGTTGGCCTGCAACCATGCATCACACTTCGGAACTTTGTTAAGCGCACCCGCTTTGAGAAAACAACATCTACCGTGATGCTCCTGGGGTACACACGCTGTAATGGTGGAGTAGCGTGCGACCTATGAACTTTGTACGTAACTACGGCTCCCTTGAGCCTTCGAGCTGACGAGCTCAGGTTAACGCCCTACGCGCCTGGAGAGGTACCATACCTGATAACACTTTGGCAGCCTGCACAGCAACCCCTGACACTCATCCTACACTCTGCTGATGAAGGACAAAAATCCAGAAACACCGGTGTCCAGAGTTGGCCTGCAACCATGCATCACACTTCGGAACTTTGTTAAGCGCACCCGCTTTGAGAAAACAACATCTACCGTGATGCTCCTGGGGTACACACGCTGTAATGGTGGAGTAGCGTGCGACCTATGAACTTTGTACGTAACTACGGCTCCCTTGAGCCTTCGAGCTGACGAGCTCAGGTTAACGCCCTACGCGCCTGGAGAGGTACCATACCTGATAACACTTTGGCAGCCTGCACAGCAACCCCTGACACTCATCCTACACTCTGCTGATGAAGGACAAAAATCCAGAAACACCGGTGTCCAGAGTTGGCCTGCAACCATGCATCACACTTCGGAACTTTGTTAAGCGCACCCGCTTTGAGAAAACAACATCTACCGTGATGCTCCTGGGGTACACACGCTGTAATGGTGGAGTAGCGTGCGACCTATGAACTTTGTACGTAACTACGGCTCCCTTGAGCCTTCGAGCTGACGAGCTCAGGTTAACGCCCTACGCGCCTGGAGAGGTACCATACCTGATAACACTTTGGCAGCCTGCACAGCAACCCCTGACACTCATCCTACACTCTGCTGATGAAGGACAAAAATCCAGAAACACCGGTGTCCAGAGTTGGCCTGCAACCATGCATCACACTTCGGAACTTTGTTAAGCGCACCCGCTTTGAGAAAACAACATCTACCGTGATGCTCCTGGGGTACACACGCTGTAATGGTGGAGTAGCGTGCGACCTATGAACTTTGTCCGTAACTACGGCTCCCTTGAGCCTTCGAGCTGACGAGCTCAGGTTAACGCCCTACGCGCCTGGAGAGGTACCATACCTGATAACACTTTGGCAGCCTGCACAGCAACCCCTGACACTCATCCTACACTCTGCTGATGAAGGACAAAAATCCAGAAACACCGGTGTCCAGAGTTGGCCTGCAACCATGCATCACACTTCGGAACTTTGTTAAGGGCACCCGCTTTGAGAAAACAACATCTACCGTGATGCTCCTGGGGTACACACGCTGTAATGGTGGAGTAGCGTGCGACCTATGAACTTTGTACGTAACTACGGCTCCCTTGAGCCTTCGAGCTGACGAGCTCAGGTTAACGCCCTACGCGCCTGGAGAGGTACCATACCTGATAACACTTTGGCAGCCTGCACAGCAACCCCTGACACTCATCCTACACTCTGCTGATGAAGGACAAAAATCCAGAAACACCGGTGTCCAGAGTTGGCCTGCAACCATGCATCACACTTCGGAACTTTGTTAAGCGCACCCGCTTTGAGAAAACAACATCTACCGTGATGCTCCTGGGGTACACACGCTGTAATGGTGGAGTAGCGTGCGACCTATGAACTTTGTACGTAACTACGGCTCCCTTGAGCCTTCGAGCTGACGAGCTCAGGTTAACGCCCTACGCGCCTGGAGAGGTACCATACCTGATAACACTTTGGCAGCCTGCACAGCAACCCCTGACACTCATCCTACACTCTGCTGATGAAGGACAAAAATCCAGAAACACCGGTGTCCAGAGTTGGCCTGCAACCATGCATCACACTTCGGAACTTTGTTAAGCGCACCCGCTTTGAGAAAACAACATCTACCGTGATGCTCCTGGGGTACACACGCTGTAATGGTGGAGTAGCGTGCGACCTATGAACTTTGTACGTAACTACGGCTCTCTTGAGCCTTCGAGCTGACGAGCTCAGGTTAACGCCCTACGCGCCTGGAGAGGTACCATACCTGATAACACTTTGGCAGCCTGCACAGCAACCCCTGACACTCATCCTACACTCTGCTGATGAAGGACAAAAATCCAGAAACACCGGTGTCCAGAGTTGGCCTGCAACCATGCATCACACTTCGGAACTTTGTTAAGCGCACCCGCTTTGAGAAAACAACATCTACCGTGATGCTCCTGGGGTACACACGCTGTAATGGTGGAGTAGCGTGCGACCTATGAACTTTGTACGTAACTACGGCTCCCTTGAGCCTTCGAGCTGACGAGCTCAGGTTAACGCCCTACGCGCCTGGAGAGGTACCATACCTGATAACACTTTGGCAGCCTGCACAGCAACCCCTGACACTCATCCTACACTCTGCTGATGAAGGACAAAAATCCAGAAACACCGGTGTGCAGAGTTGGCCTGCAACCATGCATCACACTTCGGAACTTTGTTAAGCGCACCCGCTTTGAGAAAACAACATCTACCGTGATGCTCCTGGGGTACACACGCTGTAATGGTGGAGTAGCGTGCGACCTATGAACTTTGTACGTAACTACGGCTCCCTTGAGCCTTCGAGCTGACGAGCTCAGGTTAACGCCCTACGCGCCTGGAGAGGTACCATACCTGATAACACTTTGGCAGCCTGCACAGCAACCCCTGACACTCATCCTACACTCTGCTGATGAAGGACAAAAATCCAGAAACACCGGTGTCCAGAGTTGGCCTGCAACCATGCATCACACTTCGGAACTTTGTTAAGCGCACCCGCTTTGAGAAAACAACATCTACCGTGATGCTCCTGGGGTACACACGCTGTAATGGTGGAGTAGCGTGCGACCTATGAACTTTGTACGTAACTACGGCTCCCTTGAGCCTTCGAGCTGACGAGCTCAGGTTAACGCCCTACGCGCCTGGAGAGGTACCATACCTGATAACACTTTGGCAGCCTGCACAGCAACCCCTGACACTCATCCTACACTCTGCTGATGAAGGACAAAAATCCAGAAACACCGGTGTCCAGAGTTGGCCTGCAACCATGCATCACACTTCGGAACTTTGTTAAGCGCACCCGCTTTGAGAAAACAACATCTACCGTGATGCTCCTGGGGTACACACGCTGTAATGGTGGAGTAGCGTGCGACCTATGAACTTTGTACGTAACTACGGCTCCCTTGAGCCTTCGAGCTGACGAGCTCAGGTTAACGCCCTACGCGCCTGGAGAGGTACCATACCTGATAACACTTTGGCAGCCTGCACAGCAACCCCTGACACTCATCCTACACTCTGCTGATGAAGGACAAAAATCCAGAAACACCGGTGTCCAGAGTTGGCCTGCAACCATGCATCACACTTCGGAACTTTGTTAAGCGCACCCGCTTTGAGAAAACAACATCTACCGTGATGCTCCTGGGGTACACACGCTGTAATGGTGGAGTAGCGTGCGACCTATGAACTTTGACAGTCCCTGGTACTGGTTCCGAGCCCGGCTCTTCTTTTACTGATGTCGTGTATGGATCCGTTCTTGGTTGGCTGCGTCCTCTCGGACATCGGTCCTGTTTCGGTGGCCCTTTTCTGGGTTCCTGGGTTGTCGGACCCCGGCTGGGGGTGCGCCTGTGTTTTTTGCCTGCCCCTGTGGTTGCCGGTTCCGGATGCCTGCTCCTTGCGGCCTGTGCCCATCGGTTCTCGGTTCGGGTTCTCCCCCCCGTTCTTCTGGATGACTCCCCAGCCCCGTCATCCTCTACGGGGGTGGCCTTGCTTGGAGGTGTGTGCCTTCTGTTGTAATAGATGGCTGTCGTGGTGGTTCCTTTTCTGGTATGGGGTGAGGGTTGTTGTTCGTTCCTCTTCCTGGTCTCCGTTATGGATGCTTCCTGTTCTGTGCCCTGTTTTGGGTCTCTAGGGGTTCTTTCTTTCTTTCCGGGACGTGCATTCATGTTGGTGGCTTTGCTGTCCGTCCTGCCTCTGGTGCTTCTGAGAGGCTACCTGGCGTCCCTGGCGTTCCTGGTTCTGATGGATGTGTGCCTGCACGTTCCTGTCCCTCCGGCGGACCAGAGGTTTTCTCTGGTTTGCTGTGGGGGACCTACTCTGCCAGTTCCAGGTGCTCCTGTTCGGCCTTTCCTCGGCGACCAGGATTTTCGCCGTGCTCTTGGCCCCTCTGGTGGGTATTCTTCGTTCCAGGGGGCTGCAGGTTTTTCCCTGTCTGGTTGACTGGTTGATTGTCTCTCCTTCTTTTTCTCCGGCTCTGTCGGATATGGGCCAGGTGTGTCTTCTCCTGGGTCTTTTTGGGTTCCTCTTCACCCGCCGGATGACCTCCCAGGTGCCCTCCCAGTCCCTGTACTTCCCGGGGGCTCTCTTCCGCATGGACCTGGGCATGGTGTTCCTCTCCCGGGAGCGCCAGTTGACATTGTTTTGTCACCTTTCCTGGCTTCTGTCCCAGTCCCGGGTGTCTGCCAGGCTCTGGTTGCGGAGTCAGGGGGAGATGGCGTCCTCTTTGCGTCTCCTTCCTTGGGCCAGGCTGCGTCTGTACCCCCTGTTACATCATGTCCTGTCGCACTGAGTTCCTGCCTCCTTGGACTACGAGACTCCCCTCCCTGTCAATCCGGGGATTCGGGCGGATCTCCTGTGGTGGTTGTCCCCTCTGTCTCTGTCCTGGGGGTTCAATCTCCTTCCTCCTCTGTCTGTGGTTGTGTTGTCCGCGGAGGCCAGTGCTTTGGGGTGGGGTGCCGTTCTGGGTGCCTCCAAGGCTCAGGGTCGGTGGTCCAGTTTCGTATCCCTCCGGTCCTCGGACTGGAAGGGGTTGAGGGCGGTTTGGTTGGCTCTTCTTTGGTTCGCTCCTCTCCTTCGGGGTCGGGCGGTCTCTGTGCAGACCGACATTCAGGTGGTTCGTTCTTCTGTGGATCACCAGGGGCATTTGTCGTGCTCTGTTTCTCCTGTCCCGGCGGATCGGCCTTTGGGCCGAGTCGACTCTCTTGTCTCTGACTGCGGTCTGTCTTCCGGGGAAGGAGAATGGGACTGCGGATTCTTTGTGCAGGGTGTTCCCCTCCTCGGTGTCCCTCTGTCTGTCCCCGGATCTGTTCGATCTGATTGTCCTCGGGTTCCGCCTTCCTTGGCTGGATCTTTTTGCCTCGGAGGATTCCGCCCTTCTTCCTCTGTTTTGCAGCGTCATTCCCTCTCCGTTGGCGTGGGCCACCAATGCTTCTCGATTCCGTGGTCGGGGGGGTCTGCTGTTTGCCTTCCCTCCCTTTGCCTTTATTCCGCGGGTCCTCCGGAAGATTCGGTTGGGTCGGGCGGTGGTTCTCCTGGTGGTTCCGGCGTGGTCTCGGCAGTCTTGGTTCCCCCTTCTGCTGCCCTTTTCTGTTTGCCCTCATTGGAGGTTTCCCCTGTCTCCCTCTCCCCTGCGGGCTCCTCTTCTCGGGCTTGCCTATCTGCGACGCCTCCGGCTGGGGGTTTGGCGCTTGAGAGGTTGAGTTTGCTGGGTCAGGGTTGCTCGGTGGAGGTTGCCCGATGTCTCCAGCTTTCCCGGCGTCCTTCCGCCTTGAAGTCGTATGCCCGTCACTGGTAGAGTTTCTCCTCCTGGTGTCTTGGGAGGGGTCTCTCTTCTGCCTTCTGTGTGCCAGTGAGGGTGTTGGACTTCTTGTGGGATGGTTTTGGCTTGGGGCTTGCGGTTTCTTCCCTGCGGGCGCTATGGGCTATCGTTCTTGCTTTTCGGGGATCCTCTGTTTCCTCTTTCTCCCCGTTGGTAGCTCACCTTCTGAGGGGTTTCTTGCTTCGGCGTCCTGTCTCTCGTTCTCCTGTGCCTCCTTGGGATCTTCCCTTGGTTCTGCGGGCTTTGACGGGTTGTCCTTTCGGGCCTTTGGACTCCGTGGCCCTGGATTTCCTTTCTGCTAAGGTTATTTTCCGGGAGGCCATTACTTCTGGGCGGAGGGTTGGTGTGATTGGGGCGCTGCTGGCTTCTCCCCCTTCTTGCGCTTTTGCGCTGATGTGGTCATTCTCCGTTCGAGTCAGTTCTTTCTTCCTACGGTGGTGTCTTCTTTTCACTGTCAGGGGGATATTGTTCTCCCGGTGTTTTTTCCGGGTCCTGCCTCTCCTGCGGAGGTGTTCCTCCATTCGTTGGATGTGCTGAGGGCTCTCCGCTTCTCCTTGGGGCGTGCGACTGGTTTCCGTATGGTTGATTCCTTGTTTGTAGCCTATAGCCTGTCGGGGCTGGGGCTTCGGCCTTCTTTATCCACCTTCTCTGGTTGGGTCAGGGGTGCTGTGGTTTCTACTTACGTTTCGGCCCGATGTCCTCTCCCTTCTTCTTTTCAGGGTGGGTTGGCCAGGGGTGTTTTGTCCTCCTGGGCCATGTTCATGGGGGCCTCCTTGACGGTCATTTGTAATACTGCCTCTTAGGCTACTCCCCATTCTTTTGTTTCCCATTATCGACTTCAGTTGGGGATGGCGGCCTCTGCTGCCTTTGGGGCTCATGTCCTGTCTACGGTACATGATTTGTGATGTGTACTGTTTTCTGTGGATTTAAAATGGACCTGTTTTCTTCGCACATTTTGGTCTGTTTTTTTCTTACAATCACCGTGTGCTTGGGTATGGGCTCACTTGTAAGGAATGGGACGGGGAGACAGGACGAGGAGGTAATGCCCAGTTACTCACCGGTAATATCCGTTACTTCGAGTCCTGGTCTCCCCGTCCCATTCCTGAGCCCTTCCCTCCCTCCCTGGTTTTTGTTTTTGGTGATTGTTTTCCTTTCTGGATTTTCTTTGGTATTCTCAGGATGTTCTATGACGCACTTCCCCCTTTATCCTCACCGGATTGGTGGCGCCATATTGGGGGAAGTACTGAAAAGCTCTGCTAGGTTTTAGGTTTCTGGGGAGCAGACTAGCTGCTCACTTGTAAGGAATGGGACGGGGAGACCAGGACTCGGAGTAATGGATATTACCGGTGAGTAACCGGGCATTTTCTCCGCAGCAATAAAAGTGAAAATGCTTTGCGCGTTGCTAATGTTTGAGAAACACCGAGCGCTCCTATTCTTGTGGCATCCCTGTACATGCGACACTTGTTATTAGACATTCGGATATCGGTGTGTGAAACAGTCTGACTTTCAAGCAAATTAGGAGGCTAGCTAAGAGGGGTGTTGCCGGAGGGGATTTGTCAAAAACTAGACGTCATTGCTTTCTTCTTGGAGCGTGACTACAATTAGTTACTAGGAGAGCTCATACAGCGCTGTCTGATGCACGGTGGCTTCATGGCGGGGGCAGGACAGGGTCCGGTGTACAGAACTCCGCCAGATCTGTGCTCTGAAAGCAGCATGCTTCTGTGAGACGAGTCGGTGCCTGCGGGCTACAACAGACAAAGGGTGCGCGCTCTGACTCCGTGCAGAGACAGGCCTTTGAAGCATCTCACAGGAGCATCTGGCGCAGCGTCCCTGCTTCCCAAGAAGCCCCTGCGCTGCAAGCACATTTCACGGTACCTCTTGCCCACCCCACTCACAAAAAACATTTCTCAAGGAGTATATTGTTTTTTCTGCAACTCGTTTTTACCTCAGCATAACATCACAGGAAGAAAAGGCAAATGGTCCTGGACAAGGTGGTGATCAGTGTCTAATACTGACTGGGAAGCATCGGCCATTCATCCTTCCTAAGCAGAGACAAGGGAGGTGGTTTTGTGAGGTTTTACCTGTCTTTAACATACTTCAACATTAGTTTAAAGAAAAAAAATGCATGTTTTGTTGTTGTCCTTACTAACCAAAAAAGTGTACTATGCAAAGTGAAACATAAGTGGTATGACAAAAATGTCTGCTACAGTCAGGCCAGCCCTGAGGTCTGGGGAACGCAGACACAACGCTTTTGCAAGTATTATGTGATGGATTGTACTCGGGACCACTGGAGCGAAATACTATTATGACCTCGCTGAATCCACGTCCCCTTTTTAGGTCTGGCTTGACAGCACAGCTGTTGTTACACCTTATGTAATCAACAGAAAAATAGCTTCAAGAAGCATACCACAGAGCTCAGCCACATGTTGTTTTCCCTGAGTACAGCACTCAACTGGGAAGACTATGTGAGATTACAGCAGTGGTCTTCAAACTTTTTAAAGCCGCGCCCCCCCCCAGTGAAAAAATATAATTGATCAGGCCCCCCTGCCTCAGAATTTTTCACAATAATCCCATTAAATTGGCACTGTTTAAATATGTCTCAATTTATTTAAACAGGAGAAATATTTAAACATTCCAGTTACATCCTCTTAGTGTTTTAAAAATGCAACCAAATACATGATTGCCAAACATACTATTGTGGGCAGGCAGGCCTTACTAAGTGTAAAAATACCTACAGTGTGATTAATAGAAATGGGGGTGGGGGTGTAGAAGAATATTTGGAGTCCCTTCCCTTCTGACACCTTCTCCCAGTCTGATATAAATGACAAAAGCTGTTAGTGATGGCACATTACAGAGAGGCTAGAGCTGCTCGTTTTCTTCCATGCTTAAAACAAAGCACTGCTGTGTGCATAATGCTTCTTTTGGGCACAGCCTGGCGCCCCTCTGGGATCACTCAAGGCCCCCCTAGGGGGCCCGCCCCCCAGTTTGAAGACCTCTGTATTACAGCAACAATTAGTAGTTGTTGCACTCTTATTAGCCCATGAAAACCTTCCCTTTACCTACCATGGCTGCGACCTTCAGACTTATTCACACAGCAGCTAGCAAGGTTAAAGCCCTCCAACTGTACTACTTTAGGTTGAGATGGTTTTCCCATGGGCAGTTTGCATGAGCCAATAGCATCATAGCCGGCAGAAGTGCCCTGGTGTGCTGACTGTTGATAAAGAAGTTTAAAGATTTATATTTTTGCTTATCATTGACAATGTTTAATATGCCTTTTAACACATCTGTAGGCTGATCTTGTTGACTGACTTTTAAGAAGTTTCTTATAATATCTAGAAGTCTTTTTAATAATGTGCTTTAGTTGTGCCACATTTCTGTGTAAAATGCCATCTCGGACAAGATGGATGCCACCTCTATCATGCATTCGGGCTTTCTTTGGGCACGTATTTTCCCCACAGCCTTCAAAGCTCACAGTCAAGATGAGGTCATGTTAGTTTATTTTCATTGCTTTATTGTTTTTCTCACAGTGAACTTCCCATGGTGCGGATGTAACATTGTTACTTGTAAACACATCTTCCATGTCTACACTTGATATATTCACTTGAAGAAAGTCTTATTGTTAACTTTTCATATTTTGATCGAACATCTCCCGATGGCATTAGCATAGAGGGTGCTGAATAATTATTTAAATTAGGTTAGTGCTTAGTTGCTAAGGCGACATGCATTGGTTTCCTAGAGGGGTGTTTGTAGGCAGGTCGGCTGATGGTGGTTGAGTTGCAGTGGGATTCGTGTTTCAGTCCTGTGGGTGTATCAATGCGATGGGCCCCTGAATAGCAGCGGTTTGTTGATGCAAATGTTGTGTGTGTTAGGTCTGTGGCTGGCAGTGTGAATGCCTTTGTTTGGTGCTCATAAAAGGCATGTGAATGGACCATAAAGATATTGATTCCTTGATGTGGCTTTATGGCTCACTACCAGTAAATGATGGGTTCAATATTCTTATACTGTTATTAGCAATTATTATTTGAACCTTTTACTAATAGTAGTGAAAAAATCAAATGGTATTGGTCTGTACTAAAGTATTGGATGGACTCTAAAAGAACAATAAAGAACCCCTGACATTTTTAAAAACAGACCCAGAGGAGTCCATGGTGGTGTAACTTGCGTGGATTCCCAGTCACTTATCCACAATGCTCACAAACCTCAAAGTTTGGCTAAAATCACACATTTTCGTCACACTTCTGTGACTGAGAGCTCTGGAGCCTGCAAGGACTGACAACATTTGTATCACTCATTGTTTCTCACTTCCCTAAAAAAACAGAATTCCAATCGTGTTATTGGGCCTAGTGTCCGTGCCAGGAATAGTTTAAACCAGGGAACATGCAAAGTCCATATGGCCCTCAGTTTGAGCCAATCCGGATCAATACTTTAGTGCCAGAGCCTCATAGCAGTGTTCAAGGCACCATATTTCTCTCAAACCGGGGCCTCTGCAGTAACCTGTTGTCTATGGCCAGCTGGACCCTCTTGGAGTCAAGATTCTCTCTGCTTTTTGTGTCTCCAGAGTAGGCGAACAGGAGGTAAGCCAACCTAGTGTTGGAGAGCAGTTCCATTCCCTGAGTGCCAGCAGCAGACAAGCGGTCTTGGGTCCTTTTCTTCAGCAGGAGCCAGGATTAATTCCTTTCCTTCAGCAGCCACTCCCTTATTTAGATGTGCTCTCCTGCCACCTGACAGTGTCAAAAAGTCTTTTCTCTAACACTGAGACTGGAGCCAGAACATCTGGGAAAGTCCAGGGGATAATTAGGAGAAACCCTTTCTGACATCTCCGACTTATGCCCACTGTGCCTGCTAAATTCCACGTAGCTTTATCCTGCTAAGTGGCAGTTCTTCTCAGAGGCAGACTATTGTCTTCTGAGCCAGAGTTAACTCTTCCAGTCAAGGATGTGTATTCCAGCTCCCGAGGTGTGAGGAGGAGCAGAACAGTTTTGAGCCAATTCTGACTAAGACAACACAAAGCAAATTGTTATAAAGATGCTTATCCACAAACCTTATAAAACAATCTGATTTCACCATTAAATCCGAGATTTAAAATTATGGGCAAAATAACTTTGTAAAACGTTTCTAGCATTTTTCCAAGTGAAGATGCAAATCTAATATTTTAATCACACCTAGGGTTGTCTTATGGAATATGTAGCTCAAACGACAAAGTGGTAAAAGCTATTAGGGCTTCAGTCACAGCGAGGGCCCACTTTTCAAATATATATTGTGGCACCTTTTATAAATTAGGCATTTTGACCCAGGGCATTAGAGGCCAGCAAATGTTAAGTTTATTGTGTGATCAGATCAAAGCTGTATTTCAAAATCATGATATAATAATAGAACTACAAACTCATCCATTCCCCTTATTAATGCAATGCAATGTGGTCAACATAATATACATCAAAAGAGTTATCTCAGTCTCACAATAAAGTATCTGAGGAGAGAAGACAAATAAAGGCATGTATACAATCTGCAAGTATAAGTGCTGATTACATTTTTTTATCTTCTTCTATGCTACAAAACATATCCACTTTTACTAGCAGTAAATTCCATAAGCAGTACTACTTGACTTTACATCACACATACAAAACTCCCACTAAATTGATGACAATAGCACAGCAGAACATGTCTAAGACCAAACTGTAAATCAGAAAACGTACACAATGTACACATATTTATACATTACTCAAAGCTAACAGAATAATGGCAGGTGATCATGGCTCTTTTGGTTTTTATATGTCAGATTATCAATACCTCTCTCACTTGATGCTCCATACGAGACTGTCTAGAAAGTGGTCAGGTTACCCCTATATTAAAAAAAAACAAGTCTGACCAGTCGGATCCTAACAACTATCGCCCAATCTCCAACATCCCAACTTTGGCCAAGCTCTTGGAAAAATGTGTGATCAACAACTTTGTAATCACATCAAGCAATTCCAACTCCTCCACCAATGCCAGTCTGGTTTCAGGTCAAGTCACAGAACTGAAACAGCCCTGGTCCACATTGTAGATGACGCTCTGAGACTATTTGACCAGAATTAATCCTGTTTAGTCATCCTACTTGATCTATCAGCTGCGTTTGACACGGTCAAATATGAGAACCTTAAGAACCTCCTAAAAGGCAGGATTGGTGATAAAATGGTTCTTCTCATTCCTACTCAAGAGATCTCAAAGACTTTGGCTCAAACACGCTCTATCCAACCAGACACAAGTCATAATTGGCGTTTCCCAAGGCTCTAATCTTTATCCCACCTTGTTCAACCTTGACATGGAACCCCTGATTGAAATCCTCAAAGTCTTCAAACATTTCCTACCATGTGTATTGCTGATGAAACTCAATTTTACATGACAACTACCTACTCCGAAGAAATCAGCATCCTCAATAACACTGACAAAAACAAAAAATTGGATGACTTGTAACCACCATAACCCCTTCGATGCTCATGACGTGCTCAGCTCGTCATGAGGTATACCTCTCGTGTGCTCATGACGAGCTCAGCTCGTCATGACCACACCCATTTCCATTATGGCCCAGCACAGCAGAGGATCTTCTCAAGCAGCCAAGGTGTTAAATTTAAAACATTCAAAACTGAATCCTTTCTTAATCTCACCACCCAATTTCACTGCTAACATCAAAGAATGTCTCCCACATCTTACAGGCTTGAACTGTACAACACACATAATCAACTCAGCAAATCCCTAGGAATAATCTTAGATAATAATTAGATAATAACCTTTCCAAACAGGACCATATCAGTGCCTTCACCAAAGTTGCCAATCATCAACTGCACAAATTAAGGAAACTAAAACCTATCCCTTCCACTGCAGATATCAAGACAGTGGTTCAAGCACTTGTGATCTACAAAGTATAATATGGTAGTGTTACCCTTGTGGGCCAACCAATAATAAAACTAGCACCTCTGAAGACTACCTTGAATGCAGCTGCTCGGCTCATGTGCTAAAAAAAGTGATCATATCACCACAGACATGAAAACACTGAAATGGCTACCCTATGAGGATTGATCTCAAAATTGCTTACATGACTCATAAAGCTCTTCCCCACAACACTCCATTCTACCTGGCCTGGTAATTTTATCTCTCTGCCAGGAACAGAACATCTTGAAACACAAGGTCCCTACCACTCAAGTCCCACAATTTAAAAAAAAAAAACCTACAAGCAAACTTTCTCTGGAATAGCCTCAAAAATCTGGAACTCTCTTCCTCCCGAGACCAAGTCCAACCCTTCAACAACCCTCTTCAAAAAAGAAGGAACGGTTTTCCTATAGATTCCTTCCCCATTGATGGTGGATTTTCTCAGCCTTTTCCCCCAAGAGTCTATTTGCTCCTGTTTACATAGTCTTTGTTATTTTCCATGTTTGCCACTGTAGCTATTATTTCTATGACCAATACATAATGTGGATCCTTTCTTCATTTGTCACCTTATAACTACCTATCTGTATACAATTGTACAGTACTATGATACCGAAAAGGGTGTTGTCCATGCAATATAAAACACCATAAATACATTCAAATAAAATAAAATATGTGAGTAGAAAAACACAGCTCTAATACTTGTCTCTAATCCAGTACTACAACCTTTTTCCAGATTAATGCAACAGTTGCGTATGCTTACTGCAAGTACTCTAAAAATCATCTAATGGAAAGGTTCTACACACCACACTACCTGATACATGGGTTAAGAAAGTACATTGTATGTTATTGAATTTAACATTAACAACAACACATATTACGTCAACAACAAAAGGAAAATTGAAATATTTGGCAAGATTCAGGAGTTGATTCCTGAATCCAACAAGTGCAAAATTGATCACCACAATCTCCATTGACTTCTCTGCACAGAATTGACTTAACTTTTTCATTACTGTCATTTCTCTGCTTAGTCTTTTTTTTTTTTTTTTTACTTTGTTTTTATTGTTGCCTACACATGTTAAACATCGCCGGATAGACATTCGTCAGTGCAGCTTCAACATTCAGCTGCCCTCAACCATTATAGCAACTTTTTAATTTTTGTAATTTATAACTCTCAACTATAAGGGTCATAACACATATCCTATGGCATATACCACTTACAGCATTCGCGTGAGTAGAAACATCACCAGGCATCATATATGTTCTCACGTAGAAACACAGTTATCAGCATTTTCAGTTCGTAGGGCTTTGTGCAACCCGTAGTACCTAACTCCTTCCACCCTCCCGCCACTCCTCCCTTCTATTCCATCTCTTCGTCTTCCCCTGCGCTATCCATATCCTCGTCTTCAGGCAGCAGCTCACAGAGATCCCCCCTATATGTGTTCCAGGGTGACCATAGTTTGTTCCACTTACGTGGGTTAAGCCTCTGTTGGTAAATAGCCCTCTCTGTTATCATAAGCATGTCCATGTTCCTGCACCACTGGGTCAGGGTCGGGGTCTCATGCGCCCCCCAATTCTTTGCGATGTCACGTTTCGCCAGCATCATGCCAATGGTAACCCATCGTCTCCCATGTGGTGTTAGGTCAGTCGGGCCCCACACATTCAATAAGCAAACCCTCGGGTCAGGTGTGAACGATGTCTGTAAAGTCTGACCGACTGTGCGTGCTACACGCCGCCAGTAGTCCTGGATACTGGGGCAGGCCCACAACATATGGTACAGTGTGCCCTCCTCCCCACAATTTCTCAGGCAAAATGGGTTTTCCGCCCTGTGGATTCTGTGTAGTGTTGTGCGGGTGTAGTAAACCCTATGCAATATTTTAAATTGTACCAATCTAAATCGTGTGGATACACCCGCCTCTCTGGGCGATGCCAATGCCGCATTCCAGTTTGCCTCATCCAGATCCCCAATCTCCTCCTCCCAACGTTCTTTCAGCTTCACCAGCGGATCTGGTAAGTTGTTTATCATTTTACGGTAGGTGAGGGAGGTGGCACCTGCCTCCATGTAGTCCGTGAGCAGTCGGTCCTCTAGCGGAGCCGACTCCGGGACAGTCACACCAGGCTCTAACACAGACATGAGTGCGTGTCTAATTTGTACATATCTGTACGTTTCATTCACTTCCATGTCGTATTGTTCCCTCAGTGTCGCAAAGGAAATCACCCCATCCCTTGTCCACATATCGCCTACTGTGGAGATTCCAATGTTGTCCCATTGGTCAAACCCTTTGCTACCGCGCAGATTCCCTAGGACCTCGGCATCCCATAATGGTGTGAGTTTGGTAATCACTCCCTCCCAGGCCAGACGCCTTTGAGCCCTATGCCATAAAGACACAGTGTGTTTGGTTGGGCCTCTCAATGTCCTCACCAGTCCCTTATTATAAAGTGGGGCAAGTAGTGTGTTCGTGCCCAGTTGACGCCTATCTGCCAGGTACGCCGGGTCATCCTGTGCACCATGGATCCATTGGTTGATCACATTAAGGTGAGCCGCCCAATAATACAATTCAAGGTTCGGGAGTGCTATCCCTCCGCTGTACCAGTCTCTAATCAATTTCAATTGTGCGACTCTGGCCGGCTTATCTCCCCACAGGAGGCCCGACAGCTGTGCCGAGACTTGGCGGAAGAACGATGGTGGGACCATTGCCGGCGTATTTTCCAAGACATATAGGAAGCGAGGCAGTGCCATCATTTTGAAGAGCGCCGCCCTGCCTAACAATGTTAAAGGGAGGGTCTTCCAGTGGCGCACATCTGCCTTCAACCTGTCCAGCAGTGGCTTAAGATTCAGGTCCTGAAAAGTCGCATGGTCTCGTGTAATTTGAATCCCTAGGTATTTGAAGGCGAAGGGTTCCACCAGCAACAGGCAGTCAGGGTCAAGGGTCGGTGGAGCGCCATGTATCATGTAGAGTACTGATTTTGACCAGTTAATTTTATAACCCGAAGCCGCGCCATGTCTCTCACACAATGCCAACAGGACCGGTATACCATTCGTGAGGTCGGTGAGGTAGATTAACATGTCGTCGGCATACAGGGAAACCCTATCCTCCCAGTCGCCTCCCCATTGTATGCCCTTCAGCAGCTGGGTGGTTCTGATAACCGTGGCCAGGGGTTCCAGCACTAAGGCGAATAACAGCGGTGAGAGCGGGCACCCTTGTCTTGTGCCCCTCGCCAGTGGGAGCTCCCTCAAGATGTGGCCATTGGCCGTCACCCGTGCAATGGGTTTGGTGTATAATAGCCTGATCCATGAAATGAATTTCGAGCCAATACCCATGTGCTCCAGAACCGCAAAGAGATAGCGCCATTCCACCATGTCAAACGCCATTTTGGCATCTAACGATAGCACCGCTGCCGGTTCCGCCAGCAGTGGAGCACGTGCCATTACCCCGTGCAGCCTCCTAAGATTCAGCGCCGTACTCCGGTGTGGCATAAAGCCCGACTGGTCTGGGTGAATTAGGTGCGCCAGATGAGGCAGCAATCTAGTGGCCAATAATTTTGCCAAAATTTTACTTTCGGCGTTAAGGAGGGAGATTGGGCGGTATGATCCGCAGTCTTCAGGGGGTTTGCCGGGCTTTGGAATTGCAATTATAGTGGCCGTTCGCTGGTCGGGCGGCAGTTGCCCCCGTTCCTGGCATTCCTTAAACATTTGGAGTAAGGGTGTGGACAGTGTCTCCGACATGGTCTTGTACCATTCGATCGGCACCCCATTGGGGCCTAGCGCTTTTCCTGGGTGCAATGCCGCGATGGCTATTTGTAGCTCCTCAGCTGTCAGGTCCGAGTCCAGCTCGTCCCGTCCGTCCTGGGGCAGAGTACGGATTGGTACGCCTATGAGAGATCCCTCTGCCATCTCCCGTGTGACCTCGAATTCAGGGGAGTATACTGACTGGAAATGATCTGCCAGGATTTCCACTATTTGTGACGGCCGGGTTTGTACCACACCTTCAGAATCTTTCAGTTGCAGTATGGCCCTCTGACCTTCCCGTTTTTTCCCTAACCAGGCTAGGAGTTTACCCGCCTTATCGCCTACCTCATAGACCCTGTTTGTCGTCGCTTTCATATTGTCCACCACCTTGCGGCGCACATGATCGGTATGACGCTGCTGACACAGCCGGAGCGCATGTAGCGTAACCCCGGTCGGGTCTCTTTCGTGGTTTTGCGTGGCCCTGTCAATTTGTCCCTCCAGATCTAACAGTTCCTGCCTTTGTGTGCGCTTATGTTGTGCGATAACGGAAATGGCCTGCCCGCGAAGAACCGTCTTATAGGCTTCCCACAGGGTTGTAGGGGATTCCACCGACCCAACATTTTCGCTGAGGTAAGACCTCGTGCCTCTTTTTAATGCCTTGGCTACAACAGGCTCTCTGAGGTATCCCGGGTAGATAGGGTAAATACGTCTGTGGGTTCGCTCATGATTGGAAAGCGTCAGTGTCAGCGGGGAGTGATCTGATACCCCTCGCGGCCTGATTTGAGCTTCGGTGACAGTGAGGAGGCCCCCCCCTAGTGTGAGGAGGAAGTCGATCCTCGATAGGCTGCCATGGACCGCCGAGTAGTACGTGTATTGTCGTTCGTCCGGATGAGACTGTCGCCATATGTCTACTAAACCCTGCGCTTCCAGAAAGTCATGCATTCGAGAGGGCCCCGGAGTTTGTGTGCGCACAGGGAAACGGTCTAAAGAGTTGTGAGCCACCGCGTTGAAGTCTCCTCCCATAATGAGATCCCCCTCCGGTAGGTCTAACAAAAATTTTCCCAGCTCTGGGAGAGCTATGGCGTGTAGTGCTGGCGGAATATACACCGAGACCACGTTTAACGGTTTCCCTTCCCACTGCCCATGTGTTGCTGCAAAGCGCCCTTGTGTGTCGATTTTAGTGGATTGGGTTATGAATCGCGATGATCGGTGCATCAATATCCCCGTACCACGGGACCCCTTAGTAAACTCAGAGTGAACGATCATACTGTATCCTTTCCTATCTAGGGCCCTCGTCGCTGTGCCTGTTAGATGCGTTTCCTGTAGTAGGACCAGGGCGGGATTTAATCTCTTTATGCTCTGTAATACCAACCCTCGCTTTATTTTGTCCCCCAAACCCCTCACATTCCAGGACATAAGGCTCAACGGGGTTGCCTGCCCCATGCTAGTTTCCCCCCACACCGTGCTTGAATGAGTGGATTGTTCGTCTATGTTTGCAAGGATCAGAGCATCTCGTGGAGTGAGCAAGAGTGGTATGCCATAGTACCTCTACTCTACGCGCGTGTGCCCAGTGGTTCCGTTCCCGACCCTTAAAATTAACTAAAGCCCCAACACCTGTCCTACCCCCAACTCCCCCCCTCCCTGCCCCCCTGCTTAACGGACTTAAAACTGCCCGCCCCCCCAACTCAGCAGAGTGCCTGATCCCAACCCAAAACAGAGTACTTGCTCGCTGGGGTGAAGGACTCTCCGGAGTCGGCGGCCCCCTTCCTAGGCTGCGGAGGCCCTCAGCCCAGTGTCCAGGGCGGCATCGCCAGCCAGCGTTTAATGTAGTTCAAACAGAGAATACCAGAGGATCACTGATCTTCGTTATCGCCCATCTCCTGAATATCGTTCAGAGGTGAATGCGTGTCCGCCTTCTCACCGGTTGCCTGTGAGCCCGGACGGGACCCCTCAGTGCGGTGCTTGTTCTGTCTGTTGGATCGACGAGGGAGGCCCGCCGTCCTCCAGCCCTCCAGCCATTCCTGTGCCATCTCCGGGGAATCAAAAAAACAGGTTTTACTGTCGGCCACAATCCGAAGCTTTGCCGGAAAAAGCATTGAGTAAGGGATCTCCCTGGCTCTCAGTTCTTTCTTAACCTCAAAGAAAGTTCTCCTTCGCCTTGCGACCTCTGCTGTGTAGTCCGGAAAAAATGCTAGCGTAGAGTTTTGGATCCTGATCGGGGGTGAGGTCCTCGCCGCCTGTAGGATGGCATCTCGATCCCTGAAGTTAAAGAGTCTAGCTATGATCGGCCTGGGGTTAGCGCCCGTTTTCTGGCGCCCTCCAGGGACCCTGTGCGCTCTTTCCACCGTGAAAAAATCGGAAAGTCCCTTAGGTTGTAGTTTTTGTTTGATTAGCTCCTCCACATACAGGTCCATCGCCCTCGTGTCTTCCGATTCCGGCACACCTATGATACGGATGTTGTTCCGCCTCGAGCGCCCTTCCTGGTCATCGAGCTTGTCACGCAGTTCCTTCGCTTAGTCTTTTTTTAAATGTTTTTTTTTTAACAGAGTTCTATATAGCGCAAACTTGACCCAAATCGGGTATCAGAGTGCTTTACATCGCACCAATTGCGTTACATGAGGAGACATTCTTTTTTTTGTTAGGCGAGGGGAGATTAAGTGATTTGCCCAGAATCACAGGATGTTCAGCATTGTTGCCTAGACTCGACCACAGTTCCCAAGATTCGAGGACGACCGCCCTAGCCGTTAGGCCAACTCCTCTCCCCAAGTCTAAGAAATTATTTTTAAGTAAGTATTATACACCATATAATTTACTAATAATTTACGTTAAGTGGTACAATTGTTGGATACCACAACCAAGCAAGAAGGTGTTTTACTTAAATTGATTGGGGTGCTTCTTAAATATAATTCACCAGACTAAGGGGCCGATTATGATGGCGGACGGACCTGAGTCCGTCCGCCACCATAGAGTAGGAGGGACCATCCGCAGGGGCAGCGGCGGTCCCTCCGTGCAAATTACGATGTGACCGCCAGGGTGGCGGTCACATCCTGTATTAATAACATTGCTGCGGGTGCTGCTTCAAGCAGCACCCACCGCAATGTTAAAAATGCATGTATTACATTTACATGCACGAAGCGGCAGGCACCGCGCGGTGCCTGCCGCTTTGTGCATGTAAATGTTGGGGGGTACCATAGGTACCCCCCATGTGCACCCCCCACCCCCCGACACCCTGGGGGCCCGCAACGGGCCCCCAAAATCCAAAGTCCACATTCTTTTCCACAGGGAAAAGCCGCCGCGGAAAAGCATGTCTCCGTGCAAATCCTAATTTGGCTGACGGTGTCTTGCAGACACCATCACCAAATAGCCCTCCCCACCCCGCGGATCAGCGGCGGACGGACCTGCCGTCCGCCGCTGGTCCAACCGCAATCCCACCGCCATCCTAATCTGGTGATGGGTGTTCTATGTGGCTGCGGCGGTGAATCCGCATACTCCGGGCCGGCGGTGGCTTCCGCCGGCCCGGAGTATGCGGATTTACCGCAATCATAATGAGGCCCTAACTGTGATGGAAGCTAAAAATATAAATTAAATCTGAGGATTCAATTAGATCTTGATTTAGAGTGCCACTTTAGACAGGTTTATTTTTTCGCAATAGGATCCAGAATTATGATAATCTGTCAGCGATGGCCTGGGGCACTTCTCTTGGTTGAGCCTCTCTGACATAGTAATTTAATGATGTGGTAAAATGTTTAGGAATGTATCAGATTGTTCTGCAATCATTAGCTAATTAAATGTTTATCTATCTTTGGGGGGAGCAGTGCCATTCACTGGAGATACAGACATATGATTGGATATGTGATAATGGCCTGAAACTAAGCAACTCTAAAATTTGAAGGGGCAGATTTACTACTTCTGGTGCATCTCTGCTAATCAGCAGGGATGCGCCAGAAGAGTTGCAATGCATCTACCCCCCTGTGCGCCACCACTGATGCGTGCATTTAAAATGCGGCGCACCGTGGCACACGGATGGGCAGATGGGTGTCGCATCCCCCTTCGGAAAGGCGGCGCATTGCTGGACTTGGCCGCAAGCGCGACTCAGCTCCAGCAAGGCTCGGGGGTGCCCTATCCCTAACATGATGTTTCAAACCTTATGCCTGCTTCAAGCAGGCGCAGGGTTTTTTGACGCAGCATGGCCTGAAAAGTGACTGAGTGAAATCTTGTAGATTTCACTCAGCCACTTTTAGGAGGCGATCCTGCTCTGGACCCCCCCTGCGCAGGAACGCCTACATGTGGTGCAGGGCTTTACAATGTGACGCATCTCCCAGATGCGTCATGTTGTAAGTGCCCTGCTCCATGGCGCTGGCTTTGCGCCACCGCTGCATCACAAAAGTGACGCAACGGCGGCGTAAAAGAGGCGCAAGGGACTTGTAAATCTGCCCGAAGTGTTTTTGAACCCAGATCATCTGCAAAATGAACCAAGACGTTATAAAAGCCCAAGTAATCTGTTGCAAAGAGACAGAAAACACATCTATGGGTGACGATTGACTCAGTACGCGCTCCCAATTGGGAACTCAAAAAGGCAGTCGCTCGTACTCTACAATTATCATAAAATTGCTCTAGGATCATCATGATCTGCCAGTTACACTACAATAATGCCACATCTTTGGGCATGCCTGCATATCACATCCAGCACCAAGACTCCTGCTATTTAGAAAATCTAAGAGGGATGTGGTGTTTCCTCTTTTACAATATTGGCACTGACACGGTTTGGGAAATGGATTAATGTCAAGTTATTGCTCCTGTCTTTCAAAAACCTACATGATCTGGGACCTATGCATCTGACAGAAAAATACCTAGGGTCTCATTTACAAGCCCATTGCGCCGCCAGTGTGTCACTTTTTGATATGCACCGGCGGTGCAGGGTGCCTGCCCATATTTACAAGACCATGTAAACTTGTAAAGCCAACCTCCATGACTTTTCATGGCCTTGTAAAAATGGGCCCCTTTTACGCATTTCTCTGCGTGAAAGGGGCATTCCATGGGTTATGCTGTGGGTGCTCCCACGCAACATCCATGTATCATGACAGATTTACAAAGTGTTGTAGACCTGGGAATGCATCAGAATCCTACGCCTCTCTAGACGAGGAGTAGGAGTGGTGCAACAAGGAGAAACACTTTTATTTCTCCTAGTTTTTTGCTCTTTCTATGTTTTTTGCTCTTTCTATGTGTGCTGTATTCAGTAGCACACATAAAAGGAGCAAAACCCTATTAATGACTGTTTTGTGCAGGAAGGTGTCCCTTCCTGCACAACAGCAATCATCCCTGCAACACAGGCACCCTTGCACCATGGCACAAGTGTGTCTGCGTTGGCTCACCGCTGCTGTTTGTGCGCCGGGGAAAGGGAAAAGGACAGGAATGAGCCGTATCTTGTAGTTATGATGCATTCCTGCCCTTTTATTTTGATGCAGAGACTTGCTGTGCATCAAAATATAGTAAATGTGGCTCAAAGTTTGCCAGCCATCTTATGCTGCAAGTGTCTCAAGTCTGAGCTTGGCTGTTTAAAATTGAGTTTGCTAGTTGGGCATTACCAATTAATAAAACGAATAAACACATTAGTACATTCAGGGCCTCCTGCTGGACTACCAGCACTCTTCTTCTTCTCCTCTAAGTGCCCTCCCAGATCAAGAACAGCAGTCGAGGAACTATTTTACCTCAGGAATACCCCTCAGCCCTCGCATATTGCCTACTACCTGCCCCCTGATTATGCCACAGTGACTGCGCTTGAGGGGTTCTGAGGCCCATCAAAGTTGTTCATATATCAATCTATGGAGATGTTCAATAGTTAGTAGGAGAGATGAGGGTATTCTGAGGGTTGGTAACTGAGTAACTTCAAACAATATGTGCCATTATGACCTCCGTTATAGCATGCCTAGCATCTCATCTGCCTTCTCAACCCACTCACCTCCTACAGTTCAATTTCCTAGATTATTCTTTTTTCATCTTTCCCCCTTACCCCTATGTAACGAATTCTTCATGGGGTATCCGATCCATCAGTAGCCAGCCTTCATACGCCCAGCTCGGTGGATGTTATAAATGTTGTGGTGATTGAAAATGAGTCAGATGATGGCCTGGAGCTTTTGCCTCCAACCCATGAACAATACACTGACATCTTTGGTTTGGAGGTGTGACTTGATTATTCTTTTGGACTATGGACTTTAGACTTTCTTTTGAGTTTTAGATATTTTCAGAACTTTACACTCATTTATGGACCGATTATGTTAGACATTTTTTTTCCATATTTTAAAATTGTAATCCCCTTTGTGTCGCTGACATTCTCGCCATATTTGTTTTATTTGTCCACCCACCTTCAAGTTTAAAAGTTCCTTCTAAAAAATTACATTATTTATTTTCTTTTGACACAATCCCAAGAAAGGGTATATTTTTTACTCAAAATAAAAATTGTATTTGGTTAATAAATATAGAGTTTTGAAATGACAAAATGTATTTCTGTTTGCAATTTTTACCATGAGGATGTAACATATAGTTATGCAAATGTTGTTTCACCTTAACTTCAGAAAGAGTTAAAGGAAGAACACTAACAATGTCAACAAATAAAACTAAATGTATGTTTAGTTTAGAATTTTATACATTTATATTAGGCAATAGGTCACAGTTGACATATATTCACATACTTTCTTTTTTGAATGATACATACAACTGTTATTTTAGATTTGAATGAAGTTTTCTGGTTAGGATAGAGAATGTAACATTTTACCTTATTGTTGTAGTTTAATCGAGAACTTTGCCTACATAATACTTGTTGTGAGTCTTGTTTTGAATCTGCTTGTGATGGGTGCTTGTGTTAGAGTCGTTGTGTTTGTGATGGTAGAGGTGGTGAAGTTGATGTTGATATAGGTGGTTGTGGCAGAGATGGTAGGTTTGTAGGTCCTGCATGGAGATTGACAATATCATTTGTGGATGGTAAGTACCTTATAGATTGTTGTGCCTCTGTATAATCTTGTGCATGGTTTGGATCCGAAGATTGACATTGCCATTTGTTGCTTATTGCCTCTATCATCTTCATGGTCAACACATGTTGTCTTGCACACTCTTCCATCAAACTATGAAGATGCTTATGATACATCTTTTCCATGTTTGGCACCATTTCACAATGTTCTCCAATGCGGAAGTCTGCTTTCCAAACATGTGAGGGGTTCATTTAAGGTGGTATGCAATCTCAAGCTGATTTGGCCCCTTTGCATGAATATTCCTCTGCAAACTGGAATGTTGTTGGAAAGATTGTTCCTCCTAGAGGAAAGGATTAGGTTATGCCCCATATGCATGGCCAAATGACTTGTTCAGAAGGGTGTCCATCATGGAGAAGGATGACATCTGAAGGGTTTTTAGGTAGATTGATGAACGGGAGAGAGCTGTTGCTCACCAAGGGTGTTCTCTCCCTCAGATGATTGAGAGAAGACTGTAAATGCACCTGTCTGGGAGGAGTACATAGGGGATACTGCATTAAATCTCAGTATGTTAAGGTTTGTATGGGGGTGAGTGTTGCAAAGACAGGATAAGAATCAATGGCTGCTTAGCTATTTGCTCAGGAATTTTAACCCTCAGAAGTGATTGTTGAGGAAGCCTGCCGGACTCTTGCATGGTTTTGACACTTTGTGGAGGTAGCAATGCCTTTCTTCTCCTCCACCACTTCTTCTACCATCTCCTGCCTCTCCTCTTCCTACTGTGGGTGCTGGCCACCAAGATAGTTGCTTGGAGGCGGATTGGATTTTCTTCTGAGACTACCCGCTGTCCTGTGCTTGTAGATTGTTTAGCATCATTGTCCGGCTTAGTGTCCCCAGTACCTGCAACAATAAGATGAAAGCAGTTTAAAACAAATCTAATAAAGTGTTGCTATAATACTTCAACTGACTTCATTAATAAAAATGTGAAGAAAATTATTTTTATTATTGTAACATGAGAAGAAAAATAAACATATGGAGGTAATTGCTGATCCGTGCATGGAATTATTCCATATATATAGCATGTAATTGCACCGACTCCAGTCATGGATGTTTTCTTTCTGGGTGCTCCTATGATGCCAGTCACTGAACCAGAGTCCTTGAAGTTAGAGTAGGTAAAGTATTACCTTATCTAGCAACTGAAAAGAAGATTTATGTGAAATGAGAAATACAAATTTAAGAATCTAAATATAAACGTTGCATTTGACACAAATGGTGTCAAATAGGGATACATACATCAAAGATAAGCAATAAAATGACATTTCATTAAAAAAACAGCAACTCAGGGATGCTGTGAAAGTGAAAATGATGACATATTGAAGTAAAGATCAGATGTTATCAATCTTACCTACTTGATTGGTGGTTGAGAGCCTAACTGCTGCTGCAAAGATGTCTCATGATATAATCTGTGGAGTTGGTTGCAATGTGGATACCCAAGGCTGTTGTCTGACCATATCTGACTGGTGCAGGAGACATATGGAGGAATAAGCACAGAGTGTGTTGGTGTTTTTAATAGAAGTGTAAAAGAGAAACAAACATATTCCTCTACTGCAAGTTAACATGTTGCCTAATAGAAACTATATAGTGCTGCTATTACAATGCTTTGTCTAATGCTAACTATAAGTGAGCTAGTGTCTGAAATTAGCTGCAGATGGGTGGATATAAGGATGTGGGATAACATGCATATAGCTAACCTGTCACTTACAGTGAATGAGTTATGTTAGACCAAAAGAAAATAAGTTATACTTGCCAGTCTCTATTACTCATCTGTTCTGTATAGCTAGTTTTGTTTTCATTAGAGTCTTAGTAGCAGAAGTATAGGATGTGCAGGTGATATATGGGACAGCAACACGGGGCCTTAAGAGCACACAAAAAAGGAAAGTATGAGCATAACATTTTAACAACATTAATTTCAGTCTTATATTTGAGTACAATCATTGATCACAATAACTTCCTTTTTTTAAAATAAGGTAGGGTACAATAATCAAAGTCATTGAAATCTCATAAACCGTGCTAGTGAAATGGGTATCATAAAGATTTACCTGTGCATGTTGCAGGGTTCTGTTTAGATACTTGTGGGCCGAATTCACAGAGGAACTTACAACGCATAATGTTACAAGTGCGGTATCTCCGCACTCCGACAGCGTCTCTGCCATCGGTTATGGAATCTCTGTACTCGTGATGGGGTCTCCGCACTGAGCACTGCAGTACGAGTTGTAAGTCCCTTTGTGAATAGAGAGTTTTGATCGGCCACTTTAGGAAGTACTATTGCTTCACCAATAGCAACCAATGTATTTGAAATCAATCCCGTATGAGGAGATGAAATTATAAAATTACTATAAACATCAACTTATTATAAGGGTATGTGTTCAAGGCTGTGTTTGAGGGGTATGCATGTGATGTTGTGAAAGGCTTATGGTAAAGACATAGGTAGGTGAATGTTTGTGGCAGAAGTTATAGGGACACAGAGGGAGTTTCTATCTTATGGTGTAAAATTAGTGCTGCATGCAACAGGCAGCACATTTAACAAGTGAGGATGCACTGTGGAAAGGCCAGCCTCCTTGACTGTGTTTAGATGGAGATGGGATCCAGATGTTCCTCCAGGAAGATCTTTAGCCAGCTTAATCCTTAAGAACTTCTGTTCTCATTTTGATATTGCTACTTTTTGTCACCCTCAGTGTGTGCTTCCTCCCCCAATGCATGAACAGAATCTGCCTCTCCTGCCACAAGACTGCCTTCTGAGTTCCATTAAGAGTGAATGAAGGCAGCCAATGCCATGTTTTAATGATTTATCACAAATTCCAGAACAAGGTCTGCCTATTCAGTAAAATTATGATTCCTTTTCAGACTTGACTGCATCCTGGAGACAGAGTGAAGTTCTTGGTACTTGCAGGTTTAAGAGATTGAAGAAGAAATTTTGTAGCCTCGAGTGTGGTCTTTATTTATATGGTTTGAAGTCAATGGGTGTCAGTATGTTTGATTTAATTGAGATGTATGTCATTTGCCTATGCCCTCCTATTCGGAGGTTTCAACCTGGGTGGCAGAAATCTCCATTTCCTGAAGCAGAGACTCTGCCTCATATGTTGGCCTTTTGCCCTGCATTCAGACATATCCGCCAAGCAGGTGAAACAAAATATTATGATCATTAAGAAACAAATAGCAACTTTATAGTTGTAAATTGTATTATAAGAGCCTCTACCACACAAACTGAAGTGGTAGAAATATGCAAGTGAACACCTTGGCATGAATCTACACTTGCAAATGGTGAATACTAAAATAAAGTACCTTTACACCTAGGTATAAGAGTCACCTTATAAGTGAGTAAACATACACATGTATATTTATCATTGTGAATAGGCATCTAAGAGTGGAGAAGCGACCTCTATTCCAAACGTATACATTTTCTTACAAGGAAAATGTTCAAAAAGAATATTGGTATAGGTCTGTTATATGTGCTGCTCTCGATTTACTGGGAAAAAACTAACCTCTTCTGATTCCTGAATATTATAGCAAATCTGGTGAGAATTTCACAGAGGTTGTGAAATCAATGCAACTATTTCTACTGAAAAGTGTGGAATGTAAAAGGGTCGAGAACACCAATGGGCATTTTAAAAAAAAGTTAATTGCTCTAATGTATGTTTGTGTATGGATGTCAATTTGTGCTGTGTATTTTGTTAGCATTGATGACAGTGCCGGCAAGTTATGGGTAGAGTTGCCACAGTTTTGAGGGTCTGCAAAGAGGAATGTGCCATTTGCTACAAGAAAAGAGAATGACATTGAACAGAAGTTTGCAGTGATTGAGAAAGAGATGTTGCCTGAGTTTGTGCTATGAAAACAATTTAAGGCATATTCTGGCAGATGCATCAACCAAAATAGTTCCTGGTAAAATAGCGAATCAGTAAAACTGGCCATTACAGAAGGCAAAACCTGAAATCCCAATACATCAACCCCAATACCGAAAAAAATAAAGAATCGCAAAATAACCCCTGCGGTAAATTACTGCATCGCAAATTTGCGAATCGGTAATACCGAGAATGACATTAGCCCCCGGAAATACCGAATCGCTATAAAAAAGTCGCTACGATATGCACCATAAATCGCAAATAACGAAAATGCACCAAATCGCTATTTAGCATGAGCAAAATAAGGGGAATCTCAACCAGGAGGTAAAGTTGGCTGAAGAAAAAAAAAAAGATTTCAGACAGGTGGATACAATCAGAAACCCTTTAAATATGCCTCTGGAGACCCTGTATGTCTTCCAAAATGGCTGCCCTCTACGTGTTTGCTAGGAGGATGAGAATCAATGCTGCAGCACAGCGCAGGAGGAGGATCCAGGAGAGGGTATTGAGGGTGCGCATTACATTGCTGGGCCAGACAGAGGAACTAATCTATGACAAGTACAGACTGAATCGTGCAATGATCATGCGCCTCATTTTTTGTTTGAATATTTTTATTGAGAGATCAACGAAGAATTGCAATACAGAGCAATAGGTTGAGGAGGGTAAAAGAAAGGTTAGCTTTGCGAGGTATATCAATGAACATGTACAGCTATAACATTATACAGTACAAACTTCTCGTGTCTTTGCTGTTGATGCTGAAAAAGAAAAACAATGTATGAATCATAGAACAGTTCCTCGAGGTGTTTCATACTGAAGAGTGTTGCCTGTCTCCACAGAGCCACGGACCATCCGCTAGAGGGGAGATGGCATTTAATACCTGAGTTGATGATATATGTCATGAGGTTATGGTCCATCATGTGTGGCAAGTGCGTGCCCCGTGGGGTGTCATAGGGACAGGTCGTCTCTCGGATCTGTTGTAAATGTAGTGTAGCCCGCTTATGTGCGTCGGTTAGGACCCAGCATCATACACATGTGAAGGCCCGCCTAGTCTCGTGCCATATCAATTAGACCCATTATACGACGCGTCTCCTCATATAAAGACGTGCGTGTTGCGAACCATTAGAGGAGCAACCGTACGTCTTGTGTCTGGATGTGCTTCGATCAGTTTAGTTATTGCATCCAGTAATGAATTCTTAAGAACATCGCCAACTTGGCTAACTGGGGGGGAGAACGAATTGCAGGTAAAATAGTGAAAAACAAAAAAAAGAGGAGAAGGAGGGGGGAGGGTCGATGATAACAATAAGGAGAAGGAATGCAAGAAGCACTATACTGAGGTGAGGCCAGAAGGGCGTATGCGCAGGTAACGTGTACTTTTGTGTCTATGTGTGCAGGTCATTGCTCTCAGATACGGGGAATGTGTTGTTGGGGTGGGTGGCTTTGTCTGCAGCGTGGTCACAGTGGGGCATCGGTTTCCGGTGGTGCGTACGGGGGGCGGCTTAGAGTTGCTTGTCGGTGATGTACGATCGTTACTCTGTGTCGTGTGCGTGATGTGCTGTTACTATTTCAATGATGCTCTACCTATTTGACGGCTATGTGAGTCCCTGATCAAGACATGCCTGTCGGAACGATTTGAGAACGTCATCCCAAGGTGTTGCTATTGGTATGGCTCTCAGTCTCGCCGTCTCCTCTCTGTGTAGGGTTGTGCTCTCCGCTGCCGCCCAGTTATTAAGGGAGGTGCACCAATATTGGAGTTGTGGCGGGTCTCTACTCTTCCAGTGTTTGGTAATAAGTCTCTTGGCAATGACTAGCCCGAGGTCCCAAAACCTGGTGTGAACTTTGGTATGTTTTGTTCGTTTAAACAATCCAAGCAAACATGCCTCCCATGTATGTGGCAGTTCCGCGCCGGCCCCCTTCGACAATAATGACGTTATGCCTTGCCAGTATGTGTGAAGTCTAGGACATATCCAGAGCATGTGTAGGATGTCCGCATTCGTTAGTGAGCAGCGGGGGCATGAGGACGTGTTTAATGCGAAATACTGGTTAATTTTGTCCGGGGACAAATAGGCCCTATGCACGATATAGAATTGTATAATTTTAAAACGCGAGTTGCGTGGGATGTGAATGGGTCCCTCTAGAATTTTCTCCAATTCTTTGTCTGTCCATTCTCTGCCCCTATCAGCTGCCCATTTATCTCTCAGTGGTTGGAGGGTGCAGGTTGTGTGCGACAATAACGCTTGTGCCAGCCAATGTATCATGTGTGATCTGTTTCCCATGATATGCAAATATTGCACCAGCAAGTGCATCTGTGGTTCCTCAGTCATGTCTCCCCAGGCTTTCGTGTATGTGCGTATCAGGGATGTATGCAGCAGGAACTGTCCTGCCGGCAAGTCTGTGTCCGCCGCTAATCTGTCAAACGGAAGTAGGGTGCCTTCCGCATAGAGATCAGCAATCGTGTCTATCCCGACTTGTCCCCACCGTTCTAGTGTGGACGTGGTTACGATCCCCCCATCTCTAGGAGTTCCCAGCAGTGGGAGTGCAGGGGCATAGGGCGTCACTGCCCGAGTGAGTCGCAAGCTACGCGTGTAGCACTTATATGCTACTGCTAAATGCAGTTGCGTCGGGCGAGGTGGTTTGGCCAGGGGATGAAACAATGTAAGGACTTGTGTGTGGGTCAGAGTCGAGGTATCGGAAGTCGTGTCCCTCAGGCTATTCCCACCCAGCCAGCCAACCACCCACTGCAATTGCGCTGCCAGGTAGTAGAGTTCTTGATTGGGAACTGCTAGTCCTCCCGCTGCCACCGGTGTGTAGAGTTTCGCCAGTGCCACTCTGGGTCTACCGGTGTTCCAAATGAGCGCTCTAATCATGGTTTCCAGTTCTCCAGATGTGGTTTGGGAAGTATACCGGTATGTTGGAGTAGTAGTACAGTAGCCTTGGCAGTACGATAATTTTTGTTAGGGTCACTCTGCTAGGGACGTTTAGGGGGAGCGTTTTCCAGAAGGCTATTTGTGCCTGCAGAGAAGAGATGGCTCTGACCAGGTTACCCTCCAATACATCCGCGGGAGACCGGTAGATATGTATGCCTAAGTATCGGAATGTGGTGGTGTGCCAGGCCAGCCGTGTTCCGCCAAGGTGCACTTCGCACTCTTGCATGTCTGGACTGAAGGAATATACCTCAGATTTACCCCAGTTAACCTTGAGCCCCGAAAGGGCTGCAAAGGCGTCTAGAGTGTCTGTGAGGACCTGTGGTACTTGCGTGAGGTCCTTAATATACAGAAGTAGGTCATCTGCATATAGCGAGACCGCATGGATTCCGTCTACCAAGGGGATGCCCCAGATCTCACTCTGACTCCTTAACAGTTCCGCCAGCGGTTCCATCGCTAAGGAAAAAAGCAGAGGCGACAGAGGGAAGCCCTGCCTTGTACCCCTTCTAATTCTTATGGCTGTGGACAATAGGGCGCCGGTGCGGACCCGTACTGTGGGCGTCTGGTACAGTAAGCTAACCATGTCTATGAAGGCATCCCCCAGCTCATATTTCTGCATCACCGCCCGAAGGTAGGGCCATTCCACTGAATCAAATGCTTTTTCTAAATCGAGCAGTAAGCACCCTGACCTTGGCCATCGCTTCACTGCATACTCTTGTATTCTGAATAATCGGCGGATATTGTAATAGGTGCTCCTCTTGGGTACAAACCCGTTCTGGTCGGCATGTACCAGTTCGGGTACGAGGGGGCCTAGTCTCTGCGCTAGAGTGGACGCTAGGATTTTATAATCTGTATTCAGAAGAGCAAGGGGTCAGTACAACCCTAGTTGCTTCCCATCTCTGCCAGGTTTTAGGAGAGAGATCAGGGTTGCCTCATTGAGCGTGGGTGGGAGCGAGGAATCCTCTATTGCCTTCTCGTACATCTGGATCAGCTCTGGGATCAGCAAGTCCGAGTAGGCCTTGTAGAACTCCCCCGGCAGTCCATCCGGGCCCGGGGACTTGCCATTGGAGAGCGCAGTGATGACCACACGGAGCTCCTCTGGCGCTATGGGGGCTGCCAGGTCTTCACGTTGGGTGTCCCGCAGCGCCGGCAACGGTATGTGTGTTAGATATTCGGTTATATCCAGAGCGGAAGCTTGTAGGTAGGAGCGGTACAGTGTGTTATAATGAGTGGTGAAAGCAGCATGTATTTGATTTTGCGTGTATAGTATGTCGCCCTCGCCATTCTGTATCGCCGACATTGGTTTTGTTCGGTCTTCCCTGCTGATCAGCCAGGCCAATAGTTTGCCAGGCTTATCGCCCTTACTGTGTGTGTGGGCCGAATGGGCCGCATAGTTGAGGCAGCGCAGCCTTTCCAGTAATCGCTCGTGTTCCGCCCGAACTTCCAATACGTCCCCTCCTCCTCCTGTGTCTGCCGTCTGCTCTTTATGTATGAGGTCTGCCTCAATCCTGACCAGTTCTTTTTCTAGTTGGCTCCTTAAGTTCACCTGTGTACCTAGACAGTGGCCCCGCATCACGACCTTAAAAGCGTCCCACTCTATCTGGGGGTTGGACGCCATGCCTGTGTTGTCCTCAAAGTAGTGAACTATTTGTGCGAATAAGGAATCGCGGAAGGGGGCGTCAAGCAACAGATCGGGCTGCAGTCTCCAGGTGGGTACAGGGGGACGTGTATGTGTCCATGTTAGGTCTAAAACGTGTGGATTGTGGTCAGAATGCGTGCGACCCATATAGTAAGTGTCAGTCACTTGTGGGAGCAAATCGTCAGTCAGCATGTATCTTTCCAACCGCACATGTAGGTCATCCGCGCCCGAGTAGTATGAGTATACCCGGGCATCCGGATTGCGGCACCGCCATGCATCACACAGATTCCATTACGTGGCCCAGGCAGCAAAGGCTTTCATGGATCCCAGCACAGGTGCACTCGGTAGGGGTGGGAAGGAGTGCCAATATCCAGGGGAGGCCATGCCATGGGGATAATATAGTAGAGAGGTTCGTGAGGAACCCCTGCTGGTCTGTGTTAGGGGCGTATATTGATGCTAGCACTACAGGGTGCCCATCTAGTCTTCCCCTCACTACCACCAGTCTTCCTTCCTTGCCAATATAGGAATGTTCCATCTCAAAGGGGGTTCCCGGTCTCACCCATATTAGTGCGCCCCTGGCATAGGAGGAGTAACCTGTGGCATAGAGCTGTCCACGCCATCTGCGACGTAGCGTGTGTACCTCTGTGTCATTTAAGTACTTCTCTTGCAGGAATGCAATCTGGACTCGGTGCCTCTTCAGATAAGAGTAAATTTGGTATCTACGTGAAGGTGTGTGTATACCACGCACATTCCATGTGCAGAGTTTAATCGCTGCCATTGTGCTTGTTCAAGTAATCCCCGCCTCCCTCCAGTCTGACACCACCAGTCCTGCTGCAAAAGCTCTGCCTCCCAAGGGTCCCCACATTCATACATTGAAAAGACAATCATGATTACCTGCAATAAAGACAGAGGGATACAATAAAACAATGAATGATCCAAATAGTGCAGCTAAACTTGAATAACAATCATGGGGAACAATACCAAAAGGTCGACTGCAAAACGCGCAGACGTCCAAACACTCTATCGAGACAGTCAACATTAAGTCTACGGGGATGCCTGCCTGCCGAGCAGGGCAAGTGTGTTGTAACCAATAAGCAGATGTGAGTATGTGTTCTCCCTCCTGGGGGAGTAGATAGTGGGCACAGCTGGCCCGGTAATGTGTCAGAATGAGATCGTGGCAGCCCGACGACCCGCGCGTATCTTACCCCCAGGATATGTCGGCCGTTTGCATTGGTATTGCAGTTCTATGAGGCTCATTAGACCAGGGGAGCTAGTCGGCTAGGACCCGCCGGCCAACGCTGTTACGTATTCCGGCATTCCGTTTTTCTGCCAGCAGTCATGTAATCAGGGGCAATACTCACTGCGCCTTCTGTTCGGTAACCTATTGTCCCAGGGGCGGCTCCCTGTGTGTCGTCCCAGTACCAACAATCCGCCGGAGCCAGACGCGGCCGGCTGCAGAGGCCCCTTCGTCAGGCGCCCCGGTCTGTCATGAAGGAAGAAAAAAGAGGAGGAGAGACAGGTCGGGCACTCAACCAAACAGGTCCGCTGGCTGTGGTGTGACATCCGGGAGGTCCGACGATAGCTGAGAATCTGGTAGTCCATAGATTGCCTTGTCATCACTAGGCAAGGCTTGAGGGCTGGTTATTGGGATCGAGTGTGAAGTGGGCGAGGTGCTAAGTTCCGCGACTATACGCAGTGCATCCAGCTGCCCGTGCTGTATTACATCCTCTGGTGGTCCGGCTCCCGGCTGTGCTTGGTCGTCCATGGCCAGCGTTGATCTATTGCGGCGTCTCCGCCTCGGGCCTCTGTTCTGCTTCGCTTGAAAGTTTTCAACGATTCTTCTGGGGGTCTTGTCCGTACCGCTGTCCAACCAGTCCTCTACCTCCTTCGGTCTGGTGAAGAAATGTGTTTAGTCATGCGCCACCACTCGGAGCTTTGCTGGGAACAGGAGAGAGTATTTGAGGCCATTTTGGCGCAGGCGCTGTTTCACTGCCAGGAAAGAATGTTTTTGGTGCTGTACCTGTACCGTATAGTCAGGAAAAAACATGATTTTTGCGTTTTCTATTTGGATATCGTGAAGCTTGCGTGTTTCCCTCAGGATGGCGTCCCGGTCTCTATAATTCAGTATGCGGAGAAGGAGTGGTCGCGGGTTGGAGCCCGTTGGGAGAGGCCTCGTCGTAACCCGATGTGCCCGTTCCACCGAGAAGTGGGGTGACAATGTTCCCTCAGGTAGCAAAGTACGCAGCCAGTCTTTGACATGCGTCGTGGGATCTCTCCCTTCCCATCTTTCCGGCACTCCCACTATTCTCACGTTGTTTCGTCATGCCCGCCCTTCCGCATGCTCTGCTCTGTCCTCCAGACACTCCACTCTGTTGAGGAGGTCTCTCATTAGTTTATCTGATTGGGTGATCCGGGGTTTGAGGTCCGACACTGAGCTCTCCAGGGTGGTGGTGCGCTCCGTGAGTTTTTTGTGGTCCGCTCGTAGATGCGTTAGGTCGATGGCGACTCCATCTATCCTCGATTCCAGTGACGTGCGTGTGGATTGCACCAATTCTTCCAGCCTCTCCATTGCTGCCAGCACGGTGTCAAGTTTGGTCGTTATTTGATCAACCTCCGCCAGTTTAGGGAGTTTGTCCATTTTGCCCCGCAATTGCACTCCACCGGAGCCTGTGCGTGTCCTAGTGCCTCCAGACATGGGCAGTGTCGCGGTTGTGTGTATTATGTCCGTGGGCAGGGCAGTCAGCAGCGCACCTAATTATTGCCTCAGTCTCAACGAGCGCGGTTAGGGAAGCACCCACGGGCGAGGGGGTGTAGGAGCTCGGATGTCGCCTAGAGTGAGAGTTGCGGCGCCACGTTTCTGTTTGGGAGCAGCTTGATGTACTCTGGCGCACTTAGGCAAACCCGCCACAAGCAAGTAGCAACCGCCAGGTCTTCTCGGGCCAATTTGCCGGCTTGCAGTCCACGTGTTCGCTGGCTACACCAGTCCCCTTCTGCCAATACCTTCTGTGGTGTAGCGCTACTCGTCGCTGCGTTGCGCTTTGTCTCAAGCTACCGTCTCTCCCTGGTCCCCACGCCGCTGTGCTTCACTAATGCCTATGGCGTTCCGATCTGGTGCGGCCACTAGGCAGGTTCCAGTCGCTACTCAGCGCAGGCCCTCATGCGGGTAGCTCCGGTGTGCTGCTGGGTCCCGGCCCTAGTCGTCCCTGGTCTCAGCTGCGGTCTTCCCTCGCCACAGTTAACTGCCGCACTGTCAGTGGTGGGTCCCCAGGGGGTCTACTCACAGGTCCGGAGTCCGGCGGTCCTATCTCCTGGGCACCACATGCTGGGGCTCCGATGTTGGTGCCCAGCTGGTGGCGGGTGCCTCCCCTGCTTGGTGTGTCGCGTCAGAAGTACGCCCCCGACACTCTACTCTCGTTTCTTGGCCAGGAAAGAAGCAGGGGCCGCACACAGAGGCACAGACACCACTTGGGAGGCCCGGTTGCTGGGTTCCGAGTACTGTGCTCAGTCGCCGCCGCCGCTTCCACTCGTTGTAGGCCCCACCTCGTGGCCCTGGCTTCCGCCTAAATCCACCGGGTCACGTGATTTGCTGTGCCGATGTGGCCTGCCGTCGTGCGGCCAGGGTCCGTCGGGACGTCCCGGTGCGGGTCGGAAGCACCCAGCGGTGCAGTTTTTCGCAGAGTGGAAGTCTGCAGGTCCGGGCCGCATTCCCCGGAGTGTGTGCCAGCTGTGCCCAGTATTTAGTGGGGAAATTGCCCGGTGAAGGGGAGCTCACGCCGGAGCTCTACCCGAAGACAACTGGCCCCACTGCGTGCATAGCCACGCCCCCATCATGCGCCTCATTGATGACCTGGAACCACTACTGCAGCACCAGACCCGTAGGACCAATGCCAACCCTGCCAATGTCCAGGTCCTATGCAGCCTGCATCTGCTGGTGTCTGGAAGTTTCCAGGGGGTTGCAGCAGTAGCCAGAGGCGTGTCGCAAAGCGCACTTTCACACTTCTTCCGCAAATTCCTAGATGCCATGCTGACAATGATTCATACCCACATCACTTTCCCCACAACCAAACAGCAGTTGAACCACACCAAACAGGACTTCTACCAGGTGGCACAATTTCCCCATGTCATAGGATGCGTTGACTGCACGCATGTCCCCATCTGTCCCCCCTCAGCCAACGAACACATATTCCGCAACCGGAAGTCCTATCACTCCATTAACATGCAGGTCGTGTGCTATGCCAAGCACATCATAACGGACATTGTAGCACAATTTCCAGGAAGCACACACGATGCATAAATATTCCGACACAGTGACATCCACAGGCGTTTGCTCAACTGTGAATTTGGAGCGAGACACCTACTAGGTACATACTTATGCCTCATCATTAACTCCATCCTCACATATGTAATTGTATTCATGCCGCTAACCCTTTGCTCCCCACCCTGCAGGTGACAGCGTATACGCCTTGCGTGAATATCTCCTCACTCCCTACCTCAACCCAGCAACACCTCAGGAGCAGCGCTACAACGCAGCACATATCAGTATCAAGAATGTGGTAGAGCGAACCTTTGGCATCCTCAAGAGTCACTTCCGGATCCTACACAAGACAGGAGGTGCATTGCAGTATGACCCGGTAACCTGCTGCCGGATAATAGTGGTGTGTGCCATACTGCACAACATTGCCACAAGAAGGGGATACCAATAGAGGTGGACGGAGATGACAACTTTCGTGGACAGCAACCCCCCCAACACCAACAGGCACACGTGCCTAACACAGCTGAAGGTCAAAGGAGGCGGACATACATCATACAACATCACTTCAGAGACAGGTAAGAATGAGCCATCACAACATAATCTGGTGTGCAAATGTTTAATGCACATGAGCACTTGTCAAGTGAATATTAATGATACGTCTACATGACACAGACTCAAAACATTGTTAAGGATACATATCCGTTGTCAGCACGGGAGTATCTTGAAGTAATGTAGGTGGCCCATGGTTACATCACCATGGCCAAAGACCTTATAGAACATGGCTATTTGCGCCTTCCACGTACCTCCAGCCTCCTGTCGCCTGACTCCTCCACATCACCAAGCTGTGTGCCAGTGGCTGTGGAGCTGCGCGAACTGCGCCTCCAATCGCTGGGCTCCGGCACAGAGACACTGCTGACACTTGATGCAGCCTCACTCCCCTCCTCCACTCCCAAATTGTTGGCACTAACAGTCCCAGACTGCAGATGCTCCACTGCAGTAGTCACTTTGCCCAAGGCCTTGGCCACATCACCACAGTAATGGCCCGGTAGACCTGCAGTGACACAGATCTCCGTGAAAGTACAGCTGTGCTGTTGCAGAGCTTTGTGATGGCCCTAATGGATGCATTGGAACGGAGCAAGTTCTGGCAATGCCTCCTACGCTCGCTGTGTTGCCCTGCTAGGATGGCACGGGTGAGCTCCTGTAGGCACAGTTTGATGTCTCTGTTACCCTCAGCAATGGCTGTGGTCATTTCACGCACAGCGTCTGTCATCGTGCCCATTTTGCTAGCCAATTTTGCCATGTTAATGTTAATTGCTCCCATGTGTCTCCCCTGCAGACGCTGAACACGCAGCATCTGTGACTCAACCACACCGTAGCCATGTGTCTGCTCTTCAGATCCCTCTGCAAGTCTTCCCAAGGGCCTGCCCCGCTGTCTGACTCGGACACGTGCTGGTGTTTGAGCTGGCGGAGTGACAAATGACTGTTGTGGAACATTTGTGGCTGCTGGCCTCTGCTCTGTCTCCATCACCTGCAGGGAGGGGACATTTGCCCTGCGGCTTGGTGGTGTTGTCGGCGGTGGTGGTGTTGTCCGCGGTGGTGGTGGTGGTGGTGGTGGTGATGGTGGTGATGGTGTTGGTGGTGTTGTGGGATGACGTCCCTGTGGAGTCTCTGCATCGGTCCCTGCCGGGGATTCTGATATGATGAGGCATCCCCTGTCATCAGTGTTCAGGGGTGATGCATCTGTGTATGAAACAGTGCATTGTTATTATTTTGTCTAAATGTATATTGTTTGCATACTTTTGACTACATAAATGACATATTTGGACAGACTATTGGCCCTGCGCTGCTGGTCTCATTTCTTTAACTTTGGGGATCATACATGCACACTTGGATGACATGACTACAACTCCCATGATGCAACACTTTGGTGAGGGTATATGCCTGTGCAATGTGATTGGCCTGGGGGATGGGCTTGGGTAGACAACACACTGCGTATCAGCACTGGCATGCATCTTACCTTGTTCTCCTGCCGCAGCACCGGAAGTGTCTAATTGGGTGACCCCCACGACTGCCTCAGGCTCAATGGTACCCTCAACGAGGTCCTCAAGGGCTGTGTTGGGTGTGACGTTGGATGTCCCCCCTCCTGTGCCAGCTGCATCCTTCACCCTTTCTGCAATCCTCTCCGTCGCCCTTTTCCTGAGGTCATACCACCTCTTTTTCAGGTTGTCTATGCTGCGGTGCGTAACTCCAACAGCATTTACCCTCTCCTTGATGCGCAGCCAGATCTTGCGCTTCTCCGCCTCAGGCACCTTTAATGACTGCTTACCAAACAGCCTGTCATGCTTGCTGCTCACCCCCTCGATGATAAGTTCAAGTTCTTTGTCAGAAAACTTCCTCTTCCTCTTTCTGGGCATGTCTTTGTTTTGGAGTGCATCCTTCTCCATCCTGGAATGCAGTGGTATTGCTGGTTTGTGAGATCAGTGAGGATGCACTGTGGAAAGGCCAGCCGGATGACCTCCCAGGTGCCCTCCCAGTCCCTGTACTTCCCGGGGGCTCTCTTCCGCATGGACCTGGGCATGGTGTTCCTCTCCCGGGAGCGCCAGTTGACATTGTTTTGTCACCTTTCCTGGCTTCTGTCCCAGTCCCGGGTGTCTGCCAGGCTCTGGTTGCGGAGTCAGGGGGAGATGGCGTCCTCTTTGCGTCTCCTTCCTTGGGCCAGGCTGCGTCTGTACCCCCTGTTACATCATGTCCTGTCGCACTGAGTTCCTGCCTCCTTGGACTACGAGACTCCCCTCCCTGTCAATCCGGGGATTCGGGCGGATCTCCTGTGGTGGTTGTCCCCTCTGTCTCTGTCCTGGGGGTTCAATCTCCTTCCTCCTCTGTCTGTGGTTGTGTTGTCCGCGGATGCCAGTGCTTTGGGGTGGGGTGCCGTTCTGGGTGCCTCCAAGGCTCAGTGTCGGTGGTCCAGTTTCGTATCCCTCCGGTCCTCGGACTGGAAGGGGTTGAGGGCGGTTTGGTTGGCTCTTCTTTGGTTCGCTCCTCTCCTTCGGGGTCGGGCGGTCTCTGTGCAGACCGACATTCAGGTGGTTCGTTCTTCTGTGGATCACCAGGGGCATGTGTCGTGCTCTGTTTCTCCTGTCCCGGCGGATCGGCCTTTGGGCCGAGTCGACTCTCTTGTCTCTGACTGCGGTCTGTCTTCCGGGGAAGGAGAATGGGACTGCGGATTCTTTGTGCAGGGTGTTCCCCTCCTCGGTGTCCCTCTGTCTGTCCCCGGATCTGTTCGATCTGATTGTCCTCGGGTTCCGCCTTCCTTGGCTGGATCTTTTTGCCTCGGAGGATTCCGCCCTTCTTCCTCTGTTTTGCAGCGTCATTCCCTCTCCGTTGGCGTGGGCCACCAATGCTTCTCGATTCCGTGGTCGGGGGGTCTGCTGTTTGCCTTCCCTCCCTTTGCCTTTATTCCGCGGGTCCTCCGGAAGATTCGGTTGGGTCGGGCGGTGGTTCTCCTGGTGGTTCCGGCGTGGTCTCGGCAGTCTTGGTTCCCCCTTCTGCTGCCCTCTTCTGTTTGCCCTCATTGGAGGTTTCCCCTGTCTCCCTCTCCCCTGCGGGCTCCTCTTCTCGGGCTTGCCTATCTGCGACGCCTCCGGCTAGGGGTTTGGCCCTTGAGAGGTTGAGTTTGCTGGGTCAGGGTTGCTCGGTGGAGGTTGCCCGATGTCTCCAGCTTTCCCGGCGTCCTTCCGCCTTGAAGTCGTATGCCCGTCACTGGTAGAGTTTCTCCTCCTGGTGTCTTGGGAGGGGTCTCTCTTCTGCCTTCTGTGTGCCAGTGAGGGTGTTGGACTTCTTGTGGGATGGTTTCGGCTTGGGGCTTGCGGTTTCTTCCCTGCGGGCGCTATGGGCTGTCGTTCTTGCTTTTCGGGGATCCTCTGTTTCCTCTTTCTCCCCGTTGGTAGCTCACCTTCTGAGGGGTTTCTTGCTTCGGCGTCCTGTCTCTCGTTCTCCTGTGCCTCCTTGGGATCTTCCCTTGGTTCTGCGGGCTTTGACGGGTCGTCCTTTCGGGCCTTTAGACTCCGTGGCCCTGGATTTCCTTTCTGCTAAGGTTATTTTCCGGGAGGCCATTACTTCTGGGCGGAGGGTTGGTGTGATTGGGGCGCTGCTGGCTTCTCCCCCTTCTTGCGCTTTTGCGCTGATGTGGTCATTCTCCGTTCGAGTCAGTTTTTTCTTCCTACGGTGGTGTCTTCTTTTCACTGTCAGGGGGATATTGTTCTCCCGGTGTTTTTTCCGCGTCCTGCCTCTCCTGCGGAGGTGTTCCTCCATTCGTTGGATGTGCTGAGGGCTCTCCGCTTCTTGGGGCGTGCGACTGGTTTCCGTATGGTTGATTCCTTGTTTGTAGCCTATAGCCTGTCGGGGCTGGGGCTTCGGCCTTCTTTATCCACCTTCTCTGGTTGGGTCAGGGGTGCTGTGGTTTCTACTTACGTTTCGGCCCGATGTCCTCTCCCTTCTTCTTTTCAGGGTGGGTTGGCCAGGGGTGTTTTGTCCTCCTGGGCCATGTTCATGGGGGCCTCCTTGACGGTCATTTGTAATACTGCCTCTTGGGCTACTCCCCATTCTTTTGTTTCCCATTATCGACTTCAGTTGGGGATGGCGGCCTCTGCTGCCTTTGGGGCTCATGTCGTGTCTACGGTACATGATTTGTGATGTGTACTGTTTTCTGTGGATTAAAATTGACCTGTTTTCCTCGCACATTTTGGTCTGTTTTTTTCTTACAATCACCGTGTGCTTGGGTATGGGCTCACTTGTAAGGAATGGGGCGGGGAGACAGGACGAGGAGGTAATGCCCGGTTACTCACCGGTAATATCCGTTACTCCGAGTCCTGGTCTCCCCGTCCCATTCCTGAGCCCTTCCCTCCCTCCCTGGTTTTTGTTTTTGGTGATTGTTTTCCTTTCTGGATTTTCTTTGGTATTCTCAGGATGTTCTATGACGCACTTCCCCCTTTATCCTCACCGGATTGGTGGCGCCATATTGGGGGAAGTACTGAAAAGCTCTGCTAGGTTTTAGGTTTCTGGGGAGCAGACTAGTTGCTCACTTGTAAGGAATGGGACGGGGAGACCAGGACTCGGAGTAATGGATATTACCGGTGAGTAACCAGGCATTTTCTCCGCAGCAATAAAAGTGAAAATGCTTTGCGCGTTGCTAATGTTTGAGAAACACCGAGCGCTCCTATTCTTGTGGCATCCCTGTACACGCGACACTTGTTATTAGACATTCGGATATCGGTGTGTGAGACAGTCTGACTTTCAAGCAAATTAGGAGGCTAGCTAAGAGGGGTGTTGTCGGAGGGGATTTGTCAAAAACTAGACGTCATTGCTTTCTTCTTGGAGCGTGACTACAATTAGTTACTAGGAGAGCTCATACAGCGCTGTCTGATGCACGGTGGCTTTATGGCGGGGGCAGGACAGGGTCCGGTGTACAGAACTCCGCCAGATCTGTGCTCTGAAAGCAGCATGCTTCTGTGAGACGAGTCGGTGCCTGCGGGCTACAACAGACAAAGGGTGCGCGCTCTGACTCCGTGCAGAGACAGGCCTTTGAAGCATCTCACAGGAGCATCTGGCGCAGCGTCCCTGCTTCCCAAGAAGCCCCTGCGCTGCAAGCACATTTCACGGTACCTCTTGCCCACCCCACTCACAAAAAACATTTCTCAAGGAGTATATTGTTTTTTCTGCAACTCGTTTTTACCTCAGCATAACATCACAGGAAGAAAAGGCAAATGGTCCTGGACAAGGTGGTGATCAGTGTCTAATACTGACTGGGAAGCATCGGCCATTCATCCTTCCTAAGCAGAGACAAGGGAGGTGGTTTTGTGAGGTTTTACCTGTCTTTAACATACTTCAACATTAGTTTAAAGAAAAAAAATGCATGTTTTGTTGTTGTCCTTACTAACCAAAAAAGTGTACTATGCAAAGTGAAACATAAGTGGTATGACAAAAATGTCTGCTACAGTCAGGCCAGCCCTGAGGTCTGGGGAACGCAGACACAACGCTTTTGCAAGTATTATGTGATGGATTGTACTCGGGACCACCGGAGCGAAATACTATTATGACCTCGCTGAATCCACGTCCCCTTTTTAGGTCTGGCTTGACAGCACAGCTGTTGTTACACCTTATGTAATCAACAGAAAAATAGCTTCAAGAAGCATACCACAGAGCTCAGCCACATGTTGTTTTCCCTGAGTACAGCACTCAACTGGGAAGACTATGTGAGATTACAGCAGTGGTCTTCAAACTTTTTAAAGCCGCGCCCCCCCCCCAGTGAAAAAATATAATTGATCAGGCCCCCCTGCCTCAGAATTTTTCACAATAATCCCATTAAATTGGCACTGTTTAAATATATCTCAATTTATTTAAACAGGAGAAATATTTAAACATTCCAGTTACATCCTCTTAGTGTTTTAAAAATGCAACCAAATACATGATTGCCAAACATACTATTGTGGTCAGGCAGGCCTTACTAAGTGTAAAAATACCTACAGTGTGATTAATAGAAATGGGGGTGGGGGTGTAGAAGAATATTTGGAGTCCCTTCCCTTCTGACACCTTCTCCCAGTCTGATATAAATGACAAAAGCTGTTAGTGATGGCACATTACAGAGAGGCTACAGCTGCTCGTTTTCTTCCATGCTTAAAACAAAGCACTGCTGTGTGCATAATGCTTCTTTTGGGCACAGCCTGGCGCCCCTCTGGGATCACTCAAGGCCCCCCTAGGGGGCCCGCCCCCCAGTTTGAAGACCTCTGTATTACAGCAACAATTAGTAGTTGTTGCACTCTTATTAGCCCATGAAAACCTTCCCTTTACCTACCATGGCTGCGACCTTCAGACTTAATCACACAGCAGCTAGCAAGGTTAAAGCCCTCCAACTGTACTACTTTAGGTTGAGATGGTTTTCCCATGGGCAGTTTGCATGAGCCAATAGCATCATAGCCGGCAGAAGTGCCCTGGTGTGCTGACTGTTGATAAAGAAGTTTAAAGATTTATATTTTTGCTTATCATTGACAATGTTTAATATGCCTTTTAACACATCTGTAGGCTGATCTTGTTGACTGACTTTTAAGAAGTTTCTTATAATATCTAGAAGTCTTTTTAATAATGTGCTTTAGTTGTGCCACATTTCTGTGTAAAATGCCATCTCGGACAACATGGATGCCACCTCTATCATGCATTCGGGCTTTCTTTGGACCATAAAGATATTGATTCCTTGATGTGGCTTTATGGCTCACTACCAGTAAATGATGGGTTCAATATTCTTATACTGTTATTAGCAATTATTATTTGAACCTTTTACTAATAGTAGTGAAAAAATCAAATGGTATTGGTCTGTACTAAAGTATTGGATGGACTCTAAAAGAACAATAAAGAACCCCTGACATTTTTAAAAACAGACCCAGAGGAGTCCATGGTGGTGTAACTTGCGTGGATTCCCAGTCACTTATCCACAATGCTCACAAACCTCAAAGTTTGGCTAAAATCACACATTTTCGTCACACTTCTGTGACTGAGAGCTCTGGATATCTCACAAAAAAGAGAGTTTCCCAAGGACCAGAAAGGACTGGGTCAAAAGTTATATCAAAGAAAAGATTCCTTTCTGGGTACTTATTTCACAAGGTGACCATGAGGCCTATCCGTAGCAATTGGCTGTATTTGACATTTACATTTGACAAATTCAAGAGGTCAGAATTTAAGTCTCCACACTAGGATATTTGTACTTTTTACTCAAAGTTTATTTTATAGAAATTCATATTTAGGCATTCATTTTAAATACACTGTATAATTTAACACCGTGGTCCTCTGGTACAAATGTATATCTAATAGCTAACAATTCCGTATTACGGTTATCTAACACAGAGTCACCACTTTATAGTATGCATTCAAAAATTAAAATACAATAATACCACAAATTAATAAAAAAACATTTTATCACAGTTTTTTAAAAAAGGTCCAAAGAGTCGACGCGTTTCGGTGCGTTTATTATACTGAATGCACCTTCATCAGGACAGAATGAATTAAAAACAGGTATACATCTTCTTTCTGAAAAAATGAATAGAATGCATATTAATAGTGCGAAATTTCTAATTTGAGTTTTTTATCCTAGTTTATGGGCTTAATATTTTAAATTTGCGACACACTTTCCTTACTTTAAGTTTAAGAAAAAAGCTCGTCCTTCAAATAATTTTCTGGGACGTATTGTTCTTTGGTTATTCTGGTAGCACGTGTTTATTAATTCACGGCCGTCAGTGATCTGTAAACATAATTTCCTTATTAGTGATGTTTATACATTGTTTGTATTTTCAATTTACAACTCGATTACGATTTAGTAGGCTGCACTTACTTATATTAATATTCAGAAACATGTAATCACTAAAACGGGATAAATGATGTCTTCTCCAGGAGGCGTATTTTTCTTCAAGTATATACTCCCCTCTTGTGCGGTCTCCCGACAAAGCTCTTAAATAAGGGAAATATAACATGTCTTTTAGGGCTTTTGACATGTTTTAGAGGAACTAGATATCCAACATGCTGGTTTTCTACCTACCAAATATATGAATCCTGTCAGTTTTAAAGGCTTTTAGCTCATTAAGTTGGTCTTGACGGTTCTAAAGATTGTTGTCGTTGCCCTCGCTTGCCAGCCGCGCTCCTTTTATTTAATTCAGAGCTGTTCGTTGGGTATAACAGAAGTATAGATATTAATATAATATAGACAGTTTGTATGCTGTCTTTACAACACATGTAATCTTAAACAATATATGTAGACTTAGGCCATTATTCCCTGATAGTCTACTGTGGTCGTACTTTGCGTTTATACCGACCCTTTAAACATGACAATACGTCTATATTACTGTCTATATTACATGTTATATTTCCCTTATTTAAGAGCTTTGTCGGGAGACCGCACAAGAGGGGAGTATATACTTGAAGAAAAATACGCCTCCTGGAGAAGACATCATTTATCCCGTTTTAGTGATTACATGTTTCTGAATATTAATATAAGTAAGTGCAGCCTACTAAATCGTAATCGAGTTGTAAATTGAAAATACAAACAATGTATAAACATCACTAATAAGGAAATTATGTTTACAGATCACTGACGGCCGTGAATTAATAAACACGTGCTACCAGAATAACCAAAGAACAATACGTCCCAGAAAATTATTTGAAGGACGAGCTTTTTTCTTAAACTTAAAGTAAGGAAAGTGTGTCGCAAATTTAAAATATTAAGCCCATAAACTAGGATAAAAAACTCAAATTAGAAATTTCGCACTATTAATATGCATTCTATTCATTTTTTCAGAAAGAAGATGTATACCTGTTTTTAATTCATTCTGTCCTGATGAAGGTGCATTCAGTATAATAAACGCACCGAAACGCGTCGACTCTTTGGACCTTTTTTAAAAAACTGTGATAAAATGTTTTTTTATTAATTTGTGGTATTATTGTATTTTAATTTTTGAATGCATACTATAAAGTGGTGACTCTGTGTTAGATAACCGTAATACGGAATTGTTAGCTATTAGATATACATTTGTACCAGAGGACCACGGTGTTAAATTATACAGTGTATTTAAAATGAATGCCTAAATATGAATTTCTATAAAATAAACTTTGAGTAAAAAGTACAAATATCCTAGTGTGGAGACTTAAATTCTGACCTCTTGAATTTGTCAAATGTAAATGTCAAATACAGCCAATTGCTACGGATAGGCCTCATGGTCACCTTGTGAAATAAGTACCCAGAAAGGAATCTTTTCTTTGATATAACTGAGAGCTCTGGAGCCTGCAAGGACTGACAACATTTGTATCACTCATTGTTTCTCACTTCCCTAAAAAAACAGAATTCCACTTGTGTTATTGGGCCTAGTGTCCGTGCCAGGAATAGTTTAAACCAGGGAACATGCAAAGTCCATATGGCCCTCAGTTTGAGCCAATCCGGATCAATACTTTAGTGCCAGAGCCTCATAGCAGTGTTCAAGGCACCATATTTCTCTCAAACCGGGGCCTCTGCAGTAACCTGTTGTCTATGGCCAGCTGGACCCTCTTGGAGTCAAGATTCTCTCTGCTTTTTGTGTCTCCAGAGTAGGCGAACAGGAGGTAAGCCAACCTAGTGTTGGAGAGCAGTTCCATTCCCTGAGTGCCAGCAGCAGACAAGCGGTCTTGGGTCCTTTTCTTCAGCAGGAGCCAGGATTAATTCCTTTCCTTCAGCAGCCACTCCCTTATTTAAATGTGCTCTCCTGCCACCTGACAGTGTCAAAAAGTCTTTTCTCTAACACTAAGACTGGAGCCAGAACATCTGGGAAAGTCCAGGGGATAATTAGGAGAAACCCTTTCTGACATCTCCGACTTATGCCCACTGTGCCTGCTAAATTCCACGTAGCTTTATCCTGCTAAGTGGCAGTTCTTCTCAGAGGCAGACTATTGTCTTCTGAGCCAGAGTTAACTCTTCCAGTCAAGGATGTGTATTCCAGCTCCCGAGGTGTGAGGAGGAGCAGAACAGTTTTGAGCCAATTCTGACTAAGACAACACAAAGCAAATTGTTATAAAGATGCTTATCCACAAACCTTATAAAACAATCTGATTTCACCATTAAATCCGAGATTTAAAATTATGGGCAAAATAACTTTGTAAAACGTTTCTAGCATTTTTCAAAGTGAAGATGCAAATCTAATATTTTAATCACACCTAGGGTTGTCTTATGGAATATGTAGCTCAAACGACAAAGTGGTAAAAGCTATTAGGGCTTCAGTCACAGCGAGGGCCCACTTTTCAAATATATATTGTGGCACCTTTTATAAATTAGGCATTTTGCCCAGGGCATTAGAGGCCAGCAAATGTTAAGTTTATTGTGTGATCAGATCAAAGCTGTATTTCAAAATCATGATATAATAATAGAACTACAAACTCATCCATTCCCCTTATTAATGCAATGCAATGTGGTCAACATAATATACATCAAAAGAGTTATCTCAGTCTCACAATAAAGTATCTGAGTAGAGAAGACAAATAAAGGCATGTATACAATCTGCAAGTATAAGTGCTGATTAAATTTTTTTATCTTCTTCTATGCTACAAAACATATCCACTTTTACTAGCAGTAAATTCCATAAGCAGTACTACTTGACTTTACATCACACATACAAAACTCCCACTAAATTGATGACAATAGCACAGCAGAACATGTCTAAGACCAAACTGTAAATCAGAAAACGTAGACAATGTACACATATTTATAAATTACTCAAAGCTAACAGAATAATGGCAGGTGATCATGGCTCTTTTGGTTTTTATATGTCAGATTATCAATACCTCTCTCACTTGATGCTCTATACGAGACTGTCTAGAAAGTGGTCAGGTTACCCCTATATTAAAAAAAAACAAGTCTGACCAGTCGGATCCTAACAACTATCGCCCAATCTCCAACATCCCAACTTTGGCCAAGCTCTTGGAAAAATGTGTGATCAACAACTTTGTAATCACATCAAGCAATTCCAACTCCTCCACCAATGCCAGTCTGGTTTCAGGTCAAGTCACAGAACTGAAACAGCCCTGGTCCACATTGTAGATGACGCTCTGAGACTATTTGACCAGAATTAATCCTGTTTAGTCATCCTACTTGATCTATCAGCTGTGTTTGACACGGTCAAATATGAGAACCTTAAGAACCTCCTAAAAGGCAGGATTGGTGATAAAATGGTTCTTCTCATTCCTACTCAAGAGATCTCAAAGACTTTGTCTCAAACACGCTCTATCCAACCAGACACAAGTCATAATTGGCGTTTCCCAAGGCTCTAATCTTTATCCCACCTTGTTCAACCTTGACATGGAACCCCTGATTGAAATCCTCAAAGTCTTCAAACATTTCCTACCATGTGTATTGCTGATGAAACTCAATTTTACATGACAACTACCTACTCCGAAGAAATCAGCATCCTCAATAACACTGACAAAAACAAAAAATTGGATGACTTGTAACCACCATAACCCCTTCGATGCTCATGACGTGCTCAGCTCGTCATGAGGTATACCTCTCGTGTGCTCATGACGAGCTCAGCTCGTCATGACCACACCCATTTCCATTATGGCCCAGCACAGCAGAGGATCTTCTCAAGCAGCCAAGGTGTTAAATTTAAAACATTCAAAACTGAATCCTTTCTTAATCTCACCACCCAATTTCACTGCTAACATCAAAGAATGTCTCCCACATCTTACAGGCTTGAACTGTACAACACACATAATCAACTCAGCAAATCCCTAGGAATAATCTTAGATAATAATTAGATAATAACCTTTCCAAACAGGACCATATCAGTGCCTTCACCAAAGTTGCCAATCATCAACTGCACAAATTAAGGAAACTAAAACCTATCCCTTCCACTGCAGATATCAAGACAGTGGTTCAAGCACTTGTGATCTACAAAGTATAATATGGTAGTGTTACCCTTGTGGGCCAACCAATAATAAAACTAGCACCTCTGAAGACTACCTTGAATGCAGCTGCTCGGCTCATGTGCTAAAAAAAGTGATCATATCACCACAGACATGAAAACACTGAAATGGCTACCCTATGAGGATTGATCTCAAAATTGCTTACATAACTCATAAAGCTCTTCCCCACAACACTCCATTCTACCTGGCCTGGTAATTTTATCTCTCTGCCAGGAACAGAACATCTTGAAACACAAGGTCCCTACCACTCAAGTCCCACAATTTCAACAAAAAAAAAACCTACAAGCAAACTTTCTCTGGAATAGCCTCAAAAATCTGGAACTCTCTTCCTCCCGAGACCAAGTCCAACCCTTCAACAACCCTCTTCAAAAAAGAAGGAACGGTTTTCCTATAGATTCCTTCCCCATTGATGGTGGATTTTCTCAGCCTTTTCCCCCAAGAGTCTATTTGCTCCTGTTTACATAGTCTTTGTTATTTTCCATGTTTGCCACTGTAGCTATTATTTCTATGACCAATACAAAATGTGGATCCTTTCTTCATTTGTCACCTTATAACTACCTATCTGTATACAATTGTACAGTACTATGATACCGAAAAGGGTGTTGTCCATGCAATATAAAACACCATAAATACATTCAAATAAAATAAAATATGTGAGTAGAAAAACACAGCTCTAATACTTGTCTCTAATCCAGTACTACAACCTTTTTCCAGATTAATGCAACAGTTGCGTATGCTTACTGCAAGTACTCTAAAAATCATCTAATGGAAAGGTTCTACACACTACACTACCTGATACATGGGTTAAGAAAGTACATTGTATGTTATTGAATTTAACATTAACAACAACACATATTACGTCAACAACAAAAGGAAAATTGAAATATTTGGCAACATTCAGGAGTTGATTCCTGAATCCAACAAGTGCAAAATTGATCACCACAATCTCCATTGACTTCTCTGCACAGAATTGACTTAACTTTTTCATTGCTTTCATTTCTCTGCTTAGTCTTTTTTTTTTTATTTGTTTTTATTGTTGCCTACACATGTTAAACATCGCCGGATAGACATTCGTCAGTGCAGCTTCAACATTCAGCTGCCCCCAACCATTATAGCAACCTTTTAATTTTTGTAATTTATAACTCTCAACTATAAGGGTCATAACACATATCCTATGGCATATACCACTTACAGCATTCGCGTGAGTAGAAACATCACCAGGCATCATATATGTTCTCACGTAGAAACACAGTTATCAGCATTTTCAGTTCGTAGGGCTTTGTGCAACCCGTAGTACCTAACTCCTTCCACCCTCCCGCCACTCCTCCCTTCTATTCCATCTCTTCGTCTTCCCCTGCGCTATCCATATCCTCGTCTTCAGGCAGCAGCTCACAGAGATCCCCCCTATATGTGTTCCAGGGTGACCATAGTTTGTTCCAATTACGTGGGTTAAGCCTCTGTTGGTAAATAGCCCTCTCTGTTATCATAAGCATGTCCATGTTCCTGCACCACTGGGTCAGGGTCGGGGTCTCATGCGCCCCCCAATTCTTTGAGATGTCACGTTTCGCCAGCATCATGCCAATGGTAACCCATCGTCTCCCATGTGGTGTTAGGTCAGTCGGGCCCCAATCAATCAATCAATCAGGTCATTTATAGAGCGCACTACTCACCCGTAGGGTCTCAAGGCGCTGGGTTGGGGGGGGGGGGTGCCGTTACTGCTCGAACAGCCAGGTCTTGAGCTTCTTCCTGAAGGAGAGGTGGTCTTGGGTCAGGCGCAGGTCGGTTGGGAGTGAGTTCCAGGTCTTGGCGGCCAGGTAGGAGAAGGACCTTCCTCCTGTTGTCGCTCTTCGGATGCGGGGGACGGTGGCGAGGGCGTGGCTGGTTGATCTGAGGAGGCGCTTGGGAGTGTAGAAGTTGATCCGGTTGTTGAGGTAGCTCGGGCCTTGGTCGTGTAGGGCTTTGTGCGCGTGGGTGAGGAGACGGAAGGTGATTCTCTTGTTGACCGGGAGCCAATGCAGATCTCTCAGGTGTCCGGAGATGTGGCTGCGTCGGGGGATGTCGAGGATGAGTCTGGCCGAGGCGTTCTGGATCCGCTGGAGTCTCTTCTGGAGCTTGGCGGTGGTTCCGGCGTAGAGGGCGTTGCCGTAGTCCAGTCGGCTGGTGACGAGGGCCTGGGTGACCGTCTTCCTGGTCTCGGTGGGGATCCACCGGAAGATCTTACGTAGCATGCGCAGGATGTTGAAGCAAGACGAGGAGATGGCGTTTACTTGTCTGGTCATGGAGAGGGAGGAGTCCAGGATGAAGCCCAGGATGCGTGCGTGGTCCGTCGGTTTGGGTGCGGTGCCCAGGGCGGGGGGCCACCAGGAGTCGTCCCAGGCGGAGGGCGAGGAGCCCAGGATGAGGACCTCCGTCTTGTCCGAGTTCAGTTTCAGGCGGCTGGTCGTCATCCATTCGGCTACATCTCTCATCCCTTCGTGCAGGTTGGCTCTGGCGGCGGCAGGCTCGTTGGTCAGGGAGAGGATCAGCTGGGTGTCGTCGGCGTAGGTGATTATGTTGAGGTTGTGTTGGCGTGCGATGGCCGCGAGGGGGCTCATGTAGACGTTGAAGAGGGTGGGGCTCAGCGAGGATCCTTGAGGGACGCCGCAGATGACTTCGGTGGCCTCTGACTTGTACGGTGGTAGGCGGACTCTCTGTGTTCTTCCGACGAGGAAGGAGGTGATCCATTCCAGTGCCTTGTCCTGGATTCCGATGTTGCCGAGGCGCTGTACTAGGGTGCGATGGCAGACAGTGTCGAAAGCCGCGGAGAGGTCCAGGAGGATGAGGGCCGCTGTTTCTCCGTTGTCCATCAGAGTTCGTATGTCATCGGTGGCAGCGATGAGGGCGGTCTCGGTGCTGTGATTCGCTCGGAAGCCAGACTGTGAGGGGTCGAGGGATCCATTAGTCTCGAGGAAGGCGGCCAGCTGTTTGTTGACGGTCTTCTCGATGACTTTAGCCGGGAACGGGAGGAGCGAGATGGGACGGTAGTTCTTGAGGTCGGTGGGGTCTGCTGTGGGTTTCTTGAGAAGAGCGCTGAGTTCGGCGTGCTTCCAGCTCTCAGGGAAGGTGGCGGTGTCGAAGGAGGTGTTGATGATGTCCCGCAGGTGGGGTGCGATGACAGCGTCGGCCTTGTTGAAGACGTGGTGAGGGCAGGGGTCAGTCGGAGATCCGGAATGGATGGAGTTCATCGTGCGGATGGTGTCTTCGGTGCTGATCGGAGTCCAGGTGCGGAGGGTGGTGGTGGGTGGCGTTGTTGCGGTTGTGGCTTGCGCTGGTTGGTTGCTGAAGCTGTTGTGTATGTCCGCGATCTTGTTGTGGAAGTAGGACGCGAGGGAGTTGCAGAGGTCTTGCGACGGGGTGATGTCATTGTTTCCGGCGTTGGGGTTGGAGAGCTCTTTCACGATGTTGAAGAGTTCCTTGCAGTTGTGTGCGTTGTTGTCCAGCCGGTCCTTGTATGTATTTTTCTTGGTGGCGCGGATCAGTTGGTGGTGTTTCCGGGTGGCGAGCTTGAGGGTGGTCATGTTGTCCGTAGTTGGTTCCCTTCTCCAGGCTTTCTCGAGGGCTCGACAGTTCTTCTTGGAGCTCTTGAGTTCGTCGGTGAACCATGGTGTTTTTCTGCTGCAGGGTCTGCTGGGTGGGGTTCTCAGAGGGGCGAGTTCGTCCGCGCAGTTGCTGATCCATTTCGTGAGGTTGTCGGCGGCCTGGCTGGGGTTCGCTGAGCTGGCGGGGGGGTGCTGGCTCAGGGAAGCGGTGAGCTGGTCGGCTGTGATCTTGTTCCAGCTTCTTCGGGCAACCTGTTGCTGGTGGTGGTGGATCGTCGTTCTTTTGAAACTGAAGTGGACGCAGCTGTGGTCCGTCCAGTGGAGTCCTGTTGCGTGGCTGAAGGTGACGTCTTTGCTGGATGAGAAGACGGCGTCGAGTGTGTGTCCGGCGAGGTGGGTGGGGGTGGTCACCAGTTGCTTGAGTCCGAGGTTGGCGAGGTTGTCGAGCAGGCTGATGGTGTTGCGGTCGCTGTTGTTCTCCAGGTGGAAGTTGAGGTCCCCCAGGAGGATGTAGTCGGCGGAGGGGAGGGCATGCGGGCTGACGAAGTCGGCGATGTCCTCGCTGAATCGTGTGCGTGGACCCGGGGGTCGGTAGATCAGGGTGCCTCTGAGGGTGGTCTTCGGGTTGGTGTGGATCTGGAAGTGCAGGTGTTCAGCGGTGGTTAGGGTGTCGTCGGTGTTGGTCGTGATGCGGATGGTGTCTCTGTGGATGATGGCAATGCCTCCTCCCGTCAGGTTGGCGGCGCGGTCCCTCCGGATGATCTTGTAGCCCTCCGGGATGGCGATGGCGATGTCAGGGGCTGAGGAGGCGTTCATCCAGGTCTCGGTGAGGAAGGCAACGTCAGGGGCGGTGGTGTCGAGGAGGTTCCAGAGTTCTACGGCGTGTCTGTGGACGGAGCGGGTGTTGAGCAGGATGCACTTGAGGTGGTTGCTGCTGATGTTCGGCTTGGCGAGTGCTGGTGCAGGATGAGTCCGGATGCAGGTGAACTTGCAGGCGTGGCAGCTGAAGGGTCCGTGGGTGTGCTTCGGGGCGGCGCGATGACATCCTGGGATGCGGCCGGTGTTGAGTGCGATGAGATCGGCGGCGTTGTAGGTTCGTCGGGTCGGCTTCCGTCGGTGGGGGCCAGGGGTCCTGGCCCTGGGCGCGGTCCAGGCACGGACGGGCGCAGACGGGCTTACCTTTGGCGCGCCCTCTGCGCGTCAACGCTGCGCGTTCGCACGGTCGCCATTTAAGGCGAAGTGCGCGGGTGGGCGGAGCAGCTGGGAGGCGGGAGCGGGGAGGGAACAGAAGGAAAAAAGGGGCGGGGTCGGCGGTGGTGGCGGGAAGCGGGGGCGGCGAGGAAGGCGGGAAACAGGAAGGAGAGCGGGCAGAGACTACGAAGGAAACAAGCACAAATGACAATCAAAACACGCTTAACACGGGCAGAAACTACAAAATACAAGCACAAATGATGGTCAAAACAACACTTAACACGGGCAAAAACAACGAAGGAAAAACACGCACAAATGATTTTCAAAACAGAACAGAGCAACGACAGCAGGGTCAGCCGGCAGCGAGGCAGGCAGCGAGGCAGAGGGCACAGCAGAGGGGCACACGCAGCAGCTGGTGGCCGTGCGGCGCGGGGGTGTCCCACAAGTGGGTCACACTCACCTGTGTCGCACGGTCGCCATTTAAGGCCAAGTGCGCGGGTGGGCGGAGCAGCTGGGAGGCGGGAGCGGGGAGGGAACAGAAGGAAAAAAGGGGCGGGGTCGGCGGTGGTGGCGGGAAGCGGGGGCGGCGAGGAAGGCGGGAAACAGGAAGGAGAGCGGGCAGAGACTACGAAGGAAACAAGCACAAATGACAATCAAAACACGCTTAACACGGGCAGAAACTACAAAATACAAGCACAAATGATGGTCAAAACAACACTTAACACGGGCAAAAACAACGAAGGAAAAACAAGCACAAATGATTTTCAAAACAGAGCAACGACAGCAGGGTCAGCCGGCAGCGAGGCAGGCAGCGAGGCAGAGGGCACAGCAGAGGGGCACACGCAGCAGCTGGTGGCCGTGCGGCACGGGGGTGCCCCACACATTCAATAAGCAAACCCTCGGGTCAGGTGTGAACGATGTCTGTAAAGTCTGACCGACTGTGCGTGCTACACGCCGCCAGTAGTCCTGGATACTGGGGCAGGCCCACAACGTATGGTACAGTGTGCCCTCCTCCCCACAATTTCTCAGGCAAAATGGGTTTTCCGCCCTGTGGATTCTGTGTAGTGTTGTGCGGGTGTAGTAAACCCTATGCAATATTTTAAATTGTACCAATCTAAATCGTGTGGATACACCCGCCTCTCTGGGCGATGCCAATGCCGCATTCCAGTTTGCCTCATCCAGATCCCCAATCTCCTCCTCCCAACGTTCTTTCAGCTTCACCAGCGGATCCGGTAAGTTGTTTATCATTTTACGGTAGGTGAGGGAGGTGGCACCTGCCTCCATGTAGTCCGTGAGCAGTCGGTCCTCTAGCGGAGCCGACTCCGGGACAGTCACACCAGGCTCTAACACAGACATGAGTGCGTGTCTAATTTGTACATATCTGTACGTTTCATTCACTCCCATGTCGTATTGTTCCCTCAGTGTCGCAAAGGAAATCACCCCATCCCTTGTCCACATATCGCCTACTGTGGAGATTCCAATGTTGTCCCATTGGTCAAACCCTTTGCTACCGCTCAGATTCCCTAGGACCTTGGCATCCCATAATGGTGTGAGTTTGGTAATCACTCCCTCCCAGGACAGACGCCTTTGAGCCCTATGCCATAAAGACACAGTGTGTTTGGTTGGGCCTCTCAATGTCCTCACCAGTCCCTTATTATAAAGTGGGGCAAGTAGTGTGTTCGTGCCCAGTTGACGCCTATCTGCCAGGTACGCCGGGTCATCCTGTGCACCATGGATCCATTGGTTGATCACATTAAGGTGAGCCGCCCAATAATACAATTCAAGGTTCGGGAGTGCTATCCCTCCGCTGTACCAGTCTCTAATCAATTTCAATTGTGCGACTCTGGCTGGCTTATCTCCCCACAGGAGGCCCGACAGCTGTGCCGAGACTTGGCGGAAGAACGATGGTGGGACCATTGCCGGCGTATTTTCCAAGACATATAGGAAGCGAGGCAGTGCCATCATTTTGAAGAGCGCCGCCCTGCCTAACAATGTTAAAGGGAGGGTCTTCCAGTGGTGCACATCTGCCTTCAACCTGTCCAGCAGTGGCTTAAGATTCAGGTCCTGAAAAGTCGCATGGTCTCGTGTAATTTGAATCCCTAGGTATTTGAAGGCGAAGGGTTCCACCAGCAACAGGCAGTCAGGGTCAAGGGTCGGTGGAGCGCCATGTATCATGTAGAGTACTGATTTTGACCAGTTAATTTTATAACCCGAAGCCGCGCCATGTCTCTCACACAATGCCAACAGGACCGGTATACCATTCGTGAGGTCGGTGAGGTAGATTAACATGTCGTCGGCATACAGGGAAACCCTATCCTCCCAGTCGCCTCCCCATTGTATGCCCTTCAGCAGCTGGGTGGTTCTGATAACCGTGGCCAGGGGTTCCAGCACTAAGGCGAATAACAGCGGTGAGAGCGGGCACCCTTGTCTCGTGCCCCTCGCCAGTGGGAGCTCCCTCGAGATGTGGCCATTGGCCGTCACCCGTGCAATGGGTTTGGTGTATAATAGCCTGATCCATGAAATGAATTTTGAGCCAATACCCATGTGCTCCAGAACCGCAAAGAGATAGCGCCATTCCACCATGTCAAACACCATTTTGGCATCTAACGATAGCACCGCTGCCGGTTCCGCCAGCAGTGGAGCACGTGCCATTACCCCGTGCAGCCTCCTAAGATTCAGCGCCGTACTCCGGTGTGGCATAAAGCCCGACTGGTCTGGGTGAATTAGGTGCGCCAGATGAGGCAGCAATCTAGTGGCCAATAATTTTGCCAAAATGTTACTTTCGGCGTTAAGGAGGGAGATTGGGCGGTATGATCCGCAGTCTTCAGGGGGTTTGCCGGGCTTTGGAATTGCAATTATAGTGGCCGTTCGCTGGTCGGGCGGCAGTTGCCCCCGTTCCTGGCATTCCTTAAACATTTGGAGTAAGGGTGTGGACAGTGTCTCCGACATGGTCTTGTACCATTCGATCGGCACCCCATTGGGGCCTAGCGCTTTTCCTGGGTGCAATGCCGCGATGGCTATTTGTAGCTCCTCAGCTGTCAGGTCCGAGTCCAGCTCATCCCGTCCGTCCTGGGGCAGAGTACGGATTGGTACGCCTATGAGAGATCCCTCTGCCATCTCCCGTGTGACCTCGAATTCAGGGGAGTATACTGACTGGAAATGATCTGCCAGGATTTCCACTATTTGTGACGGCCGGGTTTGTACCACACCTTCAGAATCTTTCAGTTGCAGTATGGCCCTCTGACCTTCCTGTTTTTTCCCTAACCAGGCTAGGAGTTTACCCGCCTTATCGCCTACCTCATAGACCCTGTTTGTCGTCGCTTTCATATTGTCCACCACCTTGCGGCGCACATGATCGGTATGACGCTGCTGACACAGCCGGAGCGCATGTAGCGTAACCCCGGTCGGGTCTCTTTCGTGGTTTTGCGTGGCCCTGTCAATTTGTCCCTTCAGATCTAACAGTTCCTGCCTTTGTGTGCGCTTATGTTGTGCGATAACGGAAATGGCCTGCCCGCGAAGAACCGTCTTATAGGCTTCCCACAGGGTTGTAGGGGATTCCACCGACCCAACATTTTCGCTGAGGTAAGACCTCGTGCCTCTTTTTAATGCCTTGGCTACAACAGGCTCTCTGAGGTATCCCGGGTAGATAGGGTAAATACGTCTGTGGGTTCGCTCATGATTGGAAAGCGTCAGTGTCAGCGGGGAGTGATCTGATACCCCTCGCGGCCTGATTTGAGCTTCGGCGACAGTGAGGAGGCCCCCCCCTAGTGTGAGGAGGAAGTCGATCCTCGATAGGCTGCCATGGACCGCCGAGTAGTACGTGTATTGTCGTTCGTCCGGATGAGACTGTCGCCATATGTCTACTAAACCCTACGCTTCCAGAAAGTCATGCATTCGAGAGGGCCCCGGAGTTTGTGTGCGCACAGGGAAACGGTCTAAAGAGTTGTGAGCCACCACGTTGAAGTCTCCTCCCATAATGAGATCCCCCTCCGGTAGGTCTAACAAACATTTTCCCAGCTCTGGGAGAGCTATGGCGTGTAGTGCTGGCGGAATATACACCGAGACCACGTTTAACGGTTTCCCTTCCCACTGCCCATGTGTTGCTGCAAAGCGCCCTTGTGTGTCGATTTTAGTGGATTGGGTTATGAATCGCGATGATCGGTGCATCAATATCCCCGTACCACGGGACCCCTTAGTAAACTCAGAGTGAACGATCATACTGTATCCTTTCCTATCTAGGGCCCTCGTCGCTGTGCCTGTTAGATGCGTTTCCTGTAGTAGGACCAGTCTGGGATTTAATCTCTTTATGCTCTGTAATACCAACCCTCGCTTTATTTTGTCCCCCAAACCCCTCACATTCCAGGACATAAGGCTCAACGGGGTTGCCTGCCCCATGCTAGTGTCCCCCCCCACTGTGCTTGAATGAGTGGATTGTTCGTCTATGTTTGCAAGGATCAGAGCATCTCATGGAGTGAGCAAGAGTGGTATGCCATAGTACCTCTACTCTACGCGCGTGTGCCCAGTGGTTCCGTTCCCGACCCTTAAAATTAACTAAAGCCCCAACGCCTGTCCTACCCCCAACTCCCCCCTCCCTGCCCCCCTGCTTAACGGACTTAAAACTGCCCGCCCCCCCAACTCAGCAGAGTGCCTGATCCCAACCCAAAACAGAGTACTTGCTCGCTGGGGTGAAGGACTCTCCGGAGTCGGCGGCCCCCTTCCTAGGCTGCGGAGGCCCTCAGCCCAGTGTCCAGGGCAGCATCGCCAGCCAGCGTTTAATGTAGTTCAAGCAGAGAATACCAGAGGATCACTGATCTTCGTTATCGCCCATCTCCTGAATATCGTTCAGAGGTGAATGCGTGTCCGCCTCCCCACCGGTTGCCTGTGAGCCCGGACGGGACCCCTCAGTGCGGTGCTTGTTCTGTCTGTTGGATCGACGAGGGAGGCCCGCCGTCCTCCAACCCTCCAGCCATTCCTGTGCCATCTCCGGGGAATCAAAAAACCAGGTTTTACTCTCGGCCACAATCCGAAGCTTTGCCGGAAAAAGCATTGAGTAAGGGATCTCCCTGGCTCTCAGTTCTTTCTTAACCTCAAAGAAAGTTCTCCTTCGCCTTGCGACCTCTGCTGTGTAGTCCGGAAAAAATGCTAGCGTAGAGTTTTGGATCCTGATCGGGGGTGAGGTCCTCGCCGCCTGTAGGATGGCATCTCGATCCCTGAAGTTAAAGAGTCTAGCTGTGATCGGCCTGGGGTTAGCGCCCATTTTCTGGCGCCCTCCAGGGACCCTGTGCGCCCTTTCCACCGTGAAAAAATCGGAAAGTCCCTTAGGTTGTAGTTTTTGTTTGATTAGCTCCTCCACATACAGGTCCATCGCCCTCGTGTCTTCCGATTCCGGCACACCTATGATACGGATGTTGTTCCGCCTCGAGCGCCCTTCCTGGTCATGGAGCTTGTCACGCAGTTCCTTCGCTTAGTCTTTTTTTAAATGTTTTTTTTTTAACAGAGTTCTATATAGCGCAAACTTGACCCAAATCGGGTATCAGAGTGCTTTACATAGCACCAATTGCGTTACATGAGGACAAATTCTTTTTTTTGTTAGGCGAGGGGAGATTAAGTGATTTGCCCAGAATCACAGGATGTTCAGCATTGTTGCCTAGACTCGAACACAGTTCCCCAGATTCGAGGACGACCGCCCTAGCCGTTAGGCCAACTCCTCTCCCCAAGTCTAAGAAATTATTTTTAAGTAAGTATTATACACCATATAATTTACTAATAATTTACGTTAAGTGGTACAATTGTTGGATACCACAACCAAGCAAGAAGGTGTTTTACTTAAATTGATGGGGGTGCTTCTTAAATATAATTCACCAGACTAAGGGGCCGATTATGATGGCGGACGGACCTAAGTCCGTCCGCCACCATAGAGTAGGAGGGACCATCCGCAGGGGCAGCGGCGGTCCCTCCGTGCAAATTACGATGTGACCGCCAGGGTGGCGGTCACATCCTGTATTAATAACATTGCTGCGGGTGCTGCTTCAAGCAGCACCCACCGCAATGTTAAAAATGCATGTATTACATTTACATGCACAAAGCGGCAGGCACCGCGCGGTGCCTGCCGCTTTGTGCATGTAAATGTTGGGGGGTACCATAGGTACCCCCCATGTGCACCCCCCACCCCCCGACACCCTGGGGGCCCGCAACGGGCCCCCAAAAGCCAAAGTCCACATGCTTTTCCACAGGGAAAAGCCGCCGCGGAAAAGCATGTCTCCGTGCAAATCCTAATTTGGCTGACGGTGTCTTGCAGACACCATCACCAAATAGCCCTCCCCACCCCGCGGATCAGCGGCGGATGGACCTGCCGTCCGCCGCTGGTCCAACCGCAATCCCACCGCCATCCTAATCTGGCGATGGGTGTTCTATGTGGCTGCGGCGGTGAATCCGCATACTCCGGGCCGGCGGTGGCTTCCGCCGGCCCGGAGTATGCGGATTTACCGCAATCATAATGAGGCCCTAACTGTGATGGAAGCTAAAAATATAAATTAAATCTGAGGATTCAATTAGATCTTGATTTAGAGTGCCACTTTAGACAGGTTTATTTTTTCGCAATAGGATCCAGAATTATGATAATCTGTCAGCGATGGCCTGGGGCACTTCTCTTGGTTGAGCCTCTCTGACATAGTAATTTAATGATGTGGTAAAATGTTTAGGAATGTATCAGATTGTTCTGCAATCATTAGCTAATTAAATGTTTATCTATCTTTGGGGGGAGCAGTGCCATTCACTGGAGATACAGACATATGATTGGATATGTGATAATGGCCTGAAACTAAGCAACTCTAAAATTTGAAGGGGCAGATTTACTACTTTTGGTGCATCTCTGCTAATCAGCAGGGATGCGCCAGAAGAGTTGCGATGCATCTACCCACCTGTGCGCCACCACTGATGCGTGCATTTAAAATGCGGCGCACCGTGGCACACGGATGGGCAGATGGGTGTCGCATCCCCCTTCGGAAAGGCGGCGCATTGCTGGACTTGGCCGCAAGCGCGACTCAGCTCCAGCAAGGCTCGGGGATGCCCTATCCCTAACATGCTGTTTCAAACCTTATGCCTGCTTCAAGCAGGCGCAGGGTTTTTTGACGCAGCATGGCCTGAAAAGTGACTGAGTGAAATCTTGTAGATTTCACTCAGCCACTTTTAGGAGGCGATCCTGCTCTGGACCCCCCCTGCGCAGGAACGCCTACATGTGGTGCAGGGCTTTACAATGTGACGCATCTCCCAGATGCGTCATGTTGTAAGTGCCCTGCTCCATGGCGCTGGCTTTGCGCCACCGCTGCATCACAAAAGTGACGCAACGGCGGCGTAAAAGAGGCGCAAGGGGCTTGTAAATCTGCCCGAAGTGTTTTTGAACCCAGATCATCTGCAAAATGAACCAAGACGTTATAAAAGCCCAAGTAATCTGTTGCAAAGAGACAGAAAACACATCTATGGGTGACGATTGACTCAGTACGCGCTCCCAATTGGGAACTCAAAAAGGCATTCGCTCGTACTCTACAATTATCATAAAATTGCTCTAGGGTCATCATGATCTGCCAGTTACACTACAATAATGCCACATCTTTGGGCATGCCTGCATATCACATCCAGCACCAAGACTCCTGCTATTTAGAAAATCTAAGAGGGATGTGGTGTTTCCTCTTTTACAATATTGGCACTGACACGGTTTGGGAAATGGATTAATGTCAAGTTATTGCTCCTGTCTTTCAAAAACCTACATGATCTGGGACCTATGCATCTGACAGAAAAATACCTAGGGTCTCATTTACAAGCCCATTGCGCCGCCAGTGTGTCACTTTTTGATATGCACCGGCGGTGCAGGGTGCCTGCCCATATTTACAAGACCATGTAAACTTGTAAAGCCAACCTCCTTGACTTTTCATGGCCTTGTAAAAATGGGCCCCTTTTACGCATTTCTCTGCGTGAAAGGGGCATTCCATGGGTTATGCTGTGGGTACTCCCACGCAACATCCATGTATCATGACAGATTTACAAAGTGTTGTAGACCTGGGAATGCATCAGAATCCTACGCCTCTCTAGACAAGGAGTAGGAGTGGTGCAACAAGGAGAAACACTTTTATTTCTCCTAGTTTTTTGCTCTTTCTATGTTTTTTGCTCTTTCTATGTGTGCTGTATTCAGTAGCACACATAAAAGGAGCAAAACCCTATTAATGACTGTTTTGTGCAGGAAGGTGTCCCTTCCTGCACAACAGCAATCATCCCTGCAACACAGGCACCCTTGCACCATGGCAAAAGTGTGTCTGCGTTGGCTCACCGCTGCTGTTTGTGCGCCGGGGAAAGGGAAAAGGACAGGAATGAGCCGTATCTTGTAGTTATGATGCATTCCTGCCCTTTTATTTTGATGCAGAGACTTGCTGTGCATCAAAATATAGTAAATGTGGCTCAAAGTTTGCCAGCCATCTTATGCTGCAAGTGTCTCAAGTCTGAGCTTGGCTGTTTAAAATTGAGTTTGCTAGTTGGGCATTACCAATTAATAAAACGAATAAACACATTAGTACATTCAGGGCCTCCTGCTGGACTACCAGCACTCTTCTTCTTCTCCTCTAAGTGCCCTCACAGATCAAGAACAGCAGTCGAGGAACTATTTTACCTCAGGAATACCCCTCAGCCCTCGCATATTGCCTACTACCTGCCCCCTGATTATGCCACAGTGACTGCGCTTGAGGGGTTCTGAGGCCCATCAAAGTTGTTCAGATATCAATCTATGGAGATGTTCAATAGTTAGTAGGAGAGATGAGGGTATTCTGAGGGTTGGTAACTGAGTAACTTCAAACAATATGTGCCATTATGACCTCCGTGATAGCATGCCTAGCATCTCATCTGCCTTCTCAACCCACTCGCCTCCTACAGTTCAATTTCCTAGATTATTCTTTTTTCATCTTTCCCCCTTACCCCTGTGTAACAAATTCTTCATGGGGTATCCGATCCATCAGTAGCCAGCCTTCATACGCCCAGCTCGGTGGATGTTATAAATGTTGTGGTGATTGAAAATGAGTCAGATGATGGCCTGGAGCTTTTGGCTCCAACCCATGAACAATACACTGACATCTTTGGTTTGGAGGTGTGACTTGATTATTCTTTTGGACTATGGACTTTAGACTTTCTTTTGAGTTTTAGATATTTTCAGAACTTTACACTCTCATTTATGGACCGATTATGTTAGACATTTTTTTCCATATATTTTAAAATTGTAATCCCCTTTGTGTCGCTGACATTCTCGCCATATTTGTTTTATTTGTCCACCCACCTTCAAGTTTAAAAGTTCCTTCTAAAAAATTACATTATTTATTTTCTTTTGACACAATCCCAAGAAAGGGTATATTTTTTACTCAAAATAAAAATTGTATTTGGTTAATAAATATAGAGTTTTGAAATGACAAAATGTATTTCTGTTTGCAATTTTTACCATGAGGATGTAACATATAGTTATGCAAATGTTGTTTCACCTTAACTTCAGAAAGAGTTAAAGGAAGAACACTAACAATGTCAACAAATAAAACTAAATGTATGTTTAGTTTAGAATTTAATACATTTATATTAGGCAATAGGTCACAGTTGACATATATTCACATACTTTCTTTTTTGAATGATACATACAACTGTTATTTTAGATTTGAATGAAGTTTTCTGGTTAGGATAGAGAATGTAACATTTTACCCTATTGTTGTAGTTTAATCGAGAACTTTGCCCACATAATACTTGTTGTGAGTCTTGTTTTGAATCTGCTTGTGATGGGTGCTTGTGTTAGAGTCGTTGTGTTTGTGATGGTAGAGGTGGTGAAGTTGATGTTGATATAGGTGGTTGTGGCAGAGATGGTAGGTTTGTAGGTCCTGCATGGAGATTGACAATATCATTTGTGGATGGTAAGTACCTTATAGATTGTTGTGCCTCTGTATAATCTTGTGCATGGTTTGGATCCGAAGATTGACATTGCCATTTGTTGCTTATTGCCTCTATCATCTTCATGGTCAACACATGTTGTCTTGCACACTCGTCCATCAAACTATGAAGATGCTTATGATACATCTTTTCCATGTTTGGCACCATTTCACAATGTTCTCCACTGCGGAAGTCTGCTTTCCAAACATGTGAGGGGTTCATTTAAGGTGGTATGCAATCTCAAGCTGATTTGGCCCCTTTGCATGAATATTCCTCTGCAAACTGGAATGTTGTTGGAAAGATTGTTCCTCCTAGAGGAAAGGATTAGGTTATGCCCCATATGCATGGCCAAATGACTTGTTCAGAAGGGTGTCCATCATGGAGAAGGATGACATCTGAAGGGTTTTTAGGTAGATTGATGAACGGGAGAGAGCTGTTGCTCACCAAGGGTGTTCTCTCCCTCAGATGATTGAGAGAAGACTGTAAATGCACCTGTCTGGGAGGAGTACATAGGGGATACTGCATTAAATCTCAGTATGTTAAGGTTTGTATGGGGGTGAGTGTTGCAAAGACAGGATAAGAATCAATGGCTGCTTAGCTATTTGCTCAGGAATTTTAACCCTCAGAAGTGATTGTTGAGGAAGCCTGCCGGACTCTTGCATGGTTTTGACACTTTGTGGAGGTAGCAATGCCTTTCACCTCCTCCACCACTTCTTCTACCATCTCCTGCCTCTCCTCTTCCTACTGTGGGTGCTGGCCACCAAGATAGTTGCTTGGAGGCGGATTGGATTTTCTTCTGAGACTACCCGCTGTCCTGTGCTTGTAGATTGTTTAGCATCATTGTCCGGCTTAGTGTCCCCAGTACCTGCAACAATAAGATGAAAGCAGTTTAAAACAAATCTAATAAAGTGTTGCTATAATACTTCAACTGACTTCATTAATAAAAATGTGAAGAAAATTATTTTTATTATTGTAACATGAGAAGAAAAATAAACATATGGAGGTAATTGCTGATCCGTGCATGGAATTATTCCATATATATAGCATGTAATTGCACCGACTCCAGTCATGGATGTTTTCTTTCTGGGTGCTCCTATGATGCCAGTCACTGAACCAGAGTCCTTGAAGTTAGAGTAGGTAAAGTATTACCTTATCTAGCAACTGAAAAGAAGATTTATGTGAAATGAGAAATACAAATTTAAGAATCTAAATATAAACGTTGCATTTGACACAAATGGTGTCAAATAGGGATACATACATCAAAGATAAGCAATAAAATGACATTTCATTAAAAAAACAGCAACTCAGGGATGCTGTGAAAGTGAAAATGATGACATATTGAAGTAAAGATCAGATGTTATCAATCTTACCTACTTGATTGGTGGTTGAGAGCCTAACTGCTGCTGCAAAGATGTCTCATGATATAATCTGTGGAGTTGGTTGCAATGTGGATACCCAAGGCTGTTGTCTGACCATACCTGACTGGTGCAGGAGACATATGGAGGAATAAGCACAGAGTGTGTTGGTGTTTTTAATAGAAGTGTAAAAGAGAAACAAACATATTCCTCTACTGCAAGTTAACATGTTGCCTAACAGAAACTATATAGTGCTGCTATTACAATGCTTTGTCTAATGCTAACTATAAGTGAGCTAGTGTCTGAAATTAGCTGCAGATGGGTGGATATAAGGATGTGGGATAACATGCATATAGCTAACCTGTCACTTACAGTGAAGGAGTTATGTTAGACCAAAAGAAAATAAGTTATACTTGCCAGTCTCTATTACTCATCTGTTCTGTATAGCTAGTTTTGTTTTCATTAGAGTCTTAGTAGCAGAAGTATAGGATGTGCAGGTGATATATGGGACAGCAACACGGGGCCTTAAAAGTACACAAAAAAGGAAAGTATGAGCATAACATTTTAACAACATTAATTTCAGTCTTATATTTGAGTACAATCATTGATCACAATAACTTCCTTTTTTTAAAATAAGGTAGGGTACAATAATCAAAGTCATTGAAATCTCATAAACCGTGCTAGTGAAATGGGTATCATAAAGATTTACCTGTGCATGTTGCAGGGTTCTGTTTAGATACTTGTGGGCCGAATTCACAGAGGAACTTACAACGCATAATGTTACAAGTGCGGTATCTCCGCACTCCGACAGCGTCTCTGCCGTCGTGGTGGAATCTCTGTACTCGTGATGGGGTCTCCGCACTGAGCACTGCAGTACGAGTTGTAAGTCCCTTTGTGAATAGAGAGTTTTGATCGGCCACTTTAGGAAGTACTATTGCTTCACCAATAGCAACCAATGTATTTGAAATCAATCCCGTATGAGGAGATGAAATTATAAAATTACTATAAACATCAACTTATTATAAGGGTATGTGTTCAAGGCTGTGTTTGAGGGGTATGCATGTGATGTTGTGAAAGGCTTATGGTAAAGACATAGGTAGGTGAATGTTTGTGGCAGAAGTTATAGGGACACAGAGGGAGTTTCTATCTTATGGTGTAAAATTAGTGCTGCATGCAACAGGCAGCACATTCAACAAGTGAGGATGCACTGTGGAAAGGCCAGCCTCCTTGACTGTGTTTAGATGGAGATGGGATCCAGATGTTCCTCCAGGAAGATCTTTAGCCAGCTTAATCCTTAAGAACTTCTGTTCTCATTTTGATATTGCTACTTTTTGTCACCCTCAGTGTGTGCCTCCTCCCCCAATGCATGAACAGAATCTGCCTCTCCTGCCACAAGACTGCCTTCTGAGTTCCATTAAGAGTGAATGAAGGCAGCCAATGCCATGTTTTAATGATTTATCACAAATTCCAGAACAAGGTCTGCCTATTCAGTAAAATTATTATTCCTTTTCAGACTTGACTGCATCCTGGAGACAGAGTGAAGTTCTTGGTACTTGCAGGTTTAAGAGATTGAAGAAGAAATTTTGTAGCCTCGAGTGTGGTCTTTATTTATATGGTTTGAAGTCAATGGGTGCCAGTATGTTTGATTTAATTGAGATGTATGTCATTTGCCTATGCCCTCCTATTCGGAGGTTTCAACCTGGGTGGCAGAAATCTCCATTTCCTGAAGCAGAGACTCTGCCTCATATGTTGGCCTTTTGCCCTGCATTCAGACATATCCGCCAAGCAGGTGAAACAAAATATTATGATCATAAAGAAACAAATAGCAACTTTATAGTTGTAAATTGTATTATAAGAGCCTCTACCACACAAACTGAAGTGGTAGAAATATGCAAGTGAACACCTTGGCATGAATCTACACTTGCAAATGGTGAATACTAAAATAAAGTACCTTTACACCTAGGTATAAGAGTCACCTTATAAGTGAGTAAACATACACATGTATATTTATCATTGTGAATAGGCATCTAAGAGTGGAGAAGCGACCTCTATTCCAAACGTATACATTTTCTTACAAGGAAAATGTTCAAAAAGAATATTGGTATAGGTCTGTTATATGTGCTGCTCTCGATTTACTGGGAAAAAACTAACCTCTTCTGATTCCTGAATATTATAGCAAATCTGGTGAGAATTTCACAGAGGTTGTGAAATCAATGCAACTATTTCTACTGAAAAGTGTGGAATGTAAAAGGGTCGAGAACACCAATGGGCATTTTAAAAAAAAGTTAATTGCTCTAATGTATGTTTGTGTATGGATGTCAATTTGTGCTGTGTATTTTGTTAGCATTGATGACAGTGCCGGCAAGTTATGGGTAGAGTTGCCACAGTTTTGAGGGTCTGCAAAGAGGAATGTGCCATTTGCTACAAGAAAAGAGAATGACATTGAACAGACGTTTGCAGTGATTGAGAAAGAGATGTTGCCTGAGTTTGTGCTATGAAAACAATTTAAGGCATATTCTGGCAGATGCATCAACCAAAATAGTTCCTGGTAAAATAGCGAATCAGTAAAACTGGCCATTACAGAAGGCAAAACCTGAAATCCCAATACATCAACCCCAATACCGAAAAAAATAAAGAATCGCAAAATAACCCCTGCGGTAAATTACTGCATCGCAAATTTGCGAATCGGTAATACCGAGAATGACATTAGCCCCCGGAAATACCGAATCGCTATTAAAAAGTCGCTACGATATGCACCATAAATCGCAAATAACGAAAATGCACCAAATCGCTATTTAGCATGAGCAAAATAAGGGGAATCTCAACCAGGAGGTAAAGTTGGCTGAAGAAAAAAAAAAAGATTTCAGACAGGTGGATACAATCAGAAACCCTTTAAATATGCCTCTGGAGACCCTGTATGTCTTCCAAAATGGCTGCCCTCTACGTGCTTGCTAGGAGGATGAGAATCAATGCTGCAGCACAGCGCAGGAGGAGGATCCAGGAGAGGGTATTGAGGGTGCGCTTTACATTGCTGGGCCAGACAGAGGAACTAATCTATGACAAGTACAGACTGAATCGTGCAATGATCATGCGCCTCATTTTTTGTTTGAATATTTTTATTGAGAGATCAACGAAGAATTGCAATCAGAGCAATAGGTTGAGGAGGGTAAAAGAAAGGTTAGCTTTGCGAGGTATATCAATGAACATGTACAGCTATAACATTATACAGTACAAACTTCTCGTGTCTTTGCTGTTGATGCTGAAAAAGAAAAACAATGTATGAATCATAGAACAGTTCCTCGAGGTGTTTCATACTGAAGAGTGTTGCCTGTCTCCACAGAGCCACGGACCATCCGCTAGAGGGGAGATGGCATTTAATAACTGAGTTGATGATATATGTCATGAGGTTATGGTCCATCATGTGTGGCAAGTGCGTGCCCCGTGGGGTGTCATAGGGACAGGTCGTCTCTCGGATCTGTTGTAAATGTAGTGTAGCCCGCTTATGTGCGTCGGTTAGGACCCAGCATCATACACATGTGAAGGCCCGCCTCGTCTCGTGCCATATCAATTAGACCCATTATGCGACGCGTCTCCTCATATAAAGACGTGCGTGTTGCGAACCATTAGAGGAGCAACCGTACGTCTTGTGTCTGGATGTGCTTCGATCAGTTTAGTTATTGCGTCCAGTAATGAATTCTTAAGAACATCGCCAACTTGGCTAACTGGGGGGGAGAACGAATTGCAGGTAAAATAGGGAAAAACAAAAAAAAGAGGAGAAGGAGGGGGGAGGGTCGATGATAACAATAAGGAGAAGGAATGCAAGAAGCACTATACTGAGGTGAGGCCAGAAGGGCGTATGCGCAGGTAACGTGTACTTTTGTGTCTATGTGTGCAGGTCATTGCTCTCAGATACGGGGAATGTGTTGTTGGGGTGGGTGGCTTTGTCTGCAGCGTGGTCAGAGTGGGGCATCGGTTTCCGGTGGTGCGTATGGGGGGCGGTTTAGAGTTGCTTGTCGGTGATGTACGATCGTTACTCTGTGTCGTGTGCGTGATGTGCTGTTACTATTTCAATGATGCTCTACCTATTTGACGGCTATGTGAGTCCCTGATCAAGACATGCCTGTCGGAACGATTTGAGAACGTCATCCCAAGGTGTTGCTATTGGTATGGCTCTCAGTCTCGCCGTCTCCTCTCTGTGTAGGGTTGTGCTCTCCGCTGACGCCCAGTTATTAAGGGAGGTGCACCAATATTGGAGTTGTGGCGGGTCTCTACTCTTCCAGTGTTTGGTAATAAGTCTCTTGGCAATGACTAGCCCGAGGTCCCAAAACCTGGTGTGAACTTTGGTATGTTTTGTTCGTTTAAACAATCCAAGCAAACATGCCTCCCATGTATGTGGCAGTTCCGCGCCGGCCCCCTTCGACAATAATGACGTTATGCCTTGCCAGTATGTGTGAAGTCTAGGACATATCCAGAGCATGTGTAGGATGTCCGCATTCGTTAGTGAGCAGCGGGGGCATGAGGACGTGTTTAATGCGAAATACTGGTTAATTTTGTCCGGGGACAAATAGGCCCTATGCACGATATAGAATTGTATAATTTTAAAACGCGAGTTGCGTGGGATGTGAATGGGTCCCTCTAGAATTTTCTCCAATTCTTTGTCTGTCCATTCTCTGCCCCTATCAGCTGCCCATTTATCTCTCAGTGGTTGGAGGGTGCAGGTTGTGTGCGACAATAACGCTTGTGCCAGCCAATGTATCACGTTTGATCTGTTTCCCATGATATGCAAATATTGCACCAGCAAGTGCATCTGTGGTTCCTCAGTCATGTCTCCCCAGGCTTTCGTGTATGTGCGTATCAGGGATGTATGCAGCAGGAACTGTCCTGCCGGCAAGTCTGTGTCCGCCGCTAATCTGTCAAACGGAAGTAGGGTGCCTTCCGCATAGAGATCAGCAATCGTGTCTATCCCGACTTGTCCCCACCGTTCTAGTGTGGACACGGTTATGATCCCCCCATCTCTAGGAGTTCCCAGCAGTGGGAGTGCAGGGGCATAGGGCGTCACTGCCCGAGTGAGTCGCAAGCTACGCGTGTAGCACTTATATGCTACTGCTAAATGCAGTTGCGTCGGGCGAGGTGGTTTGGCCAGGGGATGAAACAATGTAAGGACTTGTGTGTGGGTCAGAGTCGAGGTATCGGAAGTCGTGTCCCTCAGGCTATTCCCACCCAGCCAGCCAACCACCCACTGCAATTGCGCTGCCAGGTAGTAGAGTTCTTGATTGGGAACTGCTAGTCCTCCCGCTGCCACCGGTGTGTAGAGTTTCGCCAGTGCCACTCTGGGTCTACCGGTGTTCCAAATGAGCGCTCTAATCATGGTTTCCAGTTCTCCAGATGTGGTTTGGGACGTATACCGGTATGTTGGAGTAGTAGTACAGTAGCCTTGGCAGTACGATCATTTTTGTTAGGGTCACTCTGCTAGGGACGTTTAGGGGGAGCGTTTTCCAGAAGGCTATTTGTGCCTGCAGAGAAGAGATGGCTCTGACCAGGTTACCCTCCAATACATCCGCGGGAGACCGGTAGATATGTATGCCTAAGTATCGGAATGTGGTGGTGTGTCAGGCCAGCCGTGTTCCGCCAAGGTGCACTTCGCACTCTTGCATACTGTCATGATTCCACGCCTGCCCTTCCTTAAGAACTACATATCCCCTTTAGGCTTCTGTAGCATTTCCCTTTTTGAAACCCACCCCTGTCCCGTGCGCCCGCACGCTTCAAATCAGTGTGTTTGGTGGTACAGTATTTTATGCCTTGTGAACTATTGTGGTTATTTCCAATGTTTTGTGCAGGTTTCTGTGTTCTCATGCGTTTAATTTCAGGATTAGGAGCCAGCGCTGTCAGAAGACCAGGCCTTCGCTTTGAGCGCTGACGGAAGCCAGGCCTTCGCTCTGAGAGCATTCTCCTCGCATCCCTCGCACGCGCCTTTTTGGTGCGCTTCTGAGGGGATTCGGGAAGCTTCTGTCTCGCGCACTTTCTGTGTGCGTAACCGGGTGGAGCTGGGTGCGGCCCAGTATTTAAACCGCACCCAGCCTTCTGGAAGGCGCTTTGCCTTCAGACTTCCTTTGAAGAAGGTCGCGTCTGGACTTGGGACTTACCTGGAAGGATTCTCCATACCGGCAGGACATCTTCATTGCTCTTCACAATGGCGAATCGTTCCCTGCATCAGTGATGATGACCCTGGAAAACAAAGAGTCAGAAAGCTAAGTACTTTCATTTTTTTTTGGTTAAAGGCGCCCTTCGCAAGAAAGGTCAATAACAATTTTTGGAACTTTGCTTCACAGAAGAAAACGCAAGGAAAAGACTTTGGACTATTCTGTTTCTTGTACCTCAGTTTTCTGAAGAAGAACTTTGTTTAGGTTTTCATGAGTGTTATTTAGAGCCATATTTTGATTACGAATACAGGCATCTCTTGTTGTTGTTAAGGTATAGGATATTGTGTATCTTTGCTTATCTTTCCGAAATTAGAGGAAGATTATTAAGAACCCCAAGTCTAGGAAGCAAGAAGTTTATTGCAAGTAAGTGGTAGAATTGTTAGGAAGGATTTGCGAAAGCCTTTTAAAGAATGTTAAGTAATCCTTCTCTTTCATTTTCAGCCTAATACAACTAGAGCATACAAGCCTACAAGCTGACCACTTATCCTAGAGGACACTTGACGACATCGTCTTCACTACCATAAAGAAATACTGGACGAAGCCCAACTCCTTACTGATCGCAGGTAGGGGAACGTCTAGACATCCAGTTAGAGTCTTAAGTGCCTTAACTAGAATAGTTAAAAGATTTAGAGTAGAATAGAATAGGAGGAAACTATAGGACCTGAATAGTAAAGTCTTCTGTGCTTGTTGCCTCGCAGGTCGCAGCAAGAATCAAGAGTCTTCACTGCAACGTCCAGTACCGGCCCTCCTCCCTAATTTCTAGTTAATTTCTTGCTGTGATATTAGAATCAGTAAGTGTTAGTTAGTAATCAGGGAAGTTGGTCCCTTGCGTCTCTGCGGAATCATCTGCGTCATCCTAGAGGGCATCTGTTCAAGCAAGGTAAGGGACGACGTGGATAGCTTGACAGAAGGCAAAGCCCACGTTGATAATTCCGCCCAGACGCAATGGATCAGGTATCTATGCAGGATTTGGCCGCTGTGTTAGAAGCAATTAGGCAGGATAACGCTGCTTTACGTAGGGATTTATCCTCTCTCCAGGACTCAGTGCAGCAGAAGTCAGCCACTTTTCAGGGGTCCTCCAGTTCTAGTACTCCAACACAAGTCCATGTTGTGACTCCGGTACCCACCCCTTTAGCCCCTCCTGAGAGGTTTTATGGGGATTGCAATAAGTTCTCAGTGTTCTTGCAACAATGTCATTTACACTTTATAGCAAAAACCACAGCTTTTCCTGATGATTCTTCCAGAGTTGCATTCATGTTATCCTACATGGGTGGAGACGCTGCCCTTTGGTCAGTCCCCTTAGTAGAAAGTGATGATCGGATCTTGTATAACTTCAGGGAATTTGATTGGGCTTTAAAGAAGATGTTTGCTAAACATCTATTTGTTCAGTCACCTGACAATGAGCTGTTAGGTTTAAAACAAGGCTCATCCGATTTGTTACATTATATATCTACCTTCAATCGTTTGGTATTAGAAGCTGATTGGCCTCACGACAAAAGAATCTCACTCTTTTATAGGGGATTGAAGGACGAATTGAAAGACATGATCACCCAGATTTTAGACCCCCCCGAAGAAATAAGTGCCTTCATTGACTTAGTGGTGAAATTAAATCATCGAATTTCCGAAAGAAAAGGAGAAAGAGGGAAGTCAGAACACAAATTAGTTCTCTTTAAGGAAAGATCCGCATCAACACCTAACCGAGAACCTAGTTCCAGATCTGATACTGCAGAACCTATGCAGATAGGTTCTATCCGAGGTCCCTTGTCAAAGGAGGAGAAAGAAAAGAGGCGGCGATTAAATCAATGCCTCTATTGTGGGAAGTCAGGACACTTTGTGAAGGAATGTCCCACACGACCAAACAAATTTAAAGTTAGGTCATCCGATTTAGCAGTCACACAAGAAAAGTCGGAAAACTAGAAAACTCGGTAAAGGGAGAGGTCGGTTTATCGAGTTTGTTCTCTAGTTTGGCCTCAACTCTTCCTCCCATTGGTTGTAGACACCTTTCAATTCTTGTAGAACTTCGAGGTCTGCTTCCAGAATCTTACTCTAGACAGGTGGAAGCCATCATAGATTCTGGTGCTACTGGTAATTTTATAGACTCTCATTTCTTCCTTCAGTTAGGCTTCAGATCCTTGTCAAAGGACCATCCAGAAATCGTCAGAGCTGTGGATGGCAAAGAATTGACTTCGGGTCCAGTAAATAGGCAGTCTGAGGTGTTAGAAATGGATTGTTCTCCTATACATAGGGAGAGAATTCAATTAGACATTATTGATGCCCCTCAATTCAAGATGATTTTAGGAATCCCTTGGTTAGTAAAACATAACCCGTCCATAGATTGGGTAACCAAGACAATCACTTTTCAATCTCCTGCTTGCACTGATCAATGTTTCCTTACTAAGAGATCTAAGGATGTGGTTCAAGGTTTTGACTTTGGAATGGAATCACCCAATATACTAATTCTGGAAGGGGTGCCATCAGAATATAACGACCTGTCTGACGTTTTTGACAAAAAGAAGGCCAACACCCTTCCACCACATAGAGATTTCGACTGTAGAATAGATTTGATGCCTGGAGCTACCTTACCTTGCAGTCGAATATATGCTCTTACGGAGGCAGAAAACGCTCATCTCAGAGAATATCTAGATGAGTATCTTGCTAATGGCTTCATAAGGCACTCTAAGTCTCCAGTTTCATCAGCTCTTTTTTTCATTCCAAAAAAGGGGGGGGAGCTGCGCACGTGCATAGACTATAGAGCCTTAAACAACGTAACCATTAAGAACAGGTACCCCTTGCCTTTGATCCCTACACTATTAGACCAAATAAAAAAGGCTAAAATTTATACAAAATTGGACTTACGCGGAGCATACCATTTAGTTAGAGTAAGAAAAGGAGACGAATGGAAGACAGCATTTCGTACTAAATTCGGTCTCTTTGAATACCAAGTCATGCCATTTGGTTTGTGTAACGCTCCTGCAGCCTTCCAGCTTTTTATAAATGAGGTTTTACATGAGTTCATTGACATCTGCTGTGTAGTCTACTTTGATGATATTCTCATATATTCTGATTCCGAGGAAGATCATGTAAAACAGGTTCGCGCCATTCTTCAGAAACTACTTTCAAACTCACTCTTCGTGAAATTGGAAAAGAGTCTATTTCACGTTTCCAAAGTGGATTTTCTAGGCTATATTATTAGCCCCGAGGGAATAGAAATGGACCCTAAAAAGGTAGAAGCTGTAACAACCTGGCCAAGTCCCACTTCTGTGAAACAAATCCAAAGTTTTCTAGGGTTTGCAACTTTTTACCGCAGATTCATTCAGAACTTCTCCCAGGTTATAACACCTATTACCAAGCTGTTGAGAAAAGGAGCCACATTTTTATGGTCCCCAGCCGCTGATGAAGCATTTCAAAACCTAAAAAAGTTGTTTACCATGGCTCCAATTTTAAGTCATCCAGACCCCAATCTACCTTTTATTGTGGAAGCAGACGCCTCTCAATTTGCATTGGGTGGCATTCTTTCACAACGAGATTCAGATACTGGCCAAATGCACCCTATAGCCTATTTCTCAAGAAAATTATCAGAAGCCGAACAAAATTATGCAATTGCCGACAAGGAGTTGCTGGCAATCAAAGCAGTGTTTGAAGAATGGCGTCATTACCTATTAGGAGCTCGTCATCCTGTAACGATTTATACTGATCACAGGAATCTCCAAGCTCTAAGATCTGTAAAGGCTTTATCTGCTAGGCAACTGCGTTGGTCTATGTTTTTTAATGACTACAATTTTGTAATCACATATCGCCCAGGAAAGGAAAATTTAAAAGCAGATGCTTTATCCAGACTAGGAGAAATGACGTCGGATCAACCGGTAGTCGTTCACCCTGTAATCCCAACTTCTTGTTTTCAGGGAAGTTTAACTGTTTGTGACATCATTAACGACATTAAAGAAGCTCTGAAAGAAAAGGCATTGGAGCTTTGGAGAAAAGATCATCCTTTTCTTTTTGAGAAGGACGGTTTGCTGATGGTCCACGACTTGATCTTTGTTCCAAATGAGAACATTCAAAGATCCATTATTCACCTTCATCATGATACGGTTCTGTCAGCCCACCCAAGCGTTATAAAAACTATGGAACTCATCAAGAGGAAGTTTTGGTGGCCTTCTATGTCTAAAGACATTAAACAATTTGTGGAAACTTGTAGCATCTGTATCCAGCACAAGTCCTCTCATCAGGCTCCTAGTGGTTTGTTGATGCCATTACCTATTCCTCCTCAACCATGGCATACTATATCATTAGACTTCATTGTTGAACTACCTGAAACCAAGAAGGGATTCAATACAATTTTGACTGTTGTAGACCAGTTTACCCGTATGGCCCATTTTGTTCCTTTAAAAAAGCTTCCTACTGCATTGGAGCTTGCTCATTTGCTCATGATCCATGTGATAAGATTACACGGAATTCCTTCGGTTGTCATTTCGGACAGGGGATCACAGTGTGTTTCTAAGGTTTGGCAGAAACTGAGTTCTTTGTTACATATGGAGGTTCGTTTATCCTCTAGTTACCATCCTCAAACCGATGGTTTAACTGAAAGAACTAACCAGACTATTGAACAATATCTTCGTTGTATGTTACCTAATGTTTCCGAAGAATGGTCCGATCTGTTAAGTCCTTTGGAGTTCGCCTACAACAACTCTGAGCATTCTTCTATTAAAATGTCCCCATTCTTTTGTAATTTCGGTTTTCATCCAAAAAGCATTCCTGAAAACTCCAACAATAACATCAATGATTCCGTAACCACAGTTTATGACTATGTGTCCCAGATATTCACCATTCAGGAGGATGCTAAATTCAACTTGGCCAAAGCGAAAGAATCTCAAAAAGAAGCCAAGGATAAACATCGATCCGAACAACCTCTTTATGAAATAGGTGACAAAGTATGGTTGAGTACAAAGAATTTGAAATTAAGAGGGAACAGAAAATTCAATCCAAAATTTATTGGCCCCTTTTCCATTGAGAAAATACTAAATCCAGTTTGTGTTAGATTGACCCTCCCTAGTAAGTACTTGATACATCCAGTCTTCCATGTCTCTCTAATCAAGCCTTTTCATCCTCAAACTCGTATTCCCAAGTCCCCACCTCCTATCATTGTTGAAGGCAACTCAGAATTTGAAGTAAGATCAATCTTGGATTCCAAGCGAGTCAGGGGAAGGTTATTTTACCTCATCGACTGGAAGGGTTATGGTCCTGAGGAAAGATCATGGGAGCCTCTAAAACATCTTAAAAATGCTCCCAGATTGATTCGGAACTTTCATTTAAGATTCCCAGATAAACCAAGACCCATTTCCACCGTTCTTGGGGGGATCTTGAGGAGGGAGTACTGTCATGATTCCACGCCTGCCCTTCCTTAAGAACTACATATCCCCTTTAGGCTTCTGTAGCATTTCCCTTTTTGAAACCCACCCCTGTCCCGTGCGCCCGCACGCTTCAAATCAGTGTGTTTGGTGGTACAGTATTTTATGCCTTGTGAACTATTGTGGTTATTTCCAATGTTTTGTGCAGGTTTCTGTGTTCTCATGCGTTTAATTTCAGGATTAGGAGCCAGCGCTGTCAGAAGACCAGGCCTTCGCTTTGAGCGCTGACGGAAGCCAGGCCTTCGCTCTGAGAGCGTTCTCCTCGCATCCCTCGCACGCGCCTTTTGGTGCGCTTCTGAGGGGATTCGGGAAGCTTCTGTCTCGCGCACTTTCTGTGTGCGTAACCGGGTGGAGCTGGGTGCGGCCCAGTATTTAAACCGCACCCAGCCTTCTGGAAGGCGCTTTGCCTTCAGACTTCCTTTGAAGAAGGTCGCGTCTGGACTTGGGACTTACCTGGAAGGATTCTCCATACCGGCAGGACATCTTCATTGCTCTTCACAATGGCGAATCGTTCTCTGCATCAGCGATGATGACCCTGGAAAACAAAGAGTCAGAAAGCTAAGTACTTTCATTTTTTTTTGGTTAAAGGCGCCCTTCGCAAGAAAGGTCAATAACAATTTTTGGAACTTTGCTTCACAGAAGAAAACGCAAGGAAAAGACTTTGGACTATTCTGTTTCTTGTACCTCAGTTTTCTGAAGAAGAACTTTGTTTAGGTTTTCATGAGTGTTATTTAGAGCCATATTTTGATTACGAATACAGGCATCTCTTGTTGTTGTTAAGGTATAGGATATTGTGTATCTTTGCTTATCTTTCCGAAATTAGAGGAAGATTATTAAGAACCCCAAGTCTAGGAAGCAAGAAGTTTATTGCAAGTAAGTGGTAGAATTGTTAGGAAGGATTTGCGAAAGCCTTTTAAAGAATGTTAAGTAATCCTTCTCTTTCATTTTCAGCCTAATACAACTAGAGCATACAAGCCTACAAGCTGACCACTTATCCTAGAGGACACTTGACGACATCGTCTTCACTACCATAAAGAAATACTGGACGAAGCCCAACTCCTTACTGATCGCAGGTAGGGGAACGTCTAGACATCCAGTTAGAGTCTTAAGTGCCTTAACTAGAATAGTTAAAAGATTTAGAGTAGAATAGAATAGGAGGAAACTATAGGACCTGAATAGTAAAGTCTTCTGTGCTTGTTGCCTCGCAGGTCGACAGCAAGAATCAAGAGTCTTCACTGCAACGTCCAGTACCGGCCCTGCTCCCTAATTTCTAGTTAATTTCTTGCTGTGATATTAGAATCAGTAAGTGTTAGTTAGTAATCAGGGAAATTGGTCCCTTGCGTCTCTGCGGAATCATCTGCGTCATACTAGAGGGCATCTGTTCAAGCAAGGTAAGGGACGACGTGGATAGCTTGACACATGTCTGGACTGAAGGAATATACCCCGGATTTACCCCAGTTAACCCTGAGCCCCGAAAGGGCTGCAAAGGCGTCTAGAGTGTCTGTGAGGACCTGTGGTACTTGCGTGAGGTCCTTAATATACAGATGTAGGTCATCTGCATATAGCGAGACCGCATGGATTCCGTCTACCAAGGGGATGCCCCAGATCTCACTCTGACTCCTTAACAGTTCCGCCAGCGGTTCCATCGCTAAGGAAAAAAGCAGAGGCGACAGAGGGCAGCCCTGCCTTGTACCCCTTCTAATTCTTATGGCTGCGGACAATAGGGCGCCGGTGCGGACCCGTACTGTGGGCGTCTGGTACAGTAAGCTAACCATGTCTATGAAGGCATCCCCCAGCTCATATTTCTGCATCACCGCCCGAAGGTAGGGCCATTCCACTGAATCAAATGCTTTTTCTAAATCGAGCAGTAAGCACCCTGACCTTGGCCATCGCTTCACTGCATACTCTTGTATTCTGAATAATCGGCGGATATTGTAATAGGTGCTCCTCTTGGGTACAAACCCGTTCTGGTCGGCATGTACCAGTTCGGGTACGAGGGGGCCTAGTCTCTGCGCTAGAGTGGACGCTAGGATTTTATAATCTGTATTCAGAAGAGCAAGGGGTCAGTACAACCCTAGTTGCTTCCCATCTCTGCCAGGTTTTAGGAGGGAGATCAAGGTTGCCTCATTGAGCGTGGGTGGGAGCGAGGAATCCTCTATTGCCTTCTCGTACATCTGGATCAGCTCTGGGATCAGCAAGTCCGAGTAGGCCTTGTAGAACTCCCCCGGCAGTCCATCCGGGCCCGGGGACTTGCCATTGGAGAGCGCAGTGATGACCACACGGAGCTCCTCTGGCGCTATGGGGGATGCCAGGTCTTCACGTTGGGTGTCCCGCAGCGCCGGCAATGGTATGTGTGTTAGATATTCGGTTATATCCAGAGCGGAAGCTTGTAGGTAGGAGCGGTACAGTGTGTTATAATGAGTGGTGAAAGCAGCATGTATTTGATTTTGCGTGTATAGTATGTCGCCCTCGCCATTCTGTATCGCCGACATTGGTTTTGTTCGGTCTTCCCTGCTGATCAGCCAGGCCAATAGTTTGCCAGGCTTATCGCCCTTACTGTGTGTGTGGGCCGAATGGGCTGCATAGTTGAGGCAGCGCAGCCTTTCCAGTAATCGCTCGTGTTCCGCCCGAGCTTCCAATACGTCCCCTCCTCCTCCTGTGTCTGCCGTCTGCTCTTTATGTATGAGGTCTGCCTCAATCCTGACCAGATCTTTTTCTAGTTGGCTCCTTAAGTTCACCTGTGTACCTAGACAGTGGCCCCGCATCACGACCTTAAAAGCGTCCCACTCTATCTGGGGGTTGGACGCCATGCCTGTGTTGTCCTCAAAGTAGTGAACTGTTTGTGCGAATAAGGAATCGCGGAAGGGGGCGTCAAGCAACAGATCGGGCTGCAGTCTCCAGGTGGGTACAGGGGGACGTGTATGTGTCCATGTTAGGTCTAAAACGTGTGGATTGTGGTCAGAATGCGTGCGACCCATATAGTAAGTGTCAGTCACTTGTGGGAGCAAATCGTCAGTCAGCATGTATCTTTCCAACCGCACATGTAGGTCATGCGCGCCCGAGTAGTATGAGTATACCGGGGCATCCGGATTGCGGCACCGCCATGCATCACACAGATTCCATTACGTGGCCCAGGCAGCAAAGGCTTTCATGGATCCCAGCACAGGTGCACTCGGTAGGGGTGGGAAGGAGTGCCAATATCCAGGGGAGGCCATGCCATGGGGATAATATAGTAGAGAGGTTCGTGAGGAACCCCTGCTGGTCTGTGTTAGGGGCGTATATTGATGCTAGCACTACAGGGTGCCCATCTAGTCTTCCCCTCACTACCACCAGTCTTCCTTCCTTGCCAATATAGGAATGTTCCATCTCAAAGGGGGTTCCCGGTCTCACCCATATTAGTGCGCCCCTGGCATAGGAGGAGTAACCTGTGGCATAGAGCTGTCCACGCCATCTGCGACGTAGCGTGTGTACCTCTGTGTCATTTAAGTACGTCTCTTGCAGGAATGCCATCTGAACTCGGTGCCTCTTCAGATAAGAGTAAATTTGGTATCTACGTGAAGGTGTGTGTATACCACGCACATTCCATGTGCAGAGTTTAATCGCTGCCATTGTGCTTGTTCAAGTAATCCCCGCCTCCCTCCAGTCTGACACCACCAGTCCTGCTGCAAAAGCTCTGCCTCCCAAGGGTCCCCACATTCATACATTGAAAAGACAATCATGATTACCTGCAATAAAGACAGAGGGATACAATAAAACAATGAATGATCCAAATAGTGCATCTAAACTTGAATAACAATCATGGGGAACAATACCAAAAGGTCGACTGCAAAACGCGCAGACGTCCAAACACTCTATCGAGACAGTCAACATTAAGTCTACGGGGATGCCTGCCTGCCGAGCAGGGCAAGTGTGTTGTAACCAATGAGCAGATGTGAGTATGTGTTCTCCCTCCTGGGGGAGTAGATAGTGGGCACAGCTGGCCCGGTAATGTGTCAGAATGAGATCGTGGCAGCCCAACGGCCCGCGCGTATCTTACCCCCAGGATATGTCGGCCGTTTGCATTGGTATTGCAGTTCTATGAGGCTCATTAGACCAGGGGAGCTAGTCGGCTAGGACCCGCCGGCCAACGCAGTTACGTATTCCGGCATTCCGTTTTTCTGCCAGCAGTCATGTAATCAGGGGCAATACTCACTGCGCCTTCTGTTCGGCAACCTATTGTCCCAGGGGCGGCTCCCTGTGTGTCGTCCCAGTACCAACAATCCGCCGGAGCCAGACGCGGCCGGCTGCAGAGGCCCCTTCGTCAGGCGCCCCGGTCTGTCATGAAGGAAGAAAAAAGAGGAGGAGAGACAGGTCGGGCACTCAACCAAACAGGTCCGCTGGCTGTGGTGTGACATCCGGGAGGTCCGACGATAGCTGAGAATCTGGTAGTCCACAGATTGCCTTGTCATCACTAGGCAAGGCTTGAGGGCTGGTTATTGGGATCGAGTGTGAAGTGGGCGAGGTGCTAAGTTCCGCGACTATACGCAGTGCATCCTGCTGCCCGTGCTGTATTACATCCTCTGGTGGTCCGGCTCCCGGCTGTGCTTGGTCGTCCATGGCCAGCGTTGATCTATTGCGGCGTCTCCGCCTCGGGCCTCTGTTCTGCTTCGCTTGAAAGTTTTCAACGATTCTTCTGGGGGTCTTGTCCGTACCGCTGTCCAACCAGTCCTCTACCTCCTTCGGTCTGGTGAAGAAATGTGTTTAGTCATGCGCCCCCACTCGGAGCTTTGCTGGGAACAGGAGAGAGTATTTGAGGCCATTTTGGCGCAGGCGCTGTTTCACTGCCAGGAAAGAATGTTTTTGGTGCTGTACCTGTACCGTATAGTCAGGAAAAAACATGATTTTTGCGTTTTCTATTTGGATATCGTGAAGCTTGCGTGTTTCCCTCAGGATGGCGTCCCGGTCTCTACAATTCAGTATGCGGAGAAGGAGTGGTCGCGGGTTGGAGCCCGTTGGGAGAGGCCTCGTCGTAACCCGATGTGCCCGTTCCACCACGAAGTGGGGTGACAATGTTCCCTCAGGTAGCAAAGTACGCAGCCAGTCTTCGACATGCGTCGTGGGATCTCTCCCTTCCCATCTTTCCGGCACTCCCACTATTCTCACGTTGTTTCGTCATGCCCGCCCTTCCGCATGCTCTGCTCTGTCCTCCAGACACTCCACTCTGTTGAGGAGGTCTCTCATTAGTTTATCTGATTGGGTGATCTGGGGTTTGAGGTCCGACACTGAGCTCTCCAGGGTGGTGGTGCGCTCCGTGAGTTTTTTGTGGTCCGCTCGTAGATGCGTTAGGTCGATGGCGACTCCATCTATCCTCGATTCCAGTGACGTGCGTGTAGATTGCACCAATTCTTCCAGCCTCTCCATTGCTGCCAGCACGGTGTCAAGTTTGGTCGTTATTTGATCAACCTCCGCCAGTTTAGGGAGTTTGTCCATTTTGCCCCGCAATTGCACTCCACCGGAGCCTGTGCGTGTCTTAGTGCCTCCAGACATGGGCAGTGTCGCGGTTGTGTGTATTATGTCCGTGGGCAGGGCAGTCAGCAGCGCACCTAATTATTGCCTCAGTCTCAACGAGCGCGGTTAGGGAAGCACCCACGGGCGAGGGGGTGTAGGAGCTTGGATGTCGCCTAGAGTGAGAGTTGCGGCGCCACGTTTCTGTTTGGGAGCAGCTTGATGTACTCTGGCGCACGTGGGCAAACCCGCCACAAGCAAGTAGCGTCCGCCAGGTCTTCTCGGGCCAATTTGCCGGCTTGCAGTCCACGTGTTCGCTGGCTACACCAGTCCCCTTCTGCCAATACCTTCTGTGGTGTAGCGCTACTCGTCGCTGCGTTGCGCTTTGTCTCAAGCTACCGTCTCTCCCTGGTCCCCACGCCGCTGTGCTTCACTAATGCCTATGGCGTTCCGATCTGGTGCGGCCACTAGGCAGGTTCCAGTCGCTACTCAGCGCAGGCCCTCATGCGGGTAGCTCCGGTGTGCTGCTGGGTCCCGGCCCTAGTCGTCCCTGGTCTCAGCTGCGGTCTTCCCTCGCCACAGTTAACTGCCGCACTGTCAGTGGTGGGTCCCCAGGGGGTCTACTCACAGGTCCGGAGTCCGGCGGTCCTATCTCCTGGGCACCACATGCTGGGGCTCCGATGTTGGTGCCCAGCTGGTGGCGGGTGCCTCCCCTGCTTGGTGTGTCACGTCAGAAGTACGCCCCCGACACTCTACTCTCGTTTCTTGGCCAGGAAAGAAGCAGGGGCCGCACACAGAGGCACAGACACCACTTGGGAGGCCGTGTGCTGGGTTCCGAGTACTGTGCTCAGTCGCCGCCGCCGCTTCCACTCGTTGTAGGCCCCACCTCGTGGCCCTGGCTTCCGCCTCAATCCACCGGGTCGCGTGATTTGCTGTGCCGATGTGGCGTGCCGTCGTGCGGCCAGGGTCCGTCGGGACGTCCCGGTGCGGGTCGGAAGCACCCAGCGGTGCAGTTTTTCGCAGAGTGGAAGTCTGCAGGTCCGGGCCGCATTCCCCGGAGTGTGTGCCAGCTGTGCCCAGTATTTAGTGGGGAAATTGCCCGGTGAAGGGGAGCTCACGCCGGAGCTCTACCCGAAGACAACTGGCCCCACTGCGTGTATAGCCACGCCCCCATCATGCGCCTCATTGATGACCTGGAACCACTACTGCAGCACCAGACCCGTAGGACCAATGCCAACCCTGCCAACGTCCAGGTCCTATGCAGCCTGCATCTGCTGGTGTCTGGAAGTTTCCAGGGGGTTGCAGCAGTAGCCAGAGGCGTGTCGCAAAGCGCACTTTCACACTTCTTCCGCAAATTCCTAGATGCCATGCTGACAATGATTCATACCCACATCACTTTCCCCACAACCAAACAGCAGTTGAACCACACCAAACAGGACTTCTACCAGGTGGCACAATTTCCCCATGTCATAGGATGCGTTGACTGCACGCATGTCCCCATCTGTCCCCCCTCAGCCAACGAACACATATTCCGCAACCGGAAGTCCTATCACTCCATTAACATGCAGGTCGTGTGCTATGCCAAGCACATCATAACGGACATTGTAGCACAATTTCCAGGAAGCACACACGATGCATAAATATTCCGACACAGTGACATCCACAGGCGTTTGCTCAACTGTGAATTTGGAGCGAGACACCTACTAGGTACATACTTATGCCTCATCATTAACTCCATCCTCACATATGTAATTGTATTCATGCCGCTAACCCTTTGCTCCCCACCCTGCAGGTGACAGCGTATACGCCTTGCGTGAATATCTCCTCACTCCCTACCTCAACCCAGCAACACCTCAGGAGCAGCGCTACAACGCAGCACATATCAGTATCAAGAATGTGGTAGAGCGAACCTTTGGCATCCTCAAGAGTCACTTCCGGATCCTACACAAGACAGGAGGTGCATTGCAGTATGACCCGGTAACCTGCTGCCGGATAATAGTGGTGTGTGCCATACTGCACAACATTGCCACAAGAAGGGGATACCAATAGAGGTGGACGGAGATGACAACTTTCGTGGACAGCAACCCCCCCAACACCAACAGGCACACGTGCCTAACACAGCTGAAGGTCAAAGGAGGCGGACATACATCATACAACATCACTTCAGAGACAGGTAAGAATGAGCCATCACAACATAATCTGGTGTGCAAATGTTTAATGCACATGAGCACTTGTCAAGTGAATATTAATGATACGTCTACATGACACAGACTCAAAACATTGTTAAGGATACATATCCGTTGTCAGCACAGGAGTATCTTGAAGTAATGTAGGTGGCCCATGGTTACATCACCATGGCCAAAGACCTTATAGAACATGGCTATTTGCGCCTTCCACGTACCTCCAGCCTCCTGTCGCCTGACTCCTCCACATCACCAAGCTGTGTGCCAGTGGCTGTGGAGCTGCGCGAACTGCGCCTCCAATCGCTGGGCTCCGGCACAGAGACACTGCTGACACTTGATGCAGCCTCACTCCCCTCCTCCACTCCCAAATTGCTGGCACTAACAGTCCCAGACTGCAGATGCTCCACTGCAGTAGTCACTTGGCCCAAGGCCTTGGCCACATCACCACAGTAATGGCCCGGTAGACCTGCAGTGACACAGATCTCCGTGAAAGTACAGCTGTGCTGTTGCAGAGCTTTGTGATGGCCCTAATGGATGCATTGGAACGGAGCAAGTTCTGGCAATGCCTCCTACGCTCGCTGTGTTGCCCTGCTAGGATGGCACGGGTGAGCTCCTGTAGGCACAGTTTGATGTCTCTGTTACCCTCAGCAATGGCTGTGGTCATTTCACGCACAGCGTCTGTCATCGTGCCCATTTTGCTAGCCAATTTTGCCATGTTAATGTTAATTGCTCCCATGTGTCTCCCCTGCAGACGCTGAACACGCAGCATCTGTGACTCAACCACACTGTAGCCATGTGTCTGCTCTTCAGATCCCTCTGCAAGTCTTCCCAAGGGCCTTCCCCGCTGTCTGACTCGGACACGTGCTGGTGTTTGAGCTGGCGGAGTGACAAATGACTGTTGTGGAACATTTGTGGCTGCTGGCCTCTGCTCTGTCTCCATCACCTGCAGGGAGGGGACATTTGCCCTGCGGCTTGGTGGTGTTGTCCGCGGTGGTGGTGTTGTCCGCGGTGGTGGTGGTGGTGGTGGTGGTGATGGTGGTGATGGTGTTGGTGGTGTTGTGGGATGACGTCCCTGTGGAGTCTCTGCATCGGTCCCTGCCGGGGATTCTGATATGATGAGGCGTCCCCTGTCATCAGTGTTCAGGGGTGATGCATCTGTGTATGAAACAGTGCATTGTTATTATTTTGTCTAAATGTATATTGTTTGCATACTTTTGACTACATAAATGACATATTTGGACAGACTATTGGCCCTGCGCTGCTGGTCTCATTTCTTTAACTTTGGGGATCATACATGCACACTTGGATGACATGACTACAACTCCCATGATGCAACACTTTGGTGAGGGTATATGCCTGTGCAATGTGATTGGCCTGGGGGATGGGCTTGGGTAGACAACACACTGCGTATCAGCACTGGCATGCATCTTACCTTGTTCTCCTGCCGCAGCACCGGAAGTGTCTAATTGGGTGACCCCCACGACTGCCTCAGGCTCAATGGTACCCTCAACGAGGTCCTCAAGGGCTGTGTTGGGTGTGACGTTGGATGTCCCCCCTCCTGTGCCAGCTGCATCCTTCACCCTTTCTGCAATCCTCTCCGTCGCCCTTTTCCTGAGGTCATACCACCTCTTTTTCAGGTTGTCTATGCTGCGGTGCGTAACTCCAACAGCATTTACCCTCTCCTTGATGCGCAGCCAGATCTTGCGCTTCTCCGCCTCAGGCACCTTTAATGACTGCTTACCAAACAGCCTGTCATGCTTGCTGCTCACCCCCTCGATGATAAGTTCAATTCTTTGTCAGAAAACTTCCTCTTCCTCTTTCTGGGCATGTCTTTGTTTTGGAGTGCATCCTTCTCCATCCTGGAATGCAGTGGTATTGCTGGTTTGTGAGATCAGTGTTTCCTCAGCTCCTGTGCTCTGCCTCCTCCTCTGACCTCCTCAGGGCACTGAACGAAGCATGGGCTGGAAGACTTCCTGGTTGTGATGTCATCAACCTGCTTCCAAATCGACCTTTTTTTTGCGAATTCGCTAATACCGAACTCGCAAATACCGATTCGGTATTTGCTAATACGGTATTTGCTAATCTTTATTTTGGACTCTCGCTATCGTGGTTTCGATATATTTTAACGATTTTTAGTGATTCGGTAATAAATACCGAATCTGTTGATGCATCGCGGAAAACGAGTCCTTATTTGCGATTCCTTATTTATCGCAAATAAGGACTCGTTTTACCGATTTTTGATGCATATGCCATATGTCTGAAGCAACAAAGGCAGACCACACACTACTAGCTGAAATTGTGTTCCTTGAGATTATGGTTGGATATCCACTGCCCATATACCTGTTTGAGCTACGTGTAACAGGACTGCTGCTTGGAAGTGAAATATGTACCAGAAAAAAAGAAAGCAGCAGCTGACTGGTTACCAAAATTGGCATTTGAGAGCAGGGTTGGACAAGGACAGAAAATAGGTCGGACATTGAAAAAAAAAGGTGGCCCCCATCAGTGAAATAAACGTGGACCATGTTTGCAAATTAGGGCAGCTTTGAACTTGTAAAGACATGTGTTTTGTAAGGTTTGCAAAACTGTATGGAAGTGAGATTGCTGCATGTAATTTTTGTTTTCATATCAAGGAAGTCAACAGTAAAAACCGTACTGGCTGGCCATAAAGCAGAAACACAGCCAGCCCAAAAAACGGCCCACATCGTGACATTTCAGACCAGCCCATCGGGCATCGCCTGATTGCCTTATAGGTCAGTCTGAACACTGTTTGAGAGTCAAGATACGGTAAAGGGTGAAGATAATGAACTAGAAATTGTGGTTGCGGTGGATGTTACTGGGTAATGTGCATTATTAATAGAAGCTAAAGACAAACATTTAGGGACTGTTTAGGTTGTTGGGTGGACCACCACCGACAGGCAATCAGTGGTGGTCCATCTGCCAGCCAGGATAGCGGTCCGACGGGCGCATTACGATGTGGTTAGTCGAACCGCAGTTGTGGGAGGGACAGACCGATGCCTCCGACAGACTCAAGGAGCCCGTTGGGGCGTTAGTTCGACCTTCATCTCGACAATGGGGGGGGTGCCTGCGCAGGCACAGCCATAAGGATTGCAATGTCCCTTTACGACAGCCTTTCAATGGTGGTCCTACCCCCAGAGGGCCTGACCATCACTTGGGCTCCAAAAGAACAGGATTCAAAGAACTAGGAGGCACATTTGCATTCTGTGAGCCCTGGGGCGGTGCCTGCTGCATTGCTCTGCAAGAGTTTCAGCAATCCCACTACCTGGGATATGCAGCTCACGCCCGGGCCAAGGGCTGGCCCGTCCTTGCCAGGAAAAGGCAGGGCAGGGCCAACCTCTTTGATTTTATCACAAGATACTTCTGCTTAGTCGTCTGAATGTTTAGAAGGTACTGTGCCATTTAAATACCCCGGATTTTGCTTTGCCCATTCCAAAGTGTACTTGCCCCTAGTATCACTGTTGATGGACTTGAGGCCCATTACCATGTCGGGCGGATCGCCACCGCCATGCGGGTGGTGGCCATCCGCCCGACATCCTTGCCCGCCCGCCACCCCTTTCCCCCCCATATTACTATGGTGGGGGGGACCACTGCGGCGGATGGTCGCCTTGCGGCCGGGGCGGAAAAGGGTTTATATGGTGGCGGTGTCTATCAGACACCGCCAGCCATATTATGATGGGCTGTGAGAGATGCCTTTGCCACGGAAAGGCAGGCTTTCTTTACTTTGCGGGCCCCCTGCGGGCCCCCATGGTGAATGCGAGGTGGTGGGTGCACATGGGGGGTACCTGTGGTACCCCCCTGCATTTTCATACACAATGCGGCAGGCACCGCGCGGTGCCTGCCGGTTTGTGTATGCAAATGCATTCCATGCATTTTTAACATTGCGGCAGCCGCCCGCCACAATGTTAAAAATGCGGGTTGCGCCCGCCACTGTGGCGGGCGCATCCTAATACCCCCCACGGGACCCCCGCCCTTATGGTGGGCGGTCCCATAATCCGATAGGACATCCTAATGACCCCCTTAGTGTTTGTTGTCATTTTGTGAGTGTTACTTGGCCATATATAACCCTTGGTTTTATATTATCTTATTAGTGCAAGCGAATGGGAAAGAGACAAGCACTCAATGGTGGGGTGGGGGTGGTTGAAAAGTGGGTTAAAACTTCCTGGTGGCAATTGTGTAAAGGACAGACTAGATGTAATAGTAGCTGAATGTGATGAGATCTTAGTCTCTGATGTTATTGTTTCTCCCACAGAAAATAGGTCTTCTTCGCCTTGGGTGGGTGTAAGAAAATGGGAACACATTCCTAAAATGTTTGAGAAACATAGCAAGAAGCCAGTGATGCGTAATAACACTTTATCTGAAACTTACATAGATGAAGGCATGGTCTTAAAGGCTAATGAGTCCATTATGCCAGATGTTCCATGTACCAACTGCTATCCCCCACTCCAGTCTTTACCTGATAGCTCGTTATGTGAGGAGTAGTGTAGGGAACCTGCCCATAAGAGATTTAATATCCACTCCTATTAAACAAATTGTGGTTTCTGAGCTCACGTTTGAGCTGTGACCCAAAGTAGATTCCCTTAAAACTATGGTGCGTGCACTAACAGCTTTAGTTAACCAGCTCCTTGAGGGGAGGGAGGACTTCAGTTCACAGATTGGCAAGGTAATCACCCTAGCTGTAATCCTGTTCTGCATAGTGGTTGCGGTCAGAAGGTTATTTGTAAGGCCACAACAGTCAAACATGGCTAACAGGACATCCCCGCGCCGCACGTCCACCAGCTGCTGCGTGTGCTCCTCGCCCCACTGCTGCTCGCAGAGCCTGCCTCGCTGATCCCGGCCCTCGCCGTATCTGCGGGTGCTATCTCTGTATTTGTGCCGAATTACTCTGTTTGTCTGTATTTCTCCCCATTTGTGCCTCTAACACCAGTTTTTTTCTCCCATCTGTGCTGCCTTAATCTTTTTTATCTAGTCCTGTGTTTGACGCTGTTTTTTGTATCCCCAGTGCTGTTTAGTATTTCTCTGCCCGTCCCGCTTCCTGCCGCTGTGATCGCGGCCACGCCCCCTTTTTCTTCTGTGCCCTCCCCGCTCCCGCCTCCCAGCTGCTCCTCCCTCCCTCACACTTGGCCATAAATGCGACCGCGTGGATGCGCAGCGGTCACGCACAGCAGGCGTGCCGATTGTGCGCCGAAGGCGCGCCAAAGGCAAGCCCGTCTGCACCCGTCTGCGCCCGTCCGCGCCTGGACCGCGCCGAGCACCAGAACCCCTGCCCCCACCGATGCAAGACGACCCGACAGATCTACGCCGCCGCCGCCCTCAACGCACTCAATGCCGGCCGGAACCCCGCCTGCTGCCGGGCCGCCCCGAAATGCTTCCACGGACCCTTCACCTGCACTACCTGCAAGTTCACCTGCCTCTGAACATGCAACACGCCCCCCAAGACTAACCCCAGCAGCGACCTCAAGTGCATCCTGCTCAACACCCGCTCCGTCCACAGACACGCCGTCGAACTCTGGAACCTGCTCGACACAACATCACCAGACGTCGCCTTCCTCACTGAAACATGGATGAACGCCTCCTCAGCCCCCGACATCGCCATCGCCATCCCGGATGGATACAAGATCATCAGGAAGGACCGCGTCAACCAGACCGGAGGAGGCATCGCCATCGTCCACAAGGACACCCTCCGCATCACGACCGACTCCAACGACACCTTCGCCGCCGCCGAACACTTCCACTTCCAGGTCCACACCGACCCAAAGACGACCCCTCAGAGGCACCCTCATCTACCGACCCCTGGGACCACGCACGCAATTCAGCGAAGACATCACGGACTTCATCAGCCCACACGCCCTCCCCTCCGCCGACTACATCCTCCTAGGGGACCTCAACTTCCACCTAGAGAACAACAAGGACCGCAACACCGCCGCCCTGCTGGACAACCTCGCAAACCTCGGACTCAAGCAACTGGTGAACACCCCCACCCACTACGCCGGTCACACGCTTGACCCCGTCTTCTTATCCAGCAAGCACATCGCCTTCAGCAACTCCACCGGACTTCCCTGAACCGAACACAGCTGCGTCCACTTCAGCTTCAGAAAAACTACAACCCACCACCACCCGCAACAGGTTCCTCACAGAAGCTGGAGCAAGATCACCGCCGACCAGCTCACCACCTCCCTCAGCAAGAACCCACCCGCCAGCACACCGGACCCCAACGAAGCAGCCCGTAACTTCACGCAGTGGCTGACAGCCTGCGCCGATGACCTCGCACCACTGAAGAACCCTCCCAGCAAACCCAGAAGCAAGAAGGCCCCCTGGTTCACCGACGAACTCAAGGACTCCTCGAGAAAGCCTGGCTCCTCGACTAGACCACGGACAACATAGCCGCCCTCAAACACGCGACCCACAAGCACCACCAGCTCATCCGCACCACCAAGAAGAAGTCACTGAAGGACCGACTGGACAACAACGCCCACGACAGCAAGGAACTCTTCAGCATCGTCAAGGAGTTCTCCAACCCCAGCACCGGCAACAACGACATCACCCCTTCACAAGATCTCTGCGACTCCCTCACCTCGTTCTTCCACCGCAAGATTGCCGACATCCACAACAGCTTCGGCACACCTTCCCCGCACCCAACCGCCGAACCAGAGCACCCCACCACGACCCTCCGCACGTGGACCGCAGTGACCACCGAAGACACAGCCCGCACGATGAACACCATCCACTCCGGATCTCCGACTGACCCCTGCCCCCACCACGTCTTCAACAAGGCCGACACTACCATCGCACCCCAGCTCTGAGACGTCATCAACACCTCCTTCGACACCGCCACCTTCCCAGAAAGTTGGAAGCATGCCGAGCTCAGCGCTCTACTAAAGAAACCAACAGCGGACCCCACCGACCTCAAAAACTTCCGCCCCATCTCGCTCCTCCCGTTTCCTGCCAAAGTCATCGAGAAGATCGCCAACAGACAGCTGGCCGCCTTCCTCGAGACTAATGGATCCCTCGACCCCTCGCAGCCCGGTTTCAGAGCCAACCACAGCACCGAGACCGCCCTGATCGCAGCCACCGACGACATCTGAGCCCTTCTCGACAACGGGGAAACAGCGGCCCTCATCCTCCTGGACCTTTCCGCAGCGTTCGACACTGTCTGCCACCGCACCCTAGTCCAACGCCTCGGCAACACCGGCATCCAAGAGAAGGCATTGAAGTGGATCATCTCGTTCCTTGCGGGAAGAACACAGAGAGTCCGCCTCCCCCCGTTTCGCTCCGAGGCCACTGAAGTCATCTGCGGCATCCCGCAAGGATCATCGCTCAGCCCCACCCTCTTCAACGTCTACATGAGACCTCTCGCAGCCATCACACGCCAACACAACCTCAACATCATCTCTTACGCCGACAACACCCAGCTGATCCTCTCCCTCACCAGAGAGCCCGCCACCGCCAGAACCAGCCTCCACGAAGGGATGAAAAACGTCGCGGAGTGGATGAAGAACAGCCGCTTGTAACTGAACTCAGACAAGACGGAGGTCCTCATCCTTGGACCATCACCCTCCGCCTGGGACGACTCCTGGTGGCCCCCAGCCCTGGGCACCGCCCCCAAGCCGACAGACCACGCACGCAACCTGGGCTTCATCCTGGACTCCTCCCTCTCGATGACCAGACAAGTCAACGCCGTCTCCTCTTCATGCTTTCACACCCTCCGCATGCTCCGCAAGATCTTCCGATGGATCCCGATGGAAACCAGGAAGACGGTCACCCAGGCCCTCGTCACCAGCCGGCTGGACTACGGAAACACCATCTACACCGGAACCACAGCCAAGCTACAGAAAAGACTACAGCGCATCCATAACGCTTCCGCCCGACTCATCCTGGACATCCCTCGATGCAGCCACATCTCCGGCCACCTGAGGAACCTGCACTGGCTCCCCGTCAACAAGAGGATCACGTTCAGGCTCCTAACCCACGCACACAAATCTCTCCACAACTTGGGCCCCAAGTACCTCAACGACCGCCTGGCCTTCCACACGCCCACCCGCCAGCTACGATCCGCCAGCCTCGCCCTCGCCGCAGTACCACGTATCCGCAGAGCCACCGCCGGAGGCAGATCCTTCTCCTACCTGGCGGCCAAGACTTGGAACTCCCTCCCCACCCACCTTCGGCTGACCCAGGACCACCTCGCCTTCAGGAGACAACTCAAGACCTGGCTGTTCGAGCAGTAGCGGCCCCCCTCCCCCAAGCGCCTTGAGACCCTTCCGGGTGAGTAGAGCGCTATACAAGTGCTGTGATTGATTGATTGATTGACCATTGCTTATGGTAGAGGACAAAAGCAGCTCAGATCATTTGGGCAATGGGAGGATTCCAACAGGTTTAGGGGGGCCCATGGCTGGTAATGTTGGATTTTGCATTTCAAAAGCGACTGGTGTTCACAGTGGTATACAAATAAAGCTCCAGACAAATCCCTATCAAATACTCCAGGAGAACCGGGAGGGGTTAGCGGGATTAAAAGTCTAATCCACGATGGGAGGACGAGGATTCGCTGAAGATTAAGGTCATCCAGTGGATTTGCCATGTTAGGGGCTGTAGGTCAGTTATCAGGGAAGACATTATAGGGAACAAAAGATCCACGATTCCTCATAATGCTATGGATTGCATTAAATTACTGATAACATATAGAGTTTGGTTGATAATTTGCTGGCCCTGGACCTAAGAACTCCCCTCCCTTGTGTTCAATTTGAGTATAACCTGGTATTTACTGGGCCCACACCCATCAACCAGCCCTTAGCTCCAAATTGTGGGGACGGTATTGGGCTTAGTTGATTGACTACAGCGGCAAGGTGACCAGGTGGACATGGAGCGGTGATTTGCTCAGGTGCAGATGAGGAGGACAACCAGATAGGGCAACCATGTGCATATATTATTACCAACAACCAATAAATCAGTGACACACCTACAGGCCAGTTAACAGGGCAATGTTGGCTGATCCTGAGCCCGAATTTGGTAATAAACCCTGCCATTTCTGGTACACAACCTCTAGTCCATCTCTAGTGATGCATCTCCGGTCTCACAGTCATTAATAGCTAAGGTATCACTGAAGCTCTTGCAGGTTTCCTGGAACATAGCTGTAGTTAAATCAATAATGTCTTTAACACATTTGATCTCGTTTGTGGAACCTGTAGACATTTGTATTGTTCAGGAAACCTGGAGCGTCGAGCTTACTCATAGGGCTGAGTATCTACATTTCCATACACCGGCGTCACTGAATAAGTATGGGCACCCCACTGGGGGACTGTTAATTTGGGTGAAGATCGAGCTGAAATGCAGTGTCACCGAACTTCAAACTGGCAGCCCTGATGTCCTGGGTATTCAAATCAAGGGGTCCTCCAATATCAGCATTGATATCTATAATATTTATGTGTGAGGGACACGGGGGTAGCCAAGAAATTAGAAATTAGAGGAGCTATTGAACAGGAGAACCCCTCTAATTTTTTTTTATATTAGCAGGTGACTTTAACGTCACCTTTGAGCCCCTAGCCAGAGATGATGTTTGCGGAGCAGCTGAAGAGGATACACTCTGGCATATTTCGAGTCTGGTGTTATCTCCTGCCAAAAAATGGACAAAGGCTGAAATCCAGCTCAAATCCTTGTCTCTTGAATTTGGGGTCAGAGCTCCTAATTGAAGAACAAAGTCTGACATGCTGGGGGCACACACCTATAACAGGATTAATTGTTCAAACCACATACACTATATCCTGTTGGAATTAAAGTTGTCACACCTAGTTGACGATATGGAAATAAGGGCCAGAATGGAAAGTGACCATAACTCCCTATGTCTTAGGCTGTGGTTATCATGGAGTTGTGTGCCTAATCAGGACAGGCAGAATGTGTATTCTCATGACCTGTTTTGACCAATGATAAACACTGTTTATAGTGGTGGCACCTAGTGCCACAGGGCGAGATTTTGCAAGTCATAAAAAAGTACTTGATAGAGAGTACCTCAGAGATTATAGCTTTGAGTAAGGAGGCAGGGGGGCTGGGACAGTTATTGATGTGAACTCTTGACTCTTTGAGTGGCTGCTACAGCCTTTTATGGCACCTGTGGTAAGAACGAAGCCACTGAAACATCCAAGGACAACGAAATACTTGGTTTAGTATAGAATGTAGAACAGTGTGAGCACAGCTCTTCCAGGCCATCAAATCAAATGATGTTCCCCTTGTAAAATCACTAAGGAAGTTATTTAAACAGACCCAGGCACAGGCGAAGAAGGAGTGGGATGAAGATAGGTGGCGTCTTCTATATGAGGCTTGTAAAGACAAAGATACCAATAAGTTCTGGTCCTTGGTTACATGGGGTGGTACTAGAGCTAAACCAACAGTTAGAATCACATAGCAGCAGAGGAGTGGCATGCCCATTTTAAATCATGTTATTCAGAAGTCACCATCATCACAGTTCCAGTATCATTTCAATTGGTGTTTGATGATAATTTATTTGATCTTGGGGAAATTCAAACTTCTATTGACGCAATTGGGTGACCTTTTTTTTACATGAAAGGGACAGCTGGGCAGAATACTGTAGATTTGCTTGTGGTGCTTCAATACCCTGCTCTTGGAATGAGGCCGAGGTGAAGCCTATATATAAGAAGAGTGACAGGAACATCCCAATGAACTACAGGCCATCAGTCTCATCGACCCAGCTCAGAAGGTCTTCTCTCGAGCTTTGTTGTTGAACCTCCAGGACTGGGTAGATGCGCATTGTATATTGTCACCACTCCAAGCTGGCTTCAGGTGCAGGATGAACACCATTGATCACATCTTTTATTTCCTCCTATAATTTTGGAAAATAGTGGTTATCAGGAAAGGCAGCGTTTATGTTGCTTTCATTGATTTGAAATCTGCATTTGACTTAGGGCCAGATGTAGGTAGGCAAATACCGGTCGGTTACGGCAGAAAATACCAAAATTCGGCCGTTACCGACCGGTATTTGAATACTGAGATGTAGGAGCCCAAAAAACTATCGATTCAGTAAATTTACCGATTCGGTAAATTTACCGAATCGGTAAATAAGAAATGGAAAAAAATGAATTTTGAGATGTAGGTAACCTCTAAAATACAGAATTTGCATGAAATTCGGTATTTAAGAGTGGGTATTTACCATGGATTGAAATCAGGTGGTAACCAGGTGCAGGCCACAAAAAAGGCCCCAAAATGCAACAGTGTGACCAGAAAGGCGGCATTCTACGTGATAGTGAGGCGGCTACGGCTACAGGCAGCAGGAGAGAGGGTCTGGAGAAGGGAGGAGCAAGTGTACAGGCAGAGGATCACGCTATTTCAACTAACTGAGCCAGAGATCCTCCAAAGGTACAGGCTACACCCCCAAACCATCCTTGACCTGATCAGGGACCTCCACCCACTTTTGGAGCACCCAACCCCAAGTGCGCACGCCATCCCACCTCATGTGCAGGTGCTGTGTAGCCTACACCTGCTTGCCTCTGGGAGCTACCAGAGTGTGATTGCTGCGAAAGGTGGGGTGTCGCAGAGCTGCCTGTCCCCTTTCTTTAGGAGGTTCCTAGAGGCCATGATGCTGAGAATGCATCATTACATCAGCTTCCCTGAAACTCACGCAGAACTGCTGAAGACCAAGACTGACTTTTATCAAATTGCACATTTCCCACATGTCATCGGCTGTATTGATGGCACCCACATCCCAATATGCCCACCTGCTGCCACAGAGTACATTTACAGGCACAGGAAGTCAACCCACACAATCAATGAACAGGTAATCTGTGATGCAAAGTACATAATCACAGACATAGTGGCCAAGTTCCCAAGAAGTACCCACGACTCCTACATCTTTCAGAACAGTCAATCAATCAATCAATCATGCCATTTGTATAGCGCACTACTCACCCGGGAGGGTCTCAAGGTGCTTGGGGGGAGAGGTATGCTACTGCTCGAACAGCCAGGTCTTGAGTTGTTTCCTGAAGGCGAGATGGTCCTGGGTCAGCCGAGGGTGGATGGGGAGGGAGTTCCAAGTCTTGGCAGCCAGGTGGGATCTACACACGCCTGACAGCGGGGAATTTGGAGAAGGATACCTCCTAGGTAACACACTGTGTGACACTCCCTTGATACATATTGCAGATGTATGTGTATGTGTGCATGTGAGTAATGTCATTTTCATTTGCATATGCCGTCCGCTCTTTCATCCTGACACCCTTCCTCAACCCTTCAACCCCCAGCCAGAGGAGATACAACAGGGCACACAAATCTACTAGGAACATTGTGGAGCGCACCTTTGGGCTGTTAAAAAGCAGGTTCCGCTGCCTACACAAAAGTGGAGGGGCACGCCAGTATACACCAATCACCTGCTGTAAGATGATTGCAACTAGTGCAATGTTACACAACCTTGCCACTAAGAAGGGCGCTGAGGTGGATTTGAGCGACTATGAGGACCATGATGATGAACATGCACTGCCTGAACCCAACACAGCAGGAGTTGCGACACCAACAGATGGTAGACTCAGACGGCAGAGATCACACACAACTATTTTTAAGTAAGTAAAGGGACACAGACAGGTGGAGTTTGCACCTAACGTAGTTTAATATTTGGCACTACGCAGGTATTCAAAAGCACAAATGTGCAACACAAATGTCATCCATTTAAAAAATGGTAGCCCTGGGTCACTTCCCAATTTACTGAACAAGTCATTTCCGCCCACGCCTACCAGTGCCAGATGTAAGTGGCTGGCTCTCTTCACTGTGCGTTTGGGCTGTTGGCTCACCATGGCGCCTGCTGCTCCTACGTGTCTCCACAACATGGGGGCTTGTCATGCTGCTCCTACTGGTGCTTTCCTCACTTCTGGTACATGTGCTGTTTGTGAATTTATCAGCACCTCTACAGCACTGGTCATCCTAGCAATGCCCCATGACACCTCATTGCTGGTGTGTGTGAGTCCCTCTTGCATGTTAATGCATCGCCTGCATAGCAGGGAAGTGGCTGTGGCCAGGCGGTTTATTTCTTTACTTTGCTGCGCACGCTGTCTCTCCTTGCGCCTTTCTAACATGTCCTGGTCCAGTTTGCAGCACAGAAGCTGCACCAATTGTGTCATGTCCCGCATCCCTGCAGCCATCTCCTTGTTGACATCTACCAGTTCTCTGATGCCCTTCCCTATATCTCCAATATTTGTGTTTAGGTTACTCATCTGGCGTTGCACAGACTGGATGGCCTTCCCCTGCATCCTTTGAATTTTCACCATGCTACCCTCAAGCCCACGGAGAACACTGGGACCCTCCACATGTGCTGATACAATGCTTTCTCTGTGCCTGCGGCGTCTGGTAGCTGTACGGCCAACCTCTGCACTGGACTGCTGTGTGGCAGGGGTACCTTCCCCAGCCAAGGTTTGTGTGTCATCCCCCTCCATGTCACCTGCTGAGGTCTCCATTTGCACTAGAGGGGCAACTACTTGCCTCCTGCTCTTTTGTGATACAGGTGTTGTTACAGGCAGAGATGCAGGCAGTTCAGGTGAGGACAGCAGCAGAGGGGATCCTGAACGTTCTGGGGATGCCTGCAGATGTGGAGACATTTCTGGGTCTTGGGATGGTGGCTGTGTAGTTGGTGCACCTGTGTCCTCTGTGTCAATCTCTGCACTTGGGCCTGGCTCCTGGCTGACATCCCTCTCTGTTGCCGGGCCTTCCGTCTCCCTGGTACGCCTGTGAGATGTCTCGCCTGTGGACATATAAGCATACATTAGCTCGGTGCTACTGCCTCACAGCCACTACAATTAAATATTTCTCACTTAAACACTGTACATGTTGCTTGCGCTTAATTATGTCTGAAATGATTTGCCTAACTTGTTGGTTAATGTTCAGTATGACATGGTCTTTCATTTACAATTTCTTTCTTGGCCAGGCTCCTGAGGTCATACCACCTCTTTTTCAGGTCATCTATGTCCCTTGGAGTCACTCCAACAGCATTCACCTTTGCTTGAATGCCCAGCCAAATCTTCCTTTTGGCAGATTCAGCCACAGTCAGGGACAGCTTGCCAAACAATTTCTGGTGTTCCTTCACCACCTCCTCCACAAGGACCTGCAGCTCCATGGTGCTAACTTTTATTTTCCTCTTCTTCTCTGGCTGTTCACTTTCACTGCTGCTTGCCATTTTCCCAGTTTAAAAGTGCAAAACTTTTTCTGTGGCTCAGGGACTCAGCTCAGCTCCAACTGCCTCTCCAGAAGCTTCTAATTACTTGCAGCTGCCTGTGTAGCCACTTCCTGGTAGGGAGGGGGAGGGTGGTAGCACCTGATTGGTTGCCTGATTCAGTTTCACTTTTTTTTGCTTTCCGATTCGGTAAAGGCCAATAGGAATGAATAGGAAATACCGATTCGGTAAATACCGATTCGGTATTTACCGATTCGGTAAATTCCGAAAGACAGATTCCGAGTTTTACCGAATCGGTAAAAAATACAGATTTTTTACCTACATTGCATTTACTGATTCTAAAATACCGAATCGGTAAAATTCGGTATTTTAGAATCGGTAAAAATGAATTACCTACATCCAGCCCCAAGTCCCTTGAGCTAACCTTTGGTGTGTGCTGCTTGTCAAGGGTATGCCCATGGAGATCTTATCTATTGTGGTCCGCTTCCATGAAGATAATTGTGCTAGAGTAAGGTGGGGGACCAAGGCCAACTTACAGAACCATTCAGTGTGTCCAAGACCGTTTGTCAAGGAGGTGTTTTGGCCCCAACTCTTTTTTTCTCTATCTGAGGATGTTGCCCAGTTTCTGGCCACTAAACCCGCATATGCTCTGACGTTAAATAAGGAGAAAATTCCAAGATTCCTCTTTTTTGGACACCCTTTTGGTGTCCAAAACCCAGATGGTCAGCAATTGTTATTGTATCAGTTTGAAGTTTTTTGTGCAATGCGGGCCTTAAGATAAATACTTCAAAATGTTTTAAAAGTATATGGGAATTAAGCCCCATAAAATATACAGGGAGAGCCCCACCTGGGGTCTCCCTAGAGAAGGTTGATACGGTTCAGTATTTGGGCATCATGTTGTCGGAAAGGATTTCCTGGAATCCCCATAGCTTCAAGATGTCTGTAAAACTCAGGCAAATAGCTGAGGCACTTCTTAAAGAACACCAAACTTTAACTAGCAAGCCTGTCGCACCAGCCCTCAAAATGTATGATCTTAGAGCATTGGGAGGTGCACTTTATGGGGCAGAACTCTCGGGCTTTGGAAGATGTGATGATCTATCTTCTATAGAACATTAGTTTCTGAGGAACCTGGTGCATGTTCCCTCCTGCACCTCGTTATTGAGACTACAGCTGGATATGGGTAGTAGATCAATTGGTGATAAGGTAAGATTGCCTCCCCTGTTGTATCAGAGCAGAATCAGGTCTGTGCCTGAATTATGCCATGGCACTTCAAGAGGTAGTTACTCTCGATAAATCTAAAAAACTTGTATGGCTTTGGAATGTTAGATCACTGTTGGCTGACACTTGTTTGCCCGAGATTTGAGATTACACACCCATTTATCCTTTCCTCTTAACTCTTGGTTGAAAGATTGATATTGGGTGTGAGTGAAACACTGTGAGCACAAACCGTCAACCGGCTGATGAAGAAATTCCTGGATTTTAAATATGACTGTGTATTAGAGGTCTATCTTGATACCATACAGGTCCTAAACCAAAGGAAATTGTACATACAGTTCAGGTTTGGTACTCTTGTGTTTGTAAGTAGGTGATCCAACTCCATCCCTGTATCTGATTGTTGCCCCTGTTGCACAGATCTGTCAGATACCATTACCAACCTTTTGTTTGCACACCCAGCCTATAGGATTCCCCCGCAGAAATGGTTGAAATTTGTCTGCAGGATATTGGGCACACAAAATTATTTAGGTGATCTTAGGATTTCGAGACCTGACCCGTCCACTTTTATGCCTGTGCTTTGGCCACATTTATAGGGCATATCTAGGGTATTGGAGGAAATTCCTTGTATTTTAATGTTAACCTGTGCTTCTGCTTTCCTGGCAAAATATCCTATTGTGTTTTAATGGCATCTCATTGTGGAACTTTTATGTGGAATGTAGAATGTCTATGTGTTCTTATGCTGGCAGTTGATTTGATGCAGGGCGCCTGATGGATGTGTAAGCTTGTCTGTAATAAAACACTTCTAAGAGCTTTACTTTGACTACATTTTCTTTTTGGAACGTTATAGTATTTTTACATGCTGTACCCCATCCAGAAAGTTGTTCTGCAGTTGATAGATGATCCCAAACTGAATTACCTCAAGATCATTTTTTAGGTTTCTGCTGCAGATAGCTCTGACTGTCAGTTGGGCTGGCCTACTGCATTGCTGCCATATTTCACAGGTCCATGCATTATGTGCTGCTAGTGTCCATGTTTTTTTTTTATTCTGAAACTTGCAGTCCTGTTTTCCAACAGAGCAAACAATACTTCAAGATCTAGAATAAAAAAAAAAAATATCTGGACTGGTCAGCATTGTATGCATGGATTTGAGAAACTTGGTGGACTGTTATTGGTTACAATATACACAGAAGGGGCATTGGATCAGTCTCTTGCTCTTTAGTAGAGGTCTTTTTTCGTCTGTCTCATTGTGTCTCCTCTTGATTCAATGGTCTCCTTCCCTATTCTTGTTTTGGTCCTGCACAGGAGTATTTAGGCCTCACAGTGCTCTAATATGTTGACATATATCTTCTATTGCTTATGCTGCTTTTTTAGGAAACTACTTCTGCTTTTCCTGTAGGCAATCCACGTGCGTTGCTCCCTCCTTCACCTTGTTCCGGGCTCTCCTATACACCCCAGCTTTCCTGTTGATTTCCACACCTCTCAACATCCATTGAGTTTTTTAAAAAATATTTCTTCAATCCCACCTGTTTCTCCGGTAGCCTTCCTGGTTAGCCGATCCCTTTATCAGCCACTTCCTGACTTTATTTTGTTTTTTTCGAAGCTTCTTTTTGCCTGGTATGCTGCCTGTAGGAGTCCATCATAAAATGGGTTTTTACATATTCAAAACACCCCCTAGTGAATGTACATGCATACACATGAACAACTGCTATTAAGAAAAAGTTTTTTATTATTTGTTCAAACCCATTCAACGATGCCCACCACGCATGCATACCCATCCAATGTGGCAATCTTTGAATAGGTTTGTTCAAATAATACAAATGTGTCCGAAGATGACTGTTGTGATGTCTTGCATTCATTGTGGCCATCTTATAATAGGTAAACTTATTACAGATACATTGGAAGCTGGATAGATTGGATGCACAAGCATCGCCGGTAACTACCTAATAAAAAAAATCTGTGGAAAAGCCAATAGATTTTACTGCTTAGAACTATTAACTTTGCCAATGCTTATTTTTTATTTACATTGTGTAGCACTAACAGGATCAGATCCATTAAAAGCACTGGCATGTTTATTTCAAAGCACATTTTATTTTTATTTCCACTGTGTCTTCTGCACAGATTGTTGCTCTGTTTATGTTCTGATCACGACCGGACAGGGAACCGAAACAGGCCCTGGCAAACAGCTTGGCCGGCCCCCTGGGGTGCGTGCTAGTTGGAAGCACCACTCCAGTCAAGTTTTTTTTATTTCCACTGTGTCTTCTGCACAGATTGTTGCTCTGTTTATGTTCTGATCATGACCGACTGGGAACCCGAACCGACCCTGGCAAACAGCTCAGCCGGCCCCCGGGGTGGGGTGTGCTAGTTGAAAGCACCACTCCTGTTTCACCACTGCCTCTTTTGTTACCGGGATCCAATATTGAAGCTAAGGCGCAAAACCAGCCCCAATAAAAAAAACGCCCCTCAGGGGACCAAAACCAGCCCCCACCCATGCGGCACACCTGTTAAATGCCCAGTTTTTGGAACAACCAGTTCGACCCTGGTACTGATAACACCTTACGGTTCCAGGTCAGTTGGCTGCTGCAGCAGTTGATCCTTAAGTGATTTGGTGACTGATGTCACCATTTTAAAGACCAGACTGCCGACAGCCCTTCGGTCCAACCACCGTATTACAATTCCGGTTGTCAGGCCCACAGCGGTCAAAAGGAAGACTGCTGCCTCCACCAGGATCTGAGATCCAAATGGGGCGATGGTCATAGTCATATCCCTGAACGGCGGCAGTGCCGAGGCAGGCACCGCTGTCAGGATTACAATATCCCTTTTCGACATCCTTTTCACAGGGCCGGACTGGCTAACGGGCGTTTTGGTGGGCAGCTAAGATGGGAGCCGATTTCACTGTGGTGGGGGCTGATTTTGTGGATGGGGACCTGTATGCACTTCTAAATAAAGAAAGCAAAACAAATGATTTTAAAGCATACTTTAAAACTATTTGGTTTTGGCTTGTTTACTTAGAAATGCCTTTTCATGGCAGGAAGACTGCCATATAAAGGATGTTGGGAAGGGATATGGTGCCCCCAAACAGGGCCCCTGACCATTGTGGGCCACTGTAAAGTGAAACTGGGGGCACATATAGAGCTCCCACTCACCGCTATGCACCGTGTCCCATGTACGATATGGTGCATGGCACATGGTACATGGAGGTGTAGGAGGTGCTCCGTACCACGGCGGCTTGTGGTGCGACTCTTTTTCTTGGCCACAGTAAAAGCCGCCGATACACACAGCACTTTCTAACCACCAGCACTTCGATCATAATGAAATGTGGCAGTTGGACTGATGCATGCTTGTCGGGCGGTCTTCTAACAGCCGCAGCATTGGATGGCAGTCTGAATGCCCCCATCATAGAAGGCCCCCAAGTTAGTGTTTGTTCTTACAACAATGCTTTAAGGAATTAACAACTGTGAAATGGTCTCTATTCAGCTTATTCTTACTCTGCGACAAACGTTAATTGTTGTATCTCTCATTTTGCTCCCTACAACCATTCGTTGAGACGTCCCTCACTGGCACTAAGGGACACTGCCATCATTGCATTCTCTGTAATAACAGAGCGATCCTGTCTGCAGCCCTTAGGGTTGTCTATTCTACAATGGCCAAAAAAGTCTTTCAGTGCATCTCTAAATATTCTTTAAAGAGGAACATGCACTTTTTATTAGCACAAATCTCCCATATTCATACATTGACTTAGAAGATACAAAACTATGGTCCATTTTACCGGTTGTTTATTTGCATCAGACAGAAATCGGTTTCATGCCTTCCGGCGAAACATCAAGGAGTTAAAAATGCATGAGATGTGTTTTAATCAAAACAAAATTCAGGCAAAAAAGGGCTGGAATCATCTTTGAGGATGCCTCTTTTCCTGCAATTTGTCTACATAATATACTTCCAAAAGAGAAAAAAAATACCCTCGCATTTTTCTTCCTAATTAGCAAATCCCCGTACTACACTACAGGGAGGCTGCATTTCAAGGAGCGCTGTTGTTCCACCTCTGAAGAGCAAGACAATTAGCTGCTACACGCTATACAGACCATTCTCAACAGTTTTAACACAATCTTTAATGAGGCAATTGGGATACAAATGATTAGGAATCTGGTGCGCAGCGCATGGTGGCCTGTTATTAATTGACAACCCTGCAAATCTGTCTTTCAGGAGTGCTTAAAGCAGGGGACTTCAGTACAGTGAATATAAGTTGTTGGTCAGGAGGTGTCTACAAGAATATTGTGCATTTGGGAACCAGCTCTTTAGCAATGCGCCAAGGTGTGCTAATTAATGTTAAATGTAGTACTTAAGGAGGTAAAGCGTGGCCTTGGCGTTTGCTCCCAAGGTATCTAATCATTGGCACATCCCTAAAGAAACCATTTCCTGTATAAAAAAATGTTTATTCGTTAAGTTGGACATGTGTAGTTGTGGTGTTTTATTTGTGGTCTTAAATGGCGAGCTGGTGGTCTAGGAGGGACCCACCAGTACTCATTTTTGGTGACCAGCAATTTTTTCCGCATGAGACATTTACTGAGCGCAAGATTGGGGAAAAAACACAGCAGACAGACCGAGGAAGAGAAAGACAGAAAAACCGTCACATGGGGTGACAGAAGGAACCAGCAAAAATTAGATAAAGGGGCAGAGAGTGTCTGGTAGTGGATTAGAGAGGCATGAGGTGGATTCTGGTATGCAGACATAGTATGTGACCAGCCAGTATTTAATTGCAGCTGCCATGGGCTTCTGAGCAGAGTGCTGGCCACTAACACTCATTTCTTTTTACAAATTAAGCACTGTAAACATGGGCAAGATAATAGCTTACATTATTACTATGCATTGATACTGAATACTAGGGCTGGACTCATTGACCATCAGAAAATAAAATCTAGGGGAAGAATCAGTCACTTTTTCCATACCACAGCACAGACATAGAAAACATACTTCGACCCATTTTTTCCAAAACCCTGAGATAAAGTTACACATCTCGTATATTGTGAATGTCCGTGGTATTTATCTGGTGTACAATGTTCACCCCATTGTGATTTGCACATCTTAGAATGGGGCATTTTGTGCTAATAATGCATGCCACTCAGTGCTGAACTCGGAAATAGCACACTCAGGTAACCCATAAATCGGGGGTCAAGGTGTGACAGAGGAAATGAAGTGGAGTCACAAGGTGGGAGCTTGAAAAGCGAAAGTGACAGTCTACGTATGCATTTTTTTTAAACTGCTGCAAAGAAATTAGCAACAAGGACAAACGTGACAGAAAATCTGTTCCGGTTTACTTGATTGGTCACAAAAAGGCTGCATTTTAAAATATCTTACAAGACATATTTCTGTGACTAGCAAATGTGAGGGGAGTGTAATAGTGGTAAGATAACTCTAGTGGTTAATACAGGTCTGGGAGAGTTCTGTGCTTTGTCTAATAGCAGTTTTGACTCCTACAGTGGCATAGAATGTTAATGTGCCTGCTTGCAAAGATCATTGTGTAACATAACATACAGATCTCAGGTTTGTATTTTATGTATATGGGTAAGTGTGCTACTGCTTTTGACACCAAGATTATCTTGTTACTTTTAGTTCATAAATTGCAATCTTTCTAATATAGAACAGTGATCTATCTACTGGCATCTAGGAACTGTATGAAAAGTGTAAGTCATGGGTTAAGATCCTTATTGTTTTTTCTTAACCTGTTAATGTTTTAAGATTGCAAAGAAGGGCTCCTCTGAGAATTAATAAGGTCTTGTTAGTACAGACAACTTCAATCACTGTATAAAGTTTCTTATTCTAACGTTGCATTTCTCCTGACCTTATAATCTTAACATATAATGTCTACAAATATGGACGATATGTGATTCCTACACCATATTACTCTGATTGTCTTAATTAACATTTCCTGTATACTAATTTACATACGTGTGTGATTTATTGTGTCCCAGTGTGTAATGTAAAGTGCTCTGACACCCTTCAATGGGATGAGTAGCACTATAATAGAACTAAATACAAAATAAATTAGTAGGTGTCATTTTAATCATTATTAGTGTAATTACACAAAGATAAATCTTGCAATCTTACAGGTCATGCACATATCTTACACAGAGAGGTTGAACTAAGTCAAAAACCTTCCTCCAAGTAATGTAATTCCACCATATCTCACCTGATAATTTAGATGAGCATTTCCAATTAAAAGCAATTTGTTGAAAGGCGATCTCTAAAGAAATGTCAAGTAATTTACAGCAAGGGAAAGAGGGGGAAAACTCAACAGTTAGGGTTTCTTAAGAAGAGATGGAGAATGTTAAAAAGATGATGTACGTTAAATATTCACCTGATTTGTAACCAAACATAATGACAAAAGTAAAGGGTACTATGACAATTAGATAACACATGCATACTATCACTGTTGGGAGACTTACAAGATCAACAGTGAGACAAAGTATCCCTTGAGAACTTTGAACATTGTAGGGGAGTAAAGTAGTCTATGGTAAAGGAAAAAAAGAGTCTGAGTAATACTAGCTGATCAAGAAATTTCATAGATACCTTGTTCCAAAAGGAAGTATGCTAGTTCACTCCAAGGTCATTTTGCCAAAGAAGTTCAGCTTTGTAATTGGTTAGGGGAGTAGTTGAGGATGGAATAGTTTTATAAATAACAGATTCCTTAGGACAAACAGTGAGAAACTTAGTAAGATGTAAAGTATGTGGTATAAAAAGAGGGGTCTGTTGTAAGGAGGAAAGAGCATCTAAGACATAATAAATAAGGAGAGAAAATGTGCTTGGATGGATTGGGGACAGTGGAATGCATCTTTAAAGTTAGGAAAGGAGTAAGGGGCTTCATGTTTAAATAATTGTGAAACCCATTCAAAACTCTTAGATCTCCAAGAATGCCAACAACCTGGTCTTTTGCGAATTCATTAAGGTTTTTTTTTATTTTTTATTGAGCAGAACAAACAACTATGAATACAACAATACACTTATAATCACAGGACAGAAAACAGTTGTTGTACAGGGAATTGTGATCTAGTACCTGGCCCCTAACAAAAATCAATTATGAATTACCCATAATGCAAATGCAAGGATGACCTAGAATACATCTTTTCTCTAAATATCTAAAACTATAGGCAGAGACTTCGAGTTTTAGTATAAAAGACAAATAAAATCCTAATAGCACATTGATATCTGATCTCAAGCTGTTTATATCACTATTTCCACGCCTATTTTTGCCATCTAAAGTGCAGCCCCTTATAGAGAAAATATCTTTCAAAGCCAAATAAGTAATACAGTGCTATTAAGCGTTGGACAATACTATACATACTGCTATAACCAACAATTTCTTCTAGAAACATTCAGCAAGAAAATTACCGTCTATCGATAAAAAGTGCAAAAGTGCTTTGGAAAGAGAGTGTAAAAGATTCTCTGTAAATATATCTTCATCATGTGAATTACCGATCCCACTCTCTTCATGTATCTAAAACTATAAATGATAACGTTAAACATTTGTGAAAAAGTAATGACGTGCATATGAAGAATTAGAACCAGCTCTCAGTTTTAACCATCATGATAGTGCATCTGATCTCCATCCAGAGGCTGGTCCTGATCAGCAACTTGTGCAAAGAAGCAGTTGCAAAGTGATACAGTGCGAATTTAATAAGGCTATTATGCCATACGGACTTGTTGATGAAAATAGAAAGTGTTAACATAACAGGAATGAATGTAGATCAAAAAAGCAGTTTGTCTAAAAAGTGGTAAGAATAATTTCTGAGAGAGAAAGGATGAAGGATAGCCTTCTCCACATCAAACCATAAAGGAGAGAAGGGTGGTCGGAAATCCAAAAGGAAGCTTGATGCAGACCAAAAGCTTTATGATAGTGATTAAAGTCTGGAAAATTAAATCCCCCATCAAGTTTTGATTTTTGTAGGAGAGATAGAAAAATTCTTATTTTTCTATTGTTCCACAAAAATGTTTTATTCATAGCGTTTATCTTCTTGAAGACAGTCTGGGGAATAGATACTGCAACTTATAGGTAAAATATAATACAAGAAGAGAAATCATCATTTAAAAGGAGTCAAGACGGCCCCCACCACAACAAAAATAAGGGTTCCAAGTAGAAAGCATGTTTTCTTTTTTAGTAAATAGTTCCTTAAAGTTAATGGAAATGGAAGCTTGCACTGCATTAGAAAACCAAATACCGAGGTATTTAATTGTAGAAGATGACGCCGACTGAAACCCAGCCTCTAGAAAGGAATATTTGGTGGTGTATTTGTTTTGGGGAAGAATTTCAATTGTATCTTTGTTGATCTTGTAGCCTGAAACATCAGATAAGAGGACTATTTTATTAAGCAATACCAGTAAGGACGTTTCTGGGGACGAAAGAAAGAGGAGAACATCATCCGCGTAAGCTGCGAGTTTCAATTGACAATCTCCATATCGAAAGCCAGATATGGATTAATTAAGTTGATATGGGAAAGGATAGGTTGGAGAGCCAGGACAAATAATAGTGGAGAAAGGGACAACCTTGCAGAACACCTCGCTGAAGGGGAAAGTAAGGAGAGATTATACCATTAACACGAACAGACGCACATAGACAATGATATAAAACAGAGATTAAAGCAATAATTTACATGTCAAATCCTTGCCAGGCTACAGAGTTTAGCAAGAACTCTCAATTAATCATATCAAATGCTTCCTCTGTGTCTATCGGTATTGCTGCAGGAGGGGTTTTGAGGAGAGGATATTTAATGAGTATGTTAAGGAGTAATCTTGTGTTATCTGACACCAATCTGCCTTATATTAATCCGGACTGCTTCTTTCCAATAAAATGCAGAAGAAAAGATTTTAAACTAAGTGCTAAGAGTTTTGCAAAAATTTTATAATCTACATTGACCAATTAAATAGGCATTTTATTGTCTCACAAGGTTTGATCCTTAACATCTTTATGTATCGGGCAGATTGTGACTTCTTGAAAAGTGTCGGAGGTAGCACCAGACTCAATAAAGTGACTGAACAAATGGACTAGATGGGGAAGGATAATATTGTAGAAATGCAGAAAAGAATACAACAGTAAAGCCTTCCGGACCTGGGGAGTTCCCTTTTTTTAAAGAGTGTAATGCTTTGGAAATCTCCTTTGGGGCGAAGGCCATTTCTAAAGAAGCTAAATCTGTATGAGATAGAACAGAGTTAGGTGTCTGTTGTAAATAGTCTTCAATTTGAGAATGTGGCACTGTATTTTTGGGAGTGTTAAAGTTTGATTGAAATTGACAAGTTAATTTATGATAGCTTTGTGTTTAGTTAAGGAGAATCCCTGTGAATCAAGCAATGAGTCCATATAAAATCTCTGTTTCCTCACTTTCAGATAATTAGCTAACAATTTCTCAGTTTTTCCCCACCATAGAATTGAGCATTACTTCTTAATAAGATAGAGCAGGCATAACTAGTTGTTAAAATATTAAGGTGGAGTTTGGCACTAAGTAAACTACCAAACACTGAACAATTTCAAAGTATGCAAGTAAAACAAGATATGAAGATGGAAAAATACATAAAGTGATATATGAGAATATAGTGGTATTAAGAGAAACAGGAAAAAGAAAAGGAAGGGAAAAAAGAGACAGTATATATGAAGATTTGATGACTGAAAACACATACCTCAATGTTGCACGAAGAATGCAGTGGTGATGATACAAAAGACAATGGACCACCTCACAAGGAGGTGTCATGGCACAGCAGGTATGTGAGGAGGGGGATCAGCATTGCAAACAACGATTGTGAATCTGTAATAAAAAAGGTAAGATAATATTAGCAGAGACATAACATCACCAGGAAAGACAGTTTATCCAAAGTCAAAAGATGAAGAGTCATCAAAATATTCTCAGAGAAATTAGCGTGTATAGGGTCCAACTGTATTCAAAGTATCTATCAGATTCGAGTTAACAAATGTTCTGAGTTCAGCTGGATCTTCATATAAGGTAGTCTTTTTTTGATAGGTGACTTTAAAAAGACAAAGATGAAAAAGGTCATATCGAGCACCCAAATTGCATAATACAGGGTGGAGATTAAGAAATTCTTTTCTTCTGTTAGTCGTTGCATTGTAAACATCGTGTGAAACGAAAATCTTTCTACACTGACCATGTGACATGCTTTTTAGATTTGGCAGCATTAAGAACTTTGAAAAGATCTGTTAACTCCAGAAAGAACAGAATAAATGCTCATGGTTTAGTAGGTCGCAGAGGAGAAGAGGGGCGAGGACCCCGTCTATGCGCTCACTGTATATTAAGATTGGTGGAGGATGCAAGTCCATTAGTTGTGGAAAAAGAATACAAAAAAGGAGACAGTATCATCACCTTCTGTACCATCAGGAAGACCATAAATATAATGATTATTGTGGCTGTTCCTAGTTTCCAAATCTTCCGAGTGTTTCTTAAATTGAAGGCCCTCTATATCCAAAACTGAAATTGTATTGGTTTCATCATGCAGGCCACTAACCTATTGCTCTACCAAAGACATTTGAGTCTCCATGAGGGACCATTTATCATCAAGATACTATATGCTTCTGTTGGACTATTCTATAAAAGTCGGAGGGCTTGAATTTCTTCCAGCACTTTTAGGGTAAAGAAGGGCCTTGTTTAAGTTTCTTATTTACAGAAGAGGGAGATATGTGTGTGGAGTAAGGAGTACTTGAGTTCACCATTTCAATAGAAGAAACTAGATTATCCAATGTGGAGTTCTTCAAGGAGGATTGCACAAGTATTTTAGAGTTAGATTGGGCTTCGGAGCTCAGATTAAGAAGCGGTTTCTTTAGCCTACCCATACAACAACCGTGCAGAAAGTATTAGCTATGGTTTCACAAAAATACTAGATAGCAAATATCTTTATTTATGTAGTGTTGGAATCTTCTGTAAAAAGTAATATACAATAGCGTATGCACAATGGTGAAATACTGATACATATCCGCAATGTCTGAGAAAGAAATTGCTGTAAGACTTGCCAAATATAATTTCACTGGTGAGAATTAGCACTAGTAATGGCATTTGATATCGGAGCACATTGCGTGTGGTGAGGTAGTTCTGAAGGAAACTCCATGAAGAGATGTGCTCATTAAAAATGAACATGTACTGGCACTGGAGCATGAGATGAAGAGTAAACCGCACCAAAAAGCTTATGAGGCATAATAGAAGAAGGGAAGAGCAGATAGTTCTTCAGTGAAAGGAACACGCCTCGCAGTGTTGGCATTATCGTGGCAGGAATGAGGAGCGATACTTCAAAATGACGACTGCGAGCCAGTCGTCAGCAGCAGGAGTGAAAAAGAAAGTAAAACGGGCTTCACCTTGCTTGCTACAACAAACTTGATGTGCTCCTAGAAGTCCAATGTCAGGGGAGCCCATAGTATTCCCTCAAAGCATGATGAGTGCCACAAACAACGCAATGAAGGGGCTGTCATGTGCTGTTGGTCTAGGGTCAGACAGCCATGTTAGTCGACATCCAAGCCATGCCTTCTCACAGGTTTTATTCCCAAATTGGAAGCAAATGGAATTGTGCACCTGAATCAGGATTTTCTGTCCTCTCGCAATCAAGATCTAAGCATTAAAGGCAACTTTGAATGCCAGGAGCCTTCATATTCCTTCAAATAATAATCAATTAAATTGCTACCAAAACATCCAACTGTATAAAAGTCAATATTTATTTCTCAAAATTTTTCAATTGTAGACCTGATGTGCTTGTGTGTACACCTTATTTCAATGAAGTTGCCAAAATTATTAGCATACTTTCCACCTGTGCCCAATCCCATAACTTGTGTGTAGGACAAGCATCAAATTTGCTCATGTCAAACATATGCTGTTCCTGTGGTATTTGCACCTATTGTTACTCTTTTATTCAGCAGCTATCCTTGGTGATCTACTTCATTGTTTAGTTTTCTATTCCTTTTGTTTACCCTTCAAATTGTTGACTGGAACATTGTCCCATTGATTGTGCAGCAAGCAGTATGAGCTTTCTGCTGCCTGCCAAAACTATTTGTGAGAGTATTTAAGAGAGTATATGTTGTAGGTTTCATAGGGAATTCAGTTGTTAACTCTTTTAAAACAGCATTTACGCTTTTGTGCTGCAATATAAATCTTCAGCTCATGCTTACATCACATTATAATTGCTCTGCTGGCTTACTTTTGATAAGAGAAATTATATTGTGATATAAACCTAAACCCAACATTTATATTTCAGTATAAAAAGGGAAACAACATTTACAACACAGTTCTTACCACACATTACACTGTACTGGGAGATTTGAATCTCCATCTAGATGACGCCCAAAGTAAGACCTGCAAAAATCTAATAGATGACCTCATGGTGTTGGACATGACACTACGAAATAGCGGTCCAACTCACAAAGCCGGACACTTGCTGGACCCAATAATATCAAATATGAAAGAACTTTCATGGCTTGACACCACGCCTGTTCTCTGGTCAGACCATTTTCTTCTAAGTTTTGCCATCTTGCTAGAGCCTAAAAAAGGTCCAATTTCGACTCCTACAGAATCATTTAGAAGAAACTGGAAATTCCTAAATGTGGAGGACCTGAACAATGCTTTGAAGGAAAATCATCCTAATCTGGATGGAGATATGGATAGCATTGCAGAGCTAACACAAAAGTGGCTAACTGGTGTCGTTGATACTTGTCTGCCCCTAGCCCGTTGCAAAGGGAAAGTCCATCGCCCTCCTGCTCCCTGGTTCACAGAAGCCTTGAAGAAAGAAAAATCTAGCTGTAAAAACCTAGAGAGACAGTGGCGAAAAAATTACGACCTTTACCAAAAAGAAGTTTACCGAAAGGCCAGAAATTGTTACCATTCAGCTTGCATGAAAGCTAAAGCTTGCTATGTCACTGATACAATTAACATGGCCGTAAACAAATCCCAGACTCTCTTCAACACGGTAAAAGAGTTAGCTGGGGAGAACGCTAGAGCAGAACCTACCCCTCTCAACACCCAGCAATGCCAGGATTTGGCCTCTTTCTTTACGAATAAGATCGAGAACATCGTCTCTAATATTAAAAATGCTAACAAGTTAACAGACAAGCAAGGAAATACCACCCTAGCCCCTAGAGTAAACTGCCATCTTGAAGCCTGGCCTCCTATTAAATTAGACATACTGAAGGAATTACTAAAATCAATCAAATCGGGTTCCCCACGTGACCCTATTCCTGTCAGTATTTTAAACAAATTAGAGGATGCTGCATTAACTCCCATAGCAGAAATACCGAACGTATCCATAGAGCAAGCTATAGTTCCTGCCCTATGGAAACATGCGATGGTCAGCCCCCTACTTAAGAAACCAGGCGCAGACCCAATGATATTGGCCAATTATCGCCCAATTTCATTGCTACCCGCCTTTTCCAAGATCCTAGAGAGGCATATCCACAAAGCACTCTCAACTTATGTAGAAAACAATAATCTCCTACACTCGTCTCAATCGGGGTTTAGGAGTGGTTTTTCTACTGAGACAGCCCTGCTCGGGGTCACAGAAAGGATCAGGGAGCTTATGGACGACGGCCAAACAGTAGCACTGGTCTTGTTAGATCTCAGTGCGGCTTTCGACACCATCTCTCACTCTATACTGCTGGACAGGCTGGGGGAGTATGGTGTCGAAGGCAAAGCTCTGGAATGGATTAGATCATACCTCTCCCTCCGTACTTTCCAGATCTCCTCCTCGGAAACCTGCTCTGAGGTATTCCATTCTCCTCACGGAGTACCACAGGGATCTATTTTGAGCCCTCTGCTTTTTAACTTATACCTACGTCCACTGGCCAATCTTGTAGAAAATGTCGGCTTAAGTTTAATGACCTATGCAGATGACTCACAAGTCCTATTCTCACTCTCCAAATCTGACATGTCCTCTCCATCTGCATTAAAAGTAGGCCTCCAAGAAATTTTTTGCTGGATGTCAGATAACCAACTTAAACTTAATGGAGATAAAACGGAGGTACTCCTGTTAGGAAATAACAAAGATCTTTGGAATGATTCCCATTGGCCACCATCATTGGGTAAACTTCCATCTCCAGCCTCGCAGGTTAGAAACCTTGGGGTCACCATTGATGACTGTTTATCCATGTCCCAGCAAGCAAACAAAGTGGCAGGTATATGCTTCACCATTATCAAATGGTTAAGAAAAATCATCTGGATGCTGCCGCCTACTACCCAGAAGACCGTGGTCAATGCCTTAGTGACATCTCGGCTTGATTACGGTAACATCTTATATCTGGGCTCTAATAAGGCAGTGATAAAGCGTCTGCAACTTGTGCAGAACGCCGCGGCTAGATTACTTTGTAAAATCCCCAGATCTGCTAGGATCACCCAACATCTCAGGGATCTGCATTGGCTTAAGGTCGAGAACCGTATTCATTTCAAAGCCTTGAGCTACTTATTTAAAATCAAAGCTGGCACTGCCCCCAAATATCTTCAGGCCCTTGCTAAGCCCTACCTTCCAAACCGTAACTTGCGTTCAGGTACAGCGGCAAACTTTGCAGTACCTAGGTTTAAAAGAGCCAGAATGGGCGGGAGATCTTTCTCCTACCTGGGGCCAACGCTGTGGAACACACTGCCCTTGTACATTCGCAAGGAGGAAAGTTATGTGAACTTTAGAAAGAACATAAAAACGTGGCTTTTTAATAAATAATTGCTTGGTCTGTTCTCTCCCCAGTGATTCTTGAGTGTTTTGCGTTTCTGGCGCCGGGAAACCCTTGGTGGGTAGCTGCGCGCCTTATAAATGCTATAAAATAAATAAATAAATAAATAAACATTACATTTACAACATGGTCATTATAATGCAAATGCCTTTACCACACTCACCATTACAACAAAAGTCTTTACCATGCGTATGCCTTTACAACGCATGCCTTTACAACAAAATGTAAGTATTTCACATGTGTGTGTAGTAAAAAAAAATATATATATCAAAAATATACATATATTACCTACTGGCGGTCGCCAGTAGGTATATATAGTTAGGATTGATTTCCATAGGGAAATCGCAACATTCTATTGGGAATAACTTTGGCGCCGGTTGAGGAATCTGCCTGAATTTTTCAGCAACTTTGCCTCGCGGCGCTCCGGTCCTTCCCTGAAAGTTTGGGGGGGATTCGTCAAGCGGGGGCCGAGATAAAAGGGGGTCCCAAAACGTGTTTTCCCCATGTTAATTTCCATAGGGCGGTCTGTCGCACTTTTAGCTCAAACGGCTGAATGGATTTTCACTAAACTTTTTCAAAATTGTAGGGACTGGTACCTCGATGTGCCTTTGCTATGTCTCAAGATATATGCTCCAGTGGTTTTTACGAAAATTAACTTTGAAAAAATATATATTGAGCTACATTGGGCTGTATATATGTTAGAGCCCAAATGTAGCCCAATGTAGCCCAATGTAGCCCAATGTAGCCCAAAGATGGCCACCAGAGACAAAAAAAAAGAAATGTAGCCCAAATATCAGCCAGATGTAGCCCAACTATTGCCCATGACAGAATGCCTCAGAGTGTTCTAAAGAACAACTAGAGCGCTAACAGTCTTACTTATGACAAAAGTATGGCACACCTGAAGTCATCTTGATTGGAATAAAGTGTTAACACTTAAAACATTTAATTTGCAAAGGAACAAAATGAGGGGGTTCATTTTGCCATAGAAATCATGATTAGTGCTTAAGGAAGAAAAATTAGGGCACATTTTGAGTGACTTCTCAAATCCTCTTATATTTCATGAAAAAAATTCTGATATGCAGTCTCCCAAGATGGCCACCAGAGACAAAAGAGCCCAAATGTAGCCCAAATATCAGCCAGATGTAGCCCAACTATAGCCCAATGACAGAATGTCCCAGAGTGTTCTAAAGAACAACTAGAACGCTAACAGTCTTACTTATGACAAAAGTATGGCACACCTGAAGTCATCTTGATTGGAATAAAGTGGTAACACTTAATACATTTAATTTGAAAAGGAACAAAATGAGGGGTTTCATTTTGCCATAGAAATTTTATATATATATATATTACCTACTGGCGGTCGCCAGTAGGTATATATAGTTAGGATTGATTTCCATAGGGAAATCGCAACATTCTATTGGGAATAACTTTGGTGCCGGTTGAGGAATCTGCCTGAATTTTTCAGCAACTTTGCCTCGCTGCGCTCTGGTCCTTCCCTGAAAGTGTGGGGGGTGTTCGTCAAGCGGGGGCCGAGATAAAAGGGGGTCCCAAAACTTGTTTTCCCCATGTTAATTTCCATAGGGCGGTCTGTCGCACTTTTAGCTCGAACGGCTGAATGGATTTTCACCAAACTTGGCAAAATTGTAGGGACTGGTACCCCGATGTGCCTTTGCTATGTCTCAAGATATATGCTCCAGTGGTTTTTACGAAAATGAAGTTTGAAAAAATATATGTTGGGCTACATTGGGCTATATATGTTAGAGCCCAAATGTAGCCCAATGTAGCCCAATGTAGCCCAATGTAGCCCATGGTAGCCCAAAGATGGCCACCAGAGACAAAAAAAAACAAATGTAGCCCAAATATCAGCCAGATGTAGCCCAACTATAGCCCAATGACAGAATGTCCCAGAGTGTTCTAAAGAACAACTAGAGCGCTAACAGTCTTACTTATGACAAAAGTATGGCACACCTGAAGTCATCTTGATTGGAATAAAGTGTTAACACTTAAAACATTTAATTTGCAAAGGAACAAAATGAGGGGGTTCATTTTGCCATAGAAATTATGATTAGTGCTGAAGAAAGAAAAATTAGGGCACATTTTGAGTGACTTCTCAAATCCTCTTATATTTCATTAAAAAGATTCTGATATGCAGTCTCCCAAGATGGCCACCAGAGACAAAAGAGCCCAAATGTAGCCCAAATATCAGCCAGATGTAGCCCAACTATAGCCCAATGACAGAATGTCCCAGAGTGTTCTAAAGAACAACTAGAACGCTAACAGTCTTACGTATGACAAAAGTATGGCACACCTGAAGTCATCTTGATTGGAATAAAGTGGTAACGCTTAATACATTTAATTTGAAAAGGAACAAGATGAGGGGCTTCATTTTGCCATATAAATTATATATATATATATATTACCTACTGGCGGTCGCCAATAGGTATATATAGTTAGGATTTTTTCTCTATGGGATTTTTGAAAATTCTATGTCTAATAACTTTGGAGATTGTGGACGGAATTGGCTGAAATTTTCAGGAAAATGGCACATTTTGTTTCTGAGCAGCCCTTGAAAATTTGGGGGGGGTTCGTCAAGGGGGGCCGAGAAAAAAGGGGGGTCCCAAAACGTGTTTTTAACATTGAGTTTTCCATAGGGCGGTTGGCCTCACTTTTAGCCCGAACGGCTGAATGGATTTGCACGAAACTTGGCAAAATTGTAGGGACTGGTAGCCCGATGTGCCTTTTGTAGGTCTCAATATATGTGCTACAGTGGATTTTGAGAAATTAACGTTTAAAAAAAGATATATATCTGTAACAGCGGACCGGGCAGCGCTCCAGGACGCGTACTTTTCGCGCAACGGAGCTTTGTGAAGCGAAGCTGATTGGTTCTCCGGCGTCTGTCAACATTCCAAACAGTCCGTAGCGGCCGCCATCTTGTCTCTCGGTAGGATCGAGAGACAAGAGGAGGCCAAAGCGAAGGGGCAAATGACCATAAGGGGGAATAGTAGATCCTCGCTGACCCCCTAGGTTTGATGTGGAGGTTTTAAAAGGGCCCCGCGGGGCAAAAAAAAAAAATAATAATAATAATCGAACGGCTGAATGGATTTGCACGAAACTTGGTAAAATATTAGGGACTGGTAGCCCGATGTGCCTTTGCTAGGTCTCAATATATGTGCTCTAGTGGATTTTGAGAAATTAACGTTCAAAAAAAGATATATATCTGTAACAGCGCTCCGCTTCGCGTAACGGAGGTTTGCGAAGCTGATTGGTCATTCTGTCACTGGGCTATAGTTGGGCTACATCTGACTGATATTTGGGCTACATTTGTTTTTTTTGTCTCTGGCGGCCATCTTTGGGCTACATTGGGCTACATTGGGCTTCATTGGGCTTCATTGGGCTACATTGGGCTACATTTGGGCTCCAACATATATATAGGCCAATGTAGCCCAATATATATTTTTCAAAGTTAATTTTCGTAAAAACCACTGGAGCATATATCTTGAGACATAGCAAAGGCACATCGGGCTACCAGTCCCTACAATTTTGCCAAGTTTCGTGGAAATCCATTCAGCCGTTCGAGCTAAAAGTGAGTCCAACCGCCCTATGGAAATGAAGGAAATGAATGGGTAATTTGTAATTAGAAAATAGCTAATCGCAAACTAGGAATGGTAAAGAATCGCTATTTATTCCTTAAAGTTCGCTATTTAGGAAATGCAAAAAACTTTGATGATACATATGGCGGTTCATCTCGAACAAGATAAGAAGCATAGGGATAGATTTATGATGACTGGCGCATCACCAGGGATGTGTTAGTCATTCTGTGCCGCTGTTCCGTCACCTATGGTGTGCTGCATTTACAATGCGGCGCATCATGGGGCAAAAACAGCACAGATGCGTGATGTAACTGTGCCGTAAAGGTGGCGCATTGCTGGAGTTGTATCGCAAGTGTGATGAAGCTCCAGGAAGGGTCGGGGGTGCCCCTGTTGCAGGGTTTCTGTTCTCACACAGAACTGTGGACAGAGGATTGGAACCTCGGCGAATTAGGGTGTCCCAAAACTCACCTTAGTACTCAAAAACCCCTTAGCAAGCTAGGTACAGTGTCACATTGGATATAACAAACTCTCAATGTTTAGACAATCCAGAATATGAACTTATAGTACCTCAGGATACGTGGAACTCATGAACAGTCGGTCGTTATATATTTCTTAGAAACCAGAACATGGAGTTAAGAAGAACACATGTGTTTTTTAAATGTTGATTTACTAATGCCGTCTTCTCAGGCGTAGTATCTTAGATAATACAAGTACACATATTATCAGTAGCAAAATTACCAGCATAGTTACTAGTACATAAAAAGCGAATGGTGACAGTATGTTAACATGCTGTAAATGAATAAGAGTTATCAACACTTATAAGCAGCCACGGGCCGTGGAGGGAGTTACGGTGGGGCAGGGAGGCGGGGAGGGGGAGGGGGCAGGGTGGAGAGGGCTCCACCCTGCCCCTCCCCCTCCCCGCCTCCCTGCCCCATCGTAACTCCCTCCACGGCCCGCGGCTGCTTATATCTCACCCTCCCTAATACACATATTATATTATTTGCTAAGAAGGTCTCTTTGTGTTGGTTTAGGGCGTGCCCATACTTTAGTGTCTTAGATTTGAAGGAATCACATCAGCATACACCAGCTCTCTCTTCATGTGAACCGCATCAAGTGTTGTGTATGTGTGTTCGGCAAAGCAATATAAAACCCGCCTCATGCCCAGAATTGGCAGAAGCTGCACTTATGTTATGAGTATGAAGTCGTGGAGATCAGACCTCATAACAATTCTGTATCGTGTTGTTCTTGAAACTTCAGCACTCGCTGTACAGATATAGTTTAACAAGTAAAGCAGATAGTAGAGCAATAACATATTATTCTCATGTAAATCACGATGAACTATTAGGTTGAAAGCTAAAGCAACAACTAAGTGTCGTGTGCAGAAGTTGCAAAAAAGGAAAAATGGCGTTTAAACCGGTAATGAGCCCATGCTAACTTAACACGGTGTAAAGATATCCAGGACCTAGATGACACCTCCCCATGATCCGGAAACAAACTGAATAAGATAATAGAAGTGCCATCTCATGAGAGCAGATTGCAACTTTATATGTGGACGGTCCGCAAGGTAAAATATTAAAAACTAGGAAAATTTAATGCTAAAGAAAAATAAAACAGCCAAGTACTTTATCGAGTCTTAAGCCAATAGGCAAGCTAAATAATAAAAACTTGACAAATAAGTCAATGAATTGTCAATGAAATGCTAGTACTCAGCATATCAAAAATGAAAAAGGTCTATGACATAACTGTGTATGCAAAATAAGCTGCAACAGCCTCCAATAGGAAGTCACCGTCTTCATCCGAAAAGAGTTCAGCCATCCAATTTAAAAGCGGAAAAGAACATACGTGCTCTCCCAGCACCGGATCCTCTATCACCATCAGAGGACAGCTCGGTGGGTTTTCAAGAAAGCTCTGTTCCAAGAAAGACTGTGTTGCCGCCAGTAAATTCCAGGGACCAATTAGTCCATGCATCAATGCCACAGCCATAATTCTTTCGCCAGGACAAACCAACTCGTGAGTAATGATAGGAGTCATCAGCTGATTAAAGTCGACGTCAGGAGAAACCGGTCCGCAGAGACACAAATCAATGGCCCAATCGAAATCACAGGTCAGGCAGTGAAATACAGGCTGGACACAGGTGAAGTAGGAGAATCGAAAAGATAATCCATATGCCGTGCTTAATATCGCCAACGGCATTGTGCCATAATATTCTAGCATGCGATTGCGGAACAGTGTCAGCAGCTGCAGGGCGGGAGGTTGCACAGGAGGGACATCCATATTTAAAAATGTAAAAAAGCACAAGAGCGTCCGCTGGTAATGCAAGTAAAAATGGCAATCCACGAAGCAGAGTGGAAAAAATAGAATGAAAGAAAGCAGGGATGACTCCAAAGATATTCTCAAATGAAGTCACGAGACCACTGGTAACAACTTTAAAAAAGTGCGCCAGGGCCTTTGTGGAGGATGCGTTAAAGATAGTCCGAACCATGTCGCTGAAATGCAAAGGCGAATCAGTATTTAAAAGGGTCTGCACCTCTGTACGGGTGTTCGCTATGTGAAGCACGAAAGTTTCACGGGCCGAACTCAAGGCCACCTCTCTCTGAGACAAAAGAGCTCTTATTCTTGCCATGCCGTTGAAATCTGCTCCCAAGGTTGGTATTTGTGGCGAGATTGAAAACTCCCTATGTTCATGTGTGGGAGGAAATAGAACATTTCTGCAGCAAATAACCCGTTCACTTACTGTTACGATAAAAGGAATACTTTTAATTAACCCAGAACAATCTTCATTATTGAGCATCAAATAACTACCATTTTCCAACAACTTGAACGTGGGGATGATAGCAGGAACTGGCGTGCCTTGCAACACGCAAGCCATATTTGGTCGGTGTTTGTTGCATGAACCGTGTAACTGTATGTGCCTACACATTAGTGAATGATCTGGCGTCTCAGTGCATTCCTCTCCATTCAGATAAACTTCTTGATCATCTTTGAAACATCTGTATGTGTATGGAAGCGACCAGACCTCATGAAGAAAAGCACTACCTAAAGGTTCATAACGACCTATTGGTATATATTTCATACAATTTAAAAACTTATATAAAGCAAAAGGCAGCGTTATTAAACCGTGGATAAGGCACGTTGCCAAAAAACCCGCAATCCTCTGCTGATGATGTCACTGAGCATGTCATGAATGATGTAATATGTGACATCATCAGCAGTGGATTACGGGTAATAGTATCTCTAGTTTACTCCCCTATAGCTGTCTTTCTTTTAACATAAGTGTCTGTTTCCTTCCCTTATACTTACTGTTTTTGGTTCGCTTCCGGTTCGCGTACCGGCGAGCGAACTGGGAAGCGAACTAAGAGAAATAGAGGTTGGCACAGTTCCAAATATTGTACCAATTTTTTAATAACGGGGAGGTAGTTCTGAAAAGAACTTTTTTTATTATTGTTTTTGTTGTTTTATATTTTTTTTATTATTTTTCTGAACATTTTTGTACTTTTTTTGAATTTTTCTGAACAGTTTTATATTTTTGGGGGTTTTCTTGGAGGGGGCAATGAAAACGATTCATTGTAAAGGGCTCAACAGGAGCAACAAAACAAAAAAAAAGTATTTATTATTTTGGGCGTTTCGTACAAACTTGTATATGATAGTCAATAGCTCTGTTGATCAGAGTGATGCTTCTTTCTCCGTAGCAAATGAATCCATCGCAATGTACGCAGACGTGTTTTACTTCACCAAATCTCATTTGTATATTTGGCACTATCTCCCTGCCCTCTGGTCCCGTTACTTCCGGTACAACAGATCTTCTGGCCATAATAGGGAGATTATCTAGGTCGTTCCGAAACTGTGCAGCACTGTAGTTGTTAGGATGCCACCTAGTCATATGGCGATGCATTGTGTAGTTTCCGAAACTGTATTTTTTCTCGGTCCCTCTGGACAGTCTATCTTGACATATAAGGCAAGTTACGTACCTTGCATTTACTTTTTTCTGACCTTTGGGAATTTAAAAAAATTGCCAAATGAAGTTTTCTTTCCGGTGAGACGTCCTGGGCTCCTCAGGCAAAAACTGCCTCTCTTCGTGCTCGTCGTCCTGTTCCTCTTCTTCCTCTTCTTGTTGAATTATAACTTGAGCAGGTGGTCCACTCTTCCTTGGATGTGGTGGAGGTGGTGGGGAAGCACCAGCTGAAGCTACTAAAGAAGCCATTGCTCAGTGATCACAAAGGGTCTTTCTCTCACAATGATGAAAGTCAGAGTGAGGAAAGAAGGAGGGATTTTCATCATTTGGGAAAAACAAGAGTTCTCAACCAATGAAAAGTGTTCATTTTAGATTATATGACCTAGTCTTACATCATTAGGAAACCAAAAGTGAAATGAACCAATGAAAAGTGTTATTACCAAGTCACATGACCTGCTGTGTTTACGTTAAGCGCTTTGCAGGGCCTCCCGGTTTGCTTCCAGAAACCTGCGCTTTGCGACTCGCTTCGCGTACCAGTTCGCTAACGTAGCACGTCATATGACGTATCACGCGACAACGTGAAACGTCATGCGGACGGGAGGCGTCACGATGTTGTTTTCTAACGCGGCAGTTGCGGTAAAGAAACGTTTACCGGCTCGCGGTCTATTTCGCGGCATCAAGGTCAGCTAACGGGAAGCTTCCCGATTCGCGAAGCGGGAACGAAGAAAAAAAATATTTTAAAAAAAAATTATTCATAAACATATAAAATATATTTTTGGATTTAAAGAAGAATACATTTTACAGCTACAGATATTAGCTGTTAAAAAACCAATGAAATTCACTGAAAAAACCATAGGTTATAGACCATATATAGTTAGGAATTAGCATTTACAAAACCTTGAAAATTCACTGAAAAAACCATAGGTTATAGACCATATATAGTTAGGAATTAGCATTTACAAAACCTTATTTTACTCACACAAAACCATTGAAATTCCATATATAGTTAGTTGCACTAACTATATATCGCGCACCCGCAATCCACTGCTGATGATGTCACATATTACATCATTCATGACATGGTCAGTGACATCACTGATGACATCACTGATGACATCTCAAATGACATCACTGATGACATCACTGATGACATCTGATTTGACATCAATGACCACATCACTGATGATATCATTCATGTGACAATACAATGCATCTCCTCACATTTTAATATAACCTCTGTTTCACCCAGTGTTAAATACAGAGTATAATTTTTGAAACCATTGACACACCAATACTAGTTACTATATACGCACTCACTGATTCCTATGTCTACACACACATTCACTCATTCACCCATACAATCATTCATACATACAATCACTCATCTTTACAACACTATCATATGCACTCATACACCTATACAGACACTCACAGTCTGCCACTCATCCATGGAGTTACTCACACACGTAGTCAGTCCTGTTAAAGAATCAATGACACTTCCATTTTCTTGTCTATACAGTTAAACATAGAGCAGCTTACATTTTCAAACATATACTAACACATACTTACCTTCTTATAGAATCATTGATACAAGTACACATTGATCTGCACAGAGTCACACACCTCCCAGCCAGCCAGCCACACACACACTCAGTCTCCCATACAAATACTTGGACAATCAATCAGTAACCCATATAGTTAATCATATAGCTACTGATCAACACATGCAGCAGTTTACAGAACAACAGACATAATGATGCTCAAATTAAGATAGTTTAGTCACGAACCCATGCACTCAGTGAGACACATTTAATCACTCACTCATACATTCAGTCATGCACCTACTAAATCCTTTGTCCAGACACTTATACTTCCACTCATTCTTCAATATGTAAGACACATTTTAACTTTACAGAAACACACAGTCACTGGATGATGTCATCAGTGATGTCATCAGTGATGTCATTTGAGATGTCATCAGTAAGGAAGGGGAAAACATGGCGTCCGCATGCTAAGCGGTAGCGCGCACCCTCCTTAGCGCTCTCTACCTTTCTCTCCCCCGATGAGAAATTGGTGTCGGGAGTCGTTTCAGCTGTGTTTTTTTTTCCTTCGGTAGCAGAGACCCACGCTCCCTTTCGACGTCTGGCCGACCTTGCATGCCTGTGAAGTCGGATGTGCCCGGGCGGAGTTTCATCTCTCCACAGCCTCCCCCTGCCGCGGCGTTGGAAGGCTGCAGCCGTGGAGCTACGGCGCGGCCGCAGGGCAGCGGCGCGAGGTCATCTCCGGGCAAGTACTGGAGGGTCCGCAGCAGGGATTTTCTCAGCCGGTAAGGTCCGTGTGAAGGTGGCTGGAGGAGGCACCCTACCCTCATCTTCGTTAGCGGCTGCAGCAGTGGCGTTTTCACCGGAGGCAGCAGGGTCCTTGGGTGTATCAGGGGAATCAATAGTAGTGGAGGAGACCAAAGGGGCAGACATTAAGGAGTCAGGCAAGGGGGATCACTTCACTGGTGTTTGTTTCAGAGAGGCAGGTAGCTGTGAGTCTGATGTGGGAGAAAGTAAAGCTAAGGGGCCTGGCGCAAAAAAAAAAAGTAGCAGAGCCAACAAGGGTAAACCTAAGCGAGGTAGGGGCAGAGGGGGTAAGGGTAGTCAGTCCTCACAAATACTGAGCTGGCAGGACGAAAGTGCCCAAAAAAAGTGGAGAGAGAGCTCAGAAGGCGGAGATTCATTAAAAGAAGTTCCTCTGACATCACAGGAGAAGGGGGGCAAAATACCAACAAATAAGTTGATTAAAACAGCTGCTAAGAAAAGGGCAAGCGTTACTAAACCACCTCGCATCACACCATCTCTGCGCTCTTATTTTAAGGTGTTGCCCCAGGTGCTTAGTATTCCAAACCCCCTTAGCCCTAAGCATAGTGCTAAAACAGCCCCTGAGAGTCAAATTACAAGCCCCTGCAAAAATAATTCGGGGGAAACCAGCACTATATCACTGATGGCAGAGGCAGAGGCTGCTAGGGCAGTTGAGTCAGCAAGCTTGAGCGAGGAACAAAAGAATGGTGAAGGAAATGGTGTCACTCAAGCTGACCAGGTGCGCCAGTCTCCGGTCCTGTTTCCCACCTCTAAAGAGTCTGATAAGGGGCCTGCTACTGTCGTTGCCGAGGCCACACCTGTGCAGTTCCCACTTCAAGCTCCGTCAAGGGCTCAGAGTGAGCCATTAGAGTCAGCAGAAATGGGCGGAAGTGGGGGAGGTAATGGGGCAGGTGGCACCTCAATAGAGTTATTGATTAGCTCATTAAGAGCAGACATCATGCAGGGGTTTAAGGTCTCCGCTGAGAACCAAGCTGAGATTAGGGCGGCCTGTGAGGTCTTGGAGAGCAAGGTTGACCGGCTTTGTGACAGAACAGAGTCCCTTGAAGGTTCTGTGGAAGAACTTAAAGCTAATTTGGGGGTAGCCCAAGTAAAAATACAAACCCTGCGAAGGGAAGGAGATATGATGCGAGAGAGAGTTGAATCCTTAGAGAATTACTCGAGGAGAAATAACCTACGCCTTTTGAGGGTTCCTGAAGGTAAAGAGGGGACCAATATTAAGACTTTTGTGGTAAAGCTCCTGAAAGACGCCTTAAATTTGGAGGAGACGTCAGAATCTTTGGAAAAAGATATCCAAAGGATTCATAGAGATCCTTTTCGCCTTAAGCCTGGTAGGGAGAAGCCAAGAAAGATTCTGGTAAACTTTTTAACCTACGCACTCAAAGAGAAGATACTAAACTTGGCATTAAAAAACAGTTCCCTTAATGGTCCGGACTTTCCCTTTCAAATTCGCTCAGATCTATCAAAGTCTACGCTGGACCGGCAGTGGGAGCTGGGACAAAGGATGGAAAAGTTCCGCGCCCTGGGCGCAACAGTGCAGATGAGGTTCCCGGCTTTCCTACGAGTTATGTTTAACAACAAAATGCATAACCTTAGATCCCCCCTCGAGGCTGATGAGATGCTCGAGTTATGGAAGGATGCTACATGGAGGGGAGCAGGGAACTCTTAGGGGGCTGATGTGGACTTTAGGGCTAATAAGTAACTCCCCCCAAAGTCAAAGTCAGTGTTGAGTTTGAGTTATGTAATATAATTCTAAAAAGAAAAAAAAATTAAAAAAAATAAAAAAAAATTAAATACATTGACAAATAAATAAATAAACATGAAAAAAAAAAGGGAAAAAAAAAAGGGAAAAAAGGAGTGATAGATAAATAATCCAAAGGGGATCTAAGTCTTCTTTTCTTTTTGGGGTGTGGGGTTTGGGGTGTTGGGGATTGCAAGCTTTCGGTTTGTTGACACTAAATACTATCTAGTTGGTAGATAAGCGGGGGGAGAGGGAGGGGAGGGTGCCAGAGGGTGCTAAACTGGAGATTCATCAGTCCAGTGTAGTTAGGGGGGGGTTTTCCAGGGGGGAGAGGGTGGGTGGTGCACGGGGTGGTAGGGGGGGAAAAAACGTGAAATGTCCTCATGGAGTTGTACCCATTTTTTTTGGTTTGTCTCGCTTTAACCACCAATCATTATTGCCAATATTTATCTCCAAGGGGGGTCCTAGGAAGGAACAGCAACAGAGAAGCAGGGTGGGTCGTAGAGGCAGTAAGGGGCGTGATAGACTGAGTGTATGACTAATTTGCAGTTTTTATCCTGGAATGTCAATGGCCTGCGCACTGGGAGCAGGAGAAAAAAGATCTTCCAATATTTGAGGGACTCCCAGGCGCAGGTCATTGTCATACAGGAGTCACATCTTCTCAAAGCCGAAACGGTCGAGCTTCTTAAAAAAGAGAAATGGATTGACATCTTCTTGTGCACTGATCAATCGGCAAATATTAGGGGTGTGCTTTTTATTTTTAAGAAGCAGGCTAAAGCTCAAATTATAGAGCATTTGGAGGATAAAAGTGGTCGGTGGCTGATTGTAAGGGCTTTGTTGGATGGCCACCCATATGTTTTGGTTGGATACTAAGGCCCAAATCAGGACGACCCTTCGTATTTGAATATTATTCAGGATCATCTAGTAGCTTTAAAGGACCCGGTAATTTGGGTAGGAGATTTCAACATTGTTTTGAACCCAAAATTAGATAAATCCGCAAAGTCTAGGGCCTGTGCTTCTTCCAAATCCAGACAAGACCTCTTAACAATTATGTCTCAGTTAGGCTTAGCGGATATCTGGAGGGAAAGGGCAGGGGCCAAACTGGGGGTCTCCTTCCGAAATCTTAAATATAAACATCTTTCAAGAATTGATTATGCATTTTTCAGCTATAACCTTAGGGATTTTCTGATAGATATTTCTTATCTCCCCTCGCACCTCTCGGACCATTCTGCTATATCATTCATACTAAATATAGGCCACCAAAAACCGCATTTTTCCTGGTCTTTTGACCGTACCTTGTTATTGGAGGAGGAGGAAGTTTTCTTCCTCAAGACAGAAACGCAATCTTTCTTAGAAGCCAACTTAGACACAGCTGTTATCTCTGTTTTGTGGGATACTTTGAAAGCCTATTGGAGGGGGTGCATTACAAGTCGATCTTCGTATAGAAAAAGCAATATAATGAATGCATTAAAAATCTTGAGTTGGAAATGAAGGCAGTAGAAAACAATCTAGGGGATCACATGGGCACGGAAGCTGATCGAGAAAGATTAGTAGCTTTAAAATCGCAGCTGGAAGGCATTTTACAGAACAGAATTGCGAAACGGTGGGAGGCAAGCAAGAATTCTCATTTTGAGTTTGGGGAGGCGGCGGGAAAAATCCTCGCCTGGAAAACCAAGGCTAACCAAGCTCGGAACTATATTAGGGAGATTAAGGTGGAGGGGGAAGTTTCCCCGCGGCTGACCCAATTAGAAATCGGCGCTGCCTTTCAGGATTTTTTTCAGGCCATTTACAAAGAGGATACTGCTGTAGACACTCTGGAGTGTGAGGCTTGGCTAAACTCAATCTCTACTCCTAATCTCACAACTGAGCAGAGTAAGATCCTGGAGAGAGAGATCTCGGTGGAGGAGGTTAACAAGGCACTAGGGCAAGTGAGTCGGGGGAAGGCCGCAGGCCCTGATGGGTTACCAGGGGAACTTTATAGAGCCCTTAGTGGAGAGATTGCGCCGGTCTTGACCTCTGTTTTTAATAGCATTTTTCTGGAAGGTTCGGACCCACCTAATTCCTGGAAAGATGCCACTGTGGTTTTAATACCCAAACCTGGGAAGGACGTGAGGGACTGTGGGTCGTACCGTCCGATATCACTTCTTAATTGCGACTACAAAATCTTCGCTGCTATTATGGCGGACAGACTGGGGGCGGTGGCTAAAACAATTATACACGATGACCAAAAAGGTTTCATTAAGGGTAGACAGCTATCAGACCTCACTCAAGATCTTGTGAGTGCAATTGATATAGCTACCACTTTTTCTCTCCCGCTTGCCGCCTTTACGCTGGATGCGACAAAGGCCTTTGATAGGGTCAACTGGGTCTATTTGGCTGCAGTTATGAGGAAATTTAACTTACCCGCAAATTTTTGTAATATGATATCTCTTATTTATAAAGCTCCAACGGCCAGGCTTTTTGTGAACAATCTTCTGACAAAGCCTTTTAGTATTTCTAGAGGAACAAGGCAGGGCTGCCCGCTCTCCCCCCTCCTTTTCAACCTTTATATCGAGCCTTTTGCTCAGATTCTAAGAGAAGAAGCAAATATATCATCATTCAGCTTCGGAGGGTGGGAAAAGCGGGTAGCCCTATATGCGGACGATATCCTCATAATGACATCCAACCTAGACCAGGCTCTCCCCACAGTGTTCAAGAGGGCTGAAGAGTTTGGCAAGATTTCCGGATATGAGATAAACTCAGATAAAACGGAAATTATGGCCTGGAACACCACTACTACTCTGGTTGAGACAGTGCCCTCAATGCGATATTTAGGCATCAGAATTTTTCAAGATATTAATAAGCTCGCCGTTAAAAATCTGGAGCGAGTACATAATGAATGCCGGAAGAAGCTTAAGGCTTGGAACCATCTCCCTTTATCCATCTTTGGGAGAACTAACTTAGTTAAAAAGTCTATCCTGCCTATATATACGTTTCTGTTTAACTCGATCCCAATGGCTTTTGACCCTAAACAATTGGCGAAGTGTCAACAGAATTCATTTGTCTGGAGATATGGAGCCACACGACTGGCGTGGAAGAAGTTGAGGAGGAGGAGGGAAAAAGGGGGGTTGACGCTGCCTGACCTTCAGTATTACGCCTGGGCATTTGAGCTATCTTACTCTAGAATGCTCCTAAAGACACCAATGGATAATGCTAGGGGAAGAATGTTTCGAGCTATGTTAGAAGGTGCCGGTCTTCCACCAGCTGGCTTTCTTTTTAAGTTTGGAGACCAGAAATTTTTCAAAAAAGTTAAATTAAAGACTCTTCAATCACTGGCGAGGAGCTGGTCTATAATTAGGAAGAGGTTGGGGCTCGGCTATTTCTCCAACGCGGCACCTCTGTGGGACTCACCTGGAGCTCCAGCGTGTCTTAAAGACAGTTTGGCGGGTCCTATCAAAGAGGCCGGTTTTTTGTCTTGGGGTGAGTTGGTGGCAGGAGGCTCCATGATTTCTTGGGAGGATCTGCGGGAGAAAGTCGGACCGCACCTTTCTACCTTTAAGTATATACAACTAACTAGTTGGGCTCAGGCTACGCTTAGGAAGAGGGTCCCCCTTGGGAAAGAAAGTCAACTGGAAAGTTTATTGGTCACGAGACCAGGGGGGGGCAAGGAGGTTGCATGTTGGTACTGGGGGATTCTAGAAGAAATAGATGGAGATTTTAATCTCCCTGAGAAATTATGGGCAAGAGAGATGGGAGATCAGTGGGATTCGAAGTGGCAAATTTCATTTACTTTGCTAAACAAGCTTGTGAAACCAGCTTGGCTGAAAAGAAACCACCTTTTCACGCTACATCGTGCATACCTTTCTCCCCAGAAACTATCTAAATATCAACATGGGAAAAGTTGTAATAAATGTAATCTGCCGGAGGCTTCGGATGTTCACATGTTCAAGGACTGCCCAGCAATTAGCTATTTTTGGGAGAAGGTGTTGGAGGCTCTGTCTTCTATGCTTAATACAACATTGCATATCTCTCTTCCCCTGATTATCTTTGGATTAGATGATAGCATCATTGGGCAGGCTAGATCCTTTTTGTTTTATTCAATCCTCCTGGCTAGGAGACAGATTTGCAGGTTTTGGATAGACGTAGCTCCCCCAACTTTTTCAGGATGGTTGACATCGCTCTACGAGGTTTCTAGGGTGGACCTGGCCAGATCCTGCAGCAGGAAAAAGCTTGCTTTTTGGGACTTTTTGGTAAAATGGAGGTAGAATGCCCGGGGTTTTTTTTTTTTTTTTTTTTTCCCCGGGTCCTATGAATATGCCTGTTTCCTCCTCCATGGACCGGTTGAAGGGTCTTCCCAGGTTTGGGCTGGTCCAACAGGCGTTAACACGTCTAGATGGAGAGATCTAGGTCTCCCTGTTGTGTAAAGAATCCCTTCTCCCGCCAATAATAGCTTTTGCGCGCCTGGGTCCGTGCCATGTTAACATATCCGAGGGCTGGTTACGGTGGCGTTGTGGTGGTTGGTGGTTGCTTCTTTATACTAGGGTATCGGCAAATGAGGACACAAAAAAAAAAAATATAAAGTGATGTCATCAGTGATGTCATTTGAGATGTTATCAGTGATGTCATTTGAGATGTCGTCAGTGATGTCATCAGTGATGGCATTTGAGATGTCATCAGTGATGTCATCAGTGATGTCACTGACCATGTCATGAATGATGTAATATGTGACATCATCAGCAGTGGATTGCGGGTGCGCGATATATAGTTAGTGCAACTAACTATATATGGAATTTCAATGGTTTTGTGTGAGTAAAATAAGGTTTTGTAAATGCTAATTCCTAACTATATATGGTCTATAACCTATGGTTTTTTCAGTGAATTTTCAAGGTTTTGTAAATGCTAATTCCGAACTATATATGGTCTATAACCTATGGTTTTTTCAGTGAATATATATATATATATATGTATATATATATACATATATATATACATATATATATATATATATATATATATTTTACCTACTGGCTGTCGCCAGTAGTTATATATAGTTAGGATTGATTTCCATAGGGAAATCGCAACATTCTATTGGGAATAACTTTGGCGCCGGTTGAGGAATCTGCCTGAATTTTTCAGCAACTTTGCCTCGCTGCGCTCTGGTCCTTCCCTGAAAGTGTGGGGGGGGGGTTTGTCAAGCGGGGGCCGAGATAAAAGGGGGGTCCCAAAACGTGTTTTCCCCATGTTAATTTCCATAGGGCGGTCTGTCGCACTTTTAGCTTAAACGGCTGAATGGATTTTCACTAAACTTGGCAAAATTGTAGGGACTGGTGCCCCGATGTGCCTTTGCTATGTCTCAAGATATATGCTCCAGTGGTTTTTACGAAAATTAACTTTGAAAAAATATATATTGGGCTACATTGGGCTATATATATGTTAGAGCCCAAATGTAGCCCAATGTAGCCCAATGTAGCCCAAAGATGGCCACCAGAGACAAACAAAAACAAATGTAGCCCAAATATCAGCCAGATGTAGCCCAACTACAGCCCAATGACAGAATGTCCCAGAGTGTTCTAAAGAACAACTAGAGCGCTAACAGTCTTACTTATGACAAAAGTATGGCACACCTGAAGTCATCTTGATTGGAATAAAGTGTTAACACTTAAAACATTTAATTTTCAAAGGAACAAAATGAGGGGGTTCATTTTGCCATAGAAATTATGATTAGTGCTGAAGGAAGAAAAATTAGGGCACATTTTGAGTGACTTCTCAAATCCTCTTATATTTCATTAAAAAAATTCTGATATGCAGTCTCCCAATATGGCCACCAGAGACAAAAGAGCCCAAATGTAGCCCAAATATCAGCCAGATGTAGCCCAACTGTAGCCCAATGACAGAATGTCCCAGAGTGTTCTAAAGAACAACTAGAACGCTAAGAGTCTTACTTATGACAAAAGTATGGCACACCTGAAGTCATCTTGATTGGAATAAAGTGGTAACACTTAATACATTTAATTTGAAAAGGAACAAAATGAGGGGTTTCATTTGCCATAGAAATTTTATATATATATATATTACCTACAGGCGGTCGCCAGTAGGTATATATAGTTAGGATTGATTTCCATAGGGAAATCGCAGCATTCTATTGGGAATAACTTTGGCGCCGGTTGAGGAATCTGCTCCGGTACTTCCCTGAAAGTTTGGGGGGGATTCGTCAAGCGGGGGCCGAGATAAAAGGGGGGTCCCAAAACGTGTTTTCCCCATGTTAATTTCCATAGGGTGGGCTGTCGCACTTTTAGCTCGAACGGCTGAATGGATTTTCACCAAACTTCGCAAAATTGTAGGGACTGGTAGCCCTATGTGCCTTTGCTATGTCTCAAGATATGTGCTCCAGAGGATTTTGAGTAATTTAGGTTCCAAAAAATTTATATATCTATGGCCGCTCCCCGGTACGCGCACCGGGGAGCGCTCCGGGCACGTCACGCGACTTGCGCACGGGAAGCTGATTGGTTCTCGGGTTCTGTAAACATTCGAAACAGTCCGCAGCGACCTCTTGTGTCTCAATCCTACCGAGACACAAGAGGTGGCAAAAATCAAAGGGGGAAATGACCAAAAGGGGGCAGGGTAGACCCCCCCTGACCCCCTAGGTTTGATGTGGGGGCCATTAAAGGGTCCCGCGGGGCCATTTTTTTTTTCGGTTTTCGCGGGGGGAGCGCCCGATACGCGCACCGGGGAGCGTACCGGGGAGCGTACCATGGGGAAAAATAGTGAAAAAAATTATATAATAATAATAATAAATAATAAAATAATCATTTTGAGTGATTACAGGTAGGGTAGCTCTGAAAAGAGCTTTTGGTTCTGTGGTTGTTTTAGGTACCTACAAGTACGTCCCACACACACCCACACGCACGCAACCCCACACCTCCACACCCACACACTCCCCACACACACCTCACACACGCACACCTCCACCCACACCCAAACACCCCACACCCCCACACCCACACCTTACACATCCACACCCACACCTACACCCATACATCCCACACACACTCACTCACACACACACCTCACCCCCCAACACACACACACGCACACACAGATACCTCACAGACACACCTCACACATCCCACACACACACCTCCCCCCCACACACACACACACGCACACCTCACAGACACACCCACACATCCCACACATACACACACATCCTACACACATACCCCCCACACCCACACACACCCCACACACACCTCACACACCCACACCCCCACCTACACCCAAACACCTCACCCACCCACACCCACACACACACCTTACACATCCACATCCCCACCCACACCCACATACCCCACACAGCTACACACACCTATACACCTCATCCCCCCTCAGACACACACACACACACACACACCTCACAGACACACCCCACACATCCCCCACACACACCTCACCCCTTCCCCACACACACACACCTCTGACACACACCTCACACACACACACCTCACACACACACACACACACACACCCACACACACACACACACACCACACACACCTCACACACACACACACACCCACACACTCCTCTCACACACACCCACACACACCCCCACACACACACCCACACACACACACCCCACACACACACCCACACATCCTACACACACACACCCCACACCCACCCCCCACACACACACACACCACACACATTTTTCCAATTCCCTTTACCATGCACTCCCACGATTCCTCCTGCACCGCCTCCAGGTCGTGCAGAATCAGGCAGCCCGCCTCATTTTCAAGATCCCTAGGTGGCAATCTGCGAAGCATCTGCTTCGCAAGCTTCACTGGTTGCCAGTGAAGAAGAGGGCAGCCTTCAAGATGGGTTGTATGGTATTTAAATCCCTTCACTACCCCTGTCCTGTTTTCCTGAAATCCCTGGTTACCTTGTATCAACCAGCACGTCCCCTTCGTTCAGCTCACCTTCACCTGCTTGTCATCCCCAAATTTAAAATCAATAAATTTGGGGGTCGCCGATTTGCTCTTCATGCCCCTAAACTCTGGAACTCCCTTCATCCGGCCATTAAATCCAGTACCTCCCTTCTTCAGTTTAGGAAACTCCTTAAGACTTTTCTGTTCACTCTCTCTGGGTAACCTCTTTTCTGTTTTCACCTTATTTGTCCCTCCAGCAAGCGCCAAGAAACCCCCGGGTGTTAGCGTGCTTAAAAAAGTGTCATTTAACATAACATTTAACACACACTCATTATTTTTTTTATTTTTTTGAGGGGGTGCCCCACACACATACCCCGACACACACACACCCCACACCCACCCCCCCACACACACCCCCCACCATACCTCATACACCCACACCTCCACCCACACCCAAACACCCCACACAACCACACCCACACACACACCATACACCCCCACACCCCCACCTACACCCACACACCCCACACACCCCCACCCACACACACCTCACTCCCCCCCACACACCCCCACACCTCACAGACACACCCCACACATCCTCCACACACACCTCACCCCCCCACACACACACACCTCTGACACCCCCCCCACACACACACACACACACACACACCCCACACACACACCTCACACACACACACCCACACCCACACACACATTCCTCACCCCCACACATACCCACACACCCCCCCCCCACACACACACCCACCCACACACACCCCACACACACCCACACATCCTACACACACACACCCCACACACATACCCCCCCCACACATACACCCCACACCCACCCCCCCACACACACACACCACTCACACACACACTCATTATTATTATTATTTTTTTTGAGGGGGTGCGCGCCCCGGTACACGTATCCGTACACGTACCGGTACACGTACCCTGGAGAAAAAAAGAAAGACAGAGTTTTTTAAAAATGTAGCATTTTATAAACATTGGAGGTAGTTCTGAAAAGAACTGTTGTTTTATTCTTATTGTTGTTTTATATTTTTTATTGTTTTTTTGTACCCCGCGACTTTAAAAAAAATAAAAAATAAATATTTTGCCTTGGGGGTCCTTGTGGGACCCCCTGAGCAGGCCTAGGGGGTCAGGGTGTTTCTACTCTGGCCCCTTTGCGAGTTTCACACCTTTGTTTCACTGCTTTCTTGTGCCTTGGTTCGAACAAGGCACAAGATGGCTGCCAGGGACACCCAGTATGCAAGGGGAATTAGTTCCCCCCTTCAAACATGCACGGGGGCTGCGTTGCAGAGAGGTGTAAAAAAGGGTGTGGCCTCATTACACCTCTATGCAATGCAGCCATCTGGTGCATACTGGAGGCTCCTGGTGGGCTAGTTGGCCCCCAGGGACCCCCATTATGCAAGGGGAATTAGTTCCCCCTCTGCAAACGCGCCGGGCGGCTGCGTTGCAGAGAGGTGTAACAAGGGGCATAGCCTCATTACACCTCTGCAATGCAGCCCCCTGGCGCATACTGGAGGTTCCAGGTGGGCTAGTTGACCCCCAGGGGCCCCCAGTATGCAGGGGGAATGAGTTCCCCCTCTTCAAACATGCACGGGGGCTGCGTTGCAGAGAGGTGTAAAAAGGGCCGTGGCTTAATTACACCTCTCTGCAATGCAGTCCCCTGGTGCATACTGGAGATTCCTGGTGGGCTTTCAGGTCTTATATAGTTAGGAATTAGCATTTAAAAAAACTTTGAAATTCACTGAAAAAAACATAGGTTTCAGGCCTTATATAGTTAGGAATTAGCATTTAAAAAACTTTTGAAATTCACTGAAAAAACCATAGGTTTCAGGCCTTATATAGTTAGGAATTAGCATTTAAAAAAACCTTGCAAATTCACTGAAAAAACCATAGGTTTCAGGCCTTATATAGTTAGGAATTAGCATTTAAAAAACCTTGCAAATTCAATGAAAAAACCATAGGTTTCAGGCCTTATATAGTTAGGAATTAGCATTTAAAAAACCTTGCAAATTCACTGAAAAAAACATAGGTTTCAGGCCTTATATAGTTAGGAATTAGGCACAAGAAAGCAGAAAAACAAACGCGTAGAACACAAAACGGGGGCAGGGTAGGAACACCCTGACCACCTAGGGCTGCTCAGGTGGTCCCACTAGGATATTAATATATTTAAACGTTATCCGCTAATAGAATTAGCATTTAAAAAACCTTTGAAATTCACTGAAAAAAACCATAGGTTTCAGGCCTTATATAGTTAGGAATTAGCATTTAAAAAAACCTTTGAAATTCACTGGAAAAAACCATAGGTTTCAGGCCTTATATAGTTAGGAATTAGCATTTAAAAAAACCTTTGAAATTCACTGAAAAAAACATAGGTTTCAGGAGTTATATAGTTAGGAATTAGCTTTTACAAAACCTTTGAAATTCACTCAAAAAACTATATGGCATATTATCAAGGGGGTTTATCTCCGCTTTTTTGGCTTTAAAAGCCAAGAAAGCGGAGATAAAATTATCTCCCTATTACCTAGCTGTCGCTAACACCAGTTAGCGACAGCTAGTAGGAGATAGCGACCATCTTGGGCCCCACTTTGCATGTCAGTGATATTTATCACTAATGACCTGCAAATATATATATATATATATATTACCTACTGGCGATAGCCAGTAGGTATATATAGTTAGGACCTAGCTACCATAGGAAATCCGCAACATTCTATTGGGAATAACTTTGGCGCCGGTTGAGGAATTTGCGTGTAATTTTCCAAAATTTAGGCCAGCTCCGCTCCGCTTCTTCCCTGGAAGTTTTGGGGGGATTCGTCATGCGGGGGCCGAGAAAAAAGGGGAGTCCCAAAACGTGTTTTCCCCATGTTAATTTCCATAGGACGAATAGACAAGGCTACAGCCCGAACCGCTGATTGGAATTACACCACACTTTGCAAAATTGTAGGGACTGGTACGCAGAAGTGCCTTTTCTATATTTGGTGAAAATTGCTCCAGTGGTTTTTATGAAAATTAACTTCAAAAACACATTTATATCTATATAAGCTTACTGTAAGCTTACTGTACTCTGTACCTTCCCGAGTACGAGCTGCATTCTGATTGGCTGCCAATGTCTGTCAACACTCCAAAACAGAAATTGTTGGCAGCCATCTTGTACCTCGGTAGACTGAGGCACAGGAATGCGGAAGAACAAACGTGTAAAACTCAAAAAGGGGGAAGGGTAGAAGCACCCTGACCCCCTAGGCCTGCTCAGGGGGTCCCACAAGGACCCCCAAGGCAAACATTTTTTTTTTTTTCAAAATTCAAATTCTTCATCCAAGAAGTGTTGGCAGCCATCTTGGGACCAATATACATGATAGCACCTCATTAAAAAGCATTGCAGTTAATAGAAGGTTTTAGGACTTTAGTTACATTATAAAACATTTGTTGATGGTACCATACTCATTTTAGGAATTGTGGTGTGTTCTAAGGTGATTTTACCATGTGAAAAAGCCTTCTGCTGGGATATCATGAATCATGTTTGAAAGAGAACTATTATCTCATTTTCCCACAGTGGTTTGGAAGGGGATCTGTAAGCTAAACTGAAAGCATATTTTATGTAAATTCACATTATCTTTCTCAGTCATGTGAGAATGAAGTCTGACATTCTCAGTAAAACATGTACATCCAACAAGGACAGAGACTGTCAGTTGATTCCTTTGTGTTCTACTGCAGCTTTCCAGAGTGTTCTAAAGAACAACTAGAGCGCTAACAGTCCTACTTATTACAAAGGTATGGCACACCTGAAGCCATCTTGATTGGAATAAAGTGGTAACTCTTAAAACATTTAATTTAAAAAGGAACAAAATAAGGGGGTATAATTTGCCATAGAAAGTATGATTAGTGCTGCAGAAAGAAAAATTAGGGCACATTTTGAGTGACTTCTCAAATCCTCTTCTATTTCATTAAAAACTTCTGACATTCAGTCTCCCAAGATGGCCACCAGAGACAAAAGAGCCCAAATGTAGCCCAAATATCACCCAGATGTAGCCCAAGTATAGCCCAATGACAGAATGTCCCAGAGTGTTCTAAAGAACAACTAGAGCGCTAACAGTCTTACTTATGACAAAAGTATGGCACACCAGAAGCCATCTTGATTGGAATGAAGTGGTAAGTCTGAAAACATTTAATTTAAAAAGGAACACAATGAGGGGGTTCATTTTGCCATATAATGTATGATTAGTGCTTCAGAAAGAAAAATGAGGGCACATTTTGAGTGACTTCTCAAATCCTCTTCTATTTCATTAAAAGATTCTGACATGCAGTCTCCCAAGATGGCTACCAGAGACAAAAGAGCCCAAATGTAGCCCAAATATCACCCAGATGTAGCCCAAGTATAGCCCAATGACAGAATGTCCCAGAGTGTTCTAAAGAACAACTAGAGCGCTAACAGTCTTACTTATGACAAAAGTATGGCACACCAGAAGCCATCTTGATTGGAATGAAGTGGTAAGTCTGAAAACATTTAATTTAAAAAGGAACACAATGAGGGGGTACATTTTGCCATAGAATGTATGATTAGTGCTTTAGAAAGAAAGATATGGGCACATTTTGAGTGACTTCTCAAATCCTCTTCTATTTCATTAACAAATTCTGACATGCAGTCTCCCAAGATGGCCACCAGAGACAAAAGAGCCCAAATGTAGCCCAAATATCACCCAGATGTAGCCCAAGTATAGCCCAATGACAGAATGTCCCAGAGTGTTCTAAAGAATAACTAGAGCGCTAACAGTCTTACTTATGACAAAAGTATGGCACACCAGAAGCCATCTTGATTGGAATAAAGTGGTAAGTCTGAAAACATTTACTTTAAAAATGAACAAAATGAGGGGGTTCATTTTGCCATAGAATGTATGATTAGTGCTTCAGAAATAAAAATGAGGGCAAATTTTGAGTGACTTCTCAAATCCTCTTCTATTTCATTAAAAGATTCTGACATGCAGTCTCCCAAGATGGCCACCAGAGACAAAAGAGCCCAAATGTAGCCCAAATATCACCCAGATGTAGCCCAAGTATAGCCCAATGACAGAATGTCCCAGAGTGTTCTAAACAACAACTAGAGCGCAGACAGTCTTACTTATGACAAAAGTATGGCACACCAGAAGCCATCTTGATTGGAATGAAGTGGTAAGTCTGAAAACATTTAATTTAAAAAGGAACACAATGAGGGGGTTCATTTTGCCATATAATGTATGATTAGTGCTTCAGAAAGAAAAATGAGGGCACATTTTGAGTGACTTCTCAAATCCTCTTCTATTTCATTAAAAGATTCTGACATGCAGTCTCCCAAGATGGCTACCAGAGACAAAAGAGCCCAAATGTAGCCCAAATATCACCCAGATGTAGCCCAAGTATAGCCCAATGACAGAATGTCCCAGAGTGTTCTAAAGAACAACTAGAGCGCTAACAGTCTTACTTATGACAAAAGTATGGCACACCAGAAGCCATCTTGATTGGAATGAAGTGGTAAGTCTGAAAACATTTAATTTAAAAAGGAACACAATGAGGGGGTACATTTTGCCATAGAATGTATGATTAGTGCTTTAGAAAGAAAGATATGGGCACATTTTGAGTGACTTCTCAAATCCTCTTCTATTTCATTAACAAATTCTGACATGCAGTCTCCCAAGATGGCCACCAGAGACAAAAGAGCCCAAATGTAGCCCAAATATCACCCAGATGTAGCCCAAGTATAGCCCAATGACAGAATGTCCCAGAGTGTTCTAAAGAATAACTAGAGCGCTAACAGTCTTACTTATGACAAAAGTATGGCACACCAGAAGCCATCTTGATTGGAATAAAGTGGTAAGTCTGAAAACATTTACTTTAAAAATGAACAAAATGAGGGGGTTCATTTTGCCATAGAATGTATGATTAGTGCTTCAGAAATAAAAATGAGGGCAAATTTTGAGTGACTTCTCAAATCCTCTTCTATTTCATTAAAAGATTCTGACATGCAGTCTCCCAAGATGGCCACCAGAGACAAAAGAGCCCAAATGTAGCCCAAATATCACCCAGATGTAGCCCAAGTATAGCCCAATGACAGAATGTCCCAGAGTGTTCTAAACAACAACTAGAGCGCAGACAGTCTTACTTATGACAAAATTATGGCACACCAGAAGCCATCTTGATTGGAATGAAGTGGTAAGTCTGAAAACATTTAATTTAAAAAGGAACAAAATGAGGGTGTTCAATTTGCCATAGAATGTATGATTAGTGCTTCAGAAAGAAAAATTAGGGCACATTTTGAGTGACTTCTCAAATCCTCTTCTATTTCATTAAAAGATTCTGACATGCAGTCTCCCAAGATGGCCACCAGAGATAAAAGAGCCCAATTGTAGCCCAAATAGCACCCAGATGTTGCCCAAGTATAGCCCAATGACAGAATGTTCCAGAGTGTTCTAAAGAACAACTAGAGCGCTAACAGTCTTACTTATGACAAAAGTATGGCACACCAGAAGCCATCTTGATTGGAATGAAGTGGTAACTCTTAAAACATTTAATTTAAAAAGGAACAACATGAGGGGGTATATTTTGCCATAGAAAGTATGATTAGTGCTGCAGAAAGAAAAATTAGGGCACATTTTGAGTGACTTCTCAAATCCTCTTCTATTTCATTAAAAAGTTCTGACATGCAGTCTCCCAAGATGGCCACCAGAGACAAAAGAGCCCAAATGTAGCCCAAATATCACCCAGATGTAGCCCAAGTATAGCCCAATGACAGAATATCCCAGAGTGTTCTAAAGAACAACTAGAGCACTAACAGTCTTACTTATGACAAAAGTATGGCACAACAGAAGCCATCTTGATTGGAATGAAGTGGTAAGTCTGAAAACATTTAATTTAAAAAGGAACACAATGAGGGGGTTCCTTTTGCCATAGAAAGTATGATTAGTGCTTCAGAAAGAAAAATTAGGGCACATTTTGAGTGACTTCTCAAATCCTTTACTATTTCATTAAACAATTCTGACATGCAGACTCCCAAGATGGCCACCAGAGACAAAAGAGCCCAAATGTAGCCCAAATAGCACCCAGATGTAGCCCATGTATAGCCCAATGACAGAATGTCCCAGAGTGTTATAAAGAACAACTAGAGCGCTAACAGTCTTACTCATGACAAAAGTATGGCACACCAGAAGCCATCTTGATTGGAATGAAGTGGTAACTCTTAAAACATAAAAAGGAACAAAATGAGGGGGTATATTTTGCCATAGAAAGTATGATTAGTGCTGCAGAAAGAAAAATTAGGGCACATTTTGAGTGACTTCTCAAATCCTCTTCTATTTCATTAAAAAATTCTGACATGCAGTCTCCCAAGATCGCCACCAGAGACAAAAGAGCCCAAATGTAGCCCAAATATCACCCAGATGTAGCCCAATGACAGCATGTCCCAGAGTGTTCTAAAGAACAACTAGAGCGCTAACAGTCTTACTTATGACAAACGTATGACACACCAGAAGCCATCTTGATTGGAATGAAGTGGTAAGTCTGAAAACATTTAATTTAAAAAGGAACAAAATGAGGGGGTTCATTTTGCCATAGAAAGTATGATTAGTGCTTCAGAAAGAAAGATTAGGGCACATTTTGAGTGACTTCTCAAATCCTCTTCTATTTCATTAAAACATTCTGACATTCAGTCTCCCAAGATGGCCACCAGAGACAAAAGAGCCCAAATGTAGCCCAAATATCACCCAGATGTAGTCCAAGTATAGCCCAATGACAGAATGTCCCAGAGTGTTCTAAAGAACAACTAGAGCGCTAACAGTCTTACTTATGACAAAATTATGGCACACCAGAAGCCATCTTGATTGGAATGAAGTGGCAACTCTTAAAACATAAAAAGGAACAAAATGAGGGGGTATATTTTGCCATAGAAAGTATGATTAGTGCTGCAGAAAGAACAATTAGAGCACATTTTGAGTGACTTCTCAAATCCTCTTCTATTTCATTAAAAAATTCTGACATGCAGTCTCCCAAGATGGCCACCAAAGACAAAAGAGCCCAAATGTAGCCCAAATATAACCCAGATGTAGCCCAAGTATAGCCCAATGACAGAATGTCCCAGAGTGTTCTAAAGAACAACTAGAGCGCTAACAGTCTTACTGATGACAAACGTATGGCACACCAGAAGCCATCTTGATTGGAATGAAGTGGTAAGTCTGAAAACATTTAATTTAAAAAGGAACAAAATGAGGGGGTTCATTTTGCCATAGAAAGTATGATTAGTGCTTCAGAAAGAAAGATTAGGGCACATTTTGAGTGACTTCTCAAATCCTCTTCTATTTCATTAAAAAATTCTGACATTCAGTCTCCCAAGATGGCCACCAGAGACAAAAGAGCCCAAATGGAGCCCAAATAGCACCCAGATGTAGCCCAAGTATAGCCCAATGACAGAATGTCCCAGAGTGTTCTAAAGAACAACTAGAGCGCTAACAGTCTTACTTATGACAAAAGTATGGCACACCAGAAGCCATCTTGATTGGAATGAAGTGGTAAGTCTGAAAACATTTAATTTAAAAAGGAACAAAACGAGGGGGTTCATTTTGCCATAGAAAGTATGATTAGTGCTTCAGAAAGAAAAATAAGGTCACATTTTGAGTGACTTCTCAAATCCTCTTCTATTTCATTAAAAAAATTCAGACATGCAGACTGAAACATGCACTTTGATTACCAGCAGCAGACTTCCCTGGTGAGCAGTAGCTTTACTACAGTGATATAATGAGCAACTAGAGTGCTAACATTCAGAATTTATGGCAAATGTGTGACACATCTGAATGCCTTCTTGATGGAACCAAAGTAAACAAGCATTGAAAATGCAATAGATCTCGCTCTCGTTTAAGTTAAAGCCATTCCGTTAGTAATGAGGTGGCTTTTTAGCTTTGCTTTTAATAGTGTTTTTCAAACTTTCATGTAAATAACATGCATATGTATGCATATATGTATATGTATGCATGCATTTATATTTGTATTTATATAGATGTGCAGATTATATATGTTTATATATGTAGGTATATATATATATATACACATACATATATATAAACGCATATTGGCAGCGTGATCAAGGGCATAACTTGCCAGAAACGCGTAGCTAATCTCTGTGATTCAATAAACTCACTGATGCTGATTCATTGTGGTCCGTCTCCCTTGTTTGCTGGTGTGCGAGGCTATGCCTGAGACGCCGAGAGATTCGAGGAGGAGCTACATTGTAATATATATATATGTGTATATGTGTGCGTGCAGATAGACCGAGGCACGATAAAGCAGAAAAACAAACGTGAAGAACACAAAAGTGGGGCAGGGTAGATACACCCTGACCCCCTAGGCCTGCCCAGGTGGTCCCACAAGGACAAAAAAGGCCCACATTTAAAAAAAAAAACCTGGTCTGTTTTTTTTTAAATTACCCCCCGGGGGGACCAAATCACGGCGGCGCAGTGATAAAGAAGTGTGGGGGGTCCACAATCCCCCCAACACTGCCCCGGGGAACGCCGCCCCCGGGGCAAAGCAACGCAGCCCCTTGGCGCATACTGGAGGCTCCTGGTGGGCTACTTGGCCCCCAGGGACCCCAGTATGCAAGGGGAATTAGTTCCTATTCTGCAAACACGCCAGGGGTTGCGCTGCAGAGAGGTGTAAAAAAGGGTGTGGCCTCATTACACCTCTCTGCAATGCAGCCCCCTGGCGCCTACTGCAGGTTCCAGGTGGGCTAGTTGGCCCCCAGGGACCCGCAGTATGCAAGGGGAACTAGTTCCCCCTCTGCCAACACGCCCGGGGGCTGCGTTGCAGAGAGGTGTAAAAAAGGGTGTGGCCTCATTACACCTTTCTGTAATGCAGCTCCCTGGGTTATACTGGAGGCTCCTGGTGGGCTAGTTGCCCCCCAGGGACCCCCAGTATGCAAGGGGAATTAGTTCCTCCTCTGCAAACGAGCCAGGGGTTGCCCTGCAGACCGTTGTACAAAGGGGGCGTGCCCTCTGAACACCTGCCTGCAAAAATGTAGTATATCAGTATAAAAAAATAACAATTAATACATTTAAAAATTGTCATTTAAAAAACCTTCGAAATTTAATGAAAAAACAATAGGTTTCAGGCCTTATATAGTTAGGAATTAGCATTTAAAAAACCTTGCAAATTCACTGAAAAAACCATAGGTTTCAGGCCTTATATAGTTAGGAATTAGCATTTAAAAAACCTTGCAAATTCACTGAAAAAACCATAGGTTTCAGGCCTTATATAGTTAGGAATTAGCATTTAAAAAACCTTGCAAATTCACTGAAAAAACCATAGGTTTCAGGCCTTATATAGTTAGGAATTAGCATTTAAAAAACCTTTGAAATTCACTGAAAAAACCATTGGTTTCAGGCCTTATATAGTTAGGAATTAGCATTTAAAAAACCTTTGAAATTTACTGAAAAAAACGTAGGTTTCAGGCCTTATATAGTTAGGCATTAGCTTTTAAAAAACCTTAGAAATTCACTCAAAAAACTATAAGTTTTAGTGGTGTTATAGTTAGCTGGACATTTCACTCTTACAAAACCATTGAAATTGCTCCTATATAGTTAGTTGTACTAACTATATTTCGTGCACCCGCTATCCACTGCTGATGATGTCACATATTAGATCATTCATGACACACATACACCTTTTCATACACTATTAAAATTTTTCATCACTCTTTGTAAAATACAGAGTATCATATTTGAATCCATTGTCAAGCAATACAAGTATCTAAACATCCACTCAATGATTCATAAATGTATACACACATCTAATCACTTACCTGTAGATTCACTCATACATGCTGTTAATGAACAATAGAACACTATCAAAAATACTTATACACCTATATCGACATTAAACAACAGCACACAGCCTATTCACATATGAAGTCATCCTACTAACTTATGCAAACAATGGATCATACTTACATATTTACTTAGCAAAACACTTATACAAACACCACTTCATTTATTCATTTAGATAGTAAGTCATACTTAGTGAATTATAAAATCATTATTACAAGTATACAATTATCCATACAGTCACTCACACAATCATTGAGTCTTATGTATACTTATTTATATACAACAACTGACACATACACTGCCTTTTATTTTTCTAGTTTGTTGGACATGTACCATTGAGAAATATATTTGCTCATCATCCCACCCATAAAGAGATTCACTCACCCAAACTGTTAGAACATGTAGTTTTAACTTCATATATCTACTGAATCAACTATTCACACATCTTTGGACAGTCACACACCCCCCACCGAACCACACACACTTTCACACTCCCATACAAATACTCTGTTAACTAATCAATAACTAATATAGACTTTCACATAGCTAGTAACCAACTGTAGAATCAGTTTACACAACAACTGACAAAGTGATACAGATATTCACACAGTTTAGTCACTATCCACTATATTTAGTGAGACATTATAAATTGGTCAAGTAAACAGTCAATTACACTGCTACTAAATCCTCCATCCAAATATTTATTTATATATATCCACTCATTCTTCAATGCAAATCGCTATATATATAATGCATATTTAAATAACAAAGCAAACCACATTCACTCGATGATGTCATCAGTGATGTAATTTGAGATGTTATCAGTGATGTCACTGACCATGTCATGAATGATCTAATATGTGACATCATCAGCAGTGGATTGTGGGTGCGCGAAATATAGTTAGTACAACTAACTATATAGGAGCAATTTCAATAGTTTTGTATGAGTGAAATGTCCAGCTAACTATAACACCCCTAAAACTTATAGTTTTTTGAGTGAATTTCAAAGGTTTTTTAAAAGCTAATTCCTAACTATATAAGGCCTGAAACCTATGTTTTTTTTCAGTGAATTTCAAAGGTTTTTTAAATGCTAATTCCTAACTATATAAGGCCTGAAACCTATGGTTTTTTCATTGAATTTGCAAGGTTTTTTAAATGCTAATTCCTAACTATATAAGGCCTGAAACCTATGTTTTTTTGAGTGAATATATATATATATATATCTCAGGAACAAGAAGAAGCCACACTGCCGTCCCGGGTCCCCAGGAAGAACAGACAACTCCACGATTCCGATATCAGGCAAAGATTATTTATTAAGCAACGCTTAACAAAGAGTGAAAACTGACGCGTTTCGGGCGGATGCGTATATATGTGTGTGTGTATATATATATATACACACACACACACACACATAGGCATATTTTGGGAATATATCTATTTGGAATATATATATATATATATATATATATATATATATATATATATATATATATATATATATATATATATATATCTCCAGCTCAGAGGTGTACCAAAATCCCGAGGCACTCCCGGGCGGGTGCCGTTGCGTGTCGGTACTGACGCGTTACAATGACGGTTCCAATCGTTCTTCTTTGCCAAAAAACGATAACGCACTAACGGGGGTTATGTAGCAGCAGTTTTTATTCGGCTACGAACAAGAAACAGACGCGTTTCAGACCTAAAAGTCCTTCATCAGTGTTTACAATTACATGTCTTTCCGACACATTATATATACCTCACTTCCTGTTGATGAAAAGGAATGATGGACAATTAGTTTCACATCCTAACGGGCAGCCATTACTGAGTGGGTTATTTTCTTCAAACAGTTACACATTTCCAATGTGTCATTTCCTCTACATTATACTTTTGCCGGTCTAACTGTGTTTAATCTCGCTGTGTATCAGCATGTCACCGGCATCACTGTTGCCCCAATTACAGATATTTACAATTTATTTACAGAAATTAGAACACCCTAATGAAACAGTGCGATCATCCATCCGTTACACATGGGACATTTCAAATTCTATGTGCAAAGCACTTGTGTCATTTCTCAATTGATAATTTTGTCCCCAGTCGGTGGTATATGGTGTAATCTAGCCGTGTATCGGCACGTCACCGACTGATGTAACGTTAACATGATCGCAGTGTAAGATACAACACCCATGTGACACAATTTTAATCAAATATAACAATTCAATCTCATGATTTAATCCAATCAATTATAACAAATTCGACTCTCACAATTTAGCCATGATCGGCTTTTATAAATTCACATTTAACCCCAAACTCCACCTTTTAATCCATCTCGGTAAATCGGCTGCTAAGCCTAGTTCTATCTACTGGTCAAGATGGCCACAGTCCAACATTGCAATGATTTTAACTGCCAATATGTGGATGGGTGTGAGAAAGGAAGAGAGGAATAAGCAAAAAAGATTATATAAAATCAATGTAAAGAGATTCTCATACAGAAGAGGAGAAGAAAGCAAGAGAAAAGATTGATTACCATCGCAGTATATCTCTACAAGGATTAATGTTCTTATTTCATAGAATCTTCCTTGCGGACTTTTGACTCCAAATAGCACCAACCTGTTATGTTATGTTATGTTATATGAACTTATAGAGCGCACAGCTGCCCCAGCCAAGGGGCGTCCCGGCGCTTACTGTAAGAGGAGTGGACAGGAGATGGGATCAGGAGGAAGGGAGGGAGAGGAGTTTAGCAGAAGAGGTGAGTTTTTATAGCTTTCCTAAAGGACTGCAAGTCCTGTATCCCTCTGATAGGGTCAGGGAGGTTGTTCCAAAGTTTTGCGGCCAAGTACTTGAAGGAACGGCCGCCCATCCTGGATAATTTGATACAAGGTACTATGGCAAGATTTTGACCTTCTGAGCGTAAAGTACGTTGAGGGACATAGTTAGACAGAAGGGGGCAGAGCATGGGTGGGGAAGCCATTTTTAGAATTTTAAAAGCTAGGCACAGTGTCTTGAACTGAATTCGTTTCTCCACTGGGAGCCAGTGGAGTTTGGTGAGAGTACTGGTTACAGATGCATGGCGGGGGATGCCTACCAGCGCCCTGGCGGCAGCGTTCTGTACTCGTTGAAGTCTAGCTTTTTCAGCTACGTTAGTCCCTAGGAGAAGGGAGTTGGCATAATCCAATCTGGAGAGAATGGCTGCCTGTACTATCGTCTGACGGGTTTGGTTGTCAAAGAATCCAAGGATGGGTCTGAGATTTCTTAAAATACCGAAGCAGGTTGCTGCCATTTTTTTTGTATGCTGAGTGAATTTAAGGGCAGAGTCTACCCAGACTACCAGGTTTTTTACACAGTCCTTGGGTTCCGGTGGTTGTCCTAGGTCTACTGGCCACCAGTTGTCCCCCCAAGCTTTAGTGTTTTTTCCTACAACCAGCACCTCGGTTTTACCGGCGTTGAGCTGAAGGTAGTTCGCCGTCATCCATTCTGTGATGTCCACGAGGGTGCGTTGGAATTTTTGGGTACTAAGTCCACTTTCATCGTTCAATGCCACCACCAACTGAGTGTCGTCAGCGTAGGATACGAGCGACAATCCGTGTCTTCTGGCCACTTCAGCCAGGGGCTGAACATACACATTGAACAGGGTGGGGCTAAGGGCAGAGCCCTGGGGTACGCCCTGTTCAATGGGACATTCCCTGGAGAGGTGGGGGGGGGTGGAGACTCGGAAGGACCGGCCCGAAAGAAAGTCTCTGAACCATTCAAGAGCTAACCCTGTTACCCCGACCTCTTTTAGCCTGAACAGCAGAACCTCGTGTGACACCGTGTCGAAGGCAGCACTGAGATCGAGGAGAATCAGTGCTGCCGTTCCACCAGAGTCTAAAATGGTGCGGAGGTGTTCAGTCACACTTAGTAGGGCTGTCTCAGTGCTGTGGCCAGCCCGGAAGCCATGTTGGGACCAGTCTAAGATGTTATTAGATGTCAACCTGTCGCATAGTTATCTTCCTAGGTGTACTATAAGTTCCTCTCCAATGTTCAGCCTACCCGGCTATATATATGGAAAATCAGCCCCTTACAGCTCAGCTCAGCTCAGCGCGCCGCGCCAGCAACAAAGGAGACGGACCAACCAGGTACAGCAAGATGGTATTTTATTTTCACAGAGAACAGCTACGCGTTTCGGGCCATCTTGCCCTTGTTCACACCGTAATTTTAATAAAAACAATTGCTTTTTTTATATGCTTTGAACGTGAACACACCTCTAGTGATGACATCATATATCACATGATCCTAGACATAAAAGAAATATTTGCTTCTGTCGCTATTTTTTTTCTTTTTTCTGAGTAGCTTAATTTTGCAAATAGATAACGGGATAAATCCCGTTTGGCTTCATGAATATAGCTTAAATATTTAATAAGCAATTATTTAGCTGTATAAATACATGTAAATCGCACAAGCTATTGCATACAAAATCCAACATTGATATGTCTATAAAGTGATTAGTGCAAAAATACAAAAGCTGCAATTGAATAAAAGTGCATGTGAGACTGTGTAAGAATTGTGCAAAAGAAGCAAAAAGTGCATACTGCAAAGGTCAAGAAGTAATTCATTATCTGCAACTGTATATACTCAGATCCCTGAGATGGTTACAATAAAATTTACTAAAATAACCATAAAAACATTAAAAAACATTAAAAAGCATGTGCGTGTGTACATCCGAATGGTCATCTACAAATATATGAGCTGAACCATACACGAACATGAAGAAAGAGATCATCATACATTTATAAATAAGTATATATATGCCTAAAAGTACATTCAAAATATATGTAGAAAAATAGTAGAAAAAAATAGTAGAAAAATAGGACCGAATTATCTGAAAAAGAAAGAAAGAAAATAGAATATATTAAGATAAAGTTAAAAACGATATCGTCATATATACATATTTACAGCATAGCATCAAATTTATCAAGGATTGGAAAAACGTCAGCTACAAGTACAAATGTATATGCATATAGCAACTATTGATAATATTGCACTCAATAATAGGGATCCTAACTATTGAGTGCCTAGTTGCTGTAACAAATTGATAGGTCACGAGAAAGCACGTGTGTAAAGTGAACCTATGGTTCTAGAAGTGAAAGATTGTATATCAATAATCATATGAAATGATGCATTTCTTCTGTATTATTTAATCCATTAGGCCACATACTGTCAAATTCTGAAATCATTTTCGTTTCCAACTGTCTGAGCATAAGTTCTCGATTACCTCCTCTTCTGAGTTGAGGAATACCTCCCACCACAAAATATTTAAGACATGCCAAATCTTTGTTATGGACAGTCTTAAAGTGGCGGGCAACCGGATAGGATGGGTCACTGTGGATGATGGCCCTCAAATGCTGCAACGGACAATCATGTCACTAAGGCAAGATTCAAAATCAGTATTTGTGCTATATATCCTTTTGAGTCTTAAGATCTCACCGTACGGGATGCTCGAGATAGTATGCCTAGGGTGCATACTACTAGCATGCAAAGTAGTATTTCCCGCGGTGGGTTTTCTATGTAATGTAGTTTGGATGGAGGAATTCAATACATACATCTCTACATCCAAAAATTGCATTTGTGTAGCATGGATGTGAGCAGTAAAATTCAGATTTGAGGAGTTGATGTTTATCTCTTTAATGAAATCGAGTGTTTGTTCTATACTCCCATCCCACAGGATGAAAATATCATCGATATATCTTAGATAACATTTAACATGTTCCTGCATCCATTTGTTATGTGTAGTCGCAAGGACCTGTTCCTCCCACCAGCCGACGTGTAAACACGCATAGCTGGGGGAGAAACAGGCCCCCATCGCAACTCCCCGCAATTGCTTGAAAATGTCCTTGCCAAGAAGAAAAAAGTTATTATGCAGACACCATTTGATCAGGTTTAGAATGACTTTGTTATGTTCATAATAAATAATAGGTCGTTTGGCCAAAAAATGTTGAACAGCTGCTAATCCTTGAGTGTGGTCAATACTGGTGTAGAGTGATTCTACATTGAGCGTGATTAGCAACATGTTAGGACTACATTTCAGGTTTTTAATTTTAGTTAAGAAATCACTAGTGTCTCTCACAAAACTAGGTAACTGCTTGACTATATCTTGTAAGAAAAAATCGATGTATTCACCAACTTTTTCACCCATGCTTTTGATTGCTGAAATAATAGGGCGGCCCGGAATCGGGCTTACACCTTTATGCACTTTTGGGATTAGGTATAGAGAGGGAAGAACCGGAAACTCAATGTTCATGAATTTATATTCCTCAAAAGAGATTAATCCCTCCCTGCGCCATTGTCCAAGCAGTTTATTCAAAGTTGTTTTGGCATTAGCATATTCCTTGTCAATTTCACATAACACATGTTGTCATTTAACTGTCTATTATATAGTCCTTCTTTGGCCAAATTACTAAATTCCCCCCCTTGTCAGAGGTTTTTATAACAATTTCATGATTGTCACTCAATTTCTTCATCAAATTTACATATTCTCGTTTGATATTTAAAAATTTCTTACTTTTCTTGCTTCTGGTACTATGGTATAGCTGCTTAATATCGTTGGTTACACAGTCATGAAAGACATCGATGCTATCTCTGGGCATCAGTGGTATGTAGGAAGATTTACTTTTAAACAGACTCAGTCCTGCTCCTTTTTGGTGAATGTCAATTTTGCTTAACCTGATCTGGGTCGCTAGATCAGGATCCGTTTCTGCATCATCAGTTCTGGTGCTGAATAAATCTTCTGCATCCAAAAAAGTGTGCGCATCAGAGGCACTTAGGGCATTGACATGATCTGTTGGCAATTCATCCGGACTAATGTTAATTTCCACGACAGTAGGATCATTGACAGACTTAGCAGCAAAATGTTTCTTTAACTTTAATTTGCGGATAAAGAAATACACATCTATCCTGGTCATGCTATAGTTGAAACTCTGGATGGGATAAAAATTGAGTCCTAAAGAAAGCAATTGTTCTTCTGCCTTACTTAGCGTGACGGTGGATAGATTAATGATAGTGTTGTCTACTGGCAGTTGCTTCTCCACGTTTTCTTCTTTATTATTTGCTTTTTGTTTGTGCTTGAGCCTCCTTGCTTTCCTGCGTCTGTTTTGTCTTTGTCTGTTAATTGCCTTTGCTGTCTCGGTCGTAAGGTCTGCAGTCGCTGTTCCAAGATAAAATCCATCTCCTGCTCTAAATTTCAAAACACTGATCTTTGTACACTGATGGTGGTAGAGCCTGAACTGGACCCACTAGTTATTGAGACGGAATAAGGAAATGACTTCATCATGATCATCATTTATGTTTATGGGTTCACTGATGTTCGAGCTAGCCCCCGGGTGAGATGTCATGGGAGCCTGAGTGCCTTTCTTGATGCTGTATGCTTGTCTTTTGGCACTATTGTACTTCCTGGCGAATATATATGCAAAAAAAAGGAGAGAACTCTGGGTAGTTCTCCAGTTTAGGTGGAAAGCAGCTCCTGTTAGAGCACTCTCAACACCAGCGACACTCTAGGTCTGCTCACCTCAAATGTCTGTTTTTCTATCAAAGTTTTTAAGCATAGGATTAGCACAGTGCCATCAACGCAGAGATAGAAAATGACAAAGGGGTAGATTCCGATTCCGGAAAAAAAAGTCCGTACGATTTGTATCCGGAGCCCTCTCCGTACGAATCGTACCCGTCCGTCCGAGTTGCATAGTACGATCCGTATTACGTGAATCCGTCTGAATCGTCGCGATCCGTACGTATTGCAAGGCTACAACCGTGAACCGTATGACTCATACACATGCCGTACGACTCGTACACATGCCATATGACCCGATGAGTACGATCCGGACTGGGGTATGAGGACGTGATTCGTACGGTCCACGTAAGGTAAGGGCGAGTCGTACGGAATAGCACACAAACACATACACATCGCAGGGGTACGCACCGTACCCCTGCGATCATGGGGTGTACGAGCCGTACCCCATGTACGATGGGTGTACGAGCCGTACCCCATGTACAATGGGTGTACGAGCCGTACACCCATCGTACATGGGGTATGGCTCATACACCCCGTGATCGCAGGGGTACGGTGCGTACCCCTGCAATCATGAGGGGTACGCACCGTACCCGGGGGGGGCGTTCCGTACCTGTTTTGGCGCGAACTGCTTTTACGGCTGTTTTCAGCTCCCGAAGAAAAAGGGTCGTACGGTGCGTACCCGACACGTATCGTACTTGCTGGGTCGTAAAAACCAGCCGCGAACCGTACAGATGTCGCGTACAGCGGGTTCCGAGGGAGAATCGTACGGAGATTAGAGTGATACGGTCTCTGTTCGACTCGTACGGAGTATGGCTCCTGGTACAAATCGCACTTCGTACGTACGTACGGGGGACGTTGCAGGGTACGATTCGTATGGGAAAAACGCTCCGAACGGCTATTCGGAGAGCTTTTTCCCAAATCAGAATCGGCCCCCTGGTCTTTTGCCATTACTACAGCAAAGTCTTTAAGCATAGGACCAGCACTGTGCTGTCGTTGCCGAGCTGTAAAATGACAAAAGCCATTTATCATTCCAGGCATAGTATTACAGCTTTGAATTGGTAAAATACCAACTCAAGCCAACCTGAAATGAGTAAAAGCAACCCCGGACACAGTGTTTCGCTCTAATTAGAGCTCTTCAGAGAGGTATAGCTTTGTCCAGACACAAGGGAGCACCCAGTATAAATCAAAACAAAACCCTTTCAGGCTTAGAGTGACACATAAATTATACAAAAAAGAAGGAGAGAACTCTGGGTAGTTCTCTAGTTTAGGTGGAAAGCAGCTCCTGTCAGAGCACTCTCAACACCAGCGACACTCTAGATCTGCTCACCTCAAATGTCTGTTTTTCTATCAAAGTTTTTAAGCATTAGAATAGCACAGTGCCGTCCACGCCGAGATAGAAAATGACAAAGTCTTTTGCCATTACTACAGCAAAGTCTTTAAGCATAGGACCAGCGCAGTGCTGTCCTTGCCAAGCTGTAAAATGACAAAAGCCTTTTATCACTCCAGGCACAGTATTACAGCTTTGAATTGGTAAAATATTTTTTATATATGTATATCTAAAGGTCGATGGAAGAATAAAAGGGTAAATAAGTGTCTGAATGGATGTTTTTTTTTGTAAAAATGATTGCCTAACGGACTTATTAAGTGTATCTTAGTGAATACATGTATTAGCAAGTAATGTTTAAATATGTAAATATCTGTATCAGTGACTCACTTTGTCTATAAGTGGCTACATGGGTTAGTGAGTAGCTACATGAGTGTGTTAGTGAGTGAGTGACTGTCTCACTAGTATCTTTATGAGTAACTACATATGTTTTAATCTAGTATATGTGAGTATTGATGTATACAAGTGATTATATGTGAGACTGAGAGATTGGACGAGTTCCTGTATAAATAAGTATGTGTTTCTATAAGTGATTGTTTAAGAGAATAAGTGTGTGTACGTTTCTATAAAAGTAAGTGTAGTGATGTGTGTATAGCTGTATATGCAAATTAATGGATGTTTTATTTGCATGTGTGAGTATGTATGTGAGTAACTCTATGGTTGAGTGTCGGTGTGTAACAGTATGTATAGGTGTATGAGTACATATGATGAGTGACTACATGTATGAGTGACTATATAGAACTGTTGGTGAATGAGTGGATGTGTATGTAGATGGTGGAATTACTGGATAGGTTGTTGTAACTGGTATTGGTATCTCCATTTTTTTAAAAACTTTAGTTTCTATATTTGAATGTGTGTATCAAACGTTATATTACACTGAGAGGAGGTCTGCCACAATTTCACGAGGATGATGTCATCAGTGATGTCATTTGAGATGTCATCAGCGATGTCATGAGTGATGTCACTGACCATGTCATGAGTGATGTAATATGTGATGTCATCAACAGTGCATTCGGCGCGGGAGTTATAGTTAGCTGAAATAACTATAACGGGGAAATTTCAATTGTTTTGTATGAGTGACATGTCCAGCTAACTATAACATGTGTGAAACCTATGGTTTTTTCAGTGAATTTCTAAAGTTTTTTAAATGCTAATTCCTAACTATAACGTGTGTGAAACCTCTGGTTTTTTCAGTGAATTGCAAAGGTTTTGTAAATGATAATTTTTCAATGTTTTAATTATTATATTTCTTTCTTTTTATACTACTATTTCATATTCTTAATGTAAAATAATAAAACAAAATTCACATTTTTTGTGTTTATTAATTACATTTATATAATTCCTTTTCCATTGTTTTATTTTTGGGGATAATCTTACCATACGCGTACGGTGATCGCACTATACTTTGTACAGTAATTTATACTCTGCGCATACACATCACGAATGCACTTTGCCGTTACGCTTCGCATCTACGCTTCCATGTGACGTCATAGACGGTGTCCCGTACGCATACGGTGCGAACATTTCTAATTGTTCAAAAACATATATTTATGTATTTAATGTACATATTAAGGGAAGACATTATCTGGGATAATCATGAAACTATTTTTTTTAACTCATAATAAGCGTATATTACTTTTAAAAACGCAAATCGCGGAAGTACGTCATGCACACTCGCACAGTAAATGCACCGTAAGCGTACGCAAAGCCATCTGACTGAGAAGAGATTAGATTGCTTCATAACACTTCCTATTCCAACTCTTGAAAGACCCCTCCTATTTAAATCATTCTACTTTGACTTTCTAAGAAGAAGTATCTTTTCTCTGAAGCTTGTCAAATTAGAAAGATGACAACACCTATGGACTCATCTTTCAGCAACTCCTCTGATGGAGAATTTACTGAAGGGAAAAAAAAGGTCAATGCACCTCTTGTGACCTGTAAAATTTGCCAAACTACACTTTCTAGGGGCCATCCTGCAAAAAAATATTCATTTGGCACTGCAAGTATGGTGCGGCACGTGAAGACCTTGCACCCCAGCAAGAGCTACAACACGGAGGTCGCAAGAGGACCCACCTGCTGCTGTAGCAAGTACATTAAGTGCACCACCTATGAAAAGCAGTCCACAACCACAGATCGAACATGATTTTAGTGAAGTTAAAATCATCTGCATTTATTGTGACAAACTTTTATGTTATGGGGAACAGCCCATCGACCTCATCAAACGCAGGAAGCGTGAGCATTGCTGTCATCGTCATTACTTTTTATTTTTTCACATTCCATTTTGTTCCTGTTGGACACTTTTTGGGTTCCTGTTCTATTATTTTAGTTTTAAAAAAAAACTACAAAAAAAATAGAAAACTAAAAACACAAAAAAACAGTTCTTTTTAGAACTACCTACACTGCTCAAAGAAAGAACTATATTTAAATATTAATCTGTAAAAGTTTGTCAGAATGAATGTGTAGTTCATAAATTAATAAATGAATACATTACAACTGTATGGTGAATGTGAAACTGCAGAACTATAAGGAAGTGCTACAGCATAAATCTATAAGGTATTTATAGTATAGTGTAGCACTTCCGAAGCACTTGAATGTAACATATCCATATAAATATGTTACATGTCTATGCTTCAATTTGCACTGCTAGTGAAACTACCTGGGTGAATTTGTATGTGTTAGGAACGGATTACCAAAGCCCTTGTGCCTCTTTTACACATCTGTTGCGTCACTTTTGTAATGCAGCGGTGGTGCAAAAGATGTGCCATAGTGTGTGGTATTCACAATGACATGCATATGGAAGGTGCATCACATTGTAAAACCCTGCGCCGGAAGGAGGCTTTCCTGCGCAGAGGGGTGGGGGGTGTTCTGGTGCAGGAACGCCTCCGAAAACTGACTAAGTGAAATCTATAAGATTTCATTCAGTCACTGCTAAAAAAAGGTGTAAGGATTGACACAGAATTGTAAGCATAGGGCCCCAAGAGCATTGCTGGAGATGCATTATGATTCCAACGCAAGTCAAGCAATGTGCTACCTTCACAACACAAATACATCACATATCTGTACCGTTTTTGCCCCATAATACACCACATTGTAAACACAGTGCATCCATGGTGGTGATGTCACAGTGCACAATAACTGGCATATCTCTGGGGATGTACCACTTATTGTACATCTGCTGATTACTGTTTGAATGTAGTGAATGAATTACTACACACTGATTAATAAGTCACTACAAAACTATAACAGGAATGACACAGTGTTTTGTGCAAGTGTAAGGATAAAGACTGGGCAATTGAACATATAAATATGCAGGTGCATAGAACAGTGCATGCATAGTCTAGAGGAGATTCAAGCAGTCCATGGCCTAAGGCTCACTTTGCACCAAGAGTACTTAGGTACTGACTGAATTATTACAATTCATCAAGCAGAGTGTGTGGCTGAATGCATAGCAGCTTTACTTTTACAACAATGTATAGATAAACACATACTACTATATGGTTCACTACAATACGGAAACAGTAGTATTATAGTGTTTGCTGGAAGTGTAAGGATACACATTGAGGAATTGAAGGTATAAAAGATAAGTTTGCTGGTGCATAGACCAGTGCATGCACAGTCTATAGGGTTTTGAAACAGTCTATGGGATAACGCCTGTTTTAATCCATGAGTATCTAGATAGTGAGTGGATTATTACAGTTCTGCAAAGAAAGTTCCTCACTAAATTTATTACAGCTTCAGTTTTACCACGGTACAATGGAAAAGAACATACTGCTGACTGGCTCACTACAATACTAAAAGAGCAGTGTCAGAGTGTTTGGTGGAAGTTCAAGGTTACAGACTGGGGAATTGAAGGTATAAGAGAAGTGTGGCTCAATGGTTAGAGCGGCAGCCCCTGATGCAGAGGTCTAGCCTGGGACCAGGGTTCAATTCCCCGCCTCGGCGGGTCTTGGGCTCAAAATTCCACGGACCTGATAATTCTCGCCTCGGTGCCTATTCCAATCATGGAGTCCCACTCTGCAACTCTGGGCAATAGCTTGCTTAATCTCCACAACGGCCCCCACAATGCTAAGGATGCCTGGCCTCCACCTTGGGGGTGCCCAGGAGTGGACACCTCACAGGGAAAGCCAGGATGGGTTCCACAGCGGAATTCGTACAAGCGCCTTGAGACCCTTGCGGGTGAGTAGTGCGCTGTACAAGTATCAATTTACATTTACATTTATAAAACTCAAGTTTGCAGGTGCATAGAAGACTGCATGTATACTCCAGAGGGATTTTAAGCAATCCATACCCTCAGACCCACTTTGCATATTTTAAATCAATACAACCATGTATGAATGTATAACTGAATCTATAAGTGCTTCACTTTTAGTACAATGAATACATTAGTAGATAGTGCTCAAACCTTTATTATTTTTAAACAATAAATGTATTCTTCTAACATCTCATAATTTAACAGACCTTCTAAAACAAGTTCATCAGGTATTTCATACACATCAATTCCCTCGTTAGCAGTTTTGGAATAAATTTGTTCTAAAATTTCAACATAATTTAATGCTTCCAGAAAATCTGCATCAAAGCTTTCATCTTCGAAATCATAGCTCATGTGTGCAGCACTAATTTCCCCTTCTTCACTCTCATTGCCTGTGAACGGATATGATTAGTTCTTCAATTACACTCAAGGCAATATCCAAAATCTCCTCAGTATGAGGCTGTTCTCTTTCCATAATTTTTCCTTTATGTTGTTGCTCCTTGTATAAAAATATAAATAGTTAATTTTATCAGTTTTCGTAACATATAATACAAAACTAGCGTTTTCACCTATTTTGGCCTACAAAAAATATTATATGAATACCATTATCTAATTACATTCCATTAGTATAGTTTTACTCCTTTACAAAGTTATATAAATACAATTACTTATAAGGATATCCTGTTCTTAGGTTTTCTTAAATTTTGAAACCAGTCATTCCTTATGACTATAGGAAAAGACTCAGGCTGTTATAGTAAAATACAGTACTAAAAAATGTACCCATTCCAAAATAGTAAATGTGTTTTAGTAAAATGCAAGAGATACTATTGATTGTCCAGAATAGCCCTGTGTATCTGTGAATATTTAGATATCATTATCACACTACTTTTTGAATACTTCATGTGTTTTCACACAAATAAACTCTTAAAGACCTATCCAGTACTTACCTTTTAACATAATTGGAAAGTAGTAATTCCTTATATAAGTCGAAAATACTCACAACAACAGGTATAGAACGCTGGTACTGTCAGGAACAGTAAGCCGAGAAACTCTTACCGAATACTTGCACAGTAACAGATGACGCTAGTTCCCAACTCCCCCTCCAGGATCCTCCAGAGACCAAACTTTTTAATCTAATCTCTAAAAAAAACACACGGGAGAAGGGGGATAGGAAAAAATAATAAAGACGAAGAGACTGGCTCGCAACCTCTGCATTTCCTCCTTCGCACCTTCTCTCTGGCTGTCTTGTTTTATTCAAAGACAATCCCTTCACATGAATACATAACGGAAACTAACAAAAAACTATTATTTAATAACCTACCCTACTCTATATCTATTCCTTATCTATAACTTTGTCTAACGCTACTAATTACCTACCCCTTGGTATTTCAAACTAGCCTCTCCTCTAGTGTTTATCTGCAACCTTGTAGCTTGCGGTTCTTTATATTTCTCACTGCTGATAACCTATAATTACATAACATTCATTAACCTAGGCCTCTCAGTTTATTGTCTAATTTTTATATTATTAATTTCCTTGTGTTCTTCTACCAACCTTTCTTTATGCAGTTGCTTGTTATCTATTCTATCAATCCTTGAATATCTTGTGTTTTTCACTAATGTTCCTTTTAATTGAAGAGTCTTTCTGGTATTTCTTACTCGATGTGTTCTTTTCCCTTAAGACCTTGCTTATCACTAATTTTATCGTTTCTTGTTTTAGGTTAGAGAAAATACATCGACTGAGTACATTCAATATTGTCTATAATGTCAGGTAAGTTTAGTCACTCAGTAACTTGTCAAACGATTATTTTCCAAGAATATACTTTTGTCAACTATAACAGATCACTTAGCTTTTCTGTATAATTTCTTGTTCTCTCTTCTCTTCAGGTGCCGAACACGACTGAGTCCGTCTGCCCGGAAGGAGCCGCGACTGGAAAATCAACCGCTGTGCAATGTTCGGGCTTCTTCCAACTCGGAAGCTGAATTCTAGTTGCGGGCAAGATAACTATCGTAAGTTTAACCGGGAACCTTCTTTAACTCTCTCACAAATATTTGTGCTTTCTTTTCAGGAATATCTATGGAGCAATTGAAAATGGGTCTGAACTCGGGAACGTCTTAGGTGAAGTGCGCACTAATTAGGGAGCGTGCGCCTCACCAAGGATTCCCCACAGCGGTGTGGTAAATGACTAGACCGCCACCGCGTCTTTCCTTGAGCCGGCCATCTTCGAATTCCTCTGTTGCACTAAAGCACTTCAAGTCTGTTTCCTTGCGGATTCTTCATCTCTTCTGTGCCAGCTAGGGTTTAGATAAGTCATTATCGTATCCACTGATTGATTAGGGGTTCTGACAGGTACACTCAGTATATCATTTTTTGAAATATCTTTAAAAGATACAAACCATCTTTACACACTTATATTCACCATCCATATTTTGTTACTTCAGCTCGGTTGAAGCACATTCCATTGATCATTTTTAACAGTTACTTGCACTAACCTTAAGCATAATAAATAATAAAAAAATAATATGTTATAAAATTACAATCTGTGGAAGACACAAAAAAAATACAGTTACAATATATCTTTTACAACACAAAATAATTTGTAAAGTATTACATTTACCTTTTTTGCTGTTCTCAGAATATATTGAATTTCACTAGAAACAGTGAGTTCAATAGTACTCATCACATAACAGCGTGAAAAAAAGACAATCAATAAGATTATCTTAAAAAAAATTCAACATTCTCAATAACAATTTAAAAAATAGAAATAAAACATATCTTAAATGTTTTTTTTCTAAGAGCAATTTCTTACGTAAATATGACACATCTCAAACAATCATAAAATAACAAAACATTATGATTAATTTTCATACACTGTAAATAGTGTTACTTACAAATATATGCTGACAAAATATACAACAAAAACTCGTTATTGGTTTCACATACTTTTCCGCACAGCCAAATAGTATGCATCAAATTCTTACTTTGGAAATTGTTCAATAGTAATCCTGAGCATCTGCCTCCCAGCCTTCTGATCCAAAACCACCGACATCATTTGGTCCGTCCCCCAGTGCTCATCCCTCAACCCGCTATTCAATATCTACATGGCCACCCTCACACAAGTAGCCCACCATCACAACCTCAACAACATCTCCTACGCCAACAACACCCAGCTCATCCTCTTCCTCACCAAGAAGCCACATACCACCAAAAGCAACCTCCATGACACAATGAAGGACGTCACCAACTACATAAAGAGCAACTCTCTAAACATGAACTCGCGCAAAATGAAGGTACTCATCCTCAGACCCACCCCCTTAGCCTCGGACGACTCCTGCTTGCTGACTACACTGTGGACAGTACCAACACCTACCAACCATGTCCACAACCTAGGATTCAGCCTCGACTCCTCCCTCTCCATGTGTAAGCAAGTCTACACCGTCTCCTCGTACTGCTATAACACCCTCCACATGCTCCGCAACATTTACAAGTGGATCCTAACCAAAAGAAGAAGAACAGTGACACAGTCCCTCATCAGCAGCAGACTACACTGTGGCAAAACACTCTACACAGGAATTCCAGCCAAACACCTACAACATAATAATAATAATAATAATAATAACTACAACAAATCCAAAAGACCTCCACCTGAGTGATCATCAATGTCCCCTGCTGCAGCCACATCACCCACCACCTGATACACTTACACTGCCTCAATATCAACAAGAGGATCACCTTCAAGCTCCTCACCCTCACTTACAAAATACTCTACAACACCAGACTAATCTACCTTAACAGCAGTAATCCTGAAAGGCCAAATTTGGTAACTCTTTAGGCAAACGTTGCTTAAAAACTAATTGACTATCATTACAATGTATCCAACCTTTCAGACATTTTAAATAAACAGTGTAATGTCCAGATGTTGTAGAAGGTCCATCATGAAAAATAATTGCAACAGCTACAAAAGTTCTTCCTGATACTGAAAATTGACCAGCTACAAAATTTTTAATTAAAGTTTTCAATTTTCTTCCATCAGCTCTACAACGTTGCAGCATTAAAATTACATACTGTCCATATCTTTGTAAAAATGATGTTGATGACATTTCTGATTTACATTGGCTACACTCCATGTTTTGACTTGCTCCTCTAATTACATTGTTAAAAGACACTGATTTCCAGTCAGGTAAAGTCAAATATATGAATCTTTCAGTGTCTATGTTAGTGCTACATGTAAACAAACAATTTTGACAGTCATGTTGCCAGTTATAAGAAAGGCCAAAAAGGTTTTCAATACCTATATCTTCATCTTCCAGTACACCAAGCATAAACATTAAAAATCCTGACAATCTTGCTGAATATTCTGTGAAAATTGACTAGAACCAGAACATATGTCCAATACATTTCGAATATCAGAAACACTTGTATTTTACTTTTATCACTACTACATTTTTCATAAACAGAATACAACAATGAACAGAATCTTTCGTCCCGATTTTCAACAATTTGCTGTTGCAAACTTTCAAGAACAAAAACAACATTAACAACTACATTAGCATAGCAGTTGACACCACAACTATTTTGAAACCGATAACCAACATTCTCTTCAACACTATCCTTTTCTTTTTGCTTGCAGGCGCAACTTCATCTTGTCTTTCTCTACAGTTTCACTACAGATACTCTCAAATCTTCTTTTTCTACCTACCACACGCTTTTCAAATACTGGATATTGACCTAAATTGGGTGCATATTCTCTTCTTAACCTATTATACCCTTTCACACAATTTGCATCTGCACTAACCTTTGTCTCATCAAAATCAATCAAGTACAATCCAGATAAAGTTCTGACTCGAGACAAAGCAACATATGCCATACCCTCTTTGAACACAGTACTTCCAATATTCACTAAAACACTATCTACACTTAAACCTTGAGATTTATGAATGGTCACCGCATATGCCAAAGAAATAGGAAACTGTTTTCTGCGTACATACAAATCTTTTACAAGCAAAAACTGAGCTGAACAACGACTAAATTGTTGTACTTCTTCAATTTGATCAAATTTGATTTTCAAAAATTCAATCCCATCTCTATTTACATAATTAACAAAATCAACAATTTTACCCATTGCTCCATTTACTAAACCTTTTCCCACATTCAAATTACGTCGTAAAATTACCCTACAGTTTACACATGCATACACATTCTTTTCAAAACCAGCAGTTTTACTTTTTGATTTCTCTAAAGAATCCAATTTCCTCTTCAACTTTTCAGTCAAAATAATAGTGATTCCTTCATCTTCTATTTTATCAATAGCTTCCAATTTTATAATTTCTTCATTTTCCAACTTTAACATTTCTTCATTGAATATAGAACATTCACGTAGTGTTGGCATTAAGCAGATTACAGATTTGTTTTCTGCAATTCTCGTGTATATTTTCTCTGGGGCAATATTTTCATTTGGAAACAAATTGGAAAGTAATCGTCTCTGTAAAGCTTGTTTGCCATGTTCAGTCATTTTTCCAATTCTTATATCTTAAAGAATAGTTCCATAATCAGCATCATTTGCCTGTCGCATATTTGTAATAAGTTCCTCATACTCAAAATATGACCAAATGTTTACATTTCCAATGTTCCCCAAAGAGTTTCGGGTATCTTCATGCAACAGTGTTTTAAACACTGGTTGTCCTTTTACAGGAGTAAGTTGTAGAAGATCTCCAAAAACTATGACATGTTTTCCTCCAAATAATACGTCATACTCTGCTTTAAGAATTTGCTGAATTCTTAAATGCACAAAAGCAAGCATTAAGTTTGTAACCATGCTTACCTCATCAATAATGAGAAGTTTCATTTTCCTCAAGACTCTTGAAACTTCACAACAAGCTTCTCCAGATAGCTTGTGGTATTCTAATTTGTTTTCATGCTCTACTGGTAGCATTAATAAACGATGTAAAGTAATTCCTTTAATATTGTGGGCTGCTAATCCAGTTGGAGCAGTGACAACACAAGACAAATGCGACTCAGTTGTTTTCTGTAGAAAAGTTGATTACTTTAATTTAAAAACTTTTGCCTGTTCCAGCTTTTCCACTCACATACATTCGGATAGGTTCAAATGATGAGCAAGAGCACTCTTTCTTCTCATGAAGTAATCCATGGTCAATCTGTTCTCTCAATTGCTCATATATTTCTTTCTGCTCAAGATTTAGTTGTTTTTCCAACGTTCCTAAGTTTGTTACATCTTCTTGAGATTGATACATTGCTGTTTCCACCTCTTCCATAGCAGTTGCTGCTTCATTTTGAACAATTGGTTCTCCTAGTGTGTCCTGACTCAACGGAGCAGAAGTTTGTCTCTCTTGAGAACTGTCTCTAGCAATCTCAGCTGCAATTCTAGCTTCTTGCTCAATTTCGTCATTCAACATTTTTACATAATTAGCAAAAACAGGACATTCTATAGTATCTTTAGTTGCATTGAAGGAATCTTCATGGCTCTCGAAATCTCCAAGTAATTTCAATTCTGAACGCCATGGCTTGAAAAGTTGCAAAAGAGCTAAATAGTAAAATTCCCTTTTGTCAGGTGTTTTGCAATTCAGTTTACGGTGATTAATCAAATGTCCTTTTCTTGGTTTCCTCAGTTTAGAAAGAACTTATCGCACTCCTTGTGTATAACGTACAGGTAGTAAATGTGTGGGATGGTCAGTAGGTGCTGTTTGGTATATCCTTCTGAGTACCAGGGTTCTATTAATAAAGTCTGTAGCGTTATCCTAATCGAGGGTAACGTCCCCAAATGCACACTGTATAATGAATTCTATCGAAAGTTTATTGTTTAGTTGAAACAGTAATCTGACAGATAATATGCAGTCATGAAAAGTACCTTATTACGTCTTCTAAAGTCGTGACCTCGTGGGTAGTGGTAATGAAATAAGTCTGAATTCTAGAAAGGTAAAACAAAAGTCAACTCGGTCAAAGTGCCATCATTTATTTGGCGTTTAGAATTGTATCAAAAAACTTTCGCGTCTTACCGAATCGCAACAGTATTGCACTATAGTAGCGTCGGGGTAGGCGTGACCCGGAAGTGCACGCTGATAGGTTCAGTAATCCGTCTAAATCCATTACGCGGAAGTTGTTTAGATGGCAGACTACACGAACGGGGTGTCGTAAATAGAAGATAGACTCAAGTGTTCACACCCGTGATACGGGTGAAACTAAAAAAACACAGAAAGTGTTTAACGTAAATAATACAGAGAATTTAAAAAAACATAAAGATTTAAGTAAAAAATGTAAATACCGAAAGTGAATTAGCTCCAAGGCGATTTCTAGAGATATGAGCTTCAATGTTGGAAAAGAGAATCTGATGTCTTTACATCATTATTAAACATGCTGAGTATATGTCAATTTAGTGCAATGTTGCATCTGAACGTTATTCTGTATTACATACTAGATGCAGTCATCATAGTCACAGTGAGCATTAGGAAAACATTATAAAAAGCAGTTTAAATCACACCGATCATTTAGTCCTTTTGGTTGAACTGTATTAAGGAAGGTCATCCAGAAGATCTCCCGTCTTAATAAATGTTGACAATTGTCTCTGCCTGGTAAAATTGAGGGTTGCTCCAAAATGAGAAATCTTACTTGGCTAGCTGTGTGGTTGTGAGTATTAGAATGCGCAGCCAGAGGTGATTTGACACTTTTTGTTCGTATATTGCTTTACTACCTGTACGTTATAGACAAGGAGTGCGATAAGATCTTTCTAAACTGAGGTTATATAATTTTTCTGAGTAACAAGAACCACGCACCCACTCTTCCCATGGATATTGAGGATGCAGCAAATATAACGGATCAAAGAGCCGAAACATTTAGATTCTCAGATGAGGATATACAACGCATCTATTCATTAATTCAAGAGACAGAATCTCTAACAACCAACAAAGGGTCTAAACAAAGCATCATTAAACAACTGTTGTATATGGCCAAAAAAACTGTAAATCAAAGATTACATGCTAGTACTCTCATAAAATATCATAAAGTTCAAAGGATTCCACGAGGACTTCACATTGCTCTCAAATCAACGTTATGTAAAAACAATTCAAAATTCACCGAAAAATGGCAAGCAATACTAAATAAATGCTCTTTAGATTTGATACTGTTAATTATAGAGGAACTAGCCAAACTTATTCAGGAACTTACAAAAGAAACTGTACAACTCAAAACAGAACTTAGTGAAATCCTCACCAAAGACGAAATGGATGAAACACTCAAGGAAATTAACACGCAATTGGATATTTATACCAAAGAAATAAATGAACGCAAAATCAGAAAATTCAAACGTGATTCATTAGATTACAAACTAGGCGAGGTCTACAACTGGGCAGACATATATGCCAAACGCAGACAACAAAAACCTACTACAGGTAGATCAACAGATGAAACTTCATCTTCAGATGACTCACAACGTAAAAGATCCCCACCGACTAGACCGGATGCAAACAAACCCATGGATAAACCAAGTACATCTGGTAGTAGACAAATAAGTACACCGTTGGAATCTTTTTTAGAGGTAGGTCCATCAGGACTAGAAGAACCCGGAGGGGAAAAAGAAAAGACAACACGAGACACAATCGCCAAGAATACGAGGAGTCAAAAACCCCAGTGATTAATTCATCAAAATATCAAATCTCAACACATGAAACACACATTCTACAAAAAGGTACCTCTTTTGTATCAACATTTCACTCTAAACCTCCGTACACCCAAGTGTGTGTTTACAAATTCATGAGGTTACTAAGGCTAAGGCATTTTTTTAACAATATCATTACATCATTAAAAGAACCTAGCAGAGATACCCTGATGGGATTAAGAAGCAAGAGTAAATTTATCCCACCTACAAGTCATAAAGTATTGGATGCTTATGAGAAAGTCATTTCTAAAGATATTGAAGCAATTTACAAAAAACCTAAATCAAAAGTCACTAATTTATCAAAAAAGATTACCAAATATTAAAGAATTTGGCCAACAATACTTCGATTACCATCAAGCAAGCGGACAAGGGCGGGGCCCTTGCCATCATGGATACGGAGTATTAAAATTCCAGAGTACAAGAACACGTTATGGATGAAAACATCTATTTGAAAATCCAACAGGACCCCACCGCAGAATTTTTAAAGATACTCACGATGATTGTAGATAAAGTTATGAATCTCGGAACCATTGGGTATAAAGAAAAAGAATACCTGATCAAACAGCATCCAGCACAACCATATATGTACATGATCCCAAAGGTGCATAAACACCCTACGCACCCTCCCTGTATATCGATTGTTTCTTTTTTCTTTTTTTCTTTTTTTTCTTAGATCTTTTATTTTTTTATCCCGTGGTGGTGGGCGACAGGTTAAACAAATAAACATAAATCTTACATATTTTACACACACAAAATTATAAAATAAAAATTAAAAAAACATTATTAATTTGCCAACCACTTTTCAAATGGTTCCCAGTTCTTGGAAGCTGTTAAGCGTCTTTTCTTTCCTCTGAACTCCTGAACAGAAGTCTCTAATTTGAACCAGGCCAACATCCTGGCCTTCCAATGACAAAAAGTAGGAGGTTCAGGATTTATCCAGAGCGATGTAATGCAAAGTCTGGCCATGGCCATAGCAATAAAGAGAAAGGCTTGCAGATATCTTGTTCATAAAGTATTCATAACCAGTAATTACCATTTCTGCTGAGATTTTAACTAAAGTTTGAGTTATCTGAGTAAGAAAAGTTTCATTTTTTTTTTAAAGTATTTTTATTGAAGAATTTTTCCCCCATTTTTTTCCCCCTTACAGTACGAGCACGGCACAATGAAATTCAAAAGCACAAAACATTGAGTCAAATACAGAACAGAGATATAAAACCATATAACCATATAACACATAATCGTACATAATAATTCCAGTATAAACTATATTCAATATATTAGCTTCTCCATTTCTTCATTGATCAGTTCCTAACTTCCACTGAATAAAAGAGTCCCAAATTTGCATACCTAATTTTTTACCCTTCTTTCCCCTCCTAGCATAAATAGCACTTTCCAATTTTTGTATTGATAATACCTTACCAAGCCATTGATGATATGTGGGAGGGTTAGGATCTAACCATGCCGAAGCTACTAACAATCTAAAGATAGCCATTGCTACAAATAGAAATTTTTTACAATTTAGCTGTCCGTCGGGGCTAACCCCCAATAACATAACTGCTGGATTTAATTCTATTGTATTTGAAAATGCATTCTGGAAAAAAATTTCCAATATCCTGTTTTACCCTATCTAATTGTGGACAAAGTGAGAAGATGTGTATCAGATCCGCCTCTGCACTATTACACCTAAAACATGTAGTTCCCGACACACCCCCCCATTGAGCAATTTTCCCAGGCGTAAAATACAAATGATATAAAGTCTTATAATGTTGAGCCTGGAGGGATGAGGAACACAACAATTTTCCTCCCATTTCTAATGACTCTGTAAAAATATCTCTAGCTATATCCAAATCTGTAATCCATTTGTCTATCCATTTATTTAAATCATCTTTCTTTAGTTTAGTCATTTCCAAGTAGAATCTCTTTATAGTACAGTCAGAGCCATCTTCTATAAGGTCCATCATTACATTTCTTTCGAAACCCGATGTTCCCCCTTTTTTATTTGATATACAACTTCTTATTTGAAGGTATTTATAAAACTGTTTCGAGTTCAAAGTGTATCTGTTTTGTAGATCTGAAAATTGTAATATGCCATAACCTCCCATCATATCTCCAATTTTCCTTATCCCTCGTCTTTCCCAGTCTTGGAATACAGCTCCTGAAAATACCATGCTAGGTAAGGAGGGGTTATTTTTGAATCTGGTGTATGCATTATATTTCCCAATTCCAAGCTTTTTGGATAATCCTTTCCATATATTATAAGCAGCTATGATTGTCTTGAATCGTGTTCTTTTGTAGTAGCTTTCCTCCGTGAATCTCAAAAAGACATTTTCTGCATTTCTACCCAAAACCAAACCATAAATAGCTAGCGAGCCAATATTATCCCAGGCATCCGCCTCAGCCCCCCCCAACTAGTCCCAACATATTTTGTAGTGCTGCAGCCCAATAATACACCTTTAAGTCTGGTAACGACCAGCCCCCTCTCTCCCTAGGTAGCGACATATACCTCAATGCCCTACGTGTCTTACCTTTGGCCCATATAAAACGATGAATCATTTGTTCACAAATTTTAAACCATTTGTTTTCAACTAAAAGTGGTACTGCCCTAAAGATATACAAAAACTTTGGCAACACCATCATTTTAATGATGTTGACCCGACCTACTAACGAGAGGTGTAGATTCTCATAGCGATCCAGGTCTTTCTTTGTTTTATTTATTATTGGAATGATATTCCCTGCGTCAACCACTCGGTTATCGTTACAGACAGTCACTGAGTTTTTAATAATTTGAGTCTTTGAGGCATTTAAGGCGTAGCCCGAAACTTGTCCAAACCTACGAGCTTCTGCCTCTATTATTTCGTTCGCTTCCGTGGGGTTTGATGTTATTACCGCCACGTCATCAGCGTAAGCGAGTACTTTACAGGGTCCCAGTAATGTATGTAAAGGATTAATCTCTGGGCACAATTCTAGCCTGCGGATCAATGGATCCATATACATAGCAAATAGGAGCGGGGAACATGGGCATCCCTGCCGTGTACCTCGTTTAATCATAAATTGTCCCGTAATACCCCCATTCACTCTTAAAGCTGCAACCGGTTCCTTGTAGAAAGTCTGTAAAGCTTTAATGAAGCCACCCTGAAACCCAGCTCTTACTAAAATGTGCCACAGATAGTCCCAGGAGACCCGATCAAATGCTTTTTCAGCATCCAGCAATATTACGGCCATCGGATCTCCTGTGACCTCAGCAGCATCGAACAGAGTTATAACTTTTCTAGTGTGGTGTGTCGTTCCTCTTCCAGCTTCCTGCTAACTAGAGCAGATATCACTCCCGCAAATCTTATTGCCAGGGCTTTTGAATATATTTTGGTGTCATTATTCATCAGCGTGATGGGACGATATGATCCTGGCTCGGTTGCCGGCTTCCCCTTTTTTAATATTAAAACTATATCAGCACCCCCCATGACTTTCGGATAGACTCACCCAGCTGAGCATCTTGAAAAGTTTTACATAAATCTTGACCCAAACTCCCCCAGAAGGTTTTATAAAATTCTAGAGGTATCTGGTCCGGACCAGCTGCCTTTCCTGAAGGGAGACTACACATAGCCTCTTTAATCTCCAAGTTATCCAACAAGTTTTCTAATACTTCTGCGTCTTCATTGGAGACTCTTTCAACTGGAATATTTTGGAGGTACTCCCTTATCTCTTCCTTATTACATGAAAGTTGGGTATCATATAATAACTGATAGAATTTCCTAAACACTTCCCTGATCTCTATAGAATCTGAATGCAGTTTGCCATTTTCGTCCCTAATTTCCTTAACCGTCCCATCTGCCGCTACCTGCCTAGTGCGCATGGCAAGAACATGACCAACTTTTTCATTATATTCATAACACTTCTCCCTTCTGATAGTATAATATTGTGCTGCCTTTCTCGCCAGATATTCTTCAGCTTCGCTTTTTACTTTCATTAAGGCTACAATGTATTGTTCAGTTGGTTCACCTCTAGCAACACAGTTGTTAAGTTGTTCTTCAACCTCTGATACAGCCCTTTCTATCTCCCTTTGATGGAGCCCTTCTACTTTCCATTTGTATGCACTATAGCTACATGTTTCTCCACGCACACCCGCCTTAAAAGCATCCCAGATCATCCCCACTGGAGCACTCCCTCTATTGTTTTCAAAAAACTCAGTTATCCATTTTGACATGTGCAAGAGATAGTCATCCTCCAACAATAGCTTTCTTTCAAATGTCCATACCCGATTTGATCTAGTACCTCCTTCTAACTTCATCGTTAATACTAATGGGTTGTGATCACTAAGAATTCTTGGGAGTCTGTCAATTTTAACTCTAGTCATTAGATCCTTGGATATCATAAAATAATCTAATCTAACACAGATTTGGTGTGGTGCAGAATAATATGTATATCCTTTTTGTTCTGATCTAGTTGTGCCCCAGACATCTTGCAGATTATTATTTTCCATAAGGTCCACAAGAGCCTTATGCACTCTTTTCTTCCTACCTTTATAAATTCCAAATTCCAATCCCTCAGCCCCGTTAATATTCAAATCCCCACCTATAATAACCTGTGGGGACCAGGTAGCTAGCTCGGCATCTAGAAAGTGCATTATTTCTGGGTCATCCTGAGTTGAACCATATACCGCCACTAATGTTATCCATACTCCTTCTATCAAAATCTCCGTCAAAGCCCATCTCCCCCATTTATCTTCTAACTTCTTCCCTGTTTTCACATTTTTACTCCTTGACAAAATTGCTACCCCTCTATTTTTCGTATCTTGTTTGGATTTTACTAATAGATGAAACCCCAACTGATTAAGGCAAAACTCATGGGAACTCATTATATGTGTCTCTTGCAGAAATACAAAATCCACATTCATCTGGCGCAGACGAGCTCCTATTTTCTGTCTTTTTTGGATATCATTTAAGCCACATACGTTCCATGTTACAAGTCTAAGAGACATATTTTAGTTTTTTTTTTTTTTTTTTTTTGGGGACCGTCAGATACCTGCTCACTTTTATTAAACAGATTAACAGATTCGCTCGTTACTACATCTATTAGACGGTTAACGCAGCTTATATTTTCCTTCTTCCCTTTGTTGCGATCAGTATGGTTATACATCTGAAACAAAACATACTCTTGATAGTCCCAATATATTTCCATATTTTTGTACCCTTTGTGCCATTTGTACCATTTGTGCCCCTTGTGCCCCTGTGCCCTGCCCATGCCCTTGTACCCTCCCTCCCTCACCCCAGGAAACCCTCCCACAGACCCCCCCCACAGGCAAATAGGTCCAAGGGACCTATGTCTGGCCGACGTTTGCCAACAGGATGACACACCCTCCCTCCCCTGATTTCCCCAACTTATATATGCTACTAGGAGTGCTCAACACAGCATAATCTTAATCGCTGTTCACCAGTCTTTATCAACTAATGCTCGCCACAGCGTTAATCTATCAACAGATTGTCAACAACGGATCAAAACACCCCCCCCCGAGCTATATAACTATACAGCTCTAAAACTTTCGCAGATAACACATTAAAGATATACCTTCAGAACACTCTGGTTTTGAGCACACTAGATCACAATTCATTCTATTTTTCCATAGCTATGTTACCATGATACACTCTCCCTTTATTTTTCCCCGGGGATATCTCTAATAGCAACAGTTCGTGTATCTCGTCTCTCAGGGGCTTTATGATAAGCCTTATTTTGTCCTCTCGTTTCACGCAAGAAACTGAGATATTCTTGCGCCATGATTTCAGAAAAAAAGACTCTAATATTACCATTTAAACCAATTTTTAACCGTGCGGGAAACATAAGATAAGCTTCACACCCCAAGTTTTGAAAAGGAGTAATGAGTTGTCTCATCCGCCACCGTCTTTCCACTGTAGTGTGGCAGAAATCAGGGCGGGCAAAAAATTCAATATCTTTATAAGTGCGTTTAGCCTGAGGTTTTGCCTTACTGATTATCTCCTCACGCAGAAGAAAGTTCCCGACATACAACAGTATTGCTCGAGGTTTGCTCTGCGTTTCTTTTCTCGTGAGCGGGAATCGATGTACTCTTTGAACCTCGTGTTCCCAATCCCATGAGGATAGCTCTGGAAGTGCACCTTTTAACAATTCAATGACGAAACCCCGCACGTCCCCTCCCTCCTTTCCCTCCTGAATTCCAAGTAGTCTAACGTTGTTTCGCCTTTGCCTGTTTTCAAAATCCTCTAACTTCCAGAGCATATCTGCTGTTGTCTTGTCTTGATCCCTGCTAGCATCTTGCATTTTAATAAGATCATCTTCCAATTTTCCCGTTCTTGCCTCTACCTCAGTTACTCTCCCCTCCATTTCTTCGTACATTTTGTTAACTTTATGCAAAGAGGATTGTATTTTTTTGTTTGCATGTCTGGCCCGTCTACTCGCTCTCTGGCTCTCTGCACGAGCCTCACCTTGCATCTGTTTTAAGGTAGAGAACAAAAGCTCGAAGTTAGAGGCGCCCCCCTCAGATCCTTGAGATGCAACCCCATGCGTAGCTATATCTGTGCTCTTAGGTTCTCCCGTGAGTGGCACACCACTCTCCAAGGTATTATCCCAGTCAAGTTTCTTTACCACCGCTCTCACGGGCGCTTTATGGTGTACTCTAACTTGATCCTTCCTCTTAAGATTATTTTTTATTTTACTCTTACCCATACGTTTGAGTTTATTGCTCACAGTTTTATTCATTCCTTTAGTAGTTGCTTTTGATTTTGTTATTTTTTGCACAGTCTCCTGTGGTGACTCAATAGGCTCCGTATCGCTACCAGAAGAGACTGAGATACTATCAGATTTAGACAAATTGGTTTCTGAACCAGTCCCAGCTTCAGAGTCCACTGAGGTGGTTATTTCCAAATCCAAATCTGAATCTGTACAAGACTCCCGGACAGAAGTATTGCTCTCACTTTCGTCCTCTTCATTATCCAGCTCATCATTTCCAGTAAAAAAGACCTCATCACCAGGGGATGCCAATATAGATTTTGATACAAGTTGTGTATTCCTGTCGATTCTGCAGTCAATAAGTATGTTGGTATTTAGGTTTACACTGCTAGAGTTATTAGTCTCTTGTTGTTGAGTTAGTAATGCAAGTAAAGCAGGTTGAGCTGGTTGCACAAGTTGCGCTGGCTGCGCTGAGTTGAGCGCTATCTCTTTATCCTTATCAGGTAAATTTTCCACTGACTGCTCTGTCAACACATCGTTATTCTCACTAATTTTTCCATTGTAGACAATATGCTCCTCCAGTACATGCCCCTCAATGTCTGCAGCGAAGTCTACCACGGGATCTAAAGATGCATTTATCTCACCCCCCACAGGGGAAACATCAGGTATCTCCTTCCCCTTTAAACTCTCAGCCCCGCCCCTTACCGTGGCTGTAGAAAAGGAGGTTACTCCTGCAGGCTCTGTAACTTCAGTCTGAATCAGCGTCTCCGCCGTGCTGCCCGCACTCCCACCGGCCCCAGCCTCCTCCACGTGTGCAGCAGCGCGCTGCCTCCCCTCACACAGAGACAGCAATGACGGGACAGAAAAGACCCTCCGTGCTGCAGGGTGACCGCCTGCTACAGCGCATATTGCAGGTGAGAACGTCTCTACTATTGTAGTCTGCCGCAGCGAACCAGCCATTTCCCCGGCGGTAGATTTCATTTCAGCATTTCTTTTTTTTTGTAAAGCTAATGCCACAATTTTCTTTCCAGCTTCTTTCTCCCGTATCTTCCGTGCTTTTGCCTCCTTAGCGGCTTCCCGCCTCAGCTGCGCCTTTGTCTTTAGTTTACCTCTCACATTGGAGGCTGGAGCACCAGAATCTTCCGAACATACCTCCTCATCCTCATTCCCAGACGCCTCCTGAACGTTGGTCTTTTTAGACGATCGCATTAATTTAGGGGCCATATTTTTAGCGAGGTACCTCCAAGAATCACGCCCTGACTGATAGGATTGTGTGATAAAATCGACAACAGTCCTAAACAGAGTCACCTTGATCTTAGTGCGAGTCCTGATTTGAGGCAGACCCTCTATCAGTGTGGGTATAAAAAACAAGGCGCCAAGCATAACAATCCGTGGCTCGTCTTACACTTCCTGTTGCTTCCTCTCTCTCGATTATTTCGATAGTAATCATCAAATCCGATACCATTTCTGTTTCAATTTAATTCCTTATCTCAGGTCATATGGCAGCATAACCAGAGAATGAGCACTCCATATTCAATCATGCATCCACAGGAGGAGAGCTTAGATGTGTCTACCCCTCACGGCGTCCCGGCGGCCATCTTGCCTCAGCTATCAAGAAAAGTTTCAATTTGGTTGATAAAAAAAGATAACTGCGGACAGTCATAAAACATATGAACAGAATCTGCAGACGGAAATTTACATCTTGCACACAACGACCCTTTGCCCCCACTAACCCCCATCTGACAAGTTTTGCAGGCGTATAATAAAGTTTGAACATGGCCATATAACTTTGCGAGCGAAGAGTACCAGAAACCAAAACAGACCTGGCTAAAACCAGTATGAATTTTAGATCAACAGCGGGTACTCCAAATTTGGTCGCCCATTTATTATTCTGATCATCTAAATCGTCTGGGAGTTGAGATAGAAAAGACTGGTATAAACTACCAATTTTTGCCTTCTTTCTTATTAATTTAACTATATCAATTTTTTGAAACATTGTTGGATTTGAAGGAAACTTTTTATCAAGAAAACTTCTAAATTGTAAATATTTAAAAAAATGGTTAGACTGCAAATGGAATTTCTCCTTCAGTGAAAAAAAAGTAGCCATTTGCCCGAGATCAGCCATATCACCAATCTCCTTCAAACCAAGAGATGTCCAGGTAATAGCCACCCCCTCTTGAAATATTAATGGAAGTAGCCCTGAAGCACTTAATGGGGTATAATAATTGAGCTTAGGGATATGAAAATGACGACAAACTTTTTGCCAAACCGAGAATAATGCCCAGAAAACCTTAAATCTGGTTTTTTTAAAATAACTTGGTTCAAGGATACGAGTTAATACACCTTTTGTAGAATCTCCCAATGATATTGAATATATTGATGATGAGAGATGCAACGGGAGGTCGACAGCATCTCCTAGCAAAGGAGAAGTGAAGTGTTGGATCATAGCTGCCCAATAGTAATACATTAGATTCGGAACTGTCCATCCCCCACGATCCTGCGGAAGATAGGTCCACTTAGCCGCCCTCCTTGGTTTACGATATGACCATAAGAAACGTTGACATATCCTTTGTGCTTTTATTAAAATTAAAGTAGGGATTAGAAGTGGAATAGATCTAAAAAGATATAAAAATTTGGGGAGGACAAACATTTTAAGGATATTACATCGACCGAATAATGAGAGGTGTAGATGATCCAACCTCTCTAACTTGTTATGAAGTAAATCAATAATAGGGGAGTAATTCAGATCAGAGATCTGATCTATATCAGGCGACATTTGAATACCAAGATATGTTGCCACACTAGTAATAGGAACATGAGAAATTGGCATAGCCGCGGATTGTAAAATTTGCGTCTTTGCAATGTTTAACTTGTAGCCCGAAATTGAGCCGAATTGAACAGCGAAAGTCTCCAATGCAGGAAAAGATCAGGCGACATTATCAGTTAATAATATAACATCATCGGCATATGCCAATGCCTTGTATTCAATTCCATGAACAATAATAGGAGATATAGTATTTGATTTTTCTATCAAACGTAAAAAGGGATCGATAAATAAAGCAAAAAGTAGAGGAGAACAGGGGCATCCTTGTCTGGTGCCCCTGCTAATAGAAAAATAATGTGATTCATTACCAGAGATACGAATTTTGGCAGTTGGAGATATATACAGGGCTTGTAAAGCCTGGATAAATTCCGGTGTGTAACCCTTCCAGCGCAAAACACCCCATAAATACCCCCAGGAGACCTTGTCGAACGCCTTCTCCGCGTCCAACAGGATCACCCCGAGGGTGGAGTTTGTAACCTTTGCCCAGTCTAACAGGGAACAACACGCCTGATGTGATCGGTCATGTCCCTACCAGGAATAAACCCATGCTGACGAATAGAGACCAGAGGAAGAATTGTTTGGGTTAGACGAGAAGCCAGTATCCTTGAATAGATCTTGCTATCCGTATTAATTAGCGCTATCGGCCGGTATGATGCAGGGTTTAATTCGTCCTTGCCTTTCTTTTTAAAGAGAACAATTGTCGACTGCCTCCAAGAATCAGGGACAGATCCAGTCTAGGCAAGGCGAAAGACCTCTAGCATTTGCTGTTTAAATAAGTGTGAGAAGGTCTTATAAAATTCTAAATGAATAAGATCCGGCCCGGCAGCTTTACCATTGGAAAGAGATTTCATAGCAGTTACAACTTCCTCCCAACTGATAGGTTCTGCCAAGATTTGATTCTGATCATCTGTAACCTTCTGTGTATCCATAGATTGAAAAAATTGGTCCAGGCTTGTTTGGTGTTGTAGAGTTACATCCGTATCCTCTGTATATAGGATCGAATAAAAGTCAACAAAAATATTTAAAACATCGTTGGGTGTATCATGAATAATACCAGACTGATCCTTAAACCTGATAATCTGATTAGCTACAGCCCTTTGTTGTAAACGTTTTGCCAATACTTTACCAGAATTTTCCCCGAACTCATACATAGAAGTTCGAAATTGAAAATACTTGGTTGCTAAGTCTTTATAAAAAGGTTCTAATAAATTGGATTTTGCTATAGCCACCGATTTCAAACTTGCTGTAAATCTCCCCCCCTACGAATGTTAAGACTTAAATCCAATTCAGCTTGTTGAAGCACTGCCAGTCTAGTTTTAACGATTTGCTGCTCAGTTTTCCAGCGATGAGAAGCAAATCGCTTAGTTTCACCGCGGAGTGCGGCTTTAAATGTGTCCCAAACAGTACCAACCGATGCGGTGCGACTATTAATTTAAAAAAACTCTAAGATCCAAACAGTGAGCTGTTCCTGATACAATTTATCTAATAAAAATTTTCTATCGAAAGTCCATGGCCTGATTTGGTTAACAGGACGATCGCATGGAAAACTGAAAATAATGGGATTGTGGTCAGATATAGTCCTTGGGTTTATTTCGATCTTAACAGACCCTACAACTTGGGCAGACATGAAAACAAAATCAATACGGACCATTTTGTTATGGGGTATTGAATAGAAAGTGTAGCCCTCTTGATTTGGATAATGATAGTGCCAGAGATCTATCAGACCATGTTCACTAAGAAGAATCCGGAGCGCCTTATATACTTGAGGCTTTCGTCCAGCATATGCACTGTGCTTAGTTATATCTAACTGACTGGGGATATTGATATTAAAGTCCCCACAAAAAAACAATGGCTGGGGCCAGGAAGCTAGCTCTAGATTTAGATTCCTCAAGACCTGCGGGTCATCGAGGTTAGAAGCATATATCGAACAGACAGAGAACAAACAACCATTGACCAATAATTCTACAATTAACCATCTGCCAGAGTTATCTTGCTTTATCCTTTACCCGCCCTACCCCGGTTTTTAAAATGATAGCAACACCCCTGATTGTGGAGGTTTGTCGAGTACAAGCCACTAAATCATAACCAAAAAATCTAAGATGAGCGCGACCACCCCAAGGAATATGTGTTTCTTGCAAGCAGATTAAATCCACTTGCATCAGCTGCAGCATCTTATGAAAGATCCTACGTTTTTTCCGGTCATTCAATCCACAAATATTCCAGGTTGCACATGTCAATCTAGAAGCAACCATTAGATTTAATCAAGACAAACAGCCCTGGAAAGCTGATAAACATTTTTATAAAACAAGTAATTGCAAACCAGCTTGTTTTAAAGAAAAATGAGAAAATTGCAGTCAATTTGAATACATTTGAAAAACAGAAACGACTGTCAGTAACCTTAGACCTAGTCATCTCCAACCACCACCAACACACCACCCAAGAACCCACCCCGACCACCCCAACTAAACCCACCCAACCACCCAGTGCACCCCCACACCCCTCACCCCCCGTACAGAGCATCAGGACCGTGGTCCTTGTGATGGTTGAGAAAGCGTTTCCCCACACTCCACTGAACCCACAGTTTCTCCCTATCCAGAGAAATAACGGATGACCCTAGAATATCAACTAGAAAAAGAATTCAAACAATTTATATAAACCAATCAGGCCATCAGTAAAGAGAGACTAAAGACAAAGCAAGAAGAAATGATGACTGCCCTGCATCATAAAACAGAAATACCTTATCTAGCTCAAACTATATTGAATCCAAATATTCCTTAGCTGGTATCTCCGACAGAAAAAACTTTGTCTGACCCTTGAAAATCACTTTTAATTTTGCCGGAAAAAGCAAAAATGCCTGGGCCCCCTTAGCCTGAAATAGAGAAATCTGTTGCCGGAGATGACAGCGGCGGTCAACCGTCTCTGAACAAAAGTCCGGGCGGACAAAAAATTGGCAGTTCAAAGCAGATCGCTTCTTATTAGGTCTGGCAAGATCAAATATACGTTCACGAACAAGGAAATTGTTGAAACATACCAAGATCGCACGTGGATAAGGATTAGTGGCGGTGCCAGAAGATTGCTTTTTTTTATTAAATGGAAAGCGATGCGCTCTCTGTATTTCGAGATTCCAATCCCACTGGGTGACATCTGGGAAAGCATCGATAAAAAGCTCCACTATAAACTGTCGGACATCATCACCTTCTTTATTTTCCTCTATCCCCAAAACCCGGAGGTTATTCCTTCTAGCCCGATTCTCAAGATCTGCAAGCTTCCATAAAATATCCTTGCGTTGTTCTTTGACCTCTATGACAAGATCTTTCTGGGCAGCAGCGGCATCTTCGAGAGCCGAGATCCGTTCTTCAGCTTCAGTGACCCTGGTGGAGGTCTCAGTGCAAGTTTTAATGACGCGTCGAAGAGAGTTCTGCATTTTGCGGCAGACCCCCTGGGTGCGCATATTTTCTTGTCTTGTTGCTTCTCTGTGCATCATTATAGTTTTATAAATGATAACCAAAGAAACAACATCAGGGATGTCTGACACGGCCCCCGTAGTATCTCCACACATATCCTGCAAATTGATTTGAGTTTGTTCAACAGATAAGTCATTCTGCAAGTTTTGCTGAGTAGATTGGGAGGATACTTTAGAACTAGGAGCTTTACGAACTTTATCAGTACTGAGATCTTTAGAGGCCGCGCTAAGACGCCAATCAGCAGAGTCACTATCATAATCTGACCATTGAAGCTCTGGATTGTCATTATCATCCTCCTCCTCTGAAACCGAATAAAACTTATCGGTGGACTCACTGATCACTGACCCTCTGGTATCATGAGATCGTTCTGTAAGGAGCTCCAGAGAGGCAGATGCAGGGATATTAGAAAGATGAACTACATTGCCCAGCATGCACTGGGCAGGAGAACATAAGACATTAGAAAAATCTGGAGCTGGACCTGAAATCATGACAGGCTCTTTTAAGAAATTAATAGAGTTAGTAAGTCCTGGGGGCTCAGAAGGGTCAATATGGAGGGGGGGGGGGCTTCCTGAACTAGATAGCGCTAGAGTAGATACTGCTACAGGAAGACTCACCCCCTCCTTACCAGAAAAGTCTTCGGGAGTCTCTAGACCTTGTCCTTGCATTGTATCAGGCAGGCTGGTATTTGCGGTGGAAGCTTTTGGCTTGGCCCCGAGCCTATCGAACATTGCAGGCAGTGTTTGAGCCTTGACAGTCATCGGGGAGGTAGCGGCGATCACCGTGGGAGTTGCCGGTGGAGGTTTGTCAGTGTTTGCAAGACGCCCCTTCTGGACCGGAGCCGCGGAGCCCTTCGGATTCAGCTCAGCTTCCTGCTGATTCCGAGTTGAACTGCGAGACTTGAGGGTGGCGGCCGCTGCCTTAGACAGAACTTTCGGTGGCATCCTGGTTTCACTTCTGTAAACTGAAGGTGAAAGGCCTCGGATCACCGGAGAGCAGCCGGCGGGCTTAGAGGTGGAGAAGACCGCACGGCACACCGAGCCAGGTGAGCAGTGGCTGGGACGTTGAACAGCCCGCCAAAGGCACCACAGCTTCAGGGACACTCCAGGTCTGATAGACGCCAGCCGGAAAATAAGGGCCATAAACGAAGTCAATTACTTTTCCTGCTAAGTAAAGAGGCGATCAATTTTTAGCAAGTTTCTGCAAGTTTCACGCAGGCAGGGCAGAGCGGTCATTCCAGGGGTCCGCTGTGGTTCAGGAGAGCAGAACGCCAGCTCACTTGGCCGAGAGCATGGCCGCCATCTTGCTGATCGTAGACCGATTGTTTCTACAGTAAATTCGATTCACGAACCGATTGGAAGGTAGTTAGACAAACATTTGCAACCGCTAGTACAAAAAATGTCCACATATATTAAAGATACCACAAACTTTTTGAATATTTTGGAAGAACACACAGCTAAGTACACCAAAGAAATGCTATTTTGTATGATTGACGTCCAGTCATTATACACCTCCATCCCACACAATTTAGGTAGCAGTGGCATCATTTCTGATGCTCACAGAAATGGATCAAAATTACTACTAAACTTCACACTCTACCACAGCTACTTCTGTTGGAACAATGAATACTTTATCCAATCTTCGGGTACAGCGATGGGAAATTGTGCGGCGCCAGCGTACGCAAATCTTTTTATGTACAGATTTGAACTTGACAACATACTAGGCAACAAAGAGTGGACAGATAATTTGATTTTGTACAAAAGATACATAGTCGACATATTTATTCTATGGAAGGGATCAGAACAGGCACTACTACAGGCTATATATCAATTGAATAAAGTCAATGACAGGATCCAATTTACACATTCTATACAAACAAAACAAATATCGTTTTTAGATGTAATGATCACAAATGACCAAGGAAAACTCGAAACTAGTGTATTTACCAAAACACCAGACAGAAACAATTTACTTCACTTTCAAAGTTTCCACCAGCATTCTTTAAAAAAACATCCTCCGTACTCACAATTACTTCGTATCAAACGAATTTCATCTACTGAGAACACATTTCAGGATAACATGACAACTACCATTGATAAATTTCGGCAGCAAGGATATCCAAATGGCATCCTTCAAGAAGCAGTGGCAAAGATATCAAAAGTTGACAGAACATCTCTATTAAAAACGAAAGAAAAATCTACCAGTCAAGAAAGGATGGTTTTCATCTCTAAATACTCCACTGAGAGTGTGCATATCAAAAGAATTTTGTTGAAACATTGGCCATTACTAGCTCTTGAAGAAGACTTTAATGGTATATTTTCATCACCACCCAGATTTGCTTACCAACGTACCAAAAACATTAAAGAGCTATTAAACAAACAAGATGATTCCAAAACATTGGTATACAAAGGGACGTTACCCTGCCACAACTGTGGTAATTGCAACGCAATTATCAAAGGTAAAGAACTTCGACACCCAAGCCAAGGATCATTAATCAAATTGAAAGTCAATGCTACTTGTGATAGCCGAAACGTAATATATATGATCAGTGCCCATGTGGCCTGGCATATGTAGGCAAAACTGAAAGAAAAATAAAGACAAGACTGATCGAACATAAAAGCAATATACGAACAAAAAGTGTCAAATCACCTCTGGCTGCGCATTTTAATACTCACAACCACACAGCTAGCCAAGTAAGATTTCTCATTTTGGAGCAACCCTCAATTTTACCAGGCAGAGACAATTGTCAATATTTATTAAGACGGGAGATCTTCTGGATGACCTTCCTTAATACAGTTCAACCGAAAGGACTAAATGATCGGTGTGATTTAAACTGCTTTTTATAATGTTTTCCTAATGCTCACTGTGACTATGATGACTGTACCTAGTATGTAATAGAACATATACAGAATAATGTTCAGATGCAACATTGCACTAAATTGACATATACTCAGCATGTTTAATAATGATGTAAAGACATCAGATTCTCTTTTCCAACATTGAAGCTCATATCTCTAGAAATCGCCTTGGAGCTAATTCACTTTAGGTATTTACATTTTTTACTTAAATCTTTATGTTTTTTTAAATTCTCGGTATTATTTACGTTAAACACTTTCTGTGTTTTTTTAGTTTCACCCGTATCACGGGTGTGAACACTTGAGTCTATCTTCTATTTCCGACACCCCGTTCGTGTAGTCTGCCATCTATACAACTTCCGCGTGATGGATTTAGACGGATTACTGAACCTATCAGTGTGCACTTCCAGGTCACGCCTACCCCGACGCTACTATGGCGCAATACTAATGAGATTCGGTAAGACGCGAACGTTTGTTGATACAATTCTAGCCGCCAAACAAATGACGGCACTTTCACCGAGTTGACTTTCGTTTTACCTTTCTAGAATTCGGACCTATTTCATTACCACTACCCACGAGGTCACGACTTTAGAAGACGTAATAAGGTACTTTTCATGACTGCATATTATCTGTCAGATTGCGGCGTTAAGCTATAAGAACGCTATTCTTTATCTACTTCCGTTGTTTACCTTAGATATGATTTCGGAGTGAATACTACGTTATACCCATAAGACTGTTTTACACGTCATTAAAGGTATGACTTTGACAAAGCACTAGGGTGGAATACGGTTTTTACCCACACCATGTATTTACGTCTAGACCTGTGATTACCGAGAGTTTTTGCATGTACATCTCTGGCACTTTATGTTTACTTCAGACTTTGTACACACTCAAAGATAAAGAAAATGGCATACCCCATTAGACAACATGAGGGTTATAAGGTTTTTGAGCTTCAATGAACCAGTAGAGGTGATCATTATAAAGGACATGTAAGGTTGTTTGAATGTAATCATGTTTTTTGAAAGAATAGTGATGAATATTCCTTTTTTGAACAGAGACTAAGCCCCTGAAGAAGGGTCGAGAGCCCGAAATGCATTAGGCAAATGAAAATGGAATTATGAATAATGTTTGGATGTGATTATAACATTGAAAACAAGTGAAAATATCAAAAAGAATGAAGACAAAAATGTTCTTTTGAATAAAACTTTATTTGTTTCAACTAAACAACAAACTTTTGATAAAATTCATTATACAGTGTGCGTTTGGGGACGTTACCCTCGATTAGGATAACGCTACAGACTTTTCTTTGTTTCACCAGACATCCTTCAGAACCAATCACGGCATATATACCATTATTGATGTTTTCTGTAATATTCTGTTTAAAAATATAGTTTTGCAGCACTTCATAGAGACAAATGTTCCCAAGATGATGACTTTTATTTTGATAATATGTATTCAACATATTTGTTTTCACAATATCTGTACTTTCTGGCTCTTTTTCAGCTAAACATTCAATTTCTTGTACAGATTTAAGAACTCGATTTCGTGTTGTAGCAAGACCTAGACTCACCCAAATGAGTCTTCTAGATTTGGAGTATAGACTTGGAGATGATAAGCGATCCAAGCATTCATATGCTCCAATTTCTCGATGAGATAACATCTTCAAACTGTAAGTATATCATTTCTTACTTAGACTCTTCTCGTGGGAAATCTCTTGCCACAATTCCTTTAATTCCGTCTTTTCTGATTTTGTTATGTACGATGTTACATATCGAGCAACAGCAATGGAATTGTCTGCAACATATTGAATATCCATATTAGCATTCCACATGGACAAAATGACTGGGTTATAGTCATTTATGTATTTTGACTCTTCATTTCTTCTTAAGTTGTAGGTATTTTTTTGGAGACATTCTTGTGATAGTATGTCGCAAAGATGACATAAAACTGTTCACTCTTCCTTTTGATATTACTAAACGTGTAAATCCAAAACGGCATTTGGTGTAGAATTTGTCCTTAGATTTGTACTTTCGACGACAGTATTTCCCACAACGATGGCTTTGGAATCGTAAGACTTGTTGTCTTAAGTCCTTATCTTGTGTACTTTTGGGTATATCACATGTTGCATATTCTTCAATAAAAGACAACACAGTATCATCTGAGTCTGTTCCAAATTTGGGAACATCTTTGATCCATATTAGCATGTGTATGTGAGGCGCACCGCTTGCTTGATACTCCTTTCTCCAAAAGAAGTCCAGAACCTCTCCAAGAGGAGGATTTATTTTATTGGTGATAAAAGACATCGTAGCTTAAAATCTATGATTAAAATGCCTGCATACATTAACTGGATCCAAAGAGCACAATTCTCCAGGTGTCTTGTATTCAATATTTAGTATATTTGGATTGGCCTCTCGAAAAAATTGAAGTAAATCAACCCAAGCATATTCAGCACAGCTTAGAGTAAGGAACCATGTAGGAGTTCCTAAGTTCCTTGGCATACATTTCAGTTTTCAATAACGACGGTACCAGTACTCATTAGTACCACGCTGACATGCCATGAGATTAATCAGCTGAGATTCCAAAACATTATCTTTCTCCAGTACTTTATCCATAAATTCATTTGGCGAAACATTTAGCAGATGTACATCTGTTTTCAATATATGGTTTACTGCATAAGAAAGTCCAGACAAATCACTCTCAAACAAAAGATGAAACAAATACGGAATACATTGTCGAAATCTTGGATCTTCTGCATATAATCTTGATGTCCGGTATTCAGATGCAGGAATCTGCACAGTTCGGTCATCATATCGTCGTCCTTTTCCTGTGGGAAACAACTGAGGGAAACAACGAGCTTCCAAGCTTTTTTCCCATACACTAATGGGACTTCCTTTTGCTTCTTCCATTTGGAATAACTCTATAGTATTCCCCATCACTTCTTTAGAATGCAGTGGATGAACACAGTAATGTTCATAGATTTCTTCAGTTCTGGACACATCCACTTTTTCAATTTGTCAGATGGCAAGTCACTATCTTCTTCTACAGTTATTTCTTCTTCTCTCACATAAACATTTCTGTAATATTGATTATTTTTTACCAGATACAACGTTGCCTTTTTCACTTTCCTAACATCCACTAATTCTTGCCAGATTTTCTTACTCTTAGTAGGAACGCCATTAAAAAGAATAACTAAAGGTTCATCCTCTACATTTTCTACACCAATTGTTTCAATATTTTTCTTTAAATCTAGAGGCAAATATACAACTCTTCCCTTTAATCCTCTCTGTAAAACAGAAGGAGGCAATTTTCCTGTCTTAAGCTCCATACGAACAATAGCCTGAAATGGATGCACACAATGAATAAGAATAGACTCATAGGTATTTAAATCCATCAGTTCAGAAGGAATATTTACCAAGTCAAGATTATTATGCACAGCTCTAGCAGGCATTTTGTTCACGTCCAGTTGTTATAACAATATTTACAAATACGCTGATCAGAACCAAAATTAAAACAATTCTCTACCAACAAATAAGTTGCAAAATCCTTCCACTCATTATTATTTTCCTTTTCACTTTTAAAATACAAATCAACAGTCCTGGTCTGATTTTTATAATGAGTTCGTCGACAACAGACACAACAATAATTTGGCCTTTCACCTGAAATCACCTTAAAGTTTGTAATTTCTTGCACAAATTGTTCTGTACTACAATGTTGTACATTCTCTTCTATATTTCCTTCTATTCATTTCTGCACTGTCTTCCTCAGGACCAAAATTACTAACCTCAATTTCATCACAAACGTTCTTTACATTTGATACAGATCCATGCAAAATAGCACTGTTCAACTTTTTTAAGAGTGTTGTATTTCTATCTAGGACCCTAATTCGATATTCCTGATTTATGCCCTTATGTGGTTATAATAAATAATATCCTTATAAAGGCATAAGAATCATATCCATATTTAGTCATAGCCCATGCAGTCCAAATTAAGCAAGGCTACTTCCCCATACTCCTAGAGAGTACAACGAGTTCTTTAAACAAAACAAACCTCCAGCAACCTGGGAAATCCCCATGCTTCTGTTTTGATTTGTCCTAGAACTCCTGCGAGCACTGAAAGAACGGCCAGTTCTTAGTGACATCTTTATTGATGTCTTATGTCCAACCTTACGTCAAACCCGGCACCTTTCAGGTATAAATATACCAACGTTGCCTTAAGAAAACACACTGTGGTTTGGAGCAGAGCGGCTATCTACTTGCCCGAGAGCCCAGCTGATGCGAAAGCCCACGGACGCCGCCCCTCCCTTTTGACGCACTGAGAAAGACGCTGTCTTTTTCTCCAGCTCCGGTGTTTCCAGCCGTCTTTGCGGGTTGCTGGGATATCGAGTCCTGAGAGAGAGATACCAGACCTCCTGCTTTCTATTACCCAAGTACGGAGCTGACTAAACCCTTTAAGAGAATTCTTGACTCAGATTCTTGGCAAAACCAACTTAACTTAAGCTGCTACTTACTTACTCCTTCCCAAGTATCAGGCTTAGGTCAGGTACACCGGGGTAGGCGTATTTAGAAGCACCAGTTGAGTACGTTAGTCAATGTATATATGTATGTATATATTTTATCCATTTTAAAGTATCATATGGCTAAGAAACCATATCAATGCTTTTACAGCATTATTTCATAATACTCCTTTTACTGTACGCACTTTACTTCACATTAAGTATGGCAATTGTGGCAATTCATTTCTCTTGCATGAGAAAGAAGACTGCTCAATAAATAACACCTTTTATTGAAAACGCCTGTCTCTCTATTCTCTGCACTCTGGTGAAACTAAGTATGCACGATTGACTCAGTAAAATAGCTGTCTATTGTTTTCACACGACTCTAGAGATACACTCTTATTCTGAGGGAGCAAAGTTGTCATGTTTTATGGTTGTCAGAAGCTAATCCCTTCTTGTCTATCCAGGGAAGTTAAACTCCATCTTGTTTATTCGAGAAAGTTTCTAGTGACCTCTGAGCTAGCTGGCAAAACTAATTAAGTCTAATATAGTCAGTAGAGACCTAGTCGACCTCAGTCCTACGTCTACGCTGCTGTTTATATTATTCCAAAGCGCAGAGCCTATTGGGAATATAGGAACTACACTACATGGCGCCCAACGTTTGGTAAGGCGATAATCTAACGCAAGACACTAGAGTAAATCAGTCGTGCTTTTTCACACAGAACCCTTTTTTCCCGTAAAAACTCCAAAAGACGTCTGGAGTGGGTAAAAGGTTAAAAATCCGCCAGAACTTAGTAGGAAGAGATTCCTACGTATAGTTTTTGGTTTAGTCAACGTTGAAGGATACAGTGTTCCAAAATATTCAAAGTCAAAGAGTTTTATTTGCATAATTAATTAAAATTGTTACAAAATTCTCCTAATAAAATGACAGTGCAAAATGTATTAAAATACTAAAATTATTGTCTCTCAGCCTCTGTTTTGTTGGGGACGGATGCGTGAAGATCTAAAAGTTCGGGTGTCCCTAATTGCCCGCCAAATGGGTGAACCTCCTGTGCAGTTAGTTCTAAGCGTTTTCTTGCTTCTGCCATGAATTTAACTCCGCGGCAAGCCAGAATTATGGAGGAGCATCCGAGCCAGCTTATAACTGCCTGTCTGCAAGAACGGATGTTTAATGCGTTAAGAATGGGTTTCAATAGAAGTCGTCTCTGAATTATCAGGGCCGGACATATACAGAAAAGGTGGACGAGGGTTTCTTTTTCGTACCCGCAGAGCCGACATTCTTTCGTCTGGTGGGACTGTTTCCAGGACGGTAAGAGGTCTTTTGAGACATGCATACCCATCCGATAGGCTGTAAAGGCCTTTTTGAGATGGCCACTGAAGTGGGCTACTAGATATGGTAGTGGTTTTGGAGTTGTAAACGAGTTCATAACAGTCCAGCCATGCCGACGTTTTGCCAATGACTCTTTATCCTCCGAAAAGGATTTCCTTTTTGCTGCTGAGTTGGCTAATTTGCTTAGGCTTGCTTTGTCTGTCCCAGATTTCCAGACTGATTCCATCTCCAACTTTTCCACACAGAGTTTAATATACTTTCCCCAGGTGTTCGGGGTGTCAGTTTCCCCCGTTTTTTAATTTCCTCCCAGCTTAGCCAGTCCAGTGTATCTGGGTCTGCGGAGCGAAGTTTATTACAGAGTTTCACGAAGCCGCTCATGCTCCGGAACTTCTGATTTTGCAGACCAAATTCCAACCTGACTTGTGAGGCAGAGGCGGATTTTGGCAGGTTGAAGATCGCTTTGTAAATTCTAATCTGTAGCTCGTTTAGGAGATCCGCCTCCTTTCCACACCATGTAGCTAGGCCATAAGATAGAGTGGGCATAATCTGCGCTGCCATTACTTTTAATAGATGGTTGTGGTTAGGGCAATCCATTTTTTCTTTTAACGATCGGTGCGCAAAAATTAAAGATTGTGCTTTTTATGCTGTTTTATGATCCTTGTAGTTTGCACCTTTCGATATTGTTATTCCCAAGTACCTGTAGTACTCTTGTTCTTTCACTGTTGACCCTTGGGCCATCCATTTGTACTTTAACTTTTGCGGGTCTACTAGACGGACCACTTCAATTTTTTCTTTGTTTAATTCCAGCCTTTCCCTTTCTAAGTACGATGTTAATTTATTGATGGCTCTTTGTAGTCCGATTGGTGTTTTACTCAACAGTACGATATCGTCGGCGTATTGTAGATAGTATATTGGATTATTTGCCAAAGATGGAGGGTGGCTGTCTGCTGATTCGATCGCGCTTGTGAGGTCAGAGAGAAAAAGATTAAAGAGGGTGGGGGCTAATATGCAGCCTTGTTTTAGGCCTTGGTGCGTTTGGATGTTGCTAGTAGTATTGCCTTCATTTCCCAGTTTCACTCTTGCCCAGGTGTGGTGGTGTAGGGCTTTGATAGCTGTTAAGAGTTGGTGTGGCAACCCCCAGCTCTCTAATTTTCTCCACAAACGCTCTCTATTCACCCGATCGAAGGCAGACTTAATGTCTATAAACCAGGCATATAAGCGGATGTCCTTTGCTACCGCTATGTCCGTTAGGATGGACAGGCAAGTGAGGTTCGTTATTGTTCCCATTCCTTGCCTGAATCCAGTTTGAAATTTTGGCATGATCTTTGTTTCTGATATCCAGGCTTGTAATTCCCTTAAGATGCAGGAGGCGTAGAGTTTGGCCTCTACGTCGATTAAAGATATCAGTCTGAAATTTGTAGGGTTGCGGTGATCGCCATGCTTAAATATGGGATGGATAATGCTGCCTTTCCAGGAGGTGGGTAACTCTGCTTGTTTGTATATTCGGTTGGACATGGGCGTTAGGGTCTCTGACCACAAGTCCGGGTCATGTTTAAAAATCGCGTTTGGCAGCCCATTTGGTCCTGCTGCACCCTCTGACTTTAATCTTAAAATTATCATCATAAGTTCATTTTTGGTGGTTAGGTCGTCTGGCTCTGTTGGCCCCTTCTGGAGTTTTTCCCACTCGGATTCCCCATGTTCCTTGTAGTTCCCACCTTTTAGTTCCTCCGTGTTGTCCTTGACTGCCCCTGATCCGTTGACGTGGCCTGACACTGTGCTGCTGTATAGAGTTTGCACGTGTCTGGTCCAGGTTTCTGCATCAACCCCGGCTTCTTGTTCGAGTTTTGCCCCTTGGGTAAGCTCATTTATGATGCCCCAGAAGTCCCGGCTGTTAGGGTGTTTGCCTGCAGTTAGAAGTTTGTTCCAGATAGTTTTTTTATATAGAGGCTTTGCGGCCCTCAGTGCCGTCCTGTAGATGCACCTGGCTTCTCTCAAATTGGATTTGTTTGCCACTGACCCCGATGTTGTTTGTCTCGTGACAGGGCTGGCCTCCTTTGCGACCTTTCTTTTTTTTGCTCTTAGGTCCATGTTGAACCAAGGCTCCTTCTTGTTGTTGAGATTTCTATGAATCCCTGGCCTTGCTCGAAACTTTTGCCGCAGGACCTGAATCATTTGCTCCCAGTTGGATACTCGGTCTTCCTCCTTTTGTGTTCTTAGGTTGTCCATATGGGCTTTAACTGCGTCCGTGATTTTTTCCAACCCCTCTCCACGCCATTTTAGTTTCCTCAAGTTAAAGTTTGATGCGTGATGCAACAGGGAGGTCGTTGCGGGTGCCGTGCTTGGTGCAAAGTTTAGGCTTATTATTTGGGGAAAGTGGTCACTTTCTACTCGATGTTCTATAGCAAATGATTCGATACTGGGGATTAACTCGTCACTTACTATGGAGTAGTAGAATATTGAATGGATCCTGCCGCTCAAATATGTGACGGCTGCCGGCCTATCCCCCTTTGTGTTCCCATTCAAGATTGACAGTCCATATTCTTTTAGGCTGGATGCTAACTTTTTTCCACCGCCGTTTGCGTTCGTCTTCACCTTCGCCTTGTTTTGGTCTATAAGGGCGTTGTTAAAATCCCCGGAGATAACCAGTTGGTATTGCGAGTAGATCTTTTGCATGACCTTAATAAGTGACAGCAAGGTTGCGTGTTTTTCTTTTTGTGACTTTCTGTCAGGGTGGATATAAACATTGAATATCAATATCTTCCAAGGTTCAATTCCCGGTAAGGGTGCTTCAGTAATTCTGGACACTTGGACCCACTTCAGGCCCAGGTCTATCTCCTCAGATGCCCAGTTGTATTTATGGGTTACGTATGTTGATAATCCACCGCAGGGATGGCCATACTTGGATAGGCTTTCTGCATAAATTTGGTGTTCTTTAAACCCTGGAATCGAGCTTGGTTGTAATTTCCTTGACTCCTGGATCAAAATGATGTCCTGTCGACGGAAAAAGGCTTGGGTTTCTTGATCTTGGGCCATTTCTCGAAAGCCGTGCACATTCCACGAGCAGATTGAAACTATAGATTTCTTTCTTAAGTTAGGCAGGATCATCTTGTTACGCGGTGTGAAGAGGGAGTTTGGGTCTGGGTTAGGTAGCTTTGTTAATTTTGGAAAAAGGAGGTGGTGATGGACAGAGTTTCTGAATGATGCAGAATACTCTTACCAAGTCAAGAGATCATGGTTTTAATCCATCACCTGTTTTTTAGCTCATTGCACCATCCCAGCTCAGAACCTGGCTATATGCAAATTAGTCTGTTCCTGTCCCAGTGCATGATGGGAACAGGGCAAACCAAACTACCAAGCCAATTCTTATACTGGGAAGGAGACAAGCTTCCGGGGAAGAAGGCTGTGATGCCAGATACCGGTCCCCGGAAGCTTGTTTCCTTCCCAGTATAAGAATTGGCTTGGTAGTTTGGTTTGCCCTGTTCCCATCATGCACTGGGACAGGAACAGACTAATTTGCATATAGCCAAGTTCTGAGCTGGGATGGTGCAGTGAGCTAAAAAACGGTGATGGATTAAAACCATGATCTCTTGACATGGTAAGAGTATTCTGCATCAATGAGAAGCTCTGTCCATCACCACCCCCCTTTTCCAAACTCGTTTTTATCCACACTATGTGTTGGAGGGTATACTCAGACGTGAGTCCCTTGCTCATTGCACCATCAGGATTCAAGCAAGCCGGGCCGAAGAAGGCTGTGATGCCAGAAACCGGTCCCCGGAAGCTTGTTTCCTTCCCAGTATAAGAATTGGCTTGGTAGTTTGGTTTGCCCTGTTCCCATCATGCACTGGGACTAATTTGCATATAGCCAAGTTCTGAGCTGGGATGGTGCAGTGAGCTAAAAAACTGAGGAAAATGAAATTTTGCCTGACCAAGATGCCCCCTACGTGTACCCTATGTTACATGTATGTGCATGTCACCCATGCATATTTCTCTTAGTGGCTTGAATCACAAGGCCTCTGCAATCACGTCCTGCATTAAGGTGCCTGTCATCAAGTTTCCCAAACGTTAAGCTAACATGAAGGCCCATGTATTTGCATTGTGCACTTTTAAGTAAATATCGTAATGAACCCTTTTTGTGGTTCAGTCTGAGCCACTTTCTGAATTAGGGTTTTCATGACTCCTGACACACTGAAAGCTGCAGTTACGTATCTCTGACCTCGCATACTTCTAGCTCAGCTGAGCAAGGGTTGCCAAGATAGTATTATGAATAACAGTTATCTGCCTGCTGTACAGAGTCACATTCCTGCCCAGTGAGGAAGGTAAACAGAACCCGTCCGCGGAAGATAGGGCCTAGCCTCTCTGTCTCCATTGAAGTAAATCATAGTGCTTGCATCCATAGAAAGCTCACAGCCCCCACGCAATGAACGGAGAAATATATGCTTTTTCTGATTCTTAGCGATGAGCAACCTTTGCTTCAGATAATACATCCCCTGACTTAAGATATCAGTTAGTACCAGACGTGCTGGTCGCCTTGACACTAAAGATCTCTCTACTAGACTGAAAGTCAGCTCTCTTCCCAGTTACACGTCAATTGCACGTCATGCTCAAATTGCGTGCACAAGTAGGGCAAAGTTCCAGCCTGCCATGTAACTCCTCCTCTATGTAGCCACCCACCTATCACCCACCTGTGACTCATCAAGTGTACACCCTCATGCACGCCCACATGCTCTTATCTCTTTCTTTCATGCTCTGCCTGGAGCGCTCCTCCCTATGTACAAGGAAAAATGTATATATGTGTTGTTCTCTGTAAATAATGTTAGAAGACCCTTCCTGAACCTCAGTGGTGATGGAACAGATTCTCCCTTAACTCGAGTTATTGGAATAAAGCCCTTTTAACTTGGACACCACGGACTCTCTGCCTCTCATTTGATACATGCTAATTGTTAATGCCTAGAAATTATGCCAGGGTAATGTTTTATTAAAAGGTGATGGATTAAAACCATGATCTCTTGACTTGGTAAGAGTATTCTGCATCAATCAGAAGCTCTGTCCATCACCACCCCCCTTTTCCAAAATTAGGTAGCTTTGTTACTCAGGATGTTAGGTATCCAGGACCAATCCGTTCTGTCGGTGTGATGGAGGCTGATTGATTGTGGTTTGCGACTTGCGCTAAACAGCTCTGGTGTGGAGGCCCGGGCGCCGCGTAGACAGGAGGTAAGTTGCCCTCTGCTCTCTTGCCCCTTGGTTTGATCACGTATGTTAAATTGTAGGGGATAGGGGTACTTCGGACGCTTGTGTCGCATTACGGATATTCCCCATGATTCAAACTGGGATCTTGCAAGGTATATCCTTTCTACCAGGTCCTTTGATGCCCAAGTTGTAACTGTGTCTTCAATAGCCGCATTATTCACATTTTGTTGTAACTCAACGGAATAAAGTTCCTGGGTAGTGATTTCTTTTAGAGCCGATATTTCCTTAAACAATTTCAGCAGATTACCTCGGTTAAGGATATCCTGGGTCCCCCTTGTTGGATATTCGGGGATAAAGGTTCGTTTTGAGTCAAACGGCTCTGGATGTTTGCCATTCTCCTTTTGTATTGAGCATGCTTTGCAAAATGACAGGTTATGAGCTTGAGTATTGTCGCAAACTTGGAGGATCATTTCTTGTTCTTTCTGTACTACCTTGGTTGAGGTTGCTGTTTTCTGAGTTGGGGCTATGTTCGTTGTCTTCATTTGGACCGTGCTTTGCTCCCTTCGCAGTAGTGAACCTTTTCCAGGACAGTAATTCGCATGGGGGTTGGCACAGATTTCATTTCAGGTGCTGCTACTGGTCCATTAGGTTCGTGTACGTTCCTTTCTGGTGTTGTAATTAGTTGTTGCTAAATAATGATTTTTGTGCCAGGGTTAAAACACTCTTTATGAGTGCATTTTGAGCCCAAGCTGTTTTTTGCCACGACTGATGTCAGTTTGTGTTGCTCACAATCTCCGTATTCGGCCACTTGTGTTGGGTTCGTGTTTACTCTTCCCAGCTCTTGCGCTTTTAATTTCTGGTTCAATCTTGTGTCCATTTGATTATTGTCACCTATAGGTGGAGATGGACTCGAGTTGGCTCCTGTCCCGAGGCCTTAACCTCTTGATGTGTTTAATGGATTTAGTTTGATGACTGGGTCTGCAAGGATGTCCTCACCCGCTGGTGACCCATTCAGAAGTTTAGATTTGTCTTCAGAATGAATGTTGATTTTAAATATGGGGAAGATTTTGCCAGGATCTGCGTTTAGTTGCTTCTTGTACTTGAGCCTGGCCTTCCTTGCCCTTTTTCTTTGTCTCTTTGTTGGTCCGTCCTCAATCAAGGATTGTTGGGTAAGTTGTGTTTCTTAGATGTCTGAGGCTGTTTTACCTAGACCACATTACAAAATATTGTGCACCTAATCTTTGTTTCCCTTGAAACTTGATCTGCAACAAAAACTTTCTGTCAGTAAAAATGGTAGAAAGTGAAGACGAAAGGGAGGCAGCTAGAATAGCAGCTCAACTCCTAGCTGATGACACAAGTCTCCAAGACAATGACCCGAATGCTATTTTCATTCCGGCAAATATAAGAAGAACTATAACTATTAAACTTATAGAAAATGGACTGACATCACGAGGTGGTACAGTCATATTCGTGGTAGAGGCCCATGAATATCGGCAGACAGAGGTATTCTATTCATGGATACACTTTCCAGCAGCAAACGCTGTAACAAAAGAATTCCACTATTACAAAATAGAGGAACCTCCGGATAATACACTCCTTTCGAGGACGTTGAAATCCCATTAAATTACCAAGAGCACCTGCTCTGGTTTAAAGGCGCCCTAAAACATAAAAATCACATCACCAGGCTCGGTCCACTAGGTAGACCAGGAGCAACGTGGCCGGTTCTAGCCAGCTACACACCACATCCAGACATTGACAAAATGTCAGTCCCGGAACTTTTAGCTCAGCTAAAACTGCTAATTAAAATACATCGACAATTAGTCCAATATGTAATGCGGACTTCAACAGTCCAACCAGCAATTAACATTCCACAGCGGACCCCTCATCAGGGGAACACAAACAAAATTACACCACAGAACTTACAATCATGTCTTGGTAAAACACCCTCAAAACGGGAACAAATTCCATTCTGGTTAGCACAAAAAATCACTCAAATAGAGGCAGTATTTCCTGATACTACACCTACTGAGAAACACAGAATTCTGACTGTCTGTCTTCCAATGGGGATCGCACCACATGTGGAGGACTGTGACACTTGGGGCACAGTCTTTGCTTCCATTTACACAAAAACACATGGTGTTCCGTCCATGGCGGTTATACCAGATGTGCTAAGACAGATTCAAAATGAATACAGTCCAGAACCTGCTTTAACTCTGGGTATGAAATTACTGAAAGACTTCAAGCAGGTCTCGGCTATATTATTAGCCAACATAAAAGGAGAAGCAGCATCTGTGGCGATCCGCCAGAAATGGAAAGAAACAGATATAGCAGAACAACCTTTTGAACTTGCCAGAATCATAGAAAAATCCTATGAAGAACTAGGAAGAGATAGATGGGTGGGAAGCCAGTAAAACCCCAACTAACTGAAAATCCTGCATTTTTTTCTAATTAAAAATAGTCTAAACACTCCAAAAAGAGTTGGGATGGTAATAAACAATCCACTCCCAAAGAAAAAGATTCCAGTCCAGAGGAAGGTCTCCTCAACGGAGAGAAAGATCTCCGGACCGAGGAAACAAGTCTCCCCAAAGGGAGTCCTCTGAGAAAAGATACAACCTTAGAAATAGGGATAATCTGAAAAAACCTGATAGATATCAAGATATTGATACACGTCCCTCTCGTCTTTTAAGACTTCCTCACAGAAATCGGAAAGAAGAGGACAGTCAGAACACAAGGAAGAGCACGTCAAGTCCAAAGACAAGGAACCTGCTCATCAAAGTAAAAAATTACAATTTCCAAGAAAGAAGGTAGCCAGTATTAAAATAATTAAACATGCCGAGGATACTGAGGACACAACTGAAAAACAGAGAGTTGGCCCAGACAATGCTAGACAACGCAGCAGAAGTGACCATAGCTCACAAGATCTTGATGAATCTTCTGGAGACCGTGGACACAAATGAATACATTCAGGTGGAAACTGCAGATACCAGAGTTAGCAAACCTCATAACATATACGAAATAACACTGCATATAGAGGGGGACAAGACCAGGAAAGTAAGGGGTCTCTTTTGGGATACCGTTTCGAAGGGCTATGACATTCTTTTAGCTGAAAAAGACTGGCCACCAGAGTTTGTCAGGGAGTACCCTCATGGCGAAGAAATGATTATGCCTGCCTTCTCAAATCATATTCCAATTCATAAAAAATATACACTTGCAAGAAAATGGGCAGTGGCCCAAGCTCCTGCATTATATAAAAATCATGTAGGATGGGATGAGGACTCTCCTCCTGACAAAATCCAGTTAAAATGTCAACCCACTGCACAAAGGCAGTACCCAGTTAAACAAGAAGCTAAAAAACAAGTCAGGGAGGTGATTGAAACATGCACCTCACAAATGAACAATCATTTGTTTCCTGTCTCCAAGCCAGACGATTCATATCGTCTAGTTTTGGACTACAGACACTTAAACTCCTGTTGCAAAACATTTGCAGTACAAAACTCACACAGTACAGCACTAATGAATAACATTGTGCGCAAAAAATACAAAACAACATTAGACACCTCTAATGGATTCTTTTGTCAAAACATTGCACCTGAGAGCAGGTATTTGAGCGCGTTCTCAATCATGGGGTCACAAAAAAACTTCTGTCGACTCCCACAGGGATTCAAGAACAGCCCAGGATTATTCTCAGCAAGAGTAACAGAGTTACTACAAATATATGATGATGAAGCATTATCTTATGTCGATGACATCTATCTCAAAGATGATGACCTGGATACTCACTTGAAAAGAGTGAACACCATAATACTTGGTTTCGCAGCTGAGGGTTACAAATTCAACTTTAAAAAGTCAAGAATTGCCCATCTAACTGTCCTATTTTTAGGATATAAATTATCAAGTGAAGGCAAAAGCCTAGCAGACAACTTCTTAGAGAAGTGCGCTGTACTCCAAGCACCAAAAACGCGGAAGAACTTACAATCCATACTAGGTTTCCTGAATTTCGGAAGAACATACATTCTAAATTATGCAGAGAGGGTTAAACCTCTCTATGAATTAATAAAACCTGATTTTAAACCAATAAATTGGACTCAGAAACACACAAACATTTTAAGATCATTGCAAACAGACATGTTAGCTAAAAAAAAATTGCAAACACGCGAAAACATACGCAACCTTGTAATCCGAGTCATCCCAGGAAGATGCGGATTCACGTACCTGACCTCTAATGAGGGAGAAACTGTACCTATAGCCTACAAATCACACTTGTACACACAAGCTGAAATGAAATTCAGTTCTACTGAAAAAATTCTAATAGCGGTTCAAACTGCTGTAGCAAAAGAAAGAGCCCAAGCCCAAGGCAGAAGGATAACTGTTTTAACAGCAGAATCAGCCCTTGAGACATTAACAAGTCCACGCAATTTGACTGCTGTGGCATTAGATCCAAAATGGATACAATGGGAAAATTCTCTTGCTGCAGAAGACGTGAAATACTATTTTGACCCGAAAATGAAAAAACTAGAAAATCTAGAATATGAAGAAGAATATCCTCTGCCAATCGAAATTCTGCCTCTCGAACAGTACACATGTGTAATCTACATGGACAGATTTGCACAACACTACGATGTAGAGAAAAAATCCTACAATGCAGCGTGCGCGATTGTTAAAGCCTTGGTAAATTCAGACCATTAATTAACAAAACTGAATCACTCAGAAACTGTTCAACTCAGCGAGCTGAAATAAGATCTTTAAAGATGGCGCTTGAAAATGCCGATCACGAATTCCCCACACTAATAGTGTGCGATTCGCATTACTACGTCAAATCTTACAATAATGACTTGCAGAACTGGGTTCAAAACGATTACAAAGATGACACAGGTGCCACAATAAAGCATAAAAAGCTTTGGGAACAGGTAGTTCTTTTGCAGAAAGAACTACAAAAGACTCACGTGATACATACACTGAGTCATCAACGTGATGGCGTTCACGTTGCAGGGAATTCATTGGCTCACAGAGCCACAGCGGAAGCAGCTCAACCGACTTCCGTAGCCACAAAAAAGCGTTCAGAAAAATACATAGACGGGGAAACAATGCTGGCGGTAAAAGCGTCTTTGAAAGGCGACTGTGTAGCATTACCTGTGAACTATCCACTCAATTATACATATATAATTGATGCAAACTCCGTTCCTTTTGCTCAAATCCCTGGAGTGGGGGATAGAGTAATTCCAAACACGAACAGGAGGGTCTTCTTAATTGAAGCGGCACACATGGGATTGGGTCTTAGGCACCAAGAGATCAAGGAATCTCTGAAAGAATTACAATCAGAATACTGGTGGCCGGGGATGAGCCTGCAATTTTACAAATTTGCAATGGGCTGTCAAATCTGCAACAGAGATCGCAGTCGCGAACCGACCGGAGTAATGCCAGGACCCTTCTTTTAGAAAGCATAAGGCTATCTATACGCAAAAATCCAGCCGGAGAAATGCGTCCCATTTAAATTTGAGACTAGATTCACTTAAAATGTAGACACCAGCGCTCGGCTGACGCCAGAACTGTTATAAAAGATTTGCAAGTCTTTATCGGCACATACGCAATTGGCATGCTACATTCTGACCAGGGTCCTGCGTTTAGCTCTAGGGCTTACAAGGAGGCCATGGCCAGCATGGGCATTGCATTGCGGTACTCTTGTCCCTTCCATTATTAAAGGGGCTTATAAAGTGCATGGTGACGCCAACCAGGCGTATCCCCGCGCTGTGGAGAAGAATCAGGGTGTCTGAGGAAGAGAACTACAGGGTGAATAAATGGGTTTTTAGTAGTTTTCTAAAAGTGAGCTCATTATTCGCTAACCTAATGTTGGAGGGGAGGGAGTTCCATTTGTTGGCTGCCAACGAGCGAAATGATCGACCTCCCATTCTCGCTTTTTTTATAAGAGGGATCTTGAGCAAGCCCATTCCCATGGAGCGAAGGGATCTGTTAGGCTCATAGGGAACGGCGAGGTCAGCCAAGTAGGACGGTGCTTTATCAGAGATAATCCTATAGCACCAGAGAAGTCCTTTAAATAGGATTCTCTTCCTAATAGGCAACCAATGAAGGGTAGCTAAGGTAGGTTTAGAGGGCACTCTTCTAGGAAATCTCAGCACTAGTCGTGCTGCTGAGTTTTGTAGCACCTGCAGCCTCCTGATGTTTTTTTCCGAGGTACCTAGAAGGAGCACATTGCCATAGTCCATTCGAGAGGTTACTAGGGCCTGAATCATGGTGCGCCTAGACTCCAGGGGAAGGAGGTCAAGGGTACGGTTGAGGGTTTTCATAACCCCAAAACATTTCCCTACCACTTTATGTACATGGCTGTCAAACAAAAGCTTCGTATCCACCCAGAAACCTAAGTTCTTTGCTTCCCTACCAGGAGTGGGAAGGGGTCCCAGGCAGGGTGGCCACCAGTCTTTGGTCCAGCTAGTGTCCTTACCTCCTATTACTAAAACCTCCGTTTTAGAGCCGTTGAGTTTGAGACAGTGTTTGGACATCCAATCTGCGAGATCACTCATGCAGGTTTTAAAGTTTTCAGCAGCCACAGAGGGGGCCTGGGACAGGGAGATCAGCAGTTGAGTATCGTCGGCGTAAGAGACTAGCTCTACGCCATACGATTGGACCACATCTGCCAGTGGAGCCATATACAAGTTGAACAGGGTGGGACTCAGGGCAGAGCCCTGAGGTACCCCCTGTTCTAAGGCAATGCTATCCGAGAGAAAGTTGCCTCTCTGAACCTGAAAGCGTCTGTTGGTTAAGAAGGCTTTCAGCCACCCCAGTGCCTCCTTGGTGACTCCCGCTTTATTTAGACACTGTAGCAAGATGGAATGTGCTACAGTGTCAAAAGCGGCACTGAGGTCTAGCATAATAAGTGCCATGGTCTTACCCTCACCGGCTCCTTCCCGTAATGTTTCGGTCGCTCTGAGGAGAGCTGTCTCCGTAGAGTAGCCCGACCTAAAGCCAGACTGAGAGCTATGTAGGGCCTTATGGGATTCGAGGTGTGCCATAAGTTGAGAGTTGGCAATTTTTTCCGCAACTTTAGCTAAGTATGGTAATAAAGAGATCGGTCATAGATTCTCAAGGATATCCTGGCTCACATTAGGTTTTTTCTTTATGGGAAGTACGATGGCAGATTTCCAGTCCACAGGCAAACAGGCTGTGGCAAAGGAAACTTCAAGCACATGTCTGAAATAAGGCTCCAGAACCATTATACTAGCTCCTAATATTCTGGGGGGAGCAGGGTCCCGAGGGGAGCCAGATTTGATACTTTGGCAGGTTTTCATAAATATTTCCGGTGGGGGGATGGTAAAATTGCATAGGCAAGATTCTGTGCTGGAAGCATCTTCCCTCTCAGCAAAGTCAAGGCCTGATTGAATGTTACCAGAGAAATTGGCATAAATGTCAGTGATTTTGCCGGCAAAGTACTTAGCAATTTTATTGCATGTGTCCACCGAATCATTATGGGAATTATTGTTCGTGGTAATTACAGAGATTTCCCTAAAGATTTTGAAAAGCTCTTGTAAATGTAAATGTACAGGAATTTATATAGCGCAAATCACCAAGCGGTCTCTAAGCGCTTGCTTAGGGAACCCGTCCTGGTATTCCCCTGTGAGATAACCCCGGCAGGGTATCCGCAAGGTGAAAGCCAGGCATCCCGCCGCGAGGGGCCGTTGTGGAGATTAAGCAAGCTATTGCCCAGAGTCGCAGAGTGTGAACCCATGAATCGAGTAGGCACCAGAGCGAGAATTGTCGAGTCCATGGACATTTTAGGACTCAAGACCCCGCCGAGCCGGGAATTGAACCCTGGTCCCGGGCTGACCTCTGCTTCCAGGTCTGCCTCCTCTAACCAGTGAGCCACACTTCTCCACACACTCTTTAGAGGAGTTCTCCGCCTCCACGATACGTTTGTTAAAATGGGATGCTTTGGTTACTCGAATCTTTTTGTTATATTCTTTTTGTGCTGTTTTATACAGGATTTTGATTTCTCGGCAAAAGTTGGTGCGCCATTCCCGCTCAAGTTTTTTGCAGGCAGATTTGGCTGACTGTAGTTCCTGAGTGAACCACGGGGTAGTCTTCTTAGTCCTCTTAGTATTGGTTAGAGTCCGGATAGGGGCAGTACTATCTAGGGCCGTAGTGAAACATTTCTGTAGTTTATTATAGGCTGTCTCACAGTCAGATCCTCCAGGAGGTTCGGCATTTTCAAGGGATTTTATAAAGGTGTCTAACGAAAAAAAATTCCACTTCCTACATTGGTATCGATAAGCCCTATCAGTGTTAAGTTCTGTTTCAGCTATCTGGATTTGCATCGGGATTATAAAGTGATCCGACCAAGGTACCGGTTGTGGGGACAGGGTAGACACTCCAATCCAGTTTCCAAATATAGGGTCCAACAGATGTCCTTGTTGGTGTGTCGGGTCCTGGTTCTTAAGCTCTAGCTGTAGGGAGAGTAGTTCAGACTTAATGTCCGCTGCTTCTTTATCGCAGGGATCGTCAAAATGAACATTTAAGTCTCCCAACACTAGCAATCGCGTTTTTCTTAGAGCTAGATGAGTAGTGGCCTCCATAAGGCTGGCAGTAAAATCGTATAGCTTTCCTGGGGGGCGATACACTAGAACACCCGAGAGCGAGTGTTTCGGCCCTATTATGATGGTGAAAGCGCCCGCTTCACTATGATCAATAGTCATCGGTGATAGGGAGCATTCTAGGGGAGCTTTAGTTACAATAGCGATCCCCCCACCTCTACCATCCTTCCTATCGATCCTGGAGAGGGAGTATCCGGGTGGCATGGCCTGTATTATATCAGGGTCAGAGTGCTCACCTAACCAAGTCTCGGTGAGAAACAAGATGTTAAGATCCTCATCCTCAAGCAGGTGATATATTTGAGTGCAGTGCTTCCTAAGGGATCTGCAATTAAGCAGTGCCGCTTTTAGCATCCCTTTAGTGATAGATGTAGTAAAAGTATACTCCGGGGTAAAGGGACATGAGGGACAGCTATGTAGCGATAGAGCCTCCATAGAGTGTTTACAAGGGGGGGAGGTGATGGGACACAGATCAAACAGTTCTTGTCTGCCATACCGTATATCGTAGGACTTAGGACTGCCAGGGTGTATGGCCCGCGCCCCGTCCGGCCGCGGACGGGCGCAGACGGCCTGTACTTTGGCTTGACTTCGGCGCGCTTCCGGCGCGCCCGCTGCACGCGTCCGCTGCGCGGTCGCTGACCCAAACACATTTGTAGGGGAAGTAGGGGTCGCTAGAGCGCTGACCTGTGAGCCCTGAGCCCGGAAGTGCTGGGCTCCTCCTCACCCTCCGCTTCAAACGCCCATGATTGGACGCGGCGGACCGGGGCGGGAGTGGGCGGACTGCGTGGTCCCCCAAGCTCTAACTCAGCCTGGAGGTGAGGTGCAATTTCAATTTTAAAAGTAGTGACACACAAAGAAACGTTTGTTAAAATTAGCCTCACTCGCTACATTAAAAACAATACGCTATGACAGCAGCGCAAACAGTGTGACCATCAGGGTAAAAGCGCCAAGTAGATAGAGCCTGCCACTGCCACCGGCAAGACTCTTCTCCACAGCGCGAGTGCGCTTTTCCTGACCTTTAAATAGCAAACCACCCACAGCGTCGCTAGAGCGCTGACCTGTGAGCCCTGAGCCCGGAAGTGCTGGGCTCCTCCTCACCCTCCGCTTCAAACGCCCATGATTGGACGCGGCGGACCGGGGCGGGAGTGGGTGGACTGCGTGGTCCTCCAGGCTCTAACTCAGCCTGGAGGTGAGGTGCAATTTCAATTTTAAAAGTAGTGACACACAAAGAAACGTTTTTTTAAATTAGCTTCACTCGCTACATTAAAAACAATACGCTATGACAGCAGCGCAAACAGTGTGACCATCAGGGTAAAAGCGCCAAGTAGATAGAGCCTGCCACTGCCACCGGCAAGACTCTTCTCCACAGCGCGAGTGCGCTTTTCCTGACCTTTAAATAGTAAACCACCCACAGCGTCGCTAGAGCGCTGACCTGTGAGCCCTGAGCCCGGAAGTGCTGGGCTCCTCCTCACCCTCCGCTTCAAACGCCCATGATTGGATGCGGCGGACCGGGGCGGGAGTGGGCGGACTGCGTGGTCCCCCAAGCTCTAACTCAGCCTGGAGGTGAGGTGCAATTTCAATTTTAAAAGTAGTGACACACAAAGAAACGTTTTTTAAAATTAGCCTCACTCGCTACATTAAAAACAATACGCTATGACAGCAGCGCAAACAGTGTGACCATCAGGGTAAAAGCGCCAAGTAGATAGAGCCTGCCACTGCCACCGGCAAGACTCTTCTCCCATCCTGAGGGAAATGCGGTAGTGGAAAGAAAAAACCGGGACATAATGCAATCTAAAACGGCGAGGGTATTAGGTTCGGGTGATGGGTGGGTCCAACATTTAACAAGTGTCCAAGGTAGTCTTAATAATCTGCCAAGAAATTCTCTAAAAGGTCTCAGTCGGTACAAACTATTTTTCGGTACTAGAATGTATATTCAGGATCTTGATAGTCACACTTCAGTGGTAGAAGAAAAATGCTTTGACATCAAAGACCGTTTGGCTGTTTTACAGGACTTAAATGAAACAAGAAGGAACCTGAGCAACATAAAGTTAAAACAACAGCCAACAGCCACTGAAGAAAAACCACTTGTCCCAGCAAGACCTGTCTGGATTCCAAAGATTGGGAATCTAGTCAGAGAGAAGATCGCGGTGAAGAAGGAATTTGGGCCTTCTTACAGAAAAGCAGTACCTGTCTTAGCTGTCAGCAAAACAAGATTAGTTGTACTACCGCCCCTTGCTGGTAAAAAGCAGAACCGAGTTGTATCCATCGACCCGGTAAAACCACAATCATGTGGCGAATAATAAGTAGTAGGCCCAGTGGACTCCCAAGAAATAGCAGAGTACCACAATTTACTACAATCCAAGAGGTTCAAACTGAGAGACTAATTACATTTGATAAACCTGCAGTGAATAAAAAAGGACTATGCAACAAAGCCATGGAACTTGTGCCTCTTGAAACCCAAATTGCAACAGTTCGTCAAGAAACACCAGTCTGCAACGATGTAGCCTCAGACTATGCTAATGAAACAAAGAAAAATCCAAAAGCAAATGAAAATTTCGGAAGCAATTCCAACAATTGACAGAACTGCATCTAGCTACTTCATCAATTTCGATGACTTTTCTGAAGATCCAAGCGAACCTGAAGAAACGCCAGCAACAAAAGCTTTCAAAGAAAAAGTAACAGAACTCTTTCATCAACTCAAAGAAACCTATCTGATTTCTCCATGGATTGAATTTTGGATTGTGTTAGGTGTACTTTTCCTCCTGCTTTGGCTCATCATGGTTCTTTGTTTGGGAAAATTAATTGAAGGAAAATACAGTACAATGGACACAGCAAGTCAGAACATCAACTTGGTCCTAAAGCCTCACAAGTCATCTCACATCGAGAAAAGAGAACTATCATCAGTAAACATCACAGCCAAACCAATACCCGGTGGGGTAGCATGGGACAGAACTGAGTATGACATTTTTGGCCCGATTGAGCTCTTGAAATATCCACATCAGTTCAAGGTTTCATTAAGTGACTTTGTAAAACCAAGTACTTTCTCTGATGATTGGGACTTTGAAAATATTAATAATATGATGTCAGATTTAGTAATGTCAGCAAAATTTACAGAACATGATTACTTACAGGGTTCATCTAATTATGAAGAAATGTACTGTTATAATCACTTTGGTCTTCACTATTTGCATAAATCTGCTCAACCTAGAAATGTTTTTAATTATAATCAATGAGAACATTGTGCAACACCACCTAAAAGCAGCTCGAAAACATTTTATGAGAAATTCCCATACTTCTCAGGGTTTAACACAAGGGATGCAGAAATGTTTTATTTTAAAATGTGAAATAAGACAGGAATGAAAACAATGTTGACAAATACTAAATTGATTTATTCTGAAACATTTTATGAAAAAATGATTACATTTGGTTTTGAATTCTGGAAAAACAACATTGAAACAAAAACCATCTGGGGTACAAAAGAATGGCAAGTACAAGGTTTAAAAGCATTGTTTAGAGCCTGCATGATCCCAGAACAATTAATATTCTTGAATGACACCATTCAATAGACATCCTGTCTTGGCCTAGCCAAGATTAAAGACTTAAACAAACCATCTATTCCGAAGCCCATACCTGATAGTAATAGCACTACTGATATGGAGATAGACGTATCCCATATGTTACACCAAAACAGAACACATCCTGATTGGAAAAATGGTTGATCTGGCCCACAGACACAAATAACTGTCAAAATAGATTCCTGAACAAAATACAGGGGTTCAAAATGACCAGGCCAGAGACAACATCCAGGGATAGTTACAACATACAGTGTAGGGAAACTATGCCTCGAATGGCTACAGAAATCCACACTGGCTGAAATTAAGCAACACTTGACTTTACTTAAAGACGGTGCTGACTTGCGTGATTTCATATTGGGACCACGCAAACAGCGTCAAAAACGTTTCATAGCGGCCAGTATATACGCTGCGTAAAACGAAGCTTGGAAAGTAATGCAAATTGGAACAGCAGAAAAAATACGAGAAATTGATCGTATTCATTTGTAAAAATCACTTTCTGTTGTGGACAATGGGTTAACGACTCTGTCCTCCAGAATATATTCACTGGGCTGTATTGTATCAACTGCTATTGATATAATAGAGCAGGACTTACTAATGTTACAACATGGTCAGTCCCAATTGCATTCTATTGTACAGCTTGGCTGGACGTTGCAAAATCTGCGTTCAGGCTACGTGCCATGGCGTTTAATCAACGTAACATCATTATTCTCTATCTTTAACCTTACTGATAAACAAATCAGTTCGGCACAGAAAGGAGCAGACTATACGATTCTGAGCATTGAAAAACTTGAGAGATTACCATTGACAATGTCAGAAAGACCTGTCATTCAATGGATAATACACGGAACTATTACAATTCCGATAACAACTTTCCAGTTTAAATATTGCCAAGAGTATGTACCACCGGGCCAGTATGAAAGGTTGGGTAAAGGCTACATCAAGTCAACATGGAAACTACCTTATACACACAAATGTTATAATGAAAAGAAAAAGGAGATATTTCTTAGTGGTAATAATTGTAAAAAATCACTAAGCGGTACACTTCTGTGTCAAGGTATTAACTTGCATGGTGCCTGCGTAGGGTCTTCGAATAACCTTTCATGTCACCTGCACGGCACTCCTGCAAAACAGATAGAGCCATTTTTCAGACAGCTTTCCAACGGCAGCTACGTTCTAATAAATGACCACAGCTGTTGTGGCATGGTGCCAGGAAAAGCCTATCTCGTCAGCGTTAGTTCCATGGTCACTTACTGTATGCAAGTATTGTATCCAAACAGCACTCCAGACATGGAGGCGGTGATATGGCCTTATTTGAATATCTCTTCTATTCTAATTGATACTTTAAGCAGAATGAAATCTATTCTCTTACAGGCAACTGTGCCTTTGACCTCGTCTAAAGAAACGTATGATCTGCAAGTTGCAAGGACAATGGCAGAGATACATTCCTTATTATCAACCAATTGCCCCGTACATTTCGTAGAAATGTTGAGCCAAATCCTAAACATGTCAGATACCAGAGGCATCGCACATGTATTTAAGACAATTTTTTCGGGACTGTTAACACCATTTGAAACAGTTCTGGGCATCTTCCCCAATTTTGTCCATTCTGTCTTTGGCGACCTACCTCTACTATTGGGACTCGTACCAGGAATTTTGTTTTTGATCATTCTGCTCCGATATGGCAAGCCAAGCCGCAGACAAGACTCCAGCAACGATGGAAGAAACGATCCTAGCAATACGCTACCGGGACCGCATAACTAAAGTCCTCGGATTAGCCCGGCTAAGAGATCTGAATATGACCTGGTTTCTTTCATTCAGACCAATCTGGCAAAATTGCATCTTACCTGTGCTTCGATGTATGCTATGCGGAGAAGAATGCGTGTTGGACGTCTGTCTTACACTACCATCAGCAGTACCAATGGATACAGATACCTTGCTAGGTCCTGTAATGGCTCATGCATCGTGTTGTCCCCAGCGGCTACCTATTCTGATGACTGCATTCGTTGAGACTTCACCACTACGAGTATGTGGCAGTGGAGTACGAGATGAGAGCAGCATCACACAGGTACAACCTTCTGTGAGCATTGCTGATCCTGACATCGATGATAGCAATCATTCTCACATATGCACTGTTACAGCATTTTCAAACTTGGTCGATTTTTCACCTGATGTCGTAGACCAATTTTTTGCGAGTCTGTCTGAAATGATGTTCTCCCCTGAACAGAAAGAATAACTTTTTAAGCAACAAGCACACAGCGTTCCCTGAACTCTGAATTCGGCCTTCAGCTTTGATAAACAAAAGCTACTGAAAACATTTGGAACTATATTTTTCACTGAAAGCGAAATTATTTTTTTTTCACTTCCAAAATATTTACCTTTTTCTGGCCCAGAGTACTCTGCTAAAGTAGAACTATTCTTAGAGAACAGAGCTTCTATTTTAGGAACTCTAGAGACAATATTTTACCTCAGCCTCTAGCACATGTACAGCATTTGTATTATTATGTGATGAAATGGTCTCGCCCTTCTCTTCTGTATTCAGAGCCATTTCATGTGTAATTTTCGCAATTCATTCAGCTGATATATATATGCATTTTTAACTGAATGATACCACTGCTTGAAAAGCGTTCAGTACCAATACTCATTTTCGTGTAATTACCATATACCATTTCAAATGCGAATTATGTATTTTGGGGTGGGTTGGAAAACACATGCACCATTATATGTTTACTATTGCTTAGTTTTAGTAATGAGGGACATTAGATCGTGGCGTGGGTGTTGTATTTCTATCTAGGACCCTAATTCGATATTCCTGATTTATGCCCTTATGTGGTTATAATAAATAATATCCTTATAAAGGCATAAGAATCATATCCATATTTAGTCATAGCCCATGCAGTCCAAATTAAGCAAGGCTACTTCCCCAGACTCCTAGAGAGTACAACGAGTTCTTTAAACAAAACAAACCTCCAGCAACCTGGGAAATCCCCATGCTTCTGTTTTGATTTGTCCTAGAACTCCTGCGAGCACTGAAAGAACGGCCAGTACTTACTGACATCTTTATTGATGTCTTATGTCCAACCTTACATCAAATCGGCACCTTTCAGGTATAAATATACCAACGTTGCCTTAAGCAAACACACGGTGGTTTGGAGCAGAGCGGCTATCTACTTGCCCGAGAGCCCAGCTGATGCGAGAGCCAACGGACGCCGCCCCTCCCTTTTGACGCACTGAGAAAGACGCTGTCTTTTTCTCCAGCCGAGAAAATCCAGCTCCTGTGTTTCCAGCCGCCCTTGCGGGTTGCTGGGATATCGAGTCCTGAGAGAGAGATACCAGACCTCCTGCTTTCTATTACCGAGGTACGGAGCTGACTAAACCCTGTAAGAGAATTCTTGACTCAGATTCTTGGCAAAACCAACTTAACTTAAACTGCTACTTACTTACTCCTTCCCAAGTATTAGGCTTAGGTCAGGTACACCGGGGTAGGCGTATTTAGAAGTACCAGTTGAGTACGTTAGTCAATGTATATATGTATGTATATATTTTATCCATTTTAAAGTATCATATGGCTAAGAAACCATATCAATGCTTTTACAGTATTATTTCATAATACTCCTTTTACTGTACGCACTTTACTTTAAATTAAGTATTGCAATTGTGGCAATTCATTTCTCTTGCATGAGAAAGAAGACTGTTCAATAAATAACACCTTTTATTGAAAACGCCCGTCTCTCTATTCTCTGCACTCTGGTGAAACTAAGTATGCACGATTGACACCTTTTATTGAAAACGCCCGTCTCTCTATTCTCTGCACTCTGGTGAAACTAAGTATGCACGATTGACTGAGTAAAATAGCTGTCTATTGTTTTCACACGACTCTAGAGATACACTCTTATTCTGAGGGAGCAAAGTTGTCATGTTTTATGGTTGTCAGAAGCTAATCCCTTCATGTCTATCCAGGGAAGTTAAACTCCTCCTTGTTTATTCGAGAAAGTTTCTAGTGACCTCTGAGCTAGCTGGCAAAACTAATTAAGTCTAATATAGTCAGTAGAGACCTAGTCGACCTCAGTCCTACGTCTACGCTGCTGTTTATATTATTCCAATGCGCAGAGCCTATTGGGAATATAGGAACTACACTACAAGAGTAGAGAACTCTTCTTTTTGCTGTGACATCGGATGCTGTAGCGAAGCCTGCATTACTGAACTTCTGGGGAAACGCTCCTGAATAGTTTTCCTGTCCCGTCACTTTGAAAGCGCTACTTGACAGCGCTGGTCAAGAACTGCTCGCGTTTCCCGCTTCGCGGGAAACACTCGTGTGGGGATTGAAGGCGGCCGGCGGTGGCTGGAGAGTGAGAGAAAACCACAAAGCCCACAAAGCCATCTGGGCCAGGAACAACTCCCCGCCACGCCCCCCTCACCTGGCTACAATTGCGCAGAAGGACCTCTGTGGAGCGGAGAACTCTTCTTTTTGCTGTGACATCGGATGCTGTAGCGAAGCCTGCATTACTGAACTTCTGGGGAAACGCTCCTGAATAGTTTTCCTGTCCCGTCACTTTGAAAGTGCTACTTGACAGCGCTGGTCAAGAACTGCTCGCGTTTTTCGCGGGAAACACTCGTGTGGGGATTGAAGGCGGCCGGCGGTGGCTGGAGAGTGAGAGAAAACCACAAAGCCCACAAAGCCATCTGGGCCAGGAACAACTCCCCGCCACGCCCCCCTCACCTGGCTACAATTGCGCAGAAGGACCGCTGTGGAGCGGAGAACTCTTCTTTTTGCTGTGACATCGGATGCTGTAGCGAAGCCTGCATTACTGAACTTCTGGGGAAACGCTCCTGAATAGTTTTCCTGTCCTGTCACTTTGAAAGCGCTACTTGACAGCGCTGGTCAAGAACTGCTCGCGTTTCCCGCTTCGCGGGAAACACTCGTGTGGGGATTGAAGGCGGCCGGCGGTGGCTGGAGAGTGAGAGAAAACCACAAAGCCCACAAAGCCATATGGGCCAGGAACAACTCCCCGCCACGCCCCCCTCACCTGGCTACAATTGCGCAGAAGGACCGCTGTGGAGCGGAGAACTCTTCTTTTTGCTGTGACATCGGATGCTGTAGCGAAGCCTGCATTACTGAACTTCTGGGGAAACGCTCCTGAATAGTTTTCCTGTCCCGTCACTTTGAAAGCGCTACTTGACAGCGCTGGTCAAGAACTGCTCGCGTTTCCCGCTTCGCGGGAAACACTCGTGTGGGGATTGAAGGCGGCCGGCGGTGGCTGGAGAGTGAGAGAAAACCACAAAGCCCACAAAGCCATCTGGGCCAGGAGCAACTCCCCGCCACGCCCCCCTCACCTGGCTACAATTGCGCAGAAGGACCGCGCATCGCGGAACGCGCGCGGGCGTCGCCGGGCTAAGCCCGGGCAAAGGGCGGGCCCTCTGTGGCCCTCAGTGGCCGAGGTAGGCTGGGCTGGGCCCGGATATTTTCATTGACATTGTTTTTCTGCTAATTCTAACTCGCCTGACTGTTTGAGGAAGAACCATCCATTGAAACTTATTCGTTGCTTCCTCGTATTCTACTACCGGTCAGTCATTGTTGCATCTCCAGGACTATATTTATTATTTTATGAATATTGCATTATTTCTTGTTATCATTCTTCTGGAAGTAAATCACTCCTATAACATAATTCCGTGGAATAACCCCACAAAAGATGTCTAAAAAATTACGTTCAGGAAGGGAAGTGGGAGGAATACCAGATGCAAAAATAGACATTATCCGCACAAGAAACAAATCTGTAAACAATCCCCCGTTGAAGGGTCAATGCCAACTCTTTGAGTTTTGGGACTTGCCTTCCTCTAAGAAAGCTAATTTTGCTGCTAAAGAAGCTCCCTGTGCCACGGTCCAGGAGGTCCATACTCAAGGTATCATAGACCCTCCGCCTCCTCCTGTGCAGCCCGCATTACCACAATCTGTGGCAGCGGTGTCCTCTCCCCTTGTTCACCCTGAAGGGAAGGGAGAGAGTAATTTCGATCTTCCGGTACCTGAAAGTGAACTTGTGAATCAACCATCTTTGCCTCAAACCCTCCTGAATGATAGGTTGGGTGGTGATTTGTCATCACTATCCATTGACCTCGAACTCTGTGGCCGCTATGTAAATACAGCTAAATTGGAGACTCAGGACCCTATTAAGCCTTCGGGGGGTGCTACGCCATCTGGGCTAATGTTGTATAGTAGTACCCCTTCGTTAAACGGTCAGGACATGTCCGATTTGTTAGATGTTTCCGGGAGTCCGGGTCTCAACTTATCTGGTATCTGCCGTCCAGTGGAAGCGTGTGAAAAACCAATCTCTGAATCCATGATTGCTTTGGAAAAATTATTAGCCTCCATTCTATCTCTCCTGGGGAAATTTGTAGGCAGCTCGGATTGTATCTTGGATTCAGTTACCCAAATACTGAAGTCATTGTTACAAAAGTCGCCAGATATGAGGAGTGTTCCCCCCCCCATGACCGAACACAGCTTGCCAAAGGGGAAAATAAATGTGCCTTTTGTGGATTCTGACATGAAGGCTGCAACAGCAGTTTTGGAAACACACACCGTATCTATCCCCTTAACCGCAGTGCCTAACTGTATTAAGAACTCAGTTCTAGAGATCGAGGAAGAAAACAAATCCATTTCTGGCCCTAAAGTGGTTCAAGACTTATTCCCTATCTTCATGTCTGAAAACAAAAAAGAACCTATGGACTATAAACATGAGGTAAAGGTAAAAAACGGTAAACACAGAAATAATAAAGGGAATAAAAGGAAACCAATTCGAAAATACAGGAAGAAAAGGCAGCGTCGGATAATCTTCCAAAATTCTCTGGTTGCACTGGAGAACGAAGAAATAGACTTGGATCCTGCCTCTACATCCGTAAAAGCGGAAATTGAACTGAACTCACCTATCTCTACATCTTTAAAGGTGGAAAGAGAACTGTGTCTGCCAACGTCTTTGGAAGTTATGCCACAAATGGGGGGGTCCTCTCCCAAGTCTTTCTCCACCGACTGCGACTGGAGCTCCAATCCAATATCCATCTGGGGCCCTTAACCCCTTGGCCCCTCCTTTCTCCGCAGCCTTAGAGATTGGAGACCGCTCTCTTCCTGATCGCCTTTTAACAACTCTAAAAGCTCCAGTGGACACTCTTGTGTTAGACTTTTTACCTCTATTCGATGTTGACCTACCCCTAAACAGAGCCTGGCTTCTTAAGTGCTTTAGCGAGATTGAAAGTCTTCACCATATTCAAACTAGTCAGGGTATCGAGTATAAGGGTTAAATTCTATTCTCCTATTATTGTAAACTTGATATTGCAGCAAGCTGAGAATTTTCAACGTACAGGTATCGACATTCTCCCGATTTTTAACCTTGGTAACACAAAACCTTCTCTTGGGAAGGTATTTAGAAGGGATGAGCAAAATGGGGTAGCCTCTCCTCTTAGAGACCTGAAGATTTGGGTCTCTAAGGGAAAACGCTCGGTTTCTCAAGTGAAGCCACTTCCGCTAACTCAGAATGCCTCCTTTACAGAGGATAACAATCGGTGGAATTGGCTGCATAGTGCCTTATCTACAAAAACAAAAGATAATCCCAGATTGTTTCATCATCTTTAACACCTCACTAAAAATTATTTCCTGGAATGCGGCAGGGATTCACAGTAGCCCAGAGAAATTTGATCTCTTATTTTCTCTAGGAGCTAACGTGATTTGTATACAGGAAACTTGGTGTACTAACATGCTGGATGTTTCTAAGGATTTTTACGCCTTGGAAGTGCCCGCTGCCCCCTCCAAGAAAGGTCATGCTAGGGGGGGAATCGCTTGTTTACTATCAAATAAATTGCAATGGAGATTCTCCCACTATATCGACCCTAGTAAACTTTTTCATGCTATAACCATTGAAAATCTGTTTAATAACGGCATAAAGTCACCTATTGTAATTCTAAATGTGTATATCCCTCCAGAAGAGTGTTTCAACGTGATATTGAAGCAGGTACTCCGATATATTGATCAAATCAAAAATGTCCCATCCCCTCCGGAAATTATGCTTGTGGGAGACTTGAACTGCAAAATCTCCAATGTTCGTCTGAAACTTTTTAGGAATAAATCTAAAGAAGAGGCGCATTTTGTTCCTCAATCACTCTTCCCTGATAAGTTAGTGACAAATAAAAGAGGGAAGATTTTGTTAAAAGAATTAGCGGCCGTCGACGGTCTTATATTAAATGGGCGATTCCCGTCTGACGTGCCTGCAAAATTTACTCACAAATCTCCTTTTGGGTCTTCTATCTTGGACTATGCAATCGCAGACTATGGTTTGTTTCCTTTTATTCAGGACCTTAAGATCATACCTACTTCCCTGAGTGACCATAGCATATTGTTTATAACTATTTCTTTAAATCCCATGACCACTGCGCCTTGGTCTCTCAACGGCAGTGATGCTGCCTTCCACGTTTCTTCGGGAAGGTGTTTTTGGAATCCTTCCGCCATTAATGGGGTACAGGATTTCCTATCTGATACCCTACTAGTATTAAATGAGTGGCGTGGGAACGAAATAGTATATTTTGAAGAATTCATGCGAAACATCATTTCTTATGCTAAAAAAAAAACTCTCGAACTAGAAAAGGGGTAGTGGTTCCTAGTATACTGCGTATCCTGAACAAGGAAATAAATAAACTAGTCCGTGAACAATATCTAGATAGAGACATGGAACGTGAAAAAGAAATTTCCAGGCTAAAAAGAAAGAGATGTAGACTTAAGCTAAAAATAAAAAAGGTAAGGGAGGACAATGTTTGGATCAATTTGAGGGAATCTGTTGTTCATGGTAGGATCAGAGAATTTTGGGCAATAATCGGTAAGGGGTGCGGTTCTAGACTAAGTCCCTCTCCCATCCCTATAGCGGAAGAGGTATGGATTACTTATATTTGGGATCTTTATGCAGGGAACGGGACTACAGGTGATGATACTGCCATAGATGTTACACCCGAAGGTCTCATTAATTACCCTACAGAAGAAGAAATTGAGACGGCTATAAAAAAACATGCGTGTCTCTGGGGCAATGGGCCCTGATGAACTCCCCATGACGGTCCTGAAACAGGATCCTTCAAGGTGGAGTAAAATCCTGTATCCTCTGTATAAAGCCTGTTTTTTGTTTAAAACGGTACCTGCCTCCTGGAGGGGAAGTATCTTGGTCCCTATTTTTAAGAAGGGAACTAGGGATAGCCCTAGTAATTATCGTCTGATTGCTCTCCTCGACTCCATCGGAAAGGTCTTTGCGAAATGTCTTTTAAAATCCCTCTCCGATTGGGTAGAGAAGAATAACATCCTGCCGTTTGAACAGACTGGCTTCCGTAGGGACCACGGTACGTTAGACAACCTCACCGCTCTTCATGTGGTTACAGATAAATATGTCCAGGTGAGAGGAGGGGTAGTGTATGCCGCTTTTATTGACTTCTCCACAGCGTTCGACAAAGTTGATCGTAGAACGCTGTGGAGAAAATTGGCAGCGCTTGGTCTTCCAACCTATTTGTTGGAGCTGGTGCGTTCTCTCCATACAGAGACCTGGTGTAGGGTCCTGTTGGGGGGCGAAAGGGGGCTATCTTATCTAATTCCATCTTTGAATGGCCTTAAACAAGGCTGTTTACTGGCTCCCCTTTTGTTCTCCTTATACACGGCAGACCTTCCCGCCGCCTTGTCTGCCAGAGAGGGCATTGCCCCGGTGGTGGGGGGACCCCTATCTCCTGCTTGATGTACGCCGATGATGTCCTTATTCTTGACTTGACCCCTAAAGGACTTGCATATCGGCTACATGCTCTTCATGCCTTTGCTGCAGTCCATTGCATGAAGATCAATATTACCAAAAGTAAAGTTATGTGTATAGCTGGTAAGAAGAAGTGCCAATCTGCAGATTTTGGTTGGTTTATCGGGGGCCAAAGACTGGAGGTTGTAAATTCCTATACCTTTCTGGGAAAAATCATCACGGCTAACTTGAGTGAGAGGCTCCATATAGAGCATTGTTCACGCAAAGCTCTTGCCCACGGCAAAGGTTTAAATTCCCTATACCAGGCAACGGGGAAACGGCACTTCCCGAGCTTATTGGAAGTGTATAGATCTAAAATCCCCGCAACAATACTGTATGGTATCGAACTTATAGAGGTGAAAAATTGGGACTTTTGCCATAAGATCGAGGGTAAACTTCTAAGATCTCTTTCTTCCCTAAATACTGCGTGCTCTCTGGCCGCCTGCAGGCTTGACTTTGGTCTTAGGAGCAGCTGGGTACAGGGATTATGTGCCCTAGTAAGATGGGTGGCCTGCCTGGCTAGAGCGGAAGTAGGGACTATGAGAGCTCTCCTCAGAAGTGAATTATTGGGTAATTTTAACGAGTTTTCTCAACTTGTTTGTAACTTTAGAAAAGCTGTAACCCTTCTAAAATTAGATGAAAACGCTTTGTTTTTGTACTCTCCCTTACAGTTAAAACTCGTTTTAAAAGCAGCCTCGTGGGACCTATGTTTTCACTCGGATAAAAAGTTAATTTGTGAGAAAAGGAATGTAGACCTTCTCCTTAACTCCTATGTGATGAAGTTATCTCAACCCTATGTTATATGGAACCTACCGCATGGTATTCGTAGATTTTGGTTTCTTTTACGTTACGATTTAATACCTTTAAATCTACTGTTATCCAAATGGTATGGCTCCTCTGCTCTGTGCAATTTATGTAAATTGAACATCCAGGACTGTATGCATGTTTTACTGATTTGCCCTGCGCTCCGTAAATTGCGCTCTAGATGGTTAAAAGTTATTTGTCTCCGCCTTGGCATCGTCACCTTGAACGGCTTTCTTCATGCACTTTACTGCCCTCCTAATGAAATGTTCTGCTTCCATATTTTTAACTTTTTTAAAGGTTTTTAGCTATTTATTAATATGTCCCTGGAGATGTTTTGACTTTCCGACCTCCCGTAGATTTGTTCTGCATGTCAGTTTTGTATTTAACCTTGTTAACCTTGTTTCTTAACGTCATATTTTTGTAATGTATTTGTTCTGTTTTTTATCTTGTAGGTTTTATGTGGCCCTCTTCTGAGAGCCAAAACATAATAAAATAAATTGAATACAAGAGTAGAGCTGGACTTTTTGCATAATACAATCTTCTCACTAATTTCCTCATTTCAGAATGATGTACTGCTAACATCCTGAAATGGTGAAAAACACTTCAAAATACTTTTTTAGAAACACAAGCCAGAGAATGACCTTGCAAACCAGTATTCTCTCTCACTCTGCAAGGGTCTAGTCCTTGCAACATCTTAATCTTTTGTTTAACACTTTTCTTAGTATAGTTACATAAGAAATTGTGTGAAAAATCAATAGATTCTTGCCGTACACTACAAATACTACTACAATTCCAAGTGTACACTGGAGCTTTAGGACGTCTCCCTAAAACTTCATCAGCTAACACCTCTTCTGCATTTCTAGGAACAATTTTCTATTTCTCAATAGGACAACCATTTCTAACCTCATAAGCACGACCACTAGTGTCAACTGCATGCAACAAATCATTACTCTGAAGATAACTTTCTTCATTAAAAAAAGGCTCAGAACTTGAACTATGTTTCCATTCACCCAAAAAAACTCATAAAAATTACTTCTTTTAATTACTCTTTTCCACTTACTTTTGGCCTTAATTAATTGGATTGGCTTATCTAGTGATCGAATTCTATTGATTACTAAAATAAACAATTTTCTTTTCAATTCGAAAGCTTTCTCAACTACATTTTCTATACCTTTCTTCTTCTTATAAAATGCTGTTTTTTTTACATCCCTTAATTTCTTTAATTAAATTTAACACAACTCTATTATAAAACATTTTTTCCCTAATTTCCATAAATTGGTTTTTCCTCCTTTTACTATACACTATTTTTTCTGCAGTTGACTTTCTATGATTGTTCTCTTTATTCTTCTTTTTCTTTTTCGTTGCAGATACACTAATACCATTTTTCACTTTGTGCACACTACTCTTAGTCTTTAATATTTTCCTCAGAAAAGTGTTCCTTCTCTTACCAGGACTTTTTTTCTTTTTGTTAACACATGGTTCTTCATGTAAATCTTGTGCATGACTTCTCTTCAAATAAACACCTTTCTTTCATTGTTTCCTCTTTTGACATTTCGTAGGCATGATACCGTTTTTTTCAGTATTGACAAACAGAATCTATTATAAAAAAAATATATAACATTACAAAATTAAATGTATGAAATATTCAATAATATTACTTATAAGAACAGAGGGAGGATTATGAGGACAAATGCGGGACTATGAAAATAAAAGTACTTACAACAAGAGAGGAAGGAGTATGAAACAAGGGAAAATATAACGAAAAACGGCAGTATAAACAGACTCTGCAATATAATGGGATAAAGAAAGCATGAATAAACTGGAAAGTATGAATAGGTAAGGGAGAGTATGAAGAGAAAGATGGAAGAAAGATGGAGATAAGAAAGAGTATAGGAAGAACAAAAGAGAGTAAGAGGACAGAGGGGGCACTATAAGAAGAGAGAGAAAGACTCTAAAGAAAAAAGAAGGAATATGTGAAAAGACGCACAACTATAAGAACAAAAAAGGAATACTAGCAAAGGACAGTGTGTATAAGGACAGAGAGAACAGTACCAGAAGAGAGCACGGAGAATGTGAGGAAAAGTAGAGCATAAGGAAAAAAGGAGTGTACAAGAACAGAGGATATAGTCTGAGGAGAAAAGAAGGACTATAAACAGATGGAGGATTATGAAGAGTGAAAAGTGTATGATGAAAGAGGCAGAAGTATGACAAGAGAAACAAATATAAACAGAGAGGTCAGTATGAAAAGACGGAGAATATGAGGAAAGTGCTGCTGAGTATATGCAGGGAGTCAAGGAGGAGTAAGAGAAGAGAGCAAACAATATGAGCAGATTTAAGAAGTATAAACAGAGAGGACAGAACATGAAAATAGAAAATAAATATGAAGAAAAGGAGGAAAATATGAACACAGAGAGAAGGACTATAGGACAAAAGGAAATATAAGAAAAACTCAGTAGTATGAGGAGACATGGAGAAGTAAGTGAAGAGAGAGGAGAATATGAAAACAGGGGGGAGTATAAGAACAGGGGGGAAATGAGGAGAGAAATATGACAATAAGAAAAGAGGGCAATATTAGTAGAGAGTGAAAAGTATAAGAAAAGAGAGGAGAAATGTGAGTACAGAGAGAAGAGTAGTATAAGAAAAAGAAAAGTATGAGAAAACAATAGGGAGTACCTGCAAAGAACAGCAACACAATGAGAAGAAACAGAGAATATAAGAACAGAAGAGTATATATGGAAAAAGAGGAAGGAATGTAAAAAGACACAGAGACAACAATGTGGAGAAAAGACAAATATAAACGAAGACTGACCATATGAGGAGAGAGGTAGTACTATCAGAAGACAATAAGAACTATGACAACAGTGGTGAATATAAAGACAAGAGAGAATATAAAGAGGAGGACAAACATGCAAAAAGAGGAGCAAGTATGAAAAAAAAGAATTTATAAAAAGAGAGCCTAGTATAAGAAAAAGAAGATAGTATAATGAGAGAGGAGTACGACGAGAGAGGAGGGAGTATGACAAGAGAGTGTAGAAAATATGCAAAAACGGGCAAATTCAGGGGCATATTATCAAGGACCGGTGTTAAAATTATCGCCGTTTTATCGACAGGAAACTGCCGATAAAATGGCGATAATGGGCTTGATAATACGCCCTTGTTAATTCCCATAGAAGCCCATGTTAACATCAGAACATGGGCTTCTATGGGAATGAACAAGGGCGTATTATCAAGCCCATTTTCACCATTTTATCTACAGTTTCCTGCCGATAAAATGGCGATCATTTTAACACCGGTCCTTGATAATATGCCCCATAATTCCTTAATGTGCACAGATATACAGTGTGATATTACCCAAAAAATTATAAGACCATGAAACACCATTTACAACTGTAAAACGTTTAAAAAGGGGCGAATATAATTCCTTAATGTACACACATGTACAGTGTGATATTAGACAAAAAAATTGAGACCATGCATTTTACCATTTACTACTGAAACACGTTTAAGTGACTATACATATTCCATGTATATAATTACTACATTACACTGACTCATTTTCCAAATACATATGCAATTTACTACATTATTTCTGCCACTATTACATCAAAAAAACTAACACAATAAAACAACAAAGACGCCTAGGGGCATGTAAATCGACCCAGACTATATACAGAGGGAGAGAAACGAGAAAGAGGACAGAACAGGGAGTATCAAGAAAAAAATGAAATATGAAGAGAAAGTGAAGAAAATGAGGAGACAGAAGGAAGAAGAGGAGAAACAGGAAAATATAAAGACAAAGAAGGACAATATGACCACAGAGGACAATATAAGAAAAAGACCGTAATACCGAGAGAGAGAAAGGAGTAAGAGGAGAGAGGGGGAGTGTAAAAAGAGAGGCTAGAAATTATGGAAAAAGGGACATATATAGGGCCACAATATCAAGAAAGGGCGACACATTATCGCCGCTTTTATCGGCAGGACACTGCCGCTAAAGCAGCGATAATTGGCTTGATAATATGGCCTTGTGAATTCCCATAGAAGCCCAGGTTAACACCATAACCTGGGCTTCTATGGGAATTCACAAGGGCATATTATCAAGCCCATTATCGCCGCTTTAGTGGCAGTTTCCTGCCAATAAAAGCGGCGATAATGTGTCGCCCTTTCTTGATAATTTGGCCCATAATTCTTTAATGTACACAGACGTACAATGTGATATTAAACAAAAAAAACATAACAGCATGCATTATAGCAAAACACATTTACTACTATAAAATTTTTAAAAAGGGACGAATATAGGGGCATATTATCAAGACAGGCAATAAAATTATAATATAAAGCAGCGCTAATGGGCTTGATAATATGCCCTATAATTCCTTAATGTACAAAGATGCACCACATACATTCTCATACACCTTATCAACTCACCTTTCAAATTGATGTGTAGATTAAGAAGAATGCCACTAATAGTAGATATTCTTATACAGAATCTCTGTAGTTCAGTGTTTGCAGCAGAACCACGAAATGGAACATTTTCCCTCTCCTTTTAAACATACATACATATAAACAACCAATTAAAATCCTTCACACATTAATTCAAAACAAAACATACATTTCTATTGCTTTAACATTTCAAACCTTTCCAACTGACATAACTTTCCACCCTACCCCCAACAGATCATGCAAACGTCAACTGTCAACAGAGGTCAAAAGTTCTGCACTGTATAAATACTGCTCCTCGACAAATTTAGACTATGCATAAGGACTTACTTATAAGTACCAATTAAGACAAAAAGTCTTATTACAATCAACCAACATATAAACACATAAACTTGATAGAAATCTGTAAAATATATATTTTTAATTGATTTTTTCTTGCTTACGTACGCTTATGAAACCACTTTCAGAATTCGCACAGTAAGAGTACACTAAATACACATAAAAAAAGTAGCATCTATCACTAATTTTTTACAATCCCTGGGGACCCCATCCCCCGGGGCTCAAATATAATGTTCAGGACCGTGGGGGGAGCCCCAAAACCCCCATGGTCCCAGCCGGCTACCTGCGTCCTTCGGGAGCCGGCATTGCTTTTTGTCAGAGAGACCAGCTTACATGCTGCTCTCTCAGACGAAAAGCAATCTGCTTTCATACTTGAAAGAGAACTCTCGCCCTACCATAGCAAACAGCAGTGTCCCAGGGATAGGCACCCCGTAATACTACAGGAGCCGGCCCTGGGAGGTGGTGGTCCCCGGGGCCATCAAAGGCTCAACAAAGGCTATCAAAGATTTTGACCTTGGGGATCATTGTAAACCCCCCCTAAGCAGTCTGAGGGGGACAGAAAGTCCTATAGCAAATAGCTAACTTTTCCTATCAATCTACATACTCAATCTACACACACATACAAATAAATAAAAAAATCACATTTATTCCCACATTAAATCAAAACGAAACACACTTTTATATTGCTTGAACATTTGCACCCTTTCCAACTGACAAAACTTTCAACCCTTCCCCCATTCCACAATCTGCCAGTTACCATAGAAACACTTCAGGGAACACCTAACTCAGCACACAGGTAAAAAGTTCATCATACATTGTTGCAAATTAAAACAGCAAGTGTGCTTGACTTGAGAATATACCAGCTTATCTTATGTAACGTTCTTTTCTGTCAGTTTTTCTTAACCAATAAAAATCAGACTTTTAAAAAACACAAACATGCATCCTAGCTTAGTGTAGAATGTTGTCAAACAACCAATCACTTCTTTTCTTTTTTCATACCCTGCATATTGTCCACCATTTTAGAAAAATCTTACTTTTCAAACTGCCATTTCATTTACAGAGACCTTCAGAGTGCATCCAGACCTCTCTTCAACATGCAAAGAGTGTGGATTGTGGGACACAGCTATATTTTCTGGAGCCTAAGGTACGCACAACAGATAAGAATTCACAAAGACCCACGTTTACCAAATGTAGACATTAAATGGATTGGACAGAGAGGATTAAAGTGGCACCAATTGACGCCATTGATGAAATCCTGTTTACATCTCCAACACCCTGACCTCATAATTGTGCACTGTGGTGGCAATGACCTAGGCACTTTGACAGGGGTAGGTCTGGAAATGCTTATGAAGGACACCTTTGCACAATTGATGACACTTTTCCCCAAAACTGCCTTTTTCTATTTTAATATATGCCAAAAGCAGAAATGGAAGTGGTCCAACCACTATTGTCCACAGATTGAAAAAGCTAGGACACATGTGAATAAATCTGTTTCTGCCTTTCTCCGAGACTATAGAATGGGGTCCATCTACCACAACAATCTGCGTTTCAATATGCATGACATCTATAGGAGAGACGGTGTACATTTTACAGATGAGGGAAACAGAGTCTTCCTCTTGAATTTTAGACTCTGCATTGGTACTTACTTGTAGGTACTAAAATCTCCCAAAAAACACAAGAGCTCCTTTTAGAGCCACCCAACATCTAAACACATACACTTCATAAATAACTGAAAAATATTCTTCTTTTTCTTCCTTCAGTAAGCTTAAGGGACGACTTCCAATCTTCGCACCATATGCCGTCCATACGTGCTTGGTACGTGTACGATAAATCTACCATAAAAAAATATCCTTTATCACTCATATTTTATAATCCCCGAGGACCCCATCCCCCGGGACTCAAATGTAACGTTGCGGACCATGGGAAGAGCCCCAAGGCCTCCACGGTCCCAGCCGGCTCCCCACTTCCTGCGGGAACCAGCATTGCTTTTCGTCACAGAGAGCAGCTTACATGCTTACATTCTACTTTCAAAGATGATTTCAACAGTTATACATTTTATAAAATAATATAGTACTGCACGCTTAAGGAGAAAAGTCAGCACAATTATGATAGAATAGAAAATAGAAGAAAAAAAAACTTCTACACTCAACAAACTCGTAAACAGAGTACGCAGTTTAATTTAAAAACACCCTACCACAACTAGTTTTTGAAACGCATAATCAATAAAACATGTCACAAAATAGGCTACATACATGGTGACTGCATCGTAACGTCACATAGAAAAAAGAAAGCCACTCTTACGCTACCAGGAAACCACAACAACAGTACAACGCCCAAATTTCCATTGTACTGATTTCTTAGTTGCAAGTCTAGTTGTCAGATCGACACACACTCCCACATGGCTGGTATACACCCACACCACACCCATTCAGCGTATCCGTCACTACACACGTGACCCTATGTATAAAAAAGACGGAGCGCACGTGTTGTACGCCATTTTAGAGTTGTTCCCAAAGCACCGAACAAGGGGCCCACTACTACATGCGTGGCCTCTTTGGTCACTGAGTTAGTGGTGCCTGAAGCACTGAGCGGGTGAAGAACCTGCGAAGATGATGATGATGGGAGCACGAGTATGTCGTTAGCCTTAGCCTTAGAGATATCAAGACTCGTCATAGAAGGTGTCTTTTCCACGAAAAGGTGAGCAGTGAGGCTTGAGTACGCATCGGAAGGAGTCAAAGGGTTGTAGCTGACTACATACAAAAATGCGACTTAGTATTTTAGACAAACGCACTCCTTCATAATGTTTTAATTTACATGTTTAATTTTTTTTCCCAATAGCAGTAACGTTTTTATAATCGCTGAAATGTCCGGAATATATTCACAATACAAACAATTCGTAGAAATGTGACAATGAACGTCTATAAAAGCGCAATATTATCTAACTCCAAATTAATATAGCAACAATTACCAATCATAACATCTTTCTTTTAATATCTTTTAGATGTACGGCTTAACGATGGATTATGTAACAAGGACGACGGCAATAGCACAAGGTGAGCAAAGAAGCTTGTATCTAAAACAACGACAAGTTATCTGTGAAAGGAGAGAATCTGTAGTATGCAGCAGGTGCACAAAACACACATTGGGCTAACGGGGCTTCAGCTAGGATGAGATAGCTTCCTGGGCCCACACACAGTCGCACCCGAGTATGTTACAGGTCTTTTAAAGACATTTTGCTTGTTAATGAGGCTTTGATATCCTCCCCGCTTACAGGCCCTGCAGCTCCACTCTTCTTTTTGCTTGAACTTAACACCTGCCCCGAAATTTTTTCTAGCCCCCCCGATATTTTTGACTGTGGTTGCGCCTCTGGCTCCAGGTACCCCCTCCCCTGTCGTGTGTGTCTCTCCCACGTTTTAATGTCCTTTTTTCTCTTTCTCTTTCTTACTCTCTCACATCGTTTCTCTTTCTTTTTTAAAGTTTTGGACGCTACTATCTCCAGTCTGCTGTATATAACCTTATCTGAGTTGAAGTAGTGAACTCTCTTGATTCCTGTGAAGGCTTCTTCAACACGTAGAGCACTATCTTTCAATCACGCCAATGGCACTAGGTGACAAAGAATTTTGTTTCCGAAACAATAACAAATTATCTGTGAAAGGAGAGAGTGGGTAGTGTGCAGCAGCTTGACTGTGCAGAAATGTATAATTACCTCCGAGCAGTGACAACAGAGAGGTTGCAACAGTCTAAGAAACAGATATACAAGCTTATTGCACCACTTTTCTGTCACTTTTAACATGGCAAAAAGTGGCGCAAGCAGCTGGTAAATCTGCGTCTCACTTTTCAAGAAAAAATCTCAACTCCAGACTCTGTGAGACACTTTTAATGTTCTTTTCTCTCTTTCTCTCTCTCGCTCTCAGTGACATCATTTCTCTTTCTCTTTTAAAGTTATAGACACTGCTGTCTGCTTTGACGTGTAGAACAGCAGTTGAACTCAAGTTGTGAATTCCACTGGCCGCAGTGTTTAAAGAAGGGTACGCACAGAGGCCTAGATATACACTGCCTTCTTTACAATGCATTAGAAATAAGTCAGCATATTTAAAATCCTGCTGTACCACTTTTGTATCAGTAACGCAGCAGGCACTTCCATATACACACCAAGAAAAAAATCTCAACTCCAAACTCTGCGAGACAGTTTTATTGTTGTTTTCTCTCTCTTTCTTTCTCTCTCTCACTCTCTGTGACATCATTTCTCTTTTAAACTTATAGACACTGCTGTCTGCTTTGACTTGTAGAACAACAGCTAAAGTGAAGTTGTGAATTCCACTGGCCGCAGTGTTTGGCCGCAGTGTTTATTCAACGGTAAGCACAGAGGCCTACATATACAATGCCTTCATTACAATACATTAGAAATAAGTCTGCATATTTACAATCCTGTTGTGCCACTTTTGTGTCAGTAACACAGTAGGCAGTTCCATATACACACCAGTTGAACACGGCACTATAACAGAACTGAAATGTACTAGGCACACTACACACGTAAAACCGTAGTGTTACCTTTATTTGTGAAAGGAGAGAATGGATAGTGTGCAGCAGCTTCACTGTGTTGAAATGCATAATTACCTCCGACCAGTGACAACAGATAGGTTACAACAGTCTGACAAACAGATCTACAAGCTTATTACGCCACTTTTGTGTCACTTTTAACATGGGAAAAGTGACACAAGGAGCTTGTAAATCTACGTCTGACTTAAAAAGTCTCAACTCCAGACTCTGCGAGACAGTTTTAATGTTGTTTTCTCTCTCTTTCTTTCTCTCTCTCACTCTCTGTGACATCATTTCTCTTTCTCTTTTAAACTTATAGACACTGCTGTCTGCATTGACGTGTAGAACAACAGCTAAATTGAACTTGTGAATTCCACTGGCAGCAGTGTTTAGCCGCAGTGTTTATACAACGGTAAGCACAGAGGCCTACATATACAATGCCTTCATTACAATGCATTAGAAATAAGTCGGCATATTTACAATCCCGTTCTGCCACTTTTGTGTCAGTAACGCAGTAGGCACTTCCATATACACACCACTTGAACGCGGCACTATAACAGAACTGAAATGTACTAGGCACACTACACACGTAAAACCGTAGTCTTGCCTTTATTTGTGAAAGGAGAGAGTGGGTAGTGTGCAGCAGCTTCACTTTGTTGAAATGTATAATTACCTCCGAGCAGTGACAACAGATAGGTTACAACAGTCTGACAAACAGATCAACAAGCTTATTACGCCACTTTTGTGTCACTTTTAACATGGGAAAAATGACGCAAGGAGCTTGTAAATCTATGTCTGACTTTTCAAGAGAAAATCTCAACTCCAGACTCTGCGAGACAGTTTTACTTTTGTTTTCTCTCTCTTTCTTTCTCTCTCACTCTCTGTGACATCATTTCTCTTTTAAACTTATAGACACTGCTGTCTGCTTTGACTTGTAGAACAACAGCTAAAGTGAAGTTGTGAATTCCACTGGCCGCAGTGTTTGGCCGCAGTATTTATACAACGGTAAGCACAGAGGCCTAGATATACAATGCCTTCATTGCAATGCATTAGAAATAAGTCGCCATATTTACAATCCCGTTGTGCCACTTTTGTATCAGTAACGCAGTAGGCACTTCCATAAAGACACCACTTGAACGCGGCACTATAATAGAAGTGAAATGTACCATGCACACTGCACACGTAAAATCGTAGTGTTACCTTGACTTGTAATGCTTCAGCTCATTTACTCACATATACATAATTCTAAACTCTATTTTTTTTTTGTTTTGCAGATTACCAATCGTACGTCTTGTGGAGTCCACTTCACAATTTGTTCATAATATTGTTTTTTTAAAGTTATTTTTCTAGTTGTTTATAATATAGTTACCATTAAGTTTTGTTTACAGTTGTTGTTTTAATAAAAGTTAATACAAAAACTACATACTTCTTTTTGTTTGTGGGGGGGTAAAGGTCCACAATAAAAATAATATTTATATTGTTGAAGTACTATAGTAAGATGTTCAAGAGTAGGATTGAAAAGTACGGAGTTGTATTTTCTCTGGATAGACTACAACATGTTAAAGAAATCAAAGTAATACGAAACAATGTGTACCACATTTTGCTCTTGCGACATTTTTCCATTCATACCTTCCCCTCATCAAAATTAAGTGTGTGGGCCTCAATGACGCCCCTCAAACCACGAAAACAATCACCCCACAAAGATTTCTATATTGTATGAGAGGTGCTGCGTGACCTCCGCATGGAGTACGCCACGCCCAGAACTGGTTGCTGCACTGTCCATTGGGGGGAGACAGCCATTACAACGCGGTCATAACCACGCGTGATCCTCACCACGAAGCCATTAGCATGCATATGGCTTTACCACACATGCTTATAAAATTAGTAAACATTGACCATGCATGATAAACGCATAATCATAATTATGTCTTTGTGGTGACGGTCGCGCATTGTAATGGCTGTGGCTTACGTGCTTCAAATGACTTTTTAGATATACGTGTGACCAAGTCTAATAACATCACAGGCCAAGGACAAACACCGTGGTGTCTGTGACAGGAAATCTCATCGATCACAGAGAAGATAAGCGGAGGGTAAAATGAAAGTAACAGATATAATAAAAATAACGAAGGAAAACTACTAGAATGGCGGTGGACGGAGTATGTAATCAACATTTGGCACCTTGACAATACGTTTCAAATAAATATAGTTACAATATGTTTATTAATATATTACAAAAGTATAGCAGCGGATGACACACACAGCCCGGGAAAAGAAAGCGGCAAATTTAATACCTGAAATGAGGACAGCTTTGCTTGGCGAACTTGAAGAAAAACAAAGAAGCATGGGCTTGGAAACAAGGCTGCGCATGCGTAGAGAGTACAGCTGGTGCACAAAAAAAAAACAGGAAAGTTTTACATACTATCATAGAAATATAGCTCTTTTTTTGACCAGTAAAGTTAGTTCTCAAAAAAACTCATTTTTTTAGCCCCAATGCCCCACGATACCAGACGGCTCCCCGCATCCTTCGAGAGCCGGCATTGCTTTGTCCGAGAGAGCAGCTTACATGCTGCTCTCTCTGACGAAAAACAATCTGCTTTCTTGCTTGAAAGAGAGAGCAGATTAACTTGCTCTCTTTTTCAAATAGGAAAGCGATTTGCTGTCGTAAAAGGGGAGCCGCGATGCTCCCGCCCTACCATAGCAAACAGCAGTGTTCCGGGGATAGGCACCCGAGACACTGCAGGAGCCGGCCTTGGGAGATGTAGGGGAGATGGAGGGGGAGCTGAAAACATACTTTAAAAAAATATATATTTATAAAAAAAAGCCCCGATGGGGTGCCGGACCCCGAGACTGAGGGGACGAGGACCGTACCCCCCGCATACTTCAAAATAAAACCACAGAGGGGTGCCGATCCCCGGTGCTCGGGGCACCTTACAAGCCTCCCATTATGGAAAAAAATTGGCCCCGGAATTCCCCCCCTGGACCTAATGAATAAAACGAACTTCTCATTTTTTCCCTTTTCCACCGCGTATGAGTACCATACGCGTACCCCGCGATTTTTTATTTAAAAAAATTGAGCCTAAAGATCCATGTACGACCCCCTGAGCAAGCCTAGAGGGTCAGGATGTTTCTACCCTGCCCCCTTTCCTTATTTCTCAACTTTGTTTTCTTGTGACTCGGTTCTAGCGACGAACAAGATGGCTACCAACACTTCCTGGTTTGCAGTGTTGACAGACAGTTGACAGCCAATCAGCATGCAGCTCGTGTTCGTAATTATACGGATTTCCGTACGTGTGCTGTACTTCGTCTCTAGATATCGCTATAATTTTTTAATTTTCTCTGAAACTACAGAACAGATTTACCCCATTTAACAAAAAGTACAATCCGCGAACCGAACTCTACCTTTCTGTCAAATTTGGTGTAATTCCGTTCAGCCGTTCAGGCTGTAGCCCTGGCTAAAGGTCCCTATGGAAAATTGCACGGGGAAAACACGTTTTGGGACCCCCCTTTTTTCTCAGCCCCCACTTGACGAATTACCCCCAAACTTTCAGGGAGAGGAACCGAGCAGGCCATTTTCTTGGAGAAAATGCGTGAATATTCGTCCACCGGCGCCAAAGTTATTCCAAATAGAATGTTGTGGATTTCCTATGGAAAGGTAACTATAACTACCTACTGGCCAGTACTAGTTGTTTCATATATATATATATATGAAACAACAGAATTCTAGTAAGTCCAATAGAATCCAGACGAGCCCGTAATCCTTTTTAGATGTTTATTTCGGCACAGCAAGCGATCGAGGATAACGCGTTTCGAACAACCCTGGTTGTTCTTGGTCACATGACCCGCGTTCCTCACACACCACCTTTTAAAGGTGTATTCGCGTTTTTTTCATCCATTTGTGCTTTATTACTCCATGGCACAAACAAAACATTTACATGGTACAAATTAATGATCCTCAATTATCTGGTAAAAATGCGTGAAGAAAGTGATGCAATCAATTATAATCATTGATCATTTGTGCAATTAATGTGATAAAGTGCATAAAAAAAACAGCTCATATTTTAGTTTTCATCTTTTTTCAATACAGTGGGCTATCTGTAGTTTCAAATTGAGGTTTAGTGCCAGAAAATTCATGTTTCTTAAAAAACAAGCCTCTTCAAACAGTAAATCATGGAAATATATATATAAAAGTTTGATAAAACTGTGCAAATAAACGAATTCCTGCAAATCATTTTTTCCTGGTCCGGAGAGTGCATTTGGAATATAGAATTGTTAATGTCGGCGCACTCTGCTGACATACGCACCACTTCCTTAGGGTCCTTTGGTTCTGGAAGGAGCACGATTACCTATTGGCAGCTACCAGTAGGTAGTTATAGTTAGGATCTAGTTTTTATAGGAAAAAGTTTTTTTGAGTTGCTTATAACTTTGCCCTTGTTTGACGAACCTTGATGATTTATTTTTTTTAAAGTGTTTTGCTGTGTCTTGTTGTACATGGAAAGTTTTTAGGTGATCCATCAAGTGGGGGCCGAGAAAAAGTGGGGGGTGGTTAATAAAAGTGCATTTTCCATGTTAATTCCCTTAGTGATTTTGTACACAGCTCAAGCTGCTGAACGGAATTACACCAAATTTGGAAGAAAGCTAGCTCTTTGTCAAGAAAGAGCCCTTTTAGTTTTTGGGTGTAAATTCATTTAGTAGTTTTGGAGATATAAAAGAATAACCAAATTTGTATATCTAGAGGCAGGAACCCTCTGCGAATCCTCCTAATCTCATGCAGAGATCTGATTGACTGCCAACGTTTCAACCAGGAAGTGTTGGCAGCCATCTTGGGACTCAGACTCAGCCCAGTCCCAAAATAAAACTGTAAAATAAAGAGAAGGGGGCAGAATAGGAAAACTCTCACCCCCTAGGCCTGGCTCAAAAAGCACCCAGAAAAATTTGCACTGAACAACACAATAGATTAACAAATTTGCTCCCACACCTGTTTCCAAATGGGCACTCGGGTGGGCCAGGTCCTGAGGGCTTATTTCTATTTTAAATAAGTTGAGGAGGGCCACAAATACACTTTACAGAGGTAGGAGGGCTGCATTGACCCCCTCCTGGGCCATTCTCGACCCGGCGACCACCACCTCTCTGGAGCAGGCCCTTCACAATGAAAGGAGGGGGGCAGTGTGGCCCCCTCATGGAACCTCTAATGGGCCTGGGGATGCCAGCCCCTAGAGCCGGTGCCCTATCTCCTGAGGTGCAGGGAGCAGCATTTTTGACTGCTCCCTGTGCATGGGAGCAATGCCTGCTCCTGCAGAAGACAGGGAGCTGGCAGGGACTGTAGGGGCTCTGAGGCTCCCCAGTGGTCCCCAACGTTGCACATGGGGTGCCCGGGTGGGCTCCAGGGCACCCAGGATGAAGAGGCTGGGCTCCCGGGGCTGAGACCGGCCTGAGGTGGGAGGACGTGCAGTGTCCCCCCAATAAGTTTTGGCTGGGTCCCGGGGGATGGGGACCCTGTGGCCTGAACCCAGCCCAGGAAGCAGGGCCACGCAGCCCCCCTCCCCTTGTATAATTTTAGAAAGTGAGAGCATGTTCTCCCTTTTAATAACCCTCAGGGTGCAAATACCCAAAATCATCTGCAAGCTCTGCTCGTTTGGCCACACCCTGTTTTCCTTAGTAGTATGCAAAGGTCTTCCTGTCTTTTACCACATTGATGGACAGTTAACCAAAAGGCCCCCGAGCCCTTTTCCTGCTGATTTTGATGATGCATTCTTGATGCAGAGGAATACGAGGACATCTCCACCAAACAAACAAGAACTTACTTAGTATCGTTAAGAGGAAGTATCTCTGTTTAGTGGAGAGTCACCTCTTTGTAGACTTGTTGTGTTCTCTTGATGAGGATTCATGTCATCACAGATTACTGGATGAAGACGTTGCAGGAACAATCACGTTGTCAATATTACATTTGCACAAGGTTACTGGAGACATTGCCTTATGGTCCTTTATGCAGATGTAGTGAAGAATATGCACTAGACATGTATCCAATGAGTTAACCAGTAGAAAGTACTCTAGTCAGATAGACTTTTTTGGCAAAATCATTGACTAGTCTTGGAAAAAACTAGGTTCTATTCTGGCCCTGATGCTCATTTCACAGAAAATACACCTCAATGGGAAGCACTTACAAATATAAACAAGGCAGGTGCCCCAGTTGAAGCTCCACTTCTATAAACGCACAAATTATCCTAACTTCTTAGGCTTGATGAAGGCAAACAAAGTATGTTTCCTCACATATTCCACGTTGAAGAAACAATATGAAATCCTTAATGGAAGTGAATGCGGCATTGATCTATTGGCACACAGTCTGATCGTAGTGACTGTGACAAGTGTTGTTTGTCTTGTCTTGAGAGTAGATTCGAAGGTTCTGCCTTTTAATTACCCTGAGTATGCAAATGCCAAAATCATCTGCAAGGTCAATCAGTTTGGCCCCATCCCATCTTCATTACAAGTATATGAAGGTCCTTCCGCCTTTTCTTACATTGATGGGCAGCTCACCAGAAGACCTCCGAGCGTGTTTCTTGTTGATTTTGGTGATGTGTTCTTGATGCAGAGGAATTTTGAGGACATCTCCACCAAAAAACAAGTACTTACTTCATATAGTTAAGAGGAAGTACCCTTGCTTCGTGGAGATTCCTGTTTTTGCAGTCTCGCCCTGTTTGCTAGACAAGGATTTATGTAATCACAGAGTTTTGTGGATCAAGACACTCAATGAACAATCACATTACTGACCTTACATGCAGGCAAGGTCAGTGGAGACATTTCCTGTGGTTCATTATGCAGCTGCAGTGTAGTATATGTACTAGCAATTACACAACGAGATAGTACTTACTTATTAACCGGTAGAAAGTACTCCAGTTGAGGAGACATTTTGTGCAGACTGGGGACTCCTCGGGCCATATTACACATACAGCACATTTTCCTTGATTGCGCCAGGTGCACCTTTTAAAATGTGTGCGCTCTTCCATAAAGGGGAAGTGCATTCCTGTTAAAAATGGAGCAGCTGCTTTGGAGCTGTTATGTGCTTCACAGTGCAGGCAGAAACCCACCTGCACTTTCAAAGGGGATTAGAGATCCTCTTGCAGGCAGGTGCATTGAATGACTGCATCTGCCTGCAAGGGGATATCTGGGGGGGTCTTTCCCCCATCAGAGGGCTGCAGTCAGGGGGCGCCCTGTTAGTGCCCTACCTTTTAGGTGGCGACCTATCAGTGTGCCTCCTGTGAGCTTCTTTGCCTCTGCGCCCCGTCTATAATACGGTGTGGGTGCAGAGGCAAAGGGATTCCTTCATTTATATGGGGCCACCCTCTCATATAATAGAGGGAATGCCCTCTTGAGGAAGCGCTGGTGCTGTATGTATGCTAGCACTTCCAGTATTACAGAAGGAGACCTACAAACAGCTGCAGCCTGTCTTTAATACCAAAGTGCCCCGGAGGGATCACAAAGTGGGTGTAAATGCCTGTTGCGTCCCCAGGGTCCTTCTATAATACAGCCCCTGTTGAATAAAGGTGCAGGTAAGGTTCCGCTCTAGCAAAGTCACTCACACAGCTACAAGCACACTCACAAACCCAGACACCCACTTACACACTCATGTATTCACTCTCAGAAACACTCACAGACCCACACAGCTGCTCACTCATCCACTCACAAATCCATACAGCCACTCACACACCCACAAAACCACTAACACAGCCACTCACGGAACTATAACAAACCTCACACACCTACATAACCACTCACATTCCCACTTACAAATCCATACAGCCACTCACACACCCAGAAAAGTACTCACACACCCACACAGCCCCTCACACACCCACTTCTGATCCATACAGCCACTCACAAACCCACTCACACACCCATACTGTGAATGGGTGCATAAGTAGCTTTGTGATACCCCTAGTCACTGACTCATACAGCAACTCACACACCCTCTTACTGACCCATATAGTAACTCACATACACACTCACACACCTACTATGCACTCACACACCCAGTCTTAGACCAATACAGCCACTCACATATCCTCCTACTGACCCATACAGCCACTCACACACCTACAATACACTCATATGCCCACTTATAAACCCATATAGCCACTCACACACCTACAAAACCAAGCACCCACCCACTTACAGACCCATACACAGGAGCGGTTTTCTTTCAAGGGCGTCGGGGCTCCGCCCTCCCTATCAACTTGTAAGTCAGGGATTTAAAATGCTAAGTAACAGCAATGTTACTTACCATTTTAAATCCCGAACCGAAATGCAGATCAGAGCCCCGGGCCATCTGTCATCCTGCTGCCTGCCTGCCATCAGTTTAGGACGCACTCGAGCGAGCGTCACTGCAGCAGCAGGCAGGCCAGGCAGGAAATGGAAGCAGCGTGTGGGGTGATTTGTGACACATGCGTTTTGCGCATGTGTCACAATTTAAGTCTAAAGACTGTCGGAGTATAAACACCGGGCGCATTAGGTGCCAGCCCGGGAATAGAAAGAATGGCCCTTTTGGGGCCCGCCCAGAAATGACGCAAAGCAGCCTCATAAATTTACAGCAGCCTCGGGCGGCTACAGTGTAAGCCCGAGGCTGCATTGAAGTGTAATCTACATAAAGGCTGGGGCATGATGACGAGTACACTCTCACCCCACCCTTTGATCAGTCGTCACTGGAGGGGGTGGGGTCATGCATAACTGACCCCAGCCATCTCTCAAAAACGACTCATTTGGGAAAGGTCATTTTTTAAAATACAATAATCATTACACTGAATGATTATTGTATATAAACTTTTAACTTTAAAAAAAAAAAAACGCTGTAAGCATTTTATTTATGCCACAGAGTCATGAGACTTAACTCATGACCCTGTGACGTGGTGTCACATGCTGCACAGAGTAGAGTTTCACTTTCATCCTGAAAGTGAAAGCTTTACTGTTTCAGCTCTCTCTGAACCAGTAGCTGCTGGACAACAACAGGAGAAGCACAGCCAGCCAGCAACTAGCATCAACCGGCTGACTGACCAAGACAGAAGCTGCCTGATAACTGGGGTAAGTGTGAAGTATTAATTATTGTTCTTTTAAATTAATTTTGCAATATTTCCATGATTTAAATATACTACTTTGTAATTATTTTGACATATAGCACACTCTAGTCTAGTCATAGCTGCCAAGGTTTCAGATTGCCTGTGCCATGTGTGACATTTTCATAACTTCAGTGTAATTATGAGTGCCATTTCAAGAAATATGAGTGACACTTTGTCCTGCGCAAAATCACGTAACAAAGACTAGGGAAACACATAAATATATGAAATGACACCCATTTGAGCAAGGTAGCTCTAAGATATTGCCTTAAGAATACACTACCCTACATAGAATATGGAGACCTCAGTGTTATAAGTGTGGTCAGTCTCTTCACTTATGTGTATTGTGTAATCCTTGTCAAATCAGCCGATCTTCATGAACTCCGCTCCAACAGAATATGATTACATGAAAACGTGTGTGTGTCCGTATTAGAGGCTGTGTAAAAAACAAACAGCCACCTTCGCTTAGTCATTATTATTATTTCTGAAACTCCCAACGTTCTAGAGCCTCATGAAAAAATTTCAAGGGGGCTACTAGAGAAACTTTTTTTATAAGACTATCTCACCAGATGTGATTTCAGTGAGCTATATCATGACTGACCTGTGTTCGTGTTTTGCCTCACTCTTCCCCGCCACTGTTCAGAGAGCCCTGCCTGGTGGTTACTGTCACGCACAGTGCACCGTGAAGATTATAAACTTACTGGTGTCCTATGATCAGATCTGAGACTCAGACCGAGAAGCCCTGTGGCCCTGCCTGCATTTTCTGTAATAAGCACAATGATCAGACTGCAGATTTAAACCAGGAGGCTCACTGGGAAGGATGATGAGCGTGAGCAGCCCTGCAGAGGAGATGCTATTGTGTGAAATTAATTTATTTTTCAGATGACTCATTGATGTAGTAGTATTATAAACACTGCATGGTGGTAACTGTCACGAACTATGTGACCCGTGAAGATTATAAATTTACTGGTGCCCCTATGATCAGATCTGAGACAGTCAGACAGAGGTTAAGTCCTGCGGCCAGCGTGCATTCACTGTAATGATCACAATGATCCGACTGACTGCAGCTTTAAATCAGGAGGCTCACTGGGAAGGATGACGAGAGTGAGCAGCCCTGCAGATGAGATGCCATTGTGCTAAATTAATATATATTTCAGATGTGACCTCATTGATGTAGTAGTATAATAAAAAACTTACTTGAACTAGAAGAGTTCAGAGATGTTTCCCGGTCCCCGCCGAGGCCACACAGCTCAGCTGCAGCACTGACTGCTCGGCAGCATGATGCACTCTGCTGGACTGCATCAGTCTTCTTCTCCGGCGACCCCCAGACACTGGCTGCTGACACACTCCTCATCCCCCCACTTGGCCGTAGTTTAATTTGCGCCGCCGCCCGCGATTATCACCAATGCCACTTCTTGCACAGCGGGCGGCGACTGACACTGTCTGTGTGTCCTCCTGGCACTGTTGTCGCCGCGCCGGTGACATTTCTCTCGGGGTCATGGGTCACTGACTGAGTGCTACATTTCACGTGTCATTTTCATGTCGTTCCTTATAGATTGCAAGCTCTTTAGGGAGTTGTATCCACAATAAGCAGTACACAAAAGCTCGGACATGAAATCCTAGAAGTATTTGCGACACTTCTGCACAGCTCATGTTCAAGGTAGCCATCGTGGTTATTATTTGCGGCGCTCAGCTGCACAGGAAGTGACAGCAGTGTAGCTCGCCGCGGTGAGGACTCCCACTCGATTTGAGTACCCCGCCGCGGCCCGCAGCTTCTGCCTCAGTGTACGGGACCTGTGTCATTTAACAGCTCTTCGCCCTTGGCCCTCCCATTCCCAATAGAAGTATTTATGAGCTTTTATATACTTGACTGTAGAGATAGAAGATAGTTTCAGAGAACTAAATTGTTCTGTCGGGACTCAGCTTACTCTCTGATCAGGTAGATTCTGCACCACTCCTCTCCAGGGGCTGATAAGTGTCTCGAGTGATGAGCGGGAGGCTCACAAAGCCACTTCAACTCTTCATTGCTGTTGGCACTTCGGATACTTGAATGGGTGACTGAAAGCGTTACCCTTAACTCCCGCCTCCCATTACAAGTTTCCTGCTGTGCGTGACAGCCTCCCTTTACCTTACACTACTACTTCCTCCGGATGCGACCTGACGGCAAGTTAGCGTTACAGGCGTATTACCATCAGTGAATCACCTTGGCGCCCCTGGTGAGTGTCTGGCTGTGAGCCAGTTACAGCATGCTGCATGGTGCTGAGAGAACTGCCCGCCCCCGTAATTAATTCCATCTGTCAGTGTGTCAAATTTAAGCCGAAATTACAGCGCCAGCCTGGAGCCAGCACGAGGATTGTTTCATTGTAGCCGCCTAGAGCTGCGGCGCTCTCACTCAGCCACGAGCTGGGAGCAACCAATAACAATTTATGAAAGAGCAGCTGCTGGCACTGGCTGAAGTAGTACATCTCTCGGAGCAGCAGGAGCCGTGCACAGGTGCGAGGAGGCGAGTCGGCAAAATGCGTGACAATGCATTTCAGTGCGGTGATGCGGATCACCGCACTGAAATGCGTGAGTGTCACACCCAATGCGTGATACTTGACAGGACAGTCTAGTATCATGACTCATGAGTGCATTTAAATAAACTTGCAAGGGTTAATGTGTCTCATGCAGTGCACTTCATGCAAAATGCTATGTAATATGCAGATGACAGATTTTTATTTTATGAAACTAGATAAGTGGGTTACTGCTTTTAATACAGAGCTCATTTGGTTATGTACAGTCCATACATTTTAATCCTTCCCATATAGCACAGTGAGCTATAAACAGCATGCAACTCTTCAACCTTGTAACCCTCACTTACTTTTGTTACACAACCTGTACATTGATTTACACTCTTCATTTATTGTCAATATATGCGTACATGTGATCTAAAGCACTTTGACACCCTACATGTGGATGAGTAGCACTATAAAAAGAAATAAAAACAAAATAGTCGTATTTAAATTTAAAATGTTTGCAAATACCAATTCAAAAGCAAGCGTCTTATGATGTGATAAGCTTTAAGCCTTTCTTTCTGCTCCATTGCTGCAAATCAATTACTATTTAAAGCAAGACTACTCACCCGTAGGGTCTCAAGGCGCTGTGTGTGGGGGGTTGAGGGGAGGGGATCTGCGATTCATTTGACGAGCCAAGTCTTGAGGTCCTTCCTTAATTGCGGACGTGATGGTGATTGCCTGAGGTGCAGAGGCAGGACGTTTCAGAAGTTTAGACAAGGATCTTTCTCCAGCACTGGTCTACAGATGTGTGATGGTGGCCTGCGCCAGTTGGGCGGAGTGGATATGTCAGGGGAGAGTGTAGAAGCAGAAGTGGTGGTTGAGCTATGTATGTCTGGCGTTGTGGAGGGATTTGTAGGCATGCGTGAGTCGCTTGAGCTAAGGTAATTCTTTTGTTGAAAGATAGCAAGTGAAGGTCTCTCAGGGAATATATGACGTTATATCGCATGCCAACACAAAGAATGCCATTATAACGCGGTTGTAACAACGCAAGTGCTGTGACAGCGCATTACCATTGCAAAGCACACTTTTACCATGCATATGCCTTTACCACACATGCCATTACAAGGCAAAGACATGCGTGGTAAAGGCATATACTTGGTAAAAGTGGTTAAGGTAAGTAATTGTGTGTCTCTGTTTGTGTGTGTGTATATATATATATATATATATATATATATATATATATATATATATATATATATATTAATACCCCCAGGCAACCCCAAAATTACCCTTTGTACCAGTGCCAATAGCCCTACCCCCTTAATTCTAAAATTACCCTTACCACCCTAATACCCATACACCCTAAATCCTAAAGTTACCCTTACCACCCCAAAACCCAAACCAACCCTGAACCCTAAAATTACCCTTACAACCCCATCCCTAAAACTTTAAATTACCCGTGGCACCACAAAATCCAAATTTGTCCGAGCCCTAAAATTACCCTGGGCACCCTAAAATCCAAACTCACCCTGAATCCTAAAATGAACCTTGGCACCCCAAAACATATACCCATCCTGAACCCTAAAATTTATCTTGGCAACCCAAACCTATACCCCTACACCTCAAAATCCAAACCCACCCTAAACCCTATACTTACCTTATACTTACATGTAAAACACATATGCTTTTACCATGCTTGCCTATACAAAGAAATTCATGTAAAGGCATGTGTGGTAAAAGTATATGCATTATAATGCTTTACATTGTAATGCTATGCATTGCAATAGCATTGCGATGTAATGGTACTTGCGTTGTGTTGGCATGCGTTGTAATGGCATGCGTTGTATTGGATTCGTTGTAATGGATATTTCCCTTCTCAGGTGGCTGGTGATGTGGCTGCGGCGTGGGATGTTCAGGATGAGTTTAGCGGAAGTGTTCTTGATGTTCTGCAGTTCTTATGGAGTTTCTGGGTGGTGCTGGATAGAGTGCTGACAAGCTCATGGGTGACAGTTTTCTTGTACTCACACTGGAAGATTTCATGAAGTAGATGGAGCATGTGGAAATAGGAGGAATAAACAACGTTGATTTGGTGGTTTATTGAGAGAGAGAAGTCCAGGAGGTTGCCAAGGTTTCGCACGTAGTCAGTAGGCGTGGGGGGGGGGGGTTCCAAGTGCTGCAGACCCCCTCTGCCTGGACCACCAAGAGTCAACCAAGGCAGAGGGGGTGGCAACACTTGGGGGTGGTTCCCAGGTTGAGGACCTAGGTCTTGTTTGAGTTAGTTAAGCTTGAGGCAGCTGTCCTTCATCCTGGTGGTGACTGCATTTATCCTGTTGTGGAAGTTGCTCTTGGCAGCTGTGGGTTCTTCTGTGGGGTAGAGAATCAGCTGGATGTTATCGGCGTAGGAGACAACGTTGAGTCTGTGGTTCTTGAAGATGGCTGCAAATGGGGCCTGAAGAGCTTGGGGCTCAGGGAGGAGCCTTGAGACCCTTTGCAGCTGTTCTCTGTGGGTTTTCAGTTGAATGGTGGAAGTCTTACTCTGTGTTCGGCCGGTGAGGAAGGAGCAGATCCATCCAGGGCTTTGTTCCGGATGCTGGCATCGTGGAATCTTGGGTAGAGGGTGTGGTGGGAAACGGTGTTGAAGGCGGCTGAGAGGTCCAGCAGGAAGAGGGAAGGGAATGATAGCAGGCAACGTGCAGCAGCAGGCGCTGCTGAATGTGTCAGTTACAAATGGGGTTTTTGTTTGGCTAAGGTATACACCTAAGCCAAGCAGTACCCACCACCACTCAGGTTAATTCAGATGCAAGATTACCTGTGCTCCTCGTCTGGTAGCTTGGCGCAGAGGAGGCTTATCAAAGAGGCAATGTGTAAAGTATTTCTGCAACGCATAGTAAAGTAACAGTGAAAGACAAAGCAAAACACTCCACACTAGTTCTAGAAAAATAGACCATCTTTATGTAATTAAAACCAGGCCTAAAGGACAGCAATTCAATAGTCTATCAAGAGTTATGCCAGTACTAGTAACGTTAATAGCTCATCACAGTGCTCAGGAACCTTTAAGGGAGTTACAGTAATCCTCAAATGAGCCCACCGGCCTCCTCCGCCTCGAAAAGGTTTTCAATGCAGTGGGAGTTGAAGTTAGCCTGCACAGGCCTTCGGGACAGTCCCAGGGGCTTGGAGTCACTGCTCTTGTTGTCGGCGGTCTCGCACACGGGGTCCACGTGGTAGGAAGAGGAGTTGGGCTCTGGCATGGCCGCTGGAGCACAGGCAGGTCTGTGGCCCCATACTGCTGTGTTGGTGGGCCTCACACATGGAGCTCCTGTTGGTAAGAGGTACAGAGGCAGGCAGGACTGGTGTTCAGCCATTGTAGATGCAGTCTTGTGAATCTTCGGCCCAAAGAGCCTGGATAGAGCGAGCTCAGATCGTTGTGATGCTAGGCAACCAGAATGCGCTCACGCCACTCGGTGCTCCCGGCGCTGACTGAAGGTAAAGGTCTACACCGCTGCGGTATCTTCAGAAACAGCAGTGTCAAGTACGACTAGTAGCAAAAGGTGACTGAGCGCCAACACAGCAGGCGCTAGACTATGTGAGTGTGTCTGGTGGCCCAATAGCATACAAATAGCCCTGATTCTTCCATAACAGGAGGAAAGCTAACAAGATCTTGGGAACTTGTAGGATATAGAGGCCCAGTTGTCCCTCATTGCAGAGGTAGCAGGGAGCAGGCCAACATAGCTGAGCAGAGTGCATAGGCAGTACAGCAAAGCAAGTGACAAAGGGGCAGTTCTTCCTAGCAGTGTTGTACCTCATAGTTGCAGAGTCTCCTCCAGACCCCAAAGTGAACTAATTTGGGGATGTCACAGCGAGGTCCAGTACTAATACCAAAATGTGTCTTTGAAGTGGGGGAGACAACAAAAGACAGCTGTCTTTGATCCTCAAAAGGGCCCTGCCCTTTCTTCTCTGGCTCCAGGCACACTACAGGCGGTTATATAGCTATTTGTGTTGGAATAGGCATAGCCCTATTCAGGTGGAGGTGTCAGCCCCACCCTCCTTCTATGTTTAATGAAGTCTTAGTGCAGTGCTATAATTTGACTTGATAATGTCAAAGCTTTCAAATGTTAAAAAGATACACTTTTTTTAAAATTTTGAAGAGCGTTCACTTTCACATTTGTAGTCCTGTCAAGTACCACTCATTAGTGGTCAGACTAGTGCTGCTGTCCGCATCACCACACTAGAATGCTTTATTCATTCAAGCTATAGCACACCTGGGTCCTACCACCTTGCATGCTTTCTGAGTAGCTGCATTTAGGCAGCAAGCACGCTGGCAGTAAGTGCATCGTGGTCGTGAAAAGCATGCAGTCTGTCCCACTTATTTTCTTGCCAAAATCACATTTCGGCACTGCCTGGAAAAAAATAATCACCAATCTCTTGCCAAACTGCCTACTTTCCCACAGTGTAAAACACTTTCTTCAGTTAGCGCAAGTCATAAACAAAAAAAATTCCTGACCCGGCTGGCAGAGAGTGCTCCACGTAGAACCAAGGGGTCGCCCTATGCCAACTGTTGTTTTCCAGAAAGGCGATGGAGTATAGGCTACTTAGAGGTGGCAGTGGCCTTGGTGCTGACAGTTTTCAACCTTGGGGTCTGGTTGCTGAAAATGATCACTGGCTTATCTGTCCTCTGACTCTCTAGCCCCCTGAATGTAGCCGGTGTAAAACCTTAACTCACCATCCCTCCTCTTGTCACATGAGGTGTTCCCATACCTCTGCTCACTACTTCAACAGGATTCTAGAGTTCGGGCCAGCGGCACAGGTGCTCACTGCAATGCACACCTACTCAAACATACACACACATTCGTTCACATAGATTCATGTTTAAACATGGCATGCACTTCTTTGCAGAAATATTCAACTCTACACAAAATTTCACACATCACCATGTTTGCAGAGACCCAGGAGCTCACTTGCACTCATGCACATTCCATTGAAAAACACCTGAATTTATTATTTTTATTTGTTTTGTGTAAAACATTATTATACAGGAAGCACATTGGCTTGAAACATTACATGAATGCAATGTAATTGCTGGTAATAAGTATTGTTTTAATTCTTTTAGCACATGAAAAATTGGAGTTAAAACTGGTCGTGATATAATCACATTCAAGATCAGTACTGAGAGATATCGAAAGAGGACAAGTGGTAGTTCTGACTCTGCTGTAACAGGACACTGATCAAAACTCAGCTTCGTGGTCCTTAATCTCAGGCCACAAGGTAGGACATGGTTCTCTATTTACGGCAAAGGTCCACATTCAGCTGTATATGGATGCCAACTGTGTGGTCTTTAGGTGTGGAGGACTGCCTGTTGGCTTATCCTAGCAGAACAGTTCAGAGAGTGTGAGCTTGTAGCGAGTTGAAAGTTCAAGGGAATCATTTTTTGTTTTTTATCATGAACTATGAAAAATCCCAAAATGTTGATTTTGAAATCTTTTATTTTTTTATACACTTTCATTTATTTAACTGTGGCCTGATAATCCCTTACTATCCCTTAATGCTTTTCACCCTTTAAAGCCTTTAAACCCCAAACTGCCCATATATTGTATCCTTTCTTCCTGCTTAAAAAAGTACTACTCTAATTCATTATAGCCCTCTACTACTACTTAGTGATACCCTAAAATCTCCTAACTATCCCTTAAAGCTAACTATACTTGAATTGTTAAAATGCATTGCTAGTCTCCGGCCCCTTTACCCCACCTCATTTTAAATGCTCCTGTCTACTTTAGGAGGATGCCTCTTACCCCTGATCCCAGTACACTCATCTTTGCTCTATAATGCATGGCATTTGACCATGTTTTAGGCCACTGTTTATTTTCATTCTAGTTTTTTCAGTCGACAATATTTTTTACAGCAATGTTTTTCAGCCTATTTTTTTGCACACAAAATTTTTACTGCACACAGATTACGTACAGTGAGTTGGATATATAAAATTGATCTAATGTGTTGTGACAGTTGTGACTGTTGTCCATTTAGTAATAGGATCACTGATAGGACTAGCACTGTCTATAGGCTGTAATTTTAGTCTGTCTTGTGTGTAAAATAGGTCATTTCATCAATGTGTAGAATATCAAAATGGTCTAACTGCAATGTTAAACTCTTAATTGAAAAACTATGCATTTATTTTGCTGTGTTGGGTACAGATGAGTACTGGATATATCAGAGATCTGCCTAGAACCCTTTTAAAGGGTATTGCTCAATTATTCTCTCATTCTTTTGAAGACATTTTTCAATATGTTTTGTATTATTTGCCATCAAAAGTCAAGTCAAAATTTATAAGTACACCCTTTAAATTCTAGGCAGATCACTGAATTGACATGCTCAAGATTTTCAATCACCACTGGTATTGTGTATGCTATGGCACCTAGCCTCGAAGCTCATACCATATTTTAATTATTAACAGGATCCCAGGAGAAATTCTGCAAAAATGTACAAGGCTATAACGCTTGGGGAACAGCTGTACGTGCTGCTGCAGTTGCATTCCTGTCAGACTGAAGATGGATGTGGATGAATAATTGCTGTTACTTGTGTGTGCATGACAATTTATATTAGTGTTTATTTAGTATTTTGCGTAATATCGTTTTTGTGTCTTCAACCAAGGGAATTTTAAAAAACAGGCTAGGTTTTCTATTTCCAATCTGATATATTGCTGGACACAATGAACACAGTTGACAGTTTACTCATAAACCCATTTTTGGGTTTGACACATGCAGATAAACTGCAAGTGAAAACATTAGGAGCTGATAAACCTCAAATTAAAATTGAGCAGTCTACAAAAGATAGGGGGAAGGGGTACACCCGTCACTTTACCAGTACGTGGTATGATAGGATTGAATGGCTTACTGGTAGCGCTTCTAAAAATGCTTTATTCTGTTTCCCATGCTTACTCTTTGGAGGTGAAGTTACCTGGACAAAAACAGGAGTTACTGACCTAAAGCATCTGGCTGAAAAAATAAAAAAACATGATTCATGTAAATCCCATTTGACAAATGTGTTAAAATTATCTCTTTTGGGAAAATCGGACATTGTACAGCAATTAAATGAAGCATACCGTGTGGGAGTAAGAAAACATAATGCAGAAGTGGATAAAAACCGATACATTTTATCAAAATTGATTGATTGTATTCGATTTTGTGGTGCCTTTGAATTGGCATTACGAGGCCATGATGAAACTGAAGAGTCTCTAAATCCTGGTGTGTTCAGGGGCCTTGTTGATTTTGTCTCCAGCATTGACAGTGCTATGGAAATACATTTAAAAACAGCCACCGTGTTTAAAGGCACTTCTAAAACTATTCAAAATGAATTGCTGGACTGTATGCTGGAAGTAATAAGAGACTATATTATACAGCAGTTGAGAACCACTGATTATGTAGCTATCCAAGCTGATGATACAACTGATGGCTCTACTAAGACACAGTCAGTTCTGGTCTTCCGCTACATTGATGGAAATTGCAAGGTAGCTGAAAGATTTTATTGTTTCACACATCTAAAAGACTCATCTGCAGAAACAATTGCCTCAGCCATTCTTAATGAATTAAACATTGTTTTCCCTGAGCAATGTGCTAAAGGAAAAGTAATTGCTCAAAGCTACGATGGTGCCAGCGTCATGCGTGGTGCAACAGGTGGGGTGCAAAAGAAAATCAGGGATGTTTACCCAAATGCACATTATATTCACTGCTATGCCCACCAACTTAACCTAATTATGGAACAGGCTTCCTCCAAAATATCTAGAGTTAAAATTTTCTTTTCAGAGATTGGTGGTATAACAGCATTTTTTGCACGTTCTCCGAAAAGGACGGAAATTCTTGAACAAATAGTTTCAAGAAGACTTCCAAGAGGGTCTGCAACTCGCTGGAACTTCAATATTCGAGCAATATTGCTAATTTATGAATTCAGAGAAGATCTTCTTGAATGCATGTCAACCATTGCAAACTGTGGTGATTTTGAGTCGAATACTATATGTGAAGCTAAGGGATTTAGTAGAACATTAGATGATAGAGAGTTTATATTCTTTCTGTTTCTTTTTTTCAAAATAATGCCCCAGGTAGACATTTTATATAATCAATTGCAAAAGCGAGACTTTGACACTGTGTCTGTCCAGCAAGCTACTACAGACTTTGTGACAAGCATCACCAAAATACGAGAATCCATTGACAGTTTGGATTCTACACTGCCACAAGAATGTACATTTGTAAACCGGAGACTGCAAATAAATACCTTAACCCAAGAAGCAAAAGAAGTCTGTGACATTATTGTGGTCCATGCCAGAGAGCGCTTTGCTTTCACAAAGCATCTTGTAAGTGCAACACTATTGCGAAGTGACCTTTTTGAAAGCCACGACAAATCTTTCCCAGCTGAGGCACTCGCAGAAACGGTAGAAGCCTATCCTATGTTAGACAAAGCCAGATTGAGTACAGAACTTTCGGTCCTGTATGGAAGACGAGACTTCCGTCAAACTACTGGTGGTGCCATGGCTTTATTTAGCTTTTTGTGTGAAAACAACTTAGAGAAATCCTTTTCTGAGACCATAAAGCTCTTAAGAGTTGTCATTACTACACCCATGACAACAGCAGAATCTGAGCGATGTTTTTCCACACTAAAGAGAGTAAAAACGTTTTTGCGAAACACTATGACTCAAGCTAGACTTAATGCCTTGGCTATGCTGTCAATGGAAAAAGAGCTAATAAAGGAAATACCAGAATTCAACAAAAGAACAATTGAAAAGTTTGTTCATATTAAAGATCGACGAGCAAACTTTCTATATAAATAGAAAATATGAATCTGATGTGTGATCATAGTTTCAGGTGTTTATAGCTCAGTTTGTTTTGTTTGATACCATTAGGAAGTACTGTTGGAAATGTTCTCATTCCATTTAATATTCATACAACTCCTGTACAGTTGATATGTATTTATATATGTGTGCTTATGTATCTGTGAATTTATATATATTTGTTTTCATATTTTAATATTATTTAAAATATTTTTGTTAGTGTTTTGAGGGTATATGTCTTTATATGTACAACATTTAGTTATTTTCCTAATTTATTTTTATTTAACCGTTTTCCACTGTACTGACAGGGACAGGAACCCTTCTACCTGAGATTGACATGCAAAGTATTTAAATATTATTTTTATTTTGTCAATTGTGTTTAAAAATATATTGGTTTTGAAAGTTCTTAAAATGTACATTTATTTATTTCCATAATTTCTTTTTGTTTAACTTTTTCTGCTGTGCTGGCTGAAGGGCACAGGGACCTGAGAGTGGCATTCAAACAATTTACATAGTATTATTTAAAATAATTTTGTTTGTGTTTACAAATATCATATTGGTTTTGGAGGGATATTTCTTAAAATATACATTTATTTATTTTCATATTTTATTTTTATGTAGCCAGTTTCTACTATACTGACTGCCACAAGGGCCTGAGAGTGGCATGAAAAGTATTTAAAAATAAAGTAAAACATTTGTACCTAGCCTGCTTATGCAAATAACGTTTTTGTTCTTTCTTTCTTAAATAAATGAAAGATTTCTAATGGATATTTCTTATATTATAAGCAATGCATATTACACTCATTTCCTAACTTATTTTTATTTAGTGGTTTTCTAAAATACTGATAGACCCAAGGGCTTCAGAGCGCTATATGAACTATTTTAAATACAATATTTACTTAATTATTTTGCAAAATTGCCTTGCTCAAAAATGCACACCTTTTGCTGACTTCCTAAAAATTAAATGTTTGTTTCAAATTGATATTTCTTATACATGTAGCTATTTAATATGTGATAAAGATTACTGGGCAATCAACGTTGAATAGCTGATGCAGAAAAGGAAATGGCCAGCTGTCATTTTTGGTAGGAACAAAATTACAAGTGTGTTTCTTTGTGGATGTGCAACCTGGCTTAGTACCCTGGCCCTCTTCAGAAGTCAGTCTTGCTTGGCAACACAGAAATTCTCTGAAATAATGAATGAGTTTTCTTTTATGAATGCCTAGAAGAACTCATTTTTCAGTCCATTTATCACAGAAATAGTGCGGAAAATTGCACCAAAAAATGGCAATTTTTTAAAAATTTCTTCATGGGGGGAGAACCCCCCCACACCCCCCTTATTGCCGTCGGGGTCGCTCGCTTCGCTCGCTCGCTCCCGTTCGTTGGGGCCTACTTAGAAAGCCCCACCAGGTTCAAATTCCACCAGCCGCCACTGCCCATACAGCCACTCACATACCCACTCACTGACCTAAACAGCTACTCACACACACACACACTCTTGAAGGTTACAGATTACAGTTAGGAAATAGAAATTTAAAAACCTTAGGCATTTACTAAAAAAACAAAGGTTACAGGAATGTTATAGTCAGGAAATAGAATTTAAAAAAGCCTTGGAAATTCACTGAAGAAAACAAAGGTTACAGGGACCTGATAGTTAGGAAATAGAATTAAAAAAACATGGAAATTCACTGAAAAAACAAAAGGTTACAGGGATATTATAGTTAGCAAATAGAATTTAAAAAATCTTCGAAATTCACAAAAAACAAAGGTTACAGTGATGTTATAGTTAGGCTCAGATTTCACTCGTACAAAGCCTGTAAAGAGCAGCAGTTATAGTTACCTGAGCTAATTATCACTTACGCCGAGCTAATTATAACTTATGCCTCCGCAATGCACTAGTAATGACCTCACATATTACATCACTCATGACGTGGTCAGTGCGTTCACTCTTGACATCTCAAATGACATCACTGAAGACATCATCCACAGAATCACTTGTTTATTTTTTTTAGATAGTACAGCTTGGAAACAGTGAGCAGGATCTGCGTCTTTTTCTTTCCGAGATGTACTGTGTGGAAAACACACTAACTCAGAGTAATAGTTGCTTAAATGAATTCACTTTACACCCTGCAGGTGCATAAATCTGGTTCTTAGCTCTGCATCTCTGCATGTGCCAGAAAAAACTAGATCATGATAATGCCCCTGCAGTATTACTTGAGTTATGTCATACAGGGGCGTAAATCATTGTTTCCTCGTCTGCCTTCCTCTCACAGTCCTCAGGTATGAGTTAGAGATAACTCATACATAGGGTCTGTGGCAAGGAAACAATGGACTTGGAGTAGTGAATATTACTGGTAAGTAACCGGGCAAGACCCTGCAGTCCCTGCGGCGCAGGAGGGCCCAAACCCAAACCCAAACACTGTGTTGCCGGTACATCAAAAAAGTGGCGCACCAGCGGGGCAATGGGCTAGTAAATAAGCCCCCTAGTGTGTAAATAATTGTCTGGAGTGCACAACCATGTAGTCTTCTTTTCTTCTCTGCTAACGCCTTGTTTGTTGTTGGACACTGAATATTTCACTATGCTGTGGATTGCAGCTTACAAATGGGCAATACTTTGTTTAATGAAACACCGCTGGCAACTTTGAATAAAACATGATATTATTTTGTCTAGTGCTGGCCTCAAACATTGCACATTTTAGCACAGATAAATAAAGTTTATGTGATCTTGACTGAACCATTTCAGAAGCAACAGAGTGAAAAGGAGAACTTTCTCTATTATTTCCTGGCTCCCGGAACAAATTGCAGTTTTATTAAGAGAATAGGCATTGTTCCACTATGTAGGCATGATGGCACACAAAATGATTCATACTTTCGAGACACTGTGTTAAAGGGAATGATTTATTAAAGAAGGGGGCGAGTGGAGTCAGAAGACCGTTGTTGTAATAGCCCAATACAGACATACTCGGAACTCCTAGAAATGCCACAGTTATTAATGTATTCCAGTCCCTCAGTCCGATGGAAACACGCCTCATCGAGCTTGATGCAAGAGCCTGGACATAGATGCTGCTGTTCATTAAAGTAATTCTTACTGCAAGCTATTTCTGACGGGATTCACCGGTTGTTTAGCAGCTGCACTCTCATTTCTCCGGGACCAATCGTTGGTCTCCTATAGGGGGGGGGGCTGCTGTACCTATCACTATCTTTCCCCACTCTAGTGATTACAAGAGCCTTAGTAAAATTGACTAAAAGGGTGAACATAATTTCTACATACCTTAATCTGCGCATTAGAGCAGGGGGGTAAATCAGCCCTCTGCAGCAATTGCCGTGCAGTGGGGCCCCAACACATCAATGGCCACCATTCTGCCCAAGGTCAATTAATATTTGGGGCCCGCTTAACATATTGGAGGGAGGCCATCATTTTGTGTTACTCCACTGCACAACAGCTAGCATTAACACACAGGGCCCAACTATGGCAATCATGACTTTCTCAGTCATCAGTATTGTGAAATCAAGTTCAGGTGCAAGTGCAAGCACAAGGTCAGGGGACATACTTTGCTTTGCAACCAATGGTACCCTCAAAACTGAGTGGAGCAAAAGACCGAGAATTGAATGCAAGTCCTAAAGGGTTGGAGAAATGAGTACAACTAGCAGAAATCTCTCTAGAAAGGCACATTAGTTCTAGTGTGGCAAAAAATTGATTTGAGCAACTCTTACATAATATTACATAAAAAATTCAATTTGAGCAATTCTTATAGAATATTGAATTAAGAATTCTATGGGTGAAGCGGATTTAAAGGTGACAAATTGATATCAGTGATCACTTCTCTTTAATCACTATATACTTTCAAAAACAAGTCACACACACATATATATATATATATATATATATATATATATATATATATATACTTATATATATATATTGGGGAACAGATAAAGTACGGGGAGGACAGGGTGGTCATTTTCGAGGTACCTGTACTCCTCCCCTCTAGGATGCCCTGTCCTTCCACGTGTTGAGAATTTCCCATAGTTCAGTAATGCTGTTGTTATACACATCCCAGGAGAGTCGTGAGGTCAGTCTATTGGACGTTTGATATGCACCCTCGTATTTCACGTGCCAACCCACAGCACCCGTGCACTTTCATATTTTACTTATTAACTGCCAGCACTCTTGCTATCTGACTTCTCCTGATTGGTATTACTCTTGCCTACATAAGAGCCTTTGTCGCACATTCACGTTGAAACCACCACTGTGCCACTTTGATGCTAGTGGCCATTTGCATAGTTGACATTGGTCAAGTTGAGCCACTTATTTGTATTGTACATTCATGAACCATTGTGGAGGTTGTGCGATTAACAGCAGCTCAGATTACTAACATTCGTTATGTATATGACACATTCCAAGATGTCCGACATGTATTTCATTGTGTTACTTGCAATGTTAGTCCGTCATTTATGTCTACACTTTGCACACAAGCTTTATCAGTATTGCTTTCATGCACACTCACTTACGTGAACAAGGCTTCTTGCAAGCCGAAACATGTAGGAGTAGGTGAATAAACACTCTTGAATATTGGACTGCCTGGCGTCCCTTCATTACTGAGAGCGCATTCATTTGGGAAACTTTCGCTGTTTGAATTACCGGCGGGCTCAGCTGGAGTATGTGCCACCTCCCTCGGGGCCAAAAGCAGTGATAAGGAGTGATTTTCTGGAGAAAAAAAATAATATATATATATATGTATGTATGTATATATATGTATATATATATATATATATATATATATATATATATATATATATAAACGCTTCAAATTCCTTTGCTGCGGCAAAAGAATGGACGGCACTCCACAACTCAACATCCAGGATTCAAAGGTTTATTACACAATCAAATTAAACAGGACGCGTTTCGGCATCACGCCTTCGTCTGCTGTTACTCAAAACACAGTTCATTGAGATTTAAATAAAGTTATTTTGTTGACGTCAATCAGTTGTTACATAAACACAAAGGAGAGACTACAAATATCTAATCAACATAGCGGCCATTTTGTAGTGGTCAATATAAAACCAACATTAGTGACCATGTTGTGCAAACAGACGTTATTAAGCCCTGGATGGGCTGATAAAGCAAATTAAACAAGAAATATGTACATGATTAATCAATGGTGATCCTGTTAGGATAATTAATGATCAGCAACAAGGAAAACACACGAGGGGAATACTGGTTACAGTTCTACATCAAAGTTAGCCAAGATGACTGGCCAATTCTTCCCCTGTGTTTAATCCAAATGGAGACTTAGTTCGGAGGTCTATAATGAACCTAGACTCAGGTTTTCTCATTTGTGCCTCTCTGTTCCCTCCACGATCTTTGGGGGGGATTTGATCCAGACAATGGAATTTGAGGAGATTACGATCACTCTTGTGTGTAAGTGCAAAGTGTCTTGCAACAGGGTAGTTTGGGTCGTTGTGTTCAATTGCCCTAGCGTGTTCTAAGATTCGCTTTTTGACTGGATGAATAGAGCTCCCAATGTAATATAGTTTACAGGGGCATTCAAGTCGATATGCACAGTACGGGCTTGTACAAGTGAGAAATTTAGTAATTTTTCTCACTAATCCAGTATCAGGGATTTCATATGAGGTGATTTTTCCACTTGACTGACAGGCCTTACAGTTTTGGCAAGGGAAAACCCCAGTCAGGTTTCCCAGTGGTGGTGATCTCGGGATGGCATCAAAGTGACTATGTATTAGATTGTCTTTTAAGGATCTGTTTCTCCTGTAGGTAATTTTAGGATGGGATGATAATTGTTTGCCAACTACACTGTCTGTTTTAAGAATATTCCAATGGCGACTAATGATATTATGAATCAATGAGGAGTCATTGGAAAAAGTTGTGATGAAGTGTGGTGTTATGTCTTCACCAACTTTACTCTCACTGGAGTTCTTGAACAGACTTGCTCTGGGAATTAGACGCACTCTGTCATATGCGTTTTTGAGTGTGTTGTCAGTGTAACCTCTCAGTCTAAACCTTGACATTGAGTCTTCTGCAGCTCTCTCAAAATCGTCTGTAAGTCTTGAGACGTAACAGTTCACCAAAGGGTATACTGTTCTTTAGGGGTTTGGGATGGCAGCTGCTGGCTTCTAAGGTGGAGTATCCGGCTGTAGCCTTACGGAAAAGAGAGGTGCAAATTCTTCCATCCTTAATGAAGACTTTGAGATCAAGAAAGTCTACCTCAAGACTGCTGATAGTGCCACTGAGGTGCAAATTGAGATCATTTTTGTTTAAGGTTTGAATAAACAATTCAGCCTCTGTCCTTGAGCCTTTCAGAAAATGAACAAATCATCAATATATCGGTGCCACCCGATAATTGACGCGACCCATCTCTGATTGTCATCAGACCAGGCCACCTGCTTCTCCCACCAGCCCACGAAGAGGTTCTCGTAGCTGGGGGCGAAGCAGGTGCCCATCGCTGTCCCTCTCTTTTGTCTGTAGTATTGTTTCTTGAACAAAAATATGTTATTGTGCAGGCAGAAATGTAAGAATTCAACCAACATGCAGTTATGTTTCATGTATTTAAGAGAGCGAATTTTTAAGAAAAACTGCACTGCCTGTATGCCATGATTATGTGCTATACATGTGTAGAATCCTGTCACATCCAATACTATCATCAGCATATCTGGTTCCCAGGGTATGTCAGCAATGAGGCGGATGAAATCAGATGTATCCCTTAAGTATGATGAGAGGGATTTGACATGGTCAATCAAAAAGAAATCAAGAAACTGTGACATGTTCTCAGTTAAACTGCCTTTGGAAGAGATTATTGGTCTATATATATACACACACACACACACACATACATATATACATACATGTTTATAGTAATGAGGAAGGTGCCCATTCGCCGCCTCCCCAGCATAAACATATTGAAAGACATGGGGAGGCCTGCATGGACCTCTGCGGCCCTGGGGACTACCACCTCCTCGTCCCCAACATTGGTTCATGTGTGCTCCCGTCACTGTGAGGGGAGGAAAACAATAAAAGACACTGAAGTGGAAGCTCTATTTTATCTGTGGCATTCGAAAAAGGCCCACCGCCGAAAAACGTCATGCCAGTATTTCCAATAAACAGCCTCAAGAAACCCCACTGTGTTCCCCTTATTTGCTTGGAAATGAGGAGACTGTGGTGTATATTCAGCGTGCAGCCTGAGTTAAGAAGCTATGGATTTTGTGCCAGATTTATCAAGGAGCTCTGCTGTCATTTCATCACGCATGGTGATGCAATGTAGCACAATTCCTTAATTAAAATTTACAAACCAATGCAAGGGTCAATTTGCGCCTCCTTGCATGGCTTTTTAAGAAATGTAATGTAACGCAGTAGTTTGCACTGCATTATGTTACATTTTGGGCTGGTATGTGTTCCATGGGTGGAGTATGACCGTCCCTGTGCATCCACCCAAGAAATTTATGCAATTGCCAATTTATAATGGTTTAAAAACTTGGGATTGCATCAAAAAGTATGCCTCCCAGAGGATGGTGTAACTAGGAGATTTTGTATTTCTACTTGTTATTTCCTTTTTCTATCCATGATGAATTCCTTACACACAGAAAGAGTAACATGCATCTTTGGATTTTTTTGTGCACAAAACAATCCTGCCCATTATGCAAGCACCTTTGCGGCATGGAATAAGGGTGCCCACTGCCAGAATTGGTGATAGGTAGCACACAGCGAGTTGTGCAAGGAGGAAGCAGAAATGAACCATATCTTAGTGGATTTGGTGCATTTCTGTTCTCTCCATTTCACATAATGCAACACAGCAGCCTTGCTTTCTGCTCTCATTGAATGAATTGTTAATAAATATGCCTCTTTATTTCTGAAGGTGACAAATTATATCACACCTAGACTGTAATAGGAAAATTGGAGATAGATGTATATACAGGGTTGTGGGCTTCCAGGTATTATAAGTAGGTAGATTTGCAGTTCCTCAGTGAGAATGCTGGTTGTAGACTGAAAGAAAAGATGAGAGTGAACATAGGACGGCATTTGTCTCAGGAATGCACCTAGGGATTGTATGTCCTGGAAGTACACTACTATTTAAAATATAAATCCAATCTGTGGATTTAATATCATAAGCTATTGCAGAGCTTTCATTGCCTCTACAAGGCATGTTTAGGCCGGTGACACATTTTATCACACGCACTAAAGAAGTAAAGTTAGCTACCGAGCTGTGACATGTGCTACCTGAGGCCGGTAACTGGGTTCAGTTTCATACCCAGTGGTGCAGGTTTTGACTGCGTTCAGCACCACCAAACTGGACCGTGTGCGGTCCCCTTCTTGTTCCTCCACTCAGGTTATGGACATTGAGGTGTGCCCAGGGGGCCATAGCTGCTGTCTATACAAGTACTAATGGGCCAGGTGCCAACATGGCGTTCCGGTGAGTCCCTCTGTCACACAGACAAGGCAGATTTAGAGTAGCAGAGGTAGTCGGCTAATCAGTATGGGTGGGTCAACGGAGCAGGCATGTGGCCAATTCACCTGTAAGGCTGCAGAACAATGGCTTTGACACAGCTCATGCTCTGCCACTTTGAGCTACGCATGCGCCACAGCACTCCCTGCTTGCTGTGAACTTCTTGCAATAACACCCGCACTCTGCCAACTCCAGGGTGGCAAGCAAACTTTCTTACATATGTATTACCAAAAGACAGCCAACACTTGTTGTAGTTTTTGTGGTCGTTGTTGGCCATAGTTTTATTACCATTATATGCATACTCATTTTGCAATCCCCTAGAATTTTATGGCCAGGGTTATAAATCAATATCATGAACGTCATAAAATTGGTTGTCATAAATCATTTGTGTTGCTTATCATAAATCAGGTGACATAAATCATTTGTGTATCATAAATCATTTGTGTCATGAACAATCATAAATTGGGCTCATAAATCATTTGAGTTGCTTTCCATAAATCATTTGTCATAAATCATTCACTGGTCATAAATCACTTGTTTGTCATTACTCATTTGCATATCATAGAATCGTAAAAGTTCGTTATTCCGCTGTTTTGCAGGCGTGTCTCCTTTCTTGCCACTTCTTTGGGTCACAAATGGTTCTGTTGGTTTTCACATCCCTTTGCATGTGGGGGGTAGCCTCTCCCCAGAGTTAGGCCCCAATTCACTACCTTGCAAGTCTCTTTTTGTGCCCTGCTTTCTAGCGGGCTCTGGGCTACGACCGCTGTCTCCGTTTGCTACCCCCTTTTGTCAGGCCGACTCACCCTGCCTTAAGGCATCCCAAAGTGAGTGGCCCTCCTTCTACACACCGCCCTGTCGGTGTGCCTCCATAACCAACCAAAGTACCCCTCTTATCCACAATGTGGCAGGGAGGCTCATGTTTTCCTGTGATTCCCCCCTGTGCTGTCAGTTTTGTTTTCTTCTTCCTCTTCTGTTAGGTGCAGCCGACTAAAACCATCACGCCCCACTGGTTGGCTTGCAGGAAATGCACCCCAGGGCCTGTCCTAGCTGAGACCACTAGCTCGCTAAGCCCCAATGCCCCAAATAATGTGGTCACAAAGGCCGCTTTGAACAGGCTCAGCTCATATGTGTCCTTTGATATTTCCACCAGTGTATTCATGAGCAAAGCCAATCTATTGAAGTCAATGGGTCTCCAGTTATCCACTTTTACCCCTTCAGAGCGCTTCCAACCCTTCATCGCCACTTTGATGTAGTAGGAGGCAGTGGGATCCTGTCCTGTGATTTTACTTGGAGAAGTTTGCTATTGCTGATAGGTGGGCCTGAGCCCAGGACCTTGACCTTTTGTTTGTAAATACCCAGTGAATGAACAGCTCAACAGCCCTCCTTGTCTCGCCTGCATCGCCCAGTGTCAGGATCTTTCCTATTCGCATCACTGTCCCTGCGTATTTCTTATAGTGCTTGCCCACATCAGGGGTAAGGGCCTGGTTCGATAGAATCAACAAGTCTGTCCCGCCGTAGACCATAGGTCCTCTGGGAAGGGGGTCATGTCCTTCTCCACTCCCGGTACATCCTCCCTGAATCTGCTCATCTGTGCACGGGAGAGGGCATCTGCCACTGTGTTCTCCACCCCTGGTACATGGTGTGCTTTCAACTCTATGTTCCCTTCCAACTGTAATCTAACCAAGCAATGTATTTGCCTCAATGTGTCAGGGCACCTGGCTGTGCCTCTGTTGATTGCCATCACTACTCCTTTGTTATCTGACCAGAGCGTCAGCTTCATGTCCCTCAATTTTCGCTTCCAGACTGCCAAAGCAACTAAAATGGGGAACAACTCCAGGAATGTGATGTTTATGCCAGTTGTCTGGCCATAGACTTGCGCACCACATTGTCCCCCAGGATTACCCCAAAGCCTGCACTACCTGCAGCATCTGTTAACAAGGCTATCTGCCTGCCCATCACCCAACCCTCTCTCCATATCAACATACCGTTAAACTCCGCTAGGAAGGTGTCCCACATGATGAGGTTGTGCTTGACACCCGCCCCCAACCTGACCTGGTGGTCTTTGTGCGTGAGCCTGGCTGTTAAATGTATTAGGTGCCTGGCAAAGACCCTGCCGGCAGGGATGATTCAGGCTGCAAAGTTGAGCTTTCCAATAAGTCATTGTAGCTTGCGGAGGGTTGTCTTCACTCTACCATAGAAGTTTTTTATGTCATCCCTGAATTCTTTTACTTTCGCCTCTGGGAGCCTGGATGTTACTGCAACTGAGTCTAGCGCACTCACTAAAAATGTGAGCTGGGTGGTTGGATCTACTGTTTTATCTGCTGCCAATGGCACTCCCTGCTCCCCCGCTAGCTCTTGAAATGCTGCCACCCCGCCGACCTGGCGGGACTTACAAACAGGAAGTTGTTGAAGTAGTGCAGTTTGCCTCTTGCGGGTGCCGGTCATGCAACGCTCATTCCAAAAAAAGTACTAAATTGCTCGAAGTATGAACAGGACACTGAACATACCATTGGCATTGCTTTGTAAAAGTAAGTTGCCCCCTCCCACTGGAAACCCAACAGGCGAAAGCTAACCGGGTGAACCGGAAGGAGACGGAATGCTGATTCGGTTCTGTTCATGATCTTTATTCGGTTGAAGACAAAAGCAACCATAAAAGTACATCCAAAAATACAACAAAAAGCCAGTCACATCATAAAATCAATTCATCTTAATTCTATTAAAAACACAATAAAAAACAGTCAATCATCATCTGTTATAGTACAGTTCGGGGGATGACAGGTTCATGATCCACTATAATGAGCTTTCCTTATTTTCATTGCATTTACTATAAAAAGTGCTATATTGTAGCACAGAAAGCGATCACCTAATGACACCACTTTATAAGATCTAATATTCCAGGTTAATAACAGAGGTTTTAGATACAGTGCCCTGGGGTTTCAGTACAGTTTACAAAATAATAAAAAAAAAGTGCGAGGAACTCGTTGTCTGACTCATGTTTATCTTGCCTGTTTCAATGTTGGCTTTCACCATGAGGGCACCATGGCCTGCTGCCCTCACAAGGTCAATGGCATCATCCACTGTTGCGTAACCCACTGCAACACCTCTGAGCTGATGCCATTGTTAACCGACTCACCCTTATGGAAGGAAAAATGGTGAATGAGTCTGAACTGAACTGCTTCTTTCTTGGGAACTACTCCCAATGGAGAGATCACCAATCCCTTTGGTACTGGAAGTGGCAGGGGGCCTTCAATACATACCAGGGATTTTTCTTTGTCCATTTTCTGATGCACTATCTCTGGGTGCTGCAGCGCTGATTTTAAATTGTTGGCGTTGCCCGAGGGTAAGAGGCCCTCATATGGTATAACAAAACTTCCTAAAAACCTTGCACTAGCATACTTGCTTACTCTTTGTTATGGTTTTTGTTAGCTAGCTGCCTGCCTGAGCTGCTGGGTGTTGATGGGGGACGCGGCTAGCCGGTAGCTGCTCCATTCCCTTAGTCCCCCTGCACTTGTTGCATCTGTGCTAGTGATTCTTCTTCTCTTTCTGGTCCCATCGCTGCTCCTTCTTGCTCTTGCACCCTGCTGCTGGGTGTCCCAACCCACAGATGGAGCATATGTGTTGAAATTTACAAGAGGCACCCCATGTGCACTCATTGGTCTCATATTTCCAGCAGATGGCAGCCAGTCCGCTGGTGGGAGGAGGCTTCCAATTGTTGTATGTTTTGGGGAGCCATGGTCGGTAGCGGGAGTACCTGCCGGTCGGTGACGTGGGGAGGGGGAGGAGCAGGGTGGGGGTTAGTAAACTATGGAATACGGAGGTTTATAGGTAAGTAAACAATAAATAAATAAAATTAATTTTGTTGCGCGCACTGCATCGCATTTGGGGATGCAGTGCATGCAACAAAATTTGTTTTATTTATTTATATGTTTACTTACCTGTAAACCTCCGTAATCCATAGTTTACGATTCTGAAGGCATCCAGTCAGTTGTCAAAATTATTTTCTTTCTTCTCCTGTCTTTCCTATCTTCATCTTTTTTATCACACACCGTTAGATCCAGCCCATCTAATTGTATCTCTTACAAGGAGAAAATATTTATGAATTCTTTTCTCCATATCCTCTCCTTAACCGCTAAAGGGATGAGGCTTGCTAATCCGGTGGCCCGTATGATCAGTGATGCGGGCCTGGTGATGGCCTAGTGCATGCATCTGGCAGTTAACCAGCTCTCCCTTGGTGGTTCGTTCTGCTTGCACTACCTCATACTTCTGTGGGGGATGCCATCCCCCCCCTCTGTTTCCTGCACCTGGGTGCTGTGATCTGTTGGCCACGCTGGCTGCCCTGTAAGTGTTCTTGCCGTGAGCTGCCTGGGTCTATTAGGTGCCATGGTAGCCCTGATGCCCCCCTTGAGGTGGAGCACCTGCAGCCCCTAGCCCCTGTATGCCCAAGCCACTGAATAACATAGGTGCAAATGACTTCAAGCATTCCTGCACTGTCACGCCAATTTGCTCACCACTTGTGGCGTTGATATTTCCACTTGGCTCTGCCATTGCTGGGATGGCTACAGGCAGCAGGTCATCCCTCTTGGACCTTCTCTTGGCTGCCGGCTTCTTGGTGCTTTCGCTGAGGCCCTCTCTCTTCCCGAGTGCTGGCCAACCGTTGACTTCAGAAGGTTGCTTACTGGCTCCTCTCCCGGCTTCCTCCTCCATACACATCTGCAGCCAACTGGTCCTGTGTGCCTCAGATGCTGTACTGATATGCCACAACAAGTCCTCTAGCTCCGCTGGTTGGTCCCCTTGATTGCGATTCTCCATCCTGCGTGGTTCTCCTGCTTTCTCTTAATATAACAACATGGCAGCGTGCTGCTGCCTTATGTATGCACCAAGGCTGCTCCCACATGTGTCCTCTCCCACAATGCCTGGGGAGGTTAGTGATTTGCCCAGAACCACCTGCTGTGGATGCCACCGAAGCTTGAGCCTTGCCGCAAGGCTGCCCCGTCCCGACCTCATCTATCCCGGAGGCCGTGGTGCTCCGCTCTGACATGGATACTGCACGCCTCTCACAAGCCGAGAAGTTCCGCCGACTCCCCCACGCTGCCAGGCTCCGCCGACTCTACCGTGGCGCAGACATGGGGAACTGCTTCAGGACTCCGCAGTGCTCCTCTTCTGATGCTTGATCCCAGTGGTGCTTGGGGAGAGGTATCCCGACACCAATGCACTGATGAATCTGGTAAACCAAAAGTCCAATACTGATCTCTGGGGCACTCGTCACCACTACACTCGAAATCCTTCTGCCCGCTCCCCAGCTCCATGATGTATTAAAGAGCTGTAGTATGGGGAGCGGTGCCTCATAATCCCCCACGATTTTCCTGCCAAGAAGGGTGGTCGCTGCTATTGGGGGGTTAAAACATCACCTGCCCCCCCCCCTTCCCCCCATTGTCCACGTGACTAGGTGCCTCTCTGGTGAGTAAGTAAGTAAGTAAGTAAGGAAGTAATTTTTATTTGTATATGATTAATTAAAATCTTTACAAAATTGTAAAACGTCCATAATTGTTGTTACTTAAACATAACAAAAATAGGATGCATAAAATTACAGTGTTATTAACAGTTTTATGGTTACCATCGAGGGATTTAAAAAGTTCATCTAGCATGGTTAAGTCTCTTTCTTATTAGATCAAAGAACTTCACAACTTGACAGTTCAGTTTGATGTCGCTAGTAGAGAAGCACAGTTTGGCTGCCTGTCTACAGGTCCGGACGGCATGTAAGTTAAAGAAAGGACGTAAGAGATTAATCCTCAAGTCCTTTACGCTAGGGCAGATGCAGATCACATGAACTATGTCCTCCTTGCCGGTTTTGCACATGCGACACTGTTGTGAAGGATTGTTTCTCTCCCAGGGAGGAAGATGTGGAAGTATGGGAATTACCCCGAGGCGTAATTTTAGGAATTGTTCTTTAACATTTATTTTCATGCCGATGCTGAAGTACGCTTGTGGCCGCAGTTTTTCATAGTCAACCACCGTTAGCCATCCGTGTGCTCTGTTTGTTAGGTCTTTCTTGTCTTCTATCGCTGAGATGATGCTAGCTGATTTTTTGGCTACTTTTTTAAAAGACAAGAGATCTATTGATGTTTCCCAGGTGTCAGACAGGCCTAGAAGTTTGAGTGATTCATATAAGTAGGCTCTTGGCGCTAGGCTGCAGTGCCGAAGTAATTCTTCCCATAGATTTGCACATAAAGATCCAGCATCTGCATTGCGAATTGTATGCCAAGTTGTTACATACACGCTCCGCCTCTCTAGGATTTGTTTCAAGATACCAAATTCTAGTCGAATCTGAGCCGGGGAGACGTATTTGGGAAGATTAAAAATAGCCCTGTATGAGTTGGCAATGAGTGTGTCCAGCAACGCCGCATCCTTACCGTGGTGTAATTCACTCCCGTAAGTGAGAGTCGGTTTTAGTTTGGCGCTCAATATTTCAAGAAGAGGTTTGAGTGTAAGGTCAGGTAGTTTGACCTTCAATGATTTTAGAGTCAAATAGGTCATTGTAGCCTTCCCTCGCAAAGATTTGAACTGCGCCCTTGAGGTATTATTTGAGTCCAGGATTACTCACAGGTACTTATATGTAGTGACCTGGTCGAGCTTTTCGCCGTTCAAGTACCAGCTGGGGTTCTTTTTTTTCCTATAATTCACAGCCATCACCTTTGATTTATTGAAGTTTATTTGTAGTTCATTTTCTACTGAAAAGGCATGGGTTGTGTTCAAAAGATGTTGCAGGCCCATTGGAGTCCGACTTATCAACAGTAGGTCATCCGCATATAGCAGGTTTGAGAGGGTGATTTTCCCTAATTTCGGTGCATGGTTGGAACATTTGTCTAGTTGCCCAGGTAGATCGGCTAGAAAAAGATTAAATAGGATCGGTGCAAGTAGGCATCCCTGTTTCAATCCTTTTGTTGTCCTTATGGGTTTTGAAAGGTGTGTTCCAGCCCCAAGTTTGATTTTGATCCAGGTGTTTGAGTGGAGCAGTATTAGGACGTCTAGGAGGTATTTAGGTATTCCCAAATTGTCCAGTTTCAACCAAAGTTTGTTTTGGTCCACATGGTCGAATGCAGCAGTATAGTCAATAAATGAAAAGAATAGAGATGACTTTGTTTCTTTTGCTGCTTTCATCAGCAGTGATAGTGCCATTAGATTGGTTGTGGTCCCTTGGCCTTTGCAGAAACCTGTTTGGTTGATTGGCATGATGGAATTTTCAGTAGCCCATGATGTTAGCTCCTCCAAGATAAGGCCAGCAAAATATTTTGCCTCCACGTCTAGGAGAGCAATAAGGCGGTAGTTGTTTGGAAGCCTCTTGCTACCTTGTTTATATATCGGGCTGATAATTGAACCGTGCCAGGACTCAGGAAGGGTCTGTGAGAGTCTGATACTGTTGAACACTGGTGCTAAAGATGCGCTCCAAAATTTGACATCTGATTTGTAGAGCATAGGTGGTAAGCCATTCGGCCCAGGAGCGCCGGTTGGTCTCCCCCGTGATATTTGTCGTTGGATGTCTGATGGGAGAATTGGCTTAGGCTCTGACTCAAATGCCTTTGTTGAGTTTTTTTCCGTTTTTGGTTTATCGATTTTTGGTGTAATCATGGCGATGTGCTCCCCGTTTCAGGGGGATTTGTGGGGGTATAATGATTGAGGTTTGCCTTTTTGTTATGCTTTGTGGTTGTTAAAGGAGGTTTGTTTGTAATAGCTTTGTCTATAGTCCCATCGTTATTGAAGTGCGTCAGTAGGTATTTCGACCATACTTCTTCAGTTATGTGCGAGTTTTGACCAGGGAGGTCAGGATTCTGTATTCTGGTGCGAGTTTGTCACAAGGGAAGCACCCCTTCTGCTTCTGGGTGCTTCCCAGCGGCTATAACCAGATCCTTACAGGCCTCCGGAGTCTGTTAAGATGCCGGCCTTTGAGGTTCCCTTTGGGGGCGGCCTCTGCAATAACCAATGACAGACCACTGTGAGGGTGAAGTGACGCAGTCACAGTCACGGACATCAAACCAGTGACGGGATATGGCTTTTTGAATCATGTAGGAACGAGCCTATTTAACAATGTCTTGTGCATGCCTGGGCAGCCCCAAAGGGACAGGTGTTTATGCCCATGGGACAATTTGTAATATGTCCCAGCCAAAAGAAATAAGTGCTCATGCAGAACAATGATACAAATTAAGCACAAATCTACTGCCTTCATCCATTTACCACTGACGGCATTGAAGGCTTCGGTAAACTAAAAGGCCAGCCAACACAGTGTATTTATACAAAGCACGCATAGATTATTTCACAGACTGCCTGCTCCCGCCACTCTTCTGTAGTTGCCAAAACAGGGACATCACATCTAGCAAGGGCATGCATTCAATGCTGCTTTAGATAAAGAAGTCTCACAATGGGATGCCGCACGCCCGTAAAAATAGTATTGTCACAGGAATGATAAGGACACCTACTGGACTATAGATCTTGGGGGTGTGCACATTTTATGTGATTAGCTTTAGTGCAATTACTTGAAATGTCGGCAAAATTATGAAAAGTTATACATAATTACGTCAAATGCCAAACTGGCATTTAGCGCTGTATTTTAGAGCAAACTGCATCATTTGGACGGAAGAATGCAGTTTGCTCTGAAAAAATAGTGGGAAAAACACAAAAACGCTGTGAATGACAAAGCTGTCATGTGTGATGTTCCTGTACACTCGTGGTACTTTTTTTCAGTGATCGGCATATTCGCAGTAACGTTTTACAGCAAGAGGCATGTAATTACACACTGTGGAGTGAGTGTGTCATTGTGGAATTTTTGAATAACATGCATAATGCAAGATTACCAGAATTCCACTAATTACGCCAGCATAACACAAATTTTGGTCTAATATCCATTATCATGCTTACCTTGAACAAACTTCCAACTAAAAAAATCAATATTTGCAAACGGCTTCGACAACAAAGTAATCACAACCAACTACTCGACTACCTGCCTCAAATTTATAGTATATATTTGGAACCAATTTATTTCAGGCAGCAGGGATAAACTACTCAAAAACTGTTTCAAATTTTCAATTGTTCAATTTGTATTGCAATCAATACTTAAATTGCCTTTTCGGAAAAATTACACAATGAACGGTATGCAAACGCGTATTTTGGGAAAGGGTAGCGCATCATGGAAAGGAACAGTAGAATTAACCTCATACACAAGAGGCGTTCCCTGCTGAAGAATGACTTAAAGTGAATAACTAAAAGTCAGAAAATTATCACCATGATGGTATTTGCTAACTCAAAGATAAGAAGAATGGAAACTGCAGAGGTAATAGGGAATTTGTAGGGTGTCCCTCTGTCCCTTCATCATTTGTTCTTTGCTATAAGACAAAATAGCATGGATTGGAGTCTTCATCTGAACTTTAAGTTTGTCCGTAAGCCTTTCATTTAATTCTCCTTCTTATTTAAATTAATCAAATCCGGTACGAAGGATTACAGAAGTGACACATATCTGGACGGGAAGGAGGCCCTGGGCTCATAGAAATACATCCTACAGTAGTTACTAATCATAAGATTTAACCGCAGTGTGCATGCCACAACACACACAGACAGCTGAAACATAGCCAAGCAAAGTCATAAAGCCAATTGCTATTCGTACAGATGGTGTTGTACTAGAGAATCTTTGTAGTATGATTAATATGAGAACAATGCCGGCGGTACATTATTATTCCATACATTCAGAGCGAGTCGACCATTTGGATTTGGGGCTTCTGAAGACTAAGGGGATCATAATGATAGCGGAAGGACCACCACCGTCAGCCCGTCGGTGGTGGTCTCCCCCTGCCAATAGTAAGGGCGGATCAGACCTCCACAGTATGATGGCGGTTGGATCTGTAGTGGTCGGAAAATCCGACCGCCACAGTTCAAACAGTCAGATTGAATTTGACCACAAGTCGGACCAACCGCATAGCCCAGAATGGCAGCGGTGCCTGTTACGTATCACCGGTCAGATTAGAAATTCAATCTATGCCAGCCTTTCCATGGTGGTTCAACCGCCAATAAAAGGCAAGCGGGGATGGACATTGGGGGCCCATAGCAGGCACCTGTTCCCCCCTGGACCTTTCCTTTGGATTTTGGGGGGCACCTATGGTGCCCCCTACTTATCCCTGCACCAAGAGACAGCCAACGCATGGTGCCTGTCACATAGTACAGGGATGTGTACAACATCCCTTTGGTGCTGCAGGAAGCAGCACCCACTGCAATGTTAAAGGTGGGTGATGCAACCATCACAGTGGCAGTCGCATCCTAATTCCTATTCGTATTGTCCGACTGCAGCACAGTTGGTAGGCGGCCACAGATAGGAGATGACTGCAGTCCGTCCGTCATTGGAATGAGGCCCAAGGATTCTGAGTTTGTACATGGGACAGTTTGAGATCCTCTTCCTATCACAGGTCCTCTGTCCTTTTAATAAATGATGATGAGTGAAGGTATCCAGATCAGTATCTATAGGCGTAGAAATTATTAAACGCATACATTTAAGTTTTATATTTCAGTGTCATTCAAGTATAAAGGACATTATCCATCTAGATGGTCATCGGCTCGACCTTTTTTGTTCCAGAAAATCTTGTGGATTATAGTCAGGTTCATTCAGTAGTCTGGTCAAACCCCTTTGTGGTTTATTTCAAAATCAAAGCAATTGTAGAAGATGTCATATGTAAGTTTGATTTTTTTAAAAGCCATACCTCCTGTTATGTTTTGGGTTCATAATCCGCCCCTGGCGTAAGGGGCGTGTTAGTGTGGAAGTCATGTGACCGCCTATAATAAAAAAAGGCTCCGCACGCACGTACGCCATTCTGAGACGGGCGCACGGAGAGCCAACAAGTTATTTCCCGTGTCTGCATCCTTTATTCCTAGGGCCACGTGTCAGGCCTAGTGCCGATTAGCTGAGTTGGTCCAACCTGTCTGAAGGACACAACAATTGGCGACGAGGGTGGCTGCTGGATCCTCGCTGGGTGAGAGTACCTGCCTCCTGCCCCGTGTGGCGGCCGCGAGCCTGTCCCTCGGCTCGTGGTGCTCGTGCCGTGCGGCGTACTCCACCTCCGCGCAAGCGCGCCTGGGAGGATGGCGACGATTCCGCCCATCGAACCCTTTGTGGTGGAAGGTGCGCCCTCAGCGCTCGCTCCCAAATGGAAGGAGTGGGTGGATAGATTACTAGTGTTCTTTGAAGCTACGAAGACGCACAAGGAACAGAAACGGGCCATGGTGTTACATCTCGGCGGCAAGGACATACACTCCATTGCTCGGACCCTCCCGGAGGCGACCCCCAGAACTCATCACACGCTGATTAATGCCCTCAATGCCCATTTTGAGCCCATGGCCAATCAAGATTATGAACGATTTGTGTTTAGACAAGCGCGCCAGCTGCCCGAGGAATCGCTGGACACATATCACACCAGGCTCAAGAGGTTGGCGCTCACGTGCGGGTTTCAAGATACCACTGAGGAAATTCGGGGGCAAATCATACAGGGATGTGCGTCGGCCAAATTAAGGGAACGGATTCTGGAGGAGTCTGGCAAGCCGCTGACGGATATCCTAACTCTTGGCCGCACGAAAGAACTCTCCAAAGCTAGGGCTGCGCACATGGAAGCTGCGTTGCAGGCATCGGTCAAAGTGGAACCGGTCAACAAGATACAGACACACACGCCCACCAAGTGGCCCAAGAGACCGCCCATTCAGGGTGGAGCGTCGGGACAGTCATGTGGGTATTGTGGAGGTCCGCGACACCAGATGGCAGAATGCCCAGCACGGGGCAAGCGGTGTTCGGGATGTGGCCGGCAGAATCATTTTGAAAAGGTGTGCCGATCGAAGAACTTCCGTAAACCACGCCCCGCTGTGCAGGCCATAGTGGAGGGGGAACAGAGTCACAGTGACATGGATGATGACGAAGAAGAAGAACGGTCGGTGCACAAGGTGCACATGATTGGCACCGCTGCCCGCCGCACCAGGCCCCTGCCCCAATGCGCCATACAGGTAGCGGACCAAGATCTTATAGCCGTGGTGGACACGGGCGCATCCATAAACTTGATGAGTGTTTCCCTCTACAGGACCATGACCACGCCTCCAGCACTGCGTCCCACCCCTATCACTGTCTTCGCGTATGGGCAAGACACCCCTCTCGAGATTAGAGGAAAGTTCAAAGCGGTAATCCGCCATGGGAACAAGACGATCAAAACCAATGTTTTCGTGTCAGAAGAAGGCCAAGGCATGCTGCTGAGTTGCAGAGCGGCGGAAGACCTGGGAGTGGTGACATTCGCCTTCGGGGTCCATGAGGAATCTGTCCAACATCTCCTCATGGAGTACCCGGACCTTTTCGAGGGCATTGGCAAGTTCAAAGGCCGAGAAATTCATCTGCACATTGACCCAACGGTGCAGCCGGTGGCTCTGCGACACCGCCGCATTGCGTTCCATCTACGGCCGCTGGTGGAAGAAGAACTGCACAAACTGGAAGCGGCAGGCATAATCGAAAAAGTTTCGGGTCCCACCCCATGGGTTTCGCCCATCGTGGTCACCCGGAAACCGAAGCAACCCGGAGCGGTCAGGATATGCGTGGACATGCGCCTCCCGAATGCTGCCATAAAACGGGAGCGCCACATCACGCCCACCATAGATGACCTCATCGGAGAGATGGCAGGTGCCCGTTGGTTTTCCAAGCTGGACTTGCGGTCAGGGTACCACCAGTTGGTGTTGGACATGGAGTCGCGCAACATCACTACTTTCTCCACTCACATCGGCCTTCGAAGATACACTCGCCTCAGCTTCGGAATCTCCAGTGCAGCGGAGGTGTTCCAGAATGTCATCCAGGAGCTAATCGCTGGAATACCTGGAGTGATAAATGGCAGTGATGACATAATGATACATGCCCGCACCATCCCGGAGCACAATCAAAGGCTGGCCCAAGTGTTTCGGAGACTCAAAGACGCAGGACTAACGCTCCACCGAGAAAAGTGTGAATTCCTGCGGGACCGGCTAGGGTTTTTTGGTTACGTCTTCTCAGCCGAGGGTGTCAACCCGGACCCGGATAAGGTGAAGGACATTAAAGATGCGCCACCCCCGCAGACCGTTACTGAAGTCCGGAGTTTCCTGGGCATGGTCAACTATTGTGGCCGGTTCATCAGAGACTTGGCTAACCTCACGCTCCCCCTGCGGGACCTCACCAAAGACTCCACTCCCTGGCACTGGGGACCTGAGCAAGAGAAAGCTTTCCGAGACATCAAAGAGTCTCTGTCCAACAACACCACTCTCGCTTTCTTTGATCCCCGCAACTTCACGCTTATTGCTGTGGACGCGGGGCCTGCTGGACTGGGAGCGGTTCTCCTGCAAAGGAAGAGAGACGACATCGACTGGACGCCTGTTGCTTTTGCGAGCAGATCTCTCACGGACACGGAACAGAGGTACTCGCAGATTGAGAAGGAAGCGATTGCCATTCATTGGGGGTGCCGACATTTTCACCTCTACATATATGGCAAGCCATTCACTGTGGTGACCGATCACAAACCCCTGCTGTCCCTGTTTGCGGGAACCTCATCCAAACCCCCGCCTCGCATAGAAAAGTGGCTGCTTCAACTGCAGGAGTACAACTGTACAATCGAGTATCAGCCCGGAGCCAAGAACCCGGCAGATTATCTGTCCCGACATCCCAGACCCGCCACAGCTGAGGAGATGGAGGAAGCTGAAGAAACAGAGGCCTATGTCAGGTGGGTGGTGGCGCGATCTTGCCCTCGTCCCATCTCTCTCAGCGACATTGTGAGTGTCACAGCGCAGGACGCCTGCCTCCAGAGGGCCAAAGAACTTGTTCACACGACTAACTGGAATCGGGCCAAGGAGGGGTGGAAGATGCTCACGCCCGAAGCTCAGAAAATAATGGAGAGTCTGTACCATGTCCGAGAGGAGCTCAATGAAGATGAGGCCGGATGTCTTCTGCGGGGGCATCGCTTGGTGATACCCTCAGCCCTCACTGATCAAGTCATACAGTTAGCGCACGTAGGTCACCAAGGCATGGTTAAAATCAAGGCACGCTTACGGACAAAGGTGTGGTTTCCTCTGATGGATGACATGGTGGAGCAGGTGGTGAGGGCATGCGCTGCGTGTCAGGTGACGGGGGAAGCCCCTCGGGAAGCCCCGATTGCCGTGGAACCTCGTCCACAACAGCCATGGGACAAGGTCAGCATGGACTTTGGCAGCCTCCCGGATGGGAACTACACGCTGGTCATGATTGATGACCATTCCAAGTATCCGGAAGTGGAAATAATAGCCAGCACCAGCGCAGAGTGTGTGATCCCGAAGGTAGAGAAGATCATTGCCACCCATGGAGCTATGTGCGAAATCCGCACAGACAATGGACCCCCATTTCAAGGACAGGAACTGGCCACCTACCTGTCATCTCTGGGCATTCGGCATCGACGCATCACTCCCCGATGGCCACAAGCGAATGGGGAAGCGGAACGCTTCATGAGGACTCTTAATAAAGTGATTCGCATTGCTCATGACAAAGGACAGTCCGTGGAGATGGCCATTTTCACGTTTCTTCGCAGCTACCGACAAACCCCCCATTCAACTACTGGGATAGCCCCGGCGCATCTTCTGATGGGACGGATTGTACCCGATTCCATTCCTCACCACCCTCAATGGGCCCCTGCCCCCGTGAATGAAGAAAGAATTGCCCGCAAGCGAGAGACTGCATTTGCTAAAATCAGCCACAAGAGAAGAGCTATGGTGACACAATTCAGCAGAGGAGATGTGGTGCTTCTCCGTAACAGGGTGACGAGCGGAAAGTTTCGTTTGAATTATGAGAGAAGACCCTGGCGAGTGGTTGGTGTTAAAGGAACACGCATCACTGTGGTCCGCGGAAGGGAGACTGTAACCAGGAATGTGTCGCACTTTAAACATTTCCATGGGGGTTTGAGCGCCTCGGATTCACCACCTCTGGTAACCGAAACTGAAACTGCCCAGGACTTGCCAGGCAGGGAGCCGACGCCCAGTCTCGAGATCACACAAAGTAACACTCCGAGGGTGGTGATCAAGGAAACAGAAGGCGGTGCGGAGGCCCAGGAAGGGGTGTCAGATCCGGAGGAGCCCGACTTGGAGGCGCCTGAGACCGGCTCCGCCCCAGAGACAGACTGTTCAAGCCAGAGGGGCGTGGATCAAAGGCTGAGACGTAACCCGACGCCTTCCTGTCGACTACGCGATTATCTCACGTAAGACTGTTCTATGTATCAGAGTTAAATACAATGTTCCGTAATGTGTCCTACGGGTTGGGAGCAGTTTTTGAAGATTAGTACAATAGACTACCCCTCAAGACGGAAGGGTGCAGCTGTCTGAGAATTATTGTTTTGAGTTTTTCTTGTTTTAGGAGGAATGTTATGTTTTGGGTTCATAATCCGCCCCTGGCGTAAGGGGCGTGTTAGTGTGGAAGTCATGTGATCGCCTATAATAAAAAAAGGCTCCGCACGCACGTACGCCATTCTGAGACGGGCGCACGGAGAGCCAACAAGTTATTTCCCGTGTCTGCATCCTTTATTCCTAGGGCCACGTGTCAGGCCTAGTGCCGATTAGCTGAGTTGGTCCAACCTGTCTGAAGGACACAACACCTCCCTCTAGCTCATGTGCTAAATTATCAATAAATTAGCTATCTTGTTATTGGATGGAAAGAGGGCCCAAATGATGTTGATTATGAGAGCTTCTGGGCCTGTATTATGGTGGTCCCAGACTTGGTCACTGCACAGAGTTCCATTCAGTCTCACCGCACTCATACATCGGCCTTTTGGTTTGATGCAGCACTGAGTGAAGCCAAAAGAAGCTGCAAAAAATTAGAAGGAAATGGCAAGCTCCTAACGCCAGCAGAAGCCAGAGCGGAATGAAAGGTGGCTTTAAATGAGTACACAAAACTGGTGGAGTCAACTTAAGCCAAATATTACACGTATAAAATTCTCTCTGCTCACAAGGCGATTTTTACTAATTGATTGATGGCCCCAGATTGTGCTAGTGAATCAGTGAAGCACACCCACTATTAGTGTCCCAGTCTGTCTACCTATTTTACCGAAATATTCAACAGATATGTGCCACTTTTGATCCTGCTTTGAGTCATTCAGGCAGTTTGAAGCTGATGCTGTCAACTCAGGACAAAATGACAACTGTGCTTCACAATTTTGATCTCTTCACAAAGGAAACGTATATGGACACAGTAAAGTCCATCTCATCTGGTTCCCCCTTGATCCATTATCTGCTTCCGTTTGCAAATGGCTACCCTTTGTCTTTGGAAAACCCTTGCTAGGTATTTGCAATAAATAGATTGAACAGGCATCAGTTCCCAAAACTTTGAAGAAGGCAGTGATTGGCCCACTGCCTATCCATCATATCCGACCATTTTTCGCCCTATTTCAATGTACCTTTCCCAATACAAACCCTAGAAAAAAAGCATTATTAAAAACAGCTGTCCAGCTTCTGGAATAAAATAAGGTACTTGATGAGGCTCAATCTTGCTTTCACCATTCATATGGAACAGAAACTGCATTGATCTCGATTTTATGTGACCTTCACCGAGGGGCAGATCTTGGTCATGCACTAGCCTTGGTGCTACTTGTTCTGCCCAAAGCATTTGATAGTGTATCATATGCGCCTGCTGTCAATATTGATGGAAGTTGGTATTCATGAGTCAGCTTTGAAGTGGTTTGAGGCTTATCTTGACCCTCAGGACTCATCATTGACCCAGACACTTTGTAATGTGAATTTACTCTGACACAGCTGATTCATTTATTTGGGGTCCATATCATAAATAAGACTTTCTGTTTTCCGTTTTTACAGATTTTTACAGATAAAGACAGACAGAAAACATTCATTTTCTTGTCTGTATTTTTTTTTAAATGTGGATAAAAACGGAAATTGAGTTGCTTTTTGAGTAATTCTAAATACTGTCTGCCAAGACTGCCAGGCCAATAGATGTGCCCAGTGATAGATAAGGGTGTTAAAAAGAAAGGAATTTTAGTAAAGAGGCTTCAACAGCAGTAGATTTGCACGAGGTTGATACTGAAATTTGCAAATTTTCATATAAGTTCGCTGATTTATCTACTGCAGGTGTTCATTGCACTAAAACCTCGCACATATTCAAGCATGAGTGCATATTTATCGGTTAAATAAATGTGGGAATATACAAATTTCCGCTTAATTTTTGCACAAAACCCAAAATAAATATGGATAAATACAGATAAAATTAGCAAAAAATAAAATATGGATAAATACAGACGGAAATGGCAAAAAACATAAATACCATAAAACCAGGAGCCCTAATCATAAATTATTCTGACAATGCACAAATTTCCATTTACTTGAGAACCCTGACCTTGATTCTTTCAGGACATTCCAGTAATTCATGTTGATAGTAGCTGCTTGGTGGTCAGATAAAGCTTTGAAGACTAGTTCTGACCAAACCGAGGTCCTGGTGTCCATCACACATCTCCTACGGTCTCTACCACAAAGGAGGCGCTAATGGGAGAAATTCTTTAATTTCTCCATGCTTTTCCAGGTTTGCATGTGTGGTGCCCTGTGCAGCATGCAGAAAAAGTGGGAAAAACGTTGCATTGTGTCTAGTCATAGTATTTTGTATAGGAAAGGTATCCTTCCTGTACAAATCTATGCTATACCCATGCACACACCCGAGCGCTATGGTGCTAAGGTGTGTGCCAGGCTCACGGTAGCTAGAATCACTGGCTGCGCTAGAAAATGGGGACTAGAGCCATATCTCTGAAGATATGTCGCTCTCCTGCTCTCTCCCGGTCGCGCAATGCTACACAGCCTTGCTGGGCTGGGCTGCGCTGCGTTGTGCACTTAAAACAAAATCTCCCCCTAAATCTTTTTTTTATTAATTTTTTTTCATTTTCATTAAACTTTTTTTCGATTCATCAACAGAATCATAAAAGTATACAATTTTAAAAAAAATCAAATCAAATTTACACAGGATGCTCTAAATTCCATAATAAAATATTACAATCAATCAAAGGAAAGAGAAGGCCATACACAATTGAAATAAAAGTGCTTGTGCTATTAAACAGCAGGGACTAACTACAACACATTAACTCATAATACTACTCAATATCGTTTTCTTATAGTTAGGGCTAGCCTGATAAAGCTAAGCACAGCACTACATATATCTGCAGTGGACAATGACATCAGATACTCGTATTCCTCCCTGTAATCACATGGTCGAATATCCAGCAAAACAGGTTTAATAAACCGATTTCTTGGTTCATTATACAGAGTACAAAAAAGAACAAGATGCAAGGTGCATTGTGAAACCTTATTATTACAAGGACAAGGGGATAGCCTCTCACACCAACCCCCTTGTTTCGGGAATGCAAACAAAAAATGCAATGTATTTAAGCGAAATCTTGTCAAATAGAAGTGCCATTGGGTGTGCATAGTGAAGGATAAATAAAACTGATGCTGCAATTTACCCCCATTGTATGATGTTTGCTCAATATCTGTTAGCATGCCCAGGGTAATACGATAAGCATTTTTAATTGTCAACTTTACATCCTTCTGGATAGATTCAGGGTTATCAAAAATATGACCCAGACCATATGACCCAGACCAATCTTATGGAAAGTTTCCTTCACAGATAACAGCCATGGGATATGCATGGCATATTTAAGTTTAATGCAGTCTTGTAAGATTTCTTTTGAAAATTTTAAATCTTCCGACTGCCAAATTTCCCCCCAAAAAAGTAAAGGGGAAACGTGAATGATGTCACTCACAAATTCTATACCCATCTCTGAATGACAAAAGACATTTGATGAACCGGATGGGATTGATAAAAGACGCTTTAGGAACTTGTTTTCCATTATTTGGATCTGAGTGCATTTATGTATACCCCACACCCCCGCCCCATATGGCGCAACGGGCACGCATTTGGCTTTGTACAAGGTCTTTAATTCAGCAATCGGTTTTTGGCCCAACTTGCTGGAAAAGCGAAAAAGGGCCTCTATAGATTGAGTTGTCTTCTGCACACGTGCTGATATTAAAGGGTCCCAACTCAGAGTTCTATTAAACAAATTTCCCAGATAATTAAAATTATCAACTTTTTCAATGGTTACATTGTTTACTACGTACTTGCGGGTTTTTGTCCCTTTCGGGCCGCAAACCATCGCAAAGGACTTTGTAAAGTTGACCCTAAGATCCAGATCTGACATAAAGTCATTAAAAGCTTTTAAACAAGCTTGCATGCTATTTGCAGTAAGGGTCATTATTTTACTTTCTAGGGCAAAATTTGTTTTGTGCTGGAAAATCACATGAAAATTGTGCACTTTGCATTACTTAGCACCAAGGGTGTGTTCCGTAGGTGGTGCATGGGCATTCCTATGCAACTACCTAAGGTTTCTGATGCAAATCCCTATTTACTTAAGAAATGTAGACAGGGTTTTGAGTCTAGAAAACGCCCACTTCAACCAGGTGCTATCACAGAGAATACTGTTATTTCTCCTTTCTTTTCTGACTTTGCATGTGTGGTGCACTGTACAGCACACTACAAGGTGGGAAAAGTTTTAAAGTTAGTCTAAGCATGGTAATTAGTACTGGAAGGGTATCCTACCAGTACAAGACACTCTTCCACTATGGTAAAAAGGTGTGTTTGGGGTGCATGCCAGCACATTTCCATGCCGGCGCAATTGAGAGAGAGAGTGCAATATTTCTGTAAATATACCGCTCACCTGCTCTCTCCTGATGCAGGGCAGCGCAGCATTTGTGGTTGTTGCACTGCATGATAATTTAGTAAATCTGGGCCCAAGTTGTTTTTGGACAACCAAGTAAGTCATCTTTTGGGCACTTGCTTTTTTATGTAATGAGGTTACTGTGAAAATATTGCCATTTCTCTCAGTGCTTTCACGTCCATTAGTGGTTCAGGCAACAAATATGATTAGCATGGACTACTGTAACTTCTTATTTCTTGTATCCTCTGCATGTTCATTCACGAGTTTGCAGTGAATTAAAAATGCTGCAGCAAGATTATCTATAGTGTACTGTGGCTTCAACTTTCATTTGCCTCAGGGGCATTGAATGCTGCCTGTCCCCAAGCATGTATCGTTGAATTCATTGTGCAGTGTCCACAGTGCCATTTGCGGCTATGGGCCTGTTTTTCTTCAAAATATGTTCTGTCATTACCCCCCTCTACTGGGCTGAGCTCCTCCAATACTCGGTTATTGTAGATTCCACGATTCCACTGCGTGCAGTTGGCGATCCTGCTTTTTCTGAGAAAGAATTCACGCTCTGAAAATCGTCGCATTCCCCATAGGTGAGCAGGAACAGCTGTAAATCTTTCAAAAACCTTTAAAAACATGGTTGTACACTAATTAGTGACTAAATGTTGCTTCGTGTGTGCCATAGCGCCAAGACACCTTTGTAGGCAGCAGCGGCGCTATAAGAATACAATTTACATTATATTACACATTCGAAAAGATGGTAGATGATAGGCTGTGGATGAGGGTGTAGACGAGTCAAGTAAGTAGAGGAAGGGATCGTGTGCTGTTGGAAGTAGTTCAATAAACAACAGAGGGTCCCTGAAATCTCAATGGGGAGGAAGAGAGCAAGGGACGAAGCACAAGCTAAATAACAGAATTTTCCATATTTTACTGAAATCAATAAAATATGAATAAATAAAATGTTGTGATGTTCTAAAATCTGCCAGACAACTAGTAACATAGAGTGGATGAATCACCCATAATATTATGTTCACAGGAGGAAGATTCTGTTATTTAGCCTGTTGGAAGTAGTTGCCAGAGCTTGGCAAGCTTTCTTCTAGCCCCCTTGGAATTCCTCTGCGTTGAACCATGAAGTCACAAGATCTGTTTTGTCCTTACCATGCCATGCTTTGCAAAGGTCAGTGAGTTGCTTTTGTTTTCAGGAGAGCAATGGAGACGCACAACCAGAGAGCCACAAGAAACGTTCTTGAACAGTGAGGTCAAGCAGTGAGAGAGGGATGGCAGAGCCCGCTGTGAGAGAATTTCTTTCCAAACCCTCCCTTGCAACGAAGTTTCAACTCCTCCATCAGTACACCCAGGGTGAGCATAACAGTTCTTAGTCTTTCCTCAGCAATGGCACATTGTTCACACCTAGACAGAAGTGCACAATAGATGGACATATAAAAATACTTAAATTATTTTTTTTTTTTTTATTGAGAGTTCATAAAAATAAGATATACTTTACAAGACACATTTAGTAATGGAATTAATACAGTACAGGACACAAAAAATACACAAGTGTGTTCAAATTTCACAGATTCAGAAACTTACTTCTAAAGTGCAATGTGAATAAATATAAACAATTTGGCAGACTAATAAAAAAGATGCGGTTACAATTAAATATTGACAGAAAACAAACTAGGATTCAAATACACTCCAAAACTTTTCATATTTCTTGAGGGCCCCATATCTCAGTGCATATTTTCTTTCCCTGCCCTGGATTCGTAGTAGTTTTCCCTTCCATGCCTGAAAGGTTGGTACACGATCTGTTTTCCAGGACTGTAAAATTAGGGATTTCGCTATTAGAGAGGCAATAAAAAGGGGCTCGTCATGTGGAGTATAATTTGAAGAGCAGTCTAGGACAGGAATTAAATCATCAAAAATTATAGTGGCCTTAAGCTCAAGGGAGAGGTATTTTTCTATTTCCTTCCAGAATATCTGAATTTTTGGGCACTCGCAGACAATATGTTTCCAGGTGCCTTTTTCTTCACATCGAAAACATTTATCAGCCACGTGTGGAAAGATACTGTGGAGAAAAGAGGGGGTTCTGTAGATTAACCATTTATTATAAAATTGCATGCGTTTGAAGATGGTTTTATTACATTTATTTATCTTGTCCCATACCTGCTGGCTAATTTCAATGTCTTCCCTTTTTTCCACCACTCAATGATCTTACTAGAGAGTTCCTGCCCTTTATTTTCTTTTAATATTTTAATCCACATACTCATCTTCTTTTGTGTTTGATTATTGAGAGCTGTTGAGATATTTACTGTATGGAATAGATTTCCTGTATCGAGCTCTCTGAGTTTTTGATTGAGCATCAAAAATGACCAGATTAAAATTGTATGGGAGTGGTGTATCTGTCTAGAAATCTCCTCCCAAGACTTCCACCTGTTGCCTATGAGGAAATCTTACCATTGGGGAAGGAGTCAATCACCTCCTCTAGCTCAAGCATTTAGAACTCCTCTATAAGGTATTTCTTGCCCTCGTCATCTAGTTTAGGTATTGCGAGTGACTCTAAAAATACCCCAATGGAGTGAGATGTGGCCCCTTCAGTTGCTTGATAGATTCCCTCGTAGTGTTTCAAAAACAACTCGCCAATAGAGGCAGTGGTCTTAACATGCAATTTAGTGATGGGGTCGTTTAGTTGGTCTATCCTATTTCAAGCCTGTTTTTATTTGGCTTGCCAGGCCAGGAGCTTCCCTGTGTATTCACTCTCCTCATATATCTTTTGGGCATAGAGATTGCTATTGGTCTCGCCTAGGTCGTAATAGAAGTTCTTCATCCTGCACTTTGCCTCCGACAGTTTTTGCCCAGAGAGCGATGACCTAACCCTGTAGTGTTCTTGGGTTGCCTGCGTGAGTTCAATTTGTAGATTGGTTTTCTTCTCCCTTCTAGCTATCTGCTTTGGTATATATTTAGACATTATTATCCCCCATAGAGTGGCCTTAAATGCATCCCAGGTCGTGTTTAATGGGGCTGTACCTCTATTCTGTGCAAAAAACTGCTCAATCTCTTCTTCCATATCTATACACCATTGTGGGTCTAAGAGATTTGATTTGTTAAAAAGCCATTTTCTTAAGGGCTTTGCGTCATATATCCCCAATTTTACCTCCATAGAAAGTGCCGCATGGTCTGAGAAGGCATTTGGTAGATGGACATAGTTATACAGCTCTAGATTATGAGATGCTAAAAAAAAATCTAACCTGGATGCAGAGTTATACTTCGCTGAATGGCATGAATATTCTCGTTTAAGGGGATTAAAAAAACGCCAGATATCAGTAACGTCAAGGTCTAGTTTGCAGCTTTGGATGGCCGTAGCAACTTGGGGTTTGTTCTGGCGGCGATCTTTTTTGGAGGAGTCCAATAGAGGATTTTGTAGAAAATTAAAATCTCCCCCTCATATTATTGGTCCACCATAGCTGTGTCAGTGTAAAAACAAATAATACTACGTTATATGAACTTTCTTTTTTGCCCCTGCGACACCCCCCTTCACCCCCTTCCCTCCCCCCCTAGAGTGGACGGAAATACCCAGTGTCCCACTTCCATCCTTCTCTGGAATTTCTTCTTCTTGGATGCCATTTTGTTGCATCCTTGTGTGCTTCCTGTCTCCACCGCGGGCTCGCTCTTAAGGTGATTGAAAGCTCGGCAGCGACTCAAGCTCCCAGACCTTCAAGAAAAGACTGAGCTTCATGCAGATCCGTAAAAATAAAAAATGTCCCTTTGGGCAGTACTTTTGTCATGTATTCCTATAGGTTCTGAATCAATCCCCCTATTCCTGACCCTATTCTGGTTAAACTAACTATCAAGTTAACTAACAGTCAGCCCATGAGGCAAGAAAAGCCCCCATGATGCAGATACCATTATCTGACGCAGTCACACTATGGCACAGGAACTTGTTATCTGATTAGGTCATAACGCTTGAGATCTAATTAGACAAGCGACATTCCTCCAGCCCCTGATAAGGCATACGACGTTCTCATAACAAATCAAACCTATGACAACCTGGAAAATCCGTGCGGCCATTGTTTTGATTTCACAGAGAACTTTAGTAAAGAATGTGCTAACGAGCAAGTCGTATGACATCTTTATTGACGTATCTATGTCCATCCTTACGTCAATCTCGGCACCTTTAAGGTATAAATATTGCCGATCTTGCCCTATGCAAACACGCGCGTGGTGACGAGACGGAGCAGCCACACTTGCCGAAGCCGAGAGCAGGAGCAGACCCCGCTGGCAGCAGCCCCGCCTTCCTGACGCGCTGAGAGACGCGCTGCTATCTCAAGCCGAGAGACCCAGCACCGGCGCTTCTGGGCAGCCCTCGCAGGCAGCCTGGAATATCGAGAGCAGAGAAAGAGATACCATTCCTCATTCATCCTAAATTCCAGGTACAGAACTGAATAACCCCTCACAGAGAATTCTTTAGTTATTCACTTGGCAAAAACAAACTTAACTTAAACTGTAACTTTCTATTCCCGCCCACGCATTAGACTTAGGTCAGGTACACGGGGTAGGCGTATTTAGAAACACCAGTTGAGTACGTTTAGTCAAATGTATATGTGTATGTAAATATATTTTAATCATTTTAAACATCATATGGCTCAGAAACCATATCAATGTTTTTACAGTATTATTTTATACTATTGCTTTTAATGTATGCACTTTACTTAACTATAAGTATTGCAATAATATCGATCCATTTCTCTTGTACGAGAAAAGAGACTGATCAATAAATAACACCTTTTTATTGAACACGCCCGTCTCTTCCTTTTCTCTACAATCTGATGAGACTAAGAATGCACGTACTGACTGAGTAAAATAATTGCCTTGTGCTCACACGACTCTCGAGATTGACTCTTGATTAGGGGAGAGCAAAGTTGTCATGTTCTATGGTTGTCAGAAACTAAATCCCTTCTTGTCTAATCAGGGAAGTTAATTCCTCCTTGAACATTCGAGAAAGTTTCTAGCGAACTCTGAGCTACGCTGGCAAACCCAAAACTTAAGTCTAGTATCGACAGTAGTAGACCTAGTTAACGTCTGGTCTAGGCCTTTACTGCTGTAGGTATTATTCCAATGCGCAGAGCCTATTGGGAAAATAGGAACTACACTACATGGCGCCCAACGCGTTTGGAAAGGGCGATAAAACTAACGTAAGACATTTAGAGTAACTCAGTCGTGCTTTCTCACTCAGACCCCTTTTCCCAAATACTCCAAAGACGTCTGGAGTGGGTGAAAGGTAATATCCTCCAAAACCTCGCAGGAGGGAACTCCTATGTAAGGTTCTTGGTTTAGTCAACGTTGAAGGATACACTGTTCCAAAATATTGTGCATCTAATCTTTATTCCATTGAGAAACCTGATCTGCAAATAAACAAAATAACCTTTCTAACAGTAAAATGTCAGAAAGTGATGAAGAAAGAGAGGCAGTTAGATTAGCAACTGAAATCGCAGATGCTGATGCTACCATGCAAGCAGCAGACGCGGATATAATACTCATTCCGGTCATCAAAAGAAAATCTATAACTCTAAAACTTATAGAAAATGGACTGACACCTAGAGGTGGCACAGTCATATTCGTAATTGAGGCACACGAATATCGGCAGACAGAGGTATACTATTCATGGATACATTTTCCAGCAGCAAATGCTGTAACAAAGTACTTCCACTATTACAAAATAGAGGAACCTCCTAATGAGTACACTCCTTTCGAGGAGGTGGAAGTACCACTCAAATTCCAAGAGCATTTGCTCTTATTTGATGGCGCCCTAAAACATAACAATCACATTACAAGGCTCGGTCCTTTAGGTAGACCAGGAGCAACGTGGCCGGTCTTGGCCGGATACACACCACACCCAGACATCGAAGGAATGTCTACAGGAGAGCTGTTAATACAGCTAAAACAATTACTAAAAATTCATAGACAATTAGTTCAGTATGTAATGCGGACTTCAACAATTCAGCCAGCGATTAAACTTCCACAGCTGACCCCTCACCAGGGGAACACAAATAAAATTACACCACAGAACATCCAATCCTGCCTAGGTAAAGTTCCGGCTAAACGGGAACAGATACCATTCTGGTTGGCACAGAAAATCACCCAAATAGAGGCGGTGTTTCCTGACACCACCTCAATAGAAAAACACAGGATTCTGACTATATGTCAAGTCAAAATATATGTTTATTATGACCTTGGTCTTTAAACAATACAGTGAGTAAAAGCCGATTTGAGTATGCAACATAAAATTGTACACTTATTATTTTTAAAAACGTGTCCATTAAAATATCATACACATCATTATAAAACTACATAATTTATATACAAATGTTAAAACCTATACACATTCTTATCCCTCCAAGGGTCTCTTCTGCTAAGCTAAAAAGTACAGTAATGCAGGTTATTCTTTGGCCCTCAGCGCCCCCAGGGCCTCCTTTAAGAACTTCCCGAGGGCTATTACAATATCCAAGTATGGGATTTCAGAAAGGAGTCTCGCCGCCTGAAACCTTGTTTTTACCTCATATTTTAGAAATACTGGGCGGAGCCACCTTTTCCTATATTCTAAGAGTACCGCACAGTCTAGCAGGAAATGCATCAAGTCCCCCTTGGTTCTCAAGTTGCACCTACAGTGACCTTCCTCATCTAACATTCTTATATTGAGGTCTCTGTTTGTTACCCATGGGTTGATACCAATTCGAAGCCTCAGTATCTCTTGCCTGAGGCCACGATTGGGTAATCTATCGAGATATGGGAACCAGTTTTCCTGGGGCCACGCATTTAGCATGTGTGCCACAGATTTTTTCTTAGTTAGGTAACCCATATCAGTTGATTTCGAGATCTCTTTCCCCCTTTGCTTCACATCGCCTTTGGAGATAAGTATTTGGTATGAACTCACATCCAAATCGATCTCAAGTGCGTTGCAGATTCCCTTCAATTTTTCCCTACTGGACTTTGCCCATTTTAACTCACTTTTCTGAATTTCTTTACGACACCAGTATGCTACTTTTTTACTTTCGGGTCGTCTAGTCTCTTCCAAAATCTGATCACAGCCATCTGGGTTAGAATCACCCAAGACTTTGTGCCTAATTCCGTTCTGATGGCTTGTATCATTGCAGATTGAGGAAGAGATAGGAGCCTTTTTATGCAGTTACCCTCTATCGTGTCCCAAGATCCCTTACCGCTCAAGTAAAGTATCTCTGCGCCATATAAAACTTGCGGGGGGATCATTGCATCAAAGGCTCTGAGTAATGGTCGATGTGATTTCTCGCCATAGTCCCCATTAAACCTTTTTAGGCCGCATATGGAGGAGAGTGCCTTTGCTTTTTGCGTTTCCATGTGGGTAGACCAGTTTAAGGCCCTGTCGAACCAGATACCCAGATATCGGTACTCATCTACTGACTCGAGTTTAAGGTTCCCTATGAACCAACTAAATCTGCTTGGCTTTTTCCCAAAGCATAGGGTTTTAGTTTTGTCCAGATTGATGGTTAAGAATTTATTGGCACAGTAGGTATTGAAAGCATTTAGCTTCCTTTGGAGGCCTCTCTCGGTCTGGTCTACTATCACCAGGTCATCCGCGTACAATAGGCAGGGTATCTTGTTTCCATCCATTTTGGGGCTGGCACTACCTTCCACCTCAAGGTGTGCCGGGAGGTCTGACAGGAAAATCGAAAATAACTGAGGGGCCAGCACACAACCCTGTCTTAGCCCGTTGACAATGGGTATTTTGGGAGTTAGGGAGCCCCCAATGTCTTTAATTACTTGCCCCCAATTTTCCCTATGGAGTTCAATTATTATAGTGAGAAGGTAATTTGGGATATTTAGCCTCTTTAATGTATCCCATAGGCTAACTCGATCCACAGAGTCAAAGGCTGCTTTGAAGTCGACGAAACAACAGCATAACTTGCCATTTTGTTCCGTCGACTTCCTCGCCATCGCCCATAGGGCAAACCCGTGGTCTATTGTCGAGTGGCCCGGTCTAAAACCGCCCTGTTCTATGGGGATTATTTGGTGCGCCTCAACCCACGTATTCAGTTGTTTTAGGACAATCTTAGCGAATACTTTTTCTCCAATGTCTAGGAGATTAATCAGCCGATAATTTCCTGGAGCATCTTTGCTCCCCTTTTTATGGATTGGCCTGATTATGGCCCCTTTCCAGGTTGGGGGTATTACTCCTTCTTTTAGTACTACCTGGAACATCTTTGCAAGGAATCTTGCCCACCATTTGACCTCAGTCTTCAAGATTATTGCAGGTAAATTGTCTGGGCCTGCTGCCCGGGTTAACTTAAGATCTTTTATTGTGTTCTCGACTTGTTCTTCATTAAAGTTAACTATGAGTTCTTCTGAGATTCCTTGCCAGGTTTTGGCCTTCATCTCCTCTCTAGGACCCCTCGCCCCGTACAATTCTCTTATATAGGAATCCCATGCTGCCTCGCTCACCACACAGCTTAATTCGCCCTCTGATGATCCAGCTGCTGCCTTTACTAGCTGCCAAAATTGCCTTAGGTTTTTATTCTCTATGGCAATTAAGAGTTCTTGCCAGCATTTTTCTTTGTGTGACCTTTTTGCTTCAAGAGCCATTTGCTTGAATTCTTTTTTCAGCTTAGTTAGGTACTCATATCTCTCTTGTGTAAACTTCTTTTTTTGTTTCCTTTGTTCAGCTCTTATCTCCCTTTTTTTATTTTGGCACTCCACAGAGAACCTTTTACCCCGATTTAATTGTTTTGCCCTTATCGGCTTGTCCCCTTTTAATTTTATCTCCAGGCATTGAACTAGTTCTTCTAGTTTTTTCATAAACCATTCCAGTTTTTTATTCTCATAGTTTTCGGGGGCCGTTTTTATTTGCATGGCCTTCAATTTATCTACGAATTCCTCTGTTAAACGTGTTGTCACTCGTTTAGGGTACTCAACCTCCTGGGTAGACACTGTTTCTCGCTGTAATTTCTTGCCCCCCGCTATTACTATGTATAGGGTTTTATGGTCGCTCACCTCTTTCTGTTCTACCTTGAAATGCCTAATCTGGTGGAAGTTCCAAGCCTGTAAAAAAATATAGTCGATTGGGCACTTCTGCTGCCCTGGAATAAATGTTTTTCCCGCTGGTGTATCAGACTCAGTTCTTCCGTTTACACAATGGAAGCCCCTGCCTCCTAGGGTATTTATTAAGTCACGGTCTTGTCTCGCTATTTCCCCAGATGGGAACCTTGCTGGGTTTATACCGTATACCTCTAACTGTTCCCTATTCCAAATGTCAACCTTTTTTGGGTTCAGTTTGTGGTTGAAGTCTCCCAGAATCATTACTGTATCTGTTGGATGATTTTCTAAAATACTATCTATATCTTTTTAAAAAAATCTCATTTCCCTTACATATTCCTCCCCATTATCCCACTGCATGTATACGTTTAATAAAATCAACATTTTGTAACTTTGATCCACCGTCATGAGTTCGATCCTACTTGCTAGGACCCATTTGCAATTTGTTTTCAACAGTTTTATTTCCCTCAATACTTTTGTTGATACCAATGTCAATAGGCCCCCAGACGGCCTCCCGCGGTTTTTCTTTATGGCGGGATGATTAATCTGGGCATAACCAACCAGAGCTGGGGTATCGTCGCATAACCAGGTCTCTTGTAGGCAGGCAATGTCTACCTTAATTATGGTTTCCTTTATATATTCCCATTTTTGATCATTGCCTAGCCCATTTACGTTCCAAGATAAGAGACCTAGTTCTTGCGAACCCCCTTCATCCTATTCGACGTCGCTCATACCGCCTTCATCCTCTGTATCCATGGTATTTCTTACAATGCTTTCCCCCTCGGGGGTATTATATAACGACCAGTTACCCCATGAAGAGTCTTTGTCTGAGTTATTGATTACAATATTCAGCGCGCTTCGGTCGCCTTTTAATTCTTTATAGACGGTAACTTGTCTCTTCTGACTATATGTCTCCCAATGGGAATCGCACCACACATAGAGGACTGTGACACTTGGGGTACAGTCTTTGCTTCCATCTACACAAAAACGCACGGTGTTCCATCCATTTCGGTGATACCAGATGTGCTAAAACAAATTCAAGATGAATACGGTCCAGAACCAGCTTTAACTCTTGGTATGAAATTACTGAAAGACTTCAAGCAGGTCTCGGCTATATTATTAGCCAACATAAAAGGTGAAGCAGCAAACGTGGCAATCCGCCAGAGGTTAAAAGAGACAGATATAGCAGACCAACCAGCTGAAATTGCCAGAATCATAGAAAAATCCTATGAGGAACTAGGTAGAGATAGTTTAGGTGGAATACCAGTAAAACCGCAACTGACTGAAAGTCCAGAAAAAATATTTTTAAATAATAATTCACCAAAAAAGAACTGGGATGGAAACAAACAATCCAATCCAAAAGAAAAGAAATTCCAGTCCCGAGGAAGGTCTCCTAGGCGAAGGGAGAAATCTCCAAACCGAAGACAGAGGTCACCGCAGAGTGACCCCTCTGGGAATAGATATAACCTTAGAAATAGGGATAATATTAAAAAACCTGATAGATATCAAGACATTGATACACGTCCCTCTCAATCTTTTCAGAATTCCTCGCAGAAATCGGAAAGAAGAGGACGATCAGAACAAAGAGAAGAGCACGCCAAGTCCAAAGACAAGGAACCTGCTCAACTAAAAAAGAAATTACAATTTCCAAAAAAGAAGGTAGCCAGTATCAAGGTAGTTAAAAATGCCGAGAATACTGAGGACACAACTGAAAAACGGAGAATGGGCTCAGACAATGCTAGACAGCGCAGCAGAGGTGAGCATAGCTCGCAAAGTCCTTATGAATCATCTGGAGACAGTGGACACGAATGAATACCTTCAAGTGGAAACTGCAGACACCAGAGTTAGCAAGCCCCACAAGATATACGAGATAACATTACGTATAGAGGGAGATAAGACTAGGAAAATAAGGGGACTATTTTGGGATAACCTCTCCAAGGGCTATGATATCCTTCTAGCTGAAAAAGACTGGCCACCAGAGTTTGTCAGGGAGTGCCCTCATGGCGAAGAAGTAATTATGCCTGCCTTCTCGAATCAAATCCCGATTCATAAAAAATACACACTTGCTAGAAAGTGGGCAGTGGCCTTAGCACCTGCTTTATATAAAAATCATGTAGGATGGGATGAGGATTCTCCTCCTCACAAAATCCAGTTAAAATCACAACCTACTGCACAAAGGCAGTACCCAATTAAGCAAGAAGCTAAAAAACAAGTAAATGAAATACTAGATCAGCTAGAATACCAGGGGGTGATTGAAACTTGCACCTCACAAATGAACAACCCTTTGTTTCCGGTCTCCAAACCAGACAATTCATATCGTCTAGTTTTGGATTACCGACACCTTAACACATGTTGCAAAACCTTTGCAGTGCAAAACTCACACAGTGCTGCACTAATGAATAACATAGTGCGCAAAAAATACAAAACAACCTTGGACATCTCCAATGGATTCTTTTGTCAAAACATAGCACCAGAGAGCAGATATTTAACTGCATTCTCAGTAAATGGCACTCAAAAACAATTCTGTCGGTTAGCCCAGGGGTACAAGAACAGCCCGGGGGTATTCTCAGCGAGAGTAACAGAATTACTACAGCTATATGATAATGAAGCATTATCTTATGTCGATGACATTTACTTAACAGATGATGACTTGGATAATCACTTGAAAAGAGTGAACACCATAATACTTGGGTTCGCAGCAGAGGGTTACAAATTCAACTTTAAAAAGTCCAGAATTGCCCATCTGACAGTCCTATTCTTAGGATATGAGTTATCAAGTGAAGGTAAAAGCCTGGCAGACAATTTCCTAGAGAAATGTGCCGTAATCCAAGCTCCTAAAACACTAAAAAACCTACAGTCAATTCTAGGCTTCCTAAATTTCGGAAGAACATACATTGCAAATTACGCAGAAAGGGTCAAACCCCTTTATGATCAAATTAAACCAGACTTTAAAAGATCCAATTGGACTCAAACACACACAGAAATTTTGAGATCCTTACAAACAGACATGCTAATTAAAACAAAATTAGAACACACGCAATCTTGTGATTCGAGTCATCCCAGGGAGATGCGGATTCACATACCTGACTTCTAATGAAGGAGAAAAGGTACCAATTGCATTCAAATCACACTTGTACACAGAAGCTGAACAGAAATTCAGTAATACAGAAAAAATCATTCGCGCAGTTCAAACCGCAATAGCTAGAGAAAAAGACATAGCTGACGGTAGACATATCACAGTCAGAACAGCGGAATCAGCCTTTGAGGCACTAACAACACCGTGTAATTTACCAACAACAACATTGAATCCGGAATGGATACAATGGGTGAATTCAATCACAACGGACAAAGTATACTACTACTTTGATCCAGAACTAGAAGAATTAAAAAATCTAAAGTATGAAAAGACGTATCCTCTGCCAATCGACATTCTGCCTCTACGACATTACGCCTGTGTAATCTATACAGACGGACATGCTCAACCCTCCGTTTGGGGAGAACATGCATACAACCCCACATGTGAGATTACAAAAGAAGTGTGGCGCGGAGGTAAACTGAGACCTCTATTAACAAAATCGCACTCAGTAGAAACTAATTCAGAACAACAAACTGAAATAATAGCTTTGAAAATGGCGCTAGATAATGCGGATCGCAAATTCCCGACACTTATAGTGTCAGATTTATATTACTGCGTCAAAGCATATAACAAGGATTTGCAGACATGGATTCAGAACGGTTACAAAGATGACACAGATGCACCAATAAAGCAGAAACTGCTCTGGGAACAAATAGCTCTTTTACAAAAAGAACTACCAAAGACTCACGTGACTCACTCACTGAGTCATCAGCGTGATGGCGTTCACGTTGTAGGGAATTTATTGGCTGAAACAGCCGCAGCGGCAGCCACTATACCGGCTCCCGTAGATCGAAAAAAGCGTACATTAAAATACATTGACGGTGAAACAATGCTGGCGGTGAAAACGTCATCAAAAGGCGACTGCTCAGCGTTACCGATCAACTATCCACTCAATTATACATACATAATCGATGCAAACTCCGTCCCTTTTGCTCGAATCCCTGGAGTGGGGGATAGAGTGATTCCAAACATGGACAGGAGAAGCTTGTTAATCGCAGACGCACATATGGGCGAGGGTCTCAGACACCTCAAACTGAAAGATTCTCTGGAAGAATTACAATCACGGTACTGGTGGCCAGGCATGAGCCTGCATTACACCATGTTTGTAAAAAACTGCCCAAACTGCAACAGAGATCGCAGTGGGGAGAGAAACAGTTTAATACCCCGTCGTATCAAGGCAGATAATATCACCAGTAAAAAGCAGGGCTTGCGATTAACATATACAGGCTAGTTTCCACTTATAATGTCGATCCTCAGCACTCGGCTGACGTCCGGACTGTTATACAAAGATTTGCGAGTCTAAATGGCATATACGCTAAGAGCATGTTACGTTTGACCATTGTTTTCACTCAAGCCCACCAGCCTGGGGGGAAACATGGCCGAATGAGCACAGTCCAGCGGGAATCTTCTCACTTCCTTCCTGAGGGTATGGGATGGTGTAAAGAAAAAACCAAGGCAGAAAACAATCTATAATGGAAAGGATATTAGGTTCGGGAGCTGGGTGGGTCAAACATCTAATAAGTGTCCAACGTAGTCTAAATAACTTGCCAAGAAATTCTCTGAAGGGATTCAGTCCGTACGAATTATTATTTGGAACTAGAATGATAATCTCTGACCTTGATAGTCAGACTTCAGTGGTTAAAGAAAAAAGCTTTGATGTCAAAGCCCGTTTGGCTATTTTGCAGGACTTAAACAAAACAAGAAAAGACCTGAGCAACATACAGTTGAAACAACAGCCAACAACCACTGAAGAATCACCACCTGTCCCAGCAAGACCTGTCTGGATTCAAAAAGTCGGGGATCTAGTCAGGGAGAAGATCGCGGTAAAGAAGGAATTTGGGCCTTCTTACAGAAAAGCAGTTCCTGTCTTGTCTGTCAACGGGACAAGATCAGTTGTACTACCGCCACTTGCTGGTAAAAACGAGAACCGAGTTGTATCCATCGACCTGGTAAAACCACAACATGTGGCCGATAACAAACAGTAGGCCAAGTGGACTCCCAATAAGTAGCAGAACACCAAGGTTTGCTACCAGTACAGAGGTCCTAACAAAGAGGCTCATCACATTCGACACGCCTACAGAAGAACAAGAAGGACTATGCAACAATGCAATAGAACTCAGACCTCTGACAACCCAAATAAAAACATTTAGCAGAGACACACCAATCTACAATGAAGTACCAAATGACAATGCAAGAAACAAAAATCCTGAAGCAATTGGAACAATTGACAGAACTGCATCCGGGTACTTCATCAACTTCGATGATTCCTCTGAAGGCTTCAGTGAATCAAAGACACAGCCATCATCAAAATCCTTTAAAGACAAAGCTAAGGAACTTTTGAACCAACTGAAAGAAACATATCTGATTTCTCCATGGATTGAATTTTGGGTGGGTTTTGGTGCATTTATCCTCATACTTTGGCTCATCATGGTATTTACTTTGGGACGCTTCATTGAGGGAAAATATGCTAAAATGGACACAGCAAGCCAGAACATCAACTTGGTCTTCAAACCACACACATCTTCACACGTCGAGAAAAGAGAACTTTCTTCAGCCAACTCCACACCAAATCAAGATCTCCTTGAGTGACTTTGCAAAACCAAACTCATTTGCTGATGATTGGGACTTCGAAAGCATTAACAACATGATGTCTGATCTAGTAATGTCTTCTAAATTTACAAAACACGATTATTTGCATGGTTCTACAAATTATGATAGTATGTATTGCTATAACCACTATGGTAATCATTTTTTGCATAAATCTGCACAACCTAGAAATGTTTTAAATTATAATCAATGGGAACATTGTGCAACACCTCCAAAAGGGAGCTCAAGAACTGTTTACGACAAATATTCATATTTTTCAGGTTTTAACACAAGTAATGCTGAAACATTTTATTATAAATTGTCAAACAAGACAGGGATGAAAACCATGATAACCAACACAAAGTTGATATATTCAGATTCATTCTTCGAAAAAATGAATACTTTTGGATTTGATTATTGGGACAAAAATGTTGATTTGAAAAGTGTTTGGGGTACAAAAGATTGGCAAGTACAGGGTATAGAAGCTTTGTTTAGAGCCTGCATGATCCCAGAACAAATGATATTTTTAAATGACACTGTTCAACAAACCACCTGTCTTGGCTTAGCCAAAATCAAAGATTTAAATAAACCGTCTATTCCAAAGCCAATAATGTTTAGCAATAACTCTGATACAGATGAAGAGATAGACGTAAACCATATATTAAACCAAAACAGAACACATCCTGATTGGAAACAATGGTTGATATGGCCCACAGATACAAATAACTGTCAAGATAGATTCCTGAATAAAACACAGGGTTTCAAAATGACCAGGCCAGACCCTAGATATCCCCAAAGACATCACCCAGGGATAATAACAACCTACAGTGTGGGCAAATTATGCCTTCAATGGCTACAAACTTCCACACTGCCCGAAATTAAGCAACACCTAACTTTACTTACTGATGGTGCTGACTTGCGTGATTTCATAATGGGACCACGCAAACAGCGTCAAAAGCGTTTCATAGCAGCCTCTGTATATGCAGCATACAATGAGGCCTGGAAGGTTACTCAAATTGAAACAGCAGAGAGAATACGGAAATTGACCGTATTAATTTGGAAAAATCACTTTCTGTAGTGGACAATGAGTTAATGACTCTGTCCTCCAGAATTTTTTCTTTGGACAGCATTGTGTCGTCAGCAATCGATATATTATCGCAAGACTTACTGTTATTACAACATGGTCAGTCACAATTGCGTTCTATTGTACAGCTTGGCTGGACGTTGCAAAATCTGCGTTCAGGCTATGTGCCTTGGCTTTTAATCAACACAACGTCACTATTCCAAATCTTTAACCTTACTGATAGACAAATCGGTATGGCGCAAAAGGGTGCTGATTATACAATCTTGAGCATTGAAAAACTAGAAAGATTACCAATGACAATGTCAGAACGACCTGTCAGTGAATGGATAATCCACGGAATCATAAATATTCCAATCTCAACCTTCAGGTTTCAATACTGCCAAAAATATATACAGGCTGGCATGTACGAGAAATTGGGAAAGGGGTACCTTAAAACAACTTGGAACCTGCCCTATTCACATGCATGTGACAGTAATAAAGGACAGAAAGTGTTTCTTAGTGGCAACAATTGTGCTATGTCACTAAGCGGCACGCTTCTGTGTAACGGAATTAGTTTGCATGGAGCCTGTGAAGGGAATTCATACAACCTTTCATGTCACCAGCAAGGCGCACCTGCAACTGAAATAGAACCATTCTTTCAAAGACTCTATAATGGGAGTTACATTCTTATTGTAGACCGCAGATGTTGTAGTCTTATGCCCGGGACTCCTTATCTAGTCACTACGACGGCGAAGGTCAAGTGCTGTGCACGTTCTTTATTCCCCAGCTCCTTTCCAGACAGGGAGGCAAGGGCATGGCCCAGTTTGAAAATTACTTCTATTCGAATAGATACTTTAAGCAGAATGAAAACAGTGCTTCTTCAGACGCCGACAAAGCTCACGTCATCAAAAGAAACGTATGATCTACAAGTCGCAAGGACGACTGCAGAGATACATACATTATTATCAACTAATTCCCCCGTACATTTCGCGGAAATCCTGAGCGAAATCTTAAATATTTCTGATACCACTGGGGTCTCAAAGGTATTTAAGACAGTATTTTCGATGGCATTAACACCATTCAAAGCCATACTGGGTATTTTTCCAGATTTCGTCCATTCGATTTTTGGCGGACTTCCCCTGATCCTGGGACTAATTGCAGGAATCCTATTCTTAGTCCTTATTTTTCGTTATGGCAACCCATGTCACAGATCAAACTCTCGCGACAATGGAAGAAACGATCCTAGCCATTGGATACCGGGACCGGATATCAAAAATCCTGGGACTATCCCGGCTTAGAGACCTGAACATGACTTGGTTTCTATCATTTCGACCAATGTGGCAAAGATGTGTTTTACCTGTATTGAGATGTCTGCTATGCGGAGAAGAATGCGTTTTAGACACCTGTCTGACGCTACAATCGGATGCGCCAGTGGATGCGGATACATTGTTGGTTCCTACCAAGGTTCACGCTTTGTGCTGCCCTCAAAGGCTGCCAATCCTGATGACGGCATTCCTGGAATCTTCACCACTACGATTGAAGAGTAGTGAAGTTCAAGATGAAAGCAGCATTGAACAGGTACGACCTTCTGTCAGCAATGTGATACAGAATGTCAATGCAGACAATCATGCGCACGAATGCATGGTTACCCCTATTTCCGACTTAGTGGAACTTTCCCATGAAGCTGTTGACAGTTTTTTCGAAAGCCTTAATGATATGATGTTCTCTCCGGAACAGAAATAGAGACTTTTGAGCAAGCTCGCACACGGCGTTCCCTGAATTCGGCCTTCAACTTTAAAAATAAAGTCACATGAACAATTCTTCCCACCAGTTCACGGACAACAATTTTTTAGCAGCCCCAAATTATTTTTCACAAATTTTTCGGGACACTTATCTTCTGCTTAAAGTAAGAAACTATTCCTAGAGAACTAAGATTTCTATTTTTAGATACTTTATGAACTTTAGTTGCCCGCTGGGATGTTCACAAATATTTTATTATGTGATGAAATGGTCTCGAACTTTCTTTCTGTATAGCCATATTAAGAGCCATTTCATGTGTATTTCTCATATACCAAATAAGCAATAATGTCTACAAATGCGTAGCATAGCTTAAGTGCATACAATATATATGACTGCAATTTTTCAGTATATTTGAAAATTTCAAAATGCATTTATGTATTTTGGGGTGGTAAGGTATACACTATACTCTATAGTATGTTGTACTATGTTATACTATGCATAGATTAGTAAATATGACCATAGTTAGCGTGGAGTGGGTGTCATGTATTCCTATAGGTTCTGAATCAATCCCCCTATTCCTGACCCTATTCTGGTTAAACTAACTATCAAGTTAACTAACAGTCAGCCCATGAGGCAAGAAAAGCCCCCATGATGCAGATACCGTTATCTGACGCAGTCACACTACGGCACAGGAACGTGTTATCTGATTAGGTCATAACGCTTGAGATCTAATTAGACAAGCGACATTCCTCCAGCCCCTGATAAGGCATACGACGTTCTCATAACAAATCAAACCTATGACAACCTGGAAAATCCGTGCGGCCATTGTTTTGATTTCACAGAGAACTTTAGTAAAGAATGTGCTAACGAGCAAGTCGTATGACATCTTTATTGACGTATCTATGTCCATCCTTACGTCAATCTAGCCACCTTTAAGGTATAAATATTGCCGATCTTGCCCTATGCAAACACGCGCGTGGTGATGAGACGGAGCAGCCACACTTGCCGAAGCCGAGAGCAGGAGCAGACCCCGCTGGCAGCAGCCCCGCCTTCCTGACGCGCTGAGAGACGCGCTGCTATCTCAAGCCGAGAGACCCAGCACCGGCGCTTCTGGGCAGCCCTCGCAGGCAGCCTGGAATATCGAGAGCAGAGAAAGAGATACCATTCCTCATTCATCCTAAATTCCAGGTACAGAACTGAATAACCCCTCACAGAGAATTCTTTAGTTATTCACTTGGCAAAAACAAACTTAACTTAAACTGTAACTTTCTATTCCCGCCCACGCATTAGACTTAGGTCAGGTACACGGGGTAGGCGTATTTAGAAACACCAGTTGAGTACGTTTAGTCAAATGTATATGTGTATGTAAATATATTTTAATCATTTTAAACATCATATGGCTCAGAAACCATACCAATGTTTTTACAGTATTATTTTATACTATTGCTTTTAATGTATGCACTTTACTTAACTATAAGTATTGCAATAATATCGATCCATTTCTCTTGTACGAGAAAAGAGACTGATCAATAAATAACACCTTTTTATTGAACACGCCCGTCTCTTCCTTTTCTCTACAATCTGATGAGACTAAGAATGCACGTATTGACTGAGTAAAATAATTGCCTTGTGCTCACACGACTCTCGAGATTGACTCTTGATTAGGGGAGAGCAAAGTTGTCATGTTCTATGGTTGTCAGAAACTAAATCCCTTCTTGTCTAATCAGGGAAGTTAATTCCTCCTTGAACATTCGAGAAAGTTTCTAGCGAACTCTGAGCTACGCTGGCAAACCCAAAACTTAAGTCTAGTATCGACAGTAGTAGACCTAGTTAACGTCTGGTCTAGGCCTTTACTGCTGTAGGTATTATTCCAATGTGCAGAGCCTATTGGGAAAATAGGAACTACACTACACTTTAAGTTTCGATTGTTGTACTATCATGGCTTGAGCGCCCTTGTTCTTAAAAGAGTCAATCAATTTAACAAAGTCCCTGCGTCTATGGGCGGATGCCACGGACATATCAGAAAAAATCAGAAAGTTATTTGCCCCCTCCGCATTGAAATGTTTCTTAGAAAATGCAGTATTTAGAATTTTCTCCTTTACCCTAAAATCGGAAAAGTTGAGCAAAATTGTTCGGGGGTATTTCAAGTTGCTAGGTTTATAGGCCGGGACTCTTTGGGCCCTTGTGATCGTTAGGTCGTCCTCGAGTTCAGGTATGGCTTTTTTCAGGAGGGACTCTGACCATTTAACCACATCCTTATCTTCCAGTCCCTCTGGTATGCCTACTAACCATAGGTTGGACCTCCTGTTGTAATTTTCAAGGTCCTGCATTTTTTCCGATAGTTGAGTTTTCTCTTTAATGGCCACATGGAGATCTTTCTGCATTGTCGTAAGAGAATCCTCTAGGTTCGAGATCCGAGCTTCCGCTTCAGAAACTCTCAAGGGGAGACTGCCAAGATGTTCCTCCATTTTCGTAAGTCTGCTGTGCAGCTGTGAGATTTCCTGAGCCGTAGAGTTTTTGAAGTCTCTTAGTTCCTGAAGGATGATTACAAGCATGTCTTCGATAGAGTTCATTTTTGTGACGTTCGGGAGAGAGGACAGACTGCTTTCTTGGGGAACCTGAGGTACTTGTGATACTTGTGAGCTTGAGTCTTGACTTAGAGCCTTCATAGTTAGCTTACGGCTTGGGCTTGTAATCAGCTGCACCAGCGGGTGGGAGAGGGTCTGGGGCAGTGCGATGTGTGGAGAAGCTCTGGTTGTTGTAGTTAATGCTGTCGAGGCTGCTTCTTCTGCGCCTATAACATCGACTTCTTGTGTCGCCTCTGGTGGTTCGGGCGTTGTGGGGCCGTTTATATTCTCACCAGCGTTGGAAACATCTTGGTCCGCCATGCCACTTGCCCCTCCTAGACTAGTCTCTCCCCGTGTAGGAGTGCTCGAGAGTTGCCCCTGTTGGAGAAGAGGTTTTGAGAAGAGAGGGTATTGCTTGGGGGTTGATTGACTCTCAGATCCCTTAGGCAGAGTCAGAGGCAGTGGCATGTGATCAGCTTTGACCCCCTTGTCTGCTGCTTTATCCAGCCGGCCTGTCTTTGTTCCCTTGTCCTTCCCATCCTCCTCTCCTTTCTTGCCGACAGCTAGCAGGCTCAGTTCTGCCGAGAGTTCAGACAGAGTCAAGCTCTCTGCATCTTCGTCCTCCTCACCCTCTTCCTGGTCGTCTTCATTATCCTCATTGTCTTCTTCAACTTGTTTTCTTAAGATATTATATTTATTTTTTCTGCTGGTGGAGGTTTGATCGGTGACTTTAATAGCTCCCTCCCCAACTCCGGCTTGGCCTGCTTGCCCTTTACTCTTGCCGCCATAATTGCGTGTGGTTTATTAGTTTGTTGTAGTTTTTCTTTAGTTTTTTGATCACGATGTTGACGAGTTGCGTCGAGTTGTGAAATACATGAGTTCTCTTCAAATATTTTTTTTCCCCAATGGGGGGTGTGTTTTATTGTAGCCCAAAAAAGAGTTCTGGCAAAGGTCTTATTCACCTCAGCCTCTCTTTGAATTGTTCCCGGCTACCTTTTCGACACCTCAGTTACTGCCCCCACTACACTTAGAGCCTTCGCCTCAAAGGTTCTGAGTTTCCCAAACAGAGCACCAGAAGAGCAACAGAGGGCAAAGGAGGAACAATAGGGCTCCGTGGTGAGGGACAGGTCTGTATACGAAACTTGCGACGCAGCTCAAGCATGACAGGTAGAGCAGGTAGAGCAGGGCAAGCAGAGCAGGTATGCGAGAGAGTTAGGGGAGGCGCAGGCTAGGGATGCAGCCACTGCAATTAATTCATAATTTGAAGGGTCTAGGTGAAGCCTGGGTTTGCAGGTTCTGATCGGCTTCACTGTATGAGGAGCCAGCAGATTACCAAGTCTGTATATAATTGGAAGCTTTGATCCTTTAGGCCTAATAGGGGAGGCGCAAGCGAAATACCTCAGCTCTCGGGCTCTCGGCAACTCGGCGACTCGGTGACTCGGTGACTCGGCGTCTTCAAAACTTCAGAACTGACATCGCAATGACAGGGCTGACTCGAGTATCGGGTATCGAGTCCGCGGGAGGCAGAAAGGCAGCAAGGCAGCAACGGTGAGGCGCCAGATCAGTCCTCCCGGTAGTTTAGCGGTGTTTTTTTCCGCGGAGCAGAGCGGGAGACTAGAATCGAGCGCAGCAGCCATGGGCGGAGCCTCGAGCCACGAAGAAACAGGAAGCACTACGGCGGCGTGCGTGGAGTCACGTCAGCCGTCCATCCTCCGTCGACGTATAAAAATACTTGACAGCATAAACAAACATGTAGGTAGTAATAAAGAGCATTAAGAAGTACTACTACTAAAGTGAACAAAATGAAGCAAGAAGGAACTGTTAGAAATGGGGGTCTCTAGTTGGCAGAGGTAGGTACCTTTGTCCAAATAGGGACCTGCGCTTCTAGTCAGGGTAAGGGGGATACACACTTTAGATAACCCCTGCTTACCCCCAGGGTAGCTTGACACAGTCAGACAGGCTTATCCCAAAAGCAATGTGTAAAGTATTTGTACTCAAAACACACAGTAACACAGTGATAGCAGCACAAATGGACACCACATCAGTTAAAAAAAATAAGGTATCTTTATCTAAACTCAACAAGACCTAAATGACAAAAGTCCAACATACTGGTAATAAAATATGACTTTAGAACAGTTATTACAAAAATAAATGTTTTAGAAAACAAATCGCTCTACCTGGGGCTATTGTGACGTTGTAACAGCAATACATCCAAAGTACCGTGCCGACCGCGAGGTGCGCAGCTTCAGGCACGGAGTCACATGTACCCCCAAACAAACAGTACCTTTGAAACAGAGTCTATGATGATGAAGGGCGTCGTGGAGGTGAGGCGTCGGTGCCGAGGTCGAGGCCGGATCCCTGGCTTCCACGGGAGTGGCAAGGCGTCGTGTCCGCGAGGAGATGACATGTCATCTCCAGGACAGGGGAAGACAGGTTGTGTTGGCGGTGAGGCATCGGTTACGGTGACTATGCAAAGTCAGAGAGTTCGTGGAGTCACCTTCTGCGGTTCTCGGTACCATGATAACAGGATGCAGGCGATGATGGAGTAGGTGCGAGTGCAGGCGTTAGGAAATGCTGATAACTGCAGTCATCAGCATGCATAGAAGGGCATCGGAGCTGCGGTGCAGGCTGGGTGGTGCATCTTTCACTTCACGAGTGGTGCCCCGGGCCTTGGTGTAGGTCGCGGCGTCACAACAGCATCACTGAGGGTGTCGGAGACAGGTTTTCTGCTCAACAGCAGGAGCAATCTCCAGAGGTTCAAAACAGAAATAGGCACCCCCTGGCAGGTCAGAACTCTCAGCAATAGCTTCAGGGGAGCTGGGGTTGAAGTCTTTGTGTCCCTGAGACTTCAGAACAGGAGGCCAGCACACTCAGGCCCTTGGAGATCCTTCTTCAAGCAGGTTTACAATAAAGTTCCAGTCTTTGTCCTCTCCTTGGCAGAAATAGCAACTGTAGGCCAGCCCCACACAGCACACAGCAAAGGGGCAGTACTACTCCTCACAGCTCTTCAGCTCTTCTCCTTGGCAAAGGTTCCTCTTGAGTCCAGAAGTACTGCCACACCATTGTAGCCCCAGAGACCTCTAGTCACCTATTGCAGCTGTATAAACTCTTTATTAGCTTCCTCCTCCATGTTGCTAGTCTGCCTTGAGTACTTACTGAGTCCAGAAGTTATCTAAAGTTCAGTTCTGGGGTTTAAGGTCTACTACTTATACCCCATTTTGTCTTTCTTCTCTTTGTGCATGGGTCTCTCAGCCCCGCCCAAACCAGTTCCATCCTCACTTGGTGCAGTATGACCACAAGGGGTGGAGAAAGCATTGTGCAAGGGAGTCCAGCCCTATTCAGGTGCAAGGAAATCTCCTCCCACTACTCTAAATGAAGTAAAGCCCCATTCAGCTCAGGTGTGAATCATTCAGGAAGGGCCAGGCACACCTCACCCCCCCCCCGCCAGTGGCTGTGTACAGAGAATGCACATCCCCAGCCCCTATCACTACAAAACCAGACAGTCAATCCACAAACAGGCAGATGCACACAGAATGGCAAACATGAAAATGCCTACTTTCAGAAAGTGGCCTTTTCGAACACATAATTTAAAAAACATCTTTACTAAAAGATGTGTTATTCAATTCTGAGTTCAGAGAACCTAAACTTTATTTCTTCTATGTTGTCCCAAAGGGAAGTCATACTTGTAAGGTGTTACAAAGTACCTCCCATTCTATCCTATGGGACAAATAGCCTTTCAATAGTAAAAAACAAAATTAGCAGTATTTCAGGACATGTCACACACACCAGTACATGTCCTACCTTTTACATACACTGAACCCTGCCGAAGGAGGGTACCTTGGAACTACGATATGGGTGTTTTACATGTAAGAAAAGGGAAGGTTAGGGCCTGGCAAGTGGGTGCACTTGCTAGGTCGACATGGCAGTTTAAAACTGCATGCAGACATTGCAGTGGCAGGTCTGAGGTACCTTTCCAGTGCTACTCATGACTCATGTGGGTAGCACCATTAGTGCTGCAGACCCACTAGTAGCATTTGAATTACAGGCCCTGATACACTCAGTGCACTTTTCTAGGGACTTACAAGCAAATCAAATATGGCAACCAGGGAGAACCAATTGTAATCACAATGTACACAGGGAGCACTTGCACTTTGACCCTGATCAGCAGGAGCAAAGTGCCCAACACATCTAAGCCAGCAAAAACAAAATCCAACACGCCATCAAATATACAGGCGATAGAGGCAAAAAATCATGGGAAACCACACCAAAGATGGCAAGTCTAACAGGAACTAATCCTCTCGGGCACAGATGAACAAACCTTTAAGCAGAAGCTCAGTAAGTACTCAAGGCAGACTAGCAACATGGAGGAGGAAGCTAATAAAGAGTTTATACAGCTGCCATAGGTGACTAGAGGTCTCTGAGGCTACAATGGTGTGGCACTACACTCGCTAGAGTCTGTCACGTCTTCACCACCCCCAGATTCACTCTTGTGGTCATACTCCTCATCTAGCACTGTAAACTTTCACCATCCCACCACAGACCAGCTCAGAGTCAGTGGGGTTGAGGCAGTCCAAACCAGGATGTGTACACCCGTATCTAGGCTGCCCCTCACAACAACATTGCGATGGCTGACAAATTAATCATATTATAACATGAAGTGATATAAAAATGTATATGCTATCTGTGGTGGGTTGGCAGCATACGTGTTGGCTGGATTTATGAGGGAGGATAGTTTGACTGAAGAAGAGGATGGTTACTGATACCAAGCTGGGGATAGCGGTGGTTGGTACCGTTTATGAATGTACACATTCATGCATGAAAGAAAGAATTATGGTTGCCTAAACTGGGGTGAATATTGAAGTGATGTTTCTCATGATGGCAAACCAAATGAGGTGCCATTCCATTGGTCTCTGGTCCTCGGCTCAACTCCAGAGACCATGTAGCCGTAAGACTTTGAATCTAACTCTGAGCTGTTCTCAGAACACATGAACTCCTTTCACTTTCAGGATATTGTTGAAGAATGGACTCCTTTGTTCACATCGCTGTGAAATAAGACAGGAAAATACATGTCACCTTCTCGCCAGTGCTGTGTGGCATTTCATTCGGTTCTGCTACCTTCATGGGTCAACAGTGCTCATGGGATACAAGTAGTATAGAAGAAAGGACTTGACATCACCTTTTCTGTCACACTACATCTGCACGTACATGTTTCTTAACATTTAGCAAGGGATCTTAGTGCATGGAGAGGTTGTGGTATTCCACCACTAACGTATAATTAGGGAGTGGTATGGATGCGGGATGTGTGTTTCAGTTATATTTCTTCCTGTGTTTGTGACCTTTTCGATTTTCCTTTTGTTGTTGAGTGTCAAATGTCCTTTATTCTGCCCATAGACTGCTTTTGTTAAATATTTCCTATCCTTTATGCTTGTTTTGTATTGCACTCTCTAATATGTGGCTGTATGCTTTATTACAATGTTGTTAATATCATCTTCAGTGATGTAAATGTTGATATTAGTGTTGGTTGTAATGCTGTTCAATTTTTAGGCCTGAATTAGGGTTTAATAGACTGACTGTATCCATCGGCATGGTAAAGTCCCCACCATCCCTATGTTACACCTCTGCCAAAACACTGGCCATGGGGTCATCTCTGCAAATTGAAAGCCACCGCACTTCCTTTCCATCTACTAAAAATTTGGTGGACGGCTATCATCAGTTTTGTCCAGCAAACTTTTTTTGTTTTTCAGAAACAAGCTCCAAAAACAATAATGGTCCCTCACTGTGGGTGTGTTCTACACGGATGTGGGGATTATTATTAGATTTTGTCCCTCAATGCAGCTTTACTCTGGTGGTGACAGACAGAAAAAATATACATAAGACCTTCCACCCTAAATAAGGAGGCCTGTGTAATTTTCATCCTCTGATGGCCCCCTACTCTATTGTTCTGTCTGAGGAAGTATTCTTTAGAGCACTGATACTCAAAGTATGGCCTGGGGGGCCCATGCGGCCCTCTTGACCTTTACATGCGGCCCCCCTGGTAAACAGAAGCATCAGCTGCTGAGCACTAAATACAGAAAAAAATGCTGAATAAACGGACAAGCATTTATTAACTTGCAAATAAGTGCTTGCCCGTTTATTTAACAAGTTGCTAGACCTCCTTACACAATCCCTGACCCACCCAGTCCCCCTACTGCCACCCTGCTGGTGTCAGTGCGGCCGTCGGCCGCACCACAGACCCTACTTTCTCGGGCTCTGGGCAAATGTTTGTGAGTACCGATGATTTAGGGATGTATGACATTACAACGCATGGTTTTACCACGCATGCCTTTACATCGCAGTTTTTACAACGCATGCTGTTACAACGCATAGCGTTAAGGGGTGCTGGATAGTGAATAGTTTAATTTACTATTCCAACTCCAGTCCCCGTGGAAAGTAGGGAAAGTGTTGGATAGTAAATTAAATCTATTCCCTACCCTAGAGCGCCCCCCAGCGCTATGCGTTGTAATAACATGCGTTGTAATAGTCGCGTCGTAAAGGCACTGCGTGGTAAAAGTTGCGTTGTAAAGGATGTTCCCCATGATTTAGAGCATAGGTCTTCAAACTGTGGGACGTGTCCCCCTGGGGGGGCGCAGCATCCCTCCAGGGAGGGGGTGCGCACTTTACCCTCTATTGTTGCTTTCAGGCGCCAGTCGTGTATCTCAGCCTGGGCTGCTGCTGCCCCAGCTGCTGGGGGCTCGGCTGAGAGTGTCTGTAGGCACGGGTCTTTAAATGCGAGTGGGGCAATGATTTCGGCGGTTGTGGGAAGTGGGAGGGGGGCTAATTCTTCCAGCAATAGGAAGAGTGGAGATTCAGGGGCTCTAAGAAGGGGTGAAAAACAAAGCCTCTTTAACGTGTAAATGGTCTTTTAAAGACCTGTAAAGTACTCGGGTGCGCTGGCAGCTCCAAAACTGTCTGTGTGTCTGTGCCTGGGAAGCTGTCTCAGCCGGGACTTGGGAGTTACACCATCAGTGTTGCCTATGGAGCCTGGCAAGTGAGAGAAGAGTAGAGCTGGGAGCTGCAATTCTTTCACTTTGGTTTCAGGTTGACATCGATTTTGATGTTTTTTCGGCGTATAGTTCAGAAGTTGGTTGTTACATCGAGCTGTCCCCAGCAGTTTGACATTACCGTCACTGCTCCACTCGTAAGTCATTTTTTCAGTTTTTTTTAATTCATAATTGTAATAAGGTGCAAACGGTGACACACACTTCATACTTTTTCCACAGATTCATTTTTTCCTGTAGTTGAGTCGCCTACATTTTTTACTTGAGTTTCACCATTTGTTACAGTCCTCCAGTAAGTTGCTAAGCGAGGTGCGCGCAGGTTTTGTGCAGGTTCTCATGCAGTCTCAGTGGCTTATGAGTCACGTGTTCACAGTGCTTTAGATAGAGGGCATGCTCACTGCTTCTTTTCACAAATTCGGGCATGGTACACAAAATCACAGCTCTACTTTCTTGGTATTGCCTTGGGATAAATACATACAGGGTCTGTGCTGGCACTCCTGGACACGTTAAACGATGCATCTTAAAGAATTTCAATAATATCAGCATCCTATATATGGTATGTTTATGTATATTCCTACAGTGTCCCCTGAAGAAGGGATTTGAGTTTAATCCCGAAATGCATTGGGCATGGCTATGTAACTTCGGAACACCACTGAAGTCATATTATTTGTTGAAGTTTTTGATTTTGTACAGCATTTAGTTAAATGCAATGATCTTATGTTGCACATGTTGATGATTTTTATTTAAATGAACAACAAAAAACATTTCTGTGATGCTGGAATAAGTACTTTCAGATAAACGTGAAGTTTAAATTGATTTGATTAGCACTGGTGATTTCATTGTTGATTGTGAAATATAAATACATTAATCCACGCTGTGTATCCAGCACACTGGTGGTTTTCCACCAGGATTCTGCTCAGCCGGGGCTGAAACACACGATGGGTGGGTTTGGGGGACAGGGGGGTCAGGGCGCTGAAGCCCTTTGAGCCCTATGGGCGTTGTGCACCTGATATGAAGGCAATTGTATCCCCAGGTCTAAGTCAGAAGCCCCTTTATGGGTGGCACCCTTCTCTGGTCAAAATACACCACTGGGTCCAGCTGCTACTTTATCCCTCTGACCTTCGCAACTGCAACTTGTCGCCAGAGTATGCCTTTGTTCCAGATTTCTCTTAACTCTGATCCACACTTTGGGGCCCCGCCTGCACCCACAGGATGTGTCTGAACTGTGACCCTTTGGAGGTCAAAACTGGTCAGACAGGCGGTCCTGTATGTTTTTTAAGGCCTTTGACATGGCTGCCGCCACCAATTCAGATACTGCCAATTCACACATGATAAAATCTGTGTCCATAACATGTCTTATTGTTGTGTCTTGTCTCAGTACCCATGCTCTTCAGCCATGTCTGTTTGGATGTGAGTGACAAACGAGGACTACGGATTATCAGTGATCAGCAATGAAATCAGACCCCACGTCCCAAGCTGCTGTTGAGACTTTCAGGGAGGGCAGAGATTGAAATGGGACAGCTCACAGGGGGACTGCCCACTAGAGCTCTCCTCAATCCATGTGATGCCTAAAACCGGAAGCGTGGCCTTCTGCTGCAACATGTGCTGAAGCGATCAGTGTTAGGGCCAGCCCTGGCTGGGAGTCTTAGCCCCCACCCCAAGGTTCAGGTCTAGTTGCACCCCATGTTGCTTCCCACGTCGGAAGTACGCTTCACTGCAAGGAGTCTACAATGGTTGTATCCTTCCTGAAGATTCCATTCTCTGGCAGGTAAGAGTGAAGAGCTTTTTGTATTATTTTTTTAAAGCCTCGGTCCTTTCCCCTTCGTCCCAATACTAGTGGGAACATTGAATGTTTCAAGGAGGAGCGGATTTGCATTAATTCTGGGGACCTGGGTTCGAGTCCTAGTATCGGCTCAATATCTGATGATCCTGGGCAAAATCACTTAATTTACCAGTGACTTACGAAAAAGGAATTTGACCTTGATTAAAGTCACTGGTACTTGTTTACCATGTTTCAATCTCTAGAGCCGAGTCCACAAACCTAATATAACAAATATTGTCAAGTATGGCTACCATCTGTCCTCCCTTCTTTCGTAGACCAAATTTAAATGTTTTCTTGTGCAGCTACTGCTGAAGCTTTGGAAGGCTTTCTTCTTTATAAGGCAACTATGCTAACAAATTGACTCTTGATGTTGCTAGAGAATAAAGATGTATATATCCTCTTGAATCACTTATATCACATGTTTATGATGTAAATGTCCCCTAGGCCTTCTTGGAAAACTGTGGCTGGCCTCCTACTGACATGGCAACACCTGGCCATACTCAACATAATCATGGATTTTTTAATTGTGTCAGAAAGCATGTTTTATGGAACTTCTTTTTCTGATATCTTGTTTAGGGGGAAGGATGTGTCACAACAGCCAGAGCTGATGACTGTAGAGCTGGGAAACCAGGTTCAATTCTTGATGTCTGCTCAACATCCTGTGATTCTGGGCAAATCACTAAATCTACCTGTGCTTACAAAAAATGAATGTGTGTCTGTGTAATGTGAAAGATGCGCCTGTAAAGCGCTCCAATGCCTTTGGGTCATGTTCACGCTATATAAAACTGAAAAAAATATATTACAACATTTTGTGAGCACTCCCGTTTCCAGGTACTGCTCAAGACTGGAAGTGGAGCACAACCTAAGGATGGCAGAAGCAAGAATCCATCCACACATTGTCTCTGTGGAGAAAAACATGCACTCCCACACCTGTGTTTTTGGAGTGTTTTTGCTAATCTATCCTAAATTTTGTGTTTTATGTGAAAAACTAGCAGCCCGTCCCGACGTAGTCCGGGTATGAAATAGAATGTGTGTAATGTGTGTATTTGGCAAGGGCAATTTATTTTAAAATCATGCTGTAGACAACATTTTTTGTTTCATTAAAATAGGGACGGAGAAGGCCCAGCTGCAGCCCTGGTTGATGCTAGCAGGCGCGTGTAATTGGTGTAGTGATCCGCCGCCTGGGCCCGGCTACAGCCCTGGTTGATGGTAGTAGGCGCGGGTAATTTCGTTGAATGAGAGAGTTCAGTAACAGCGCTCAGGAGAGGCTGCAGTATCAGTACTTACCAGGCCTCCAGGTGAACGCGTTTGTCACACCCCCAGCACACGGGCACAGCAGACGATCTTCTGATTAATGTACGACCCACATGGCATGAAGGGCGAAACATAGCACATGCCCCCATCGTTTCTCACGCCCCCAGCGTGCCCCTGGATGCAGCGCAATTGTGTTCACATAGCATGAAGGCCGGACACATGCCCCTAGCGTTTCTCACCCCCCGTGTGTCACGCCCCCAGCGTGCCCTTTGATGCTGCGCAGCAATGTAATTGGGCTTGTATGTACGACTCACATGGCATGAAGGGCAGACACACGCCCCCAGCGTATGTCACGCCCCCAGCGTTTGTCACGCCCCCAGCACACGCCCACAGCCTACGATGTGATGGACGTACCACACACCCCCAGCCAACGCCCACAGCACAATGCAGACACGCCCACAAGGGACTACTTTGCTGGCACAGTTGTTTTATCTTTTAAATGTATAGAGGAGTTGGCCTAACGGCTAAGGTGCTCGACCTCGGACCTGGGGATCTGGGCTCGAGTCTTGGAAACGACGCCAAACATCCTGTGATTCTGGGCAAATCACTTAGGGCCCGATGTAGGTAAAAGGGAATTTCCGATTCCAAAATACCGAGGCGGGCCGATTCGGTATTCTGAAATCGGAAAACGAGATGTAGGAAACAAACAGCGAAATAATAAGGAATCGGTCGGCATCGGTAATGTGAATCGGTACGTACCGAATCAGCACGGACCGAATCGGAAACTACCGAATCGCCTACCACCGAATCGGAACTAGCCGAATCGGCTACCACCGAATCGGAACTAGCCGAATCGGCTACCACCGAATCGGAATTAGCCGAGTCGGAAAAATCAGATTCGGCTATTACCGAATCGGAGGTATGAAAACACACCCATGGCCAAAAAGCCCATAGGAATGCATTGAAGAAACCGATTCGGCTATCTCCGAATCAGATGATACCGATTCGGATTTTACCGAATCGGTATTATCCGATTCGGAGATAGCCGAATCGGTTAAAGCCGCTTCAGCCAATGAGGTGGCTCCCCCTCCCCCTCCCAAACTGGGAGTGGCAACCCTGGCAGGTGCAGCCAATTAAGAACTTTCTGGAGAGCCTGCCTGAGCTGAGCAGTCACAGTTAGCAGCAGTGGGAGTAGGAGGTAGTGAACTGTTCAGACCAAGATGGCAAACCAGAGTGAGAGCCAGAAGTCCAGCCAGAAGAGGAAGCCTAAGTTCAGCAGCACCGAGCTGCAGGTGTTGGTTGAGGAGGTGGTGAGGGTGCACCGGCAGCTATTCGGAAGGCTGTCCCTCAATGTGCCAGAATGCACCAAGAGGAGGCTCTGGAGCGATATCGGTCAGAAGGTCAACGCTGTGGGTGTCACCCCCAGGTCCCTGGATGAGCTGAAGAAGCGCTTCTACGACATCCGCAGCCTGACCAAACGGAAGATGGCAGAGATCCAGAAGCAGGCTGGAGTCACTGGTGGTGGCAGGAACCCGGCGCCACCCCTCACCGAGCTGGAGGAACTGGTCTCCAGCACCATTGAGAGGGAGAGCGTGACCGGAATTGGGACCCTGGACAGCTCAGCCAGAGCTACAGCTACAGGTAAGAGGCATGCGCATCAGGACACACCCTACCAGACACCTCCCCATTAGACACAATGCATAGCCAAACCCCAGCACAGTACTGCAACCAACATACAAGAGACAAGCATCATGGTACATCCAGTCAGCAGTAGGTATCAAAATATGGCAGTGCAGAATCACAAGACATGAAACAGTGGAACACATTCTACGGAGATGCTAGGACATGTGGAATGCTTTAATTGTACTGACTGTAATACATCGGTACTCTATTTACAAATGCTTCTTTGTACCTAGGGGCACCATCAGGCGGACAAACACTGCCAAAGGAGGCAGCAGCACCATCTACCACTGCACTCGCAGGGCCGAGCACGAGTCAGGCTGCCGAGGAGGAGGAGGAAAACACCATAGGCCTGGATATTGAGGGAGACCTGGAAATTGACTTTGATGCACTTCACTCCCCACAAATGCAAAGCACACCCTCCTTGCAATTCTCCCCAGAGAACTCCCCGACAAGGGAGCTCTTTCCACCTACACCAGCTCCTGCCACTGTGGCTCCAGTACACCCTGTCCTGGGAGCAGGGGCTCAGGCCCCGGCCAGCACCACACCCCCACCAGTGGCACCCCAGCCCACGCAGCAGGCGGGCAGCAGCAGTACCCGGCGCCGTGCCATTCCCACCACTGCAGACCCAGCACGGGAGGCCAGTGTGTTCCGGGGCCTCGAAGGCAATATGGTGAAGATCCAAAGGCAGCAGGCGAAATCCATCATGGCATGCCAACGCCAGCTCCTGCAGCACAACCTGCAGATGGGGGAAATGGTGAAAGGATTTCAGGCCTTTGTGGCTTCCAACAAGGAGGCAGTAGCAGGTTTAGGCAGGCTAACCACTGCCATCACACAGTTATGTGGCAGAATGGAGGAGCAAGAGGTGGTGCGCAGGCGGGATGCCCGGGTGCAGAACCGCTCCTTGAGCCGCCTTGCTGCAGCAACGGCACAACTCTGTCAGCGTGGTGCCAACATGGAGTCTAGTCTCGCTCAAAATACCGCAGAGTTGACAAGGGGAATGGCCCGCATCACGACAGCAATGGAGGCCTTGATCATCTCTAACACTGCCGCAAATCCTGCCCTGGACCTGGGGGATGCTGGGGACAGCAGCAGCCGCAGCAGCCCGGCCAGCGCTGCGTCAGAGCCACGCAGGAGCACCAGGCGCTCCGCAGATGCCGCTGGTCATTCTGAAGGGGGTGAGGGACACCACAGTGGGGCTGCAAAGCGCTCAAAGAAATAGCCTAGCAAGGGCGGGTGAGGCAACCTGGACCCTAGACTTTTGTTTTCATTGACATTACACCTTTGTTTTGTTGCACATCAGTGCAGTAACTGTGTAGCAACAGTATTAAAAATTGCTTATTCAACACAACCATTCACCTGTCTGTGCATTTTTACTCACTCAGAAATAGTTTGCTGTTATCTCCTCACGTCTATGTCTCCCATCACTTGGCGTACACACCCCAGCTGGCTGTGTTAGTGGCACAGCTTCGTCGTCATCATGGTCCTCGTAGTCACTCAACTCCACCTCAGTGCCCTTCTTCACCGCAAGGTTGTGTAACATTGCACAGACAGCTATGATTTTGCAACAGGTGATGGGGGTGTACTGCCTTGCACCTCCACTCTTGTGCAGGCATCTAAACCTGCTTTTCCAGATGCCGAATGTCCTTTCCACAACATTCCTGGTGCTTTTGTGGGCACGGTTATACCTCCTTTGGCTGGGTGTAGAGGGGTTGAGGTAGGGGGTGAGAATGAATGAACGGAGGGCATATGCACTGTCGCCTAGAAGGAAAAGGGGTAAAATTACTTACATGCATACATGTATTTCACTTTGCTGTTTTTGGTTATGGGGGGCTGATGATGTGTCTCACCTAGGAGGTATCCTTCTCCAAATTCCCCAGCCATCAGCCGTGCATAGATGCCGCTCTGTTGGAAAATGTAGGAGTCGTGGGTACTACCCGGAAATTTTGCTACCAGGTCTGTGATGATGCATTTCGCATTGCAGATCACCTGTACGTTGATGGTGTGAGTGGACTTCCGATTGCGGTAGATGTATTCTGTGTCAGATGGTGGGCAAATCGGAATGTGTGTGCCGTCTATGCAGCCAATGATGTGGGGGAATCTTGCCATCTGGTAAAAGTCTGCTTTGGTCTGTACAAGTTCTGCCTGGGTTGCAGGGAAGGAAATGTAGTGGGCCATCCTCTGGATCATGGCATCAAGGAACTTGTGGAAGAACCTTGACAGGCTGCTCTGGGTCACCCCTCCTGCCACAGCGACTACACTTTGGTAGCTGCCAGACGCCAGCAGGTGTAGGCAGCATAGCACCTGCACCTGCACAGGGATTGCGTGTGCCCTTGGGGTGGGGTGCTGCAACAGGGGTTGGAGGTCCCTAATGAGGTCTGTGATGGTCTCTGAGTCCAGCCTGTACCGCTGTAGGATCTCTGCATCTGTCAGCATGACCAGGGTGATACGTTGTCTGTATACCTGCTCCTCTCTTTGCCATTCCCTCTCTCCTTGCTGCTGTAGCCGTAGCCGCCTCGCTATGACATAAAAAGCTGCCATCCTGCAAGTTGCAATGCATTTTGGGGCTGTTTTTATGGGTTGGAGTTGGTTACCACCTGATCGTAATCCATGGTAATTTCCGAGTGGATTCTACCGATTTTGAGCCAAAATCGGTGTTTCTGTGTCTCCCTACATCTCCCCATCTGTCCGAAGCGGGGATTTTCCCGATCGGTGAATCTACCGAATTGGTAGGTTCTCCGATTCGGCTTCTGTCCGATTCGGTGTCACTACCGAATCGGTACATGCACCGATTCGGCTTATGTCCGATTCGGTGTCACTACCGATTCGGTACATGCACCGATTCGGCTTATGTCCGATTCGGTGTCACTACCGATTCGGTACATGCACCGATTCGTCTTATGTCCGATTCGGTGTCACTACCGATTCGGTACATGCACCGATTCGGTGTTTGCATCCGATTCGGTGTGTTACCGATTCGTACTGTATCCGATTTTCGGTATGTACGTATCGCATTCTTTTACATTCGGTAATCATTCCGATTCGGTTTTCGCTCCCATTTGTACTTTTTTTTGTGCCCTACATCTCGATGCCAGTATACCGATCGGTAAGGGCCCAGATTCGGTATTTTCGGCCGTTACCGATCGGTAACGGCCTACCTACATCGGGCCCTATCTCTCCGTGCCTAACAAAAAAGAATGTGTGTCCTCATGTAACGTAACTGGTGCTATGTAAAGCGCTCTGATACCTGATTCAGTTCGGGTCGAGTTCGCGGTTTATAAAACTCTGCAAAAAAAAATATATATATGGTGGCCGTCTGCATAGCCTATGTCCTTCTGCTGCAACTGCCCTTTCCAACGCTGTATTGGGTGTTGTGATTGGTGCTGTGGTTACTGAGATTACCCGCCTCAAAGGTTTGGGCTCTCTCTTTATAATATTAGTATGGATAAAGCACCAATGAAATGTTTGTGCTAATTGTTTTCTTTTCATTTGAACTTTAGAATAAGCACATGCGCTACAAAAACTTCAGTTTACTAAACACTCTTATTTTATTTAATATTATTTGCCCTATACAACCTGGGCTCTGCTGGAGGGAATGGCCATCAACGATGCAGAGTACCAGCTTCCAGAACTTTTTTATCAGGTGGTGGTGGCGGTTGGGGGGCTCGACGTGTAAAAAGGTTTAGCTGGGGGGGCTTGGCCGACAAAGGCTTGAAGACCTCTGATTTAGAGGGACCCAATTGGGGCTCCGGTGACGTAAAGAGGTGGATAGACCAACAGTTTGGCGAGCAGGGTAATAGGTTGCTTTTGCAACTGAAAACCCCTTATAAATCGGAACCTTAATATCGATTGCAGGGTTGCGAAGGCCTTTTCTAACAAGGTAACACCAATATTCCACGTTTTTGTATTTTTTACTTTAGCTTGTATTCCATTTTTTATCTCTTTTTTTTGTACAGTGCTTCACACAAGTAGGTAATGTTTTTATTTAGCTCTTCTGTTTTAGGCCTTCTCACTAGCTGGTCATAAAACACAACACCCATATTATGTTGTCATTCATTATATCTGCCAGCCCAACATTTCTTAGAGCCGGCAAGCGCGGCCATTACAGAACGGTCTCATACATTAAGCTACTAATAATGATTCCCCTGCTTGGATTTCATCTTGATCTCGCTCCCCCCGAGTCCCAGGAAGGGAGGCTTTCACAGCGGTGCGTTAGCAGTATTCGAAGGGCGCTGTAAGTTCACTGTGGAACATGCACTAGCAGCAGTTTAGTGCACAGTTAATTATTTGTGAGTCCTGCAGCGCACGGTGCAGTGGGAAACTGTGCATCATTAGAATGACAAGGCTCTGCTGCTAGACATGGAAGAAATTGATTTAAAAAAGAGCCCCGAACCAACTTAATAGATCTCAAAATGTGCTTAATGACGAACCTAAAACAGAAACCAGCTATTACAAATGCCCCCTGCCTTAAACATTATTCCTCTTCAAGACACACAAATGAAAATCTGGTAAATGAACAGAGACATAGCTCCCCTGCTGCCCCATGATATATTTTAACAATTCCACTTACACAGCCTTAGAAGAGAAGACTCTTTAGAATTCGTGCCAATGAAGTTGGTACAAAGTGCTTACCACACACAGAAAACAACAACATCCTGTCCCATGTCCAAAACTTAATAAGGCACAGTGAGTGAACAGGACGTTAATCACGCCACCGTACAGCCTTCTATGGCTAGGCAGGGGTAAGGAATAGCATTATGAAATGATAATTTATTTTCATATACCGTAATCATTTTTATTAGCCGTTTGGTTTATGACCTTTAAAATCGCCCTATACTTTGACGGATGAATAAGTGGCAAATGAATTGGACAAAGTAAGCAGATTCGGCGTAGGGAAGGTCAGCAGAGGCCTTTGCAACCATTACTCCTATTAATACATTATATTTCAGTGAAAAGCTTTTAAATGCTAAAGCGTTTTAGAAGTAGAAGCCACCGTTTTGATTAATGGGCTTCTACTAAATTGTTGGACAGGAATTGGATAACAAAGCCAGCAAAAAATTATCTTTTTGATTTTTGTGACTCGCACTGTTGCAGAGCCTGCTGCAGAATCACAGAGAAGGATGCCTTTCTCGACTAGCCACACGTTCACAAGGACAAAACGAATGGTATGGATTTTATTTGGAGGTTTCTATGCACTAAAATTGTTTGTAAACAATACTGATATATTATTTGCATAGCATTCATGTTTGATACAACAGTTTTGAAAAATACTAGTAAAGGGCACTAATAACTTCCGCATAATGACATCACACTGTTTTTGGCATATGGCGAACCCCCTTCTATAAGCCTTTGCAAGCCATATGGGTGAAGTCCCCTCTCCTTGAGACCACCCCTTTCAGAATACTCCAAAGCATGTTGTTTTATTTTAGAATCAGCCTCCCTATATTTGTGAAACATAATGGCCCACCATGACTGCCAACATGTGATGAGTCTGTTCTCTCTCTCCATATATATACGAGGGAAATACGACGTGCACTACATCCCACCCAAGCGAGGTAAATTGAATAAATTAGATGCCGCCGAAAATTGCCTCACCTTTGACTTCTAAGCCCAGAGCCCCTGAGGAAGTGTTTATTTAACATGAAACGCGTAGGGCTGGACATTGATTTTGTGTGAGCTGGTGCTTTTTCTTCGTGTTGCTTCCTGCAATAAAGAAACTTTCTGGCGATTCTTACCTGAAGTGTGGCTTCTTCTACAACAGGCATACCTTTTTGTGGATATATATATATATATATATATATATATATATATATATATATATATATTACCTACTGGCGGTCGCCAGTAGGTATATATAGTTAGGATTTTTTCTCTATGGGTTTTTTGAAAATTCTATGTCTAATAACTTTGGCGTTTGTGGACGGAATTGGCTGAAATTTTCAGGAAAATGGCACATTTTGTTTCTGAGCAGCCCTTGAAAATTTGGGGGGGGTTCGTCAAGTGGGGGCCGAGAAAAAAGGGGGGTCCCAAAACGCGTTTTTCCCATGTTAATTTCCATAGGGCGGTTGGCCTCACTTTTAGCCCGAACGGCTGAATGGATTTGCACGAAACTTGGCAAAATTGTAGGGACTGGTAGCCCGATGTGCCTTTTGTAGGTCTCAATATATGTGCTCCAGTGGATTTTGAGAAATTAACGTTTAAAAAAAGATATATATCTGTAACAGCGGACTGGGCAGCGGCCCAGGACGCGTACTTTTCGCGCAACGGAGCTTTGTGAAGCGAAGCTGATTGGTTCTCCGGCGTCTGTCAACATTCCAAACAGTCCGTAGCGGCCGCCATCTTGTCTCTCGGTAGGATCGAGAGACAAGAGGAGGTCAAAACAAAGGGGGAAATAACTATAAGGGGGCATAGTAGATCCTCGCTGACCCCCTAGGTTTGATGTGGAGGTTTTAAAAGGGCCCCGCGGGGCAAAAAAAAAAAAAAAATAATAATAATCGAACGGCTGAATGGATTTGCACGAAACTTGGCAAAATTGTAGGGACTGGTAGCCCGATGTGCCTTTGCTAGGTCTCAATATATGTGCTTCAGTGGATTTTGAGAAATTAACGTTCAAAAAAAGATATATATCTGTAACAGCGCACCGCTTCGCGTACTTTTCGCGTTACGGAGCTTTGCGAAGCGAAGCTGATTGGCTCTCCGGTGTCTGTAAACATTCCAAACAGTACGTAGCGGCCGCCATCTTGTCTCTCGGTAGGATCGAGAGACAAGAGGAGGCCAAAGCGAAGGGGCAAATGACCATAAGGGGGCATAGTAGATCCTCGCTGACCCCCTAGGTTTGATGTGGAGGTTTTAAAAGGGCCCCGCGGGGCAAAAAAAAATAAATAATAATAATAATCGAACGGCTGAATGGATTTGCACGAAACTTGGTAAAATATTAGGGACTGGTAGCCCGATGTGCCTTTGCTATGTCTCAATATATGTGCTTCAGTGCATTTTGAGAAATTAACGTTCAAAAACAAGATATATATCTGTAACAGCGCTCCGCTTCGCGGAGATAAAATTATATCTGTATTACCTAGCTGTTGCTAACACCAGTTAGCGACGGCTAGTAGGAGATAGCGACCATCTTGGGTCCCACTTTGCATGTGAGTGATATTTATCACTAATGACATGCAAAGTGGGCATGCCAAGATGTTAGCGACTGGAAACAGTCGCTAACATCGCTATCTCCTAGGGACTGGTAGCCCGATGTGCCTTTGCTATGTCTCAATATATGTGCTTCAGTGCATTTTGAGAAATTAACGTTCAAAAACAAGATATATATCTGTAACAGCGCTCCGCTTCGCGGAGATAAAATTATATCTGTATTACCTAGCTGTTGCTAACACCAGTTAGCGACGGCTAGTAGGAGATAGCGACCATCTTGGGTCCCACTTTGCATGTGAGTGATATTTATCACTAATGACATGCAAAGTGGGCATGCCAAGATGTTAGCGACTGGAAACAGTCGCTAACATCGCTATCTCCTATTATCAACTTTTGGAAATATTCGAGATAAGCGCGAATATCTCCAAAAAGTAACAGCTGCCCTGAGCAGTTCTTAGCCATGTTATCCAATGGGAGGTGGATAACATGGCTAAGAGCATTAGCTCGGTAATGCATGAATATCGCTGAGTTTTCAGCGATATTAATGCATTGCGGTCGTTTTTTATCGTATTTGCGATAAACCTTGATAATAGCAAGGTTTATCTGCGATAATTTCTGACGGTAAAAAAATCTTTGCAATGCATCGTTAGGGATAAATATCGCTTAACTTTGGTAATATGCCCCAACGTCTGTTAACGTTCGATTCGAAGGAAATCAGGAATTGTTGAAAAACATTGTGTGCGCCATCTTGTCTTTTTTCAAATGCCACACTTTTGTCGTGCACGGCAGCCATTTTTGATGCCTTGACCAGACCCACTCTGTGCACGCTGTCGATCCTTAGCATGGCTCCCCACCCTCGCAAGCATCTCACCCAGGCAGTGGTCACCCCCGCTCTCTGTCTTATGCATGGGTAATAAACCTCCCCCCATCTGCGCTGCTCTTCCCTGAGAATCACACCCTGTGCCCGCCCGACACCTCCCTTTCGCCCTATTCACTACCGCACCCTCTGACACTCCTTTTCCTCTGTGTCCGATTGTCCAGGCCAGTCCTAGGCTATCAGCTAGCCCTGCAGATGTAGTTTATGGCCACAGCTGTAAAGAATCACCCCTCTTCAAAGGAGTTATAGTAGATCAAGGCCCACACTCGATGAGATCCGTCACAGCAGAAGCGTTGCTATTATCTGAAAACCATCCTGTATTGTGATTGGGGAGGGGACCGAGCGTGAAGCGGAAGATTCCAGGGATGACTCTTTGTACATCAAAGTTTTTACAATTATGTGTCACATTAAAAATATATAGCACTCCGACAAAGTAGTAAGATTATAAAACTTTAATAATTTATAAATATATACAAGAAAACAAAAATAGTAATAACATATAAACATTTTTAGGGAAAAACAACGAAGTAGCGGTCGGCTGTGCGAATAGTCCCAACGCAGCACAACGTCCAGATTTCCGGCGTGGGGCGTCGCGGGGGTGGGTCATCAGTAGCAAACTGTTGTGCGAATAGTTCCAAGGCAGCAGAACGCGCCGAAATCTAGATGACACGAAAGTGATGTCTAGTAAGTTGCCACCCAGCAAATAACGGCGTGGGGCGTCGCGGGGGGGTGGGTCATCAGTAGCAAACTGTTGTGCGAATAGTTCCAAGGCAGCAGAACGATGGCACCAAGGTGATGTCCAGTAAGTTGCCGCACTGGTTTTGGTATCCTACAATGCTGCTCCGAATAACGGCGTGGGGCGCCCCGGGGGAGGCGGCGTGAACGGGCCTCTCCAGGTGGAGTCTCATCTGTTTTAGTGGGGCGCCCCTTTACCGTTTCAGTTGCCATTCCGTCCGCTTTTGGTCCACTGTGTCAAAATCCGCCATTCAGCTGAGTTGCGCCCACTCTTGCAGTGCAGCGATAGGCGGCTGCCACAGGACTCTCAAAATGGCGGCAGGCTCTTTCCTTTTTGGGCGTGGTCCACTGAAATGGCCCTGGGACACCTTGGAAATCGGACGCTTGTCTGCTAGGTCTTGGACCCCATTCTCGAAAGCGTCCCCTCCGCCTTGAGAATTCATCAAAAGTTTTGGGGGCCCCGACTCCTGCAGGCTTCTGGTGGGGAGCGGCTGCCATGATTGCTCGCGGAATGACCACGACGGAGCTACGAGATGGTGGTGCTCTCATGCTGACGCCAGTTTAGTCTGAAACATCCAGAAACAAGGTGGGGCTTTCATCGTTTGGGGGAAAAAAAAAGTTTTCATCCAATGAAAAGTGTTGTTTTTAGGTCATATGATCAAGCCTTCCATCATTAGGAAACCAAAAGTAAAATGAACCAATGAAAAGTTTTATAAACAAGTCACATGACCTGTTATGCGGCATAGGGTATAAAATGCGGAGAAAATACGTTGGCACGTGAGGCGGCGTCAGTAGCGGACCGATGTGCGAATAGGCCGAAGGCAATACAACGCGCCAAGATCCGGATGGCACCGAGGTGGTGTCCAGCAAGTTGCAGCACTGGTGTGGCCATCCTACAATGCTGAAAGTCGGCGTGGGGTGCCCCGTTGGCCTGTGAGTTTGCGTCAGTAGCGGACCGATGTGCGAATAGGCCGAAGGCAGCACAACGCGCCAAGATCCGGATGGCACCGAGGTGGTGTCTAGTAAGTTGTCGCACTTCTGTGGCCATCCTACAATGTTGAAAGTCGGCATGGGGCGCCCCGTTGGCCTGTGAGATGGCGTCAGTAGCGGACCGATGTGCGAATGGGGCCAAAGGCAGCGCAACAATATTTTCTGACTGACACCACAAGGCGCTGAGATGCCAAGATCCGGATGGCACCGAGGTGATGTCTAAGTTGCGGACTGATGTGCGAATGGGGCCAAAGGCAGCGTAACAATATTTTTTGTATGGAAGATACCACTAGGCGTTGAGATGCCAAGATTCGGATGGCACTGAGGTGATGTCTAGCAAGTTGGTGTGGTCATCCTACAATGCTGAAACTCGGCGTGGGTCGCCCCATTAGCCTGTGAGATGGCGTCAGTAGCGGACCGATGTGCGAATAGGCCGAAGGCAGCACAACGCGCCAAGATCCGGATGTCACCGTGGTGGTTTCATAGTTGAGAGGCACTTCATCTGCAGTGGGGCGCCGAGATCCGGATGGCACCGAGGTGATGTCTAGCAAGTTGCTGTACTGGTGTGGTTATTCTACAATGCTGAAACTCGGCGTGGGGCGCCCCATTAGCCTGTGAGATGGCGTCAGTAGCGGACCGATGTGCGAATGGGGCCAAAGGCAGCGCAACAATATTTTCTGAAGAGAAGACACCAAAAGGTGCTGACATTCCAAGATCCGGATGGCACCGAGGTGGTGTCTAGCAAGCTATGCAGTTGAGTTGTGTGCGCACTTGCGGCGAATAGGTCGAAGGCAGCATAACAATGTTTTCTGAATAGGAGACACCACAAGGCGTTGAGATTCGGTTACCACCGAGGTGATGTCTAGCAAGTTGCCGCACTGGTGTGGCCATCCTACAATACTGCTCCGAATAACGGCGTGGGGTGCCCGAAGGGGGGGGGAGCCGGCGTGAATGGGCCTTCCTAGGTGGAGGCTCGTCTGCTGTAGTGGGGCGCCCCTTTACCGTTTCAGTTGCCATTCAGCTGAGTTTCGGCTGCTCTTGATGCTACAGCGACAGGCGGCTGCAAGAGGACTCTCAAAATGGCGGCCTGTTCTTTGGATTTGGGCCTGGTCCACTAAAATGGCCCTGGGACACCTTAGAACTCGGACGCTCGATTTTTTTTTCCTTTCCTGTACATGCAAAAAAAGGTAAATGCCCGGTACGTTACACGCTTCATCTGCCACGATGAACTCTCCAGAGGAACCGAAAAAAAATATAGTTGTGGTAACTATACCATGCATCGTCATATGGAGAGGTGGCACCAATTAATTATAGTGCTGCATAAAAGAGAGATTTGGAGGAGAACCCCTGACCTGCTAGTACATTCATCAAAGAAGTGGCACTGAGAGCTTCAGAGGCAAGGGAAACGGTCCCAAATATTTAGAAGAACTTTGGAAAGATTAAAATGACATGTTTAGATTGTGGCAAATTAATTTCATGTGGACAGATGAGTGTTACTCTAATAAATACAGCATATGAACATCATCATAGTCGATGGTTGGTAGAGACATTTTGACTATATCCTGGACCTGCCCGTCCTCGCCCAAAATGGCGCCGGAATAAATGGGACTCGTAACTCCTTGTTGTGTACTGGTTGCAGAACCTTGAAATCACGAGATACGTATGCAGTTTTGAAGCACATGGCGGGCGGGGACGAGAATTGATTGAATATTTCGACATCCCTATTGATATTAAGTTCTGATGTGTTATTGATTACTGTACTGTTGAAAGTTCGAATTAACGTCACCCATGGTACTTGCCCGCAAATGTATATCTAGATAATTTTATTGTAACTGGCCCTGTCGTATTTTAATTATAAAATGTACGTCCACCGATTCCGTAACTGTTAGACACCTTAGTTCTTGCAACCTAATGGCCCGCCCGTTACGTTCCTCTACAGTGTAAATGTCTATTCATCATATACGATTACAGTTTGCTCTGTGGCAGGCCCACGTGGTTATAGGCTCGTATTTGTATAATGAAATTTTCACAATAAAGGTTTTTAAAAGAAAACATGGTAGTAGTATATACATTGGTAAAGTTTTTAATAATAGTGACTGTTTTAGAATCATTAAAAGGCAAGTGAAATAAAGCAGACCAATTACATGAAGGGTAAAAGGTATAATACGAAGGAACGCAGTAAAGATAAATGGTCAAGGGCTGTTGTGTTTTCTATTCCTGCAACATAAAGTGATCGATAAGAATCTCATATTCAGGCGTATCGGCGACTAAGACAGCAGGTCGACCCTCTTTTGCTCAACGGCTCCGTCATGGGACGAAGAAACGCTCTTTTTCTCGAAAAAAGAATATATTTTACTTGCAGGACAGTTGTAAAATTTCCGGGAAAGTACATTAGCCTGGAACATTATAACATATATTTAAGAAAAAATAATGTTCGGAAGTAATGAAAAGCGTAATTTTTAGGTCATATGACCAAGCCTTTCATCATTACAATAAGAAAAGTAAAATGAACCAATGAAAAGTTTTATTAACAAGTCACATGACTTGTTATGCTTACGTTACGCGCTGCGCGCCCCGGATGACTTCCGGATGCGCTAACGCGGCGCGTCATATGACGCATTACGCGACAACGCAGGTACAGAATATAGTCAAAATGTCTCCACCAACCAGCGGTCGGAACACAACCCCTTTCAGCAGGCTAAATAGTTCTGTTAAATGACAACAGAAGGGACAGGCAACAAGAACCATCAGTCAAAGAGGGGAGGGCTAGTTCTTCTCTACCGGGTTACATTGGGGCGCTACCGGAACTGATCGAATTGGTAGTCTACAGTGTTTCTGGATGTTTCAGACTGAAGCTGGGGTTAGCATGAGAGCAGCACAATTTCGTAGCTCCGTCGTGGTCATTCCGCAACCAATCATGGCAGCCGTTCTTTATCGTTATTTTGGGTGGAGCCGAGCTGTTTTGCAGCCATCATTGTGTGGAGTTCAGTTCATCTCACTAGTTTTGTATTTGTCATGAGGGGTTGTTCCTAATGTTTCTATTTTAGCGAGGTCAAAAAGAGATCCCATTAGTGGCCTACTGATTTTGCTCGATTCCTTTTCTTTTTTTTACACGATTTTTCGTTATCTGCAAAGACTAAACAGAGTATTGCGACTCTGTGTTTGTTTGTAAATAGAGAATGAACCAAAGAGAACTAATTCTAAAACAGTAAATACTTGGATAACAATCAATCAAATGGAGAGAGAAGCAGGCACGACGGATTACAATGGGGGCAAAGGCCTGCGTTAACTACCTTTCACTATCTGCAAAGAGAGAGTACTCCTAATAGAAATGAGGGGGGGGGGGGCACCATTCAAAGCAGATCAGTGTGCATAAACACGAAAATGTTTTCACTTACCACGTACTTGACATTCGACAGCTTATGATATTTGCTATTAAAAAACCATTGAAATTCACTGAAAAAACCATAGGTTATAGACCATATATAGTTAGGAATTAGCATTTACAAAACCTTGAAAATTCACTGAAAAAACCATAGGTTATAGACCATATATAGTTAGGAATTAGCATTTAAAAAACCTTATTTTACTCACACAAAACCATTGAAATTCCATATATAGTTAGTTGCACTAACTATATATCGCGCACCCGCAATCCACTGCTGATCATGTCACATATTACATCATTCATGACATGGTCAGTGACATCACTGATGACATCACTGATGACATCTCAAATGACATCACTGATGACATCACTGATGACATCTCATTTGACATCATTCTTGTGCTAATACGATAAACCTCTTCAGACTCTAATATAACCTTAGATACACTCAGTGTATACAGACACTCACACACTGCCACTCATCCATGGAGTTACTCACACACCCAGTCAGTCATGCAAAGAAACAATCTCACCTCCATTTCTTCAACTATACAGTTAAACACACCTTACTTATTGAAACATATACTAACACATATTTACTCTCTTATACAATCCCTGATACAAGTTCACAATGATCGATACAACTACTCACTCATTCAGTGGCTCTCATGCACAGTTATTTATATATGCCAACTCTCACATGTACTGTGTTTTACATATGTACTTACTATGACATGTAGCATTGAGATATCCATTCACTCATCAATACACTCATGCACACAGTCAACTGCCCATGTAGCTGTTTCCACATGCACTCTTGAACTCATACACCTAGTGAATAAACTGCTCACACATCTATGCATAGAGTCACACACCTTCCAGCCACCCCTACACAAACTCAATCTCCCATAGAAATACTTGGGCAACCAATTAATAACACATATAGCCTCTCGTATAGCTAATGATCAACACATGCAGCAGTTTACAGAACAACAGACATAATGATGCACAAATTAAGACAGTTTAGTCACTAACCCATGCATTCAGTGAGACACATTTAATCACTCACTCATACAGTCAGTCACGCACCTACTAAATCCTTCATCCAGACACTTATACATCCACTCATTCTTCAATATGTAAAACATATTTAAACTTTACAAAAACACACAGACACTAGATGATGTCATCAGTGATGTCATGTGAGATGTCATCAGTGATGTCATTTGAGATGTCATCAGTGATGTCATCAGTGATGTCACTGACCATGTCATGAATGATGTAATATGTGACATGATCAGCAGTGGATTGCGGGTGCGCGATATATAGTTAGTGCAACTAACTATATATGGAATTTCAATGGTTTTGTGTGAGTAAAATAAGGTTTTTTAAATGCTAATTCCTAACTATATATGGTCTATAACCTATGGTTTTTTCAGTGAATTTTCAAGGTTTTGTAAATGCTAATTCCTAACTATATATGGTCTATAACCTATGGTTTTTTCAGTGAATATATATATATATATATATATATATATATATATATATATATATATACATTACCTACTGGCGGTCGCCAGTAGGTAGTTATAGTTAGGACCTAGTTTCCATAGGAAATCCGCAACATTCTATTGAGAATAACTTTGGCGCGGTGGACGAATCTTTGCGAATTTCTCAAAGAAGGTGGCCTGCTCCGCTCCGCTCTTTCCCTGAAAGTTTGGGGGGGATTCGTCAAGTGGGGGCTGAGATAAAAGGGGGTCCCAAAACGTGTTTTCCCCATGTTATTTTCCATAGGACGTTTAGACACGGCTACAGCTCGAACGGCTGAATGGATTTATAAGAAATTTGGTAGAAAGGCAGAGTCCGGCTCGCAGATTACGCTTTTCTTTGAATGGTGTAAATCTGTTCAGTAGTTGCCGAGAAAATTAACTTTGAAAAAATATATATTGGGCTACATTGGGCTATATATATGTTAGAGCCCAAATGTAGCCCAATGTAGCCCAATGTAGCCCAAAGATGGCCACCAGAGACAAAAAAAACAAATGTAGCCAAAATATCAGCCAGATGTAGCCCAACTATAGCCCAATGACAGAATGTCCCAGAGTGTTCGAAAGAACAACTAGAGCGCTAACAGTCTTACTTATGACAAAAGTATGGCACACCTGAAGTCATCTTGATTGGAATAAAGTGTTAACAGTTAAAACATTTAATTTGCAAAGGAACAAAATGAGGGGGTTCATTTTGCCATAGAAATTATGATTAGTGCTGAAGACTGATGTCACTGACCATGTCATGAGTGATGTAATATGTGACGTCATCAGCAGTGCATTGCACGCGCAAGTTATAGTGAGTCCAACTAACTATAACGTGGGAATTTCATTGGTTTTATGCGAGTAAAATTTCCAGCTAACTATAACTGGTGTCAAACCTATGGTTTTTTCAGTGAAAATATATATATATATATATATATATATATATATATATATATATATATATATATATATATATATATATATATATATATATATATATATATATATATATATATAATTCTCTGACAAAAGAAAGGTTACAGGGACGTTATAGCTAGGTTGAGCTTTTAACACGGATAACCATAGCAATTCAGCAGTTATAGTTATACTTATGTAAAAAACTATGACTCATGGTTTAAAGTTATTTAACAGCACGAGTTATAGTTTCTTCAGATAAGTATAAATATAAGTATAACTATAACTGTTGAATTTCCACGGCTTTGTGTGGGCAAAACTCAACCTAACTATAATGTCCATATAACCTTTGGTTTTGGCAGTGAATTTCTATGTTTTTTTAAAGGCCTTTGGCCGTTCATAACAGGGGTTTGGTGTGTGAGTGGGTTTTGTTTTTTTGTGTGTGTTTTGGATCGCTGAACCATCCTGGATTCACACTGGGAGTCAGACTGAGCCCCAAAGTTTTTTTATGTATTCTTGAATTTTTAACTGTCATGTCCTTAGCTTCTTAATGGATGTATCTCGAATATTGAATATAGAAGTGAAATTCTATTCAGATACGTTTTTTTTCTTCTCCTGTAAATTTTCAGTAGATATGGTATTTTGTTTCAGAATTTTCTTCTATCCCGCCTACTTTTCGATGTAAGATTTCTTAACAATGACATTCATGTGTGACAGAAAGTACACAATTATTCAGTTGATGTTAAGTCTCTTCATGAAAGTATAGTTCAGTACTTGACGTATGTCTCCAATTTAGCTGGAAAATATTGCAGAAGTTTAGTTTTGTTAGTTCTTTCTTGCGTAGTTTATATATTTTATGGGTTGAAATTAAACAGTCCAGGCTTTTGATGTGATTCATGATGAAAATAAAGTTTTCTTTTGACATTAAATGCTTTTTCAACAATATTGTGAACATATTTGTTTGTGCAAGTTTATCTGTCTTTTTACTTATGAAAGGAAGTGTTTGGAGTATTATGGTGTTTTGCAGTAATGTTCCTAATCTTGTCCCTTGTCATAGTGTAGATGGTTTCAGAATAGACAGCATTTTTGTTGGTGAATCTGTGAACTGTGCTAATTTTTGCAATTGCGTTGTATTTATCTTTATACTATTATGATAAGGGTGTCTATGAACAGTCTTAACTTTTTTTATACTCAGGACTGTTGTTTTCTGTAGCCATACTCCTTCTCTCCATTTTGTTTATGTCTTATGTCTCTGCTGTGTAATTTTACTTCTCCTGGTAATATTTTGTAGGCACCATGTAAAGGTTTGGGAAATCTGTGTTATAAAACACATAAAAAAGAATGGTTTCACTAATAATGATCCTGATACAAGAGTAAAATCTTTAAATATATAAAGACGTGCTTTGTTTTTCTAACAGTATTACATGATAATATTTACCCTTTTTATGTTGAACTATCTAGATGATGATGTATAGTGTCAAATTTGTCTTGAATTTCTGAATATAGGTGACAGATATAACGTTTCAGAAGCAGTAGCTAGGCAAGTGAAACACCCACTTATGGTCACATGATAATGTAAAATCAAATAGCAAATGCAATAGAAATAAAATACACAAATAAAGCATTAGCATTATGTCATTGGTTGTTAACAAAAGATGTGCCACAAACACAATCTAATACACCTACACATATATTTTTGGTCACACGACAATGCAAACAAATAGAGAAGAAAATAGGTAATACTTATGAAGAAGTAAAGCTAAAGGTCATTGGTTATATCACTAACTTGGCTATAAACAAAGCACTCTGGTGACTGTTGGTAAGTAAAACACCTGTATTTGTTCGCATTATATCTATGCTCATATAGTGTGGTTTGAGGGTGTTTGAATGAATGAATGAATACTCGTTTTATAAAGTACATAGCTACTCCTGTAAGGAGTATCCCAGCACTGAGCAATCAGAAGCAAATAGAAGAGGCAGAGGAAGAAGCAGCCTAAAAAGCAAAGTTTTGAGATTTTCGCGAAACTGAGGCTCTGACGGAAATTGCCTTAGCTGCAATTGAAAGGAATTCCAGATTTTAGAAGCAAGAAAGTGAAAATATCTTCTACCAGCGCAAGCTTTCTTGATTCTGGGCATTTGCATAAGTAATACCTCTGTGGACCTTAGTCACCTCCTAGGATAATAAGGAACAAGAAGAGAGGGGAGATACATCAGCACAGCCTTCCTGTGGATCCTATAACAGGAGCAAAGGGCCTTAAAAGCAAGGTACTTTTCCGCTGGGAGCTAGTGCTGTTTTTGAAGTGTCATACCCATAGATGCACGCTTTGGGAGTTTAAGCCATCAAGTTTTGTATTCACTGGAGTCTCTTGATCGTAGCCTAAGTAGCTCCCTAGTACAAGATGTTACAATAGTCCACCGGAGAGACCACTAAATCCTGGATCACAGTTTCCAGGGCCAAGAATGGTAGGAGATGAGTAAAGCATTTCAGAGATTTAATAATGCCAAAACCCTTGTCTGCTTAGGCTGTGATTGGATTATCGAAAGTGAGTATATTGTCAAACCAGACACCAAAGTTTTTAACCTTGGGGTTAGTCTGAGGATAGGGACCCAGGGACTCTGGCCACCAGGCTGAGGACCAAATTGAGGGCTGCTTGCTGAGGATCAGGACCTCGGTCTTACCAGTTTTTAACTTCAGGCAGTTAAGGTTCCAGTGGGATACCTCAGACAAACAAGCCCTCAGAGCCACAGCAGCAGCAGCATAATAAGGTAAAGATCAGTTGAGTGTTGTTGGCCTTGGATATTATTTCAAAGCCATGTTGCACAATGATGTCTGAGAGGGGGCGGATGTACATAATAAAAAGGGTTGGGCTCAGCTAGAAGCCCTATGGAACTCCCGGAAGCAAAGGAACCACCTTGGAGCAGAAGGGATTACGTTGTTTGTGATTAGTTTTGACCCTGATCATCAGATCAAGCTGATTGTAAACCTCACAGGAGGCTTAACAAATGCACTGAAGGAGGCTTCCAGAAATATGATAACTAGAGGAAGGGAGATAATAACATAGCTGCACATGCTTAACACTGTCTTGGCAGTCAACTTTAAGGCTCATCTTCCACATAGCAATGTAAGTAATGTTTAACTCCATAAATAATATTTAGCAATGCTATCGATGCAAATTAATAAACAGGTACTGCTCAGACAACATGGCAGATAACACTAAACAGAGCATTTTAATTTATAAGAGAGATACAAAATGTATCATCTTAACTTCTTCAGAGCTCCTGCATTATTGAAATTAATGTACACTTACAAATCAGTCTAGTAAACCTAACAATGTATAGGTCCTTTTATGGGTTCAGTTGACATTGGCCATTATTTAATTCTTGTTTATCTTCTGGCAAAAAAAATATGTTGCAGTTGGTAATTATCAGCAAAGACAAAAGAATGATCAAGTGACTGATAATAGGCATATGTGTTCAGAAGTATGAGTGAGTGCGCCAGAAGATGTGGTCTCATGCTGTGACGTCACCACATCAATTAGATGATGTAGGCTTAATAGTGCCACACTTTCAAAATTGTTTAAACATTCGTTCCAGAGCTTGAGCTTACTTTATTTCACAATGGAGGAGGAAAAAACCATGGAGCTTATAGAAGACCACACCACCACACGCATGCTTTGACCCAAACATAGTCTGTAGTCCAGTAAGTGCCAGCAGTGTATATACTAGTTGATGGGATGGGGTTCCTTGATTCTTCAGAAGGGTTATAATACACAAACAGATTTCCACTGAATGTAATCTTGATGATTAGTAGCCTTTGCCTTCATATATCACGTTGATGACTCAAATAAGGAGAGGCATGGGAACTGGCAGGTGAGCAACTTTAATGGGGAGCATTTAGGGGCCACATCTGCGCTGAAGCCCACAAGCTGTTCAATTACTTAGTTGAAAATCCACAACTTATATTTTCTCCATGCCATATGCTACCACCCTTTTTTCACATGCCACTAAGGGCAGATAAAGGATTTTGTATAGCCTGCTTTGGCACAGAGCTTTAGAGGACATGTGCCCATTTCAGTGCCATAGCTCTAATCTGGGGTCAGCTCTCCATTTTGGATGCCAGCTATCACTGCCAGTTTGTGATGGTACTTGATAAATCAAGGCCTTGTGAAGTGGGAACAAGGTGCAATGTGGCTTGTCCCCATAAGAGGAGCCAAACTACAAACAATGCAATGATTCCATAACCAAATTTCATTAGCAACTGACATCCAGTTAGCCACTCCAAAGCAATTATGTCTTTCCTAACCAGTGCATAATAGTTAAAGATAGGTTGTATGGTCCAATAAGGTTGGATTGAGGAGATTGGAGTAACCATCGATTTTTCCCCACAGGATGCTTTGGATCTCTCTTTCCCAAATCAAACAGTTACTTGGAATCTTTAAAGTGTAGGCACCTAGGATGGGTCGGTCTCCTTTTCCCTTTTTTGAGAACACAATTGTCCTTGTCTCCCACAGTAAGCTATAACTTTTCCACATGTGTGAGAGAGTGAATTATTAGTTAAAATGGTTGCTAGTCCACCACAAGTAATATAGTCAATAACTTGTTAAGTCCACTCAAAGGTTTCATTATTGTTAACCTGAGCTCAAGCCCGTGTAGCTATGGCATGGAGCCAATAGGTTTAACTTAAGGAGAATGTGTGGAGCATTTAGAATACCGAAACTGTTAAAAATGTCACAAACAGAACACAATAAAAGTTGCACTACAATTTATAAAAAGCGAGAGAAATTAAATCAGCAAAATGACACAAAATCAACAAAAATCAAATACGCGGATTCAGATATGAGAATTTTCAAAGATTTAGGGCCATATGTAGGTGGCCAAATACCGGTCGGTGACACCGAAAATGGCTCTTTTTCGGCGTTACCGACCAGTATTTAGCCATGTGAGATGTACGTAATACCGAATTGAATCGATAATAACGAATCGGTAAAAAATTACCGATTCCTTATTTACCGATTGGAAAATACCGAAACAATGAATACCGATTCGGAATTAACGAATCGGTAAAAACCCCAGAAATGCGATGTAGCAAACCTCGTTATTACCGAATATGACCAAATTCGGTAATAACGATTCGGTATTTACCACTTTTCAAGAGCAGGTGGTAATCAGGTGTAGTGCATAAAATCAGGCCCAAAATGCATCTGTGTGAACACAATGGCGGCCCTCTACCTCATAGCAAGGCGGCTACGTTTGAGAGCAGCGGGAGTGAGGATCTGGAGACGTGAAGAGCGGGTGAACAGACTACGCATCACATTGTTCCAATTGACAGAACCTGAAATCCATGAAAGATACAGACTGCACCCAGATACCATCCTTGACCTAACACGGGACCTAAAACCCTATCTGGAGCATCAGACACCAAGGGCCCACGCTATCCCCACTCATGTCCAGGTACTCTGCTGCCTGCACCTCCTTGCATCAGGAAGTTTCCAGGGTGTGATAGCTGCAGTGGGTGGTGTGTCACAGAGCTGTCTATCCTGATTCTTCAACACCTTCCTGGATGCCATGATGGACAGAATGGAACATTACATCACCTTCCCCAGTACACAGGCGGAGCTGCAGAGGACCAAGCTGGAGTTCTACCAACTTGCGCAGTTCCCACTCGTAATTGGCTGCATCGATGGGACCCATATACCCATCTGCCCACCTACAGCCAGTGAATACATCTACAGAAACTGCAAATCCACCCACTCCATCAATGTGCAGGTGATATGTAATGCCAAGTACATTATAACTGACATTGTGGCAAAATTCCCCGGGAGTAGCCACGACTCGTACATCTTCCGGAACAGTGGCATCCATACACGTCTGCTTGCTGGTGAATTTGGAGACGGATACATACTAGGTAAGTCACTGTGACACACCCTGATGTACACCCTGGCTCAAGCTGTTGGTCACACAAATTAATGCCACTTACTTCTGTACATAGGTGACAGCGCATATGCCCTCCGGCCTTATCTACTCACACCATATCTCAACCCAACCAACCCAAGGGAGAGGAGATACAATGTGGCACACGCAACGTGGTGGAGCGCACATTTGGATTGCTCAAAAGCAGATTCCGTTGCCTCCACAAAACTGGAGGTGCACGTCTGTGCAGCCCCATCAAATGTTGCAAGATAATTGCTACATGTGCAATGCTACACAATCTGGCCACGAAAAAAGGAACAGCAGTGGAACTAACTGACTCAGAGGACGAGGACGAGGACAACCCTCAGCCAGAGCCCTGCGCAGCTGGTGTTGCAATTGAACATGATGGGAGACAGAGACGGGCAGAGATTACGTCAAACTATTTCTGAGTGAGTAACGACACAGAGCCAGTAACAGTTACATGTTAAGGTGTTTATTAGGCACACCTCCAGTATTGTGATCAATGTCCAATTGGACATGGGTTACATCACCCATCACATGCATGGTAACAGCCATAGGTCTCTACTTCCTGCGTCCACGCGCTGCACGTGCACGTTCCCTATCGACACTGTCTGGTGTGTTGGACTGTGCAGCGACGTTGCGTTCACTACGCCTCCTGCACTCGGTGGGTGAGGGCGTAATGCTACCACGGCTGGTAGCCTCCTCACTGTCCCCCCCTTCCATTGTGGCCGCCTTAGCATTTTGCAGGAGCTCTAAAGCTGAGGTCATAGACACCATCCCCCTGGCCTCATCCCTGCGGCAATGCGCCATCTCCTCCTGCATGGCGATGGACCTGCGACACATCAGTGATGTTGCAGTGGCCAGCCGGTTCATGGACTTGGTATAGGCCTGGAGCCTCTGCCTCTCCCTGCGCCTGCCAAGACGGTCCGGCTCCAGCTGGCTGCAGAGGTTGTGCACAGAGGTTGCCACTCTCTCCATTCCCTCACACAAGTTATCTCCCAATGCACTGATGCCCTTTTCCATCCTGTGCATTTTCTTGTTGATGTGTGCCACCTCCCTGTGTATTAATTTCATCTCCCTCCATTGCAGGCGCTGGACCTTCAGCATGTTGCCTTCCAGTCCAGCAAACATACTTTCACCCTGCTCGGATGCGTCTGGACTGTCCGGCCTTGCCCTGTGGCGTCTTGATGAAATGTGGGCACCCTCGGATGGAGTACCAGTCCTCTCCCTGTTGGATCTATCTTCTATTGGACTTTGTTCGCCCACTGTGCCCTCCTCCTCCGACTCCTCCATCTGCTGGAGGGTGGCGACGGCATGCCTCCTGCCTGACTGTGGTGGTGGGGGTGTTGGTGATCGTCGCAGTGGGGACTGTTTGAGAGGGGATTGCGGCCTTCCCTGGCGCTGTGGTGATGTCTGTGGTGGAGGAATAGATGGCTGTGATGGCGCCGAGATTGTGGTCCCTGCAGGCATGCTGACATCTTCATTTTGCCTCCCCTCTGGCCTGGCTGACTTAGCTCTGCTGCCCTCTGCTGCACTGCGAGATGACTTGCCTGTAATGACACAAATGTAGATATACTCACTGCTCTGTCTGCAATGGAATTACGTTAAACAGCATGCCTACAGAGCACAGTGGTTGTCCTGACGTAGCCTATTACTTTACCATGCTATTGTGTTTGCTAGCCTGACTGTCCTATACATGAGTTCCCTCTGACTACATCACCCATAATGCATTGCAGGTAATCAGTAAGACATGGGGTGGAGTGTGAGCCCCTATGCCACTATGGGGATTGGGGTTGGGGAGGGGGTAGCACAGCATGCTGGGCATGCTTCTTACCTTGTTTTCTTGCTGCTCTGGCGGAGCTGTCTGCGTCTCCCACGCCACTCACACTCTCCGGCTGGATGGTGGACTCCACCATCAGTTCCAGTGGTGTTGGTGCTGGGGCTCGGTTTTTACCTCCACCTGTTTTGCCAGCCTGCCTCTGTCTCTCTGCCATCCTTAGTTTTGCAGTCTTCCTGAGGTCGTACCACCTCTTCCTGATGTCCTCTATGGTGCGCTGGGTCACACCTATGTCATTGATTTTGTCCCGAATGCCACTCCAGATTTGCCTCTTCTGTGACTCAGGCACTTGGTGGGACTGGGCTCCAAAAAGCTTGTGGTGCTCTTGGCTGACATCCTGGATAAGTACCTCCAGCTCCTTGTCACTTAACTTCAGTTTTCTTTTCCTGTCACCTCCCTCCTTCTCCCTGTCCTGGCTTGCCATTTCAATGCTTGTTATGTTGTTTTTCAGTCTTGCTTGTAGCTGTGTGGCTGTGTTGCTGCTGGCTCCTCAGCTCATCTGCCTGCCTGCCTGCCTCACAGTGAGCTCCAGGTCCTGTGCACCTGGCTGGGTGTGGTCACTTCCTGTTTGGGAGGTAATTGGGTGATACAGGATTGGCTGATACAACAAATTTCGATTTTTTGAATTACCGAATCGGTATTTACTGAATCGGTAATGGATTCTCTAACACCGAATCGGTATTTGACTTTAGGTATTTTTTTTTTTTACCGATTCGTTCACATTCGGTATTTAATACCGAATTTTAACGAATCGGTAAAGTTTAACGATTTTTTCTCTACATCGCGTTTACCGAATTTTTAATACCGATTCGGTAAAATTCGGTTTTAAGGATTCGGTATTCTTGATTTACCTACATATGGCCCTTAATTGGGAAAAGTGGCAAGAATCACAAAGTGCCAATGACAGTCAATGGTTGCAGTTTGAGGCTGACCACAATCCAGTGTGGGCCGTCATTATGAAGGTGCGATTTGGGGCTGACCGAGATGTAGTGTGGGCCATCTCTATGAAGTAGATGTGCTCTGCTAGGACCAGGAAGTAAGGACGTTTAAAAAAGATTCTAACTGAAATCTGGGAAAGGGACTTTTATCAGAATAAACAATGCTCTCCCTATGGGAGAAACCTGAACTTCAACCCAACAAAGTGGAACTGCTGGGAGGATGCTTTTTGTGGTTGGTCTACTTGAAGTTCTGGAGCAAAGGCTTTGAACATGTTTCTAAACTTCTTTTGGTGTTCCAACCACAGGAGTAACATTTTAAGGCCCCAAGAGCTCAAAGGGAGCAGTTAGAGACTCTCTAAGTGTCCGCAGAGGGCAACAGCAAAGAGCAGCCCAGGTTCAGTTGCCACTGATCAGCTGGGATTCTTCACTGAAATGTCCTTTTCAGCTTTTTTAGTTTCCTGGAGCCATCCGGGGAATTATTCTAATGGTCCTTGGAAATCTTTCTGTCCTCATTGGCATTCAAGTGGAAGGTGGCCCAACATCCTCAGGTCCCTCTCCTAGGTCACGGATGCCAAGTGCAGCAAGTTCTGTCCTCCTGATATTCTTTAGCAAGCCCATCAGTGTTATCATTAAGGTGCGTTGGGATGCAAAAAAAATTCTTGGCACCAGCTAGTGGTATGGGTGACTACTTGGCACTCCCTAACCAAAGGGGTAAACCATACCAGAGACAACCCTACCCATTAATTTCAGTAGTTCCTGTTTGCCTTACTGCAAATAGGTCCAAAATGTTGATGATGAAATTCTTCAGCCACATTAAACTTTTGCTTTGAGGGCTGAGGTGTGGGTGTGAGAGTGTCTTTGGGAAGTCACTAGTGTCCTCCCCATCTGACACTATAATCCAGCATGAAGCAGGCATTGTACCCATAACAAACCAGAAACATACATCTAGTAGGACAAAGGCAGGATCCTTCAGCAACCAGACAGGGTATACACACATTGTCTTGGAATCCGGTTATCCCTGTTTCACATGTGCCCAAAGTCTTACATGTATCTCAACAGACGTCCCAAACAGGATTCGAAGGTGTGGTATCAAGAGGATGCCAACAGCCTCCACCTTGAATATTCTGTGGAGTTCAAGTGAGTCATCTCTGCCCTTTCAGGTTATGCATATTGTGGGGTCCTGGGAGGAATTTCACACCTCATTCACACCTTATTCAGGCCAAGTACAGGCTGCGAGTAATGGAAAGCTAAAGCAAGTTAGCCATCAGCAACGTCAGGTAGGAAAAGGTAATTTTTTTAAAGTTGACTTTCCTTATTATTTATTAAAAAGCAGACTTCACCACTAAAGTGGATTTTTAATACTGTTAAATTGTTCTTTATTTATTTTTCTAGTTGGTCCCATTCCAGAGATTGTAGTATTAGTATTTTAAGTTGTATTCATGTTTTCTACATAGGACAGCTAGGCCTAAGGCAGTGAACATCGCTTTTATGGCTTTGTCAGTGTAGGGACTTCATAACATACATTATTCTATATGTCCCAATTTTAAATACCATGCGTCCTACTTTATGGGCTACAAATCTTACAAAGGGGTGACTTACTAATATTTTAAATTGAGGTTTTTACCTGTTAAAAGGGTTATTTTAATAGGTCATGTTGAAGGTTTTAAACAGCAAAAGTCTGGCTACACTGATATGTCTGAAATCCTTTATCGCACTAGAGAATGGCACAATTACTGCTGTAGTACATAGGTGCCATTTAACTTTCCATGCCATGCGTGCAGTATCTACAAAATACAGCTGTGCCCCAATATGCACAGTACAAAAAGTAAAAGCCTGAAATAAAATTCAGCAAATAAATTAGGGTGACCAATCACAAAAGGGCACCTTCATACAGTGTTTGCTGGGAACTGAGAGCATGGCCAGTATGCAGACTTTGAGTGTGTGCTGTTAGGAGGAATGCCTCTTTAGAGGTGCTGCCTCTGTTAATAGGGACATTGATTGGCAATGGACTGAGGATGGTGTGATCCCCTTTTATAGACACTCCTTTTTGGTTCTATTTTTGTTCAGTCTTGTTAGACTTTTTATGATTATTATTTTGTTATCAATATAGGTGGAGCAGAACGGTGCATTGGCACACAAAACCTCTAGGCACTTCCATCGAAATATCCAGTTATTTTCCTGGCACTACAATGCACTCCATGGAGGCTACTGCTGCTGAATGAAGTATTTCATCTAAGAACAAGCAAAGCCAAGTGTATTCCAAAGCAACTTCCCAAGCAGAAAAATCCGGCTTCTGTGCCTGCCTTCAGGGTCCTCCTGGCACTCTCGTAGGCAGGTGCTTCACAATTTTATGGGTCAGTTAGTATAAGTAACTTAGCGTAATTGTCATAAAGCAAATTACATAGTCTTTCCCTCTGACAGTGCTGGATAGCACAATAAGTCCTTGTTCAGTGTATTCCTCCGAATTTGTGTTCTGAAGGCAATTTGACGTCATTCAGCCTTTTTTTCAATGCGCGACATACAAATAAAAAAATGACGAAATTGGTGGCATTTTTGCTGCCGCTTAATGCGGATTGAAAAGAATAGTCAGCACTTTACTTAACCCTGGATTTTCACACTGCTGGCATTAGACCAGACAAATAATGTACTAGAAGATATTGAACCACAAGAAAGCACGGTTGTTCTGGTTGTTGGAAGGGAAGCTTGAGAAACTACCATAAGGTCCACTGACTTTGTGGTATTTGAAAGTGAAAAATGCTCCTTCCTTTGAAGGGTACATAGATGAAATGCAATCACCTTTGGCAAAACTTTTGTTGACCCGCTATATTGAGAGATTCTCAGAATAGTCACCTTTATCTCCAAGTAGGAAAATGTGACCACACCTGTCTTAAAGATGAACATGAAATATTCAATTCTGCCTCAGACGTTCATCATAGACAGTTGTTATTGTTATTTTTGTTATTGTTATTTTTAATTTATACCGCGCTCAATCACCTACAGGCCTCTAAGCGCATGGGACTAGATGGTAAACAACAACTTAGACAGTACAGAAGTCTCCACTTAACCTAAAGTGGCTCAGAGGGCTCTCCTGAATAGTAACGTTTTCAACCCCTTTCTGAAGCGTAGGAGGTTTCCTTCCTTACGTAATAGCTCAGGTAGTGTGTTCCATAGATGAGGAACCAGCACCGAGAACGCTCTTCCTCCCTTGGTGGTAAGTTTGTAACGGGGACACACCAGTAGCTGAGAATTTGAGGATCTGAGAGCTCTCTTTGGGCTGTATACTGCTAGACGATCTTTAATGTATGCTGGCGCCATGCCATAGATGGCTTTATGGGCAATGCACATATTTTTAAATTCCACTCGCTCCTTAATAGGAGTTCAGGTTTCTGGTTCAGGTTCTGCAGAATTATATCTTTATGCATGGATTTGAGTTGAAACATGTTTTAGCTAATTCAGTTCTGCACAACTGTGCAGGTCTTTACTGTTTGGCCGTCATGAGCACTGCTGTATTTAGTCGGTGCTCCCATCGGGCCAAACTCCTGGTCTCCCAGCAATATTTAAATTTGAAGGAAATGGTGATTTTATATTAAGAGAACCTCAGCTAGCCGCACCTTCATAAACCCATGCCCCAGTGGCCAAACCACCATAGGGTTGCAGGTACACAATGGGACTCATCCTGTCGCCCTTAGAGTGGGTTCATCACCATGTAAGGCAAGGCGATCCCACTTAGGGAAAATGCACAATGTCTGCCACACATAGGGAGCTAACTCCCTGCACTTCTCTGGCATTGATTTTTTGTTCTCTCAAAACAAATGTTGGCTTTGAAAGCTTGTTCTCAGAAAACAAAAACTTTTGCAAGCAGGCACACCAAGCATTATGCCCACTTCATGCTCCACTGAAGGCAAAGTGATCCCCAACTGACTGGCATGGCTTTCTAATTATGGTGTGTGGTCGTCCATTGTGAGGGACTTGGGATCATACTCCATAGCCTCTGCTGACCTGTTGGGCTAATGGTCCGCCTACCAGACTCTAGCTGAGCCTCTTCGTTTCTACCCACTTTAGTGCCATTTCTAGTCTCTTTATGGGTATCACAGTGCTGTGCTGTAGCAGTAATAACATTCTGTATTTATTACCTACATCGAATTCAAAGATGATGAATTCAAATAAAATGTTTGAGGATCAAAATATGGTTATTCAGAGGTATCTTGTTGGTAACCTGAGACAGGACAGAGACAGAGATAGTATGCAAACCTGTGATCAATTTGTAAGTCCAGTGGGCTAACTTTTTTTAAATGCTGGGTTTGCCAAGTACCATGGCAGCTTAGTCTTAATTCCACTTCATGACTCTTTTTCTCCCCTCAAACTTCATGTGTCTTTATATCACTTGTGCAGGTTATTTTTATCCCTCCTTTCTCCCTTTGTCACTGTTTTCATATTGTTCTCTTCATCTTTTTCTGATGATGAAACATACGTCCAAATCTCCAAAAATGAATGCCGGTGCAACAACCACTACCTACCCTTGCACAAATTAGGCATTGGTATGCTACAATTATCAACCGGTTATATGGCAAAGGGAATCAGTTTGGACATTTGATAGGAACACCGGTAAAAAGAAGCAAAGAATATTGAGCAGTCATAGTCATTGTAAGACAAGGTGTGGCTTTTGTCCATGGTCCTTAATAGACAAATACTTTGCAATTCATTTGAAAGAATTCAGAAACGGTGGTCTATGCGATTCAGACCTTGCTTATGAGAATGATGAGTGTGTCCTAGGATAAGGTTGTGTTAGGAAATATCTTTATTTAATGTAGGCATATCAGTGTGCTAAGTTTGCGGCCCACATGCTTGTGGGCTTTGGGTTGTAGTTGGTTTAGTTTTGCAGTTGAGTATTTAACATCTAGTATGAGTAAGCTAGCAAGAAAGCTGAAACAGCTAGCAGTGGATTCACAATTTTGCCTTGTGGAATGTAGCAGACTTTTTTTTTTTTTTGATTTCAAGAAAATTTTATTTAAAAGGAAGTGATACAAAGTAAACAGATCAGAATACAATTCAAGTGATACACTACTGCAAGAGAGCTATACAATCAGGGGCTAAACTTGAGAAATAATCAAAGTAAATGCATATAAAATAAAGGTAGCCAGTTATAAAGTATAGAATTCAATTAGGGGAAAGCTATTAGCTGGGAACTAAACAAATGTATCACTATCAAATATGGAGATGGGGACAGGGGAGGAAATAGAGTAAGAGAAGAGAGGAAAGAAGAGAGAGATCAATAGAAGGATGAAAAGGAGTAGAGGACAGGAAAGAGAAAAGAAAGAAGAAGAAAAAAAAAGAAGAAAAAGAGGAAGGATTCCCACAGGACTGACCACCTAGAAAATGAAAGGACAACACTTAGACAGACATATCAAAAGGAAACTGAGGAACCAACCCTTTTGAGGACAACTCCATATAATCATCCAACGCTTTCCAAACCCCCCTAGGAATAGATGGAGAAAGGTGAGCTTGATCAACCGACGTATGAGCACTACGTAAAAAGGAAACCCAGGCCCACCATGTATGATATGAAACCAAAGAAAAGGATTTCCATTCCATAAGAATGATTTTCACAGCAATAGAGAGGAGAAGATCCATCAACTGTAAATCCAGATGATCCAATGGAAGATGAGTAGGGGCAGCCAGTGGACCAGAATGAAAGGGAAAGAAAGTTGGAACTCAATACCAAAAATAAGAGAGAGATGTTTATGGATGAGGTCCCAAAAAGGCTGAAGTAAAGAGCAACCAAAAACATATGGTGAAAATCACCTGGCAACAAGCCACAACTCCAGCATAGGTTGTCATCTTTAAGATTCAGCGAATGAAGACGCACAGGCGTCCAATGGAGGAGATTGATAGAGAAAAACTTAGATTGCATTAAAGATGGTGCAATTTTATTACGGAGAGAGAGTTTACCAATTAATTGCCAAGTCTCCGAGGAAATATGATCTGTAATAGCAGGATCAAAGTGATGTATCCATTTTTGCTGAGCAACCGTCTGTGCGGGTAGAGAAGCAGATGACAAAAATTTATAAATCTTTGAGGCCACATGACCATATTTGATCCAAATATGAAAAAGTGAGATAAGAGAAGAGGTGGGATGAAGACGGACTTTAGCAAGGGCCACTTTAATTTTTAGAAAAGTATAAAAATCAAGATTTGTTAAAGAATGCTTTTGAGCCAAGGTGGAAAAAGGAAATGGTTGATCAGAGGCATCATACAGATGTTTAACAAGCGAGATCCCTTTATCTACCCAGTAGGCCATAAGGTTGGGAGTAAGGTTGAGTTTAATTTTGGAATTCCGCCAGATAGACGACCACTTAGTTTTGTGTAAAGGAATTGCCACTTTCTTGTCTACTTTCCTGACCGCAGCAATTGTATCAATAATGATAGAACGAGAAAACAGGATATGTAAACTAGATGTCGTGCAAAACGAGGCAGTAGGTAAAGGGGATGCTAATGCTTGCTCAATGAGCAACCAAGAGGGAACATGAAGAGATGGAGGAGAGAACCATAAAGCTCCTTGAGAAGCCAGAAAGGCAGTTTGGTATTTTTCCCAATCTGGAAAATTGCAACCCCCCATATCGCAAGGCCGACGCAAAAATTTGTATGCAAGTCTAGCACGTTTGTCATTCCACAGAAATTTAGAAGTCAGAGCATCGATTTTGCGAAAAAAGGAGTCCGATAATTTAACCGGAAGCATGGAGGAAACAAAATTAATAATCGGTGTGATCATCATTTTGAGAGTCTGGAGACGACCCCACCATGAAATATGTTTCGGAGACCATGTATCTAGAAGACGACGGACTTTAAGGAGAGTCTGGGATTCATTATAGGCAGTGGTAGCATAGAGAGTAGAACAAAAATAAACCCCTAAGTATTTCAGATGTGTGGATTGCCACTTAAAGCCCGCTGAGCCAATATGGGAGGGGAAACAATAGGCATTCAAAGGGAACATTTCTGTCTTATCTTTATTTAGGGTATACCCCGAAACTGATGAAAAGAGGGAAATGATATTTGAAAGAGCAGGGATTGCCAAAACAATATCATCAGAAAATATGAGAACATTATCCGCGTACGCAGCTGTTTTAATACAGTGAGGCCCGAAACAAAAACCTTTAATATCAGGGTGTAACTCAATCAGTCGAAGGAGAGGGTCAATAGACAGTAAAAATAAAAGTGGGGATAAAGGACATCCCTGTCTAGTGCCCTGACGAAGATTAAAAAACGACGATGTAGCACCATTAACTCTAATGTTAGCTTTAGGTTGAGAATATAAGGACATTATCATATTAATGAAAGAGTCGCCAAGCTTGTGTGCGCACAAAACAGCTCGAAGAAATGGCCAAGAGACCTTGTCGAAGGCCTTTTCCGCATCAAGGGCCAAGGCCGCAGCAGGGAGTTGAGATCTTTTGGCAGCACCAAGAACGTGACAAAAAGTGCGTATATTATCCCGCGCAAGACGGCCTTTCACAAAGCCAGTTTGAGAGGGATGAACAAGATGAGGGATAAAGGCTTCTAATCTTTTGGCTAGAATTTTAGCAAAAATTTTAGCTTCCATGTTAAGGAGAGAAATAGGACGAAAGTTTTTAGGATCCGAATAATCTTTCCCTTCTTTCGGGATCACTACTATAGTAGCTTCAGCAGCAGTACCAGAAACAGATCCATCCTTAACAAAAGAGTCAAAGAGAGATTGTAATTTGGGAACAAGTGTAGAAGAAAAGTTTTATAAAATAAGATCGGATAACCATCAGGACCTGGAGCCTTGCCAGAACGATAAGCTTTAATTGCGGAAATAATTTCTTTGGGGGAAATAGGCTTGTTTAGAGAAGTACGATCATCATCAGAGACCGACTGAATCGGAATCGAAGTTAAAAAAGCCTGACACCGGTCAAAGGTGGAAACAGTAGAAGGAGTGTACAGTTTATCATAATAGTCACGAAAGACTTCAAGTATTTTCCCTGTTTGAAATTTTTTAGAACCTGTGTGGTCAGTAATAGAAGAGATTTGTGAGGACTTAAAAGAGAAATCCTGAAATTTTAAAGTAGCAGCCAAAATCTTCCCAGCACGATTTTTTAACAACAACTTCTTGGATTTCTGTGCCTGTACTCCAATATGAGCTCGTTTAGTAACAATGGTATTATATTTGTATTTCAGTTGTTTTATTAGCTGTAAACAAGATGAGTCTTTAGATTGTCTAAAGGTGGCTTCCAGAGTTTTAATCTGAGATGACAAGTCTGTAAGCTCCTGTTTAATATCCGAATTTCGTTTGGACATACACTTAATCACCTGACCACGGAAAGTGCACTTAAATGAGTCCCATAGAACTACTGGGGAAGAGACAGAGCCTTCATTCTCATGAAAATAAACGTCAATAGCTTTAGAAAATTCATCAACCTGAGAAACATCTTGTAAAACTTCGGTATTCAATCTCCATGAACGACCGCGCCCTTTAGGGGCAAAGGAAGACAATGTAAAAGTGACCGCCGCATGATCGGAAATCAAAATAGGATGTATAAGCGGGGAAGAGGAAGACGAAACAAGCGAAGAATGAACCAGGAGATAGTCAATACGAGAGAAGGAAGAATGAGGCGAGGAGAAGAAAGAAAAATCACTATCAGTAGGGTTGTGAAGTCGCCATAAATCCTGAAGATGCGTAAAGGAGCACATGTTAAGCATTTGTTTGTGAGATTTAGGAGGACGAAACTGAAATGCAGAGTTCCTGTCTAAAAGAGGGTCCATTGGTAAATTAAAATCTCCGCCTACAATAAGATTACCAGAGTGCGGGGTGTCATTTATTTTTTTGGTAACCGACTTCCAAAAGGCCGGATCATCAACGTTAGGAGCATAGATATTCATCACAAACAGGTCATGTTGACCATCTGACAACTTAGACAACAGCCAGCGACCCTGAGAATCATGATCAGAAGACAGTATAGATAAACCAGAATTTTTTGAAACTAATGTAATGACCCCATTTCGTTTACCAGAGGCATCAGAACAGCAAACATCCGAGACCCATTCCTTCTTCAAAAACAACGCCTCTCTGTTAGTGACCTTGGTCTCTTGAAAAAGAACTAGGTCAGAAGACAGAGATTTACAATAATCCAAGACTTTTGACCTCTTCACTGGATGATTCAACCCCTTAACATTAAGGGATAAAACATTTAAACCGGGCATGGAAATACAGAATAACACAAAAAAGATGACATGGATGACAGAAAAAGGAGCAACCTTACATAAACAGGGAACAAATCTTCAGTCCCAGAAAACACGGAGGGAGAATCCATGTGGGGAATCCAAGAGAAAGAGGAAGAAAGAAGAGAAGAAAAGAGAAAAGGAAGGAGGGAGAGAGGAAGCAGGAAGGGAGGCCTAAAAAAGACCAACATCATACTAGGGAGAACGTGGAAAAGGCGAGTACGGGTCCCGTACTGTGAGGAAAAGTAACTGATCATAATAGCCCCAAAATACAACAAGCTGATAGCAGTAAATATGAACTGTTAACAGACAAAAGTAGCAACGTAAAGCTGCAGAACCATGTGAATAGGCATAGTGTAACTTAAAAACAGAGTATAGACACATTAGGTCATCAGACTAATATCAGAGACATAGCAATAATAGGTAAAACTAGCAGAGAAACTAATTTAGAAAAACAAAAAACATAGGCAACTTATGAACACTAGATGAGTGTATAACGCGCAATATGCACATCCTACCAGAAAAAACATATCTAATGAACAAACTATACCTGTATATGATAACAATATATAATTGAAGTAGAAAACATCGGAAGAAACAAATAAGTAGGAAATAAAGGAGGAAAGAGAATAACATGAATAGAAAAGTAGAAGATAGAAGATGACAAAAATGAGAAAGAATATGTAACTATTAAGAGATAAGCGTCGAGAAAAGAGAAAAGAAACTTGAAATAAATAAATAAGAACAAAAAATAAGAACAAGAGGAGCAGAATACAAAACTGAATAGCATGACTTTGGAAAGAAGGAGAGAGCAGAAAGCAGTAAGGGTCCAGAAGAAAACAAAAGTCTATCAAATAACCTTGGAAGGAAGACCGACAAAGATCGATAACATGAACAGGCATAATGTACCGAAACAGAATGTAGAATTACAATTAGTTAGTAGTCTAATATCAAGAGACATAGCAATACTAATTAATATTAGCAGAGAAAACTAATTAGAAAAACAAAAGCCTGAGATAACTCATGAACAGTAGATGAATGCCTGGCAAACAAAAATGCAGAACCCCAAAATATAGTTAACGAACAAGCTCTAACTGTATATGATAAGAATATATAGTGGAAGTAAGAAAAACCGGAACATATACCTATGAAGGAAAGAAAGGAAGAAAGATATTAAAATAGATAAAGAAGAGAAAGACCGAAAGAAGACAAAAATGAGAAAAAATAAGGTAACTAGCAAGAAGTAAGTGACTAGAAAAGAGAAAAATAGCTTGGGTTCAACAACGACAGAAAAAAGAGCAAGAAAAACAGAACACAAGCTAAAGAGTAATACTCTGGAACAAAAGGAGAGAACAGGAAGCAGTGTGAACACCAGAAGAGCAGAAATAGTCTAGCAAACAACCCTGGAAGTGAAGAGCATCATATAAGCTGAACATGAGAGAGGGGAGACCCAGGCCTGCAAAAAAGTACATCCAAACGACAGAAAAAGACAAATCAAGTGCCCGAGGCACCCGAAGCCTGCGAAGTCGCTTTCTGAATCTCCATCTCTATCTCCGATTGGGTGTCCAGAAATGTAGATAAATCAGCCGGTTCATCGAAAATTCTAGAACGTCCTTTATAAGTAATGCGGAACTTCGATGGACCAGAAAAAGAAAAGGGAATGGCCATTTCTGACAAACGCTTCCGAAGATTGAGGAAGCCCTTCCTCCTTATAACCGTATCTCTGGCAAAGTCCTGAGAAATTGAGATTCGCTGACCATTCCAGATGACTTGTTTAGTTTTGCGCATATGAGAGAGAATCTGTTCAGTATGCTGATGTCGCAAAGGCTTAAAAATAACTGCTCTTGGCTGGGTAGCCGATTTAGACCGAAACGTTGGAACACGATGTGCCCTTTCTATCCCAAACTCTCTGAGGAATGAGATTTGTAAGGTGTCCGGAATCCAATGAGATAAGAACTCTATCATAGATGAAGATGATTTCTCTGAATCTTCCGGCAGGCCAAAAATGCGTAGGTTAGATCTACGGTTGCGATCTTCCTGCTCAGTGAGATCTCTTCGCAATGCCGCCATTGAGCGCTCCATGTGGTTGATGGATCTGGAGTGTTTCTGCATACCATCCTCTGCAGAACTGATTCGTGATTCCGTGGCAGATACACGAAGAGAGAGGGCTTTAAAGTCATTCCTGATAGCAGACACCTCTACCTGCAGCAAATCTGTATTAGTTTTTGTTGACTGCGCAATATCATGCACCTCATTAAGGCGCGTTAAAATGGTGTCCAGCGTGGAGGTAGTGTCTGACTGAGCAGAGTCAGGCGTAGGAGACACAGCCTTAAGTCTCTTCAGTGACGTGCCCACATCTTTAGAGTCTTTGTTACTCGTGGAACGACCCATACTTGCAGCCATGAGGAAGCAACCACAAAGAAAAAATATGCAGCCACGTGAAGGAAAGAGAAGAGCAAAAACTGCGCAGACTTCAGTCCAAAATGAGAAAGATAACACACTGAGCTCAATGGGCGCTAATAAGATAATAGCGGCGGACTTATATGCAGGCAGACATGTAGCCAAGAAATGATGGAGCCACAAATAAATCAGGAGGGCACACCATGGAGTTCGCAGGAGAAAAACCCACACCTGAATGAGATAGCCGAACTTAGAGAAAAATAGCGCGTAGGCACCTTAATTCCCAGCCAAGCAGCAAGAAAATAGCAAAAAAAAAAAGGAAAAAATTTTACCAAGTGCAGGCATTATATAAGAAACACCCTCGGCAGACACCACGACCTGAAACATTGTAGCGTCAACAGCATCCTTGAGGAGAAATGTCATCTGCGTCAGGAGCAGGAAATGGCGGCCGTCTGTGAGGAAAAACGAGCGTCAGGCAGAAAGCATGTAGCCGGTGACAAAGGCAGCAGGAAACCTCGTAAATCAGCTCCCTTCACATTCCGCTGCTGAATGCTGTCTGTTCCGCTCACAGGGGCAGTCGGGGAACGAAGAAAACAGCCCGACGGGAGAACTCGCCTCGGAGCTCAAGCGCAGTCCGCCATGCTGAAGCGGCGCGCAAGCCACGCCCCCCCGGAATGTAGCAGACTTAAAGAAAGCATGTCGTATCCATACAAAGAACCTTGCACTGGGATCCCATTGAAAGAGAGTACCTTTGAAGGCCGTTTGCATCAGATCTGCTATGAACTTGATTACACAGAAACTCTCATGGAACATAAAACTTAGACCCCTTTGCTCCAGTTTTCTGGTCTTGATGCATGTCCCATCTATGTTGCCTTTCATGCTGGAGAACTGTCCCTAATATATCTGGGCCACAGAATTTGGAATGTCCCTCCCCCAAAAAACTGTTGTCTTTAGAATCATCTATCCTCAGGAAAGCAAATGATAAGCATTGGAAGAAGTCATTTACTTTATTCAACAAAATCGAAACCCATGGACATGTTTACTAGAAAATGTCAGTGCGCTGAGCAACGGCAAATTTGGCAGCACCATGCTCAGATATTTTCAGAATGCAGGGATGCACTGTATTTACTACAAAACTGCCCACCCCTGTATTTCCGCTGGCTCTAAAATTAGCTGCCTAGCGCCAGATTAGGCACTCTTGCACCGTAATGCAAGGGTTCCTGCGTTGCAGGGAATGATTGTTTATGTGCAGGAAGGGACACCTTCCTGCACATAAACAATCATTAATTACTTTTTGCTCTTTCTATGTGTGCTGAAGCATACATAGAAAAAGTTAAATCGAGGAGAAATGAAAGTATTTCTCATTGTGCACCATTCTAACACCTGCTCTTGCATAGCTTTAGATTTGGGCGCTGCCACATATTTACACCTACTTGTAAATCTGGGACAGAGTAAAAAAGCAATGGGTGTTGTGGTGGGACGCCCACAGCAACACCCATTGCACACCCCCTTGCTGCAGATGACTGTGGCAGAAAGGGGCATATTTACAAGGTGGCGCTAAGCCAAGCCAACTGGCTTTATGCAACCTTGTAAATATTGGAAACGGCACTACGCCACCAGAGCGGCAAACCAAGTGTCGCTCCAGTGGCGATAGGGGAAAGCAAATATGTCTCCCAATATTTTCACCCCGCATCTCTTACTACAATATTCACTGATTACTTCTTAGTGTCAAGAGACCTTTGGGTACATTAGCACTCTGCGAAACTATAGTAACATGACCTAACCTAATAATTAAAAATATGTGGTCATGCAAAAAAAAAAAATACTGTATTACATGGTTGTTAATGACCTGTGGCAGCCCAGTGTCGATGTGTTCTGGAAAATCCCAGCAATTAGCCTCATGCTGTGCCAATTTCGTACCACTGAAGTGCCCAGACTGTCTCAAATATTTTACCCCTTGGCCGCGGTGGTAATTCCGCCGCGGCTCTGGGGGGGAGGGGGGTCGCGTGGCGCCGCCATGCTCTTGACGGAACCACTCTGTCACGAGCCATGGGCGCGCTTTGCTCATGCGGAGTTGTTCCATCACGGCCCCGCCTGCTCATTAATTCAGCCACGCAGGGAATTGTTGCCGCGTGGGCGGAGCGGCCACGGCGTGACGGAACCACTGTCATTAGCACAGCGTGCCCGTGGCTCGTGACGGAGTGGTTCCGTCATGAGCACGGAACGGGTTAATGTATCATAGAGAGCTGAGGACAGGGTTTAGTCGTCAACAAAGTACAGTTAGGGCGTATGTAATATGGCCTTCCTAAACTTAAAATGTTTATCAAAGATGTGACTCTATCTTTATAAAATGCTTCAGTTTTTCTTATCTGAAGCAACAAATCTCTTCCAGCCATAATCATTAGAACACTGGGCGGGCCATTCGAAATGATCAAGAATAAAGGAAAGCAATAGTTTTAGACCTTATTACCATGGGATGAGAGCTATTCAAGGCCTTGGTAACAGAGCAGGACATATGTTGGGCTATAAAGTCTATGAGGAGATAAAGAACAATGGCTGAGCCAGTCGAAAAATATTATTTAGCCAAATATCAGTAGCTAATAGTAAACCATTAATGTTTAATAATGACATACTGTTCATATTGAAAGATACTAATACTAATGTGGTATAAACTTTCATCATCACTAAAAGCAGGGGGTCACTTTGTGACATAAAATAATCTCCAGCTCATCTGATGAAGTTAATTTGGAAAACCCATTCTGTGTCTAGCATCATAACGCCAAGCATCACATATATGGCAGCTATTCCAAGCTCCTTGTTCACCTGGTGGAGATACAATAGTGTGCCTATTATACTGTTCACACCAGCCACATGTGCAGGAACCCAGCATTACTGCCACACATCTCCTTGTGTTTGCTTTGTTCGCACATCAAAGAGCAGCAGTACTGTAAAACCTAAAATTATCATTCTTGTCCCTGCAGGCACATTGCTCACTAAGATTTATGGTTGACTTCAAAGCTCCGTTCCAGACTCCAAATTTCACCTTGTTGGACCTGGCTGTTTCAGTGGGTTTAACCCCAGACTTTATGCTTTTGGCCTCCTGTTTTTGACCCTGTTTATTTTCCGACTCTGGGCACTTTACCACTGATCAGTGCTAAAGTGCATATGCTCCCCCTGTAAATAGTGCATATGGATTGGTGTTTTCTATAATTGGCTTACTTGATTTACTACTAAGTCCCTAGTTCCTAGTACACTGTGTGTGCACAGGGCCTGCCTGTAAGTAGTCAAATGCTGCTAGTGGGCCTGCAGCACTGATTGTGCCACCCACACAAGCAGCCTTTCCAGGGGTTCTCATACCTGCCACTGCAGTGTCTGTGCGCAGTCTTTACTGCTATGTCGACCTGGCCAGTGCACTTGCCAGGCGCTAACCTTCCCTTTTCTCACATGTGAGTCATCCCTAAAGTAGGCACAGGGTACCCATGTGGGCAGGCTGCAGTGTATGTGAAAGGTAGGGCATGTACTGATGTATGCAACATGTCCTGATAGTGAATTACAGTGTATTTTGTTTCTCACTATTGAAAGGCTATCTGTCCCATAGGATAGAATGGGAGTTTACTTATAACATCTTATAAGTATGACTCCCCCTTGGGATGAGACAGAAAGATGGAGTTTAGTATGCCTGAACTCAGAATATAAAAATGCATCTTTTAGTAAAGATGATTTCTATAATGTGTGTTTGAAAATATCACTTTTAGAAAGTGGGCATTTTCTTGCTTAGCCATCCTGTGTGCATCTGCTGGTTTGTGGATTGACAGAGGCTGGGGATGTGCATTCACTGTAGATAGCCAACGAGGGGGGGTTGAGGTGTGTCCTGCCTTTCCTGAATGGGTCAGGCTGGGCTGAATAGACCTGGGCTGCATTTAGAGTAGGGGAGGAGATTTCCTTGCAACTGAATGGGCCTGGTCTGCCTAACACAATGCTGTCTCCACCTCCTGCCGGGGCGCTGGACCAGAGAGGACAGAACTGGGTTTGACTGAACACAGAGCTCCTCAGCCACAAGAGAATAACGAGAAATGCTGTATAAATATCGGGGCCCAGACCCCAGAACTTTAGATTACTTCTGGACTCAAGAGGAACCTCTGCCAAGGAGAAGAGCTGGGAAAGCTGAAGGAGAAGCACTGCCCCTTTGCTGTGTGCTGTCTGGGGTTGACTTGCAGTGGCTGTTTCTACCAAGGAGATGACAAAGACTTTGCTGTGAGCTGTCTTCTGCTTGAAGAAGATCTCCTAGGGCTTGAAGTAGAGCTTGCCTCCTGTCTAACATCTCAGGGACACAAAGAGTTCATTAGCAGCTCCCTGGAGCTTCCTTGCTGGGAGTTCCGACCTGCTAAGAGGTGCCTGTTGCTGTGTTGGGCCTCTGGAGGTTGTTCCTGCTGTTGGGAGCTGGAACAGAGATGCAACTAAGAGAAGCACGACACATCCACACCCGTTTCTGATGCATCACTGTTCACTGGTGTGTCTCTGAAGAAACTAACGCAGTGCCTGCTCGCGGCTGGAGAAATTACTTCAAACTGAATCCTGTGCACCGATCTCAGAAGTCCGAGATCACCACACCGGTTCCAACGCAGGCCCTGCTGTGCGGCTGCAAGAACCAACACATCGTGGGACCACGGCTGGAGAGACCAGCACAGCACCATTGCCGCCGCATCAAGAACGAATGCATCCCCGATCCCCACGCATCACACCTGGGCGCCAAGTCTACAAGAACGCTGGAGCCACAGTAAGAAACCAATGCATCCCCTCCCCGCACAGTAAGAAACTGATGCATAACCTCCCCTCTAGTAAGAAACTGACGCATCACCTTCCCTGCGTGGCAGTAAGGAACCTACGCATCACCTACCCTTGACTGAGGAACCGATGTATCACCTTCCATGGGCGTAAGGAACTGGAGCATTACCTTCCCTGCGGCTGTTTTTGTTATGATTTTGACGCATCCAAGGTACTTTGTGTTGAAAGTGTTGCATCTTTTGTTTGCTGTGGACAGAACTGTTTTTAACTAGTAAGAATCACATTTTGATTATTGTATGTTGGATTTTTTTGCTTTGGTCTTGTTTGGTTTAGATAATGATTACTTATTTTTCTAAACAGATGTGGTGTCCATTTGTAGTTTTTTCACTATATTACTGTATGTGTGCACACATGCCTTAATCACTGTCTCTGAGATTAGCTTGTCTGCTCATGCCAAGCTGCCAAGGGGGTGAGCAGGGGTTGTTTTAGAAGTGTATCCCCCTTACCCTGACTAGGAAGAAGGGTCCCTACTTGGACAAAGGTGCAAACAATTGCCAACAAGAGACCCCCATTTCTAACACACCTGAATAAAAATACCTATGAAACATAATAGTATGTAATATGTATGGTAGTCAGAGATTTGAATGACTATGTGCAAATTCCGCAAGCGCAATGTGCATTTTCACATTAAATGTTTCCCCATAGGGAAAATATTATCCCCTGTGGAGAAACCCCAGTCCATAGTCCGATTAGACTCTTTAAAGGCATTCACTGTAAAGGCTTTCTCAGTTTTTTTTTTTTTACACAGGAGTACCGTAACATTTTCCAGGGTCATCTCCATGTTAATGCCTCCCTCTCACAGATACCTGCAGACTTACGTTTGCACATTATGCACCTGTGGCACTTTGGAACCCATTAATGGTTAGGCACAGTGGGAGGATAGCCACTTTATGGGTCTCCAAACTAGGGCCGGACTGGGGACAGCAACCAGCCCAGTGTTGTAAAACCGGCTTCCAGTGACATAACCGGCCCCAAGGCCACAAAACTGCCCCCCACCCCTCCAGTCCACCGGGGAAATGCCCAGTGTCCTGCGCCAAACCTGTGCTACCCTTGATTCGTTCAGAGTTAGCAGAACTGCAGGATTACCATGTGCAGAGCCTTAGCTGGCTGTACCTGTGTGAATTCCTGACTAGGGGTGTCTTAAGGAATTTGGGAGCCCCGGGCAAGACATACTTTGGGGGCCCCTGTATGAAACAAATTTGAATTGTATTACTCATTTGCTGCTAATTCAATCCTGCATGATGCCAAACAAAACTAGATTATATGTTAAACGTCACCAGGATCACATAAACACTGTTGAAATATATCTTGCTCAGAACCCCAAACATTCTTAAAATGATTTAGGGTAGAGAGTCAGAGGTAACGGTAGGCAGAGATGGAGAGAGATGTAGCAAGAGAAATGGAACAGAAAGATGGCAAATAGAGTGAAAATTCACTTTTCCAGGGGGACCTTTGGAGGGGTGGGGACCTGGGCAATTGCCCACTTTGCCCATACCTTAAAACGTCTCTGTTCCTGACCAGGTGATGCGTCCATCACAGGACCACAAGGTAAGGTTATGGGGGTGGTCGCCCCACCCTGTTAAGAGTGGTGATTTTCCCTGCCTGTGTCCACCATGCAAAGTAGGAAAAATATGTATAATGATTTTGATGAGCAGGAGAGAATACTGTGTGTCATAACTTTTGTTTTATGGTTTACAAAAAAGAGTTACTTCTATGGGTGATTGTTTTCTCTAAACAAAAAGGCTTGCCAAGTGGGTGCTTTAAACATGGTGCCCACCCGGCAAACCATGGTGCTATGATGGGGACCACTGCAGAGGTCATGGCCTTTTATCCCCAGTGGACAGGTCCTGCTTGTAGTGAAAGGGCTGATTAATGGCAAGTTGTCCCATTTCAAATACAAAGATTGCAGCCCTGCAGTATGTGATGATCGTCAGTGGTGGTAACAATAGCCCCCGCAGACCCCACCGTTCGAGGTGTCCCTTGAGCCCAGGGAGCCCACTTTGGCACTGTGCACGGGCAGCCGGCCCCTGGCCTGAGACCTCCTGACTAGTTTCCTTACTCCACTGGTGATCTTCAGAGCATTTACATTTTCAAATCAAGACTTTGTCCCTGATTTGAGGAGAGTTTTACCCTGGTTCCCAACTGTACAAAAGGCAAATTTTGTGTGCACTTTTTGACCTATAAATATATTCAGGGTGCAACCCTACAAGCTTCCGTAGGAAAAGTTCATTCTTACTGCAGGTTCTTGCTCCAGACCCTCTCTGGGGAAAACGCCATCACTGGAGACTCTGGCATCCTGTGTACAGTAGACCTCCAAAAAACCCTTTAACATGGTTATTCTGCTAACAGTTTCACACAAGGCAGCGTCCTTAAATCGGAGTCTATTTCCTCATTGCAGTGTGCACATTAACCTGGTGCCTGGGCATTATAGATAAAATACTAATGAAACAAACGCAAAAGAGGTCAGTACGGGTAATTGCTGTGCATATCCAATTACTGATCATTGGCTGGGGTGACTTATCAGGTATATCACATACATTTTGCAGCAATCATGATAATAGATAACAAGGTCTTTAAAGAAAAGAATTGCAATCATGCTAATTAAATTTCCGTTTCTGAACTGGTGTACCTGGGTTTCCTTGTCTAACGACTTTCCTTACCCATCTGTATTTCTTTTGATATGGAGATGTTTGCACTGCCCCAGTTTATTTCTACCTGCCGTGGTCGTCATTGCTTTAACAATAATGCAATTCTGCCTGAGGAAAATTGTCAACTGCGGGAAGTTAATGAAAGGTAGATTTGCTTACATTTTGGGAAACAAATGTTTTGCAGTCCACTTGTCACAGTTTGTTGCTCACTTTGGAAGTAATGTGTGATTGTTACTCAATTATTGTTCTTCACCTCGCTTCCTTTCATCGTGTGAAATGTTTTTGTCTGAAAGCGGCTGGTGCATTTGTGGTGACCATGCACGGCTTCTCTTTTCAGTCTCATGGGGTTACTTTGTGCCATTAGATACTGTCTCCAGCCACTAATATTTCTAGATGTCCGGTCTGTCGCTTCCTTTGGCATGCAGTCCTTTTAAATGAATCATTCATTTTAGAAACTATTTAGAACCTTTATATTCATAGTATCAGTTCTTTCCTAATTGAATTAACCTTTTTTGTTTAGCAAAGCCATTTGAAAAATATTTTCCTTGTCCTTATAAATTTGATCTGAAATATTTTTTCGGTTCTTTGCTAAAATCCCAGACAGAGCCTACATTTTCCAAGTTGGATGGTTATAATACCAAGAATGTAATTAGACTTTTGTGCAAATCATGCCTTAGATGCATCATTTTTAAATATTAGTTTCCCTGTACTTTGTGAATGTTTCCTAATGTCATGTTGTTGTACGTAGATGCGCATCCATCTTTTGAGGGAGAGACTCGCTGCAAATGAGTCATCTAGAAGCTGTAACCGCTAGTGGACTTAAATAGTAACACAAAACTAAACCATTTTGAAATTAAAGACAAGGCATACAATATATAGCTTTCAAGCTACAGAAGGCCATAATACACCCCCTAACTTGACTTCACTGGTCAAAACCCCCTGCCCTGAGTATTCTATGACCCACTACATATCTGAGAGAGTCTGGATATTCAGCTGTGAGAATCTGTGGTATATTTTTAATTATGGCTAATTGTCGTTCAGTTTCTGAACACCACATTCTAAGCCTGATACAGGTCTTTAACAAATACTCATTTTATCCTCTTTGAATTCTGAGCATGTGCACACATTTCCAATTATTATGCTATGGTATTATAGTTTGACAGATAGCTCATGTACCTGAAGGTATGCTGGCACTAGGAATCAGTCAGAGGAATAGTGTGGTCAGAGGTGCAGCGTGTAAATATGGGTTTTCAATTTTTTTAATGAAAGGAATTGGTTCTTTTCAATAATCAGTTTCTTTTCTAGGGACAGATATTTCTGAATACCAAAAAGATATATGGGAAGAACATCCCAAAGTCTGTGGCCCAGATATCTTAGGAGCAGTTGTCCCGCATACAAAGGCATAATTCATGGGGCATTCAGCAAACACAGAAGAATGGATCCAAGTTGTCTGATAGTGTTGTACCTCGAGAACGTCATTGGGACATAGAAGTGCTCAATTAGATCAATACAGACCTGAGGGAGAAGGCCTTTAAAGGACTCTGCTTCAAGGAATGCCAAACAACTGTCTATGTGTGGATTACACACATAGATTACACATGTTCACATTTCTTCAAGGCCGCTACATTCCTGAAGGCAACACTTTGAATTCACTTCTAGCTACTCCAGCTTTCCTGATAGCCTTCTTACACCAGATGTAAATATCCAACTGCAAACCTCAACCAACTGCATCCCAAACCATCAAACATCTGGATTGCAACCATAGCAGACTGCAATGGCAAATTCAAACAAAAGATAGTTCCACACACAACCGTATCAGAAGACACGCGCAGCATTTACATATACCAGGTTTAAATGGCTCCGATTACGATTTCTGAGTTCTTTCACAAGAATTACATAGTTTTTGTTTGTCAACGGATCACTGATAAAAGTTAGACCAATACATTAAGAAATCTTTCCGTCTCCTCCTTATTTAAAACGCCCCAACTTATTGCATGCAATATCTCCACTAACTATTAGCTAATTCCATGGGCCATTTATCTTTTTTCTTGGCTGACTAATTTTAGGAGAATATACAGTCATTCTGCGGGAACTCATTATGAACGACGATCCCACCTTTGTAAATAAAATTAAACTTGATAAATGAAGTTGGGCTCCGAGTGGTCAAGTGACCAGAACAGTTCAATCATTCGTTTCAGCAACTATTTGATCATGGTTTGGTAAATTCAAATCACTCCCCAAACAGCATGCTCCCTCAATTACATGGGCGCCGTCTTAGCCGGAGATAAGACATTACACTTGTAAAGGATTCTTGTCAAAGTCGTTTCCATCAGGTTTTATAATTCAGTTTACAGATTTTGTTTGGTTTGTGTTGCTGTATTGCAGTACTGTTTATGCATGTTCTGTGCAGCATACAAAGGGCGTCACTATTTGAACCAAAGCACTTACCCCTCTTGCGACCTGACTTGGCGAAGTGAAGGGGAGACCAAATGTACATTGGTTTACCCCATCTGCACAATGAGCTGCAACCTGACATCTTGCTAGAAAATACACTTGCATTGTTAGACCAGACTGTCTCGGGCACACCTGATCAATGGTTTAAAAAATACTTAATAAGTACAAAAAACTCAAACAAAACCAAGCAAGATGAGAGAGGTACGGGAAAAGGGTCGCAACACAAGGTAGTAGCAAGGGAAGAGGGAGGGAGGTGTGGGAGACAGACCTAGGACATGCACTCTTTGAGAGTGCATGTTTAAAAGTTTAAAAAGTACCTGTAGCAGCCTGCGGTCAGTGGAAGCTGTACTAAGCTGTACTAGGTCCAGGCTCCACCAGCAGAACCGAGATGGAAGGCCTGGAAGAAGCAGGAAGGAGCAGGAGTTACTCACCTATCATAAGTAAGGAAAGGAGAGTGGCATGGAAGCCTCCCAATGGTAAGTACTGGAAAGTAATGGGTGGGCTTTAAGCCAGTTTACCTTATTAGTGTTTAGCTAGAGCTATTGACTTTGCCAATGTCTTTAAGCTACTTTTGGTGTCTGTAGGTAGCCATTTGAAGATTTACTTCAGCATGTGAATGATGTGGAAGCATGCAGAGGCGATGGCGTATACTTGTTTCTTGATGGATAGAGTGCTGTCGAGAAGGATGCCAAGGTTTCTGGCGTGTTCTGCTGGATTGGGGTTGGGGGCAGTTTGGTGGGCCACCAGGTGTGGTACCAGGGGGAGGCAGAACTGCTGAAGAGGAGTACCTTGGTTTTGTCAGTGTTTAGTTTGAGGCACTTGCTCTACATCCTGCTGGTTATGTCTGTGTGCATGATTTTTCATTTCACACGGTGTTTGAATGCTAGTTCCGTACATGTAGAAACTGCTCAGTCCATCATGCAGTATTAACAGGTACTTTGTGTGATTGTTCATTTGTTTTTCAGATTGTTCCTCTCTTGAAAGGATGAGAGGCTACCATACGTGATTACACAATATGGTTCATCATTGACTCAGAGTTGAGGTTCACCTAGTGTGAGCACACCGCTCGGGTAATCCTACTTGGTCCTGAAGAAAACGTAGTACTACCACCTACAGGTTGAAACATGTAGACCATCACTTTCACTATAGATGCCACAGGGCATTGAAGCCTCCTAGGGTATCACTCACTGATTTTTAATCTTGCCTTATTGCTCCACATAAAAAATTTAGGGAGTACAATAAAGACATTTTTAACCTTTCACTTACTTGCGCTTTAGCCCAAAAAAGCCCAGCTCCACTGTAAACAGGTGTTGAAGCACACCCGAGTAACATTTGGTTACTCGGGTCAGACCCACTATGATGAAGCATGTCACCAACTATGTTGGTGAATGAGGGGTCTTTTAAAAAAGAATAATCCTTCCTTTTTTCAACTTCATGGCACCTAGCAGATTTCAACATTGATTTCATCGGGGAATTACTCCTTTTATTGTTTATTTAGTCTTTCTCAAGGGGATTGGGAGTATCCCTGGTTACACAAACAATCCATTCTCTCTTCGTGTTTGATTATGTCTGTCATACACCTGTGAAACTTGGCTATCATACTGGGTGGATATGCAGAGAGAGACAGGATGAGTTGGGCGTCATCAGCATATGATAAGATGTTCATGTGGTGTGATTTGACCAGGGGAGCCATGTAGATATTAAAGATGTTGGGGCTGAGGGAGGACCCCTGGGGGACTCTGCAGAATATGTCTTTAGGGGCAGATGTGTGAGATGGGAGGTGAATGCTTTGGGTTCTGCCTGTGAAAAAGGAGTCAACCCGCTTGAGTGCGATTCCTTGAATGCCCATCTAGTGCAGGCTGACGAGGAGCGTGTGATGAGAAACAGTGTCTAAAGTTGCGAAAAGGTCGAGGAGGATAAGGGCACAGTTTCGCCCTTGCACATGAGGGCTCTAATGTAGTCTGCATCTGCTAAGAGGACAGTTTCCATGCTGTGGTTAGTGCGGAATCCCAATTGCGAGGGGTCCAGGAGTGTGTTGGATTAGTGATAGATGGTGAGTTGGACTTTGAAATCTTTTTCCATGCCTTTGGCTGGGAAGGGTAGGCGGGAGTTGAGACAGTAGATATTTAGGTCCGTTAGGTCCGGAGAGTTTTCTTTTAATGAGAAGTTTGACTTCTGCAAGTTTCCAGGCAGAGGGAAAGTGGGCATCGGTGATGGAGACTTTGAGGATGAAGGAGAGTTCCCTGCTGATGGTGTTGGGTTCCTTGTTAAATATATGGTGGGGGCAGGGGTCCCTTGGGGTTTCAAAGTAAATAGATCTCATGATGGTGGGGGTGGTCTGGGTGGTGACAGGTTCCCAGGTGATGAATTTGTGAGGGTTGTTGTTGCTGGAGTATAGTGTGCTGAGGGTGTCGAGTGGGGGTTGGGGTTCAAAGTGTCTGTATACTGCTGTAATGTTGTCCTGAAAGAAGTCTTTGAGTTTGTTGCATAGGACCTGGGAGGGGGCAATGGTGTTTTCTATGGCCGTAGGGTTTGTGAGCTCTCTGACGATGCCAAAAGTTCTTTGCTATGATTAGGCAGTTGTTGAGGGCTTCTTTCTTGGCATTATTCAGTAAGGAGTGGTATTCATTTAGTGCTTTTTTAAGCTTCTCCCTGTTGGGAGTGGTCTTGTTGGTGCACTTGGTCCTTTCTAGTTTCTTGCAGTTGCATTTGGTGATGCCGAGTTCGTCTGTGAACCAGGTAGCCCCGGGGGTGGGGTGGGAGGGGGTTGCATTGGCCAGAGGTTTTGAGTGGGGCAACTGTGTCATCGCAGTGGGAGATCCATTCACTGAAGTTCCTGACTACTTTGTTGGGGTTTGGGGGGGGGCAATGTGTTGAGATTGTCTGACCAGAGGTCTTCCGACACCTTACTCCAGTTCCTAAGGGGGGTGATTGGAGGTTAGTCGGAGGTTGGTGGCAGTGGAGATTAAAAAAATGCACTATGGAGTGGTCAGACCATGGTATTTCGCTGACGTGGCAGTAGGAGATCTTTCTGCTTGTGGAGAAAAGTGGGTCAAGTGTGTGTCCTGTTGTGTGCTTGGGGTTGTTTACGAGCTGGGAGAGCTGGGAGAGTCCAAGGTTTGTGGGATCTTCTAGGCGGAAGGTAATGTCTCCCAGGAGTAGGAAGTCTTGTATGTGTGTGGCCAAGGGGGTGATGAAGTCGGCTATATCTTTTCAGAAAGGGCGAACGGGTCTGGGAGGTCGCTAGGCCAAGGTACCTCTTAGCCTGGATTTGTTGTTGGCCTTAAAGTTCATGTGTTCCTTGATGGTTGTGGGGACGTCCATGGTGGATGTGCAGTTGATTGTTTCTTTGTGAATAATCGCTATTTTGCCACCATGTTTGGTGCGGTCTCTCTGGATTCTTTTGGAGCCGCTGTTAACAGCAGTTACAATGATGAACGCAGATGCCGGGTTCAACCAGGGCTCTGTGAGAAAGACTAGGTCTGGGGTGAGGGAGCTTATGGTGTCCCAGACTGCGCTGGCATGTTTGATGAGAGAGCTGGTGTTGATGAAAAGACAGTGTTGTTGTTTCCAGAGAAGGGTGAGGAGTTTAGTTGCAGTAGCATTTATGTTGCAGTGGAGCGGGCAGAAGCGGCAGGTGAACGAACCAGCTGTGTTGCTTGGGGAGGCGCAGTGGCAGTTGATGCTGCAGGGTTGAGGGCCCAGAGTTTGTTTCCCCAGTACCGGAGAGCCCAGTCGCTGCTGACTATGAGACACTGCCAAAAATTCAAAACTCGGGCACAGTTGGCCACTACCCCTGACAGGTACCATCCAGCCAGGTCCCGTCTCCCAAGCCTGAGAGTTTGTGCCTTGGCCCTTTGTCCAATGTACAATATGTATTTACTGGATAATTTACATAAGAGATTGACCTACTCCAAGCATGATTGGCTCTAGATACGGCCCCAATAAATTTCTCATACACCATTATCAGACTCGACAGTTTAAAAAAGTTGTTTCCCAGGCACACCAAATCTAGGCCCGTGCTGCTCAATTTACCGAGCTTGGAATGATGGTATGCCAGGTTGGCTTTGCCAGGATGCGAACTTGTTACTTTAAGATCACTGCAGATAAGTGGCCCTATGACCATGCAATCGCTGACCTCTAGTTTTTTTTACATTTGAATATTATATTAGGCGATTAATTAAAACCTTTACAATTAAAAAAACACAGAGAAAACGAAATACCTTAAATCATAAAGAAAACACACACAAATTAGAACATCATAGTAATCTAAAAACAGTCATATTGGTATTGTTTCATATTAACATATAAGAAAAAAGTGCTAGTGTAAAACAAATAGATGAGCATCAGTGACACAGTGAGGTGGACGAGTTTGAGCTCAAATTGATTTAATTTTCATTGTATTAAACAATCCACAGCAGTGTACATAACACAATGTCAGTAGCATTATAACAATGAGGAATATCATACAGTCAGCCAGAAATAAATAAGGATAAGAAGTGCAAGAAACAAATATCCCTTCGATATGTAGGGGAAACAGCAGCCCCTTATCGATAACACTCTACTGACATGGACGTACCAGCTCCAAACATCAATCCAATTGAAAATATAAAAGGAAATATAAACATATCCTACATTCACACTTCCGACAGAATATCACAATTTAGAAGACGTGTTCTTGCATAGTGAAAATGTATACCCTGCCTATTCCAGCACCGTCCCGTGACTGCAAATACTCTTTATGCAGCTTCTAAAAATTCTGAGGGCAACTCCGTGGGGACATTAACTTGCTTTATGTTTCAGATTGCGTATTATAGAAAATCAAATCTCTTTCCCACTCTAATTTGGAGGGAGGAGGACCCTGCACCCAGGCCATAGCTATTCGCCTTTTTGCCAAACGGAGGCTCAATCACAGAAGCTTCCTGATCACTTTGGGTTGTGGTTTAGTGTATCCCAACAGGGCTAATAAGGGATCCGGAGTAAGTGGAGTGCCAACAATATTCCCCAGTTGCGTAAATATCTATTCCCAAAAAGCAGCAATACATGGACATGCCCATGCCATATGGACAAAATCTGCACCGCTGGCCACGCAGCACTCACATCTGCCAGAATCACATAAGCCATACTGATAAAGGGGGGAGGGACACTGATTGGGTGACTTAGCCGCAGTACCTCCAAACACTATCATCACTGAGAACTTCTAAGTCTGACTGCCAATGTGCTCTCGGCGGGGAGTAATTGGCCCAGCAGTATTCCTGGGACATGGTGTACATGTTAGAAATCAACTTGTATGGGGTTTTGGCATGTAAAAGGTAAGTAAAAGACAGGAGCGCCATGGGCTCTAAATAGTCATTACCCAACAGCGCCCTCCAAGCATTCCGTACACTTAAATATTGAAATTGCACCAGGGAGTCAGCACCCTGATCAACAGTAGCGACCTCATCCCACGTCCGGACTCTGCCTTCGGAGAAGAAGTCACCCATATTCGTAATATGGACACTTCTAAGCGCTACTTAAAAAGCTGTTTCGGTGCCCAAAGAAAACCACTGACACCAATGCAACGGAAGTAGTGGAGAGTAAAGCAGAGTGCCTGCCTGCCTCTTTAATAGCTCACTCCAGGCATGAACAACAGAATTTACAGAATCAAGAACACCATAATGTCTGTTGGGAGGCTGAGTGATTTGCCGGGGGAGTGGGAAAGGGTCAAATGTGGAAGAGTGTGCGAGCCGTGACTCCAGTAATAAGCATGCGAGCCCTGAGCAGCTCTATAGTAAAGCTCTAGTTCTGGGACACCCAAGCCCCCCATAGAGTAGGGAAGTGTGAGAGTGTCCATCTTGACCCTGGGGGACTTCCCCGCCAAAGCCAGTCTTTCCATCAAAGCCTTGAGGTTTTTGAAAAAAATGACTAGGAATCACCATAGGTATGTTAGTGAAGAGGAACAGCAGTCTAGGCAAGACTATCATCTTCATCAGATATACGCGGCCTACCAGAGAAAGTGGTAACTTGGGCTACCCTCAATGTCGCTCTCCAGCTTAGCAATTTCCTTACCATAGTTGTCACGCAACACTACTTCAGAATCAGTGTGCACTTGTATACCTAAGTATCGGACCGACTCATTGGTCCATTTGAGAGGGAAGTCCAAATTGAACGGGACCATTGAGGGGATGAGTGGAAATATGATGGATTTATCCCAATTAATTTCTAATCCCGATAGGCCACCGAATTTTATAACTTCACGGATTAAAGAGTGAAGGTTGATAGCAGGAACCCGGACTTCACCGGACATCATCCCTGATTTAATGCGGTTCCAGCGCCACCTCACAAAAAATCATGCCGGATTTTTAAATCGGAACAATAGCGCCTCTGAATGCTGTGTTTTTTTCCGTTGGAAATCGGTCCTGGAAGGCAGAAGAATGCAGATGATGCAATTTACTTATTAACTTCGTTGCTTGACATCGGGAGGAGCGATTTAGGCGTCTTTCTGGGGAAAATACGGATATTGGAAAGGATGCCAGTTTTCTGCCTCTAACTACAAGCGGCACATGATGTGATTCGAGGACCTCACATTAAACGCTCGATAGAACAGCAAACCAGAGATGTGGTGAGCGTGTGATGCCCGACTGGAGCTCCACAAAATGGTGATCAGGACGATCGGGACGAAACAACCGGGACACCTTTGACTGGAAGGAATGAAACAAGAGTGGCACCTTACCATGCTCGCGGATCTCCTGAGCCATGAAGATGGGTGCTGTTTGATAATTTCACAAACCCTATGAGGAGCGATAACCAGCTGCCATACGTCCTGCCTGACCTTGTAATGGCTTCCCTGAAGACCGTGTTCAGCACGACCAACGCTGTCTCATCCCCATAGCGCAGTTAAGACAATGCACTTGCAGTAGATCCCTGTATTACCCTGCATTTCTGGGCGACTACTGAACTATTGAACTTTTTCTGGCATCGGTATCCAGCATCTCCTGACATCGGGGTATCACCGGAGCCTGATCCAAAATGGCGGCCGCACAACCGAGTGCCTGAATGCCGTAGCGCGTACATAAGTAATCTACACACCTTACTGCCTGCTAAGTTCAGCAATAGCACCCTGAGGACTGAATCTCATAACGGAATTGAACCACACAACAGAGCTGCCTCCTGAAGGTCTTTGAAGGTCTTTGAAGCTCCTTACCCACCCATTAACCACTCACTGTCAGTACCTGCTAAGGGCTATATAAAGAATAAAGGATACGCGCACATGAGAACAAAGGATACGCGCACATCAGCCGTTAAAATAGTGCGCCACAACCAAACCACTGAGGGCCCGGCCCACTCGCCCATCCGGAGTGAGGCCCCACACAGTGAAGGTCACATGCTGGTTGTCGTTTTCGATCGTGGGAGAGCTGGTTCACCCTCTTTGGTTGCCTCCTTGCCTGCCTGACCCTGCGCACCATCCCGCCGACACTTCGCCAGCTCTGCTGCAGCCCTTGCCTCTTATGCGGGGACGGCTAGAGTTAGCTGACTTGTATACCAAAGATTCAGCCTTAATCCTACTTGGCCTGTGCCGTTGATCATGGGGGTCTGAACATACGGCCCTCGTCCCCCCGCCTGATGTTAGGTATGTCACCAGCCCTGCTTATACCCTGTTGTGCCCCTGATCTTCACGTTGTCTCGAGCCCCGATCCTCGACCGAGCTGGTGGGTCTTGTACTGTTCCTGGGCTGCCTTGCCTGCCTGAAGTTAAGCCCGAGTATGGCCAGAACACCAAGATATCTGGGTGATCGTTTATTGAACTAATTCACCGACCTATACTCGACTAACACTCCCGTAGCCGTTACCACCAAACTTGTAAATAATGTTTTTTTTTTTAACAGGATGTGTTACTTAAACATAGAGTAAGGTACAGTAATTCAGCTTTTGTCCTCTGCCCTCACATGCCCTTGCTCCCCACCCTGTTCTTCTGTGAACCTCTTCCCTCGCCACTTGAGACTGAACTATTTTGTCTGATGCCCGATGGAGCTACTTGGTTTATCTATAGGGGAGATGGGCCGTGGATTCCCTCCTTGGTCGTCACCTACCCAGTCGGTCTTTAGACAGACTTCCTTTTGTCTCTACGGTTGTCTCTTCCCTTATCCTCACTTTCCCTCCTCCCCTACCCCCAATTACTTTCTTGCTCCTCTCTCTCCTCCCCTAATGTATTACTGATTGTTTGATATAATGTTTACTTGTTTGATCTTTTCCTGATATATTGTTGAACCACATTGTTGCACTTCCTTTCGTCTCTCCTGCCGTCTCCTACCGCTTCCGCCCTCTATTTATGTCTCTCCTTCCCTCCTCTCTCAATGTATTGAGACTGAACTATTTTGTCTGGCGCCCGATGGAGCTAGTTAGTTTAGCTATAGGGGAGATGAGCTGTGGATTCCCTCCTTGGTCGTCACCTACCCAGTCGGTCTTTAGACAGACTTCTTTTCGTCTCTCCTTATTCTCTCATCCCTAGCTCCTATCCCCTCTCTCCCGAATCTCTCCCCTTGCCTGCTACTCTGCCTACCCCCCTGTCCTTTGTGCCCTTTGACTAAGCACTCCTTCTCCCCTTGTTGGGGAAAGATCCAATATTTATACTCTGGAGTCCCAGCGAACCCACTGAGTGAGTCCACTGCGCCTAGGGAGCCACTCACACTTGAGGTATGGTATGGCACCCCTTGCCAAAGCACTCCCTCTCCCCTTTCTGGGGACGGATCCAGTATGTAGGCCTTGGAGTCTCAGAGACCCCTCTGAGAGAGTCCACTGCGCAAAGGGAGCCTCTCGCAACAGAGATAGGGAAGTGATACCACTTCCCCTGGGATCACAGCTTACTGGACTTTGGACGTTTGCCTTGACTCATCTACCGGTTTGTGTACCCGTCACCCTTCCCCTCCTCTTCCCATGCTGTGTCTCTCACCCTACCCTCCTCTTTCCTGCCTTCATTATCTGTCTACTTCCCCTGCTCCAACCCCCCCTCCCTTGAATCTCTCACCGTGCCTGCTTTTCCCCTTACGTATTTGTGCTTATTGTTTATCTAGACCTTACAAGTAACTACGTGGCCATGCTCTAAGAACTATGTAACCTTTGTAATGATGTAACCTGTAACTATGATCTGATGCTCATGTAAAGCGCTCTGATACCTCCGGGTCTAGCCAGCGCTATATAAAACTTTTGAAAATAATTATAAATAAATAAATAATAATAAAAAATAAAAAAAACGAGCATATTGTAACATATCGTCTGCATAAGCAGACATGATCAAATTATAGTTAGGGAAATGAATACCACGGTGCCCATGATATTCCATCAACACACACGCTAAGGGCTCTGCAACTATGGCATACAGTAATGGAGAGGGGGCAGCCCTGCCTTGTACCCCGGGATATAGAAAATGAAGGTGAGACACAATTACTAATTTTAACCCTTGCTGACGCGTGATTAAATAATACCGAAATCAAACCAATGAAGATATCGCCCAATGCCATCCTTCGTAACACTGCCATCATAAACGTCCACTACACAGAATCTAAAACAATGGCAGCAGCCTTAAGCTTGGGTTTAACGTGTTGTATGACACCAAAAACGGTTCTTAAATTTTCAAGTGAGTGTACGACCCAGGACAAAGCCTGCCTGCTCCGGGCCAACCAGTATAGGGAGAAGAGGAGAAAGTCTATTGGCAAGAATCTTATCACATATTTTTGTGTCCACATTTAGAAGTGAGAGAGGTCTATAGTATGCACATAATTGAGGTTTTTTTCAGGTTTTAATAGAGTAACTATGAGCGCCTCCCTCAATGATAGCGGCATTCCACCAGATTCTGCTGTTTCTTCAAATAATTTACTAAGATGGGGTAGTAAAAGATCTATGTAAGTTTAATAAAAGGGAACCGTAAGACCGTCCAAACCCGAGGCACTGCCGTCCCGCATAGAGTTCAAGGCAATGAAAATTTCAGTTGCATCGAGTGGCCTCATAAGATATTCTCTGTGGGGATTTGTTAGCCATGGTAATTTGCACATGTTCCAGATAATCAAGAACTGCGGGCTCATCAACCGTGATACGTGTACTATACAGCTCGCTATAGTATTGACGAAATGCCTGCACTATTTCCGAAGGATCTGTAAGGATTGTGCCATCTCCCCTATCTAGGTCGTTAACTCCCCTTTTCTCCCTCTGTTGGCGGGCTAACGCAGCCAGCACGGTGCCCCGCCTGTCCCCCTCTCCATAAGATTTAGCGATAGCGTACTTCCTCATATGCCTAACCTCTGCATCAGCCTAGGCGCTGCATTCCTCAAGTGTTTCTTTCATAGTCTTTGCTATCTGGGGATCACTGCACCCCTGAGGAGCCAATTCCAGCTCCGCAAGCTTTTTCTCTAAAGTGGAAAGTCTATCCCTGATTGAGCGCAATACCCCCGTATACTTGCTAATGGTGACCCCCCTTATGTATACTTTAAATGCCTCCAAGACTGTGGTGAAATGCCTAACGGAGTCAATGTTAATTGAAAAAAAATCAGTGATAGCAGTGACTAGCTCACCTTTGAACGCAGTGTCAAGTAAGGAGAAAGGGGAAAATCTCCATGTAAACGGAGCCACAACCTGTGGCGGCGTTTCGACCTCTAAAATAATGGGAGAGTGGTCTGAAAAAGTATGGGGCATGACTTCGCAGGTACGAACCCTGAGGAGAAGCTACCTGTCTAATAGTATGCAATCAATCCTAGTATGTGTATCATGAGGGGCTGAGTAATGAGTGAATCCACCCGCCTCCGGGTGCCTAGCCCTCCAGACATCTACCAGGTCTAACTGCAGTGCTAGATCAGAGATGGCTTTGGCTGCGGCGGACGTGCTGCGTCCTAGTCCACCGACTTGTCTAGGATGGGATTCCGAATACAATTAAAGTCACCACCCCATGTCTGTGGCATAGTCGGGCCGATAGAGATGTGGGCTAACAATGATTGACGAAAGGAAGGGTCATCATAATTTGGGACTTATATGTTAACAACTTGGATATCTAGCCCAGAGCCATGACACCTTGAAATAGCATATCTGCCATTGGGATCGGTTTTAACAACTGTCATGGAAATGCCTGATTTGGGATTGATCCAGGTAAGGACACCCCAGGCGTGAGAGGTAAACCCCACAGCATGAAATGTGGCTTGCAGCCTCTTGTTGTTAAGAAAGCAATTATTATGGGCTAAATGAGTTTCTTGCAGTAATGCAATATCTATGTTGTGACGTTTGAGATATGCTAGTATTTTGCACACTTCCCTAAAATCATTTAGCCCCAGGATATTCCAGGTGATGAACCTACCTTTCCCTGGCATATGTCTTGGAGTGTCATCTAAGGACTGTTGCTGCATACTCATATTGACCCCTGTAGGCAGTTGTATAGGACTGCAAAGTGATTGCCTCGGACATCGCGATCATGTACACCAACTGCAGATTCAGAACAAAATCCCAACCCACCCATGCAGTGCCTTCCCTAACTAGGCATATACGACCACATCCCCACCCTGCCACATAATCCAGAATAGCACAATAACAAAGAAGAACAATCGTGAAACAAAAAAAGATCAATAACACTTCTTGGGGGTAACCCATAGAGGCGGATGTGGCCAGACATAATAGCATTTAACAGACAACTAAAAGCAGTGCCGTCTAGACAGAAATATAAACCCACCCCGGGGAAAAGACCACCCACACCCATATTTGCATGACCTTGTCCCACTGGGTGTACATTGTGCTTTTATGGGCATCTCTCTGCTGGGGCTCAATTCTGCGGATCATTGCAAGAATCAGTGGGATGGCCTTCAGCTGCAATAATAGAAATATAATTAGAACATCACCATTGTAATAGCGGCTGTATAACAATAGACAACCGACCAGGAGGAAATTAAAACCACTGAGTTACTTGTGTCTTCATACAAAGTTAGTCGTTATTGTCCAGGTCACCATTTGAGCCAGCCTCAACATCTCCAGAGCACGAGGACTTCTTATTCCACTATACCATTTTCCAGTCTTTGAAAGCTTTTTGAAGGGCCTTAGTGTCAGTAAAAAGCCATTAATTACAACCTTGAGTCTCGCTGGGTAGAGCATAGCATATTCAATATTATGCTCCTTTAGCTTACGCTTCATCGGGACAAATAGCCTCCTAGCCTCCTGAACTCTAAGTGTGAAATCGGGAAACAGAGACAGTGCAGAGCCTTCAAACTGTAATTCACCTAATTCTCTGGCCTTCTTAAGAGCAGCGTCCCTGTCGCGGTAGTTGAGCAACTTGGCGATGATGGGGTGCGGAGGGGAACCCGGAGGAGGGCGAGGGCCCAGGGAGCGGTGTGCATGTTCCACAATAAAAGTAGGAGAAAAAGTCTCAGCTCCCAGCAGGTCTATAAGGAGTTTCTCCACAAACACCTCCATAATTCCAATGGTGGTAGACTCCGGAATGCCCGTAAAGCGCAGGTTACTGTGCCTGGAACTGGCCTCTAAGTCTTCTGCCTTGCCCTGAAGGATAGCCAGCGCTTTATCCATTTGCTTCTGCGTGCCGCTCACCTCCATCTGTGCCTCCTCAACCTCAGTTATCCACCGCTCAGACATATCGAGGCATTCCGTGTGTTTATCAAGACGCTCAGACATCCGGTCCATTCTGTAAGATAAGGAGTCAATCTTGCCATCTATTGTGGAAAGGCTTTTCTGGATGGTGGCTAGGATGTGCTTAAAGTCACTCCCTGAGACCTCAGATTGGTCACCAGATGCGGGAGCAGACGTCCCAGAGGCATCGTCTGCTTCTGGACTTGAATAGCTCAAAGTTCAATGTGGATTGCGCTTTGCCCACCTTGGCCATTACATCTCCCAAAACGAGGAGGGTGCTGCCACCTCCAAGGAGCTATAGATCTTGCCAACAAAACCCAGCAGCAAAAGATGAGCTCAACACACGGGTATACAGCACTCTCAGGAGTGTAGATGCAGCACCCGAGACCAAACAGTGCTGAGGCGAGCAGTGGGTTGAGTAGGGAGGAAAGAAACAACACACAGTCCCTAAAAGCTTGATTCCAAGTCAATAGGCTGTGCCCCTTTGACCACACAGTCAATGCAGGAGCTCCTGAGGCCAGGTAGTGCACACAGCCACCAGAACACAAGGTAGGGGAGTTGACCCTGGCAAAATCCGGCAGAAGAAGGAGGAGGCCAGAGGTACAGCGTGAACAATGGGGGAGGAAAAGCAGAGCTAACGCACTCACCTGAAGCAAGCGTCCCAACTGAAGAAGCCTCAAAGTGTTCGGCAGTGGATTCGACGGACTGGGCACTGTCTCAATATGTGCGCCTTCCTAGTCCAGTGCAGCCACCTAGCCACGAAGCCCAATGTAGGTCCCGGAGGGGTACAGCGTGAAAAGCACAAAGAAGAGGAGGGCTGAGTGCTCCTACAGGCCGGGCAGCAGCAACAAGGGCAGGAGGCAACACCCAACTGGAAGGCTCTAGCAGTGCTGCACTGCAGCAGAGCAAGTGATGACATGATACCAGCAGGGGAGCCGTGCCACAACTCCAGACTCTCGGGCGATCAGGGGTCATCCCAGCAGTACTGCTACAAGCTCAGCAGGAAAGGAGTGCATAGGGTCTCTCCCAGTGACGATTTGCCACAATACTCCACCAGCTTGGAGCCCGGGGGTGGGGACACAGGCAATAGGCGTCGAGGGGTCCCCATCGGCTCACAGCAGTTGCAGGACGGTCGTACTCCGGAGTCCGTTGAAGACTGCTCCCCCCGCAGACAGACCACTGCGTCACAAGCCGCGGCAGCTCTATTGCGGTAAACGCCACGAGGAGGGGACAGCCAGACTTCCAGCAAGTGACGGAACAGAGCACCGATATTAATGCACACCTCTACCCATTTGGGAGGGAGGGGTGGGGGGGGAGAAGACCACAGACAACTTCTAAGTGTGAAAAAGGCCGCTTTATTAGAACAGGTGCATATTACAATCAAATTCCTCGGCTAAGCCTTACAAAACTAAACCTCACTAACTATTCTGTATAACTCACCCCGCATCCCCTCCGCCACCCCTAACAGATCTTTGAGTCCCGCCCCCACCCCAGCATTACTCTCCCAGCCACCAGGTCACCAATGACAAAATGGTGGCCGGGAGAGGCAGCCCAACGCATTTATATGTTGGGCTGCATTTGGGCTATAAAAAGAAAGCCCAAACCCAAAATGGATGCTGTTGGTCCGAAACCGCCCCCGCCCCTCCCAAACAGCCCGGGGGGGGAGCCTCCCGGTGGTCGGCCGCCCCCCTTGGGAGGGAGGGGTAGGGGGGGAGAAGACCACAGACAACTTCTAAGTGTGAAAAAGGCCGCTTTATTAGAACAGGTGCACATTACAATCAAATTCCTCGGCTAAGCCTTACAAAACTAAACCTCACTAACTATTCCGTATAACTCACCCCGCATCCCCTCCCCCACCCCTAACAGATCTTTGAGCCCCGCCCCCACCCCAGCATTACAACATTACATCATACAATATCATAATTCAAAAACAACATATATGCTTATACAATTAACATCTATTAAAACACCAATCCCCTGCCTGCCCTTTCACCATTTACGAACACCCAAACACTGTAAAATGCCCCAACCATAAACCTGCTCAAACAATCCCTGTTGAAGACCCCACGATAACAAACCAATCCAAAAAACTCAGCCACCCCTGGCAAAACTTCCACCAATCCCCGCCACCAGAAAGCCGGGGAGGGGAGGAAAACTACCCCCCCTTTCTGCCCCCTCCCACAACCCGACTCAGAAACATGCCTACAACAACTGACCGACCCTACAACTGGGCATAACGAATCAGCCCACTCTGGAATGTTCCTGAACAGTGAGACACCTGGAAAAAACCTCTCTCTACTCCAGTTAATACAGATCCATCCCCAACCTGGATAGATGGACCCTATCGCCCTGGAAAAACTCCACCGCCTCAAACTTAATGTCCCTGTGGCAAACTCTACCAAAACCCAACGACCTACAAAAACGAGAAACCTCCAAATTCACTTTCTTGCGCGCTCTATCATTCGCTCTGGGATTACGCGCACCCCCTCCATGACCTCCGCGGCACCAACTCCGTCCACAAAACATGGCACCCCACCCACTGTTCTTTCAACAGGGCCAAATCCCGCTATATGGCCCGCAACAACACAATCACCTTCACCCCACAAAGATCATTCTCCACCAAGTGTAGTAACAACACATCCGGACATTGCCCCCAACCAACCACGAATTCAAAGATGGAACCAACTCCCTCCATAACATTCCCCTTTTGCCTTTCCATACAATATTAAAAAAGCGTTGATTAAATCCCAACATCTGTCCAAAATAGCACTCATGAGCTTGCACCTGGGCCCACTTAACAAACGAGTGCCCCACGATCCAAATAGTCAAAGCCGGGGAGAGGGGACCTGCTACGGAACCTGAAACAAGAAAAACAATATGAGTATCATGAAAAGGATGAGGTCGCAAGCGCATCATCTGAATCGCTCCGCACATAGCGCTGAAAACAATTGGAAGACCAGCGCCCCAGCCGCATGATATCCCCCCTAGACCACCCTCGATTACTAGCTTCCGTAGTGGCCCCGATACTGAATGAATGAGTCCCAAACTGAGCCCCATCCAAGCCCACCTCCTTCAACGCCTTCCGCATCACCATGCGCAGCTGATAATCGGTCACTCTGCCCCCATCCGCGTGAAGAAACACCCGTGTGCCAGCAACCCCGCCACACAATACTCTCCTGCGCCTCGCCAAATGTAACGGGCATGTAGAACCAGACGAAGCCGCTTCCAACCAAACCCCTTTACCACGACACCTCTGATCAGTTTTCGCACTAGCTAACCAAATATGAACCCCCTGCTCCGCGAAGAAAACATCCTGCCACAATAACCCAACCTTCAACCTGGAAACCAACAGTTCCGAAACTCGAAAAGCCCCAAAGAACATCCAAACCATGAGCGTGGAAAACAAACAAACCTCAAAATCATCCCTGCACACCGCAGGAAGCACCGCCAACAAGCGCACCAAAACCTGCCACGATACAGGCCTACGAGACAAGGCTGACCTGCCCCGTTCCCTGTTCCAACCTTCCAACATCCTTTTTCCCAATTGTCCTGCAGAAGGGGCATACCCCCACAACAGCTTACCCATAAAGGAGATGCCTGCCAACTTCCCAGCAATAGTAACTTTCGAAAGGCCCTTATCCATCAAACCAAGTAAAAACTGAATCACATCCTCAGAGCGTTTCCACAATTCCACCCTCCTAGAGGCACCTGAAGCTAAGAATTCGTCCCAGGCCAAAGCATACGCCTCGCGGGTAGAAACAGCCAAAGAACCCACCAGTTGTACAACCCTATGTCGCCTACATACCACAGCTGTTCCGGCATTGGCGTCGATGTCCTGTCCGCCTCCTTGGCCAGCCCACGAAATCTCTCCCACTGTGAACGAGACAAAGCATCCGCAATGTCATTGTCCACGCCAGGAATATGCAGGGCCTTAAAAGCAATGTCATGCCGCAAGCAACCAAGAACAAACACCCTCAACAGCTTCAACACCTGTTCGTCCCTGGCTGACTGTCTGTTGATGACTTGCACCACTGCCATGTTATCAATCCTGAACAACACTCTCTTATGCGCCAGTTCCTTGCCCCACAAAGTCAAAACCACCACAACCGGAAAGAGCTCCAAAAAGGCAATACTCCGTCCCCCATTCTTCCACCGATCAGGCCAGCTCTCCGTACACCACCTTCCCTGCCAGTAAACACCAAAGCCCTCGCTGCCCGCTGCATCTGAGAAAATCTGAACATCCCATGGAAAGTCTTCCTCCCTGACCAGTGGAATACCATTGCAAGAGTGCAGGAACACGCTCCACATCCGCATGTCCTCCTTCACACCTGCCGACAAATGCACATGATGATGAGGCAAATGGTGACCTGACAATGCCCGCCCCAACCTTCTGCAAAAAGTCCTCCCAGCTCTCACCACTCTGCAGGCAAAATTGAGATGACCCAGCAAAACCTGTATGTCCCTCACAGTCACCTTGGCCTTTGCAAGCGTATCATCCAGCATAACCAACATGGCCTCCTTCTTCTCCGGCGGCAATCGCGCCTGCATCCTGACAGAATCAATTTCAATGCCCAAAAAGGACATCGTTGTACATGGGCCCATGGTTTTATCTGGGGCTAAGGGCACCCCCAACTCCCCCATCAACTCCTGAAATGTGTCCAATGCCCACCTCCATTCCGCAGTGCCCGGGGAGCCCACGAAAAAGAAGTCGTCCAAGTAATGTGTAATCAGCCCCAAACCAGTCTGATGTGTAAAATGCCACTGCAAAAAGGTACTGAAACACTCAAAGAGAGCACAAGACATCGAACAGCCCATCGGTAACGCCATATCCACGTACCATTGCCCATCAAACTAAAGCAAATGAAATGCTGATTTGATGTCGCATTTCACCATTTCTGCAGTTGCGCCCGCGGTCACCACTAGGGACATTGCAACGTCAACTGAGGAATATGACACCTCGGGCCACGGTAGGTGTTGAATGAGCCTGTACTGCCCAACTTCCTTCTTGGGCACCACCCCAATCGGAGAAACAATCAAGTCCTGCAGTGGCCAGTCCTGAAACGGACCTGCCATACTGCCCTCCCGCACCTCCTTGTCCAACTTATCCTGGACCACTGGCCTATGTTCAAATGCTGACTTCAAATTCCTTGCCCATTGCCGCTGACGAGGCCCTTCATACCCCAAACGGAAACCCTCTGCAAACCCCTTCAACAGTACCGGCTTTGCTACTAGATCGTCACAGTCACGCAAAGCCGCCCTCAGGGACGCCAGTTTAACTGGCGTAGGAGTCCTTGGGCCCAGACCCTTGAGGTCCCTTACCTCCTCTAGTCCCCTGTGACTGCTGTGATGCCCTGCTGCATTGCCCCCTGGCTGATGCCACTGCTGGCCTCCCTGCGGCTTGAGTCCCCAACATCTGACCAAAGGGTGTTTCCTCCCGCACTGAGAGCATTTGTGCCTGAATTTACAATACTCTCGCGTGCACATGCCCTTATTGAACTCCCAGCACGCTCCTGACCCCCCTGAAGAGGCAGCTGCAGACCCCACCCCTCCCCGGGTGGGCCTCCCTGGAAAGGGCCGGTAGACTAGAGGTAAACCACTGGCTGTGAATATCGTTTTCCCCCCAGCAGACGCCCCAATTGTGTGCTGCCACAAATCCGAGTCCAACTCACCCCACTTTGCCTTAGAGTCCAAAGCCATCCTGGCCCTAAACTCCTCATCATACTGAGCCCAGGCATACCCTCCCCCCGTAATCTGAGCCTTCCGAATCACGTCCATATACTTAAAGATGGCCACACAACGCTCAGGAAACCTCTCACAATAGATACTAGCGTATATTAAAAATGCTGCCATCCAGTTTTCAATCGTAAGCGGCACTTTTGGTCGTTTGGCCAACTCATACTCTTCCTCCTTCGACCCTTCTTTAGACCGCACCTCCCTATGCAGGAGCTTCAAAATCTCAACATATTCACCTTTCCATATCCTCTCTTTTGTGGCCAGCATCAGATGCGCCCCCAAAGGCTTCGTCACTCCCCTATAAGGTAGCTATTTAAACTTCAATTCTTTACTTGGCACTGGGTCCTTACTTGACATTTCCGGTTCTGTATTCATCCCCGACTCCACTTGCGACCCAGGCAACACCTTCCCCACTGTCCCAACTGCTTGATCCTTAACGTATTTACCTTTATGGAGCCTACCAGCCGGCTCCTCCCCAAGACAGCCCTCACCAGTCCCCACTGACACCATCCGTGGGCTGGCCCGGAGCTTACCACCCAGCTCCTTACGAACACCATCCCCTCCAGTACCCACCAACACCATCTTTGGTCTGGCCCGTGGGGCAACATGCTCACCTGGCTCAAGCAACGGCGCTCGTCCCGGCGTTACTCTCCAAGCCACCCGTCCGACTGGGTCCACTGCTCGAGGAGCCCCTGCTGCGGGCTGTATTCTCTCCTGGAGCCCAACGCCGTGGCCGGCTGCCCTACATGCTTTGCCTGAAAAACACTAGAGGACATGTGAGAAGGCAACCCCCCTCCTCATCCTCCCTCACTTCCCCTTCTTCGGGGCTGTCATCATCGTAATCCAAAACCATTACGCCCTGCACCTCAAGAGGCTCCTGCACAAAACTGACATTCCGTGCCTTGCTCAACCCCACATTGCGCACGCCAGCTTCAGACAGTGCTCCTACTGAGGGAGCCAGCTGTACCCGCCGATACCCCCCACCTCTCGCTGACTGAATTGAAAAGATCCATTAACGTTGCCAGCTGGTTGTTGGGGCCAGTGAAGTTGCGCCAGACTTTCGTGTACTGGCCACGTCGGGATCCCCCGCCGGTACGGGACGTGCCGCGCAAGGCTCCACCCTCCTTTCTCCTGAGTGCCGCTGGGCTGTCCAATGCCCTACCGAGTCAGAGGAAGCTCCACGTCCCCTACCCTGTAAAGAAAAACATTGGACTGGAGTGCCGGGAGCACGACCCAAACTCGCTGACCTACCGCCCCTACTGCCCCTAGACCAGCCCGCTCCCCGACCCCACCCACCCTCACCTGCCCCCTCCAAACTGTTCCTGCACACCTGAACATGAGCCTGAACCGGAAGAGGGGGGCCCCTCCCAGCTCATCCCCACTTCCTTCCTGGACATTCCGCACCAACGGCGCAGAATCTTGCCCCCCCCACCACTATCCCACCCTTCCTCGACACCCCACCCACGTGGCATGCTGCCCTCCCCACCCCCCCACGAGGGTCCTGACTATGGGAAACCCCCCCTGCCCTCCCAATCCACCCCCAACCACCTCCTGCACCCCTTCCTCCCACGCCGGAAACACATCTAAACCCTCCCATGCCTGACCCCCCACAGCCAGTTCCATCTCCTCGTCCGACAACAAGTGCATACCAGCCCCCCTCCCTGCCCCCCATCACTTGACCTTGCAAACCGACCGGGGACATGAAACTCCCCCACCCTCCCACCTGCACCCACTCCCCCTCCCCCAATGAACTGCCCCCCACGGAAACCACCTGCAGCCTGGGTGGAGAAGGGGAAGAGAAAAGAAGTGGGCTAACCGACACCCTCCCACTCCAGCTGTCCCCCTCCAGCCTGAAAACCCCCTCACCCTCCGCCACATCCAAACACAGCTCCTCACCAACCAAAAATGCCCCTTCCTCCGCTGCCCACTCCCCTCCCCCACTCCTCGCCACTGACCCATTCCCCTGCGTCATCCTCACAACCAGGGGAGGCGCCGCAACCGGGGGCTCCCCTGTCACCACTCTGCCTACCCTCCGAATGGCTTCTAACTCCTCCTCCGTAATGCCCGCGACAGGGTGCTCCCCCTTCCGCCACACACCCGACAACTCTGGGGCCTCGGACATCACCACAGACCCCCCCTGCTCCGCACTCCGGGCGCCAACCAACGCTCCAGCCGCCGCAGAAGCCGCGCGCTTCCCCCCACGGGCCCCCCCGCTTCCTCACCTCCCCCGGCGCCGAGAGAGTTCGCCGCTCAAACAGAAAAGCGTCCGCCGGCTCCTGCATCCACCCACCCTCCTCCTCTCCACCGCTCACCACCCGCCTCCCCGCCTTGCCCCCCGCTTACCTCCACAAACTCCAACGGCTTCAACAGCGAGCCGCGCCTAAGAGGAGCCGTCTTCCGCCCCCGCGGGCGGCCCCTCTCTCCCGCCGCAACCAACTTCTGGTGCTTCAGCGAAGTACACGCCGCTACCGCCGCGGCAACCCCGGCCAATGCTAGACGCGCTGGGCGCGAAGGCCCATGTAGCTCGCCCAACACCAGGTCCAGCCTGCCAGCCTCGCTTAACAAGCGAGTCGCCTCCAAGACACGAGCATCTTCGCCCGACATACCACCAACGCTGTCACCAACCCGACCTAAACTCGCTGACCAACCAACTGCACAAAACCACCTAAACTCGCTGACACCCACACTCGCTGACACAAAATTCCCAACGCTACTCTCCCAGCCACCAGGTCACCAATGACAAAATGGTGGCCGGGAGAGGCAGCCCAACACATTTATACGTTGGGCTGCATTTGGGCTATAAAAAGAAAGCCCAAACCCAAAATGGATGCTGTTGGTCCGAAACCGCCCCCCGCCCCTCCCAAACAGCCCGGGGGGGAGCCTCCCGGTGGTCGGCCGCCCCCCCAGCCCCCATGCGTGCGGTGGGTCCACGTGGGAGTGCAGATAATGATGGATAGAAGAAGACAGCTCAAGGTGTCGATCTAAATCACGGCCATTTTGGAGCCTGGCAAGCTCTGCCTCTGAATTCGAGCACAAATACTGCAAAAAAGGGCCTAGCGGCTGATGCGAAATCGGTTAAGAGCATCTATTCATTGAATAATGGGTACAGCCAAGCCGTTATATCTGTTACATGGGCCATTTAACACGATTGAAAAACACACAGGAGTCGGGAAGTAAAGCCGAACTTCAGGGTGGGGAAACTATCTCATAAAGTGCTGGTGACATGAGTCGTAGCAGTGAGTTATTCATTGAGGGTGCCGTGTGGGCAAACTGCATAATATTAAAAATACTGAAGGATGTAAAAATGTAAAAAAAAACACAGAATTTGATGAATGTCAAATGTACAATGCCTATTTATTGGATAAGATTTAGCTACTCCAGCACACGCTTGGCTCTACTCATAACAGGCCGTTTATGAACTGTAAATGTTTGGATTGGCAGTCCGACATGCTAGATTAATGGCCTGATTATTCCGTCTCATTTTATCATCTGTAAAGCCGTCACCTGACACCACCAAGGGCGCAGCAGCAATGTATGGACTTGTCGCAGGATATGTTGTCTAGCTGCGAGCGTGCTGTCTCTGAATAATCTCAGCTCTAACACGCGATAAAAGTCAGAAACGTGTGCTCCAGGACACATTTTTTTTAATTATAAAATTATATGTAAAATGTATTGCAAATACCTAAACCCCAGTATATGAATCACCAATCACACCCTCGTCCTTCATGTAATGTGCATACAGCGCTTGTTGCTATTTAAGCCCCGATACCTAGATGTCTTGAAGACAACTTCAGACAATAAAAAATGTCTGACCTTGTCAAACAAGCGTTATGATTACCCAATCAAAATGTAACCGTTTGCTTAGAACTGAATCCTCAGCTATGGGTGAACTTCCCACAATCACTCATGTTGTAGTGTCTTCATATGGAGAGGGCCTCGGATTGTGTGGGAAAAAAATCTGCGCACTGTGTTGGAACAGCCTTATTGGACTGCTGTGCGCAGCCTCGGTGGGTCACTCGCGCCGTTTGCATAGCTCCACGAGGAATGTTCATGCAAGCAGGAAACTGCGTTCTAAATCACAACCCACCTGAATAACCATGTGATCTCGAGCAGATTGCATCAGCTCGGTGCTGGCTGTCAAATACAGAGAAATGGCATTCGAAACAAGCAGTTGCAATGTAATAGGACTCGCATTAACGCAAGACCTAGTGCATTGCAATCGGGAGTGCTGGCGGGGGGCAGGGTGGCGTGAAGGCACAAACAGGGGGGGTGAGAAGGCACTGACAGCAGCAGCGAGGGAGAAGGCACGGGAAGAAAATAGTGCTCACAACATACCGTACAACACTCGCAGTAAAGGGGCCAGTAGCCATGGAAGGATACAAATGACGACATGGCCATCATAAGGAGGGACTGCCTATAACCCAATCGGAAGGCAGCAGGGCTCGACCAAAAAAACAGATTAAGAGAGTGAACAGCCACTATCTTGCAAGGAATGTTTTCATAAATTATGAGGCAGACCAGAGAGCTTGTGAAAAGTCTGCTAAGGGAAAAGACAGGAATGTGGCATATATTGTTAAATGCAGTGTATTCCTGCCCTATCACCTATTGCATCAAGGTGACTTGCTGCTCTGCACTGTGTGGTTTCTTAGTAAAGATGCACGTCTTTTGGTGAAAATCATGAGGGTAGTATGGGGGACTGTTAGACTGATGCATGTTGATGGCTAATTTTAAAGTGCATTCTGCCAGTAATATTGGTTAAAAGAGATGTACCTTATAGGTACCATTAGAGAGGGTGATGTTCATGAACATGTCTGACAAATGGGGTCAGTGACTCTGGTCAATTTGACAGTTGTAAAGATCAAATTGGACAGTTTGAGGGGCGTTGTTCTCCGAGGATATTTAGTGGCTTCAAATTCACTGGGTAAGTAACACTGGTCAATCTTGGACAGCATATAAAAACACATTTCGAAGGGTGGTTTAGAAATCAACCTAAAATCAGTTTTAATGAGATTCTAACAACTTCTGAACTTTAAAAAAGACTGAATTATTGTTCGAAAGGGACATACATTTACAGACAATTTGATAGAGGAATATGGGATTTTCATAGATGTTTATTGTAGAACAAGTTGTTACCAATAGTACACTTTCTAAAGATGTGTGAAGCTATAAAACTGAATATCTTACAAATTTACCAGACCCAAAAAGTTTGAAGCAGGTTTTTAAAAAAAAAATCTGACAAAGAAGGTGCCATGCTCTACATTGGGGAAAAACTCCCTCTTGGACTCAGGGTCTACTAATGGGCAGCGGCAACAATAGTATTTCCCTGCTGTTTTACTACCCCTCTAATGCTTGGAATTTCCAGAAACAAGCACTACCATTGTGTGGCCACTGCTCCTAGTGCAGCCCTCAGTGGCCGTGACTAAAACACCTCATTGGAGTCCAATGCCTTGACTCCCGACACCCAGATGTTCAGCCTTCATGGGTAGAGCAACCAACAACAGGCACTTAGCACAAAAATAGAATTTTTCACCAGCCCTCAGGAAGGGAAAAATGTCCAATTCTAACTTTATCTGACTTCAGGGGTGAAGATGGTAAGTCCACCTAAACCCAACTCATAATCACACTTGTTGATGACATTTACAGGTAATTTGACCCCTAGTTTAAATTTAAGTGTGTTGAGAAATTGTTTATTTTAAGCACACTGAGTCACTAACAATGATCAAAATTTCATTGGAATTAAAGACAATGTTGTCAGTGGTATTAGACGCTGGAAGGAAATACCTCTTTTTGCATGATCACCTGAACGTTTTGGGCTGATGCTGCTGGTTTTTCAACTATGAGAGTGCACTAAGGCTACAAACCAGGCCTCAGTGCCAGTATTATGACCCTCGAAAATATATGTTTAATTGACTTATACCCAATTGGCATAAGTTAAAGTACTTATAAGTTCACAGTACATGGTCCCAGGGGTACATAGGGCCTGTAAGTTAAAGTGTCTCTCAGGGGTGCAGCATTTATTGTAGCACCCTGAGTGTGACTGAGTAAAACATGTCTCAAAGCCTGCCACTTTAGACTGGTAGAGGAGCTTTAAACTGCAACTCAACTTTGCCATTTAAACTAACGACAAAGTCCACACCCCTTTTTAATATATATATATGTCACCCCTTAGGTAGGCCTATTGAGTCCTAAGGCAGGGTTCTATATATTAAAAGGCAAGACATGTCTTTCATAGGATCTAACAGTAAAAAACCTAAATAGTCGCTTTTACTGTGGAAAGACCAGTAGTCCCATTAGTGAGTGCAAACTGACAACTCAGCTGTGCTAAATTTCGAATGGGACTACTAAAGTTGGTACTTCAATGTATCAAACTCATTGCATTACACCCAACTTGATGCCCAAATCAAATTTGATGTACATTTTGAGTGAAAGACTACTTTAGAATTTTAACACTCTGTTGCATAGGTGTTCCAGTGGCCATTCACAGACACTGCCCATAAGACAGCCTTTTGCCCTGCTGGGGAGACGTGTGCACAACTCTCAGAAAAGGACACAAAAAGAGGCTTGCCGTTTGAAGAGGCGTTACCTATCCCAGGCAGGAAACCCCCAAATATGAGCTCCAAAGGAGAAGCTTTCCTTGAAGAGCAAATGTTGGACACACAAGGAGAGGCTGCTGCTTTGTTCCAATAGACAGGTTGGTATGAAGAGCAGAGAGGGGAAAAGAGTTGCCAAACCGGTTTTCCCGTGAGTGTGTAGCCCTCAGGCAGCCACATCGCTCTTGTGGGCTGCTAAGCTCCATACACCAAGGGGAGGGCCCTGCCAACTTGGGAGTGGGCAGTATGCCCACTCTGGGATAGCTAAATTCCACACTTTGCAGCAAGTCGTCATTAGGCGGGAGGAGACTTGGTAGTCCATTGGCTAATAGTGACAGCATCTGCTGAGGGCAAGTTGTGGGCATAAAAGTGACATCCCTATCTATCAGACCTTAGTTTGCGCCAAAGGAGCTCTGCCCTGCTGTTCCCTGGACCCGGCAAAGAGAGGCTGCACCAGAGACTGAACTGCACCTGCTGCTCCTGGGCTAGCAAAGAGAGGACTGTGACTGTGGTGCCCTGCTTGAGGAAAAGTTGTCCTCAAGCCTGATAGGAGAGGTGTACTCCAAGAGCCAGTTAACTGACTTCCCTTGACAGCTCCAGGACCACAAAAGCTATAGAAGCTGAGTTGGTAGCCACAATCGCTTGATAGCCTATGGCTGCTGAAGTGTACCCCAGGAGACAGAAAGTTGACATTGAAAAGTTGCACCCGAGTCCTCTCGGCCCGGGACAATCGCCGAAGTGTAGTTTGGTTGCACAAGACAGACACTAGCTTTAAGTTAAAGGGAACCACTGGTTTTGCTCTGACTAGAGACCAGTAGGTCAGAGGCAAATGGTTTTTAGCTGGGTTTCACTTGGACTTTGAGGGACATTGACTTTAGTGGCCAAAGTCACCCCACCACGTTTGTTGACCATGGGGTGGCTCCAGGAAGACCCCCATTGACCGGATCAGCACCTACAGCATCTCAGTATCTTCAGCGTCCTGTATCTCTTGCATTAGGACCACTTCATTGATGCTTGTGGTAATTTGCTGATAGAGCCAGGAATTTGACTCAAGACTGCTTTGACTGCAAGGTAGATGTCCTGCTAAGCATTAGTGGCCCCTGTGACTTGCTCCCTGCCTTCCAAAGTGAACCAGAGTACCTGAATTCAACTTTATAAAACGTTTTTGAAAGTTTCCAAAGTAACTGTTAACATTGGTAGTTGCCAATACTTGTTTACATTTTTAATGAAAAGCTGTGACATTTTTGTTACATTTTCCATTTGATGTATTTTTACCACACTTACTGTACCACTTATACCTGAGCTGTCAGGTACATATTTAGAAAGGTCGGAATATGTTCACATAGAATCCTGCCAAACTTCATTTCGGTTAGGGAAAAAAGGAACCTTTACATAGATTTTTTTTGCATATGTTAGCAGTGTAAGCAGTCTGCAGTCAGAGTTAGGTGCAACAGGTGTATACCAGGAAAATGAAAAAACATAGCTTTGCCTATGTGTACTCTGAAGAAAGAAAACGTACGATTTCCTTTGGTAACCATTAATCACTAGGTTATCACACCATTCTCATCTCATTACTCACGCCCAATAATCAGCCTCAACCAACCGCGGACAGAGTAAGAAATATACTTTCAAAAATAGACTTGCAATCATACAAAATGTTTTGTCACCAAAGGAAACGCTTTTCATTGTTGAAAACAGAACCCTAGTCCTTTGGTTCTCAAGGGGTCCCTCTCGAGTCCTTTTTGTGTTCTACGTGTATACTTTCAAACGAAAACTGAAATCATAATTTCAACCTGAGTTAAAAGTGGTGTTTGCTAAAAATCCAGGTCTGGATAAAATGGCACCCATGATTTGGGTCCAGTTGGCAGCTGCAAGTAAATGCCTGTGTGTAACTAACAATAGGTGTTTAGTCTGGCAATGTGACAACTAAGGAAATATACATTACGGAGACATTCTGGAAACTGTGCAAATAGGTGGTTTCCTGCTGCATTCTGGGAATTATCCAGATATTAGTTGTACAGAGCTATTGTGTGAACTGAACAAATAGGGGTGTTAGTTTAGCATTGTGTAAATTGTGCAAGGTAACATTTTCTGTTTGCTGGACCTGGCATCCTTGATGTAGTTTTGCTCCTAACTTTTTACCTTCAGACCTCCTGTTTTGCTGACTACTTTTTGCTGGCGTAAGGAGTCTGCACACTTTACCACTGCAAAACAGTGCTAAAGTTATTGTGTTCTCTCCTTAAAACATGGTAAGGTTGGTTTATATTCAACTGGCATATTAATTTTACTTGTAGGTCCTTAGTAAAGTGGCACTACCTGCACCCATGGCTAGTATATTATATGCTACTAGTGGGCCTGCAGCACCTGCTGGTACCACCCACCTAAGTAGCTCTTTAAACATGTCTCAGGACTGCCACTGCTGCCTGAGTGTGCAGTCTTTAAACTGGCATTTTGACATGGCAAAATAAACCTTTTTCCATGCCCAAACCCTTCCTTTTTAATACATATAAGTCGCCCCTAGGGCAGACCCTGGACACTCCAGGGGGAATGGTGATTTGTATTTAAAAAGTAGGACATGCCCTTCTAGGTTTTGCATGCCCTGGCAGTGAAAAACTCTTAAATTTGTTTTTCACTACTGCAATACCTACTTCTCCCATGAGATAACATTAGAGTTACCTTGCTACATTTAACCCATTTGGTGCGTCGGGCGGCCCCTGGCCCTCCAATGTCACAGTGGGAATGTGCGGAGGACGGCTGGGGGCCGTCCGAAACACGCCCACTCATTAATTCCCCAGGCCCACGGCGGAATTTGCGCTGTGGTCAATGGGTTAATATGCTGTAACTTGCAATTGAGAACAGGTAACTCATTCATTTTAGGAGTCTCTGGGACACAGGACTGGGTGAAGTTGACAGGGGGCTTTGTGTATTCCTCCTAGACAGTCACACACAACAGGGAGCTTTGCTGGGCCACAGCGGGGCATACCCTTCCCACTTAGGGCGACAAAAGCAAAAAGAACAGAAGATGGACGGAATGCTGAACAAATCAAACATTCACCCCAGTCACAGATCTGAGTTTAATCCAGTGTTTTTGCTCACCATGCCACCCCAGTTTGGACCCAGCCATATGCAAATCAGTCTTGACCCTGCTCCCCATGGGAACAATCCAGCCCAAACTGACAGGCCAAGCATCCTGGGACTGGTTTCGGGGTATCACCCCAAATCAGCCATGCTAGCTTGAATCAAGTGGCACAGTGAGCACAGGAACCAATTCTGGGCATACCCTTCCCACTTAGGGCAGCAAAATCAAAAAGAACAGACGGGCAGAATGCTAAACAAATCAAACATTCACCTCCAATCATGTTTAACCAATTGTTTTATTTGCTCACCGCGCCACCCCTGTTTGGACCCAGTCATATGCAAATCGGCTTGACCCTGCTTTAGAATGTTAGCATTTTCTTGCCTTAGCCATTTGATGCCTGCAGCATGTTTCTGGTCACATGACTGAGTGTGAGTGAAAGTTGGGCTTTGTGTATTCCTCTTAGACAGCCACACACAATGAGTATCTTAGGTGTGACTGGATGGGCCATCACTGGCAGGATGGGAGGGAGGAGCTGAGTCCAGCTCCACTTACACTTGAATAGGCTGTGTCCTTACTCCACACAAAGGGCTGCGTACCCCTAGTAGTTAGTCTGGAGTCAGGGCAAGGAAGGCAGGGCACTCCTGTCACTTCAAAGGCATGCATCTAGTTGCTTCTCCCCACTTCAAAGGCATGATTGGGGGTATAAATACTGGATCTCGGGCACCAACTCTTCAGTACACTTGTGGACCTGTGGATACTCTGCCAGGAAGAAGGGCTAATGTGCTGCTGAAAGGACTGCCACATTTTTGGACTGCTACTCTGAAGGACTGCTGCCCTACTGTGCTGACCTGGTGTCTGCTGCTCTCTTGACTGGGTGAGAAGGAATGGACCTGCATCTGTTGAACCCAAGCCCCCAGAGTAAACCAAAGGGCTAGTTGGCTGACCTTCTGACTTGAGCCTCAGGGACAGATGGCTCTAACAATCGTGGACTCAACCACAGGCCTCTGACACCTGTGAGTCTACCCTGCCAAGTGGTGCCACACCAGTCCTGGACCCTTGGAAGTGGGCCTAAAGTGCTCTGCCAGCCTCTGTGGATCTTTCAGAACCAATGCAACTCCTCTGCGGTTCAATGCTGTGCAGAACCGTGGCATTAAAGCTGTTGGGTGGATTTGACCCGTCAAAAAGACCCACATTGCCTAAGTAGCCCGCAGTCTCTTCAGAACTTCTGGTGCATGATGCATCCTAAGTGCAGGCCCTCGCATCCCTCATTGATGGCAGCCTTGACTATGATGCCAGACTCTGCATCACAGCCTCGCAACTCCTCGGAACCGGTGCATCGCCCAATTGCTTGACTCATCAACAACGACGGACCTCACATCACAAGCACTCTCCAACTGGATCCTTGATGACAATGACAGACCTCACATCACATCCTCACCACACCTCAAAACCAGTGCATCACTTTGGCTGTGTGACGCACCGATCCGTGATCCTCGTAACCCTCTGCAAACCAAGATTTAAGGTACTTTGTTCAGCGGGCCTAATTGGGTCCTTGTAGGCAGCCTGCCCTCCATCGCAGTCCAACTGAACTTGTGACTTTATCTCAGTTCGGCACGACCAGATATCCACAGTTAGCGCTTCAGGCTTTTTTGCGCTTGTTGGACATGTGCCTTCTTAGTGGGAATTCCCTAAAACATTTTGCTTTTTGTCCTCTAGTTTTTGCTGACTCTCTTTTCATAACCTTAGGACACCTGGGCACTTTCCACTGCACTGCAGCAGCAAAGTGCACATGCCCTTCCTACACATGCCAGGTACGGGTGCTTACTTGATTGGTTTAGGTGTCGTACCTGTGAATTCCCTGTAAAAAGGTACACCATATACCCAGGGCAGGTACTGCACTGGCAGGTAGTGGGACACAGCACTGATTGTGCTACCCACCGGACTAGCCTGTCAAAGATGTTTTTTGCTCAGGTTGGCCTTTCCCACTCATTAGCCAACCTTGAGGGAGCCTTTCACTACCACCAGGGTGGCCTACCCATGCTAGGAATAAGTTCTTACCTGTGGTTTGTTTAACAGGTCACTGGTGTGCCATTGCATGCCATTGTGCCTGCTGGCACCAATGATGTACTCAAACAAGTGTCCATCCTGCCATTTCAGGCCAGTCTGCGCACGTGCACCAATGATGTGCTCAAACATGTGTCCTGACTGCCATTGAAGGCTGGTGTGCGCACTTGGATAGATTGGAGGAAGAGGTTTTGACACTTGGCCTCTGGAGCCAGATCAAGGCCCCACTAAAGATTAAGATCTGCATTCCATGGCCTCATGGCAGACAGGATTGAAATGTAGGGGAGACATCTGTGGTTCAAAGGGAAACCCTGTGAACCACCCTCAACTTCAAAGGCAGACTTCAGTTTAAATACTGGTGCCATACTTCAGCAGGGCAGAGATACACTTGTGGGGACGTGGGACCGAAGAACCTGGAACTGAGTGGTGCAAACTGCCAGGAGAATCTGTTGTGCACAAGGAGGATTACTGCTATTGAAAGGGACTATGTGAACTTCCTGAATAGTGACTGGCCTGGGCTGACTACCTGCTGCTGTGTGGCACCCTGAAGTGTGCTCTCCAAGTGCTTGTTGGTTTGCCCCCTGTTCTTTCAGACCTCTCAAGGACATCAAAGATCTCCCACAAGGGACTGACACCATCTACGTGTGACACCTGGAGAATGGTGCCCTCTTAAGTGCCCATATTGTCGGCTGGATATCAACAGGTAGTGCGCCCTGAGCGTGGAACTAAGAATTGTGCCTGGAGACTGGATAGCTGGGTGAGGGGCCCCAAAGTCTTTACCGCATCTAAGGTGTGTGGCCCCTGCATCGTGGTGACCTTGGCACTCATAAGCGTCTTGTTGGTGGTGAACGGATTCGTCAGTTGCATGATCCCGCATGTTTTCCTTTGATCGTGCAGCATCTCTCTCATGCGACACACCGACTCCATGCTCATTGCATGCTGTGTCCGATTTACAGGTTGTGACCGTCAGGTCAGTGGTGGGGGCGTAACTGTAGTAGTGCCTCATTCTACCTTGTGAGGCATTGCTAAACTTGTGACTGGATTTGCATGGTGTGACCCATGTCAACATAATCCAGATGTTGGGCCTCATTTTCAGGGAGGTACGGAATTTGCAACTCCTCGTTGTGTTTGACCGTAGCGCTCTAGTGTGACCTGTATCAAAATGCACCAGACGATGTACCTGATGGGGCGCCTCCTTCTTCTTAGAGGTTCCCCTGAGACAATCTCCATTCATCAATTGTTCTCTTTTTGACCCTCAGCCCGGCAACCTAACTGCCCTCTCCTCACCCGACACCTGACGCCATCGCGTTGCCAGGTAGTTTTGCCCGGTTCGGGCAGTGAGAGTGACTGACTGTGCTGGAAGAATGCTTCCGAGAGTGATAGGAACCAATGACCCCCTGTGCTTCATAGAACTGGGCAGATGCTGAAGGCCATTGTGGAACCCTTTTGAGTGACCGACTATTGCCCTCAGCCCTCTCCTGCTCTGCATCCTGTGGGCAAACTTCTTGAGTGGCTGCCAGACCCCCCCCCTGTGATGACAGCCTCCTAATTAGTCCTGCTAACTACTCCCACCTGTTCCCTGGGACCCTGAATAAGTGTGACTTTGGCTGCGTTCGGCCAAATCTCCGGGGGAAGGGCAGGCTTTCTTCCATCTGTGGGCATTGGATAGTCAGGGTGAGCTGGAGGGTGGAGGGAGACGAGCCACGGGGTCTGCAGTGTGCCATCAATTGACCTCATGGGTATCATTTGCACTGCTTATAGTGCTAAGTGCATATGTGTGTGAGTGCATTCCGTACGGACCACCTGATATTCGTTTCACTGCATGTCATTGCGGATTTAGTGTGTGTGCGGGAGTGACAGTCTGCAGACCGCCTATGATTCACAACACTTGCCAGTGGTGTTAATTTACATGTTGATTTCTTGCCAGAAGAACACTACATTTGACATTGGTTTTAGCCATGGGGCCTCTTCCAGCAGTGCTGCTAAAAAGTGTTGTACTTCTTTGTATGTACATATTTCTGATATTGTGACCCAGGGTACACCCTCTAATTGTGGGATATTGAATTATAAAAGTTGCTAGGTTGAGCATGGGGTTGGCAACGTGTTGCAGTAGCTGTGAGGCTGCGATGCAGAGTCTGGCATCGTTGTCGAGGCTACTGTCAACAAGGGATGCGAGGGCCTACACAGAGGATGCGTCACACAATCGTGGTTTCGAAAAGGCTGCAGGCTGCATTTTGATAGGGGCCCTTTAGACTGGTTTAATCCATACAACAGCGGCGATGTGTAGGTTCTGCTCAGAGTTGCGCCATGCAGCAGAGGAGATGCATCAGTTCTGCTGGACCTACAGAGGCTAGAATGGCACCTTAGGCCCACTTCCAAGAGTCCAGGACTGGGGTGGTACCACTTTGCACGGTAGAATCATAGGTGGCAGAGTACAGGGGCTGAATTCACGGTTGTTGGAGCCATCTGTCCCTGAGGCTCAATGTCAGGAGGCCAGCCAGCTAGCCCTTGGAGTCACTCTGGGGTCCTGGGTTCAACAGATGGAGGCCCAGTCAGCACAGCAGGGGAGCAGTCATTTGGAGCACTATTCCAGGAGAGTGACCGTCCTTTTAGCAGCACAGCTGTCCTTCTTCCTGGTAGAGTATTAAGAGGTCTAGAAGTGTACTGAAGAGATGGTGTCTGAGGTCCAGCATTTATACCCAGTTGTGCCTTCATGGTGGAGAGAAGCTTCTAGAGTCATGGGTTTGCAGTGCACATGAGCCCTATCATCCTTGCCTAGCTCCAGACTAACTATAGGGCATGTGTAGCCTTTTGTGTGGAGAAAGGAATAAAATAAATAAATAATAAAGGACACATCCTATTTAAGCATATGTGGGGCTCGGCCCAGATCCTCCCTTTCATCCTGCCAGTGATGGCCCATCCAGTCACACCTAAGATACCCATTGAGTATGGCTGTTTAGCAGGAATAAACACAGTCCAACTGTTTTTAAACACTTTTTTAGCCCAAATATCTTGTTACGTGAATCTGATTGGTATGACAACAGGAATAAACACAGTCCAACTGTCACCCACAATCAGTCATGTGGCCAGAAACAGATTGAAGGCACCAAATGGCAAAGGCAAGAAAATTTCAAAACTGATTTGCATATAGCTGGTTCCAAACTGGGGTGGCATGGTGAGCAAAGGAACTATGGATTAAACCCAGATCTGTGACTGGGGTGAATGTTTGATTGGTTCAGTATTCTGTCCATCTTCTGTTCTTTTTGCTTTTGTCGCCCTAAGTGAGAAGGGTATGCCCACATGTGGGTACTGTGCTCACTGTGCCACTGGATTCAAGCTAGTCTGGCTGATGAGGGGTGATACTCCGAACCCGGTCAGAGGATGCTTATTTGCGGTCCTGGGAGGACCTGGCCCGGCAGTTTGGGTTGGACTGTTTCCATGGGGGGCAGGGTCAAGACTGATTTGTATATGGCTGGACCCAAACTGGGGTGAAATGATGAGCAAGAAAGCAATGGATTAAACCCAGATCTGTGACTGGGGTGAATGTTTGATTTGTTCAGCATTCCGTCTGACAGGTTTGCATCACGGCGCCTGCCTCGCGTATAACGTCAAAACTCAATTTCCCATGCACAGGCGGGTCGCGGGGGGATTGACTACAATTCCCATGATCCTCCTGGGCGGGATGTATTTCACGAGCTGACGCGCTGCTCCTTGTGCACGTAATTCTGTGGTTCCGGGTTTGTTGCTGCAACAGGATGTCGTCTGGCTAGGAGCCTCGGTGAGAGCTTCGCCGGCTGGGTATCTTCTGAGTTCCAGAGGCTAGTAAGACTTGCGCTGCCTTGTGCGCATTATTTCCTGGGGAACGGAGGAGCGGAACACGGATGTAGATTCAACCTCGTGTTACCGTTTTCCCCCTTGGGTACAAAACTGTCTGAGAGAGGAGCGGAACACGGATGTAGATTCAAACTTGTGTTTCCGTTTCCAATTGGAAGGATACTATTCTGGGAGGAGGAGTACTCTTCTCAACTTTCCGTGTTTGTTGTGTTACATCTAGAATGGTATTCACCGGAACAGAAGTGGTAGTCACAACCACACGCTACCGTTTTTTTCCCAGTGTTGGTGATTTTTGCTTTGGAATCCGATTGCTACGGAGTCGCTGTGATGGTCGCATTCGCACGCTGCTTGATCCTATGTGATGCCATAGTTGGTTAGGGAATATCTGGAGTGTAGTGGTGGTCGCAACCACACTCTACCAGTTAAAGACTTGTTTTTGTGCGTTCTGAGTACTTAGTGAAGGAGCGGAGTATAGAGGTGGTCGCAGACTCATATTACCGTCCTTGCGCACTTTGATTCTATTCCAGGGGACATGGATTATGGTGGAGTGATTTTGGGGAATGTGTAGCGCCCCACAACTTGCCAAAACTGTGCAGTTTCTCTCAAGTGTCTTAGGAGAGAGAACAGGTTTGATTTATGTTGATGACACTCAGTACATTATCCTATGCAATTCCAAGGTGTTGATTGGTAGGTTGTTTTCCCACAAGCCAGGGTATTACAGAACAGAACCATCCATCCATAGACTCATGAGATATTTTTTGCTTCACATGGATTGGATATATATATATTTTTTTAAATTTTATTTATCAATTTTATCTCATACAAGCAAGAAAAATTGGTTACATATCAGTCATAAGCACTAAACATATTAATCATAAAGGTTCATCGCAAGATCCAAGATGTAAATTATAAACATAGCACATTACTATACACGTATCGCATGTACAGTGTAGATCATCAAATCTTAACAAGTCATGGTGTCAGATTTTGAATGTCAGAGTTAGAGCATGGTGTCAGAGACCGTTTTTGTCATATCGGGGTTATCTCGTAGATACTCAGAGAGCGGTTCCCAAATGTCTGAAGGTTTAGAAACAGCTGGTAGCTCCTCAGCATATATTAGAAAGTTATCTCTGCAATAAGCAGCATCAACTAACCAATCCCGGAGCGTGGGGGCGCGTTTGCTATCCCAGTACATGGAGAGTCTGCGTTTCGCTAACAGTAGTAATATGGAAATTAGTTTCTTCCCTTTTGCTCTCAGTGGTATATCAAGGCCAAGCAAGCACACTCTAGGAGTGCATGAGATGTCACAGGACAGCATTTTCGCCAGATGGGCGATAATTCGTACCCAGTACTGCTGCACCTTTTCACAGCACCAAGCAAGATGTGCAAACTCTGATCGATCCGTTCCACATCGCGTACATCGTGCATCATCTCGTAGTTTGATTTTAAACAGTTTAAGGGGGGTGTGATATACTTGATGAATATATTTATGATGGATAAGACGCAGATTCCCATTCGGAGTAAGAAGTGTTATCAGTGTGCAGCTAGCCGTCCAATCTTCCTCTGTGAGGGGGGCATCTAACATTGCAGACCATTTGTCTCTCATCTGATTCGTGTCCGCTCCTATCTCCGTTTGCACATGTCTATATAGTTTAGATACGATGTGTGCATGAGTAGGTGTAGTGAGCAGCAGTTGCAGTGAGTGTAGGGTAGGGGGTTCATCGGGAAAGGAGGGGTATAGCTCTCTAGTAGCGTCTCGCAATCTGTGGTATAGGAAGCGGAAGAGTAACGTTTGGTTACTTATATACGATAGGTCATCATGTGTAATAAATGTGCAGTTCGAATATAGGTCCCCCAGCTTTGAAATGCCTGCATGTTCCAGAAGTGCCATGTTGTTTCTTTCCATTGTGACCGATAGTCTAGAGTGACATTCTAACGGGAGGTTTGGCGCATATATCGGGCTCTTGTGCGCTAGTTTACTGAGCGGCTCTCACGCCTGGGTCGTGGAACCTACAGTGTTTATTTCTTGCAATGTGAGGTGTGGCCTAGTGTGTGACATGATGCTTGTAAGTGGTATCAGGTTAGCCTCACCTTCTTCAACTGCTAGATATTGCAAATACGGAACTGGGTGATGCCAGTAGTATGCGAAGTGTGCTTGCGCGCACAAAAAGTATAAATAGGTATCTGGGACCGTAAATCCACCTGCATTATAGGGTAGGATGAGTGTTTGGAGACTAATCCCTGCCTGCTTTCCTGCCCAAATTAGCTTCACAAACTCCCTACCAAGCCTGGCGAAGACTGATGCAGGAGGGGTAATAGGTATGTTGATGAATAGATATAGTAATTTCTGGAGTATCACCATTTTTAGCAAGGAGATCCGGTCAGCTAGGGACAATGGGAGTGTTATCCATCTCTGTATTTGCGCCTCTATGCGGTCAATTGTTGTTCCATAATTTTGTCTAATAACTAGTTCTGCATCCCTATGCACCCATATCCCTAAGTATTTAATTGGGTCATCTTGCCATACAAGAGGAAACTCTAGTTGTGGAGTTCTAGTGCTGTCAGTTAATGGAATCACAGCAGACTTACTCCAGTTTATATGTAGACCTGACTGCCTGCTAAATTTCACGTATTCGCGGAGTACAGGAGAGATATTATTCTCCGGGTCCCGGATATAGAGGACCATGTCATCAGCATAGAGTGAAATACTGATAGGTCATAATTGGAATCGGAGCACTGTATGAGCGTATTTTTGGCGTATTTTACAGGCCAGGGGTTCCAGTGCTATCAAGAAGAGTAGGGGAGAGAGCGGACATCCCTGCCTCGTGCCCCGTTAAATAGGCATTGATTCCGATATGTAGCCATTCACTTTAATGCGGGCTGTGGGGTTCGTGTATAGTAGGCTGATCCAGGTTAACATTCGTAGGGGTAGACCAATCTGTCTTAAAATTGTAAAATTGCCACAGTACTGAGATCTGGCTTCAATTGGTGCATTAAGGCAAATATCGTACGCAAGTTATGTGCAGTGGACCTGTCAGAAATGAAGCCGGATTGGTCAGGTAAGATAATTGTGGACATAAGTGGCTGTAGTCTTGTGGCGATGATTTTAGCTAATATTTTAACGTCTGTGTTGATTAGTGATAGGGGCCGATATGATTCTGCCTTGGATGAGTTTTTATCAGGTTTCAGAATCGTCACTATGAGTGCCTCTCGTAATGTCTGCGGGAGAGTACCGCTGTTGTGGGCTTCCTCATACATTTCAAGGAGATGGAGGATGATATCTACTGCATAGGTTTTTTAGAATTCTCCAGTGAATCCATCGGGCCCTGGCGCTTTCCCGTTTGGTAGGGCTCTAATAGCCGCAAGTGTTTCCTCCTCCGTTATCGGGTTCGCCAGGTGTTCACGATGTGTATCTGAGAGCCACACCAGCGATATGTCCTCGATATATTGTAAGATTTCTGATTCCGTGGCTGTATGTTGCGTGGTGTAAAAGTCACTGTATGTTTTGACAAATCTATTCAGAATCCCGGGAGTGTCAAAGTGTAGTTACCCCTCATCATCTTCTATCTGCGTGATTATGTGTGTACTGTGTTGTGCATGTATTTTCTGTGCCAATATGCGACCCGGTCGGCCACCCTCACCCAATCTTCGTGCTCTGTGTCGCTTGGAGGTGTACCTCATTTCCTCCTCTGCTAGTTCGTTATATCGTGTAACCGCTTCTCGTATTGCCCCCAGTTTGACTGCGTCTTGTGTGGATTCATATTCAGCCTCTAACGATTTGATGTCATTTTCACAGTTCTGTAATTGCGTCCTGATGTCTTTCAATATCCCTGCAGTACTGCAAATACAGACTCCTCGCAGTGTGGCTTTGAAGGCCTCCCAGAGAGTGCCGGCGCTGTCTACAGATTTACTGTTTGTGGCAAAATAGTCTTCAATGGTAGTGTGCAGTGTTTCTTTATATAATGGATCTAGTAGTGCTGTGGCATTGAAGCGCCACATGAAGGGAGGTGGTGCGTATGTGGGGATAGCCAATGTCAACACAACTGGTTTATGGTCTGACAACGTTTTGGGGAGGTGTATTACATCATCGGGCCAGGTAGATGCCCGATCAGTCAGTAACCAGTAGTCAAGCCTCGACCAGCTGTTTTGTGCCGTAGACGAGTGTGTGCTTTCCTGTAGGGTGGGGTGCCAGTCCCTCCAGACATCGTGAAGATGAAATTCATCAATGCCATTAAGAAGGGTGTCCGCTGCTCGCTTGTGGTGTTCAATAGTGTTATGGGAGCGGTCAAGGGTGGGGTTAAGGGCAACATTCAGGTCTCCACCCCAGATCCATTCTAGTGGTGGGTGGTCTTGTAATTTAGTAAATGGGGACATGTAGAAATCTGGGTCATCTACATTAGGTCCATATGTGTTTACAACTCCTATTCTGGTGCCTCGTAGCGTGCCTGTGATAATAATGAACCTGCCTTGCGGGTCTGTCTCAGTATGATCCAGCTGAAATTGAACCCCTTTATGAACAAGGATCGACACCCCTTGGGCATATGAGGAGTATGTGGCCAATATGGAATGCTCAGCCCATCTGTACCCTAGTGTCTTAGCTTTGCTAGGGAGTAGGTGCGTTTCCTGCAGTAGCGCCAGGTCAATAGCATGTCTATCTAAATATGCAAAAACCTGTCTGATTTTTTTGGGACTGTTGAGGCCTCTAACATTCCATGTCATTAACTTCAAGTGCTTACCCATCAACGTTATACATCCACCATGCAACATGTAGGGTTTTTTTTGCATTTCAAATGCGTACATAAACTTCCAGATCTAAAAGTAGTGATACAACAACAACGCGCAGTGACTGTTCCAACAGTATCAGAACCCCGACCCCCCCACCACCCACTTCGCCATCCCAATCATAACAAAGCCTAATCCTCAAATCTTCTGTCCAAAACAAAAAAAAGCACAGGTGAGCACCCACATACATACAGTCCTTCCATACATGGGTTCCTAAACAGGGCAGATAGCGTGGAACACACAGGGGGGGGGGAGGCAGCTGCCCGCCATCAACCCCAGCACCGAGATGTCGGGGGATCGAGCCACGCTCGCAACAGCGCGAGCAAGTGTTAATAGGGTATCATAGTGCCTACGCCACGTTGTCCAGTTCATGAGTCCGTACCGCACTATATATCATGTAGACAATTTGCACAATCAATGTCCTCACTAGTGTGAGCAGATACAGTAATAATAAAAGCATTCTATAAAGGATACATGAAAAAACATTCCGCTGGCTATCTGCATTCTTTTTACAGTTTCAATTGCATATTAAGGATATAGATCAGGTAGGGCAGTCTCTTATTCCGCATCCAAAGGGGGTCCTGTTCGATCTGCTGTCCCCATGGCGATCTACGTCTCAGCACGTGTGGGTGATTCACCTGCAAATACTTGATCACTTCTTGAGGGGTGTTACAGATCACACTCTTCCCTTCCAAGGTTATCTTTAAGCAAGATGGATAAAGCATGGCATAGCAAAACTCACTATCTCTCAACTTCCGTTTGATGTCCAAGAATTTCTTCCTCGCCTCTTGTACCTGAAAGGTAAAATCAGGGTTTATTGAGATGTTCATGCCTTCATGTGTGAGGGTCCCGAGTAGGGGTGGGCGGGCAGCTACGCTCCGTCCACGGAGCATGCGTAGTGCCGTCTGCTACGCATTTTGCGGTGCGGGCGTAGTAGCCGGCACTACGCATGCTCCGTGGACGAGCGTAGCTGGCCCGACACCCGCCTCCCTCCCGCCCTCAGTAAATACCCCCTTCAATGTTTAAATAAGTTTAAAACCACTTACCTGGTCCGCGCGCGTCCCGGGGCTCCCTCGTCTTTTTCAGTGCGGGTCTTGAACCCTAATGCGCATGCGTGGCCGCCCGCGCATGCGCATTCCTCTGTTGTTGCCTGCGCAGTGGAGGGAGATGCAGTGTCTCGGGTCGATGTTGGACGATCGGTAGGTGGTGTAGATGATTTCCTCTGATTATCAAAGTGGATTTTTGTTTGTGTTTTCTCTGGCTTACCCCTGTTCATGCCTGGCAATATGTTTGGCAGGGATGGAATGTGCTTACACTCAGTACTAAGTGTCCCAGCCGTGGGGTCTCAAGGCAGCAGCATGAGCAGCCTCAGAAGGGCAGCACGTGTCAGGGCCTTGCAGGGAAGTGTCTCTCTGGTAGCGGATCGAGTGCGTCTGTATTCGGTATCTCGCCAGCACCCCAAATCGTGTAGAGTTACTTTGCGCTCTCTGTAACTTACAGGAGAGTGTGTCGGTCGACGGGGCAGCAGTGTTTCCCGGCCTGTCTAATGAAACATGGCGGCGGGCAGCAAGATGAACAGGCAGGCAAAAAGGTGCGGATAGTTTACAGCGCACTGGTTAGGCTTCAGCTGGGGCATATATGTGCAACATTTCGTAGTATCCCAGGCGTCGCATTAACAGAGAGGTGCAGGGGAACCGAGCTCCAGCGCAGATATGCAGCTCACGCCGCACATTCTACGGGGGGCCTAGCGGTCTTTTCAGGCTCAGCAGCACGTCTGCTCTCCTACCTCAGTGGCTTTCAGCTACCCCGCAGCACAGTAATATCCATCTCGGGCAGCAGGCGTGACCTCCAGGCGGCTGTCTTCAGGCGTCGAGATCGAGGCCTCAATGTCCTCCCAGGTCTCGTCGCGGCCTACTCTCAACTGCCAGAGGCACGGGCTCGCGTTGGGAAAACTTAGCCACGCACAGCAGGTCAGGTTCTCCGCCGCTCTCGGCGTGTGTCGGAACGTTCTCGGCAAGGTCAATCAATCTTCACGTGGAAGGTATCAGTAGTTAGTGCAGGTTTTCCGCTTTCAGGGCGGAGAGATTTGCCAGCGATTAGCATCTATAAACCCAGGATTTCTGTAGGATAGGGGCTCGATCTGGAGAGCTTGCCTACGGCGCGGCCATTTCCTAGAGCGGCTAGCTCCGCCCCCAGGGATTGGATATATGAATATATTTATGGTTTACATTTGAAGGCAGAAAAGGGGTTCTTCCACTTTGCACAGGTATGCAGGACTAGCGAGAATTCATGAGTGTAGATGTGATCGTGAGCCATGTTTACATTGTTTTCTGCTTCTTTGTCATTTCAGATCCTTGCCCCCGCTGTCCCTTCCCTTCCTTTCCCTCGCCTGATAGCCCGAACACCCTGTATATAAAAGTCAGGGTGTTGCTGACGTCAGGAGGTGGACCCTTATCTACGGCATTCGGATCCTGCAGAGCATATCCTGACACCGTCCATCTTCTCTTCTCACCCTAATCTGGAAGGGTATGACCAGACATGGGTCCCATGCTCACTGCACCACTGGATTCAAGCTAGCCTGGCTGATGAGGGGTGATACCCTGTAACCAGTCCAAGGATGCTTGTTTCTGGTCAAGGGACGACATGCCCTAGCAGTTCTGGCTGGACTGTTCCCATGGGGAGCAGGGTCAGGACTGATTTACATATGGGTAGGTTCCAACTGGGGTGGTATGGTTAACCAAAAGAAATGATGGATTAAATCCAGGTATGTGACTGAGGGTGAATGTTTGATTTGTTCAGCATTCCATCCATCTTCTATCCTGTTAACTTTCTAAAAGTGGCATTTTCCAAATTGTAATTTAAAATCTGACTTCACAATAAGTTAGGATTTTAAATTGCGATTCCAGAGACACCAAACACGAAGGGTTTACATGTTCCTATTTGGAAATGACACTTATAAAATATAATAAGACAATTCTAATGGTGTTGTACATGAGAGGTAGGCCTTGCAGTAGTGAAAACTGAATTTAGGAGTTTTTCATGACTAGGAAATCTAAAACTTAAAAGTACATGACTAATGTTTTAAATACACTGCTCTTGGCCCATTGGGCTGTCCAGGTCCTACCTTAGGGGTGACATATGTATTAAGAAGGGAGGTTTGGGCCCGGCAAAAGGTTTATTTTGCCAGGTGGAAATGGCAGTTTAAAAAAACTGCACACACACAGGCAGCAATGGGAGACCTGAGACATGCTTAAAGTGCTACTGAAGTGGATGGCACAATAAGTGATGCAAGCCCACTAGTAGGTTTTAATTTACAGGTAGTGCCACCTAACTAGGGACTTACAAGTAAATTAAATATGTCAATTTGGGTATACGCCAATTCAACATGTTTTAATAAGGGAGCACAAGCACTTTAGCACTGGGTAGCAGTGGCAAAGTGTGCAGGTTCCTAAGGCCAGCCAAAACGAAGTCAGCAAAGTCAGGATGTCTGAAGGCAAAAAGTTAGGGGAAAGCCACGTCAAGGCTGACAGGTCTAACACTATCTTTGTGTGGTGTTTTCACTTTTTTACTGTTTGAAGTGTTGCACAGGTATACACATTGCCTCTATGTTAAGCCTGCCTGCTCTATGCCAAGCACCCAGAGGGCTTGCTGAGCACAGGCTAATGTTGGCTTGACCAGGGTTCACAACCAGGTCAACCAACAACCCCAATTTCTTACACTATTGTGTTGTGTGAGCTGGGGAAATAAGTACAATACCCATCATAGTGGAAACTGGCCTAGTTGATGCGTTACAACCATGTCAGGTTTTCCTTGTCACAGTCTTGAGAGCTTGACAGTGTATCACACCCGCACACCAATGGGACTGCAATGAGCAAGACCTGGATGTAGAGTAATTAACATCAGTGGAAAGTTATTGCAGCATTACCGCATTGTTATGGATGCTCAGAATGAAGGTGCATCAATGCAGCATGTAAATGTACAGGAATTTATATAGCGCAAATCACCAAGCAGTTTCTAAGCGCTTGCTTAGGGAACCCGTCCTGGTATTCCCCTGTGAGATAACCCCGGCAGGGTATCCGCAAGGTGAACGCCAGGCATCCCACCGCGAGGGGCTGTTGTGGAGATTAAGCAAGCTATTGCCCAGAGTCGCAGAGTGTGAACCCGGGAATCGAGTAGGCACCGGAGCGAGAATTGTCGAGTCCATGGACATTTTAGGACTCAAGACCCTGCCGAGCCGGGAATTGAACACTGGTCCCGGGCTGACCTCTGCTTCTAGGTCTGCCTCCTCTAACCAGTGAGCCACACTTCTGCACTACACGATGGAAAAGTGAAAATATCTGGCAACTAAGAAGAAAAGTGCAGCACTGTGGGGATGAGCAAACTTCTGCTTTACTGCAGGAATGAGGAAAAAAACGAAAACATTGCCATTGCTAGTCAAAGTGGAAATTGAGTAAAAATATCCATTAGTGTATCAATGAGGGAACCAGAGAAAGGGATGGATTTGCTTCATCACTTTGGAAACTTCAGGCTGAGCAATGCTGTAGTAGCCGAAATAACTTGGAACATATATTTATTAGTACAGCATCGTGGAAAGTAGGCGCATCTGTGCTTTATGCAGGTCTGTATGTGCAATACTGCAACAATGTAGGAGATGGTCAAACATGAGTTAATGCAGGGCATTATAATGCCTGAGGTAATCTGCACATTACTGCTTTATTGCGTAAGCTGAACAAGTATGTACATTACTACATCCCTATAGAAACCTAACAGAAACGTGTTACAGCTACACTGCTGGATGTGCAGGTGAACAATGTGCATTTTCGTGGCACCGTGGGATGTTCGTAAATAAGTGCATCTATGAACTATAATAGAAAAAGTGGTAACAAATGAATTGGTCGGGTATTAGTCTCACTGCATAATAATGTGTCGATCTGGCAATAATATGGTTGGCTTCCTGCAGTATCCATCGTGGTTTTGACACGAATAGGGAAGAGCTGGTAAAATCGCTCTGTGTACGGGTGTATCCATTATGTCGTTTGTGTGCAACCTAAGGTCAAAATTTCGAGTCCTTTAAGCACAAAGTACTGCATGTGGAACAAGCTAATATTATAGGTGCTAAGAGCATGGGCAATGTATGCACAGAAATGTGGATCTGTTAATTTCTGCTGATTATAGGAGGTAATTATATTCTAACATCAGAGTTAATATGTAAGATGTCCATTTGGGGGTTTTGTGCTACCATGGTACTGCATTGTTTGTATGGTATTGACAACTGTTTTGGGGATTTCTGGAGAACTGCATTTGAACCCCACTCAAATGTAATTAACTATTTTATCCTGGTTCACTTCTAAATGCCTCATTGACAACAGTTTTCCCAAGACTTGTTTTTGGGGGATACAGACCTCTGACTACAGTTGTATTTAAATTATAGCCAACTTTGACCAATGTGGCACACTCTGTGTGCTATAGGATGCACCATTTGGCAACCATTTCTAAAACGTTTGTTTGTGGGAGCCCCCACAGTGGCTCACAATATTTTTTTCTTTACATTCTATCTCGTTTTCACCAATGGCATTGGCCTATAGCACACAATACTGAAAGTCTAGATAGCATTTCTTAACATTTCTCAAGGAAAGAACACCAACACCCTGTTGTACATTTTTATTAAATACAGCAGCACAAACACAAAACACACACGGCTCCCCTGTCCCTCTCCCTACATATTCAGTTTCCAGATAAATTCCCTTTTAGCAGCGGATTATCCACTTTGTTATAAACATCTAATTTATGAACAGAACAGATGGTACATGCTAAGATTAGGCACACTTGGAGAAGTACTTACTGTATATTCAAAATCAAGTATTCTCAGGGAATTGAAGAGCGCCGTGCTCTAAACAAAAGGAGCGTTTGAAAGATGAAAAGAAAAAACTACCGATCAGAATATTGACTACTCTAAGAACAAATTCAAAAAACGCCATTGGGTATTGCAAGCAACCTCGCTGCCTTGCTTAGCAGAGTATTTGAGTGAGGCGTAGATTTTGAGATAAATGTCAACTTCAAATGAAGTGCAATAAGAAAGTTAGCACCAAACTTTCAGTTTTCTAAATGTTAACATTCTTTGTTCTTTGTCGCATTGTGTTGTCTTCCTTGTTACAGTGAAAGTTTAATTTTGTATATTTATAAATGTTCGTATAAAGAAGATGGCCCCGAACCCATCTTAAAGACGACAAAGAAAAATATAGGTCAGCTTCTTCCCTCTATCACAAAAAAGCATAAAGCATACTCGTAAAACTCATATAGCACAACAACTTAGCCACGCTAAAAACACCCCTAAAGCCTGTACTAAACTCTGAAAGCTTTACTGACCTCAAAGCCTGCGAATTGTAAGAAAGTTTTTCTCAATCGCTCTGCAATACAATAAGTGGTTTCTTCATACAAAAAATAGACACCATTTATAATAAGATCGCCGCGACCGGCTGTCCTCCGCCAACAGACATCATAACAGGATCTCCTCCTAGCACTAGGAAAAACCCAATGTTGAGTTTCCCTCTTTTATCGCAGGAAGAGACTGAAACACTAATGTGCAAAGTAAAATCTGGCTCCCCTCTCGATGTTCTACCTGCAAGTATTTCAACCTCCCTTGCAAGAACACTAGGAGATCCCTTCTGCTCTCTATTAAACCAGTCTCTATAGGAAGGCCACCTACCCTTAACATGGAAGGTAGCTCAGGTCATCCCAATCTGGAAAAACGCCAAATCTTCCATGGAAGATCTCTCTAACCTCCACCCTATCTCCCTCTTACCATGTCTGAGCAAAGTTCTGGAAAAAACATGTCAACATTCAACTATCTAACCAAATCAAATCAGCCGGCTACCTGGATTCATCTCAATCAGGCTTCCGGCCCAAACATAGCACAGAAACTACCCTGGTGGCCGTTACCAATAACATCAGGCTTGCACTAGATCAGGGGCAACCTCTCCTACTGGTGTTATTAGGTCTTTCCGCCACATTCGATACGGTCGACCACCAGACTATGCTCATGAGACTGAGGGAAGCCGGGATTGGAGGAGTGGCACTGAAATGGTTGACTAGTTTCCTCTCTAATCGTACCCAGACCATTAACTTTGGCCCATACCGGTCCAATTCGAAAGAGCTGACCAAGGGAGTACCTCAAGGTTCACGTCTAAGTCCAACCATGTTTAATATTACATTGCTCCCTTGACGGTCTACTGAGGAACAATGGGTCTGTCCCAATATCCTATGCAGATGACACCCAACTTACCTTCTCCTTCAACAAGACATCCCAGACAGCCCAATCCTCCTTCTCTTCCAGCATGCTGGCCATCTCACAATGGATGAGAAACAACTTCCTTCAGCTGAATGCCGGAAAGACTGAAGACATGCTCTTCGGAGAAGCCCCTCTACTATGGACTACAGAATGGTGGCCTAAAGAATTAGGAACCACCTTGTCTCCAAAAACAATGGCAAAGAACTTAAGGGTGCGTCTTGAACAGACTCAAACAATAAAAGAGCATGTAACCCATACTGTTGGCTCATGCTTTCATGTACTGGGCCTGCTGAGAAGATTTTTTCCCTATCGCCCGATCCCCTGCGAAAAAACCTGATCCAAACCCTGGTGCTGAGTAAATTGGATTATTGTAACGCTTTACTATTTTCAGCCAACAAGTCTTCTCTAAACCACCTTCAGATGATACAAAATACAGCAGCACATTTCGTTTTTAATTCCCCCCACAGATCAGCTTTACTCCCTCCTCTACACCAACTACACTGGTTACCGATGCAGAAATGCGTGAAGTTTAAGATCTGTTGCCTGACACACAAACTAATATGGGGAAATGAACCCTCCTATTTGGTGGACAGGCTCCATCAGTATTTCCCCCAAAGTGACCTACAATCAGGCTCAAAATCTCTGCTCAAAATCCCCAGGATCAATAAAGCACGAACAGGAGGAAAAGCCTTTTCATATCAGGCACCATTCATATGGAACTAACTTCCAATTGTCTTAAGACAATGCCCAGACCAGCTTGAATTCAGACAGGCCTGGAAAACTGCCCTCTTTTAGACTAGCCCACCATAGCAACTTCCTATGCCAATCCACAAGCGCCGATGTACCCTTTAGAGGGTGATTCATGCGCTATATAAGCCTATAAACTAAACTAAACTTCATTTAACAAGCAAGTTGTATTAGGAACTAAATCCAAATGTTGAAACAAATAATTTAAAACACTATATAGAGTTGTAGGTTTTTCAGAAGGAGGTTTCCAAGGTCCTTTGATCTAGCTTGACTGCCCTGCTTACCTTAGATTACCAAGAGCCTGCCATCAAAATGTCCCCTCATCTTCTTTGCAAATAATCACAATCTTTTTGAGGGTGCCCATCCCCAGACTTCAACCACATGAAGGCAGATGCAATTTAAGGCATGGGCAAAGTGGGCAAATGCCCAGGGCCCCGACCTTCTAAAGGCTCCCTTGTGAAAGTGAACCTTCTCTCTAGTTGACCTCTGTCAATTCTATTTTTCCTATCTGAACCTCTTTCCCTCTCTGCCTACCTCTACCTCTGATTATCCAGAGTCAACTTGATTATTTTTTGGGGTTGAGGCAAGACATATTCACTTTTTTTTAGTGTAACCTTTTTAGCAATTAACATAATTCAGTATTGTCTGGCATCACGGGGGTTGAATTAGCAGTAAACAGGCAATTAAATTCAAAGTTGTTCCATGAGCCTCCAAATATGTTTTGCCAGGTGCCTCTACAAATCCTTAGGATGACACTTTGTAAAGGGCACCTGGGGAGACCTTGCCTATGAAGATATTCAAGATAGGTTTATGGGCTTTTTCCATGAGTTCGATGAGACTTTAACACTTGGCCGGAGAGGCCTAGTGGCCTTGTGACTTACATGGGGATCCAGCCCTAGTTTCCTGATAGCAGCATTTCCATATAATGAAAGTCACAGACCTTCTCTAGGCTGGCATCCTTTAGGTTTCATGACAACTCTTTGTTTTAAATATATGATTAACCCATTCACTTTTACAACAGCAACTGAAGCATCTATGAGTCTTTGCAGCACCCCTAGGAGTCTTTGAGAGCCAAAGTAAATCATCTGCATACTGAAATATAGGCAAAAAAATTCCAAGGATTTTTGGAGCAAGACGTCCACTAGTAAGAGTCATTGTAGGGGATCAGACCAAAATAGAATAAACAAAACTGGGGCTAATGAGCATTGTTCTTTGAAAACAACTTAAATTCAGTTTTTAGTAGAGGAAAATCCTGAACCCGGGAGCTGAAAATTGGTCCAAGAGTTTGAATATAGTTTTACCAAAAGTCTCAAAATGACTCGATCGAACTTCAGAATTTGTAATTTCCTCCAGAGACACACTCATTAACCTCTGCTGGGGAGCACGTTGCACCTTGGGTAAGGTTCCCTACCAAATATGGGGTAAATATACAGACTGTATTCCTATATATTGGAAACTATAGGAGCCTTATATAGCTCCTGTTTCAAACTAGAGCCACTTACTCTGATTCTCACAGGATAAATCTCCACATTTTCCACTGCTCTATTCTTATTTTTGTATTTACAATTTTATGGCATTCCTGCGGTAAGATCACCTCTGGGATTGACCTTAGTTTATCCGGAATGAGTAACTCTGGAGAATGAAAGTGACAGAACTGCTAAAAAGTTGTCAATGAAAAGTCACCCACAGAAGGAGAAGGATGATTCAAAGGTGGTTTCTCTCTAAAGAATGACCTAGTCAACTCAAGGCTGTAGCCACAGGGTGGTGGAGGGGGGGGCATTTGATAGCAGGGCAGCCTATAAGAATCATTGCCCCCCCCCACCCAAGTGATCTACGGGCCTTGAGTAGACTAGGTCCTTTCATCGGAGGCAAAGTTCAAAGGAGATTAGAGGACAGCTTTTCAAAGCACACCTTAGTAGATATTTCAAACACCTGCCTCAGTGGGCGTGCCATTTCGCAAGGCCTTCTGGTCATTGCAGTGTGCCAAAAATCTTCCCCTCATGGGGCTGCCTCTAATGCCTTCAAATTAGAACTGAAATAAAGTTACAAGTGGAGAGAAGTACCACACAAGGTGCCGCCTGCCTTGCTTTGCAGCAGTGAAATTCATGCCTCAAACATCATCATCCTGCACTGGCACTGCCCTCTTCATTCCGTGGCTGCAAACAGAAATAATAAGCCTGCACGGACCCGCTTCCAGGCGGTGGGCTTTTACTTCATGGCTGGGCAACAGCCGTTAGAAAAATCCAGCAAAGCAGGTAAGCCCTAAAGACGAAGTAAAGCCACAAGAAGTTTAATCAGCACTGAAAATTTGCATCCATTTCACAGCTTGCCAGCAGAAAACACACAACTGCAGTCTTTGAAGGTTAATGTCAGCCTGATGCGTTTCAGGATTTCCTCAATCCTTTCATCAGAGGCAAAGTTCAAAGGAGATTAGAGGACAGTTTTTTAAAGTGAACATTAGTAGGTATTTCAAACACCTGCCTCAGTGGGCGTGCCATTTCGCAAGGCCTTCTGGTCATTGCAGTGCGCCAAAAATCTTCCCCTCGTGGGGCTGCCTCTAATGCCTTCAAATTAGAACTGAAATAAAGTTCCAAGTGGAGAGAATTACCACACAAGGTGCCACCTGCCTTGCTTTGCAGCAGTGAAATTCATGCCTCAAACAGCCCCATACTGCATTGGCACTGCCCTCTTCATTCCGTGGCTGCAAGCAGAAATAATAAGCCTGCACGGACCCGCTTCCAGGCGGTGGGCTTTTACTTCACGGCTGGGCAACAGCCGTTAGTACATCCAACAAAGCAGGTAAGCTGTGCCCAGCCATGTAGCGGGGCGCCCCACAGGTCGGCGGGCCTGTTGCTGGCCCATACGGTGGTGCTGGCAGTTACGGGAGGAATTTAAAATTATGTTGATCAGCAACACGTCGTTTGAGATTCAATAATGAAAATGGAATTATATTCAATCATATGAATGGAATATGGTGATTAATAAATAAATGACTTAAATTAACGCAAACTGGATTGAACTAAAATCATTTGGGATTAACTACATATTACAAGAGACAGCACAACCGTGCTTTAAGTGTACTCCAGGTTATTCCTACTCACCGTAGGATTTCCCGCAGTTATTGTTCAGAGCACCTTGCGACCCAGGAGGTGAACACCTGGAGCACCTATAAGATTTGAACACTAAAGAATATTTTTTGTTAACATACATACATTGGAGTGCAGCGGTGTATATTCGTTTTAGTTACGGGAGGAAGCAAGCTACGGCGCCACACGCAGGGTGGTGCCAGCTTGTGCACGGATTGCGCACCTGAAAAGCGGGGGCAGGTGTCATTCAAGACAGGACTTCTACCCACTTGGGGTTAATATTGGCAGTATTCAAAGACACTGAGAAGCCGCCCCACAAGGGGAAAACCTCACGCACTACAATGTCCAGAGTGCCACGCGATGGACACGCCCACTGAGGCCGGCAGTTGGAACTTATAATGTGCGTTGAAACAGTGCTTTTGGTGATCCTTTAAGCACCACTGAAGAAGGGATTCATACTTCCTAAAACACGTCTGGCGAACTCATTGTTTACCGAAGTCTGTGCTTGAAATGCTGTCTGTCTGCAAGATGCTCAATAAAGAAGAGTGCGATTATCTTTCTGTGGCCTCACTCCATTGAGGGCTTACCTGCTTGTTGGAATTAATATGGCTGTGCCCAGCCGTGGAGCGGGCCCACCGCAGGTTGGCGGGTCTGTTGCTGGCCTCACGGTAGTGCTGGCAGTTACGGGAGGAAGCAAGCTACCGGGCCACACGCAGGGCGGTGCCAGCTTGTGCGCGGATTGCACACCTGAAAAGCGGGGGCAGGTGTCATTCAAGGCAGGACTTTTACCCACTTGGGGTTAATATTGGCAGTATTCAAAGACACTGAGAAGCCGCCCCACAAGGGGAAAACTTCACGCACTACAATGCCCAGAGTGCCACGCGATGGGCACGCCCACTGAGGCCGACAGTTGGAACTTATAATGTGCATTGAAACAGTGCTTTTGGGGATCCTTTAAGCCCACTGAAGAAGGGATTCATACTTCCTGAAACGTGTCTGGCGAACTCATTGTTTACCGAGGTCTGTGCTTGAAATGCTGTCTGCCTGCAAGATGCTCAATAACGAAGAGTGCGATTACCTTTCTGTGGCCTCACTCCGTTGAGGGCTTACCTGCTTGTTGGAATTAATACGGCTGTGCCCAGCCGTGGAGCGGGGCCCATCGCAGGTCAGCGGGCCTGTTGCTGGCCTCACTGTGGTGCTGGCAGGTACGGGAGGAAGCAAGCTACGGCGCCACACGCAGGGTGGTGCCGGCTTGTGCACGGATTGCGCACCTGAAAAGCGGGGGCAGGTCTCATTCAAGACAGGACTTTTACCCACTTGGGGTTAATATTGGCAGTATTCAAAGACACTGAGAAGCCGCTCCACAAGGGGAAAACTTCATGCACTACAATGCCCAGAGTGCCATGCAATGGACACGCCCACTGAGGCCGGCCGTTGGAACTTATAATGTGCGTTGAAACATTGCTTTTGGTGAACCATTAAGCGCCACTGAAGAAGGTATTCATACTTCCTGAAACGCGTCTGGCGAACTCATTCTTTACCGAGGTCTGTGCTTGAAATGCTGTCTGCCTGCAAGATGCTCAATAAAGAAGAGTGCGATTACCTTCCTGTGGCCTCACTTCCTTGAGGGCTAAACTGCTTGTTGGAAAATATATATATATATATATATATATATATATAATCACTGAAAAAACCATAGGTTTCACACCAGTTATAGTTAGGTGGAAATTGCCCGAGTGCTTTCTGATCTTTGGACATTCCCCGGGAGCTTGAATATTGTAGCGGTTGTCCTGCCGCTTGAGAGCACCACTCCAGAAGCAGGTGATCACGGAGTCACTATGCAAGTGGCTTCAATTGTGGGGCAACAAGGCAGGATAGCAGCACGTCGCTCTCGCTGGGGCTCATTTGAGCTTTTTAATTATGGAGCATCAAATCACACGGACTTCAGCCCCCATAAAGCAATGCACAGCATCATACAGAGCAGCCAATCAGGGGCGTGCAATCTTGCTGAAATTGGAGGTGGGGCCACATGGTGCTCTACGGACTGTTTGCCGCCGAGGAAGGGAGATGCCCGAAACGCGTCCGGATTCACAGTCCAATGCAAACTGGCAAGAGCGTGTGTTTGACCTTAATAAAGCTTTGGGGAGAAGCTTCCTTGCTGCCCGAGTGCTTTCTGATCTTTGGACATTCCCCGGGAGCTTGAATATTGTAGCGGTTGTCCTGCCGCTTGAGAGCACCACTCCAGAAGCAGGTGATCACGGAGTCACTATGCAAGTGGCTTCAATTGTGGGGCAACAAGGCAGGATAGCAGCACGTCGCTCTCGCTGGGGCTCATTTGAGCTTTTTAATTATGGAGCATCAAATCACACGGACTTCAGCCCCCATAAAGCAATGCACAGCATCATACAGAGCAGCCAATCAGGGGCGTGCAATCTTGCTGAAATTGGAGGTGGGGCCACATGGTGCTCTACGGACTGTTTGCCGCCGAGGAAGGGAGATGCCCGAAACGCGTCCGGATTCACAGTCCAATGCAAACTGGCAAGAGCGTGTGTTTGACCTTAATAAAGCTTTGGGGAGAAGCTTCCTTGCTGCCCGAGTGCTTTCTGGTCTTTGGACATTCCCCAGGAGCTTGAATATATATATACACAATGCTGTGTGCCGCTTCCTCGAGGGTACAATAAAGAAACATTGCTCACTGCACCTGAGGTCTCCTCTCTTCTTCCTGCGCAGCGGTCTCCAGCACTGGGCTCCGGGCGAGAGGCAGCAGGGATTGTTTCATATATATATATATATATATATATATATATATATATATATATATATATATATATATATATATATATATATATATATATATATATATATATATCCCACACACGAAGTTTGCCTGGAATGAGTAGCCCAACGCAGGTGAGTGAAAATAATCCCGCTTTTAATGGAGAAACCAGCAGCAGATAACAGCGCGCAGGCACCCAGCTTAAAAATTAGTCCTGTGAAAACGCCTGACGCGTTTCATGTTAACAAACATTTCTTCAGAGGCTCACAGTTGCAAATAGAGTTCCTGGGCACGTCCCCATGTGCATGATGGGCTTGCACCAATCCTACCTGGAACTCACTCAGAGTAATAATGGAACTTTTAATTGAACCTACAAATTCGAACTTATTCCTGCATGGCAAACTACATGCCCCACAACACCCCGCGTAATCGATCAAACACGTGACAATGGAGGCGGGGTTGAGGTGAAATAAAAACAAGCAATCACTCATGCAGGTTGTAAGCTCGTTTGTTCACGCCCAAGATGAAGGGGCTTGGCCCCGAAACGCGTCGGCGAAAGATAATAGAATGCCGGGGAAGATGGATGCAAGTAGCACAACAGCCTGGAAGGCGGGAGGTGACGTGTGCCTTCTCAATGCTTAGGGCAATTTGGTATAACATTAACGCACGGCGGCCTGGCCGTGGAGAAGGGCACCACCGGCAGCTGAAGGAAACGCCCTCCATCGACTGCACGGAGCTGAAGTTTGGAACTGATCCGAGCTGCCAACAGTGTCACGTCCCCATGTGCATGATGGGCTTGCACCAATCCTACCTGGAACTCACTCAGAGTAATAATGGAACTTTTAATTGAACCTACAAATTCGAACTTATTCCTGCATGGCAAACTACATGCCCCACAACACCCCGCGTAATCGATCAAACAAGTGACAATGGAGGCGGGGTTGAGGTGAAATAAAAACAAGCAATCACTCATGCAGGTTGTAAGCTCGTTTGTTCACGCCCAAGATGAAGGGGCTTGGCCCCGAAACGCGTCGGCGAAAGATAATAGAATGCCGGGGAAGATGGATGCAAGTAGCACAACAGCCTGGAAGGCGGGAGGTGACGTGTGCCTTCTCAATGCTTAGGGCAATTTGGTATAACATTAACGCACGGCGGCCTGGCCGTGGAGAAGGGCACCACCGGCAGCTGAAGGAAACGCCCTCCATCGACTGCACGGAGCTGAAGTTTGGAACTGATCCGAGCTGCCAACAGTGTCACGTCCCCATGTGCATGATGGGCTTGCACCAATCCTACCTGGAACTCACTCAGAGTAATAATGGAACTTTTAATTGAACCTACAAATTCGAACCTATTCCTGCATGGCAAACTACATGCCCCACAACACCCCGCGTAATCGATCAAACACGTGACAATGGAGGCGGGGTTGAGGTGAAATAAAAACAAGCAATCACTCATGCAGGTTGTAAGCTCGTTTGTTCACGCCCAAGATGAAGGGGCTTGGCCCCGAAACGCGTCGGCGAAAGATAATAGAATGCCGGGGAAGATGGATGCAAGTAGCACAACAGCCTGGAAGGCGGGAGGTGACGTGTGCCTTCTCAATGCTTAGGGCAATTTGGTATAACATTAACGCACGGCGGCCTGGCCGTGGAGAAGGGCACCACCGGCAGCTGAAGGAAACGCCCTCCATCGACTGCACGGAGCTGAAGTTTGGAACTGATCCGAGCTGCCAACAGTGTCACGTCCCCATGTGCATGATGGGCTTGCACCAATCCTACCTGGAACTCACTCAGAGTAATAATGGAACTTTTAATTGAACCTACAAATTCGAACTTATTCCTGCATGGCAAACTACATGCCCCACAACACCCCGCGTAATCGATCAAACACGTGACAATGGAGGCGGGGTTGAGGTGAAATAAAAACAAGCAATCACTCATGCAGGTTGTAAGCTCGTTTGTTCACGCCCAAGATGAAGGGGCTTGGCCCCGAAACGCGTCGGCGAAAGATAATAGAATGCCGGGGAAGATGGATGCAAGTAGCACAACAGCCTGGAAGGCGGGAGGTGACGTGTGCCTTCTCAATGCTTAGGGCAATTTGGTATAACATATATATATATATATATATATATATATATATATATATATATATATATATATATATATATATTACCTACTGGCGATAGCCAGTAGGTATATATAGTTAGGATTGGCTACCATAGGAAATTTGCAACATTCTATTGGGAATAACTTTGGCGCGGGTTGAGGAATTTACGAGTAATTTTCTGAAATTTTGGCCAGCTCCGCTGCGCTCCTTCCCTGAAAGTTTCGGGGGGATTCGTGAAGTGGGGGCTGAGAAAAAAAGGGGGTCCCAAAACGTGTTTTCCCCATGTTAATTTCCATAGGACGTTCTGACAAGTCTACAGCCCGAACCGCTGAACGGAATTACGCCAAACTTTGCAAAATTGTAGGGACTGGTACGCAGATGTGCCTTTGCTATATTTCGTGAAAATCCCTCCAGTAGTTCTTGAGAAAATCAAAAGAGAAAAAATATATATATCTATAGCAGCTTACGTGTAAGCTTACTGTAAGGTTACCTTTCGAGCACAAGCTGCATTCTGATTGGCTGCCAATGTCTGTCAACACTCCAAACCAAAAAGTGTTGGCAGCCATCTTGTGCCTCGGTAGACTGAGGCACAGGAAATCAGAAAAACAAACATGTAGAACTCAAAAAGGGGGCAGGGTAGAAGCACCCTGACCCCCTAGGCATGCTCAGGGGGTCCCACAAGGACCCCCAAATCAAAAAAAATTGTTTTCAAAACACAAATTCTTCATCCAAGAAGTGTTGGCAGCCATCTTGGGACCAATATACATGATCGCACCTCATTAAAAAGCATTGCAGTTAATAGAAGGTTTTAGGACTTTAGTTACATTATAAATCATTTGTTGATGGTACCATACTCATTTTAGGAATTGTGGTGTGTTCTAAGGTGATTTTACCATGTGAAAAAGCCTTCTGCTGGGATATCATGAATCATGTTTGAAAGAAAACTATTATCTCATGCTTTTCCCACAGTGGTTTGGAAGGGGATCTATAAGCTAAACTGAAAGCATATTTAATTCTGTAAATTCACATTATCTTTCTCAGTCATTTGAGAATGAAGTCTGACATTCTCAGTAAAACATGTACATCCAACAAGGGCAGCGACTGTCAGTTGATTCCTTTGTGTTCTACTGCAGCTTCCCAAAGTGTTCTAAAGAACAACTAGAGCGCTAACAGTCTTACTTATGACAAAAGTATGCCACAGCAGAAGCCATCTTGATTGGAATGAAGTGGTAACTCTTAAAACATTTAATTTAAAAAGGAACAAAATGAGGGGGTATATTTTGCCATAGAACGTATGATTAGTGCTGCAGAAAGAAAAATTAGGGCACATTTTGAGTGACTTCTCAAAGCCTCTTCCATTTCATTAAAAAATTCTGACATGCAGTTTCCCAAGATGGCCACCAGAGACAAAAGAGCCCAAATGTAGCCCAAATATCACCCAGATGTAGGCCAAGTATAGCCCAATGACAGAATGTCCCAGAGTGTTCTAAAGAACAACTAGAGCGCTAACAGTCTTACTTATGACAAAAGTATGGCACAGCAGAAGCCATCTTGATTGGAATGAAGTGATAAGTCTGAAAACATTTAATTTAATAAGGAACAAAATGAGGGGGTTCGTTTTGCCATAGAAAGTATGATTAGGGGTTCAGAAAGAAAAATTAGGGCACATTTTGAGTGACTTCTCAAAGCCTCTTCCATTTAGATGGCCACCATAGACAAAAGAGCCCAAATCTAGCCCAAATAGCACCCAGATGTAGCCCAAGTATAGCCCAATGACAGAATGTCCCACAGTGTTCTAAAGAACAACTAGAGCACTAACAGTCTTACTTATGACAAAAGTATGGCACACCAGAAGCCATTTTGATTGGAATGAAGTGGTAAGTCTGAAAACATTTAATTTAAAAAGGAACAAAATTAGTGGGTTCATTTTGCCATAGAATGTATGATTAGTGCTTCAGAAAGAAAAATTAGGGCACATTTTGAGTGACTTCTCAAATCCTTTTATTTCATTAAAAAAATTCTGACATGCAAACTGAAACATGCACTTTCAATACCAGCAGCAGACTTCCCTGGTGAGCAGTAGCTTTACTACAGTGATATAATGAACAACTAGAGTGCTAACATTCAGAATTCATGGCAAATGTGTGACACATCTGAATGCCTTCTTGATGGAACCAAAGTAAACAAGCATTAAAAATGCAATAGATCTCGCCCTCGTTTAAGTTAAAGCCATTCTGTTTGTAATGAGGTGGCTTTTTAGCTTTGCTTTTAATAGTGTTTTTCAAACTTTCATGTAAATAACATGCATATGTATGCATATATGTATATGTATGCATGCATTTATGTTTGTATTTATATAGATATGCAGATTATATATGTTTATATATGTATGTATATATATATATATATATATATACACATACATATATATAAATGCATATATATGCATATATCCAACATAAGCACAGGAACCCTTTTGGGAGCAACCACACGACAAACTCAATTATGAACTCCTTTATTTTCAGGTACTTGCCAGCAGGCTTTCAAAGGTGTGGTCTCTTATAAAATCAAACGCCAAATGCATTTCGAGAGAAAGAGCTCTCTTCGTCAGTGGCAAAGTTAATTCAGCTGCTGAAGCATTCCCCTTATTCATCAGTCCCCGCCCTCTGGGCATCAGCAAACAGTGGCGTTTCTGGGATCTTGAGTCCTTTGTAAAGGTGGGATGCACTTCAGCGAAATGGATGCAAATAAATCCACAGTGGGTAAAAGGCACGACTCCCTTGTCAGCTTGCCCCGCTTTTCAGTGACTGATGGAGTGTTCAAGGAGCCACCCCTGCAGCGCTCCATGACGTTCGTGTCCACATGCTCCTCTGTACTGAAGAGCTGGCTCTGCTTTATCAGCAGCAGGTCACTCCCACGACCGGGCGGCCGTTACAAATCCAACATAAGCACAGGAACCCTTTTGGGAGCAACCACACGACGAATTCAATTATGAACTCCTTTATTTTCAGGTACTTGCCAGCAGGCTTTCAAAGGTGTGGTCTCTTATAAAATCAAACGCCAAATGCATTTCGAGAGCAAGAGCTCTCTTCGTCAGTGGCAAAGTTAATTCAGCTGCTGAAGCATTCCCTTATTCATCAGTCCCCGCCCTCTGGGCATCAGCAAACAGTGGCGTTTCTGGGATCTTGAGTCCTTTGTAAAGGTGGGATGCACTTCAGCGAAATGGATGCAAATGAATCCACAGTGGGTAAAAGGCACGACTCCCTTGTCAGCTTGCCCCGCTTTTCAGTGACTGTTGGAGTGTTCAAGGAGCCACCCCTGCAGCGCTCCATGACGTTCGTGTCCACATGCTCCTCTGTACTGAAGAGCTGGCTCTGCTTTATCAGCAGCAGGTCACTCCCACGACCGGGCGGCCGTTACAAATCCAACATAAGCACAGGAACCCTTTTGGGAGCAACCACACGACGAACTCAATTATGAACTCCTTTATTTTCAGGTACTTGCCGGCAGGCTTTCAAAGGTGTGGTCTCTTATAAAATCAAACGCCAAATGCATATCGAGAGCAAGAGCTCTCTTCGTCAGTGGCAAAGTTAATTCAGTTGCTGAAGCATTCCCCTTATTCATCAGTCCCCACCCTCTGGGCATCAGCAAACAGTGGCATTTCTGGGATCTTGAGTCCTTTGTAAAGGTGGGATGCACTTCAGCGAAATGGATGCAAATAAATCCACAGTGGGTAAAAGGCACGACTCCCTTTTCAGCTTGCCCCGCTTTTCAGTGACTGATGGAGTGTTCAAGGAGCCACCCCTGCAGCGCTCCATGACGTTCGTGTCCACATGCTCCTCTGTACTGAAGAGCTGGCTCTGCTTTATCAGCAGCAGGTCACTCTCACGACCGGGCGGCCGTTACAAATACAACATAAGCACAGGAACCCTTTTGGGAGCAACCACATGATGAACTCAATTATGAACTCCTTTATTTTATTATGCATATATATGTGTATATGTGTGCGTGTAGATAGACCGAGGCACAAGAAAGCAGAAAAACAAACATGAAGAAGACAAAAAGGGGGCAGGGTAGATACACCCTGACCCCCCTAGGCCTGCCCAGGTGGTCCCACAAGGACAAAAAAGACCCACATTTGTTTTTTTAAAAACCTGGTCTGTTTTTTTTAAAAATTACCCCCCGGGGGGACCAAATCACGGCGACATAGTGATAAAGAAGTGTGGGGGGTCCACAATCCCCCTCACACTGCCCCGGGGACCGCCGCCCCCGGGGCAAAGCAACGCAGCCCCTTGGCGCATACTGGAGGCTCCTGGTGGGCTACTTGGCCCCCAGCGACCCCCAGTATGCAAGGGGAATTAGTTCCTATTCTGCAAACACGCCAGGGGTTGCGCTGCAGAGAGGTGTAAAAAAGGGTGTGGCCTCATTACACCTCTCGCAAATGCAGCCCCATGGCGCATACTGCAGGTTCCAGGTGGGCTAGTTGGCCCCCAGGGACCCGCAGTATGCAAAGGGAATTAGTTCCCCCTCTGCAAACACGCCCGGGGGCTGCGTTGCAGAGAGGTGTAAAAAAGGGTGTGGCCTCATTACACCTCTCTGTAATGCAGCTCCCTGGCTTATACTGGAGTCTCCTGGTGGGCTAGTTGCCCCCCAGGGACCCCCAGTACGCAAGGGGAATTAGTTCCTCCTCTGCAAACGCGCCAGGGGTTGCGCTGCAGAACGTTGTAAAAAGGGGGCGTGCCCTCTGAACACCTGCCTGCAAAAATGTAGCTAAATCAGTATAAAAAAATAACAATTAATACATTTAAAAATTGTCATTTAAAAAACCTTCGAAATTCACTGAAAAAATCATAGGTTTCAGGCCTTATATAGTTAGGAATTAGCATTTAAAAAACCTTGCAAATTCACTGAGAAAACCATAGGTTTCAGGCCTTATATAGTTAGGAATTAGCATTTAAAAAACCTTTGAAATTCACTGAAAAAACCATAGGTTTCAGGCCTTATATAGTTAGGAAATAGCTTTTAAAAAACCTTTGAAATTCACTCAAAAAACTATAAGTTTTTATAAGCACCAGAGCCAAGGAGACCACTTGTGACATCCACGACACACCGTCCCGACTCGCACCACAGTCCTGACTTCACCGATGCAGGTGCTTCAACGCCGAGCAGATACTCCACCTTGGTGACTCACAAATCCATCGACACCGTCATAAGGAACCACTGCCTCACCGCCACTGTGAATTCACCTCCCCAGCACAGTAAGGAACCGATGTCTAACCTCCCCTGCATCGCAGTAAGGAACCAAGGCTTCACCTCCCCTGGGGTATTAAGGAACCGACGCCGCCCGGCGCCAATGATGCATCACCTTCCTGACGCCGTGCACCATCTTTGCATTCCAAGGGACTGGTCTTTGGGGGTCTGCTTGACTCCGTGCCTGATGTCATGCACTTCGCTGTCATCTGCCACATCATAATAACCCCAGGTGGAGTTATTTGTTGCTACAAACTTTATTTGAGTGAATAACCTATTTTTAAGGCTATCTTGGTAACTGTATTGCAGAATTTTGTCATTTTGGTCTTGTTTGCTTTAGATAAGCTTACGTATTTTTCTACACTGTTGTGGTGTCCATTTGTAGTTTTTCACTGTATGTGTTCACAAATACTTTACACACTGCCTCTGAGATAAACCTGTCTGCTCATGCCAAGCTACCAAGGGGGTGAGCAGGGTTTATTTTAGAAGTGTATCCCCCTTACCTTGACTAGAAGCAAGTGTCCCTATTTGGACAAAGGTACCTAGCTTTGCCAACTAGAGACACCCATTTCTAAGACTGGTGGTCAGCTGTGAGGATTTGGACTTGCATTTGTGTCTTACATACAGTGATTGGTGTACACTACTAGTACAGTGCATGACCACATACATCTGGTAGAACGTTTTCCTTGGATTATTTTGCAACGTGAGAACTGCCAATTCTCACCATGAGAAAACTAGCCCCACTTGTATCTGTAGATATTGAATTTGAAGATGAGAGGGTTGTTACCTACACTGTGCTACAACAATCTCAGTAAGAGATCTCACCAGAAAGGAGGAATACCAAAAGGTGCTGAGGGCCTGGTTGGAATCAAGGAATGCCAGTGAGCATACTGAGGAGCCTATGGTGGAGGGAGAGAATTTAGATCGGCAGCAGGATAGGCTGTTGGGCCTGACTGGAGGGAAGTTTCCTTCCAGGGCGTGGGACAGCAGTGTGTCTTTAAAGGGTCTGTCTCCAGAGGAGTTGGAGGACAGGGATAGAAGCAGAGTGCACGATTTGGAGCTTTCAAAGCTCAGGCTGGGGAAGGAGTGTGGCATAGTAATAAATTGGATTTAGAAAAACAGAAATTTGCCATGGAAGAGAAGAGGATCCTATTAGAGTATGAAAAGGGGTACAGTGAGTTGGATATGAAAACTAAAAGTCTAGAGTTCAATCCCAATGATGGCAGCGCACCATCAGGACCTGAAGAAAGGAGGGTATACATCCACAAGGAGGTTATCAAGGATTTCATGAAGCATGAGGACATTGGTCAGTGGTTCAAGGCCTATGAGGTAGAAATGAGGTACCACTGAGTCCCTGAAAGAGATTGGGGAGTGGGGTTGTGGGGCCGCTTTACCAGCGAATGAAGGGAAATATTGCTAGCATTGCCCACTGAGGATCAGATGTCCTATGCCTCCATGGAGGAAGCCTTAGTAGCAAGGTATGACCCCAGAGCTATACAGGAAGAAATTTAGAAACTGTAAGTAGCTGGAGTCAAGTACCTGGGTGGAGTATGTGTCCTATATTTTTTCAGAGCACTGGATGGTTGGGTGAAGGGTAGCAAGGTGAATGATTTGCAGAGGGCTAAGGAATAGAAAAACCATACTTACTTACCTGTAGATATTTTTTATTTAATATTCTGTCATCAATATTCTGGTTTTGATATTGAGGATGCACACTGTGTAATTCAATGTGAAGGAATATGTGGATTATTTTAGGTACTTATTAAAGCAAACTCAAACAGCTTTTCACAATCCAACATTAAATCCTATCAATTAGATAAGGTTTAAAATAGAAGGATGTAAAGTTGTAAAGTAGGCTGACTGGCAGCTTTGTGTATTTTAAGCATGGAAGCCTGCCATGCGAACTAGAAATGGAAAATATTTACTTGCGGAGGTAGTGTTTGCAATTACTACAGGTGCACATAAAAGGCACGCTTCATGTTGTGAAACAGTTAAGAAACAGCCATATGTCTTATTATCATTATTGTAAATGTTTATTGATTTTGTCAGAACAAAATAACATTACAATTCAGTAACTTCACTCATCCTCCCCCCACACTGCTAAACAAAGAGAGAGATTTGAGTCACACCTTGTGCAACTAGATATAAATCCATAGATGACATTGGATCAATTAGACAGCATAGTTAGTACTATCATATCAAATTATAGCAGATCAACTTCACAGACACATCTAAAAATGTATTAATCAACTGTCTCCTCCACATCTTGTCCAGGTTCAGGATCTCCCATTTCCTGTTGTAGACAGTATTCTACTAAATCCCATTTTATCCTTGCTCCGTTGTAAACCAACTGTGGCATACCACACATTCAGCCTGAACCCACCTCGCAAATTCCCATAACCATTGCTTTTGTGTGGGCAGTCGTTTGGACTTCCATTTTAGAGCTGCAAACTTCTTTACCACAGTGAGGCCTAGTTCCAATACCTTCTCCGCATATTTAGTATGTTTATTTCGAATGATTAGTCCCACTAAACACATCTCTATCGTTGGCTGTAGTTGCAAATTGGTTAGTATTCCTAAAACCTGAATTACTTCACCCCAAAAGGCACTCACACCCGGGCAGGTCCAACACATGTGAATATAGGTTCCATTTGTCCTTTTACACTTTCTGATCTGGAGGAAACTACCTTTTTTAAATGTACATCAGGAAGCCAAATCACCTTCTTAACCAAACTCCAAACTTTAACTTCTCAGCAAGTAGGTTGTACTTTCCAGTGACTATGCCAGCGAATATAGACATGACAGAGAGGCATCAAAAGAAAAGGCATCAGCACTTCTCACAAACAACTTATAGTAAGAAATACCAAGAGGGTGACATTTTTAAGCAATTTGCAAAAAACAATGTTGATTAAGTAACCATGGATAGACCTTATTAGGATTTTAAAGAACACTATGCAATGTGATTTCTTACACTAAGATCACCATTAGAAAATAAAGTAAAAATCATGCTTTGAAATCACATTGGGTCATGAGTTAAAGCTTCCCTCGAGTTCCAAGTTTCATTTTTGTTTTGCTCTATTGCGCAGCAAGCTGTGTGGATTGATGTTACAGAGCAAAAAGAAAATGAAAACAGATTGTGCTAAAGGAATCTGCAGGGATCCATAAATGCCTGACCCTCCTGTGTTTCTACACTTCTCTTGATAACAGTAGTACCCCACTTGTGTGACTGAGTTGTTGCCCCTTAAATGAGAGGCTCCCAAAGGCCACTAAAACACAAGGAAAGATCAAGATTGTGCCTTGCACATTGACCAATTCTGCTGATGTGGTTAGCTGTGGTATTTAGGTCAGGACTCGCTCCACACCCAGAGAAACCTTCCAGTCCCAAACATTTTTAAAACAATGTATTTTGGGAATTCTGGGGTGGTGTAGTTTGTGTGGATTCCCAAACATTTTCTTACCCAGAATGGCTGCAAATTCCAAACTTTTGCTACATCACAGATTTTTCGCTTATTTATATGAAGGAAAAGCCTGGAGTCTGTTAGGATTAATACAATTCTTACCACCCAGCGTTCAAACACTTCTCCCAATAAAAACACTTCCTCAAATGTTCCCCTAATATTTTGCATTTAGTACATTATTTATTTACAGCAATTTATCTGATATGACCATAAAGTAGATAAAGATAAAGCAGAATTTTGTAAGAGTCCATAAAGTTCCAAAACAGATTCATGTTGCACAGATCTTAAAATACATTATGCAAAATCCAGAAAATGTTAGTTGATGTTCTACTGAGAAGTCTAGAGAGGTCATTTATTATACAAATGCATTCAGCCTCAAATGACGTGAATATGGTTTCCACAAAATTTGGTTGAAAGAGATAAATCATTAGTGTGTTGACTTTGGCAAGGTTATCTGGATAAACCATTTTTAAAGACAGTCAGTTATAGCAGCCCTTTGTGACATAGCAGGCTATATTGCTTGTTTTATTGAATTTGTTTTATTGTATTTACTTTTCTATGTATATAGTTGAATAAAGTTATAATGAATGAATGAATAAATGATTTTCAGTCCTGAATCAGTTGCAGGGACTTCTCCAAATTAAAGCATTGCCACACTCTAATATGCACAGAAGTGTGTAACCTGTTAGAATGCATATTTAAAACACTTCGCAAATGTGCATATTTTTCAGCAACTGTCAGTTCGAATTTCTAAGAGTCTTCAGTCTTAATGCATTTCCTATATGTTCCTTGAGTTACATGCATAATGCATATACACTGTGGCCTCCAGGAAAGCTATCTCACTTGTGTACAATACAAACGAGAAGTAATATATTGAAATTTATGTAAGCCAACAGGCTTCTCAGACAGGAATTAAAACAGTTTTTCGAATTATTCAGGCAAAATCATGCATGAAGATCACCGGAACAAATTAACTAAATGCAAACTGAATTTGCTGTCATATTAAGAAAGAAGAAGGGCGCGTAGGATATTGGGGAAGTACTGCGTTTCATTTGAAGATTACATTAAGTGACGGACGGAAGTTTTCAGTTTATCTTTCATCCGAATGAAGATGAATGAATCATTTTCCTTTTTATTGTGTACTCACACACATGGAATCTCAAAATAAAGTAATTGCATGAGGCATATTTTACAGAAAGATTACATGCAACCTGTTGGAAAGGGCCCTTTTTGCAGGGCTGTCCCCACATTTGTTGCTTCTTTCTCCTATTTTTTCCTGACCTGTGTTTGTTGGCTATAGAACTCTGGACACTAAACCACTGCTGATCAGTGCTAAAGTGCATATGCTCCCTGTGTAAATTGGTGTTGTGATTGGTTCTCCCTGATTGGCATATTTGTTTTACCAGTAGGTCCCTAGTAAAATGCACTAAGTGTGCCAAGGCTGGTAAATCAAACGCTACTCATGGGCCTGCAGTTCTGAATGTGCCACCCACATGAGTAGCCCTGGAAAGATGTCTCAGGCCTGCCACCACAGTGCCTGTGCTCAGTTTGTTAACTGCCATGTCGACTTGGTAAGTGCACCCACTTCCCAGGCCCTAACCTTCTCTTTTCCTACATATAGGGCACTCCTATGGTAGGCCCAAGGTATCCCCTGGGCATGGTGCAGTGTATGTGAAAGGTAGGACATGTGCTGTTGTGTGTAACATGTCCTGATAGTGAAATACTGCCAATTTCGTTTTTCACTATTGCAAGGCTCTCTTGCCCCATAGGACAGAAGGTGGAATGCTTTGCAACATTTTTAGAAGCATATCTTCCCATAGCGATAAGATGGAAAAATGGAGTTTGGTATCCCTGAACTCAGGATTTAATAACACATCTTTTAGTAAAGATGGTTTTTAAATTGTGTATTTGAAAATACCACTTTCAGAAAGTGGCTATTTTCTTGTTCATCCTTCCTATGTGCCTCTGCCTGTTTGTGGATTGACTGTCTGGCTTTGGAGTGACAGGGCCTGGGGAGGTGCAGTAGCTCCAGGAGTCTGGATGAGTCAGCACTAGGCTGAATAGGCCTGACCTGCATTTAGAGTGGTGGGAGGAGTAGCACCTGTACCTAAATAGGGCTGTGCCTGCCTTCCACAATGCTGACTCCGCCCCCATGTGGTATGTCTGGAGCCAAGGCTCACACTGACATTGGATGTTGTTGTGCACATGCAGAGTGCCTCCCCCAGAACTGGTTTGAACTGGGCTCAGAGACCCTTGCACAAAGAGAACAAAGACATTTTGGGGTATAAGTAGTAGACCTAAAACCCCTGAATTTTAGATCAATCCTGGAATTCAAGAGGAACCTTTGCCAAGGAGAAGAGATGGAGAGACTGAGGAGAAGTACTGCCCTTGCTGTGTGTCTGGGGTTGACCTGCAGTTGCTGTATCTGCCAAGGAAAGGAGAAGGACTTTGCTGTGTGTTGTGTCTGCTGCTTGAAGGAGATCTCCAAGGGCCTGAAGTGTGCTGGCCTCCTGTTCTGAAGTCTCAGGGATATAAAGGACTTTTTGCAAATCAGCTGGCGCTGCTGGACTCTGCCATCTGTGAGTCCTACCCTTGCCTGAGGTGCCTCCTTCCATTTGCAGGACCTCAGAGGTGGGTTTTGCAGCTAATCTCTGCAAGAAACGCCGTGAAGCATCACAAAGCCGGGCAAAGTCTCTTGGAACCGGCCCCGGACGACGCGAAGCATCGCCGGGCGATGCAAAGTCTCGCCGCACAACCCCCTGCCCCGAGGACGGACGGCCCGAAGCCTCGCAAAGCGCTGCATCACCTCCGGTGTGTCACACATCGTACTTGTGCACCAAGTTTTCAACGCATCACCCGTAGACCAGAACCATCTTGGATTTCAACGCCTCACTTCCCCCTACAGTCCGGATTTGACGCCTCACTTCTCCTGTGTGCAGCAGAACTGCCGCCCCGCCGCCCCAAGGACTCAGGAACTGACCCATCGCTGTGTTTTCCAATGCTTCCTTTCTCTGCGGCTGTTTGGCTATTGGAACTTTGACGCATCTACAGATACTTTGGTGAAAAGTCACGCACCCATAGTTTTCTATGATACAAATTCTTGAAACCTTTTGAAAGTCATATTTTTAACTGTGTATGTTGGACTTTTGTTGTTTTGGTCTTGTTTAGTTTAAATAAAGAAACTTTATTTTTCTAATCTGGTGGGTGTCCATTTGTGGTGTTTCCACTGTGTTACTGTGAGTGTTGGTACAAATACTTTACACATTGCCTTTGGGATAAGCCAGTCTGCTCGTGCCAAGCTACCAAGGGGGTGAGCAGGTAGAATATGACTCATTACATCACATAGCAATACAACACATGCCATTACAACGCGGGTATAAACTAAGCAATGCCAATTACAATGACTACCATTACAACGTAAATTTGTATGACTATGCCTTTACCGCGCATGCCCTTTCAACGCAAAGGCATACATGGTAAAGGTATACTCATGGTAAATGTTTGCAAGGTAAGTGACTCCACCCTACCCTACCCTAAACCCTAATGTAGTACCACTGCACCACCCTCCCCTGACCCCCAGTCCTCTCCCTACAATAACACTACATTACCTTGCATGAACCCCAGCACTACCCTAAATCCTAAAACACTACCCTACACTACACAAACACCACAACACTCCCCTGAACCCTAAAGCACGACCCTCCCCTAACCCCAGTCCTGTCCCTACACTCAAACACTACCCTGCACGACCCCAGACACTACCCTAAAACCTAAAACACTACCCTACACTAAACAAACACAACACTACCCTAAACCACTACCCCCAAAACGACCCTCCCCTACCCCTAGTCCAGTCACTACACTCTAACACTACCCTAAACCCCAAAACACTACTCTACATTACACAAACACGACAACACTACCTTAAACCCTAAAACTCTACCCCTGCACAACCCTCCCTCTACCCCCAGTCCGGTCCCTACACTCAAACACTACCCTGCACGGCCCCCCACCACTAGCCTAAATCCTAAAAACTACCCTACACTACACAAACACCACAACACTACCCTAAACCCTAAAACACTACCCCCAGCATGACCCTCCCCCTTCCATCAGTCTGGTCCCTACACTCTAACACTATACTGCACAACCCAGCCAACACTACCCTAAACCCTAAAACACTACCCTACACTACACAATCACCACAACACTACCCTAAACCCTACCAAAACACTACCCCCGCACGACCCCCAGTCCAGCCCCCACACTATAACACTACCCTGCACGACCCTGACACTACCATAAACCCAAAAACACTACCCTACACTACACAAACACCACAACACTACCCTAAACCCTAAAACACTATGCCCAGCACAACCCCCCCTTCCCCCTCCGGTCCCTAGACTCTAACACTACCCTGCACGACCCCCAACACCACCCTAAATCCTAAAACACAACCCTACACTACACAAACATTACAACACTACTTCAACACTACCCTTAACCCTAAAAAAGTATCCCCCACCCCAAGCACAATCCCCCTTACCTCTCTCTCCTCATGGTTCCTCTCTCCTAGTTCCAGCGTCATCTAAGGCACGGTGTATGTCGGTGTGAGGAACAGCCTCAGTTTCCTCACAACGATGGGGATAGGCATTACATCACATGCATTGTAAAAGCGCATGCGATGTAATGGTATGCGTAGTAATGGCTACGAGTTGTTACATTGCATGCATTGTAAAGCATGCAATGTAATGACTTGCGGGGTAACAGCCTTGTTGTAATGGCTGTTTACCGAGCTGGGGTTATCTAAATGTATCCCCCTTACCCTGACTAGAAGGAAGGGTCCCTATTTAGACAAAGGTACCTACCTCTGCCAACTAGAGACCCCCATTTCTAACACAACCCATAACGCAGCACATACATCATTTTACTGAAATATTCTGGATGTACTTAGAGGTGTAGTTGCAGCTCCTGGGCTTCCTAGTGCTGTTTTCATAAGAACAGAAGTTCATGCAAGAAGAGCTTCTGTCTCATTGAACTGGTGGCCATCTTGGAAGTGGTCCAGTATAGATACATGGCAACTATCTAGAGGGCATTGCCAGTTCTCAAGAGCGTCTGGACGGAATAGACTGGAGCCTCTATTCTTTCAGAGATCAATGCCTGCCTTCCAACTACACAGCTGCAGGCTAGAATACAAGTATCCACTCCGGCATCACATGACGTCTTGACTTGAACACAGAAAAGAAAGTCTCAAGGAGAATTTGTGCACTACTTAATTTGAGCTGGTGTTTGCCGGTGGGGGCCACCAGCACTCAGTTTTGGGGACCAGTACTTATTTTTCTTCATGTGACATTTCCCCAGACCAAGAGAAGGAAAAACTTTCAAAGGGAAAAGAAAAAGAGAAAGACAGAAAACCATCACAAGGGGGGAAAGCAGTAACCTGCATGTGAAATAAAGGGGCAGGGAGCATATAGTATTTGGTTAAAAAGGAATAAGGCGGAATCCAGACTATGCAGCCTTGGTATTTGATGCGCCGACGTTTAATAGTGCCCAACGTGGGCTTTTGAGCAGAGCTTCTGGCACCAGCACTGATTCTTTTAAGAATAAAACACTGATTTTGTGAGAAAAAATAAATAAATATCAAGGTTAACCATTGGGGAGCTGGGGAGTTTAGTAACAATCTGTTAGAAATGGGGCCACAATGACCACAGTTCTATAGTGTACCAGATCTTAGAGCTTCTGTGGAAAGAGTCCACCACAAATATCACTCCTGGTTTTGCATTTAAGTAGAAAAAGAGAAACTGTAATAGAGTTAGTGTCACAAACAAAGCAAATCCTTTGCTAGCCCTTTAGTTAGGTGGACACTAAGCAGTATTTGACACAGGAAAAACATTTAGCACTTAATAGTTAACGTAATGAAAAGAAGTTAACAAGTCATGAATACTAACTACTTGTTCCAAGTTCATAAATCTAACATGAGAGATCTAGAGAGCCTTTGTGAATAATCTTCTCTAGTGTAGTGCTTCCTGTGTAAATAATAAATGCACTTTGTTGTATTTTGTGTGAATAAGATAACAAGGGAACAATGCATAGTACAATAAGTAATAACCCAAAAGAATGCATAGCACTCATCAAGCAGCAACTTCTTGCAACTAGTATCGCCTAGGTGATGCTAATCTCTGAATCATGGTGAGTGCTTGACTTAACCAAGCACATAGAACACAAATCAGGGAGTGCAGAATCATCCTTTAGATAGTCATTCTCATGTATGACCAGAGTACCAAGTTTCTCTCTCTTTCTCTAATCCCAGCTTCGTTTCCCTTACTTCTGTTTCTCTTTGAAGGCACCCCTCACAAAGTAGCCTGTAATGGAGCAGCGATGCCCCTGCTCGACTCTGCTCACGTTAATGCGTCTGCAAGCCCAAGTCTCCCTGCTTGCTGGGAATGTGCCTGGAAATAAACTTTAGCCAAACATTGAAAGACTGGACTACGAATGACAACTCAACCCAAGGCTGGACTAGATGTACCGAGCATCAGGCATTTCCCCGGGAGGCTGGGTGGTGAGGGTCTGTTTTGTTACTGGGGTCCTTTTTTGTAGAAGTGTAGCAGTTTTGAAAGCACCTATGCAGAGTTCCTTGTGTATCCAGTAGTTTTCAGGCAAGAATAAAAGTATCAAGATAACTCTGGTGTTTAATGTACCCAGTGGCGGCCCTTGCAGGTAAGCACGGTGGGCGCGGTCGGGGTTGGGGTGGGATGGTGTAAGTGACAAACGACGAATAAGTAAAACAACATAAATAAATAAATAAAACCACTTACCTTGCGCTTGCCGAGTCGCCACTGAATGTACCTGCTGGAGAGAGATCATAGTGGAAGTTTTGACTCATCTATGGTAGTGCAGAGGGTTAACATGTCTGCTGCAAAGAATATGTACCATGCAGATCACTGAACAGTATTTTATGTGCATAGCTTAGTGGATTACTGCTCTTGTCACAGAGATCCCTTTGTTACTGTGCAATTCATAAGTCTTATGAGTAAAGCAAACCCTGAATCCTGAGTTTGTGCTTCCAAAGACTAAGCACTCTTAATAAATTTCTACCAGTATGGATGACATAAATCCTACACCTTGTATTCCGCTTTGTCTTCTGCAACATTTTCTATACACTGATTTACACATGTATGATTTATTGTCTCTGTATTTGTGTATGACGTAAAGTGCTCCAACACCCTGCACTGATAAGAGAGGTGCTATAAACCAAATTAAATAGATGTGAGTGAGGGGCTATACAGAGATGCAGGGCACTGTTGTAAGGTGACAGTGGGGGAATCATTGAAGGGCCCCAACAGAAATGGTTGAATCCTGGTGCACTGTAAGGTAATCATTTAATATATTATTTAAAAGCTAATACAATTGAATATAGCCTTATAGCCCGCTGTAGCGGGCTATACCAGCTATTAAAGGCCTGCTGCAGCATTAAAGGGCTGAGCCAAAGGCGAGGGACTTTAACAAGGCAGTGAGACTTTAATAGCCTGTATAGCCCAGCCACGAAGGGCTAGAAGGCTGTTAGAACATAATGCCACTAGAGGGCAGAATGCTCTAACAAATTAAACACAGGCTTTAGGGAGTGCAAGGGGATTGAAATTCCCTCAGGCTCTCTGAAGCCTTTGTTCACAGCCAGAGCTGTGAACAAAGAAGCATTGGAATGTTGGGGCTCCGGGTTTATACCAGCCATTATAAGTCTGGAGCACTCCATTGTTTAATGGAGCGCTTCCAACATTCCAATGTTCGAATATACAATGAAATATGTGTTGTAAAAGATGACATTTTTGCCCAGATTTACACCCCCTCTATGCTTCCATGGGAAAGCATGGAATTATGACAATTTCTGGGCAGTATGAAAATACAAAAAAGCTGACATGGCTTGGCCAATTAATTGCTTGCAATCTAGTAGGGTGTCCATGTCAGAGGTCCGGCAAAGATTCAGCCTCTAGTCATTGTTTAATTTGTCATTTCGAAGATGACCATCACATGCTACACCCATCTGTTCTAGTAACTGTTGTGACATTTGGAGATTTAGAGGCATTCACCCATTTCATTGGTGCAGTAGTGTGATGGGTCGACCTAGGGAATTTTTCTTTTTTTTTGTCGTCACTTGAACATATTGTATGGCCACATCACCCATAGAAAGCCATGGCCCTCACATCATAAGTGTGCCTTTTGCCACACAATGGGTAGCAGTCAATCAGAATTCAAAATCTAATTGCTGACAGGGGAGATATAGTAGCCACCACACAACAGCATCAAAATAAATGGCCAGGGGTGTCACTAGTTAAGGATTAGAGCATATCCATTTCCTTCACTGGTGCATGTTTGTTGGAAAGCAGGGAGTCTCTCGAGAAGATGCATCAGGAACAGGTTGAAGACCCCTAGAAAGAGCAGGACACAGTCTTTAACAATGTAAAATCTCAGTAGCAGTCCCCCTCGACTGTAGACCAGGAAATAGAGTCCCATACACACAACACCACCTTGATGAGTGGCTGGAGTGGGAGCTTGCTGGAGATCGAGGAGTTTCCACAAAAGCCTTGACTCATAGCTCAGGGGCAAACAGCATGAGTTGGGCAAATTAGTGACTAAGGACCTTGTAGAGAGAGTTCTATGCAAGCCATAAAGAAGTTAGTGGAGTTCAGGAGAGTGTCTACGAGCAGGTGTAGGAGGAAGTTTGATGCATGTCAAATGCCAAAATGGTGGAACAAATACGAGTGACAAGTGACTCCTTTACCCTTGCATTTCAAAGACCATAGTTGCCCACTTGGTACCAGCATCAACAGAAGTAATATAGAATTTGGAATTTGTGGTACATTTAAAAGTATTGTATAAGAATATGATATGCAAACAGGGGTTGAAACAAAAAAAATAGAGCCAGTGAGTTGTACAGTATTAAGTGCAGGAGAACCTGGAGATTTGGAACACCGGGTGATCGTGGTAGAACAGGAATCATGGTGCCTAGGACAGTGATAGTATTGCATATGGTGTAGTGTAGTTCCTATATTCCCAATAGGCTCTGCGCATTGGAATAATATAAACAGTAGTTTAGACATAGGACTGAGGTAATCAAGGTCTCTACTGACTATATTAGACTCAATTCGTTTTGCCAGCTAGCTCAGAGGTCACTAGAAACTTTCTTGAATGTTCAGGAAAGAGTTAACTCTACTGATTTAGACAAGAAGGGATTAGTTTCTGACAACCGCATAAACATGACAACTTTGCTCCCTCAGAATAAAGAGTATATCTCTAGAGTCGTGTGAAAACAATAGACGGATATTTCACTCAGTCAATCGTGCATGCTTAATTTCACCAGGAGTGCAGAGAAATAGAGAGACAGGCGTTTTCAATAAAAGTTATTTATTGAGCAGTCTTCTTTCTCATGCAAGAGAAATGAATTGCCACAATTGTAATATTTATCATGAAGTAAAGTGCGTACAGTAAAAGGAGTATTATGAAATAATACTGTAAAAGCATTGATATGGTTTCTTAGCCATATGATACTTTAAAACGGCTAAAATATATACATACATAAAAACATTGACTAACGTACTCAACTGGTGCTTCTAAGATACGCCTACCCCGGTGTACCTGACCTAAGCCTAATACTTGGGAAGGAGTAAGTAAGTTGCAGTTTAAGTTAAGTTGTTTTTTGCCAAGAATCTGAATCAAGAATTCTCTCAAGGGTTTAATCAGCTCCGTACTTTGATTCTAGAATGAAGGAGGTCTTGTATCTCTCTCTCAGAACTCGATCTCCCAGCAACCCGCAAGGGTGACTGGAAACACCGGAGCTGGATTTTCTCGGCTGGAGAAAAAGACAGTGTCTCTCTCAGTGCGTCAAAATGGGAGGGTCGGCTTCCTTCGGCTCTCGCATCAGCTGGGCTTCGGGCAAGTAGATAGCCGCTCTGCTCCAAACCACCGTGTGTTTGCTTAAGGCAACGTTGGTATATTTATACCTGAAAGGTGCCGAGTTTGACGTAAGGTTGGTTATAAGACGTCACTATGAACTAACAGTTCTTTCTGGACTCCAGGAGTTCTTGTGAAAATCAAAACAAAAGCAGGGGGATTTCCCGGGCTGCTAGAGGCTTGGTTTGTTTAAAGAACCCGTTGTACTTTCTAGGAGTCTATGGGAGTAGCCTTGCCGTATTTGGATCGCATTGGCTATTACTAAATATGGATATGATTCTAATGCCTTTATAAGGATATTATTTGTTATAACCATATAAGGGCAAAAATCGGGAATATCGAATTAGGGTCCTAGATAGATTCACAACACCCACTCCACGTATGAATTTCCATCATTACTAAACACTAAGCAATATTAAACATATAACGATGCATGTGTCTTTTCCAACCCACCCCGAAATACATGAATTGCTTTGGAAATAGTATATGGTAAATACACGAAAATGAGTATTTATACTGTACGCTTTTCAAGCAGTGTTATCATTCAGGAAATGCATATATATATATTGGCTGAATGAATTGCGAAAATTACATTTGAAATGGCTCTGAATACAGAAAAGAAGGTCGAGACCATTTCATCACATATTTATACAATACGGTACATGTGCTAGAGGCTGAGGTAAAATATTGTCTCTAGTATCTCTAAAATAGAAGCTCTGTTCTCTAAGAACAGTTCTACTTTAAGCAGAGTACCATGTGCCAGAAAAAAGTAAATATTTTGAAAATGGAAAAAATAATTTCGCTTTCAGGGGAAAAAATAGTTCCAAATGTTTTCAGTAGTTTTGTTTATCAAACTGAAGGCCGAATTCAGAGTTCAGGGAACGCTGTGTGCTCGTTGTTTTAAAAGTTATTCTCCTTGTTAGGAGAGAACATCACATCAGACAGGCTTGAGAAAAATTGGTCTACAACATCAGGTGAAAGTTCGACCAAGTTCGAAAATGCTTAAATTGTGCATATGTGATAATGATTGCTATCATCGATGTTTGGATCAGCAATGCTCACAGAAGGTTGTACCTGTTTGGTGCTGCTTTCCTCTCGTACTTCACCGCCACCTACTCGTAATGGTGAAGCCTCAACGAATGCCGTCATCAGAATAGGGGACAACACATTGCATGAGTCGTTACCGGACCTAGCAAAGTATGGATATCCATTGGTACTGCTGATGGTAGTGTAAGACAGACGTCTAACACGCATTCTTCTCCGCATAGCAGACATCGAAGCACAGGTAAGATGCAATCTTGCCAGATTGGTCTGAATGAAAGAAACCAAGTTGTATTCAGATCTCTTAGCCGGGCTAATCCGAGGACTTTAGTGATTCGGTCTCGGTAGCGTATTGCTAGGATCGTTTGTCCCATCGTAGCTGGAGTTTTGTCTGTGGCTTGGCTTGCCATATTGGAGCAGAAGGATCAAAAAATAAAATTCCTGCTACAAGTCCCAAAAGAAGAGGCAGGCCGCCGAAAAAGGAATGCAAAAAATTCGGGAAAATGCCCAGATCTGTTTCAAAGGGTGCTAACAGTCCCGAAAAAATTGTCTTAAGTACATGTGCGATGCCACTGGTATCAGACATGTTTAAAATTTGACCTAAAATTTGACCTAACATTTCTACGAAATGGATGGGGCAATTTGTTGATAATAGGGTATGTATCTCTGCTGCTGTCCTTGCAACTTGCAGATCATATGTCTCTTTGGACGAGGTTAAAGGCACAGTTGTCTGTAAAAGATAAGACTTCATTCTGCTTAAAGTATCAATTCGAATAGAAGAGATATTCAAAGAAGGCCATATTGCTGCCTCCATGTCTGGATTGCTGTTTGGATACAATACTTGCATACAGCAAGTGACCATGGAAGTAACACTCACGAGATAGGCTTTTCCTCGCACCATGCCACAACAGCTGTGGTCACTTATTACAACTTAACTGCCGTTGGAAAGTTGTCTGCAAAATGGCTCTATCTGTGCTGCAGGAGTGCCATGCAGGTGACATGAAAGGTTATTTGATGAACCTTCGCAGGCTCCATGCAAGTTAATACCTTGACACAGAAGTGTACCGCTTATTGATTTTTTGCAATTGTTACCACTAAGGAATACCTCTTTTTTTCCTTCACTATAACATTTGTGTGTATAAGGTAAATTCCATGTTGACTTGATGTATCCTTTGCCCAACCTTTCATACAGGCCTGCTGGTATATATTTTTGGCAATACTTAAACTGGAAAGTTGTTATCAGAATTGTAATTGTTCGTGTATTATCCATTCAATGACAGGTCTCTCTGACATTGTCAATGGTAATCTCTCAAGTTTTTCAATGCTCAGAATCGTATAGTCTGCTCCTTATTGTGCCAAACTGATTTGTTTATCAGTAAGGATAAAGATAGAAAATAATGACGTTGATTAGACGCCATGGCACATAGCCTGAATGCAGGTTTTGCAACGTCCAGCCTAGCTGTACAATAGAACGCAATTAGGACTGACCATGTTGTAACATTAGTAAGTCCTGCTCTATTATATCAATAGCAGATGATACAATGCTGTCCAGTGAATATATTCGGGAGGACAGAGTCGTTAACCCATTGTCCACTACAGAAAGTGATTTTTCCAAATTTATACGATCAATTTCTCGTATTTTTTCAGCTGTTTCAATTTGTGTTACTTTCCAAGCTTCGTTGTAAGCGGCGTATATACCGGCGTATATGAAACGTTTTTGACGCTGTTTGCGAGGTCCCAGTATGAAATTTCGCAAGTCAGCACTGTCTTTAAGTAAAGTCAAGTGTTGCTTAATTTCAGCCAGTGTGGATTTCTGTAGCCACTCAAGGCATAGTTTCCCTACACTGTATGTTGTAACTATCCCTGGATGTTGTCTCTGGGAATATCTTGGGTCTGGCCTGGTCTGTTTTAACCCCTGTGTTTTGTTCAGGAATCTATCTTGAGAGTTATTAGTGTCTGTGGGCCAGATCAACCATTTTGTCCAATCAGGATTTGTTCTGTTTTGGTGTAAAATATGGTATATGTCTATCTCCACATCTGTAGTGCTATTACTATCAGGTATGGGCTTCGGAATAGACAGTTTATTTAAGTCTTTTATCTTCGCTAAACCAAGACAGGTTCTTTGATGAATTGTGTCATTCAGGAATATTATCTGTTCTGGGATCATGCAGGCTCTAAATAATGCTTCTAGACCTTGTACCTGCCAGTCTTTTGAACCCCAGATGGTTTTTGTTTCAATGTTGTTTTTCCAAAATTCAAAACCAATGTAGACATTTTGTCATACAATTTTTCAGAATAAATCAATTTAGTATTTGTCAACATTGTTTTCATTCCTGTCTTATTTAACATTTTAAAATAAAACGTTTCTGGATCACTGTTGTTAAACCCCGAGAAGTATTGGAATTTCTCATAAAATGTTTTTGAGCTGCCTTTTGGCGGAGTTGGACAATGTTCCCATTGATTATAACTAAAAACATTTCTAGGTTGAGCAGATTTATGCAAATAGTGATGACCATAGTGGTTAAAACAGTACATTTCTTCATAGTTCGATGAACCCTGTAAGTAATCATGTTCTGTGAATTTAGCTGACATTACTAAATCTGACATCAGATTATTAATATTTTCAAAGTCCCAATCATCAGAGAAAGTACTTGGTGTCACAAAGTCACTTAAGGAAACCTTAAACTGGTGTGGATATTTCAAGAGCTCAATCGGCCCATAGATTTCATAATCTGTTTTGTCCCATGCTACCCCACCGGGTATTGGATTGGCTGTGATGTTCACTGATGACAGTTCTCTTTTCTCGATGTGAGAGGATCTGTGAGGCTTTAGGACCAAGTTGATGTTGTGACCTGCTGTGTCCATTGTACTATATTTTCCATCAATAAATCTACCCAAACATAAAACCATGATGAGCCAAAGTAGGAGGAAAAGTACACCTAACACAATCCAAAATTCAATCCATGGTGAAATCAGATATGTTTCTTTTAGTTGGTGAAAAAGTTCAGTCATTTTTTCTTTGAAAGTTTTTGTTGCTGGCGTTTCTTCATGCTCGCTTGGATCTTCAGAAAAGTCATCGAAATTGATGAAGTAGCCAGATGCAGTTCTGTCAATTGTTGGAATTGCTTCCGGATTTTCATATGCTTTTGGATCTTTCTTTGTTTCATTAGCGGAGTCTGAAGCTATATCGTTGTAGATTGGTGTTTCTTGACGAACTGTAGCAATTTGGGTTTCAAGAGGCACAAATTCCATGGGTTTTGTTGCATAGTCCTTTTTTATTCACTGCAGGTTTATCAAATGTGATTAGTCTTTCTGTTTGAACCTCTTGTATTGTAGCAAGATTTGGTCTTCTGCTATTTCTTGGGAGTCCACTGGGCCTACTACTTATTATTGGCCACATGATTGTGGTTTTACCAGGTCGATGGATACAACTCTGTTCTCCTTTTTACCAGCAAGGGGCAGTAGTACCACGGATCTTGTTCCGCTGACAGCTAAGCCAGGTACTGCTTTTCTGTAAGAAGGCCTAAATTCCTTCTTCACCGCGATCTTCTCTCTGACCAGATCCCCAATCTTTGGAATCCAGACAGGTCTTGCTGGGACAGGTGGTTTTTCTTCAGTGGTCGTTGGCTTTAACTTTATGTTACTTAGACTTCTTCTTGTTTCATTTAAGTCCTGTAAAAGAGCCAAACGGTCTTTGATATCAAAGGCTTTTTCTTTCACCACTGAAGTGTGACAATCTAAGTCCTGGATGTGCATTCTAGTGCCGAACAATAGTTCGTAAGGAGTGATACCTTTTAGAGAATTTCTTGGCAGATTGTAAGACTACGTTGGACACTTGTTAGATGTTTGACCCACCCATCACCCGAACCTAATACCCTCGCCGTTATAGATTACTTTATGGCACGTTTTTTTCTTTCCACTACCGCATTTCCCTCAGGATGGAAGGGAGAAGAGTACCGCAATGCAATGCCCATGCTGGCCATGGCCTCCTTGTAAGCCCGAGAGCTAAACGCAGGACCCTGGTCAGAATGTAGCATGCCAATTGCGTATGTGCTGATAAAGACTCGCAAATCTTTTATACCAGTTCTGGCTTCAGCTGAGCGCTGGTGTCTACATCTTAAGTGAATCTAGTCTTAATAATTATGGGAACGCATTTCTCCGGCTGGATTTCTGCGTATAGATAGCCTGATGCTTTCTAATAAAGGTGTCCCGGCAATAGTCTGGTCCGGTTCACAACTGCGATCTCTGTTGCAGTTTGGACAATCCTTTGCAAGTTTGTCATTTTGCAGGCTCATCCCCGGCCACCAGTATTCTGATTGTAATTCTTTTAGAGATTTCACGATCTCTTGGTGCCTTAGACCCTGTCCCATGTGTGCTTCTTGAATCAAGTAAGCCCTCCGTTTCGTGTTTGGAATTACTCTATCCCCCACTCCAGGGATTTGAGCAAAAGGAACGGAGTTTGCATCAATTATGTATGTATTATTGAGTGGATAGTCGAGAGGTAATGCTGCATAGTCGCCCTTTAAAGAGGCTTTTACCGCCAGCATGGTTTCTCCATCTATGTGTTTTTTAGAACGCTTTTTTGTGGCTACGGAAGCCGGTTGAACCGCTGCCACTGTGGCTTTGTCAGCGACTGAATTCCCTGCAACGTGAACGCCATCACGTTGATGACTCAGTGTATGTATCACGTGAGTCTTTCGTAGTTCTTTCTGCAAAATAACTACTTGTTCCCATAGCTTTTTATGCTTTATTGTGGCACCTGTATCATCTTTGTAACCGTTTTTGATCCATGTCTGCATGTCATTATTGTAAGACCTGACGCAGTAATGCGAATCACACACTATTAGTGTGGGGAATTCGCGATCGGCATTTTCAAGTGCCATCTTTAAAGATCTTATTTCAGCTCGCTGAGCTGTACAGTTACAGCGCCAGCAACCTTTAACAATCGCGCGCGCTGCGTTGTAGGATTTTTTCTCTACATCGTAGTGTTGTGCAAATCTGTCCATATAGATTACACAGCTGTACTGTTCGAGAGGCAGAATTTCGATTGGCAGAGGATATTCATGTTCGTATTCTAGATCTTCTAGTTTTTTCATTTTCGGATCAAAATAGTGCTTCACGTCTTCTGCAGCAAGAGAATTTTCCCATTGTATCCATTTTGGATCTAATGCCACTGCATTTAGATTGCGTGGGCTTGTTAATGCCTCAAGGGCGGATTCTGCTGTTAAAACAGATATCCTCTTGCCTTGGGCTAGGGCTCTTTCTTTTGCTACAGCAGTTTGAACCGCTATTATAATTTTTTCAGTAGAACTGAATTTTATTTCAGCTTGTGTGTACAAGTGTGATATGTAAGCTATTGGTACCGTTTCTCCCACATTAGAGGTCAGGTACGTGAATCCGCATCTTCCTGGGATGACTCGGATTACAAGGTTGCGTATGTTTTCGCGTGTTTGCAATTTTGTTTTAGTTAACATGTCTGTTTGCAATGATCTTAACATTTCTGTGTGTTTCTGAGTCCAATTAATTGGTTTGAAATCAGGTTTTATTAATTCATAGAGATGTTATTTCGTATATTTTATGGGGTTTGCTAACCCTGGTGTCTGCAGTTTCCACCTGAATGTATTCATTCGTGTCCACTGTCTCCAGAAGATTCAGCAGGATCTTGCGAGCTATGATCACTTCTGCTGCGCTGTCTAGCATTGTCTGGGCCCACTCTCCGTTTTTCAGTTGTGTTCTCAGTATCCTCGGCATGTTTTATTCTAAAACTGGCTACCTTCTTTTTTGGAAATTGTAACTTTTTACTTTGATGAGCAGGTTCCTTGTCTTTGGACTTGACGTGCTCTTCTTTGTGTTCTGACCGTCCTCTTCTTTCCGATTTCTGTGAGGAAGTCTGAAAAGATCGAGAGGGACTTGTATCAATATCTTGATATCTATCAGGTTTTCTCAATTTATCCCTATCTCTAAGGTTGTATCTTTTCTCAGAGGGCTCCCTCTGGGGAGACTTGCCTCCTCGTTCTGGAGATCTATCTCTCCGTTGAGGAGACCTTCCTCTGGACTGGAATCGTTTTTCTCTGGGAGTGGATTGTTTATTACCATCCCAACTCTTTTTTGGAGTGTTTAGATTATTTTTAATAAATGTTTTTTCAGGATTTTCAGTTATTTGGGGTTTCGCTGGTTTCCCACCCAAACTATCTCTATCTAGTTCTTCATAGGATTTTTCTATGATTCTGGCAAGAACAAAAGGTTGTTCTGCTATATCTGTTTCTTTCAATTTCTGCAGGTATGCTACATCGTCCGTTGCCAATTGAACTAATTCTCTATATGCCTTTGTTAATTCTTTTAGTTTAACTAAGAGTTCTTCACTTGACATGTTGTTAATGACGGGATGTGGTGTGTAGCTGGCTAAAACCAGCCACGTTGCTCCTGGTCTACCTAGTGGACCGAGCCTGGTGATGTGATTTTGAAGTTTTAGGGCGCCTTTAAACCAGAGCATGTGCTCTTGGTAAGTTAGTGGGATTTCAACGTCCTCGAAAGAAGCGTATTTATCCGGAGGTTCCTCTATTTTGTAATAGTGGAATTCGTGTGTCACAGCGTGTGCTGCTGGAAAATGTATCCATGAATAGAATACCTCTGTCTGCCGATATTCATGTGCCTCTACCACAAATATGACTGTACCACCTCTTGATGATATTCCATTTTCTATACGTTTTTTAGTTATAGTTTTTCTTATATTTACCGGAATGATTATAGCATTCGGGTCATTTTCTTGGAGACTTGTGTCATCCGCTAAAAGTTGAGTTGCTAATTTAGCTCTCTCCCTTTCCTCTTCACTATCCGACATTTTTCTGACAGAAAGATTTATTGCAGAGCAAGTTTCAAGGAAACAAAGATTAGGTGCACAATATTTTGGAACACTGTATCCTTCAACGTTGCCTAAACCAAAAACTATACATAGGATTCTCTTCCGACTAAGTTCCGGCGGATATTAACCCGTTACCCACTCCAGACGTCTATTGGAGTTTTTACGGGAAAAAGGGGTCTGTGTGAAAAGCACGGCTGAGTAACTCTAATGTCTTGCGTTAGATTATCGCCTTACCAAACATTGGGCGCCATGTAGTGTAGTTCCTATATTCCCAATAGGCTCTGCACATTGGGATAATATAAACAGCAGTTTAGACGTAGGACTGAGGTCCTCTAGGTCTCTACTGACTATATTAGACTTAATTAGTTTTGCCAGCTACCTCAGAGGTCACTAGAAACTTTCTTGAATGTTCAGGAAAGAGTTAACTCTCCTGATTTAGACAAGAAGGGATTAGTTTCTGACAACCGCATAAACATGACAACTTTGCTCCCTCAGAATAAAGAGTATATCTCTAGAGTCGTGTGCAAACAATAGACGGCTATTTCACTCAGTCAATCGTGCATGCTTAATTTCACCAGGAGTGCAGAGAAATAGAGAGACGGGCGTTTTCAATAAAAGTTGTTATTTATTGAGCAGTCTTCTTTCTCATGCAAGAGAAATGAATTGCCACAATTGCAATATTTATCATGAAGTAAAGTGCGTACAGTAAAAGGAGTATTATGAAATAAATCTGTAAAAGCATTGATATGGTTTCTTAGCCATATGATACTTTAAAACGGATAAAATATATATATACATAAAAACATTGACTAACGTACTCAACTGGTGCTTCTAAGATACGCCTACCCCGGTGTACCTGACCTAAGCCTAATACTTGGGAAGGAGTAAGTAAGTTGCAGTTTAAGTTAAGTTGGTTTTTGCCAAGAATCTGAATCAAGAATTCTCTCAAGGGTTTAATCATCTCCGTACCTTGGTTCTTGAATGAAGGAGGTCTTGTATCTCTCTCTCAGAACTCGATCTCCCAGCAACCCGCAAGGGTGACTGGAAACACCGGAGCTGGATTTTCTCGGCTGGAGAAAAAGACAGCGTCTCTCTCAGTGCGTCAAAATGGGAGGGTCGGCTTCTTTCGGCTCTCGCATCAGCTGGGCTTCGGGCAAGTAGATAGCCGCTCTGCTCCAAACCACCGTATGTTTGCTTAAGGCAACGTTGGTATATTCATACCTGAAAGGTGCCGAGTTTGACGTAAGGCTGGACATAAGATGTCACTAAGAACTAACAGTTCTTTCTGGACTCCAGGAGTTCTTGTGAAAATCAAAACAAAAGCAGGGGGATTTCCCGGGCTGCTGGAGGCTTGGTTTGTTTAAAGAACGCGTTGTACTTTCTAGGAGTCTATGGGAGTAGCCTTGCCGTATTTGGATCGCATTGGCTATTACTAAATATGGATATGGTTCTTATGCCTTTATAAGGATATTATTTGTTATAACCATATAAGGGCATCAATCAGGATATCGAATTAGGGTCCTAGATAGATTCACAACAATGGTTTTAGGAAACTGTGCCTTATCATTACACAGACTACAGAAAAGCTTGGAGAGTTATTGCAATGAAGCATTAGGAATCAAAGATCTCTCCCTATCTTAAGAATTGAACTGGAGGCCTATTGTTACTCTCTAAATATGAACTTAATAATGTATTCCATATGTAGTAAGGACAACTTGCACAGTGAAACATTGGATGATTTCTAGGAATGATATCTTCAAAATGTTAAATGTTTTCTTTTCATTTTTCTATTCACTTTATGTTTTACTGCTCCCTTTCTTAACCTTCCTTCTGTGTCTATTTCAGCATCATACTTGTTATTCCTGAATAACGTTATTGACCCCATTAAAATAAACTTCTAATGAAATAAGATATATGTGATAAGCTAAAATTGTTCAATTATTGGTGATTTGTATTTGGGGACAATTTGTTGTACGTTTTTGTTCTGATAGGCCGCAATCTGAAAGTCAATAAAAATATAAAAAATATTAACATGATTCCCACAGCAACATTTAGTGTAGTGTCGCTTTTCTATCATTTTGCTGAGCGTACGTGACGTGAACGGCTGTCATTCGCACCAGAATTGCTTTTATAAGATTACTAACTTCATCTCTATATTCTACCCTGGGCTTTAGGTGAGTACAGATCTCAGACCTGGTAATAATTAAAAAGGTACATTGAAATGGGTCCCTACTAGGTCCTATATTCATGCCCTAAACCTTACTTTCAGAAACACTGATAGATTTCTGATCAATAAATGAAAAATATGTTAAGGCAATCCGTGACAGGAATTGTTTATATTCCACATGTTTAACATTCTTAGGGAATGCAAGATTAAGTAAGCTTTTTCCAGGATGTTGTGTTTCTATATTTTTATGTGTTGCATATTACACTTGTATAGTGCATACTTTGAACCAAGTCACCTTCAGGTGTTTATAACGGTCACAATTAAAAGCTTTGAAGTTGAGGCTGAAGGCAGTCTGAGCTTCTCACACTGCTTGTCAATGGATCAAAAAGGTGTTCAGAATACATGGTTATCCAATCCTCGGCCTCTCTGCAAAGTGCACAGAGCACTGGTCACATATTCCGGTGCCAATTGTGATTCTGTGCAAATGTGTGTGAAGGAGGTACACTGCTGTCAAAATAGTGCTAAGACGAAAGTAAAAGAAAATGCAGTGCTTACAGGTGAGTGCATGCGTTGTGTGTTTATGAGGTAGTACAGCAGTGGCGGCTCCTCAGCTAAGTGGAGGAGCCTCAGCCCGCGGCTTTTTCACAGTGAAAGACAGAGAAAATAAAATGATAATAACGCGTGTTAATATCATTTTATTTTCTCTACTTCCGCCCACAGCTTTGCTTGAGGGGACAGGGGAGGAGTGGTAGCACCCTCTTAAAGTGCACAATGACTGCTTGGCCGGCCCTCTCGGGCAGCTCAAAACAGTCTTGAGCACTTTGCATTTTCGACATGCAGGCTACATTACAGCCTATGTGGAGAACATGCCCAGGCCTTCAGTCAGCGCCTGAGCGCCGAAAAACGGCGCTTAGACCAATCACAGTGCTGCTTAGGCAGGGTTGTGATAGGCTGACTGTGAGCCTGGTAGTGCTTCCTGTGGCCGAGCAAGGGAGGACTGCGTAGGAGAGACAGGTGAGGAATTAGGAAAAAGGTAAGTGTTTCATTTTTATTTAATTTTTACATAGCAGCTTCCCCGTGTCCTTCCCCCTCCCACGTCCTCCCCCTACTTCATGCATCCTTCCCTACTCCTGCCCCGTACCTCCAATCGGTGCCGGCCATATCTGTGATACAGTAAAGGATATGCACAGACGTACATTCAGGCGAGAGTAAAAAGAGGGTGCTGAAGAGGAAAGAGAAGACGTGTATTGCATGTAGATGCAGGAGATGTGGAGAGAAAAAGGGCATGCATGTGTAACAAAGTGTGAAATTCAGAGTAATTCAGTTACTCTGAAGACCACTACCAATACTGCAGGCTAATGTTTAATTCACAGTCTCAATTTCAGAATGAAAATAATTTCAATATTATTTACAACAAAATTGTTGCCGCTATTCATTCATCTTAAACATCTAACAGCCATTGACAAAGCCAATAGACCTGGCAGGTTTCAGGTGCCTGTGAGCTGTTGTTTTATATATCTGGATGCAATACCGCAAAGCTCAATGAGGAGCCAAAATACTGGTCGGGTGGCACTGTGTGGAAATCACAGACATTTTGTTTACGAGTGTAATCCTCTTCCTTAATTGCAGAGGCTACGCCCCCTTTATAGGACCCTCCCCCCACACTATTTTCATCCCACTTAAAGCACTGATTCTACAACATATCAGGCACTGAATGGACAGCTGCAACCTCGGTGCCGTCTGAAAAACCTGTCTCGAATATCCAGTTGTGGCCAGTGCAGGTACGAGTGGTAGGGTTGGGTTAGGGAGGGGGATTTGACAGACGACCGTATAAATAATTAATTTACCCTCGTCGTCCTCTGTCAAAATCCTCCCCCACCGCCCCACCGCTCTTACCTGCTTGGGCTGCTGCTTCTTTGCCCTTCTCATCTCTATTAACACCTCGAAAATGCCACTAAAACATCCCAGAAGTTCCCCAGACACAAACATTTTTGGGAGCAGCTGGCATGGTCGAATGCTATTTAGCAGACATGTATTTTCCAGGCATCAAGTAAGAATGCCATTTTTGATAAGGCCTAATAGTATCTACAAAAAGGACAGAGGTTTGAAGAGATCCAGGGAGCTCGGGGCTTTCACGTGGTTATCTCACTCTGGGAGACCCTGACCAATACCAACCATTTTAATGAATCTATTGACCAAGATGATGAATAGAAAAATAATGTTTTTCTTATCTACCTGGGTTATAATGATATATTTTTAGGGAGAAAAATTGCATTCTGTTCTGGGGCCCATTCCGATCTAGTCTCTTGAACAGTTAATCTAATGGATGAGTTGTATTGTCAGCGCCTGTACTGTTGCAAAAATAACATGATGCCTTATTTTCCATGAAAAATTGTTACACACATGTTTTAGTGCCTTTTACTTACCTAAAATACAGATCATTTAAAGAGATTTGTGTCCAATTCCTTCGGCTACATTATCTTTTTTCCACTATGAATATTTGCCATTTAACCTGACACACCGTTGTATGTACCTTTTAACACAGGAAATCAGCAATCTTTTTTTCCACCAACGATTTTCTGATTTGTTAACCTATTGTAACACTATTTTGCTCTTGGCAACCTTTGTTACTAAGTATACCCAGGAATTAAGTTCCTCACAGTACTTGTTGGAAATCTAACGTACTCTATACCGTTGATGGACGTGGCTCTTTCTGCAGGGTTATCCCCAAACTTTTTGCCGTCTTCCAAATATTTTTCAGACCCTTTTTTAGTTTTCTGGGCACTTTACCAGATTTAACCAGTTCTAATGTGCATATGCTCTGTACTGAATCAAAAAATGTCTATGTTTTAAAAAAAACTTCGTTTTAAAAAAATTGTAATTTTGTATTTGTGAAAAAAACAAGAGAAGAGATTCCTATACAAAAAAGCAATGATAATTTAGAGAAAAGGAAATAAACTTTATACTGCTTGAAGGAAATGAAATAGATTGTTGTGCTTTTGTCACTAATATCTCATCATTAATTTGAGTTTTATTTACATTAGAGTTGTGTGGCCATTGAGGGAAATCTGTTCTCTTCATTATGCTCTGTACTATAAACATGGTAACACTGTCTTATCTACAATTGGCATATTTAGTTTATTTGTAAGTATCTAGTAATGTGCACTATGTGTGCCCAGGGCCTGTAAATTAAATGCTACTAGTGGGCGCGCAGCACACAGGTTGGTTCACCAACTCAGTGGCCCTTTAAAACATGGCTCAGACCTGACATTGCAGAGCCAGTGGGTGCAGTTTTAAACTGCCATTTCGACCTGTCATGTTATCCTACTTGCCAGGCCTAAACCTTCCTTTTTAATACATGTAAGCCATCCCTAATGTAGGCCCTGGGTAGCCCCATGGGCAGGGTGCAGTGTATTTAAGAAGCATTTTTAATGTAATAGGTCTCGAATTTGTGAGAGTTTAAGCTATTGCCATTTGTAAATGACAATACCTTTTATTTGTGTTTTTAAAAGCAACACATATATAAAACGTATTGTCATTTCTAATGCCAATAGCTGAAACTCACACAAATGCAAGACCACTGTAATGGTGGTCGCGCCCCTTTCTTTAGACGCTACTTGCCTTATTCAGGTTACAATGAGCAGCGTCTAAAGAAAGGGGCGCGGCCAACATTAAAGTGAAAGCGTAATATGGGGAGCTTTCACCCAAAAAGAAAAAATATCTAAATCAAAAAAGGTTATGTAGCGCAGCGGCTAAAGTGAAAACGGACTGCGCTGCAAATTAATTAAATAAATAAATAAATAAGCATGGCCACTAAAGTGAAAGCGGACCGCGCTGTAAATTAATTAAATAAATAAGTGCAGCTGCTAAAATGAAAGCGGACTGCGCTGTAAATTAAATCAATACACTACTAATAACAATATAAAAGTGGGTGGCATGCTGCAACGTTGTGGGTGGAATAGGGGAAGATGATTAAAGAAAATAGTGCTTACCGACTACAGAAAGCAGACAGTGTAACAACACAAGTAAAAAGTCCAGTCCTTACGGGAGGTTACAAATGCAGACAAGGCGGTACCAAGGAGGGACTACTAAGCCTATTCACGAATGAAAAGCAACGATTTTGAAAGGACAGTAACAGGAGTCAATTGAAAGGATGGGAGGGAAATGGGCAGAGCCTCTATTATATATCTTGCAGAGCAGCGCATGCGCTGTTGTTGCTCCACCTAAAAAGTAGGACATGTACTTTTAAGTTTTATATGTCCTGGTAGTGAAAAACTGCTAAGTTTGTTTTTCACTACTGCAAGTCCTAGCTCCCTCATAGATTAACATTATGATTGCCTTAAAACATATTTTAAGTGTAACTTACTATTTGGAGCAGATAGAAAATTGGAGTTTGGCGTCTCTGGGCTCACAATTTAAAAAGCGACCTCTTAGTAAAGTTGTTTTTTAAATTGCAGGCCTGAAAATGCTACTTTTAGAAAGTTGCCATTTTCTTACTTTCATCATCCTGTGCCTCTGCCTGTCTCTGAATACACATGTGGGTTACGGTGACAGCTGGGCTTTGCGCATTCCCTCTAGACAGTCAAACTAAGGGCGCTGGACGTGATATGAGCTTCCTGATGGCCCATCACCAGGCTGATGTGCCTTCCTACAGTAGCTTACGAGTGAGAGGCTGACACTTGCACCTGAATAGGGCTGTGCCTGTCCTCACACAAAGATCTGCATACTCCTGTATAGTGCGTCTGGAGCCAGGGAAGGAAGGGCAGGGACCTTGCGAGATTCAAAGGCCTCTTTTGGTTTCTCCCTCACCCCCACGTCAAAGACGTATTTTGGCATAAGTACTGGACCTCTGACATCCCCAATTCAGTTCACTTTGGGGTCCTGAGGAGACTCTGCAAATCAGAGGAGCTACGCTGCCAAGAGAGACTGCCTCTTTGCCACTACTCTGCTGCTCCAAGGCCTTGCTTGCTTGCCTCTGGTTTTCTTAGAGGTCCCCAGGACTGATTCTAAATCTGCGCACTCAGCACTAGAGCAGCGATCCTGGCCATTGCCAAGGAATCAATTTTCATTTGAGCCCTACTCCGAGCAATCTACACTGAGCACTGCCTACAACTAAAATCTGCTACAAGGAATTTTTTACAAACTCTACGGAATCACCAACCGCACCCCTAGTCCAGGGCCTGCTGTGCTGTCCAGATCATCTTTTTACCACAAGCCATGCAGTTCTGAAGACATGGCCGCAATGCAGTACCAAGGAAAGCTGGCGAGCATGGTGCCTCATTCCAGCACTGCACTGTGCTTGCCAGACGTGAGTCGTCCCTTACTTGTTTCCTGCGGTCTTAGTGCCCTTCACTTTCCCAAGCATCAAGGACGAGGGCCTTTCGTTTCTCTGGGGATAAGTGCTTGAGGGCAGCGGAACTCACGACCGACACCCCATAGAACACTGTGCAGCAGGTGCGCCCTCCCGGTTGCTGGGCAACCGCAAATGCGCTGGGTGCAGACTTGGCACCTTAGCTGCACGACTCACCTTGCCCCAACATGGTTGCCTTGTGCTAGGCCTGCTGATACCAGGAGTGACTGCTTGAAGCCTCAAGTAATGGACTCATAGAAGTCCGTGCAGTCAATGCTTATGCTGAAATCTTTAACATTACAGTCAAACCCAGAAAAGAAGCATGGGGAGATCTGCCTGTGTTTTAACAAGGGCTCATAACTTGGACTGACACAACATCGCTGGGAGCCATTGATACAATATGTTGGTTAAAGACGCATCCCTATGCGCACATGCTGTTACCTTGGATTCCCTCAATATTTCAGGACAAACTTTTTGTTCCCTTGCTTTGAACGCGAGCAGTTTCAACATGCTACACAGCACTTCTCACAGTGATTTTCCATGACACTCTTAATATCCTCACTGGTTGCTAGCTTCACCATAATTTACACCTAATTGAATAGTAATGTATATTGAAGCACCCCCTGTTTTTATTGAATATCCTATGATATTAATTGAATTTTTGTCATTTTGGATTTATTTTATTGAGAATAAAAAAAAATCTAAGTTGGTGTACAATATTTTTTGTGGCGTTTTCACTGTTTTACTGTAATAAGTGTTGCATAAATACTTTACACGTTGCCTCTTTAATAAGCCTGGCCACTCTGTGCCAAGCTACAAGAGGGTGAGTACAGATTATCTTATGTGTGTATCTGACTTACCCTGATTAGAGTGGTGGGTTCGGTCTGGCTTAGGTGCATACACTGCAGACCAGAACCCCCATTTCTAACAACAGCCCTAATAAGGTATCAGGGAAGACCCTTTCTATTACATTGTGATATTTGAGTATACCATTGAAGACATGATGTTACTCTCTTCCCAAAACTCTGCGAAAGTATGTTTTGCAAGACACAAACCCCACTTTCAGGCAGACACTGTTCTTGCAGTTCTGGAAACATTTTAATGCAAAAGCTTTTTTGCTAGAATTTTCCGCATCAAGCAAGGATTTGCAAAGTGATGTTGCTAAATATTCTGCTTTCGCTAGTATGTACCAGAAAAACTACATTTCAACAAACTCCTCACCCTATGCTGTCTAAATACTGTTTCAAAGTAGGATAATATGAATAATTTATAACCATTCATACACTCTTCAAAGTCTACAAATGCCCACAATGTGCGCTTATTCACTTCATAATTCACTAAGGTGATTGCATCTATGGTACATCATGATTTGTTAACATCCTCATTGTAACCATAAACAAAGTTCTACCTAGTGTAGGGCTGAAAATAAGTTTGACATTTATAGCAAACACTTTGTACATAAATAGTAATATTAATAGTTGATACCACAACCTTTACTAGGGTGTGTAAAGCCCTGTGGCATGAACGTGATCGTTACTAAACATACAAACTAGATTCGTCATTACCTTAGAGGAAAAAAAATCCTCACAGAGTTTAGGGTCTACAGAAAAATTAACACAAATAGACCATCATCACAGCATAGATTCTGGGAACTGTCAGAATAACAGTTGTATGAGCCCATGAAATTCAGTGATGCACACAAGAACAAAAGGTAGCAAGTATTGTGGGCATGTGTGCACTTTAAGAGCAGAAGCGGAGGCTGTCTCTCAGAATAAGGGAGGGGATTATTGTTAGAATTTCCATGTCCATGTTTTTTTGGGGACCTTGGGAGTGCATGAAGCAGTTACCATTTCTCACCTAATCGATCTTTCTGAGATGCAAAAGGGAGTCGACATTTGAATAAACAATTTAAAGTCCTTGTAATTGAGATGGCCACAAAGTAAGGACTAGGAATTGGGAACTGAAGTTAAGTAGGTGTATTACAAGTTAATATTTCCTGTAAATGCAAAAATCAAGAACATTTTATAAACGTAAAGAATAACGACAAGCAAATTAAGGCATCAATGCAAATTCTGACTCAATAGCATAAAGCATACAATAACAAAAGTCACTACAATGCAGATGCCAAGAATGAGTAATTGGTATTCCTTTAAGAAACTCTGCTCCTCCTTCCTAAACATGAATGGGTCTCTAAATCTAAATTGTAATTGAGTCATAAGGAAAAGTCTTAAAAGAATATGGGAACATTGGAAGGTGTCAGCATAGTGCTTCTAAACGGGAATAAATGTTTAGCATAAATTCACACTCGCAAGTAGGTCTGCACCTCTCAAAATCCAAAGAGATCTTTCCAGACTCCAACAGTACATACATTAATTAAAACACACAAATACGCCACATTACCCATATTTCTCTCCACCTCTCCAGGGACCAATGGCGTTGAACTTCACATTATGCAATGGCAACATCTCCAGACTGTCCCATCCTGCAGCACTTGGATAGCCACGATAACCATGAAAATCCCTCTGTTGTGATACGCTATGAATAGGAGGCTTCTTTGGCTCAATAATTCTAAGATTTTTCTTCTCAGGCCTCACTATATCCTTTTTTTTTAAACAGTTCTTTATTGAAAATTTTTACAGTTTGATCCAGCCCCCTAAATTAAAATACCCCCCCCCCCATACAGGCAACATTTAATACTAAGCGCGTACATCATCTTGGTGTTATCCTAAACAAGATTATTATAAATGAGGCGATGTAAATGAAATAGGAACAAATAGACAAGAAACAAGAAAACAAAAGGAGCATAAGAAGATCGAAGAACATTTCTGTTGCAGTAATTAATCAACATTACACATCCGGTCTCCCTATGCCTGTGTGAGAGGATGCCATATTTCAAATCCTTTTCTTTTCTTCTTTAAACCCTTCCGGCTATATATAGCTATTTCCAAGCTGTATGTAGCTAAGAATCGTGCCCGCCATTGCTGAAATGTAGGTGGATATGGATCTAAACAAGCAGATGTCAAACAAATTCTTAGTACGGCCATTGAAATAAACAGCAATCCCTGCAGGGTGACGGGTCTAGCTTCCCTATCTACCCCTAATATTATTTCAGCTGTGGTGATCTCAATATTGGTCTCACAGATTCCAGATAGAAACGTAGAAATTTCTCGTCTAATGGTGCTTAGAGTTTGACATGTGGCCAGCATATGTGTCAAATAGGCTTCGGACATCGCACATCGAGGACATAATGTACCTCTGCCTGTACTCCATTTAGATATCCTATCTGGGGTATAGTATAGTTGAAAGAACATCTTGTAAAATTGGGCTTGTAATTTGATTGATATTAATGAAGAGTTTGACATTTCTAGTGCTTTTTGCGTTATAGTCTCTGAGATGCCTAATTGGTTTTGCCAGTTAAGGATATGTTTATCTAAGTCATCTGGAAGGCTTGCAACTAGATCCTTATATATTTCACCAATTTTGACCTTGTCCGTTTATAAAAATCACTATATTCTAACCCAAATTTAGTTTTTAAGGATTCGAATGAACGGAAGCCCGTTGAATCATACAGCGAGCCGAATTGTGAAATTCCCAATCTGACCCATTGCATCATACAGGGATCAGTAAAAATCTCCGGGAGGTTAGTATTTCTATCTAGAGTAGTATAGTAGGAGAACCTACCGACCCCCAAGAGTTTTCGCACATGGTTCCAGACGGTATAAATACCTTTAAGGATTTTAAAGCGCACTTTTTTAAAATGACAGTCATATGTTAACCTCCACAGAATGTCACTTGCCTCATTGCCAAGAATAGGTTTCTGTGGGGTTGGGACTGACCAATCTGGATCGGACTCCTGCTTGGGGGTTAAGAGCACTCTACTATATTTGAGAATAGTAGCCCACCAATAAATTTTAAAATTAGGCAACGCCAGACCGCCTCTTTCCCTTGGTAGCTTGGTAGGGTGATGAATCTTTGGGCTCTACGTGTTCTTCCATATCCCCAGATAAAACGAATAAAGATATTATCTATAGCTTTAAATATCAATGGGACAAAGTTTAAACAAATTGTTCGAAAAAAGTACAAAAATGTAGGAAAAAATAACATTTTAATAAGGTTACATCTTCCTATAATCGTTAGATGTAAATTATGCAAATTAATTAAACTTTTTTCTGTCTGTTTTAGAAGTGGATTCAAGTTAAGGCTCACTAAATTATTTAAATTTGAGGTGATATTAACGCCGAGATATAGTGCATTATCTACAACCCTTTCGTCCAAGTAGTTAATTTTGCTATGGATTATATTCTGGGTTTTGGTTTGGTTCAATTTATACCCTGATATCTCACCAAACCTTTTCGCTTCTTCTTCCATTAGCTTAACTGCCTCCCTTGGATTGGCTGTTAAAATTGCAATATCGTCTGCAAAGGCCAAGGTCATAGTTTCACCATTGGTGGTCTTTATGGATTGTATAGATTGGTTTGTTTCTAGCCTCAAAATAAATGGATCTATAAAGATATCAAACAATAGAGGGGAGCAAGGGCAGCCCTGCCTTGTACCTCTAGTCACTTTGATGGTATCCGATATGTCCCCATTGACCATGACCATTGCTTCAGGAGTGGCATACATCATCCGAACAGCTTTGATGAAATGGTCCCCAATCCCACTTTTTGACATGGCTGTCCATAGATTCTGCCAGGAGACCCTATCGAATGCTTTTTCTGCATCCACCAGTATCAGGGCCATAGGGTCTCCTGCTACTTCTGCCATGTCAAAAAGCGTGATCACCCTCTGGATATGGTCAGTGGTTGATCTCCCTGGGATGAATCCATGTTGCCTAACAGATATAATTTTTATGAATTATGGGTGAGAGTCTACTAGCTAACAGTTTGGAATATATTTTTGAATCATTGTTTATTAATGTAATTGGGCGATATGCACCCAATTCTGTAGGGTCTTTATTTTTTTTAGGGAAAACAATAATTTTTGCCCGGGCCCAAGATTCCGGAGGGCGTCCACCCTGAAAAACATGAATCATTAAATTAGTTAGGATGTCTTTCAGTGTACTGTTAAATCAGCGTAAAATTCCACGGGAAATCCATCTAGGCCTGTTGCTTTGCCCAAGGGAAGGCTATTTATTGAAAGCAGAATTTCTACCCAATCCGGAATATCTGAGAGACTGTCTTGATCTGATTGAGATAAGCGGGGCTGTGTAACTAGATCTAGGTATTCATCAATTTTAACCTGGCTATCTCCAATGCACAATACTCCTTTCTCTGGCTATGAAATCACAAAAACACACCTGCAAAGGAAAATACCATGAGAAGAAAGGTTAAGGTTTTAAATGTGCACTTCGAATACATGACTATAGATGAATGAATAACTTCTAAATAACTGCAAAATGAATAATGCGACCATGGTTACATGTGCCATATGCTTCAAGTAAGTGCAATAAAACTTGAGGCATAAGTATAAATATAAATTAGACCTACATGTTTTCATCATTAAACTAACCATTAATGTTAATATGTTCATGAGTCTCTAGTTTTCTAGTTTTCTACAATGGATACTCTTCAGACGTACATGTGAATGCTTCACTCCAGCTTAATAACAAGCATTTGCAATGCCATAGGTCTCACATGTACGTGAGTTTAAGCTATTTGCATTGAAAATGACAATGCCAATAGCTTACACTCACATAAATGTGAGACCCATTGCATTGCAAATGCTTGCTTAACTTTAAAACTGAGCACAGCACCGCTTCAAGGACACCGCGCTAATTTTTTTTTAACTTTAACACTGAGCCCGGTGTCCTTGAAGCGGGCGATGAGCTCAGTGTTAAAGTAAAGAAAAGAAAGAAAAAAACTGAGCGCGGTGTCCTTGAAGTGGCACCGCGCTCAGTTTTAAAGTTATTAAAAAAAACAAAAAACGGAGCGGGGTGTCCCTGAAGTGGGCACCGCGCTCACTATAAAACTTTAAAAAAAGAAAAATTAAACAGAACGCGATATCCCAAAAGTGAACGTCATGCTCAGTATCAAGTTAAAATAAATAACTAAACTGAGTGGGGTGTCCCTAAAGCTGGCCCGCGCTCAGGATACAAATAAAGAAAAAACATAGCAACCGCCATAGTCCCCATAAGTGAACATAAACAAAATAGTGCTCATACCCTAGATAAAGTCGACCATGTACGGTGCCCAGTAAAAGATCCAGTCATCATGGGCGGTCACAAATGGAGACAGGGCGGTAACAAGGAGGGACTAACAAGCCTCATTATCAATCGGAAGCCAGCATTTACCAAGGGCAATGACACCAGCCAATCAAAAATATGGGTGGAGGCTTCCACAGCACTTCTACAGCATGCCCTACTAAAGCATGCCTCGCAGAGCGAGCAGCGCATGCGCCCTGCATCGCTAGGTTTGCCTTAAAAATAGATACACACAGAGTATATGGTCGTATATATGTAAAAATGTTTCTGTGACGCGTAAGTGTGGGGCAAACATTATATGACTACAACCATTTGTACACAATGGAAGCAATGCACTTTGTCCCAATTGATCAGTTGCATTCCAATTTTCTTTGATTTTGATTAATCTATCATAGATTTGGCATGACTGTGACCCCACTACCCTTTTAAAATCCACTGTATATTTGTCCTCTTGACTCTGTTTGTTTTCTAGGTTTCAGAAGTTGGTTTGTTGAGCCCTTGAAATATAATATTGTATGGCATAGGGTGTAGGGAAACTTTATTTATTTATTTAGTTTTTGTTACAAAATTAATGCCTCTCCTCCCACATAGAGCACCCATGATGACAGAATTTCCCATAACAGAGGTCAGGTTAATTTCTAAATGAGATTTAGCTGGAGAAGCAATAATTTCCTAGGGGCTCCTGAATCTAAGCTCTAAGACAGCCACTCTTAAAAAGCCTTGCTTTAATGCACTTGTAGGATATTGGGTTCTTGGTGTCAGTGGGGTGTGCCCTGGTCAAGAAGCAACCATAATCCTCGTCTGGGTAAGGCACAAGCAAACTCCAGATTAATCTGTGCTCAACCACTTGGTAACTTGGCACAGAGCAGTCAGGTTTAACTTAGAGGCAATCCCGTAAAGTATATGTGCAACACTTCAAACAGTAAAAGAGTGAAAACACCACACAAAAAGGTCACACCCCAGGCTAGAAAAATAGAGCTAAATTTAATAAATAAAGCAAAACTACATAAAAAATACAATAAGTAGAACTGGTGTTCAGAATTTTTGAAGAATAAGCTGTAAAATAGCATTTAACTACATAAAGTGCCTATCTGGTCGTGCTGGAACGGGTCATGGTCAACAGTTCAGGCCAACTGCAATGGCGCACAGGTCAGATACAGTCCCAGATTAGTCCCAGTAAAAACACCAAATGGGACTCTGAATGGGAGTCTGACACCTTTATCCTGACCATGACCTAATGACCGAGTACGATGCACAGAAATACCCTCCAGCTCACCATTCGCCCTTCAGAGGCTCTCCCATCCACTCTTGAGCTACGGAGTCTCGCACAAGTTACTGGCCACCATACCCACGCTGTATATCGAGCTGTGGCATTATACAAAACAATACTATTCAGAGTTATGTACCGCTTACGAGTGTACAACAGAATTGAGCATCCTTGCAATTCACTTACACCTGTTTGAGGTACTCCCCTGATGTTAGAGCCAGACCTGCTGGTTTGGCTGACTCCATTGGCTCCTTTAGTCCTTCCTTGACACCACTAGTATGTTTAATTTAATTTATTTTGTTTAATAAAGATCCATCTTTATATCATGAGTCCTGATCAGTAGTTACACTCATGCTGTTAGCTTCCCAGGGTCAACCTTGTCCTGATGAGAACCTGATGAAAAACAAAGAGGGAGGAACCCTACTATTTCAAAATAGGGACAGGGTAAATACAGTTGGCAAACACAAAAAAGCGTCCCTAGTGGCTTATAGCTAATGTACGTAAGTTCTGGGAAAGCAGAAAATCGAAATACTTAAGATTACATTATTCATGTGCAAAGATGTAAATTTGAAGGGTCACTCAAACAACAATAAATTCAAAGAAATACAAAAAAGTGTAGTTTATAAAAATAATTATAGGCAATTTATTACACAAGGTTTTTTTAAAAACACAAAGTACATTAAAACATTTCATTAGCAATCATATATACAGTACATCATTCAAGAAAACAAAGTCGACGCTGCGTTTTGGTGATTTCACACAGATGTTCACCTTCTTCAGGAAAGTTTTCTCTCTTAAACACAAGGACAGGTCTACCATCGGTTGTCACTTCCAATATACGTGAACTCGATTCTATGTAGCTAGACTTTCAGAAATTTCATAAACATTACGCCAAGGGTAAATACCAATGTGTAATGGACTCAAATTTTGGGAGACCTTAGTTCGATTTTTCCGTATTTATCAATTAAAAACTGGTAGATGCCTGACAAGAGACCATGTATTTGGTCTACTTGCAAATCGCGACTGGATAGAGACTGAGCCTAGCACATCCCCATGATTTTATTCTTCTGGTTCTGAGAGTACTTCTTGCCGCAATTATTCAGCAGGCTATTAGGTTCTTCATCAACCTTAAAAGGGTGTCTCCCACGTGGTCTCTTTCCGTTATGGATATCATGGGGATGTGCTAGGCTCAGTCGCTATCCAGTCGCCCAGGGCCTACCTTATGGGTGACTTATAAGCATTAATAAAGGGTTGGGCCTGCCAAAAGCTTTATTTCGCCAGTTTAAAGTAGCAGCTTAAAGCTGTACACACAAAAGCTGCAATGGAAGGTCTGAGACATGTTTAAAGTGTTACTTAAATTGGTGTCACAATCAGCGCTACAAGCATGTGGTATTTTCTACCTCTGCATTTGTGATCTCAAAGGTGTCAGTCATTGTGAACAGATGTCGGATCACATTTATAACTTGCATAGGCTTGGTTTCAATAGTACCAGAAGCATACAGCTTAATAAAGGGACAGGCATTATCCCTGGTAATTCCTCAGGCAATTATAGCCACAGGAAATAAGTGTCCAAAATATTCCAGAGTTTTTTTTCAGTAGAAGCTTGCCTTATATCTCCCAACTTATTGGTGTATTGCAAACTTTTTTCCAATTAATTAAATCTTCTTAATTTCTACTTAGTTTAACAAAAGATATATTTGAATCTAAGGACTCATATCGTCCCACTAAGGCGTGAAACAGCTCCGCCTCTGGGGTCGAGGAGTCTTTGTGATATCAGTTACCATTTTAGTTACTGTTTCTAACGTGATTAACAGTTTTTGATAGCAGTCAAGAAAAGGATATGTTAGTGATAAATTGCTCATAAAGGATTATCGCCCTACTTTCGAACATCTTACGGTACTATTATAAGCAATTCTTTCATACTAGACTGAACTGAGTTCACCATGCTTGGGGCAAAGATATTGTATTTTTCAAGATTCCACCTGTTTGGCATTTTTGCTCCCTCACTGACTGTGTATAGGTTTTATTTTTACAATATCTCTATCACAGATTCAGGGTTTTGAATTGTTTGCCATTAGTGAAAATCACAATGACATCACTATCAGAGCATGAGATTACCAAGAGAAGACTTCTTCTTGCCCAAAGAGGTATTGAAGTCTTCACAGATTATTTTTCTATGCTGTATTATTTCTCTGCAGTCAGCTCTAATTAGTTCCTAAAGAGCACCTAGAAATAGAATAGGCTTACCTCTAGCATTCCTCCCTGAAGGAACACAGACATTCAATATGTTGATGAATTTCTCCGAGAGACAATCCCCACCCAGTCTTGTATGTAGTGTATTATTAAGCATATTTGATACAGTGCAAAATGATACAAACCTTTTTCAATTTAGAGACAACTAATTAACTAGATGGAATATCTAAATGGGTTTGAAAGGACTGTGGGTAACCATGCCCAAGTTTTCCTAATGAGTCATAATCATTTTGCCTATCATCTTCCTTTCATCTTGTCCAATCATGAGCAAGCCTCTCATCTCCTTTTGTAGTAACTACTAGCTGTTGTGGATCAAAAAACTAATTTTGGTACAATATGGTAAGCTGTTGGATGGGGTCTACCACATTAATCAAGGGCCACTAGTTGGTAGGGTACGACATCAATATCCATGATCCACAAGCCCTCAGCATTATCTATAATCAATTTTGCAGCATAAACTGTTGTGAGTTCCACAGAAGTGAGAAAGGATTATATAGATATTTGTTTTCATGGATCATAGGACTCACAAGATTCAGATCCTTGGAGGCAAGCAATTGTAAGGGTGATTTTAAATAGAAAATATCTATTAGGCATAATCTGTTTATTGCTGGACTAACAGGTACATCAGAAAATATTTTAATAAGTCTAACAGAAGAGTTTCATGACTAAGTTCTTTCCCTAGGCAACCATGGGGAAGGGCTTTCTGGTCTTCTTCATAGATCATTTGTCTACCTTGAGTGGTCAAATTGAAGTAAGGGATGGCTACAAGGGATTTTGTTTGTAAATCAATTGAAGTAAATGTAGTGATTATTTATAGGTTCTTTTACTAAATTGAACCAAATGTATCCACAGGATTACTCTAATATTAATCACCAGTTTTTCACAAAAGTAAAACAATACAGTAACGAGAAGAAGCACACAGCAGAGAAAGGTTATGTTTGAAATTATTTGTATTGAAGTTAATCACAAAGAAAATTACATGGGGACAAAAAACAGAACAAAATTTTCAAGTAAAAGTCATGAAACGCAGTATATCTATAGCAACTGGTCATTTCATAACAATACATCAACTCCATTGATACATAAGGAAAACCAAAATCATAAATGTATCGTGGTGTCCTTCAGTGCACGCAATGCTGAGAAGTTGATGTCTTTGGTCGACGTTTCGGTCTTGTATGTTGTCATCTATAAGACCATCATCAGGACTTAACTTTCATCAAAATAAAACCCCTTAGATACGTCAAAGGTATCAAGATGATTTTCAGGAATAGGTACTGATTCCGAATTGATAATGGTTGCCCAACGAATCTGTTTAGGCTCTTCTTTATATTTAGAGCTTTGTATGTGGATGTAAGGTACGAATGGAAGGTCGATCGAAAATCGGATCTAGAGGCACATCTCAGCTTCAAGCTGCCTTTCTCTTTAGCTTCCACATTTATCCTCCCCTCAATGCAATTTATTCCATAGTCCTCTCACTGGGACAGTGTTGTCCTCTTCCTGTCCCTGCCCTCTCCTCTTGACCACCCAGGAGGAGAGGACAAACCGTAGACTCCACCTGAACACACAGTAAAAGCAAGCCACTCAGGCAGGGACTCTGCACCAACGGGAAATGGTGAGGTCCTTTTAGAGTGCCTCGAAAACGTGTCTGCAACAGACGCTTCACACCTTGCTCACATTGCTCTCAAGTCTGTCTTTTGTGTCCACTACGTCAGCTGCGTGCTCATGCTCACAAGCCAGATTTACGCTTTTCCTTGGATTACAATGCCTTGCTACAACTACAAAGGAATTCAGGATGCCCGTGGAGAAACTTCTGAAGTCACATTCTGAAATATATACTACTTACAAGGGATACAAAACTGTACATCACTGAACCATTGCTAATGGAGGCGAAACCACACTTATCTTTTCACAACGTGCTTTCTTTGGCACCCATTAATTCTTGTATGGATTGGTTAGAGCACAAACTGCACTCGGATAAAGCCTCTGAAAAAAAGTGAATTGATTATACTGACAGGAAGGTAGGCTGTAAAACCCCAACGGCTCAAACATTGAAATGTGGCAAGCATTTTCATAGGACATAAATCATAGCGTTAAATGCTGGAAATGAGTGTTGTCACCTTAAACAGAGGGATAACATTTGATCGTAAAACAGCAGTGACAGAAAGAGCAACGCGTTTCCCTGCGCCTGTCATTTGGAAAGCGCCATCAATATTTGTTAAAGTGCTTTGTAAATGACAGAGAAAGTGCTCTAATGGAGCTGGGAAACATCCATGAAACAAAAACTTCCTCTAAAGTTACTTTGTAAAATAGCACAACTGGAATTTAACTTAACCATCAGCCACCATCATTTGTCTGTCACGTTTGCGGTTTCAGCCCATTAATCACGACCGGTTTTACATGGCATTGCTAGTGGAACCAGAAGTGATTCTAATCTGAATTTGTTGTCAAACAAGCCTATTAAAAGACAATAAGAAAGCAAGTTAGGCTTTCATGAATAACGTCTGCAGGGCACTGCATGAAAAGACAGCTTTTACAAGCACGGCATTCAGTCATGACATGACATCTTGATGAGTGGCTTTATAAACAATTGTAGGTGCTGCTGTTAATGTGCTGAAACATGCATCAGTCTGGAAAAGTGAAGTGGGTGCTTTAGTTGTCTGTTCTTTTCCATTTTCAAGGGTTAGGTGACTGTACATCAGGTTTGTTGGATATTACTTGAAAGAAAATCTAAATAGATTTAGAGAACACTTTATTTCCTTTAAAGGAAAATTACTTCTTTGTGGCAGTATCTCACACTTCGCAGAGATGTATATCAGGCTTAATTACAGCAAAGTTGTGCCACAGTGCTTTGCCCATTGAACATTACCTTGCCAACTTTGATGCAGTTTAAAGTTGCAATGAAGATTAAAGAAAAAAAGTAACAACAATATAAAGATGCAGTGAAAGAAAGTTAATATTGTTTCACGCGCTAACAGGGCCGGCTTTAGGGCAATTTGACTGGTGCGGCCATACTGGACGCTGGCTTCTGGAGGGAGTGCCAACCTCAGGGAGGGGGACGCTGTGTTTAGCAATAACTTATGATTGGAGAGATGATGGGCACTTTTGCCTGGTGGTAGTGAGGCAGTCATGGGGTGCGGGGCACCAAAAATGATTGTCGAACCGGGCGCCACCAGCGCTGTAGCCGGACCTACACGCTCATGTGCATGGAAGACTGTTTGATGAGAAGGTAGGCCAAGGCCTACACATGAGACAGATTTGTAAATGCTTTTCACCGGTGGAACGTCCCAAAAAAATGTGGCGATCTCGCACAAATGTTGAGCTAGTATTTACTTTGCAGCAGAAAGCGTTATTTGCACTAGAAAGTAGCCTTAAAGTAAAGCAATTTTTACCTACTTTGCTTGAGGGAAAATACTATGGATGGTACATGATGTTTCCGCTCTAAACTGAGTGGGATATGACAATTAAAGGGCGCAACGCAGCACTGCAAGCAATTTTGCTGCTCCAAGCTGCGCCATTTAAAAAAATGCAGGGATGCACCATATTAACAAGATTATGGTGCACCCTTTTGCTCTCCCCTGTGCCTGTGTGTTGGACCTGGTCTATTTTCCTGAAATGTTTTGCTTTTCACCCCCCCTATTTTAGGATATATCCCCCATGGTAGAGGAATGTATAGGCCATGTGTGGTGTGAGATGCAGTGACACATGCTATGCAATGGCGTGCACAGATTTATTTGAGCTGCTGTGGAGAAATGTCACTTTTAAAATGGACGCCATTGCTGTGTGCTTTGTACCGCCTGCCTGCAGTGGGTTGGCGGTCTAGTGTTCTTTTACCATTGCAGAAATGTCACTTTTGAAATGGACGCCATTTCTGTCTGCTTGTGCCGCCTGACTGAGGTCGGTTAGCGGTCTAGTGTTTGAAGTGACAAGGTGCTCTATACTCCCCACAGTGACAGTTGAGGCTGGAACTGCCAGGGACCTTCTAGAAGCTTCCAGCCTTTCTGGTATTTGTAGAGCAGTAGAGATGCCATGTGCTCAGTCAGAGCGTGGACTTGAGAGTGAGGGGACCTGCAGCCAGGGGTTGCTGCCGCATGGGTCTGTGTGCTGGCCCCTGAGCCCATCTGTACCCCTCCCCTGTCCACAGGGCCAGTGAGAGCCCACTGCAGGAGTTCAGGCTGCTGTGCCAGGAGGAGTGCCACGTTACAGGGGATGATGGTTCCGAGGAGCTGCTGTCCTGTACTGATGAGTACCCACTGACCGCTGACCTGGCCTAGCACTGCCTGCCTGCTCTCCTGCCCTAGCGCCTTGTCAGCGCTACACCTGGGCCCTGACTTCTCCCTAGCACCTGGAAAAGTAGAGAGCTTTGACTGACTGCCAAGGAGCACCTTTGACTGCGCCCAGAAGGAGGTGAGGGGCGCGACCTGTTGTTCCTGAGTCTGCTGGTGGGACCTAGTGCCGCGTGAGTGCTCCAGGTGGATTACCTGTACTCCCCCTGCCTGCACCCTAGTGCTGTACTGCCCAAGCGCTATATGCAGATGGCCAGTGAGGAGAGAGGAGCGTGGGCGCTATGTCCTTAGGTGGAATCCTTAATCTGTGGCAGCTACCTAGCGCCTCGTGAGCGCTATATTCGCATTGCTGGTGAGGAGCGCTACCTGTCATGCCTGAAGCCCCTGGTGGGACTGAGCACATCGTAAACGCTATATTCAGGGTTCCAGGGGAAGAGGAGCTGAGGCCTGCAGTGCTGTGCTGTCAAAGCGCTATATTTCAATTCCCCTGCATGTGTGCTGCATTGTGGTGCTGCCAGAATGCCTTTTTCGCATTGACTGAGCTCTGCTTGCGCTACAACTGTGCAGAAATGCACTGCTCATTGGCCAATACCAAATGAACACACCACACACCTCAACTCCACAATCACGCAACTCACAACACAGGAAATGCATTTGTCACAAGCTTACATACAACATGCACACCCACCAGACATGACAGAACAACTTACTGTGGGAACCTGGGCAAACCATGTATATTAGCCATCAACGGCATGGCGCCTCAGCCACACAATAGCAGTATATGTGAAGAGGTGGGGCCCAGGCATGTGCGAAGGAGGCAAGTGACCCATCAATGAGAATGTACACAATGCCAAGTGTGGCGTGGATGTGCTGGACAGACTGCAGTATGCAGACCACACACAAATCCATGTCGTCACACACTGCTGGTGTTTGGAGTGTAGTGGACAGAGGACGCAACCATTGTGAGGAACATGGAAATGTAGCTTGGTACGTCCCCCTCCCCTGTAAGCATGAGCGGGGTGGGCTGGTCCGGCGTATGCCAGGCCAGCGTAGGGGTGTGAATAAAAGGCACGTAACTCTGGGCGTGGTCCCTTTCCGGAATGCCCACCGTCTCTGCCAGGGCGGCACCTCTCACCCCGCCATGAGGACGATGCCATAAGTGGAGTTGCCAGTGATCCTGTGTGCCTGCTGCACCCCGGGACGCTTGTCCCCGAACCAGTGCTGTCCCCCCTGTGCACCCAGGCCCCAATGCCCATCTACCGACACCGGCATGTGTCGAAGAGGTTCCATCACATGCCGATGCAATCTCCAAGCCAGAGGCCTGTGACCTTGACAGCCACCTCAGACCATCACGGCCACCGCAACACAGACCCGCAGTACTCCTTACTTGTTGATGTACTCCACCGGCAAGCACTGCGGACAAGTAGGTCACACATTTGGAACTGAGTCTTGATTACACCATGGCAGAGCACATTAACAATGGATGAGTTCATGTCTCTATACTCCCTTCGATGTGGTGACACCAAGTCTGTGCATAGCATCACAACCACACGTGCATGTGGGCCCGCGCGGGCTACTATCCTAGGCCTATGCTGCACACGAGTAGGTCACACATTTGGAACCGAGTCTTGATATCCTGATGTGCAAGTTCATATGTTCATGGGACGTTTGATGTCACTACACTCCCTTCGATGTGGTGCCACCAGGTTGTGGTAGTATATCACAGCCGCAAAATTCTGTGGGCCCACAAGGTCAACTGCCCTCGGCCTACGCTGCGACTCAGAAGGTCACAGAATTGGAACTGAACATCGATTATGCAAAGGCAGAGTACATGACATTGCACACAAAGAGAGGCGTAAGAAGATGACACTCTTGCATATGGGGGAAAAAGTATCATCGCTACGGAGGTGATCGAACACTACCGACAACTGCCAATGTTAATGTTAAATGAACTTGTAACGCGCATGGCTGCCCCAGCCAAGGGGCGTCCCGGCGCTTGCTGTAGGAAGGTGTACCAGTAGTGAGTGTTTGTTCTGTCACAGTGAGGCAATTGTACGTTAACAGAAGAGATGGGTTTTTATCGCTTTCCTGAAGGGTAGTAGCTCCTCAATTCTTCGAATATGAATAGGGAGTCCATTCCAGAGTATTGCGGCGAGGTGTCTGAATGACCGCCCGCCCATTCTTGCTAGTTTGAAGCGGGGCACTACTGCCAAGTTCTGTCCTTCTGAACGCAGCGCACGTCGGGGGACGTACGATGTGAGAAGAGAACATAGCATGGGGGGGAGGCAGTTTTAAGGATTTTAAATGCAAAACAGAGGGTTTTTAGAGTGGATCCTTTTTTCTACGGGAAGCCAGTGGAGTTTCGTGAGGACAGTGGACACTGACTTATAGCGTGGGAGACCGGTAAACGCTCTCGCTGCGGCGTTCTGGACTCGCTGGAGTCTAGCTTTCTCTGCTACATTTGCCCCTAACAAGAGAGAGCTGGCGTAGTCCAGTCTTGACAAGATTGCTGACTGCACCACAATTTGGCGGGTTTGGTGGTCAAATTTTTTTTAAATCGGTCTAAGATTACGTAAAATACCAAAACAGGTAGCTGCCACCTTTTTGGTATGATGGGTAAAAGACAGATAGGTGTCCAACCAGACTCCCAGGTTTCTTACATGTCCTTTGCATTCGGGAGGTTGGCCAAGTGTCTCTGGCCACCAGTTGTTTCCCCATGTCGTTGTTTCTTTTCCCACCAGTAACACTTCAGTTTTACCAGCGTTCAGCTGGAGACAGTTCGTTGTCATCCAGCTGGTGATGTCGATAAGCGTCTGCTTGAAAGTTTGTGCACTAAGACCGCTTTCGTTGTCCAGTGTCACCACCAGCTGGGTATCGTCGGCGTATGTCACTAGTGAGAGACCATGTTTCCTGGCTATTTCTGCCCGGGGTTGGACGTAGACATTGAACAGGGTGGGGCTCAGAGCTGACCCTTGGGGCACACCCTGTTCAAAGGGGTGTTCTTTAGATAAGAAAGGAGGGTTAGAAACTCTAAAGGATCTGCCCAAAAGAAAAGCTTTGAACCATTTGAGGGCATGCCCTGTTATTCCTATCCCCTCCAGCCTCGACAGCAAAATCTCATGTGACACCGTATCGAAGGCAGCACTGTGATCTAAAAGAATCAGTGCTGCCGTCCCCCTAGAGTCTAATATGGTACGGAGATGTTCTGTCACACTAAGAAGAGCTGTCTCAGTGCTGTGGCCAGCGCGGAAGCCGTGTTGCGACCTATCCAGGATGGTATTGGATATCAGATGATTGGTCAGGATGGAATTGACATGGGCTTCTGCTACTTTTGCCGGCCAGGGGAGGAGAGATATCGGTCTAAAGTTTTCGGGTAGGGCGGGGTCTAACATGGTTTTTTTTATGATGGGAGTCACTCAGGCTTGCTTCCATCTCATGGGTACAATGGCTGTCAAGAAGGATAGCTTTATCATGTCTCTAAGAGGGCCTAGGATCGTCCAATCAGAATTTCTAAATAGTTCCGGTTTCAGGGGATCTGCAAGTGAGCCGGACTTAATTTTATTACATAGTTTAAAAAAGTCCTCTTGGCTGAGTGCTGGAATATCGGAAAGATTAGGCCTATTCAGGTCAGCTTGAGGAGTGAGGTGAGTATTTGTTGGGAAAGTGCTATAAATTTTCTTAATTTTATCGATAAAAAAAGACGCCATGTTGTCACAGAATGCAGAGGACATATTGGAATTGTTTATCGATTTCTTAGCGCTAAGCTCTTTCAGTATCCTAAAGATAGTCTGCGAAGCATTATCACTATTCTTAATTTCAGTGGTGTAGTACTCCGTTCGAGTCCTGCAAATATTGCGATGATAGCTTTTTTGTATTGGAATATAGGGGGCTTTAAGTGTGGGATCATATTATCTCCTCCATCTTCGTTCGGCTTTTTTGCATTCTTTCTTTTGCAGGGAAAGTGCTTCATTGAACCAGGGACTAGATTCATGGGTACGAGCCTTGATCCATTTAGCTGGTATCAGGGAGTCTAAGGCCTTGCTGATCCACTCACAAAACTGATCATAGTTTTGATCAGGGTCTTCACTTGGTTGAGGGGGGATTCTTTATAAGAAATGCATGGAAGTCTTCAAGCCTTAGCTTCCTCCAAGGTCTTTTCAGGACTTGCTGAGTGGGCTTTGAATTAGTGTCACTATCAAGAGAAATAGTCATTATCACCAGACAGTGATCCGACCACAGTATGGGGATAGGGGGTTCAACATTCGCATTGCTTAAGTTTGAAAAGATGGGGTCCAAAAGATGCCCACCATTGTGTGTTGAGCCACTCACTAGCTGGTGGAGCTGGAGGGCATCCAGATCAGCTAGCAAGGTGTTGATCTTGGTATCAGAAGTGAGATCAAAATGAATGTTTAAGTCACCTATAATGGTGAAATTAGCGGTGTCGGTGATCAAGGAGCATAAATGCTCTAGGAGCGAGATAGTGAAATTCGTGCTTGCTCCCGGGGGCCTGTATATCAGAAGACCTGTAAGACTAAGTTGAGAGTTTATCTTGATGGTGAATCGTGCACATTCACTATCCTTGAGTTCTAATCTCGATATGTGGCAAATGAAGTCCGATTTAGCCATTATTGCTATCCCCCCTCCCCTGGAGTTTCTATTCAGCGTATGTGTGGTGTATCCCACGGGGGTGGCAAGATTGATGACTGAGTTCATATCGTCTTGGAGCCAGGTCTCGGTTAAAAATAGAATATCTAATGAATAATTGGAAAGTAACTTGTGGATTTCCAAGCAGTGTTTCTGCATAGATCTTACATTCAGCTGGCCTATTCTGATTCGATGGGGCATGACTTTATTCAGGGACGGTAGTCGTGAGGGATCGGGAGAGAGAAGCCACAGGGGCATGAGAAAAAACCTCGCCTACATAAGGGATTTACTTTGGCACACTCAGTGGTCGAACCTTTTAGTGCTAATATAGATTGCCTAGAGAAAGATATTACCTCTTCTCTTGTATCGCCATGATTCCTGGCGAAAGGCGACGTACTGGCGCGGACGGGCGTGGACGGGCAGGACTCTGGCACGACTCCGGCGCAGGTCCGGCGCGTCCGCTGCTCGCGTCCACTGCACGGAGGCATGCCCGCCCCCTTATATGCACGACTAGAGTGCGTCACAGCACTCAAGCACACCCAATATGTCTGCCGTGGATTCTTGGCCGGGACCGACTTGGCCGGGACCGACTCGACAGCGTCAACGCTCGGCTGCGAGTGGCCCAGGGAGGTGAAGGAAGGGAAATAAAGGCTTCTCAGATCAAGCCTAAGCCCTTAAAGTTACGTTTTTAAAATCGTTATTTTAAAATGTAATCACTAACTCTGTGCATCGCAAGCCAACGACACATGGCTGTGGGCCACTGCTGACCGCTGCCTCCGGCCTACACTGCAGTCCAGTAGGTCACAGAGTCTTGATTTAGCAATAGCGGTGTTCATATCAGTGTTCCAGCATCATCACAGACTGCATGTCCTCCCAGCCATGGTGCCACTAAGTCTGTTCCCGACACTCATGGACACTCTCTGGTCGTACATTGCTGGCATCTGAGACTATGGACTAGGGGGTAGGTTTCATCCTCATGTAGCTGATACTGAATTAGTTGTGGCAATGAGGCTGTTGCTTTCCACTCCACCATTTGCTGCTTCCGGCTAACATCAGACCTTCTGCATCATGCCCTGGAGGACACCTTCCACTGTCTCCCGCAACCCTCCGCCACATTCACCTTCGACATTGATGAAGACCCGCCCAGTCTGAATGGCCCTACCTCAGTGCACCGCAAGTCACCGTCCCGTGGCAGGGTGCCTCTGCCGGTCGCTCTGCATCCGGGGCCACAAACTCTGTGCTGGTCAGGTCCGGGACCCCTTCTTCTGAGATATTGGATGGCCTCTGAGGCGATGGCCATGGGGTCATCAACGCCATGAGTCTGTGGCCCTGATCTGTCCGCTGTCTCCGGCCTCAACTGTGGACCACTAGGGCTCACACATCAAATCGAGCCCTGACCGGCCCGGACGTCGCATCACTGCAGAAAGCACACACTGCCACCGCCAGGACCAACTCCAACCACCAACTGCCAGTGTTCAAACGGTCGTACTGGCAGACTGACGGAGTTGCTCACACCTGTCATGGATGCCATCTTCTGCCTGGTCCCCTGCTCAGCACTCCAGGTGCCACTGACGCAGTGCACTGCAACCCGTAGACCATTACTGATTGAGATTTGTGCTGTGGAGATGTTGCAATGTCACCTCAAGCAGTGTGGGAGACCTGGGACGTTGATGTGGAAGATGATGCAGGTCTAACACACTCCACTGCATCTGCATCAGGAATATCTCGAAGGGGCACAATCCTAGACATTTTCTTCACACGAGCGAGCTCAGCTCTAGTTCCCTAACCTCAGTGCACTGCAACTCACGGACACTTCTGTTTGCATGTTGGGTGACCTTTGTACTTGCTCCGGCTCCCTCCATGTTGCTCAGCAGTTGACTCTGTTATGCAGGTGTTTACAGTTTCCGTTGCACTGGAGTCCACTGTTGAGGTTGTTGCCAGCAGCCAGCACTCCGTACGTGCTGGCTTACACTCACCCCACACACATCCAGCACAGGCGCCACTGTACATGTATCCCTGCCAATAAAGTGGCCTAGCGTACGTGCCCGTAGCCAGTTCAACATAATATCTTCATGTGTCCTTGTGGTCTTGTTGTACACATGAGGGCCCTGGGCCCTACAACATTACATTGTGCTGTGTACAGCAGGTGCAGACGTCACCGCCGACAGCGGGTTGGAGTTTTGACATGTAGCTTTGTCGTCACACACCCAAATCATAAGAGGAGTGGCCTGGACCGTCGTAAGCAGAGCCAACGTGGGTGTGTGACTCCTATTTGCATGCCCCTGGGCGTGGTTCTGTACTGTGACTGTGCATCTACATGTGTCTCTATGGCAGTGTTGGTCTCCTTTGTGGGGTGTAGGTGGTCTCGGAAGGATAATAGACACCAACGTATGTGATCTAGTTCACCTTCCATGGGTTCGGACCCCACTCGTACCTGTTTGACCACCTCCTTTTGGCGTTCTGACACCTGGCATTGGGGTGCCATGTGTGGGTGAGTGGAGTGAAGTGTAGTGAGCCAGCTGTGCTTGCGGGTGCTTCCTGCTGAGTGGACTGTTGCAGGTTCTGTGTTCGCCTCTAAGTAGCTTGGCTTCCCGGGTCCTGGTAGGTGGTTGCGTGGGATGTCCATGGGCTGTTGTAGGGCATCGGTGTCGAAGGTGTGGTGGTCCTCTCCGCCATCATAGATGTGTTGTCTTATGTGTTCTGCTGGAGGTGTTGTGTGCCCCTCGGCAATGTGAAGGGTAGTCGCATGTTGACATTGTGTTGACATGTATGTTGTCGCATTGTTCCTGTTTACATGCAGACTGTAAGACAATGTACATTGTGACTGTTTGGGAGGTGCAGGATTTGGATGCAGGACCATGTACATTTGGACTACATGACGGATGTGAGGTTGTACGCGTACATTTCCATTTCACAGTTTCCAGCTCTGTTATATGTAGTAGGCATGTTTCTGCACGTGTGCGGAGTCAGTTGTGCGGTCTGTTAGGCAGTGTTGGGTTTGCGCATTGTACCACATTGTCATCAATGTGGATGTGATGTTCTTGCTATGTGTGTGAGCTGCAGTGTGCCACGGGGATCAGGGACATGATCCAGGGTAATTGTGGGTGTGCAGTGTGCTACACCTCGTTGTGCATTTGTGTCATTGTGCCCATCACACCCCATCCCCCCAGTCATTGGTTGTTACTCACCCTCCGACTGCATCCCCGATGTCTACTTGTGGGTCAGCTGATGGTAGTGTTCTGTCACCTCTGTGACGTTGATCTGGTTTTGCTGCGGACTGCACCTCGTCTTCCTCTCCCTCTTCTCCTTGGCTGTCCACATTGTTCCTTGCTGGTGGTCTGTGGGGTTTGTGGGGTTTGCTTTGGATTGTTTCTGGTGTGTTGCCTCTGTAGTTTCTATGGTGCATTTTTCCGCCTGATGCGTGGGATTTGAAGGCCTGTCGCTGGTTTTCGCTGCTTTTTATATCGCGATTGGCCTCATTGCAAGATTTTTGCGTTCGCGCTTCGCATTTTTTGCGGCGTGGTGTTGATTTAACGCAGCCATTTGACGGATTATCTGGAGACTATCGCATGGTACCCAAGTGTTGAGAATGCTTGGTTAACACAGCTTTTCCCGGGATAAACTGAAATGTTGGAAGTTGCATTAAGTTACTTTTGCGATGGTTATCACACGTTCTTGAGAATATGCCCCACAGTTTTGCTCTGTAGTGCAAAAGTGCCAATGTAGCACCCACAATGAGCACCGGGGTATGACAGCAGGAGTGCCATATCTTTTCAGGTATCGACTTTTCACTGTGTTTTCCTCGGTGTGCAATGCAGTGAAGCAAATCTGGTTTCTGGACTGCATTGTACAGTTTGTTTAATACATCTGCCTCTTGGTTTAGAGCAGAGTTGGGCAAAATTTTAATTAAGGGTAAAAAATGTGTGAAAATCACGATTTTCATGTATAACGACATTCACGTTCTCAAAATTTTGTTTTCCATAAATACTACCAGTAGGAGTCCAATTTGTATCCATGACATTTTTTATTTAAGTTACGTCCTTACTTGAAAATGGAATGCCGTGATACCAGCGAACCATATTTCTCAATAAATATGTAATTTTACAAAACTTCATTTTCAGAATTCCAATATTAAATCTGACTTCACCATAAGTTAGGATTTTAAATTGTGATTTCAGAGAAACCAAACTTGAAAAGTTATTCTCCTCACAATTGGTAATTACTCTTATACAACGTGATTAGGCAACTTCAATGTTATACTACGGGAGAGACAGGCCTTGCAGTAGTGAAAACGAATGCTCAGGTTTTCCACTACCAGGACATGTAAATCGTAAAAATTCATGTCCTGCTTTCTAAATACATTGCACCCAGCCCTCTGGTCTGTTCAGGGTCTACCCTAGGGGTAACTTAAATCTATGAAAAGAGAATGTTTGGGCCTGGCAAGAGGTTTATCTTGCTCGGTTGACTTGGAAGTTTCAAACTGCATACTCAGGCTTTGCAGTGGCACATCTGAGACATGTTTAATGGGCTAAATAAGTGGGTTGCACAATCAGTGCCTCAGGCTTACTAATAGCATTTAATTTACATCCCCATGGCACATGTAGTGCACTTTACTAAGGCCATATAAGTAAATTAAATATGCCAATTGTGAGTAAGCCAATTGTTACCACGTTTTAGGGAGAGAGCAAATGCACACTAGTTAGCAGTGGTAAAGAGCCCAGAGACCTAAAGCCAACAAAATGAATCCAACAAAAAAGGGAGGAGGAAGGCATACGGTTTGGGGTGACCCTGCAGACTTGACCATTTCCTTTTTTTTTCTTTCTTATTTTTATTGAGAATTCATTGATACAAAACAGATACGGCATGGGAATTTTTATTTTTTACAACAGGAATCTTGGCAGAAATACATTATCTGATACTATAATTCAATAAGCAGAGAAGCAATATAAATAAATCCATACATTAAATATACATATAAATAGGTGTTTACACATACATATAAATAAAAATATAAGGGGCTTCAACCCCAATTATTTATAGCTGCCGCTCCCTCCAATTTTTTAGGGGGTCCCATATCTTATTGCCAAAATCTTGCTTTTTCTTACCCTTGTGGAGATATAAAGTGGATTCGATATTATGAATACCAAGAAGCCTAGTCAGCGACATTTGAAAGGTTGGGGCATTTGGATCCTTCCAAGCGGCTGAGTGTAAAATACGTAATACAGCGACGGCCAGAAAAATAAAGGCCTCTGTTTCTTTATCCATAAGAGCCGTTTTACTATCACTCCCGAGGATCATCACAGTTGGGGATAGGCTAATCTTTAGGCCTAGCAGCCCCTCCAAAAATTTCTCAATCTCAGTTTTTATCAGGCTAAGCTTCTCACAGTTAAAAAACATATGTAAAAGATCTCCTGGGCCTTTATGGCACCTAGGGCAGTTACTATCGATCCTCATACCCCAATCGTGTAACTTGGATGGTGTGTAGTACAAATTGAACAGTGTTTTAAAATGCTGGACCTTCAGGTTTGAGGACCGTAGTACCTGCTTATCCAAACCAAAAGCTTTATCAAGATCGGTATGCGGATCTTGAAGTCTGACTGCCCAGGCAGCCTCGTGCTTCTCAAGATCGTCGGGCGATCTTTCTATCAGAGCTTGATATATATTACTTATCCTATCACCACCCCTTAGCAAATATCCCAGCACAGGGCAATAAGGACCGGGACGATATCCGAAATAACAGTTTTGAGTGTTTGTGAAACCTGGAGATACTTAAAGATTTGGCCGCTGGACAGACCATACTTCTCCTGTAGCCAATTAAAACTCATAATGCTGCCATTCAACATCACATCGCCCACCGTCCGAATGCCCAGCTGTTCCCAGCATTTCCAGGCCCCATCCATACTCAAGTTTGGTAGATACCCTGAGTTCCACAGGGGAGTATGCATATTGATCTTAGGGATATGAAGCAATTTCTGCAGATTTTTCCACAGATCCCAGGCACTGAGCGCCCCCTTATACCGGGATTTAAAAAAGATCTGCGGCTAGTTTTTCTCAGCAGTGCCCCCACGGCCTCCTTAACCATCAATAGTTCGTACATTGATGGTAGAACATATAGATCAGAGGTCGGGTCATATGAATATGTCCCACTGGATACTGGTTCAAATAATATAGACATCTGCGCCAACAAACAGGCCCAGTGGTAGAATCTTATGTTTGGGACAGCTAGACCTCCACGTTCCTGTGGGAGAGTCATATATCTTGCTGCCCGCCTGGTTTTACCATACTGCCAGAGAAAACTATTGAAGATAGACTCGATCTTTTTTAACATCCCTTCCTCGATTAAGTAGGGTATGCATCTAAACAAGTAGAGGAGTTTGGGCAACATAGTCATCTTTAGCACGTTGGTCCTCCCTATGAGAGATAGATGCAATGAGTCCATCCGCTTCAAATCTGACTCGATTTTTTTAAGTAGTGGGTCAAAATTATCCTGAATAATAGAGCCTGTTTCTGTGTTAATTACTACCCCAAGATAAGTTGCAGAGTCGAGATATCTTTGATCGACTTTAGCAACCTCCTTTGAGCAGATTAACTGGATTTGTGACTCATTCAGGCAGTACCCCGAGTGCATACCAAACTCCCTAGTGACTTCCACCAGTATCCGCATGGCCTCAGCTGGCTCTGATGTAATCACTGCCAGATCATCGGCATACGCCAATATTTTGCTTTCAAATCCATTAGTTAATGCTGGCTGGATTCCCTCATTCCCCAGAATTTGCCTGACCAGCGGGTCGATGTACAATGCAAACAGGATAGGTGAGCAGGGGCAACCCTGGCAGGTGCCCCTGCTTATTCTAATCCTATCTGAGCTCTGGCCCATCATCTGTATTCGGGCCATTGGATCAGAATACATGGCCTCTATGGCCATCCGGATTTTTCGGCCAAAACCTCTCTCTATCAGGACGTCCCACAGGTATGGCCACCTGACGCGATCAAACGCCTTTTCCGTGTCGAGGAGGATCATGGCGACCCCCCTCCCACCAGCAGCATGGGCCTCAAACAGCGAGATTGCTCTTCTAACGTGGTCCGCCGTTCCTCGACCGGGAATGAACCCATGCTGCCAGGGGGAGACGAGCCCACCAATGACCCTCCCCAACCGCGCGGCCAGGATCTTTGCGTACAGCTTATTGTCCGAATTGATCAAGTAATGGGCCTGTAAGACCCAGGATTTTCCCTTGGCTTTCCCTTTTTATGGAAGACTAAGATGTTGGTGTCTTTCCATGTTTCCGGGATCTTGCCTGTACAGATGATGCCATTGAATAGGTCCAACAATATTGGAGCCAACTCTGCCGAAAGACACTTATAAACCTCGAGGGGAATGCTATCTGGCCCAGCAGCCTTACCAGTAGCCACGTCAGATAGTGCCTCACGGATCTCAGCCAGCGTTATATCCAGCTCCAATTTTTCCCTGTCAGCTAATCCCAATCTGGGCCCATTATCCGGATACCTGCCATGTGGACGCACCCCACCCATTTCTTCCTTATACAGGGTTTGATAGAAGTTTGCGAAAACTGAGAGGATGCCCTGGGGTTCCACAACATCACGTCCATTATCATGGATGCTTGTTATTATGTTTTTAGTGAAGCCTTGCCTGACCCTTAGCACTAGTTCCTTCCCAGCCTGCTCCCAGTCTCATACAATCTCCTCTTATATGTCCAGTATTCCGCTGCCGCTTTCTCTTCCAGTTGTTTGTAATTCCGCTTTAATTAGGCAGATACTGGTTTGACTCTCTCTACCTTCCCTTCCTTGTGTTAAATCTTGGCAGTGCTGTTCTTCTGCCTTAACTAGATCTGCCAAAAGTTTGATCCTGTTGGCTTGTACTTTTTTCCTGGCCTGAGCAGTGTAACTAATGACCTCCCCCCTCAATGCTGCTTTAAATGAGTCCCACACACAGTTCCTTGATGCACTATAACAATTGGCATCAAAGAATTCGCGGGTCCATGTTTGCATATATTCCACAAACTGTGCATCAGTCAAGAGTTTCCGATTGAATGTCCAAGCCCTGCAGTTCCTAACTAATCCCATACCATTATATGTGATTGCCAACGGGTTATGATCCGAGAGGACCTTGGGTAGTTTCCTAATGCTGATCTTACTAATTTCTGTGAATGATATAAGGAAATAGTCCAGCTTACTATACCACTGGTGGGGGCAAGAAAAGTATGTATAACCTGGGTTTCTAGGTTCTTTGCCCCCCAAATATCCGTAAGACCATGCAACAGCATCATAGACCGGAGAGTCATAGATACCCTTGGTTTTCTGCCAGCATACGAGCTTCCCGCTGAAAGATCAATAGAAATATTAAAATCCCCACATACCAGAATGAGAAACGGCCATGTTGACAATTCCTCTTCTAATATTTCGAAAACCTCTGGGTCATCCTGATTTGAGCCATAGATGCCACATATTGTAAGGCCACACTCCAATTCCGCCAGGGCCCATCTACCCAGTGCATCAGACTTGGCCCGTTTCGCCCCCCCAACATAGTTTTCCCCAAAATCACTACCCCCCTTACTGTTGAGGCTTGGGAGGAACATGCCAGAATATTAAACCCTCCAACCCTAAGGAGCTGCTTCTTAGCCCAAGGTAGGTGGGTTCCCTGAAGGTACAGAATGTCTATAGGTTCAGTTTTGACAAACTGTGCTGTAGAGAAGTGTGGCTCAATGGTTAGAGCGGCAGACCCTGATGCAGTAGTCTGACCGGGACCAGGGTTCAATTCCTGCCTCGGCGGGTCTCGGGCTCAATTTCCTCGGACCTGATAATTCTCGCCTCGGTGCCTATTCTAATCATGAGTCCCACTCTGCACCACTGGGCAATAGCTTACTTAATCTCTACAATGGCCCCAACAACGCTGAGGATGCCTGACTTCACCTTGGGGGTGCACAGGAGTGGGCTCCTCACAGGAAAAGGCCAGGAAGGGTTCCTCGGCGGTATTCGTACAAGCGCCTAGATGCCTACGGGTAGTCGTGCGCTATACAAGTGTGTAATCATTTCATCATTTCATTTCTTGCTCTCTTCCTCCAATCGTTCAGCCCACCTATGTTTATTGAGTATACACTAAGGCTCGCCATACTTATTGTTAAAAAAAATCTTACTTTTGTCTGCAAAGAGTGAACATAAACTTTTTCCATAGCATATATACACCATTTCCTGAAAATACAAGAACTATAAAAGGCACTGTACCATAAATTCTCATTTTATTTTGCTTCCTCCCCCTCACCCCCCCAGCCCGTGAACCCCCCCTCGAGATCCCCCTCCACCCTTCCCCCTTCCTACCCCCCTTCCCACTGGAAGCACTCAGACCTAGGTCTGAGCGTATGATGGTTGTGTGCAGCAGCGTGGAGCATGGGCGCAACTGTTAATTAGAACAAAAACAATCATATGAGCCATATCTTACCCCCCCCAATCCACCCCCCAAGAAACACAGAAAGGAAAAAAGAAACCGGAAAAACAGATCTGAGCTAGGAAAAGATCCAACACAGAGCTTAAATCCGTATACCTAGACCCAGTGCCAGCTGTATAAACAAAGAAAGAAAAAGAGGAGTCATACCACTAAGCCAGACAGTTCAAATAGGTAGAGCTACAAACACATTATAAATTTTAGACCCCTCACCAGACTAAGCGTTCCACTAATCAAACTTATTTGATTCACAAAGAGTCCAAAAACTCCTTTGCCTTGACTTCTGACGAGAAGTATAGGGTCCTTCCATCTTTAACTATCTTAAGCTGCGCTGGATTCACTAAGTAAGCCTGAATATGTTTATCCTGAAGGGGCTTGATCAGTTGGCGGAGTCTCCACCGCCTCTCGACCGTAGCGTGGCAAAAGTCCGGTCTCACAAAAAATTTCACTCCCTCGCTAGATCTTTTTGCGTCGGGCGGGCCTTTTCAGATATGGTCTGCCGGAGGACATAGTTCCCAAAGAATATCAAAACTGCCCTTGGTTTATCGCCGCTTCCAGCCCGAGCGAATTCTAAACGGAGTACGATGTATACTCTGCATATCCGCCGCCCAGTTCCACTCAGATAATTCAGGGAATGCCGACTTGAAGAGATTGATCATAAAGACCCTGATGTCTGAGCACTCTGCCCCGTCCGGGACCCCCAGGACTCACAGGTTATTGCGCCTTAACCGATTTTCCATGTCCTCCAGTTTCCACTGGATATAGACAACCTGGGCGCTCTGGGAGTCTACTTTGGATGATGCTACAGCAGCTTCTGCTTCAGATGCCACAATCCGTTCCTCCAAGTTAGTGACTCTATCCCCCACATTAGTATATGCCTTGGACAGTTTTCTAACAACACCCTGCATCTTACGCATTGCTGCCTGTGACTTCCGGGTGTCCTGTCTAGCTTCTTCCCTGTGCGTAAGGATGGTCTGATATATGACATCTAATAATGGAGGATAGGATATTGAGGCCTCGGCCTCGGCATTGGGATTTCCCTGAAGGGGTGTAGTCGAAGAGTGGTCCCAGGCCAGATCCCGCATGTGTTGTACATGGGCGTCTCCCTGAGTGACAGGTCTTTTTGCCGTACTGGGGGGGTTCTGTTCCAAATCACTGTCAGATTCCAAATTACTCTCTTCCTGAGAGGAGCTCCTCTCCTCATCGGACCATTCTGCATCCTCTGACACCGAGTAGAAACACTCACTACTATCTTTCTCCTTCTCTGGTTCTTTGTCCCTTTCACCCATAAGAGTCAGCTGGGCCAGGGGAGGGCACAATAGTGTAATCTCTTTATCCTTCACTCTACCCGTATCGCCTCCAGTCTCCAAAGCTTGCCCCAAAGCCGCCTCCAGCTGGTTACTCGGCAGTACAGGCTCCTATATGGAATGTACAGGATAAGAGGTAGTTCCAAATGCCCCCCCACTATCAGATGCAGCCCCATCAGGTTGTTCATCAGTACCTGTAAGCACCAGGAGTCCCTCAGCTACCCCTTGCCTTGCCCCCCTATTTCAGTCAGGCCTTCTGCCAGCACAGCAATTGGCGTCGTCGAATCCTCCAGCCCCTTCACCTCATCCGGAAGGGGGGTAGATGCGGGATTGGTACATGACTCTTTAGCCTCCTTAGCCTCCTGTGTCGCTATCTCCTGGGCTGAGGGTTGCGGCACCGCTGTGACAACGTTCTTCTGGCTCCTTCCTCCGCGGACCAACAGCTCCGAAAATGCCTCTCTTGGGTGGTACCGGCATTTCCCCAGGTTCACCTGTATTCGGGTCCCCTGTGGACAGGGATGTCTCTGCTGGCTCATGCTGAGCTTGCTCTGGAATTGGGTCTGAAGCTGGGGCCGCCTGCGCTGCCTGCATTGCCTGTGCTGCTTGTGCTGCCTGAGTTTTCTTTTTTGCTGCTGCTGCAGCCTTTGCTGAAATTCCTGCTGCCGTTTTCGGGGTCATTATCGGTGTGATAGCCACCGGATGCCGCCTCCGTCGTAAGAAACTGATAGGCACCGCGGCTCTTCCCGCGGCTCTTCCCTCGGCTCCCCCAGCCTGCCTCGACCAGCTACTGACACGCCCCCAGCGTCGCAGACGTCGGACCCAGAATGCCAGAGCGGCAGCCAACAGCCTCAGAATCCCGTCTGTGGCCGCAAATTGCCTCGCTCCGAAGCCCGCTGCTCCGGTCCGCCATGGAGTACAAAACATCAACACACCTTCACTCCGGTCAGAAAATCCAGGTAAACCGCTACTTCTGTGGGGGATGGGGGGTTACTGCGCCTTGCCCACGCTGCTGCTCCGCGGCTTCCTCACACAGCCACCATCTTGCTCAGAATTGACCATTTCCAACAACAATGCTTTCAAAGAAACTCATTAATAGACACCAAAGGTTCAAAACCAGACATCAAGAGTTTACTTGAACATGCAGAAACATACCTACATAAAACCTGCCATGAAGTATTCTACTGGCTCACTGTGGATGCAAGGACTAGCTTTAAAGATGTATGCACATACAAATGCTAATGGGGCTAAACAGCAACAATACATGCAGAAAATAGCACCCCACTTTGGGGCATATTTATCAAAATTTCATACAACACAGGCTAATGCAGTAAGGAAATCACCACAGCTATTTCAACAGTAGTTTATTTCTAGTCATAAACAGAGCAACCTACTTTACGCTACCAGGCACAGTCAACAATAACTGTCAAATGCCAGACCTTGCCACAGGAATGTTATAAGCAGAGTGTAGTGATGTCACAATAGTCTCAGACTGGCTGAGACTACCTAAGTACAGTATGACACATCTCTCTTTACAGCAAATATACAGAATACATTACATTGGAATATTGTAAGGCGTATATGGTAAGTAATCAAAATGGAATAAAGGACGTTTAACAATACTGAAGTACAACACCCATACCCAGTCATGCAGCTTCACTCTCCAGACAAACAACTCAAACCCACAAACAAACAAGACAACATAACATTCAGAACACAAAGTGTTATGCTTGGCATGCTTGGTGTAGTATCCCTGACTCTTTGCCTCTACCTGTGTACCTTTAATGGAATGCTGGATCTCATTTTTGCTGGCTTGGATGCTTTTGGCACTTTGCCACTGCTGATCAGTGCAAAGGCAAGGGCTCCCTGTGTAAATTGTTATTATGAATGGTTATCCATGATTAGCATATTTGATTTACTGGTAATTCCCTAGTAAAGTGCACTGAGTGTGCCAATACCTGTAAATTAAATGCTACTAGTGGACTTGAAGCACTGGTTGTGCCACCCACATGAGCAGCCCTGTAATGTGTCTCAGACCTACGCTGTAGTGTCTGCGCACGCAGTTGTAAACTGCCATACAGTGGAGAAGTGTGGCTCACCGGTTAGAAGCGGCAGACCCTGAAGCAGAGGTCGGCCCGGGACCAGGGTTCAATTCCCGACGCGGCAGGGTCTTGGGTCAATGTCCGCGGACTCGATAATTCTCGCTTAGGTGCCTACGATAACCATGGGTCCCACTCTGAAACTCTGGGCAATAGCTTGCTTAATCTCCACAACGGCCCCAGCAACGCCGGGGATGCCTGGCTTCACCTTGGGGTGCCCTCTCACAGGGAAAGCCAGGACGGGTTCCCCAGCGGTATACAGCGCCAGGACACCACGTAACGAGGTAACAGTGCGCTTTACAAGTATACATACATTACATGTTGGCCTAGCAAGTGCACAGACTTGCCAGGCCCTAACCTTCCCTTTTCTTACATGTGAGGCACCCCTCAAGGTATCCCCATGGGCAGGGTGCAGTGCATATAAAAGGTACGACATGTACTAGTGTGTTTTACATGTCCTGATAGTGAACTATGGCCAATTTCGTTTTTCACTATTGAAAGGCTATCTGTCCCATAGGCTAATATGGGAGTCGCTTTGTAACATCTTACAGGTATAGCTTTCACTTGGGACTAGAAAGAGAAATTGAGTTTAGGCTCCCTGAACTCAGAATTTAACAGCACATCTTTTTAGGACGATGGTTTTTAAAATGTGTGTTTAAAAATGCCACATTTTAGAAACCATTCTGTGTGCCTCTGCTGTTTTGTGCATTGACTTTCTGGTTTTGGAGTGACAGGGGCTTGGGATGTGCATTCTCTGTAGACAGCCACAAGGGGGGGTTTGAGGTGTGTCCTGCCTTTCCTGGGTGACTCATAGTTGGGCTGAATAGACCCTGGCTGCATTTAGAGTGGTGGGAGGAGTTTCACTAGCACCTAAATAGGCAGTGTCCCTTCTGCACATTGCTGTCTCCACCTCCTGTATTGATACTGCACTAGAGAGGACAGAACTGTTTTGGCCTGGGCTCAGAGATCCTTGCCACTAAGAGAACACAGAGAAAATGGGGTATAGGTATTGGACCTTAAACCCCAGAAAATTATATCACTTCTGGACTTTAGAGTAATCACTGCCAATGAAAGAGCCGAAGAACTGTAGGGGGAGTACTGCCCCTTTGCTGTGTGTGCTTTGCTGTGCTGGCCTGCAGTTGCCACTTCTGCCAAGGAGAGGAAAAAGATTTAATCTTTGTTGTTAACCTTCTTGAAGACGAATCTCCAAGGGCCTGTAATCGTGCATCATGCACAGACTTTGTTTCCAAGGTACTTTTGTTTGAGGGTCCGTGTGACTCCGTGCCCGACGCTGTGCACCTCTTTTTCAGTGCCATACTTTGGATTTATGCCTGTCACAATGTCGTAATAGCCCCAGTTGGAGCTATTTTATTCTACAGTTCTCTTTTTGTAAGAAACCATTCTAAAAGTGATATTTTGATAGGTGCATGTTTGATTTTTGTCATTTTGATCTTGTTTGGTTTAGATAAAAATACTGTATTCTTTTAAACTGGTGTGGTGTCCATTTGGGGTGTTTCACTGTGTTACTTTGTGTTTGAAGTACAAAGGGGTTATCTAAAGTGTGTAACTCCCTTACCCTGATTAGAAGCAAGGGTCCCTACTTCGACAAAGGTGCATACCTCTGCCAACTAGAGACCTCCATTTCTAACACAAAGATAGTATAACAACTGTACAAATGATTAGGCAGAACAAAAAGGTAATATAGCAACTGTACAAATGACTAAAAGGAAATATAGCCACTCAACTGTACAAAAGACTGAGAAGAAATATAACAACTATACAAATGACTAAATAACTAATTTTCCTATTTGAGAAGAAGAGTGGAACATGTTGCCCAGGAAAATACAAATGCGGTACTGCAATACCATGCCAAGAACACATGTCATATTTTGACAATTAACCTGCCATGTAATCCCCCAAACAAGCAGGAGCTCGTCTTGTTCTTTCTTCTCGCCCTGGTATGTTCATGTTTTCTGTAAAGCAACCACTAGCACTCAACTCAGTCAACTGAGCCACACCATTGTTCTGTGATTCCTCACCATTTTTATTATCCCTAAGTGGCCAATGTATGCTCACCTCATCACTAACCTTAGCTCTACCTCCTGTGCTATTCTTCTTCTGAAATAAAGCCACTCTTCTTGGATTTCAGGTTTGACCATTATCCAACCTTACCCAATTTCCACCAAACTGGCTTACTTGATATGGCCTCTGAATTTGGATAAACCCTTTCCAACTCCTTCTGCCTTAACTTTTATCCAATCTGCCACCTGGATAAACCTCCCTTGACCCCTTTCCATGACAGTCCTTGTTTTCTCTTCTACACTTCTCTCACACACCAAGGATGGAACCATTTTGTTGACAGGTTGTCTGCCCCTCCTTGTTTCGAACAGACTTTTCCCCGTACCAACATGTATAGTTACCCCTGCATCTGCACTGCATAAGACCACTGCATCTCTTTCACAGCCATTTGCATTTGTATACCAGTGGTGCATGCCAATTGCATGGTACCTTTCACAATTTCAATCACCCTTTCACACAATCCATTTACTTGATGGTTGTAAACGGATGTGTAAGCATGCCTTACTCCCGTTTTGCAAATACATTTTCCATCTCCACAGATGTAAGTTGAGTTCTGTTGTCAATTAAGATGACTGTTGGAATACCCTCATGCCTAAACACCTTCCTCAAAAAATGTATAGTAGCTTCAGTAGTAATAGATCTCATAAACAGGACTTCCACCCACCTTGATTTGCAGCATATCATTCATGTTTGTGGAAACAATTAAAAGGTCCAATAAAATCTAAGCACATTTTTTCCGACACACCTGCTGCTTCCGAAACATGTTGACTATCATGTACCTTCCTAATTGCGACACACAACCTCTTCTCTGATTCCTTACAACTTTCACAACTCTCCACCCAGTCTTTAATCTGTTTATCCATGATCGGCCACCAAAACCTTTCTTTTATTCTACTTATAGTGAATGTTTGGCCCAAATGACCCCTGTGTGCCAATCTAATCCACTTCTTCTTTGAAATCGAGTTCTCCAAACCCTATGTGACATTGTCTAAATTGGCCACCACCTCCTCACACTGCAGATCAACGTTGTCTATGCTATTATCTGTCAACCTTGACAGGCAATCAGCTATGGTGTTTTTTCATTGGACACATATTGTACATTACAATTGTATTCTTGTAATGTAATTGCTAACCAAGCCAACCTCCCTGAACAGTTCTAAGTCCCATGAGGCACCAACACTTGAAAAATTATTTTATGATCTGTTCTTAAGTTGAAAACTCCTCCCCACTAAAAACCCCCTGAAGTACTTAATTGCCCCTTCTGCTGGCAATGCCTCATGCGCTCTGACTGAGTATTTCCTTTCAATTTCGGTCAAGGCAAATGCAGCCGTTCTATCCATCTTACCATGCATCTGAGCCAACACTGCACCGAGGCCCACTGCAATGGTATCTACAGTCAAAGAAGTATTTACTTCTGACTGGAATGGTACAAGAACTTCAGAGTGAACAATATCATCCTTAAACATTTCGAATTTCTCCTGTTGTGCTTTACTCTGCTCAAACTTCCTTCCCTTGCATAATAATTCCCTAAATGGCTGTGTTTTACTTGTAAAGTCTTGCACAAATGTGGAGTAAGGCTCCACTAACGCATAAAGGACCATAGTCTGTCTCTGTCAAGCTGCACCTCCACACTGACATGGCACTCACCAAATCTCACTAGTAATGTGGTAGCTTAAGTAGTCAATATCCTACATTCCGAAAATACTCTTTTCTTTATGCAGAGTCAAACCTGCCTCTCCTATTTTTCCTAACACTTCACTCAGGGTTCTGTTGTATTCCTGTTCATTGTCCCCAAACACAAGGATGTCATCCTAAAAGAACACAGCTTTGGCTACGCCACTGAGGATTTTAGTGATAACATGCTAAAACACGCTGGCCGCTGAGCAAAGACCAAAAGGAAGTCTAATTAATTTGAATGTTCCTTTGGAAGTTATGAAGGATGTGAATCATCTACATTGTGGATGAAGTTACACTCAGTGATAAGCTCTTTAAATTTATTTTTGAAAAATACTCCCCCCAAATAGCAACAATACTATTTTGTTAATACTTGGTAAAGGAAAATTGTCAATAACCACACTCTCATTCAAACTATACAAGTCAACACAAAAATGAAGTGATCCATCCACCTTTTTAGTTACCACCACCAGAGCCAACCATTCAGGAGCCTCAACTGGCTCAATTATCTTATCCATTAACATTTGTTGTATGTTCTCTCTTACTTGCCCATGTGCTGCCATGGGAATTTTCCTCGCAACATGCTTATCAGGACCAGCGTTGTTTTAAAATCTAATTTCATGTATGTACCTCTTAACTTCCCCTAATTTGGTTTCAAATACTCTAGTAGTCTGATTCAAAATAGAGGTTAGGTCATTTTCCCGAGCCACAGTGACCTAATTGACTACTCTGGGGTCCTCCTTGATGTGTTAATCATACTGAGGAGCCCACCCCCATATGGGTGGTCAGACCTTCTGTCTGTTCCCGGCAAATTTAATGGATGCTATAGCATCCCTCAAAACTCCAATATATTACCTTTGATAACCTTTCTATACCACATCCGAAGGAATAAATTCCCAACTTTGCCATGCTGCATCAAATAACTACTTAGGTATAATGGCGTACAGGCAACCAGTGTCAATCATCAAGAACAACCTTTTCCAATGTATTTCTTGGTTGTTTTCTCTTTCTTTCCATCTGTTCCTCAGAATCCCCCATCTTAATGACCAACAGTTAAAATTGTTAAATTGTTTCCTCCTCCACAAAAGCTACTTTTTTCATATGTGCTTTGCACATGCGTGCATAGAGACATTTTCTCCCACACTTATGACACAATTTACTCCGTGCGAAGCAATTTTTGGAATAAGCCAAATGGAAAGTATGGCCACATCTGTGACAAATATGTGAACCACTCCTAGTCAGGGGATCTCCCATGGTACCTTTAGTATTTTTACTCTTTGAAGTCATTCGTCCGGTAATTTGACAATTGCTCTTTACAGCATTTACCTGCTACACATCACGTTGCATTACTGAGACTTCTGACCCTTTTTCCTGAGCAATGTGTTTCATCTCCTTCATACATATTTCTGTCTCCTCCATGACTTTCGTCTATGGTCTCTTTTGGTGTAGGAGTTTTGGCAGCCCACAATCTTTCTTGATCTATTTTACTAAAAATGTGAACAATAAGTTAGTCTCTTATAATTTCATCAGTTATTTGCCTAAATTGACACTTTGAGGACAGCTCACTTAACATAGAGATAGACTCTTCCACTGTTTCTGTAACACATTGCGGTTGTGTATAAGATTTGTGGTGGCAAATAACCAAATTTTCTTGTTTGGCAATCTTGGTGCAGAATCTCAGAATAGCATCCTTTAAGACATCATCCACTTTCTCTACTTGAAAACATGCTGACCTACCTTGAGCTCCCAACAACATGCTTTCTTTCTGATCGCTGGTAATCTGGTACTATCCAAGGCTATCAAATAGTTCTAAAAACAATCTATCCAGTCCTATCACTCTAAGGGTGTATCCTCTGCAGACAAAAGAAAAGGTGGTAGGTTGGTAATGGCATTTCCCAGATTCATGGTAATAATCTTCCACAAGGTGAACCAGCAAGGAGTTCAATTCAATGTTACCGCAGTGGTACATGTATTGTTGGCATTACATGGTAAGTTAGTTCACCTTGTACACTGAAGATGTCAGTATGCTGACCTTTTGATGCTCTTCACAAAAATAAATGAGCCAAGTGTCTCTTGTTGTTTTTTTTTTTTGCATAGCCTAAAAACTACTTCCCAGAGAGCACAGCCTGATGGGAGTAAAACATAACAGCAGAGCTGAATGTCTGCTATCCGTGTTGTTCAGGCTGACGACGCTCACAGATTATGGCTCCCAAGGAAAAGGGGCACGTTGCACGCAGCTATGATAGTCTCTCTTGATTCCTAACTGTGCCGCCTGCTTGCTAGTAACACGCTATGAAGAACGTGCACTTGGGGAAGTGCCTCACACGCATCTTAAATGAGGCCGTAAGGGGAGCTGCGCGCAGCTCGCACATGGACCTCACTGGGTTACTGTGAGCCTGGGAATCAACATTACCGATAATTGAGGCCCCCAAATACCACACACCTCACCCTGCGCTTATGATGTAAATAATCTGTGCAACCCCCCGCTGGCTGAAACAAAATCTTAGCATGTACCTGATAAGTGGTTGTAGTGCTCACAGTCGGTCTGACTTGCCGGCAAGTGGATGCTGAAGGTGTCCCAGTAACAAAGGAAAATGCCAGTGCTGATAATATTTATTTAATACTAGAACTAATCAACCACAAGCAGAAAATTAATTCCAGAGAGGGTACTGCTGTTTAGTCGCAATTTTATTTTGTAGAAAATCAACAATTTTGATATAAATTTTTCTTTACATTAGAGAAGAACCATAAAAGAAAATCAGGAAATGGACAGACACATTGGATTGTATTCGACTGAACACATCAAGCATTCAAAACTTCAGTCATATCACATTCACAACACATTCAAACTTGACTCAAGCACACTACGTAAAAGAACTTGGTCTGCTTCAATTCGATGCAAAATTAGAAACAATTTTTTGAAAATAGTACAAAACCATAAAAGTTTTTCTATCAAACATTCGCTCTGGGTTGATACACGTGGTTAATGTACAAAAGTTGTAAGGGGTTTACAAGTCAAATGAACTCCTATACAAGTAAGCAGACCAAAGAGATGTTGGGCCAAGGTGTCCCAGAGCACTGCTGTACTCCTAGCAGTGCTTATGTCCCAGACATTGAGAACAGTCTCTCTATGCATGTTAGGGTCCCTCCGCCGGCTTAACAGGAACATGAACAAACATTGGCATAGCCAATAGGTCTCACTTTTGGGACTTTATAAGTATTTAGATATGCAGCACAATATCCTTGGTGCATGAACATCAACTGTTGCATGGCTAAACACGTATAAGGCCCCAAAGGCGAGACCTATTGGCTATGCCAATGCTTGTTTACAATAGGTAGGAGATGGGCCCCCAGGGGTTATGTCTGCTCTGGCAATTAATGCCATGGACAATTCCAAAATGTCTGTTTGAGTATATACATTTTTATACTCTGTCAAAACCAACATATGGTGTAATGAAAACATGAAAAGCTACTGTCTTGCCCCAGCCTACGACAGCCTGCAGCATCACTGCAGAGATCTGTGATTCGAAACGTTATGATGGTCAAACTCATTTGTACCCTTCATCCTCTCGCAAGAACATCTCAGCCTCACCTCTGATCATCAAAAGAAGCGACCAGTCATTGGCGAGAGACCTGTCAGCCTCTGGGAAAGGCTTCTCATGCTGTCAGCGTCTTAGAAATGCCCCTTTTGAACCTGTCCCTGCCCATCCCGCCAACGGGATGAACCAACCTCTCCTGTTGTCATGCGCTAAAGGAGCGCAGAGGTACCCCTTCTTTTTATTAGGTCTCGCCTCTCAATGCGCATGCGCATTGAGCAGAGCGAGACTATAGGGGCTTAAATAAGCTTTACCTAGACTGGCGATTGACTGGCGATTTGATGCTGTGCCCGTGCGCTTTTAGGTCAATGCGCAAGCGCATTGACCTAAAATGCGCGTGCACATCATCAAATCGCCATCTGTTCCCCAGCAGCACTCCTCCCACACCTTTGAAGTGAAGCTTAGCTTCACTTCAAAGGCCCCTGCTGCTTCGCACCCTCATCGCCGCTCTCCCCGCTCGGACCCCTCCCCTGCCCGCCGTGTCGCATTTCTCCTCCCCACTCCCCTTCTCTGCCTTCCCTCCGTCTTGTTTTTTTTTTACCCGCTCCGCCCCCTCCCCTTCTCTGCCTTCCCTCCGTCTTGGTTCATGTGGATTTGCCTCTACGTCTGGATGTTATGTGTTTGAGATTCTGGCCCCCACGCCCCCCTCCCCACAGCAATGCCCGGTGTGGCAGACGTGTTCGCTGCTCCTTTTGTTCCAACTCCGTTATCCGCATACACTCACTATGAAAGTAAAACCAGCGCGCTCCCACTGCCCTGCTCTTCATTTAATTAGGCTCATTTTTACCCATCTGCCCACCGAGCGCGCAACTGTCTTAACCGAATGTCTGGTTTATGCAAGGTCATGCTGGCTGTGGTTGGTATTTTCAGCAGTCGCCATAACTCGTTTCCTTTGCCTCGGCCTCAAATGTTAATTGCCTGCTCCAAGCCTGCCCTCTTTTCATACAACGCAGCCTGTTTTCTTTCACCGGGTGTTCGGTGTCGGTGTTGGGTTGCCCGTTTTTGTAAGTATTGCTGAGTTTGAAGCCAGCCTGGAGTTGACCGTGCTTCTTCTTAGCTTTCTCTGCTTGCCACTAACTAGGTCACCATTATTATTATCGGAGCACGGCAGGGGGAAGTTGAAATGTTGGTTTGTCGTCCTATCTGTCTAAGACATTATTCTGAATGTTGACTGGAGTTCTCCGGAAGCGTGTAGTATGTTGCGCAACATGACTTGCTCTCCAAGCTCCCCTGTGCCTTACCAGAATGGAAAGCTGGACAGTGTACTGCGCTCTGTGTATACTGATTTCAAACAGTGACTTGTGCATAGCGATTAGCATTTTTTTCAGCACTGAAATCATAGAGGAGGGAAGTGAAATAACCCACATTTTCTGCTAGAAACGTAATTTGACCAGTTGTACGTGGTTTCTGTTGGATACATTTAGAGCATTTCTGGACATTGTGCTATCGAAAACAAACAAGGGGGCCAATTACTCAGCCTCACTTACTTCTCCTCCCCCTAATTACATCCCTGCTGTCTTTCACGGCCTTGAGGCCGTGCTCTGCCGAGAGCTTCACTTCAAAGGGCAAAGGGATCCGCTCCCCCACCCTGCTCACACCTTGTTAATGTTTGAATCATTTTGGCCTCTAGACTTTTCTGGTAGAATATTGTCAGCCTCGGACAAACTCATTGATGGATGCAGGAACTGAGAAAATCTTTATTATAATCAGCTTGTTTAATGCACACTTACAATTTCTTATTTCAACATTGAGACGGAGAAAGTGCGTTTTTTTCTTGACACTTTAAAATTATGATCAACTGAAAAAAAAAGTAATCGATTTTGGAGCTTTATTCGGGGCGCGGGTTGGGTCGCCAAAAAGTTACATAGAATGATAAGGTAAAAATTGATGTCCACAGTGCTTGTAAAATAATTCACATACATATTGAAGAACAGAGCCCACAGTTTCCGGTTTTACATGTTGTATGTGCACCACACACAGTGCAGTTGTTCCTTGTGTTGCATTTTACTCAATGCTCTGTTGTTGGCTTTTTTCTGTGTGTGTTACTGAGTGCATGCTCAGCTCTAGGAAGGCAAAAACCTCGTAATCAAAATGGCATCTAAACATTTATGTTAAAGACTTATTTCCTGCAGTCAAGAATAATATTTTATGCTTATATCATTAATCTCTACCGCCCTCACTCTACCACTCTAGTGCCCTCACTCTACCGCCCTCACTCTACCACTCTACCGCCCTCACTCTACCGCCCTCACTCTACCACTCTACTGCCCTCACGCCCTCACTCTACCACTGTACCGCACTCATGCCCTCACTCTACCGTCCTCACTCTACCGCCCTCACTCTACTGGCCACACACAACCGCCCTCACTCTACCACTCTACCGCCCTCACTCTACCGCCCTCACTCTACCGCCCTCACTCTACCGCCCTCACTCTACCGCTCTCACTCTACCGCTCTCACTCTACCGCTCTCACTCTACCGCCCTCACTCGACCACTCTACCGCCCTCACTCTACCGCCCTCACTCTACCACCCTCACTCTACTGCCCTCACTCGACCACTCTACCACCCTCACTCTACAACTCTAGCGCCCTCACTCTACCACTCTAGCGCCCTCACTCTACCGCCCTCACTCTACCACTCTACTGTCCTCACGCCTTCACTCTACCGCCCTCACTCAACCACTCTAACGCCCTCATGCCCTCACTCTACCACAATACTGCCCTCACTCTACCACCCTCACTCTACCGCCCTCACGCCTTCACTCTACCACCCTCACTCTACCACTCTACCGCCCTCACTCTACCACTCTATCGCCCTCACTCACTCTATCGCCCTCACTCACTCTATCGCCCTCACTCTATCTATCTATCGCCCTCCCTCCCTTTATCTATCGCCCTCCCTTTATCTATCACCCTCCCCTCCCTTTATCTATCACCCTCCCTCGATCTATCGCCCTCACTCTACCGCCCTCACTCTACCACTCTACTGTCCTCACGCCTTCACTCTACCGCCCTCACTCAACCACTCTAACGCCCTCACGCCCTCACTCTACCACAATACTGCCCTCACTCTACCACCCTCACTCTACCGCCCTCACGCCTTCACTCTACCACCCTCACTCTACCACTCTACCGCCCTCACTCTACCACTCTATCGCCCTCACTCACTCTATCGCCCTCACTCACTCTATCGCCCTCACTCTATCTATCTATCGCCCTCCCTCCCTTTATCTATCGCCCTCCCTTTATCTATCACCCTCCCCTCCCTCTATCTATCGCCCTCCCTCTCTTCCACCCACCTCCTTCTCCTTCTCTAACTCCCTGTTCTCTTCTCTTCTCCCGTGCTGCCACCACAGCAACACTCAAAGCAAAGACCAAAGCCATTGGGATTTGTAATATCAATACATGTAAGTCAGGGAAAAACTAAACATGTAGCTTTACTAATGCTATAGGTGTCACATTTGCTAATGTTATAACTATTGGCATTTCAAAGAACAATATTAATAATTTTAATATTTTAAAAACCTAAATATAACCTAAAAAAATTATATTTACAATACCAATAGCTCCAACTTTTCTAATGCGAGACCTATTGCATTTCCAATGCTTGTTTTCATGGGTGCTGCTTGATTGTAGATGGGCGCAGTTCTGATGATTTTTCTCTAAACATCTATGCACGCATAGAAGGTATCTTGTGAAATTCTGCAAAAAGGCTGAACTTTTAATCCATAACATGCCCACTGTCTTCTTAATTTGTGACTTCATGTGTGTTCCCTTGAAAGTTGTTCTGGGAAAACAGCTGCGATAAGACATCATGGGCCTTATTTATGAAGGCCTTGCGCCACCGGTGCGTCACTTTTTCCCATGTTATAAGTGACGCATTGGCGGCGCAAGGCCTTCATAAATAAGGCCCCATGTGCTTAAAAAAAACGTCGTAACTAAATTAGTACACGTTCTCAGTTACATTTATATTTGTTTTCAGAAAAGATCATGAAAATCAGCGCAGAAAATCTGCAGCTTTATTTGCCTTTCAAAAACTTCCTTTTCTGCATGTGCTGAACGAGGACAGGCCTATGTAACACACACAATTCCCACAGTGCTGCTGGTAGTAAATACTTTGAAGATGCCAGTGGTTCATGGTAGAAAGAAGTGGGCATGGAAAATGGTCGAAAGCCTGTGGGTATCTGTCAGGCTAAAGTATATGTGGTTCAGTGAGATAGGATTATTGTGAGTCGCACATGGTAGATGAGTGGCAATGCTTTAGGTGCTGATATGCCTTTAAAAATTAAAGGAACGTTTCTCAGAGTCTGGCCCACCAGATCAGTGGAGGTTGCCACCAGATGTAGAGATGCTCTGCAACCTGGCATAGAACTCTCTGTGCCTTCAGTGGAGCCCCCGCTGTGTTGACTCCATCAAAGGCCTTGGTCCTTTGCCAAGCAGAGCCAAGTTTGACGTGCCCGCTCTGCGAAGATTTGTTTATTTTTTAATCACAAACTCCCAGAGAGAAAACAAAAAAAATGTCCCTTACTTTGGGCCAGATGTAGGTAGGGTTTTACCGGTCGGTAACGGCCGAATTCGGCCGTTACCGACCGGTAAAAGGAATTTGAGATGTAGGGGGCAGAATCGGTAAATTTACCGCTCGGTAAATTTACCGATCGGTAATTTTACCGAATCTGTAAATATACCGGTCGGTAAATTTACCGACCGGTATATTTACAGAATCTGTAAAATCGATATGTAGGTGGGACTCTTATGAGTCCCACAAGGCCTAAGAAATCGGTATTTTACCATCAAATTCAATTTGATGGTGAAATACCGATTCAGGTGTGCATGCACATGTGTGCATGCACACCTGTGCCATATGACAGGCAGACCTGCCCTTAGGGCAGGTATGCCTGCCATATGGCCCCCGAACCTTTTTTGGGGGTGCTAGAGGGTGTCAAAGTGACACCCCCTGCACCCTTGCCAAAAATCGGTATTTACCGATCGGTAAATACCGACCGGTAATGCCCCATTCATTCCTATGGGCTTCAAAGCCCATAGGAATGAATGGAGCATTACCGGTCGGTATTTACCGAATCGGTAAATACCGACTTTTAAAGAATCGGTAAATCCACATCTGGATTTACCTACATCTCGGTACTTCATATTTACCGACTCTTAAATACCGAATCGGTAAAATTCGGTATTTAAGAGTCGGTAAATATGATTTACCTACATCTGGCCCCATGTTCCCTGCATGTGAGAGTCATTTCTGTGACTATCACTGCCAGTCCCTAACAGAAACAAGTAAGAAAGGGAGGAGCCATGGGGTGCTTAAAAAAAGCTGAGCAGGACAGGTAAGGGTGGGGGCTGGAGTAAATGAACCTGGGGCAATACAGAGAGCAGGGGAAAGGGATGCGAAGGGGACGCTTAAGCGCTAACTCAATGGCCCCTGTCTGTAATGCCTATTTGGATCATACAGCCGAGAAGAATAATGGCCGTTGAAGTTAGCCTTGGATTCAAACTTCTGTGCTCGATGTGACAGGGTAATCTATATACACTTCGCCCGAATCTGCTGACCATTGAGGGATCCCTCATTGAGCACAAAATGAGCACTCCACACTGTCCCAGTGTGAGCCTCACGCTCCTGCAGCGAGGCAAGCACAACGCAACAGCATTTTAACAGGAAATCCTGCGTCGTGAAATGTGAGGTAGAACACCTACAGCCATTGACCTTTATATTAAGCACATATCCCAAAATCGTTTGATAAAAATAATAATCGCATTTAATTATTTGTTGATAGACTGGTGTTACAGTTTGTTCGTATTAGGATCCAGCAGTTAGCAGGCATTATTGCCATATATTTTCGACACACATCGCATAGGCTTCCAAATAGCGTTGTCGGCAAAACGCCATGCTAAAGAGCGCGCGCTCACACGTGTGTGTGTGGTTGCGTGAAATGGTCACCTTTAAATCACACAACACTTCGCTTGTAGCTCGTTGTTTTCCTTCCATCTTCGTTCACTTCTCTACGTTCCGCCCTCGACAACCCAATACCTCATGACCAACGGGTGTCTTAGCAAAACAAGACCAGCACTTCAGGTCTGTATGTGCCGCTCTACATGTAGAGAGAGGCCGCTGCTCGTTACTAATATTGAGGTGGTCAAAAAAGAGGTTGGTATAGGAGAAGAAAACACATTTAAACTTTGAAACTTATTGGATTTCAAAATAAAAACGAATTTGTCATCCATATGGAGAATAGTATGGACAAGTCACTTGGGAAGAGAACAAGAATTGAAAATTGGTATGGACATGAAAAACAGCTTGCTGTAATCGGGGGAGCAAAAAAGAACCAGCGCGCGTCTCGCGCTGAAAGTTAAAAAAAAATGCTTTTTTAATGAAGCTGATAGCCGCGCGGCCGTAAAAGTGACACGGCTGCGCGGCGTGAAAGTGAAAGCAAAATAAAGCTGACGAGGAGGGAGTGGGAGAAGGGAGGGGGTAGGGGAGTGGATTCATGCGCGCGCTGAAAGCCAGATGGTTGTTATGCATGTCGCGTGTGCTTGTGTGCGTAATAGCAAGCTGGTGGCCGGTAAGGTAGCACTTTTAAAGCAGCTACTAAATGTCTCGCCACAGCGCATGCGCTGGCAGCTACTAAATGTCTCGCCACAGCGCATGCGCTGGCTCAGGCGAGACCTAAAAACGCGCTTCACCTCATCCGTGGCACAACATAGGTTCTTGTTTGGGTTCTCTGCCCTCGGACGTGTGAAAACCTGCTGCACACGATCTTCACCAAAAATTTAGTAATGAAATCACCACCTCCAGTTATTCCACCAGTATTTTATTTCTAGTCAGAGACAGTGTAACCCACTCGACAAAGCCAGGCACATCCAATAATAATAGTTATCAACTGACAGCTCTCGCCACAGGAATGCTATCTATGTCAAACGCAGATTGTAGTGATGTCACAATAGTCCCAACCTTGCTGAGACTACCTAAGTACAGTATAACAGAAGGGAAGCAAGCAAGGTTACTGTGCTGCATTGTGTGAACAGGAGAGAGCTGAAACGCACAATATATACTAAGATGTGCCGCTCTTCATGTTCCTGTGCTGAAATACTTGTGGTTGCCAAGCCCTAATGCAGGCGCCCTTGCACTATGGCCTTGCAATCCAAGGATGGTACACCAAATGAGCAGGAGGCAAGAGTTTGCCAAGACAGATTCTCTGCAGTATGCTCTTCTGACAGCTTAGAGCAACAATCCATAACAGAAATGCTTCCCTAATGCCAGGCATTATCTGGGTCCCTTCATCTAAGACAGGCCCCACTCAGTCACCTGTATAGGTATTGATGATTGACCTACTTCTTGCACCCCGCCATTCTTGGGCATCCTCCCCAACTGGTACACCCTAAGTTCACCAAGCAGGAGCCCACTAAGGCAGAGACTCTGCAGCATGTCCTTTGGACAGCTCTGTGCGACAATCCTAAATAGACGTGTTATCCACCCCCCAGACCAGTGCCCAGGGGCATCTTCAAGAGTAGGCACCACCTAGCCATCTGGACGTTGCACCGTGGCATCAGCCACTTTCTGTAACATACCTCCAACTACAGAACCTCTGTCTTCTGTCCCGGGGTCTGACCCCACAGGACTTACCCGATTGGACACCCGGCTGGGCATTGCCACAGCTGCCATCCCAGGCTCATGTAAAACAATTCTAGGATGACATCCTTCACTGAACTCAGGCAGTCGCCTACGTGACAGTTCAAGGTCCACCACTAACCCATCCGGCATTTAGGGAATCCACCACCCCCATTCTGATCTCTTCGTGGCCAGCCACTATACCTTCTACCTCTGGAACCATTGCCTCACCAGACCACTCACCAAAATAGTCACCTCTTGGACAGCTCCCCCTCGTTCCCAGATAACCTAGGCGGATCATGAAAACCACAACTTTTTCTTGCACCACCCACTGTTGGAAACCTTCTCAGGTGCCACCCATGGTGGAAATGCCCAGAGCGGGTCACTAGATCTGAGTACTCGACTGCCGTACAATTATCGTGAGTGAAACTCAGGTAGTGAGTCTCACCCACAGTAAAGTCCAAAAACCAGGTGATCAAAAAGAAAAAAGAAAAATCCTGGATTAGGAAATGAGCTGAACCCATTTGGAAGAATAGAAGCATATAAAGAAGAATGTACTTATAAACCTCTGTATTCTTTTTTAGCATACCAAATCTAATTCTTCCTCTCGTTGTTTTAATTATATATATGTGTATGAATAGGGTATTTCTATAGCACAAACCCAGCCAAAAGGCTGCAGAGAGCTTTACATGGTCAAAATCTAGCATAAAGTCAATGAGCGATAGGAATGGTAGCTTCTGTGTGGGCTGTTAATGCATTGTGATGTAGTGTTCCTTAAAGAGAGGTGAATCTTCAATTCTTTCCAAAATTGGAGCAGTGCAAAGGTGGTCCTGAAGGATAAGGAGATGTTAATTATAAATAATAATTTACTAATAATTCATTACTTTAAAAATTGTTTTGATGTGATATTTTCTGGCATTTGGTGTTCTAATTCTATATTTCAAAGTGGAAAAAATTTCAGCTTTTGGTGATTTTCCTGGTTTCTTACTTTTGAACTTGGCCCTCTCAGCAGGATCGTCCCCAGAAATTTTGCCTTCATCCTCCTGTTTTCTGAACCAGTTTTTTGTTTTTAAATATTTTTATTGGGTTTGCAATTTATCAAACATTATAATCAAAACAAACCCCCCACCCACCAATCTATCTTGGTCGCAAAGTCTGCCAGAACAACAGTGGGACATTCCCTCCTCAGTTTAATACACAGCCATTTAGCCAACAACCCGTAATAGGGCAGCCGGCGATCTTGAAAATAACTACTGGTGATATCGCATAAGAGCTGCTTCTCGCCTCTCGTGTATTACCCCTCCACATCTCCTAGTTTGACATCAATCATTACCAATTATGCCAGCACTGTGTGTCTTTTCCTCCCGGTGATTATCTGACGCCCCTAGTCCTCTACTGTGGTGTGAGCCTCATTTTTACTGTTTAGGTATATCTGGTATATTCCCCAAAAGTTTTTAGGATGGCTAGTGGGAGGCAGCAGCTCGCTGTAGTTCTCCGACTGCGTGCAGCAATAGAACATATCATGTGCCCAGTGTTTAGGTGTAGGTGCAGGACCTCTCATCCAACAACAAGCCACCACCCTTCGGGCTATAAGCAGCCCCATGTTTACCAGCCTCCGAGTAGCTCTAGGTAGCCTCTTAGAATACCCTAATAGTGCCAGCGTGGGGTCAGGTGTAAGATCTACCTCCGCTATGCTACTAATGTCCGTGAATATCTTCTTCCAGAAGTCCCATATACCCGGGCATTGCCATGCCAGGTGCAGGAACCCCGCATCAGGTGCATGACATCTCTAGCATTCAGCTGTGTCACGAAGGCCATACCTGTGGAGCCGTGCTGGTGTGTAACATACCCTGTTGAGAAACTTGAGGTGCACTAATCTATGTCTGCCATTCAGTGATAGCTTTCTTGTATTAATACAGCAGTAACTCCACATGTCTTCATCAATCGCTATCTGCAGGTTAGTTTGCCAAGCCAGCCGTGCTTTCGTGTATGTGTGCTCCCTATGTGCCTGCGCCAGCTTATATAGGTTGGACAGTAGTTTCTGGGGGGTCTCAGCTTTTATTACGTATGAGAGTTCCGGGACCTCAGGGGGCTCTGCCATATCTTCCCCCAGCAGTTCCGCAAGAGCACTGAGGAACCTGTGGAATTGAAAGCGGGTCAATAGGGGAGTACCCTCGCCGCTCGAAGAAGCCTGCTCCCATGTTTTTGCCACTCCATCTTGAAACAGGTCTCCAGCCACTTTAACGTTTAATTTGTGTAGCGCATGTATCACTCATTTCTCTTTGATGGGAGGTAACCATCGTGCCCAGTCCACCGACATTATGGGGGAGTATAGTAATGCTCCTCCCTGCAGCTGCACAATGTTGTGCCACGCATGGTTAGTCGCTGCGATCGAGTCCAGAATGCCAGTCCTACGATCAACAGGATGGGAAATTGTGGTAAGGAGCGTAAGAGGGCTAGCAAAGAGTGTTTCCATGCGGACATGCGGAATGTTGCTATCCCCGTGTAACCAGGTATGCAGGTGAGCGGCCTGGGCCACTCTATAATAAAGCTCAAGGTCAGGGGCACCAAGCCCCCCATACTATATGGCAGCATTAGTAGCGTCCACTTGGCTCGGGGTTGTTTCCCAGCCCATGCCAATTTGACCATTAGTTGCGTTAGTCAGTGAAAAAAGGACTTGGGAAGAACTATCGGGATTGTCATAAATAAAAACAATAGTCTAGGCAGCACCACCATTTTCATTATGTATAGCCGTCCGAGCAGCGAAAGTGGGAGCCTGCACCAGGCTTCAACATCATTCTCCAGTTTGCTGAAGGCAGTGCCATAGTTTGCCTTGAACAAGATCTCAGCATAGGTGTGTAATTGGATACCCAGGTATCTAACTGCGTCTGTGGTCCACTGCAGTGGGTATTCCATTTCAATATTCTGTGTTATCGGGGTTAAGGGGAATGCCAAGGACTTTGTCCAGTTAACCTTCAGGCCTACTTCCCTCAATACCGAGGTTAAATTGGTGTCTGGGTCACGCATGTAAAACAAAGTGTCGTCGGCGTACATGGACACCAGTATCCTGTATGAGGGGAACCCCATGCCCTCATTACCGTGATATTCACGTAGCGCACAGGCTAGTGGTTCAGCCACCAGGGCGTATAGGAGGGGCGATAAGGGGCACCCTTGTCTGGTGCCTCTGCAGATGGGAAGGAGTCGGTGACCAGGTTGCCAAGTCGGACCCTGGCCCGCGGGCAGTTGTATAGGGCCCCAATCATTTGGATGAATGGCAGTCCCAAGCCCATCCTCTGTAGTACCAGCCGCATAAAGGACCACTCCACTGAGTCAAAGGCCTTTTCCATGTCAAGGAACACTGCTGGAGCCTTACGATCCTGTCGAACATGTTGTATTGTGCCCAAGACTGTGCGTATGTTGTACGTCAAGTTCCTGCTCGGAATGAAGCCAGCCCGTTCAGGTGCAACTAGCCGAGGTGCCAAAAGCGGCAGGCAGTTCGCCAGTATTTTAGCGAATAGTTCAGTGTCAACGTTCAGTAGGCAAAGGGGTCTATAAGACCCGCACTCATCACATGCCTTGCCTGGTTTTAGTATCGTGATTAGTAACGCCTCCCTCATTGATGGCGGCATACTGCCTTCCACGCAAATGTCATCGAAGAGAGTTGAGAGGTGCAGGATTAGTTTATCCTTAAACGCCTTATAGAACCCCACAGTGAGGCCATCTGCTCCCGGGGCGCTGCCAGCACGCATGCCCGCCAGGGCTTCAGCTATCTCATCTTTCTCTATCGGGAGCATCAGAAATTCCCTGTGTGTGTTTGTCAATGTCGGTATATTGATGTGTTCTAGGTAGTCAGTGATGTCGCCCTCAAGGTCCCCACTTTTGGATGAATAAAGCTCAGTGTAGAAGGCCTGAAATGCTTGTGCTATATCTGATTCATCCCTTAATACCGCGCCGTCTCCTGTCTTTATTTCCAAGACTTGTTGTCGTCCTCTTTTCCCGCTTAGAAGTCTAGCCAGTACTGAACTAGGTCTTTCACCCTCCCCATAAGTCCTAGCCATTGCATATTTACCCCGGTGTTTCACTTCTCTGTCCGCTTCCTCGTGATATTCAGCCAGCAACGACTTGATCTCTTCCCCTATCGCGCTATCAGAATTCCTACTTTGCCGTTCTTCAGGGGTAGCCAGTTGACGCTCCAGGTCAGCTAGTCTCAGTCTAATGGATTTGAGTACCCCAGAATGCTTGGACATCGCTATGCCCCTGATATATACTTTGAACGCTTCCCACACGACCTAGAAGCTATCCACCGAGCCTACGTTGGCTTCGAAAAAAGTATCGATGGCCTCCGCCAGCTCTCCTCTGTATGTCGGGTCTAGGAGGGAATATGGGGGGGTATCTCCATGTGAATCGCGGGATGGCTTTCCCTGGGAAGTCCAGCACTAGAAGCACTGGCGAGTGGTCAGATAGGGTCCTCGGTAGCACCCTACAGTCTTTAATCTTCCCAAACCTGGAGGCGGACACCAACCAATAGTCTATTCTGGTATGGATGTCGTAGTAGGCCGAGTAAAGAGTGTACCCACCCTGCTCTGGGTGTCTAATCCGCCATACATCTTCCAATCCTCAGGGCCAGGGCCACCGCCGAGGGCCTGCGGGGAGGGCCAGCAGATCTGTCCAGGGTAGGGTCCAGCACCAGGTTGAAGTCCCCACCCCAAAGTATACGATCAGTGTCATAGTGTCTAGAAATGGTAACTAGGGCCTGAAAGAACTCCGGGGAGTCATAGTTTGGGCCATAAGCATTAATTATCACAAAGTCTATCCCTGGACCTGTACATATGGAAATGACAAATCTGCCTTCCGTACCCGCCCTTAGAGTCTGTAAGGACAGTTTAGATTTCGGATTCGTCCAGGTAATCACACCCCTGGCATGCGACGTGAAGCCGACGCTGTTATATTGCCCTCTAGACCTCTACTGTGTAGCATTCTACTGGTCATGGGGAGATGAGTTTCCTGCAGCAGGGCCAGGTCGACATGTTGACGCTGTAGGGAGCTAATGACCTTCCTAACTTTCCTGTGGCCGTTTAGACCACGTACATTCCATGTGAGTGCCCTGAGTTTGGGAGTGTAGGTATTATTACTATTATCAGCCATGTCAGCCATTGTGGTAGGCTACGTGTTGCCTAAGAGTGAATGTCCTGCATGTGTCCAAGATCTTTCGCACGCTCATATTTAAATACTGTATCCCCCCTCTACCCACAAAACATTCCCAACCCGATGATCCTGCAACCCCCCCCCACAGCAGACCACCCCCAACAAGGCCTCGCATGAATTTCCCCCTCCCCCCAACTTTATACAATACTATTGGACCTCCCGACAGGCAGTCCAGGTGCATTGTGCGCTGGGGCCGAGGTTGCCAGGCAACCCCTAGGTGATTTGGTTACAATGCTTGCAGAATGCGCAGCTCCAATTACTAGCTGCATCATATAAAAAAACATCAGCAAAACTGTAAATACTGACAACAATTATCGCATCAAGTGCAATAGCTGCAGGGTCATATCTTGACATGGAATCTGCCCTTCATTACACCTCAAGACCCTGCCTGTACAAGTTACCATGAAACATCACCACAAGACAACCCATAGTTACGACAAAGGCACCAGAGTTATCTCACCCACTTCCAGTTCAGCCCGTTCTTTAGTTTTCCGTCCAGAAGTCAATGCCAGCCCGCCGGCACCGGAGCCTCTAGGATGTCCTCTTCATTGTTTCCACCGTAAGTAGGCCAGTATCAGCGTTCGTTTCAGTTCCGTAGAGACCAATGTCTCCCCGGGCAGGCCAGGAAGGAGTGTCACTCCTGCTCGTCCAGTTGGCTTCGCCGGTCATTGCCGTCCGCTTGTCTGTTGGCGTCCCTGCTTTGGTCTCTTGACCACCCCTTTAGGGCCTGCTGCAGAGCTTTAGAGTCCATGAAGAGGTGGGAATGTCCCTGTCGATTGGCACGCAGCTTCGCAGGATACAGCATGGCATAATCTAGTCCGAGATCTCGAAGGTGACTCTTGAACGGGGCAAATTGTCTGCGGGCTTCCTGAACCCTAGCAGTGAAGTCAGGATATAGCGAGATTTCCGAGCCTTCAAATTGCAGAGATTTCTTATCCCTGGCGGCCCGGAGCGCCACATCCTTGTCTTTAATTTAGGAGCTTGGCGATGATGGGCCGCGGCGGGGCTCCCGGGCGGGGCCGGGGGCCCAGTGAACGGTGTGCTTGCTCCATTATGAACATTGGTGAGAACAGGCCTTCACCCAATAGAGTAATCTAGAGCTTCTCCACAAACTTTTCCATGTTGCCCGTCTGTGTCGTTTCCGGAACACCCGTGATGCGTAGGTTAGAGCGTCGGGAACGGGCCTCTAAGTCTTCGGTCTTCTCTTGGAGCGATTGCATAAGCTTCTCTATTTTCTTATGATCCGAGTCTAGTTCAGTTTGTGCCTCCTCAACCTCCGTAAGGCGTCTCTCGGACATATCTAAGCAATCAGCGTGCTTGTCGACGCGCTCCGCCATGCGGTCCATCCGGTATGTGAGGGCATCTATCTTGGTGCCTATTGAGGACATGCTGTCTTGTAGGCCTTTTTCCATGGCTAATAACATGGTTTTGATGTCTGAATAGTCCGAAGTGCCCGTCCCAGTCACCGAGATAGCTTTTTCCGCCTCTTGAGAGTCCAGGGTCTTATTGCGGCGTTGCTCGAACGGGAGCTTACTCTGGGTCTTGTCGCCTTTTCCCATGTCGGCAAAGGGAAGGGGCAGATGGTGCAGTTATCGCTCTTGTGGGAACTCTCCAGGCGTGCGCCGGGCTGGGTACGTGCAAAGTGGCTGAGAACCTTTCAGACTCACGCCCTCTGTTTGCCTCAATGCCGAGCTGTGTATTCCTCACCAGTTATCTGGTTAGCGTAGTATTGCCAAGCGGGCCCAGCCCTCCGAAATCGGCGCTGATGCTATTAGCACATTAGATGTGAGGTCTGACCGCACCGCAGGGCCTTGCCTAATCTCTCCAGACGGTCTGTGTACCCCGACTTAGCTCAGTGCCAGCGTGTCTCACCTTTGATGCGTAGGCGGCAACCTCACAGTCTCCGTCGCCATCTATCTCTCAGCTCCCTGAGTTTGTGAGCAGGTCCCAGGGCCTACAGTGCAATAACGACCCCAGGTCTAGCAATCAGCATGCCAGAGGGCCTGCGTCGCTCCCCGAGGGGCGCCGTATTCACCAAGCGCCCCCTGGTTTCTCTGTGTCTGCTCCGACCGTGGATCAGGCCCCAGTGGTGTCCCGGAATGGGTGTCGTAGTGCCAATAAAGAAGTCGCCCCCTTTATAGGGCCAAACGTCAGGCTCCTTGTTGCGAGAGTCCCCCGCAACTATCTGGCGTGGCCGTAGCTTTGTGTGTCCTCGCGCCCCCGTCACCCTCGCCGATCTCCCCGGCAGTGGCTCACATCTCAGGGTGGTGCTCGGAGGCTCAGGGCCGTCTCCTCGCAATGGCCGCGATGGCGAGGGGGGCGATATCCTCCGTCGTGGTCCCGCTGCTTCAAAGCATTGCTGTACAAGAGGGGGGGGCGTAGGTTGTAGAGAGGTCACCACCCCTTCACGATCAGTGGTCTCGCAGAGTGGTGCGGGGGTTGCCGACTGCACACCGGGCTCCAGCGCCCATGCCAGCCGCACGCACAGGCAAGTCGCTCGGACCTAGGAGCACGCAAGGTCGTGGCTTCACGGCCTCCTTCGCCAGGATTGCCTCAATCTCCTCCGTTCTTCCCCGCTCCCGTCGTGTGCAGAACCGGCATCGGCGGACTGCCGGTATCGCCAAGGTGTAAGGCTGTATGTTGGGCACTGAAAATAGTAGCTCTGATGCAGGATAATTTAGGATAGTTATGGGCAGCTAGACGGTGCTCAGGGATCACGCGTCTGCCATAGTTGCCGGCAAGCTCCGCCCCCTTTCGGAACCAGTTTTAGTTGGCTGCTAGGACTCTGCACACTTTACCACTGTCAACCAGTGCTAAATTGCTGCTGCTATCTTCTTTAAACGTGGTGAAATGTGCTTACACCCAATTGACATATTTAATTTACTTGCAGGTTCCTAGTAAAGTGGTAATACATGCCCCCAGGGCCTGCAGCACTCATTGTGCCATCCATTTAAGTAGCCTTTTACACCCGTCTCAGGCTTGCCATTGTAGCATACCTTTTGCCAGACCTAAACCTTATTAATATTAAATACACATAGGTCACTCCTAGGATAGGCCCTAAGCAACCAATAGGGCAGGATGTAGTGTATTTAAAAAGTTTGACATATAGGGGATCATGAAGATTTGTCCGCCCGCCACCGTAAGGGTATACGGGACTGCCCACCAGGATTGCGACGGTCCCGCTGTGCAAATTAGGATGCGACCGCCACCCTGGTGGTCGCATCCTGCATATAATGCATTGTGGCGGGCGGTGCTGTCAGCAGCACCCGCGCAATGCACAATATGCATGTTGTGCATTTGCATGCACAATGTGCCTGTCACCTTGTGCATGCACATGGAGGAGGGTACCATGGGTACCCCCCAAGTGCACCCCCCACCCTCCAACCCCTGTGGTCCTGCAACGGACCCCTTAAAGTAAACTCCCCCTGACTTTACATGGCAGAGTCTCCGCCATGGAAAGCCCTGCACCGCTGGGCATCCTAATATGGATGGCGGTGTCTTGCATACACCACCACCATATTGTAGCCCTTTTACGCCCGGTCGCATATCCGACCACCAGAAAAACGGCAGATGGTCTTTCCGTCCACTGAGGTCCCGTCCGCCATCGTAATATGGTGGGGGAAATGGTAGGCGGGCGGTGGAAAATGGCAGGCGGATCTCCACCGCCATACGGCGGTGGCAATCCGCACGCCAAACTAATGACCCCCATAGTTTTTATTTTAACATTCCTTGGTGGTGAAAAACTCTTGAATTCAATCACTACAGCAAGGCCAGCCTCCCCCCATAGGTTTACATCGTGTTACCTTATAATATTTAATAAGTGATAACTTTCAATTGGTAATAGGTAGGAATATCGAGTGGTTCACTAAAGAATTGTAATTTAGAACCCCCTTTAACGATATTAGTAAGATTTTAAGTCCCATTTCTGAAAATGCCACTTTTTAGAATGTGTTATACAAAAAGGAGGGGTTTGGCCGAAAGGGGACGGAGGGGGGTCGGACCTCAGTATCAATAAGTGAAAAAATTTGCCCACACCTCCATTCTTTTAAGATCAGATTTCCGATCCAAAAATAAGATAAACAAAATTGATTATGTTTATCTTGGCAATGATTTTTGCCTCTTTATTTTGAATTATTTTGTAGAAAAGAAGATATTTGTTTAGCCACAGTAAGAAGACATCATCAACCAAACAGAATATCAAATTAATACAAACCAGACTAACAAAAAATCTATTATTTCATATTATACATAGATCTCCACATAGATTTACAATACATATAGACACACAGGGAAATTCAATACATCAATACATTTACAAATCATTCAACATGTCAAAAAAGCTGTTTATGTAAACCTACACTCAATCTCATTCAGTTGCCAATTAAATCAAACAACTAAAAAAAAAAGTTCTTTAGACCCAAGGAGCAACTAATCCTAGTACTCTAGATGTTCCAACATCTAATCGAGACTTGAATTCCACATAGCCGACGCGTTTCGAGTTCTGGCTTTATAAGTTACCAAACTCTCATCAGGGCTGGTTTAGTCTTGTCTTTGACAACTGTTTTTGACAAAAGAAAAACAACAAAAACTATTTAGAACGTTTTAAAACAGCTTCTCAGATACCCCTAACAGCTAACTTCTTCATTAATTAGATAGGTAGCCACATACCTATATGTTGTCAAAGTGGATTCGTGGCTGTTAAATTATGCCTCATACGCAATGGTTGCCAGTCTGCAACAAAATATCAACCCCATATTAAATCTGTGTGCCGCCGAACCTACAGTCAAGACATCCGTTTACGTAAAGGAGAACGAATTACCTTACAAAAGCGGCATTCTAATCAATCCAGGTGGAAAATGAATTCAGATACTCTCAGTTCTTTGTTTCTGAAAAAATTAAGGCGGTTTTACTTGTCTGGTCTGTTACTAAACGTAAACATTGTATCGTGAATGAACACGACGGTTACTCACTCAGAAACTGGTGAATGATTGCAAACTGCAAAGGATTTATCGTGTTTCAATAATGGTCGTGGCAGGAAGCTGTGATAAAACAAGGACTAAATTAAGTCCCGTATTCCCAAACCTCCAGTCATATACTCGATTATTTAGGGTTATTTGTCATCACTCACCTAATTCAGCATTAGGCGTGTGGCATTTGATCAAGTTTGTTTCTCGCTCCGTTGTTCTAAAACAAACCGCTTTAGAATGTGAGAATTTTCTTGTCCCAACCATTTAGTGCCTGTATCCTGTATCCTGGGTCACATGACTAGGTGTAGCGGGCAGTTGGTCTTTGTACATTGGTCCCAGACACTGAGACAAAGGAGCAGTAGGTGGTGGCAAAGTAGGTAATTTCTGACTTGATAGGGTGTAGAGGTGTCACCTACAACATTTTGCACATCACAAAGGCTCTGCCTCAGCACAAACACAAAGGGTTTTAAACTAGTCTTTTGTGCCCACAGACAAGCTGGGGCCAAAGCAGGGAGGAAGGAGATTCCAAAGACCTCTGGGGGTGGATCCCTCTATAAACTTGTCCTAGTTCAAAGATAAATAGTGAACCCTCAGACCCAACTCTTCAGTATGTAGAAAAAGGGTCAGGCAGATCAGGTCGATTACCCCTTTTCAAGGTTTGCCCGGCGTTAGCCGCCTCTCACCCAACTCACGGTTACCAAATAAAGAGGCAGGCGCTGGAGACTGGAAGGCAGGAAACAGGAGTTTATTCCGACGGAGCAGAACACGTCAAATCAGACAACAGGGTATCTTCTCGAGGTGCTCTAAACGCATCCTTGAGGCCTGGCCTCTTATACACAGGTTTATTGCTTTATTACATGAAACACATTTTTGTCAATACTTTGATGTACGGAAAGACATCCTCGGAATCCTCACTTTGGGCCTGTTCCCACACACATTTACAGTAGAAGTCCCCACCCCGGTCACAGTAGGTGATGACTATCGCACACCAGGACATTCCGCCGGTTCCCGGAATGTGGGCGGCTGATCGGATCTCATGGGGTGGAGGCTTTGATCAGTCATAGATTCTTTGAAGAGAGACAGCTTCCTACTGTAAGGGGCAATAAACTGCATCCGCAGGGCTAGGTGATGGCTTGGGATCGGGCCGGACAATCGGGCACAGAGGAATGGGGTTCATCAAAGGATGTGTGATCATCAAAGGGACGGAGGGAGGTGTTAGCCGGGTACGGGATGTGGCTCCGAGGCAGGGCCGAGCTGAAGGGGTGGTTTATGGCCCAAGCATGTGAGAGCGGGGGCTGTCAGTGCGCGGGGGGATGCTTGCGAGGTCAGAGAGAGAGAGAGAGAGACGCGCTGGCTATCGGCAGTGGGCAGAGAGGCCATGGCATTCAAAATGGCTGCTACTGACGCGCACATATGAGCCTAAAAGGGGACAAGATGGTGTGGCCAATGTTTCATGATTTTCACTTTACGCTCAGCAGTGGCTATGGTGAACATAAATGAACGCCGCTTATGTATACCGACTTTAGTCATTTTCCACAGTCCCCAGTTTTTATCATAAGTTAGGTCATTTCTGTTCATGTCTGAGGTAAGGACGTACAAGCTGACATTTAGTTATACTAATAAGGGAAGTATGTGGCTGGGCTGTCTATTGAGGTCTTTGGTAGCCCATATGCATTACGGGCAGATGGAAATAATCCTGCTATCAATGCTGACAGAATCGTACATAACCACATGTAGTCAATGCGATAGGCGAGGAGGTAGTGCATACAAAATTACATTAGCTGCGTCATACGTTAGACCTTGGAGACGGGGACATTATTTAGACGATGTAGGAAATTCGTTCGAATACAAACATGATGTCATAAAAAAATGTTCTGGCAGAATAAGGGCTATTATCACTTGAGGTCTGGACTCCATGGGGATCAAAACTAGACAGCATGTTCATGTGTAGAACTGGTGTTCTACAATCATCAAGATACAGAGTTAACGTCTTCTTAGTTATCCATGTACAGTTGGAAGTGACCGATGTAATGTTTCGAAAGCTCAATTGGGTGATAATCAATACAAGTGGTTGGGAGAGGAATTCAAATTAATACAAGTGTCATTCAAGGGGTGGCAATGTTCAAAAAGGGTTCGTCTTTCCAGTGTCTTTTTACAGTGAGCCATCACTGGTAGGCTCTCATTGTTTTTCTTCTTTCGTTGGCACTGTTGAGCACCGGCGGTGGAGCTATGCGTCCAGCTCGGATTCAGATTTTGCGTTGCAGGGTGTGGCCACTCTTTGCTCTCGGACCACAGTCCTGGTTGTCCTGTTCCCTAACTAATCTATCATAGGTACCTTAGGCGGGGTACCCGCATTCCGTTCTTCTTTCGTGACAAACCCTACTCTATCTTTGTGCTGTGCTTCTTCTTCAAGTCAAGTTCAAAGAAAAACTCCATATGGAAAAAGGGGCGATGGGGGCGTGCTTTGGGAGGCCGAGGGAAGAGAGGGTGGAGTGGGATCAGATCTGAAACGGACCAAGGAGGGCAGAAATTTCGAGCAAGTGGGCTCATCAATCGGGCACAATGGGCTGGGACTTTTGGCACGAGCTCATCAACATGCAGGGGCTTCTGGACAGCCCTTCTTTCCTTCACTTTCCACGTTTGAGAATGGTGCCTCGTCCCGCAACTCTTTGCTCTGTGGCTCCACCTTGGTCGAGGTCATAGATATTCCCCGATCTGCAGCCAGGCTGTGCGTCACGTCCAGCCCCTCTCCTCCGACGACTGCACGTTATCCTTAAATGAGTATAACATTTTTTTTTTTTAGAGAATTGGCAGGGGAAGACGTTTACACACTTTGATTTCTCTCCCAACCCCAAGTAGTTGGGGAAACGTTTATCGGTCATGATAGGGTGGAGGCTTATTTATTCTTACGACGGGGTATGCTGTTAATTCATAAATCATTGCTATGGTGTAGGTTTGCGAGCAGTTCTACGAGTTTCCATAATCATGTCTGTTAGGTGTTGATTCCTGTTACATTCGTAAACGTGGCAAGGAGTCTGGTGTCTATCAATTACATGGTCTATTAAATTCAAACCGGCTCCTCCGGTAGAGACTCGCCTTTCTAAAACAAATCCTGTTAAGCTATATTTTTCTTCAGGGTCTGCTAATTTTATGAGAAAGTGTGAGGGGCTTCTATCATGGGCTTATAGGTACCTTTTTCCAGGAAAGGACATACGTTAAGCATTTTTCTTTTCTGAAAGCAACGGCTAACTTTGATCTGTTTTAGACGATTTGTTTTTAAAAACAAGGTCATCAGCTACAGTCTTTAAGATTTTCTGGAACGGCTGGTACAGAACTGGGACCATTCTGGAAAATCGGGGATGTTTTCGGACATTCTACTTTTGTGCAATGGGAGGTGGTAATCTGAATGAGGAAGGTGGTGTTACTAAAGCACAAAAACAAAAAGCCACTGACATATAGTTCCCTTTTAAGGGTCAGATTAGGGGACATCAGTCGTCTTACCTGTCCTTTCTTACTTTGCCAATTAAGTTTCATCATTTTACAGAAAGGAGAGGCAGTAATATGGCAAAATACGATCGTTTTGTTTCTGTCAATTTGTTCAAACACTGTCGTGTCTAATGCCAATTATTCCTGTACCGGCGAGGTACAGTGTCGTCATTTATTCAAAAGGGAGCAAGGGAGCCCTCAGAGGGAGAGAGCGACGTGCGCACAAAATAGGCTATTAGTACACGTACAACATAAAAAGAGAGAGAGAGAGAGAAAAACGTGTATAATAATAGGCTATTCAGTACACACACATATAGATCAGTACGGGTCAGTTTCATGTATAAAACACAAGCTGAGGGAAAACATAAATTCCTAGTTTACGTATACACAAATACCAGATAGGGTGCGACAGTACATACATCAAGTACGAAAACCTAAGACAAAACACAGAGCTATTTTGGGCAAAAGGACTTTTTCATGCATGTTGCGCATTCTCAGTATTCCATTTAATTCATTTGGAGGTCGAGCTCTTTATTCTCCTTCCTTCCTTATAGTGGACAATTTTTGTTGGTAACCTCGTTTTTGAAAATACTTACTCCCTCTTAGTTGGTCGGACACTTGTCCAGTCGTGCTTATACTCACGGTGGGGTCTTCCAACATCTAGCAAGTGACGATCCAAGCTGAGGTAAAGGAGGGGTGCCAGTCGGACTTGCGATGGTACAATTCTGACTTTTCTATGAGGGTGGAAGAAGAAGGGGTAAATCTAAAACATAACAATATCCCTAATTTCTGGGCTGAGGGGGATTTGGGATGAACCCCAACCCGGGGTACTCTTGACTTCTCTTATTTAGTCAGCACGTAAATTGACTCACTGGTGTGCATTATTTTGGGTGTACATTTGGGATATCGGTTCGGGTCCGAGGTACTACAATAACCCTTCAAGTTTCTGGTGTAGGCCACTCTCCCATTCACTAGCTCCAGAGAGGGAGAGAGTCGTTCCTAGGTAAGGTAAGTGCTATATTCTTTTTCGTCCTTCACATGCAGGTACCATGTTCGGGCTTATTTTTCTTATTCCATTAACCGCTCGATCAACACCTCTGTCATACAAAAAGCATTCTTTTATCGACTCAGACGTGCGCCACACATACGCATTCACACCGTACAAATCAGGGCCCATGCGCACATTCATACCATACAATTTTCATGCTCTCAGAGATAGCTCCTGCATATAATGTACCATCTCACAGAGCTAGCCTATTTTCCTCGCGTGGAACACGGTGCGTTTTAGGTCTTCTCCATACTTCAGCTGAATTTCCGATGTGACCTGCAGAAAAAGAAAAGAGGGGGAGGGGGCAGTGTTCAAAGCACATCAGCGCGCATAAACATAAAAAAAAGGTTTTTACCTACCACGTACCTGACTTATCTCTGTGGGATGCAGTCCCTTTTATCTCGGCATTGAAGCCCAGAGGAACCGGTAGTGCGGCAAGGATGACCAATGGTAGTCTGTTTATTACATAGATCGCCCGAGGGCGGTAGTACAGACCGCGTGTAGGACAGGGTCAAAGGCCAGGGGTATTCAGTATAAGGTGGGGGGAGGTGACGGATTCATGTTTTCATTCGAGGAAAAGAAATGGTTTACGGTGGTATAGGGTCGTTCTTGTTCGCAGAGCATGGTATTTTAAAAAACCCTATCAGTTTAAATGACTGTTATGATGCTAGTTCCATATATATATATATTTTTTAAAACCTTGATTGAAAAAGATGTCAGCATTCAAATACGGGCCTCCAACCATACAGGCCGGTCACGGGGCAGACGGGAAATGCATGGGGTAAGGAGAGATTACACTTGTAGTATAGGAGTACGTAATGAGCGAGCCATTTTAATTGGAAAAACTAAACGGGACAAATGGTTGCAGGATCAATGAAGGTTGATTTTATAATTGAAAGTAAAACAGGATCAGTTACAATAAAATCGTTCATACGCATACCATGGGCGAGCATCATGAGTAGCATTACTTCGAAAATACAATAATCAATAGTGAATTAAGAACCAATATCAGTAGGGTTGTCCGCATGCCCAGTCAGTACCCTTCCCCGCCCGCCACGTGCTCAAGGACCGTATACATATCCCATAATATCAAGGCTACGTAACTAAAACGTCATAAGGAGTTGCAAGTCTCGCCTATACTGGCGCCATTTTGGGGCGCGGCCGGGTGGGTCCAGAGTATAGTCCAAATGCCTCCGACAACTAGCGGCCGGACCAGAATCCCTTTCGGCAGTTCAAAAAGTTCGTTAGCGCCAACAGAGAGGACAGGCGGCGTGGACTGCAGCTTAAAGGCGAGGAAGGCAAAATCTTCCCTACCGGGTCACGCTGAGGTCCCACCGGAGCTGATCGAGTTGGCAGTCTACAGTGTCTCTTAGTAATTCGGACAAAGGCCGGTGTCAGCATGAGAGCACCACCATCTTGTGACAACGTTGTGGCCACTCCGGAGAGCGGGACAGCAGGTGTATCCCTCCACAGATACGTTGAATCAGTCTTTCCTTTGACACCAGATGTGGATAAGGTGGCGGTCGCCCTGGGCAGTGGCATATCCATGGGGGATAGTCGAGCAACAGTGGCGGTTGCCCCCACCGGAAGCCTGCGGGAGTCGAGGGCCAACGACTCTCGTAGAATCTTTAAAGCTTGGACAATGTCTTCAAGAGTGTGGCTCATGCCCGAGCAGGTAAGCATTCGAGTTCCAGAGTAGTCCAGAGCCGTTCTAGTGGACCAGGCCCAAATCCAGGGAGCCGGCCCCCATTTTGAGCGTTCCGCAGCAGCAGCCGCTCTTCACCCCGGCCACCGGAGCGGGTCCTCCGGTCATCCAACCGAGTGGAACGCCAATGGCAGTCCTGGTGCAGCCGTCCGGCAGGTGAAACGCTAATCGTTGTCCTGCTGCAGCTGACTGGCGAGTGAAACACTAAGGGTCGCCCTGCTGCAGCTGGTCGGCGAGGGAAACGCTAAGGGTCGCCCTGCTGCAGCTGGTCGGCGAGTGAAACGCTAAGGGGCGTCCTGCTGCAGCTGGTGAACCTCCTCCTGGGGAGGTGGGGGAGGCCCGTTCGCGTCGCCTCCCCCCCAGGGCGCCCCACGCCGTCTCTCGGTGCAGCATTATCCGCACAACGACTTCCTCGGCCAGCTTCCTCCCTCCATCCCAGGCCTCCACCGATGCCACATCGCCGGCTGATGGATTTTGTAGGCTTTCTATAGCCCAAAGCCTACTAACAAGTAGCCCAAAAGTAGCCCAATGCTGCTACTCTAAGGAAGGAGGGACAGGGACAGCTTCAAGAAGACGGTGAATGCGTTGGGTTTGTTGTTGCAGCCGGCTGCCATGTAAATAGTTGTTTAATAAAAAGTTTTAACATGTTACTTTGCTGGAGTGTTGTATTTATTTATAATATTTGCATAGGGTTTGTCGTTATTTAGGCGGGGTGGGCGGTGGAGCCGAGCTGTCTTGCAGCCATCATGGCGTCGAGTTCGGCTCTTCTCACTAGTTTCATATTTCTCATGAGGGGTTGTTCCTAATGTTTTTATTTTAGCGAGGTCAAAAAGAGATCCCATCAGTGGCCTACTGATTTTGCTCGATTCCTTTTGTTTTTCCTAACGATTTTTATGTTATTGTTTGCTAGCACGATACAGCGGCTAATCCGCATTTTTTATATTTATGTCCTTTTTATTAGGGGCGTCCTCCGGTGGAGCCGGATGATCTACCTCTAATAAACGGTCCGGGCTGAACCAACTACCAACAAACGGGGCAAAGATAGGCATGGCGGGTTACAAAGGGGACAAAAGTCTGCACTACCTATCCTTCACTATCCGCAAAGACTAAACAGAGTATTGCGACCCTGTGCTTATTTGTGAATAGAGAATAACCCAAAGAGAACCAATTCCGAACGATCAATGTTCGGTCAAACAATCAATCAAATGAGGGATAAAAATAGGCACGACGGATTACAACGGGGGCAAAAGCCTGTGTTACCTATCCTTCACTATTCACAAGGACTAAACAGAGTATTGCGACTCTGTGCTTATTTGTAAATAGAGAATGATCCAAAGAGAACCAATTCCAAAACAGTAAATGCTTGGATAACAATCAATCAAATGGAGAGGGAAGTAGGCACAACGGATTACAACGGGGGCAAAGGCCTGCGTTACCTACCCTTCACTATCTGCAAAGACTAAACAGAGTATGGCGACTCTGTGCTTGTTTGCAAATAGAGAATCTCTCAGAAACAATCAAATGAGTAATACTAGTATTTTCAAACAATCAAACAATCAATTTGCAACTCGTCGTGTTACACGACCTTACCCGGACCGCATGGACAGTTTCTCGCCTTACGCATCCAGCACCTGATCGTCCTCTATTCTCCGTAATTGCTGTGGCACTCCTGATGGTTCCCAGTCAGGACCGTAGATCACTCGAGAGAGGTCTGCTCGGAACCAGTGAAGTTCGGATGATCGGCTGCCAGACGAGGGTCTATCGGGCAGGTGCACTTCCCGATCGTTGCAGTCGTTCACTCTGTCGTTGGGACCTCTCCCACTGGATCCACGTGTCACTGATGGGCCCCACGTGGGGCGCCAATTGTAGAAAAAGGGTCAGGCAGATCAGGTCGATTACCCCTTTTCAAGGTTTGCCCGACGTTAGCCGCCTCTCACCCAACTCACGGTTACCAAATAAAGAGGCAGGCGCTGGAGATTGGAAGGCAGGAAACAGGAGTTTATTCCGACGGAGCAGAACACGTCAAATCAGACAACAGGGTATCTTCTCGAGGTGCTCTAAACGCATCCTTGAGGCCTGGCCTCTTATACACAGGTTTATTGCTTTATTACATGAAACACATTTTTGTCAATACTTTGATGTACGGAAAGACATCCTCGGAATCCTCACTTTGGGCCTGTTCCCACACACATTTACAGTAGAAGTCCCCACCCCGGTCACAGTAGGTGATGACTATCGCACACCAGGACATTCCGCCGGTTCCCGGAATGTGGGCGGCTGATCGGATCTCATGGGGTGGAGGCTTTGATCAGTCATAGATTCTTTGAAGAGGGACAGCTTCCTACTGTAAGGGGCAATAAACTGCATCCGCAGGGCTAGGTGATGGCTTGGGATCGGGCCGGACAATCGGGCACAGAGAAATGGGGTTCATCAAAGGATGTGTGATCATCAAAGGGACGGAGGGAGGTGTTAGCCGGGTACGGGATGTGGCTGCGAGGCAGGGCCGAGCTGAAGGGGTGGTTTATGGCCCAAGCATGTGAGAGCGGGGGCTGTCAGTGCGCGGGGGGATGCTTGCGAGGTCAGAGAGAGAGAGAGAGAGAGACGCGCTGGCTATCGGCAGTGGGCAGAGAGGCCATGGCATTCAAAATGGCTGCTACTGACGCGCACATATGAGCCTAAAAGGGGACAAGATGGTGTGGCCAATGTTTCATGATTTTCACTTTACGCTCAGCAGTGGCTATGGTGAACATAAATGAACGCCGCTTATGTATACCGACTTTAGTCATTTTCCACAAGTACACCTCCTGACCTGTGGAAGACAACAAAGGACTGCTGTGCTGGTCTGCTACCCTGATACCCTGCCACCCTGATGCCGTAGTGAGAAGTACTGGACCTGCATCTTGAAACCAGGACCACCTGAGTGACTTCAAGGGATAGTTTGCTGGCCACCTGATCTGAGCCTCAGGAACAGAAAAGGCTCTAATAACCTTGAACCAAGCACCTGGAGTCTGCCTTCTGTTAGTCCTGCCTCCTAGTGGTGCTGCCTCAGTCCTGGACCATTGGAAGTGGGCCTGAAGATGCTCTCTTTACACGTAGAAGGGGAGAGGGTCTAGAAATTCACTCTACCACCCCGAACCCCCATTAATTCTCATTTAAACACACAATGAGGGGTGGAGAGCACAAAACAACACATATAACAAAACAGAAAAACTCATCTGTTTAGAAAAACTGCCCTCACTCACATACCGAAGTATGTGACATGCTTCATCATTGGGCCTGCTTACCAAACGCCCTGGTGTAGCCACATTCAGGGCGGAGCATAAGGGAGGGGATAAAATAATAAATCAAACGCAACAAAACGTAAGACCACAAAACTCAACACTTAATACACGTAACATACAAAGTGATAGAACAGCGCATATCACCAAGTGACTGGAACTGTTGATGCGACAGAAAGTGCAGTTAATAATGATGTGAATTAAAACTGGTTTGAGGATACTAACCCAAACTTTATTCCAAGGTTCTCCCACCAGGATTAAAAAAGAAGGATGGGTAGTGTCTAGATGAGAAAATTAGGTTTTTCAAGACACCCCTCCAGGTACTGCTAGTGTCAACATGTTTCGACCGACTTACTGTGCCTGAAACGGTCACCCCGGTCTTCTTCAGTACTGATGTCGCTCCCAGTACCACCTCTGGCCCCACCGTACTTCGGTCGGTATGCCACAAAACACGAGCCAGTCTAACTAGATCCTGGCGCCTCTCGTCACGTGTGGAAAGTACTCCCAATATTATAGGAGAACATAAACTAATAAGGAACACAAATGAACAGAAATGGTATAGTCGTGCTACACATCAAGGTGATCTCTTATCCCATCACCGTGTCTAAAAACATCTGTTTATGTTCACACTGTGTATGTGAAAAAATCCTAGGCAGTAGCACAAAAGAAAACATGTGACACCAGATAACAGCAAGAAAAAACCCATAAAAAATAACAATGGATAGTGCCATCAGTTTAATGAACACCTTGAAAAACACATTAAAAAATCATACATTTCATAACAATTAAAAACTGTCTATTGACAGGGCATTAAAAACATAAATTTATATACATCAAAACAACCAATAATCATCAATATATACAAAGAACCTAACAGTTTTAATTGGAAAATCCAAACAGAGTGGCAGATAACATAGACACACGTTTCGGCGTAGCAAACGCCTTCTTCAGGAGCCACAAAGGGAAAGATATATATAAAATCTAAAACATATATGTAAAGAGAAAGGGGAGAAAAGAACACCATCATCAGGTTATTTCATTACGGTGTTGCACATTGTAAAATATACACTTCAATTCAAATTACAATAATTCTACATTTATATAAAAACACAAGGGGCATTTTTTGCTGTCATCTTGATTCCGACATATTATATCACGTTTTCTAAAGGTAACATAAGAATCGACCTCATATACAGTACAATGATAATAAGTACCCAACATATCAGATACAGAATAAACAAAAAGAGAAAAGGAGAATGAAAGAAGAAAAGATTAAGAAAAAAGAAGCATGAGGAATTTAGACAATTTATCAAAATGATATTTTCAATTGGGGCATATATGGTCTAAGGCTAACAGGATTATGTTCGCCATAACAATTGAGATTAGTAATGTCCTATTTACCTAATTAATTCCTGAATGCAATAATTCTTTGATCACATGGGAAATGAACAGTTATTTCATTCAAAAACTTTTTTTCAAAAATGATATTATAATGTCGAACTCACTCTCAGTTACAAAGTCAATGGAGATACGAAGATCTTCCGTTTAATTCCTCAAATGAGCAAGGAACAGGAATTGATATAGTCCTAAGTCTGTAGTAAGAGATATGATACTAGAGTTAAACATGGTCTATCCTCAATATTATTCAATGCAAGGTGATTAATGTTATTTATACAAATCGACACATTGAATATCCAAAGAGTGCCCCAGTAGATGTGAACCTATAAGTGGGAAATCCATGAGGTCAATGACTATATTTTGAGCTCAGGGGGGTCAGAGACTTATAACATAAGGATAGACTATTAAACATATATACCTGATCAGAGTCTATTCTTCAATAATACTAAACTTGATGACCACTTTAAACTAAAAATAGATTCTGATGAAAACGTGTCAACTACCTAATAATTTGGTCAAAATTCACCATTAAAAATTGCGGACGACACTTACAAGGTTGCAACACACTGTGGGATATTCCCTCTTGTATGATATAGAACCGTAAATATGATCATAATAAATAGAGCCATATTAAAATCCATGCACCTTTGAGATATGGTGAGAACGTAAATATTCAATTCCTCGTTTTACACCACCGGGCAGTACAGAGCAGTATATCTCCTGCATAGCGAGAGAAAAAGAAGTGTTTCAAAACAATTTTGAAGCATCTAGTTTCAAACCCAAGTTGTGTATAAAAGAGTCAACTAGAGCAAAAGATAAAATAAACAAGGCTTAATAATATTCAGGGTTTGTCACACCTCAAAGATTTCTGTGATCGGATAAGCCTCTAGGTGATTGAAAACAGATGCGTGGAGCACTCGACGGAGAATGCACAGTGCTAAACGGGATGGGGCACCTTACTAAAAAAAGGGGGTGATATAATGAATTTTGGAAGCAATTCTAACATTCAGTAGACGGTAAGCGCCTTTTGAGTTAGCAATTCGACTCTGAAAATCTCAAATGAGTCTGAATTATTAAACTCATGTAATATTTAGAAATGTGAGCCATAAGAGGTTTATTTAGAAAATAGGTTTTTAACTATTCCATATGTTCTTCTTTATTAGAATCCTTAATATCCACAGGATACCGTGCAGTCCTCTAGTTCTGATTTCATCAACATAAATATCGGCTACATCACATGGGTTAGAAATGACAGAAACCTTATGTTTTTACGGTAATACATTCCGTTTATCGCTATTTTCATCGACTATTGAATCACTTGTGTGACAAACCCTGAATATTATTAAGCCTTGTTTATTTTATCTTTTGCTCTAGTTGACTCTTTTATACACAACTTGGGTTTGAAACTAGATGCTTGAAAATTGTTTTGAAACACTTCCTTTTCTCTCGCTATGCAGGAGATATACTGCTCTGTACTGCCCGGTGGTGTAAAACGAGGAATTGAATATTTACGTTTTCACCGTATCTCAAAGGTGCATGGATTTTAATATGGCTGCTATTTATTATGATCATGTTTACGGTTCTATATCATACAAGAGGGAATATCCCACAGTGTGTTGCAACCTTGCAAGTGTTGTCCGCAATTTTTAATGGTGAATTTTGACCAAATTATTAGGTAGTTGACACATTTTCATCAGAATCTATTTTTACTTTAAAGTGGTCATCAAGTTTAGTATTATTCAAGAATAAACTCTGATCAGGTATATATGTTTAATAGTCTATCCTTATGTTATAAGTCTCTGACCCTCCTGAGCTCAAAATATAGTCATTGGCCTCATGGATTTCCCACTTATAGGTTCACATCTACTGGGGCACTCTTTGGATATTCAATGTGTCGATTTGCATAAATAACATGAATCACCTTGCATTGAATAATAGTGAGGATAGACCATGTTTAACTCTAGTATCATATCTCTTACTACAGACTTAGGACTATATCAATTCCTGTTCCTTGCTCATTTGAGGAATTAAACGGAAGATCTTCGTATCTCCATTGACTTTGTAACTAAGAGTGAGTTCGACATTATCATATCATTTTTGGTAAAAAGTTTTTGAATTAAATAACTGTTCATTTCCCATGTGATCAAAGAATTATTGCATTCAGGAATTAATTAGGTAAATAGGACATTACTAATCTCAATTGTTATGGCGAACATAATCCTGTTAGCCTTAGACCATATATGCCCCAATTGAAAATATCATTTTGATAAATTGTCTAAATTCCTCATGCTTCTTTTTTTGTTAATCTTTTCTTCTTTCATTATCCTTTTCTCTTTTTGTTTATTCTGTATCTGATATGTTGGGTACTTATTATCATTGTACTGTATATGAGGTCGATTCTTATGTTACCTTTAGAAAACGTGATATAATATGTAGGAATCAAGATGACAGCAAAAAATGTCCCTTGTGTTTTTATATAAATGTAGAATTATTGTAATTTGAATAGAAGTGTATATTTTACAATGTGCAACACCGTAATGAAATAACCTGATGATGGTGTTCTTTTCTCCCCTTTCTCTTTACATATATGTTTTAGATTTTATATATATCTTTCCCTTTGTGGCTCCTGAAGAAGGCGTTTGCTACGCCGAAACGCGCTTCGATGTTATCTGCCACTCTGTTTGGATTTTCCAATTGAAACTGTTAGGTTCTTTGTATATATTAATGATTATTGGTTGTTTTGATGTATATAAATTTATGTTTTTAATGCCCTGTCAATAGACAGTTTTTAATTGTTATGAAATGTATGATTTTTTAATGTGTTTTTCAAGGTGTTCATTAAACTGATGGTACTATCCATTGTTATTTTTTATGGGTTTTTTCTTGCTGTTATCTGGTGTCACATGTTTTCTTTTGTGCTACTGCCTAGGATTTTTTCACATACATTGTTATCCCTGTCCTAGGAGTCTTGCTGACGCTACTATTCAGGGGGTCCTTGTTTTTTTCAATCCTATGTTCACACTGTGGTCAGAGGTGTGATAATACACCCTCTTGGTGAAGACAGCGATAGATCTGTGCTGCCTGTATTTCAAAGGCTGTCCTGTCCCCTGAAAGCATCACGTAGGGCCCACGTGATCGACCAACCAAACGTGGGGCGTCATGACGCACAAGACGAACAGACATAGGGGTGCTGGGAGATGTAGTTCTAAAACGAAGCTCCTCACGTCCGCGACCGCTATTCAAACGATACTAGTCTTCGGGAGTGAGTCTAACCCAACAGCCCACTTAGGACAAACCGGGGTAGTCAAGAAGATAAATAGTGATTTTTATAGACCCGACGGACCCCCGGCTCTCCTCCTGTTCACTGTGAGTATGTGTAGTAAATCGAGTGAGTGAGAGGTGAAATATGGGGGGGCTGGGACGAATCCTATTCCTCAAGCATTATCAATACGGCCCTCAACACATTATTGTCTCTTGGTTCCTCTCTGCTACGGTTGTATGTTGAATGCTGCAGATGGGTCCCCATCCTGGTAAATTCTCCTTAAACCCTCCAACTGGGTTTCTGGGGGAGATAAAAGCAAAAAACCCACACCGTTGACATAACGGGAAAACAAAGCAATGAATTCAGGTAAAGATAGGAGATCACCAGCTGTAGACTCTTGGGCAGAACCTACCCAGCACATTGCATCTCCTCATAGCTCTGCATCAGAACTGCCCTGAGCGATGTATCTGCAACACAGGACCTCACATCGCAACCCACAGCTCCTCGGAACAGCTGCATGATGCATCCCTGATGCAGGACTTCACATCGCAAACCTTCATTGAAAGAATTCTCAATGATGACGCAGGACCTTGCATCGCAAGCCTCTTTGATCATTTCATTGGAACCACTGCTGAGCAATGCCTCCTCAAAACCAGAACACGCGCATCATTTCCCACAGCTCAATGGAACCACTTCTGAGTGAATCTTCTTCAATGATGGATCTCAGCATGCTCCACAACCAGGATTTTAGGTACTTTGTTCAGCAGGCCTAACTTGGTCCTTGTACCTGGCCCATGGTCCGTGGTGTGGTAAATGGTGTGGGATTCGTCTTATGTTACATTTTCACTTTATTAATGTTTGAAGTGCTGCATAAATACTATACACATTGCCTCTAAGTTAAGCCTGACTGCTTTTGTGCAAAGCTACCAGTGGGTTGAGCCAGGTTAATTAGAGATTTGCTTGTGTTTCAAACTGACAAGAATTGTAGTTGCTGCTTGTGTTGGGTTTCACCCCCCTCAACCAGTAACCCAAGTTCCAACAGTTACCAGTCTTAACATAAATATCACTACTGCTTCTGATGAGGTGGTTTATTAGTTGTGATGGATTAGCATCCATCACAAGTAATAAAGTCACTGTCCTATTGTGTTAACTCAAAGAGTTCAATAATTTAAACTGAATCTCAAACTCTGGTAGCTCTGACACAAAGCAGGCAGGCTTTCCTGAACAAAAGTGCGGAAAGCATTTAGAAGTGCCAACACAGTAAAAAAGTTGAAAATATAGCACAATAAAAACGTCACTCCAATTTATAACCACAGTGAAAAATGTAATAGACGAAATGACACCAAAATGGCAAAAGTCATGGGAACTGTAATTGTAACTATGAATTTCTAAGTTTCTAAGGGTTTAGGTGAAAAAAGCTACAAAAAGTACAAAGAACCAATTAGTCAATGGTCATGAAATACTGGGTCCTAGACACAATTTGAGGCAGACTGTGGTGGAGTGTAGGTCAGACACAGGGCGTGTTTGCATACATGTCACCTCAGGCCCCGCCCCCTTCCTTCACCACTGTGCAAACGTGCCCCCTGGCGAGTTGTAAGTTGGTGAATTAATTCCCCTTCAATACTGAGGGTCCCTGGGAGCCAACTAGCCCACCAGGTCCTCCAGTATGCACCAGGGAGCTGCCCTGCAGAGAGGTGTTCAGAGGACATGCCCCTTTTTGCACCTCTCTGCAACGCAGCTCTTTGGTGCTTACTGGAGGTACCTGGTGAGCTAGTTGGACCACAGGGAACCTCAGGATTTAAGGGGACCTTATCCCCCAACTCAAAATGCGCCACGGGGTGCGTTTGCACTGTGGTGAAGGGAGGGGGCAGTGCCTGAGGTGACATGTGTGCAAACAGACCCTGTGGCGCGTTTTAAGTTGGGGAATTAATTCCTCTTCAATCCTGAGGGTCCCTGGGGGCCAACTAGCCCACCACTTACCTCCAGTAAGTGCCACTACGCTGCTTTGCAGAGAGGTGGCCCAGGCCATGCTCCTTTTTACACAACTCTGCAAAACAGCTCTGTGGCACTTACTGGATGTAAGTGGTGGGCTAGTTGCACCCCAGGAACCCTCAGGACTCAAGGGGACTTAATCCCCCAATTTACAATGCACCAGGGTGTGCGTTTGCGCATTGGTGCAGGGAGGGGGCGTGGCCTGATGTTACAAGTGTGCAAACGCGCCCTGTGGCGCGTTTTAAGTTGAGAAATGAAGTCCCCTTGAATCCTGAGGGTCCTTGGGGGCCAACTACGCCACCAGGTACGTCCAGTAAGTGCCACCGAGTTGCATTGCAGAGAGGTGTAAAATGGGGCATGGCCTCGGACCACCTCTCTGCAACTCAGCTCTGTGGTGCTTACTGGAGATACGTGGTGGGCTACTTGGACCCAGGGACTCTGAGGCGTCAAGGGGACTTAATCCTCTAATTTAAAACGTGTCACAGGGCGCCCTTGCACAGTGGTAAAAGGAGGATGGCTGGGCAGAGGTGATGTGTGCAAACACGCCCTGTGGCGCGTTTGAAGTTGGGGAATTAAGTCCCCTTCAATCCTGAGGGCCCCTGGGGTCCAACTAGGCCACCAGGTACCTCCAGTAGGTGCCACAGGCCTGCGTTGCAGAAAGGTGGTCCAGCCATGCCCCTTTTTACACCTCTGTGCAACACAGCTCTGTGCCCTTACTGGAGGTACCTAGTGAGCTAATTGGGCCCCGGGGACAGGATTGAATGGGAATTAATTCCCCAACTTAAAACACTCCACAGGGCGTGTTTGCACACATGTCACCACAGGCCCTCCCTCCCTTCGATACTGTGCAAACGCACCCCGTAGCGTGTTTTAAGAGGTAGTTTTAATCCGCCTGCCCTATTATGTACTAGGGCCTTACAGAGGAGCTCATGCTAATCACAGGGGTAATCCAATGCATAGTGTTCCCTAGTGTATGTAGGTGTTTTGACTGTATTCTAAGTGTTTTTTAGCATAGTACTGGCGCTAGGCGTGTTTAGTCAGAGTCCGTTACCACTAGTACCCTTCTGAAAAAGTTGTGGGCACAGGATGATCTTGCAACAAGGGCTCTTTCTGGTCCTCTGTTTGTTCTTTCTGCACTTCTTGCTTCTTCCTGCACTTTTCTTCGTCTTTGAGGACTTCTGTTGCTTCTTTCTGCATTTCTTTTGCTTACTTCTGTGCGTTTTTTCTTCTTTCTTTACATGTCCTACCTCTGTAGGTATAGTTAGAAACTAGCATTTAATTTTTTTTAGAAATTCACTGCAATTTTCTATAGGGATCTTTAAGTGAGGCTACAGCCCGAACTAATGAACGGAATTACACCAAATTTGGCCAAAAAGGTAGAGTTCGGTTCGCAGATTATGCTTTTTGTTAATGGTGTAAATTCGTTCAGTAGTTTCTGAGAAAATGTAAAGTAAAATCATAGATATATCTATAGACAAAGTACCGTACGAGTACTGTCCGAGGAAAGTGTGGGTATCATTACGAGCACAAGCTGCATGCTAATTGGCTGTCGACTGTCTGTCAACACTCTAAACCAGGAAGTGTTGGCAGCCATCTTGTGCCTCGGTAGAACCGAGGCACAAGAAAGCAGCGAAAGAAATGTGAAAAACACGCAAAGGGGGAATGGTAGAAACACCCTGAACCCGTAGGCCTGCCCATGGGGTCCCACAAGGACCCCCTAGGCAAAAAACATTTTTAAAAAAAGAAGAAAAAAGTCACGGTATACGCGTAAGGTACGCGTATGCTGTGAAAAAGAAGAAAAAAAACAGAAGTCTGCTTTATTGTCAATTAGACCCCGGGGGGCCAAATCCCGGGGGAAATGCTTTTATTTAAAATGGATGGCCTAGAGGGTAGCCCACTCCTCTGACCAGGCCTTCGCAGAAATCCTCTGTAATGAGATAACCCACCCTTGTCGTACATCATGGCCAAGACCTGGAAAGAACTGCCCCTCAGCATCAGATGAACCCCCACACTGAAAGCATTCAGGAAGAGCCATAACACCTGCCTTTTTGAATGACGAAAGCTGCACAAAGCCCCCCCACATACTTCCCCACCGCTTGGAAATCCTCACAGGTGGATAGTGAGGTCTATACATTTCTAATTGATTAATTCATACGCCACCACAGTTTGTGTTTGAGTGTTATGAACAGGCCCTGCCATTGCTTTGGCTGTCTGTAACTCTTAAGGGTAGTGAAATGAGCAGTACTACCTTCTTTAATATACACAGAATCTCTGAGATTAGATTGGTTTGGCTTCACATCTGGGAGCTACTTTTAGGGTGCTGGTGAGCTACCAGTAGTTCTCGAGCTAGTAGTTGGAGACTCCTGGTATATATATAGTGAGTGGGGAATTGTAGTCCTGAAGCATGAATGTAAAGGTTATTACACCATAAAATGCATAATACATAGCACTTTGAATCAGTGCATTCCCTAAAGACTGCCTCACTTCATGAGTAGATGCTTACTGAGTGAATGAATACATTAATATACGGTAATGAAGAGAATTTTAAAAAAGTTTAAAAAAAAGGAAGTTACTAGAATAATAAGTCAAAAAAATGGGGAATGAATGTTAATACTCCTATTAAAAAAATAGTAACCTATAGAAATGCTTTAATAATAAAAACGAGTTTAAATAAAGCATTTTAGAAATTATACGAAAGTTAAAAAGTATGGAAAGAGGCACATTTACATCAACACGTGCCACGTTAAAACAGTGAAATGAGAACACCTGTCAACTGAAAAACGTGACTTAATTGTGGGAGTAGCAATAAATTGATCCCATAGACTGTTAAGTAACCAAAAAGTTTATAAACAACACCCGTGGGATGATTAGTTTCCTTTCAAAGAAACAATACGGGTGAAGAAATTACGAGCAAAGGAATGATTCGAAACAGCAGAAACATCTTCACATTATCTTTCATTTCCTCAGAGAGTACATATTGTTAATGTATATTTAAAAATACATACTACCGTATGTACTTTCTAGAGGAGTTGGATGAAATTCTACGGAGGATGGAAACAATATCGAAGAGAGGTAAATTATATGAATGGAAATATAGGTTATTTTTTTTCGATAATCAAGTTTTATTGAAATTTTAAACACAGACAGAAACATTCGCATCAGGTCACTTATACCTTTAAGACAGTCCTGTTTACCTCCCTGACATCACTTAGCGGAGTAACATACATTAAAAGAGACAGTGGTTCCCAGCGAGCACGGCATAATGTCAAATGCATCACAGCGGTATCACGCCAAACCATTTGCCCCTGATCTTATTAAAGAGCTCCGGGCAGCCCCGTGCCTCGAAGACGGATTCCTCTTGAGTGCCACACCAATCCAGCCCCCTCCGACATCTCGCCAGAGTCGGTGGCACTCTCTGGGACCATAGGGCTGCAATGTCGCGCTTCGCCACCGCAAGCGTCGTTCCCAAAAGTCACTTATGGGTTCGTGAGCCATCCAAACCGTCAAAGACTCCAAGGAGCTAATGTCTCGGGTCATGGGGACAACCCAACCCAGCACACTCGTCAGCTCCCGTTCGACCCCCCTCCAAAAGGACTCCAGGGCCGGGCAAAACCACACCATGTGGATAAAGTCAGCCGGGATACCAGCACAATGGGGACATGCCGGGGAGGGCCAAGCACCTGCGCGATAGAGACGGATAGGCGACAAGTACGCTGTGTGAAGGAAATAAAGTTGGACAAGGCGTAGTTTTGAGGATGTGGTGAGGGTTCTGGGTGCCATAAGGGCATTTCGCCAGTCCACTTCATCCAAAGGGCCCACCCATTCCTCCCATTTCGATCTGAGGTGGTCAAGGGATGCAGGAGAATTATTAATCAGGGTACGGTATATCCGGGAGACCCCACCCCTCTCCAGATTCCCCATCATAACCTGGGCCTCCAGGGGGCTAAACTCTGGAAGGGAAGTGGGCGTGGGAAGCTGAGTGTGAAGAGCATGGCGAAGTTGTAGATATTTGTAGAATTGGGAGGGTAGAAGTGAGTGTCGCTGCCGCAGGTCAGCAAAGGAGCGTATGTGATCGCCCACCCACACATCGCCAAGTAGGGTTATTCCCACAAGATCCCATTGGCGAAAGCCCTTCAGGGCCGCGGTCTCACTCAACCAGGTGCCGCGCCAGAGGGGCGTCTGTCTGGTCAATTTCCGTTCCCATCGCACCAGGCGAAGTGTGGCGCGCCAGGCCATAAGGACCGATCTGGTGACGGAGGGTATGTCCCGGGGGACCGGGGAACCATAGAATAAGCCCTGTAGACGCGTGAAGTCAAGGACAGTGAGCTCCAGCCAATGGGCGGGATCCAACCACCCTCCCGCAAACCAGTCATGAATCACAAATAATTTGGTGGCCAGGTAGTAGGCATACAGGTTTGTGACGCCCATACCACCATCAAAGGAGGGAATTCGGGAGTGAGAGAGTGACAAGCGAGAGCGCCCCTCCCCCAAAAAATCGAATCAGCACGCTATCCAATTCCCGAAACCGGCCGCTTGTGAGAGGGATCGAGGTGTTTTGTAGGATATATAGGAATCGCGGAAGGACCATCATTTTGAAAAGTGCACTACGTCCCAACGGATTAAGGGGGAGGGATTGCCAGTTGCGGAGGTCGTGTTTCATCCGGGTGACTAAGGGTGCGATATTGAGGGACCACTCAAGTTCAGGCAGGAGGGTTATCCACACCCCTAGATATTTGAATGACAGTTTACAAAGGGGGATCACAGCTTGCCAATCAAAGCAGGCCCGGGAAGGGTGGAAGGGGACTAGGGTGGACTTTGCAGGGTTAAGGTGGAGACCAGAGACCCGCTCAAAGGCCGCCAGCACTCTCAGGGCCCTGGGGCTGGAGCATTCTGGTTCAGCCAAATAGAGCAGCACGTCGTCCGCGTACAGGGCTATTTTATCCGTCTGGCTCCGATCCCACTGCCATCCATGGATCAAGGGGTCCTGACGTATGAGTGCCGCCAGGGGCTCCATCGCCAACGCGAATAGGAGTGGGGAAAGAGGACACCCCTGGCGGGTGCCCCTATGGATGGGAAATGGGGCGGAGAGCTTGCCGTTGACGGAGACTCGGGATTTGGGGCCATGGTAGAGGACCCGGACCAGGCGGCGGAAGGGAAGGCCAAATCCCAACCTCTCTAAAACGTCACCCAGGTACCCCCAGTCCACCGTATCAAAAGCCTTCTCGAAATCGAGAAGGAGAAGGGCAAGATAGGGGGAGAGCCGGTGACGGTGGGCCAGGGCGAGATGGAGACGATGGATGCAATGCCTGGTTCTTCTGGCCGGCATAAAACCGCACTGGTCAGGGTGGACAAGATCAGGCAGAAGGGAACGGAGCCTCTGGGCGATGGCTGTGGTGAATATCTTAAGTTCGGTGTTGATCAAGGAAATGGGCCGGAAGGCGGAGCAGTCTAGGGAGGGCGGTTGTGTCTTGGGGATGACCACGATGGTCGCCACATCTGATTCGGGAGGGAAGGAACCATCGTCCACCACCTGGCGAAAGAGCTCCGTCAGGTGGGGCACCAAATCATCCCGGAACGCGGAGTAGTATTCTTGAGGGAAACCATCCGGTCCTGGTGTTTTGCCGGAGTGAAGCAAGGTGATGTCCCCGTGGATTTCTTCCGCGGTAAGCGGGCCGTCCAGGGTGTCTGCCACCTCCTTAGGAAGGCGAGGCAGCAATGTCCCGGAGTCCGCCAGTAGGCCAGCAAGTGAAGCACTGGGGGGGGCGCGCGGCGTATAGGGCCTCGTAGTAGTGGGCGAAAGTTTGCGCGATGGCCGGAGAAGCCACATGACAAGTCTCATCAGTCGCCCGGATCTCGGGGACGATACGGTGGGCGCTCGGGTAGGAGATTAAGGTGTGGAGCAGCTTCCCATTTTTGTCGCCCCATCCATATATACGGGCGACCGAAGAGCGCCAGAGCATTTTGGCAGACTCCAGGGAGATTCGTCGGATCTCGTCCCGGACCAGAGTCAGGCGTCTGGAAGAATCCGAGGCGTCCGACCGGAGTTGTTCTCGCTCCAGGCGAAGGGCTGGGCCTCTAATTGTACCAGCTGGGTGGACTGAGCCGCGCGTTTGGCGTGCACGAGTCCTCTAGTGACTCCCCGAAGCACCGCCTTCCTGGCCTTCCAAGCGTCCCCTGTGAGGAGACCGATCCCTCATTGGTGGAAAAATAGTGCCGGAGTTCCTGCCCCAGGGAATCTACTAGGTCGGGGTCCTGCAGATACCACGCATTAAGACGCCAGGTGATCCTAGGGCCTGTAGGCGGGGACCGAATGCGAACATCAACGGGGGAATGATCAGAGATCCCACGGGCATGGATCTCTGTTCCAGAGACCAGCTGACAGTCCGTAGCGGGCATCAGGATAAGGTCTATCCGCGAATGGTTCCGGTGGGCAGCGGACGTGTGAGTATATCTTGTCACTCGGGGGTTCCACACCCTCCATACATCGCAAAGTCCCAGTGCAGAGACCCAACTATCAAGACAATTCGCAGCGGCGCGCCTCTGCGCTGTAAGTGGGCCCGAGACATCCCTGGGAGGCCGGAGGACCGCGTTAAAGTCCCCCCTATAACTGTGAGGTCGTGGGGGAGAGAGGAGACCACTCTCGTGAAGTGCTTTAGGGAAGAGGGTAGGAAGGCTGGGGGGACATACATGGATAGAAGGTTCAAGGGGCAGCCCTCAATCAGACCCGACACCGCCATGTATGTACCCTGAGTATCGGTGACAATTTGGGTTACAGTGAACGGGAGTCCGCGCTGCAGAAGAACAGCCACTCCCCGGGAGCCCCTGGTGAAACCGGAGTGCCAAACACGGTCGAATCCATAGCGCGCCAGGAATTGACACTGGGAACCCAGGAGATGGGTCTCCTGAAGGAGCAGGGCGTCAGGGAGGAGGCATTGGGCCGCCGGCAGCACCGACGTGCGCTTGATGCGATCAAGAAGGCCATTCACATTCCAAGACAGGATGTGAAGGGGCACGTCAGAGGTGTAAGGCATACGGGGGGCCATATACTGACGCGGGGCGGATGGGTTGTAGTGGTCTCCTCTCAGGCATGGGGGAGATCCAGACTCGGTAGGGACCCCGGGATGCACGCAGGGGCGCACATGAGTAATGCAGGGGACAGCGGGGCGCGGGAGTGTGCACTAAGGTGGGGCAATATTGTCCCGAGTTGGTCTGTGGGACCCAAGCCATAGGGGGTGGGCGTCTCACGTGAGCAGGGGGCAAGTCAAGGGCCATCACATGTGACTGCTGAGGAAGAGGAAAAGGACAGGTGACCAGCGGTGAAAAAACAACAAAGGCGGCCCGTAGGCGGGCGAAAACAACAAACTCATGAGGGACAACGGCCCCTCCCCTCCCCATTCCCCCAACTCCCCCCACCCTATACTTCGAAACGGGAAGCATCTGTCACCCTGAACTAAGTACAACCTCTTAAGACAAATGCTAAACTAAAACGGTTATCTGGGGACAGGGACTATGGTCCGAAATACCAATAAGGAGGACCCCCCTCCATGCTGTAGGATTTACTGGTGTCCAACAAAGAATGTCACAACGTAGACTGGGGAGAGAAGACGGATAACTTGTCTATAAATCGGCTTGTGCCACTAGGGTGCTCCACGGAGACCCTCATCCATAAAGCAGGATAGAAACCAGCAGAGCCATACAAAAAACTCCACGTCAGCCAAGCACAGGAGTAGAGGAAGAAGAGTCTGCAAATAGGCCCACGCCTCCATGTCGGTGCAAGAAGGAGTCCATGTCTCCAGACGTTGGACCTCGGAAGTCAGCAGAGCGTGGAGCCGTAGGCACGGCCAAGCCAGAGTCGGCCCCCGTGGTGTGGGCGCAGGCCCCAGGGCCTAGACGAGATGGGTCATGGCGAAGTCACGTTCATTCCAGAGTCGGAGTCCCCCTCGGAACCACGGAGCAATGGGCTTCTGGAGAGATCAGTGTCCGAGGCAGCACGCCGCAGGGTGGCAGCGGGCCCAGGGGCTGACTGTAGGTCGATCAGGGACGGAGTCTGTGAGGGTGGTGTAGGGTCACGCCGTTGTGTCTCAGGGGAGGTCCGCCGGGCCGCCGGGCCCGGCGAGCAGGAGTTGCGCACTCCACGTGTCCCCCTTCTGCGGGACCCGGTCCTGCGCCGCCTAGGCTTGGGTGTTGGAGTGCTCGAGCGGTCTGGGGCAACTCGGGGCGGCGAACGGGTCGTTCGCAGCTGGAGAGGTCTCTCCTCCGTGGCCCAAGTCCACGCCGCCTGCGGGGAGTCGAAGAAGAGGGTTCTGCCCTGTAAGAAGACCTTGAGGCGGGCTGGAAAGAGGAGTCCATAGCGGATGTGCATCGTCCGCAGCTTCTGTTTCACCTCCTCATAGGAGCGGCGTTGGGACTGGACCTCCTTTGAGTAGTCGGGAAAGACCATTATCCTGGAGTCTCGATGGTGTAGCTGTCCCAACTCCCGAGCGGCCCTCAGGATGGCATCCCGGTCTCGAAAGTTGAGGACACGAAGGATGAAGGGTCAAAAAGGGGCTCCCGGCGGAGGCTCTGGGGCCAAGGAGCGATGGGCACGCTCAATCGCGAACCATGGGGAGAGCCTGTCCTTTGGCATCCAGCCCCGGATCCAGTCCTCTAGGAAGGTGGCTGCATCCGCCCGCTCGACTTTCTCTTGGAATCCCAGGAGGCGCAGGTTGTTTCGGCGCGCTCTGTTTTCCGCATCCTTGGCCCAGCGGTGAAGCTCAGCAGTCTGCGATTGAAGACAAGCCATTTGGGCCTTGATGGTGGAGATGTCGTCCTCCACCGTGGAGATCCTGGATTCAGCCTCCGTGAGGCGCTCCTTGGCCTTGCGGAGGTCCTGACGGATGAGGGACACGTCAATTCTAACCTCCCCTATCTTAGCCTCGACCGAAGACTGCGAGGTCGAGATCGCATGGAGGATAGTTTGCAGGTCCCCTCCAGCAGGTCCAGAGTTCAGCGGCTTGTCCGCGCAAGCCCGCCCGCTCCAGCGTGGCAAACTTGTCCAGGGTCATCTGAGCAGCGGGCACAGAGACCGCGGGCGCCCGATTCCTCCCCATAGCTCGGCAGCCCTCCGAGACCAGGGCCAGGGAACCGATGCGAGGACAAGCGCCACGATCCTCAGTAACGCGGGCAGGACGTCGTAGATCAGCTCCACACACCGCTCACCACACCGGGCCTCAGGGAAGCAGGGCAGAGGGCAGCCACCGACTCAGATGGGCGAGGACGGCACAGCGGGTAGCATAGGGAGGTCTGGCAGTCCCATGAGATCCGCCAGGCAGGCGAGAGGAAGGCGGGTCGCGGTCCCAGAACTCTCGGTTGGTACAGGAAGGTCCTATCCCAATGCAGATCCCTCCGACTAGGTGGCAAAACGACCAGCTGGGCCACAGCCTTACCAACGCCAATGCCCAGACTCCAGGCCGTGCGCGGGGGGGGTCTCAGGGGTCACATCACAATACGGGACTCCGTACCCCCAGGAGCTGTTGGCACAGTCAGAGCTCCCCACAGGAGGGCCACCCCCCAGAGATGGCATAAGGGGGTGAGGGGGGCCTCAGCGAGTGGGCAGACAGTCAGGGCAAGGCAGCGCCCCCCACCAGGATGAGTCCCTGTCCGCAGGCAAACAGGACGCGGTCACCAGGGCAGCCGCTACTCCCCCTCACCTTCCCCCGGCCACACAGAGCGCAGGGCCAGCAGTCTCCAGACAATCACGGCATGCCCAGGCTGACAGCGGCGTCTCCCACCTCGGCAGGCCGGCACTCAGCTGCAGCAGGTCATCAGGGGGCGTAGCGGCTCCGCTCACGTAGCAGGCCAGGTGGAGCCGCCCAAGGAAGCACAGTGTCAGCCCTCCGCGATCAAGGAGGCGGCGGTATCACAGGCCCCGATGGGCGCCGGGGAGGGCAGGCATCAAGCGAAGGCAGCAGGCTGGGCAATCACAGGGGGACCGCCATCTTGGTAAAGGAGCGGGCGCCAGGCCCCTGCACCCGGGACCAGGGGGGAAGCGCCAGGCAGCCTCGACCCCGGCCCCCAGCTCCAGGACTCGCGATCGGCTCCCCGACCACCACGGGGAGCCCAAGGGATCACCGCAGGGCTCTCAAGGAGGGGCCGCCATCACCCGCGAGACGCGCGGGGGCCACCATTTTACTCCGGCGCCAGTCACTCCAGGGCAGAGGGAGCCGCGGGGACAGCCTCCAGGACTCAGGAGCCAAGCAGCGGGAAGCGGCTGGAGTGACGGACACAGACAGGGTGTTGAGAGCGAAGGAAGGGCACCAGAGCAGGTAGGATGGAAGCGGATGACGGATGGGGGGTCCAGAGCACTCTTAAAGTGCGACCGCCCTCTTAACGCCTCGGCCACGCCCCCAAATATAGTTTATTCAATGAATTAGTACGTGCAAAGTGTTGATTAGGAGAGATGTCATAATCTTGAATTTATCTTTCATTTCCAGAGAAGGATCATATTGTTAATGTATATTTTAATTTATATTAAACTGTATTATCCTTCAACTAGAGTTCATTGTCTTACAATCGACAAATTTTTTTTTTTTAGTATGCAAGTATTTCTTTAGGATTGAAAAATTTACTAAAACCAAAACTCTTCATCTTCTAGAGTGAAATTGGACTAAAAGTATTTAAATTAAGTAGTGCTTTTTGCAAATTTCACTCGTGAAGAATAGAAGGATTATCTTCGGAAGCACTTTTTTGACAAAAGTAATATAATTGTGGTTTAAAATGTCATGATTGTTAAATGTAATAATGGCATATAATGTACATAAAAAAAGAAAGATGAAGTAGTGAGGGAGTGCTTGTCGTAGCACTTCTATTCTACTTTATCTGAAAGTAAAATAAGCCCAAACATTTATAAAAAGATGATGGGGCAACACTATATAATATAAACATAAGGAATGAGTGCTTATGTTAAAATAAAATAAATGTGGTCGAACGCGTGATATTAATGAATGTAAAAGAATTTTTGCATTTCACCCATATGATGAATATAAAAGACTCAATAAAAATATTTTGAAAACATGAGCATTTTTCTTTCAAGGATGGTTTGAAAGTTATACATTTTATAACAGAACATAGTACTGCACGCTAAAGGGGAAGAGTCAGCACAATTATGATAGAATAGAAAATTGAATAATGTTTTTAAATACTTTTACAGTCAACAAACTCGTAAGCAGAGTACACAGTTTAAGTTAAAAGCACCCTACCACAACACGTTTTTCAAACGCATAGTAAAATAAAGTGCATCACAAAATGGGCTATATACATGGTGACTGTATCATAACGTCACATAGAAAAAAGAAAGCCAATCAAAAGTAGCATGAGGAAGGTAGACGTAAGTACTCAACAGCCAATCAATTGTTTTTCAAAATCTGCGCAAGGAAAGGGATTGGTCGCTAATACGTTTTCTTACAATGCTTCACAACCAATCAAAAAGAGGTGTTGAAAGTTTCTGTTTTTAACATACGAGTAAATGAGATATCTTTGCATGTACACGCAGCGAGAGGGAATTATTAAAGATAACTTGCTTTCGCAAGACCCCGAAAGGCTTCTTCCTGAATAAGTACCCACTTCACTGCCAGACCCCATTTAATGATTATCCAGACTCTCAAGTCTAAACACGTCAGAAATCATCTCGCATCACTTTCTCTTCTTTTTAGTGTATTGTGTGTGGCAGACTGCGGGACCCTATGCCCAGAGCCCTCGAAGGCCCTGGAGACTGCCACGCCCCAAGACCATCTCCTGCAGTGTCCTGGAGCCGGGCGGCCCCCCTCCCAAAATTTAAAAGCCCGGGGGGGAGGTGTAAATTAATCGAGACTGAATATGTTGGTACAGCCCACTGTGCTTACACTACCAGGAAAACCCAACAACACTATATGGCCCAGATTTCCATTGTAGTGATTTCTTAGTTCCAGGTCTAGTTGTCAGATGGGCACACACAGTCCCTCATGGCTGGTATACACCCACACCACACCCATCCAGCGCATCTGTCACTACACACAATGCCCCCACGTTCCTGCGGATTCCTCGTGTCCTTCTGGAGCCGGCTTTGCTTTTACACATGGGGAGATGCTAAGTTACATGTGGACATGCAATCTTGTTTGGATTTTGAAAGTGAGAACAGATTTCACTGTTGTGCCTTTCAAAGTTCAAACTAGGTTTGCTATGGGAGGGCGGGAGCCGTAAGACTTCTGCCCTCTCATAGCAAACAGCAGTATCCCTGGGGTAGGCACCCTGGGACACTGCAAGAACCGGCTCTGGGCGTGGTGGTCTCCAGGGCTCTCGATGGCACCAGGCGGAGGGCCACCGAGTCCCTGTCACACAATACAGAAATCTCCGGGGGTGGTTGTTCCCGGGGTTTGAGGTCCACACACTCTTAATTTTGTAGGGGGGGGGTGGACGCGCAAGTGGCGCAAGGGGGTTGTAAATGTGGTACACAGTGTTTTGTTTTAATTTGCTTTCCTTTCTGTCTCATAGAGGATCCAGGGTAAATATAACATTTTTTGTACAGCCAGTACCTTTCAACGCTATCCTCAAACAGCTTTCTGCCTGTTACTATAGTAACAGTTCATGGAACACTTGCGTGAGCATAGAGGTTAGAAGTTCAGCACAATATGTTGCTAATTTAAATAGTTACTGTGCTAGAGATTTATATTTTTTTCATAGGAACCTTTAGTCGTAGAAGAAGTCAGTGGAAAAGTTTTGTAAGCGATTCCTTTCTGTTCGGGGAGTATTAGGGTAACGTGCTCCAAACGGAACTTTACGAAGCTTAATGTTCATTGGCTGTGAAGTATTAAAAGTATAAGTTTTGGCAGTCATTCCTTCCTCCTGTGCGGAACAACATGGACATTTTATTGGCTAAAGTGTCCCGAGCACAAGTTTGCTCCTTATTGGGTGGGTACGGTTCACTGTTGTCAGTGATATTGTGATGCATTTTCCAAAGGAGTATGGGAAAAGAAAGTAGTAGAGGGCAGGTTAGGAACACTAATAACTCTTTACAGTGCCCATAAGGTGGTGGAGAGGGATTATGAGGCAAAACATTGTTTTTATATGTTTCAAGGGCCATTTATATAATTGCCGCGTGGTGTATAAATCACGGCGGAAAAATTACCGTGTATTGAGCTGTTTTGTTTTTATCAAGTTTGCAGGTGACATACTTCTTAGGAGTACTATTTACTTATAATGTGGTATTTACTTTCCCGATGGGGAGGTGTGGTTGCGCAGCAAAAAATTCAGTCTAGGTTTGAAACAGTTTTTAATAAGCAAATACAAATAAACTTTCTTCAGAAATTGTCGCTGTATATATGAAAAGGGTGACAATTAAAAATGGAATTTCATAAATTATCAGTTAGGCGTGACTATATCCTTCTTTTTTCTGCTGCAGTTTGTAAAAGTGTTGCCCCACATTCTTGATGATGTAAGAGGGCATCATTTAATTTTAGATAAAGTAGAATAGAAGTGCTACAACAAACACTCCCGCACTACATTATCTGAGATCAAGAGAACAAGTAAAAAACAGTTAAATACAAGTGACTTCATATTACCTAGAAATGTATGCATTATTATTTTTCAAATTTGTATTCTGTACAATTCAGGAATGTGCTGTCGTAGTGCTTAGAGGTTGCAGACTGTTCCGCTAACAAATCACATACTCACCAAAGAATATATAGGATGGTACTCTTATAATATATAGTACAGGTCCTATATATTTTTAGGGAGAAGGTGAATAGGAACCGCAAAAAAAAATAGAAATTAGAAAATAAAATTCAGAAATGTAGGGTTTATTAAATATTGAAAGTAACAAAATATGCATGATAGCTATATTTTTTTGTTCTGCCGTTTCGTAAAATATGTTTCTTGAAAAAAATATCTGATCAAGTACTTTTTAATATTTGAAAGTTATATTACAGATGGTGCTGAAAAATCTCCCATTCCTCTTCCGTAGCAATAGGACAATCTATTATAATTTAACGATTGATACCATTGTTACAGTAAAAAGGAAAAGGAAAATGAAGGTATGTATTTAACAGAATATCCATAATGAAATACTTTCGAGCGGTAAATATTTATTGAACTTCTTTTCTCCGGGAGGTGAAAAAGTTTGATCTTCGTGGCGACGGGCCATAAACTCCTCTGAGATCATGACGGTGAGAATAATATGTATATATTTTCACAGCACATGATCCCAAGAGGAAAATAGACTGAAAACCGCAAGCCGGTAACGTTGCTTACTTATCGTTACTGTTTGTGACGACGGATCGTGAACTCCACTGAGAACACCATCACTGTTATATTATCATATACATATTAACAGTATGTTATCTCTGGGGGAAAACACAATAACAAGTGGAAGATGGTGATGTTGATTGTAAATGTTTAGGGTTTGCATTGACGGGTCACCAACACCCCTCAAGCGAAGTACAGTGTCAATATTGTAATATAAAAAGTCACTATATATAAGGTGAAAGGAGCCAGAAAAGGAGCAATGTTTGTTATAATCTATCTGTTTCTAAAAACAAGCTGCTGACGTTACAGAGAAAAAGTGAAAAACATGCAATACATTTTTTTCTAGATATAAATGTTTAAATATTGACAAATAGCCACAAATTATAACTGAGTACTATGCCTATGCCATATTGAAACAACTTACAACTCCGGAATATGTTTGTTGATGCAAAAAGAGAATCCGATGGTAGAAAACGGAATCTGCAACACAGATTGGCGACTCAGAAATAACTCGCGAAAATGAAACTAATTGCACAATAGGTGTGGTTGATATAGTTTTTGGTTGTTTAGTAGTCTACAGAAGGAAGATGTGGCTCCGTCTATTTAGATGGCACGTTTTGCAGTTTACACGTGCTCACGTTTTAACTGTTTTACTTCTGCACGTGTTGGGAAAAGTTACAAACTGTGAAGCTGTAAAGGTTTCGTTTTTGATAGTAACATGTATAAGGTATTATTATCTACATACGTTGGAGAGTTTAAAAAGTGTTACTTGATAAACTGTGTTCTTTGCATTTTCATGATTAAAAACATCTAAATAGAAGACATAAAAAAAATATATCGTTATCATTAGAAGAAAAAAAGGATTAATATTTGTTATTATTATGCTTCTTAATTTAAAAAATGCTAGCATTTGTAAATCATAAACCTACCCTCGGAAAGGTGTGCTGGCGCTTGGGGCTTTTGGAAGATTAAGCAAGATAATCCTTACAGTGGGATAATGGTGGGCTAAGATGTTGATTGACTATTGAATCGAACTGTGAACGGTGTTGTTGAAAGTCAGGTATTATAGGTGCTGTGTCATACTTTTACCACACTGATATGTTAATTACTGCTAATTAAGTTGAAAATATTCTTAAATTATAAGTAGGGCTGCTTGATTTATGTTTTTACTGATGTTTACAGACAATTACAAACAGAAAAGTACTTATTTTCCTCTTTGTATTTATTTTAAACTCTACATGAATACAAAAATTGGGTTATTTTTTAAGCGTTTGTAAATGCTGTTAATAATGAGTAGTAGGGCAATAGGTCTGTTGTTCTAAAAGTAAAAGAGTCAAAACAATAAAAGACTTTTAGAAAAGATCCTTAAAGAGCAATGTATATCCTCGTATAATAAATGTTGCACATTTTATTATGAAGATTGTGTATAGTTTATCATGTAAGAGTGTTTACATGAGTGAAGACGGTTTGGAAATTGGCAACAGTCTCATAGAAGAGCTAAACATACATTTCACAGGCAGCGAGAATGAAGAACAAGAAATTAGTGCTGCAGATATCAGCTGTGATTTCCTAGACGAAAGCTTGGATGCTGATTTTGTGGAAGCATTAGATGATATCGAGTTTGATCATATAAATTCTGAAATTGATAACCAGGAAATTGATATCAATGAAATACCTGATGAAATTATTTTAGGAGCTCTGTTAAATTATGAGATGTTAGAAGAATAAATGTATTATTATATTATAATAATAATGGTTTGAGTACTATGTAGTAAAACATTCACTGTAATAAGAGTGTAGCACTTATAGATTCACTTATACATTTTTTAAATTCTTTGCCTAGTCTGTATCCTCTACACTTCCTTCAAACACTTTGTCACTATTGTTTTAGTATTGTGGTGAGCCATTCAGCGGGATGTCCTTATCTATGCACTATGCTAAAAATGAAGGTCTTATAAATTTAGTCAGACACTCTCCTTGCAGAATTGTAAGCATTCAGTCCGTACCCAAGTAATCATAGAGCAAAGTAGGCCTTAGGCCATGGACTGTTTTAAACCCCTATGGACTATGCTTGCAATCTTTTATGCACTTGCAAACTTCTCTTTTATATCTTCAATTCCTAGTCTGTATCGTTACACTTTTACCAAACACTCTCACACTACTGTTTTAGTATTGTAGTGAGCCATTCAGCAGTATGTGCTTATCTATGTACTGTAGTAAAACTGAAGCAGTTATAAATTCAGTCAGTGCAGAACTATAATCATCCACTCAGTACCTAAGTACTCTTGCGTTAAAACAGGCTTTAGGCCATAGACTGCTTCAAACCTCTATACAATATGCATGCAGTCTTTCATGCACCTGCAAACTTGTCTTTTATACCATCAATTTCCCAGTCTGTATCTTTACACTTCCAGAAAACACTCTGTTATTGCTGATTCAGTATTGTACTGAGCCATTCAGCAGAATCACACTACTGTTGAAGTATTATAGTGAGCCATTCAGACGAAAGTCCTTATCTATGCACTGTGCTAAAAATGAAGCTCTTATAAATTTAGTCAGGCACCTTCCTTGCAGAACTGTAATCATCCAGTCCGTACCCAAGTAATCATGGAGCAAAGTAGGCCTTAGACCATGGACTGTTTTAAACCCCTATAGACTATGCTTGCAATCGTCTATGCACCTGCAAACTTGCCTTTTAAACCTTTATTTCCCCAGTCTGTATCGTTACACTTTCACTAAACACTATCACACTACTGTTTCAGTATTGTAGTGAACCATACAGCAGTATGTGCTTATCTATGCACTGTTCTAAACGTGAAGTAGTTATACATTCAGGTTGACACTCTGCTTGCAGAGCTGTTATCATTGAGTCAGTACTCAAGTTTTCATGCAGTAAAGTAGGCCTTAGAATATGGACTGCTTCAAACTCCTATTTACTATGCATGCACTCTACTATGCACCTGAAAACTTGTATTTTAAACCTTTAATTACCCAGTCTCTATCCTTACACTCCCTCCAAACACTCCGCCACTACTGTTTCGATATTGTAGTGAGCCATAGAGCAATATGTGCTTATCTATATACTGTACAAAAAGTGAAGCAGTTATACATTCAGCTCAACACTCTTCTTGGAGAACTGTAATCATTCAGCCACTACCCAAGTAGTGATGCAGCACTGCTTCAAACACCTATAGATAATAAATGCACTTTTCTTTGCACTTGTTAATTTGGCTTCTAAACTTTCAATTGCCCAGTCTGTATCCTTACACTTCCTCCAAACATTCTGCTACTGCTATTTTAGTATTGTAGTGAGCCATACAGCAGTATGTGCTTATCTATACACTGTTTTAAAAGTGAAGCTGGTATATATTCAGCCAGGCACTCTCCTTGCAGAATTGTAAGCATTCAGTCAGTTCCCAAGTAGTCATGCACCAAAGTAGGCCTTAGGGCATGGACTGCTTGAAAACTCTATAGACTATGCATGCACTCTTCTATACACCTGCAAACTTGCCTTTTAAACCTTCAATTGCCTAGTCTGTATCCTTACAGTCCCACTAAACACTTTCACACTTCTTTTTCAGTATTGTAGTGAGCCATACAGCACTATGTGCTTATCTATTCACTGTTCTAAAAGTGAAGCTGCTATACATTCAGCCAGACACTCTCCTTGGAGAATTGTAATCATTCAGCCAGTACCGAAGTACTCATGGAGCATGGTCTGCTTCAAACCCCTATAGACTATGCATGCAATGTTCTATGCACCGGAAAACTTATTTTTTATACCTTCAATTCCTCAGTCTGTATCCTTACACTTCCAGCAAACACTCTGTGATTGCTGATTCAGTATTGTACTGAACCATTCAGCAGAATGTCCTTATCCATGCACTGTGCTAAAAATAAAGCTCTTATAAATTCAGTCATGCACTCTCGTTGCAGAACTGTTATCATCCAGTCAGTACCCAAGTAATTATGGAGCAAAGTAGGCCTTAGGCCATGGACTGCTTTAAACTCCTATAGTCTATGCTTGGAGTCTTCTATGCACCTGCAAACTTGCCTTTTATATGTTCAATTCCCCAGTCTCTATCCTTACACTTCCACCAAACACTCTGTCATCCTGTTATAGTTTTGTAGTGACTCATTGATCAGTGTGTAGTAATCCATTCACTACATTAAAACACTTATGGGCAGATGTACAATAACTGGCACATCCCTAGGGATATGCCAGTTATTGTGCACTGTGACATCACAACCATGGATGCACCGTATTTACAATGTGGTGCACTATGGGGCAAAAACGGCACAGATATGTGATGTATTTGTGCCGGGAAGGCGGCGCATTGGTTGAGTTGCTTTGCAAGCGCAACGCATCCCCAGCAATGCTCTGGGGGCTCTATGCTCAGAATGCTGAGTCAATCCTTTCACCTGCTTCAAGCAAGTGCAGGGTTTTGACGCAGCATGAGCTCAAAAGTGACAAAGTGAAATCTTGTAGATTTCACTCAGCCACTTTTAGGAGGTGTTCCTGCACTGGAACGCCCCCCCATCCCCCCGTGTAGGAATCTCTCCATCTGGTACAGGAATTTACAATGTGACACACCTCCCACATGCATCATATTGTAAATACCACACACCATGACGCATCTTTTGCACCACTGCTGCGTCAGAAAAGTGATGCAATAGCAGTGTAAAAGAGGCAGAAGGAGGTTGTAAATCTACCCCTAACACTTACAAATTCAACCAGGCAATTTCACCAGCAGTGTAAAGGGAAGCATAGACTTGTAACATATTTATGCACATATGTTACATTGAAGTGTTTTGAGAGTACTACAGTATACTATAAGTAAACACCTTATAGATTTATTCTGTAGCACTTCCTTATAGTTCTGCACTTTCACATTCACCATACACTACTAATGTATTCATTCATTCATTTATGCACTACACATTCAATCAAAGTTGTACACACTATTATTGAAATATAGCTCCTTTTTTGACCAGTGAAGGTAGTTCTGACAAGAATTTGTTTTTGTCTTTTTAATTTTGTATTTTTTTTGTATTTATTGAACAATTTTCTTTTTTTTTTAAACAAAAAAATGAAACTGGAACCCAAAAAACTGTGGAACAGCAAGAAAACAGTAAAAAAAAAAAATGATTGCCGTGGACAACGGTGCTCCTCTTTCCTGCGTACAATGAGCTCAATAGATTGTTCCCCAGAGCATAATAATTCATCGCAAAATTTGCAATGAATAGTCAGATCTGCAAAATCTGGTTGTATGTTTGCATGCGGACTGCTCCGCAAAGGTGGTGATGCACTTGACGTGCTAGGAACAGCAGCTTGACGCTCCTCCTGCAACCTTTGTGTTGCAACTCTGGCGTAGTTGTTCGGCTGCAGATTCTTCCTATGGCGCACCATGCTTGCTGTCACGAATGAGTATTTTTGGTTGGGGTCACCCCTAGAGAGAGTAACCTCACAAATTTTACAGGTCACTTTGGGAGCGTTGACCTTTTTTTTCCCCTTCAGGAAATGTAAACAATTTCCAAATAGCAGCTTCCTTCGTCTTCTTCTGAGGCTGCTCAGGTAGAAATTCTTCATCAGAGGAATGTTGAGAAGAAGAGTCAACAAATTGAGCCATGGTGAATTTTTTTGTTGTAAATGACTGAAGCTCCACAGAAGAGATGCTTCTCCTGAGAAAGTCAAAGTAGAATGATTAAAATGGGAGGGGTCTTTGAACAGTTGGAATAGGAAGTGTTATGAACCAATCAAATCTGTTCTTTGAAAGACACATGGCTTTGCGTATGCTTACGGGGCGCTTACGGTGATCTTACTGTGCGAGTACGTACGATGTACCGCTGCAATTTGCGTAATTGCTTTTAAAAGTAATATACGCTTATTAAAAGTTTAAAAAAACTATTTTCATGATTGTCCCAGATAATGTCTACCCTTAAAATTTACATTAAATACATAGATATATCGTTTTAAACATTATAAAACTTTCGTGGGGTACGCATACAGGGCGCCGTACAAGCGTACATGACGTCACTCGGAAGCGCCAATGTGCCGCGTAACGTCAAAACGTATTTGTGACATGTGCGCGGGTACACGCAGAGTACGATTAGCGGTACAAAGGACGGTGCGATCACTGTACGCGTACCGTATGATTATCCCCCCAAAAAGGAAATATATAGAATTTAATTTTAATATATTGAAAAAAAATGAATAGAAATTTTAGGGTTGAAATTTGTTTTGTTATTATTTTACATTAAGAATATGGAATATAACTTAAAAATAAAATAACTATAAATAATTCTGATAGAAATGTAGGAAATTAGTATAAAAAGAAAGAAATATAATAATTTTCGCCCAGTCACCAATATTCCATTACTGGCCAAGCTAATCGAGAAATGCGTACAAAATCAACTAAGCCAACACATCACAAACTTCAGACTATAGGACAACTGCCAATCAGGATTCAGAACAGGACACAGCACGGAAACAGCGATCCTACATATTGCGGATGACGCCTTACAGGCCCTAGATCTTAATAGAACATGTCTACTGGTCCTTCTAGACCTATCATCAGCGTTTGACACGGTAAATCATGACAAACTACTAGACAGGCTACACAAGAGGATGGGAATGTCAGGACTGGTACTGAAATGGTTTGAATCCTTCCTTCAGAACAGATCGCAAAGATTCTTGGTCAACCAATCTTTATCCCCCTCTTGTCCAAACTCGATCGGGGTCCCTCAAGGATCTACCTTATCTCCTTCACTCTTTAACCTATACGTTGAACCTCTGACAGAAATCCTCCAAGACGCAAACATATCCTATCACATGTACGCGGACGACACGCAGATCTACGTCAAAGTAGCATCTCTAGAGGACATCAAGTTAATCAATGAAGCGTTAAGAAAGACAATGTATTGGTTAACCAGTAATCACCTGAAGCTGAATGCTCAAAAAACTGAATTCCTATTAATTTCACCACCAAAGATCAATTCAGAGACGATAGGGTGGACCAAAATGATCACAGCACTAAACTGCACCCCTATGCTGGTGGACTCAGCCAAATCGTTAGGAGTCACCTTGGATAAGAATCTAGACATGAAAGCACACATCAAAATAATGGCAAAAAGTGTGCGCTTTCACTTGAACTACTTAAGGAAAGTGAAACTGTTCATCTCATCGGCAGACCTCAAACTAGCAATTCAATCCTTAGTTATCTCAAGGATTGAATACGGATGTACAACCTTAGCAGGTCTACCAAAAATGTCCACGGCACCTCTAAAAGCATGCCTCAATGCAGCGGCAAGGCTCATCACCGGATCGAGGAAGTTCGACCATATTTCACCTCACCTAAAAGCGTTAAACTGGCTTCCATACGAAGCGAGAATCCAATTTAAAATGGCATGTATCACCCACAAAGCACTCCACTACAAAACTCCGAGTTACCTGGCCCAGAAGAATGAGATATCGGGAGGTTGCAGACCGGCCAGAAGTGCCAAGGAGTTGCTGTTGAGGCCACCCATATTCAGGAAAAAGAAAACCTATGACAGAGCGTTCTCTGGGGCAGCCCCCAGAGTCTGGAACTCACTCCCTCCGAAGATCAGGAAAATTACTAACATTATTACATTCAAAAAGGAAGCTAAGAGCTTCCTAATGAACAAGTTCCTTACATAGTCAAGTACGGACCTCAACGTCACTGCATCGGAAAGGGCACACACGGAGCACCGAATGGAAACTAGAAACAATGTCCAGTAAGCAGTAACGACCTGGAGGCTAGAGCACTGAGAGATCTAGAAGACGTTGCATAATCAAAGCCAAGACAGTATGGTCTATTCAGGAACCTAGCATTGAATTAAACAGGATATGGGAGAAAAGTTATAAACTTTTATGTCAACCTGGGGACAGACGCAGGTTGAAAATGTCAGCATTATGTTATTCTGGTGTTAGCACTAACTGAATCTACCTCAGATCAGTATGATACACCTATTTAGGTAAAGTATATCTAACCTACCATAGTCCAGTAGGGCAATGCTATTTGTATTGTAGCAGTAGGTTACACCTAATTGTATGGACCTATAACTTCCTACCTCATTCCCTTTAGGGTAACGCTATGTGAATGGTTTATCTAATCTACCTCATGTATATGTATTATGTATTTCTAATCTACCTCCTGTTCATATATTCTGTGAAGCGCTCTGATACCCAAGGGTCACGTTCGCGCTATACAAAACTCTCTAAATAAATAAATAAATAAATAATTAATACATATAAAAATTATCATTTACAAAACCTTTGAAATTCACTGAAAAAACCATAGGTTTCAGACAAGCTATAGTTAGGAATTAGCATTTAAAAAACCTTAGAAATCCACTGAAAAAAACATAGGTTTCACACATGTTATAGTTAGCTGGACATTTCACTCATACAAAACCATTGAAATTCCCTCGTTATAGTTAGTTAGTGCGCTTGCAATGCACTGCTGATGATGTCACATAGTACATCACTCATGACATGGTCAGTGACATCACTGATGACATCACTGATGACATCATCCTTGTGAAAGAGTGGCAGACCTCCTCTCAGCGTAATATAACCTTTGATACACACATTCAAAAATAGAAACTAACATTTTTAAGAAATGGAGATACCAATACCAGTACAACCTTTTCAGTAATTCCACCATCTGCATACACATCCATTCATTCACCAACAGTTCTATATAGTCACTCATACATGTACTCACTCATTATATGTACTGATACACCTATACATCCTTTTACATCCCGACAGTCATCCATAGAGTTACTCACACACATACTCACACATGCAAAAAAACTATCAAACATCCATTTATTTGCATATACAGCTATAAACACACTACCACACTTACTTCTACGGAAACTTACACATACTTACTCTCTTAAACAATCACTTATAGAAACACATACTTATTTATACAGGAACTCTTCCAATCTCTCACTCTCACATATATTCACTTATATACATCAATACTCACATATACTAGATTAAAACACATGTAGTTACTCATAAAGACACTATTGAGAGTCATTTACTCACTAACACACCCATACACACACTCATCCACCCATACAGCCCTGCACACATGCTGTCTTCAAAACACATACAAACAGTGAGTCACTCATTCGTGCATCTATGCACTAAGTAATACGCTCCACCGAACCATACAGACACTCATATTGATACTCAAAAAAACAACTAATAACCCATATAGACACTCATGTAGCTACTCACCAACCCATGCAGCCACTTATAGACAAAGTGAGACACTGATACAGATATTTACATATTTAAACATTACTCGCTAATACATGTATTCACTAAGATACACTTAATAAGTCAGTTATGCAATCAGTTTTACAAAAAAAACATCCATTTAGACACTTATTTACCCATTTATTCTTCCATCGATCTTTAGATATGCATATATAAAAAATATTTATTTTTCAGAAAGACACACATTCACTGGATGATGTTATCAGTGATGTCATTTTTGATGTCATGAGTGATGCCATGAGTGATGTCACTGACCATGTCATGAGTGATGTAATATGTGACATCATCAGCAGTGCATTGCGGGCGTGCAAGTTATAGTTAGCTGAACTAACTATAACGGGGGAATTTCAATGGTTTTGTATGAGTGAAATGTTCAGCTAACTATAACATGTGTGAAACCTATGGTTTTTTTCAGTGAATATATATATATATATATATGCCACAGGACTCGATCCAAATCGCCTAACCCAACGCGACTGGGGTTATTTCGCAGCAAAAGAAATGAGAGTCAACCCAGGAATGCAGGTGAGCAATTAGATGTTTAATTCAGTAATAGCGCAGCCTGTCAGCATAACGTTTCGGCCTGCCCAGAGGCCTTGGTCACACAACGCCAAATCAGAAGCAAGCATCTATTTAAAGTGCACAGTGCAGTAAAAAGCTTACACATGATTGGATGTCATTGTACATAGCATAATAGGCAGTGAGAATAGACTAATGTGCAAAATCCAAAGGAGTCCGATGTAAATGACTGCACAAGTTCTTTCAATATATGCAACACACCAAATTTACTAGTGCAATGATTAGAGTAACTGTGCAAATACGCAAACAACTGGTATAGCCCCAACATGGGTTTGGTATTCATGTGGTCAAATTGTCTGAGACCCCATGAAAAAGGAAAATATTTGCACACTGGAAAATGCAAATCTATATGTAGGTACATAAAAAAGGTAAAAGTTAAAAAATACCCTATTTATAAAATGTCATACAAAGTCAAATACATGATAAAAATTCCTTGTTTAAAAGCAAGTCCTCCTAATACACTTATAATATTGTTGTGCAAAATGGAGCAATGTGCAAAAAAAAGGGGCTACCCAAAGGACATACTTTATATATATATATATATATATATATATATATTCACTGAAAAAACCATAGGTTATAGACCATATATAGTTAGGAATTAGCATTTAAAAAAGCTTATTTTACTCACACAAAACCATTGAAATTCCATATATAGTTAGTTGCACTAACTATATATCGCGCACCCGCAATCCACTGCTGATGATGTCACATATTACATCATTCATGACATGGTCAGTGACATCACTGATGACATCACTGATGACTTGGGCCATTTTCCATGCATCCAGCACATGGCACTCTTGGAAGGATAGAGTTATCATATGACCAAGATGATCAATAGTGCTCTCTAAAATTCCCTTACAACGTTTCGGAGGGATGACATCCATGGGTGAGCCGGACTGAATGCTATTAGCGATGCTAAGCAGGTCTTGTCTGTCAGGGACTTTAAAACACGACAGGCAAGGTTTATTATCTGAAATATCCACTGTCGCACCGTGATCAGACGGTGGCTCAGTGCCACTCGTAAAGGTGGTGTGTATTTTTTCAACTTTGCTTACAAAGTAGTCTGCAATAGAGTCACATAGCTCATTGGAGTAGATGTCCTGGGCCTCTAGTCTAGTGGGTACCGTAAGTTCTTTATATACCGAGAAGAGTTCTTTGGTGGGGTTGTCTGCCAGTTCTATTCTTTCCCTGAGATAATTGCCTTTAGTAGCTCTCAAGAGTTTATGATATTTTTTTTGTTCTGCTCTGTAATTAAGCTTGCTTTCTGAATCATAGTTTTTTCTCCAGGAGCGTTCAAGCGTTTTACATTTCGCTTTGCTCTCCTTGAGCTCATTGGAGAACCAAGGAGCGGTTTTAGTATTTCTTACGGGGAGTTTCAGTGTCCAAGGCGCTACTGTATCCAGGGCTTTGGACATCCAACTCTCATAGTCATGCCATGCTTCCAGAAGGGTGTCACCACGGGGAGGGGGTTCCTTTAGCAGGGCAAGATTAAAAGAATCTAGGCTAAAGTTTTTCCAATTTCTGCGTTTGTGGGAGTTGGGCTTAGTATTCCTGATTTCCTGAGGAGTACCATTTACCACAAAGGGAATAATGTAATGGTCAGACCAAGTGATTCTAATCAGAGTGGAGACCTTAATACCATCCCAATTAGCAAAAACTGGGTCCAAGAGATGCCCTAATTGATGCGATGGGGACAATGATTGTAAGTTGAGCATTAGAGCTTTCAGAACTTCAACTACCGCCTGTGCCTCCCCACAGTCATTGTCTTCAAAATGGAGGTTTAAGTCACCCAAAACGAGTAATTTTTTATAACGGAGTGCAGGTTGAGTTATCAGTTCTGTCAGATGGTCACAGAACTGTGTGGCCCCCCCGGGAGGACGATATATAAGGAATCCATTGATGGTATTTTTAGGGCAAACTTTTATCGTGAAAAAAACACACTCACTGTTAGATAGGGTGGCTTTCTCTAAAGTACATTGTAAGTCCCCCTTATATATCAGTGCTAACCCCCCCCCCCCCTCTCTGGCGAACTCTGTCAATTCTGAGCAGACTGTAGCCTGGGGGAATAGCTTCAAGGGTTTCGGGCGCCGATGTGTCATCTAACCAAGTTTCAGTCAGACATCTCAAATGACATCACTGATGACATCACTGATGACAACATCCAGTGACTGTATGTTTCTGTAAAGTTAAAATATGTCTTACATATTGAAGAATGAGTGGATGTATAAGTGTCTGGACGAAGGATTTAGTAGGTGCATGACTGAATGTATGAGTGAGTGATTAAATGTGTCTCACTGAGTGCATGGGTTAGTGACTAAACTGTCTTAATTTGTGCATCATTATGTCTGTTGTTCTGTAAACTGCTGCATGTGTTGATCAGTAGCTATATGAGTAACTATATGGGTTATTGATTGATTGCCCAAGTATTTGCATGGGAGACTGAGTGTGTGTGTGGCTGGCTGGGAGGTGTGTGACTCTGTGCAGATCAATGTGTACTTGTATCAATGATTGTATAAGAGAGTAAGTATGTGTTAGTATATGGTTGAAAACGTAAGGTGCTCTATGTTTAACTGTATAGATTAGAAAATGGAAGTGTGATTGATTCATTACAGGACTGACTAGGTGTGTGAGTAACTCCATGGATGAGTGGCAGAGTGTGAGTGTCTGTATAGGTGTATGAGTGCATATGATAGTGTTGTAAAGATGAGTGATTGTATGTATGAATGATTGTATGGGTGAATGAGTGAATGTGTGTGTAGACGTAGGAATCAGTGAGTGCGTATGTAGTAACTAGTATTGGTGTGTCAATGGTTTCAAAAATTATACTCTGCATTTAACACTGGGTGTAACAGAGGTTATTTTAAAATGTGAGGAGATGCATTGTATTGTCACATGAATGATATCATCAGTGATGTGGTCATTGATGTCAAATGAGATGTCATCAGTGATGTCATCAGTGATGTCATTTGAGATGTCATCAGTGATGTCATCAGTGATGTCACTGACCATGTCATGAATGATGTAATATGTGACATCATCAGCAGTGGATTGCGGGTGCGCGATATATAGTTAGTGCAACTAACTATATATGGAATTTCAATGGTTTTGTGTGAGTAAAATAAGGTTTTTTAAATGCTAATTCCTAACTATATATGGTCTATAACCTATGGTTTTTCAGTGAATTTTCAAGGTTTTGTAAATGCTAATTCCTAACTATATATAGTCTATAACCTATGGTTTTTTCAGTGAATTTTCAAGGTTTTGTAAATGCTAATTCCTAACTATATATGGTCTATAACCTATGGTTTTTTCAGTGAATTTCAATGGTTTTTTAATAGCAAATATCATAAGCTGTCGAATGTCAAGTACGTGCGAAGTAAAAACATTTTCGTGTTTATGCACACTGATCTGCTTTGAATGCTGCCCCCCCCCCCCCTCATTTCTATTAGGAGTACTCTCTCTTTGCAGATAGTGAAGGGTAGTTAACGCAGGCCTTTGCCCCCGTTGTAATCCGTCGTGCCTGCTTCTCTCTCCATTTGATTGATTGTTATCCAAGCATTTACTGTTTTAGAATTGGTTCTCTTTGGTTCATTCTCTATTTACAAACAAGCACAGAGTCGCAATACTCTGTTTAGTCTTTGCAGATAGTGAAAAATAGTGTAAAAAAACTAAAGGAATCGAGCAAAATCAGTAGGCCACTAATGGGATCTCTTTTTGAGCTCGCTAAAATAGAAACATTAGGAACAACCCCTCATGAGAAATACGAAACTAGTGAGATGAACTGAGCTCCACACCATGATGGCTGCAAGACAGCTCGGCTCCGCCACCCACCCCGCCCAAAATAACGATAAACTCTATGCAAATATTACAAATATATACAACACACCCGCAAAGTAACAGGGTAAAACATTTTATTAAATAACTATTTACATAACTATTTTATACTTTTTGTTGCCCGATCCGGCTAGCTCAATCGATCGAGCATGAAACTCATGCACTCTGATAGTTCAAAGTTTTGAGGAGTGCTTGTTAGACTGTCTGAAGCTTATTTGCACCTGCTACAGCTTCACTATTCTCAATGTAAGTGGGGGCTGTTTGAGGACGTGACTGCATTTAAAAACAATGTGATGCGGTGCCTCCCTGAACCGCTTGACGGAGGCCCCCGAGGGACGGTGTGATGGCTTTTTTCTCTATGGGATTTTTGAAAATTCTATGTCTAATAACTTTGGCGTTTGTGGACGGAATTGGCTGAAATTTTCAGGAAAATAGAACATTTTGTTTCTGAGCAGCCCCTGAAAATTTGGGGGGGGTCGAGAAAAAAGGGGGGTCCCAAAACGCGTTTTTTCCATGTTAATTTCCATAGGGCGGTTGGCCTCACTTTTAGCCCGAACGGCTGAATGGATTTGCACGAAACTTGGCAAAATTGTAGGGACTGGTAGCCCGATGTGCCTTTGCTAGGTCTCAATATATGTGCTCCAGTGGATTTTGAGAAATTAACGTTCAAAAAAAGATATATATCTGTAACAGCGCTCCGGGCAGCGATCCGTTTCGCGTACTTTTCGCGTTACGGAGCTTTGCGAAGCGAAGCTGATTGGCTCTCCGGTGTCTGTAAACATTCCAAACAGTCCGTAGCGGCCGCCATCTTGTCTCTCGGTAGGATCGAGAGACAAGAGGAGGCCAAAGCGAAGGGGCAACTGACCATAAGGGGGCATAGTAGATCCTCCCTGACCCCCTAGGTTTGATGTGGAGGCTTTAAAAGGGCCCCGCGGGGCAAAAAAAAAAAAAAAAAATCTTTTTTTTTCGTGGGGTGCGCCCGGTACGCGTAACGGAAAGCGGACTGGGGAGCGTACTACAAGGAAACAAGAATGATTGACTTTTAACTTATTGTATGTTTATAGACTTTTTTTGATTTTTTTTTTTTTTTCTGCTGAGTGACGTCTCGGCCTATCTCCACGGGATGCAGTCCCTACTATCTCGGCGTTTAAGCCCAGGGGGACCGGTAGTGTGGGAGAGATAACGTCTGTTAACGTTCGATTCGAAGGAAATCAGGAAGTGTTGATAAACATTGTCTGCGCCATCTTGCCTTTTTTCAAATGCCACACTTTTGTCGTGCATGGCAGCCATTTAAGATGCCTTGACCAGACCCACTCTCTGCACGCTGTCGATCCTTAGCATGGCTCCCCACCCTCGCAAGCATCTCCCCAGGCACTGGTCACCCCCGCTCTCTGTCTTATGCATGGGCAATAAACCTCCCCCCATCTGCGCTGCTCTTCCTTGAGAATCACACCCTGTGCCCGCCCGACACCTCCCTTTCGCCCTATTCACTACCGCACCCTCTGACACTCCTCTTCCTCTGTGTCCGATTGTCCAGGCCGGTCCCAGGCTATCACCTAGCCCTGCAGATGTGGTTTTTGGTATCCTACAATGCAGCTCCGAAAAACGGCGTGGGGCGTCCCGGGGGGTGGCCTCGTCAGTAGAGGTCTGTTGTGCGAATAGTCCCAAGGCAGCAGAACGCGCTGAGATGTGGATGGCACACAGGTGATGTCCAGTAAGTTGCCGCACTGGTTTTGGTATCCTACAATGCTGCTCCGAATAACGGCGTGGGGCGCCCGGGGGGGGGGGGGTGAGGCGGCGTGAACGGGCCTCCCCAGGTGGAGGCTCGTCTGCTGTAGTGGGGCGCCCCTTTACCGTTTCAGTTGCCATTCCGCCCGCTTTTGGTACACTGTGCCAAAATCCGCCATTCAGCTGAGTTGCGCCCACTCTTGCGGTGCAGCGATAGGCGGCTGCCACAGGACTCTCAAAATGGCGGCAGGCTCTTTCCTTTTTGGGCCTGGTCCACTGAAATGGCCCTGGGACACCTTGGAACTCGGACGCTTGTCTGCTAGGGCTTGGGCTCCATTCTCGAAAGCGTCCCCTCAGCCTTGAAGATTCTACAAAAGTCTTGGGGGCCCCCGACTCCCGCAGGCTTCTGGTGGGGAGCGGCTGCCATGATTGCTCGTGGAATGGCCACGACGGAGCTACGAGATGGTGGTGCTCTCATGCTGACGCCAGCTTCAGTCTGAAACATCCAGAAACACTGTAGACTACCAATTCGATTAGTTCCGGTAGCGCCCCAACGTGACGACCCCGTAGAGAAGAACTTGCCCTCCCCTCTTTGACTGATGGTTCTTGTTGCCTGTCCCTTCTGTTGTCATTTAACAGAACTATTTAGCCTGCTGAAAGGGGTTGTGTTCCAACCTCTGGTTGGAGGAGACATTTTGACTATATTCTGGACCTGCGTTGTCGCGTAATGCGTCATATGACGCGCCGCGTTAGCGTATCCGGAAGTGCTCCGGTGCGCAGCTTCCTGGAAGCGATCCGGGGCGCGGCACGCAGCGCGTAACGTAAGCATAACAGGTCATGTGACTTGTTAATAAAACTTTTCATTGGTTCATTTTACTTTTCTTATTCTAATGATGAAAGGCTTGGTCATATGACCTAAAAATTACACTTTTTATTACTTTCGAACATTATTTTTTCTTAAACATATATGTTATAATGTTCCAGGCTAATGTACTTTCCCGGAAAATTTACAACTGTTCTGCAAGTAAAATATATTCCTTTTTCGAGAAAAAGGGCGTTTCTTCGTCCCATGACGGAGCCGTTGAGCAAAAGAGGCTCGGCCTGCTGTCTTAGTCGCCGATACGCCTGAATATCAGATTCTTATCGATCACTTTATGTTGCAGGAGTTGAAAACACAACAGCCCTTGACCATTTATCTTTACTGCGTTCCTGCGTATTATACCTTTTACCCTTCATGTAATTGGACTGCTTTATTTCACTTGCCTTTTACTGATTCGAAAACAGTGACTATTATTAAAAACTTTACCAATGTAAATACTACTACCATGTTTTCTTTTAAAAACTTTTATTGTGAAAATGTCAGTATACAAATACGGGCCTATAACCACGTGGGCCGGCCACGGAGCAAACTGTAATCGTATATGATGAGGAGATATTTACACTGTAGAGGAACGTAACGGGCGGGCCATTAGGTTGCAAGAACTAAGGTGTCTAACAGTTGCGGAATCGGTGGACGTACATTTTATAATTAAAATACGACAGGGCCAGTTACAATAAAATTATCTAGATATACATTTGCGGGCAAGTACAATGGGTGACGTTAATTCGAACTTTCAATAGTACAGTAATCAATAACACATCAGAACTTAATATCAATAGGGATGTCGAAATATTCAATCAATTCTCGTCCCCGCCCGCCATGTGCTTCAAAACTGCATACGTATCTCGTGATATCAAGGTTGTGCAACCAGTACACAACAAGGAGTTACGAGTCCCATTTATTCCGGCGCCATTTTGGGCGAGGACGGGCAGGTCCAGGATATAGTCAAAATGTCTCCACCAACCATCGACTATGATGATGTTCATATGCTGTATTTATTAGAGTAACACTCATCTGTCCACATGAAATTAATTTACCACAATCTAAACATGTCATTTTAATCTTTCCAAAGTTCTTCTGAATATTTGGGACCGTTTCCCTTGCCTCGGATGCTGTCAGTGCCACTTCTTTGGTGTATGTACTGGCAGGTCGGGGGTTGTCCTCCAAATCTCTCTTTTGTGCAGCACTATAATTAATCGGTGCCACCTCTCCATATGACGATGCATGGTATAATTACCATAACTATATTTTTTTTCGGTTCCTCTGGAGAGTACATCGTGGCAGATGAGGCAGGTAACGTACCGTGCATTTACCTTTTTTGCATGTAGAGGAAAGGAAAAAAAATTCGAGCGTCCGAGTTCTAAGGTGTCCCAGGGCCATTTTAGTGGACCAGGCCCAAATCCAAAGAACAGGCCGCCATTTTGAGAGTCCTGTTGCAGCCGCCTGTCGCTGTAGCAGCAAGAGCGGGCGAAACTCAGCTAGACGGCGCTCCACTGAAGGAACATAGACTTGCTGTGGACCTTTCATCTTTTCAACACACACCAGTGCGGCAACTTGCTAGACACCACCTCGGTGCCATCCGGATCTCGGCGCCCCACTGCAGATGAAGTGTCTCCACATGGAGGGAGAGACTCGTTTGCGCCGCCTCCCCCCCGCTTCTCAGAACTCTCAACTATGACACCACCTCGGTGCCATCCGGATCTTGGCGCCTTGTGCTGGTTCCGGCCTATTCACACATCGGTCCGCTACTGACGCCACCTCACAGGCCAACGGGGCACCCCACGCCGACTTTCGGCGCAGCATTGTAGGATGGCCACACCAGTGCGGCAACTTGCTGGACACCACCTCGGTGCCATCCAGATCTCGGCGCGTTGTGCTGCCTTCGGCCTATTCGCCGCAAGTGCGCACGCAACTCAGCTGCATAACGAGTGAAACACCAAGGGGCGCCCCACTGCAGCCGAGGAACCTCCATCTTGGGGGCGACGCACAGCATCACATTGCTTACCAACGCAGTCAGATCCTCAAACAGCCCCCACTGACTGACGCGAACTCACAGGCCAACGGGGCGCCCCACGCTGACTTTCAGCGCAGCATTGTAGGATGGCCACACCAGTGCGGCAACTTGCTGTACACCACCTCGGTGCCATCCGGATCTTGGCGCGTTGTGCTGCCTTCGGCCTATTCCCACATCGGTCCGCTACTGACGCCACCTCACAGGCCAACGGGGCACCCCACGCCGACTTTCGGCGCAGCATTGTAGGATGGCCACACCAGTGCGGCAACTTGCTGGACACCACCTCGGTGCCATCCGGATCTCGGCGCGTTGTGCTGCCTTCGGCCTATTCGCCGCAAGTACGCACGCAACTCAGCTGCATAGCGAGTGAAACACCAAGGGGCGCCCCACTCCAGCCGAGGAACCTCCATCTTGGGGGCGACGCACAGCATCACATTGCTTTCCAATGCAGTCAGATCCTCAAACAGCCCCCACTGACTGACGCGAACTCACAGGCCAACGGGGCGCCCCACGCCGACTTTCGACGCAGCATTGTAGGATGGCCACACCAGTGCGGCAACTTGCTGGACACCACCTCGGTGCCATCCGGATCTTGGCGCGTTGTGCTGCCTTCGGCCTATTCGCACATCGGTCCGCTACTGACGCCGCCTCACGTGCCAACGGATTTTCTACGCTTTTTATAGCCCTATGCCGCATAACAGGTCATGTGACTTGTTTATAAAACTTTTCATTGGTTCATTTTACTTTTGGTTTCCTAATGATGGAAGGCTTGATCACATGACCTAAAAATAACATTTTTCATTGGATTAAAACATTTTTTTTTCCCAAACGATGAAAGCCCCACCTTGTTTCTGGATGTTTCAGACTGAAGCTGGCGTCAGCATGAAAGCACCACCATCTCGTGGCTCCGTCATGGTCATTCCGCGAGCAATCATGGCAGCCGCTCCCCACCGGAAGCCTGCAGGAGTCGGGGGCCCCCAAGACTTTTGTAGAATCTTCAAGGCTGAGGGGACGCTTTCGAGAATGGGGTCCAAGACCTAGCAGACAAGCGTCCGAGTTCCAAGGTGTCCCAGGGCTATTTCAGTGGACCAGGCCCAAAAAGGAAAGAGCCTGCCGCCATTTTGAGAGTCCTGTGGCAGCCGCCTATCGCTGCACCGCAAGAGTGGGCGCAACTCAGCTGAATGGCGGATTTTGGCACAGTGTACCAAAAGCGGGCGGAATGGCAACTGAAACGGTAAAGGGGCGCCCCACTACAGCAGACGAGCCTCCACCTGGGGAGGCCCGTTCACGCCGCCTCACCCCCCCCCCCCCCCCCCCGGGGCGCCCCACGCCGTTATTCGGAGCAGCATTGTAGGATACCAAAACCAGTGCGGCAACTTACTGGACATCACCTGGGTGCCATCCACATCTCAGTGCGTTCTGCTGCCTTGGGACTATTCGCACAACAGACCGCTACTGACGAGGCCTCCCCCCGCACCCCCCGGGACGCCCCACGCCGTTTTTTGGAGCTGCATTGTAGGATACCCAAAACCAGTGCGGCACCCAGGTAACATCACCTGGGTGCCGTCCAGAACTCAGCACGTTGTGCTGCCTTGGGACTATTCGCACAAAACACAGCTACTGACCATTGTTGCTTCTTTTTAAAAAAAATGTTTAAATGTATTTACTGTTTTTGTTGCGTTGTATATATTTATAAGTTATTAAAGTTTTATAATCCTACTACTTTGTTGGAGTGCTATATATTTTTAATGTGACACATAATTGTAAAAACTTTAATGTACAAAGAGGCATCCCTGGAATCTTCCGCTTCAGGCTCGGTCCCCTCCCCAATCACAATACAGGATGGTTTTCAGATAGTAGGAACGCGTGTGGTGTGACGGATCTCATCGGGTGGGGGCCTTGATCTATTGTAACTCCTTTGAAGAGAGGTGATTCTTTACAGCTGGGGCCATAAACTACATCTGCAGGGCTAGGTGATAGCCTGGGACCGGCCTGGACAATCGGACACAGAGGAAGAGGAGTGTCAGAGGGTGCGGTAGTGAATAGGGCGAAAGGGAGGTGTCGGGCGGGCACAGGGTGTGATTCTCAAGGAAGAGCAGCGCAGATGGGGGGAGGTTTATTGCCCATGCATAAGACAGAGAGCGGGGGTGACCAGTGCCTGGGGGAGATGCTTGCGAGGGTGGGGAGCCATGCTAAGGATCGACAGCGTGCAGAGAGTGGGTCTGGTCAAGGCATCTAAAATGGCTGCCGTGCACGACAAAAGTGTGGCATTTGAAAAAAGGCAAGATGGCGCAGACAATGTTTTTCAACACTTCCTGATTTCCTTCGAATCGAACGTTAACAGACGTTATCTCTCCCACACTACCGGTCCCCCTGGGCTTAAACGCCGAGATGGTAGGGACTGCATCCCGTGGAGATAGGCCGAGACGTCACTCGGCAGAAAAAAAAAAAAAATCAAAAAAAGTCTATAAACATACAATAAGTTAAAAGTCAATCATTCTTGTTTCCTTGTAGTACGCTCCCCAGTCCGCTTTCCGTTACGCGTACCGGGCGCACCCCACGAAAAAAAACATTTTTTTTTTGTTTTTTTTTTGCCCCGCGGGGCCCTTTTAAAGCCTCCACATCAAACCTAGGGGGTCAGGGAGGATCTACTATACCACCTTATGGTCATTTGCCCCTTCGCTTTGGCCTCCTCTTGTCTCTCGATCCTACCGAGAGACAAGATGGCGGCCGCTACGGACTGTTTGGAATGTTTACAGACACCGGAGAGCCAATCAGCTTCGCTTCGCAAAGCTCCGTAACGCGAAAAGTACGCGAAACGGAGCGCTACCCGGGACGCTGTCACAGATATATATCTTTTTTTGAACGTTAATTTCTCAAAATCCACTGGAGCACATATATTGAGACCTAGCAAAGGCACATCGGGCTAACAGTCCCTACAATTTTGCCAAGTTTGGTGAAAATCCATTCAGCCGTTCGAGCTAAAAGTGAGGCCAACCGCCCTATGGAAATTAACATGGGAAAAATGCGTTCTGAGACCCCCCTTTTTTCTCGGCCCCCCCCTTGACGAACCCCCCCCCCAAATTTTCAGGGGCTGCTCAGAAACAAAATGTTCCATTTTCCTGAAAATTTCAGCCAATTCCGTCCACAAACGCCAAAGTTATTAGACATAGAATTTTCAAAAATCCCATAGAGAAAAAATCCTAACTATATATACCTACTGGCGACCGCCAGTAGGTATATATAGTTAGGATTGTTTTCCATAGGGAAATCGCACCATTCTATTGGTAATAACTTTGGCGCCGGTTGAGGAATCTTCCTGAAATTTTCCTTAACTTTGCCTCGCGGCGCTCCGCTCCTTCCCTGAAAGTTTGGGGGGGATTCGTCAAGCAGGGGCCGAGATATAAAGGGGGTCCCAAAACGTGTTTTCACCATGTTAATTTCCATAGGGCGGTTGGACTCACTTTTAGCCCGAACGGCTGAATTGTAGGGACTGGTAGCCCGATGTGCCTTTGCTATGTCTCAAGATATGTGCTCCAGTGGTTTTTACGAAAATTAACTTTGAAAAAATATATATTGGGCTACATTGGGCTATATATATGTTAGAGCCCAAATGTAGCCCAATGTAGCCCAAAGATGGCCACCAAAGACAAAAAAACAAATGTAGCCCAAATATCAGCCAGATGTAGCCCAACTATAGCCCAATGACAGAATGTCCCAGAGTGTTCTAAAGAACAACTAGAGCGCTAACAGTCTTACTTATGACAAAAGTATGGCACACCTGAAGTCATCTTGATTGGAATAAAGTGTTAACACTTAAAACATTTAATTTGCAAAGGAACAAAATGAGGGGGTTCATTTTGCCATAGAAATTATGATTAGTGCTGAAGAAAGAAAAATTAGGGCACATTTTGAGTGACTTCTCAAATCCTCTTATATTTCATTAAAAAAAATTCTGATATGCAGTCTCCCAAGATGGCCACCAGAGACAAAAGAGCCCAAATGTAGCCCAAATATCAGCCAGATGTAGCCCAACTATAGCCCAATGACAGAATGTCCCAGAGTGTTCTAAAGAACAACTAGAACGCTAACAGTCTTACTTATGACAAAAGTATGGCACACCTGAAGTCATCTTGATTGGAATAAAGTGGTAACACTTAATACATTTAATTTGAAAAGGAACAAAATGAGGGGTTTCATTTTGCCATAGAAATTTTATATATATATATATTCACTGAAAAAACCATAGGTTACACACCACCAGTTATAGTTAGCTGGAAATTTTACTCATATAAAACCATTGAAATTCCCACGTTATAGTTAGTTGGACTCTAACTTGCACGTCTGTAATGCACTGCTGATGACGCCACATATTACATCACTCATGCATATATTTAAATATTTAAACATTACTCGCTAATATATGTATTCACTAAGATACACTTAATAAGCCAGTTAACTAATCAATTTTTTTTTTAAAAACACTGAAAAAACCATAGGTTTCAGGCCTTATAGGGATGTCATCAGTGATGTCACTGACCATGTCATGAATGATCTAATATGTGACATCATCAGCAGTGGATTGCGGGTGCGCGAAATATAGTTAGTACAACTAACTATATAGGAGCAATTTCATTGGTTTTGTATGAGTAAAATGTCCAGCTAACTATAACACCACTAAAACTTATAGTTTTTTGAGTGAATTTCAAAGGTTTTTTAAAAACTAATTCCTAACTATATAACTCCTGAAACCTATGGTTTTTTCAGTGAATTTATATATATATATATATATATATAATATTGTGGATGATTTAGAATTTTGAAAAAAATAGTCAGGGCAGGACTGGCCGTAGCGGTGGGCCGCTGGGGTGAGGGCCGGTCTCTGGGGGGCGTTTTTGTTACCTGGGGCCGGCAATATTAGTACATATTGCGCTTGCCTTTGTGCCACTTTGTATTTTCACACACAACCTGCACATGTTTTTTGTATTTTATTATTTTCCTGGGATTTAGTCTGAACGGCCTAGACAAGGTCAAACAACAGTACCCCTTGTTATTCTCTTTGGTCAGACACTAGCACCTAGACCTAATAAAGGGACGGAGCTGCTGTTTTTTAATACACATATCTTGTCATATAACTGAGGGCAGGGATTATGGAAAAGCATACACTGTGAGAAGGTCCTGAAGGAGGACTGCTACATCAACTGAGATGTAGAACATTCACCTATGTATGCAAAGGTACGGGGTCCACCACTAATCCCAGACATCTGTGATATATAATCATTTAGCTTCAGTAGAAAAGGGGAGGGGTTTAGGATAATCTGTCTTACAACATGACAAGGATTTTTATGGTATATCGTTTGTTAACCTTGCTAATAATATTTTTGATGGGCATTTGTAGTCTGATTGTGGCGCAAATACTGCATCTTAAAGCACAATATTTTATTTTGTTTAATAATATTCTTTCTTCATGTCTCTTTTTTATCTGATTATGGACAAGTACGAGTGAGAGAGCGAAAGGGTGTGTCCTGTTACTGTGATCCCTGAGAGGGTTGTGTTCTGGGGTCCCAACTCACTTGTTCCTCTGCAAAAGTTAAGAGGGCAAGTGAGGCATTAGAGCTAGTCAGACTTGGAATCATAAATACTGAGGTGGTGTGGAGACCCACTCCCCACATGCTGATGTTCTATGGCTCCAAGCATAGTTCTATTCCTGAGAAGAATCCCTGCAACAATACCAAACTAGGACAAAGTCACAGGTTCAGGCTGACCACATGGAGCACGGGCTGAATACAGGGACCAAATTCGACCTGCTGAACAATGTACCATTAATACTGGTTACGGAGAGTTGCGAGATCTCACAACGGGGAAGCCTTGCGCATAGGCGGGTCCGATGACCTGCAACTGGCGATGTGAGGTCCTGCATTGAGGATGCATCACAGAGCGACTGTTCCAATGAAGCTGTCAACAGAGCTTGTGATGTGAGATCCTGCATCCTCGTCAAGGATGTCATCAACGGAGACTTGCACTGTGAAGTCCTGTGTCAGGGATGCATCACCCAGCGGCAGATTCGAGGAGCTGCGGGCTCTGATGAACGATCCTACATTGAAGATGCATCCATCAGCAGGGGTCCAAGAAACTGTGGGCTGCAATGTGAGGTCCTGAGGGGGTGATGTCTCATGCAGCTGGAGTTCTGAGGAGCTGTGGGCTTTAATTCGAGGTCCTGCATTGGACATTAGCTGTACAGCTGCAGTTCTGATGAAGAGGTGAAAGGAGATGTGTTACACTGCACCAGTTCTGCCCGAAAGACCACACGTGGGCTGGGATAGCACCTTCAGGCACACAATCAAGGGTCCAGGACTAGGGTGGCACCATTTGGGGGTCAAGACTCACAGAAGGTGGAGTCTAGGTGATGGGTTCAATGTGTTTGGAGCCTTTTCTTTCCCTGAGGCTTTCATCAGGAGGCCAACCAACTAGCTCTTGGAGTCACTGTGGTGGTACTGGGTTTGAAGATGCAGGTCCAGTCCTTCTCAATTGGACCACAAGACAGCAGGGCAGCAGAGTAACAATCCTTCTTGCTGCAAAGCAGCACATCAGTCCTTCTGAGTAAACCACAGGTTCTGAGGTTTACTGAAGAATTGGTTCTGAGGGCCCACTATTTATCCTTGGTACCAGATTGTTAGTAGGAGAAGGGTTTCACCACCAAAGGTGTTTGGAATTTCCTTTCTCCCTGCCTGCTTGTCTGGGTGCACAAAAGACTAGTGTGAAACCCATTATGAGTATGCTGTCACATAGTCTTGTGATGTGCGCATGTGGTAGGAGACTGTTCAGCCCCTTCATCAAATCAGAGATGGCTCTTCCTGCCAACACCTATTCCCCCTTTGTCTCACTGGGAGTAATACACATAGACCAACTGTCAGCTACACATAGTCATGTGATCCAGGATTCAGGCTACAGGTACCAAATGGTTAGCACAAGAAAATGGCAACTCTCTAAAGGCGTCATTTTCAGAATGGTGAATTTGCGCCCGATTCACAAAGGTAAACTTAGACTTAAAGTCTACATTTAGACCTGAAGTCTAAGTTTAGACCTAAAGTCTAACTTTAGACTGAAGTTTAAGTTTAGTCCTGAAGTCTAAAGGCCTGATTACAAATTTGGCGGTAAGGGAACTGCTGTCGAAACAGCGTCAGATTCACCTCCACCCAGCTGGCGGTCCGTCCTTCAAATCACAATGTTGGGGGTCTGTTGAAAGAAAGGCCTCCATAGCCCCGCAGACTCTGCCAGCCATTCACAGAACTCTGTGACAATGGTAGGAGGTAAGCAGGTGCTAGTGGGCAGTGCAGATAAGGGCACCGCCTTTGGAAATACGGGTTGACTTTCTGTCGAGCCGATCGTGGCAGTTAGACTGCCTGCTTAGACGCGGTGGAATTGAAGGACTTGAGGCTAGATGTAGGTAAATCTAAATTACCGATTCATTAATACCGAATTTTACCAATTCGGTATTTATGAATCAGTAACTTAGATGTAGATAAAAAATCGGTATTTGCTATTGAATCCTATGGGTCTTGAAGCCCATAGGATTTATTAGCAAATACCGATTCGGTATTTACCGAATCGGTAAAAATACTGAATTGCAAAGGGGGACAGGGTGTCACTTTGACACCCTGTTGCACCCCTGTAACTGGCTTGTGCGCCATGTGGCCCACAGACATGCCCTTAGGGCATGTCTGTGGGCCACATGGCACAGGTGTACATGCACAGATGTGCATGTACACAAGAATTCGTAATTTACCATGCAATTGTATTGCATGGTAAATAACGAATCCTAAAGGCCCTGTTGCAATGTAAAATGTGCTACCTACATAGCAAAATACATATTCGGTAATTTTACCGAATGGTAAATTTACCGAATCAGTAAAATTTACAGAATTGGTAAAATTACCGAATATGTACGTTTTTTGAGCCCCTACATCTCCATAGCCCTTTACCGGTTGGAAACGGTATTTTCGTCCGTTTCCGACCGGTAAAGGGCTACCTACATCTGGCCCTTGGTGTGCAAACTCATTTCCTTTTCTTACCTTCAGACTTCCATGTAAATCCCTTGCTCCAGGGCCCCCTTTCACAGCAGCATTTTTACCCCAAGGAAATCGACCATGTTTGCGCCAAAATACAGGTATGTCCATTTCTCACTTTTTACACATTAACTGAAACGGGCACATGTGGTCTGGACTCCAGCACTGAAAAAGTACACGTGCTAGGTATTTTTTAACATGTGTCGTGCATATGTTTACATTTAACGGGAAACATCGTTTACAACGCGGTGTATACACCTCACTACCTTTACAACGATGCCATTACAACACAAGTCGTTACTACGACTTGCGCTGCATGGCGCTGTTGGATAAGGAATATTGCAATTTCATATTCCAACACCTTTCCTACTGTTACGTGGGCTGGTGATGGAATATAAAATTATAATAATCCTCAATCCGCGCATACCAATGCAAGTTGTTGTAATGACTTGCGTTGTAATGGCAGCGTTGTAAAGTACCGCGATCTAAAAGATCGCGTTGTACTGACGTACATCCACATTTAACAATTGTGCAGTCAAAATATACACACCTGCATCAACACATATATATTTTCCGCTGTTAGGAACACTGCCACTGGGCCAGTGGTGACATCATAATACAGAGGGCCAGAGACTGCCGCTGTGGAAGTCTTTTTGGGACTGCCGCCGAGACATTATGGCAGTAGACCGCCTAACTCGTAATCAGGCCCTAAGTTTAGACCTGAAGTTTAACTTTAGACCTGAAGTCTACGTTTAGGTTTTATGCCTAAACTTAGACTTCAGGTCTTAAGATAGACTTCAGGTCTAAAGTTGGACTTCAGGTCTAAGTTTACCGTTGTGAATCGGGCCCTTAAAATCCAACTTTATCATTAAAGTTGGTTTAAAATTGCAATTCTTTAGACACGAAACTCGACATTCCTACCTGTTCCCAATTGAATGTTATCGCTTATCAAATGTGAAAGGTAACTCAGTGTTATCTTATTGGAGAGGCAGGCCTTGCAGTAGTGAAAAAGGAATTTAGGAGTCTTTTATTACCAGGACAGGTAAAAATTAAAAATGCATATCCAGCCTTTTAAATGCACTACACCCTGCCATATGGACTGTTTAAGGCCTACCATAAGGTTGATATATCTATACTACTAAGAGAGAACACAAACCTTTGAGCCAGGTAAACTCGAAAAGTACACCACCAATCAAAACACCCACGACATCTTTGAAAACCTCAGGGCAAGCAGAAGGACATAGGCTATTAAAAATAAAAAATATATACGTTGTTTAAAAAATTTCGAAATAAAAATAAAGTAGTCCCTTGCAAGTAGCGCCGGCCACGACATCTGCGTGATGACATAATTTGCATTTGCGCTCCCTGGCAACACTTCCGGAAATGGCGCAGAAGATCGCGACCTGCTGGGAGGACTGCCGCGGCCCTGCTTGCTGCTGGGCGAAGTGGCAGCCTCTGCAGGCGGGGCGCCTGAAGAGTGGCGTCCTGTGCGGGCGGGGCGCCTGGAGAGTGGCGGCCTGTGCGGGCGGGGTGCCTGGAGCGGGACCGGCGGCTGAGGTAAGTATCAGGCTCTCCGGGACACGGGCGGGAGGGGGCCGGGGCGGGAGGGGGCGGGAGGGAGCCGGGGGCAGAGGTGCAGGCAAGCCTCAAATGCTGCCTCAGCCCCTTTCTGCCCCAGGCAACGCTGGGGCGGGCTGCTAGTGTATTATAAAGGAAGATTTAGGCATGGCAAAAGGTTTATTTTGCAGTTTAAAATTGCAGTGTAAACTGCACACACACACTGCAATAGTAGACCTGAGACTTATTAGAGGGTTTCTGGGCTTCTTATGTGAGTGACACAAAGTGTGTTGCAGGCCCACTGGAAGCATGTAATGTACAGGTACTGGGTACAAGTAGTTTCACTTTACTAGGGACCTACAGGTCAATTAAATGTGCCAATTGGGTGTAAACCAATTTCACCATGTTTACAGAAGAGAGCACAAGAACTGTAGCACTGGTCAGCAGTGGTAAAGTGAACGGAGACCCACAGCCAACAAAAATTAATTAGGCAAATACATGAGTAAGGCAAAATGTCTGAGGGAAGACCACCCTAAGACTGACAGGTCTTCTACAGGGACCTAGATGAATTTTTGAAAACTAGAGCACATCAAATATTTTCTTTAGAAAGACTATGAAGAAAAGAAACCAGTTGCTTTATCTCATATTTCTGTAATCGCAAAATTTTCCTTGTAATAAATGACATGTTGAGTGCTGTAAATGCTATATTTATAAGGATGTTACTTCTCTTACTTGAAGAAACTTCCATTTTCCCATTGGCTATATTTTTTCATTTGTTCCTTAATTTAAATGTTATGTGCCTGTAAAATAGGCAATAATCCAAGGTTAGCATCACAAAACGACATTGTAAAATAAGAATTACGGCAGAACGGCCATTACACCATAAGCAATAATTTTTCCGCTAGCTCACTATGAAAAGTAAATCTTGACTTTTATACACCAGCGAAACCACATGCCAAGGTTTACCTTTTTCCTTTAGCTTTAATAATAATATGCTAAAATGATATGTTGCTCAGTTAGTCAGATTTAATTATAAATTGTTTAGGTAGTATTTGTAATACCTTGTTTACACAGTACTTATCTGTAAAGCAACTTGTAGCCAGAAAATACAATTGGGAATACGTTTCTTAGCACTGTGCTGTAATAATATGAAAGTTCACTGGAATGTGCTCACACAAAAGCTCTTGATACCAGTTATTTTGCAAGAATCAGGTACCCAGTTTTATTGTTAATGTGATAAAATGACATGACAATAATTTGAGAAAGAACTAGCTAATTTCTCACATCATTCTGCAAAGGTTGCTCAACTTGACAGATAATAAAATCCAACAGGTACACACACCAAGACTTGATTTGAGTGGCAAGCACACAATTCCAGAGTGCAGAGTCACAGGAATGTTGTTGTTGTACATCCTGACATAGCTGCTTACATTGAGACTAGCCACATTTATAAACTAATCCTCTTTCTTATCCCCATTGCTTGTCTCCATTCCAGTGCTCCATCTCACCACTAAACTAGTTGTAGACAAACATCTCTATTGTGCTGGATCAATAGCCAAGTTTATGTCTTTACGTAAAACATTGAACTTCTTAACAGGGCCGGAATGGCAACTGAAACCGGCCCTGGCACTCTGCTTGGTCAGCCTCTGAAGGGGAGGAGGAGACGTGCGGCCGAGCTGTTTGCTGGGGCCGGTTTCGTCCGATTTTGTTACAGGGCTCCGATATTGCAGCTAGGCTGCAAAACTGTCCCCAGTAACAAAATGGCCCCACAGGGACCCAGAACCGTCCCCACCCTGGCGGCTCACCGTGGGAAACGCCCGTAGCCCGCTAAGGCCAGTCCGGCCCTGACTGTTCCCATGAGCCACAGTGTCAAGACTGATTTGCATATGGTTGGGTCTAAACTGGGATGGCATGGTGAGCAAAAGAACAATGGATTTCACCCAGATCTCTTGACTGGAGGTGAATATTTCATTTGCTCTGCATTACGACCATCATCTGTGTGTCTTTTACTTAGAAACGGATGTACGACGTTACAACGTGTACTTTTACAACACGTGCTGTTACTACGCAACTTTTACAACGCAAGTCGTTACAACGACTTGCGTTGGGGGGCGCTGGATAGTAAATATTTTAATTTACTATTCCAACTCCATTACCCGTGGATAGTAGGGAAGGAGTTGGATAGTAAATTAAACTAGTTACTATCCTGGAGCGCCCCCCAGCGCAAGTCATTGTAACGACTTGCGTTGTAAAAGTTGCGTGGTAACAGTACCGTGTTGTAAAACCTTCGTTGTAAAGGTTGTTCCCCCTTAGAAACATGGCATTTTCTTTTCCTAAACATCTGGTGCCTTCAGCCTGTTCCTAGGTCACATGACTAAGTGTAGGTGGCAGTTGGCCTTTGTGTATTCTTCACAAAGGATGGTCTGGGTGTTAGCAGGATGAGTCATCCTGAATTAATGGGGGAGGGTGGAGTTGTCATGTACCTCACTTGCACTTCAAAGGCACTGTCCCAGAACACACAAAGGACTTGACACTAGCCTATTATGCCCCTAGAAGGGCTGGGACCAGGGCAGGGACACAGGAAATTCCAGACATGTAGGGGGAACACTCCAGAAGCTTCTCCCACTTCAAGGTGTGCACAGGGTATAACAAGCATTTGCAATGCAATCGGTCTCGCCTTTGGGACCCTATATGTATTTATCTATGCAGCACATTAGCCTGGGTGCTGAAACATCTATTGTTCTTTAACATGGAGGGAAAGTAAGCACTAAACTGCGTGACACGTCAGGTATGGGAACACATGGAGAGAAATGTTGCCTTTCAGCTGGAAATGGTATAGTCCAAAGCTCTATTTTTAATATATAAACAGGGCCTTCTGTGGTCATATCACTGAAAATACAAGATTTAAAAAATATATTATTGTCTATGGGTGTTCGTGGAAGACACTTTCTATGGACTGGAATCTCGAGAATGCTAAAGTGATTCTGGTATTTTACTAACCTCTGCTGGTCGTTTTCTATCTTGAAAGTTAAATAGAGGCAGTTGCCAGAAAAATTAAAAAAAGAAAGTTCCTCAGCAGAAAGCAATTCTGGTATTTTACTGACCTCTGCTGGTTGTGTTCTCTAAAGACAATTAAATAGAGGCAGTTGAACAGAAAAAAAGTACCTTAGGGGAAGCAGACAAGTCCTAGGGCTTATCTCCAGAGTCCACAAAGTACATACACATAAAAGTATCGACTAAAGTATATACTAAAGTATATATGCTAGAGGTCTCAAAGGCTCAACCTAAAAAGGGGACCCTCAGATCCACTCTTCAGTACACTCATAGACCTGTTGACACTACAGAAAAAGGCCACCCTGCTGCCCAGCTCTCCTGCTGCTTGATGCCTGCCCTGCTTGCTGACACGGAAGACTGGATGAGCTCCCTTTATCTCAGGCAGAGTGATTGCAAGGGTCAGCTGACTGACCACCTATTCTCAGCTATAGGTACACAACAAGCTCCACAGGCCTCCCAGCATCTGCTCAGTTTACTTGATCCTACATCTGGAACTGTTTGATCCTGTTATAGGCCCTCACCTGCAGTAGGGGCCTATAACTCGGGTTCTGGGCCTTTAACAACCGATATAGACCTGGGCAGCATGCTATAACGTTATAGTGAAGTTAGGGATGTCTAGTTCTCAAATGTTAAAAGTAGATTTATAAATGACGTCAAGCGCACCACCATTATGAAAAAGTGGTCATGGCTAAGGATTTTGGAATTAGTGGGGATTCCAAAGATGAGGTCGGGTTAGAGTATTCTTTAAGCCACGTCTCTGTGATGAATGTAATATCGATTTTCACATCCACCAAGAGATCATGGAGTCAGGGCTGACTCTAGGGCAGTGCGACTCTTCGAGGGTGCGCTGTGTTTGGAAGTATTTTATGGCTTTAAAAGCACCTGCTGCTGCATTTCTGGCCTCTGCAATTTTCATACAAAAATAAAAAATATCAAGATAACACAGTGATTAATGTTCTTCCTGGAGAGAGAAGGAGTTTTGTCAAGTGGAAGGTTTAACTCATTTTATGGAAGTACAGAGAGTTATTGTGCCTGCTGCAAAGAATGTGTGCCACGCAGATCACAAAGTGCACCACGCAGATCACAAAGTGAATATAGTTTAAATAGGTCAGTGCTTTTGCCAGAAAGATCCTTTTGGCACTAGCAGTGTACATTTTAAAATCCTAACATGAAACAGCAGCTAATAACTGTCATCAAAGAGCTGAATGCAAACTACAAGGAATAGATTAGAGCATTATGATGTGTTCCTCCATCTTTCATTATTCTAATGTTTCAAAAAGGGATCACTTTGGTAAAAAAAAAACCTTATTATTAAATGTAACCCCCAACCATAAGGTTATATTTTAAATTCTGAGTCTGTGCTTCTACAGACCAAGCACTCTTAAACTATAATGTCTACCAGTATGGATGACATTTGATTCACCTTGTAGTCTTCCGGCTTATGTAACATTTCCAATACACTGACTTACACACATATGATTGATTGTCTTTGTGTAATGTGTGTGTGATGTAAAGTGCTTTGACACCCTACACTGGTATGGGTGGCGGTATATAAATAATTAAAGACATCTGAGAGAGAGAATGGTTATGGAGACTTGGAGGTCACTGTTAAAGGGTAGTAGTGAGGGAGTCTGTAGGGGGCACCCGAGGGGGGCGCAAACAATAATTTTTGCACAGGGCGCCACCAGCATTAAAGCCGGCCCTGCATGGAGCTCAGTGTTGTGTTTAACCATAATTCTTGTGTTGATAAGAACACATTTAAAGTGAATAATACAGATGAATTGCAACAGATTGCCCATTGGGAGGTGAAAGAGAAGAAGGGAATTGGTTTGTATTAAAAGAAGGTGGGGATTTGAAGAGAGAGACATCCCTAGCAAATAGAGTGGTCTCAGGAGGTAAGAGGGAGAAGGGGCGTACAGAGAGACTTTAATAAGTCTCTGTAAAGAGAAGTAAATGGAGGATATACCCCTTGTTGGGCAGAGCTCTGTGCCCTGTGCCTGGTCACTGCACAGGGGGTGCGGGCAGGCTTTTATTCGGCATGTCCCCTCTGCTGGCCCATCTAAATCGTGCTTGATTGAAGAGGGGGCAGGGTTCAAGCTCAGGAAGATTAGTTTAGAATTAAAAGTCGAACTGTCAGGAGGGTGGAAAACAATAGGCTAGCACCCAGCTGTGCCTGCCCATTCCTTCGTATTTCTAGCGACTACAAAAAAAACAAGAACACATAAACCTAATAAAATGACACTTTATAAGTTAAATAATGAATTCAAATATGTGAGAGACTGTTGAGGTCCGTAACCAGTAAATACAAGGAAAGCAACAGGGATGCATCGAAATGAAATGTAAAGCTTTGAGCTCTACCATACTGCACCATATCCATTCTCTGCCCTGGCATTTTTCTTATACCATCTGTATGTGCTCAAGAGTGCTCGATTACAAGTTGTGTACAACTGCAGTTTCAGATTGCACTCCCACTATTTACTTCTACCTTGGCCCTTGACCCCAAATCGGAATAGCAAACCCCAGACTGGGAAATTACGTACAGACTGCATATATTTCTACCAGGACGAGGTGTGCAAGTAAGCACCCAGTGCTATTTCCCTGCCTGATTTTCGTCATTTGTTATGGGGTAAAAATCAGGAGAAAACACCCACCGGAGGCACAATTTGTGATCGATATAATCCTGCTTTGGTCTGTTTGCACCTTAAACGGGATTAAAAAGACACAAGTAACCAGAGCATTGTTGTACTCGGTGTACATTGCACATGGACCTGCATGTTTCAGTAACTCTTTAGGGCCCTCTTTGATTGTTGAGAAAAGATCCCATATTTGACATAACGTTGGCATTATAACATCAGTAGAAGTCTTGGGGTATGGCATTAAATGTCTGCAGAAGAATCAGAAGGGAGGAGCAGGGCTCCAGTAAATTAAGTATTCCTTTACTTACATTTCAAACCTTAGAAAGGAAATTAAACAATAATGAATAAAAGATCTTTCCACACTGTAACATGATATGGATTCATATCAGGTACACCTTACATGCCCTGACATAAAGATAGAACAGCTAAAAAAAAAACTTCCGTCGCATATTCATAAATTTCCCAAGCTTTATTTAAGAATCTTGTAAGTACAAGTCAAGTGACAGCTCCTGCGTTTGAAATGTTAATTTGTAGTGCATAATTCATATGGCCATGAAACGTGTCATAAATGTCAGACGACCAACGCATTAATGATCTGGAAAATTGAGATGCCTTATTTCAAAGATGATATCTTGGCAGGTGTTCCAGGCATTTAATAACTGGAGCAGGTGGGGGACGTTCAGGCCAGAGTGGACAGAAGGGATGAGGTCGTGGGATCTATGTCAACATGGCTGCCTTCTCAGAAAAGATACACTGAAAAAGTGTCAGAGACTACAGAATATGGCTGCAGCACGTGCCTTCACAGATGGTGGCAACAGGCTACAAAGAGCGTTGAGTCTGAGCCCACAGGGAGTTACAACATCTAGTCCAGTCTCCTGCATGACTCACACACTTGTCTGGCGGGTTCAGTTATGTCCGCCAAGCGTTACTGGACATATCTGAATCTCTCAGGTTTCAGTGAACCAATGGCTGCATTGCTGATTGCCAGAAGGCATAAGCAAGGTAACATAACTGGAGGTGCCATGCGGGCTGATTTAGACTTTTCACTCTTTCATTTGTATTGCCTTCTGTGGTTGCTGAATAGGTAGGCTGAAACGCATGTCGGGTGTGTTTGTTACTGTGATACACTAGTTGACCAGTAGCATGCATCTAAAAACACACAAGCTCCCTCCTTCAATCATTTCTTCTGTTTTGAACGTGTAGACACATTTTTGTTGATTTTGTGTTCTGCTTCCATCGACAATAAACAAATGTCTGATGTCTATTTTAGGTGCTCCATTTGAATTTTTACAGAATTTGGACAATCACTGGAGGATTTGGAGAACGTGCATGGCCTCCAGCTGCACACTATGCACAACCGCCATGCCCACTTGAATCATATTTGGAACCTAGAACGTACCAGCAGAACTATATCAGCCATGTCCCCGAGTGAAGCAGCAGATCTTGCCTCCTAATACGACACCCCAGCTACTGCCACCCCCTATCCAAAATCCAGGTGATCACAGGATTCAGAAGGGACCTCTCCCCTCCTAAACACCCTAGACCTCCAGCCACCCTTTCCAACATCCTCAGGGCCCTTATTAAGAAGAACCCCACTAAAGAGGCACTCTCCACCAACTGCATGCTCATAAACTGCAGATCAGCCTCTAAACATTCAACTGAGCTAGCAGAATCCATCCTCGCCCATGACATAGACATAGCCTTCATCACCGAGACATGGCTAAACAAATGCTCGACACCAATATTCGACACTCTTGTGCCACCAGGCTTTGCAATCATCAACAAAGATCGAAAAGACCAAAAAGGCAGAGGTGTAGCAATCATTCATAACAACAATATAATCGATGACAGAAATGGACACCTTTAACTATAACTCTTGTGAGTGCCTTTCCGCTAACATCAACACAAGTGACAACAAGACAATCCAGTGCCATCTCCTGTATCATCCCCCAGGAAATACCACCACACTCACTGATCACTTGTCCCGACCTCATTGTTCATTGCTCACTCTGAGAAACAACCCGGTAATCCAGAACCTAAATGAGCTGCTACACAGCAACAACTTTACCCAGTACTGCTCAGAAGGTACCCACAGCAGAGGAGCAACCCTTGATGCCATCATCTCCCGACAGAACACCATCGCGATCAATCAAATCCTACCAGTGGACTGGTCTGATCATCACCGTATCCTATTCCACATCACTCAACCAATCACATATCAACCCCCCCACCCAAGACTGCCCCAAATGGACGAGAAATCTTAGACAGATCTCCATGGCCGACTTCGAGGAAAGGGTAGGCTCACTCCTGCCTACCTCCACGATTGATCTCTCTACAACAGAACTCACCACTCACTATAACTCTACTATGACTTCCATCCTAGATCAGTTAGCCCCCCTGAAACTTAAAAAAGCTAGGAACACTCAATCTAGATCCTGGTTCAACTCAGACATCAATGTTGAAAGAAGACAACTAAGAGCTACAGAATCACGATAAAGGAACAACCCCTCTAAAGGCCTTCACGAGCAACTAAAAAAAAACAGAAGGAAATACAAAAAACACATTAACAATGAAAAAGCCACCTTCTTCTGCACCGCCCTGGACAAGGCAAAAAACAGACCTAAAGAACTATTCAACATCATCGGACAACAAACACCCAAACCCTCTGCTGCCCCAGGACAAGCCTCCAAAGACCTGTGCGCCAACTTCGCCAACTTCTTAATAGACAAAATCACCAAGATTGAGCTCACACTAGACGTCAACCCCAACACCTCTTGCACAATCCCACCCCCAGAAACCAAAGCCAATGCATGCAAGCACCTCATAAAAGTCTGGAAATCCTTCAACCCCATTCCGGAAACTGAAATTCTCAAACTGATCACCACCTCCAAACCCACAGCTCACGCATTAGATCCCTTACCCACTCAATTGACTAAAAAGCTGAAACTCTTCATAGCTCCATACTGGTGCAAGATTATAAACAGCTCCTTGAGAACTGGCGTCATACCTGTCTGTTTCAAAGTCGGCCAAGCGACTCCACTCCTGAAAAAACCTGGCCTTGACACTAACGATCTGAACAACTTCAGACCTGTTTCCAATCTCCCCCTCCTTGCCAAGATCCTTGAAAAGTGCATTCTTTCACAATTGACCCAGCACATGGACAGCAACAACCTTCTTGATCCCCACCAATTGGGCTTCAGAAAAGGCTGTAGCATGGAGACCGTAATCCTTAACAACTTAAATGCTGCCTACTCATTCTCCTGGACCTATCAGCAGCCTTTGACACAGTGGATCACAATCTTCTCATCAAGGTCCCCAAGACAGGGTAGGAGCAGATGAGGTGGTCATACAATGGTTCTCCTCCTTCTACACAACCGCTCCCAAAGGATAAAAATCAAAATCTTCCCGTCCGACTCACACCCTGTCAACAGAGGTGTCCCACAAGGATCAGTGCTCTCCCTTCAACTATTCAACATATACATGGAACCTCAAACAAGCGACCCAATCCCTGGTGCTATCTAGACTCGACTACGGAAATGCCATCCTCACTGGTACATTGAAGTCCCACCTAGCACCCCTCAAACCAACTCTAACCGCAGCAGCCAGAATGGCCAGCGGAAATTTGAGCACATTGCACCCACACTCAAAGGTCTAAAATGGCTCCCAATAGAGATGCGTGCCAGCTTCAGAACTGCCTGCCTCACGCACAAAGCCCTCCACACAGGGCCACCCGAATACCTGGCCTCCAAACTCAAAAAGGCCGGCCAGAGAAGGAAACTCAGGAGTTCCAACTCCCTTCTGCTCATTCCTATGAAAACACGCAAACAGAAAACCGCTGCATGACCCTTCACTGGAAACGCCATCCCAACAGACATTAGGACTATCCCGTCCTTTGTAAAATTAAAAAAGCTCCTAAAAGATCTCTACCTCAACCGTGCCTTCACGGACATGTAACCAGCACTGAAGGGCACATACTTGCATTCCTTAGCACCTTGACACTCTGTCACCATAATCTACCTCCTCTAGGACCCTTTCACCCCTCTAAGCTCCCCCTCCCTGAATATGGTTCTGCACAAGACAATCGTTCACTCTGCGAGGCTCTCAGGACTGCTCTGCCTCAATGTTGCACTACATGCCGGGACTTCCGAACCAATTTATATACCTATGAATATTTGGGATTCCTGTACTATAACTGTTGTAAAGTGCTCCGATACCCTTGGGTCTGGCTAGCGCTTTATAAAACTCCTTAAATAAATCAAATACATAAAAAATACTTCTTATGTGTAGCTGGGTGGGTACAGGGGCTTTTATGATAAGTACAGCAAAATATGGATGCCTGGGTCACTGAAGGCTTCCTTTAAAAAAAAAAACCCTGACTCTTCTATAACTTGAAGAGGGTACACTTTCTGGTGCCAATATGCAGATTCCACAATGCAATATTTGAAGGCAGGATTTGCACCATGCCCTAAAGCATTTATTATTGGTGTTCCGGGTTCTTTCATTATGCTCTATGCAAACACTTAAACTGTTAAAAATTGGATTTCTGGTTGGCTAAGGCTTGCGCTAAAGCCAGGCAGAGACCACCACTCTAGTCAGGGCAAGGAAGTTACACGCTGAAGATATCCCCTGCTCACCCCCCTGGTAGCTTGGCACGAGCAGTAAGGCTTATCCCAGAGGCAATGTGTAAAGCGTTTGCACAATACACACACAGCAGCGTCACACTAGGCACACTCCAAAAGAAACTCCATACAAGGTTACATAAAAATAGCCTTTGTATTATCCAAAACACATTAGAATCATAATCACACATATACACTTTGCCAACTGGCACTAGGCAATATTCACAGGAGATTATATACATGACAGGGCCGGTCGGGCCACAGTCAGAACCATCACAAAGCACAAGTAGTACAAATAAACACAACCAGTAACTACTGGCAAAATACTGTACTCAGCATTATATCACATTAGCATTAGGTATAGTACACATTATGCATAAACCCACAGCATAAACACATTATGCATAAATCACAATTAGGAGGGCACCTCAGTGACACTCCCCAGGATATATACATCACCTTCCCTTAGGGCTGTGTGTCCTCCTGGTACACACAGGTACCAAACCTGACCCCAGACCAACTGGCCTTCCTTGGGGCTCAAATGCCCTTTGTCCAAAATGTCAGGGCTTGCAATTGTAGGGCCTCTCAATTAGCCCTCTGGCTGCCAAGAGCAGTGAAAACCACCATGCGCAATGTGCTGGGGGCTTGGGGGGTGCAACTCACCCTGTTCCCATAATTAAAAGAAATGACCCCCTCCGTTGCAGCTGCCCATGCTCTCGTGGTGTAGCTGTGGAAATTGGTTTGGCACCACTGTGCCTGCGGAGTCCCCCTCTGGGACTCTCAAGACCAAATTTCCCAGTGTTGCAGCTGCCCGCGCTTTCGCGGTGCAGCTGTGTACTCAACTTGCCACCATTGTGCCTTGGAAGCCCCACTCCGGGACTTCAATACAATGTGCCCCCACTGCCCCACGCACCGGGGCTTCTCCGGGTGCTTTTGTTGCTGCGGGCCGGCACCAACAATGTGCCTCGACCAGACCCATCTCTGTTCTCTGCTCTCTTCTCAGTGCGCCCGGGGCCCACACCAGATTTTAGCTGGGAGCCCTCAAGGCTCCGGTCCCCACTACAAAATGAGGCACATGCAGGGCTCTCCTCGTCCACGGGAGCCCTGCCTACAAGCAGGCACAAGCTCGCCTGACTTCCGGCTGCTTAGGGGGAGATTGGCTGCCCCCGCTGGCCCCGCCCAGGGTCAGGCTCTTCCTGGCTTCCGGCTCGGGCAACGGCAGTTTTTCACCAATACGGGGTGGGCTCCCGCTCTTCAAGGCTGGCATTTGCGGGGTGGGCTCCCACTTTCCAAGGAGCGCACAATGCGGGGTAGGCTCCTGTTTGAAGGGACCTCAAAGTGGGGTGTGCTCCCGCTTCAAATGACACTGCGGGGGAATCCCCACGGTGGGATTCCCTCAGGCGACGATGCAGCCCAGCGCTGCAGAGCCCACACGCTCCTCTTCTGCGCCTTCAGCCAGATCCTTGAAGCGCTCACGAGGCGCTAGGAGCCATGAGGTTCAAAAGGCAAGTTGGGCACAAAAGGTGTGCCAAAAACACAGGAGCAGTCCTCTCCTCTTGCCCCAAAGTCCCAGGGCAACAAGGCTGGGCCCAGGCAAGCCAGATCACAGGGCCCTCCAGCAGGGAGGCAGTCCCTTGTGTCGGTTCCCCATGGGGCCATTCAGCAGCAAGTATCTCCTAAGCACAAGAAAGCACAAGCACAACTAAAACATGGGATCACAGCTCTGATACTTATACAGCATTTTCCTTTGTTCTGCCTTTGGCACAGGGCTTGGAGGGACCAGGCTCAACTGGTTCTGGGGGTATTTGAGCACTTTGTTTACAGTGCGCCTCTTCCCCTTTGTCAGGTGGGGGCTTGGTCAAAAGACACACTAGAGGGAAGTGGAGCTAGTGTTCACCTAGGCAGGCACAGACCTATTCAGGGTCAGGGGACTACTCCTTCCACTACTCCAAATGGAGAACCCCTATTCAACCTAGCGTTGACTCACCCTGCCCTCCCTGGAGCCACACACACCTCACCATGCCTTGTCACTCCAGAAACAGACATGCAAGACACATCAGGCAGGCAGACACATAGCACACAGAAATGCCAACTTTTAAAAGTCCCTGATACCAAAAATGGGTGTGGCTCTAATCAGTAAGGCTGAGCCCTATACAACCTTCTAACAAATAAATGCCAGTACTGATACCTATTCAAAGTCTATTTACTCAAAAATGTATACTACATACACATTCGAAAGCTTATTAATAGCTTATTTATTTTTGTTTCATGAAAAAATTCTGTGCAATTTCAAATTTTAGAAAAAAGACATAATCTACACGAAACCAAGGCCGTGGTGCTAGACGAACGATTGATTCTTCACCCGGATGGAGATACAAACCTAACCCTTCTCAAGAAGCAAGAGTGATTTTGCATCAAGACTCCGCGCCGCAAGGCGGTCTCAGGAGAGATTTTTCCTCTTCCGACGGCTATACAAAACTATATTAAAGAAAAAGAACCCCGTCAAAAAACTCCACGCTGGCTGGCGGTAGGAGGGGCAGTGACAGCAGTGCACCTTGCAGAGTGACCCTTACGCTCCTCAAACAAGAATATAAGACAGGGGGCAAGGTCTTCTAAAACTTCTGGTGAAGGAAGATAAAGAAAAAAATCGATTTTGTGGTCTCTGAGATACTGATATCTGTGGTCCTGAAGAGAATCCCAAAGACTCCAGGGATTCGAAACGCGTAGACCGTTGGTTCTGCCAAAATATCTTGTGTTATGAAGAATTGTGTTTCAGTCACACAGAAAATATTTTTTATATATAAAAAATCACATGCCTAAAATTGTTTAGTCACATTTATATCTGTGACTCATGTAATATAAAACATCAGGTGAACTCGAGGTTTGGCAGACCATGTGCTACTCCATAGGTTCATTTTTCATTACCTGTGGTCTGTGTGTATAAGTGTAGGTGAGATGGGAGTAGTATGGTGAATAAATGATTGTATGCAAGAGTGAGTGTGTGATTGTTCTAGTCCCCTTGTCCCCCAAATCATCTGATGTTTCCGTGTAGATTATGTCTTTTTTCTAAAATTTGTAATTGCACAGAATTTTTTCATGAAACAAAAATAAATAAGCTATTAATAAGCTTTAGAATGTGAATGTAGTATACATTTTTGAGTAAATAGACTTTGAATAGGTATCAGTACTGGCATTTCTTTTGTTAGAAACTTCTAAAAGTGCAAGAGTGATTTTGCATGAAGACTCCGCGCCGCAAGGCGGTCTCAGGAGAGATTTTTCCTCTTCCGACGGCTATACAAAACTATATTAAAGAAAAAGAACCCCGTCAAAAAACTCCACGCTGGCTGGCGGTAGGAGGGGCAGTGACAGCAGTGCACCTTGCAGAGTGACCCTTATGCTCCTCAAACAAGAATATAAGACAGGGGGCAAGGTCTTCTAAAACTTCTGGTGAAGGAAGATAAAGAAAAAAATCGATTTTGTGGTCTCTGAGATACTGATATCTGTGGTCCTGAAGAGAATCCCAAAGACTCCAGGGATTCGAAACGCGTAGACCGTTGGTTCTGCCAAAATATCTTGTGTTATGAAGAATTGTGTTTCAGTCACACAGAAAATATTTTTTATATATAAAAAATCACATGCCTAAAATTGTTTAGTCACATTTATATCTGTGACTCATGTAATATAAAACATCAGGTGAACTCGAGGTTTGGCAGACCATGTGCTACTCCATAGGTTCATTTTTCATTACCTGTGGTCTGTGTGTATAAGTGTAGGTGAGATGGGAGTAGTATGGTGAATAAATGATTGTATGCAAGAGTGAGTGTGTGATTGTTCTAGTCCCCTTGTCCCCCAAATCATCTGATGTTTCCGTGTAGATTATGTCTTTTTTCTAAAATTTGTAATTGCACAGAATTTTTTCATGAAACAAAAATAAATAAGCTATTAATAAGCTTTAGAATGTGAATGTAGTATACATTTTTGAGTAAATAGACTTTGAATAGGTATCAGTACTGGCATTTCTTTTGTTAGAAACTTCTAAAAGTGCAAGAGTGATTTTGCATGAAGACTCCGCGCCGCAAGGCGGTCTCAGGAGAGATTTTTCCTCTTCGGACGGCTATACAAAACTATATTAAAGAAAAAGAACCCCGTCAAAAAACTCCACGCTGGCTGGCGGTAGGAGGGGCAGTGACAGCAGTGCACCTTGCAGAGTGACCCTTATGCTCCTCAAACAAGAATATAAGACAGGGGGCAAGGTCTTCTAAAACTTCTGGTGAAGGAAGATAAAGAAAAAGAATCGATTTTGTGGTCTCTGAGATACTGATATCTGTGGTCCTGAAGAGAATCCCAAAGACTCCAGGGACTCGAAACGCGTAGACCGTTGGTTCTGCCAAAATATCTTGTGTTATGAAGAATTGTGTTTCAGTCACACAGAAAATATTTTTTATATATAAAAAATCACATGCCTAAAATTGTTTAGTCACATTTATATCTGTGACTCATGTAATATAAAACATCAGGTGAACTCGAGGTTTGGCAGACCATGTGCTACTCCATAGGTTCATTTTTCATTACCTGTGGTGTGTGTGTATAAGTGTAGGTGAGATGGGAGTAGTATGGTGAATAAATGATTGTATGCAAGAGTGAGTGTGTGATTGTTCTAGTCCCCTTGTCCCCCAAATCATCTGATGTTTCCGTGTAGATTATGTCTTTTTTCTAAAATGTGTAATTGCACAGAATTTTTTCATGAAACAAAAATAAATAAGATATTAATAAGCTTTAGAATGTGAATGTAGTATACATTTTTGAGTAAATAGACTTTGAATAGGTATCAGTACTGGCATTTCTTTTATTAGAAACTTCTAAAAGTGGCATTTCTAAAATAGTGATAGTAAATCTGTGCACACCATTGCGCAGCATTTAATATTACTATTCTAACAATACCAAACTTGACAACGCTGCTCCTCTTATATCAGGAATTACCACTTAAACACTTATCAGGGAATCCCCAACGCATTTCTATGAGAGGGCAGCCTCACACCAGTGAGTAACCAAAATGGTTGTTTGTCACTACCAGGACATGTCACACACTTAAGGTACATGTTCTACCTTTTACCTACAATGCACCTTGCCTATAAGGCTAGCTAGGGCTTACATTAGGGGTGACTGACATGCAGTAAAAGTGGGGTCACAGATGTGGCACATACTTTAGGTGCCACGTCACAGCAGTAGTAACACTGCGTGCACAGGCCCTACAATGGCAGAGGCCTGAGATAGGTTTGAAAGGCTACTTTGGTGGGTGGCGCAATCAGCGCTGCAAACCCACCAGTAGCATTTAATTTACTGGCCCTGGGTATCTGAGATACCACTTTACAAGGGACTGACAGGTTAAGTAAATTTGCCAAACAGTTGTAGACCAATCTTTACCATGTTTCTACAGAGAGCACACTCACTTTACACTGGACAGCAGTGCTAAAGTGCCCAGAGTCCTAGAACCACCAACACATGTCAGAAAAAAGGCTAGGAAGAAGGCAAAACGTTCAGGGATGACCCTGCAAAAAGGGCCAAGTCCAACACAAACTATTGAGCTTTTGGAGAAGGTTAGCTTTGCCTTTGGTTTCATTCTCGAGGATGCTTAACCTAGCACATGTACAAGGTTTCCTCTAAATAGCAGGTCAAGCTTCATACACTACGTGTCTGACAAGTCATTGAGTTGTAGCAATATAGGTGCCTCTCTTATAAAAGCTTCTTTGGGCTGGACTGTATCAGACTAAGTCCTTCCATAATAAGGTTGATGATGTCACTTGTTCTGATTCAAGTGAAGCTTCCAAGCTGGAATCACCGTACCTTCTACTCGGGCTTGTCCGTGCATTGGTCAGCGGTTAACTTGGCCTCTCCTTTGGATATTCATATGTTTTCACTTGGGATTTTGCATCATCACTTGTGTTATTCTAAAGTCTAGACTTGGGTGACTCAAGAGTTGGTAGTGTTTTTCTTTCTGCCCTTTCATCAGTATTGCACGTTCTGAATGTTCTCTTTGGTTCATTACAGATGTGCATCCAATTCAGTTAATTGTGGTCCAAGTGGGACAAGGAAGAGGATGAGGAGGCAAAGCCAGGATTACATAATTTAGTGCAAATACTGTGATTCTTTTACCCTCGTCCCAGTCCATGCAGAGGTGGTGCCTTGTGTGTTCGGCACTGTTGATAAAAGAGGGGGTGTAGTCAAGCAATCCCTTAGTGTTCTGCTTAGTGGATGTGAGGTGTTTGTGTCTCTGTTTCTTTTTATATAGGCACCTGGATGCCCAGCTCAAGAAATGGATTCAGCTGTTGAGATGCAAAAATTGCAATGACGAACAGAGATTGAGAGTTCGGAGGTAAATATATAACAGAGGAATACACTTTGCTCACAGCCTTGTAACTCAAGGTAATTGTTCAAACCTAAATATATTCCTTCTTCTCGCAGGATTATGAAGACTGGTTGAATCTGGGAAACAGGGAAGTAAACAATACACCTTGGTGAAATCTATAGATGAAATGGAATTTTATTTAACATTGGATATGCAGGTTACCCAGAGAAAACGTTTAACATATTTTCGTATGAATATGTGTCCTCAATTAGTAGCAGGTTGGCATAGGCCACACGACCCTCCAGTTTGCACATGTGACATGTTCTCTGCACTGGACACTTTACATAATGTTATAATATGCCCCAAATGGACACATTTACTACAAAAGTATATCCGCCCATTACTTGTACTTTTGGATTTTAACCAAGCAAGACCAGCTCTCTTAGACCTGCAATTTCTAGACAATTATACTGTTTGTTTGTGTTTATCAAGCTTTTTATTGGCTGTGTATTAGGCTTATGTTTGAGACTGAACCTGTATGGGATTTGTGTTTTTGGAATGATATTAATTGATGTTTTTATTGTACTTTTATGATTGCTGATGCGAATCGAATAAAGTAAATATTGATTGATTGAACAATACACCTCAGCGACGCGGAAATACCTTTCTCCCTTCTCCATTGTCATAATGAATTACACTGGGGCAAGCTGCTTGGGGCAAGATGGCCGCCAGTGTGGTGTAGTGAACAGTCGCATCTATTCCCTCTCCCGACCAGGACGATATGGTTGATGCCCTGAGGAGTTCTTGGTACTGGATATGAGACTGCTCTGGTGGCTTAATAGGGCGGTGAGCAGCGAACATAAGTGCATAAAAAGGAATCTCAGAGAAAGCGTCCTGTTAACAGCCAGAACAGCGCTTAAAAATACACGAAGATACTGGGAAGTAATTTTCAGCGTGATGTCCCAGAAAGGAAAGAGAGAGAAGATCGAAAAAGACAAAGACAAGGAGAAAGCAGCGCCCATGGCCGGTAGTACAAACAAGTTACAGGGAACAGGCGCGATCCCCAAAACACCCTGTCCCGGCAAACGAGGGACGCCTGCACCTGCCTTAATATCAACCTTGGCCCAGAAAACCTTGCAACGCAAAGCCGATAAAGACAAGAAACTTGGAATGAGAACTATGACTACGAGGGACGAGACACAGAACATAGCTGCCGGGCTAAATAAAGATGCACTCGAGCAAAGAAACAGGATTACGGTGGCAAAAGAGGGCAAAGAAGCAACTTTCAGGCAGCCTACCTTGCCGGAATCCTTCTGTGCAAAACCAGCTGGGAGTGCAGCAGGGGCGAAGCCACCGGAGGAGCAATTACCCGGTAGTGAGAACGCCACCGGAGAAATGAGGGAGCCGGGCGCCGTCCTCGCGGACGCCAGCGGCTCAGTAACCAAGCAACCAGCGAGCGCAGCCTCAGTGAGTGCCCCCGCGGACGCTAGCAGAGAAGGGAGAAAGCCAGACGGCACTCTCGTGGATGGTAGCGGAGAAGCGAGGGAGACGGGCGATACCCAGGTGAATGCTGGAGGAGACGCGAGGGAGCCGGGCACCGACCTCAGGGACGCCTCGGTAACCAAGCAACGAGCGAACGCAGTCGCGGGTGGCGCGCCGTCAGCGGGAGCAGCACTGGAGCTCAAAGAAAGTGCTGGCAGCTCAAACAAACAGGAGGGCCAGGTGCCGGCGTCAGTAGCAGAGACAGAGGGGGTAAGAAACCTGAACAATGAAAGGATGCTAGACGCACTGTTGCAAGTGGAAGAAGAATGGTCTAATAAGCTGGGACAGAGTAATTGCGCAATGTGGGGAAGCCTGGCAAGTATCGAATCGTCGAGAGAGAGAGAGGGGGATAAATTATTTTCTGTGAATGAAGGTTCAGACACTACCTCAAGCGACGAGGCAGGTAAATCTATAGGCAAATCCACAACAGAAACTAGCTCAGATACTGAAGAGAGCGGGGAGGGAAATACAAAAAAAAAAAGGAAACACACTGTGAGGCGTGGAGGCTCCCCTGATAAAACGAATAAAAACCTGCTGTGGGATTACTCAGGAACTGCAAGCACCTTTCAAGAAACCTCAATAGGGGGAAGCGGGGCAGCAGGAGGTGGGGACCCTGAAACTTCACAAAATGTCACAATGGATATGTTGTTTAGTACTCTTAAACAAATGCAGGCTGAGGCAAGAGCAGAGAGCAGAAGAGCCAGACATGACACTAAGAAAATCCAAACCTCGATTAGGAAAATGAATAAAAAATACGAGGAAGTGGAAGAAAGAGTGGGTCTTGTTGAGGAACGGACTAGCAGAGTCGAGGATGAGATTACTGATTGGCAAGCATTTAAAATGGAACAGACTAAAGTGGCAGAGGACTTGCAGTGGAAAATTGAAGATTTTGAGAATCGGCAAAGACGGAGTAATGTGAGACTTCTTGGTCTGGAAGAAGGGGTGGAGGGGCAGGATCCCAGAGGTTTCGTCATTAAATTGCTGAAAGAGGCCTTCCCTGTAGTACCATGGCAATGGGAATTAGAAGTACAACGAGCGCATAGGTTCCCACTGGTTAACAAAAAGAGGAAAGATGATAGACAGGATAACAAGCCTAGGGCTATGCTGGTTTTCTGCGGTAATTGTTTGGCAAGGCAAGAAATAATGGAAAAAGCCAGACCAGATGCCAAAAAAACAGCTCAAGGAGTAACTTTCTTTGCTTGCCCCGATTTTTGCCACGTAACGGTAGAGAGACGGTGGCGACTTAGGCAGATGATAACACCTTTCCAACAGCAAGGGGCAGAGGCTTACTTAATGTTCCCTGCAAAATTGAAGACCATCGTTGGTGGTCATGTTAGGATGTTTTTCTCGGAGGTAAAGGCCAGTGAATACTTAACAGAGTTGACAGAGAAAAACAAGGGAAGAGGAAGAGGGGGAAAAAGATAAAGTTAAAAGTGGCAGTGCTAAGACAGGGTAGCAATACAGGGTGTTGGGTGATGAAGGAAAGATAATGAAATTGGGAGGGAGAGGGAAGCGACTCTACAGCACACAGCAGCCACATATAGGTCATGTGGGACCTATTTGCCTGTGGAAGGGGTGAGGGGAGGGGGGGCGGGAGTCCTGAGGGTGGGGTGCGGGGAGGGAGGGCGGGTAAAGGGGAGGTTGTAAGCTGGAGGATAAGAGCACAAAGAGTGGGAAAAGGGAGAAAAGAATGTACTAGAGAGGAAGATGTATCAGTAAACAATCTGTTGGCAAGTGCTAAAAGAGTATGTCATTGTAGAAGGGATATTTTTGTGATGCATAAATGGCGTTAAGGATGATTTCCATGAATGTATGTGGGTTGAACAATGCTGATAAAAGACAAAAAGTCGCTGCTTTGTTGAGATCGCTTAGATTAGAGATAATATGTCTGCAGGAGACACATATTGCAGGAAAAGAAAATCTCTTGCTGGGACAAATGGGGTTTGACATCCTTGCCTATACAAGGCAAGAGACAAAGACAAGAGGAGTGGCAATATTAGCTAAAAAAGGGGTCGTAAAACTTAAAAGGAAAAAAGAAGATCAAGAGGGAAGATGGGTAATTGCGGAGGTGGATGTACAGGGGGGGTGTTATACAATAGTGTCAGTTTATGCCTCAAATGATGATGAACCAGATATCTTTGAAATGCTAGATGGAAAACTTGCATTGTGGACTGAACCAATAATATGCTGTGGAGATTTTAACATCAATGGACTAAATGGGATGAGCTTGTTGAACAGGGGAGGGTATAATGGTAGAAAGAAAAAAAACGTGCAAGGCTATACACTATATGGCGAGACATAATGCATTAGTAGACGTCTGGGCAGAAAAAAATCCAATAGGGACAGGGAGTACATTTTATTCAGCCCCGCATAAGATGGTAGCCAGATTAGATTATTTTTTTATTTCTAGATCGATTATAAAAGATGCTAAACTAGTAAAACTCCCCAGAGTGATATCGGATCACAATCCATTAGTGTTGAGTATACCAATGCTCAATAAGAATGTGAGTAAAAACAGTACTTGGACATTTGAGAGAGGATTATTGAGTGAGCCAGGTTATATAAGACATATGCAGGAATGGATACCCCAATATTGGGAAGAGAATAGGAATACAGCTACAACTAATATGATCTGGGACGCATTCAAAGCTGGAATCAGGGGAGAAACATTAAGCTATACACTGCAAAGAACTAAGAAAGAGAGGATTAAGACAGAGGAAAGGATGAGGGAACTGGAGGTCCTAGAAGAAAGACTAATTACAGCAATCCACAAGCGAGACCCACTAGAGGAAATACTTTTAGAAATAGAAATAAATAAAGCAGAGGCAGGGACAAGCCTGGCTCAGAAGGCGGCAGGGAACTATCTAGCAAAGAAGGAAAAGTGCTATGAGTTCAATGAAAGGGTGGGACACTTACTAGCAATACGCACCCGACAAAATTTATCAGCAGGGGATATAAAAGAAATTAAAGATAGGCTAGGCAATGTGGTTACCACACCAGAGGAGATACAGGAGGTTTTTAGAAGTTACTATGGCAACCTATACGATTCAAGCATAGGAAACGTGGATGGAGAAATTACAGACTATTTGGGGGGAATACAGCATGATATACTAGACACTGCAGCTAAGGAAGAATTAGATCTACCACTAACATTACAGGAGATAAGGGAGGCCGTGAGAGATTTACCGGTGGGGAAGCCACAGGACCAGATCAGATTCCGGCAGAATTTTATAAAATCTTTTGGGATCAACTGGGGGGGGACATGTTAGAAACCCTTAGACAGGCACAGGCTGGTAGCTCGATACCACGGTCATGGGCAGGCGCAGACATAATAGTGATTCTGAAAAAAGACAAGCCTCCGCTAGAGCCAGGGTCTTATAGACCAATTACACTTCTAAACGCAGACACAAAAATCTTCTCAAAATCACTAGCCCAAAGACTTAGCAAAATCATTGAAGGATTAGTTAGTACTTCACAGCATGGCTTCATCCCTGGAAAAGGTACGACCCAACATACTAGGCAGATGATAACTATTTTAGATGCAGTTGAGGTATCGCGAGATCCTGTCGCAGCCATATTTCTCGATGCTGAAAAGGCCTTCGACAGGGTCTCGTGGGACTACTTATGGAGGGTTATGAAATGGCTCGGGATAGGCGAGGGATACATTAAGGCAATCCAGGCTCTCTATGAAAATCCAATAGCAAGGATAAGAATAAATAGAAACTATACAAAGGAAGTTCAGATCAAACGAGGGACCAGGCAGGGCTGCCCAGCTTCGCCGCTGCTGTTTGCTTTATATCTAGATCCCCTGCTAAGAAAATTAGATGCTAACAGGAATATCCAACCAGTGATACTGCACGGGAGGGAGTACAAACTATTCGCCTATGCAGATGACGTGGCCATTATAACACCAAAACCAGGGAGGGCGCTAGTTGAAATAGAGCAGGAGGCTTTGAAATTCGGAACGATTGCAGGATATTCAATTAATAAAGGTAAAACCCAGATCGTTCAAAATAAATACACAATACACCAAGATAATAGAATTGTTTCCGTAGCTACATATCTAGGGATAAAAGTGACCACTGACCTAGATAAATTAGTAGAAATTAATATGAGACCATTACTAGATAAGGTTAAAAGGAACACCGAAAGGATTCACAACCTACACCTGACGCTAATGGGGAGAATAAACGTTATTAAGATGATTACCTTCCCAAAATTCTTATACCTTTTCAGAACGATCCCATTATTTTTCGAACAAACATGGTTCCGGAAACTGGAATTAATACTTAATAGGCTAATCTGGGCCCAAGGGAAGACCAGAAGAGCGTATCGTTACATGGTTCTCCCAAGGGAGAAGGGAGGTTGGGGAGCCCCGGATTTTAGACTTTACTATTGGGCAGCAACATTGCAGTATACACAAGGGTTATTAGGTGGAGGGAGTAATGAGGAACAGGATACAAATGTATATAGAGCACTTATTGGGGATGAAGATGAGAATGGTCTGTTGAAAACAGTGGATTATAACTATTTTAAACACACTAAGTTTAAGACTTTACAAGCAGCTTATAACGTTTGGAGAGGGGTGGCAAAAAAGCTGGGTATCGGCCGATACAATCATTACACACGACTATATAACAATCATTCATTACCAGGGGAGATATTCAGAGATACAATTATGAAGGAATGGGATAACAAGGGGATTAAAAAGATAGGAGATCTTATGGACATGGAGGGGACAATTAGACAATTTCAGGACTTACAAATGAAATATGACATAAGAGGGAACAATTTTTTCAAATATCTACAGCTAAGAAGCTATCTAGCAGATAAAAGAGGAGGACCAATAGGGTTCGAATACAGCAGGATTATGGAGTATATAGAGAAGGCGGATCGATGCACAATTAGACAGCTTTACGCAGAATTGTATACATTAAAAACCGATGATATAGACAAGTTTGCCACTAAATGGGTGGAAAAGGTGGGTGCCTTCACGGAGGATTTACAGACATCCTTGAAGTTAGGCCATACAGTTTTATGTTCCGCAACACTACAATCACAGCACTACAAAACAATATACTCTTTATACCACACGCCAGCAAGAATTGCACAGTGGGGTGGGGCCAATGGAATCACATGCCCACGATGCAACTCATCAGAGGCGGATATTGTCCACATGTTTGCTCAATGTCCACAACTACATACACTACAAAGGGGCAATTGAGAACTTTTTGGCAAACTCGCTGGGAATCAAACGAAAATTGACAGATGATATTATAATCTTAGGAATCGCGGGCGAAACAGAGGAGTATTACATAGAATTTTTGTTTATGGTAACGGCGGTGTATCGAATTGGAATCGCGAGAGCATGGCTTGACAAGGCCCCCCCTACTTTTGAACTCTGGATAGCAAGGCTGATTTCTACTTACAATCTGGAGAAAGCTATTTATGAAAGAAAGGGCAGGAGGGCGAGAGCATTGGGTGAAAGAATCTGGCAACCTCTAACTCGCTGGAAGAAGAGTAAGACTCAAGGCGGGAGCGAGTAGAAATGAGTAGGAAGCCAGAAAGTAACGTTAATGATATGATTGCACCAATTTGTATAATGGTATGTAGTTAATACTAAAACACATATGAATATGATTATTTGTATTACTTTTGGTTGTTTTAATGTTTTATGAGTTTGTTTTGCCTTGTTTTTCTCTTTTTTTACTTTTCTTTTCTCTTTGTATACTGATTGTTTTATGTGCTATACTGGTGAACACTGTAAAAATGGGATAAAAATCTTTTAATAAAAATATAAAAAATAAATAAAATAAATGAATTACACTGGGGCTTGCCTGGCTGGGCTGGATTCGGAACTATGTTAGCACTAGCTTTCAGGACCCATGCTTAATTGGCTTTATACTTATAGCTAGCTTCAAAGTGAAACACAGGCTCCTGACAAGTGGACATTTTTTTTACAATATAATACACTGTAATTGCCTTTATTAGTAAAAATTACTTTAGCCGAAGGCAGTGCTCAGAATAGAATAATCACTGAGTGGTAATAATGAACCTTCTACATTATTACTAGGGAGCCCTTCAGGCTTTGATCAATGTTTCTGAGCGTAATCTTAGCGCATTTGTTTGCCAGGTAGTGATTTGAAATGAGCACACATACTTTTGTTGGAAATCGTTATTAGGACCTCTTCATTTCCCCATGCAAACAGGAGGCAGACACTTTACAGATGCAAATTAAGTCAGTAATTAAGTACGAACAGTCAAAATGTTAATGGTGTATGGTTCTCATTCAGCAAAACGCCTTTAGGTAATTTGTATTTCATTAGCTAACTCCTAGAGCCAGGGTTTATTCAAATATGTTTTTTTGGCAGCATGTGTATTTCATTACTGGAAGTGTTTAATTTTAATTCGACCTTTTAGTTCAAAGTACAGTTAAACATTTTCATTAATTCTAAGACGCATTTTAGTTTCTAGACAGTGTTTCTTGGCATAGTAAGTAGTTCAAGTGTAATACGCCTCTTCCCTTTTTCTGCCTTCGATACTCCTTCATTAAGCGATTTCCTTCCTTCCTTCAATCTGCCAGCCTATATTTCACTCTCTTTATTTCTTTCCTACCATCATATCTCTCTCCATCCTTCCTTCCTTTAGACAATTTGTATAGCTCAAGTTCATAGTAGGTTTCTTGGCGCTGGGTTAAGGAGCCTCATCTAGTCAGGCGCTTAGTTGTATGCATGCGAGAATAGTCATGTTTTCAGTATCTTCCTGAAGCACAAGTAGTTTTCTGCTAGTCTGATTGCAGTTGGGAGTGAATTACAACCCTGGGGACCTAGAACTGAAAAACGTACCCCTTCCAGCCTCTTTCGTTTACATTGCGGAACTATTAGAAGGTTCATTTGGGCTGACCTGAGATCGCACTTTGGAGTGTAGTTCTGGGTTCTTGCAGATATGCACTTTAGGCTTTTGTTGTGGAGTGATTTAAAGATGATACATCCTGTTTTAAATATGGTCCATTGTGCCATCGGGCGGGATCTTAGTCATAAAAGGAATCCCCTTTGGATTTAGTCACACTTACCACACCACTTATACACGAGCAGCCTCACACTAGTAGGATGACAATGGACATAAAGGATGCGATAAAAAAACAAATCTAAAAAACTTGTAAAAATGTTATTCACAAATAATAGGTATCATATATATCACAAAATAGAGTAAAAATAATAAAAATCCAACAGTACCAAACCAGGACTATACAGAAAGGCTGAAAACAACGGCAAGAAGCAGGGGCGTGGCCTGGTGGCAACCAAGATGGCCGCATAACATCGCGGCGCGGCTGAGGGCGAACTGAAAGCCCCGAATATCCTGCTTAAATCCTGTCGCTGCATACAGTTACACGGCAGATTCCGGAGGTGCGTGTGCTCCGGAGCCCGGGCGTGTTCTCCCGGTCCACGGATGACGACGGGTGGCTCCGCGGCGGCACTCGGTAGGGAGGAGCTCCCTGGGGCCTATATGCGTGGAGACTGAGGCGAGATGTACCGGCCTCACATGCCAGCGCGAGCCGGGTGAAGGAGGGGCGCGGCGGCGCCAGGCTGAGGAGAGTGTGGAGGCCCGGGGCATGAAGAGGCGGGGCCCGCCCGAAGTGAGGTCTCTCCCTAGGCGGCAGTGCTGAGCTGGTTGGTGCTAACATATACGCGGGCAATTTGGACCGGGAGAAGGCCGGTTGCGACGGAGGCAGCCATCCCACGTGGCAGCAGGGAGAAGGGCCCGCACCGGCCTGAAGCACGTCCAAGCAAGGAGTAAATCAATGTTGGGATCCTAGCGAGCCTCGTGGTGGCGGCAGTGTTGCTGTGGCTCCCGAGACAGGGGATTCGAGACACAGCCCCAGCGGATTGCGCGGGGGGTCCCCTAAAGGTGGCCGCTCTAGGGGGTGAACAGACCCTGGGACAGATAGAGCTGGAAGCCGGCGCCCCACGCAATTGACCTCCAGTAGAAGATTCTGGGAGGTGAGTGGTGCTGTTGCACTATGGGGGGGCACCCCCACATCTTCCAGGAAGATTGGTGGTCGACAGCTGGTACGTGGTGACCTGTGGTGCGGAGGGTACGGTGGGAATCCGCGGTGGCGCCTGGTCCCCAGAAAGAGGCCCGCTGAACATTCAGAGTTGGCCCACAGAAGGGAGGACCTCATGCCCTTGGTCTCGGCTGGGGGGCGCTGTGGACAGCTTCTTTATCGGGAACTCTCACTAAGGCGATCATGAAGCCTAAGAAGTCTACCACCACGCAGACCACCACTATGGACAACTACACGGCCGCAACTGGAGGGGTGGAAGGGGCCCCTCCTGGGGGTTCGGGCAGTGCCGTGGAGCCGGCCCTGGCCTCTATCATGCAGGCCATCCAAACTTTGGGAGCCATGCTGGAAGCTAAAATTGACACTGTCACTTTAGAAAGGGCACTCCAGCGGGCGGATCTGAATAAGACTTCGGAGAAGGCCACACACAATGCCGCGGCAATTGTGGAACTGCAGCAAACCACTAAGGAGCTGAAAGACCGAGTCCAGCAGTTAACCAGGCAGCAGGAGAAGCGGAGGCCCGGCTGGAGGACCAGGAAGGGAGGGCCCGAAGGAACAATATCCGAGTGGTGGGCGTGCCAGAGAAATGGAAGGGCCGAGTGTTGACTTGTTCTTAGAGGACATTATCCTGAATCACCTGAAGCCAAAGAGACTCTCAAAGTTTTTTGTTATTGAAAGGGCACATAGAGCTCCGATTCCTCCGCCTCTCCCTGGTGCTCCCCCACGGACGATCATTGCCCGGATCCTAAATCATAGGGACCGTGACACCATCTTGCAAGCCGTCTGACAACATGGGGACCTTCGGATCGATATTGCCACCATCCGATTTTTTCTGGATTTTACTGTCAAGGTCCAGCAGGAACATCGCTCCTTCGACGGAGTCAAAAAGGAGCTTCGAAAACGCGGCATTAAGTATATGATGTTTTTCACGGCGCGTCTCAAGCTTCTTTCGCATGGCAAGTCCTTCTTCTTCACAACCCCGAAGGACGCCCACGCAAGGCTGGAGGAGAACGTGCAGCAACCCGATAGTCAACGGCCGGGAGACAGTTGGAGGGACAGGCCGTACGTTCTCCGGCCTCTTCCATGGGCTCAGCGGACAGAGTGAGACGGAGGCGTGGAGGGACTCGAAGGCCGGGTGGGTCCAGGGTACGGAGCCTGTCTGCCTCACCCGACCTTGGCTGAGACTGCGGAGGGAGCCATGATCTGAGGGGCCGGACTGCAATGCAAGTAAAGTATGAGTAGGCCACAGGTGGGACTTAGCGGTCAAGGGAGGCGCCTAACCCGATTGACTGATGGATGTGACTTTTGATCCTAAACACACTTTCTGAGTGGGCACATGTCACAGAGGGGGGAAGAGGTTAATTCATATCTCCCATTGCACTGGCTGAATTGCTTGTCCTGTCTCCCCTAGGATGGTATATTATGGCAGCTAGATATGTAGACTGTGGGCTGGATGGGACCCTCGGGATACCTGATTGGTTGTAGCACACTCCCTCAAAGTTTTCGTTTTATGGGCAACAGGCGCTCAGCTTGTTGGGTTGAGTCGGGCCATGTTGGCCTGAGAAGCAGTGTAGCAGGGTGGGGGGAGGGGACAGGTGGTTGGGGAGGTAGTTGAATGTTTGTTTTTTGTATCTTGTTTGGTACAGTATATTGTTAGATGGGCTCAATATGCACTATTGATGGACATGCGGGTGGTGGGCGTCAGCGAGGGAGGGAAAACACCTCTTGGGTGCCGTTTCCTGGTGATCTATGACACATACCCTGAAGACACAGAGGATTAATATATTGTCTTGGAACGTTAATGGTCTGCAGAACAAAATCAAATGTACCATGGTCCTTCAATACCTCCACAGACACACCCCGGACATAGTCTTTCTTCAGGAGACACACCTCATAGGCAATCATTATAAGGCCCTTAATAGGTTTGGATATACGCTCCAGGCCCATGCAGGCTTTACCACGGACTCCAGGGGGGTCGGGATTATCATGAGAAACTCGCTTCCATTGAAGAATTGCCGTAAGTGGCATGACCCTCTGGGCTGCTATGTGGCTGTATCTGGGTGGTGGGAGGGACGCACACTTAATCTTTGCTCTGTTTACATTCCTCCGAAATTGCGCAGCACCACACTCCCAGACATCGGGACACTTCTCCTGGATATGCCCGGCGGAGTCCTGGTCATGGGGGGGGACATGAATGACGTGATGGCCAGGGAAATGGATAGATCTGTGGCTCTGCCTGATCGGGGGGAGGACATCAACTTGGGGACTTTGTACGTGCAATGGGATTGGTGGATCTCTGGCGGGCACATAATCCACACCTTTGACGATAAACATGCATATTTCAGAGTCACACGGTTCAGGATCCAGGATTGATTACATCTTTACACAGCTGGGACACATGGGCCTCTTTCATGATAGTTGTCATAAAGCCAGAGGCATATCCGATCATTCCCCGATTGGAGTACAGCTAAGAGGTCCCACGCAGGATTGGTCTACCCCTCCTAGGTTGGATGTTTTTTTTGTTCAAGGACCAGGAGTTTCAAGAACGGTTTGTGGAGAGAGTTGATAAGTACTTTGAGGAGAACGTGGGCTCCGTTAGATCCCAGTGTACCGTCTGGGAGGCACACAAGACCGTGGCCAGGGACTTTCTGCAGGCAGAGACGGGGAAACGGAGGAAGGAAAAGTATGCCCAAATAGATAGCCTAGAAACTGAGATTCATGACTTGGAGCGGGCCAGGGGGGAGTCGCAGGCAGGAACTTAGACGCAAGCTGAGATTCAAAGAAAAAGAATTGAGGGATGTGATGACTGACCAGGCAAGATCGTGCGCCATTGCTACGCAGAGGCGTGTATATGACTTAGGGGATAAGGCGAACAAGATGATAGCTTGGCTTGAGAAGCGTGACAGGGACCGTAACTGGGTTCCTGGAATCCGACCGGCAGACGGGAACGGGATTGCGCGAGACACCAGTAAAGAAATAGCCGAAGCGTTTGCACGGTACTACGAGACTATCTATCAGATCCACACTGAATGACAGGAATGGGAATGTGCCGATTTCCTGCGAGAAGTACCTCTGCCTAACTTAGACCCTGATGATTGATGATAAGGCGATCCTGGAATCGGACCTTACAGTGGAGGAGGTAGAGGCGGCAATGGGTGATATACAGGCGGGGAAGGCTCCAGGTCCTAATGGGTTCCCGGCAGAGGCGTTCGAGTGTGTATCGGGACGGGTTGCCCTACACATGCTTAGAATGTTCAATGAGTCCAAGCAGGAAGGGATGCTCCCGAGGGATCTCCGATCCACCACGATAGTGGTAATACATAAGTCGGGCAAACCGCAGGATCTATGTAGCTCCTACAGGCCCATTTCACTCCTTAACTACGAAACTAAAGTCCTGGGCAAGATCCTGGCCACTAGACTGGGGGCAGGTATTCAATCCTTGATCCACCCGGATCAGTCGGGATTTAGGCCCCATAGAAATACAAGGCTCAACCTACGTCGCTTGTCGGGGTGCTTCAGGCGGTCTCCACCGGCTCGCCTATACCGACGGCGTTACTGTCACTGGATGCCCAGATGGCCTTTGACAGTATGGAATGGCAATATATATATGGGGTTTTGGTCAGGCTAGGCTTTGGAGATAATTTTAGAGCATGGGTGAGGTTGCTATACACGGCTCCGCTTCCGAGGGTCCGGGTCAATGGCGCCCTCTCTAGGGAGTTCCAATTGGGGCGGGGCACGAGGCAGGGATTGCCCGCTGTCCCCGATGTTATTTGCCCTGGCCCTGGAACCACTGGCAGCGTGGGTACGGACTGATCCCCGTGTGCGAGGCATTGATCTAGGGGGTGGCTGGGAGGAGCGTATATCGCTGTACGCTGATGATGTCTTACTATCTGTTCAAGATCGGGCTGACTCCATTCGGCGCCTCATGCAAATTCTGCGCTCGTTCAGCGAATACTTTGGGTACCGCATTAACTGGGACAAGTCCCTGGGCCATCTGATATCGGGACCTCCTCCGGATTTAGCTGTAGAGTGTCAAGGGCTGGTGTGGACGGAGAACTTCCGATACTTGGGTATCTGGTTCAAGAAGTCGGAGGAGGAGTTAATTCACGTGAATGTGCAGGCTCAATTGGTGCGGTTACGTGGGGATGTTGCGCATTGGAGGACTCTACCGCTCTCCCTGATGGGACGTGCCGTCTTATTTAAAATGATCGCCCTTCCCCGACTCCTTTATGTTTTGCAGAGTACTCCCTTCCCAGTCCCAGAGATGGTCTTCCGAGTTATTGACTCGGAGCTGCGTACACTGCTTTTGGGGCGGGGGGGGAGGCTGCACGACAATCGCGCTGAGGAAACTGCAGAGGGGGGTCTACGAGGGAGGACTAGCTGTCCCTGATGTTAGGCTCTATTATTGGGCGGCACAGTTAGTGAACATTAATGGATGGGTATGCGCCCCGATGGATGAGCCGGCTTATAGGATAGATCGTATGGTTTTGGGCAGAGATGCCTACCTGGACGCGCTATATCGCAAGGGTAGATGTAGATCCCCTCTGCCGCCTTTGACAGTAGCGGTTGTGGAGGCGTGGAAGAAGGCAAAAAAATTGTTGGGATGGGAGGCGAAACTGACAGCGCAAACCCCGCTGTGGGCTGGGAGTTACCTCTCTAAAGTGGTGAAACTGCAGGACCTTCGCAAATGGAGTCTTATTGGTATAGATATGCTAGGGGATGTATGGAAAAGAGGGGACATGTTAGAGTTTTCTACCCTGCAGGAGGAGTTCCAGCTGGGTGGGGGGGAGTTTCTTCACTATCAACAGCTCAGACATGCCGTCTTTTGCCACATCCATCAAGGGGATCAATTACCAGAGTATGCCCCACTGGAGGATAGGTTGTTGCTGGACCGGATGGTAGATAGGGCTATTTCCTTACCGTATAAGAAGCTTATCAATAATCTGCCTGATCCCCTGGGACCTCTGCACGAAAAATGGGAGTCTGAGGTTGGGCTGTTGGAGGAGGATGATTGGAACGAAGCTTTGCAGAGTCCCCGGGAAGTGGCGATTCGTTCCCGGTTTAGACTTGTTCAGCTGTGCATCCTGCATCGCTCTTACACTCCACGTACGACACAATACTGAATTTGGTACGTTGAGTCACAGTTTTGCCTGCGAGGCTATGGAGAAGTGGGCACCTTCTTCCACAGTTTATGGGACTGCGCTAGGATCCGGGCGTACTGGTCCAGCCTGGCGGACGTTATGTCTGAGGTGGTTGGTGCGGAGGTTCCTCTTGAGAAGGTGATATATAAGAGCAGAGGGTGTCCTAGGAAGTGGGGAAAGATCTGGGGAGCGTGGAGATTGTATAGGGGGAGGTGATGGATACTCAATCTGTTTCTGTACGTGACCGATATTGTATGCAATTTTGAAACAGACAATGCAGATCACAACGTTCGTGCCAAGTTTTGTACGTCCCTCAGTCACTTTATTGTCCACCTACCATCAATGCTGTACGGTATGTTACTGTCATAGAGCCTGCTATCTCAATAAAAAGATTTTTAAAAAAATGGCAAGAAAACAAAAAGATCTAAAAACACATTTGTACACAAAGCTGATTATAGTACACAAAATTGGGAACACAAAAATGGAAAAAATAATTCCTATTTCTAGAGAAAACCACTAAATCAAGCATAGATCAATTGTAGGAAAAGCATTTATTTATCCAAATGCTTTTATCCGATACAGTTGTCACCACAGATTTAACATAGTTTTCTATTCAAAGGGCATCGACACGTTTCGGTGGGCACTAGTGTTTGCCCAACACCTTCTTCAGGAAAATTACATAAAGTACCAATCACAGAAATAAAGGTCTGTAAAAAATGTAACAATAGACATTTAAACCCCAGTCATATTAATAAAATACCTAGGACTCAGCCTAATTTGATACATCAACCCATTGTCCACAACTCAACATACTGGTGATAAATTGAGGCTAGCACATACATAGACATATACTGTCTCCACAGGTACATTAATTTGTTTAAAGAACTCCATCCAGTCCACACATCTCATAGTGTTTAATATGGGTTGAAATAGTCCCATCAATGCATACAAAAGAGGGGGTCTTCGCGCCTCCCTGGTATACCACAAAAAAGACACCCGTTGATGTAGCTTAAAATTATATACAATTCGCATTAACAGCGAAACAGGACACATTAGTCTACCTGTTTGCCATAGGCACACACATGCCTCCAGAACAGAATTGCCAAAAGGTACTCCAGACAGTCAGTACCCATATGAGAGGAAGATAGTTTTACCTAAACTGGCCTTCATGGGTGAACATTAAGCCCAATGGTTATATTTGGATTTTAACGACGTATAGTTACCTTCAAGCAGATTTTGTACAAAATATAGTATCCTACAGGAACTGGTACACAATAGGCCATCACTGTATTTCAAAAAGATCTCCCTATACCATATGTGAAGTGTGAGCTGAAAAAGTATAATACTTATAGTAACCTCCGTGTATATATCCCCCTTTCCAACAATATGGAATAATTTACGGAGAGGTGCAGAGTGTGATTATGCTAACACGCTCCCCACCCACAGAACGTATTCATTTCTACTTTCGTTTACGTAAGCCGACACCACCAAGTGGTGTGCCGAGGTAAGCAGCGCTCCCTACACATAATCCCTTTCTGAAACTATAGACCGGGGATATACATTTTGACTACCAATACGTCAGTCACATAAATACCCTCCCATTTTGTAACTAGATACTTCTACCCGATCCAAAAGATCACAGAGTTACCTTTAAGAAGTTCTGTTTCACTCAACACGCGGTCCGTAGCAAATCCGCGGGTTAGAGTTAAAAACAGTTCCAAACAGGATCTGTGGACAGCACCAATAGAAGGGATTTAGTAACATCTAATGAGATTGTATTTAACTTGAAAGAAGACTATAAACGGTCTCAGTGCGCCCTAATGCGATACAGTGACACATACCTGTATTAGGTTGATGATTTCACTCGGGGTGTATGCCTCCGGCGGTCAGTATCAATCATAATGCCCAACTGCCGAATCTTTAAATTAGCCCACTCCGCGGCCAAGCACCCGGAAGCAAACAACCACTTCTGGTGTCATCAGATCTCCCTCAATTGAATCAACGGAACCAATCACCCGCCATCTTGGGAGTATGCTTTATGAATGTACATCAAATGCCTCATTGGATTTATCACGCAGGCATGCAGCAAAGCTATACCACATCCGTATAAACCTGACGTGTTAGGAGTCATATTCCAGAATTTAAAAGCAAACCCATATATTTATAGATGGGCTCTTGTATAAAAACACTATCTCACAGACCCAATAAAGGCTGTAATATATGACATAATGAATACTAAACTAAACTCCATAGCAACATGGCTATGCATAAAAAATATATTAAAGATATATATACTTTATTTCATGGAGAAGCCTTTTCCTCTCTTCAGATAAATAAAAAGCCTATATTGCATCTCTTAACTTCTTCACAATATGCTAGCGCTCAATCCCTACTTTGATTTCCTCTCTGAATCAGAATAGCAGGATCATCAGGAAGCGGAAAGTTGTCATCTATGTAGTCCGTAACAATTGCTCCCATTCCTCCCTAGAATTTAGCCCATTGCGTACAGTATTAAGATGGAAAATGTACCACCGTTCTCGTGCTTTACGTTTAGACTGGATGTTACCACCTCTCTTGCCAAGCTTAACCTTTTCCGAAATAAACCATAGGAAGTCATTCTCCCCATGGCCATAGTCCAGGAAATGAGGCACAAGTGGTGCATTAAGCTTTTTGTTTTTGATGGCCGACCTATGTTCTTGGAATCTAGATCGCACCTCTCTACCAGTCTTTCCCATATAGTCCAAGCCACATGGGCACAGTAGGGCGGGAGCCAGTGTAGTTTCTTCATCAGTGGCTTAATGTTCCAGTGTCTCAGTTGTTGGAAGACAATTCTTGCTGCTTGTTTTTTTTTCATTTGAAGTCTATGGTTAAGGCCTTTTGGGAGTCTCAGGTAGAGGACGTTTGCGTAGTCAATGCTAAATAAGACTGGTGCAATGGTGAATTAGCTGATTGCTTTCATTGAAAAGAATTTCCTGATTTTCTTGAGTTGGAGGAAACATGAAGACGTTACAGTACCTATCTGAGGTTTCATTGACAGATTCTTGTCAATTTGAATGCCTAGACTTTTTTACAACTGTCTTTGGGGTTGGGGGAGAGCCCATCTCTGTTGGCCAATAAGCTGGATTCCAGTGGTTTAGTGGTTTAGCTTGTTGCTAGTTATGATAATCTCTGTCCTTTCTCCCTTCCTTTCTTCCTCCCCCCTCCCTTCCCTTCCCGTTTCCCCTCCGCTCCTCTTCCCATTCGCCTCCACTTCCCTTCCCTTCAACAGTGTTATCACAGTATCATTACTGGGCCTGTATTATTATCTACCTCAGAATGTCCTGTAAACACCTCACATATTCAAATCAGTGAATATTTCACTTTGCAAGACAAAATTACATTCTAATTTAACATAAACACATTGTGTATCCTCCACACAGCAAGTCCAAAACGGTTTAAACAGTCAATCACAATAGAAATATCAATCAAACATCCATGTGGTATTTTCCCCAATCACTATTTTTACCTTTTATCCACTAGACGGACCCTAAGCATCGGAACGAATGTGTTACCATTGTCTGAAACTCAATAGATTCACAAATGTGGTACCTTGTAAAGAACTAGTTCCCGCCTTTTCAGACAATATATCCTGAAATGTCTATACTTCTGCGCACTCATCATGAATTGCTCCACAGAAACTAACCAATATGACCATATTTGAACGTTTACCACCCGATCATGTATATTCTGCATCCGTTTTGTAAAAAAATATATTTTCGGACAAGTATTGCAGAAATAAATGTGATCTGTATCTGATATCCGAACACAATAGATCACTACAATCCGAGCCAATACTTCTCTTGATATTAGTCTTGTGTAAAAGCAGTATCATACCTGCATATGTTGTAGGCAAGTAAGTAACATTTTCCATTTTGGGTTCCTAACTAATCCATTACCCTCACACCCTAACTGCCTGCATTAACCAACAATTCTACCACAGTGTGATTCTACATAGATTTATCAAAACCAAACAACATCTTTTGACTATCTGGTTATTTCCAAATGTATCATTCTTTGTTCCTGGAGCCACTCATTTCTTGCAAAAAAATGTTTGACCTTGACTATATGTATACAAAATCTAAGTTTTCTGAGTTGCAAAACGTTTAGATTAAATTCCTGGATGATAATGACCTGACCAGCCAGATCCTTAAATAATGGAATGAATTGTCATATTTCACAGCACCATTTCGAGGAATAAAAACTCACTGTTAGAAATGGAATTTCTGGTTGGTTAAGGCTAGCGCCTAAATCAGGCAGAAACCACAACTCTTGTCAGGGCAAGGGAGTTACATGCTGAAGATAACCACTCCTCACCCCCTTGGTTGCTTGGTACAAGCAGTCAGGCTTATCCCAGAGGCAATGTGTGAAGCGTTTGCCGAACACACTCACTAAGCAGCAACACACTAGGCACACTAGGCACACTACAAAAGGAACTCCACACAAGGTTATATCAATATATCAAAAATAGCCTTTGTATTATCCTAAACACATTAGAATCATAATCACACATATACACTGTGCCAATTGGCACTAGGCAATATTCACAGGGGATTATATACATGACAGGGCCAATCGGGCCACTGTCAGAACCATCAAAAGCACAAGTAGTAAATAACACAACCAGTAATTACTGGTACAATAATGACCTCAGTATTATATCACATGAGCATTAGGCATCATCATCACATAAACACATTATACAGAAATCACAATTAGGAGTGCACCTTAGTTAGGAGTGACACTCCCTACTTGCATACATCACCTTCCTTTAGGGCATTGCGCCCTCCTAGTGCACAAAGATACCAAACCTGACCCCAGGCCAATTGGCCGTCCACGGGGCTCAAATGCCCTTTGTTCAAAAAGTCAGGGCTTTGAATTATAGGGCCTTCCAAGTGGTCCTCTGGCTGCCAAAGCAGCAAAAGCAATGTGCATCGTGCACTGGGGCCAAGGGGTGCATCTCACCATCCCTTCTCATTACTAAGAGAAATGACCACCTTCATTTCAGCTGCCCATGCTCTCGCGGTGCATTCTGAGCCCCCACTGGGACTCTACAACAATATTGCCCAACGTTGCAGCTGCCCATGCTTGTGCAGTGCAGCTGTGATAATGAGGCCTGGCACCACTGTGCCTCTCAGGGAACTAAAATCACCCCAAAGGCCAATCAACTCTGGCATGACGGTGCCTCAGGGACCGCCAACACTGCTCCACTCTGCCCCACTCAACGGGGCTTCCTCTGACTCCTCCGTCTCATCCGTCGCAGGGGAAGTGTCTGCACTGGGAGCCCTCGAGGCTTCAGTCGGGCTCCTCCTCTCGGCCTCCCTCACCGGGAGTCAGTCTCCCAGCAGGATTCTGGCAGGGAGCCCGCGAGGCTCCGATCTCCTCTTCTTTGCGTCCGGTGAGCCAGCGGGGCTCCTCCTTCATTTTGCCGGCACGCCATTTTGCGGGAACTTCCTCTGCTGACGGAGGCTGGGTAGGCTCCCGCCGACGGAGGCTGGGTAGGCTCCCGCCCACCTTCCCGCACTTCCTGTCATCGCCATGCCCACAGTCAGACAGAGGCTCCTGACTTCCGGTCCCCGTGATCACGGCGGCGGCTCCTGGCAAATGGGGAGTGGGCACCTGCTTGTAAATAAATACCACAGGTGGGGTAGGCTCCCCCCGCCCCACGAGCACACAAATACGGGGTGGGCTCTCGCTAATAGGAGCACAAAAATGCGGGGTGGGCTCCCGCTTCCATCGCAATGTGGGCTAGGCTCCCGCTGTCTTCTGGAAATGCGGGGAATCCCCACATCGGGATTCCCGTGGGATATTGCGCAGCTCAGCGCTGCAGAGCCCACACGCTCCTCTTCTCTTAGCAGGACTGGAGTCCAAGAACTTCAGAGGGGCAAAAGCTGGGCCCAGGCAGGCTAGCACACAGGGCCCTCCAGCAGGGAGGCAGTCCCTCATGACGGTTCCTCCTGGGGCCCATCACGTCCAAGTAAGCACATGGAAGCACAAGCACACCAAAACATGGGGTGACAGCCCCATACTTCTACAGTCTTTTCGTTTTGTTTGGCCCTTGGCACAGGGCTTGGGGGAACCAGTCACAACTGATTCTGGGGGGTATTGGAGCACTTTGTTTACAGGGCTCCTCTTCCCCTTTGTCAGGTTGGGGCTCGGTCATCAGACCTCCAGAGGGGACGAAGCCAGCATTCACCCAGGCAGGCACAGACCTATTCAGGGTCAGGGAACTACTCCTCCCACTACTCCAAATGCAGATCCCCTATTCAGCTTAGCGCTGACTCACCTTGCCCTCCCTGGAGCCACAAACACCTCCCTGTCACTCAGGAGCCAGACATACAATACACATCAGGCAGGCAAACACATAGCACACAGAAATGCCAACTTCTAAAAGTGGATTTTCTAAAATAGTGATAATAAATCTGTGAACACCATTGCGCAGCATTTATTATTACTATTCCAAACATAACAAACTTGACAACGCTGCTCGTCTCATATCAGGAATTACCACTGAAACACTTAGCAGGGAATCCCCAATGCATTCCTATGAGAGGGCAGCCTCACAGCTGTGAGAAACCAAAATGGCTGTTTGTCACTACCAGGACCTGTCACATACCTAAGGTAAATGTCCTACCTTTTACCTACAATGTACCCTACCCATAGGGCTAACTAGGGGCTACCTTCAGGGTGACTGACATGCAGTAAAAGGGGGGTCACAGACGTGGTGCACAGTTTAGGTGTCACGTTACAGCTGCAGTAACACTGCGCGAACAGGCCCTGCAATGGCAGAGTCTGAGACAGGTTTGAAAGGCTACTTTGGTGGGTGGTGCAAGCAGCGCTGCAAACCCACCAGTAGCATTTTAATTTACCGGCCCAGGGTATCTGAGATACCACTTTACAAGGGACTAACAGGTAAATTAAATATGCCAAACAGGTGTAGACCAATCTTACCATGTTTACCACAGAGAGCACACGCATTTTACACTGGACAGCAGTGCTAAAGTGCCCAGAGGCCTAGAACCACCAACACCATGTCAGAAAAAGGCTAGGAGAAGGCAAACAGTTCAGGGATGACCCTACAAAAAGGGCCAAGTCCAACATTCACTATCACCGTTTACCCCTTGAAGTTCTCAAGCTTGAGTAAGAACCTGTTCTTTGATTACGGGTATGAGAAACAAGTGTTTTCTATCTGTGATCAGGCATCTGTAAATGGCACTCTGTGAGCATGACACATAGACAATTCTTAAATAAATGAAGGACAAAAAAATGCCTCATCAATTTCTCCAATTGAGGGATTATGTCCTCCTTTGAACATTTGGACTCTGGGACATCAATGGCCAGGGGATGGATCACTGAAAATAATTCAGTCTTCGTTCTTCATACAAACACCCTTTAATTCCTTGCTGTATGGAACTGATTGTTGCATCTTTGATCTCTGACTACTTGATTTCCTCCACATTGGACACAAATGGCTTCGATTTCTGGTTCATTCTTCAGTTTGTGCCTTCACACTTTCTGCCAGCTTACACTGGTATTGTGTTAAATTTGCACCTTGACCAGAATTTATGTCAGTAGAAAGCTCTTTTGATTTTGAATCTTGTTAGGTGCTGCTCAGATCTATGTATCCAATCCTCCTTCCCCTTCCTATCCATGCATTCCTCTTAATAAACATCCACTTCAATTCTGCTGCCATTTTTCTGTGCATCTTTGTAAGTCTTTATTTGATTATTAAAACAGAATAATAAAAGATTAAAACATACATCAACCAATAAATATTGATATTAAAAAGAAACAATAAAAATCATTGAATTAATAGGCACACTTTTTGTTATAATCAGGTTATGCTAAACATTTGCTGTGTTCTGCCCGCATTCATTGCATGCAGCCATCTCGCCAGAAGAGCCTCGCTTGCCTTCTTCCGCCCTGTTTTAATCAGGCGCAGCAAGTCCCGCCCGCTGTTCAGACTAAAGCTACGATCAGCTTCCGATCATTGAGTGACTATTCGGACTTCCAATACCCTCGCTCGTCTGCCTGGGTTTAACTCACTGTTTCCATCGACAACCCTGTCCTGATGACGATCCCGACTAAAGGGGATCGAAACGCCGTCGACTGTACAGCTTGAATTATACGACGCATATCACGTCTTGTGCTCCTGTATAAATAACTGTGTTTCAAGTGATTATAATTTGTCTTTCGGAGCCATTATTTGATGTAAATACTTTGGTTAATGCGTCGCCAATGCTGTTGTTTTTAGCACTTGCACATTCACTATCACCAATTGTATATAGCACCTCGCACCAAGTGTCACTGGGTTGTCACAAGATCCGTTCTGTACAGTGCTGTTTTAACTGTATTGACATATGAAAGATCTTTCCCCTTGCTTCTTGGTAAATAATACTACCTCTTCTAAAAATCAATTGACTCCTTGTCTCTTCCTTCTTTGTAATGCATGTTGCATACATCTTTGAAATTGTCTCTACATAATACCTGTTGGGAATTGTTTTTGCTTACATGATACACCCATCCCAACGAGGTCTATGGGTTTCCTCCTGTTATTCCTATACACTGCCAATATAGAGCACTTTTTAAGAAGGCACCTACAGAAAAACAAACTGCAGACTGAGATAGTATTCGAGGATAGAAAATGGCCGGCCTCTATTGGCTGAAACCGCGAGTTCTGAGAATGAACAACAATAATCTATGTTGAAACAGTGCATAATATGAACAAAACAGAGTAAAATGCTCCAAGGTTTGGGGGGAAATGCCATCACATGGGCACGGCTGCATAAGGGTTGGATCAAACTAGCCAGCTTGAAAGCAGAGATGGCTTCTAAATGAGCCTATTCAGAATTTCCTTAACAGAGACCTTTCCCATGGAAACCTCACAAGTGAAGGATAAGGCTCAGGCCCGTCACTGGTTTTAATGAACAAGTAATCTCAGTGAAAATCGTTCCAGGGAGTGCCTCTCTGAGGCTTCTGCAGCACGCATAACAAATAGCTCCCTGATCTTTGCACGCTCTCCCTTACTCAGCGCTTGAGGGGAGGTATACAACTCTGGTCTGCCCATTAAATCCACAAACCACCTTATGTGGACAAACCACTGGATCTTATGGCCAATTTAAACAGCCCAAGATCACATCACAGTTGAAAGCAGTATACTGATTGCTCCATACCACTGTCCATAAAAGCAAAGGGGTAAATCTAATTGTATCTTCCACATATGCTAGTTTCAGTTCTTGGTGCATAAAGACATTGGGGGTTCCTAGGGCCAATCCCAGCAGCCTACTACAGAAGCTGTTAAACATACAGTCTTGATCTCCACATACCTGCCCCATAGGTCAAAGCGGAAAGACACTTCAACTTATATACTTACAACAGGAGCTGGATAGGTTTGCTGCCAACACTAGGAGCAACTTGAACAGTGCGCCGCTGGATTGATTAAAGTGCATGTAGCGATTTGAAAGACAAGGTGTCCAACAATACTGTACATTAAACGTACTACCCTAATAGGGAAGCTTACTGACCCTTCCAGTTATTTTGCCCCAGATAGGTACGGGCCTGTTTTTGCAGGTTTGCCTTCCACACACCATGTAATGTGTCTAAGTGATATTCGTATCATGATCTAATCTGTCCACAAGCCTGACAAAGACATCAACAAGACCCCTAAGGCTATTGAGGGTGCCAGAGAGCCGGACTGCGTCATGGACATACAGAAGGGCCAGGATAAATGCAGATTTTACTTTAAGCATGCCTTTTCAATTAGAAATGCAAAAAGAGTTAAGACTGTTAATATTTAATAAAAATGGAATGGGGGCCAGGACACAGCCTTGCCAAACTTCTCGGGAGATATAAAACAATTCGGTACATTCCCCCTCAGTACTGTATATAAAAAAGAAGCACTGATCCCTGTATGCAAGGCACTTAAGGCAAGAAATTGATCAGCGGAAAATACCTACCAATACGGGATAAGATATCCCACAACTTGGACCGGTTTACCTAGTCAAATGCACTCCTTAAATCCATAAAGAATATATAAAAAATTGCCAGTTTCTTTGCTGTAATAAACTCAGGCAAAGAACAGTGTTATCCTGCACCCAGCCTCAATTCGATTTAAGATGACATGCCCCACAATCTTGACTTAGAGTCAAACAGTGATATGGGTCTGTAGCAACAAGGATCCTGTCTATTACACTTCTTCAAGAACGGGACTATTGTTGCACTTTTCCATGAATCTGTAATTTTAACAGAAGTAGCAGAGTTTAAAACATTGCAATAAGTGGGGCCTATTGCCTTAGTGGCTGGACATGATAACACAAGTGACTTCTGAAGTCTCAAAGGACATTTGCAGTGGATAATGTGAGGACTCCTCAGCAAGCACAGCCATAGTGTTAAATGCTGATGGGTATGATGGAGCAAGGTTCTGCACGTATAGCGACTTGCTTGGACTCAGCCCTCTCAAAATAAACTGTAATACACTAATAAACATGCTTTGTCTTATTAACAATGCAAAACACGACATTTCTAGTATCTAGGGAAAGCTTTTCCATGTGCTTCTTACTAACCGTAACTCGAATAACTTAAAATGGCCACCGCAACGCGGAAACTTTTCTGCGCATGCGTCTGTCACACTCACGTGTCATGACGTATTCTCTCTGCTTGGTGGGAAACTTTGCTTCTGCGCACTAGAACTAAGATGGCTACTCTGTGTGTTAACGTGCTAACGCTTGCACTATTGCTTTTACTAAGTTGTTCGTTCTGCATAATCTCTAATGCTTTAGTTAAAATAAAGTAATGGGAATAGAGTAAATATAAGTGGTATACAGTGCATTTATTTATTTATTGTTCTAAAACTGTTTCTCTTCTACTTTGCATGTATTGTACTTTAGGCCTGACATGTACTTCTGAACTCCATCTTTGGAGGAACTGCGCCTGTGCAGAGAAGCTCAAATACCCGAAGCACTGACATTGAAACCCGGCCAACTTCTGATTTGCTAGATGTTCTTCGGAACCGTACCTCTTGACCCTTGGAGAGGAAGCTGAACCGAATTGTTATATTACATTGTAGTTCTTATTGATACATTCACTGCCGGGTGGAATAAAAGTGCATGGGAAAATAAAATATTTGGCGGGAACATAAATCTGAATATTGAAGAGCATGACCGCATAACTGGTGTGGTGTGATGACCTCTCCTCGTCTTTTGACCAATCAAATTGAGGGAATTCACACATTTGCAACATTGGGGGGTGGTACACTGCCCTGGAAAATGGTATAACTAAGGTAGGCTTAGCTAGTTAGATTGTCTGACTTGTCCGAATAGCTAACCTGTCACTGACCCAACGCACTCAATAGGCGATCGAGAGCAGAGGTGCTGGCGGGGCACTCTGTCAGAAGATTCGAGAGCAGAGGTGCTGGCGGAGCACTCTGCCAGAAGATTCGATAACCCAATCGGGGTTCTGGGAAGGAGTTCGATAACCCAATCGGGGTTTCCTAAGGGAGAAGATTCGCAACCCAATCGGGGTCTGACTGTTAGCTGCAGAGAGGGGTGTGATGCTGGCGTTGCACTTTAGCTGTGGGTGCCGGTCTCGATCTGTGGTGGTCCTGTCCTGATCCAATTTGGTCCGTACTTATCCTGATTCTGGCGAACACCTGTTCTATATCTAACAACAAGGAGCTCAGAGGGAAGAAAGGGGTCATAGGACGCCCTCCACTCATAAACTTTTCAAAAAAAGAACCTATACCCCAGGCACTGAATTACTTTTACAACTTGATGGTGTATCATATATCGCAAAAACATTACAAAGCACCTCCCCTCTTTCAATTAGTGGGGTAGGAGATACATCCATGTTGTGCCATGATTAAAATTGCCCAAGCCCTCTTCCTAAAATAACTACTGTGAGACGACAGAAAACACACACCAAAGTGTCACGTTCAGACAGAGAAGAAAAAGTGTGTGTAGGTGAGATGGCCATCTCCCACCCCACTAATTGAAAGAGGGGAGGTGCTTTGTAATGTTTTTGCGATATATGATACCCCATCAAGTTATAAAAGTAATTCAATGCCTGGGGTATAGGTTCTTTTTTTGAAAAGAACACCTGTTCTACCTTGTTGGCACCTGCACTATCGGGGGTCCTATCTTTTATCCCAACCTGTGGCCAGGGTTGGTCTTCACACCATTCTAGGTAAATATAAAGGTTGTAAGGGTATGTCATTGTGCTGTTACCCTTTTCTTACCCTTCCTATGTTTCAATGCTTAAAGAACGTTTCATGATATTTTCACATCATCTTGCTTTGATTTTATTCATAATTGACCAAGCTCTGATTAATCTAGTATGGACATTGACATTTAAAGAATTATTTAGATAAAGCGTTTAAATCTTTCCAGAGTCTGTGGTTATTTTATGAGTGCAAATGTTTATTTACTACCTATTTTCTTTCTAACTCCCTTGATCCCTTAGGACTCCAGATACCGGTGAATAGGATTGGTAAGTCAAGGTATAGGTCCTAAAAAGGTTAATTAAATCACTGGTTAAGCGTAGGGTTTACCTGTTCAAAGTGTGTAAGTGGTTATGGGCCCAGGTGAGTATGGTAAAATTCTAGGCAGGTGAACCCGCACTCTATCAGTATTTTTGGTAGCAGAGGATGGTTAGGGTTTAGTTAAGATAGGTAGTTAGTCGTGTATTGATTATTTTGAAATTGCATTGATTTTATGTATTAACCAAAACCCGTTTGTATTGTTCAATGTTTGTTTGGAATCCACGGGGGCAGAATAGCGGGTGGTAAATGGAAGCCACTTTGCATTGAGTTCACTTGCCTAAGGAAGTAAGTGCATGGTTAGGTAAAACTGAAAGCACTGAGTAGGGAATTTTCTGTATAAATGTGTAAATAAATGATAGCAAACGAGTTCGCTGGTGAAACTTTGGCCTTATATCACCTAGAAAGGGTAAGCCAGAGGGAGTAACATGTTCTCTAATGCTTGTATGAAGAGTAGGCGGAAGGGATCTACTTGCAGTGTATGAAAAGTAAGCGGAAGGGATTTACTGGCAGTAAAAGAAATCATCTTTTCTTTGAATTTGGTCATTTAGGCACAGTGGCGAATGTTTTTACGTTGTTAATTAATAAGTATTGCATTTAAAGTGAAAAGAAATAAGTTCTCGTATTACCTTGCAAAAGAGGGAGTCAGTTGCGGATTTGCGCTGACGTCACTCAGAGCCGTGCTGTTATTGGTTGAGAAAGCAGGTGTGTAGCTGTCTCACGAGAAAAGCCGCGCAATCATTGGTCGATAATAATTTTGAATTCAAATCACTGATTGGTTCTTGAAAATAAGAAACGCGCTGGTATTGGTGAAAGCATTTAGTAAACAATTGAGTGTAGATGCATATAAAATTTATTGGTGAAAATTATATGTGGCATTTAGATCCAACAGTTATAGGAAATAGACCCGATAGGAGGTACTTAGGTTTTGCGCACGAGCAATATATAAGGGGAAGACCTTATATCATGTACGGAGGAGAGAGAAAAATGTCGCTATTTAAAAAGATTAAGAATTTCTTTAAAAAGGACAAAACGATTAAAACTAGAGAAGGGGTTATTATTCCTCTGCCAAATATGCCCTCATCATACATGATGGTAGAAAGGGGCTACCACACCTGTGTGTGGTTAGAGAATTGGACAGAATACACCAAAGATTATGGGGTTTTGGCATTTCAAGAACATGGTACCTTTAATGGTAGAGTTTTGTACTATTTGAGAACACGCATGAATGAATTAGATCCCAGACCTAGATTAACTCAGTACGAAGCATTAGAGGAATGGGAAACTGAGGCTTTTGAGCGAGATAGACCCAGAAGCGACAGAAATTGGAGTAAATTCTATCCCAGATTTCCAAAAGAGACAAGAGATAAACAAATGAAGAAATGGAGGCCGTCTATGTAGGTAGAAGGATTATATCCTGTAAGGGCTTTAGAGGATGCGTCATGAAAATAATGCACAGAGACAATAAAAAATTTAATGACTTGTGGTGAGTCAGATGATGACTACTTAGAGGATTTGTTAATGAAAAATCCGCCACCTTACCACGAAGAAGCAAATAGAGTTAACCCTAGCGCCCCGTTCTTAAACCCACCTTTGATTCCGCAAGTATTGCATGAAACCTCGTTAGAAAAAGTGTTACAGGAAAGGGAATGAGAAGCCATAAATAAACAGAGAAGTGAATTAATTCAGAAAATTAGACAGTTAAATATGAGTCCTGAAGCTTTGACCCTTCCAGTAACCATAGGTCCCGTTGTTCCATTATATGGAGAAAAACAGTCCTGTCCTAAACCTCCTGTTTTGACTACACCTGTAGTGCAACCTAGAAAAGAACCCTTGATAATTGATGATCAAGCAAGTGAATGTGAGTCAGTGATTTCCCTGATGGATTTACCTATAAGGGAACCAGAGGATGATTCCGTCAGGAAAAACACTCCTGGAACTTCTAGAGAGGTACAGATGGAAACATCCTCAGGTACAAGAAGTGCTACTGTAGTAACCCCAGAAGAAATAGAAAGATGGTCCAGACAGATAGAAAAACCAAAATCCCAGCCGAAGGTATTGGATATTTTTAAATTAAGAGTTGAATTAGAAGAACTGATGGCTGGAAATGTGGGATTAGATAGGTTAAACACTCTCAGTGAGGATGAAATGTTGTTTATATGTCGAAGTATCACTCGAAATACTAAAACATTTCATGAACAGTTAATGAGTTTGGCTTCTGAAATGGGAATCAATATTGGAAGATCTAAAGTTTTACAGAAACCTTACAGAGCTGAATTTTCTGACAAAGATTTAGAAAACATGAATGTGTCATGACGTAAAGTGCAGATCAAGGAGCTATTGTCTTTGTTACTGAAGTGGGGTGATTTAGATAAATGGAAAGCTCGATGGGCAAAGAAAAAGGAGGAAGCCCAAGCGAAAAATACTGCAAATGAATATTTATTAAAAGAACCATAAAAAGTGGAAAGGTTGTGCCCAATGAGAGAAGTACCAGGAGGAGGTTATGTGCATGTTCCATGGTCCCGACAGGATATTTTGTAATTTACGAACGATTTTCCGAAACTCAGAGAGAAACCTGTAGAGTGGTTCAGGCAGGTTGAAAGATTTGAAAGGTCTCAAAAGTACTGTTAAAATATTTAGATGGGTTATTTGACATTGTTGTTACTGTGGATCTATGGACAGAAAGTAAGATAGCGATTGATTTGCCTAATGATGAGTACCCTAGAGACCCGAAGACAGAAGCCCCGTCAGATAAGGTTATGAAGAAATATAATCAAGTAATACTATACTTGAAAGGAAAGATACCCCCAAAGGAAACTGACTGGATAAGAATAGACAGAACTACCCAAAATAAGGATGAATCAGTACATGCATATTATAAACGCCTTTTACAGGTACTCAAGCAGTACTATGGGTTGGAAAGTATTGACACGAAAGACATGACACATTTTAGTTATCGATTTGTGTCAGGGCTAAAACTAGAAATTTCGCAAATGATTAAAGATCATAAAATCTGTTGGCAGGCCAAGCCGATAGATGAAATACTTAAAATGCAAAATATTGTGGAGATGAAATTGACAATAAACGAAAGAATTTAGAAGAAAAGGTAATGTGGGCACAAGTAAAATTAGCAGAGCAACAGGAACTCCATTAATCCAATTGAAAAATAATCAGAATCAAGGTGATGAGAATGAGGGTAAACCAAGAGGAAGAATGAACAGAGAGGAGGCCAAGAAGAAATTTCCTTGTCATGAGTGCGGAAAGATTTGGCATTGGAGAAACGAGTGTAAAGCTGTATTAAGTAACCCTGTACAAAACGATAATTTGAATCCACAGACGCAGAATGGTACCACTTGCACCTAAGCCAGATTCTGGGAGCCAAGCAAATTACAAAGTGGATACCACAAATTGGGAGGGAAGTGGAAGGAGAGACACAATGACATCACAATTTCTTTTGAGTGACGCATTTTTTGAGGAAGATAGTTACTGACGGTGCCTGAGAGGGGAGAACGAGGAGTGCGTGATTGGCGCATCCTTAAAGGTGTCAGACGAGTTACCTCTGAAAGAATCAAAATAATCAGAAACATGAATCTACCTCAAACACAGAAAGAAATCAGAATGTTTCTTGGAGTTGTAGGTTACTGCAGACAGTGGATTGTGGGATTTGCAGTCCTAGCTAAACCTCTGATACAAATGACAACGAAAAGAGCAAAAAACCCAGTAGAGTGGGATGACGAAAGCATGACTGCCTTTTTGAAGCTGCGAGAATGTATCTGCTCAGCTCCAGCCTAGGGATGCCTGATTATTCAAAAGAATTTACATTATTTTGTGATGCACGTGACAATTGTGCATTGTCTCTTCTGACCCAAAATCATGGTTTAATGAGATGTCCTGGGGCATATTTTTCATCCACACTAGATCCAGTGGCATCTGCATTGCCAGGATGTCTGAAAGCAGTAGCTGCAACCTGCATGAGTCTCAAGCAAAGTGAATCCATCATTATGGGACACCCTGTAACTTTGTATGTTCCACACTCAGTGGTGATTCTGGTAACCAGAACACGTACTCATTATTTGACTCCTAGTCGGCTGACTAAGTATGAGCGAATTCTTCTGGGTGCAGGGAATGTGACCATTTCCAGATGCACTATCTTAAATCCAGCTACACTGTTACCTGATTCACACTTCGCAGAAGTGAAAGGGGAAGTCGGGCATGATTGCATCGACCGCACAGAATACAGAACAAAGCCCCGACCAGACATAAGAGAAGAGCCATTGTTGACATTTGAATATGAGCTGTTTGTAGATGGCTTATGCATGAGACATGAGGAAGGAGAATTAAGTGCTGCTTATGCTATGTGTACTCTGTGGGGTCCAGTGGAAGCATCCTATTTAGCTGGAGTCAAGTCTGCACAAGTAGCTGAATTAGTTGCATTGACAAGAGCCTGCAAATTTGGGAAACATTTGAAAGTAACCATATACACTGACAGTCAGTATGGTTACGGGGTTGTGCATGACTGTGGCCAACTTTGGATGCAAAGGGAGTTTCTGACTTCTTCAGGTACTCCTATTAAAAATGGACATTATGTAAAAGACTTACTGGAATCAATTCAATTACTAAAAGAAGTGGCTATGGTCAAGTGTGCTGCTCACCAATCTGGAAATGACCGAGTGACAGCAGGTAACCGACATGCTGATCAACTAGCCCAGCATTGTGCCAAACATAAGATGGCAATAAGTGAGAAAATCGATGCACATGGAAACAGCTGCCAACTTATGTTGCTTGAAAGAGTGAAAACATGGGAAGAAGTGAGAGATTTGCAAAATGAGGCAGAAATGAAGAAAAAGGAAGAGTGGGAGAAAATAGGATGTCGGAGAAGGGCTGAGGATGGTGTTATTGTTTACCTTGATCGGAGACATGTGTTACCAGATTGTATGCTTGCTCCTATGGCTAGGATGTATCATGAAAGTACACACGTAGGTAGAGACGCGATGATAAGACAATTTAGACAGAGTTAGTTTAATGCGAGATTCAGGAATGTAGCAGAGAGTCTTTGCCATAGGTGTATAACATGTCAACAAATAAATCCTGGTAAGAGAACTGTAGTGTTGCCAGGAAAGATTGGAAAGGCAGAAGGTCCCTTCATACGACTCCAGATTGATTTCATCCAATTACCCCCTTGTCGAGGACTAAAGTACGTCTTTGTCATTGTCTGCCTGTTTTCAAAATGGGTAGAAGACTACCCTACACACAGAAATTATAGCATCACTGTAGCTAAGTCACTACTGAGGGAACTCATACCACGTTTCAGTTTTCCAGTAACGATTGAATCAGACTGAGGGTCTCATTTTAATAATGAAATAATTTGTCTGATCTGTGAAGCATTCGACATTGAGCAAAAATTGCACAGTGCATACCGCCCAGAGGCTTCGGGAGTGGTAGAACAACTGAATGGCACAATCAAGTTACGATTGGGAAAGATTATGAATCTACCCGATTGGAGTGGCCTGATGCTTTACCTCTTGTTCTGATTGGACTCAGAAGCATTCCAGACAGAAACACAGGCACCTGGTCAGTCCGGTCGCTCCTCCCGCCGCGTGGCCCACCCAAGTGTGCCCGGTCCCTCCTGCCGCCGCCGCCGCTGCCAGTGACGTTTTGCCCCTGTTTGCCTTGGCCCCCTGTCCTTGACTGCCCTTCTGTGCCTCACTCGTTCTTTATTGTACTGCCTTCGTTTTCTTAGTGCCTGCTTCAGCCGCGTAGCTAGGGGGGGGCGTGGGGGGCGGTCCGCCCCAGGCGGCACCATTTTTGAGGCGGCAGCGGCCGCGCGGGCCAGAACTGAGGCCCGCTGCGGCCGCAGTTCTATGACGTGACCAGACTGACCGGGTGACCTGCTTCAGCTTCTGCAACTGCAGGCTGCCGCGGCTGCATGTACAGTGCACACAAACGCGGGACTTAGATTTGGTAATTTAATTGAAAGTCCCGCGTTTGCACTGTGCGGCTGTGCTGTTACCGCAGGTCAGGAGTGCAGACTACAGTGCAACGCGGCCTAAGTCCTGCCCGCCGCGTTAGTGACATCACGTCCGGTCGCTCGCTCCGACCGTTGTTGCCCCCCCCCCCTCCCAGCCTCACTCAGAGTTCAGGGAGATTATTTATTGATGACGGCTGGTGGCTTCCAAGCTGGGTAGGCGAGAACTCCTCGAGCGGGAATAGGGAGAGGAGTACCTCACAGGAGGAAGCTGAAGTAGAGAACCACGAGACTGCAGTAAGAATGGCACACTAATACCTCTAATTGTACTTTGTTTTCTCTTGTAACCTGCACACTTGTCACTTTTTCCTCCTGTAATGCACTGTTTGCTACCTCACGTATTTTGTTTGCTTTGCTCACAATTATCACTTTTACCTCATGTAACTTAACGTCTGCTTTTGTAATTTTCTCCTCATGTATCATTACTGTTCCTATTGTGAAGCGCTCTGACTCCTTTGGGTAAAGTCCGCGCTATATAAAAATGCATAAATAAATAACTCCGAGCAGACTGTCTTCTTGCTCTTCTTGGCCATCGCTACAGCCTGTAAGTTCTTCAGCTGTTGCTTGTATAACATTGGAAAGCAAAAGCACACCTTCTAGCTTCGCATTCATTTAGAATTCTTGCTCCTGCTAGTTTCTTTCCTCTTCTTTTACTGTTGTTTATATTAAAGTGTGAGTTTTTAAAATTTGGTTTCTGTTAAGCACAATCCGAGTGAATCATCTTTTCTGTTCCCAATTGCTGGCCTCAGATTATCACAGATATGCGACAGTGTGATGTTTAAAGCCAGGAATGTTGAACATCAGACGAATAGCTATGGAAACGCAAATGTACTATTCAGGAGTGTGGGACAGCGGCGCGTTGGGCAACCATTTAGCCAAAAGCCTATGTAGATATGTGAGATATTGGAGATTCCGGGGCCCATTTTGCAGGGTGGGGGCGGTGGTCATTTTGCTTTATGCCACTGGTGTGTGGGAGTCTTGAACAGACTTGAAATGGGCAGATCGGTTGACACTAGATGCCACAGTGTCACACACATCCAAGTAACGGGAAAACAAGGTAAGATTAACAGCCTTATACATTGGGAGGAGATGTAGCTTAATGGTCGGAGCTCAGAGCTGCCGATTTAGAATTTTGGGAACCAGGTGCGTTTCTTGGCATTGGTTGAATATCCTGCAATTCTGATACAATGGTCTCTAACCATTACTTTCACTGGAATTGAATAGATCAATACATATTAAACATTTCTACTTAGTCACGGGATACGTCTCGCAGATCGACCCTGTACATTTAATGTATTATAACTCATCAAGAATCAAGAACAAAGAGTGCAACGGCAATAATTACAAATTCAATTCCATTCAATTCCAGTAAAAGTAATGGTTAGAGACCATTGTATTTGAATAGCGTTAAACACCCAGGTCTTTGACTTTTTGGGTCACCCCATTTCTGATAATGGTTATCCTGCAATTCTGGGCAAATCACTTAATCTCTCCTAGCCTACAAGAAAAAAAATAATCTCACCCTGCATAATGTAATCTGGAGTTCATGTAAAGCGCTCTAAAGCTCTTGGCCCAAAATCGTTCTATATAAAACTGCAAAAAAACAACTCATATACAGCTGATGTTTCTTTGTGCAGGTATTTTCCACCAAACCTTTACATAAAAACAAGTTCCCTATCACTCCACTGTTCTATATTACACTCTTGAATCCTATGTGTACAATGACTATTGATGATGCAGCTTTAGTTTTAGTTTTTTATTTATTTACAAAGAGCTGCAGTGCCAGCCCAGGCCTGCAGTGCGTCAAGTTGTGCTGAGAGAAACGAGCGCGCAGCATTGATTACACAGAATATGTTTATGCATTGTGACCGTACAGCCAGGAATGTAGGCGTTCCAGCACAGCCTGGGGTATATTACCGCTCAGGTCAGGTGCACTGCACACACTACCTCACGCCACGCAATGCATTAGTAACAGCACACACTCTTTACTTTTGCTGTCTGCCGCTTCAGAGTTTTTTTTTTTTTTACTATGTAGCCAGTGACAGAAGGAAAGACCCGACAATCCCCCGGGGCACACAGGGTCCCACTGTCTCGGAGTGTCTCCTCTTCCAGTTCATTTAGAACCGGCCGGGCCCCGAGCAGCGCCCAGCTGCCTTCCCATTGGTCGCCCTGACACCGCCTATGGATGCCATGATGCTGCACACAAGGACATCATGACTCCGTAGATTAATACCACAAGACCACAGATAGACACAGTGACACTGCGGATGGTCACTGTGGGTCTTTAAGGGTTTCCATCCTCTTTGCGAATTCATGCATCATTTGTCCTGGGCTGGCTGTTGTCTTGCTTGCTTTGCTATAAGTGTACCTTTCATAGTGCATATTGGTTGTCAGATCGAACTTCTTGGGGAGTGCGTCATTTGCCATCTGATATGTGACTACTTCCTCCTTTGGGAACTTCTTGAATGCCCCTTTGACCCCATCTACTGCTAGGTATTATAGATATTTGATTATCTTTGTGTCATTTATTCCAGTGCGTCGATGAAGTAATCAAATGTTTGTTTCGATGATCGAGTCAGATTACCTGGTGCTAATGTTTTGCTTCTTTGTCATGCTTAAGGATGGGGAGGTTGGCCTTCCTGACTTGTAATGTAACGTTTGCTGGGGCGGGCCTGTTGGTTTGCATATCTTGATCATCTTTACCTGTGTGCTTTTATTCCCCTGCCTTTTTCCATTTTGCTGCGTGTGGTTTTGTGGTTACTCGCCCTGGCTGTTCTGCCTAGTGTGCCTTTTGTACTGCCAGTCACCGGTGTATTCAACTGTGTAGCCTTTGACCGTGTCATGTATGTGCATGTAACTTGCATGATCGAGGTAACTATTAGCAGCAATACTACTTGTCTGTCAGACTTCTTTCAAGTGCTCACGGTCCTTTTTCCCCAGCACCCCCCCCAAGGGGCGGCAATCTGAGGGATAGCCCGGGCGCCACAATCTCTAGCTACGCCCCTGGCCTGCTTTCGTTTTCACCCAGTTTGTGCTGTACCTCTGTGCCCGTTTTGCCCCTGTTTGCCTTGGCCCCCTGCCCTTGACTGCCCTTCTGTGCCTCACTCGTTCTTTATTGTACTGCCTTCGTTTTCTTAGTGCCTGCTTTCGTTTTCACCCAGTTTGTGCTGAACCTCTGTGCCCGTTTTGCCCGTTTGCCTTGGCCCCCTGCCCTTGACTGCCCTTCTGTGCCTCACTGGTTTTTCATTGTACTGCCTTCGTTTTTTCTTAGTGCCTGCATTCGTTTTCTCCCAGTTTGTGCTGTACCGTGTTGTCCTGCGTGACTTGCTGCCTCTGTGCCCAGCTGTTTCCCTGCCCCACCCCGCTCCCTGCCGCTGCTCCCCCGCGGCCCCACCCCCTCCAGCACCACCGCATCGCTCCCCCCCACTTGCCACCCCGCTCCCGCCTCCCAGCTGCTCCTCCCTCGCCCCTCCCCCCCACTCTCCATTATGGCAGAGTGCATGCGTACGCGCAGCGGGCGCGCCGATTGTGCGCCGAAGGCACGCCAAAGGTAAGCCCGTCTGCGCCCGTCCGCGCCTGGACCGCGCCCAGCGCCAGAACCCCTGGCCCCCGCAGATGCCAGCCCACCCGCCGGACTTACGACGCCGCCTCCCTCAACGCACTCAACACCGGCCGGATGCCGGGCTGCCACCGAGCCACCCCAGGACGCACCCACGGACCCTTCACCTGCCAATCCTGCAACTTCTCCTGCATCCGGACCTGCACTGCACCCGCCAGGTCGACCCCCAGCAGCAACCACCTGAAGTGCATCCTGCTCAACACCCGCTCCATCCACAGACACGCCATCGAACTCTGGAACCTCCTCGACTCCACATCTCCAGACGTCGCCTTCCTCACGGAAACATGGATGAACGCCTCCTCAGCGCCCGACATCGCCATCGCCATCCCGGACGGATACAAGATCACCCGGAGGGACCGCGTCAACCAGACAGGAGGAGGAATCGCCATCGTCCACAAGAACACCATCCGCATCACGACCAACTCCGATGATACCATCATAACCGCCGAACACCTGCACTTCCAGATACACACCGACCCCAAGACCACCCTCAGAGGCACCCTCACCTACAGACCCCCAGGACCTTGCGCACAATTCAGCGAAGACATCGCAGACTTCATCAGCCCGCACGCCCTCCCCTCCGCTGACTACATCCTCCTAGGGGACCTCAACTTCCACCTGGAGAACAACAACGACAGCAACACCACCATCCTGCTGGACAACCTCGCCAACCTCGTACTCAAGCAACTGGTGACCACCCCCACCCACTACGCCGGCCACACGCTTGACCCCGTCTTCTCCTCCAGCAAAGACATCTCCTTCAGCCACGCCACCGGACTCCACTGGACAGACCACAGCTGCGTCCACTTCAGCTTCAGAAGGACCACGATCCACCACCACCCGCAACAGGTTCCCCGCAGAAGCTGGAACAAGATCACCACCGACCAGCTCACCCCATCCCTGAGCCAGAACCCTCCCGCCAGCTCAACGAACCCCAACCAAGCCGCCAACAGCCTCACAAGGTGGATCACCAACTGCGCCGACGACCTCGCTCCACTGAAGACCCCCCCCGCCAGACCAGGCAGCAAGAAAGCATCCTGGTTCACCGACGAACTCAAGAGCTCCAAGAAGAACTGCTAAGCCCTCGAGAAAGCCTGGCGCAGAGACCCGACTACAGACAACATGATCACCCTCAAGCACGCCACCCGAAAACACCACCAGCTGATCCACACCACCAAGAAAACCGCATTCAAGGAACAACTAGACAACAACGCCCACAACAGCAAGGAACTCTTCAACATCGTCAAAGAGCTCTTGAACCCTAGCGCCGGAAACAACAACATCACCCCCTCGCAAGACCTCTGCAACTCGCTCGCCTCGTTCTTCCACAGCAAGATCGCAGATATACACAACAGTTTCAGCACACAGCCGACGCACCCGATTATTATTATTATTATTATTATTATTATTATTATAATTACATTTATTAAGCGCGCAGCTACCCGGAGGTTTCCCGGCGCTAAGGCAAACAGAACGATATACAGGGTAAGGGGAGCGTCAGACCCACAGTTTAGGTATTGAAGAGCCATGTCTTGATTCCTTTACGGAAAGTCAGAAAGCACATTTCAGATCGCAGAGGAGGGGGAAGGGGGTTCCAAAGAGAAGGTGCTAACAGGGAGAACGAACGGCCTCCCATTTTGGCTCTCTTGACACGTGGTATCTTAAACTTGTACTGGGTGGATGACCTAAGTGTGCGTGGGGGGATGTATTGCTGCACCAGAACAGATAGGTAGTGAGGGGCTCTTCCAGTCATGATCTTGTGCATAAGACATAGTGCCTTGAATTTGACTCTGCTCTCAATTCGCAGCCAATGCAGTTTACGCAAATGAGGCGTGGCCAAGGTTCTGGCGGGTAGGTTGCAAATAAGGCGAACAGCCATATTTTGTACCACCTGGTACTTCCTAGTTACCTCCTTGCAAGCACCCAGGAGTAGGATGTTCCCATATTCCAGGCGTGAGGTGACAAGAGCCTGGACTACAGTCCTCAGGGTGTCAACAGGCAGCATCCACGTGATTTTCCTCAGCCACCTGATGATGGTGGTACAAGTGGCGGAGACGTGTTGCCTGAAGGACAATTGATTGTCAAGGAGGACCCCAAGATTGCGAGCAGTCGTGGTTGGGGTGGGTAGAGGGCCCATCTCCGGCGGCCAATGTTGTGGGCCCCAGAGCGAGGTGTCAGAGCCAAACAGAAGCAGTTCTGTTTTGTCCCCATTCAGTTTTAATTTGTGCTCAAGCATCCATGCAGATATTAGTTTTAGTCCAACTTGAAGAGAGGAAGAGGGAAGATTTTTATTAGTGGAGAGTGAGTAGATGACTTGAGTGTCATCGGCATAGGAATAAATTGTGAGACCTGCCTGTTCCGCCAAAAAAGCAAGAGGTCTCACATACAAATTAAAAAAAAGAGGGCTGAGGATAGACCCTTGGGGAACACCGTGATTGGAGGGGAATATTGATGAAACAGATGTAGAAGAAAAAACTTGAAACGTGCGATCAGAAAGGAAATTGGCAATCCAGGCCAGGGCGGAACCACCGACACCCACAGATTTCAAGGTGGACAACAAGATGGAGTGGGAGACGGTGTCAAATGCGGCACTCAAATCAAGCAATATGAGTGCCACTGTCTCCCCATTGTCCACCTTTTGTCTGATGGATTCCGACACTCCAAGGAGAGTGGTTTCAGTAGAGAAACCAGCCCTGAACCCGGATTGAGAACCATGAAGAAGATTAGAGGTTTCGACGTGAGAATTGAGCAAAGAATTAACGTGTTTCTCTAGAATTTTAGAGAAACATGACAGCAAAGAAATAGGGCGAAAGTTAGATGGGTTGTTGGGATCTGCGTTGGCCTTTTTTAATAATGGGCCACCATAGCGTGCTTCCATTCATTAGGAACGATGGCCTCAATTAGTGAAGCATTCAGAACCTTCAAGACAATATGGAGTAGGGCTGGATCCAGAGAACTCAGAACTTGAGGAGGCATTGGGTCAAGGGGGGAACCAGATTTAATGTCTTGTAAATACTTTTTTAAAAGCGTCGGGGAGATAGGATCCCACGCGTGAAGTAGGGGAGTAGTGGAAGTGGAGCAAGGGATAATAGCAGGAGGGGGAGTGCGTAAGGTCAGATCAGGGTAAGTAGACGCAACTGGAGTAGAGTTAAAAGTATCATAGATGACCGTACCAACGCCCCCCACCACCACCCTCCGCGCCTGGACCCCGGTCAACACCGAAGACACCATCCGCACGATGAACTCCATCCACTCCGGATCACCAACCGACCCCTGCCCTCACCACGTCTTCAACCAGGCCGACTCCATCATCGCACCCCATCTCCGGGACATCATCAACGCCTCCTTCGACACCGCCACCTTCCCAGAGAGCTGGAAGCACGCCGAACTCAGCGCCCTACTGAAGAAACCATCAGCGGACCCCACCGACCTCAAAAACTACCGCCCCATCTCGCTCCTTCCTTTTCCTGCCAAAGTCATCGAGAAGACTGTCAACAGACAGCTGGCCGCCTTCCTCGAGACGAACGGATCCCTCGACCACTCGCAGTCCGACTTCCGGGCCAACCACAGCACCGAGACCGAGACCGCCCTCATCGCAGCCACCGACGACATCCGAGCCCTGCTCGACAACGGGGAAACAGCGGCCCTCATCCTCCTGGACCTCTCCTCAGCGTTTGACACGGTCTGCCACCGCACCCTAGTGCAGCGCCTCAACAACATCGGAATCCAGCAGAAGGCACTGGAGTGGATCATCTCCTTCCTCGCCGGAAGAACACAGAGAGTCCGCCTCCCCCCGTTCAGATCAGAGGCCACCAAAGTCATCTGCGGCGTACCACAAGGATCATCGCTCAGCCCCACACTGTTCAACATCTACATGAGCCCCCTCGCGGCCATAGCACGCCAACACAACCTCAACATCATCTCCTACGCCAACGACACCCAGCTTATCCTCTCCCTCACCAACGACCCCGCAACTGCCAGAACCAACCTACACGAAGGGATGAAAGACGTAGCCGAGTGGATGATGAACAGCTGCCTGAAACTGAACTCAGATAAGACGGATGTCCTCATCCTGGGATCATCACCCTCCGCCTGGGACGACTCCTGGTGGCTCCCTGCCCTGAGCAGCGCACCCAAACCAACGGACCACGCACGCAACCTGGGCTTCATCCTGGACTCCTCCCTCTCGATGACCAGACAAGTCAACGCCGTCTCCTCGTCATGCTTCAACATCCTACGCATGCTACGGAAGATTTTCCGGTGGATCCCCACCGAAACCAGGAAGACGGTCATCCAGGCCCTCGTCACCAGCCGTCTGGACTACGGGAACACCCTTTATGCCGGAACGACAGCCAAACTACAGAAGAGACTCCAGCGGATCCAGAACGCCTCAGCACGACTCATCCTGGACATCCCCCGCCACAGCCACATCTCCGGACACTTGAGAGACCTGCACTGGCTCCCCGTCAGCAAGAGAATCACGTTCCGACTCCTCACCCACGCACACAAAGCTCTCCACAACCAAGGCCCAAGTTACCTCAATGACCGCCTGACCTTCTACACTCCCACCCACCAGCTACGATCGACCAGCCACGCCCTCGCCGCCGTCCCCCGCATCCGAAGAGCCGCGAAAGGAGGAAGATCCTTCTCCTACCTGGCTGCCAAGACGTGGAACTCCCTCCCCATCCACCTCCGCCTGACCCAAGACTACCTCGCCTTCAGGAAGCAACTCAAGACCTGGCTGTTCGAGCAGTAGCGAACCCCCCTCCCCCAAGCGCCTTGAGACCCTCCGGGTGAGTAGCGCGCTATACAAATGATTGATTGATTGATTGATTGAGGCTTGAATCCCCATGAAATACTCATGGGAAGAGCAATGAGGCAGGCATGGGTACCAGGACATAAGCTAATAAATATTTCTGATGATTTAGTACTCGAGTACTGCAAAGAACTGGCTGGCCAAGTGCATTCTATCTCTCACCAGGTTGGAGAAGACGCTGTTGCCAGACAATCAACTCCAGCACATGACCTGAATCCAGGTGACTGGGTAGTGATAAAAGAACATACTTGAGAACCTTGCCTAGCACCAAGTTGGGGAGAGCCACATCAAGTGATATTGGTTACTACCACAGCTGTAAAGTGCAGGGGTATTCCAAACTGGATTCAGCGAGTCACACCAAAAGGGTGACTAAAGCTGATGACGTAGGAGCTGAAGGTCGTGCAGCTGAGGGGTCTCAAGAAGTTGATCTCGAAGTAGTTGATGAAGAACAACCGAGCACCAGTCAGGATGAATGGATTCCAGTAGTCGACATACCTGCAGATTTTGTGAGAACCAGAAGTCAAGCCTATCTAGATAGACCGAGTGATAGTGAGGATGAGTCAGGAATAGAAGAAGGTACTCAGATTATAAGACGTCAAAAGTGATTCTGAGGAGGACCAGATAAGGAAAGATTGGTGTACTCAGACATTTGAAAATCCAGCCAGTACTCCAGAGTCTGAGGAGGGAAAGATAGGTATTAGGGCGAAAGCTCAGGCAGAAGACAATCAAGAAATCAAAAGACCTGAGCAGGACCAGATAGGAGTAGAAAAACGTGTTCAGGAGGAAGAAGGTGAACAAAGTCAAAGTCAAATACATCAAACTCCTTAACAAGGCCATATTAGCATCCAGGCAGAAGAAATAAAAATAAGAACTGGACCAAGCCAGATAGAGAGGAATTCAGCAGTTGACAGAGAACAAGTAGTGCCACACCTGAACGAAAATAGAGCATATGAAGAAAGTCAAAGCTCAGTGCCAGCTAGAAGACTCAGAAAAGGAGATAAGTGGGCTGGTTTTGTCAAAAGACTGAAATGACGCCTTAAAACAATAAATGAAGAACCAGAGCAAGTAAATGAAATATCAAGCCAAGCTGGACCATTCACAGGGCAACCCAGAAGGAGAAGTCCACGTTTGAATACACTGAATAACAAGTTCAAAGGACCCGAGTGGACCTACGTCATACTTGAATATTTTGAAAATATAGAATTGAGTGATGACGAACTGATTGTTGATCAGACTGATGAAGAAGTGAGACCAACTTGAGAAAAGAATCACAGGTTAAAATCTGTGGAAAAGTTACAAAGAGGGGATAAAATCTCCTTAGTCGGAAATGGCTGATTATAATGTTAACGGAAGATCGAAAAGAAATTGTTTAAAGACATGTTGTACAATATGTACATGTAGTATAGTAATAGTAGTTATAGTATGGTTTTGATTGACATTAGCTATACCTTACCTAATGAGCAACGAAATGCAGAATATCACTAATATACCTGAGCAAGTAGATTCACCTAAGACAATAGATACACATACACATGAGAAAGCCGTTAGTCTTAAGCAACCTGGAGTAGATTTAGAAGCACCAGATGAGGGAGACTTACATTATAGAGGAGCTAGAAATAGAACTCATTTAAATGTATTTGCTAATTTGTTAGTACATTATGTAGAAGCTATGGAAATCAGTGACTGCTACGTGTGCATGAAGTTGCCCACGTCAGTAGCTGAAGGGGTCACTTACTATCACTCACAGCGGACCTATGGTATTTCATGTAGCATTTTAGCTAGTCTGTTTTATAGAACTGGAAAATTACAATATTATTATTCTAATTTTGATGTAGTCTTTTCTGAAGTTCCTTTACCTAGAAATTTAAATCTTATTTCTAGTACTAGAGACTCTACACACTTTATGGGAGATTATTTTCTAACAATGGGATCAATAGATATAGCTAAGGCTCACAAAGATAATCTAACATATACATTACAGGAGATAGAAAAGATGTTTTTAGATTTAGTCGAGAAAAGGAGACAGGATTTCCATAGAAAAGCCACTGATCATAAACGAAGGATTCCTAAATGGGATGAAAATAAAGAGTTTACCTCTAATGGCAAGACTCAAGCTGGTATGTTGCTGGATTTCGAAAAGAAAGGGAAACTCTGTCTCCATAGGGAGAAAACAGATTATTATAACAATATATCCATTGGTTCCAGTGAATGTGAACACAATTTCAAAGTCATTGGGGGTTTTGGATTCACACCTGAGAATTCTGTACCCGTTCTCCCTCACCAGGAGATGCCCTCCCTTTTCCTAACTTACATACATTGCTTTTTATGTGCACCTCACACAGAGGCTTATCTAGACAAATGCTGTATTCTTCTTCTGTTTGGCACGGGCAGACAGTTCTACTTCCAGAACAGCTTTATCACGTCTGACTATTGGTGGGAGGCATCCAGGAAGTTGAATATCCTGATGTTTTACAGACTTTCTCGTCTCACTTAGATGTGTTAAGTTCATTGGTTGAAGGAAGCAGAGGTTATTGGATGTCAGAGTATCAGTTAATTGAGCCTATTGCTGCATTTCTGTAACAGAAACAGTGACTATTTGACCAATGGACACACAGCTATTAAATATATCAACTTGGTATTCTGTTGCTTGAATGGTCTGCACAATTGTGAACTGGGAAGTCTTGGTACTTGTTGCTTCTAGTATAGTTTCAGGGTCCTAACATTCCCCTCATGTGTCCATCCTTTACATCAGAAACTCCTCAGAAGCACTCTGTTGTCTAGTGATCATTGCTGTAAATTGACTGGATATTTCACAAGTCCTATGTGGCTTTCCAAAACATATATGTGGCAAACTCAGATGTTTTGTTGCAGGTGCACTTTTAAGTACACCATACGGTGGACTATGCTGACTCCTCTGGTTTTTTGTGTAGCTAAAGGGTGACCAGCAAGATGACCAAGGTTCTGCTAAAACTGCCTGCACTTAACCCCATGGGTAATGCAAGGTTTCCTTAACTGAACAGGATCAACATTTCTCTAATTGCATTGCTTTAAAAAATGTTTCTCTAGTTAGAATGAGGCTTCAATTGTCAGCAAACCAAACAGCAAATTCCTTACTAAACATTTCAATATGCCAATACATGCTCTTCGAGATCCTGCCTATCTGAGTTCCCTCAAGCTAAGAATAAGTCGTAGGCAGGGCTTTAAAACTCTAATGGCTCACCTCAAGAAACAACATTATCATTCAGATTGGAGCGGAGCCAAATTTGTTGAAGTAAAGGAGCACACTTAAAATTGGGAACTCCACATTGTAGGTTCCCTGTCCAGAGTCTATCACCACCTTGTGCCATAGGGTTTTTTAAGTCTCAATAGTACCAAGAAATGCGCTCCCTTGACTGAAATTAAATGTTTGTCTTCAGCACTGCCAGTGCAGCCCTGAACTGCTGTCTGCCAGACTGCAAAATACATATCACAAAGGAAATGTTTTCTGGCATTTTTCAAAGGCTACATTTGACATTAGTTAATTATAGGTAGTACCTAGCAAGGTATGTGGTGCATAAAGTCCAACGGTAGGGCATGCCTAATAGTTACACTGTTGTTTCCTTCCAGTAAAAGGATACCAAGAGTACATTCTCATTGCCCATGCTATGCTAGTATATTTTTCTGTGGTCAAATTCTGCATATGAGTAAAAATCTTTTTTCCACTTCTCGCGATTGGAAGAAGCTATAGAGATCATTCATGCACCATTGTAATATTTATTAAAATCCAATTCAGTGGTGAATATATATTTTTGTTAAGCAGATTGCATGATGATTTTATAAAAATAATATTTTCTGCCTAAGAATCTGGGTATTAATGTCTTTAGTCCTGCTTGGTTCTCTACAATGGCAACAATTTCCTCTTTGATGAGGTGTGGAAAACCCCTGGACCTGCTGGCTGGAAGGGTGGGAAGAGTAATTAATTACTGTTCATTTTTTCTTGCAATGTGTGCAAGGGGAGTGAAATGAAACATCAAATGGCCCAGGCAAAGGGACAAAGAACTGGGTGGAAACTTGTTGAGTGACATTTTCAAGTAAGACAGTGTTCTAGTGTCACATAAATCTTTTAAGGTGCTCTGTGCACCACACTTTATATGTTAGCAACGGAGGTGGGTAGCGGGGTAACTTCAGAAATTGGCATGTATAGTTTTCAAGGGAGAGGTTCCTTCGTATAAATAAGACAGCCCCTCGGTTTGAAATCTTTGCTTAAAATATAGGCCATGGGGACCTCACATTTTGAAACATTCTCCAGAGCAAGGGTTCCTCCGATAGTTTACCAGAAAACAGATTGGAATGCTGAAGTCCTGGTTAAAGTGAATGGTTGAGCCTACCTCTCTCTGTCATCAGTGATAGGCCTTCCATTGTAGTCTGGGAACTTTAAGAGTGACCAGGAAAAATAAATCTAGCATCTGAAAAATTGGAGCTCTTGGCAATATCAGGAATCAAGGGTAGAGAGCTCTGTTTCCCCTGAATCATTTTTGAGTCCCAAGAAAACCCCCAGGAAGATAGGAACTATTTGAGGGCATCAGACTGTTAGGGTACTGATCCAGCGCTCTCACTAAAATATTGCACAAATGACACTATCTACTACCACCAAACTTACAATACAACACTAGGCCCATATCAACAATAGAGCGACTGAATCATGAGGTGATAAGATCTAAATATGTTGTTTAAAACTATCTACAATAATCAAGACCAGCTTGTCATTTTAGAAAGTTTATTTAAACACATCTAGGAAAACTTAGGTTTTGGTATTTTATTAAACAAGCATTAGAAAATGTCATAAAGAAAGATTTATTCAGTATTAATAAAAAGAGCATAAATCAAGAATTATTATTCATTAGCAGGAATAAGTAAAGTTAAGCATTTCCAAAATCCTACCTATCTCTCTGTCTCTACCCTCATCACCTAGTAATAAAGTAATTAATAAAAAACTCCTTTCCTCACGTGTAAAGTCCATCAGCATAACACGTCCTCCAGATTTCTCGAGCGTAAGCCAACTATCTGTTCTCTGAACCCATTCTTATACCCTAAATTAAGCTGAGCTAACTATTTTTCACATTCCAGCAGACGAATTCTAGTTCTCCATTGGCTGAGCCACCTCGTGCCACAGTAAACTGTGACACCTCCTTCTTACATGCCCGGGCAAATTCACTAGTTCATTGTTCATGTAGAAGTCTTGGCAGCTCTTCCTTAGGCTGCTACATTTTGTAGCGAAAGCACCATTCTTCCTTTCAACCTTGAGCCTGTCCGCTCTGAACTCCCGTGGCACGTTAGCAAACGTTAGCAAATTTCTCCAAAGAGTCATCTTTTTAGCAGTTCATTCCAAAACCTTTCAAAATAAAAGCTCAGAGGCTTTTTCCATCCTTTCAGAATTATTTTCACTTGAGCCATTTTCATCAATAGGCCTCTTTTCAAAGAGCGTCAATTTTCTGCGCCACCTCTCCTGCGCCACTTTTAAAAGTGTACTATTTTTCTGCAGCCATCTCTAAGCTCCATTTGTAAAACTATTATATAAACAAACAAAAAGAATAATTAATGAAAGAAATACAGTTTGTTCTGTTGCCTCCCATCATTGCTAATAATTAACCCATTAGTCTAAATTACCTAGCAGTAAAGCACAAATAAAGCAGCATTTTATATCTACCAGTCTTCATGAATCCAGCAGGGTTCTTTATGCACCTATAGTGAATATAGTGACACCACATAGACAAGGGAAGCAAAATAAGCACATGCCATTATATAAAAACAGCTGCTATTAGTTATGACATGACAATAGACAAGATTAATTTATTATTTTCCACATACATGAGAATGCAACATAATGCACATTTATGAGCACACATGTTAGTTTCCCGCGTGTTCTGTGAAAATGCAACTTTAAACTAGATTGAATTAGTACACACACAGCACAAATTGTTAGCATTATTAATTTATTTATGGAAGTGTGACTTCACAAGTTTAAACAGATTTCTGTTTTCTATCTCGCTCCATCAACTCCCTCATCTGGTGATTAACAAATCACCACACCACCACCCAGAATTTTAGCAAAAATTTTATCTAAGATGAACATGATTCAATTTCACCTGTGTTAGTATTTCTAAAGACTTATCTCATCAGTTTATCTACAATTCTCATATTGAGTTTTAAGAAACCCCTCTAGTTCTATTTCTTTCTCTTGTGTAACATACAACTGAGCTTTAATAAAAGTGTTGCAAAAACCATAACTAATAAAGTGTCAGTATCTTGCTTGTCATATTAACCTTAAACTTCTCCTTGTTTATTTCTAAAGAACAATAACCTAAATTAACCAAAGCAGAATTATTAGGAGCATATATATCAGAGACATCTTACAACATTTATTTTAAAATTAAGCATCTTGAGCTTGTTGAATGTATTTTCACTAAGCTTGCAAAGAAAAATAAAACAAAAAATTGTAAAAATGTTACCTACATTTTCTAAAAATTTCTAACACCCTCCTTTTTCAAAATTTTTTTTTTCTTTATATATACTCTTTAAACCTTCTAACAGTTTTTCTTCGACCTAATGTCACAAATTAATTTTTCAGCTAACAGAATTTCTTCGACCTTGTGTCATCTAACAAGATTTCTTCAGCCTTATGCCAAAAACAGAAAACCTAAAACAAATTCAACAGGTATGTACTTCAATCATTGTCACTATTCTTTTCAATCTCCTTCTGACTTTCATCATTTACCTCCATTACAGGTATCACTTCTATTTTCTTTCCTACCTCACTTTTCTTTTCAGAATCCTTTTGATTTGATGTTTCATCAATCTGTTCCTTTGATCTGTATCTCAATTTCAATTTTAGGCCTTCATTTTCTTCTGGCCAGTTATCACTTTTTCTTGGTAATTTCTTCTTTTGCTTGGTCACATTACATTCTGTTTTCCAAGCTCCTTTTCTGAATTTTCTTATTTGAGAATCTTCATCACTCTCATCAGTTTCAGTGTCAGAAATTTTCATTCTGGACTCAGGTACTTCTTTACTCAGCAGCTTCACTCCGTTCGGAACATCACCTTTATAGCTGGTACTTGGCAATTCATCTTCTTCTTCCATTACCTTCAGCTTTCCAGTTTCAGAATTCCTGTTCCTGCTTTTAGAGCTTCTTTTCTGCTTTTCAATACTCTCCTGGTCTTGAATCACAATCTGATCACATTCTTCTTCTGCTTCTTTTTCTGGCAGATTTCCATCATTTTCTGAGTCTTCAGTTACAACTTTCAAGTCTTCTTCAATCAAGGCTTGTTTTCTTTTCGTGTTCTCCAGATATCGACCAACCTGTCGATCTTCAAGATCTGGATTCTCTTCAGGCTCTTCTTCAGAATCTGAATCAGCAGTTGTGACACTATTCTCATCAGGATTTTCAGGTGTAGATACACGAAAAGTATGGCCAGTGTCAATCCACCTCTTCAGTATTTTGCACTTCACTGCATTTGTTGTGACAAGACTGACTGACCTCCTTTTCTGCCACCTTGGCACTAGAGAATTTCTTTTTAGACGAACCTTTTTCCTGATCCTTTTACCTGGTAACTGATCAAGTACTTGCTCTTTTTCTCTTGTTTGTACTTCAGTTTCATCTTCATCAAACACAGAAATCATTTCATCTGATAAATTCCTGCAGTTCTCCAAATTGATGCTATCATTGATAGTCATCATTCTTTTCTCTGGTATGAATGCCTGACTCATGACCTTGTCCATCATAATATCATGTGGACTTAAATCTGTCTTTTTATCAGTAGTGTTTCTCAGAAACATCAAAACAAGTGGAAGGACATCTTTTGCATCTCTGTTTATAGTATCATTCTCTTGCTCCGCAACACCTGAAATTTCTAATCTTTGTGTACATTGGAGTAGTCTGTTTTCAATATGTCCTTTGCCATCTGCTAAATTTGCAACAGTAATTTCATCATCATGTCGCATCTGAAATGTTTCAAACCATTTTGTAATCAAACAGAAAATCACAAAAATGTAGCACAGTTTGTCATGCAGTGCCATCTTACAGAAATCCATTTGTAATCCAATGAATGAATCACTCTCCTGTAATTCTGTTCCCAATCTCACAACTGTTCTCTTAATTGTGTTCACTTGCTGGCAAATCAGACACCTCTGGTAAAGAAATTCTACAATTTTATGGTACATTCTGTCCATGTCAGTAATCATGCTATTTAGCAAAACTACTCTGTCATCTTTGTGTATCCCAATCTCATCCTCATCTCGCTGTCTAAAATCTGTTCTCAACCATGTGTTTCTCAACCATATGTTATTCTCCTCATAAGTTGCTTCATCTTGTAAATCTTTGACTCCCTGCCATGTTTCAACTACAGATGTTAGTATCAGTGAACCCAAAGCATGTTCATCATTCTTTTTGTATGCTGTACATATCACGACAGCAAACCTTTCTGCCAATTGAATGTCATCAATTAACCTTTTAATTAAATTTGCATTTCTGTTAAGTGAACCTGCAGAAGTCAATGTTTCAATCTGTTGATCAATTGTATCCTTTACTTTGATGTCTTCACTCAAAAGAACATTATTTTTATTCCAAAATTCTGGAAGTACATTTATTCTTTGTGGTCTGTTTACCTGTTCTATATTTAATCCTGTATCTGTTTTGTCTGTCTGTTCATTAACAAAAATTTGCAATGGCAATGAAGCCATCTCAATCTGCTGAATCATCACCTGTCGCTGTATTTGTAGCTGTTCATTCAGCTCATTTATCTCAATCTCCTTTTCCTTTGAGCATAATTTTGACTCATCAGACTGTGTCAAATCAATCAAATCAGTATCAGACTTCTCACTTGCTAGAACTGAAGTCATCTCTGTTTCTTGCTGAGTTGTAATCCTTACTAGTTCAATCTCAAGCACAATAGAATAAACTTTTTCACTAAATTTTTGAATTTCACAATTAAATGGGACCATTAAAGCTGTGGAACTAGTTTCTTCTTTTCCAAGCACATGGACTGTCTCTGTTTCCATAATTTTCATGGACTGTACATGATCAGGAATATTAATTCCAGAAATAACAGGCATTTCATCATGCTTTTCTGACATGTCAATTTGAGAAGAAGTCTGAGCTGGGACTCTTTTAATCTGATCTGGTATTTTTGGCGTTACATTAATCTGTTCTGGGAGTCTTCTTGAATTTCTGTTCTGATCCATATTCACAACATCAATTTTACACTGATCAATACTTTTTACTCTGACACTTTTATTATTTACATTCGCTAATTTGGGAATCTTTAATTTACTCTCACATTTGGCAACAACCTTTTTCATTTTCTTATACAAGGAAGACATTTTCTCTAGATAACTCGGTAAATGCACTCTCTAAATTTGTCTTGCAGCGTTTGCTGATCAATTAATTAATTAATTTAACACTATCAGATGTAGAAAACCTTATAATTTGGTCAATTTAATATATCTCCTAATTTACCTGTATCACTAATTATAATTAACCTGAAAAGAAAAACATGAATTTGCAAAAACAGTAGCAACGCAAAATATTTATTTACAACAATAAATACCAACATATAATCACATGTGTTTTAAATGTACTTATTTTTCACTTACACACCTTCTGCAACATATACCTGTGGAAAAAGAAAACCTAATCTGTTTGCCTTTAATTTAAATAAAAATGTTTAACTGCAAAAACCCTTTAGACTCCTTTTGTAAATTTCTTTAAACTAATAATTTAATTTTGACTTGAAAATCAAAAATCACCAAATGTGATACAATGTTGCTGTTGAAGACATTTTTAACTGTTATTACTGCTATAAATTTTATTTAATTTACAATTCAAATAGTAACTTTTTATTATTTGCCTTTTATTTACTAAGTTCTAATCACCTTTACTGCTATTGTTAATTAATCAGGATAGCTGCTATGATATTCAATACTTTTAAAAAAATGTCACCTTCCCAATGTTATGGTCAAATATAAAAAACGAAATTCTGGGCACTACTAACACAGAAAATCAAAGCTCTCGGTAGAAGTAAACAATGGGTATTAAATGCCTGGGCCAATCACTACTGTTGCTTTACGCTCAGCCAATCACAGCGTTTCGCATCAGCCAATCACAACGTTTCTCTAGCGACACTCAACCTATTACAGTGCATCTATCGCTGTGACGTGTACGCTATTGCTGGTGTTTCCCCTCGCATCTCACAACCCAAGCAGCCCTTTCCCACAAAATGCGATCTCAATTATAATGCAGAACACGAAGCGTGATACACAAAAACAATGTCCTTCTTTTCACGCCCAATTGACCAAACCTGGTATATTTGTAAAATGTAAAACAATCTCGGCAGATAGCAAACACGACACTCCAGCCAATTATAGCGCGGCTGCAAATGTCTCGACCAATCACACCACGGCGCTCCAGCCAATCAGAATGCTGCTTTTGCAAACTCAGCCAATCACAGTACAGCTGTAGCTATAACGTTATGCTGCTGCTGTAGTCTCTCTCCCCTCGCGCTCAGCGTCTCATTTGTAATATTAGCTCAATACTTAATATGAGGAACACTATGGCTCATAACATCGTGCCATTAATTCTAAAACAGCACGCAACACTCATCGTCAGCTATACACAAATCAGCTGTGACACGCAACTAATCAGCCGTGACACACTTTCCTTTCTTTAAATTAATAGCGCTGCTGTAGCGGGGACTAAAATTAGAATGAGGACACTCACAAAATATTAATAACTATTTCCGAAGTGGCAACGCGCCTCAGCCAATCACAGCACTGTTGACAAGGCTTCAGCCAATCAGAGCGCTGCTTTGCTCTAACACTCCGGACATTTCAACCAATCAGAGCGCAGCTTCACTGTGATTCGTCAGACTGCCCAGCAAATCAAAGCGTTGCTTTGCCCCGAAGCTCCTAAATACTTCAGTCAATTTCAGAGCGGCTCTACCATGACGCGCCAGACATTGGAACTAGAGAGCGGCTGTCCACACAGTCATTACGGCTCTCAGCTCCTCGCTGTTGTTTTTAGCACCTTGCGCCTTGCCTCCCCTTTCACATAGCCCTTCGTTAGAAAATGGAATTTAATATAACGTGCAATCGCTGTTAGTTTATTTTATTTATGCAATTTTATTTAGTGTGTACTCGTTCAAACACATCAGTTATTACACGCTTTTCCCCTTTTAAACATTAACGCGTCGATGAAAAGGGGCTAAAGCAGTGTTTTAATTTTATATTCAATTACAAGACACCTACACACAGTCACAGAGCCTCGCCCAATCAGAGCGCAGCTCACGGAGCCTCGCCCAATCAGAGCGCGGCTCTGCCTATGACGCGACGGCGTTTTAGCCAATGGCAGCGCGGCGGCTGACGTAGACAGCCGCTGCAGGCAGCTCTCTCTCCCACTCGCTCCTTAGCAGCCCCCCTCCTTCACAAAAATGTGATTGCAATACAGCGTGCTACGCTTGTGGCACACATCAGCTAAGACAAAGTGCCCTTCAAATTAACAACACATCTAACAAGGAAACTAAACGGAGACCTCATCAACTCACTAGTCATCTACAGCATAGCTTTTACTGTAATGCTTTAAACGCCCCAGCAAAATCGGAGGACTGTTCTAAGACGCGCCGTGAATTTCAACTTATTAGAGTGCGGCCACTTTAATGTACATGGCAGCTGCAGTTTCGAGCTCTCTTCCCTCGCGCCTAAACACTTTAAGAATACAATACAATACACAATACTCCTCACGGGTTCTAGTTGCAACGCGCCTTTCCCTTCCAAAACAATAGCACTGTCAAAAAGGAAAACAAAGCGAAGACTTATTTCCACAATGGAGTGTATTAGTTCATCATTTGTTCTCTATTATTTATTAAACTTTGGGGCGCTTATAAAATATCTATTTTACGAGCTACCACTTTTAAACATAATAACGCTGTCATCCAATTACAGCGCTACTTTGTATAACTCCTCAGCCAATCAGGGGGCAGCTTTTCTATGTTAAACTAGACGCTCTAGCCAATCCGAGCGCGGCTGTTTCTGACGTATGCAGCTGCTGCAGCTTCAGTCTCTCCTCACACGGTTTCACTCCTAAAACAGCCCCTCCCTTACAATTTTCGATCGGGGCACTTTTCTAATCGTTTTAAACTACGGAGAACAATTTATTATTATATTTAAAGCGAGGAATGTTTTTAAAATTAATACTGATCACTTTTTACTTACTTAAAAATGTTTAACAACGTGGAATACCTTAATTATAGCCTAATTAACACAGAACATTCCAAAATGCTCCTAAATGTTTTAAAATAGCACAGATCACCTTTTTATACTTTTCAACTATGCTGAACACTTTTGAATTGAATTTTATTAGCGTGCAGAGCTTTTAAATGTATTTAAACACTGCACAACATCATAAAAAGTCTTAGAATGGTACAGACTTTATCCTGAACTTTCCTAAGTACCTTACTTCTGGTACAATTTAGTGAATACATAAAACGAACTCATCTGCCTGCTTCTTCTAATTAGGATAGTTTTACATGCATTCAAGTATTCTCATTCTCGGAATATAAGGCGCTATTCCCATAGAATATTTTTCATTTGCCAGTACAGTAATCTTTTTACTCTACCCTTCTAACAAGTAAAATATGAACTCATTTCCCTCTGAACGCACAACTAAGTGACTGTTCGAAAGTTCCACTTGAACATACCTTACAAAACAATCACGCACTTTCACACGGAAAAATCCCTAAATTCAAACACACATGAAACGCCTACAGGACTCTCACCTGTTTATAGATATCATGCACCGTTAGCAAAATAACGACGTTATCCGTACATGACTCTCACCTGTTTATAGATATAAAACATGTACCCCTACAGGACTCTCACCTGTTTATAGATAATCATGCACCGACATTACCCTACCCTTCACTCAAGCTCGAATATAACTAATACTCTTATCACAGTGAGTTTTACAACAGGCGCTTTGTCCCTATTCTCATGCTGCTCTAATTTCTTAGAAAATCCTCACTATACAAGATTCACACCTAGCCCTAAAACTGTGTTGCACGGCGACAACACTGTGTTGCACGGCGACAACACTCATGGTACACGGCGATACCACTTGTGATACACGGCGATATCACTTCTGAAGCAGAACAAACATCTTGTGTGACTGCCTTCTCATCACACAAACTGTACCGGTACAACTCACATATAGCACAAAACAAAACAAACTCAAAAAGTGTTAAAATGTAATCCTATGAATTTACCAACATATATGTATCATGCATGTAAGATGTATGTCAAAAACAACATATATAAACCGTCCGATGGCTACCATGAAATAGATCCAGCGCTCTCACTAAAATATTGCACAAATGACACTATCTACTACCACCAAACTTACAATACAACACTAGGCCCATATCAACAATAGAGCGACTGAATCATGAGGTGATAAGATCTAAATATGTTGTTTAAAACTATCTACAATAATCAAGACCAGCTTGTCATTTTAGAAAGTTTATTTAAACACATCTAGGAAAACTTAGGTTTTGGTATTTTATTAAACAAGCATTAGAAAATGTCATAAAGAAAGATTTATTCAGTATTAATAAAAAGAGCATAAATCAAGAATTATTATTCATTAGCAGGAATAAGTAAAATTAAGCATTTCCAAAATCCTAACTATCTCTCTGTCTCTACCCTCATCACCTAGTAATAAAGTAATTAATAAAAAACTCCTTTCCTCACGTGTAAAGTCCATCAGCATAACACGTCCTCCAGATTTCTCGAGCGTAAGCCAACTATCTGTTCTCTGAACCCATTCTTATACCCTAAATTAAGCTGAGCTAACTATTTTTCACATTCCAGCAGACGAATTCTAGTTCTCCATTTGCTGAGCCACCTCGTGCCACAGTAAACTGTGACACCTCCTTCTTACATGCCCGGGCAAATTCACTAGTTCATTGTTCATGTAGAAGTCTTGGCAGCTCTTCCTTAGGCTGCTACATTTTGTAGCGAAAGCACGATTCTTCCTTTCAACCTTGAGCCTGTCCGCTCTGAACTCCCGTGGCACGTTAGCAAACGTTAGCAAATTTCTCCAAAGAGTCATCTTTTTAGCAGTTCATTCCAAAACCTTTCAAAATAAAAGCTCAGAGGCTTTTTCCATCCTTTCAGAATTATTTTCACTTGAGCCATTTTCATCAATAGGCCTCTTTTCAAAGAGCGTCAATTTTCTGCGCCACCTCTCCTGCGCCACTTTTAAAAGTGTACTATTTTTCTGCAGCCATCTCTAAGCTCCATTTGTAAAACTATTATATAAACAAACAAAAAGAATAAAATAATGAAAGAAATACAGTTTGTTCTGTTGCCTCCCATTGCTAATAATTAACCCTCTAGTCTAAATTACCTAGCAGTAAAGCACAAATAAAGCAGCATTTTATATCTACCAGTCTTCATGAATCCAGCAGGGTTCTTTATGCACCTATAGTGAATATAGTGACACCACATAGACAAGGGAAGCAAAATAAGCACATGCCATTATATAAAAACAGCTGCTATTAGTTATGACATGACAATAGACAAGATTAATTTAATATTTTCCACATACATGACAATGCAACATAATGCACATTTATGAGCACACATGTTAGTTTCCCGCGTGTTCTGTGAAAATGCAACTTTAAACTAGATTGAATTAGTACACACACAGCACAAATTGTTAGCATTATTAATTTATTTATGGAAGTGTGACTTCACAAGTTTAAACAGATTTCTGTTTTCTATCTCGCTCCATCAGTACTTAGCTCTCCTAGACGCTACAAGGCAATACAGTGCTGGTAACTGCTTTTAATTTTTTTATGCACGTATGGACCCTCTTGCACTTGTTTGCTAATGAACATATACTTGCATTGACTTTTATAACTCCATTTTCCTATGAGCTTTTTCATGACCTAAACAATTAATATTTCAATTCCCTTGGTTCTCTTAATTCGATGTTGATGATTTCTGTGTCATTTGGTTATTATTTTCCCTTTTACCTGAGTAGGTTTTGCAATCTATTTTGCTTGTTTTATGAATTTAATATTTCTTCAGTACTAAATATATACTTGACACACATTTCTCTTTGAAACCACCTGCTGCTTTTTGCCACAGCTAACAGCAGTTACACCCATGCTTTCTCACTAAATTTGTGCCATGGTCTAACAAGATTCTAGATTTTTTTTTTTTTTTAATGTTGCTGATCTTCATATTGATGGTTTTTGAAGATTGGGCTCAGCAGAAGCAAATAGGGAACACAGAGAAAAAGGTGGTATATGGTCAACAGAGGGAGGGGCACTTATATTAGGCAACTGAGGGCATAGTGCTTTGGGACACTTTCAGAAGGTAAATTGAATCAGACACAAAAATTGGGCTTCTGTAGAACAGGGGGAGTGAAATCAGAACAAGTAAGTAATGCATCTGGGTAATTGATGGGAGGAGCGTGTAATCACTCAGCTGCCAGCTGAATAAACACACTTTTTTTCATATTATTTACCCATCAGAATGGGTTTCAGGCATAGATTTTTATTTCGCCCATGTCATGATGGGCCCTTTCATCCACACTGACATTTTTTGTCATACAGCCAATATATCTTGGGTATGGTAGTTTAATTTTTAACATGCTAAACAGTGCTTTAAGTGGGCAAGACCCTGTGTCTGTTTGGCCCTCGTATACATCCATGTTGTCTCAGTAAAGAAATCTGGAAGCCAAAAAAAAGGGGACCGGGTGAATGAAAGAGTAGAACATGTAGAATGATGAAGACCAGAAGGAGAATACCGACCAGGATGTGGACCACAGAGAGGGCTAGGATGAACTGAGTCACGAGGACCAGGGAGACCTATTTCATCAGGTTCAGGGTTGCCTAGTCCAGAGATGACCAAGGACAAACATGAGGAGGAACAGGACTAAGGCACCAGAACTAGGGTAAGAAACCATGAGGGTCAGGAGGATGCTGAACTGGGGAATCAGGACCCAGTGGTTGAGGGGCCTAAGGAACAGAAAGACCAAGGTTAGAAGGAGCAGAAGGCCCTGGACCAGCACAACAAGAAGCATTAGGAGGGCCAGAGGGCACTGATCAGGACCAGAGGAATGAGGAGGACCAGGGCCAGGAGTAGCAGACCCAGGTGGAAGAACCAAAATGGACCCGTACTAGAATAACAAAGGAATAAAGGACAAAAGAACCAGAGACAGGGGGGTCAGGACCACTGATATCAGATCAGGACGGTCGAAGGGGTAGAAGCAAATTCACCAGGAATTGGAAGAACACAACTCAAAAGGACCAGGGCTTTTAGGACAGGGAGGCCCTAGAACAATAGGACAAGAGGACTATAAAGGCCAGAAAGTCCAAGCCGAATGGGCCCAGGATCAGACAGCCCATGAGGTTTAGACTTTAAACCGGTTGTGAGGACTACATGAACCAGGGTGAACTGCAAAATGGGAACTAGAAAGAGCAGTGCCACAAGTATAAGGAAGACCAGACAGAGGAGGACCATTTCTAGTAGGGCTATGACACAGCAGAACATGGTCGTATGAACATGAATAACCTGCAACAGGCAAATCAAGACGACTAGTAAGACTAGAATGGGGCAGGATGACAGGAGGACTAAGACAGCTGTTTAAACCTAGGCCAGTGGGACCTGCACCAGAAGATCCAATATGGGAGGACCAGACTAAGGAGTCACAAAATTAAAACTAGGACTATATGGGCCATGGAGGCCAGGAGTGGAATGATAAGGAACCAGAAATACAGTGGGGAAGGTGAAAAGATCTAGGACCATGAGCCTGTAAAATAGGAGACCAGAGATCCAAAGGATCAGGGGTAGGAGTACATGAGAATGATGACCAGACAGACCAAGATGTACAGTGCAAGCAAGTGAAAAGGCTGTCATGAACTGTGAGTCCCGGACCATCAGAACTAGTAACGGGTAAGGCGCTCTGTGGTGGTTGAGAAGACATTATTGCAGAACTGTTAGACCTGGCATCTTTGGCGTGGTGTCCCCCTATCTTTTTGCCTCTATCTCCTGTATTTTTAATGCTGTGCTGGATTTCGTTTTTGCTGGTTTAGATACTTTGGGCACTTTGCCACTGCTGTTCAGCGTCAAAGTGCAAGTGCTCCCTGTGTAAATTGTTGTTATGATTGATTATCCATGATTGGCATATTTGTGTCACCAAGAAGTCCCTAGTAAAGTGCACTGAGTGTGCCAGGGCTGGTGATAACAGATGCTACTAGTGGGCCTGCAGCACTGATTGTGCTACTCACATGAGTAGCCCTAAAGTGGTGTCTCAGACCTGCCACCGCAGTGCCTGTGTGCAGTCTGTGAACTGCCATGTCCTCCTGGTCAGTGTCCCCACTGGCCAGGCCTAACCCTTCCCTTTCTGTACACATTGGTCACCCCTATGGAAGGCCCAAGGTACCCCCTTGGGCAGGGTGCAGTGTATGGGAAAGGTAGAGCGTGTACTTGTGCAGGTGACGTGCTCTGGTAGTGAATTACAGATGTTTTTGTTTTTCACTATGGTAAGGCTATCTTGCCCCATAGGCTATCATGGGGAATGCTGGCTACAGTGGTTACCAGCATATCTTCCCATAGGAGCAAGATCGGACCTAAAGGTCTGGTATCCTTGAACTCAGAATTTAATAACACATCTTTTAGGAAAGGTTGTTTTTAAGGTATTGCATCCCTCCCCATACAGACCGGAGTCACCGCACCATGCCCGCTACATCCAGCGGGGCTGTCGCATCGCCTCCCCAGGGTCTCAGGGGTGACGCATCGCTTGTTTTCCACCGCACCAGTTTCTGTTTTGGAACTTTGTCGCATTTAAAGGTACTGTTGGCTAAACGTGACACAACTGTGAACTTTTCACGCAACTGTGGATTATTTTATCTCAACCTTAAGAACACTTTTGAAACCATATTCTTGAACTGTGTATGTTGGATTTTTGTCGTTTTGATCTTGTGTAGTTTAGATTAAATACCGTTATTTTTCTAAACTGTTGTGGAGTCAGTTTGTGGTGTTAGTACAAATACTTTACACATTGCCTTTGATAAGCCTTGCCTGCTTGTGCCAAGCTACCCAGAGGGTGAGCAGAGGTTATCTAAGAGTGTTTCCTCCTTACCCTGACTAGAAGCAAGGGTCCCTATTTGGACAGTGGTACCTACCTCTGCCAACTAGAGACCCCCAGTTCTAACACCTATAATATTTGTTATAAATTAAATGAATAAAATATCCCTGTCAGTTTCTTTTGTTCTGTGTCTTTGATGGATATATGTCTGTCTCTGATTAACTGGAAATCGTCCAATGACATTAATTTCAATAATTATAGTTCCTATCCCTGACTAGAAAAGAAGACATTATCCATGAGTTGACTTTATGATGTTGATTAGTTCACTCCTCCCGATGCTTGCCTCCATCACCTTCCTCAAGAAAGGCCATTTCCCCGTCTTGAGAGAAAGACGGGGAAATGGCCATTGCTGGTGTGTGGCCCAAATGCTCATCTTCCCCATTAAGATTAACTTCCAACTTCCTTTTATTGCTTTGTCAATAACTACTTGAGAGGAAGAAGAGGCTGTAGTCATCTCTGTCATATTGCTTGAATATTCCCAAATCTGCAATCGTTTTTTCTCTTTTTTTTGTAGGGTGGAGTTCAAAGAGGGTCAGGGAGGGCCCAAAACAACAGATTCCCTCTTGGTGGAGTTTCAGGTCGAGGGAACGGCCCTAACATCTCGAGGTTCCGACTGGGCAGTCAGCCTTAAGACCTGCTCCTAACCACTTCATCTTTAAAGCCTGGCTTCTCCCTGTCGGCAGTCTTGCCATCGTCAGCCAAGGGCTCCAGGAAATATGCTTTTGTTCTGGATACCTCAGGTGCACTATGCCATCTTTTGTGAAGCCTGCGCTTGAATTGGAGTTGACTTACTCTCAAAACCTCAGACACTGCTGTACTGCCCATGGGTGTTGACCGTAACAACCCAGTTCTGGGGTTTTACACCGAAACTATCAGCAGTGTCTGCTCTTTGATTCCACTGAAACTGCTGTCTGTGTGCTGCATCTCGCCCCAGTGTTGCCTTAGCTGGGTAAGTCTTCTGTCAGGCAAGACCTACCTTGTCAGAGGGGCACAGCTACCTCACTTTATCCAAGTTCCAAGTTCTTCAAGCCCAAATAAGGAAGTGTTCTGCAACATTCACCAAAAGCTTGTTTGGGACCAGGTCTGCACTCTGCATGAGAGCCAGTCTCCCAGAGGAGAGGGGGGCATCCACTGAAGTATGCACTACTTGCTGGAGGGACTGATGGATTGCCTAGTATCTAGAAGTCTACCTTCCTTCTCAGAGATAGAAGGAAGGTCCCTGCACCTACAGTAGGAAAGACGGTCCTAGACGGGACCATTATGTTCCTGGCATAATAAACACCTAGAAGGGAAAAAGCCAAGATTCAACCCATGTTGTTAAGGGTCTCCATGTTTCCCTGAATGATTCCCACAGTGAACAAAGTCAAGACATTCAACTAAAGAGCAACTTTGTGTCATCTGTCATCCATACCATGCGCTAAGAGACTGGTGCACCACTGCCTGCTCTGATCTCTCCTTGGATGCTGCAACTGCTGAAGACAGACATCCGCTGGATATCCGGCCTGTGAGTTGCAACTGTGGAAACAAAGCACATATCTGTGCCCAGCCTAGAATGCGTACCTGCTGAAAATGAGCACTCTCTAGACTGGCCTATTGCACTAAATACTATCCAGCAGCCTTTGTGGTGAGTTAAACTGCCTTCATGTCCCAGCATCATCAAAGTCGCTAATGGAGGAACAGGGTGGCACCCGCCAACACCACAATAACCACACCTTTCCAGAGCTGGTAAAACATGAACCATAGACTTTGCTTGTGTGAATTCGTGGCAGTACGAAAAGTTGAACTTATCCATGCCTTAGCCAGTTAGTCAAAGCCAGTGCCCTAACTTCATGTGAGGAACCTTAATCATAAGCAGGACCCTAGACCTGGGAAAATGTGCTGTAGGGGATGTAACGCTTCACTGAGCTTTGTAGGTGAGATTACGTGTTAGCCGTATTCTTATTTGAATTTTATAGTATTTCATTTTGCTGGAAAATTGAAGTACTTTTGATTTACTAAAATAGGCACATGACTGAACAATACCTTATTTTTCTGCTGGTTGACTGAGCTATTGTGCTCTGAGAGTTTTCTTTCAAGAATAGGAGTGATATATAATGTCTATCAAATTTAATAAGTATTTGCATTTAACTATGATTTTTTTTAGCTTCCTGTAAACTGCATACAATCCATGTGTTTATGTTTGCAACTACAATGTTCATAATGACAATAAAAGAGAAGTATTTTGAGACGTGTTGGTTTCTCATTTTGAAAATTATCTATTGAGAGTTGGGGATGACATAGCTGGATATGTCTCATCAACTATTTGGATATTTCTGAAGTCTTCCCTCAAAAAGTTAAGTTGAATATGCTGACCAAATAGGCTCATACTTGGAGAGCATCCATAATATCAACTTTGTTTCAGAAAATAATTTACAGGTTGTATTACCTAATATTGATTGCCATAGTAAGGGAAAAGTAACTGGGAACTGGGGGAAAAGCTGGGTCAGTCACTGTGAGATATGCAAGCAATGTAATTGGTTTAGGACCAGGCTACTTTGCCACACATCACATTCTTTGTATGTCTATGTTGAGAACCCAAGTCATGGCAAGGGTTTTGTTGTTGAGATGGTACCAAATTCTGATGTCGAAAGCTCTCCATTTTGTGACTACATTAAAGGAATCCGGCATATTGCATGATGTAGCTCTAATTACAATTGGAAGGATTAACCTTGCTGTTCCCACACAGGCAACCATACATGGGTTAGATTAGAGGATGATAGTACCTATCCACAAGTTTGACTTCTTTTATCTTACACTTTCTGCCATTCTCCATGTGTAAGTGCTCCTTAAATATTTTTGTCAAATGATTGGATACATGATACCTAATACTACAGATGCGCAACCTCAAACAAACATAACGCCAAGAATATGGTAAGTTTCTAAAAAACAGATTTCTTTCTCTCTTAAGACTACCTGTTTCACTTCATGGTTAGGCCCAGCCACAAGTTGGTTATGAAAGGATTGCAGCACATTTCCGACCCCCGAGCATGATACTCAATGTTTCAGACATAGGCCCCACAACATCAACAATGTAAAACAAACAGGATTTCCTTTTAGCTGATAACCAAGAAGTGCATTGGTTTCTTATAAGGGGCTCAAGTACTATACAGATCTTGCAATACAAAGTAGTGAACTCCTGGAGAAGTGCTTCTTTCTTTTGTCTGACTGTTCCAAGAAAACAAGAATCACAGGATAGCTCAGCAAGGACTCGTCAATATGTTTCTGTTCATTCAAGGCCAAATAGTCTTCTCCATCTGTTCTAATTACCCTAGAGACCAATAGCAATATAGGAAGTGTGTAATAGGTGGGTTTTAATAGAGAAGGAGGAAAGCTAATGTGACAAAGGGACTATGCTGGCAGCTTTCTCCTCATCCACAGACTATAAGTGCTTTCGGGGCGGTTGTCTTAGGATGTAGTATATGCACACTATCCTGTTCACCATGGACTAAGAATGCCTACTGCTGGAGGATCGCCAACATCTTCAACATATGCGACATGCACCCGGGCGATAATGTACCTCACCATTCATCCCGCATCAGTAAACAACACATGCTGAACTTCCATGCATAACAAAGGCAAGCCACAGAGATAATTGACCTGGTAATGACAGGTGAACATGAGGGTCAAATAAGCAAACAAGAGGCGGACTTTTTAACCACGACTGAGGGAAAGATACCATATTTTTACACCCTTATCAAAACCCGGGAGGCCGATCGTTTCAGGGTTAGGTTCTTTGTTAGAACCCCTGTCAAAGTACTGCGATTTCTTTTTACGGCCCCTCATTGAAACGACCAGTACATATATCAAAGACACCAAAAGTCTACTTGCAATGTTACAAACTATTGTAATGCCTGAAGAACCTTGTTTTTTAGCTACGTTAGACATTGAGAGTCTTTACACTTCTATACCCCAGGATGCCACAATTGAGGTGGTTGCAGATACACTGGAACAAACTAATTGGGAATACAAAACATCTCGATCTTTTGTAATAGACTGTGCGACTTTGGCACTGAAAAGAAACTTTTTCCAATATGAGGAAGATATTTACTTGCAAGCCACCGGGACATCAATGGGGAGCACATTTGCCCCCAGTGTGGCGGGGCTGTTTGTGTATAACTTGAACGCAAGAATATCTTACCAATCACCAACCCCCACTTCTCCAACATCATCCTATGGCAAAGATACATAGATGATGTGTTGTTGATCTGGAGGGGTGACGAGGAGTCATTACGTTCCTTTTTTGTCTGGGTGAATAACCAAGATCCTCATCTTAAGTTCACTTATGAATTTGATAGAACCAAGATAGTGTTTCTGGATGTAACGATTACACGAGTGGGTAATCAATTAAGATCTAAGACTTACCATAAGCCCACAGTGAAGAACAACCTTTTGCATTACTCAAGCTTTCATCCACAGCCATTGAGAGAAAACCTTCCTTTTGGTCAATACCTCCGAATCAGGAGGAATTGTAGTGAGGTCTCTGATTACAGGGAACAGGCTAAGGACCTCACCGAGAAACTACAGAAGAGAGGTTATCCCAATCATCTCTTGTCCAAAAGTTGCAAGAGGGCACGCAATCAGAATCGAGAGGCTCTTCTGGAGGACCTTCCTAGGGAAACAGGAACGGAGGTACCTCTAACGTGTGTCACGACTTACAACTCAGCATCCAGCATAGTTAGTCGTAGCATCAAAAGACATTGGAGAATTTTAACATCCAATAACTGCACATGGGAGAAACCTTTGTTCTCTTATAAAAGAGTCAGGAGCCTTAAGGACTCCCTTGTCCACACACGTCCGAGACGACAGCAACAGACGACAAGGAGTGTTCTAGATGCCTGGGGTTTACCACCTATTACTGGCCACTATCCCTGTGGGGGATGTAGTGTGTGCCCCCTCACTTCAATTTCAAAAACACTCAACCTTGAGCCAGGGAAAATATGGCAGCAACCGCAACATACGAACTGCAATACTTGCAATGTCATGTATCTGATAACCTGTCCCTGTGGCTTAAGGTATGTAGGGATGACGAAAAGGATGATAAAACTTCGGATCTGTGGGCATCGGAGCAGTATAAGGTGTGGTAAGAGTAACACCAAACTTACCACACACTTCATGGAACGCAAACACTCCCCAACTGATATTCATTGGACTGTGATTGAGCAGTTCGAGTATGGAACTGAAACAACCCTTTTTGAGAAGGAGCAGAGGTGGGTTCACCGTCTCTCAAGCCATGTGACTGGCCTTAATGATGATATTCCTTGGGGGTCTGTCCTGAGACGATGATCTGCCTGTATTTTATTTCAGTATCTCCAATTTTTGATATGCTACAACGTACGTATCTATGCCCCTACGTGCCGGCTGGCACTTGGATGGGGTGTGTAAGTTTTTCTGCATTTGGGTTTAATGTATGACAAAATCAACGACACATAACTATCCGGCTTATTTTACGATTGTCCCCTTTTGATGTCCAACAATATGAGTGAAATAAATTGGACTAAATAGGAGTAGCTCGGAATTAGTGTTTCTTTGTCATGTTTTGAGCTGGGACATCGTAAATTCCTTTTACCTAAATAAACCGGGACATTATAAAGCTGGATTCTCTTCCCATTGAGAGTAGGCTTGTTACTGTACCTAAAGTCGTGTGAACAATAAAGTTAATTGTGCGCAGAAGGTTAGCGCTCTAGTAACTGTTTCCCAATGGGGGCACGGAGCACGCCACGTCAGTCACCTGACCCGGGCGCATGACGTAAGTCACGTGTTTGACTGTTTGTGCTCTCCTTAAATCCCGTGTTTTTCCATGGGATACCATCTTCGGACAGTAGCGGATATCGGAATAGGTTGACGGCGGCGAGTCGCTGTGTATGAAGTAAGTCTGTTAGCGGTTGGGCTCTACTCTGTTTGTCTGATTGTGCAATTCGGGGTTGTTTGTGGCTCATTTATCCATGCCGGTTTTCGGCTTACAATTACAGATACCGCGCAGCGTGAAGATGACGCCCCGCTGCTAGTCCATGTGGCACACCCGATTTTTGTGTGTTGTAAGTGTTTGGCAATTATTTGATGTTGTACATCACATCATGAAGCTTCTTTATGTCTGAATATTCAATTAATCGTCCTACTATGGAGGGACATTCGTTTTAATGAGGGGTGCTGCACTAATTCTAACGACACATACATGGCGCCTTATGCAAGATGTATTTTAACATCTACCTAAATTTCAATATTGCGCACAGAGGGACTGAATTTTGGTCCGTAAGAAACCCTCCCTGATAATTTATAAAGGTGGACAAAGGGTTTGGTTCAAATAACCTAATACACTTTTGGGGTGCTTAGAATGGGTTTAGAAGTTAACTACAGTGTTAGAGAACAATTCTGTACGTAATGGTATAAGGAATAGATAGACGATAATATTTCACATGGCATACTACGCATACTTATTGTCTATTCTGTCTAATCTGTTTATTTACAGAGCTGGCTCCTGGTGACTTCTAGGAGTACACTAATATGGTGAAAAACCGTGAGTTTTTGGAAAACAATCTTTTAAACAATTTTTCACACATATATCCTCACGGAGTGTACACGCCTTAGCGAGCGTGGACCCCCCGGGGGATTTCACTTTATGGTCCTGAAGAAAGCTGAGCCGAATGTAGCACGTAACAGCAGAAACATGTCGACCTCTTGTTATTAGGACATAGTGATTTCCAACAAAATCACCATATAGTCCACACTTGTTTTTAATGTGACCAGCTGGCCCATTAATAACGTTTTTTTAGGTACTGCTGGGATCTTTTAAATTCTGCACTCACATCACTTGAGCACACACAACTTGTCCCAAAAAACCCCAGCTCCGCTGCAATTGCAGGCGTTGAAGCATACGGGGGGGACATTCGGTCTCCCTCGTGGGAACCCTATGATGAAGCAAGTCACCACTAGGGTGAGTGAGGGTTCTTTTAACTAATAGAGTTGTTCCTCCACGTCTCCGTTCCTTCCACTCCCCTTTTTTTTTTAATTCCCCTTTTTTTCACACTGTGTACATCACATATAAATGTTAGTCACTCTTTAGTTGTTGAATTAACAAAGGCAAGAGACAACCATTTGGGAATCCAAACAGCCAATGGCCAATCGCCTCACAGTGACACAGGATAAAATTATTATGCCCATGCAATATTAACATACTGTTACAATGACCTGCCACTATATAGCCACTATATATCCTTGGCTGACCAGTCAGTAGACAATTTCACTCAAAATAAGTACAATGTGGTTGCCTGGACTACAGAGCCTCACCAACCAGAAAAACATTAATAAAGGATGGAACACTTGCACAGGACTCAGACAAGTGAGGGAACAGGGAAGGAACACAGGGATAGCCAGAATAATTGAAAGGATAAGGTCGTATAGCATTTTCAAGCAATATACAGGAATATAAATCCCATTCATTTAGTTAAACACTTCAAAGCTTCAAAGTGAAATAAAATAAAATAATTGCACTGTTTAATACCTCAATCTCAACTTCTCATGATGATTATTTTGAGAACATTTCACATATTTCTATGAGTTTCCCCAAAACATTATTTCTTAATACAACAAGTAACCACAAAACTGACATAGAGATGGAAGAATAGTTTCATTGTCAGTCTATGGAACCCTGGTAAAAGACTACATGCATGGCGAAAATATAAGAGGTGCTGAGACTCAACCACAGCGCTCCTATGTGGCTATACTTGCTGACTCTGTTGTCTGAATACTGGTTGTATGAAATGAGTGCTACACTATTCATTTTATAAAACAATCTACAAACTATTTAACAAGAGAAAAATCAATACCCCTGAGTTTGGAACATCAACTGTGTCAACAGGTCTATGAAGGAAATGCATGGATGCTCCCTTATAAGAATCACATATATGGAAATTTGATTACTCAGGATATATTGGTAATCCACTTTTCTTAACACTTCTTTTAAAAGGAATTTGCCTAGAATGCCATCACCAACTACACAGTAATGTATTCATATTTAATATTCACTTACCAAAGATAGTTGCGAAGGTACCTAACAAAAACATTGAATGACTTTTAGTGACGCTAGATTCTATTTTTATTTTTACAATGTATAGTTGTTCTTCCTTTTGTCATGAGATTTGGATGAAGCCTCTCAATCATCTTGGGTTGGTGACTTGCATAAGGGACCCTAAGCAATTGATTGCATTTTGAAAAGATCACCTGAAGTATCAGACGGCATCATTTCACTTGCCTGCACCCTTTCCAGCTCTGGCCTATATTTTAACAAATTATTGTTTTAGTTTTTTATCTAATCTGTTTAACTGAAATAAATAAGGTTTAATAATGCCAGAATGCACTAATTTGTTTAATGAAAACTCAAGGAAGAAAAAGAGGTGTTCCGATAAATTGGAGCTTTTTCATAACTCTATTTCTGGTCCTAGTACATAGCCATAACTTTGTGAGTAGGAGCGAGTACATAGCTGTAGAAGGTTGTAACAGCTTCACCTAGTCTTGCAAAGGATCATCTTTATCATTAACCACCTCTTCTGGTAAAGTTAAAGGAGCAGCAGCATTAATGAAGTACTTCACAGTTTGATAATTGGCCTCCCAAATTGCTGTGTTTTGGCCCTTGCAATAATGGGGTGTCATTCCCTGCCATTTGATTGAAATTAAGTGAAAACATTCAAACATTCTCTTTGATGATCATTGGGACCTTTTGGTCAAATTTAATTCAGACCGGTTTAGCACTAACTTGGAGATGGATGCCAAGAGTCCTCTACAATATAGTAATTGCCTGTTGAAATATGAGCTTAGCATAATAATACACACTTTCAGCTGTTTAGACAGAAGCAGGCTAAATAGTGAAGTTTCTCTGCTATTTTCACAGGTATGGGCCAAATTGTGCATACTGGTTACTGTAGTGTTGCTACCAGTGGGGTGTACCACTGGAGCACACGCCCCCTTCCACTGTGAATACAGGGTCCACCCCTTGAACGCAGGGGCGTTTGGATGAGTCCAAGCGTAAGCGTGGACACGCTGACAGAAGGCAATAAAAGGCCCAGGGACCTGGGCGTGGCAAGTTAATTACCGCCACCAACTGTAACTATAGTGTCTTGCGTCTCAATCATTTAGGCCGAGACCAGGACACGACACTGGCGACGAGGTGGTCAACGATCCACCCCACAGCATTTCTGCGTGCCCTTCCGGCACCACAGCGACCCAAGCGTACCTCGCTGCACCTCGCGTGCACTGCTACACGCGGCGCTTCGCCGGAGACCCAGCGCTCCACTGACCGCTGCCAGTCTGGGCCTCCGCCTGCTTCCGGAGCCGCTGTCCTCTTGGTCGCCGTCCTTCAGGTACCTCCGTGTGCCCCCACTGCTCCGCGCTACCTCTAACCCTGGCTGCACCGCTCTACCCGGCCCTGGACCCCAGTCGGCCGATCAGCTCCACCGCGCATGCGCAGTGTGTTCACGCTTCACACTCCTGGCGCGCAACGCTACCGCTCGACTTTCGTCACGCTTCTCGCGTGAGCGCGGACCCCGCCAAAGCTCACGCATCTCGCGGATCACCGCCTGTGACCGCTCCTGCCTGCTGGTGTCCACTCCCACGTGTTTTCAGCCACCCCTGGTGCCCTGTGCAACTCCTTCTGTCACCTATTGGCCAGTACCTCTGCCACCATGGCCACCGTGCCACATCTGGAGCCTTTCGCAGTCGCCGGAAGCCCCCCGTCACAAGCTGCCAAGTGGAAGAAGTGGGTTGAGCGGCTGGAGAACTACTTTGTCGCAGCCAACATTGCGGTGGGGCGTCAACGTGCGATGCTATTGCACCTCGGATGTGAAGCCATCCACGACATCTCCAAGGACGTCACTGAGGGTGCCCCGCCCCACACGTATGCGACCCTGCGAGACGCCATCACGAGATACTTTGAGCCTTTCACTAGTGCTGACTACGAACGTTTTCTTCTGCGCCAAGCTCGCCAGCTCCCGGAAGAGTCAGTGGATGTTTTCTATGCTCGGCTCAGAAAATTAGCCAGCACGTGCACTCTCCCAGATGCGGCCGATGAGATTCGCGCCCAATTTATTCAAGGTTGTGCCTCCCTGAAGCTGAGAGAGAGGGTGCTTGAGACAGACGCGATGCCCATGCGCGACATCCTGGCCCTGGGGCGGTCCAAAGAGCTATCCAAGGCACGTGCCGCCCACATGGAGCCGTCTCCAACGATGACCATCAAGACGGAGCCCGTGTGTGCCGTCAGATCGCAACCCACAGACGGCCGGGCGAAACACCCCAAGAAGGGGCGACCGAAACCAAGCCAATCCGCCCAAGACCAGGCCTGCAGGTGCTACCCCCCACAAAGGCGCCTGCCCGGCCCAAGGAAAAATCTGCAGCGCGTGTGGTAAGGCAAATCACTTTGCAAGCGTCTGTTTATCATCCCAGCGGAAGAAGCAGAGCGGCCCGCCCAGGAGAGTACGACAGGTGGCGCCCGTACCAGACACATCGAACAGCAGCGACATGGACGACGACGAGGAGGACGCCAGGACTGTCCACATGGTGCGCATGCTCAACGCCCTAGCAGCCACGTCACCCACCAAGCCGATGTGCACTGTCCAGGTGCATGGCCAAGCAGTCAGAGCCCTCATCGACACCGGCGCCACGATAAACCTCATGGCTGCCAGCGTGTATCAATGCCTCGAATACGCCCCCACGCTTCACCCCACGAGAGTACAAGTGTTTGCCTACGGAACCAGACGGCCGTTGCGCCTGTGCGGAGTGTTCCAGACGACGGTTGCCCACGACTCAACGCAGCTGCCTACAAAGGTCTACATGTCCCAGGAGGGGTCTGGCTTCCTCCTTGGTTGCAAAACAGCACGGGAACTCGGACTCATACACTTTGCCCTAATAGTACAAGCCCAAGGTCTGGACCATCTGGTCACAGAACACTCCTCGCTGTTCGAAGGCATAGGATGCCTACGAGGCCCCCCCGTCCGCCTCCACATTGACCAGTCGGTGGCCCCTGTAGCCCTCAGACACAGACGGATCGCTTTTCACCTCCGGCCAAAAGTCGAAGCTGAGCTGAGGATGCTTGAACACGCTGGCATCATCGAACGGGTGACTGGCCCCACGCCGTGGGTGTCCCCCATCGTTGTGGCCAAAAAGCCAAAGCAACCCGAAGCTGTAAGGATATGTGTGGACATGCGCATTCCCAACCTGGCGATTAAGAGGGAACGTCACCTGACACCGACCATTGACGACATCATCGGAGAGCTGGCGGGGTCAAAGTGGTTCTCCAAAATGGACCTGCGATCGGGGTACCACCAGATCCCCCTCCATCCAGACTCCCGCCCGATAGCAACTTTCTCCACCCACGCAGGCCTGTGGAGGTACACGAGACTCAATTTCGGCATCTCGAGTGCGGCAGAGGTGTTTCAGAACATCATTCACAATGTCCTCCAAGGCCTCGACGGGGTGCTCAATGTGAGCGACGACATCCTGGTTCATGCCCCAACTTTGGAAGATCACATAGCACGCCTTCAAGCAGTGTTCAACAGGCTGAAAGAGAGAGGGCTAACACTCCACAAGGACAAATGTGAGTTCCTTCGCAGAGACATCAGTTTCTTTGGATATAGGTTCTCCGACCATGGAGTTGGCCCCGACCCGGACAAGGTCAAGGACATCCACGATGCTCCACCCCCCACATCGGTGACAGCCGTCCGCAGCTTCTTAGGTATGGTAACATACTGTGGACGTTTCATAAAGGACCTGTCGGACCTGACAGGGCCCCTCCGCGACCTCACGAAGTCAAATGCCGCATGGGTGTGGGGCCCGGAACAGCAAGAGTCGTTCGTGAAGACCAAAGCAGCCCTGTCGGCTGATACGACCCTAGCCTACTTCAACCCACAACATGAATCACAACTGCTAGTGGATGCCAGCCCCACTGGCCTAGGAGCAGTCCTATCGCAGCGGCAAGCATGTGGTGAGTGGGCCCCCGTAGCGTACGCCAGCCGCACGCTGAGACCAACCGAACAACGGTATTCGCAAATTGAACGTGAAGCGATTGCCATCCTATGGGGGTGCCGCCATTTCCATATCTACCTCTATGGACACCCTTTCTCAGTGGTCACCGATCACAAGCCCCTCATACCGCTTTTCCAAGGTTCGTCCTCTCGCCCACCACCGAGGATCGAAAAATGGGTACTGCAACTGCAGGAGTTCCACTTCACCGTAGAATACCAACCAGGCACGCGGAACCCTGCGGACTATCTATCAAGACACGCCCGCCCAGTCACCGAAGCGGAAGCTGCGGAAGCGGCGGCCACGGAAGAGTACGTCCGGCTCATCGTCGAACGGTCAAGGCCGCGTCCAATGTCCCTAGAAGAAGTTGCGAGTGCCACAAAAGACAATGACTGCCTCCAGATCGCGATCCATGCGATTGGGTCCGGCCGGCAACTGGAAGGCCCTGCAATGCCCCGCATCATTTCGCACTCTGGACGCCCAAGCCATCCTGAAAGCCCTGTACCAAGTCAAACATGAACTGTCTGTCTCAGCCGAAGGATGCCTCCTGAGAGGCCCGCGCCTGGTATTGCCCAGCAGCCTCACCCAGCATGCTGCCCGGCTAGCTCACGGATCTCACCAAGGGATCGTCAAATCCAAAAACAGACTCAGAAGCAAATTGTGGTTCCCTGGCCTCGACAGGACTGTCGAGGAAGTGGTTCAAAGCTGCCCGGTGTGCCTTGCAACGAGCCTTCCAAACCCTCCGGCACCAGTAATCACCGAAGATGGGCCAACATCCCCGTGGGTACGAGTGAGTGCGGATTTTGGTAGCCTTCCAGGGGGCAAATACATGCTTGTCGTGGTGGACGATTTCTCCCGCTACCCCGAGGTAGAGATCGTGATGTCGACTGCAGCAGTGGAGGTAATCCCAAAGTTCGAAAAGATCCTCGCCACACATGGGATTGTGAAAGAGGTCCGCACAGACAACGGACCCCCGTTCAACGGCAGCGAGTTTACGGAATACCTGCAGAGCCATGGCATCAAACACAAACGGATAACACCAAGATGGCCTCAAGCCAACGGGGAGGTCGAAAGGATAATGAGAACTCTGAACAAGACAATCCAAATTGCAGTGGCTGACGGTCACTGTACAGAGCTGGCCATATACCAATTCCTCCGTGAATACCGCCAGACCCCGCACTGCACTACCGGGGTTGCCCCGAACAGACTCTCCTTCAACCGGGCGGTTGCAGACACCATCCCGCACCACCCCACATGGGAGCTAGCTCCAATCCCCAACAACAGATCGATGGAACAGCGCACCAAGAACAATCAGGAAGCATCCCGAAGACGGAGAGCCGCAGACAGCCCCATTCAAGCTGGAGACACTGTCCTAGTGAAAGACCGCCATCCCGGCGGGAAATTCCGCCTGCCATTCGAGCTGGATCCCTGGAAGGTCACCGAGGTAAACGGGACAATGATTACAGCTGTCAGGAACGGAGAAGTTGTCACAAGAAACGTTTCCTTTTTCAAGCAAGTGCCAGAGAGAAGGCATGACACGGAACAGAATGACTGGCACGTTTGCCCACCACGTGGACCATCAGGACCGACCACAACAGGCACCACGACCCTCCCAGCAAGTGATCTCACATTGAGTGATAATGAGACAGAAAGTCCACCTGAAGTTCCCAGCGCCACTGGGACCGGCGAGGCGGAAGGAACACTCCCAGTCACGGCAGAAAATCGCAGCCAAGCTAAGTACAGCCTACGCCCGTGCCCCAAGCCTTCCCAGAGATACCGGGACTTTGTGGCCCAGTGCTGGCGGTGAACTGATCCAGTTGGGTGACCTCGCTGAGAGTGAAGTAAGACTGTTCCGTTTTACATATAATATGTTATGATGTTTTGTCAGTGAACTCAGAGGCTGCATCAGAGACTGTCCAGCGGACTTTGCCAAAATATAGCTGAGCTGCTGTCTCAGCGCCCTCGCTGACCTGAGTGACTTTTTGTGTATTACTATGTTTCCCTGTTGTTATTTTATCCCTAGGTAAAGGAGGAATGTAGTGTTGCTACCAGTGGGGTGTAACACTGGAGCACACGCCCCCTCCCACTGTGAATACAGGGTCCACCCCTTGAACGCAGGGGCGTTTGGATGAGTCCAAGCGTAAGCGTGGACACGCTGACAGAAGGCAATAAAAGGCCCAGGGACCTGGGCGTGGCAAGTTAGTTACCGCCACCAACAGTAACTATAGTGTCTTGCGTCTCAATCATTTAGGCCGAGACCAGGACACGACAGTTACTACTTACACACCACCAATGGAATAACGTTTTCTTTTCTCTTTGAACAGTTGCTGGCCAAACAGTCCATAACTTCTGCTAGAAGACATCAGAGGACGGGAAATAAATGAAGCTTCTTTGCTATTTGGAATGCTGCAATTCAAATAGTACATACTGTCTTCTATTTAGCCAGCAACCAAGTAAATGTTGATATTTCTTTGCTATATGCAAGGCCACCTGCCAAAAATGTCTGCTGTTTAGGCAGTGGCCAGGTAAATAATGGTGTATTTTTGCTGGATCATTGACTAAATATCGAGGGACAAAATATCGTCTACCCAAAATATAGATTCCAAAATATCGACAGACAAAATATCGAATTCCTATCTACAAACAGGTAAGTACCAAAATATCGTCCCAAAATATCGTTTATATATATATACATTATAAAAATATCAAATTTCTTAAAATTAATGTAAAATTAAAAAAATATTAAAAATAAATTGCTAAAATATACTTAAAAATACTTAAATTACCTTAAAATTATTAAATAACTAATTTAACTTATATAAAAAAACAATCACATCTGTTAAAACATATATATATATATATATATATATATATATATTAACATAATATTAATAAAAAAATACACAATATTATTACCGTAGGATAGCAGAGGTGTAAAAATGACTATTCCCACTCCTGGAAGTGCAACAGTAGAGAAAGCGTTGGATAGCGTAGGGGTAAAAATTACTATTCCCACTCCAGAGAGTGCAACAGTAGGGAAGCGTTGGATAGCGTTGGGGTAAAAATTATTATTCCCACACCGGAGAGTGCAACAGTAGGGAAAGCGTTGGATATCGCAGGGGTAAAAATTACTATTCCTACTCCAGAGAGTGCAACAGTAGGGAAAGCGTTGGATAGCATAGGGGTACCTTTTACTATTCCCACTCTAGTGAAAATAAATTAATATAATTCTTATATTTATCAATTAATCAATCAATAAAAATTAATTATCAATTAAGAATTAATTATTTATCAATTAAAAATTATTTAACAATTTGTTCAAAATAAATACCAATAAATTAATTAAGGAATTTAATTATTTATAATTAAATTCCTTCCCACCCTATTCCCCTGTAAACCTACAACTCGCTACAGAAAATAAATTAATATTATTCACATAATTATCAATTAATCAATTAATAAAAAATAATCATTTAACAATTAATTCATTACCAATTAAAAATGTAATCAAAATAAATACCAATTAAATAATTAACATATTTAATTAATTATAACTAAATTACTTCCCACCCTATTCCCCTTTAAACCCACAACCCGCTACAGAAAATAAATTAATTTAATTCACATAATTATCAATTAATCAATTAATAAAAAATAATTATCAATTAAGAATTAATTAATTACCAATGAAAAATTAATTAACAATTTATTCTAAATAAATACCAATTATTTAAATAACATATTTAATTAATTATAATTAAATTACTTCCCACCCTATTCCCCTATAAACCCACAACCCGCTACAGAATTAAATTACACAATAATTAAATAACATAAAATTAATTACTTAAAATAAATTACAAAAATATATACACTTTACACACATATACTAACATAAAAAACACTTAAAAAATTTCGATATTAATAAAAATTCGATATTTTTAATAAACTATATTATGTACTTCGATATTTTGACTGTCTATATTTTTAAAATAGATATTACATTACTTACCTTCAAAACGATATTTTTGATGTCTATATTCTGTCCATTCGATATTTTGTCCATTCTATATTTTGGACTCGATATTTTGGTTTGTCTATATTTTGGAATGGATATTTTGACCATATACCATTTTTGCTATTTGTGACGTTTCTTGGCAACATGCACATCTGCTGTACAAATAGTACATAATGTTTGCTAATTAGCCTTTGACTGGGTGAATGGTGACGTTTCTTTGCTATTTACTTGACTGCCAGTCAAACAGTACATATTCTCTACAATTTAGGTAGTGGATGGATCAGTATTGAAGTTTCATTGCTATTTGCACTGCCTCGGTTCAAATAGTGCAGAACCTTTTCTATTAAGCCAGTGGCTGGGTAAAAAGAGAATCCACTGTTTAACCTGCAGCTGGGTAAATAGTGAAGTTCCTCTGCTATTTGCAAGGTCACCGGCCAAATAGAAAATAATTTCTACTGTTTAGCCAGTGGTCAAGCAAATAACAGAAAAAAGGCAATATTTTCCTGGTGGTTGGCTAAATAGCTGCAACCTCATTCAAAACCAAATGTTCATCAGTGGGATCCAATTCATAACTATCTTGGCTTGTGGGGTCACAGTTTATTTCAGTGTTTGACAACATTCTGAAACACTGATGAGTTTACCACCAGGACAAAGACACTTAAATATCAATTGATTGTTAATATTTTGTCCGTTATCTTCTGGCAGGTTTATATTTTTGTCTTTGATATTCTGCCATGCAACACTGTTGGATATTATTGCCTTTTGCCAACTATCACCCCAAATAACTGGCTTTCAAACTGCTCATCTGCACTATGATTTAGAATATCATCTTAGATATTTTCCCAGCAGGTGGTGGACATATAGTTAAATTCATTATTGGTGGTTGAAATAATGTATATAAATATCGCAAGTGGTTTATTGTTGTTTTCCCAGTTTTTTTTTCCAGAGAGCTTCAACCTAAATCGAACTGAGTTGATGTTTGAATGATCCAGCTGCTATAGAGCAAAGCAAAAAACACAAACCAGTTCGGTATACAGAGGAAAGTTAGACTATACTAACATATAAAAAATATGCCAATGGTCAACAAACAACTCCAGTCTATGCTGGTAGGGAAAATGTATGGGTTCCAGCAAAATATTTGGATCCCACTCATTGTTCAATGGAATCCAAAGTATTCTTCCGGTACTTAGTGCTTGAAGCTACTGTATTGAGGCTGGATTTAAGGGGTTTCCTAGAACCTGGTGACATAGAGTGATCAGGTGTTGCCTTTATGTCTGACGGATGCATAAACTATGGACAAAATAAACCTATTGACAGTACTTGTTCCTAGAAATGACAACACTTCTTCCTCCTTATAGCACCTTAGGGGTTTATACTAGTTCACCACAGCTCTTCCCATATGTGTTTTGCAATCTACAAAAGTAGAAACAATGATATTTCCTGCAGTGCAAAGAGTAGAACAAATGGGTCTATTGGTAGCCCTTGGATGGCAAGGCCCACTATCTTCCGTTTACCTTTAGCTTGTCTAAGCCACATCATTATCCTATAGGATACCACTAGCTTTAATCCCATGTAATCTCTGATGATTGGGGGGGACTCATGTCTTTGATGGCAGGGTCATGGTATATGGAAGCAAGTTGGAAATGCCATTACAAATGTGATCCAGGGGATAGACTCCAAAGCGCAGATCCATTTCCAGGGCATAATCACAAGATATCCCTAATGGACTGGCACATTTCTCTCTGTGCATTGGGACACTAACGGGGGCAGCACCTGCCACCTGTGCTATGCTTGTTTAATGCAGGGATGGTGTAAAATACCACCTGCATCACACAAAACCTGAGGATGGGGTCGAGAAGAGGGGGTGACAGCTCATTACTAGTCCTTTTAGCTGAAGTGTTTTCCAATGAATGTTTTATGTTTGCCCATTAGCTGGAGTTCTAGGGTTTGCATCTGAAAGGCTGTCGCTGCCATCTCACCCAATGGGCGGTTTAACCCATGACTGTCTGAAAAGAAAAAGGCAGAAACCCAGGAATAACATTTTACTTTGCTGCCTCCGCAATTTGATGCTACGACATGGGATACCAACATTTTTTAATGTCATTTATATTGTTTTGCAAGGCAGTCACAATAAGTACAACAGTGACAATACAAGCTTATTGCTCTATCCACATAATATAGGTAAGCACATACAAGTATTATCAGCATTAGTGGCATAGCTATTATACCCACTAGCCAGTGTGAGATTGATCCGATGATGGATCAATCTAGTAAGGGTGGTATAGGGATGGTCACAGTCAAAGTGGCATGTGGCTGACTACATACCAGAGCAGTAGTTGCAAATAAAAATAATACATTAACAAGGAATAAAATCATATATTGGAAAGAAAAATAAAAAGCAATCTAGAACTGGGCTTTTACCTGCTTCGGTGTCATTAAAGGTACTATGGGGCATATTTACAAGCCCCTATCTCCATGACAATGTCACTTTTCACGACGTTGTGGTGGCGATAGGAGCTTCACCTTATTTGCAAGGCAGCGTTAAACCACTTATTGCTGCCTTGTAAATAATGCACACTTTAGCCCTATAATTAGCGTGGAAACGGAGAGCAATGGGTGTTGCTGTGTGAGTTCCACCGTAACACCCATTGGTTTTGAAGCTGCCCCATATTTCAAAGATGGAGTAAATATGGGGCAGCGCCAAAATGGCAAAACGAGCAGAAATGTTTAATTCCTCCTTGTTTTTGTTGTTTCCATGTGTGCGCATTGTGCAGGACGCATTGAAACAGCAAAACGCCAATGATTGTTTATGTGCAGGAAGGTGTCCCTTCTAGCACATAAACAATTATATAAAAAAATATGTTTTGCAACTTTGCATTGCGCAGCACACATAGAAGTTACAAAACGCCACATAAATAATATTCACCTGCAACGCAGACACTCTTGCACTATGGTGCAAGGGTGCCTGAGTTGGGGCTAGGGAGCTAAATTCCGCATCAGCACAGGGAGATGCACGGCTGCACCATAGTCTTGTAAATATGGTGCAGTACTGCATTTCTAAAGTGACGGAGCATGTACTTAGCCTTCTTGGCTTAACAACAGGCTTCACCACTTTACTAGTAAATATGCCCCTAAATATATTCTCTTCAAGGAAGATACGGCCACATGCATCAATGTTGCCGTTTGCAAATCCTGAATTGCGAAAATTAGGGAATCGCAATTAAGAATTCGCAAACGGCAATGCATGAATAATTCGCTTGTTTTTTAGCGATTTCTTATTTTTCCTTAATTACGATTCACAATTTGCGAATCGCAATTAAGGAAAACCCTTCCCATTGCTTCCTATGGGCCAAGAGGCCCATAGGAAGCAATGGGAAGGCATTTACAATTTGCGATTTTCAATTTGCGAATCGCAAATTGAAAATGCAATTTCAAGGGTGCAGGGGGGTCCAAAGAACCCCTCCCTGCACCCCTGAATTTTAACTTAAGAGCAATTTACACACACACATGTCCCAAGGACATGTGTGTGTGTAAACTGCAACATTCAAAAATGCGTTTTTGTGCATGTTTGAAGGTTTTCGGTAAATTAGCATGAGGTTCAACTTCATGCTAATTTAGCACTTCCAAATTGATATTTCGCAATTTAAAAATGATCATGCATTGCATTTAAGAAATCTGAAATTGCGATTTCTTAAATGCAATCGCAATTTTAGAAATCGCAACATGATTGCGATTCCTAAAATTGCAAAATACATGATGCATTCCAATTTTGATAATTGCATTCGCAAACGGCCGAAAATTACGATTCGCACCGTTTGCGAATGCAATTATCGTTGATGCATGTGCCCGATAGTGTCTATAGGAGCTCTGCTTCGGTATCTAGCTCAATGCATGGGAAAAGGAATGGGGAGCCAGCACTCATATCCCATTTTGTCTTTGCTATCCTCCTGTCTCCCTGGGAGGAGAGACGATCCTCCCCATGCCATCCATTGTGGGGCGATCCTGTAGTATTGAACTCTATGCCTGTATAGACTCTAAGACCTTTTGCCATGCAGCACCTCTTCCTGTAGGGCTGATTCCTCGCCGTCAATCCATTTCAACACTTCTGCGCTCTAGCTCTGAAGGGCAGGGCCCTGGGGATCCCTATCGCAATTTGATGGTGAGCAAGTATAAATGCCAAGTGAATAAATTTAGAAGTTATTGCTTTCATTTTGGGCCGAGAGAAAAGCCCCTGCAAATGACAGTCCAGTGTTTTAAGAATATGATGACCTGTAGCCAGTGAAATGTATGGAACAATCGTTTCCCAGTAATGGAAGAGGGCCTGGCACTCCCAGGCCATATGATACAAATTAGCATCCACCGCTTTACATCTTGCACACACTGCCTGTGCCACTAGAAACATCAGTTCAGTTCATTCACTGGAAAAATCAAATTTCTTCATTTAGGTGTGAGATATACTATGTGTGAGAAATAATATTGGGCGAGCTTAAACCTAGCGTTCCTTGATGTGAATGGGGTGCATTCCAAATTAGCTGTCTAATGCTTATTCAAAATAGGGAGGTTCATGTCAGTTGCCCACCTATCTTGTAGACTTCCCAGGTTCCCCTTGGCTTGTCGATGTAGCACTTTGTACAGTAAGGTGATGACTTTGAACATACCTGAATTGGTGCTTATGATCTGAAGGGCATTCTGGGTTGGTGGCTCGTCTGCCCTCTATGCCAAAAGGCCTGTATTGTAGCATTCATTGCCACATATGTCAAGAAATAATGGGGGGGGGGGAGTTCAAATGTTTTGAGAAAATTCTGGAAGCCTCTACGGGTCTGATTACGACTTTGGTGGTCCTGGAACGTGGTGCCACGTCGCGTTCCCGCTCCAGGACCACCAAAGCTATTCGCACATCGTCCACCGGATCAGAAGATAAAATCCGGCATGCAGGCCTGTGGCGACTGGCCCATGGCAATGCCTTTCAAAGGCTCATAGGAGAGCCTTAGAAAGGCAGCTCCATGGGCCAGCCGCAGCGCGTTCCAGTACAGCATGGACTGTAAAGTCCATGCTGTCCTGGAACTGAGGGCGCGGAAAGACAAGGGGGCACACCATGTGCCCCCCTGCATGCATCCCCATGCACGGGGTCAAGAAGGGACCCTGAAGGGCCTCCTTTCTTTCCTCACAGCCAGCAGTAACATGGAGTGACACCGCTGGCAGCGAGGAAAGTTTTAATATGTTTGGTGGGGCCTCAGGGCACCAACAAGCATATTGTAACCTTCAAACCCCTGCAAGACCACCAGGGAATTTGGTTCTCTGGCGGTTGTGGTGGTCTCGTGATGGTTAGACTGCCATAGTTCTAATACTGGGGGCGGTCCCGCAGTGAGACAGTTGTCAGACCACAACTATTGCCGTTGTCTTAATTAGGCCCTATGTATGTCATTCTCAAAGAGGTACCTAAGAAACCATGACCAGCCTTCTTCAAATCTTGCAATCCTCGCCAGGCCCCTTTGGGATTTAGGACAGACACAGTCGTTAGTGGGAGGTTCCTGGAATAGGGGCATTTAAAGTGTTTTTTCTGTAACTCCCTGGACCAAGAGTACTTAAGTGTGTCAGCCAGGATGCTGGGAGTAGTGCCTTGCATTTTGCATTAAGGGTGGATTATTATCTGCAGCCATGTGGTGCGTGTGTGGGGTGCCCACACTGACCTTATGAGGGAGGCCCCAACATCCCACCCTCCATTTAGTCACCCACACAAATTGCATCCAAATAACAGAGGTCACAATCAGGGACTGCAAGGCTGCCCTAGGTTGTAGGAAGGAGAACTTGGCCAAGGAAATACTATGATGTTGTGTCTCCCAGAGAAAGGACAATAATCGATTGTGTATTGCCCAAAGTACAGCTGTCGAAATGGGCATGTGTAGAAGTAATACAGTAGTGGAGGCAAAATTACATTCATCGCCAGTAGTAGAGTATGGCAAAAGGCGATAGCATGCCAGAACACAGGGTCCTCAAGGGTTTCCTTACACAGCTGCAAGGAAGGATTTGTTGGCCTAGGGGCATCCCATCGGAGAACTAGCAGGAATGGATCTGAAAATAATCCTTTACTAATCCGTATCAGACAAACTCCTCCATTACAAAGGATCAATGCTTCACAGCCTTCTTAATTTAGAGGCCTCTTCTGGACTGAAAGACAAGAAATCTCAGATCCAAACAGACAAATGAACCATTGAATGACCTGAATGAACCGCAAAAGAGAACACAATCCATATTGCGTGCTGCGATGTAATCACATTCAGGAAGATAGTACAATGCCACTGATAGGTATGCCTTCTAAAAGAGAATGCCAAGCCTTCATGTGCTTACACATCGGCCCTTCGCAAAGGAGGAGTTTGTCTGATAATGAACATTTTGTGGATTAATGTTGGACTAAGGGCAAGGCGTGAACAATTACATGGATTTACCCTCTGATCAGTCCTAACCTTACTACTATCTCCAGGTGGATCAAGAACCTAAATAATTTCAAAAGCCTCCAATTATGTACAAAGACTTTTGGGGGGACAAGGAATAGCTATTACTTTGAGGATTTGTATATATCTATGTGTCTTTATATTCATGTTTGTATTGTAGACCTAAAGAATTGTGTAAATGATGTGTCAATTTGTACATAAGATCATATATGTTTGTCACAGATACAGTATATGTACACTTTCTGTCTAGATTTTCTCATCACTATGTATAATTAAAAAATGTTCCGGAATAATGGAACGGAGATCAGTGTATTTAACATTATTACATTTGTTAGTGCCAATTCAAAAGAGCATTGATATTGGAGTTAAGTAACACTGTTGCTTACTTAATCCACCCTACTAAACCACATTTTTTGTTTTATATGCTCTAAGAAACAGGCCAAGCACACGCTGTCAAACCACACTCGCAGCTGACTGGATAGGGGCAACGGGAGTGCATAGGCCTTGAGACTGGGTACTTGGCGCCCAACACCAAGGCATCTCATACCTCACTACTAGTGTCAATAGGACAGTGGAAGTGAGGCTGTGACGGAAAGGTCCCATAATCCTTCCTGGCTGATAACAGCAGTTAGGGCAGCCTGGACTGCCTGCCCTGCTGCAAGTGTTACTGAATGCCATTTTGCGTATACATTTTACATATAAAAAAATGTATTTGATTATTTAACTTTTGCACCTTAGATCATATCACTGCAATGAGTGGCCTGTATTAAACGTGATGAACCACACCCTCTCTCTTTGCCATTTTTTATTAATGACTCTAGAGGCAAATCATTTAATTTATAAGCCACTATTTTATTTTATAAATGGAGCAACACTATGGTCTATTAAACCATACACAAGAGAGGTTGTTGTACAGAAAGCACCATGAACTGTTTAACCGCATGCGCGCTAGCGGTTTTCCGCGTTACATGACGAGCTCAGCTCGTCATGAGCGTACGAGCGTCGTCACTCATGATGAGCTGAGCTCGTCATGAGCGCGGAAGGGGTAGGTGCTCTCAAATGCAGTGATCAAGGAAAAGGAGGCACAGTGAAGAAAAGTGTGTAGGGTCACACTGTTTTCTAAAGCCTGGATGCTCGTTTTGAGACCAGGTTTACTGGTTATACATAATACAATTTAAATCCTGGATGAATATCAGATTCCTTCCCTCTTCTGCCCTGATGCCAATTATTTGTTAGTGCCCCAAGTGGCAAGTTCGTTATCTATGCCTCCTATGATAGGACTTTATTGTTGCTATAGATGGATGAATGAATCAATCAATTAGGGTTTGTAAAGCACAGCTACTCACCCGTGAGTGTCTCAAGGCACGGGTGGGTAGCAGGGTTGTGGTTGATCCGCCTGATTGCTCGGGTTCAGTCGAAGAGCCAGGTCTTGACATCCTTTCTGAATTAGGTCAATGACAGGGATTGCCTGAGGTGGAGAGGCAGGCTAATGCACGTCTTGGTGGCGAGGTAGGAGAAGGATCTTCATCTGGTTCTAGTCTGGTGGATCCGATGGACAGTGGCCAGGGCCAGCTGGGCAGAGTGGAGGTGGGTACATGAAATGAGAGGAAGTGGTTCAGGATTATAATCCATTAAACAATTTATAAGAGGGGTTCTAGAACTGGGCACATTTTCAATTGAATCATCTAACGGTGCATCTAAGTTTGATGATCACTGAAAAAGAGGCAGAGGGAAGAAAAGTAATTTCCCATGATCACACAATTTGGTCAAGCTTGGAAGCTGTGATTGAAACCACAACTAGTTTTGCCTTGGTGCTAACAAAGGCTTCTGACTGGCAGGGGCATGTTATGCAAGTGCATTTAAAATATAATTCGTTTTTTTATGAAAGGTGCAACAAGCAGAGGAAACACCTCTCTTTAGACAGCTACACCCTGGGCAGAAACAGTGCAAGCTTCCCTTCTTCAGGACACAGGTACAGCTAGGGTAGTATCAGCACAAGCTTTTCCAATCACAGGGCAGGTACAAATTGGGCAGCCACCGTGCAAGCTTAGCTGGCAGTCAGAATAGGGACAGCATAGCAGTATCAAAGCAAGCTTGCCTCTCTCACTGAAGGTGTAAGTGTATCTTCCATTTCCTGCAGAATAGATCCAGTAGGGCAGAGTTGTACAAACTTTTATCACTTACAGAGTATGCACTCTGAAGACATGAGTGACCTGTAGGTTACAGACAGCTCTCTAGAGCAGGTGCTTAACTCATTGAGAGAAACGTATAGAAGGAAGAGTGATTGAAAATACAAGTTCTGACATCATTCTCACTTAGGTGAAAATCCAGGTCCGCTCCTGTATTGGATTTTCTTAGTTTTCCATGTATTGAGAAGTTTCAGTAACCTAGTAGGTCATTGTTAATTAGAGGAGCCTCACCACAACTTAAGCAGCTATGCTCCAGACAGACACACAGGTGCCAACCTCTTCAAAAAGACTTTGAAGGCGTGCGCATCAGGCTCTGTGTAATCCCAGCTTTGGGGCTGTGCCTGTTCAGAATGCTGGGGGACGCCAGTGCATAGGGATAATCTGTACAGAGTTCTGTACAGGACCACCATGTTTCAAGATCATTCCCACATAGGAAGGACACCATCAGAAAGATGCATCAATCTGAGAGACTCCTACTGTTGGCGGCCCACGCACTGAATCAGTAGTCCTAGGGCTACTGCAAGTATGCGATTCTGTGCCTACAGCATTTTTCCAAATGTGTAAATTTTTGCAGCACATTCCTGTGCCTTAAAGATACTGCAGGAGTACAAATGGGTTCTTAGTTTCATGCCCCTTTACCACCCTCCTCTAAAATCAGGCTCAGAATGCACTAAAAAGTTAGTTACAAACTATTCCGCGGGTCTGTGCTACACTTGATGGAGCGAGATTCAGAAATGTTTTTCATTTCAACTCGTGAAGTCACACTTCCATAAATGAAATAATAAGATTAACAGATTGTGCTATGTGTGTATTAATTCAACCTAGTTTTAAGTTACATACACGAGAAATTACATAAAGGGCTACTAACATGTGTGCTCATAAACGTGCATTATGTTGCATTTCCTTGTTTGTGAAAAATAATAAATTAATCGTGTCTATTGTCATGTCAAAAATTAACTGCAGCTGTTAGAATAAATGGCATGTGCTTATTTTGCTTCCCTGTCTATGTGGTGTCACTCTATTCTCTATAGGTGCATATAGAACTCTGCTGGATAAAAAGAAGAATGGTAGATATAAAATACTGCTTTATTTGTGCATTACAGCTAGGTAACTTAGACTAATGGGTTAATTATTAGCAATGGAGGGTGGCAACAGAACAAATTATATTACTCGCATTAATTATTCTTTTGTGTTTGTTTATACGATAGTAAATGAAAAAGGCTTTGGGCCTAGTGAAATTTTCCGTGCTTGCAAAAATCTGCTTGGAGCCAGAGTGAGTCCATGATGGCAACAGTTTTCTCCTGCCTGAAAAGTTTGTCGTGCTGAGATGACATTCTCTTAGCCGAACAAGGCCAAGGCCAGGAACCGGCAAAAGGCTCGTGGCATCCACGTATCCGAGGAAGCTAAAAACTTTATTTGTTGCAATTGTTGCGAACTGGAGGAAACTGCGTTGTTCGAAAACTGGAGACAATGGTCTCTAAGAATGATGACGGAACTATGATTCTGAAATGTGGTGACACGTCGCCTGTCACTTTTGAACCAATGGGACTCCAATTTCAGCAGAGAAAAATAACAATTTTTAGATTAGCTTAGCGTAGAAAGGTATAAAAACTCTTGCCTCGTGGAAGAGTTTCGCTTCTCTTTGCAGACCTTTGATGAGGGTGTCATGCGGACGAACATTTCTTGGAATACGTAAGAACCCTCAAAACTTTTATTCTTAATTCTTTATTATAGTTAGCATTAGTTAGGGACTTAGGTTTTGAAAAATGCCAAACTGATAAATTTCATTTGCAATAATATTTTTGATTCATAATAAAACTGTCATAACCATTTGCAATGATTCAAATAAAATTGCTTTAATATAATTTCTAATACAATTTTCCAAATGAGTAGCTAATAAAAATCTTACTTTGGAAAACAAGCTGGTCTTGTTATTTTCATGGGTATAGGTTACTTATAGCTAGATCTTATCGCCACAGTGGCTTAATTAGCTTGTAGGGTTGTGAAGTACGATGAATTCATTCACCATGGTTGTATATAAATGTATATAATTTGTGAATAGGTTAATTTGGTCACAGGATTCAGTTGGTTATAATATGTCATGTTAGATTTGTGGGCCTTATGAGAGTTTATTGATTGATGGTGTATATAGTGGAGTTGGGTAGCGTTGCTTATGACATATTTCCTATAGCCCGCTGGATCACACTAAGTAAAAGATCATTCTGAAATGCTTAGAACAAGAACTTTACATGTATCACCTTATATTGGTATGCTAAAAATAATCGCCCACATGCATCAAAGTCAATTGCATTCGCAAACGGTGCGAATCGCAATTTTCGGCCGTTTGCGAATGCAATTGACTAATTTGGAATGCATCATACATTTCGCAATTTTAGGAATTGCAACCATGTTGCGATTTCTAAAATTGTGATTGTATTTAAGAAATCGCAATTTCAGATTTCTTAAATGCAATGCATGATCATTTTTTAATTGCGAATTCGAAATTTGGAAGTGTTAAAATAGCATGAAGTTGACCTTCATGCTAATTTACCGAAAACGTTCAAATATGCAGAAATTGCATTTTTGAAAGTAATAATTTACACACACACAGGCCCTTGGGGCATATGTGTGTGTAAATTGCATTTGAAGTTACATTCAGGGGTGCAGGGAGGGGTTCTTTGGACCCCCCCCTGCACCCTTGAAATTGCATTCACATTTTGCGAATCTCAATTTGAAATTCGCAAAATGTGAATGCCTTCCCATTCATTCCTATGGGCCTTTTGGCCCATAGGAATCAATGGGAAGGGTTTTCCTTAATTGCGATTCACAAATTGTGAATCGCAATTAAGGAAAAATACAGAATCGCAAAAAAAAATGCGAATTTTTCATGCATTGCAGTTTGCGATTTCTAAATTGCGAATCATTAATTTTCGCAATTTAGGAATCGCAAACGGGTGCAATGATGCATGTGGCCGATAATGACTTTGTTATAAATTTAAGTTAGCTGAGTTTCAAAGTCAATGGCTTTTTATATGGATATCTGAACCAGCCGATTTTACAGTTCTTGTCACCACTGCTAAACATCTGCCGAATTATCGGTATTTATCAGAAGAAAATTGAAATCACAATGAATGCATGAATGCATTTGTATGTGCTTCAAGGAGAGATTCACATGTATGCCGGTGTCTCATATGGAGCAGATTTTTTCAAGGCCATTCACAGGCCCACCGTGTGTGCATGTGCGCTCTCACGCACACTTGATGCCTTACAGGGCTTTGCAGCTTTAACAGTTTTAAAAATTATGTATTTGTTTTCTATAAGCCATTATCAGAACAAAATATTTATTCGATTGCTTCATTGTACTGACCTTGTATTTCACATCTTATTGTGTAGTTTTATGTGCAATTACAATGTTTTTCTCAATTAGCATATTTTCATTGTTCTTTATTTATTAAGTGCAGTACTGCACTCATGCAATTTAAACAACATTGTATGCGGGCCCTTGACAGAAAACATTGTCAGTCTTCTTTCTCTATCTGGAATTTATTTACATTCTAGAAGAGAAATATTCTTCAACCATATTTTTGTGAATGTGTATTTAGTGAACTGGTGAGGTGGTAGGGTAGCTTTTAGCACCAAATTGCTAGGAGCAGGCAAAGTGAGACAGCCTAACCCTTCATCCCCATCTCTTCCCTAGTAAATTCATGGGTTGTCAGGGACCTAACACAGGCCCTTGCAACCTCTGCTGCATAGTAGGACATTAAACCCTTTAGAGAGCCACTATTCAGCCCAAAGTCAATAGATATTGGTGAAATATAGGAGACCCGCTCACCCTTATTGATATATTCCACATTCTGGGACTTTGGGGGGGCGGGGGCAGGATGCAGGTGGAATGGTGTGGATGGAATGGTGTGGGAGAAAAGTTTGACAGGGTTCTAGAAAGAGCGTTTAGAGAGACCTCCGGAGCAGGAGCAGTCATAAGGTCTTTCCTGCATCCAGCTTTGTTATCCAGCCCCGACAAACAAGAGTTCACCGGGTTTTTGCGCAGCATCACACTGAGGGCTCCTTGGTGGCTTAATCAACTTTAAAAAAAGGGTGATTGTAGACTTTTGGCTAGGCTGGCAGCGAATTGAGCCCTGAGCTGCATGGGGGGAGTCGGATCACAGGAGGAACCGCGTGGGGGAGTTGGATCACAAGCGGTTGCTCGAGTAAGTATTTAGTTCAAGCCATGCGGACTGCCTCGAGTCCATCAAGGCAGGGAGAGGGATATGTAATGATGGTGTCTGTGCCAAATAAGAATCACCAATGAGGCAGGAGGTCATAGGAAGGGTATTTATTAATATATCACAATTCACGGGAGAGCGCCGGGCATCCGACGTTCTCCGATGCTTTCTGCTCTTCGCGCATGCGCAGTTGCTCTCAAGATGGCGGCTGATCGCGCTACGTCACGACGTAGCGTGCGTAAGTAGAGCACAACTCTACATATCTCCCCCTTTTTATTACTTTAAAGAAAACAAATGTCTTTATACGTCACAAGGTCATTTAGCTTCCCCCTAGTTCAAACTCTCGGAAGCGGGTGGGCCTTGTCACCACTCTGCCTGCTCGTGTGCGTCTTACCGGAGTAGAGAGGGCTTCTCCAGTGCTGTTCCCTGCTGGGCTCACCACTTTATCTCCTTGGATGCACGGCCTTTCTCTCCTTGGGGTCTCACACTCCCCTCTTGGTTATTCGTCTTCCACGGGTATGTCAGTGCCTCCTAGGTCCTCATGGTTTCCCTCTGCTCCTAGGTTCTCTTCTTCTCCTGGGTTGCTTTCCTCCTTCTCCCATTGTCTAAAGTCTTGTACTGTACTCTCAGTGTCCTCATGGGACCATCATAGGATCTTGTTGCATTTAGACATGCGGTCCTGGGACCACACATTTCCGTCGCTGAGCATTGCTGCCCTGTCATACACTTCTTTGACTTGAAGAGGTCGGCTGTATTTACTGTCCCCTTTTCTCCTCAGCACTGCTAATTTGACTCTCACCCATTCCCCTCTCTAAAGGGCTGTCTCCTTCACATTTCTTCTCTGGTTGTAATGTTCAGCATATATCCTTTGGGCTTTCTCTAGATTGTGCTGCACCACTGCTGGAGACCACTTGCTTGTGATTGTCTTTCCCCTCCATGCTAAGTTGTCCTTGGTAAAGGGGTGTCGTCCTCTCAAGATTTGCAACGGGCTATACCCCGTGCTGGTGGGGGTGATGCGGTAAGCCCTCATCATGCTTTGGACCTCCTTCTCCCAATCTTTGCCCATCGTGATGGCGGCTTGTATGGATCCCATTATGACTCTGTTGAACCGCTCCTCTTGGCCATTACTCGAAGGATGGTATATGGAGCTGTGTTTCACTTTGATCCCGTTCCTCTCCGCGTACTTATACCGCTTCTCCGAGGTAAATTGAGGACCATTGTCGCTCAGAATGGATCTGGGAATACCTTCCCTGAGGAAGAAAGATGTGAGGAACCGGAGTACTGTTTCTGTGTCCATCTATTCCTGTATGTGCACCTCAGACCATTTCGAGTACCTGGCAACGAGGACGCACAGATATTTTGGCGTTCCTTGGGTATCCAGCACGGGCCCCAGAATGTCTACGGACACCTCTTCCCATGGGTCACTCGGGTTGACAAACTTCCCCAAGGCCGGCCTTAGGGGCTTCACAATCCCTCACGTGTCTTTCCACTTGGATATCCGGTCCTGGCCACCAGGACATTTGCTTCGTCCTCATCTTAGTCTTCACAATTCCTAGGTGTCCTTCATGCAGTATGGCCAACAGGCGGGGAATTAGCGTCGTCGGGGGGACTACTTTGTCACCTCTGTACAGGAATACTCCGTTGTCTTCCACTGACAGTTCCTCTCGGACTTCATAGAACTTCCTGAGTGTTTCTCGCAATTGTTTCTTATCTGGCCATCCATGTATTATGCACTCTTTTACCTCTCTGATGTCCATGTCTTCTGCATAAGCCTATGTCCACTCCTGGTTGCTTATCACACGTTCTTGGTCTTCCATCACAGCTACCATCTCCTCATTCTCTACTGTCTCGTCGGGAGCTCCTTCCATTGCTGAGGCTCTGCTGAGGTAGTCTGCCACCTTGTTCCGTGTCCCTGGTATGTATTAATTTTAACGCCATCTTGGCAATGCGCAGTCTGGCTCTCGCATGTACTTTGACCAACGGCTTGTGGTCAGTCTTGAGTTGGAACCTCGTTCCCCATAGGAATTGGCAGAACTTCCCCATGCCCCACACGACCGCCAGCATCTCTTTCTCAATCACGCTAAATTTCTGTTCCGCGGGCGATAGGGATCTTGAAGCGAAGCTGATGGTCTCCGTCATTCCGTCTTCCCTCTCCTGCATGATGACTGCTCCCAACCCCTTCTCGCTGGCGTCCGTCGTCAAGACTGATCGCCCCTGGGGGTCATATCCTTGCAGCGGTATGGCTTTGCTAATGTCATTTTTCAATGTGTCAAATTCTTTTTGTGTCTCTTCTGTCCAAGTGAACAAGGTCTTGTCCCTTATAAGTTGCCTCAGGTGGTGCATCTTGGTGGTGAAGTGTTGAACAAACTTGCTGTAATAATCAGCCATTCCTATGAAGGATCTTGCTTCCACTTTGTTGGTTGGGGCCAGGGCATCGCAAATTGTTTTCACATTTGCTCGTTTGGGTGTGATGCCGTGTTCTCCGACGTCGTGTCCCAAGTATGTGACCGACGACATTCCGAGTCGGCACTTCTCCCATTCTGCTGTTAGGCCATTGCTCTCTAGGACCCGAAGTACTTTGTCCAGCTTCCTATCATGATCCTTCCGATCTTTCCCCATCACCAGTATGTCGTCCTGGATGTCTTTGAATAGGCGGTGCATTAGCTTCTGAAAAACTGCTGCCGCTGAAGCAAGGCCAAAGGGCATTCTACGGAATTGATAACACCCGAAGGGTGTTATCAACGATGTCAGCTTACGGCTTGCTGGATGTAGAGCTATCTGATGATAGGCGATCAATGGTGGAGAACCACTTTACCCCCTTTGTCTTGGCCAACATCTCTTCTATGCGAGGCAGGGGGAATTTTGCCACGATTATGCATTTGTTCAGTTCTCGAAGATCCACACAGAGCCGAACCTTGCCATTCGGTTTCATTGCCACCACTAGGGGTGCCAGCAATTCAGAGCTATTTATTGGCTCAATAATTCGATTCTCTTCTAGTCTGTGCAGTTCCTGCTGTACCGCTTCCCTCACGGCTAGGGGCACATTCCTTACTTTGTGTGATATAGGCGTGGAGTTCTCCTTGAGTTCTATCCGATGTGTGAACTTTTCCAACTTGCCTACCTTCCCGCCGAATACTTTAGGAAACTCTCTCTTCATCTTCTCCACGTCTGGCCAGCTCTCTGGGGCTGTCATCAGCACTTGTGTGTCTCATCCGGGATCCAATTGGATTCCTAGGTCACCTTGGTCCATCCATCCTAGGACCGATGGGCCCTTCTCTGCTACATACAATTTGCACTCTGCACTCCTTCCTCTGAACTCAAAGGTTAAAAGTCTGTACCCGACCATCGGGATCGGTTCACCCATGTACGTCACCGGTCTTATGTCGGGTGGTTTAAGTCTTGGGCCCAAGCTGGGTCTGAATTCTTCATTCCACACTGCTCTTTGGACAATGGTGTAGGGGGATCCCGAGTCTATTACGATCTTGATCTTCACTCCTCCAATCATCATGTCGCACTGGGGCTTGCGGGAACACTTGCAGTCTATGCCCAGTACTTGCCCTTCCACGCATAGTACGTTGTCCTCTTCGTACTGTTCTTCTTCTTCTTCCTGCTGATCCTGCACCACATACTTCACTGTGGGCCTACTCATCTTGCGGCGGCAGACCTTCTCGTAGTGACCCAATATGCCACAGAACATGAATTTCGCCCTGAACGCCGGGCAACGTTTGTCTTGGGACGCATGGGTCTGGCTCCCGCACCTGTAGCACGTGGTCTTGCTCTCTTTGTTCTGTTTCCACTGTTGCCCAGGTTCCCCCGTCCACCTTTTGGCCTTTTACCTTCCGCAGTCGTGGCTTTGCTCCTTACTGGGGGTTCTGCCTCGTCTACCTTGTTCACCATGGGCCTCTGGGCAGACTCTCTCTTTGCTGCGTTGGTGCACTGTTTCGATAGTTCTGCTTTTTTAACCATGGCTATTACTTCCTAAAGTGGGGCATCTCCGCTCACCCACAATTTGTCTTGTACAGTCTTGTTGGTGGTATGCATGACTATCTGATCTCTTATGAATTCAGAACGCCGAACTTGCACGTTATCGCCAACTTCCTCAACGCGGCCACGTAGTCATCCATGGATTCGCCGGCTTCTTGTTTCCTCTGCTGAAAATTATACCGGTCGATGGAAGTACACACTGATGGACGATAGTGGTTGTTCAGATCTTCTATAGCGTGTCTAAATACATCATCATCTGCATTTGGTCTGGGTGTGGGTACTAGGGCGCATATTATCAAGGGGGTTTATCTCCGCTTTTTTGGCTTTAAAAGCCAAGAAAGCGGAGATAAAATTATCTCCCTATTACCAAACTGTCGCTAACACCAGTTAGTGACAGCTAATAGGAGATAGCGACCATCTTGGGCCCCGCTTTGCATGTCAGTGATATTTATCACTAATGACATGCAAAGTGGGTGTGCCAAGATGTTAGCGACTGGAAACAGTCGCTAACATCGCTATCTCCTATTACCAACTTTTGGAGATATTTGCGCTAAGCGCGAATATCTCCAAAAGCTAACACCTGCCCTGAGCAGTTCTTCACCATGTTATCCAATGGGAGGTGGATAACATGGCTAAGAGCATTTGCTCGATAATGCATGAATATCGCTGACTTTTCAGCGATATTCATGCATTGCGGCCGTTTTTTATCGCATTTGCGATAAACCTTGCTAATAGCAAGGTTTATCTGCGATAAAAATCGCCGATGTGCGGCGATAATTTTTGTCTCTAAACAAGTTAGAGACAAAAATTATCGCTAGATGTTGGTAATATGCCCCTAGATTCTGAAAGACCCTTATCCCTTCCGGGCCTAGGTTGTGCAGGAGTATCCTCCTCTTCCTTGCGCTGGGGAAGGCCTCCCCGTTCTCATCTTCTAGGGCTTCTATGTAGTTCATGAAGTACTCTCTCCAGTCCTCCCAGTTCATCTGAGGCTCTCCCGGCTTGGGTAAAAACGGGATCGGCGTCGTGAGTGAACACACCTGCGCACTCATTTCGGCGCGTATTTCTGGTTCTACCCCTGGGCCTCTCGGGCTGCCCGGTGCGGTTGCGCCCTCACCTTGTGCCTGGTTCGGTCGGGGTCCTTCTGCGCCCCCTTCTGCTTGTCTTGCTGGCTCTGCCAGGGCCTCTGTAGGGTGCGGGTACTTCCCTGTTTTCACTACCCTCGGTGTCCTTCCACAGCCTCTGTATGTTCGCCCTATGGTTTTCCCACTGGTTGGTTTCCTTGCTGCACCTTTTATTTTTTTTGTTGTTTGGTGCCTCTGCCTCTGGTACCTTAGTATCTTGGCATAGTACTCCTTCTTTCTTCGCTCCTCTGCTACACTCTCCCGCTGTGTAGTCACCCTTGTTCAGTCTGTGGCCCCTCGTGGTAGGCCCCTGGCTTGTGCCTGTGCCTCTCTGTGCCTTTATTAGATCTTACTCCTCTTTCTTGGTGTTTGTTTCGTTTTTCCTGGGCATCCTGCCCTCGTCGCCACTGTAATGATGGTGTCTGTGCCAAATAAGAATCACCAAGAGGCAGGAGGTCGTAGGAAGGGTATTTATTAATATATCACAATTCGCGGGACAGCGCCGGGCATCTGGCGTTCTTCGATGCTTTCTGCGCGCATGCGCAGTTGCTCTCAAGATGGCGGCCGAGCGCGCTACGTCGTGAGGTAGCGCGCGTATGCTAGAGCGCGACTCTACAGGACACATGCAGCAATGTAGTACAGTGACCGGTGGCAATCTTAAATTGGGCCCATATGAAGAAAGTGAATAACAAGTGTATGGGGATATGCTCACAATTTAAATTGAGCCGCATACAAATTGGGCAAAGTGAGTGTACAGTGATACACTCATCATTTTAATCTAGCCTGCATACAGGAGAGTATGCACGGTGATACGCTCGCCATTTAATTTTTTTTTATTTGTGATTTTTAAATTTTTTTTAAATTATATTTACTACATTGTCAAATTTACACAGTACAGCTTACACAATGCGCCCACGCTGCGCCTTAACAGGATGTCACAACATATATATATTTTTTTAACCCAAACAAACTGCAAAACATGGAGAGCAGTGCAATGTATTCCCTTCCACAACTATTGTTGACCTACACTTCCTGGTCCTACAGAACAATACATAACCACTTATATAATAACAACCCAGAAACAATTATACCATATCCGGATGCTCCATCAGATACACTGTCAATGGTGACCAAAAGTCCTTAGGACTGGAAGACACCGGCAGCTCCTCAGCGTATACTTCCATTTGTTCTTTACAGTCCACAAGGTCCCTGATCCAGTTTACCAAAGTTGGGACAGACCTACACCCTCAGTGCATTGCAATAGCACGTTTTGAAAACAGAGTAGAAATAGCAACAATGCGTCTTTTACATGGCTTTACCTTACTCATCAGTCCCAGCAGGCAGAGTTCCGGCTTACACTCAACTGTATCCAGCGTCATATCAGTTAGTACATGCACAACACACTAGTAGAAGTCTTGTATGGTAGCACATCCCCAGGCCAAGTGCATGAAGGTAGCCCCATGCTTCCCGCATCTTACACATCTAGCATCCTCCCGCAGTCCATAACGCTCGCCATTTTAAATTGGGCTGCATACAGGAGCAAGTGTACACTCACCTTGAGGAGTTGATTAGTAGCATTTAGTAAGATGAAGCAGCCATTCAGAAATGGACTAATATTTAAATTGATATTAGTGAACAACATATGACTACTGGTTACTTTTCACGAGTGGAAACTTTTTGATATCTTTTGCATCTATAATTTTCCTTTCTACCAGTTACTTTCGTTTGCCCATCCCCACACTTAACATTTTAAAATGGTAGTATAGCTCAACCACTTTCGTTTTTAGAAACCAAGGGTGACCCTCCTATGGAGTGGGAACTCTGGTATCCCATGTTTTTGGCACATATGGAGGTTTTCAAAGGGGAGGAATGTACTCCTCAAAGAAAATTAGCTTTACTAAAACATACATTAGGTGAAGTGGGTTTCAAAGAATTCAAAACGTTACCACCTGTAGAATATCCAGAAAATGTAAATGTTTTTGAATATGAATGATTGAATATTGGGATTTGTAAAGCGTACAGCTACTACTCGAGTGTCCCGGCGCTAGGCCAATGCAGATGGTAGGGAAACTCAGTTTGATCTTTGAACAGGTGTGTTTTCAATTGTTTGCGGAAGGATTTAGTATCAGTGATACCTCTAAGGGCCACCAGGAGTTCATTCCAGTATTTGGCTTCTAGTACTGCGCAGGCCGAACTACCCCATTTCTTTAGTCTGGTACAAGGAATGCAAAGCAAATGGGCTGACTGTAAAAGGCTGCATGTGCTACAGTCTGTCCTTTAACACAGATTCTCTTCTTTACTGGAAGCCAGTGTAGCCTGCTACGGTAGTGTGCTATCGAGGTACATTTAGGCCGGCTAAACAGAAGGTGAACAGCCATGTTCTGCACCCTTGGAAGTTTCTGTATGAGGTAGTAAGCTATGCCTAGATATATGATGTTAGCATAGACAAGTTCAGACAAAATCAAACACTGTACCACAGTTCTCCGGGCTTCCCAAGGCATGAATTTGAGGAATTTCCTTAACATCCTGAGACTCCAGCATGAGGTTTTAATAACAGCTGAGATTTGAGGCTTGAGTGATAAGTTTGTATCGGTAAGGACCCTAGATACCAAATAACAGGGGCCCTGTTTTCTCTGGGTTGCCTCTGTTTTCGTTGGATTGCATTGCAGGGAATTGGCCTTCAGTCATCTCATAACTGCTGTGGAAATATTTTTTTTCTCGGGTTTATTGTTGTTGTAGGTCAGTAGCAATTGCGTGTCATATGCATAGGAGACAACAGAGATGCCAATGTCGCCATATAAATATTAAAGAGTGTAGAGCTCAAGGCCAAGCTCATGAGGTACTCCATATTTAAGTTTTTTGGCATCTGAGTAGTAAGGATTAAGCCGGGCTGCCAGTTCCCTATCCTCTAGAAATGACCTCAGCCAGGCCCTCCAAGCTATTCCCTCTATCCAGTCTGGGTGAACTGATGGAGCAAGATCTCATGTGAGATCGTGTCAAATGCCGCAGAAAGATTTAATAAAATCAGTGCAGCATTTTGACCGGCATCCAGAGTGAACTTGATGGAGTTATGATTTCCATCAGAGTTGACTCCGTACTGTGATGGGCCCTAAAATCAGATTGAGATGGGTGTAGGAGATTACTGGAGTTTAGGAATAGTGTAAGTTGAGTACTAACAACTTTCCGATGATTTTGGAGGCTCTGGGGAGCAGGAAGATAGGTCGGAAATGTTCAAAGATGTTAGGGTCTGTAAAAAAACTCACCAATAGATATGGTAACAAAGTTAATACTATAATGGAAAGATAAAATTTTTATTCAAGAGTGCAAAGAGTAGAAGATAGTAGAGCTCCTAGAGCATTAGCATCATCCTGTGAATTTGAATCCATAAATTATGACCATGTTTCGAGGTACCAGGTCATGATGAAAACCAAAAGTAAGAAGGTGCAAGAAAGGCTTTGGGTGGGAACTGACATGATGCTAAATGTCACTATTAGTATCACCAAGAGCATTTAACAATCAGAAAAGCGTGTGCATGAGATAAGAGCATGCAAGGGAAATGGTAGTGGAACTTGGAAGAAACATGAGGCTAGTACAGGTGTCAATGCTTTTAAGGGTGATAAATGAAATTAGTGTTGCTAACAAAAATAAAAGTTTGACAGTTGCTATAAATGTGGCAGTGGTTTTCACCTTGGAAATTTTAAAGGATGTCCTGCAGTTGAGAAATCTTGTAATCAATGTAGAAAAAAAGGACATTTTGAAAGAGGGTGCAGTAACAAGCCTGAAACAAGCTTCAACTGTGTGGTAAGTGAAGATAAGGATGAAGATTTGACATATGGAGAGGGCTGGCATATATTACGTTAACTGACCTACAACTAGGATACGAGTTGGGGAAAGAAGAGTGGCTCAAAAACACCCAGTTAGGACATGCTCTGAGGCAACACTTGAGAGAAGGAGAGACATTGGAAGCTGCCTCACCGCTAGAAGATAGGATCTTGACAGAACACTTGCAGGATAAAGCCATTTCCCTACTATACAAAAAAATAACAAATAATGCCCCAGGCCCCATGGGCACATTGAGAACGACCTGGGAACGGGATGTAGTCCCCATGGAGGAAGAGGAGTGGGTGGAGGTGCTCCAAGGCCCGAGAGAAGTAGCAATACGGACAAGATTCTGATTAATACTGTTGAAGGAGCTACTTAGGGTATACTATCCCAGGTCAGTGTTACATTGGATGGGAAGGTGTCACAAGGGTTGTGGCCGGAGGGGACTTTCTATCACCTGATATGGGAATGCCCGATCCTGCAGACGTATTGGCAGAGAATTGCCATGGCAATGGCTGCTGTGGTGGGAATGGAAGTCCCGCTCACACCTAAATGGTTTTTGCTAATAACTGCAAGAAACAAAGACTGGCCGAGGAATGTGCAACACAGGTTAGCATTAGCGGCAGTAGTGGCAAAACGGAACATAGCAAAGAGATGGAGGGTGACCGCAATACCTACACTGGAGGAATGGGAAAATGACTTGGATTGGTGCTGGCAAGCAGAGCTCACCATTTATAAGAGCAGAGGGTTCCCGAAAAAGGGGGAGAAAATCTAGGGGGCCTAGAAGATTTACAAGGGGTTTATAAAACAAACACTGTGATGTAACAGGAAACTTGGCAGCTATTTTGGACGGAAGCTGCAACCTGAAAGTATGCAGAAACGTAAAAAATGTAATGTTATCACAAAATATTTGGTTGGTGCAAAACGCTGTGGTTAGGCTGGTGACTGATGTGCCTAAACATCATACAGTCTCATCCTCCCTTCGGTCTCTGCATTGGCTCCCAGTTGACCGCAGGGTCACGTTTAAAGCTCTTTCCCTTACTCATAATGCCTACTATGGCAGGGGCACGGACGGTATCAAAGCATTATTTCATCATTACTTCCCTACTAGGAACCTCAGGTCAGCCAGTAAGCATCTTCTTACGGTGCCTAGATTTAAGTGGCTGAGATGGGGCGTGAGATCCTTCTCAGCGACTGCTGCTAAGTTGTGGAATTCTCTTTCATAAAATATTAAAAACCTGGCTGTTTCCTAATACGTTGGTTTAGGGGTGCCTCGGCTGTCTGCATTTATTTTCCGTTGTTAGCGCCTTGACGCCATTGGGCAAAGATAGCGCTTTACAAGGTTTATATCCATTCATTCATTCATTCATTAATTCATTCATTCAAATACTTAATCGTTGTGTGCACAAACTATTATACACGTGACGATAAAAAAGTTAAAAAATAAAAGGATGAAGATTTGAGCCCCAATGCAATATTATGTGTTAGGAATGGGGGTGTAAATTGCTTTCTTAAGTGTGTAGTTGGCATTAATGGGAAGGGTGTAGAAGTCATGGTGGACTCCTGTGCTTGGTACAGCATTATCAGTAAAGATTTATGGAAAATGAACTCACAGAATGAAAGATGATAGAGCCTGATGTGTGGCCTAGGGTCTACACAGATCATAGGATTGACCTACACAGCTATTTCTAGGCTAAAATTTGTTTGGGTGAAAGTGAGACTCATGGGCAAATTTATGTGGCTATCAGGAAGAGTTTCCACATTTGACTGGATTCATCACACCAGAAGACATGTTTTAATTCCACAGAATGCCTTTTGGAGTGGCTAGCGCAGCGTCCGTATTCGAGCATTTGATGAAGGAGACTTTGGAATGCATCATGGGGACCACAGCGATCCAAGAAGACATTTTGGTGTATGATCGGAATCAGGATGAAAATGTATTTTTTCTGAGAAAGGTTCTTCAATGTTTGGGCCAGAGAGGTTTACTTTGAGGGAATCTAAATGTAGCTTGAAATGTGAATAGGTGGAGTATCTTGGTCACTGTATCACTAAACACTGTATTAAACCAAGGCAAGATCATATTAAGGTTGTAGAGCATGCCCTTGACTCAAAAACAAAGGAACAAATACTATTGCTTTTGGGTTTGACAGTTTTACTCTAAATGTATGCTTCTAGAGTTGAGCCTTTATGTAAAATATTAATACAGAAAATTAATCTGTGTGTGGGGGTTTTGAAAAGAACAATGCTTTTGTGGAGTTCAAGAAAATGAACTGGCCAATGTTCCTTTTCTTAAGTCATATGAATTAGAAAGAGAATGTATAGATGACAGTAATTATGGATTGGGGGCCACTCTTTTACAGAAAGAAAAATACAAAGAGAATGTGGTGGCATATGCCTTGAGAGCACTGAGAGATTCGGAAAGAAACTATTCCATGATAGAAAATGAGTTGTTGGCAAACTCTTGGGCTGCAGATCATTATGGGCAGTTTCTGTGGAGAGCACTGTTGGTGATAAGAACTAATCACAAACCACTTGTTTATGTTCTTTCTCCTGGAGGGGGCAGATGTTTGACAGCTAGGCTTGCACAACTGGCTGCAAAATTGCAATAATTTCAATTTAGGATTGATTATGTGACTGGAAGATTGAATGGTCATGCTGTTTTTTTGTTGCAGTTGCCTTTGGATGTGAAGTCAGGTGATAATGAAGTGGTGAATAATTGTGAAGTAGCATATCCTGTGGAGGACATCAATGGCTGGGATCACTCATGTGATGGTTCTGGAATTAAATTACTGAGGAAATTTGTGAAAGTCAACTGAGGAAGGATGTTGAAACGACGTTGGTATGTGACTACATGTCTAAAGTTGTCCAGAAAAGCAGAAGTTGAATGAGGAAGCAGCTGCATTTTTTAAAGAAAGCATTAAGTTAATGTATGATAGTTTTTGTTTGCTTTGTGGTGATAATGTTGTGCCGCCATTAAGTTTAAGGAAGGAGATTTTCCATATTAGACATGAAGGCATATTGGAGTGTCAGCCACCATAAGGTGCATTCAAGAATTTTACTGCTGGGTATTGATAACATGGTTGAGAATTTGACAGGGTGTAATTTGTGAACTAACAGTGACAAATCGGTAAACCTGTGTTTACTCAGTCTTGTCCCATTTAATTTGCATCAGGACCATGGAAGAAGTTGGCTGTGGACATTTTGGGTCTGTTTTGTACGATTCACAAGAATGAAGCTTTTGCCATCGTCTTAGGGCCCGATTCTGATGTCGTTTGAAAGGCCTCCAAATCAAATTTGGCTTTCCCAGATCCGATTCGTAGCCATTGTATGCGACCTAATCTTATACAGGTCTGAACGACCAAGTACGATGTGAAGATCGCATACGCGTCAACCAAATCGTTTCCGGGACCCAAACCTGTCCGTACGACTCGTTCGTAGCCGAATCGTGCCTCTCTATGGAGCTGAATTCCGACCGAGCGAGTACGATGCACGATTCGGACAGCCACTTTGCCTCTGTCTCAGACTATCCAAGCCAACCTGAAATAAATAAAAGCAACCCCTGACATGTGTTTCGCTCTCAGTTGTGCTCTTCAGAGAGGTATAGCTTCATCCAGACACAAAAGAGCCCCCAGTATAAGTCAAAACAAAAGATATTACAAAGATAGACAAATACTTATACTAATAATATATACAATGTAATACTCCAACCTCACACAATGCAACAGTAATAAAATTGTTATATCACACAAAGGTAAAATGTACAACTCTCATTATAATTAATGCAAAATTAGATAAAATATTGTATTGCAGAACACTACAATCAATACAACACTAGGTCAATGTTTAATTACAGAGAAATAAAATGTACTATTCCCACTCCAATAAGTGCCACTGTAGGGAAAGTGTTGGATTGCAGAGTGGTAAAGTTTACTATTCCCACTCCAATAAGTACAAAATTAGGGAAAGTGTTGCATTGCGGAGGGATAACATTGGGCAGTAAAGAGGCGCAACACCACCACCTATATTACGAGCTGTAATTCCCACAAGCTGAGGCAGTGGTCAGACCGCCGCCTAAAGATCGGTGGAGACGAAGGATTTGGGGTGCACACTCACCCCTTTCTAGTTATTCACAGCATATTTTGACATGGATCCCTTTCTCCAAGTTACCCCCACATAGGAGATTCTTCACCTCAAAGAAAAGGACCCAGTCTGCGGTGAATGACAGGTAAGTGCTTTGGTACCAGGTACCCATTATTGGCACTGCCCACATATGGGTCGTTCCCTGGCAATGGGTAGGTGGTATTTTTCCACACTTATCATACATATGTGTGTATTCAACATATATGCAGTAGAAATGTACACACAGGCTTTGATATTTATATAGAAATACATTGCCCACCTCTGCAAGACCGCCGCACCGCCGGCCCCTCTGCAAACTCGTAATATGGCAGTCTGAAGGCCAAAGGCGCAGCGGTCACCTAGTGGACGCATTCCTTTGATGGTTAGACCACTGAATTTGTAATAAGGCCCTTAATACCTTATGGTCTTCCAATAAGGCTAATGCCAAAATACTTGATCGGAAAGTATGTGATTAATGGGACACAATTACAATGGGTTGCTCATGCCCCTGTGCAGTCATTTTTAGCCAAGATTTTCACTTATCAAAGACATGTGCCAGTAGATAAAAAAATAATTTCTGAAGGTATCAGTCAGTGAAAGGGGCTAGTTTGGTACTCATCAGTATTAATGCAAAATTATGCCGGCACTGGAGAACTGAAGAAAAGTTGGAGCACAATTGCACTGGTGGCACTAGAAAACTATAGAATACAGCCCTGGTACAGATAAAAAACGATTTAAGAACAATAATCTATATTGATATAATCTAAAAGTAAGCGGCAGATTCAGAAATCAATTTATTAAATCGGATGCTTTCTCTAGCTAGAATTATAAAATGTTCAAAATTGTCGTGAGTTCTACGTCTTTCATGAGCTTCATAAGTTTGTGCATATATTCCTTTGTGCAAACTTTACATTGGTGCAAGCAAGGTCTTACCACATTTGCGAGGCCAAGTGGACATGTTATGAATGAAATACTCAGTCTCACTAGTAGTGTTATTTTAAAAAACATGGGCTAAATCACTGGTAAAGTCGTTGTCAAATTCCATGTTTTGTGGGGACTTAAGAGCTTCTTGTGCTGTTAAGATCAGGGCCGTCGGTAGCCCCGCTTTGCTAGCTACAGCTAGGATAGAGTTCTTTATGTGCCTATTTTATCTGTAACTTGGCAGCTAAAAATGTATATTTATTGTTAAAAGGAAGAAAGCTAGGCTGATGGAAAAGGTAAAGGAGGATGGATGAGTTTGGATGCATGAGTGAGTGAAAGGATGGATGAGTGGGTGAAAGGGTGGATAGATGAGTGGGTGAAAGGGTCGATGGTGAGTGGGTGAAAAGATGGATGGATGAAAGGATAGATGGATGAGTGGATGAAAGGATGGGCGAATAAAATATTGGAAGGATATGGGTCAAATGATGGATGTGTGGGTGAAAGGGTGAGTTAGTAAAAGGATTGATGGGTGGGAGAAAGGATGGGTGTATCAAACGTTGGATAGATGAGTCAGTGAGAGCATGGTAGGGTGAAAGAATGGATGAATGAGTGCGTGAAAGGATGGGTGGATGAGTGGGTGAGATGATGGGTGAAATAGTGGATGAAAAGATGACAGAGTAAATGGAACTCTAAAAGGGATGGATAGATTGATCAATGGATGGATTAATGAATGACACGTTGGAGAGTAAATCGAAATCTGAGTCAGGATGGAAGGATGACTGGGTGGGTGGGTGAATTGAAAGGATCGCAGAGTAAATGGGATGGATAGATGAATGATAGGATAAATGGAAATCTGGAGGAATGGAGGGGTGGGTGAAAGGGGTGGCAGAGAAAATGGTAATCTGAGAGGATGGGTGGATGGCTCAGTTAAAGGATTGCAGAGTAAATGGTCATTTGAGAGGATGGATGGATGGCATAGTAAATGGCAATCTAAGAGGATGGACGCCAAGTAAAGGGAAACCGGAGCGGGTGGATGTATGAATGCATGGGCAAAAGGATTAATTGATCGAAGGCTTTATTGATGAATGGATAAATCAAAAGGTGGATGGGTAGGTGGATGGATGAATAGGTGGACATAAGCATAGATGATGGCTGTCTGTAGGAATGAATGAAAGGAATGGCCAGTGGAAGGATGGAATATAAAAGATTGAATGATGGATGAAAGAATGAATGTATGAGGAAATGTAAAGGTGAAACGGTGGATGGAAGAGTGAAAGGATGAATAGATCAATTCTTGGATGGAAGAGACAAGGAAACTCTTTGAGGGAGGTTTGGTCTCCACTGCCTTGCTTGCTTGAGGCCATCAGCGCTTGGGTTCAAAGTGGGGGGTATTTTAATTTTCCGACTACTCCCATGCCAGTGAGCTACGTGCTAGCACTTTTCAACGTCTGCAAGCTCCCACCATGGCATCCACGTCACCCATGGGAGGGGAATTAACATGCATTGGTCTTAACGGGCATTCTAACCTAAGCAAAAGATTTGTTTTCACGTAGGACCGAAGCAATAGTTAGTGAACGTTGCCAGAGCTGCATGACCGTATTCGTTTTTTGGGGGTGGCGGGACCTGAAGTGTGGCTTTCACGTTTCAATTAAACTATTTGAAACATTCCAAACTACTACTTGAGTGGATAACTTAAAATTTGTAAAACCTCACCTTTCTGGGCGTCTCTTTGTTTCAGATTGAAATGCATGAACTGTGTATTTCTTTCGGCTTGGTATTCACTCGAGCAGGCTGAAGCGGCTCACTTTGGCATCTGCCCTTAACAAATGTCCTTTAAGCGCGTGGCCCACCTGGCGCATGGCTCCGAGGTCATCCATTATTGCCCTGCCGCCTGTTTGTCCCTGATAATCACAGATTGATTCGGAGCAGTCCTGTCGGACGTATAGATCTTGGAGTGAAATATCTCAGTTTAACATTGTAATTATTGGTATTGTGGTCCCTTCTCTTCAGTTCCATTTTCTTGCTGTGATATGAGGCCAATTTTTCAAGCTTGGATGCTGCGCGGATCAGTGATAAGGAGGCGCGAACTGTTCCCGGTGGCTTCCCTGCCACGCAGGGGCAGGAGGAACATGCTGACGGCGTCCATCGCTCCCGTGTCTGTCACAGCCTCTTTTCTCAGGGGTTTCCCAATTACTTGACGGAAAGTTTAAATAATGCTAATAACAATCATGGTATTCTGTAATGCCTTTCTTACCTCATTATTTTGTTTTTCGCTTCGATGTGCCTCTGGGCCTTGGTGTTCTGGACCATTTCCGCCCTATTTATGTATTTTACTTTTGTGTTTGAATTTGATTTCCTTGGGCATGTAATTTGAGAACTCAAGGTTTAGACGATAGCATTTGCTCTGAGCGAATTTGTCCTTAAAATGGGAGCCATTGTTTTAGTTTTCAACAATCGCGTTGCATCCAGAGTCTATTTTAGTTAGCCCTGTAGTGCCCGCTACAGTGTGCCCCCTGATTATTGAATCAACAATACTGATGGGACACAATATTGAGGACAGAATATCGAAAAAAATATTGAAAGGAAATTAAGTCTAGGGGGCATATTAACAAGATGTGCGTTAAAAATAACATTTGACTATCGCCGGCTATCGCCGGATTTTTTCGCCGTGTTAGCCCGTTATTATCAACGCGCAACACGTAGGCGATAGTAAATCCTGCGATAGCCGGGGATAGTGAACATTAGCGCGTGAAAACAAGCGTTGTTTTCACGCGCTAATGTGTGCCTTGATAATATGGGGGGGTGGATCCAGCTTTATGATCCACACCCCTATGTTATCAATGCCTAACGCCTGGTCAGAGCAGGCGTTGGGAGACCTGCAATAAACGAGTTTATCGCAGGTATTTTCCTCCCAACGCCTGCCTAGGTGATAGGGTGATCCCACCTCCAACCACATTTTACATGTGGTTGGACGTGGGAACGCCCACTTTGCATGTCAGTAGCGATGTTTCTCGCTGACATGCAAAGTGGGCTTGAGGCAGGCGTTGCAATGCCCTTGTGAATAGGGCGCTGGAAGTATCGCCGCTTTCTCTGCGAATTGTGCCGAGAAAGCGGCGATACTTCAGCTTGTTAATATGCACCTAGATTTTCTATACATAACTCAATATATATGTACCTATTCCTTCAAGGTAAAGAGATGTGGAGTTAGGGATAGTAAATCTATGATTCCCTGTTGCATCCTACCATTCGATATTTTGTCTTCAATGTTAGTAAGCCACAATATTGTTGCTAATAATATCCAACAGTAGAATCCCCACTACAAATGCCCTTTGTTTAGCAAGCACAACTGTCCTTTTTCACAAGTCACGATGGGTAACTAGGACCCACGTGCTTGATAGACTATTTAGCACCAGTAATTGATCTTTTTGTTGTCACAATAATTTTGATGTCACCTTTTTTCTCTCTTTTAGGTGTTATCAACATACTGTAATCAACTGAGAAATGAGACAGATGTTTTGTAGGTTGTATATGTTTCAACCCTACTTTTGATAAACATCTCACTGATTCACATAAACGCAGTAGCATAATACATCTAGATCCTGAGGAAGGCCACAATTTAATAATGATCACAATGGCCGAAACATGTAGACCTTGTTTCTGGGCAAATGCAGTCAATATTTCATAACTGCATCTGCACTGTTTTTAATTTTGACATCAGGAGATAATGAATAAAAGTTTTTCTTCTCCTGATAGCCAATTTTAGATCACACATCGCTTTTCACACTAGTCCACTGCGCCCTTTACTCTTCACATCTGATGTATTTTAGGAAATCCTATTTCTGAATAACATCATAAAAACATCCCTGAGCTCCTCCCTCACAGGGAGGGGGTTGTAGCCCTTGGCTGCACTAGGTTTTGCAACCAAGAGGAGATCCCAGATGATGAAGCATGCCACTTCGGTGGTTGATAGGATTCCGTCCTTTTTTAAGGATTCCCCCTAAAAATAATTGAAGGTCTCTGCTTGTGCTACATGTCTTTAGAACTTTACTAGACCCGCGGATAGTTTGTTGTGTTTGCTATTATTGTATTTGGGGAATATATTCGGGCCGGTCTAAACATTTTTTTCCCTTAGACCCCCCATTATTTTCGGTGTATATATTGCATGTGACATCACAGGAACGGACCTCACTGGAAGTGACAGCACAAGAAGTGACATCAAATATTAAGACCTCACACATATGAATATCAGGTATATCATGAGTACATTTAAGCACATTATGAGATTTAACAAATGAGATTTTGTGTCAGGGTTGTTCCCAAAAAAGTGGCTCAATCCCGGTGCAAAATCTGGGCCTCAACTAGTACATTTATTTTTTTAAGCCCTGTCACAAAGAAATTGGCAACAAGCAGAAGCATGGCTTTAGATCTGTTATTCTTAATTGGTTGCAAAGTCTACATTTTAAAATATTTGATTGGGTTAAGACATCTGCTGTAAAGGTGCCTAGTATTCTCAGGGAATAATATTAATGGTAAGATAGCTCTGGAGTTTAACTCATTTGTTGGAGTGATCTGTGTCTTGTGAAGGCCCATATTTGAATCAAAGTATTATACGGTTAATGTGTCTCTTGCAAAGCACATCACTTAACATGCAGATGACAGATTTGTATTTTGTGTAGATAGTAAAGTGGGTTACTGCTTTTAACACAGATCCTTTTGTTTCCTTCAGTTCATAAATTGTAATCACTGTAATAGAGGACAGTGAGCTATGAAGGACGAATGACTCCTAAACCTTGTAACCCTGTAACATGTAACTCCTCTTGTACATTGATTTATTGTCAATGTATAATGTTTATGTTATATAAAGAACTCTGACACCCTGCATTGGGTTGCATAGCGCTATAAAAGAAATAAAATAAAGCTACTGAAATTGGGTATTTGTGTAAATATTGGGACAGACCAACACATCTGACATTTGTACAGTGCAGGCACTCATTTACAGGAACTAAACAAAGGCAAAAGCATGCCTCTCTTAAGTACCTGTGAAGAGATAACACGTTGTTTCCCCTTCGTGGCATTTACATTTAAGTGTGAGGTTCCAGGCCACCTCCAGTTAGGTTATTCAAACAAAAGGAGACCTGATGGTCCCTTAACTTCCGCCCAGCTGGAGGTGAAAAAAAGCTCCCTCGTTGCCTGCATGTTTCTGCTGGGAATTGAAAGCAGCATGGGGAGCAAGATGGCGGATTGACACCGCCACTGTGAAGAACGCTTACCGAGGGTCCGGCTATCGGCAGCGACTTTCACCTTCTTGAACGGCTGAATGTTCGTTACTTAGCAGCCCTGAACCGCGATACATCAGCGGTGGTTCTAAGGGTGCATAAAAATAAGAAAAGAAACTTGGACACCGAGAGAGACACCAAGACAAGCGAGAAAAGCACGCCAGCCCGCTCGTCCACCCGCTCATCTGATTGCAGACTCACCCGCCTGCCGGCGTTCTGGCCGGCCTGCCTCCTCAGCTGCTAGTCATCAACTGCATATACGCTGCATAGGTGGAAATCACGGTGTGATTCTCGGTAAAGGCAAGGCAGAGAGCAGCGAAGCAGCGAGGTAGTGAAGGCGGCGGGGAGCGGCTGGGTCGATCTGTCGGGTCTGCCGGCGACGAGGAAGGAAATCAGCAGCTCACAGGACTGAGGCGGTTGCTGTGGCGGTGCATGGTGCAAGGTGCTCAAGGCAAGTGAAGGGCTGCTTGGAAGACTGGGATAAGACTATGTAAAAGAAGTGAGTGACTATCAGCAGCGACCGTTTCTGAGATCGTATTGGCGAGAGGCTGGGAAAAAAACTTTAAAAAAAAACAAAAAAACATTTTTCCCCCTTAGCTTGGCACAAAACTTTGGTTTTTTTTGGGGGGGAGATATAGAGTCTGAAATAAGTAATCTGTACCCAGGAGAATTATCTATATTATCTAGCTGAGTGGGGCTGGTGGCTGGCGGCTAATGCAGTGGTTGCAGCTAATTGAAAGACGGGTGAGGGAGCTGTTAGGTCTTGCACGTCTCCCACACTCCTTTTTGGTACTGCGGAAAAATTGGACTTCCCACGGGCAGTTGGGCTCACTGACCTGTAGGATAAGCTTAGCACGTGCAGTTGGGAGGAACGCAAGGATCGGGGTCATGGCTCCCAAACCCCAGGGGAAGAATACCCGGACTACAGCAGCAAAGCAGATACTAGCAGGCATTGGGGGAGAAACTAACGTATCTGCTTCTATAACTACTCCCACGGAGGTAGTGGGGGTAGAACAAAGAACAGCCCCAGATGCTGGGAATAGAATAGTGGGTAAGCAACTAGCAACTGTGCCATCTAGTGTTGTTGGTGTTACCCACACACCTGCTTTTTCAGATACTATATTTGGTGAGGAGAATATCGGATCACCAATTATGCAAGCAATAATTGAGGTTAACCAAACAAAGGTGGTTGCAGCCACTATTACCAGCTCTACGGCCCCAGTAGGGACGACGGAGGAGGAGGCTGTCCCAGTAATAATCGCTAAAGATCTGTTACAGGTGATACAAGAAATGGAAGATATAGATGAAGCGGAACAAGTCAGCAATGCGGAAACAGATGAAGAATACTGCAATATTTTAGATTCTGGCAGTAATACATCTATAACCCATGCCAAAGATAAGGCTAAAAGTATTAAAAAAGACAGAGCAAAGATAAAGAATAAGGCTAAGAGGAACATAATCAAGCCTAAGCCCGCTACAATGAAAGCGATGGTGGAGAACAGCCCTATCAGAAAGTGGGTACAAGCTAAAGGCGGGGTGAAATCCATCGTACTAAGGTTATCGGGCAATAGCCCCACTGAGACAAGCACGGGGCCAGAAGAGATAGGGGGGGTAACTATATCTTCTACTGAAGCTGCGAATATTGAAGCTATGGACAATACTATGTTAATGGACCCTCCTATATCAGTTTGCAACCATCTTAATGCTTCTGCCCTCAATGCCGATACAACAAATATAGGATTAGAGACAGCTACGGTCGATCCAACAACGACAACAGGGGGGGACTCTCTTCGACCACTTAGGTCAACAATTCCAACATCTGCACCGGCAATTCCAACCCCGGGACAAGTATACACTGTAACGACTCCTCCAACGACATCAACTATTTCTGGAGTTAATCTCGGCTCTTCCTCTCTATCTTATTTACCCTCTGGACATGACTTACTAGCCAGTGATAATACTAGTAGTCCCCCTATCAATGACGCCTGCGGGAGTAATATGAATTTGAACACAAACACGAACTGGAACCTTCAGGGAGAGGTTTCTTCTTCTTTTCAAACGATCCTCCAACTACTGAGTGAGCAGAAACGCGAAGCTCAAGTACATTACGAACAGATGCGGGAAGACAGTAGAAGAACTCAATCATCCCTGCAAGAGATGTTTTGTAAATTAAATACTGTTTCACAGGATGTCGAGGAACTTCAGCACAGAGTGGTTGTAACTGAGGAAAGATCGACCTGGTCGGAAGTTGTTGTAAACAAACATGATGCTCAGATATGTCAATTACAGGCAAAGTTGGAGGACATGGAAAATAGGCAACGTAGACAGAACCTACGTGTTTTTGGAATATCAGAAGGGGCAGAAGGGGCTGATGCGAGAACATATATGGTTCATCTATTCCAGAAAGCTTTCCCCGACCTATCAGACTGGGATTGGGACTCTCAGATTCAGAGGGCGCATAGACTGCCACTAATACAGAGAAACAAAGGGGGTAAATTTCCGCGTCCAATGCTGCTCTGCATTGGAAATTTCTTACTACGCCAAGCAATATCGATTAAGGCAAGGCCAAATACCCCGGTTACCTTTGACTCTACCACATTTTTTGTAAGGTCTGATCTGAGCAAAATTACGATGGAGCGACGCTGGCGGCTGAAACAATTTATTGACCCTATAAAAGAGCTAGGAGGTCAAGCTTTCCTACAAGAACCAGCTAAGCTGAAAATTCTCAAAAATGGTCGTACATATTACTTCTCGGATGTAAACGAGATTGAAGAGCTAATGTCTAAATGGAAATCTGGGGAATCTGGGGAAGGCCGACAATAAGCTTGCTATTATTTGGTCTTTGTTTTTTTTTTTCTAATTTTGAACTGATTGTGATGTACAAGCATAGAAGGTGATATATGATCCATGGTGGTTTTAAGAATACTGACCTGTCGGGCCCTTGGTGTAGCGTCTTCGCTTGGCTGCCACTACAGCGGCAGTCTGGTAGTGGGGGGGCTCCTTGGTAGGCACAAGGGAGGGGGGGTGGGGGGTAATCCTAGGGTGGGTAGGGGGGGAGCAAGTAAAGGAAATGGGGGGGGAGAAATAAAAAAATGCATCATGAGTATAAATATATTTGTTGCGTTGGCTAAGGAAAGCTTATATGTATGGTACAATGTGTTTTTTTTGGGTAGAAGGCATACTAGAATATATATTAAATTTCATTAAATGTATCAGGTAAAGTTTCTAGCATGGAATGTGGCTGGATTAAACAGCCGGACTAAGAGGAGTCTGGTATACGAAGAGCTTAGGATGCATAACCCCCAAATAGTGGTTATTACTGAGACTCATATCGCATATAAGGATAGACGTTTATTGAATCAATTAGGTTACGATCTTTTGGTAAGCACGGAGTTTAATGCTTCAATTCGAGGCGTGGCTATACTTAAGCACAAACAGTTTAAAATGGAAGTTAACAGAAAAATGACTGATAAAGCTGGTAAGTGGGCCATGGTACAAGTGACATTGGAATGCTTTAAATATATAATATGTGGGATTTATGCCTCTAACCAGGATGAACCAAGAATAATTGACCAGGTTAATATGGAGCTGCTTACATGGGAGGGGGAGCGGATAGTGTTTGGAGATTTTAACTGTATCATGAATTATAATTTGGATACTACTAGAAAGGGCTCGTTTCAGAGGATGCGTAAGACGAGGGCAGCGATTCTAGACTTGGCCACTATACATGCAATTAAAGATGCTTGGAGGTATTTATACCCCTATATAGCAGGCTATACTTATTATTCAGCTGCTCACAAACTGTGTTCTCGCATCGATATGGTCTTTGCTTCTGACTCTATTTTATCAGCCAGTACAATGTCAATATGCCCTAGGGTAACATCAGACCACAACCCGCTTTTATTTTCAATAGAAGTTGTTACAGATATGCGTCCACCTAGGCCTTTCTCGTTTCCTAGGTATTTATTCTCTGATCCTGAGTTTGTGAGCATGCTAAAAGAACACATAAAAGATTTTACTGATATAAATAGGTTCTCTTCATCTCCTTTGATGGTATGGGACGCTTGTAAGGCTAGCATCCGTGGGTTTACCCAACAGTTTGTCTGGCAACAAAATAAAGCTGGTAGAGCTCAAAACAAAAAATTACTAGATGATATATCTAATATTGAAGATAGGCTATCTAAGATGTTAACTACTAATACAGGGGCAAATGAGGTTGAGGCTTTAAATTCAAAATTAATGGAACTAAGATTAGCACTGAAAAATCTTTTTAGGGAGAAATGTATCTCCAAACTAGCTAAATATAGGCTGGATCAATATGAAAGTGGGGAGAGGATAGGAAAAATTTTGGCATACAAAGTGGCAGAAGACCGAGCCCAAATGTTGATTAAGGAAATAAAAGGCGACGATGGACAATTACATCAAGACCCCAAATTAATTTTATCTCAGTTTGCTTCCTACTACCAAAAGCTATACACACCTGAAACGTCCCCATTAGGAGATAATATAAAGGCCTATTTGATTGAAAATGTGGTACAGAGTATTGAGGAAGAGCAAGCTGAGCGTTTAGAGGCAGATATAACAGCAGGAGACATTCAGGTAGCTATTGATTCCCTAGCAATGGGAAAGGCTGTTGGCGAAGATGCAATTCCCCTAGAGCTTTACAAAAAATGTATGGAAGAATTAATTCCACTCCTATTAATGGTCATTAAAGCCATTGGCAGAGGAGAACAAGCCCCAAAATCTTGGAACCACACGAAAATCATATTTTTTCTTAAAAAGGGTAAACTCCCACAAGAGAGAGGGTCATACAGACCAATATCATTAATTAATGCCGATGCAAAGATATTTGCGAAAACTTTAGCAACTAGGCTTGCACCATTACTGCCACAAATGGTTTCACCATTTCAACATGGGTTCATTCTTAAACGGGACACTACTGCCCATATTAATACTGCTATAGCTGCATTTGATGTTGCCAGGACGTGTCCCACCCCGCTCGGTATGATCCTTTTAGATGCAGAAAAGGCATTTGATCGCGTGGGGTGGGACTTCCTTTGGGCAGTTCTGGCCGCATTCGGCATAAAAGGACAATACATGAAATGGGTTAAATCCCTATACGATCAACCAAAGGGTAAAGTATGTTATTCAGGACTATGCTCACCTACTTTTCCAATTGAACGTGGTACAAGACAGGGGTGTCCCCTATCGCCTTTGTTATTTGCTTTAGTAATAGAACCTTTTTTGATTGCACTGTACAAACAAGAAATGATTATCCCGTTTAAAAATGGTCTTAATGTACTAAAAATAACTGCTTATGCAGATGATGTGGCAGTTTTTTCTACAAATGTCCCTGATGCGATACTAGGTATTGGCACCGAAGCAGAGAAATATGGTTTAGTATCAGGGTATCGACTAAATATTAGCAAAACGCAAGTAATCATAAACTTTCCCTCACCCACACCATTAGTAGGGGTATGTAATGTGGCAACATATCTTGGGGTAAAAATATCTTCTAACCCTGAATCAATAATAGCACTTAACTACGAACCTCTACTAAAAGAAACCTCTATTCTCCTTAAAAAATGGCATAAACTTCCGTTGGGGATTCTGGGTCGAATCAACTTAATAAAAATGAAGATCCTGCCTAGATTCTTATACCTTTTTCGGTCTATACCTTTAAGAGTGTGTAATACATATTTTTGTAGACTGGAGGGTATCATCAGTAGCTTCATATGGGGGTATAAGAAAGCACGACGGGCTTTATCTCTGCTTAAACTACTGTCGTGTATTTCTATAGGTTCTGAATCAGTCCCCCTATTCCTGACCCTATTCTGGTTAAACTAACTATCAAGTTAACTAACAGTCAGCCCATGAGGCAAGAAAACCCCCATGATGCAGATACCGTTATCTGACGCAGTCACACTACGGCACAGGAACGTGTTATCTGATTAGGTCATAACGCTTGAGATCTAATTAGACAAGCGACATTCCTCCAGCCCCTGATAAGGCATACGACGTTCTCATAACAAATCAAACCTATGACAACCTGGAAAATCCGTGCGGCCATTGTTTTGATTTCACAGAGAACTTTAGTAAAGAATGTGCTAACGAGCAAGTCGTATGACATCTTTATTGACGTATCTATGTCCATCCTTACGTCAATCTCGGCACCTTTAAGGTATAAATATTACCGATCTTGCCCTATGCAAACACACGCGTGGTGACAAGACGGAGCAGCCATACTTGCCGAAGCCGAGAGCAGAAGCAGACCCCGCTGGCAGCAGCCCCGCCTTCCTGACGCGCTGAGAGACGCGCTGCTATCTCAAGCCGAGAGACCCAGCACCGGCGCTTTCGGGCAGCCCTCGCAGGCAGCCTGGAATATCGAGAGCAGAGAAAGAGATACTATTCCTCATCCATCCTAAATTCCAGGTACAGAACTGAATAACCCCTCACAGAGAATTCTTTAGTTATTCACTTGGCAAAAAACAAACTTAACTTAAACTGTAACTTTCTATTCCCGCCCACGCATTAGACTTAGGTCAGGTACACGGGGTAGGCGTATTTAGAAACACCAGTTGAGTACGTTTAGTCAAATGTATATGTGTATGTAAATATATTTTAATCATTTTAAAACATCATATGGCTCAGAAACCATATCAATGTTTTTACAGTATTATTTTATACTATTGCTTTTAATGTATGCACTTTACTTAACTATAAGTATTGCAATAATATCGATCCATTTCTCATGTATGAGAAAAGAGACTGATCAATAAATAACACCTTTTTATTGAACACGCCCGTCTCTTCCTTTTCTCTACATTCTGATGAGACTAAGAATGCACGTACTGACTGAGTGAAATAATTGCCTTGTGCTCACACGACTCTCGAGATTGACTCTTGATTAGGGGAGAGCAAAGTTGTCATGTTCTATGGTTGTCAGAAACTAAATCCCTTCTTGTCTAATCAGGGAAGTTAATTCCTCCTTGAACATTCGAGAAAGTTTCTAGCGAACTCTGAGCTTAGCTGGCAAACCCAAAAATTAAGTCTAGTATCGACAGTAGTAGACCTAGTTAACGTCTGGCCTAGGCCTTTACTGCTGTAGGTACTATTCCAATGCGCAGAGCCTATTGGGAAAATAGGAGCTACACTACATGGCGCCCAACGTGTTTGGAAAGGGCGATAAAACTAACGTAAGACATTTAGAGTAACTCAGTCGTGCTTTCTCACTCAGACCCCTTTTCCCAAATACTCCAAAGACGTCTGGAGTGGGTGAAAGGTTATATCCTCCAAAACCTCGCAGGAGGGAACTCCTATGTATGGTTCTTGGTCAAGTCAACGTTGAAGGATAAACAGTTCCAAAATATTGTGCATCTAATCTTTGTTCCATAAAGAAACCTGATCTGCAAATAGACATAATACCATCCTGTCTGTAAAATGGGAGACAGTGATGAAGAAAGAGAGGCAGTTAGATTAGCTACTGAACTCGCAGATGCTGATGCTACCATGCAAGCAGCAGACCCGAATATAACACTCATTCCGGTCATTAAAAGGAGATCTATAACCTTAAAACTTATAGAAAATGGACTGACACCTAGAGGTGGCACAGTCATATTCGTAATTGAGGCACACGAATATCGGCAGACAGAGGTATACTATTCATGGATACATTTTCCAGCAGCAAATGCTGTAACAAAGTACTTCCACTATTACAAAGTAGAGGAACCTCCTGAAACGTACACTCCTTTCGAGGAGGTGGAAGTACCACTCAAATTCCAAGAGCATTTGCTCTTATTTGATGGCGCCCTAATACATAACAATCACATTACAAGGCTCGGTCCTTTAGGAAGACCAGGAGCAACGTGGCCGGTCTTAGCCGGATACACACCACATCCAGACATCGATAGAATGCCTGCAGCAGAGCTGTTAATACAGCTAAAACAACTACTAAAAATTCATAGACAATTAGTTCAGTATGTAATGCGGACTTCAACAATTCAGCCAGTGATTAAACTTCCACAGCTGACCCCTCACCAGGGGAACACAAATAAAATCACACCACAGAACATCCAATCCTGCCTAGGTAAAGTTCCAGCTAAACGGGAACAAATACCATTCTGGTTGGCACAAAAAATCACCCAAATAGAGGCGGTGTTTCCTGACACCACCCCGCTGGAAAAACACAGGATTCTGACTATATGTCTCCCAATGGGAATCGCACCACACATAGAGGACTGTGACACTTGGGGTACAGTCTTTGCTTCAATCTACACAAAAACGCACGGTGTTCCATCCATTTCGGTAATACCAGATGTGCTAAAACAAATTCAAGATGAATACGGTCCAGAACCTGCTTTAACTCTTGGTATGAAATTACTGAAAGACTTCAAGCAGGTCTCGGCTATATTATTAGCCAACATAAAAGGTGAAGCAGCAAACGTGGCGATCCGCCAGAGGTTAAAAGAGACAGATATAGCAGACCAACCAGCTGAAATTGCCAGAATCATAGAAAAATCCTATGAGGAACTAGGCAGAGATAGCCTAGGTGGAATACCAGTAAAACCGCAACTGACTACAAGTCCAGAAAAAATATTTTTTAATAATAATAATTCACCAAAAAAGAACTGGGATGGAAACAAACAATCCAATCCTAAAGAAAAGAAATTCCAGTCCCGAGGAAGGTCTCCCAGGCGAAGAGAGAAATCTCGAAACCAAAGACAGAGGTCACCGCAGAGTGACCCCTCTGGGAATAGATATAACCTTAGAAATAGGGATAATATTAAAAAACCTGATAGATATCAAGACATTGATACACGTCCCTCTCAATCTTTTCAGACTTCCTCGCAGAAATCGGAAAGAAGAGGACGATCAGAAGAGCACGCCAAGTCCAAAGACAAGGAACCTGCTCAGCTAAAAAAGAAATTACAATTTCCAAAAAAGAAGGTAGCCAGTATCAAGGTAGTTAAAAATGCCGAGAATACTGAGGACACAACTGAAAAACGGAGAATGGGCTCAGACAATGCTAGACAGCGCAGCAGAGGTGAGCATAGCTCGCAAAGTCCTTATGAATCATCTGGAGACAGTGGACACGAATGAATACCTTCAAGTGGAAACTGCAGACACCAGAGTTAGCAAGCCCCACAAGATATACGAGATAACATTACGTATAGAGGGAGATAAGACTAGGAAAATAAGGGGACTATTTTGGGATAACCTCTCAAAGGGTTATGACATCCTTCTAGCTGAAAAAGACTGGCCACCAGAGTTTGTCAGGGAGTGCCCTCATGGCGAAGAAGTAATTATGCCTGCCTTCTCGAATCAAATACCGATTCATAAAAAATACACACTTGCTAGAAAGTGGGCAGTGGCCTTAGCACCTGCTTTATATAAAAATCATGTAGGATGGGATGAGGATTCTCCTCCTCACAAAATCCAGTTAAAATCACAACCTACTGCACAAAGGCAGTACCCAATTAAGCAAGAAGCTAAAAAACAAGTAAATGAAATACTAGATCAGCTAGAATACCAGGGGGTGATTGAAACTTGCACCTCACAAATGAACAACCCTTTGTTTCCGGTCTCCAAACCAGACAATTCATATCGTCTAGTTTTGGATTACCGACACCTTAACACATGTTGCAAAACCTTTGCAGTGCAAAACTCACACAGTGCTGCACTAATGAATAACATAGTGCGCAAAAAATACAAAACAACCTTGGACATCTCCAATGGATTCTTTTGTCAAAACATAGCACCAGAGAGCAGATATTTAACTGCATTCTCAGTAAATGGCACTCAAAAACAATTCTGTCGGTTAGCCCAGGGGTACAAGAACAGCCCAGGGGTATTCTCAGCGAGAGTAACAGAATTACTACAACTATATGATGATGAAGCATTATCTTATGTCGATGACATTTACTTAACAGATGATGACTTGGATACTCACTTGAAAAGAGTGAACACCATAATGCTTGGGTTCGCTGCAGAGGGTTACAAATTCAACTTTAAAAAGTCCAGAATTGCCCATCTGACAGTCCTATTCTTAGGATATGAGTTATCAAGTGAAGGCAAAAGCCTGGCAGACAATTTCCTAGAGAAATGTGCCGTAATCCAAGCTCCTAAAACACTAAAAAACCTACAGTCAATTCTAGGCTTCCTAAATTTCGGAAGAACATACATTGCAAATTACGCAGAAAGGGTCAAACCCCTTTATGATCTAATTAAACCAGACTTTAAAAGATCCAATTGGACTCAAACACACACAGAAATTTTGAGATCCTTACAAACAGACATGCTAATTAAAACAAAATTAGAAACACGTGATAACACACGCAACCTTGTGATCCGAGTTATCCCAGGGAGATGCGGATTCACATACCTGACCTCTAATGAGGGAGAAAAGGTACCAATTGCATTCAAATCACACTTGTATACAGAAGCTGAACAGAAATTCAGTAATACAGAAAAAATAATTCGTGCAGTTCAAACCGCAATAGCTAGAGAAAAAGGCATAGCTGACGGTAGACATATCACAGTCAGAACAGCAGAATCAGCCTTTGAGGCACTAACAACACCTTGTAATTTACCAACAACAACATTGAATCCGGAATGGATACAATGGGTGAATTAAATCACAACGGACAAAGTATACTACTACTTTGATCCAGAACTTGAAGAATTGAAAAATCTAAAATATGAAAAGACGTATCCTCTGCCAATCGACATTCTGCCTCTACGACATTTACGCCTGTGTAATCTATACAGACGGACATGCTCAACCCTCCGTTTGGGGAGAACAAGCATACAACCCCACATGTGAGATTACAAAAGAAGTGTGGCGCGGAGGTAAACTAAGACCTCTATTAACAAAATCACACTCAGTAGAAACTAATTCAGAACTACAAACTGAAATAATAGCTTTGAAAATGGCGCTAGATAATGCGGATCGCGAATTCCCGACACTTATAGTGTCAGATTCATATTACTGCGTCAAAGCATATAACAAGGATTTGCAGACATGGATTCAGAACGGTTACAAAGATGACACAGATGCACCAATAAAGCAGAAACTGCTCTGGGAACAAGTAGCTCTTTTGAAAAAAGAACTACCAAAGACTCACGTGACACACTCACTGAGTCATCAGCGTGATGGCGTTCACGCTGTGGGGAATTCATTGGCTGAAGCAGCCGCAGCGGCAGCCACTAAACCGGCTCCCGTAGATCGAAAAAAGCGTACATTAAAATACATTGACGGTGAAACAATGCTGGCAGTGAAAACGTCATCAAAAGGCGACTGCTCAGCGTTACCGATCAACTATCCACTCAATTATACATACATAATCGATGCAAACTCCGTCCCTTTTGCTCGAATCCCTGGAGTGGGGGATAGAGTGATTCCAAACATGGACAGGAGAAGCTTGTTAATCGCAGACGCACACATGGGCGAGGGTCTCAGACACCTCAAACTGAAAAATTCTCTGGAAGAATTACAATCACGGTACTGGTGGCCAGGCATGAGCCTGCACTACACCATGTTTGTAAAAAACTGCCCAAACTGCAACAGAGATCGCAGTGGGGAGAGAAACAGTTTAATACCTCGTCGTATCAAGGCAGATAATATTACCAGCAAAAAGAATGGCTTGCGATTAACATATACAGGCTAGTTTCCACTTATAATGTAGATCCTCAGCACTCGGCTGACGTCCGGACTGTTATACAAAGATTTGCGAGTCTAAATGGCATATACGCTAAGAGCATGTTACGTTTGACCATTGTTTTCACTCAGGCATACCAGCCTGGGGGGAAACATGGCCAAATGAGCACAGCCCAGCAGGAATCTTCTCACTTCCTTCCTGAGGGTACGGGATGGTGTAAAGAAAAAACCAAGGCAGAAAGCAATCTATAATAGAAAGGATATTAGGTTCGGGAGCTGGGTGGGTCAAACATCTAATAAGTGTCCAACGTAGTCTAAATAACTTGCCAAGAAATTCTCTGAAGGGATTCAGTCCGTACGAATTATTATTCGGAACTAGGATGTTGATCTCTGACCTTGATAGTCAGACTTCAGTGGTAATAGAAAAAACCTTTGATGTCAAAGACCGTTTGGCTATTTTGCAGGACTTAAACAAAACAAGAAAAGACCTGAGCAACATACAGTTGAAACAACAGCCAACAACCACTGAAGAATCACCACCTGTCCCAGCAAGACCTGTCTGGATTCCAAAAGTCGGGGATCTAGTCAGGGAGAAGATCGCGGTAAAGAAGGAATTTGGGCCTTCTTACAGAAAAGCAGTTCCTGTCTTGTCTGTCAACGGGACAAGATCAGTTGTACTACCGCCACTTGCTGGTAAAAAGGAGAACCGAGTTGTATCCATCGACCTGGTAAAACCACAACATGTGGCCGATAACAAACAGTAGGCCAAGTGGACTCCCAATAAGTAGCAGAACACCAAGGTTTGCTACCAGCACAGAGGTCCTAACAAAAAGGCTCATCACATTCGAAACGCCTAAAGAAGAACAAGAAGGACTATGCAACAATGCAATAGAACTCAGACCTCTTAAAACCCAAATAAAGACATTTAGCAGAGACACACCAATCTATACTGAAGTACCAAGTGAAAATGCAAAAAACAAAAATCCTGAACCAATTGGAACAATTGACAGAACTGCATCCGGTTACTTCATCAACTTCGATGATTCCTCTGACGGCTTCAGTGAATCAAAGACACAGCCATCATCAAAATCCTTTAAAGACAAAGCGAAGGAACTTTTGAAACAACTGAAAGAAACATATCTGGTTTCTCCATGGATTGAATTTTGGGTGGGTTTTGGTGCATTTATCCTCATACTTTGGCTCATCATGGTATTTACTTTGGGACGCTTCATTGAGGGAAAATATGCTAAAATGGACACAGCAAGTCAGAACATCAACTTGATCCTCAAACCACACACATCTTCACACGTCGAGAAAAGAGAACTCTCTTCAGAACTTTCTTCAGCCAACTTCACAGCCAATCCGATACCTGGTGGGGTAGCCTGGGACAACACTGACTATGAAATTTATGGTCCGGTCGAGATCCTGAAATATCCACACCAAATCAAGATCTCCTTGAGTGACTTTGCAAAACCAAACTCATTTGCTGATGATTGGGACTTCGAAAGCATCAACAATATGATGTCTGACTTAGTAATGTCTGCTAAATTTACAAAACATGATTATTTGCAAGGTTCTACAAATTATGATAGTATGTATTGCTATAACCATTATGGTAACCATTTTTTACATAAATCTGCACAACCTAGAAATGTTTTAAATTATAATCAATGGGAACATTGTGCTACACCTCCAAAAGGGAGCTCTAGAACCGTTTATGACAAATATTCATATTTTTCAGGTTTTAACATAAGTAATGCTGAAACATTTTATTTTAAATTGTCAAACAAGACAGGGATGAAAACCATGATAACCAACACAAAATTGATATATTCAGATTCATTCTTCGAAAAAATGAATACTTTTGGATTTGATTATTGGGACAAAAATGTTGATTTGAAAAGTGTTTGGGGTACAAAAGAATGGCAAGTACAGGGTATAGAAGCTTTGTTTAGAGCCTGCATGATCCCAGAACAAATGATATTTTTAAATGACACTGTTCAACAAACCACCTGTCTTGGCTTAGCCAAAATCAAAGATTTAAATAAACCGTCTATTCCAAAGCCAACAATGTTTAGCAATAGCTCTGATACAGATGAAGAGATAGACGTAAACCATATATTAAACCAAAACAGAACACATCCTGATTGGAAACAATGGTTGATCTGGCCCACAGATACAAATCACTGTCAAGATAGATTCCTGAATAAAACACAGGGTTTCAAAATGACCAGGCCAGACCCTAGATATCCCCAAAGACATCACCCAGGGATAATAACAACCTACAGTGTGGGCAAATTATGCCTTCAATGGCTACAGACTTCCACACTGCCTGAAATTAAGCAACACCTAACTTTACTTACTGATGGTGCTGACTTGCGTGATTTCATACTGGGACCACGCAAACAGCGTCAAAAGCGTTTCATAGCAGCCTCTGTATATGCAGCATTCAATGAGGCCTGGAAGGTTACTCAAATTGAGACAGCAGAAAGAATACGGGAAATTGACCGTATCAATTTGGAAAAATCACTTTCTGTAGTGGACAATGGGTTAATGACTCTGTCCTCCAGAATTTTTTCATTGGACAGCATTGTGTCGTCAGCAATCGATATATTATCGCAAGACTTACTGTTATTACAACATGGTCAGTCACAATTGCGTTCTATTGTACAGCTTGGCTGGACGTTACAAAATCTGCGTTCAGGCTATGTGCCTTGGCGTTTAATCAACACAACGTCACTATTCCAAATCTTTAACCTTACTGATAGACAAATCGGTATGGCGCAAAAGGGTGCTGATTATACAATCTTGAGCATTGAAAAACTAGAAAGATTACCAATGACAATGTCAGAACGACCTGTCAGTGAATGGATAATCCACGGAATCATAAATATTCCAATCTCAACCTTCGGTATACACCCGTTACAACGCATCTTTTACTCCGCACTACCATTACAACGCGACTTTTACTCCGCATACCATTACAACGCATTGCGCTGGGGGGCGCTCTAGGATAGGGAATAAGTATAATTTACTATCCAACACCTTCCCTAGGGTCCACGGGGACTGGAGTTAGAATAGTAAATTATACTTACCACTATCCAGCACCCCAAAGCGCTATGCGTTGTAATGGTATGCGTTGTAAAAGTCGCGTTGTAACGGTGTGCGGAGTAAAAGTATGCGGAGTAACATGGTACATCCCAACCTTCAGGTTTCAATACTGCCAAAAATATATACAGGCTGGCATGTACGAGAAATTGGGAAAGGGGTACCTTAAAACAACTTGGAACCTGCCCTATTCACATGCATGTGTCAGTAATAAAGGACAGAAAGTGTTTCTAGGTGGCAACAATTGTGCTATGTCACTAAGCGGCACGCTTCTGTGTAACAGAATTAGTTTGCATGGAGCCTGTGAAGGGAATTCATACAACCTTTCATGTCACCAGCAAGGCGCACCTGCAACTGAAATAGAACCATTCTTTCAAAGACTCTATAATGGGAGTTACATTCTTATTGTAGACCGCAGATGCTGCAGTCTTATGCCCGGGACTCCTTATCTAGTAACTACAACGGCGAAGGTCAAGTGCTGTGGACGTTCTTTATTCCCCAGCTCCTTTCCAGACAGGGAGGCAAGGGCATGGCCCAGTTTGAAAATTACTTCTATTCGAATAGATACTTTAAGCAGAATGAAAACAGTGCTTCTTCAGACGCCTACAAGGCTCACGTCATCAAAAGAAACGTATGATCTACAAGTCGCAAGGACGACTGCAGAGATACATACATTATTATCAACTAATTCCCCCGTACATTTCGCGGAAATCCTAAGCGAAATCTTAAATATTTCTGATACCACTGGGGTCTCAAAGGTATTTAAGACAGTATTTTCGATGGCATTAACACCATTCAAAGCCATACTGGGTATTTTTCCAGATTTCGTCCATTCGATTTTTGGCGGACTTCCCCTGATCCTGGGACTAATTGCAGGAATCCTATTCCTAGTCCTTATTTTTCGTTATGGCAACCCATGTCACAGATCAAACTCTCGCGACAATGGAAGATACGATCCTAGCCATTGGATACCGGGACCGGATATCAAAAATCCTGGGACTCTCCCGGCTTAGAGACCTAAACATGACTTGGTTTCTATCATTTCGACCAATGTGGCAAAGGTGTGTTTTACCTGTACTAAGGTGTCTGCTATGCGGAGAAGAATGCGTGTTAGACACCTGTCTGACGCTACAATCGGATGCGCCAGTGGATGCAGATACACTGTTGGTTCCTACCAAGGTTCACGCTTTGTGCTGCCCTCAAAGGCTGCCAATCCTGATGACGGCATTCCTGGAATCTTCACCACTACGATTGAAGAGTAGTGAAGTTCAAGGTGAAAGCAGCATCGAACAGGTACGACCTTCTGTCAGCAATGCGAATCAGAATGTCAATGGAGACAATCATGCGCACGAATGCATGGTTACCCCTATTTCCGACTTAGTGGAACTTTCCCATGAAGCTGTTGACAGTTTTTTCGAAAGCCTGAATGATATGATGTTCTCTCCAGAACAGAAATAGAGACTTTTGAGTAAACTCGCACACGGCGTTCCCTGAATTCGGCCTTCAACTTTAAAAATAAAGTCACATGAACAATTTCACTCCAGCTCACGGACAGCAATATTTTTCAGCAAGCCCCTTAAAATATTTTTCTACATATTTTTTTCCCGGGACACTGATCTTCTGCTTAAAGTAAGAAACTATTCCTAGAGAACTAAAATTTCTATATTTAGATACTTTATAGACTTTAGTTGCCCGCTGGGATGTTCACAAATATTTTATTATGTGATGAAATGGTCTCGAACTTCCTTTCTGTATAGCTATATTAAGAGCCATTTCATGTGTATTTCTCAAATACCAAATTAAGCAATAATGCATACAAATGCGTGTTTACTTTTGCATTTAATTCATAGCTTAAGTGCATACAAAATATATGACTGCAATTTTTCAGTATATTTGAAAATTTCAAAATGCATTTATGTATTTTGGGGTGGTAAGGTATACACTATACTTTATAGTATGTTGTACTATGTTATACTATGCATAGATTAGTAGATATGACCATAGTTAGCGTGGAGTGGGTGTCGTGTATTTCTATAGGTTCTGAATCAGTCCCCCTATTCCTGACCCTATTCTGGTTAAACTAACTATCAAGTTAACTAACAGTCAGCCCATGAGGCAAGAAAACCCCCATGATGCAGATACCGTTATCTGACGCAGTCACACTACGGCACAGGAACGTGTTATCTGATTAGGTCATAACGCTTGAGATCTAATTAGACAAGCGACATTCCTCCAGCCCCTGATAAGGCATACGACGTTCTCATAACAAATCAAACCTATGACAACCTGGAAAATCCGTGCGGCCATTGTTTTGATTTCACAGAGAACTTTAGTAAAGAATGTGCTAACGAGCAAGTCGTATGACATCTTTATTGACGTATCTATGTCCATCCTTACGTCAATCTCGGCACCTTTAAGGTATAAATATTACCGATCTTGCCCTATGCAAAGACACGCGTGGTGACAAGACGGAGCAGCCATACTTGCCGAAGCCGAGAGCAGAAGCAGACCCCGCTGGCAGCAGCCCCGCCTTCCTGACGCGCTGAGAGACGCGCTGCTATCTCAAGCCGAGAGACCCAGCACCGGCGCTTTCGGGCAGCCCTCGCAGGCAGCCTGGAATATCGAGAGCAGAGAAAGAGATACTATTCCTCATCCATCCTAAATTCCAGGTACAGAACTGAATAACCCCTCACAGAGAATTCTTTAGTTATTCACTTGGCAAAAAACAAACTTAACTTAAACTGTAACTTTCTATTCCCGCCCACGCATTAGACTTAGGTCAGGTACACGGGGTAGGCGTATTTAGAAACACCAGTTGAGTACGTTTAGTCAAATGTATATGTGTATGTAAATATATTTTAAAAACAACAAGTGATGGACTGAATGTGGATCAATGTCACACACTCCCCCAGTCAAAAGATCTGGGCCCAAATCCATCGTTTTTTTGCACTCCACACCACCCTGGGTTAGACAATGGCGATATGCAAATCAGCTCTGACCCTGTTGCCCCATGGGAACAGTCCAGTCCGAACTACAAAAGCCATGTCCTTCCCAGAACGGAATCAAGCATCCGAGGACCGGACCGGTTTCGAGGTAACACCTCTCTTCAGCCCGGCTAGCTTGACTCCAAGTGGTGTGGAGTGCCTGGGACCCACGTCTGGGCATCCCCAGCGCACTTAGGGCGGCAATTGCAAAAACAACAAGTGATGGACTGAATGTGGATCAATGTCACACACTCCCCCAGTCAAAAGATCTGGGCCCAAATCCATCGTTTTTTTGCACTCCACACCACCCTGGGTTAGACAATGGCGATATGCAAATCAGCTCTGACCCTGTTGCCCCATGGGAACAGTCCAGTCCGAACTACAAAAGCCATGTCCTTCCCAGAACGGAATCAAGCATCCGAGGACCGGACCGGTTTCGAGGTAACACCTCTCTTCAGCCCGGCTAGCTTGACTCCAAGTGGTGTGGAGTGCCTGGGACCCACGTCTGGGCATCCCCAGCGCACTTAGGGCGGCAATTGCAAAAACAACAAGTGATGGACTGAATGTGGATCAATGTCACACACTCCCCCAGTCAAAAGATCTGGGCCCAAATCCATCGTTTTTTGCACTCCACACCACCCTGGGTTAGACAATGGCGATATGCAAATCAGCTCTGACCCTGTTGCCCCATGGGAACAGTCCAGTCCGAACTACAAAAGCCATGTCCTTCCCAGAACGGAATCAAGCATCCGAGGACCGGACCGGTTTCGAGGTAACACCTCTCTTCAGCCCGGCTAGCTTGACTCCAAGTGGTGTGGAGTGCCTGGGACCCACGTCTGGGCATCCCCAGCGCACTTAGGGCGGCAATTGCAAAAACAACAAGTGATGGACTGAATGTGGATCAATGTCACACACTCCCCCAGTCAAAAGATCTGGGCCCAAATCCATCGTTTTTTTGCACTCCACACCACCCTGGGTTAGACAATGGCGATATGCAAATCAGCTCTGACCCTGTTGCCCCATGGGAACAGTCCAGTCCGAACTACAAAAGCCATGTCCTTCCCAGAACGGAATCAAGCATCCGAGGACCGGACCGGTTTCGAGGTAACACCTCTCTTCAGCCCGGCTAGCTTGACTCCAAGTGGTGAAGAGAGGTGTTACCTCGAAACCGGTCCGGTCCTCGGATGCTTGATTCCGGTCTGGTAAAGATATGGCTGTTGTAGTTCGGACTGGACTGTTCCCATGGGGCAACAGGGTCAGAGCTGATTTGCATAAAGCCATTATCTGACCCAGGGTGGTGTGGAGTGCAAAAAAACGATGGATTTGGGCCCAGATCTTTTGACTGGGGGAGTGTGTGACATTGATCCACATTCAGTCCATCACTTGTTGTTTTTTGCAATTGCCGCCCTAGGTGCGCTGGGGATGCCCAGACGTGGGTCCCAGGCACTCCACACCACTTGGAGTCAAGCTAGCCGGGCTGAAGAGAGGTGTTACCTCGAAACCGGTCCGGTCCTCGGATGCTTGATTCCGGTCTGGTAAAGATATGGCTGTTGTAGTTCGGACTGGACTGTTCCCATGGGGCAACAGGGTCAGAGCTGATTTGCATAAAGCAATTATCTGACCCAGGGTGGTGTGGAGTGCAAAAAAACGATGGATTTGGGCCCAGATCTTTTGACTGGGGGAGTGTGTGACATTGATCCACATTCAGTCCATCACTTGTTGTTTTTTGCAATTGCCGCCCTAGGTGCGCTGGGGATGCCCAGACGTGGGTCCCAGGCACTCCACACCACTTGGAGTCAAGCTAGCCGGGCTGAAGAGAGGTGTTACCTCGAAACCGGTCCGGTCCTCGGATGCTTGATTCCGGTCTGGTAAAGATATGGCTGTTGTAGTTCGGACTGGACTGTTCCCATGGGGCAACAGGGTCAGAGCTGATTTGCATAAAGCCATTATCTGACCCAGGGTGGTGTGGAGTGCAAAAAAACGATGGATTTGGGCCCAGATCTTTTGACTGGGGGAGTGTGTGACATTGATCCACATTCAGTCCATCACTTGTTGTTTTTTGCAATTGCCGCCCTAGGTGCGCTGGGGATGCCCAGACGTGGGTCCCAGGCACTCCACACCACTTGGAGTCAAGCTAGCCGGGCTGAAGAGAGGTGTTACCTCGAAACCGGTCCGGTCCTCGGATGCTTGATTCCGGTCTGGTAAAGATATGGCTGTTGTAGTTCGGACTGGACTGTTCCCATGGGGCAACAGGGTCAGAGCTGATTTGCATAAAGCCATTATCTGACCCAGGGTGGTGTGGAGTGCAAAAAAACGATGGATTTGGGCCCAGATCTTTTGACTGGGGGAGTGTGTGACATTGATCCACATTCAGTCCATCACTTGTTGTTTTTTGCAATTGCCGCCCTAGGTGCGCTGGGGATGCCCAGACGTGGGTCCCAGGCACTCCACACCACTTGGAGTCAAGCTAGCCGGGCTGAAGAGAGGTGTTACCTCGAATCCGGTCCTCGGATGCTTGATTCCGGTCTGGTAAAGATATGGCTGTTGTAGTTCGGACTGGACTGTTCCCATGGGGCAACAGGGTCAGAGCTGATTTGCATAAAGCCATTATCTGACCCAGGGTGGTGTGGAGTGCAAAAAAACGATGGATTTGGGCCCAGATCTTTTGACTGGGGGAGTGTGTGACATTGATCCACATTCAGTCCATCACTTGTTGTTTTTTGCAATTGCCGCCCTAGGTGCGCTGGGGATGCCCAGACGTGGGTCCCAGGCACTCCACACCACTTGGAGTCAAGCTAGCCGGGCTGAAGAGAGGTGTTACCTCGAAACCGGTCCGGTCCTCGGATGCTTGATTCCGGTCTGGTAAAGATATGGCTGTTGTAGTTCGGACTGGACTGTTCCCATGGGGCAACAGGGTCAGAGCTGATTTGCATAAAGCCATTATCTGACCCAGGGTGGTGTGGAGTGCAAAAAAACGATGGATTTGGGCCCAGATCTTTTGACTGGGGGAGTGTGTGACATTGATCCACATTCAGTCCATCACTTGTTGTTTTTTGTAAATATATTTTAATCATTTTAAAACATCATATGGCTCAGAAACCATATCAATGTTTTTACAGTATTATTTTATACTATTGCTTTTAATGTATGCACTTTACTTAACTATAAGTATTGCAATAATATCGATCCCTTTCTCATGTATGAGAAAAGAGACTGATCAATAAATAACACCTTTTTATTGAACACGCCCGTCTCTTCCTTTTCTCTACATTCTGATGAGACTAAGAATGCACGTACTGACTGAGTGAAATAATTGCCTTGTGCTCACACGACTCTCGAGATTGACTCTTGATTAGGGGAGAGCAAAGTTGTCATGTTCTATGGTTGTCAGAAACTAAATCCCTTCTTGTCTAATCAGGGAAGTTAATTCCTCCTTGAACATTCGAGAAAGTTTCTAGCGAACTCTGAGCTTAGCTGGCAAACCCAAAAATTAAGTCTAGTATCGACAGTAGTAGACCTAGTTAACGTCTGGCCTAGGCCTTTACTGCTGTAGGTACTATTCCAATGCGCAGAGCCTATTGGGAAAATAGGAGCTACACTACACTACCCTTTGATCATGGTGGACTTGGGTTACCAGACTTCAAATTGTACTATTGGTCTGCTTTTTTAACTTGTTTTCGCAGTTTGCTTGTCCCTGAAAAAAGCCTATTTTTTTCATAGATTCATACTAGGGGGGGAGGCTATGATGTTTTTGTATAGACTTAATGACCCTAACTACTTTAAACGAGTACGGTTTAAGACGATCCGAGACACGGTTAATATCTGGCGTTCCATTATTAATAAGAGTAATATCTCTCTTTTTCATGCCAAAACTCCCCTTTGGTCTAATCCAGGTTTGCCAGAAGTGTTTCATGATCCAGCTAACACTATGTTCTCTGATCATGGCATAAGTTATCTTGGAGATCTGTTTGATCATATTGGATTCTTTACTTTTGAAAAGCTGAAGATAACGTATAACTTACCAGAAGGGGCTTGGTTTAAATATAATCAGATCAAAGATTATCTTACTCGTAGGTTAGGCCTTAACAGCATAGCTGAATCCGAAGTCTGGAGCTGTATGTATAGAGATTCTGATAAAGCATTAATTAGTTATGGATATAGGACTTTTTCTGTTTTACACAAGGACGACATCAGCAAGGTGGCAGAAAAGTGGAGTACTAAGTTAGAGGTGAATGTAACCCCTGATATGATAACTTCTTCACTGAACAGTCTAAATAATGCAGTTCAATCGTCAAGTCTGAAATTACAGCTGTTTAGAACATTATTCCAACTGTACTATACTCCAGACAGGATTCTAAAATGGGCTTGTGATAACGATTTGAGTGATCGTACAAAATGCGCACTTAAAGGGGCAGATATCATTCATATGTTTTGTTCCTGCCCTGAATTATCTATTTTTTGGAAGAATGTAGTTAGTGTTATCTCGGCCAAAATGGCTAGGCCAATTGTACTCACCCAATTGGATATCATGATCGGGGTCGATGGGGAAAACAATACACCTAGGGAATTAATGAATATACTTTTGACATGTGCCAGACTAGCTATTGCTAGGGTGTGGATTCAAAATCATCCCCCCACGGTTATGGAATGGTGGCTTTTGGTTAAAGACATTTATAATATGGAAAGCTCTTTGGCGGTAACTAGGGGACATGGGAAAAAACGAAAAATGGAAAAAATATGGGGATCAATTATGTCCTAATGTTTTAACTGATACAATGATTTTCAATACTGTTTGGAGCTATGCTTTATCTATTTACTTATTTGTTTTTTTTGTTTTTTTATTATGCCTCTTCTGACCCTTATTATTTTTAGCTTTTCTGAGCTATTTGTATCTGATGTTACTCATGATGCTAATAAAAAATTTTGAAAAAAAAAAAATGAAAGCAGACAGCGTACAGGTACTGCTGAATGTGTCCCGGTGTCTCACATGGGACAAGTTCAGCATATTTCTGTGGGGCCTAACTTCTTGGCTGGGGGACGGCGTTCACCAAGTGAAAATAGTGGGTGGACGCTGTGTACCTGTGTTTACCCCAGACTTGTGCCCTGCCTGAAGGCATCATTTTCATTAGGTCTTTCAAACACACATGAGAAGACACCAGATGCACCCTAGAAAAAAAGACAAATATCTTAGAGCGCTGTGGACCTCTAGCACCAACCATGATCCTAGCTTTAGTAGCAACCTTCAACATTCAAAGACCCTTCTCCAAGAATAAAACCACAAATGGCTTCCACAACCAGTGAAAACCAGCCACTACATACCACAAGGGCTCCTGGGATGCAGCAGCTGGCCACAAGTGATCAGAGGAAACCATCAGTGACAATGGCTCAAAGTACATTGACCAAGAAGTGGTAGTTGACAGAAGGTCATGAAATTAATAGAGATGGGAGTTGGTGCCTGACTTCATCAAAGACAAAATACTATTCATTAAACAGGATATTCTCCCCCAGGTGAAGCTGATCTGCCATATTGGCCAAAAGCAGGAATATGTGCCGACAGTCATATGGGATGCTATCCACAATCAGGTGAGAACCCAGGCACAAAATATGTACTTTGCTAGAAACTGCACTAACACAAGACATTCTGATAAGCCTTTAGAACAGAAAATGAAGATAGCATGACTTTTAGAAGCATACACGCATAAACACACACAAACGAACAAACACCTACACACACATACACACCCACACCCACACACACACACACATACACACAACATAATATACCTATTCTTATGAGGACCAGCCATTGACGTAAAGGAAGTGTGCAATTACTATTCTAACGCCATACGCGCTTTGATAGTAGGGAAGGTTATAAAGCGGACCGAGGCAAATCTAACTGTGCTTTTATTTTTTTGATACACTCGCATGAAAGTACCTAGACACACTACTGCGAGCAGTCCTCACAAAGATAGTGTTCATCAGGTTCTGACAAGGACACATATAAATAATATGTCGGAATCATTATGACTTTCACGAAGTAGACAGGCTCCAAGCATTTATTAGCTCTCCTGTGATCCTTGTACAATTGATGTGGAAAGTCCCTCTAGGCTCCATCAAACCCTGGCCATGTAGCAGCACACATAGAATCACTGTATTGGAACATAGTGAGAGGGATAAGGGAATTTTTGCGTTCCCGGATGATAGACGTGAAAGTCAAACCCAAACTTGTCTGATCGGTGCTTGTCTGCTCAAAATTGTCTGTTTTGAGCATTTTCAATACACATATACAAAGACAAAAATTTCAGTTACTAGAGTTCCATGGTGAGTTACACATACAGCAACATGTCTGGAGAAGTTTCAGAAGTACCTGTCCAGCAAACTGAATTTTTTTTTTACTGTGATCAGAATTCTCTTTTTCTTGAAAGATGCATGTAGTTTAACATAGGACTTTACTCTGAAACCAAGAATTAGACTAGAGTTCCAAATTGCCACACCCATGTTTGAATATCAGTCATGCTAAAGTTCCAGTGTCTCACCAAAGTTCTGTTACTTGACATTTTCAAGGTCCATGTAGTGATAGGGTAAAATCGTCAAAGTTCTATTCTTCATATTTCTAATTACATATGGTTTTCAAAGTTCTGGTGCACATCTTGGTGTTTTTCATGAATGTTTTAAGTTGCTCTGGTTTTCTCTTACCTTTTTTTCTTTCTCTTTGTTTAGTGGACATAGCTGGAAGACACAAGCAGGTGTTGCCGACCTCCTAAAGGTGATTCTGGAACATGGAGAGTTTCCATAGTAACAGATCAGTGCAGGGTTACTTAACAACGGAAAGGATGTTCTGAAAACCTTGATTTTGGAAATGGTTGCAGAATTCACGCCTTTGTTTTTGAAGTTTGCCACCAACACCACTGTGGCAATTGTAACAAGATCTTAATTTCAATCAGATTTTGACGCTTTCCTACCCGCTAAATTGTTATTTCCTAGATCTTATGTAATTGGATGGAGAGTTCTGTGTAAGTCCAGCTGAGATTGTTGAAAAAGCTCACCTATTCTTTTTCAAGGTCCAACTGGTGCTTCCGCAGAGTACTTGACTCCGCCTGGGAGCCTTATGGAATTGGACTTGAACCATATATATATATCTGTTTCAGATTCATTGATCCTTGAGTGGCCCTGAGAGTCCCCTCTTAAAGTCCTCCATCCAAAAAAAGAGTGCTTGTTTTCTTTGGATTATTGGCATGGAGTGCTCATAATGGATGAGGCATGTGGGTGGTTGGCCTCAGTTCACAGGCTGTCTCCTATGTCCAGAGCCTTTTCATCAGCCAGATAAACATAGGAATTCCCTGGTGATTTTTAAGTCAGGCGTGGTGCATACCTTCTATTTTTCATTGTACAACATTTTAGAGAACAGGGTTCTTGGAATCTCATGTGGTTTGTTGATTTGTATTGGGGATACATATAACATTAAGAGTAATATTGAGTGAAGTATAGTTAGTCATACTGCTACAGGGTCAAGATTCGGACCGGTCGTATATGATCCTGTGACACCGAGCTGAAGCACTAAAACAATAGGAGTAAAATTACTGGGTGCATTAAAGTTAGTCAGACATGTGTGGCATTGGGTTATTGAGCATTTGTGTTCTGTTACATGCAGCACATGCCTTGTTGCATGTTAAAACGGGCTATAGTTTGAGCATAGAATACATTTGCATGCATGGAAATTGTTTAGAGCTTAGAAAACAGTAATTCTCAGTGCTAACGTGAGCCTTTCAACTTTTAATTATAAGTGCTCAGTTGTCATGCATTTACATGCATTATTAAATGCTGAAGAGCAGATGTCCTGCTAGACAACATGGTTAAAGACATTCACATTGATATTGCCAATAACTAGAGCATTGCCGAGACCTATTGGTTTTGCCCATGCTTGTTATATATGGTAGTCTATGGAGCAAGAACGAGGTCTGCTCAGCTCAACTCATGTTTCTGTTACACTGAACAGTGAACCATGCTTTTGTTCAGACTTCAGGAACAGACACTGTTTTATGTTGTCAGTTCTGATGCAAACTGAGCAAGACCATTTATATTTACAGAGTAACTCTACAGCAATCATAATAGAAAGCTGAGGCAGAGAGTGGGAAATCCTTTCACTGGCTTAATAATGCAAGCCTTTGCTGAACAAATGTGGAAGTGATAGTGAAAATCAGTTGAGGAGCTTTGAAGTGAAGCAAGGATGTGGCGTAACCAGAGCTACTGACAGGGGAACTGGGAACCAGGTTCAAATCACAGGTTCAGCGGAACAGTTTGGCGCCACTTACGATCTTAGCCGAAAAGCCTTTGACCTGAGGTCAGAGGCTTTCTGACCGAGATCGTCAGTTTCACTTCTACCCGCCTAATTGCAATGTAGGCGGTCGGAAGTTAAACCGGCTGGTCATTCTGGCTGGATTCCGGCAGGCTCAAGGAGCCCGTCCGCTATATAAAACTGCACAGAAAAAATAACTGGTGCTTATGTAAAGTGCTCCAATACCTACAGGTGGTGTTGGTGGAGGAGGGGATTTGTGCAATGGAGTTCAGCAGAGGCAAGCCAGGCAGGAGGTGGAAGGGCAACCAACAACAAATGCGGGCAGCCATGGGGAGATAAAGTGATTTACCCATCATCAAAATGGAACTAAGGCTGAGGCTAGGGAGATGATGTAGCGTCCTCTTGGGAGAGGATGGGGCGTAAGGGCCAGATCTTCCATTTATGGAGCTGGGAAACCGGTTTGAGTTTCGGCACATCTTAACATTCTTGATTCTGGGCACATCACTTAATCTCCCTCTGCCTACTAAAATTAATGTGTTGTTTTGTAATGTAACTGGTGCTAACGTAAAGTGCTCCAATACCTTCGGGCGGTTTTGGTTGTTGTGTAAAACTGCACAAAAAACTCCATTTCCTTTGGGTGGTGTTGGCCTTATATAAAACTGCAAAAAAAACAGAAAGAATCAAAGGGTTAGGCTTGTTTACAGTAGTGAACGTGTGAAAATATATGGCACTGGCAACAACATTAAAAGGACTACTTTTGCCATGAACACTGAGGGGCAGGCAGACCTTGATGACATCAAGACTCAGCCTTACTCCATTAAAGAGAATTCAAGTTAAGCAAAAATGGTGCACGGAAACAATTCACCGGTGGATGCGGAAAAAGTAAGAAAGTGTCCCGATGGGCTCCTAGGACCCCTCATCAGCCAGGCTAGCTTGAAACCAGTGGCACAATGAGCAAGAGTCCCATGTCTGGCCATACCCATCCCAATTAGGGTGAAAAGTGCTGTGGCAGCATATGATAGATGGAATGCTGAACGAATCAATCATCCACCCCAGTCAAGAGATCTGGGTAAATCCATTGTTCTTTTGTTCACTACACCAGCCCAATTTGGACCCAACTTATGCAAATCAGTCTTGACCCTCCTCCTCATGGGACAAGTCCATCCGGAACTGCCAAGCTGGGTCCTCCCTGGTACTGAAACAAGCATCCTGGGCCTGGTTTCGGGGTAACACCCATATCAGCCAGGCTACCTTGAACTTGGTTGAATAGGTAAAAAGTTATTGACTCATGTCATCAGCTGGAGCCAGATTGTCTGGCTCACATAATGAATCCCACATCAATAACTCAAATAGACAAAAACATGGCATTACTAAATTTTGTAGACACATGAGCATTCCAATCCAATGCTCCAGTATCTGGTGGAATGTCACAACCGAATTTCAGTGATGTGCCACAATAAGTATGTCCTTCAATCAGACACATCAAACGTTACATACACTGTACACACAATGAGGATTTTGCCAATGTGAAGGGAGATTTGCCTAATTTAGCTCCACTACTACATGTGGTTTGAGCCAATGATGGCACACATATTGCCTTAGTGCCAACACATGACAGAAAACAAGTCCAATGGATTCTTTAAATCTTCCATTCAATCACAGTGCACGTTTTCTTGGTACACCCAATGTCTGTGTCTATTTTTTCCAGGATAAATCCAGGTTCCCTTTATACTTAGAAACAGCACAATATACCTACAAATGTCACAACTCTGAAATGTCCACATGAAGATGACAGGGTGAAGGAACCAAAAACAGATCAAAACAAAAAGATTACCAATCAAACATAATATTATAGACACGTAACAAAGGCATGTTTTGGAGGACACAGGTTCATTTAACAATCAGAGATAAACAATGTAAATGAACACAATAGTCATTGTGTTTAAACTTCGATAAAAAACACCCCAGACCGCTCAGCCCTCCACAGGGCTTGGTCGCCCCACTCACTGCTGCCGCTCCTGCCTGCCTTTGCCACCTCCTGCCTGCAGATTCCTTCGCTCGCTGCCCGCTGCTCCTGGGAATTTCCCGCTGCTCCTGGGAATTTCCCGCTGCCGCTGCTTCTTGGAATTTCCCGCCGCTGCCTTCCTGCGGCCCCGCCCCCCTGTGATTCCATTCGCCGCCCCGCTCCCGCCACCCAGCTGCTCCTCCCTCCCGGCTCCTTACTTATGACGCCCCCAGAGCGACCGCGCAGCGGACGCGCGCAGCGGGAGCGCCGATTGAGCGGCGAAGGTGCGCCAAAGGTAAGCCCGTCTGCGCCCGTCCGTGCCTGGCCCGCGCCCAGCGCCAGGACCCCTGGCCCTCCCCGCCGAGGCAAGACGACCCGACTGACCTACGACGCCGCCACTCTCAACGCACTCAATGCCGGCCGGACCCACGCCTGCTGCCGAGCCACCCCGAGAAGCACCCACGGACCGGACCCTTCACCTGCTGCACCTGCAAGTTCACCTGCCTCCGAACCTGCCCCTCACCCGCCAAGACAAACACCAGCAGCAACCACCTCAAGTGCATCCTGATCAACACCCGCTCCGTCCACAGACACGCCGTGGAACTCTGGAACCTCCTCGACGCTACATCACCGGACGTCGCCTTCCTCACGGAAACCTGGATGAACGCCTCCTCTGCACCCGACATCACCATCGCCATCCCGGACGGGTACAAGATTAACCCTGGGCGAAGCACTACGCTCCGCTCGCGGAGTTTGCGAAGTTTTTGCAACTTCGCACTACGCGAGCGGCACGTAGCACAGTGCGAACATGCGTAGTTCAGCGTAGTGTAGTGCAGCGCTAATTTTTTGCTTGTTCGCGGTCCTGAACGTCATGTTCGCGACCGCGAGCAAGCAAAATGACATCCCGGCGAGATGCTCAACGCGAGGAGGTCAGGTTTCTCATTGTGAGTGGTTGCGCATGCTCGCGACCGCTCTCAATGAGAAACTACCTGTTCGCGTTGAGAAAGCTGCCGCTCGAGTAATAATCTCCTCGAGCAGCAGAAAACTACAGCTCGCACTGTGCAAGATGCCGTTTTCAATGCTTGCACAGTGCCGGATGCTTGTTCGCACTGTGCAATCATTGAAAACGCATCTTGCACAGTGCGAACATGCTACTACGCAGCTCGCGTAGTGCTACGTGAAGTTCGCATAGTGCGAAGTGCACTTCGCGTAGCTTCGCGTAGCGCTACTCCGCGAACTACGCCCACCAGAATACAAGATCATCAGGAGGGACCGCATCAACCAGACCGGAGGTGGCATCGCCATCGTCCACAGGAACACCATCCGCATCACGACCGACGCCAACGACTCCTTTGCCTCAGCCAAACATCTCCACTTCCAGATTCACACCGACCCTAAGACGACCCTCAGAGGCACCCTCGTCTACAGACCCCTGCGACCACGCACACAATTCAGCGAAGACATCACAGACTTCATCAGCCCGCACGCCCTCCCCTCCACTGACTACATCCTCCTCGGGGACCTCAACTTCCACCTGGAGAACAACAAGGACCGCAACACCACCGCCCTGCTGGAAAACCTCGCCAACCTCGGACTCAAGCAACTGGTCAACACTCCCACCCACTACGCCGGCCACACGCTTGATCCCGTCTTCTCTTCCAGCAAGTACATCACCTTCAGCCACGCCACCAGACTCCACTGGACCGACCACAGCTGCGTCCACTTCAGCTTCAAAAGATCCACGACCCACCACCACCCGCAACAGGTACCTCACAGGAATTGGAGCAAGATCACCGCAGACCAGCTCACCACCTCCCTCAGCCAGAGCCCACACGCCAACACAACGGACCCCAACGAAGCAGCCCGCAACTTCACACAGTGGCTGACCGCCTGCGCCGACGACCTCGCGCCACTAAAGAACCCTCCCAGCAGACCCAGAAGCAAGGAGGCATCCTGGTTCACCGACGACCTCAAGGACTCCAAGAAGACCTGCCGCACCCTCGAGAAAGCCTGGCTCCTCGACCGGACCACCGACAACATGACCGCCCTCAAACACGCTACCCGCAAGCACCACCAGCTCATCCGCACCACCAAGAAGAAATCCCTGAAGGAACGACTGAACAACAACGCCCACGACAGCAAAGAGCTCTTCACTATCGTCAAGGAGTTCTCCAACCCCAGCACCGGCACCAATGACATCACTCCATCACAAGACCTCTGCGACTCCCTCGCCTCGTTCTTCCACCGCAAGATCGCCGACATCCACAACAGCTTCGGCGCCCCACCCACGCACCCAACCGTCGAACCAACGCCCCCCACAGCCACCCTTCGCACCTGGACCACGGTGACCACCGAAGACACAGCCCGCACGATGAACACCATCCACTCCGGATCACCAACTGACCCCTGCCCACACCACGTCTTCAACAAGGCCGACTCCACCATCGCACCCCAACTCCGGAACATCATCAACGCCTCCTTCAACACCGCCACCTTCCCGGAGAGCTGGAAGCACGCCGAGATCAGCGCCCTCCTGAAGAAACCTACAGCGGACCCCACCGATCTCAAAAACTTCCGCCCCATCTCGCTCCTCCCTTTTCCTGCTAAAGTCATCGAGAAGATCGTCAACAGACAGCTGACCGCCTTCCTCGAGACGAACGGATCCCTCGACCCCTCGCAGTCCGGCTCCAGAGCCAACCACAGCACCGAGACCGCCCTCATCGCAGCCACCGATGACATCCGGACCCTGCTCGACAAGGGGGAAACAGGGGCCCTCATCCTCCTGGACCTCTCCGCTGCGTTCGACACGGTCTGCCACCGCACCCTAGTCCAGCGCCTCAGCAACATCGGTATCCAAGAGAAGGCACTGGAGTGGATCATCTTGTTCCTCGCCGAAAGAACACAAAGAGTCCGCCTCCCCCCGTTTCGCTCCGAGGCCACCGAAGTCATCTGCGGCGTCCCGCAAGGATCTTCACTCAGCCCCACCCTCTTCAACATCTACATGAAACCTCTCGCAGCCATCGCACGCCAGCACAACCTCAACATCATCTCTTACGCCGACGACACCCAGCTGATCCTCTCCCTCACCAGAGACCCCGACACCGCCAGAACCTGCCTACACGAAGGGATGAAAGACGTCGCCGAGTGGATGAAGGACAGCCGCCTGAAACTGAACTCGGACAAGACGGAAGTCCTCATCCTGGGATCTTCGCCCTCCTCCTGGGACGACTCCTGGTGGCTCCAAGCCCTGGGCACCGCACCCAAGCCAACCGACCACGCACGCAACCTGGGCTACATCCTGGACCCCTCCCTCTCGATGACCAGACAAGTCAACGCCGTCTCCTCATCGTGCTTCAACACCCTGCGTATGCTTTGCAAGATCTTCCGCTGGATCCCGACCGAGACCAGGAAGACTGTCACCCAGGCACTCGTCACCAGCCAACTGGACTACGGAAACGCCCTCTACGCCGGAACCACAGCCAAGCTACAGAAAAGACTCCAGCGCATCCAGAACGCCTCCGCCCGACTCATCCTGGATGTCCCCCGACGCAGCCACATCTCCAGCCACCTGAGGAACCTGCACTGGCTCCCCGTCGACAAGAGGATCACGTTCCGGCTCCTCACCCACGCACACAAGTCTCTCCACGACCTGGGCCCCAAGTACCTCAACGACCGCCTGACCTTCTACACGCCCACCCGCCAGCTACGGTCCACCAGCCTCGCCCTCGCAGCCGTACCACGCATCCGAAGAGCCACCGCCGGAGGAAGATCCTTCTCTTACCTGGCTGCCAAGACTGGGAACTCCCTCCCCATCCACCTTCGGCTGACCCAGGACCATCTCGCCTTCAGGAAACAACTCAAGACCTGGCTGTTCGAGCAGTAGCATACCCCTCCCCCCAAGCGCCTTGAGACCCTCCCGGGTGAGTAGTGCGCTATACAAATGGCATGATTGATTGATTGAGACTTGCCCTTCCTAAAAATTTACCACCACCTAATTTTCTCATCATCACATCAATAGTTGTAACAGTGACATGATAACATGTACATATATATTTACATTTATGAGAAGAAGTTATCATTGACATTTGTTATGTAATTTATCTCCTTTATCTTCACTACTATCATCATCATTTGGCATTTAAGGGTTCTCACCTGGTGGGTCTTCATGGTCTCCATCCTCTGTGATGTAAGGAATGTTCCATTGCAGGATGATGTTGTGGAGCATGCAGCAGGCCACAGTGATTTGGCACACCTTATCAGGTGAGTAGAGAAGGCCTCCACCAGTTTTGTCCAGACAACTAAATCTGGCCATTAGGAGCCCAAACGCTCGTTCCACCGGAAGCTGTGTTTTTCCAAGGGCCTCATTGAAGCGGACTTCCTCTGGTATTGTCGGATTCCTTACCGGTACTAACAACCATGGTCGGTTGGGATAAGCTGAGTCCCCTAGATGGAATATAAAACAAGCACTGGCGTTGCCAATAGGTCTCGTAGAATGCAGTGCATCCTTCTTGCTCTAGTAGGGCGATTGGGTGGCTGTTGGTAATTAGAGAATGGCCGGAGGGAAGCCGGATGGGGGTAGGAGAGCTGAGATAGCGTGTTAGGGGAGGAGAAGCCGCAGAGCGCACGCTGGGCGAAGCCCTTTGATGTGCTGTGCGGCCGTGAATGCCAGCGTGTTAGGGGAGGAGAAGCCGCAGAGCGCACGCTGGGCGAAGCCCTTTGATGTGCTGTGCGGCCGTGAATGCGCGTGCTTGTTTGCTCACGTGATTCACGTGAACTTAAAGAAAACCGCACGAACGAAACCCTTGGTTTCACGATTTTTTTGAGCACTTGAATTCTCGCTCCCTCAATGCGCTTGCTTGCGCGCATTGATAGGTCACGAGACCTAAAAAGTGCCAAAAAGTGTAACACAATTTCAGATTATCCAACAAGAAATTCTCTGAACAATATTAGGAATGGTTTACTGATCAACAAGCCAGGTCCTCTCAGGTCCAAGTTGAGACAATTGCTGTTCTTAAGTACAAAGGAATCCTGGGCAGAGCAAGGGAAAAGCGCACAGATGCTTGTGATGTACAAATCCTACAAGCAGACAACTTGCACAATGATTGAATGGAAGTGTTTCCGATTCCGGTAGACCTGTTCTCTGGTGACACTAAGGCAATATGTGTGCCATCAATTCCTCCAATCAACTGTGGTAGGCAACCCAAACCGTAAAAGTCCCCCTTCACATTGGATGCATCCTGCTGCTGTGGAAACTGAATGAAGCTTTTGATGTGTCTCATTATTAAAGAAAGAACTTCTTGTAGCACACCACTAAACAATGGTTGAAACATTCCACCAGTGTACTGGAAGAATCTTGTGGCCACAAAATGAAGTACTGCCATGAGTTTGACAATTAGTGTAATAGATGGGGGATTTCTGTTGAAAGGCAGATGATCTGGTTCCAGCTGATGACGTAAATCCAGTATAGCTTGCCTATTCAATCTCATCTTCTTGATTATATCCATTCATTCCATGGTGGCACGGTCTGGAAATGGGCGGTACACTTGAGGCTGTCGTCTCCTCACTCTCCCAGGGTTCATATGTCTGCATTGGAATACATTTTGAAAATCTTTCACATTTTCCACAGCAATATATTTGATTGTCAACATTAAAGTCATGCAGTTCTACAAAATATATATGGTTTTGCTACATCTTTTAATAAACCATTTGCCTGTAGGCCTTTATTCTTTACAAATTACATTTATTATGACATAAAAAAGTTTTAAAAAGCGCAAATAATACATTTCAAATGTATAACTAACGCATTCTTTTTTTTTATTCCTGCATAAATTCTGTAAGCGAAAGTGCAAACAACACCGCACAGTGACGCACTACATTTAAATGTTTATATTTAAATAAAGAATTGTGTACATCGAAGTTTGAATATATAAACAAACAAGCCCCCATTTTGAGTGGTCATGATGCACTTAACAGTCACAAACACACTATTTTGAATGTCTAAAATGGTGGGTCCCTGACCTTGCTGATAGAACATTTGTAAGCAGAGGGGCATGGTGGAAGTTGACCACATAGTGGGTGGTAAATACCACGACGGACCCAGCCATAGGCTAACGTTAATGAGGGCAACGTACGAAGGCTGATGGCCGTGTCCATCTCCACTGAAGACCGGGTACATTGTGTACTTGTATGCAGCAGTTCAAAAAAAGCTCACTTGCCTCCTAACACTGCAGACATCAAGACCTCCTCCTCTTTTGCTGCTGTTTGTCACCTCTGGGAGCAACAATGGCAGGCCGAGCTGGTGAGAAGGCCACTACCTTCTCGCCAGAGGAGCTGGATTTACTGGCACAGGAAATCATCTCCATGTATAGCCAGCTCTTTGGCTCACCAGAGGAACAGGTACATGCATGAAATATATATGGGAATCTGTTCCCATTAACACGGGCTATAATGTCCCGTTGAGTTCCTGAGTGAAGTGTAGTTAGTGATGTGAACTGTCATATATTTTATTCCCTACAGAGGACAATGATGTTGGGGATTTCTAAGCGCTTTACAATGTCAAACAACAACAACATTAGTATTTGTTATGTGTTTCAAGCCCTAGATTCCAATTGATGAGTATAGAGAGATGTATCTATGTATATGTTTGAATTACATGTGATACATTGAAAACTCACATCATGGAAATTAGGAAACACATTATAAACTCCTTGCAATTGTACATAAAAATAATTCTGTACCAATAAAATCAAAATAATGTTAACTATGTGTGTAGCCTCACAAATCAGTCAGCCTACATCAGGGTTCTCCAAACAGTTGGATGGGTGCTACCAGTAGCTCCCAAAACCCTTCAGAAAAGCACACAGCCTTGAGGTGATTCATTAGATGGGCACAGGGTAATTTTTCCATGTAAAAGCTAAAGGAAGTCTGTGTTCATGTGACATCATGATCATTAGGCTGCAGAAAACAAGGCCTGACAATGAGCAGAGATCAGTCAGGATAATGGGCCAGGCGGGGCTCAGTCACGGGGTCAAACAACTGAAGCACCGAGGTACATCTGTCATAAACATTATATCCCTGCCGGGACAAATTCTTGTGTGTGCTTATAAATATGCCCCTGAATGATTTTAAATGTACGACAATTGACAATGAGACATACCTATCATCCTGAGCTAACACCTCATTTCATTTTGCTCCCATCTCAAAGTGCGTCATGTCCAAACTGCAGGCCCCTTGCTCACAGTGGCCTCTATTCAACGTGCCATAAGAATACATGTTTAGCCTTCAGTATTTCAAATTGTTTTGCACTGATCAGAAGTAGGGCACATCACAGAATATGTAGGAGGCCCCTGAGCTAGATAGTCTCACAGGTCTGGATTGGTGAGTTTAGACCATGACATGGGATGAGGTAGGCAACAGGTCACTACAAAGGTGTGTAGCAAGATATTGCCTTTGGTCAGCATGTGACAATCAATATGTTGTATGCTAACATGAGTTATGTTAGTGATAGATGTAGAAAAGATTTTGTTACATCTATACAGACAAACAAAAAGTCACAAAACCATTTATTTTCCTGTCATTTAATGTATCCATACAGGTCAACATCCATCAGAAGCGGGGCAAATGGAAATCCATCGCCAGGAAGGTGCGGACCCTAGGGGTCTACAAGTAGCGCAGCATTCAATACCGCAAGAGGAGGGAGGACCAATGATGCTGGACCTGAAAGTCAGCTGCAGTCCAGCTTGGGCAATCTCCGCAACATGGGAGGCGCATGCACTATACCCTTACCCCCCTTAATGGTTTGCAATATTGTGGTGGCCTATCCGGGGCATGATGGGCAGTTGAGGGCCCAACAGCAGCAATAATGGGGTATGTTCTTAACAGACATTCACATGTTACATGACTAATATTTTGTTACAGCCAGATTTTTTGACATCAACATTAAGGGTGACGACTGTCCAAAGCACAAGAAGAGTTCTTATAGATGTAAGTTGGGCACAATCTGTATAATGATGTGCGTTTTCTATTAACGTGTTGATAAGGATCCCACCTGATTTCTGTTCACAACTAATGGACTGTTCCTTCACTCCACATATAAATCATGATGTTTGATGTCATGAGGGCCAGTTGTACCAAACAGGCCAATAGTGTTTATTGTGTCATGTACGATGGCCTTTCACTATTGTGAATGATGTTCTGGTAACCCTATTTCATGTGATATAGAATACTTGGCACTTAGGATACAGTGGATGTACCAAACATCATATTGGTAAGTTGGTATTCTACACAAACAAGAGTGAGCATGTGATCCAAAATTACTAGTGACACCATTATTAATAGCTACATTTTTAAATCAAAACATGTCCAAATTGTGTTTGGCATCAGAAATACTGTTTCATACATGTTAAAAGTGACAGATTAGCATGATGTCCCACTCCTTCACAAAGATGTGTGTGTAAGCCAGTCTGTTTTTTGACAAATAACAGTGATAGGCATAACATTTTTGTTGAATCACAGACAGGAATGTGTACGCTTTGGTGACAGAGTGACAGATACCCTCAAACATTGCTCAATGTTCTTTGTCATGTCCAGATGATGAAGCTATAATGGAGTTAAATGGCAAACTTAATGGAGTTTTGCAAGATTTAATGTTCCATCACATTTATGTAGGAGTATCCCACCAGGAAAGCTCAAAATCAGCCTTAATGCGTAACTCATTAGCCAACTGTTTATTTATTTATTTGAGTTTTATACAGCGCAAATTTGACCCAAGGGTATCAGGTATCAGAACACTTTACATGAGCACCAGTTGCATTACAGATGGACACATTCGTTATATTTATTTTAGGCACTTCAAATGCATCAAGAATGTAATATGTTGCATATTGTGATTTATATGTGAATCTTTGAAGAAAGAATAATATATAAATTAGTGTATGTAATACTTACTGTCAAGTTCTACAAATATTTGACAACAGTGAAAGCCAGCATGTTTAGTGAAACTATTTCGCTTACATACAACAAACTTTAAATAACAAGGTGTTTTTGGGAGTGAAATGTGACAATGTATTTTTCTCTGTTCTGAAGTGTATTAGAAATGTTTCAAGTGCTAAGCCTTTACCTATGCTGTGTAAGTCATTTGTTAATGCACACACATATTGTTTTCTGGCTGTCTTCAACAGGATTGGTATCTACATAGTATCTGACACATTGCTGAGCTACTTTAGTGCAGAATTTGTGAATTTTGACAATAGACATTTACTTTAGTGACTCGAAATAAGAGTTACCATGGTAAAACGTCCAAACAAAGGTAACCTCATTTCAGTGTATGCTAATATTGGTAAAACATTGCAATATTTGTTGACTCGCATGTATTCATATTTTGCTCATTAAGAATGTAAATTATGCAGATTTTAAGGCCTAGTAAACACACTGTACAAAGGCATTTTTGGTTGATATCCTTTTTGGTGACATCAGTTCACTATTCTAAACAACAAAGGCCAACCATTCAGCGGTGTGATACTGTTGCTGGAGAGACATAATAACGGATAAGAGACAAAATCATACATGATTTATGTGTGGTAATGGGGAATAAGATAACTGTGATAAAATGGCTTTTGTAAATGTTGCCTACATGCATGAGCTTATGCTAATGTAGAACCAAAGTTTGAGAGACTTAAAGCAGGTAAAATCTGAAAACTTGGGAACAGTTTTATGTTCAAAGTTCATGATCAGTTCTGTTTACACAGTTCCAGTAGCACTATTGTATATGTCATTTCAGCATCACCCGTGGAAGGCGAAGGAGAAGTTGCCAATGTAAGTGGGGAAGCAGCTGGCCACTGTGTTTCTGGTGCGAACAGCACTGACACCGAAGGAACCAATGGCATGGATGGTGAGGGGAGTGCACTGGAGGCCACCAGTGACTTAACATCTCCTTTGGAGGCCTCCTTCAGAGAGCCCTCCCTGGTGGCGGTAGACCCTACAGCTCCGGTTACACCTGCATCCTTTTCCACCACCCAGAGTACCACCCCCACCCTCCCTCTTACTCCCCCAGTTGAGCACACCAGCCCACTAAAAGAGGTGACATCTCCTTCGCTCCAGGTACCTCATCCCCTGCCCCTGTGACCCCAGCTGCATTGAGTGAGGCTATTGACCTCCACAGGAACATCTCCATAGGCCAGACTGCACTACTAAATTTCATCCAGGGGCTTGACAGCCAATTGGAACACATGGTAGCCTACTTAGAAGGCATTCACAGTGCTATATCTGACCTACAGAGGTATTTTCAAGGTCTAGCCTTCTCACTGACCACAGCCTCCCAACCATCCCAACCTTCCGCTCTACCTCCAGCCCCATCCTAATCCAAATTCCCTATTTGCAGACCTTTCTCAAGCACACTCACACCTTTGCATGCACCCACTCTCACAAACACAAGCAGCACACCCACACACAACCCCCCAAAAATCTCAGGCATACATACAGACAGACACCACCCCACCACTAGCACAGCCAGAGACACTGCACCTATCTCCAAACACACAGACACCACCCCCACACCCAGGACCTCCACAGCACACAGACCCATCACCACACACAGGCACCACACCCAGAACCTCCACAGCACAGCACACACACACCACAACCACACCCAGGACCTCTACAGCACACACACACACCACCATACGCACAGACACCAGGACCACACCCAGTACCTCCACTGCACACACCCCCACCACCACAGACACAGACACCATGACCACACTCAGCACGTTCACAGCAGACACACCCACAAAACAGAAATGGCCACACTCCCACATACAAAACACACAAACAAAGCAAGACACACAAACATGTTCAGGACATACACAACATACACCAGACTCACAGACACCTGCACCCTCAACAGACACATGCACAACAGACACTTCCACTCCCTCTGCCTCCAAAGCCCAACTCCCTCCTGACCATCCTGCCCCTTTTCCCTGTGCGATTCTTATGTTTGCCCTTCCTAATGCCACACCCAAACAGACCCCTCTTAAACGCGCACCTACCCTTTTCACCCCAACTCATCATTTCCACATCCCAACTCACTCATCAAAAAACAGGAACCACCCCTACCACAACAAGGTACCTCTAAAAATGCAAAGGCCTCATCTCAAAGCCAAGTCAATCTCTCCTACTCCCAAGGCCACACCTCCCCAACCCACAATCCCCTCCCAAAACCAGGACCACGCCTCCCAAACCCAAGACCACTTCTCCCAAACCAAAGACCACAAACCCCCAAGTAACATTTCTGAGGTGCCTGCTCTGCCCACTAGATGCCTCTTCCTGGGGAGGTTCCCCTGGCAGTGCAGTTGGAGGCAAGCTGGTGCCACCACACACCTGTGCACAGGACTTCGTGACACCATTTTGTCTGGCATTTGCTTGTTTAAAAAAGCTGAGAGACTGATCTAATTGTGAATAATTCACAATTTTTCTTTTCACTAAGTTTGTCCTGGCATTCGTTTTACACTGAAATTGTTTGTGATTCCTAGCAATATTTCAGTGTAAAATGTGCAGTACATATCTTTCTTTAGCATGATGACAGGAACTACTACATACTTTTTAAATGGCTGCTATGTTAAGTGCATACACTGTTTCACATGGTATGTGATGTCATTTGAAATTGTGTACAATACAGGGCTTGCACCAGACAAGAGAAATGTTACATGGATGATTATGTAGAGTGCTTCAAATTTGAGAATGCTGTTGATTTACCACAGGTAATCTGTGAGGTGAGGGTTACAGCTTGTCTAGTTCTAGTGCAATTTCTACATGATGTTACATTGCATTCACGTATCCCAATGATGTGTGATGCACATGTTTGTATAGTTATTATTTTCGTACTTTATTTACACACCTGCATGATGAGTTTTTGATTTTTGATTTGATATCCTTTTTTGTGCAACTGTCCTTTTTTTAGAAGGCATCTGGCACTACATTTATGAACACAATGTGGTTACACAAGTATGTTTCTTTAAATTTTGTAAACGTCAACATTAGAGACATATGTATCCCACATTGGTATGCTATTGCTTGTGTGTGTAATCTAAAAATGCACCAATCCTGAACAAATGTGAACAACTAAGTAAAAAGGTAACAGGCAATGGGGGAGGTTAACTTCGGTTCTGGTGATGACTGTATTGATTTTCATCATGATCAGCCAACAGCAGCAGAGGCAGGATGTGTAGGATCGGGTCCATGGCAGTACAAGAAGCAGGAAGTTGAGTAAAGGTGAGTTTGTGCCTTATATGCATTCCTTTCCACCAACTTAGGTGTGGAGGTTTACCCACCACAGTTGCACTGGTGAGCAGACACATCGTGATTGGCTCAGTGGACAGAGTGACTGTAGTGCCTCCGATAGCTGTTTTTGCCTATCCAGCCTCATGCAGTTGAGATTTCTTTGCAGTGACAACGAGATAGTGGCACTCTTTTGTCTATGAAATAGCCAACATATAAATAGGGCGGGTGGACCGCCAAGCCTGTGGGCCGGAAGCACGCTGAAAAAGTCATAGCGAAACAGGATCCAACAAGATCTAAACCAGTCTCTCAGTCTCTGAAATTGAGGTCAAACTCCTCCAGTACAGCAAGGTTGCTCGTTGTATGCGCCAAAGTCCTATCAAAGCTGGATGGCTGCTCGGTGTGGTCCGGCAGAAGTTGTTGGTTTTGGCAGGAAAAGCTCAGAATGGGAGAAATTCAAATTGTGTAGCCGATAAAGTTCTTGCATCGGGTGGATTAGCTTTCCTGGTAGCTCCTCTTGATCAGTTCCAAGGCTCCCATGATTTCAGGGATAGTGCCTAGAGACCAGGACTCACTCCAGCAGAGGCTATCAGCATGGGTCTAGCCCAGATCCACTTGCTACTGGTAAGCTTGGCACCGAAGGAAAAAAACCTGTGCAGCATATTTCATCACTGTAGGCACACAGGATATCAGGTAACTCTCCCTTAGAGACTAGCTCTTAGTTCTGGGTACAAGTGGAAACAGAGTTAGCCCTTCAGATTTCCACACAAGTCTCAAACAGCAGATCCAGTCTTCTGCAGGTCCAGAGAGTGTTCTGATGGTTGTTGGTGAGGTGACAGTGGTGTAGTTTTCTCTCACTTGTTGGTGGGGTTCATTTCTAAACATCCCCTAACCAGTGAGAAAAAGGTTTCCAAGGAGCATCCCTTCCTTCTTTTGCAGCACATCCTGTTTGCCTTACTTGAATATATCTCACAGTGCTCTCCATGCTGGCAAATCTTACATGGCAGACCTTTTCTGCCTCTGAGATGAGCCTGTGTGCAAGCCAGTGGTATGTTTAGGAAAAGGGGCAATGCCCTCCTCAGCTACACCAAAAGGGTTTATGGACCAGCTACCCCTTCCTACTGGTGCCAACTGGCTAAAGAGAGTCTATGGAACAAAAAGCGTCTCTTACTAATGTTTCCCTTTACACTTAACTATGAATAGGCAGGCCTCTCCCTTTTGCCTTTGAAGTTAATGAAGCTTCTGAACCTTTCCCAGCTTCATTTCCTGATCTAATGTTTGTCCCATACCTAACATCCAAGGTTTTCTGCAAAAATGCCATATCCATTGCTTCTGCTCTGGTAGCAGTTTTCATACCTTGTTAAGAAGAAACACAGGCAGGGCAAACATCCAGCTGGCTAATACTAATTAGCTTACTGGAAGCTCAAGCAGGTTAAGTGTATCTTTTTAAAGTCACTTTTCCTAAACATGTACTAACAATCTGACTTCACCAATTAATTGGATTTTTAATAAATAATAAAAATAATGGTTTAATATCCTCTATAGATTATCCCAATCCAAAGTTAGCACACATATACTTTCATTCTATACTTTTCCCTTCACAGTAAAAACTGATTTTGGGGGGCTAGTTCATGAAGGTGCAATCCAACATTAAGTTCTTGCATGTACCATCTTTTAAATACAAGCCCTACCTTGAGTGCTACATGGCTACAAGGCCTATTTAGGGGGGACGTTTCATATTTTAAAGTAAGGTTCTCTTTTAACAGGTTCTCCTGCAGATTTAAGCTGCAGGATTCAGGCTACACAAGAAGGCTTGAAGTCGTATTTCCTTTGCCAGCCTTGTGGTTGGTACACATGTACTGCTCTTTACAGGTGACATTTAAGTTTCTAATGCCATTGATATATTTACTGCACCATATGCTATGGCCTTAGAGGGAAGTTAAATATATCAATTGGGAATTACTCAAATTTTTTCATGCTTTACAGTTCAGAGTAAATCAATTAGGGCCTGGGCAGCAGTGCCCTAGGGTAGCTGGAAATGGGGGTGACTGCGCTAAAAGAGGCACTTTCTCTCATGAACTAGAGTGATGATGAGGGTGGATTGTCAATAGGCCTGTGCATAATTTGTATAATGCTGGTGTAATCTTGTGTAGACTTTGAGTACTGAGCTATCCATAGTTTGCACAATTTCCTGTTTTCATTTCACTTACACTCACTACAGAGCTTTCCCACAAAGGAGAGTTGGATCAAGATAAAATGTCTGAAAAGTGTGACCTGTGATACCGGATCTCAGCCGGATCTCCATTGTACCCTCGAAACCATACTGTTCTAAATACAGTGCCTCATGCACTCAGTGCCAGAGCGCTTTGCTACTCATTGACACTAGATACAAAAATCGAATAGAATAAAATATACGCATTTTGGGCCCGATGTAGGTAATCCTCATTTACCGACTCTAAAATACCGAATTTTACCGATTCAGTATTCTAGATTCGGTAAATGAGATGTAGCAAAAAAATCAGTATTTTTTACCGAATCGGTAGGATTCAGTAATTACCGAATCGGTATTTACCAATTCGGTAATTGCCATTGATTCCTATGGGCCTTGAGGCACATAGGAATCAATGTCAATTACCGAATCGGTAAATACCGGTTCAGTAAAAATACCAAATTGTCAAGGGGAACAGGGTGTCACTTTGACACCCTGTTGAACCCCTGATTTTGGGTGTGGGTTGTGTGCCATGTGGCACACATACATGCCCTAAGGGCATGTATGTGTGTCACATGGCACAGGTGTACATGCACAGATGTGCATGTACACAGAAATTCGTTATTTATCATGCAATAGTATTACATGGTAAATAACGAATCGGTAATGGCCTGTGGCACTGTTTGATGTGCCACCTACATCTGTATTTACCGATTCGGTAAATTTACAGATTCGGTATTTTACAGAATCGGTAAATTTACCGAATCGGTAAATATACCGATTCTGTAACTGTAAGGCCCCCTACATGTCAAACAGCAAATACCGAATCGGCCGTTACCGACCGGTATTTGCCGTCCTACATCCGGCCCTTTGTGTTTAATCGCCAGAGAAATATGGAAGCCTTTAACATAGTACTTCATTTATGCAATTAAAAAAAATGGGACTCCTTTATCCCAGGCCGTAAAATTCCCCTCTCCGAGTAAGCACTTATTTTCCTAGGGAACAGAATTCCAAGGGAAATGAAATTTACCACACCAAGTATCACGTACAATGCATTTCCATCTCACAGTTTTCTCCTGGTCAAATTCAACAGGACATAGGTGAAGTTCACGCGTGGGAAAATAGCTGGTAGTTACCGATGACAGTAGAATTCGGTGTAGTAGGTGCAGAAGTCTGCATATTATGATCGATTTGTGATTTTTGAACTTTGAATAGGTGGTGTTTACAGGACCTGTAAATATCTCTACACATGGCACCAGGATTTACCTGGTACAGTAAATATTTCATGCTGCTTCAGCCCACCTGTTATTCGGGTCTTTGCATTCTGAGAGAGTTGGATTACCAGTTACTACAGCTTGGATATGCAGAGCTTTTCAGATACAGCACCTTACGGGCTTGATGTATGTATTCAGGCAGGTATGAAATATCGGTGCAAATTGTGCACCACTTGTTATGACCTGAATGCCATTTGACAATGCTATCTCTATTCTTGTAGACAGTTCCACAACATGCCCTATCGAAGAGGGTCATAAAATGACCAACCTAATAAATATTGATTAGGCAGGGTGCTATTTGTGACCCATGGAGACTGGCTATGAACACAGGGATGTAGCCTGAAAGTTATGGCAGGCTTCCAATCATGCTTGCTCGTTTCCAAACAGGTCCATTAAAGGAGCAATTTCTGCTTTAAACAAAATGGGGCAGATTTACAAGCCCCTTGTGCTGCTATTAAATCACTTTTTGTGATTCACTGGCAGCGCAATACACTGCTCCATATTTACAAGGACAGGAAAAGCCTCCCTGCTTGGCTTTTCCTGTCCTTGTAAATATGGGCCCTTAACACTCAGCACTTTGCGTGAAATGGGCGTTCCATGGGTGTTGATGTGGGTGTTCCCACACAACGCCCATGGAAAGAGACACAGTCCCAGATTTACGAGGAATCGTAAATCTTGAAATGCGTGTGAATGCTACGCCCTCCCCAGGGGAGGCGTAGGGAGGCGCAACGAGGAGAAATGTATTCATTCCTCCTTGTTTTTGTTTCCTATTCCTATGCGTACTGCGTTCTGTAGCACACATTGAAAGAGGAAATCACCTCTAATGATTGTTTATGCACAGGAAGGGTTCCCTTCCTGCACATAAATAATCATTGAAAGAATGCTGTTTTTCAACTTCTATGTGTGCTAATGCAGCGCGCATATCAGTTGAAAAACAGTATTTCAGATTGTTGAACCCTTCCTGAACAAACACAGTCTCCCCGCGATGCAGAAGGTTGCCTGCGTCGGTGCATGACAGCGATTTGTGCACCAGCGCAAGGGGAAACTGTCTAAAATTAAATGGTGATAAAACCGAGGTCATGCTACTGGGGGCGAAGCCCAACATCTGGGCGCATAAGTGGTGGCCTGACAGCTTGAGCAACTGCCCATCACCAGTGGATAAAGTTAGGAATTTGGGCTTTGTATTTGATAACAAATTAACATTTCAAGCCCAGATTAACAAACTCTCCTCCTCGGTGTGGTACATCCTGAAGTTGATAAAAAGGCTCTTACCGTTTATTCCCGTAGAAACCTGTAAAACTCCGGTAACCATGCTGGCTCTATCCAGGTTGGATTATGGGAATGCTCTGTAGGCTGGGCTGCAAAATCAACTGATGTTAAAAATTCAGCATCTGAAAAACGCTGCAGCTAGGCTAGTTCTGGACATCCCTAGGTCCGAGCCAGTAGCCCACAGACTAAGAAGCCCCCACTGGCTCACAATGGAGAAAATGTGTAAATATGTGTAAATGTGTTGGACTTGTAAAGCTCACAGCTGCCCATAAGCGTCCCGGCGCTGAAGACCGCTGGGGAACCCTTCCTGGCTTTCCCTGTGAGATGGTCCCTTCTGGGTATCTCCAAGGTGAAACCAGGTATCCCCGGCATCTGTGGGGGGCCGTTGTAGAGATGAGGCAAGCTTAATGCCCAGAGTTTCCGAGTGTGATCCCTGGTTAGAGTAGGCACCGAGGCGAGAATTGTCGAGTCCGCTGACCCTGGTCCACGACCCTGCCGCGTCGGGAATTGAACCCTGGTCCCGGGCCGTTCTCTGCTTCCGGGTCTGCCGCCTCTAACCAGTGAGCCACACCACTCCACAGAAAAGGGTTCAGTTCAAGTCAGCTTGCCTGGCATACAAGGCTTTCCAAGGGGTAGGTTCCCATTTTCTAAAAACCAACTTAAAACAGTATGAACCGTCAAGGAAACTCAGATCAAGCAACGCGAAGCTGATTAAGACTCCCAGATTCAAACAACTGAGATGAGGGGGGAGAAGTTTTTTGCTGCATACAGCTAAGACCTGGAACCAGCTACCACTATCAATAATCACAAAAAAATAGCCCTTCAGTGCTTCTATTCCGAAAAGCTGTAAAAACCTGGCTCTTCTCAGCATAGCTCGAATTCCAACTCGAGCAGTCCTAGACTCAATGCATCTGACTCAGCGCCAAGACACCTCAGGGCATTCGTGCGCTCTATACATTTTAAATCAAATCAAATCAAGCACAGAGATGCAACATTTTGTTGTAAATATGTTGCATCCCTGTGCTTTCCAAACTAACGCAACACGGCAGAGCAAAATGACTTGCTGTACCATGCTGCGTTAGTTTGTTGTAAATCTGCCCCAATGTGTTTCTCATTTTGACATACATTGGGAGAATGCAGAGGTTCGCTGGACCACTGTCCCTCAGACCCAGGCTGGCCTACACAATTCTTAACGATGAAGCTGTATCATCGGGACAGCTTCCCCTTTGCAAAATAAATCAGGTGTCGGTATCTTATGCAGTTGCAAACAAATGCTAGGTCTTTGCGAATAGCAAGTAGCCGAGGACTTCACTTTCACGCCCCCTCCTACCTGCAGTTCTGACGAAGTAGCTGAACCATTTTTGCGAGCCAAAAAGGCCTTACCCGACTCATGAAAGGTGTTTTGTACATCAAAAATGGTATTTAGTGGTCATAAATCTTGTGATGTTGTAAATCACAGCTTCGTGGCCTCAAAATCCTTTTGCGCCTTTGTTCCCATTGATATAGTGTAGCCACACTAATCACAGCCAGAATTACAAACCTTATTCATAATGAAAAATGGAACCTGCAGCAGCCAGTTTTGCTATTTTTAAAGTGTAGCTGAGCATATTCCTTAAAATGCTTAATGAGCCCAAGAAACCTATTACCAATTTTGCATCATGCTACAGTGCGTGCAATCATGGTTTTCTCGAATCATTTTCGCCATCCTCTTTATTTTTATTATGTTTGTAAATCTCGGCTAGTTCAAATAATCAGCATCACTTTTTTGCATAAAGTGTGTATGTGCCTGTGCCCGTGTTCGCGGATACCCAGAGGGGACATTGTGTGAGAGGGGCATGGTTTAAAACCCGAAGAGAGATTCTCAAGGTGATAAAAACACTACCCTGCTCCGACCCTTCCGCAGACACACTGCGGTTGCAATCATCAGTTTTGAATAATAGAGGCCATTCATTTCGCATTGGACAAAAGGGCAATGCTAAGGTGTTTGGGCATTAAAATAAGATTATAGTGAGAATTAATTATCATCATAATTATTAAGAACCCCCCAAAGTGGCATGATGGAGCGATGCAGGCACGGCCGCGCGGCTTTGATGGGATTTTAAGGTCACCTGGGATGACAATGATGTACAATTAATACAGCTACAATGAGAATGTGAGACCTGGGTTAACATAAATGTGTTTGCAGCTGTCTGAAGAAGCTCATTTCTAAAGAAGGGGCGTATTATAAATGAACCGTAGCCAAATTAAATTAAATTAAGTCTAACCCTTAAAAATTAACTAGTAATTAACTAGTAAAAAGTGATTGATGAGACAATAGCTTAACAATCTATCTATCTATCTATCTATCTATCTATCTATCTATCTATCTATCTATCTATCTATCTATCTATCTATCTATCTATCTATCTATCTATCTATCTCTGTCTGTCGGTCTATATTTCAATATTGGACTATTCTGTAAAGATAAAAAGAATTGTTTAAGATAAAGAATGGCACTCGATCGTGTTGAACCATGTAAGTCTTTTTTGCTAAATGTAAAAAAACCCAGGATTTTGCGGCTTTGAGTGGCAAATTTTGCAGCAAAAAAAGCCACATTTGTGGGCCAAAACCTCAAAATTTGCGGTATTTTTTTTGGTGGGCAAAGAATGTGCCCGCCACAAAAATACCGAAGGCTTGTGCTCTGTCACTGCTGGAGACTGCGCTATGTCACAGTCTGTAACTTGGCAGAGTCTCCAGCAGCACAGAGCCTGGAACTGGAGGGTGTCTGATACCAAAGAGACCAGATTACAATATTAAACCTGCTCTTTTTGGCATCAGGCAACCTATTCGTGCAGGGCAGAAGGAGTGAAGGGCTGGGAGCGGTGAAGGTGGGGGTGGCGGCAGAGAAGGTTGAGGGTAGGTAAATAAAACAATAGGAGACGTGGGAGGTTAGGGGTTAGTCCGCAGGGGACACAAACGTGTGAGGCGGCAGGCCAACTGCTCATGAGGATCTAGCTGCATTTCAAGGGCCGGCAGCTGAGGCATTTAACACCTCTGCTACCTTCTGGCCTGCTGCTCACCCTCTCTGTACTGGCTCAATAGAAGCACAGAGCCAGTAAAGAAAGGGTGAACAGCATTTCTGTAAAACATATTTTGCAGGCACTTTTGTAAAAATTGTGGCATTTTTACAAACTTGGCGATTTTGCGATTTGAAAAAAAATAGCAAAATCCTGGGGGTCTGCCTAATGTAACATTACCTTCTTTCATTTTAAGCTCAGACAATTGTGTACATGTTTTTTCGCGTTAGGCTTTATTTAGATTTGTTCTATTGTCTTAGGCCACCATTTAGACTTTAACAGAGGCAGGCTATAGTTTTCCCCTGATAAGAGCTACATGAGTTGCTTGCAAAACTATCACCATTTTGAAATGAGATGACAGAACTCACCATCCAATGCTCATACGGACATACAGTGAGACAACATAGTGGAGGAGTGGGGCCTCCCAGCTTTGGACTAGTGATAGCTCCTTCTCTCCCTTTCTTCAGGGAACATACAATTCTATGGGATTCTTTTGAAAATGGCCCTTTTTGCTGGGTTACCCCAAACATTTTTCCTTTTTCCTCCTCTTTTCCTCACTCTCTTTTTGTTGGCCGTAGGGCTCTGAGTACTTTACCACTGCTGACCAGTGCTAAAGTGCATGTGCTTCTCCCCTAAAACACAGTGACATTGGTATATACCCGATTGGCATATTCAGTTTACCTGTAAGTCTCTTATAAAGTTGCATACCTTACACCCCGGGCCTGTAATCTAAATTCTACTAGTGGGCCTGCATCACTGAGTGTGCAACCCACACAAATAGCCTTTCAAACCTGTCTCAGGCCTGCCTTTCTGTGCAGTTTACTGCCACTTCAACTTGCCATTTAAAACCAATTGCCAAGCCTTAAGCTCCCATTTTATTACACATAGGTCATCCCCTAAGGTAGACCCTAAGTAGCTGTATGGGCAAGGTTCGGTGTACCTGAAAGGTAGGGCATGTACTTTTAAGTTTAACATGTCTTGGTAGTGGAAAAACAGCTGCATTCATTTTCACTGCTGTGAAACCTACTCCTTTCATAGGCTAGCACTGGGAATTACTTAAAATACCTTTAAGCTATAATTCCTGATTAGAAAGGAGTGGCTAAATAATGTTTCATATCTTGGACATGGTAATGATAAATCCTCTTTAGTTGTAAAGTTGGATTTGACATTACTATTTTTGAAATGCCACTTTTACAAATTGGACATTTTTCTGTGCTGTCTGTGCCTGCAGCCTGTCTGGACTCGGTGGTAGCTACACTTTATGCAGCCACAAGCACACGATGGGCTGGGTGTGTCAGAGGACTCACTGCATTCATCTGCATTCTGATAGCCTTCCTTGGCAGGTAGGGAGAGAGGTGACTCACACTTACATCTGAATAGGTTGTGTCCTGTCTTCCCACTAAGAGCTGATTCCTCCCCACACATAGCCTTGCAGACAGGACTGGGTGAAAGGGATCCTTGTGCACTTCAGAGAACTCGTTTGAAGTCCCTATTGGGTATAAGTACCAGGGCACTGACCCTACCAAAGCAGTACACTACTGGACCTGGGAAGAACTGTGCTGGAGTAAATACTGCTGTGTTGAAAGGATTACCACTCTGATGTGACTGGCTGATCTTGGCACCTGCTTCTCTGCTTTGCTGGGCTTCCCTGCTGCATGCTGATCTCTGCCCTGCTGAGGACAAGGACTGGACCCATCTCAATTTAACCCAGAGTGACTCCGTGCTCTTACTGGCTTGTACCCTGTTTTATGAAGTCTCATGAATACACAAGACTTCCTGTCCCAGTGCCTTAATGAAATTACTCATTTATGGTTCACTGAGCTTCCTATCACTTGTGCCCACCGCCATGCACTGTTTATGGCCTCATATCTTACATCACTCATTACATGTTCAATGGCATCGTCGATTACATAACTGATGGCATCTCAAATGACATCATTAATGACATCACTGATAATGTTACTGATGATATCATCCAGTGAATGTGACAGTTGGTACATGCTTATCATACTAAAAGGTACGCAGCAAGGTTTGTCTAGACCTCCTTTTCTATAGCCTCTTTGCTCAAGAGTTTGAAACCAAACCATGTCCAATGAACATGGTATGTAGATTGTCCTCTAGAAGGTCAAACTAGAGATTCAGAAGTATTATTTTCTGTATGCCTGATGAAAATGTTTATTTTTTTCGATACAACACAGACTTCATGAGTGTATGAATCAGAAGTTAAACACAACTGCTTATATGTTTCAATAACAAGAGTAGTTTCACAAACTACTAAACCAGAATATGTCTGAGCAAAGATTATTATTGAATTCAATTCAAACTCAAAGCATAATTGTAAACAAGGACCATCTTTTGCATGGTGTACTCCCAGATGTTTGCATATCTGTTTTTGCTGGATGTAGAACTCAGTGCATTTTACCCCAGCTAACCAGGAGTAAAGTGACTGCGCTCCTCCTTTCAACATGATGAAATTGGTATACTCATTATAGACATATTTAACTTAACTATAATTCGCAGTATTTGATAAAAGTATACTTAAGGCAAGTTAGGTAAATGTCACTAGTAGACTTCAGCACACATTGTCCTATCCACCACAGTGACAAGGTAAAGAATGGCTTCAGGCCTACTATTGTAGCCTGACTGTAGCAGTTTAAAAACCTTCATTTTGACCTCTCAAAATAAGCACCTTTGACAGGTCTATACCTTCCTTTTAACTATTATTAGGCCACCACTAAGTAGGCCTCATAGCCCAAACATGTCTTCAGGTCAACCGTTGCAAACTGACTGCAGCAGTTTAAAAAACTGAATTTTTTACTGTCAAAATAAGCCATGTTGACAGGTGTAAACCTTCTTTTTAACTATTAAGTCACCCCTAGGTAACCCTATAGCCCATAATGCAGGGTGCATGATATTTAAAAGTATGCCATGTAGAAATTTGATTTTAAACATATCCTTACAGTGAGCAGCACCTACAAGCTATTTTCATTGGAGCAAGGCTTGCTGTTCCATAAAGAAACAGTGGTATGCAATGTTAAATTTAATAATGCTACCTTTGGCTAGGAATCCACTAGGAATTCTATTATTAGACTCTTCATAATAGTTAATTAAAGCCCAATTAACAGTCAAATCTTTAATAAATATTAAGGCAAAGCTACTTTTAGAAAGTTCTCTTTACCATCGTTTCCACGTCTTAAGTATCTGGAGGCTAAATGCATTAGCCTCTAGCTGCAACCATCTAAGTGCTCAACCCTTAATGAGGAGTGAACACTGCTTTCAGATCAGAAACAAAAACGGGAGAGGGACTATTTCTCCCTTTCCTTTTCCCATAGTTAGGCAGGCTCCAATCCCAATGGAGAGGCTTCTTGAACCAGTTTCATGTGATCACAAAGGAAGAGGTGCTCCTTTCCATTCCCACACTTTTGGATTGGCCACACAGACTGATAGGGGTGAAGAGTTTCACAATCTGGCATTTAAGCATAGAGGGACACCGCAGGGCTGTTTGCGGTAGGGGACAGAGGAAATGCTGCAAAAACGAGTAGGGTAACTCCTGGGTGAAGCTCTTACCCTGCTGGTTATGGAGAGCCAGGAGTCACCTCCACTCACAAGCTGGTACCAGGCATAAATGTGGCATCCCCAGTACTCTCCTGAGAACACTACTGGATGTGAGGAAGATCTGAAGAAGACTGGATCTCCTGTCTGTGACCTCAGAACAGACCTGTAGTACTTGCCCTGCTCTCTATTGCACCCAGGGCAAAGACACAGACTCCAAGGGTCATAAGGGAGACCTCCTGTTCAAGGTACAGGAACAAAATAAGCTACTAGAGGCCTTTCCTGCAAATGTTATGCCCACCATCTCCAATTGGATCTGCCCTGGACCCTGCTTAATTGTATAATTCAGTGAAGCTTAAATTCATGGTATGAAGGAGGGGAATCGGTCAAGGTCTGCACAGACTGAAAAAGACAAGAAAGCACTAACTTACTTCCCAGAAATTAACCACACTTTATACCAGCTCCAGTTTATTTCTATGCACGCTCGCATCATCCTGAGCAGGAGATTATGAGTACTTTATCGTAAGACACCTCCTTGCATTTTTGTATTGCAGTAACATCCCTGGATCACTGAAACAGCTCTAGATTGGATCCACACCCTCTGCTTAGATCACACCCAACCAATGTGTAATTGAGGACACAATAGAGTAATTTCATGACATGATAGATTAAATTGTACCTCCTTTAGCATGGAAACTGTACCTACAGTTTAGGTATGGCTACCTACCTGGTAATACTTTTAAAGGTAAATGATGCAAAGGAGGAGACAGGGTGTATGGAAATTATCCTTGTTGCCAAGGGGGACTTGAGTCACTTGAGCATGTTTTATTTTTGTATCCCTTGTACAGTCAGTCTCGATCAAAATGGATAGCCCTACTATGTAGAAACTTGGTAGTAAGCAAGTACAAAGAGGCGTATATAATACTGCAGACAAATACATCTTGTATTATTGTATTCTGTACAGCCAAGTTTCTAATGGCAATGTGGATCAGGCGTGCCGAGTGTTCCCTTAAAAGTCCTTAGGCTGCTCGTATTGCAGAGTCTTGTTAAACTTTAATCGTGTATTTTGTATTGTTCTGTGTGGAATATGTTTTTTGATATTACCTAAGCTATTCATTGAGTTTTATTGTTGTTCTTTTTTTATTGATTAATAGTTATTATGTTTTCAAACAAGCTTATAATAGTACAAGATCTGTATCCGGATTCCTTTGTATTCATATCGACATGTATACATATTCCCACGTGATGGGGGCGACAGATTATGATTGAAGAAATAATCGTAAATCAAAAACGTTAATCTTTGCCAAAGTATTTGGTAAGTACTTCAACAATAATAACTGTATATTCTTACCAAAACACTATTCACTATAACTGAGGTGGCTGTCCGGTGTGTATCATACATGAGTGAAAATGATCTTTGTTGTATGCCAATGTTAGTTATTACAATGTAAATAAACATGTGTAAAATACGGAAGTGGGAGGGAAGAGATTCAATTACGATAATTTCTCAAAGTGATCCAGATGTGATGAGCTGTGTTGCGGAAATAACATCATCTTGCGACATAGTTAATTACCACAAAGGCATATGTGCCCGTGTGTATTGCAAGTATTGTGCGATTCTAAATGTAAGAAGGAGGAAAGATGGCGGGATAAAAAAGGGATACAAATAATAAAAGAGTGTGATTGCGCATGGGTGATACATCCCCTCGCAGGGACCATATGAGTATTTATTTCCTTTAGGCATTTTGGTGCCCCTGATATGTTACGAGTTTGTGTGCACCCCGTTAGTTTTGCTTCTATAGCAGATAAATAGTTTTGCCAATCTAGAGCTGGGTCCTTGAGGGCAGTTGGAGAGTATGTGTTGATTGTGTTTGGTGCTCAGCCAGTGCCACCAAGCCCGATGGAGGGCCACCATCCAGGTATGTATAGTAGGCCCAAAGGTGACTTCCAGGCCATGGCCAGTGTACGTTTGGCCAAGACCAGGGCTAAATCCAAGAATGTATTAATATTCTTGCAGCGTGCGTGGCGTTTCGTTATACCAAGAAGAAAGTGCGTACCCTGGACTGTAATTGTAGTTCCCACTGCTGCTGTTAGTATTTCAGAGACGCCTCCACAACGTGTCAAAAGTTGAGGGAATGTCCAGACCATATGTGGGAATGTGGCATCTGTATTGTGGCATCTGGGGCAAAGATCGCAGGATGTTGGATACATGCGCGCCAGTTTATGTGGGGTTAAATATGTATGATGCAGATAGTTGAATTGAGTATATTTTATTCTAGTATTATTAGTGGATATTATCTTGGGGATTCCCACATAATGCGCTCATTGTTTGTCAGGAATTTCAATTGAGAGTGCTGCGTTCCAGAATTCGCGCAGTGGTGTCAGTGAGGGGCCTGAATCTGCTTGGAGGAAATTGTAAATGGCTGTGATTTTCATTGGAGCAAGGCTTGCTGTTCCATAAAGAAACAGTGGTATGCAATGTTAAATTTAATAATGCTACCTTTGGCTAGGAATCCACTAGGAATTCTATTATTAGACTCTTCATAATAGTTAATTAAAGCCCAATTAACAGTCAAATCTTTAATAAATATTAAGGCAAAGCTACTTTTAGAAAGTTCTCTTTTCCATCGTTTCCACGTCTTAAGTATCTGGAGGCTAAATGCATTAGCCTCCAGCTGCAACCATCTAAGTGCTCAACCCTTAATGAGGAGTGAACACTGCTTCCAGATCAGAAACAAAAACGGGAGAGGGACTATTTCTCCCTTTCCTTTTCCCATAGTTAGGCAGGCTCCAATCCCAATGGAGAGGCTTCTTGAACCAGTTTCATGTGATCACAAAGGAAGAGGTGCTCCTTTCCATTCCCACACTTTTGGATTGGCCACACAGACTGATAGGGGTGAAGAGTTTCACAATCTGGCATTTAAGCATAGAGGGACACCGCAGGGCTGTTTGCGGTAGGGGACAGAGGAAATGCTGCAAAAACGAGTAGGGTAACTCCTGGGTGAAGCTCTTACCCTGCTGGTTATGGAGAGCCAGGAGTCACCTCCACTCATAAGCTGGTACCAGGCATAAATGTGGCATCCCCAGTACTCTCCTGAGAACACTACTGGATGTGAGGAAGATCTGAAGAAGACTGGATCTCCTGTCTGTGACCTCAGAACAGACCTGTAGTACTTGCCCTGCTCTCTATTGCACCCAGGGCAAAGACACAGACTCCAAGGGTCATAAGGGAGACCTCCTGTTCAAGGTACAGGAACAAAATAAGCTACTAGAGGCCTTTCCTGCAAATGTTATGCCCACCATCTCCAATTGGATCTGCCCTGGACCCTGCTTAATTGTATAATTCAGTGAAGCTTAAATTCATGGTATGAAGGAGGGGAATCGGTCAAGGTCTGCACAGACTGAAAAAGACAAGAAAGCACCATCCAGGTATGTATAGTAGGCCCAAAGGTGACTTCCAGGCCATGGCCAGTGTACGTTTGGCCAAGACCAGGGCTAAATCCAAGAATGTATTAATATTCTTGCAGCGTGCGAGGCGTTTCGTTATACCAAGAAGAAAGTGCGTACCCTGGACTGTAATTGTAGTTCCCACTGCTGCTGTTAGTATTTCAGAGACGCCTCCACAACGTGTCAAAAGTTGAGGGAATGTCCAGACCATATGTGGGAATGTGGCATCTGTATTGTGGCATCTGGGGCAAAGATCGCAGGATGTTGGATACATGCGCGCCAGTTTATGTGGGGTTAAATATGTATGATGCAGATAGTTGAATTGAGTATATTTTATTCTAGTATTATTAGTGGATATTATCTTGGGTATTCCCACATAATGCGCTCATTGTTTGTCAGGAATTTCAATTGAGAGTGCTGCGTTCCAGAATTCGCGCAGTGGTGTCAGTGAGGGGCCTGAATCTGCTTGGAGGAAATTGTAAATGGCTGTGATTGCTTTTTTGCCTGCACCATGCGTTAATAATGTATGTAGGGCACTGGAGGTTGCGGGCTCCACATCAATATCTCCCCATATTTGTAGTGCTTGTTGCTTTAACGTTGCACATAATAAGCAGGTTTTAGGTTGCACGACACAGTCGTCCATCAGAGCGTTAAAGTCACACAATGTTGCATCTATGAATAGATCCCCCCATGTGGGTAAACCTACTGCTAGCCACCCAGCCAATTCCGGACTTTTTAAGCAAGTATATGAGCCAGGGGTCACCTCGAGTGGGAGGCCTAGGGCATGTGGTGGTAATTGGCGTCTGGGGAGAACGCATTTCAACCAAGTGTTGCGGGCTGCTGACATCAGGATGCAGCTGTTTTTCCTTTGTAATGCCGTTTTGGTGCCAGATAGCCATTCCAGCGTAGCTGGTTGCGGTAGCGATATTGCCCAAGTGTCTAATTTGGTCAAGCTGTTATTTCATCAACCATTGCATGAGCCATTGGAGTTGCACCGCTGGATGATAGTGCTTATAGTTGGGTGCCTCTAGGCAGCCTTCTGACAGGGGGAGATATCATTTTGAGAGTGCTACCCTGGCCCTGGAACCACCCCAGATCAGAGATATTAGCAACAACCGCAAATCTTGATATAGTTTCTGGCAGAGCCTATGGGGGAGAATTGCAAAGAAATATAGGAGTCTGGGGAATAAGCGAATCTTGGAGATAGCTATTCGGCCCATGGGGGACAATGGTAGATTCGTCCAGAACTGGAGTGTAGCGCAAGCGCCAGAGATTGCTTTGCCTAAATTAACATTGACAAGGTCTATCGGGGAGTGGTAAATCTGAACCCCCCCCAGATATTTAAAGGAGTCATATCCCCTTTAAGTAGGGCATGGGGTTGATGCTGTCTCTGTTGTATAGGTATTGGTGACATTGGGAAAAGCACTGACTTAGACCAGTTTATTTTCAAGACAGATAGTCAAGCGTGTGCATCCAGTAGTTCAATAAGGCCTTGTAAGGCCTCATTTTGGTTACAAGGATAGATCAATGCATCATCAGCGTAGAGGGAATGTGCCACCGCATATGTATTTGTATGCCCCAATCCTGGACGCGACTGCATAATGCGCATGTCAAAGATTCCTTGGTCAACGCAAAAATAAGTGATAGCGGGCAACCCAGTCTGGTTTCCCACTCTATCTCAAAAGAGGACAAAACAATGTGACCCGTCTTTACCCAAGCTCGTGGGTTAGTGTATAGTATCTTCACCCAATTTAGAAACTTGGGGCCCATACCAAATTTTTCCAACACTGCTAGCAAATAGTGCCAAACAAGGATATCGAATTCCTAATCTATATCCAAGGCAGCGATCCAGTGTTGTTCATCTGTCGATTGTGCCCATTCTAAAATTTTAAATAATCAACGTAAATTCAGACCTGTGTTTCTACCTTGGATAAACCCGTTCTGATCTGTATGTACCAATAATTGTACAATATCTATCAGCCGATCGAACAAAAGCTTACCTAGGTTTTTTTAACCAGAATTTATTAAGGACAACAGGTGATAAGAACTCATGAGAAGTGGGGGGCATATTACCAAGCAATAGCGATAATTATCGCTATTGCTTGGTTAGAGACAAAAATTTACCGATGAGCTGCGGCAATTTTTATCGCAGATAAACCTTGGTATTACCAAGGTTTATCGCAAATGCGATAAAAAACGGCCGCAATGCATGAATATCGCTGAAAAGTCAGCGATATTCATGCATTACCGAGCTAATGCTCTTAGCCATGATATCCACCTCCCATTGGATAACATGGCTAAGAACTGCTCAGGGGCAGGTGTTAGCTTTCGGAGATATTCGCGCTTAGAGCGAATATCTCCAAAAGTTGGTAATAGGAGATAGCGATGTTATCGACTGTTTCTAGTCGCTAACATCTTGGCACGCCCACTTTGCATGTCATTAGTGATAAATATCACTGACATGCAAAGTGGGGCCCAAGATGGTCGCTATCTCCTACTAGCTGTCGCTAACTGGTGTTAGCGACAGCTAGGTAATAGGGAGATAATTTTATCTCCGCTTTCTTGGCTTTTAAAGCCAAAAAAACGGAGATAAACCCCCTTGATAATATGCCCCCAAGTCCCTGCCGGGTTTCGGAAGGACCACCAATATAGCCTTGTGAGAAGAGGGTGGTAGGACACCTCGATCACATGATTCTGCATTAATGATTGATAAGCGGGAAACAAACTGTGCCGAAAAAGTGGTATAGAATTCCGAGGGCCATCTGTCCACCCCAGGAGCTTTACCGTTTGCTAGTTGTTAAATTGTTTCAGTGATTTCAGCCTCAGTGATAGGGCCTTAGAGCACCGCGTATTGAGCTTGCGTTATCTGTGGAAGAGCTGCACGTTCTGGGAAAGATTTCAATGCCTGAGAATCCCCTGTGTTTGGTGCTTTATACAATGCAGTGTAGTAGCAGTAAAAAGTCATTTATCTGTTCTTGTGTGTTCACCAATTGGCTGGTTGTGGTGTAGATAGCCGTAATGGGGGTGGGGGGGTTGCAAGCAATCATTTTTTAGTAGCCATGCTAGTATCTTACCCGCTTTATCGCCCTCTGCATCTTGTCTTGCTAAGTATTGTTTATAATCTAAAGCACAAAGTTTGTCCAATGTTTCCTTATGGGACAGTCTGGCTTTGGTCAACAAGGGCACAATGTGTGGATCACTGGCGGAGATGCACATGCACTGTTTTATTTCCATTTCTACCTCCTGCAGTTCCTTAGTGAGAGACATACGTGACTTGTACCCCTATCAAATGACCTGCCCTCGTAGGACCACCTTGAGCACATCCAATTCAATGCCAGCATGTATTGTTGCTCCTGCATTGGTTTGGAAGTATGTTGTTATGGTGTGTGATATAGAGGCGGGAAGGGTGGGGTGTCGAAGTGGCACCAAGGGAAGACACCAGGAAGGTACACTGGATTTATATGTGCCCCGGGACAACTGCAATTGCAGGGGGCTGTGGTCCGAGAGTGTGCAAGCTAAATACTCAGCGTGAGACACTTGGGCTATAGCAGGTTCTGAACAATAGATGGCATTGATTCTTGAGTATAGGTCATGAAGTTTAGATAATGTGAGTATACCCGTTCTATGGGGTGTCTAGCACGCCAACTATCTCTTAATTTCATCTGTGTGGCCCAGGCTTTCATGTGCTGTGCAAGTCCATTAGCCTGCAGCCCTGGAAGCGGTAAACGGTAGCCGTCCAAATCAATGTCAGGGACGCAGTTAAAATCCCCTCCCCAATATTTGTACAGATGGGTCTCTAAGCAATGTTGGAGTCAATGTTTGCAGGAATGTGGATTTCCCAGAATTAGGTGCATACAGGGAGACCTATGACAGTGGGCGGCCAACTAGGGAACCCTCCAAGACCGCTTATCAGCCCTGGGGGGTCAGCTCGCGCGTATAGTGTCTGTAGTGGCTATTTCCTAGATAAATTAACCACCTGCAGACAGGCAATAGAGCCCTGAAAACAGTCACAACCTCAGCTTACAAACCACAAATTGGAACTAAATCAACATTCAAAGTGTATTCATTATGCAGGTAAGCAAAAAAGGGCTAACCAATGGTTTGCCGTGATATTATATAGTGATATCATTCCATATACAGCTGTTTTGGCCCACAATAATACTAAAACCATAACACTCAGCAGTCAGCAACAAATTGTAATGTATACCTATTACATTCATATAATATATATCTTCTATGAGAGTTGTCCATCACCTACACTATACAGCCAAAATAAAGAGCCATCACCCAATGAAAAGGCATGGAGTAACTGAAGAGATCAGTCACACATTGCTGGACAATTTGGAGGAATTTAATCTAGTCCACCACTGCAGTGCCCAAATACCTATAGAATCTGACCGCTTCTTTACATCATACAAAGACACTCAGATAAGGGATGATAAGAAAAATGCCAATCCCGACAGATATCTCCACCTCTCTCTCTCTCCAACCATGCCAGCCCAGGACCACAACTGTACACAAAACTCAGATTCTTCCAATACATAAGAAAGGTTAAAAAGACGATCCAAAGTCCTACAGACCAATAGGGTTGACTGTTATTGACTGTAATTTTGTTTTCCAAACCGGTATTGATGGCTTTTGAATGAGTTGGTCAGTATGAAAATATCCTTTCACCAATAAAGGGTGGCTTGAGAATAGGGCTGTCTACAATTGAACAGATTTTTACCTTTCTACATTTAATTTATAATACCAGCAGAGTAACAAAAATGCCCCTGTATGTGGCATGTTTAGACTTTTCATCTGCCTTTGACCTGGTCCCATGAAATCACTTGTGAAAAAACTGCATATGCTGGGCATAGAGCTGGGGTGTTTGTCATTAATTCAATTGTTATACTCTGGTACATCCACTCAGGGGGTCTTTGCCAAAAGGGGCAGATAAGCAGGACATGTTGCACCAATGGGGGGTCAAGCAGAACTACCATTTGGCACCAATTTTGTTCTCTCTCCACATTTTTGATATATACAAAGAAGTCACAATAGCGTCAGCCGATGTTCCATCAATCAATGGCTTTAAGATCCTAGCCCTCCTTCACATTGATGACTCTATACTCATAGCAAAAACCCCTAAAGCCCTGCAGGCCCAGCTCCTAAAACCTGTTGTAAGAGAACATAGATCAATTAAAACCAAGACAATGATGTTTAGGAACAAGTGAGAAAGAAGTTATCATTCTTTGTAAACCATGAGGAATTGGAGGAAGTGCCTGTCTTCAAACATCTAGGCATTATAATTAGCAAGTCACTAAAATGGACAACCCATATACAAACCACCATTGGTTACTCAGACGCCAACAAAAATGCAATTTCGAGGAATGTGTATTAGTAAAGTAAAGTCCACATTTGTAAAGCGCACAATCACCCGTAAGGGTCTCTAGGCGCTGGGGGGCCGTGGGGAAGATTATGCGAGCTATTGCCCAGAGTCACATGGTGCTGGGCTAACCTGCCGCCGGAGCCGGGGATCGAACCGTGGTCCCCAGATTCCAGCGTCAGTCGCGCTGGCCGCGGCGCCACACCTCTTCCTAGTACAGTCATAGGTTCTCCAGCTACAATGACAACATTTTTCAAGCAAAAGTGGGAAGTCAAATTTCCTAAGGAGCAGAGCTGTGGGGGCTTGGCAGGTCAAAAGAATGCATATGACGCTGTGAGAGAAAGTTTTAGAAATCACTACTTAAATTACCAATCAAGCTTCCCAAAAGGTGGTCATCATGCATAACATGGAAACACTTTCCACATAGGATCAAAACAAAAACAGCCTCCTTCCAATCACACATCCTGTATGGTGTAGGTTGCTACCCATGTAGGCAATCATTTCAGTGCCACACATAAGGGTAGTAAGTGCTATATAATGCTGCATTACAATACAACACAATACAATGTGCACTGTAACAACAGCTAGACAAAAACGTTTGGCTGCCTAGGTATTTCCGTTCCTTAACATCCACCCCTCAGACATTCAACCCCACTTGAGAAATCTGGCTACAAATAATTAAAAGCCTTCAAAATTAGCAGTGGAGGTTTATGCTGGCTGCATAGTCTGACTGGCGATATGATTATGTTGCCTGTTTTCTCATCAGTGCCTCTTTTTAGACAAGTACTGGTACCGCTTGACCCAGTTCCGTGTAACAGTCTTCGCTCTAAAAGGAAGCTCATCAGCATCATCTGAAAAGAAGAACGAATCCAGAAAGAAATTATTTACACCATACATTTGAACCCTTTCAGAAATGCCTGCAAACCCCCGACTTTTTAGCAGAAGTAATAATGCAAACTGTGTCGAGAAATACACCATTTGCACCCATTCTTCCCAAACATTTCATGCGCAGACCACATATCCAAACTGCAGTCACGTGCACATTGCGATCTGGACATATTTGACAAAGGTACCTTCAGTTCCAAGTCTGATATTATTTAACATTTCAGCGATGCTTTCATGTGTTCTTTGCAGCAATGTATACTGTAGTAAATGACTTCTCCACTGTCCTCCACTAGATAGACTGTACTATGATATCTGTGACATCATAGAATGCCTGGGTGTCTCTCTGGCTCACAGTGTCTCTCTTTACCTGACTGTGGCAGTTGGTCAACTAAGGCTGAGCTGCTAACAGCTGGCTCCTGGTGGGGATGTTATATATGTACTTCCTATCTTGTTCTACTTATCTAACCTAGGAGGGATCTACAATAAAGGATTATCTAACCTACACAGTTGGACTGTGCATCTTCCTTTACTACAATTTGGCGTCGATTTTAACTGGATGAACCTACGCGTGAACTAAGGACAAATGCAAACTAAAGAACTAAGCAACTACAAGAAAAGGAAATTAAAAGACATTAAGAACTTTTAACTTCAAATTGAAACTAAAAGGTAATGCCCAGCTGACCCCACCAGTGCCCTGTTCCATCTGGATGGTACAAAAGGGGGTGGTGATGGATGGAGCATCCGAACCAATCAAACACTCACGCCCAGTCAAAAGATCTTGGTTGAATCCATCACTGTTCTTTAGCCCACTCTGCCACCCCAGTTCAGACATGGCTATAAACAAATCAGTCTGACCCTGTGCCTCATGGGAACAGTCCAGCCCGAACTGCCAAGCCATGCCTTCCCTGGACCGGAAACAAGCTTCCGAGGACCGGTTTCTGGCATTACAGCCGTCTTCAGCCCGGCTTGCTTGAATCCAGTGGCAAAGTGAGTAAGGGACTCACGTCTGAGCATACCCTGCCACACTTATGGCGGCCAAAGCGGTACAAAAGGGGGTGGTGATGGACGGAGCATCCGAACCAATCAAACACTCACACCCAGTCAAAAGATCTGGGTTGAATCCATCACCGTTCTTTAGCCCACTCTGGACAGCCTGCACCCTGGGCATGTGTCTTTACTTTGTTGTCTGCTGTCAACCTGCGTGAGATTTGTTCTGCCACTTCAGCAATTTGTCTTGACTGCCTGTCTACAAATCGGATCATTTTATGTGCAGAAAACAGTTTGGCAGTGTCTTCCTCTTTGAAAAAATACAACAGTGACAATGACAACTGGTCCTTCAGTTCTGCCATACTGTCTGCGAGTCTACAACGTTGGAACGATCTCAAGAGTGTCTAGAAAAGCGGCGATGTTGGTGAGCTCATGCGCTTATGTGTTCAAGTATTACTCTGTGACTGGGAGTACTTTGCCAGCCGTCGCTGTGTTTTATTGTGTCAAGAGTGGCAATTTTGGTAAGCCGATGCACTTGTTTTCTAAGGCGGTGGCCAGAGTTGTGTTTTACTGGTTTGTGAGGCATTTATCTTTGCTCTTTGGGACACTCAAGATGTTGCCTCTGCTCCACGGCGGTTTAACCGCTGGCTTTCAAACAGGCCACGAGCACACACCGCGCCCATGCAGTCGACACGGGCAGCCTTACCGGTGTTGTGATCCGTGCAATCCATCTTCAGTGACGTCTGCCTTCTCCGCGAGCCCATTTCTGCGGTGGACGTTTTGGTGCACGCTTCAGCCGTGAGCCACCCGGCGCCGCGTCAAAAAGCGTGCCTTCATTTTGTGTTTTTTTTTTTAACAACGCCTCAGATTGCCGATCACGCTCATTGTACCTCAGTGTGGCAAACGCGGCAAAGGATTTATTGGACAGTAAGGGCGTAAACTTAAACGTGACGAGTATCGCTTGGACAGAGGGCAGAAGGTAGACAACCGTTTCAACGCAACTTTTACGACGAACTACCTTTACAACGCAACTTTTACAACGCAGGATCCATTACAATGAATGTCTTTACAGCGCATGTTTTTACATCGCAGATGCCTTTACAACGCATGCCATTACAACGTAAGTATTGGTAAGTATATAATTATATTAAAAATTGTATTTAATTATTTCAAAAATATATATATATTAATTAATTAATATATTTAAAAATAAAATATTATTTATTTAAAAAAATAATTTATTTAATTCTATTATTAATTAATATTTTTACCCCTACACTATCCAGCACTTACCCTACTATTACACCTTCCTGGAGTTAGAATAGTAATGTTTAACCCTACACTATCCAGCACTTACCCTACTATTACACCCCCCTGGAGTTAGAATAGTAATTTTTACCCCTACACATCCAGTACTTACCCTACTATTATGCCCCCCTTAGTTAGAATAGTAATTTTTACCCCTACACTATCCAGCACTTACCCTACTATTACACCCCCCTGGAGTTAGAATAGTAATTTTTACCCCTACACTATCCAGCACTTACCCTACTATTACGCCCCCCTGGAGTTAGAATAGTAATTTTTACCCCTACACTATCCAGCACTTACCCTACTATTACACCCCCCTGGAGTTAGAATAGTAATTTTTACCCCTACACTATCCAACACTTACCCTACAATTACACCCCCCTGGAGTTAGAATAGTAATTCTTACCCCTACACTATCCAACACTTACCCTACTATTTCACCCCCCTGGAGTTAGAATAGTAATTTTTACCCCTACACTATCCAGCACTTACCCTACTATTACACCCATCATTATAAAACACCTAAATTCTTAAATAAAAATATATATATATATTTATAAAAAAAGAAAATTAAAGTAAAATAAAAATTAAATTCAATTAAATTATATTAATTTTAATTAATTACATTTAAAAAAAATAATATATACTTACCAATACTTACGTTGTAATGGCATGCGTTGTAAAGGCATCTGCATTGTAAAAAAATGCGTTGTAAAGACATTCGTTGTAATGGATCCTGCGTTGTAAAAATTGCATTGTAAAGGTAGGCGTTGTAAAAGTATGCGTCGTAACGTCATACATCCAGGGCAGAACAATGGAACTCTCGACTCCTACATTTCACAGCGAAATTTGGTGCCGACTGCAAAGAGCTGTGCAACATGACCCCGGGTGAGAGTTCGGTCACCGGAGCTCAAGCATTTTGTTTTTATTTTATGCTTCAACTCTTTTGCATTTCTTGTTTTGGGTGGGCGTGTGTGGGCATGGTCTCCTGTTCTCTTTGCTCTATCATTGGCAACTGCTTGGAGTGTTTTGTGTATTTTGCGGTCAGGTCGAGTTTCTTTTCACCTTTGTGGTTATTCTGTGTTTTAAAGGGTTATTTGTGGTGTTTCAAAGGAAAACGTCTGCAGTTCTTGTGTTTACGTCGAACTACAGCATGAGTTTCACTGGTACTGTGTGTTGTACTTACATTTTAACCCTACGGTGTACCCTACTTTGGGGAGGTTGTGTGCTTGTGGGTAGTCCATGCCCATTTCTGTTTCCTAGGGTGATATTGAACCTTATGGTGTACCCTGGTTGGGGATGTTGTAGTTTTGGGTTTCAAGGGTGAGTAATGTATCTTGTTTTGTACTCTTGTTTTGTGACGTTGTAGTGTTTGTGGGTAGTCAATGCCCCATTCATGTTCTCAGGGTTGGTTTCCTGCGGTGTACCCTACATAGGGGAGGTTGTGTGTCTGTGGGTAGTCAATGCCCATTTATATTACTTTTCTGAGCTAGTGGTGTTTGCGGGTAGTCTATGCCCCATTTTGGTTCCCAGGTATTGTCCTGTGGTGTACCCTACACAGAGGAGGTTGTGTGTTTGCGGGTAGGCCATGCCCCATTTTGGTTTCCAGGTATTGTCCTGTGGTGTACCCTTCTCAGGGGAAATTGTGTCTTTGCGGGTAGTCCATGCCCCATTTTAGTTCCCAGGTTTATTGGTTCCCAGGATTATTGTCCTGTGGTGTACCCTAATCTGGGGAGGTTGTGTGCTTGCGGGTACTCTATGCCCTGTTTTAGATCCTAGGATTGTTATCTTAGCGTACTCTACTTAGGGGAGGTTGTCGTATTTTACTAAGTTAGTTCCCTGAGTTGTTTTGTGGAGATTGGGTGGGCACTATCTTCTGCTCGAAGTCTGCCTTCTTGGAACTCGTGGCCAAGGGTTTCATGTTGGTAGGACTTTGAGTTGGGAGTCTTATCTTATTTTCGGTGTCAGCATGTTTTTATCAGGGGAATTTTTTTATTTTTTTTCTCCAAAGCGTTTTCTCTCATGAATTTTTGTTATGGGGTTTACACTTATACCCCTGTTTTATCTCTTTCAATTGTCTGTGTCTACCCTCATTTTTGTTTCCAGGGTGTTTACCCTGTGGTGTACCCATGTATGGGGAGGTTGTGAGTGTGACCACCTTTCTTAGCTGTCTTGGACTTGTTTAATCTAAACCATGCTGTTTCACTAAGGGAGGGGGATGTGGCATGTTATTGTATTTTTGCTCATTTAATGTTTAGCATCGTATCGTAGTTCTGCTCATACGAAATATTCCTCATATCGTACATTATTAGATTTTGTTTATGTCATTTTTGTACTTTCCTGCGAATGTTATATTTGAGGTATCTTGCCTATCTTTTCCTCTATTCTGTGTCATTCCCTAAGGAGAGAGGATGTGTAGTAAATGACTTCTCCACTGTCCTCCACTAGGTAGACTGTACTATGATATCTGTGACATCATAGAATGCCTGGGTGTCTCTCTGGCTCACAGTGTCTCTCTTTACCTGACTGTGGCAGTTGGTCAACTCAGGCTGAGCTGCTAACAGCTGGCTCCTGGTGGGGTTGTTATATCTTGTTCTACTCATCTAACCTAGAAGGGATCTACAATAAAAGGATTATCTAACCTACACAGTTGGACTGTGCATCTTCCTTTACTACATATAGCTTAGTGAAGCTTCCCGAAACATGCTGTGGCTGCTGTCTTACCATCAGTTCATTTAGGTGGCTAAAGTTGCAGTTAATGTCTAAGGGGCATATTATCAAGCGGCAGCAATAATTATCGCTGGTCGCGCTTAGCGTGAGAATTTCTTTATCGCCGGCTATCGCTGGAAATTATCGCCATGCTAGCGGTGTATTACCAACGCATAGCGCAATGGCGATAATTTTTCCAGCGATAGTGGTGTTTTCCATGGAACATCGCTTGTTTTTTGCAGCGATGTTCCATGGAAAACAGTGATAACCTTGCTGATACGACCCTGTGGTCGTATCAGCATAATCCACCCCCAATGTAAAGTATGGGTAAGTCAGTATTTTAGCAGACGTTAATTTTTGGTGAAAGCAGACGTTTTCGCCAAAAATTAACGTCTGCTGAAATGCGTGGGCCTCCTTGTAAATATTGCGATGTTGTGCACATCAGCAATAATTTACAAGCAGTACTGCCCAGTGACGCCCACTTTGCATTTCATTAGAGATGCAAATCGAGGCGTCGGGAAAACAGGTGCTAACATGCGCTAATTCATGTTAGCACCCACTTGTTAATAGGGCGATAGTTTTATCTCTGCTTTTTTGGCTTTTAAAGCCAAATAAAGCGGAGATAAGGCCCTTCTTGATATGCCCCTTAACGTCTGTGTTCGCCACTCCTCACTATCTCAAGAAACTGATGTTCAAGTTCAAATAAGTACCTAGAACAGAATAGGTTAGTTATAACTCAATAAAAGTTTATTGTGGGCGATACAGAGAATAAGTAAGGAAAACACACTTTGGAAACCTTGAGCTCCGTCCATAGCCCTCTGTCTTGGAAGTTTTCAATGCAAAAATAGCCACATCCTGCCAGGCGTGGAGCTTCAGAAGCTTTTCCTCGATTTCTAAGGCCGGGTGATATCGCATTATTTTAATGTCCTCCATGATGTGATTTCCCGAAGCGCACCAATCTGAGCCACCAAGTTTCATTTGAATTCAAATAAGAGCAAAAGCCTTCATGCTTCAATAACTGCACCAAGCGGTATTGGTATATAGGAATAAACAAACACAAAGATAAAAAGTGTCAGAATTTCAGAATAAAACTGTCAGTTGGAGATTTATTATGGCTAGTAAATTATTCTATGCAAGGGCTATACGGTGGCTGTATACTGATGAGCTTGAACTGAGTTGGAACCTTAATCTGTTTACGGAAAAACAAAGCGAACATTAGGAAATCAGTCTTGGAGAGTCATGTATGCATATGTTGTTGACTGTTTACAAGAGAAAAATTCGAAATATTTAGACAAAGCTGCTTTATTTTTCAAGCATTTTTATTAGGGAGGAAAGGTTAATGAAATAACTTTTTTATTCAATTGTTACGAGATAACAAATCAATGAAAACATTGTTAAAATTAAATCATTTCAGTTATAGGACATTGTGTTCATTTTCCCCTTCTTCAGACTGATCATGCAGACGGACTTTGCTCGCTCCCTAGGGAAGGGCTCGCTCAAGATCTGGCTTATTTTTTGTGCTTCCTAACCATCTTGTTTCAGGCCATGCATGCTAGTGCCTTTTTTTTCAATTTCCGGTTTCACCTTTCGGTGACAATGTGGAAAAGTGAAATAAACTGGGCTAGATGGTTGTCCACCACCAGTAATAAAGTCACTAACATATTACGTGCAGTCAAAGGTTTCCATAATTTGAATCTGAGCTCAAGTAGTTATAGTATAGGGATGACAGGATTTACTCAGAGAAAAAGTGTAACGAATTTAGAAGTACCAACACAGTATTAATAAAATAGAGAATATATCAATAAGCAAAATGACACTAAAACAACACAAATTCTACACGAGGAACCAAAGATATGAATCTTTAAAAGATTTAAGTGGATTAACTGCAAATAATTGGAGTACCAAGGGTAGGTAATATATTTCAGACCAAATGAAAAGTAGCGCATGGAGGATATATGAAGGAGATAGGCCTAACTAGGGCAGTAAATAGGGAAGTTAGAAAAGGTTTCTAACATTTAACGTCTCAAATGTAACTATACTAACATACTATTTTCAGACAGAATGATAGAAAACGCAAGATATATCACATCATAGAAAGGAAAATAATTACACTTGCACAGGGGCTAGACACTTGCAGCTGAGAAAGTACAAGCACTGAGATTGTTATTTGGAAAATACTACTCTAATGATTTTTATGGGAGGGCTACTATAAAAAATGCTGTAGTATATTACGTAAAAGAACACAAACACCCCTTAAATGTCACCCAAATCGAAATAAAGCATGCACTACAGGATTTAACTAGGCAAGAACTAGTTCCCACTGCTAACATTCAAAAAGATATACTCCCCAAAGTACATATCATGGATCAGCTACCAGCTACACCCACATTAAAAAGCTTAATAGCACTAACTCAAACAGCCACCAATGATACTCCTCCTGTCCTTGAAAGATCCCACGTCATCCAAATTCCTAAAACACTTAACCACCACACATAATGGTGAACCCTTCTTCCTTCAGGCTTTCCATGTCGATCTTTCCGACATGGAAAGTCTGTCGGAAAGTGACTTTGGGGGTCCTTCTCCCTGCTGCCTTCGGTTGGGGGCCGAGGGCGCACCTATGGTGCACCATGCAGCAGGCACTTTAAGGGGCCTACCACGAGGTGCAGGTATGAACAGATTCTGCCATTTCTTTATGGGAGCTTGTACTACAGCCAGTTTACGGCCGCACCACAAGCTCCCATAGAGAAATAGGAGTATGCAACCACATCATGTGCTGTCGCATTGTAATACTGTGGTCGGTCCTGATTCCTCAACAGTGTCGGGAGGACGTAACTCCACCTGACATCGTAATAAAGCCCTAAATGGTGAATTACAAAATACTAATATACCCTTCGTAAACGTCTTACAAACTAATAAATAAAGTAGCACTTACTGTCGGACTAGCTCAGCTCCTGATCGTGTGTGCGTGAGGGGCGGAGGAAGACAGTAACAATAGAGGCTACCCAGGACAGAAGAGCGATTTGCGTTTTAGTCGACGTGTGCGGGTCTTCCGTCCTGCCTCTCTCCACCTACCTGAATTCCTCCGGGCTGCTCCGACGGTCGTTGGTGTTCTCTTGCCAGACTCCTATTCCTGACTGCTTCTGTTCGATCAGCACCACAGGAACCTTCTTGTTGCTCTTGACACGTCATTGGCGTTCTCTTCCCAAACCCCACTTCCTGACTTTAGCTGTTCATCTGGCACTGCGGGGACCTTCACAATGTTTCCTGACTCCTGCTGTTAGTCGGACGCTGCAGGGGCCTTCACAATGTTTTCTGAAAGATAGGAGAAAAGAATTTAATTACTGACAAAGAATTCACGCTCCTCAAGTTGATAACATTTATTTTGATTTGCATGATTCACGTAAAATACGTATTTGATATAGTCTCCACGGTGCATGGAGATTTTGCTCCCTTGCTGACATTGCTTGAGGGATATATGAAAGTTACATATAAAATTAGTCTCCTGATAACCCAACGGGCTGATTTATTTTCTTTGTACTTCAGCCCTGCACATTTGTGTGTATATTTTTATTCTCCTATCCTTATCCATTTCTGGGAGAATATGTTTTTTGTTTTTTTCCTGTTGTTTTGGATAGAACAAGGTGGGTCTAATTGGATTCCATGCTGATCATCTCTTAGATTAGTTATATCATATACATCCTTTATTACTCTGTCTTGTTGTTCTAAGTAGAAAGCACCTAATAAACTACTCTTCCTTACAGATATATTCCACTGACTCTGCTTTCTGATACCAACAGACCTATGTGGAAGAGGGATCTTTTACAAGTAGTTATATCCCATAGCATCACACTAATGGTGCATCAGTGTTATCACCCTAATACAAGCTTATTGTAATACATATAACCTTATCTCCACTACAGAGGTCACATAAGGACTATTCAATAAGAATATCCATACCTGATGCACATTGGTGAAATGTTTCCCCTATTGTCTTTCCTTGTTTTGTTTCCCCTCTTCCCACATTTCTATTGTGTTAGCTTTGCCACTGTTGGGGGGGGGGGAATTGGTGCGGGAAGGATGTTAGGACCATACTTCAGATTTTTCATCTCGCCCCTGCGAATACATCAGGTGAGAATTACACTTACTATGAATTACTAACCCACATTGAAATTAAAACAAATCACTACTCCCCACATAGAATAATAATTGCCTTTGAACCAGCCTTGTTACAAGCAATCCCTAAACCATACCCCCACATAGCCAAGGAAGGTTGTTACTACCATGTTAACCAAAGTATTTGGAGACATGTCCAAAAATCTGTACCAGGTGTGGCTATACAACAAACATCCAGTTTGCCTTTTAAATACAAAACTGGTTGCACTAGCCTATGTCCCTATAACAGAGGTAGCTAACACCTACAGTGTACTTATAGAACTTCTATTTTATCAACAGAATAAACAGACACTGATTTTCCTAATGGACTACTTTGAAGACACTTGAGTTGGCAGACTTCACCGTTCCAGTCACATTCCAAATACCATGGTGGAATGTCTACGACAGCATCATGACTCAAGACGCTAAAATCAAAAACATAGTAGAAGGATGGCACACTGCCTTCAAAGCCACACTAGGGAGAACCCAAATTACAAACTCATAGAAGCCCTACAAAAATAACAAAGCTACCAACAACTAAGATTAGAGCACTCAGTAAACCTAACATAAGTAAACAAACCAGTGGAATGTACAACGTGCTACAATGTAAAGTTAAAATCTTAATTAACAACAAAGGAGTACACTTCTTGGAATCAATAGGAAAATTCTTATTGTAAAATACCTGGATCCTACACATTACCCAACATACCTTAACAAAGGTACACACCACCACATTATTGTTATACAACAGTCAAAAAGCATATAAGTAACATAGAAAAGAAGTATGATAAATACAAATAACATGTTTAAAAGTTATTTGAAAATCAGCACATCAACAACTGCAAAACACAACATTAGAAACAAACAACAAATGAAAACAACTAAATACAACACATAGAAACATATAATAGGACATTAAATTACAGGAAAAACAGATACATAATAAAATTTACAGGGGCAGCTGGTGACATTTGAAAGTGGTGGGGCGTACACTTTCTGTCAGAGTGCACCGTGGTGAGTGTGCGCAGCGTGCGAGCCCGAACATCTAAAATTTGAAAAAAGAGTGGGTAAATGGTGCTTTTCAAGCTCATACTCCACAGGTTTTGCATGGCTGTGATCAAAATGCAAGTGGTGAAAGTGGTGTTATCCTCCTTCACCTCTTTATCTATCCATTTGTAGTGCAATCTATACGGGAGGTATTTGGGAAGGTGTATTGCCACTTCTTTGGTTCTATGACTCAGTGATAGAATGTACTCCCAGGACAGGTATAGAACTGTTAAAGGTTAGTCAAGCTTCTCTCTCCATCAAGAACCAATGAGATTGCCTTTCATCTCTGGCATCTTCAGGTCTGTTACACTCTATCATTTTGCGGCAAGGACCAAACTTATAGAGATGCATGTGGTTAGGTGAGGCAATATCTTACATTCTTATCTGTGTTTGTATGTGTGCATGTGTGTTTGACTTTGAGATTCAGAGTAAAGCGGAGTGAGTGAGAAAAAGTGACAGTGAGTGGAACTGCACGTGAGTAAGAGTGGGCAAAAATAAGTGAGATTGAGTGTAAATAAGTGAATGTGAGTGAGTGTGAGAGAAGGAAAATCAGCATGAATGAATGAGAGAGTTTTGTCAGTGTCACTCTTGTGAGTCTCTTAGTGCCTCTGGCATACTTAAGCTAATGCTTGTCATATAGGGTAACCAAAGAAAAATGCCAGCAGTGTTACATTGGAGGTAATTCATAGCATAAGGGGGACTCTTGTCAAAATGCTGATGCTGGCATACTGAAGGGAATTCTGTCATATGGGCTACTTCTTGCAAAATATTGCCACTGGCACAGTGGACATAATTCTTGGCATAAGGGGCATTGATGGGAATTATTTGGCTAATGATTATTGGAGGTAATTTGAGGTAAAATCTTGGCATAAGTGGCAACCATGACATGGTGGGGTACCAATGATAAAATGCAGGCCCTGGCACAATGGAGTTAATGCTTGACATAGAGGTGGACGCCACTGAACTTTTTAAAAAAGTGGTGTCCATGCCTGGCTTCATTATCTTCGCACACCCAAGGCCTTTGAGAACATTTCTGTAACAATTGTGATTTAAGATCAACTATTTGACCCAATTTTTTCAATATTTTCACTGGGGTGAAGCCGTCTAAACCCTAATACATGCCTTCAGGTTTGGTCACTGGAATTCAGAGTAAGTATTACACCCCACCTCTTTTAAAGAATATTAGCCATCACTAGCAGCAGCGGCTCTTCCACTAAGGTGGAGAAGCGTCGCCCCACTGCTCTTTGAGCGGCGCAAAAAATGAAAAATATATATATAACAAAATGTTATTATCATTTTATTTTTCAGTGCGGACTCGAAGCCAGATTAGGATGAGGCGAGGCAGGGCTGTCAGAGAAGGGAGAGGAGGAAACATGTGCTCCATAAGTACACATGTCAGTTTGGTCGTCTGTCTTGGGCCGACCAAACAGACATCCGCACTTAGCATTTCTCCACCCAGCTGTGTTGCACAGCTGGGTGGAGAACAGCCCCAGGCTCCCAGGCACTGCCTGAGCTGCCAAACAGGCCATTCAGACTAACCATGAGTCTGTCGTCCTGCTGGTGACAGCAGCGTTGTGATTGGCTTACAGGAGTATGGGAGATTGTGTGCTTTTGTTCCGTACTGCCAGGAAGAGAAGAGGACAGAGGAGAAATGGCAGTCGTTCACAGGTAAGAATTCATTTTATTTTCATCACCCCATCCCACCACCCCTGTTCCACAGCAGCTGCCACTGAAAAAAGGGCTGGGGTTTGCAAGAGGTTTCTTAGGGGGTCAAACTTAGCAACTCTAGCTGAATTCCATGGCAACCGCTGTCATTTTTGCGAGATCCCACATTACCACCCACCTTTAAACCAGGGCTTATTTAGATATGAATAGGTCCGCTGTCAAAGGGCTCAGTCATCAATGCACAACATTCAGCAGGCCAGCACAGCCAGTCCACTGTGCTTTATGTTCACTGCCTGCCTGGTTGACTGTTTTTTTTAGCACAAAAACAGCTCTGGTCTCTTTGGCTACAACAACTTTGGCCTGGGCATAATTTTAATTATGCTGGCATACCTGGAGTTATTTTGGTAATTCTGTGTTACACTGTGATGCGGAGTAATAGCTCAAGTATGCCTGCTCATGTAATTTAGAGGAAAACAGTCCTTCTGCGAAAGCACATTTAGTGAGTCCGAGCAAGCGCTCGGATGAAAGTGTGCCTCTCCAAGAAAGACAGTATTTGGTCAGGGAGAGGGTCAACAAGGTTTATTTGAGTGTTGCCTTTTAGAAACCCCATCCATCTTCAAACTCAGACCAACTGGTACTGTTCAATCTATGGTCCCGCCTAGCAACCATCCCCACATTCCAGAATGCCCAAGTACAGGACATCACATCTTCTCCCCCTGGTGCAGCAGATTCTTCCAATTTAGAGTCAGCATTAAAATCAGTTGTAGCTTGACATTTTGACATCCAATTTAAATTCCAAATCCTGTGGTCACCGGTCTTCACCACATTCTTAAAAACCTTAATAACTTTAAAGGGATGACTAAATTTGGACTTGCCCCCATCTCTCCTTGGAAACTTAATCTTAACCTAGTCTCCCACATTAACCACTGTATTCTTCTCAGCCTTCCTCTTATTATTCCAGATTTTCCTTCTTTTCCTTCTTTTCATTGAGACCGCAGACGTGCACGCGAGGTCTCGAGCCTGCCTGTCGTGCTGCTGTCATCCTTGCGGGTTAAACTGTATTCACGGACCCCAATTAGAGCAGATATTCTATGGGTCCACTCATACATCCCCCAACTGGAAGATTTGGCTCATGGAGCGAGTGCTTTCTTCCCGGTTTCAGTTTCAGAGTAGACCCGCATCGATTCCTCCACTCCTACAGGCACATCTATGAGTCTTGCAGGTAGATTCATCAACACAAATTGTGATCGCAATAGTTGCGAAACAGCTATTGCGATCACAATCCCATGAACCGCAATTCATGTAATGAAAAACAACCAAATTGCGAAATAGCTAAATATATTTTGCGACTTCGCAAATAAAATCGCAGAATCAAGGTGGAACCCCCTTTGTGATTCTGAAATAGCGAGTTTCCAAACATTCTGCGATTTATTTTGAGAAATCACAAAATAATCGCAAACCAAATGCATGAAAAATCGCAATTAGCGAAAAAGCTCAAAATCGCTATTTGCGAGGCGCAAGTTAAGGAGAACTCAAACCAGGTGGTAACCATAAAGTAAAAAAATTCTAACTAGCTACAGGTGCGGGGTTGAACAAACACACTTAACCACATGAATGCTACAGCAGTTCATCCTCTGTGCTTCAGATCCATTATTTCCATTGTTCATGACGAGCTCAGCTCGTCATGAGCACACAAGCAGTGTACTGCATGACGAGCTGAGCTCGTCATGAGCATGGAAGCATGGAAGGGGTTAAGGAAACACAGTAGGAGCATGAGGACATTCACAATGCCAGGACTCTACATGGTGGTAAGGCGGCAAAGGCTCCAGGCTGCAGCCAGGAACAGACGCAGGATCCAGGAGCGAACTTTCTGGCAGCGGATCACACTCCTGGGCCAGACTGAGGAGGAAATCTACTCAAAGTACAGGCTGAATGGGGCAATGATTACCAAGCTCATCCGGGACCTTGACCCCCTGATGCAGCACCCAACGAGGAGGACCAATGCCGTGCCCACCCATGTCCAGGTCTTGTGCTGCCTGCACCTCCTGGCCTCCGGAAGCTTCCAGGGGATAGTTGCAGTTGCAGGGGGGATTTCCCAGAGCACACTGTCCCGCTGCCTAAGGAGTTTCCTGGAGGCCATGCTTACCCGGCTAGACCATTACATTACATTCCCAACCACCCAACAGGACTTGAATGAAACCAAGCTACAATTTTACAACAATTCCCCCATGTAATCGGATGCATTGACTGTACCCACATCCACATCTGCCCACCCGCTGAGACAGAATACATGTACCGGAACCGCAAGTCCTACCACTCACTGAACATCCAGATGGTCTGCAACGCAAAGACAATCATCACCGACATAGTGGCACAATACCCGGGGAGCACGCATGATTCCTTCATATTCCAGCACAGCGGCATGCACACACGCCTGGCCAGGGGAGACTTTGGCGAAGGACACCTTCTAGGTAAGTACACATGCCAACAAACAGTACATCGAGACCATGTAGCTGCGCATAACAGGCACTCACCCTCTACTCCTTTCATTCAGGTGACAGCGCCTACGGCCTCCGTGAGTACCTCCTCACCCCATACCTCACCCCTGCCACACCACAGCAACGGCGTTACAATGCTGCACACATTCACACTAGAAATTGCATTGAGCGGTCATTTGGGCTTTTAAAGAGCCGATTCCGCATCCTACACAAGACTGGTGGGGCCCTCAAATACCAGCCGGAGGTCTGCTGCGGCATCATGGCCGTGTGTGCAATACTCCACAATATTGCTACCAAGTGGAGGATACCTGTGGAGATCTCTGGCAGTGAGTCAGAAGGGGACAACCGCCCACCTGCACATGTGCATCATGCACGCAGGGAGAATCCTGCAGAAGGACACAGGCGCCACAACCAAATCACAATGAACTGTTTCTAGTGCACCTATTCCCCTCACACTGCACTCATGCATGACAAATGTAATATTGACATGAGTCGGATTTACTTGTGACTATAAATTCTTATTGTTATTTTCACAATAATGTGTCTTTAAATTATTTACAAATTACATGAGAACTGTATTTCCTCATACACCCCCATGATAGAGAAGAGGGAGTGCTTGTCTAATCAGCATGGCCCTCCTGGTAGAGTTCATGGAGTCACTGGCGCCTCCGGCCGGACGCGCACCCAGTCGCCTCTCCATGTCCTCCACGACACTATTGGCCCGTGATGCCGCAGTGGGCCTGGTGCTGCGGCGGCGTACGGTTACCAGCGGCAAGGACAGGCTGCTGTGACTCAAAGTGCCCTCACTGGCATCATCACCCCCACTTGCTTGGCCATGGCCAGACGCCTGCAGACTCTGCACAGCTGTTGTGTCTTGTTCAAGGGCCCTGGCAACGTCCTGGCAGCATTGAACCATCTGTATTTGCATCGCAAGAGAGCGGCGCGAAAGTTGGGAGGTGGCATTTCCGATGAGATGGTTGGATCTTGTGTAAGCTGACAGGCGGATCAGCAGCTGGCGGCTGATGTCCTGCTGGGACACCAGGATCTTGCTGTTCTCCCTGACAGCTGCGGTCATGACCTGCATGCTTTCCGTGATCTGGCTCACGATTGGGACTGTTTTGTTGAGCTGCAGGTGGATGGCTGCCAAATGCCGTGCCTGCTTCTGGTGGACAGCAAGCATCCGACGTTCTATGGCCAGCCCAGGATCTCAGACATGTTCCCCCCTGCCAGCGCGTGTTGAGATGTTGCGCTGCTGCCTCATCAGCCCGCTGGACTGAGATCGCACAGTGGCTGTGCGCCGTGTTTGCCTCCTGGGTGATAGTGGTGTGGCCTGTACCACTGCCATGGGTGTCACATGGGGTGGTTGCTGTGCTCCTTTGGCTGCAGGGGTGGCCTTGTCCACATGGGGAGGTGGTGGTACTGCTGCTGGTGGTAGTGATGGTCCGGGTCGTGGGGCAGGATGGCCCTCTCCCTCGGTGTCCTCAGGGTTCTCCTCTATGTGGAGGGCCTCGCAGTCTGTGCTGAGTTGTTCAGACGCACCTGTGATGTAAATGGGTGCATGATTAATGATATGTATCTTGCACATGGGATGTTGCTACATACATCCAGGCTTGCATTCCCTGACTGGTTTTAGGAATATCTTTCACTTGACAGGTCTGGCTGTGTGTGGCTATCCAGGAATTGTGGTCACACTACAGGTCCCACAATGCAATAGGGCATTTCAGGTGTGCATGGCCTGCATTACTGGGGTTATCAAATGGCTAGCTCTGGAGTCATGGGCATTGTTAGGGGACGGGGTCCTTTCCAAACAGCCTGTCATGGTCCTTTGATACTCCCTCGATGAGGTACTTCAATTCCTGCTCAGAGATTTACATTTTTCTCTTTCTGCCTGGTGCACTGCTCCCTGCTGCTTTCTGGGACATTTTAAGTTGTTGTTTGTGTCCTGGTGTGGTGCTGCAGGATGTCTGTTGTGGAGCTCTGGGCTGTGCTTCTTCCACTCTCAGGCTCTGTGTTCTGAATGAGGGAGGGAACTGCCTACTTCCTGGTTGTGATGTCATCATTGTGCTCGAAATGCGACTTCCCATTTTTGCGATCTCGCAATTAGCGAGATCGTAATTTGCGATTTCAGTAATTGCAAGTTCGCAGTTTTTACATGGAAAAAGGGCGATTCTGCGAATTTTATGCGATTTGGCGAAAATCGCTATCGGCAATTGCGGCCGATTGCGATTCGCTTTTTTTAGTCACTTTTCTTGATGCATCCATTCTGTGAATTCTAAATTCCTATTCGGTATTTTTCGCAATTTAGAATTCGCAGAATATGGGCTTGATGCATCTGGGGGATTGACCCTTACAAGGTAGGACTCCACTTCTTAAAGTTGATCTTGACGCACTTTTGAGGTCTCTTCTAGATTGCTGCGTGTGTAGGTAAATCGTTGCAAAATGTGAAGCTGTGCCTCTCCAAAAATGACTAGTTCATCGTTGAGAGTGTCAACAAGGTTTATTTAGGTGTTACAGCTTTAGAGACCCCATCCATCTTCAAGCTCAGACCAATTGCCAATGTACAATCTACTCTCCCGCCTAGCAACCATCCCCACATTCCAGAATGCCCAACCATTTTGAATAGGCAAAATATTGCCCTACTGACTACTGAACTGAGAAGCAGCACACATCATCATCCTACCATTCATGAAATCCACCACAAGCATAACTTTGCCTCACCAATTGATCCATGAAATCACCACAGGATGGCACAGACGTCTGTGTTAGTTTTGTTTGCCTCATGTATCCTACATCCTGATTTTGCACCTCATATTGACTGAAACTGTGTTTTTTTCTCTTATTGGTAGGGCCTGCGTTGTTTTCCATTTAGCTGAGCAGTGGAACAGAATCCCTACGTGGGTATGTGGGGAGTTTTTCTTCTGAATGAGGGTTTGGGAGGGGGCAACCGACATGCACTACATGTTATCCAATGAGTGCCGCGTCTTCAGTTTGTATTGAAAAACGGCAGCAAAGGGCACACTTGATTGCATATGGGAAATAAGCACCACCCATGCTCTACCTCTGCTGTATGTATTTATGTACGTATGCATGTAACGGTACTTGTACAGCATAAACCTAACTGGGTATCAGCAGAGCACCGTCTATAATTTAAGCTTGCAAATGTTCCAATAAATAACAACCAACATGGTTGGCATTGCTAAGGGCTTCTTTACTTCTCTTTTCTTTCTACCCTCTATTCCTCTAATTTTCCTCTTCACATTGACAAGCTGGAATTCCTCCTCTACGCTAATGTTATACAATTAACTACAAAAATCAGCAGAAAAAACGAAATGCAGCAAAATGACTGCTGTGGTTTAGCAATGTAAACACATTCGGTGACGATACAATGATTTTCCTACTGAATGCAGAATAACATTTAGAGCTTATTTACCTCAATCTGTTCCCTAGTTTCGAAGTTTAAAAACTCCAGTGCCATTGTTCGACAAAATAGATTGTCGTTGAATATCAATAAGAACGGTTTGCTCCTAGAGTGTTTAACGGTAGAGAAAATGAAGCATTTTCCTTCTAGATTTCACCGAAGGGCATAATTAATTTGACTCCCAAATGGGCCATATGTCATGATAATTCTTTTAACGTGGATGGTAGAAATGTAGGGAATAACATTGAGTAAACTTATCATGCACAGTATAATTACAGCTACAACTCGGTAATAAAATACACCCAGGAAGACACAGACGTAATCAGAATCAGACCATCTATGACACTGGAAACAAGCTGAATGCCAGGACCACTACACCATTCTGTTGCTTCTCTCGGCCAGATAATTTATGTTTCTTTGCTTTCCTTTATCCTTCTCTCTTTTGAGGGTTTTGTCTGATTTGCTTATCCATTCTTCCCTTTTCCTTTCCATTAATGTTCTGGAGGTTGCTCTATATTTTAATCCTTATTCTCTTTTGTAAGTCATTATTCAACGTAATATCTTTTGTAGAGGTGTGTGTAGAACTGACAACGGTGGTGTGGTTACTTGGCGATGCTCTACCTGCCACAGTACCTTTCTCTTCTCCCACAGATGGCTCATTCTCTTTGTGTAAGTACTCTTTGTACATAAACCCATTATCGACCAGCGGAATACCAGCAACAGGTAATCTAACACCACATACTCACCTGGGCCCATAAATCCAATCACAATACACTGGCAATAACCGCTGGGGTCATGTTTTTGTAATTCTCTAGATTATTTATCTCTAGTCCCTAACTAATCTTTCACTGATCAAAGAGTTCTTTCCTCTGGTCAATGGACCATTAAATGAACTAGTTGATGGTGAAATGATATAAGATTTCAATATACTTTCACAATGGAAATGATCACAGAGTCGGGATGAATTAAAAGTTTTATCTCAAAATTAATTCATGTGAACCACTTTCACAGTACAGAACAAACTCCGTCTCTCTTAGGAATAAAACATTTCAAATAATCAAACAAAATGCATTGATTTATACTTTACAATGACACTGCATGAAACGTAGAGGATAGAGAGAAAAGTACATATTTTTATAGTTACCTAGAATGGCGTGAAGACCAACTCCCAGGCATAGAAATTGGTAAGGGTGCCTCAGGAAAGATCTGGCGAACAAAGGCTTCAGGACACGGATTAGGACAGGACAAACAACCTCTCTATCACCGACGCTTGCATAGCACCCCTCTCTGACACTCTCTTCCTCCTCAAGATTCTTCCATGATCTTCTTCTAAAATGTATTTGCTTAAGATAATTGGTTCAGGAATTAGATTCTTTTTCAGCATCACTCATCACTCCGACATCATCCAGGTCTCATGCTGCATCTGGGACTTCTGGGACTCCTTCACTAACTGACTAAACTACCTCAATTAAACCTTTCTGTATGCTAGTACCACCCATTAATGCTTTAAACGTATGAAAATACTAGTTCTGATTGGACAGGCAAGTGGAGGTGATCATCACAATATGCTTACATATAACCCTTTTCAGTTAGTACTTTGTTAATAAAACCCATCACCTTAATTCTTTATTCAAACTTTATTTCCCACCCGTATTCACAATGTAATTGTCACAAATTATAAAAAATGTGCAGGTTCCCATTCATTTCAGTGGACTGTAATTACAGTTCTCAGGAAAGTATCCATCAGCAACCTTGGATGATGTTCAAGTTGACATCATGTCCTCCAGCTTGGTTGCACTACGCATGTGCGGTAGGACGAGAAGGAATAGACTGTGGCTCACGTTTCTAGGCCCATAGTAAGCACTTAAAAAGACAAATGTTAAAATCAAAAATAACTGGTTTCACTGTTTACCACCTATCTCTACTATAATCCCATTTACTTATTAATACTCTCCCCGCATTAGCATTAGTATAATAGCTGGGTTTAGTTTTTCAGCAAGCAGGTGGCAAGCATGTGAGTTTCAAGCGGCTATTTTGTTAACTACTGTGCAAGTGCAGAAAATTCCCTCCAAGCAAAAGATACGTCATACTACGTAGATGCAGTAGACACATGCACACTAAAGATTTTCGGTTAGCGCCATTTTAGAATTTCGCTCGAATTACTTATTAGTAAAACACATAGGCAAGCTTCGTTTTTTCTCATAAATGTTGTGTAATGTATATTTTTTTCGGTTTAATACAAGGTTAAAGGTTAATTGAAAAGATTGTTTTCAAGCAAGTGTCCTTTCTCACGAGTCCTTGCTCAATCAATGGAAACATCTCATTTGCAAAGTAAAGTATACGGGGTACCCCTTTCTTAGTCCTCAATCCCTCTGTATTCCAGTTTTAAATGTACAATATAAACTGCTAGAGCTGTATCCTTTCGGTTGAGTGTGGACTGATAAAACACAATCAGGACTGGCAAGGTCACACACCCTACGCTCTTACATTTTAGGTTTTAGCTCCTTGGTTTATTGTGAAATGACCCCCCCCCCCCCCTGTCAGTTTTTTCTGTGAAATTTGGGAAGGGGCTTAAGAGTCTTGGCCTTCTCCTGGTTCCAGTTTGTAAGGACAAGCAGACACCTCTCACATAAACTTGCACAATCAGTGCAAAGAAAAATATGATAAGCTGTTTTTAGAGCAGCTTGTCACAGTAGGTGAGAAACTTTACCAAGGAGCAAATCAGATGCCCCCAAACCACCTGCTCATGCCCCAACATGGTGTTTGAGGACAAAAACCCATAGCTAGTACTTTAGGGGCCGCAGAGAAAAGCATAGTAGGGACCTGAAAAAGATGGCAACCAATGCAGCAGACAGGTTTACTCTCTTCTCCCTGTCTGTGGATAGGCTGGCGATAAGCCATCAAGGAGTGCCATCAAAGCAGATTCTGAATGCCCAGAAGGCACATACTGGGGCAGAGAAGGGCAGTAAATAGATTCTGAAGTGCAGAGATTGGGGCCCTCAATCAAGAATAATAATATGGGAAATGGCCTTTACAACGTCAGCTGAGCTATATGGGCATTTCCCCACAAGCGTAACCATGCTTGTCTGAACCACACATCTGCCTTAATCAAGCATATGTGTGGCTAAGGCATATAGCGCTCTAGTGTCCGGGTGGGCTGGGAGAGGAAGAGGATGTGTCGGAACTGAAAGCACTGGACACAGACAGGTAAGTGGATCTGGGGCGGGCTTCGTGGAGGGTAATTTTTAGGGTTGTGAGGCAGTTTTAGGGCTCAGTGTGGGAGAGGTGTGATACTTTTATTGGCTGGGCAGGGTTTTAGGACTGAGAGCAGAGGGGGTCGTGTAATTTTAAAGGTTTGGGCCGTGTGTGGGGGAAATGGTTTTTGGGGGTGGGGGTCGGTTTGGGGGTTCAGGGAGGGGGTCAGGGCTGTCTTTTAAAAAGGGGGTAGGGCTTTAGGGCTCAGGACGGGAGAGGGGGACGGGTAGGCTTAAGGGCTGGGTTTCGGGGGTGTTTTTAGGGCTGGGGGTTGGATTTAGGGCTCAAGTCGGGGGTCAGTGTAGTTTTTTTTTAAAAAGGAGGCAGGGTTTTATGGGGGCAGGGTTTACTCAATCTAAACATGCATTCCGTCACATTAGAAGATTTGACTGTGTGGCGACTTACCATCGCTCATGAATCCATACCCTATGATCACATTTGACCTTAACTTACTGATCCAGTGAATTTTTGTGTTTGCCTTATCATCGAACAATCAATTGTTTGTATTTTGAATTGCATTATCGCTCACTCATGACAAATACATGCACAAATATTTACCATTACTCCTTAAAAATTGGGAACCGTTGTCCAGATATTCACCACTGCTCATTATTCCATACTACATTTTCAGATTTGCACCTTGCCCAGTAATACTTTGGGCATATTGTCATTCGCCCCATCCCTCAGCACTCCTTAGTACATTTTGCAATTTTTTCCATCACAGTGTAATCCTTACAATGTGCTCTATTTTCAGTTTCATAAGCACTTCTGCACCATCACTTCGTAATACCATATCTATGCTGATATTTGAACCATCGCTCCGAAATATTTAAGGACATATTCCTGAAAGGGGTTTGCATCGCGTTTGTACCACGCAACGTGGCATGCATGATGAAAAGCCAAAATGCGATTTATTAAGCCATGCAAGGCCACTTTGCGGGCCCTGAATAGATTGATAAATCACTGCTTGCGTTACTCTGCCCTGGAAAGGTGTTCCATGAGCATTGCGTCGGTGTTCCCACGCAACTCCTATGGATTTTGATGCATTTCCAGCTTTAGCATTGCCGGTGGAGCTGGGAATGCGCCAATAATATGTCTTCTCAGGTAAGGCATAATGAGGAGAAATATCTTTATTTCTCCTCATTACTTCCTCGTGAAGGAAGGGGGAAACATCATTTACAACGCAACTTTTACCACGCAGTGCCTTTACGACGCAACTTTTACAACGCAAACCATTACAACGCATTGCGCTGGGGGGCGCTCTAGGATAGGGAATACGTTTAATTTACTGTCCAACACCTTCCCTAGTGTCCACGGGGACTGAAGTTGGAACGGTAAATTAAACTATTCACTATCCAGCGCCCCAAAGCACTATGCGTTGTAATGGTATTCATTGTAAATACCGCGTTGTAAAGGCATGCGATGTAAAAGTATGTGTTGTAACGTCATACATCCGAAGGAAGGTGCCCATTCCTGCACAAAAACAATCCTGCATGCAACAGATGCACCTTTGCACCATGGTGCATGGGTGCTTGCATTGGTGCTAGGCAGCCCATTGTGCGCCAGTGCTCGTGAAAGGAGAGGGATGCACCGTATTGGGATAAATAAGGCACCTTCCTGCCCATTCCCTGTAACACAGCGCAGCAATGTGACTTGCTGTGCTGTGTTACTTTTTATAAATAGGCCCCTTAGTGCAAACAGCCCATCACTCCTTTGGACTATTTTTGTTATCTTCACAAGTTTTGTCTTAATGCAAAGATGTCACGTGGCTGGTTAGGCCAGGGGAGAAACGCTGCCATTTTACAAACACACATTATGTAAGTTGCCTTTTCTGCATGCTGACCTTTGACACACATTTGCTTGCATGACTGTGCAGGGTATGGTTCCTAGAAACCACATTTTCTTACATTTCCACTTCATCAAAACACCTTGAACATTCAGTATAAGGGATAAAGTTCACAGTGCAAATGTTGTTTGTTTATTGTACATTAGGTGACATAGTTATAATAAGAGGATAAACAATGTCAGCCTCGCTGAGATCTCTGTACTGTAGAATGGATCTTTTTCTTTATATAAACATGAGCACTTCCATGTTCAGATCAGAGGAGCCCTTTGCGGTCACTGCTGATTCCTGTTTTCCCTCTGTGAGGATGGATGTCCAACTTGTGACAAGATGGGGACCTAAACACTTTCACCCTCAGGTAATGGGGAGTTAGATCATCCAGTAGGGAATTTGGCAGATCACCCGCCCTAGGCAACTAGGTGGGGGAGCGCCTAGTAGGAGTACACTATACAATATACTGATATGCCAGCATATGTACAATGTTTTAGCACAAGGGTGCTTCGATCTATTAATCATTGCAGTGCATATATTTTATACAAGAATCACAATGGTTCATGTTCTGAGGTTGCCACATCCCGTTGTTACCCTCCTAGGTTGAGGGGTATTTATGGAGGCACTGTGAGCTAGCAGTACTATAGGCCAACACATCCTGAGAGGGTGCATAGAATCAGTCTGGCACCATCCCAGCGTTTATGTTGTCCCACAAATCCAAAGTTACCACTGAGGAAGTGGAAGCTGTAAGATAATGTGTTCTCACCAGAGAGTGGGTCGTAAGTACATTGTCAAATGTTAGGGAGCAATGGTATGAAGCTTTTTTGGACAACACATTGTCAATGTACTATATGTTATCATTATATTTGAACCTCATTATTTATTTTCTGTTTGAATCTAATATAATTTGGGGCATTTAAAAAAATATATGCCTGTCTTTTTGATTCATTTCTCACTTTAGTGTTTTAAATTTATAACACATTTATATACCATGTCACCCATGGACATCCACACCTAACTTAAATATTATAAGTTCTGGGGGACGCTAGAAAGCCGGCAAGCAAGATGGCTGCATCTCCGTGAGCCTCCTGCTGCCCAGGGCCTAAATCAAATAAAATCTTGATGTAGGTACTGTCCACAACAATATAAAGAAACATGGCAGACGCAGTAACCTTCACTAGCCATGCCAGAAGAAAAGAACCGCCACTACAGACCCCATGGATACCGAATCGCACCGCTGATTGCTGGAAGAGACCCCGACATAAGAGTGCGGATGTCTGATATGCTTGGATTAGGTGGTCGGAGTGGGTTAGGGAGACTCGCACTCTGCTGTTGGTGTGGTGTGGTTTCGATCAGCCTGCCATTTACGATGCCGCTCCAAGTCGGGAGATTGAATCCAGGCACTCTCGGATACCGATGAGTGCGCGTTAAGCATTTATGGAGTGACCCCACTCCTACTGTGGCGTACCAGTGTTTGGATATCTCCGCCGAGTGCTGGACTTGGGAGATATTCTTGACTAACTGAACTGTGCTTCATTCCAGCTATGCTGTTGCTGCAGAGTTTACAGGGAGAGTTTAGCACTCAGACCATTCTGGTACTGACTACTATTATTGTACTTGGGACTTGTCTATGGGCAGAACAGAGGGCAAGCCTAAGTCCACTAGGGGCCCTGATGGAGATGTGGTCTCTAATGCAGTAAAAGGCTCACAATCAGATGATGTCGACCTACCCTCCCTGTTGATCACCATGCGTCCTCTAGTAACAGCAGCGTTGTGATTGGCTTACAGGAGTATGGGAAACTGTGTGCTTTTGTTCCGTGCTGCCAGGAAGAGAAGAGAACAGAGGAGAAATGGCAGTCGTTCACAGGTAAGAATTAATTTTATTTCATCACCCCATCCCACCACCCCTGTTCCACAGCAGCTGCCACTGAAAAAAAGGGCTGGGGTTTGCAAGAGGTTTCTTAGGGGTCACACTTAGCAACTTCAGTGGAATTCCATGGCAACCGCTGTCATTTTTGCGAGATTCCACATTACCACCCACCTTTGAACCAGGGCTTATTTAGAAATTAATAGGTCCACTGTCAAAGGGCTCAGGCATCAATGCACAACATTCAGCAGGCCAGCACAGCCATTCCAGTGTGCTTTATGTTCACTGCCTGCCTGGTTGACTGTTTTCTTTTAACAGCTCCGGTCTCTTTGGCTACAACAAATTTGACTTGGGCATGATTTTAATCATGCTGGCATACCTGGAGTAATTTTGGTAATTCTGTGTTACACTGTGATGCAGAGTTATTGATAATAACTCAACTCAAGTATGCCTGCTCATGTAATTTAGAGGAAAACAGTCCTTCTGCGAAAGCACATTTAGTGACTGCGAACAAGTGCTGGGATGAAAGTGTGCCTCTCCAAGAAAGACAGTATTTGGTCATGGAGAGGGTCAACAAGGTTTATTTGAGTGTTGCCATTTAGAAACCCCATCCATCTTCAAGCTCAGACCAACTGGTAATGTACAATCTATGGTCCCAACCATCCCCACATTCCAGAATGCCCAAGTACAGGACATCACATCTTCTCCCCCTGGTGTAGCAGATTCCTCCAATTTAGAGTCAGCATTACAATCAGTTGTAACTTGACATTTTGACATCGAATTTAAATTCCAAATGCTGTGGTCACCGGTCTTCACCACATTCTTAAAAACCTTAATAACTTTAAAGGGATGACTAAATTTGGACTTTCCCCCATCTCTCCTTGGAAACTTAATCTTAACCTAGCCTCCCACATTAACCACTGTATTCTTCTCAGCCTTCCTCTTATTATTCCAGATTATCCTTCTTTTCATTGTTTCCTTCTCGATCTCTCTCTCTCTCCAGTCTTCTGTACTGCTCACCATATCATCCACCAAACTTCTCTTAGTCGTAACCCACAAGAGAGTCACTTCCATGTTAGCGACCCTCCCTTTAAAGAAACAAAAAAGGTGTTTCACCAGTGGATGAATGCGATGTGAACCTACACTCATGAACCTTCTTTCTCATGGCTCACTCTCAATTTTCATTAGCAACCACAGCTTGTTGCAGTGTTTCTTCAATGACCCTCACCAAACTTTCCACTGCACCATTGCTTTGTGGATGGTATAGGGCTGCCTTTTAATGCTTGATCCCTCTGCCACTCAAAAATTATTCAACCACTCGAGACATAAACTGAAGACCATTATCCGACAAGAGCGATAAAGGGAAACCCTTACGTTCCGGAATTTCTCCTAAAATTCAATCACCACTCCAGATTTAACAGAGTTAACCAGCTTGATATCAGGCCAACGGAAAAATGTCAATGCACACAGTCACATACCGATCCTGAGACTTCAACTTCACAGGACCCACGATATCCACCACATTGTCAGAACACAGACAAGTGGCCTGTTCCCTCACAACCATGGGCTGTGCTATGCATTTAAATATTCTATCACAACATGGCACACTCGGCACGCTCACAAACCACTCTTTCTCCATGCATGTCCATAGCAGGCCACCAAATTTGTACATACGTGTCTGATGATAACAGATAGCTTGCTGAATGCTGTGGAATCAGCTGTGCACATCAGCAGGATGATAAGGAGCAACAGGTAGTTTGTGCACCAGAAATATGTTAAATCAGCTGTGCGCATCAGCGGGATGAAAATAAGCAATTGCGTGCAACCAGATTATGCTGTATCACTTGTGTGCATCAGAGAAAAGAATATAAACACCTGTGCACCCCAACAAATGCTGACTGGTTTCAGCTGTACACAATAGAATTATACCATATCAGCTGTGCTCATCAGCGGGATGAAGATAAACAACTATGTGCAATTGGAATATACTAAATTGGCTGTATGCATCAGCGGGATTAAGATAACAACTGCACGCAACTGGAATATGCTCCATCAGCTGTGGGATGACAGAATATAGCTGCCTCTCAAGCTCGGGCTTGCGCAGTCTAATTTTCACCCAAGATGGCTACTGTGGAAATTACTGTGCTCTAGACCTTCGTGGGCGATGTAATGATGCTGCGTGCTTGAGCGAGACCGAAGACGTGCACGCGAGGTCTCGAGTCTGTCTCGAGCCTGCCTGTCACTCTGCTGTTATCCTCGCGGGTTAAACTGTATCCACGGACCCCAATTAGAGCAGATATTCTATGGGTCAATGTTATATTTATGTGTTATATTTATATGTTATGTGGTTCATCACTTTATCATTACTCACATGTTTCACTCCTTAGATGTTGCATCCTTATGATGCCTTAGATGGTTCTAAGATGATATCATGCCTGTGGCATCAGTGAGCAGTTGGTCCAGCTGTGTCTGGCATGAAGATGTTTAGGATCTTTCTCTGAAGAATAAATCCATTTGAAGATAATCCATGGTGCACATGTATTATATCATAACAGTCAACTCATATATCTCCCAACTGGAAGATTTGGCTCATGGAGCGAGTTCTTTCTTCCTGGTTTCAGTTTCAGAGTAGACCCGCATCGATTCCTCCACTCCTACAGGCACATCTATGAGTCTTGGACTCTTACAAGGTAGGACTCCTCCTCTTGAAGTTGATCTTGACGCACTTTTGAGGTCTCATCTAGATTGCTGCGTGTGTAGGTAAATCGTTGCAAAATGTGAAAGTGTGCCTCTCCAAAAATGACTAGTTCATCGTTGAGAGGGTCAACAAGGTTTATTTAGGTGTTGCAGCTTTAGAGACCCCATCCATCTTCAAGCTCAGACCAATTGCCAATGTACAATCTACTCTCCCGCCTAGCAACCATCCCCACATTCCAGAATGCCCAACCATTTTGAATAGGCAAAATATTGCCCTACTGACTACTGAACTGAGAAGCAGCACACATCATCATCCTACCATTCATGAAATCCACCACAAGCATAACTTTGCCTCACCAATTGATCCATGAAATCACCACAGGATGGCACAGACGTCTGTGTTAGTTTTGTTTGCCTCATGTATCCTACATCCTGATTTTGCACCTCATATTGACTGAAACTGTGTTTTTTTCTCTTATTGGTAGGGCCTGCGTTGTTTTCCATTTAGCTGAGCAGTGGAACAGAATCCCTACGTGGGTATGTGGGGAGTTTTTCTTCTGAATGAGGGTTTGGGAGGGGGCAACCGACATGCACTACATGTTATCCAATGAGTGCTGCGTCTTCAGTTTGTATTGAAAAACGGCAGCAAAGGGCACACTTGATTGCATATGGGAAATAAGCACCACCCATGCTCCACCTCTGCTGTATGTATTTATGTACGTATGTATGTATCAGTACTTGTACAGCATAAACCTAACTGGGTATCAGCAGAGCACCGTCTATAATTTAAGCTTGCAAATGTTCCAATAAATAACAACCAACATGGTTGGCATTGCTAAGGGCTTGTTTACTTCTCTTTTCTTTCTACCCTCTATTCCTCTAATTTCCCTCTTCACATTGACAAGCTTGAATTCCTCCTCTATGCTAATGTTATACAATTAACTACAAAAATCAGCAGAAAAAACGAAATGCAGCAAAATGACTGCTGTGGTTTAGCAATGTAAACACATTCGGTGGCAATACAATGATTTTCCTACTGAATGCAGAATAACATTTAGAGCTTATTTACCTCAAGCTGTTCCCTAGTTTCGAGGTTTAAAAACTCCAGTGCCATTGTTCGACAAAATAGATTGTCGTTGAATATCAATAAGAACGGTTTGCTCCTAGAGTAGTTTAATGGAAGAGAAAATTAAGCGTTTTCCTTCTAGATTTCACCGAAGGGCATATTTAATTTGACTCCCAAATGGGCCATATGTCATGATAATTCTTTTAACATGGATGGTAGAAATGTAAGGAGTAACATTGAGTAAACGTATCATGCACAGTATAATTACAGCTACAACTCGGTAATAAAATACACCCAGGAAGACAGAGATGTAATCAGAATCAGACCATCTATGACACTGGAAACAAGCTGAATGCCAGGACCGCTATACCATTCTGTTGCTTCTCTCGGCCAGATAATTTATGTTTCTTTGCTTTTCTTTATCCTTCTCTCTTTTGAGGGTTTTGTCTGATTTGCTCATCCATTCTTCCCTTTTCCTTTCCATTAATGTTCTGGAGGTTGCTCTATATTTTAATCCTTATTCTCTTTTTTGAGTCATTACTCAACGCAATATCTTTTGTAGAGGTGTGTGTAGAACTGACAATGGTGGTGTGGTTACTTGGCGATGCTCTACCTGCCACAGAACCCTTCTCTTCTCCCACAGATGGCTCATTCTCTTTGTGTAAGTACTCTTTGTACATAAACCCATTATCGACCAGCGCGTTACCAGCAACAGGTAATCTAACACCACATAGTCTCACCTGGGCCCATTAATTCAATCACAATACACTGGCAATAACCGCTGGGGTCATGTTTTTGTAATTCTCTATATTATTTATCTCTAGTCCCTAACTAATCTTTCACTGATCAAAGAGTTCTTTCCTCTGGTCAATAGACTATTAGATGAAATAGTTGATGGTGAAATGACATAAGATTTCAATATACTTACACAATGGAAATGATCACAGAGTCAGGATGAATTAAAAGTTTTAATCTCAAAATTAATTCATATGAACCACTTTCACAGTACGGTACAAACTCCGTCTCTCTTAGGAATAAAACATTTCAAATAATCAAACAAAATGCATTCATTTATACTTTACAATGACACTGCGTGAAACAGAGAGGATAGAGAGAAAAGTACATACGCGCATTCACAGATATTTTTATAGTTCCCTAAAATGGTGTGAAAACCAACTCCCAGGCATAGAAATTGGTAAGGGTGCCCCAGGAAAGATCTGGCGAACAAATGCTTCAGGACACGGATTAGGACAGGACAAACGACCTCTCTATCACCGACGCTTGCATAGCACCCCTCTCTGGCACTCTCTTCCTCCTCAAGATTCTTCCGCGATCTTCTTCTAAAATGTATTTGCTTAAGATAATTGGTTCAGCAATTAGATTCTTTTTCAGCAACACTCGTCACTCCGACAGCATCCTGGTCTCATGCTGCATCTGGGACTTCTGGGACTCCTTCACTAACTAACTAAACTACCTCAATTAAACCTTTCTGTATGCTAGTACCACCAATTAATGCTTTAAACGTATGAAAATACTAATTCTGATTGGTTAGGCAAGTGGAGGTGATCATCACAACATGCTTACATATTACTCTTTTCAGTTAGTACTTTGTTAATAAAACCCATCGCCTTAATTCTTTATTCAAACTTTATTTCCCACCCGCATTCACAATGTAATTGTCACAAATTATTAAAAATGTGCTGGTTCCCATTCATTTCAGTGGACTGTAATTATGGTTCTCAGGAAAGTATCCATCAGCAACCTTGGACGATGTTCAAAGTGACATCACGTCCTCCAGCTTGGTTGCACTACGCATGTGCGGTAGGACGAGCAGGAATAGACTGTGGCTCACGTTTCTAGGCCCATAATAAGCACTATTGAAAGAGTCAAAAAGACAAATGTTAAAATCAAAAATAACTGGTTTCACTGTTTACCACCTATCTCTACTCTAATCTCATTTACTTATTACTACTCGCCCCGCATTAGCATTAGTATAATAGCTGGGTTTAGTTTTTCAGCAAGCAGGTGGCAAGCATGTGAGTTTCAAGCGGCTATTTTGTTAACTACTGTGCAAGTGCAGAAAATTCCCTCCAAGCAAAAGATACGTCATACTACGTAGATGCAGTAGACACATGCACACTAATGATTTTCGGTTAGCGCCCATTTTAGAATTTCACTCGAATTACTTATTAGTAAAACACATAGGCAAGCTTCGTTTTTTCTCATAAATGTTGTGTAATGTATATTATTTTCACAATACAGGTTTAATACAAGGTTAAATGTTAATTGAGAAGGTTGTTTTCAAGCAAGTGTCCTTTCTCACGAGTCCTTGCTCAATCAAAGGAAACATCTAATTTGCAAAGTAAAGTATACGGGTTACCCCTTTCTTAGTCCTCAATCCCTCTGTATTCCAGTTTTCAATGTACAATATAAACTGCTAGAGCTGTATCCTTTCGGTTGAGTGTGGACTGATAAAACACAATCAGGACTGGCAAGGTCACACACCCTACGCTCTTACATTTTAGGTTTTAGCTCCTTGGTTTATTGTGAAATGACCCCGCCCTGTCAGTTATTTCTGTGAAATTTGGGAAGGGGCTTAAGAGCTGGGCCGGACTGGCTACCGGGCAGTTGTGTGTGCTGCCTAGTAGGGGGGTCATTTCGTTGATGGGGACCTGTGTGTGCAAAACGAAATTCGTATTTGTTTTTTTTATTTCTCAGCGGACGCAGGTCCCCATCAACGAAATGAGCTCACACCACGGAGAAATCCTCCCCCTGCTCGGCAGCACACACAACTGCCCGGTAGCCAGTCCGGCCCTGCTTAAGAGTCTTGGCCTTTTCCTGGTTCCAGTTTGTAAGGAGAAGCAGACGCCTCTCACATAAACTTGCACAATCACTGCAAAGAAAAATATGATAAGCTGTCTTTAGAGCAGCTTGTCACAGTAGGTGAGAAACTTTACCAAGGAGCAAATCAGACGCCCCCAAACCACCTGCTCATGCTCCAACATGGTGTTTGAGGACAAAAAGCCATAGCTAGTACTTTAGGGGCCGCAGAGACAAGCATAGTAGGGACCTGAAAAAGATGGCAACCAATGCAGCAGACAGGTTTACTCTCTTCTCCCTGTCTGAGGATAGGCTGGTGATGAGCCATCAAGGAGTGCAATCAAAACAGATTCTGAATGCCCAGAAGGCACATACCGGGGCAGAGAAGGGCAGTAAATAGATTCTGAAGTGCAGAGCTTGGGGCCCTAAATCAAGATTAATAATATGGGAAATGGCCTTTACAACGTGGGCTGAGCTATATGGGCTTTTCCCCACAGGCGTAACCATGCTTGCCTGAACCACACATCTGCCTTAATCAAGCATATGTGTGGCTAAGGCATATAGTGCTCTAGTGTCCGGGTGGGCGGGGAGAGGAAGAGGATGTGTCAGAACTGAAAGCACTGGACACAGACAGGTAAGTGGATCTGGGGCGGGCTTCGTGGGGGGTAATTGTTAGGGTTGTGGGGCAGTTTTAGGGCTCAGGGTGGGAGAGGTGTGATACTTTTATTGGCTGGGGCAGGGTTTTAGGACTAAGAGCGGAGGGGGTCGGGTAGTTTTAAGGGCTTGGGCCGTGTGTGGGGAAATGGTTTTTGGGGGTGGGGGTCGGTTTTGGGGTTCAGGGAGGGGGTCAGGCTGTCTTTTAAAAAGGAGGTAGGGCTTTAGGGCTCAGGACGGGGGAGGGGGATGGGTAGTCTTAAGGGCTGGGTTTCGGGGGTGTTTTTAGGGCTGGGGTTGGATTTAGGGCTCACGGCGGGGGTCAGTGTAGTTTTTTTTAAAAGGAGGCAGGGTTTTCGGGGGGCAGAGTTTACTCAATCTAAACATGCATTCTGTCACATTAGAAGATTTGACTGTGTGGCGACATACCATCGCTCATGAATCCATACCCTATGTTCACATTTGACCATAACTTACTGATCGAGTGAATTTTTGTGTTTGCGTTATCATTGAATAATCAATTGTTTGTATTTTTAATTGCATTATCGCTCACTCATGACAAATACATGCACAAATGTGTACCATTACTCATTAAAAATGGGGAACCATTGTCCAGATATTCACCACTGCTCATTATTCCATACTACATTTTCAGATTTGCCTCTCGCCCAGTAATACTTTGGGCATATTGTCATTCGCCCCATCCCTCAGCACTCCTTAGTACATTTTGCAATTTTTTCCATCACAGTGTAATCCTTACAATGTGCTCTATCTTCAGTTTCATAAGAACTTCTGCACCATCCCTTAGTAATACCATATCTATGCTGATATTTGAACCATCACTCCGAAATATTTAAGGACATATTCATGAAAGGGGTTTGCATCGCGTTTGTACCACGCATCGTGGCATGCATGATGAAAAGCCAAAATGCCATTTATTAAACCATGCAAGGCCACTTTGCGGGCCCTGAATAGATTGATAAATCACTGCTTGCGTTACTCTGCCCTGGAAAGATCCATGAGCATTGCGTCAGTGTTCCCACGCAACTCCTATGGATTTTGATGCATTTTCAGCTTTACCATTGCCGGTGGAGCTGGGAATGCGCCAATAATATGTCTTTTCAGGTAAGGCATAATGAGGAGAAATATCTTTATTTCTCCTCATTACCTCCTCGTGAAGGAAGGTGCCCATTCCTGCACAAAAACAATCCTGCATGCAACAGAGGTACCTTTGAACCATGGTGCATGGGTGCTTGCATTGGTGCTAGGCAGCCCATTGTGTGCCAGTGCTCGGGAATGGACAGGGATGCACCGTATTGGGATAAATAAGGCACCTTCCTGCCCATTCCCTGTAACACAGCGCAGCAATGTGACTTGCTGTGATGTGTTACTTTTAATAAATAGGCCCCTTAGTGCAAACAGCCCATCACTCCTTCGGACTATTTTAGTTATCTTCACAAGTTTTGTCTTAATGCAAAGATGTCACGTGGCTGGTTAGGCCAGGGGAGAAACGCTGCCATTTTACACACACACAGTTTTTTGAGTTGCCTTTTCTGCATGCTGACCTTTGACACACATTTGCTTGCATGACTGTGCAGGGTATGGTTCCTAAAAACCACATTTTCTTACATTTCCACTTCATCAAAACACCTTGAACATTCAGTATAAGGGATAAAGTTCACAATGAAAATGTTGTTTGTTTATCGTCCATTAGGTGACATAGTTATCATAAGAGGATAAACAATGTCTGCCTTGCTGAGATCTCTGTACTGTAGAATGGATCTTTTTCTTTATATAAACATGAGCACTTCCATGTTTAGATCAGAGGAGCCCTTTGCGGTCACTGCTGATTCCTGTTTTCCCTCTGTGAGGATGGATGTCCAACTTGTGACAAGATGGGGACCTCAACACTTTCACCCTCAGGTAATGGGGAGTTAGATCATCCAGTAGGGAATTTGGCAGATCACCCGCCCTACGCAACTAGGTGAGGGAGCGCCTAGTAGGAGTACACTATACAATATACTGATATGCCAGCATATATACAATGTTTTAACACAAGGGTGCTTCGATCTATTAATCATTGCAGTGCATATATTTTATACAAGAATCACAATGGTTCAATAAATATTGAAACACCTCTTGGGCTGTCATGTTCTGAGGTTGCCACATCCCGTTGTTACCCTCCTAGGTTGAGGGGTATTTATGGAGGCACTGTGAGCTAGCAGGACTATAGGCCAACACATCCTGAGGGGGTGCATAGAATCAGTCTGGCACCATCCCAGCGTTTATGTTGTTCCACAAATCCAAAGGCACCACTGAGGAAGTGGAAGCTGTAAGATAATGTGTTCTCACCATAGAGTGGGTCGTTAGTACATTGCCAAATGTTAGGGAGCAATGGTATGAAGCTTTTTTGGACAACACATTGTCAATGTACTATATGTTATCATTATATTTGAACCTCATTATTTATTTTCTGTTTGAATCTAATATAATTTGTGGCATTTAAAAAAATATATGCCTGTCTTTTTGATTCATTTCTCACTTTAGTGTTTTAAATTTATAACACATTTATATACCATGTCACCCAAGGACATCCACACCTAACTTAAATATTATAAGTTCTGGGGGGCGCTAGAAAGCCGGCAAGCAAGATGGCTGCATCTCGGTGAGGCTCCTGCTGCCCAGGGCCTAAATCCGATACAATCTTGATGTAGGTGCTGTCCACAACAATATAAAGAAACTTGGCAGAAGCAGTAACCTTCACTAGCCATGCCAGAAGAAAAGAACCGCCACTACAGACCCCATGGATACCGTATCGCACCGCTGATTGCTGGAAGAGACCCCGACATAAGAGTGCGGATGTCTGATATGCTTTGATTAGGTGGTCGGATAGGGTTAGGGAGACTCGCACTCTGCTGTTGGTGTGGTGTGGTTTTGATCAGCCTGCCATTTACGATGCCGCTCCTAGTCAGAGATTGAATCCAGTCACTCTCGCATACCGATGAGTGCGCGTTGAGCATTTATGGAGTGACGCCACCCCTACTGTGGCGTACCTGTGTTTGGATATCTCCGCTGACTGCTGCACTTGGGAGATATTCTTGACTAACTGAACTGGGCTTCATTCAGCTATGCTGTTGCTGCAGAGCTTACAGAGGGAGTTTAGCACTGAGACCATTCTGGTACTGACTACTATTATTGTACTTGGGACTTGACTATGGGCAGAACAGAGGGCAAGCCTAAGTCCACTAGGGGCCCTGATGGAGATGTGGTCTCTAATGCAGTAAAAGGCTCACAATCAGATGATGCAGACCTACCCTCCCTGTTGATCACCATGCGTCCTCTATTGAGGCCAAAATGGATGCCCCAAACATGCGTATGGACTTCATCACTCAACGGCTGGAAAAAGATGATCAGCGCACCACCAAGATGGAGCACAGAATCTCACAGTTGGAGGACACGGCGATGGCTGGGGGAGAACAAATGCAGAACATGGAGCGCCTCCTGAAGGTTATTGCGGCAAAAAATGAGGACTTAGAAGCGTGCTCTCGCTGCAATAAAATCCGTATTCTTGGCATTATGGAGGCCACAGACACAGGGCAGATGGAAGACTACATAGAGCACCTGCTTATAGAGCTGTATGGTGCATACTCCTTTCCTAAAATGCTGATAGTGGAGCACGCCCATCAATCTCTCACTGCCAGGCCTCCGCCAGGTTCTTCCCCCAGACCCACCATTGCTCGTCTCTTCAATTACAAGGATAGAGATGCTGCACTCCGCATGGCATGTGAAAAGCGAAACCTAAATTATGATGGACACTCCATTTCTATATTCCCGGACTTCACGCAGATGGTCGAAGAAACTTGCTTAAAAGTTTATCCCCATAAAGCTCAAGTTGCAGTAGGCCAACATTCCTTATGCTATGCTGTATCCAGGGAGACTGCGTGTCACACATCGTGGAAAGCAACATGTGTTCGTCATGACTCAGCAGACGCAGGACTTTCTCAAAAAGTCACACTCTCGCAGCCCCCGATCAGAGAAGGAAAGAGGCGAATCCAGATCATCCTCCCCACTGCTAAGTAATGAATGAAAAACCACCCTGGTTATTTGATATTCATCTGGGAGGTGCACCAAGAACCTTACAATCCATATCTTTCACAGACTGTAGAAGTGACAGGTTATGCCTATAGGCTAGATATGGTTATTATTGCTTTGTTATGCGATTAATAAGTACTCTTAATTGCTTGGGAAAGTGCCTTGGACGACACCGGTACTATGTTGACCCCGGGCCCCCCATACATTCGGGGAGTAATGCCAGGCTCTTTTGCATACAACCCCCTATGGGTATTACGCAAAGACTGGATATTGTTCTTTTCCTATGTTTCTTTCTGTTATTGTTTCTTCTATATCACTATGATACTCTTCTACTTACCCTACCTCTCAAAGGACCAAAGTTTCATCGCTCGCTATCACTCTTTCACTTCTATCTTGAGCTGGCAGCGTTTTAGGATTTCTGTTGGGAACTATATTCACCTGCGGGATTGGGCAGTGGGTGTGGGTGGAGGGAGGCAGAAGGGGATGTTTTTTGACTTTGTATGCAGCAGTAATGCACATATAGCCTATGACAATATGGCTAACAGCATGGGCACATACATCACAGACATAGCTAGTTCCTGCAGCGAGGCGGCCATCGCACCGATAAAGACACATAAGCTATCCCATGAGTGTGCATAAAACCCCTATAAATCATGCCCTGCATTTATTGACATGGAATGTGCAAGGGCTATTGAACCTCGAAAGAGAAGACACATACTCAATTACTTTGATAGGCACCACGTCCAAGTAGCAATGTTACAGGAAACGCACCTAGATCATAGATCTCCACCAGGATTTGCAGGGGAATGGGCCACTCATAGATGCTTTTCCTCCTTCTCGACCTACTATATGGGTACTGCTATTTTAATCAAGTCTGAAGTGAGTTATTGCCCTACTAGTGCACGCCAGGATCCCCAACGGAGATATTGCCCCCTGCCCTCAGAAACCCACCCCAACCGACCACGGCCGGAACCTCAGCATCATTCTAGAACCCTCTCTCACCTTGACCCGCTATATCAATGCCGTTGCCTCAACCTGCTTCAACTCCCTCCGCATCTTCCACAACGCCTTCAAGTGGATCCCCCAAATACAGAAAGACCATCAACCACACACTCATAACGAGCAGACTGGACTACAACAACGCCATCTACGCTGAAATCAACAAAACCCTTTTACACAAGCTCCAAACCATCTAGAACACCTCAGACTCATCCTCGGAACCGCACAACCCTAGCACAAGACCCAGCACCTCCACTGGCTCCCTGTCGAGAAGAGAGTAACCTTCAAACTACTCACCCACGCCTACAAATGCCTCCACAACATCAGATCCAAATACTTAAATGAAAAAGTATCCTTCCATGTACCTAATAAAACCTCCATTCCACTGACCTCGCCCTGGCAGAGACCCCATGCATCCACAGAACCAGAGCAGGCAGAAGAGCCTTTCCTTACATCGCGGCAAAGACCTGGAATTAGTTCTCAGTCAACATCAGACACCCGCCCCCCCCCCCACTCTGCACACCTACAGGAAGAGCCTCAAGACCTGGCTCTTCGACTCATCCGGAGCTGCACCCCCCCTCCCAGCACCTTGAGACCCTCACTGGTGAGTAGTGCGCTTTATAAACTCCTGATTGATTGATTGATTGATGTGGGGAAGATTTGCTGGGCAGTCTGTCACACTAGTTAATTACTACACAACAGTTCTTTGACAAACTTTGGGGACTCATGCTGGATGTGGGGTCCATGCATTTAATATGGGGAGGGGATTCTAATCTTGCGTTGAACCCTAGAGTAGACAGCTCATGCCACACTGTTGAGCCTCACACCAAAGCAGGGTAGCACGTAAACACCATTATTGTAGGACATCATTTGATGGATGCTTGGAGATCTCAACATCCTATGCTTAGAGTGGGCACATTTCATTCCAATGTACATTCCAGTTGGTCACAAATTGACTACTTGGTGATCTCGGACGGACTCTGCTTATGGCTGAAAGAGGCCGAGCACCTTGCGCACAGGTATTCAGACTACTCCCCCATGTTGTTGAAACTCTGCCCCCTGCTAACGAATCTCCATAATGCTCATGGATGCTCCAACCTACATTGCTCATCGGTAGTGTCCAGACATTGGCTTGCATTTGGAGAACTTTAAAGTTACTATGTGTGGGCTATGCATATCCAAAAGTAGGGGAATTCTATGGGACATTGGGGCTACTGTTGGCAAACTGGGGCGGTATATTAAGGCGGCTGTGACCTCTATTGCAGAAGCTCCCGCGGTGCAATTGCGCGCACATCTGAAGGAATTACTAATAGACTAAGACACTGCAGAAAGAGAGTTTCCATTTCGATCTAAGTATACTCGCGCCTGAATATACAGGGAGGGGTAATGGCCTGGCAAAGCACTAGCTGAGGTAATACAGGCCTCTAGGCTTTCAAATACCATATCTAGCGTAGAAGACAAGGCAGGCATATTGCATACAGACCCAAAGACAATCCTTAGCACCTTCGCTACACACTATCAGCACCTCTATAGCATGCATAGAACTGGCCTGATTGATGTGGAGGCATATTTCGAGGACACTGCTCTTTGTTGGATAAATGACAGCCGCAGAGAGTTTTTGGCCGGGGATATTGAGGAAGATGAAGTGCGAGCGGCCATTTATTCAGCTACGCTCTGGTAAAACCCCTGGACCTGATGGCCTGCCGGCTCATTTTTATAAATGCTACATAGATGAGCTAGTCCCTATTCTTAGGAAGATATATGAGGAGGGAGACTGGCATTCTCCCGCCGTCTATGCGACAAGGCCTGATAATATCTCTCCTTAAACCGGGCACGGATGCCTCTAAATGTAACCCCTACAGGCTCTATCTTTAATAAATTGTGATTCCAAGATTCTGGCTAAAGTATTAGCCAACAGACTGAGTTTACTGATGGAGGGGCTGGTGCTGCCCGACCAGGTAGGGTTTATACCCGGGAGGGCAACCTCGCACAAGTTTGCATACCATCTTTGCTCCGTTGCAGGACATTGACCCTAAATCCAATGCAGTGGCAGTGTTTTTAGATGCCACAAAGGCATTTGATTTGTTAGAGTGGGATTACTTTCTTGCGATTTTGGGTTGAATGGGTTTACCGTCTGTGTTCCTTGCCTGGATTGGTTTGCTGTACAATCAGCCTATGGCTGTAGAGCAGGTGAATGGCCTATACTCCACCCCTTTACCGATCTCCAGAGGTACCTGACAGGGCTTTCCCCTCTTGCCCTTACTCTTTGCCCTTACTCTCTGCCCATGCTGTTGATCCACTAGCTGCCAAACTCCGTCAATATCACAGAGAATATGACATACCATACCTCACGCGGCATATCCTAGTCTCGCTCTATGCTGATGATATCACACTTCATCTTCGTGAGCCGAGCATAAGTTTGAATCCCGTCCTTCGGGCGTTCATCCATTTTGGGGATGTCTCTGGGATACCCATTAACTGGAATAAATCCCAGATATTTCATCTCACTCCCACCACTCCTGAGTTCTCCCTTGACTCCCACCACTCCTGAGTTCCCCCTTGGCTTCCCACTATCATGGAGCACTTCTGAAATAAAATATCTGGGAGTGGTGATCGCTCGAGATAGTGAAGAGACACTGTGAGCAAACTTTGGCACTGCCTTAGAATCCATCGCAAACTCGATAACCCGCTGGATCCCTCTGCTGCTGTCCCTGGCCTGGCAGGACAGGTTTCATTGATGAAAATGGTAATTTTGCCACAATTACTTTATTTATTTATTACCATACCATACCACCCTGGCCGTCCTATCATTAATGCACATAAATCTCAGCTCATCAGGTTGGCATGGGGGGGGCAAGCAGCACTGAAAGAGTTGGCAGACATTGACACTTCCATTTTCATGGGGGGGGGTTCAAGGCGCCTGATGTTGACCTATATTTCTTGTGTGCCAAGGCCCATCAGGCAATACATTGCATTCACCTGCCACCATTTATGCTGCACTCAGCCATTGAGCAGGGCTACATGGCTACTTTGCCATCATCTGGGTACCCTGGGACGCGAATTCCTGAGGGAGGTGCTGCCCACTTGATGGTAGCATGCACAAATCTGGCATGGAAGTGCCTGTTTAAAAAAGTAGGGAAATCTTTCCTATACACTCTCTGCTGATGCCTCTCCCGTACCATTATCTGGGCCCGGTTACTCAGGAAACCGCTTGTAGAAATATGCTCAGCAGGCGAAAACTACAAACTAGGAAGAATTTATATCAAGAGGGCCTATTCAAAGACAGACAGATACTCTTGGTTGAGGAAGAAGTCACACCATTAGAAACCTTCCTTTAAATTAGGCTCAGCCACGAGATGAAAGCGAATACCCCTGCATTCTCTCACAAACTCTCAACATGTGAAACCCTGCATACTCTCCTAAAAATGACTGGGGCAGCGCATGTGGTGTCCAAACTATATCGAGCAGCTTCACTGAAACAACTGTTGCCACAACATGAGTCAAAGAAGGGGTGGGACCTCGAATTAGAAACCATGCTCACCGATAAGCAATGGGAATATTACTGCACAGAAAGCGGGGTTCTAACGGCGAGCAGCCGCTTACGGATTATACATTTTAAATTCATACACCGGGTTTACTATTCTCCTGAGTGACAAGCTGTGGGATGATGACCGCTGCAATAGATGCAGGCGTGCAATAGATGCAGGCTTGAGAGCCCGACGTTCTTACACTTGGCGTCGCAGTGTGAGGAGATACAGGAATACAGAGGGAATGGATGTTGTGTCCAAGATGACTGGATCTCGCGTCCCATTATCGCTATTCAGATTGGGAAAGCAACCACAGATCTGCCCTACCAGAGGAGTTAAAAGGCTGTTAGAAGCTGAGGGGTTATAAGAATTCAGTCCTGTGTTGGGAGCCCAGGTACAGGTCCCATTATAAAAAATCCCTGCAAAAATTATCTGGAGCATCATGGGCTTTTCCATGACAGACTGGGAGAGAAAGCTCACTGATTCACCCCCCCCCCCCCTAGGAGTAGAAAGGCAGTTGCACCTTTTGGGTATTGGGCTTAATGCTGTATCACAGTCTGCTTCCCCAATTAATGGCCCTAATGTCTATTGGGCTTTACTTTCCTCTGTGTGGCAGATGAGAGACAGAAGATTGGAGTTTACCACACTGATGAGTTCTAACTAGGGTGAAATTGGTACTGGGTTGCTTGTGTTCTGGTTCATGGAGGTCCTGGCCTGGCAGTTCCATCTGGACTGCTCCCATTGTAGCAGCGTCAAGACTGTTTTGCGTATGGCTGGGTGCAAACTGAGGTGCCATGGTGTGCAAAATAACCATGGACTGGGATTCGCCCCTCAGTGATGATTACCAATGGCTGAGATTAATTCAAGTATTCCATCCATCACTTTTTGTTTGCTTCTGCTTTTAACAGCCAGAGTTTATGGGTGCAACTTATTAACTCATACAGGTCCGTACCGGGCATCGGGCATTTCCTGGGAGGCTGGGGACCGGTTTTACAAGGGTGGGGGCCGGTTTTGTAACTGTGGGCTGTTTTTTCAGCAATGCTGCCTTATCGGCCCCCAGTAGCAAAAGCAACAAGCAAGTGTTTCCAGCCTCCTGGGCCAGGCAGTGCTTCTCCAGGGGCTGGTTCGAGAACATTTCCAGGGCTGCTTTGAACTCAGGTCTGATGGAGTCAGTATTTTCCATTTCTCATTCGACTGGATTGAATGGGCCTCTCCTAAAGCCCTCTTTAATAATTGATTCCATTGCCAGGATTACCATGTTTAATACGAACATAAGTCACCAACAGCTCAGCAAACAGATATTCTGAAAAATACCTATGTCTTTATTGTGTTTAACAAATGCTTCACACCTTACTTGTGACCGTGGCTTACCCTTCTACTGCAGTAAATGGAGGACATCCTGCGCACAGTTGGCGTGGTGATTTTGTTTCGAATCTTGTCACAGCCAGAAGAATTATTGAAACAATTACTTTCAAATTGCACTTATTGTTTGCCAGCGGCAAGTTTGTATCAATCTTAGCCTTCTTGTTAAATGCTTGTTGATGATTGTGTTTGTAAACTACATAAGCCTGTTGAATGGAAACCTTAAAAAGTGAAAAACTCACTTGGCCGATAGAATTCGGACTCCCTGAAGCAGTTGAGAGTTTAAAATACCTATAGCAATAACCCGTTTTATACTTGATTTGATTACAGCACACACAGCGGGGAGTCTCATCAAAGGCGTTTCTTCACTCTGTCATAAAGCCCTGAGAGTTTCTTTTAAAGTTGCGTTTAAGGGAAACATAGAAAAAACACGCTAACTGTAAAAAGCCTATCAGTCATCTCATTTAATAAGTTCAGCACCTCAGAGGGTTCAGCTGATATACTGCGCCTTCAAACACCACTGCGGGGAATAGAAATTAAGAGACTGCAGCAAGATTCTTAGGCGAGTAGGAAAGGGGCCCTGACAGCCAAATATAGAACAAAAAAACAATTCACCATTAATAATATATGTGACTGCTCATATTGTCACGTCCGAAAATTGTCTTTCTTCACAACCTAAACAATAGAATACACTGGCGGCAAATGCATGGTTGCATCTATTGATATAGGCGAAGCATTTAGCAATTTTCATATAAAAAAATATAGGGCCTGATTTTAAGTTTGGCGGAGAGGGTACTCCATCACACTGGCTGGAGGAGGGTTAGGCGGATGTATGACATTACAACGCATGCTTTTACATCGCATGCCTTTACAACGCGGTTTTTACATCGCAAACCTTTACAACGCATAGCGCTTTGGGGTGCTGGATAGTGAAAAGTTTAATTTACTATTCCAACTCCAGTCCCCGTGGACACTAGGGAAGGTGTTGGATAGTAAATTAAACTTATTCCCTATCCTAGAGCGCCCCCCAGCGCAATGCGTTGTAATGGTTTGCGTTGTAAAAGTTGCGTCGTAAAGGCACTGCGTGGTAAAAGTTGCGTTGTAAAGGATGTTTCCCGGGTTAGGCACTTGAACACCTTCCCGCTTTAGAGTGGGAGCTCAAACGGGCAGTTCTTATTTCATAAACAGCCATCAAAACCATGGCACTGACAAAAAAAAAAATACTTTTATATGACCCCTACACCATGGGAGAATACTTCCTTGGTAAAGAGGATTTTTAAATGTTCAAGTCTTACAAGTATAGTCATAATGTAATTCCCTTAACCCCAATTACAAAAAAGTGTTTAGTTAAAAAATAAGGTGAGAAGGACCGGTGCGTAGAATAGTGGGATACCTATCCCGATGAAGGCTGATGACCCGCAGGGTGACTTGGGGTCCAAAACATGTTGATGATGAACACAACTGACAGGAGGGAATGGGTACTAAAAATCCAAGTACATCCATAATTCATACAGCTTTTAATCCTGCCAGGAGAGGTCCAGAATAGAAATTGAGTGGACACTCTCTGAGGTATTTTTAATTGTTTTGCTTATGTTTGTAGGATCCTAGGTTTGGTTGGGGAATTTTTGGGTCCTTTAAAAAAAAAAAATCTGCTCCAGTCTGAACGTTGCTCTGTGTCAGTGTTGAAGCGCGCTCTATAATGAAGCATGACATGATTGAGTGTGTGAGGGCAGTATTAATACCATGAAGTGTTTCTCATATGGAAACAAGGTGGCTCCTAGAAACAAATGTGTATTGTTTTCCCCTTCCTTTCTTTTGTGTGGTACACGTTATATGAGTGAGGAGGACGGAAGGATGGAAAGTACCTTTCTCCCCCTTGTTCACTTTGTGTGTGCAGTGAAATTCATACTCTGAAATCTAAAGCTGCTCCATAGTTCTTTTCAGGCACAAGCTAATATAATTCTTTTTAAAAAATGGGCTGAATGACACATAAAAAAACAACAACAAAAGTTACCTATGAGACAAAGGCCTTGCTTAAAACTATATGTTTAGTTCAGTTTTGGATGTAAACTCCCGAATTGTCACACTATTTATCAACATGTGCACTTAGCATATAGCTGAATGCCTTTTGACCTGGGACCAAAATATCCATAGTGCTTTAAGGGCGCAAAGGGTGTGAGTGCCCACTCAGTTCACCCTCGGGGTACTATGGTATTACAGAAGGGGTTTGCAGATGCTTGTGCTGCCACTTCTGTAATACTGATAATGCTAGCAGTCATTTAGAGCCAGTGCTACCTTCAGAGGGCCTTCCCTCACTTTGCCTCAGCGCCCGCACCATATTATGGAAGCAGAGGCCAACAGGTACTTAGTAGGCACACTGATAGTGCGCCACAAAGAGGTGGTGCACTGTCAGTGCACCTCCTCAAAGAATCATCTGCAGATCTAAAAGCGGACCCATGAACCTCCCAGACTCAGATGGGTGCAGTCTTTCATTGCACCTGCCTGCAAGTGCATCCCTGTCACCTGTTTTAAAGTGCAGTTGGGTTGCCACCAGCACTGCTAAATGTGGATCACCCAGGGTTGGACTGGCCTATAGGGCAATTAGGCAGTGCCCGATGGGCTGGTCTGACAGGTCAGTGTGTGGGCCATTTCTTTGACTGATTTTGGGCCTGTTATAATGTCTGTTAGGCAGGTTTTTACTGTCGTTACCCTGGAAAAAAACAAGCATTGCCTGCTGTAAGCTCAAATTCATGCAGTCTTCAATGCCTTGCAAAACAATTATACAACATTTCGTCTCAAATTAAGAACTGTCACAATTTGCAAATATGGGTATCATTGTCAGCATTGTAATTCCGAAATAGGGGCCACTTTTATTTAGGTGCCCAGGCCTGTTTTCTACCCCTATTCAACCTTAGAAGCAGCTTGAAAGCAGCTTCGTATTTCACTGAATGCGCTGCCAACAGGGAAGGTGTGGGTTTGCGTTTGGCCCGGTGCAACACATTTAATGTAATAGGATGCACCGTCCTTGTTGTTTGTACCTAAAATAGAATACGACCTGTAGTGGTAATCAGGGGTCAAGCAACAGTACTCACATACATGAATATGAGATCACTAAAATACCAGGAGTTGCCTATTATTGATTATAGATCAACCAGGCCCATAATTGTCCTCAGCTTGAGGTATAGTGGCGAAGTACAGGGCCTTTAGCAGCCAGTACTGACAGAGGCACAAGGGCTATAATGCTATTACAACATTTACCCACATTGTACAATGTTCTAAATTAAACCAAGGGAAAATAGAAAGACAAACATTGTAAAAAATTAGCAGAATGCAAAACCGGCCACTACATGCTCTCTGGCACTCCACTGTCTCCAGTAGAGCAAACAGGATTCTGACGTTTTAATTGACATAACACAACCTTTGACCTTTCAGAACATTACAAGATAGGCCTCTCACTAACCATTATCAACAATCTTCTCCCATTTTGAAAATATAAGTTTGTACTGCTCTTCTCATAAAACCTACAAGATATACAAATGTTTTCCCTTTTTCTTCACACTTTTGGAAAGTGTTCTAACAGCTCATGAATAATGTCAGTGCTATAGGAAAAACAGAAGAAAGAAACAAAGAAACAAAGAATGAAAGAAACAAAGAAAGAAAAAAAGAACACTTATCCAGCTCTCCATCTCTCAACTGCTTTCTTTTTTTTAGTTGAAAGGCAAGAGCCAAAAACTACAAAAAAGAAACAGGGCTTTTAAAACTTTGCTTTTTTTCTGTTTGGCCACCACATAAACTCTGGGAATAGGGATAGTAAACATAGAAGTAGGGGTATCGATGGGCAAATCACATGTAGAAGGCACTACCACTGGTGACCATTGCTCAAACAATTTTGTATTTTGATTATGACACACTACTTTGCAATGTCTTGAGCTTTAGTCTAAATGTTTGTAATGACTTGAAATTGTTGAACATTCTGGACTTGGTCAGTGGTAACCAGTGGGAAGGCTCAGTAGCATAATATATCTAAGGTGCTAGCCAATGGTCTGTACACTTAATTCAGGGTATAAATCTAAACAATATGGAGTAAAGGTCCATTTCATTAAAAAAATATATTTGATGCAATTATGTTCGACACTGAGGAATAGGCATAATGGGATGTCTCCAAAGCAACACTTTATGATGAATACTGCTATAAGCTATACCTTACTCTTTGCCAAGTTGATTGTTTACTTCTGAAAGTATGGAAGCCCAACATAATTTCCAGTTGTTGGGCACTGTGGCATCTGAGCAATATTCATCAGAATACAAATATGCGAAAAGATTATATTTTTGTTTTTTCTTTTATGCAGGGGCCCTATATTGAGATATTTTGTAGTTTTCATGTGCCATCCCTCCGGAAATGTGTAATTGGTGGCTTGTGTCCAGGTGTAAGAGTGATTTGATTGACAAAATGAAACTGTCTAAGATATCGATATTATCAGAGAAAAGAAAATTCATGTGCAGTGTCATGCACACATGGACGAAATGCATACTTGCAATCCCTGGTGTGTGCTAGAGTTTGATCGGTGAGCGGGCAGGCATATAATCCCAAAGGAGGTCCAATCAGGTTTCAATAATATGTTGATTATCAAGTTGATTGTCATGTTCCAAATACCACCCATTCTAGTCCTACAGTCGAAGATTGCTATGGAGAGGCCCACAATAAAATCAGATTTAGGGGCACTCAGGGGCTACACTAAGATGACTATTAAAAATTATTCCTGAGATGGATATTGACCCCTAGGATTAGTTTGGGATAGTAACATGTGGAGAAGTAGGGATTTGGGGAAATGTATGGCAACACGGCCCTTCTTGTAATCAGAAGCAGACATGATGTAGTTTGGAAGAGGAAGCGTTTCAGGCAAATATAAGTTTGCTTGCCCAGTTGGTCTTAAGTTTTTCTGAATCAAGTGGTGCAAGATGGGTTTCCCGTAGCAGGACAATATTAGAGGGTTTGGTGACTTGATAGGGGAGAGTCCTTCTCTGTCAATATAGTGACATATGTCCTTAACATTCAGCAAGACAAATCAAGAGCTTTTTACTTTTGGGCAGCTGAGTAGACATAATGACACCAGGAGGATAAGGACAGAGGTGAGGAGATTCACCTGAAAGAAAGGTTGTGGGGAAATGATGGTGTGGCGGGATTGTGTAAAGTTTAGTATTATGTAATCTCTGGAAAAAGGTACTCCTTCATGGCGCAGAAGAAAGATGCTGGAGGACATTAGTGCAGGTAGGATCGGACTCCTACCAAGTTGAAACACAACACGGAAATTCACTTCAGAATGAAAGAAGAAAGAGCTTGAGGGTACATATTTACTACAGGCAAGCTGTTGTATGTGTCAAAAGTTCTAAATGATTGTTGGGAATGTTCTCTTCCTGCAGGGACACCAGGGATTTTTAAACTTTTTATTCAATCCCATTTATGTTGGCTGTAGAACTCTGTGCACTTTACCCCTCTCTAGAGGTAAAGTGTTTGTGCTTTCCTTTTTAAACATGTTAAAATTGGTGTATATACCTGATTGGTACATTTAATTTACTTATAAGTCCCTAGTATATGGTACCTTAGGTACCCAGGGACTGTAAATTAACTGCTACCTGTGGGATGCAGCACTCATTATGCCACCAACTACAGTAGCACTGTAAAACATGTCTCTGGGACAACCACTGTAGCCGTGTGCAGTTTTAAACTGCCATTTTGACCTGACAAAATAAATATTTGCAAGGCATAATGCTTCCTTTTTAACACTTATAAGTCATCCATAAGAATGCCTTAAATGTCCCAAAAAAGCAGGGCATGTATTTGTATTGATTTGTATATCCTGGCAGTGAAAAACCTCCAAAGTCATATTTCACAGTGACAAGGCTGGTTCTCCCATAGAAAAACACTGGGTTACACTATTAGAATTTATAGTACTTAATGTCAGTTTGGGAGCAGCTAATGATTGTGAATTTAAAATCTAACTTAATGGTCAAGTCAGACATTATAGTACCATTTTGGAAATTACACTTTTATAAACTTTTCATTTTCTACCTAAAGGCAAAAGGGCCATTCTGCCAGTGTCGAGTGTCACATGACTGCTGATGTCCCCTTGTGGTGAGATGTGGCATGCTCCAAGACAGTGAATGAAGAGCCTGAGTGTAGGGATGTATTTTTCTTCGTTAATCAGGATGGCCTGGGTGCTGTGCCATGCCCCTTCCTAAGCTTTAAAGGATGCATACTGTTCCATGGGTAATTGTAGAGCACAACTAGGGCTGCCTCCCTTTTGTCTTTCTAGACAACTTTGGTCCAACCCTAGGGGAAGGGGGAGCGATCCCATAACTGGTATGGACTGACCACAAAGGAGGTTTGCCCATTATCATAGCTGCACCTTTGGATGGACACAGGGAGCTCTGACCAGGGTAAGAAGAATTCTGCCATGCTGAATTTAGGGAAAGAAGAGTACTGTGAAATAGTTTACAGTAACATAAAGATAAAGTGCTTCTAAAGTGGGTAGTGGGACTTTTGCCCTATCGGTTAGGGAGTTTCCCCTACCCACAGGCTGACACTGGGCATAAATGTGGCATACCCATTCCCATTTCCGAACACCTCTGGACCTGTAAGATCAGAAAAAGGACAGCCCTGGTTCTGAAACCTGAAGGAAGACTGGGCCTGCATTTCTCAAACCCAGTACCCCAGAAGTGACACCAAGGGTCAGTTGGCTGGCCTTCTCTCTGAGCTACAGGGACACACAAAATTCCAGAGACCCCTTCTTTTCAATTGCCCATCTGACCAGTTCCAACTGGACCTGCCTTGGACTCTGTTCCTGGCTTCTGTTGGAGTGAATTCTAGCACCCAAGTGGTGCCCCCCAGGTCCTGATACCTTGTCTGGTGTTAGAGTTTACTCCAACTGTCCTGTTTTGTTGACCACATTGTGCTTGGTTGGAATCCCTATTAAAGAGCACTTCATGTAAACTTCTCCTTGCACTGAGCTGGTCCATTTGACTACAATTGTTCATGTGTCCTTTCATGTAAGGTTTAAGAAAATGTTTTCCCTACTCTCTTATTTTCCCTTTATTTACAAGTAAGAGTAGAGTAAAGGTGTCATGGTCGTGACTGGCTGCCCTTGGGACCTGGACACTTCTGCAGCATGTGCCCTAAATGTGGTCCCTTGTGGGAAGATTCATGGAGCTTATGTCAGGAATTAACCCTGGCTCAACTGCTATTCAACGTCATGTCACCACCATTGCTGGGATATAAATGTGACACCCTTTGGCTCTGCGCACAGAGAAACTCATTGGTTGCATACATGCTCAGCCTTTGTTTTTATATACTTTTATGCTCCTATGTGTTTTGACTTTTATTGCAGAGCTTCATCTCCGTAGCCATAACTAGTGCAGGAGCACCCACAGGGACTACCAGTCCCATCAGACCGCGAGTGGTAGCCGTATTGGGCGTGGCTCTTGCCTATAAATAGAACCCCGCCCTAAAATACATGCCCACTATTCTTTCAGCATCTTATCCGGGGCAGTTGAGGAGGGGTGTCCTTATGACGCACTGTGTGGGTTGTTATTCCAGCCTCGGCTCGATCGCCTCAAAGAGTGAGAATGTAGTAGCAGTGATCCCGGCCCAACTCTGTCCGGTCATGCCACATTCCATGCAAAAGGCCGGTCGGGCCTCTTTTGTAAGGGCGCTGTGGTGCTTCCCTATTTACGTTCATAGAGCACTAGGCATGTGCTAATTTGTGGAACAAAGGTTTACTCATCGTGAAGGCACGTGTAACAGCACGCTCAAGTATTGATTGACATTTGGCGCAGCAGCGCGATTTTCTGGTACCAAGTGTAGACATGCACTCCTGATAACTGTTAACATTTTTTCAAAAAATCGAGGCTGGTCCCTCAATATTTATGTTCTGGGAGAGACTGTTAAAGACTGCTAGCAAAGAAATCTCTTAAGACTGAAAAGGCCAGGCCCATAAGTTCTAGAGCTGTTCAAAAGTCACAATCCGATGGTTCTTTTTCGCTGAATAAAAGTGCAAAGGGGAGAAAAGTTGTTACGTGAACAATCAATTAGCCAATAATCCTCTTGGACACATAGTGACTATATACAACTACATACGGTTAGTTTGTTTATTACAAAGCCAAAAATAACTGAACATAAAGGCACCTCAATACGAGGGTGTAGAAATACATTGAAATTTTCATGAAGCCAAATCTGTGTATCCAATGTAGATGTTTTAGATGGTGTAGCATAAGTAATACAATTAGTTCAAGAAGCAGAATGCGGAGAATCAGAAAGCATGAGGGTGGATGAGTAAAAATAATTACTCCATCCCTACACTAACACTAAGGTGACATCCCTACTTATGCATCTTTAGAAAGAAGAATAAAAGGTGCCAACATGTGGAGTCCTCCTAAGAAGCCTCTCCACAATCAATGGGCTATCTGTCTGGGTACGATCCTGAAGGTGTTGTTCCACGGGACAATGGTTTTCTTTCCTTGATACATTTTGTCCTTGGTTCCCATGCCTTCTTCTGTGTGAAGCACAATGATCTTCCTTTATCAACTAAAGCCACATGATTGAAACGTCACCCCTCCTTGCCTCTACTAGTAAAACAAAGACATTATTTTAGTTAACAAGAGCGCCTCTTTCACCTGCAACACAAAACGTGAGGAAGAAGAAATTCCACAGCACACTTGAAATTCAAACTGTTAATTTCTAAAGTAAGAGTTTTCAGGGAACTTCATTCAGGACTACAAAATTCAGCTTACATAAGAAAGCATCACATGAGCTTTAATATTTTGCATGGAATATAAGGCACTTTCAATGAATACATTTACCTACATATGAAATGACACAATTAATAACCACATTTGGTGCATGAATATTTGTCAGTTGCACAACACAAGTTCTTCATGTTAATGCCTCCGCTAACTACATTCACTTTCTATGTTGATTTTCCATGTTAATTTTCAATTGCCTAAATACATCACGTTTCAGGTTAATACATTTCAGATTCTAACACTTCAGTTACTACAACAAAGGATTATATGCAGGTGCGCGCTACACGTGTGATTATAATGCACCCTTACAAATAAAATGTGATTCCCGCTGCATCAGTTCCTCCCTCTGATAATATTAAGTCATCACAAAACACTCTAAAATCCCTGTAGATCTAAACAGATGTCATAGCTAACCTCCTCTGTCTTAACTCCTCCAACCCCTTCAAATTCTCATAATACCTGTCCTGCAACAAAGGATTATATGCAGTTGCGCTCTATATGTGTGATTATAATGCACCCCAACAAATAAAATGCGATGTCTGCTGCATCAAGGCCATCATTAACCATAGGACCTGCTCACCTCTGCAGCAGATGACCCCCTTAGAAGAATCATGAGTACAGCAAAGACAGATCTGTAGTATTGTAGGCATAGCATAAGCCTGATGAAATTCTGTGCATAATAGTATCATGATTGTCATTAGGGTTCACATATGCATCCTCCCTTTCCCTAAGCTCACAAAGCACATCTACAGCCTTTGAGACCACACCAGCTTGAAACAGGTGACTCCAGCTCTATCACAGTACCTTTACAAGGGTAAGGTTTCAGTGGAAGTGTTGAGCTAATTTTGAGCCCTTGTTATTGTTCTCGCAGATCACCCTCCCAGTAGGCCCTTACCCACACACCCTTTCCCTCACCTGGCAACTCCAATACTCTGTGCCATTATAGCACTCCCCATAGTCCAATATTCTGTGCCATTATAGCACTGTGCCATTATAGCAATTCCGAAGCCACCTCTGTCAAAGGGTACTTTTGTTCATGGGCTCAGAAGATTGTAGATTGATCTACAGTTTTTAATGATTTCCTCTACACTGGGAGGATAATCAGAGTTTTTCCTTTCATGTTCATGTTTATGTTCAGCTAGCCTCTGGCGTGATAAATATTTTATTTTGCTGACACCTGCTAAGTCAATGAGGAAATCATGTCAACAGGTCTCTCAGGATTTTATTCATACAGTGGAAGAACAAGAGCACATTTATTTCATTAGACAATCCACTACCAAAACAAGCCTGATAAACTGTTTCATCTGTCACCAGTTAATTCTTTCCTTGACTCAATTCAAGGAACTCATTATCATCAGATTGGGAAATTGCCTTCTGTTAAACAAATTGCCTGCATCTCCCCCTTGAAACAATCTAAGTAATAGAGCAGGTTACTGCCAGAAGATACATTGACCAAGCTGCTATTACCCTAGTTAAACAAGAGACAATAAATGCCATTGAATGAATGCATCAGTTGTGGGTCACAAGTCTACCTTTCAGGAGTAGCCAAAGGTATAGTTACTGGTGCAACTGGTGTGGTCAGATCTGCCAAGGGTATAGCTGCATGTGGTAAATGCAACCTCTGAATGTGATCAGATTGGCCTCCCTTTCGCAGTCTATGTTGCTTGTTAATACGCAAGTCTCCAGGATAAACCTGCTCCCATGGCGTCCAGGTAGCGTGAGGTCGTTCCCCTCTCAATCGGTCAAAACAAATCTATAATCCACAGTTGGTGTGCCAAGAATCATACAGACTGTTCCCACCTTGTTATGTATCATTTTAGGACCCTATTGTAAGTTTCCCGATTCATGCCCTTATTAGGTATAAATCACCATATCCTTATATAGGCATAGAAATCATAACTCATTTAGGCATAGCTCATGCAGTCCAAATATGGCAGAGCTACTTCCAGTAGTTCCGAAAATCCACAACGATTTCTTGGAAAACTCAGCTTCAGCAGCCGGGGACTTCCCCTTGCTTGAATATTGATTTGTCCAAGATCTCATGGAGTTTTCAAAGAACTGAGACTCTTTGATGATGTTATTATGTCCAACTGTACGTCAAAGTCGGCACCTTCAAGGTATAAATATGCCCACACTCGCCCAAGCAAACATGCGGTGGTTTGGAGCAGTTAGACTATCTACTTGCCCGACGCGCCCTGCTACAGCAAGTGCCGAAGGAAGCCGACCCTCCAGCAGATGCACTGAGAGAGACGCTGTCTTTTCTCCTGCCGAGAAATCCAGGTCCAGTGTTTCCAAGCTTCCCCTGCGGGTTGTTGGGAAATCGAGTCCCGAGACTGACCTTCTCTATTCTAAACTAAGGTACGGAGCTGATTAGACCCTTAGAGAAATCTTGAGCAGATTCTTGACCAAAGAATACTACATTTATGCTACACCTCACTTACTTCTTCCCTCGTACTAAGCTTAGCTTAGGTACACCAGGATAGGCGTATTTTAGAAGCACCAGTTGAGTACTTTTAGCCTCTGTTATTTATGTATGTATTTATATATGGTTTAGGAACCATACAATGCTCTTACAGTATTATTTTATTGTACTATTTATAGTTTACGCAATATATTTTACAAACAGTTTTACTATTGTAGCAGTTAATTTCTTATGCTTGAGAAATGAAACTTTTCAATAAATCCTTTTATTGAAAATGCCCGTCTTTCTACTTTCTCTGCACCTCTAGTGAAACGAAGCATGCACGATTGACTGAGTGAAATATCTATCTATGGTTTCCACAACTCTGAAGATATGTCTTATCTTGGGGAAACAAAGTTGACATGTTTATGCGGTTGTCAGAGACTAATCCGTTCTGTCTCTTCTCCTGCCGAGAAATCCAGTTCCAGTGTTTCCAAGCTACCCTTGTGGGTTGTTGGGAAATCGAGTCCCGAGACTGACCTTCTCCATTCTAAACTAAGGTACGGAGCTGATTAGACCTCCTAGAGAAATCTTGAGCAGATTATAGGCAAAAGAATACTACATTTATGTTACACCTCACTTACTTCTTATCTCGTACAAAGCTTAGGTTAGGTACACTGGGGTAAGCATATTTTAGAAGCACCCGTTGAGTACTTTTACCCTCTGTTATTTATGTATGTATTTATATATGTTTTAGGAACCATACAATGCTCTTACAGTATTATTTCATTTTACTATTTATAATGTACACATTATATTTTACAAACGGTTTTACTATTGTAGCAGTTCATTTCTTATGCTTGAAAAAGAAGACTGTTCAATAAATCCTTTTATTGAAAACGCCCGTCTTTCTACTTTCTCTGCACCTCTAGTGAAACGAAGCATGTAGGATTGACTGAGTAAAATATCTATCTATTGTTCCCACGACTCTGAAGATACGTTTTATCTTGGGGAAACAAAGTTGTCATGTTTATGCGGTTGTCAGAGACTAATCCCTTCTTGTGAATTCGAGAAACTTTCGAGTGACCTCTGAGCTAGCTGGCACACACAATTAAGTCTAGTATATTCGATAGAGACCTAGTCGACCTCAGTCCTACGCCTAATCTATAGGATATATTATTCCAATGTGCAGAGCCTATTGGGAATATAGGAACTACACTAAAACCTTACCATGGGACTTACTTGCAAGCTTATAAACAAACTCCACTTGAGGTACTCCGGGTAGGGACTCTGGGGTCTCAAGGGTGTCCTGGCCTCCAACACAACATATGCACACAAAATAAGCTTCCCCAGAATTCTGCAATTTATAGAGATATGTTATGTATCCCTCCCAACGCTACTCAGTACCAGTGTTGAGCATACAAAGAAATTTAAGGGATTGTCCTCACACACCAACAGGTTAGGAGTGGGCGGAATTTGCGTAGTCGCGCTACGCAAAGTTATGCAAAACGGTAAAAAATCTCCGCAAACACGCAGAAATTCCGTGAACACGCGGAATTGCTTGTTCGCAATGCTTTTTTCCTGTTCGCGATTGCTGTTTGCATGCTCGGGAGAAATATCTTCCGAACACGCATTTTGAGAACGCGAACAAGCAACAAATTCCACAGAATTTTGGGTAATTTCTCGTTCTCCTTGGAATGCGAAATTACCCAAATTACCCAAATCCGCGAGCGGAATGGAATTTACCGCCTAGGCCTACAACAGGTGTCATGCTTCATCTTAGGACAACCATCGCTGTCCAAAAACCTCTGTTTGATGGAGTGTGGGCGTACACCTGGCATTCACATATGCTGTCAGAAATAGTTGTTGCTGGGTGTTGCCTTTGGAAAGAACAAACAAAGCACATGCCTAACATATTGCATGAGCTTACAATAGACTTTGGGGATATACAGTGCCACTTGATCTACCTTATTTACTATATGGTTTAGAATTGCATGCCTACATCTCTCACATAATAATACTCCCTTCTTGTGAGATGAAATGCAACAAAAATGAGAATATTTGCTACTTACTCCAGGCGATTCACCCTGCTCCAGAATGCAATTGAATTCTCTGGTTCATTATGGTTCACTTACGGTAAGCAATGGTCTATCTAAACCTTAAATTACTCAACCTCCTTTGATCTATTTATTCTCAGTGTGCTTTGCATTCCATCAGTATATATTCGATTCTTAGGGGTCGATTACGATGCCATTCAGAAGGGCAAACCCGAATCAGATTCGGAACCCTTGATTCCAACCGAATTGTACACAGTTCCCAATGACTGATTACAATGCCCGAAACCATTTGGACTGTCCGATTTGGTTCCGAAAGGCATTCGGACAGGTCGAGTCTTCTGGAAATGGATTGTTCAGCTCTATGGACACGGTTTCCGAGCGATTACAATGACTGATTCGGACAGCCGTTCCGATTCGGTGTGCCTGAAACAAAATGGCTGTCGGAATCTGTGTTTGCAGTAGCATAGCAGGCCCCCCTTCACCTGGGGCCTTCTGAATCCTGCCTGTGGGGATACCCAAGGCACCCCCCTTTGCAACCATGCACAGTGTGTCAGGCACATGGGGTGCCCGCCACTGGGTGCACGATTTTCCCCAGCCACCCCTTTTTTCAATGGGAACCTGTGTTCTCGTTTGGAACACAGGCCCCCATTGAAGTCAATGAGAGTCCGACCGGATCATATCCAGATTCATTGTAATCAGTCAGTCGTACTCTCAGAACCCGATTTATTTGGAAATGATTATGAAACCAATTCAGTCGGAAGGATTTCCGAGTGAGATTGTAATCGGCCCCTCGTCTATTGATGCACACTCCTCTACAATAGTCTACAGAATAACTTGCTATAAAGGGTTATACATATATGCACAGTCAATAATATCCAAGCAATGACCTATTCAGGTTATCTATGTCTACCTATGTTGCGTACTGCATGATCATATCTAAAAAGATCATTTTTTATAACATTTCCTTGTCTCTATCTTGTCTTTTCTTTCTATTGCTGGATTGTGAGTGCTCTATGCTGGGTTGATATTGCCCACCAAAGAACATCATGACTTCAAGTAACTTCAGAGCAGAAGACTGTGCCGGTGATTGGCCCGATTGTTCTGGTTGAGAATGAGCACATGCAATATGGGGTTGGATTTTAATACTACTTCCCTTCCATAAAGATGTCTGCCTAATTATTGCCAAGGACAAACTCATGTGAGAGATGTTTCAAGAGACCACTTGATTGATTATTGAACCCTTGGGATCAGAGCATCATCCTCCTCATTAGGCAGTGTTGACATTATTTGTTGCTTGGGTGGTGATCTAGATGCATGCCAGCTGTGATTTCCATGCTGGCGAATTCGACTTTATTTTGTAGAATAAAGTTACGAACCTCATTTAACACTATCAAAAATGGGTTCTGCAGTAAGTTATTTTACTGTATAGCTGTTGTTAGTAATATCAAAATCCAGTGCCCTCCTATAATGCTACTGGGGGTTTGACTCTGTGCACTGGGACAGAGATAACCAGGCCCCAATGCATGTGCTAAGATGTCTAAAACATGTTAAAATTGGATATATTCTTACTTGGCATATTGAACTTACCTAGAAGTCTCTAGTATATGAAGTATACAGTACAAAGTGTACCCAGGGCCTATAATTTAAATGCAGTTAGAAAAATGTAGTGCATGCCATTGTGCCACTCACTACAGGGGGAGCGCAAACATAACTGCAGGCCTACCATTTTAGTCTGGCGCTGCAGTTTTAAATTGCACATTTGACTGTCAAAATAACCCCTTTTGACAGGCCTAAACCTTCCTTTTCAATATTAAGAAGTCTCCCCAAAGCAGGCCTTACTGCCCATAAGACACAGTGCCTGGTACTTATAAGTAAAAATGTAATGTTATACAGTGATAAAGCCCCAAAATGGGTTTTCACTGCAGCAAGACTGGCTGTTCAATAGAAAAGCACGAGTTTACATTATTATATTTAAAAATGCTAATTTTGGGTAGGAAATAGCTAGAAATATAATACAAAGACTCTTTCTAATAGTTATTTCAAATCCAATTTGATGATAATATTAATGTCTTAATAATTATTAAGGAAAATGTACTTTTAAAAAGTAACCTTTTCACAGCTTAAACCCCCTGAAGGCCTAATTGCATCAGCTCCAATTGTCACTTGGTAGTCAGATGTTCCCTTAATGAGGTATCAAAACGGCTCACAGAGCAGGACAAAGGCTTTGAGTGTGAGGGGGGAGGTGTTTCTTTTCCTCTGAGAGGATGCTGATATGGGCTCGGCTAAGGATCCTGCTTAAATACAAAGAGGGCTACACTGTCATAGATAAATGTTAACTGACACCTGTGAGGGCCCCTTTATTGTTACCCCAGTTAAGCGGACACAAATTCCAGGGGCCCCATTTATGAGGCCTTGCGTCAGTTTTGCGCTTCCGATGCGTCACTTTTTGTGACGCATCGGCGGCGTAAAACATGCCTCCTGTTGCGCACTATTTACAAAGTGACGCATCTGAGCAGATGCGTCACTTTGTAAACCCCTGCGCTATATTATACCTGCGTCAGGTATAATGTATGCAGAGGGGGCGTTCCCCCGCAAAAAGCCTCGTAATAGTGACGCAGTGAAATCTATGAGATTTCACTGCATCACTTTTAGGACACTGTTGCATCAAAATCTTGCGCCTGCCTCACAGCAGGCGTAAGATTGACGCAAGCCCTTTCACATGGGGCTTTCCCATGTGAAAGGATGCATTGCTGGAGTTGCGTCACTTTTGTGACACATTCCAGCAATGCGTGACTTTTGCGCTTACAGATACGTCAGAAATACTGACGTATCTGTAACTTCTTGCGCCATGATGCGTCATAGTGTAAATATGACGCATCTATGGTCTCGCAAGGAGGGCGCAGTGAAAAGTGACGCATCGCTGTTTTCACGCAGCGATGCGTCACTTTTCATAAATGAGGCCCCAGTGGTTTAGGAACTGCCCCCAATACTGGTTTGAAGTGACCATAGAGGACGGGTGTTCATTTCCTTTCCTATACTTCCAGGGTGGGCATATAGGCACTACACACAGGAGAAATGTTCAGCTATGCTGGATTTAGGTAGGTAGGTGTTGTTTGGGATTTTTTATTGTAAGGCAAACAGGAACTGCTGCAAAGGTTGGTAGGGGTACATCTCAGAACTTTCTCTACTGGTCAGGGAAGAACCAGGGCTCTCCCCCACCCACAAGCTAGTGTCCCGCATAACTGTGGCACCTTCAATATTAATGGGCATGTCGAAGACAGAAGGGCTAAACCTGTTCTCACTTGTACCCAAGACAAAAAAGTGTATTCTAAGGGTCAATTGACTGACCTCCTAGTAAGCAACAGGGCTACAAAAAGCTGAAGGAGCCCAGCTGACCTGTTCCCACTGGAACTGCCCTGGACCCTACCAGTGGCTCCTTCTCTAGTCTTGACCCCCTACTGCAGTTCCTGAGGTCTGGGGACCCTTGGCTGTGTCAGAGTGTACTCCTTCCTGAGAAACCTGGGACTTACAAACATTTTGGCTGAAAAGACCTACATAGGATCTCCACAAATCTGCCAGGTCAATATAATGAAGGTGCTCTGGACAAAAGATTCAGGCAGCTTCCGCTCTGAGATTTTACTCAGCTGCAAATCATTTTCCTGAGGACGTTGAGTAGAGGGTGTACAGCTTCATAAATCTCTGTTCAGCTACAGCTTGCAGCTTTGCCCCACTTTGGAATGAGAGCTCCCAACATTTGACTAAGTACACACACAGAAATCTTCTCTGGGCGAAGGCACCTAAAGTATCCAGATGGCAAGGGGCTTTACTTGGGGAAAGATTTTGAATTTCTCTTGCTCTGAGCTTTCCAGACAAAAATGAATTGCTTCACTCGGACCATGTCTGATGGCTATCTAGCTTCGTGGAGCCCTCCTCAACCACAGCCTGCTGAGGATTTTTTTTATTCCATTTCAGAGACCAAAGGCCTGATTTAGATCTTGGTGGATTTGGACTGGTCCCGCCTTCACTTTTCCGTCAGTTATTCCGACTGTTCACAAGGCGGTTCACCCGCTCCATTTAGATGCTCGCGGATCTCGACAATAGGCCAACTAAATTCCGCCTTCTCCGCCAGAATTTTCCTCCGCCATCTACGGCGTTATAGGCCAAAGTAGCTGTTGGAGGGAGTTCAGCGAATATTTCGGCCTGGCCAATCATGATGTGCCTTCCTGTCGCCATAACTGTGGCGGGTAAACCTCCACACCTAAGTTGGCCGTTTTGAATAAATATAAGGTAGAATTTTTTTTTCCTACTTACCTTTCCGTCATGAACTTGATCGTCCAAGTCCTTCCTTTGCTGATGCAACTTGACCACGAACCAAATCAACCCTGCCATTGCCAGAATTTAAGGCAAGCTTCTTTTTTGCTTGTTTTATTTTGAATTGTCTTTTTTTACAATTGCTCTGGACTCGTGCATTTTTTAATTTCTCTTCATACAATTTTATTTTCTAATGTGTAATCCATATGTGTGCAATTTCGTCAATTAAGACATTTAAAGAAACAAACCTGTATTAACTTTTATGTTTTTTTAAAATTTGGTGCCAGCTTCCATCATGATAATGGACACTTAAACAAAATGTGACATTAATCAAAATTCATACAGGTGTGTTTAATTATTTTTTGTAAACTATCGAATTATAAACATATGGATTACATATTTTTTGAGTTATTTAAATTTAGCATAATACAGTAATTGCACTAGACAAGGTAAACTGTTTTTTAAAAATGTTAGTTCTAAACTTAAATCACATTTTTTAATTAGTTATGTGACATTTCCCTTTGTCTAGTGCTTTTTCAGTAATTTCTTTTAAAGGTATAATGCAAATGTATTTATTTTTCACTTTTAAGTTACAATAAAAACACCTGTGCTAACACATAAAAATACAAATTTGTGTTGTTTTTTTGGTGTAAGTTTCCATTATTATGATGAATGCTTGCACCACAATTTTATTGTCAATTTATTTTATTTTTTTGGGGATTTTGCAATATGCCACTGACTCATTGTCAGGGAAATTGTTCTCCCTCCCTCGCAGCTCCACCATTAAGTGAGGCCTTCCCCCGAGTCCCTGCACTGTCGAGTGTTGGTGTTCGAGGCCCTCCTCCACCCACAGGTTTCACCTGCGCCGCATCCCTGGTGGTCCTGTGTACCTCTGTCTCCATTCTCTCTCTCTGCTTTTTCTCTCCTTTTTCACTCGTTTTTTTCCCCCACTTCTATCTTCCCCCTTCACTCTCTTTCTGGGTTTTTCCTCCATTTTCTGCCGTTTTCCCCTCATTTCAAGCTCCCCCCTTCACTCTCCTTCTGTGTCTTTCCTCCGTTTTTCACTCGTTTTTTACCCTCATCTCAATCTCCCCTTTCACTCTCCTTCTCTGTCCACTGTGTCTTTCCTCCACTCTTTCTTGCACTTTTGCTGCCTTATTTACTCTTTCCTCTCTCTTTTTGCCTTTTTCCTTTTGTCTTTTTAAGCTCGTTTTTCCCCGCTGTTGCTGCCCCCGCGTCTCCTCCCCCCAGCACGACTAGTGTGATCAACCCAATCCAGCTCCCCTCCCCGCTCCTGTTTCCCAGCTGTCCAGCCTCCCCGACCCCTACTTAATGCTGGCCACGGGTGCCCCAAAGGCAAGCCCGTCTGCGCCCGTCCGCGACCCGACTACCACCATCACCAGGAACCCTGGATCTCTGCACCGCCAACGCTATGACCCAGCGGCACTCCACGCTCTCAATCCAGGCTGCAACAACAACTGCAAGCTAGCATCACCAGCCGACACCCATGGTCCCTTCAGCTGTCACCGCTGCCTGCAGACCTGCCACACCGCCAAGACCACGGATTCAGCGCAACACACCCACAAGAACACAACCGAACTGAAGACCCTGTAATGCATCCTGCTCAAAGTCGGATCCCTCCACAAACACGCCACCGAAATCTGGGACCTCCTCGACAGCACTACTCCAGGCGTAGCATTCTTAACTGAAACCTGGACCGACACCACCTGGGGACCGGACATCGACATCGCCATTCCCCAAGGATACAAGATCTCCAGGAAGGATCGCCCCACCCGCACGGGAGGAGGAATTGCAATCGTCCACAAATCCACCCTCCACCTGAGCAGACTCCCCGATGAGCCCACAGACCTGATGGAACACCTTCACTTCAAGATACTGGCTAGCCCTACCTCCACCCTCCAAGGAACCCTCATCTACCGACCCCCTGGACCCCACAGACTTTTCGCCAACTCCATCACAGACATCATCTCCCCGCATGCCATTGCGTCCACCAACTACACCCTACTGGGAGACCTCAACTTCCACCTCGACAACCAACTGTACTCCAGGACCACATCCCTCCTGGACAACCTCCACAACACTGGACTCCACCAGATCATGACCGAACCCACGCTCTCAGCAGGACACACCCTCGACCCCCTCTTCACAACAGGCATCTCCATCACCTTCAGCCACACCACCGAACTCCCAAGGACTGACTATCGATGCGTCCACTTCATCTTCAGAACACCCACCATCCACAGACACCAGCACCTGCTCCCACGAAGAAACTGGACCAGAATCACCGACGACCAGCTAACCTCATCACTCAGCAACTCCACCCCAACCATCGCAGAAAAGAACGACCCCAACACCGCAGCCCGAACCCTGCACAGATGGATCTTGGACAGCGCCAACGCCATAGCCTCCCTCAAGAAAAACAACAACACCCACGCCAAGCTAGCTAGATGAGTCACCACTGAACTTCGAGAGTCCAGATGCACTTGCTGCCGCCTCGAAAAGGCCTGGAAGAACACCAAATCCACAAAAGCCCACAACAACTTCAAAGCCGCCACTAACGCTCACCACCAACTAATCAGAAAAGCGAGGAAAAAAGCGATTGAAGACAGAATCTCCACTCATACACACAACAGCAAAGAACTCTTCAACATCATCAAGGAGTTCGCCCAACCCACCAGCGAGTCCACCAACATCCCTCCCGCACAAGACCTCTGCAGCAAACTCAGCACCTTTTGTCACCACAAATCAGGAGCATCTACGACAACTTCGATGAAGACAACCAATACACTGAACCCTCACCAACCACCCCCGACACCCTGAAGCCAGCGATCAACAACTGGATAGCCCTCACCACCGAAGACACACTGAAGACGATGAAGTCAATTCACTCCGGGCCCCCCGGTCCCCTGGCCCCACCACATTTTCAACAGAGCCACCGACACCATTGCACCCATGCTCTGCCACACCATCAACCGCTCCCTGGCAACCACCTCGTTCGCTGAAGACTGGAAACACGCTGAGATCAACCCCCTCCTGAAGAAACCCTCGGCGGAGCCCACCTACCACAAAAACTACAGACCCATCTCCCTGCTCCCGTTCCCAGCGAAAGTCATCGAGAAAGCCTTCAACAGCCAACTCGCCACATTCATCGAAGAGCACAACATCTTCGACTCCTCCCAATCCGGCTTCAGAAAAAACACAGTGCAAAAAACGTCCTTCTCACCGCAACAGACGACATTTGTACCTTACTGGACAAAGGAGAAATAGCAGCCCATCAAAGCTAGAGTCACCTTCAAGATGCTAACCCATGCTCACAAGACCCTCCACTACACCAGACCAGCATACCTGAACAGCCGACTCAAATTCCCTGCACCCCAAAGGACCCTACGAACAGCCCAGCTCTCCTCCGCCCTGGTTCCCCACACCAGGAAGACCAGATCGGGAGGCTGCTCCTTCTTCCTTGCGGCCGGAGCCTGGAATGACCTTCCACTTCACCTCAGACAGATAACATCACTCCCCATCTTCACAACAAACCTCAAAACATGGCTCTTTGACAGACCCCCTCCTTGATGGAGTGGAACCTGCGATCCCCCACCTCACAGGGACTTGAGACCCTTAAGGGTGAGTAGTCACGCTTAACAAACACCTGATTGATTGATTGATTACAAATATTTTGTATTTTCTTTTATAAATGTAAGCATGAATATGTATTTTACATTCATCATGAACATTTTTAATATTCAATTAATTGTAAATGAATAATAATATTAGCACAAACTTTGTAAATTATTACTTTTTATATATAATCGAGATAATTCTCTCCTGAACTTTTTTTCAATAAAAAACAAAAGAATAGGGAAAAAAGGGTTTTCCACAATAACACCTTGTTGCCCGTAACTTGCCTCCGAAACATAGTCCAAATGGTAACTTCCTCAAGAAGCAGAATATATTGGACACAGAGCAAGCACCTCAAGGTTTTTTATTGAGAGGGGTGGATTTAGGTATGATAGGGCTCGAGGACAAATAAGAGGTGAATTCGGAAGGAGGAGTAAGGGCGTAGAGGATTATCTTTTGGAAGTAGAGGGATCCGCAGTGGGTGATGTGCTTGTTGTCTGTATGTTTGACAGTTGCATGTGGATCTGGTGTTTGTTGTGAATGTTGGGATGTGTGGTTTTTGGTTGGTGTTTGATATTCTGGTGAGTGTGTGCATTCGCTTTTGGTTGGTGCTATTCTGTGTATAGGTGTGTTTTTGTGTGATTGGATAGATTATGATGAGTGTGTTGGTATGGTGGTTGGTGTGGTTGTGGCGCTGGTTGTGGTGCTTGTGGGAGTGGTGGTGGTGTGGTTGCTGTGCTTGTGGGTGTAGTTTCAATAGAGAGTATACGTTGTTTGTGTTACTTTACGTGTTTGTGTTTGTGGTGTGGGTGCATGCAAGGAAGTGAGTGTGCTTGGGATTTGGGGTGGGAGTTTGGATTAGGGTTGAGTTAGGTACCTGAGTTGGGGCTGAAGGTTGGGCTAGTTGGGCGGCTGGGTGAGTTACGAGGCTGCAATTTTGGCAAGCAACCTCTGCATGCCAGACTTTGAAATATGAATGGCATCCAGAAATGCAACCATTTGTTGCATTTGGCAGTTTAGGCCCTGGATGCCATTTACTATTGCAGTCTGGCCTACAGAAGAAACAAGAAACTGGGAACATACAATATTAAAGAAAAGAAAAATTCAAAACATAGCAGAAAATAGGGATGAATAATACAAAACAATTTAACATCTGTGAAAATATGAAAAAAAATAAAGCATTTAATTGAATTCAATTGAATCGTTTTATATAGCGCATGAATGCCCTAGGGCCTCTTGGCTGGAGTCAGCCTAACACATAAACACTCAGGCAAAGACTAACACGACATTGCAATTTTATTTTAACAAAACAAAAAAGACATCATGTAGTCATTTCAATCAAACATTAACAACACTGCCAAAATAGTAAGTTAAACATGACTCGTAAAAATGTGCAGTAAAAATAAACAGACATTTACAATGTAAAACACATATATGAAATATGTTATTAGGTGAAAAAACCCTTAGAAGCACCATAACATCATATTTAATGAAGATTGAAAAGCCACAGGAAATAGTACAATGTTGAACGGGCTCCGAAACGGAATCCCTCTGTCAGGAATCTGCTGCTAGGACAAGGCCAGCACAACTGAGAAATCTAAATTGACTTGGTACAATCCCACCGTCTGGATGGCAATGGAGTAATGTGAGCCAGCAGAAGAGTCCACCGCATTGACAGAGGTGGGCCGCTTACGCAACGGAAAACACTCTCAATGCGGACGGAGATTAAGTCATCCTACATCTAAATAGGACAGATGGAAATCCATTGGCTTTGCAGAGTACTTGGAAATGCTGCCACGGAGGAATGACAGTCCTGCAAAGATCTAAATCAAGCCCTTAGTAAGAAGGTAAAGCTTCCGGCCAGGGCAAAGCTGGTTTCTCTATTCAACACATGCCCCATTGCTGTCAGGGTATACACCTGTTACAACGCATTTTTTACTCCGCACTACCATTACAACGCGACCATTACTCCGCATACCATTACAACGCATTGCGCTGGGGGGCGCTCTAGGATAGGTAATAAGTATAATTTACTATCCAACACCTTCCCTAGGGTCCACGGGGACTGGAGTTAGAATAGTAAATTATACTTACCACTATCCAGCGCCCCAAGGCGCTATGCGTTGTAACGGTATGCGGAGTAAAAGTCGCGTTGTAATGGTCTGCGGAGTAAAAGTATGCGTTGTAACGTCATACATCCGCTGTCAGCCTTAAACTGCACCGACTTCTCTGTCAAGTGTAATGAGATGACTACGGTTGGCGCACAATACTTTTTGTCACTAATTTCATTGAAAAACGCACAAATTCATATCCCCTGATCCTTTTATTAGATTGTTGTTGTTTTGGAGTCCTTTTACTTATTAAATTGAAGTGGAATACTTAATGTGTTGTGTTATTGACTTTTTCACTGTTTTGTGGTTAGGTGTGAATGCTTTACACATTTTCCAATGTAAAGCATGTCTGCTCTGGTGCACAGCCAAAATATCGATTCCAAATTATCGACCAACATTAATATCAAGTTAAAAATATCGAAGGTGAAGAATATCGAGGTCAAGAATATCGTTGGGCAGAATATCGACCCTAAGGTAAGTAATATCGATTTTTTTTATATTGATGTAAGTAATATCGAAGTTAGTAATATCAATATCAATTATATCGATGTTATTAATTTCGATGTTACTAATATCGATATTTGTTTGTTGTTATTTATTTTATTATGTATTTTATATGTATGTGTTATATGTTTTTTGTTAAGTTTTTTATTTGTTTTGAATTATATGTGTACTATTTCCTATATATTAAAAATGTTATATTTAATTTAATTTTATGTTTTAGTACTGGAGCGGGTTGTGGGTTTATAGGGGAATAGGGTGGGAAGTAATTTAATTATAGTAAGTTAATTATTAATTTTTAGTGATTGTAAATTAATTTTAATTCATTTTTGTGTTTAAGTTTTGTAGCGGGTTGTGGGTTTATAGGGGAATTGGGTGGGAAGTAATTTAATTGTAATTAGGTAATTATTTATTTTTAATTGATATTGATAATTATTTTATTTATAATTAAATATTAATTGGTAATTAATTATTTTAATTGCTAATTGATTTTTTAAATAGGTAAGTAAGGTTTGTTATTGGTAATTACATTTTTTAATTGACAATTCATTTTTTTAATTGGTAATTAAGGTTTGTCTTTGGTAATTACATTTATTAATTGGTAATTAAATTTTTTAATTGGTCATTTTTTTTTTTAATTGGTAATTGAAATTTTTAATTATTAATTACTTTTTATTAATTGGAAAATCATTTTATTAATTGGTAAAGAATTTTTCTTTACAAAAAATGTTTTGTTTACCATTATTTAATTTTTAATTATTATTATGTGTTTTGTTTTGAAAAATATTTTAGTGTTCAATATTTATTATTTGTTAATTTATATTTCTGAAATAATATTTATTGGTATTTATTGTTAATTTATTGTTAATTAATTATTTAATTGTAATTATGTTTTTTGTAATTATTAATGGGTATTTGCAAATGATGTAGAGTTATTTGAAAATTAAATTTTTTATTATTTTATTTACAACAATTATTTATAAGTTATATTTAACTTCTACACTATCCAATGCTTTCCCTACGGTTGCACTCTCTGGAGTTGGAATAGTAATTTTGACCCCTACGCTATCCAACGCTTTCCCTACTGTTGCACTCTCTGGAGTTGGAATAGTAATTTTAACCCTATGCTATCCAACGTTTTCCCTACTGTTGCACTCTCTGGAGTGGGAATAGTAATTTGTACCCCTACGCTATCCAACTCTTTCCCTACTGTTGCACTCTCTGGAGTTGGAATAGTAATTTTTACATCTTCGCTATCCAACGTTTTCCCTACTATTGCACTCTCTGGAGTGGGAATAGTAAGTTTTACCCCTAGGCTATCCAATGCTTCCCTACTGTTGCACTCTCTGGAGTTGGAATAGTAATTTTTACCCCTACGCTATCCAACGTTTTCTCTACTGTTGCACTCTCTGGAGTGTGAATAGTAATTTTTACTCATACGCTATTAACGCTTTCCCTACTGTTGCACTCTCTGGAGTTGGAATAGTACTTTTTACCCCTACGCTATCCAATGTTTTCCCTACTTTTGCACTCACTGGAGTGGGAATAGTACTTTTTACCCACCCGCTATCCAACACTTTCCCTACGGTTGTACTCTCTGGAGTTGGAATAGTAATTTTTACCCCTACGCTATCCAATGTTTTCCCTACTGTTGCACTGTTTGGAGTTGGAATAGTAATTTTTACCCCTACGCTATCCAACGTTTTCTCTACTGTTGCACTCTCTGGAGTTGGAATAGTAATTTTTACCCCTACGCTATCCAACGTTTTCCCTACTGTTGCACTGTTTGGAGTGGAAATAGTAATTTTTACCCCTACGCTATTCAACGCTTTCCCTACTGTTGCACTCTCTGGAGTTGGAATAGTAATTTTTTACCCCTACGCTATCCAACGTTTTCCCTACTGTTGCACTCTTTGGAGTGGGAATAGTAATTTTTACCCCTACGCTATCCAACGCTTTCCCTACTGTTGCACTCTCTGGAGTTGGAATAGTAAATTTTACCCCTACGCTATCCAACGCTTTCCCTACTGTTGCACTCTCTGGAGTTGGAATAGTAATTTTTACCCCTATGCTATCCAAAGTTTTCCCTACTGTTGCACTCTCTGGAGTGGGAATAGTAATTTGTACCCCTACGCTACCCAACTCTTTCCCTACTGTTGCACTCTCTGGAATTGGAATAGTAATTTTTACCTCTACGCTATCCAACGTTTTCCCTACTGTTGCACTCTCTGGAGTGGGAATAGTAAGTTTTACCCCTACGCTATCCAATGCTTTCCCTACTGTTGCACTCTCTGGAGTTGGAATAGTAATTTTTGCCCCTACGCTATCCAACGTTTTCTCTATTGTTGCACTCTCTGGAGTGTGAATAGTAATTTTTTACCCATACGCTATTAACGCTTTCCCTACTGTTGCACTCTCTGGAGTTGGAATAGTAATTTTTACCCCTACGCTATCCAATGTTTTCCCTACTGTCACACTCACTGGAGTGGGAATAGTAATTTTTACCCACCCGCTATCCAACACTTTCCCTACTGTTGTACTCTCTGGAGTTGGAATAGTAATTTTTACCCCTACGCTATCCAATGTTTTTCCTACTGTTGCACTGTTTGGAGTTGGAATAGTAATTTTTACCCCTACGCTATCCAATGTTTTCTCTACTGTTGCACTCTCTGGAGTTGGAATAGTAATTTTTACCCCTACACTATCCAACGTTTTCCCTACTGTTGCACTGTTTGGAGTGGGAATAGTAATTTTTACCCCTACGCTATTCAACGCTTTCCCTACTGTTGCACTCTCTGGAGCTGGAATAGTAATTTTTACCCCTACGCTATCCAACGTTTTCTCTACTGTTGCACTCTTTGGAGTGGGAATAGTAATTTGTACCCCTACGCTATCCAACGCTTTCCCTACTGTTGCACTCTCTGGAGTCGGAATAGTAATTTCTACCCCTATGCTATCCAACTTTTTCCCTACTGTTGCACTCTCTGGAGTTGGAATAGTAATTTTTACCTCTACGCTTATACAACGGTTTCTCTATTATTGTGCTCTCTGGAGCGGGAATGGTAATTTTAAGTTCTATGATATCCAACATTTTTATTAATGTATTTTTTTTTTCTTATGGATTTTGAATAGTATTTTTATTTAGTTATTTAATTTTTTGGTATAAATTTAGATAATGTAGTATATAATTAATTTTAAAAATATTAAAGGTATAGTCCATTTTTTAAATTTATTAAACATACTTCTTTACTTTTTATTTATGTTTATGTTTTATGTTTGTAAATGTATTACCATAGCTTCCAGGGGTTGAGCTCACATTTAAACTACTGAAAACTTTACTGGACCAAGCAAGATTGTGATAGACTACCATCTATCCCAACCAATGATCCTGTTTCTCAAAATAAGCCTTTTTATGGTGTTGGTAGTGATTAAAGATGTAGTCTTTCTTTAGCTTTAGTGAGGACATCTTGCTGTTTTGTTCACAGTTGGTTTTGCAGATACCCTTAATATTCTGTACTGTTGTTTGCTCTGTGCTGTGGGATTGCAATTTCTTCCTGATTGAACTGTGGTGTTATATTGTTAACAGCACTCCAGCACCAGGGCCATGGTATTTGACAATTGACCCAGTCTGCACTGGGCAAATCTTTTAATTGGTGGTAGGTGCCATGGCTCTCAGTCTAACTGGTCACTATGCTGCCCTGTTCCACCCTCACATGCACTGGGGAGGGTGTTCTGGAAGGTGGCTTCCAATTGAAGCAGTTCAAGGTTTTGGTTCTGGGTGTAGTGCAGTGGAGGGGGACACTGGTACAGTAATATCACCAACAGAGTGATATTACATTTCATCCACCAACAGAGGTATGTCCGCTCCTTCAAGAGCTGTCCAGTGCTGTGTGTGTGGGCTCCCATACCTGTCGTGATGTAGGTTTCTTCTGGGTGGGGTTGTGTGAGCTTAACCTATCCTTGTGTTTTGCTTTGCTCTATCTCTTTGGCCTACAGACTGTTGGGCCCATCTGCATGGAGAGGTGGAAGGTAGATTGCCTTATGAACAACCACTAGAATGCAGTAGACAAATTTGCAGTTTTTCTCTTGTTTCCACCACAAGTTACTGGATAATTGGTGCTGCTGGTGTTGATTTCTACTGGATTCGATTGGGTTTTGGGAGCTCTTAGGGGAGTTCTCCTCATGGTGGACATTTGACAATAGTATGAAAAAGCAGAAAGCGATAACCACGGGTATGTGGTCATGCTAGATTGGATCAAAGTTAAAAGTTAAGGCCAACCGTGATGGAACACCAGTCAGATACAGGGACGAGGTACATCCCAGTGTAAAGTTTACCTTTTGATGTAAATACATTTATGAAGAAAAAGTAGTCAGCTGTGAGTGGTCAGCCGGGCACGTTGCAGCCTGGATCTAAAGGAGGGCTTGCCTATGGCAGGTTGCTCAAGAGTGTGATCCTAGTGCAGTTTTTGACGGAGGCAGGAAACCTCAGAGAAGGCAAAGTCAAAGTCCATGCCCAAGCATGCCTCGACATTGATCAGATGCTGCTCGGCATTGATCCCTATGGAGCCCTTTTGATTCAGACTTGGAAACTAATGTGGGAGTCGGATCGCCTTCAGCAAGGCAAGCTTGCAATTTAAAGCCAAGTGGCATATACAGCTGCTGCTTTGATGATGACCCCAGTCTCCATTAGTTCTCCAGGAAGAAAAAGGACAACAAGTTTGAAAGTCACACTTCTTGCAGTTTGGTGAGCAGGGAGTACAATCTACCACCAGCTAATGGTCTAGGGCCCAGGGGGCACTATTTGAGGGTTAGGGCTCACTCTAACAGAAGCCACCAGTAGAGTCCAGAGCAGGTCCATGTGAAACTTGTTAGCTGGGCTCCTTCAGGAAAGTGAGCTTCGTGCAGCTTTTGTGTCACTGTAACTTAACAGGAGGTCAGCCACCTAACCCTTGGAGTCTACATCTTTGCCCTGGGTACAAGCGATGCCCATCCCTTAGGGTTGTCCTCACAGGTCTCAACAGCAGGTTAGACATCCTTCTGTTTTCCATTGGTTTAGGGTTGTTCTGAAGAGAGCGTCCTGTGGTTCCAACTTTATGCCTGTCAATAGCCTGTGGGTGGGATGACTCCTAGCCTCTCCCTAACCAATAGGAACAATGTTTCCAGAAGTAACCCTACCAACATTTGCAGCAATTCCTGTGTGCCATACTCAAATAATTCCAAAGTGTACCTCCCTTCCTAAAACCAAGATGGCAGAACTTTTCTTTCCCAGTGCAGAGCTTGTTGCCCACCCTAGATCTGACCACGGAAATGAACAGCTCTCCCTCTTTGGTCACTCTAAACCAGCTCTTGTGGTAGATCCTCCCAGACTGGGATTTGAGTCTGGCTGACTAAGAAGGCAAAAGGGAGACAGCCAATGACAAGGTAGGCATCCTTTGAAAATATGCAAGGGGCTGGGCACAGCCCCCATCCAATTCTGTCAAGAGAAGGCCAACCTCTCCCCAAACCCAGTGTCTTTGTGTCAGCTATGGGAACTATATAGCTTATGGATAAATATTTGAAACTCATGCAAACAGCCTCTAAGGCTTTAGGCAGGTTAAAGATGACTTTTCAAAACTAAATTTCTTAAAATATTTAGTGCAAATCTGACTTTGCAAACAAATTGGATTAATGATGAATATTTTTAAAGCCCAAGAATTAAGGGGTCGATTAGGATCCCTGAGGAGGAGGGAACGTCCGCATGGTGTGCGGCGTTCCCTCTGAGCCAATTAGGATGTGACCGCCAGGGTGGCGGTCACATCCTCTATCTTTGACACTGCGGCGGGTGCAGCTTCAAGCTGCACCTGCCGCAATGTTAAAAATGCATGCACCGCATTTGCATGCACAAAGCGGCAGGCACCGCGCGGTGCCTGCTGCTTTGTGCACGCAAATGCAGGGGGGTACCATAGGTACCCCCCATGTGCACCCCCCACCCCCCCTTCACCCAGGGGGCCTGCAACGGGCCACCGGAGTGAAGGTCCGTATGCTTTTCCACGGCGGAAAGCCGCCGCGGAAAAGCATGCCTTTTACACCATCCTTATATGGATGTTAAAGCTTTTCCGCCGCTGTCGGAAGGGGACCGCGGAGGAAAAGCTGCGGACGGAATGCCAGACCCACCAGCCATCCTAATATGGCGGTGGGTCTTTCGAGGCTCCGCGGCGGCTTTCCCGCATCCTCCGGGCGGCGGTGGCTTCCGCCGGCCCGGAGGATGCGGGAAAACCGCAATCATAATAGGCCCCTTAGTTTGTATCAGGGTCTGAGGCGGAGATGACACTATTTAAATCTAATGTTATATACCAATGAGTTCATATGGAACAGCTGGCCCTGCCATAGTGATAAATAACTTTGGGGCCTTGTCACTGTAAGTACATGTTTAACATTAAACCTTTATATGTACTACTTTCAAATACCATGCACCTTATCCTATCGGGCATTAAAGGTTATTTTTACAGGTCGAATTTGCATTTTAAATTTGTACAGACGAGTTAGTGGTGAAAGGCCTGCAGCAACTTTTTGCATTGTCACTTTAGTGGTGGCATAGTGTGTGCTCCAGTCCACTAGTGACATTTAACTTACAGATCCTTGGTAAACTTTCTGCCATATACTAGGGACTTATTGATAAGGTGAATGTGTCAACTAGGAGTATTGTCAGAGTACCTGCACCGGACAACAATTACTCAGTGTGTAGAGCCCAAAAAACAGCAGAATAATCTAGGAATAAGTGGGTAGGTCCATGCAAAAAGGGACATTTTACTACAAAGGCCTTATGTTTATTGTGCAATTGTTTTGTTATATTTTAGAGGTTGGTTGTGGGGTTTGTAAGTGTATTTATTTATTTATTTATTTGCTTCTATAGCGCCGGACTCGACCCCCGAAGGGGTATCTCTGCGCTTAGCTCGCTGTAGATGTCAGAAAACAGTGCCTTAGGTACATGCAGATAGGAGTCTAAACCCCCCAAAAAAGGTGTGTTTTAAGTGCCTTCCTGAAGGAGAGAAGATTGGTGTTATGTCGCATGTCAACAGGGAGTTTGTTCCAGAGAGAAGGCCCTACATAAGAGAGTGCTTGGCCACCCTGCCTAGCCTTCTTAATGAATGGAATTTTTAATAGAAGTTGACTGATGGAGCGCAGAAGGCGTTCCGATGTGTGAATTTGAAATTTCTGAGTCAAATAGTGAGGGCCTGATCCGAAAAGACTCTTATGTATAATACAGCACATTTTAAACTTGATTCCCTGGCGTACAGGCAGCCAGTGAAGCTCTTCCAAGAGGGGCCTAGATGGTGTTCTCGAAGGGACATTAAGAACCAGTCTGGCCGCGGTGTTTTGGGCCATCTGGAGTAGGTTGAGTACATGTTCATTCGCCGAGATAAGGAGGCCATTACAGTATTCCTACCGACTTATTACAAGTGCCTGGACTAAGGTCTTTATGTAAACGTCTGATAGGAAGGGAAAAACCCTTCTTAGGAGACCAATTGTTCGGAAACATTGTATGGGGTGGGAAGTAATTTAATTAAAACAATTAATGATTATTTTTTAATTAATATTAATTATTCATTTAATAATTGTTTATGTTAATTGTGTGAACACTTTTTTGTTACATCTTATGAGTGTGTTGTGTTTTGTGGGTGTATATTGTGGGAAGCACATTAATTATAAATAATTAATCAATAAAATGTGTTTGATGATGAATATTTAAAGTATTAGTGTAAATAATCTTTTAGGTGCAGGTTGTGAGTTTTGTGGTGTCATAGGGTGGAAAATAACTAAACTAAATATATGTAATAAATACTCTTTTTGATAATAATTCATTTCTAAATAAAAATATTTTTGTATTTTATTCATAAAAATATTTGTAGGTATTTATGATGTATTCAACAATGTAATATGGTTTTCTTTTCTACATTTATTTTGTTAAAGATACTTTGTTTATCTTTAATGTTGAACACTTCCCCTAGTGTTGCACTTATTGGAGTGGGAATGGTAAGTTTAGCCCTCTACTATCCAACAATTTCCTTACTTTTGTACTGACTGGAATGGGAGTAGTACGTTTATCCCTCTGCAATCCAACACCTTCCCTACTGTTGCACTGATTAGAGTGGGAATAGTACATTTTACCCCTCCAGTATCCAAAACTTTCCCTACTTTTGTACGGACACGAGTGGGACCAGTACATTTTACCTCTCCACTATCCAACACTTTTACTATTGATCTATTGACTGAAGTGGGAATAGTAAATGTTACCCCTCCACAATCCAACACTTTCCCTACTGCTACACTCATTGGGGTGGGAATAGTAAATGTTACCCTTCCGCTATCTAACACTTTTCCTACTGTTGTAGTGATTGGATTGGGAATAGTAAATTTAACTCCTTTACACTCCCAAGGTTTTCCAACTGCTGTACTAGCTGGATTGGGTACTGTATGTTAATATAACTATTCGCAACTCAATGCTGTTACTATTGTTGCATTTATTGGAGGAAGATTTGTAAATTTTACACAGTTTTATTATTTTTGCTTTGTGTGATGTGGGAGTAGTACATTTTTATATATTTTTTAATAGTTTACGTAGTTTTGTATTTGTTGTAGTTGGAATAGTATGTGTATTACATTTTATATTTTATCATTTATTTTATGCTGCTATAATATATATTATGTTTTTGTTTATTTCAAATTATAATATTTTTACAACACTCAAAGAATTTTAAGTTGTTACTTTTTTTGTATTCCTTTGAACGGTTTGTATTTTAAACATAATATGTTAATGGTATATTTATTTTATATATATATATATATATATATATATATATATATATATATATATATATATATATATATATATATATATATATATATATATATATATATATATATATATATATATATATATATATATATATATATATATAACCTACTGGCGGTCGCCAGTAGGTATATATAGTTAGGATTTTTTCTCTATGGGATTTTTGAAAATTCTATGTCTAATAACTTTGGCGTTTGTGGACGGAATTGGCAGAAAGTTTCAGGAAAATGGAACATTTTGTTTCTGAGCAGCCCCTGGAAATTTGGGGGGGGTTCGTCAAGGGGGGGCCGAGAAAAAAGGGGGGTCCCAAAACGCGTTTTTCCAATGTTAATTTCCATAGGGCGGTTGGCCTCACTTTTAGTCCGAACGGCTGAATGGATTTGCACGAAACTTGGCAAAATTGTAGGGACTGGTAGCCCGATGTGCCTTTGCTAGGTCTCAATATATGTGCTCCAGTGGATTTTGAGAAATTAACGTTCAAAAAAAGATATATATCTGTAACAGCGGACCGGGCAGCGCTCCGGTTCGCGTACTTTTCGTGTTACGGAGCTTTGTGAAGCGAAGCTGATTGGTTCTCCGGCGTCTGTAAACATTCCAAACAGTCCGTAGCGGCCGCCATCTTGTCTCTCGGTAGGATCGAGAGACAAGAGGAGGCCAAAGCGAAGGGGCAAATGACCATAAGGGGGCATAGTAGATCCTCCCTGACCCCCTAGGTTTGATGTGGAGGTTTTAAAAGGGCCCCGCGGGGCAAAAAAATAAATAATAATAATAATCGAACGGCTGAATGGATTTGCACGAAACTTGGCAAAATTGTAGGTACTGGTAGCCCGATGTGCCTTTGCTATGTCTCAATATATGTGCTCCAGTGGATTTTGAGAAATTAACGTTCAAAAAAAGATATATATCTGTGACAGCGGACCGGGCAGCGCTCCGCGTACTTTTCGCGTTACGGAGCTTTGTGAAGCGAAGCTGATTGGTTCTCCGGCGTCTGTAAACATTCCAAACAGTCCGTAGCGGCCGCCATCTTGTCTCTCGGTAGGATCGAGAGACAAGAGGAGGCCAAAGCGAAGGGGCAAATGACCATAAGGGGGCATAGTAGATCCTCCCTGACCCCCTAGGTTTGATGTACCATTTTGCCAAGTTTGTAATTCCGTTCAGCCATTCAGGCTGTAGACGTATCTAAATGTCCTATGGAAAATTGCATGGGGAAAACACATTTGAAAGTGTTGAAATTTAGAACCAATTAAAATGTTACTTTGGTTTTGTATTTGTGTGTGATGAAAGTTAATTGGTTATGTATATATCTAAAATGAGAGGAAACCACAGCCATTTTGTGATACTACTGTCTGAGGTACATTTGTGAGGAATTTTTGGTGCTCAATTTCTGGTGTTTGATTTACACAGTACTAACGCTTCTCCTACTTTCAAAAAGGTGAGTTGTTAATTTGTAAGGGGAACTATGTTGTACACTTTAAGATAATTTGAAAAATGTTTTCTGTTATTTATTTACAGTCCTTCTGTTATACTAAATACTTGATAAAGTTAGTTTTATATTATGTATTACTAAAAACGATAAATGAAAGTGATTATTTTTTTCTGCAATTTACAGCAAGAAATTTCAAAATAAAATGGATCACAATGAAGAGACCGTGGCAATTTCTTTTGAATTATCCACTACATTTATTGAAATTGACAGCACCAATAATTAAATATTCTCACAAGGAGGAGATGACTTGGAGGAGCCAAGATGGCATCCGGGTAGGACGCTCAGTCCCTCGGCTCCGAGGGTCATCTCCGCTTTTGCCATTATCCTGCCGTTTATCCTGGCCCGCCATGGCAGATTGGTGATTGTGACGACGTGCGGCGACCGGTAGAGAAATTCTGATGCGGGGCCGTTTTCGCTAGCGGGTGAAAGGATGGATCGCAATATGCGGCCCGCAGCGCTTCTCGGACCGGGACCTCGAGTGGATGGTGAGGCCGGCCGCTCGGTGCTCGACTTGGGAGGCCAGCAACCGCTGTGAGCCGGTCGGAACTTTTCCTGGTGAAGGGTACCCGAATTTCACGACGCATGCCCCGCTCTCCTGCAGGTACGGAGTTAATCGTGCCTGCCGCTTTGTTTGAGGCACCGCGCGGCGGCCAGTGCCCTAACTACTGGCTGCCGAGACCCGGCTTTTGTGGAGCGCCGAACTCAGCGGGAGGCTCCCGACTCTCTGCTCCCGCTCACTTTTGCCCGTCTCTCTGGGTCCTCCGTTTGTTGCAACGTATTGGCACTCTTGGTGACCGTTATATTGATTGGAACTCTGGCTTCCCACTTTGAATGCCCTGACCTGTTTCATAGTGTCTACCCCCACGCAAATGGCGGCCATGATGGAACATAGCCTGCTGAAGTCGGTGCTGCAGTGTTATGGCGGACGTGTAGTGCAACGGGACACACTCGAAGGGGAGAGTGGCGTAGATGTGGGGAATGGCGATCTTCTGGCTGCTGTCCTCTCCCTTCATCACGCTCTGGCACACTCTGCTAAACTCCTGATCGGCAAGGTGGAATACATCATGTGTGCCTTGGGGAGCTCGCGACCTGTTGATTCGCGGATACATTTCTACTGTTCTCATTCCTCGTCCGTCTCCATCAAGATGGCTGCCCTGTTTCACAATGGCGGATCCGAATCTCCGGACCTCGGAAACTTCAAGGCTGCTGATGTTACGTTTCCGGGGCGATGTGAAGATTTCGGACTGGACCCGCGGTGGGAGTATTTGCCCCTAGTCATGCTCCCCACTGCCCGGGGGTCACCTCGGGAGTTGTTGGATGTGGCCATTTTTCCTCCTGACTTGGCTCCGCGTTGTGACATGGAGATGGTTCCTTCTTTGCCCGGGATGGGATCATTGGATTTGAGCAGGGCTGCCATGCTTGGGTGGTTGTACCGACTTACCGATCCTGGGTTGCTGTTTGCGTTTTTTTGGGACATTTTGATTAACTGTGGTGCTCGTGAAAAAACGAGACAGGGATGAACCCTTCCTATTACTGACTGATGGGTTACCCGTTGCTGACCGAGCCAGATTTGTGATATGCTGATTTCTTTTACTGTGCACTGTGCCGGCTTCGTGCCTTGTGAATTGCTTTGCTGGTAATGTTTTTGGCGCCTGATTCTCCATCCCTATTGATGTTTGGGAGTGTGATACTGAGGGCAGACATGTGGGAGGTGGATCGCTATCCTTGCCTATGATGTGGGTTGCCTTTGTGTTTCCGACTTCTCTTGATTGTAATTCTTGCCGCCGCCGGTCGTCATGTTTTGCGCTGTTGGCCTTGCGGGTGGGCGGAGCCGGGGGACGGGTGGTGGGCTCCTCCCCGCTTTCCCTTTCATGGGAGATTATTGGGGCTGTTCTTTCTTTTTCTTTCCTTTTTTCTCTTTTCCTTCTTTCTTTCTTGTCTATATTTCGGGTTCTTTAGTGGGCGACAGACACTCTGCCGGGGGGGGGTAGGCCGTAGCCTCCGCGTTGCTGTAGGGTGGGGGGAGGGTTTTTATTTTTCTCCATTTAGTTTCTATGGGCCTTATTTTTATCTTTCTGCGCTTTCTTCTCCTGTTTCTGTTCTGGGTCCGTGCTGGGGGTTAGTGGGGTGGGGGTGGCGCTGACGGTGGTACGTACATACATGCTGGCTGCTGATTTTGTTGTTTTCTTAGTACCGCCATATTGTCCGATGTATTAATTTCCTTTGTGGTTTTTAGTGATGATGCCTCCCGCTCCTGTAATGATGCTACTCTATGGACTCAGTATTCTTTGCTCTTATTCTTCATTGATTTATGTTTCGTACAGAAAATTTTCAAAAGTAACCTTCAATGCTCCTTCTCCCCGGCGCCATGTTTCGCTCTAGTGTGATGTTTATTGATTATTGCTACACCATCTCTTGCCGCGGGGGAACTGTTTTATTTGCATTTGTGCTTCAATGTATCGTGTCCGACCTGACGGTTGTGGGCCCGTATTTGTTCTTTTCATGCACAATAAAGGTTTTAAAAAAAAAAAAAAAAAAGGAGGAGATGACTTGAATGATTTTTTTGATCAATCTCTTGACGGCGAATTTATCGAATGTTTGGAGACCATAGAGTTACAAGAATCATCATTGCAGACTTTTCATGAGGAGATTCCTGATGAGATGATTGAAGAGAAAATTCCTGATGAGGACATGTTACTAGTTCTTTCAAATTATGAAAATTCTGAAGAATAAATTTATATTTAGAAATCAAAAATTGTTTGAGACATTATTCATTTTTATTTTTAATTTATGAGGTTGTAGCGAAGTGATTGTAGTATAAAATGAGACTTATAGTATAGAGTGCAACATTTTTATGTTACATAGTAAGTTTACTCATATTTACTTCCCTTCTCCCACTATATTATCTCCAATGTGTATTTGACATCTCTTCTTCATCTCCGGCCTCCTTTCTCTCACTGTCTGTCTCTGATGCATCCTATCGCTGCCATTTTGTGTAATTACAGAAGAGAGTAAAATAAAATAGTTCAGAACGTGAAAAGGGGGCAAAGTAGAGTACCCCTCACCCCCTAGGCCTTCTCAGGCGGTCCCAAAAGGATCAGTTCCTGCTTTCCTGAGAGATTATGGTATGAGTTCCATATACCACAATAACTTGCATTACAACATGCAAGATATCTACAGAGGACACGGTGTACATTTCTCAGATGAGGGGAACAGAGTCTTTCTCTTGAATTTTAGACTCTGCATCGGTACCTACTTGTAGGTACTTAAATCACCCATATAACACAACAGCTCTTTTTAGAGCTACCCTACCTCTAAGCACTCCAAATTCTTATTTTACACTATTTTCTTTCACTGTTTTTCCCTGTGCTACGCTCAGGGTATGCGTACCTGGAAGCGTACATGGGAACGCACCCAGCGCTTACCCCGCGAAAATTTAAAAAAAAATAAATAGTTGTTTTTGCCCTTCAGGGTCCTTCTAGGCCCCCCTCAGAAAATCTAGGGGGTCAGGGGGGTCTACCCTGCCCCCTTTTAATCATTTCCCCCCATTTATTTTCACCTCTTGTGTCTCGATTCTACCGAGACACAAGATAGCGGACTCTCCGGACTGTTTAGAATGTTGACAGACACCCAAGAGCCAATCAGCTTTCCCCTCGCGCACTTCCGTGGCGAGCAGGGTGCGCTCCCCGGTACGCGTACCGGTAAGCGCTAGAAGCGCACATATAGATATATATGTGTTTTTGAAGTTTATTTAAAAAAAAAAACACTGGAGCAATTTTCACCAAATATAGAAAAGGCACTTCTGCGTACCAGTCCCTACAATTTTGCAAAGTTTGGTCTAATTCCGTTCAGCGGTTCGGGCTGTAGCCTTGTCTATTCGTCCTAAGGAAATTAACATGGGGGAAACATGTTTTGGGACCCCCCTTTTTTCTCGGCCCCCACTTCACGAATCCCCCCGAACCTTTCAGGGAAGGAGCAGAGCGGAGCTGGCCTTAATTTTGGAAAGTTACAGGCAGATCCCTCAATCTGCACCAAAGTTATTCCCAATAGAATGTTGCGGATTTCCTATGGAAAACAATCCTAACTATAACTACCTACTGGCGACCGCCAGTAGGTAATTACCTACTGGCGGTCGCCAGTAGTTACCTACTGGCGGTCGCCAGTAGGTATATATAGTTAGGATTTTTTCTCTATGGGATTTTTGAAAATTCTATGTCTAATAACTTTGGCGTTTGTGGACGGAATTGGCACAAATCTTCAGGAAAATGGAACATTTTGTTTCTGAGCAGCCCCTGGAAATTTTGGGGGGTTCGTCAAGGGGGGGCCGAGAAAAAAGGGGGGTCCCAAAACGCGTTTTTCCAATGTTAATTTCCATAGGGCGGTTGGCCTCACTTTTAGCCCGAACGGCTGAATGGATTTGCACGAAACTTGGCAAAATTGTAGGGACTGGTAGCCCGATGTGCCTTTGCTAGGTCTCAATATATGTGCTCCAGTGGATTTTGAGAAATTAACGTTCAAAAAAAGATATATATCTTTAACAGCGGACCGGATGGTTCTCCGGCGTCTGTAAACATTCCAAACAGTCCGTAGCGGCCGCCATCTTGTCTCTCGGTATGATCGAGAGACAAGAGGAGGCCAAAGCGAAGGGGCAAATGACCATAAGGGGGCATAGTAGATCCTCCCTGACCCCCTAGGTTTGATGTGGAGGTTTTAAAAGGGCCCCGCGGGGCAAAAAAAAAAAAAATAATATTAATTGAACGGCTGAATGGATTTGCACGAAACTTGGCAAAATTGTAGGTACTGGTAGCCCGATGTGCCTTTGCTATGTCTCAATATATGTGCTCCAGTGGATTTTGAGAAATTAACGTTAAAAAAAAGATATATATCTGTGACAGCGGACCGGGCAGCGCTCCGCTTCGCGTACTTTTCGCGTTACGGAGCTTTGTGAAGCGAAGCTGATTGGTTCTCCGGCATCTGTAAACATTCCAAACAGTCCGTAGCGGCCGCCATCTTGTCTCTCGGTAGGATCGAGAGACAAGAGGAGGCCAAAGCGAAGGGGCAAATGACCATAAGGGGGCATAGTAGATCCTCCCTGACCCCCTAGGTTTGATGTGGAGGTTTTAAAAGGGCCCCGCGGGCCTGGGGAGCGTACTACAAGGAAACAAGAATGATTGACTTTTAACTTATTGTATGTTTATAGACTTTTTTTTTTCTTTTTTTTCTGCTGAGTGACGTCTCGGCCTATCTCCACGGGATGCAGTCCCTACCATCTCGGCGTTTAAGCCCAGGGGGACCGGTAGTGTGGTAGAGATAACGTCTGTTAACGTTCGATTCGAAGGAAATCAGGAAGTGTTGATAAACATTGTCTGCGCCATCTTGCCTTTTTTCAAATGCCACACTTTTGTCGTGCACGGCAGCCATTTTAGATGCCTTGACCAGACCCACTCTCTGCACGCTGTCGATCCTTAGCATGGCTCCCCACCCTCGCAAGCATCTCCCCCAGGCACTGGTCACCCCCGCTCTCTGTCTTACGCATGGGCAATAAACCTCCCCCCATCTGCGCTGCTCTTCCCTGAGAATCACACCCTGTGCCTGTCCGACACCTCCCTTTCGCCCTATTCACTACCGCACCCCCTGACACTCCTCTTCCTCTGTGTCCGATTGTCCAGGCCGGTCCCAGGCTATCAGCTAGCCCTGCAGATGTAGTTTATGGCCCCAGCTGTAAAGAATCACCCCTCTTCAAAGGAGTTATAGTAGATCAAGGCCCACACCCGATGAGATCCGTCACACCACACGCGTTCCTACTATCTGAAAACCCTTCTGTATTGTGATTGGGGAGGGGACCGAGCCTGAAGCGGAAGATTCCAGGGATGCCTCTTTGTACATCAAAGTTTTTACAATTATGTGTCACATTAAAAATATATAGCACTCCAACAAAGTAGTAGGATTATAAAACTTTAATAACTTATAAATATATACAACAAAACAAAAACAGTAAAAACATTTAAACATTTTTAGGGAAAAAGAAGGAAGTAGCGGTCGGTTGTGCGAATAGTCCCAACGCAGCACAACGTCCAGATTTCTGGACGGCACCCAGGTGATGTTGCCTGGGTGCCGCACTGATTTCGGTATCCGGCGTGGGGCGTCGCGGGGGGTGGGTCATCAGTAGCGGTCTGTTGTGCGAATAGTTCCAAGGCAGCAGAACGATGGCACCAAGGTGATGTCCAGTAAGTTGCCGCCCTCCGAATAACGTCGTAGGGCGCCCCGGGGGGGGAGGGGGGGGCGAGGCGGCGTGACCGGGCCTCCCCAGGTGGAGGCTCGTCTGCTGTAGTGGGGCGCCCCTTTACCGTTTCAGTTGCCATTCCGTCCGCTTTTGGTCCACTGTGTCAAAATCCGCCATTCAGCTGAGTTGCGCCCACTCTTGCGGTGCAGCGATAGGCGGCTGCCACAGGACTCTCAAAATGGCGGCAGGCTCTTTCCTTTTTGGGCCTGGTCCACTGAAATGGCCCTGGGACACCTTGGAAATCGGACGCTAGTTTGCTAGGTCTTGGACCCCATTCTCGAAAGCGTTCCCTCAGCCTTGAGGATTGTAAAAAAGTCTTGGGGGCCCCCGACTCCTGCAGGCTTCCGGTGGGGAGCGGCTGCCATGATTGCTCGCGGAATGACCACGACGGAGCCACGAGATGGTGGTGCTTTCATGCTGACGCCAGCTTCAGTCTGAAACATCCAGAAACAAGGTGGGGCTTTCATCGTTTGGGAAAAAAAAAGTTTTCATCCAATGAAAAGTGTTATTTTTAGGTCATATGATCAAGCATTCCATCATTAGGAAACCAAAAGTAAAATGAACCTATGAAAAGTTTTATAAACAAGTCACATGACCTGTTATGCGGCATAGGGTATAAAAAGCGTAGAAAATCCGTTGGCACGTGAGGCAGCGTCAGTAGCGGACCGATGTGCGAATAGGCCGAAGGCAGCACAACGCGCCAAGATCCGGATGGCACCGAGGTGGTGTCTAGCAAGTTGCCGCACTGGTGTGGCCATCGTACAATGCTGAAAGTGGGCGTGGGGCGCCCCGTTGGCCTGTGAGGTGGCGTCAGTAGCGGACCGATGTGCGAATGGGGCCAAAGGCAGCGCAACGAGCCAAGATCCGGATGGCACCGAGGTGGTGTCATAGTTGAGAGTTCTGAGCAGCGGTTGTAACACTGTCTGAAGCTTATTTGCAGCTGCTGCAGCTTCACTACGCGCCAAGATCTGGATGGCACCGAGGTGGTGTCTAGCAAGTTGCCGCACTGGTGTGGCCATCCTATAATGCTGAAAGTCGGCGTGGGGCGCCTCGTTGGCCTGTGAGTTCGCGTCAGTAGCGGACTGATGTGCGAATAGGCCGAAGGCAGCACAACGCGCCAAGATCCGGATGGCACCGAGGTGGTGTCTAGCAAGTTGCCACACTGGTGTGGCCATCCTACAATGCTGAAAGTGGGCGTGGGGCGCCCCGTTGGCCTGTGAGGTGGCGTCAGTAGCGGACCGATGTGCGAATGGGGCCAAAGGCAGCGCAACGCGCCAAGATCCGGATGGCACCGAGGTGGTGTCTAGCAGGCTATGCAGCTGAGTTGCGTGCGCACTTGTGGCGAATAGGTCGAAGGCAGCACAACAATATTTTCTGAATAGAAGACACCACAAGGCGCTGAGATTCGGTTGGCACCGAGGTGGTGTCAAGTTGCCGCATTGGTGTGGCCATCCTACAATCCTGCTCCGAATAACGGCGTGGGGTGCCCGAAGGGGGGGGGGAGGCGGCGTGAACGGGCCTTCCCAGGTGGAGGCTCGTCTGCTGTAGTGGGGCGCCCCTTTACCGTTTCAGTTGCCATTCAGCTGAGTTTCGGCCGCTCTTGATGCTACAGCGACAGGCGGCTGCAACAGGACTCTCAAAATGGCGGCCTGTCCTTTGGATTTGGGCCTGGTCCACTAAAATGGCCCTGGGACACCTTAGAACTCGGACGCTCAAATTTTTTTTCCTTTCCTCTACATGCAAAAAAGGTAAATTCCCGGTACGTTACACGCTTCATCTGCCACGATGTACTCTCCAGAGGAACCGAAAAAAAATATAGTTATGGTAACTATACCATGCATCGTCATATGGAGAGGTGGCACCGATTAATTATAGTGCTGCATAAAAGAGAGATTTGGAGGAGAACCCCCGACCTGCCAGTACATTCATCAAAGAACTGGCACTGACAGCATCAGAGGCAAGGGAAACGGTCCCAAATATTTAGAAGAACCTTGGAAAGATTAAAATGACATGTTTAGATTGTGGCAAATTAATTTCATGTGGACAGATGAGTGTTATTCTAATAAATACAGCATATGAACATCATCATAGTCGATGGTTGGTAGAGACATTTTGACTATATCCTGGACCTGCCCGTCCTCGCCCAAAATGGCGCCAGAATAAATGGGAGTCGTAACTCCTTGTTGTGTACTGGTTGCAGAACATTGAAATCACGAGATACGTATGCAGTTTTGAAGCACATGGCGGGCGGGGATGAGAATTGATTGAATATTTCGACATCCATATTGATATTAAGTTCTGATGTGTTATTGATTACTGTACTATTGAAAGTTCGAATTAACGTCACCCATGGTACTTGCCCGCAAATGTATATCTAGATAATTTTATTGTAACTGGCCCTGTCGTATTTTAATTATAAAATGTACGTCCACCGATTCCGCAACTGTTAGACACCTTAGTTCTTGCAACCTAATGGCCCGCCCGTTACGTTCCTCTACAGTGTAAATGTCTACTCATCATATACGATTACAGTTTGCTCCGTGGCCGGCCCACGTGGTTATAGGCCCGTATTTGTATACTGACATTTTCACAATAAAGGTTTTTAAAAGAAAACATGGTAGTAGTATTTACATTGGTAAAGTTTTTAATAATAGTCACTGTTTTAGAATCAGTAAAAGGCAAGTGAAATAAAGCATTCGAATTACATGAAGGGTAAAAGGTATAATACGCAGGAACGCAGTAAAGATAAATGGTCAAGGGTTGTTGTGTTTTCTACTCCTGCAACATAAAGTGATCGATAAGAATCTGATATTCTGGCGTATCGGCGACTAAGACAGCAGGCCGACCCTCTTTTGCTCAACGGCTCCGTCATGGGACGAAGAAACGCCCTTTTTCTCGAAAAAGGAATATATTTTACTTGCAGGACAGTTGTAAATTTTCCGGGAAAGTACATTAGCCTGGAACATTATAACATATGTTTAAGAAAAAATAATGTTCGAAAGTAATAAAAAGCGTAATTTTTAGGTCATATGACCAAGTCTTTCATCATTAGAATAAGAAAAGTAAAATGAACCAATGAAAAGTTTTATTAACAAGTTACATGATCTGTTATGCTTACGTTACGCTCTGCGCGCCGCGCCCCGGATCACTTCCGGATGCGCTAACGCGGCGCGTCATATGACGCATTGCGCGACAACGCAGGTCCAGAATATAGTCAAAATGTCTCCACCAACCAGCGGTCGGAACACAACCCCTTTCAGCAGGCTAAATAGTTCTGTTAAATGACAACAGAAGGGACAGGCAACAAGAACCATCAGTCAAAGAGGGGAGGGCAAGTTCTTCTCTACCGGGTCACGTTGGGGCGCTACCGGAACTGATCGAATTGGTAGTCTACAGAGTTTCTGGATGTTTCAGACTGAAGCTGGCGTTAGCATGAGAGCACCACCATTTCGTAGCTCCGTCGTGGCCATTCCACGAGTAATCATGCTAGCCGCTCCCCACCAGAAGCCTGCGGGAGTCGGGGGCCCCCAAGACTTTTGTAGAATCTTCAAGGCTGAGGGGATGCTTTCGAGAATGGAGCCCAAGCTCTAGCAGACAAGCGTCCGAGTTCCAAGGTGTCGCAGGGCCATTTTAGTGGACCACGCCCAAATCTGAAGAGCCGGCCGCCATTTTGAGAGTCCTGTGGCAGCCGCCTATCGCTGCACCGCAAGAGCGGGAGCAACTCAACTACATGGTGAGCGAGACGTTGTAGTCGAAAGAGCGGGCGGTAAACAGCTGAATAGCGGAAGAGGCACAGTGTAGCAAAAGCGGGCGGAATGGCAACTGAAATGGTAAAGGGGCGCCCCACTACAGCGTGTCTTTAGGTGAAACGGATTGTTGGACAAGGTCAAGAATGGAAGAGTTACCAAAAGGCAAAAAGTTCCGCTTGATCCCGGGAGCCGGCCACCTATGTCGGGGGCGATCTCAGGCCACACCAGGAGAACACGACTTGGGGAGGGGGCCGGAGCCAAGCGCCCCATCCGAGTCCGCGCCATCACACCGTCCCTCGGGGGCCTCCGTTAAGCGGTTCAGGGTGGCACCGCATCACATTGTTTATAAATGCAGTAACGTACTCAAACAGCCCCCACTTACTTTTAGAATAGTGAAGATGAAGCAAGTGCAAATAGGCTTCAGACAGTGTTACAAGCACTCTTCAAAACTTTGAATCATCAGAGTGCATGAGTTTCATGCTCAATCGATTGAGCTAGCCGGATCGGGCAACAAAAAGTTTAAAATAGTTATGTAAATAGTTGTTTAATAAAATGTTTTACCCTGTTACTTTGCTGGTGTGTTGTATATATTTGCATAGAGTTTATCGTTATTTTGGGCGGGGTGGGTGGCGGAGCCGAGCTGTCTTGCAGCCATCATGGTGTGGAGTTCAGTTCATCTCACTAGTTTCGTATTTGTCATGAGGGGTTGTTCCTAATGTTTCTATTTTAGCGAGGTCAAAAAGAGATCCCATTAGTGGCCTACTGATTTTGCTCGATTCCTTTTGTTTTTTTACACGATTTTTCGCTATCTGCAAAGACTAAACAGAGTATTGCGACTCTGTGCTTGTTTGTAAATAGAGAATGAACCAAAGAGAACCAATTCTAAAACAGTAAATGCTTGGATAACAATCAATCAAATGGAGAGAGAAGCAGGCACGACGGATTACAACGGGGGCAAAGGCCTGCGTTAACTACCCTTCACTATCTGCAAAGAGAGAGTACTCCTAATAGAAATGAGGGGGGGGGGCAGCATTCAAAGCAGATCAGTGTGCATAAACACAAAAATGTTTTTTCTTACCACGTACTTGACATTCGACAGCTTATGATATTTGCTATTAAAAAACCATTGAAATTCACTGAAAAAACCATAGGTTATAGACCATATATAGTTAGGAATTAGCATTTACAAAACCTTGAAAATTCACTGAAAAAAACATAGGTTATAGACCATATATAGTTAGGAATTAGCATTTAAAAAACCTTTTTTTACTCACACAAAACCATTGAAATTCCATATATAGTTAGTAGTACTAACTATATATCGCGCACCCGCAATCCACTGCTGATCATGTCACATATTACATCATTCATGACATGGTCAGTGACATCACTGATGACATCACTGATGACATCTCAAATGACATCACTGATGACATCACTGATGACATCTCAAATGACATCACTGATGACATCACTGATGACATCTCAAATGACATCACTGATGACATCACTGATGACATCTCATTTGACATTACTGATCACATCACTGATGACATCATTCATGTGATAATACGATGAACCTCTTCAGACTCTAATATAACCTTAGATACACTCAGTGTAAACAGACACTCACAGACTGTCACTCATCCATGGAGTTACTTACACACCTAGTCAGTCATGCAAAGAATCAATCACACCTCCATTTCCTCAACTATACAGTTATACACACCTTACTTATTCAAACATATACTAACACATATTTACTCTCTTTTACAATCCCTGATACAAGTTCACAATCATCCATACAGCCACTCACACATTCACTGGCTCTTATGCACAGTTATTTATATATGCCAACTCTCACATGTACTGTGTTTTACATATGTACTTACTTTGACATGTAGCACTGAGATATCCATTCACTCACCAATGCACAGAGTCATACACCTCCCAGCCACCCACACACACACACTCAGTCTCCCATACAAATACTTGAGCAACCAATCAATAACCCATATACTTACTCATATAGCTACTGATCAACACATGCAGCAGTTTACAGAACAGCAAACATAATGATGCACAAATTAACACAGTTCAGTCACTAACCCATGCACTCAGTGAGACACATTTAACCACTCACTCATACAGTCAGTCATGCACCTACTAAATCCTTCATCCAGACACTTCTACATCCACTCATTCTTCAATATGTAAGACATATTTTAACTTTACAGAAATACACAGTCACTGGATGTTGTCATCAGTGATGTCATTTGAGATGTCATCAGTGATGTCATCAGTGATGTCATTTGAGATGTCATCAGTGATGTCATCAGTGATGTCACTGACCATGTCATGAATGATGTAATATGTGACATGATCAGCAGTGGATTGCGGGTGCGCGATATATAGTTAGTACTACTAACTATATATGGAATTTCAATGGTTTTGTGTGAGTAAAAAAAGGTTTTTTAAATGCTAATTCCTAACTATATATGGTCTATAACCTATGGTTTTTTCAGTGAATTTTCAAGGTTTTGTAAATGCTAATTCCTAACTATATATGGTATATAACCTATGTTTTTTTCAGTGAATATATATATATATATATATATATATATATATATATATATATATATGCCCGCTCCTGGTTTCCACATGAAAGAGACCGGAGGCACTCGCAGGAGGGTGCGATATAGCAGTTGTGGACTCTGCTAACAATATTTTGCTCCACTCCTTCGATTTTCAAAAAGAAGATATCGCACTCCCGGGGTGATATTCACAAATTTAATTTGTGACCCACAACACGAAATATATTTGTGCTGAAGGAGTGGAGCGAAATATATATACATATCTATATATATAATTTACATATATATATATATATATATATATACATATATATATATATATATATGTATATATATATATATATATATATATCTCAGCTCCAAATTTTCCCCCCAAAAACGGAAGAAATGGCTGCACTCGCGTGGTCAGTTTTGCAAATCTTCAGTTTATTTGCACAAGAACAGGACGCGTTTCGGCTTACGTGCCTTTTTCCACTGTGTCAACGTAAGTTTCAACAACCACCATTTTATTCACATGTTTCTCGCGTTGTTTACTCGAAGCCTCCATGAACATTATAGGTGGACTACTGCTCAACATCAGTATTAAGCATGGGCGTAAAATCCGCTCCGCTCGCGGATTTTTCGGATTTTCGGCAAATTCGCAATCCGCGAACTCGCGCGAATTTGTCGAAAATCCGTGAATCCGCTCGCGGCGGATTTTTTGCTTGGTTGCGGCGCGCGGCGTGGTGCACGGCGTTCACTTTCCGTCATTAAGCGTTTGCCGAGTTGTTTTTCTCGATCATATTTAGCGAGTGCCGCGCCATTTTGGATCTTGCTGCGTGATCCCGCGGGAGTTTGGCGCCCGCGAATACGTAATCGCGGCTTGCCACCTTGCACAGCACACCTCGCGAGAGTTCGCAATTGCGAACACGTAGTTGCGGCGGAAAGGAACAATCTCGCACTCGCGAAATAGAGATTTTGCCATTCTGCACAAGAAAATCACCAGCAAACAGGATAAACCTTCAGAAAATTATGATTTTTATCAGAATCACTCCTCAGGTTGACATTTGCATGGCTTTTTTTTTGCAAGGAGTCCATTTTTTGGGGGGGGGGGAGGAAGTGCCCCACAGTCTCCAACTTCCTGTTCCTGTCCAGCAGGCTCCTCCCAGTGCTTTGTCCATCTCCTGGTCACTTTCATTTGGATCTGGAGCTGGAAGGATTACTTTTTGTGGGTGCTGCTGGATATTTGGATTTGAGGCCTTTTTGACTGTCTTTGGATCACTTTTGGATTAGAAATCAACTTTCACAAGTAAGTTTGTTTGGGGCATTACAGTTGCTGCAAAGTACAATTTTGGAACTTTTTCAGAACATTAAATAAATTATATTGTTGGTAGCCACAGTATCCAGTAGGACCAGGGTTGGTTAGGGGTGCATGATACAACTGTTTTGTTGAATTTAAACACCATTGAGGCCATGGATGGGCTGGGATTGTGCTGATTTTTGGGCCTGCTGGTGTGGCCCTTTGCCCAGGGGTGGTGAGTGTTGCATGGGCCTAGTCTTTCTGTGGGGTGTTTTCTTGAATTTGAACATCATTGAGGCCATGGATGGGCTGGGATTGTGCTTATTTTATTGTTTTTTGTCGTTTTTTGGGGGCTGCTGGTGTGGCCTTTTGCCCAGGGGTGGTGGTGCATGGACTGAGTGTGCCTGTGGTATGGTCTCACTCTCTTTAATGTAAACATCATGGATGGCATTGGATTGTGGTTATTTCTGGCTGGTTTTCTTTTTTTTGGGGGTGTACTGTTGATGTGGACTGGCCATGTGGGTGGTGGTGGTGGCCATCTTGAGTCCTGGCTGGTACAGGCAACATGTGCTTGGGGTGTAAGGGGCCATTTTGAAGAGAGGCAGTGTCTGAGGCCTGCACTTATTTTGCCTACTTTTCATCCATTATGCCCAGGGGTAGTGAGTGTTGCATGGGCCTAGTGTTTCTGAGGGGTGTCTTCTTGAATTTAAACACCATTGAGGCCATGGATGGGCTGGGATTGTGCTGATTTTATTGTTTTTTGTCGTTTTTTTGGGGCTGCTGGTGGGGCCTTTTGCCAAGGGGTAGTGGTGCATGGACTGAGTGTGCCTGTAGTGTGGTCTCACTCTCTTTAATGTAAACATCATGGATGGCATTGGAATTAGTGTATTCGCAAGCATTCGCGGCTTCCGAAATCGATCTCGCACGGATTCGCGCCCCAAAAAACGCGCGAAATTGCAGAAAAAACGATTTTTGCTAAACTGAAAGCAATGAGCAGGTGCAAAAGTTCAAACTTAACATTAGTAACATTCACTGTAGTGCTTCCTGAGGGGCCCCTCCAGAGTTTGCAACTATTCTATGACCCTGCTATGACCCAAACAGCAGGCTCATAGAATAGCTACAAGTAGACCATAAAGGTCCTGTGAAAAAAAAAATCACTGCAACAGAAAGCAAATTACAGATAAGGAAGGAAGCAGGTGCCAGCCAGACTGGAACTTTCAAAATAACTGACACATTAATCAACCCCAAATTAATTCATGGCAGTTGAAGTAGGGGAGGTGTGCTTGCTTTTTTCACCCCCCATAAACTACAGTGATAAACAAACCTAATGGGTGGCAGTGAGGATGTACCAGAGGGTGGCAGTGGTGAAACAGAGGGTGGCAGTGGTGAAACAGAGGGTGCTGTGAACCTGTGATGATAAACCAGACGTAGAAACAACATAGTCGCGGCCGTTGCGAGCCAAAAAGTAAGTTCGCAATTGCGAAATTGTCCCAAAATCGGCGCGAACGCTCGCCAACACAAAAAACAGGAAAATCCGCAAATCCGCGAGAGTTCGCGTATTTTCGCGGATTGCGAATCCGTAAATCCGCAAATTCGCGTACGCGAGATCCGCTAGATCCGCCCATGCTTAATCAGTATAAGCGCCATCTTTGAATATCGATATGTACACTATTTACATAAGTACAGTTATATACACAATGTTGTTATCACATTATATTGAATAACATTTATATTTGATAAATCTCAATTCAGTGGTGCGCAATTATGCCCTGTATGGGCTATTATAAATCAACATTATTTTATACAAAAATGAAATTTCTGTTTATCTAATAGCAGTTCATTCCACCTAATGTTTTTACACTATTTACATAATTGAGCCCTGAATGGGCAAACTCATTACTAAGAGAAATTTTAAATTTCAATCATTTCATTGGAAAATCCGTGGTGTCTTCATTAATCAAAAGAATATAAAATCATATTCACAATTGACAATTCTGTTTTAGATCAGAAAAAGAAACCCTTGTGCCAGTAAGATACAAGTTCATCTACAGTACATTGAAGGAATTCACTACCTTCCAACTCTAGTCAGTTCAGAGCCTGCTTAACCCAAATGTATCGACAATTCTTCTTCAGTATTTAAACCAAATGGAATGATTGTGTGCAGATCAAATATATATCTTGATTCAAGTCTGCGTAATCTTAGTTCCCTGTTACCGCCACGCTTACTCATAGGAAAGTGGTCGATTTCAGAAGTGTGCGATCACTGTTGTGATAGTCAGAAAAGTGCCTCGCTACCGGGTATGAGGGATCCTTGTTTTCAATTGCACGAGCATGCTCCAAGATTCTACGCTTAGTAGGGTGTATTGTGCTGCCTATGTAAGTTTTCATACATGGGCATACCAGTCAATAAACACAATATGGTGTATTGCACGTCAGGAATTTATTGATTTTCTTCGTGCCTTTCATACCTGGAACTTGGTAAGCTACAACTTTGGGACTACTTCTGCATGCTTTGCATTTAGAACAGGGAAAGAATATTATTGGAGTACTCAATCTAGGAAGAAAGGGGACTGATTCGTAATGGCTCTTAACTAGATAATCTTTAAGTGACCTGCTACGTCTAAAGGTTACCTGAGGGTGTTTCGGTAATTCCTTACCAATTAACAGGTCTGTTTCTAGAATATGCCAATTACGGTATAAGATTTCTCTAAAAGCCCCTGCTTCACTAGAAAATGTTGTGATGAATCTACAAGGGTCCTTCTCACACTGGATAGATTTCTCCTTTTCCATCAGTAAGCATCTATGTGGGATTGTATTTACTTTCTCAACATTTTGGTCAGCAGGTCATTTTTGTATCCTCTCACCTGAAACCTAGCGATGGCATCTCTTGCTGCGATTTCAAAATCATCATTATTTGAAGAATTTCTTTTTAAGCGAAGCATTTCACCGTATGGTATGCTGTTTTTTAAACTCTTTTGATGACTGCTATTCGCCTCTAAAATCGCATTACCAGCTGTCAGCTTTCTAAACAAAGTTTTGCAAATCTTGCCATCACGAATTAACACTTTCAGATCCAGAAAGGATACCTCCTCTTGGCTCATCTGTCCACTGAAGTGGAGATTAAGTGAATTCCTATTTAATTCTTCAATATATGCCTCTGCTTGTGATTTGGGACCTTTCCATAGGATAAATAGGTCGTATATATATATATATATATATATATATATATATATATATATATATATATTCCCAAAATGCTGCAGTAGCGGTTCTCCTTCCACCGACGTTGGTGCCAGCCTGTGGCAGCAGCAGCCACTCAAATAACTGTAGAGTTAACGATTCCCAACAAGATGCTGAAAATTAAGAGGCGGCACACCAGGAAATGGCACAACAAGATTATTGTGCACCAAACTTAAGGACGACGCGTTTCGGCGTTAGCCTTTGTCAATATATTTATATATATATATATATTTATTGCTTTTGATATTATTTTTAAATCATAATATAAATTAAAGTTATTAGTTGAATACCTTTTTTGTAAGTAGATATATGGAAATATATATATTACCTATTATATACTTGTGTTTAACTTTTTAAAATTAAATCTATTTGCGAAGACATATACTATATATTTTTTTCTTTTTCTAAATTAATGTTACTATTTAATATATTTAATATTTTATATATATTTAAAAATCGATATTAAATGTAACTATATTAATGACCGATTTCCCCCCCCCCCCAATATTTTGCATATATTTGACATCGATATTTCGGTCCTGATATTTTGGTATTGGGATATTTCAGGGGTCAATATTTTGTCAGTGAACCAGAAACGTTCACTTTTTCCAATCACATAGTACTGTATAAAGCATGGAATACTTCCAACTCCTATGATATTAAGGTCGGAGTGATGAGCATTGGTATTTTTGCACTTAACACATTGTACTTTGTGAAGTTACATCTAGCACTTATTTCTTTGAGCTTGCAATTTGACCTATAGGATGTGCTCTTCATTCTAAACAATAAACAACAACACAGGAAAAGTAATATGGAGGAGTGTAGGGGGTAGAGGCAAGAGAGAGTGACCAGGTGCCATGTCAGGGCACTCCAAGGTACAGGGTGGGCTGAGTGAGAGGACTATGGCCATTCCTCTCTCTCCAATAGAGCTGAGGTAGGGTTGCAAGAGAGGCTGGATGGGGGTTCCCCTTGAGTAGGGGCAGTCGGAAGAGGGGATCTGAGGGAGGTACCAGCAAGAAAAAGAGCAGATGCATAACCAAGAGGTCTAAGACCAGGCCAGGTCCCAAACAAATCATTGATTTATTTGCGGGGGCCCCTGCAGCCCCGGGGACCCCCAATTGCCTGGGGCTAAAATAAAAAATAAACTGTGTTGGTGCGCTCCTGCCCCTCCCCACACTACTATTTAAATACAGGGGTTCGTTTCGGACCTTAGGGACCACCACCTCCCCGGGACCTTGAAATGGAGAGAGGGGGCCCCCTCCAGGAGTCCTCGATGGCCCTGGGGACTGCCACCCCCAGGGCCGGCTCCTGCAGTGTCTCAGGGTGCCCACCCACAGAACATTGCTGTTTGCTATGACACGGTGGGCGCACGGCTCCCGCCCTGTCATAGCAAACTCTGCTTTGCTTCCTTGAAGCGAGAGCAGGAAAACCTGCTCTCGCTTCAACAAAGCAAAGCAGAATTGCTTTTGAGCAAGGTGAGATGCATGTCAGCAGCTCCCCTTGCTCAAAAGCAAGCCGGCTCCCTCAGGAGGCGGTGAACCCGCAGGGACCTTGGGGTTTTGGGTCTCCCTCCACGGTCTCCAACATGAGACCAGGCCCCGGAGTGCCCCCCTCCCTCAATAAAATATATATATTTTTTTTTAAAAGAGGCACAGCCCTGGGGGATGGGGTCCCCGCAGACAATAGAAGCCTCAGGAGGGTGGCCACGTAGCCCCTTCCTTTAACACCTTGGCTGCTTGAGATATTCCCCTGCTGTGCTGAAGGTCAATAGAAATGGGTGTGGTCATGACGAGCTCAGCTCGTGATCAGCACATGAGCACCGTGCCTCATGACGAGCTCAGCTCGTCATGAGCATGGAAGGAGTAAAAACAATATAAATTATATGAATATAAATTAATGAAAGTGGATGTTTTGGTTTTGTCGCAAATGTTTGGGGTTGCGACCCTCGCGCGGTGCTCAGCACGGCCCCTAATGTGAATAAAATGGGTTTGCGGTGCTAAGCACGGCCCCCTAGTGTGAACGCAATGGGTGCATGGCTCTCAGCGCCGCCCCTAGTGTAAACTCAATGGGTGCACGACTCCAAGTAAAAATAATTACGAATATTTTTGGGGGAAAGCTTGGTTATATTTTGGGTTATTGGGTGTCTCTAAAAAGAGCTTGTTGTAGCTACATGTAAGTGTGGATGCGGAACTTCATCAGTGAAGTGTACTCCATCACTTCTGTAGATGTCATCCATATGGGAACATAGATTGTTGTTATAGATGGAGCCCATCCTATGGTCTCTGAGGTAAGCCGAAACAGCTTTAGTGACATTTTCTTTAGCTTTTTCAATCTGTGGACAGAATTGATTGGACCATTTCCATTTCTGTCTTTGGCATATGTTAGAGTATACAAAGACAGTTTGGGGGCAATTGTCCAAAGGTATCCTTCATGAACATTTCCAGGCTTAGTCAATGTGCCTAGGTCATTGCCAAAGCAGTGCACAATCATGAGCTCAGGGGGTTGGAGATGCAAAATGGTTTTAACCAAAGGCATCAATTGCTGCCACTTTAATCCTCTCTGTCTAATCTATTTAATGTCTACATTTTGCAAAGCTAGGCCTTTGTCAATACCTCTGCGTTCAGCATACCTTTTGCACCACAAAACATAGCTGTGTCCATCAATCCATACTGTAAGCTAAGCATCTTGAAGGGATGTCTGTAAGTAATGAAGAGATGTGTGTAGCTGAGTTAGTTGGTAGAATGAGACGTATGTAAAATGGTGGACAAGATGCAATTTTTAAAAAATTTGAGAATTGATTGGCTGTTTAAGAACATTCTACATTCAAACATAGGGTGCATTTTACTTTTTCTTTTAAAGCATTTTTCTTATTGGTTAGTAAAAAATGTTTGAAAGGTACAATAGAAAGGATACAATCAAATTTTGCCAAGGCAACCACACCTGCTGTTTGCATTTGCAACACTATGTGGTGAACTTGAAAATATGGTGAATTTGTGACCTGTGAGTTCTGTTGAATGTCCCATGAACTGTTACTATGGAATCAGGCATGGCAAATTGGCATGGAGCAGTATGGGGAAAGGCTTCAATTTAACTGTGGTTTTGAAATGTGAAATTGGAATTTATATGAAAGTAATATTTTTTTTCTATGAGAATTCCAAAGTCGGTACTATCTTTAGAAGGGGGTTTAATGAAAAAATAGCGTTTATTTGTTATTTCTTTTTGAACTCCCGTATGAATCCCCGACTCCATTGCGGAGGTGCACGATGGTGTCACGACTTGTTGGGCACCTTTAGAAGTCAGTTGCTAAGGGGTATTATGTGTAACCAATAGAAATGTGTTTTACAATTTGAAAAAATCTGGGAAGCAATGTGATTTGTTAGTTATATGTATATGTGTGGAAAAAGAGAGGGAAACTTTGCCATTACTGGTTTTATTTGCTGAGTCTGGTGCATTATATTGATCGTGTGTAAAAGAAAATTCTGTCCGTTTGTGAGATTTTAAATTCAACACATTGATTTGCAAGGTGAGTTATACATTTGTGAGGTTTATTTTTACATTTTTAACATTTATCAAAAACGGTATTGTTTGAAATATATTATTAAATGTATAGATGTGTATTGCAGTTTGTTTTATTGTACTTAAATGTTGCTTAAAAAAGAGTCTCTACAGTAATAAGTGTATTTTTCAAGATGGATTACTGATGTTCATATGAGATGTTATTAATTAAGCTTGTTTTTTAAGTCTGTACAAAGGTATCGCTGAATGATGTAGCATCATTTTAGATAGTTGGTTGAAGACGCAGCACAAATGTGTAGTTTCAAAGATGTTCATATAAGTTGTCAGTAATTAGGCTTCTTTTCTTGTTGTCTCTACAAATGTATTGTTGAATGATGCAGCATAATTTTAGATAGTTTGGTAATTATGCAGCACGACTGTGCAGTTTGAAAGATGTTTATACAAGGTGTTATTAATTAGGTTTCTTTTCACTAGTTTGTAGAAAGGTAAAGTTAAATTATGCAACATATTTTTAGATAGAGTGATGAAGATGCATCACAAAAGTGTGCTTTCTAGGAGGGTCATATGAGGTATTATTAATTAGGTTTATTTTTTCTAGTCTGGAAAAAGGCATACTTAAATGATGCCACATAATTTTTGAGAAAAAAATGACGATGCAGCATAAATTAGTGGTTTAAACATTAGAGAAATAAGGTGCTGTTAATTAGGCTTCTTTTTTCTAGTATGAACAAAGGAAAAGTTGAATGATGCCACATAATTGTAGATAGAAAGGTGAAGATGCAGAATAAAAGTGTGGTTTGAAAAATATTCATAAAATGTGTTGTTAATTATTTTTTAGTCTGTTGAAATGTATAGTTTAATGATGGCGCATATTTGCAGATACAATGGTGAAGATGTATCTAAAAAGTAAAGCACCACATATTAGCCTTGGAGGCATGTTGCACTTATCTACTTAAGTAGGTAATACGCAATGACTCATCTATGTCTTCAGATTATATTTATACAATTAACTGTATGCTTAGTGAACTATCGAGTGGTTGCCTGACCAATTACAGGACTGCAAAGGTAGTGACTGGGTGATTTTAAAACTACATGACTAATGATTGACTGATTTCATACATATTCTCCAATCACCCAGTTAGTATGCAAGCACTTATGAAATCACTCAGGCACTACCCATGCACTTTCCCAGTCACTCATGCAATAACTCAGGCGTTACCCATGCACGCTTGCGATCACACATGCAGTACCCCTGCAATTCTGCAATCACCGAGTCAGTATCCCAGCATTCATGAAATCACTCTGCCACTACACAGGCACTTATGAAATCACCCAGGCACTACCCATGCACTTTCTCAATCACCCAAGCACTACCCATGTACTCATGCACTAACACAAACATTACCCATGCACTTATGTAATCAGACATGCAGTACCTATGCAATTCCGCAATCATCCAGTTAGTATCCAAGTACTCACCCATGTACTCATGGAATAACCCAAGCATTACCCAAGCACAGATGTCACTCATACATACAGTACTCATGAAATTCTCCAATCACCAAGTTAATATGTAAGCACTCATGCAATCACTCTCAACTACACAAACAGTTATGAAATCACCCAGGAAATACCCATGCATTCTCCCAATCACTCAAGCACTACCTTTGCAGTCATTAAATGACCCATGCTCTTCTGTTGCATTTGTGTAATTACCTAGACAGTACTCAATGACTCATTGATCCTTTCAGGTTCTATTTATACACTTAACCATGCATTCAATGTGTATATATGCATTCAGGGAATTAGCTAGCCACTATCTATCTTGTCCTGTAAAAATTCCAGTGACTACCCTTGCTCTCAATCACCCAAGCACTACCTACGGAGTTTTGGAATTGCTCAGGCAAATGCAGTACATGCCCGTGGTTTTCCTATATTTTAGAAATGAATGTTGTTTATATATTTCTTTTAATTATCATGATGATTTGGGAAGGTCGACCCATATGTATGTGTACCCATGAACTTACAAAATCTCCCTGTCACTACCCATGCACTGCTCCAATTACCCAGCCAGTGCCATATACTTATCCAATCACTCCACCAATACCAAAGCAGTTATACATTCACCATGCACTCTCCTTGCAGTACTCTAAACATCCAGTCAGCACCCATGTACTCATGCAATGACCCAGGCACTAAACTAATACATTATACTGTCACTACGTTTGGAGTCTTTAAGTTAGTCAGACTCTTCCTCAGTAGTCTTGCAATTATCCAAGAAGTACCCATGCTCTTTCAAAATTTACCAGTCATTTGCTATGTAATCATGTAAATCCCCAGAGATTATCCCTACAGTTATGCAATTGCTGAGGTATTACCCATGTACTCCTTTAATTCTTTTCTTTCTTTTTAATCATATATCCACTTAACTTGAAGTTATGGAATCAGTCAATAATTACTCATGTAGTTTTAAAATCACCCTGTCACTATCTTTGTACGCCTGTATTCAGTGAGGTCCAATCTTAATAGTTGACTAAACATCTGGGCAGTACTCATGAGCTTATAAAATCACCCACTCACTTGCTATGTGCTTCAGTAATCCTCCAGAAATTGCCCTTGAAAGAATGTTATTATCCTGCGTCTAGTAATTTGCTTTTCCTACAGTCATGTAATCATGTAGGCTGTACCTATGCAGTCATCTAATAACCTACATACTACTGTTTCAGTCGTTGAATCACCCATGCCCTTCTCTTGCATTCATCTATTTTCCTAGGCAGTACTCAATAACTCATAGATCCCATAGACCACAGATCCGCAAAATTCACCCATACTTATTACCCACCCAGTACCATGTACTTATCTAATCACTCCGCCAATAACCAAGCAGTTATAAATTCACCATGCACTCTCCTTGCAGTACTCTAATCATCCAGTCAGTACCCATTTACTCATGCTATGACCCAGGCATTAACCATGCACTGCTAGAATCACCTGTGCACTACCCATACAATTGTTTATTCACCTAGACACTACTATTTCACACCTTCAATTACCCATGTAGTACCCATGCAGTCCAGCAATCACCCTGCCACTACCCATGCACTCCTCCAATCACCCAGCCAGTTCCATGTACTTACCCAATCACTCCGCCAATGCCTAAGCACTTATACATTCACCATACACTCTCCTTGCAGTACTCTAACTATTCAGTCAGTACCCATGTACTCATGCAATGACCCAGGCAGTACCCTTGCACTGCTACAATCACCTCTGCAGTACCCATACAATCCTCTAATTGCCTAGACACTACTCATTCACACCTTCAATTACCCAGGTAGTACCCATGCAGTTCAGCAATCACCCTGCCACTAACCATGCACTCCTCCAATCATGCAGACATTACCCATGCACTCATCCAATCACAGGTACTATCCATACACTCATACAAGCACATATGTACTACTGAGGCACACATTCAATCACCCTGGCACTACCCAAGCAATCTTCCAATCACTCAACAACTACCAATGTACTCATACAATAACACAGGCACTACTGATACACTCATAGAACCACCCAATTACTACTGTTACAGTATACCAATCACCCAAGCACCACTTATATACTAATGCAAACACCCAGGCATTACCCATGCACTTTAAGCAATAATCCAGGTACTACCCATGCATCCGTCTAGTCACACAGGTACTACCTATGCACTCATTCAGTCACTCAGGCACTACCCATGCAGTCATACAACCATCCACGCATTACCCATGCACTCGTCCAATTATGCAAGCACTACCAATGCACTCATGCAATCAGCCATGCACTACTAATGCACTTGTCTAATCACACAGGCACTAGTGATGCACTCATGCAATCACTTAAGCACTAGTAATGCACTCTTTCAATCACTCAAGCTGTACATATGTACTCATACAATCATCCAGGCAATACCATACACTTAGTGCTCTTTTTTAACTGAGTAGGTGGTTCCAACCAGAACCGTTTTTTTTCTTCTTTTTTCAATTTTATTTATTTTTTGTGTTTTTTTTAACTATTTTGTAAAAATGTTTGGTGTTTTTAAAAAAAGAGGGAAAACAACAAAACAAACTGTCAAACTTTGCAATTAAACTGTCATTGCAAGAAAAGGCCCTGTGTTACGTCATAGACGTATGGTGTCGCGCCGGGTACGCCATGCCCTAATTTTTTTTGCCATGGGACCTAAACAAAAAGCATTTGATTAGTTCTTCACATTTCCCATTGTAGCAGTTGGAGAACGCCACCAACTTTAGTCATTCTCTCTACAGCATTTGATGAGACGCACCTCTTCTGCTTAGAGATTTTTTGCAAACTTTTTGATATGTACACATATCTTACACTACACACAACATGCAACCATCATCTTCATTAATATTCATGGTCTATAAAGTAGCCTTCCACTTGTGATAGCCATGCACCTAAAAGTTACATAACCGAAGTTTTCCCCACTGCCAGAGGTAACATGGTTGCATATGCTGCCCACAGCACAATGTAATGTGGTACAGCCCAGGGGCAGTATCATGCATAGATAATGAACACACTGACACAGATAGATAGTGGAAGTGGGTACGAGCAATGTCTGTTGCCTACAGGACTGCATCATCTGCTATAGCGACTCAATCTGAATTGTTAACACTGCTGTCTTGCTGTGTAGGCCAGAGAGAGCGGTCAGCAAGGGTCCACTGCCACGTGGCGTTGACCTGAGCTGCCTAGTTTGCAATACACGAAGCAACAAAAAGCGTGTGCGAAGCCTGCGATGATGCGTATGCATGGTGCGGATAGAGGGCACTGGAGCAATGTCTTTTGCCTACAGGACTGCGTCATCTACAATAGCGACTCGATCTGAATTGTGAACACTGCTGTCTGCAGTGTAAATTGAAGGCAGTAGCAACACAGACATCCATGAATACTTTTTCTCACTTCCTCTTCACAAAATACAACAACATAAATTACCGAAAACTCTGCAATAAATAAATCAAAACAATTCGAAATGCGATCTCTGCTGGCCACACTGTAGACTGTTATTCAGAGTTCTTTTCCACTACCAAGAAGAATTTGGTCATTGTACTAAAGCTATAACTCATCTAAAAAACATTTTTCAAGCAACTATACTAAAAGGATATTGTGTATATTTCAAAACCATTGAAATTCCCCCGTTATAGTTAGTTCAGCTAACTATGACTTGCGCGCCCGCAATGTACTGCTGATGACGTCACATATTACATCACTCATGACATGGTCATTTATATCACTCATGACATCCCTCATGACATCTCAAATGACATCACTGATGACATCACTGATGACATCATCCAGTGAATGTGTGTCTTTCTGAAAAATAAATATTTTTTATATATGTATATCTAAAGGTCGATGGAAGAATAAATGGGTAAATAAGTGTCTAAATGGATGTTTTTTTAAATGCTAATTCCTAACTATAACGTGTCTGAAACCTATGGTTTTTTCAGTGAATTTCAAAGGTTTTGTAAATGATAATTTTTAAATGTATTAATTGTTATCTTTTTTATACTGATTTACTACATTGTTTTAAATTATTTATTTTTAGATACTTTATTTTTTAAATTACATTACATATGTTTAACATAAATTGAAAAAAAATGTTTTTAAAAATATTAAAATTGTCATATATTTTTTTATTTGATATTTTTTTAATTTATATATATTTTACACAGCAGGCAATTATATCCTATGGAAGGAAATTCAAGTTACTGGTAAGCACGGTTAAAATTACTTTTCAGGAACAGTGGTGAGCTGAAAGATGCAGCAGTGAGGTCTCTCCTGATAACAGGTGAGTAAATCGGAATCCGTAGTTCGACTGATTTTAGAGGAATTTTTTAAAGTTCCAAAAATCCACACTTAGAAGAATTTCCAAGTGAAACCAGTCAATGTTAGCCTATGGAAGGAAATTCAAGTTACTGTAAGAATGATTAGAATTACTTTTCAGGATCAGTAGTGGGCTGAAAGATGCAGCACTGAGGTCTCCCCTGATAACAGGTGAGTAAATCGGAATTCATAGTTCGGCTGATTTAAGAGGAATTTTTCAGAGTTCCAAAACTCCACACTTAGAAGAATTTCCAAGTGAAACCAGTCAATATTAGCCTATGGAAGGAAATTGAAGGTACTGTAAGTATGGTTAGAATAATTTTTTAGGATCAGTAGTGGGCTGAAAGATGCAGCACTGAGGTCTCTCCTGATAACAGGTGAGTTAATGAGAATTCGTAGTTCGGCGGATTTTTGAGGAATTTTTTAAAGTTCCAAAACTCCACACGTTGAAGAATTTACAAGTGAAACCAGTCAATCTTTGCCTATGGAAGGACATCCAAGTTACTGTAAGTATGGTTAGAATTACTTTTCAGGATCAGTAGTGGGCTGAAAGATGCAGCACTGAGGTCTGTCCTGATAACAGGTGAGTAAATCCGAATTCGTAGTTTGGCTGATTTTAGAGGAATATTTGTACGTTTCAAAAATAGACACTTAGAAACTTTTCTGGTGAAAACCACACTATAGATTCCTATGGAAGGAAATACAAGTTACTGTTAAGTACGCTTAGATTTACTTTTCAGGGTCCGTACTGGGCTCAAAGATACAGCACTGACGTCTCTCATAATAACAGGTAAATCGGAATTCGTAGTTCGGCTGATTTTAGAGGAATATTTTGCTCAATAGTGAAGGAAGGGGGCGGGGCCTGAGGTGACATGTGTGCAAGCTTACTGGAGGTAACTGTTGGACTAGTTGGCCCTAGGGGACCTCTGGATTGAAGAGGAATGCGTTCCCCAACTTAAAACGCGCCACAGGGCATGTTTTCACTCATATCACCTCAAGCTCCGCCCCCTACCTTCACCACTGTGCAAACATGCCCCGTAGTGTGTTCTATGTTGGGGGATTAAGTCCCCTTGCATACAGGGAGTCCCTGGCGGCCAACTAGCCCACCAGGAACCTCCAGTATGCGCCAGAGGGCTGTGTTGCAGAGAGGTGTAAAAGGGGGCGTGGTCTCATTACACCTCTCTGCAACGCAGCCCCCGGGCGCGTTTGCAGAGGGGGAACTGATTCCCCTTGCATACTGGGAGCCCCTAGGGGCCAACTAGCCCACCAGGAACCTCCAGTATGCGCCAGGGGGCTGGTTGCAGAGAGGTGTAATGAGGCCACGCCCCTTTTTACACCTCTCTGCAATGCAGCCCCCTGGTGCGTTAGCAGACGAGGAACTAATTCCCCTTGCATTACGGGGGTCCCTGGGGGCCAACTAGCCCACCAGGTACATCCAGTATGCGCCAGGGGGCTGCGTTGCACAGAGGTGAAAGGAGGCCATGCCCCTTTTTACACCTCCCTGCAACGCAGTCCCCTGGTGCGTTTGCAGAGGGGGAACTAATTCCCCTTGCATACTGGGGGTCCCTGGGAGCCAACTAGCCCACCAAGAACTTCCAGTATGCGCCAGGGGGCTGCGTTGCAGAGAGGTGTAATGAGGCCACGCCCCTTTTTACACCTCTCTACAACCCAGCCCCCTGGCCCATACTGGAAGCTACTGGTGGGCCAGTTGGCCCCCAGGGACTCCCAGTATGCAAGGGGAATTAGTTCCCCCTCTCCAAACGCGACTCCTCCCACCCCGTTTTAAAGAAAAATTTACTTTCAAGAAGGGGGACTGTGTACCCCCTCTTCTTTTTCTTTTTCGTTTTGGCCCCGGGGACCCCATCCCCCGGGGCATGGCCAACTTTTTTTTTTTTTATCTTTAATGGTGGAGGGGGGCCACGTGGCCCCTTTCCTGGGCAACTTATGGCCCCGGGGACCCCATCCCCCGGGGCCCGCCCTCTCCGTTGGTACCAAGGGGTGGTCCCCAAGCCCCCCATGGTCCCTGCCGGCTCCCCACATCCTGCGGGAGCCGGCATTGCTTTTCTGCATGGGGAGCAGCTAACATGCTGCTCCCATGCAGAAAAGCAATCGGCTTTGGTTTTTGAAAAAGAGAGCAGATTTCCTGACCAAAGACCATAGCAAACAGCAGTGTCCCGGGGGTAGGCACCCCAGGACACTGCAGGAGCCGTCCCTGGGGGGTGGTGGTCCCCAGGGCCATCAAGGGCTCCAGGAGGGGGGCTGCACTGCCCCCCTCCCACCAGTTAAAAGCCCCGGGGGTGTTGGTCCCAGGAGCTGGGCGGTCCGTCACAGACTCCCCTATTTTAAATATTAGTGCCCCGGGGAGGTGGCTTGAGCCCCCCACACAAGTTTTTTTATTTTCATTTTAAAAGAAAGAAGCCCCGGGGGTGGCGGTCCCCGGGGTTGCGAGGGTCCGTGAGCCCCCTGCATACATAATATTAAAGCCCCGGGGGTGGTGGTTCCAGGGGCTGGGGGGCCTCTCTGGGACCTCCATTAATATTTAAAAAAAAGAAGCCCCGGGGGTAGCAGTCCCTGGGGCTGTGGGGGGGCGTGAGTCCCCCCGCATATATAACGTGAAAGCCCCGGGGGTGGTGGTCCCCGGGGCTGGGGGGGCCCTCTGGGCCCCCAATTAAAATAAACAAAAATGCCCCCCGGATTTGGCCCCCCCGGGGGCTAATTAACAACAAATCGGCTTCGGGGTTTTCTTTTTTTTCCACGGGATATGCGTACCTACGCGTATCCTGCGATGTTTAATAAAAAAATAGTTTTATTTGGCCCCGGGGGTCCTTGTGGGACCCCCTGAGCAGGCCTAGGGGGTCAGGTTGTTTGTACCCTGCCCCCTTTCCGCCTTTTTTGTGTTTCTTTTGCTGCTTCGGCGTCAAGCCTTCTTCGGGAACACCAAAGAAGGCTTGACGCCGAAACGCGTCTGTTCTAACCGCAATAAAGAAATCTACGAATGCGTCCCCCTGTGAGTGCGGGTTTCTTTGCAAAAGTGTGCAAGATTTGAGCTTTCATTTTGAGCGGCGTTCCACTGCCGCACAACGCACCCGCTGGAGAGAATATATATTTATTTATATACCCTGTGAACTACAATATTGCAATATTGGAGTCCCAATTATTTCCGGACAAAGGATTTGCAAAGAAAGCCTATGTGCACTTGGAGAAAAGGACATTAACTCCAGTAAAAGAAATGTAAATTCTGCGATGAACTTTTATATGGCTTTGGAAATATTTGCAAATTCATATCTACTGAACCTCTACTTCGTCATGTTTATTAGTTCATAGAAGGCAATTAACTCCAAGGAAATGGGTAGGAGCTTTAGAATACAGAGTAATATTAGTTTCTAGAGATATATCATTATAGTCTTGAATTGATCAATATGTTGTCTCCTCTCACTGTGCATTAGGTACTCCCCCTCATTCGATAGAGAGTGTTGGCTGTTCCTACAGTAGAAGAAAAAACCTGACCAAAACCTGTGAGCGCTGCAGCAGATTGGAGTCTTCTCTTCTTTCATCCCAATTCCCTTTCCCCCTTGCTGAACCTTTCGTGGGAAGCACTGGCAGGAGGGCATTAAGAATTTACGTCTATTCAGCTTCTGTGGGGCACTAAGGTACTTGGTAGATTGAAGTGCCCATGAATCTTCTACACCCAAGCAGAATGACAGAAGGATTTAGTTTAAAGTCCCTGGGAGAAATGTTGGAGGTTATTCAGAGAGAACTAGGGGTGGTCAGGGAGGAGAATACAACTTTAAAACAAGACATATTTGCTTCATGTCAATAAACTATTATTATGTTAACTCAGAGGGTAAATGAGTTGAGTTGGTTGAAGGAACCTCTCCCATTTCCCAGTCTACCACTTCGTCTTCCACACATGAATCTAATCCACGGACTGTAGCACAGATGGTTCATATGATTTCTCCGCGTATTCCTCTTGCCCCTCCAGAAAGGTTTAGTGGGGATCCAGAGACGGCCCAACTTTTTCTTACGCAATGTTCTTTACATTTCATGAGTTGTCCCTCTTTATTTCCTGATGCTCAGTCAAGATTGGCATTTATTTTGTCTTATTTAAGTGGGGACACTGCTAATTATGCAATGCCTTTAGTAACTAGGAATGGCCCTTTTCTTTATGACTTTGAGCACTTTAATGTGTATGTGGCCCAGTGCTATAAACCACTGGGACTCTGGTACGCACTACTTAAAACAATAATCCTTTTAACCATTAAGTTTGTTTCAACATATTTTTATATCAAAAAATTATTTTAAGTCATCATCGACTATATCATTGTTTAACAGTATTGTAATTCTCACAGTAGTATGAAATCGTACATGTATAAGAATTTCAAACACAGGTTTTTCAAACACAAAATATAATAGGAACCCAATGCATTTCGGGGCATAGCTGCCCCTTCGTCAGGGGTCTGTGAAAAAAGAAATACAAACAAGGAGAATATTAAATTCTAAACAATGTGACATCATATTGAATTTTACTAAACCATATTTGATCCACTCTTACCTAAATCATAGAAAAAAGGCGTGTGAACCTGTGGTGTGTCTTATGCTACTTCTAGTGGTTATCTGTGGAGGAATCAAAATGAATATGTCGTATAGTCTAATCTTTAAATGCGATGCTAATTTGGACAGTGTCGACTGTTTAGATCTATATACACAAGATGATAAAGTGTTACCTTTAAGTTCACCCGAAACGATGTTTCTGCGTATTACAGGAGACAAAAAATAATGGAAGAACCGATAGTCAAAAAGACGCCATTGCGTTTCATATGTCAAATATATTATGATACATATCTGCTCTTTGACGGGGATCGAAATCTCACCTGTGGATTGGGTCGAGCCGGTTATCACAAGAAAACAACCTGAAGTTTAAATAAATAGTTGCCATCAATACACGAATGGATTAGTGTATTACCACAATAAAATGATAAAAATTAAAGCGCGTATACCTGTGGGTCTAAACTACAAGCGTCGACCTCGCTGTCATTTTCGTGTGCATTAACTGCAATCGAAATGAACAATAAACCCAATTAGTATCGTTTATAAAATTCAAGCAGTAACCAAAAGGTAATGCTTTCAATATACGCCGATTAGGGGCTTACCGTTGGTAAAAACGTGTGGTTCTTAACACAGTATCTTTTCGGCGTCCTCCTCCGTGAACGAAAACTTCCCTCAAGTGTTGTTGTCCTACATCACTGTTTAAATTTCCACATCCGGGAACAGATAAAAATAGCCAACAGACTATCAAATTTAGCCTGTGAAGATATGCCCGAAAGGAAGCCCTTTCACTATTTGTTTAAAAAATGCGAATGTGTTCGTGCGCAATTCTACATTTGTGCTTCAAGGCCACAAATGGATATATTGACGGTAAACGCTTAATAACAAAAAATCTTTCAAACGAGAAAATTAATGGAATAAATGTCCGTGTGCTTTTCACATATAATATGTGCTTTCAATCAATAAAGTTTTTTTTTAAAAAAGGCGCAACAACGCTAGTCTCCTAGATAAGCATATGCAGTGCTTGGAAATTATAGAAGCTTCTTGTGCATTTTGTTAAAGTCGACATGAAATATCTCTGTTCACAAACCAATTAATTTACAACTCAATACGAGCATACAATGTTTTCCCTGCCTATTTACAATCTGAATGCGCATCGTTTTGAACCAAGTAATCAACAGCATAGATTTTATTCAAATTGAAACACAATGCCTGTTTTGACACTCACTTGATCTGACTATGGATAGATTATACAACCTATATGGCATGTCATGGAAAAGTGTGGTGGGCTTAAACTAATTTATATATCATTAACTGACAAAACTTGCTTTACCATCCCAGCTTTTTGTGCATTGAATTTTATATGAAACATGACATCTCCATTTTGTCATTCAATCCTGTCGGGGCCAACGTTTGCAATTTTCGAATCCAGAAAGCTTCTCTCTGTAGAAGTATCTTTGCATTGTTCATGCCTAATCTCTGGGGTATTAACTCGATGATTTGAAATCGAAGTTGCGCAATGTTATGATTTTTTTCAATCCAATGTTGTGCTAAAGGTGACGTTAGGTTTTTGTTGCGAATCCGACTTTTGTGCTCACTGAGCCTGATTTTCATTTTTCTATCAGTTTTCCCGATGTATAACAGCCCGCAGGGGCACTTTATTGAATATACAACGTGTTCTGAGTCACAATTGGTGGAGTGTCTAAGCGGAATCTTTTCTCCAGTTCTAGGGTGCAATAAGATGTTGCCAGTGATTACATTATTGCAGTTCTTGCAGTTAAAACACCTCGTTGTCCCTTTATAAGCCGAATCACGTTGCGGCATCGTTGGTTGGTTCAGTAGTTCCTTAAGGTTTTGTGCTCTTTTATATGCAAATAATGGTCGTGCATCAAATAACGTGTCAAAATCCTGTTCTGCCAATAAAATTTCCCATCTCTTGGAGATACATCTTTTTATGTCTCTTGATGCGGTTGAATACTTGGAAACAAAAACTATTTTGGTGCTCATAGTCTTAGATCTCTTTTGTAGTAGTTCTGTCCTTGGTATTGTTTTGATTTTATCTAAATGAGCCTCTAACAATTTTTTTGGATAACCCCTCTCGAGGTACTGTTGTTTTTGTTCTTGCAAATCCTTATCACATTGCTCTTGGTTAGATGAAATTCGTTTGATCCGCATAAATTGTGATACTGGCAAATTGTTTATCAAACTAGCTGGATGAAAACTAGAGTGCAGTAGGGCTGTATTTTTATCTGTCGGTTTTTTGTATAGTCGAGTCTCAATGGAATTATTCTTGACTTCAACTAACACATCCAGAAATGGCAATGCAGTTTTGCTTACATTGTGGGTAAATTTAATCCTAGGGTCTACAAGGTTTAAACTGCTGATGTTGTTGAGGAGTTCATTCATGGGACGCTTCCAAATTAAAAAGATATCGTCTATGTAGCGTCGAAAATAAACTAAACCTTGTTGCCACATTGGATCCTCGAGAATATAGTCTAGTTCGAATTTTGCCATGTACACATTAGCATATATACATGCCCCCGGGAAGCCCATGGCTGTCCCCGTCAATTGATTGTAATAGTCGTTTTGCCATGAAAAGTAACTGTTCAATAGACAGAATTCCAACAGTTGTATTATCAAAATTTTTAATTCATCAGGTTTGTCCGTTCTCAGGAGAGCCCACTCCATAGCTTCTATCCCTTGTTTGTGCGGTATTGATGTATATAGGGCCGTTACATCTATTGTACACAATATCCATTCCGTGCATCCGCTGGTGTCTAACTCTGCCAGACTTCTGAGGAAGTCTGATGTATCTTGTAGGTAAGTTAACCAATTTTGGATGAACGGTTGCATGTGCGTATCAATGAAGATGCCTGGATTTTTGAATACTGATGAACAACCGGATACTATCGGCCTAAAAGGTGGATCTGTAATGCTTTTGTGTATTTTCGGGAGAAAATAGATCTTTGGTCTCCTGGGATATATTTGCCTGAGGTATCGCTTTGTGGTGTTGTCAATCCATTGCAATTTCTCTGCCTTATCCAAAATCTCATCCAGGCTTTGGGTGATCATAGTTGTTGGATCTTGTCCTAATTTAACATAGGTATTGTTGTCATTTACATGTTCGTCTCCCTTTCTGATGTAAAACGTAGAGTCCATGATTACTAGACCTCCACCCTTGTCCGCTTTTTGTATCATTATGTCTTTGTTCATTGACAGTCGTTTCAAAGTACTCTGTTCTGCTCTGGTTAAATTATTCAGTTTCCGTTTGTAGTTAATTTTGCTTAGATCAGCTTTTACCAAAACCTCAAATGTATCTAGGATTTTGTGTGATACTGGTGCCATAAACTGACTTTTGGGTTTAAAAAGTCTGTCTGTTTCTTCTGTTTTTTCAATAGGATTTACTATTGTAAAAAAATATTTCAACCTGAGCATTCTCATGAATTTAAAAAAAGAAATTTCCGTTTCTAGCTCATTGGATTGGTATGTCTTGACGAATGAGATTCCTTTATTGAGAAGCTTTTCTTCAAACTCAGAGAGTGGATAGTTTGAAATGTTCACGACAAGGTTTTCGTTTGACTCCGTAGTCCGGTTTTTTTCAATTGCTCCCTCTCTTTCTCTCTCTCTCCTTCCTTCTCCATCTCCCTTTCTTTTTCCTTTGCCTCTTCTCGTCTTATTTCTTGTTGTACTAAGTATATATCCGGTGGTTTGTGTGATGTTTGTTCCTTGTTTTAAGTAGTGCGTACCAGAGTCCCAGTGGTTTATAGCACTGGGCCACATACACATTTCAATAGTGGGCAGGCACTAATCTGGTACTGCACACCTATCGTTCAAACGTACTAAACAACATATAAACACGAGTGCAGAACCCTTCATTCATTCATATTTCACTGATACTGCCACCAAGGGTACTAGCACCACAACTGAAAATGTCATTCGATTCAATAGCTTCAATTACAGACAATCGTGCGAACACCAAAGCCTACACAGCCGATGAGGCAAGTTCAATTTACAAACTCATTAAGGAATCAAAGACTTTCGACACACAAGGAGGATCAGTTGAACAAAAGTTAAAACAGTTGGAATATCTAACTAGACGAGAATTGAACCAACGCCTGCATGCGACAACCTTGATCCAATATCACAAGGTCAAAAGAATTCCCAGAGGGCTTCGATTGGCCATCAGGCCTATGTTATACAGACTCAACAGCAATCCAAAATTCATGGAAAAATGGTTTGAGATCTTGAATAAATGTTCTTTGGATTTGATCTTACTATTAGTTGAAGAATTAGCAAAGACAATACGAGAACTAGAGGAAGAAATTCATACCACCAAGCAAGAATTATCAGAAAGATTGGACGAAGATCAATGGAAAAGAATTCTAGAAGATATAAATATACGGTTAGACAAATACGGTAAAGAACTACAAGACACAAAATTGAGAAAGTTCAAACGCGATACTATCGATTATAAACTTAATGAAACATACACGTGGGCAGAAGTCTACGCAAAAAGAAGGTTCACAGGTAGAAAACAACAACCAACTTCATCAGAAGAAAGTGTCGTATCTGACAGTGACGTGAACATAGCCCGCAAAACGATAGTACCGCAATCATCGCAATTAACAGCTCCATCATTGAACATCATAGAGAGTACATCAGGAATGTCATCTGCCTCATCATCTGCTTCTTTTTTAGCCAAGGAACAAACATCACACAAACCACCGGATATATACTTAGTACAACAAGAAATAAGACGAGAAGAGGCAAAGGAAAAAGAAAGGGAGATGGAGAAGGAAGGAGAGAGAGAGAAAGAGAGGGAGCAATTGAAAAAAACCGGACTACGGAGTCAAACGAAAACCTTGTCGTGAACATTTCAAACTATCCACTCTCTGAGTTTGAAGAAAAGCTTCCCAATAAAGGAATCTCATTCGTCAAGACATACCAATCCAATGAGCTAGAAACGGAAATTTCTTTTTTTAAATTCATGAGAATGCTCAGGTTGAAATATTTTTTTACAATAGTAAATCCTATTGAAAAAACAGAAGAAACAGACAGACTTTTTAAACCCAAAAGTCAGTTTATGGCACCAGTATCACACAAAATCCTAGATACATTTGAGGTTTTGGTAAAAGCTGATCTAAGCAAAATTAACTACAAACGGAAACTGAATAATTTAACCAGAGCAGAACAGAGTACTTTGAAACGACTGTCAATGACGACTGTCAATGAACAAAGACATAATGATACAAAAAGCGGACAAGGGTGGAGGTCTAGTAATCATGGACTCTACGTTTTACATCAGAAAGGGAGACGAACATGTAAATGACAACAATACCTATGTTAAATTAGGACAAGATCCAACAACTATGATCACCCAAAGCGAAGCGAAAGTGAACATTTCAAACTATCCACTCTCTGAGTTTGAAGAAAAGCTTCTCAATAAAGGAATCTCATTCGTCAAGACATACCAATCCAATGAGCTAGAAACGGAAATTTCTTTTTTTAAATTCATGAGAATGCTCAGGTTGAAATATTTTTTTACAATAGTAAATCCTATTGAAAAAACAGAAGAAACAGACAGACTTTTTAAACCCAAAAGTCAGTTTATGGCACCAGTATCACACAAAATCCTAGATACATTTGAGGTTTTGGTAAAAGCTGATCTAAGCAAAATTAACTACAAACGGAAACTGAATAATTTAACCAGAGCAGAACAGAGTACTTTGAAACGACTGTCAATGAACAAAGACATAATGATACAAAAAGCGGACAAGGGTGGAGGTCTAGTAATCATGGACTCTACGTTTTACATCAGAAAGGGAGACGAACATGTAAATGACAACAATACCTATGTTAAATTAGGACAAGATCCAACAACTATGATCACCCAAAGCCTGGATGAGATTTTGGATAAGGCAGAGAAATTGCAATGGATTGACAACACCACAAAGCGATACCTCAGGCAAATATATCCCAGGAGACCAAAGATCTATTTTCTCCCGAAAATACACAAAAGCATTACAGATCCACCTTTTAGGCCGATAGTATCCGGTTGTTCATCAGTATTCGAAAATCCAGGCATCTTCATTGATACGCACATGCAACCGTTCATCCAAAATTGGTTAACTTACCTACAAGATACATCAGACTTCCTCAGAAGTCTGGCAGAGTTAGACACCAGCGGATGCACGGAATGGATATTGTGTACAATAGATGTAACGGCCCTATATACATCAATACCGCACAAACAAGGGATAGAAGCTATGGAGTGGGCTCTCCTGAGAACGGACAAACCTGATGAATTAAAAATTTTGATAATACAACTGTTGGAATTCTGTCTATTGAACAGTTACTTTTCATGGCAAAACGACTATTACAATCAATTGACGGGGACAGCCATGGGCTTCCCGGGGGCATGTATATATGCTAATGTGTACATGGCAAAATTCGAACTAGACTATATTCTCGAGGATCCAATGTGGCAACAAGGTTTAGTTTATTTTCGACGCTACATAGACGATATCTTTTTAATTTGGAAGCGTCCCATGAATGAACTCCTCAACAACATCAGCAGTTTAAACCTTGTAGACCCTAGGATTAAATTTACCCACAATGTAAGCAAAACTGCATTGCCATTTCTGGATGTGTTAGTTGAAGTCAAGAATAATTCCATTGAGACTCGACTATACAAAAAACCGACAGATAAAAATACAGCCCTACTGCACTCTAGTTTTCATCCAGCTAGTTTGATAAACAATTTGCCAGTATCACAATTTATGCGGATCAAACGAATTTCATCTAACCAAGAGCAATGTGATAAGGATTTGCAAGAACAAAAACAACAGTACCTCGAGAGGGGTTATCCAAAAAAATTGTTAGAGGCTCATTTAGATAAAATCAAAACAATACCAAGGACAGAACTACTACAAAAGAGATCTAAGACTATGAGCACCAAAATGGTTTTTGTTTCCAAGTATTCAACCGCATCAAGAGACATAAAAAGATGTATCTCCAAGAGATGGGAAATTTTATTGGCAGAACAGGATTTTGACACGTTATTTGATGCACGACCATTATTTGCATATAAAAGAGCACAAAACCTTAAGGAACTACTGAACCAACCAACGATGCCGCAACGTGATTCGGCTTATAAAGGGACAACGAGGTGTTTTAACTGCAAGAACTGCAATAATGTAATCACTGGCAACATCTTATTGCACCCTAGAACTGGAGAAAAGATTCCGCTTAGACACTCCACCAATTGTGACTCAGAACACGTTGTATATTCAATAAAGTGCCCCTGCGGGCTGTTATACATCGGGAAAACTGATAGAAAAATGAAAATCAGGCTCAGTGAGCACAAAAGTCGGATTCGCAACAAAAACCTAACGTCACCTTTAGCACAACATTGGATTGAAAAAAATCATAACATTGCGCAACTTCGATTTCAAATCATCGAGTTAATACCCCAGAGATTAGGCATGAACATACTTCTACAGAGAGAAGCTTTCTGGATTCGAAAATTGCAAACGTTGGCCCCGACAGGATTGAATGACAAAATGGAGATGTCATGTTTCATATAAAATTCAATGCACAAAAAGCTGGGATGGTAAAGCAAGTTTTGTCAGTTAATGATATATAAATTAGTTTAAGCCCACCACACTTTTCCATGACATGCCATATAGGTTGTATAATCTATCCATAGTCAGATCAAGTGAGTGTCAAAACAGGCATTGTGTTTCAATTTGAATAAAATCTATGCTGTTGATTACTTGGTTCAAAACGATGCGCATTCAGATTGTAAATAGGCAGGGAAAACATTGTATGCTCGTATTGAGTTGTAAATTAATTGGTTTGTGAACAGAGATATTTCATGTCGACTTTAACAAAATGCACAAGAAGCTTCTATAATTTCCAAGCACTGCATATGCTTATCTAGGAGACTAGCGTTGTTGCGCCTTTTTTCAAAAAAAACTTTATTGATTGAAAGCACATATTATATGTGAAAAGCACACGGACATTTATTCCATTAATTTTCTCGTTTGAAAGATTTTTTGTTATTAAGCGTTTACCGTCAATATATCCATTTGTGGCCTTGAAGCACAAATGTAGAATTGCGCACGAACACATTCGCATTTTTTAAACAAATAGTGAAAGGGCTTCCTTTCGGGCATATCTTCACAGGCTAAATTTGATAGTCTGTTGGCTATTTTTATCTGTTCCCGGATGTGGAAATTTAAACAGTGATGTAAGACAACAACACTTGAGGGAAGTTTTCGTTCACGGAGGAGGACGCCGAAAAGATACTGTGTTAAGAACCACACGTTTTTACCAACGGTAAGCCCCTAATCGGCGTATTTTGAAAGCATTACCTTTTGGTTACTGCTTGAATTTTATAAACGATACTAATTGGGTTTATTGTTCATTTCGATTGCAGTTAATGCACACGAAAATGACAGCGAGGTCGACGCTTGTAGTTTAGACCCACAGGTATACGCGCTTTAATTTTTATCATTTTATTGTGGTAATACACTAATCCATTCGTGTATTGATGGCAACTATTTATTTAAACTTCAGGTTGTTTTCTTGTGATAACCGGCTCGACCCAATCCACAGGTGAGATTTCGATCCCCGTCAAAGAGCAGATATGTATCATAATATATTTGACATATGAAACGCAATGGCGTCTTTTTGACTATCGGTTCTTCCATTATTTTTTGTCTCCTGTAATACGCAGAAACATCGTTTCGGGTGAACTTAAAGGTAACACTTTATCATCTTGTGTATATAGATCTAAACAGTCGACACTGTTCAAATTAGCATCGCATTTAAAGATTAGACTATACGACATATTCATTTTGATTCCTCCACAGATAACCACTAGAAGTAGCATAAGACACACCACAGGTTCACACGCCTTTTTTCTATGATTTAGGTAAGAGTGGATCAAATATGGTTTAGTAAAATTCAATATGATGTCACATTGTTTAGAATTTAATATTCTCCTTGTTTGTATTTCTTTTTTCACAGACCCCTGACGAAGGGGCAGCTATGCCCCGAAATGCATTGGGTTCCTATTATATTTTGTGTTTGAAAAACCTGTGTTTGAAATTCTTATACATGTACGATTTCATACTACTGTGAGAATTACAATACTGTTAAACAATGATATAGTCGATGATGACTTAAAATAATTTTTTGATATAAAAATATGTTGAAACAAACTTAATGGTTAAAAGGATTATTGTTTTAAGTAGTGCGTACCAGAGTCCCAGTGGTTTATAGCACTGGGCCACATACACATTTCAATAGTGGGCAGGCACTAATCTGGTACTGCACACCTATCGTTCAAACGTACTAAACAACATATAAACACGAGTGCAGAACCCTTCATTCATTCATATTTGAGCACTTTAAGACAGAATTCTTAAGAATTTTTGACAGGCGTAAAATATCTCAGGCACTGACAATGACTTACTAGAATTTCATCAGGGAAATTGAGATATGGTGATTCATATCTCCCAATTTATTAAGTTAATAGTAGAGATGAACTGGACTAAAGAAAAGCGAGCAGCACTCTTCTATGGAGGTCTGCACGATAAAAAACAAAGACATCTTGGCTCAAATTTTCTGTATATCTACCGAATTATCTGCTCAAGTGGATTTGGTTTTGGAAATTGATTTTCAATAGTCTGAGTACAAGGTAGAAAAGAAAAAAGAATTCAGACTGATCTCTCCTAGATTTCATCGAAACAGATCTGAAATGGGAGAAATTCCACAGTCTCCTCTAAGGTTAAGCCGATGCAAATTTGAGCAATTCAAGACCCGTTGTCTAAGGAGGAAAAGGGAAAACGGTGACAGGAGAAGTTAGGCTTTTATTGTGGTGGTTCTGGGTATTTCGTCAAGGAATGCCCAAAAACACCAAAAGGTTCATTGAAGGGAAACAATCAAAACCATCAGTTGGCGGGATCGCTCTGGTGGTAAAAGAAGATAAGACGACTCCGGAATCATACCATATCATGAATACATTCCAGCTTTTGACTCCTCATCTGATCCTGCATATGACCATCAAGTTCCGGGACCAAGAAATTACTGGGGTTGCTATCATGATTGATTCAGGTGCCATGATTGATTCAGGAGCTTTTACCCGATATGAAAAGCCTGTTGGAAACTGACATCATAATCCCAACGGCATAAACACCGCACATACTGGATTATGAACTCCGACTGGCCGACGGGCTCAAGGAGCCCGTCGGAAGCCAGTTGGTCTGACCGGCCGGTTTCAATTCCGACAGCCTTTATCATAATAAGACAGTCGGATTTGAGACCTGCGATGTGAGTCGGAACAGCCAGCCCAAAAACTGAGAGTGCCACAGCAAATTGGAGTTGTCTCTTCTCTCATCCCAATCCCATTTCCCCCTAGCTGGTGTGGCCCAACCAAGAACCTTTGGTGGGAAGCACTGGTAGGAGGGCATTGGGAATTTACATCTCTTCTTTACAGGACCAAGGTACTTTATACTGTCGTTCATTTGGCACCAACATCCCTAAAGTGGCACTGGAATAGTAGAGGCAGAAAGGGTTTACTAAATTCAGTGACTTTTACAACAGTGAAAGACACTTAAAGTGGTATGAAATAGACCTACGCCCTGGGGTGCAAGCTGGGAACCTGGCATTTAGTGGGCAACAGATTATAAGCTTCCTTTCCTCAACCTATACTGTTTTAAACTCTCTAATGTATGTTCTGATTCGCCTGTTATATAAAAGCTGGCAGATATTTGGCAGCCACCGGCAACCCCAGAACATGGCCTATCCCTGCTGACGAGGGGTGATACCCCGAAACACGTGTCCAGGGATGGCGAAGACAGCGAAGATAGCAGAGAATCGAAAGAAGATGCATCGCGGAACACGTAACTACATTAACCAGAGTCCTTAGGGGCGATACCGCCGGTGTGTGAGTAGTGTGCGACCCCACCCCCATTTGTAATGTTTAAGCTCCCTTGAGCAGTTGGCTGACGAGCCTGGGACCCCGCACCTGCGCGCCTGAGTGGTACTAAACATGGCAGATATTTGGTAGCCACCGGCAACCCCAGAAAACGGCCTATCCCTGCTGACGAGGGGTGATACCCCGAAACACGTGTCCAGGGATGGCGAAGACAGCGAAGATTGGCAGAGAATCGAAAGAAGATGCATCGCGGAACACGTAACTACATTAACCAGAGTCCTTAGGGGCGATACCGCTGGTGTGTGAGTAGTGTGCGACCCCACCCCCATTTGTAATGTTTAAGCTCCCTTGAGCAGTTGGCTGACAAGCCTGGGACCCCGCACCTGCGAGCCTGAGTGGTACTAAACCTGGCAGATATTTGGCAGCCACCGGCAACCCCAGAACACGGCCTATCCCTGCTGACGAGGGGTGATACCCCGAAATACGTGTCCAGGGATGGCAAAGACAGCGAAGATAGCAGAGAATCGAAAGAAGATGGATCGCGAAACACGTAACTCCAATAACCAGAGTCCTTAGGGGCGATACCGCAGGTGTGTGAGTAGTGTGCGACCCCACCTCATTTGTAATGTTTAAGCTCCCTTGAGCAGTTGGCTGACGAGCCTGGGACCCCCGCACCTGCGCGCCTGAGTGGTACTAAACCTGGCAGATATTTGGCAGCCACCGGCAACCCCAGAACACGGCCTATCCCTGCTGACGAGGGGTGATACCCCGAAACACGTGTCCAGGAATGGCGAAGACAGCAGAGAATCGAAAGAAGATGCATCGCGGAACACGTAACTACATTAACCAGAGTCCTTAGGGGCAATACTGCCGGTGTGTGAATAATGTGCGACCCCACCCCCATTTGTAATGTTTAAGCTCCCTTGAGCAGTTGGCTGACGAGCCTGGGACCCCGCACCTGCGCGCCTGAGTGGTACTAAACCTGGCAGATATTTGGCAGCCACCGGCAACCCCAGAACACGGCCTATCCCTGCTGACAAGGGGTGATACCCCGAAACACATGTCCAGGGATGGCGAAGACAGCGAAGATAGCAGAGAATCGAAAGAAGATGCATCGCCGAACACGTAACTACATTAACCAGAGTCCTTAGGGGCGATACCGCCGGGGTGAGAGTAGTGTGCGACCCCACCCCCATTTGTAATGTTTAAGCTCCCTTGAGCAGTTGGCTGACGAGCCTGGGACCCCGCACCTACGCGCCTGAGTGGTACTAAACCTGGCAGATATTTGGCAGCTACCGGCAACCCCAGAACACGGCCTATCCCTGCTGACGAGGGGTGATACCCTGAAACACGTGTCCAGGGATGGCGAAGACAGCGAAGATAGCAGAGAATCGAAAGAAGATGCATCGCGGAACACGTAACTACATTAACCAGAGTCCTTAGGGGCGATACCGCCGGTGTGTGAGTAGTGTGCGACCCCACCCCCATTTGTAATGTTTAAGCTCCCTTGAGCAGTTGGCTGACGAGCCTGGGACCCCGCACCTGCGCGCCTGAGTGGTACTAAACATGGCAGATATTTGGTAGCCACCGGCAACCCCAGAAAACGGCCTATCCCTGCTGACGAGGGGTGATACCCCGAAACACGTGTCCAGGGATGGCGAAGACAGCGAAGATTGGCAGAGAATCGAAAGAAGATGCATCGCGGAACACGTAACTACATTAACCAGAGTCCTTAGGGGCGATACCGCTGGTGTGTGAGTAGTGTGCGACCCCACCCCCATTTGTAATGTTTAAGCTCCCTTGAGCAGTTGGCTGACAAGCCTGGGACCCCGCACCTGCGAGCCTGAGTGGTACTAAACCTGGCAGATATTTGGCAGCCACCGGCAACCCCAGAACACGGCCTATCCCTGCTGACGAGGGGTGATACCCCGAAATACGTGTCCAGGGATGGCAAAGACAGCGAAGATAGCAGAGAATCGAAAGAAGATGGATCGCGAAACACGTAACTCCAATAACCAGAGTCCTTAGGGGCGATACCGCAGGTGTGTGAGTAGTGTGCGACCCCACCTCATTTGTAATGTTTAAGCTCCCTTGAGCAGTTGGCTGACGAGCCTGGGACCCCCGCACCTGCGCGCCTGAGTGGTACTAAACCTGGCAGATATTTGGCAGCCACCGGCAACCCCAGAACACGGCCTATCCCTGCTGGCGAGGGGTGATACCCCGAAACACGTGTCCAGGGATGGCAAAGACAGCGAAGATAGCAGAGAATCGAAAGAAGATGCATCGCGGAACACGTAACTACATTAACCAGAGTCCTTAGGGGCGATACTGCCGGTGTGTGAGTAGTGTGCGGCCCCACCCCCATTTGTAATGTTTAAGCTCCCTTGAGCAGTTGGCTGACGGGCCTGGGACCCCGCACCTGCGCGCCTGAGTGGTACTAAACCTGGCAGATATTTGGCAGCCACCGGCAACCCCAGAACACGGCCTATCCCTGCTGACGAGGGGTGATACCCCGAAACACGTGTCCAGGAATGGCGAAGACAGCGAAGATAGCAGAGAATCGAAAGAAGATGCATCGCGGAACACGTAACTACATTAACCAGAGTCCTTAGGGGCAATACTGCCGGTGTGTGAATAATGTGCGACCCCACCCCCATTTGTAATGTTTAAGCTCCCTTGAGCAGTTGGCTGACGAGCCTGGGACCCCGCACCTGCGCGCCTGAGTGGTACTAAACCTGGCAGATATTTGGCAGCCACCGGCAACCCCAGAACACGGCCTATCCCTGCTGACAAGGGGTGATACCCCGAAACACATGTCCAGGGATGGCGAAGACAGCGAAGATAGCAGAGAATCGAAAGAAGATGCATCGCCGAACACGTAACTACATTAACCAGAGTCCTTAGGGGCGATACCGCCGGGGTGAGAGTAGTGTGCGACCCCACCCCCATTTGTAATGTTTAAGCTCCCTTGAGCAGTTGGCTGACAAGCCTGGGACCCCGCACCTACGCGCCTGAGTGGTACTAAACCTGGCAGATATTTGGCAGCTACCGGCAACCCCAGAACACGGCCTATCCCTGCTGACGAGGGGTGATACCCCGAAACACGTGTCCAGGGATGGCGAAGACAGCAAAGATAGCAGAGAATCTAAAGAAGATGCATCGCGGAACACGTAACTACATTAACCAGAGTCCTTAGGGGCGATACTGCCGGTGTGTGAGTATTGTGCGACCCCACCCCCATTTGTAATGTTTAAGCTCCCTTGAGCAGTTGGCTGACGAGCCTGGGACCCCGCACCTGCGCGCCTGAATGGTACTAAACCTGGCAGATATTTGGCAGCCACCGGCAACCCCAGAACACGGCCTATCCCTGCTGACGAGGGGTGATACCCCGAAACTAGTGTCCAGGGATGGTGAAGACAGCGAAGGTAGCAGAGAATCGAAAGAAGATACATCGCGGAACACGTAACTACATTAACCAGAGTCCTTAGGAGCGATACCGTCGGTGAGTGAGTAGTGTGCGACCCCACCCCCATTTGTATTGTTTAAGCTCCCTTGAGCAGTTGGCTGACGAGCCTGGGACCCCGCAACTGCGCGCCTGAGTGGTACTAAACCTGGCAGATATTTGGCAGCCACCGGCAACCCCAGAACACGGCCTATCCCTGCTGACGAGGGGTGATACCCCGAAACACGTGTCCAGGGATGGTGAAGACAGCGAAGATAGCAGAGAATCAAAAGAAGATGCATCGCGGAACACGTAACTACATTAACCAGAGTCCTTAGGGGCGATACCGCCGGTGTGTGAGTAGTGTGCGACCCCATCCCCATTTGTAATATAAAAGGTACTTAATAGGTATCCGAAATTGCTATCGGACCATATGGAAAAACATGAAGAGTGCTTTAGGTCAGGAAAAGTTGATTAAAATCAATCATTCCACCAGCTGCTCAATCACTAAAGGAAAACGGATATACATCTCAGAATTGGGGCACAAGTCCCTGAGGGACGCAAATTTCAAAGGAATAGGATTTTTGTCAAAGTTGCTGGCCTATTATACCCCCATAGACTGCATCGGGTGATTGTAGCAGTGCCAGATTAGTGTTTTTGCTGTAAGCTAGATGGAGCAAGTGACTGGTGTCATAATTTTTTACATGCTCATTATTCGAAGATTTTTGGGAGAAAATTATTGAGAAGTCTACAGATATTATGCAGATCCATGTATTGCCGAAGCCCATGCATGCTTTGTTTCAGAAATTGATTTTCGATGGTCTGAGCGCAGGGGAGAAAAGGAAAAAGAACTTAGACTGAACCCTCCTAGATTTGATTAAAGCAAATCTGAATTTGGAAAAAAATCCACAGTCTCCTCTAAGGTTGAGCCGATGCAAATTGGAGCAATTCGAGGCCCGTTGTCTCAGGAGGAAAAGGAAAAATGGTGACAGGAGAAGTTAGGCTTGTATTGGGGAGGTTCTGGGCATTTCGACAAGGAATGCCCAAAAACATCAAAAGTTCTCTGAAGGGAAAATATCACAACCATCAGTAGGCGGGATCACTCTGGGGTAAAGGAAGATAAGACGATTCCGGAATCACATCATATCATGAATACATTACAGATGTTGACTCCTCATCTGATCCTGCATGTGATCATTAAGTTCCGGGACAAAGATATTGCTGGGGTAGCTATCATGATTGATTCAGGTGCCACCGGTAACTTTGGCCCAACATGAAAAGCCTGTTGGAAACTGAAATCATAATGCCAATGGCGTATACACCATACATAGGGATTATGAGCAGCCTCTGACTGGCCGATGGGCTCAAGGAGCCCGTCGGAAACCAGTCGGTCGGACCGGCTGGTTTCACATCCGACAGCTTTCATCATAATAAGGCTGTCAGATTTGAAACCTGGCTGATGAGGGGTGAAACCCCGAAACCGGTCCCAGGATGCTTGTTTCTGATGTAGGGAAGAACTGGCTTGGCAGTTCGGGCTGAACTGTTCACATGAGGAACAGGGTCAAGATTGATTTGCATATGGCTGGGCCCAAACTGGGATGGCGTAGTGGGCAAAAGAACAAAGGATTTAACCCAGATCTCTTGACTGGGGGTGAATGTTTGATTTATTCATCATTCTGTCCATCATTTGTTGCTGCAATGCAAATCAAATTTAATGTCACTTTTGGAGAAAGGCTGGTTTTAGAAAGTTGTTTCTCTGTTACCCACTTTATCCGGTGTCCTTTCACAGTTGCTGGCCACCAGACAATCTTCTGCCCACCTGGGGAGTTATGTGAACGACTCCAAGGCTCAGAAACAATAGTGGCTTGCTACAGAGCGAAGTGTTAGCTCCCCTTTGCAGGAAGCCAAACAGGCTAAAAGGCGAGCATCAAAGGAGAAGTCACCTTTGGTGGGCAAATGTCTATCCCACTCATAAAGGGGTGTCCCTTTGTTCAAATAGACAGGATGGCAGCAGGAACAGAGAGGGGAAGCTAATGGGCAAAGCAGTTTTTCTGTGGGCATGTATCCCACAGGTAGCCACACCTCTAGGATGTGGTACCAGGCTCTTAACATCTGAAGAAGAGTTCAGATATTCAGACAGTCTATGGCGGTCCGGATGTAAACTGTGGAACTGGACTTGAAACTACTTTGGTGACCAGATAACTGCCCAGATACTCTTTTTTTGCCCCCATTTCACATTTTGTGACCCAACTTGTGCAGAGTGGCCGAACGCAACTTTTTCAAAATTTTTAAAAGTTTGCATACTTTACAGTTCGCTATGCTTGTTTGCGTTTTGGACTAAAAAACCATATCTCTGGAAACCTAAGGTGAACTTTGCTCATCATGGTATCTAAAAATGTATACAAATATAATCTATTTTCATAAATTGATATTTGATTTCTTTCATATTGCATGACTTCCTTTTTTCGTTGTTTGGTGCTTCTAAGTGCTTTGCACTAGTTCTTTTGTTTAAGCTTTGCTGCTCGAAGCAACAGCTACCCAGGATTAAGCAAGATGCTTTGCAAATTAGCCTTTTTTAACCGAAGATGGTTGTGTGTAAGTATTACTTAGTAAGGTCCCATAGCCATACCATATAATACACCACAATCATTATACCTGCTCTTGGTAATACTCATCTCATTATTAAAAACGTACAAAATAATTCAGGTACATGAACCAAAAACCCAGGGTCATTTAGAGGTCAGATTCTAAAAATTCTAGAACTACTTCGAAGTCCAGTCCAGATAATATTCTGAGTCACTCGGAGGTCTGCTCTTGATAACATACATACATACCCAAAGCCCCTACTTATAATAACCAACACTTATACAATGTACCATTCTGCTAATGACAGCACACACATTCTTCTTTCACACAGAGCTCTGTTCTTGATAACAACCAAAATAAATATTTGTAATATTGCACAGACTCACTCACTCATCCTCACTTCGGAATTCTCAAACCTGTGACCTCTATTATTAAAAATATCTAAACTGCCCTGGAGTAGAAATTAGAATGCTATTCCGCACTTTCAGTATATTAGGATATTTTGCTCCACCTCTGTGTTCACCAGTGGCGGCTCCTCCGTTATGGCAGAGAAGCATCTTCCCCCGATGAAAGCCAGCAGATGCAGGGACAAATAAAATGATAATAAAATGTTTTTATTATCATTTTATATTGCGTCCTGCCAGCCGAGAGGGCAGGGACAGCTACAGTGTGGCGGAGGAGCATGCCCCCCCCCCCCCCTGATGAAATCCAGCAGAGGCAAGGACAAATAAAATGATAATAAAACATTGTTACAATCATTTTACTTTGCGTCCTGCCAGCCGAGGGAGGGGTGGGGAGAGCTACAGTTAGGCTGCAGGTGCAGCACCGGGTAGGAGAGGAGAGTGGTGGGCACTGCTAAATGTGCATAATGGTTTGGACAGCCCCACAGGGTGAAGAAACCAACACCCCCTCCCAGTCTATTTCTGATCGCCGAACGGAGGCTCTCAGACCAATACCAGCACTGCTCACATGCTGGGAATACACAGCAAAAGGTTTGGTACCTTTTTATCCACTGTGATGTTATCCTCTTTGCATTTCCAAACAACGTTGAATGAGGACAATCATATATACCATGAATATTAAGGACCTGCTATGACTGCAGAAAATGGTAGACTGCCAAATACCGAGTTAGTAAAATGCAGTTGTGTTAATTTCTTCTGAAAAAAGGTATAACCATGGAGGGACAATTCACAATCAAAGCAGCTTTAAAGTATTATTGTAACAAATCTCATGGGCACTTCCAATGAAGGTGGTATTTTTAACACATTGCAGTATTTATGAGGAAGTAGATGGTTTTTACATCATTGTGCTTAAGAAACCTCTGCCTTAACTTTCTCCTGGCTCCCTCCCCTGTGACTCATCCAAACTTAGGGGCTTATTTATGGACCCTTGCATCACTTTTGCGTTGCTGGTGTATCACTTTTTGTGACTCACCAGCTGTGTAAAAAATGTGCTATGTTGCACCATATTTACAAAGTGATGTATCTAGGTAGATGCGTTACTTTGTAAACCCCTGTGCCACATTATGCCTGTGCAAGGTATAATGTATGCAGTGGGAGCGTTCTGACGCAAGAAAGAGTCGTAGAAGTGACACAGTTGAACACTTCTAGGACGCAAATGCAAATGCCTGCAGGCGTAAGACTGACGCAGGTACATTTAACATGGGACATGACAATGTGTAATGACCCATTGCGGGAGTTGCGTCACTTTTATGACACTCTATCAATGCATCTTTTTTGCGCCCACAGATACGTCTGTAACTCCTTGCGACATGATGAGTCATACTGTAAATATGACACATCATTGCTGTCACAAGGAGGGCACAATGAAAAGTGACGCATCACCATTTTCTCACAGCGATATGTGACTTTTCATAAATGAGGGCCTGAGTTTCAAATTACTAAAAGCTCTCATTTAGTTGCATTAAAAATCCCACTTTCCATGAAGTGAGGGGTTGCTATAGCACCTCCAGACCGCTAGCTCCAGGGCCACTGGGTGTGGGTCTTAAGCAGATATAGGCAAGGTTAACACAGGCGCACGCTTTGTCTCCTAGCTGTTGGAGATCGATAAATATTTTTTTTAATGATTTTAAGTGCATTGCACGTAGATGCCGATTCATCTCATTCTAAGGCTCCATCGCTCATCACCCCCTGGCCTTCACCCCCTCACATAGGGATAACAGCAATTATTCCAGCATTTTGCAGCAGGAACCAAAATATTGCTCTGAATGTGGTCCTGCTCACGCTGGGTTAAATAAGTAAGCTTAGCTAAAAAACATAAGAAACTGCAGTGCAGGTGACATTGTGCGGCGCTGACTTTAAACAAGTTCGTACAGAATTAAATGTTCCCTGTAATATAGAATTATGCTACTTTAATGCTTTTACTGTGGTCATCAGATGCCCTTCAGGTTTTTCATAGCAAGTCACCAATGGAATGCTGTATTTAATGCATTAGTAGGCATAAGAAATTATTGCGGGCTCTTGCAACATGACACATTTAGCATTTCATTCTGAAGCACAACAATCCTTTATGCTGGAGAGTCTCATTTATACATAAGCACCTGCAATCGATTGTGTTGACTTATATGTTCATTTCACACTTTTAATGCAATGTTTATTTCATGTGCTAAAATTAAAATGATTTATGACCAGCACTAGATGTAGCTTTGCCTAATATATTCCATCAATGGATGCGCAAAATGTCAAAACATTAGTGAATGAGTTCAACCTTTTTATTCTATTTTACAACTACTGAAATAATCAGGGGCTCTGGTTGTTTGCTTAAAAAAATTACACACATGCCCTTGAGAGCTTAATACTGTGTACGATGTTAATTCTTTTCTTTCCTTGGGCTTGGGTTTTGATGCAAGATACAAGTGAGCTGTCTTAGTTACCTCTAAGAGTCGTCAAATGGCATGGGCAAATGGGGCATCTTTTGAAATATTTTATGTGTGGGTCCACCTCATATCTATTCTGAGAATCAAAAGCGCAACAAGCATACTAGCTGCCAGAGATAAGAGGTATGGGGGATAACAAATGCTGCTACAGGTTGAGCCAAACACCTGTTTGAGAAGGCCTCTCACCTTCCTCCTTCTGAGCGGTGTTTCTTTCATGCAAAACCTTTTCTCGTTCTACCTGTGGTAAGAGATTATCCTTGCACCTGTTTTCTTGTGTAAATCAGCCTGGCTCAATCCTCATGTGACCCTTACCAGGCTCACCCTGTCCAACTTTCAGACTTGCTTAGGGTGCTTTCAGTTCCTTGGCTCACATCTCTGTAGAGACTGATTTCTGATTGGGGTTCCCAGAGTTTGGTTCCTCTCCTAAGAATCTAGTATCGACAGGCATAGAATTTCAGTGCAGTTTCTTAATTGCAGATTCCTAGAAAGGGAATATGTGAGAATTTCATCATTTTTAAATCGTTCGAGGGCATGAAAGTACTTACCCACTAAACATTATGGTAGGATTTTACTTCTGATTTAAATGTATGATGAGCTGGATACATTTTGTAAATAGGGGAAAGTGCAGGTCAATACACCTCTTTGCCCTTGTGATCTTTCTTGAAAACAGATGCTCATGTACTGTTGCCTTTCTGCACACATTGAGAGTTTCACACAATATATTAAATCTTATATAATATTATCAAGAAACTGGCTTGAGGCTGGATAATATTTGTTAAGATTGTTTTCATGTCTACCCAGCGACAGTTTTACCGTTCTCACTAGACTCATGTTTTCACAAACGTCCATTACAACCATACATATACACATTCATGGGCTTTCAGTCAGCCATCTTCATCCAATTGTTTTTTGCAATTCCATTCACATGTTGCTTCCTCCCACCACAGAATACAGCATGGGGCCACGGGCCAGCTCACTTCAGACATTGGTTTTCTTCACTGTGAGACATGGCGTTTTGCTTGTGCACATCTGCCAAATGATTAGTTCACTTCTATTGCACAGTTGGTGGGTAAATATCTTTAATTTCTCTTTTTTTCTTTGCCAACGTTTGTACTTATATTTGAGGGCCCAACAGCTCCCTAGTTTGCAAGTGATTAAGCTTATATGTGTCTTTCATTTCCATGCTTATCAAAAAGACTTAATTTCCCAAGTGCAAGAGTAGGTCCTGTCCCACCCGATAAATCTCTTCAAACTATTTTTTCAGTGAATTTCTTTTTTTTTTTAATGTAAGGTAGTATTTTATTACCATGCCTAAAGCCAACTCACTACCTTGCATGCCAGTTGGTTGTGCACTGCGTGGTGTTGGGCTGTGTATGGAATGATGTTGGTCGCATGGTCTGAAGCCAGGCCCTGCATCTAACTAGCTGAGGGAAGCCAACCCATCTGCCATGCACGGCCTTCTAGAATGTGCTGAATACATACAAGAAAACAATATATCCTTTGAACGATATATCAGAAAACAAACAAACACTGACCACAATGGAAGAAAGGGTAAATCTTTAGTATTTAGCCTTTTGGCGGATTAATTCAAAAATGCATTAGGCAAGCTGTCCAAAACAAGACAAACCATGGACTAGGAATACATTGAGTGAGTGAGTTGTGACTGGTGACTGAGTGTTAAAATGGTTAAGCTAATACACGCCAAATTATACAGTTAGACAAAACAATACATCCAAAATATCATCTGTACATCACAATAGTCTCAGGAGGATAAATTGTTTCTTATGTTCATTGGGACTCTGTGCAGAAGGATATATATACAAAACGTTGACATTTCGACCATAGATAGAGTGCGCTGCGGAACCAGGGGAGAGACAACCTTTGTGGCAATACCAGAGTTCGGTTCCAGCCACAACCTCAGCAGAATCATGGAGAATTTAGCACAAGACGCCAAACGTACTGCTGGTAACTACCATCGTGACAGCGGGACATAGTGAAACAATCCTACCGATCTGAGCCAACACTGGACAACAAAGCCTCACCAACATGAAAGACCCCATCCTAAACATTTCTAACTACACCTTGAATACAGCAGAGCATGATATCTTGGCAAAGGGCTTATCATTCATACCCACGGCTCCCCCTAACTCCTTCAATGTTAAGCTGGAGTTACAACAGTTCTTCAGTAAAATTCGTCTGAAGTACTTCTTTGCAAAAAGAGAGGAGTACACGAGAAAACTGAAAGAAAGGAGATACCCAAAGGGGCTCCTCAATAGAGCCAGGAAAAGGGCCTGATACAGACCATGAGAGACCTTACTAAAAGTACAACCAAAAAACAGAGAAATTGACAAATTAATCTGTGTACCTATCTTTAATACAAGGAGCCATGAAACAAACAAAGTAATAAAAAAATAATGGAATCTTGTAGGCCCAGAAATCGGAATACCAGAAGTTCCCATGTTCTCATTCAAGCGGGCTAAAAATGTTAAAGATTAAGATGTGTCTTCATTTCTGGAATCAACACCTGCACCAGACACCAGATCCCAGTTAGGTCTTCCGCCCATCACTGGACATCAAAAATGTGGCAGCTGTAAAGTATGTAAATATGCAATAACTGGAAAAACGGTCACGCACTGTGGGAAGACATATACACTCAGTCACTTCACGAACTGTAACAGCCAAAATGTCATATATGCGATAAGATGCCCATGCCTACTGATCTACGTAGGCCAGACATCCCAAAAGGTAAAGAACAGAATTCTACAACACCAAAGTAGAACAAGATGCACAGTACAAGGGGCACCATTGGTAGACCACTACTCAGCTGCCATCAGCCCCCTTTTTTAGCATTACATATGTTTTCACACTGCACTACCAATTAGCAGCCTGCCTTACATAGTAGCCCTTTTCTGATCAACTCGACCAAATATACCATAGAGCACACATGTAACAGAAGTAAGAATGCTCAGTTTTATTCTGTAACAATAAATACAAATAACGACCGAAAGAACTCTCTTTTATATTTTATTTTCACAAGATAAGTGCTTGCACATCCATCACGTGCATCTTTTCAGGTTTCACATAACAAGGGAAGAGTCAGTCTTTCCTCGTACAAGCGTAGAGACACGTTCGCCAACGGAAGGAAGAGGTGTGGCGCCGCGGCCAGGGCGACTGACACTGGAATCTGGGGACCACGGTTCGATCCCCGGCTCCGGCGGCAGGTTAGCCCAGCACCATGTGACTCTGGGCAATAGCTCGCTTAATCTTCCCGACGGCCCCCAGCGCCTAGAGACCCTTACGGGTGATTGTGCGCTTTACAAATGTGGACTTTACGGTGGCGCATTTCTAATAGGCACCACACGAGGGAATGGGTTGTCATTCGGAGAATAGCACTGACTGATTGAGACGTCCCGGATTTGCTGCTTGAGTAAGTACTTGTTTGCAGCCCCTTGCCCCGATTCACCACTTGTGTGTATGTATGTATGTTTTTACCATCCAAAGAGAATATGATCCTTGTAACTCGGAGCATGCTGAACTTTGTTTTAACAAAAGTAAGGCTAGCTTGCTGAACTGCTTGCTACACTCGATGCGCACTACCATAATGCTTTATAATGTTCAACAAATTCAACCCAGTTTTTAATACAGATTACTTCTTGTTTAATTAATTCTTGACTGATATATTAATTCATATTTTCATTCCAAGAAAATTATCTTTCATAGATATCACATACATGTGAAACAATATAAGACATGAATTAAACAAAACACATCATACAAAATATAATTTCAATCAATGTGGATGGAGAAGGCCCAATGCATTTCGGGACGAAAACATAGTCCCTTCGTCAGGGGAAACGCTGTAAATCAAAAAATATAATAAACAGAAATGTCAGCACATATGAATGTCGATCCATAAGTATAATTTAGATTACTGTTGATCTCTCATCAGATTGCTGAGAAACAGTGGCTTCATGAAAATCAAATGTTTTAGGCAAACAACAGGCATCTATCATTTAGTCAATCAACATGAATAATTACAAGCATCAAAAAATCCTTTGGATTTGTTATGTGAAGAAAGTTAAGAAACACACCACCACCAATAAAGATAACCCAATGTGCATCATTTGAAGGTACTACTTACTCCAATGAATGAACAATTACACCCAACTGGGTGAAAAACTCAGCTATTGACTCTTCACAAGTCCTACAAACAGTTTTAAAACCAACAGAACATGAAGTTAATTAACCTCCATCGTTATAGTATACAATGATCTAGAATTTGTAACCACAACACAATACTTACAATTTCGATGGAAGTCAAAGTTGCACAACCTGTGGATTTCCTACAAAAAACAAGAGTTCACAATCCGATGACTGTACCATGATTCAAATCGCCTATGTTACAAACTATCAATCAAAAAACATACCGTGAGAGAAAAAGTCACTCTGGGAAATATTCCAATCTTGTGGCCGAAATAACGTATAAAAATGTACCCTGAAAGTAAAGCACCAAACGTCAGTCTTTCGCCATCTCCTTCCCATGGCTGAAATACCCAACCACACTTCAAAAAAGCCAGCGCTTACCGTGAGTAGAGACTCAGCGTTTCTATCGCTCTCTCCGTTAGAGCTCACTCGTATCATGTGACCACAAGACTGCCATACGTATAAACGTAATTGCGTGGTTGAATACTTCTTCCCGATTGGCTATCCTCTGACGTTGCTGCGTCGTAGCCACAACAACCATTTTATCAAAACGAAGCATCACCAAAACTTTATTGAAACCTTAACACAAACGCAATGCAATAAATCAAGCAAACACGGCGACGCCTGCACTCAACAAGTGCTTGAAACCTAAGGTCCTCAGCTCCAGCACAATGCCTCATGATCATTGGCTAGTGAAGAAAAACCCGCAGCTATGCCCCTATTAAAAAATTATAACATACAGATTGATATTATCGAACTTCAGAAGAGGAGCTCTCAAAGAAAAATAAGCCCTAAAAACATGTGCATAATCACAAAAATTATGTCCGCCAATGACAAAAAATTGGGCCAAAACACAGATAAAACAGAAATTATAAATTGAAAAAATAATAAATAAAACGTGAGAAAAAAGAAAGAAAGAAGAAAAAGAATTGTGATGTGTGATAGAATATCGAAGATGCTGTTAGTTGCCTCATTGATATAGATACAGTTATAAAAAGCAGCTAAGTTCCATACGGTCATTGAGTCCCCCAGGAGTCATTGTGCCCAACCGTTTTATCCAAAATGTTTCCCTTTGGAGCAATTTTTTGTTCATGTCCAGACTCACCTGTTCTGACACTAGCTCAATGACTTGAAACCTTATTTGTGCAATTGTGTGAAGTTTTTCTGTCCAATGTGTGGCTAATGGAGAGGTAGTACTGTTATTTCTAATTCTACTTTTATGTTCGGAAATTCGTGTTTTTATTTTTCTTTCAGTTTTGCCCACATACAATAAGGCACATGGGCATTTTATTGCATAAATTACTCCACTGGTGTTGTAATCTACATCATATTACAATTGAATATTTTGTCCTGTGTGTGGATGAGCAATCATGTTGCCGTTATTGGTATTATTACAATGTACATAGTTTGCACATCGCCGCCTTCCACTCCATTTCTGTTTTTTAAAGTTGCCTTTTCCACTGGTCAAAAGTTCTTCAATGTTTTTTGATCGAGTATAGGCAAATAATGGATGTTCTGAATAGATATTCTGAAAATCTGTTTCAGATTGAAGATGCTCCCAACGTTTATTGATAATGCTTCTCATTTTCTGTGAGTTTAACGAAAATTTGGAAACAAAAACATTCCTTTGGCTTTCCACTCTGTTTCTTTTTGTAAGTAGTATACGATGATCTTGTACCAATGCTTTTGTTGCTGCATCATCCAGTAGATTGACAGGATATCCTCTTCTTTCATATTTTTCTTTGAACATTGAGATATTCTCAATGCAGTCCTCCTCTTTAGAGACGATGCGTTTGAGTCTCAAAAATTGTGAATATGGTAAGTTGTTCAATAAACTTTGAGGATGAAAGCTCTGAAAGTGTAACAAACTGTTTTTATCTGTTGCTTTCTGGTGTAGCTTCGTGATTAATTGATGTTCTGCAATGTCAACCCAGACGTCCAAGAATGCTACCTTTTGTTTGCTTAATGAATAAGTGAACTGAATTCTAGGATTTTTGGTATTCAAATTATCAATTATTTTCAATCAGTTTAGATTCTGTTCCTGACCAGACTACAAAGATGTCATCTACATATCGACAATAGAATTTCAGATTATCTGTCCAATCACAAGTCTCAAAAATGTGTTCATCCTCATATTTGGCCATGTACGTATTGGTGTAGGCAGGTGCTCCTGTGAAACCCATCGAAGTTCCATTCAATTGCATAAAAAATTTGTTGGACCATTCAAAATAACTGTGATGTAAACAAAAATGAGTGAGTTCAAGCAAAAAAACAGGACTGATCTCAAGTTCACTGTGCTTCAATAACATCCATTCTTGCGCTACCAGACCTTCTGAGTGGGCCACTGATGTGTACAAGGAAACCTCATCTATGGTGCATAGTATGGAATCTTCTTCTGCGGTTAGAATAATTTTCTCCAGTTTGAGAATGAAATCCGCTGTGTCTTGTATATATGTGTGCCATTGTTGAAGCAGTGGTTCAAGAAAATGATCAATAATTTTGCCGGCTGGCTCAAAAAGTGAACCACATCCCAACACTATGGGTCGGAATGGAGGATCTTCCAAGCATTTGTGCACTTTGGGCAACATATATAGTTTAGTTCTCCTTGGGAACTTGATCATGAGAAATGTAGCCATGTTATCTGTTATCCAATCCATATCCAATGCCTTATTGATCAATTGTTGAAAAAGTCTCGAGATCTGCAATGTAGGATCTAGTTCTAAAAGCAGATAAGTGTTAGTATCCTCCACATGAGCATTGACCTTGATATTGTAAAATGATGTGTCCATAAGGACAAGGGGCCGCCCTTATCAGCTTTTTGAAATGTCAGTTCAGATCTGTTACTTAATTGGGTAATAATACTTTTTTCAGCTCTGCTCAAATTTCTGGACATTTTTCGATTTCTCTATAGTTCAGCTTTTTCAAATCTTTTGATACTAGAGCTTCAAATAAATCTATAGTTTTGTGTGAGATAGGAAATTCGATACTGATTTTCAGAATATCTATTCAGAACGTCCATTATTTGCCTACACTCAATCAAAAATCATTAAAGAACTTTTGACCAGTGGAAAGGGCAACTTTAAAAAACGAACATTGAGTGGAATGCGGAGATGTGCAAACTGTGTACATTGTAATAATACCATTAATGACAACATGATTGCTCATCCACACACAGGAGAAAATATTCAATTGTATTATGATGGATATTGCAACACCAGTGTAGTAATTTATGCAATAAAATGCCCATGTGGCTTATTGTATGTGGGCAAAACTGAAAGAAAGAAAAACACGAATTTCCGAACATAAAAGTAGAATTAGAAATAACAGTACTACCTCTCCATTAGCCATACATTGGACAGAAAAACATCACATAATTGCACAAATAGGGTTTCAAATCATTGAGCTAGTGTCAGAGCAGGTGGGTCTGGACATGAACAAAAAATTGCTCCAAAGGGAAACATTTTGGATAAAACGGTTGGGCACAATGACCCCTGGGGGTCTCAATGACCGTATGCTTTTTATAACTGTATCTATATGAATGAGGCAACTAACAGCATCTTCGATATTCTATCACACATCACAATTCTTTTTCTTCTTTCTTTCTTTTTTCTCACTTTTTATTTATTATTTTTTCAATTTATCATTTCTGTATTATCTGTGTTTTGGCCCAATTGTTTGTCATAGGCGGACATAATTTTTGTGATTATGCACGTGTTTTTTAAGACTTATTTTTGTTTGAGAGTTCCTCTTCTGAAGTTCGATAATATCGATCTGTATGTTATAATTTTTTTTTTAATAAACTTTTATTCGCTATCCATGCATGCACACAGCTTTCGCCTACAACCCTGGGGCCGGCAGCAATCTAGAATCACGTCAATACAATATGCTGTACCATTGTTCCAGAAATTATGCTAAAAGTGTTACCTGCGTCACCCGTTCCAGTTACCTGGGCTTCAAATACCATTACAACAGTTCGATGCATTGACGCCAATGTCTCAAATCGATACCTTCCAGCCCTACAGGAGGGCAGCTTCTGCTTTCTCTAGCGCTGTATTGGTAGTCTCTTTCAGTGCGTGCTTTCAGCTACGTGGTCGAAGTCTAACTCCCCTAACCCAACTTGTCCACAACGTCCCTTCCCTCCCCCCTCAACTGCCAGTGTGCCTCTTCCCGTGTGCTACTGCCTACTCCAATTTATGTGTTACTAGCCTCAGTCGAATCCTCTCGCCCCCACTCCACTCCACCATTCATTCTTTCACTCTATGTTCCTGACCTGTAGTATCCCACATGCATGCACCTATGTGTCCTAGGTCTCTGATGTCTGCATTACCCTGGTGTCCCTCCCTCATGGTGCCTCCATGTAACCTGAGATAGCCTAGTCCCCGGTGTCCCCCCCCCTTCCTGCCGCTCCTCTGTCTCCTCCCGATCCTCCACCGTGGCGTTCCTATGCGAGACGTACGTCAGGTACTGGTCCCAGAAGTTCCGTGGTCTGCTCAGAGGCGGCAGTAATTCACTATACAATTGGGATTGTGTACAACTGTACAACAGAGCCCTTTCCCATCCTTTTTTAGTTGGAAGCGGGCCGCGCATCCAACTCATTGCTATCGCTCTCCGAGCCAGAAGTAACCCTATGCCAGCCAGGCGACGTGTAGCTGGGGGTAAGGCTCTGGTATGCCCCAGCAGAGCTAATGCCGGGTCCACCGGGAGCTCCATCTCCAGAATCCGCCCCAACTCAAGGAAGACTTCTTCCCAGAAGGCGTTTATCCCGGGGCAGTTCCAGGCCAAGTGCACGAAGTCCGCCACTGACGCACTGCAGCGCTCACATTCCGGCGTCTGCCGTAGCCCATACCTGTGCAAGCGTTCCGTAGTGTAATGCACTCTCTGTAAAAATTTAAACTGAACAAGCCTATGTCTAGCATTCAGCGACACCCGTTTTGTGTTCTGACAGCAATATTGCCACATTTCGTCGCTTATCTCCACCTGCAAGTCTCGCTGCCACGCTTGTCGGGCTTTCGAGGGTTCTTGCTTTCGGTGACACTGCCCCATCCTGTACAGTTGCGTTATCATCTTGCTGCTCGACTGTGTTTTTATGACGTAAGACAGTTCTGGTAATTCTGCGGGTTCCTCCATATCCGGCCCCAGCAGCACCTGTAGCGCTGCGCGGACTCTATGCAGATTGAAACGATGCAGCAGCGTCGTAGCGATCTGGGGTAAATCCACCTGTTCCCAGGTGACCACCTTCCCGTCCCTGAACAGGTCCCCCAACTTGAGTATGCCTAGCTGATTGAGGGCGCGCGTGACTCCCTTTTCTCTCAGCGGTGGAAGCCACAAGGCCCATTCAATCGGGACCAGGGGGGAATACAGCAGTGTGCAGTCATGGCTTCTGGCCAAAGAGTGCCATGCGTGATTCGTACTCGTAATAGAGTCCAGAGTGCCAACCCGTCGCGTGGCCGGTTCGAACACCGTAGCCGCTGGATGGAGGGGTTTTGTGAAGAGCGTCTCTAGAATCACATGAGGAATATTACCATCCCCATGTATCCAAGTGTGCAGGTGCATTGCTTGCGCGACCCTGTAGTACTGTTCCACGTCCGGGGCCCCCAGGCCGCCTTGGTCGTATGGGAGAGTCAGGATTTGCCACTTAACCCTCGGTTGCTTACCTCCCCATGCCAGTCTCGTGAGGGTCTGAATCAGCGTTTTAAAAAACGCCTTAGATAGTACCACCGGGAGGTTGCAAAAGAGAAACAAGAACCTCGGAAGCACCAGCATTTTCATGAGCGCAATACGACCCGCGAGGGACAGCGGCAGCCTACACCATCTGTCTACATCGTCAACCAGTTTCATGTAAGCCACTCCGTAATTTTCCCTGATCAATACCTCCGGGTCCGGGTGTAGTTTTATGCCTAAATACCTGACCGGATCCTCCGACCACTTCAGTGGGTAGTCCATGACAAATTCCTTTGTCACCGGCGTCAGCGGGAATGCCACCGATTTAGACCAGTTTACCTTTAGACCAGATAGGGCTCCAAATTGCACTACCTCCCTTAGTACTGGCGCGAGGTTATGCTCCGGGTCCCGGACATACAAAAGCGTGTCGTCGGCGTACGTGGATATGCATATCCTGTATGTGGGAAAATGAATACCTTCATGGCTGTGGTACTCTCGGAGCGCACACGCTAGGGGTTCCGCTACTAGGGCGTATAACAACGGGGAGAGCGGGCAGCCCTGTCGAGTGCCCCTGCCAATCCCAAACGCCTCCGTGACCGTATCACCAATTCGTAGCCTGGCCTTTGGTTTGTAGTACAAGGCGTCTATCATTTGCAAAAAGGGCTCACCTAGTCCCAGTTTCCTAAGTACTCTGGACATAAAAGGCCACTCTACAGAGTCGAAGGCTTTCTCCATATCCAGGAATATTGCTAATGCCTTATTCTCCGGCTTCACGTGCTGCATCGTCCCCAGGACTGTACGAATGTTGTATGTGAGGTTCCTAGATGGGATAAAACCTGCCTGTTCCGGGGCCACCAGTTTAGGGGCGAGGAGAGCGAGACGCGTAGCCAGCACCTTCGCATACAACTTAGCGTCCACGTTGATCAAGGAGAGGGGTCTGTACGAACCGCATTCCGTGGGAGGTTTCCCAGGTTTGAGTATCGTTATGATGAGTGCCTCTCGCATCGTCGGAGGCATGGATCCTTCTACGCATATGTCATCAAATAATGCTGAGAGGTAGGGGACCAAGAGTTCTTTAAACGATTTGTAGAAGCCGACAGTTAGTCCGTCAGCGCCCGGCGCGCTGCCCACCCTCATACTATCTAATGCCTCCACTATTTCCTCCCTCTGGATGGGCATCATAAGGAATTCTCTTTGCGAACCAGACAGTTGTGGCATCTGGATATAACTCAGGTAGTCGTCTATCGCCCCGTCCAGCCCCGTCGATTTTGATTCGTATAGAGCTGAGTAGTACCGCCGAATTCCCCCACAATCTGCTCCTCATCTGTGAGGGTCTCACCCATGCTCGAGACCAACTCGCCAATCAGCAGCGGCCGCCGCTCTTGTTTGATCATCTTGGCCAGGAGAGAACCAGGCCTTTCACCCTCGCCATACACACGGGCCGTGGCATATTTGCCCATGTGCTGTACCTCTCTATCTGCCTCCGTGTGATATTCTTTCAGCAGTTGTTTTATCTGTTCTAGTGCGTCTCCCTCTGGTTCCGCCTGGTGTCTCCCTTCAAGGTCCTTTAGCTTACCCTCTAAATATGTGAGCCGCTGTATAATGGATTTCAGGACACTGGAGTGTTTTGCCATGGCTATCCCGCGTATGTAGACCTTAAAGGTTTCCCACAGCGTCTGAAAACTTTCCACAGAGCCCGTATTCATTACAAAAAAGTTTTCAATTTCTTCCGCAAGCTCCCCTCGGAACACCTCGTCCAGTAAAGAGTACGGGGGGAAGCGCCACGTAAAAGGGGGGATTCCGCGCACAGGCGACTCCAGGAGCAGGAGGAGAGGAGAGTGATCAGACAGTGTGCGTGGCAGTATGAGACAGTCCCTAATGTTATTGGACAGCTGTTGTGAAACTAACCAGTAATCTATTCTAGTGTGTAGTGCATGATACGCTGAATAGTGTGTGTACCCCCCTCCGGAGTGATGTCTACTGCGCCACACATCCAAGAGATCTAGGTGCACCATCTCAGTGCGGAGCACCGTGGCAGCCGCCGACGGGCTCCTGCTCGGTCCAGCGGACCTGTCCAGATCCGGATTTAGGACCAGGTTAAAGTCCCCGCCCCAGAGCATATACGCACAATCATACATTTTGCATCTCCGAGCCAAGTCAGTGTAGAACTCAGGTGAATCGTAGTTGGGCCCATAGACATTCACAAGCAGCATATCGTGCCCCTGCCCCCTGCATCTGCATATGACATATCTCCCCTCTGGGTCCGACTCCAGTGACTGTAATGTGAGTTTGGAACGCGGGTTCACCCATATTAGTGTCCCTCTCGAGTGTGTGGTGAAGCCCGCTGCAATACTATTTCCCGTCAACCCCTTGTGTTGTAACATCCTGCTAGTGAGAGGCAAATGTGTCTCCTGGAGGAGAGCGAGGTCTATGTTATGCCTGCGTAGGTAACTAAGGACCTTTCTCAGCTTCCTATAGTCATTGAGGCCCCTGACATTCCATGTCAGTGCTCTCAAGGGGGCCCGCGCCGTTTCGGACCGTGGTGTAATTTCCTCAACCCCTGCCATTATATATAAAGTGTGCGATAAGGCTGCCCAGTAGTGGTATCCGTCGGACCCTAGGAGCAAGAGTTGGCAGGTGACACATCAGATGTTTGCCTATCCCAGACCTAGTGGAACTCCCCCAATTCTCGGATGGCAGCAACTCGGCATTCAAACCCAATAACAACTGGCACTTAATAACAAACCCCAACATTCCCCCCACCTCCCACAGCAGACCCACCCCAATTTGGCGTTGCAGAATCCCATCCCGCCCACCCCCCTCCAGTAACAAGTAGAATGTTCCCATTTGCACAACGCTCAGAAGGATTAGGGTCATTGAGAAGACAGGGGTACGTGTCCAGTCCTTTCAAGTCTTCTCCCGCCGCCGACCGCCAAAGCGAATTAAGACCAACTCAGCGTTTATCCGTCAGCCATCAGCCGTTTCTGCCAGTTCCTGCGCCGCCGTCTCGACTGCCGCCCTTTGTCCCTCCTGTATCTCCTCCTGTGGAGGGCGACGCGGTCTGCGCCGTCGTTTCTGCTGTCGCCGTAGCCCTGCGGTGCTGGTCTCCGAGGTGTTCCCCGGTTGCGAGTCTCCCGCTGGTTCGGGTTCCTCGATGCCTAACAGCCGGCAAGCTTCAGTGAGAGATCGAATCTGGTGCACTTTGTTGTTCAATTTAAATACAATCCTGAACGGGTGTCCCCAGCTATATGTGACACCGAGGCGTCGCAGTTCAGCAGTAACCGGTCTGAATGATCTACGCTTTTCCAGGGTGATGGCCGCCAGGTCCTGATAGAGTGTCGGCGAGTGTTCGCCATAGGAGACGGAGCCCAGCTGTCGCGCTTTGTTGAGAATCTCCTCTTTGGTGCGATAGTCCTGGACGCAGACCAGGATATCCGCCGGCAAGGCACCCGAGGCTCTAGGCGGTCCAGTCCGATGTGCTCTGTCCATTGTGATAATGGAGTCAGCCGATCGGCCCAAAATGTGGTTGAAAAGGCCTTGCGTGAACTTGAAGAGATCCGCCGTGTCCGGGGTGGGTTTTACTCCTCTAATTCGTATGTTATGCCTCCGAGACCTGTTTTCCAAGTCCTCCACATGGGATTGTAAGTCGACTTGCTGGTCATGGATGCGGATAATTTCTTGCTGGAGCGCTTCCATCTCGACGTCTCGGCCGTCACTCTTCGACTCTAGATCTGCTACCCGCTCGCCGATGGCGTCCGTGTCTCGCCTCAGCTCTCGAATCTCTCCCTTCAATTCAGTCTATAGTAGCTAGGGATCTTCCCGTAGGCCACCAAATAGTGATTCCAAGAAAGATCTCGTGACCGGCTCGTCATTGCTTTGGGGGCTGGTGCCCGGTGTGCCGGTCGTTGACTTAGCGGACGCCGCATGGTTTTCAGCGCTGTGAGGGTCCGTTTTTTTCCCCCCCACGGAAATGGGCGTAAGCAAGTCCTTTATGGTCCTGTCTTTTCGCACCCTGCCATTCGCCATACTTCCCAGGCCTGCCAGCAGCACAGTCCGGCGTGAACCGGTCCAGAAGCCCGTCCTAGCTCCAGTAGCTGGGCACCAGACGGTCCGGTGCTAAAAGTCCACCTCCCTCGCACCGCTGTCGGTCTCCTCGGCTCCAAGTGCTTCCGCTGCTAGGTCCTGATTGCCTGTGTGCCCCCCCAGATAGTGCTCGGGGCGTTAACCCAGACGACGCAGTCCGCGTGGGAGAGCCAGTAAATGGGCCGGGTGATGTCTCAATATGGCAGTCCCCTGGGCACCTCACCACAGCAGCCACTCCAGGTCACGATTGTGGCGGCACACACTGGGGGCCTCTTCGGCAGCGGCACCACACCGGGGTCTCCACACCTCCCCCCGCCGCCACTCGTTTCCTGCTGCGCAAGGTGGGGGGACCCCTGCTCCTCTCCCATGTCTGAGGCTGCGGCACACGCAAGTTCCAACCCGCACCCCCTTGTGTGTGGGGGGGGCAGCCGTGTGACTGTAGCGGAGGCACGTGTGCACCGGTCAGACGTGGCGAAGGGTGCTTCCCATTCGAGCGGAGCTCTGGTTGCAATCACCCGGCCCTAAAATGGCGGCGCTCAGTGCATGGATCACCTCCAGTGCCAGGGGAGGCTCCAAGGGCGGCAGTCCGCAGCCGGGGGGGTCAGCGCTGTGCCCAGCCGCTCACTGCTGACCCAGAGCCGCTGCCCGGAGCGGCGAGGGTTTGTCTCCATCTCCCCCCTCTCCTCACCTCAGGCCGCTTCTCGGGCCCGGCCGTCGCCGCTGCAAACTTCGTTACCGCCCTCCAGCAGTCTCATGTGTAGCCCGGGGACCCTGGGTATGCTGGTGTAGTTTCCCGGCAGGTCCGCAGAAGCCTCCACGGGGGAGCCACGGGAGGCCTCGCACTCAATCGCGCGGGTCAGACCTGCCGTTTCCCGTCAGGGATGCCTCAGCGTCGGCGTGTTGGCTCCGCCCCTCTCGGCCTCGTTTTCGCTGCTCCGTCCGCTACAGGTCCCCGCAGGCCGCAGTGTCCCGGCCCAGATACGGTCCGAACCCAGCACAGCTGGACCACAGCGCCCCCTCACCGATGTCCGCACCAAGCTGGGAACTGGTCCGGGGTCCCAATGAGGCCTCTTGGTACCCGGGAGGGTGCTTTAGTAGCTATAAATCGGCGTTCGGCGGCGGGAGCTCAGCAGAACACGTCCGCTCACACCGCCATCTTGGCCACGCCCCCGTATGTTATAATTTTTTAATAGGGGCATAGCTGCAGATTTTTTTTCACTAGCCAATGATTATGAGGCATTGTGCTGGAGATGAGGATCTTGGGTTTCAAGCACTTGTTGAGTGCAGGCGTCGCCGTGTTCACTTGATTTATTGCAGTGCGGTTGTGTTAAAGTTTCAATAAAGTTTCGAAGATGCTTCATTTTCATAAAATGATTGTTGTGGCTACGACGCAGCAACATCAGAGGATAGCCGATCGGGAAGAAGTATTCAACCACGCGATTACGTTTATACGTATGGGAGTCTTGTGGTCACATGATACGAGTGAGCGCTAACGGAGAGAGCAATAGAAACGCTGAGTCTTTACTCACGGTAAGCGCGTGCTTTTTTATAGTGTGGTTGGGTATTTCAGCCATGGGAAGGAGATGGTGAAAGACTGACGTTTGGTGCTTTACTTTCAGGGTACATTTTTATACGTTATTTCGGCCACAAGATTGGAATATTTCCCAGAGTGACTTTTTCTCTCACAGTATGTTTTTTGATTGATAGTTTGTAGCATAGGCAATTTGAATCATGGTTTAGCCATCGGATTGTGAACTCTTGTTGTTTTTGTATGAAATCCACAGGTTGTGCAACTTTGACTTCTATCGAAATTGGAAGTATTGTGTTGCAGATATAAATTCTAGAACATTGTATACTATAACGATGGAGGTTAATTAACTTCGTGTTCTGTTGGTTTTAAAACTGTTTGTAAGACTTGTGAAGAGTCAATAGCTGAGTTTTTTACCCCGTTGGGCGTAATTATTCTTTCATTGGAGTAAGTAGTGAAAATATGATGAATTCCCGCATTCTTTTTCTCCGCGGGGAATCACAACGTGGTCGTTATCACGACCGCGTTGTGATTCTGCATACCATTACTCCGCAAGTCTTAACAACTACTTGCGGAGGGGGGGCGCTGGAAGTTGGAATATTATAATTTACTATTCCTACTCCAGTCTGTGCGGACACTAGGGAAGGTGTTGGATTTTCAATCCAACACCTCCCCCCGCCCCGCAAGTTGTTGTTACGACTTGCGGAGTAATGGTATGCGGAATCACAACGCGGTCGTGATAACGACAGCGTTGTGATTACCCGCGGAGAAAAAAGAACCGTCGTAAATATTGTTTACCGTAAGTAGTACCTTCAAATGATGCATATTGGGTTATCTTTATTGGTGGTGGAGTGTTTCTTTACTTTCTTCACATAACAAATCCAAAGAATTTTTTGATGCTTGTAATTATTCATGTTGATTGACTAAATGATAGATGTCTGTTGTTTGCCTAACACATTTGACTTTCATGAAGCCACTGTTTCTCAGCAATCTGATGAGAGATCAACAGTAATCTAAATTATACTTCTGGATCAACATTCATATGTGCTGACATTTCTGTTTATTATATTTTTTGATTTACAGTGTTTCCCCTGACGAAGGAACTATGTTTTCGTCCCGAAATGCATTGGGCCTTCTTCATCCACATTGATTGAAATTATATTTTGTATGATGTGTTTTGTTTAATTCATGTCTTATATTGTTTCACATGTATGTGATATCTATGAAAGATAATTTTCTTGGAATGAAAATATGAATTAATATATCAGTCAAGAATTAATTAAACAAGAAGTAATCTGTATTAAAAACTGGGTTGAATTTGTTGAACATTATAAAGCATTATGGTAGTGCGCACCTGAGTGTAGCAAGCAGTTCAGCAAGCTAGTCTTACTTTTGGTATTTATCAGGAGTGCTTAGGTACACTCTGTCACGTTCAGCACACAGATCAAAATATTAGGACAAAGATTCATGTCCTAATTTTGTTTATAAATAAGGAGTGCTCAGATCACCAATTCAAGATGTACTTTATTTTAAGACACCATGGTCTCGACACGAGTTTTAACAGCATAGAATCACGCGCCAGCATTAGTGATAAGCCAACCGCTTCACCACCAGATTAATTAACGCCTGCATGGCGTTCCACTACCTGGTACATGCTGTGCATAACTGGTTTGCCACACATATGCGTGTTTGTGAAGATTCAGCTCAAGTAACATCGAACACGGCGATAATTCACTGTTCATATCAGTCACTGTGTTAATAAACAAACACCCTAGCTCACTCGCTGATGCGTGGCCCAAACACAGCATTTCCATTCTCACTAGTCACTGCATGAACATACAAACACTTGAGTTTAATCTCTACATGGGGGCCCAATTTAGCGGTTCATCAGCATGATAACAGGAGATTCCACCATTGAGACCTGGATCTCTTATTCTTTCAGGCGCTCGCCACTGCGGCCCCATCCTTCATGATCTTCACACTGGCTGGTGTTGAGGATTCAAAATAAAGACTAAAGGTAGGCTCAATCCTTACCACAGCAGCCCATATGAAATGCAGAACTCCAATTGAGTTTTGACCTGAATTCTACCTTATTTGTTTTTATAGAAATTTTGCGTAGTCCACGCTGCTGGAGTTAGTCGGCTGACAATCTCCTCCCCAAAGTTCAAGAACTGTCGAATGATACACCTACTACCATTGAGGTGAGCTGGCAAAGGTTTTCATTACCCCCCCCCTTTTTAACATTGACACACACTAGGCCCTAACCACATTTCATTTTATATTGATAGGCTGTCCTACCACATTGATGCACATAAATCAGCGCATTCCATCTAGGGCCAAAACTTCGACGTTCTCTATATATATCCGTCTGCACAGAGTCCCAACGAACTAAAGAAATAATTTATCCTCCTGAGACTATTGTGATGTACAGTGGATATTTTGGATGTATTGTTTTGTCTAACTGTATGATTTGGCTTGGCTTGTATTTTAACACTGAGTCACCAGTCACGACTCACTCACTCACTCAATGTATTCCTAGTCCATGTTTTGTCTTGTTTTGGACAGCTTGCCTAATGCATTTTTGAATTAATCTGCCAAAAGGATACATACTAAGGATTTACCTTTTCTTCCATTGTGGTCAGTGTTTGTTTGTTTTCTGATATATCGTTCACAGGATATATTGTTTCCTTGTATGTATTCAATACGTCTTTCAATTTAATTATGTCCCCGACAGAACCAATTTTGTTGCTTATATCCCATACCCAGGTTCTGAGGGTTACTGGGTTACCCCATTACTTTTAATGGCTTCTAGAATGTGCAGCAAGCGGTTGGTATCACCATTCCTTGCTGCACACAAGTAGACTTACTGATTTTGCCAAAGCATCACAATCCCAAAATATAGAAACTGACCCTAATATTATCTTTCTCCTAAAATCACTAATATTTCAATGGTCTATATTTCAGTAATTCACACAATGCAATGTTTAATATTAATGATTAATATATAAATGTTTAATTACATTTTAATAAAAAACATGCCTGTGAGGCTTTCTTTCAACATAGTCTTTATTACTGCATTTGGTGGGCTGAAAAATGTTAAAATAAAGACTCAGACATATTGCTTTTTTTAAAACAACACCAACATGTCTGTGCGTCTTTCTTTCAACATTTTTTAGCCCACAAAATGTAATAATAAAAACAACCACAAGAGGGCCTCACACTCCAGCTGTAGATCATAACGCCCCGTCAAGAAGTGCATTAAAAAATTATGGGCCTGGGCTCATGGTTCTAATGATCAAGAAGACTTACTGATGTGTTAATGTTGCTGGAGACCTGCTTCACTTCCTGCAGACCTCACAACATTAAACAAATGCTTGCTAATCTAGGGGCTCCACCAGCCTTAAACAAACTATAAATAAAAAATCCCTTGCAGGGCTTTTATGGGGCATGCCAAGAAAGAGCAATGAATTATAACTGAATGTACACTTCCACTCATTTATTATTTCTTTTGGTGGTCCAGTGCCCACCCAGGACATGATTTTTTTCAAAATAATTGGCAAGGGTGGCACGGAGGCCCCCTCCAAGCCTTTACAACCCCAGGGGTCCATCCTAAGGACTTTCTTTATAATTGAGTGATGGGGGTATGCCGCCCCTCCTCAAACCACTTTGGGCCAGGTTACCCTGTCCCCTGAGGCATTTTATTTTTTAAATATTTTTAAATATTATTTTAATAATGGAAGGGGCTGCGGCCCCTTCCCTGAGCCATTCTAGGACTCAGTGATCCAATCCCCGGGGCTTTATGTCAGTGTCCCTCTGCCCATTTGCAGCACCCACTGCACATATAATTGGGGGCAACAGGGCCCCTGTGCACCCGTGCAACTACAGCCGGCTTTGCTCCCACCAAGAACTCTTTTTGTCTGGTGGGGGCATTTTTAATGGGAAACTACTGTGTCCTGGGGGTGGACTATCTGGGACACAGTCATTGAGCTGGCCAAGAGATGGGGTCCCTCCGATTAGTGGCTCACAGAGTGGGCCACATGCCCCTCCCCTAAATGTAATATTCAGCCCCATGGTATGTGGTCCCCATGGCCCAATAAAGGCTCGGAGTTGGAGGCATTTAGGTCCATTTGGCCTGGGGAAAGGGTCCCTGGGCCCATTGTGGCTGGAGGAGGGGAGTCCAACTCCTGCCACCCCTCCCTAAATATTGTATTAATATATAACCCTGAGCTCTGTCTTGCCCTGTGGGTCAAATGACCATAAAAAACATCAGGTGGTGTTTTCCTTTTTTAATGCCATGCTTCCTCTGGAGTCCCATATGACTACTGTGGAGTTGTGACTTTTAAAAAACAATTTTTGGCCACAGGACCTAGCAAGAGACCCTTGAACCCAACTGTCCTTATATACAAATAATTTTCATCCTTAATTTTTCTAAAACTACTAAACTGATTTACACCAAATCACAAAAAGCACACTATATCTAGCTTCCTGTCAAATTTTGCTGTAGCGCTGCTAAAAAAAGTCTATATAAAATGTATGGGAAAATTTGGTTATTATGACACCCTTTTTCTTGGCCTCTGCTTGATGGGTCACCCAGAAACCTTCCAGGAAGAAGAAGAGGTAGGGGATCATTTTTTTTGACCGTTTTGTGAAGAATTGCCAAAGTGATTGGCAAACCAAACAACGTACTTGCTGTAGAAATGTAGACCTAACTATTACTACCCAGTGTTGATCGCTGCTGGATAATATACCTAATTAAATATAGCAAGTTGTTTTTTCAATTTCCAAAAGTTTGTGAACTTTGTTCTGTCTGTGAACTAAGAGAAGCATAATGCAACTTTCAACATCGCAGCCCATCACGGGAAAATAACCCACTGTCAACTTGGAATTCACAACAAGACGGTAGCATGCAGTAGTCTGCCGGAACTGCATGCAATGTCCGCGATACAACCACCTCGATGGAGACAAAAGCACAAACCACAACACCAAAAAACATGCGATGGGCCAAAGCACAATGAGGAAATCAGCGATAAGCAGTGCCAGGCCTGCAACACACACCTGGCAGGTGGGAAAAATCACCATAAATGTAGAAAAAAACACCCAAACACAAACTGACCAACACCCAAGCACCATGGAGGCAGCCAGAGCAGGCGCAGAGGATGAGTGCAACCCCACAAGCACCCCGGACGACCAGCCCGGGACCTCGGGGGCAGGGAAGTGCAAGGACAAGAGGGAGAGGAAGACTAAGTTCAGTCCGCCGGCGAACCGGATCATAGTCACGGAGGTGATGGAACACCATCAAGAACTGTTCGTCACCTCCAACGTGTCATTGGGCACCAAAAATGGAATATGGCGGGACATCGTGGACAAGGTGAATGCCATCGGGGAGTACAACAGGACAATGGATGAGGTCAAGAGGCGATGGAATGACATCAAGCGGCGGACCAAGGAGAAACTCACCACCAACCAGAAGGCAGCTATGCAGACTGGAGGTGGGGGCCCTGCGCCACAGCTCATGCTGGATGACATGGAGGAGCTGGTGTCAACAGTCATCAGTATGGAGACGGTGGCCGGAGTCATGGGATAAGACACTGCTCGACAGGACACAACACAACCGCAACAGTGTGAGTGACCACCAGGTACTGAGGGGATGGGTGGAGATGGGCATAATGGCGCACATGCACAATCAAGCAGAGCACAGTGCACACCCACAATGACTCTGGGTCCTCGCCCAGATCTACAGACTGTCACAATGTACAATGCCATGCTGTCTGAATGTCAACATGTACCATGCGGCTACATACATGTGGACACTTTGTAATACACCATCTCCCCTTCACATTGCAGGGGCACTGTCAACACCTCCTGCAGAGGAGTCCCAACCACTCCTCACTGATGACGAGGAGGACAACACCAGCATCGACACCCAAGCCATCCAAGACATCATTGACCTCATCCGCCACTCACCTCCGGGATCAGGGCAGGCCAGCTACATCAAGGAGACCCCACCCATTACCCAAAGCATCCAGCAGGAGGCACCCACAGCCCCGGCACTACCTCAAGACCCCCAGGTAACATGGCAACCAAACTTCCATCCTTGGGTGTGTAGCCCTGCTCCATGGTCTCCAACGAGCCCTGACTGACATCGCTGGAGTCATGACGCGGAGTGAAGAACACCTGTCCGCTCAGAGTGGCTCCAGTGATACCAGCCGTGAGCTAGCACACATGCGGAGGCTTATGGAGGACATGGTGCAGATGGAGGTGGAAAGGATGGCAGCCACCGCTGCACATCAGCGGAATGTAGCTGGCATCTACCATGCCCTGCAGATCCTCATCATGGCATTGCTGCCACTAGGCGTGGCGATGTTCAATGCTGCTGACCCCACACCATCCACATCTCTGCCCCCTGGTGTGTCCATGCCTCCCTGTATGGCAGGCCTAACCACTCAAGCTCTTGATGTTACAGTGCCACACAGTGCGGCAGACAATCCACCTCTGGCACCTGAGGTATTATTGGCACACAGTGCGGCCCACAATCAATCTCCGGCACCTGAGGTGTCAGTCGCACACAGTGCGACAGCCGGTACAGCAGGTGGGGCACGGCACACATCTGAGGACGAGGATGTGGATGGGATTGTGATCAGAAGGGCTCAGTAGAATTCATTACCGCCACCTAGCCTGTTTCTGTTTGGTCCCGCAAATGGTCTCATGACCTTCCACTGACCCCCGATTCACTCAGATGCACTCACCTTGGACAGCGACATGGATCGCCACATCCTGTTTGATGACCAATGACATGGCGACCAGACTGTGGACTGCACCCCTCCTCTTCCGCAGTACTTGTCTTCCACGGATGGACTCTGGCTGGCCCTCCACAGGCCTTCGGGTGTGGTGTATTCAGCAGTGCCCTGTTCCACTCCATCTGTGGAACTGCACTGGATGTGCAATAACCATCCAGTGACGCACTGCTGTGTCATGTCTTTCATCATTCATGTATGTATGTGTGGATAAATGTAGGGACAGTGATTTCCCTTGCGTCAATGATGCTCATCCTGTGGGATGCAACACTGAGGGTGCTACATAGCGATATGTGCATGGGTCCCGTGGACGCCACAACAGGGACACACACACCAGCCACTTTCTTTTCCGGACATGGACTGAACCACGCCCAGTCCCTACGAGTCATTTTTGCAAGCCCTGCGCTGTTCCGGCGTAGGGCAGGCCAGACCACTCCGCTCACGCTCCCAGGGGGGGCCTCATTGCTACCCGTCGTAGGCGTACTTGCTGGTGGTGAGCAGGTCACTGGTCTAGTTGTCAGCATGTCACAGCCACACCCTGAGGGCAGGTTTGCACGCACACCACACCTATCCAGCGCGTGCATCACAGGCCATGTGACCTCGCAAATGTAAGAGGCCGACGACTTCACATACCCCTCTGCCACTGGTGACTGGATGACGTACCCGAGGCCTTGAGGCCGGCACGAGCCTACCACCACGTGACGCTGACTGGGGTTGAACAGGGTTTGTGGCACACGATGCATTGTGGCGGGCACAGGCACCTCGGCACTGGACGCTGACTTTGGTTGAACAGGGTTTGTGGCACACACTGCATTGCGGCCGGCACTGGCACTCCGCCACGGGACGGTGACTTAGGGTGCACTGAGCCATTGGCACCGTGAGCTGCTGAGCGGGTGTGCAGCCTGCGATGGTCGCCCGTCCCGGTGGTTCGGACTGCTCAGGATTAGTGTGCCTTGCTGGACTGCAGTGTAGGCCATGCCACGTGGCCTCGCTTCCGGGATCACAGCGTTAGTTTGACCCATTGGGCCGAGCACCTGTGCAGGCTGCGATGTTGCCATGTGCCCTGATATGTCCCATCCCATGGTGTAATCAAGACCCAGCACCAAACGTGAGACCTGGTGGCCTGCGCGGCGTGGCTCCATGGTGTGGAGGGTGCCATGTCCACGGGCCCTGGGCTTGTGGCTTGCAGAAGGTGATGGGACCTGCAGTCTACACATCGGTGGCAGAAGGTGAGCAGTGAGGCCCGTGTGTGCATGGGCAGGCATGCTCCAATGGGCGGCGGGAGGGCCTGGGATGACTCTGTCTCTGTATGTATTGATGTTATCTTGTGCAAGTGTGTGTACTGTGCCAGTTATGTCTCTAGACTCTTTTTCAGATGACGGCTCTGTCTCATATGTGTAACCTGGTGTACTGCTATACGTACCGGCAAGTGATTTGTGACACACCGGTGGCAGCAGGTGAACAGTGTGGCCTGGGTGTGCAGAGTTAGCTCTCTCTCTCTCCCCCTCTTCTCTCTCTCTCTCTCTCTCTCTCTCTCCCCCTCTCCCCCTCTTCTCTCTCTCTCTCTCCCCCTCTTCTCTCTCTCTCTCTCTCTCTCCCCCTCTCCTCTTCTCTCTCCCCCCTTCTCCTCGTCTCTCTCTCTCTCCCCCTCTCTTCTTCTTGCTCTCTCCTTCGCTCTCTCTCTGTCCTTTGATGTGCGCAGGACACACCTTCTCATCATGTTTTTTGTTTTGCAGGCTGTGACCTACGGATTGTGTCGAGGGGAGCTGCCATGTTTATTCATCTGATTTCTGTGTCAATTTAAATAAAGTTTCATTATTTGCTTCGAAAAGTGAATGGTTGATGCTCATTTCTGTGACGACACATGCATGTCAACAGTTGTGATTGTGTGACGTCAGGCGTATAATTTCGTACATGTTTTGGTGTAGCTGATGTGGCATGTCTTTGGTGGGGGCATGCCAGGGAGGGGTGGTCCTGGGTGTGGTGTTGGTAGGTGTTGTGGCTCTCTTTGGTGTCCGTGCTGCCTGTTCAGTTGCTCTATGGCATCTTTTTGTCTTCAGGTGTGGATGTGGGCTGTGCTCCCTTTTTTGGTGCAGGCTGTGGTCTGACTTTACACCAGGTCAGGGCAGGTGTAAATATCCTGCTGCTAACGCAGCTTATCGAGTGTTTTGTGTTCTTATCGCAGTCTGGCTGGTCGCTGTGAATGTTGAGGTGTGGTGTTGGCACGGGTTTTGTCACAGGAACGTCTACTCTGCATCTCATTAGCGATAGTTGCAGGGGTCCTCTGTGGCGATGTTTTTTTGCAGCTGCTATTGTGGGAAAACTGGTGCTGTGGGTTGTTAGCACCAGCTTGTGAATAGTGGGGTAATTTTATTACAACTTTGGCTGCGCAAAAGTGCAGTTAATTCAGTGATAGCTCCTTGTGAATATGCCCCTAAGTTTTAAAGTCTGTCAGTAGCACCGAAATACGAACCCCTTCGAATTTTGCAAACTAAGACTGAGTTTTTGAGGAGTATGCAGACTATACTTAAAATACATACCCAATAACCTACATATGCCTGGTGCACATTCTCAAAGTCTCACACACAGTCCACACGCAAGAGATGCCACACTCCTGACACTATGCACTCTTGAAAGACACATGTCCTGACTCCTAACACACACACTCATAAAACTATATGTACTCTAACTTCCATACACACCTACCGACAAGACATACATATACACTCCACCACACCGAATACACACTTCTGACTTTTTACACAGTCATAAAACATAAACTTTCCTGACTCTACCTATTTAAACTAATATAGGTGCACAGCAGATCTCACAGATACACACCACAAGTAGAGTGTGTGCGTTGGGCATTGGTGAGTCCATAACACCGATGAACACACTTTACATAATACATAAACAACACACACAGTGCACAGGTTACAGACACCCCACTCTTGACTCCATACTCCTCTGAGTTTGAACACTCCTGAAAGGCACACAGTACTGACTCATGACATACACTATCATAGCTCTATACACACTCTATATGGAAAAGAATTCCTGATTCCATTAAACTCAGACTGATATAGACAGTGACAAACGGGATAGATACAGACTCTTCACAATACATGATACACAGACACACACCATGCAATCGACACACAACACGTGTACAGTTCATGTGTTGCTTATATCTCACTCCCGACTCATGGCTCTACTATTGAAAGACACAGATTCCTGACCTGTGACCCACAGCGTCATAAAACATATACGCTTGTTACTCTATATACAGTTTGACTATTATACACCCATCACAACCAGTGTACGTGATTTAGAGATTGTTGGGTTAGTCACAGTAATGGCACGACTTGGTAATAATAATAAGAAACGGGTTATTGTGAAACTGTAGTAAGTTTAAATGTAAATGGGAGACACATGCAAAAAAGCATGTTCACGCCTTCTATATTTAAAAGTTTGATGGGCATGGGTTTCCAGTCGTGATAATTGATTTTTGAGGAAACAATTCCACATTTACAAAGTAGAAACATTGAGTTAAAGGCCCAAAACACACCTTCAGTCGATCTATAAGTGAGAGTATGAGTGTTATGTAAGGGGAAAACATTCTGTTATGTGCATTTCGGGGATCAAGGGTTATGCTCATTATGGGGGCTTTAGGTGATGTAGGGGAGGTGGCCCAGGGTGGTTCACAATGAATACTCATGGACAGGTAAAATAGATAGAACATGTTAATAATTTGCCCCATATCACGAGTGGCACCTGCGGCCAGTCCTGACAGCCAGTCCTAAGTGTATTCCCCATCAGCATTTTGCAGGTGTGTATTTCCAACCCTATACCTGTAATGGTAAGAACAAAATTCAAAGTTCTATCAGCTAGATAATTTGAAGTGTTAAAGGTGTCACACATCACATGAGTCATTTGGCAGCTATACACACAGATGATTTGATGGAAAACTAAAATACATACATACATTTCTTCTCTTCGAAAAGTTGAAGTGTTTAACCCCTTTCAAGTTTTCTCTGCTTTTTGGTACCACATATTCTGAATAACTTTAAAGTTATTTTCAATTAGTGTGTTTTTTTAAACCAACCCCAATATCCCATACAAAATAGGTTTGATTAATTAACCATATTGCCTTTCATCAGGCAATTTGGCAAACTAATGAATGAATAAAGAATTAAATTAAAGAATACAGTGAAGAAAGTAAAATCCATTCTTAAAACCCGATGACTTTAAGGTCAACCAATCGCCAAGTCTGCAATTTCACTTCTTACTTACGCACTTACAGCCAGCGGGGGTGAGAGCCAGCCACAGGAGCCAGCACGGACTCCATCTCCCAGGCTCCCCCTATCCTTGACACGTCATTCAGCGCCCGAAGGCGCTTAAAATCGATGGGGACACGGGCCATGGTAAGCAAGTAAGCCCAAATCTAATATTGTTTGCTAAACACTGACCCCCGAGAGTGTAAAAACACTCGAGGCACATATTATTAAAAGCCTGTTTGCATTGTTGTCTCCCTATTTAACTACTGGGACGAAGAAGTATATGTTAGTGTGGTTAAGCCTTAATTAACGCATAGGCCGAAGAATGAGTAAAAGAAAGACAACGGCCAGCCAAACATTACATTTACTGAGTATGGCCAAGGGGGCGGCTGGATTGACTTTACTTAACTATCTCACAGGGGCTGTGGGAGTTATTGAAAAACAAATTTCCACGGTCAAAGAGACCTTGAACCTGGAGTCTTTGGGGACATTAGTTAAGGAAAAAGGAAATGTCACTGAGGATATGCGGGGGGGGGGGTGCAGCATGTACAACTGGTCTCATCAGGGAGGGGTCATCTCAAACAACTGGTCTCATCAGGGAGGGTCATCTCAAAATGGGTGTATTCAGCATATTTCCGATTATATATGGAGTAGTGACCTAGAGTCGGAAACCCAGTCCCCCTCGAAAAGACCATGTAATCCTGAGAAAATCGTAAGCCCTGAGGCTGTTACAAGTGAAATACAAGTAAACCCCCACTAATCAAGGACTTTAAAATCAAATACTAGGAAACAGCAGCCCAAAAGTGCAAAATCTTTGACTCTACCCTGTATAGACCAAAACCCACGTTCTAAGAATAAACCCCACACCCCCAGTGATCTTGGGAACTTAACTACACTAGTAACACATTTAGAGACCTATTTGAAAAAGACCCTAAGCAGTTTGACAGACAGGGTGAGCAAGATTGAGGATAGACTGGAAAAAGTGCTTAGAGTCCAGAATACTAGTAAGCAGGAGGGTATTACACACAATCATGAATTACCAAGAGTCCCATCTAGGGCCACTAGTAAAGGAATTGATAATCATTCTAAACCACAGACACCATTTGGTGATGGCTCAGGGGAATAGGGCATATAGTAAACCTACAGCTAGCTCCTTAAGACCCTTTCAAATTAGTCATGGAGCCACAGGAAAGATAGCGTATGAAAGGAATAAAGATAGTATTGTGGAGGGACATTTTCCTGAGTCATCTAATAGAGCCCCACTCACCCTTTCTCCTCATGTGGAGACTCCAGACAGCCTAAACCTCCTACACTTACCACCAGCCGCCACTCCGTATACAGTAGTTTTGGCCAATGTACCAAATCTGTGCACGAGATAAAACGAAACCTGGGTTTCCCTACGCAATAAGGCATTACATTTAAGCATGGGCGTAAAATCCGCTCCGATCGCGGATTTTTCAGATTTTCGGCAAATTCGCAGTCCGCGAACTCTCGCGAATTTGTCGAAAATCCGTGAATCCGCTCACGGCGGATTTTTTGCTTGGTTGCGGCGCGCGGCGTGGTGCACGGCGTTCACTTTCCGTCATTAAGCGTTTGCCGAGTTGTTTTTCTCGATCATATTTTGCGAGTGCCGCGCCATTTTGGATCTTGCTGCGTGATCCCGCGGGAGTTTGGCGCCCGCGAATACGTAATCGCGGCTTGCCACCTTGCACAGCACACCTCGCGAGAGTTCGCAATTGCGAACACGTAGTTGCGGCGGAAAGGAACAATCTCGCACTCGCGAAATAGAGATTTTGCAATTCTGCACAAGAAAATCACCAGCAAACAGGATAAACCTTCAGAAAATTATGATTTTTATCAGAATCACTCCTCAGGTTGACATTTGCATGGCCTTTTTTTTTGCAAGGAGTCCATTTTTGGGGGGGGGGAAGGAAGGAAGTGCCCCACAGTCTCCAACTTCCTGTTCCTGTCCAGCAGGCTCCTCCCAGTGCTTTGTCCATCTCCTGGTCACTTTCATTTGGATCTGGAGCTGGAAGGATTACTTTTTGTGGGTGCTGCTGGATATTTGGATTTGAGGCCTTTTTGACTGTCTTTGGATCACTTTTGGATTAGAAATCAACTTTCACAAGTAAGTTTGTTTGGGGCATTACAGTTGCTGCAACTACAATTTTGGAACTTTTTCAGAACATTAAATACATTATATTGTGGGTAGCCACAGTATCCAGTAGGACCAGGGTTGGTTATGGGTGCATGATACAACTGCTTTGTTGAATTTAAACACCATTGAGGCCATGGATGGGCTGGGATTGTGCTGATTTTTGTCGTTTTTTTGGGCCTGCTGGTGGGGCCCTTTGCCCAGGGGTGGTGAGTGTTGCATGGGCCTAGTCTTTCTGTGGGGTGTCTTCTTGAATTTAAACATCATTGAGGCCATGGATGGGCTGGGATTGTGCTTATTTTATAGTTTTTTGTCGTTTTTTTGGGGCTGCTGGTGTGGCCTTTTGCCCAGGGGTGGTGGTGCATGGACTGAGTGTGCCTGTGGTGTGGTCTCACTCTCTTTAATGTAAACATCATGGATGGCATTGGATTGTGGTGATTTCTGGCTGGTTTTCTGTTTTTTGGGGGTGTACTGTTGATGTGGACTGGCCATGTGGGTGGTGGTGGTGGCCATCTTGAGTGCTGGCTGGTACAGGCAACATGTGCTTGGGGTGTAAGGGGCCATTTTGAAGAGAGGCAGTGTCTGAGGCCTGCACTTATTTTGCCTACTTTTCATCCATTATGCCCAGGGGTAGTGAGTGTTGCATGGGCCTAGTGTTTCTGAGGGGTGTCTTCTTGAATTTAAACACCATTGAGGCCATGGATGGGCTGGGATTGTGCTGATTTTATTGTTTTTTGTCGTTTTTTTGGGGCTGCTGGTGGGGCCCTTTGCCTAGGGGTGGTGAGTGTTGCATGGGCCTAGTCTTTCTGTGGGGTGTCCTCTTGAATTTAAACACCATTGAGGCCATGGATGGGCTGGGATTGTGCTGTTTTTTGTTGTTTTTGTCGTTTTTTTGGGGCTGCTGGTGTGGCCTTTTGCCCAGGGGTAGTGGTGCATGGACTGAGTGTGCCTGTAGTGTGGTCTCACTCTCTTTAATGTAAACATCCTGGATGGCATTGGATTGTGGTGATTTTTGGCTGTTTTTCTGTTTTTTTGGGGTGTACTGTTGATGTGGACTGGCTTGGGGTGTAAGGGGCCATTTTGAAGAGAGGCAGTGTCTGAGGCCTGCACTTATTTTGCCTACTTTTCATCCATTATGCCCAGGGGTAGTGAGTGTTGCATACTTGCATGGCCCTAGTCTTTCTGTGGGGTGTCTTCAATGTAAACATCATGGATGGCATGGGATTGTGCTGATTTTTCTGTGTTTTGTCGATTTTTTGGGGTGTATAACTGAACTGATGTTCCTCTGTCTTCCATTGCTTTTAGTTGCACAAGACTCAAGAGAACCACCAGTGCCAGGAAGAAGTCCTGCAGCGGTGTGTGTGTGCTGCATAACGTCACGCGACGTCACGTCTGGACACAGACAACTCTGCAACTCGTGCAACTGCTGCCTGCTGTTCTGACCTGCTCTGAAGAAGATGGCCCCAAAAAAAGTTACCCGTAGCTCCTCTAGCAAGAAAGGTGCCAGTAAGGAGCAGAAGAAGCAAGTTACCAAGGAGACTGGTGTGCCGCCCGCCCCTTTTTTTGGGAGTAAAAAAAAAAGTATGCCTGCAGCAGCAGCGGGATCTGCTGGGGACCAAGCTGTCAGCAGCACCCCCGCTCCATTGGGCTCAGTGCCACCACCACCACCACGCCAACTTAAGTCCAAGCCCTTGAGTGCTGCAGAGGCAGCCAGTATAGTTCTTCAATCACCATCGACCAGTGATGTTGGCTCATCGCAAGAAAGCAGCAGCAATGTCCCTCAATCAACACAGGTTGTTGTAGCTCATCTGACGAGTGTTGAACAACCACAGCCGCAACAACAATCACATGTGCAAGTACAAGCCCAAGTACATGTGGAAGGAGAGGCAGCGCAAGGAGATGCGCAAGCAGAGGTGCATGGAGGTTCACAAGTGCCCACAATAGTTGTTCCTCCCGAAGTAGGGGCACATCAGGAAATCGACAATCAAGGCGAGGTATCATTTGAGGAAGACACTCCTCCTGATGATCATTCATTGTCTTCCACACCCCTAGCAAGGAAGAGATCAAGGGTGGTGTCTACAACTTCTTCAAGCACACCTCCTTCTGATGATACGGATCAAAATTGGGAACCAGCACCACTGCCTGAGAGTGAGGCACACCATGATCTGACAAAGGTAGTTAAGCGTAAAAGGAAGCTCGTCCAAAGTCTCAGAGTTATGGAGTGTGATGATGAGGCTCAACAAGAAGTGGCGGATACTGCTGCTGATGAAGACTCTGACAACAACGACCCAGTCATCATAAAGGTCACTGCAGCTCCAGCGGGCATGCAGCAAACAGACATTTTGACCCTAGCCCGAAAAGCTGCTGAGCGTGATGATGATGATGTTGTCGACGAGGAGGCAGTGGAAACACCACCACAATCATTGGAGTTAAGTAGTACACCAACTCGTACCGCTTCCATATTTCTTTCTGGCAAGAAGGGACCTCCATCCACCTCAACCTTAATTAGTGGCGGTGAAAGTGCACAACGTACAAAAGTTGGGCAATCCAGATCCTCCACTTCATCTGGCATTAGCATCATGACCACCACCACCAGTATCGCCGCCTCCTCCAGGCCCCACAGACACTTCAAGTCCCCAGTTTGGGACTTCTTTACTGTTTGCCAAAAAAGTCCAAAGTTTGCCATTTGTACCCTTTGTAAGCTTGCAGTTAGTCGTGGTAAGTCAGGTACCAACTATGGTACCGGAGGCCAGAGAGGTCATCTTGAGAGAAAGCACACTGTCAAATGGTTTGCGCACCTAGATGCGATCAAGGAAGCCCGAATTGGAAGTCAAGAAAACGTTGATGTTGCATCTGATGATGACGAGGAGGAAGAAGACGTGTCAAACACTTCCCTTACACCCAGTACCCCTGTCAGCAGCACACCCAATGTGAGGCACACTAAGAGTGTTGGAGCGAGTGAGACACCAACGCGCAAAAGTTCACCAGCGAGCAAAATTGGGTCAACAAAGTCATTATCATCCCGTAAATGCTTGGTCCAGGGCAACATTAGAACCATGTTTTCTTGAGACGTGCCATATGAACGCAACCACCCACTGACGCGTCTGTATAACACTAAGCTGGCTAAAATGCTAGCTGTGGACCTTCTCCCTTTTTCTTTTGTAGAAGCGGTAGGTTTTCTAGAATTAGTGGCAACGCTCTGCCCTAAATGGAAGGTTCCTAGCCGGTTCTATTTTGCCAGAGTTGCGGTTCCAGCACTACATGAAGATGTGCTGGAGGCGATTGGGGCAGCTTTGCAGAAGAGTGCTGTTCACACAATACATCTGACAACAGACATGTGGACCAGTGGCGCAGGCGCTGATTACATGTGCATCACCGCACACTGGGTCTCTTTTTCAGGTGTTAAAGCAAAGCTAAACGCAGGTGTTGACCCGGACCAAGTTTTTAAAGCTGCTCGGAAACATGCAACACTAGCCATGTTTGGCTTGGAGAAAAGTCACACATCCCAAAACATTTTGGACGAGTTTAACAAAAAGGTCTTGAAAATGCTATCCCCAAAAAAACGCCAGATTGGTTATGTTTCCACGGATAATGGCGCCAATGTAGTTAAGGCCATGGCGCTGGGTGGCTATTTCAGAGTGCCGTGTTTGGCGCACTGTATCAACCTGGTAGTTCAAAAATTCTTGAGTGATAGAGACAGTGCAGCGTTCGCGGTAATGGCCACCTGCCGCAAAATGTGCAACCATTTCAGCCATTCTTTTAAGGCCCGGAAGCATCTGAGGAGGCTGCTACTTCAAAGTCGAATACCAGTGAAAGCACTCATCCAGGAGGTGGCAACACGTTTGAACTCAACCTTCTACATGCTTGAGCGTCTGTATGAGCAGTATACGGTACTCGATCACTATTTCTTAACAGAGGGTACATCTCAGAAGGAGGACCTGCGGATGGGTGCGGCGCAATGGGACATAGTTAAAAGCCTGACAGACATGCTTCGTCCTTTTGAGTTCTTCACGCGTGCAGTCAGCCAGGAGGACTGTAATTTGGGAAAAGCTATCCCATTGTTGTGCATGCTGGAGCACCAACTGATGGCGGTGTCTTCTGAGTTTGAAAAAGATGTAAAAAAAAAAGACCCTTTTATTTTGTCTGAGAAATTATTAGAGCGCCTACGTGGTGATGAACGTCTTCAAAAGATCGAGTCAGAACAGCATTACATTTGTGCTACTATTCTGGATCCACGCTACAAAAGGGCGCTGGCAGGCGAAGCATTCTTTCCTTTTGCTGATGAAGATGTTCAAAAGTACAAACATTGGCTAGCCTGGTCAGCCAAGAGGTTTGAAAAAGAACGGCAGGTTATTGAAGGAGAAGGCAGTACATCAGCATCAGCATCAGCAGGCCATCCCCAGTCACAAGAATCCACTTCTGCACCTGTGGCTGGGGCACAAGTGACCTTTCAGCCGTTAAAGACACCGGCAACTGGATCATCTGCACCACACACAACAGTAACAGTGGCTGCTGTGGAGGATTGGCTAAGTTTGCTTGGGTATGGTTCTCGAAAAAAATGTCACAGGCACAGCAAAAAGTAAGCAAAGTGGAGGAACCGTTGATGACCTTGAGTCGATGGTGCAGGACTATCTGAATGACTCAACAGAGGTCTTTCTTAATGATGAGCCATTGCAGTATTGGCATGGCAAAAAACAATTGTGGCCACAGCTCTCCAACCTGGCTATAAACTATTTGTCTTGCCCACTCGCAAGTGTGTCTTCTGAACGTGTTTTCAGTGCTGCTGGTGGCATTTTAACTCCCAAACGGAGCCGCCTCTCGCCCAAAAATGTGGAGCGGCTGACAATGATCAAGATGAATCAGCACCTCATACCACCAGATTACAAAGTACGAGAAAGCACGCCGCATGAAGACGAGGAGGACGGCAACGTAGATGAGGGGATTTGTTCTCTGTTCGGTGGCACTGACCTCATCCTGCCTGAATTCGCAGAGTATGATGACGAAATCTTCTTCTTATTCCCTGACACCGAGCCCTGAAAATGAGACAATGAATCAATAACTTTCTTTTTCGTCCTTATTCACTTTTATTCCTGTGTGTCTGTCTTTCTTTGTTTTGCACAGTTAATTTAATTCAAACTTTAATCACCTAATCCCAAAAACAAGACCATCAGCAGAACTGTCTTCACTTGTTTGCTTATTGATTTGAAGGTGCCGCAGTCTACATTCCTCAGGTTCACAAGTTCTGAAGAACATGCTCCTCTATCCTCCTCCTCCAGACTGCGATTTCCCTCAAAGCAGAGTGCTGGATTACGCCCAATGAAGAAAGACTCAGCACTTGTGGAGGTGTTCTACTTCTTTGCGGGTGAGTTGACGGCTTTGGGCCCATTGCTGTGAAGCTCTAATAATGGATAAAAGTGTTTTGGACCAAATATGAGGTGGAAATTTCTTGCCGTTTTTGCTGACTTGCTTGCCTTTGAGGTGCTCTTTGGCGGGGTTCCGGGTGTTTGTGGGTGAGTTTTGGGGTCTGGGAGCACTGCTGCGACAGTCTAATCTTGATTGCATTTGCTTTTCAGGAAATCCGTGGTGGAAAACAGGAGTTATGATGATGACCTAGCTGCACAGCGCGTTTGGACCAAAGGCCGAGAGATATTGTAAGTATGAGATTTAGCTTTTTCGCTGTTTGGGGGTGTTGTCGCGTGCTTTTTTGCGGGTGGGTTGGCGGGTCTTGGCTGGGGCATTCCTGGGAAGGTCTAATACCGGATAGAAGTGTTTTGGACAAAATCCTTAAGGAAAAGCCTTTTTTTTGCTATTTCTTCTGACATCTTGCTCAATGTAGCGTTTTGGGGGGCTTCCTGCTGTTCGTGGGTGGGTTGCGGGGTCTCTGTCGAAGCACTGCTGCGACAGTCTAATCTTGATTGCATTTGCTTTTCAGGAAATCCGTGGTGGAAAACAGGAGTTATGATGATTACCTAGCTGCACAGCGCGTTTGGACCGAAGGCTGAGAGATATTGTAAGTATGAGATTTAGCTTTTTTGCTGTTTGGGGGTGTTGTCGCGTGCTTTTTTGCAGGTGGGTTGGCGGGTCTTCGGGCATTCCTGGGAAGGTCTAATACCGGATAGAAGTGTTTTGGACAAAATCCTTAAGGAAAAGCCTTTTTTTTGCTATTTCTTCTGACATCTTGCTCAATGTAGCGTTTTGGGGGGCTTCCTGCTGTTCGTGGGTGGGTTGCGGGGTCTCTGTCGAAGCACTGCTGCGCCAGTCTAATCTTGATTGCATTTGCTTTTCAGGAAATCCGTGGTGGAAAACAGGAGTTATGATGATGACCTAGCTGCACAGCGCGTTTGGACCGAAGGCCGAGAGATATTGTAAGTATGAGATTTAGCTTTTTTGCTGTTTGGGGGTGTTGTCGCGTGCTTTTTTGCGGGTGGGTTGGCGGGTCTTCGGGCATTCCTGGGAAGGTCTAATACCGGATAGAAGTGTTTTGGACAAAATCCATAAGGAAAAACCTTTTGGCACTTTTTGTAAGTTAGGGTTCGTTAGGGTTAGCCCTAGCAGCAGGATTGCATGTGTTTCGGGGTGTTCTATTGCAACGCAGTTCTGGGGTTTTAGAGCACTCTTGGAGCGATGCTGGCTATGGATACTTTTGCTTGCTTGCAAGTGGTTTGAATACAATCCACGGTCGGTAACGGTGTATTTGGGCCTACTGTTACTTTCAAAGTACGTTTTGTCACCATTTTTCTGCTAGGCATAGTTTTTGGAGATCTGATTGGGGGTCTTCTACATTTTTGCGACTGGCTTTAGTAAGGGTCTTGGTGGGAGCATTGCTGGGAAGGTCAAATTTTGTTCTAAAACACAGTTTACAGTACACCTACCTTGAGGGGAAAGATCCGCTATAATATTTTGGCCATACTTATTTATCCTTAAAAAGGTGACTCAGACAGAGCACGCAATTTCAAAAATATTGTACTGTCTATTAGGGAAATCAAAGTGTGACTTTTTGCACCACACAGCGTACATACCTTATATTTATTTATCAGTGGTATTGTAATAGCACTTCCTGTTTTCCGTTCAATAATTACAGGCCGGGTTTCAGTCAACATCCGCCAGGCAGGCAGTGGACAGGGTGTCTTTTGTCAGTGGTCACCAACATTGATAGACGAAGCGTCAGCTGGAATGGAGGAGTGCCGCTAATAAGAGGAATTGTTTGCTGCATGCAACTTACTTACCAAATTCAACAGGACAACTCCAACAACATACAGAATACAGATACAGTATCCATTGTTTTCTTCTATGAGTGTGACTGCATGTGGTTAGCTTTAGTTTGTACCCAAAGATTTCTTTATCTTCAATTATTGTTTGTCCAGGCTGTGCTTTTTTTTTCTTCTCTCAACAAAACCTACCCAAAAAGAAACCCCCATTCCCATCCATTTTCCAAACCCTAACCCTCTTCCCCCGGGCTGTGTTGTTTTGCTTGATGTCTGACTAAAATGACATCAATAATTCCACACACTTGCTGGGGAGGATAAGGTCATAGCAACAGGCTGGTGAAGGAATACGAGGATATCTTCTAGACTTACTCAGCTTCAGTACTATTTCTTCTAGTAGTAGGAGCCAATGTCAAATAAATTCAACGCAAGTACTAGTTATACTTGCAAGCAAATACTTTACCATTTGTTAGGCTACATTGTGGCACTGTTCTAGTGTACTGTCACCTGCTATATTCTCGATCGTACCGTAACCGTTGTAATGCTACAGTAAGGACAAACCAGGTTTCGTTTTCTTTTTTTCCATAGGCATGCAACTGCCACTGTGTCACACCACTAGTACCACCGCAATGAGGAAATTTCACCCGCCCAGGATTGCCAACGTTAATCCCCATTTCACGTGGAGCCAGCCCTGGGCCTAGCCCTAATTTCTAACACAAATTACAGGTAAGATAAGCGTTTGGTGGGAGGTAGTATAATGGAGTATTAGGACTAGACGAGAGATTGACGGTAGTACTACTAAAGTCCTACGACTGTTCAGGAAAACAAACTTACTGTTACACCCCCGTCCCCCACTCACCAGACTGAAAAGCAGTAAAAAACAGGTATGGTCAGATAAAGTTTAAAAATGTATGTTTATGTAGCCCTAACAAAATAATCTTCCTCAATACCCTCCCTAACCCCAACGATTGTCTTTGAAAAGTCCCAAAAAGAACCCAACTCCCAAATCCCACCCCCCAAAAGTCTCTAAAAAAAGGGCAAGGGACACTCCACTACTGGAGGGTGCTGGTGCATTTTGCGGCATGGGCATCATACTCCTTGCGGAGGGTGGCAAGCTCGAAGCGGAGGCCCTCCACCAAGTTCTTATAGTTATGGACCTCCTGCTCTAGGTAGGACATCCGGACTCCTAGGCGGCGTTGGCGTGCCTTGCAGCTCCTGTGGGGGGCAGCTGGTCTTTCTGCTGCTTGGCGGTGGCGGTTGGCTTTGTTAGCCCGGCTCCGTACCGCTGGAGCACTGCGCATGCTGGCGGCCCGTGAGGTCACGGAGGAGGATGCAGCTGTCCCAGTCGAGGATGTTGTGGTTGCACCGGTCGACTGCGTGTCCTCCTCCTCCTCCAGGGCCACCAGCCTCCGATATTCGGCGACAGTGGCATCCAGCCTCCGTTGCCGGGCCATTCGAGCCTGCTCCCTCCGTGATGTCGATTTGGAAGGAGCAACTATATGAAGAAAGAAAGACATAGTCTGTAACCAATGCTCCTTAGCATTAATAACACAAAGTGATTGAGCCGAAAGTTGGGTCACAGTACAAGTAGCAAATTGAAAGCACAGTACATAACTATTGAGGACAGTATCTATGTAACCTCCCACTTCTGCATCCTTGCTCTAACATTAGTGGTAGTTTAATGAACAAATTCTACGACCACTATGGACTTCCATTACAGTCGACTATGACAGTACACCAGTCTTATTCTTCTTCTTCTCTCTTGTTTAGGAAAATTGGTACGTTATCTTATGCAAGCCGGCAGAATGGCAGCACAGTGAACTTGCACCCGAGAAAAACAGTTGCACACCATGATGAGTGAGACAGACTTGCGTTACTGTACCGGTCCAGTACATGCAGGTGGTGAAGCTATTACTTTTCTATTACGGGTGGCACTGAGAATACTCTGTTACAAGGGCTACTGCTTAATTAATTTACCTTTCACCCTACAGTGCAAATGAGTACTAGAAAAGGAAAATGAAGAAGCTAAATAATTTGATTATCTATCACTTCACATGGGACGTATTTGATGACATATGGGATGACTTTAGGTGCTTTGCTTAATATTGAGTGAACAGTGATACACCCACACATGAATGACGTACTACAACTAAACTAAAGTTATTAAGAGAGGTACGGAGTGTCCACCGTAATAACCGGATATATGCTGTGCTTGCAGTTGCAATACAAAGTACTGCTACTATTCATGGTAGTATTGGACAAATTTACAATTTCTTTTCCTTGCCTTCCCTACACTGGAACGTACGTGCGGGTGCGGTGGTACATGCTCTTCAAGGTAACACTTAGTTCATCCAGCGACCATCTACTCTCTCTAGATACACATGTGCTATCTAAGAGTCAGATAATACCATGCTCAAGGCATCCATTCATTCAAAGTATACGCACACATACAGTTTCTGTTTCACCCACCCAGGCTGCTGTCCTTCCACCCATCCTTGCTTCATCATTGACCCAGCCATGCACCATACCATATTCTTTCCTTCCCAGCCACCTCGGGGGCCAAGCAAACACATATCATTCGTCTTTGCCAGCCATCATAAAATTTCGCGTCCCACTTACTTACACCCTTCTTTCGCTTTTCGTACATCCCATCCATCACGTTCATCTAAGATCTTATTGGGATTCTTCTCACCAAAAACTTCACAGCTAAGTCGAAGTACATTTCGAGGAGGCTACTACCTGGCTGATTTGTAATACACCCGTGCAGAAAGCACACTATGCAGTCTTCAATCTCAATAAGTAAGGAATATATAGCTTACCTGTTCCCGCCACCACCGTGCGAACCCTCACAGGACCGTCCGCCGGCACTATCACCGCATCCTCCCCAGAGTCCTCCTCGCCCAACACCACCACCTCCGCGCTGGCCCCGCCACCAGATGTTCCACCTACAAAGTACATTTAAGAATGTTAGAATACACCACTCACTACTATATAATATTTGGTCTAGGAGTTATAAAGAAATGTTAAAAAAACAGAATACAATGTAATAATTTGTGACTGTCTACTCTAAAGTAAAAATGTCCCTTTTTCCAGGGAAGGCTGTTGTCTTGCTGCACTTTTATGCACAACTGATGAATGCTTGCTTTTTATTTTTAACGCGCACCACTTTTTCTCCTAACAGACAGAAGCTTGACTTCTAAGAACACGACCAGGATCAAGTTCAAACCAGGTGAGAGCTCGGCTCGACCACAAGAAATGTGTCCAATTAATCGTCAGCACTAAGCACTTTTCCGTTTTCAGTTAAATAGTTTTATGACAAAGTTGATTTTAATAAATGTGTTTACTTTTAATAAAGCTTTTAAACTTAAATAGACTCTGTGGTTTTTGGTCCTCCAGACTAGAGTGGATGAGCTAAAGGTTTTGGAATTTTTGCAAGCATGAGTGCCTCTGACACTTCTTGACTGTGAGAATGTGGAAAAGTAAATTTTGCCATGTTCTGTGTCCCTACGCGTCCTCCATCATATGTTATGTGTGCATGATTAATATGCATATGTATTCCCCATGTTCGATTAATGACGCAATTGGTCCATCTCTAGTATGTCTATTTCCAGTTCTCGTGAATACTACGAATATCAGGCCTATGTAAAGTTACGTTGCCACGTTTCTCAGTGTGCACGTTATTTCATTGTAAAGTCCCCGTTTCTAGGCCTCAAAAGGGCCCGGGCACCAGATTCAGCTCCTGTCTCCTGAAGCCCTCGCTGAGGAGCGATACAGCCCCCACCTGTATCCCTGACCCTTCACTTACTTCCTGCCTCGCAGTGCCCGGTTCAGCCTGGCTCTGCCTCTGAGTCTGCCAAGAGTATGTTATGATTCTAGTTATCAGTTCAGCCCTCCTTCTCTGCATTCCTAAAGCTACTGAACCGCATCAATAGTTACCGTCATTGTCTAGCCTTTACGTCTCCATGTAAGAGAAATACTGTATTTAATGGTCATTTAATATTCTTCATCACGCACTACATGTAGAATAATGCATGCTCCAGTCTTAGAGTCTGTTAGCCTTTACCCCGATAACTTTTGGATTCTATCAACATGTTCTCTAAACATCAGATACTAGATACTGTTTAGGTACATGTCGCCCTGACTCTCCAGACTTCAGTCTCTGCTCCTAGCACAGAGTTCGTAGCCCCAGCTTCTCCTAGTAATACGTCATTGCCAGTTTGCGCGCACCATCAGGTTAGAGGTCCCGGCTCCTTAGGTAGCCCCCTCCATGTTTCCGCCCCATTCATGACATATTCTGTTACGTTTGCATCACATGTCTATGTATACGCCCTGTTACACCCACTTTCACCCTTATCTTTCGCGACTGCTACGCGTCACACCCTTTGCTCCACCCACTGCTCCGCCTATCGTATGTATTGTAATGCAACTGTTTTAGTATATATGATCGTGTATTGTTATTAAATGTTAGCGCGCTCATCCCAGATCCAGCCCCGGCAGCTGCCGGGCCACGCTAGTCCAATCCGGCCCCCCTGCCGGGCTCTGCCATCCTATTCCTATGCAGGTTGTCCTGTTCCTGTCCTTTATGCTGTAATAAACCTGCAAACTCCTACTACCTCGAATCTTGACTCTTATTTATTGAGCTATCTGTTATTGCTATGCCTAGTCAAACCTAGATCCGGTATTATTTATTTATATACCACATAATGGCGCCCGAATAGGGACTTGCCCTTTCCCCACGCGCCGGTGAAGCCACGCCGGCCCCCTGACCCTCTGCAGCCGTGACGGAACCATACCGTGCACGTGCAGATATTTCTGCTTCAAGTATCCCTCAGGCCCACGGAGGAGACGGAGGTGGCGGTCCAGCATCCAGACGAGGCGGTGGAGGAACGCGGCGAGTCCCGACCAGAGCCCAAGCCGAGAGTCCAAGGTCCGAGGTATCCGGAGGCCCACCCGTAACAAGAAGTCCGAAGTTCGTCCGTCCGGCGTCGAAGCAGTCCAGTCCAGTCTGAGGCCTTCCGTTCTTGCTGCCCGGTGAGTACCGTTGCTGGGGTAGTATCTAGACAGGGTCAATCTAAATTGTCTCTGGTCCGATGGGTCTGGGTACGCAGATCTGAAACGAAGTGTTCACCTAGGTGGATACGGGTCTTGATGCGTCCCTTTATGGGACCGGTATGTTCCGTGCTGTTTCAGCAGCGCATCCAGTAATTCTAGCCTGTTCCGTTCTCGAGAAATTCATGTGTTTCTGTTCTCAGTGTTCCAGGTAGTATTCTGTCCGAACTGTTGCTTCATAATGTTATTCAATGTATTTTCAATGTCGTGGTATGCCTGAATTGTTTTCTCAATTGTTATTGTTCCTCGTGTATTGTATTGTGTTCAGATTCAAGTTTGCAATGTCCCTCTTTTCGAGATTACGTCAGTTAAAAACTAGAAAGGGTCTGCTAGAAGAAGCAGTTCCTGTCCCGCCTAGGGACAGTCCAGGTCATTTTATGTATCAGAAACATGGCATAAGCGCCATATTGTATCTAGATTTATGGGTAGAGTATACCAAAGAGTTAGAGGAAAAGTATAGATGGCCCGTATCAGGTACGTGGGATGCCGAGTGCATCATGAGAGTAGAAGAGGCATTATGGAAAAAGAAAGCCAGACAGTCACAGAAAGATGCCATTGAGTTATGGCGCAAAGAATCTCATAAAAGAACCGAAAAAGAAAGTCTGAATTAAGTAGAGAATCCTTAGAGCGAGCACAAGAAAAAGAATTAATCGAGATAGGCGAACGAGTTAAAGCCGAACAGTCAGACAGACAGAGGCATGCTCTTATTAAGGGTATGTATCCTCTTCTTGCCGAGGGCTTGCCAAAAGCGACCCCGGAGGCATTCAGTAATTTTCCGCCACCCTTAGTTCCGACCAAGCTACGTCACAAACCGACCGCAGCTGATATTTTCATTTCGTCCTATTTGGACGACACAGTCCCAGAATATGCAAATCCCGCTCCGCCAGTCCCTGTAAATCAGGCACTTCCCGCTCCTCCAGACACCGGAGTACCTGTTACGGTACCCCCGGTCCAGCCCGCCATACAAGTCCAGCCTGCATTTCCATTTCCCACTCTGCCAGGACGAAGAGCATCAGTAGACGACTCTAGTTTAGGGGCCGCAGGGGGAGGTCCTCCAGGAACCCCGCCGCCACACAAGCGTTTAACGTTAGCCGAATTACATGCACAAGCGTCACAGCGTACGCCCAGGTATCAGTCTGTTGCAGAAATAAGAAAAGCCCTTAACGAATGTGGCTATGATCCAGTCCCAGGCGAGGATAATATGGTTCTATATTCATTACGCGTGAGAAAGGTGACCGAGTATCTAGTCACCCTACCAGATATGAAAGGAGATCTAGACAGAATATACCGTTTCATCCGTACAGGGGATGATCCAGAAAGTATTAGTGACGTCATGTGCCAAAGAAAAGTTGAAGTCCAGCTCATGCTATTAAAGTTTCTGATTAATTGTCTAATAAGAGAACAAGATTATCCGACCAAAGATCAAGCCGAAATGAAAATCCTGACAAAGTGGAGTGATAATATAGCCGAGGGTAAACACAAGACTATCAGTAGTATAGAGAGTATGTACAAGAAAATCCGTAAAGAAATAATAAAGTTACACGAACAACGTAAAGCAGCACAAGTAAGCGAGAAAGAAAGTAACTCAGATACTGAAGAGGTAGAGGACGAGAATCCCGACAGAATAGCGTATGTAGGAAAATCTAGATTTCCAGATCGCCATTTGCGCCTAGAACACAAGTCAGTTTTACATCATCCAGCACCAGAACAAGGTTCTCTGGAACAAGTATTTCAAGCTACCGATCACATTCTGAAATCACGAATCGGTTACAGTGAATTAAGTACTATGCATGAACAAGAACTAGCCCGATCAGCAGTCCGATGGATTACTGATTCTACCACTTTTCCAGACGAAATAGTGGCACAAATGTTTCTGAAACTGCCCCCAGCCGAACAGCGACTGGTGGGTATGTATATGATCCAGCACCTCATTACATTGTATGAGGGTCAACATTCTGATCCAGGTCCGTTACACGATGTCCTGAACGAGTTGCTCCAGTATAAATGGAAAGGTTTAGGTACCGATTTGATTAGTGTCATTCTAGAACAGCGCCACAAATATAGTATGTTCTTGAACCCGCATTTTGTTCATGTTTCACCCCCAGAAAGTAAACCGTTTTACATAGACAGACAGAATCCGTTACGAGAAGTGCATCCAGTTAAGACAGACGGTGGTGAAATGCAACGAGTGTTTGTTTACACCCCGATCACAAAGATGGAACTCTTAGAGATGAAAAAGTTGATTCCCTGTCATGATAAAGATCCAGCAGGGTTCCACCGAGAATTAAAAGACATGCTCCGTATGGGAGAATACACGTATCCAGATATCATTAAAATGTTAAAAGTCTTGTTGCCCGCAGGGGTATATGAGAAACTTAAGGAAAAGGAATGGGAGGTGGGAGAGAAAAAGATCGATTGGGCAGTTCTAGAAGCTGAAGATAAGGCACGAGTACCAGGTACCGGCCTTGGAGATAAATGTAAAGAATTACCTGAACTATTAATACAAGTTTTGCCCAGACTATTAGCAACTAAAAAGGAAGACTGGGATGCAATCTCAGCATGTAAACAGAAACAAGACGAAGACACTAGTGATTTTTATTCTAGATTTGAGAAATGTTTTATTATAAACAGTGGCCTCAAGACAAGTAGCGAGTCATACCCTCATCTTTTTGTAACTAAACTAGTCGAGAATTCAAGTCCACAAGTTAAAAACCGAGTTTTGAAAGTCGAAAGTACCTGGCAAGCTAATACCCCGTCCCAGATGTTACAGATGCTTCAATATCACCAGAATAGAATCAGAGAAGAGCAAGAACACGAGAGAAAGCGTATGAAAGACACGAAAATGAAAGTACTAGTTGCACAATCTGTTCCTCAAGACAGTCAGAAGAGGGGTCCGAATCAAGCCAGTCACCCTGCAGCTCCCGTTAAAGGGAACTGCAATTATTGTAAACAGCCAGGTCATTTTATAAACGAGTGTGCAGTTCTGAAACACAACATAGCTACCGGTAAGACTAAAGAAAGACCACGTCCGCCTAGACAAGAGCAAGTTTCACAGACTTCTCAGCCACAGAATGCACCACAGACAGTTACTGTACCGCAGCCCATCGCTGCAACACAGCATGTTACACAGCAGATGTATCAGTATGCGCAGTCAGAGTATCCAGAGTATCAGCCATATTCATGAAACAGCCTAGAGAGGGAGGTAGGCTTGCCTCTCATCGAGATACCTGTAGATCAAGAGGGTCCCTATGTTCACAGTCAAGTACTAGGGAAAGACAGAAAGTTTCTGATTGATACAGGGGCAAGTAGGACCACCATCAGTCACGCCGAAGTTCCAGGGGCTCCGCTCTCAGGCTCTAGAAATGTTTCCCTTGGATTTTCAGGAAAGCCTATTGTAAATGAAATATCAAAGCCAGTTACTCTAGAAGTAGGTCCACTGTCCCGCACTACTGATCTGTTACTTACTAAGTCATGTCCAGAAAATCTATTGGGCATTAAAACACTGAAAGAGTTAGGTGCAGTTATATGCTGTTCCCCAGAGGGAATACGATTGTTCCTACGTGACTTCAAGGGTCACTATGTATTACGAGATTTTGATCCGAGATTGTCTAATGTTCCGCAGCATCTATGGGCGCGAGGTCCAACTGATGTTGGCTTTATGCAAATCACACCCCATCGTGTGACTCTTAAACCAGGTGTAGTCCTGCCACGAATCAGACAGTACAGATTGCCACCTGAGGCTGTAGCAGCCTTATCCAAAATTATTGACGAGCTCATGGCTCAAGGAGTAGCGGTAGAAACTGACTCCAATGTATGTAATTCTCCGATCATTCCTGTCATGAAACGTACTGATCCAAATGCACCTCCGGTATATCGATTAGTGATTGACCTTCGAGAACTTAATAAATGCATTATTCCACAGTACCCAGTTGTCCCAGATATCTCTTCCCTATTGACAGCCATTGATTCCGAAGCCTCATTTTTCACTGTCATAGACCTCAAGAACGCATTTTTCAGTGTCCCCATTCATCCAGACAGCCAGTTTCTTTTCGGATTCTGTTTAAATGGAAGGAGCTATATGTTCACACGCGCTCCTCAAGGTTTCACAGAAAGTCCTAGTATTTACAGTCAAGCACTCAAGAGACAACTAGACAACATTCACATGCCAACTGACACTGCCCTGCTCCAGTATGTCGATGATCTACTGATCACAGCCCGTTCTGAACGTGCTTGCGAGCAAGCCTCACTTACAGTCTTGTATTTCCTTGCCGAGATGGGGCACAAGGTGTCCCCTTCTAAGCTTCAATTCTGTGTCCAGCAAGTGATCTACTTAGGCCACTTACTGTCCAAGTGGGGTAGGCAGTTGACACCAGACCGTATCCAGTTAATAGCGAGTCTTCCTCAGCCAAAGACCCAGAAGGAGGTACGTGCTTTTATCGGCCTTACTTCTTATTGCAGACAATGGATTCCTCAGTATGCATTTCTAGCCAAGCCACTGATACAGTTAACGACACAGGAGGCAGCCGTATCGACTGTCCTCCCTTGGACATCTGAACATACACTTAGTTTTAATGAATTAAAGAAAGCTCTATGCCAAGCTCCAGTTCTAGCTACACCGAACTACAGTAAGCCTTTTACACTTTTCGTCACTGAACGCGAAGGTACAGCATTATCTGTTCTCACACAAGATCAAGCAGGACAATACAAGCCTTGTGCTTATTTTTCGAGCACATTAGATCCTGTAGCCCAGGCTTTGCCTGCGTGCCTCAAGTCAGTTGCAGCCACAGCACTAGCTATCAGACAAAGTGATTCCATAGTCTTAGGACACTCCCTGACCGTACAAGTTCCACACTCCGTGGAAGTTCTTTTAAACCGAACACAAACTCAGCACTTGACAATTGCACGTTTAACAGGTTATGAATTGACACTGTTTCAGCCACACATAGAAATCAGACGCTGCAACGTTCTGAATCCTGCTACACTGTTACCATCAGTTAATCCAAATCCTGCCACACACGATTGTGTGGAAGTAGTTAACATCATGACCAAGCCAAGACAAGATCTGACAGATATTCCATTACCAGATCCCGACCTGACACTTTATGTGGATGGTTCATGCATGAGAACCAGTACAGGAGAACTAGTAGCCGCGTATGCAGTGACTACTGATACTGAAGTTATAGAGACACACCGTATTGACACCCTGTCTGCTCAAGCAGCAGAGCTAGTTGCTCTGACACAAGCCTGCATTCACGCCAAGAACCTGAAAGTTAATGTTTACACCGATTCACGTTACGCATTTGGAGTCGTACACGACTTTGGAGTGCTCTGGCAGGAGAGAGGTTTCATGACTTCTCATGGAACCAAGATTCAGCATGGTCTCCTTATTCAAGCTCTGTTAGATGCAATACACTTACCGACATCCATTGCTATCATGAAATGCAAAGCACATACGAAAGTTACTGACACTATTTCCCAGGGTAATGATCTAGCAGATCGCACAGCCAAGCTTACAGCACAGGCTCCAGACATTCCAGTTAAGCTAACACAGACACTTACTCCAGATCCGACTACATGTATGACAGTTAAGGACCCTACTCAAGATGTCATAGATATCCAGTTACATGCTACTCCCGATGAAATCAAGAAATGGTCCGAACAAGGAGGGGTCCAGACAGATCAGGGATGGGTAACGAAGGGTAGAGCCACATGGTTTCTCCCCGACTCTATGGTTCAAGTCATTATTAATACCGCACATAGTCCAGCACATCTAGGAGAGAAAGCAATGTTAGACAGTATCCAGAACATTTGGTTCAACAAGCATTTACGAGCTGCAGCCAAGCAGAAAGTCCGTACCTGTATGATATGTTGTCAGTTTAATCCAGGTAAAAGTGTCCCGGTGGAACAAGGTGGATTCCAGCCCCCTGACCACCCTTTTGAAGTCCTCCAGATGGATTACATTCAGATGGAGCGATGTCGAGGTTTCAAGTATGTCCTTGTAGTGGTATGCGCTTTGTCCAGGTGGACAGAAGCATATCCAGTCCCAGATTACACAGCCGCGACCACTGCTAAGCAGTTGGTTCGTGAGTTCTTCCCCCGTTATGGACTCCCTAGAGTCGTATATTCTGATAACGGCCAGCCATTCTCATCTGAGTTGATGAAACATGTTTCCCTGTTGTTAGGGTACCAGTGGAAGTTCCATTGTGTACGCCATCCTGAAGCAGCTGGTCTCGTAGAGAGACATAATCAGACCCTGAAAATTCGCATCGCCAAAGTATGTAAAGAGAAAGGTGTAGACTGGCTAGTAGCTCTGCCAGTCGCTTTGTTTTATATGCGCATGGTCGCACATTCCAGATCAGGTCTGTCCCCGTATGAGGTCGTTTTCGGCCGCCCCCCTAACATGTGGGGTACACCTAGACCCCGAAGTATTACCGATGTTTCAAGTAATATGCTGACAGATTACCTAGCTTCCTTGATGTCTGCCCTCAACTCTTGTCGTTCACAGGTTGCCGCCGCCTTTCCAGACAATACCGAGGTGGCACCGCATGAAATCGTTCCCGGATCCATGGTCTTAGTGCGAAATTTTGATCGTTCAAGTCCGCTGGAGCCTCGCTGGAAGGAGCCCCGACAGGTCCTCCTGGCCACCCGTACAGCCGTGAAGTTGGAGGGACGCAAAGGCTGGGTGCATCTTTCGCATATCAAAAAGTTTTATGGATTGAAACATGTTTCAAAGAACATTTCCGAGGATTTAAAGGACTGCCAAAGTACTATTCTTAAGGACTGTCCCGCAAAAGACAATGATACCGCACCCTCCCTGTTAGAGACAACTCCGCAACAGGAGTATAAGAAAAAGTTAAGGTCTAGTAAAATAAGTCAGCCAGTTTGATTGTCTAAGTCCTCCCCTAGGTGAAACGGTTAGACCGGTTTCTGACATGTATAAAATAGACCCCCATAGTGAGAGAGTTAGTCAAAACTCAATCCGATGTATCGTTTTTCTAAGTTTCATATTATTTCTCAGCATTATGATTTCCTGCACCAGTTATGCATTTTACTTGTATTTTCCAGTCTTTCATGTAAATAAGTCTTCTAATGTTACAGTAGAGCACACGTTTAGTGATCTGCCTCCTCATGAACTCTCTTACCGCCTCGCTATGCGTAACAATTCCTTTATCCGCATGTTACATTACTCACACCAGACCAGCAATGCCACTAATTGTTGGGTGTGTGGTCGACTCCCCCCTTTCCAGACACCGAAGGGAGTTCTGCCACTCTTTCCTTATCCATTTTCACATAATGGTTCGTGTGGAGCATGGTCCACGTTAACGTCATCCTTAACAGATATGTCTTTTCTAAACAGTACATGTTTCCCAGACAAGCAAGGTCTTCCCCACAGAACAGGGTTAGATCTAGAAAACAAAGTTTACAATTTAGGTAATTATTCTTCGAATTTCATGGTCCTGAATGTTCAGTCTGATTCTACTCCAGACTTACCTGCTATTTCAGTACTACCAGTCAAAGGTGAATTATGTGTCCGAAATAATGGTTCCGTACATGTAGGACATAGTGATTGTACTACTATTGTCAAGTATAGGGACAGTGGGAAATCTATTTTCAAAGCTTCACGTCATTCTTATTTTATTTGTGGTCAAACCGCATATGTTCGTCTGCCCCTCGATTGGGAGGGAACCTGTTACATTGCCTTCCTACTGCCACCAGTTTTCCTAGCCCCATCTGATTATCACAGAAATACACATCTAGTACACATTAGACATAGAAGGGAGATCGAGTCCCCGATTGTCGATTATACTGAAACTGCTCTAGAACAGTATACAGATTTCAATAGAGGTTTCTTCTTTTTTATAGGCCCTATCCAGAATAGCAAGCTAATTCGTAGGTTAACCAGAACCCTTGAAGCAGTAGTTAATGAGACTGCCTCTGCCCTAGGTAATTTGACTGAAGAACAATCCTTTATGAGATTTGTCGTTTTACAGAATCGTCTCGTCCTTGACGTCATACTGGCCGATAGGGGCGGGGCATGTAGAGTCATCGGATCTAGTTGCTGCATTTTCATTCCAAATAACGCGCCGTCTGTTTATTCAGCTATAACCAGACTCCATAAAATTGCCTATCTGTTACACCAAGATCCAGGCACCTGGACATGGTCCGGTTGGTTCTGGAATATAATTTCTGCCTGGGGATGGAAAGTATTGTCCTTTCTAGGTATTGCAGTAGCGATCATATTCAGTTGCTGCCTCTGTATACAATGTGGCCCTGCGATTTGCGGCATTTGTGCTACATCATGTGTTCCTAGTCCCAAGCCCCGTTCTAAATCCCGTTCCAAGAAAATTCGAGACGAGCAAATGATACTGTATGAAATGATAGATGGTATCATGAATATTGATGTTTCCTGATGGAAACGTAGTGACAAGGAGGGAATGTGGAAAAGTAAATTTTGCCATGTTCTGTGTCCCTACGCGTCCTCCATCATATGTTATGTGTGCATGATTAATATGCATATGTATTCCCCATGTTCGATTAATGACGCAATTACGGTTGTGTCCATCTCTAGTATGTCTATTTCCAGTTCTCGTGAATACTACGAATATCAGGCCTATGTAAAGTTACGTTGCCACGTTTCTCAGTGTGCACGTTATTTCATTGTAAAGTCCCCGTTTCTAGGCCTCAAAAGGGCCCGGACACCAGATTCAGCTCCTGTCTCCTGAAGCCCTCGCTGAGGAGCGATACAGCCCCCACCTGTATCCCTGACCCTTCACTTACTTCCTGCCTCGCAGTGCCCGGTTCAGCCTGGCTCTGCCTCTGAGTCTGCCAAGAGTATGTTATGATTCTAGTTATCAGTTCAGCCCTCCTTCTCTGCATTCCTAAAGCTACTGAACCGCATCAATAGTTACCGTCATTGTCTAGCCTTTACGTCTCCATGTAAGAGAAATACTGTATTTAATGGTCATTTAATATTCTTCATCACGCACTACATGTAGAATAATGCATGCTCCAGTCTTAGAGTCTGTTAGCCTTTACCCCGATAACTTTTGGATTCTATCAACATGTTCTCTAAACATCAGATACTAGATACTGTTTAGGTACATGTCGCCCTGACTCTCCAGACTTCAGTCTCTGCTCCTAGCACAGAGTTCGTAGCCCCAGCTTCTCCTAGTAATACGTCATTGCCAGTTTGCGCGCACCATCAGGTTAGAGGTCCCGGCTCCTTAGGTAGCCCCCTCCATGTTTCCGCCCCATTCATGACATATTCTGTTACGTTTGCATCACATGTCTATGTATACGCCCTGTTACACCCACTTTCACCCTTATCTTTCGCGACTGCTACGCGTCACACCCTTTGCTCCACCCACTGCTCCGCCTATCGTATGTATTGTAATGCAACTGTTTTAGTATATATGATCGTGTATTGTTATTAAATGTTAGCGCGCTCATCCCAGATCCAGCCCCGGCAGCTGCCGGGCCACGCTAGTCCAATCCGGCCCCCCTGCCGGGCCCTGCCATCCTATTCCTATGCAGGTTGTCCTGTTCCTGTCCTTTATGCTGTAATAAACCTGCAAACTCCTACTACCTCGAATCTTGACTCTTATTTATTGAGCTATCTGTTATTGCTATGCCTAGTCAAACCTAGATCCGGTATTATTTATTTATATACCACAACTCCGTACTCTTGTCCTGCGTAGGATAATCTAATGATCATTGGGGATCAATCATCGGTGACTTCGGGAGCTAAATGACTCTGCCACACTATCTAGTCAGTAAGGAGACAGTACATAGAGCTATTGCTGAATAGAATGGGAGTCCAATGGAATTGCCAAATGTCCAATCTTAGTTAGCTGCACAGACAGACTAATAAGAATAATCTAGTAATACCACAGGGAGTCATATTCGAGGCAGGATAAGAATTTAGATCCAGTCTACAAGAAGATCAAAGACGATTTAGAAAAAATCGAATGAGGAACGCTAGGAAAAAATAGGTACTCTTTATTAAAATTAAAACTTACTGGGGCCAGCAAAGGAGCCCTCGCCTGCCCGATCCTGGCCTGCATCCTCCTGAACAGCACCCTCCTCCTCCTGTGTCCGCTTGCCCTTGGGGGGAGCTGATGTACAACATGAAAGAAAGAAAGACCAGAAAACATGGATGAGATTTGTCAACCAAATCAAACATTTCAAAAGAACAATAACAAAATATTTTGGAGAAATAGCAAATAGATAGACAACTATTCCACGGGATCTATCTCATGTGGTATACTACGTTATTCGTATTGCCTGATTTGCGGACCGTTGACTTAGAAAGTTCCTATGTAACTCAATAAACAGACTACTAAAGAGGTTTGCCTAGGCCTGGCAGGCAGCAGTCCGCAGCACGCGAAGTGACAGACAAAGTCCATCCTGCTTGCAGATCAGTGAATACTCAAACTATCAATCCACCCACCACCACCACTATTTCTTCTTATAGCCATGTGTCTAAAGGAAGGACTGGACTTCAGTCTGTTGGGGCTGATTTAGAAGTCCCTTGCGGCTCATTTTCCTCCATTGTTGCGTGACTTTTGTGACGCAGCGGCAGAACAAAAGACTCGCCATGGTGTTGGTGCGGCGTATATATTAAAAAAAAACACATATGGGAGATGCATCACGTTGTAAAGCCCTGCGCCATCAGGGGGCGTTCCGGCGCAAGGGAGGGCGTTCCTGCGCAGGAACGAATCCTAAAAGTGGCTGATGGAAATCTACAAGATGTCAATCAGTCACTTTTAGGACAATGATGCATGACTCAAACCCTGCGCCTGCTTGAAGCCGACGTACGGCTTGATGCAGCATTGGGGAGATAGGGTACCCCAGAGCATTGCTGGAGCTGCGCCATCGTTGGCACGCAACTCCAGCAATGCGCCGCCTTTACGGCACAGATGCGTAAGGCTTCTGTGACGTTTTGGGCCAATGGGTGGTGGTGGCATGGCACACAATTACTGCCGCATCCCTGCTACTTTGCAGGGATGCGCCGGTAATTGAAAATATGACCCTTAGTGTCTAGCATTACGCAGTTCTTATCTTTACACTACACTCATACATAATTTCTCAGGCCAATGAAATGAACACAAAATACAAAACAAACAAGCATAGTAGCAAGCAAGGCTACTGAGAAGGAGAGCAGTGCACCTGAAATGCATAGAAGATTTTGAAATATAATTTACCTACAATGTAATCGGCAGCATTATTGCTCTTGGTAAAGAACAAAGATTTGCAAATAACAGAGCCGGATAAAACAGAGTAGTGATGAATAGCTACTACTACTCACCAAGCCCGGGGACCTCTACGCCGAGCGCGTCCAGCAAGTCCTGTTCCCGGTCCATGACAGAGAGCTTAAACATGGCCCGGCACACCTTCTCCCACCGCTTCCGGCGCTCCCGGATGCCATAGCCGGTTGCGATCTTGCCGCCTCCCAGGATGGTCTTGGGGAGGCGGCGCTGGACGTAGAAGATTAGTGCGCCCACCTCCTCCGCGCTAAAGATCTCCCGTGGCACCACTTGCTCCCCCCTCAAACGCCCGCACGGGAGCCGGGCACGGGGTGCGGGACCCTTCCCCTTCTCAGGGTGCTTCCCGGCTCCCTTTACCATGGTCTGGGCAGAAATAAAGTTAAATGATAAAGAAGAAATAGAATAGTGAAGAAGAAAAGAAAAGAGTTTAAAAAAGTAGTTTAAAAGTAACTAAAAGTAGCAGAAAACACAAAAATATAGAGCTAGAAAAATAGAGGGATAGATAATAAGTAAAATAGATCAAATAAACTTCAAACAAGCAAAGGATGGCAGAGATTCAGAGAGGATACAGAAAGCATGCCCAGAACCATAGCAATGAATGAGAAACAAGATGGCCGCGCCCGTTCACGACCGCGTGGGTAAGTTCGCGCGAGATTTTCCTCGCGAGCACGCTCAAAATTGTACTAGCGAGCAGCACACTTTGCGAGATTACACATAGCGGCCGGAAACGGAATTACGTCACGCAAACAAGATGGCCGCGCCCGTGTACGACCGCTAGGGTAACTTGGCAAACGTATAGCTACAAGCGCCTTGCGAACACGCACAAAATCACGCGAACATACACGCCGCAAAAAAAAATTTGTGTATTCGCAAGCATTCGCGGCTTCCGAAATCGATCTCGCACGGATTCGCGCCCCAAAAAACGTGCGAAATTGCAGAAAAAACGATTTTTGCTAAACTGAAAGCAATGAGCAGGTGCAAAAGTTCAAACTTAACATTAGTAACATTCACTCTAGTGCTTCATGAGGGGCCCCTCCAGAGTTTGCAACTATTCGATGACCCTGCTATGACCCAAACAGCAGGCTCATAGAATAGCTACAAGTAGACCATAAAGGTCCTGTGAAAAAAAATTGCACTGCAACAGAAAGCAAATTACAGATAAGGAAGGAAGCAGGTGCCAGCCAGACTGGAACTTTCAAAATAACTGACACATTAATCAACCCCAAATTAATTCATGGCAGTTGAAGTAGGGGAGGTGTGCTTGCTTTTTTCAACCCCCATAATCTACAGTGATAAACAAACCTAATGGGTGGCAGTGAGGATGTACCAGAGGGTGGCATGGGTGTCCCAGAGGGTGGCAGTGGTGAAACAGAGGGTGCTGTGAACCTGTGATGATAAACCAGACGTAGAAACAACATAGTCGCGGCCGTTGCGAGCCAAAAAGTAAGTTTGCAATTGCGAAATTGTCCACAAATCCTCGCGAACGCTCGCCAACACAAAAAACGGGAAAATCCGCCAATCCGCGAGAGTTCGCGTATTTTCACGGATTGCGAATCCGTAAATCCGCAAATTCTCGTACGCGAGATCCGCTAGATCCGCCCATGCTTAATTACATTGGCTGGGGAATAAAACAGGGTTGGCCAATGTATTGTTTGATGAATTTAAAAAGGCTAGGAGAATCGGTTGGCTGGACAATGATAGCAAAATTTTACAGGGTGATTGTGTCGTCTTACGTTTGAAACTCTACAATTAGTGAAATAAATTCTTTGCAGATCGGGGACAAGAATATATCATATGCCGGTATTAATGTCCTCCATTAGTTTTTTTTTACCAGCCATCATATTGTATGGGGCAAAGAGTGAATCGTATGGCCGCGCCAGGTCTGGACAACATACTTACAATATAGACGTATCAAACAGATTTGCGCCCCTCCAAACACTAGATGAGATCGACTAACTAATTACTCAGAAAAACAACACTAGGTCCAGAGGGGTAGCGCCTACCTATATTGCTCCAGTATTTCCTACAGATAAACAGGACGTTGTACCAGATGGGGCCCTGGGGGTTATCAATGCCAGTGGTTGGCACATAATAGGAATAAAAAATACACAGAGAAGACCACTATCAACTATCTGGGTAAACAACCAAGTTAACAGGTTGACTGTAGTACAAGAATCCCCACTCTCAACTGCATTATCCCCCGTTAGGCCAGAAAGCAACTATGCCCAAAATGACATTTTAAGCATACTTTTCTGACACATAGCAGGTCTGCGAACTAAACTGACAGACCCTGTACAGACCGAGTTCACAGAGAAATTTAAAATTCTTTGTTTTCAAGATACATGGTCAACAGGCGAAATCCACAGAAAGGGCTTCAAGACATATCACACTGCCGCAGTTCCCTCAGCACATGGGAGAGCCAAAGAAGAAATCTGTACTTATGTTTAAAATCTGATCAAGGTATCTAAGATTACTTGTCGATATATAAAATTCATTATCAAATCATATCGATCCAATTAGATAAAAATCACATATTGGCCTTGATACATTTTTATAATAATGCCCCCAAAAACCAGATAAGGGAAGTCCTGAAGAAATTAAACAGTGACGTGATAAAATTGCAGAAACATCGAGCTCAAGAGGTGATTGTCATCTGGGGTTGTGATTTTAATATCAAGTTATACCCCCTAAGCTGGTATAGAAACTGTGTTTTACTATTAGAAGAATATGACACATATGCCCATTTTTTGCACCCTCATTCCAGGGACCTATTAAATGAGATTTTATTCTAACATGATTTGGGCTTTGTCAACAGCTTGTGCTCTCCCCCAGTTGATTTTGAGCTCACTTTTACTAGGAGAGGTTTTAAATCAACAATCAACTTTATTATCTTACAGAGTCGATATGCTTCACGTCTCTTAATCTATAAAATCCATAAGAACGCAATATACCTACCATTGAGTGTAAGTTTAGCGCTCCCAACCAGCAGGCAGAATCAACATACTAGTCAAGTAGCTTGGGCCCAGAATTTATCCTTGTGGAGGAATATTGGGTATTCTTTGCACCGGTCCAGTTGTGAACCAATAGAGTTTACCAAGCAAATTATGACTAAGTGCTATAACTCTATTTTAACCTGTTTGGAGGAGAAGCTTTTGCTCACCTTACACATGAAATACAAAATACTCTCATGGTGGAGCATGAAGGTGCACACACATGCAGGGTTGGTTTGATACCAAATGCACGAAAGCATACACTAAACTAAAGGCAGCCCTCCACAGATCCGAAAGGGGCAGTGAGGAAATTCCGGAGTGCAGGAGGGACTATAACCAAGCCTTAAAAATATGCAAAAAAAGTGTTTAAAGATAACGCATGAGCCACTCTACATGAAGCCTCGAGGGTTAAAGACAGTGACGCTTTTTGGCAGGCATGAAATACTCCTTTTTTCACTGCCTCTAATAAACTATTGATAGAGGCTGCTATTGATTGAAAGCAATGGGTGGATTTCTTTTCTAAGGTTTCTAATTCTTACCCGGTTGAAGTAAGTTTAACCTCCCCTTGTAGCCAACTGGAAACTAGTTCCTATGAAATACCTCCACTAGATCTTTATTTTACCTATGACGAGGTCATTGGTGCAATCAACGAGAGCAAAGGGGGTAAAGCTCTTGGCACAGATGGTGTGCCAATTGATCTTTTTAAATCAAATCTTTGGGCTCCCTTATTAACACGGGTATTGCATGCTTACTGCTTGGAGGGTTTTATTAAGACCTGGTCCTAGTCTATTATAGTATTCATTTTTAGGTTTCGCCTTTCGAAAGCTGCGCAAGCAGCCTTTCGCGCAGGCGAAATCTTAAGTCTAGAGTATGTGTGCTCATGTCCCGCCCCTCTGTTCCATTGGCTAGCTCCATAAATGGAGGCTAGCCATTGGAACAGAGATCTGTCCATCAATGCCGGAGCAGATTCGTGGGCGTTCCGGGGATTTTTAGGCTTTTCGCAACGTCATTAAGACGTGTCCACTGTGGTCGTGTACCTATTTTTTTTCAAGGTTTGTTTTTCTCATTCTCATTTTTAATGTGTCTGTTGCCGGGATGGACGTGTCCCGCTCTCTCCCGCAGCCCCGCAGCCCCGCAACCCCCCCGCGGCTCGCTCCCGGAACCCTGCACTTGTGTTTTTTTAAATCTTTTGTTCACGAATATTGTCCATGCGGTGCCTAGTTTATTCTGCTGGTCTGTGGTGAGTGTTCCCTGCACTCTGCCCGTTCCATGAAACCTCGCTGCGCCATGTTACCCCCGAGCTTCTCGCCTCTCGCCCCTCCCCCACACTACCATCACGCAGCCTAGCAGTGTGCCATGCAGGTAGAGTTGCTAGCAGGTAAGCGGCATATTTTAATTATTTTTTTTATATCCCTTTCCCACCCCCCCTCCCGCTGTCCGTGTGCCCGTCCCCCCTCCCGCTGTCCGTGATCCCGTCCCCCCTCCCGCTGTCCGTGAGCCCGCACGGGGAGATTAAGTGTTGCCCAGAACCACAGGATGTGGAGTCGACTCAGAGGCTCGAACCTTGGTTTCGTAGCTCCAAAGTCGGCAGTTCAGCCGTGAGACCACATACTCTCTTCAACCCCTTCCAGTGATTCTTGTCGCACTGCAACCCCCGGACGACTGACCCGCAATTATCACAGTTGTGGCAGTGGACTTTATTACCTCCTCCATCCCCCCATACCGGAGTGGCAGCCATTGCGAGGATCACAGTCCCAGAATAGGAGCAGCCGTGGCCCTATGCACAGGTGAGAGGGACCAATCCCGAGTGCCCTGGTATATTGTTTTTTTATCCCCCGCCCTCAGAAGCCCGGGGCCAGCCGACGCAGCCAGGCCTGCGCCCAAGAAACAGACAGCAGCAGTTTACAAAATAAAGGCAGCGAGGAAACGTCAGCGCCCATGCATTGCTCTAGCCTTCCTACGGGGTTTACTTTCGAGAGTTCAGCAAGCATCAGTTTCTGGTTGGATTATAGCTGAAAGGAGCAATCACAACTTTCAGGAAGGGGGGCATCTGCGAAAAACACACGTCGACTTTCTTCGGAGGGAAAACTCGACGAAATCATGTTGTTTGTGTGTATAGGTCGGTACTTGTTTGTATCTCTTTTCTGCATGCATGTTTTTATTTATGTTGTGTTTGCCTGTGTGTTTGTGCGCTTGTGTGTCTGTCTCCTAGGACCTTACTTGTGTGTGTTAAGGTAGAAATGCACAGACGCAGAGGTATTGGATATGGAAGAGGTTAGTCGTGCTTTAAAGACACTGCTGTTTTAGAATAGCATCATTTGACCCAAAAATGCATGGAATGAAAAAAATCCTCTGAAGAACACAGCTTTTTTACCAGGTGAACAGCGTTGTCCTTGTCTTTGTTGCCCCCCCCCCGTGACTCCCGCTGTCCGTGTGCCCGTCCCCGCTGTCACACGGGGCACCTCTAGTTCCCCTTTCGGCCGCTTTGATGTTCTCGTCTCAGTGAGCCGCGATTTTAGGGCTGCGCCAACCCGCCCACCTCTCCCTCTCCCCTCTTCCTTACGCCCCTCGAAGGATTACAAATTATTTGGCTTTTAATGTGTTGCGATTGCGAAGCACCTTTCTGCCACCGGTAAATATATTGCAGTTGCAGCAGTAAAGGATGTGCTTTCTACATGGGTGTCCTTTATGAGCACGGAGACCACCTTACGGAATGACCCACACTTTTTACAACGTGGTCGTTATGCAGAGCCTTACTCGTTTGTCAAAGCAGCTTTAATAATGTTTTAAGATGTGCAGAAGTGACCAATCCCGATTCTTGTCACCGGTCATTGTAAAACATCATCAGAGGCACAAAAAAATGTTCTAAAAACTTAACAGCTTATTACATGGTGAGTAAAATTAAAACTTGTGATACACTTGTTTAGTTAGCTTACAGTGCATTCCTCGGCGAATTCCATGCATTGCGTTTCTGCTGGCTGTGCTAGTAAACTCTGCAAAGATTGGCCTGCTGTACACAGTTTGTGAAAACTCGAATGTTTCTTCTAGGAGACCGGATGTTTGCTTTGGCTGGAAGGAGCCTGTTTGTTTTAATATGTTGTACTTTTTTCTTTCTTTTATAAAACAATTTTTTCAAGAAAACCGATCATGACAACATCGCGCATAATGCGTTTTAATGCCTTACATCAGCATTCCGTTGGCATATTACTTCCTTTACTGTTCAGTGTCCAGCATGCACTGTGCTGGCTACAGTTTGCAGTGCATGTGAGCGGGTGCGCGTGCAACACTCGCGTGCTTCCCCCCGTGATCACTTTCCCTTCTGGTATTCCCCCCTCCCTTTTCGCCCAGTCCTTCTTGTCACCTCGGCATGCACTCACCCCTTCTTTCTCCCCTTTCGGCACTTTGATGTCCTTTATAAGCACACGCATACTCACACATGCTGGCTCTCTGCTCTTTTTCTCTCTCCCCCTCTCTCACACACATGCACCCATTTGATTTTTGCAATTTTTAGACAATGAATGTTTTTCCAATGCACTTGCCTGTTTTTTAAAAAGTATGTTGAGAATTAGAGAGACCATTTCGTTTTGAATGCCACATGGAGATGTTTTTTAGATATTTTTGATGGACTTACTTCCGTGGAGCATTGATTTAATTGTGATTTCTCTTCCTTTTATTTGCCTATGTTGCAGCCGCGGTCGGCAGTAGGAGTACCTGCCGGGTGGTGATGTGGGGAGGCGGAGGGGCAGGGTTGGAAGTAGTAATCTATGGATTTCAGAGGTTTACAGGTAAGTAAACATAAAAAATAATAAAACGAATTTCGTTGCACGCACTGCATTGCATTTGGGGATGCAGTGCATGCTACGACATTTGTTTTTATTAATTTATATGTTTACTTACCTGTAAACCTCCGAAATCCATAGGTTACTACTTCCCACCCTGCCCCTTCCCCTCCCCACGTCACCGCCAGGCAGGTACTCCTACTACCGACCGCGGCTGCTATGTTGTACGTCTACTGATAAGCTTTTTTGCAAGATGATGTGTTTTTAATTGCTGTGTCTGCCTTTGTGATTTTACATGCATACATTCGAATAAAGCTTGTTCTGATTCTGATTTACTTCTGACTTAATCACTAATGTTAGATATCTTTTAGACGACTAGCACTGTTTAAATAAACTGCAGGAAGGAGGTCAGGACAAGCAGGTCTCCTGCTTTCCGTCTTTTGTCAGAGAGTGAAAGTTAAGAGATCCATTTTCTTTCTTTTCCTGTTGAATGTGTCAATATTGTTTCAGCTCGAGGGGCGTTTCCGAATTCAAAATATGAAAATCCAACCAGCTTAATTCTGTACACAGTTTTACTTGGGTGAATCTTCGTTGCAAAGACACTGGCAGCATGAGCCAGCTGCCCTTCATTTGTCCCCTAAAGAACTTTCTTTTCTTGTGGCACCTCTATTTTAAATCTATTCCAAACTGTCTCCCTAAAACGCTCTACTAAACACGGAAAATTAACGGCTGCTCGTTAGAGCAATATAAAGTCTTCTTCATTAAAAGTAAAAACAGTTCTCATGAAAGTCCAGGCTATAAACACCAGTAAGTAGAATTCCACTGTAGTGTTAGGAAAGAACTACACCTCATATGGGGGCATATTACCAAGGGCATTATCGCCGCATTAGTGGGACTTTTTCCCGCTAATGCGGCGATAATTTTATCGCCCTATTACCAAGCTGTCGCTAACACCAGTTAGCGACAGCTTGTAGGCGATAGCGGGCATTTAGGGGCCCACTTTGCATGTCAGCGATAATTATCGCTAATGACATGCAAAGTGGGCGTGCCAAGATGTTAGCGACTGAAAACAGTCGCTAACATCTCTAACTCCTATTAGCAACTTTTGGAAATATTCGCGCTAAGCGCGAATATCTCCAAAAGCTAACGCCTGCTAAAAGCAGTTCTTAGCCATGTTATCCAATGGAAGGTGGATAACATGGCTAAGAGCATTGTCACGATAATGCATGAATATCGCTGATTTTTCAGCGATATTCATGCATTTCGCAGGATTTTTACCGCTTTTGAGATAAACCTTTATAATATCAAGGTATCTCAGCGGTAAAAATCCTCGGTGCTCGGCGATATTTTTTTCCCGCTAACCAAGCAATAGCGATAATAATTATCGCTATTGCTTGGTAATATGCCCCCTAGTACACTACACCATATTGCACCGACAAGGTGTGCAAGTAGAGGCTCGAATACTTTGATCCCCATATTCATTTAAACCGTCGTTTAAGGATTATGTATCATACTGAACATTACGAATGGCTGTTTTCTGTCTAACTGCTATGTACGTAAACTCATCAATAAACAGAGTTAGGAAACGGGTTGATTTCAACAAGAAACTATTCATGGAATGTGGATCAATAGTCATATTTCTGTACCACAGAATAAATGTCCAATATTACAGCATCCAGACTTTATTATAAGTTTATAAAAATGTTATTTAGATTAATATCTACATAAAATGAACTGATTATTTGACCAATTGTTTTAAAAGGGTGCTTACAAGAACATGCATAAAACAAGAAAGAGTAAGGTACGTGATATAAGGTACTTATGGTCCAGCAATCGGTATTGTACAGATAATACAATAACCGAGATACTTGGTTAGGACCTTGTACCACAAACTATAATGCCATAATATTCACTTATTTATTGGCTGGTATGTAAAGCGAGCACCAAACCCACCAGAGCATCATCAGAGCAGTGTAAATAAATAAACTTACGGGTATAAATAGAATAATGGGGAATGGCGGTTTACAATGCACAAAACGCGGGTGATCATATTCATTGAGGGGTAGAAATATCCCAACGGTATGAAATGAGCATTTTGTAAGTAACTTCAAATTTACATGACCTAATAATGGTACAACATGAGACGTTTTGTTTCTCTGAGACTATCAATGTAATCTTCTGTAATATTTTTATTTTCTGTGGTAGGGAGAATTTTATGGACAGCACTAATGTCTTTTCATATTCCTATGCACTCGCAAACTTTGCAAAGATCCCGTTTGCCAACCCTTCATAAATTTAGTTTCCCATTGCTTCAAAATCTTATCAATGCAAAATGTTTATAAGCAGCTCAGCAGGACACATGGTCAGCGACTAGCTGCCGCCTCCCCCCCAATCCGGCACCCAACACCCAGGAACGTGGACACGAGACGTGTTTTACTTTTTGGAAGGCGGGCGCTAGTCGCCCGGCCGTATTTATTAAAGTATGAAATTAAAAAAGGTTTTAATTGCATAATCAACAATGAATACAAAAATCAGCAGGACATTCAGTTATACAATTGTTATCAACAAGTTTGAGAGCCTGACCTTAACAAAACTCTAATACAAGTTGTTCCTAGCTTAAACTAAACATCCTACCTTGATTTTTGTACATTTCTGGCCATATGGCAGGGTCACTACCGGTGTCAGGTCCTACAAGCTGCGCCTCCCCCCTAGAAGTGCGCATGCGCAGTGTTACCCCGGGAATTGCCCGGTCTACGCCCCAAACTCCATTTACCCACTAAAGGAGGGCCCTTACTCTGCGCCGGTGGCGTCATGAGTCCACGCGCGCGGGGTGGCTACCAGCCTAAGGAAAGCGTGAACTACTCCTACCCGCGCTCCTTTGCATATTACCTTGCCCCTGGAGTACTGGGAGTGGCCCGCAGGCCCCTCCCCCCGGGCGGGAACCTCCATAGGATGATGCCCGCCCCCTCAGACCTCAAATATGTGCTCACCGATAATGACCTTACCGCATGTCCCATACCTAATAAATACGACGACCTATGGAAAATTCTAAAGGACAACTACACTGGCTAATAAATAACAGTATCCACGCATAGCTAAAAAGGGGAAAAAAGGCCTAACGACACATGGCATAACATTACAGTTTGGTTCACTCATGTTATTCAAAATTACAATATCAATGTATAGCTACAAAGGGAAAAAAGGCCTAAAGACACATATCTTCAAATACAGTTCCCTTCACACATCACTTTTCTACAAAGGGGGAAAAAGTCCTAACAACAGATCACAAAATACAACAACAGCCTACTCTCTCCCGCGGTCCATACCTTTGAAACTTACCATTAAACCGGACATAACGCTGCTTAAACTTTGTACCAAGGGATGGTGGGTGGGAAACAAAGAAGCCCCGAACGCGGGGCACAACGTTCAGCGAGGGAGCGTCCAGGGACAAGGGGGTCTCCTGGGCGCTCCCTACCTCTTATTCCCGAGGGGCCGGGTGGCCCCTCCTATCGCCCGCCCCCCCCGACCCGGAACCAGTCCATTGAATCCGGGTCAGGAGGGGCGCCGGCCAATCGGCGGTGGGCCGCGCCCCCAGGGCACGCCCCCACCGTCGAAGGACCCGAGGGGAGCGGAGGTGAGACGGTCGCCGCGCCGCCATGCGTGCGGGGGGGCCGAGGGCCCCCCCTTTTCACATGGTCAGCGACTAGCTGCCGCCTCCCCCCCAATCCGGCACCCAACACCCAGGAACGTGGACACGAGACGTGTTTTACTTTTTGGAAGGCGGGCGCTAGTCGCCCGGCCGTATTTATTAAAGTATGAAATTAAAAAAGGTTTTAATTGCATAATCAACAATGAATACAAAAATCAGCAGGACATTCAGTTATACAATTGTTATCAACAAGTTTGAGAGCCTGACCTTAACAAAACTCTAATACAAGTTGTTCCTAGCTTAAACTAAACATCCTACCTTGATTTTTGTACATTTCTGGCCATATGGCAGGGTCACTACCGGTGTCAGGTCCTACAAGCTGCGCCTCCCCCCTAGAAGTGCGCATGCGCAGTGTTACCCCGGGAATTGCCCGGTCTACGCCCCAAACTCCATTTACCCACTAAAGGAGGGCCCTTACTCTGCGCCGGTGGCGTCATGAGTCCACGCGCGCGGGGTGGCTACCAGCCTAAGGAAAGCGTGAACTACTCCTACCCGCGCTCCTTTGCATATTACCTTGCCCCTGGAGTACTGGGAGTGGCCCGCAGGCCCCTCCCCCCGGGCGGGAACCTCCATAGGATGATGCCCGCCCCCTCAGACCTCAAATATGTGCTCACCGATAATGACCTTACCGCCACAGGCCAGTATTGTTAACCGACGATCTGGCCTCCCCCTCTAGCCCCTGCCTAAGGACACACTCCTCCTATCCCAGCCCTCTAGCCAAGCCCAGATATTGTCAGACCATAGGACATTACCCTCTTCTGTCAAATGAACCCCGTCCTTCAAGTAATACTTGTGACCCCAGATGCACCCATGAGGTATTGACTGTAACACGGGGGTTCGAAACAACCTATCCAACCGTGTGTTGATCCTCTTTACCGAGTGATTCAACGCCCTGACCGATTGACCCCCCCGCCACTGAAGTCGAGGTATGAGTTGTGACCATACTAGCGTGCACCCGGGGCAGGTCCTAGCTATCCAACCCGCTGTTGAGATAATCTCTTCAATCAAGATGCGCCTGCCCAGTGTTGCCAAGTCGTTCTCCCCAAGGTGAAGTATCACCACTGACGGTGGAGACCGCTGGCGTGCTAACAGCCCTTGGAAGAATCCCCTAAACTCGTGAAGACACAACCCTCCTCTGCCAAAGAACGTGATATTCAACCCTAGTTGTGCCGCCCTTTCTTTCTTGTCACCTGACAGGAAGACACATTCCGCTCGCTTCACATACGAATGACCGACAATCCAGACATTGTTCTTTGTTGTTTCCTGTTCGCCGCTCCGTGCCGATGAATATTGGCGGTGCCCGACGACAAATTCCTCCCCTGCGTAACAGGTCTGAGAAACTGTAAGAGAGCGGAAAGAGACCAAGCGTGAGTGACAAGTAATCATAGCATGTCAATCCGAACATAACGTTTATAGCAGTCTGATGACCACCTTCCAATTGTCTTCACTCTTTCCACCGGGAGGCCCCCCGCCACTGCCTCAGTCGCTGCCCCAATCCTGAAGGAATGAGATCCAAAATCTCTAGGATCAAGACCTGCTTTTGTCACCCCTATTTCGAACACTCTCCTGAATTGATACCTGGTCAAGGGGCTCCCGTCGGCGTGACAGAGCAACGCCCTGCCTGCTGAACCGACCATCAGTCCCATGAGTGATTCTACGTGCCTCACCGGGCAGCACGGGTTGGCGGGGGCCCGTTGCAGAACTATGGTGTGACCCCTAGCTTCTTGATCGGTCTTTGATTTCTGGATAATCACCCACATGGTGTCACCCCTTATCGTCACCCCAGCCTTCTGCAAGCCACCTAATATGTCAGACTTGGATCCTGCCACAAGTTCACTAATTCTCAGCGCCCCATAAAATGCCAGGGAGAATGCCGCCTTAAAAAGAAGCACTTCCCACTCCGAGTTACAAACAATCTCCAGCGTGCCCAGTAAGGCTGTGAGCCGGGCCAACCCCATGGGCTTCCTCTTATCCTTCTGGTGTCCCTGAATACGGCGCCATCCCCTTAAAGCCTTGCGTATCATAAAGGTATTAGTGGGATCCCTGAAGCCCCTAGCTTGAGCGAAGAATGACACTGCTGCCCTATGTCTGGTCGCCGCTGCCACTGAGCGCCCCTCTTTGTGCATCCATTCTAAATAGGCTGCAAACCCATCCTCCTTCGCCCAAAGCACTTCCCACTGTGGCCCCAAGAAAGAACAATAAGACAGAAACGCCCCTTCGTAAGCCGTCTTGGTCCTGGGGGCTAGGCTAGCGACCACGAGGTCCTGTAATCTGGGGCACCAATCTGCCAAAGTACTGCTGGGAAGTGTGCTGGCGAGGGGTCTGCTGTGGGGAGATGTTCCCTGAAAACCTGCATTTTGAAGCGAGAAAGGGAGTCAGCAGCATTGTTTAAAACACCAGGGACATGTTTGGCTCTAAAATTAGCATTCAGTTTAAGGCACCGCAGAACAATTTCTTTGATCAGACGAAGTATGAAAGGGCACCGCGCCCCCTGCTGATTGATACATTCCACCACTGTCATGTTATCTGACCAAAACACCACTGATTGGTTACATAGGTGTTCGGGCCAAACCATCAGTGCCACCCATATTGGAAAAAGTTCCAGGAAGCCAATGTTACTGAGCAAACCCCATGTGTTCCATTCTTCTGGCCATTGTTGAGCGACCCACCTATTCCCTAGGATGGCACCAAAGCCCACACTACCGGCCGCATCAGTCCATAGTCCCAACTCCGCCGATGTCGTGAGCGGGCCGGGCCAGACCACCCTACCGTTAAAATCCTCCAGGAATGCCATCCAAATGAGCATATCCTGGCGAATTTCAGACGATAGGCGCGTGCGGTGGTGCTTTTCCTTCAGCCCCCTCATCGCGTGCGCGATGGAGCGAGAGAAGGGGCGAGCCATTGGGATGATTCTTAGTGCGAAATTCAATTGCCCTACCACCTCCTGTAATTGCTGCAAAGTGACCTTCTCCTTCCGGAGGCATAACTGTAGCGATGTCTTGAATTTGCACACCTTGTCCCTGGGTAGTCTAAAACATCTCTCCATTGAGTCAATCTCGATGCCCAGAAATTCCAAGCAGGTGGTTGGGCCCACCGTCTTCCCAGGCGCAAGCGGGACCCCAAAAGCCCGCATGAGCACGCAAAATTCCTGCAATGCCAGTGCGCACTCCTGAGAACCCGCTGTACCGAGGAAGAGGAAATCATCTAAGTAATGCATGACCCTTTGATGGCCCGTCACTTGTCTCATGGCCCATTCAAGAAATGAACTAAACATCTCAAAGTAGGCGCAAGAAATAGAACAACCCATAGGCATGCATTTGTCCATGTAGAACCTATCCCTAAAGGTGAAACCTAAAAGATGCTGGTCCGCCGGGTGGACTGGGAGGAGGCGGAAGGCGGATTCTATGTCTGATTTCGCCATCAGCGCCCCGGGTCCAGTGGCCTGCAATAAGGTAACAGCCTGATCAAAAGAGGCGTATTTAACACTACAGATACCCTCGTCAATGGCATCATTCAGTGACGCCCCCCTTGGCGCTGACAGGTTATGAATCAATCTGAATTGCCCCTTCTCTTTCTTGGGGACAACTCCCAGTGGGGAACACACAAAATTGGGTACCGGCACTGCAGGAAAAGGGCCAGTTATCCTGCCTAAGGAAAGCTCTTTGTCAATTTTGGCGGCCACAACGGCCGGATTGTGTTTGACTGATAATTGATTTCTACAGTGCGCACTGCCTGTGTATCCCCCGGCCGGGATCCTAAAACCTTTAGAAAAACCTTCCTGGAGTAGGGTGGCCGCTTTGTGGTCAGGGTATCTGTTCAACAATGGAATCATTGCCACCACATCCACTGGAGTGGGGGGGCGTAACCTGTCTGACTTATAGTGGCTTTCCCCTACCCCTCTGTCCTGTGTTACCTTGCTTGGACCTACAGGTAGTTTCTGGATGAGAGGGGTGCCCACAGGAGGAACATGCATGCCTAAACTTACACGCGGCCCTTGTGCAGGTACGCCTATTAAAATCCCAGCACACCCCTTTCTTCTCTGGCCCACCTGCCCTAAATTTCCCAGGTATTTCACTCGTTTGGGGGGGCCGAAAGGGCTGCTGCGGTCTAGTGAACGCCTTGACCGCACCGAACTGAGGGGGCGGTGCAGTGTCAGAGAACTGTTTGTGCCAAGCCATGGAATCTACCGAGTCCCATGGCAACGATCTATTGAATTCCAATGCCTTCCTAAAATTGACATCATAACCCTTCCATGCGTCCCCAGAATACTGTTGACTCCACCCCACAATCCTGCTCGAGTAGCAAGCCAATGCAGCCTGCAGATCTGGAGGACGCTCAGCCTTAATTGCAGTGAAAACAGCCCATGCTTGCATCCAATTATTGAGGTTTTCCTCAACCCTGAATCTAGTACACTGCGCCCTCCATTCACTTGGGAGCATCCACTCTTTCAGCGCTTTTGCCTGCTCCATTTCCCTATTATCCAACAATAAAGAATAAATGTACACGTATTTGTCAGCCCAAATCATTTCTTTCACAGCTAATGACACATGCTGAGCTAGATTTTCGCTCCTGGAAGGTATCACACCGTCCCCCAAGAGCGGCAATGCCACTTCCTTACCAAGTGCGGGTACCGGGGGCGGCTGCCCTTTTACTCCGTCCAGCTGGGGAACACTTGGACCTGAAAGGGGAGAAGAAATTGGCAATGCAACACTGTCGGCGACCGGTGCCGATCTGATTTTTTCTACAAACCTTGCCGCCTCTGCCGCATGGTCTGCAGAATTCGGGAAGGCTCCCCCTTTTTGGAGCCATGGCATCATGGCCGTTAACTGAGATAACAATTCGGGTGGCATTGAATCTACATTACCCCCCGGGACAACAGGTACCACTGGGGTTATGCCCAGTGGTCCTGGCACAGCTGGCAGGGCGGGCGCCGGGTGTGGCCCGCCTGTACCCGGGATTGTGGGCACCGGTGCGGGAGCAGACCCAGCGTCTACTGGTTGACCTGCCGGCACCGGCACCACAGGGGCAATGGGTGTAGGCACATGCGGGGGTGGGACCACCGCGGGCGGTGCGGCGGGTAACGGATCTACTGGGCCTGGGGTGGGGACCGCCTCCTTGGGCCTTTTGGACCTAGGTTTCCCTTGTGGGGTGACAAATTCCCCTCTTGGCACTGGTGCCACCCTCTTGCGGATCGGTCTCCCGGACGGGCCCGGTGCCTCGCCCTCTCTATCCTCCAACCGAGCTTCCCGCTCCTTAATTTGCCCTAGCTGTTGCTTAATGTCGCTCATCTCCCGCATCATAGCCCGCATCATAGCCTCCATGTTGGACCCCTTTTTTCCACCCCTTGGACCTGGCATGACACTTACCCCAAAAAACACCCGCTGCCTACTTAGTTCCCAACAGGTCAACTGTGTGTACCTTTCAGATGGAGGGTCACCAGGGGGCTTTCAGCACCATGCAACGGCGACCGCAACACTAGCGGCTTGTCCGCTTATGTAAGGGGGTGAGTAAACCTAATGTAGACCCACCCGGCGGCCACCAGGAGCGATGAATGCTAGCCCCCCGTACCCCTCTTACCGACCCCTCCTGTATCCTCGCCGGCGATGATGGTCTGCGGTCACAGCCCCCACCACGTTGCGTGCCCTGTCTGCGAGTGAAATGTGCCAATAATGCAGTTAAGGTTTGCCTGGAATTGAAAACAAGTATTAATACCGTGTAATAAAAGCAGGAACACGTTTTAGGAAACCCAACTTAAATAGAGAGGACGGTTGAACCCTCCCTGTTAACCACACTGTTGCTGTGGGCCCTAAAAACACCTTGTATCAGCGACCTTCAAAATAACACTTATGCAAAAGGCCGGTACACTTCTGAACAACGACTTGCATTCATTCCCCTGTATTGTGCGCTTTTGTGCAACAACAAGTAACTTAATAATTAATACCACACAGTTAGTTAATACCATACAGTAGTGAAACAGTTATCAAATGTCACTTCTCTTTTTCTTACAAGACAGCCATGAAAAACCTTTATCACAAAGGGGCTCCCATCCAGGTGCTGCCCTGGTCGACCCTGCTTCACTTCCTTGCACAATAACAACGTTCTAAACTGCCCTGTGGCCACAAGCGTGAGAAACGGAAGGCGCAAATGGTGGATTATACAAAGACAGATGCCACTCTTTCCCGCGCCTCTGAATTACCCTTTACGGCGGGAAAATTCCCTTTGCCGGCCAAACAAGGCGCTTAATCCTTGCCGCTGCCGTGAGTTTAACGTTTGAACTTTTTTACAGCTTTTACAAATTCTACAGCTCTGGCAGGATTCGAACCCTGGCCTGTGATGGCTGTCCACACCAAAGGTACGTAACTTAACCTTGCGGTCGAGCCGCCCCTCTACACGATGGTGAGAGTACCGCTTAGCTCTCCGGTTCCCGAATGCGGCGCCCACCCCGCAAAATACCTCTACACACGCCGGTCTCCTAACCGCGGACTTGCTCAGGTCCCCGATGCGGCGCCAATCCCTCGCCGCTCCTACTACCAGCGCCCGCTAGTTCCAGTGCGGTGCCTTGCTGGATCGGGTTACTGAACCTGTAAAACAAAAAGTGAAAAATTATAGAACAAAGAAGCCCCGAGCGCGGGGCACACCGTGAATCCTTCGCCGCTCCTAATACCAGCGCCTGCTGGTTCCAGTGCGGTACCTTGCTGGATCGGGTTACTGAACCTGTAAAAAGAAAGCGAAAAAAAATTATAAAAACAAAGAAGCCCCGAACGCGGGGCACAACGTTCAGCGAGGGAGCGTCCAGGGACAAGGGGGTCTCCTGGGCGCTCCCTACCTCTTATTCCCGAGGGGCCGGGTGGCCCCTCCTATCGCCCGCCCCCCCCGACCCGGAACCAGTCCATTGAATCCGGGTCAGGAGGGGCGCCGGCCAATCGGCGGTGGGCCGCGCCCCCAGGGCACGCCCCCACCGTCGAAGGACCCGAGGGGAGCGGAGGTGAGACGGTCGCCGCGCCGCCATGCGTGCGGGGGGGCCGAGGGCCCCCCCTTTTCATTTTTCGATGCAGTATCTGAAATGGGAACCTTGTCAATATGACATTGTGAATTTACTACAGCAAGCGCTTTTTTTCTACTGAAACTGTATATGGTTCAAAATTTTTGTTATGAGAAAAATATTGTAGAATAATTAGTGCAGTTTGTGATTTTGTGTATATCTTTTTACCAAACCGGTTTCACAATGAACGAGTTTCCTTGTTTCCATGACACTAGCTCCTTCCCTGTTGCCTTCATGTCTCAAGTCTCTGTGTCCTGTCTCAATTTCCGATCTTACCAACCTATGGGACACCATCTTCGCCCCCTTGTCTCTGTGTCTTCATGCCTCTGTCTCTCTTCTTCCGTCTCTGTGTTTCATTGTCTATATTTAATGTATGTCTCTTCTTGTCTTTCTTCTCATATTTGTTGTCCTTTCCCCATTCGCATGCTCTGTGGCTCTGCTTTATCCTTCTTCTCCAATTAATGTCACATCTCTGTTTTTGTCTCCCTCCCCGTTTTCCTCCAAATCACAGGCAACATACACTCTTGGCCCAAGCGAGATTCCCACTCGTTAGGTGGCAGCCATCATGTGGGTGCACCAAATGTGCTCTTATTGGCAATGCACTAGCTGCAAATCTGATGACATTGAGTGTGTCCCCCTGAAAGCGTACAATGTATTAACTATGCAACTGACATCCACTCATAAATATCTGCAGTTCTTGTGAAGGTGAGCTAGAATTCACGGCTCCAATCACGAATGATCATAGCTTGTGCTTACTGTGGGAGGATTTGTTGGTATTCATGAGTCAGCAGCAAAAGGAAAAGGTGGGTGCATCAACTGAAACAAAGTTGGCCATTCCCTTCAGCTATACCAAAAGGGATGATGGACGGAGCATTTGAGCAAATCAAACACTCACCCCCAGTCAACTGATCTGGGTTTAATCCATCATCATTCTTTAGCTCACTCCACCACCCCAGTTCAGACATGGCCATATGCAAATCAGTATGACCTTGTGCCTCATGGGAACAGTCCAGCCCGAACTGCCAAGCCATGTCTTCCCTGGACCGGAAACAAGCATCCTGGGACCGGTTTCTGGCTAATCAGCCGTCATCAGCCAGGCTAGCTTGAATTCAGTGGCAAAGTGAGCAAGGGACCCACGTCCGGGCATACCCTGCCAACTTAGGGCGAACAAAGCAAAACCAAAGGGGATGATGGACCGAGTGTTGAACATTGCAAGCACTCACCCCCCAGTCAACTGATCTGGGTTTAATCCATCATCATTCTTTAGCTCACTCCACCACCCCAGTTCAGACATGGCCATATGCAAATCAGTCTGACCCTGTGCCTCATAGGAACAGTCCAGCCTGAACTGCCAAGCCATGTCTTCCCTAGACTGGAAACAAGCATCCTGGGACCAGTTTTGGGTTCATAACCCTCATCAGCCAGGCTATCTTGAATCCAGTGGCAAAATCCCTTCAACTAGGCATTTGAAGTTGACCAACCTTTCCAAGAAGCCCATCCTGCACTGGATCATCATAGTATACACATGTGGATTTTTGGCCATAGAAATAGGGCATCCTACATGATGCTAACCTTTGAGGTATTCACAGTGACATTTGAGCTGGACATACCACTCACACGTGCCAGAATACAAACAGACTCTCCTGATGCCTTGCACGATCACAGCCAAAGCATACTTCTGGCCCCCTCTAAATAAATATTCACATGCTATCCTGGTGTTATTGTGTACACTCATTTAGTCAAAACAGTCAAAGTGGTATTTGATGGTCCTATCACCAGCAGGTCTTGTATGCAAAAAAAAGCTTTCAAGGAGTACTACTTGGCTGTACAACTACTGCATGAATGTTCTGAGGCATATGATGAACACATTGCAAAGCCTCAGGGACTTCCATGTGTTTGCATAAGTGACCAGAGGGACCATTCTCCAGCTTTTGTCAGACATGCTTAAACAATTCTTGGAAATGATGAGGGTGTTTACGATCTTTGATTAAGCCAGACAGCGAAGTCACTGTATTTGCCTTTTATCATCCACAGCACATTTTTACATAGATGGTGGTCAGACTCCTTACATAAAAGCAAAAGGTTAAGGGTTCAAGTTGAATCTCCGTGCACCCAAGATGTAGGGAGCAATAACCACTGAGTCATGGAATGTGGGTCGAAGGTGCCAAGAGTATCTCCCGAATGACTATCACCCAGCATTTCTCTTACCAGTGACAACATCATGTGGTGATCTTCAAACAATGAGTATCAAAGCTCCAGAATAGTCTTATCCTTCAATATACGTATGCTCAAACCCCAGTCCAAATAGAGGTCATCTGTTGCCCCGGCAATATCATTGATCCTGCACAGCACAAAGCAACTGCCTTTACAGGCATTACTTTTATAGCTTAAGGTCCAATGAGAGTTGAGCTGAATGCTTTCACTTGTACTGGAAGTATGCGCTTTACAGAAGCATTGATCTCCACTACATCATACACACCATACATGTGCACCTCCATTAGATAAGATGCTATCAATAAACCAGTGATAAGAAGAGAGACTACAGCGTAACATGCAGCCTCATGGAATAGCAATAAAGCTGAAAGGTAGAGAAATACCAAGGCTACCCAGCTTGCCACTTGACATAAAACAAAATTATCACCACCCTGAAACCACAAGCATGTTTAAGTAATATATTAAGATATACAATCACTAAAACACATAAGTGAGGAGGCAAAATATTTAATGAAACATAACACTAGGTAAAAGAAAAATTAGCAATTATTCCATAATATACAGACCATAATTTCGTAACGTTAAAATCATGGAGAAATGTTTATGCATTTACAATTTCTGTAAACATTTGCATTTAAAGCGTCTAAGATTATATTTATGACTGCATTGCACAGTATGTAATATTTCATGATCTTATTTATTGCCAGTTATTTACCCTCAGTAAACGGACACCTTGTTCATCATATCTCTAATTAGATAAGTACATTTCAAGACCTCAAACTTTAAACGGCACTGCCACCGGTGGACACTTAAGAGAATACAGTCCACCATCCCCAGTGATCTTTTTAGAACATCCCTTTGAACGTCCATCTCCCCAAATCACAATCTTTTATTTTATTTTGGAGACTTTAAGACTAGTGCCCATCATTTGAAACCTTAAAATGTACAATGAAATCAATGTAATGGTAATAGTATACGCCTCCAATTAACACAATTGCTAAACTATGAACTCTCTCAATTTCAACAAAATTTAACGAAGGAGTAAACCCCTCAGAAAAGCCCTATATTACAACTTCTCGAATGATTTTTTTCCCTGAAATGTTTTTGTTAGCTTTGACCAGCAACTGGTAAAGATGTATTATTTTCTACAGTGACGCCCTGGCTTTCGTTTAGGGCAGTACAATTTTCTAAAGCATTGGTTGAACTTTCATGAGCTAGAAATGCTTAGTGTGATTTAAAGATGAGTTGTCTAACATTTTTAACAACTGGTCACATATTGTTCGTTTTGATCCTTGCCTGAATTCTCCCTCAAGCTTTTTAACAGCCTGCAAGGTTGGGTCTTCCTGTTCCCCTAGCACCCTTCCAAGCTTCTGCCTTAATGGTGATACGCTATCTTCAGTCGGCGACAGTCAAACATGTATGTTCGTAGATTGGATAGCAATCAGTGTCTATAGATATGCAAGCACACTTATCAATCTGGTAAACATGCCTAAAGTTTTCATGATAAGCAGAAAGCTTTGGCAACTATACAGCAAAATGTCGATAAATATAGGGGCAGAATCCATACACATCCATGAGCAGTCACCCAAAGAACACAAATTCCAAATTCCACTCGGAACAGTGAGGAAAATATTACTCTCTAGCTGTGATTATTGTCATTGTGGCCATGGACTGTAGTCCCAGATGAATCGTGAGCCCTTAAAGAAGAAGGTGGGCATCAAGCTGGAGGACTTGAAGGAGATGAAGGAGAATTCTGTACTGCATGGGAAGACCCCATGCCACCAGATACTTCCATGAAGTCCAACCGCTTTTAGCAGCCCACATTACATGAACCTTCTCTAGGACATAAAAGACACAAACAGCTGTGACACAGGTCCAAAGAATCTTGTGCAATCTAGATGATGCTAATATTGTGTTATTCGGCGAGATGGTTGAATGGAACAGTCACTCCACACACATCATTACACATACGGGCACTCATGATGCCTACAGAGTCTCAATCATAGCCCACTCCTTGTATACCCCTGCTCTGCTCTCTCCAGTGATACCCATGGGTTCTGTTTTACTCAGTGTACTGTACCATGCTGCAGAGAGTGCTGACACAGATATGTTGTGGTCTTTCAGGGGAAGTGGTTCAGTTTGGAAGCATGCTTTCTGTACAAGACAGGAAGCTTTCAAGGAGTCCACCCTGGCAATGCGTGCAAATGTGAAATGTGTGATAAATGTCCAGGGACACGTGATATACAAAATACAAGCATTCTACATAAACTATATCATAGCTAAAGAGTACGTGAATTAATTGCTGCAACAATGCACAAAAAATCAAGTCGCCCACCATCCTTTCCATCAGGAACATTGGTTCTTACATTATCTCCACCAATGCAATGTGTTAAGGTGGCTTCTGTGTATGGCAACACTCTTTTCCAAGCTCCCTTCGGTTTGATACAGATGTACGTTTTGGCAAATGCAATGCGAACAGCAGTTCAAGAACAGATCACCTCATAGTCAGAACAGCAGCTATTCATCTTTCACAGCTGCACATACTACACCGCAACACCGCAATTCACATTATAACACCCTGCAAGCATTATTCATCACTTCCCCTTTGAATCACTGTTAGAATGCAAACACTGTTTGCACTTAGGAAGCAAACTCCTTCCTTTTGTGACTATGGGCTGAAGGATGCAGGTGTATGTTGCATGTGGTGATTGTATGCCTTTGCCTGTGGACCAGGCATGTATGAATGTCACTATGTACATCATGCGTCACATGGTTAACACAACATTTACAGATGGTTATGTGGTACAGCAATGTTCTCTCAGCAAGGGCTGAGTGAGAGAGACTTAGAACAAAGCTTTCGACAGCACAAGTGTACTGGAGAATGGGAAGTAGATTGTGCAACAGGGGACAGAGAGCGGAATAATGCTGAACAAGGTAGGGGAAATTAGTATGCAAGGAACAATGTAGGGAAAATAAGTATGCATGGAAAGAGCATACGGGTAAAATAAACCTCTAACTATGAATAGATGACCCAAAAATGATTGCAAAAAATAACATTGCTCCATCACACATCTCCAACACTGTCCGGCTTCTCCTTTCGGGTCATTTGTCAATTTTCACATCTCGAAAATTATCCTGTGCTTTTTCTGTAACAAACCTTGGGGCATATTATCAAGCAGGGCGTTAAAAATTATCGCAGTTTTAGCGGCAGAAAACCGCCGCAATAATGGGCTTGATAATATGCCCTTGAGAATTCCCATAGAAGCCCAGGTTCTGGTGTGAACATGGGCTTCTATTGGAATTCTCCAGGGCATATTATAAAGCCCATTATCGCCGATTTAGCGGCAGTTTTTTGCTGCTAAAACAGCAATAATTTTAACTCCCCGCTTGATAATATGCCCCTTCATCACTTCCACTTTCCCCTGTTCCAGAGCTGTGGAGAATACAGAAGGTGGCCAAAGCATACCTTCCTGTGAGTATAACAAGGGAACTACGAGTGAGGAGCCTTGGAATATTGTTACAGCAGGGAACATGGGATAACCTGTGTACTAATGCTTTGTTGGTAGCTTGCTGTTTTCTTTGGTAACCTGTTTTTCAAGTTGAGCTTACTGGCTAGACTGCATTCAATTACTGGTTGTCCTTCAGGGATGCACAGGTAAAGGTTGGCATATAGATGGGAATATAAGATGCCCCAAGGCAGGGCTGTACTCGGGTGGAATAGATGATTTATTGACATTTACCACTGGCTGCAATTCCCTAGGAAGGTATCTCCCATAAAGTCTAGCATCTCCCTCAAAAGCCATAAATGGGCTCAATGTGTTCCTTCCTGGGTGAGGGTATTTATCTGCCTTGCTCTCTGTTGTTTTTCCCCTCCCCTTATGAAGCTGCATCTCGCACCATGAATGTGTATGTTACCACTATTCTATTGGTCTGCTGGTGGCTTCTCTCTCTTCACTGACAGAATATCGACGTCAATAATATCGTCCTACAAAAGCATCGACACCAAAACATCTACCACAAAAATATCGGCATCCTATACTTATAATGTAAATTGCAAAAATATTGAAACAAAAATATCGATGTCCCTAATATCATTGTCAACTATATCATTATTTATATATATCTATCAGTAATTTATTGACCTCTTTCTAGATATAAGCTCAACAATATTTCTAACCAGAACAAGGTTACTAGCCCTCTTCAATGTCATCCCTGAATTAAGAGTTGTTCTGTTAAGCGACATGAGGGCAGTGAAATTGACTAATCTGTTACCTGGGCGAGGCTTAAGTAGAAATGGTGCCTACCCTCCAGGGTTCGACTTTGTACTTACAGTATTGCTAGATTGCTTCTTAGCCATATTGATGATTTCCACACCGTATTGCACTGCCCAAGCTTAGGGGCCGATTCCGATCTTGCTAGGAAAGCCCTCTGTACGATTCAGATCCGGAGCGCTTTCCTAGCGAATCGCGCTCTGGGAGTCTGATTGACCAATTCCTATGCATCCATATAGTGACGGATTCGGTTCACTCAGACTGCCATTGAAGTCTATGGGAGCTTGAATACCAAACGCGTACACAGGCTCCCATAGCAAAAAGGGGTGGGTGGAGAAAATCCTGCACACTGTGCATGCATGGAACGGGGGGCCCATGAGTACCCCCACGGGACCGATTCTGTGGGCCCCGTATGAAGGGGGCCTGCTACAGTCCCCCGAAGTCCCATTCCCACAGATCGCGAAGGAGCTGAAAGGCCTGTGGCCTAAGCCCACTGGGCCTGCAGACTCCTTGATGGTTGGTGGGATAAGGAGCACACGGTTACTTGGTATGATGAGGAATGCTATAGAATGAAGGGAGTTGTATCTTCTCCTTAGTACAACGACAAAATTAGCCTACAAAGCAAATTCCTATTCAGAGAGTGTATGGCCAATTATAAATGCCTCCTGAGAACTAAGAAATTGCAGTATCAACTGATTCTCTGGGTGGAATTAAAGGAGGTTGCACAGGAAAAAAACTGCAAACAAATCTGGGAATTTTTATCAGGGGCTACAAGGGTTCAGTGCTCACCATTGAAATTCCTGTTGGGCCATCTGTCTGCTCTGGACTGGCCACTTTAGGAATTTATATAGTGTCAACCCCATAACACCCCTGACAGCCCAAGAGAGCATCTGCTCTGGGCCTTGTGTTATTGATATCTTAGTAGCAGAGGTGGTGAGAGTCCTGACTGATGTAAAGAAACACAAAGCCTCATGCCCTGATATTGTGCCCACCAATATATATTGCGAAGAGCCATACTTGTGGGGAAGCATCCTTACTAAAGGGTTTAATTCGTCACTTGCGGGAAATGCTGTTCCCCCCTTCATGGCGTTCGGTCATTATTGTGCCGATCCATAAGAAATGTGATCAACCCACGCCATCCAACTACCATCCAATCTCTCTTCTAGAGGGTGCAGGAAAAATTCTGGGTAAAAGTTCTGCTCAACCGCTTTCAGGGGTGGGCCGATGCTCATAACATCTTGACTGAAGTGCAAGCTGGGTTTAGGCCTTGCATGGGGACCACTGATCAGGCTCTCCGGTTGTATATGATGTCCCATAAGTTTACAGTGGTGAGGAAGACATTGCTGTACCTAATATTTTTGGACTTGAAAGCAGCTTTTGATTTACTAGATAGAGAGAAGCTGTGGAGATCATTGGTGGATCTGGGTGTTGACTCCTCGCTAATAATGGTCATACAGGCTCTGCATTTTAATAACCCGGCCAAAGTACTGTATTGGCCGCGTGGAGAGTGTACTGCACCTTTCCCTATCACAAAAGGTGTCCGGCAGGGGTGAGTGTTGACTCTCTTGCAATTTAGCCTTCTTTAAAATAATACAGCTGACCGTTTGATAGTAGACCCCATAGATATTCCAGGAAGCCGGTGCCAATACTATAATATACGGATGACACAGTTTTGAAGGCACGAACAGACGAACAGTCCCATTGGCAACTAACACGTTTTGTGGAGTATTGTGGCAAGAAGTCATTCTAGTAACAATAGAAAAAGTTTTCCCTTGGACTAACTACCACATTCAACTATACATCGGGCGAGATCCTTTCATAAATGTATACTTTCGACAACCCCACGTATAATTATAAAAATACACAAATTTATATAAAAATCACATACATTTATTTAATGTACATTAGCAATGACCAATAATACAATTCTTTAAAAAACAGCAAACACCGTCCACAATTCATAAAAACATTTCCTATGACAAATCCATCAACAACATAAAGAGACAACGGCAGGTGACATATTAAAAATCATCAGTAAACCGTTAATTCGATTGAATCTATATCGCAGTCATGTCATATAAAAAATCCTTTGACTCAATAGTTCCTCGAATTTAACACCCCAGAAGCATTGACACATTTCGGTGTACAAACAAATATAGCACCACCTTCATCAGGACTTTTCACGATAATTGTCTCTTTATGAGGCATAGCACATGTGTGCCTTAGGAAATAGTTATTAAAAGGCAGAGCTTAATGTCGGTGTGATTTTCACTTTAGGCTCTTATAAAGGCGTTGCGTTGTCTGATTTAGTATGAATATGTATTGGCGGCCACGTCACCTTACATAAGGGAAAAGGCCGTGCTGAACAGCGTGAGAGCCTATCATCAAATGGACACCTTAACGTTTTTCTTGGTAAAAACACCCTCAATAATTTGTCTATGTCCAAAGATTAAAATCTGTGATGCAGTTTGCTTGTTCTTTGGGTTTGTAAGGTCTATTAGCATATTACTATGTATGACCAGAGAGGTCGTCCGAGGCCATGCCCATTTTTACACCTCAATGCAATGCAACTCTGTTGCTCTTACTGGAAGTACCTGGTGGGCTAGTTGGCCCCCAGGGACCCTCAGGATTCAAGGGGACTTGATCCTCCAACTTAAAACACGACACGGAGCGTGTTTGCACACTTGTCACAACAGGCCAGCTCCCTGCCTTCACCACTGTGCAAGCAGGCCCTCCAGTGCATTGTAAGTTGGGGGATTAAGTCCCCTTGAATCCTGAGGGTCCCTGGGGTCCAACTAGCCCACTAGGTACCTCCAGTAAGCGCCACAGAGCTGTGTTTCAGAGAGATGGTCTAAGGCCATGCCCCTTTTTACACCTCTCTGCAATGCTACTCTGTTGCGCTTACTGGAGATGCCTGGTGGGCTATTTGGCCCCCAGAGACACTCAGGATTCAAGGTGACTTAATCCCCCAACTTAAAATGTGCCACGGAGCGCGTTTGCACACTTGTCACATCAGGCCCTGCCCCCTGCCTTCACCAATGTGCAAACGCGCTCGTGGCGGATTTTAAGTTGGTGTGTTAAGTCCCCTTGAATCCTGAGGGTCCCTGGGGTCCAATTAGCCCACCAGGTAGCTCCAGTAAGCGCCACAGAGCTGCTTTGCAGAGAGGTGTAAAAAGGGCCGTGGCCTGCCCTGGGACCACCTCTCTGCAACGCAGCTCTGTGGCGCATACTGGAGGTCCCTGGTGGGCTAGTTGGCCTCCAGGGACTCTCAGGATTCAAGGGGACTTAATCCCCCAACTTAAAACGCTCCTGTGGCGCACTTTAATTTGAGGGATTAATTCCCCTTCAATCCTAATGGTCCCTGGGGGCCAACTAGCCCACCAGGTACCCCCAGTAAGCACCACAGAGCTGCGTTGCAGAGAGGTGGTCCGAGGCCATGCCCCTTTTAACCCCTTCCATGCTCATGACTGAACGGTTCCGTCATCAGCGTCGGTGCTCCGGTGCTGATGACGGAACATTTCCGTCATGAGTCAATGTGATTTATGACCCTTCAGCACTGCAGCGAAATTCGCGCAGCACTGAAGGGGTTAACATCTCTCTGCAGCGCTTACTGGAGGTACCTAGTGGGCTAGTTGGCCCCCAGGGACCCTCAGGATTCAAGGGGACTTAATCCCCCAACTTGAAACATGCCACAGGATGTGTTTGCACACATGTACCTTCAGGCCCCGCCCCCTTCCTTCACCACTGTGCAAACGTGCCCATGGCATGTTTTAAGTTGGGGAATTAGGTCCCCCTGAATCCTGAGGGTCCCTGGGGTCCAACGAGCCCAACAGGTACATCCAGTAAGTGCCACAGAGCTGCGTTGCAGAGAGGTGTAAAAAGGGGCGTGGCTTTGGACCACCTCTCTGCAACACAGCTCTGTGGCGCATACTGGAGGTACCTGGTGGGCTAGTTGGCCCCCAGGGACCCCACGTATTCAAGGGGAATTAATTCCCCAACTTACAACGTGCCACAGGGTGCGTTTGCAGAGTGATGCACTGAGTGGGTGCAGCCTCCAGCACAATGACGTTCTTTTTTTTTCTTTTGGAAGGAGTGCTGTGTTTATTGTTTCTTATTCTCAGCATGGCTTTATTCCTAATCGGGATACCACTGATCATAGTAGACGTCTGATTGCTTTAATGGATTGGACTCAGGTGACCAAGACGGCAATGGGAATTACCCTGTTGGATGCCGAAAAGGCATTCGACAGGGTAGCCTGGCCATACTTGTGGGATCTGCTTCAACAGAAGGGTTTTGGCCCAAAGATGATCTCTGCGTTAAAAGCCCTTTATGCTTCTCCAAAGGCTTCTGTTAAACTAGCTGGTCAGGAATCTGCTTCTTTCTCTATTTATCGTGGAACACGGCAGGGATGTCCGTGTTCCCCGTTATTGTTTGCCTTGCATATAGATTTATTTTTAAATAAGTTACATCAAACTGAGGATATTAAACCTGTACAAGTTTCCCGAATGAATTATAGGGCTGTCGCATATGCGGATGACATTGTCGTAGTGACTACAGACAATCAGAGGGCAATTCCAATAATCCAGGATCTGGCAACTCAGTTTGGATCCTTCTCAGGGTATAAGCTGAATATCTCTAAAACGCAAGTATTGTGTGTTGGACAGGACCCTCCGGCTCAAATTAAAACTGTGACAGAAGCTACATATTTAGGTATTAAAATTACATTTCCAGTATCTACTATTCCGGAACTGAATTTAAACACTGTTTTAAAAAAATTAAGTTCCTCGCTGGAGAGAATAGATCATTTCCATCTATCCTTAGTTGGTCGGACCAATGTCTTAAAAATGTTGGTACTTCCTAAGTTTTTATATATGTTTTGTGCTATACCTCTTGAATTCCCATCTAGCTGTTTTAAACAGCTGGATAGGATGTCAGCAAGATTTTTATGGGGTTACAGACGCCAGAGAAGGGCTCATAAAAAGATGATATTGCCTAAGGATAGGCGAGGCTGGGGAATACAGCATTTTCTGTTTTACTATCTGGCGTCTGTTCTGCAATTTATCAAACAGTTGGTTATTGGTGAAAGGGCACACATGAGGTACTGTCCATTATCATGACAGATGTTACCTCGCACTTCACTTCTTTTTAATAGTGCCAGCCCGAGGTCCTGAATAAAATTTTTTCCTTCACCTACGAGCCAGGTATTTTTAAAAACCAGTCACTATCTACCACCACTCACTTATTCGCTTTATCACATGCACCACACACACCACACATAGTCATTCATCAGTGCTCCCGCGTAGTCGTAGGTCGTAGCACGCCGCATCCCGTTAGAGGGGTGCGAAGACCCCGATGATGAAGCATGACACCAAGGGGCCTTTTGGTGTGTGAGGGGTATTTTAAAAAACACCGAGTGCTCCCATATCCCTTGGGTAACACATCTCCTTTGGTAGGATTCTTTTTGTTTATACACAGATCCCACTGTGCCATTCTCCATCCATTTATGAATTTGCTTTAGGTGAGGATTGTCGTGGATGCTTGATTAAAGTAATAGAACCTAGTTACTTTAAAAAAAAACTAAATTCAAGATTTTGAAATCAGCCTATAGCGCATGGAGAATAATTAAGCGACAATTAGGCATCCCAAGAATTACTGTATATACACCTTTTGCAGCTCCAGGTATTCCCCCAATCTTGCAGGATTCTGTAATGAATAGATGGCGTTCGAGTGGAATTCAGAATATGGATGATATATTGGATAACGGCCATCTTGCTTCTTTTGCCAAATTACAAGATAAGTTTAACTTATCAAGAATTGATTTTTTTAAGTATTTGCAGATCTGTAGTTATTTTAACTCTATAGGGTAGGTAGTGGAATCACAATTGAGGAGAATTCCTCTTATGGATAGCATGTTTAGTAAAACATCGATAGGACATTATTATAAACTGATTATCTGATCATGACCAGATGATATAGAGATATGTCGAAGCAAATGGTCAACAAAGTTAGACAGGGATGCAATCAACATAGAGGAGTCAATCAGGTTAGCAAATAGAATCTTAATTGCAGGGAGATCACGGTCACAGCATTATATGGCCTTATATGACCTCTATTATACGCCTTCTAAGATATCGAAATGGGGGATGACGGTGGGCACATCGTGCAGCAGATGTGGGGAATTCGCAGCCGATGGATTACATATGTTTTTCTTATGTGCATAATTGACCAATTTGTTTTCTTCTATTCAGGAGTTTTTGGTAGTATTGTTGGGGTCCACAGTTACGCTAACAGGGGAAATGGTCTTGATTGGGGTATCCTCAGATATATTTTCTGAAGAAAGGAAAAACTTCTTGTTTATTTGCATGGCATTAATACAGGCATGTATTACACAGGACTGGATCAGTCCAGCTCCCCCGTCATTTGAGACATGGCGTGCTCGCCTGTTAGCCACGTATAATATGAAAATTGCTATTTATAGAACGAAGGGTCGAAAAAAAAGGGCTTTGGGAATGAAGATCTGGGCACTGGTCTTGGATTGGATTCAAGCGGAAAATGTTTAAACATGATATGATTTATCTGTTGTTGTTTGTTTGTTCTGCTCTTCTTGCATAAAAATGTCAGAAAATCTCAATAAAGAAAAAAAAAAGAAGGGGTGCTGTATGGCCCCCCTTCTTTTCCTATTTTTTGGGCCCTGGGGACCCCATCCCCCAGGGCCTGAACCCTAGTTTGTTAATTTGTTTGGTAAATACTGGAAGGGGGCCGCGACTGAGAGCTGAATACTATTGGATAAAAAGACTGAACTCTGCACACCCACCCATTAGGGTTGAATGATAGGATTGAACATTCTTGGGTTCTATAATTGGACTGATTTTGATGCATTGTCTTTTGCAACATACTGTACCCCGTATTCAAGTGGTAACGTATATTTTCAATGTCGACTATATTTCTTTCACTTTATGTTTAATTTCATTCACCAAGGTAACCTTTTACTGTTCATCACATTGGCATTGAATTTAAACCATTCTGCAGTTATTTCGAGTGTTATGGCTAACATAGAATATCACGTAGCTTTGTTTCCGTGATCCGCTTTGTTTTGAAGCCAGTCTACTCATTTCACGTGTCCCGCCGGCCGCATCACGATTGGATGCGACCGCGGGCACGTGACCGAGCTTTCTGCCTATCAGGACTGTTGATCCTTCGCGGTCAATTTCATCCAGAATCCTTCCGAGACGCGCTTCGCGTCCCATTTCACGTAAGTCCTCGAACTCAATGTAACTATGAAATATGCCATGAAGTTTGAGTTTAGGAGTTCAATGTGATTGACTATCCTGTTTACATGCTTATTCAGTCCTGATTACCATGAGTTATCGAGCAGATTGTAACACAATCCACAGATCACGTTTAAAGTCGATATGAGGCATAGCAATGTGATGTTGACTTACAGAGAATATCGTGTTGTTTTACATGATAGAGAGTGACTAATCTGGTCCTGTCTGATTTTCCTTCACAGACCCCTGACGAAGGGTCACGTTTGTTGGTTTGACCCGAAATGCATTGGGTGTATTGAAAAATGGATTATACATTGATTGTATGCATGACATAAGAAGGTTATTATGTCTGTTATAAACATCATGGATTATTTCACCAGAAAATTCGTTTCAAAATGAACATAAATCAATCAAATAAACTGAAGTAAACCAATAAGAAAACGTTGTTTTTCGTTGCAAATTTGGCGCCAAGTCTTGAGGCTAGTTCTCTAACCTCCACATTCACTTGCCCCCCTCCCAAGGCCATTTTTGGCTGGGGTCCCCATCCCCTGGGGCATGGGCAGTATTTAAAAAACATTTACCAACATTTGGAGGGGGCTGCGTAGACCCATCCTCAGGGACCCCATCCCACCGGGCCGGCCTTTCCTTTTTTCAATCTTTTTTTTGAGGGGAGGGGGGCCACATGGCCTCCCTCCCAGGCCACTTCTAGCCTAAGGGATAGTTTTTTTAAAGAGTTTGGATGACTACTATGAGCCTCTAAGATCAAATTCCCTGCTGTTGCTTTTCAAAACAGGGAAGTGCAAATTTGTCCTCCTTCAATGAAAACTTTCAGATCTAAATATGCTACTTCTGTTGCACTAATATGCCCACTGAAATGTAGGTTAACTGTGTTGTTATTCAATGCCTGTATGTAACGTTCAGCCTCGTGTCATGGACCTTTCCACAGGATGAAGAGGTTGTCTATATATCAGTACCATCCAATAATGAATGATACCCATTCGTTGTTACCCTCTGTCCAAGCCACCTGCTTCTTCCACCAGCCCACAAACAAGTTTGTGTGCGTAGCTGGGGGCAAAGCAGGTGCCCATGTCTGTGCCTTTGATCTGCCTGTAGTGTTGCTTTTGGAACAAAAACATATTGTTAAACAAAACATGAGGAAATCAATCAACATTTTGATTCCATCAACATGATTGATACACGTGTATAAGCTCATTATATCAAGTACCACCATGAACATGTCTTACTCCCTTGCTATATTAGAAATGATCCTAATAAAATTCTTGGTATCGCGAGTTTTAGATGCCAATGTCTTGACGAAATCAGCTAACAGATAATCAATGCAATGTGACATAGATTCCGTCAGACTCCCCACAAACTTGTTCGTGGGCTGGTGGGAGGAGCACTGCAACTCCCATAACTCTGTGCATATCTCATACAGAGTAGCCCATCAGAGGGCACACTATGTTGTGTATTTAAGGAGTGCTTGTGACCTAACTGTGTGTCCTTTCACCACAAACCTTTGAAGAAGAGGATTTACCTCAAAACGCATCAGCAGAAGTGGGGCAATGGCTGCGAAGGGGGCAGGCTGACGTTATCCTTACTGATAAATTAAGGGCTTAAGCTTGGAGCTCCATGCTGGTGTTCGAGTACTTTTCAAGGGATCGATGCAAGCAGGAGCGTGATTCATAGGCGGCGGTCATGCCGTCGAAAAGCACCACCCCGTGAACCTGGGGGCCTCAGGGGTCGACATTTGCTGGCCTCTTCCAAGTGGGACACCAAGAAGGAAATGAGGATGACGCCCGTCTGCCGAGGCTCATCTGGGGGCCTTGAAATCAGCAGGACATTTCAAACCGGCCCTGCAACTCTCATAACACTGTGCGTATTTCATACAGAGTAGCCCATCAGAGGGCGTGCCATGTCGTGTATTTAAGGAGTGCTTGTGACCGAACTATGTTTCCTTTCACCACAAGCCTTTGAAGAGGAGGATTTACCTTGAAACGCGTCAGCAGAAGTGGTGCAGTGGCTGCGAAAGGAGCAGGCTGACGTTATCCTCACCGATAAATAAAGGGTTTAAGCTTGCAGCTCAATGCTGCTGTTCAAGTGCATTTCAAGGGAACGATGCAAGCAGGAGCATGATTTATAGGCGACGCTCATGCCGTTGAAAAGCACCACCCCATAAACATGGGGCCTCAGTATTCGACATTTGCCGGCCTCTCCATGTGGGACACCAACAAGGAATTGAGGATGACGCCCGCCGGCCGAGGCTCCTCTGGGGGCCTTGAAATCAGCAGGACATTTCAAACCAGCATTGCAACTCCCATAACACTGTGCGTATCTCATACAGAGTAGCCCATCAGAGGGCGCCATATGTCGTGTATTTAAGGAGTGCTTGTGACCGAACTGTGTTTCCTTTCACCACAAACCTTTGAAGAAGAGGATTTACCTCGAACGCGTTGGCAGAAGTGGTGCAATGGCTGCAAAAGGGTCAGACTGATGTTATCCTTACCGATAAATAAAGGGCTTAAGCTTAGAGCTCTATGCTGGTGTTTTTCAAGGAAACGATGCAAGCAGGAGCGTGATTTATAGGCAACGATCCTGCCATCAGAAAGCACCACCCCGTGAACCTGGGGGCCTCAGGGGTTGACATTTGCCGGCATGATTGATATATACCACAAGTTGCCCAAAAGGCGAGGTTCACTCTCTGTCAGCGTCCATAGGGTCAGGGAAGGTTACGAGCACACCCAGCGTCTGCAGTGACCTGACGCGTTTCGGGCTACGCCCTTCCTCATAGGTTGTACTGCTACACAGGAAATACCAAACACGCTGTCCTTCCAGTGTTCTCCCTTTGATTATTCATGACAATCAAACTCAGGTGAGTATATGGGCAATGCATCCTGGGACTGGAAGTCCTGCAAATACCACCCATGTGGGCTTCTGGTATCACTTATGTAAAATATTAAAAGTCCATCAATCGTGGTTGTGCCGCTGACACCTTCCCCCATGCAGCCACTTGCCTGCTTGTCCCGCCGCGCTATCTTTGAAGACAGCTATGGAGCCACTTGCATTAGAGGCGTGCGCCTCACGGCTGGGCCGGCCGTCTGTATGAAGGTCCACAAGTTGCCCATAAGGCGAGGTGCACTCACTGTCGGCGTCCATAGGGTCAGGGAAGGTCGCGAGCACACCCAGCGTCTGCAGTGACCTGGCGCATTTCGGGCTACGCCCTTCCTCATAAGCTGTACTGCTACACAGGAAATACCAAACATGCTGTCCTTCCAGTGTTCTCCCTTTAATTAATCAACACTATCAAACTCAGGTAAGTATATGCGCAATGCATCCTGGGACTGGAAGTCCTGCAAATAACACCCATGTGGGCTGCTGGTATCACTTATGTAAAATATTAAAAGTCTATCAATCGTGGTTGTGCTGCTGACACCTTCCCCCATGCTGCCACTCGCCTGTATGTCCCGCCACACTATCTTTGAAGACAGCTGCAGTGCCGCTTGCATTAGCGGCAGTGCGCCTCACGGCCGGGCCGTCCGTCTGTATAAAGGTCCACAAGTTGCCCAAAAGGCGAGGTGCACTCACTGTCGGCATCCATAGGGTCAGGGAAGGTCGCAAGCACACCCAGCATCTGCAGTGACCTGACGCGTTTCGGGCTACGCCCTTCCTCATAGGCTGTACTGCTACACAGGAAATACCAAACACGCTGTCCTTCCAGTGTTCTCCCTTTAATTAATCAATACAATCAAACTCAGGTAAGTATATGCGCGATGCAGCCTGGCCTGGAAGTCCTGCAACTAACACCCATGTGGGCTGCTGGTATCACTTATGTAAAATATTAAAAGTCCATCAATCGTGGTTGTGCCGCTGACACCTTCCCCCATTCAGCGCCATTGCTGAGGGGCCACCACTGTCCATGCCCGCTCAGGACCTGAAAAAGCACAGACAGGTGTGCAGGCTGGCACTGGACACATATGTGGATCCTTAAGTAGGCCTGTTGCGGATGACTGATTGGCAGTAGCACAACTTCACCCCACCCACAGTGAACCTCGACATGGTGAATCATGAAAAGGCTGCAGCCTTCCCCTGAGAATGGTTGGAGAGGTGTATGAATTTATCTATAACAGTGCATATCATTCATGTAAGGGTGGGTCCCACATTACCTTGATGAAAAAATAAAAATATTGCATAACAAACATATCAATGTGTAGGGTAGGCTGTACAAAATTGCCATTTTGATTATTAATAATGCGGCTATTGAACATGTTCTTATTTCATAGGTGCTGTAAAACAGATTAACATAAACATGATAAGTAACCAATTACAGAAAAGGGAGGGGGTACGGTAAGTAACTATAACTTATTAAGAAATTCATAAACTAATTTAAGTCAAAGTAATGAAGAAGCAGGATTCCAAACTATCTGAATTTCATTTTACATTTTTGACCAACCCACGCCAAGCCATGTAATTTGAACATCTTAATGTATCTTGTTTTAATAAATAGAAATGAAACGTAGTGTACTCAAGACTCCATGCTGTCCAAATCGAAAAAGAATACCACAAACTGGCTTAAAAAGCATTGGAGCTTAAAAGAAAAGTACAAAGTAACTTCAGGCTCAGAGATGGCTAAAAACTCCCCGTGCTTCTGTTCGTGCACATGGTGTGCCTTACTCGATGCATGGATTGTTCTAAAGAAGGAACTCGATTCGCCTCCTGTAAGCAGTCATAAATATTTGATTACTGCTTGTCTTCTTTGTATCAGACTCGGTGTTGCTAGGTTTGTGAATAAATCCATGCAGACCAGGCTTGATTCCCACTGAGGAGTTCTCAGAATTGAGCACCGGCGGTACACTGAAGCTGAGGAGTCGTTCACAGTGTCATTCCACAACAACTAGTAACTTTTGTAAGTACATAGGGGATGTACACAGGATTCAGTATATTGGCTGCAGGACCACCACTTTGAGTACGACAAAAGTTTCACGGTTGTGTTGAATCCAAGGATTCTCTGATTCTGTAATGGAGTGTTTCCTACTGATGGGCTGACTTAGAGGTGTCAGAAAGTAAAGCTTCATTTGAAAAGCTAACACTACCTTTATTTTTTATTTTTTTTTAAGTTGGGACCAGGGAACTGTAAACTTCTTTTTTAAATGTGACAGTGCCAAAACACTGCTCAGACGCCCGCGGCCAGCACTACTAAATGCCAGCGCGCCGACTATCAAGGCGGTGTAGCCTTGAATCCAGCCAGGAGACATTAATTACTAGCAGATATTCCTTGCCCCTTAATCTCCTCTGCTGGTCACCGATTTCTCCCTTTTGTGAGAAGTTGGCCTGATATATGATGTTTCCAATTCTCGAACCACCTTGTATCAGTCCAAACAATCCCTTATGGTGTCTGGTTGTAAGTCAACCTTGTAGACAAGCTATCTTAAGGGTAGCATAGACTAAGCAGCCTTAAAGGCTCAACTCAAGAGGTCGTGTTAAGCGAGCTGTTTTACCAATCACAGTCCTGTAATACCAAATGAAAGGACACCACACAAGTATATATTATAAAAATATATGTATTTATTTCCAAGAATAATCCCCAGTACTCTTTCTGAATAAAGGGGCACAAGCGTTAAATCAAAAGCACAGTATAACATACAAAGTTGCACAATTATGGATGAGGGCGGGGGGCCACTCAAACCATATATTAAGAAAGTGGTATAAGAGATACCAATCGAACAGTGGTTAGGCCTAGGGCCTAGGGAATCGCTGGGAGCAGTCGGGACAAGCAATTCTGAAGTCGGGAAAAGCCCGCGGGATTCGGGTGCAGCGCTGAAAGCGCACGCGTGCACCAATGTTAGTCAATGGTGCGTAAAAGTTACGCAGATAGAGTTTTAGGACACTTCCGATGTACCTAGAAAGACAAAACTTAAGACACAGACCCTAGAGGTGTGTACCAGTGTGGGAACACTGGCGTTACAATGTTACCTCACCCACAGGAAGCGGGTGCACAGGGTCGAAGTAGTGTCAGGTTTCGTCACGCTGGTTCTTGGTGCTTGAAGCTGAAGAGGCTGCAGGCGCTGTGAAGGAGAAGTGTCCGGTGGGATCCAAGGGTGGATCGAAGTTGAAAAGTACCTGAAAGCAGAGGGGACAGAGTCTGGGTCACTCAGCAGTGACCAGGGTGGAACCAGGACGGAACCAGGCAATGTTGGGCGCAATCAGGTGGTTGTTGAGGAGCTTCTCTCCGCTGCCACGTGGGCTCTGGGGCATCTGCGACGTCCAGGAGCGGATCAGGATCTGTCCCATGTAGGCTCTCACCATCGGCGCTGTCGGCTTCAAGATTGGAGCAAACAACACTTGGCAAAAGCAATCCACGTGGAACTGGGAGATTGCTTCTCACTCGGACCAGGAGGGTCAGAGTGGGGGCTCCTTTTCAGGAAACCTGGTGCAAATCTGGAGCAACCAGAATCGCAGGTCGTATTTCAGTTTTCATCGACACAGGGGCCACAAGCCGGCTGGCAAGTGACCGGGCCAACGCGTTGAGCCAAAAGAAGTAGAAGGGCCCCATGCAGCACTCGTCGAGTGTAGAGGGGTGAACTTCGGTGCAAGAGTGGCTCAGGGTTGGGGCTTCTCACACCCAGGTGTACAGCTTCGAGGGTCACTCGTGGGCTGCACGGTCAGCGTCTCGTGGTCTTTCCAAGATGGCATGCCCCACGCTTCCGGTCGCCTCCACGGGTCTCAGCTCTGCAGGGACTGTGGATCGGGCTGTAGGAAGGCAGGCAAGCTTGATCTCGTCGATCTCTGTCGCTCGAGGTCCGGAGGGAACTGCAACAAAGCAGACGTTGATGTGCTGGATGGTGCCTGTTTGCACAGGGTGGTCACTCCTTGACCACAAGGGAGATTCTTCAGTCTTCTACGTCGAGTAGGATGTCGAAGGGTCCAGAGTTTCATTTCTTATGTTTCATCAGGATAATCTGAAGTGCATTGGCACTGCTCCCCTTCTTATTCCAATCTAGAGGGTTGGATTTCCTGCTAGGTCCCCTCCTATGGGTGGGACCCAGGAAGGGGGTGGGTACACCCCTTTCCTTTTATCCAGGCCGCGCTGGGACGGGGGCTGGTGTGCCTCAGAACCGGTTTGGCCGGATTATGCAAGGGGCAGCCTTGTGCGCCCCAAGCAGTGTCTGGTTTCTTTCAAACCTCCCTGCTACAATCCACTATCTCCTGTCTGGGGGGGTGTGACACCTCCCTGCGACAGGAAACCCTTTGTCCAGGCCCCTTTGGCTGAGTTTCGGTCAGCTTCAGGGGGTCAGACTTGTGTCTGTGGCAGAAGCATCCATTTTGTGGATCTGAGGCTCTTTTAAAAATTAACCGCATTTTAGTAAAGTAACATGTCTTCACCCTCTAGAGGGGTGGAATGCTATCCCCGTCGCCAGGACTGGCGAGGGGATAGTATTTCAAATCGTATGACACCTTACACGACATGTTTTGATAAAGCCAAACCAAAGTTGCTATATAACCGCGAGGATTATAATGCACTTAAGAGTATATGGTATGGCATTATCCTGGAACGGCTTAGGGAATTGGTCCCGACAGCTGCAGACAGGCTCAGCTCATGCTAGAGCACCATCTCACATAAAACCACGCACTCTGCCACCAGGATTGTTAAGGCCTGCCATAGGAGTGACTGATAGGCATATATGTGTCCAGATATAGGTTTATATATATACTACATCTAAGCAAGGGGTGATTACACCACCTTGCCCCAGCTGAGTGATCAGCCAGTTGTGTCAATTTAAGAACCAGCCAGGGGTGGCAAAAGATATGCTGCAGCCCCTGGTCGGCCTTGGTGGCACCTATGCCCTGAGCACCTATAGTGCATGGTACAGGGGCTGACAAGGAGTCCATTTCCAATTGTGGTATGTACCTATAGCACATGTATTATAATTTAGAGAGAGAACAGCAGGCTGGGGGTCTGATTAGCAGGCCCACAGCCTCAGTAAGTCGAAAACCAGTGAAGCAAAAAGCAAAGATTTGGGGTGACCATAGGATAGCAGACCCTACTCTCCTACACACCCCCCCCCCCCCAAACGCAGGGACATTAAACTAACCTTGACCAGATAAGTCTTCATGTTCTAAGTGGAAGTACCTGGAGAGACCATCTGCATTACCATGGTCAGTCCCCGGGCGGCGCTCCACTGTAAAGTCCATCCCCTGTAGGGAAATGGACCACCTGAGCAGTTTGGGATTTTCACCCTTCATCTGATTTAGCCACAAGAGGGGCTTATGGTCTGTCTGAACTAGGAAGTGAGTTCCAAACAAGTATGGCCTCAACTTCTTCAGGGCCCAAACCACAGCAAAGGCCTCCCTCTCAATAGCTGACCAACGTTTCTCCCTGGGGGTCAGCCTTCTGCTAATAAAAGCAATGGGCTGGTCTTGACCATCTTGATTAAGTTGTGAAAGCACAGCTCCCACCCCCAACTCAGAAGCATCTGTCTGTACAATGAACTGTTTGGAGTAGTCACGACTCTTCAGGATAGGTGCAGAGCACATGGCCTTCTTCAGGTCATCAAATGCCTTTTGACAGCTAACTGTCCACTGAACCTTTTTTGGCATCTTCTTGGATGTCAAGTCATTTAATGGTGTCACAATGGACCCATAGTTTTTCACAAACTTTCTGTAATACCCAGTCAGGCCCAAGAAGGCTCTGACTTGTGTCTGGGTAGTTGGAGGAGCCCAGTCCTGTATGGTCTGGATCTTGCTCTCCAGTGGCTGAACCTGACCCCCACCTACTAGGTGGCCCAGGTATACAACCTTGCTCTGCCCAGTCTGGCACTTGGTAGCCTTGATAGTCAGGCCTGCCTTTTTGCAGGGCCTCAAGAACTTTCTTCAGGTGGATCAGGTGATCCTCCCAGGTGGAGCTAAAGACAGCAATATCATCTAGATATGCTGCGCAAAAGTTATCCAACCCAGCAAGGACTTGGTTCACCAACCTTTGGAAAGTGGCAGGTGCATTCTTCAAACCAAAGGGCATTACCACAAACTGATAATGTCCACTAGGGGTAGAGAATGCTGTCTTGGCTTTTGACTCTTCAGCTAGTCTGATCTGCCAGTAGCCAGCTGTCAAATCAAATGTGCTCAGAAACTTGGCAGAAGCCAATTTATCAATGAGCTCATCTGCTCTTGGAATGGGATGTGCATCTGTCCTAGTGACAGCATTGAGACATCTGTAGTCCACACAAAATCTCATTTCTCTCTTTCCATCTTGGGTATGAGGTTTTGGCACAAGGACCACTGGGCTTGCCCATGGGCTCTCTGATGGCTCAATCACTCCAAGCTCCAACATCTTTTGCACCTCAGCCTTTATACAATCCCTGACATGGTCAGGTTGCCTGTAGATTTTATTCTTCACAGGCAGACTGTCACCGGTGTCCACCTCATGGGTGCACCAGTTAGTTTGACTGGGTGTGAGTGAAAACAAGTGTCTGTGGGCTTGCAAAACCTGTCTGCAGTCCATCTGTTGCTGGTCAGTGAGGCTGCCTGCCAAGGCTACTCCATCAACTGAACCATCATCAGGGTTCTGGGAAAGCAGGTCTGGGAGAGGGCCACTCTCTTCCTCCTGTTCCCCATCTGTGGCCATGAGCAAGCTCATGTCCTCCCTGTCCACAAATGCTTTCAAACGATTTACATGGAGCACCCTGTGGGGGCTCCTAGGGGTTCCAAAGTCAACCAGATAGGTGACTTCTCCCTTTTTCTCAATGATAGGGTAGGGTCCAGTCCATTTGTCCTGGAGTGCTGCTGGGGCCACTGGCTCCAACACCCACACCTTCTGCCCTGGCTGGAACTCAACCAGAACAGCCTTTTGGTCATGCCAAGCTTTCTGTAATTCTTGACTGGCCTCCAGGTTTTTGGATGCTCTCTCCATATACTCAGCCATCCTGGAGCGGAGACCAAGTACATAGTCCACAACATCTAGCTTAGGCTTTTTGAGAGGTAACTCCCATCCTTCCTTCACCAAACATAGTGGACCCCTCACAGGGTGGCCAAACAAAAGTTCAAAAGGGCTGTAGCCAACCCCCTTCTGTGGGACCTCTCTGTAAGCAAAGAGCAAGCAGGGTAAAAGGATGTCCCATTTCCGCCTAAGCTTCTCTGGTAAACCTTTTATCATTCCCTTGAGGGTCTTGTTAAATCTCTCCACAAGCCCATTGCACTGTGGGTGATAGGGTGTGGTAAACTTGTGGTTTACTCCACATTCCTTCCACATTGCTTTTAAGTATCCAGACATGAAGTTTGTACCTCTGTCTGAAAGTACCTCCTTTGGAAAGCCCACTCTTGAGAAAACTGCAATGAGAGCTTTTGCCACCACAGGTGCAGTGGTGGTCCTCAGGGGAATTGCTTCAGGGTACCTGGTGGCATGATCCACTACCACCAGTATAAATCTGTGCCCAGATGCTGTTTGAGGATCCATGGGACCCACAATGTCTATTCCAACTCTTTCAAAGGATACCCCCACCCCAGGTAGTGGTATCAGTGGGGCCTTTGTTGTGCCACCTGACTTACCACTGGCTTGGCAAGTGACACAGGAGCGACAAAACTCCTTGACATTTTCTGACATATGAGGCCAGTGAAAGTGTGGAACAAGCCTGTCCCAAGTCTTGTTCTGGCCTAAGTGTCCTTCAAGGGGAATATCATGGGCCAAGGTGAGAAGGAAACCCCTAAACTTCAAAGGTATAACCAACCTCCTGGTTGTACCAGGCTTGGGGTCTCTAGCCTCTGAGTAAAGGAGTCCATCATCCCAATATACTTTATGGGCACCTTGGGCATTCCCTGCAGCCTCATCAGCAGCTTGCTGTCTGAGGGGTTCAAGTGAAGGGCAATCTAATTGGGCCTGTCCCAGGTCTGCCCTTGAGGGTCCCCCTGTCCCCAGAAACTCAACCTGATCAGGCTCAAGTTCCTCAGAGACAGTCTCCTCTTGGACTGCAGAATCAGCTTCCTGTGAAATCTGATCCTCAACCTGGGGCAAGGGGGAAGACACAGCCTTAACCCTTTTGCTCCTTCTCTTGGGTTGTGGTTGGTCTATTGTTCCAAGATCCACCACTGGTTCAGGAAGGCACTTCTTAGCCTGAGTCCTTGTGACTGCAAGGACATGTGCTGAAATCCCTAGCATTTCTGCATGAGTCCTGTACTCCACTTCTGACCAAACTGAGCTTTCAAGATCATTGCCTAACAGACAGTCTACTGGGAGGTCTGCACTCACAACAACTTTCTTTAGGCCATCTACCCCTCCCCAGGAGAAGTTCACAACAGCCACACTATGTGAAGTAGTGGAGTTGCTTGCATTGGTCACTAGGTAACTTTCACCTAGTACAATCTGTCCAGGGTCCACAAAGTTAGGTGTCACCATAGTGACACTGGCACATGTGTCCCTGTAGGCCTGAGCCAGTTTCTCATTTATCAAAGGCGTCTGCCTATATTTGCCCAGGTTACTGGGACTCACTGTAGTGGACAAAGCTAAGTCCACATCATATAGGAGAACTGCCTGAGTAGGGATTATGACTAGGCCAGATTCCATCTCAGTACCCAAGGTTAACCCCACTATACCCTTAGGTTGTGTACCACCACTGCTAACTGTACTAGGGGTGCAGGTGCTTTAGTAGCTGCAGTGGTGGGGACTGGATTGTTCTTGGTGCAGTCACTGCCCCAGTGTGAAACTGATTTGCAGGTATTACACCAAGGTTTCTTTGGGCCATCATTCTTCTTTTTCTTGTTTCCATTTTGGGAACCACCCTCCTTATTATTAGTTTGGGGGCCTGAAGACTTCTGGCCCTTTTCTTTATCTTTCTGATTCCCACCCTTCTGGTCTGTTTTCTTCTGGTCACCACCTTGGTTCTGGGGTTTCTGCTTAATCCTTGTTCTGACCCATTTGTCTGCCTTCTTTCCCAATTCTTGGGGAGAGGTCAGATCAGAGTCAATAAGGTATTGATGCAACAGTTGGTTCTGACAGGTATTAAGGATCTGCTCTCTCATTATAAGATTGTACAATCCTGTATAGTCTGAGACTTTACTTCCCTGCAGCCAACCCTCCAGAGCCTTAGTGGCACACTCAACAAAATCAGTCCAGTCCTGAGTCTGTGCTTTTTGGGTGTCTCTGAACAACAACCTGTATTGCTCAGTGGTTAGGCCAAACCCTTCAATAAGAGCACTCTGCAGGACAGAGTAGTTTTTGGCATCCTCAGGTCTAACTGTGAGGAGCCTATCTCTCCCTTCCCAGAAAAGGAGTACCATAAAATTGCAGCCCGCTGATCCTGAGGAACCTGCTGTACCATGCAGGCTCTCTCAAGAGCAGTCATCCATTTATGGATGTCATCCCCTTCCTTGTAGGGGGGCACAATTTTTGTCAGGTTTCTATTGTCATAGATCCTGTCTTTCTCTCTATGAATTATGCTGCCACCAGTGGCATCTAAGCCACTCAATTTCTGCTCTCTTGCCAAGGCAAGTCTAGCTTGAGCCTGGGCTACCTCCTCCCTCTCTATCTGGAGTTTGACAGCCCTCATCCTGGCTCTATGTTCTATCTTCTGAGAGGAAGTCATCCCTCTCTGAGATTCTCTTGAGGCACTAGAAATGTGAGAGTCCCCTGATGGAGATCTCACTCTTCTGTTGCCTGGGAGAATGATATTATGGGATCTGGGGAGGTGCTGGCCCTCTCCATTCCCCAGTAGGTTTAAGTTGGCCTGGTTAAGCCTGGCAACTATAACCTGGTTACCCCTTTGATCCTGATCTTCAAGATCCTCTACATCTGACCCATCCTCCTCTTCTTCCTCCTCTTCTTCTTCCTCCTCTGGAGTGGTATCAGTTACAGGGGGGTTCACTCCATCTCCTGAATCTAGGGGAGCTGCACTCGCCTTAGCTAAGTCATCCTGTTCTAGAATGGCTATCAGGGTTGGAATGGTGGGACCTCTGCCCCTTTTTAGCCCTCTTGATATGCACAAGGCACACAAGTCTTTGTGGCTAAGTTTGTCATAGCTGGAAGTTGCCTTGGTAAGGTCAACTGTCACAGGCAGAGAGCCTGAAGCTTCACCTGTGCCAGACATGACTGCTAGTGAGGTGTAAGTGGTGCACTTACCTACACTAAGTGTTTTCCTACTGTACCTTGCTAGTGAGTTGTAGTCAGGGTGTGCTACTCCCTTTTATCTACAACTACTAAGTTCAGTAGAACTTAATATGCTAAGCTTTTGATTTATACGTACCTAAGGTACTTGATGTGATCTTTCAATTTGATAAAAAGATTGCAATGGTAAAACAACAGCAAGCTCAAATCCGCACCGCTGCACACCAATGGGAGAAGTTGGCCTGATATATGATGTTTCCAATTCTGGAACCACCTTGTATCAGTCCAAACAATCCCTTATGGTGTCTGGTTGTAAGTCAACCTTGTAGACAAGCTATCTTAAGGGTAGCATAGACTAAGCAGCCTTAAAGGCTCAACTCAAGAGGTCGTGTTAAGCGAGCTGTTTTACCAATCACAGTCCTGTAATGCCAAATGAAAGGACACCACACAAGTATATATTATAAAAATATATGTATTTATTTCTAAGAATAATCCCCAGTACTCTTTATGAATAAAGGGGCACAAGCATTAAATCAAAATCCCAGTATAACATACAAAGTTGCACAATTATGGATGAGGGCGGGGGGCCACTCAAACCATATATTAAGAAAGTAGTATAAGAGATACCAATCGAACAGTGGTTAGGCCTAGGGCCTAGGGAATCGCTGGGAGCAGTCGGGACAAGCAATGCTGAAGTCGGGAAAAGCCCGCGGGATTCGGGTGCAGCGCTGAAAGCGCACGCATGCACCAATGTTAGTCAATGGTGCGTAAAAGTTACACAGATAGAGTTTTAGGACACTTCTGATGAACCTAGAAAGACAAAACTTCAGACACAGACCCTAGAGGTGTGTACCAGTGTGGGAACACCGGCGTTGCAATGTTACCTCACCCACAGGAAGCGGGTGCACAGGGTCGAAGTAGTGTAGGGTTTCGTCACGCTGGTTCTTGGTGCTTGAAGCTGAAGAGGCTGCAGGCGCTGTGAAGGAGAAGTGTCCGGTGGGATCCAAGGGTGGATCGAAGTTGAAAAGTACCTGAAAGCAGAGGGGACAGAGTCTGGGTCACTCAGCAGTGACCAGGGTGGAACCAGGACGGAACCAGGCAATGTCGGGCGCAATCAGGTGGTTGTCGAGGAGCTTCTCTCTGCTGCCACGTGGGCTCTGGGGCATCTGCGACGTCCAGGAGCGGATCACGATCTGTCCCACATAGGCTCTCACCGTCAGCGCTGTCGGCTTCAAGATTGGAGCAAACAACACTTGGCAAAGGCAATCCACGCGGAACTGGGAGATTGCTTCTCACTCGGACCAGGAGGGTCAGAGTGGGGGCTCCTTTTCAGGGGAGCTAGTGCAAATCTGGAGCAATTAGAATCGCAGGTCGTATTTCAGTTTTTGTCGACACAGGGGCCACAAGCCGGCTGGCAAGTGACTGGGCCAACGCGTTGAGCCAAAAGAAGCAGAAGGGCCCCACACAGCACTCGTCGAGTGTAGAGGGGTGAACTTCGGTGCAAGAGTGGGTTGGGGCTTCTTAAACCCCGGTGTACAGCTTCGAGGGTCACTCGTGGGCTGCACGTCAGCGTCTCGTGGTCTTTACAAGATGGCGTGCCCCACGCTTCCGGTCGCCTCCACGGGTCTCAGCTCTGCAGGGACTGTGGATCGGGCTGTAGGAAGGCAGGCAAGCTTGATCTCGTCAATCTCTGTTGCTCGAGTTCCGGCGGGAACTGCAACAAAGCAGACGTCGATGTGCTGGATGGTGCCTGTTTGCACAGGGTGGTCACTCCTTGACCACAAGGGAGATTCTTCAGTCTTCTACGCCGAGTAGGATGTCGAAGGGTCCAGAGTTTCATTTCCTATGTTTCATCAGGTTAATCTGAAGTGCATTGGCACTGCTCCCCTTCTTATTCCAATCTAGGGGGCTGGATTTCCTGCAAGGTCCCCTCCTATGGGTGGGACCCAGGAAGGGGGTGGGTACACCCCTTTCCTTTGATCCAGGCCGCGCTGGGACGGGGGCTGGTGTGCCCCAGAACCGGTTTGGCCGGATTATGCAAGGGGCAGCCTTGTGCGCCCCAAGCAGTGTCTGGTTTCTTTCAAACCTCCCTGCTACAATCCACTATCTCCTGTCTGGGGGGGTGACACCTCCCTGCGACAGGAAACCCTTTGTCCAGGCCCCTTTGACTGCGTTTCGGTCGGCTTCAGGGGGTCAGACTTGTGTCTGTGGCAGAAGCATCAATTTTGTGGATCTGAGGCTCTTTTAAAAATTAACCGCATTTTAGTAAAGTAACATGTCTTCACCCTCTAGAGGGGTGGAATGCTATCCCCGTCGCCAGGACTGGCGAGGGGATAGTATTCCAAATCGTATGACACCTTACACAACATGTTTTGATAAAGCCAAACCAAAGTTGCTATATAACCGCGAGGATTATAATGCACTTAAGAGTATATGGTATGGCATTATCCTGGAACGGCTTAGGGAATTGGTCCCGACAGCTGCAGACAGGCTCAGCTCATGCTAGAGCACCATCTCACATAAAACCACGCACTCTGCCTCCAGGATTGTTAAGGCCTGCCATAGGAGTAACTGATAGGCATATATGTGTCCAGATATAGGTTTAGATATAGGTATACTATATCTAAGCAAGGGGTGATTACACCACCTTGCCCCAGCTGAGTGATCAGCCAGTTGTGTCAATTTAAGAACCAGCCAGGGGTTGCAAAAGATATGCTGCAGCCCCTGGTAGGCCTTGGTGGCACCTATGCCCTGAGCACCTATAGTGCATGGTACAGGGGCTGACAATGAGTCCATTTCCAATTGTGGTATGTACCTATAGCACATGTATTATAATTTAGAGAGAGAACAGCAGGCTGGGGGTCTGATTAGCAGGCCCACAGCCTCAGTAAGTCGAAAACAAGTGAAGCAAAACGCAAAGATTTGGGGTGACCATAGGATAGCAGACCCTACTCTCCTACACCTTTGGGTTGGTTTTTCCACCTTTCTTTTGATCCCTCTTCATCTTCCTATGTTTTCTCCTCTATTCCTCTCAGGAAATGTCTGAAGAGGGAAAATAAGTGTTGGTCTCTGTTGGACTTGACCCTTTTTGCAAGGTAATTCCTGAACTTTATGCCTTCCTCCTAGCCTATTTTTGACATGGTGTTGGTCGTTCTAGGACTCTGGCACTTTAGCACTGCTGTCCAGTATAAAGTGCATGTGCTCTCTGTGGTAAACATGGTAAGATTGGTCTACACCTGTTTGGCATATTTAATTTACCTGTCATTTTTAATTTACCATATTTAATTTACCTGTCAGACCCTTGTAAAGTGGTAGACCAGAAAATTAAATCCTCCTGGTGGGCTTGCAGCGCTGATTGCGCCACCCCCCCCAAAAGAAGCCTTTCAAACCTGTCTCAGGCCTCTGCCATTGCAGGGCCTGTGCGCAGTGTTACTGCGGCTGTGATGTGACACCTAAAGTGTGTGCCATGTCTGTGACCCCCCTTTTACTGCATGTCAGTCACCCCTAAAGTAGGCCCTAGCTAGCCCTATGGGCAGGGTCCATTGTAGGTAAAAGGTAGGACACATACCTTAAGTGTGTGACATGTCCTGGTAGTGACAAACAGCCATTTTGGTTTCTCACTACTGTGAGGCTGCCCTCCCATAGGAATGCATTGGGGATTCCCTGATAAGTGTTTGAGTGGTTATTCCTGATATGAGAGGAGCAGCATGGTCAAGTTTGGTATGTTTGGAATGGTAATAATAAATGCTACAAAATGGTGTGCGTAGATTTATTATCACTATTTTAGAAATGCCAATTTTAGAAGTTGGCATTTCTGTGTGCTATGTATCTGCCTGCCTGATGTGTATTGCATGTCTGGCTCTGGAGTGACAGGGGCTGGTGAGATGTGTGTGGCTCCAAGGAGGGCAGGGTGAGTCAGTTCTAAGCTGAATAGGAGATCTGCATTTGGAGTAGTGGGAGGAGTAGTCCCCTGACCCTGAATAGGTCTGTGCCTGCTTAGGTGAATGCTGGCTCCGCCCCCCTGTGGGGTGTCTGATGACCGAGCCCCCACCTGACAAAGGGGATGAGAGACCCTGTAAACAAAATTAAATGAAATGAAAAGGATATTTATGAAGCACGAACATTCACCCGAGGGTGTCAAGACACTACAAAGTGCTCCAATACCCCCAGAACCAGTTGGGACTGGTTCCCCCAGCCCTGTGCCAGTGCAAGACAAAGGAAAATGTGGTATAAGTACTGGGGCTGTGACCCCATGTTTGTGTGCTCGTGCTCCTAGTGATTTGGGATTTCTGCTGCTGAGCCCCAGGAGGAACCGCCACGAGGGACTGCCTCCTTGGTGGAGGGCTCTGTGAGATGGCCTGCCTAGGCCCAGCCTTGTGCCCTTGGAGCTTTGGAGTTCTTAGCTCCTAGCGCCTCATGAGCGCTGCACCGCTCTTCGTGATTCCCCTAGAGAAGAGGAAACTTTTGTGACCTGCAGCGCTGAGCTGCAACAGATTCCAAAGGATCCCCACGTGGGGATTCCCCAGCATTGCTGTATGGAGCTCCCTTTTGCTGATTTCTTTTTGGAGGCAATTTGGTAGTGAGAAGTCCCGGAGGGGGGCTTCCAAGGCACAATTGGTGCCAGTGCTAATTTCGTTTGGCCTCATAGTGGTGCCATGAGCAGCACCGGAAGGGTCCCAGTGAAGGGGGTTCACCAGGCACAGTTGGTGCCAGTGCTTCCTAATTTTCACAGCTGCACCGCAAGAGTGCGGGCAGCTGCAACGTGAGGGGCATTGTTTGGGTTTCCAGAGAGAACAGGGTGGATTGCACCCTTGCCCCAGTGGAGCCCTGACATTTTGGACAGAGGGCATTTGTGCCCCAGAGGAAGGCCAGTTTGCCTGGGGTCAGGTTTGGTACCTGTGTGTACAAGGAGGGCGCAAGTCCCTAAGGAAAGGTGATGTATGCACCTGGGGAGTGTCACTAAGGTGCCCTCCTAAATGTGATTTATGCATAATATGTTTTACGCCCAATGTGATGCAGACATAATGCGTTTATGTTGCTGGTGATAATGCTCAGTAGAGTATTTTGCCAGTGGTTACTGGCACTTTTATATTTTTACTACTTGTGCTTGTGATGGTTCTGACAGTGGCCCAATTGGCCCTGTCCTGTATATAATCCCCTATAAATTATGACCTGGTGCCAGTTGGCACAGTGTATATGTGTGATTATGATTCTAATGTGTTTTTGATAATACAAAGGCTATTTTTTATATAACCTTTTGTGGAGTTTCTTTTGTAGTGTACCTAGTGTGTTACTGCTGTGTGTGTGTGTTGTGCAAACGCTTTACATATTGCCTCTGGGATAAGCCCGACTGCTCGTGCCAAGCTATCAAGGGGGTGAGCAGGGGTTATCTTCAGCGTGTCACTCCCTTACCCCGTTGTCCTAAATTTAGGCGGCTGTTTTCTATATATCTGTAGAAGTAAAATCCTGGTGGACTCTACGTCGCCATATGGCTTTGGTGAATCTGGGCCCTTCTTGTACTGGCGTTTTCTCGTGTACCAAGCAGTGAGCTGTTTCGCTGATAACTTCCTGAAGTGGGGCCCGATTTAGAGTTGGGCGGAGGGAGGGAAACCTCCACAAAGGCAACAGATCAGCCACTTACTACAAGTGCTTTACAGTAACCCGCCCGCCAAAGTCTTCACCAGGCCCTCAGTTTCGTCTGGGAAAAAGATCCCGGGTCCCATTTAACTCCTGCCACAGGAGTCAGAGGAAGAAAGTGAAGTGTCAGCTACACAACTCTTAAATTCATTCAAAATTGTGAAGACATAATGAGCATGATGAAATAATGAAACTTGTATTTCTTTTACGCGCACTGTGACCGGAGACAATTCCTGATTGGATACAATCCTAGCCTCTGCTTTCTGCCAGTCTACTTGCGTACAGTGTTGTAGCGCTCAGACTGCGCGTGTGGGAGACTGCCAACAAAGCAAAAAAGTCTTAAAAACAAATAATGATATTACAGAGGGACTGGGAACTACTGAGAGGACAGCAGCTGCTACTCGGCACGAGTCCTGCCTGCAACACTCGGCATTCCCCTTCTGTTGGTTTCCCGTTGCTACTGCTTTCTTTGAGGCAGGGCCTCTCCAGGGCAGAGCCAGGGGTCGCAAGAGGCAAGCGAGAGGCAGCAGCTTCTACCCACGGAGACCTCCATATAACCCCATGAGGATTTTACATCTGCTTAAAAGTACTAGTATCTTCGTTCGATGAATTTATACTCAGCTTATTCAGACGTGGGTTTGTCTGGTATTTGAAAAGATAATGTAATTTCCCAGCACTGTAGGAGCGTCCCTCACTGGAGCACTGAAATACAGGATTACACTGAGAGATAGGAACAAGGCCGCTTGCAATTCCGATAGCAATTCATAAACCCCCCATGAGTCACCGGCATGCAGGGGTTGAAATCATGTTTATAATGAATAATTTTCAACCATAATGAAAACATTTACACTGAAGTCATGCCTCCTTCTGAAGATATTAATTGTATTATCTGTGCAAAATGTTCACAGAACGTTTTCTTTTGTGTTGGCCAATTCATTCTTTCAATGCTGGGAATATTATTCTTTTGAAATGTTTTGATTTATAATTAGTTTGAAACAATTCGGCAATTGTTTGAAACTATGTCATCGAATTTGAGGTTTGAAATTTGAGAAAATGATCAAGAAGCATATCATTGTTTGACACTCTTTTATTGTTCCGGACAGATTTTAATGCAATAACTAGGTTCCGAACAATGGCAGTAATAGTTATTACAAAAAGATGTGGGGGGTAAATATTGTGTATTTATGTTATGTGGTATCTCACTGTGAGCATTTCAGCAAGAAATGATGTACATAACAGTATTTACAGAGTAAATAAGCAGTTCGCATTTAGGGCTGGAACATATAGATAAAGTGTGGGATTTGATGTGTGGTGGGTGGTAAACATGAACATGTCAATACAATAATTTATTTTTTAAACATATATATTACAGATTAACAGTGCTAGGTTCAGCATAAACGTAAGTCATGTTTCACATGTCCTGCAGTGAACAACCTCCAAAGTAAATCTTCACTGCAGAAAGGTGGCCCTCTGTTAGACCGGTCATACTTAGGGTGGTCTTCCCAAAACGTTTTGCTTGCTTACCTTCTGTTTTTGTTGATTGTTTTTGTTGGACATAAGACTCGGAGCACTTTACCATGGCTGACCACTGCTAAAGTGCATGTGTTTCTCCCCTAAAACATGATAACATTAGTGTATACACAACTGGCAAATGTATTTACTTCTAAGTCACCCCGGGTGGGTAACTACGCTCCGCCCACAGAGTTTGCATAGTTTTGTTTACTCCGCGTTCCACTGCGAACATGGAGTTCAGGCAAAATTACGACTCTGTGGCAGAGCATAGCTAGTCAGCCTCTCCACCCTCCCAAAGTTATTAAAAATAATTAAAAAGGCACTTACCTGCTGCGTCTTCCTCGGCTGCCTCCTCCTCGCAATGGCTGCTCTCTCCTGCCTCCTCCTCGCACTGAATAATCCCTACGTGCATTTCCTCTACACAGACGCAAACACAGGAAGGTTAGGTGTATCTGCGTACTCATCTGCATTCTGATGGCTCTGCCTGGGAAGAAGGGGTAGGAGCTGACACTTACACCTGAATAGGTAGTGCCCTGTTTACCATACAACTAGCTGATTACCCACTACTGATAGTCTGGAGCTAGGGCTGGGAAGAAAGGACCTGTGTGCACTTCAAAATGCCCTTCTTTGAAGCCACCCCCACTTCAACGGAACAACTGGGTATAAGTACTGAGTCTCTGAGCCTACCAAGACGTACACTACTGGACCTATGAATAACTCTTCCAGGATGTAGGACTGCTGTGCTGCTACAAGGACTGCCACTCTGCTGAACTGTTTCTCTAGAGAACTTCTTTTCTGCTCTGATGTGTTGCCTGTTGCCAGCTGCTTGGTACCATCTGCCCTGCTGAGGAAATGGACTGGACCCAGCTCACGTTAACCCACAGTGACTCCATGGGATTGCAGACTTCTCCACTGTTCTGAAGTCTCAGAGCCATCACAGAGATCCTACCAACTCTGCATCCAGCACCTGGATTCTGCCATCTGTGTGTCCTTCCTTGCCAAATGGTGCCAATCCAGTCGTGGGCCCTTGAAAGTGCTTGTTTCTGTGCTGATCCAGCAGAATCCATGCACTGACAACTTTGTGTCAATCGGAACCAACGCATCGCCCTTAGAAGCTGATGCAGCTGCTGCCAGATGACATCTCTAACAGTCTGCGCGGCTTAATGATGACAGACTGCACAGCTCGATGATGACGCATCACCTGCATTGCTAAGGGGTTCATCAACGAGGCTTCGCTGACAGCATGGATTGGAACCGATGCATCGCTTGCATCCACAGGATCGACAGTGATGCATCTCCTCCTCTGCTCCTTGCATCAGGTCCTCAATGTCAACATTTAGTCCATCCAAAGTACTTTTTGAGTGGGACTTGCATGAGTCCTATAGCTGGCCTGCCCTTCATCGCAGTTGGCCTGAACTTTGGATTTACCCCGGTCTATCCCAACCCGCTTGTCGCTTTATGAGTTTAAGCACTATATTTTGATTTAATATTTAAAAATTCATAACTCTGGTTCTACCTATTGGTTCTTTGTTGTTTTGGCCTTGTTTTACTTATAAAAAACATAATCTATTGTTGCAACTCTGTATGGAGCATTCTTGTGGTATTTTGACTATGTTATTGTGTGTTGCACAAATACTTTACCCATTGCCTCTTTAGTTAATTCTGACTGCTCAGTGCCAGGCTACCAGAGGGTGAGCACAGGTTATCTTTTAGTGTGTACCTAGCTTACCCTAACTAGAGTGGTGGTTCCTGCTTGGACAAAGTGCAAACCTCTGCCAACGAGAAACACTGTTTCCAACACCCTCCCATATGGTAACTTTGGTTTAAGCTATTACCTTTAATAAGTGCTAAATTCAATTTAGAAGCAGCTAGAAAAATGGTCCAAGAACTAATTTTAATAGTAATTTAAAATCTAACTTAATGGTCTAGTCACATTTTATGTTACTTTCTGGAAAATTATACATTTAGAAAGTTGTCACTTTCCTGCCTAAAACCAAAAGGCTTTCTTGCCATTTTCCAGCTGTCACACGACCCCTGATGGCTCCTACTAATGAGGTGTGTTTTACTCCCAGAGAGTGGACAAAGTGCCCTGGGAGAGGTGAGGGGATTCCTTCCTTGACAGGTTGGTCTGAGGAGTGGGGTGTCCAGCCCATCCCTGAGTTTTAAAGCTTGCTTACCTTGTCAATGCCAAATAAAGCTCAAGCTTACGCCTGCCTTCCCTTTGTCTTTCTAGTCAAACTGGCACCAAATACAGTGGGGGTGGAGGAACTGACCAGAACTGGTTTAGGGAGTGGACAACCCTCCACCCACATCCTGGCACTGGGAATAAAAGTGGAGCCCACAGTCATGTCCTCATAACATCTCTAGAGTTGTGAATATCAGAGGCACTGCCCTGCTGTATTAAAGCTGAAGAAAGTCTAGACCTTCTTGCCTTGCACCCAGGATCCCATGAGTGACTCCAAGGATCATTTGCTTGACCTCCTGTTTGGCATCCAGAGGCCCATTTCCCTGCAACTGAGAAGCTGACCAGTATCAATTGGACCATCACTGGACCCTGCTGCTGTATTCGGATGGAGTGATCCCTAAAACCAAAGTGGAGCCCCCAGGTCCTGAACCCCATGGTGTAAGAGTACACTCCTCCTTTCCACAATTTGAGACTTTAGAAGCTCTTTGCCAACTCTATGCCTGGAGAACCAATGGAGACTGGGATCATTGTCAAAGCCTCAGCTGTCTAATTACTGTTCAGCCTCATATGTAGAAGGCTTCACCAAGACTTACTTCAAAGCTGACGGACATCAAGGCCTCCCGGGGCACGAGCTCTAGACTTTGCCCACTCAGAGCTTCAATTACTGCACCGGGACCCTGCTCTTCTGCAATTCACCATCGTTGACCCAGCCTTTGGATCCAGTTTGCCCGCTGATAGCTCATTGACACACACTTTATCTCCATAAAAGTGTTTAATTCAGAAGGCAAACTTTCCACCGGGAAGAACCTGGAGAAAGTTCTGGGGTATTCAACCCATAATCCATTACTGTCAGCTTTAGCGTTTGACTTTCACCCGGTCTAGTTTGACCAGATACCTGAGGTTATGGTTTTGAGCGTTTTCGAGCTATTTATAATTTAATCTATTGAAATATGTATCCCGGTTCTTCTTTTTGGATTTTTGATGTCATTTAATTTATTAAAATGTTCTCTATTATTCTTTTATTTGTTTATTGTTTATTTTTTGGTTTTATTACTGTTTGAATATTGGATAAATACCTCACACATTACCTCTAAATTAAGCCTAACTGCTTTGGACCAAGCAACCATAGCTTTAAGCACATATTAATTTAGTTCATGTAGCTGTCCCCATGAATGAATGATACATGAGAAATGTATAAAATGCAAACTCCTGCCCGGGGGTGTCTTGAAACTGAAGAGACGGGTAAGTCTATTGAATCAGTTAACCTTATGGAGACTCTTGATACCTTACGGGAAAAACTCAGCTTTAAATCCTGAGAGCAGAGCAAAGTTTTCAGGGCTTTTCTAAAGATAGCTAGCGAGGGAGCAAGTTTAAGTTCCAAGGGTAGGATATTCCAGATCCGACCTGTGGTCCTAAAAAAGCTCTTCCCACCCCAGGTTGTTCTCCTGAAGGGAGGTACTACAAGGTTTATGGCTGACCCTGATTGTAGGGTCCTCCCTGGGATGTACCATTTGAGCTTTCCATTAAACCAAGATGGATCTATTCCCTGCAGTGATTTATAGGCCATATAAAGTGGCTTAAACCTAACACATTGTTTGACTGGAAGCCAGTGTATTTTCTTAATGGCTCCTCTAGCTGATTCAAATTAAGGAATTTTGAAAAGAAATTGAGCCGCCGCATTCTGCAGGGTCTGAAGCTTCTTCTAAGATCCTACTGATAGATTAAGATATAGGCTATCACAGTAATGAAGCCTTGAGATTAGAAGCAAGATGATTACTGTTTTCAAAAGATCTGACAGTAATAATTTTACATTTGTTTTACGAGCCTAAAGGAACAAAAGGAGGCAGATGCAACTTTGTTCACTTGATCTTTGAGCTTCAATTCTTCATTGAGCAGAAATCCTAAATCTTTCACTTTGGTTACTGGTTCTGGGAGGGAATCCAGTTCAGAAGGCCTCCATTCAGGCATTCAAAATCATTGATTATTACCAAAAAGAATAACCTCAGTTTTTGCTGAGTTTATCTTAAGGCAAATACTAACCATTCATTTACTAACATCGCTCATGCAGCTTCTAAAGGCGTTGCCCAAGTTATTGTTGTGTTTCGCGTGTGACACCACAGTTTGTGTGTCATCTGAGTAGGAGGCTCGGGAAAAATCAGATGTTTTAATAAGTTTAACTAGCGGCGTGACATATGGATTAAACAACGTCTGGCTCAATGAGGAGCCCTGTGGGACTCCGCAAGTCAGGGAGAAGGGCTTAGAGGTGAATTTACCTAGTACCACACTCTGTTGTCTGTTCGCTAGGAAGGATTGAAGGAGATTGAGTGTGGTGTCCTCTATCCCCAGCTTCCGCATACGGTCAATCAAAAAATATCATGGTTTATCGTATCGAATGCCACGAAGAGATCCAGTAAAATCAAAGCTGCCGTCCCTCCACTATCCAAAGTTTCTTGAATTTCCTTTGTGGCTACCACCAAGGGGATTCTGTACTATGATTTTTCCTGAATCTGAATTGGGTGTCATCCAACCGACGGTTCTCATCAATATATTCGGATAGATGCTCATTCATTACTTTTTCCACCAAATGAGCGGCAAAGGGAAGTCTGGAAATTGGATAATAGTTATTCAAATCCAGGGCGTTGAGATTAACCTTTTTCAGAAGAGGCAGAACAGAGGCAGTTTTCCAGTGCAAGGTGAAAGCACCCTCCATCAACATCATATTGAAAATCTGTGCAAGATTTTTTGCTTTTTACACTGGGATCATATGCATTAGTTTAGGTGGAAATGGATCTTGCGGAGCACCAGATTTAACCAAAGGGATGAAGGGGCTTATTTATGAAGCTCTGCATCACAGTTACGCGGCTGTTGCATCACTTTGTGTGACACTGTGGCAGTGTAAATAATGCGCCACGTTGCTCCATACGTACGAAGTGACGCATCTACAATATGGTCACTTCGCAAGCCCCATACATTTTACCTGAGTCAGGTATAATGTATGCAAGGTGGGTGTTACACCGCATCAAAGCCTCGTAGAAGTAGTGCATTGAAATCTATAGGATTTCAGTGCGCAACTTCTAGGATGCCATTGCCTCAAAACCTTATGCCTGCCTCATGGCAGGCGTAAGGGTGGTGCAGGCCCTTTCACATGGGGCTTGCCTCATGTGAAAGGACACATTGCTGGAGTTGCATCTGTTTTCTGACACACCCCAGCAATGCCTCACTTTTGTGCCTACAGATAAGCTGTAACTCCTTGCGACATGATGCACCATACGGTAAATACAGCACATCCATGGTGTTGCAAGGAGCACACACTGAGAAGTTTTGCATCACTGCTTTGTCGCATGGATGTGACACTTCTCATAAATAACACCTTAAACTCCTAAGCTTTTCTTCAGAAGGTACCTTAAAAGCTAAGAACTTGGATTGACCTGTTGCTACATTTGGAATGAGAGCCTTTGACTGTATAGATGTAGATATCCTGCCTGCAGAACATGTATACTTTTTTTTTGCTATCTTCTCTTGAAAAAAGCAGGCCAGAGCATCACAAAAATGTTGACTATTCACTGCGGAATTAAGATTGACTGGTAGTACATGTTTTTTATAACTTGAAAAAGAGTTTTATTAGCATCACATGCCAATTTTATCTGGACAGAGTAATAAAGCGTTTTAGCAGCTAAATGCGTTTTTTGTGTTCTGCTAATTTAAGTTTAAAGGCTATTCTTTACTTTAACCCGTAGTTTTTCCTCCACTTCAGTTCTTGCCCACAACATTCTTGTCTTTATGTTTTGAAAGCCGTATTTTACCAAGGCTGGAAAACTTTCTTTGTCATGGTTTTTAATTTGACCGGGGCTAGAGTGTGCAAATGGAAAAGTTTTCAACACTCTGCTCTAAATTACAAGCTGGTTGCTAGGGTGAGGTTGTAAGTATTGCTTCCAACTCGGCCAGCTGAATTCTGTGTCAGGCCCTCCCTGGAGTTTGTTGAACTACAGATCTATGAGATGATGTCTCCTGGAGTATTAGCTGCCATTTTACTACCCAATGGTTGGTTCACGTAAGGGGAAAAGACGATAGTATACTAATGAACGGATGATTAGAAAAGACCTGGTCTAACATATGTCCAGCCCCTCGTGTTGTTCCTCTAGATATTGAACATAGTCCGAGACCGTTCATAATATCAATCAGTTTTGTGGAGCCCGAATCCGTCTCCTTTTCCAAATGAAAATTAAAGACACTCAACACTGACAAGTTTGAGTTGAGGATGGATGATTCAAGGGTCACATTGAGCTTGTCTGCAAAACTTCATCCCAGTTGTCAGGATACTAGCAAGCCATTAAAGGGCTGCATGTTGGACAGTTGCACAGAAAATACTAAGGCCTCAAAGTTAGTCGCTGTCGAATGGCATAAAAGTAGCTTTGAAAACTGTGCTCCTATTGGACATTAGTAGCATCCCCGTAGGCGCTCAATCTTTCGTCAATGTAAAATGAGGGTGCTCCACATCAATTTCATTTTCAAGATTTTCATGTTTTATTCACATGACGTTTCTTCAAAAGCTTTCATCATATTCATACATATGTTTATGTTATCCATTCATTTCTTATTAGGCATTTGACATTATTCAAATCCAATGCATTTCGGGCATATGATGATGCCCTTCATCAGGGAGCAATACTAAAAAGAAAGAAAAAGCCATAATAAACATATATCAGGTGTTCTATGATGTGTTAATCGCATGTTGTTACCCTTTTCAGCTATATTACTGTGAAAATATAGTGTCTTGGTGAAAAAAACACAATGTTTGTACACAGTGCTCTAAGTGGTATAGTGTCAAGAGTCTTAAGGAGCAAAAAAACCTTCGTCCGTGCGTAAAAAATGCGCCACCTTAAATCACCTTACAGCCCGTGTAATACTACGGCGATGCACTCAACTCACATGCCAATTCTACCAAGCTAGAGCCTCTGATTCTTCAAAAGCTATTAAAAGACAAGAAACCATAATCGAAGTTTAGTAACCATGTTACTATTACCAGCTTTTCATTCCCTATTTTGTAGAATCTTGTCCTGATCCCACTAACCTGTTTCAAAACTCGTAACACGACTTCCTCCACTTTCGTCGGTTCCAAACAATTAGAGCGCCATTACTCCTTGTTTATAAAACTCCTGGGTGAACAGTGATTGGCTAAAGCTCCGATCACGTGATGGATCGAGCTAAAGAAAGTATTCAGTCTGCCAAACGCTAGCGTTCTACAACACACGAGTGAAATCTGAAACGTTCCAAACAACACATTATTATGCCGTATATTAAAGGTGAACCCCAAAGTACAGCCGGTAACCAAAAAGTAAAGCCGGTAACCAAAAAAATTTAAACCAGAGATCCAAAGATGGACGGCCTGGGGATATGAACCCTATACTGTCTGTGAACGTGTACTACAACGTGTTACACTAATGTAGTGAGCTACTGTGGAAGCTGAAAGGCAAACAAGAGAGGGTATAACCACATTCAGTGAAGGTGATACAGATATTATGGTTAAAAACAACATAAATCATAACAGTCATTATTTCGCAAGAGTCCTCTTACGGTCCAGGGAACATGTTATAAGTTCATAAGTAACATGATAGTTCGATTCGGTCATTGAGACCATTGGGTTTGTGTGAGGATAATTTCTGTATCCAAAAATGTTCTCGTTGTAGAAGGTGTTTGGTATTCTCCCTTCCTTCTTTTTTATCCACTGTTTCAAGTACGATGAATTTTAACTGTGATATATTGTGTTGTTCTTCAATGAAGTGCGCAGCTATGGCAGATTTCATATTTTTTGTGCGTATGTTGGATTTGTGTTCTGTGAGTCTTGTTTTTATGCGTCTTTCAGTCTTTCCAATATACAATTTTCCACAAGGACATTTCAAAGCATAGATGACATTTGCTGTGTCGCACGTTGCATTAACCTTAAGCTTTATTTCATGACATTTCATGGGATGGTTAATCCTACTTTCCTTGATGATACTATTGCAATTTCCACAAGTTAAACAAGGTTTTGTTCCTTTGAAACTCTGAATTTTTGGTGGTCTGTTCCTTAATATTTCTCCTACGTTGCGAGCTCGGGTGTATGCATACAGAGGTCATTTCTCGAAGATTCCATTGAAATCGGGTTCCAGGTTGAGTATAGCCCAGTTTTTGGTGATTATTTTCTTGAACTGTGTGCTGGATGTAGAAAATGTTGACACTGCCACTATTCTCGTCTCTTCTTTTTTTGCCCTTGTCTTCAATAATTGTCTTCTCTCAATTAAATTCACCCGTGTTCTAGATTCCTCGATAATATGTTCTGGATATCCTCTAATTGAGAATCTTGACGCCATTTCATCCATTCTAGATTCCAATATAGAGTTGTTTGAGGTGATTCTTTTAACTCTTGCCATTTGAGAAAAAGGAAGGTGTTTCTTCAAGCTTTTCTGATGAAAACTCTGATAATGGAGCATGTTATTCCTATCAGTTTCTTTCTTGAATATGTCAGTTTCAAAACCTTTATCCGTGATTAGAACTTTTACGTCCAAAAATGTGACGTGTGTTTCTGAGATGTCCCAGGTCAGTTGTATACGGTCATCTATTTCATTAAATTCCATAAGGACATCAAGTAATCTTTCTTTTGTGCTTTTCCAAATGATGAATATATCATCTATGTATCTCAAAAGTAATTTGAGATTGTTCTGCCATTCTGCTTTTGTGAAAATATGGGTCTCCTCGTAGTCCTGCATAAATATATTAGCATATACCGGCGCCGCCGAATTGCCCATGGCCGTTCCAAATAGTTGTTGATACCACTCGTCTTTGTATCAGAAGTAGCTATGATATAGGGTAAACAGCATCAATTCCGTCAGGAATGTCTGAAATGATACCTCTAGATCCGTGTTGAGTAAGGCTTTTTCCACTGCCTCTATACCGAGGGAGTGGGGTATGGATGTATAAAGTGAACGAACATCTGCTGTGCATAGAATCAATTTTTCTCCAGGTTCAATAGTCATAGCTTCAAGTTTTAGTAGGAATTCGGTGGTATCTTTAATATATGTCCTCATATTTCTAACTGTTGGCTGAAGATATTTATCTAATAGTTGTCCAATCGGTTCATAGAAACTTCCACAAGTTGACACAATCGGTCGAAGAGGTGGATCCCAAAGGTTTTTATGAATTTTTGGTATCATATGTAATACAGGACTTCTTGGGTTGGCTTTAATCAGAAAATTCTTGGTCTTCTTATTGATTATCCCTTTCTCATTTGCTTTGTCAATGATATTCCTTAATGATTTCATGCACTCCATTGTAGGATTCCTTTCTAGTCTCATGTATGTGTTGGTATCCATAATGTGTTCCCTGACCTTGTTTTCATACATGATGGTATTCATTATGACTAAAGCGCCTCCTTTATCTGCTTTAGTGCAGATGATTTCTGGTATAGATGCCAGTTTTTTCAAGGTGTCCATGTCTTTTTGGGTGATGTTTTTTTGGTTTTCATCCGATATTTCACTCTGGACAAATCTTCTTTGACCAATTTTTTGAATAAATCAAGTGTCTTGTGGCTGATTGGTGCCTGGAACCTGCTAGTCGTTCTAGGAGCCAATAGTTGATCTGGTTCCCTTGCATCTCCTTTTGGTAAAACATTCTCAAAAAAATGCCTTAGTCTCAATTTACGCATTAGTTTGAAAAAACGTACTTCCAATTCTAACGCCTCAGTAGTGGTAGTTGGTACGAATGATGTCCCTTTTTGTAAAAGGTCTCTTTCATATGTGCTCAATTCATAGTCACTAATGTTGATGACTAATTGGTTTTTCGCTATGTCTTCTTCTGGACTTTGTCCTTCTTTGGTACCGTCGTGCTCCTAGTGGTCAGGGGATCCCTTTCTTTTTCCTTTTCCTTTGCCTTTTCCCCTCCTGGGTCTCCTTTTTGGGCTTGGCCCCGGTCTAAAAAAGTACTGGTCTCACTGATGGTACTTGTGGTAGGTTGCTCTGAGTGAAAGGTATCCCGAGTTCCAACTGTTAGTTGTCTAGGTTGTAGTCTTTGTGATGAATCGCTACCTGATGGCGATGTATCGGTTTGTTGGGAATATGGTCGATTCCTTCTCTTCTGGGCATATACCTCTGCCCAGGTATGCACCTCCCCGAGTTTATAATCGAGGGTGTCCCTCTTGAACTTCCATACTTTTCTTTCATTGATGTCTCTTGTGTGTTTCTCCATTTGGTCTTTGATGTCTTCCAGGGTTTTTGATAGTTCATCTTCTGTCATCATATTAGCTAAATCCATCGTCATCAGGTAGCGATTCATCACAGAGACTACAACCTAGACAACTAACAGTTGGAACTCAGGATACATTTCACTTAGAGCAACCTACCACAAGTGCCATCAGTGAGACCAGTTCTTGTTTAGACCAGGGCCAAGCCCAAAAAGGAGACCTAGGAGGGGAAAAGGCAAAGGAAAAGGAAAAAGAAAGGGATCCCCCGACCACCAGGAGCACGACGGTACCAAAGAAGGACAAAGTCCAGAAGAAGACATAGCGAAAAACCAATTAGTCATCAACATTAGTGACTATGAATTGAGCACATATGAAAGAGACCTTTTACAAAAAGGGACATCATTCGTACCAACTACCACTACTGATGCGTTAGAATTGGAAGTAAGTTTTTTCAAACTAATGCCTAAATTGAGACTAAGGCATTTTTTTGAGAATGTTATACCAAAAGGAGATGCAAGGGAACCAGATCAACTATTGGGCACCAATCAGCCACAAGACACTGGATTTATTCGAAAAATTGGTTAAAGAAGATTTGTCCAGAGTGAAATATGGGATGAAAACCAATAAAAACATCACCCAAAAAGACATGGACACCTTGAAAAAACTGGCATCTATACCAGAAATCATCTGCACTAAAGCAGATAAAGGAGGCGCTTTAGTCATAATGAATACCATCATGTATGAAAACAAGGTCAGGGAACACATTATGGATACCAACACATACATGAGACTAGAAAGGAATCCTACAATGGAGTACATGAAATCATTAAGGAATATCATTGACAAATCAAATGAGAAAGGGATAATCAACGAGAAGACCAAGAATTTTCTGATTAAAGCCAACCCAAGAAGTCCTGTATTACATATGATACCAAAAATTCATAAAAACCTTTGGGATCCACCTCTTCGACCGATTGTGTCAACTTGTGGAAGTCTCCATGAACCGATTGGACAACTATTAGATAAATATCTTCAGCCAACAGTTAGAAATATGAGGACATATATTAAAGATACCACCAAATTCCTACTAAAACTTGAAGCTATGACCATTGAACCTGGAGAAAAATTGATTCTATGCACAGCAGATGTTCGTTCACTTTATACATCCATACCCCACTCCCTCGGTATAGAGGCAGTGGAAAAAGCCTTACTCAACACGGATCTAGAGGTATCATTTCAGACATTCCTGATGGAATTGATGCTGTTTACCCTATATCATAGCTACTTCTGCTACAAGGACGAGTGGTATCAACAAATAGTTGGAACGGCCATGGGCAATTCGGCGGCGCTGGTATATGCCAATATATTTATGCAGGACTACGAGGAGACCAATATTTTCACAAAAGCAGAATGGCAGAACAATCTCAAATTACTTGTGAGATACATAGATGATATATTCATCATTTGGAAAAGCACAAAAGAAAGATTACTTGATGCCCTTGTGGCATTTAATGAAAAAGATGACGGTATACAACTGACCTGGGACATCTCAGAAACAACCGTCACATTTTTGGACGTAAAAGTTCTAATCACGGATAAAGGTGTTGAAACTAACATATTCAAGAAAGAAACTGATAGGAATAACATGCTCCATTATCAGAGTTTTCATCAGCAAAGCTTGAAGAAACACCTTCCTTTTTCTCAAATGGCAAGAGTTAAAAGAATCACCTCAAACAACTCTATACTGGAATCTAGAATGGATGAAATGGCGTCAAGATTCTCAATTAGAGGATATCCAGAACATATTATCGAGGAATCTAGAACACGGGCGAATTTAATTGAGAGAAGAGAAATATTGAAGATAAGGGCAAAAAAAGAAGAGAAGAGAATAGTGGCAGTGTCAACATTTTCTACATCCAGCACACAGTTCAAGAAAATAATCCCCAAAAACTGGGCTATACTCAACCTGGAACCCGATTTCAATGGAATCTTCGAGAAATTACCTCTGTTTGCATACACCCAAGCTCGCAACGTAGGAGAAATATTAAGGAACAGACCACCAAAAATTCAGAGTTTCAAAGGAACAAAACCTTGTTTAACTTGTGTAAATTGCAATAGTATCATCAAGGGAAGTAGGATTAACCATCCCATGAAAGGTCATGAAATAAAGCTTAAGGTTAATGCAACGTGCGACACAGCAAATGTCATCTATGCTTTGAAATGTCCTTGTGGAAAATTGTATATTGGAAAGACTGAAAGGCGCATAAAAACAAGACTCACAGAACACAAATCCAACATACGCACAAAAAATATGAAATCTGCCATAGCTGCGCACTTCATTGAAGAACAACACAATATATCACAGTTAAAATTCATCGTACTTGAAACAGTGGATAAACAAGAAGGAAGGGACAATACCAAACACCTTCTACAACGAGAACATTTTTGGATACAGAAATTATCCTCACACAAACCCAATGGTCTCAATGACCGAATCGAACTATCATGTTACTTATGAACTTATAACATGTTCCCTGGACCGTAAGAGGACTCTTGCGAAATAATGACTGTTATGATTTATGTTGTTTTTAACCATAATATCTGTATCACCTTCGCTGAATGTGGTTATACCCTGGCTTGTTTGCCTTTCAGCTTCCACAGTAGCTTACTACATTAGTGTAACGCGTTGTAATACACGTTCACAGACAGTATAGGGTTCATATCCCCAGGCCGTCCATCTTTGGATCTCTGGTTTAAATTTTTTTGGTTACCGGCTATACTTTTTGGTTACCGGTTGTACTTTGGGGTTCACCTTTAATATACAGCATAATAATGTGTTGTTTGGAACGTTTCAGATTTCACTCGTGTGTTGTAGAACGCTAGCGTTTGGCAGACTGAATACATTCTTTAGCTCGATCCATCACGTGATCGGAGCTTTAGCCAATCACTGTTCACCCGGGCGTTTTATAAACAAGGAGTAATGGCGCTCTAACTGTTTGGAACTGACGAAAGTGGAGGAAGTCGTGTTACGAGTTTTGAAACAGGTTAGTAGGATCAGGACAAGATTCTACAAAATAGGGAATGAGAAGCTGGTAATAGTAACATGGTTACTAAACTTCGATTATGGTTTCTTGTCTTTTAATAGCTTTTGAAGAATCGGAGGCTATAGCTTGGTAGAATTGGCATGTGAGTGAAGTGCATCGCCATAGTATTACACGGGCTGTAAGGTGATTTAAGGTGACGCATTTTTTTACGCACGGACGAAGGTTTTTATGCTCCTTAAGACTCTTGACACTATAACACTTAGAGCACTGTGTACAAACATTGTGTTTTTTTCACCAAGACACTATATTTTCACAGTAATATAGCTGAAAAGGGTAACAACATGCGATTAACACATCATAGAACACCTGATATATGTTTATTATAGCTTTTTCTTTCTTTTTAGCATTGCTCCCTGATGAAGGGCATCATCATATGCCCGAAATGCATTGGATTTGAATAATGTCAAATGCCTAATAAGAAATGAATGGATAACGTAAACATATGTATGAATATGATGAAAGCTTTTGAAGAAACGTCATGTGAATAAAACATGAAAATCTTGAAAATGAAATTTATGTGGAGCACCCTCATTTTACATTGAAGAAAGATTGAGTGCCTACGGGGATGCTACTAATGTCCTATTAGGAGCACAGTTTTCAGTATAATTTTAGCGTCTCAGGACGTCAGACACTTCCTGTGGAGCACCAAAAAACTTGAGAAAAAATTGTTGACAATTGAACAGACAATCCAAAAAAGCAGTGCACCAACCTCAACTTATTTACTATAAAAGTAGCTTTGAAATTGTTAGAACTGGGATTTCTGGTAGGCTAAGGCTGACGCCAAAGCCAGGCAGAAACCACCATTCTAGTCAGGGCAAGGCAGTCACACGCCAAGAAAACCCCTGCTCACCCCCTTGGTAGCTTGGCATGAGCAGACAGGCTTATCCCGGAGGCAATGTGTAAAGCATTTGCGCAAGCACACAACAGCAACAACATCCTAGGCACACCACAAAAGGAACTCCACACAAGGTTATATAAAAATAACTTTTGTATTGTCAAAACACATCAGATAGAAATCACACATGTACATTGTGCCAACTGGCACGGGCAATATTCACAAGGGATTATGTACAAGACAGGGCCACCAGGACCACTGTCAGGAATCAACACTTAGCAGAAATAGCACTTCTAGAACATAGAAAATTGGATATAAAATCACTGTAGCACAAATTAGCAAGTATAGCACACAACCAGTAACTACTGGTAACAGGTAAGTACCACCTACGCAACTCTAACCACCTCAGGAGAATGTCACGCAGGGAACCAGGACCTCACTAGGACCACCTGTACTGGAAATAACAACCACCTAAGAATAAAATACATTTAGGGGTGTAGGCATGAACATATTACACATGATGCCTAAAACATTCAGAGGTGCAACAAAGGAAAACACATGACTGCATAAAAACTTTCAGAGGTGTAGGTAAGACACATAATGCATAATAGCATAAATCATAACAGCACATAAAGCATATTAGCGCAGAAATCATATCTAGGCCTAACCAGTAAAACTACAGTAGGCAATCTCCTAACATAGGTAAGCAGACAGCAAAAACACATGATGTATAACCAACACATTCAGAGGTCTAAGAACAAGGAAGACACATGATGCATAAAACATTCAGAGGTGCCAGAACACAACTCAATACCGCAAAAACACATAATGCCTAAAAACATTCAGAGGTGTAAGATCAAGGTGCGTAATCATATTAAATGCATTACATTTCTTAGCACCACATCACATTGCGCTAAACTCTCATTAGGAAATTACCATTATAAACATAGCAGGTAACCACATTGCGCAGAAATTACATACCAGCCCCCTGGCCAACTGCCCATCCAAGAAGGGGCTCAAATACCCTGTGTCCAGAATGTCAGGGCGCGCTGCCAATGCAGCGCCACTCAAGGGTGCGCCACCGGCGCAAACCTATATGTTGCAGCTGCCCACTATTTGCTGGGCAGCTGAGAACAGTCACAAGGCCTAAACGTTGCAGCTGGCACTAAGTGCTGTGCAGCTGTAGAAGGCCTGGCACCTCTGTGCCATCTCGGTCCCACACAGGGACTCTCCCATTGCACCTAAACGGTGCGGCTGCCCACTAATTGCTGGGCAGCTGGAGACAAAACTGCGACAGGGGCTCTCCCTAGCCCCTAGAACAAATCTGTGCCATCTGTTGGAGCCCCACAGGCTCTGACACACTGCGCACGTTGGAGCCACACAGGCTCTGACACAACACCTGCCCAAACATTGGAGCCACACAGGCTTTACATTAAAATATGCCACCAGGAGCACTCCCGCTCCTAAATTAAATGTGCGCCCACATAGACAGAGCACTGGAGCCCTCAGGCTCTGAAAACAACTGTGCCCCTGGGAGCACTCTGGCTCCTAAAACAATCATCCCCCCAGAGACTGGGGCTTTCATATAACTGGGCCCCCTCTTTGGAGTCCCGCTCAGGGGATCCTAAAACCAAATGCCTCCATGGAGTCTCGGGGCTCTCACACAAGGGCCCCCTTCACGGAGACAGCAGTGCCCCCTTACTCACCGGGGTTCTTGACGCGGTGTGTCTCCGCTTCGCTGCCGGCCTGCTCTCTCTCTTGTGTGGTGCCATTGTGGGGCTCTCCTCTATGCATGGGAGCCCCGCAGCACCGCTCACGCCGCAGACTCTGCAGCCGGCGAGATTCCAGGCTGCCTCCGCTCCCGGGGCTCCCTCCAGCACATGGGAGCCTCGACGACCAGCCGCCATCCTCCTCTTCTCTTCCCGGGGCTCCCTCAGCACACGGGAGCCCCGCAACAGGCCACATTTCCTCTCCCTTGGGCCGGCGGCGGGCGGGACTTCCTGCCGGCTTGCAGGCCGCGCCCCCGTCCCGGCAGAAGATGCCTGACTTCCGGTGACTGGGGGCCACCAATGGCAGCACGGCCCTCGCTCGGGAGGCGGGCCCAGTGCCTTCGAGGCAAACTCCGGGCTGGAGGCGGCGATTTCGAGGGGCACAAAGAGGGGTGGGCACCCTCGGTTGCTAAAATAAAAGTAGAAACAGGGTGACCACCCGTTAGACAAGTAAATAAATGGGGTGGCACCCATCAATACAAAAATAGGCAAATAAAGGCGCCGGGTGGGCACCGGCATTCGGGGCACACAGAGGGCAGGAGCGCTTCCCTAAGAGGAAAAATGACAGCGCTCTGCCCAGCAATTCACAATAAAGCGCCCTTAAGGCGCTGGGGCCACGGGCAGCACCAGGCTCCACAGGAATGGCCCCCCCTTCAGAAACCAAGGACCCAGCAACCAGGCCCTCCTAGGAGCAGAGGGCAGGAGGGTCAAAAGGAAGTCCTTCAGCCCCCAAGCAAAGCAGAGGGGTCCCTAAAACAAAGCCCATCCAGCATCCAGGGCCATCAGGTATCCAGGGCTGGGCAGGGCCCAGGGAGGCAAGCCTTCCCCTGGGCCCAAGCAGCAGCACGCTCCTGGCAGGATTCAAGTAGAAACAAGAACATTTTGTAAGGGGACACAGCCCCTTTTTATACCATAATATCCTTTGTCTAGCAGGGTGCAGGCAGTGTGAGAACCAGCTATAACTGGTTATAGGGAACTCCTTTCAGTGTGAGGGGCAGAGGCGACAGCCGCCCAGCAGGAGGTGGAGCCAGCATTGTGGCAGGCAGGCACAGCCCTATTCACTCCCAGGTGCTATCTCCTCCCACCACTCTAGTTGCAGATGCAGTCATTCAACCAAGGGCTGACTCAGACAACCTCCTGGGGGCTCCCCAGCCCCTGTCACTCTCAAACCAGACAGCCAATTCACAAGCAGGCCCAGGCACACTCCGGGAGCCAGGCTCCAGCCAATCACGTGCCAGCAGACTCACTACACATGCACACCCATGTCTAGAAGTGGCACTTCCACACTAGACACATTCATGCCACATACATATTTACGCAGCATTCAATCTCACGAGTTCGCACATACCAAACTCGACCCTGCACTCCCCACACATCAGGAACTACCATGGTCACACTTATTCCCCATGCATTCCTATGAGAGGGCAGGTCATCAACCACACATACACAGAGAGCTCACACACTTTACACTGTACCACAGTGAAAAAGTGCGCAGAGGCCAAAAATCACCAACACCAGGTTCCAGAAACAGGCTAGGAAAAAGCAAAAAGTTTTGGGTGTGAACCTGCCAAAAAGGGCCAGGTCCAACACAACCCCCTTCCAGCCAAAACGCAGGGTAGACCAAACACTCCACTGATGGGCTTCCCTGCTTTAGGCGACAAAACACGGACACAGGCCCGCACGGCAGGGACACCCTCCGGTTTTTCGCCACTCTGAACCCACATAGATTTCCCTCAACAAGAGCTCCATGGCACAACTAGGATACCCCACTGGTACTCTCTAGTCATCCACGGCCAGGACCAGGCCCTAGGCCATCCAAATGTCACAGGTCCTGACCAATCCACAGAGTAGGGGGCAGTAACCCCTGGCACACAATAGCCATTCTCCACTCTCCCTCTCAGTGTAGCTACAACTACCACTGATCCTTCAACCTAGGGACCATACCCTCAGGCTGACCAGAGGTCACGGGCAAGAATGCCCCACCCTACCTCTACTTCTGGGGTTCCGCACCCTCCCAGGGAAGCACCCACCAGAACACAACTCTGTCACCAGATCAGGACCTCACTCCATCACTGGTCTACCACCTGGGATCTGGAAACTATTTCACTTCGGAGGTACAAAGCACACAGCACAGTCCCTCTTCAAGCAGGTGGGGGGACACAGCACACAGCAAAGTCCCCTTTCCTCTACCTTAGTGGAAACAACAAACTGCAGGTGGGCCCCAGAACACACAGCAAGGGCAGCCCCCTCAGTCTCTTCAGCTGATCTACTTTGGCAGAGATTCCTTCTTGACTTGGAAGTTACCTAATCTCCCAACCTAGGATCTAAACCCTCAGGTTGCACCAGGGTCAGAGACAAGGACACCGTCCCTCTGCACCCCCTTCCAGAGTTCTGCACCCTCCCACCTTGGAGCGGTACCCCTGGAAGCCAAAACCGGTCAGGACACTGATTACAGATGCCCTTCCCTCCAGGTCAGGCTGAACCGGAACCTGGCCTCCCCCCTCCTCGTGGAACGACCTCCAGAGGCACCACAAATGGTCAAGCACTCTAGACTGTCAAATTCCCAGCGAACCAGGACTTCTGCACCCTCCACTTAGGAGCGGTACCGCCCAACACCAGGACTGCCGGAGTTCTGGTTACAGACAGTCCCCGTCCTCTAGACACCGAAAGATCCTCCTCAAATGACCTGTAAGTACAGCCTAGGCCCCTGACCTGGCGCTCCATTAGGGAACCCTCCAGGCCCTGAGACAGGGTTTCGGGCCAACGTGGGACACACCGTCCCACACCCACTCCGCCTCCACTGGGTCAGGACGTGAGCCCCTACACCCCTACCATCCTACTGGGACCTTAGCTGGGCTACACATGAACCTCTTCCCCTACACAGGATCATCAGATACACAAGCCACTACTTTTAGAATCACTCCCTAATGCCTCTGCAAGACATCTAGCACACCGCCAGACATCAACCTTCTTGTCCAGTGCCTCTGCAGGACCTCCTGCACACCACCAGAGGTACACCTCCCGTGCAAGCTCCTTTAAAAAAAACTCACACCAACTCCTCTAGTTCAACACACCACTCATCCACACACCCCCCTCCAGACTGGTGAGACAGTTTCTCACTGCCTCTGACTCTCAACCTGTACCCCTCTTACTGAGCACCAGGCACCATACTCTGGGAACTGGGAATGGGACTTCACGCACTGGACACATTTTAGCTGCCACCACTGGATCCTACCATATTGGGGACTCCGGACACACACACTACACTCAGGGGATAACCACCCTCCCAAGCAAGCCATTTCTCCTCCACACTCCCTCTCTTCCATCTACCCACACAGGGACAGAAACAAGGATTGGGCACTGGACCCAGCAAGGGATTCCTAATCTATGGGAACCTGCCCCTCTACTGGCGTCCCGCCCTGTCATTTTCTCTCATCTGCCACTAAACATAAAAGCGCAGGAACACCATTTGAAAATGACACTCTTGAGGAAAAACAAAATCACAAGCAATAATCCCAAACATGTGACTATCTAGAAAATGCAGAGTTTTGTAATGTAGCCAGCTGTCGCTGCGGTACTGCGCAAACACAAGTCCTAATCCTCACCGCTGTCCAACAATGTTAGAACTGGGATTTCTGGTAGGCTAATGCTGATGCCAAAGCCAGGCAGAAACCACCATTCTAGTCAGGGCAAGGGAGTCACACGCCAAGATAACCCCTGCTCACCCCCTTGGTAACTTGGCACGAGCAGACAGGCTTATCCCGGAGGCAATGTGTAAAGCATTTGCGCAAGCACACAACAGAAACAACATCCTAGGCACACCACAAAAGGAACTCCACACAAGGTTATATAAAAATAACTTTTGTATTGTCAAAACACATCAGATAGAAATCACACATGTACATTGTGCCAACTGGCACGGGCAATATTCACAAGGGATTATGTACAAGACAGGGCCACCAGGACCACTGTCAGGAATCAACACTTAGCAGAAATAGCACTTCCAGAACATAGAAAATTGGATATAAAATCACTGTAGCACAAATTAGCAAGTATAGCACACAACCAGTAACTACTGGTAACACGTAAGTACCACCTACGCAACCCTAACCACCTTAGGAGAATGTCACGCAGGGAACCAGGACCTCACTAGGACCACCTGTACTGGAAAGAACAACCACCTAAGAATAAAATACATTTAGGGGTGTAGGCATGAACATATTACACATGATGCCTAAAACATTCAGAGGTGCAACACAGGAAAACACATGATGCATAAAAACATTCAGAGGTGTATGTAAGACACATAATGCATAATAGCATAAATCATAACAGCACATAAAGCATATTAGCGCAGAAATCATATCTAGGCCTAACCAGTAAAACTACAGTAGGCAATCTCCTCACATAGGTAAGCAGACAGCAAAAACACATGATGTATAACCAACACATTCAGAGGTGTAAGAGCAAGGAAGACACATGATGCATAAAACATTCAGAGGTGCCAGAACACAACTCAATAGCGCAAAACCACATAATGCCTAAAAAGATTCGGAGGTGTAATATCAAGGTGCGTAATCATATTAAATGCATTACATTTCCTAGCACCACATCACATTGCGCAAAACTCTCATTAGGCAATTACCATCATAAACATAGCAGGTAACCACATTGCGCAGAAATTACATACCAGCCCCCTGGCCAACTGGCCATCCAAGAAGAAACCTAAACGTTGCAGCTGCCCACTAATTGCTGGGCAGCTGAGAACAGTAACAAGGCCTAAATGTTGCAGCTGGCACTAAGTGCTGCGCGGCTGTAGAAGGCCTGGCACCTCTGTGCCAACTCTGTCCCACACAGGGATTCTTCCATTGCACCTAAACAGTGCAGCTGCCCGCTAATTGCTGGGCAGCTGGAGACAGAACTTGGACAGGGGCTCTCTCTAGCCCCTAGAACAAATCTGTGCCATCTGTTGGAGCCCCACAGGCTCTGACACTCTGGGCATGTTGGAGCCACACAGGCTCTGACACAACACCTGCCCAAACGTTGGAGCCACACAGGCTTTACATTAAAATATGCCACCAGTAGCACTCCCACTCCTAAATAAATTGTGCGCCCACATAGACAGAGCACTGGAGCCCTCAGGCTCTGAAAACAACTGTGACCCTGGGAGCACTCTGGCTCCTAAAACAATCATCCCCCCAGAGACTGGGGCTTTCATATAACTGGGCCCACTCGTTGGAGTCCCGCTCGGGGGATTCTAAAACCATATGCCCCCATGGAGCCTCGGGGCTCTCACACAAGGGCCCCCTTCACGGAGACAGCAGTGCCCCCTTACTCACCGGGGTTCTTGACGCGGTGTGTCTCCGCTTCGCTACCGGCCTGCTCTCTCTCTTGTCTGGTGCCATCGCGGGGCTCTCCTCTACGCATGGGAGCCCCGCAGCACCGCTCACGCTGCAGACTCTGCAGCCGGCGAGATTCCAGGCTGCCTCCGCTCCCGGGGCTCCCTCCAGCACATGGGAGCCCGGACCACCAGCCGCCATCCTCCTCTTCTCTTCCCGGGGCTCCCTCAGCACACGGGAGCCCCGCAACAGGCCACACTTCCTCTCCCTCGGGCCGGCGGCGGGTGGGACTTCCTGCCGGCTTGCAGGCCCCGCCCCCATCCCGGCAGAAGATGCCTGACTTCCGGTGACTGGGCGCCGCCAATGGCAGCGCGGCCCTCGGACGGGAGGCGGGCCCAGCGCCCTCGAGGCAAACTCCGGGCTGGCGGCGGCGATTTCGAGGGGCACAACGAGGGGTGGGCACCCTCGGTTGCTAAAATAAAAGTAGAAACGGGGTGACCACCCGTTAGACAAGTAAATAAATGGGGTGGCACCGATCAATACAAAAATAGGCAAATAAAGGCGACAGGTGGGCACCGGCACTCGGGGCACACAGAGGGCAGGAGCGCTTCCCTAAGAGGAAAAATGACATCGCTCTGCCCAGCAATTAACAATAAAGCGCCCTTAAGGCGCTGGGGCCTCGGGCCGCACCAGGCTCCCCAGGAATGGCCCCCCCTACAGAAATCAGGGACCCAGCAACCAGGCCCTCCTAGGAGCAGAGGGCAGGAGGGTCAAAAGGAAGTCCTTCAGCCCCCAAACAAAGCAGAGGGGTCCCTAAAACAAAGCCCATCCAGCATCCAGGGCCATCAGGTATCCAGGGGCTGGGCAGGGCCCAGGGAGGCAAGCCTTCCCCTGGGCCCAAGCAGCAGCACGCTCCTGGCAGGATTCAAGTAGAAACAAGAACATTTTGTAAGGGGAAACAGCCCCTTTTTATACCATAAAATCCTTTGTCTAGCAGGGTGCAGGCAGTGTGAGAACCAGCTACAACTGGTTATAGGGAACTCCTTTCAGTGTGAGGGGCAGAGGCGACAGCCGCCCAGCAGGAGGTGGAGCCAGCATTGTGGTAGGCAGGCACAGCCCTATTCACTCCCAGGTGCTTTCTCCTCCCACCACTCTAGTTGCAGATGCAGTCATTCAACCAAGGGCTGACTCAGACAACCTCCTGGGGGCTCCCCAGCCCCTGTCACCCTCAAACCAGACAGTCAATCCACAAGCAGGCCCAGGCACACTCCTGGAGCCAGGCTCCAGCCAATCACGTGCCAGCAGACTCACTACACACGCACACACATGTCTAGAAGTGGCACTTCCACACTAGACACATTCATGCCACATACATCATTACGCAGCATTCAATCTCACGAGTTCGCACATACTAAACTCGACCCTGCACTCCCCACACATCAGGAACTACGATGGTCACACATATTCCCCATGCATTCCAATGGGAGGGCAGGTCACTCACCACACATACACAGAGAGCTCACGCACTTTACACTGTACCACAGTGAAAAAGTGCACAGAGGCCTAAAATCACCAACACCAGGTACCTGGAACAGGCTAGGAAAAAGCAAAAAGTTTCGGGGTGAACCTGCCAAAATGGGCCAGGTCCAACAGAAATGATTTTGATAAAAAACTGCCAACCCACCTCCCTTTTTTTAGGCCTCTCCAGCCGATAGACATTGTATCCCAGGGGAGTGGAAGTGATAATTTCTGGGCCCGATTCCGAATTTGCTCATGTTTCGTTAGCAAACACAATGTCTGTGTGCCGCGCCTGAACTATTTCATATCATTCTCAAAGAAGCTTCACTTAAGGACCTTGTATTCAAAAGCATACACGTGATATTCATATACATAAGGCCGGCCCTTTTATTACTCTGGTGATCGAGTGTAGCAGTTTGTTTTATATTCATTGCCATTTTAGATCTCAAACATCTATCATGTATATGGTGAGGAGGGGTCAAGGAAGAGCTATCTAGCATTGTATGTGGAGGGCACTTACCATGAGGTCTTAACACTAGTAGGGCCTCTTGTGAGTAACTAATATTCTGCAGTGGTTCTCAGGTTGTTTGACTAGGTGGACGGGCGCTGGGTGCGGTCCAGGCGTGGACGGGTGCAAACAGGCTTGCCAATGACATTAAGATGTCCATCATTAGGTGGCGTGGCCGAAAGAGCCATGAGCACCGTGACGGTGTAATCGCTAAAAACAGGTAAGGTGACATTTTAAAGCAAACTGAGGCCCAGCAACCTCTTTCCTCAGGCACAGGCTCCCCTGTGTTCGAGGAATACTGGCGAAATTAAATTGAAGACAAATGAAAAGGGTGAGAAAAACACATAAAACAATTAAAAACCCTAGGAATCCTGATGAGCCCTTTTCCAGGATGGCACTTCTTACTACAGAGCCAAGCAACTCTGGAAAACGGGCACCTTCGTGCCTACAAGGAGCCAAAAAGCAGCACCAACCTTGTCTCATGTGCGTGGACTCACTGCCGACTGCAATAGGAGTCCAGTCATTAGGGGGCGTGGCCGAAAGAGTCACAAATACCGTGAACGGTGTAATAGCTAAAAACAGGTAAGGTAACATTATAAAGCAAACTGAGACCCAGCAACCTCTTTCCTCAGGCACAGGCTCCCCTGTGTTTGAGGAATACTGGCGAACATAAAATGAATGCAAATGAAGAGGGTGAAAAAAACCCAAATAGCAATTAAAAAGCCTAGGAATCGGGATGAGCCCTTTTCCAAGACGGCGCTTCTTACTACGGAGCCAGGCAACTCTGGAAAACGGGCACCTTCATGCCTTTAAGAAACCAAAAAGCAGCACCAATTCCATGACAAGAATTGTGATTATCAACTAATACTCCAGTACGGATTTGTACAGATTTGTGACTGTAGTATGCAAAGACAAATTTACCAACCATCAGTAAATGCACACATTTGCTGGGAGTCTGCGGAAAACAGCTGCACTTTGGGGCTCATGCTCAAGAGTGGAGGATGGTTCAAGAAAGAGGTATGCAAGAGTAAATTATTAACTCTGAGTAATATTTGGATTCGTATGTCCTTGCATGGAAAGGAAACCAAAGCTTCCATTTCACTGCATAGGCTCTGGTACCTTCTCTGTCTTACAAAACTCTGACTGTGAATAAAATTGTATATCTCCATAAGGCAGACTAAGAAAAAGTGGCAGGGATTTACACACTGTTGTAATATTGACCAAAAACGCAATTCACTCCTAAACATAGACGTTTGCTAAACATGCAAAGATGGTTGATTTTAGAAAAAAGGATTTGTCTCTGCTAGAGATCCTGGATATTAACTAAATCGTTTCTGCTATGCTCTCTGTTTCTTCCGGTAATTTGCACTTTGCAAAGGTGTCAAAAGTTATTTCTAAAAGAAGAAATATTGAGAGGAATAATAAGTCTCCACTTATCCTGGAATGTGTGAGAGGCGTGTGGACAGCTGTCCTGACGCAGAAGTGTCTGGAACCTTGTAAAGTACTTTGGGTATTTTTAAAAGTGCTATAATATCAAATAGACTTTGAACTTGCTGTTCATCCAAATAGCCTACCTCTGTCAGAAGAGGGGAGCATGGCATCAGATTTAGCCGAGGTTGATATTTAGGGAGTATATCTTTATTTTAATAAGACAGCCCTTCTGTATTGATTAGGAACTCGGGACACTGACACGAGACATGCCATCTTAGAAAACCACAGAGGCAGAGCTCTTCGTGCCAGTTTGCAATAAAGCAAACAAGAACTGCTACAAAAAGATGGCAGGAAGGGTTGCGAATTTTGATTGGATTTGATCAGGTGTTGTCATCAATGGGTAGGTACAATGCATTATGAAAATGGCTTCCCAACACCAGCAACTTAAACACAACTGAACTTGGCGGACATCAGAAAAAAGAAGATAGTGTCTGCTTGCTAAATGCTGGCCTGCTTGAACAAGGACTTGCACAATTGCTTTGGAAGTGTTCTCAAGGATCACTTTGGTTGGGGGCGTGGCTTCTGCACATAGCGGAATGGCTGCCTGCTAAGGGAGTTCCGCGGCCGGAACATTTACCGGACGATTAACATCCTTAAAGACCTTGAGCCATGCTGTGAGACCCCCTCGGGACACAAGTGAAAGAATACGGCACAGATTGGTGGAGTTTATGGTCTCCTAGCCCGACACTACTCTTGCGGTGGACAGGGCGAAAGTCGAGGGCAGGGCTGAAAATGGCGCCAATGTGATGGGGGGACCCAGGGAGAGCCGTGCGCGAGCCGGTCTCTCCCTGGGTAGGTTCGCGCAGACGGAGTGGCCACAGGTGAGGTTGATTAGGGAGAGAGACCGAGGCTATATTTAGGGCCAGGGCAGGGTTTAGAGAGGGCTTTTCGGCGGGAGGCGGACAGCGGAGTTTGTTTTGCGGAGGTGGGGTGGGGCTCGCCTAGTCCTTTCCGGTAGTGCCCCCCCCCTTGCGGCTGTCGCTTCTGGTGTCCCTGGTTGGGGGGGCGCGTCCTTGCAGGACGGCGGCTGGAGGCGTGGCTTAGGCGGTCTCTGCCTGCCTGTCTATGCCGTCGACTCGACGGACGGCGCTGCTGCCATGCCCCATGAGCTGGTAAGTGGGGGGGCCGGGTGCAAGTTGGTTGGTGATGCCCCTGCGCTGTCGGGCGCTCCTCCAGAGGTCTGTTCTGCCCCCCCCTCGGGGGCGGGGAGGCCGCTGGGGGGTGTCTGGTGTGTGGCGGGGGGCGGTCCTTTGGGCGGGCTGTTCTGTGGGTGGGTGGGGGGGAGCGAGCGAGCCCTGTCGTTGTGAGCAGCTTTCCCTTCACTGTTTCCCACCTCCCAATGCCCTTGCGTCACTTCACTGTTTCCCACCTCCCAATGCCCTGCTTCACGGTTTGTCTTGGTCCTGGCCGGGGTTTTTGCTCCGGCCATTCAGTGTATTTCAGGACTTCTGTTGTGTCTCCTTTCCGCCCTGGGTATTTGGTATTTGTCTGTGGGAGGGCCCTTTCGTGTGGAGAATTTCTAGTGTCCATGCCCCCCCCTTTTGCTGTGTTTGGTGCTCTTTTGTACTGTGCACTCGTCTTTGTTCTCTTGTGACATGCTGTTTGCTGCCTCTTATCTTTGTTTTTCGATACTGGCTCAGGTGCCAGCATTGCCTACGTACGTGGGTTCTTGTGTTTGGGTGTATTCCATTTCATGCGGTGTTCTACTGCTACTTGTCCTTGGTACGCTTTTGGGAACCTGCACATGTCATTTTCTTCCTGTTATGCACTGTTTGCTACTTCTTGTATTTTGTTTGCCCACGATTGACACTTTCGCCTCATGTACTGTACCTTTTGTTTTGTGATTTGTCCTTTTCTCATTTTCAGCTGTTCCTATGGTAGAGCGCTCTGACACCTTGGGGTAGGGTCCGCGCTCTATAACCACGCATAAATAAATAAAGGTAACCTCTGTTTCCCCAGCTGGCTTGGTTGTGGGGCATGGGGGGGGATTTGCCGCTTCAGGGTGAGCCTCTTCCGTTGGGAGGGGTGGTAGGGGCTGCCTTTTTGGCCGCCTGCGGTGCCGTTGTCAGTTTCTTTGTGAAGACATTGCGGACTGCGCATGAGGCGGTTCGGCCTGGGGAGGTGGCTCAGGAGAGGGATCTGGAGCGGATTCCTCTTCTGGGGTGTGAGGCGCAGTGCGCAATGACGATTTTATGGCATTTTTTCGGACATTGTTGCAGTTGCCTACAGGTATGGGGGGTTGGTGGTGGGTGTGGCAATATGGGGAGAGTCTCCCCGTCAGAGCTTTCGATCTATTGATTGGGGATGGGGCTGTTGGTGAGCAAGTTGCTCTTATGACGCTGCCGGTGCGGCAAGCTGATGTGCATGCTGCGTCTGGAGGGGACGCCACCGCCGTTCCGCATGGGCGGACAGGGGATGCTACTACACCTATGGTTCATGACGAAGGGGACAAGAACATGTACTACAAATTACCATATACAGGAATTGGTTCAGTCTGAGGCGGGGGGGGTACAGGAGGGGGATCTGGAGCGGATTTCCCTTCTGGGGTGTGAGGCGCAGTGCGCAATGCCGATATTTTTCTGGCACTTTCACGATGGTGGGAGTGGAAACTGGCCCAGGGGCAGGGGTTTATGCTGGGCATGCAGATGACCTGATTATGGTTGTTTATGATGATGATCTGGAGGGGGGTGCATTACGAGAAGTGGAAGTTCCGCTTGTGACAGTCATGACTCGGAGGGGAGTTTTGGGGCATTCTGGTTCACTTAGTCTTTTGCAGGAGTCTCGTGCGGACCATGCACAGGCAGGTTTTTTGCGGAGTCTCGTGCAGACCACGCAACGGCACGTTTTTGCAAGAGTCTCGTGCGGACCACGCAACGGCACGTTTTTTGCAAGAGTCTCGTGCGGACCACGCAACGGCACGTTTTTTTTGCGGGAGTCTAGTGCGGACCACGCAAAGGCACGTGTTTCATAGTTTTCTCTTCGTCCAGCTAAGCCGCGACAAGGGGACCCTGTGGTGTTTCGACGGACATTGGTTGACAAGGGGAGAGTCTCCCAGTTATGTGTACTTGTTGGGACTGGGGATGAGCATGTTGGGGAGCAAGTTGCTATTACACCGCTGCCTGTGCGGCGCGCTGTTGTGAATGGTATGTCTCGAGGGGATGATGCCGCCATTTTACATGAGCGGACAGGGGACTCTGATCACCACAAGGCCCAGGAGGGAGAGGATACGCTAAACCGTATGCAATGGCCTTCTTCAGGTATTGGTATGCTCTTGGTTTCTCACTTGTCAGGCAACACAAAAATCCAGGATTTGGTATCATGCTGTTGTTGATGTGTCACCTGACAGTACGGTAGGTATAAACATGTGTTCACAATGTGGGGTAGGCATCCTTTCGCATACTGCTTCCTGGGACAGATTTTTGGATTTCAAGGGGGGGGGGAACAAGGGGGCAGAGGCCAGTTCTTTTGGTTGTCCCGAAGTGCTCCTACTCCTTTCCAGGTGACGGTCTTGGAACAGTGGTTTCAGGATTTCTCTGGACTTTGATGCAGCAGTGCGCTTGTTATGGGGCTTCGCGGTAGGTTTCACGATTGGTTACAGGGGACCCGGCAGGGTAGGGGTCGGATGACTTGCACTCCGCATACAAGAGTCCCCAGGTTGTGGGGAATGACTTGGAACTTGACCTTGTTGGCATTTGCATCTTCTGGGTGGGGCGCTGGTGCGCTGCACGTTGGCCTGTTCACTGCAGCGTCAGGGTCGCAGTGTTGTATTTTTAGAGTTGTTCCGTTTGCTGGTGGCCCTGTACATCTGAGGCGCGGAATTCCAGAACAGGACTGGGTTCTTCCATGTTGATAATTTGGCATTTGTGGAATTGGTTCCCGGGCGAGGAGCAAGGGATTTGTGCGTGCTGCAGCTGTTGTGTGCTTTCCGTTGCGGTGACTGCAGCTGCATATTGTTGTCAAAGCGCGACATATTCCGGGGACCCCTCATTACACTTGGTGGACACCGGTTTTTCGCACACCACTATCCTGGTTCCATGGCCGGGTTTTCTTTTTATGGGCAGCTTAGGTGGAGGAGGGATCCGATGGGGGGTGTTTTTCGGTTGAACAGGTTTTTTGAATGTTTTGGGTAGACTACAGGCTGGTTCTAAGCGGCTGCGGCAGCCTGTCCTTTTGCCTTACTTCGGCGCATGTTGTCCTGGTTGCCTTCTTGCTGTTCTGATGATTTTGAGTGCGTTCTGTTTCGGTTCTGTTTTGTATGGTTCTTTTTGGGGCGTTTTGAGCTTCCGAACTCGGGTTTGCATCGGGTCTGGCATGTCCAGTACAGAGGTATTTGTGGAGGGGTATGGATTGCGCCTTTGGCTCAGTGTCTGAGATGGATCAGCTGGGTGGGATATGCGGATTTTCCTGGGGAGGACTGGTTTTGGAATGGGAGGTTTTTCTGGATTCCTCTGTTTTAGGCCGGGAGTTCATTTTGCTGTGAGGATGCCAGCCCGATTTTTTGTTGCCCAGTTGTTGACTGTTTTCAGGAAGGTACTTTTGGGGTTGGGGTTGACTCCTTTCCACTTTAGCACTCATTTCTTTTAGGCTTGGGGCGGTTCTGAGGCTGCAAGTTTGGGGGGGGGGATTGGTCTCAGATACGTGGCATTGGGTGATGGAGGTCGAGATGCTGTGAGAAGTTTGTCGGTCGGTGGTGCACCTTCTTTTGTTGATATGTGTTTTTTATCCTCGGTCCTTTTGCACAGGATGGTCACAGTTACACGGAGGGTTTGGTTTGTTGGTCGCTCCTTGCAATGGGCCGCAATCCCTGCAGAATGCCATACTTGGTGGGAGGTCTCTTGGTCTCAGCAGTTCACACATGACTGTATTGGCATGGTAATTGGGGACTGTGTTGGGGGGACTGTTTCATTTTTGTCTCTGCTCTGTGAGGGAGGGGGGGGGGTTCCGCCAGTCTTGCTAGCACTTCACTGGGTGAAAATGATCTAGTTTTCTCTATCTGGTCTGTCTTTGTTAAGAATGCTGCAGATGGATCCGGACGTCATCAAGGACGCCTGGGCGAGCACCATGGTGATCTGGACGACATTTGTGACACGTTTCCACTGGAATGAAGCTCTACGTCGCACAGCTGTGGGCAGAGCGGGGGACACTGAACAACTCTATGCAACTGTTTTGTAATGGCATGATGTTTTCATTTGGGCTCCTCCTCACTTACAGGTTTCTGAGCGTCACTTGTTTCATGAGGATGGGGTTCACCTTTATCAGATGGGTCAGTCCTTCTCTATTTTGGTATTGCGGGGTTTGATCACGAAAGTTCTGGATGTGCAGTTGTGGTGTTCTCGGGCGTTGTTTATTTTACTGTTTTGGTGGGGCAGGAAAACTCTAAAGGTTTTCCTGGGTGGCGGTTTTTAGTGGGGGGTGGGCAGCCTGGAGCGGGTTGGTCCATCCTCAAAGGGCAGGTAAAGGACAGGAGGGGATAGTACAGGATTCAGTTGCCTGGGTTTGTTAGGTTTTATTTGGTGGGGGGTTGACTTCTTATCAGGGTTGCTCAGTGAGCTGAAGGATTTGAGTATTATTAAATAAATAATCGAAATATGTTGAGATGTTTTGCCTACACCTGTCTTAATAAAGTGGCCTTTCTTGCTTACCAAGAAGTTGTGGACAGTGAGTTCTTGCGCGAAGGTGGATTGTGCAGGCTGCGGTGATTGGGAGCTGCCGCCTGGAGACGCACGACAGAGGGATCGGAGGTGCAGTGTGATCTCGTCCGGTGCGGCCCCTGGATGCCGGTGCGGAATAACTAAATTGCGGACACGGAAGGCACCCAAGCCTAATTGAGAGGCCTCGGGCGGGAGTGAGAGGCGATCTCCCCCGGAGGCGGTAATCGGCGGAGACCTGATGCGGCAGGCCGCCCTGTGGAGCCTGTGATGTGAGACTGTCTGCTGCCTGGAGTGGCTCGTCCTGGGGAGAGGAAGCTGGTGCCTGCGATCCGGTGGTGACACAGAGGAGCGGAGCAGAGCCGTCCTGCAGCGGTAGGTGTAGTGCTGTAGTGGGTTGGGCCTGGCAGGTCTGGGCGGTGCGGGCCTCGCGAGGTGCATATCCCCTGGGAGTGTTGGCATCTTGTGGGGACTGCGCGGCTGGGGTGCATAGGGCTACGACTTGTGTGGCGCTCCCTGGCAGAGTTGGCTGGTGGCTAGACTGTCCTTTGGCTCTTGGGGGGTGCTACCTGGGGGTCTTCTCTGCCTCAGTCTCGCCCCATTACTGGTCGAGTAGGGGTGGAGAGCCACGGGAGGCCCCTTGAGAGCGGGGGATAGCGAGAGCACCGGATGTATGGCTGCGCATTGGGCACCTTAGATTGAGCTACCGGGGGCTATATCAGCTTGAACCAAATTAGGATTCACTTGAAGGGCGGATATTGGAAGTAGCCCTATTGTGCAGAGGTGGTGCCACAACAGCACAGAGCAAGGGGGCACCATTTGCGAGCGGAGTGCAGACATGCTGCGGGGACGCTGATAAGTGTGACAGCAGGGAAGATATCTGTGTTGGTGACGCAGGACTGACTCGCCTGGTGTTACTTCAAAGTTGAGCGACCCCGCGAGGGCACCGGTGCGAGCAGTACCTTTCACAATGGGCAAGTCAGAGCCAAAACAGGCCGAGCTTCAATTTGAAAATAAAAGGGCGACCCGCAATACGCATGGCATGGGTGACCAGAATTACACTGGCAGTGCCTCTGGGCTTGCAGAAGGAACAGAGGACGATACCAGGTCTATATTGTTAGAGCTGTGCGCAGGAATGAAGACTATAGATAGCAAAATAGATGCGTTGGCAACCAGACTCGACATGGTGAAGAAAAAGGTGGATAAACACGAGCATAGGCTACATGTACTGGAAAATCGGATGTCTGATGGACATGACGCACAAGCTGAGGTGCGCACACAGTTGCTCTAGATGGAAAAGGTGCTAGAGGTGATCGATGCAAAGAATGAAGATTTAGGAGCGCGTTCGAGACGCAATAATGTGCGCATTATTGGCCTATCGGAAACCACACCCATAGCCAAGATGGAGAGTTTTATAGATGGACTGTTGCGCGAACTTTTCGGACCCGTCCTCTCTGCGGTGATGGTAGTAGAGCGGGCGCATCGATCTCTGGGTCCGCGGCCTAAGCCGGGTGCGCCACCGCGCCCGATCATTGCACGGCTTCTAAACTATGCTGATAGAGAAGCCATTTTGAGAGAGGCTAGAGCCAAAGATCCGGTGTTTTATAAAGGAGACAAGTTATAGTTTTTTCTGGATTACACCCCTGCATTACAATCGGCGAGAAAAGAGTTTGTACCAGTTAAAAAATTGTTGAGGGAGGCATCGATGCCATACGCCATGTTGTACCCGGCCAAATTAAAAATAACTCATGAGGAACAATCGCATTTTTTTACTGACGCGAAATTGGCGTTGAAATTCACCAAGCATATCTGCAAAGTGAAACCTTGACAGAAGTCAGTAGAAGAAAAGATGCTGGAATCCGGCTTGGAAGATGCGGATTAGGACTCAGAAGACGAGGGCAGGAGTGTAATGTAACACTGTGCAGACCTGTTTTCTTGTTAGATTTGGACTCTGGCGATACATACTGAGGTTGCTGGTTGACGGGGTGGGGGGCGGGGGATGCAGCTTAGCCACATTTCTACACCAGCGGTCCTGAGGGAGGCATATAATGAGCGTTGCAAGTTACACATTTTTGACAGCATGCAGGGAGGGCGGACGATTGTTCCGGCAACCGCACTTCGTGCGAGTATATGTTGCTGAGCCTCTTCCCCCGGTGGGTGTTCCCCACATGGTACAATGGATGGTTAGGGGTGAGCTAGGGAGGGGGGTAGGGTGGACTGGTCTCGACCTAATTGGGAGGTTGGAGTGGGAGGTGGGAGGTTGAAGACAATTGATATTGGGATATTGTTGTTTGTTTTGGTTTGTTTCATTTTATTCAAATTGTGCATGTTCGGAGGATACATGTTCGAGAGACTTGAATTGTATTGCGATGATGTGATCACTTCCCCTCTGAGGATAGATCTGGTTCATTTGCTCATGCAGTTTATACCCTTTGATGGCAGGTAAATGTAGGCTACTGACCTGGAATGTCCACGGCCTCAACTCTCCTAAAAAAGTAAGACAGGTAGTGGCATATCTGAATCGGCACATGATCCACATCGTCTTGCTACAAGAGACACACTTGACTAAGCATACCGAGCGAGCTGTGGCAAACAGGTGGGTGGGGTTTCGGCTTGCCGCTTCTTACTCTTCATATGCAAGAGGGGTGTTGATTCTGATCAAGAAGGGGGTGGAGTTCCAGCCAATATACTCATACACAGATGAGGACGGAAGATGTGCAATGGTGTGTGGGAAACTGCATGGTAAATTGATAATCATTGCTAATATGTATGGACCAATATTAGATGACCCGTCCTGTGTAGATCGCATATGTGGAAAGTTACAAGAATGGCCTGAAGCTCCTATAGTGTGGGGGGCGGATCTTAACACATACTTAAACGTAACGCTGGATAAGTCTAACCCCATGTCTCATCGGACCCCTAAGGTGGCTAAGCATGTCCTGCGAGTGATTGAGGATTTTGGATTGTGTGATGTTTGGAGAGTGCGACACCCGCAAGGGAGAGAAGGCACACATGCGACACCAATGCATGGCAGCTGGCCCCGTCTTGATTATTGGCTGATTGGAGGAGAGGTGATGCAATGGGTCGATGATGTGGTGCCTCTGGCGAGAACATTATCGGATCATAACCTGGTGAGTTTGGATGTAGTGTTCCCTGGGCGGTGAAACGCCCTTTCACATGGAGATTGCGATCTGAGGCGCTGCTTGACCCCATATATGAGACTACGATTAGAGGGGCAATAGTGCAATATTTTACATTAAATAAGGGTACTGTAGCTGAGGCCTTAACGTTGTGGGAGGCTTTTAAGGTTACCATTCGAGGGGTATGTATTGGGACGACAGCAGGTATACTAAAAGACATAAGGACCCAGCTTGGGAATATAGAGTAGACATTGCATGGCCTGGAAGGAGACTACTCAACCAAGCCGGGTTTGAGTACGCTGGCTCGAATACAGGAGCTGATTCAGCAGTATGATGACTTAGCAGAAACGGAGGTAAAGTACATGTCACGTAGACACACGGCGAGACGCTATGGCGAAGCAGGTAGGCCGGGGCGCACGCTAGCGCTCACAATTAAAGAGCGAATGGACCACCCTCGTATGGACCGGATATTCGGTGACCGAGGGGGTGAACATCATGCCCCGGTGGACATAGTGGAACAATTCCGCGAGTTCTACTCAGAGCTTTATCAGACGCGCGGTACAGCTTCAGAACAGGAATTTGAGGCATACCTAGAAGATATGGCTTGTGCCTGGCTCTCCGATGTGCAGAGGAAATATCTCTGTCTGCCTATTGATGAACAGGACATTGGCTAATGGCAAGGCGCCTGGCCCTGATGGGCTCACAGTGGAATTTTACAAGAAATATGCTGATCTGCTCGCCCCACAGCTCTTAGAAATGTATGCTGAGGCGTATGATACAGGGATGTTACCACATTCTCTAAGAGAAGCATTGGTTATTGCTCTTCTCAAAAGAGACAAGTCACCTGACAGATGCGACTCTTATCGTCCATTGTCGCTAATTAATACAGATGGCAAGAAATGTTCCACTAGTTTACAGCCACTAATACAGGGACTGATATTACCGGATCAAGCGGGTTTTATTCCTGAAAGGTCCACCTCCCACAACCTACGTACAATTCTTTCCATGTTTCATTTACTGGAGCCAAGCTTGGAGGCAGCGGCGGTACTACTAGATGCGGCCAAAGCCTTCGATTCAGTGGAGTGGAACTACATGTATTGGGTTTTGCGGCGCATGGGATTCCCACCCCTGTTTATACGATGGATCGTTGTCCTGTATACGGCACCAACGGCAAGGGTACGAGTGGGAGGACTGACATCTGAGACGTTTTGCATAACGAGAGGCACCCGTCAGGGTTGCCCTCTCTCGCCGTTGTTGTTTGCGATAGTCCTGGAACCTATGGCTTGTGTCATTCGCCAGTGACACAGGGAGACCGCACTTAATTTCAATTACAGGCCGGTGGCGATATCTCTATATGCGGACGATATGGTTCTCTTCATCCGAGAGCCAACTAGGTATTTGACACAATTACTTTGTGAATACTTTCGATTTGGTCACCTGTCCGGCCTTCACATAAATTGGGATAAGTCGTACATAATTTCTTTGACGTCCATAACCACTCAACCCAGCTTAGAATTTCCGCTAGTGTGGTCGACAGACCCTGTTAAATACCTAGGTGTCTGGATACATCGTGACCCGGCTGTGGTAGTCAGAGAGAATTATGGTAGAGCATGCTCGAAACTAGAAAGCATGGTGGATACCTGGATTTCATTGCCACTCTCCCTGGCAGACTGCATTGCTCTTGTCAAAATGGTAGTATTGCCTAGATTCCTTTATTTTTTTATGAACATACCGATTGTGCTCACGATGGAGTTTTTTAAAAATCTCCGCAGTCAACTAATTCGGCTGGTGTGGGGAGGTAAGGCTGCGCGGATGCAATGGTCGACCCTTACGAAAGGGTATAAGAGAGGTGGATTCGCATCTCCAGATTTTTATGTGTACTACTTGAGTGCACAGGCTCAATACGTGTTTTATTGGTACAGGCTACATGCGTTCACTCCACACGTCGCTGTGGAGGAAGGCGACGTGGCTCCGATCCCGCTGCACAGTGTACTTACCCATCACTCCCGGGGAGTCCCAAAGTCAGAGATTAATGCTGTTGATGCCATGATTTCTGCTTGGCAGAAGATAGGGCGATTGGCACAGAAATTGCCGTAATATATGCGCCGGCAATGCATCTGGAACATCATGTTGCTATGACGTTCACACATGAAGGCCCCTCTATGAGATTATTGAGAGACGCCAGTATTGTGCACATGCAAGACGTTTACCTGAATGATACATTTATCACACAAGAGGCTTTACAGTATGTCAGTAACCAATCACTTCTCTTTCGTTTTGCTGTGCATATATTACGGCCCGCGGCCCGCATACATTACACCACATATCCACAAGAGCCTCCGGCGTTGCTGTCCCTGCAGTTTGCTCTCACTACACCTACTAATAAAAAGCTGATATCGAAACTATTCAAAATAATTAGAGAGGAGACAGTGGAATGAATGTTTGTCGGACCCTATTACAGAAGCGAACTGGGTATACGTTTGTGGATTGACAGGGAAGCTCAGTATGAATGGAAATCTTCGGATTATACATTTCAAATACATACATCAAGTATACTATACCCCAGTACGACTCCAAAAGTACGGCTTATGTGCAACTGCATGCTGTGAACGCTGTGGGCAGGATGGAGCTGACTTTATGCACCTGGCGTGGAGATGTCAGAGGGTGGGCGAATTCTGGGACGCAGTAGTATGCTGTTTACAAGAAATGGTTGCTGGGGACATTCAATGTACTCCACTAGTGTGCCTGCTTTGCTGCGTGCCACACATTAAAGGGGTGAATGGTTTGTTTGTTCGTTTGGCGCTACTGCTGGCGGCGCGAAGAGTGGCGATAACATGGGGCAACAAACATAGGCCTGCGTTTAAGACATGGATGTCGGACTTGGTATTCTGTCGAGACAATCTCACTACATATGCAGAAGAGTTACTGGTTGGTTCGAGGCCAAGGGATATCTGGGAACCCCTATGACTATATTTACTTCATAAATCCACATAGAGACCCAGGCTGCATGAGACACTCAGAGGGGCAGATCGCATACTAAGAGGTGCTGAAGAAACCATCTGGGCGTATTTATATGCTATCGAGGATGCATGGGGTTTAGGATATGTGTCCTTTGATGATATATGCCTTGGTTAGATTTTCTTTATTTGTTGGATTTTGGTTGATTTATTATTTCTTTATTGTGGTTCAAATATATAATATTAGTGTGTATGTAGGCTGTCCTATCATTTAGGAATTGGTGGCTATTACATACATTTAGATATATATGATAGGCGGCTTCACTAAGAATGTAATATGTATTCTTTTATTTTCATTCCTCATTTTCTTTGTATTTTGTTTACCTTTAATAAACTAATTAAAAAAAAAAGATTTTTAAAAAAGAGGATCACTTTGGTTGGTATCCTCTGACTCTAACGGCAGACAAGGCCGAAGATAGCCATTCATCTGTGGAACACCCAGATATCCATTTGGCACAACGCTAGCACCCCTGCTGAAGTGGATAACTGTGCTTACTCCACAAAGCTGAAATATGGCCTAGACACATAGAGGCAGATTTACAAGCCCCTTGCGACAGTTTTACGACATAGTTGCGTCACTTCTGTGACGCATCGGCGTTGTAAACAATGGTCCACCATGCAACAGATTTACAACGTGACGCAACTAGTGAGATTCGTCACGTTGTAAAGCCCTGCACTACATTTTAACCTGCGTCAGGAATAATGTAGGCAGGGTGGGAGTTCAGTCGCAAGGAAGCCCCGTAAAAGTGACGCAGTGAAATCTACAAGATTTCACTGAGTCAAGTTTACGTCCCCGCAGCGTCAAAACCTTACGCCTGCTTGTAGCAAGAGTAAGGAGTGACGCAGCACTATGGGTATGGGCCGGCCCTGAGCAGTGCTGGAGTTGCGTAACGCTTGTGACACGACTCCAGCACTGCCTCACCTATACGCTGACAGATGCGTCACGCATCTGTCTCTCCTTGCGCCACGTTGCGTCGCATTGTAAATGCAGCGCATCCTTGGTAGCGCAAGGCGTTCCTAACGTCACGCAAAATAACTGCTGCATCCCTGCTGATCTGCAGGGATGCGGCAGTTATTGTAAATCTGCCCTACAGAGCTTCCCCTTGCTGTTTGGGAGGACCACAACAAGGTGCTAAGGTAACCCGAGAAAAGCTCAGCTTTCAAGTTTAACTTTTCCCAGTTTGTTTGCACAGATATTTTACCCATGAAGGAAAAGGTTTCAGCGAGACTTTGATGATATTATTCAGTATTGCAGAGACTTGCCCATCTGTGGTATTTGGTATTGCTCCCTGGAGCCTTTTGAGCTACACAAAATTACTATGTTGAAGGTAAAACTTGTGATGAGTATAAGGTGACAAAGTGAATTTTTGGGTCCAAAAGTAAGGCCTCAGCTAAACCCTAGATCCAATTTATCCGACTTTGAGGGACCCTCATTGGCTGAAGCATCCTGCCTTACTGCTGTGTATGGTTTTTACATCCTTAATACGCACTAAAGCCCTCACTGTAAGGGGCATGGTAATCCATTTGGTAACCTCCAACCCCCCCACTCAAAGGAAAGGATACCAGGAATACCCTTACTCCAGAGAACTGGAGTATTTGGGACCACAAGTGGAAATAGGAGGTTTTACTTAGTAATGAGCAATTACTGGAGAAATTGTTCATTCTAGGTCCAGTTTCCCCAGGAATGCCTAATTGCTCCTTTATGTTGTACTCAGATTTTTTTACTTCTTTTGGGACAAAATATATCACACTACTTCCTGTTTACGGGGACGCCACTAACTGCTGTTCAAGCGCTTATACCTGAAGGCGCTTGCTTTGGGATATCACCGCTGACTGCTGAAGCTCGCCGCACCCACCCCGCGGGTGCCGCTTCGCCGTCTTTGCTAGGGGCTGCACCTGGACATTGCAACCGGCGCTGGGCGTGAGGCTTCAGCAGGGCTGCGAGCGTTTGCAGGGACTCCATTGCCCAGGAGTCCCTGCTTGACCGTGGGAGACCTTCCGGTCCGCTCTCCCTGTTGGCCCGCCCACCGCCCACTGGAGGGTTTTTAAACCCCTGTTTTTACTTCCTCCTTGGGACGCCACTAACTGCTGTTCAAGCGCTTATACCTGAAGGCGCTTGCTTTGGGATATCACCGCTGACTGCTGAAGCTCGCCGCACCCGCTCCGTGGGTGCCGCTTTGCCGTCTTTGCTAGGGGCTGCACCTGGACATTGCAACCGGCGCTGGGCGTGAGGCTTCAGCGGGGCTGCGAGCGTTTGCAGGGACTCCATTGCCCAGGAGTCCCTGCGTGACCGTGGGAGACCTTCCGGTCCGCTCTCCCTGTTGGCCCGCCCACCGCCCACTGGAGGGTTTTTAAACCCCTGTTTTTACTTCCTCCTTGGGACGCCACTAACTGCTGTTCAAGCGCTTATACCTGAAGGCGCTTGCTTTGGGATATCACCGCTGACTGCTGAAGCTCGCCGTCTTTGCTAGGGGCTGCACCTGGACATTGCAACCGGCGCTGGGCGTGAGGCTTCAGCGGGGCTGCGAGCGTTTGCAGGGACTCCATTGCCCAGGAGTCCCTGCGTGACCGTGGGAGACCTTCCGGTCCGCTCTCCCTGTTGGCCCGCCCACCGCCCACTGGAGGGTTTTTAAACCCCTGTTTTTACTTCCTCCTTGGGACGCCACTAACTGCTGTTCAAGCGCTTATACCTGAAGGCGCTTGCTTTGGGATATCACCGCTGACTGCTGAAGCTCGCCGTCTTTGCTAGGGGCTGCACCTGGACATTGCAACCGGCGCTGGGCGTGAGGCTTCAGCGGGGCTGCGAGCGTTTGCAGGGACTCCATTGCCCAGGAGTCCCTGCGTGACCGTGGGAGACCTTCCGGTCCGCTCTCCCTGTTGGCCCGCCCACCGCCCTCCACGCTCACTACATCTAGGATCAGTACTCCCGCAGCGCGGGACGCAGCTCGGGGCGAAGACCGGGCTAAGAGCGGGCCGTTTTAGGCCGTTCGAGGCCGGTTAGGGCCGGTCTGGGCCACCCCCCTAAATTCTACCTCACAAACTAATTATACAGCTCCTCCCACTTTACAGATATGTCTCCTAGAGGATCCAGGAGTAAGACTGCGGCAAAAAAAGGTCCATTAACCGGCCCATTAGATAGCTTTATCACAAAAGCAAACTCTTTTATAGATCAGAGCATTACACTTATGGAACGGAGGGTATCCCAAGACCTCCTGGAGGCTAGAAGATCCTCTATGGGTCATCTGGCAACAGCCAGAACGCCGGTCCCTCAAAGGGATCAAAGACAGAGCGAGGGCGGGAATAATAAAAGACAGAGTCTTCCAAATATAGTGGATTTATCGGTCTCGAAATTGTCACAACTCTCAGAATCCCAATTAACATCTGACACAGACCTGGAAAAAACCCCAGACCTAGTATCACATCCCACCCCTGAAGAGGTAAGACAGGCAAGAGGGAGGAGAGAGGGAGCAATAAGGAAAAGGAACCATCGAGCGACAAGCAAAGTACCAACGACTCAAGCAACCCCAGTTACAATAGAAGAAACAGGGAATCCACCTAGCCCCCCTACATCGGAAAACCCGAATAGGCACCCAGCAATGATACATCAAGTACACGATGCTTCACTTCTTACAAGCTCAGTGTTGGCATCAGAGAATTCGCCAACAAAGGAACCTGAACATAACTATAACACAGATTTATTAGGCAAAATTGGTGACCTTTTACAGAAAACTCTTGCACCGATCCAGGTTACTTTGACCAATTTAGAAAAAACTATAGTTGAACTCTCAGCTCTGGTGAAGACCAAGCATAACCCCAAATATTCTCAAGAGCAACCAAAAGTACAGAAGCCCGGGGTGTCTAAGTCGTCAAACCTAATCCCCGTGGCTCAAGCTAAAAGCTCGACCCCTGTGCTCACAGTAGCATCGAAACCCACAACCATGATAGCGTCTAACAAAAAAACAGAAGAGATTTCATCTGTAAATACCCTATCTGGAAAAAATAGTACTCCTTGTAATACCGTCACCACAGAAATGAAGAATAAACAACCCCAAACTAGACAACCCCAAATACATCGAGAGAGGGAGAGACAACAACAGGGCAATACACGACCAGTAACTCTTCCACCAGAAGCGAGTCCATTTGTCGTTATTTTGACCGGTGTCCCAGAATTGACAGACCAAAAACCTGAACCAAACTGGTCCTTAAAAAACAAGATACAACATTGGCTCACTATAAATCGCCCAGCACCCGCTTACTGCTCTACCCGAATTTTAATGGTTAGAAGAGCTCCATGGGTTGGCCATGGTAAAAAAACAATACAGGGCGACTGTATTTTAATTACCTTTGAGGACCCTAGAATAGTGGAATATATATGTGCAGAGGGGGATTAGAATCTAAATGGGGGGATAGGCATAAAGCGCCTCTCTTTTTTCTACCCACCTAGATTTTCGAACGGTCCCTCACAAAATGATGGACCCTGGTATACAGTGGGCCCTCGCTATCGAGGGAGAGAAAGGGAAGAGTGGAGAGGGCAAGAGCAGTGGAGAAATTACAGAGAAGTACCATGTTGGGAGGGCTGGAATGGAATACCTCTAACAAATATGTATAGCGGTTTAGAATGTGTGGACTGACCATCACAGCCAGATGAACAGGCCCTTAATTTCCTAGACAATCCCCCAACTTTAGATAATCCTCAAACTTCTGATGACCTCGTCACTGTTGGCAAACTACAAATCAAAAACAGCCCTAACAACGGTCCTCTATCTTTGACCGTGATTTCCTGGAACATCGCAGGATTACGGCCAAAGGTTGAGGATGGGAGTATCATGCACTCCGTAGACGGACATCAAATAGTCTGCTTGCAGGAGACATGGTCGCCAACAGTACTCCATATGTTGGGTTACAAGACGTACTTCTCTCCAGCTTTAGTGGTACAAAAGGGTAGGCCAAAGGGTGGATTAATTATCTACATATCTAATACCATCAAAAATATAAAATTAAGCATTATTGAACTGGAACATAACTACCAGATTATCTCTCTTTCTCTATCCAGAAAGGAGTCTGTTGTCCTCGTTAACTTTTACAATAATCTCGAGGAATCACAGCTCCAGAAAGTGTTGATACACTTGCACGAGAAACTAACCACCCTAAGGCAGAAACAAGGAGCTAAGAGTTCACCATCTATAATATGGGCAGGGGACTTCAACTTGCATCACTGCACCCAACCAGAGCAAAAATGTGCAGGAATGATGACAGAGGAAGGTAACTCCATTACTCATTTTCATCATAATAATATCGGTGGAATAATGAATGAGATCCTATCAGATCTGGATCTCCAAATAGTAAACACCCCAGTTGATAGTACTAATTCTTTAGAACCGACATATGTAGGAAGGGGATTTAGTACTACAGTTGACTATATTATAATATCGGCTAGCTTACAACCCAGAGTCAGTCAGTTTGAAGTTTTACCTAACATCTTAAGTGATCATTCCATCCTTAAATTGGAATTGCTCTTAAACTGTCAACAATCCCTACCTGTGACAATAGCTACTGCACTGACCCAGGATAATATAAATCTGTGCCAAATAAATGGGTATACAATAAAGTGGGGAAAAGTAGACCCAGGGGAACTTACCAAAGATCTGATAAAACTGGTACATCCCCAAATCAAGAAGTGTCTAGACCCACAGACAGAAGATGAGGAACTTCTTAGTAACTTTGCCCAAATCATGGAAGAAACAAAATCTTTACTCACAGCAAAACACAAACTAGGCCCCCAACAAATCAAAGGATGGTTTAATCACGAATGCACTCAGGCCCACTCTAACCTCAAAATAGCACTAAATAAAGATGAAAGGGACCCCCAGGTTATATCCGCACTAAGAAAGGAATACCTTGCCATCAGAAAAAAGAGAAAGGCGGAGTTAAAGCAAACTTTGTGGGATGAGCTCCACTCTAGTGCCCAGGAAAAAAACAGCCAGGCTTTCTGGAGAGTAGTGAGAACCCCGTTCTTAGTTGACGAAAAAATTCCAAAAATTGAAGTTGCAATAGATGAGTTGGAATGGGTATCACACTTCTCAAAGATTTTCCAAAAACAACCAACAGAACAAGAAAATGAAGATATAAACTTAGTGGTCCCATCCTACCCCATCCGAATAGACTTTGAAATGTCTGAAGTCCTTTTAGCCCTGAAATCAAGCAAAAACGGAAAAGCTCCAGGACCGGATGGAGTCCCGGTAGACTTTTTTAAATACAACATAGATCTCTGGGCTCCTATCATCACCAGGGTATGTACGGCAGCCGCAAAAAAAGGAATCCTAGAGTCTTGGACAAGGTCCGTGATGGTACCGATCTTCAAGAAGGGCAACCGCCAGGACCCTGCCTGCTACCGCCCAATATCTCTATTGGACTCATTGGGGAAGATAGCAGGCAGGATGATCCTGGAGCGACTTCAAAAATGGGTGGAGCAGCGAGGTATCCTGTCTGAGCTGCAATTCGGATTCCGGCAAGGGTTCGGAACTGTGGAACAAGCCCTAAATCTCTCAATCATCATTGGAAAATACATACACGCAAAGAAGGACAAACTATATATGATCTACGTGGACTTGTCCTCCGCGTTTGACTGCGTTTCTCACTCCAAATTGTGGTCCCTCTTGTCACAAATGGGAGTTGATTTACCACTTCTGGATTTTTTGAGAGAAATGTACTCCAAACCCTCTGCTAGAGTCCGCTACGGCACAAAAGGCGAGCTGTCAGCGCCCCTTAGAGTAGAGCGTGGAGTCAGGCAAGAATGCGTCCTGGCCCCTTTCCTCTTCTCCCTCTATACTAACAACTTGGAGGTTGAGCTTTTGAGGGATGCCCAGGACCTCCCACAGGCAAAACAACGCCCGATACCCGCTCTACTCTATGCGGACGATGCTGTCTTGCTGGCACGGACTCCCCGTGAACTTCAGAGGATACTCAATAGATATTCTCTTTTTATGGCCACTTTAGATCTTCACATAAATGTGAAAAAAACTTTTGTGATGACAGCAGGTGCTAGGAGAAAACACCCTAAAGACTTAATCCTCAATAATCAAAAAATAGAGTTTGCAACTGAATACTGTTACCTGGGTATTACAATAGACAACAAATTGTCCTGGAAAAAGGCAGTGGAAGCAAGGAAACATTGCTTTAAGAGAGCAATAGCGGCTTTGGTATAATTTTCACAAAAACTGGGAAAACGACCGCCCCTGGAATTACTAACCATTTACAGAGCGAAGTGCCAATCAACAGCACTATATGGAGCTAGTGTATGGGGGCATATGGATGTTTCTTCCCTGCAAATTGCGGAAAATAATTGTCTGAGGTTCCTTTTAATGGCCCCAAAGCGATCCTCTACGTATGCATGTCATGTTGAACTAGGCGTCCCATACATCGAGGACTTGGCAAGAATACAACCGCTACTCCTATGGCGCCGTATCTGGATCTCAGAAAAAAATGCCCTTACCAAGACAATAGTGGCAGATGCCATGACACTGGACCATGCGCTAAAAATAAAATGGTTAGCTTACATCAGGAACTTTTTTATTGACCTTGGGCCTGAAAAATATTATTTAACTCCCGAAAAAATTAGTGAACTCTCTAAAAAAACAACTACAAACACTAGCCCTGGGACATTTGCAAAATCTGAGACTACAAATTGAAGCAGGAAAACCGTTGGTCCAACATGCTGTAATGGTTCAATCTACACTTTCCATCCAGCCTTATCTAAATCTTGAAAACAGTGCTTTTGATCGCTTTCTCCTGGTAAGATTCAGACTAAATCTATTCCACAGGCTAGTAGCATTCCCAGTAGCAAACGCATGGGATACGACTTTACCTCTGTGTCCTTGCGATGAAAAGTCATCACAAACTACTTTACATACAGTCTTGTTCTGCAAATTTTATCATGAACATCGCAAACTTTGGTTATTGACTCTACTAAAATCTTGGGGATTTAGGCAATGTCGTCCTGCTATGTTGAGTTTACAGCTCTTGGATACTGAAATTACCTGTTACGATGTTCTTAATTTTTTAAAATGTATATACAGACACAGAAAAAATCTGTAAAATAATGGTGTATGAAATTATCTTTCACTGTAAAACTCATGTTTAAAAATTCTTTTTTATGTATTAACACTGCTTTTATGGATTTCTAATACTGAAATTCCGAATAAAGAAATTATTATTATTATTACTTCCTGTTTACATGACAAGAATTTGTGAAAATAAATAATCTCCAATTTTCAAATTGTGAATGGATGGTAGAAGGCAAATTTATTGTATTCATTTTTTTCATTTCATGGGTATCAAAGATCCGTTTGCTTTTTTTGTAAAAAGAATGATTAATTATAAATAGATTTGTCTTTGGTAATATCTCTATTATGCATCTAAAAAGTTAATGATTTCTTAACAATACATGTGTTACATATGGTTTCGCAAGCAGTTTTCTCTGGGTTGCTCTGGTTTTGCTGTACCTTTTGAGCTGCAATCTCCAAAACACTTCAAGTATGACTTTTTGATCTCCTGTCCATAAGGGGCAATTTAATCCTGAATACAAATTAGCCATCTTTTTGTATTCAATTGCTTTGTCCAATGGTTTTGAATATTCTAGAGGTAGTCATTACCTACTGCAGCATAACTTTGAATTTGCTGTATGGCTCTAAGGTCAGAGTGCAAATGACCATTGCAATATTGTCCCTTTACATCACACTGCAATTTCAAAACAGATCATTCCAAGACTTCACACTTTTTAATTGGATCTTTGAATTCCTGGAAAGAAACATTTGGTGAAGTATTTAGACCGTGGCAGGCTGGACTCCATTTCACCAGGGCAGCAAAGGGATGTTCACTGTTGTCCTAGTGGACTACAGCCAACCATATTTAGAGATCTCCCTCTGCCAGGAGATCTCTGTGCCTTTGTAGGAGCTGCCAATGTAAGTAGCAACTCTACAATTGCTATAAATGTGCTGTTCCGGCACCATGTTCAGATAGGTAGTAGATAATATATTATGCAATCTTTGTTCCAGAAGGCAACCTCTTTCAAGCTCAGACAATATTTAATTGATCCATGTATTGGTGACTTGATATCAGACTTTGTTTACATTGACTAACTGGAATAATGACACAATATTAACACTTTTGGTGACTTCTAGGACTACCATGCCATTAGCAATGTTACTGGTATTCTGTCTTAGCCAGCAGATTATCTACCCTTGGAATCATTGCCCCTCTGCCACCTCTCAATGGATTTGGAGAAGCAAGAGTTAGGTGGAAGTGCACCTACTGATATGTATTAGTTTCCTGATTGCAGCCAACTGTAAACAAAATCCCCACCTCATTGATGACATTCATACTTCACCAATTTGCAGTAGCTCTAGGATTCATCAGTGAGCACTTGACAGTATTGTACAAAACTGAACAGGTTACTTTGGTGTAGCTGTTTAGAGCAGAACAGCAAGCAATAGGTAGGAGAAAGTGCCTCTTTATGGCTGAGCATGGATGTGCAGGTACTCAAAATTTTGGGCAAGTTCTCTCTCAGTTAGTTCTTCTTTTGCAGAATTTCTGAAGGTTTTAGCTCACCTCTGGCCATTTGTCACAGACAACTAATCAGAGTTGATTGGACTTGTTGGGTGATGTGTGTGAACTAATGAAGAAATGACAACTGATCATCCACATTGGTGGAAACCAAATCATTGAAACCCAATGTTAAGAAAATTCATATAGATAAAAATTTAAAGGAAACACCTAAAGGAAAGATCATTTTAAGGTAAACCCTCAAATTACATCAAACGTGGGTTGAGATTAGAACAACTAAGGGCTTTTTGTGTTCAGGTATGGATAATGTTTAGGGGTGGATGTGAGGTGTTTTGAGAGTTTAAGGATGAATGGAGTTGTAGGTGTCTTGAGGGTTTTAGCATTCATGGATGGACAGAGTATAGAGTTGGTGAGGTCTTTTAAGGTTCAGTGATGGGTAGAGGTTAGGAGTGGTAAAGACTTTTCAGGTTTTCCAATTGGGTAGAGGGTAGGATGGTGAGGGGTCTTAAGGATTCAGGAATGGATCGCATTTAGATGAAGGGTTTTTTAGAGTTGAAGGATGGGTAGAGTGTATGGGTAGTGAGATGCTGTTAGGGGTCAGGGATGTGTGGAGTTTGGGTGTGGTGAGGGGTTTTAAGGGTTGGGGATGGGTGAGGTTTAAGTGTAGAAAATAGTTTTTAGTGTTTAGGAATGGGTGGAGTTTATGGGTAGTAAGGGTTTTACGGTTCAGTGATGGGTAGAGTGTAGGACTAGAATGATCTTTTAAGGTTCAGGGATGGGTGGAATTTAGGGACCAATCATGGGTGTAGTTCAGTTGAACTGCAGAGTTTTTATATTTCTGGGATGGGTGGACTGTAGAGGCAGGAAGGGTTTTTAGTGTCCAAGGATGGGTGTAGTTTAGGTATGATGAGGTTTTTAGGTGCAAAGGATCGATGATGTTTAGGGGTGCGAGAGGCCAAGGATGGATGGTGTTTAGGTATGGCAAGGGTCAGTTTATTAAAGTAATCTGAAATAATTTTTTGTCTATATAAAGATATACATTTTAAATATTGTCCCCAGAAGAACAGAATGGAGTTTAATACCACTAACCAAACTATTTCTGAAAGTAAGACCTGTAACTATTGTATTTACACCTTAAAGAATAAAATAAGCACACACATGCCAATATCAAACAAAAATACAGTCTATGAATTGGTTACTATTAAATATCATATTATGAAAATTTCCATTAAATCGTTTTCTATGACATCACATACAACCCCTGTCAGAACATACAGTGATGAGCATTATGGAGACCCTGTGTGGTTATATTTTTTTATTCATATTTTTCTCTTTGTGCTATAACTTTATGCAATTCTTTTGATGAGTTCAACAAAAATTCTAAGATTTTAGGCAGAACTGATTTAACACTGAGCAGAACTCAATACTATTTGCAGAAAGTATGCAGCTGAGATTGTGCGGGTTTTTGTTACAGCATATCAGTCAGGACCCTTCAGTGTGTCCATGGTAATACTATGCTCTAGCACACCAAATTCACTGGTTTCTGTGACTCTCTCATTAGCCCTGTATGGTACCAGGCACAAGGCTTCAAACAGACTAACTCTTGGATTCAAAGATTTTTTTTTTGTCAAAAAATATTTGTAATAAGCATCAAGCAGAACATAAAAAAAGGCATTGACATTAAATCATCTACCCGAGGGCGCTGAGGCTCCGGGGTTGCAAAACAGTCGGCTGTGTTGGGTTCAGCTTCATATAGCACTGGGTCCTATCACACCTCCCGCACGAAATGAGTGATGCTGATTTAGAGAAAACATAACCCAGAGGAGGTTCTTCAACCTAGAAGCGGACCTCCAAACACCCTCTCACCCACTACCCCAAAACAACCCCCCTCCCCCTGTCCCGGTGGTGAGTAGACTGTATAGAGAAAAAAAAACAAGAAAATAGATCTTGAGGCAGTTCTGCAGTGGCACAAGTCAAGTGACATATCTTAAGGGCCTCGTTGTTTCGAAGTGACCTAGAGTAAACTTATATTTGAAAGAGGTGCATAGCCCCAAAGATTTTTTAATGCAGGTCTTTGGATCATTTGTTTCTTCAACTCCACATGACCAGAGAATTTGCACACCTCAGAATCTTTGATCCCTCTGAAATCTGGTATTGCATCAGAAGCAGACAATGTATTCCACTGTCACAGGGGAAACATATAGGGCCTCATTTATGAGGCCTTGCGTCAGTTTTGCGCTACCCATGCGTCACTTTTTGTGATGCATCGGTGGCGTAAAACATGCCTCCTGTTGCGCACTGTTTACAAAGTGACGCATCTAAGCAGATGCGTCACTTTGTAAACCCCTATGCTACATTATACCTGCGTCAGGTATAATGCATGCAGGGGGTTGTTCCCCCGCAAAAAGCCTCGTAGAAGTGAAGCAGTGAAATGTGTGAGATTTCACTGCGTCACTTCTAGGACGCCGTTGCGTCAAAATCTTGCGCCTGCCTCACAGCAGGCGTAAGACTGATGCGGGCCCTTTCACATGGGGCTTGCCCCATGTGAAAGGACACATTTTTGGAGTTGCGTCACTTTTGGGACACACTCCAGCAATGCTCTCTTTTGCGCTTACAGATACGTCAGAAATACTGACGTATCTGTAACTCCTTGCGACATGATGCGTCATGCATTAAATATGACGCATCAGGTATGTTGCAAGGAGTGCGCACTGAGAAGTGGCGCATCGCTGCTTTCACGAAGCAATGCGTCATTTCTCATAAATGAGGCCCCAAGCATCTAGTTTCTCTAGCCAGAGACGTTACATAGGCAATTGAAGTCAATGAAGTGCAGTGGGGGGCCCAACACTTCAGAGGCGACCCATTCAGCCACCACCAATGAATATCTGTAAGATATGGGGGACTCAGCGGCCCCTCATCGCAAACTGCAGAGAATCCCCACCATTTTGCTTTAGACTGTAGACTCTAGCTCTGGCAGGAAAGGTACGTGCAAAATGGACTTTCATGTAAGGCAGACAAACTCCGCTTGGTCCAGGAAGTTAGGAATTCTACTCTTAATCCAAATGTGTCCAGTATATTATTATAAGGGAAAGCAGTAATTGTAAACTTGTAAGCCATCAATACAGCAATTCTAATTGATGAATATGCTTACGTATGCCCAATTCTACTACAGTGTGACATCCAAATTCTTCTTGATTGTTTTTGAGGTACCTCTAAGAACCTATTTATGGTACTAAAATTCTTAAATACTAGGGCCCTCATTTATAGGATTTTGGCACAGGGCAGCACAGCAGGTCACATTACTGCACTGCCCTATGCCAAAGTGAAAGGGAAGGAATGCACTATATTTATGCAATATGGTGCATTCCTGTCTGTTCTCCCTGTGCTGGTACGTTTCGGCAGCCTAGCGCCAATGTAGGCACCCTTGCACCATGGTGCAAGGGAGCCTACGTTGCATGCAGGATTGTTTTTGTGCATAAAGGGGTACCTTCCTGCACAGAAACAATCCTAAGAGACATTTCCTATTTCTGTCCGTCAGTCAGCCAGTCAGTCAGAAATCTTTATTTGTCTAAATTCCAAGCCATAAAAGAGTAAATTATAAAAAAAGAATTTCTGATTTAAAGTACACAATGATATTCCTTAAAAAGAGAGCAATTTACAAATGTCTAGGTAGCAAGCTCATGAAATGAATATCACCGCCCTGGACACAACAATAATTAAATTAAAAAAAAAAAATCTACATTCATACGGCCTAATGGCATGTATTTCAAACATCAGTAAGTATATATTGCAATAATGAAATACGAGCTCATTTCCCAACAATATTCTGGAGACGAACTTCAGAGGAGATGTATCTATAAAACATCAGACAAATACATTTATCCTTTAAAAGCTGGAGATAATGCAAAGCTGCCTGACACTTTCATATTTTTAGGAATTTTAAAAGTGGTATTAAAAAAAACACGCCTTGGGTTCATATAAAGTTAGCAAAAGAACATGAAATGCAACGTGCTCTGATTCGATTGTGGCTCACATGGACATACATAAAATCTGGCATCTGAATATACATTTAGCGGATATGAGACCAGTAGATTTAAGGTTCCAAACCTAAACCTTATAAGGTAATATAATTGGGCATGGTTAAAATAAAAATAAAGGTAAGGCTCAGTCCCTAAAGAACAAATCAAAAGTAAGTGCCAAAAACCCTTCTTTTCACCCGCGTATCTCTTTTCAGATAAGAGTACGCCATATATTCTTTCTTTAACTTAGTCCTTTGTATTTTAGCAGTATTTGCTGGGTTGTCAAAGCAATCTGACAATCATAAATTCCTCATTTGGGCTTTAACATAGGAAAGCCAAGGGATTTTGCTTGCCCACTCTAGTTTCAAACAATCTGTGATAATGGCACGGTTCAAAGCTGTTTCTTTAATTGCCCAGATATTTTACCACAATAAAAGAGGCACTAGTTGTATTTGAAAGGATAGGGGAATCACGCCAAGCTCACTATGACACATAGTGGCAGAAGTGCTTCATGGAAGAGTCAACAGGCGTTTCAAAAACATATTTTTAGCTCTCTGAAGGCCAGAAATATTGCATGAGCCCCAGACTCCAGCACCGTACAGGGTTGTAGCGCATGTGCGAGCTTTGTAGACCTCAATTTTTACTTTTAATGGGCATGAGCCAAATTTTTAAGCACATCTAAAAATGGCCCCCAGATATTGATTGAAACCCCTAATCCTTGCCTCCATTAACTGAAGCCATGTGATTTTTGAATCAAAAAGAACTCCCAAATAAGAAAAGCTAGGCACGTGAAGCAGTCTCTCACTGCCTATAAAAAATGTCTTTAAAGTTGTAGGATGTTTGCCCAGCACCATTACCTGAGATTTAACAACATTGGTCTTGAGCCAAGTTCACTCTTACATTTTTTAAAACCAATTAAAAGCTGTTGCAGCCCCACCCCGGTTCGATACATTAAAACACAGTTGTCTGCATATAATAAAGCTGGTACCAACCTTCGGCCTATTTGAGGAGCATCCACATGCCCATTTATAATAGAAGTTTCTAAATCATTTATATACATACAAAATACAAATGGGGCAAGCACGCAGCCCTGGCGGACCCCACAACTCATTTTAATTGGGGCAGTGAGTTCCCCACCTGTTCCGTAGTGAACCCTCCCGGTGACCTCTCAATGCATGGCTGCTACAAAATGCACAATTGCTGGTTCTATGCCCATCTACAACATCTTATCCCAGAGCTTTCCTCTCTGCACCCAGTCAAAGGCAGATGTCAGGTCCATAAACCCTAGCTAAAGTGTATTTGTCTATGACCAGATGCAGATTCTACTGTGCCCAGGCCTCTCCTATAGCCATATTTGATATCAGATAACTTGCCGTTATCTGTTGCCCAGGCTTCTAGTCTTTCTAGGATTACTCTGCCCATGATCTTACAGGTGCAGTCAATCAAATATATTGGCTGGAAACATTTAGGATCCGCCCTATTCCCCTTTTTAAAAATTGGGACTATTTTCACGGTTTTCCAGGAGTCAGGAGGTCCTTGAGCTACATGGCAGCTTAAAATATTTGTTAGCAGCGGAAGCCACAGGGATGTGTTGGCCAGAAACAAATCTGCAAGGATACCAGCAGGGCCATAGGCCTTATTCCTCACAGTCTGACTTAAGGCCCTATCCACCACGCCTAATGTCGGAGGTGCCATATTTAATGCCCCAAAGTTAATATTAATACTAAGAACAGGATCACTAGCAGGTTTATACAGATGAGTAAAATGTTACATTGCCCGGTTTGGGCCCCATGTTCCTTAATGCCACATGAGAATCCAACTCTCCGCACAACAAAACACTAGATGATAATGCAGTGCTCTCTGGTAGTAAATGGGAGGTACAACTAGCTAATTCAGTTATCACGGGGGAAACGGAGTCATCCAAACCAGACGCATGAACATAAGGCGTTTCTTCTCTGGAAGTGACATTGTAGGATACAGGAAAATTCCCTACAGAGCAGTCACTGTCTATCATGCTAACAACGGATGGCAATGACTTAACCATCCCTGGCATCTGAATTTTATGTATGCTGTAGAATGCAGCACATATAGAAAGAGGCTAAAACGAGGAGAGATAAAGATATTTCCCCTAATTACATGATTTTGTAAATCCGGGACATGATCAAAATCCATGGGTGTTGTATGGAAACACCACAATGCCCATGGAAAACCTACTGAGTGTAGAGTAAGGCAACGCAGTTAATTGTGTTGCACTGCCTTACTCTAGGTTTATGAGGCCTCTGATAGCCACATAAGGTGGCTTTGCGTGGCTTCATAAATCTGATTCAGAGCCTTTGTCAAGCATGTACCACTTTACATGGTGCAAAAGTGATGACCCCCCTGATACCTCTATTTTCTGGCGAAATCTATCTCCAGTATTTCTCTTCTCTGCTGCACCAAATTAAAGGACACAGATGTGTTCAGGCTGAAGAGGAGTCCATCTGATAGATTCTGAACTACCCCAAAGCAATCTTTCTAGTGAGAACAATTTGTACCTACTTTCTTGTTGAATATCACTTTGATGGCTTTTCCAGGAGAAACTCTAATGTTTCCTTCTAAAGAGCATTTCCCTAAGAACGATAATTTAGATTTTGCTCACAGTTTGGGGTGTCATTAAGACAGGCTTTCGAATTTGAGGTACTGATGTTTAACCTATGATAAATCTATATAAAACAGGTCCAAAGTTCCTAGTAGAACATACACCTTTGATGCACGTAATAATCGTCACTCATATATCCTAACTGAACACATGAGCACAAGGCCTGTTGCATTTGTGTGACCCACGTGCAGGAGATAACATGCCAAAGAGAAGAATAAGACACACAGAAAGAAATGAACTTTTCCAAGCCTACGGTAATGTAGGAAAACATGCTGCAAATGCTGGGTTAGGAATCATCATGCATGTCTCATTTGTCATCACCCTTTTGGTTTGCATATTAATAATGTTCCAGTCCTTTACTAATCATATAGACATGGATAGGGCTTATCTCTTTATGTTGTGTAATGAATTCACCAAGGTCTGAGACCTTTTCCTATTTTGCCAATACTTGTTTGTTGCATTGCCAATGCTTGTTGGTTTGCTTGTATAGCATTTAGCAATTACCAAGGAAAATGTTCCAGAACAATCACGTAAAATACCTGCACACAAGGCATCATAATTGCTTGGCTTTTTCCTTTCTCTGCTAAAGAAGAACAGGGCCCCAGGCTCTTATTTCCTGATTCCTAGAAGGCCTTCCTGATTCCTAGAAAGCTGGTCTGGACATCTGAGTCCACCTTGAAGAGGCACACACCAGATTCATCAAGGACACGGAGTTGTGCATGTGCTTTTGAAGAAGACTTTCCTTTTTAACTTTTCCTTTAACTGCGTGTGTGCTGGAAATCACTGCTTGTGCTTTTAAGAAGACTTTCCTTGGAAATACATTCTTTTGAATATTTAGAGGCTCTGCATTTGTGCTTTGACATTTTGTTTTATAGACAGCAGCACTTACATTTATAAAGGAAGCCTTTCATTTGGAACATTGTTTTGAGCTTTTTGAGGCTGAACTATTTGAGAAACAAGCTCCATGAGTGTGCATTAACACATTTTGTTATTTTAAGGAGTTTTATTAGAGTCAAGAATTCCATTCAAGGATACATTTGATCTGGACTGTAAAAAAAGGCTTAATTTGTGAAAACGTGTAACACAACACAGATGAGGAGGGTCTGAGGGGAATGTATATTTAAAGACCTAGTAAACCAGCCTACACCCCCAATTAAACTAGTCACAAGAAATAAAGACTGGTGGCGGTCTGTGTTAAACACTGAAGACTGAGCAAATAGATAGTGGCAAGTGTATGAGTGTTAGAACATACAAGTGTATGAATGGGAGGAAATGAATCCCATCAGCCCACCCATATGGCGGAGCCTCGTCATCTGGGATTGAGTAAGGTCATGGTCCAGATAAGGAGACACACCTGATGATGTTGTGTGTGTTTTTCTCCAATTCTCCAAGACCACCCGAGATGGATCCAACCCATAGTACTATGCGTGGGTATGATGGTGTGGGAAAATAAATTGCAGTGAAGAAAAGTGTGAAACAAAGATCAAAACAAGTGCTAGTTAAAATTGGCTACCATGATATGGCGAAATATTTATTAGGGATAAATCATGGTGTCAAGATTAAAAGAAAAAGTGTTTAACAGTCTGAAATAATGACTGTCCTATATAGTTGGTATCATGGTCAACATGTTTCTGCCATGCAGGGGCATCTCCCCTACCAGGCTTTCATCAGGACCAATTAGGATACACTACTGCAATAACGTACTTGAGATCAAAATTAATGTTACCAAATTATAATACTGGATACTGTGCCGTCCGCAAGTTACTCACTGCGTCGGTACTTCCAGTATTTCCAAAGGATTCTTTCCTGAAAGAAATTCAAAACACATAGATATTTCTGTTTCTCAGCTATATCTAACACAAACACAGCATGCCTATTATTCAAACCATGTTAGTTTTACTTCAAAGTCTACCTTAACAGTGATAGTGGATAACCATAATTTAAGAAAAATAATTTTTACTCACCCAAAGATTCTTGTGTGTAAACCTCACCTCTCCTGGCCACAGCTCAGGAAATGGAGGCCCCGCTCTGTATTAGTGGAATTTTTTTTTTTTACAAATCTGAGGGTTATCCTACAAAGTAGAGCCCTTCATGTAAATTAACCACTACGTGTGCTTCCACAAGGAGGCACATAGGCAACATTGGTATTAAGTCACTTATAATTTGGAGGTGGCTGGCAAGTTTAAGGGCTATTGTCAAAAAACAGGTGTACATGTCCTGACACTCAGTATTAGTGAAACAGTGTTTTATCATTCACTAAACTAAAGGTACATAATTAGAAACCATTCTCTTATAGCCTGATTTTTTAATTATCATCTTAAAGGTTATCTAAAATGGTTACTATTTGTTTAGGTAGTCATGGACCAAAATTAGATAGCAAAAACAAAGAAAAGAGCAGAGTAATGCAGCGCACTGTTGCTCCTTACCTGTCCGTCTGTACCTCTGGCCTTGTCCTGAGGCTCAGGGGGAGGTACCGACTGGACCAAGCTTCGCAGTTAATATGTCCAAATTTGACCAATCATCAGGCCATACTAGCTCATATGACCAGAGGACCCTGTTGGAAACCGCTGTTATTGAAACAACTACGATCGGGACAAACCGATGCTCATTATTGGCCCTCTAATGGCCAATCAGATTCCAGTTTGAATGATATGAGGCCGGGCTGCAATACTATCTCTGCAGACTCGTAATGTTGAAACGAAAGCCTGCTTCTTGGTAATTTATAAACCGTCTTCTGTCAGTGTCATTTATTTCAAGCACCGATACACCGTTCCGTTTTTGACACACGGGATGGTTTACTCCAGAAGGTGTTCTTCGTTGCTGGGACTCTACGATTGGATAGGAGCCCAAATTGAGACCGCTGATTGGCCCATGGTGAGTCAATGGGCTTTTACGTTATGGCGCTCAGTATACACTATGGGAAAAAGACGTGTTCTAAAACACAGGTATTCTTTACATCACAGGCCTTATGATTGGATAAGAGCCCAAAATAGGGCTGCTGATTGGGCAAAGCTAAATCAGTAATGTTTCCCGTTAAGACCTTGAATATGCGATACACGTTCGATGTCAGAACCTATGATTTATCGTGTTATCGCGCAGTGTGATCTAGTCTCGTGGACTAAGTACCCTCGCGTGTAGCTAGAAGACTGTTTGGTACGTGGTTTCGAGGCTGCTCATCCATTTTTAAATCAGTTTTATGCAGCTCCTTAAATAAAGCGTCTGATTGGCCTAAACATAGCCAGACATTAACCTCACACTGAAATACACCTAAGGCGGCCCATGTAAGCCTCAACCAGAGTAATTTTTCTATACCCAATGATGAGTCAGAGGGGAATGTGGGCACAGTCCCTTGTTTATAGGAAATGTCTGAATGCGTACATGTGTATGGGGTCTATGGTATTGACCTTAGCATAGATTTGATCATGTCAGTGTGCTATCCAAGATGCAAGACAATAAGTCCGCATCGCCGGACTAGACATGATACATACAACCACAGGAGATAACTGCCACTTAAAACCTTCTCACCAAATTGGTTTCAGAAGGGCGTTCGCTAGTAACAGTGATAAAGAATGCTAACAGTGGTGGAGCCCAAAAAGGTAGTTATATGGACACCCATGGAATTTCGTCATTCAGGCCTTCGATGTCACTCTTCAGGCGGAATATCCATTTTTGCTCTTTCAAAAATAGAAACCTTGAAACGTCTCTTATGTGGGATGGCACAAATGGTTTCTCCAAAACTGTCCAGCTCATCTCCTCAGGAGTGTGTTTCAATTGGAGAAAATGATTGGTCAGTCTTGTCGCTTGCTTGTTGCACCGGATGGTGCTCTTGTGCTCATTTATTCGAATTTTAATTTTTCTAGTCGTCATCCCGACGTAGCGCAAGGAACAAGGGCATGTGATAAGGTATATCAATTTATCACTGTTGCAGTTGGTGTGACTTTTTAGGACCCATGGCCTCGATGTTCCGATGTCTACAGAGAGAGTCTTCTTTGTTTGAGGACAGGCAGTGCACTGTCCACAGGGAAAATGACCCTGTACTGGAGGTAGATTCCATAGGGTGTTAGCTGATGTCTCCTCATTGCCTCTGCATCTCGGCCTTGTGTGAACAAGGGTATCTCTCAGATTGCACCAATCTTGAAAGAGAACAGGGGTGTCTGGATGGACGCGCCTGCAGTATTCAGGATCTTCCAGTTCTTTTTCACCGTTTTCTGTAATTTATTGGACAATGTACAAAACGTTGAGACAAATGTCAGTCTGTCACATGGTGGTTTTGCGACTTGGGGACATAACAGGGCATCCTGATTATTATTCATAGCACGCTTCTGTGCTCTTTTTATCAGATGTCTAGGGTAATTGCGGTCCTCCAATTTGGAAGCCAAATCTCTGGAGAAGAGAGCAAAATCTGTAGTCTTGGAACAGTTCCTGCGGACTCTTAAAAATTGTCCTACAGGTAAGTTCTCCCGCAACGCCTTCGGATGATGACTGGCGTAAGATAGCAAGGAGTTCCGAGCCATCAGTTTGCAGTATAATTTCCTCCCGAGACATCCGTTCTCAGGAAAAATGGTAATATCCAGGAACGCCAGCTCCTGTTGGCTGTGCTCGATGGTAAACTTTAGAAATTGGTTTTGTTCGTTAAGCCATTGCAGAAAATTGATGACAGTTTCCGATGTTCCATGCCAGACGACAAATATGTCGTCGATGTAATGTTTCCACACCAACACCTGATCGAAGAAAGGGTTGGTGTGGTTAAGGACGCACTTCTCTTCAAAAATGTGTACGTACAAGTTTGCTAAAGAAGGGGCAAAAACACTGCCTATCGATGTCCCTGATACTTGCAAATACAGGCTGTCCTCGAAGGCAAGGAAGTTCTCCGTCATAGCCAGACGGGCACACTCCATTATGAAGTTGATCGGGGTGATAGACTCTAGCTCAGAATCTTCCAAGAGACTTCTAACAGTTTGTAAAGTCTCTTGTTGAGGTATGCAAGTATAAAGCGATTCAACGTCGAAACTGACCAATAGGTCAGTCTCTGCGTTGAACTCAATCTCGGGGAGAAGCCTTAGAATGTCTGAAGTATCCTGTAGAAATGTTGGCATTTTCTTCACTAGTGGCCTCAGGAAAATATCCACAAATGTAGATAAGGGCTCCAGCAGTGAACCAATGCCTGAAATGATCGGGCGTCCAGGGGGCGGTCTCTGTGCTTTGTGTATTTTTGGAAGATTGTAAAAGTACGGGGTGACCGGATTGGCAATTGTCAAATAGTGAACTTCAGATTCAGTGTTCCAACCTTCTGCGGATGCTTCCTCCACCATATGTTTGATTTCAATCTGTAACCTGGCGGTAGGATCTTCTGTGAGGAGGCGATAATATCTTGGATCTCCAAGCTGTCTGAGGCATTCCTCTCTATAGGTGGTCAGGTCCATGATTACTGTGGCTCCCCCTTGTCCGCGGGTTTGATTATAATGGTGGGGTCTTTGTCCAGTGTTCCAATGGCTGCTCTTTCTTCCCGTGACAGATTTGAAAAAGACTGCTTCTCGCAATTCTACATCAGAAAATAGTCAACCCTATCAGTATAGAATAGTGGCCCATAAAGGGTCCGTAATTTTATTCAATTGATCTTTATTTCGACTGACTCAGCCATAAAAGATACATGATAACATACAACCTATCATGCAACACATATATACATATACAAATTTAAAATACGTCTTTTAAAAATAAAGATATACAATACAGGTACCTTTTTTTGGTACGAGATAAAAACACATGTGTACACAAGAAGTGAATTTAGTCACCATTTACATTAGTTGACAAGGGATTTTAAACAAGCAACATTAAGCTAGTGCTTTCCCCACTCCCTCTGCGTGAGAGCCCTGATGAAGGTGTGGCCTTAGAACTTGGCCTAGCCCCAAAACGCGCGTTGGCGTTACCTTCTGGGGTCCTGCCACATCGATCTGGACTCTTTGGCAATTTGCTGAGAAGATTCCGCAGGATCCTGTTCATGTGTCACTCTGGGGATTTCGCTGAGGATTGTGTACATAGTGTCCCATGTTGAAGTGGTTGCTTGTGAGTGTGTGGATGAGAAGATGAATGTGTATGATGAGAGGTTGATGTGGGGTTTTTATATGAAATGTATTTATTGTTCTATGTACTGTTGAAATGAACTCATTAATTTAGGAATCACAGTATTAAATATGTTGACTTTATGTGTACTTTGAAAATAGAAAAAAAGAAAATAAAGATTTTGTATACTTTCTATCTGGAGTTTTACCTACCCTGAGGCCTATACGTCGCATGCTGGTGAGCTTAATGTTGCTTGTTTAAAATTACGGACCCTTTATGGGCCACTATTCTATACTGATAGGGTTGACTATTTTCTGATGTAGTAGTGTTATATTCCCCTGTAGTCTGCCCTATATTCTGTTCAGGGGGGGCCCTGTTGTATTGATTTATTTTCCCAGCCCAGTGCTGTGGGGTGTATGTGTGTGTCCTTTTGTGAACACTGGATGTTTGAGTGAGCTGATATGTTTGGAAGGAATCCTCTTGATGCAATGTCTATGTGAATGTGCATTGTGGCAATTTCTAATGCAGAACTAATCTTTGACCTCTTTTCTCTTTAGTGCGTAGGTTTAAACCACTCTCTAGTATGGAAAGCATAAAAACCTATGGGTTTTCGGATGACGATTTCGCACGGATGATTGGCGCGACAGAAGGAACTAATAGTCATTTCACTCTTTCGAAAGGGATAGAGGGCAAATGGGACAAGTTGCTTAACCTTAGAAAAAAATCCCTTCGCACTGAGGCACATGCCAAATTTATACTAGATTACTTGAAGGCCGGGACCATCCCGATTGGCCTTCAAGTTAGGAATATCCCTGAACTATTTGTTGAGTTGCGCCACTTTTTGGAGAAATGGGCGCTGATCTCGAACAGGTGTTTGCGCGACTATATGATGCTCATTATAGAGACTGCTCGTGAAGTACTGGCCACTTTGGCCAAAGAAATTGAAGAGCTTGAAGAAAAACTCAAGAAAGAGAATGCTGTGGACCTACGGAAGAAGAGGTTGGAAGAAATAAGTCTTGAAATCGACTCCTTTGCTGAATACCTTCTCAAGAGGAAAATGGAGAAGTTCAGGAAGGATGTACGATTATTCTCCCAGGAGAAGGCCTATCCTTATTTAACTCCCCAATTTTATACTAATTCAGAAAATGGGAGTAGATATCAGACCAACCCCAGAGGAAATATTAGGAGAGTACAGACCTTTTCCGACACGACTGACTCGGAGGGCGAGAGTGGCTCCAATCAGGATCCCCATTATAATGGTGGTTTCCAGCAACGTTCAGATCATTTTGAAAGATCTAATGGTCAGGACCATTTTTTATCCAACCGAGGGGGCAACCACAGATCGCGGAACCGGACACCTCAAGTGCCACAATTCAACGATATATTCGGACCAGGAACACCCAATATTGGAGGAGGTGAGCAACATCCCAGTATTCAACTTATCTGGAACTGACATCTCTCCAGAATCGGTGGCTCTCCTCTCCCACGGCTTGTCTTTTGTCCCTACAACTAAGTTTGATCGATTTGAATTGATTAAAGATGTCCACACTTTTTTTAGAAAGATCAGTCTAAAAAAGTTCTTTCTCTGTCGACCTCCACCTGACGAGTCTGACAATGTCTCAGGTTTGAAACCCCCGTCTAACTTTACCCCGAGCCTAGATCTGATAGGCCCTGAGGTGGGGGTGTTTGAGAAAGCTGTGATCAACAGATTGAACAAACTGTTGAAGTTTGTCCCGTATCCTGCCAAAAATCTTCCTGGCGATGAAAACACGGCTCTAAGGGAACTGGGTGATTGCCCTGAACTTACCATCAAACCATGCGATAAAGGAGGGGGGATTGTGGTATTTAAAACCTCCACATACATTAACAAAATGAACTCCCTCTTATCCTCAGACACCCATTACAGACGTATCTTGAGAAACCCTGAGGAATCTCTCAAAACGACGTATCCTCCACATTGTGACAGAGACTGTCGATAAGGGTCACATCTGTAGCAAAGAGGCTGAATATCTTACTCCATCTTACACTCGAATGCCCATTATTTGTGGACTGCCTAAAGTCCACAAAGACAGAGAGGATCCTCCCATGCGCCCTATTGTGTCCACAATTGGAGCGGCCACAGAACCACTGTCGAAATATATCGACAAATTCTTGAAACCCTTAGTGAATGAACTGAGATCCTTTGTGAGGGACATTGGTCATTTTAATTCTAAAATCGAGAGTCTTCCCTTTGTTCTCGATTCAGAATTGTTAGTAACCATGGACTTCGAGTCACTTTACTCTAACATACCCCAGGAAGAAGCGCTGAATGTTGTGGAAGAGATCGTGACCAGGAAAGCGAATCTCACCAATGCAGCCACCATAATAAGCTTCCTTAAGATTGTCCTTGGAGAGAACTATTTTGAGTTCAATGGACAGTACTTTCATCAAGTTAAGGGAGTAAGCAGGGGGGCCTCGTGTGCCCCCAGTGTGGCTTGTTTATATATGGGCCACTTCGAGGAGTTTAATATCCATAACGAGATGGGGCCATTCTTCGAGAACATCCGAGCCTGGTGGCGCTCCATTGATGATATTTTTTTCATCTGGAGCGGCGACCAGGCCTCGTTGGATGAATTTGTTGCATGTGTCAACGCTGCTGACCCTAATCTCCATTTTACTGCCAATGCCAGCTGTGTGCAAGTGGAGTTCCTTGATGTCCTGGTGAGGCATGCAGACAAAACACTCTTTGTCTCCTTGTATACCAAACCCACTGCTAAGAACACGCTCCTGGAGTATGGAAGTTTCCATCCGCGAAGTCAACGTGACTCTATTCCATTCAGTCAATTTCTTAGATTAAGGAGGAATTGCTCCCGGGTGAATGATTTTCTCCTGCAGTCTGATGTCTTGAAGGAAAAGCTTAACCTAAGAGGATACCCCCGACGTCTCATCAGGGACTCGTTCAAAAGAGCGAGGTATTTCAATAGGGACAGCATGTTCCTTGAGCGAGATCGTGCAAATTCTGAAAGTCTGGTGTGCATTACCAAACATTCTGTGATGAACAATAAATTACGACAAGTGGTCAACTCGTTGTAGCACATTCTAAATGCGAATAACTCTGAAGAACAGATACCCAGACCTATTTTCGCCTTTCGTCGCAATAAGAATCTGCGCAACTATTTGGTGAAAGGGACAGTAGAAACCACGAGGGAGCCCAAACAAGTGGGAGTGTTTGGCCTCCCCCCGTGGTAGGCAACCACCGCTGTGGGAATTGCCATGCCTGCCCGCAAGCACTCACTGGCAGCACCCTGCTAATTGGAAATCGGACGATCAAACTCAACAGCATGAGTAACTGCCGGACGTCCAATATTATTTATGTCATCATATGCCCATGTGGGCTCCCCTATGTGGGAGAGACGGGACGTGAGTGCAGAATTAGGATGGGGGAACATAAATCCAACATTCGCAATAACAAGAGTGGGGCTCCACTTGTAGCACATTGGGATACAGCTAAGCATTGTGACTCTGACCTGAAATGGTCGATTCTTGAACAAATTCGCAGCATCCCTGGGAAAGATGTTTCTGTTATTAGGAAGAAAAGAGAGGTCTTCTGGATCTTCCTCTTGGATGCCTCTAAGACTGGCCTGAATGATTCGTGCCCATGGGAAAATGCCATCCTGTGAGGTTCTCTGTGATATTTCCTCTCCTGGGGGGTTCTTATCTGCAAATTCAGTTTCTGCTTAAAGAATCCCTCTGTTCCCTTTTTTATGAGACTCTCTGAAATAAAATTATCTGCAAATTCAGTTTCTGCTTAAAGAATCCCTCTGTTTCCTTTTTTATGAGACTCTCTGAAATAAAATTTTCCCTGTTCCCCTCCATCCTGTTTCCAACCCCTTTCCCCCCTCCCATAAACCCCCCCGCCTTTTCTGTTTTTTTCCCTTCCCAAAACCCCTCCCCCTTCCCTTCTCCCCCCCCTTTTTTCTAAAACTATTCCCCTTTTTTCCCCCCTCTCCCCTTTTCCCTTCCTTTCCCTGTCCCTTTTCCCTCCCTCTGTTACTCACCCTTTCCTCCTTTCCCCTTTTCTTCCTCCCCTTTTCCCTTACATAGGGCAAAGATCCGTGTATCCGGCATATTGCACCTTTGTGGGAGCCGTTAGACCCGATTCCATCTTGGGTTTTACATCTAACCCGATATACCAGGAAGGGCTGACTCTAGGTGCCGTTACATTTGGTGAAGATCTGTATATTCGGCACATTGTACCTCTGGGTGAGCTGTTATACCCGATTCCGCCCCGGGTTTCACATCTATCCTGGGATACCGGGAAGGGCTGACTGCAGGTGGCCCCAATTAAAGGCTGAAAGGCGGGCGCACTTAAATCCCGAGAACGCCGATCTCAGGTTCGTTTGGAAGCCTCCATTACGTATCAGGACTCAAGACGATAAGGAAGTCTCTTCTACATTTTCTCTACTTGAGGTAAGAGATAGTATATATCCGAACTAGCGAGCACCTGATGTGTTGTTGCTTGTTCGCTCCTTATTTCCAATATATTTCTGACCTATCGTGAACGGTACTTAATTACTATAATGGGGTCTCGTTTATTGCAGAAACGTCTCTTTTTTATCCTTGAAGACAGTATATACTATTAAGCCGTTGGCACGGAGACGCATCAAATCTTTGAAGCGTTGATATACTTTTAAATATTTCTTCTTCGTTTAGCCCTAACTAACTGTAATTAGTGTTTCTTTGATCCTTTTCAGAATATCAAGGATCTGCAGCCAAGCTCGGACTCTTTAACTGACTATCTTTACCGAGGGCCAGGAATTGTGCAAAACGGTGTTTCCGCTGTCCAACGGTATGCCATATTCGTGGTGTTGTTTGAATCACAGTTTGTGGGAACCTTAAAGAACTCTGTGCCCTGTGTTAGGTCTTCTCGGATTTACGAGATTTCTCTAAAACGAACAAATCGGGCAATATTGGGCCCCCTTTTTAATACGTGAACTGCGATGCCATATTAAGCCTTTTCTTAAACCTACATAAATACTCTAAGGTGAACCAGTCGGGCATTGTTAAGCTGGGAAACTGATGTTTGAATAGTGATGTCAACACGAATTAGTTAACTATTTGTGTTTCCACAGTTCTCGCGTCTTTGAAATATTTGTATTTATCCCGTTTAGACCATCTTTTTCTGCTCAGGTGCAGGAAGCGGTAACTCCTCCGAAACGAAGAAACCTGCTCTCCGTGTTGGAATCTCGCAATGGGTAAGTTAATTGAGAGACTGGCTTTTTGCAATCTTGATCCCGACCTAGGGGGTTTCCTGTGGATGGAACATATCCTCTATTTTTGAATTCCATCTAGATCGCGTAATTTATCTATTTTTAGAATCGGATTGAATACTTGACGATCGCTTACCCTGAAGCTGTCTTCCCTGGACTCATGATGTCAAGCATCGGGACAATTGAGAATATCATTGAGCACTAGACCCGGAATATAGGTAAACTATGAGCAGAAAGATCGAGTGTTTTTTCAAGGAAATGGAATCTTCCTTTAAAATAGAGGGAAGTGTCCATCTCGTTCTGAAGTAGGGAATTGTTTTTCAAGAAAATTTGCCACGTTTGGATGATTTTCAGAACATGCAGTGATAGAACAGTGCTTGAATGGGTATCTGTGAATGAAATATGATGTTATTGTTTTCTCCAGGGTTCCCAGTATGTCTTTTGTTTATGTTTTTAATTTTAGCTTATCATTAAGAACTCTTTTTGAGCAACAGTTGAGCTCACCACCAATAAGGCGACGATTGAGGATTAGATGTAAATGATGACGAATTGTATTGTGAAATGTACATTGTTTATCTAATTGAATTATATCTGCAGAGAATGTGATTTGAAGTTCGAATTTTGGGAATATTTACCTCCGTTTCATGTAAGAAAACAAAGTGAGTTACTTAATATCTTATGAAGTCTCAAATCCTAAAATTTAATTTTTTCTACTACAGATTGGTCACAGGTGTGGTTCTTACGTATTGTGCTTTCCCCACTCCCTCTGCGTGAGAGCCCTGATGAAGGTGTGACCTTAGAACTTGGCCTAGCACCGAAACGCGCGTTGGCATTACCTTCTGGGGTCCTGCCACATCGATCTGGACTCTTTGGCAATTTGCTGAGAAGATTCTGCAGGATCCTGTTCATGTGTCACTCTGGGGATTACGCTGAGGATTGTGTACATAGTGTCCCATGTTTAAGTGGTTGCTTGTGAGTGTGTGGATGAGAAGATGAATGTGTATGATGAGAGGTTTATGTGGGGTTTTTATATGAAATGTATTTATTGTACAATGTACTGTTGAAATGAACTCATTAATTTAGGAATCACAGTATTAAATATGTAGAAAAAAAGAAAATAAAGATTTTGTATACTTTCTATCTGGAGTTTTACCTACCCTGTGGCCTATACGTCGCATGCTGGTGAGCTTAATGTTGCTTGTTTAAAATTATGGACCCTTTATGGGCCACTATTCTATACTGATAGGTTTGACTATTTTCTGATGTAGTAGTGTTATATTCCCCTGTAGTCTGCCCTATATTCTGTTCAGGGGGACCCCTGTTGTATTGATTTATTTTGCTTCTCGCAATTCGTTAGTCGGGTGATGTCATGTACCACCGCCTTCTCAAAGGCTCCCACTTGGGGTGGGACCTGATGTAAAAGGGGAGTAAAAGTTGAAGGTTTTTTCAAACCTCTATTGGCAGTCCTCTCTTCTGTTTCCAGTGTTTTTTCTTTGAAGAAAAAGTGGAACCGCACCTTTCTAAAGAATTTTTCAATTTCGCAGCGGAGTTGGAAAGGGTCAGTGGTGTTGGTGGGCACAAAACCTAACCCTTTGTTAAGCACTTGTTCTTCTAGATCTGATATAGGTCGGGAACTCAATTTCACTACAAGACTCTCTCTGAGCTTGGTCCCGCTTGGTGAGGTGGTTGTTGTTTGCCCCTGCTGCTTCTGGTATTTGGGTAGCTTGACTCGTCCTCCCATTGTACTTGTTGCTGTCCTCTTCTCCTGCCCCTGCTCCGTCCATGGACCTGGGCTAAAAAAGACTGGTCAAAAAACCATTGGGGTGGAGTTTGGAAATTAGGCATCATTTGTGGGTACTGAGGCTGGTGAAATCCCCATGGTGTGGCTGGCCACCAGGGTGCTCCTTGAAAGGCTTGATTCCCTCGTCTATTACCCTTCCGACTCGGTCTATTGTATCCACCACGATTGTATTTCATTGGTGTATTGCCAGTAGATGTTTCTGAATCAATTGATCCAGGATCGGAAGAGGATGTTGAATAATTTGATCCATACTTCCTACCTCTGTTGTTATACTCGGGTGGTTTGTAAGATTCACTTATGTATGGAAAGACCTTTTCCATAGAGAACTTCGCTAGATCCTTGCGAAACTTGTCTATCTTGGCAAAAAGGATGGATTCCTTATATTCTTTATTGGCCTTGTTGTTATCATCAAGTTGTTTCTTGAAGGCAGCTCCCTTTATGGTTGAATTTATCTTGCCCTCAATATCTGAATTTCTATTAAGATGGCATCGGCCAATCTTTTAGCAGTGGCAATGATAAGGATGAGCCAATCATGTGTACATTTCTACGCGATGAGGGACCAATCCTTCATGAAGGTTTTGTCTGTCAAGAAAAGGCGAGGGGCATTTGATACTATAAGCCCAGTGGGGGCACATTTACCATGGAGATACTCCGCCATAACCTGACCGTGTATGCATGTTCTTGAATGTGTCTTTTTTAGAACCAGCAGTGAACCCCAATCATCCTGGTGATTTGGTCCTGTTGTTGGTATTGCATCTAAGATGCTTGGATTTTCAGTCAAAATTGACTGAAGAGTTTCCTCGTCAAATGACAAGCCCGTGAAGTAAGCCATCTCTCAAAAACGTGTCACAAATTACCAAGCTGAGCAGGTTGGCCCTCGTGTAAAATCTTGTTACCCTGGGCACACGATAGCGACCCGCAGCCTAGGCTGCTCTAAACATGTAACACAACACAGATGAGGAAGGTCTGAGGGGAAACTATATTTAAAGACCTAGTAAACCAGCCTACACCCCCAATTAAACTAGTCACAAGAAATAAAGACTGGTGCGGTCTGTGTTAAACACTGAAGACTGAGCAAATAGATAGAGGCAAGTGTATGAGTGTTAGAACATGCAAGTGTATGAATGGGAGGAAATGAATCCCATCAGCCCACCCATATGGCGGAGCCTCATCATCTGGGATTGAGTAAGGTCATTGGCCAGATAAGGAGACACACCTGATGATGTTGTGTGTGTTTTTCTCCAATTCTCCAAGACCACCTGAGATGGATCCGACCCAGAGTACTATGCGTGGGTATGATGGTGTGAGAAAATAAATTGCAGTGAAGAAAAGTGTGAAACAAAGATCAAAACAAGTGCTAGTTAAAATTGGCTACCATGATATGGGGAAATATTTATTAGGGATAAATCATGGTGTCAAGATTAAAAGAAAAAGTGTATAACAGTCTGAAATAATGACTGTCCTATATAGTTGGTATCATGGTCAACATGTTTCTGTCATGCAGGGGCATCTCCCCTACCAGGCTTTCATCAGGACCAATTAGGATACACTACTGCAATAACGTACTTGAGATCAAAATTAAATCAAAATTAATGTTACCAAATTATAATACTGGATACTGTGCCGTCCGCAAGTTACTCACTGCGTCGATACTTCCAGTTTTTCCAAAGGATTCTTTCCTGAAAGAAATTCAAAACACATAGATATTTCTGTTTCTCAGCTATATCTAACACAAACACAGCGTGCCTATTATTCAAACCATGTTAGTTTTACTTCAAAGTCTACCTTAACAGTGATAGTGGATAACGATAATTTAAGAAAAATAATTTTTACTCACCCAAAGATTCTTGGGAGTAAACCTCACCTCTCCTGGCCACAGCTCAGGAAATGGAGGCCCCGCTCTGTATTAGTGGAATTTTATTTTTTTTACAAATCTGAGGGTTATCCTACAAAGTAGAGCCCTTCATGTAAATTAACCACTACGTGTGCTTCCACAAGGAGGCACATAGACAACATTGGTATTAAGTCACTTATAATTTGGACGTGGCTGACAAGTTTAAGGGCTATTGTCAAAAAACAGGTGTACATGTCCTGACACTCAGTATTAGTGAAACAGTGTTTTATCATTCACTAAACTAAAGGTACATAATTAGAAACCATTCTCTTATAGCCTGCTTTTTTAATTATCATCTTAAAGGTTATCTAAAATGGTTACTATGTGTTTAGGTAGTCATGGACCAAAATTAGATAGCAAAAACAAAGAAAAGAGCAGAGTAATGCAGCGCACTGTTGCTCCTTACCTGTCCGTCGGTACCTCTGGCCTTTTCCTGAGGCTCGGGGGGAGGTACCAACTGGACCAAGCTTCGCAGTTAATATGTCCAAATTTGACCAATCATCAGGCCATACTAGCTCATATGACCAGAGGACCCTGTTGGAAACAGCTGTTGTTAGTGAAACAAGTACGAGCGGGACAAACCGATGCTCATTATTGGCCCTCTAATGGCCAATCAGATTCCAGTTTGAATGTTATGAGGCCGGGCTGCAATACTATCTCTGCAGACTCTTAATATTGAAACGAAAGCCTGCTTCTTGGTAATTTATAAACTGTCTTCTGTCAGTGTCATTTATTTCAAGCACCGATACACCGTTCCGTTTTTGACACACAGGATGGTTTACTCCAGAAGGTGTTCTTCGTTGCGGGGACTGGATAGGAGCCCAAATTAAGACCGCTGATTGGCCCATGGAGAGTCAATGGGCTTTCACGTTACGGCGCTCAGTATACACTATGGGAAAAAGACGTGTTCTAAAACACAGGTATTCTTTACATCACAGGCCTTATGATTGGATAAGAGCCCAAAAATTAATATGAAAGCAAGGTACTAATTTATTTATTAGGCAACTTAGTCATATTGTAGAAAAGAGGCAAATCTGGTTAATGTATCCTTGTCCTATTTTCTTTTTCTTTGGTAGATATTTCTTTATTAGGTTGTACATACAAATAGTCAATCGACACCAGTGTGACATCTGAGCATCAACCTCTTAACAACAACAATTGCCAGTACTGATAATCATTCAAAAAATGATTTGTTCCAAAATGTATACTACATACACATCTGAAAGCTCATAAGTCGCTTTTATTTCAATTTTTCATTTATCATATAACCAAAGGAATTTTTAGTACATAATCAAGACACAAAGGAAAACAATTTACATCAACAATGATTCGGGGGACAAGTAAATCAATATTCACACACTCAATCAATCATCTGGTAGAATCAAAGAGCAGTGCAATCTGTTTGAAACTGTATGAGCTATTTTGTTATGACAGTTCATGCACACTTGATGCCTGTAGAAATTGGAAAGATATATGCATTCTTGTGGTGATATTAGCTCGCCTCTGCACACCTAAGCATTTATTGAAAGATTCAAACTCCTCTACATCTCTTTGCTGCCCTTTGTTGTCCTCACATTGGACTGCCAGAACATGTTGTGCTCCTCCAACATTTTTATGACACTTCTGTCTAAGGTCACTGCAATCTCTAGGCTACTCAAGCAGCCACCGTAGAAGTCCTAGGGTAAGCAAAAAGCACGATCAACACTAGGGAACTGGCAAAGCCAAAGCCAATACGTCTGATGTTGGATGACAGCCTCTGGATCTATAAATGGCTGCTTTATTTTGTCATAGACTTTGTAAAACTTTATTGTTGGAGGAGCTGCCAGACCATTGCCAATATATAAATAAAAATAGCTAAAAACAAAAAATATGTTTTAGTCTCAAAAGCACACATTGCCATAGTAGTCTTACAGTGAAGGGAATTACTGTGAGTTAGGATGTGCTGCTTGTGAAAGAGCAAAATGCCATCCCTTGAGGGTAAGTGAGCCAATGGCATGGGTTATCCTACTGCTCCATGCAGCTTGCTGTAAATGGTAGAAGAAACATGTGAATTGTATAATAGACCAAGGGATACACGTGGGTGTCTCACAGTTCCTATGCGTAAGTGCATTATATGTAATTCCAGTAAAATCAAAACGTTTTGGCTAATGCTAGACCTAAGAAAAATGGTACTTCTTCCCAATTTTGGAATGAAAGACAAGAAAAGAAAACCCATTCAAAATGAAAACTTGTAAATGGCTTTTAAGCGGGTGATTTCAGTCATTCTTAGCCATTAATGTCCTGTAAACACAGTGGGGGTGGGAGATGCAGGGATGTCAATGATAGATATTGTGATGTGGATTAACTCTAAACAAAATGTAAAACAATTGTTGACCATTAGCACAGACAGAGGACTATATTTAAATACCTGTTATGCTCCGCAGAAGAAATTTATTATGGCCTCGTTATTTGGGGATACAGTTTGTGTCACTCCGCAAAATGCTTTGACAAATACAGCTGCACCTGTAACTTTGACTTCAATTCCAATGTTCACCTGGTTTTATCTGAATTCTTTGATCCTATCTAACTTTAGCAGCATTACCAGATGATTTTCACTATTATCCTCCCAATGAATCATACGTCTTTGATCTATTTTGTTTCAAAGAGAAACACCTGTGAATTCTTTTTCGATGCTGTAGGTTTAACGTTCTCATCTGTTACAAACCTAGTATTATTAAGAGAAAGACAATCAGAAACTGCAACTGTTTGTTTGTAAAGCTGTCTGAAGCCAGCGTTTTGCTTTTTCCTTTTTGGATTGGTTTGTGATTTGTAAACTATGCTGCATAATTGAATTAGGAACAACACATTGTTGTCTAAGCTTTTTAGTTATCAATGCACATAAGACAGCTGCTTAGACAAGTATTCTTAAATGCTTCACTGTCAAGCCAGGGATAATGTAATCTTCATTTGTTTTTTCTTTAAAATCCTCCACTGCATTTTACATATTAATGGTATTTGTTTGCATATTTTACCACTATAAATACATGTTGTGTTTAATTTCATTTGGTTTGTACAAATATATCATGTTATGTGTCAGTATGATTTGATAGTTCAGCAATTACTTGCTACACACAGGTGTATGCTCCCCGATTCTTTATATTGCTTCATGTTCATTTTTGTCACTGTTCATATCTGCATCCAGTCTTCAATGAGTCCCAGAGCCAGTAAGTAGGGAAAGAGGTATATTGATGGGGTGGTTTTTCTCTGTAGCAATCAATACGAGATTATCTATTGATTGTTGTCCTTAATAACATTCACTAGAAGGGCCCTGTTTTTGCCAAAACAATCCTAAAAGTAGTGCCAACCCATATAAACAAAAGACAGGGAGAGAAGAATCCCCTTAAAGATACCCTATTCACTTGCACATGGATGAAATGAGGCTATAATTGGTTGGAGGATCTATAAAGAGAGATAGGCTTATGGGACCAGATTAGGGTGGGTGTGTCTCCATGTACAGAAAGGACCTTTAAAATCGAAACTTTACCATGAGACGTCAGAGTTTCGAAACAGTTGGGGACATCTTCGGTATGGCAATCCTATTTAAGCAAAAACAAGGAGATGATGGATGGAGCACTGAAGCTTTTCGGAAACTCAACCCCAGTCACAGATCTGGGTTGAATCCATCATCATTCTTCACCTCACTTCGCCACCCCAGGTCAGACTCAGCCATTTGCAAATCAGTCTTGACCCTGTTCCTCATGGGAACAGTCCAACCCAAACTGCCAAGCCAGGTCTTCCCGGGACCGGAAACAAGCATCTGGGACCGGTTTTGGGGTAACGCCCCTCATCAGCCAGACTACCATGAATCCAGTGGTTCAGTGATCAAGGGACCCATGTCTGGGCATACCCTGCCAACTTAGGGCGAACAAAGCAAACACAAGGAGATGATGGATGGAGCACTGAAACTTTTCAGACACTCACCCCCAGTCACTGGGTTGAATCCATCATCGTTCTTTAGCTCACTTTGCCACCCCAGGTCACACCCAGCCATATGCAAATCAGTCTTGAGCCTGTTCCTCATGGAAACAGTCCAACCCGAACTGCCAAGCCAGGTCTTCCCTGGACCGGGAAAAAGCATCCTTGGACCAATTTCGGCGTAACACCCCTCCTCAACCAGGCTAGCTTGAATCTAGTGGTAAAGTGAGCAAAGGGCCCACGTCTTGGCATACGTAACATATATCCCATGTGCCGTATTACAAATCGCAATCCGGCTGATAGGATATCTGTCAGGAGTAATCCCTCTGCTAAACTCTAATCTAAATCCGTCCCTAAAGTCAAGTTTCCTTCCCTTACTGCAAATCAAATATATTGTATTTAAATAAATTGTGTTTCAGGGTAAGACCAGGAAGTAAAGTGGTATTAAGTGTCTGTGAATTTGTGTTTTGCAGATGAGATACTATGTGATGAACATAACCCCAAAAATCTATTTATTCAGTTCCTTTCCCTGTACTGCATTTCATCATTTTTCACACTGTGTAGGTACGGCAGACAGGATATAAATTATCCGCATGTTATACTTGACGTGGGTGACATATTAATCATCTGCCTACTTGAAATCAGGGTAGAATTGAAAGGCATTTGTTGAAGAGCAGGGCCATTGGACTCAATTATATTTTTTTGTCCATTGCAATTGCCCCAGCTGCAGAGTGCAGAGAGTCATTTTGCACAACAAGAATAGAATACTTGTACATCATAGTGGATGATGCCTAACTCATTAAGCAGAGTTATTTTTCTTTTTTTCCAGACAAAGTGTCTGTGTGGTTTAATTTTGAAGGAAATCCTTTACAATACAAAAACATCACTCTGTTTTTTTAAACTTGTGCTGTCTCCTGGTGTTAAAAGCATGTCCCTTTGACTGACTTTCTTAATCACATAAAAAAATTCCAATGGCCCTAGGTGACCAGCAAATGTTCTTACACTGTGCCACTATATAATTTTTTTTACAAAGTGTTCGCACAGAGCATTCTTTACAATTTGTCTGTTTTATTTTTTTTCTTTCTTTACATAGCTACTCCTGCAGGTCCACCATTGACCCGTTAGGCGGTCGTGGCCCAGCAGAGACTGGAGCCCACCAGGAACCACTATCGGCGGCTGGTGGGCTCAGAGAGCCGGGCACATGCCCCTATTCCTGGGCCCAGTTCCATCAGTCAACCGTCTGTGCCTCCAGCCTTCAGGCCATACCAGAATTGCAGGCAGCTTGAAGCTGCCCATGACGTCCCCATTTCAGACCGGTCCCCCATTGCCACTTGCTGCATGAGCTGGCACACTTGGGCTGCAGGATGGAATGCTTCGAGGACTGCATTCAACATCAGAGACTCTCATAGAAAATGACTTCTACTAGTGCCTTAAAAAAAAGTTTTTGGGTGGGAGGGAGTTGTTGTGGGTGGAGAGGGTGGTAATTTAGATGCGTCATTTTTGGACAATTGAGTTATGATTTATATTTATTTTGGTCATGCGTTGGGGATGAGGAAAGGATATGGTAGAGGTGTGGGCTCTTTGTGGGTGGGTTTTATATGTTATTTTTATATATAGATTAACAAAGGGCAAATCCTTTAAAATACACTTTATGTTTGCAGTTTTTTTGTGTTTTAATTCAACTTTGCACTGATGCCTCTATACACAGCCTTTCTTTATTATTCCTTAAAGTGTATGCCAGTTAGTAGAGTAAGCTGCCATTCCCTATTGTTGCCTACAGAAACATATTTAAACAATTAAGTTATCTCATCTGCAGTACAAGTTAGTTACGTACTGAGTAGAGTAGTTCACTTCACCCCATAGTTCTCCTCTTTGAATAGATGATGTGGTAGCTGGCGGCTGCTCCTTCTGTCAATCTTCCAACTCCTTACCTAAGGGTATTCCAAGGTGCCTTCTTTATGGCAGTGGTAGTGCCCTAACAGGAAAGGCATCACAGCGAGGTCCCATTCCCACCTAGGTGATCTCCAACTGCAGGATTAATCAAAAGGATCACAGGCAACTAAATTGAAAGAAAAACCGAGAGTTAGTTGGTCATACATATACATTTATATTATAGCTTCAGAAAGACTGAGGACAGACTACTACCACCATGACACATCAAAGAAAAGGATAAAACATATAATAAAAACTAGCAATAGTAACTTGAAAACCAAAGTTATGAAATCCTTAAGTCAGACAAAATGTACTCAAAGTTCGCCGTCTGTAGTCAGGTTAAGCATTTTTTATACGCAGAACAAAGGCCTGAAAGATGATGTTAATGTTGAAGAATGGCATTCCTTGTTGGGTAAGTGGGGCTGCTTGGGCTATTGCTCAGGTAATAGAAGATCCCGCAGTGAGATGGTGTTGCATTTAACCACATCTGCCCCACCAGGTGTGTGATCTATTTGGTGTATATATCGACACACCTCCAAAAATCACACAGCCCGGGACAGGAGGGTTGGGGGTTTGATGAGTGGATGGGAAAGGGGATTTGGGGAAAGGTGTGACAGAGACAAACATAACACAAGAACAATATTCATGGGGGTGATGAGCAGCACATCACCATCATCAATCTGATGTGGAAGGAAACAAAGGAATCAGTATGCCCCAGTGTAGTTAAATGCATTGCAAACAGCCCTTCTGCCCCAGAAATCCGTTATCAGATATCTAAATGTTCTGTCTTCTAGATTTGAAATAATCAAATTATGGAGGAGTGAACTGAACCCACCCAGCTCTAAAAATGACACTGTATTGCCAAATTGGGTGGCACATCTACATTCTCCTGAGCAATGTCCAACACTCTTGAGTGCCTGTCTGGACCAGTCCAGTAGATAAGCCGTATTGTTGAGGTCAGCTTTCACCTTTCATTTGTGCAGGAGATGAGAAAGTCTAGGGATTGTAACAGGAACTGTATTGTAGAGTCAAGGAGAAGGACAGAAGGAAGGTAAGCTTCATGAGGAGTGTACTAAAAAGTCTCAGAGGCAGAACAAAAACAAAGAGGACTCTGAGGTTTACTTTTGCCAGAGCAACAGACACTCCCCAGATCAACACACCTCTCTCCATTCCACATAGCTAAGTACTAGGCCTCAGAGTCATTGTTTCCCTTTCAAGTCGATAACTTACATCTTCTAGCTGCTGATAAAGTAGTACCACCCTAAGTCCTTCCATCCTTCTCATGACTCCGAGTAACTCTGTCTCAGACCTAACTCGAGCAAGATAGACATGTAGTACACTGCTGTTAAAGAACTAGAAGAGAAATAGAATTGCAGTATTTTGTAGAGATTTGTGTTTGTTAACTAAAGTGACAGGTCTGATCTCTGAAGAACTAGAAAAATGGAGTGAACCCTGCAAGTAAATTTCGCTAAATATGAAAGGGCAAATCACCTTCAGAAAAAATTACCACCCTTAAGGCACCAAACATTGCAATTCATCAAAATCAAGTTTACTGTTAAGTGAACAACTTCCCTCACTGTCTGCCAGCACATACACCATCAATCACCACTTACAATCACTCACTCATTGTTGTAATAGTTGTGGTTACCTGTTCCATTCCAAGCACAGGTAGGTTAGATAGTAGGTACACAATTATATGTTTGACGCAGGAAACACATTGGAATTTGGTATTGGCACTTTTGTAAATCAACGATCTTCTGGGGCATCCGTGCTAAGTGATGCAAAAAGAGGTAGGTATGTGAGGCAGGCAGGCATTGTCTCCTATTTCATTAAGGAATTGTGGAGGTGTCTACACTGCACACTGGTCCAACTGCAATGGCCATATATGTGACTATAAAATGGTGAAGCAGCATAAATCGGACACAAACATAATGTTCTACTAGCTAACAACAAAAAGTTGACAAAGAAATAATTTAAAAAAGTTATTTTGTGGCACTGGCATACTCAGTCTGGGAAGTAGAGTTAATCTTCAAACGCAGGTGGTTCACCCAGAAGTTGGTTAGGAAATACACTTGATTCTGATCAATCATCCTCCTCCTCCTGTGCTGTTTCGGGAACAGTGTAGTTGTGTGATATGATTTGTTGGTTTATTTTGATCATGGTCAATCTCAGCATGTTTTGAGGCAAGAGACTGGTCCTTCTCACTGTAACAACTCCACCAGCTGCACTGAACGCACATTTAGCATACACACTGGCTACAGGACAAGCCGGATACATTATTGCCAGCCTGCTGAGCTCTGGTCATTGACGCATCTTCCCATACCAATAAATCAATGGGTTTTGCTCCACATAGACGTCTTTTGGAGCATCCAGATACTCATGGAACATCCTTTGAATTGGTAATTGGTGCTTCCACTTGCTCAACCTCTTTTGCCTTCGCCTCTGCACTGGACTTAGTACCTGCCATTTGCAACAAAGCCAATGCAGAAGTTTGGTCTGATTTTGTTGAAGCTGTTGTCAGTTTTCTGGTGGGACTCTAAGTTCCAGACGTTCTTCTTCTAGGTCTCTGGCTTGCTCAATTAACCACCTATTGTATTTTGAAACATCCCCATCAGAAAAAAAGGAATGAAAGTGGTGAGAAAGATTTTGTACTGCTGACCAAGTAGTTTAGCACATATGTACTCTTTGGATGGGAGGATGTAATTTTGCCGCCTTGCATTACAACCCAAGTGAAGGATTAAGCTCTCAAACAAGGCATGCACATCTGTGTTTTTATTCACACCTGCGCTTGGGAACCGTACAGACACATTTTTTTAGCTAATCCTGAGGCAGATGCAACAACAGGCTAGCTTGGCCCATTGTACAGCCTTCCTTACTAACTTTTGGTGTGAAAACCTCAAAAGGGAGTAGCATTTGTGTCAGGCATTTGACTAGGCCCCATTTGTACGCATCCATGTTTATATATTTTCCAATCACATCCTGTTAGAAATGGGGGTCTTTAGTTGCCAATGGTTTGCACCTTTGCCTAAATAGGGACCCTTCCTTCTAGTCAGGATAAGGGGGATACCCTACTGAAATAACCCCTGCTCACCCCTTTGGAAGCTAGGAACAAGCAGCCAGGCTTATCTCAGAGTCAGTGTGTAGAGCATTTGCACATAACCAACAGTAATACAGTGTAAACACTACAAAAGGACACCACACCAGTTTAGAAAAACAACCAATATTTATCTGTGCAAACATGACCAAAACTATTAAAGACCAACATACAGTAATGAATAATATGCACTTTGCAAGAATAACTTTAAAATGCAGTTCCTTGAAGCCAGTTGCTCTGTCTGGCGCTACTGCAGTGTTGAAAACCACAAAATCCAACAGTTCAGGCCGACCGCGTCGGTGTGGACCGGCGTTAGTGTCAGCAGACTTGTAAACAGTGCCTTTGGTTCCGGCCAACGGCATCGGTAGGGGATGGTTGTAGCAACCGTCGTGGTTGCGATGTGAAGCGTAGCGGTACCCTCAAGTCGTGGTAGAGGCAACTGCTTGGTGACGGTCGTCTAGTGGTGTTGGTGAGACCAGGGCTACCGTGCAGAGTGATGCAGTGCTTGTTGCGGTGCTGACAGGTCACGGTACAAGTGACAGTGCTTGTTGATGGGAGTCAGTCAGCCCAGATTGTGGTGTGGGATGGGGCGGTGCGTCATGTGGCTTATGAGTGTTTGTCGAGGTCAGCGTGCAGCATGCAGCGATGTTGTCAGTGAGATTAGGGAGGCGGGGTGAAGCAAGGCAGTGCGGAGTGCTGTGTCCACAGGTCTCGGAACAAGCAGCGTCGGCGGGCATCATCTTCGGTGAGACCAGGGTTGAGGTGCAAAATGCGGCAGTGCCTTCAGGACACAAAGCCAGCAGTGGTGTTGGTGACGGTGTTGGCTGTTTTCCCCCTCAGTGGCAACTTAAACTCAGAGTTCTAGAGACAGTATCTAGAGATAAGTGAAGTCTTTGTTGCCCCTGTGACTTTAGGAATTGGTGGCTATCTCTACATCAAGCCTTTGGAGATACTCAGTGACAAGTGAAGAAAGTTCGATGCAGTTGTTTCACTGCCCAAGGCGTAAGCAGCAACTGCAGGCCACCCAGCTAAGCAACAACACAGCAAAGGGGCAGTACTCCTACTGGCAGTTCTTTCAGCTATTATTCTTGGCAGGTTCCTTGTTCTAAGCAAATTCTAAAGTTTTGGGGTCTGGGCCTCAGTATTTATACTCAGTTTCTCTTTGTTCTCTTGAGCAGAGAGTGTCTGTGCTCAGTTCAAACCAGTTTGATCCACTCTGGCCCAACTTCACGGCAGGAGGTGAAGAAAGCATTGTCGAAGGCAGACCAGGCCCATTCATGTGCAAGGAAATCTGTTCCCACTACTCTAAATGCAGCGCAGGTCTATTGATCCCAGTCCTAACTCATCCAGGAAAGACAGGACACACCCTAACCCCCCCCCAGTGGCTGTATGAAGAGAATGGACATCCTCAGCCTCTGTCACTCCAAAGCCAGACAGTCAATCCACAGCCCAGCAGAGGCACACATGATGGCTACGCAAGAAAATACCTATTTTCTAAAAGTGATATTTTCAAACACAGAACATAAAAATCCTCTTTCCTAAAAGATGCATTTCGACATTCTGAGTTCAGGCATACTAAACTTCATTTCTCTATATTGTCCCAATGGGAAGTTATTCTAGTAAAATGTTACAAAGTGTTCCACATTCTATCCTTTAAACAGTGAAAATGACACATTCTGCATTTCACTATCGGGACAAGTCACACACACCAGTACATATACTAACCATGGTGCAGAGAGCTGTCCATCAAAACCATATCTGTGAGGCAGAAGCCGAATTTCTTACTCCCAGCAACACCAAAATGCCAATCATATATGGAGTGCCTAAGACACATAAAAGCTGTACCGATCCACCACTGCGACCGATCGTGTCTACCATTGGCTCGGCTACAGAGCCATTGTCGAAGTATATCGACAAATTCCTAAATCCGATGGTCATGGACCTTAAGTCATATGTACGAGATACGGGACATTTTATCCAACAGATGGAAGGTATTCCTTTCAATGAGAGCTCTGAGATACTGGTCACCCTAGATGTTGAATCTTTGTATTCAAACATCCCCCAAAAGGGTGCATATGAGACCATTGAAATCATATTATCCAGAAATAATGACATCACCAATGGTGAATTTATCTTACAATGTCTCAAAATAGTGCTCTTCGAGAACTACTTTGAATTCGACCAAACCATGTACAGACAGGCCACTGGAGTGAGCATGGGAGCGAGCTGTGCACCCAGTATAGCATGCCTATACATGGGAGAATTTGAAAGAACTAACATTTTCAATGAAATGGCTCCTTTCTACGAGAACGTTAAGAACTGGAAGCGATTCATCGATGACATCTTTTTTATTTGGAAGGGAACACAGGAACAGCTCCTTGAATTCATCGAATGGCTCAATGTGGCAGATGCCAACCTGAAATTCACCAGCCATACCAGTATATCCAAAATTGAGTTTTTGGATATCTGGATAGAACACCATGAGAATACGATCAAGGTTTCCCTGTACACCAAACCTACCGCCCGAAACACCCTCCTCCAATATGCTAGCTTCCACCCCCGAAGCCAGAGGGACAGTATCCCATACAGCCAGTTCCTTCGCATCAGAAGGGACTGCTCTGATATGTGTGATTTCCTGTCCCAAGCGGATATTCTGAAAGAAAAACTACTCTTCCGAGGATACCCTGCCAGGTTGATAAAGGAATCCTTTAAACAGGCAAGGTACACAAACAGAGAGGAGATGCTCACATCTAAAAACACCAAAGGAGCCAACCAACTCGTGTGCATCACCCGCCACTCGGAGATGAACCATAAAATCCGACAAGCCATCAATTCAAGTTGGCATATCTTGAATTTTGAGAAAGACAGAGCAAATTTGAGCAGACCCATATTCGCTTTAAAAAAAAACCCGAATCTGAAAAACCATCTGGTTAGAGGTAAGCTTCCACAAATATCTGAAAATGCTCAAACTTCTTTAACTGGACTGGAACCTATATATGGCAACCACAAATGTGGGACATGCCATGCTTGCCCACAAGCCATTGTGGGTGAAAATGTCAATACCAAGACTCGTACTGTGTCCGTACGGCGCAATGCCACCATGACCAACTGCCGCACCAGCAACATCATTTACCTGATACTCTGCCCTTGTAATCTCCCCTATGTTGGGGAAACAGGCAGAGAATGTCGGGTACGAATAGGGGAGCACAAGTCTAACATCAGGAATAAGAAAACCGCAGCCCCTATTGTAGCGTATTGGTTGGAAAAAGATCATAATGAATCTGAACTGCGCTGGTTCATCCTGGAAAAAATAAAAGCTACACCAGGAAGTGACCCTGTTGGCCTCCGGAAAAAACGAGAGGTCTTCTGGATCTTTTTTCTGAATGCTGTGACGGAGGGATTGAACGAAGATTGCCCTTGGCACCAGGCATTCTTATAAAGTGATCCCTAGAAAATGAGCTGTGAAACAAAGGGGAAAACTATCTCCATGGGACTCACTGAGTAAAAATATAATGAGATTCAACTATGCACATCATACTAGACTTGATTTCCAGCCATCCTAGGACTTATACCTCCCCTCCTTGGGCCACTGTCATTATAATCACTTGGACCACCTTGCGCCAAATAAAAAAATTTTCCCCCACTTTTTGGAAAAGAAAATAAATAACAAAATAGTATATCTTATAGGCGTTTCAATGTACGTCAGGCTAGTATCATGACTATTTATATATATATATTTTCTTGGTGGTATCGAGACTGTTTATATATATGAATATGTATGAAAAACAGAATTGTTTCCTTGAAGGAAAGGCGGATTCCTGGGGAACAATATCAATAAACGAACACTTTTAAAACAGTAAATGGAAATAATTTGTTTATTTCCATGATAACGTGATTCCCCGTTCCAAGATGGCGACCATCTGCCCATTGCAGCATACGCGTCTGTCCTCTATGTCGACAGCCACAACACAGCTGATTACAATTATCGGAACTGCCATCCTATTTAAATGTGATATGCCTAAGACTCAGTAAGGTACCTGCCCCCTACCACGGTTGGTCGGCCGGATTGGAGCCGACGGAACCCCATGAAAGGAGGAATCATTCGAAATTCCTGGTAAGGATCCCTACCTCTGCGCGCACATCTTTTTACGCTTAGTGAAAGCCAACCCCACCTGCTAAACCGCGTGTAAAATTGGTTTTCCTGTTCTTTGACAGGAACCTCTGAGACAGGAACCTCCATCGATAACACCGGCATCGATCCAAAAGTGACATGCCTGAGACTAAGTAAGGTACTTGCCCCCTACCAAAGTTTGACGGCTGGATTGGGCCGACGGAACCCCATGAAAGGAGGAAGTGTCCGAAAATTCTGGTAAGGATCTCTACCTCTGCGTACACGTATTTTGAGCGCTCAGTGAGAATCTATGCCACCCACTAAAACGTGTGTAAAATCAGTGTTCCGGTTCTTTGACAGGAACCACTATCGATAATACCGGCATGGACCCATGGTACCGCTATTTTTTAACTTCGCCGAGGGGGAGCAGCCTTCTATCGCGCTCCGGTAAGCGATCCATTACCCAGCAGGGGACTGCTTTATCTACCTGGGCCACAGAAGTTTAGATCAAATCATCGTATATCTAAAGCAAATGGCCACTCTTACTAAAAACAGTTTCTTTCTCATCCGCCAGAAATGCCCACTTGCGGAAGTGAACATTATTTGTGAAAACCCCAAAGTCACCTCTCGCTTTCCGCCCCCGAAAAAACAACCTGAAACCTTTTTGGGTAAGCAGCCTCCGTGTTGTGAAATAACCATTTGCCAGTATAGGATGTTGAATCCATAAGATGTTGGATTCACAGACCTACCTTAACTCCGACGAATATTCTCATTAGACCTTGGAGCCTCCGTGTAGGAACCAGTCACACGCCCCTATGAGATTAATACGGAAGCCCCAGTTCTTTCTCCCCCACCCCTCTATTAACATAGAGGTATGCTTTAAACAAACCCTGGTCACCTGCCGCCCATGTTTGCATTATTATCGGCATTTAATGATCCTGTCATCCATCGGTTACACTTAACTCTGACCCCTAAATAGTATTCTCCCGTCTCTAGCAGTCAAACTTTGCCATAGTAAAAACAGCATGTGAAAGCTCATAAATGTCATATTTACTTATCTCTAGCTGGCGTTCAGTGTAGAAAGTGAAGCCCCTCGTGAATCTTGTGAACAATCGAACATATTGTTACCAACTCTATGTAAGTACTACGCCAGCAGTAAGACTTAATATTAGATAGGGCCTATTAAGCTATGTTTAACTGGGCATCAAAATGATTTGTCTGACCGCCATAATAATGGGAATAAGATTTTCACATGGTAATCCCTATTAGATAAACTGAATTTAGGCGCCCTTGAATAAATGTGTGTATGTATGAGGGAAGTGTAAATAGTCATAAGTTATGAAACATTATGACATGTATCCAATGGTTTGCCTAGATAAGGCTATCAAGTTGCCTTTAGTAGACCTCACCGAACGGGAAGTCTCTTCCTAGGAGTGTTCATAGGTAGTCCAGTTTTGCACAGTCACAGGAATTTAACCATAGATGTATCCATCTAGATATAATGTTTGGGTAAAAACAAAGTAAAAAGGACAAAAAAATATTTTTCAATGTTATTGGTATCCGTAAAATAAACAGAAAATGTATATATGTATATTTTGACCCTGCATTTTGACCAAAGATCTAAGACACTGTTTTTATCCCTAGATTTCATGCCTGTCCCCCTCCCAGTTAACCACCCCGAGCCCTGAAGAAGGTGTGGCCACCCTGGCCAATCACCGAAACGCGCGTCGGCTTGCGCTTCCAGGAAGACGACAAAATATTCCATATTCATCTGGATCCCTTTAAGTCGTCCTCCCCTGGAACAATACCCTGATCTATGCAACAAATTTAAACATCTTTATGTTGCAAGCACCGGGCCCATATTAGTGAATACAAGTGGAATGAAAGAACACTATAGTGATTGAATTGGAATGAATGAATGTTAGAGAATGAATGTCATGTGGTATGTTACTGGGTAGAACTTGATACAGGTGTAGGACCATCACTGTCTATTTTTATCCTTTTCTATCATTTGTACTGTATATTGTATATATAATGTTTACACCATTTGATACAAAAAAAACTCCAAGATAAAGAATAAATAACTTCATGTTTAAAAAGAAAATATCATCTCTGAGTATATACTGAACTGACTTGTGTGTTGTGCAATATTGGCTCCTAGATAATTCACCGTATAAAAACTTGTTGGATCCCCTCGGGGACGATTATATCACAAGGGCAGGGTTGCTCTTTCATTTTCTATTTGAAGTGTTTTTTTCCCCCTGTTGCCTGCCCTCATCATCAAATCCCACTGGGGAACCCCCTTCTTTCTTCATTCATCACACACACCAGTACATGTCTTACCTTTCAAGTACACTGCACCCTGCCCACAGGAGTACCTTGGGCCTACTTGAGGGGGACTCAAATATACTAAAAGGGAAGGTTAGGGCTTGACAAGTGGGTGCACTTGCCAAGTCAACCTGGCAGTAAAAACTGTGCACAGACACTGCAGTGGCAGGTCTGAGAACCCTTTGAAAGGCTGCTCGGGTGGGTGTTACAATCAATACTGCTGGACTACTAGCAGCATTTGATTTATAGGCCCTGGCACTCTCAGTGCACTCTACTAGGGACGTACCAGTAAATCAAGCATGTCAGTCATGGAACACCAATCCATAATCCAATTTACAATTTGAGCACTTGCACTTTAACACTGGACAGTAGTAAAAGAGTGCATAGAGACACTAAACCAGCAAAAACAGACTCAAAACCAGGAGGTCAGAAAGCAAAAAGACAGGGGAAGCATGCTAAAAGATGCCTGGTCTTACATATCCCCTGCTCTTTGAATGACAATGTCATGGATCTGTTTGCACTGCTCAAACAGATGTTGCAACATGTAATAGGTCGAGTTCCAATTTGATGGCACCTCCTGTATCAGGACTTTGACTGGTATTCTATTAGCATGCTGACTAATCAGCAACTTCTTCCAAGTTTTAAAAGAATGACTGAAATTAGTGCAGATTCTTCTGCAGGTGGTGTATATGTTGCTGAATATATCTTCTTTTTTTTAGAAAGTCTTACACAACCAGGTTGATGCAATGTGCTGAACATAGGACCCTGAAATAGCCACCTCTGACATGGACTTGACTATGTTACTGCCATGGTCCATGGCAATAAATCCAATTCTGAGACTTCTGGGTCACAGCCATTTAGACACCTTGCGGTAAAATTCATTGAAGATGTTTGCAGCTGTATGTGATTTCTCCATGGTGAACATGGCTACTGTTGCATGCCGCAGAAAGCTCTTCAAACGTTCTTCAGAGCTAAGACCTGTTGATGGCTTTTGCTCTACCCCTACCCTACAAAAGAGATCCAGTGTGCAGTGATTCACATGTAGTCAGTCGCCTGACAACTGGTCCACATGTCTCTTCTCAGGTGGATATTGCGACCAACAGTATGCTACAAAGCTTGTCCAACCAATTGCAGCACATTGTGATGCAGTCCTGGAACAGCAAAACACACAAGCCGATGGATGGAATGTTGCACATTGGCAAAATATTCACCCCCCGTCACAGATCTGGGTTTATTCCATCGTTATTTTGCTCACAACGCTATCCCAGTTCAGACATGGCCATGTGCAAATCAGTCTTGACCCTGTGCCTCATGGAAACAGTCCAGCCTGAACTGCCAAGCCATATCTTCCCTGGACTGGAATCAAGCATCCTAGGAACGGTTTCGGTCTATCAGCCGTCATCAGCCAGGATAGCTTGACTCCAGTAACGTAGTGAGCATGGGACCCACGTCTGGGCATAGCCTTCCCACATAGGGCGAACAGCAAGAAACACAAGCTGATGGACAGAATGTTGCACATTGGCAAAGCATTCGCCCCCAGTCACAGATCTGGGTTTAATCCATTGTTATTTTGCTCAGCATGCCACCCCAGTTCCGACATGGCCATAGGCAAATCAGTCTTTACCCTGTGCCTCATGGCAACAGTCCAGCCCGAACTGCCAAGCCATGTCTTCCCTGGACCGGAATCAAGCATCCTAGGACCGGTTTCTGGCTATCAGCCATCATCAGTGAGGATAGCTTGACTCCAGTGGTGTAATGAGCATGAGACCCACATCTGGGCATACCCTTCCTACATAGGGCGAACAGCAAAACACACAAGCTGATGGACTGAATGTTGCACATTGGCAAAACATTCACCCCCAGTCACACATCTGGGTTTAATCCATCGTTATTTTGCTCACAACGCCACCCCAGTTCTGACATGGCCATATGCAAATCAGTCTTGACCCGGTGCCTCATGGGAAGAGTCCAGCCCCAACTGCCAAGCCATGTTATCCCTGAGGAAATGGAATTATATTTAAAAAAACTGACTACTGTTGTGCGGCTGAGCGCCAGTGGCAGATGGTTGGATGGATGATGGATGGACCAAGGCAAAATACAAATATATATATATATATATATATATATATATATATAAACACTTTAGAGAACGGCGTACTTCTGCCACTTGATGCGGCGGGCACAAGACAGGGTCGCCAACCCTTAAATCTTCTAAACTCCTGGTCCAACTTTCATTCAGAAAAAAACCAGCGTCAAGGCCCCAATGTTAGTGCAGTGCAGGTTTATTGGCACAGAAAAAAACACCCTACGTGATTCGAAGTCAGCCGACCTCTTGTTCATGGGAGCAAAAGGTCGGCTGACTTCAAAACGCGTAGGGTGTTTTTTTCTGTGCCAATAAACCTGCACTGCACTAACATTGGGGCCTTGACGCTGGTTTTTTTCTGAATGAAAGTTGGACCAGGCGTTTAGAATATATATATTTTCTGGCCTCTGGTCTGGCCCAACGCCGGCACCCGCTAGTGAGCGATCCTGTGAGGAGACCACATTGCACCGGAAAAAAAAATTATGTATATTATATATATAGTTTACAAATGTACCAAAAAATTAAAAATTATAAAGAAAAGAATAAAGTAAAAAGAAATTCCAAAATATATTCAAATTAATAAATTAAAATGAAAATAAAATATAAAAAAGATTACAAATTAAGATTAAAAAAGATTAATAATTACCAATGGGTGTATGGTAGGAAGGGAAGAAACCTATTGTGAGACAAGGAGGTGCAAAATAAAAAAATACAAGCATTATATAAGCACTGTTTATCAAAATCATATAATTAATATACATATACTACAATTAACATTAAGCATATTATCAAACTGATATCACATCCATCCATGTGGCAAAGGCACACTGGCCGAATGCACAAAATGGCTGCCAGCCACATGGTCAACAACAGCGAGCAAGGAGACATGGGAAACAAAGAACAAAGGCAAACTTATGGCAAAGGCACACTGGTGGATGCACAAAATGGCTGCCAGCTGCATGGTCAAACAACAACAGCGAGCAAGGAGGCACGGGTAACAAAGAACATTTGCAAGCCAATGGTAAATGTGCTCTGACTGGATGCACACAATTGTCATCAGCCTCATGGTCAAATAAAAACAAGCAGGGAGGCATGGACACAACAAAGAAGACATGCAGGCCTATTGCCAGTGGCAGTCCGCACAGGTAAGAGCAGTAGGGTGGGGCAGGGTTGGGTCAGGTGACAAATACGATGAGAGAAGTAAAATAAAATTAAAAAAGAAATAAAACCAGTTAACTTGCACTCACTGCATCGCCGACTCAGCAAATGCATGGTAAGTCATTTAATTATTTTTTTTATTTAATTTTACTTATCTTGTTGTATTTCTACTTAACCCGACCCCACCCCGCCCCACCCAACCATACTACCACTCTTACCTGTGCCAGCTGCTACTGCCTATGGCAAAATCACACTTGCTAGATACACAAAATGGCCACCAGTCACATGGTTAAAAACAACAACAAGCAGCAGGTAGGCATGGCCTCAACATAGAACACATGCAGGTCTATGGCAAAGGCACACTGGCTGGCTACACAAAATGGACACCTGATCAAACAACAAGCAAGGAGGCATGGTGAACAAAAACCACATGCAAACCTATGGAAAAGGCACACTGGTTGGATGCACAAAATGGCAGCCAGTCGCATGGTCAAACAACAACCGTGAGCAAAGAGACATGGGGAACAAAGAACACATGCATGTTTATGGCAAAGGCACACTGTCTGGATGCACAAATTGGTCAGCAGCCACATGGTCAAACAACAAAACAAACAAGAAGACATAGACACAACAAACACCACATGCAGGCCTGTGGCAAAAGTACACTGACTTGCTACACAAAATGGCCATGTGGTTAAACAACAACAAGCAAGGAGGCATGGGAAACAAAGAACACATGCACGCCTGTGGTAAAGGCAAGCTGGCTGGAAGCACAAAACGGCTGCCAGCCACATGGTCAAACAACATCAGCGAGCAAGGAGGCATGACAAACACAGATCACACCCAAGCCTACGGCAAAAACACACTCGCTGAATGCACAAAATGGCTGCAAGCCACATGGTCAAATTACAACAGCAAGTAAGGAGGCATGGAAAACAAAGAACACATGCAAGCCTGTGGTAAAGGCACACTGGCTTGATGCACAAAATTGTTGCCAGCCACATGGTCAAAAAAAGCAGCGAGCAAGGAGGCATGGGAACAAAAAAACACATGCAAGCCTACGGCAAAAACACACTGGCTGGATGCGCAAAATGGCTGCCAGCCACATGGTCAAAGAACACTGAGCAAGAAGGTATGGGGAATAAAGAACCGAGCAAAGCCTATGACAAAAACAAACTGTGTGAATGCACAAAATGGCTGCTAGCCACATGGTCAAACAACAGCAGCAAGCAAGCAGGCAAGGGGAACAAAGAGAACACATTCAGGCTTGTGGACGCAGACTCCACAAAATGGCCCTTGGCCACATGGCATGTAGAACAACGACAAATGGTGGCCTATGGCAAACACACTCACTGGCCAGACAAAGGAGGCACAGTAACACTGAAGAAAACACTATCAATAAGTCAGCAATGCCAACAATGACACCTAAATGAGCTCTAAGATTTTGCAACAACACACATCCTCCGATGGCATCAAATATTACGCTACTTTTGCACGTTTTGTACACAAAGGAAAGTTGAAATACAAAAAATACACACCATTCTTTATTTAATACAAATCCATCCAAGCCCTAAATGATGTTTTAAAACAACATATACCACAGAATCAGTTGCTTCATGCACCCATGACTAGTATTGGTCTGGGCCTACTCATTGGATTGCCCATTGGTCTCATAATAAAATAAAATAAATATATATTGCAAATTTAACAATCATGGAGAAAATGTACTGAACTGAGCAACATTGTTCCTTTACAAAAGAAACATGTACGCCACCCACTGCAATAAATTAGAAAAAGTGAATAAAAGCAAAAATAAACACTGGTGTATGCCCTCTATCAAAACAAAAAAACACCCTTATACAAGAGTTGTTGAACTTACTTGTGAAATCTCAAATACAAAGTCCTTAACCGCATGCGTGCGGGCGGAATTCCGCTCGCACGCTGAGATTTGCGGAAACGCATGTTACGTGACGAGCTGGGCTCGTCATGAGCATGCGAGGAGGCTACCTCATGACGAGCCCAGCTCGTCATGAGCGTGGAAGGGGTTAAAATCAATGATATAATGGCATATATATGCATTGACATACGCGGCGACTTAGGCTGCGGTAGTAGGCTGTTGTGATCTTGATGCTGATTTACTAGCACGCTTGGAAAGCATTTTTAAAACTGTATACTTTTATTTTCTTCGTGATCATTTTGCTGATTTTAAAAGCACGCTGACAATATTTTTAAAACTGTAATTTGCACACTGCACTTGTAAGCCAAAGTCACTCTTACCTGTACCTACTTCCCTCGTGGCCCCGTTCCGCCCCGGCTTGTGCCGTTTGCGCGGAGGGTCAGTCCGAGGAGCGGTCACTTCGTGTTCGTGACACCACTTCCGCCCTGCACAGAATCCCCGCAGGTTAGCGGTCTAGTGCTGCCGAGCCTACCGACTACATAACTTCCGCTTTAGTGCCCAGCCTCATTGACATACGCGGCGACTTAGGCTGCGGTAGTAGGCTGTTGTGATCTTGATGCTGATTTACTAGCACGCTTGGAAAGCATTTTTAAAACTGTATACTTTTATTTTCTTCGTGATCATTTTGCTGATTTTAAAAGCACGCTGACAATATTTGTAAAACTGTAATTTGCACACTGCACTTGTAAGCCAAAGTCACTCTTACCTGTACCTACTTCCCTCGTGGCCCCGTTCCGCCCCGGCTTGTGCCGTTTGCGCGGAGGGTCAGTCCGAGGAGCGGTCACTTCGTGTTCGTGACACCACTTCCGCCCTGCACAGAATCCCCGCAGGTTAGCGGTCTAGTGCTCCCTCACCTCTAGTATTTAATGGCGGCTTGGTGGAAGCGCAGCGGACGAGCACAGCGGGAGCGACGACTTCGCGCCGAAGTCGCGCACAAGTCAAGCCCGTCTGCGCCCGTCCGCGGCCGACCGGGCCCGGGGCCCTGTCGTAATGCCCAATCCTACTCTTATTCCTCGGCTGATCTCCTGAGACTTAATTCATTAGGGCCCATTCCTGCCCGTGCCGTCAAAGCGGCTCAGGCAAGTGATATTCTTGTTCCATCCACCTTCACGGAACAGGCCTGTTCCTATGATCCCTCCCCCCCAGCTCCTCAGATCTCCGCTTCCTTATCGATCTACTATCTCAATACCCGTTCCCTCATTCGCCATCAGATTGAGATCTTCCAATTATTGCATCAGAGCTCAATCGATATTCTTCTTTTATCAGAAACCTGGATCAACGAAGATTCAGCCCCCGACATCCTTGCAGCCAACCCTACGGGATATTATATTATGCACGCCAACCGACCCGCTGGGAAGATCGGTGGCGGGGTGGCGGCTATCATTCGCTCTGATCATACCTTCACCGACATCACGTCAATCCCCATCCCCAAAACTGAATACTTGGCATTAAAATTCACTTCCCCTAAATCGTCTTTTATTTGTGTTCTTGTATATAGACCCCCCCATCCTATGCCTCGCTTTCCCCAAATTTTTAGCGACGCGATCGCTCAGCTAGTAATCAACCATGCCAATATCATGGTTATCGGTGACTTCAATTATTGGCCATCCGATGTCCACGAAAGCCAATCGTCGGTGGAATTCACCGAACTTCTAAAAGCCATGAATCTCTCCCAACATATTCATTCCCCTACCCACCGGAAGGGTCATACCCTTGATCAAGTTTGGACCTTAAACCTTGACATTTCACTTCCCTCAGTTGTCCCTTGCTCTTGGTCTGACCACTACTTCATCTCCTTTCACTTACCTCTGCACACTTTGTGTCCTCCCCTCCGCACTAAGAACCTTATGGCCCGCAATTGGAAAAGGGCCAACCTGCCTGATTTCCACGACTCACTGGTCTCTACTGCACCTACATTGCAGACTCCACTAGAGAACCAGGCTGACAATCTTAACGATTGGCTGCGCCAGGCCAGTGACAAAGTCGCCCCTCTCAAAAAAATAAAAACTAAGCGCCCTCACGACACTCAATGTTGGTTTACCGACCAACTTAAAGCGGACAAGCTTGCTTTACGGCAAACGGAGCGCCGCTGGCGACGCCATTACGATCCTCAGCTCAAGCTTGTTTACACTGAGACTTTAAAATCTTACAAACAATCCATCCTGGCAGCAAAAACGGAATTTTTTCACAAAAAATCTTGAATTCGAATAACAAATCGAAAGATATCTTCACAATCGTTAATGAGCTCTCCTGTCCAGATAGAGTCACCCCCCAACCTTTACCTACCCAAACCCTCTGTGATTCGCTTAATTCTTATTTCACAGAAAAAATAACAACAATAAAAAACAACATACCTACCCCGGCTTCTTCTATTCCTCCTCCCCTTCCCCCTACCAATACCAGTACCTTCACTGAGTTTCCACCTATATCTCATCAAGAGTTCGTCTCCCTCCTTCACAAAGTTAGTTCGGGCTCCCCTAGTGATTGCTGCCCCCCGCAGGTCCTGAAAGATGCCTTCCTTGCTTGTCCAGGTCCCCCTCTAGCATTGCTTAACAACTCCCTTGCTATTGGGGAGGTTCCATCTTCCTTCAAGCAAGCTGCAGTTTTACCTATCCTAAAGAAAGCCAATGCAGATCCCACTATACTCAGCAACTACAGACCCATTTCCCTCCTCCCATACCTAGGAAAGATCTTGGAGACCTACGTCACCCGCTGTTTGAGCTCTTTTATAGAGAAATCTTCCTTTTTAGATCCTCAACAAGCGGGTTTCAGACCCCTCCACTCCACCGAGGCGGTCATAGTAGCAGTCATGGACACCCTCAGGAAAGGTGCTGACAAAAATATCTCACAAGCCCTTGTCCTATTAGATCTTTCGGCGGCATTTGACACGGTCGATCACACCACCTTGATCGACCGTGTCCACAACGCTGGCATTCAGGGAGTGGCCCTTAATTGGCTCAGATCTTTCCTTCACCAGCGCTCACAATCTGTCCACCTTTCCAGCCTCTTACACTTCCCTTCCCTGCGGGGTCCCACAGGGTTCTGCACTATGCCCTCTCCTTTTTAATTTGTACCTCCAACCACTTCTAGCCTCCCTCCGCAACTCCCCGGTGACAATTTTTAACTACGCAGACGACCTTCAGTTAATCTTTCCCATAAACTCACACCCGTCTTCCCGTGCTGATTTTCAGTCCACCATGCTGACCATTGCGGAGTGGATGTACCACAGCCATTTAAAGCTGAATCCTACCAAGACTGAGCTTGTCTTGGTTGGCGGACCCAATCATCCATGGAACTCCACCTTCTGGCCTACATCTCTGGGGACAGCACCCACTCCAGTGAGCTCTGTCAAAAGCCTGGGGGTGATCATTTCCGATGACTTATCAATGAGACCGCACATCAACGCGGTTACTTCTGCCTGTTTTTTCCACCTGAGGCGAATCCGTAAGATCAGCAGGTTTCTTACTAAAGAAGCCCTAATCCAAGTTGTCATCGCGATTATCACCTCCAGGCTCGACTATGCCAACATTTTGTACGCAGGAATTCCCGCAAGTCACCTTCACCGACTCCAGCTGGTGCAGAATCAGGCTGCCCGACTGATTTTCCGCCAGCCCTAACATGAACACGTCTCCCCCCTCCTCCCTACTCTCCATTGGCTCCCCGTCTCCAAACGCTGCACTTTCAAACTGGCATGCACCACTTTCAAGGCACTTTCGGACGCAGCCCCTTTGTTCATTTCCTCAACCTTGTCCCGTCACATCCCCTCTAGAGCTCTTCGCTCAGCATGACTAAATCTTCTTGAAGTCCCCCGTTATAAAAGAAAAAGGCATGGTGGCCTGAGCTTTTTGGTCCTGGCCCCCTTCACTTGGAACTCCCTACCTCCTTCTCTCCGTCTCTGCCCTAATTACGACTGCTTTCGCAGATCCTTAAAAACTCTGCTCTTCCAAGCCGCATATGACTAACCCTCCCATTCTGGGTCAATGCTTTATGTCACTGAGCGCCAAGAAACCGATGGTGATAGTGCGCGTTATAAATAATTTTAATAGAATAATAATAGAATAGATGCAAGCAGACAAAGAGAGTGATCCTTCCAGCCTGCTGGATAGGAACAGGAAGTTGGAGTCTCTGGGGCACTTCCTGCTTGTTGGAAAAAAAGTTTTAAAAAAAGGCTTCTCACACTAAAAAACAAATCCAACGGTCCGTTGGGGAAGAAAATACACTCCAAAATCTTTTTTTTATAGATTTAACTTCTTCTCATGCACAGAAGCTACTCAAGTGGTGTGCTCACGATAGCGGCAAGCGGCACGACATTGGCGCCTACGCACTCGAAAGTCGTGCACGTGAGCAAGAAGTCTCTCATTGGCTCGCTAGCCACCCAAGAATAAAGTGGTGCAAAAACTCTACTTGTCACCTGGAAAGCAGAATCCAGGAACTGTGCACTGAGTGTGGACTGCCAGAATTCCAAAATCTTTGCAAGCGGTGCCCTGTCATGAACATTTAGAGGAGATGTTACTTTACAATAGAGTCATTTTGGAACAGCTTTGCAGAATAAGCTTTAGTCTTGACTTTGCAAACAATATAACTTGATTTTAGAAAGAAAAGAACTGATTCAATAAACCTGTTTATCAAGAGATACAAGCATAAATAGCAGGTAATGTTTGTGATATTTTAATTGAGAGCTCCCATGCCAAACGAGTATTTTTTAAATGTATACTGTTCTCATGTCTTGTAAATAAGAATATAAGAAAAGCAGAAGACACCAAAACCACAGGGCTCGCAGTAAGGACCTGGGGAGAACTAGGTACGTTTTGAAAGGGAAATGCGGGCCACATACAAATAATCAAAACTACATAGTATTTTAATCAGAAGGCTAGTTTAATGCTTACCTATGTAGTCACAGTAATCACTAGCAAACCCAGTTGATCAAATATAGCCGAGCAGTTCATCATAAAACAACACACAGTCAGGCTGAGAATATCACCCTGTGATGTACCCAGACTTTTAATTGCTTCTTCTCTCACCCACACTCCCTTTCCCCTGTCAGCCTGTTCTTACTTCAGTGTAGTTATCCCAAGGTTTGGTTAGGTTGGCAGGTAATTTCGGAACTGTCAACTTGGTTGATATGTGTTGCTTCCTTAGGAGAAAGCACCAGGGTATTCCCAAAAACGATTACAAGAACTTCGTGGCAGCTGAAGAATTGTGCACAACATGCAAACATCTTCTTCTTGAAAGACATGGACATTGGCTTAACCAGACACAGAAGCACTTACCTGCTAGACGCTGCAACGCCGCCACCGCCAGGAGTCATTTTGGGGCAAACAGGCACCTGCTAGAAAGCCGCCACCGCCGAGAGTCATCTTCCCTCACGCCACACGCGCCGCCGCTCCGGGACTTCAATTCCCGGCAGCCTACGCGGCGGCGCGCCTACCAACGACGCGAGGGCGCCAGGAGGAGGCGCAATAAAGCGCCTCAGTTACCCGCTGTGCGGGACGCGAGCGGGACGCCCGGGGCTAAGCCCGGGCAAAGGGCGGGCCCTCTACGGCCCTCATCGGCAGGAGGAGGCAGGGGCAGGGCCTGACCCCCTGTTTCACCAGAGACGCGTCCACAAGTAAGACTTAGTTGCTCTGTTGTTTACCGTGTTACATATAGATGGCGACTAAAAAGAAACCTGCTGTTCTGCCCGCTAATACCATGGATAATTATGTTGTGCAAACAGTAAAGAAAATAAATGAACAAAGGAGGGAATCACTTGGGCTAAGCCAGTCACCAGATTTGCGCAGGTTAAGCCCTACTTTACCTATGTCAGCAGAGGATAGCCCTTTTGTGATGGTGGAAACCAGGGCCTCAACTAACGATTCACCTATGATTGAGTCTGACAGCCAGCCACTGATCACGTTAGCATCCCCTGTTATTTTGGATGTAGACTTTGATAATGTTATTGATTCAGATCCAGACACTGTTACTGGTCCTGTGGAGGATGATCTACCTCTGATTGAGCACACACCCCGACCTGTGCGTGCCTGTGTGAAGAATCAGCGGAAACAGGGTGGTCAAAGGCCAAGAGTGAAAAGGAAAAGAACATTATCCCCAGGTCCCTCGAGAGCTCCCCTAAAGGCAGTAGGGGAAGGGACTATAAGAAACAGAGGAGAGGATGAAATGTTTGCTAAACTGCTTGAGGTTGTAGAGGGTAAACTTATCGAAATTGTAAAACCTCTGATCTCTAAAATAGATAAACTCCAGGCGGAAGTAAAAAGACTTGGAGGTATGCAAACTAAGTTGACGGAGGAAATAGGTAGTCTTAATACTTCGTTATTAACAAGAAATATTATAGAAGGGGTTAATCAAGCCGGAGAAGGGATATCTGGTGTGCTGACCGATCCAGCCCATACGCCGGCCCCAAAAGTTAATCATAATATAACAACAGTAGAAGGGTGCCCGTTGATAGTTAATATTCCACAAGCACAAGTCCACGGTACAGACCCTCTGCAGTTTATCGAGGAAGCCTCACCTGTTGTATTAGTGTTAGCTAATGTACCCCAGTTGGATGACGGTATTATCGAGTCAGCCAGCTCTCTGAGTAGTAAGGCCCTTCACTGGCTCTCTGGTAATATGAGGTTAGCGCCTGGTGGGTTACAGCAACTGGCGCATGATATCAAAGCAGTTAAACGTGTTCCCTGGATAGGGAATCGCCCCAAAAGATTTAAAGGGGACTGCGTGGCGGTAACATTTGCACATCCCAATATACTTCCTAATGTTCTAACACATATTTTTCCACCTCAGCGTAGAAGAGGTACGGTGGTTCCCCTAACACTAAAATTTTTCCATGGGGAACAGCAAAATGTAACCCTACCAAAAACGCCAGCATTAGGATGGGATAACAACTTGAATAACAACTTGAATATGCATAACCGCTGGGCATCCCCCCTAGTACCAAGTATGCTATTGCACAATAGATATGATGCCCTGTCTGGTCTTAACAACTGCGATTGACAAGAGGTCAGACACGAGTCTGCCGAAGTGGTTGCAGGAGTAGATTCACATCAGCCCCCAAATACAACTGGTAGTATACTGCCTAAGTCTGTGGGTACATCTTGCAATACCTTAGTGGGGGCGTCAACAACTTGCCTTATTGCCAGTTGGAATATAGCAGGACTAGTTTCTAAATTAAATGTACTAGGGTGGCTAGAACTAATCAGAACATTTGATATCTTATGTTTACAAGAGACCTGGTGTTTAAATTTTAAGGGCCTTGATGGTTTTGTAGCATATGAGTTACCAGCAGTGGCAACTACCTCAGGGAGGGCCAAAGGTGGTTTGCTAATTCTGATTTCTGTGAAAATGCGAATCAGGGTGAGGGAGCATATCACTGTGGGCAATAATTCCCAACTGCTGTGGTTAGCGGATGAGGCAGACAAAAACATTCTGTTGATTAATATGTATAATAATGTTTTTGATGCCAGCAGATATACGGTTATTTTAGAATTAGACGTAGCAATCAAACAATTGATGAAAGCTTCCAATACAGTTTTTGAATTCATATATGTTGGAGATTTTAATATTTCTGTTTGCCCTCTCTCTAACCAAAAGTTGTGTGGTACTTTGAATCGTGTTGGAGAGCCAGCTACACACTTCCAACACAACACATATGGAGAAACTTTGAACTCCTTCCTACTCGCCTACGACTTGGAGATCTTAGAGATTGAGCAGGACGGGAAGGGTGATAGTTTGCCAACCTTTGTGGGGAGAGGGGCGAACACTGTGATTGATTTTATTTGCATGTCTTCCGAATTAGCTCATTTTAGTTCTGATGTCAAGGTTGTAGACCATATGGTTAGTGATCATAACTGTCTTGTTATTGAAACTAGGTTTTGGGAAGTTTGTATAATTCCAGATAGTAGTCCTATTTTAAACATTGAAGTACATAGGCCGAATGGATTCAGAATAAGGTGGGCAGGGGATAAGGCTGAAGTAACTTCTAATTGCATTATCTCCTGCTGCTTAAATGACATTACATCAATTATTGACGAGAAACCAAATATGGAGGCCTGTATTTCCCACTTTATAAAAATCAATGTTTTTATTAGTAGTAAGTTTACTAGGTCTGCTGGAAATTTTAATAATAAAGCAAGGGGATGGTTTAATAATGCATGTACTGTGGCACTGAAGACACTAAAAAAGGCATTATCCATCAAACCTAGAGACAAAACAGTTGTAGCTAAGCTTAGATCTGACTATAATTTAGCTCTTAAGCAAAGGAAAGTTGAATTACGTGAGGAAGCTTGGGAGCGATTTGATCTAGCGGCTGTATCGAATAATTGTACGCTTTTTTGGGCAGTAGTAAACAGCCCCTTTTTAAGAGATGATAAACTTCCAGTGTTAACCTCAAACGTGGGCAAGGAATCATGGGTACAGCATTTTTCTGGCATTTTTAATCCTAACACGGTAACGTTGCCGATAAGTTGCTCTTGGCCAGTACTTAACCTAGATATCACCTTACAGGAGGTCCTAAGTAGTATCAGGGCTAGTAAGGGCGGTAAGGCCCAGGGACCCGACGGTGTCCCAGTTGATGTGTACAAATTTGCGCCTGAGACTTGGGGGCCAGTACTAGCCAAAGTTTTTAACGCTGCTGTTCGCTATACTATTCCGTGCACCTGGTCTGAATCTATAATAGTTCCAATTCATAAGAAAGGGGACCGAGGAAACGCCAAAAACTACCGGCCAATTTCATTGCTGGATTCGTCCGTCAAGATTATGAGCCGTGTACTCCTCGTCCGATTGGAAGAATGGGCAGAGTCTAATCAAATAATGACAGACTGCCAATACGGGTTCAGGAAAGGAAGAGGTTGCATTGAACAATGCTTAAATTTGGAGCTCCTGATTGGGAAATACACCAGAGCAAAAAATGGTTCACTTTACCTCTGTTTCGCTGATTTGAGCAGCGCTTTTGACCTGGTGGATCACGCCATACTATGGACTACTTTGCTAGAAATGAGAGCACCTAGGGAAATTATATATTTTCTGGCCCGTTTATACGAGAGGCTTAGCTCGAGTGTCCGGTACGGGCCTTCGGGCGAATGCACAGACAAATTCAGGGTCAGGAGAGGTATCAGACAAGGGTGTGTATTGGCACCCTTGCTTTTCACTCTGTTTATTAATGAAATAGACTCGATCTTAAAGAGGGCACCAGCGGACGCACCTAGAGTAAACACAAGCACCATCCCCGTGTTACTCTATGCGGACGACGCTGTGTTGCTCTCTAGGACTCCCCGGGGTCTACAGCTTTTGATGGATAAATTTGTGGCCTTTATTGAAAAAAGAAAGCTGGTCATTAACAAAAGCAAGACATTTGTGATGGAGTGCGGAGCTAGTAAGGTGAAAATTAAAAAGCCCTATAGGTATCTCATTGATGGCCAAGTGGTGCAGTCTGTGGAAAACTTTTGCTACCTGGGAGTTAACTTTTCCAAAAATGGTCACTGGGATGTCGAGCACAAGGTGGTGCGCGACAAAATGATCAGGAGTGCCAATGGAATATTTGCATTTGCAAGTAAATTAGGTAGTAGAAGGCCTAAAGAAATGCTTAAGATCTTTGAAGCTAGGTGTCTCTCGGCTGCCCTCTACGGAGCAGGGGTATGGGGGGTATCCAGGGTAGAATCTCTACAGGTAGAAGAGAATATGTTTCTGAAAAAATTACTGTGTCTCCCGACCTCTACTGCTAATAGTTTGGTCCATAAAGAACTAGGACTACATCATATAAACGATCTATTATTATTGAGACCTTTGATGTTGTGGCGTTCGGTCTGGATGAAAGACGAAACCTCATTTAATAGGGCCATCATTGAGGATTGTTTACGTCTAGACTATTTTCTCAAAATCCCATGGATTAAATACACAATTGAATCCTTCTCTAGTGTATTTGGGTTTAACGTTACATTAGATCACTGTTCTGCCTCGGATCTCTCTAAGGAGAGTCTGAAATCAATTTTCTTAAATCATTGTGCAGAAAGACGAGCTACGGATGATCTTAAACTTTCCACCTGTATACGTTATAACCATTTGAACGAATTTGTGGGCCTACATCCTTACCTCCTCCAGGTGACCAAAGGGCAACACCGGTTTGTTCTCACCAGGATGAGGATGGGTACGGTCCACCTATTGGTTGCATTCCCTGAGATTAAGATGCGCCCTACAGGTCCATGTCGGTGCGACAATATTTCAGAACAAAGCACAGAGCACTTTCTACTTATATGTAACCTGTATAGCGAATGTCGTAAATTCTTTTTAAAACCTTTATTTATTAAATTTGGAGCAAGAACTGTTAAAGTGGCAATGAAATTACTTTTTAACTTGCATCACCCTGACATCTGTTTTTATACGGCTAGTTATTTACTTAGGGCCATTAGCTATAGGAAAAGCATGATTTTTTAAAAACAAATATCAAATTTCTTATAACATTCTATTTATTGGAAAATTTTTAAGTGTGTCATTTGATCGTTATATGTATCTTACTGTATTTGTAGCTGATTGCGATTGTTAAAGTGCATTTTCTTTTAACATGTATTGTATGTATGTACTTTTATGGACATGATTTACATGTTTCCGAATAAAGTTTTGAATTGAATTGGCTTTACCAGTGAGAAAGCCAGCCACATTTTAAATTTATGATCTATGTTACATGTTATTCAGAGAAGAAATTGGTTATGAGGTTATCCCTCCACCTTTTTTTTTTTACAGAGTTTCATATAGCGCGAACTTGACCCGAATCGGTTATCAGAGCGCTTTACATAGCACCAGTTGCTTTACATGAGGACACATTCATTTTTGTTTGGCACTTGGGAGATTAAGTGATTTGCCCAGAATCACAAGATGTTCAGCGTCATTGCCGAGACTCAAACCCAGTTCCCCAGATTAGAGGTTGGACGCCCTAGCCATTAGGCCAACTCCTCTCACCTTGTTGCTGCAAAGTAGTAGCAGGTTGCATCGATTCTTCTTCTCCTTCATCTGAAATTTCCGGGTATACATTGTCCTCTGGCAAAGGTACATTTGTCCGGACACATATGCAACATACAATGATAAACTTGCAGACCATGGGTGGGGAGTATAACTATCAACCCCCAGATGAATCCAGACAGTGGAATCAGGACTTAAGGACACCAAAAGCCTGCTCCACAATAGACTTGGTGGGGTTAAGAGCTAGATTGTTAGTCATCTGTACCTGGGTTTCTGGATTCTTCACCAGTGTCATCACCCACGGCATCAGTGCATACTCTTGTTCAGCTGAAAAAAAGGAAAAAGGCGTTACATTAGTCAGCAATCATGATGTGGGGGACAAGTAAATTAGTCGCTAATGTATCATGTGTCCAGCTTTCTACCTTCACCTTGCACACACTCATGTACATACCACGAAACAGCATCAAATACATACAAGTGTCAATTGGTAATAGATTACACATTACGACACAGACAAATGCATTGTTCCCTGTGATGCCTCCATTTTTTACATTCAGCTAAGTGGCAATGCCTTGTAGGATTTGATTAGTAGCCAATGACAATGTGTACTTTAAGATTTCTTAGGCAATTGTCTAACAAGCTTTGATTGTGTAGATATATGGGTACCATTCCCAAATATGACCACTCATCAATTACCTGACGTTAGAGTATCTTCTTTCTGGCACACATCTTTAGTAACACTGGGCGTAGTTTGCTTAGTAGCTACACAAAGTTTGCACTACCCACGCTACGGGTAGGTACGTGAACTGCATAGTGGGGTAGGGAAAATGCTGTTCGCAATGACTACACAGTGCTGGATGCTTGTCGCACTGTGCAATCATTGCAAACGGCATCATGCACAGTGCGAGCGGTTGTTTTCTGCCACTCGAGTAGATTTGTACTCGAGCGGCAGCTTTCTCAACGCGGACTGGTAGTTTCTCATCGTGAGCGGTCGCGAGCATACACAACCACTCGTAATGAGAAAACTGACCTCCCCGCATTGAGAATCTCACTAGGACCTTTATTATTCACACTCGCAAACATCAACTTGATGTTGCTGATCACGAATGTGGAAAAAATCTCGCTGAGGTATTGATTTTGCTCGTGGTTGCCAACTTGACGTTGAGGACCGCGAGCGAGCAACAAATGCCTGCTACGCTGAGCGTTTTTGCATTGTGCTACGTGGAATTCACGTAGCATGTAGTTACACAAACTCCGCAAACTTCACGAGCGTAGCATAGTTTTCCGCCCAGGCCTAATCTTTAGTGCAGTTTTTAGTGCATCTACACGTTTCTATGCGTCAGGAATGGATATGAAAGTGGATGTATGTGCCATGTTTATATATACATGGTGGTGCACTGTGTCCACTGTGGGGGCACTAAACAGAAGTTAGTAGATGTGTTGTGGGGTTGAGCAGAACATTTGAAGAAGTAGACTGTGTACACTGCAATGCAAGACAACTTTGGGTTAGTGTAGGCCATAGTTTTGACAGTAATTGGTATCTATTTATTGTGTGTCTGCGCTGGAAGTAGCAGTGCAGATTTCCTCTATGACATTCCCGATATGCCCTTGGAAACGTTGTAGTTAGCTGTCATAGGTGGTGTGATGTGTGCATGAGGAGGCACGTTGCTGCACAGTCTGGGTCCTTGGATGACAGCTGTGGTGATTCAGCCAACACAATTCTTTACATGTTGTGCACATTGGATGTGATGTGTGTCTTTGATTTCTGATGTGATGGTGCATTGTTGAGACTCACAATTGCAGTATTAATGTATGGCTGTGTTTTGCAATCTCACAAAAGTGTGTTATATCTTCTCTCCTCTTGCCCATGAGAATGAGGTGTGTGACACAGACTTCACACAGGGAACGCCTTGCTTTCTCAATGTGTATTTGTACCTGATCATTACAATGTACTGTAATGTGAGTGTTTGAGAAAAGAATTGGATGTGCACATAGGTTCCCATGTTGTTTTTCGGCACTGTACATCAATGATTGTTGAAAAGGCTGAGCTAACCTGCATCCAGGGCAAAGTGGTGGTATGTGCATTTCTTTGACATACACCGCATCACCACATCCATGTTGTTCTATGTTCAAATCATGACATAATGGTGTGTTTTGGCAAAACGAGCAGCCACCATTGCACCATTGTGCACATGTATCAACTTGTTGTCTGGACAATACGTTATTTTTTGATGTGCAGAGTCCAAAAGCATTTTTATGGTATCTGTAGGAATCTCTCTTACAATGTGTGTATCAAAATCACATTGAAAATGAGAATGAGCCCTACACTTATGCATCCTCTTTTGTGATTCGCTAAGGTGGCACACCACTTGCACACTGTAACATTGTCCCTGTACATTGGATATGTGTAATCATGTTGTAGTCTACATTATTCTTGACTGGGAAGGGGTAGCATATTGTCGAAGGTATACAATATTGACTGTTGAAAAATGTGTGATGTCATTTTTAGTGGCCTGCTTTCCTTCCTACCTACAAGGCATTGCTGTGTTACGCAGACATATTTCACATCACAAGGTAGACATGCCATGGTCATGTGTTCCACCATAGCATCATGATAGATGATAGTCCGTCATCCCATTAAACTGTTAATGTGGGCCACGCTGGCTTAGTCAGTGTCACCATGTGAGACCTGTTAACTATATGTTGGACTTTTACCAATTTATGTTTGAAGAGAAATTGTGCCACAGAAATAATGAATGCACAGTAGATTCAAAACATGACCTATTCGACAATGTTTTCCATAACAATTGAGTACCTTGTGGTCTGTCATGAGTTGAGTACTAACCAACAAGCAGGCCATTCACATAGGTCCCATTCTGGAAACGCTGATTGATGGAAGACAGCAGAAGATGTAGGAGTCATGCACACTGCCAGGGTACTTTGCAAAATCCATTCATGAATAAGTCCAGATGGTCCACAATTGCCTGGACATTCATGGAATAGGTGTGCTTCTTGTTGCGGTATATGTGTGCAGTTTCTGAAGGAGGCACAAGTTGGATATGTGTGCAGTCCGTTGCACTTAACACATGCAGGACCCCGGATGCTTGTCTCCGGTCCATGGAAGACCATGCTTGGCAGTTCGGGCTGGACTGATTTGAATATGGTTGAGTCTGAACTGAGGTGGCAAAGTGAGCTAAAGAAGGATGATTGATTAAACTCGGATCTGTGATTGGGGTTGAGTGTCTGAAAAGTTTCAATGCTCTGTACATCATCTCCTTGTGTTTGCTTTGTTCACCCTAACTAGGCAGGGTATGCCCAGACATGGGTCCCTTGCTAACTTTGCCACTGGGGTCAAGCTAGCCTGGCTGATGTGGCGTGTTACCCTGAAACCGGTCCCAGGATGCTTGTTTCTGGTTCAGGGAAGACCTGGCTTGGCAGCTCAAGTTGGACTGTTCCCATGAGGCACAGGGTAAAGACTGATTTGCATATAGCTGGGTCTGAACTGAGGCGGCAAAGTGAGCTAAAGAACGATGACGGATTAAACCCAGATCTGTGACTGGGGTGAGTGTCTGAAAAGTTTCAGTGCTCTATCCATCATCTCCTTGTGTTTGCTTTGTTTGCCCTAACTAGGCAGGGTATGCCCAGACGTGGGTCACTTCCCCACTTTGCCACTGGAGTCAAGCTAGCCTGGCTGAAGAGGGGTGTTACCCCGAAACCGGTCCCAGTATGCTTGTTTCCGGTTTAGGGAAGACCTGGCCTGGCAGTTCGCGCTGGACTGTTCCCGTGCAGCCCAGGGTCAAGACTGATTTGCATATAGCTGGGTCTGAACTGAGGTGGCGAAGTGAGCTAAAGAATGATGATGGATTAATCCCGAATCTGTGACTGGGGGTGAGTGTCTAAAATATTACAGTGTTCTGTCCATCATCTCCTTGTGTTTGCTTTCCCAAGAGTATCCCATGTTCCTTTTTGTACTTCAAAAGAACACCATATACCAGCAAATGTCACAACTCTGAATTTTACAAATGAACATGACATATTGAAGGATCCTAAAACCGATACAAAAATAATGATTTCCCATAAAGAATAACATGATAGACACATTACAACGTCTACCTTCGGCGGACTCACTTTCACTACCTATCAGAAATAAACAGTGCAACTGAACACAGTAGTCAATGTATCCAAACTTTGATCAACAAACACCTTTGGTCTGATTTTCCATGAATTTGTCTTTCCCAACAATGTACCACCACATACTTCACTCATCACCAGATTAATTGTTGGCGTAACGGGGAAAGAGATAACACGTAAAGGTATCTCATGAGAAGAATTAAATCTTGACATACATCAGTTTCTTCCTCTTTACCACTATCACCTTCATTTTGCATATGAGGACCCTCACCCGGTGGCTCTTCAAGGTCTCCATCTCCTGCGATGTAAGGGATGTTCCGTTGCTGATCGATGTTGTTGAGCATGCAGTGGGCCACGGTGATTTGGAAAACCTTATCGGTGAGTAGAGAAGGATTCCACCAAATTTGTCTAGACAGCAAAATGTGGCCTTTAAGAACCCAAAAGCCTGCTCCACTGGCTTCGGTGTTCTTCCATGGGCCTCATTGAAGTGGACTTCCCCTCACATTGTTGGATTCCTCGAAGGTGTCAACAACCATGGTCGGTTGGGATGAGCTGTGTGTCCTAGATGGAAGACAAAAAAGAGCTAATTTTCAGTGTGATACTCTAGAAATTACCCAACAATAACATGACAGATTGTAATTACCAACAGGCCAGGCCCTGCCAGTTCCGAGTTGTGACATTTGCAGGGATATGGGGCTGTTCCATAGTACAAAGGAATCACAGGTAGAGCCATGGAAACAGGCACAGATGCTTGTGATGTACAAATTCTGTAAGCAGACAACTCGCACATTGGTTAAATGGAAGTGTTTCCAATTCTGGTAGACTTGGTCTCTGGTGAGTGGTGTCACTAAGGCAATATGTGTGCCATCCATTGTTCCAACCAGATGTGGTAGGCGACCCAAACTGTAAAAGTCACCCTTCAGATTGGTGAAATCCTGCTGCCCTGGAAACTGGATGAAGCGGTTGATGTGTCGCATCATTGACAAAATAACTTCCTGGAGCACACCACTAAAAGTTAGTTGTGACATGCCACCAGATACTGCCACAGTGTACTGGAAAGAACCTGTGGCCACAAAAGGAGGCACTGCCATGAGTTTAATGATTGGTGTAATACATTTGGGATTCCTGTTGTGAGGCTGAAGATCTGGCTCCAACTGATGACATAAATCCAGTATGGTTTGCCTTTTCAACCTGAACATCTTGATTATATGCCTTTCTTTCATGGTGGCATGGTCTGGAAATAGGCGGTACACCAGGTGCTATCGTCGCCTCACTCTCCCAGGATTCATATGCATGCATTGGAATAAACATTGTGAGCATTTTTAACATGATCCGCAGCAACGTATTTAATGAGTAACAAAAATCATGTATTTTATCAAAACGTATGTGGTTTAATACATGTTTTGTACCAACGTTTGCTTCTTGTTCTTTATCCATCACAAATTAGATTTGAGGCCTTGATATAAATCTTAAAAATAAATGTGTACAAAATACATTTCAAATGTATTATTTACACATTTTAAGTATATTTTTCCTCCACAAATACCATCAACTGAGGTGTATACAACACCACTCTAATACACCACTCTAATAAGGCGTTTCAGCACAGTAACACACTACACATAAAAGTTTATTTAAATAAAAAGTATCCATGGAAATGGGATTATAGGAACAAACTAGCCCCCATTTGGAGTGGTGGCACTTAAATATCACTAACACACTAATTTGAACTCCTAAAATGGTATCCAAATAGTACATTTGGAATTAGATAGCGGTGACAGAAGTCGACTATGCAGTGGGCGCTAAATCCATGACAGACACAGCCCTAGGCTAACATTGGTGAACATAAAGGCCAATGGCTGTATCTGTCACCGCTGAAGAGCGCATATGTCGCGTCATGGTGAAGCAGGCGCCGAAGAATCATTCATTCCAACGCTTAAAGCTCACCAGGTTGATTCTGGTTACGGCATCCTTATTCCAATTGTGAAACTGTGGATGCGGTTCACTGCCCCTCGTATCCATCCATTGAGGAACATGGTCCATCCCCTTTTCCATTGTGACACCGCGGATGCGGTTCACTTCCCTTCGTGTCCATCCATTTTGGAACATGGCAATTGTATTCAGGTATGTTAATGTAAATGTCCTGATGATGATCCCAATATGTTTAAAGGGGATCGAAAAGTCGTCGACCTAATGTACACCTTACACACATTTTTCATTGAATAATATTTATGTCTACTGGTGCCCTACCATATTCTTGTTTGTGTTATCAAAATGTTCAACATACAAGCAAGTCACTCTGCCGGAGCCTTTTTTTGTTTTTCTATTGTGTATTTTGTGTCCGTTCTGTATGTCAAGTAGGATGCAGGCTTGTGTCCCACTTTTTTATTGCGGTCATTCATATATTTTGAATATATAAATATTAAAGTATTCCTATCTGGATTGGACAGTGTTAATATATGTAGTCTATTTTGCATCACTTTCCTCATTCATTACCTCTGTCAAGGGACCACTGTCTCTTAAACCTCTTGTAGTGTAGCTCCTATCATCCCAATAGGCTCTGCGCATTGGAATAATACCTACAATAGTAAAGGCCTAGACCAGACGTTAACTAGGTCTACTACTGTCGATATTAGACTTAAAGTTTTGGGTTTGCCAGCTTAGCTCAGAGTTCACTAGAAACTTTCTCGAATGTTCAGGAAAGAATAAACTTCCCTGATTAGACAAGAAGGGATTTAGTTTCTGACAACCATAGAACATGACAACTTTGCTCTCCCCTAATCAAGAGTAAATCTCGAGAGTCGTGTGAACAAAAGGCAATTTATTTTACTCAGTCAGTACGTGCATTCTTAGTCTCATCAGATTGTAGAGAAAAGGAAGAGACGGGCGTGTTCAATAAAAAGGTGTTATTTATTGATCAGTCTCTTTTCTCGTACAAGAGAAATGGATCGATATTATTGCAATACTTATAGTTAAGTAAAGTGCATACATTAAAAGCAGAAGTATAAAATAATACTGTAAAAACATTGATATGGTTTCTAAGCCATATGAAGGTTTAAAATGAATAAAATATATTACATACACATATACATTTGACTAAACGTACTCAACTGGTGTTTCTAGATACGCCTACCCCGTGTACCTGACCTAAGTCTAATACGAGGGCGGGAATAGAAAGTTACAGTTTAAGTTAAGTTTGTTTTTGCCAAGTGAATAACTTAAGAATTCTCTGTGAGGGGTTATTCAGTTCTGTACCTGGAAGTTAGGATGGATGAGGAATGGTATCTCTTTCTCTGGTCTCGATATTCCAGGCTGCCTGCGAGGGCTACCCGGAAGCGCCGGTGCTTGGTTTCTCGGCAGGAGAAAGCAGCTTCTCGTTCTCAGCGCGTCAGAAAGGCGGGGCTGCTGCCAGCGGGGTCTGCTCTGCTTCTGGGCTTCGGCAAGTATGGCTGCTCCGTCTCGTCACCACGCGTGTGTTTGCATAGGGCAAGATCGGTAATATTTATACCTTTAAGGTGCCGAGATTGACGTAAGGATGGACATAGATACGTCAATAAGGATGTCATACGACTTGCTCGTTAGCACATTCTTTTGCTGAAGTTCTCGGTGAAATCAAAACAATGGCCGCAGGGTTTTGCCCAGGTTGTCATGGGTTTGATTTGTTATGAGAACTCCGTATGCCTTATCAGGGGCTGGAGGAATATCACTTGTCTAATTAGATCGCAAGCGTTATGACCCAATCAGATAACACGTTCCTGTGCCGTAGTGTGACTGCGTCAGATAACGGTATCTGCATCATGGGGTTTTTCTGCCTCATGGGCTGACTGCTTAGTTAACTTGTTAGTTTGCTAACCAGAATAGGGTCAGGAATAGGGGGATCGATTCAGAACCTATAGGAATACATCACACCCACTCCACGCTAACTATGGTCATATTTACTAATCTATGCATAGTATAACATAGTACAACATACTATAGAGTATAGTGTATACCTTACCACCCCAAAATACATAAATGCATTTTGAAATTTTCAAATATACAGAAAATTGCAGTCATATGTATTGTATGCACTCAAGCTGTAGAATAATGCCAAAGTAATCACGCATTTGTATACATTATTGCTATTGGTATATGAGAATTTACACATGAAATGGCTCTTAATACAGAAAAAAAGTTCGAGACCATTCCATCACAGAATAAAATATTTATGAACATACCAGCGGGCAGCTAATGTCTATATGCTATCTAAAATTTAGAATTCTTAGTTCTTTAAGAATAGTTTCTTACTTTAAGCAGAAGATAGTGTCCCAAAAAATATGCAAAAATATTATGGGGCTGCTGAAAAACTTGCTGTCCGTGAACTGGAGGGCAAATTGTTCATGTGACTTTATTTTTAAAGTTGAAGGCCGAATTCAGGGAACGCCGTGTGCGAGCTTGCTCAAAAGTCTCTATTTCTGCTCTGGAGAGAACATCATATCATTCAGGCTTTCGAAAAAGCTGTCAACAGCTTCCTGGGAAAGTTCCACTAACTCGGAAATAGGTGTAATCATGCATTCATGCGCATGATTGTCTCCATTGACATTCTGATTCGTATTGCTGACAGAAGGTCGTACCTGATCGATGCTGCTTTCATCTTGAACTTCACTACCCATCAATCGTAGTGGTGAAGCTTCCACGAATGCCGTCATCAGGATTGGTAGCCTTTGAGGGCAGCACAAAGCATGAACCTTGATCGGGCTCAACAATGTTTCTGCATCCATTGGCGCATCCGATTGTAGCGTCAGACAGGTGTCTAACACGCATTCTTCTCCGCATAGCAGACATCTTAATACAGGTAAAACACATCTTTGCCACATTGGTCGAAAAGATAGAAACCAAGTCATGTTCAGGTCTCTAAGCCGGGATAGTCCCAGGATTTTTGATATCCGGTCCCGGTATCCAATGGCTAGGATTGTTTCTTCCCTTGTCGCAAGAGTTTTGTCTGTGACATGGGTTGCCATAACGAAAAATAAGGACCAAGAATAGTATTCCTGCAATTAGTCCCAAGATCAGGGGAAGTCCGCCAAAAATCGAATGGACGAAATCTGGAAAAATACCCAGTATGGCTTTGAATGGTGTTAATGCCATCGAAAATACTGTCTTAAATACCTTTGAGACCCCATTGGTATCAGAAATATTTAAGATTTCGTTTAGTATTTCTGCGAAATGTATGGGGGAATTAGTTGATAACAACGAATGTATCTCTGCAGTCGTCCTTGCGACTTGTAGATCATATGTTTCTTTTGATGACGAGAGCCTGGTAGGCGTCTGAAGAAGCACTGTTTTCATTCTGCTTAAAGTATCTATTCGAATAGAAGTAATTTTCAAATTGGGCCATGCCCTTGCCTCCCTGTCTGGAAAGGAGCTGGGGAACAATGAGCGTCCACAGCACTTGACCTTCGCAGTCGTAGTTACGAGATAAGGAGTCCCGGGCATAAGACTACAACATCTGCGATCTACAATTAGAATGTAACTCCCATTATAGAGTCTTTGAAAGAATGGTTCTATTTCTGTTGCAGGTGCGCCTTGCTGGTGACATGAAAGGTTGTATGAATTCCCTTCACAGGCTCCATGCCAACTAATTCCGTTACACAGAAGCGTGCCGCTTAGTGACATCGCACAATTATTGCCACTAAGAAACACTTTCTGTCCTTTATTACTGACACATGCATGTGAATAGGGCAGGTTCCATGTTGTTTTAATGTACCCCTTTCCCAATTTCTCGTACATGCCAGCCTGTATATATTTTTGGCAGTATTGAAACCTGAAGGTTGAGATTGGAATATTAATTATCCCATGTATTATCCATTCACTGACAGGTCGTTCTGACATTGTCACTGGTAATCTTTCTAGTTTTTCAATGCTCAAGATTGTATAATCAGCACCCCTTTGCGCCATACTGATTTGTCTATCAGTAAGGTTAAAGATTTGGAATAGTGACGTTGTGTTGATTAAACGCCAAGGCACATAGCCTGAACGCAGGTTTTGTAACGTCCAGCCAAGCTGTACAATAGAACGCAATTGAGACTGACCGTGTTGTAACAACAGTAAGTCCTGCGATAATATGTCGATTGCTGAAGACACAATGCTGTCCAAAGAAAAAATTCTGGAGGACAGAGTCATTAACCCATTGTCCACTACAGAAAGTGATTTTTCCAAATTAATACGGTCAATTTCCCGTATTCTCTCTGCTGTTTCAATTTGAGTAACCTTCCAGGCCTCATTGTATGCTGCATATACAGAGGCTGCTATGAAACGTTTTTGACGCTGTTTGCGCGGTCCCATAATGAAATCACGCAAGTCAGCACCATCAGTAAGTAAAGTTAGGTGTTGCTTAATTTCTGCCAGTGTGGAAGTTTGTAGCCATTGAAGGCATAATTTGCCCACACTGTAGGTTGTTATTATCCCTGGGTGATGTCTTTGGGGATATCTAGGGTCTGGCCTGGTCATTTTGAACCCCTGTGTTTTGTTCAGGAATCTGTCTTGACAGTTATTAGTATCTGTGGGCCAGATCAACCATTGTTTCCAATCAGGATGTGTTCTGTTTTGGTTTAATATATGGTTTACGTCTATCTCTTCATCTGTAGAAGTGTTGCTAAACATTGTTGGCTTTGGAATAGACGGTTTATTTAAATCTTTGATTTTGGCTAGGCCAAGACAGGTGGTTTGTTGAACAGTGTCATTTAAAAATATCATTTGTTCTGGGATCATGCAGGCTCTAAACAAAGCTTCTATACCCTGTACTTGCCAATCTTTTGTACCCCAAACACTTTTTAATTCAACATTTTTGTCCCAATAATCAAAACCAAAAGTATTCATTTTTTCAAAAAATGAGTCCGAATATATCAATTTTGTGTTGGTTATCATGGTTTTTGTCCCTGTCTTGTTTGATAATTTAAAATAAAATGTTTCAGCATTACTTGTGTTAAACCCTGAAAAATATGAGTATTTGTCGTAAACGGTTCTTGAGCTTCCTTTTGGAGGTGTTGCACAATGTTCCCATTGATTATATTTTAAAACATTTCTAGGTTGTGCAGATTTATGTAGAAAATGGTTACCATAGTGGTTATAACAGTACATACTATCATAATTGGTAGAACCCTGCAAATAATCATGTTTGGTAAATTTAGCAGACATTACTAAGTCAGACATCATATTATTAATGCTTTCAAAGTCCCAATCATCAGCAAATGAGTTTAGTTTTACAAAGTCACTCAAGGAGATCTTAATTTGGTGTGGATATTTCAGGATTTCGACCGGACCATAAATTTCATAGTCAGTGTTGTCCCATGCTACCCCACCCGGTATAGGATTGGCTGTGAAGTTGGCTGAAGAAAGTTCTCTTTTCTCGACGTGTGAAGATGTGTGTGGTTTGAGGATCAAGTTGATTTTCTGATTTGCTGTGTCCATTTTAGCATATTTTCTCTCAATGAAGCGTCCCAAAGTTAGTACCATGATGAGCCAAAGTATGAGGATAAATGCACCAAAACCCACCCAAAATTCAATCCATGGAGAAATCAGATATGTTTCTTTCAGTTGTTTCAAAAGTTCTTTAGCTTTATCTTTAAAGGTTTTTGATGATGGCTGTGTCTTTGATTCACTGAAGCCTTCAGAGGAATCATCGAAGTTTATGAAGTAGCCGGATGCAGTTCTGTCAATTGTTCCAATTGCTTCAGGTTTTCTGTTTCTTGCATTTTCACTTGGTACTTCATTGCAGATTGGTGTGTCTCTGCTAAATGTTTTTATTTGGGTTTTCAGAGGTCTGAGTTCTATTGCATTGTTGCATAGTCCTTGTTGTTCTTCTGTAGGCGTTTCGAATGTGATGAGCCTCTTTGTTAGGACCTCTGTACTGGTAGCAAACCTTGGTGTTCTGCTACTTATTGGGAGTCCACTTGGCCTACTGTTTGTTATCGGCCACATGATTGTGGTTTTACCAGGTCGATGGATACAACTCGGTTCTCCTTTTTACCAGCAAGTGGCGGTAGTACAACTGATCTTGTCCCGTTGACAGACAAGACAGGAACTGCTTTTCTGTAAGAAGGCCCAAATTCCTTCTTTACCGCGATCTTCTCCCTGACTAGATCCCCGACTTTTGGAATCCAGACAGGTCTTGCTGGGACAGGTGGTGGTTCTTCAGTGGTTGTTGGCTGTTGTTTCAACTTTATGTTGCTCAGGTCTTTTCTTGTTTTGTTTAAGTCCTGCAAAATAGCCAAACGGTCTTTGATATCAAAGCTTTTTTCTTTCACCACTGAAGTCTGACTGTCAAGGTCAGAGATCAACATCCTAGTTCCGAATAATAATTCGTACGGACTGAATCCCTTCAGAGAATTTCTTGGCAAGTTATTTAGACTACGTTGGACACTTATTAGATGTTTGACCCACCCAGCTCCCGAACCTAATATCCTTTCTGTTATAGATTGCTTTATGCCTTGGTTTTTTCTTTACACCATCCCGTACCCTCAGGAAGGAAGTGAGAAGATTCCCGCTGGGCTATGCTCATTTGGTCATGTTTCCCCTCAGGCTGGAGGGCTAGAGTGAAAACAATGGTCAAACGTAGCATGCTCTTAGCGTATATGCCATTTAGACTCGCAAATCTTTGTATAACAGTCCAGACGTGAGCCGAGTGCTGAGGATCTACATTATAAGTGGAAACTAGCCTGTATATGTTAATCGCAACCCTTCCTTTTTACTCTTGATTTTTTCTGGAGCAAAACGGCGAGGTATTAAACTATTTCTCTCCCCACTGCGATCTCTGTTGCAGTTTGGGCAGTTTTTTACAAACATGGTGTGACGCAGGCTCATGCCTGGCCACCAGTACCGTGATTGTAATTCTTCCAGAGAATCTTTTAGTTTGAGGTGTCTGAGACCCTCGCCCATATGTGCGTCTGCGATTAACAAGTTTCTCCTGTCCATGTTTGGAATCACTCTATCCCCCACTCCAGGGATTCGAGCAAAAGGGACGGAGTTTGCATCGATTATGTATGTATAATTGAGTGGATAGTTGATCGGTAACGCTGAGCAGTCGCCTTTTGATGACGTTTTCACCGCCAGCACTGTTTCACCGTCAATGTATTTTAATGTACGCTTTTTTCGAACTACGGGAGCCGTTTTAGTTGCTGCCGCTGTGGCTGTTTCAGCCAATGAATTCCCTGCAACGTGAACGCCATCACGCTGATGACTCAGTGAGTGTGTCACGTGAGTCTTTGGTAGTTCTTTTTTCAAAAGAGCTATTTGTTCCCAGAGCAGTTTCTGCTTTATTGGTGCATCTGTGTCATCTTTGTAACCGTTTTGAATCCATGTCTGCAAATCCTTGTTATATGATTTGACGCAGTAATATGAATCTGACACTATAAGTGTCGGGAATTCGCGATCCGCATTATCTAGCGCCATTTTCAATGCTAATATTTCAGTCTGTTGTTCTGAATTAGTTTCTACTGAGTGTGTTTTTGTTAATAGAGGTTTTAGTTTACCTCCGCGCCACACTTCTTTTGTAATCCCACATGTTGGGTTGTATGCCTGTTCTCCCCAAACGGGGGGTTGAGCATGTCCGTCTGTATAAATTACACAGGCGTAATGTCGTAAAGGCAGAATGTCGATAGGCAGAGGGAATGTTTTTTCATATTCTAGATTTTTTAATTCTTATAGTTCTAGAAAATTGTCAGCCAGGCTATACTTGATAACTCATATCCTAAGAATAGGACTGTCAGATGGGCAATTCTGGATTTTTTAAAGTTGAATTTGTAACCCTCTGCTGCGAACCCAAGTATGATGGTGTTCACTCTCTTCAAGTGAGTCTCCAAGTCATCATCTGTTAAGTAAATGTCATCGACATAAGATAATGCTTCATCATCATATAGTTGTAGTAATTCTGTTACTCTCGCTGAGAATACCCCCGGGCTGTTCTTGTACCCCTGGGCTAACCGAAAAAATTGTTTTTGAGTGCCATTTATTGAGAACGCAGTTAAATATCTGCTCTCTGGTGCTATGTTTTGACAAAAGAATCCATTAGAGATGTCTAAGGTTGTTTTGTATTTTTTGCGCACTATGTTATTCATTAGTGCAGCACTGTGTGAATTTTGCACTGCAAAAGTTTTGCAACATGTGTTAAGGTGTCGGTAATCCAAAACTAGACGATATGAATTGTTTGGTTTGGAGACCGGAAACAAAGGGTTGTTCATTTGTGAGGTGCAAGTTTCAATCACCCCCTGGTATTCCAGCTGATCTAGTATTTTATTTACCTGTTTTTTAGCTTCTTGCTTAATTGGGTACTGCCTTTGTGCAGTCGGTTGTGATTTTAACTGGATTTTGTGAGGAGGAGAGTCCTCATCCCATCCCACGTGATTTTTATATAAAGCAGGAGCTAGAGCTACTGCCCACTTTCTGGCAAGTGTGTATTTTTTATGAATTGGGATATGATTTGAGAAGGCAGGCATAATTACTTCTTCGCCATGAGGGCACTCCCTGACAAACTCTGGTGGCCAGTCTTTTTCAGCTAGAAGGATATCATAGCCCTTGGAGAGATTATCCCAAAATAGTCCCCTTATTTTTCTAGTCTTATCCCCCTCTATACGAAATGTTATTTCGTATATTTTGTGAGGTTTGCTAACTCTGGTGTCCGCAGTTTCCACTTGAAGATATTCATTCGTGTCCACTGTCTCCAGATGACTCATAAGGACTTTGCGAGCTATGCTCACTTCTGCTGCGCTGTCTAGCATTGTCTGAGCCCATTCCCCGTTTTTCAGTTGTGTCCTCAGTATTCTCGGCATTGTTAACTACCTTGATACTGGCTACCTTCTTTTTTGGAAATTGTAATTTCTTTTTTAGCTGAGCAGGTTCCTTGTCTTTGGACTTGGCGTGCTCTTCTCTTTGTTCTGATCGTCCTCTTCTTTCCGATTTCTGCGAGGAAGTCTGAAAAGATTGAGAGGGACGTGTATCAATGTCTTGATATCTATCAGGCTTTTTTATATTATCCCTATTTCTAAGGTTATATCTTTTCCCAGAGGGGTCACTCTGGGGTGACCTGTGTCTTTGGTTCGGAGATTTTTCTCTTCGCCTAGGAGACCTTCCTCTGGACTGGAATTTCTTTTCTTTAGGATTGGATTGTTTGTTTCCATCCCAGTTCTTTTTTGGTAAATGTGAATTATTATTAAAAAATATTTTTCCAGGACTTTCAATCAGTTGTGGTTTTACTGGTATTCCACCTAAACTATCTCTACCTAGTTCCTCATAGGATTTTTCTATGATTCTGGCAATTTCAGCTGGTTGGTCTGCTATATCTGTCTCTTTTAACCTCTGGCGGATCGCCACGTTTGCTGCTTCTCCCTTTATGTTGGCTAATAATATAGCCGAGACCTGCTTGAAGTCTTTTAGTAATTTCATACCAAGAGTTAAAGCGGGTTCTGGACCGTATTCGTCTTGAATTTGTTTTAGCACATCTGGTATTACCGAAATGGATGGAACACCGTGCGTTTTTGTGTAGATGGAAGCAAAGACTGTACCCCAAGTGTCACAGTCCTCTATGTGTGGTGCGATTCCCATTGGGAGACAGATAGTCAGAATCCTGTGCTTTTCTAGTGGGGTGGTGTCTGGAAACACTGCCTCTATTTGGGTGATTTTCTGCGCCAACCAGAATGGTATTTGTTCCCGTTTAGCCGGTACTTTACCTAGGCAGGATTGGATGTTCTGTGGTGTAATTTTATTTGTGTTCCCCTGGTGAGGGGTCAGCAGTGGAAGTTTAATCGCTGGCTGAATTGTTGAAGTCCGCATCACATACTGGACTAATTGTCTATGTATTTTTATTAATTGTTTTAGCTGTGTTAACAGCTCTGCTGCAGACATCCCATTGATGTCTGGATGTGGTGTGTATCCGGCTAGGACCGGCCACGTTGCTCCTGGTCTTCCTAAAGGACCGAGCCTGGTGATGTGATTGTTATGTTTTAGGGCGCCATCAAATAAGAGCAAATGCTCTTGAAATGTGAGTGGTACTTCCACCTCCTCGAAAGGAGTGTACTCATTAGGAGGTTCCTCTATTTTGTAATAGTGGAAGTACTTTGTTACAGCATTTGCTGCTGGAAAATGTATCCATGAATAGTATACCTCTGTCTGCCGATATTCGTGTGCCTCAATTACGAATATGACTGTGCCACCTCTAGGTGTCAGTCCATTTTCTATAAGTTTTAGAGTTATAGATCTCCTTTTGATGACCGGGATGAGTATTATATCCTCGTCCGCTGCCTGCATGGTAGCATCAGCTGCTGCGAGTTCAGCTGCTAATCTAACTGCCTCTCTTTCATCATCATTGTCTGACATTTTACTGTCCAAAAGGTTATTTTGTTTGTTTGCAGATCAGGTTTCTTATGGAAACAAAGATTAGATGCACAATGTTTTGGAACAGTGTATCCTTCAACGTTGACTTATACCAAGAACCATACATAGGAGTTCCCTCCTGCGAGGTCTGGCGGATATAACCTTTCACCCACTCCAGACGTCTTTGGAGTATTATGGGAAAAGGGGTCTGAGTGAGAAAGCACGACTGAGTTACTCTAAATGTCTTACGTTAGTTTTATCGCCCTTTCCAAACGCGTTGGGCGCCATGTAGTGTAGCTCCTATCATCCCAATAGGCTCTGCGCATTGGAATAATACCTACAATAGTAAAGGCCTAGACCAGACGTTAACTAGGTCTACTACTGTCGATATTAGACTTAAAGTTTTGGGTTTGCCAGCTTAGCTCAGAGTTCACTAGAAACTTTCTCGAATGTTCAGGAAAGAATAAACTTCCCTGATTAGACAAGAAGGGATTTAGTTTCTGACAACCATAGAACATGACAACTTTGCTCTCCCCTAATCAAGAGTAAATCTTGAGAGTCGTGTGAACAAAAGGCAATTTATTTTACTCAGTCAGTACGTGCATTCTTAGTCTCATCAGATTGTAGAGAAAAGGAAGAGACGGGCGTGTTCAATAAAAAGGTGTTATTTATTGATCAGTCTCTTTTCTCGTACAAGAGAAATGGATCGATATTATTGCAATACTTATAGTTAAGTAAAGTGCATACATTAAAAGCAGAAGTATAAAATAATACTGTAAAAACATTGATATGGTTTCTAAGCCATATGAAGGTTTAAAATGAATAAAATATATTACATACACATATACATTTGACTAAACGTACTCAACTGGTGTTTCTAGATACGCCTACCCCGTGTACCTGACCTAAGTCTAATACGAGGGCGGGAATAGAAAGTTACAGTTTAAGTTAAGTTTGTTTTTGCCAAGTGAATAACTTAAGAATTCTCTGTGAGGGGTTATTCAGTTCTGTACCTGGAAGTTAGGATGAATGAGGAATGGTATCTCTTTCTCTGGTCTCGATATTCCAGGCTGCCTGCGAGGGCTACCCGGAAGCGCCGGTGCTTGGTTTCTCGGCAGGAGAAAGCAGCTTCTCGTTCTCAGCGCGTCAGAAAGGCGGGGCTGCTGCCAGCGGGGTCTGCTCTGCTTCTGGGCTTCGGCAAGTATGGCTGCTCCGTCTCGTCACCACGCGTGTGTTTGCATAGGGCAAGATCGGTAATATTTATACCTTTAAGGTGCCGAGATTGACGTAAGGATGGACATAGATACGTCAATAAGGATGTCATACGACTTGCTCGTTAGCACATTCTTTTGCTGAAGTTCTCGGTGAAATCAAAACAATGGCCGCAGGGTTTTGCCCAGGTTGTCATAGGTTTGATTTGTTATGAGAACTCCGTATGCCTTATCAGGGGCTGGAGGAATATCACTTGTCTAATTAGATCGCAAGCGTTATGACCCAATCAGATAACACGTTCCTGTGCCGTAGTGTGACTGCGTCAGATAATGGTATCTGCATCATGGGGTTTTTCTGCCTCATGGGCTGACTGCTTAGTTAACTTGTTAGTTTGCTAACCAGAATAGGGTCAGGAATAGGGGGATCGATTCAGAACCTATAGGAATACATCACACTCTTTGGAGTGGTGGCACTTAACAGTCACTAACACACTATTATGAACTCCTAAAATTGTGTATGCCTGACCTCACTAATAGTACATTTGGAATTAGATAGTGATGGCAGAAGTTGACTACTCAGTGGGTGCTAAACTCCATGACGGACACAGCCATAGGCTAATATTGATGAAAATAAAAGCCAATGGCTATATCTGTCATCACCGAAGATCACATATGTTGCTTACATGTATATGTCATTGGAAAAAAGCTCACTTGCCTCCTAACACTGCTGCTATCAAGACCTCCTCCACTTTTGCTGCTGTTTGTCACCTCTGGGAGCAAACATGAGATATCTAGCAGGTGAGAGGCTCTATGCCTTCATGCTAGAGGAGTTGGAATTGCTGGCAAAGGAGGTCCTTTCATTGTATGGCCAGCATTATTGCTCACCAAAAGAACAGGTACATATCTGGCTACAATGTGCCTTTGAGTCCCAGAGTGAAGAGCCGTGAGAGATGTTAACTGTTACATAAAATTCTCCTTACATAGGACAATGATTTACAATCTCCATCAATATGTGTTGTGTGTTTAATGTTTAAAGCCGTGGATTCTATTTGGTGTGTGTGCAAAGATCTTTGCGTATATATATTTGATGTACTTGTGATATGTTGCTAAAACATTGTGGTAAATGGTAAACACATTATATAATCTAGACACCTGGAGATATATATGTACCCTATAAAATCTATTGAAAATTGTATTGGCTATGTGTATATCCCCACAAATCACTCCGCCTAGATCAGGGCTCTCCAAAATGTAGTTTGGGACCTACTAGAAGCTAATTCCTGTCCACAACCAATGGACTGTTCTGTGCAGACACATGTCTGCCTAAACTCCATATATACATCGAATCACTGACATAACATCGACAGTCATAATATCGACCTACCAAATTATCGACACACAAATATTGATAACATAAATATCAATATTGTATACTTATTTAAAAAAATACACAAATATCGGCAATAAAATATTGTCAAACATTAACATCGATAGCACTAATATCGACACATAAAATATCGTTATAACTAATATCGAAAACATTACACAAGCATACAGAATGACACAAATGACACAAATATCGATAACAAAAATATAGACAACACAATTATCGCTGAAAATAAACTAGCAACACCTTAAAATTATTTATAATATTTATAATAGCACAATAGCACAATACATACCCCCAAAAATATAAACAATGTCAATAACACACAAAACATATTAAATACATATAACACATATATTAATTAATATTTGAAAATAATTACTTGAAAATGATTAAATACACCAAATGATTTACTCTTTCGAACATTTTATATGAAATAAACAAAAAGTATTTAAGATTTACAAATAATATACTATAACGCTTTTAAAGAAAGAAAAGATAAACTCTAACAAAACCTTAATTAGCATTTCCCATGTAAGGAAACAACTGCCAAATTAATTAAAACAATAACACAAAGTTAACTGGAAATATAGCAAATATTATTCAAACAAATGTTATGGGAGGGCTACAACAAAAGAAACAACTGTATTATATGTTAGAGAACATAACCGCCCCCCCCTAACATAGCTAAAATAGAGGTTCGAGATGTATTAGAAACTCTAAAAGAAGCTAGCACTAGCTCTCAAAAGCCTACCACTGAAATAATAAAATACATACTCCCGAGAGTCCCACAACATGTAACTGGCCAATTGCCCTCAATCTCATCATTAAAAAGGATGATGGCTAGAACAAAAATATCAACTGTTACCACCCCACCTGCACCAAAATCCTCAGTGAAATAGAAATACCACCTGAACTCACTATACCTCATCATGAAGAGCAATTTCTTCTTTGTGACAATAAATCAAAGAAAAAAGAATAATAATATTTGGAAGTCCCTCAAACTTACTTAAACTACAGAACTGATGGAATTTTTAAAATATGTCCTATCAAAATACAAACATCCATTTTATATCTGCCCTGTTACCAAACAAACAAACCACCACCTATATTGAACTCTTAACTAAAGTAAAACAAGAAACTAATAATTACTATCCTACTAAAATGATCATTGACTTTAAACAGTCAATGATACAAGCCATACTAAACAACTACGCTCACAGAGCAATACAAGGATTCTCCTACCACTTTAACCAATGCATATGGAGACACCACTAAAAATCAACACTAAGGGCCTGATTCTGATGCGGTTAGAAAGGCCTCCTAACAGCATTAGCTGCCTCCAAATCGGATCAGGGATGTGTCTTTACAACCAAGGGCCCGATTACAATGCAGTTAGGGAAGCATTCCCACCTAGGGCCCAATTAAAATGCAGTTAGGAACATAGGCTCCCATGGAAATCAATAGTAGTCAAACCAAATCATATCTGGAAGCATCTGGATGCATCGTGCTCGGTTCGACTCTCCAGATCTGATTCGGTTGGAAACCATTCCCAAACCCATTCGGTCGGGAAGCTTTCCAAGCCGCATCAGAATAGGGCCCTTAGTGTAGAATATGCAACAAATAGCAATTTTGCATATGAAATTAAAAAGCTAATAGCACTAGTATACGTTCCAATCACTGATGTAGCATACCACTACAATTTATTAATAGAAAGCCCCTACTACCAAACAAATGAACAAAAACTAAGTCCCCTACTCGACTATTTCGATGATACCTGGGTGGGAAGGCTACACAGATCTGGACACAGTAGACAGCCTAAGTACCACATTCCATGGTAGAATGTATATAACAGTACTCTATAAAAATGAAGCGAAAACTAATAATGCTGTGGAAGGATGGCATGACGCTTTCCAAGCCACACCACGGAGGACCCAACCAACCCTGCATAAATTATTACAATCAATACAAAAAGATCATAGCTATCAACAACTTAGGGCCCGATTCCGATCTCGCTAGTTAAGCCCTCCGTATGACTGGGATCCGTAGGGCTTTACGAGCAATTCGTTCAATTGGAGTCCGAACGAGCAAGTACGATGCATTCTAATGCTTATGGACTCGGTTCGCTCGGACTCCCATTGAACTCTATGGCAGCCTGTATACTGGACGTGTGCACAGGTTCCCATAGCAAAAAGGGGTGAGTAGGGAAATGCGTACACCCTATGGCATGCATGGGAAGGTAGACCCATGGGTGCTCCCACAGGTCTGAATCGGAGGGCTCCAGGTGATGGTGGGCCTGCAACGGGCCACAAAAGAATGATTATGGCAGCTTTTTCAATCTGGACATACTGAATCGTGAAGGCTGTCCGAATCGTGCATCATACTTGCTCGTCGGAAACAGAGTCCATAGAGCTGTAGAAAGCATCTGCGTATGAGTCGTACAGGCCGGTTCGGGTTGGGAGACGATTCGCTCGACATGTACGCAAACTTCGCATCATACTTGGTCGTTAAGATCAATGTATGAATCGGTTGGGAAAAAGGGCTACAAATCGGATCTGTTAAAATCAAATCTGATTCGTAGGCCTTCTGAGTGAGATCCGAATCGACCCCTAAGAATGGAACAGTCTGTAACACAGCTAGGCCCAAACAAACCAAGCAAATGTTTGAGTACTTACAATACAAAGTAAGAATCTACCCAAACACTAAGGGCCCGATTCCGTTCTTGCTCAGAAGGGCTCCTAACGGCATCTGTAATGAGCGAGTCCGAGTCGCAAGTGCAATTTTCGACCGACTTGTCCTGCAGTGCGAGCGAGCAAGTACGACGTGAGTATCACCTTGCGCTCTGAGCGACTCGTACCCGTCAGTGAAGCCCTCCGGACGACTACAACATGGATGACTCGTTCAGCGCAATGGGTCTGATTTCGAAGCGACCAAGTAAGATGCGAGCATCGAGCAGCCGGATCGACTTGAAACCTCTGACTTGAAATGCTTCAGGAAGCAGACTTCGGGGGTCCTTAGCAGGCTCCCCTTCACTTGTAGCCCTACAACTCGGTCACAGAGGGTACCCAAGTGTCCCCCTACAGATACATGTATGGTGCAGGGGCACCAACACGTCCCAATGACATGGGGCAACCTTTTCCACAACTTCCTTTTTTCACAATGGAAGCCTATGTACGCAACGTTCAACAGGCTCCCATTAACTTCAATGGGGCTCCCAGAGCGACCTGAGTCCATCAGTGAATACTTGCATCGTACTCTGGAGCCCAGGAGCATGAGTTGGTCGGAAAGCTCTACGGGACTGAGTCAGCCATAGGGCTTACCCATCGAGATCTGAATCAGGCCCTAAGGGTCTAGAATATCTATAAACAATAGCAAAATCCCTACTTTATAAAACTAAAACGGAAACACAGAAAAATTACAATGAAAAAATAATGAGTCAAATAATTGTTTTTTCTCCAACATCAAAAATATTATGATTTTGTCAAATAATTTTAAATATCTATAAAGATTTATTGACATACTAATTATATTTGATATAATAAAAATAGCAATAACAATTACAATTACAAAAATTACATTTCCCTCCCCTTATAAATAATTTAAAATGACTTACTTTTTTTTGTAGCTGTAGAAATGTAGTCCAAACTGACATAAATAAATCCAAGTTAGCAAGTTATCAGGGGATAATGAAACGCGTCGGTTCTTTCTTTATGACCTGGGAGTTGCTTTACTTATGAAATAAGCAATAAAGAAGATTTGGGGATACTTCAAAATCCTGTGAGTGCGTCATACATTACCTTCTTCGTGTGAGAAGGTTTGTGTGTATATATATATATATATATATATATATATATATATCCAACAAAGCGAACTTCATCGTCGGGGGCCCCCAACCCTGCAGGGCGGGCAAGGCTGACGGGGACGGAGAATCCCGTTACTTTAATCCACAACAAAAAGTCTCAAGCCCAGGTCCGGATTCAGAAGCATTTATTCAATATTGCAGGCTGCATACACGCAACTCCCTGGCGCGTTTCGGCGAAGATGCCTTAATCATATGGAAACTTGACTTCACAAAGCACTGGTGTTTATAAGTTCATAGCCACGTGACAGTTAGTAAATACTATAGTTCCCATAATGCTTTGTACATTGCAGTGCTGTGTGCATCAAACCCAATGGTGTTTCTTCCACGCTGCAATGTAAATTCACGTAAGTATCATCACGGGCATTGAAATGTTTCAAAATTGAAAATCATTTAAATGTGAAAGTCATTTCATTGCTATACTTTGCTGCAGCCAAAAATAACAAATAAGTGCAAAGGGTCCGAACCTTGTCAAGAGAAGGCGGTTGCCTCTCATTGTCTCCCTTTCCTGCCTTTTGAATGGTTAGTATCAGGTAAATCCATTTCTCCATTAGTAGGTAAGCGGGTCATAAACCCCTTATTTCAATCCAACAAAGCGAACTCCATCGTCGGGGGCCCCCGACTCTGCAGGGCGGGCAAGGCTGACGGAGACGGAGAATCCTGTTACTTTAATCCACAGCAAAAAGTGCCAAGCCCAGGTCCGGATTCAGAAGCATTTATTCAATATTGCAGGCTGCATACACGCAACTCCCTGGCGCGTTTCGGCGAAGATGCCTTAATCATAGGGAAACTTGACTTCACAAAGCACTGGTGTTTATAAATTCATAGCCACGTGACAGTTAGTAAATACTATAGTTCCCATAATGCTTTGTACATTGCAGTGCTGTGTGCATCAAACCCAATGGTGTTTCTTCCACGCTGCAATGTAAATTCACGTAAGTATCATCACGGGCATTGAAATGTTTCAAAAGTGAAAATCATTTAAATGTGAAAGTCATTTCATTGCTATACTTTGCTGCAGCCTAAAATAACAAATACGTGCAAATGGTATATATATATATATATATATATATACCATATCAACACGAAGCACCTCTACAGCAAACACATTTATTAATCTGTTATATTTTAATATTCAATGCTATATTATCAATTAATAACAACAAATCATAATTTAGTAATACAAATATTTAATTATAGTTTTCACAATTTTGTATTTAATTTTTTTAATTGAATGCCCCTATAATTAATTATAAATACATGTTTAATTTCATAAATATTATTCTATAAATTAAATTTGTTTTTAATTCAAAATTTTAAAACACTCCCCACCCTTATCCCCTATAAACCCAACATCCCACTCCATATCAAATATTACAATTTCATTATTATTAATTTGGATATTTTAAATTGTACATTTTTAAAACACTCCCCACCCTTTTCCCCTATAAACCCAACATCCCGCTCCTGAAACAAAATTTCAAAATTTCAAAAGTAAATATCACATTTATTAACAATTATTATAACATTTACACACATATACTATAATACAATAAACAACATTAACCAAAACGATATTTTTATATAATGATATTTGAGTAAACAATATTTTTGACAACGATATTTTAAACAAAACAGTAAATCAAGATTATTAACATCAATATTTTAAACAATGATATTTTGACTATCGACATTTAAAACTCGATATTATGGCACAACGATATTTAAAAATCGATATTGTGTCCACTTACCATATACAATTAACAATAGTACTGCAGTGCACTCAAATTTCCAATGATAGACACTTTGGGGTCCATTAGGATGGTGTTAGAAAAACCACCCCGACTGGCATGGTAGTGGAAACTACCCATCCGCTGCTAGCGTGGCAAAGCCAACGGTTCAATTAGGATCAAATGCCACAATATTCCGATCTCGGTGGAATGATGCCACGAAAGACCGCAGGTAGCGAGCGGAGCTGGTGAAAATCCGTCCGCGGCAGTCTGATTTGCGGCGGAAACACACAAAACCGCCGCTAGGCCAGCGAGTGACCGCACGTAAAATTAGGATTCCATTGAGGTGACAGCGGGACGATCCGCTGTTACTGACCGCCGCAATCGCAAACAGTGATGAATGTGAGAGCCGGCGGAACGGCTGTTGCATTGCCACCCCCGCAAACGCTCCATGACAAATATGGCGGTCGACAAAAAAAACACACAACAAGGCCACCGAGTGCCCACATCAAACTAGCTCAGCCCCCAAAAACACCTAACACACCCCAATGACACCCCCCCATGGCAACTTAAAAAATACAAAGCCCAGGACAACCCACACAACACACTTTACAGCAATACTCAATTTTGACGCACCTAGCTGAGTATAAAACCAGCCCCTTCCTGGACCAGAATCCTTTGCACTACTCCAGCCCTGAAGGAAATAAACCCTGAGCCACATTGGATTGGCAAAACACCAAACATCTCACCAGCACAACAACACAAACACACACAACACCTACACCACCCCCACCACCCTCACAACTGCACCTAAAACCATTTGCACATCACACACCATGACACAAAAGAAAATGCCCATATTCATTGACAGTGAGTTATCAGTCATGGCAGATGAGATAATCAGAGTAGAACCACAAGTGTTTGGTCAGCTGGTCCAACAGACACCATCAGCCACCAGAGCACAAATGTGGGGAAGGATAGTCAACAAGGTCTATGCAGTAGGGACCACCCCGCGCACGGAGCATCAAATCAATAAGCACTGGCATTACCTGAAGAGGATGGTGAAACAGAAGAACTATAAGAACTGTCAGCTGGCTCAGATGTCTGGCGGTGGCCCTCCCATTTCACCAAGAACATTCACTGCATGGGAGGAGAAGGTGCTTGCCCAACTGCATCCTGAGAGTCCCACAGGAATAGCCGGGGAAGTGCAGGCTGGAAAGTACAAACAAATGTCTACCATTACACTGCTATGCACTGTCTTGCACAACTACAAAGCTACACCTCCTAGGCCCAATTCTATTCATGTGCACCACACACTCCCCAACACATGTCTCACAGATTCAACATTCACTCCCTCTCATTCACCCCAGAGGTAGATAGCAACATTCCCAGGGTTGCATGTATACAGGCAGCCAGCACTACAACTCCCACCAGGCCCATTTGTACCACAGCTAAGCAAGATGGAGTACTCCAGCTCACAGCATGCGGCAGGCATTGTATTACAACAACCAAACTTACAGGTGGGTAGCCTTCTTCCCAAGGAGGAGTGTTTGGGGGTGGGAGGCCTGCACTACAACTCACGACAGGTACCCTTGTTCCACAGCTCAGCAAGATGGAGCACTCAACCCCCCAGAAGCACGTGTCAGCCAATGTATTACAACAATCAAAACTTACAGGTTGGTAGCCATCTTCCCAGGGAGAGGTGTTTGGGGGTGGGAGGCCTGCACTACAACTCCCACCAGGCACCCCTGTCCCACCCCTGAGCAGGATGTAGCACTCCCCCAACCAGAAGCATGTGGCAGCCATTGTATTACAACAACCAAACTAACAGGTAGGTAGCCATCTTCCCAGGGAGGAGTGTTTGGGGGTGGGAGGCCTGCACTATAACGCCCAGCAGGCACCCCTGTCCCACAGCTCAGCAAGATGGAGCACTCGCCCTACCCAGAAGCATGTGACAGCCATTTCATTGTTCACCTTCACCTAACAGGTAGGTAGCCATCTTCCCCAGGAAGGGTGTTTGGGGATTGGAAGCCTGCACTAAAACTCCCACAGGCACCCCTGTTCCACACCTGAGCAGGATGTAGCACTCCCCCACTCAGAAGCATGTGGCAGCCATTGTATTACAAAAACTAAACTTACAGGTAGGTAGCCATCTTCCTAGGGAGGAGTGTTTGGGGGTGGGAGGCCTGCACTACAACTAACACCAGGCACCCTGTTCCACAGCTCAGCAGGATGTAGCACTCCCCCTACCCAGAAGCATGTGGCAGCCATTGCATTGGTCACCTTCACCTAACAGGTAGGTAGCCATCTTCCCAAGGAGGGGTGTTTGGGGGTGGGAGGCCTGCACTACAACTCCCACCAGGCACCTCTGTCCCACACCTGAACAGGATGTAGCACTCCCCCCCCCACTCGGAAGCATGTGGCAGCCATTGTATTACAACAAACAAACTTACAGGGAGGTAGCCATCTTACCAGGGAAGGGTGTATGGGGGTGGGAGGTCAGTACTACAACTCCCACCAGGCACCCCTTTCCCACCCCTGAGCAGGAAGGAGCACTCCCCCAAACTGAAGCATGTGGCAGCCATTGTATTACAACAACTAAACTTACAGGTAGGTAGCTATCTTCCTAGGGAGGAGTGTTTGGGGGTGGGAGGCCTGCACTACAACTAACATCAGGCACCCTTGTTCCACAGTTTCAGCAGGATGTAGCACTCCCCCAACCAGAAGCATGTGGCAGCCATTGTATTACCACAACAAAACTTACAGGCAGGTAGCCATCTTCCCGGGAGGGGTGTTTGGGGGTAGAAGGCCTGTACTACAACTCCCACCAGGCACCCTTGTTCCACAGCTCAGCAGGATGTACCACTCCACCACACCCATAAACATGTGGCAACCATTGTATTACAACACCCAAACTTACAGGTAGGAGGCCATCTACACAGGGAGGAGTGTTTGGGGGTGAGAGGCCTGCACTATAACTGCCAGCAGGCACCCCTGTCCCACAGCTCAGCAAGATGGAGCACTCACCCCACCCAGAAGCATGTGGCAGCCATTGCATTGTTCACCTTCACCGAACAGGTAGATAGCCATATTCCCCAGGAGGGTTGTTTGGGGGTGGGAGGCCTGCACTACAACTTCCACCAGGCACCCCTGTCCCACACCTGAGCAGGACGTAGCACTCCCCCCACTCAGAAGCATGTGGCAGCCATTGTATTACAACAAACAAACTTACAGGTAGATAGCCATCTTCCAAGGGAGGGGTGTTTGGGGGTGGGAGGCCTGTACTACAACTCCCACCAGGCACCCCATCCCACCCCTGAGCAGGAAGGAGCACTTCCCCAAACTGAAGCCTGTGGCAGCCATTGTATTACAACAACTAAACTTACAGGTAGGTAGCCATCTTCCTAGGGAGGAGTGTTTGGGGGTGGGAGGCCTGCACTACAACTAACACCAGGCACCCTTGTTCCACAGCTCAGCAGGATGTAGCACTCCCCCTACCCAGAAGCATGTGGAAGCCATTGCATTGTTCACCTTCACCTAACAGGTAGGTAGCCATCTTCCCAAGGAGGGGTGTTTGGGGGTGGGAGGCCTCCACTACAACTCCCACCAGGCACCTCTGTCCCACACCTGAACAGGATGTAGCACTCCCCCCACTCAGAAGCATGTGGCAGCCATTGTATTAAAACAAACAAACTTACCGGGAGGTAGCCATCTTCCCAGGGAGGGGTGTATGGGGGTGGGAGGCGTGTACTACAACTCCCACCAGGCACCCCTGCCCCACCCCTGTGCAGGAAGGAGCACTCCCCCAAACTGAAGCATGTGGCAGCCATTGTATTACAACAACTAAACTTACAGGTAGGTAGCTATCTTCCTAGGGAGGAGTGTTTGGGGGTGGGAGGCCTGTACTTCAACTAACATCAGGCACCCTTGTTTCACAGTTCAGCAGGATGTACCACTCCCCCAACCAGAAGCATGTGGCAGCCATTGTATTACCACAACAAAACGTACAGGCAAGTAGCCATCTTCCCGGGAGGAGTGTTTGGGGTGGGAGGCCTGCACTACAACTCCCACCAGGCACCCCTGCCCCACACCTGAGCAGGATGTAGCACTCCCCCCACTCAGAAGCATGTGGCAGCCATTGTATTACAACAAACAAACTTACAGGTAGGTAGCCATCTTCCCAGGGAGGGGTGTTTGGGGGTGGGAGGCCTGTACTACAACTCCCACCCGGCACCCCGTCTCACCCCTGAGCAGGAAGGAGCACTCCCCCAAACTAAAGCATGTAGCAGCCATTGTATTACAACAACTAAACTTACAGGTAGGTAGCCATCTTCCTAGGGAGGAGTGTTTGGGGGTGGGAGGCCTGCACTACAACTAACACCAGGTACCCTTGTTCCACAGCTCAGCAGGATGTAGCACTTCCCCTACCCAGACGCATGTGGCAGCCATTGCATCGTTCACCTTTACCTAACAGGTAGATAGCCATCTTCCCAAGGAGGGGTGTTTGGGGGTGGGAGGCCTGCGCTACAACTCCCACCAGGCACCTCTGTCCCACACCTGAACACGATGTAGCACTCCCCCCACTCAGAAGTATGTGGCAGCCATTGTATTACAACAAACAAACTTACAGGGAGGTAGCCATCTTCCCAGGAAGGGGTGTATGGGGGTGGGAGGCGTGTACTACAACTCCCACGAGGCACCCCTGTCCCACCCCTGAGCAGGAAGGAGCACTCCCCCAAACTGAAGCATGTGGCAGCCATTGTATTACAACAACTACACATACAGGTAGGTAGCTATCTTCCTAGGGAGGAGTGTTTGGGGGTGGGAGGCCTGCACTACAACTAACATTAGGCACCCTTGTTCCACAGTTCAGCAGGATGTAGCACTCACCCAACCAGAAGCATGTGGCAGCCATTGTATTACAACAAACAAACTTACAGGTAGGTAGCCATCTTCCAAGGGAGGGGTGTTTGAGGGTGGGAGGCCTGTACTACAACTCCCACCAGGCACCCCATCCCACCCCTGAGCAGGAAGGAGCACTCCCCCAAACTGAAGCCTGTGGCAGCCATTGTATTACAACAACTAAACTTACAGGTAGGTAGCCATCTTCCTAGGGAGGAGTGTTTGGGGCTGGGAGGCCTGCACTACAACTAACACCAGGCACCCTTGTTCCACAGCTCAGCAGGATGTAGCACTCCCCCTACCCAGAAGCATGTGGAAGCCATTGCATTGTTCACCTTCACCTAACAGGTAGGTAGCCATCTTCCCAAGGAGGGGTGTTTGGGGGTGGGAGGCCTCCACTACAACTCCAACCAGGCACCTCTGTCCCACACCTGAACAGGATGTAGCACTCCCCCCACTCAGAAGCATGTGGCAGCCATTGTATTAAAACAAACAAACTTACCGGGAGGTAGCCATCTTCCCAGGGAGGGGTGTATGGGGTTGGGAGGCGTGTACTACAACTCCCACCAGGCACCCCTGCCCCACCCCTGTGCAGGAAGGAGCACTCCCCCAAACTGAAGCATGTGGCAGCCATTGTATTACAACAACTAAACTTACAGGTAGGTAGCTATCTTCCTAGGGAGGAGTGTTTGGGGGTGGGAGGCCTGTACTACAACTAACATCAGGCACCCTTGTTTCACAGTTCAGCAGGATGTACCACTCCCCCAACCAGAAGCATGTGGCAGCCATTGTATTACCACAACAAAACGTACAGGCAGGTAGCCATCTTCCCGGGAGGAGTGTTTGGGGGTGGGAGGCCTGCACTACAACTCCCACCAGGCACCCCTGTCCCACACCTGAGCAGGATGTAGCACTCCCCCCACTCAGAAGCATGTGGCAGCCATTGTATTACAACAAACAAACTTACAGGTAGGTAGCCATCTTCCCAGGGAGGGGTGTTTGGGGGTGGGAGGCCTGTACTACAACTCCCACCCGGCACCCCGTCTCACCCCTGAGCAGGAAGGAGCACTCCCCCAAACTAAAGCATGTAGCAGCCATTGTATTACAACAACTAAACTTACAGGTAGGTAGCCATCTTCCTAGGGAGGAGTGTTTGGGGGTGGGAGGCCTGCACTACAACTAACACCAGGCACCCTTGTTCCACAGCTCAGCAGGATGTAGCACTCCCCCTACCCAGAAGCATGTGGCAGCCATTGCATCGTTCACCTTTACCTAACAGGTAGATAGCCATCTTCCCAAGGAGGGGTGTTTGGGGGTGGGAGGCCTGCACTACAACTCCCACCAGGCACCTCTGTCCCACACCTGAACAGAATGTAGCACTCCCCCCACTCAGAAGTATGTGGCAGCCATTGTATTACAACAAACAAACTTACAGGGAGGTAGCCATCTTCCCAGGAAGGGGTGTAGGGGGTGGGAGGCGTGTACTACAACTCCCACGAGGCACCCCTGTCCCACCCCTGAGCAGGAAGGAGCACTCCCCCAAACTGAAGCATGTGGCAGCCATTGTATTACAACAACTACACGTACAGGTAGGTAGCTATCTTCCTAGGGAGAAGTGTTTGGGGGTGGGAGGCCTGCACTACAACTAACATCAGGCACCCTTGTTCCACAGTTCAGCAGGATGTAGCACTCACCCAACCAGAAGCATGTGGCAGCCATTGTATTACCACAACAAGATTTACAGGCAGGTAGCCATCTTCCCGGGAGGAGTGTTTGGGGGTAGAAGGCCTGTACTACAACTCCCACCAGGCACCCCTGTTGCACCCCTGAGCAGGATGTAGCACACTACCACACCCAGAAGCATGTGGCAGCCATTGTATTACAACAACCAAACCTACAGGTAGGTAGCCATCTTCACAGGTAGGGGTGTTTTGGGGTGGGAGGCCTACACTACAACTCCCACCAGGGCCCCCTGTCCCACCCCTGAGCAGGATGTAGCACTCCCCCCAACCAGAAGCATGTGGCAGCCATTGTTTTGTTCACCTTCACCTAACAGGTAGGTAGCCATCTTCACAGGGAGGGGTGTTTGGGGGTATGAGGCCTGTACCACAACTCCCACCTGGCCCCCTTGTCCTAACCCTGAGCAGGATGTAGCACTCCACCACACACCCAGAGAAATGTGTCAGAAATTCTACCCAAATGTGACAACTGAACAAGTACGTAGACAGTACAAGCACCCCACCATTCCTCTCAAAAAGCATGGAGCCAAATGACAGCACCAGCCCTAACATCCCACCAAAATTTACACAGATCGAATAGCCACTTACAGTGTGCAGACAGCTAAGCGTTTGTAACTGTCACAGCAACCAAAGTGTGACTTACAAAATCACATGTTGAAGAAATTCAGGGCACAATCATGCACAGCACTGAATGCTATCTGTACGTGCCATGGGGCTGAGCTTGAAGTACCAAAGCAAACATGGTCTGTAGTACAAATAAACCAATGGACATGCCATGACAAGGTAGGCATGAGATAACAATGGCCAATTCATGCTCAAATGTAACGTCTGCCAAGCAGAGTAATCAACGAAGATGTTTCACTTAAAGTTGTTGTGCCGCTAGTCTTTAGATGACAATATGTCCTTGTAATCACAAAATCTGCACGTGGCACATGGCATCTATTGACATGTCACACCATGGACAAGTAATGCATGTACCTCAACATCATGTCATGATGTAAAGTACTGTGCAGATATACAATGTGAGAACCAGTAAACTGTCTGGTGCATAACCTGTAAATAAGATACATCTAACACCAAGCTTGAGGGGTGCACTTCAATGACCATTTCCTCTCTAACTCACAGGTGACAAGAACTGACAGCAGAAGATGATGACACCAACTTGCAGAGCCAGTCTCCACCCCCGGAACATGGACTTTCTGATGATGACTCCCTGGATTCGAGGATGTGGAGCAAGTAGCCGGCCCATCAGGCATGCAAGGGTGCAACAGGTCCCAGGACCCCACTGTCCCCCCACCACCACATCAGCAACTATGCTGACCCCTGCTGTAACAATGTGTGGGGTCCCCACCACCAGCACTGGTGGTGGTGGTGGGGACCCCACCAGTGCAACACTCTCCTTGCCTCAGAGGATGACCACCCCACCCCAGCAACTGAGGAGGGCAGGAAGAGTAGGCGGGTGCGTAGAGTGGTGGCACCACAGGTCCGTGACAGCAGGGCAGGTGGGAGGGCAAGTGGGAGTCAAACACAACTGGACACTGGTACCGAAGCCCTGACCAAGACTCCTTGGGGCCTATGAATGAGCCCAGGGACACACGGGCCAGGCTCTGGAAGATTCCCGTGAGCTCCGCCTGCTGCTGAGGTCCATAGACACCCACATGGGCCAAATTGTGGACCTCTTGGGCCAGCTTGTGGCGGTTCTGAGAGACAGGCCTACAGCCCAAACAACAGCTGCCCCTCCCTCCAGTGGCCTGCAGAATGACAGTTCACCAACCTTCCCTGTGACCACAGAGAGGAGGGAGTCCTCAGACCCCACTGAGCCAGCAGCAGAGGCCCCCTGCCAAACGATCAAAGAGCCATCTAAAGAAATCCCAGGGAGGATCCCATGGCAAAGCACCAGCCAAACGCCAGTCAAGGAGCCAGACATGATGGCACGCTCTTCACTATTGTATTGACTTTGTTGACTGTCCTTCCCCACACTGCCAGGTTAATGGCATCCGTCTGTTGGACTGGGTCATTACATCAATGTGGGGACTACTCGATTGTCTCATCTTCCACCACTGACAACTCATTGATTCCATATTGACCTTTTTGTAAATATTCACTTCCCTGTCACATATACCCATTGTAAATAAACACTCCTTACACACCTATGTTTTCGTGTCTGCTCCATGTTTATCACAGGATGTACAATGTTGACCATGATTACAATGTACCAGGAGCACAGATTTTTTATAGACAATGAGAGGCTGAAGGGACCTAGGAAAACACAAGTGAACAATATTCACATGTCAGGCGGTGGCATCACAGCCATTACAAAACACTTGTCATCAAGGTACTCCAATCTGCACACATTACAATGAGCAACAGTACCTACATAGACATCCTGAATCTGTGCATAACTACCCTGTCCCAGAAACATTAGCACCCACCACAGAGGCAACAACAGGCAGCAGTCACAAAGCTTTCCTAAGCTTTTTCATCAGCAGACTATGGCCCTGTTGTACATTTTCAATCACCTTCAAGGGACGTAGTGGTTGATGCGCTGTTGACGCATGTCAACACCTTCCTCTTCTCCACTATCGTTATCACTGGACATGTGTGGGTTTGCAGGTGGTGCCCTCAGCTGCTCATCAGCGTCCAGGAGCAGGGGGATCTCCTTGTGCAAGGCCAGGTTGTGAAGCATGCAGCATGCAACTACAATCTGACACACCTTTTTGGGCGAGTACATCAGTGCATTTCGGGTCTTGTTCAGGCAGCAAAATCGTGAATTCAGGAGACCAAAGGTATGCTCCACCACACAACATGTCCTCCCTTTGGCATCATTGTAACAGATTTCGCCCGGGTTCCTGGGATTCTGCAGTGGGCTCAGCAACAAAGGCCGGTTGGGATATGCAGAGTCACCTAGGTGTGAGATACACATACTGATTTTGTGATATAACTGTGGCAGAGGACAGCATGTCACACATACAGCACACTACTTGACTCTGCGTACTCACGCACAATCCATGCACGCTCCGGAAGCAGCTTTCCCAACAGCTGTGGCACAATGCTGTTACGCAGGATGTATGAGTCATGGGCAGAGCTGGGAAATTTGGCACAAACTTGTGAGATAATCATATTTGCCTGGCACACCACTTGCACATTGAAGGAATGGAAATGTTTCCTATTCCTGTAGATGTGCTCACATGCCTGTGGTGGAACCAGGCCAACATGTGTGCAGTCAATGGCACCAACAACATTAGGGATGTGCCCAAGGACATGAAATTAGCCTTGACAGCCGCCAATTCATGCCTCCTGGGAAAATGGATGTATCTGTCCTTGTAGGTCATTGTAGAGGACAGGACATCATGTAGCACCGTGCTGAACATAGGTTGTGACATCCCACCTGCAATAGACACCGTGTACTGAAATGATCCAGTAGCAAATACATGCAGGGCTGCCATCACCTTAGACGTTGGTGTGAAAGCAGTCGGATACGTCCTGCAAGGCCGCATGTGGGGCTCCAACATAGCACATTGGTCTTGTAGGGTTGGTCGATTTTAACTGAATTCCCGTATGACATCCTCAGCGTCCATGTCCGCCAGCACTGTGAAGGGACAATGCAAATTTGTTCTCCTCCTAGGTGAGATGAAAGGGGTCATTGCAATCCACAATGAGATGTGTCCAACATCTTACGTTTTGACTATCACAACACCAACAATGACTGGCATCACAGTTCAGTTTACAGCACAACTTACATGTAGGGACACCCTCAGCCACACTAGTTGTGCACTTGTCCACTTTTCACATAGTGAGTACCTCCATAACAAAATCTGACTATGTGAATGCCCAAAGGTATATGTCCACATCTTGCGTAACCAGCCCTGGCAGTAGTTCATGCAGCATACGTGTCAAACAGCAACACTACTGGGTCATACCTAGCTGCTGTACCTGCCACACCTTCTTGCGAAAGTCAAACAGGGCACACATCAACAACACGATGGGCACAATCTGTGCATTAAGATCAGGTATGTACATGTGCAAAGCAAACTACACACTGAAATATGCACATTGTGTAGTCAGACAGTCATCACTGTGTGTTGCTTAGCCATATCAAATATTGACGTGTACATATTGGAGAGTCCATCACAACACTGATCTGTGAACATGCTCAGCAATATCACAAGTGACATGTGTGTGAGTACATGCCAATGTTTTCAATCATGAACATCCAACATGGCATGTGTAGTCAGCAGTGGGCTAAATGCTATATTGTCATTGTGTGCCATGGACCAGGTGTCTACTGTGCACTGTTGAGAACTGGCCATTGCCATTGACACAGCATGATGTGTTCATATGTGCTGTCAATGTGCTCTGCCACCCAAATCACGGCCCTTGGCACTAATGGATAGCAGCCACATCGTGGTAGTGACTGCCTGGCCCCTGCAATGTGTCGCCACCAATGCCCATGCCATAACAGTCCATGGGAACCACAATAACGGTAGTGATATACACATTGGGAAATGGTGGTTGGCATGCTCTGCCACCCAAATCACGGTCATTTGCATCAATGGATAGCAGCCATATTTCTGTAGCCACTGCCTGGCCCCTGCGGTGTGTCACCGCCAATGCTCAAACCCTTACAGCCAATGGGAAACGCAATCGCGGTAGCCTAATGCAATTTAGAAAATTGCAGTAGGCGCACTCCGCCACCGCGGGCCGGTTATTGGGTACAAATGAAAGATGCACGATCGGGGTAGCGGCTGCCTGGCCCCTGCAGTGTGTCACTGCCAATGCCCAAGCCCTTACAGCCAATGGGAACTGCAATAGCGGTAACCTGATGCAAATTTGAAAATCGCGGTAGGCGTGCTCAGCCACCGCGGGCCAGTCATTGGATGCATTTGAAAAAAGTGGACCTGGAACGCCAATTGCAGCAGCTTAGAATCACTGAAACTACCCCAGGGGGCTATATAAGTGTGGGAGAGAGCCTCACATTTCCACTGCCTCCAGACATTACTGCCTGACACTTTTCACCACCAACTGCTGCTGCTCCTGTCTCCTGGACCTAGACACTGCTGCCTGACACTCCTCAACACCAACGGCTGCTGCTACTGTCTCCTGGACCCAGACACTGCTGCCTGACACTCCTCACCACCAACTGCTGCTGCCACTGTCTCATGGACCCAGTGATGGAGAGGACTGAGAACATCAGGGGCCATCCCTTCGCCACAGAGGAGCTGGAGGTCCTGGTGGACAAGGTGCTCATACAGTATGGGAGGCTATATGGTGCTCCTGATCCCATGGTAAGTGTGTCATAGTGGAAGTGAGAGTGCAGGGAGTGTACACACAAAGTTGATCTGATGCAGTATGTGCCTGAGAGTGTGGGTTTGTGTGATACACTGCCTAGCATGCTGACTTTAGGGGAAAGGGATTTTGTAGCCTATTTTAGACATTTACCTGGCTGCATATCAGAATGGGAGGGACATGCAGTGGTATTGCAGCCATACAGTGACACTGCAAGTTTGGTAAGCTGGAGTCAGGACAGAAATTGACTGTGCTAATGAATGTTTGGGACCATTAAGTTCTTTGCAGGCTAATCTGTGACATTACCAAGTGTTTACATCCAGAGGGTACTGATGGAAGTGTGTCTGACTTAATATTGCCACCATGGATATGTCAGCATTAGGCACAAGAGTGAAATGCCAGAGGGTGACACTCTTGGTGGAAATTCACCTATGACACAGCAGATTGTTGTTCTTTTGAAATGTCCCCTTTCCATTTTCATCATTATGTGTACTGATTTGCATGTGTAGGCACTGTTTGCCCTCTCATATTGTCCCTGCATATGACATTTCCATGTTGAACCTTAGTGTGATCCCCCCTGGCCTGCACAGTCACTGCCTAATTTGACAAGGACACATCACTGAATGGACAGTGTGAGACATGTGGGTTGTCTGCTATCCATCAAAGAGCTATCTGAGGTCTGTGGATTGCACAAGACAGACCTTGTTCGAAGGGTGTGAGAGTGTAAGCTCATGTCCCTAAATGTGACCTCCATGACACAGTGAGCCATTCACAGGTCAAAGACATTGAGGGGTGTACAATGTTGGACACAGTGAGTCTGCCCGCTACATAATTTCCAATTAAATGTATGTCTTGCTCACCCACAAACTGGATAGCAGATGTGGGCCGCCTTCACATTGCTTTCTGTGCCGGCATTCTGCATGTGTATGAGATGGGCAGGTACTGTGTCCATCCTCATACCTGCATACATTATGGTATGATTATCCAATGCTTATGTTCTACGTGTCATGCTGTATTGTCTCTGCTAAACTTATCTGTGAAGTTGTGCTGAGTTTGTGCATGCTCCTGTACTGATAGATAGTGGTACATAACCCAGTGTCACTGAAATTTCCTCCTCTTGTCTCCCATGCCTGCTGCTCAAAGTCCACCAGCGTAAGGCTGTATGGAAGGCCATTGCATGCAAAGTGCCGGCTCTGTTGGTCTCTCCAACCGACGACACAGACACTGTCACAAGAGGTGGGATGACATCTGCCGGCTGAGCAAAAACGTGGCAGAGATGACGCTAGGTCTGTTCTCTCGGACTGGAAGGTTTGTGTAAAGGAGAATGACACCACTAATGGCCTGCATCTTGACTGTGACACAGCCAAAGCTAGATGAACGTTTGAGGGCCCATCAGCAGCAAGTTGGGGGTGAGAATTCTGTGAAGGGTGACTTTGGTTGTGAAGTGGCTGCATGTATTCCAAGCCTAAGTCAGTGCGGAGCTCTGTGATGTTGTTAGTGTGATGCAATGGCTTGTAAGTGGCCTCTGTGTTAGGTGCAGCTGTTATGCATATTCGCTACATGTACTTACTCATGTCATTGATGTAATGGCCCTTGACGTTGCATGCTGAGTTGTGGCCTAATTGCATCAGCTGTATCGGGGGAGTCAGGGACATTCCATGGCAGTGAACAGCAGTGCGCCTCATCTGAGTGTGCTTTCATCAATGTGTGCAGTGCCTGACCTCGCAATTGTGAGACCTACACATCTGACACCAATGTGCAACAGTAGTTGTGCCTCAAAGTAAAACATGGTGGATGGCATGAGCTCATGGCCATTGCAAACTGTTATTTAGGAGTCTGTATCTGTGTTGTCCCTTTATGGTGACTCCATATGTTACTGTGACAACATGTTGGGAGGTACATCTTTTTCAGCCACAGAGACCTAGATATGCTCAGAGGGATCTGTATGTCTGGTTACATGGAGGCACGGGCAAGCAATTTGTCTGTGTGGACATCACATGGGTCAATTATGCCAAGTTTGCATGATACCATGCAATTTTTGACTTTGGAATTAAGGTTACACAATGTGACTGCACAGGGTGGTGTGCAACATGGGGGTTTCATCATCTTGTTTTGTGCTTTGCTTGCTTATGATGTTTATGTGAATGGCACTAAACTGAACCTACGTCTCTGTCTCTTGCAGCATCTACTGAGGGCCTAGAAGGACAGGGGACGGACTAGAGTGGTGAGGCATCAGGCACGACTGCTACACATGAGCACACTGAGACTGATGTGACCAGAGCCTCGGAGGGGACAGGAGTTTGCTTGAGGAATCACAGCCAGAGAAACCAACCTCAATGTCCTCTGATGCCAGCGGTGACTCCTCTATGTTGGTGGGCACAGGGAGTGGGAAACAACACATCGTCCAGTGCCCGCCCCCTCCCAGCTACTTTCACTAGTGCTGTAAATGCTTGCACCAGTAAGAAGGGGAGAGTGCCCTTCCCCCCAGGATCCGCTGCCCCTGCCCGTCTCCCCTGCTGCCCTCAGTGTTGAGGCTGTGGACCTTTTGCGCAAGCCTTGTGTGTGTCAGACAATTGTCCTGAATGCCTACCTAGACGATAACAAAAAGTTGGCACAGGTAGTTGCCTTCATGGAGGGCATTCATTCAGATGTGGGTGGGCTACACAGGACTGTTCAGTCTTTACCCTCCACAGTGACAGCAGCCATTCAGCTGTCACAGGCTTAGAGCCCAGCTCCAGTCCCTTCGGCCACCCCCTGCCGGTGGCTACATCTGACGAGAGTGACCACACACCACAGCCCTCAGGCTCAAGATACACCACACGCAGCACACAACAGCAGTACCACAAGCGGGTCATTGTGCAGACACCAACCCCAAACAAACCAAAGTCACCCCATAATGCAAATGCAACAGCCCTTCAGGTGACACTCAGGGGCATCAAGCCAAGAAGCAGGCCTCAGTCTCACATGCCTCAAAAGCATCCCCATTCAAGGGCACTCCCATCATAAAAGCGTCTCCCAAAGACAAGCAGACAACTGCCGTGCCTGCTGTGAAGCTGGTGCCTGCTAAGAGTTCGTAGAAAAAGCCCTCTAAGGCAGATTCACCCACAGCCTCAACTCCCATCCATACACCTGTGAAACTGGGAAAGGAGGACACTGCAGGGGGTTGACCTGGTCAACAGGGGAGGGAGGGGAAAAGGCAAGGCCAAGCGTACTTCCTGAACCATCAGATCTCCAGAGGGTGGGCCACCACATGCACCTGATGCACCTGTGGTGGAAATTGAGTCGGATGTGCCCGTCCTACTTTCCACTCCACCCAAGACAATAATTCCATATTGAGTCCCCAAGAATTGGAAAGGCACCCCTCCACATTCTCCCTCCCACACTGTGTCTTATGGCAGCATGACTCCACCTCCACGTGCCACCACACCACCCGGTCCAAGCAGCTCTCCGGCTCCCAAAGCCACTGATGCCTCTATCTCAACATGGTCCTCTCTCTCCCAGGTCCAGTCCTCCAACTGGCCCTGACACTTAGCCATCTCCCAGTCTGACTGACAGCCAGGTCTTAGTCAAAGTCCCCCTCACACACCTGTCTCTCCCACAGCAGTGCCTGGACTGCCCATTGTTATCCCCCTAGCTGTGTTGCTGATCATGGCAGTGTACAGTCTCACCCATTCCCTGTGCAGGTTCTCATGCACACATGTGCCTACTTTGAAGTATGGACTGGCCACTGGCCTTGCTGTTTATTACTGTCTTTGCCCATTCCCTGTGCTGTTTCTCAAGCACATATGTCCCTACTTTGCATTTTGTACTGGCCACTGGCCTTGCTGTTGGTTACTATGGATGCCCATTTCCTGTGCAGTTTCTCATAACACACATGTACTGTGTTCTACTTTGTACTGGCCACTGGCCTTGCTCATTGTCACTTAGGATGCCCATTCCCTGTGCAGTTTCTCAGGCACACATGTTCCTAATTTGCACTTTGTACTAGCCACTGACCTTGCTGTTTATCACTTAGGTTGCCCATTCCCTATGCAGTTTCTCATGCACACATGTACTTTGTTCTACTTTGTACTGGACACTGGCCTTGCTGTTTATAACTGTGTTTGCCCATTCCCTGTGCAGTTTCTCATGCACACATGTACTTTGTTATACTTCGTACTGGCCACTGCCCTTGATGTTTATCACGTAGGATGCCCATTCCCTGTGCAGGTTCTCTTGCACACATGTACCTACTTTGCACTTTGTACTGGCCAATGGCCTTGCTGTGTATCACTTAGGATGCCCATTCCCTGTGCAGGTACCTACTTTGCACTTTATACTGGCCACTGACCCTGCTGTTTATTACTGTGTTTGCCCATTCCCTGTGCAGGCCCTCGTGTACCTACTTTGCATTTTTTTACTGGCCAATGGCCTTGCTGTTTATCACTTAGGATGCCCATTCCCTGTGCAGGTTCTCATGCACACATGTACCTACTTTGCACTCTGTACTGGCCAATGGTTTTGCTGTTTATCACTTAGGATGGCCATTTCCTGTGCAGGTACCTACTTTGCACTTTATACTGGCCACTGGCCTTGCACTTTATTACTCTGTTTGCGTATTCCATGTGCAGGTCCTCATGTACCTACTTTGCACTTTATACTGGCCAATGGCCTTGCTGTTTATTACTGCGTTTGCCCATTCCCTGTGCAGGTTGTCATGTACTTACTTTGCACTTTGTACTGGCCAATGGACTTGCTGTTCATCACTTTGGATGCCCATTCCCTGTGCAGCTTCTCATGCACACATGTGCCTACTTTGAACTGTGGACTGGCCACTGGCCTTGCTCTTGTATACTTTTGATGCCTACCTGTTTAACATGTAATAAAGACAGTTACTCCTGTTGTCTGCTTTGACAGTGTCCTTGCTAAATAAATTGTTTTTTGTATGGCTATGGTTACATGTGACACATGCTCTGTATGCCACTTTAACATTGCCAATGGCTTGTTTAACTTTTTCACAGTTTGTCAGAGGTGACAGGTACTTCAGTTCTTCTTGATTCTGAGGCTTGAGGTGCAATGATGGTTGTGATGAACTACTGGTATCCTAATCAATCTATGGTGAGGTTTGCTAAATTGTACACATTTCATGTTTGGATGCAGTGCAAGCACAGAGGGGGATTCTATCCACAGGATTGCAGGCAGGCTGGCCAGAGTCCATCATGTCTGTGTGATATTTCTTGATGTGTGGACAGCAGTGTTGGTGTATGGTCATCTTGTGATGGCCTGTCTTCCTAGTCACATGGGTACATTTGAATGTGTGCACTTGAGTGGTCATGAAGTGTGCAGTGTGAAGAGCATCACTTGGTCAGTAGTGATGATGTGTGTGTGCCCCTGCAATAGCAACTGTACACATGTCACCCAGGAGCGGAGTGCCTGTTAGTTTGTTTTGTCAGCTCTGTGCTTGTGATTGTGTACACATGTGGGAGTTGTAGGTTGCACACTGTGCAGTGTGTTGGTGTGTCCTTGCACTCCTGGGGGACACCTACTTGTTGTTGCTGCCAGTTGTGATTATGCAGGGTGTGTGACAGCCAAGTCTGTGTTGTGTTTTGTTGATCATCCATGTGTCTTGTTACTGTTTGTGCTCATTGTGCAGACCTGCTCAGCCACACTGATATTGTGAGTGACTTTTCTCTTGCATTGCTGTCACTTGAGCTATTTTTGGCTCCAGTATGGTATGTGGGATGTGGAGTTATACCATCCCCTATCTGTGCTTCTGACGCTCCCCCATTGTGAGTGACTCCTCCATGTATTTGTATATTGTACACTCGTGACCTGTCCACTACTGACGTACACACCACTTTACTTTCATGTCACCTATCCCCTTGGGTTGCTAGTGTGTGTGCCTCCCCACCAGTTCATTTTTTACACTATGCTTTGTGGTGCTGATCTATGCACAGGACCAATGTGCCACTCATGACAGTTTCCCAATTAGTTATGTGTGATTTTTCTGTACTGGTTTGCAGTCATGGTTGCTCATGTGCACTGCAACTGTTTGTGCTGCACAGTCCTCTGGGTATGTTGTTTGCACCTGAGTGTCCCTGAGTTGTGCATCTGTGGGTGTTGGGTTAGCTGTATGTGTGTTTGCTGAGGTACTGCTACCCTTCCTGAGTGTGATGTCTGTTTGCTGTGCTGTTTTGTGTTGTGGGAATACATGTTGTGGCACTGAGATGTGTGTGCTACTGATTTGGTTAGTGTGCACACACTGCTTGTTGTGCATGCAGTGCTGTCAGCGTATGTTACATTGTACTTGGCTGGTGTGCATCCCCTGATATCCAGCTGAGTTTGCAATGTGATGGATTGGCATGTGCATTTGTTGTGTTTTTGTTGTTGATGTATGCAGTGTTTGGGCTGTGTTGGCTCTTTCAGGTGACAGATGCTATGTGTGTGATGTTCTATTTGCATGACTGTGTGTGAGTAGTATGTGCATTGTGATACATTCAGATGTGTGTTACAAGTGTAGTGTGCATTACTTGTGTGTCTGTCTCATGCAGCAAGGTGGATTCCTGTTCCTGATCTTGTTTTGAGTGCACATTGGTGGTTTGCCCTCCTATTTTTGACCTGTCATTTGTTAGGATTGTGCATGTGCATGCATGTGGTACACTATGACACCATGTTGACTTGATGGGTGGTGTAGTATGCCTGTCTGTGTTAGCTTATTGTCCCGTTTATTCCAGTTTGTGTCCATGATGGTTTTGAGATGATGCTCTTCTTGTTTCTGTTGGAGTATGGTGTCTCTGCATCGGTCCTGAGTGACAAAATTGTGTACAACTATTCTGTCTGGGGGCCCATTGCCTTTCCTCTGTTTGGCTGGCCATATGTGGGCTTGTTGGACTTCTGTGTATGTTGTTTGTGAGGTTTGTGTTTGGCTATTGTTTTTGTACCGGGTAGAGCGCGGGTGATTTAACAATGCTTTTAATGCAATCTGAGAAGTACGCCCTCTAGCACACACAATTCTAGGACCTAGCATTAAATGAAAATAGGACCTGAGATCAAATGGTTGTACTAAGTATTTATCTGAATTTAGTTCATTCAAAATTTACATACATTGCATACACAGACTGTCAAATGGTTGTACTATGTATTAATCTGAATTTAGTTCATTCAAAAGTTACATACATTGCGTATACAAACTGTCAAAGTCAATTTAATGTGCAGATGAGTGACAATGGTGAATAGAGATCAAGAGGTGACAAAATATATACAGTGGAAAATCAATTCCATATATACATACTAGCTTACCCGTCGCGCATTTCTACGATCTCCGAAGACAGGAAATTCAAGGAAACTCGATATGATAACATTCAATTTACATTGTGTCATTTTTATTGAAACGTATTCATTTTAATATGGAAAACATTTCAAAGTGTTGTTTTAATTCTATTTATTTATTCGAGTGCTTGTGGATACACGATTTTTTGTTTTTCCATCTGGTGCGTACATCAGTATTCGAAAGATTATGAGGACCCTGGGGGGCCGATATTTAAAACAAATTTATGCCAGAAACCTTTGCTGGAGTGTACTCAACAACTTCCCAAATGTTCCTGGTGATCGAATGAATGCTGTTTTAATTCTATTTATTTATTCGAGTGCTTGTGGATACACGATTTTTTGTTTTTACGTCTTGTGCGTACATCAGTATTCAAAAGATTATGAGGGCCCTGGGGGGCTGATATTTAACAAAATGTTATGCCAGAAACCTTCGCAGGAGTGTACTCAACAACTTCCCATAGTTTCATGGCGATCGGATGAATGGTGTTTTAATTTTATTTATTTATTCGAGTGCTTGTGGATACACGATTTGTTGTTTTTCCATCTGGTGCGTACATCAGTATTCGAAAGATTATGAGGGCCCTAAGGGGCCGATATTTAAAAAATTTGATGCCAGAAACCTTCGCGGGAGTGTTCTCAACAACTTCCCAGAGTTTCATGGCGATCAGATAAATGGTGTAGTAATGCATAAAGGACAAACAGACAGACAGACAGACATACATTTGTTTTTATATATATAGATATATACAAGTGTTTCTGTGACCAGGTACTGGTTTGTATCTAGAGATTCTTATTATTTATTTTTTCTTCAGAATCCTAGAAGTACTTGGTTTTGGCCCCGTATATTCCCAGTTTTATCAGTGTGCGTCTCTGTCATTGCGCTTTGTCTCGAAATGCTGGACAGTTAATGGCTACAGGGGTGCCAGGTTTGGAAAAACCGCTGCCCGGCTGTCAGGAGCACTTATCATGAAAACTGTCCTGTTTTTTTCTAGATTTCAAGAGTTTATTAAAGACACTTTTCAATAAATTCCCAGCCATTCATAACTCATTATTTCCTTTTAATCATTTATTTGGAAAAATTCCCATGTACCAATTGCGTCTTGTTCATTGTTACAGTTTAGACTGTAAAATATTTTAAACCCAATGCATTTTGGGTCATTGACGACCCTTCCTCAGGGGTCTGGAAATTAAAAATGGAATAAGAGACTACTTAATTCAATCCTCAACTCTCGAAAATATTGAGAAATTTGTCACATTACTACAGTGTTCACATTGTGACCTAAACGATGACAGATAACTGAAACATAAAACGCAGTGTTCAACAGTTCGGGTTGGATTGTTCTTACGAGGCACAGGTCAGACTGATTTGCATGTGGCCATGTCTGAACTGGGGTGGCGGGGTGAGCTAAAGAATGCTGATGGATTATACTGAAATCAATTGACTGGGGGTGAGTGCTTGCAATGTTCAACACTCAGTCTATCATCCCCTTCGGTGTTGCTTTGTTCGCCCGAAAGTTGGAAGGGTATTCCCAGACGTGGGTCCCTTGCTCACTTTGCCACTGGATTGAAGCTAGCCTTGCTGATGACAGCTGATTAGCCAGAACTCGGTTCCAGGAAGCTGGTTTCCGGTCCAGGGAAGTCATGGCTTGGCAGTTCGGGCTGGACTGTCCCTATGAGGCACAGGGTCAGACTGATTTGCATATGGCCATGTCTGAACTGGGGTGGCGGGTGAGCTAAAGAATGATGATGGATTAAACTCAGATCAGTTGACTGGGGGTGAGTGCTGGCAATGTTCAACACTCCATCCATCATCTCCTTTGGTTTTGCTTTGTTTGCCCTAAGTTGGCAGGGTATGCTGAGACGCAGGTCCCTTGCTCACTTTGCCACTGGATTCAAGCTAGCCTGGCTGATGATGGCTTATTAGCCAGAAACTGGTCCCAGGATGCTTGTTTCCAGTCCGGGGAAGACATGGCTTGGCAGTTTGGGCTGGGCTGTTGCCATAAGGCACAGGGTCATACTGATTTGCATATGGCCATGTCTGAACTGGGGTGGCGGGGTGAACTAAACAATGATGATGGATTAAACCCAAAACAGTTGACTGGTGTGAGTCCTTGCAATGTTTAACAGTCCATCCATCTTCCCCTTTGGTTTTGCTTTGTTCGCCCTAAGTTGGTAGGGTATGCCCAGACGTGGCTCCGTTGCTCACTTTGCCACTGGATTCAAACTAGCCTGGATTTTGATGGCAGATTAGCCGGAAACCGGTCCCAGGATGCTTGGTTCCAATCCAGGGAAGACATGGCTTGGCAGTTTGGGCTGGACTGTTCCCATGAGGCACAGGGTCATACTGATTTGCATATGGTCATGTCTGAACTGGGGTGGCGGGTGAGCTAAAGAATGATGATGGATTAAACCCAGATCAGTTGACTGGGGTGAGTGCTTGCAGTGTTCAACACTCTGTCCATCATCCCCTTTGGTTTTGCGTTGTTAGAACTACTGCACTTTGCATTATTCCACAGTTACTTCGAACGGAAAGGGATTTTTATGCTCAATGTAACAGAACATCTATGGGCTTCTTGGGAACACCATCCTATGCAAATATATTTATGTCAAAACTGGAACAGAAGCATATTTTACTGAACTAAACATGGCAAGAACACTTGGTCATCTATAAAAGATATATTGATTATATCTTTATAATTTGGAAAGGTGATGAATTTACAAGATAACATCTCTGAGTTAAATCGAATCTATGACCATTTTAAATTTACCCATCAGATTGACAAGCACAAACTCACATTTTTTGACGTTTCGGTCCAAAGTGATGCACAGGGCATCAAGACGAATGTGTACATCAAGGAAAATGATAGAAACAACTCTTTACTCTTCAAAAGCTTTCATAAATACACACTGAAACAACACATTCCTTACTCACAATTCATAAGGTTAAAAAGAATAACATCTGATCCAGTAGAAGCACGGGATACCATAAACAGTTTTGCAACAAGATTTACACAACGTGGATACCCGAACAAAATCATTGAAGACTCAATTCAACAAGTGTCCATATTAGTTAGACAGTCACTGTTACGGAAAACTCAATCTACCAAAACCAGTCCTAGCATATGTGTATTAAAACCATCCAGTAAATCTCAGCAAATCAAATCAATCATCATGAAACATTGGGCAATCATTCAAACTAAACCGGATCTTCAATATCTTTTTTAATCAGACACCCACCTTCACATTTCAACGGTTCAGCAATCTAAAGGAACTTTTAACAAGGAAGAAAGAGACAGAAATCAGAATTTTCAAAGGGATCAAAGGTGTTCTAACTGTGTACATTGCAACAATGTAATCATTGGCAATCAAATCATCCATCCTACCAAAGGTTCTGTGATCATGTTACAAAATTCAAGCACGTATGACAATTCTAATGTTAATTATGCTTTGAAATGTCCTTGCAGAAACATTTACATGGGAAGAACAGAACGTAAAATAAAAATTTGGATTACAGAGCATAAACCACCAAGTCCACCGTAGCAATGCATTGGAAGCAGGCAAGACATAACATCACACAATTGTGATTCACCTTTCTGATATATCTAAAACCTAGACCTGATGTTGACCACCAGAAACTGTTAGCCAGATCTGATTTTTTTGGGTTAAAAAACTGAATGCCATTTAGCTGAATGGAATGTACGACAGATTGGAATTTTGTTTTTTTTGTGTAAGTAATTTTGATGTTTAACTTCACACACAGTAGTATAATATACAAACGTCACAATCGTATTTCTTTTCGTTTCATAATGGGAAAGTGTAATCCTGTGGGTAATGTGTAACTTGTTCATTTAGATTTTTGCGTTATTTTAATCTTGTTTTGACTTCAATTAACTTTATTAACTTGCCTGTGCTAACACCACTCACTACGAGATTATCTTTCTGATCGCTATCCCTTTAAGTATGTATTTTGTACGTAAAGGAAGACGTCACATTTATTCAAGTAACTGACAGGAAGGCTCGTTCGAGAACATTTCCAGTCTCCTTAGCGAGAACGCAAACCGTGCAAGTCGGTTCGGTAAGCATACTGGCGCTCGTAGAGGGCATGTAAGTCACTCTGTTACCAATTTATGAGTATGGTCACACACATGTTTGAATTTACAATCAAGGTTCCACACTGTAAGCAAGAATTGGAGTCTTCACAAATCTGGGATGGTTTCAACTTCATGGGAACACGAAGTTCAGTTAACAGTTGTGTGCACTATCAACAGCGGTATGCCTTGAAAAGAGGCATGTTTTAACCTCAAAAGGACCTACGGATATGTTATTAGCACACTATTGGGAGGAATTCATCCTATTGTGGGCACTTTGTGGATGCTGGAGTGGTGAACACTGCCGTTTTATGTTTCAGGTATCTGTCTTTTTTCTGTTTTCAATGGACTAGGTCACAATCTTAACAGTAGTAATGTGATGAATTTCTCAATATTTTTGAGAGAGAGTTGAGGATTGAATTGAATAGTCTCCTATTTCATGTTTTGTTTGCAGTCTGTCATGATGAGACCCCTGAGGAAGGGTCACCAATGACCCGAAATGCATTGGGTTTAAAATATTTTACAATCTAAACTGTAACAATTACCAAGACGCAATTGGTACAAAATAATTTTTCCAAATCAATGAATAAAAATAAATATTGAATCATGGATGACTTGAAATTTATTGGAAAGTATCTTTAATAAACTCCTGAAATCTAGAAAAGAAAACAGGCCAGTTTTCATGATAAGTGCTCCAATCAGCCGTAGCCATTACCCCTTTAGCCATTACACACCAAATGCTTCACGTTGTTTGAGGACAGTTGTACCAAACAGGCAAATAGCCTTTATTGCGTCAGGTGTGATGCTTCTACACTGATGTGGATGATGTCATGGCAGCCCTATTACAGGCAACATAGCAGCCTAGGCACTTAGGATAAGGTGGGTGTACCAAACATCACATTCGACACAAATCAGGGTTAACATGTGACCCAAAATGACTAGCTACCACAGAATTGATGGCTACCTTTTGGTATAGAGACATATCCAAATAGTGTTCAGCATCAGAAATACTGTTTAATGGAACAAAAGTAAAAGTCCTGAAAGTCACTGTCTGATGGGTTTCATCTTGAAACCATCATATTCATTATTTCGCACTGGTGACTAGGAACTACATACGCTTGAGGGGCCATCACCTATGACAGTTTTTGGATAAGGAGGTATCTTTTTCCTTTCCCCCCTCTCTTTGACACATTTAATAAAAACAAAGAGTCAGTTTTCTTATACTGATCGAATATATATGATGGTTACAAGATGAAACCCATGTTTGTTCAGTAAAACCTCAAGATCATTGGACGGATCTTGCCATGGATTAATATTTTATCGCCATTTTCTGCATACGGACGCAATTGCAATATCCCCTTGGTCAAACAAGGACAATATCTTTTTAATCTTGGTGCCCTGAAGAAGTCCACATGTAAGAGGACAAAACATGTTGGCTGACCTTTTTGATACACAGTGATTACAAAACAATACAAAGAGAAGTTTCTACTACTTCCAGAACATTGTAGATATACTTAAAACTATTGGGACTGTGGAAGTGGTGCATCACTGTTTGCTTGTTTACTTTTTAATACATGTTAAACAGTGACAGATTTGCATGATAGCATGCTGCTTCACAAATGTGAGTGTAAGGCAGTCTACTTTTGTCCATATAATTGAGATACCCATGCAATGTTTGATGAAACACAGAAAGGAATGCATATACAGTGGTGACAGAGAAGCAAATACCCAAAAGCATTCCTAAATATCCTGTGTCATGTCCAGATGAACAATCAATGATGGAGTAAAATAAGAAACTTGAAGGTATTATGGTAGCTGGAATTTTCCAATACATATATGTATGAGTGTCCCATGAGGAAAAACTCAGATTCAGGCTAAATTCATGAATTTTTAGGCAAATGTGTAATATGTTGCATATTGTAATTCACAATTAAATCTTTGAAGTAAATATCATATATGAATCATTGTATGTAATGATTAGTGTGATTCTCTACAATGTTTTGACTCCAGTGAAAGCCAGCATATTTAGTGAAACTATTTCACAAAGATACAACACAGTTCAAATAACTAGAGATATTTAGGAGTCAAATGTGAAGATGCTTTTGCTTTGTACTGAAGTGTATTAGAAATGTTTCAAAGGCTATGTATTTTCTTATGTTATAGTAATCATATGTCAATCCCCACAAATATTAGTTTCAGACTGTCTTCAGCAGCATAGGTATGTGCATTGTATATGAGACATTGCTAAGCTATTTCAGTACAGAATTCATGTATATTTTTTGATACTTGACATATACGTTTGTTACTTGAAGTGAGTGTTACCATAGTGAAATGTCCAAAGAAAGGTAACATGCTTTCAATTTATAGTAATACTGGTACAACATTGCAGTATAGGTTGTCAAACATTGATTCATGTTTTACTTATCGATAATGATAAGCATGCACATTTCAGGGCCTGCTGAATACACAATACAAAGGTATTGTTGGTGTACCTCCTTGTTGGTGACATCAATTCACTATTCTGAAGAACAAAAGGCAACCAATCTGGGGTGTGAAACAGTTCATGGAGAGACCTAATAATGGACAAGAGCCAGCATCATACATGAGATAGGAGCTATCATGAGGAATTACATAACTGTGACCAAGTGTCTTCTGATCATGTTGCCTACTTGCATGTGCTTATGCTAATGTAGAACTGAAGCTTAAGAGGCTTGAAGAAGGTGAAATCTGAAAACTTGGTAACTGTTTTGTGGTCATAGTTCATGATCTGTTCTGTTTACACAGAAAAAATAACACTATTTGTATTAGTAATTTAAGCATCATCCATGGCGGGTGAAGGAGAAGTTGTCACCGTAGGCTGGGAAGCAGTTGGCCACTGTGTTATCGGTGCTGACACCGCAGACAGTGAGGGACACAGTGACCCTGAGGGTGATGGGAGTGCAACGGAGGCCACATTCAACTCAACATCTTTTTCAGATGCCCACTCCAGCATGCGCTCCCTAGTGGTGGCAGACCCTACGGCTCCAGATACACCTGCATCCTTGCCCACCACCCAGAGTCCCACCTCCACCCTCCCTCTTGTCCCTCTAGTCGGCCTACCAATGCCCCATAAAAGGCATGGGATTTCCTTTGCTGCAGGCACATACCCCCCTTGCCCTTGTCTTCTCAGCAGAACTGAAAGAGGAGGCTATTGACCTCCTCCGGAGCATAGCTGTGGGCCGGACTGCCATGCTGAATGTCTTTTAGAGACTTAGATGCCATATAAATTGTAGCTTACCTGGAAGGTAGTCACAGTGGTATGTCTGTCCTACAATGGTAATTTCAAGCTCTGGTCTCCACATTCACCACAACCTCCCAGCCATCCAAAACTTCTCCCGCCGCTCCCACCCCACCCATCCCTATTCCAATTACATATTCCAATACCTGTCTAAAGCACACTCACACTTTTTCATGCACCCACCCAAACAGACACGAGCAGCTCACACACACAAAAAGAAACACCACAAAAAGAAACTTAAGCTCTAATCCAAACATACAGGTAGCACATCCACCACCACACACACATGCACCACACCCACCACCAACACACCAAAAGACAGCACAACCACCACCACAAACATGCACCACACCCACCACCAGCACACTGACAGAGAGCACACGTACCAACACATATACATGCACCACACCCACCACCAGCCCACTGACAGACTGCACACCCACCACAACACACACATACACCACACCCCCCACAGCACACACATCTACACATACATCTACCTTACAATACACACCCAAAACCATAAATGCTCACAATCAGATATCCAACATATACCTATAAACACAAGACGCACCCAAACATGCATTACATATACCACACCCATAGGCACCTCCACCCTCAATAGACACATGCATATCAGACACTCCCTTTTCCTCTATCTAACAAACCCCATTCCCTACCCAACAGCCTAACACGTTTTCCATTGACTATCTCAATTTTATCCTTTCCCACCCCCTTCCACACCACAACCTACCCCTAGCAAAAACCAATCTACTCCGCCTACACCCAACCCACTAGTTCCACACCCCATTCCAACCTTACCAAATGGAAATCCACACCTTCAATACGCAAACCCTCCCCTTCCACATCCCATTCCACCCCTGCCAAACAGAAATCCACACCTTCAACATCCCACCCGACCCCTAAAAAACCCAGGAGCACCCCTCCCACAACCACAGCCCCCTCCCAATACCCAAAGACACCCCTCCCAAACCCAAACCATCCCCTTCCATGTGAGATATTTAAGGTGCCTGCACTGCCCACTAGATACCCTTTCCTAAGGAGGTCCCCTTTGCCAGTTATGTAGGAGGCAAGCTGAGTGCCACTGCACACCAGTCCCCAGGAATTTTGGGAAGATGAATGGAATGCAATTTGGCTTACTTTATTTTTGCAAAGACTCTTATTGGTATGAATAAAAAACTTATTTTTGATTCAACAAGTTTGTTGAGGCATTAATTTTCCTTAACAATTGTTTTATTCGTAGCAATGCTTCTGAGTAAAATGTGAAGTACTTCTTTAATTTGCCCTGAATGGCAGGTGATACAAATGATTTCTTCATTGTCTACTTTGTTAAGGGCATACACTGCTTAACATTGTATGTGATGGCCATTTGAATTTAGATGTAAACATTCATCATAGTAATGGCCACTTGCACAACCATTTGATGTTGCAACTTGTATTTGGGTGTGTCACCACAGGTGAGTTTGGTTCACCTTGATTACCAATCAGTATGAGCACAAATGTTACATGGATGTATATGTTGGTTTGTACTAATTTTTTACTGACATTCATTTTACTGTTAAATTCTATGGTAAAGGTAACACCTTGTCTAGTGCAATTTCAACATCATGTTACATGGCACTTATGCCTATGATGTGTATTGTATATGTTTATGATTGTTGGATTTTTCAACCTTTTGGTGACTTTAAGATTTTTATTTGAATGCCCTATTTTTATGCCAGTGTCAATTTTTGGGAAGGCAGCTTGCACAAAATTCATGAATACAATCTGTTGCTATAGGTGTGTTTCTGTTACTTTCTAAGATGTCAACATTAGAGATATATGCATTGCACATTAGTATGCTATTGCTTGAACAAGCGATTTCTAAATGCACGGGTCTAGTGCAAATGTTAACAGATAAGTCAATGGGTAACAGGTAAAAGTGGACCTTATCGTAGATTGGGTCCACGATGGTGTTGGATTTGATCGGCATCATGCAGCAGTGGCACAACATGGCAAATCGGGTTCATATCGAAACAGGAATTGTGAAAGTGAGAAAAGGTGAGTTTCAGCCTTAAGTGCCTTCCATTCGGCCAACTCAAGTGTGGAGATTTAACTGCCACAGTCACATTGGTGGGAAGGCACATCGTGATTGGACTGGTAGGGAAACTGGTGGTCCTCCCTCTGACATCTGCTTTTGCTTATCCTGCCATCAACACGTTTGAGATTTCATGATAGTGACGGTGAGATGGTGGCGGTCTTTCATCTATGGACCTGCTAACATCTAAATTGGGTGAGCGTACTGTCAAGTTGGCGTGAGGGATGTCCACCAAAAAAGAGAGGGCGGGACCAATTCTGACAAGATCTAAGTCATGCCCATGGTATGTATGGTTTGGGTAACACTGATTAGGACAATCTTGAAATGGGTAAAATTGAAATGAAGCCATTCTTCATGAGGAAGGTGTTGGTCTGTCAAATATTATGTTACAGACCAAACATGTTGAAAACCCACCTAACATGGTGTCTGGCTGATCATCATGTCTAGAAGCTCTACACCTGGTATGAAAGAGATCATGCTTCAGAAAAAACCCTTGTTATTTGCAAAACAATTGCATCAGCTTGTGCTAAACAAGGTCAATAGTAACAAAATACAGCAAATAAGTTATAAATAGCTGCTTTTATTTCTGTGCTGCAAGCGACAACTGAGCTGTCTGAAAACACAGCCTTTAAAAGACACTGGAACCAGGAACTAGGAAAGATGAGACCTATAGATCTGGCTCACCTAATATACGACAGAATCTTCCAAACCAGCATCTAAATAAACTTACTAATAGCTTGCAAAGGTTATAGTATAAGCAGGACAGAATATGTTTGAATCTATGAAAGTGATGTCACTCGACTGGCTCTGGGTGGGCACAGGATCAAGTTCAAAGTTGTCAACTGTGCCCATCACGTACTGGTATAAAGGTTCAAGATATCAGCAGGAAAATGCTTGTACTGTTCACCAGCGAAGAACCTTTGCTCGAGATTCACGGCAGAATGAACTGCATGTGCTTTCGGAAATCTAAAGATTGATGAGTGTTGAAAAGAACGAAAATTGAAAAGATGTTCCCTAATTCTGATCAGGCTCTAATTTTCCAACGTGCACTTGGACTTTGTCGTAAAGTATTGTAACACTCTGAATTGGTACATGTCTTTTGGCTCTCTACACAACTATTAAAAAATAAATAAATATTTTACCTTGAAAACTGATGTTATAATCTCTTTCTCAAGATGGATACACACTGCCGGGAAGTTCTCTCCCACTTTTTAAAGATGGCAAACTATGATGCAAGCTACATGTGTTTCGTCAGACTTCTCACTGTTTTGTGAAACCGGGCATCCTGTAGAAAACTGAAGTAGAGAAAGAGAAGGAGAAAGATAGTTAGGAAGTGGTGTGAGGTGAGAAAGAGAGAGAGGAAGAGAGAGAAAGAGAGACAGACAATTGATAGAAGGAGACAGTCACAAGAACACTGAATTAGTGCACCCAAACCTAGCACGCCCAGCACACATCTGTAGTTCCAGAAGGTAAATCCACACGTTCCTTCTGTCTGAAAACTAAGACTGAGACTACAGCGTGAAACTAAACAATGGTAGATAAAGGACACAAATGATAAGCTGCTTAAACCAGCAAATACCTGCAGCATGCACATTTTTATGGTCATTTGTGAAAATGGTTAATTAAAGGTGTTGATCCTGCAGAAGTGGTGTACATTTTATAATCATTCACAAATATTCATTATACCATGAACTAAACAATATAATCAATTACTAAACCAATAGTTTGGGCCCCTAGAAACTCTATAACCATTTACAAATCATGAGGTCCTCCAATAGATCTTGTAAGAGCTAATAAGGACTCAGACAATTAGAGACAGATGCCATTTCCTTCATGAGGACCTGTAATGAAGAAAATACCTATCTAACAACAATAGTCCCCAAACATATTCTGTCAAAATATCTCTTATCAAAAATGACAACACTCAGAATATTTATCAAGATACTTTTATCTAAACTTCAAATAAATGGTCATGTGTACAAAAACACATTAGATTTATCAATTCTTTAGTACATTCAAATGTGGTACAGGTAATAACACACTGATCCACAGTCCAAAGCAAAAAGATAAATCATTAATCAATAGCTATCATGAGAGAAAGAGAGAGAGGGAGAAAAGAAATACATTGCAATTTCTGTATGTAATTCGAGGCTTCATACGAACCTAAAATCAATTTACTAATGCACAGCGAGCGATAGCTTGAATAGCCAACCTTTCAGCCAAAAGGTATAGCTTTTGCAACATCACCAGCCGATTAAGTGTAAAGAAAATTCAGGAAAATTCAGTTCAGGGAAGGTCAGAGTTCACACTGACACACGAGCTGATTAAGTGCAAAGAAAATTCTGGAAAATTCAGTTCAGGGAAGGTCAGAGTTCAGACTGACAGCATGTGACACTCGAGTAGTCAGTATTAGATGTGCAGGAGGAGCAGGAGAACAAGCCAAGCAGCACTTTCTTTCCGACCTTATTCGCACAGGGTTGTTATACCTCAGAATATTCAAAATTCTTACCCCCAATTGTATCTTATTCACAATTTACACAATTCCATTGATTAGGAACCATGCTGTGATTATGGTATGATAATACTCAAGTCCAAATTCATCCAAAACGTTGACATAATTCTATTGTTCATTTGTATATTATCAAATGACCTCAGAAATAGGAAGCGCATTGAAACTTTTCATATCCACGTGCTCACTTCCATGTTTTGCTTGCACAAAGTCCAAACAACTTTTCATAGAAAGAATACTCTAACTGTAGCAAGGAAACTCTAGTGATAAACTTTTATAATTGAAGCTAGTAGATCCGTTTTTTAGAAATATTGAAGGACAAAATCAATTTTTCTCAGCCCTATGTTAGGAAGAGAAATAATACACTAACAGACTTGAGGCCTACATCGAAAACCATAAATTCATCATTTTCTAATGAGTACAAACACACTATTATTAAAACATTTTAAAACACTAGAGAATACACAGGAAATGATATAAAAGCATCATTTCAATTAAACTTATAAACATAGTCTAAATGTGATTTTCTAAAAATATAAGCAATCACTTGTTTTTTGATTTAATTTTAGATTTTCATGTTAAGAAGGAAAACCCATAAGTAGGAATCATTTTACTTTTAAACATGTTCATATTCATATTTCTTTTTTTAATGTTTTTATTTAACATAATTTATTGAGGACCTTGACATCACATCCAATGCAAAGATTAGTACAGAAATCATATTTATATTTCTAAAGTACTATTTGCATTTTACTTTTTATCCTATATTTCTTAGTACATTTAGTAAGTTTCTCTCTCATGACATACATTATTTCTCATTACTTCAGTTTGCAAGCCTTCTGCGTGCTTTTAAGATGCAGTTTAAAAAACTCTCCCATGTTTGAAAAGACCTTATTATTAATCATAATTAATTAATAAATATTAGTTCACACTTGATGAGAAGGTTATATCAAACACAGCTATTCTCAAATATGTATGCTCCATCAATCTCCCATCTGATGTTGAATCAAGTCATCACACAATCCATATAATCTGATTACAACATGAGTATCTTAGAATGTACTTCTTCTCATCTGTTTAAGCCTAACTACATCCCTTAATACTTCATAAAAAATGCCCTTTTTGCCTTCCAACTCTATTTCATCTATTTTTCTTTTTCTTGCTCTCTGTTTTGTCTCTTCTACTTTGCACTTACAACGTCTATATATCAATATTACAATTAGTATACCAGCAGCAATAGCAAATATTGGTGTCAATATTTGCCCTAGCAAGCTGTTACTTAGTGCTGCAAACCAATTACCTACCAAGGAAAAACCCTTTTCAAGTTTTCCCATGCACCATAAACTTTTAGTTCTGTTAAATCACTACGGAAATGTATAATGTTTCTTATATATCTCTCTAAGTCTCCACTTTTGTCAGGGATATAAGTGCAACATTGTTGAATTTTCAGTATACTACAGACTACGCTCTCTTTTGTAATACTATATCAAGGTGAAGCCTCTTTTGTAAAACCATCGATCTAATAGTAACCATTTCAGTATCAATAACTAAGAATCAACAGGCAGTGTCTAATTTTTTGTGAGTTCAAATTCACTCCCACTGAAGGTATTAATGAACCAAAGATATCACCTACAATTTCCGCAGCACTTATTCCCCTTTTATTCTGTGTTAGTTTCTTTTGATTGGTTCCATGATTTTCATTTACATGATATAGTTTAGAAAACACTGTACCCACATAACAACATCCATACTAATGTTGCGGCAATCTGTAATAAGCATTTTTACCACACACATAATATACTCCAGGATAAACTGTATCAGTACCACCTCTTAATCCCCAACTCCCATAATTAGGAAGGTATGTTCACATTCACTAGAACCAATGAAATAATCATTATATTCAGTCTTTTGTCTTAGTAAGCAAAGCTTCCCCTTATGATGCCAATCCAGAGTTATTGCAGTATATTTCTCACCTTTTCTATATTTACCTTCTTAATGAGCCCATGGAGATATATTAGTTTTCTGTTCTACAGATTTTCTCTTAATTTCTTGTCGCCTACCCTCTACAGTATTTATAAATTCTATTTCTTCACTGTGTAAACTACATTGAAGATAGTTTCTATGTGACAGTACAGTATCTACAGGCTTAGTAGTATGAAAGAAAACTCTGCATCATTTGCACTAATTACTATAATAATATTCTTCTTAATAGGAATTTCAGAAAAAACTAAATCATAATTAGAGTAGAAATATTGAAACTGCTTCTTGCCATAGAACAAACGTGTTAGTGCACTACATGAGTTTCCATATGTTAATGAAAGATGATGATGAGCCACCCCTTTCGATGCAGACGAGGGTAATTGCATACACACATAACAATCTCTTGCATCCATAGTATTGACATACTTATACAAAAGGTTAGGTGAAACATTTAACGAAAAGTAATTAATAGATTTATCTTGATGTAAGTCATTTCCCATCAGTTTCTTAAAATCTGTTTCAGTGTCCTCTTTTAGTACTTTTGTTAATTCTATGGTTATAGTTGTATCCACATGTTCATTAGTAAATTTAACAGGAAACATAAAATAAGGCACTATTAGTACTAACACCAACCAGACAAATAATAATATAAAAACAAGCATTACAACACTAGTCTCCAAACTATCCATTTTAAATTAAAAAAAGTTTCAATCATTCAAAAAATTTAAAATAATAATCAATCGCTTTACATTAGCAAGGATTTTTATATCCCACACTTTCCAAGCTTCAGATCATGGATCCATGTTAAAAAATCGATATCAAAAATATCAATGAAAACAATATTGATGTAAAAAAACTTTAAAACTTTAAAAAATAACATAACTTAAATTAAATATTATTATTATTATTAACAAATTAAATTAATTTTAATATATATTTGAACTAATTATAACAAATAAACTACATTTAAATAATATAAACACATAAAAGTGTACATATACACATATTTACATAAATACATTTTATTAACTATCATATTTAATTGATAATCTTTATAAATTATATAAAAATAAAATAAAAACATATATAAATAAATTAAAAATAAATAACAATATTTAATATATTCTGTATTTAATTAACACATTAAACTATTAAAAAAATACATACATTTAATAAAATAAAAACATTAATAGTTAAAACATTAGATAACAGGAGGGTAAACATTACTATTCCCACTACAGAGAGTGCAACAGTAGGGAAAGCGCTGGATAGCGTAGGGGTAAAAATGACTATTCCCACTCCAGTGAGTGCAACAGTAGGGAAAGTGCTGGATAGCGTAGGGGTAAAAATGACTATTCCCCCTCCAGTTAGTGCAACAGTAGGGAAAGCGTTGGATAGCATAGGGGTAAAATGTACTATTCCCTCTCCAGAGAGTGCAACAGTAGAGAAAGCGCTGGATAGCGTAGGGATGAAAATTACTATTCCCACTCCAGTGAGTGCAACAGTAAGGAAAGCGCTGGATAGCGTAGGGGTAAAATTGACTATTCCCACTTCACTGAGTGCAACAGTAGGGAAAGCGCTGGATAGCGTAGGGGTAAAAATTACTATTCCCACTCCAATGAGTGCAACAGTAGGGAAAGTGCAGGATAGCAAAACAATAAAAAATAAAGATATAAACATTTTCAATACATAATTATTATATAAATAGAAATATATTATTATTAACAAAGATAGAAAAAATAATGATTTAGCACTATAAAATCCACAACAAATACATAAAAATTAATTACACAATTACATTTAATATGTACTAATTAATTTATGAAAATTAATTTTGAATTATTTATTAATTAAACAATTAATGACTTAACAGCTTTCACACCATTTACATATATACATCACAACACACACCTAAAATTAATTACACAATTACAATTAATAATTACTAATTAATTATTTAAAATTATTTTTTTATTATTTATTAATTAATCAATTAATTACTTACCAGCTTTCACACCATTTACACATATATACACCACACCACACACCTAAACTTAATTACACAATTACAATGAATAATGACTAAATAATTAATAGAAATTCATTTTAACCTATTCAATAATTAATCAATACAACATTAATTACTTACCACCCTTCGCACCATTTACATATATAAACACCAAAACACACACCTAAAATAAATTAAACAATTAACATACTTAATTATTAATTAACTAATTGAAATTAATTAACAACTAATTATTAAACTATCATTACTTAATAAATTAACAAATTAATTAATACATTACTTTTACATAATTAAATTACTTCCCACCCTATTCCCCTATAAACCCACAACCCGCTACGGAACTAATAACGCAAAACTAAACTTAAAATAAATTATAAGTAAAAAAATTCTAGAACATATAATAAAATGACAAAAAATTCTTATTAAAAACACTAAAATACATAACATTATAAAAAAATCGATATTATAGTAAACTATATTTTTGTAAACGATATTTATTATAACAATATTTTTGTAATCAATATTACTTACCTGTCAGTCGATATTCTTGTCATCTATATGTATGTGGTCGATATTTCTTCCAAACAATATTTCTGCGGCGATATTTTTGTTCCACGATATTTCCCCGTCGATATTCCTTCTCTGCACTTCAGATCATGGCCTTATTTTCAAATCTCCTGTTTTTTTTATTCTGCACCCTCTTCTCAGACAGAGTGCATCTAGGGTGACTCATATGGTGAGTTGCTTCTTAAACAAAATGCAATGAACTCTTTCTCCCAATCACTTGTACTTGCACTGGTAGCAGCCAATTATTTCCATTCCATTCTACGACTTGGAACACGTATTCTCTTTGTTCTGCGTACTGTGCTTTCTTCTCCGTCTGTATCACTTTGCTCAGACTCAGACTAGAAACTTCAACTACTTGCTGAAATCTTTTCATTCAAAGTGATTTTTAACTGTTTAACTCCAGGCCATTTATCACCTTTTCTTACTCGTTTTCCAGAAACACTGTCTCATTCACTTGATTCAAAATTCGCTTAACTGATTCCCTTTTTGCTTTTTATCTGTCTCTTTCAGGGGCAAATTCTCTTTCGGTTTCAAGAGTGACAAAGTAGGGAGACCCAGTAGCTTGCGACCACTCTACTTGATTCTTAGTCTGTTCAGACTCTCTTTGTTCTCTTTGTTGACCTTCAACTGACACTGTACTTACATGCCAATGAGGTTCCAAACAAGACTTCCTCACATCTTTCTTCATGAGCACCCAGTCTCCGGGGCTCAAATCATGTGCCTGTTCCTTTTGGACAGTGGTTGCAACTTCTCCAACCTGATGAGACACAGACTGCAATCCTTTACAATATTCGAGCACTAAATAATCAGATATGTACACAAGCTGATTTGCTGGGACTCTTGGCTGTCTCGTAGCCCTTCCCATGACTATTTCATGTGGGGACCGTCCAGTTCTTCTGTCTGAGATACTTCTCAAACTCATCAACAACAATGGTAACGTGCCAGGCCATTTCAGTGTTGTGGTTGCACAAACCTATGCAAATCTTGATTTAATTGTGTCATTTGTCTACTCGACCACACCAGATGCCTTGGGTCAATTAGCACAGTGTAACTTTTTCTCAGTTTGTAAGGCAACACTAATCATTCACACCTCTTCATTATTGAAATGTATTCCTCCATCTGATTCCAACTAGAAATCCTAACCTAGGAATAGGCTCACTAAGCATCAATTTAGCAACAGTTATGCTGTCATTACGTCTTGTTCGGTATGCCTCAACCCAACGTAAAAAGCAGACACATAATCACCAAAATATGTTTTAATCCCTTGCAAGGAGGCATGTCTATGAAGTCCATCTGCATACACGTAAATGGACCTGCAGCTTTTTCAATTTGACCCAAACTAACAACTGTCTTCCTTCCTGGATTTTGTTGCTGACATGTCACATATCTTTGGCATAGACACTCTTCAATGATTCGGAATTTTGGATTGAACCATGCCTGTTTGAAAAGCCTAATCATAGCATCTCTGCCTACATGAGTTGGACCATGACAAACTCTCACCATTTGTGACAACAAACTGTCCGGTAATATTGCTCACTCATCTGTGCAAACCCACACCTCATCATCTGCTCTGCATGTACTCCCTGCTTTGATCCACCCTTCTCTTTCTGCTTCAGTGACTGTATCTGGGAATTCTCTAATTTCCTCCCAGATTTCACCAATCAAGAACATTAATCTACATTCTTTTTCATCAGATTGTGCTTTCAAATGTTCCCGATTGATGGTATATGAATTTTGAGCACAAAAACGCGCAATTTCATCAGCATATCTGTTGTCAACGGTGACATAGTCACACCCAGATTTATGTGCCGGACATTTCACCACCCCAATTTGAGCCGGCAATTGTAGTGCCATCAATAGGTTTTTTACACACTCTCTGATTCGTATGGGTGAACCCAAAGAGGTCATACACCCACACTGGGACTACAACTGCCCAAAATCATGTACCACTCCAAAACCATTTTGACTATCCCTAAATATAGTTTCCCGCATTTGCTTTGCTATACATCATGCTCTAATTAGCGCAATAAATTCTGCCACTTGTGCTGAACTCACTCCTTTCAACCATGATACTTTAATGACACTTGTCACAGCACAAATTGCATATGCTGCTCGCAATGTACCCTCAGAATTTCTCAAACAGGATCCATCCACGTACAACACATGATCAGATTCAGGGCATGGAGTATCCTGTATGTCAGGCCTTGGTTTTGTACACAATTCTGTCACATCCAAATAAGCATGTTCTGCTTCATCCACCACCACTTCACAATTAGGAATTGGTAACAAAGTAGCTGAATTCAAACTCGTGCATTTTGTCACAGACACATTCTCCTAAGTCAAAATCACATGCTGATATTTTGTTAACTGACTGCACGTAAGATACTGTGTACAAGTTCATGTTAACAAAGTCCCAACTGAATGTGGTACATACTCTTTCAACGGATGTCCCATTACAATCATCTCACTTTGTTCCAAACTCATACAAGTAGCAGCAACCGCATTTAAACAACCAGGTAAAGCAACAGCTACGGGATCCAAAGTAGCAGAAAAATATGCCACTGGACAGCGTGCTGTTCCATGCATCAGAACTGAAAGTGCACAACCATCTTGCTCACTGCAAAACAGTGCAAAGTCCTTGTTAAAGTCTGCCATTCCCAAGGCAGATGCACTACACAAACTGTCTCGCAGTTAAAGAAATGCTTTCATGCATTCTTTATCAAGATGTACAGGATCTGACACATCTTTGTGTGTCAACCTTTGGTATGGTTTGGCTAGCAGTGATAAACTTAGAATCCACTACCTGCAATATCCAACCATTTCCAAAATTATTCAAACTTCCTTTTGTGTACTCGGCTGATTCATTTGCCAAATGGCATTGATCCGATCTTGAGACACTTTCCTGATTACTTTCCTTGATGTTATGACCCAAGCAAAGAACTGCCTTTTGACAAAATTGTAATTTGACTGGTGACACTTTATGCCCACCTACTACCAAATGGTTCAGTAAAGCAATTGCATTAGAGACACATGCTTCTTTTGTTCCAAATGCAACCAACAAGCCATCTATGTATTGCATTAAAACTGAATTATTAGGCATTAGCAATGATTACAAGCATTTCGTTAATATCTGAAAATTGAGGGGCTCTCTGAATACCCTTGAGGAATTCGGCACCATGCCAAAACACAGTTTCCGAACTGGAATGCAAATAAATACTGGATATCCGGATGCAAAGGTACTGTGAAAAAGGCTTGACATAAATTGATCACTAAAAACCATTCTGCTTCCCAAGGAATCCATACTAATATTATAAAGAGAGAGCCCAAACCTTTGAGGCGGGCAATCTCAGTAACCACAGCACCAATCACAACACCCAATAAAGCGTTTGAAAGGGCAGTTGCAGCAGAAGGACATAGGCTATGCAGACAGATAAAAAAAATTATTAAAAAATTTGCAAAAAATTCATACTATCCATACTAATATTATAAAGAGAGAGCCCAAACCTTTGACGCGGGTAATCTCAGTAACCACAGCACCAATCACAACACCCAATACAGCGTTGGAAAGGGCAGTTACAGCAGAAGGACATAGGCTATGCAGATGGATAAAAAAATGTATAAAACAAATTGCAAAAAATCCATACTATAATATATACTATCCATACTAATATTATAAAGAGAGAGCCCAAACCTTTGAGGCGGGTAATCTCAGTAACCACAGCACCAATCACAACACCCAATACAGCGTTGGAAAGGGCAGTTGCAGCAGAAGGACATAGGCTATGCAGACGGATAAAAAAATGTATAAAAAAATTTCAAAAAATCCATACTATACTATATACTATTCATACTAATATTATAAATAGAGAGCCCAAACCTTTGAGGTGGGTAATCTCAGTAAGGACAGCACCAATCACAACAGCCAATACAGCGTTGGAAAGGGCAGTTGCAGCAGAAGGACATAGGTTATGCAGACGGATAAAAAAATGTGTAAAAAAATTGCATAAAATCCATACTATCCATCCATACTAATATTATAAAGAGAGAGCCCAAACCTTTGAGGCGGGTAATCTCAGTAACCACAGCACCAATCACAACATCCAATACAGCGTTGGAAAGGGCAGTTGCAGCAGAAGGACATAGGCTATGCAGATGGCCACCATATATATATTTTTTGCAGAGTTTTATATACCGCAAACTTGACCCGAACTGAATCAGGTATCAGAGCGCTTTACATAGCACCAGTTACGTTACATGAGGACACACATTCATTTTTGTTAGGCACGGGGAGATTAAGTGATTTGCCCAGAATCACAGGATGTTTGGCGTTGTTACGAAGACTCGAACCCAGATCCCCAAGTCTGAGGTCGAGCGCCTTAGCCGTTAGGCAACCTCCTCTATACATTTAAAAGGTAAAAGAACCGCAACAGCAAAATAGTCCCTTGTGGGCGTGTCTGCATTGTGCTGTGGGCGTGGTTTGGGGGTGTGTGGTACGTCCATCACATCATAGGCTGTGGGCGTGTGCTGTGGGCGTGACAAATGTTGGGGGTGTGACAAATGCTGTGGGCGTGTGTCCGCCCTTCATGCCATGTGAGTCGTACATACAAGTGCCAATTACGTTGCTGCGCAGCATCAAGGGGCACGCTGGGGGCGTGACACGCGGGGGCGTGAGAAACAATGGGGGCATGTGCTACGTTTCGCCCTTCATGCCTTGTGGGTCGTACATTAATCAGAAGATCGTCTGCTGTGGCCGTGTGCGGGGGGGGGGGGGTCACAAACGCGTTCACCTGGAGGCCTGGTAAGTAACGATACTGCAGCCTCTCCTGCGCGCTGTTACTGAACACTCTCATTCAACGAAATTACACGCGCCTACTACCATCAACCAGGGCTCTAGCCGGGCTCAGGCGGTGGATCAGTACACTAATTACACGTGCCTGATAACACCAACCAGGGCTGCAGCTGGGCCTCAAGCGGGGGAACACGCAAATGACCGTGTCTGCATGGACAATTACTGCAGCCTTTCTCACTCGCTGTCACTCAACTCTCTCATTAAACGGATTTACCCGCGGCTGATAACTCTCTCATTCAACGACATTACACGCGCCTGCTAACATCAACCAGAGCTGTAGCCGGGCTCAGGCGGCGGATCACTACACCAATTACACGCGCCTGCTAACATCAACCAGGGCTGCAGCTGGGCCTTCTCCGTCCCTATTCTAATGAAACAAAAATTTTTGTCTACCGCGAGATTTTAAAATAAATTGCCCTTGCCAAATACACACATTACACACATTCTATTTCATACCCGGACAACGTCGGGACGGGCTGCTAGTTTGATATAAAATCACAGCTGGATTTGGCAGTTATGGAAAACAAGGTTTTACAATCTGATTAATTTTCCTCAAATCCTACCATATTCCATATTTACTGTTAAGTTTGTGAATTCCCATAAATTGATGAATTACATGGACTGCCTAAAATCTCTTTTAAAAAACCTTGTTCAATCAACATATCAATCACAGGTGTTATTCCTGCAATTGTTTTAGGACTCATTGTTTAGGCTGGTGTTTTTGGAAATCCTGCATTTGGTTTTACTGTAATTTGGATTGGAGCTACTCCTTTCATGAAACCAATATCTTTGCCTGAAAAAACCTACACATCAGACAATACTGTATCTCTCAATTCAACTGGCAAATCATTTGCTTTAAACAAGGGATATAAATCATTCACTTCTGTTCCTCTGCCTTGCCATTTTAAATACTACATCTTCATCTTTTGTATGAAATGCTATTCCATCTGGTGTACAATAAGTGTAACAGTTCATTTTGCATAATAAGTCTTCTTCCTAAAAGATGAACATGACTTGTATCACACACTACAAATATGTGTATATCCTGAAATCCTGAAATCTGTACTTTCATTCGTTTAGCCACTGGGGTCCTAATCAATTAATTCAAAACTCCTACATCTTGGATACTTTCTCCTGAGAGGGGTAGGTTGGGAATTTCCATAGTTCTCACAGTGGAACGGGCAGCACCAGTATCTACGAGGAACGTAACTGAGTTTCTGTCAACCTCGCCATCCACATAGGGAGCACAATGATTGACCTCTAAAGATAAGCCAAGCATGCACTCCTCCTCCCCCCTCAGACACCGTCATTGAGATGTATCTGAATTACTTCCATCCAACTGCATCAAATATTGCAAAGACACCTGCACATTTGAATTTAATTGATCATTTGCTTGGAAACCCACATTTGAATTGTATTTCTGTACTTGACCAACCATATTTTGCATAGGAGCTTGAGGTATTCTCTGACCTGTCTTCTACCAACCGACATTTGCTGATTCTAATTTTGTTTATTCATTTACATCTGATTCATTCTATTTACTCCTGTATCTACAAACTATGTATCACCGGTATTTGCTTGTATGCTTTTACACTCGCGCTTCCAATGTCCGAAATTACCGCACGCATGATAAGGAAACTTCTTTTTCAATTCATCTATATTACCACCTCAACCTCTCCCTTGTATCGGTATCATTTGAAACACAGTATTTCCATTTGACACTACACTTTTCATACCAGTAGTAGTCTGACCGTTTCCCTGATAAGCATCTGTAAAATCCGTATTCATATTAAAAAATCCTCTCTTTCTTTCTACTTTCATCTGAGCAAACATCAATGCCTCTTTTAACTTTTTATGATGCAAATCAATATCATTATTGCAATATTTTGCATAATGAAGAATTTCATCAATCGATTTGCTCTGCCAACAAATCAAATGCTTTTGAATCATAGCACTTATTTCTGGTCTCAACCCATACGATAACCGATATACAAAATGTCCCAAATCTTTTTCAGAAATATTCTCAATACCACTGTACTGTTTAAACACCTGTAAAAGCCTCTCATAGTATGCCTGTACATAGTATGCCTGTACTGACTCTTTCAAACATGGGAGAGTTTTTGAATAGTCCTGTCAATTCTCACCCAATGTGTTTCTTTCGGTGAAATTTTCCCTTTCAAATATGTACTAACCTGATTAAACTTTTTCATGACTACTTCAGATGGTGCTTCTGTTTTTGGATCTCTTGGGCATTCTTCTTTTGGCCATTCTACTGCAATTTTACACTCAACCCACAAATCAGTTGGAACTACAATATCAAACAAGCCATCCAAATCCTTTCACTATAATTTTGAAACCTTGATAAACCTCTCCACTTGTTTATACCAATACACTGGCTTCTCTCTCAACCTAGGGAAATAATTTGTAAATGATAATATATCCTGCCTTGCCCAGGGGACATGAACAAACCCACCTCCTGGTACTTGCCATCACATCAGCTGTTTCAGTTCCTGTTTTCCTTACAGGATACAGTGGTAAAGCCACTAAATTCACTATGTCACTATGTCATCCTCCTTCTTTTTTGCTCATCTGCCTTCCCATCAATCTCATTCACCCAAACGCTTTAGAGTGTTAAGTAATTCTTTGATCTGAAACCGTTTTCTTGACACATTCAAACTCTCAAAATGTTTGTCAACAAAGTCGAATAAATATGTCTTTTGTATAACCTTTCATTCTTCTATATCAACTCCCTATGTTTGTGAAACCTCAGCAAATTTCTCATGTGAATTTCTCGCTTTCAGTGTAATATTCTTGCACATAAAAAGCAGTCTTCATCTCGATATTTGCCTAGTATCTCTGGGCTAATCGTTCCCAAAATCATTTCTACTAAATCAGCTTTTAACTTGCTCATATCTATGTTTGAGCTATCATTCTGTAAGCTACAACCAGGCGCTATTTCTTTTATCCACTCATCTAGTTTTTCCGGAGAAGGGCCAAGTGATCATTGAGTGTGTTCACCAGTTCCACCTTACCATGCCCCTCCTGATATAGGTGTCACTCTTTTCTCAATCTGCAACGTCCGTCTTGAATCTACATATACACCTCTTTTGGGCATTCCAACTGACTTTTCTGAAATACAAATCAATGGCTATTACTCTTCTCACGTATCCACACTCACATTTGCTCCACTATTCTCAATTGATCCTTGGTTTTCCACATTCAATTTTCTTAAAACTGTATGAGCTCCACTCAAATTTCTATCTGGTATTGCAATTGCATGTACTTGAGAGACTCCTTGTCGATCATTGTATAATGGCACAACAGGACCAATAGTCATTGGAACTGACAAAGCATCTGGGTTCATTGGTGTTATTATTCTCAACAACTCCTCTCTAACTGGAGTCTGATTCTGTCTTAAAGGAATTTTTCTTTGTGATGTTTTTACATGAACTACCGGAGCACTTGGAAAATAATTTGTCTCTACTGAATTCTGTTCCTCATGATAAGGCGGAGTTCTATTAATCAATAACTCATTTAAGAAATTCATCGTCTATGTCATCAGCTCCTTCAAAAAATTCAATATTTTTAGTTCTTTTTGCCTCAATATTTTCCAGTTTCTCCTTACATTTCTCTCCTTCATTAGTCTTGGCTACCAAAATTCTGAAAAGGGTCTACACCATGCACTTGTCCCGCCACCCTAACTGAGAGAGACAATCGACTGAGCTATAACACTGGCTCACACTGGGGAACTCTGTACAACACTCTTTTGCTTGCCGTTGCGTTGGACGAGTACACTGGACCCCATTAAATAATCGTCCACTTTTATTCCCCCTGTTTGATATCAATCTACCATAACTGGAAACATTTTTGTTCCTCCAGCAATAGCTCTTCTCCACATTTTCTTCTGAGCATCTCACTTTGCTTCTGAATATTTAGTCACATTATTCTTGTATCTAGTCTGATACCTTTCTCTTTCTCTTCTGTATGCCTCATGTTCCCATTCTCCAAGAGCTTCGTACTGCATAAGTCTTGAATAAGGTCTCATATTATTCATTTAATTCCTTACACTTTCTAAAATTCTAGTATTAAAATACCCATTCTCTGGAAATGCTAAATTACCATCTCGCTCAGTATATTTCATCCAATGTTCTAACCACATACACGTATGATAACCGCATTCTAATGATATAAATGAAGCAGGGGTCCCTTCAGGAGCCCCAGAATTCCTCCTTTAATTGGTATTGGCTCATCTTTATTAAAAAAGGTCTTCAACTATTCAAAAAACGTATTGATTCTCTATGTTAAAAGTTACATCGATACTGAAAAAATCTTCAACAATTCATTTCCCTTGTTATGATTTTCTGCTACTTTTCATATCCACGCGCTTGCTCCCATGTTTTGCTTGCACAAAGTCGATACAACTTTTCATAGAAAGAATACTCTAACCGTTGGAAGTAAACTCTAGTGATAAACATTCATAACTGGAGCAAGTAGATCAGCTTTTTAGAAATATTGAAGGACAAAATAAATTTTTCTGAGCCCTTTGTTAGGAGGAGAAATAATACACTAACAGACTTGAGACCTACATGGAAAACCACAAATTCATCATTTTCTAATGAGTAAAAACATACTATTATTAAAATATTTAAGAAAATAGAGAATATAAGAAACTATATAAAGCATGATTTCAATTAAACTAATAAACAGTCTGAATATAATTTTGAAAAAATATAAGCAAGGAAACACCATAAACAGGAACCATTTTACTTTTAGACATTTTCATAATCGTATTTCTAAAGTACTATTTGCATTGGACTTTTTATCCTATATTTCTTAGTACATTTAATAGGTTTCTCTCTCATGACATATTAGATTTCCCATTCCTCTATTTTGCAAGCCTTCTGCATGCTTTTACGATGCAGTTTAAAAAAACTCTCCCATGTTTGAAAATACCATATTATTAGTCATCATTAATTAAGAAATATTAGTTCACACTTGATGAGCAGGCTTGAACAAACACAATTATTCTCAAATATTTATGCTCATCAGTACCATCTGGTGAATGATGTCACAATACTTTTAACAACCCAAACATACATTCCAGAACCCCTGTTGTTAGTGATTGTTGCTGATGAGAAATTGGGTAAGAGGATAAGCTTTTTTCTATTTTCTGGATGGTCCATCTAAATAATAATTATTGAAGAGCAGCCAAAAAGAGAAGGAAGTGGTGAAATGTTGGAAACTATTGCTGTTGAAATGATCTCTACAGTCCTTAATACTCGCTTGCCACAGGATAGTTTAAATGTCATCTATCTTGTACCATAACAAATTTGTAATGCCATGTTTGAAACTAGTTTGCCAATCTCTGTTGAGTTATAAGGAATCATCTTTACTTGAGGATAAGGAATTTGTGCATTGTCAGAATATTCAATGTTGCACCTGAATATAGACCTGGATAATGTTTCTATTGATTACTTTATATATAAACTTGATAGGTATTTGTTTTCTTAAGTGATCCTAAAAAGTTTTTGATAGAGCAGAGATTTAATTTAATGAATTCTATGACAAAAGAAATGATGATGACAAACATTTATAAAAATTATGCCCAACGTGTGTTAAGTTCCACGTTTTTGAAAATGACCTATAATTTTGAATCAGACACTGCATCGTAAAAGCATGACAAAGGGAAGATAGTGATATATATAATAAGCTTATTTTCAATAGATGTGTTTATTAAACAAGTGCTAATAGGTTTTGATTTTCATGATTGTGAAGATAACATTAATAAGACTAAAGAAAATGAATGTGTAATAGATCGATTTTCATGTGATAAGCATGAAATCATTTTTTCACGTTATAACATGTGCACCAAAACTGACAAAAAGAAAAGTAGGTGCTACACGAGTTTTGCCTGAAAGGTGTCTCTTTGAAACGTCTAGCATATGTTTATAGCACTCAATTCATGAGATTAATATGCATTTTCTTATATGTGTAACAATCACACTTACAGAAATTTTTTTGAGTACCCTATGCTCACAAGAATTAAATTTGATCAGATTGAAATTTTTATTAAAGTGTTTTTTTGAAGGTTAATATATCAGTCTCCCTATTACTGTGTGATTCACAAGTTAACACATTCTTGTCTTACATTAGCCATATTTCATTAAGGCCTCATTTGCACTCTCCCTCTTTTTAGTTGTCATAGGCTGAATATTCCGAAATGTATGGGGATATTCAGTAAACTTGCAAATCGTATTTGAAATAATAACTGTTTCTTTTGACATCCTTTGGACTGAACAATGTGATTGTAACAAATATTGCAACTTTCTAGAACAGCTGCTTTGGGAAACACACTGCTGAACTTTAACGTATTCTTTCTAAAATGTCCCATTGTTTGAAGTTTCCTATGCTAAATGGCTTAAGGAACCTGTGTAATCGAGTGACTAATTTTCCGGATTGTATCTTCTTTCCTGCTACATCACCCTCATCTCATTTTGGACTGATCCAATGGAACTTATTGGTCTGACATTTTCTGGTGATACCAGGGGGTGTCACCCAGAAACATATGGAGTACATTGCTCAAATGTTGGGAGAACTTTGAGATGCGTGGCAGCAGGAGCTTGGACATCAGAGGACAGAAGCAACTTGTGATGTAACACTGCGATTTGCTTCCGACTGGGCTGTATGTTATCTTATTTTAATGCTTACCTATAAATGAATAACAAAACTTAACTCTATCTCGTTATTCCTTATGGGTAAATATTTTGTTAAAGTCACTCATAGTCATTGTGAGTATATCTGACTGAAATATCATTCGGTTGAAGGTACAATCACCCTATTCCAATTTTCAGCTGGGTGAACCGTGGCACCAGCGTGCTGAGCGGTAGCGCGTGGCCTCTCAGGCAGCCCGTCTCTCTCCCCTTGAATGGCGCAAGCATTACATCGATGGTGCTAAGAAAATAGTGCATTACCTTCTTTCTCATTTTTCTGAGATCCGGCTGACAGCAGTTGCGGTAGATGTGTCTCGGCGGTGCCACACGGTCTCTGCGCCCCTCCCTCCTGCCACGCTGGTTGAATGCAGCCGTGGAGCTGAGATGCGGCCACAGCGCGGCGGCCCGCGGTCTCCTCTGGGGCGGTGCGGGCAGCGTCAGAACTAGCAGCAAACCCGGAATCGGCGCCTTCTTCTGGCCAGTGGAGGGGGTGTCTACGGGCTCGGCCGAAGCACCTGCACAGACACAGGACGGACCTGGGGAAGGCAGTAAAGGCGGTAAGAGTGTGGTTTCCCCAGTGCAGAAAGCAAGACACGCTGTGCTGCTAGTGGAGGTTACAGGGGTCAGTCCCCCCAGCTCAAATAATACCCCGTGCAAGAAAGGGGATAGAAAAAAATCTAAACGTTGTAAGGGCACACAGGCCACACAGGCTCCGCAGGAAGTCGACACAGGGTGTGCTGTAAGCACTGAGGGTATTGATAGTGCACCAGGTGCACCAGGTGGTGCATTAGGCGGTAACACTTGCAATTTTCGACCGCAGAAAGGGGTCAGTTTGGAGCAGGGCTGTCAAGTAAAGGCGAGAGGTGCTAAGAAGGCCAGGACTAAAGTTTCCAAATAAGCACAGAAAGCGGCGCAAAAAAACAGCTTGGTGCGCATTACCCCTTCCCTGCCCGCGTTTTTTAGGGTTCAGCCTCAGGTTTTGAATATTAAACATCAAGTGGCCTCTACTGACCCTATAGGCCATATTGATCTGGATAACCCCTTCTCTGCCTCTAATACGACCCCCCGTGTTTAAGGTTCCCTCGGATACATCCTCTGTCACTCTAATTACTTTGGCTGAACAGATGGAACAGATGGAAGCCTCTGTAACACCTTCCGGGTCAGCCAAGTACTCGATCAGCCCAGACAACCCAAGCCACTCTGAGGAGCCACTGTCAGAATCCTCAGGGCTTCCTCCTTCTTTGCCTGCGGCGTCTTCTCGGTCAGAAGCTCATGGTTCAAGTGGGGTAGAGAGTTTAGCTGGGGCCTCAATAGAGGGACTTCTTACCTCTCTGAAAGCGGACATAAAAAATGGATTCATGGTCTCAGCAGAGAATCAATCGGAGATAGGGGCAGCTTGTGAGGTCCTGGAGAAAAAAGTGAATCTACTGACTTGCTGAATCTCGAGGAGCTGTTTAATCTCTTGCAAAAAGACATCCAGAGGGTGCATAGAGACCCTTTCCGATTAAATCCCGGCCGGGTTAAATCACGGAAAATATTAATTCATTTCCTCACTTACACGATAAAAGAAAGGATTTTGAATCTGGCATTGAAAGCTAAATCATTAAAGGGCCCAGACTTCCCATTTGAGGTACGCTCAGATTTATCTAAAACTACCCTGGATCGGCAGTGGAAATTAGGCCAAAGGATGGAGAAATTTAGAGCTTTCGGCGCTACTGTGCAAATGAGATTTCCCGCTCTCCTGCGGATCATGTATAATAACAAAATGTACAATATTAGATCCCCATATGAGGCCGACGAGCTGCTGGAATCCTTAAGTGATGCTTCGCGAGGGAGAGAAGGAAATTTGACTTGAATATAGTCTGGGTGAGGAAGTTTATTTCATCATATTAGATCTCTTAGTGTTAAGTAAGAGGGAGGAAAGCAAAAAGAAAGAAAATAATTTTGACACATTAATTGGAAAATGTTTTAAACAACATGTGTCTAAGAAAACAAAAAAGAGGGATGAGATAGGGTACAAAAAAAAGAAAAAATAAGATAAGGGAAAGGAAAGGGGAACAAAAAAAGAGAAACAGAAGAGAGGAAAAAAGGAAAATATAAGAGAAATAAACTTAGAATACAATATACATAGTAAAGACCCAGTTTCTTAGGTGGAATTGAGTTCTTCTTAGCACCAGATACACAGTATTAGTGGGAAGAGCAGAGGGGGTTAGCCAGAGGGCGCAAATACTGGTCATACATCAGGCCAGTGTAAGTAGGGTTGGGTTTCCCAGGGGGTTGGGGGAGGGCACGGGCACAGGGGAGGGGCACAGGGGAGGGGAGCGGGTGAAATGTTAAAAATTCCTAATATGCTGGTACCCTTTCAGTATCATTTAATCTCTAAGTGCACCCAGGTCTTGTATCATGGAGCTTAGCAGTCCCTCTGGGTCAGGTTAGGGATACATTGAGGGTTCTGTAATAAGATGCCTGTGGGAATGGTGGCGGTGGTGGCAGTGAAGGATATGGTCCCATGACTCTGGTTCATTATTTATCCTGGCATGTCAATGGCCAACGCACGAAGGGTAGAAGAGATAGAATACTTCAATATTTGAGAGATTCCCTAGCTCAGGTCATTGCCATACAGGAAACTCATCTTCTCAAATCTGAGACTACAGAACTATTAAAAAATCAGAGATGAGTAGACACTTTTGTGTGTACGGATCATACTGCAAACATCAGAGGGATTCTGTTTATACTTAAAAAACAAGCTAAGACACAAATACTGGAATGTAGGGAAGATCACAGTGGGAGATGGCTTATATTTAGAGTCTCTTTAGGGGGTGTGCTGTTTTCACTAGTGGACTATTATGGTCCAAATCAGGACGACCCTTCATATTTAGACACTATCCGCTGCCACCTTTCTGACTTCCCGGACCCTGTCATCTGGGTTGGGGATTTGAATATCGTATTAAACCCCAAGCTAGACAAATCATCAAATTCTAGAGCCTGTGTCCCTTCTAAATCCAGGCAATCACTTCTGACAATAATGGCACAGCTAGGGTTAGCTGATATATGGAGGGAAAGGGCGGGGGAGCAATTGGGGGTCTCCTTTAAGAATCTAAAGTATAAACATAGGTTCAGAATAGATTATGCACTGTTCAGCCACAGTCTTAAAGACTCGGTGAAAGACATAGCATATCTGCCATCCCACCTCTCTGATCATTCAGCAATCACCTTCAGTCTAATTCCCATTCAGCAACATCGGCATAGTTCATGGTCTTTTGTTCATACCATCTTATTAGAGGAGGATGAATTTAATTTTCTCCAGTCTGAGACTAAATACTTCCTCGAGGTAAATGTAAATTCTGCAAATATTTCCATCGTCTGGGACGCTTTGAAAGCCTTCTGGAGAGGCTGTATTACTAATAGAGCCTCCCATAGAAGAAGGATATTTAGGGATACCATCAAGAGTCTCGAAGCGGAAATGAATACTATCGAGCTTAAGGTAGGTGCCCATATAGATTCAAGGGAAGACCAAGAAAAATTAGACTCCCTTAAAAATCAACTTGAAATCATTCTCCAAGAGAGGGTCGCCAGAAGGTGGGAAGCAAGTAAAATTTCTCACTTTGAATTCAGCAAGGCAGCAGGCAAGATACTCGCCTGGAAAATAAAAATAGACCAAGCGTGAATATATATTAAAGAGATTAGGGTGGAGAGTGAGACATCTCCCCGCCTATCTAACTATAATATCGGGAATGCATTTCAGGAATTCTTTCAAACTATATATAAAGAAGATATTAGTGAGGACTGTGCAGAGAGGAACACCTGGCTTGACTAGGTCTTCTTGCCTAAACTCTCAAATGACCAAAGATTAGGATTGGAGGCAGAAATTACTGAGGAGGAAGTAAGTAAGGCTATCGCTCAGTCTAAGCGAGGGAAGGCGGCCGGCCCAGACGGCTTACCAGGGGAGCTGTATCGTTCTCACAGAGAGGTCATCACTCCAACCTTGGTGAAAGTTTTTAATAACATCCTCCTGAAGGGAGATGATCCCCCTAACTCATGGAGTGAGGCGACGGTAGTTTTGATCCTTAAACAAGGGAAAGACCCGACTGAGTGTGGGTCCTACCGCCCAATCTCACTCCTCAACAATGATTATAAAATCTTTGCTGCCATCATGTCAAAAAGGTTGGGGGGTGTAGCTGATACCATCATTCACCAAGATCAAAAGGGCTTTGTAAAAGGGCGTCAATTAGCGGACCTCACGTACGATCTAGTCGGGGCTATCAACATCGCATTCACCTTTTCTCTCCCCTTGGCTGTTTTATCCCTTGACGTACCTAAAGCCTTTGATAGGGTGAACTGGGCTTATTTGCCTGCGGTTATGAAAAAATTCAATCTAGGAGATAGATTCTGTCGAGTGATAGAACTCCTATATAAGGCCCGACAGCTAGACTGCTTGTTAATAGCTCATTGATGGAGGTTTTTAAGATCACAAGGGGTACAAGACAGGGCTGCCCGCTTTCCCCCCTCCTCTTTAACCTCTATATCGAACGTTTTGCTCAGGTTCTTAGAGAGGATCTTAATATCCCTTCTTTTAAATTTGGAGGATGGGAAAGGCGGGTGGCCCTATATGCAGATGACATCCTTATATTGACAGCTGACCCTGACCTAGCCTTTCCAACAGTTATCAAGAGGGCGGAGGAGTTTGGCAAGGTTTCGGGTTATGAGATAAACGCAAACAAGACCGAAATCATGGCCTGGAACATAAGCAATTTACATCTTAATGTCGCTTCCACCTTGCGCTATTTGGGGATTAGAATTATGCAGGAGGTAGGGAAAATCCCTGAATACAATCTAGATCGGGTGTTTAAAGAATGTCAAAGGCAGTTAAAGTCCTGGGCCCACCTCTCCTTATCCATCTTGGGGAGGATAAATCTAGTGAAGATGTCCATCTTGCCAAAACTTACATTCCTTTTTAACTCCATCCCTCTGGCATTTGACACCAAGCAATTAGATAAATGTCAACGGGAAATAAATCCTTTCATTTGGAAATAAAGAGCCATTAGACTTGCGTTGAAAAAGCTCAGGCGGAGGAGGCAGAAAGGAGGGTTGGCATTACCTAACCTTCAATATTATGCATGGGCTTTTCAGCTCTCGCACTCGAGAATGCTTTTAAAAACACCCTCTATTACACCGGGAGGAGAAATGTTTCGGGCCATGTTAAAAGGCACTGATCTACCAGCTGAGGGCTTTATGTTGAAGTTTGGGGACCAAAATCTTTTCAAAAAAGTTAAATTAAAAACCCTCCAATCGTTAGCCAGAAGTTGGGCAACAATTAGAAGGTAGGTTGAACTTAGTTGTTTTTCTAATTTTGCACCATTGTGGGAATCACCAGGTACCCCATCTTGCCTGCAGGATAATTTGACTATTCCTGTGAAGGATTCTGGTATTTCAAAGTGGGGAGACCTGTTGGTAGGGGGTTCTTTGTTGTCTTGGGAAGAGCTACGTGGGAGAGTAGGCCATGGCTTATCCAGGTTCAAATACATGCAGTTGAACAGCTGGGCCCAGGCACAGTTTAGACAGGGTATCCCTCTGGGGAAAGACAGCAACCTGAAAGAATTGTTGGTGGCGAGGCCAGGGGGTAGTAAAGAGGTCTCACTTTGGTATTGGGCAATCTTGGAGGAGGTAGATGGGGATTTTAAACTCGCCGATGAGTTATGGGGAGACGAGCTGGACATTCAGTGTGAGCAGGTTCTGACGGACTCATTTACTCTGTTGCATAAATTAGTCAAACCTGCATGGCTGAAGCGTAACCATCTCTTCACAGCCCATCGAGCGTATCTCTCTCCCTTAAAATTATTGACATTTCAGCCGGGGAAAGCGAGTAATAAATGCGGCTTGCCAGAAGCATCAAATGTGCACATGATTAAAGACATCCCCTCTATCCGGCATTTTTGGGATGAAGTGAAGAAGTCTCTGGACTCCATTTTCAAGGTCTCATTGACTATCAGTCTCCCTCTAATCATTTTTGGCCTTGATATCAACATCTCTGGTCACGCAAGATCTTTCCTGTTTTACGCAATCCTTCTGGCAAGAAGACAAATTTGCAAGTTCTCGTTCTCGGTAGATGCCGCCACTCCAACACATTCAGGATGGCTGACTTCCCTGTATGAAATATCTAGAGTGGATTTGGCTAGATCCTGCAGTAAGAAAAAGCTTGCATTTTGGGATCTATTGGCACAGTGGAAATAGGATGCCCGGGTTTTTTTTTTGTTTTTTTTTCCGGGTCCTATGATTATGCCTTTTCTGCTCCATGGATCAGTGTTACGGGTCGCCAAGGCAAACAATATGGTCCAACAGGTTGGAAAATACCTCGGTGGAGTAAACTAGTTAACTCTCCAACTCCTTCCGCCAATCAACCAAAATCGTGTCTTGGTCCAAGTTATTTAAAGACATCTGAACTCGTTCAGAAAAGATACGCAAGGTGGTCGGTGTTTTCTATAAGAGGGCTAAGGCAAATGAGGACAAAAAAACGACCTACAATTTTGATTCAGACACTGCTTCGTAAAAGCATGACGAAGGGAAGATAGTGATATATATAATGTGCTTATTTTCAATAGATGTGTTTATTAAACAAGTACTAATGGGTTTTGATTTTTCATGATTGTGGACGTAACATTAATAAGACTAAAGAAAATGAATGTGTAATAAATCGATTTTCATGTGATAAGCATAAAATAATTTTTTCACGTTATAACGTGTACACCAAAAGTGACGAAAAGAAAAGTAGGTGCTACACGAGTTTTGCCTGAAAGGTGTCTCTGTGAAACGTCTAGCATATGTTTATAGCACTCAATCCATGAGATTAATATGCATTTTCTTATATGTGTAACAATCACACTTACAGAATTTCTTTTGAGTAACCTATGCTTACAAGAATTAAATTTGATCAGATTGAACTTTTTATTAAAGTGTTTTTTGGGAGGTTAATATATCAGTCTCCCTATTACTGTGTGATTCACAAGTTAACACATTCTTGTCTTACATTAGCCATATTTCATTAAGGCCTCATTTGCACTCTCCCTCTTTTTAGTTGTCATAGGCTGAATATTTCGAAGTGTATGGGGATATTCAGTAAACTTGCAAATCGTATTTGAAATAATAACTGTTTCTTTTGACATCCTTTGGACTGAACAATGTGATTGTAACAAATATTGCAACTTTCTAGAACAGCTGCTTGGGGAAACACACTGCTGAACTTTAACGTATTCTTTCTAAAATGTCCCATTGTTTGAAGTTTCCTATGCTAAATGGCTTAAGGAACCTGTGTAATCAAGTTACTAATTTTCCGGATTGTATCTTCTTTCCTGCTACATCACCCTCATCTCATTTTGGACTGATCAAATGGATCTTATTGGTCTGACATTTTCTGGTGATACCGGGGGGTGTCACCCAGAAACATATGGAGTACATTGCTCAAATGTTGGGAGAACTTTAAGATGCTTGGCAGCAGGAGCTTGGACATCAGAGGACAGAAGCAACTTGTGATGTAACACTGTGATTTGCTTCCGACTGGTGTGCTAGATCAGATTGAACCTTTATGGGTTAGGGGTTCACGTCACACTGCTGTCACTTTGCTATTGCAGCCACAGACTGAGACAGATTGCTGTCTAGATGAATTGTAACTGGCTACTTTGAACTTTGCTGAACTATCCTGAGGCTCACCTGATTCCCTAGCTTCTATCGACACATATGTATGTGTCCAAATCTTCTTCGACTCAGGAATATTTCCCTGAACAACCATATATTCTTTCTAATATCTGAGAAGCTTGATATTAATTCATTAAATCCTTTACTATTTTGATATTAGGGCTGTATGTTATCTTATGTTAATGCTTACCTATAATGAATAACAAAACTTAACTCTATCTCGTTATTCATTGTGGGTAAATATTTTGTTAAAGTCACTCATAGTCATTGTGAGTATATCTGAATGAAATATAATTGGGTTGAAGGTACAATTACCCTCTTCCTGGCCTTCATTGGGTAATTGCTCAACCACCAAACATCCAGCCCCATTCAGCACAGATCAAGATCTATCGAAGGACCAAGTAAGTGTAATAGGTAGCAAGAGGTCAAGGAAATAATTAGAGGCAACTTTCATTTCATGATTAGTTTGGGCCTAGTGGACGCTACAACATTATCTTGGATAGAACTATAAATTCAAGAGTCATTGAAAACTCACTCCTGCATTATGGCATTCATGTTAAATTGTATACATTTCATTTATATAGTGCTTAATACCCCAGACAAGGCATTGAAGCACTTTATGGTTGAGTATCATGCTACCCTGGAGCCCAAAAGTTAGTGGTCAGTCCATTTGTTATTGGGGTTAGTTTTGCGTGTTTCTTCCATGTATTCGCTCAAGTTTCTTTATGGTAGATTATTGACATAGAATTGAACATTAGAGGGGGCAATGCAAGAAGCAAATGCTTGCTGGAATTCTTAGAAAGTTTTGGTTTCGAAAAAGAGCTTAAGACAGACAGCCATGAGATTTAGAGTACTTTGTATACAGAAGAGCCAGACAGAAGGTAGAAGGGATGTTGAGGTGCATTAAAAACAATAAGGGATGAAAGTAAGAAAACTTTTCAGTGAAGGTCAATTTGTCATGAAGGTGTATAGGAAATACAGTAGGTTGAGATTTTTGTATGCAATTTGTGGATGTAAACCTGTTTAAATAACCAATTTCAAATTCCGCTCCTAAGACTAAGACTTGATAGAGCTAAAAGAACTGCTGGAGGCATTGCCTGAATATACCATAACAGTCTCTCAGCAAATCAGTCTCCCTCCACAATTCTGTCATCTTGTGAATTTCTGTGCATAGACATCATCAGCAAACACTGACCCTTATGCAACCTGCACATCTTTTACCATCCGCCAGAAGACAGACTCCCTCTGGTCGAACAAAGTATGGAAACCATCTAATCCAACTTGGGTCTCCATTGTCCCCAGATCCTATTGGGAGACTTCAATCTACACTGGAATGATCCGAATGATAAAGCTGTGAATAGTCTTAAAAATGTCCTAACTGACCTCAACGCGACTCAATTTTGTGACAGCCCAATGCACAACTTGGGCTCGACCATTGATCTAATCATGTCCAACCCTAACTCCATTCAGCTGAATGTGTGGATCACCACTATATCACCTTCCTCATCCTCGAACAATGGAACACCAAAAGATTCCAACCCAAGAAACAGAGACACTGGAAATTATCTCTGCAAAATGCAAATGTGAATGTGCCTATATCCCTTAGCAATCTGTCCCTGGCTTCTCCTACGTTCATGTCCGACATTCATGAACTCACTGAGCACTACAAAAACTCCATGTTGAAAGTTCTGGATGCAATTGACCCCCTACAACTAAAAAGAAAATCCAACATTGACTCCAAACCATGGTTCAATGATAGCTTAAACTCAGACAGACGCAATCTGAGACTAGCAGAACGCTCATGGAGATCCTCCCCATATATTGAACTCCTTAAGCTTTTGAGATTGAGGAGGAGTTTGTACAACAAACACATCAGAACTGCGAAAGCGGGCTTCTTCAGAAGCCAACTGGACAAAGTCAGAAATCGCCCCAAAATGCTGTTTGATATGATTAAACTTCAATTCAGTAACACTCCCATTCAATTGCCATTCAGCAACCAAACTGCGAGGACTTTGCCGCCTTCTTCAGATGAAAATCGGACAAAGATTGAATCTGATCTAAAGTCTGCCCTGATCAATCTATCATGCTTACCAGACTCCCCCTACCACCGCAGGCCCATCTTGCTCCATCTTAAGCTCCTAAAAACAATGCTATTAGGAGTCAATTCTCAAACTTCAATGAAACATCCATTCTCAACATTATTTATACCATGAAACCTTCAAATAACTTCAATGATCTCCTTCCCTCCAATTTCTTTTAAGAGATGATAAGGTCCCTAGTTCCACTCCGGACCAAGATTCTTAATGCCTCCCTACTTCAAGGTGAGATACCCGACTGCTTACAGTTCAGTCTGGTTTTGCCTATTCTCAAAAAATACAGAGGATCTGAATAACTTCTGACCAATCACAAACATACCTACTCTGGCAAAGCTCCTTGACAAATGTGTCTATGTATAACTGTGTAACCATATTGAGGAATTCCAGCTCTTGATCAGTTCCAATCAGGTTTCCGTCAGGGCCACAGCCCCGAAACAGCCATCACGCATATAGTCGATGATGCTCTTTCAATGCTTGACTGGAACAAATCTTGCCTATTAATCCTACTCTAATTCTCAGCAGCCTTTAACACTGTCAAACCTGACAATCTCCGGGGCGTGGCTTGCGCGCCATCTGCAGAGGACGTCTCTCCCGTGAGCTCCGCTACGGACTGATCCGCGGATGCCGTGAGGACCCTTCCTGCCGTTTTTCGGACGGCTTTTCTGGTGTATAACAGTGTCGGAAGGTGGATAGTCTACAATGGAGCGCTTGTGCAGCCTCTTTGAGCGACATTTCACCGCATATTCACAACGGTAACTTTTCTCTGTCCTTTCACCACGGACGGCCGCCATTTTGTTTACCGACTATGTGAATGTCTCTCTTAATCGCTTCTTCAATCCCCACTCCTTCGCTCCAGCATTAGCTCGTTCTGGATATAATAGTATGGTGCTACTCTCTCTGCTGACTGCGTGGAGTTGCTTTCTACTTTGTCCGCTTTACCTACTTATGCCTGCTGCGAACCTGTTTCTATGAGGAAAAACGGCCGCCATTTTGAGTCTCCTGACGGCGATGTTTCTACTTCTAAATGTGAGCTTTGTGGTGATTGCCTCATCGTCTTTTCGTGACATTTGACCTCCTGGTCTCCCATAACCATCTGCCTCCTGCATTTTGACATTACTGTACCTATACTTGCCAATACTGGCCATATTGTGTTCCGGCTTTTACTTCGTATTTTCCTCCGGTCTGACACCTTACTATACTGCTGTGTTGTACCACCTTGTCCATGTACTGGTCGTAGTTGATGCCTTTCCCACGGTGCTGTGTGGCTTTTTGTTGACTCCGCGCTGAAGTATAGTGCGCTTGTTTGGCGATTCCTTTTTTCTTCGCCTTATATTTGCCACACGTTGTTTGTCCCCGTTGTCATAGTGCATCTCTACACCAGTTCCAGCATTACAATTTTTCTGGACTCTGCTTCTCACGGTGGTACATCTCTACTTCATATCTGCTTCTGGTATCCTGTACCATGGCGAATGTCTCTACCTCGCCGAAGTTGTCACAGACCGGAACAAAGCCTAAAAGGCCTAAAAATGACCCGCCCTCCCCCATTAACTCTTCGACTAATCCAGTACTTGATTCCATCCTCGAAGAGGTGCGTGGTCTTCAACCTTTTATGTCTGCTACTAATGCTAAACTTCAACAGATTGAGGAGCGCTGGGTGGTTATGGAAAATAAAGTTTTGAATTTAGAACAGCGCATGAGCGATGTCCAAGACCTTTCAACTAAGATTCCACTATTGGAACAAGAGATCCACAAGCTCAAGCTTCACACCGAGGATTTGTAAAAATCGCAATAGACGAAATAATCTACGTGTTTACGGTGTTCCGAAAAATTTGGAGGGGGCTGACATGGTCTCCTTTATTCGGAAATTTCTCCAGGAACTTTTGGAACTCCAACCATTGTCACATCCCCTCAACATCCAGCGAGCGCATCGCCTTGGCCGCATCACTTCTACTGCCTCCAAACCACGTGGCATCATCATGCTGTTCTTGGAGTTCACAGAGTTAATGGCTGTCTTGAAGGCTGCCAGGGCCAAACGTCGTCTCCAGTGGTCTGGTCATAACATTTTCATTTCACAGGATCTTTCATCTGCTACAAATGCTCGGCGTAAAGAATTCCTGAACCTCCGTCCCATGATGCGACAGCTGAACATTCAGTATGGAATCTTACATCCCTGCTTCTGCAAGATCACACACAATGGTCGTACCAGATCCTATGATGATCCACAGAAACTTCGTGACTATCTGCTAAGTGTCTCTCCTTCTACAATGGACACTGCTAGCTAATGCTTTTATGTATTTCTTTGTTCTTCCTTTTTATTACCATTATTCTATTCTATCTGACCTCTCTTAATTTTATCTTCCTTTCTACTTTCGTCAGATTCTTCCCTCACATCCTTGTGTTTTTCCTTTTAATATTGTCCGTCTCTTGAGTGCTCGTGGGTCATGTCCTCTCTCTGGTGTACCCTCGCCTCACATGTTTTGGTTGCTCTCTTTTTCTCAGATCAAGCCTTCGTGCCTTGATCTGTTCCCTTTTTTTCTCTCTATCTTTGCCTATCTTTCTTATTTTTCTCTTTTCTCTCTTTCTCTTTCCTATCTTCTTCCTAAGTGGTCTCTACTTTTTTCCCTTTTCGTCCGATTAATTCCTCCTCATTTTTTGACTCCTGTTGCTTTTCTTATCGTGAGCGTCCTACGAATCCACTGTTTCACTAATATTTTTTGTCTCCCCTTTTATAGTGCTTTCCTTGCCATGTGTCGCTTCCAATTGTCGCCCATCCCTCCTTCCTCCCAACATGTGTAATTTTGTTTCCTGGAATGTTCTTGGTCTTGGTCATCCTGTCAAGCGTCAGAAGGTATTGTCACATTTAACCAAATTTCATTCACAGGTTGTTTTCCTTCAAGAAACGCATTGCACAGACGTTGAATCGCTTAAGCTTAAGAGACATTGGGTGGGTCAGGTTGTGTTTTCTCCTGCTGTTCACAAAAAATGAGGGGTCGCTATATTGTTCCATAAAGCTTTAAATGTTCAAATCATTTCCTCTCAAAATGATAGTGAAGGACGTTGGGCAATGGCAAAGGTTGTTATACACAACAAGACGATGGTTTTATTGAATATTTATGGCCCTGTTCGCCCAGACCCAAAATTTTGGAAAGATATCAAAGTGCTCATTGCGTCCATAGATTGCCCTGATTTTATAGTAGCTGGTGATTTTAACCAATGGCTAGATCCTTTTTCAGACCGACTGTCCTCTAGTAAATTTCAACCTGACAAATCTCATAAGTGTTTTCAGTCTGCCATTGCCTCATGTCCTTTATATGATTCCTGGAAAATGTGTAACCCTGATTTATTGGAATATACTTTTTTTTCTAATGTTCATCACACACGTTCGAGAATTGATTATATTATGGTTAGTAAGTCTCTTCTTCCCTCCATTCAAAAATCTGTTATTGCTTCTATTTTTATCTCTGATCATGCTCCTGTATACACTACCCTAGATATCTCCCTTACCTCCTCTAAATTCAGCCGTTGGAAATTCAATTCTTTTCTTTTGTCCGATACCACTTTCATAAAGAAATGTACAGAGTTTTTCAACGAATACTTTTCCTTTAATAAGCCCTTTGATACCTCAATTCCAATCACCTGGGATGCTTTTAAAGCCTCCTTTCGGGCTTTTACGATTTCTTATGTTTCTACAAAAAAGAAGCTCAATAGACAAAAGTATGAAGATCAACTTAAACAGATTAAAAACCTTGAACACACATATTTTACTTCTAAATCCTCCTCTGCCCTTCAGGACTTGATTCTTGCCAAAACAGAACTCAACAAAATTATCACTAATGAAGCTTGCCACACCCTCCTTAAAATAAAATCTAAATTTCATGGTGGCCAGAACAAAGCAGGGAAAATGCTGGCCAATTATTTGAAAATAAAATCAGAACGCAAAGCTGTTGGTCCCATCTTTAATGATACTCTTAATAAATTGGCTACCTCCGATGAAGACATTGCTGAAGTATTTCACAATTATTATCAAACCCTTTACTCTGATGATACACACCCCTCCTTGGAACGTGACATTACTCTTCAGGAAATTAATACAGCCATCCACTCTCTCAAAAAATCAAAAGCCCCTGGTCCCGATGGTTTGCCTGTCGAGTTTTATTCCTCCTTCCATTCCTTTTTTGCCCCTAAACTCCTCCAGTTATTTAATTCCTTTATTTCAGAGGCTAAGGCCTCTGGGTCCTTTTTGGATGCCCTCATTGTAATCATTCCCAAACCTGATAAGGATCACTCACAATGCAAAAATTACCGCCCCATATCTTTAATTAATTATGATTGTAAGATTTTCGCTAAAATCCTTGCTTCTCGCCTTGATTCCATTATCCCTCGCTTAATCAAAACAGATCAGGTGGGATTTGTTAAGGGTAGACTTGCTGCTGATAATGCTCGTCTATTTTCCAATGTTCTTGCTCATAGTAAAAATGTCAAAACCCCCTTGGCAGCCCTTTCCCTGGATGCTGAGAAAGTTTTCGATCGTATTAATTGGAAATTTATGTTCCGTACCCTCCATTGGTTTGGTTTTGGCCCGAAATTTATATCCTTGGTTAAGCTTCTTTACTCATCCCCCCGTGCCAGTATTTTTGTCAACAACCAATTTTCCAGATTCTTTTCACTGACCAGAGGCACAAGACAAGGTTAACCCCTTTCCCCTTTATTATTTATTTTATGTCTTTTTAGAGCGCATTCGTTCCAACCCCGATATTACTGGTCTAAAATTTTCCTCTGTTGAAACTAAATTGTCGGCGTATGCTGATGATGTCCTCATTTACATGTCTAATCCGGAATCTTCCCTTCCACCTTTTTTAAATGAAGTTCAGTTGTATTCCTCCATATCAGGTTATAAGCTTAATTTATCCAAAACGGAAGTCCTGCCCCTTAACTCACTTTGTTTTCAATACATGTTTAATAACACTGATTTTGCATGGTGCCCAACTAAAATTAAGTACCTTGGTATATGGTTTTCTTCTTCTCTGAGGGATACCCTTAAATTGACCTTTGACTCCCTGATTAGCAAAATCCAATCTCTTCTTCAAATTTGGTCCCCCTTATTTCTGTCCTGGTGGGGCAGATTGGACACCATCAAAATGATGATTACCCCACATGTTTTATACACAGTTTCCATGCTCCCTTTCAAAATTCCCAAATCCTACTTTTCTCGTATTAATTCTGTATGTACAAAATTTCTGTGGAATAATAAACATCCTCGCATTGGTTTACATAAGTTGATCCGACCTAAAAATGAAGGTGGTGTTCGATTCCCTGATTTTAGCTCATACCACTCTGCCTACTTAATCAAACAATCCTTCTCCTTGGCTTATGATTTCCTTGTTACTCCTGTCCCTAAGTGGGTTCTTCTGGAACGCTCTCTTCTGAAAGATTTCTCCTTTCAACATATTACCTTTATGTCAAATTGTACCTTTATATCCAAATATCCCATTTTGAAATATTCCCAATCTCTATTACAAAATGTTTTTTCCTCTACCCTCTCCCCCTTGCAATGTTTTTTATCCTCTGTGGTTTGGTATAACAAATTTCTTAGATATAAAGGTAAATCGTTCTATTTTAAACATTGGAAGGAAAAGGATATACTATTTGTTCATCAATTTTTTCTTGATTCCTCCCTTATTTCCTTTCCAGTACTGCAAAACCTGTTTAATTTACCATCCTCATTTCACTCTGAATATACTATTATAATATCTGCTATTCAATCTCACTTGTCTTCTCTACCTTCTTCTTCCGAATCTTTTTTTTCCTTCACTCCTGTCACTCCACTTTATCCTTTATTTTCTACTCAACTTCCTAAAGCTGCTCTTGTATATTCACTTTTACTATCCAATACTTCTGTTCGCTCTCAATCTACAGTGGAGACCGTTTGGGAGACTGATCTTGCTGTCTCCTTCGATACCGTACTGTGGGATCGTTTATGGTCTAGGATTTTTAGAGTCTCCGTTGCTGCACGCATTACCCAATCCTTGCTTTTTATATATCATAGAGTTGGTATTACCCCGGTTACCATTCATAAATTCTCTCCTACCTCTTCTCCTTTATGTTGGTCTTGTTCCAAAGTTCCAGGTACCCTAAGACACCAACTATACGACTGTTCCCCTGTTTTATCTTTTTGGACTGATGTTTGGAATATTTGTATGAAAATGTTATCTATTTCTTCCCCGTTATCTTTTTTACACATATTTTTAGGTTCTTTATCTGATGATATTAATATTGTTACACCTTCTTCAGCTAAATTGTTAGACCTATTTATTGCCCTTGCACTTAAAGTTATTTTATCGTGTTGGAAAGACAATTCTAAACTCTCTGTCCACACATGGTGGAACTACATTTGTGATGAACACAGAATTTCTATTGCTTCCTCCACCTCTGTTCCTCTGAAAATTAAATCCGATCTGTTATGGCTTCCCTTCACTTCCTATCTTTCCTCTAATCCTTCTCCTTTACCACGTGCTATTATTCCCACATGATCCCTCTGGTTACCCTCACTCTCTCTTCTCTCTCTCTTTCATTCTTTCCTTCTCTTTTGCTTTCTTCTTTCTTTCTCTTTTCTTCTTTCCTCTCTTTCTTTTTTCTTTTTCTCTTTTTTCTCTCTTCCTTATATAAATTCCTCTGAACTGATGTCATTCGATATTATATTCATAGATACTTGTTTCTAAATTCTCATGACATGTCTTTTGTATTTCTTTTTAATGCTTAATAAAAATTTTCTTAAACAAAAAAAAAACCTGACAATCTCCTGAGCCTTCTGGAACGTTGGATATTGTTCTCCGGCTCAATACTAAAATGGTTTGCCTCTTTTCTCCATAACAGAACACAGAGAGTTAAAACCAATCAAACCCTTTCAAATTCCAGTTCATGCACTCTGGGGGTTCCCCAAGGGTCCTCTCTCTCACCCACACTTTTTAACCTATTTATTGAACCTCTTACTGAAATCCTCAAAGCATCTTACATCCAGTATCACATGTATGCGGATGACATCCAGTTGTACATGAAAATCTCTTCTCCTGATGATATCAAGACGCTCAATGGAACCCTGCAAAACCCCCAAAACTGGTTAACCTCCAACCATCTCAAACTGAATGCCCTCAAAACGGAATTCCTCCTTATCTCCCCACCCAAGCAGGCCCCCATCTTGAAGAAATTTATGAAAAATCTATCCACTCGCAACTGCACACCACATATCATAGACTCAAAGAGATCTCTGGGAATAGTGCTGGATAAGAACTTGAACATGCAGGATCACATCAGCACATCTACTAAAGGAGCGAACTTCCAACTGAGCATCCTAAGGAAAATAAAACCCTTCCTCCCCTCAATTACTTCTAGTCCGCTGTGCATGCATTAGTTATCTCAAGAATGGAATATGGCAGTGTAATCCCCTGTGGTCTACCAATGTACAGACTGGCGACTCGCAGGGCTTTACTAAATACTGCTGCCAGGCTCATCAGATGTTTCAAGAAAAGCAACCACATCTCCCTGGATTGGAAATCCCTAAATTGGTTACCTTTCGAGGCAAGGAGACAACTAAAACTTGCTTGCATGACACACAAAGACCTTCATTTATTTTTAACACTCCTTTGTACCTCGCAAATAAGCTAGAGCTTTCGGGTGGGCCCATTCCTCCAGGAACTCCAGTACCTTATTGTTTAAACCAAAGAAATAAAACAAAATGAAAACTTACAATCTATCTTTCTCACGCATTGCCCCGAAAATCTGGAACTCCCTTCCTACGGAAACTAGACTGATTACATCACCAGTGTCCTTCAAAAAGGAAGGGAAAGCTTTACTGATGAGTACTTCTCTGAATTAGAAGTTTAACTGCGGACTTTTGTCATATGTGCCTAGGTCTGGCGCATCCTTCTAGCCCAGCGGTATGCTCCACCCATCTATTGTCACGACGACTCTTCTTGCTGAATTCGACTTACATGCTCTTCTGCCTTCCTTGTCATGCTCCTCTGCTTACTTATGATATCTTGCACTGTTGCAGTTATGATACCCGCTATTATTATGGCGCTACGTACCTGTTTTTATTTTTGTCTATTGCTGCATTTTGCCACAATTGTCTCCCCATATGTGTATCGCATTTCTCTGTTGATACACTCTAGGGTCATGTTTGCGCTATACAAAACTGTTTTAATAAATAAATAGATAAGGAATCTAGCTCCATGATCTTTCTACAGGCAATTAAGAGGTGACACAGATATTTTCCACAGTGAAAACAGAGCTGAGTGTTTACTGTTAAGCAGTGTGACAAATAAGCACATTCCATTACATTTAGTTACAATTTGGGAACACCCCAGATAGACCCCTTTTTTATACCGACTTCAGAAGAATATTCAATACAATAAAGTATCATTACAGTTTTTGCAAATCATATGGAACTATGGATATAATATAAAATGTAAGTTTTGCAAACATCAATCACTGTAAAAACATAAAAAACCTAAAAATATAACAGGGCAATTGATAAACACATTGTAGCAATTATTAGTATATTCAGTGCATGTTTATGACACATTCAATACCTGTTTCGGAATGTGCTGTCCCCTGTGTTCACCTGAAGAGCACCCCCACAGAACAGACACCAAGTCCAGAAGAAAGGATGTGTCTGAGGTTACCTTCACCTTGTCATGTAGATGTGATTTGATGAGGATCACACATTGTGATCAAGGGGAACATCCTAGCATAGAACTCAGTTCTACTGGTCCTGTAGTTTACAACTACAACATTAAAACTCATTCTCATCCTTCAAGTTCCACAGAAACCTTCATTGAATCCCTGCACTGGGACTCTGCACAAATAAACCATAAGGTTTGAGAAGAACAGGGAATATCATAGTGACAGGACAGTTAATTTTCCTTGCCAGGAGCCAGTAGCTGAAGTTACTGCTATAAATCCAATAAAGAATTTTCTTACAGCAGTATTGAATGTACTGAAGGATTTAATTCCTCCATTAACAAGAGCATATTTCATTCATGTGGTGAAAAAAGGGTTGGCAGTTAAAACAAAAAAAAACTTCAGAAATCCAGCATTTGCTTCAAAGCATTTCTTTATCACTAGCTCTGGGAACAAGAACCATTTAGAGCAAGAATTTTACAGCGTAAAACAAATGCAGGGCACAATTGACCACGACTAAGTATTTTCGGTAACAATCCAGACAAAGTGTACACTCTATAGGTCGAATTATATGTCAACTTGTCCAAATTGACAATAGTTGTGGGAGTGTGTACCTGTTCAATTTATGAGCATGATTTCACTCCTTATAAACGAATATCCAAATCTTACTGAGTGAGTTTTATTCACAACTAGATCAATGAAAATTACTTTTATTATCACACAGAAATCATGTAGGTGTGTATGCACCCTTTGGGAAATATACCCGGCCTTGTGTTCTGTACTCTTGTCCACTGTTGGGTTGGCTCAGGAATGATTGCATAAAAGCCCCTTTTTCTGACCAGAAGCAGTCGTTCTGTCAGGGTCAATATGCATGTTCTTTACTTGATTTCTTATCCCACAGTAGTGTTTGCTATTTCTTAGTTTCTGTCTGTTGCTTGGCAGTAACAGTCAAAGGTGTTTAAGGAGAGGGGGTGCATCTCTAACATTGTTATTGCATGTTGCTATCCGCTCCTATGTTAGGTCTGATGTTATCAGCTGTAGTAGAGATTTGAAAGTTTAAACATGTTATGTGCTGTATTGCATTTCTTGATGTTATATTCTAATACTATGTAATCACATGCAATAAACTAGGAGGAAGCATTTGGGGGCTAGATGTCAGACCATTACGTTTAGCGGGTAGCAAATTGCGATTTGTTTGTGACTCGCAATTTGCGACTCGCAAAACCGAATGTACTAATGTGTCTCAGACACATTTAGCAATTCCCAAAGGGGTCGAAAATAACCTGCCTCATCATTATTCATGGGGAAGGTCGCAATTTGCGATCCATTGGGAATGGACTACTATCACAGTGATGGTGGCCTTCTGGGGACAGCAGACCACCATGTCTGTGTTTGCTTTTTAGATAAAGCAACTTTTTTTTCACATGCAGCCCATTTTCATTAAAGGAAAACTGGATACATTAAAAAGAAAATAATGGAAAGTTTACTTTTCATTTTTTGAGGGCAGGCAGTGGTCGATAGGACCCCTTCCCATTTGAAATTGGCTTACCACCCATTTGAAATTGGTGGTAACCGTAATTGTTTTGCGACCGCAGATGTTGCAAAACAATCGTACATCAGCCAGCGACTCGCTAGTAGGAACGGCCACCCTTGGCCTGCCCCTTCCTAATAGTGACTTGCAAACCCTATTTTGCGAGTCAATAATAGGTTACTGACTCACAAATAGGGTTTGTACATGCAACAACCTTTTTTAGTGGTCGCAACCTGCCTGATTTTCTGTTTGGGACTGCTAAAAACGGTTGTACATCTGCCCTGTTGTGCGTTCTCTACAAAAATGACTACTGAATATCATATAGAAAATACGTTATTCAACGGATTGGTAGGACTGAATGTTTTATTGTGTTTCTGGGTGAGTTGGTGAATTTGAGAATGAGTCAGCAGCTGGATAGAAGGTTTAGTACATTGATAGGCGAGAAATTGCATAGATCGAAACAAATAGGCATCATCAATGTGCAGACTGAGGCTTCAGTCAGCAGTAGTAATAAGGTTATTTGATTGGGAAATACTTATCAATACTATGTCTGTGTTTTGCACAAGGGATGGCCACCATTATGCCAAGAGTGGATACAATATTTCATGAATTACCATCATGATACAAGGATGTGCATAATTCAGAGGTAGTGGGTGCCATCATCCCAAGAAAATCCACCATATAACGTTGTTTACCACCATTGTATCCTCCACTACCTCTTCTTCCTTCATGACCACTTCCTCTCTACTCTCCTCCCCACGGCACCTCCTAAATGACAGGAAGCATTGCCAGTTGCCCATCAATGTGCCAATTCATTTGACAGCATTTGATCTTCTTGTATTGGGTGACAAATTCCAATGTGGGGCGAGTGATGCTGGACCCGTGACCCCAGACATGGGTTTCCAAATGGTATACAGCAACTCCAGGGCCAGAAAGGTTTTATGTCACATTACACACAGCACACATAGGTGCACAATAGTGAGTTGCTAGTAACACTACAAACAAAAATGCAATCAGCTTAAAAATATGTAAATAACCAAAAATAGGCTTGAACACCATATAACATATAGATAGGCCCTGGAGTATCTTACAGTTTAAGAGTTACCCAGATTGAAAAGAAAGAGAAAGATAGAGAGGAAAAGGGAACAGGGCTGGTTTGAAACGTTTTGCCAGGGCTGCCTTGGTTTCCCGGTTCCACCTTGCTTAAAGGGAACTTCCACTTACAATGTGTATCATAGCAACATTATAGAACTACAAGATTCTCTAAATAATACTATAAAATCAAAGACAATTTTCCTGTGGGCACTGCGAGCCCCTAAAATCTTACACCCCAAAAAGATTCCTTAACCATACACCCACGAGGCAGATGGGTCGGGGACAGTGTTGACCCTCGATTTCATGAGACAATGTGCCCCAAAACTTGCCAGCACTCTAAATACCAAAAATACAGTTATTTAAGAAGGGACAGACTCAATGAGTGAGTTCTAGGGCAGAATTAGAAAATGTAGAAATAGTTATTAATAAAATTATGAGTGTACAATAAAGACATTTTTAATTGCAGATGCAAAGGCCATTGCCATGAACTCTTGCAGTAAAAGGCACTACATAATAACAGGCAAAATCAAAAATACCCTGCTCATTTTGAATTATCTTGAATTGTACCTATTGTTCGGTGCCCCTTTGCTTCCTGGCTATGTTTGAGCTATACCAGTACAGCTGCACACATGAATACAAATAGACACATTTGAGGTAAGAGAGATGGTGGCATAGTGTTAAATTGCACCCAGAGAATTTGTTTTCACTAGAACAATATGTGCAGCTGAGGTAAAATGACGGTGCTGACCATTAGAGGTGGCAAATGTATACCAGGTGACACCCACAAGCCTCCTTTCTTTGTTCGCCTTCCTGCGACAGCACTTTAAACAAGCAGTATAGAACATATATCTATATACATATGCCAGTGTGTGTTTTTCTTCTTCTAGTACTATAATTACCATGTTATTATTAGCTGTAGAGATGAGAAGGTATTCGAACTTATGTACTGAAGAACGTTCAGCTCATGGAGCTACCTTTAGAGCAAACTAAACCATAGTTTCACAGCTGGGAGAAGAGAGCAGCATGGCAGACAGCTGCGCCCCATCCTTACGTGCAAAGGGGCCACACTCCCTCTCCTTTTTGTGGTGCAGGCGAGTGTCTGTTAGGCTGAGTCAGGCAGAAAGAAGTCAGACATGCGCTAAATGCACAGGCTCCTGGGTGCTAGAGCTGATCTGTGCCAGGCTGAGGATTTCACCGCCCTGTGGACTGGACCTCCTCAGACTGGCAAATGTGCCTCGAGGCCCTCCCCCTCATGACGAGGGAGAGCATCAGTATTTGTCTCTGATCTGCGTGCTTCAGTTTTAGGCCCTCAAATACCCAAAGCTGAGTGTCAATCAGTGCCACCTTTTCACAAAGTGGAGTGGAGTCATCAGTTTCACTGACCTAAGTGTAGCTGGTAGCACTTGTACATTAAGTACATTTTGGGTTAAAATACAGGATAGTGTGACAGGATTCTGATGCACTCAGCCTTCAGACTTCACCTCTGTGCTCATTTCAAATTGTGTCTAGAATCTAATGCCGACTGCGGCAGGGAGCAGCATGCGTTCTAGTTGGTTGCTATACCAGGGGATGTGTTTGACGTCACGCAATGCTACGTTTGTGTCCTGAAAGTATGGCAGCCATATTGCTGGTGGGAAAACTCACAAATCAACTGTGATTCGCACACAACTCTATCTTTGTCTAGTGCGCTTCACGTGGGAGGTTGTGAAGAAACCGTGATATGCACTCAATTGTCTCTCGAATTCATCTTCAGTGCGCATATCATATTCATCTTCAGTGCGCATCACGACGGAGGCCATGAGCAACTGTGATACACACACATTTATTTTGTGAAGTCACAAGAAATTCACACAAACAGGGTGTCTGTTGTGCATCGTTTTAAACAAGGATACAACAGCAGCAGTCATTAACCCTTATCACGTTCTATGGTTTCTGGTAACAGTATAGATTAATGAAGCTGCTGCACCAATTGCTGTTGCACTTATAAGGTATTTTTCAGGCATTGTTTCATGCAGCAGCAGCATCTATCATGTCTTCTCGTGTTCTATGTTTTTGGATAATAGTATTGTTCTTTGAAGATACTAATTCACATGCTATTGTGCAGCTATTCTTTAGGCGTTGCTCAAACCTCAGTTATGTTTTTGTACTTTACAATTTTATTTTGTTTTGCAATATATTGCAAGTGTTAGTATGGTCACTCAGCAGCAAATCACGCATCCACCTCCATTTTAGCTTAACCTGGCAAATCAACTATAAAATGGATCCAGTGGTTTAGATTATTCAAGACCTATGTGGTCGCCTTAGAAGCGCGGGTTACAATACATGAATGAATGAATGAATAAGGTATTTATAGAGTGCGCTACAATCCTTCGCGCAAATTTGCTTTGTTATTTGGTAGTCTTGATCATGCAGCTCAACAAACCTTTGACAGTCTACCATCCATACCTGCACCATATGGATATGGCCCATCGAATATCTGTTTAGAGGCTATTGCCATGCTGTGTGAAAAGTACTCTGATGAACCTAATATATTACTTGAGAGTCATAGTTTCTGGAAGCGTGAAGAACAGCCAGATGAGAACAGGGAAAAGTACGTATCAGCTCTTAGAGTGCAAGCTACAACTTGCTAGTTTGGCCTCAACCCCGACATTTATATTTGTGACGAGTTTGTGTCCAACTGCTTTTCAAGGAAGGTTCAGGAGAGACTCTTGAGTTGCAGGAATCCAATGATGAGTGAAGTCGTTGACCTAACCAAGCGCGTTGATAGTTCGTGGATTTGCTCTAAAACTCCTCACCCTCAACATGATATTAAAGCAGTAGTGTCCAATGAGAATTGCTTGCAATCCTTATCTTACATTTATACTAAAGGGAAAGCCTTCAGAAACACTGACATGAAATATTGCGATGAATGTGGTTCTAAAAGTCATTTCAGCAATTTTGCCGGCTGTCCAGCTGTTTGAAAAGGGTGTCTCATGTGTAAAAAGATGGGACAAATTACAGACTGTATGCCAGACTGTTAATAACCAAGTGAATGTCAGCAATGTGGATGTGGTTTTGAGTGCCGAATCTTTAGACACTGTTGTCAGCACCTTAGAGTGCCCTGTTAAAAAAAAAAGCCTGTTAAAGGACCCAAAAGTGAGTTTCTCATCAATAATATGTCACTATTGGTTAAGGCTGACTTCAGTTTGTCCATAACTATTCTGAGAGATACCACATTTTATGAATTCTGGGGTAATAATTTTACTTTGCTTCCCATGATTGCTATTCACAAGGCACCTGTGGAGAAGGATATTGAATAGTTGGATTATTTCAATTTTGAAGTCACTGGTCTTGGCAGAGTGAATTACACTAAAGTTACGTTGCTGTAAAGGGTCAAAACATTATAGGGTGGCAGGATCTGGCTAAACTGGGTTTATAAGTACTCCCAGGTTCTGAAAACCCTGTAATGCTTGATGAAGTTCCAGCCTCATTAGCAGGGGATGTACAGGAAATTGGTGAACAAATCCCAGCTGGACAGTATTGTTGTGCTGGTGTTTGACACGCACAGTTCCAATAAATAATGTTGATCTCGTACTGAATGATACAGAACATGTGGTGATGTTAGATGCTATGGGTAAACATCAGTGGGCTACGAGTGAGCAGAAGTGGTTAAATGCTTATGCTGAAGATTGCATTTTGAGAAAGGTCAAGGAGTAAACAGTGCACGGATGGCCTGTGTATAGATTTGGTACCCAGACGAGGAGTTGAAAACCTTTTTTAAGGTCACACACAATTTGTCTGTGGTTAATGGAGTTGTTCCTCGAAGGAGAATGTTTGGGCCCACCCATGAACTGCGCAAAAAAATAGTATTTGAAGTGCCTTTAGGTCATGTATGGATGTTGAGCAAAACGTTTGGTGGCTTGGTTTGGCCATCAAGTTAATCTCAAGATTGACAGGTGTCTGGAGTGGGTACAAAAGCACTGGGAGATAATGCATACACTTTTATACCTCAAATCTGCTTTGAGGGTGCTTGAAAAAAAATAGGGTTACATTTTTTCAGGACCTTACTCCGCCTTGCCAGTCTATATGAGATATACTGTGCTTCTTGATGATTACGCCTTGAAATTAATATTGTATTATTTTAATAGAGCCGATTGACACTATGACAATTATACAATTCCTGAAATATATTTTTGTTCTGGAAGGCACACTTCAAATTATGGTTATGGACTGCAGTTCGCACATCATGTCAGAATGCATGAAGAGATTTTTGGCCTGTATATGCATCAACAAACTGAAGTGTCTCCGTTTTTGTCATCCTCCGATGGCTTTATTGGGCATTGTAACAGAATCATTGAGGAAGGCGTACGGACTACATTCAGGATGAGATATGGGCATGGTTGTTACTCAGAAAGTTATGAGTTACATATGTCTCCGCATTTCACCCCAGGAGTGACCCCTTTTTCAGTACTAAAAGCTAGAGAGGTGCACACTTAATTATGTCGCACATGGTTGACTGTGAACAAACTAAAGAGTGTGAGTGTTGGCCTATTCAAAGGTAATGTAAAGGTAATTAAGGAGAGGATGTAACCGTAGGGCTAGAGTGGTGGACCTCGAAGCAGGGGAACCGGGTTCGAGTCTCTGCAACGACGCTCAACAGCCTGTGATTATGGGCAAATCACGTACTCTCCCCGTGCCTAACAAAAATGAATGTGTTCGTCTGTAAAAAACTGGTACTCATGTAAAGCGCTCTGATACCTGATGTCTCGGGTCTAGTTCGCGCTATATAAACCTAAAAAAAACGTTTTAACTTCAAAAGTGATGTTGCAACAATTGTACAGGAAGCTGAATTTTCCTAAGAAACTTGGTGAGGTTGGAGCCGATTTCCTCTTAGGTGAGTGGGTAGTGTTTAAAAATCCCTTCAAAGCTAGGAAAAGGGAGTCCAAGTTCACTGTGCTGGTGCCTGTAGACAAAGTGGGCAAACGTGCTGTACTAGTTATGGGATAAGGTTGGAAGGACAAGGGAAAGTTGGTTGAAGCTTACCCTAGAACAGGGAAGCTTCATGAGCAAGAAATGTTCTGTTCATACCTGTGTAGCTGATAAAAAGGTGCAAATTGATAGGAATCGTTCTGAGGAGTGTAAATTGAATGAGATTTGTCGTTGGCTGTGAAGTCTTGTAATTGTTATGCAAAGTGTGATTATTCTGGAAATGTCTTACTTTAATATGTACTGTACATTTCGTTAGCTTAATTGCTTTTACTAGTTTTGGTTTATTCTTTACCTTTGGTTGTTAAATTCCATTTGTAATGCAATAAATTACCTCAAAATGTTTTGTCTTTGAGAGGGAAGATGATGTAGTTTAGCACTTGTACATTAAGTACATTTTAGGTTAATACGCAGATAGTTCATTGTTCATGTTACCTATATTGTTAGTTAGTTACGTATGCCATTCTCTGCCTCACACTATGTTTACTTTTGTACTATGTTTACTTTTAATGGGCCTCACATTCAGCTTTCCATCCAACTACATCTGAGTCACTGGTGATTTGGATTTCTTGGAGGCTGGACATACAGGACTTGGGCTCCTGTACCTTGAGAATAAAACCACAACCTAATACACTCAGATGCCTCCGAGTTTGGCCTACATCTGCCACTACACTAAGGTCAGCCAATGAGGGGAGACAGCAGTCCCAACCCTCCTGGGGCCTCCAAGGCTTTACTTTCTGGGCGCTGCAGGGCAAGTATGTTTTATGTTTTCAATGTTTGGTGCATGCGTGTAGGTATACATTTGTTGTGAGTGAGTGTTGTGAATGTGTGTGTGTGTTTTTGAATGAATGGGTGTGAATGTATATATGTGTGTGAATGGCCCACTCGTCTTCTCCCTGCCTAAATTAACGGCCACCACTGGAATGTACAAAAAGACTTTCAATCTTACAAAACAAAGGAGAAAGACAAGGTAAACTGGGAATCCTTTTATAGTGTTTCTCTAGTCTGTCATTGCATTCTCTTGAAGGAGTCAAAGATAAAACTCAAATTAACATGAACGCATTAAAATAGCAACCAATGTGAAATGAATGCATAACACCAGGCGGTTTCTTGGTAGTCTATAAATGTGCTCTATGTAATCCACATGTTAGAGTTTGACCTTCTTCAAACCAGCAAACATAAAGCTGAATATACCTGAGGAATGACCCCTCATCTTTCTATGACTGTACTGAGGCACCGAAAGGAAGAGCTGCAATCATGGAAAGCACAGTAGCTGGCCAGGTGGCTACTTGGCTCAGTCCATTTAACTTGAAGTCAAGGAGAGGGGGCTCTGTAAACCAAGGGGATAGAGCTCCCAATAACCATAAAGTTAAAAGAAAGAGTTCCCTTTGGTCAAGATCTATATATAATCATTCATGCTTCAAATATAATCACACTCATATCTTCCAACAGGCACAGCTCAACAATCCACTCAGAATGTATCAACGCACTCATATACCAACAAATTATAATAAAAAAATATATATTTTAATTATTAAAAAAACTGTCCACATATTCAGTTTACACTATAACAATTATGAAAAACAGTTTAAAAAACACATGAATCCCGAACGTATGGGCATATTATCAAGGGGGTTTATCTCCGCTTTTTTGGCTTTAAAAGCCAAGAAAGCGGAGATAAAATTATCTCCCTATTACCTAGCTGTCGCTAACACCAGTTAGCGACAGCTAGTAGGAGATAGCAACCATCTTGGGCCCCGCTTTGCATGTCAGTGAAATTTATCACTAATGACATGCAAAGTGGGCATGCCAACATGTTAGCGACTGGAAACAGTCGCTAACATCGCTATCTCCTATTACCAATTTTTGGAGATATTCGTGCTAAACGCGAATATCTCCAAAAGCTAACACCTGCCCCTGAGCAGATCTTAGCCATGTTATCCAATGGTAGGTGGATAACATGGCTAAGAGCATTAGCTCGGCAATGCATGAATATCTCGGACTTTTCAGCGATATTCATGCATTTCGCCGATTTTTATCGCTTAGGAGATACACCTTGATAATAGCAAGGTTCCTAAGCGATAAAAATCGCCGCAGCACGGCGATAAAAATATTGCCGCCAAGCCAACATAGCGATATTTATCGCTAGTTGTTGGTAATATGCCCCACAATTCCTAGTAGAACACAATATCTGGACAAGGAGAAAAGACACAGCCAGTCTACTTTGTCATATAGGTGTTAATTTGGATCCACTATAGACCGCAAAAGGCATGGGTCTAAATTCCCTGTCTCTAATTAACTGCTGACTTATCCAAATTTAACAAAAAGCTGGGCGTCGACACGTTTCAGTGGCACATTCACAATAGAACCACCTTCTTCAGGACAATCCTTTTTTGGTCCTTAAAATAGTGTGTATAGCAGTCTTTCATCTCACCTAGTACGAGATAGAAACAAAAACAATAATTATCTTTTTAGTACGTTTCATTAGTGAAACTAATCCACATACACATATTTTGACATTTTAGAGTTCATACATTATGATCATGAAAAATACATAAAAACGAAATCTATTTATAAGTTCTCCAATCATTCCATGTTAAAAATCATAAACACATCACACATCACACTTAGTGCTCTCTTATACCAATCATAACGGTGATGTTTCACTCACTGGTGCCTCATCGCTCCAGTGGGAAGTTCTCCCAGTATATGAGGAATATATAATACTGGTGCAAGGATCTTCTGAAATGATCAAGGAATGTCATTATAAAAAATGCTTTTTATGATGTTATCTTAATCTACCAAAATGGCCAGATAAAGTATCTTTCAAGAGTTATCACCTAGTTCTTAAAAGACTGTCCACAAGGTTCAAATGATATCTTTTTGGGTTCAAGGGTAGTTTAACTTTACTCCCTATAAGGCAAATTGTAAAATGTATTACCTTTATTCCAGCTGTTTATATACTAGAAGGACAAGGTGTTTTATTAAAGCCTCACCTTCAAATCTGACTCTATTATCAGGAGTTGGTTGATGGGATTTTGAGCCGGAACCGATCCCCCCCCCAAATGTTTCCTTTAAAAACCACACACGTCCTGGTTCCTAAACTAGGCAAAACCATATTCTAGTTAAAATAATCTTATTAGGATTAAAACCGCAAGTTGTTAGCAATAAATCTCACAGTTTTATCGTCACAAGTGTGTTTCATAAACCACGTCCTTCTAATAGCGGGATATCGTTTCTTGTGGCTACATAAAAGATTAAGACAAAGTCTGAATAATATGTACTGAAGTATATTTACCTCGTTGTAGTGCTGCAACTCGCTTATGGAGAATTTAATTTATGCCGCATCAGCAGCCGCGATCTATGTACCTTTTTGTAGAATTTTTTTCTAATACTTTAATAGTACACGCTCAAAGCCATTGATATATAAGCACAAAACTTCCTTCTGGTACAAAGGCAACATAGTATCTCTTATTGTCGTTGCCTTCTGGTAAGTGTTTCAGCTACAACACCATCGTCTGCATGCCACATTGTAACTATCCTGTAAAGATGGGCATAAAGTAACGAATCCCAGTGTTCTTTTTTAATAAGAAAAGAGAATCATTGGTACCCAGTAACTATACATATTTCTGACCGTTTAAATAACACCAGTGCAGGGTTTATCGCATCAAAGTTACGGGTCGATACGTATTACCGCCTATTTGTATAAAATCAAAGCCGGGTTTAACGCATTTAAACTGCGGGTCGACCGTCCTCACCTCTTAATTCCAACAAGACTCGCAGTTCCCGGTGCTCTTCCTAAATCGTAATTTGTTCGATAATAGGACGCCCCGCGGGCTAACTGACATATATTTGCTCAAATAAAAAACGAAGGTTTCCTTTTCCTGGTTGTTACAGATAGATAAGACTGTTTATAGACAGTCTTACTGTTACTTACTTCAAGTTCTATACTAAATATGAAATTAATATGAGGCACCCGACATGATAACAAATTTACAAGTGAAACTGATAAATGCAATTTATACAATTGTTACGATATCACTGCTAGATTTTGAAGTTATGAAAGTACATACTTCACGAGGCGAGAGGTCAAATTATTAAGTACTAGAGTCGCTATTAAAATTCACACATTTATTATAATCATCCGACAAGTTATACATTTGTTGACATTTCATAAAAAATAAAACATTACATTCAATTAAAAAAACATGTGAAAAACTATACAATTTTTAAAAACAAAAAAGCACATTGGCTGTCGACGCGGCGTTTCGGTGAACTGGCTTGAACACCTTCTTCAGGACCATGCTTTTTTTACGGTTAAAAACAATCTATATGAAACCGAAAAAATATTTTGTTAACTAAACATTCTAGTACCGAGAACCTCTTACATTAAGTCTAATATTCATGCTTAGATCAATTAAAACCTACAAAGATTCTACTCCAGGCATTTCTTCTGTACATATTTTTCTAGTTGGGTTTTATTGACACAACAGTTTTTATAAAATTACATTTTATTTAATATACTACCATTTGTTACCCCGTGGTGCCTCATACTATACTACAACTCCCATTATGAACTCAATGAGTGGAAATCTTACTTACTTTTAGTCAAGAATAACTAGTGCTCTGGGTATCCAGACTTTGTACTGGGCTCCCTCAAGGTTACTCCTCCTTTTGGTCTTACTTATTAGAAACATGCTGTAATATAAAGATATGTACAATTTATATCAAGGTTCTTATTTAACTCTTCTGCAAACATGACTCAAGTTCATTTGCCAAACTTACTTATTATTCAGTTGTTTGGGAGTCTTTGATTTCTTACTCTGTTTGCCGGTTCTAATTTCAATTGGCTATGAAAATAGAATTCTTTTTAATGTTCTGGTTAAGGCGATCGTGCAGAATCTTAGATAAATCAGATCCTAAAGCCTAGTACTAACCTTTTGTTAAAAACAGATTATTTGCAACCGTTTAGTTGATAATGATATTTGTAGATCCAGTGTCGATTCTCAATTTCTTCACTGGAGCTTCTGTCAGGGCTCTGGAGGATATATGACGTAATTTTAAGTAATTTAAAGTAACTCGCTAATTCTATTCTTATTCCCCACAAGAGTTTTTGGAAACAGAGGTCTTACCTCAAATTTTGTGCCCTAAATATCTTTTATAGGACAGGTGTATATTTGGCATCAAATAACTAGAAAGAAGGGATAAATTAGTATTAATTATTTATTTATTAAGATATACTACTTCTCTCTATCAGTTCATGCAGAGGTTGGTCCCTATATTTTACCTTTAAATTGTATTTGTTACAGCATTGCACCGTTTTCTTTCTTCTACTTTTCCTGCTTCCCAATGGTGCTGGATAGTCTTTTCAGGAAATTCTTATAAAGAAAAAAGGGGGATATCTTAATTATGTTCTATTTACTATGAGGTATTATTGATTTGGTGTCTAAGGGTTCCCTCCTCGATTTGCTCCTTACCTCCAAGTACTACAATCCCGCATCCACTCCGTCCTATGTCGAGACCGTGACTGAGAGACATGCTCAGGATTGCTGTTTATTTATACCTTCCTTAATAGTTTAATTGGTGTGTTAATTATATTTCCCGCCACAAAGTGTAGGAAATATCGGCCAAATTCATGTTAGTTTCATTGTCGGCCATCTTGTATAATGTTTTTTATGGTAGTTTGTTAGCGTTACATTGAGTTGTTATATTCTACCCTTCAGCGTGACTATTGTCGGATGTTATTTTTACGTTGCCACTGGGTTCAATTGTACAGCGAAACTATAAGCCTTAAATTTTAGAAACTTCGAGATATTTTTCGTTATCACCATCTCGATCCGTTAGTTCAAAACGCATCTTGTTCTGCACATAGTCGCTTCTAATTTTAGCCTGTTGTGTTTAAAACATGTGTCCCTACGTATTTCCTCTCGTGTAGATCGTAAATTGTTGTCGTCCATTTAGTTATCGGGACTGATCTCTCTTTATAACATTTGGCTCAAAAAACAAGGGTTTCGGCCATCTTAAAATGGGATTGGAATCTCTGATTTAAGCATATACATGCATCCGAATTCCAAATGTCTGCGGGCTTTTAATTTTTCAATTGCAATTAAAAATCCCGACCTGATTATAGAACGTTTGCCCGTCTCGTTTTAAACTCCTATTTCGGGTTGTTCTTTTATTTGTGATAAAAGAAAGTGTCTAATGATTACCGATATACGTCTTGAAATTAGTCGGCCATCTTGTGCTGGGTGTGTGACCTAAATTTCTAGATTGGATGCGTGTGAGCATTCCTGCATGCCGATTTATCGTTGCCTCTTGTCCAAAAGTTGATATTTTATTGTTATTTATTCATTTTCGAATATGATCGATTTTATTATTACTATGCATGCACTTTTTCTTCCATGTTAGAAATTCTGCCATTATTTTACAATGCTCCTATTTATTTATAGGAACATTCTTGTTTGTTATAGAATCTGTATTAGTGTGATTTGAGCCCCTTAACAGCGTTCTATATTTATTTATGGGAATATCATACCTTTTTCTTGCAGTTCGAAGGCGTCCTTTGCGTTCAAGAAAACTAATTATTCTGTTAGACCAATTAAAATCCTATATTAATATTATTTAATGATCAGTTTGTTATGCGGATTTGACTTTGACCTATCTATTATGATGCTCAACGAGGTTTATATTTGCTCAACCCATCGCGTGATCGCGTTATTACGCCCGATCACATGGGTAATTTAAAAAAAAGTATAACTTTATTGTTACTCTCACGACAAAGCTCATTGCGCACTCGATGTCACATTATTATTTCCACATATTTTAGCCCTTGGCGCACTCAGTGTTTCATTATTATATCAAGTGCACCTATTGCCTTTTTGTACAATCCGGTATGGTTTTTTAAGCAAACATGATCAGTCAGAAGTACATTACGCTACTTTCGTACTAGTTTTATATATAGTCTGTTCAACTAAGGTCACTGTTAAAAAAGGTTTAATATCTCCAAATTAGATATCATGTTAATGTTAAGTTATTGTTAACAGAATATGGGGATATATAAAATTTAAAAATAGAAAATATATGTAATTTAAACAAGGTACCCGCCCATATATCTCATATCTGTAATAGGCTATACTAAGGGAGTTAAGACACCAAATCCCCTCCTATCATGACTTAAATCCTATATATAATAATCTATTAAGCGGTGTAGTGCTATATATTTAATCCTACGCCTAAAGGGTACTCAATCCTGTCTTATCTCACTACTCATGCCTCGCTTTCTCAAACTACAGACATTTAATATATTCAAGACTTTTCTTAATGTCATTTACAGGTTCTATCAAGGCAAGAACAACATATGCTTCTTCAAAGCATATGAATAACACGAAAGCATGCATGAGTTCAAAGGCTGCAAGAGAATGGGGGTGAATGTGGCTTAAGGGATATCGCTGCTAAATTTGGTACCAGCGTCAGCACAACAAAAATGAATTTGTACTTGCTTAATGTAACAGGTGCTCATGTAAAGTGCTCCAATGTCTTCGAGTCAAGTTCCTGCTATATAAAACGACCAAAAACTAAATAGTCATTTCACAAATCAGCTGCTTTAAGAACAGAGTGTATTGATGTGTCATAGAGTAAGGTGGCATTTATTGGAGTGTATTAGTGTAGCGTAGGCAGTAAACTTTTATAAATTGGAAATGGGTCTCATATATTTAGAGTGGAGTGCAGTGTCATCTAGAAAGGTGTCGTATAGTGTAATAGAGTGTTGTACATTGGAGTGAACGGGCACAGAGTGAAGTATAGAGTTGGAAAGGAGTGTACGGGGATAGAGTGGAGTAGAATGTTGAAGAGTGCCATGAAGTATGGTAGACTTTTACAGAGTAGATTTGTATAGAGTGAAGTAGAGTGTCATACAATGGAGCAGCCGAGAGTGGAGTACACTATGGTGGGGTAGAGTGGATTACCGTAAAGTGCAGTAGCATAGTGGCATAAAGTGGAATAGCTAGAGTAGAGTGGTGCACAGTGGAATAGCGTAGAGTGCAGTAGGGTAAATTGGAGTATCATAGAGTGGGGTAGCATACATTGGAGTGGCGAAGCATAGATTTTAGGAAAGTGTTATAAATTTGAGTGGTGTCTCATGCAGTAGAGTGGAGTGCTGTGTCATACAGTAATGGAAGCTGACGTAGAGTGGAGTAGAGTGTTGCACAATAGAGTGTATGGGCATAGAGTTGAGTCCAAATTTGGACCGTTGTGAATACAGGGATAGAGTGGAGAGGAGTAGAATGGCATAGAGTGTAGTATTGTTTTGTATAGTGAAGTTATATAAAGGGGAAGAGAGTACACTACAGTGGCATAAAGTGGAGTAGCATAGACTGGAGTGGTGCACAGTGGAGTGGCATAGAATTTATTAGTGTACAGTGTAGTAGCGTACAGTGGAGTGACGTGAAGTGCAATAGCGTATAGTGTAGTAGCTTACAGTGGAGTGGCGTACAGTGAAGAGTTTTAGACTGGAGCAGTGTATAGTGAGGTGGTGTAAAGTGTAATAGCAAACAGTGGAGTGGCTTATAGTGAAGATGGGTAGAGCGGAATACCATACGGTAGCGTGGTGAAGACTGAAGTGTACAGTGTAATAGTGTGGAATGGAGTGGTGTGCAGTGGAATAGCGTACATTGGCGTAAAGTGGTGTGTAGTGGAATAGTATAGATTGGAGTACAGTGGGGTGGTGTAGAGTAGAATAGCATAGAGTGAAATAGCGTAGAGTAGAATAGCGAAGAGTGGACTGGCATACAGTGGAGTGGTATAGACTAGAGTAGTGTACATTGGGGTGGGGTTGAGTGAAATAGCATATACTTGAGTGGTGTAGAGTGGAGTGGCGTCCAATGGACTGGCATATAATAAAGTGGCATAGACTAGAGTGATGCACACTGGAGTGGCACATTGTAGAGCAGCTTATAGTAAAGAGGCATACAGCGGAATAGCATAGATTGGAGTGGTGTACAGTATAGTGGAGTAGACTGGAATGGAGTATAGTGGAGTAGCATTCAATGCAGTTCCGTACTATAAAGTGGTGGACACTGGAGTGGCATACACTGGAAAGGGGTAAATGTTATTAGCATACAGTGGAGTGGTGTACAGTGGAGTGCTCGTCTAAACGAATAGCATAGAATGAAGTGGGGAAGAGTGGAGTGGCATAGAGTGGAATAGCATAGAGTGGAGTGGCAAACAGTGGAATGGTGTAAAGTGGAATAGCATATACTGCATTAGTGTATAGCGGAGCAGCACACAGTGGATTGGGGTACACTGAAGACATTGAGTGGAGTTGAGTACAGTGTAATAGCATAGATTGGACTGCCATAGAGTGAAGTTCTGTACAGTGTAATATCGTAAAGTGGAGTGTTGTACAGTGGAGTGTATAGTGGATTCGTGTACAGTAGAGTGTGTATATTGGAGTGGTGTAGACTGAAGTGGTGTACAGTGGTATGGGATAGAGTGTAATAGCATACAGTGGAGAGGAGTACATTGGAGTGGAGTCCCATCGAATAGGATAGAGTAAAGTGTTGTAGAGCCAAGTACCATACAGTGGAATGGAGTAGCGAATTGTGGAGTGACATAGAGTGGAATAGCATAAAGTGGAGGGGCATACAGTTGAATGGCATAGAGTGGAATAGCATATACTGGAGTAGTGTGCAGCAAAGTGTAATACCGTGGAGTGGCGTACACTGAAGGGGTGTAGAGTGGAGCTTCATACAGTGCAATAGCATAAAGTGGACTGGCATAGAATGGACTTGTGTACAATGTAATAGTTCAGAGTAGAGTGGCGTAGAGCAGAGTGGTGTACAGTTGTGTGGCGTAGAGTGTAATAGTATATAGTGGAGTAGCTTACAGTGGAGTGGCCTATAATGGAGTGGAGTAGACTGGAGTGGTGTGTGGTGGCATGGGGTAGAGTGTAATAGCATATAGTGGAGTGACGTACATTGAAATAGGGTACAATCAAATAGCGTAGAACGTAGTGGCGTAACGTGGGAAGAAATAGACTGGAGTGGCAAAGAGTGGAGTTACATACAGTGAAGTGGAATACAGTGGAATCGCATACAGTGGAGTGTGGTAGAATGGAGTGACATAGAGTCAAGTGGGATGGCGTATGGTAGAATGGTGTAGAGTCGAATAGCATATAGTGTAGTAATGTCCAGTGCAGTGGAGTACAGTGGAGTGACATAGACTGGAGTGGCTTATAGTGGTGCTACATACAGTGTAATTGTGTAGAGTGGAGTCTCATACAGTAAGGAGGCAGAGTGTGGAGTGGCTACAGAGGCATGGCATAAGAGTGTATGGGAAGTTTAGCAGCAATATATATCATGGTGTGCAGAGCAACACAGAACAGCGAATTGTGCTGCCTTGTGTTTCTCCAGATTTAGCAATCAAATACAGGACCACGCACGGTGGCCTTTCATTGCTTTTTAATTCTGACTTAAGTATTGCATCACCCATGCAACACCATGAGTGATGCAAGGGTACCCCAGTCCAATAATACAGCTCAGCCTTATTTACAGTTTGGGTCATGGTATAACTTTGCAGTATTCTGTGGTACATGCAATGAAAAGCCAGTATGTAATTGAGTAATGGCTGTTTAGAGAATGAAAAGGCAGCCATATTGTTTTTACTATACTTTGGCTGTTGTAGATATAGGTAAGTAGTAGGTCCTCCGTCTTACCATTTTACTAAAGTGGTAAGAGGAAGGAATTTTTTTATGATATATTTTAAAAGAAAACGAGCATATACAAAAGGGGTTAACGCAATAGACTACCACACCTACCAACAAAAGTGAGCATAGTTTGAGGACTTAGGGGCCCATTAGGATGTCGGGCGGATTGTCCCCACCAGGCTGGCGGTGACTACCGCCAGCCTGGTGGGGGCAATCCGCCCGACATCTGCATTCGAATTATCCCCCACCATATTAGTATGGCGGGGGGGACCTCGGCGGACGGAAAGACCGTCCGCCGCTTTTGGAAAAGGATTAATATGGTGGAGGTGTCTATTAGACACCGCAAGCCATATTACAATGGGCTTAGGGAGATGCCTTCGTGTGGCGGCGATGCCGACACGGAAAGGCATGTGGTCTTCACTCTGGCGGCCCCCTGCAGGACCCCAGTGTGAAGGAGAGGTGGGGGGTGCACACGGGGGGTACCTGTGGTACCCGCGCGGTGCCTGCCGCTTTGTTTGTGCAAATGTAAAAGTGCATTTTTAGCATTGTGGCGGGCGGTGCTGAGAGCACCGCCCTCCACAATGCTAAAAATACAGGATGCGCCCACCACAGTGGCGGACGCATCCTAATATCCCCCGCGGTACCCCCGCCCTTTTGGCGGGCGGTCCCGATTACCGATGGGATGGCGGGCGGACTAAGTCCGCCGCCATCCTAATGGACCCCTTAGTGTGGTGCACAGAACCAGAAGTTCAACCCCTTTCAACATCTAATGGAAAGAAACTCCAAAAACAAATTAATCCTTAATGGTTCAGCAAAAATATCAAAGATATAATTCAGTGAGCGTTCAGCACAATTCTCATATTATTTCACACAACACTTATTTATTTATTTATTTAATATAGCGCTGGCTAGGTATAAGAGCTCTTTAGATGAGGATCCATGACTTACAAAATTAAATCAGTTACAGGAGCAAAGTCTAGATATAGGGAAAAACAGTGTTGCACAATAACATGAGTAGCTATAGCATATCAAAAAAAGATATACACATGTCCAATGGGGTATAGAAGGAAAGGGGGAAAAGGAAAAGGGGAGGAAAGAAGATCGGACCAGGTAGAACCGGCAAGGAGGGAAGTACTTAAAGGGAACCAGAAAACAATTAGAAAAGTCAAAGAAACCAGCTTGGAGATCAGTAATAATAACATATGAAGTCCCAGTGACTGAACCGAAAAGAGGGGAGAGGAAGACTAAAGGGAAGGGGGGTCAAGTCGCAGTGAAGGTTTGTCAGGCAAACAAAGGGCGTAGTCTTGCAGCATGTGAAATGGTTGGTCATGCCAAGATGGAGTGCACTGGTCGCGGGCAACATCTGCATAGTCACAAAATGGCATGATAACGCAAAAAAACAATCAACAAAATCCACATGGAGCAGGGTTGAGGTGGAGGGGGGACAGCCACAGGAGCATGGAGGTAAAGTGGCTGGGGATCGACGCACACAATCGGGTCACCAAACGAGCAAACAATCGGGCCGCAGGGGCAGCAGAGTCGAAGCTTGGAATGTCGCAAAGTCAGATCGTGCTTCTGGGCAGTCGCTCCGGTGAGGGGGGGCAACAGTGGGGGACAGGAGGGTGTGCCTCCCCCAATTCAAGAGGTGAAAACAAGCTCAGGGGCAATGGTCAGTAGTGATGTAGAACTTCCTCCAATGCACCCCTGCTGTGGAAAAACAGCATTAATGCGTCCCAGATGCCATTTCGGAAGGCGAAGCCAGGGGACAATCAGAAGCAGCAAAGCTCGGAAAGCAGGCGACTGCTGGGGGGCTGTTCCCAAGCCCATCCGCACTACAGCCACCCATGCATCTCCATCAGAAACGGAACTTGCAGATCATACATCTCTTGGGAGAGGTCAGTGGCACAGTTCTTTGCAAAAGAATGGCTTGCATTCTGCTTAAAGTATCAATTCATATAGAAGAGATGTTCAGTGAAGGCCATAGTGGCGACTCCCCGTCTGTCTTGGTTTTAGGAAACAATACTTGCATACAGCATGTGACCCTGGCTGACACACTAACGAGATAGCCTATTCCTGACATCATTCCAAAACAGCTGTGATCATTAAACATAATGTAGCTACAATTGGAAAGCTGCCTAAAAACTGGGTCTATCACCGCTGTGGGCGAACCTTGCAGGTGGCAAGAAAGGTTATTGGAAGAACCCTCGCAGGCTCCGTGTAAATTAATACCTTGACATAACAATGTACCGCTTAGTGAGTTTTTACAATTGTTACCACTAAGAAATACCTCCTTTCCCCACTCAAACATTTTATATGTTAAAACATTTCTAGGGTTTGCAGATGTATGCAAGTAATGATGGCCAAAAGGATTAAAACAAGCAGTAGCACTGTTCTTGATCCGTGGATTGCTAGTACAGGTACTGGTTTTCAGTAAGAAGACCCGAATTTCTTCTTGTCCGCAATTTTCTCTCTGACTAGATTCCCAACCTTTGGAATCCAGACAGGTCTTGCTGGGACAGGTGGTTTTTCTTCAGTGGTCGTTGGCTTTTCACTGGTGTTGCTTAGACTTCTTGTTCCATTTAAGTCCTGTAAAACAGCCAAATGATCTTTGATATCAAATTGTTTTGGTTCCACCACTGAAGTGTGACGATCGAGATCTTCAACCAACATTCTAGTACCAAGTTCATATGGAGTGATTCCACCCAGAGAATTTCTTAGCAGGTTATTAAGACTACGTTGGACATTTATTAGATGTTTGACCCACCCATCACCCGAACCTCATACCCCAGCTGTTATAGATTGCTTTATGTCACAGTTTTTTCTCTCCACAACCAAATGTCCCTCAGGATGGAATGGACTCGAAAATCACAATGCAATGCCCAAGCTGGCCTTGGCCTCCTTGTAAGCCCTAGAGCTAAAAGCAGGACCCTGGTCAGAATGTAGTGTGCCGATTGCGTATGTGCTGATAAAGACTCGCAAATCTTTTATAGCAGTTCGGGCATCAGCCAAGCGCTGAGGCCACATCCAAATGAATCTTGTCTTAATATTTGTGGGACTGCAACAGTCCATTCGGACGTCCGCATGTAGGTAGCCTTATGCTGTCTAACAGTGGTGTCTGTACTGGGGTGGCTACGCTGTAGTCAGGAATCTGGTGGTGTTCAAAGCTGTGGTATTTGTAATAGTCATTGCAAATAATTCCGAATTCGTATATGTAAGCTTTCATCCCTTGCCACCAGTACATCGCTTCTAATTCTAATAGAGATTTAGAGATCCCTTGATGTATCAGACCCTCTCCCATATGTGCTTTGTGAATCAGAGCACCTCTTCGGTTCCTGTGTGGAATTACCCTATCCCCCACTCCAGGGATTTAAGCAAAAGGAACAGAGTGTGCATCAATTATGTATTTATATTTGAGTGGATAATTTAGAGGTAACGAAGCTCCGCTGCCTTTGCTCGTGGCATTGACAGCGAGCATGGTTTCACCGTCTATTGTTGTTTTTGAACGATTGATTGTAGCTACGGAAGCCGTTTGCACAGCTGCCTTCGCGGCTTCATCAGCCAATGAATTCCCTTCAACGTGAACGCCATCACGCTGATGACTCTGTGTATGGATCACGTGAGTCTTTTGTAGTTCTTTCTGTAAAATAACTACTTGTTCCCAAAGCATTTTATGCTTGGTCGTGCCATATTTTGTGTCTTTACAACCATTTTGAACCCAGATCTGCAGATATTCATTGTAAGACTAGACGCAGTAATACTAATCGCACATTATGAGTGTGTGGAATTCGCGATCTGTATTTTCAAGCGCCATCTTGAAAGCTTGGAGTTCAGCTCGCTGTACAGTCTCCTAGAGATTGAGTTTTTGTGACCATAGGTTGGAATTTGCCATTGCGCCAACGCCCTTTAACAATCGCGCACGCTGCACTATAAACTTGTTTACCCCCAATCGCAGGCTGTGCTGATACGTCTGTATAAATTATACAGCCGTAATGTTCTAGAGGTAGAATTTCAGTAGGCAGAGGACATTCTTGTTCGTATTGGAGAACTTCTTGTGTCTTCAAGTAAGGGTCAAAAACGTATTCAACGTCTGTTGCAGCAAGATAACTAACCCATTGTATCCATCTTGGATGTAGAGCTTTTGCATTTGGAATGCTTGCCTTTGTCACTGCCTCTAAGGCAGGTACAGGTGTAACGACTTTTATGCGCTTACCCTCTGCGAGGGCTCTCTCCTTTGCTACAGCAGTCTGAACTGCTGTCAGAATTTTTTCTGTTGAAGTGAATTTCATTTCAGCTTGTGTGTACAAGTGTGATTTTTTAGCTATTGGTACCTTTTCACCTTCATTAAAGGTTAGGTATGTGAACCCACATCTCCCTGGTATGATTCGAATTACAAGGTTGCGTACATTGTCGCGTGTTTGTAAGTGTGTTGTTGTCATTATGTCTGTTTGTACTGAACGCAACATTTCTTTGTGTTTTTGAGTCCAATTAGTTGGTTTGAAATCAGGTTTGATTAGTTTGTAGAGAGGTTTAATCCATTCTGCGTAATTCAGAATGTAAGTTCTTCCGAAGTTTAGGGATCCTAAAATTGACTGTAAGTTTTTCAGCATTTTTGGAGGTTGGAGCAGCACACATTTTTCTAAAAAGTTTGCTGCCAGGCTCTTGCCTTCACTTGAAAGTTCGTATCCTAAGAATAGGACATTGAGGTGGGCAATTCTTGATTTTTTAAAGTTGAATTTATACCCTTCAGAGGCGAATCCAAGAATTATGGTGTTCACCCTGCTCATGTGCCTGTCCAAATCATCATCTGTAAGATAGATGCCATCGACATAAGATAATGCCTCATAAACATACGTTTGTAGTAACTCTGTTACTCTGGCTGAAAATAATCCAGGACTGGGGGAGACAACAAAAGTGTTATTGTGTCCCCATTATTGAGAAAGCGGTCAAATACGTGCTTTCTGGTGCAATGTTTTGACAGAAGAAACTGTTTTAAATATCTAATGTAGTTTTATATTTTTTTGCGAACAATGTTATTCATCAGTGCTGCACTGTGTGCATTTTGTACTGCAAAAGATTTGCAACAAGAGTTTAAATGTCTTTAGTCCAAAACTAGACACTATGTATTGTCTGGTTTTGAGACAGGAAACAAAGGATTGTTCATTGACGAGGTGCATTATTCAATCACCCCTTGGTATTCAAGTTGACCTAGGATCTCCCTGACTTGTTTTTTAGCGTCCTGCTTTACTGGATACTGCCTCTGAGCAGTAGGTTGATTTTTCAACTGGATTTTATGGTGTGGAGAGTCCTCATTCCATCCCACGTGATTTTTATATAAAACTGGAGCCTGGGCCACAGCCCATTTCCTGGCATAGGTATATTTTTTATGAATAGGAATATGATTAGAGAAGGCTGGCATAATTATTTCTTCACCATGTGGGCACTCCCTGACAAATTCAGGTGGCCAGTCTTTTTCAGCCAGAAGGATGTCATAACCCTTAGATAGTTTTCCCCAAAAGAGTGCTTTTATTTTTCTAGTTATGTCCCCCTCTATTCGGAGTGTTACTTCATATAACTTGTGGGGTACACTAACCCTGGTGTCGGCAGTTTCAACCTGAATGTATTCATTCAGATCCACTGTCTCCAGATGACCTTTCAGGATCCTGCGAGCTATGGTGACCTCTGCTGCGCTGTCCAGCATTGTCTGGGCCCACTCCCCGTTCTTGAGTTGTGTTCTCAAGATCCTCGGCATGTCTGATTTTAATACTTGCTACCTTTTTTTGGGAGAATTGTATTTTCTCATTTTTTGGAACGTGTTGATTGTCTTTGGACTTTACGCGTTCTTCTTTGTGTTCTGATCGTCCTCTTCTTTCGGATTTCTGCGAGGAAGTCTAAAAGGTATGAGAGGATCATGTATCAGTATCTTGATATCTATCATGTTTTCTTAAATTATCCCTATTTCTAGGTTATACCTCTTTTCAGAGTGCTACGTTTGAGGAGATCTACCTCTGGACTGAGAGTGCTTCTATTTAGGAAGTGGCTGTCTACTATTTTCCCATTTCTTTTTAGGAGTAGTAAGATTATTTTTGATAACAACTTTTTCAGGATGTTTTGTTCAGGCTTCACCGGTTTCCCTCCCAAACTATCTCTTCCTAGTTCTTCCTAGGATTTTTCAATAATTCTGGCAAGTTCATGAGGTTGCTCAGTAATATCGAGTTTTTTTTAATTTTTGGCAGATTGCCACCGATGCTGCTTTACCTTTAATGTTAGCTAATAAGATAGCTGAGACCTGTTTGAAATCTTTCAGTAATTGCATACAAAGATTCAAGGCTGGTTCTGGACCGTATTCATTTTGAATCTGTCTCAGAACGTCTGGTATTACCGCCATAGATGGGACACCATGTGTTTTTGTGTAGATTGAAGCAAAGACTGTACCCCAAGTGTCACAGTCCTCCACGTGTGGTGAAATCCCCATTGGTAAACAGATTGTTAGAATCCCGTGTTTCTCATGAGGTGTACTATCGAGAAATGCTGCCTTTATTTGAGTAATTTTCTGGGCTAACCAGAATGGAATTTGTTCCCTTTTAGCGGGAAATTTACCAATGACTGATTGTATAGTCGGTGGTGTGATTTTGTTTGTGTTCCCCTGATGAGTGGTGTGTTGCGGAATTCTAATAGCAGGTTGGACTGTTAACGTCCCCATGACATATTGTACCAATTGTCTATGTATTTTAATTAATTGTTTTAGCTGAGCTAACAGTTCTACATCTGACATTCTTTCAATGTTAGGATGTGGTGTATAGCTGGCTAGTACTGGCCATGTTGCTCCTGGTCTACCTAATGGACCGAGTCTGGTAATGTGATTTTGATGTTGTAGGGCGCCTTTAAACCAGAGCTGGTGCTCTTGGTAAGTTAGTGGAATTTCAACGTCCTTGAAAGGAACGTATTCTGCTGGATGTTCCTCCATCTTGTAGAAGTGGAACACATGTGTTGTTGGATTTGCTTGTGGAAAGACAATCCATGAATAGAAAACCTCTGTCTGCCGATATTCATGTGCCTCTATGACGAATACAACCGTGCAACCTCTCGGTAATATGCCATTTTCTATAAGCTTTACAGCTATGGCTTTTCCTACGTTTTCCGGGATGATTATAGCATTCCCGTCGTCTTCGTTAAACCCTGTGGTGTCTAAACTTGGTTGATGAGTTCCAGATCCACCGCCTTAGGTGTTGTCGTTATTCGACATTGTTTAATGAAAGCTTGCAGAGCAAGTTTCAAGGAAATAAAGATAAGGTGCACAATATTTTGGAACACTTTAACGTTGAACAAAACCAAAAACGAATACATAGGATTTTTCGTCCTGCTCAGTTTAAGGTGCATATTTTATCCTTTAACCCACTCCAGACGTCTATTGGAGTATCTTACGGGAAAAAAGGGGTCTCTGTGAAAAGCACAACTGAGTTACTCTAGTATCTATCGTTAAATTAGTGCCTTACCAAATGTTGGGCGCCGGGTAGTGTAGTTCCTACATTCCCAAAAGGCTGTGTGCATTCGAATAATATATCCTATAGATTAGACGTAGGACTGAGGTCTACTAGGTCTCAATCGAATATACTAGACTTATTTGTGAGTGCCAGCTAGCTCAGAGGTCACTAGAAACTTTCTCGAATTCTAAAGAAGGGATTAGTTTCTGACAGCCGCATAAACAGACAACTTAGTTTCCCCAAGATAAAACTGATCATCAGAGTCATGGAAACAAAAGATAGATATTTCACTCAGTCAATCGTGCACGCTTCGTTTCACCGGAGTTGCAGATAAATAGATAGACGAGCGTTTTAAAAAAAAAAGGTTTTATTGAACAGTATTCTTTCTCAAGTATAAGAAATGAACTGCTACAATCGTAAAACTGGTTGTAAAATATAATACATACAGTATAAAGAGTAGAATAAAATAATACTGTAAGAGCATTGTATGGTTCCTAAACCATAGATAAATACATACATAAATAACAGAGGCTAAAAGTACTCAACTGGTGCTTCTAAAATACGGCTACCCCGGTGTACCTGACCTAAGCTTCGTACGAGGGAAGAAGTAAGTACGGTGTAGCATAAATGTAGTATTCTTTTGCCAAGAATCTGTCCAAGATTTCTCTTAGGGTCTAATCAGCTCCGTACCTTAGTTTAGAATGGAGAAGTTCAGTCTCGGGACTCGATTTCCCAAGAACCCGCAAGGGTAGCTTGGAAACACTGGAGCTGTTTCTCGCCAGGAGAAAAGACAGCGTCTCTTTCAGTGCGTCTGCTGGAGGGCCAGCTTCCTTCGGCACTTGCTGTAGCAGGATGCGTCGGGCAAGTAGATAGTCAAACTGCTCCAAACCACCGTGTGTTTGCTATGGCAAGTGTGGGTATATTTATACCTTGAAGTTGCAGAGTTTGACATAAAGGTGGACATAATAGCGTCATTAAAGACTCTCAGTTCTTTGAAAACTCCATGAGTTCTTGGACAAGTCAGTTCTCGTGCAAGGGAAAGTCCCTAGCTGCTGAGCCGAGTTTTCCAAGAAATCGTTGTAGATTTTCGGAACTAGTGGAAGTAGCCCTGTCGTATTTGGACTGCATGAGCTATGTCTAAATATGGTTATGATTCTCATGCCTATATAAGGACATAGTGATTTATACCTATATATGGGCATGAATCGGGAAATATACAATAGTGTCCTAAAATGGTTTACAACAAAAGGGTATATATTAGTAAATTGTAGTAGTTAGCTACATCTGTGACAGAGACATTGGCTGGTTATATCTTTTGTTTTTATTTCAAAGGCTAATTGACTGTAGCATATTTTACACAGATTGTTGGTGGTATCTCCTTATGCTTTGATTGAAAATGAAGTAACATCCATGTGGGGATAACTTTTTGAAATGGCTTAAATCACGGCATGTTAAAAGTCTATGATCGGGGCGTGGCTTCGGAGCCTTCGGAGATGGCCGCGGTTCTTGGGAGCTCCGCCGCGACGTGAGGGTTTGGATCGGCTCCAGGACTTATTTCTTTAGTCCGCACCTGAATTTGTTCCTTTCTGTGGGCCGGAACCAGGGCTGCTTCTAATGCAGCGAAAAACGGCACTCATGGTGAGCCTTGTGACTGTTTTTTCTCCACTTTGTTGCTGCTCCTCAGCATAAAATCGCGGCCGCCATTTTGTTTTTCGGCGTTCCCGTTTATCGCTCTGTCTCTGCGACATGAGTCTTCCTCTCAGGACCACCTGCCTATTTGTAATGTTAACTCCATTCTCCATTGCTGAATATTTGTGACCTTCCTCAACTCGCTGGTCTCTCAACTTTATTAATTTATATTGCTCTCTGCTGACTGACTTTCCATTTCTCCTTTATCACTTCATTCTTTCGAGACTTCTCACGATTTCCCTGAAGGACTTCTGTTTTTTACGTCTCTTCATGGCGTCGTCTCGAAACAATCGTGGTAACTCCCTTCAGTCTAAACAAACTGGCTTAGATGATTTCAATCCATTCAGTGTTTTACAAGAACCTATGGATGGGGATGTTACTGACTCCAATACATCTAAACCCTCTCCTTCAGCTTCAAGTTCCCGCTCCAGCTCCAAACAAACTACTAAAGTGCCCTCAACATGAGCGGCTCCTTCTGGCAAACGAGTGAAAGCGAACCCGCCATCTCCTACTAACTCGTCTTCCACAATTTCTATGGTGCTCATTCTTGAGGAGATTCGGGCTCTTAAGCCTCACATGGAAGAAACTAATACCCGCTTGCAAAATTTGGAATCTTCCTGGTCGCTCACTGAGCAGAGAATTGGAGAATTGGAAAGTCGTGTGGACTTAGTTCAGGATCTCACCAATCAAGTCCCCCTCATGTCTAAAGAGATATCTTATCTTAAACAGCAGATTGAGGAATTGGAGAATCGAAATAGACGCAATAATTTGCGTATTTATGGAGTGGCAGAAAATCTTGAAGGCTCAAATCCGATAACCTTTTTTCAATCCTTCCTACCACCCCTTCTGGGTCTCCCTGACACTCCACCACTGAATATTCAACGTGCTCACCGTCTTGGTCCACCCTCTCACTCTGCTTCATCTACCTCAAAGCCTAGAGGTGTTATCCTTTATTTTTTGGAGTACACTGAACTGCTCAAAGTCCTTCATGCAGCTAAACAACGTGGTAAACTTACCTGGAATGGTTCTAACCTCTTTTTTGCCCAGGACTATGCCAAGGCAACGGCGGATCATCGGAAAAGATTCTTAGAGATGAGGCCTGCTCTGCGTAGTTTGAATGCCCGTTATGGTCTCTTCCACCCCTGCCTCTTCCGAGTGACTTACAATAACAAGACGACCACATATGAAGACCCTGCTTTACTCCAGCGATTCTTGGACAATTGCAGTGGCAATTCCATGGATGTTCCTCCACCTTAATGGACCATTGCTTCTTCCTTGATGAATTTGTTGTGTTTCGTTCTTATTTTTGTTTCTTTGCTCATATTCTGTGGTAGCTTGTCCCGCCATTTTTTGTGGCGTTCATGTTATTTGATGTTTAATCCGTGTCTAATGCGTTTTTAGTGCGTTGTATTGTCTGACTTCCTATTTTCCCCCATTTCCTCCGTAGGTAGCGGTTTTGTGGTCCTTCAATGTTTCTTACCTTCTTTGTTCCCTCCTGAGGGTTGTTCCTCTCCTCACAGTCCCGTCTTGGAGTTTCCTATTCGGCGTTCCATTTCCCTCATGTGGCTCCACCACCCCTGTTCTTTTCATTTTCTTGTGGTATGTCTTTGGTTACATTACTTTTTATTGAGTACTATTCTCTTTTTGTCCTCCTCAGCTGTGTTCTCTTCTCTCCCTTCTTTTCTTTCTCGCTTTCTCTTTTTCCTCTCTTTCTTCTTTCTTTTCCCGCCTTTTTTCTTTTTTGCTCTTCAGTTTCTTATTTCGCAGTTCCTTCTACCTTTTCTTCTACTTCTGCCTCCACTCCTCTCCCTCTTTTTCTCTCTCTGCATTTATTCCAATTTTGGTTGTATTGTATCTACTTGTTTTTATTACATTTTTGCTACTATTCATGTTATTGTTGCATTGTTCTCATGCTCTTTGCTTTTTCTAAACATTTTAGATGTCGATTAATGTAGTTTCATGGAATGTTAGAGGTTTGGGGTCTCCTATTAAGAGACAACGTGTTCTTTCTCATTTACCTCAGTTGAAAGCAGATATAGTTTTACTTCAAGAAATTCATATTAAGGACATTGAGGTTTCTAAGTTACGTCGAAATTGGGTAGGCCATGTCTTTGCTTCCCCTGGTTCGGGTAAGCGTAATGGGGTTGCAGTTCTGTGTCATAAACATCTTTCTATTCAACTTATTACTCAAGAGGCGGATACCGAAGGAAGATGGGTAATTGTTTCATTATTGGTTAACAAGATTCCTCTAACTATTTTCAATGTTTATGCTCCCACTGTGCACGACAAGTTATTTTGGCCTCAAATCCTTTCCTCCTCCATGCAGCACTCTGATGATTATTTTATTGTTGGTAGGGATTGCAACATGATTATGGATCCTTTTCTAGATAGAAAGTCCTCATCCCGTTTCTCCCCATCCCAAGCCCATTCCCAGTTTAAAAATACCATATCACAACGTTCAATTGTCGATTCCTGGAGACTTTGCCACCCTCTTTCACAAGAGTATACCTTTTTCTCTCCCGTACACTCCTCCCAATCCCGAATTGACTATCTTTTTATTTCCAAAGCCTTGACACAACACATCACTCACTCAGACATCGGTTCCATCCTTATCTCTGACCATGCCCCGGTTTCCTTAGGTCTTGAATTACTCCCTCCTGTTAAAGGTACTCGTCACTGGAGATTTAATAATTCCCTTCTTCTAGACACACAATTTACATCTGCCTTCCTTGACTTTGCTCCACGCTTTTTTACAGAAAATGAATCTCCTCACACTTCTCCTCAATTAATCTGGGACACTTTCAAAGCTGCTTCTAGGGATTTCATTATTTCCTATGTTGCCAAGAAATGCCGTCTTGCACGGCAATCCTTATCTACTTTGACGTCCCAAATCAAACATCTTGAACATTCTTATTTTTCTACCAAATCCCCTTCTGTCCTTAATCAGCTTATTAATGCCAAACTTTCCTTTAATAAATTATCTACTGACTCTGCCAATTTGATCTTACTTAAATCTAGTGCTAAGTTCTACTTCTCACGAAATAAAGCTGGAAATGTTCTTGCTAATTACTTTAAAGTCAAAAAAGAGCGGACGAAAATTGATTCGATTGTCTCTTCTTCCAATATTAGTCTCCACAAAGATGAAGATATTTTGGAAGAATTCACTCATTTTTACCAGACTCTCTATACCCCAGAATCTCCTCCCTCCTCCTCGGACATCAATGCATATCTCTCCTCCATCCCTCCCCCCCGGTATCGGACGTTGACTTTTCATCTCTAGATAAAGACATTCTTCCCACGGACATTTTGGAGGCCATTCGTGTTCTTAAGAAAAGCAAGGCCCCAGGTCCTGATGGACTCTCGATTGAATTTTATTCCCATTTTTCCTCTTTTCTTGTCCCTAAACTTCACCAATTATTTTCCTTTTTTATTACTTCTCAGAAATCGGAAGGTTCTTTTCAGGAAGCCCTCATTTGTCTTCTCGCCAAGGATAACAAGGATCATACCTTATGTAAAAAGTATAGGCCCATCTCTTTAATTAATTTGGATTATAAGATATTTGCAAAAATTTTAGCATTACGTCTCGATAAAATTCTTCCCCAACTCATTGGCAAAGAGCAATGTGGTTTCATCAAAGGCCGCCATCTTTCAGATAATACTCGTCTTTTCTTTAATGTTCTCAGTAAGACCCCTACTTTCTCTCACTCTTTGGCTGCTATCGCTTTAGATGCTGAGAAAGCTTTCGATAGGGTCAACTGGTCTTTTATGCTTTCTAACTTATCCTGGTTTGGTTTTGGCTCTAAATTCATTTCTTATATTTCTTTGTTATATTCTTTTCCTAGGTCTTTTATTTTTGCTAATGGTCTTGTCTCTTCTTCTTCCCTCTTTTTAGAGGTGTCCGTCAAGGTTGTCCCCTTTCTCCTCTTCTATTTATCTTGGCTTTGGAACCATTTTTATCTCGGATTAGATTAAATCCTGATATTTCCAGTTTTCCGTATGGTGATACTCACTTAAAGCTTCCTGCTTATGCGGACGACATTCTTTTATTCCTTTCACACCCTCTTACTTCTATTCTGGCTTTCTTGTCTGAGGTCTCTTCCTATGCCAATGTTTCTGGTTATAAACTCAACGTCGATAAGTGTGAAATCCTTCCTCTTAATAAATTCTGTTTTCATGCTGCTTTTTTACTCTCTTCATTTCATTGGAGTCCTTCTAAAATGAAATACTTGGGCCTCTGGTTCACTCCTTCTATTAAAGATACGGTTGCCTTAAACATTAAAACTGTGCTCACAACTTTAACTGACTCCACTACTAGATGGCATCCTCTTTTCTTATCTTGGTGGGGTAGATTAGACTCCATTAAAATGATGTTGGTTCCAATAATTGTATTTTTCCTTTCTAATCTACCTGTTAATATTCCAAAGTCTTGTTTTAAATTCATTTATTCTATCCTTTCCAAATTCCTGTGGCAACACAAAAAGGCGAGGATGTCTTTTGCCAAACTTAAACATCCTAAATCCTTTGGTGGTGTTAATTTTCCAGATTTCTCTTCGTACCACTCTTCTTTTTTCCTCTCCCACTCATCCCCTTTATTACTGGATCCTATCGAAGATGTCTCTTCTCTTCCATTGTGGTGTGCACTTGAATGCTCCTTTTTTTCATCCTTTTTCCTTTAAAGAATTTATTTCTTTATCACATATTCCTCCCAAGTTGTCCCTCCCTATTCTTAAAAATTCCAGGAAAGTTTTTCTTCCTCTCTTTGTTAATGGTCTTGATGACAAGCCCGCTTTTTGCAATCCTCCATTTGGTACAACCCTCTTATCAAAATCAAAAGTAAAACTTTTTTCTGGAAGGATTGGTACTCCCTCTGTCTTTTTTGGGTCCATCAACTTTTTCAAGATGATCTTTGTCTTCCCTTTTCATCTATCCAATCTAGCTTTTCACTCCCTCCTTCCTTCCTCGTCAAATATAATTTATTACGTGCTGCCGTTCAGTCTTGTTATGACTCTTTTGCCACTATTCCCGCTCCCCCTACACCTTCCTCGCTTACTATTCCCTTTCTTTTGTCCTCTCCATCCGCTTCCCAAATTTATAAGCACTTACAAGATGTTCCTCTTCTCCGTGACAAATCCAAAACAGAAATATCAGTCTCCTCCCTGTGCCACGCACAAGATCGGTCACCTGGGGAGACAGGCGCTTTCTTGTGGCCACTCCAAAACTTTGGAACCTCTTGCCACTAGCCATCAAAACCGCCCCGAATCTGATGAGCTTTCGCAGGCTCTTGAAAACATGGCTGTTTAATCAGTAAGAGGATGATTTGATGATAGATTTCAGTTGCTCCACAGCGCCGAGACACCTTCGGGTATTTGTCGCGCTATAAAAGTTGTGTAAATAAATAAATAAATAAATAAATAAATAAATAAATAACAAGATTGGGAAACTGATCTTGGCACCTCTTTTACTATCCCAGTATGGCATAACATCTGGAATAAACTAAGGAAATCGTCTAGAGCAGCTAATACCACCCAGACTTTATTTTTTATCTATAACCGATTTTTAGTCACTCCCTCTAAACTGCATGCTATTAACCCTGCTATTCCCTCTACCTGTTGGTCCTGTCCCAATGCCTGTGCCGACCATAAACATATGCTTTTACTTGTCCCCTCATTCACGTTTTTTGGACCAAGGTATGGCAACAAAATAATTCTATTTTCTCCACACAATTTCCATTCTCACTCACCTATATTTTTCTAGGTAGCCTCTCTGACATCTGGTCCTCCCAAATCTCCTTTTCCAATACCTTCATTATCGACCTTTTCCTAGCGGTGTCCTTTCAACAAATTACTAAGTCCTGGAAAAATACATCAAATGTCTCCTTTCAGGCTTGGTGGTATGGTGTTTGCTACAATCACAGACTAGACAGAGCTTATGTATACCCCATTCAACTTGCTATCAAACGTGATTTACTGTGGTTACCAGTTACTACTTTTTTAGATATATCTGCTCAATCTCGTCCTTTACATACCCCTTCCCATGAAGAAGTTCCTAAACCCCCTTGATTTGCCTATGATGCCTTTTTCCTTTTTATGAACAGATTGCCTTCCTCTTATTTTGCAATGTTTTATGTAGAAGTCTCCCATGTTTCCTGCTTCTAATATTGTATGCCTCTGATACTTTTCAAATATGACTTGTTTTTTACTTTTTACTTTCCCTGTTTTTTCCCTTTCCTTTCTTTTTCTCTTTCTCCTTTCTTTTTCTCTTTCTCCTCTCCTCTTTCCCCTCTCTATATTGTATTATTCTGCCCCTTTTTGTATTGATTGCTTGTATTCCATATTACTGATTTTGTATCCTTATTTGAGGCAATCTTTCTTTCAATAAAGTTTCATTCAAACTTAAAAAAAAGTCTATGATATTTTTTTGGGGTAGTAGTTATTTGCTTTACGTTTAATGTGGTTTAAGAGTTCAAAGCAAATGCTACTTTATTTATTTGGTCACGCAGTGCAGTGGAGGTCGCATTGTTGTGCTGCACTGCGAGTTCGGGAAAGGGCTGGAATGAAATGCATCTAAGGCAATACGGTGCATTCCTGCCTTTTCCCCTGCACTGGTTGCCTAGCACCAACACAAGTTCCATTGCACCATGGTGTAAGGGGGCCTGCGTTGTAAGGATAATTGTTTTTCTGCGGGAAGGGGCATCTTCCTGAGGAACAAACTAGGAGAAATAAACATATTTCTTCTTGTTATGCCTCACCTGTTTGGCACATTTCCAGGTCTGCCACTTCTGGTAAATCTGGGAATGCATCAAAATGCATGGATGTTGAATGGGACCACCCACGCAACACCCATGGAAATGCCTCCCTAGCACAGAGTAATGCAAACAAGCGATTTGCGCTGTGTTGCATTACTCGAGATTTATGAAGCCACTCACTGTCACGCAGGGTGGCTTTGCGTTGCTTAATACATATCATTTTTAATTTGCGTTGCTCTTTCATCACGTTGCATGGTACAAGAGCGACACAAAGGGGCTCGTGAATATGCCCCATTGTGTCAGCATATCAAAGTATAACTACAACCTGAAACAACCCATCACTTCCTGGTGCCAGGATTTTGGCTCCTCTAACTAATATTCACCCTAAATTTTATAATGGTAAAAAGACCAACGTGTGTACTCAATCCCGCACTAAAGAGCTACTGGAGGGGAGACCCAGTCAAAAGACCAGCTTGCCAATGTAGGCTTGGAGAAAATCGATCATAGGGATAATGCCAGAACCGGAAACCCCTATGCTCAAAAAGTATGTATGAATGGACACCGCCCAAGAGGTCTTGTCAACAGTGAGTGCCTCCACACAGTGGCAAGACCTGAAATCTATTCCCCAGAGCAGAGAGAGATTTTGATACCCATTGCTTTTACACATGGGGACAGCAAGTGTTATGCTAATAAAACAATGGCTTTGACAATTAGAAATAAAGGTTATCAGCTCACTGTGTGGATCCTACCTTATCTACCTGAACCTAGGTCTTGGAGACAGATTTTTCTGATTTTTTGAATTTATTTAATAGTCAGGATTTTCACAACAGTGAATGGTTAAAGGATTGTCAAATTTCAGGAACTAACCTGCCGCCTAGTCATCCATGGACAAAGAAAACAAAGGGTCAAATTCAAAAAGAGAAAGAAACAGCTAGACTGGATATGGCTACTCAGAGTAATAATCCCAAGATTGATTAGAATGTAGATGATGGTGCAAATTTTAGGCAAATACAGAGCCAACATGAGATCCCACACTATACCACTGGCCAGGCTCGAGCTGAAAATGATACCGGCTCCTCCAGCTAAAATGAATTGGTATATAGGGTTGTACCCATAAGAACTCAGCTCGAGAGGAAATAATTGTGAATTCCAAAAACTCTTTGATCAACCATTAGCCATAGCTGTATTACTGGGGAACCTCAAGGGGCAAAGAAGACACAACAACTACTGTTACAGCATTTTCTTTGGCACGGCTTTTATTCAGAGACTGGGAGACATTGCCATACTTGTTACACATTCTGATTAAAGAGTCAAAGGAGTGTACCAAATGTTTCTTAACAATCATCACCCTTGTTGTAGGTTCCTTTCCAACAAGTCAGTATGGATCTAGTGGTATCTTTGGAACCTTCAGGGAAAGAACACTGGTATCTGCTAATCATGCTACACAATGCCACCTGCTAGTACAAGGCACTCCAATTGAAGGGAACCACTCAAGCTGCAAGACATCGGGAAATAATTCACATCTAATCCCTTCTCTCTGCCTTACTGGGACCTTCAGGGCTCACTGTTGAGCCCAACGCTATTCAACACGTATGTCACCCCCCTTTGCTAGTATGATCAAGACATTTGGGTGTTTCTTGGTATCATATGCTGATGACACCCAAATTGTCGTCTCACACTCCAGCAGTGATAACAACACTAGAAAGAGATTTCAGAACTACAAGAGCGCGGTCAGTGACTGAATGAATAACAACTGTCTGAAACTAAATTCTGCAAAGACCGAGATTCTTTTGTTTGGCAATGATGTTTCTTTTTGATCACCTTTGTGGTGGCCTCAAGACTTGGGGACCCTTCCAATTACGGCCAGGAAGATAAAAAACGTACGTGTCCTAGTCGATGACAAATTGACCTTTGAAGGTCTAATCTATCAAGTCACTTCCTCTTCCTTCTACATTCTTAGGATAATAAAAACAATCTTTCAATACATTCTGCAAAACCTACAGAAGACATGCCTCTAAGTATACCTAGGTTCAATCGGCATCGCAAGCCATAAATAAGTTACACTGGCTTCCTATCAGGCAGTGCATTACCTTTAAGGCCCTGTGCATTGCCCACAAAGCACTTCATGGTATTGGACCAGACTACCTGAAGGAGAGTTTTAATTGTTACATTCCAAATAGAATGCTATGATCCAGTTCAGCCAAGAATTTGACAGCTCCTAAATGCAAATGATCGTCTTGGAGTGGCAGAAGTTTCGTTATCTGCACAGCTATAACATGCAACAGCCTACCCTTAAATCTTAAATCTGTGACAAATCTCTTGTCCTTCAGAAAATCTTTTAAAACCTGATTGTTCATTGATTAGTAATGGCTTGAGGAGGGCGGAGATCCGTGAGCAGCGGAATTCCTGTCCGACGAACATAACTGTATAAAATTGTTGTTCTAAAATCACAAAGTAGCAAAACAATGCCCTCTTGCTTGTCGCGCAGCAATACACATTCATTGGAAGAGCCTTTAGTACACATAATATGCAGGGACAACACACAGAAATCACACATAGGCATCAGACGCCAGCAGTAAAAAGGCAGCAACAAATGTATATTACAGACTGTCCAGGGGGAGGAAACAACAAGAATGCTCCACTGCAGTGTGTGTGCCAAGGCATCCCAGCCACGGAAGGAAAAGCAAACTGCACACAGGAGCGTTTAGAAAGGGGGGACAGCTGCAAGGCAGCAGAGACGTGAACGACATCACAGTGGAGAAGCCTGTACTGGACTCCATCTACCTTGGGCCTGATTAGGTTGTCGGTCAGAGTTGGCTCCAACCAACATCCCTGCGGTTCCACAATCGCAACTTCGAATTGGTGGTCTGAAACCGCAATTATGATGCGACCACACATGGTGCGGTTGCAGACTCCCATTTCCCATTGGAAGTTTGTACGGTGGTCGGAAACAGGCCGCAGCACAGTCTCCACTAGGGAAATAGGAGTTACTGTAAATCTCTGCCCCATGGGGCAGGTAGCCAGAGGCCAACGAAGAAGGGGGGCCCAAGCAGGGCCCCCCAAAGTCGCTTTCCGACAAGCTTTCCCTGTCGACAAGCCCAACATGGAAAGCCTGTCATAAACTGACATCATAATCCTGACGGTGGAAACGCCATCCCTACAAGATTATGTGGCAGTCTGACTGGCCGACAGGTGCCTTGAGCCCATCTGAAGCCAGTCAGATTGACCGGCCGGTTTCAAATCTGACTGTCTTCATTGTAATATGGCAGTCAGGTTTGAAACCTTCGATTTGGGTCAGAAAGCCTCCGACCTGCGATCGGAAGCTTTCCAACCAACATCCAAATTAGGGCCTTAGACACTGAACGGGCAGCACTAAACTGTGATATGAACCCAGAAAGTACAGAAAATCTCTTTAAAGCTTTAGACCCAGTCAAATATGTGCATTTTTACATTTCCACGTGGGGAGGGTAAGCTCAGCCGCTTGCAAATGGGCACAGGTCTCCTTTCTATATACCTCAGCACTTTCCCTTCATGCACTGCTCCTCCTCCATGCAACAGCCAAGTCAGCATTCAGCGCGCTTGTTCGGGGCTCTTACCTGCCATCCACGCCACTGCTGCTGTAACAGAGGATTTTCCGGGGTCCAGCACAGCTCTCCATATCAGCTGACTTTCCCTCCTCTAAGCCCCACGTCTGTTATCATTCAAGACTCCTATTTATGATGGTGGTTGGTAATGTCACGGGTGACACCGCTCAGTCCCCCCAGTACCTTGCACAGCACCTGCACCTTGGTGTTATTTGGGGGTGCATTAGTAGGAGCCCTGAACTCCGGCAGGACTCTCTGGATTCTGAGGACTCCATCATGCGGGGAAATCAAATGAGAGCTCTTCAATATGAAACTCGGATGCCTCCCCATTGGTTGGTTGCCATGTGTTTCATGCCACGCTCATATGAGTTAGAGCATGCATTGCAAAATGAGGATTGAAACACAAGATTTGTGTCGCTACTGATACCATAGAATGTCATGTTTGTGTGCGATTACAGGGTAGGCGGTAAGCTCCACTATGCAGCAAAGTTTTGTCCAAATTCCGCTCTCCCAAATGGAGTGCAAAGTGGGCAAAAGACTGCAAACTCCGCTGGCGGAGTGGAGTTTACCACCCACCCCTAGTAATGGCTCTCTCTGACCTTTGTGTAGCTGCAGCGCCAAGACACCTCCTGGAATTTGTGTGCTTTAAAAGCCTTATCATATCATATCACTGCTGCATACATAGGTGATCAACTAATAAAATGCCTTCACTCGAGAAGGGTTACCACCAGTAAAAATTACTGATCAGGGATCCACCTTCACTTCCTAACTGATGACTGAAATATACAATGTTCTATAAATATAGCATATTAACACCTATATGTATAATTCTCAAACTAATGGCTTTGATGAACGTTAGAAGGAAAACATGACAAATATAGGCTAAAGAAATCTACTAGGAAAGATACCAATGACTGATATATTGTGATATCGTTAATATTGCACTATTCTTGATCTTGCACAGGAGGATTAGGAGAAAGAATGGGAAAATGCTTTCAAAGTGAATTACATTTTTACCTTACTGAAACATCTGCAAGTTTGGAAAATGCTCAGGACATAAAGAACAACAGTATAAACTGGGTACTAGGTCTTGGTTCCTCTGGTGTGGATCGTATACTATACTTGAAATTCAAGAGGAAGTTACTTTCAGATAGATTAGTCATATGAAAAACCCAGAATCCAGACTTAGCAAATAAATTAACTTAAAAAATTGCAATAACCCGATTCTGGGTGGTTAGTGATTCCAAGATCTGCTTCTACATTTGAAGACCTTTTTCCCTAGTATGTTCAGAAAGCTCAAGGGAGAAACTAATACAACAAACTAATGTGGTTTCCCTTCAGTAAGCCAGATTACACCAGATATTGTACACAATTGTAGATGTTTTTTCAACCTTGTCAGGATGCTAAAAAAAATTGAACTGTGTATCAACACCAAACCTCAAGTGACAGTAAAAATTCAACCTTACCATATTCTGGAGGCCAGAAGAAAAGCAATAGAGGAAGTATTGGATGCAGGCAAGATTTAAGAATCATAGAGCTATCTTATAACCATTGAGCTCTTCTATCGTATTAGTACCAAAAACAAACAGCTTATGAACATTGTCCATAGACATTTTCTGTCCAATTTCGAAGGGTTATCCGACGCTGAGGGTAGATTACCTCATTGAGCACAATAGTGTGTGAAATTCACACCATTTCCTTTCGTGTAATTAGATGACAGTTCTTCAAAATTATGTGAAATTGAGCAGAATAAAATGAAACACAAATCTGTATTTTCTCACTATGTTTTAGTATGGCTTTGCATCAATTTTTAACAAAAGGACTCATTTAAAAAAAGCAAGCACTTAGAACAAGCTGCCTTCTGTTGGTCCCGTGACTTATTTAGCAGCTATATTTTACTACAAATTTTGCCATTTGGGATAAATCTTTACCATAAATGGCACGCAATTATACAAAGTGGTGCAAAGGCAGAATTTGAGATATTTGACATACAAAGCATAATGCAGAGTCTAGTATCCTGGGGTTGGAATGCAAGCGCAATGCTAATGTGGACGGTGCAGAGCTACACCAATAAGCTTTGAAAAGGAAGTCACTTCAGCAGTTGGCGCTTGAAGAAACTTGCCAATGATGGGGTAAATACTCGACATCGTGTTCAGGGTGCTTGGAAGGCCTATTGATAGCTTACCGGTGAATGTTCTGTTAGGAGTCCTGCGGGGGAAGGTGATGCCATTGGGGATAGGACTTTGGTGGGGAATTGTGTGGCATTGACAAAGAGAGATATTGCTAAATTTTGGAGGTTGGCCTTCCCTCCTCCAGCAGTTCCCCGGAACCAAGTGATGGATTGGTGTGCCACACAGGAGAGAGCTGTGTATACAGCTAGGGGATGTTCCAAAACCATTAAAAGGTATGTGGAAAGTGTATGGCATATTTTTTTTATTTTATTTATTTTTAAACTTGTATTGCGCACAGCTACCCTCAATGGGTTTCCCGGCGCCAGGGATAGATAGAAGAAAGAGACAAGCAGAAGGCCCAGACAAAACTGGCTGTGCAGGGATTTAATTAAACAAAAGAGTCTCCAGTTTTTTACGGAAAGAAAGAAGATCAGTCTCAGCTTTCAAAACCGTCGGGAGGGCATTCCACATCTTTGGACCAAGATAAGAAAATGAGCGGCCGCCCATTTTAGCTAGTTTAATTCTTGGAACAGAGAAGTCACCACTAGTGGAAGATCTTAAAATCCGACCAGGCTTATAGTCTTGAACCAGGTTCTGCAGATATTTAGGGGCAGAACCCTGCCTGATTTTAAAAAGGAGGCATAAGGTTTTAAATTTTACACAGTTCGGGACTTTAAGCCAATGAAGGTCACACAAAGCCTGAGCTGCAGAAGATCTCCGAGGTACATTACACAGTAGACGGGCTGCCGAATTTTGCACCACTTGAAGTTTATTTATAGTGGCCTTATCGGCTCCAAGATAAAGCACGTTCCCATAATCGATACGAGAAATTACCAGAGCCTGGACAACAGTTTTCCGCGTAGAACAAGGCAGCATCCACAAGATCTTTTGCAACCATCTTAGAGTGGAAAAACAGATAGCAGCGACCTTTGTTACCTGCTGTCTCATAGAGAGCCTATCATCTATGAGAAAGCCTAGGTTGCGGGCAACGGGGGCTGGCTGCGGCAGAGGACCCATGTCACTGGGCCAATGTCGGGGGCCCCACAGATCTTTATTCTTGCCCAGGATAACCACCTCGGTCTTGTCACCGTTGAGCTTGAGCAGATGGTCGTGCATCCAAGTAGCAACGCGTGACAGGCCAGATTTCAAGGCCGAGATCTCATGGCCCTCACTGCTGGAAAGAGAGAACACGATCTGCGTGTCGTCGGCATACGAATAGATTGTTAACCCGGCGTCCTCCACGATGGTAGCAAGGGGTCTGATATAGATATTAAAGAGCAAAGGGCTGAGAATCGACCCCTGGGGGATGCCGTATGCCGATGAGTAGACAGCAGATTCAGCTTCTGTCGAGAACACCTGGAAGGTGCGTTCACCTAAAAAGGAGGTAATCCAGGCCAGCGCAGATCCAGCAACACCAAGGGAGCGGAGAGAATCAAGAAGGATGGAATGAGACACGGTATCGAACGCTGCACTCAAATCCAAAAGGATGGGTGCAAAGGTTTCCCCGCGATCGATACCGTGCCGAAGCCTCTCCGTCACCCCGAGGAGAGCGGACTCAGTGGAATAGTGTGCTCGAAACCCGGATTGGGATGGATGAAGATATCCCATGTTCTCGACAAATGAGTTAAGCTGAGCGTTCACATGTCGTTCCAAAATTTTGGAACATGCAGGCAGCAGGGATATGGGCCGGAAATTGGCTAAGTTCGAGGTGTCCACACCGATCTTTTTCACCAAGGGAACAACCATGGCATGCTTCCACTCTTGCGCCACCAGAGATTCTGTAAGGGATGAATTTAGGAGTCTCATCAGGACTCTCCGTGGTTCAAGGTCCAACAGTTTCAAGATTTTCATAGGAACAGGGTACCGTGGGGAGCCTGACCTAATACTGTTCAGGCACGAAAGAAAAGTGGTGTCATTAAACAGAAGCCAATCGTGAATGTACATTGAAGGGGAAGGGAGAGGACTGCTAGAAATAGCCGCTGATTGGGAGTCAGCAAGTGGCGTGGAAGTATTTAAAGTTTCATAGATACGCTCCACCTTAGAGATAAAAAACTCTGCAATGGCATCACACTGTGATTTATCCAATACCGGAGCAGAAGGTACTGTGTCTGCTCCCGTTAACTTTTTTACCACAGTGGGCAATTCTGTGCCTGGGTAATCGAAGATGCAGTGAAAGCTGCCTTAGCCAATTTACAATTAACATGGTAGCTTTTTAATGCAGTTTTATAAACCACCTTGCTCGGGGTAGAGTAGAAAAGTCTCCATTTTCTTTCCAACGCCTTGCACTTGGCTCGTTGTAATTTTAAATCTTCAGAGAACCAAGGTGCAGGAGGATGAAGGGATCTATGGTTATTAGATAAAGGAGGAGAGGATGCAACTACAGCATCTATTAACCACTGAGAAACTGCAGCATTCGATTCTGAACCAGCGCTTTCCAGAATCTGAATAGATTCAGTGAGATGTTGGTTAAATGCCATCATATTAAGCTTGTCCCACCGATAGGAAGGCTTGCTCTTACCAACACAAGGCTTGGAGATAGATGAAGAAAAAGGTAACATGAAGTGTACCGCAAAATGGTCAGACCAGTCTAATGGGCGGGTCTTTTGGGGGCAATCATAGGGCAAATTAGAAATAATTGGATCTATCAGATGACCGGCCAAGTGAGTGGCCCAGAGTTACACAGGAAAAGATTAAAAACTTCAAGATCAGACAATAACGATTGGCTGAGGGTGCCTTCCACATCTTCAAGATGGATATTTAGATCACCAAGAATGGTGAAATTAGCTGTTTTAAGTAACACGGGGGATATAGTATCGGCCAGTGATGATATCCAAGGGCCAGCATTGCCCAGAGGCCGATAAATTAGAAGACCGGAAAGCGTTAGTTTAGGGCCAATCATTAATTTAAAAAGTGCGGCCTCACTTCCAGGAAGGAGGAACGACTCCAGTTTACATTGGTAGGTAGTTTTAATAATAATAGCAAACCCCCACCCCTCCCGGAGATCCTATCCTGGCGTACCATGGCATAATTGTTGGGAACGGCTATAGCGATGTCAGGTCTTGAGCTTTCGTGCAGCCAGGTCTCAGTCAGAAACAATGCGTCTGGCGACTCATCATTTATAAAGTCAAATAAATTGAATTTATTTTTAGGGAGCGATCTGCAATTTATACTCCAAAATTGGAGAGGAAGGGAGGCTAAAAGTTTCTTAGTGGGCTTCCCTTTACCCCGGTGATGCGTCTTAGTAATTTGTGTCTTTGAAAGCAACATCTTACCGGTGGAAAAGCCACAGCCAGCACAGGTGAAGTAATGGGTGGGCAGAGTACAAGACGTACAAGAAGCGGATATACGAGGTCGCAAAGAACGTAAAGTAGAAGTGGAATACATTAAACGATTAGCAGGAAAATCGTGGGGTAACCTACCTGAGCTAGAGTACAAGATGTCAGTGTACTGCCCGTCCTGCAGCCCGTCCTCAGCGTGGACGGGCGCAGACGGGCTGAACTCAGGCGTAACTCCGGCGAAATTCCGGCGATCCCGCTGCGCGTTACCGCTGCGCGTCAGCATGGCTTGCTTATATGCTGGTCTAGCCTCCTAGCGACGACTAGACCGCTGGGAGCATGAAGCGCCGCCGGGCGTGTGCCCCACCAAAGATGGCCGCCACACGAGACAGGGCGAGGGACCCGCGAAATGCGGTGTGTTTCCCAAATTAGAGTGCAGGTAAGCGGGACAGAGGTGCGAGTATGCAAGGCAAATTAAAAGCAGGGTAATGTGAAAATTAAATCAACAAAATAGACAAAAAGAGGTAGTTTTAAAATATGCACGCTGAGCTGCACGAAATGCAGCGCTAGTCCTGTGATGCACCAAAGCTTGTGAGAGCGCTCACCTGAGGTTGCCTTGCTTTATGCTGGTCTAGCCTCCTAGCGACGACTAGACCGCTGGGAGCATGAAGCGCCGCCGGGCGTGTGCCCCACCAAAGATGGCCGCCACACGAGACAGGGCGAGGGACCCGCGAAATGCGGTGTACTTCCCAAATTAGAGTGCAGGTAAGCGGGACAGAGGTGCGAGTATGCAAGGCGAATTAAAAGCAGGGTAATGTGAAAATTAAATCAACAAAATAGACAAAAAGAGGTAAATATCATAGGATGCTTTCATGTATATGCTCGTAAGTGATGTGTTAATGTACACTTGATAGTTCATTCCATACTCTGGCCTGTGGAATTGTTGTGGGTTGTTGAGTATAAAGCAAAATCCCCTAAAGGATGAAAATGACAGAGGCATGATTTAAATTGTTACCAGCCATAACTGAGAAGCAGGATATGTCTAAATACACCAGCACCCTCAACTTAATTAAATGTTACTGTCAAGTACCCCTCCAAGGACCAAAACAAAGCAGCTGTATCATCTCCCAGAGGGTTATTCCAATTTATAGTGCTTCCTTCCTGTCCCACCAGCATTTTCAACAGCTAATAGCGTATTTACTTCAACCCCATAGAACACAGGCAGAAGCTTACTTAGATGACATGTTTATATTGAGCACGTCATGGAAAAATCATCTGCAACATCTAAAACATGTCAACATGTCTTGACTACCCGTAAAGAAGTAAATATCATGGTAAAGCAAGCTAAGTGCATTCTTACAATCCAATAAGTGTATTAAGTGGAATACCCTGTGAAACGGAAACATACAGCACCAAGCTGACAAGATAGAAGCCCTGAAATCAATATACTCACCAGTCATAAAAATATTTAGGGCCATCCTAGGCTACAACCAGAAATGTATTCCTCATTTTTCCAAGGTATGCACCCTTCTTACACCCTTATTGAAAAAGGGTGTTCCTAATTGTGTACCCTGGCGAACTACCAAATAACAAGATTTTGGCACTTGACAGGAGGTTCTCTATGACTTCAGTATTTTGTTGTCCCAGTTCCAATATTCATTTTTTTCTGCAACCAAATGGCACATGACAAGGTTTAGGGTCAAGAATTTGTCAAGAATTTGAAGATACATACATTTGATTTTGTATCTCAGTCAGACACTCCTTCCTACATCACCCTAGAAAAGGAGAGCCAAATTATAAAGTAGGCTACGTAGTTTTTAAATATTACCTATTGGAGTAGCTGTTTACTGTTGTGGCTGGTGGTGTCCCACTCACTAGGTTATCAAGATATAACCGAAACAATCTCAGGATTTTAAGATGTTTTATTTTCCTACAACTCTTCCACCTTGATGTAGTCCACCAAGCAGGATCTCCATTAGGTTTTGATAATTAACTTACCCAAACTGGTAAACCAACCCCATTACCAAAACTCTGGCTAGTAAAGGAAGATAGGTGGCAACTGTGAAAGTAAGTCCTTCATGACAAAGGTCTTGTTTGGTAAGGAGAAAATCAGGGCACGATATATTAGGTAGATGGCAAGGTTACAGAGGGACGCAAGACTGGCACTGCCAATGGTTTTGGTGAAACAAACCAGAACTTTGTTGATACAGTTAAACCCTGTTGTCGAATTGTGTTCTGAAGCTTGGAGAGGGAGGTAATGTTGGCTACACAAAGGACCACAGCACCCTACGAGTTATTCATCATTTCTGGACCCCTTCGCCAATGATAGTAAGACCATGGAAGAGCAGGGGAAGAAGTCAGGTTTTATAAGGGGTTGGGGTACGATCAAATCAACATTGTGAAGAAACTCTCCAACCCCAGCTCCACCACCAACATCTCACCCTCGCAAGACCTGTGCAACTCCCTTGCCACCTTCTTCCATCGCAAGATCGCAGACATCCACAACAGCTTCAACGCCACAACCGCCCCGACAACCACTGAGACCTCTGCCCCCACAGCCACCATCCACACCACCCCCCCCTGTTCTCTTGGACCAACACACCATGAAAATCATGAACACCATCCACTCCGGATCTCTGTCTGACCCTTGCCCACACCACATCTTCAGCAAAGCCTGCACCACCATCGCATCCCATCTCCAGAAAACCATCAACATCTCCTTCGAAACAGCGACCTTCCTGGAGAGCTGGAAGCACGTTGAGATCAACGCCTTACTCAAAAAACTCAAGGCTGACCCCAAGGACCTCATGAACTTCCGGCCCATCTCCCTGCTCCCGTTCCCGGCGAAGGTCATTGAGAAGACCGTCAAAAGACAACTGACCCGCTACCTTGAGAAGAACAGCATCCTGGACCCATCCCAGTTCGGGTTCCGCAGCAACCACAGCACCGAAACGGCCCTCATCGCCACCACCGATGATATCAGGGCCCTGCTGGACAATGGAGAAATCGCGGCCCTCATCCTCCTGGACCTGTCAGCTACCTTTGGCACCGTCTGCCATCGCACCCTACGCACATGCCTCCATGACGCTGGGATCTGAGACAAGGCTCTGGACTGGACTGGACCACCTTCTTCCTCTCCGGCAGAACCCAGAGCATCAGCCTCCCCCCTTTCTGCTCCGAAGCCACAGAGATCACCGGGCTCATCCCTCAGCCCGACATTGTTCAACATCTACATGGCACCGCTCGCCCACATCGCCCGACTGCACGACCTCAATATCATCTCCTACACCGACGACACCCAGCTGATCCTCTCCCTCATCAACGACCCCTTAACAGCCAAAACCAAACTCCACGAAGGGATGAAAGCCGTCGCCGAGTCGATGAAGAACAGCCAACTAAAGCTAAACTCAAACAAGATGGAAGTCCTCATACTCGGCTCCACCCCCTCGGCCTGGGAGGACTCCTGGTGGCCGACTGCACTGGGAACAGCTCCAACACCCACCGACCATGCACGCAACCTGGTGTTCATCCTCAACTCTGCTCTCTCCATGACAAAGCAGGTCAACGACATCTCGTCCTCTTGCTTCAACATGCTCCGCATGCTCCGCAAGATCTACAGGTGGATCCCAACAGAAACAAGAAGAACGGCCACCCAGGTCCTCGTCAGCAGTAGGCTGGACTACGGAAACACCCTCTAAGCAGGAGCCTCGGCCAAACCCCTGAAGCGACTTCAACTAATTCAAAACTCCTCTGCACGCCTGATCCTCGACATCCCTTGCCGTAGCCACATCACCCGCCACCTGAGAGACCTGCACTAGCTCCCCGTCAACAAGAGGATTACCTTCAAGCTCCTCACCCACGCACACAAGGCATTCCACAACACCGGATCAGCATACCTCAACAGTCGACTCACCTTCTACACCCCCAACCGCCTGCTCCACTCTGCCGACCTCACCCTCGCCACCGTCCCCTGCATCCGAAGAGCAACCTCCGGCGGCAGATTGTTCTCCCACCTTGCCGCCAAGACCTTGAACACCCTCCCCATCCTCCTACGGCAGGCCCAGGACCTGCTAACCTTCAGAAGACTCCTCAGGACCTGGCTATTCGAGCAGTAACAGCTTCCACCCCCAGCGCCTTGAGACCCTCATGGGTAAGTAGTGCGCTTTACAAATGTACTGATTGATTGATTGAAATCTTACAGCTAATCATTCAAACAGAATCTCTAGGATATTTTGACGTTCCCTCTAGCCAAAACTCCACCAATAGGGAATCTGAAGCTTTGAGCCCTCCCTGATGCTCTATAAACGTCACTCTACATAAAGGCGAGAAAAAGAGATGGCAGGTTGTTAAAAAGTCAAGCTGCATGCCAGAGATGGCCATTGTCCATTTTGACTCTCAGATAGAAATTTCCAAGGAAATTTAAGGAGATAATTCTAAGTAAGGGCTGGGGGAGCATTTAGGCTAAACACCAGCGATGATCACTGACTTTTTTTCTCTCACTATTGGAAGAATGTCTTGAGGAAGGTTAACTAGGGAATGACCTGAAGGTGTAAGCTTATCTCCACCATAAAAACAATTCCTGGGGAATGTCTTCTTTACAATAGAAGGAATAGAGCTATAACCAATTTTATTAACAATCATTGTAATAGGAAAGAATATTCCTAGTGAATTGGAGAAAGATCAGTATGGATCAAAAATACACCACAAAACAGAGTAAGTGAGGTATTTTATTGAATTAGTTTCTTAGAATTATTGTGGAAAATTATACACTGGAAATAAACTGAGACTTTTTTCCTTCAGTCTTGTGTCCTACAAATGAGCTGGCCCGTTCTAGTGCATAGTGCACATATATAAGAAGCATTTCTCTCCATCCCTTTGTCAATATTTATTCATTTATTTATTTATTTATTTATTATATTTATCAATATGCACTGGGATGGCTGCCTCTGACATTTGGGAGTGAGGTCTGTGAGGAGAGGTTGGGGATTGTGAACCGCCTCTCCCTGTTCTCTGCTCCCCTCCAAGGTTGGAGGACCCTTGCAACTGTTCAGAGAGAAAGAACATGCATGCACTGGCATTCATTCTACCGTTGATGTGAGTTGAAGGATCATATCAGACTGCCGCCACTTAAGATGTGCTTATTTTATTTGTAATCGTCCTTGCCCTATTCAAATGAGAGTGTGACTTAGCAATTACACCACTGGTGTTCTACTATCTGCAGCCTCACAAAGAGGGTCATTTCACCTTGGGTATATATGTGCTGTGAGAAGGGTATCTCTCTTTTCTATGTGTAGCCATTTGCACTCCTTAAAAAAAATAGATGGCATTTACTTGACATTTCAAACATCTGGAAGAGATCTAGAGCAGTAACCCTCTAGAGATGAGGAGGAGGACTGTGTATCGAGACTCACGGAATTTCCATGCATCTCTCATGAGAATTGTGTTTGAACTTCACGAATGTTAAATCGGGCTCCCCACTTGACCCTGCTCCCCCCTCATATTCTTCTAAAAACAGCTAACATCCTTCTCCCAGTCTTGGCAGAAGGGAGTTGTGCCCGTAGTGTGAAAACACACAATGGGGACAGATATATCAAAAAAACAACCTCAACCCATGCTGTCCTGGGCAGTTTTGACCTATCTCTCTTATTCTGGGACTGAGTAAGGTGCCAAAGAAATATGTGAACTCGCACCTCTCTGACTTCATAAAGTAAACAACATCCTGCATCCCACCCAGAAATGGTTCCAACTTCCGGACCAAGCATAGCACTGAAACCGCCCTTTTGACATCATGGAGGAGGCAAACATTTAACTGGATCTAGGAGGTACCATAGCCATAATCCTCCTGGATTTAGGCACTGTCTTCGACACAGTGGATCACAGGACCCTTATTAAGAGGATTCAGAATTCATGAATGTCAGAACTGGCCCTTAAACTGGTCATCTCATTTCTGGGGGGCTAGATTTTTTAAGGTCTTTGACAAAACCTGCTCTTCAGACGTTTTCCCTTTTACATGCAGAGTCCCACAGGCGTCTTCCTGTAATCCCATGTTGTTCAACCTATACATGTGGCTTTTGGCCAATATTGTACTGCCTTTTGGGATCTCATTATTGTCCTATGCGGATAACACCCAGCTGATGTTCTCCCTTTCCCCAGATGGCAAACACACCCCTCCCTCCTTTGGGTCCTTCCTTGAGAGGGTAGTAAGCTGGATGGACAAGTCCTGTCTGAAGATCAATGGAAATAAACCCGAGCTGATGATATTAGGGAACAATGTAAACCCTCATTTGTCCCTTTGTTTTCCCGACCGTCTATGCCCCGCAAACAAAACAGCTGCAAAAAGGTTGGGGGGATTGGCATGATTCAACACTTTCTATGGAGACCCAAGCTACTAAACTCCCAATCTGTTGCTACAGGATCTTCAGAATTCTGCGTAAAGTTCTTCACCTGAATCTGCAGCTCCCCGCCACCCCCCCCCACCCCAAAAGGAGGCTAGTAGTCCAGGCTTTAAGTCTCTCTGCCTGGACTATGGAATCTCCCTCTACTTGGGAGCTTCTAAAGCAGTGATTGGTAAACTTCAAGTGGTACAGAATGGGGTGGCAAGACCCTGCTTAACATCCGTAGACACCATTCGGGCACATCAGGGTCCTGGCCGACCTCCATTGACTCCCGGTCATGCAGAAGATAAATTTCAAGGCACTGTGCATCTCACACAGACCCTTTTGAGATCAAGGACCCGTCATCTCCCTACAGATGATTGCTCCTTAAAAACCCGGAAGAGCTCTCAGATCCTCTAACACCATACGGGCTGTAGTCCCACCCATAAAGAGGGACAGAAAGGGAGGAAGATCATTCAGGTACAATGTGACAAAACTCTGGAACACCCTGCCCCTTACCTTGCGGACAATCGATAATGAACTGTCCTTCAGAAAAAGGCTGAAAACCTTTCTGTTTGTGAACTAATCCCCATGGAGCCTACGCCCACAGTCTGTGTTGCTCAATCAGGGCTTAAATGCCTTAGGTTCTCCATGCACTTCTATAAATCCTCCTAACATAAGATAGTACAGGTATGTAAATGAGGAGCACCATATGCTCACAGCTCCATCTCAGATAATGTAGCTGAATGCTTTTTAAAACAGTGTGGAGCGACAGAGTCTCTACAACAATACTAAAAAACACGATGAGTGCAAAGAAAATATGCAAATGATAAGCACTGGTGTGAGCCCCAAGTTCTCAACATGTAATAAAGGCCTTCAGCTTCATATTTATGGATGTATGGCATTACAATGCGGGCTTTTACCCCGCGTGCCATTAAAACGCTGTTTTTACAACGACTTGCGCTGTAAGCGCTGGATAGTGGAATAGTTTATTTTCTATTCCAACTCCAGCCCACGTTACAGTAGGGAAGGTGCTGGAATAGAAAATTTAACTATTCCATATCCAACAGCGCCCTGTCGCAAGTCGTTGTAATGACTTGCGTTGTAAAAGCAGCGTTGTAATAGCAGCGCAGGGTAATGCCTGCGTTGTTATGGCTGTTCCCCATATTTATCCAACAATAACCTATGCAAAATTATCCCCAAAGATCAAAAAGAACCTGGAACTATTTGATCGCTTCGGTGGATTGTGACTTCAGATATAAGAAAAGGAGGATGTGCTGCATGTTTACGTTTATTTAGTGGAAACTGACTACCTATATTAGTGTGAGTTTGTTTTGTTTTGAAGAACTAATATTAGAGAGCGGATTGAGTTATATTTTTCGTTATTTTCTGTTCTTCGGCTTGTGCATGAAAGTAAATCCTCCCACAGATTTTTAAACTATCATTTTAGAGTTACTTCTCAAACACGTGCAAGAAGCACTTGGCGAGGCCCAGAGACGCTTCGATTGATGGTTTGCAATCACGTCATGTTGTCAACACATTTGTGATTATGTCCAGAATCTCCCGCGGAGGGATAATTACATACAATCACCTATTGTCCACCTGCCATGGAACACGCTTCTCCAAATTAAGGCCTGTCGAGTTTATTTGATTATAAAACCTGGTGAATTCCAAATCTGTGTTCCCTGACGGAAAGAAAAGCAGAGAACAAAAAAATCAATGAACTGAAATCAGTGTTCTGATGGGAAGACAATGACGGAAAAATGGTTTTCTTGTAGTGCGATTATTTTCGAGACCAAAACAATCTTTTATGCATGCATGTATAAAACATATTTTGCAATAATAAATCTGATGTTTTCGGTTTTACAATAAAAAAGACTGAGAAACCGAAATAGATGTTAAACTGTGCATTATTTTATTTCTGCTTGTGTTGGCTACAGTTTGATTAGTTGATGTCCAAAATGCAAAATGTGTTTGTTTGTCTGACCGACAGCGCAGCAATCTGGAAAATGTATAGTGACCAACATGTTTTAAAATATACACGAAGTAATTTTTTGCTCCACCCAGAAGCGTATTTTCTCTCTCTGCCATTGGATGTTTGATGTATCTATTTTACATCTCAAATGTAATCTTGATCATCACACATCATATTCGATATTCCACACACGATTTAACCACACAAAAAGCATCATTTTGTGGTTGTTTTTCACTGGAGCAGGCTTTTCAGGTTTTAGTCAAAAATCGTGGGTGACACACACGTACGCCACGCATGAGAAAGAAGACTGTTCAATAAACCTCGCCGTCTCTCTATTTCTCTGCAAACTCTGTTGAAACAAAGTATGCATGATTGACTAAGTGAAATACTTATCTATTGTTTCCGCAACTCTAGAGATATATTTCTTATTCTTGGGAAACAAAGTTGTCATGTTTAAGCATTTGTCAGAAACTAATCCCTTCTTGTGAATTCGAGCAAGTTTCTAGTGACCTCTGAGGTAGCTGGCACTCACTATTAAGTTTAGTATTTTCAATAGAGTCCTAGTCGACCTCAGTCCTACGTCTAATCTATAGCATATATTATTCTAATGCGCAGAGCCTATTGGAAATATAGGAACTACACTACACTTCCAGGCACTTTTGCTTCATTCCTACTGATCTGGTTGTCTGTCCTCTTGCCTTGCCCCCACTGGCACCTTACCATGCTCGCTACAGCAACTGTCTCCGTCTCTTGGTATACTCTTTCTTGGACATCTCTCACCACTCATGAAAGTCTTCTGGATCTCCACGAGAGCCTCCAACTCCATTCTTAATCTGACTTTTCATTGTGGCAGCGGAGTTGGCGATGCATTTGAGACCTACTTATGTTGTTGTTCTTTCCTCGTGGGAACATCCTGCGTTTCCTTTCATGTCTTTGTTTTAGGTGTTCATGCTGTGCATGGGGTCTACTGATAGCTGGAGCAGTCTGAAATCAGGAGATGGTGGTACGCAGCCCGGTACCTTGATAAGAGTGTATGTGCTGCTAAGTGTCGGGTCCTAGCTGCCCTTTACTCTTCTCCACGTTTTCCATGAATGAAATCGAAAGCGCCTTTGCCTGAGTGGGGGTGACGATGGTGGTATATAGTGTTTGGGTGTTGCTGTCACATTGCTTGGTGGCTGATACTTCAAGAGTGGTATACAGCTTGCAGGCCATCGCCAACATCTCACTGTTATCCCAGAGCCATTATTCATTTAGTAATAACACCTGCTCCTCTCCTAGGACCCCTACACCATAATCCTTCTTCCTCTGCTCCCTGCTTCTCTCCTGGCCTCTCAGCCACTCTATCCCCTGGTACCCATGATGGCCTATAGTCATGGTTAGAGGTGGGCATGACATCATGGTGCAACAAGGGTCTGTGAAGTTGGGTCAGGGCAACCTTGGAAAAACTATTGCGTGCCACCACGAGAATAGTGCCGGAGCTGCTCCTGCTTCAGGAATGATGGTCTGGACAGTGGCACCAGATGTCAGTGAATTGCAGAGCAAGTCAACAACTTTGCCCTAACGGGGCAGATGGTAAGTCTCATGAAAGGAGTCTGACATGACAGCCTTTCATGATCAAGATGACTGGGAGTGATAGAAATTATAGGGAGTGTGAGGGAGTGTATGGGAAATGACTAAGTGTAAGTGTGACTGGAAGACTAAGTGCATAAGTGTTAAGCAAGGAAGCATGAGCGTGCATGAAAATGGTGTGTATAACTGCTTGACTGCCCAATGTGGTATCTGATGTGATGTGTTTGCCTGAAGGGAGGTTGGTTGGTACGAATTGGGGTCATGATGCCAATAAATGGAAATATTGTGGGTTTTGTCAATGATATTTAGATCTCTTAGGTATTTGGGACCTTTTCACTTGACATAATGACCCAAATATGAGCCACGTCATAAACTCTGTCAACACCGGTTGTGGGGTGGGAGCATTGGTGGGATGGTTGTTTTGTTTGTGGGTGTAGTGAGGGGCAGATAGGGTCTTACACTCCCTTAATGTGCTACACCACTTCAGCCCCTTGCCAGGCAGTCTGCTCGTCCCATCCTTCTTCCCTTATATTCTTTCCTGATCTGTAAAGTGAGTCTGAAGATCCCATTATATAGGATGCCAAATCAGCATCCCCGTAGAGGTAATGTGCCAAATTGTACAATATGTGTTAACTCGGACGGATGTGGTACATCATTCGAAGGTAGAGGAGTCGAGGTCTCATTCACTTAATGTATCAGTGCACACAAGTATTGAAACTTCTTCTGAAATTCCAGCATGCGTGTGTGCTGAGGGATGATTTGTAAGACTGTTGATTGCATGAGGGAGTCCAGACAGAAGGCAACAAATGAGAAAACAACATTCAATGAATACAAATGTCACAGCTTAAATTGCCGCACTTCAATGTTATCTTCGGGATCTGGAGTTCTCCGCAGGGTTGGTTGCTTGTGACCCCATTATGCAGAAATCATAGGCCACCTTCTCAACCCTCTCTGGATCATTTGAGGAGAAAAGAAAGGTGACAAGTCTCCTCTGGGTTCATCATGAAACACAGGCTGAAGACCTAGACAGGCTACATTGACAGGAGACTCTATAGATAAAAGCAGGTGGTGGTCGGGCTTTAATGGCGGGGAGATGCAGTGGATTGCAGCCCACTGCCTCAGACAGGGACTGTTCTTTTCTGACATCCCTTCTGGGTAGGATCAGGAAGAAATTCCAGAGGCTCGAAGAGAAAGAAACCAGAAAACATCTTTGCCTTTGTATAAATCCGCCAAAAATCAAAAAATAGTACCAATTGAATATTTGTTCATGGTCACCTTATTCCATGCACCTCCTCCAGGAAGACTGTCAAGAGGAATAGCCAAAACCAGGAGCAAAGAGTGGGTTAGGTCTTGGGGTTGGTGCGGGTGACAAGCTTACCCAGATTGCAGACAGTGGGACAATCTTGTGCTCCCTGTCCTGCATAGGTGTCTATTATAGTTCAGCACCCTCTGGATAAAGAGCTTCTCCTACATCCTGTGGGAGCCTTCATGTGTCCAGCGTGCCAAGGTGGTATCTAACTAGTCACAGTGGTGCAGTGAGTGTCTGTGATCAGCAGTCCAAGCTTTTCTAAACTCACTGGTCGTCCCGTTGTGTTTGGTGATCAAGAAGTTGATTTCAGAGCTGTGTGCTTCATTTATGCTCAATGGTAGGAGTAAGTCCAAGAATGTTCCAGCTGCCACAGCACGTGCAGCCTCCATGCAGCCTTTTGGGGCATTGGAGAAGGCCGCAGGAGAAGACTGGCAGACAATTGTGGTGCATCAAAAGATGTTTTGTCTGACCTGGGCTGATGGTGGTACATGGAAAGGTGCAAGAAGAGGGAAATGCCAGGTGTGATCTGGGGTACTTGATTTGTCTATCTAAAGGTATGGTTACCTGCTAAAGAGCTACTAGCTAACTCATAAATTATATCCGCTTGCACATACTTCTGATTTCTTTCCTTGATTAAAAGTTATCCGCAGTTCTTTCTCTCGTGTGCTCACTAGGGGAATGTGTGTTTTAATATTGATGCACAGCAGGGCTTTAAGTGGGATGAAAAAACTGAGGGGTCTCCCAAAGGGGCGTGACCTATGTGATTAAGGGCGAGGCTTAAAACACATAAGGTAAAAATCTGTGCTTAGCATAGTGTGCTGCCCGACTTGTATTTTGCTGTTTCTGTCATTGCATCCAGATATATGATACAACAGGTAACATCATACCTACAAGAAGTCAGGACTATTGGCTTTGTCAATGGTTCTTAGTTGCATAAGATAAATAAGCAGCAACTATGGCTTGTAGTATATAATATTGATAAAGCTTCCAGTTAAAGCCCTGGTGACACCAGGACAATGTTTCTGCTCTACAGTTTCAAAAAGAGAAGGGAAACCCATAGAGGATTTCCCTTCCCCTACAACGCTCACCTGGCATGACGTCATGCCTCAATTTCTCAACTAGTGAGAAGTGAGCAGTGTGAGCACGTGCACATCCATGTGCCTGCTGTCACCGCGGTCCGGAAAAAAACGGACCGCCTGTGCCAGGGCACAAAACAGAGCCCGATAGAGACCCATTTCGAGGGCCCCTTTAACAAACTGCCGGTGCTCAGACCCGGTGAGGCCCAGCCCACTAAAATCCCTGATGCACAGTTATATGACTTAATTCATGACAGCATATATTCCTCAATGTAAAAGGATGCTCAGTGGGGCACCACCACTTATGAAAAGTCTTAGTTCTTCAAACGCCAAACATCTCAAAAATGGTGTGCGTAGATGGAAATGAGCAGAGGCAGCTGGGAGAGTAATGTGTTAACAAAGTAGTATAATTGTAGGATACTACTTCGGAGAGTGTCAGAGGTTTCTGAAACAGCACGTGGTAGATGGGGGGTCACTAAAAGACTAGTGCATATGGGGGCAGTGGACCTAGATTGGTGGAGAGACCATGCCTTCTGACTAAGGTGAATGAGATACTGGTGGACAGATCAAGACCCTGACTTCATATGATTATAATCTAGCAAATACAGAGGCTACTAGCTTCTATCCAATGGAAAAAAAAGTGATTTCTAAAGGGTGGAGATAAAAATTAGGATGCAGGACAAAGGGATGCGGTTTGCACAGAGCCCTTAACAGTGTAACAGTGAGGGCTAGTTCGTAAAAAATTGAACAGCTCCTACAGTAATCAAAAAAGTTGGTCATACAAAGAAGAACTTTGCTGGAGCAAGAAAGTGATTCTGTGCATAATAAGTATGCCTGGCTGGCACAATACATCTTGTTGTGTGTTGTTGTGCTTTCAAAGTTTTATAAGTGTCCACTGTATGTTGATGTGTAAGGCATGTAGTGGAGGAAATGGGGGCCGTTTGTCCATGTCTGTGTCTATTGATATTCAGGAATGCCTGTCAGTAGTGTCTTGTGTTCAGTTCCCCTTTCCTGCGGTCTGAATAAAGACGTATGAATTGAACAGCCTTTCCCCTTGGTAGAACAAACTGTCGGGCCCAGCTTTCTAAGCCACACTACCTCAGATGGCCCATGCTTTGCTCGTCACTACTTCGTGCAGTTTTTGCACAGTGCTCATTTCGCCACAGTAGTCACTCAGAATGTCTCAAGTGCATCAAACATGAGAATAGTCGTACTGTGGCTCCAGAGTGTGAGGTCTATGTATGACCGATTGTGGCCTTTATCATACCTCTGCAACCCTTCCATCCATTGCAAATGCAGGATGTTATTGGATGCAACTTGGTAATATAATAGTGCATGTGATTCAGCCAGGGGCAGCATTATAGAGCTAGTACCTGGAGATGGGGTGAGGGGCATTTTACCGCCCCATGTGGCTGCTTAAACATAAAGCTGTGCCTCACGTGTCAGCGATTTTCAGCTGTGCATACCTATGGTATTGACTGCTATCTTTTTAAGGCTTCTTTGACGTTCTTGTGCAGCCGCGGCCCGTGGAGGGAGTTGCGGTGGGGCAGACAGGCGTTGCGGGGGAGGGGCAGGATGGGGGGGTGCTAAAAACTGGAATATGGATAATTGGAGGTAAGTAAACAATTTAATAAATAAAATGAATTTCGTAGCGCATGCTGCGTCACATTTTGCAATGCAGGGCGCGCTACGAAATTAGTTTTATTTATTAAATTGTTTACTTACCTCCAATTATCCATATTCCAGTTTTTAGCACCCCCGAACCTGCCCCTCCCCCGCCCCGCCTGTCTGCCCCACCGCAACTCTCTCCACCGGCCGCGGCTGTTCTTGTGGCTTTCTTATAGCACCCAGTGGCAGAAAGTTCAGCAGTGCCGCCTCTCTCTGTGTTCACCGAGTAGTCGCTGATATCAAGTCTTTCATCCATGGCTGTAATGTGCAGCACGAGGCTCTCCAGCACCTTTTCTTCCGTACACGGAAGGAAGTATTTGTCTTCGGCAGATACCTTATTGTGGGTTTATGAAGAATTGTCGGAAACGTCCACATAACCTCTCAGTTCGTCTTTGCATACATATGAGTGGTATGTATGTATTTCATCTGCCCCTTGGTGATGCTGATGTGGGTATCACCAGCCCTACCAGTTGGCAACCACCGTCACCTGTTGAATAATCACAAATTAGGTAGCAGTATGCATGAGCCTGCTGCACTCCCTCTTATTTGGAAAAGCAAGTCAGTCTCTACTTCTTGTAGCCCCGAAATGATGACACGTCAATCATAAGTTAATTAGAGGATTTGTTCCAAAGGATTATCCCTGCAACAAGAGTGTAACTATCCCTCCACATCCAAATGACTTCCCTAGAATGCTTATTTCGCATTTAGAGCATGGTGCGCATTCACTGTTATATCCGCAGAGTTCTGACAGGCAGCACTTTACATACTATCAATGCATTTGATTCAGCGCTGCTCCAAACCAGACCTTCAAACCATCACTATATATCCTAGGAGCTATCACACTTTACTCGTCGGTGGGGCCCATAACACCGCGAGTCAGTCATTCACACAAATGATCCTGCTCCCAAGATCAGTGAAAACCAGAGGAAGGGATGCTGGATTTAGCGGAGTGTCTTACTTCATCTATTTTAATCTAAATGTTATACAATATATACATCTGCAGTTTATTAGATCTTACCATGGTTTTACTTTAAAGAAACATGAAAACACCCCACTATTTGGTCAATGGATCAGCTAGTAAAAGTTAACCAATGTCTCAAAGTCTTTGCACCATGGAAAATCAGTCCGAAAGCATGTCGTGGTGCGCAGAATAAATTCAAAACTTTTAGGGTCCACGCTCATCTCTCATTGGTCCTTTCAAGGGGTGGATGAGGATCACCTCATCTCCTCATTGTCCATATTTCCGCCAAGTCATCGTTATGATCATAGGAAAGTTCCGGTTGTCTATTATTACATTTTTTTTCACTCGTGTCCTTAACTTGTCACTTCACCAAATTTTCTCAGGCTCATGACTCGGACATCTCAAACTTGGCACCATTCTGCTCTTCAGGCCACGCTGACCTTGACCCACGCTGCACAGGCACAGACTGCTTGCACATCTCTCGAGCATAGTCGCGCATGCGTAGAAACCCACTGTTTCGGAGTCTCAAAAACCCTCCATTTTTATTTAGGCTGCATGGGCCATAACAGGAACTATTATAGAAACAAACACAATTAAACTTTAGATTTCAAAGTATAGCCCTCCTGTTTACCTCCCCCATTCTAAGATAACCCTGTTAGCTATTACCTAGCATTCAAGCTACACATATGCATTGTTTTCTTACCATTCTCCATAATTTCTGCCACAATTATACATTTAGGAAACTTACATGCATAGTTTTTTCATTAGATTATAGCATTTCTGCACTATATTAGTAAAACGACTTCACATAATGAATGGATTAAGTTTGCAACACAAGCATATTAGTATCCCACGTGTATTTGTGTGTGTGCTTTCTATTCTACGTTGGTTAATTTTAAAACCACACAATTAATACATATTACAGTTATGGGAAGCCAACTTCACGAGGGGTATACAAAAATGTATGTTTTCACCCTTGCTCCATCACACTTCATGTATGGATGCATGTGCCTCTTTTCTGGAACAGCAGGGCACAGTTTCTACTTACACCATGACACATTCCTTGAGAGGGACAATGCCTTTTAAACAGAATGTTACACTCAGGCAGAATTCTGTTAGTAAAGGCCGCCTACATCATAAGCTGTAGTCTGATGTTGCTCCTACTCTTTGTTCCAAATTTTCTTTGGGGTTAGCACTTTAAAGGGACCTTAATGCTCCTGTGAGTGTTCAGTGCGCCTTCTACTTTGGTTTCCTGAATATTGGATCGTCATCTAGCACATTATATTTACATGTTAGCAACATATTTCTTTGCAGAGGACAGGTTTTCTTGTCACTCAATATTCAGCTAAAACCACTGACTTAATGGAAAAAGCCATTGTACAAAAGCATGTTAGAGCATTTTCCTTTGCTGGAGTTTCTAGCTGCGTTAGCAGAAACACACACAGCATCACTCTTAACCCTGAACTACTTCCAATTACAACAGATGAGTGAAGTGCCTATTATCTTGTCACAAGTGTCAGCCTTTAGTAAATATGTGACGTCATAAATCAGGATGGAGACTGATCACAAAGCTGTATATAAAATGTTCTTAGCTCCTGAGAGGTTCTATTTTCTTTCCTTTGTTTCTGACTATGATTTCCACACATTCCACCCATTTTCATGCTTACACATAGGTTACGTGTTACCCATATGTACATAATGATAGTTTTAGTGACATGAAATAAGAGAGGCTACTCAAGTCTTTACAGTATGCAGATTTGAACGAGTACCTATCTAGTTGTGTCCCTCATCTTCAGCTTTTTCATACATTTATTGCATACTACATCCTCCATATGTAGAATTTACAATCGCTCGAGTTTTATTGTGACAGATAACATTCATAGGTATTGATTGCATCATGAGTTTCTTTGAGAGTATCTATATAGTGAGGGCTTTGTTTTGTAAAACAGCTTGCTCTGAATCCAGAACATGCTAAAACTGCATATTCCATCTTTCCCAGTAATCCCTGCATTATGTTTTGCAAAATATTTTGATTAATATAATTTTGGTACGCCTTTAAATGGTGGGCATATACATACTTAATATTGAACAAAAAAGGAGGACTATGGGCAATATGTATCCAGGTCCAACATACATGCTCAGGAATAATTATATGCAGAAGGGTATGCAGTTCCTTGCGAACACTGTAGGTCGACGTGCAGTGGCTGTGTAGTGGGTCACACACTTGAGGGCAGGAGGAAGTTTCCTCCTTTCAGAAAAGAGACCCTCACACACCCCCCAACAGTGGGGTGTCTTGCTTCATCATTGGGTCTGCTCCTAATCGGGTCGGCGCTGCAATACCGATCGGCGCCCGTATCAGGGCCTTTTGGCGGAGATCTTTATTTCCTTTGCCATAAGGTGCCGTGCGTGTGAGGGCACTAGTGAGTTTAGATGTGGAGAGTGTAGACATGAGGTTAATAGTGGTCCACCCAGAACTATCTCTATCTATCTATCTATCTATCTATCTATCTATCTATCTATCTATCTATCTATCTATCTATCTATCTATCTATCTATCTATCTATCTATCTACCTACCTACCTACCACACAAAAATGAAGGGACCGCACTTGATCAAGGTTTGCTACTGGGTTACTTTATTTTTCAAAGACCTAACACAAACACAGGACATGTTTCGGCTTCGTGCCTTTTTCCAGCTGTGTACACTGTGCTGTAAGTTCAAAATCATTATATTCAATACAAGCCTAAAGCTTCTGGTGCAGTTCAAATAAACATAGATAGCGGACTCAAAACATAAAACTTAAGGTAAAGCGAGGCGTCATATTGGAACATGCAATTTCAACAAAGCAAACACTTTTAAATTCATTGCTGGTACATAATAAGCATCAGTACATTTGAAAAATATTTTACAGTAATTCATTCATTTCTGTAATTCATTGATCCCTTCCAGGTATGTCACATATAGACCCAAAATTGAGCCCTGAATGGGCATAATGATACTCAAATTCATTTTAGAGCTATTCAGTCCAGATTCATTAGTTCATGAATTAGCCTCTACATTTTGAGAGGTGCCTCACAGTAAAAGTTATAAAGCCCCGAATGGGCAAATTATAATACTTAGTCCTAAATGGGCTAGTCAGCAGATCTGTTGAAACTTTATAGTACTATCAATCTATTCACGCATTACTCTCATCACAACTAAATCTGAAACACAAATAATATATAAACGTTTGGATACTCAGAGACCTTTCAAAGCAGGGCATCAACAGTAATTAAACTAAATGGATTGCAAGCTCTTCTTCAGTGTTCAGACCATTTGGGATGGTGGTTTGCATATCTATAATGAATCTAGATTCAAATCACCGCAATTTCAGCTCCCGGTTTGTCCACGGTCACTCACTGGTACATGATCAATGCAGAAAAATTTCTAAAGATTCCTATCACTATTTTGGAGTTTAGCAAAATGCCTCACCACAGGATAAGAGAAATCTCTGTTTTCTATAGCTCTTGCATGTTCTAGAATTCTATGTTTAGTCGGGTGTATTGTACTCCCAACGTACTGTTTGGCGCATGGACATACCAACCAGTACACACAAAACTGGGTGTTACAAGTCAGGAATTTATTGATGGCTTTAGTATGATTCATGCAAAAGCAACAGCTGATGGACAGAAGGCAGAACAATGTCATACATTCACCCCAATACAGAGATCTGGGCCCAAATCCATCGTTTTTTTGCACTCCACACCACCCCAGTTCAGACGTGGCCATATGCAAATCAGCCTTGACCCTGTGCCGCATGGGAACAGTCCAGCCCAAACTGCCAAGCCAGCTCTTCCCTAGACCGGAGACACGCATCCTGGTATAATGTTATATGCATCTATGTATCTATATCTATAGATATAGATGCATATATACTTATAACATTATGAAACCTTTATGAAAATATTTACATTAATGTATTTTTTAAATATAATACATTTGTAATAATAAATACTATAAAAATAGAAACATTAGTTTAATTCGTTTAAAAAAATACTTTGTAACAAATAAATTTCACTATAAATTAACTAGGTACATACATTTGAGAGTTAAAAGATACATTCAAATATGGCCATTAAACAAATAATTCATTTTTTTAGATGTTAAAGATAATATCAACAAGTAATATTATTTATTAAAAACAAGGTACATTAGTACAATTATTAGTAAGTCTATGACATTTAAACCAAGCTATATAATTATTAAACAATTAAGTATACATTTTAAAATGCCATTAAATACAATATATATCAAAAACAAAAGCAAATTATGATTATTTTAACCAAAATATTATTACTCTAGTCTAACAGCAGATGCAATTAGTGCATACATTGGAGGTGTCAATGGTTAATATTCTATCATTGGCTTGGATGGCAGGTTTACCATTCTAACTCCAGTCTCTTGGAGGAAAGTGCATACATCAGTTGGGGGTGTGAGGTGGTGAGATGTACTATTCAAACTCTAGTCTACCAAAGATAGGAGAAAGCACACATATTGAGGGTTCGTATTCACTCTTCTAATTATAATATAACAAACATTGGGCAACGTGCAGAAAGTGGTGGGATCCAATTTACTGTTCTACCTCCAATCTAACAAACATGGGAAAAAATTGCGTATATGTTAGGGATTCCATTGGATGCACTCAAATAATATGATGTTCCCTAAAAAAATACTGGGGCTGATTACGATGGCGCTAGGACTGTCACCGCCAGGCCATCCATGGCATTCCCATCACCAGCGGCCCCTGTAGGACCACCCGCCGCATTAGGCTGCGGAGGCATGTGGCGGAAGGACCCTCTACCTCGCATCCAACGGGCTCAAGGAACCCTTTGGACCATCCATCATATGGATTACAATGTCCCTTTCCACCGACCGTTCCATGGCGGTTTAACCCGCCATGAGAAGGCAAGCGGAAAGTGACTTTGGGGCCCCTAGTAGGCCTTCCTTCTCCCTTGGCCCTCCACTATGGGCCCTGAGGGGCACCTAAACATAATGCAGGGATATTTGAAATGTGTTTTTTATTGTATTGCGCTGTCCGCTTCTCATGCCGCAAAATAAAATATACCCATTGTGACCACCGTGAAGGCAGTTGCATCCTAATGTAGCTAGCGGGACTGCTGACTCCTAGTCAGGTGGTCCTGCATCCACATCGGTGTCGGGCAGACATAAGTCCACCCGACATCATAATCAGGCCCTTTGTTGCAATTAACAGTACACCTCAAACTCATACATAACACTCAAACTTTACCACAACTGTTCAATCCACATAACGTACAATACAATGCATTTCGATTTGAAATTTAACAAATGTAATTCTTATATTAATAACAAAATAAATTAAAAGACAATGTGTCAGGAACAGCAGATCTCAAAGGACATAAAGACAATCTATCCATGTGCTTACAATTGGCAAACACCGAAAATGCAGAAAAACATGTTGGGCTGTTAAAACGCCATCTCGACACTGGTGTGTGTAGACGCTTTTACAAAAATGGCCCATTTTGTACCTTTAAAGGGGGTGCCTACAGCTAAGGCTCTTGCATGTGTTTTTAGTCAAAACATAGTCAGAATACATGGCATTCCACTAGTTATCATCCAGAGTCAGATGGTCAAACAGAACGAACCAATCAAGAGTTAGAACATTACCTTAGATTATGTTTGTTAGATCAGGAAGGAGATTGGCCAGACTATTTGTGGGCAGCTGAGTTTGCACATAACAACACAAAAAATGCTTCCACTGGATATACGCCATTTTACTTGAATGCAGGAAGACATCCACCTCATTCTTAAATTTTCAGGAAGTGGATGTTCTGGCAGTTACAGATCTAGTAGAGCACATGACCAGAGTCCATAATCTAGCCACAGAAAATTTAACCAAGGCCAAGGCTAGATATAAATTTCAGGCAGATAAGAAGAGAAGAAAAGAACCAGAGTTACACGTTGGGGACCAGGTCTGGTTGAACACAAAAAACCTTAGGCTAAATTGAGTCAGAAAATTACAACCAAGATTCATAGTCTCGTATCGAATTGAGAAAAAAATAAGTACTTTATATTATCGGTTGAAATTACCTAAGGTCTTGCGAGTTCATCCAGTATTTCATGTTTCCTTATTAAGGAAGGTGGCTGCTGGATTACGAACTTGCAAAACACCAAAGCCAATCCAAACAGAACAGGGAGAAGAATTTGAAGTACAACAGATATTGACTCTAAGGTACGAAGAGGAAGGTTGTACTATCTGTTGGATTGGAAGGGTTACGGGCCCAAAGAAAGGTCTTGGGAGTTAGCTACTGAAGTCCACGCTCCTCAATTGATACAAGAGTTTCATAGGAGGTTCCCAAGCAAGCCCAGACAGGAAGGAAGCACTTTGAGGGAGGGTCCTGTCAGGAACACCAGATCTCAAAGGACACAAATACAATCTATCCATGTGCTTACAATTGGCAAGCACCGAAAATGCAGAAAAACATGTTGGGCTGTTAAAACGCCATCTCGAACAACTATCAAGATGGCTGCCAAAGGGCATACCTTGGAAAGAAAGGTTAGCAGTCTAGTCTCCAGTCTCAATAATCAAGATGCAGGTGAAGCGCGTGAAGAGTAGCGCACTTCACCTGAGTAGCGAGGAAAGAAAGACGTGCCTTGGAGCGCCGCGTAGTTTTAGGGAAAATAATTACGCCGCGCAATTTGGACCCGAAGGTTTTTTCGAGTATAGAAGTTTGGAGGAGTTGCATCAGCCCAAGTAAGGCGGTTCCATTTGTTTTTCATTGCACGTAATAACTCTGGGAAGGAGTTATCTTTCGAGCACTGTGGAGGCGCGTTAGTGTTTCTTCAGATGCTCGTTCGCATTTGTAAAACAGCGCGCAGTTAAAGAAATGCAGAGTCAGAACAAGCAGTAGAGCCATTGCCGAGTGAATTGTTTTTTATGAGAAAAAGGCAGTATCAGAATTTCGAGTTCATTTTCAATAGTACACAGTTTAGAGAGACTTATAGGTTGAAAAGGTGGTACTAAATAAGAGTAGAGGGCAAATCTATGTTTAGTTATTTTGAGTATTAATAAGAGAGTTCCTACAAAAGAAGACAAGGAGATTTCTAAGAAGAAAAGACAGGGAAGCTATACTTCAGGTGAATCTTAATACATACTTACCGAGACAGAATCCAGTTAAGGTGTGTGCAGAAACATACTAGGTGAGAATACCTGCAATAGAATAAAAGGAAGGCAAGGTTAGAGGGAGAGTAGAACACACTAGAATAACAATACCATGTATTACAGCTTACAGCACACAGGAAGAACAAAGGAGAAGATAAGCAAAATAATAGAAGAGAGGCAAAGGCCACATAAGGGAAGGTAGGACAGAAGACAGTGTTTTGGATAGAACCAAAAGAAAGTGTATGTAATTATATAGGAAGTAATAGCAAAGTAATAATGTTTCCTTTTGCAGCAAAATTAAAAGCAGCCCGAGAAGAAGAGTGTTAGAAGATAGAAGTCTGAAGAGGTAGAAGATCACTCAGACGTGTGTGTGGCAGTCTCTTCTCTGTCCCATCCCTTTCTTCGTGGAGCTCAACCGGCTTACAATACATATATATATTGCGTGTGTGGCTGAGGGAGCTTCAGGAGAGAATTGGGAACTTGCGGCATACTGCTCCTGCGTACAGTGGTTGAAGCACTCATTCGAATCGAAGTCTGACACTATGAACCCCACTAACTCCCTATAAACAATACTATTTAAAAAAATATGAAAGATATTAATTACCAATTGAAACATCACTAAGAATAAAAATAACTAATTAAATAAGAATAAACATTTATCCGTTAATCATTCAACATCAATTAATAAATATATTTATAGGGTACCCTACAAATCCACATTATACCTTACAAACATAAAACTGAATACATAATCACAAAATGTGCTAAACTATTAAAAACATGTATAAAACTTCAAATATATAAAATAAAAAACAAATTAAATTATTAACAGTGATATATATATATATATATATATATATATAATTGTAAAAATTATATTGAATAGCCCGAAAACTCCCCAAAATGTACTACATAATAAAAAAGTATTAAACTTGAAGAAATATAATTAACATTACAAACAATATACAATTTGTGAATTCATTTATATTCATTAAAAATTTCTAAAAAAGATTACTACACACCCAGTCCCACAATAAACCCAACAACATGATAAGAGTATACACAACATTAGTAATTAAATAAAAATAAAATAGTTTTACATTAACCCCTTGGCTGCGGGGCTGATTCCCCCGCTGTGCTGGGGGAGGGGGGTGCACACAGTGCCCCCGTGCTCATGACAAACTCAGCTCGTCACGAGCCACGGTGGTCGTGTGCTCATGACGAGCTGAGCTCGTCATGACCACACCCGTTCTTGTAGAACGCTCGCACAGCAGGGTAATTAGCCCAGCGTGCAAGCGTTCTAACGGTCATGACAAGCTCAGCTCATCATGAGCACACGGGAACCGTGGCTCATGACGAGCTCAGCTCGTCATGAGCGTCGATGAGGTTAACACAACATAAAAATATAAGAGTACAATAAAACACCACATTATAAAACAATTTCAAAGTAAATGATATGTTAAAATGTAATGTAATGGTAAAACATTTTAAAAAGTTTACACGTACACAAGATTTTAGTTTGCTATATTTTTGAAGTTACAATAATATGGTCTGATGAAGTTACTGAGCTAATATTTTAATGGAACACCACAGAGATCCTGAGAAAATGTAATTTTCTTTATTTCAAAAGAGACACCGGGCTGATTATGACTGAAGTGGTCTTTCCGGCAGCCCGCCGTGACGGTGGCCCAGAAAGCACCAGCAGCATCCTAACCGCCGCATTACGAGTCTCCCACAGGGTGGGCGATGTGTGGGAGGAGGAGTCATGGTGGCGGCATGGTTCAGCTCTGGAAATGAGCTGGAAGCCAATGCTAGCCATACTGCGGTACCTCCAGCCAGTTGGGCACACTTTTTTCCTTGCATTCTGTTGTGCACGTGAAAAATTGTGCGCACCTGGGCTGAAGGTATTGAAGAAAATTACATAAGCACCAGCTAGATTTCACATTGACACATTCGCCCTCAAGCCATTACTTTGGCTCATTAAATGCCTTTCGCCCAACTCTTTCTTGGCGGTGTCCCCGCCAGGAACAGGTCAGCGAAAAGGCAGGTCATGATTGAGCTGGAGGTGATTTGCACAAACTGCTTTCCATTGGCTGGCTCTGCCACCGCAGTAGTAGAAATGTCGGGAGTAGTGGAGGTTCTGAGGTGGTGTTCCAGCTCACTACCAGGTGGGGTAGTCTTTATTGTTTGATAATAAAAATCATTACATTCAGTGAAAAAACAATAAAAACTGCATACACGTTAATTCTATATGATAAAGAGTTATAGTGGAATTGTAAAAGCCAGTAAAAAAGGTTCATAGAACTTCAAAACAATCATATTTAAAATATAATGTGATAGTGTGATAACATGCCATACTGGATCATTGATATCACATAAGCACATCATTAAAAGTCGCTTTTCGTACTAATGACCGTTTATCATATTGGGACGGTCTTAGAATGCATTTCAAAAGATTTTTTTGCATGGTCACTACGAGATTGGGCGGTCGGATCACCAAGGAAATGGGCAGAAGGACTGACGAAAAGCGACAGTGTTCTCCATCCTACCGTCATCGTAATCAGGCCCACATTCTTTTGAAACACTTTGAAGTGTAACTGCATCCTGCAACGCTAACCCCATCTGAAACTCCTCAATTAATCTATTCATGTAGCTGACAAATGCATTTATTTTTTAGCTGAACTAGGGAATATAGAAGATTGTTTTTTAAGTGAATTATCCCTGATATTGAAAATGATTTCTGGAAACAAATAGGGCCTTATTACCACTACAGTGAAAGAAATTATCTCTACCATACTCGCAACCAAATTTGTTACAAATACATTTACAGAGACTTCCAAACTGAGACTGATTCCACATCATTAGATAACTTTGACAATGTTAAATTATTTGCACACCAAAGCTGTACTTGGACCACATTCTTTACGGTCCAACCATTATGCTTCGCTTACTCAAGATAACAAGTCTCCCCTGAGGCCTAGTTTTATGTTATTACAATATGAAGGCAAGCCTATTTAGACTGACTGAGGCATGTGATTGTTTAAAGCAAGAGGGTTGTTTCATTCTTTATCAGCAACTTGAAAGACACAGTGTAATCTATGTATAATCTGTAAGGTAATAACAGCCTTTGCTTAGTTAAAGGTTGGGTGGGCTGGTTGGTCAGTAATAAATTAACCATTCAAAGATATAAAGACTGCATTGGCCAAAATGTAAAGATTAAGTTCTCACTTGACGAGATCCTTGGCATTAAAAATTCAAGTTGGCATGTTCCATAAACATAGTCTCTTCTGAGGAAGTTGCCTTACCTAGTAAGCTACAGTTAAAATATCCTATTAACTAGACAGTTATTACATCCACTTTATCCTTCATTACCTGACTTCCCCAATTAGCTAATCCCCTGATTAACTTGTGTTTTCCTTTCCAAAGAGGTGATTGAATATTATGTCATAAACAAAATAGAATCCACTAAGACGGTGGGGGTGGTGGTCCCTACTATGGTGGGGAGCACACAGTGTTGTTTAAATACCCCTCACACACCAACAGGCCCCTTGGTGTCATGCTTCATCATCGGGGTCTTTGCACCCCTCTACGGGATGCGGCGTGCTGCGACCGACGACTACGTGGGAGCACTATCTGTGGACTATGTGTGAATGTGTGTGGGGTAATAAATGTGAGTGGTGGAGTGGTGAAAGGTGATAGTTAAAAGATACCTGGCTCGTGGGGTGAAAAAATTAACTTTTATTAGGCCCCCGGCTGGTATCATTAAAAGGGGTGCAGTGAGAGGTTGCTAGTGTATAATTATGTACAACAACCTCATTTGTGCGTCTACATGGACATGTTTCGGAGTGAAGAACTCCTTCTTCAGGACGGGAATTGCACAAAGGTCCCTACCTTACTCACATGAATGTAAATGTTAAAGTGTAATATACAAAAAAGGGGACGTGAACTATAGGTGTTATGTACCTAGTCTGTAGATCAGTAATGTAGTCTTTCTGCGCTCAATTGGCGTGTATTTAAGACCTGGAGGGAGAAAAAAGCATAATAAATATTTTTCTCACAGTGTTACTTGGCTGTCATACAGGTAGCAGTGACCTTAAGGGCAAAAAGTAAAGGGTTGCCGATTACCTCCAGTGATTGTGCACCCTCTAAATAAAGTGACAATAGTAGGACAAGAACACACATATATAAAAAACATCACACACGTATAGGATTTATGTTGATTCCTTATGATCCTGTAATATGAGGGTAAAAACAGGACAGAAATAGTCTTACTTCATGATAATGACTAAAATGCCTCATGAGCCTTTTGCGTGTTGTTGGGGGTTTTCATCATGATTAGTCCAGCGATCTAAAAACACGAGAAAACCTTGTTTAGGTTCTTACACTTACAGAGTCCGCCTGTAGCCCTTCCTCTTGTAAGGATTTTCTGATAACTCACAATTTCTGCAGGATGCGATATGCCCTCTTCCCCTCAACGCGGCTCCGCTGGTTATGCTGTTTGAGGGAGGGGTTGGCCCTTTTATACTCACGCGTGCTCTCTTAATTGCTGATTAGTGAGTAAATTCAAGGCGGATATATGCCCAAACATGGGCTAATCGTCTCGTCTTTTGCCGGTAGCGCGCGAGTGATCATTGTGCTGGTCCTGCGCATGCTTACTCACTATGGTTTAGCCGGAGGTTTTTCACGCATGTGCCGAGTATAGAAACTAACCCTCGCGCATGCGCGATAGGGAAAAAGGGACCGGCCCGGGTCTTTTGTAATTACGAAGACGGAGGCTGCCCTGTCCCTGATGTTTGAGAGGGTTCCAGTTGTTTTGAGAGCTCAAGTATAACCAACGGGCATAATTATCATTACAAAGTGCACAATAAAGGGAACCTTCCCAGATGTTAATGAGAGGGCTCTTGTCTTTACTGGTATGGTTTTATTATGTTTTTGGAGCTCACGATTGATTGGCTAGCAATTGGTCTTAAAGATGGACAGTTCATAAAGCAAGGCTTTTGTCTTTGCTGATATAGTTTATTCTGTTTTTGGAGCTCAAGATTGATTGGCTATCAAGTAGACATAAAGATGGGGAGTTCATAAAGCATTAGAGGTGCCTGAATACGGTCTTTTTCCGATGTAATTCTCATCAATATTCTTGGATATCTGGATAGAGCCCCTACGATATTGATCAGTGGGTGGTGCCCTCTTATTGAGGATCATGGGTTTAGTGCAGGTTGTATTTTTTATCGCAGTTGGCCCCATGGTATGGCATTGTTGAGGCCTTTTGTATTCGTGCCTAGACGGAAGACCCATCTTTGCTCCTTTTCAAAGAGGCCTGCTTCCGAAGGTAGCTGTTCGATAATGGTCCAATGTAGGTCATTAACACAATACTGCTCCTCCAGATAGTGGGCTGCCATGTTTGTTGTAGATTTTTTACATCTGAAATTGCTCTTGTGTTCGTTCATCCTTATTTTCATGTCCACATATTCCAAACTGCAAGGACAAGTGATCAGGTACACTACGTTCCTACTGTTGCAATTTGTGAATTTGCGTTGTTCCCATTTGCTTCAATTCCTGAAAGTTAGGTCTAAGCATGGGCGTAAAATCCGCTCCGATCGCGGATTTTTCGGATTTTTGGCAAATTCGCAATCCGCGAACTCTCGCGAATTTGTCGAAAATCCGTGAATCCGCTCGCGGCGGATTTTTTGCTTGGTTGCGGCGCGCGGCGTGGTGCACGGCGTTCACTTTCCGTCATTTTAGCGTTTGCCGAGTTGTTTTTCTTTGCGAGTGACGCGCCATTTTAGATCTTGCTGCGTGTTCCCGCGGGAGTTTGTCGCCCGCGAATACGTACTCGCGGCTTGCCACCTTGCACAGCACACCTCGCGAGAGTTCGCAATTGCGAACACGTAGTTGCGGCGGAAAGGAACAATCTCGCACTTGCGAAATAGAGATTTTGCAATTTCGCACAAGAAAATCACCAGCAAACAGGATAAACCTTCAGAAAATTATGATTTTTATCAGAATCACTCCTCAGGTTGACATTTGCATGGCCTTTTTTTTTGCAAGGAGTCCATTTTGGGGGGGGGGGAGGAAGGAAGTGCCCCACAGTCTCCAACTTCCTGTTCCTGTCCAGCAGGCTCCTCCCAGTGCTTTGTCCATCTCCTGGTCACTTTCATTTGGATCTGGAGCTGGAAGGATTACTTTTTGTGGGTGCTGCTGGATATTTGGATTTGAGGCCTTTCTGACTGTCTTTGGATCACTTTTGGATTAGAAATCAACTTTCACAAGTAAGTTTGTTTGGGGCATTACAGTTGCTGCAAGTACAATTTTGGAACTTTTTCAGAAAATTAAATAAATTATATTGTGGGTAGCCACAGTATCCAGTAGGACCAGGGTTGGTTATGGGTGCATGATACAACTGTTTTGTTGAATTTAAACACCATTGAGGCCATGGATGGGCTGGGATTGTGCAGATTTTATTGTTTTTTGTCGTTTTTTGGGGCCTGCTGGTGTGGCCCTTTGCCCAGGGGTGGTGAGTGTTGCATGGGCCTAGTCTTTCTGTGGGGTGTCTTCTTGAATTTAAACATAATTGAGGCCATGGATGGGCTGGGATTGTGCTTATTTTATTGTTTTTTGTCGTTTTTGGGGGGCTGCTGGTGTGGCCTTTTGCTTGCCCAGGGGTGGTGGTGGTGCATGGACTGAGTGTGCCTGTGGTGTGGTCTCACTCTCTTTGATGTAAACATCATGGATGGCATTGGATTGTGGTGATTTCTGGCTGTTTTTCTGTTTTTTGGGGGTGTACTGTTGATGTGGTCTGGCCATGTGGGTGGTGGTGGTGGCCATCTTGAGTGCTGGCTGGTACAGGCAACATGTGCTTGGGGTGTAAGGGGGCCATTTTGAGGAGAGGCAGTGTCTGAGGCCTGCACTTATTTTGCCTACTTTTCATCCCTTATGCCCAGGGGTAGTGAGTGTTGCATGGGCCTAGTGTTTCTGAGGGGTGTCTTCTTGAATTTAAACACCATTGAGGCCATGGATGGGCTGGGATTGTGCAGATTTTATTGTTTTTTGTCGTTTTTTTGGGCCTGCTGGTGTGGCCCTTTGCCCAGGGGTGGTGAGTGTTGCATGGGCCTAGTCTTTCTGTGGGGTGTCTTCTTGAATTTAAACACCATTGAAGCCATGGATGGGCTGGGATTGTGCAGATTTTATTGGTTTTTGTCGTTTTTTTGGGCCTGCTGGTGTGGCCCTTTGCCCAGGGGTGGTGAGTGTTGCATGGGCCTAGTCTTTCTGTGGGGTGTCTTCTTGAATTTAAACATAATTGAGGCCATGGATGGGCTGGGATTGTGCTTATTTTATTGTTTTTTGTCGTTTTTGGGGGGCTGCTGGTGTGGCCTTTTGCTTGCCCAGGGGTGGTGGTGGTGCATGGACTGAGTGTGCCTGTGGTGTGGTCTCACTCTCTTTGATGTAAACATCATGGATGGCATTGGATTGTGGTGATTTCTGGCTGTTTTTCTGTTTTTTGGGGGTGTACTGTTGATGTGGACTGGCCATGTGGGTGGTGGTGGTGGCCATCTTGAGTGCTGGCTGGTACAGGCAACATGTGCTTGGGGTGTAAGGGGGCCATTTTGAGGAGAGGCAGTGTCTGAGGCCTGCACTTATTTTGCCTACTTTTCATCCCTTATGCCCAGGGGTAGTGAGTGTTGCATGGGCCTAGTGTTTCTGAGGGGTGTCTTCTTGAATTTAAACACCATTGAGGCCATGGATGGGCTGGGATTGTGCAGATTTTATTGTTTTTAGTCGTTTTTCTGGGCCTGCTGGTGTGGCCCTTTGCCCAGGGGTGGTGAGTGTTGCATGGGCCTAGTCTTTCTGTGGGGTGTCTTCTTGAATTTAAACATAATTGAGGCCATGGATGGGTTGGGATTGTGCTTATTTTATTGTTTTTTGTCGTTTTTGGGGGGCTGCTGGTGTGGCCTTTTGCTTGCCCAGGGGTGGGGTGCATGGACTGAGTGTGCCTGTGGTGTGGTCTCACTCTCTTTGATGTAAACATCATGGATGGCATTGGATTGTGGTGATTTCTGGCTGTTTTTCTGTTTTTTGGGGGTGTACTGTTGATGTGGACTGGCCATGTGGGTGGTGGTGGTGGCCATCTTGAGTGCTGGCTGGTACAGGCAACATGTGCTTGGGGTGTAAGGGGGCCATTTTGAGGAGAGGCAGTGTCTGAGGCCTGCACTTATTTTGCCTACTTTTCATCCCTTATGCCCAGGGGTAGTGAGTGTTGCATGGGCCTAGTGTTTCTGAGGGGTGTCTTCTTGAATTTAAACACCATTGAGGCCATGGATGGGCTGGGATTGTGCAGATTTTATTGTTTTTTGTCGTTTTTTTGGGCCTGCTGGTGTGGCCCTTTGCCCAGGGGTGGTGAGTGTTGCATGGGCCTAGTCTTTCTGTGGGGTGTCTTCTTGAATTTAAACACCATTGAGGCCATGGATGGGCTGGGATTGTGCAGATTTTATTGGTTCTTGTCGTTTTTTTGGGCCTGTTGGTGTGGCCCTTTGCCCAGGGGTGGTGAGTGTTGCATGGGCCTAGTCTTTCTGTGGGGTGTCTTCTTGAATTTAAACATAATTGAGGCCATGGATGGGCTGGGATTGTGCTTATTTTATTGTTTTTTGTCGTTTTTGGGGGGCTGCTGGTGTGGCCTTTTGCTTGCCCAGGGGTGGTGGTGGTGCATGGACTGAGTGTGCCTGTGGTGTGGTCTCACTCTCTTTGATGTAAACATCATGGATGGCATTGGATTGTGGTGATTTCTGGCTGTTTTTCTGTTTTTTGGGGGTGTACTGTTGATGTGGACTGGCCATGTGGGTGGTGGTGGTGGCCATCTTGAGTTCTGGCTGGTACAGGCAACATGTGCTTGGGGTGTAAGGGGGCCATTTTGAGGAGAGGCAGTGTCTGAGGCCTGCACTTATTTTGCCTACTTTTCATCCCTTATGCCCAGGGGTAGTGAGTGTTGCATACTTGCATGTCCCTAGTCTTTCTGTGGGGTGTCTTCAATGTAAACATCATGGATGGCATGGGATTGTGCTAATTTTTCTGTGTTTTGTCGATTTTTTGGGGTGTATAACTGAACTGATGTTCCTCTGTCTTCCATTGCTTTTAGGTGCACAAGAAGACTCAATAGAACCACCAGTGCCAGGAAGAAGTCCTGCAGCGGTGTGTGCAGCATAACGTCACGCGACGTCACGTCTGGACACAGAACCCTCTGCAACTCGTGCAACTGCTGCCTGCTGACCTGCTCTGAAGAAGATGGCCCCAAAAAAAGTAACCCGTAGCTCCTCTAGCAAGAAAGGTGCCAGTAAGGAGCAGAAGAAGCAAGTTACCAAGGACACTGGTGTGCCGCCCGCCCCTTTTTCTGGGAGTAAAAAAAAAAGTATGCCTGCAGCAGCTGCAGCGGGATCTGCTGGGGACCAAGCTGGCAGCAGCACCCCCGCTCCATTGGGCTCAGTGCCACCACCACCACCACGCCAACTTAAGTCCAAGCCCTTGAGTGCTGCAGAGGCAGCCAGTATACTTCTTCAATCACCATCGACCAGTGATGTTGGCTCATCGCAAGAAAGCAGCAGCAATGTCCCTCAATCAACACAGGTTGTTGTAGCTCATCTGACGAGTGTTGAACAACCACAGCGGCAACAACAATCACATGTGCAAGTACAAGCCCAAGTACATGTGGAAGGAGAGGCAGCGCAAGGAGATGCGCAAGCAGAGGTGCATGGAGGGTCACAACAAGTGCCCACAATAGTTGTTCCTCCCGAAGTAGGGGCACATCAGGAAATCGACAATCAAGGCGAGGTATCATTTGAGGAAGCCACTCCTCCTGATGATCCTTCATTGTCTTCCACACCCCTAGCAAGGAAGAGATCAAGGGTGGTGTCTACATCCTCTTCAAGCACACCTCCTTCTGATGATACGGATCAAACTTGGGAACAAACAAAGGTAGTTAAGCGTAAAAGGAAGCTCGTCCAAAGTCTCAGAGTTATGGAGTGTGATGAGTCTCAACAAGAAGTGGCGGATACTGCTGCTGATGAAGACTCTGCCAACGACGACCCAGTCATCATAAAGGTCACTGCAGCCCCAGCGGGCATGCAGCAAACAGACATTTTGACCCTAGCCCAAAGAGCTGCTGAGCGTGATGATGATGTTGTCGATGAGGAGGCAGTGGAAACACCACAATCATTGGAGTTAAGTAGTACACCAACTCGTCCCGCTTCCATATTTCTTTCTGGCAAGAAGAGACCTCCGTCAATCTCGACCTTAATTAGTGGCGGTGAAAGTGCAAAACGTACAAAAGTTGGGCAATCCACATCCTCCACTTCATCTGGCATTAGCTTCATGACCACCACCACCAGTATCGCCGCCTCCTCCATGTCCCACAGACACTTCAAGTCCCCAGTTTGGGACTTCTTTACTGTTTGTCCAAAAAATCCAAAGTTTGCCATTTGTACCATTTGTAAGCAAGCAGTTAGTCGTGGTAAGCCAGGTACCAACTATGGTACCGGAGGCCAGAGAGGTCATCTTAGGAGACAGCACACTGTCAAATGGTTTGCGCACCTAGATGCGATCAAGAAAGGCCAAATTCAAGGAAACGTTGATGTTTCATCTGATGATGACGAGCAGGAAGAAGACGTGTCAAACACTTCCCTTACACCCAGTACCCCTGTCAGCAGCACACCCAATGTGAGGCACACTAAGAGTGTTGGAGCGAGTGAGACACCAACGCACAAAAGTTCACCAGCGAGCAAAATTGGGTCAACGAAGTCATTATCAGCCCGTAAATGCTTGGTCCAGGGCAACATTAGAACAATGCTTACTTCAGACGTGCCATATGAACGCAACCACCCACTGACGCGTCTGTATAACACTAAGCTGGCTAAAATGCTAGCTGTGGACCTTCTACCTTTTTCTTTTGTAGAAGCGGTAGGTTTTCTTGAATTAGTGGCAACGCTCTGCCCTAAATGGAAGGTTCCGAGCCGGTTCTATTTTGCCAGAGTTGCGGTTCCAGCACTACATGAAGATGTGCTGCAGGCGATTGGGGCAGCTTTGCAGAAGAGTGCTGTTCACACAATACATCTGACAACAGACATGTGGACTAGTGGCCCAGGCGATGATTACATGTGCATCACTGCACACTGGGTCTCTTTTTCAGGTGTTATAGCAAAGCTAAACGCAGGTGTTGACCCGGACCAAGTTTTCAAAGCTGCTCGGAAACATGCAACACTAGCCATGTTTGGCTTGGAGAAAAGTCACACAGCAGAAAACCTTTTGGAAGAGTTTGACAAAAAGGTCTTGACAATGCTATCCCCCCTAAAACGCAAGATTGGTTATGTTTCCACGGATAATGGCGCCAATGTAGTTAAGGCCATGTTGAAGGGTGACCATGTTAGAGTGCCGTGTTTGGCGCACTGTATCAACCTGGTAGTTCAAAAATTCTTGAGTGATAAAGAGAGTCCAGCGTTCGAGGTAATGGCCACCTGCCGCAAAATGTGCAACCATTTCAGCCATTCTTTTAAGGCCCGGAAGCATCTGCGGAGACTGCTACTTGAACGTGGAATGCCAGTGAAAGCACTCATCCAGGAGGTGGCAACACGTTGGAACTCAACCTTCTACATGCTTGAGCGTCTGTATGAGCAGTATACGGTACTCGATCACTATTTCTTGACAGAGGCTACATCTCAGAAGGAGGACCTGCGGATGAGTAAGGCGCAATGGGCCATAGTTAAAAGCCTGACAGACATGCTTCGTCCTTTTGAGTTCTTCACGCGTGCAGTCAGCCAGGAGGACTGTAATTTGGGAAAAGCTATCCCATTGTTGTGCATACTGGAGCACCAACTGATGGCGGTTTCTTCTGAGTTTCAAAAAGATGAAAAAAAAAAAAACCATTTCATTTTGTCTGAGAAATTATTACATCGCCTACGTGGTGATGAACGTCTTAAAAACATCAACTCAGATCAGCATTACATTTGTGCTACTATTCTGGATCCACGCTACAAAAAGGCGCTGGCAGACAACGCATTCTTTCCTTTCGCTGATGCAGATGTTCAAAAGTACAAACATTGGTTAGCCTGGTCAGCCAAGAGGTTTGAAAAAGAACGGCAGGTTATTGAAGGAGAAGCCAGTACATCAGCATCAGCATCAGCAGGCCATCCGCAGTCACAAGAATCCACTTCTGCACCTGTGGCTGGGGCACAAGTGACCTCTCAGCCGTTAAAGACACCGGCAACTGGATCATCTGCACCACACACAATGACAACACTAACAGTGGCTGGGGAGGAGGATTGGCTAAGTTTGATGGGGTATGGTTCTCAAAAAAATGTCACAGCCAGCACAGCAAAAAGTAAGCAAAGTGGAGGAACAGTTGATGACCTTGAGTCGATGGTGCAGGACTATCTGAATGACTCAACAGTGGTCTTTCTTAATGAGGAGCCATTGCAGTATTGGCATGGCAAAAAACAATTGTGGCCACAGCTCTACAACCTGGCTATAAACTATTTGTCTTGCCCACTCGCAAGTGTGTCTTCTGAACGTGTTTTCAGTGCTGCTGGTGGCATTGTAACTCCCAAACGGAGCCGCCTCTCGCCCAAAAATGTGGAGCGGCTGACAATGATCAAGATGAATCAGCACCTCATACCACCAGATTACAAAGTACGAGAAAGCACGCCGCATGAAGACGAGGAGGACAGCAACGTAGATGAGGGGATTTTTTCTCTGTTCGGTGCCACTGACCTCATCCAGCCTGAATTCGCAGAGTATGATGACGAAATCTTGTTCTTATTCCCTGACACCGAGCCCTGAAAATGAGACAATCAATCAAGAACTTTCTTTTTCGTCCTTATTCACTTTTATTCCTGTGTGCTTTGTGTCTCTCTTTCTTTGTTTTGCACAGTTAATTTAATTCAAACTTTAATCACCTAATCCCAAAAACAAGACCATCATCAGAACTGTCTTCACTTGTTTGCTTATTGATTTGAAGGTGCCGCAGTCTACATTCCTCAGGTTCACAAGTTCTGAAGAACATGCTCCTCTATCCTCCTCCTCCAGACTGCGATTTCCCTCCAAGCAGAGTGCTGGATTACGCACAATGAAGAAAGACTCAGCACTTGTGGGGGTGTTGTACTTCTTTGCGGGTGAGTTAACGGTTTTGGGCCCATTGCTGTGAAGCTCTAATAATGGACAAAAGTGTTTTGGACCAAATATGAGGTGGAAATTTCTTGCCGTTTTTGCTGACTTGCTTGCCTTTGAGGTGCTCTTTGGCGGGGTTCCGGGGGTTTGTGTGTAATTTTTGGTGTCTGTCGAAGCACTGCTGCGACAGTCTAATCTTGATTGCATTTGCTTTTCAGGAAATCCGTGGTGGAAAACAGGAGTTATGATGATTGATGATGATGACGACCTAGCTGCACAGCGCCGCGTTTGGACCGAAGGCCGAGAGACATTGTAAGTATGCGATTTAGCTTTTCCGCTGTTTGGGGGTGTTGTGTCGGGTGTTTTTTTGCGGGTGGGTTGGCGGGTCTTGCCTGGGGCATTCCTGGGAAGGTCTAATACCGGATACAAGTGTTTTGGACAAAATCCATAAGGAACAGCCTTTTTTTTGCCATTTCTTCAGACATCTTGCTCAATGTAGCGTTTTGGGGGGCTTCCTGCTGTTCGTGGGTGGGTTGCGGCCGGGGTCTCTGTCGAAGCACTGCTGCGACAGTCTAATCTTGATTGCATTTGCTTTTCAGGAAATCCGTGGTGGAAAACAGGAGTTATGATGATTGATGATGACCTAGCTGCACAGCGCGTTACTTTGGACCGAAGGCCGAGAGATATTGTAAGTATGAGATTTAGCTTTTTCGCTGTTTGGGGGTGTTGTCGCGTGTTTTTTTGCGGGTGGGTTGGCGGGTCTTGGCTGGGGCATTCCTGGGAAGGTCTAATGCCGGATAGAAGTGTTTTGGACAAAATCCTTAAGGAAAAGCCTTTTTTTTGCCATTTCTTCAGACATCTTGCTCAATGTAGCGTTTTGGGGGGCTTCCTGCTGTTCGTGGGTGGGTTGCGGCCGGGGTCTCTGTCGAAGCACTGCTGCGACAGTCTAATCTTGATTGCATTTGCTTTTCAGGAAATCCGTGGTGGAAAACAGGAGTTATGATGATTGATGATGACCTAGCTGCACAGCGCGTTACTTTGGACCGAAGGCCGAGAGATATTGTAAGTATGAGATTTAGCTTTTTCGTTGTTTGGGGGTGTTGTCGCGTGTTTTTTTGCGGGTGGGTTGGCGGGTCTTGGCTGGGGCATTCCTGGGAAGGTCTAATGCCGGATAGAAGTGTTTTGGACAAAATCCTTAAGGAAAAGCATTTTTTTTGCCATTTCTTCAGACATCTTGCTCAATGTAGCGTTTTGGGGGGCTTCCTGCTGTTCGTGGGTGGGTTGCGGCCGGGGTCTCTGTCGAAGCACTGCTGCGACAGTCTAATCTTGATTGCATTTGCTTTTCAGGAAATCCGTGGTGGAAAACAGGAGTTATGATGATTGATGATGATGACGACCTAGCTGCACAGCGCCGCGTTTGGACCGAAGGCCGAGAGACATTGTAAGTATGAGATTTAGCTTTTTCGCTGTTTGGTGGTGTTGTGTCGGGTGTTTTTTTGCGGGTGGGTTGGCGGGTCTTGCCTGGGGCATTCCTGGGAAGGTCTAATACCGGCTAGAAGTTTGTTGGACAAAATCCATAAGGAAACACCAGTTTTGGCACTTTTTGTAAGTTAGGGTTCGTTAGGGTTAGCCCTAGCAGCAGGATTGCATGTGTTTAGGGGGGTTCTATTGCAACGCGGTTCTGTTGTTGTAGAGCACTGTTGGAGCGATGCTGGCTATGGATACTTTTGCTTGCAGGCAAGTGGTTTGAATACAATCCACGGTCTGTATTTGGGTCTACTGTTACTTTCAAAGTACGTTTTGTAACCATTTTTCTGCTAGGCATCGTTTTTGGAGATATGATTGGGTTCTTCTACATTTTTGCGACTGGCTTTAGTAAGGGTCTTGGTGGGAGCATTGCTGGGAAGGTCAAATTTTGTTCTAAAACACAGTAGTACACCCACCTTGAGGGGAAAGATCCGCTATAATATTTTGGCCATACTTATTGATCCTTAAAAAGGTGACTCAGACAGAGCACGCAATTTCAAAAATATTGTACTGTCTATTAGGGAAATCAAAGTGTCACTTTTTGAACCACACAGCGTACATACCTTTTATTTATTTATCAGTGGTATTGTAATAGCACTTCCTGTTTTCCGTTCAATAATTACAGGCCGGGTTTCAGTCAACATCCGCCAGGCAGGCAGTGGACAGGGTGTCTCTTCTGTCAGTGGTCACCACCACATTGATGGACGAAGCGTCAGCTGGAATGGAGGAGTGCCGCCAATAAGAGGAATTGTTTGCTGCATGCAACTTACTTACCAATTTCAACAGGACAACTCCAACAACATACGCAATACAGATACAGTATCCATTGTTGTCTTTTATTCTATGAGTGTGACTGCATGTGCTTACCTTTAGTTTGTAACCAAAGATTGTCTGTAAACTCTGTATCTTCAATTATTGTTTGTCCATGCTCTGCTTTTTTTTTCTTCTCTCAACAAAACCTACCCAAAAAGAAACCCCCATTCCCATCCATTTTACAAACCCTAACCCTCTTCCCCCGGGCTGTGTTGTTTTGCTTGATGTCTGACTAAAACGACATCAATAATTCCACACACTTGCTGGGGAGGATAAGGTGATAGCAGCAACAGGCTGGTGAAGGAATACGAGGATATCTTCTAGACTTACTCAGCTTCAGTACTATATCTTCTAGTAGTAGTAGCCAATGTCAAATAAATTCAACGCAAGTACTAGTTATACTTGCAATACTTTACCATTTGTTAGGCTACATTATGGCACTGTTCTAGTGTACTGTCACCTGCTATTTTCTCGATCGTACCGTAACCGTTGTAATGCTACAGTAAGGAGTACAAACAAGGTTTCGTTTTCTTTTTTTCCATAGGCATGCAACTGCCACTGTGTCACACCACTAGTACCACCGCAATGAGGAAATGTCACCCGCCCAGGAATGACAACGTTAATCCCCATTTCACCTGGAGCCAGCCCTGGGCCTAGCTCTAATTTCTAACACAAATTACAGGTAAGATAAGCGTTTGGTGGGAGGTAGTATAATGGAGTATTATTTCGGAGTAGACAAGAGATTGACGGTTGTACTACTAAAGTCCTACGACTGTTCAGGAAAACAAAGTTACTGTTACACCCCCGCCCCCCACCCACCAGACTGAAAAGCAGTAAAAAACAGGTATGGTCAGATAAAGTTGAAAAATATATTTATTTATCCCTAACAAAATAATCTCCCTCACCCACCCTAACCCCAACGATTGTCTCTGAAACGTCCCAAAACGATCCCAACTCCCAAATCCCACCCCCCAAAAGTCTATAAAAAAAGGGCAAGGGACACTCCACTACTGGAGGGTGCTGGTGCTGGTGCATGATGCGGCATGGGCATCATACTCCTTGCGGAGGGTGGCAAGCTCGGAGCGGAGGCCCTTAACCAAGGTCTTATACCTCAGGACCTCCTGCTCCAGGTTGGACATGCGGACTCGTAGGCGGCGTTGGCGTTCCTTGCAGCTCCTGTGGGGGGCAGCTGGTATTTCGGTTGCTTGGCGGTGGCGGTCGGCTTTCTTAGCCCGGCTCGGTCCCGCTGGCTTAGTCACGGAGGAGGATGCAGTGGTCACAGTCGAAGATGTTGCCCCGCTCGACTGCGTGTCCTCCTCCTCCTCCAGGGCCACCAGCCGCCGATACTCGGCGACTGTGGCCTCCAGCCTCCGTTGCCGGGCCAATCTAGCCTGCTCCCTCCTTGTTGTTGATTTGGAAGGAGCAACTATATGAAGAAAGAAAGACATAGTCTGTAACCAATGCTCCTTATTAATAACACAAAGTGATTGAGCCGAAAGTTGGGTCACAGAGTACAAGTAGCAAATTGAAAGCACAGTACATAACTATTGAGGACAGTATCTATGTAACCTCCCACTTCTGCATCCTTGCTCTAACAGTAGTGGTAGTTTAATGAACTAATTCTACGACCACTATGGACTTCCATTACAGTCGACTATGACAGTACACCAGTCTTATTCTTCTTCTTCTCTCTCGTTTAGGGAAATGGGTACGTTATCTTATGCAAGCCGGCAGAATGACATGGACACAGCACAGTGAAGTTGCACCCGAGAAAAAAAGTTGCACACCATGATGATGGAGACAGACTTGCGTTACTGTACCGGTCCAGTACATGCAGGTGGTGAAGCTATTACTTTTCTATTACGGGTGGCACTGAGAATACTCTGTTACAAGGGCTACTGCTTAATTAATTTACCTTTCACCCTACAGTGCAAATGAGTACTAGAAAAGGAAACTGAAGAAGCTAACTAATTTGATTATCTATCACTTCACATGGGACGTATTTAATGACAGATGAGATGACTTTAGGTGCTTTGCTTAATATTGAGTGAACAGTGATACACCCACACATGAATGACGTACTACAAGTAAACTAAAGTTATTAAGAGAGGTACGGAGTGTCCACCGTAATAACCAGATATATGCTGTGAATGCAAACGCAATACAAAGTACTGCTACTATTCATGGTAGTATTGGACACATTTACAATTTCTTTTCCTTGCCTTCCCTGCACTGGGACGGACGTGCGGGTGCGGTGGTACATGCTCTTCAAGGTAACACTTACTTCACCTGGCGACCATCTACTCTCTCTAGATACACATGTGCTATGTAAGAGTCAGAGAATACCATGCTCCAGGCATCCATTCAGTCAAAGTATACGCACACATACAGTTTCTGTTTCACCCACCCAGGCTGCTGTCCTTCCACCCATCCTTGCTTCATCATTGACCCAGCCATGCACCATACCATATTCTTTCCTTCCCAGCCACCTCTGGGTCCAAGCAAACACATATCGTTCTTCTTTGCCAGCCATCATACAAGTTCGCGTCCCACTTACTTACACCCTTCTTTCGCTTTTCGTTCATCCCATCCATCACGTTCGTCTAAGAACTTATTGGGATTCTTCTCACCAAAAACTTCACAGCTAAGTCGAAGTACATTTCGAGGAGGCTACTACCTGGTTGATTTGTAATTGTAATACACCCGTGCAGAAAGCACACTATGCAGTCTTCAATCTCAATAAGTAAGGAATATATAGCTTACCTGTTTCCGCCACCACCGTTTGATCCCCCACAGGAACGGCCACCAGCTCTTCTACCGCCGCCTCCTCCCCAGAGGCCTCCGAGTCCAAGTCCAACACAGCCACCTCCGCGCTGGCCCCGTCACCAGATGTTACACCTACAAAGTACATTTAAGAATGTTAGAATACACCACTCACTACTATATAATATTTGGTCTAGGAGAAATGTTAAAAAAACAGAATACAATGTAATAATTTGTGACTGTCTACTCCATAGTAAAAATGTCCCATTTTCCAGGGAAGGCTGTTGTCTTGCTGCACTTTTATGCACAACTGATGAATGCTTGCTTTTGATTTTTAACACGCACCACTTTTTCTCCTAACAGACAGAAGCTTGACTCCTGAGTCCTAAGAACACGACCAGGATCAAGTTCAAACTAGGTGAGAGTTCGGCTCGACCACAAGAAATGTGTCCAATTAATCGTCAGCACTAACCACTTTTCTGTTTACAGTTAAATAGTTTTATGACAAAGTAGATTTTAATAAATGTGTTTACTTTTAATAAAGCTTTTACACTTAAATAGACTCTGTGGTTTTTGTTCCTCTAGACTAGAGTGGATGAGCTAAAGGTTTTGGAATTTTTGCAAGCATGAGTGCCTCTGACACTTCTTGACTGTGCTGTGACTCCGTACTACTCTCTTGTCCTGCGTACGATAATCTAGAGATCATTGGGGATCTATAATCGGTGACTTCGGGAGCTGAATGACTCTGCCACACTATCTAGTCAGTAAGGAGACAGTGCATAGAGGTATTGCTGAATATAATGGGAGTCCAATGGAATTGCCAAATGTCCAATCTTAGTTAGCTACACAGACAGACTAATAAGAATAGTCTAGTAATACCACAGGGAGTCATATTCGAGGCAGGATAAGAATTTATATCCAGTCTACAAGAAGATCAAAGACGATTTAGAAAAAATCGAATGAGGAACGCTAGGAAAAAATATGTACTGTTTATTAAAATGTAAACTTACTGGGGCCAGCAAAGGAGCCCTCGCCTGCCCGATCCTGGCCTGCATCCTCAGCACCCTCCTCCTGTGTCCTCTTGCCCTTGGGGGGAGCTGATGTACAACATGAAAGAAAGAAAAACCAGAAAACATGGATGAGATTTTTCAACCAAATCAAACATTTCAAAAGAACAATAACAACATATTTTGGAAAAATAGCAAATAGATAGACAACTATTCCACGGGATCTATCTCATGTGGTATACTACGTTATTCGTATTGCCTGATTTGCGGAACGTTGACTTAGAAAGTTCCTATGTAACTCAATAAACAGACTACTAAAGAGGTTTGCCTAGGCCTGGCACTGCAGGCAGCAGTGCGCAACACGTGACAGACAAAGTCCATCCTGCTTGCAGATCAGTGAATACTCAAACTATCAATCCACCCGCCACCACCGCCACTATTTCTTCTGATAGCCATGTGACTGTCTAAAGGAAGGACTGGACTTCAGTCTGTTGGGGCTGATTTATAAGTCCCTTGCGGAAGTTGTGGCTGATTTTCCTCCATTGTTGCGTGCCTTTTCTGACGCAGCGGCAGAACAAAAGACTCGCCATGGTGTTGGTGCGGCGTATATATTAAAAAAAAAAAACACATATGGGCATATGGGCGATGCATCACGTTGTAAAGCCCTGCGCCATCAGGGGGCGTTCCGGCGCAAGGGAGGGCGTACCTGCGCAGGAACGAATCCTAAAAGTGGCTGAGGGAAATCTACAAGATGTCAATCAGTCATTTTTAGGACAATGATGCATGACTCAAACCCTGCGCGCTTGAAGCCGACGTACGGCTTGATGCAGCATTGGGGAGATAGGGTACCCCAGAGCATTGCTGGAGCTGCGCCATCGTTGGCACGCAACTCCAGCAATGCGCTGCCTTTACGGCACAGATGCGTAAGGCTTCTGTGACGTTTTGGGCCAATGGGTGGTGGTGGCATGGCACACAATTACTGCCGCATCCCTGCTACTTTGCAGGGATGCGCCGGTAATTGAAAATATGACCCTTACTGTCTAGCATTACGCAGTTCTTTTCTTTACAGTACACTCATACATAATTTCTCAGGCCAATGAAATGCTTCTGAACACAACATACAAAACAAAGAAGCATAGTAGCAAGCAAGGCTACTGAGAAGGAGAGCAGTGCACCTGAAAATGAAATGCATAGAAGATTTTGAAATATAATTTACCTCAATGTAATCGGCAGCATTATTGCTCTTGGTAAAGAACAAAGATTTGCAAATAACAGAGCAGGATAAAACAGAGTAGTAAATGTACTACTACTACTACTCACCAAGCCCGGGGACCTCTACGCCGAGCGCGTCCAGCAAGTCCCGCTCCCGGTCCATGACATCGGTCCAGCGGTGGGTGGCCTGGTTATATGTGCGCCGGACCCCAGAGATCTTGTACATGGCCCGGCACACCTTCTCCCACCGCTGGCGGCGCTCCCGGATGCCATAGCCGGTCGCGATCTTGCCGCCTCCCAGGATCGTCTTGGGGAGGCGGCGCTGGACGTGGAAGATCAGTGCCGCCACTTCCTCCGCGCTGAAGATCTCCCTCGGGACCACTTGCTCCCCCCTTAAACGCCCGCACGGGAGCCGGGCACGGGGTGCGGGACCCTTCCCCTTCTCAGGGTGCTTCCCGGCTCCCTTTACCATGGTCTGGGCAGAAATAAACTTAAATGATAAAGAAGAAATAGAATAGTGAAGAAGAAAAGAAAAGAGTTTAAAAAAGTAGTTTAAAAGTAAATAAAAGCTGCAGAAAACACAAAAATATAGAGCTAGAAAAATAGAGGGTTAGATAATAAGTAAAATTAGATCAAAAAAACTTCAAACAAGCAAAGGATGGCAGAGATTGAGAGAGGATACAGAAAGCATGCCCAGAACCATAGCAATGAATGAGAAACAAGATGGCCGCGCCCGTTCACGACCGCGTGGGTAAGTTCGCGCGAGATTTTCCTTGCGAGTACGCGCGAAATTGTACTAGCGAGCAGCACACTTTGCGAGATTACACATAGCGGGCGGAAACGGAATTACGTCACGCCAACAAGATGGCCGCGCCCGTGTACGACCGATAGGGTAACTTGGCAAACGAATAGCTAGAAGCGCCTAGCGAACACGTGCAAGATCACGCGAACATACACGTCGCAACAAAAACAATTTTGTATTCGCACGTATTCGCGGCTTCCGAAATCGATCTCGCACGGATTCGCGCCCCAAAAAACGCGCGAAATTGCAAAAAAAACGATTTTAGCTAAAATGAAAGCAATGAGCAGGTGCAAAAGTTCAAACTTAACATTAGTAACATTCAAGGTAGTGCTTCCTGATGGGCCCCTCCAGAGTTTGCAACAATTCTATGACCCTGCTATGACCCAAACAGCAGGCTCATAGAATAGCACCATAAAGGTCCTGTAAAAAAAAAATTTCACTGCAACAAAAAGCAAATTACAGATAAGGAAGGAAGCAGGTGCCAGCCAGACTGGAACTTTCAAAATTACTGACACATTAATGAAACACAAATTAATTGATGGCAGTTGAAGAAGGGCAGGTGTGCTTGCTTTTTTCAACCACCATAATCTACAGTGATAAATAAACCTAATAGGTGCCAGTGAGGATGTACTAGAGGGTGGCATGGGTGTCCCAGAGGGTGGCAGTGGTGAAACAGAGGGTGCTGTGAACCTGTGATGATAAACCAGACGTAGAAACAACATAGTCGCGGCCGTTGCAAGCCGAAAAGTAAGTTCGCAATTGCGAACTTGTCCCAAAATCGGCGCGAACACGCGCCAACACAAAAAACGGAAAAATCCGCAAATCCGCTAGAGTTCGCGGATCTTCGCGGATTGCGAATCCGTAAATCCGCAATTTCGCGTACGCGAGATCCGCTAGATCCGCCCATGCTTAGTTAGGTCCCGGCTCTTTTTCGTGAGGTGGCAACCGCTGCAGTTGCCACAGGGATGATATCCTTGTATCCCCTGTAGCCTGGGGCTGTTGATTAGGTACAGTCTGTGGTCTAGTGTGCACTAGGATGTCTTTCAAATTCTTGCCTCGCTTGTGGGCAAATAGTGGTTTCTCTAGGTCTAGAGCTCCGCTACTCAGTATCCTCCAATGTTTATTGATCAATTTAGATATTTGGTTTGAGTGTGAGCTGTACGTGGTGACACACACTGGTCTTGCCTGAGTGTTGTCTCTAGGTGCCCTGTCTTCCAGGAGGGCCTCCCGATTGTTGTTTCGTGCCCTCTTCATTGCTGAGTTTATTACCCTATCCGGGTATTGTCTCTGTCTCAATTTTTCTTTGAGGTCTTAGGCTTGTGCTTTGTATTTGCCTATGTCGCTGCAGTTGCGCCGTAGGCGGAGAAACTGCCCATACGGCAGATTCTCTCTGAGATGGCAGGGATGGAAACTGTTGAAGCGTAGCAGACAGTTCCTTGCTGTTGGTTTAAAGTGTGTCTCCATTTTGAGGAAATCTGAGTCATGATAGATGTTGAGATCCAGGAAAACCATGGACTCACTGGACATGGAGTGGGTGAATTTTAGGTACGCATTTTGATTGTTTAGCCACGTCAGAAAATCTGTAACTAACTGGCTGTCCCCCTTCCAGATGACCAAAACGTCATCTATATATCGTTTCCATGTCTGGATTCTGTTCTTGAAGGGGTTGTCCAGATGGAGAATCTTTGTGGACTCTAGATGGTGCATATATAGTCCCGCCAGGCTCGGCGCGAAAGTGCTGCCCATGCTGGTCCCGTGGCATTGTAGGTACAGGGTGCCTTCGTATTCGAAAAAGTTTTTAGTTAATGCGGTGGAGATACATTCCATAACTACCCCTCGCAGAGTCTGGTATTTCCAGGTGTTTGAGTGCAGTACTTCCTCTATGATGAGGAGAGTCTCATCGTGGGGCAGGCTGGTGTAAAGACTCTCCACATCTAAACTTAGCAGTATCTGGGAGTCTGGGTCAAATGGGTGATCCCTCAATAACTGGAGGACAGCTTTTGTGTCCTTCAAATAGGTGTCCATAGCCTGGACCAGTGGTCTAAGGAAAGCGTCAGCAAATTTTGACAACGGCTCCAGGGGTGACATGATTCCTGACACTATTGGTCTGCCCGGTGGACTTGTTAGACTCTTGTGTACTTGGGGATGCTATAGAAGTAAGGCGTTCGGGGGTTCTTCTGTGTTAGGAATTCGACTTCTTTTTTGGTGAGCCAACCATGTGCTAAAGCCTCCTCCACCATTGCTCCTATCGTGATGCGTAAGGGTTCAGTGGGGTCACTAGTTAGAATTTGGTAATTTCTCCTATAAGACAAAAGTCTCCTGCATTCCTGGTCATACGCAGCTGTGGTTTGGATCACCACTGCTCCGCCTTTGTCTGCTGGCTTGATTGTCAGTTCCTTATTTTGGGAAAGTTATTTTATCGCCTCACTCTCCTTTCTGCTCATGTTATGAAAGTTATTGTGATTGGTGGTGTCTAGCTTGCTCAGTTCCACCATCAGGGTTTTTTCGAATGCCAAAATTTCTACTGGGAGTGCATTGTCAGGAGGTGTGAATGTTGACTTGGGTTTTAAGCCTGTGTCTGAACTGTCAGGAGTGGTTTCTCGATTGCTGAAGTATGCTCTCAATTGTATGCTTCTGATGAAGTCCTGTTCCTCTGTGTGCAATCGGAAGGTGTCTAATTTATTCGTGGGTACATAGCCAAGTCCTTTGTTCAGTACTTGGTTCTGTAACTCTGTGAGTGGCCATGGTGTGATGTTGATCACTAGGTTCCCCTCTTGCTCGTGGAGGCTTGGTTCGCCGGGGCCCCTGTCATGCTCCTGGTGTGCACCCTGGGGTCTGTTTCGTCTTCCGGTTGCCAGGTCACATTGTTCCCTTTCTTGTTCCTGCCCCAATGGGGTCCTGGGCCCCATCCTAAAAAAGGCTGTTGATTTTGGGCTCCTCCCGAGAGATCAGGTGCCCATTGAGGGTACATCGGCCCCATCGGTGGAGGTCTGTACTGGTATTGGGGGTACTGGGGTTGGCCTTGAAAGGGTTGTATTGAGGGGGACCTTGGTAACCTCTCCATCCCCTTTGACGTGGGTATTGGGGTCTTTGCTGTCTGTACCCTCCCCTCTGGTATCTCTTCTGCTGGTAGTTACTTGAGTTTGATCAAAGATTGAATATTATGTACATTAGGTCCTTTTGCTCCTCCAGAGTGATAACCTTTTATAAGATCATGTTTAAGTCCCATTATAGTCCTCTTCCATGACTACCACTGGTGGCTCTAATTTCAATGCAACAATAATATGGAAAATCACATCTTTCCATACACCAGGATTCTAGGAGACAAACAGTCTATGTTTTAACAAGAATTATAGAAAATCCTCTTTACCCACTTGTCCAGTCAAGCATGTAAATTCCATGAAATTATATGGAATTACTTTTAAACTATGAATTAAAATATTCTTATTAAAAACCCAATGACCCAGTATTGATCTTTCTGATTTTCCCTCATGCATCCCTCTGCCAAGGATAAATTAGCAAAGGAAACTTTTTGCAATCCTTCTTTGTTGAACTCTAAGACGAGATCACTATTCTTTACACCTCAAGAGCAAATAAGTGGAAGAAAAGAATAGCCAGAAAATCGTGTCTGTAGAGAATTACACAGAATGAAAGAGTCAACTTTCACCCAAAGGATTTTTATTGTGGATACCATCAGATGTTTCACTTGATCGTAAAGAACTGCTGAAGTACTTGAACCAGAATGCCTATATTTTCTAAATCATTTGATTCATCAAAACAATTGAGTATTCACATTGAAGGCCTAACTTAGCTCTCATGAATTTGATCAGTTCTATGTCATATCATTTCAAATGCCCTAAAGAACTAATTTGAAAATAGAAGCCTCACCACTGGATTTGCTAATATGGCTGCCATCTTGGAACGGTTTGGATTACCATTGGTTCTGGCCTTCTCCTCCATGCTTGTCCAAAGGATCACCTCTGGTGGCCAATAGATCCTCCTTTTTGGCACTGATCTTTTGGTCTTCTACGCCCTTGGGTCTCCGCCAGTTTGGTAGGCCTCACTGAGCTTAATGTGGTTCCCTTAGTTCTCTTTTTTTGTGTGGTCACTCACTTACCCTCTCCCTCTTCTCCACCCTCCACCGCACTACTCTGGCCATCTAGTACTCAACATCATGGATACCAACTCTCAGTTTAAATCAATTCCTATAGGTCTCAATGCATTTTCGATTGAATACCCTATCTACAAACGACCACCCTAAGACTCTGATCTCTCACCCTTATAGCCCCTCAATCAAGGGATCCAAGACCTGTGATCTCATCTGCTACTCGAAAAGAAGAGCTAAATGGAGAAATGCTAACCGTTCTCTTTGCTTGATCACCTCTTCCAAGAAATTTGCTCATGGGACTAGGTTAGTAGTAGCCCCGTCTGCTACCTTCAAAGTTGATGCAACTCTCTCCATCTATAATACTGGGATAATCTTCATCCAAGCTGCAGACCGCCAACTAGGGACTTTTGCTGATAGCTCTCACATTATCAAAAACTCCTTCTCTAACCAGGTTCCTGACCCTCCTGCACATGGGCTTAGTGCCCCAACCTCTTCTTTTTCCATCCAAACATCCCCCTCTGGTATCTTAACCCCCACTGTCACTCTCCCCTATCTTCCTCAAACTCTTCCAGCACCCTCTTTTACCCATCTCGCCTTCACTGCGTTGGGATTGGGCTCTAGGTGGGTGAGTCTCATCACTCAGAATGCAACCCTACAGAACACTGATCCCCTCTCCATCACTCCGTACCTCCACTTTCCTTGCGTTAACCCTGGTCTTACTGATTCGGCAGCCCACCCTTCTCAACCCTTGGCTAGAGAGAGGTCTTTCCTGAAGTTCGATTCCCCTCCTATGATTTACTCCAACTCCATGTCCTCTCCAGACAACTTAGTAGATCAGCTTAACAGCTCTCCTATGCCCCCACCTTCTAAATAATGTTTCCTTCTTAACCAACCGTGACCTGGAGCTCAATGGCCATCAACTCGCGACTACTCCTACCAGTGCTTCTTCGCAGCCTATGGACTCCCTGACACACTCCACGGAGTCTCATCTACACTCTGTATCCTCTTCCGCGTTGGACACTATCTTACTTGATATTCAACAACTCAAGGCTGACCTAAAAAAGCTCATTCTCATCACCACTAAACTGGCTAATGATGTAAGTATTGACAGGTCATCTGGGATCTACACACACAATTGTACACCCGTTACTTCACTTAATTCCAAGCTGCCTTTTCCCCCCTTTATCATTGGTCGATTCCCAGTCACCTCGTTGGAGAACCATTCCCTTGCCGAACGCGGCCTCTAGACCCTCCAGGTCCAAGAATTCTTTCTCAGGGATCGACATAGATATTCTCCTGTGCTCTTATAATCCATCTCACCTGGACAAGCCAGATAATCAACACATTCTAGCCATTCCTCCGAACCCTCTCAGAAAACCCAGTCACAACACCAATGCTATAAATCACTCTAACCTCAAGCCAGTTCCCTTGTCACAGCCCCCTCCCTCTGTCATCACTCCACATCTGAAGTGCATGCTCGTCAACTGTTGATCAGCCATGAAGCATGCCACTGACATTGCTGATCTCATCCTGGGTCAGGATCTTGACATCCTCATACTTACGGAAACTTGGCTAAAGGACTCTCTGGTCCGATCCTTGACACACTAGTCCCCCGGAACCATAACATCATTAGGCTGGACAGAACTACCAGACCTGGAGGTGGGATAGCGTGTATATACGAGAATAGTCTCATTGTTAAACAACCCCATTCTGATGCCTATTTGCAAAGTGCACATGTTTTGCCATCTGCCGGGAGACAACCTCCCCTTTGTTGAAGATTTCATGGAATTCACTACTTCAAATATGGGACATCATCATACCTAAATCTTCCTCGGAGACTTCAACCTTCACGGGAATGATTTGAAAGACCCTGCAGTGATCACTCTCAAAACCTTCCATGCTGACCTCAACCTCGTTCAAATATGTGATATTCCTACACACATTCTTGGCTCGATACTGAACCTTATTATAGCTAAACCGAATGCTATTCAATTGGTTTTGATTGCCCCGTGTGACTGGTCTGATCATCACTATATCTCCTTCCACATCATCGACCCCTGGTCCAAGAAGAAATCACAAGACACGAATCCGAGGCTCTGGAAATGATCTCTTCGAAACTCAAACATGGATGACCTGATCTCCATCAGCAAGATCACCTTGTTGCCTCCTACTGATATGTCCAAGGTACAGGACCTCACGGAACATTACAACAGCTCTATGCTGAGTATCCTAGACTCCGTTGTCCCCCTACAACTAAAAAGATAGTCCTCCAAAGATTCCAAACCTTGGTTCAACAATAGCTTAAATACAAAGAGATACAATCTTAGACTTGCCGAACGATTCTGGAGAGGATCACCATCCACGGAACTCCTCATGCTCTTGAGAACTATAAGAAGCTCGCACAACAAACATATAAAGAGGGCAAAATTGAACTTTTTCAGAGTCCAACTAGATAATGCCAAAAACAAACCTAAAAAACTTTTTGAACTGATCAAACTCCAATCCAACTATCTGCCCACCCTTCCGCCATCGCAGGCGCCTTCGCAGTCAAACTGTGAAGTGTTTGCCTCTTTCTTCCTTGAAAAGACTATTAAGATTGAACATGATCTATGAGCTTTACAAAGCAAACTACCTTCCCTCCTTTGCCCGACTAACCCTTCTACCCCTCCTCCACCTCATCCTTTGCCCGCCATTGTTCCCTCATCCAAAAACATCTTCTGCTGGAGCCAACCAACTTCACTCCAGCCTCTGCCTTACATAGGACTTTCATTAAAAAAAACGCCTGCTGGAGCCAATTCACTCCCTATGATGACTGCTCTATTCTCAACTTGCTTACTACTCTGAGCCACTTCAGTGACCCTCTACCCTCAAGCTTCTTCAAAGAGATGAAAGGGTCCTTGGCCCCCCTCTGGACCAAAATAATAAATGCCTCCCTACATCAAGGTATGATCCCTGACTGTCTGAAGGCAGGGCACGTTTCCCCTATTCTCCAAAAACCCACGGCTGACCAAGAGGACCTTAATAACTTTCATCCTATCACTAGCATCTCCACTCTAGCGAAGTTCCTTGAGAAATGTGTTCTTGCCCAACTATGTAAACCACATTGATCAATTGCAGCTCTTAGATCAATTCCAATCGGCTTTTCGCCAGGGCCATAGTACTGAAATGACTATTACTCATATAGTAGATGACACCCTAAAAATGCTTGATCGAAATGAAGCTTGCCTTCTAATCCTCCTGGACTTATCTTCTGTGTTTGATACAGTCAAGCATGCAAACCTCCTTGACTTACTGGAACAAAGGATGGGTCTCTCTGGCCCTGTTTTAAACTGGTTTGCCTCCTTCCTCAACAACAGATTCAAAGATTTAAAGTCAATCACTCCCTTTCCAACTCCTTGCCACCCACTCTTGGGGTTCCTCAGGGATCTGCTCTCTGTCCCGCACTCTTCAACCTGTTCATGGAGCCTATAATGGTTTTACTCAATTCTGCCAACATTCACCTTCACATGTATGCCAATGACACCCATCATCTCAAGATTGCATGCATGATGTGCAAGGCCCTTCACTTTACCACCCCTTTGTACCTAGCCTAAAAACTGGAGCTCTCTGGCGGGAGCCGATCTTCTAGAAGTTCCAGCACTCTGCTTCTGAAACCTCAAAAAGTCCGGAAAAAGAAAACTTATAACAGGCGTTCTCAGGTATTGCCCCGGGAATTTGGAGCTCCTTGCCTCCCCACATCAGACTGAGTTCTTCTTTGGCATCTTTCAAAAAAGAAGTGGAAGCCCTTTGGATGAATGCACTTGTTTGATGGCACCTACCTCCATTGACCATGCCCACTCCGCTTGTTTGTGCTCAACCCCACTATGTGTTTGTTCCATTTATATGCTACACTATTTCCGCTTGCATATTTTACTGCTCTTTTACCGTGCTTATCATTGTTGTTGTTGTTTTACCTGCAACTCAGTTTGTACCTCTGTATATCTGTAAAGCGCTCTGATACCGGCTTGGGTCATGCTCGCTATATGAAACTTGTCAGTTTTCTGACAAATTGAGCGGGATGAACAAAAATGATGACGGTGTTGGTCAGAGTTGTCTGCCATCGTAACAGCTCTTTCATTTAAAATAGAGAGTATGTTTGCCAATATGAAGATTTATAATAGAATCTCTAGTGCAAAATTAAATATGTCAACAAAGCTGTTAGATTTGTTGCAAACTTATATTAGAATCAAGTTAATAGAAGCCTGTTTAAAAAAAAAAGTTGCAGTACCACCTTGCAGAGAGATTCACATTTTTCCATAATTTCCTAAGAAGTGTAAAAGGATTGTCCAAAATATTTCCATTTTGCTTTTCACTGTACAGCTAGAAAAACAGAGCAGAAGAAATAAAAGCAACTTTCTATTTTTCTGTAAACAGCTGCTTTAAATATACACTGTTACTTGATCTGCCTTTCCCTTGGCTGCTGGCTCTGACAGCAGACATTGTGGCATCAGAACTGAACTGTAATTATTACAGCTTACTTCTGACTTCATTTTTTTATAAAGGGCAAGTGGGTATGTCACAAGAAGACTATTATAAAGAAATTAGAAACATATTTTTATATTTTATAATACATGGGATTGCAGAATCCCATGTATTATAAAGTACTACATATCTGCATTTTTGCATCCAGCGTGATTACAACTTCTGCACCCTGCGTTTTTGTGATTAATGATTTATTCAGCCCTGCCTCGTGTAGACAGTAAAGCAATAGATAGCAGATTCTATTGGAGTTATACGAAAGTCTGACACCAATGGGACCTGTGTACTAATGTTTCATTTATGGGCTATTTGATCAAAACGCCTCCACCACTTCTGCGCAAGACACCTTTTATAGATTCTAGCATCAATATTGTACTAGTGCGTGTAAGGCAGGGAGGAGGTGAAGCAGCACCAAACATGCTACTTTTTTATGTTTTATTTATTTATTTTTTGTTTATTGAAGTTTCTGGTAGTCTTACATAACAGTCGTTGCATCTATAACAATCTCTGCAAGCACATTACAATACAGATTCCTTTAGATCTCATTTCCCAATAATACACAGTTGAGGGTTTTCACATTACTGTAGCGTCACATTAACAATTTTAAGAAATAAGTTAACGGCTAGATTGGAATAAGTCAGGGTGGTCTTGTAGATATGCTTTAAGTGGCTCCCATATATCCGATGGCTTTAAAGCAGTTGGTAGTTCTTCCGCATATATGAAAAAATGGTCTCTACAACAAACCGCATCATGTATCCAGTTTGCTAGAGTAGGGGTTTGTTTACTATCCCAATGTATGGCTACCCTGCTTTTGCCAAGAGCAGCAATAAGGCAGTCAGTTTCTTCTTTGCAGATTTCACAGGTATGTGAACGCCAAATAGGCACAATTGTGGTGTGCATGATAGTGCACATGAGATTAATATACCCAAGTGGTGAATCACTGTTTCCCAGTATTTTCTTATCCTATCACAGTGCCACGCTAGGTGTGCAAAGTCTGCCTGATCAGCTCCACATCTCCTACAGCGTGCATTGTCACGTAATCCATATTTATGTAATTTGGCTGGAGTGTGATAGGCTTGATGTATATACTTATAATGGATGATGCAGAGGGTGCCATTGGGTGTGAGTGGTGTAATAAGTGCACAGCATGAGGACCAGTAATCGTCCGTTAGGGAGATGTCTAAAAGTTTGTTCCAATTGTCTTGGGCCCTGTGGGTTTGTGCACCAATTTCCGCTTGAACTAATTTGTATAGCTGCGAGGTTATATTAGAGTGAGTGGGGGTTGCTATCAATGTCTGTAATGATTGTAGTGCCAGAGGTTCAGCTGGGAATGTGGGATACAATTCCCTGGTGGCTGCCCTTAATCTGTGATAAATAAATCTGAATGGCAGTGATTGGTTGCTGATGTAGGATTGTTAGCGCGGTAAGAGTGCTGTCCTGAGGCGGAAAGCCGGGACTGTTTCATGCTCACAAAATTGCTGCTATTCTTTTAATTGCTGCCATTGGTTTTTGTACAGAGTGCATGTATGAAAATTTGTTCCATTGTGTTTTAAAACTTAAACTGTAGAAAGCAGGGCGCGAACCCCCGTTCCCACCTCACCGGTCCCGCCATCTTGTGTGAGGGGGACGAGCTGGGCGAGCACTCTAGTGCTCAGCCCCGCCCGCCCGCCCCTGACTCTACAAAAGCTCCAAGCACCCGTGCCCTCGCTGATTGTTAGCGCGGTAAGAGTGCTGTCCTGAGGCGGAAAGCCGGGACTGTTTCATGCTCACAAAATTGCTGCTATTCTTTTAATTGCTGCCATTGGTTTTTATACAGAGTGCATGTATGAAAATTTGTTCCATTGTGTTTTAAAACTTAAACTGTAGAAAGCAGGGCGCGAACCCCCGTTCCCACCTCACCGGTCCCGCCATCTTGTGTGAGGGGGACGAGCTGGGCGAGCACTCTAGTGCTCAGCCCCGCCCGCCCCTGACTCTATAAAATGTCACCCTGGCCTAGGAAGCGCAGCGGACGAGCGCAGCGGGCACGCTGGGCGCGCGCCGAAGCCGCGCCAAAGCCAAGCCCGTCTGCGCCCGTCCGCGACCGGACACGGCCCAGGGCCAAAACCCCTGGTCCTGTTAACCGGATCCTTTGGAGTAGGGACGAGCTGATAAATCTGTCCTCCGCCACATGCAGTCACGGCCTCCACATCATGCATACAGAGGTGGACATAGGCTGCAGATTCTGCCAATTCCGGTTCAGTACTGCAATGGCAGATACCCGGGGCAGCCCCACCCTGTCGTGCGGCTTGCTTAATGTGAGGTCGCTGCGCTGCCATAAGCTCGACATCCACGACTTACTCGTGGATAGACAACTGGACCTGCTATTCCTTACAGAAACATGGCTGGATGCACACTCTGACCCTGACATCATTCAGGCATTACCGGATGATTATCTGATGGTAAGACTGGATAGACCCGAGGGCAGAGGAGGAGGCATAGCGCTTGTATTTAAACGTCACCTTGCCTGTCAAATGGAATCAGTCCAGCTGGCGGCAAGTGAGGTGGGGGCATTCACTATAAAAATTAATGGGGGTACCACTGTGAAGGGTTACTTAGTCTACCGCCCGCCTGGTCCCCTGGCAAGGTTCAAGGGTACTCTCATAGAGTGTGTCACGGAGATGGCGCTGCGGAGAGACAAGTTTTTGCTACTCGGAGATTTTAACATACATCTCGAAGATTTGTCAGACAAAGGAGCGATGGAGTTCCGGCAGGAACTTCAAGCATTACAACTAGAGCTAAAGGGCCAACTTCCAACACACCAACATGGTCATCTGCTTGATCCAGTATTTGCGAACTGGGAGGAAGTTAGTGCGGCTCCCCCAGTGCCTCTCCCGGGGACTGACCATTTCTTGGTACCTTTTGAAATCTCTCTCCCTAAGTATAAGGTGACCGTTCCCACTCCCCTCAACTATCCCAGGCACAAATGGGCTAGGTTCTCCCTGCCCAAATTCAATGAGGCTCTCACAGCCGATGGCCCCCCTGGAGGCGATGACGCGGATTCGGCAAACAAATTGCTCAACGACCGCATCACGGCTGCTCTGGACCAAACGGCCCCTTTAGGTCATCCAAAGGAAGGCGGTCGTAAACAGAGATCGGCACCCTGGTTCAACGAGGAATTGCGTGGTGCCAAGAGGGAGTGTAAGCGAGCAGAAAGGCAGTGGAGGGAAGCCTATGATAGTCAGGCGAGAGAGAGATATCTCATCAACAGACGAGCATATCACAATCTTATTAGGAGAACGAAAACCGCCCACTATGCCGAAAGAATTTTGGATGCAGAGAACTCAGCGAAAGAACTGTTCTGTGTATACAAATCTCTGGCTGTCCCCAAATCCTCAGCGGGATCAGAGGACTGTTCTGCGGCTGCCTGCAATCGCATTGCCGAGTATTTCGGCGACAAAGTGTCCAAAATTTATTCCGCCTTTCCCGCCCAATCAGTGGTAGGAGGAAAGTTCGAAGCATCAGTTAGAGAGGTGGACGGTCACAATCTGCTGCTCAATTTCTCCACCCCGTCAGCAGAAGACCTGATCAAAATATGTAGATCAGTGAAATCAGGTTCCCCACGGGACCCAGCATCTCCTAAACGGCTGGGGGACAGCCTGACGAACCATATATCAGGCATCTGTTGGACATTTCCTTCAGGCCCAGCACCTTGCCTTGGGAATGGAAACAAGCAGTTGTGCTCCCCCTCCGCAAGAAGCCTAATATCAGCTTCGATAAGCTGGAGAATCTGCGTCCCATCTCCCTCCTTCCCTACTTCTCGAAAGTGGCGGAGAAGGTGGTGAATCTGCAGCTAATGCAGTTTGTGGAAGAGTCAAATCTCCTTCACCCCACCCAGTTTGGATTCAGACCTCGACACTCGACTGAGTCGGCACTCCTCATGGCATCCGAATCCATCAGACAGGGGGCCGACGAGGGCCATACCATGGCCCTGATCCTGCTGGATCTCAGAGCTGCGTTCGACACTGTAGCACATTCCATCTTGCTACAGTGTCTGAACAAAGCAGGGGTGGGTGATGCAGCGCTAAAATGGATCCAGTCGTTCCTATCTGGCCGAGGTTTCCAAGTCAGGCAGGGCGACTGCTATTCCAGGCGAGTGGCATTGGATCAGGGGGTACCACAGGGCTCGTCCCTAAGCCCAACGCTTTTTAACCTATATGTGGCCCGGTTGCCTCCATAGTGGAGAGTTACGGTCTGCGCATGGTGTCATACGCTGACGACACGCAGCTGGTCATCTCCTTATCGCGTGCACCCGGTCTTGCGGCAGACCTCTTCAGAGCATGCATGCAAGATCTTGCTGCCTGGATGTCTGCCAACTGCCTTAAACTCAACGGCAACAAGACTGAGGTGCTGGTGGTAGGGGGAGACCGGGCGGCGTGGACGTCGGCGTGGTGGCCACCTTGCTTGGAACCAGCACCCACTCCCTGCCTGGAGGCGAGGAATTTAGGTGTCTGGTTCGATTCCGATCTGATCTTTGGCCCCCAGGTCAACCGGGTGGTCGGTACCTGTTTCGGGATCCTCAAGACCCTCAGGAAGGTTTTGGAGCTCCTTCCCACCAAAGCCCGCCGAACACTAGTGCACGCTTTAGTCACGTCCAAGATGGACTATGGCAACCTGCTCTATTTGGGAACCCTCGAGAAGAATCTGAGCCGCCTACAGGTCTTGCAAAACGCCGCCGCCCGGCTAGTTCTCAGACTGCCTAGAAGATCAGCCTCCAAAGCCGCGCTCCAGGCCTTGCACTGGCTTCCGGTCAGAAGCAGGGTAGAATTCAAGGCCCTCTGCACCTGTCATCGGATCATTAACGGCAGGGCACCCCTCCCACTTCAGGGTCTCCTGACACAATACGAGCCTTCCCGTGCGCTTAGATCCTCTGGCTCAGGGCGCTTGACCATTCCTAAGGTGACCAGAGCAAGGATGGGTGGCAGATCCTTCAGGTACCTTGCCGCATCCAGCTGGAACAAACTTCCGGTAGCGCTGCGTTTGGAACCTGCAGAGTCTATCTTCAGAGCCAAGCTAAAAACATTTCTTTATGCCAGATAGCGGGCCTTCCCCTCAGCACACTCTCTGGCCATGCTCGCACCTCAGCGCGGGGACACGCCGTTGTGCGTCACCATGCGCTCTACAAGACACTCTATTATTAATATTATTATTAGGACAGGTCGTCGGATGTGATGAAAGCACCATTTGGATATTGACCTCTCATCTGTGTTATGCCTATTTGCTCTAAGATCATCAATCTGTTTTTTCTTGTGTGATTGACAACGCGGGGTGATGGGCCAGTGGTAGATTCGGGGCATATATTGGGATTTGTTCCCTTTTTGACTGATGCAATGCCAGGCCTGCGATGTCGTCCGAATTGTGTTTATTTCTTGCGATGATGGGTGATGACGGGTATGCGTGAGTATGCTTGATAGTGGTATTGGATCAGCATCGACATCCTCCACTGGAAGATGTGGCAGATATTGCATCGGGTGATACCAATAGTACGCACATTGTGCCTGTGCACATAAGTAATATAAATAGATATCCGGAACTGTTAAACCTCCCAAGGCATACGGAAGTGACATAGTTTGGAGACTTATGCCGGCGTGTTTTCCGGCCCATATCAGTCTAATGAGGTTTGTGCGTATCCGTTTAAAAATTGGGGCAGGTTTCTTTATTGGTATATTTATAAAGAGGTATAACAGCTTAGGTAACAACACCATCTTTATTAGTGATATTCTGTCAGCTAGTGATAGAGGAAGTGTAATCCATCTAGTTATTTGTGTTTCTGTGCGGTCCATTGTGGTACCATAGTTATATCTAAGTAGTAATTCAGAGTCCCGGTGCACCCAGATTACAAGATATTTAATTGGATCTTCTTGCCATACAAGTGGGAATTCCATTTGTGGAGCTTTGGTATGTGCTGTTAGTGGTAAAATCGCTGACTTGCTCCAGTTAATGTGTAGTCCCGAATACTGCCCATATTTTATATATTCTCTTAATATTGGGGAGAGGTTCTTTTCTGGGTCTCGAAGGTATAATACCATATCGTCTGCATATACTGATATGACAATTGGTCTCAGGTTGAATTGCAGTATTGACGCATGTGCGTACTTCTGGCGTATTATGCAAGCAAGCGGTTCTAGCGCAGTGGAAAAGAGCAAGGGAGACAGCGGGCAGCCTTGTCTGGTGCCACGTTGTATAGGTAATATGTCTGATATATGTCTATTGACCTTAATGCGGGCAGTGGGTTTGTTGTATAATGGAGAAATCCAGTTGATAAACATGGGTGATAAGCCAATTTTCTATAATATCGCGAACAGAGTCAAAGGCCTTAGCCGCTTCTAGTAGCACTGCCACAGCCTATAACTTTGGGTTTAATTGATGCAGAAGGGCAAAGATTATGTGCTGTTGAATGAGCTGGAATAAAACCTGATTGGTCGGGTAGAACTATAGAGGTCATGAGTGGCTGTAGTCTTGTGGCAAGTATTGTGGCTAATATCTTATGTCTGTGTTTATCAACGATAGAGGTCTGTAAGACTCCGCTTTTTCAGATTTCTTGTCTGGTTTTAAGAGTGCCACTATAAGCGCTTCACGTAGCGTTGGGGGGAGAATTTTGTTAATATAGTCTTCATCATTCATCTCGAGCAGTTGTGGAGTGAACAGGTCCGGATATGCTTTATATAATTCAGCGGTGTAACCGTCAGGGCCGGGCGATTTACCATTAGGCAGTGATTTTATAGCTGTCTGCACCTCTTACTCCGTTGTAGGTTGAGCTAGGTATTCACAGTGTGTGTCTGACAGCCATACCAAGGCTATGTCTTCAATGTACTTCAGAATTTCAGCCTCAGTTACTGTGTGTTATGACTTATAGTAGTCACTGTATGTTTCTACAAACGTGTTCAGAATGCTTTGGGTGTAGCTGCCCACTGTCATCCTTTATTTGGGTAACCGTTTGCTGTTTGTGTTCTGCGCCCACTTTTTCAGCTAGTATTCTGCCCGGTCTGCCACCCTCTCCTATCCTACGTGCTGCATGGCGTCGGGAGGTATATTTTATTTCATCATTTGCTAGCATATTGTATTGGTTCATTTTATCCCGTAGGTTGCTAAGGATGAGTGTACTATGAGTCTTGCCATATTCTGCTTCTAGGCATTTTATGCGACCTCGCACATCTCCAATTGCGTTCTGATATCCTTCAGAATGCCAGCATTCGTGCTTATACAGACGCCTCTCAGGGTAGCTTTAAAGGCTAGCCATAATGTACCTGCACAGTCAACTGATTTTGCGTTGTCTGCAAAATAATCTTCTATTTCCGTTAGTATTGTGTCTTTATAGATGGGGTCTAGAAGTGCAGTGGCATTAAACTGCCACACAAATGGTGGAGGTATGTACGTCGGAATCAATAGTGCCAGTAAAACAGGTTTGTGGTCAGAGAGTGATTTGGGCAGACAAGTTATTTCCTCAGCCCATGTGAAGGCTTGGCTTGTGAGTAGCCAATAGTCCAGCATCGACCAACTGTTATTTGCTGTTGATCAGTGGGTGCTATCTGGTGCAGTTGGGTTACACATGCGCCACACGTCAATCATGTGGAATTCTTTCATGCCATTTAGAAAGACTGAGGCTGCTCATGGGTGCTGTTCTATTGTGTTGTGGGATCTATCCTGTGTATCATCCAATGCTACGTTGATGTCTCCCCCCCAAATTAATTCCAAATCTGGTAGGGCACGTATCTGTGTCCAGAGATTCATGAAGAAGTCCGCATCATCTGTGTTCGGGCCATACACGTTAATGATACCAATTTTAGTGCCTCTTAGGACGCCTGTGACAATGACATGTTTACCTTGCAGATCAATGATCTTCTGGTGTAATAGGAAGTGTGTGCTATTTCGTATGATGGTTGTGACCCCGTGCATATGAGGAGTAAGACCTATGAATTCAGCCCATCTGTTGCCTAATTTATCTGCTTCATGTTTGAGTAAGTGTGTTTCCTGAAATAGCACTGTATCAAAATGGTGTCTGTCAAGATAGGCAAAGACTTGCCTAATCTTTTTGAGATTATTAACACCTTACATTCCACGTTATGAATTGCAAATGTGTGGTTTTAGCCGTGGGGTGTGCGCTTGGCATTTCCAATGATGTCAAATGACTCTAATGATACATGTTCTTGCTGTAGTAGAGCTACGCTTGTGCGTACTACTCTGGAGGTTGTGTCATTGTTGTGTGCATGAATGTAAAATCCTACCAAGTATGCGACTGTCAAACTCCCGTCCCATTCCTCCCCCCACCCACTTTGCTATCCCAAATATGGCAAATACAATTCCCTTTAACTACTAACAGTACTATCCCTCCCTCAGTTCCGCCCCTAGACTGATTACAAAATCAAGAAACAGGGGTTGTGGTATGCACAAGGGGGTGGCTGCCGCCAGCCGACTACCCCAACTGTAACGCAGCTGGGGGACCTAGCCACAACCACATAATATTGTAAGCATCTTAGAATAGTGTGTTTCAACATAGATCTAAAAGTTAACTACTCACACAACGGAGGTCCCAGAAGTTGAGCATTTCGACACATCGATTCATAACAATTAACCATTTAACTACACTTACATATCTGACGGGTAACGTAATTTCACAGGATAACCTATGAGATGTATATGAGTTTTGTGAGACTATCACAGTCTACTTCTTAATAGTGAGTGCCAAGTAATTTTCGATGCAGCCTTCATTCTACATCTGAAGTGTGGTCCGGGTCAGCATTCATTCCCCTTGGAGATTTACGACGAAGAGCCTGTGGGTGCTTCAGCTGTAAGTATTTTAGAACTTCCTTAGCATCGTTGCAAATCATACTTTTACTGTCTTCTGGGATTTTCAGATGAGCAGGATATATCATAGCATAGGGAATGTTGATATCTCTCAATTTCTTTTTCACATCAAGAAATTTCTTTCGTGCCTCTTGCACTTGCGATGTGAAGTTAGGATAGATGGAGATATTCATTCCTTCATGATTTAATGTGCTGAGCTCTCAAGCTTTGCGAAAGGCCGCGTCTCTATCTCTATAGTTCAGGATTTTGGCGATTTTGGGACGAGGTCGTGCCCCAGGCATCGGTGGTGGCACAAGAGACCTATGGGCCCGCTCAACAATGAAGACATCGGAGAATGTTTCTCTGCCAAGAAGAGAAATTAAGATTGTTTCAATGTACCGTTACATATTCCCTGTCCGTGTCGATTCCGCCACTCCCATGATGCATAGGTTGCAGCAACGTGACCAGGCTTCCAGGTCCTCAGATTTAGCCAAAAGGGACTGTAAGGTCTTATCAGCTTTCGTTTGTTTCAATTCAAGTTGATGCTGAGAATCTTCTGCCTCCGATATTTGTCGTTCTGTCATATCTATACGCTCTGTGTGTTTGTCCAACCTCTATGACATGCGGTCGACACGATAGGTCAAGGAATCTATTTTCTCATCAAGGTTAGACAGAGTTGACTGTATCGTGGCAAACATTGAATGGGAATCAACTGTTGTTTCAGAGCCGGGTGCAGTTGTGTTACCATGGATCTGTTCTGGGGCCTCTGCCCCTGTATCCGCCGCTTTTTGCTGCTGTTCGAAATGTAGTTTGGGTTGGTTTTTATCATGTTTCCCCATTGCACTTGCTCGCTCTAAGCAGTTTGCTTACTTTTTGTTCAAGCTTCAATTTGCGAGCTGCAATATTTTACAGAGTATCCAGAAACACAATGCGCTGTGACGAAACATCCGATTGTCTTGCTGGTGTTCTCCGCAGCATGAACACTCTGTTTTTGGAGCAGATCATCGGCTATATACACAGGATAATTTCAAGATTGTGGCTTGGTCGGGAGATCTCGCCTACAGCACAGCCATTTCCTAGCGCGGCTAGCTCCGCCCTCCACCAAAAATGCTACTTCAAAGGTTCAGGCCCACTAATCTCTGAGTCTAATTCCCATACAATAATTACCTGCAACCCTTATTTTACAACTGCCAGACAGACCAAAAACTTGGTGCAGTTTCAGGTATTAGCGAATAACTGGAAAAAGTGACATGGGTGTCAGAAGCAGTAACAAAACAGTTCCAAATTTCCAGTTTCCAAAACCCCTTTATTGATTTTACAGCAAAAGGGCATGGAACATCAAGCGTATTGTAGGTTACATCAGATCAGATCATGAGTATGGATAGACTACAATGTATAGAGGACATATTTCCAACAATAATCCCTTTAGGAAAGTTGACTCTCAACATAAATAAAGTTCCATGAAATGTCAAAATGGCTGTAGTGTGTGCTGTCTGGTCAAGTTATGTTCAAGGTTGGAGGTCAGCATTGTTAACCAGTAATTGAAGGTTGTGCAATACGTTATCCCAAAGGTCGGCTATTGGGTCACATCTCAGTCCATGGTATTCTTCTTGTCTTAAGGCAGTACCTTCAGTCTGGGCCCAGTGCAAGAGATTGGCATGCATGGGGGGAATCTGAAATTTCCATTGATGGGTAGCAGCTCGGCGTGCCACCTGTAAAGCAAGATCCAGGAATGGGGTTGTTACCTTGACAGTTGCAAGCTGAGCATAACTTCCAAGATGTACCACCCGAGGGGAGTGGTCAAGCGGCCTATCCATGAGCCTTGTAAGCACTGGGGACCAACGTCCAAAAAGAGTGGAGCTACATGCAGCATCATAGCATGTGCTTCAGGTGTGCTAGGGTTGACCAGCAGAGAGGACAGTTCAGGAATGCCCCTATCAAATATACTCTGCAGCCTTTGTGTGGAAGGTAGGCTCTATGGCGCATGCATGTCTGCATTAAACAGTATCATACATTATGCAAGATTAGAGATGGGTATTGTAGGACAGCTTGCCATTCTTTATCATTAAACACTACGGTCAATTTGTCTTCCCAACTGCGTCGAATAGCATGCAGAGACAACCCGGCGTGGGCTGTGTGGGCTCTGTAGAGCCAGGCTACCAGATGCCTTACTTGGTCAATAGTATTTACTGTCTGTAGTGCAATATGTGTCAGGGGTGAACTTTGAGGGTCTTACCACAACTGGGATGTTGCCAAGTGTGTCCTGCCATAAGTGAAAATCTCACTGGCAGGGAGCTCAATGTGCTCACACAAGGCAAAATCTAGAAGTGGCCATCCTCGTATAAGTTAAGGGCGGGCAGAGATCTCCACTCCGCCAGGGAGTGTGTGGAGAATTGCCTACTCTGCGCTCTGCTCGGAACGCGTAGTATAGGGCACAACTCCGACTCCTAGCAGAGCAGAGTTAACCAGCCAACCGCTAAATTGGCTCCTCACCTCCACCCGCCCTAATAAAACATACTTAAAAAGTAATTTAAAAAGAAATAAAGTCACTTACCTGTAATGCGGTGTCCCCAGGCTGCCCTCCTCCTCCTCGCAGTACATCTTGCGAAAACTGCCCATGCGTAGGCGTGCGCATGTGCATTTCTCGCAAGGCTCAGTTCTTGCAGTGGGGATGGAGACGGGTGGCAGAGCTAAGTTCCACTGAGTTTTTACCCTACTCCGTGAACCTCCGCATAGAGGCCCTACTCCAGCTCTGCCCGGGGTTAGTATAAGTCCCCAACAGTGGTCAGCCAACCGCCTCTGAGTTTAGAAGGTTGCGCAGGAAAAGCACTACAGGTTGCACCAGGAATCCCAGTAAGGGTATTGCTGGGACATAAGTATTTGTTCCCTTGGTGTATTGTAGCACGTTACAGAGGCAAGTGCGTGCTACCTCCAGGAATGGAGCCACAGGATCCACCAGGGTGTTTTGGGACTCTGTGCCTGTTCCACCACATATGTGGAGGAGAGTCTTTGTGCGTCAACCAAAGATTGCAGCCAATGTTCCATGTAAAGAGTACATCCATCCCCTCTGGCAAGCAAATGATTCAGAGGTTACTCCTGCACATTTGGCCCCCCATGTCCTCATCAAGTCCCTCCAGTATCTTTTTGCGATCATTGAGTTCTTGCAATTCAGTGATGTTTTCTGCTTGTTTTGTGAAATTATTTTGGAGGGCTTGTTCAGCAGCTCTGACCCATTCTTTAGCCTTCTTATAAACTTCCTAGAGCAGATTGATGTCAATATGAGTGCATCAATTTTGGCCTCCATTGCCATTTGAGTATCATGAAGTTCAGAGAGGATAAGATCAAGCATATTGGGACAGAGGCAGTCAATGGGAAATGGTTTTTCTCCTGCTAATGTATAAGACAGAGGGTGGATCTTGAGGCAGGAGCAGCCTTCTTTGTGGTATAAGTAGTTTTGGCCATGGTTTTAGTCAAGCAGAGTTATGTTATAACTAAGAATCCACCATCCATGTACAGTGTAGTGCAGTTAGGAGGTATGGGCAAGGCCAGCAGTGTGTCAACCGTCCAGAGGACAGACAGGTCCTGGAGCCTCATGTGCACAGCCCACCAGACACTCCCCCCAAATAGTGGATGGGGGAGCTGGCATTAGTTATTAAAGGCACAAACAGGTGTGTTTACAGCCTTAGAATCAGGGAGTGTGAGCAAACTATGGCCTTACATTCTTTACAGAAAAAGTTTAGTTGATGAATAATGAAACAAAAAGGTTATTGTCTCTAGCCCTCAGTGGGGGTAGCTGGTCTTAGGTTCCCATGTCAACTTTAAGTGGAGCATAACTGGAGTAGATGGGTAGAGCCAAGACCAAACCAGGTTTAACTGACCAATCCCAATATCTACTGCAAGCCCAGTAAGTGGCATAAAATGGGGGCCAATAATTGAGTAATGTGGGCAGTGAGGGAGCCCTGGCTTCTGAGTCTCATGCCAGACCCCCAGCCTGTCTGTGCCCGGCACTGGGGCTGCAAAGTAGCAGGAGACGAAATGTAGACGAGATGGAGGCAATCTGATTAGAAACCCGGGGCAAGGCGCAGGGATGTCTGGCAGGTATCAAATAACAACAGGGACTACCCTTGTAAATTAGCAAAATCCTCTCGGGGAGAAAGGGTCCAGGATCTAGACCATGGCAGGGCTCTACACCAAGTATCAATGGCCTACTTCAGCATAATAATACATTTGAAGAACAATTGTCAAAATATCCCTTAATCTCTTAGACTTCTACGACAGGGATGCAGAAGACAAGAGAGGAAATGGAGGAAAAACTGGGATCCACAGGATAGGGAATTACATAAGAAATTGCTAGTTGACTATAAGTCCTCGGTCATTAAAGAAAAACAGCTATATTTTACCAATCTCACTACTTCCCTTACCTCTTCTAGTGAGATATTTAAGATCGTGGACTCACTTTGTACTCTTCAGGTGCCGGATCCAGTAGTGGGCTCACAGGAGCTTTGCGATAACATATCAGAGTTCTTCTATAAGAAGATTGATGATATCTATACGGCTCTGGAAACGCAAAGAACTAATATGGATGATTCCTCTTTTCAAATCCTGAAGAGCTTGGAAGCCTGGTCTAGTGACCATGCTAACACCCTAACGGACTTTCCGCCCCTTACTTTGGATAAACTTGACAATTTTCTTGATAGGATCAAATCCTCATCCCCTCTGGACCCATGTCCTCTGAAAATCCTGAAGGATTGCAGAGCCACTTTGTTGCCACCTTTGCTAGAGGTGATGAATGGATCTATCACCCAAGGCATCTTCCCTTTATCGTGGAAGAGGGCGATAGTTAAGCCATTACTCAAGAAGCCCACGCTGGACCCGGAACAGCTGAAAAACTTTAGACCTATTTCGCTGTTACCCGCTCCCGCAAAAATACTTGAGTCTCACCTCAATTGTCATCTTTCTACTTTTCTTGACTCATCTGGGTATCTTGATGGATCCCAACATGGCTTTCGCAAAGTCCATAGTACGGAGTCTGCGTTGACCATGGTGGTAAACAACATCCGTATGAAGGTAGATGCCGGACACACTACGGTATTGGTCCTTTTGGACCTTACCGCAGCATTTGATACCCTGTCTCCTTCCATTTTAACATCCCGGTTGAGGGAGGCAGGGATCTCAGGTGTGGCTCTTAACCTTCTGCACTCTTTTTTACAACATAGAGAGCAGAGAGTCAAGCTCGGCGAATTTCTATCCCCCGTCAAATCCTTGCAATGTGGGGTGCCCCAAGGGTCGGCTCTGAGTCCGACCCTATTTAACATTTATGTTGCACCCCTTGCAAGGCTAGTAAAATCTCAGGGGATGGAAGTGGTGTCATACGCCGATGACACTCAAATTATGGTGTCATTAGCCCACTCAGTATCTACATCCGCTGCCAACTTCAGAATCTGTATGCAGACAGTATCTGACTGGATGCTTCAGAATTCTCTGAAGTTGAACGGCGATAAAACTGAGATCCTGGTCTTTGGCAAGGACCAGGATATCTGGTCTACTGAGTGGTGGCCGTCTGCGCTGGGAACTTGTCCTTCTCCCTCCCAGTCAGCCAGAAATCTCGGCGTTATCTTTGACACCTCGCTGTCTATGACCCTACAGGTTAATCGCACGGTCGCTACCTGCTGGGGAGTCATAAAAATACTCAGGAGAATTCTTCATTATCTTTCTCTCCCAGCACGGAAGCAGATAGTAGTGGCATTGGTGGGCTCCAGGTTGGATTACTGCAATGCACTCTATGCAGATGCCAACAAGGGGCTCACCCAGCGGCTACAAATTGTACAAAATGCTGCGGCCCGTTTTGTCCTAGCACTTCCCAATACTTCTTCTGCCACTATGGCCAGAAAGACTCTTCACTGGCTTCCTATTCAACTGAGGATCTCGTTTAAGATTCTTTGCTTAGCTTATAGAGCTCTGTCAGAAAGATCTACGCACCCTTTAAGCGCCTTGCTTACTCCCTACCAGCCGGGGAGAGCGCTTAGATCTGCTGAGTTGAACCTGTTGGTCGTCCCTCGAGCCAAAAGAGCACGATGGGGAGATAGGGCATTCTCAATTGTTGCACCAAAGCTGTGGAACTCTCTCCCCCAAGATATTAAGACACAGTCCTCTCTCTCCTCTTTTAAAAAGGCGCTTAAAACCTGGTATTTCGTCAAGGCCTACCCGCAATAGTTGTATAGCTGTATAGTGGTATTTTTAACAGCTGTTACTATTTGGTTATGCGCCTTGACGCCCATTGGGCTTAGTTGCGCCATAGAAATTGCCTTTAATAATAATAATAATAATGGTCTTCAATACCCATAAAAGTTACAAAGCACATCACAATCAACTACAACTGTCCAAAATAACACATAACAACAATTAAAATATGGCATTCCAAAGCAAATTGTACATCAAATCAGTATATATTAAGTTAAAACATGCATATATATATATATATATTCACTGAAAAAACCATAGGTTATAGACCATATATAGTTAGGAATTAGCATTTAAAAAACCTTATTTTACTCACACAAAACCATTGAAATTCCATATATAGTTAGTTGCACTAACTATATATCGCGCACCCGCAATCCACTGCTGATGATGTCACATATTACATCATTCATGACATGGTCAGTGACATCACTGATGACATCACTGATGACATCTCAAATGACATCACTGATGACATCATCCAGTGACTGTGTGTTTCTGTAAAGTTTAAATATGTTTTACATATTGAAGAATGAGTAGATGTAGAAGTGTCTGGATGAAGGATTTAGTAGGTGCGTGACTGACTGTATGAGTGAGTGATTAAATGTGTCTCACTGAGTGCATGGGTTAGTGACTAAACTGTCTTAATTTGTGCATCATTATGTCTGTTGTTCTGTAAACTGCTGCATGTGTTGATCAGTAGCTATATGAGTAACTATATGGGTTATTGATTGATTGCCCAAGTATTTGTATGGGAGACTGAGTGTGTGTGTGGCTGGCTGGGAGGTGTGTGACTCTGTGCAGATCAATGTGTACTTCTATCAATGATTGTATAAGAGAGTAATTATGTGTTAGTATATGTTTCAAAATGTAAGGTGCTCTATGTTTAACTGTATAGATTAGAAAATGGAAGTGTGATTGATTCTTTACAGGACTGACTAGGTGTGTGAGTAACTCCATGGATGAGTGACAGAGTGTGAGAGTCTATATAGGTGTATGAGTGCATATGATAGTGTTGTAAAGATGAGTGATTGTATGTATGAATGATTGTATGGGTAAATGAGTGAATGTGTGTGTAAACATAGGAATCACTGAGTGCGTATGTAGTAACTAGTATTGGTGTGTCAATGGTTTCAAAAATTATACTCTGTATTTAACACTGGGTGTAACAGAGGTTATATTAAAGTGTGAGGAGATGCATTGTATTGTCACATGAATGATATCATCAGTGATGTGGTCATTGATGTCAAATGAGATGTCATCAGTGATGTCATCAGTGATGTCATTTGAGATGTCATCAGTGATGTCATCAGTGATGTCACTGACCATGTCATGAATGATGTAATATGTGACATCATCAGCAGTGGATTGCGGGTGCGCGATATATAGTTAGTGCAACTAACTATATATGGAATTTCAATGGTTTTGTGTGAGTAAAATAAGGTTTTTTAAATACTAATTCCTAACTATATATGGTCTATAACCTATGGTTTTTTCAGTGAATTTTCAAGGTTTTGTAAATGCTAATTCCTAACTATATATGGTCTATAACCTATGGTTTTTTCAGTGAATTTTCAAGGTTTTGTAAATGCTAATTCCTAACTATATATGGTCTATAACCTATGTTTTTTTCAGTGAATTTTCAAGGTTTTGTAAATGCTAATTCCTAACTATATATGGTCTATAACCTATGGTTTTTTCAGTGAATTTTCAAGGTTTTGTAAATGCTAATTCCTAACTATATATGGTCTATAACCTATGGTTTTTTCAGTGAATTTCAATGGTTTTTTAATAGCAAATATCATAAGCTGCCGAATGTCAAGTACGTGGTAAGTAAAAACATTTTCGTGTTTATGCACACTGATCTGCTTTGAATGCTGCCCCCCACCCCTCATTTCTATTAGGAGTACTCTCTCTTTGCAGATAGTGAAGGGTAGTTAATGCAGCCCTTTGCCCCCTTTGTAATCCGTCGTGCCTGCTTCTCTCTCCATTTGATTGATTGTTCTCTTTGGTTCATTCTCTATTTACAAACAAGCACAGAGTCGCAATACTCTGTTTAGTCTTTGCAGATAGCGAAAAATCGTGTAAAAAAACAAAAGGAATCGAGCAAAATCAGTAGGCCACTAATGGGATCTCTTTTTGACCTCGCTAAAATAGAAACATTAGGAACAACCTGTTGAAAATACCAATGCGTATGTATATAAGCGGCGTTCATTTGTGTTCACAGTACCCCTTGTTGATTGTTTCAATCGAGCATTGAATTGTTCGAAGTTAATTCTCTTAAGGATCTTCTCTACCTGCAAACGAGGAAGAATAGGAATATTCTCTCTCCCTTTGCAGATAGTGAAGGGTAGGTAACGCAAGCCTTTAACACGTCGTACCTATTTCATTCCTCATTGATTGATTGATTGTCCGAACATTGACTGTTTGGGAATTAGTTCTTTTTGGAGGTATTCCCTGTTTGCAAATAAACGTAGGAAAATCTTTGCAAGTAGTGAAAGGGTACGTAATGCGGACCGTTCTCCCCCGTTGTAATCTGTCATGCCTATCTACTCCCCACTGATTGATGCACCTTTTTCACCCGGACCATTTACTAGAGATACGTCATCTGGCCCGACCAGAGAGCACCCCTAGTGAAAAGGACATATGCAATAATAACGAAGTGATCACTGTATCCTGTTAACAGAAACTTTACCATGAAACAACCTGGAAAGAAAAAAATAGGAAAACGAAAATCAGTAGGCCACTGATGAACATGAACTTTTATTAAACAACGAACAAAGAAACGATAACATAACGTAATGATAAAACCTATTAATGTCCTAGAAACAAGAAAACGTTAAAATATGCCAGTGGTGAGAGACCAGAAAAACAGTAAGAGAAACCAAATCACCCCTCGCTGTCCCACCGCCTGCCACGCCAAAAAAATTGATAGACTAGGGAAAATGCAAGTCAGTAGAACATCCGCCCCCACTCTGGAAACTTCCAAGGTGGGGCAGGGTTCCGGCTACGCCCAGCCGGGAGCAGCCCATATAAGGCAGGTCCTGCTGCCACGCCTCGGCCAGGAGATCCTAACGTAGGGTGTAGCCGGAGAGGAGGCCGAGGCCAGCGGGACCCGGCCAGGGGATTGCCTTTACAACGCTGAACAGTTGCAGGGGGGGGAATGTCTCCTCGACCCTCCCCTCTCTCTCCCAGTCCGGCCGCGGTGGCCCTTGAGAGTTGCAGGTAGTCCCGCCACATGCTCTTCCGGTCCGACCACCAACGGTCGGCGGGCCGAGGCCGACGGGATCCGGCTGCAGCCGATAAACCAAGAAACCCGTTCATGGGGCCAGAGCCAGGGGCGTCCGGCCGACATCCACCGGAAGCCCGGCCCGAAGACGGACGGGACACTTCTTTCTTTTATAATGGCTGCGACAACACTGGGGGGGGATGTCTTGCACATGCCTCCGACCCCCCCCCCCTCGTCCTCATCGCCTGGTCCGGCCATAACAAATCTCAAGCGAGACGCCGTGGGGTGCACTGGGAGGGAGAGACGGTGCGAACAGGCCTCTCCCGCCTCCCCAGGTGGAGGCTTCCCAGCTGCACCCTCAGCGCTCCAGGCGCCCGGAAAAGGGTTCTTCCACTGTGGCCATGCTGCAACGTCTCGCCCGGCAGGGTGGAGCCCGTCCGCTCATGTGACCCCGCAATCGCCGGTAGCTGCCGAACTCTCAAAATGGCGGTCGACCTGGCAAGAGCGGGCCCAGCATAAAGAAATGGCCCGGTCACTGGTTGACTCCACCACCGTAGTCCTCCACGACCTTGAAGATTCTAGAGGAGCCGCGGGAGTCTCCGACCCCCGATGGGGAATGACTGCCATGATCGCCCGTGGAGTGACGAAACTGTATCCGCGGGACGTCGGCGCTCCCATGCTGGCGCCAGCCTCACTTTGAATTACTAGAATCCTGCAGACCTCACTTCCGGTGAAAGCACAGTGTGACCCGGTAGGAAAAATTATTGCACCCCCTCCCCTTTTTGACTGATAGTTCAAACCACCGATCCTTTCCTTTGCCCTTTTAACGGAACTTTGGACTGCCTCCCCCTCTTTTACATTTTCTAGAGAAAACAAAACATTAACCACTACATTAGCATAGCAGTTGACACCAGAACTGTTTTCAAATTGAAAACCAACAACATCTTCAACAGAATCCTTTTTGTTTCTGCTGTGACCCTGCTACAGCACAGGCATTGTCCCCAGCAGTAATTCTGCAATGCCGGTAAGAATAGCTGTGGTGCCTACTGGACTCACTCACCCCCGCGGCGCCCCACGCCGTTTTTTGCTGGGCGGCAACTTACTAGACATCACTTTCGTGCCATCTAGATTTCAGCGCGTTCTGCTGCCTTGGAACTATTCGCACAACAGACCGCTACTGACAAGAATATTTCATTATTGGTGCTGTCAATTTCAATAAATCTATTGGATAATTCAAAAGAAATTGCCACGGTCTCTTCGTTGTTTAAATGTTTTTACTGTTTTTGTTTTCTTGTATATATTTATATGTTATTAAAGTTTTATATTCCTACTACTTTGTTGGAGTGCTATATATTTTTAATGTGACACATAATTGTAAAAACTTTGATGTACAAAGAGTCATTCCTGGAATCTTCCGCTTCAGGCTCGGTCCCCTCCCCAATCACAATACAGGATGGTTTTCAGATAGTAGGAACACGTGTGGTGTGACGGATCTTATCGGGTGTGGGCCTTGATCTACTATAACTCCTTTGAAGAGGGGTGATTCTTTACAGCTGGGGCCATAAACTACATCTGCAGGGCTAGCTGATAGCCTGGACAATCGGACACAGAGAAAGAGGAGTGTCAGAGGGTGCGGTAGTGAATAGGGCGAAAGGGAGGTGTCGGGCGGGCACAGAGTGTGATTCTCAGGGAAGAGCAGCGCAGATGGGGGGAGGTTTATTGCCCATGCATAAGACAGAGAGCGGTGGTGACCAGTGCCTAGGGAAGATGCTTGCGTGGGTGAGGAGCCATGCTACGAATCGACAGCGTGCAGAGAGTGGGTCTGGTCAAGACATCTAAAATGGCTGCCGTGCACGACAAAAGTGTGGCATTTCAAAAAAGGCAAGATGGCGCAGACAATGTTTTTCAACACTTCCTCATTTCCTTCGAATCGAACGTTAACAGACGTTGGGGCATATTACCAAAGTTAAGCTATATTTATCGCTAACGATGCTTACCAACCAATTTTTTACCACTAAGCATCGTCAGAAATTATCGAAGATAAACCTTGCTATTATCAAGGTTTATCGCAAATGCGATAATAAACGGCCGCAATGCATGAATATCGCTAAAAACTCAGCGATATTCATGCATTACCGAGCTAATGCTCTTAGCCATGTTATCCACCTCCCATTGGATAACATGGCTAAGAACTGCTCAGGGTAGGTGTTACTTTTTGCAGATATTCGCGCTTAGCGCGAATATCTCCAAAAGTTGGTAATAGGAGATAGATATCTTGCATGTTGTAATGCAAGTTATTGTGGTATATGGAACTCATACCATAATCTCTCAGGAAAGCAGAAACTGATCCTTTTGGGACCGCCTAAAAAGGCCTAGGGGGTGAGGAGTACTCTACTTTGCCCCCTTTTCACGTTCCGAACTATTTTATTTTACTCTCTTCTGTAATTATACAAAATAGCAGCGATAAGATGCATCGGAGACACACAGTGAGAGAAAGGAGGCCGGAGATGAAGAAGAGATGTCAAATACACATTGGAGATAATATAGTGGCAGAAGGGAAGTAAATATGAGTAAACTTACCATGTAACATAAAAATGTTGCACTCTATACTATAAGTCTCATTATATACTACAATCACTTCGCTACAACCTCATAAATTAAAAATAAAAATGAATAATGTCTCAAACAATTTTTGATTTCTAAATATAAATTTATTCTTCAGAATTTTCTAAATTTCAAAGAACTAGTAACATGTCCTCATCAGCAATGTCCTCATTAAAAGTCTCCAATGATGATTCTTGTAACTCTATGGTCTCCAAACACTCGATAAATTCGCCATCAAGAGATTGATCAAAAAAATCATTCAAGTCATCTCCTCCTTGTGACAATATATCATTATTGGTGCTGTCAATTTCAATCAATGTAGTGGAATCATTCAAGTCATCTCCTCGTGACAATATTTCATTATTGGTGCTCTCAATTTCAATCAATGTAGTGGAATCATTCAAGTCATCTCCTCCTTGTGACAATATTTCATTATTGGTGCTGTCCATTTCAATCAATCTAATGGAATCATACAAGTCATCTCCTCCTTGTGACAATATTTCATTATTGGTGCTCTCAATTTCAATCAATGTAGTGGAATCATTCAAGTCATCTCCTTGTGACAATATTTCATTCTTGGTGCTGTCCATTTCAATCAATCTAATGGAATCATACAAGTCATGTCCTCCTTGTGACAATATTTCATTATTGGTGCTCTCAATTTCAATCAATGTGTTGGACAATTCAAAAGAAATTGCCACGGTCTCTTCATTGTGAGCCATTTTATTTTGAAATTGCTTGCTGTAAATTGCAGAAAAAAATAATCACTTTCATTTATCGTTTTTAGTAATACATAATATAAAACTAACTTTATCAAGTATTTAGTATAACAGAAGGACTGCAAATAAATAACAGAAAACATTTTTCAAATTATCTTCAAGTGTACAACATAGTTCCCCTTACAAATTAACAACTCACCTTTTTAAAAGTAGCAGAAGTGTTAGTACTGTGTAAATCAAACACCAGAAATTCACCACCAAAAATTCCTCACAAATGTACCTCAGACAGTAGTATCACAAAATGGCTGTGGTTTCCTCTCATTTGACATATATACATAACCAATTAACTTTCATCACACACAAATACAAAACCAAAGTAACATTTTAATTGGTTCTAAATTTCAACACTTTCAAATGTGTTTTCCCCATGCAATTTTCCATAGGACATTTACATACGTCTACAGCCTGAATGGCTGAACGGAATTACACCAAACTTGGCAAAATGGTACATCAAACCTAAGAGGTCAGGAAGGATCTACTATGCCCCCTTATGGTCATTTCCCCCTTCGCTTTGGCCTCCTCTTGTCTCTCAATCCTACCGAGAGACAAGATGGCGGCCGCTACGGACTGTTTGGAATATTGACAGACGCCGGAGAACCAATCAGCTTCGCAAAGCTCCGTAACGCGAAAAGTACGCGAAGCGGAGCGCTGTTACAGATATATATCTTTTTTTGAACGTTAATTTCTCAAAATCCACTGGAGCACATATATTGAGACCTAGCAAAGGCACATCGGGCTACCAGTCCCTAATATTTTGCCAAGTTTCGTACAAATCCATTCAACCGTTCGATTATTATTATTTTGGGTTTTTTTTGCCCCCCGGGGCCCTTTTAAAACCTCCACATCAAACCTAGGGGGTCAGCGAGGATCTACTATGCCCCCTTATAGTTATTTCCCCCTTTGTTTTGACCTCTTCTTGTCTCTCGATCCTACCGAGAGACAAGATGGCGGCCGCTACGGACTTTTTGGAATGTTGACAGACGCCGGAGAACCAATCAGCTTCGCTTCACAAAGCTCCGTTGCGCGTAAAGTACACGTCCTGGGACGCTGCCAGGTCCGCTGTTACAGATATATATCTTTTTTTAAACGTTAATTTCTCAAAATCCACTGGAGCACATATATTGAGACCTACAAAAGGCACATCGGGCTACCAGTCCCTACAATTTTGCCAAGTTTCGTGCAAATCCATTCAGCCGTTCGGGCTAAAAGTGAGGCCAACCGCCCTATGGAAAACTCAATGTTAAAAACACGTTTTGGGACCCCCCTTTTTTCTCGGCCCCCCCTTGACGAACCCCCCCCAAATTTTCAAGGGCTGCTCAGAAACAAAATGTGCCATTTTCCTGAAAATTTCAGCCAATTCCGTCCACAAACGCCAAAGTTATTAGACATAGAATTTTCAAAAATCCCATAGAGAAAAAATCCTAACTATATATACCTACTGGCGACCGCCAGTAGGTAATATATATATATATATATATATATATATATATATATATATATATATATATATATATATATATTCACTGAAAAAACCATAGGTTATAGACCATATATAGTTAGGAATTAGCATTTACAAAACCTTGAAAATTCACTGAAAAAAACATAGGTTATAGACCATATATCGTTAGGAATTAGCATTTACAAAACCTTATTTTACTCACACAAAACCATTGAAATTCCATATATAGTTAGTTGCACTAACTATATATCGCGCACCCGCAATCCACTGCTGATGATGTCACATATTACATCATTCATGACATGGTCAGTGACATCACTGATGACATCACTGATGACATCTCAAATGACATCACTGATGACATCACTGATGACATCATCCAGTGACTGTGTGTTTCTGTAAAGTTTAAATATGTTTTACATATTGAAGAATGAGTAGATGTATAAGTGTCTGGATGAAGCATTTAGTAGGTGGGTGACTGACTGTATGAGTGAGTGATTAAATGTGTCTCACTGAGTGCATGGGTTAGTGACTAAACTGTCTTAATTTGTGCATTATTATGTCTGTTGTTCTGTAAACTGCTGCATGTGTTGATCAGTAGCTATATGAGTAACTATATGGGTTATTAATTGATTGTCCAAGTATTTGTATGGGAGACTGAGTGTATGTGTGGCTGGCTGGGAGATGTGTGACTCTGTGCAGATCAATGTGTACTTGTATCAATGATTGTATAAGAGAGTAAGTATGTGTTAGTATATGTTTGAAAATGTAAGGTACTCTATGTTTAACTGTATAGATTAGAAAATGGAAGTGTGATTGATTCTTTACAGGACTGACTAGGTGTGTGAGTAACTCCATGGATGAGTGGCAGAGTGTGAGTGTCTGTATAGGTGTATGAGTGCATATGATAGTGTTGTAAAGATGAGTGATTGTATGTATGAATGATTGTATGGGTGAATGAGTGAATGTGTGTGTAGACGTAGGAATCAGTGAGTGCGTATGTAGTAACTAGTATTGGTGTGTCAATGGTTTCAAAAATTATACTCTGTATTTAACACTGGGTGTAACAGAGGTTATATTAAAGTGTGAGGAGATGCATTGTATTGTCACATTAATGATATCATCATTGATGTGACCATTGATGTCAAATGAGATATCATCAGTGATGTCATCAGTGATGTCATTTGAGATGTCATCAGTAATGTCATCAGTGATGTCACTGACCATGTCATGAATGATGTAATATGTGACATCATCAGCAGTGGATTGCTGGTGCGCGATATATAGTTAGTGCAACTAACTATATATGGAATTTCAATGGTTTTGTGTGAGTAAAATAAGGTTTTGTAAATGCTAATTCCTAACGATATATGGTCTATAACCTATGGTTTTTTCAGTGAATTTTCAAGGTTTTGTAAATGCTAATTCCTAGCTATATATGGTCTATAACCTATGGTTTTTTCAGTGAATTTCAATGGTTTTTTAATAGCAAATATCATAAGCTGTCGAATGTCAAGTACGTGGTAAGTAAAAACATTTTCGTGTTTATGCACACTGATCTGCTTTGAATGCTGCCCCCCACCCCTCATTTCTATTAGGAGTACTCTCTCTTTGCAGATAGTGAAGGGTAGTTAACGCAGGCCTTTGCCCCCGTTGTAATCCGTCGTGCCTGCTTCTCTCTCCATTTGATTGATTGTTCTCTTTGGTTCATTCTCTATTTACAAACAAGCACAGAGTCGCAATACTCTGTTTATTCTTTGCAGATAGCGAAAAATCGTGTAAAAAACCAAAAGGAATCGAGCAAAATCAGTAGGCCACTAATGGGATCTCTTTTTGACCTCGCTAAAATAGAAACATTAAGAACAACCTGTTGAAAATAGCAATGTGTATGTACATAAGCGGCGTCCATTTGTGTTCACAGTACCCCTTGTTGATTGTTTGAATCGAGCATTGAATTGTTCGAAGTTGGTTCTCTTAAGGATCTTCTCTGCCTGCAAACGAGGAAGAATAGGAATATTCTCTCTCCCTTTGCAGATAGTGAAGGGTAGGTAACGCAAACCTTTAACACGTCGTGCCTATTTCGTTCCTCATTGATTGATTGTTTGCCCAAACATTGACTGTTTGGGAATTGGTTCTTTTTGGAGGTATTCCCTGTTTGCAAATATACGTAGGAAAATCTTTGCAAGTAGTGAAAGGGTAGGTAATGCGGACCTTTCTCCCCCGTTGTAATCTGTCATGCCTATCTACTCCCCACTGATTGATGCACCTGTTTCACCCGGACCATTTACTAGAGATACGTCATCTGGCCCGACCAGAGAGCACCCCTAGTGAAAAGGACATATGCAATAATAACCAAGTGATCACTGTATCCTGTTAACAGAAACTTTAGCATGAAACAACCTGGAAAGAAAAGAATAGGAAAACGAAAATCAGTAGGCCACTGATGAACTTTTTATTAAATAACAAACAAAGAAACGATAACAATACGTAATGATAAAACCTATTATTGTCCTAGAAACAAGAAACGTTAGAAGTAAGCCTGTAATAAGAAACCTGAAAACATCGCCCCTCACTGCCCCAAAACCTGTCTGTCCCACCGCCTGCCACGGCCAAATAACGGCAAACTGGGAAAGATAGAAGTCAGCAGACATCCGCCCCATTCTAGAAACTTCCAAAGGGCAACAGGTTTTCGGCTACGCCCAGCCGGAAGCAACACATATAAGACGGGTCCTGCTGCCACGCCTCGGCCAGGAGATCATCACGTAGGGTGTAGCCGGAGGAGAGGCCGAGGCCAGCGGGACCCGGCCAGGGGGATTGACAACGCTGGAGAGTTGCAGGGGGGGGAATGTCCGTGTCCTCGACCCTCCCCTCTCTCTCCCAGTCCGGCCGCGGTGGCCCTTGACAGTTGCAGGTAGTCCCGCCACATTCTCTACCGGTCCGGCCACCAACGGCCGGGGCCGATGGGATCCGGCTGCAGCCGATAAACCAAGGAACCCGTTCATGGGGCCAGAGCAAGGGGCGTCCGGCCGACATCCACCGGAAGCCCGGCCCGAAGACGGACGGGACATTTCTTCTTTCTTCAATAATGGCTTTGACAACACTGGGGGGGATGTCTTGCACATGCCTCCGACCCCCCCCCCCTCATCCTCATCGCCTGGTCCGGCCATAACAAATCTCAAGCGAGACGCCGTGGGGTGCACTGGGAGGGAGAGACGGTGCGAACAGGCCTCTCCCGCCTCCCCAGTGGAGGCTTCCCACCTGCACCCTCAGCGCTCCAGGCGCCCGGAAAAGGGTTCTTCCACTGTGGCGATGCTGCAACGTCTCGCCCGGCAGGGTGGAGCCCGTCCGCTCATTTGACCCCGCGATCGCCAGTAGCTACCGAACTCTCAAAATGGCGGTCGACCTGGCAAGAGCGGGCCCAGCATAAAGAAATGGCCCGGTCACTGGTTGACTCCACCACCGTAGTCCTCCACGACCTTGAAGATTCTAGAGGAGCCGCGGGAGTCTCCGACCCCCGCAGACACCCCCGATGGGGAATGACTGCCATGATCGCCCGTGGAGTGACGAAACTGTATCCGCGGGACGTCGGCGCTCCCATGCTGGCGCCAGCCTCACTTTGAATGACTAGAATCCTGCAGACCTCAGTTCCGGTGAAAGCACACTGTGACCCGGTAGGAAAAATTGTTGCACCCCCTCCCCTTTTTGACTGATAGTTCAAACCACCGATCCTTTCCTTTGCCCTTTTACCAGAACTTTGGACTGCCTCCCCCTCTTTTACATTTTCTAGAGAAAACAAAACATTAACCACTACATTAGCATAGCAGTTGACACCAGAACTGTTTTCAAATTGAAAACCAACAACATCTTCAACAGAATCCTTTTTGTTTCTGCTGTGACCCTGCTACAGCACAGGCATTGTCCCCAGCAGTAATTCTGCAATGCCGGTAAGAATAGCTGTGGTGCCTACTGGACTCACTCACCCCCGCGGCGCCCCACGCCGTTTTTTGCTGGGCGGCAACTTACTAGACATCACCTTCGTGACATCCAGATTTCAGCGCTTTCTGCTGCCTTGGAACTATTCGCACAACAGACCGCTACTGACAATCCACCCCCCGGGACGCCCCACGCCGGATACCCAAATCAGTGCGGCACCCAGGCAACATCTTCTGAATTTTCATAATTTGAAAGAACTAGTAACATGTCCTCATCAGGAATTTCCTCATGAAAAGTCTGCAATGATGATTCTTGTAACTCTATGGTCTCCAAACATTCGATAAATTCGCCATCAAGAGATTGATCAAAAAAATCATTCAAGTCATCTCCTCCTTGTGAGAATATTTCATTATTGGTGCTGTCAATTTCAATAAATGTATTGGATAATTCAAAAGAAATTGCCACGGTCTCTTCGTTGTTTAAATGTTTTTACTGTTTTTGTTTTGTTGTATATATTTATAAGTTATTAAAGTTTTATAATCCTACTACTTTGTTGGAGTGCTATATATTTTTAATGTGACACATAAATGTAAAAACTTTGATGTACAAAGAGTCATCCCTGGAATCTTCCGCTTCAGGCTCGGTCCCCTCCCCAATCACAATACAGGATGGTTTTCAGATAGTAGGAACACGTGTGGTGTGACGGATCTCATCGGGTGTGGGCCTTGATCTACTATAACTCCTTTGAAGAGGGGTGATTCTTTACAGCTGGGGCCATAAACTACATCTGCAGGGCTAGCTGATAGCCTGGACAATCGGACACAGAGGAAGAGGAGTGTCAGAGGGTGCGGTAGTGAATAGGGCGAAAGGGAGGTGTCGGGCGGGCACAGAGTGTGATTCTCAGGGAAGAGCAGCGCAGATGGGGGGAGGTTTATTGCCCATGCATAAGACAGAGAGCGGGGGTGACCAGTGCCTGGGGAAGATGCTTGCGAGGGTGGGGAGCCATGCTACGAATCGACAGCGTGCAGAGAGTGGGTCTGGTCAAGGCATCTAAAATGGCTGCCGTGCACGACAAAAGTGTGGCATTTCAAAAAAGGCAAGATGGCGCAAACAATGTTTTTCAACACTTCCTCATTTCCTTCGAATCGAACGTTAACAGACGTTGGTGCATATTACCAAAGTTAAGCGATATTTATCGCTAACGATGCTTACCAACGAATTTTTTACCGCTAAGCATCGTCAGAAATTATCGAAGATAAACCTTGCTATTATCAAGGTTTATCGCAAATGCGATAAAAACGGCCGCAATGCATGAATATCGCTAAAAAGTCAGCGATATTCATGCATTACCGAGCTAATGCTCTTAGCCATGTTATCCACCTCCCATTGGATAACATGGCTAAGAACTGCTCAGGGCAGGTGTTAGTTTTTGGAGATATTCGCGCTTAGCGCGAATATCTCCAAAAGTTGGTAATAGGAGATATATATCTTGCATGTTGTAATGCAAGTTATTGTGGTATATGGAACTCATACCATAATCTCTCAGGAAAGCAGAAACTGATCCTTTTGGGACCGCCTGAGAAGGCCTAGGGGGTGAGGGGTACTCTACTTTGCCCCCTTTTCACGTTCCGAACTATTTTATTTTACTCTCTTCTGTAATTACACAAAATAGCAGCGATAAGATGCATCAGAGACACACAGTGAGAGAAAGGAGGCCGGAGATGAAGAAGAGATGTCAAATACACATTGGAGATAATATAGTGGGAGAAGGGAAGTAAATATGAGTAAACTTACCATGTAACATAAAAATGTTGCACTCTATACTATAAGTCTCATTTTATACTACAATCACTTCGCTACAACCTCATAAATTAAAAATAAAAATGAATAATGTCTCAAACAATTTTTGATTTCTAAATATAAATTTATTCTTCTGAATTTTCTAAATTTGAAAGAACTAGTAACATGTCCTCATCAGGAATTTCCTCTTCAATCATCTCATCTGGAATCTCCTCATTAAAAGTCTGCAATGATGATTCTTGTAACTCTATGGTCTCCAAACATTCGATAAATTCGCCATCAACAGATTGATCAAAAAAATCATTCAAGTCATCTCCTCCTTGTGACAATATTTCATTATTGGTGCTGTCAATTTCAATCAATGTAGTGGATAATTCAAAAGAAATTGCCACGGTCTCTTCATTGTGAGCCATTTTATTTTGAAATTGCTTGCTGTAAATTGCAGAAAAAAATAATCACTTTCATTTATCGTTTTTAGTAATACATAATATAAAACTAACTTTATCAAGTATTTAGTATAACAGAAGGACTGCAAATAAATAACAGAAAACATTTTTCAAATTATCTTCAAGTGTACAACATAGTTCCCCTTACAAATTAACAACTCACCTTTTTAAAAGTAGGAGAAGTGTTAGTACTGTGTAAATCAAACACCAAAAATTGACCACCAAAAATTCCTCACAAATGTACCTCAGACAGTAGTATCACAAAATGGCTGTGGTTTCCTCTCATTTGAGATATATACATAACCAATTAACTTTCATCACACACAAATACAAAACCAAAGTAACATTTTAATTGGTTCTAAATTTCAACACTTTCAAATGTGTTTTCCCCATGCAATTTTCCATAGGACATTTACATACGTCTACAGCCTGAATGGCTGAACGGAATTACACCAAACTTGGCAAAATGGTACATCAAACCTAAGAGGTCAGGGAGGATCTACTATGCCCCCTTATGGTCATTTGCCCCTTCGCTTTGGCCTCCTCTTGTCTCTCGATCCTACCGAGAGACAAGATGGCAGCCGCTACGGACTGTTTGGAATGTTTACAGACGCCGGAGAACCAATCAGCTTCGCAAAGCTCCGTAACGCGAAAAGTACGCGAAGCGGAGCGCTGTTACAGATATATATCTTTTTTTGAACGTTAATTTCTCAAAATCCACTGGAGCACATATATTGAGACCTAGCAAAGGCACATCGGGCTACCAGTCCCTAATATTTTGCCAAGTTTCGTGCAAATCCATTCAGCCGTTCGATTATTATTATTATTTTTTTTTTTTGCCCCGCGGGGCCCTTTTAAAACCTCCACATCAAACCTAGGGGGTCAGCGAGGATCTACCATGCCCCCTTATGGTCATTTGCCCCTTCGCTTTGGCCTCCTCTTGTCTCTCGATCCTACCGAGAGACAAGATGGCGGCCGCTACGGACTGTTTGGAATGTTCACAGACGCCGGAGAACCAATCAGCTTCGCTTCACAAAGCTCCGTACCGCGAAAAGACCGCGAACCGGAGCGCTGCCCGGTCCGCTGTTACAGATATATATCTTTTTTTGAACGTTAATTTCTCAAAATCCACTGAAGCACATATATTGAGACCTAGCAAAGGCACATCGGGCTACCAGTCCCTACAATTTTGCCAAGTTTTGTGGAAATCCATTCAGCCGTTCGGGCTAAAAGTGAGGCCAACCGCCCTATGGAAAACTCAATGTTAAAAACACGTTTTGGGACCCCCCTTTTTTCTCGGCCCCCCTTGACGAACCCCCCCAAATTTCCAGGGGCTGCTCAGAAACAAAATGTTCCATTTTCCAGAAAATTTCAGCCAATTCCGTCCACAAACGCCAAAGTTATTAGACATAGAATTTTCAAAAAAACTATATATACCTACTGGCGACCGCCAGTAGGTAATATATATATATATATATATATATATATATATATAGTACCTACGGGCGGTCGCCAGTAGGTAGTTATAGTTAGGACCTATTATCCATAGGAAAACCGCAACATTCTATTGCCAATAACTTTGGCGTCGATTGATGAATCTTCTCGAAATGTTCCAAACTTTTGGCCAGTTCAGTTCCGCTCCTTCCCTGTTTGGGTGTGATTGGTGAAGCAGGGGCTGAGAAAAAAGGGGGTCCCAACATGCATTTTCCCCATGCAATTTCTGATAGGACCTTTAGCCGCGTCTACAGCTCGAACGGCTGAATGGAATGACACCAAATTTGGCAGAGAGGTAGTTCTCAGTTCCGACTTGTGCCTTTTGCATATCTGGTGTCAATCTGTTAAGTAGTTTCTTTGAAAATTACGGTTAAAATAATTTATATATCTATGGGCGTGGAGGATCCGCGGATCGCGCGAGGATTGACCTCGTAGGATGAGCGCACCGTTCCGATCGCGTGCTGAATTCTAATTGGCTGTCAAGCGATTCTAAACATTCGAAACCAGGAACTGTTGGCAGCCATTTTGTGCCTCGGTAGAAACAAGGGTGAAGAAGTCTGTGAAATATGTTGGCAAAACGTGAACAGGGGCAGATTAGACACACCCTGACCCCCTATGCCTGCTCACGGGGTTACATAGGGACCCGCAGGGTAAAAAAAGTAAAAAAAGATTTTTACAAAAAAAAACACGAGATGCGCGTAGGATCCGCTCATTTGGTCGCTGAAAAAAACTAAGCATGTATTTTTGAGATATATATCAAGCTTATGTGTATAGATGTTGGGTGGCTCTACAAAGAGCCCTTGTCTTTATCGAGAGATTTTAGTAATTACAAGTAAGTACCAATGCAAAATCTAAAGTTCATGAGGAAGACTCGGTTTCCTTCATCTGTAAAATGTACACTATCTCTTTAATAGATGCCATGCATATTAAAACGCAGATTGTTGTGGTATATGGACAATATTCTATAGTCTCGTAGAAAAGTAGATAGATTTATTCACTTACCTGTGAAGACCAGTCTTCCCTTATCTCGACGACTGGTTGTTGAAGGCAAGCTCGCCCCAGACAGTCGTCTCCCACCTCCAGACTACGGTCGACCTCTTGCACCTGCTGGAGTTGTCCATCAACGTGCCAAAGTCGCACCTGTGCCCCTCTCAGAAGCTCCTCTTCATCGGAGCGGTTCTGGACTCGGCACAGTTTCGGGTTTTTCACTCCAAACAGAGGGTTCGGGATATTTAGGCTCTGATTCTGATCTTTCAGCTTTTAACCCGGGTCTCGGTCAAGTTGATGCTGTGTTTCCTGAGGCTGAAGGCCTCCTGCATCCTAGTAGTGCATCACTCAAGGTGGCATGTGAATAAATATAAACATAGGCTACGCAGTTTGCCTCCTGTAATAGACAAATTTCAGGGGGTGGTGGTTTGCCGGTGCTTGAGGGGTGGTCATTGAAGCCCACATACTTGTAATGTTGTAGGGGGGTTGGACGCGAAAGTGGTGCAAGGGGGTTGTAAATCTGGTACACAGTTTTTTGTTTTACTTTGCTTTCCTTTCTCTGATGTAGAAGATCCTGGGTAAATATAACGGTTTTTGTACAGCCAGTAACTTTTAACCCGACCCCCAAACGGCTTTCTGCCTGTTACCATAGTAACAGTTCATGGAACATTTACGTGAGCACAGAGGTTAAAAGTTCACCACACTATGTTGCTCATGAGTTAGCCCCAGAACTATACTTCAAATTATAAATATCATTTCTATTGTTGACTGCTACCCCCACAAAAAAAACCAGACGTGTGTACTTTTTTAATTAACTTTTATTACAACAATAACTGGAATTATAACTAAAAGATAACAATACAATAAATAACTAGAACTATAACTAACAAAATAATATAATAAACAACATATAATATGGACTCCAAAAGAAGTATTGTAGTTAATCTGCAAAACAAAAAAGAGAATTAGTGTTCAAAATTAGATTGATGTGACTAAATAAGGTCAAACATTACAAGTCAAAGTAACACTTGACGATATTTATATTTTTTTAAATGTTTGCAGTGTACATGAAAAGCTTCCACTGGCATTGTACATGCAGACTTTGGTCCACCCTTTTTATCAATTTTTGCAGTTTGAGATATAACGTTATACCTCTGTTATTCATCTCCTACTTTCTCCTTTCAAATTCTCTTGTAAAGACCTTAACAACAATTAAAGGGAACATTTTCCGCATATTTTTAATAAAGCATTTGACACAATGCATAGTGACACCGTATTTATTGAATGATTTGAAATTAATTTTCACAAGTCTTAAAAAAGGTGAATGCAAGAAAAGTTACTTGCCGCATATGCAAGACAGTTTTCAAGAGGAGACCCCAATAAAGAGGACTGGTGTGGAACTGCAAGTATGCGGAAGCACTTGCAGACTAAGAATCCAGTCAACTTTGCAAGGGAAGAGTTAAGGAGATTGAGAGAGACTCCTCCTGCTTAATGAGGAGGCCCAAGTACCAGTGGAGCAACACCGTCAACCTCTACTGCACAGCCTAATATTCGTCCCCAATTTGGAACCCTTTAAGAAAAAAAGTAAGAAGGTTGGGAGCTCTGTATGCCATCCTAATACCTATTCATCCTTTAGTTATACAGAGATCTACCCTGTATCAGACCTATCCGTACAAGTGTGAATTTGAGATTATCTGACACAAAAAAAAACCTCAAGTACTTATATCAGTTACTTTTTAAATTCATCGAGTAGTCGTATTGTCAATATTTACCGTAAAGTTGTCAGTTAAAAATTTGTGAATCTCTCTGTCTTCAAACAACTAGTTCATGCCATATTTAAGACATCGGTGGAATGAACTGGAACAGGAGGATATACTTTCATCAATGTTATTAACTTGCTGCTGACTTATGTAATATTGTGGTAACTGAAAAAAGAGTTAAAAATGTATATGTTGTACATATGTCTAAGCTTAATGTTAATGTTCATAAAAACAATTGTTCTCAATAGGATTGGGGATGAAAAGTAATCATCAGAGGTTATATTTGGACAGCAAAATAGGAAATAGTATTGCATTATACAAATTTTAGGCCGAGATTGGTCACTCACTTCATTCACAAACTCCTGGGCTTGATCTGATAGAACCCTTTTTGGACTTCCATGATCTAGAAATCCAGAAATAAATAGCAAGGAAAATTAAAAGACAAGTTTAAAAAAAAAAATGTTTTTACTTTGTATCTGAAGTACAGGTTTAAAACGTGTAACGAGCATTTAAATGAGAAATGGGTTTCAGAAAGAAACGTCTATAAGACTATCACAATGCAGATTTATACTTTATAACAATATTATTGAAGCAAGAAAAATTATAACTCATACATTGTTCAATTTTAAATCACATATTTGGGCAATAAAATCGGAAGGACATGCTTTTTTTACGTTTGGTTGATTTCACAATGCCTAAGAATTCTAGTGAAACATGACAATAACACAGTTATCCATCTGCAAACACATGAAATACACAAAGGCTTACGATCATGAAATGTTGAAGACAAACCTGATAACTCCATTAGGTCCATTGCAATTTTCGGCTGATAACATATGGAGAGCAGTCAGTGGATCTGGTGTGTTAAGTTGTTCACCACCACGTGGTATAGTGTATGGGCAGGACAGCTTGTGGCGACCAGTACGTCTCATGGTTGAGATATCTGTATAATGAGATAGAACAGGGGGCAAATGAAGTTTAAGGTTATTAAAAAACATGGAGAGCGTGCTAAAATACAACATTGACCAATCAATTACATGTGCAGTGCATGAACAAACGCACCAGGATTAAGTAATTTGCACAGAAACAAAAGTTATGAAGTCAACTTTAACAATATAAAAAAGCACTATAGGTAAGTGTTTAGAAGTGTGTGTAGATGTAGGTATCACTGAGTGGGTTTTTGAAAACTTGTACTGGTGTGTCAATGTTTCAAATATGGTACTTCATATTTTATAATGTGTGTTAAAAGATGATGCTACTGTATGATCAGGTGTATCAGCTTGTCACATGGATGATGTCTTCAGTGATGTCATTTGAGATGTCATCAGTGATGTCATCATTGATGTCACTGACCATGTCATGAATGATGTAATATGTGACATCATCAGCAGTGGATTGCGGGCGCGCAAGTTATAGTTAGTACAACTAACTATAACGGGGGAATTTCAATAGTTTTATACGAGTGAAATGTGTAGCTTACTATAACACCCCTAAAACCTATGTTTTTTTCAGCGAATATATATATATATATATTTATATGCATGTAACGCTCCCTGGAGCACCGAACAAACAGCACAGCCAGACAGAGAAACGGACACCACTCCGGTAGTTTCAGCAGCAAAATTCTTTTTTTATTTTATCATTTTCGATGCAGTGTCAAAGGTGCCGCGATCCGACGCGTTTCGGCAATCCTGTCGCCTTGCTCACCAGATGAAAGCGTTATTTAGTGCAAACAATTTAAATATACCATCACCAATCACCTTACTTTTCAGATAGGTCACATGGTCATTCCTCATAGTGATAGATAAGGAAAACAGACTCACTAAAAGGTACACTCTGTTTAGGACGTCCATAACTCATTTTTTTGTGACTGTGATATATATTTATATATGTATATATATATATATATATATATATATATATATATATATATATATATATATATATATATATATATATATATATATATATAAATGTTGTATCTCTTCTTCAAAGCTATCAACTATAAGACCTATGTCCTGTTCTGCAACTCCTCCTGTTATCAACTCTTCATTTTCCATTGAGTCCTGTTCTAGCCAAAAGAAACAAAACTGCATATAATCACATACCTTTTCTACCCCTGCCACAGTACCATACAAACGTGCTCTATTCATTTCTCCTAAACATAAAGCAAGATTTTTAACATAGTGCAACCTAATAACTTAAGTTTGCATTATTGAGATGTGTACAGCTTACATCCTAAAAGGATGTTTGAATGGCTGAATAGGTGCAGTGTTTGTGATTGTATAGGTGAATGGTTAGTGCCTGGGTGAGTGGATGAATAAATGGGTAGTGCCTGCATAGTTCAATGACTACATAATTAGAGCCTGTGTGAGTGCAAGAGTGCATGTGTAGTGCCTGGGCTATGGTGATTGGATGAGTGTCTGAGTAGTGCCTGGCTGACTGTGAAAGTACCCCAGTGCTGTTAGATACATAACAGTTATGACTTTATCTGTGACTCGTTGTTTAAGTCATTCTTTCAGCATTAAACTAAATATTTTAGTTTATCTATGTTTTTGTACTGAGTTATGTGTGAGTGAAGTCTATATATCACACTTGATATATAATTGCATACATGCCGGCTAGGAGCATACATTGCTCTGTTATTCAGTGTGCACATGCATCACTAACTTTCTAAAACTGAAAACAAAAATTCTCATCTTTTCAAAGCATAAAGTCTTTTCTTAATTGTATACCTACATTATTTGTCAAATATTTCTTGTGTCTTTAAAACATATATTCAGCTTTTCTCAAAGAAACGTTACATACCAGTTGAAGCTAGCACAAGAATTTACAAGAGACATTCTGCACTTTTAACCCGCCTCGATTTTAAACAAAGCATGTTTAAAGAAATGCACCCCCTCACTGTATATATGACATTTTCAACAACCTTAAAGAACGTAGATCATCATGTAAACATATATGTGATTTCATAATAAATATACACCTTCTGCCCATCTTTCCATAAATATATAGGGGCAGATTTATGAAGGCCTTGCGCCGCCGGGGCGTCACTTTTTCCCATGTTAAAAATGACGCACGGCGGCGCAAGGCCTTCATAAATCTGCCCCATAGTTCTCTACATCTTTAAGCAAACTCAAGAGTCTCAACGTACATATAACTATCTGCAATCAGAAAAACATAACTCATCAACAGATGCAAACCATATAATAATAAAAATTAAAAACCATATTGACAAACACTTTCTAATACAACCCTAACAAGTATTACTACTTTATAAAAAATATACAGGCACAGCGCATTTTCTTATCTTTTATTCATGACTATACTACTCCCATTTAATAATGTGACTAAAAGCGCTACAATTCCAAAAATACAAATAACATAGGTCTGTCTGTTCTGCATATGATGCTTAGGCTTTTAAAACATTGCCATCTTTAAAGGTATTGCTCATTGTAACTCTCAATAGTACTTACATATTAAACACATATCGTGTGCCAGATACAGTTCATCTGATATATTTTTTATATCACTGTCATGTTTTTTTTATTTAACTCCCATATACTTCTTCATTTCAAATGTCATTTTTTAAAATAATTTAAACATTATGTTCATACCAGAGAATTTAGTTTGAAGAATATATTGTTGTTTTAGTATTCTGGATAGATTTGACACTCTTACGATTTGTAAAAACTAAGCACAAGAATGGTACATCACTCTCATAAAAAGCAACAATAAAATGGCTACCTCTTCAACTTTCCACTCTATGAAGTTGAGAAAGGCAGTAAATTAAATCATTTCTTTCATGTTAGACTACTCTATTTCCAATTGTGAATGGTTACCATCTGCTAACCCTTTCCCTCTCTTTCAAAAGAAGGTTCCTGCCATCCCAATGTTTTCGCAATCATCGCAGAGTAATTGTGACAGAAAAAGGGAGTGCAAACCTATATTTAGCTTCAGTTTTTTAAATTGTAAATATTTCAGAACAGTTTATTACATAGTCCTGAATTGGAAATTAAAGTTCATCATTATTAAATGTTGTCATAACTCCTCAATGTTATACCTTTGCAGAACTGATGTTGCTTTTCCCTCACACTGTCTTGGTGTACTCTAATATATGCCAAAGACAGAAATGGAAGAGGTTAAATCATTTTTGTCCACAGATTTACAAATCCAAGAAACATGGTAAATAAAACAGTTTCTGCTTTCCTCAGGGACCATAAGATATCTACAACACCAATCTATGTTTTAACATGCATGGAATCTATAGAAGTGATGGAGTTCACTTTACAAATGAAGGGAACAGGGTATTTCTGAGCAACCTGAATCTCTGCATACAGCCTTATTTGTAGCTGCCTTATACACACTTTCAACACAGAGGCTCTTGTCAGAGCCACCCAAGGGCACCACATTTTCTTCATTTTCTTGCTTATTATTAATATTATTTTTTTTAATCCGTGACAAAGACGCAATGATCATGAATACATCACAAAATCTCAAATTCAACAGCAGACATTCCACGACCACACCACATTAAAAAATGTTAAGTTCAAAAATGTATTCTGACTATTACAAGACACACAATATAACTACATCCCTGCTCAAAAAACATTTGTACACCTATTTTTCTAGCAATTTGTTTTAAAAAATAGTTTGAACCCTACTTCCCATCTGTGCTATGACTAACCCTGGGCGTAGTATGCGTAGTGGGGCTACGCAAAGCTACGTGAAGTGGGCATGATTCTACGTCCGCTCACGTGCTTTGCGTAGCCCCACTACACGCCACCCGCCTCCCTCCCGCCCTCTTCTACATACATAATTTTAAGTAACGAGTACCTTAAAAGTACATAAAAGCACTTACCTGGTCCGCGGCGTCCCGGGGCTCCCTCTTCTATTTTGCGCCGACTTCTCCCATCGAAATGCGCATGCGCGGCTGCCCGTAGTGCGTAGTACGGAGCATGCGTAGTGTTGCCTACTACGCCTACTTTGCAAAATGCAAAGTAGGCAACAGTACGTACACTCCGTGGGCGGAGCGTAATCTTGAGCCCAGGGTTAGCTATGATGCCAAGAGTCACGATGATTCCGGTAACAGCGATGATTGAGCCTTGTTTAAGAAGTATAAAACACATACATGCACACATTTATTCTATTTTAGACACTTAGGGTTTATTACTGTACTGTTTTTAAAGTCATATGTTATAGGCCATTTGGTTAAATACAACCGTTTAAACTTTAAACCAATTTTCCGTGTTCACAAGTACTCCGAGAATCGAGATGACGTTGGTAACCACGGTGATCACACCTTTTTTGAGAGGTGTAAAACACATATATGCACACATTTTAGGGGTTTATTAGTACACCATAATTGACTACGGGGTTTGTATAGAAAACATCTTTATAACTGATTTTCCGTTTTCACGATGATGCTGAGCGCTACAATGACTTCAGCAGGAAAGATCACCACAAATACATTGCAAAATGACAAAACAAAAACAGACAAACATTCAACAGCCACCATCACATATAAAACTGGAAAATAGATAATAACTAACACACTAAACATATTACTATCTAACATAATCTATAATAGCATGTATAACTCCCTTACTATCTCTAGAACACAGTGTATAACTCTTTCAGTGGAATCTGTGACTGTCTGCATCACTGTATCTGTAACTCTCTCATTCACTGTTTAAGTATTTCAGCGGGCCTGTGAGATGGTGCATCAGTCTCTCAATAGTTCTGTAATGAACTGCGTGACTGTCTCAGTGCATCTATGAGTGGGTGCATCAGTGGTGTCTCAATGGGTCTGTGATTTATTGCATGACTCTCCTAGTCAATCTGTGAGTAGGTGCTTGAATGCCTTTGTGCATTTGTAAGTACATATTGAACTGTCTGACTGGATCTGTGAGTGGATGCATGAATGTCTAAGTGCATGTACCAGTGGATGAGTGAGTCTGTGACATAGCGCATGAGTCTCTCAGTGGATCTATGACAGCGAGAGTGAGCATCTGAGTGGTTGTGTGAATGGGTGTGTGGGTCTCTCAGTACAACTGTGAGTGGGTGCATGTGTCTCTAAGTGTATGAATGACTGGGTGAATAAGTTTGTGAGTGGGTCTGTGAGTGGGTGTGTAAGTGACTGAATGGGTATGTGAGTGTTGAGTGAGTCTGTGAGTGGGGGCATTAGTGTCTGAATAGATCTGTGAGTGGGTGTATGAGTGTCTCCATTGGTCTATGAGTGAGAGCATAAGTCCCTGAGTTGGTGAGTGAATGGGTACATGTATGAGAGTCTGAGTGGATCTTTGACTGGGAGGGTGAGTGTCTAGGTGGGTCTGTTAGTTAGTGCATGAGTGTTTGAGTGTGTGAATAATTGAGTCTGTGTATATCTGAGTAAGGCTGTGAGTGGATGTGTAAGTCTCTGAATATATGAGTGAGTGACTGAGTGCATAACTCTCTGAGAGGATCTGTGACTGAGTGTGTGAGTGACTGTATGGGTGTGTGGGTGGGTGGAGAGTATCAGAGTGGATCTCTGAGTGGGTGTATGAGTGTCTCACTGGGTCTACAGTGGATGTGTGAGTGTCTCTGTGGGAATGTGAGTACATACATGAGTGTGTGAGTGGGTCAGTAAATGGTTATGTAAATCTCTGACTGGGTCTGTACATGGGTGAGTGACTGTCTGTAAGTGGGTGCATGAGTACCTGAATGAGTATGTGAGTGGGTGCATGAGTATCTGAATGGGTATGTGATTGAACGTATCAATGTGTGAGTAAGTATGTGAATGGGTGTATAAGTGTCTGAATGAGTTTGTGATTTCGTACATGATTCTGTGACTTTGATCAGCAAGGGTGTGTATATAGATATATATACTTTATATTTAATATCACCATAATAGTAACAGCTTTCCCTTGATGGTGCACAGGGGACTGCGCTGGTGGTTGCGACATCGTCACAAATATTGCTTGTGATTAAAAAAATCTTTTTCGGACACATAACATGTGTTACTAATACCGCCTAGATATCAACACCCTGATTCCTTTTCTTAGGTTTGACACAAATTTTCAGCTGTGGGACTCGAGTTTCCAATCGATGAAATGGCAGCTTCAAATGTATGTTCCTGTTGTATACAGTCAATCACAGCATTCCTGTTGGCATACGCTTTCATGATTTACCTCAAACACGTTGCGATTCCACTGCGATCACCTTGAAACCGCTGCAACCTTCTGTTCAGGTTGAATACAGAGTATTTCCGCTGGTGTGCGCTTTTGCCATTTACCTCAACCATGTTGCGATTTAACCGTGATCACTTCGCAACTGCTACAAAATATCCACGGATAGAAAGATCACAATAGTGTTCAGATTTAATTTCACAAAACCTACTGAACAGATTTGCATGAAATATCAAAAAGCAAAATCTGCGTAACAACATCTCCCTTTCTGCTAAATTTGGTGTAATTCCATCAGCAATTAAGGCTGTAGGATCGACAAAACAATCCTATGGGATTTAACATTACAAAGGCACCCTTATTTCGCACCCCTATTTCTCAGTCCCCACTGCACGAATCACCCCCAAACTTTCCATGACACACAGAACCTACTTTGAGACTTTTTTGGAAAATTTTATGAAGATTGGTTAAATTACGCCAAAAATATAGGGAAGTTAAAAAATGCCTTTCTCATGGAAACTAGGTCCTAACTATAACAACTTATAGCTTATATATTTATATATATATATTTATTCACTGGAAAAAAAACAAAGGTTACACAGAAGTTATAGTAGGCTGACATTTCACTCATACAAAACCAGAGAAATTCATCAGTTATAGTTAGCTGAGCTATATATAACTCACACACCGGCAATGCAATGCTTATGACTTCACGTATTAGATCACTCATGACATGGTCAGTGACATTACTGATGACATCTCAAATGAAATCACTGATGACATCATTCTGTGACTATTACTGCTTTTATAAACACTTTATGAATGTTAAATATATATATACCAAGGGGTATTGGCGAATCAGTGAGTGTATGAGTGCCTGTATGAATGATTAAGTGGTTGTGTGACTGACTGTGTAAGTGAGTTATTATCTGTCACAGTGAATATATGGGTGAGTGAGTGGTTGTGTGAATGTCTGTATTAGTATGTTAATTGGTGTGTAAGTTGCTGAATGGGTGCTGGAGTGAGTACATCAGTTGCTGTATGGGTGAGTGGTTGGTTGCCTGAGTTCTTGTACAAGTGTCTGAGTGTTTGTATTGCTGGGTGAGGGTGTGTGTGACTGCCTGTATAGATGATTGAGTGGGTGAGTCAGTATCAGGAGGGGCTTGTTAGGGCATCTGTCAGGGGCTGTATGGGTGAGTGAGTGCATGCATGGTTGTGTCAGTGAACTGAGTGACTGCACATGTGAAAGGCAGTATACATGAGTGATGGACTATATGAGTGACTGTATGTAAGTGCGTGATTCTGAGAGTGGCTGGGTGAGTGTGTGCTTGTGTCAGTGCCTCTATAGGTGAGTGACTATGTGTTAGTATTTGTATGAATAAATGGGTGCGTGTGTAAAACTGTATAGGTGAGAAAGTGGTTGTGTGATCCAACCTTTGTATGAATGAGTAGGTGTGTGAGTAGCCCAATGGGTGTGTGAGTGCTTGTATGGGAGTATGCGTGGATATATCAGTGGCTGTATTAGTGAGTGAGTTGGCTTATAAGTGGTTGTATGGGTGACTGAGTGGATATGTGTGTCGGCATATGAATCATGAGTGGGTATGTAAGTACTGGTATGGGTGTATCATTGGTTTTGAGAATGGTAGTGTGGAAGTTGGAATCGGTGTACGAAAGGTTATATTGGGATGTGAGTGGGTACGTCAGAGATTCTGTGGATGATGTCATCAGTGACGTCATTTGAGATCTCATCAGTGATGTCACTGACAGTGGCATAACAAAACTTGAGGGGGCCTCCCTGCAAAGCACATGGAGGGGAGCAACAGCTGCCCAGCCCACCACCTACCACTTTGCCCCACCAACAAAAATAAGCAGTCATCTAAAGCCGTATTTTCAGCACTTATCTGTGCATACTTGGAACAGCAAATATAAAAAGAAAGCACTTTAATTGTGTTCTAGGACTGCCTGAATGATGAGATCCATGACTGATAATTAAAGGGAACAAAGACAGAAAATCACATTACAAATGAATACACACCTTTTTATTTATAACCCTATTTCGTGCCTAGACGAGGTCTTTCCAGGCTCTTTAAATGCATGGCTGGTATTTTTCGTTTGGCAACCCTACTTTTTATTCCTTTCATGAAATGCATTCTCACACTACAGCATTAAATGTACATTTCAAATGCAAGGAATAGGTAGAGTGGTGGCCCAGGGGGTACTGGAACCAGAAAAAACTAAACATCTGTAACCAGTTTACAAAGCTATGTTGACTGTGCACCTCAGATAGAGCATACAGCCAACTGTTGTGGTGCACTGTAGCACCCAACAACGCTTTTCGATAATATACATCACACGCAGACATGTAATAGTGCACATTGGGAAGAGCTTATGTAGCACGTAGCTCACAAATACCATATAGCTGAATTGTACACAGCTCCTAAGAGCAATGTAAGTAGTTTAAAACACATGCAAGCATCCAACAGAACGCACTGGACAGACCTTGCATGCACCTACATAGCGCAGATATACTATACAGCTGGCTGACATGTGGCCACAAAGAGCACTTTTCAATAGCATCAAACACACACAAACATACAACACAACACATTAAATAGAACATTTTGCTTATATCTTACTAACCACAGACATGGCATTTGGGCCATGTGCCATATTTTCCATAGAATGCAGTAAATAAACATAAATAACGTAACGTAACATTATTGCTGCCCCTATAGTAGTGTAGCTCTATCTATTACTTGGTCATCAGAATGTGCTACAACAAAGACGATGATGCTGGGCTAGTAAACAGGAGAGAGGGCCAATCCATCTTCACTATTGAGAGGCTCAGAAGTGCACCATTTAATTTATGAGGCAGGCCACCTAGCTGCAGGACTGATATGAGGCAACTGGTGCACCCATGCTGCAGCTGTCCGCTACAACTACTGTGCTGATGGCCTGAACTCTATGCCACTCTACTCTATGCCACTCCACTGCAGTCTACTCTGCACCACTCCGCTCCACTCTGCGTCAATGCAGTCTATACCACTTTACTCCAAACCAATCCACTCTATGCCAATCTACTCTGCACCACTGCACTTCATGCCACTTCACTCTAGGTCACTCTACTCCACTTGGCAGCACTCCAATCTTTGATGCTCTTCTCCACTCTTTGTCACTCTATGACACTACCTGCGCCATTCCACTCTACGCCATTTCACTCTACGCACTGCAGTCTACTCTGCACCACTCCACTCTACTATATTCTGCACTACTCTACACTGCACCACTCTGCTCTATGCCAATGCACTGTATGCCAATGAATCGAAACCAATGCACTCTAAGCCACTGCAGTCTATGCCAGTGTATTCTTCACCACTGTACTTTATGCCACTTTATTCTAGGGCACTCTAATCCACTCTACAACACTCCACTCTATAATGCTCTAATCCCCTCCATGCCAACCTGCAATATTACTCCACGACTCTCTATGCTACTCCCTCTACGCCACTTCATGCCATTTTACTCAACTATGTTCTATAGTACACTCCATTCTACTCCACTACTCAACTCTACGCCACTACACTCCATGTCACTCTATGCCACTCCACTCTGACACTCTATGCCACTCCACTCTACGACACTACTCCACTCTATGCCATTTCATTCTACTACACTACTCCTCTATATGCCACTCTACTGTACAACAAGCTGTCCACTCTACACCACTCTATAACACTGTACTCCACTCTACGCAACACAACCTAGACCCCAAATGTGCATCACCAACACAACAAACCAAACACATACACAAAAAACAAAACATAGTAGCAAAACACACAGCACCACAACCACATCCACCACAGACCCATTCAACACAGACAGACTTAAATACACCCACACTCACAACTTTCACACCATGCCACAGACACAAGAAACACACAGATAACCAGACCCACATCCCAGAACCCACCCAAAAACCACCCTCACCCAAACCCACACTCTCATGCAAGCGCATACCCCCAAAAATACCCTCCCTCAAAGGACACCCTCACCCAAGCATACCCTCACCCAGCACACATCCTCACCCAAAACCACACCTCCACTCACACTCAAACACACAATCTCATCCACACTCTAAGGCATATCACAAACCACCACCACACATGATGCCAGCACAACACATAAATCATCCCAATGCATCATACCCATCACAGTGCCTCCCAAACACCCACTTCACTCAACCAATCTCTCCTTACTGCTCCCTCACAGATACGCACTCCTACTCCCTAACACATCAAAACAAGACCCTCACCCCCAATAAATCTTTGAGGTGTCCGAGTTCCATCTGCTAGTGGTGTGAGGGTAGCCCCTGTAGGAGGAGCAATATTTTGTGTAAAGAAACATAGGAGGTGAGATTATTTAACAGTGGAAAACTGTTAAAAGGTTCACAATTAATTGTCTTATTAATGTTATGAGAACAAATTAGTTTTAAGAGAGAGAGAGAGGTATCTCTTTAAATAAATATATTTTACATTTCTGACCACAAGTTTTCATTTCTCTTTTTCACATACACTATAAAAGAATCTGTGAAGTTTAATTAGAGTACTAAGACTAACATATACAATTTTAATTTTGAGTTACCAGGATACGTGCGTGCATATCCTTTTTAATAGATTTACATATCATATGATATATGAAAACAACAATGAAGAGAAAACAAAAAATGTATTGTAGCTATACTTTAAATGTTTACTAAACATTAATAATTAGGTGTGTGCTTCCGTCATATTAATGGAGGTGTATGCTATGACAATGAATAGTAATGCAGGAAAACAAATAGGATCTAGAAGGTTGCTTGAAAGTTTTTATTTTTTAAGCCAAAAGGCTATAGGTAAACATTTGCAATACTAATAATTAAAAAATGATGTAAAAAAAAAAAAAATAACACTTTAACTCAATAGATCACTTGGATTATGTCTGCAGCATCGGGGGCCTGTCATCCATATCGAACCCAGGTAAGAGAATCCTTGCAACATCAGGTGCATGATGAAAAACTGATGTGGAAATGAAGATGAGCTCTGTTTTCTGCTTTTATTGGTATGAAACCACCCGGTCTGGTGTGGAGGATTAACCGCCATGGCTATGATGACAGAAAGCAAAGTCATGATCTGCGGGTCTGGTTCTGGCTAAAAGACGTCCATCCGCCGCTTTTTGGCAGCTACTCTGTCTCCAGTGGAGGTTTGACATAGTTTCGTCCATCAAACCAATAACATATAAATAGAGCAGGCAGACGGTCACCATGACACAGATGCACCATTAATCCTTGATGGACCGCCTCCACCCTAAGGGTAAAGAGCGCACAGAGGCACCACGCACCATTTAATTTATGATAACGCGGCCTCGCGTGCAACTACAGCGATCGTAACTCCCAGCATCCGAGACAGATGGATGTGTGGAGTGCTAAGTGGTTGTTGGCTGCTCGGCCGCGGAGGGGGTCTCTGAAGCGCGGGGCCTTCCCGCACGGCTAGGTCTGCGGAGGCCTTTGTTAAGCCCCTGTCCTCTCTAATAATCCAAAGGGTGCTCGACCACACTGCCCCATTCGGAGAGCACCTTGGGATGCTAGAGCAAGCTCCTGTCCACTTATAAGATATACATGTACTCTTTGCACAGAATTCCTCTTTTTAGTATAATGTATAAAGAGCCGGGGCGTGGCCACGGCGGCGATCGGAATGGCTGCCTTTCCGTGAAGCTCTTCCATGTGGGCTCCCGACGGCGGCGATTATGAGGTAGTCCGCTGCTCCTGTCCTCTGCGATCTGGCGGATTCGGCTGCTGATGCTGCCCCGACCATCTGGGTGCCTCGAGTGACCGTGGGAGCGTCCTGGTGAGAAGTGTACGGCGGAGGAGAACGAGGTCCTCGGCGCCATTTTCTCTCACTGCGCCGGATCACTGGGTGAGTGCCTGCGGTGCTCGACTGCCGCGCCTTTGCCCTTTCATGCGCCTTCTGCGGGGCTCTCGCGTGCTGCCCGTCCCTCGCTGTCTTCCGGGAGAGGGGCGCCTGGTTCCTGGACGCGATCGCGGCCTGCTGGCCTAGGGACGTGCCGGGACCGGGGCCTCGATTTACGGACCGGCGCCAGGCATTGGGCGGTGGGCGGGAGCACTAGCTGGGGGGTGTCGGGGGTCGGGGTGTGTGGTGGTTGTGGTGCCGGGGGGGCTCTCCCTAGTGTCATTCGGCGGCCCCACCTCAGTTGATTCTCCCCCTTCCTCCTGCTTTAGACGACAGGAGAAGGTCGCTCCCTACCCCTCGGACCACAGTGATTGTACTCCGCAGGCAGCATACGGCCCACGCAGCTCTCTGGGCTTTGACCGCTTAAACTACCTGAGGCCATAGACTTGGCGCGCGAGGCCCACCGCACCATCACTCTTCTCCATTGGCCTGGCCTCGTGGCGATTGCTGTGGCTGTTGCTTCAAGACACTGCAGTACTGCTCCCAGTAGAAGCTGTGGCCTGTCTGGTCGGGGGGCTGTCTGACGCATTTACATTGCCCTGCTGCATTCCCCCCCCCCACCTGGTTCGCTCCTGGATTTACAACATTGAAACTGCGGCCTTTGCAATACAGCGACAATGGGAAAAAGGGACCCGAACCAGAGAAAACTCAGCTTCGATAAAATCCATCTACTCACTACGGATCCTCCACCTGGCCCTGCCACTGGGGCTGCGACTTCCGCGGAAATGGGGGACTCCGCGACCATGATGGCCACCATGATGGGTGAAATGCGCGCTGGCTTTAAGGCGCTTGACACCCACTTTGACAGCCTTGAACTAAAACTGGCTGACCTGGTCTCCAAGGTGCTGGCACATGATAGACGTCTCGATGTAGCGGAATCCAGGATCTCGGACGTGGAGGATGGCGCTGCAAAATCGCTTAAGCGCCTGGAACGGGTTGAGAAAATCCTTAAGGACGTGGCCATAAAGAACGAGGATTTAGAGGCGCGTAGCCGACGCAACAACATTCGTATTCTTGGCGTGGCGGAGACAACAGCCACGGGCCGTTTTGATACCTTTGTTGAACACCTCCTCATTGAACTTTTTGGCAAAGACACTTTTACTGCTGGCTTTGTTGATGATGCACTGGGCCAGGGACAGACTAATTTGCATGTAGCCAGGTTCTGAGCTGGGATGGGGCAGTGAGCTAAATAACAGTGATGGATCAAGTCCTGATCTTTGGACTGGGTAAGAGTGGTCTGCTTAATTCAGACACTCTGTTCATCACCACCCCCTTTTCTGATTCTTTTTTTTTTGAGAGAGCACACAGATCGTTGGGTCCTAAACCTCACCCTGGCCAGCCACCGAGACCTATCATCGCCAGGATTATGAACTTCGGCGACCGTGATGCTGCGCTTCGTGCAGCGCGTGATGCCGGGGAGGTGCGTTGGCAGGGTAGCACTCTGTCCTTTTTCCCTGACTTTACATTAATGGTCCAAGAAGCACGTCGTAAATACAACTGAGTGAAGTCCGCCCTCCGAAATCTTGGCTTGAAATACGGCATGCTCTACCCAGCAAGGCTGAAGGTCGATGTAGACGGCAGGTACCGCATTTTTGATTCCCCAGCGGAAGCGCAAGACTTCTGTCAAAGCTACAAGAAAAAGAGCTCACCGTCAGCTTTGGGCTCTTCGCCGCGATCCCCGCGTCACAATGACACACAGTCCAGTGCTGATCTTTTTGCTGAAACTGGCCAGGGCTGAATGTTTGCTATTACCTACTCTTTGTACCATACTCGTTGTGTTGCCCACTTAATACGGACTATCCAGCGATTGTTGACTTGACGCCTATTCAGGAGTCGCTAGTTGGGATGCCCGCATGGTGTGGCGTTGCCACCCCCTATGGCGAATGCCTTATTCTTTATCTTCTTTGGGGTTTTCACATTTTCTTTGCAGCAATACTGTTTCATTGATTTGTTATTACAGTTTGTGTTTAGCACTGTCGTGCAGCGATTGTTAGGGGACTGCCTCTCTGGGGACGAGGGGGGCTGGGTGGTGGGGGGGATGGGTTGTGTTTTGATTAGGTGGTCATTTTTGTTTGTGAGAATGTGCGAGGTTAAACGCCTGCTGATGATTATCTTTGCTGTGGTGTTATGGCCAGGATAGGTCTACAGTCTGGTCCGTCCAGACTCACTCTGATGTCTTGGAATGTGCGTGGGTTGAATACCACGAGAAAGCGCAAACATGTACTGAACTATGCAGCGCGATACAAAGTGGACGTCCTCTTTTTGCAAGAGACTCATTTGGCGCAGGCGGACTCGATTTCTGTGGCGAGAGGCTGGGGTGCACACAGAGTGTTTTCAAATTACAGCAGATACGCAAGAGGCGTTGCGATTCTTGTGCACAAGCGAGTTCCCTTTGTGTTGACTGGTAGCAAGACTGACGGGGAGGGTAGGTATGTGCTCATAATGGGTGTGCTGTTTGGATATAAAATTGCGATGTTGCGGGTCTACGGCCCTAATGTGGATTCCCCGTTTTTTTTTCAGGATCTACAGCTGACACTGCTTCACTCTGACATAGATCTGTTAATCATGGGAGGAGACTTTAATTTGTTAATGAACCCTAGCAGAGACAGTACTTCTCCCTCTCCGGATTGTAAATTGCACGCCCGCTCAATCATGGCGGAACTTTGCTCCCATTTTTCTTTAGTGGACATTGAGGCTCGGCTACACCCCCACACACCTGATTACACGCACCATTCTGGCTTTCACAATACCAGCACTAGAATTGACTACTGGCTCCTCTCCCCGGGCGTTGCAGGATGGGTGGAGGGTCTTTCCACTCTTCCGCGCACGCTGTCAGACTACTCTCCCATAGTGTTAACTTTGGCGATACCTAGGATGGGTGGCTACGAGAGACAGTGGCGTTTCCCTGGTAGAGCTCTGCTGGATCCGGTTTTCAAAGAGGAGATCCGCACTGCCATTGATGACTATTTTGACATTAACATGGGCTCCGTAGCCTCCTGGGCCACGTTATGGGAGGGTTTTAAGGCCACCTTGCGCAGGCTTTGCATTGCCAAGCATGTGGGGGCCTTATGTGAGATTCGCTCCACCTTGACTCGCATTGAAACAGATATCTCTGCTGTGGAGAAAGAAATCCTTGTGGACCCCTCGGCTGCCCGTGAGACCAAGCGTCTTGCGTTACTCCTAGACTTTCATGACGCAGCAGACAGGGAACTGCGGTTCATGGGAAAACACTATACGGCGCGTCAATACGGAGAGGGCGACAGGCCAGGCAAGATACTTGCACAAATGCTACGACCGCCACACCAGGCAGCTTACATCACTGACGTGGTCGACGCGCAGGGCACACGACATTACTCCACTCCAGACGTATCTAACACCTTTTTGCCCTACTACAAAACTCTTTATACTTCCACACTTTCTGGTGAGCGCTGCAACCCAGGACCTTATTTGAATGAGATTGCCATGGTATACCTAGAGAAACATATGCAGGAGTTTCTGGCAATGCCCATTACGCCAGATTTCATAATTGAGGCCATTGACTCACTGCGGGGCTCCTCGGCGCTGGGCCTTGATGGCTACTCGGCAGATTTTTATAAGGAATACAAGGAGGAACTGGTGCCCAGGCTTGTCGAGGTATATGCGAAGGCGCTGGAGGCGGGTGTTCTCCCGCCCACGCTCCGGGAAGCGGTTATTGTTCTGCTACCCAAGCAAGGCCATGACCCCTCTTTGTGCAGCTCCTATAGACCCTTATCCCTCCTGAACTTGGACTACAAGATCTTGGCCAAGGTCCTTGCTACCCGCTTGGCACTTCTCATGGAGAACATCATTTCGCCGGCTCAGTCTGGATTTGTTCCACATAGATCCACCTCCCTCAATCTGCAGACACTGTTTTCGGTCCTGCATAGGATTGATCCCTCCACTCCGGCTGCGGCAGTGTTCTTGGACGCAGAGAAAGCATTCGACACCCTGGAGTGGCCCTTTTTCTTGTCTATCATGAGGCGGATGGGTATGCCCGAAATGTTTGTGGCGACAGTGGAACTGTTGTACTCGGCTCCCACCGCCCGGATACATTTAAATAGCACCATTACTAAAAGCTTCCCGCTTTCCCGAGGCGCCAGGTAGGGGTGCCCCTTATCCCCGCTCTTGTTCATACTCGCGATGGACCCCTTGGTGCGACATTTTCAAGAGAAACACCTCCACAGGGGTCTTCAGTTCCGCACCGGGCCACTACTCGTCTCGCTGTATCCTGATGACACTGTCTTCTATGTTCGGTCTCCTCGGTCCAACTTGGAGCCACTACTGTTGGAGATTGCCCGCTTTGGCGAATACTCTGGCTTCAGAATAAATTGGCATAAGTCGGTCATCTTCCCGCTTACCCCCTCCACCTCGCAATGGCCTTGTGCTTTTCCTCTACAATGGAGCACCGACTCCGTGAAATATTTGGGAATCCATATCCATCTTGACACGGTGTCCATAGTCCGGCTAAACTACGGACGGGCCCTGGATTTCTTGGAAGACAACACGGAACGTTGGCTTCGCCTCCCCTTGTCCATGGCTGGCCGGATTTCCATTATTAAAATGAATGTCCTTCCCCGGTTTTTGTACTTATTCAACAACATCCCGATCCCTCTCACCATGATTTTTTTTTCACAGCTTTGCTCCTTACTGCTCCGCTTGGTGTGGGGTGGCAAACAACCGCGAGTGGCCTGGCGCACCTTGGCGCTCCCTTACGAGCGTGGAGGATTCGGAGTACCAGATTTTTTTCTTTATTATGTAGTGGCGCAGGGCTCGTATGCGCATCCCTGGTTTCACCCGGATTCCAGAATCCCATATCTGAAACCTGAGACTGATATGGCGCTCCCAGTGGCCCTTAATACCATCCTCCCTCGGGGACTACCTCGTGACCCACAGGACATACAACCAGTGTCTACTACATGTTGGGCTTGGGATAAGCTGCGGCGCTTACTACACATTGAGAAATTGTACTCTTCGGAGCTGCCGTTGCCTAACCCTCATTGGCTTCCCATCACGGGCGAATCGGTGGTAAAGCGCACATTGTCCAAATACCAAATAAACACTATCGGCGATTTCTTTCCGGGCGGTCATGTTTTCTCCGTGACGGAAGACCACCGCTTCACTGACCGAACCTTTCTGGACTCTTTCACACTTACTAGACTTCGCTCCATGCTCCGTACAGAATTCCCACGTTTCCACTTCCTCCGGAGGACACCCCCGCACTCACGTTTATTATCAAGAACCAGACGGGGTCACATGTTGTCTCTAAATTGTACAAGTTATGTATGGCCTCCCTCCCTTCCTCAGACACAGCGGTGCGCACTGCTTGGGAGGGCGATCTGGGCATCCAGATTACAGATGCCCAATGGGCGGCTTGTTGCGCTACCACTAGAGATGTGTCCATTAACAGCAGACATAAACTTATACACTTTAAGTTCCTGAGGAGGATGTATCACACTCCCGCACTTGCTCATAAAATTGACTCCAGCAGGCCACACTTCTGTCCTAAATGCAGGGCCCCACAGACCGACATCGCCCATCTTTCCTGGACGTGCCCCCTTTTACATGACTACTGGGTGAAGGTACGCCGGGTTCTGGGGGACATCTTAGGCATGGAGATGCGACTCATTCCTGAAATTGCTCTGCTCGGCTATGTTGCCAACTTCCCACGCCCTCTTCGTAGACTGGCATCCATTGGCTTTCTTTTGGCAAAAAGGGAGGTGGCACTACTTTGGTGTGCTAGGCGCGCCCCTAGGGTCGGCGCCTGGCTCCGTAGTATGGCCTACTGTAATGTTAACAGTGTTGAATATTCTGAGCAGATTCCGACTGCTTCCCGTCCAACTGACATCTGGGGGCCATATCGGCATTACGTGGAGAAGCTCACTCAGGAGGCACAAACTCACTCGACCAACTCAATCGTTCCTGTGGGGGTGGCTGCTTCCACCACTGTTTCTGGGGACGCTGCGAAAGGTCAGCGCTGCAGGATGCGGATGTGGGGTGAGCCGGCAGTTAACAAGAGGTCTCCACTGGGCGACTTCAATGGTACCAGTGTCATTGCATGCCTTCATTCCTACTCAATGAGGATTGTACGAAAGTTTGGCCAGTACCTACTGCTTTGATATTTCCACTTTTGGATACGCCATATTAGACTGACTCTGTTATGCTGATGTTTGATCTGCTCTGCTGTTCTCACAGACTTATTGAAATGACTAGCCACCTGTATGTTGTTGCGCTGCATGAAAGAATGGTACACCTTCCCCTGGGTGCCTTTTCTAGCTCAGATTCAAAATGGAATTGAAGTCCTGAAAGCCTGTGCATCATATGTACAGAAGTAAGCTGCACATACGTACGCAATAGAGAATAAACATCAGGACTTTAGTGCGGGGTAGTCCATATATAATTAAAAATGATTATATACTTTTGATGTAACTGTTGTCGAACTAAAGGATCTACTGGAGCCACCATTGCCAAGTGGGTGATGATAAGGCTGAATGAATAAAGTTTCAAAGTGAAACATGTGCATAGAAGGGAAAATATAAAATGCTAATTACCTGTCGAGGAACAAGAGAGGTGAGGGAGTATATTAGGTGTTATTATGCTGATGGGGACATGCAGAAGGTGGCAACCCAAGAAGCTCCAAATGGGGCACTGCCATCTGGCACCATCCTGATAGCAATTTATCCAACTTCACTTCTTTGCCCCTCGAGCTGCTTGTGTCAATGTGCCTCATTCTCCTCTGCCTCCGAGAGAGAAGGCCGATGGCCTCTGCAGAGTGAGGCATGGCTTCGCAGGCTGCCTTGCACTGTGCGCTATTGCTGATAGAGGATACCCCACTGCCACCATTGGGCCTACCTGCCGTTCCATGGCCTGTGCCTCTGCATCTGCCCTGCCAGGTGCCTTTAGGCTCTCCATCTACAGTGGTAGGTGCCTGCTGGAAGACCAGCTGCTGGCCTGCCTCTCTCCCTGCTTTCGCCCGTACTCTGCTGCCAGTCACTATGAGACGCAGTGTAGGATGACAACAGCCTGGTCAGGGCCTCACATGGGCATCTCCCTTCCGCTCCCTGCTGAGGTGCATTGAGCACCAGGAGGCCGGCAGCAGCAGGGGATTTTCCCCATCTAAGAGCCTGCCCACATGGCGTTCTGGCTGAAATACGTCCACCTGCCACTTTTTGGCATCTACTCTGTCTCCAGGGGAGGTTTGGCAGAGTTTCGTTGATCAAACCAATAACATAAATAGAGCGGGCAGACAGTCACATGACACAGGCAGACAGTCAGTATGACACAGATGCACCACCAATCCTTGACGAACCGCCTCCACCCTAAGGGTAAAGAGCGCGCAGACGCGGCCACACACCATTTAATTTATGATAACACGGCGTGCGTGCTACTACGGCGAGCGTAACGTAAGTTACGTAACTCCCTCCATCCGAGACAGATCGGATGTGTAGAGTGCTGGATGCTGGCTGCGCAGCCGCAGAGGGGCCCCTGGAGCACGTGGGCCCCCCCACACTGCGGGGTCTGTGGGGGCTTGTGTTACGCCCCTGGTCACTGACCATGTCATGAGTTATGTAATATGTGAGATTATAAGCAGTGCATTGTGGAGACACAAGTTATAGTTTGCTCAGCTAACTATACTGGCTGAATTTCCCTGGTTTTGTACGAGTGAAAACTGAGGCTTACTATAACGTCTCTGAAACCTTTCATTTTTACTGTGAATTTCTATGATTCTTTTTTTACATTTCCTAGCTATACTGTCCCTTTAACCTTTGTTTTTTCTGTGGATTTTAAGGGTTTTTAAATGCTAATTCCTAACTACAACAGAAATTTCTAGGTTTTTCTTAACTAGTAGTCGCATTTGCAGAGTGGTGGAGAAAGGGGGCTGGGCCTCCGACCAATTCTCAGGAATCCCACTGTAGAACTTATAGGAGGTACCAGGAGAGCTTCTTGGCCCCCAAGAACCCTGAATAGTAAAGTGGACTTCATCCCCCAACCAGTAGTGCACTACGAGCTGCATTTCCAGAGTAGTGGATAAATGGAGAGTGGCCTTCGTAAACAACTTAGCAATCCCTCTGTGTGAGACTTATTGGAGATAACAAGAGGGGTAGTTGGTGCGCTCCCGCCATGCCATAGCAAACTGAAATGTCCCAGGGTTGGGAACCCTGGGACTTTGCTGGTACCATCCCTCGGGGATGGTGGTCCCCAGGGCTTTCTAGGGCTCCAGGTGGGGGGGCTGTGTGGCCCCATTTCCATATTAAAATTCACCTTGAGAGTTGGTGGTCCCCAGGGATCCACTACAGACCCCCTTATAAAATGTATTCGTGCTCCAGGGAGGTGGTGGTCCCTGGGGAAGTAGGGGAGGCCCTACCGCTTCCCCTGCATTACTTGAAAAAACAGTGTGCCATCGGGACATGGTGATCCCTTGGTCAGGGGGGTCTGTGAGGCCCCCCATACTATTGTAATTAGCCTCAGCGAGGTTGCAGACCCCGGGGCAGGGGGGTCCGGGAGGTGCACCCTTTATTAGTGAAATTAGCTCTGGAGAGGTGGTGGTCCCCGGGGCTCAGAGGGTCCACAAGGACCCCTGTATTGTTTAAATTATCCCCAGGGAGTTGGCCATTTCTGTGGCAGGATGGTCTATGAGGTCCCCTACCTAGATGGAATTAGCCCCGAGGAGTTGGCGGTCCCCGAAGCATTGATAAGCCCTAGGAGAGGGCCCCCCTGCACCCCTCCTATAATTAGCATATGCCCCAAGATTAAGTCCACCCTTGGGTTCTTTTAACACAAGTGAGGGAGTCAGTGCTTGCATTTTTTTCCCACAAATTTGTGGCAAAAACAATCAAATAAGGCTTTTAATCCCGGTGGGGTTCCTCAAGGACCCCCACCATGTATGGGGAAGGTCATAGTTTTCCTACCCTGCCCCCTTTTCTCTTTTTTTGCTTTTTTCTGGGACTCAGGTCCAAAGATGGCTGCCAACACTTCCTGGTTCAAGTGTTGGCAGCCAAACAAGTTTTTGTGGAAATCGCGAGTCCACTGCAAGGACTTGTGTCCCCAGATATCTATAATTTTTAGAAATGGATATCTCAAAACTACTGAACGGATTTACACCAAATCACAAAAAAGCCCACTTTCTGGACCAACACCTAGCTTTCTGCCAAATTTGGTTTAATTCCCTTCAGCAGTTCGGGCTGTAGTCATGTTCAAAAAATGAAAAATCAAATAGACTTATGGGGAAATAGCATTTTGGGACCCCCCCCTTTATTTCTTCCACCCCCCCCCACCCCTCCCCTTGACGGATCACCCTGACTCAATCAGGAGCTCTCCGGCCGGAGCAGCACTGTGCTGAGGGGGCCGCCTGGAGCCTGTGTTACTGAATTATAGGGTTGCTCTAAAAAGGCCCTTGTTTTCATTATGAGTCTGTTGGAGCTACATGTAAGTGCGGATGCACAGCTTCAGGTTGTTGAGAAAAACTCTGTTTCCTTATCTGTGAAATGAACTCCATCACTTCTGTAGATGCCATTCATATCAAAACTTATGTTGTTGTTGTAGATGGACCTCATTCTATAGTCTCTGAGGACAGAATTGATTTGACCATTTCCACTTCTGTCTCTGGCATATATTGGAGTATACAAAGACAGTTTGAGGCAAAAGCAACAGCGATTGTCCAAAGGTATCCTTCAGGAGCATTTCCAGACATAGTCAATGTGCCTAGGTCATAGCCACCACAGTGCACAATCATGAGGTCAGGGGGTTGAAATTGCAAAGAGGTTTTAACCAAAGGCAACAATTGGTGTCACTTTAATGCACTCTGTGCATACCAGTTAATGTCCACATTTTGTAAACCTAGGTCTTTGTCAATACGTCTGTGTTCAGCATACCTTTTGCACCAGAAAACATAGCTGTGTCCTACGATCCATATTAGCAATTTGAAGGCATGGCTGGAAGGAATCAGAAGATGTTTGTAGCTCATGTAGTCGGTTGGTAGAATGAGAGATATGTTGAAAGGTGGAGAAGAAGCTTTTTTTTTGAGAAAATGATAACTTAGTGGGTTATGAAGAACATTTTGTAGTGAAAACTAAGGTGCATGTTACTTTCGTGAAAAGTATGTTTTTGATTGGTTAATAAAAAAAAATTGAAACGTACACTACGTAGAATACAATCAGACTTGCGGAGCACAACCACACGTGCTACTTGCATTTGGTAGGTAGTGTTCTTAACTTTTAAAAAAGAGTGAAGTTATGACCTGCACGTGGAGTTGAATGTTTCAGAAACTGTTGGGATGAAATTTGGTGAACTTGTGACCTGAAGCCTACCATTGAATGTTGCAGAAACTGTTGGTAGGGAAATTGGTGAAAAGGTGATTGGGGGAGGAGCAGAACTAACTGTGGTATTAAAACATGAAAGGCAAAATTAGTTACAACTGGTAAGCTATTAAAGTAAATTTTTCAAAAGTAGTAGCATGTCTAGAAAAAGTGTGTTCTTTAAAATTTGCAGTAGTATTATTAGAAATAGGCTTCTGAATTGTTGTATGGGTTCGGGGCTGTATGGAAATGCAGCAGTGTGGGGGAGTGGCCAATCCCCAAAATAAGAGAACCAGTTTGGGGCATTTTAGAGGAGAGTTAGAGAGGATTAATATGAGTAACCAATAGGAATGTGTTTTGCCATTTGAAATAATGAAAGAATGATTTTTATTTGTTATGTACATGTATCTGTGCAGAAAGTGAGGGAAATGTTGCCATTACCGGTTGTATTTTTTACAAGAGTCTAGAATTATACATTTATTGTCTAAGAAAGAAAATATTGCATGCGTTTGTGAAATTCGAAATCTGCATACCACCTACAGAGGTGAGTTAGAAATTAACAAGGTGTGTTATATATTGTGTATTAGTGGTTAAGTCTTTGAGACTATATTTTTAAGCTTGAAAACATTTTTTGGTGGTAAATAACCTAGTATTACTGAAGTGTGCTGTTTCACATTTGTAACAAAATGTGCATAAGTGTGAGTAGTTGTTGAACAAGTACTCCATATATATTTAGGAGTTTTCGAGGAAGAAGTGTAGTTTGTGGTGTTGAAAGGAGTCTATGGTTTTGAAAGTGAGGTACAGGGTTAATGTGGGTTCCAAAATGGATTGGGGTAACATAAAGAAAATGTTGCACGTTTGCACGTTGTTACTTGTCAAAAAATAGTGGGGAGAGGGTGTTAGAGGAGGCATGTTTTGTTAACTTGAGGGAAATAAATAAAAAAAGATATGTTGCATGTGTGCTCAGACTTTTGATATTGGTGAGCTATATTTGTATATAGGTGTAGGCAACTGTCACAGTCCCTGGCCGTGCAGAATGCGCAGACATTAGAAAGCCGGTAGATCTAGAGACTAAGAGTGACACGTGTTATGCATAGGAAGATTCCATAACTATATGACAGTGGTATATATCTATTTGTATGTTACTTTTAAGCATGTGCTACTACAAACATACAGCTCCATGCAAGCATGCTTTCAGTGATATGGTGGCTCTCTCAACTGTGATATGAAAAGGGTTTCTGCTTTGCATTTGGATAGAGTCAACACTGTTAGTAGTTGCTGAGTAGTGAAGAATGAAAAGACAGATGAGGTGAAATACATGGTGGTAAAGGCATTAGTGATTATGGTACTTCGTATGAGTGTTTGGGAAGGTATTGTTGAAGTGAGCCGTATATATTTAAGGGTTTTTGTGAAATGAGGAATGCAGTCTCTTATATTGAAAGGTCTGCAAGGTGTTGCGGGTAAGGTACAGGGTTGGATTAATATCGAAAATCGGTCCGGTCAATGTAAGAGAAATAGGTATGTTTGTAGATTGTGCCTTGTTGGAAAATACAGGTGGGGGGGCATTTCTTCACAAGAGATATGTTTTAAGAGTGTGTGAGAGAGAAAAAAGAAATGAAAATGTTCTGAGTATATTTTGTATACGAATTTGTTCACACTGGTGAAGTACATGTGTATATAAATGGAGGGAATTGTCAGGGTTTTTCCCTGTGCTGAATCTGCGTATATTAAAGGGACGGCAGATCAAGAGTTTGCGAATGACACGTCCTCCCTTCACCCCCCTCCTTCCTCCCGCAATCTAACGGTTTGTCTCCCGTTGTTTGGAAAAGGAACGAAAGAGAGGCCCATGTACCCTGGAAAATAGCACTTAGGCCTGCCCTGGCTTGTTGGTGGCATCTGTACAGCACAAAGAAAGTTGCAATCGGTTTCAGTGGTACACAAGTGCAGCGTGTGATGTAGCAAGGGTTACATGGTCTTCTGTCTAAGGTACAGTGATGAATTGGGGTCCAAAATCGGCCGTGGTAATGTACCAGAAATGGCCTTCTGCAGATTGAAGCTTGTGGGAAAATACTGGGGTGGGGGCCTTTAACATGGACATGAATGATTAACTTCAGTGAGATGAAAAAAATGAAATGTTGTTTGCACACTTCGTGCATTGGCTTGTGCACACTTGTGAAGCACACATGAATATAAGTTAAGGTATTGTCAAGCTTCCTGCTCGTGCTGAACCTGCATACATCACAGGGACGGTAGATCGACAGACACGTCCCTGGAGCCTCCCTCTTTCCTCCCGCTCTCTAAAAATTTTTCTCTCATCGTTCATAAAAGGAAGGTAACAGAGGCCTACTGCGTTGATCTTCACTGGGCTACTGGGGCAATCTGACAGAGAGTGTCATAATCAATTTCTCTGCTATATGAAAAAGCCGCACACAGGGGCATATTATCAAGGAAGTAGCGGAGAGAGGCGTTAGCCTTCTTGGCTTAATGCCTCTCTCCGCCACTTCAGAAACGCAAGGCTGCACCATATTAACAAGCATATGATGCAGCCTTGCTTTTCTCCCTGGGATGGCGCTAAGTTTTACAACTTAGCGCCAACGCTAGAGGGTGTCTGCGAGCAGGGAGGTTTGTTTATGTACAGCAAGGTGTCCCTTCCTGTCCATAAACAAATCTAAAATGTCAGTTTGTAAGGTACGTGTGTGCTGCTTCATGCAACAGCTTTTTGAAAAAAGGTTTGTTTATGTACAGGAAGGGACACCTTCCTGTACCTAAACAAACCATGGCATTTAGCTTTTTCCATTTGTGCTGCACAAGGCAGCACACATGGCATAGGCAAAACTGAGGAGAAATAAAGCATTTCTCCTCGTTTCGCCAAATTAAGACCAGGGTTTTCCTGGACTTCATTTTGGTGCTGCCTCCTATTAACGCTGCCCTTATTAAAAGGGGGCAGTGTTAAAATCAATGGGTGTTGTGGTGGAATTCCCACACAACACCCATTGCATGCCCCTTTCATTCTAAATACAGCGTGAAAGGGGCCCTTATTAATAAGGCAGCGTAAGTTGTATTTATTTATTTAAGGTCTATTTATCGAACTGGGTGTAGGATCCTATTATGTGTGGTTTTCACCATTTTACGGTTTGAAGTGTTGCACAAATAATTTATTGCCTCTAAGTTAGGCCTGCCTGCTCTGTGTTGAGCTATCAGGGGTTTGAGCACATGTTAATTTGGGATTTGCTTGTGGCTTAACCTGATAAGAATTGTGGTTGCTACTTGACCAGGGCTCACACCCCAGTCAACCAAGATACCTGTTTAGGCCCTGATTTGGCAGACGGCATCCTTCTTCACAGATTAGACCTTGTCAAAGAGGATATTCAGCTGTCAGGTGACAGTGTGAGTTCATGCAAATATGGCTTCATAGGCTTTAGGTAACTTTCCACAAGCACCTTTTCCAAAATATATATTACAACTCTGATTTACCCGGTTAAATGGCCTTGTGATATTTTAAAAAGTCCTTGAATTGTATTTGGTGTGCTTTCCTAGCCATGAAAATCTTAATTAAATTTGATATAGTATCCCAATGCTTTGTCAGGCAAGAGCTAATCATGCGACAGTCAAAATAGCTTTTGGGTCCTTTTCACTCTAAGGACATGTTTAACATTTACATGTCCTACTTTTAAATATCATGCACCATGCCTTATGGGCAGTAAGGCCCAATAGGCAGGTTTAGGCCTGTCAAAAGGGATTATTTTGGCAGGATAAATTTGCAGTTAGAAAAATTCATAGCTGGGCTAGAAGGGTAGGCCTGCAGTCAAGGATCTACTGTCACATTAGTGAGTGGCACCAGGGGTGCTGCAGTCCATTTGCGGCATTCAGCTTACAGGCCCATGGCACCCTCAGTACCATATACTTAGCCAATTACAATATAGTTTAGAGCCAGACCATACCCACTAGGTTTTGGTTAGCAGAGTCCCAGTGCACAGGAAAAAACATCAATAAAATTCAGCAAAAAGTGGACATAGAGACACAAAAAAGGGCATCGTCCCACATTAACATTTTCAGATGTGCAAGTTGTTACATTTTCTTGAAAAGACAGACAGGGAATATTTTTGGTACAGTGAGTGATGTCAAATTAGCAGTTCAATACAGGAAATATGGTAAATTGTTCAATAAAGTAAAACTTAGTTTGGAAGATAATTATTTTGTTGTCTTTGTTTTTTTCTGATTATTTTTGTTAGCCTACACTTGAATTCATACAGTCAGACACTCTTCAAATGAGGACTGCTGTTTTTACTCTTTATTTCAATTCCTCTGCCCATTGCATCACCAGTTGACATATTGTCAAAGTCAAGATGTTGTAGGGTGAATGCCAGGGTGTGGATTAATCCCACTATAACAGGATAAACAGGTTAGTGACAATACAAATACCCTGTTGACTTCAAATGTATTGCTGAGCTTTCTCAGTGGATTTTAGCAGTTTTTCTACATATGCTTTCTAACAGTGGTGACGCGTGTGTGATGACACCTTGACATTGACATTCTGCACATAATTCCCAATTTCAATGGGGATTAACACTCATTTTTGTCACCTGCTCTAAGCAGGTAGTAAGTGTGAGTGGTACGGGGACAGTGATGTGGAGGGTGGCTGAAGAAAGGGCCTGGCAAGGGAGAGTATTACCATAGAAGAGGTTTGGGCAGGAGGCAAAGTAACTTTTGTCGACCATAAAACTGGGCTGACCAGTAAACTCAGGTCAGACAATCCAGCACCCCGAAATCAGAGTAAGGGAACACAAGGGCACTTATAATTGAGTAGAGCTGTACTCCACCTGGGAATAATCAGCTCCACTCACCCTGTAAACATGACCTAAATGTTGCAAATGCACTTAAATTGTGCAGTTTTGCACATGTGGTAACAGCTTTAGCATTTTAGATGCAAAACACTTAGGGCCCGATTAACAAAGGTAAAGTTAGATCAAAACTCTAACTTAGACCATAAGTCTAACTTTACTACTTTTCGGTATTCACAATGGTAAGTTACAACTAGTAACTTTACTAGCAGTAATTTTACTAGTAGTAAGTTTACTAGTAGTGAAGTTACTAGAAGTAACTTACCTTTGGGAATACCAAAAAGTATTAAACGTAGCTTGAAGTTGTAAACTTAGACTTAAGTCTAAGTTTTCTACTTTTTGGTATTCACAAAGGTAAGTTAATACTAGTAACTTTACCACTAGTAATTTTACAAGTAGTAGCTTTACTATTAATAACTTTACAATTAGTAACTTTATTAGTAGTAAAGGTAATAGTAGCAACTTACCTTTGACTCTCCCGAAAAGCAGTGAAGTTCAACTTTTGGTTTAAGTTAGACTTTTGGTCTAATTTTACCTTTGTGAACCACACCTTCAAATTTACCACAGTAAATAAACATGGTAGCAACATTAACTTTGCAAACAGGTGTTTGACTCCACACTGTGATTGAATGGGTACATAGATTTAACTTGCATTGAACTAAATTCCTCCTCACCTGTTATTAATCACTAATACTAGTCAGGATAGTGTTACTTGATTTTGGCAAAATATGTTTTTGATAATGTATGATCACCTTTTGTTATCTAAACTTTAAGGGGCTCATTACGATGATGGACGGACTTCAATCCATCTGCCATCGTATAATATGTGGGACTGCCCGCCTACAAGATGGCAGTCCCACAGGGCAAATTACGATGGGACCGCCACCATGGCGGTCACATTGTCCATGTTTTGTATTGCAGTGGGTGGTGTGCTCTGCAGCATCCACTGCAAGACAAAACACACACCCCACACATATCCTTGCACTACATGGCAGGCACCTTGTGGTGCCTACCACATGGTGTAGTGATATGTAGGGGGGACCATAAGTGCCCCTCAGTGCCTATGTCCCTGGTCCAGGGGGTTGGGGGGCCTGCTATGGGCTCCCAAATCCATTTCCGCCTGCCGTTTTGCAGCAGGTTGACTGCCGCACAACGACTGACAGAAAGGGATATTGTAATCCTTACGGCTGTGCCTGATAGGCACCACCACCATTCTGGGACTAGAGCGAGGTCCAAAAGGCGGTCGGATACAGACAGCTTGTTGGGAACATGGAGGTTGGAGTTTCTGACCGCCACCCGTCCAGAAGCCATTATAATATGGCGGACGGAGATCCCTGTTCCGATGGCGGGGAGACCACCACCAACAGCCTGTCATGGCTGTCTCCATGTTATCGTAATCATGTTTTAAGTTCTTTCTCTTTCCTGATTTGAATTACACTATGTTGTGCTTTGTAGCCCAGTCAACTCTTGCAAGGTCAAGGCCTTGAATTCATTTAAACTATCAAATGGGACCGGCCGGCTCTTGCATACAGCGTCGCCGCTGAGTGCCCTGTTTACCTCCGCCGGCTGCCCCTGCTCCCTACGAGCTTCACCGTTCCGAGCACGCCTCACTGATGGATTTCACATAGGCCACCCGGAATGGCTTCGACCCCCACCCCGGTGGGTCTGTGCTGCTGTCGCCGCCGGAGCCTGGTGCCCCATGCCCCCGCCGCCCCGACCCTCCGCTGCCGGCGGACATGGCCTCGGCCTCCAGCTTCCACCACTTCCGGCTGAATCACTTCCACCTGGGGCTGGAGCTGCAGCCCAAGACCCGGGAGCTGGCCGGGGTGCTGGTGTTGGAGCTGAGCGCCCTGCAGGCCTCGCCGGGCACCCTGGTGCTGGACACCCACCCGGCCCTCAGTGTCAGGCGGTCCACTGCAGGACGGGGTCCGCCCGGGAGCAGCCCCTGCCCTGCTTTCCCCGCTCCCCCCTGCGGGCTCAGGGGGGATCTGCCCCAACCATGGGAGCCACCCTTCTGCCCAACCCTTCTGCACTTTCTGGTGATCGCTGCCGCTCACCTGCCGCCACCAATAGTAATTGCTCTTACCTGCATCATCCATGAAAAAATGCACCTCACCTGCTCCCCCAGCAGCAATTGCTCCTCTTCTAGCACCTCTTTCCCCTCATCTACCCCTTCCAGCAGCTGTGGGCTCTCCTCTGAAAATTACAGCTCATCTCGTATCAAGTATTGCCCCACATCTGCTCCATCCAATGCCACTTGCCACTCATCTGACTCCTCCATCAACTCTTGCCCCACATCTGCTCCATCCAATGCCACTTGCCACTCATCTGACTCCTCCATCAACTCTTGCCCCACATCTTCCATTGTTTGCCCTTCACCTGGTCCTTCTTGCCCATCGCCTGCCCCATTCAGTGCCACCTCTTTCTCATCTGACCCTCTGCCAGTTTGTCCCCTTTCTGGCACTTCCATGCCTTCTGATTTTTACGCTCCTTCCTCACTTCTCTCCCCTGATTCCACCTCACTTTCATTCCCCTTCACCGCTTCTACCCCACTCTCTGTCCCATTCGTAGACTGCAGCCCCCCATCTCCCGCTGCGTCTGACCCTACTTTGGACAATTTCAGTGCCATATCATCTGGCAACCCCTACTACCCTGTAGCTAACAGCACCCCTCCTTCTGCCTCGGACTGGCTGGGTGAGCCCATAGATGCCTCCTTGCACTCCACCTCTTCGTGTCCTCTACCTTTCAGAGTGGATGCCTTTACCGATTACGGCTCAGCGCTCATCATCTCAGTACCAGCCGTCTTGCAGCCACACAAACCTTTCCAGGTCATCATCCAATACACTGCCTGTGATGGTCCTGCTGTGAGTATTGGGTCTAATTCTTGGGTAACCTAGCTTAGTCAGTTAACATAAGCTGATGCCCGGTGGAGCTACCCGATAGCTAAAGAGGATATGGGCTGTGGCTTCCTCCTCGGCCGTCACCTACCCAGCCGGACTTTGGGCAGACTCTCCTTCGTCTCTCCATCCTTTCTACCTCCTACCCCTTTACCCCACCCCCTTACCCTTCTAAACTCCATTTATTTCGTCTTCTACTCTCTTGAAATGTTTTTTTAGTAATTGATGTAACGTGTAAATGATGTAATTTTGTAATTCCTGTGGAACCTAATGTAAAGCGCTCTGATACCTCCGGGTCTAGCCAGCGCTATATAAAACTCTCAAAATATTTTTTTTTTTAAATGGTGAGTCAAAGCACATTTGAGTTTCACATCGATATCCCCATATGTTGTAGCATAGGCTGCCAAATTCTAAGTCCCAGTTGTTTCTTCCCCATTGATTTTGTGCAATATAAACTATATTCCAGGTTAAAAACATTAAAGAACTTTGCACGCCAGATTTCGAATGTTGGTGCCTCTGATTGAAGCCACATAGAAGCAACACAAAGTCTAGCAACAGCAGTAGCCATAAATAAAAGTTAACGAAACTGGTAGTGGCTCTGGATAAAACCAGAATCAGAGCCTTCCCATACACCTAAAAGCATAATCTCTTTAGTAATACACACATTAACCCCTGTGATCTGTGACAAAAATTCTGAGATATGCCTAATAATCAGTTTTAAAGCTAGACAATCAAAAAATATATGCACTATGTCGGCTTTCTCTACCGAGCATCTAAAACACTTCCCGTCATGACGCCCCCCCACTTCATCATTTTCACAGTAGTATAATAAAGATTAAACAACGTTTTATAATGTTGGGTGCGTAGATTTGCAGTTAGCATGACTTTGATAGCCATATCTATTGATAATTGAACATAAAGACCACTCTTCCCAAAACGTTTACCCCACTTTATATCCTGCACACAATATCATCCCGTTGGGGCTCCAACAATATGCCATACATTACGCCAATCTTAGCTCTTTTAATCAGCGCCTCTATCAAATCGTTAGGTATTATAGAAGTGCGTTAGCAATTTTTAACAAGATGGTCACGAATCTGAAATTATTTAAAGAAGTCATTTTTGGACAACTTATATTTTCCAACAAGATCAGTGAAAGAAGCCAAGACTCCTTCGCTATATAAGTCCCCTAGATGTTGCAATTGCAATTTTAAATCTTGTCCTTTTAAAATAACTTGGTTCATAAAATTTCAATAATGCCTTGTTCGCCTGTTTCCCCATCAACATTTGATATACATTCGGAGCTTCAAATGGACTAATCTCAATCTTAGTCACCAAGTACTGCATACTTTGCAAGAGACAAATTAAATAATAAAACGTAAAGTTCGGGACACCCCACCCCCCACGTTCCAGTGGTAATGACATAAACTTTGAAGCACGGCTTACTTGCTTCTGACCCCATATAAATCTGTCTGCAAGAGACTGCAGCTGCATTAATTGACGTCGAGTCAACTCAAGTGGTACTGTCCTGAAATAATACATGACCCTAGGAAGAATGCACATTTTTAAAACATTACAACGCCCAACCATTGATAAATGGAGACATTCGACTTTTCCAAACATCTTCTAGCCGAAGACAATATATCCATCCAATTGACTTCAACAATCTCTTGAAGTGACAGCCGAATCTTTATACCCAGGTACCTAGCTTCTGGCATAACTCGAGCATCACCGGGGCAAAATCCCTCGGTACAGACAACCTGGGTCTTAGAAATATTCAGCTTGTACCCAGCGTCTGCCCCAAACATTTGAGTCAGGTTTTCTATTTCCAACAGTGCTTGCTCAGGATCAGGTGTTATCACCGCAATATCATCCGCATAAGCAAGAACACGGGTTTGGCACTCCCCAACAACCATTAACTGTATATTATTAGTTGTTTCCAACAATTGTATCAACGGGTTAATATAAAGCACAAATAATAGAGGCGAACAAGGACACCCTTGTCGAGTCCCCCTGGTAATATGTACCAGTGGTGATTCCTGCCCCATTACGCAAATTCTAGCCTGTGGTTGTTTATACATAGTTTGTAATGCTTGCAAAAAATTGGGTCCGAAACCCATTTTACACATTGTAGCCCAAAGAAATGACCATGACACCCGGTCAAATGCTTTTTCAGCATCTAAAAAGACTAAGCCAATATGTTGTTGCTGCGCAGTAGCATAGTCAAGCAATGCAATCACCCTATGTATATGACGCTCAAACCCAGTGGCAGTGGGCTCGCGGACGCTGGCTATGCTTGGGCTTGCTTTGCATCTTTTAATTGAATCTTTTTAAAAAATCACTTTTGTGCGCTGTTTCTGTCCCTTACCTTCCGCCGCTGCTTGTTGCCGCCTCCCCGCTCCCCTAGCCCCGGTCCGGCATGGCTGAGTGCCGCTTGTTCCGGAGGGCTGACGGGGTTGCGGGCTCCATCTTTGGTGGGGCAGTGGTGGGTCACGGGTGAGCGCAGCAGCCATCACGCTCCCATTTCCTCAAAAGGGACGCCCCATGCGCACGCGCAGTGGACGCTCAAACCCAGTGGCAGTGGGCTCGCGGACGCTGGCTGTGCTTGGGCTTGCTTTGCATCTTTTAATTAACTCTTTTTAAAAAATCACTTTTGTGCGCTGTTTCTGTCCCTTACCTTCCGCCGCTGCTTGTTGCCGCCTCCCCGCTCCCCTAGCCCCGGTCCGGCACGGCTGAGTGCCGCTTGTTCCAGAGGGCTGACGGGGTTGCGGGCTCCATCTTTGGTGAGGCAGTGGTGGGTCACGGGTGAGCGCAGCAGCCATCGCGCTCCCATTTCCTCAAAAGGGACGCCCCATGTGCACGCGCAGCGGACGCACGCAGCGGACGCGCCGGCAGGGGGGCCGAAGGCACGCCAAAGGCAAGCCCGTCTGCGCCCGTCTGCGCCCGTCCGCGGCCGGCCGGGGCTAGGGGCACTCCACTCTGCCCAATTTTTAACCTTTTTATCAGCCCAGCTTTGATCCATGCAGGGTCCGTGGACTTTGGCAGATTCCACCATTGCCAAAATCTCCAAACTCGGCCTTATGCCGACTCCTCTTATTCCCCACAGTCTGGCCCCAGTCCCTCCTTCCTCTAGCCTCCCAGAGCTGCCCCCTTTTTTCCCTGTGACCCCTGTAACCTCCGTCCTCCTTTTGAACACCAGATCGGCGGTCAAGCATTTTCACGAACTCTCTGTTTTGCTAGACACACGTCAACCTGATTTATTGTTTCTTACAGAGACTTGGTTCTGTCTAGACTCACTTCCAACTCTCTTGGCTGCCCTTCCTTCCCCCTATTACGCCATCCGCGCCTACCGACCGGTCGGCAAGGCTGGTGGTGGCGTTGCTCTCATTGCCCGTGCGGATCTTCATTTCCAGATATTACCAGCCCCTCCCATTGCAACGATTGACTATTTAGTCGTCCGCTCTGCCTCCTTTTCGCCACCTCTCACTTGTTTGCTTATGTATCGTCCCCACAACCTACTTCGCACTTCCTCCCCGCCTTCCAGGACCTGCTGGCTACTCTAGCAGTGAACAATTCCTCCATCCTGGTGCTTGGCGATTTTAATTACTGGCCCTCCGATCCGGCTGAGGATCTCTCATCTAAAGAATTTTCTGACTCTCTCTGCTCCTTCAATTTTGTGTCCCATGTTCACACCCCCACTCACATTCACGGCCACATTTTAGACCAGGTCTGGTCGCTTAATTGTCCTGTTTCCTCCCCGGTGGTCTCCCCATGTGTCTGGTCTGATCATTTTTTTATTTCTTTTTCTTTGCACCCAAGCCTTGTTAAGAAACCTCCCCTTCCTAGGAACACTTGGGCCCGTAATTGGACTCATGTGGACATGACATCTCTTTGTTCCTCTCTTTCTGCCTCTTGCCCTAATCTTCAAGATTTCCCTTTTCCTTCTCAAATGGACTCCTTAAACAATTGGCTCAGCAGAGGCTTTGATCAGGTGGCTCCACTCAGACGAGTTACTGCCAGGCGCGATTATGACGCTAATAGGTGGTTTAATGCTGCACTCAAAGAGGAAAAACTGGCTCTCCGGCAAGCGGAGCGTGCCTGGCGACGTGCCTACTGTCCCACTCTTAAAACTCAATATACCATACTTCTGAACCAATACAAGAAGTCCATTCTCCTTGCTAAAACCGAGTACTTCTCTTCCAAAATTTTGCTCGCCGAAAATCAGCCGAGAGAAATTTTCTCTATTGTGCAAGATTTGGCTTTTTCGGACAGAGTTACTCTTAAACCTTCCCCATCCCAGACCCTTTGTGATCCACTCAATAGTTATTTTTTAGAGAAAATTATAGCTATTAAGTCTAATGTTGCCCCCCCTTCTCCCTATTTTTCGGATCCACAGCCCTTTTCTCCCCAGATGCATCTTGACCACTTCCCCCCTCTGACTAAAGAATCATTTCTGTCCCTCCTCTCAATGGTAAAGTCAGGTTCCCCATCCGATATCTGCCCTGCACACATTCTAAAACAAATTTATTTGGCCTGTCCCTCCCCTCCGCTCACTTTCCTTAACAACTCCCTTGTCCATGGTATTGTCCCTCAGTCTCACAAATCTGCAATCATCATTCCCATTTTAAAAAAGCCCGGTGCAGACCCATCTTCACTTGCAAACTATCGCCACATTTCCCTCCTCCCTTTTCTAGGCAAAATTCTGGAGCGTCATATCACCCGAACACTCAGTGTCTTTGTGGAGGAGAACGGCTGTTTAGCCTCCCGCCAGGATGGTTTTCGCCCGGCGCACTCCACGGAGTCCGTAGTCCTCTCTGTGATGGACAACCTCAGAGAGGGCATGGATGCTAGCCAGCCCCAAGCTCTGGTTCTCCTTGATTTGTCCGCTGCCTTCGACACGGTGGACCATTCCATCTTCCTTTCCCGCGTCGAGGCGGTTGGCTTCAGGGGGACCACCTTGGTTTGGCTGGCATCCTTTCTGAGGGATCGCACTCAGGCCTTCCATCTGGCCAATTTTTCTGCTCCCTCTCAAATGGTTCACTGCGGAGTTCCACAAGGATCTTCTTTGTCTCCCTTGTTGTTTAATTTGTACATCTCCCCTCTTATTTTTGCACTTCAGCAGATGGATGTTACTACCTACAACTATGCTGATGATCTTCAACTGGTTTTTAATTTATACTCCTCTCCAGAATCCATTCATAATTTTCACTCTATCATGCTTTTTATTAGGGACTGGATGAGCTTCAACCATCTGAAACTTAACCCCGAAAAAAACGAGTTGGTTTTGACGGGTGGCTCCTCCAGTCCCTGGAATTCTTCATTTTTGCCTCCTTCCCTGGGTTCCCCTCCTACCCCCTCTTTTTTAATCAAAACCTTAGGGATTAAACTTAATGCTCACCTCACCTTGCACTCTCAGATTAGTTCAGTTGTTTCCACGTGTTTTCTCACTCTCCGCACTATTCGTAAGGTGTCTCGTTTTTTCTCATTTTGTGCCCTCAAACTCATTCTGTCTGCGATGGTGATCTCCCGTTTAGACTACGGCAATGTCTTGTATACCGGTGTCCCCGCTTACAACCTTCGGAGACTCCAACTGGTGCAGAACCAGGCAGCCCGACTTGCTTACAATCTGTCCAAGTCTAATCATGTCACCCCGCTGCTCAAAGCTCCGCACTGGTTGCCCATCAGGGAACGTGCCCTGTTTAAGATGGGTTGTATCACCTTCCAGGCCAGGGAAGGGACAGCCCCTGGCTTTATTTCTTCTGAGATCAAGGCATACCGTCCTAGCAGAGAGTTGCGTTCTTCTTCACAATCTCTTTTGGTTATCCCTCGTTTCAAGAAGAAGAGGTCAGGAGGTGTAAAATTCTCTACGCTTGCGCCTACTTTCTGGAATACCCTTCCCCCATTCCTCAGGTCCTCCCCCCATTATTCAGAGTTTTGGAAAGCTCTGAAAACATTTCTTTTGCCCAAGCCTTCCCACACTAGTAGTTCGTTCTTCCCACTGTCCTATGGTCTGCGTTCCTAGCGCCAAGAAACCGCTTGGTGGATGTGCGCTTTATAAATATTTTAATTTCAATTTCAATTTCATATGATTAACAGTACTCCGACCAGGTAGAAAACCATGCTGATGACGAGATACCAACGGTGATAAAACTTTCGACAATCGGGTTGCAAGAATTTTAGAGTACACCTTGATGTCAGCATTAATTAAAGAGATAGGTCTATATGACCCGGGCAGCCTAGACAGTTTGTCCTTTTAAAAAAAAAAATCACAATATTAGCATCATTCCAGAAGGTGGAGGTTCCCGACATTGTGCCATTATGAATGTTGCCAACATGTCTTCCTTTATAATAGGGAAAAGTATTCAATATATTTCTAATGAGAGTTTGTCAGGCCTTGACGCTTTCCCTAATGCTAATCCTTCCAGGGCTTCCTGTAGTTCAGACATCGTGATTAGGGCCTCTAGGTCTTCAGGTTCTCGTGACATTATTTCTGCTAAGTCAAAATTCCGTAAAAACCTATCAATGTTCCCCTGCTCTATTAGTTCCTGAGTATACAACTCCTCATAATAGGCATGAAAGATATGCAAAATACCTTCACTGTACCCCCTTTACCATCTTCAAGAATTGCAATTCGCTGAGAGGCTTGTCGACCCCGCATCCTTTAAGCTAAACACCTACCGTTTTTTCCCCCATATTCATACCTTTCTGCCTTGTAAGTTTTAAATTGAGCTGCAATTTCCTGACTCCAAACAACATTGATCTTTGCCTTGCAGCAGGCAACTTTAGTTTGTGCATCTTGACTATTAACATTAGCTCTAACAGCATTTATAAGTTCCGGCTCCGCCATTTTTAAGTCCTCAAGCAGACCCAGCATGCTTTCTTTCTGGCGTCGCTGCTTAGCCCAGAAACTTCTTGCTGCCTTGTCTGGCAGTAAACTGTGCCAGGGTGATGTCTAAGAGTGGGTATATTGCTTTAACTTTTTACTTTCAGGCTGCTGTTTTCCTAACAGACATGTTTGCCAAAGATACGCCTGTAGAACAACAGTTTATTAATTTACTTTTTGATTTGCCAATTTGGTGCTGCTTTCTTGTGCTTGATTCTGCTGTGTAACAGTCTTTTCCAAATCTTTTTATTGTTCTTTTTAGTAAAAAGAACAATACAATTTTGAGCACTGTTAGACCCTAGGCATCATACACATGGACACTTTAAAATCCATTATATCCCCTGATCCTGCTGTGAAACTGTTACTGCTGTCTGTGAGTCTCATATAAAATACATACTTGGCTCTGGGATCCACTAGAGTGGGGCAACTGTACATGTGTTGAGATTATGTATTGTAGATATATTTACACATCCTCTGTAACCCATATTCTTCCACTAAACTGCCAAACTCTACACCTGTTGTCGATGTTTTGATGTTAAATTAAGAGGGCTAGAGCGGTCGACCTAGAAGCTGGGGAACCGGGTTTGAGTCTCAGCAGGGACACTCAACGTCCTGTGATTCTGGGCAAATCACTTTATCTCCCAGTGCCTACCAAAAATGTGTCCGTCTGTATTGGGAGACAGCCATGACAACGCAGGCTTTACCCCGCGCTGCCATTACGACGCTGCCATCACAATGCAAGTCGTTACAACGACTTGCGCTGGAGGGCGCTCTTTGTAAAGTAATAGTTTTATTTTCTATTCCAACACCTTCCCTACTGTTACGTGGGCTGGAGTTGGAATAGAAAATTAAACTATTCTACAATCCAGTAACTACAGCGCAAGTCGTTGTAACGACTTGCGTTGTAATGGATGCGTCGTAATGGCAGCGCTGGGTAAAGCCTGCGTTTTCATGACATACATCCGTCTGTAGTATAATTGGTGCTCTTGTAAAGCGCGCTGATACTTTCGGGTCGAGTTCGCGCTATATAAAACTCAAAAATGGTAGACACAAACTGAGTCCTAAGTATAATTTCTAGTCAGCATAAGGTTTTGTTCAATTGGAAATTGGGAAGCAATGGGTACACATATAAATATATGCACATGGATGATATTTGGATTATAATTAGCTTGCATACTGCTGCCTCTAGTGGAAATAGGGCACCATTTTGGACTGGGGCAAGGCATGATGTGCATTTTGTAAGTGAACGCCAGCAGTGCCCCGAATTCAGTACTTGTAAGACCAAAGATTATTAACCAGTGAATTGGCGAAACTGCTACTGGAATTTATGTTTAAACATGTAACAATGCTCTAGATATACTCTGGATAAAATGCTATAAACAGGAGCCATATTCACAGGGTGACATACAGGCCCCTTTAGGGCAGTGTGATCGGTGCCACCACACCGGGGGCTGACTTAGGGTGGGGGTGTCATTTTTTGCAAGTATATTCTCATTTTAAAAGCACCTACTGTCCCTTTCCTTGTTCCACAATTATCAGGCATCAATTAAAATGTCAAGATAACTACTGTGATTAATCGTCTTCCTGGAAAGAGACTGAAGGTTTATCTAGTGGAAGTTTTGACTCATCCTAATGCAGTGCAGAGGGCAAAATGCCTGCTGCTAAGAAAGTGCACCATGCAGATAACAAAGTTCATATAATGGAAATAGGTTAGTGGGTCACTGCTTCTGTAAGAGAGCTCATTTAGTTACTTGTCGTTTACAAGTCAAAATCCTAATATAGAACATTGAGCTATTAACGATCATCAAAGATCTGCATGCAAACTGCAAAGTATATATTAGAGCTATATGTATTTTTTGCCAGGTCTTTCATCATCTTAATCTTGCAAAAAGGGTTCCTTTGGGTAAAAATCAATTCTTATCATTAAAGAGAACCCCTAACAATGATGTTACGTTTTAAATTCCAAATTTGTGTTTTTCAAGAATAAGGACTCTTAAACTATATTGCCTACCAGTATCGACGATGGCATGTCGCTCGTACAGTACACATTGTAAAAAAAAGTGGACATTGAACCTGTGAATACCTTTACTAATGAGTTGGAAAACCCTGTACAGATCTAGATTTAATGATGCACTCTACTGCGAACTTGTGAACATGGTTATTAATGAGTAGGATCTATTTTGCACATATCCAGATATAATGATGTATTTTATCGTAAAAATTGCTATTAACTCATATTGTAATATATTTCAAAGTTTTATTTTTTATTGTTGTAAAAAAAACAAATAAAGAACTCTACTCCTACACATTGTAGTCCTGTCTGATGTAACATTTCCTATACACTGATTTACACACATATGATTGTTTCTGTCCAATGTGTGTGTGCTGTAAAGTGCTCTGACACCTTTCACTGGAATGAGCGGTGCTATAAAACTAAATGAATCTGAGTGTCAGTGGTTATGGAGACTTGGGAGGCACAGTTAGAGGGTGTTAGTGAGGGAATCCGTGGCAGAGGTGATCATTGAGGGGGCACTAACAAACACTGGCTCCACCAGTGTTAAAGCCAGCCCTGATGACAGACACATCCCTAACAACCTTTATTAGTTGACAGGAGGCTTTCATGAGTTAATAGGAAAAAGCAGGTCGCAAATTTTAGGTAAAAAGACTTCAGAAAATCAGTGTTGTTTTAAACCAAATGAAACAGCGTTAAACATGTTTTGGTAAGAAAGTATACGAAAAGTGTTCTCTCTACCTTATTTAACCTTTTTGTGCACTGTTTTGAGTTCGTCTCTGTTTTTGTTTCCAAACTCCACATCCAGGTTCTAGCTACCTGCTATGTTCCATGTAGTGCAATTTTGTACTCATCCCCGTCATATATCCACCACTTTTTTCTGCTTTCCTCTCTTTTTTCGGTTCTAACTTGCTAATGGGCATTTGTGTAACGCACATTCAGCTTCTGGGTACTTTTTGGAATCGGACACAAGAGCCGCAGTCTCGCTTACAATTTCCTTTGTGAGACTAACTATATGCGGAAACCCGAATTGGAAGGTGGAATCGTGCTTTTGCACATTTCTTTTTTCAAGTGCCCTCGGCACAAAGGTGCCAATTTTTTCTACTGATTAAATGTTTCATATTTCAGAATATTACCTATACTTATTTTTTTGTGGATTTTCTTACTAACGTGTTATTAGGCTGTCACCTGGAGTGACAAAATGTGTTTGAATCTATATGAACAAGTAATATCTTTGTAAGAATGAAATTGCTATTTCAATCTCATGTTTACTGACTGTAGCCACAAAACGAAATTAGGTAGTTTACAAGAATACGGACTCTTCTCATTGACATCAAATAATAATGTTCTACACGGAAAATGACATTCAGTATAATATTTCATGAGATTCATGTGAGCAAAAATGCAAAACGCATCCCTTGGTGCAATTTCCCACATTATCCCAGAGACTGATATTTCAGGTTTCATTTGTATGAGCAAAGTTTATAAAATGATGAAACTTCATGAGATTTCAGTGAACCTTGAAAATAGCATCAAGGCTGATATCTGTAATTTAAAGTAATGGATAACAAGGAATTGTTTCTCATTTAGCTCTACCAATGCTTCTCAGAGGCGGAAAAGATGCTTCATTTTATTTTCAGAGAGTCTCATTTATCCTAATCAATGATGATCTCTGAGTAAGGTTGACTGTAATTCATGTGTAGCAGTTCGAAGTGGAAAGTCGGTCATTTTACACTCATTTAAATGTGTGGACATAAGGTTCAAGTTCACTTTCCCATAACGACTGTGGATATTAAAAAACACAGTCTTTTTGTAGGCTTAGCAGATCAGTCAAAGTTTTATAATTTCAAGAATATTAAACAACACTAAATGGTTGAATTTAGTATTATTAATGCATCTCTTTAAGAAATACTCATCTGATAAGTGACAAAGCAAAGTAGAGGTTGTTCAGTCAGCCTGTCATACACCAGGCCAATACTAGTTAGGGCAAGAAGACTGAACTATGGCTAATAGCAGCTTAACAATTAATATCTAAGCTATTCACATTGAAGGGTACGCATTAATGATACCTGGCACAAATGCCTGAGTTTCCAATTCTGAGAAAGGGCCAGTGTCTGTGTAATCATTTTACAATATTTGCATTGGCTTAATCGTCGATAATTAGAATATAACAAAGACTTTCACTGTATGCTGTTGTACTCCAAACAGATAGGGTGTTGAGCTGACAACTCTTTGTGAACTACACTTTGGGAACCTCAGTAAATTAGTGGCATTCTTGATCATTTATGTTTTTTAATGAACCAATCTTTTTGAAGCTTGCATTATGACGATAATTAAGTCCATAATTAGAGAGCTGACTTAAATGGAAATTGGCACATTAGTTGTCATGTTTTACATGTGGAAGCCAATGAGGTACCTTGCAATTCAGTGTCTGAATTCCATCTAGCACAGGCATTCAGTTGCAGCTCTTCCAACATACTACTCTCTTTTTAGGTTAGATATTGGCAAAGCCACTAGCCCTTCCATTTCAAATATTGGTGCATAGCTATTGGCTTTCCAGAAGCATGTTTGGTTTGACACATTGTATGGCCAACACTATCTACACAAAGCCACCCATGTGTTCTCATGAATACACACAAGAGTGGCCATTTTGAATGTTTTTTTCATTAAATACATTAAATGGCTGCAAGATTGCTTCTCTTGGTATAGAATGGCAGTTTGTGAACAGCAATTGGCTTAGTCTTTGGAGGGTTCGTTCCTGTCCCTTCTTAAACACCTCCCTAACCCTCTCTTGTCCCCTACTTACTCTTTCCTTTAACCACCCCCTATTCAGTAGGTAGGCATTCCCCATTTTCCAGCCTCTCCACCCGGTTCCTCCCACATTTACTACTAAAATATTAACATGTGTGCGGAGGTCTCTGTGGTCAGGGTGGAGATCTCTGTACACGAAAGATAATAGAGCCATAGGCAAAGATCTCCACAAGTAGGGTAATAAATAGCATTTTGCATTATGTTAGTAGTACTATTGTGATACCACTAAATGTACTAAGAAAGTGATATTTGTGAGTAGGGCCCAGAGTGTGCATGAGAATGCAATGCAAATAGAGGGAATCAAGCACTCTTGTAAGATTGTGCAGCTGCAGGTTCCTTACAAAAATAATAAAACAAATTTAAAAAATATGATGAAGAGGCATTGGGGAGCAGCAGATGAGTGGGAAAGAGATCAGACCAGTAGCTGTGTGCCAGATGTTAGGCCATTGTAAAGCAATGTAGGCGATAAGTAGGGACAGGAATGGGAGAGGTGTCAGAGCGACAGATGATTGAGGGGTAGTGGGAAGGAGCAGGAAAAGAGCAGACAATGACAGAATGAGGAAAGCAAAGTACTAAAACAGAAATGAAATGCTAGTTATCTGATGTCAAAAGTGGAAGGAAAAGATTCCAATCAAAATGATGGCAAAGAAACCATGCCAAAGTGGCGGGAGAAACACAAGAATATGGAGCCAATGTTTAATTTGTAAAATGCCCAAACTGTCCAAGCCTGCAACTGGTGCTGAAGTATGTTGACATTTCAGAATATGAGGGCTTCATAGTACTGTATTGACCTCATTCTTCATTCTCCTACCTACATACAATCCCTGCTTCTTTATTTCACTCTCACAGGCTCTATTTCATCCAGGGTGGGGGTACTTGGCTGAGCTTGAGGGGAGCTAGTGATCCAGCGGTTCACTAACAACGGACTCTCCACTACCACATACTCACCTAAACCCGTTAAAACACACAGTGGTTAAACCGCTGGTGGGGTTCAAGTTTTATAAAAATTCATGAACTGCTTAGAATTAGTTTATTCAAAACCTCTATTCAATTTTCAACTAACCCTTCGCTGATCAACAAGTTCTTTCCCCTGGTCGATGGGCCATTAGTTGAAACTAGTTGATGGTAATAATTAACATAAACTAACTTTTCCTTACTTTAAGTAAATCACCACAGACTCAAGAAGTTTTCAAAACTTTATCTAAAGTTTAGTTGCATGTGAACAATCTCAATACAGTGCAGTCACCATCATTCAAAGGAGAGAAAATTCAATTAATAAACACAACACATTTATCTCTGACACACACACTGATTGATGCCGGAAAGGGAGAAGACAGAGAGAAAAGATTCAAAAACTTTAGCAAATAACAGAAAAGTAAATTTACCAAGGATGGTGTGGAAGATCAACACTCTGGCCAAAGGGCTGGTGTGGGTCCCCTGAGATAGATTTCAGGAGACAAAGACTTCAGGATTGGAATCAGGACAGGCTAGCAATTGGCTCTTCATCACCAATTCATCATTCCACAGCATCAGCTTCTCTCCACAGCATTCTCAGGTCTCCGCTCTGAATAATTAACTAATGCTATCTTAATTATACCTTTTGTTCTGCATGATCCACCCATTAATGTTTTATAATTGGGAAAATACAAAATGTTATTGGTCCGGCAAAGGGTGGTCTTCAGCACACCATGCTTACATGTCACAAAATTCAGTCAAACCATTGTTCGCAAACCCAACCCCTTACTTTTTCTTCAGAAATGTTGTTCTCATATATTACATGTATCAAATAAAAAAAAATTGGACACTACAATGAATGGAACATTTCACTGTTGAACTCTGCACCGTCCGTTCCCAGGCTGTGGCACTCGATCCTTGGCTCTCTTTCAAGTGCTGTGTCATTGACCTTCATGACTTCCCTCAGTGGGCATGCGCAGGCTTTGCATCATTCAGCTCATTCAGTTCTGTGAGAAAGGCCCAAATACGCACTACTGAATAAAGTCAAAAGACAGATGTTAATTTCTCAAAATAAGTGTTTGCACTGTATACCACCCACCTCTACTCTGTCCCATTTTATTTATTAGACTTATCCCCGCATTAGCATTAGTAAAATAGCCTGCTTTTATTTCAGATAAGCAGGTCCCAAGCATGCAAGTCTTCAAGAAGCCATGTTAATAGCTTCTGCTAATGCGCTAGAATTTCCCTCCAAGCGTTACCTCATCATACTACGTAGATGTAGTTGACGCATTTGCAAAACAGATTTCCCATTTAAAGCGGTATTAGTCCTTCTTCAATGTTATCTGTGTTAGTACGTCCATATACAAGCTTCACTAACCCAAAAATGTTTGTGTAAATGCGTATTAGTTTCCACTAAACTGTATTCATAACTTGTTAGTGAGTTAAATGAGCGGATTGCTACGAGCAAGTCTCATTTCTCCAAGGCCTTGCTTCATCACTAGCATGGAGCCCCTCGATAGGGAGGAATTAATGATTATGGTCCAAATAGGAGAGATGATGCGGCTGAACTTTTTTATAGGTGCTGCCAGGAAAGGGTCTGACATTTGCGATGCCGGCTTCATATTAGCAAATATTTTGCAGACTACTTCACATAAAAGGTTAAATTCAGACCAGGTTGTGTTGTTTATCAGTTGCTGGATGTTGAGGTCAGTGGGCTCTGTTGATGAGGAAGGGAGCTTCATAGACTGGGAGAGGAGGCTGGATTGGGAGGAGGGGTTTCAAGAGGGTCCTTCCTGCAGGGAGCATCTTTGGTGCAAGGTGGATGGGTGGTAGGCTCAAGAGAAAAGGGGTATGGGTGTGGGACCGGTGGCGACACAGAGATTGGTTTTCAGGGGTGGTGGCAGGCCAGGAAGGCAGTGTTGAGGTTAGTTCTAGTTCCCTGAGGGAGGGCTGGGAACAGATGTATGTGATTCTCTGTGAGAGGAGAGGGAAGTGGGAGTGGAGCCCGACAGAAAAGAGGTACAGATGGTAGGGAAGTGACGGTCAAATATGGCAACATTTTGTTCAGAGGCTTGAATTAGGATGTTCCCAGATCTATAAACGGTTATGAACACTTTCCCTCTGAAGGTCTGCCATGGGGATATGTTGAACTTCATTTCATATGTGACTTTGGTAGTGTGGGTTACCTGGAGGTAAGTTCATTTTCCATTTTTTTATAGTGCAGAAAATTAAGTCAATTTTCCAGCCTCCATGGGTTGGACTGTAGTAGATGTTAGGTATTAGTGTTTCTAGGTGGTTTTTGAGAAAGTTATGCTTGAATACTTTTGCGGCTGGGAAGGTTTTTGGGTAATTTGATACAGAATGAGTTGGGGCTGTGTCTTTCCAATGAAGTATTGTGGTGGGGCCATGGTGAGATATTCATTGCAAAATTTGTTGCCGATGACACTCAGCTAGTAGTGGCCCTCAATCAGCCAAAAAAAAACTACTAGCCTAAGTGGATGTCTAGAGGAGGTGGCCAAAAGGATGACTCTCTCCTGTCTAAAGTTAAACGGGGTACAAAACCGAGATCATGCTCTTAGGCAATACTCCTAGGCTTAACATGAATCTACATTGACCCACCTGCCTCAGCCCTGCTCCAGCATCAAAAAACACAATCAAGAGTTTGGGCATCTGGCTGGACAATTCCCTCAATTTTAACCATCAAGCAGCCAAACATTCAGCCGCCTGCTTTGTTCTGCTGAGGCTACTGGAAAAAATATGTCTTCTACTTCCATTTCAGTCGAAACAAATCATTGTCTAGGGTCTCATCCTCTCACAACTGGATTTTGGGAACGCCCTCTACCTAGAGGCTCCTCAATCCACTGTGCGGAAACTCCAAGTCATCCAAAATTGCGCTGCCCATACACCGCTCCAGATCCCCCGTTGCCTCTCAATCAGCCCTGGATTAAAGAGCCTCCATTGGCTCCCGGTTAGGGAAAGAATCAAATTCAAGGCCCTGTGCATCGCCCACTGAGCCTTCTGGAAGACTGGCACAGCCATCAGCCAATCTCTGATCACTCCCTAGCAGCCGAACAGACAGCTTCGGTCAACATCTTCCTTCCTCGCCCTAGTGCCCAAGATCAAAAGAGATAGATGTGGGGGCCGTTCCTTTCCTTACAACTCAGCTAAACTCTGGAATTCTCTCCCCCTTCACCTGCGGGCAGAACCCAATCTGGTACCCTTCCAGAAACTTCTAAAAACTTTTTAACAAACCTGTGAAGACCCAACTATACTCCTGCTCTCGTTGTCTGCAGCGCTAGGACGCCCCAGGGTAGCTATCGTGCTTAACAAATGGTCTTTTCATTTCATTTAAAAATTGGCTGCCTGATAATCGAGTAAGCAGGATTACCAGTTGTCAGGAAAGAGGGCCACTGTTACTAGCATTGGGTCGTGTAAATACTAGACAAGGCGCAGGCAGGTATGCTTTGTTTATTTGAAATTATAATATTTTTAATTATTAATATGTGTAATTTGAAAAATAATTGTTACTATATTTAAGTAGTTTAATGTTTTAATTTAATTAGACTGGTTTGTTTTTTATAGATTTTATGTTAGTGTTTATTGTATATGTTGAACTTGGCCCTTTTTGCAGGGTCATTACTAAACCTTTTGCCTTTCTTGTAGCATTTTTTCTGACATGGTGTTGGTGGTTTTAGGACTCTGGGCACTTTAGCACTGCTGTTCAGTGTAAAGTTTGTGCGCTCTCTATGTTAAATATGGTAAGATTGGTCTACACCTGTTTGGCCTATTTAATTTACCTGTCAATCCCTTGTAAAGTGGTATCTCAGATACCCAGGGCTGGTAAATTAAATGCTACTGGTGGGCTTGCAGTGCTGTTTGCGCCACCCACCAACGTAGCCTTTCAAACCTATCTCAGGCCTCTGCCATTGCAGGGCCTGTGCGTTCAGTGTCACTGCCACTGTGACGTGGCACCTAAAGTGTGTGCCATGTCTCTGACCCCGCTTTTACTACATGTCATTCACCCCTAAGGTAAGCCCTAGCTAGCTCCATGGGCAGGGTGCATTGTAGGTAAAAGATATGAGATGTATCTTAAGTGTGTGACAGGTCCTGGTAGTCAAAACAGCCATTTTGGTTTCCAACTACTGCGGGGCTGCCCTCCCTTAGGAATGCATTGGGGATTCCCTGATAAGTGTTTCAGTGGTAATCGCTTATTTGAGAGGCGCAGCGTGGTCAAGTTTGATATGTTTGGCATAGTGATAATAAATGCTACGCATGTAAACTCTCCCCTACCAGAGAAAATCACCCGTCTAGAGTGTGATTTGATAAAGTATATCCCCGAAATTAAAATAGCAAAGGTAGGAGATTGCACTACATCGAATAGACCACCTGAAACGGGCGCTATGGCGAGGTTAGAAATCCCAGTATCACGGTTTTCCCCCCAGAATACTATTTCTAGTATTGACAAAAAAGAAACCTGCCGCCTCATTTTCTGGAATGTGGCAGGATTAAAATCCAAATTAAATAATAGTACATGGGGAAGTATTGTACATGGGCATGAAATCATCTGCCTACAGGAAACTTGGTTAACAGAGCCTGCGCATATCCCAGGATATAAAACCCTCTTTACATCAGCAGTACAGGGTACACATGGTAGGGCCAAGGGTGGCCTGTGTATGTACATTTCTAACCAGCTTAAATATGAGAAAGCTAAACTGTTATCTCATAATAGCTACTATCAGCTGGTGAAGATAGTCGCCAATAAAGACGCTAGTGTAATCGTCATAAACTTTTATAACAATATTGCAATGATAGATATTGTTCAGATCATAAAAAAGTTGGGTGATGACTTAAAGCATAAATTGGACATAAACTCAATAGACGAAATGGTGATTTGGGGGGGTGATTTTAACTGTGCTGTTTGTAAACGGGGACGGCAAGGTATTTGTGGTCTGATGTTGGACCAGGACATTAGTCTCACCCACTTTGAGCATACCACATGTGGCGATCTGCTAAACGAAATTCTGTTTTCGTGTGACCTGGGGTATGCAAATGAAATTGTCCAGATAGGATCCTCCTTTGTCCCTACTTTAATTGGTAGGGGAGCGGCCACTATAATCGATTTTATAATATGCCCCACCAGGTACGGTGGCCAGGTCAAAAAATCTGATACCCTTGATGTGGCATTAAGTGATCATCAACCGCTAATTTTGGAGATTGAAAATCCCTTTCGTGATCTAAATAGGGAATGTTCAGCAAGACAGCTGGTCCCAGATGTGATACTCGGAAGGCAAAATGGCTACTCACTCAATTGGAGCAAATTGGTTCCAGATAAATTCTTGAAAAACTTGGTAACTAAACGTATGGAAAGTTTTTTGAATTGTTTGGATGAGCAAGTAGATAGTCTGTCCATAATTAAACATTTTAATAATATTGCATCTTCTATCAGGGATGCTTTGTGGGTTGCGTCAAAGAATAGGGGGAAAACAAATAGAAGATGGTTCGACTCAGCGTGCACAAAGGCACTTTCAAACCTTAAAAATGCCATTCATGAGAATCCTTGTGAAGTTTTGTTGATCAGAGAGCTTAGAAAAACCTATAATGAGGCACTCAAAAATCGGAAAAAATGAAATAAAAAGGGATGCTTGGGAATCCCTCTGTGAGGCCTCGCTCTCTAAAAACTCATCTGCTTTTTGGAAAGCGGTAAATGCCCCCTTTCTTCACGATGTAAATAAGGCACGCATAGAAATAGCAATAACTGAGGACGAGTGGGTCTCACACTTCTCCAAGCTGTATAGTCCTGTAGAAGGGACATATCACCTGACAACTGACACATCTGGAGGAGAGAACATTAAGGAAATAAATCTGGTTGTAACTTTGAAAGAAGTCATGGTGAGTCTTGGAGCAACTAAGGGCGGAAAAGCGGCAGGCCCGGATGGTATCCCCGCAGATTTATTTAAAGATAATACTGAATTATGGGGCCCTATGTTAGTACAACTTTTTAATGCCGCCTTTGTGAGGGGTTTAAATCCCTCTTGGTTTACCTCAGTAATCGTCCCAATATTTAAGAAGGGAGACAGGCAAAATTGTGCATGCTATCGACCCATTTCCCTCCTTGACGCATCCATAAATATCCTTGGTAGAGTGATTTTAGGGAGACTTCAAACTTGGGCAGATGAAAACGGGATAATCAGTGATCTGCAATATGGATTTCAGAAGGGAGTTGGAACAATAGAACAGGGTTTAAACCTATTTATTCTGCACCAAAAATATACTAGGGCAAAGGGAGAATGCATATACTTTACATTTGTTGACTTAACGTCAGCTTTCGATTGCGTCTCCCACAGTAAACTCTGGGAAATTTTAGAAAAACTAGGGGTGGATGGAAACATTATTTGCTTCTTAAGAGAACTATATTCTGGTGCCACAGCAGTTGTCCGTTACAGGAAGGACGGAGAATTTACTAGATTATTTGGAATAGGCCGTGGTGTACGCCAGGGGTGCTTTCTGGCCCCCTTTTTATTTTTAGTATATATTAATGACCTCGAGAAGATACTGCTGCAGGAGTGCAAGGACATGCCCATGATAGGTAAAAGGGCAATCCCTGCACTCCTGTATGCAGATGATGCGGTAATAATGGCACGAACGCCCATTGCCCTACAGGGTTTGATAACAACTTTTAATGATTTTATGTCAAACCTGGATCTGAAAATAAATTGCACAAAAACGTTCTCTATGAACTGCGGCACAAGGAGTGATAGCCAGAGAAAAATTATGTTTATCAATAATAGTCCCCTGGATTTCACCACAACTTTCCCTTATTTAGGTATTCTGTTCCATGAGTCTGGCACATGGATAAGTGCAGTAAAAGCGAGAAGTCTCCTGTTCTCAAAATCAATAATGGCTTTAAAAAAATTTTTATTAAGAAAATGGGTAAAAAACCAATCAGGGAAATTCTAACAATTTTTAATGTGACCTGTATATCAGTTGCTCTCTATGGCTCAGGACTCTGGGGATATGCCAATACAAACTCTATCCAACTAGTGGAAAATATGTTCCTGAGACACATCTTAGCTGTACCTGAGAGTGTCTCGACTTATATCTGCCATAAGGAACTAGGCCAGCCACATATCGGAGATATAATTAAAATTCAGCCAGTATTACTCTGGCATAGGGTTTGGACTACAAACGAGTGTGTATTAATTCGCACAACTCTGATGGACTTTTTAAAATTAGAACATGTGAATAGGATCATATGGCTTGAGTATGTGAATGCTATCTTGTTGAAATTGATTGCCAAAACTATTTTGATGATCCTCTTTCAATGATTAATGTCCCGAGAAAGACACTGAAAAAACAATGCATGGAGCTCCTTGAAGAGAAAAGAGCAAAAGTAGAAGTAATGAAAAAGACTGTATTTTCACATCAACTGATATTAACTCAGACAAACCACAACTATATTTAACTTTGAATATGTCTAACTATGAAAGATTTGTCCTGACACGTTTTAGGCTGAACATACTTTTTAGATTTTGAGTTTCCTTTTTATGAACAGTTGGTCTCGTGGTTTAGTTATGTGCCCATGCGATGACTCTTCGACCCAATCGGATATTCATATTTTATTCTTCTGCAAATTTTATACATTGCCACGCAGAAATCTGATTATCCCGATCTTAAAGGAAATGAATGTAAGCCGATGTCTCCCAGCATTTATAGAACTGCAGAGATTGGATACAGTTTTAACTGTCGTAACTATTTCTGAATTTTAAAAAAAAGTTTTTAAATTAAGAAAATCTATTTGTGTGGACGAACTTTAATAGCTTGTTACGAACAAATCTGCCTTTTTATGACATAATATGTAAAGAGATGTCGCTGTAATGATTTTACGTTGTGTACTTTTATGGTTATTGTCGATTAACCGAATAAAGTTATAAATGAAAAAAATGAATGATATGTTTGGCATAGTGATAATAAATGCTACGCAATGGTGTGCGCAGATTTATTATAACTATTTTAGAAATGTCACTTTTAGAAGTTGGCATTTCTGTGTGCTATGTGTCTGTCTGCCTGATGTAAATTGCATGTCTGGCTTTTGAGTGTCAGGGGCAGGTGAGGGGTGTGTGACTCTAGGAGGGGCAGGGTGAGTCAGTGCTAGGCTGAATGGGACATCTACATTTGGAGTGTGGGGTGGAGAAGTCCCTGGTACCTGAATAGGATGGTGCCTACCCTGGTGAATGCTGGCTCCGCTTCCCATGTGGTGTGTCTGATGACGAGCCCCTGCCTAACAATAGGGATGAGGAACCTGGTAAACAGAGTGCTCCAGAACCAGTTGGGACTGTTTTCCCCAAGCCCTGTGCTGTGTAGACAAAGGGGAAAGGTGGTAGAAAGAGAGGGGCTGTGACCTCATAAAATTGTTGTTCCTGTGCTTGGTTGGGGGGGGGGGCTTGCTGCTGCTGGGCCTCCTGGAGGAACCGCCATAAGTGACTGCCTCCCTGTTTGAAGGCCCTGCTTATTTATTTATTTTTTATTTGAAGAGTTTTATAAAGCGCTGGCTAGACCCGAAGGTATCAGAGCGCTTTACATGAGAATCAACAATGTAACAAAAAAAGATCAACAATTACACAATACAAAAAAAAAATAGTCAATACAATTAGGAGAGGAGAGAAAGGAGATAGAAAAGTAGTGGAGGGGGCAGGGGAGGTGCAAAAGGGATGATAAGGGAAGAGACAACAATGAGAGAGGAAAGGAAGCCTGTCTAAAGACCGACTGGGTAGGTGAAGACCAAGGAGGGAATCCACGGCCCATCTCCCCTACAGCTAAACCAGGTAGCTCCATCGGGCATCAGACAAAATAGTTCAGTCTCAATACATTGAGAGAGGAGAGAAGGAGTGACATAAATGAAGGGAGGATGCGTGAAGAGATGACAGGAGAGACGAAAGGAAGTCCGTCTAGAGACCGACTGGGTAGGTGAAGTCCAAGGAGGGAATCCCCGGCATGTCTTCCCTATAGCTAAATCAGGTATAGGCTAGATCTCAATTGACGAGGGAAAATTCACAGATAAACAGGGTGGGGACTAAGGGCCAGGACAGGTGAGGGCAAAGGTCAGTAGCAGGAAAGTGGAGAAGAGTAGAGCAGAGAGAAAAGTTTTATATAGCGCTGGCAGACCAGGAGGTATCAGAGCGCTATACATAACGAGGTACAGTTGCTTCAAGAACGAAGTTACATAATTACAACAGTTTCAGGAACAAAAATGAAGGAGAAATATGAGTTATTTAAAGAAATTAGGGGAAGTGAGGAGTGAGGGAGGAAAGAGGAGAGGGAGGGGTAGGGAAACGCAAGGGTGACTAGAGAAGAAAAAGAGTCAAAAGAATGGCATAAGCAGGCTCAAGAGGGAGCAGTCAACGGAGCTGGCAAAAACCCAGAGGAGTCGGTGTGCAAGCAAGGGTAATGGTAAGAGACAAAAATTAACAGAGAGAGTAAAGGAAAGATGTAGTGCAGTACAATACGAACCATAGTATTAGAACATTAACCCCTTCCCTGCTGGGCACATTCCCCCGCTGTGCTGGGGGAGAGGGGGGCGAGCGCAGCGCCCAGGTGTTCATGACGAGCTCAGCTAGTCATGCAGCACAGTGCTCGTGTGCTCATGACGAGCTGAGCTTGTCATGACCACACCCATTTCTTTAGAACGCTCGCACAGCAGGGAAATTAGCCCAGCATGCGAGCGTTCTAAAGGCCATGACGAGCTCATCTCGTCGTGAGCACCGGAGCGCCGTGGCTCATGACGAGCTGAGCTCGTCATGAGCATGCAAGGGGTTAAGACATGCAAATAATCGCGGGGGGACATAACATGAGAGAATGGGAGGAACAGAGGTATCAATAACAATTTTAAAACAATGTGAGTATCCAAGTGGAGGAGAGAAGGACACCAATAATAGTTCGTGAGGGGGTCAGTGAGACTGGCAGTAGGGACCAAGTTGCAAGATGGCGGAGCTCTACCAGAGTGACCATTGAAGGTGGACCCAAAACGGTTGGGGGCAATGTCGCTCAAAAGTCCAGAGGAATAGCTTCTTCATACCTCCAGATAAAATCTCCATGTTGATCCACGCGTTAGAGGGAGGCAAACCAAGAGGAATGCTCAGCCTTTGCCCCTTTGAAACTTGAGAGCGCTTTAATTTTATTGCCATAGTAGAAGAGGAGCATGCGTGCTCCGCAGCGCTGTACTGCACATCATGGAGATGAAACCCCTGGAGTGGGGATTCCCTCGGGCGCTTTACATAGAGGGGGTGCCCACCCCGCATTGGCTCGCCGATTCAGCGGGTGCCCCCCTTGCATCTTGAAAGACTTGGAGAGCTGCTATATGCTTGTGAGGACTGGAGCGGGAGCCCACCCTACCAGTCTGTACCCTGCGTGTGGCCAGAAAGAACGCTGAGGGCTGCTGCACTGCCCGTGGTGACCCGGAAGCTAGGCACAAGCCGCCTGGTTGAAGGTGGAGCCACGCACCGGAAGTTGCAATGAGTGATTCGGGGGGCTCCCATGTGGAAGGGAGAGCCCCTGGGGCAGCGGTGGAATTAGTGTCTATGGTGCAGGGGGTTCCGAGGCAAATTGTCTGTGCCTGCAACCGCTGCACTTAAGGAGAAGAGACCCCGGTGAGGAGGGGGACTCCCTGGTGCACCAGAGAGAGAGCGGGACTCCCGTGAGCTGAGTGGAGCCCTGGTTGCCATCCCAAGAGTGCCGATGCCCGGAAATTGGCCAAGGGAAGACCTGCAGAGTCCTCCAGAGATCCCGGTGAGTGGGGCTCAGTTCTAACTTGTGAAGGTGGTGTGGGGTCACATTGTCAGTGCCCATCCCCTGTGGTCACACTGAGGGCCCCGTAGTGCCCGTGCTGGTTCTACAGCTGCCCCGCCTAGCATTGGGCAGCTGCAACATGGGGCTATAGTTGTTTTGGAGTCCCAGTGGGGCTCAAGGGGCTATGTGAGTGCCTGACTTTATTTTCGCATTCTATTCACAGCTGCCCTGCGAGAGTGTGGGCAGCTGCAACGTTTGGGGGCCAGTTCTTTTAGGTAAAGGAGGTGGGAGTACACCCCATGCCCCAGCGCATTTTCGTAGTTTGTGTTGGCTGCTGAGGTGGCCAGAGGGTCATTTGAGAGACCCCCCTTAAAGACCTGACTTTGCTGGACATAGGGCATTTGAGCCCTAGACAAGCTCAGTTGAGAGTGTTGATAGGGCGCCAGGCCCTAACCCGATGACCAATGCATAAATGTTAATGCCTATAGTGATTGCATACCTTGTTTATGCTTAGGATATTTATGCACAAAGTTCTGGCCTAATTGTGATTCAGACATAATGTGTTTATGCTGGTGAAACCTAATGTGTAATGTATTTATGCTTAGGAGGTTAGTGCGTAATGTATTTTATGCCTAACGTAATAATGCTGAGGTCATTATTGTAACAGTAGTCACTGGTTGTGTTTTACAATTGCTACTTGTGATTTCTAAAAGTTCTGACAGTGGTCCAATTGGCCCTGTGATGTATATAATCCCCTATGCATATTGCTTAGTGCCAGTTGGCACAGTGTAAATGTGTGATTAAGTTTCTAATGTGTTTATGATAATACAAAGGCTATTTTTGATATAACCTTGTGTGGAGTTTCTTTTGTGGTGTGCTTAGTGTGGTGCTGCTGTATTGTTATATTTTTATATTATAAAATACATAACAATTAATAGTTTAATAACAGTTTTAAAGTAGATATATGTGTATGTATATATATATATTCACTGAAAAAACCATAGGTTATAGACCATATATAGTTAGGAATTAGCATTTAAAAAAACTTTTTTTACTCACACAAAACCATTGAAATTCCATATATAGTTAGTAGTACTAACTATATATCGCGCACCCGCAATCCACTGCTGATCATGTCACATATTACATCATTCATGACATGGTCAGTGACATCACTGATGACATCACTGATGACATCTCAAATGACATCACTGATGACATCTCCCCGAGGGACGGTGTGATGGCGCGGACTCGGAGGGGGCGCTTGGCTCCGGCCCCCTCCCCAAGTCGTGTTCTCCTGGTGTAGCCTGAGATCGCCCCCGACATAGGTGGCCGGCTCCCGGGATCAAGCGGAACTTTTTGCCTTTTGGTAACTCTTCCATTCTTGACCTTGTCCCACAATCCGTTTCACCTAAAGACACGCTGTAGTGGGGCGCCCCTTTACCATTTCAGTTGCCATTCCGCCCGCTTTTGCTACACTGTGCCTCTTCCGCTATTCAGCTGTTTACCGCCCGCTCTTTCGACTACAGCGTCTCGCTCACCATGTAGTTGAGTTGCTCCCGCTCTTGCGGTGCAGCGATAGGCGGCTGCCACAGGACTCTCAAAATGGCAGCCGGCTCTTCAGATTTGGGCGTGGTCCACTAAAATGGCCCTGCGACACCTTGGAACTCGGACGCTTGTCTGCTAGAGCTTGGGCTCCATTCTCGAAAGCGTCCCCTCAGCCTTGAAGATTCTACAAAAGTCTTGGGGGCCCCCGACTCCCGCAGGCTTCATGGCTAGCATGATTGCTCGTGGAATGGCCACGACGGAGCTACGAAATGGTGGTGCTCTCATGCTAACGCCAGCTTCAGTCTGAAACATCCAGAAACACTGTAGACTACCAATTCGATCAGTTCCGGTAGCGCCCCAACGTGACCCGGTAGAGAAGAACTTGCCCTCCCCTCTTTGACTGATGGTTCTTGTTGCCTGTCCCTTCTGTTGTCATTTAACAGAACTATTTAGCCTGCTGAAAGGGGTTGTGTTCCGACCGCTGGTTGGTGGAGACATTTTGACTATATTCTGGACCTGCGTTGTCGCGTAATGCGTCATATGACGCGCCGCGTTAGCGCATCCGGAAGTGATCCGGGGCGCGATCCGGGGCGCGGCGCGCAGCGCGTAACGTAAGCATAACAGGTCATGTGACTTGTTAATAAAACTTTTCATTGGTTCATTTTACTTTTCTTATTCTAATGATGAAAGGCTTGGTCATATGACCTAAAAATTACGCTTTTTATTACTTTCGAACATTATTTTTTCTTAAATATATGTTATAATGTTCCAGGCTAATGTACTTTCCCGGAAAATTTACAACTGTCCTGCAAGTAAAATATATTCCTTTTTCGAGAAAAAGGGCGTTTCTTCGTCCCATGACGGAGCCGTTGAGCAAAAGAGGGTCGGCCTGCTGTCTTAGTCGCCGATACGCCTGAATATGAGATTCTTATCGATCACTTTATGTTGCAGGAGTAGAAAACACAACAGCCCTTGACCATTTATCTTTACTGCGTTCCTGCGTATTATACCTTTTACCCTTCATGTAATTGGTCTGCTTTATTTCACTTGCCTTTTACTGATTCTAAAACAGTGACTATTATTAAAAACTTTACCAATGTAAATACTACTACCATGTTTTCTTTTAAAAACCTTTATTGTGAAAATGTCAGTATACAAATACGGGCCTATAACCACGTGGGCCGGCCACGGTGCAAACTGTAATCGTATATGATGAGTAGACATTTACACTGTAGAGGAACGTAACGGGCGGGCCATTAGGTTGCAAGAACTAAGGTGTCTAACAGTTGCGGAATCGGTGGACGTACATTTTATAATTAAAATACGACAGGGCCAGTTACAATAAAATTATCTAGATATACATTTGCGGGCAAGTACCATGGGTGACGTTAATTCGAACTTTCAATAGTACAGTAATCAATAACACATCAGAACTTAATATCAATAGGGATGTCGAAATATTCAATCTATTCTCGTCCCCGCCCGCCATGTGCTTCAAAACTGCATACGTATCTCGAGATATCAAGGTTGTGCAACCAGTACACAACAAGGAGTTACGAGTCCCATTTATTCCGGCGCCATTTTGGGCGAGGACGGGCAGGTCCAGGATATAGTCAAAATGTCTCTACCAACCATCGACTATGATGATGTTCATATGCTGTATTTATTAGAGTAACACTCATCTGTCCACATGAAATTAATTTGCCACAATCTAAACATGTCATTTTAATCTTTCCAAAGTTCTTCTAAATATTTGGGACCGTTTCCCTTGCCTCTGATGCTGTCAGTGCCACTTCTTTGATGAATGTACTGGCAGGTCGGGGGTTCTCCTCCAAATCTCTCTTTTATGCAGCACTATAATTAATCGGTGCCACCTCTCCATATGACGATGCATGGTATAGTTACCATAACTATATTTTTTTTCGGTTCCTCTGGAGAGTACATCGTGGCAGATGAAGCGTGTAACGTACCGGGCATTTACCTTTTTTTGCATGTAGAGGAAAGGAAAAAAAATTTGAGCGTCCGAGTTCTAAGGTCTCCCAGGTCCATTTTAGTGGACCAGGCCCAAATCCAAAGAACAGGCCGCCATTTTGAGAGTCCTGTTGCAGCCGCCTGTCGCTGTAGCATCAAGAGCGGCCGAAACTCAGCTGAATGGCAACTGAAACGGTAAAGGGGCGCCCCACTACAGCAGACGAGCCTCCACCTGGGAAGGCCCGTTCACGCCGCCTCCCCCCCCCTTCGGGCACCCCACGCCGTTATTCGGAGCAGGATTGTAGGATGGCCACACCAGTGCGGCAACTTGCTAGACACCACCTCGGTGCCAACCGAATCTCAGCGCCTTGTGGTGTCTTCTATTCAGAAAATATTGTTGCGCTGCGTTTGGCCCTATTCGCACATCGGTCCGCTACTGACGCCACCTCACAGGCCAACGGGGCGCCCCACGCCGACTTTCAGCATTGTAGGATGGCCACACCAGTGCGGCAACTTGCTAGACACCACCTCGGTGCCATCCGGATCTTGGCATCTCAGCGCCTTGTGGTGTCTTCTATTCAGAAAATATTGTTGCGCTGCCTTTGGCCCCATTCGCACATCGGTCCGCTACTGACGCCATCTCACAGGCCAACGGGGCGCCCCACGCCGACTTTCAGCATTGTTGGATGGCCACACCAGTGCGGCAACTTGCTAGACACCACCTCGGTGCCATCCGGATCTTGGCGCGTTGTGCTGCCTTCGGCCTATTCGCACATCGGTCCGCTACTGACGCGAACTCACAGGCCAACGGGGCTCCCCACGCCGACTTTCAGCATTGTAGGATGGCCACACCAGTGCGGCAACTTGCTAGACACCACCTCGGTGCCATCCGGATCTTGGCGCGTTGTGCTGCCTTCGGCCTATTCGCACATCGGTACGCTACTGACGCCGCCTCACTTGCCAACGGATTTTCTACGCTTTTTATACCCTATGCCGCATAACAGGTCATGTGACTTGTTTATAAAACTTTTCATTGGTTCATTTTACTTTTGGTTTCCTAATGATGGAAGGCTTGATCATATGACCTAAAAATAACACTTTTCATTGGATGAAAACTTTTTTTTTTTCCCAAACGATGAAAGCCCCACCTTGTTTCTGGATGTTTCAGACTGAAGCTGGCGTCAGCATGAAAGCACCACCATCTCGTGGCTCCGTCGTGGTCATTCCGCGAGCAATCATGGCAGCCGCTCCCCACCGGAAGCCTGCAGGAGTCGGGGGCCCCCAAGACTTTTGTAGAATCCTCAAGGCTGAGGGGACGCTTTCGAGAATGGGGTCCAAGACCTAGCAGACAAGCGTCCGATTTCCAAGGTGTCCCAGGGCCATTTCAGTGGACCAGGCCCAAAAAGGAAAGAGCCTGCCGCCATTTTGAGAGTCCTGTGGCAGCCGCCTATCGCTGCACCGCAACAGTGGGCGCAACTCAGCTGAATGGCGGATTTTGACACAGTGGACCAAAAGCGGACGGAATGGCAACTGAAACGGTAAAGGGGCGCCCCACTACAGCAGACGAGACTCCACCTGGGGAGGCCCGTTCACGCCGCCTCCCCCCCCCCCGGGGCGCCCCACGCCGTTATTCGGAGGGCGGCAACTTACTGGACATCACCTTGGTGCCATCCACATTTCAGCGCGTTCTGCTGCCTTGGAACTATTCGCACAACAGACCGCTACTGACGACCCACCCCCCGGGACGCCCCACTCCGGATACCCAAATCAGTGCGGCACCCAGGCAACATCACCTGGGTGCCGTCCAGAAATCTGGACGTTGTGCTGCCTTGGGACTATTCCCACAACCGACCGCTACTGACCATTGTTCCTTCTTTTTCCCTAAAAATGTTTAAATGTTTTTACTGTTTTTGTTTTGTTGTATATATTTATAAGTTATTAAAGTTTTATAATCCTACTACTTTGTTGGAGTGCTATATATTTTTAATGTGACACATAATTGTAAAAACTTTGATGTACAAAGAGTCATCCCTGGAATCTTCCGCTTCAGGCTCGGTCCCCTCCCCAATCACAATACAGGATGGTTTTCAGATAGTAGGAACGCGTGTGGTGTGACGGATCTCATCGGGTGTGGGCCTTGATCTACTATAACTCCTTTGAAGAGGGGTGATTCTTTACAGCTGGGGCCATAAACTACATCTGCAGGGCTAGCTGATAGCCTGGGACCGGCCTGGACAATCGGACACAGAGGAAGAGGAGTGTCAGAGGGTGCGGTAGTGAATAGGGCGAAAGGGAGGTGTCAGGCGGGCACAGGGTGTGATTCTCAGGGAAGAGCAGCGCAGATGGGGGAGGTTTATTGCCCATGCATAAGACAGAGAGCGGGGGTGACCAGTGCCTGGGGGAGATGCTTGCGAGGGTGGGGAGCCATGCTAAGGATCGACAGCGTGCAGAGAGTAGGTCTGGTCAAGGCATCTAAAATGGCTGCCGTGCACGACAAAAGTGTGGCATTTGAAAAAAGGCAAGATGGCGCAGACAATGTTTTTCAACACTTCCTGATTTCCTTCGAATCGAACGTTAACAGACGTTATCTCTCCCACACTACCGGTCCCCCTGGGCTTAAACGCCGAGATGGTAGGGACTGCATCCCGTGGAGATAGGCCGAGACGTCACTCAGCAGAAAAAAAAGAAAAAAAAAAGTCTATAAACATACAATAAGTTAAAAGTCAATCATTCTTCTTTCCTTGTAGTACGCTCCCCAGTCCACTTCCCGTTACGCTAACCGGGCGCACCCCACCAAAAAAAACGATTTTTTTTTTTTGCCCCGCGGAGCCCTTTTAAAGCCTCCACATCAAACCTATGGGGTCAGGGAGGATCTACTATGCCCCCTTATGGTCATTTGCCCCTTCGCTTTGCCCTCCTCTTGTCTCTCGATCCTACCGAGAGACAAGATGGCGGCCGCTACGGACTGTTTGGAATGTTTACAGACGCCGGAGAACCAATCAGCTTCGCTTCACAAAGCTCCGTAACGCGAAAAGTACGCGAAGCGGAGCGCTGCCCGGTGCGCTGTTACAGATATATATCTTTTTTTGAACGTTAATTTCTCAAAATCCACTGGAGCACATATATTGAGACCTAGCAAAGGCACATCGGGCTACCAGTCCCTACAATTTTGCCAAGTTTCGTGCAAATCCATTCAGCCGTTCGGGCTAAAAGTGAGGCCAACCGCCCTATGGAAATTAACATTGGAAAAACGCGTTTTGGGACCCCCCTTTTTTCTCGGCCCCCCCCTTGACAAACCCCCCCAAATTTTCAGGGGCTGCTCAGAAACAAAATGTTCCATTTTCCTGAAAATTTCAGCCAATTCCGTCCACAAACGCCAAAGTTATTAGACATAGAATTTTCAAAAATCCCATAGAGAAAAAATCCTAACTATATATACCTACTGGCGACCGCCAGTAGGTAATTAATTATTATATATGTGTTTCACATTGTTACATTAAGTTTATTTGTTATATTTGTTAAGATGTATACTAAATCTAATTTTGTTCATAAAAGTGAATGTTACTATTTAATATTTATTATTTTATTTATATATATATATACATATATGTATATATATATATATATATATATATATATATATTTTTTTTTTGCAAGAGTTTGTCGAGCCACCCATATTATAGACCTTTTTAATGTATTTGGTTTTGGTGGAATACGCTGTATTCACTTGTAAATATGTTTTGTAAAAACATGGATCAAATGTGGAGCAACATTGTATCTAATTGAACTCCTTATACACTACAAGATGGCCCCCAGAGTTAATATATGGAAGCCCGACCTAAGTGTCCCTCATCGGTTTCAATGAATTCTAACATGAGAGAGTTTTTTCACGCAATGAACTTCATTGGTTTATAAATATGTTTTGAATTACCACCTCCCCGACATTGACAAAGGCGTGTAGCCGAAACGCGTCGGTCGGGCCATTTGTGTTGCGAAATAAATATATGAAATCACCTCCTTGTGTGCGCCTCAATTTATGCTCCTGAGGAGAAAGGAGCAACGAGCAGGAATATATATATATATATATATAAAACTATATTTTGTACAACTATAATAATAACATTGATATTTGTTCCCCAATATTTTTGTACACACCATTATAAACATATGATGTCGATATTCTTGACATCGAAATTTATAACACAATATTTTGGTATGGGTATAGTTTAGGTGTCAATATTCTGTCAGTGAACCGCTAGAATACTGTAATTACTTGCGGTATAGATGAGTGGAGCCAAGGAAGTGACCCCGGACGAGAGCTTCTTGATGTCAGCCGCGGTGGTGGCTGATTGTGTACTGCTACTGCTAGGTACTGCTGTGGTAGCTAGAGAAGGGCAACTTAGCTGTGATAAAGTTGCTCCCCTTTTATCTGCACACTCTTGTGTCTCCGCTGCTGTCTCCTTGACACTGAAAGTTTTAAGAACATCTTAGCTCTCAATGCCCATGGCCTTGGTGCATGAGTGTGACTATGAGGGATTGTTTACCTTCATGTTCTGGTGTGCCAAAATTTTTCATGCGGAGAGACTGTCTGCTGAGCTACATTCCACTGCTGGCACCTTACCTTTGCGTCATCTTGTAAGACCACGGCTACTCAAAAGATGGGGACTAGAATGGAACCTGCTTCCCCATTCTGACTTTGCTTCAGAAATTGAATTGGGGGCTCAAGTCTGACAGATCCAGGCATTTCTTAACAATACAACATTACTTGAAGGTACTGTTATTTCTTGAGTGTGCACCTTATTCTTTAATCTGCTTGTTCCATGTTAGACTTCTCCAACCAGACTGGATGATTTTGTATTTATTTTTCTACTTATCGCAGTACTATCAATTCTTTAAACAATGGCCACACAATCATACTGGCATTTTTTAAAACAGGAAAAAGATGAAAAATAAGTTGAAGCCAGTAATAGGACCAGATGGCTGGTGTTAAATCTATGAGCAATAACTACTCAAAATGGAGATTCAAATACTTGCCAAATTGGGCATTGGCAAAGGTAGAGGGCCTCAGGACAAACCCAAGGTCAGCGCAGGTGGGTTAGTTGAGGCAAATCTACACCAAATGGCAGGGGAAAACCCTAGCAACTCTGTTTTTGACTCTGATATTAATGTTGATAAGTGCAAGATATTACTCGACTCAGAGACAAGGTCTAAACCCCCCAAATGGAGCTGATACTACAAGTCTGAGCCCAGTGGGAAGTGCTAGTATGGGAATCTCATTTCATGTATCTCATTCCGACGCTAATATTTCTGTTCCACCTCTGCTGCCACTGTAGATAAAATAGATTAAAGGGCTAAAATGTCCTCTACAGCCCTATCTGCTTTAGTGGCTATCACAACTAGCTCTGCCAACTCAATACAGCTATCACATTATAATTCTCAAAGCAACTTAACTGGGGCTCTACTGGGTGGCCAGCTGAACAGCAGAGAGGAGCAACTGAACCCACTAGCCTCTGCTAACTTAAGGAGCCATGGATTGTTGTTGTAAATAGAAGTCCTTGAGCCAGGTGTATAATCAGGTTACTTTTATTCAAGTTGAGTTGCAGGTCAAGTTCTTAAGATGTAAAGATGAAAACCCCACCAGGAGTGACCTCCCTGTCACTCAGCCTGCCTGGTACCAACTGCCAGTTGAGACACAGGCCAAGCCTCCAACATTCCACGATGTCACCAAGCATTCTAGCAGTGACACCATGTGAGCCACAGGGAAATCCCAGCCAGAGAAAAGAGACATAGGTAAATATAACAATTGTTTCACACAATGAATGAGACAAAGGCAATAGAGTAAACCTCAAATTCCAGCACTCATAATAAGATCCTCAACTAGTCCTATATTTTATCAAGCTGACTGCCTAGTAGATGCTCAGAGGACACCACTGAATCAGCCCACTAACAGCACTGTATTGGAGGAGCTAGGGAAGAAGCAAGAGCCCATACACACAGGCCAATTGATGTTAATGGATTCCAAATTAGTAAAATGTAGCACAAGCTCATCTCTTTTGATGAGAAGTAGCCGATCCAACATCACAACATCATGAGCAATTTCTCCAAGGAGTCTGAAATGAGAAATCTGAGAACCACAGAGCTCAGAACATACTTGCTAAAGCTCAGGAAAAACAATACATGGATGTGCAAGGAAAGGCTGGAAAATTTGAACCTAAACATGGCAATTAGTTATGTCACCTATGTACTGCACCCGCCATGCCTTGATAATAGACATTATAATAGATACTCAATTCTGGATTCTCCTAAAATGATTTCAAAAGAGGAAATAGGGGCAACCAAGGGTCTTGCAGCACAGCTAGATATGCCCTTAGAGGCTTTATATACTTCACATACTTGCAAAGCTGAAGAATCGGAAGTATATTCCACCTACTCTTCAACATCGGCTTTCACTAAGTCAATACTCAAAACCATCTTGAAATAAGTTATCCAGATTAAAAGCAATGAATCAGCCCTGTCTGTTAAATTTGTCAATCTAACACAGAAAGTGCTATCTATTGAGGTACAATTGCTTGAATTGGTGGAAGCTAATAAAAAAATATTTAAACTTAGATTTTAAGCTTGGAGAGCTCCTCGTAGTAGTAAAAAGCAAGAGGCCTTGGGATGTTAAATCAAAACTCTTTAACACAAATGCACAGGCTTGGTGAACAGCTCCCATAGATTAAGCCTGGACAGAGATCGCAGAGTTACAAAATTAATTCTGCCATGCTAAACAGAGCACCGCAAGCGGCGGTGTGCGTTCGAAAAATGCAGTTTGGGAATATTTTCAGTACTGAGTGTTTCTTCGTGCTGTGGAATTATCACAAAAGGCACCATTCACAATGCAAACGGGCGCTGCTGCCTTTGTGCCACTCTAGTAGATTTTCGACTTGAGCGGCAGTTTTCTCAACGCGAGCGGATAGATTCTCAATACGAGTGGTTGCGAGCATATGCGGCCACCCGCATTGAGATAGCCGACATCCCAAGAAATCTCAGTGGGAGGTTGATTTCCCTCGCTCGCGCTTCCCAACTTGACGTTGGAGAGCGCGAATGAGGAAAAATCTCGCTGGGAGGTGGATTTTCCTCGCTCGCGCTTCCCAACTCAATATTGCATTCAGTGTTTTTCGGAACTCTGCGAGCTCTGTGTAATTTGGATTGCAGAAAACTCTGCAAACTCTGCGAGCAGAGTAGAGTTCACCACACACACTCACCGTAGATCTTATCTCTGAACAAAGGGGGTTCCAGAATGCACAGAGAGTGCAGACGGGGCAGATGTAACTATGATTATCTTGGTTGCCAGACTTATTTCTACATGCTTTGGGTAATTGTAAGGACAGTGTCCAAGGAACTGCTCTCTCACTCTATTGCTTGGGCGCATTGGGTGCCACCAGTTTCTTTAAAATTAGGGAGCAAGCCCTGTACTATCATTGTTTATTTCGAAGGCTTTAACATAAAGGAGAAAATGTTATCAATTGTACAATAATGCAGAAGATTCACTGTACAGGAAGAATATTCTTTTTCCATTTTTCAGGACTTATCTTGGGAAACCGCTTCTCGAAGGAAAAAATGAGGGCCCTCAATTGAAGGTTTAAGGCTCTATCTATTCCTGTATCCCTCATAAGCGGGTCATCTCTTACGATCCAGTCAGTATTTTTTCTGTAACTGAGAGGACCAGGCAAATCTTGGAGGATGAACATTAATAAAAACATATTGAGAACTTTTGAAAGGCAGAAAGGCACATTTTTTAAAAAAAGGGGGAAGAATAGGAAGGGAAGAATATGATCTTGGGAGGAGGAGGATGTGCTCAGATATTACTACCCCTTAGCAATGTGAGCTGGGGTACCACAGGAGATATGGGAAGGGAAGACGGTGGGTGGGGGAGAAAGGAGAAGGGAGGCATGGAGGGGACGGAGGGATTTATACTGGGGTCAAAATCAAGAAAAAAGAGCATACAACCACTCAAAGCATTTAGTCATGATAACATTACAAATATTTAAAAATTGTCAAAATTCTGTCATGGACCAATAATGGTATCAAGAGAGGGGGGGGAGGAAAATGTTTTCTTTGAAGTCTGGCACATGAAACCTAATATTTGGGCTTTACAGAAAACTTGTCTTACAAAGGATAAGGCTGTAATTCATATTATATCCAAGAGCTGCAAAGCCTACAATATGCCAAGAAACTATCATATAATTAACGTCACATATCACTTGAGGCAGAGAGGAGTTCCTATAATAAACTTTAATAATGCCCGTAAAGGCAGATCGCATGGGCCATTGGGTTATAGGGGACATTACTAATCAAGAAGATAACAGTCCCTTTAAAATAGGTAATTTATATCCACCCATCCATGACATTATGCAGTTCTTTACTAACATAATGCTGGGGCTAAACAGTTATAGCTTACCTGTTATTGAAATGGGTGATTTCAATTGCATATTAAACCCCAGTGTGGATAACACTTATGCCACACATACTATACAGATGAAAGTAAAAGAGCTAGCATTTTTAATGTGATGGAAGTGCTGAATTTGGTGGATGTTTGGAGGAGTAGCAATCCTAATACTCAAGGGTATATTTTTCCCCCAAACACCCTTAGGCAATACACTTGACTAGATCTGTGTTTAATTATGGCACCAATGTTCTTGTCCTGTCAAACTCAAATACAACATCTCCTATATTCTACTCAAAATCAGCCCATTCATTTGTAGTGTGAGGCACTATGAAAGCCTTTACTGGAGACATATTGCAATATTTTATTACTAAGATGCCAAAAGTGGACAGAGAAGAAGAAGGACTAATAAGAAGACATTTGGATAGATTCATCTTAGTAAGTCTTATTTCTCACTCTGTTGTGTCATTAGAAACATATCTGCAAATAATGGGTCTTCAAGGATGATTGCCACATTATTAACTGTCCAACATAATAAAGAAGATTTTTAGTCTTGAACACAGACCTGCGAAATAGGAGAGTCAGGGAAATTTCTTGCGCACTTATGCCAGTTTGATAATCAAAACACGTAATTTCTCAAATAAAACATATAGAACCACGTGCTGGAATTCTTTACATTTTTGAAAGATAGCATCTAGAATTACATCAAGAGGATGTGAGTAGCAACATGACTGCTATTTATGATTATTTTAGGAATATTGACTTGACTAATTTGGATCCCAGTGGTAAAGAAACATTTAATTTTAAGATACAGGACATCTTAACTACTTTTCTCATTTTACAGCTTCAGAAGGCCCAAGGTCCTGACTAAATCCAGGCTGAATAAAACGAAATTCTAGCCGGCATAGTGTCTTCATTGTTTTTTGATGTACTTAAAAGAATTTGAGCTATGGACAACGCACCTCCCTTTCCTGGCACGAAGCACAATAACCAAATTTGAATTAAAAAAACTATGGTCTTTTTTAGTGTAATGCATATCTCCCCATATTGTTGCTTAAAATGATTGTAAGATATATACACACCAATCTCCTGGCTAATAGGATTAACAAGGTTATTAGTGGGCTTGCATCAGCAGTAAAGCACAGATTTATTCCTGGAAAATATACCACCTCTCACACAAACCTCATTACTGCATTAAAAGATTAAACTGATACCCTAAGTTAACCACAACATTTTATTAGATGCTGAGAAAGCATTCAACAGAGTCTTCTGGCAATCTCAAAGGGAATTTTTTAAATAACTCAATATTAGTCCTCAATTTATTATTCTGGTTCAGACAGTACATCAAATACCTAAAGCCAAAATACGCATACAACAGCAACTTACCTCTTTTATCTCAAGCAGGTGCATACCTAACAAGGCTGCCCACTGTCTTCAGCCTTGTATGGTTTATATATGGTGCCATATATTAGGTATTTACAAAAGAATATACAGAGGGAATATCCATAATTAATGATCTAAGTAATACAGGGGCTAAGTTTAACAATGAGAAATTTTCCCAGAAAGTTAAATTAAAACCATTTGTGATCTAACAAAGACTTGTTTGGACATTACATTTTTTTTTTTTTTTTTAAACATGCACATACTATATGTACTTTGGCATCTAGCATCAGGCCGGGTATTTAGAGGCCTTGTTTGGGAAATCATGGGTTAAAACCTTTTTTAGATCTACCGATGGAATTCTCATTATCCATACTAATATTATAAAGAGAGAGCCCAAACCTTTGAGGCGGGTAATCTCAGTAACCACAGCACCAATCACAACACCCAATAGAGCGTTGGAAAGGGCAGTTGCAGCAGAAGGACATAGGCTATGCAGACAGATATAAAAATGTATAAAAAAAATTGCAAAAAATCCATACTATACTATCTATCTATCCATACTAATATTATAAAGAGAGAGCCCAAACATTTGAGGCAGGTAATCTCAGTAACCACAGCACCAATCACAACACCCAATAGAGCATTGGAAAAGGCAGTTGCAGCAGAAGGACATAGGCTATGCAGACGGATAAATAAATGTATAATAAAATAGCAAAAAATCCATACTATACTATCTCTCTATACTAATATTATAAAGAGAGAGCTCAAACCTTTGAGGCGGGTAATCTCAGTAACCACAGCACCAATCATAACACCCAATAGAGCATTGGAAAGGGCAGTTGCGGCAGAAGGACATAGGCTATGCAGACGGCCACCATATACATTTAAAAGGTAAAAGAACCGTGCCAGCAAAGTAGTCCCTTGTGGGTTTGTCTTAGTTCTGCTGTGGGCGTGTGCTGGGGGCGTGACAAATGCTGGGGGCGTGTGGTACGTTCCGCCCTTCATGCCATGTGAGTCGTAATTGTGCTGCATCAAGGGGCACGCTGGGGGTGTGACATGCTGGGGCCGTGACAAACGCTGTGGGCGTGTGTCCGCGCTGTGGGCGTGTGTCCGCCCTTCATGCCATGTGAAGCGCCAATTGCGCTGCATCAAGGGGCACACTGGGGGCGTGACAAACGCTGGGGGCGCGTGCTACGTTCCGCACTTCATGCCATCTGGGTCGTACATTAATCAGATCGTCTGCTGTGGCCGTGTGCTGGGGGCGTCACAAAGGCGTTCCACTTGAAGCGTGGTAAGTAACCATTCGCAAGACGCCCTTGGGGGACTGCCCGTTGTCTCACACATACTGGGGGTGCCAAATGCAGTGTGTACCTTGGCCTGGGTGCGTCTGAAAGGGCCGAACGCAGTGTGTGGCTTGGCCTGGGTGCATCTAAAAAGCACTCGGGCCGAAGAGCATCGGTGTGGGTCATAAAAAAATATAAGAACAGGGAGAAACAATCATTCAAAACTCACACAATTCTAATTGTTAGACGGTCTCCGCTGGCCCTCAAGCGGGGCCACATGCGACTGAGCGTGTCTGTGGGGACAATTACTGCAGCCTCTCATGTGCGCTGTTACTGAACTATCACATTAAACCAAATTACACACGCCTGCTAACATCAGCCAGGGCTGTAGCCGGGCTCAGGCGGCAGATCACTACACTAATTACATGCACCTGCTAACATGAACCAGGGCTGTAGCTGGGCCTCAAGCGGGGGGACACGCGCCTGCTAACATCAACCAGGGATGCAGCTGGGCCTCAAGCGGGGGAACACGCGAATGACTGTATCTGAATACACACATTACACACATTCTATTTCATACCCGGACAACGTCGGGACGGGCTGCTAGTATTGAAATAAATGTTTTAAATACAAGCAGGTAAGAAACTTTCTACTCAGGAGCACTGTCAGTATAACAACACTATTGATTCAGTATGAATTTACCAAAATGATTTTTAGCGTTTTTGTGCCTGTAATTATTACCTGCCTTGTAATTGTTATTCAATCAATCAATCAATCTACTTTATTCAATTATTTAAAATGATAAAAGTAAAAAAAAAAATACACATCCCATAAAAACATTTAAACAATCTGGAGGATACAATGATTGTGTGACTATTTAAAAAGAGCGAAATATATCACCGTTACCAATTCATAGAGCAGTACCAATAACATGTATACACTGTTTAAACTAGACCACCCTTTTCCTTAATTCGAACAGCAGCAACAAGAAAACAGGCAACATTAAAAGTATCCCAGGGGCTACTCAGCATTTGGAGATAGAGTAACTTATAAAAAGCCCTTACCAATCAATAAAGGAATTAAAAACTTCCTCCGAATATCATTGTAATAATCACAAAATATCATAAAATGTAAAGTGTTCTGTACGGAGAAATTATCACAATGACAGGGATCCACATCCTCTGGTTTACACCACCCCGGGAAATCACCTAAAGTGAAGTGGATTGGGTTAAAACGGAACCTAGTGAGGAACCAGCGATGGAAAGGCTTAGTCACAGTTATAAGAAAGGGTTCAATTAACAAGGTGATTTTAGTCAAAAAGTAAGCCCTAACTGAGGGTTTCTGTTGCTCCAGTTCTTCCTGCTGCATCATTAGTGTATTCCAAAAATTAATTTTGACCCACTTCACATCCTCCTTTCAGATCCTTTTGGGGGTTTCAAATATTTCTGACCGCCCTATTTTAAAAAACATACGCTTGACATATGACACACACTTGATGTCATTGGCTTCGTCCAGTTTGATAATATCTTGCAAAATCAGATGGTTCAAGGTTAATTCTGGATTAAGCCAGGTTTTAAGCCAACACAGAAGTGGAGCTAGACTCAAGATATCCGAGACATAGCCCTGCCCTAGTTCCTGATGGATGGCAAAGGTGGATGTTGATTGAGGGACAGACAGAAGACTGCAGAGGAATTTATTTTCAGCTATGTGCACCCCCGGCTGTTGCTTAAAGCCCCATATGGAGGAGCCATATGCGGAAATGGCCAGACATTTTGATCTGTATATCTTGAGGATGACCTCTACAGGCCTAGCCCCCAAACGCTGGGCGAACCCTAATAGAGCTGTCATTGATCTGGTGACAGCCAATCTTTTAGCTTTATCTTGGGGGACCCATGAGCCTTTATCATTGAATAATACCCCTAAGTATGTAAAAGAGGTGGCCCTGGACACTTCCACTCTATTACAATAGGATAATTTGGCTTGCCTAGTACCTTTATCAGTTAACATAGTGCGTGACTTCCCATTGTTCCAGGGACTGCATATAGGCTCCAAAAGCATCAAAGAGTTTCTGGAGACCTAGCACAGTACATGCTAGAAGGACAGCATCGTCCGCGTATAGGAGGACCGGTATTAGGTACTCTCCTACACGTGGGATGTCCGTGCTCGCCTCCTTTAAGGATTTGTCCAGAGCGTTAATATAAAGAGTAAAAAGTAAGGGCGCCAATATACACCCTTGGCGAACGCCCTGTTCGGATTTAAAAGACCTGGTACATTTACCATCCTGAGTATTCCTAACTGATGAGTGAAGGTCCCGGTGGAGGTCAGCCAAAAAATAAACTAAACACGGTCAATACCCATTTCCAACAGGATACTCCACAGCTTAGACCTGTTAACCAGGTGGAACGCTGAGGACAAATCCATGTGTAGAGAGCCTTACTTAGCCACAGTATACTTTCCAATTAGTAGGTGCAAGTTAAGGCACTGATCCATAGTGCTACCTTGCCTGAAGCCATACTGCAGATCTGATAAAATCTTATTATCAGTAGCCCAATCTGTAATTTTAGCTAAGACCACCTTACCCAGTAGGATGTATGACATTACAACGCATGCTTTTACATCGCATGCTTTTACAACGTGGTTTTTACAACGCATACCATTACAACGCATAGTGCTTTTAGGCGCTGGATAGTGAATTGTTTAATTTACTATTCCAACTCCAGTCCCCGTGGATAGTAGGGAAGGTGTTGGATAGTACATTAAACACATTCCCTATCCTAGAGCGCCCCACAGCGCAATGCGTTGTAATGGTTTGCGTTGTAAAAGTTGCGTTGTAAAGGCACTGCGTGGTAAAAGTTGCGTTGTGAAGGTTGCTTACCTACCCAGTATCTTCACCGCTGAATCAATAAGTGATATAGGTCTTATAGCACTGTGGATGACCTTTTTCAAAAACTGAGATAATAATAGATTGGCTCCAGGATACGGGGAACCCATGCATACTAGAAGCATTAAACCATTAGCCCATATTTTTGCCCAAAATGTAGGTTCACATTTGTATAGATCTGCTGGAACTCCATCAGGTCCAGGGGATTTATTACTTGAAGTCTCCTTTATTGCTATCTCAATATCCACCTCAATAAACACAAAAGGGGCTATTACCTGTTGGGGGTGGACTATCGATAGGAGACAATGTTCCAATGGAGTCATAAATTGCCCCAAAATGAGCTAACCATTGTGCCTCTCTAATGGTGCCCTCCTGCGCATCATTCTCTAGAGAGGAGAAAAAGGGGGCATTTACAATAGCCCAAAATCTAGAGCTGTCTTTTAAGATCTCTACAGATAAAAGGGCATTCCAGGCCCCTGTCTTAATCTCTGTTTTCCAAGAATGCACTGCTAACCTATACTGCTTCCGGAGGCTCGCTACCAGTGCCCTATCTCAAGGTACACTTTTCAGTGCTGAAATCAGTAAACCGTGGGCTCTCGAGCACTTATCATCAAACCACGTTGATCCATGGTTCCCTTTAATCTTGGTGCTGATCGTCAGGTCTGCTGCAATCTGACTATATATACCCTCAAAGGCTTTAAGGACCAAATTTTTTGGGTTAGAGGAATCGGTGTACATAGCAAGATCTCCTTCGGCCTTCAAACAAGGATCAGTAAAAAAAAGAGCTAGGCGTTACTTTGTACCACTTGAGCCTCCTCCCCTGGTCACATGTTTCCAAACTGTTAGCTCCCCGTTTTTCCCCCCTGAGACCAAGATGCCAACACCAATGTCCAATACTAAGATGACGGGGTTATGGTCACTGTAAGGCGACAACTTGGCATTATAAAAAACGACTTTGTCTAGCCACCTGGGGGACAAAAATATGTAATCGATAATGGTGTCTTTATTCTTAGATTTAAACATAGGACACCGCTCTGAGTGGCTAAAGAAACCAGGTTCAACAAGATCAGCTTTGGCCAAAAGATCCGACAGGGCCTCCTTTCTAAATAAATGTTCAAAGTGAGGAGTCACCGAGTGACTATATCCTAAGTGGTCATTAATGAAACAATTTAATTCACACAAGTGTACATTCAAATCACCCATTAATACTATGTATTAGGAAGTGGATTGTTTTAACCTTTATTCTTCTAAAAACAATTTAAGAAAACACAAGTGTTGATTCCTGAAATCAGAATCCCCAGAGTTATAGAAGTTTACCAATAATAGCTTTGAGTAGTTAGGAGCAGCTTCTTCTTCTGCTAAAAAGTTTGAATTATCAACCTTTAGCATTTTTTAAGAGCCTTTTAGTTTAAGGGAAAGAAGGGGCACTAGACCTCCTGTTGCTCTACCTGCAGAGGCGGGACGAGCAGGTTGACAATCGTAACAGGGTCCTTAGCGCAGGGAACAGCAGTACCACACTCTTTCCCAGTCAGTCAATCATTCCCGTCCAGTTGAGCCAAGGGTGAGAATCTATTTGTGAGGGATAAAGCTCCCTCAGCCATCCAGGGCAAACGGGGTACCAAATGTAAAGGTGTGCTTAACTCCCTTAACTCCATAATTTTATTCTCAAGACCCAACGTGACCCCTCTTCTGCAAGGGGGACATGTTGGGGGCCAAGAGCAACCAGTTAAGTCTGGCCCCCTTACTCCATCCCCTCCTCTTGTAATGCTTGCCAGTGGGTAAAAGAAACCCAATGGAAGTGTCCTAATGTCCCCCCATTTACGGTGGAAAAATCCTAAAACTGCCTGTCAACAACATTTCATTTATTAAAATGAACTATTACACATTCACCAGGTACCTGTTTGGGTCCGCTTCCAACCCAAGCCACCCTCCTAGCCCTTATAATGTGTGCCGAGACCTCAGGTTAGCCAGTACAATAATAGTCACAACAGTGTTTTGTTTTGCGTATCAAGGCCACCGATGATTCACTGTCGGGGTCCCTAACAGGGGGAACCCCACAAGAACCGCAACCAAGGGGGTGGCTTCTGGTGGAAGATTAATTCTACTGCCATTATTTCTTGTTTTATCAGGTTGGGGGACGTGATTCTCACTAACTGTCAACGACAGGCCAGTGGGTTGCAAGTTGTCTAGTCTAGGGATATTTTGGCAAGACTTTGCCACTAGAGCGCCTAAGTTTTGATTATCCGCGGCCCTAACCTCAGAATTAGATTTTACCCATCCCCCTGAAATTTGATGTGACTGATTGCTTAGATGTTTCCCTTGCAAGTTAAAACCTCTCGCTACAGGAGAATTAGGTAACAGTCCCGCTTTTGGGGTAGCTTGTGTGGTATACTTTATGTTAATTAAAAAAGAGTCCAACCTCTCACATTTCTTCTTAAGGTCCCCAATACATGTGTTAAGAGTATCAATAACATCTTTGGCAATACCAATTAATATGGAGTCAAACCGCTCACTAGAAATCTCCTCTCTCAAGTTCCGTAAAGTCAATTGAATATTTTCATCCAGCTTAGGCGACGTTTTAGAGGAACCTTTTTTTTGCATATTTTTGCTGTTCACTGGCTTTTCTGTTAATGCCTTTTCTCTCCTCAGGGACCCCCTTTGTGCCCAATCTAGGTCAGACTTTATCGGGAGAGGGGGTCTCTGCATTAATCAAAACCACCGGTTCTAGTGGTATGGGGATAGGAGAAGGGTGTTCAACTGCCACAGACCATTCACCACAGATTTGACTTGTGCCGATGCCCAACTCCTTTTCAGCGTCGGCGATCTCTTTGTTCACAGCTCCCACAGCCGAGGTCAGGTACAAGATTATTGAAGGAGTCTTTCTGGGGATTTTAGCCTTTAAACCCTCCTGGTCCTGATTGCCCAAATGTTTGCGCTTACCCATTTGCAAGTGTTAGGGAGGTGACCCAGCTCAGCCTCTTCCAGGCGCTGACGGGCGCGGACGGGCCCGCCCTTGGCCTGGGCTTTGCCCGTGTGCATCCCGCGCAACGGGAGGGGCACGCTGAATATGAAGACCTCTGGCGCCCTGTGATGACGCCCTCTGCTCGTGCCACACAAGGCCCTCTGGGAGATATAGTCATCAGTTGGCAATTTCCCCCTCGGCTAGAGCCAAAGGCAGTGCAGATGGAAATCAGTCCACCGTTCCCCTCACGGCAATCGGAGAACCAAGATAGGATGAGTCACAGAGGGTAAAACAGCTGTTCCCCTGACGGCATGAACAAAGGTATTTTGCGCTACCTGAACAGTGGGAGGGGCGCGCTGAATATGAAGACCTCTGGCGCCCTGTGATGACGCCCTCCACTCGCACCACACAAAGCCATTTGGGAAATGTAGTCACCAGCTGGCCGTTCCCCTCACATCTAGAGCCAAAGGTAGTGCAGATGGAAATAAGTCTGCCGTTCCCCTCATGGCAATGGGAGAACCAAGATAGGATGAATCACAGAGGGTAAAACAGCCATTCCCCTCACGGCGTGAATAAAGATATGTTGCGCGTCCCGCACAGCAGGAGGGGCGCGCTGAATATGAAGACCTCTGGCGCCCTGTGATGACACCCTCCGCTCGCACCACACAAAGCCCTGTGGGAGATGCAGTGTCCAGTTGGCCGCTCCCCTCACGGATAGAGCCAAAGGCAATGCAGATGGAAATCAGTCCGCCGTTTCCCTCACGGCAATGGGAGAACCAAGGTAGGATGAGTCACAGAGGGTAAAACAGCCGTTCACCTCGTGGCGTGAATAAAGGTATTTCTTAATTGTTATTGCTGTTGCCTATTTTTTGTGCTCTGTTACCTGTGCCCTTGTTGTGCCCTACATGCCTGTTTTATTGCCCTTTCCCACCGCTGCTGACCCCGTGCCCCTCACCCTGCCGATTCCCGCTCCCAGCTGCGCTTCCCTCCCCCTTCCTTTTTTAATGGCAGCCACTGTGTGGGCACGCCTCTGGGGCACCAAAGGCGCGCCAAAGGGAAGCCCATTGGCGCCAGTCCGCGACCCGACCACAACCTGACTACGACCAGTGGCAGGAACCCTGGTTCTATGACCACCCATCGCTACAACCCTGCTGCCCTCCATGCACTCAACCCTGTAAGGAACAACAACTGCCAGCTGGCCACGCCAAACAGCACCCATGGCCAGCTCTCCTGCCAACACTGCTGACCACCATCGGCACCCCCATGGCTGCCACACTTACACCGGATGCCAGCACCACCAAAGCCCTGAGGTGCATCCTCCTCAATGTGCACTTACTGCACAGACATACCATAGAGATCCTGGACCTCCTCGACATCCTCTCACCAGACGTCACCTTCTTCACGGAAACTTGGACCAACGCCTCCCCCGCCCCTGACATCGCCACCGCCATCCTTGACGGATACAAGATCAAGAGGAAGGACCACACTAACCGCCCAGGAAGAGAACTCGCCATCGCACACAAGAGCTCCCTCCAACTCTTCACGTCCAGGACCTGCTACTCCCCCTCCCCATTCAAACACCTCCACTTCCAGAACCAGACCAGCACCAGAACTCCGCTGCGCGGCACCCTCGCCTACAGACCCCCTGGACAAATAGGTATATTTACGGGTATTCCATGCTAGCAAATACCCTCTGCCCTATGCCGATCAGCTTTGTTGATACATTGTTAATGTTACTCTCTTCTTAACCATGATGCGTAGTTGTGCACAAACCCTGTTCATTGCTGATGATCTTTGTTTTTGTACCGTCTTGTTTTTGTGATTTACTTTGAATTCATTCATTAGTATGCTGTAAAGATATGAATTTAAATCAATCAGTACTGAATGATCTGTTCTTTTTGAAAAGATTTTTCCATTTTAAAGGGAAAAATGAAAACAATATTTGCATAATGAGAATGGATAACATGAAATGCAGTCAGAGTTTGTTTTTTCTCCATTTCATTCCTAGAGCGTCAACGGTATGCATGCAGCAGCTCTACTGTAATAGAACACAACTGGAGAAGGCGAGGGCTAGCATAGCCTGTGATGCCATTATGGCGATCGCACTAGTCCCAGGGGTTGGGAGAGGGGGGGAGGCCACGCCAGTCAGTGACGCGGCATTCCCTCCCACACGGGCGACCAATCAATGGGAGGCGGCACAGTTGAACGGGAAGTACTTCAGGGCATCCTGTTCAAACGTCCAGCCTACGTCCAGGCAGACCGGTCTGGACCGGCCAGCCTGGGTGCCTTCTTTAAAAGGGAGTGGTGGGTAGCAGAACAGTCTCTTGTTCTTGCTCCCCACAGGATCACACACCGGGCCAGCTGGGGCCTGTAAACATTTTTCTTCTTCTGTTTTGCTGAAGGTTTTCAGCGTTTGATGGTGCACAGCAAAGATGAATCGCATCAGGAGTGGGGCCGTTCATTCTGTTCTGGAGTCGTGGTGAACGAGGGAGAATCAACCGCATATCGGAGGCGAGTCACCGCAGGAAGGAGTGGAGCGGTGAGTCTATTCTTGTGTCTCCCCTGCAGGGCTGCGCGAGAGTAGCGGTGCAATGGAGACTGGTGTCGAGCGGGAGAAGAGAAGCAGGGGTTGAGGGGGCATTGAGAGCGGTATGAGGTAAGCGTTACCGGACCCGCCTTTTATCCCTGGTAGTGGACGACCCTTTAAGCAGGGTCCAGGTCTGTTTGGCAGCGCTAGAAGCAGCCGGTAGTTTTCAGTTGCCGTGTGCACCCGGTCTGGGAAGCCAGGGGCAGCCGGAAACCGGGACCTGTTCAGGAGCCTCCTTGGGCCCTGTCCCTTGCCTTCCGCTTGGTGCGGGCCGATAAACCAAGCAGTTTGTTGTGAGCACAGCAAAGTGAGCTCTGCAATTCCTAAAGTGCGTATGGCCCTGACAGAGAGACCGCGGGTGGAGGCTGAATTACATGCCTAAGAATACAGTGAGCACGGGAGATTGCTAGGATTTTTATTATCACGCTCTCAGAGTGGGACAATACCAGAGGCAGCACAGCTGTTTAAGGGGCAAAAGCTGTGTTATTGTGTACCGCATGTGGCCTGGTGATTTACATCAACTGGTTCTGCTAATACTTTTAGCGTGCTATGTATTTACGTATTTACAATGCTGCCAGCATTAATAAAAAAACTATGTAGTTATTGGCTTTATACCCGATTTGTCAGAGGTTCTGGTGAGAGTCAGACGCAGGGGCACGCACAGCAAAAATCAGAATTGATATATTGCCACAGCCACAGCGCTCATCACTGGGAGAACGAAACTTGGCCTGCTCAGCTCAAGGTGGTTGCTGGAGGACAGTGGAGGAACATGCTGGCCAGCACCAGCTAGCCAGCATCTCATCGCTTCCGGGAGCCACAGAGGGTTTGAGCGGGCAGCTCACGTGAGCCTACTTGGTTAGCCAGTGGGTCGTGGCTCTGGTTGCGTGGGTGCAAAGGTTGGCTGGGGCCTGCTGCTACCTAGAGGTACAAGGTGACACAGTCATCTATCTAGGGCTGCGGGCTACGCATACTACAGGTTGCAAAAACAGTCTCACCTGCCATGGCCCCTAAGGTACAAAGGAATGAGAAGCAGTCACGCATGGACATCATGCTGGAGGCATTAATGCAGCAAGTCCAGGTAATGGGACAGACCCTCAGTAGGTCACAAGGTGGAGGGTCAGAGGTGCCAGAGGGGAGGTCCAGGTGGCCAATTGTTCCGCTTAGAACCTATTCTCTGCCTTTGGCGAAATGGAGCAGGCACAAGCTCAGCGGGAAAGGGGTGGGCCGGGGGCGGCACAGAGAGAGGTAGTACAGGTACCACCTGCACCCACGCCAAGCCCTCAGGGTGATGGGGGACCAAGTAACACAGTGCTTGCCAGGCCAACAGAGGGCCAGGATAGAGCCCTGGTGCTCCCCCAAGGGCAATGTCCATCAGGGGACACGCCGAATCAGCCGGACATATCAGCCCACCTGGCCTCTGTGCTCCTATGGTTGGAGACGGTGGGAAATGGTCTCATGCAGAGGGGTCATCCTGCGGTGGGGGCGATGCAATTAAAAGGGCCAAGAAGCTAATGGCTGACTTAGGTAATGGGAAGCAGGCTGAGGTGTCTGCGGTACCAGCGGTGGGTGCAATTCCCATTGCCACGACACCGGCCCCGGTGGCGAAGACATCCTGGTAACAGTCAGCGACACAAAGGACACAGAAGCGGGCAAGACGGCAGATGCGGCAGCACCAGCTGGTACGAGTACAACATTGCCTCCACTAGGCTTGGGGGAGATGCGCTCTGGGAGGGAACATTTGGGGTGGCATTTGTCTCAAGAGACTAAAGAAAAGATCTGGAAGGGGACATATGTTAGTATGTTTTCCCTCCTGATAGACGAGGCAGAAAGGGAAGAGGCAAGGAAGGAGAAGGAATGAACACATCACAAAGAGTGGTCGAACATAATTCTGAAATACAGGGTGGAGGAGATCCTGGCCAATTGGATACAGGGCTTCACTTTATACGTGGCAGTCATGTTGGAGCGTTTCCCAGATGTTGGGCCCGAGATGGCATGTTATCAGAATAGGATCACCGTTGCACACGCTACAAAGGGGGGTGATGGGTGGAAGGAATATGACAAAGATTTTAGGAGGGATAAAGCGCAGGATCCATCTTTAGGATGGAACCAGACTGACATGTTTATTCATTTGAAACATTTGGTCCAGGGCCCAACAGATAACGTGCAGGAGCAGGCACTGGACAGCGTGTGGTTCCAGCCCTTTAAGGCAGGCTCCGCCTGTAACACCAGGGGGGTCACAGGGAAAACAGGGGGCACAGGTAGAAAAGGTGTCTGTTTTGATAATAACAAAAGAACCTGCAGTAAAGCGCCAGGTATATGTAGGTTCAAGCATTCCTGTGTTTTCTGTGGTAACGCATCCCACCCCGAGTCCAGGTGTCACAAAAATTCCAGAGAGAAAGGGGGCAAAAAGCAAGAATAGTGAGGAACATTTAGAAAAGGCTAGATCCCCGGTTAACGTCAGCGTCATGATCCCCTGGTTAGAATTGTACATTTGCTCTGAAGCAGTCAGGACGATCAGGGAAGGGTTTGTTGAAGGTTTCAGGATACCAGTGCAGGGCTACAATGAGGTAGCCCACTGCAGGAACCAGCTCTCGGTTAGGTCCAATGAAGGCATAGCAGCAGCAAAGATTCCAAAGGAAGTAAGCCTGGGTAGGGTGCCAGGCCCTTTTGAGGACGTCCCAATGGAGGATTTTGTATGCTCACCTCTGGGGGTGGTTCCTAAGAAGGTGCCGGGTGAATTTCAGATTAATCCACAATCTTTCAAACCCAAGGGGCAGTTCTGTCAACGATGCTATTTCAGACACACTGTGTAGTGTAAAATATGCATCCTTTGACCAGGCAGTAGACATGCTCAGGTCGTTAGGTCAAGGAACTGTATCAATTTAGATAACATGAAGGAAATCCAGTGGTTGTCCTATATAAAAATGTTAGCTGTGTATATGGGGCGCCCGGAGATTTTTTCCAATCCAGAATCGCTATGTAAGGCCGACCTAGCGTGGGTAAAAACGAATTTTACTAAGCTAAGTGAGGCAGAGCGGGAAGCAGTAGAATTATGTAAACCATCGGTCAGGGGCCATGTTCTGGTTACTTTGTCATTAGCGATGTCTCCTTACTTGTCCATTGTGACTAATTCTTTTCATAGATGGCTATTGACAAAATTCCGGTTCACCCAAATACATATGGTACTATGGGATTTGCAGGGCTGGAGTAGGCTTGAGGACGCTGCTCCATGCAAATGTGATGATTTTTCCCCCCAAGACACCTTGCACTTTATAATTTTTTGTCCTTTGTACCATGAGGCCAGGAAAAGGTTTATCCTTCCATTACTGAAAAAGGTGAATTCTATCCAGTGTAAACCTGCTTTACTGTTTTTACAACTGTTGGAATCCCCTGAAATCATGTTTTGTGTTGCCAGCTTCCTTGCTGCGTCTGTTAGAAGCAGGAGGGTTAGACAGGAAGCTGTACAAGAAATTCAACCCCCTTAATATAATGTTCATGTATACTGATCAATGGTTTTATTCATGGAATTGATTGTTAACGACTTTTAAATTCCTTATGTACTGTGTTTTTACTTTGTATAGCATACTTTTAACAAATATTTTTAACGTTTTGTATATGTATAGCATACTTTTATGATTTTAATTAATCGAATAGAGTGGTTTGACTGACTGAGGTCAAGGAACTTTACTGGCAAAATCTGACATTGAGTCCGCTTTTAGGTTACTGCCTGTGCACCCTTCTGATTTTCACTTACTGGGCTTCCAATTCCAGGGGAAGTACTACGTGGACAAAGGTATGCCAATGGATTGCTCAGTGTCCAGTGCCTATTTTGAAAAGTTCAGCTCTTTTTTAGAGTGGGCCTTCAGGAGGGACACGGGGCACTAGTGGGTGCTCATTACCTCAATGATTTTCTTTTCCTGGGGGCACCAGGCTCAGGGGAATGCTGGCAGCTCTGTCAAAGTTTTATACCCTTATGCAGGATTTCGGTGTGCCTTGGGCACCCGGTAAAACAGTGGGTCCAAGCACAACTATTGAATTCCTGGGGATTGAGCTAGATTTTGTGCAAGGGGTGTCTAGATTACCAGCAGAAAAGGTTAAGGATTTCCGGGTGGCGTTACAATACTGCGTCAACAAAGGAAAGGTGACAAGGCATCAGTTACAACAGGTAATAGGTCAGTTGAATTTTGCGCTATGCATAATCCCAATGGCATGCCCATTTTCCCGCACCATCGCGCAGGCCATGTCAGGCCTCAGAGAGAAGCATCATCACACCAGGCTGTCTGGTGAAGTCAGACAGGACATGCTGATTTGGAAAGCATTCCTGCAAGACATTAATGGTAGAGTGGTGTGGCCTAGCACGCCCAGGTCCAGTCCGGAACCGGGCCTGATGACCGATGCAGCGGGTAGCAAAAGTTTCAAGGCCAGTCTGGGGTGCGAGTGGGTGGCTCAGCGATGGCCAGGTTGGTGGAGGGACTCTGGGATCACAAGTAACATAAGCTTCATAGAGCTTTTCCCAATCCTGGTGGCACTGTCCGTGTGGGTGGAGGGGCTGAGGAAGCAGTCTGTAGTTTTCTGGTCTGACAACATGGCAGTAGTAGAATGCATTAACATTAATAGCCAAACTGCTAAGTGCAGCATGATGCTGCGTTTGTTAATATAGATTGTGTTGCAATGCATGAAATTGAATGTCCTTTTTAAAACTAAACACGTGCCAGGTATTTTGAACCATGCAGCTGATGTATTGTCTCGTTTTAAAATGCAGGCATTCAGATCACACATCCCAGAGGCAGCGGTGCACCCAACACCTTTCCCAGAACAGCTTTGGCAGCTTGCTGACCCCGATTATCAAGAGGGCCAGCTGTTTCACCCCAGAACGTCTTGCCTCTAAGCAAGCCTGCTGGAAACTAGAGAAGGAGTGGCACAGTGAACAAGCTCTGGACAGCCACGCAGCACACAAGGACGCCATCCGCAACCACCACCACCTCATCAGGGCGGCCAATTGGGCCTCCTTCAAAGACCGCCTCAACAACAACACACACACAATAGCAAGGAGCTCTTCAACATCGTGAAGGAGCTCTCTAACCCCAGCTCCAACACCAATGACATCCTGCCATCGCAAGCCCTGTGCGACTTCCTCATCACCTTCTTCTACCGCAAGATAGCAGACATCCACACCAGCTTCAACACCCAGACAGCCCCAACAGACAAGTACACAACAGACCCTCCGCACACCATCGACCACAGCCCCCTACTAGCCTGGGCTGGCGTGAGCGTCAATGACACCATCAAGACCATGAGCACAATCCACTCTTGCTCTCCCTCAGACCCATTCCCGCACCACGTCTTCAACAAAGCAAGCAGCTCCATCGCACCCCACCTGCACAACATCATCAATCTCACCCTCGAGACTGCAACCTTCCCAGAGAGCTTGAAACACGCCGAGATCAACGCACTACTCAAAAAACCTAAGCCGACCCAAGAGACCTAAGAACGTCCGGACCATCTCTCTGCTCCCCTTCCCGGCCAAGGTCATCGAGAAAATCATCAACAGGCAGCTAACCTGATACCTCGAAGAAAACAAAATACTGGACCCTTCCCAGTCAGGGTTCCATAGCAACTACAGCACCGAGACTGCCCTCATCGCTGCCACCGATGACATCAGGACTCTGCTGGACAATGCTGAGACCGCAGCACTCATCCTCCGAGACCTCTCCGACACCTTCGACACCCTCTGCCACTGCACTCTACGCGCACGCCTCCACGCCGCAGGGATTCGAGACAAGTCTCTGGAATGGACCACCTCCTTCCTCTCCGGCAGATCCCAGAGTGTCCGCCTCCCCCATTCCATTCCAAAGTGTCAGAGATCATCTGCGGCGTACCCCAGGGATCCTCCCTCAGCCCGACACTGTTCAACATTTACATGGCCTGCTGGCACACGTCGCCTATCAGCATGACCTTAACATATTCTACTACGCCGATGACACTCAACTGATCCTTTCCCTCACCAAGGACTCCATCACCGCCAAAGCTAACCTCCACAAAGGAATGAAGGTTGTCACCGACTGGATGAAGATCAGCCATCTGAAGCTGAACTCGGACACGACGGAGGTCCTCATCCCCGGCTCCATCCCTTCAGCCTGGGACGACTCCTGGTGGCTGACGGCACTAGGGGCAGCCCCGACACCCACCGACCACGCACACAACCTGGGAGTCATCCTTGACTCAATGCTCTCAAGGACCAAGGAAGTCAACGCCGTCTCCTCCTCCTGCTTCAACACCCTCCGCATGCTCCGCAAGATCTAGGGATGGATTCCGACAGATGCAAGAAAGACAGTCACCAAGGCCCTCGTTAGCAGCAGACTCGACTACGGAAGCGCCCTCTATGTGGGAGCCCCGAACAAGCTCATCAAATGACTACAACGCATCCAAAACGCCTCGGCATGACTGATCCTCGACGTACCATGACACGGCCACATCACCCCCCCCCCACTTGAGAAACCTGCACTGGATCCACATCAACAAGAGGATATCCTTCAAGCTCCTCATCCACGCACACAAAGCACTCCACAAGACCAGCCCAGCCTACCTCAACAGACGGCTCTGCTTCTACATCCCCAACTGCCAGCTACAATCCGCCGACCTCTCACTTGCCACCGTCCCGCGCATCCGAAGAACAACCTCCGGCGGGAGTTCCTTCTCCCACCTCGCCGCCAAGACATGGAATACCCTCCCACTGAGCCTACGACAGACCCAAAACCTGCTGACCTTCAGGAGGATACTCAAGATCTGGCTGTTCGATCAGTAACACCCCCCTTCCCCAGCGCCTTGAGAACCTAGCGGGTATGTAGTGTGCTTTACAAATGATTGATTGATTGATTGATTGATTATCGAACCTCGTGGCAGAAAGCCTAGCGCCCAGAACCAGGAGTGCTTACGAAGGGACGTTTGGGTCTTTTTGTCTTTTCTTGGGGGAGTAGTGGAAACACACGTGGCACAACCCCGAGTCAGTGGTGGCATATCTTGCTTTCATGAGGGAACAGGGACGCACAGTAGCAGGGGAAAGGAGGCATATCACAGCAATATAATTTTTGCAAAAATAAGGGGAAGAGGGGATCCACAAAGAACTTCGTAGTGTGCCAGGCTCTGAAAGGATGGCATCGCTTGCAGGAGGGACAGTCAGATGTCCGGAGACCCAAAGGACTGCAAACGTTAAGGATACTATTGGGGGCCCTGCTGCGCGCTTGTGTTTCTTCAGGCGAGGTGGTCCTTTTTCAAGCAGCATTCTGCCTTGCATTTTACGGTGCATTTAGGGTAGGAGAACTAGTGCCAAGGAACAAGAAGGATTGACTGGGTGGCCTACAGATAGGACAGATAAACTTAGGGAGGGATTCCGTGCTGATTTCCATACAGAAGTCCAAAACCGATCAGGAAGGAAGAGGGGAGAGCATAGTACTACACAGGGCAGGGAACAATTCATGTTGCCCCATCTCCAGGCTGGAGGCCTTTATGGCCCAACGTGCACAAGTCACAAGAGGGCCAGTCTTGATACATAGGGATGGGTCACCCCTCACTATAATCCAGTTCAAGAGAGTCATGGTTCTGGCCTTGCAGAATGCTGGGCTAGACACTGCTGACTTCAGGACTCATTCTTTTAGGATAGGGGCAGCCACTGAAGTGGCATCAAGAGGGCTGGTGGACAAGCATCTCAAGAGGATTGGTAGGTGGTCCTCTAACTGTTATGTGCAGCTGCACATGCTCTAGCCTGTGTTACTATTTGTTTTACATACAAATTGTGCCTTTCCTTCATTCTGTGACTCAGAGAGGAGGGAATAGTTCACTATTAGATAGTGCTATGTGCAGTTTGTTATGTGTTCAGCATGCTGGTGTAGCAATGCATTTACCTAGGCTCTCTTTTCGGCATTACTTGCAGTTTCTTCATCCTGTGACTCAGGGGAGAAGCCTGCATTTTTCCTCAATCAAAGGCCACAGCGCCAACCGGTGGAACGTCGGACAACAAATTTCAAGCAAACAGTGGAGGTGATGGCGCAAGTTAACTCTTCGCCACAAGAATCTCAAGATATTTGGGTTGTAGGGCATTCATATGTCCGCCATTTAAAATCTTTCTTTTCAGGGACCTTCAAGGCCAGGGCTCAGCAGCTGGGGACTAGGATATCATTTTTTGGACAGGGTGGCTTGTGCGTAGGTTAATTCAGGGAGCTGGTGAACCGTGCTTTAAAAGCAAGTAAGGAACCACCTGCAATCTGGATCCTGCACTTAGGGGCAATGACTTGGCCCGACTAGGCCGGAGGGTGCTAGTGGAAGATCTGCTCACTGAAGTGGGGTGGTTGGCGAAGAAGTGTCCTCATCTCATGGCCTCACATAATCCCTAGGTTCCAGTGGAGGGGGGGCGATTCAGTAAGAGCATCGAATCATGCAGTAAAGCGGATCAACAACAAATTTGATAAGCTATTCAGGACCCCTAGATTGAGGTCCATAGGACACAGGTACATCAGGGGGAGCAGTATTTTCTTCAGGACGGGCTGCACCTCTCACACAGAGGAAATCAGGCTTTTATGGAGGACATCCTAGCTTGGGTGGAGAGTATGGGTGGCAGTACATGACCTTCCTACTGGGTGAGGCCAGATAGTAGGGCAACTACGCTGGCCTGTGGCGGTAAGGAGGTGATTGGTAAGCATAGTCTTCGGTCTTTAGCGGTCAGCACCATGTAACTCCAGGGGCAGTGACAGCTGGTAAGAAGGCTGTCGGGGTGCATGCGCATCAAGGCGCCAGTATGCAGAAGTCTGCAGCCCCCGTGATGGAGTTTAAGTCACAGGGCATAGGGGGGCCCGGGGGAAAGTATCCGTCCAATAAGCTGTACTCCCTGCACAGCCTTACTCCGGGAGTAGTATTGGGAGTACACTGGGATCAGGGGAGCTGCTAGTCATTGACCTTGCCGTAGGCTCTAGATGGGACACGCAGAAAGCAAAAATATGCATTGTTAGATTGACGGTAGGAGTGTCTCGTGTATTAGACTGTGTTAAGGGTAGCCCTGTAACAACATTTGTCTATCAATGTATCTGTACTTTCCGCATAATGTTTGTACATAATGTTTTAAAGATGTTTTTAAATTTTTATAAATACGGCAAGGGGTGTTACACCCCCCAATCCAAAATTTCGTGTGGTTTCAATGATGCAGCCAGGGGGAGGGAGGTGCCATCCATGCCCCATAAGTAGTAGAGTCCCGTAGTGGAGTAGAGGACCTAAGTAAGTACCAGACCATATGAACATGAAAGGGGTAAGCATGGCTAAGCACAAGTACATTTGCAGAGTGTGACTTGTTATGCGGGTTGAATGTATGTATATGCTAAAGGAACGAAGTCATCAATCAAGCCAAAGAAAAATGTACTTAACTTGCCTGAATTAAAAAAAGTGGGTTTAAAAATTCTGCATATGATCCTAGATGTGAGTGGAAAATCCTCCTCCATTAATGTGTGGTTCGAAACAGGAGAATTGTGTTTTTACCAACTTCTCGTAAGAATATAAATAATGCACCTACTTGTTTCAGACCAATAATTGCGAGTATCTGCTGTATTTACCTGTTTACTTGTTCATTTATTAAGCAGGAAATATGCATTTCAACAAAAAATCCTACAAATGACAGCAGAAAAACTGCTACAAAGGACATATGCCGGTTTAATGGTAACCGATGGACTTTATGTAGTTTTTCACCATTGTCATATCATGGGCTCTACCACTCATGCTTTACCACTCACAGTTCTCCTTGTGCAGGTCACTCTGTGGAATGTTATTATTTCATAGCTTTGACAGATTATTTGGAATATTTATATTTTAATTTAGGGTTGTTCTGGTATTGTCTGTGACCTGTGTGCATGGGTGGTTCGCTCTCCTACCTACCGTGCAAGGAAACAGTTTGAAACAGGACTCACCTACGTCGTATTTGGAGAATGATACATAAAAAGATTGGCGGCGAGTTTGTGAGCCCACCACCTTCTTCCAGATTAATTTATAACGTCTTCACACACTTCAAGGGTACTTCGTCAGACTCACAGTGCTACTAGCTTTAAAAATGGTAAGCATTTTGGCTTTGATGAGCATTTTTGGCACCCATCAACATTCAGGCCAAGCTCACTGAAATGCAAAGCAGTCATCAACGTCCAGGCCAGGCCCGCTGGAACGCCAACCACTGACACTGGTTTAAATACAACTTGCAGCCATACTTTACCCATCAGAAGTGTGTCAAATGGATACTCTGCCTGACTTCCTTCCCCAGCTGAAACCCTGCACCTCACAGAACACTGATGCCTGTCTAATCCTCGTTCTCCTTCTTCAAAATCGCATCAACATGTGTACATGGAATGATCATTCCTAGTTTCTGTGGTGCCAGACTCTATGCAGGAGACTCATATTATCTTTGAATGCAGGTAGTTGGTCAGTCTTATTTACTCAGACTGGCAGGGTTCAGTGTGCACAGACAGGTATTTACACGTTCGTTATGGCATTTTGTTTTTAAATCATCACTGAACTTCTAGCCAACACTATACACACCCCATATTGTCTACAACCAGCATACAACGGTGATATGCACACCTATCAAAATTCCATATTATATCAGAAGCGTTTGTACAAGGTTTTTTACAATGCAACTGAACACAGCCATTGAACAGCTTTCTTATAGTGCATGTCCTCTCAGCACATTTCTCAAGGCTGTCACACTAGGTGTACAGTTATGACACACTCACCTTTCTAGTTTTTCTACTCACTCATCCTGACTGTGTACAGAAATGTTATGCACCCCTCTCCTTGATCAGCAAATGATGATGATAGGCACACCATTGAAATTTTCACTCCAAAGTAACAGTGTTATAATAGAAATCTTTTATTCCATAAGATCCACTCCTTGCGCCAACACGTTTCGCCTAGGTTCAAGAAGCCTACGGCTTCGTCAAGGCTGGAAATAATACAGAGAACGTATATTTGTAATGATTTTTTACATGTCGTTCTAAAAACCCTCCACCGTTTTCATGCAGACCGTGTCAAGACTGTAAATACACATTGGTGCATTGTAGCCATCCCGGCTACTTTTTAAAGCAGAGCATTGACATATTTTCATATTATATCAGTTATAATACAACAGTATTCGAAATACTACATAGTTGCTTAAGGTGTCTATTCTCATACTCTAGACCCTTATTTACCTCGATATTCATTATTGTTTGTACAACCCAAGTGCTCACAAAAAAAGAGAAATATGCATCCAATATGATGCTGGTACCTTCTCAATAATCAGGATTAGTCCTGCAGACCAAAACGAAAAACCATTCACTCCATCTCGTGAGGTTAAGCTAAGGTCAATTACAGTCTTTATGTATGGGGTTGGAACATGTTCCTACCTTATCGATGTTCCCCTCTTGTATTTTATATATTTCCTTCCTAATGCTCGTAGAATATGTTTTGGAATGCCGTATTTCCCTGGTTACTCCATCAAATCTGTTGTGGCTGCAAGCCTAAAATCATATTGAGATATCATTAGCACCCCATCTTCATTCTAATTGTAATTAGCACATTGCTTGTCCTGCATAATAATATTCATGTTTAAAGATATAATATAATATAACCTCACGAGATGGAGTGAATGGTTTTTCGTTTTGGTCTGCAGGACTGATCCTGATTATTGAGAAGGTACCAGCATCATATTGGATGCATATTTCTCTTTTTTTGTGAGCACTTGGGTTGTACAAACAATAATGAATATATCGAGGTAAATAAGGGTCTAGAGTATGAGAATAGACACCTTAAGCAACTATGTAGTATTTCGAATACTTTTGTATTATAACTGATATAATATGAAAATATGTCAATGTTCTGCTTTAAAAAGTAGCCGGGATGGCTACAATGCACCAATGTGTATTTACAGTCTTGACACGGTCTGCATGAAAACGGTGGAGGGTTGTTAGAACGACATGTAAAAAATAATTACAAATATACGTTCTCTGTATTATTTCCAGCCTTGACGAAGCCGTAGGTGTCTTGAACCTAGGCGAAACGCGTTGGCGCAAGGAGTGGATCTTATGGAATAAAAGATTTCTATTATAACGCTGTTACTTTGGAGTGAAAGTTTGGACTCACAAATTGCAATTGCATTTAATTTTATGTGTGCTCCGAGATTGTGTTTTTTGTAAACTTCAACCTAAGTTGAATATTAGTGGAGGAGGGGTGTTGTCTCTCGAAATTCTTGGATGCACCAGTAATTTAACCAGGGGATCAAGATTTATATGTTTAATTCTATATGAGTGCCGTTTACCCATAGCACCCGAAAGTGTGTACACCATTGAAATTGTTCTATAATACCTCCTAGGACTTTTTCTGGCCTCTAGTTTCCCTATTTTTTTAATTTATCTATATTTGGTCATTCCTTATTTTTTTTCACACAGGTTATATTTTTTTGGCTTTCAACTTCCAACCTATCATGCAATAACGCAACATGCAAACATGCAATCGGTAATGCCACCCCCTTTTTTTCTTAGAAACCAATGGAGAAACATCTTCTCCATAGAGGGACAGTTTTGATGCTTTTGTAGCTCTTTGCAAACCGGTGCATCTAGATTTCGCACTGGAAGAAAAAATAAATGTTATTACTCTTTTTAGTTTTTGAGGGAAGGACTGTTTTCAAGCTACTTTCCAATCTTGTTGAAGTAGAAATTGAAGTATTTGCAGTTACATGTCGATTATTAATAAAAGTATACATATGCTTTCATGTACATAAAGCTTAGTTGTTTTCTGTCACAACATGTTTAAAAGGGAACAGATGCCGGTTGAAAGCATTGACTTTTGCATATTTGCATTGAGGAGACTAAATTCAGATTGCCAATATGACAATTTTACTGCTGAATTTGCTCCCAATCAATAACTTACAAATGTACTAATAGATTAATTCAACGAAAACATCTCTCAACTACAAACCATCTCTAGAAGAAACCATATAATTGCTAAAAGCATACAAACATCTCAATCCTGTATTAAGGAATTAGAGGACAAGTGAGTGGACCTTGTTAATGCTATGATTACGTATGGTAATCCCCATTACTCTTAGTCCTACTCTCCTCGACCCAGTCATCACTCATGAGGTATTCCACAGACAGGAAACGCTTTTAGGCTCCACTCCCCCTCCTGCCAGGTGCTATATCAGACCTAACCACCAGAAGCACATCCTGACACACCAAGCAACAAAGGCCTGGATAGGGAGGGAGGTTGTTAAGTATGACTGGGTTGAGGACGAGTAGGACTAAGAGTAATGGGGATTACCGTACGTAATCATAGCATTACCTCTACGTCCCTGGTCCTCGACCCAGTCATCCCTCATGAGGCATACCAAAGCAACGCCCAAACAGGCCTTTGGCAACCCAAACAAGGCAAAACACAGACCAGACACAAAGGAGTGCAGCAAGTGAAAAAAGTTTAATACACAAACAGAACTCAGAGCGGAGGGGGAACCTCCACAGCTTGCAACACCCCACAACCAAAATTGGTCCGGTCAGACAGGGCACAATTCAACCTGTAGTGCCTCACAAACATGGACTCAGAGGCCCAGGTCCCAGCACGACAAATCTCATCAAGAGACACACCATGGTAAGCAACCCAGGAGGCAGACTCGCCCGAGTGGAACGCACCTGAACACCCGCCGGACAAGGCAAACCAGCACCACGATAGGCAAGAGTGATGACAGCCTTAATTCAGCGACCCAAGGTGAGCCTGGAAGCAGCCTTACCCTTACCAGCCAAACCAAAGGTGACAAAGAGAGAGTCAGAAGAGCGAAACTCCCCAGAACGAGCCACATAAATGGACAAGGCACGCCTCAGGTCCAAAGAATGAAGCAACAGCTCAGAAGGAGAAGAAGGAGAAGGGCACAAAGAAGGAAGAACCAGCTACTGAGAGGAATGGAAACGGGAGCGGACTTTGGGGATAAATACAGGATCCAAAGAGAGCACTACAGCGTCATCCAGAAAATGCAAAAACGGGGGGGAACAACGCAAGGCCGTAAGCTCCCCCAACCGCCCGCAGTAGTGATGGCCACTAGAAAAGCCACTTTGTAGGACAGAAATTTAAGGTCCACAGTCTCCAAAGGTTCAAAGGGACTGCAAAACACCCAACACCAGCGAGAGATCCCAAGGGGGCTCCAGAGAACGAACAGAAGGGGAAGAACAAGAAAAACTACAAAACAGATGAGAAACCAAAAGGCCATCTGAAGAAAGAAAAGAATCCGGGTCCCGGAAGGCCCGGATAGCAGCCCACTGGCCCCTCAAGGTAGACACAGCAAAGCGCTTCTGAAAGCCATCCAGAAAAAATTGAAGGACAGAAGACACAGGGCAAGAGGTAGGAGACAAACCAGAAGAGGAACACCACCCCGAGAAGGAAGACCAGTGCTATGAGTAGGAAGACAAAGTAGATGGCCTACGAGAGGCCTGCATCACAGAAATGAAGTGGTCGGGCAGACCACGGACCCCAAGAGACAACCGTTCAACCTCCAGACCGCCAAGGAGAGGGGAACCAGAAGAGGGGACGGGGACCTCAGAGGAGACGGGTGGCGGGGCAGAAGCCAAGGAGGGCCCACCGCTAGGCCCTGCAGCAGAGGAAACCAGGACCTCCGCCAGTGCGGCAGAAAAGCCACCACCTGAGCCCCCTCCTGCTGACCCTTCAGCAAGAAGGCAGGAATCAGAGGAAAGGGAGGAAAGGGAGGAAAGGCATAAAGAAGCCAAGGAGGCCACCGGAGAGACAAGGCATCCACTCCCCAGGCGCCCACCTCCGGAGACCTGGAGCAGAACAGGGGAACCAGGGCATTGGACCGGGAGGCGAACAAGTCCAGAACCGGAGTCCCGAACCTCAGGCAAAGCAAGCGAAAAGTCCGGGGAGCCAGGCACAGGGACAGAGATGAAGGAAACCTCCGGCTCAACGAATCCGCCACCACGTTGTCCACACCTCGAATATGCTGAGCAGACAGGGCCAGAAGATTCTGCTCAGCCCAGTCCGAAATGGAGCAGGCCACCAGATTCAGGTAAGAACTGCGGGTCCCCCCCTGGTGATTGATATAGGCCACAGACACTGTGTTGTCCGATCTCACCAGGACATGGCAACCCCTCAGATGAAGCTGGAATAAACGGAGCGCCCTCTCCACCGCAGACAACTCCCTCCAGTTGGATGACCTGCGAGACTCCAACGGGAACCAACGAGCCTGTACAGCCCAATTGTCCAGAGTCGCCACCCAGCCGGAAGCGCTGGCATCCGTGGTCACAACCAGAGGAGGAGGCAGACAGAACAACATCCCCACGGAAAGGTGGAAAGGATCCAGCCACCTTTGAAGAGCAGACACAATGTCCAGAGTCACGGGCACAGGAACCGCATAATTCAGGACTGGAAAGGGGACCCACCGCTGCACATGCCACAGCAGAGGGCGCAGATGAACCCTGGCCCAGGGCACGGTGAAGACAGAAGCAGCCATGTGGCCCTGAACCTCCAACCACTGAAGGAGGGGAGCCGAGGCCTGCGACAACAACTTCCTCAGCAAAGACTGAAGGCGACAAATCCGGGCCTCCTGCAGGAACACCTTGCCCAACACAGAATCGAACACAGCTCCGATGAAGGTCCTCCGAGTGGCAGGCTCCAGGTGGCACTTCGGCAAGTTGATCAAGAACCCATGGTCCCTGAGCGTAGACATGGTCAAGAGAAGGTGGCGAGACATGACCTCCAGGGATGGAGCCTGAACCATCCAGTCGTCGATATACGGGAACACCGACACTCCCAGGAGATGGAGATGGGCCACCAAGGGAGCCACCACCTTGGTGAACACCCTGGGGGTGGACCGAAGACCAAAGGAAAGGACGCAGAACTGCCAGTGCTGGACCTCCAGGCAGAAGCGCAGGAAACGCTGATCCCTCACAGCCACCGGGACGTGTAGGTACGCATCCTGTAGGTCCAGAGTGGAGAACACCCAACCGGACTGGATCAGCAGGATAACCTTCTGGAGAGTCTCCATCTTGAACGGGATCTTCCTCACGAACAAGTTCAGACCCCGAAGGTTGATGACCACCCGGAAGCCCCCCGTGATCATTGGCACCACAAAGATGATGGAGTAGACGCCCAACCCCCTCTCTGCCATCGGAACAGGGACAACCGCAAGCTTTCTGACCAAAGAACAAACCCCGTCCGACAAGGCCAGACGGCGGGAGGCATCTCGAGGAGAAGGGGTCACCACCACCGCGGAGAGGGTAGGGGGGGACAGGAACTCGATCCGGTAGCCCCTCGACAAGACATCCAGCATCCATCTGTCGGAGGTCATCAGGCGCCAAGCAGGAAGGAACTGGCGAAGCCCCCCACCAACCAGAGGCGGACCACCAGCGAGAACCACCCCCTGGACGGCATAGTCAGGAACGCTGCGGACCAGACCCGGCACCCCTCTGGGACTTCTTCGGAAACTTCCTAGGAAAAGACCTGCCAGTGCCACGCTGATTCCGAAAGGAGGACTGCTGAAACCTGGAAGGCTGGCGGAAAGTCCTGGCACCAGAGAATGAAGAACCCCCTCGGGGCGGAAGATCACGAAAGGACAACGAATGATTACGCTCCTTGAAGACCTTGTGTAGCTTCTCCTCCAGTGAGTCACCAAAGAGACGGGCCCCAGTGAAAGGCAGCCTCAAAGCCATGGAACGCTGGGCTGCGTCCGTCTTCCAATCCCGCAGCAATAGGTTACGACGGGCAGCAATAGAGGAACCACAGGACATAGCAGAAGCCCTCACAGAATCAAAGGCGATGTCCGACAGGAATTCCGCCTGGCGCTCCATAGACTCCAGCAACTCCGGACAACGGGCACCCTCCTGCATGGATGAAAACAGGGACTTGAAATCGGTCAGCAAAGACTGGGCAACATACGCCCCATAAATGCCAGAACGAATAGCCAGATGAGAAGCGGCATAAGACTTCTTCAGGGCAGAATCCACCTGTCTGTCCACACCGTCCTTCAGTATGTTATCATCAGCCATGGAAGGATGACCCACAAGACTGGGCACAACAGAGTCCACAGGAACGGAATCAAGCAAAGTGTCCGCCATATCCTGCAGGGGATAAAGCTTGGACATAAACCTGGGCATGGAAATATGATCCGGGTCCTTCCACTCCTTCAGCAAGACATCAGAAACAAAGGGATGCACCGGCAAGGAAGAAGCAACAGGCTTCCTAAACTGCGGCAAGAGAGAATCCTGAGAGGTACTAGGCGCAGAATCATCCGGGAACCCCATGTTAACCTGCACATGGGAAAGGACGTCTGGCAAGAGATCCCTGGAAATGTACTTTCCCGAAGCTCAACAGCAGACAGAGAGGACTCATCAGACTCAGCAGAGGACGAAATGTCAGAACAAAGAGCAGCAGAACCAGAAAGACCAGCAGCACTCTTCTTGTTCACCTTCAAATCAGAAAGAGTCTCCAAGATAAGGCGTTTGATCCAGTCATCATCACCCATCCGAGCACGCTTCACAGGAGGGGAGGAGGAGACCCCACTGGAATCAGGGGAAGAGGGAGGCACAGGGGAGGAATGCTTCCTCTTACGATGATGCTTGACCATATTAACACACCTAACACACCAAGGAGTAGCAAGGAATGAGTACTACGAAGAAAAAAACACCACCTCCCAAAAGGCATATATACAAGGAGGGCACACCCCAATTAACCCCCCATAGGGAGGACAGGTACATGCCAGAAACGGCCAAAACAAACCAAAACAGGTGATGAAACACCCAGGGAGGTAGGCCCCCCGACCCCCCAGCCAACCACAAACAGGCCCGAGGAGAAAAGGGGAGGGGCGGGCAAAATGAAACCGCGGCCAAACAGCCAGCGCGGGAGACAGAATGGCAAAGTCCGCCGTAGGGAGAGAGAAGGGAGACACTCACCCAGCCCTTCGGTGCACATGGGGCGCTCTCGAACACCAAGGACCGGAGCGCCCGGAGCCCACCCGGGCGTCTGGTCCGACAAGCTCCCAGAAATGAAGCGAACACCCTGCGCATGCGTGAGCACCCTCGTGCATGTGCGGACACATAGAGCAGCCGGGCTTCCTCATGGAACAGCAGAGGAAGCCCGGCGAAAGGACCAGAGCCGACTCGGGACCCCTGGAGAGGGGGCAGGAGAACTGCAACCTCCCGCCCCACCCCACAGCGAATGAAGAACACCAAAGGAGACACCCGGGCCCCCACCCACAGAGGGGGCCAGGTGCAAGGCCGGACGTCCGACGGGGAGTAGCGAGCCACTGCCACACGAGCACACAGCCCCTACCTGCATGCCGACAGCAAGAAAGCAGGCCAACACCATCAAGGAACCCCTCGCACAGCAGGAGAACCTCAGGGAACAGCAGCAGGAATAGCAGGGCCGCAGCAAACCAGGAGGACCCAAGAAGTCAAGCAGCCCAGGTCTCCAGAGCCCAGGAAGAGACAGGGAAGCCCAGCAGCCCCACTCCAAGCGATCCGACGACGGTCCATGGGATCCCCCAGAGCCCAGCAGAGGAGGATCCACAGGACAAAGATGCAGGTAAGTGCCCGCCACTCACCCCAGCGTCTCCCATCAAGTAATCCACCGACAGGAAACAAAACAGGATGTGCTTCTGGTGGTTAGGTCTGATATAGCACCTGGCAGGAGGGGGGGTGGAGCCTAAAAGCGTTTCCTGTTGTGTTTCCTGTCTGTGGAATACCTCATGTGTGATGACTGGGTCAAGGACGAGGGACGTAGAGGTAATGTTGTAAAGAGCAAAGATGATAAGAGTTTCAAAGTAGGACCATGATTTTTTTAAACAATCATAAATGGGTTCTACTAGATGTATCTGCTAAGGGGCTTTACAAACTTGTGAAAAGGAATGTTGTTGAGGGATAAACTAAACATAAAATGCCCTGGTGATGATGCTGCTGGGGACAGTGGGCAAAGTTAGGAACTTGACCACAGTAATTTGAATGTCTAACTGCCAGCTCGTAGGAGTACATGCTTTAGGGTACTACCATCGAGATATTGTTATTTCCCTGTTAATTGTGATGTTTAATGCTTGCATATATATTTTCTTGTCCTTGGGTTATTAGGGACATTGTTGCGTTCTAGGTTTACTTTTCACTGTTGTGCTTTTTGTTTTATTTTGCTCCATTTTTACTTAGAGGAGAAGTCATGTAGTATTTCACTATTGTATGGGTGTCTGAGTGCCTGTGTGGGCGTGTGTGACTGGCTGTATGGATGAATGAGTGGGTGAGTCTGTGGCTATAAGAGTTAGTGAGTGCGTGAGTGAGGGTCTGTATGGGTAAGTGAATGTGTGTATGGCTGTGTGCGTGAGTGAGTGGAGATGTCAGTGGTATATGGGTGAGTAACTGAGTATGTGCAATGCGTTATAGGAGAGTGATGGGGTATATGAGTGACTTATGGGTGAGTGAGTAAATCTGAGAGTGACTGGATGGGTGAGTATGTGCCTGTGTCGCTGACTGTATAGATCAGTGAGTATGTGTTAGTATGTGTATGAGTAAATGAGTCGGTGTGTGTGTAACTGTTTGAGTGAGTAGGTGGCTGTGTGATTGACTCCATCAGTGAGTGAGTAGGTGTGTGAGTATATCTATGGGTGACTGACTCAGTGTGTGAGTGGCTATATGGGTGTATGAGTGGATATGTCAGTGGCTGTATTAGTGAGTGAATGGGTGTATGAGTGGCTGTATGGGTGAGGGAGTAGATGTGTGCAGATGTATGAATCAGTGAGTGGGTGTGTAAGTACTGGTATGGGTCTGGTATGGGTCTTTGAATGGGTTTGTGAATGGTTGTGTGGGAGAGGGTATATGAAAGATTCTATGGGGTGTTAGTGACTATGTGGATGATGTTATCACTGATGTTATCACTGATGTTATCAGTGATGTCATTTGAGATGTCACCAGTGATGTCCCTGACAATGTCAGCAGTAATGTAATATGTGAGGTCATAAGCAGTGCATTGCGGGGCGCTCATTATAGCTCAGCTAATCAGAACTGGTTTTGTACGAGGAAAACTTGAGCCTAACTATAACGTCCCTGTAACCTTTGTTTTTTTAGTGACATTCAAAGTTGTTTTTATTTACTTTCCTAACTATAATGTCCATGTATTCTTTTGTTTTTTCCATGGAATTTCTACGGTATTTTAAATGATAATTCCTAACTATTATGTCCCTGTAACCTTTGTTTTTCTCAGTGTGTGCATATATCTGTTTGTAGTTGTGTGACTGGATTTGTGAGTGTCTCAGTGGGTCTATGAGTGGGTGCATGAATATCTAAGTGAGTTTGTGACAAGGTGCATGACTGTCTGAGTGCGTCCGTGAGTAGTTCTGTGAGTGGGTGTCTGAGTGGTTCTGTGAGTAGATGTATGAGTCTCTGAGTGGGTCTGTGAGTGGGTCGATGAGTGTAATTGTAATTAAAAGCCACAATAATGGTGAAGTTGGATTTTAGGTTACAATTTTTAAAACTACTTTAGAAAGTTGGCATTTTCCTGCCCTAGCTATATATATAGCCTTTCCTGGGTCACATGACTGGGTGTAGTTGCCAGCTGGACTTTGTATATTAATCCATAACAGCCACACAATAGAGAGATTAGGAGAGCCTGGATGGGTCAGGATTGGAGGGATGGAGCTGGACAGCCCCACTTGGAACTGAATAGACTGTTCTCTGCCTTTACACAAATGACTTGTCACCCTTGCATTGTTCATGTAGCCAGCTTGGAGCCAGGGCAGGTGAAGGAAGAATCTTCAGGCACTTTAAATGCATTCTCCAAAAATATCTCCTTCTTCAAGGCATCAGGTACAAAAATAGGACCTTGAGGCCCATTCTTCAGTTCACTTTCTGGACCTGCAGAAGGACTCTCAGGGGACTGACCGCTGCAGTGGTCTCCTGTGCACTCCACAAGATGGCTTTGGTACTCCTGGAAGGACTACATTTCTGCCTGGAGGCTGCCTTGAACCATCAGAGACCTGCCCTGCTGCGTGAGCCCTGCTCTACTGCTTGAACCCAGGACTTCCAGAGATACATCAAGGCTAATTGACTACCCTCCTGATCAGAACCTTAAGGACAGAAAGCGTTCCAGCCATTTTGAACCTACACCTGGACACAGACTAAGTGAGTCCCAACTCCCCAAGTGGTGCCCGTCCAGTCTGTGGCCCTTGGTGGTAACGGCCCAAAGTGCCCAGATAGCCAAAAGCCAAAACTTGAGACACAAACAATTTTTGGCTAAACATTTCTCTGAGAACAAAGAAAATATCAATACCAACCTGCTATCCACCAAAGGTGCAGAGGCATTTGGTCTAACTTCACTGCATCTCCCACTACTTTCTTCCCCACAGCCTTAAATCTTGTTCAGCAGACCTTTGCGAAAGGGGGATTCAGCCTCGTGGAACTCTCGCCAGTGACAACCTCTAGTCTCGTCCTGCTGGAGGTTTTCAACTTTCAAAAGAGAGACGAAGTCTGAATGTAGAACTCTTCACTGCGACTTCAGCCAGTGGCTCCCCAACAACGATACTTTCTTCTCTCACATCACCTGCAGCCTTAGCTCACTAAACCTTCGCCCGCACATTTTTCAGAAATTTCTTCTACGTACAAAGGTGAGCGCTGACTGGGCCCAATCCATTTTTTGTATCTGACTCCTGCTCCATCAATGTCTGCAAATTTTTTGACTTTGACTCGGTCTCATATCATTAGATGTCCGTGGTTGGTGCTTTGATTGTTTATGCACTCATTTTTACTTTAACATTTTAAAATTCATAATTCTGGTTCTACTGATTGGATTTTTGCCATTTTGGTATCAAATACTTAATCAAAATTTACCCAATTCTTCTAAATTGGTGTGATATTTTTCTTGAGAAGGGTAGAGCGTTCTGATTGGCTGCCAGCAACATTCGAAACATGTTGCTGGAAGCCATTGCAGGACTCTTGGACTAAGTCCTTTGTCCTGAACAAGTTAAAAATATATATATATGGGGTAAAGGTAAGGATACCTTTACCCCTTAGGTCCCATTAAGAGGACCCAAAGGGACCCCCCCCCCACCCCCGGGGCTAAAAGGGAAAAAGTATCAACAACAAAAAGCTGGGATGCACAGTACTCCCGCAGGATCCCAAAAAATAAATGGCGCCCTGCCTGACTACAAATTATAGACTTCAACCGCTGAAGTCAAAGGGGCTTCTTTTTGTAAGAGAACAGACAATAGGTTGTTCCAGTTACCATATCACATAGATTTCATACTTATAGCAGGCCATGCGATGTTTCTAATAACATTTCTAGTTGGAAGATACAAGGTCTTTCCATACCACCCCATTGTTTCTGAAGCCCCTATCAAGTACATCTGGTCAGGTTCCAAACAACAGCAAATAACATTAGCTAAAAACAAGTAAGAAATATTATTTAATAACTGATGATGTATGGGAATGAATGCAACTGGCATACCAGATAACACACAACTGAACCCGGGCATCAAAGCGGTACACATTCCATGCACAGATATAGGGGCTGATTACTATGTCAGTCGGAAAGCCTCTGACCGCTATTCGGAAGCTTTCCAGCCATGGTTGCAGGCTTTCTGACTGACAAGGTTGGTTTGCGGTCCAACCACAGAATTAGGATGTCGGCGGTCAGAGCGTGAACCGATCGGTCATTCCGGCGTGGTTCGGACCAGCTCTCAGAATCTTCCGTTCTGTTGGGATCGCACCATAATCCCCTATGGATGACGTTTCCGTCATTGGAATTACGATGTCATTATCAGGCCTGGGCATAGTTCGCTGAGTTTGGCTACGCAGAAGTCTGCAAAGTTACAAAAAAAATCAGCAAAATTCCGTGAGTGGCGGAGTGCAGTGCAAACTGAAGTTTGTGCTGGTATTCCCGCAGCTCAGGTAGAAATTCTACCCAAACGGCAGCTCCCGCTCGCAAACTTACTGATCGGGATCACAAACTGACCATTCGCGATCGTGAGCGGGGAAAAAAACTCCGCTGCACATCGCAAAGGATGGTTTTCTGCACTTCATGAGCTCCGTGGAGTGCGGAGTGCAGAAAACTCTGCAAACTCTGCGAACAGAGAGAAGTTCACCACCCAGGCTTAGTCAGTATCCCACAGCCTTTCTGTGCCGGCCTGTCCAACATGGAAAAGTTGTCAGAAAGTGACTTTGGGGGCTCCTAGCAGGGCTCCCTTGACTCTGTGGCCTACTGTTGTTGGCTGAGGGGGTACCTAGGGTGCTCCCCTGTAAATCCATGTACTGTGTGGTAGGCACCATGGGGTGCCTGCCATAGGGTCCAGGGTTTCACACACATACACATTTCTATATGGGAGCCTGTATTACAGCCGGTATACGTCTGTAACACAAGCTCCCATTGAGAAATGTGAGTATGCGAGCGAACAATGTTCAGTCACATCGTAATCAGGTGGTAGGAACCGCCAACCGGAGGTCTGTCAGTCCCAAGACCAAGACGGTGTCTGTCGGAGGCATCTCCGACCGACATCATAATAAGCCCCATGGTGTCACACAGAAGGGACTGTACAAAAGGATTTTGTAATTTGTTGTACTAATATGCACAGGGCCGTCCCCATTGTAATTAAAACAGATGTAGGCGGAAAAAAATTCAATGAATGGAACAGTTGTGAGTTGCATGTGATTTCATACCAACTAATAGATTTATATTTTTGACAGTCATGAAAATGAAAGGATGTTCAGGGAAATGAAATAATGCCAAGTATTATCCAAATCATAGGTGGTGTGTCACTGACTGTAACTGGTACATCTTCAACATGTTCCCAGTTTGCTTGGTTGCATTTATTATTAAAACATTTGTGTTGATCTTCATTTGATATCTGTTTAGGACTGCTATGACAGTATGAATTGTAGCTTTTGCCACTTCATCAGCTGCACAGTTCCTTTAGCATGAATACCACTACACTGATGGCCCATAGCGTGTCTTACATAGACCAAGGAAAATGTGTCTTGTAATACAGCTACCTTTCCCCAAAGTGTTGATTTTTTATAGGTTTTCATTTTGAGCCCTTGAATCCATTCAACCGCCAATGTTGTAAATCAACATTGTAACCTTCCCCACTGAAAGCTGAGTCAGGCACAATGAGTACGGGAACTGACAAATCAGTTGTTTGTAGTGCAAGTAGCAGGGTGTATAATTCTACATGTTGGGCAGTACTATCACCTAAGAGTTTGAAGTGGGTGTGTTGTGGGAGGACCTCACCATCCTTCGCTACACCATGCACTGCTGCCCAAGCTGCAGATTAATTACATTTAGTTACTACCACAGGTTGGGCACAGCGATCTGTGTAAAATATGCTCTGATATGACTTGACAGGTAAACTGTCTGGAGTTGGAACAGCGTCCTATTCATACTGGACAAAAGTTTGTATACAAAGAGAGGGATAATACTGAAAATTGACATCCACAGCACTCAAAGAAGAGGCCCACTATACCGATCTTGGGTGTAGGGCACAAGCATTAGGAATCCTTGCCTTTGTGGCCGCCTCGAGTGCTCATATGGAAGAAACAATAATTATATGTGTTCTCTGTTCCAAAGGGCACTCTTTTAGAACAGCTGTTTGTACAGCCATCAAGAGTTATTCAATTAAATTAAATTGTGCTTCAGCCAAGGAATACAAGTGAGACTTGTACGTAATGGGGACCGTCTGTCCTTCATTGTAGCTCACATAGGTGTAACCATGGTGACTGAGAATGATTCTGATAAATAGGTTGGTTTTGTTGTCCCTAGTTTGTGAATATTGTGTCTCAAGAATGTCTGCTTGTAGAGCACCCAAGATATCAGTATGTGTGTTCAGCCCCTGTTTAGAGGAAAATGGGGGAAAAATGAGACCATACAGAGGCTTCATTCTCTTTGCATAGCGAGGCAAATAGGTATGTCCAAGGTTAAGAAGCGTCAACAGGGATAGCAACTTTTTCAGTGCATCTGGAGGCTGCAAGGTAGTGCACATCTGGAGGGAATCTGGAGCTAAACCTTTGCCATTGCTGGATAAGTGATATCCGAGGAAGGTCACCGCCAAGTTGGTGATCTTCGATTTTTTTTCAATAAACTTGTGATGTCTACATAGTCACTACTCCATCTACCCTGTAAAGGTATAGATTCAAGTCATCATCAACTAAGTAGATCTCATCAACGTACGACAATACCTCAGAATGTGGTTGTAAGATGTCCATGATTTACACTAAAAAGAAGCCAGGCCTATGTCTATAGCCCGTAGGCAATCGTCCTAATGAAAACTGCACTCTGTCAAAACTGAAAGCAAATAAATGCTCACTTTCAAGCACTAAGGTTTAACTGAAAAACAGCATTCAAAATGTATAGAGTAATTTTGTATTTTTTCGGCACCAGGTTTGTTATTAAACTATGCTGTGTGCATTTTGTACTGCAAATGTTCTGGTGTGCAAATTCAGATTTCTATAGTCTAAGACTGTTCTATAGGAAGTTTCAACACTCTGTGCATCATCTCCTTGTGTTTGCTTTTTTCTATAGGAACCGTCTGGCTTAGAGATTGCAAAAAGGGGCTTGTTCATGTGTGGAAGATAAGGCCCTATTACTATTATACCCTGATACTGTAACTGGTCTAATATTCCTTTAATATGTTTTGCTTATGGTTTTAAAGGGTATTGTGGTTGTGGTTCACCATGTTGAGAAATGGCATGTGGTTTACGGTGTTTATCCCACCCCACTTGGTTTCTATTAAAAAAATGGAGCCTGTCTTATGGCCCATTCAATGGCATAAATTTCCCTGATATCTTCAGGTACTATGGGAAGATGGCTACCCTTATAGCTTCCTCTTCCCAAGGTGCTTCCCTGATGAAGAGGCCAGTCTTCTACGCTAGGAAGATGTTATAATCATCCAAAAGTTGAGTCCAGAGTATTCCTTTGATAATACATGGTATGTCACCTTCAATTTATGTTTTTAGGATGTAAACTCTACCAGGAGGATTAAAACGTTGATCTGGATTCTCGATTTGCATAACGTCATCAGTTAAATTTGCAATCAGAAAGATTTGAAGCGTCTGATGTCCTATCCTGAGCTCTGCTGCACTTTCAAGGAACACTCTCGCCCTAGTCCTGTTTCACAGAAGGACTCATAGCTGGATCACCATTTTCTTCTTTTTTACTGGGGTTTTAGAGCTCAAAACTTTCTCTTCCCTCTTTACACTGACATCAGTCTTGTGCCCTTCTTTACTTTTCTTACTGTACTCTTCTTTTCTTCGGTACTCGGATCGGTTTTCCATTTCGGTTCTTTTACTGTCAGTGTCCTGAAATGCCAGTGAAGAGGGGCTATCAGAATAATAATGCTGTTCAGGCTTTTCCCTTAAGTTATAACCACCCTTGCTGGAGTCTCAAGAAGCAGATGACCCAGTCCAGTATTAATTGTGGAACCTCCTGAGGCTTGAGCCGGGAGTAGCGCGAACTGCATTTTAAAAACTGCTAAATTGTCTTGTGTGTGTTTTAACCTTTGCACTCACCGCCCTGAGCACCTCGCTCTTGCCACGAACAACCTCTGACAGCTGAGCATAACGCTGCCACCGGCGAGTGTTTGTTTGTTTTCCCTGCCGCCATTGACCAGGACACAGGCCACGCCCACCTGGCTAGGCCACGCCCACCTTCCTTTCCACCGCTATATAGAGCACGCTGACTACAAGCGCTGCCTGTATTAATTGTGGAACCTCCTGAGGCTTGAGCCGGGAGTAGCGCGAACTGCATTTTAAAAACTGCTAAATTGTCTTGTGTGTGTTTTAACCTTTGCACTCACCGCCCTGAGCACCTCGCTCTTGCCACGAACAACCTCTGACAGCTGAGCATAACGCTGCCACCGGCGAGTGTTTGTTTGTTTTCCCTGCCACCATTGACCAGGACACAGGCCACGCCCACCTGGCTAGGCCACGCCCACCTTCCTTTCCACCGCTATATAGAGCGCGCTGACTACAAGCGCTGCCTGTATTAATTGTGGAACCTCCTGAGGCTTGAGCCGGGAGTAGCGCAAACTGCATTTTAAAAACTGCTAAATTGTCTTGTGTGTGTTTTAACCTTTGCACTCACCGCCCTGAGCACCTCGCTCTTGCCACGAACAACCTCTGACAGCTGAGCATAACGCTGCCACCGGCGAGTGTTTGTTTGTTTTCCCTGCCGCCATTGACCAGGACACAGGCCACGCCCACCTGGCTAGGCCACGCCCACCTTCCTTTCCACCGCTATATAGAGCGCGCTGACTACAAGCGCTGCCTGTATTAATTGTGGAACCTCCTGAGGCTTGAGCCGGGAGTAGCGCGAACTGCATTTTAAAAACTGCTAAATTGTCTTGTATGTGTTTTAACCTTTGCACTCACCGCCCTGAGCACCTCGCTCTTGCCACGAACAACCTCTGACAGCTGAGCATAACGCTGCCACCGGCGAGTGTTTGTTTGTTTTCCCTGCCGCCATTGACCAGGACACAGGCCACGCCCACCTGGCTAGGCCACGCCCACCTTCCGTCACTCCAGCCTCTATAAATCATGTGTTATACAGGAAGCGCAGCGGACGAGCGCAGCGGGCGCGACGATTGCGCGCCGAAGGCGCGCATAAGGCAAGCTCGCCTGCGCTCGTCCGCGCCGAGTCCGGGCCAGGGTCCACGTCCCCTACATCTTATGCCAAACAGCCCATAGCCTGCAGTGCGGACGTTCTTCATGGCATGAGGTCCTCAGGACCGGTCTGTGAACTGCATCGCTATGAGGTAACGTCTCTTCCAGCCATTTGCCCAAAATGCAATGTTCCTCTCAACCTGTGGCAGACCAAAACACCGAAGCAGGAATACCGTATGTTTTTACTAAACTGCAGATCCCTGCCAAAACATAAGGTGGAAATTTCTTTTCTATTGGAAGAGCGTTTGCCGGACGCAGTATTTCTCTCTGAAACATGGCTGACGCCCGACTCCGACCCTGCCGTTGTAACCTCCCTCCCCTCGGGCTTTCAAATCATCCGACAAGACCGTCCGGAGGGTAGAGGTGGAGGGCTAGCAATTATATTTAAAGAACAATATCACTGCAGACTCATCCCGGAAACCATCCCAGACTGTGAGAGCCTAGCTTTCTCGCTGGAGTTCTCTCCCAACCACTGGTTCTCGGGCACATTGATATATCGCCCACCTGGTCCCCCTAAACAATTTCATAATCTCCTACCAGTAATTATGGCGCCATGCATTAGCGCTGCCGCCAACTACACTGTGCTAGGCGACTTCAATTTTCATTTTGATTCACCGCTGGATCCCACGGCTACTACATTAGCCGATGACCTGGCTGCGCTGCAACTTATCCAACGAGTAAAAACATCGACCCATGTGAAGGGACACCTGTTAGATCCAGTGTTCAGTAACTGTGAGGACTTTGTGGTTGGGCTTCCGCTCCCCCTCCCGTGGACTGACCACTCTCTGGTGCCCTTTACTTGGTTTACTCAGAAATCCAGTCCGGTAAAACCGACGATAAGACATGCCAGATCTTGGGCACGGATACCTACAGATGAATGGATAAATATACTTATGAAAGAACTTCCCCCTAATAACGAGGATCCATGTCTGGCTAACCAGGCCTATGAAAACTGGATTCTGCACTCTCTCGAAACCATCCTCCCCCTTAAGAAATTAACGGTAAAACGCCTCCATAAAACAGCACCGTGGTACTCGGAGGCCCTCTGGAATAAAAAGCGCCAATGCCGGAAAATTGAAAGAAAATGGCGCATAGACTACTCCATGGAGGAAAAGACTCGATATCGAGAGGAGATAAAAGCCTATAAAAAGGAAGTAAAAGCTGCTCAAGCAGCGTACTTCTCTGACAAGATCCTAGCTGCAAAATCCAAACCTAGGGAAATCTTTCAAACTCTGCAAAAACTCACAAAACCCCCTCCCCCAAGTGCTTTGGAGGAAAAGTCTGTTTCCCAATGCAATGACTTGGCAGAATTTTTTTCAGCCAAAGTAAATAAAATATATGTTTCCTTCCCCTGCACTCCCACTTCCACTCCTCTGCTAATTCAGGATAAAACCAGGGCGTCAGACTCCGCTCCAGTCTCTCCACCTATGCTTGGCCACTTTCCTTGCATGGATCTCGAAGTTTTAGAGTCCATGGCTCGGAAAGTAAAATCTGGATCTCCATCTGACCCGGCACCCCCTGAAGCCATGATGCTAGCTTCTCAGACTGTCTTACCAATCATTAAGAACCTTCTAAATGCCGCCATCACCTCTGGCATTGTCCCTCCTGCTTGGAAATGGGCGATGGTCCGAGCGCTGATAAAGAAGCCCAACTTGGACCCATCGGACTTTGGCAACTATCGTCCTATTTCCCTGCTTCCCTGGGTAAGTAAAATCGTGGAGAGGTATGTTAATCTCCAGCTGGTCAGCTTTCTTGAAGATAACCAGCTGTTAGACACCACCCAGACAGGGTTCAGGCCTAAGCATGGAACAGAGTCCGCCCTCCTAATGGTCATCGAGGAGTCCAGGAAAATTCTTGATCAGGGAGGATCAGTGGCAGTGATCCTCCTTGATCTCAGTGCGGCGTTCGACACGGTCAGTCATGTCACCCTACTGAACCGTCTTTCGAATGTCGGCATTGTGGACAAGGCTTGGCTCTGGTTAAAATCTTTTCTGAGCAATAGGTCATTCCAAGTGTTTGATGGGCAGACAGTGTCTTCTAGCATTCCCCTGAAGTGTGGAGTCCCCCAGGGCTCCTCTTTAAGCCCCGCGCTTTTAAATATCTATATGAGGCCACTGGCTGAGGTAGTTCGTCCGTATGGAGTCAAGATCATATCCTATGCGGACGATACCCAGTTGGTGGTCTCATTAGCGCAGGAGGCTCTCCAGCCACGTTCAGGTGGACTAACGGAATGTCTGGAGGAGGTTAAGTCTTGGATGACTCGGTCATCATTAAAACTTAATGGTGACAAAACGGAGCTCATGCTCCTGGGCCCTGCCGACCCCACCTTCTTCAACTCACGTTGGCCCACCTGTCTAGGTCCCCCCCCGGCCCCGAAGGATAACATCAAAAGCCTAGGGGTATGGCTGGACAGGAGTCTCTCACTCAACACCCAGGTCACAAAGCTCTCAGCCATCTGCTTTGGACTGCCTAGGACACTGAAGAAAGTTCTTCCTTTGCTCCCAATGGAGGCAAAGCAGATAGCCATACAGGGCCTGATACAGTCACGATTGGACTCCAACAACGTCCTCTATCTGGGTGCACCAGAGTACACCTTAAAGAGATTACAGCTGGTACAAAACTGCGCTGCCCGCACTCTGCTGCAGATTCCTCGCAGACTGTCAGTTAAAGCGGCACTGACCAACCTTCATTGGCTCCCAGTGCGTAAGAGAGTCACTTTTAAAGCAATGTGTATTGCTCACCAGGCATTTTGGGATTCAGGACCCCTAATTAATCGTAGTCTAGTAAGCCAGTATCGTCCAGGTAGAGACCTGCGCTCTAGCCAGGCTTTCATGGCAACAGTCCCTAGAGTCAAAAGGACTAGATCGGGTGGAAGGACGTTTGCCTTCAACGCCGCCAAGATCTGGAAATCCCTCCCGTCTCATTTGAGATCCAATCCTGACCTCGTCTCCTTCCGTAAACAACTAAAAACACACCTGTTCAATTCCGTCTAATAATAACTCAGTTCTCCTTCCTTTTCTGGTATACAACCTCACTCACCCCTTCATCTGGTTCCTTTTTAGCGCTTGGACGCCTCAGGGCAGCAATCGCGCTGTTATAAATCCACTTTCATTCATTCATTCATTCAGTCATATTTTATCTTCATCTTTTATTTTTTCTTCCCCTCCAATGTAGAATTCTCCTTAAGCGAACCCTCAATGTCATTTTTTGGTTTTAAATGTGGCTTAACAGCTTGAGTACCTAAGGTATCTCCACCTACAGAGGTGTAAACATCTGTAATTATATTTTGTAGTTCCTGTTCACGGTCCTAAACCGGGAACGGCTTCCAGCCTCTGATGTATAGGCAGAACTGAAGCCTCTCTCTTCATGTGGCTTTGAATCAAATAGGAAACTGTAGGGAAGTTTCCCATTAACATTATTCTGAAATTCAGACCTGGTACAGTTCTCTTGTCATTTTGCACTTGTCTAAGTATGTCAGGGAAGACTGGCAAGGAAGGCGTACAATGTATACTGGTGTAAATGCATGCTAAGATGCTCCCGCAGGAGTTACACTCCTCTACGGGAGGGACCTTCCCAAGAGAAAGACACATAGTCAGTATACTGTGATTGCCTTGTGGTGGGTATTTTAGACAAAATATCGAGAAAAAAATGTCCCCATACCAAAATATCGAGTCTAAAATATTGCAATATAGAAATATCATCAGCAAGAATATCGATGTCAAGACTATCGCTTTTAAGGTAAGTAATAGCGACTTTTAAAATATCTAAGTCATTAATATATTTTGCAAAAATATAGTTGTTTAAAATATCGTTTTTAAATTCTTGTTATAAAGTATTTGAGTATATATTCTAAATGTATATGATGTAAATTTTTTGTATAATTATGGTTTATGTTTTTTAATATATGTGTTACATTTTTAATAGTTATTACATTTATTTTAATTACATGATATGTTTTTTAGAACCGTAGCGGGTTGTGGGTTTATAGGAGTATATGGGGGGAAGTCATCTATTTATGATAAATAAATGATTATTTTAATATAATTTTTGTAATTTATATTTAATTGCGTAATTTGTGCTTATACGTTTTTGGGGTAAATTTTATGTGCGGGTTGTGTGGTTTGTTGGGGTAAAGGGAGGGAAGTAATTTTTTATTGATGATTAATTAGCTGTTAATTGATATTAATTAATTAAGTAATTGATGATTAACTTTGTTAATTGTGTAACTTTCTTCGATAGGTGCAGGTTGTGGAGTTAGAGGGGTAAAGGGTGGAAAGTAATTAATTTTTAATTAATTAATAATTAGTTGTTAAGTAATATTGATTAATTAATTGATAATTGTGTTTTTGTGTAAATATTGTTTGTTTTTAGGTGTGGGTTGGGGCAGCCGCGGGCCGTGGAGGGAGTTACGGTGGGGCAGGGAGGCGGGGAGGGTGAGGGGCAGGGTGGAGAGGGCTAAAAACCAGCATATGGATAATTACAGGTAAGTAAACAATTTAAATAATAAAATGAATTTCGTAGCGCGCACTGCATCGCATTTTACGATGCAGTGCGCGCTACGAAATTAGTTGTATTAATTAAATTGTTTACTTACCTGTAATTATCCATATGCCGGTTTTTAGCCCTCTCCACCCTGCCTCTCCCCCTCCCCGCCTCCCTGCCCCACCGTAAATCCCTCCACAGCCCGCGGCTGGTTGTGGGGTTTATAGGTTTAAATTGTGGGAAGCAATTTATGTATTACTCATTGTTAATTCATAATTATTAAATAATTGATAATTACTCTATTTGTTTAATTCTTTTTTTAGATGCAGGTTGTGGGGTTTACAGGGGTAGAGGGTGGGGAGTAAATTAATGTAAAATAGTTTATAATTAGGTGTTAAATACTATTAGTTATTTAATTGAAAATTAATTATTTTAATTGTGTAATTCATTTTTTAAAGTTTCATTTTATGTGCAGGTTGTGGGGTTTATGGGATAAAAGGTGAAAAGTTAATTAATTAATATTCAGTTTTTAATTAATATTATATATTATGTTAATTGTGAAATAATTTTTTGTAGGTTTTAGATGTGGGTTGTGGTTTTGTAGAGGTATCGGGTAGGAAGTAAATTAATTGTAAACAATTAATAACTATTTGTCATTAATATTAATATTAAGTTAATAATGAATTATGTTAATAGTGTAATAATAGTGTAATAATAGTGTAAATAATTTTTTGTTACATTTAATGAGTGTACTCTCAAGGTTCTCTGACCGCGGACCTCTGATTGTGCCGTGCCGTGCCGTTTGATCTACGTAGCCCTGCCCTACGCCCTACACCTCGACGAGGAGAGTGAGGAGAAATGAGGAGAAACGCGGAAGCTGAGTAGGAGAATGAGTTGGCGGCAGAGACCGCCGAAATATAGCGGCTTGCCGTGAGACACCGCCCGTGGCAGGAGTGGCTGCGACAGCGCTACAGAGGACCGACTGTAGCGGCGAGGGGGAGACCCCCAAGTTAAACAGTGTGCACACAGTAAATCCTGGGTCCGGATCAGCACTGTAGCATAGTGAATGAGTGTGTTGTGTATTTTGTGTGGGTATATTGTGGAAAGTTCATTAATTATAATTAATAGAAAATTAATATTTAATTAATGTTAATTCGTTTGTTGATAAATACTTATATTAATAGTGTAAATAATTTTATTTTTACAAGTTAAGTTTTAGGTGCAGGTTCTGAGTTTTGTGGGGTTATAGAGTGGGATATAACTAAATTATATCTATATAATAAATAATGTTTTGCTAATTAATATTATGTAAATAAAAATATGTATTTGTATGAAAATTATTTTTGTTTTATTTATAATAATATGTGTAAGTGTTTATGAAATGTATTGAACAATGTAATATGTTTCTTTTTTATAAAAATGATATATTTGTATTTTCATTTTTCAACATAGTTATATATTTTTTTACTAACTTTGTTTTTAAAATAATGTAATTTTGTTGAAGATAATTTGTTTGATTTTAATATTAAACTGACTGGCGTAGGAATAGTATATGTTACCACTCCGCTATCCAACACTTTCCCTACTGTTGAATTTATTGCAGTAGGAATAGTACATTTTACCCCTCCACAATCCAACAGTTTCCCTACTGTTCTACTGATTGAAGTGGGAATACTAAATTATTCCCCTCTGATATTCAACACTTTCCATAATATGACACTTATTGGAGTGTGAATAGAAAATGTAAACTCTCTGCTATCCCAAACATTCCCTCCTGTTGTACTGAGTGGAGTGGAAATAGTACATTTTACACTCTTCAACACTTTCTTTTACTGTTGCACTTATTGGAGTGGGAATTGTGAATTTTACCCCTCTGCATTCCAACGCTTTTCCTACTGTTGCACTGACTGGAGTGAAGATAGTAATTGTTACCCATCCGCTATCCTACACTTTCCCTACTGTTTTAATCATTGGAGTGGGAATATTAAATCTTACCCCTCCACAATCCAACATTTTCCCTAATGTTGCATTCATTGGAGTGGGAATAGTAAATGTTACCCCTCCAGAATCCAACACGTTCCCTACTTTTGTACTGACTGGAGTAGGAAAAGAAAATGTCACCTCTCTGCTATCCAACAGGTTCCAAACTGTTGTACTGACTGGAGTGGGAATGGTAAAATTCACCTCTCCGCAATCCAACACTTTCCCTAATGTTGCATTCATTGGAGTGGGAATAGTAAATGTTACCCCTCCAGAATCCAACATGTTCCCTACTTTTGTACTGACTGGAGTAGGAAAAGAAAATGTCACCTCTCAGCTATCCAACAGGTTCCAAACTGTTGTACTGACTGAAGTGGGAATAGTAAAATTCACCTCTCCGCAATCCAACACTTTCCCTACTGTTGCACTAATTTGGGTGGAAATATAACATGTTACCCCTTGCTAGCCAACACTTTTTCTACTGTTGTACTGACTGGAGTGTGAATAGTAAATTTGACCTCTCTGCAATCCAACACTGTCCTTACTGTTATACTGACTGGAGTGGGCGTAATAAATGTTACTCATCTGCTATCCAACACTTTCCCATATGTTGTACTTATTGAAGTGGAAATAGAAAATGTAACCCCTCTGCTATCCAACACTTTTCTACTGTTGCACTTACGGAAGTAGGAATAGTAAATGTTATCCCTCCGCTATCCAACACTTTCCCTACTGTTGCACTTATGAGAGTGGGAATAGTAAATTGTATCACTTCACAATCCAACACCTTCCCTACTGTTGCACTGACTGGAGTGGGAATAGTACATTTTACCCCTCCGGTATCCAATGCTTTCCCTACTGTTGTACTGAATGGAGTGTGAATATCAAATTTAACCCCTCCGCTATCCAACAATTTCCCTAACGTCGCACTTATTGGAGTGGGAATAGTAAGTGTTACCCCGCCGCAATCCAACACTTTTCCAAGTGTTGCACTGACTGGAGTGAAAATACTTAATGTAACCCCCTTATATCCTACACTTTCCCTACTGTTACAGTCATTGGAGTCAGAAAGGTTAATCTCACTCCTCCCCTATCCAACATTTTCCTTAGTTTTGTACTGACTGTAGTGGGAGTAGTAAATCTTACTCCTCCAAAATCCAACACTTTCCCTACTGTTGTTCTAATTGGAGTGGGTATGGTATATTTTACCCCTCTAGAATCCAATATTTTCCTTTTGGTTGTACTAACTGGAGCGGGAATAGTAAGTTTTACCTCCCTTTAATCCAACAGTTTCTGTACTGTTGCATTCATTGCAGTGGAAATAGTACATTTTACCCCTCTTCAATTCAAAACGTTCCTACTGTTGCACTTATTGGAGTGAGAATTGTAAATGTTACCCCTCTGCAAATACAACACTTTCCCTACTGTTGTAGTGATTGGAGTGGAAGTAGTACATTTTACCCCTCTGAACTCAGTTTCCCTACTGTTGTACTGGCTGGAATGGGTATAGTAAATGTTACCTATCCAAAATCTGATGCTTTTACTACTGTTGCATTTATTGGAGTGAGATTTGTAAACTTAACCCAGTTTTATTGTTTTTGCATTGTGTGGTGTGGGAGCAGTACATTTTGTATATAATTTTTTTATAGTTTGCTTAGTTTTGTATGAATTGCAGTGGGAACAGCATATACATTGTATATGTTATAATTTATTTTATATTGTTGTACTTTATAATATGTTTTGTTTACATAAAATTATAATTTATTTTATGTATAAAATAAGTTTTACTAAATATAAGGAATTTTAAGTTGTTTTAATTTTAATAAACTCACATATACTTTTCAAAAGTTCTCATAAATTAATTTATTTTAACATTATGTTCTAGTTTAAAACCTTACCTTCATAATTTTACATGGAACAGGCCTGCAGTGCCAATGGTTGGCCATGTATAATGCTTAACTTACTTCAGGGCTGAGCTGCACTACATTTTTTTTTACTGTTTGAGCCCGTTTTGTCTGCTTTGATTTTAGAAGTATAGTTTGTGAAAAGAAATGAGCTTACACTTTTGTGGGTGGGTTCACGTCCCTTTCTAAAACTTTTCCTAGCCACCCCAATATTTTTGCTTACTACTCCCAAGAGCACTTCCCTTTAGTTGTAAGTATCCTCAATTTTCAAGCCACAAACCCCTGTCACTCCTACATTTATTGCTGCAATGTAGGAGCATGCATGCAGAGATCTCTGCAATTGGGGTGAAGCTCTCCGCACAGAAAAGAGAAAAGGAGGAAACAGAGACCTCTATATGTAGGTTGAGAATAGCATTATGTAGTATGTGAGAAGTACTACTGTAGTGGTACTAAAAGTACCATAAAATGTATTTTGTGTATAGGAGCCAAACTTTGTCTTGAACCAATTCTCTGGAATTCTTCCTTCCCAAATCCTGATTTCCACACAACTGAAAATTAAATTTGCCACATGGTCGACTTCATCACATCTAGACACCATAAGGAAACTGTCATCTAATAACCCCTGGACTTTCAGCTGCATTTGATACAGTCAATCTTACTACTATCTGTTTGTAAGGCACTCAGCTGGTTTTCCTCCTAACAGACAAATCCTCTTCTTTCGCACAGATTTCATCAATCACTAGCCACGCATTTCTGTCATTGGATGTCATGCGTAGTTGCACCTTTTCTCACATTCTCCAAAACAGCTCATACTTATGCTCAGCAAAATAAAAGGCAGGTCAATGAAACTCACACATCTCCAAACTAGACTACATTTAACATTTATCAGACATGAACCCTGAAACATCAAAGGGAACATCAATGACCACGGAAAAGCCTCTACTATGGTAAAGCTAGGGTGTTCAGTAGGTCATTTTGCTCATGCCTCCCAATCTACTCATAACTATACATGATAATTAAGTGAAATACATTGCTTGCTTCTTGCTAGATTTCAGATTTCAGCTTTGCCTCCAAATAAAATTTGCTGAAATACTCAGTAGTTGTTTTCTTTGTTTTCCCATTTCACTTTGAGGCTTCGTGGGAAGCCTTGCTCTTGTATCCCCAAAAGGTCAGGGGCTTTACAGCTCAGTAAAACTGTTTTTTTACACAATCTATAGGTTACTTCTAATCCCTGCAATTGATTTATTTAATCCAGGTAGATGCCATTTAATACACATTTTTCTCAGCCTTTACTTACAGCACGAACAGATGGTCAACAAAACCAATTAACCTTTCCCACTCTCCCTTTCAGATTTTTCACGTCTCCATAGTCCACGGGTAAATGAACGCCAGCTACCAGGAGACTCGGTGCCAGTCTGTGATGAATGGAAAGCCCGCTGGCACGATGCTCAAATGCACTTCCCGCGCCGTGGGTTTGGGCACCTGATCCTGTGCTTTCGTTTTGTCTGAGTAGAATATAAGGAAAATAAACAAAAAAATCGCACACGCATTTAAAGAGATATCCTTCAGTGTTTCATGTCAAGTAGAAGGAACTGTATTAAGTTGATTATTTCACATGGTATTTCAAGGTAACCTCAAACCTTTTAGGTCAAGTTAAGAAAGGGTTCGCTGTCATTAGGTGAGAATAGGATGTACAAGAAAAGGAACTCTAAGGAAATATATATAGAAATGCATATGCATATGAATGCATTATAGTTAATAAGGGAATCGTCCTTCTCTTGCAAACACCACGAGTCATAATTAGATTAAATATTGCACAATTAGAATTTTTATTTGCAGCATTCCTTTGTGTTGCTGTTAGCACCTTGAGCGTTTGTTGCCATGGTGCTGTGTTCAGGGCCCTGGTGCTTGCATACTCGGGAACATATATTCATGGTGCACCTATTAATGGTGATGGATACACCACACTGTACTATATCAGAGGGATAGAAATCCACTGCATTTGACTGCATTGCATCCTAGGGACACTAACTAACCATGCAGCGCTGCAAACCAGGGGTATCGTTTATGGGATTTTGGCGTATGGCAGTGCAGCAAGGTATCATTTATGGGATTTTGGCGTATGGCAGTGCAGCAAGGCATCATGCTGCTCTGCTGTACCCGAAAGTGACGCGGCAGGAATTCACCGTACCTATGCAATACGGTGCATTCCTATCCTTTGTCCCTGCACTTGTGCCGTTTCAGTAGCCTTGCACCAACATAAGCACCCTTCCACCACGGTGCAAGCGTGCCTCTGTTGCTTGAAGGATTGTTTTTTGTGCAAGAAGGGGAACCTTCCTGCACAAAAACAATCCTAAAATGCACAAGGAGAAAAAAAATATTTCTCCTAGTTATGTCTCACATCAGGAGGCATAAGAATTTGTTGCTTCCCCCGGATTACATAACTTTGTAAATCTAGGGCAACATCAAATTCCAAGGATGTTGTGTGGGGAAACCAACAACAATGCCCATGGAATGCCTCCCAGGTACAGAGTAAGGTGACGCAGCGATCTGCTCTGCGTTGCCCTACTCATGATTTATGAGGCCACTGAAAGCCACGCATGGCAGCGTTGCCTGGCTTCATATATCGGATTGTGAGCCCTACATCATACATGTACCACTTTACATGGTGCAAACGTGATGCAGGGCTCTCGTAAATAAGTCTCCAAGGGCATAACCTACTCCACTTTACCTGAGAGACACTAATTCACAGCACTGCACTGCATTCTAGGGACACGTGTTCATTACACTGCACTGCATTCTCTGTGCAGTGAGCCACAATACTGCAAAGCGTCTTAGTACACACACTCACTATGCTGCAAACTGTGACGACCCTAAAAGGCCTCACACATCTTTATGGATACTAACTCACCCACTGCACCAACCTTTAGGTTCACAATCCCACTACACAGTCTTGTACACGGTTTTGAAAAAAATATATTTTTATTGCAAGTCAAGCAAACAATTAGAAAAGTAACAGTCAGCATCACACAATGCTGCATGAAAAAACATATAGACAAATTTGGATCCCCCTCGGCTTCCAAAACCCCGATCCTCTCACCCCAGCAAATCACAAGGCAGCATTTGGGTCTGGGCGCTCCAGATCTTCAAGATTAAAATCAGTAGTGTCAATAGGAGCACAAATCCCACCTTGGTAATTGTTCCACTTCCCCCATATCATGGCCCATTTTAGGGACAGCCCCAGCCTTAATACACCACTCTCTCTGCAATCATGCACCAGTCCATTTCTCGTTTTCACTTGCTCAGCTGCAGAGCTATTTCCCTTTTCCACATACATCCAATATTGCATTTGGCCACTATGAACCCCAGTGTCATACAGATCTGATCCATACAAGCAAGATCAGCCACCTCCCAAACATTCAGGAGACACCATTTCACAGGGGCCTCCATGTGGCCCCCACACATGATTGAGGCAGGAAGCAACCATCCCCCAATAGTGTTTCTGTAGTGGGCAGCTCCATAATATATGGGAGAACTTGCCCTCTACGCTGCAGCTTCTGTGACACAATGCAGTGATAGCCCAGCCCAACTTTACCATGGTACTACAAGCGTAATAGCATCTGTGCAGTATTTTCAGCTGCACAAATTGAAATCTAGATCTTATGGCAACCTCATGGGGGGATATTAAGGTCTCCAACCACTCGTCATCTTCCCAGTCCCCCTGATCTCGCTCCCAATGCTCCCGCAACCGAATCATGGTGTCAGGCAAATTATCAATCAGTTTACTGGAGGTAAGAGAGATCACTTTTTTAGGCATGTGCTCATCCAGGAGTCTGTCCTTGAGTGGGGAAGATTCTGGTGGGTCCTCACTCCTCTCTTTGTCCATGGGTCTCCCACCCTGGAGAGGTCAATCAGGTTCCATTTATCAGAGCCCTGTTGTTTACCCAGTAACCCCAATTATTAAGTATCCCATAGGGGGCGTGACCTCCGTGAATTTACCACACCAGCTTAGTGCAAGCAATGCGGTGTGCCAGAGGGTGAGCTTATCCATAGTCGGAGTGGGGGTAGTCGAGGAGCTCACTCCTCCATAGAGGGTCCTGAGATGGCCTCCAGGATGCATGACCATGCTATCCAGCCTGTAGGCCAGTTCCTCTCGAGGGAGATTAATCTTTCTGTTTGTCAGGCAAAGCAATCCCCTGTCATACCAGGTCTGTTCACCTCTTAATGACTATACGTGCAAGGCCCCCATTTCAAAGTAGTCTCACTCTCAATTGCCTGAAAATAAGATGTTGGAACTGAATAGGGCATATTCTGAAGAGCATATAGGAATGAGGGTAGGGCTATCATCTTAAACAGGGTGGCTCGCCCAAGAAGTGAGCAAGGAAAGCCCCTCCGATGTTGGGTGTCAATTTGCAGACATGCCGGTGGAGCCTCCATGTTCCGAGCGTAAAAGACGCCTGGGTCTCTGGTGACATGAATCCCTAAGTACCGGAATCTGTCTATGGCAATATTGACCGAACAGTCACTGGGTAGGCTCGGTACCCATCGATTAAGGAGATAGAGTTGGGATTCATCCAAATTAATGGTGTACACAAATATCGACAAAACAAAGTAGACATATTAATGAGCCTGTCAAGTGTAAAGTCTGGATCTGCCACGCAAAGAAGTATGCCATCTGCATAGAGGGAGATTCTATCCTCCCACTTTTCTATCCATCTCAGCCCTCTAACCAGGGGGTCACTTCTGATCCAGGCAGTCAGCGGCTCTAGGACTAGGACTTAAATGAAAGGGGAAAGTGGGCAGCCGTGTTGCACACCATGCCGAAGCTGTAACACAGCAGACGCACTCCCTTTAACCATGACCTGGGCTAGGGGTACAACTTAGAGGAGTCTTACACATGCTATGAACTGAGGGCCGCAGCCCATTCTGTCTAGAGCCTTAAACATATAGAACCATTCAATGGTGCTAAAAGAAATGTGTGCATCAAGCGAGATCTTCCAGAAACGTGTCTGCATGGCCAGGGACCCTGTGCAGTCGTCTCAAGTTAAGAGAGGTATTCCACCATGGCATCAAACTGAATCGGTTCAGGTGGATTGATGACTGGTTCACCTGAACCAACCAGGACGTCAGTTATTTTGCCAGGATTTTAACCTCTGCGTTAAGCAGCAGAATAGATCAACATGAGGCGCAATGATTCAGCGGCTTGCCCTCTTTAGGTATGTCCACTGTGGTGGCCAAACTTTGGTCTTGGGGCAGGACACCCATCTCATAGCTTTCTAAACATATTCAGGTGGTGGGGAACAACTCTAGAAGTGGTAAGCTTAAACAATTCAATAGGTAAGCCATTTGGGCGCAGTGCCCTACCAGGGTTCAGGTCAATGATGGCTTGCGTTATCTCATCTTCCATGAAGACCTGTTCTAGGAGTACTCTGCCCACTCGAGAAAGTCTTGGAAGTGGAATATTCACTAGTAACTCACTGGACTCCTCTGCTGTGGCAGCAACAGTTGGGGAATAGACATCTGAGAGTATGACACAAAGGCATTCACCACGCCCTGTCTGTCCCTCCCTCTCTCAACTGCATCATTTAAGATTTCTAGTACAAAGTGGTTGGCCAGGTCTCTCCTGTCAAGCCAGGTTAAGAGCTTTCCAGCCCTATCCCCACCTCATAGAGGCTGTGCTGAGTGACAAGCCGATGCGCTTTTTCAGGATCTTCGGAAGTGTCTAGATATTCATTCCGTTTAAGGGTCAAATTGTGTCACACATCCCCCTGTACTGAGCCTGGGAGTTGGGATTCCATCTCCTGAATCCCTCAAGTGTCTCCAAACAGGCCCTCATATTCCTTTTATGTCCCACTATCAATTAGAGGTCCTGACCACGTATGATTGTTCTATATGCCTCCCAAATAGCCAGTGGCGAGTGGACCAAGCCAATATTTTAATCAAAGTAATGCTCAGTGGCTTTCTGGAGGCCTTTATGGATATGATACAGAAAAGGGGGTGGTGATGAACAGAGTGTCTGAATTAAGCAGACCACTCTTACCCAGTCCAAAGATCAGGGCTTGATCCATCACCGTTATTTATCTCACTGCCCCATCCCAGCTCAGAACCTGGCTGTATGCAAATTAGTCTGTCCCTGGCCCAGTGCATCATGGGAACAGGGCAGACCAAACTACAAAGCCAATTCTTCACCAGAAAGGAGACAAGCTACCGGGGACATATGGATATGAGGCAACTTCAAGTGTCATGGTTTAAGGACTACCCTATGGTGCCCATCTTGGCCTCGTAGTTTGTGGGATGCCCAGATCGGGGAATGATCAGAGATCTCTCTGTCCAAATCGCATACTTCTCTGAAATGCGAGATTTGATGGGACAAGGTAAGTGTATAGTCAATGTGCAATAGACTACCATGGTCCCTGAGTGGAATGTGCAGTGTTGCTTAGAAGGATTGTAGCCTCACCATGTATCTACAAAACCCAGGGCCATCATGATTTTAGCTAGTTGGAGTCAAGGGGACCTTGTCTGTTTGGATGTCCAGCAGTCCAGGGTATCATAGAGGGCCATGTTGAAGTTGCATGGCGTGTTTGCATCTCTTGGAATATCTGCTACTTCCATGAATATGCCAGCCACCCCTGCCAAAGGTTTTAATCTATCTTCTCCAGGTAAGACTTCAGTATGTACTCAGGATACACTGGCCTAGACAGCCCAACAAAACAAAATTGTACACTGTGAAGGCGGCAAGAGCAGGTCGCCTATTTATAATATAGTATTTTGGAATTTTGCAGGCTTGCGAACCAAAGTCAGTGATCCTTTATTGTTCAATTTTGTTGAAGATTTTGCCATACGGTGCCTACAAGAAACCTGGCTGGAGAATAGTTTGCATATTAATGGCTATAAAACTTTACACTCACCAGCGGTAACCACAGCACATGGGAGAAACAAGGTAAGCCTGTGCACTTCTGTGTCTAATCGAGTAAACATCAATAAGATTGTACTTACGACTTCGACCACTAACTCTCAGATTGTCTTGTTACATGTGGATAAAAAGCACTGCGTTGCTCTGTTAAACTTTTATAACAATATCCTTAAGGAGCTGTTTGTGGATGTGCTGAACAAATTACAGAACAATCTGTCTATTCTACAGAATGATATGGCTAAAGATATGTGTGTTGTTTAAGGAGGGGATTTTAATTATGTCTTGTGTTCACATGCTAAGGGGGGTATCTATTGGCCTAGTCATTGAAAAAGGTGCTGATTATGCACATGTTCCACACACTACATCGGCGGACCTTCTAAATTCACTTTTGTTTTCATTTGATTTGGGGTTCGCAAATGAACTATGTACCCCTACAGTTACATTTAGCTGCACTTATAATGGCAGAGGGCTTGGTACTACCATTGATTTTTATTTTGTTCTCAAATCGTCATTTGAGTAGGCTGACTAATTTTGAGAGTCATTCCAACGCAATGAGTGACCATTTTCCTCCCCACCCCTGACGGCACACTGGCACGTGTCCCTGGACAACTGGGCAGGAGCAGAAAGCGCCACACTCCATAGCAAGGAAACAGCAGGGCTACGACAGTTCCCAATTGCAGTACTATGGGATGAAATACTAAGCTCCTTACGTAGGGAATGTCAACAGGCACGGAATCCCACACATGACGGCCACCCAGACAATGCCACCGATACGCCCCTTACTGACACTCCGTGCGGACAGACAGGGTGATACTCCGCCCAACACTCCCCTCATATCGACTGCCTACCACGGCAGACCCATTGTCCTCCCCAACGCCACACTCATGCCGTTTGTCCCGATCCAATAGCGCCCGTGCGCCCCCATTGCATTGATGAACCCTCAACTTCACACACACGCCACACTTCCAAATCAGATGACCACGAACCCCTTTACATTTTTCCCCCTTTCCTTTGTTTTCCTTCATTGTTTATCTCAGAATGTTATTTCCTTTATCGCGCCGACATGGTTGAAACATTTGTGATGAACCATTGCCATGATGTATGGAGCGAAGACCTACTGCATTGTATGACATGCCCCGCACACATGACAGACATCTATGAGATGTAGAGATATGTATGTTGTAGCATTCATGTTTTCATTCCTCCTGTGACATCAATAAAGGATATTCAAACAAAAAATGAGTGACCATTTTCCTATGAGTATTACCTTCCAACTACCGAGTAGTGTGTTAAATAATGGGGGCATTTTAGAGCATCTTGTCCATAACCTTGCTCTTAATAGAACCTGAGCTGGTCTAAAGGTAAAACCAATCGAGTTTCGCAAGTCACTTTTAACTAAATGCAATTCAGATTTTGTCTTATTGAGTCCGCTGCTTATGTGGACGTTTTCAACTCCTTTGGTTCTATCTCCACAGAGATTAAGAAGAATTTAAATGTGGAAACCAAAAAGTGTCAGTCTAAGAAACAGGGGGGGGGTTGACTCAAAATGCACAAAAGTCCATAAAGATTTGTAAAAAATTCCTCCACAAACCTGACAGAAAATAGCTGGAAATTAACATGGCTAGAAGTGCCTATAGATGTGCGCTAAAAGAACGCAAGGAGACACTGAGAGCTGAATCCTGTCGGTCCCTGTATGAAGTATCCTTATGCAGAGACAATTTTAGTTTCTGGAAGGCAGTTGATGCGCCTTTTTTAGCTCCCAGAGATCTTCCAACAATAGAAATAGCTATTAGTGAGGATAAATGGGTGGATAATTGTACTACTTTATGTAATGACGAGGATCAGGCAGTGTCACCAGTTGCATCTAAACTCCCTCCAGAGCCTGAATTTTTAAATCTGTTTCCACTTGATGTTCGTTTCTCACTAGATGAAGAGTTCAGAGCCATAAATGCCAGTGCAGGGGGTAAAGCTCCTGGCCCGGATGGAGTCCCTGTTGACCTGTATAAGTCAAATTCTTCTCTCTGGGGCCCATTACTAACTTTGGTTTTAACAGCTTGCTGCCATCATGGATTCATTCCATTCTGGTCTGAATCGATCTTGGTCCCAATATTTAAAAAGGCTGATCATAATATCCCCACATGTTATCGACCGATTTACCTTTTAGACTCTTTCCTCAAAGTGATAGGTCATATTATATTAAACAGATTGCAGACATGGGCGGAAGATTCAGATGTCATCTCTGAACTACAATAAGGCTTTCGTCACGGCCTAGGGACAATCGAACAGAGATTACATTTAAGCCTATCGTTAGGTAAATATACGCAAGTTAAGCTGGGTAAGCTATTCTTGGCCTTTGTGGACCTCAGCTCTGCGTTTGATTGTGTGAGACATGACAGATTCTGGAGCATACTTGATGAAATGGGAGTGGAACTACCACTTATAAACTTCATGAGGCAGCTATACTGAGACTCAGATGCAAGGGTCTGAAATGGAAATATGGGTGAATGTACAGACAAATTCCCAATTAGAAAAGGGGGAGACGAGGCTGTGTGCTTGCCCCCTTTCTTTATACCATATATATTAATGGCCTCGGCCAAATTCTAGTCAATCAATGCCAGGCTCTGCCCCTCATTGACAAGCCTCCTATTCCTGCATTATTGTATACAGACAATGCTGTTTTAATGGTTTGTAGGCCAACTAGTGCGACAAAGAGTAGTGACTAGTTTTGTCACATTTATGCAAAATTGGGGCCTCCAAGTGATTATGAAATGTGGTAAGAAAAGCGCTAAATGTCGTGACATTTTTATTAATAATATTAAGGTGGAGCGTATTAATAGATTTCCATACTTGGGCATCCATTTTGATTATAGGGGAACTTGGTCACACACGGTTTTAGCCAGGAAAATTGTATTTTCTAAAGCCACTGCGCTGTGGCCAATTTTGGTAGAAGATTGGGTAAAAGACCAGTGGTGGAGTTTATGCAAGTCTATAAAGCCAAGTGTATTACCACTGCCATGTACGGTGTGGAAATTTGGGGCCACGCTGATATTCAGCTCCTTCAATTAATCGAGAATGCCTTTATCAGATATTTATTGGCAGTCCCTAATAGCACTGTTCCTTATATGTGTCATGCCGAGCTTGGGATCCCATATATATCTGATCTGATAAAGATTGAACCTATCTTGCAATGGCATAAAATATGGGTAACAATACACATTAGCTTCAAACGGGATATTATAGGGTATTCCATGGTTAAACTATATTAGGATGCTGTTGACTCGTTTCCGTCTGGGGTCTTTTCATAGACTTATAAGTTTCCCGGTCACAAATGATTGGTCCAAAAACCTGGGTGTCTGCCCATGCGCAATCTGTCACAGTTTTAGGAGGATGGAATAATAGAGACTGTAGAGGCAACCGAATGGTTGTTTTCAGTCATTTTTACAAAAGGACTTGATGGGTCTCTTTGATTATGTGTGGACCTTCGCAGCCTTAACAAAACAGTAGTCATGGATAATTTTCTTTTGCCTAACATTAATGAACTTATTTTAATGCCGTCAGGGGAAAGTTCTTTTTTGAAAATGGCCTTGAGGAGTGCCTATCACCTGGTTAAACTTCATCCACGTTTAAAACACCTTACTTCATTCATCACATCTGAGGGCACCTTCCAGTTAGGAAGACTTCCTTTTGGACTGTGTTCAGCTACAAGTGTGTTCCAGCAGTTGATGATGAAGATTGTGTCTGGTTTGAGAAAGGTCATTGTGTTTCAGGACAATATCCTGGTATTCAGAAAGGATGAGGTAGACCACAACAACAGGTTAAATGAAGTGTTAACAAGCATCAGGGAAGCGGGTCTCACCTTACGGAGAGAGAAATGGGCATTTTTGGTGCAGGAAGTGGAGTATTTGGGTCACATGATTACTAGGAATGTAGTAAAGCTCAAGGTGAAATTGGTGAGTGCCATGGTCAATGCTGAGGTTCTATGTGACAGGGAAGTCCAAATCTGTGCGAGATTTTGCCCTTAAAACAGCATTGCAGAGGAAGGGTAGGAAGTTTCCTTAGGGGAGGCACAACAAAGGGCATTTTCTGTGGTAATAAGCAACATTTCTCATGCTGATGTCCTTGCTCTGTTTCAAAGTACATTAAAGACCATTGTTGCTGTGGATGGCAGTGCAGTTTGGGTAGGGGTGGTACTGTCTCAGGTGCATGGCAAGGACAAGAAGACTGTGGCATTCGCCTCATGTTCGTTGACTGACATGGAGCATAACTACTTAGTCATTTAGCGTGAGGCGTTGGGTGCCACTTGGGCTCCCACCTACTTCAGAGTGTTCTTGTGGGGAGGGGTGTTTATCCGCAGGACAGATCATAAGTCTCTACTGAAAGTTTTAGGGCCTGGTGGGCCTACGAATTGCTCCAGATGGTTGGCGAGATTAGCAGTTAGGTTGCAGGATTATGACTGTAGAGCTGAATATGTACTGGGATGGAAGAACAGAGTCGCTGATTGCCTTTCAAGGTTGCCTGACGGCACTGCTGAGAAGATGGATGTTGTTACTGAGGAGGTTGTAGCAAGTGTGGAAGATGTCAGTGTGGAAGATGTCACTGAAGGGTTGGGAAATTCCATTTCTAATGAGGAATGAATGAGAGCCATGAAACGGGATTAAACACTTCAGTGTGTGTTGGAGGAAATGAAGGGGATGTCAGGAGAGAGAGTGTTCTTCCACATACAGCTAAAATATGTTTTAAGGTGGTTGATGAGTTGTCTGTACTTGATGACCACTTGTTGATGAGGAATGAAATGTATGTGCCGGCAATTTGGCACATGATGGACACTTAGACCAGACTTTGACCTCTAAGAAGGTCAGAGAAAGATTTTGTTAGCAACTCATGTATGCTGAGGTTACGGAATGGACTCTGAGATTCAGTGTTTGCAAGGGTGCTGTAAAACACTTGAGAGTTGGTGTTGGGAAATTGCATGAATAGCAGCATGAGTCTGACGCTAAGGAAGTATGGGTAAAAGTATGTAAGGACTGTATCGGGCCATTCTCTTGTCTTCCTGAACAGGATAAATATGCAGCCATCCTTGCAGATGCCAAGTTCAAGTGGGTGGTAGTTGTTTTCATGAGTAATATCACCACTTCTTCAACTGTGGCTTTCCTCAGTGATGTGTTTAGGGGGTTGGGAGTACCTTCGATATTGCTCACAGATAATGGCACACAGTTGAGGACTGAATAGATGAAATTCTTTAGGGACAAATTGGGTGTGAGACATGCTTATTAGTCTTTGTATAATCCCCAGGGAAATGGTATGGTGTAGAGGGTCATCAGACATGTTAAAGGGACAATGCAATTGGTGTGTAGTCCTGGCTTGTCTGTCACGGGGATGGTGACGGACATGCTCTGGGCACATCGCACTGCTGTCAATACTAATTCAGGGAAAAGCCACTTTGAGATAATGCGTGGCAGGTGTCCCAGGACCAAGTTGATTCTGTCTTGGATGAGGGTCAATGTAACAAGACGTCGGGTGTGTTCGGATAAGCCTGTAGGGAAACCTTTCATTGTGGCTGGGGATTGGGTCATGGTCAAGCCTGGTATAAAGGAATTAACCAAGTTTTGTGGCACATATAAGGTATGAGCTGTGGGTGGATATTGGGTCAAACTGGAAGAGGGCCAAACCTGAACCCTCAGTAGGGTGGCTTTGTACCAGAGACAAGGAAAGGCGTTTGGGTGTCCTAGTAATTAAGGAGAGGCATCAGGCTAGTGTTCTCCTTGGTTGTTCATGAAAGATTGTAAGTTTGCAAGTGAGTCGGTGTGACCCAAAGTTTCGGAATGAGATGATGGGTAAATGGCTCCCCTAGACAGTGTGGTTGTTATACCTCAAGAACGTGTGGATCCACAAGGCAGTGGTGTCATGATCATTCCCCAAGACAGGAAGGATATTAGAGTGAGGAAGCCTCCTGGCTATTTGGGGGATTATACTTGCGATTGAATTCTCCGTGGTGTACTGGTTTCCTTTGTGTGTGAAGTTTTGTGTCATGTAGCCCAACCTCTCCACTCTGTTGTTCATGTGCCTCTGTTCCATTGCCTTGTTTCCCCCACCATGGATCGGCGTGTCTGTTGGGGAGGGTGTTGCTGTAATCCCAGTTTCTTTATTTCCCAAAATATGGAGATGTGTCATAATGCACTTAGGCAGCCTTGGCCATGCCGAGGCTGCACAATTCCTTACGATGCTCAATGTTCCATGATGTCATCTTTGGAATGTGAATGTGATGTGAGGCAGTCAGTTGGAACTGTGCCCGGCAGGACTGCGGTGTGGTGTCTCAATCTCTCAAGGAATAAAAGTAAACTTTTGATGGACTTTGTCATTATTACAGAAACCCAGACTTCTGTGGCACACCCCAATCTTACTTACTGATACAAGAATCATAAACGCACCTGTGAGAAACTACTTCCTAAATTAAACATTGATGGCTATGACTCTAGCTATGCATTTATAAAATTATACAGCTGCATTTGATCTGTTCACATGTTTCCGCCTGTACCTCTACCCCCCTCTAATGTTACCATATGCTACCAACTCTTCCTTGTCATTTGTCCTCACAAATAATAATGTGTTGCCGTGTTAAAATAAAATAAGTAAAAAAAGTAGAAGATATCTCAGTGCCATAAAAAAAACAACTCTTGCTATTAATATTTTCACATAGCCTTATTGACTCCATGAGGAAGCAATGAAAGGTAGAAGCAGACCATGGTTATGAAGGAGGTAGTAGATGGAGCAGAGACTCAACCAATTCTCCCTCCCAAGAACCATGACCACTTTCGGGTCAGGAACACTAACAATCAAGCCTGACAGAAAAACACATGTAGATTTGTAGTGTAGAGTGTTCTATGGGAGGAGTAATGCTGCAAGTTATCCCATCGGAAAGTGCTTGAGATCTCTGCCTTGAATGCATGGGGCAAACTAGTAAAATCCTAGCTGGATTACAGCTTGCAATCAAGCAGAACTCTGTGCACATTGTTGAAAGTCTGTCATGAGTTGTTGATGACCACACAGGATATGCTACAAAAAGGTGCAAACACTAATGGTGTTCAGGCTCTGTGGCAAGCATGGACTATGCTGGCACACGGGAATCACCAAGGCGAGCTAAAGATACAAATTAAAGTTCTAGTTCTAGAGGTCTCATTCCCAGCTCTGGAAGCATTAGTAGGAGTATGAGGAGAACAAGAAGCTACACTTGGTGTCAGGTACTGGTGCAAGCAGGACCACAAGCACCATTGACAACAATGACATGCTCATCTGAATCATTGCACACAATCAGCTTTGAGTCTTGTTATCTTCCACTCCAGATGGTGAGAAGATAATGGTTATAGTGGGTGATTATTCACAACATTGATGAAGAGCTAAAGAAGTGCAAGTCATGCTGATGGTCATACATAAAGGGCTTGACCATGATATGCAGAAAATTAAATTAGCCTTTCAAGAAGTGGTGGATAGTGCAAGTATGTAGGCTTCATGTTTACTTGTGAGCCCATGTGATTGGAATCAATAAAGAGTCACTGATCCAGGTTGAGAGATGTTAGGAAGCTCTGGTGCTTTGACGAGACTTGTACATTTCAGCACTGTTGTAGTTACTTTTCCTACACCTGAGAAGAAACAGTAATGGGCAGGCTTTCCAGAAAAAAGAGGAGCTCAACACTTTGGCTTTAGAGAGTGAGAATACCGGAGAATGGCATAACATGGACGTAGAAAGGATGTGAACGGTGAAAGCGGGGGGAATCCTATAAGGCAGTAATGTATTAGACCTCTTTCCTTGAAGTCTCAGTTTTGCTCTACCTATCTACCTTTATCTTGCTAAACTGCTTTTGTTTCAGTTTCTATAGGCTGCACCCTGCATTGTTAACATCATTCTTTTGTCGTAGTGCCCTCTATAACAAATCTTTTATTCTAAGGTATCATTTACTTTAGCTTGAGTCCTAGTAACACAATGTGTCATTTAATGTTACTGAAGCCCTTTCCCCCACATGCATCAACCTATTTAGGAAGTGCAAACGGTGCGAATCGGTAAATTCGGCCGTTTGCGCTTCCTAAATACGTTTTTGGGATGCATGAAATTTTTTTTTTTAAATTCGTTTTTTTTGCATTTCCTAAAAATGCGAATGCATTTAAGGAATCGCATTTGTGCGATTCCTTAAATGCAAAGCATCAAATTAAAAAAAAAAAGCGAATTTTGAAATAGGGTGTGCAAATTAACACGAGGTTGACCCTCGTGTTAATTTGCGAAATTCTTTCAAAAAGCACAAAAATGCATTTTGGAAAGTGTCATGTTACAGACACACATGTCCTTAGGACATGTGTGTGTGAAACATGCACTTTAAAATACATTTCAGGGGTGCAGGGGGGGGTCCTTTGGACCCCCCTCTGCACCCTTGCAATGCATCAACAATTTGCGATTTCCTAAAAAAAGAAATGCAAAACGGCATTGATTCCTATGGGCCTCTAGGCACATAGGAATCAATGTAATGTCATTCCTTAATTGCGATTCGCAATTAAGGAATAGCAAATTCCGAAATTTAAGAAATCCTAAACATTTTGAGGATTTCTTGATGCATAGGATTTTGCAATTCCTAAATAGCGATTCCTTAATTTTCGCTATTTAGGAAATGCAAAATCCTAGATTGATGCATGTGGCCATTTATACCCCAGAGATTGTATTGGTTCCCGTTCCTCCAATTTCTGTTCTGATTGAGGAGCAGACACCCGGGTGCACAGAGCAGCTGAGAAGGAACGTCACCGAGAGCTTTGGATCTATTCAGACATACTTGGGGTATGGTCCCATTCCAATGATAAATCATAACAACGTTCTTTCCCAATGGAAGATTATTTTCACTGCAAGCTATGTTTTGGGTTGAATATATTTTATATATTTGTGCCATGCATGGTTCTGAAAGAAAAACAATCTTTAAGCCTACTTGTTTTCCACCATGTGCATTCAACGAATGTTAGAAGATCGGAGATGCAGGCTTCAGGTTGAAAATAAAAGAATAGATTTTTTCTATTATGAAGGAAGGTTTCCGATGTAACATGGAAGAATTAATAAATATAATAAGTGTGTGAGTGTGTTCCAGAGCCTGGAAATAGTTCTCTACCAACCATTATTCATTTGCCTTTTGTTGTTTTTTTTTCATTAAAAGAAGTTATTTCCTTTTTATTAAAATGAAGTTGCAGGATTCAGGTTAGAGGGACTGAAATATTTCTTACTCAATGCATTTTGTTGAAATTACATTCTACTGTATTTTACACAAATTGGTATTTTGTAAGAGCCTTGCCCTCCTGGAAGAAATGGTGTGCAGTCCGCTCCAGGTAGAGGAAGTTGTTGACCAAAAATCATATTATTAGATTTTTGTTTCAAATATTTTAGGATTGGGCCATTATTCATTTGTTACCACGTGACTGTGTTATTGTAAGCAATATATATCTGCGTATGTGCATCCCCCTGTCTCAAGCATAGCCCTAACGTTGTCTAATATTTTTTGTCTGAATGGAAAATAGTGTACCATATTTAATACTGATGTTTGCAGTTTATTATCACCTTGATTAAAGCGGTACTTAAAACGTCAGACCCATGAGTGGAGCACACAAGGGTATAATTCTCACTGCTCGTCCTGCTGTTGTAGCATGTATTCTTTTACCTATTTCTTAACTCTTTAGATAGGTGAACAGAGAAACAAAGAAAACCTTGAACAAAGTTAGGAAATTCACCTTTAATACACGCTTGATTTTGTTTTGGCTGCTGTAAATTATGTGAATTAAGAGGGGTACCTATTTGTTCTTGACTTTAACGAGAAGAGAATGTTATTCCATGGAACCAACCATTGCCATCCATATGAATTTGTTATGTCCTGAATGTCCCGTATTGGTGATGTCAGTCGGCTGTGTGCCACTATATTTTGTCATGGCAGTCTCTAAGGGGCATATTATCAAGGCGGGCGATATTTTTATCGCCCTATTAGCAAGCTGTCGCTAGCAGCAGTTAGCGACAGTTTGTAGGCGATAGTGAGCGGTTTGGGGCCCGCTTTGCAAGTCAGCGATATTCATCGCTAATGACATGCAAAGTGGGCGTACCAAACTTGTTAGCGACTGAAAGCAGTCGCTAACATCGCTATCACCTATTATCAACGCAGGCGTAGCGACAAGAAAATTGGCGCTAAGTGCGAATATCGCTGAAAACTAACGCCTGCTCAGACCAGTTCTTAACCTGTATATTCAATGGGAGGTGGATATTCAGGCTAAGTCCCTATTAGGGATAATGCCTGAATATCGCTGGATTTCCAGCAATATTCACGTGTTTTGCCGCTATCGCAGGATATTTTATCGCTTTGGAGATGAACGTTGCTAATAGCACGTTATCTCTGCGATAAAATCCGGCGATGCGCGGCGATAAAAAAATGTCCCTAAGCTTATTTAGCTATAAATATCGCTAGTTGTTGATAATATGCCCCTTATTTCTTTACAATTGATGACTTGTGACGCACCCCATCACCGGTTATAAAAAAACATGTCAGATCTGGACTATCTTAAGTTACTATATTCCACGTCACAATGCCAGCTGCCAGAGACAGCAGCCTGGTGTAATGCAGGTCATGTCACAGCTTTTAAAATCAACAAAACACAGAACCTTGCTTTTCTTTCTTCTGTTCTATTTTAATAGCTTACCATGACAAGCGGAGAGAATATGTTTATTTTTTGCACACTGCTGAGAACTGACTTATATTGAACTGTTTATAATATCTGGTTGTAACAAATAACTAATGGGTTTTTGATATGTTTAATTTTGCACTAGAGGTTTTATTTTTATTCTTCATGTTTGTAAACCTGCTCGCTCTTTCATATGAAAGAGTTAAGCACCAAGGTTCTAAGCAGTTTGTGGGAAAGGGGATGGTGTGAGCATGTTGAAATGGGGCTATCGTACGCCCCAACCAAAAGCACTGCGTAAGCATGCTTCTTCTGGCGATGCAGTAAGAAATGTATTCTTCCAATCTTTTTCTTAAACTTTTTTTTCGTTTTTCACAGTTTATCCTCATTTTCTCCAAAAAGGGAATGGTGTGCCCATGTGTTATTGATAGAGCGCGCGAGGCCACCCGACCAATAGTTTTCGCCGTTTCCGGCTTCAGGGCCCATATACTTTCAAATCAACCATATACATCGATTGGGTGACTTCACGAGCTCTACCAGGTTGATGTGTGTGTGTTCCCTGCTAATAATTTTCAGTGCACCCGACTTACCATCCACCGATGCGGGTACCTAATGACCACAATGAATCAGGAAGCTAGCTGTAAAGGAAAGGCAGCAAAATGCAAACCCAAACAATAACATTCAAATACTGTTTAAATGACCACGGACAACTGGAAGTTTTAAAATGTTTATCTAAATTCAATATTTTCTTGCAGGAGGTACAGTAAAATAAGGCAATCAATAACCAAGATAACGTAAATTATATAGGCATAAAGAAATAATGACAGGGTAATCATTCAAATGTAATATGAAATGCAGATGGAAAATACTATAAATCTCAGAAATGTTTAAGCATGGACAGTTTATGCATGAATAACTATGGGAGGGCCTATAAAGAGTAACACGCTTCACTTAAGGTGAATGGGCCTTTGAACAATCTAGGCAATGAAGTTCTAGACCATATCATAAAATTACAGACTGCAATGCAAAATATAATTTCTAACCAGTGAGAAGACATAGGAACAAAACCTTATGGAAAAATATGTAATTGACTTTCAATAGTTGCGGAAAGGCATGGAAAATATAACATATGCAATGATGAACTTTATTAAAGCAAAAGTCAGAAATTCAGAAGGTGCAAGATTTAAAAGAGTTTTCAGAGCAATATTTACCTAGAAAGGTGTGGAAACCAAACCCTGGCCACGGGTCAGTTAAGGACAGGAAACCCTCAAGGAAGGATACCCCTCAAAGGACAGCAGGTGCAGAATGGACACCCAGGATAGGACAGGATACCCTCGGAATAGGAATCAGGACAGGACCCTCAGGACAGGACAGCAAACCCTCAGGACAGGACCCTCTTCAGGACAGGACCGGAACCCACAGTTCGGAAGCAACGCCTGCGCTCCACCCGCTCTGCAGCTATCGATCAAGACCCCGATTGGGTCAGCGAACTCCCAGCTAAGTGCTTGCCAGCACTTTAAGGCTCAGTAGAACCTCAGTCTATGGTCAAATTCGGACAGAGTGCTTCGCAGCGCTCTGTATCTTCAGTCACCTATTGAGTGCGTTGGGTCAGTGACAGGTCAGCTAAACCAGACAAGTCGGACGGTTCACTAGGTGAACCCAGGGTAGATATACAGTTTGGGGTCAGTGTACCACCCCCCAATGTTGCAAAGTGTCAGAATCCTTCAATTTGGATTGGTCCTAAGGTAGGATTTGGGTAGCACACCAATCACGACATAGAGTCTCAAGCCTTCATTTGCATAATAGGGTACCGCCTAACTAGATTGGGGTTCTCATGAGAACTGGTGCAGAAATACAATGGCAACTTTAACATTGTTGCTCTGTGAGCACATGTGATTGGTTCAGCCGAGCTTTCGGGTCGTTCTCAGGAGCATCTTGCTCATCACTGCCAACTGGCTGAGTTCCATCATTCAAGGTCTGCTCCGCCTTGGCAGGTCGCGCAGGCGCAGAAGGACCTCCAAAATGGTTCTCGGCACAGACAAACCCCATTCCCCGCGGTACATAAAAAGTAAGCGAAAAACAAATTAATACATAATAATGTCATTATGAAAATACATCACAGGATTTGTACTTTTGACTCATCATCAAGAAATAAAACTATTGCATTAAAATGTTAGCTACATTGACACAGTCACAAGAGCAGTGGCACGAGCAGTACCACATGATAAGCACAGCTATGAATTACGCATGCGCATAACTTTCCCTCCACTTCTGCAGACGCGTCAGGACACGTGAGTGTGGCTGACGCATGCGCAGTAACTAAATACAAGCGGCGGCCATTTTAGGTGACTTGGGTAAATTATTTTAGTAAAACACATGTGCAAGCTTCACTATCTATGTTCAAACTTAACATAAACGTTAGTAAAACATACATTTGTTACCTTATTACACATAAACGAGGTTCTTGACTTCGGCAAGCCGCAAAATATGCGAAGCTTTGCTTCATCAATCCCCTCTTTGATGATATTTACTATCATCACAAATTATAATGGAACCAGATGCCAACTTTCTCTCACACTTTATAAAGTTCTATTTCTTCCAGTAACCGTTCTAACTTTTCTCTCTCAGTCTTAGCAGGGTGAGAAGTCTTCACCTTTTTGTATATCTGATCATTCACTTCCTCTAATTCAATCTCATCCACACTTCGTTTCACTCCTCTTGCATTTACCTCGTGCTTTTTGGTGCGCTTGCGGTATTTACAGCATAAGAAAATGGAAAGTATAATGAGACCTATAATACCAATTGGCATCAGAATTTTGAACAATAAGCTTTTTCCTATGCTAGCAAGCCAATGACCTACATTTGAGAGACCATCTACCAGTCTCTTCCAGGCACTATCAACCTCGAGTGGTTTGAGTTCCTTTGCCAAATTAGTAATGTTTTTCACATACCTTTTGATCTGTACACTTTTATCCGGAATATAAGTGCAACAATGTTGCGCCTTCAACATCCGGCAAACTCCGCCCTCTTTCGCTAATAAGGTGTCAAGAGCAAGTCGATTCTGCAAAACCATTGATCTGATCGCAACCATTTCAGTATTGACCAGCAGAAATCCATGAGCTGTTTCAGTAGACAGCACATCTACTATAGTAGACAATTTGCAAATTCTGTGAGTGTTCAGAACCACTCCCACTCCAGGTATCAGTGCACTGAAAATACTACCCATAATTTCACCTATACTTTCTCTTTTACTACGCACTAAGCCATTAGTATCTTCATTGCTTCCAGCTTTCCCATTCACATGGTATATTTTCGGGAAGACAATGCCAAAATAGCAGCTTCCATACCAGTGATCCGGCAATTTGAAAAAAGCCTTGTCCCCACAAATATAATAAATTCCAGGAAACACAGGCTCTGACCCATTTTTGAAACCCCAACCTCCAATTACCTTGTAATTATGTTCGCATTCACTGGAACCAATGAAAACATTATTATAATAGCTAGTCTTCTCGCGGTGAAGACATAGCTTGCCTTTCTTTTCAAAATCCAGCAACAGAGCAGGACCCGCTCCACCAGATGAGGTGCCTTCCATGTTCTCTGCCCACTTTGGCTTTTTCTGACTTTCGTCATTAGCCTTCTTTTGAATTTTAATTCTTCTTTTCTCTGCCATGTTCAGGAACATTTTTTCCTGCTCATGCAAAGAACAAGTCAAGTTATCTCTGTGTGCGTCTGCTATGTCAATGTTACCTATAGTCAGAAAGTAGTCTCCCATATATCTTATGGTGTCACTTTTGGTATGTACAGGATTCAAGTTCCCACGTATAGGAAGTTCAGAAAAGATCACGTCATTGTTAGAGTAATAATACTGTAACGGTCCCCTTTTGTAAAATAAACTAGCTAAAATGCTACAGGAGATTCCATATGTCAATGGCAGGTGATGGTATGTCACGCCTTCAGCCACAGAAGTAGGTAGCTTCATGCAGACATAGCAATCTTCAATTTCCATAGTCTCTACATAGTGTATTAATAAGTTTGCGAAAACATTTAAGTGTGTCTTGTTCTTAACTCCATGATAATGTAGTCCTCCCTCATCTGATGCTTCTAAGTTCTGTTTTGTTTGTCTCAGGGCTCTTTCATGTCGTGCTACACTCTGTGTTGTTAGCTCCTCACTGTCAGTATTTACAACTTCAGTAGGGACAATGTTAGTATCTTTACTTACAGCAAAGGGAATGAAAATTGTTAATCCTATCCAGATAACTATCAGTACTACTACACTACATATACACACCTTGCAACACGTCTTAAAACTGCTGCAACTAGGTCTACCATTCACTGTTGAATCAGACATTTTGGCTCAGAAGGAGTTTCTCGAACCCCTCTTTTTGGCTTTACACAATTAGCTTACTTTGTGCAAATTCACGGTGGTTCGTCTTCTTCTTCAGCTGAGTACTCAGGGACGGGCTCTCCGTCGCTCACGTCAGTTATATCAAGATCTTCAAGTTCTTCCAAAACCAGTGTCCATTCAGGAGACTTGTACTTTTTGTTTTGTCTTTTTATTCGTTCACTCCTTCTTTTGGAAGAGTCTTCTTCTTGTTCTGCTATCCGAGCACTTCTTCTTGCTTCTGCACGTTTTTCTTCCACTGTCTTTATCCTTAGTCTCAATCTTTTTACAAACCTAGGCTCAAGGTTGTTTCTTTTCTTTAGTCTCTTAGTCGGTACTTGGACTTCACTTTCTTCTCTTATTCTCTTGTTCTCTTTATCTTGTGGTAATTCTTCTCCACTTTCTTCTTCTACTTCCCCTATCTGGCTAGTTCCAGGGCTAGCATCAAATTCTTCTGCCTGGTTGCTAATCTGGCTTTGTTCAGGAATATTTTGTTTTTGGCTTTCGATTGTCTTTGTTTCTGTTTCTGTTTCCTGAACCCGTTCTTCTAACCCTCTCTGATCCTGTTCAAGCACTTCGATCTCTTGATTTTCTTCTGCTCGAACTATCACTCCATTTCTAGTCTCTCCTTTATCTGCATCAGGTGTTAGCGGTGGTGTATCGAACACCTGCTCTGTCGCTGTCTGACCTTCTCCTTCCTCAGTTTTGATGTGAATCTCAAGCGGCTGAGGTTCTTCGCCTGTGCCTTGCTTTTCCTGACTAGTCCACTCTCTACCTTCACTAAGTCGCTCTCTTGTTCTGATAGGATCTTCGGTCAGATCAATCATCGGTATCCATTCTTCTGGCCATATGCTTGGCAGCTCGTCTTCAGCTACTCCTGGCTCAGTTTCCTGGACCTCTTCAGCAGGCTGGATTCTTGGCAGTTCGTAGTCAACTACTCCTGGGCCAACGTCTGCTGTTCCTGCAACCTGACTGGTGCTGGGCTGCTCGTTGTTAGTTGCTTCTGGTCTGGCTCCTTCAGGGTCCTCTGCTGGTTGCCCTTCTTCTTCAAATCCTCTGTCTGGTAATACCTTCTGGGTGTGTCCAGCGTGGATCCACTGGGGAACACCTGCGACCTTCACTGCAGTGGTTGTTACCAGGATTACTTGGCGTTTCTTTCCCCACCTTGGTGCCAGACAGCTTGATCGAGTGTGCTTCTTTATTTTGACCCAATCTCCTGGAACCAAGCTGTGGAGAGGAGTCGTTGGATTGAGGATGCCGTCGTCTCCAATCTGGCGAGAGATAGAACGCACTTGATCACCCAATCTTCTGCAGTATTCAAGCACCAAATCATCAGTAATATTCAACAGTTTGCTTCCTGGCACCCATGCTTGTCTCATCACTCTTCCCATAATGATTTCATGGGGACTTAGGCCTGTCTTGCGGTCAGGAACACTTCTCAGTCCCATTAGGACCAGGGGCAGGGCCTTCACCCAGGTCATGCCAGTAGCATTTGTCAGCTTTGCTAGTCTGTTTTTGATAGTTCCATTTACTTGTTCCACTATTCCAGAAGCCTCTGGGTGGTATGCACAATGCAATTTTTGCCTTATTCCGAAGGCCTTACATAATTCAGCCAGTATCTCATTCTGGAAATGTCCACCCTTATCTGATTCAATAATGTATGGTATGCCGAATCTAGGTATCAGTTCTTTTAGTAAACACTTCGCTACTGTCAGAGCGTCACTTTTGGGAGTAGGGTAAGCTTCTACCCATTTTGAAAATACACAAACAATGACAAGGACATATCGCTTTCCTTCACAACGGGGCATGGTGATGAAATCAATCTGTATTTTTATAAAGGGACCCCCTGATCTCCCAATCTTGCTCAGTTCAACCATTGTCCTCTTGCCTGGGTTCATCTGTTGACATGACAGGCACCTCTGGCAGAGGGACTCTGCTACCTTCCTGAACTTTTTACTGTACCAAGTCTGTTGAAATACCAGAATCATGGCATCCCTACCAATGTGTGATCCTTCGTGTATTAATCTTGCCATTGCGCCAAGCAAGTGTCGGGGTAACACAGGCATACCAGTTGGGCCCAAAATCACACCATCCACACGCCTCGGTCTACACCCATCCTCCTTCCATTTCTCTCTTTCTTGCCAAGGAGCCGATTCCTGCCACTCTCTCACTTCATCCCATGTAGGCACTTCTTCAAACACCTGAAGCTGGCAGCTGGTTCCTGGCCCCCCTCGTTTTGGATTTACAATATACCGATCTTTGGCACACCATTGGGCCACTCGATCAGCATAATCGTTTCCCAGTGATACTTTGTCCATGCTTTTTTTATGAGCAGCACATTTTACCACTGCCAGTTCTTTGGGCAATTGGATTGCCTCTAACAGGTCATGAACAACCTTTGCATTCCGAATGGGAGTACCTGAGGAAGTCATGAATTCCCTCTGCAGCCACAATTGGCCAAAGTCATGCACAACTCCATAACAGTACTGACTGTCAGTATACACTGTTATGCGTAAGTCCTTCCCAATTTTGCAAGCTTTTATCATAGCTATTAATTCGGCTACTTGTGCAGACTTGATGTTATATAGGTAACCTGCTTCTTCAATTTTTGTGAAAGAGACTACTGCATAAGCAGCACTCAAGCCTCCGAGTTCATGTCTTAGACAGGAACCATCCACAAATAGTTCTTTATCATGTTCAGGCAATGGCACTTCTTTTATGTCTGGGCGTGGTTTAGTACTGAACTCTGTCAGGTCAATACAATCATGTTCATCATCATCCCCACCTTCTATTTCCAAGGGGTCGGGGAGTAAAGTGGCAGGGTTCAGAATACCGCACCTAACAATGCTTACATTTGCTGCACCCACAAGAATCCTCTCGTATTTAGTCAGCCGACTAGGGGTGAGATACTGTGTTTTAGTTCTGGTCAATAGAATTACCACTCCATGTGAAACATACACGGTCACAGGATGTCCCATGACAATGGACTCACTCTGTTCCAAACTTGCACAGGTAGCAGCTACTGCTTTCAGACAGCCTGGTAACCCAGCAGCTACTGGGTCCAAAGTGGCAGAGAAATAGGCCACAGGCCTTCTGGTCGTGCCATGTTCTTGAGTCAGGACTGACAATGCACAATTATCGCGAGTGTCACAGAATAGGGCAAACTCTTTGGAATAATCTGGCATTCCCAACGCAGGGGCTGTACACAGACAGTTTTTCAGTCTTGTGAAAGCCATTAGGCTTTCATCGTCCCACTCTACAACATCTGGCATTCCTCTCGTGGTCATTTTTATCAAGGGCCTGGCTAATGCTGCAAATCCCAGAATCCACTGCCTGCAGTACCCTAATACACCCAGGAACATTCTGACATCTTTTTGAGTACGGGGCAACTGCATCTTTTGAATTATTCTCACTCTTTCTGATGTGACTTTTCTGACACCCTTTTCTATTTGGTGTCCCAGATATTTCACTGATTTCGCACAGAACTGTAGTTTGTATGGGGCCACTTTATGCCCTTTCTCACACAGATGATTTAAGAGGGCAATGGTGTCAACTACACAGTCCCTATGACTTTTAGACGCCAGTAGAAGGTCGTCTATGTACTGCACTAACACAGAGTTCCCAGGTAAGATCAAAGTCTCTAGACATTTTTTCAAGATCTGATTAAAGATAGAGGGGCTCTCTGTATACCCTTGAGGGACCCGGTTCCAACAATACACGTGACCTTCGAAGGCAAATGAGAAAAGAAATTTGCTGTCGGGGTGCAGGGGTATCGAAAAGAATGCATGACATAAATCAATCACAGTGAACCATTCAGCATCCCAAGGAATCTGGTACAATATCACTGCAGGGTTCGGCACAATAGGGCAGCAAGGAACTACAATTTTGTTAACCTTTCTCAGGTCCTGCACTACCCTATACTTGCCACTAGGCTTTTTGATGCCCATAATCGGTGAGTTGCATGGGCTGCTCATCACTTCCTGTATGATGTCTCCTTCTAATAATTTTTGTATTTCCAGAGTGACACCTGCTTTCACTTCAGCATTCATTCGGTAGGGCCTAGTGTTAGGATATACTGCATTGTCCTTGATGGCTATCTGTATGGGGTCCACATCTTTCATCAACCCCACATCTTTTCCAGTGAAATCCCACACCTCTGGCTTTACGGCTTCCTGGAGTTCTTGGGGCAAGTCCTGCAGGGTCAATCTTTTAATTTCTGAGTCAGGTCTAAGTAACAATAATTTATAAATGCCATCTTCATCTGGGGTCTGTATTTCAACACCTTTTGGTGTGCAAAAGATGGTACAGTTCATTTTGCACAGCAAATCACGACCCAGTAGATTCACTGGACTGGTGTCACAGACGACAAATCTATGCATCTGTTTAAAATTTCCAATTGAAATCTCCATTGGTTCGGTAACAGGAGTACTAATCAATTGATTAGATACACCCACTACTTGGATATTTTCTCCCGAGAGGGGTAGGTTTGGAACGTCCACTGTTCTTACAGTAGAACGGGTAGCGCCAGTGTCCAACAGAAAGGTGACATCATTTCCGTCAACCTTTCCTTCAATATATGGTCCAGACTGGTCTACCGGCAAGGAAGCGCCAAGTACGCACTCCTCGTCCTCCCCTCTCAGGCCCCGTCAGTCCTGATCATTACAAAGGAAGGTATCATTTAGCAGATACTGCGAAGTTGCTGTATTTCTGTTCTCCCCGCTTTCCCAAACCTCTATCTCTTCATCTTCTGCCTGTCTTCCCCTGTATACCTGCTTGGGTGCTCGAGGCACCTGGACTGTTTTTACCTGGGGTTGGGTCTTTCTTGGTCTTTCTTTCTGCGTCTGTGGAGTTAAATCAGGAGTTTTTTCATTAGCATCTACTAATTGGGGACACTCGTTTCGCCAGTGTCCAATTTCGCCGCACTGATGGCAGGGAAATTTCTTCATAGCCTCTTCCCTGCTAAATTTGGGCCGGGGCTTTCCTCCACCCCCTCCCCCAGGACTTTTGTTCTCAGCATTCTTAACCATGTTACTCAATTGTTTTTCCTGCTGTTCTGCGAGCTTCACCTGAGCCCACATCACCTTTTCCTTAAGGGCCTTTTTCTTCTCTGCCATCTCGTCCTCGCAGTACTTAGCGTACCGCAGGACCTCATCCATTTTCTTAGTATGCCAACAGATTTTATTATCTTTTATCCACTGACAAATTTCAGGTCTTAAACCATTTACAAACCTGTAAATAAAGTGCGTCATGTCCTTCAAATCGATGTTATCAATACCACTGTATGTTTTAAATACCTGCAATAACCTCTCATAGAAGGAGTGCACTGTCTCGTCCCTTTCCTGAGTTGTTCTATCTATTTTTGTCCAATCAGTTTCTTTTGCGGGCACCTTTTCTTTCAAATGCTGAATTACCTGCTCATATTTTCGCATGACATCCTTTGATGGCTCCCCAGTTTCCTTGTTTCTGGGGTACTCCTCACTGGGCCAGTCTATGGCTATTTTACACTGGGTCCATAAATCTACTGGAACCACAATGTCGAAAAACCCATCCAGGTCTTTCCACAGACATTTCTGTACCTTCACGAACCTCTCCACCTGCCTGTACCAGTCAACTGGTTTCTCTCGTAATTTTGGAAAATCGTTCGTGAAGGACACAATATCCTGCCTAGACCAGGGGACATGCACATATTTCCCTCCTGGAACTTCGCGCATGGGGCATAACTGCTCAGGTTTTTCTACCTCCCTTAAAGCAAACTCAGGAGTCACTTGTCGGGAGCGAACCTCTTCCCTCTTTTTCGCCCACCTGCTTCTCCATCTTTCCACATCTCCCCATTTCTGCAGTACCCCCATTAATTCTTTAATCTGCAACTTCTTCCCTGCCACATTCAGGTGTTCTATATCCTTGTCTGAGAAGTCTGCTCTGTACGGTTTCTGTAAGGGCTTGGATTTTGAGATATCTACCCCCATACTAACTGCTGTTTCGGTCAGTTTTTCGTGGAGCACTCTGGTGTTCCTTGTAAAGCTTTTACATATGAACGACAACTCTTCTTCAGAGTAGGTATTCAATCGATCCAACCCCACATTTCCTGCCATTAATTCTTCTATTTCGACCCTCAGCTTGTAGAGGTCTAAAGGTTTTGTTTGCGGAGTCTGTTTCTCTAATTCACGACTCCAACTCTCAATTTCATCCGGAGTTACCAGAGAGACATTCCTAGTACCTGTTGCTGTCTCTAATTTAATTTCTTTTGTATTAAAAGGGTTATGCCTCTGCTGTATTCCCTTTCCAGTCTGTTTGTTGGGCAATTCCAAGAACGCAACTTCAGACTCGCACTCACTGGACTGATCATCTATGATGATCGGTTCCTGTCTCGGGGTTGCCATGACTGGGGTCATAACTGGAGTAATCGGATTTCCCTGACCATTTCCGTATAACGGGACCATCGGTCCAATAGTTACTGGAATAGTCAATGCCTCAGGACTGGTATTTAACTGGGAAATTTTCTGAATTATTTCTGTCCTTTGTCTAGCTAGAGCCTCTTGCTCCCTTTCCACTAGTACCCTTCTTAAAGTTGTGTCATGTAATATCTGTGGGGTCAACGGAGGAGTAAAACTCGGGGCAGTAGGATGCGTTTCACTTGGTCCTCCCCCATAATTTGGTTTCGGGAATAAAGTTCCAGTATTAAAGGACCTGCGCTCTTCCCCATATGGAGGTTGAACAAAAGGCAGTCCTGAATTCGATGGTTTCTCTTCGCTTTCATACAAGGGTCTGGGAAAAAAGATTTTCGTACGTGAATATTTTTCTTCCTGGCTCGCGGGCACTTTGGGATATATATCCCTTGTTTCCGTCGGTTCGGGTTTTTCAGGATAGGGCAATACTTGACCACCCCCTCCCAGGGACCTGTCTTCTTCCTTTAGGAAGTGGCGTCGGGGAACATCTCCTACACTGGAAGGTCGGGTTCCCTCATTGTAAGGTGGCGGACTTCTGGTACAGATGTCATCTATTAGTTCATCATCTGATTCCCCCAGGGCCCCCCAATGCTTACATTTTTCAGTACTTTTCTCACCCGCTCCAATGTTATGACATGCCGGCATCATGGGAAACAGACCCTCAACAATCATGCTCTGCCTCCACTGTTTCATCCTTTTGTCCCTGGACTCCTGTTTCTGCCTGGGGTACCACTTGGTCAAACCCTTGTCCATTCGGGGTCTTTCTCTTTCAAAAGCCTCAATCTCCCATTCCTCTAATGCCTCATACTGCGTTAGTCTCGGTCTGGGATGCAATTCGTTCATCCGAGTCCTTAAATTAAATAGGATCCTACCATTGAAAGTACCATCTAACGGGAAAGCCAATACTCCGTCATCTTTTGTGTATTTCACCCAATTCTCCAACCACACACAGGTATTGTACCCTCTGTCAAACATCATGAATGAGGCAGGAGTATTAGGCGATGGGACAAGAACACCTTCCCTAGATTTAATCGGTTTGTCCGTTTTAAAATAATTTTTCACCTTACTTATAAGGGACATTTTTCTCTTTGTTCCGTACATAATATCGTATCTATTAGTCTTCCACTGATCCCTTTCAAACCCTAGGTGCCTTGGATCAGGTCGAATTCCTGTAGTCTGCGAGTGCCACATACGACTTCTGCGCTAAACTTTGTTTACAAACTACCTCCAATCAGAACGCGCTTCAGAAATTCGTGCAACCAATGGGTGTGCGACACTAAATAAGCTCCGCCAATGGGTGCGCGGCCCCTTCGTGAGACAGTTCCCACGCTCCGGCGCTCACCCCTCCTTTACAATTCCAGCTCCGCTACCCGCCCGCTGCTTCTACCAATCCCAGCGCGGCACAGAGTGACGTCAGAGGCGCTTCGCGACTGACTCCCTCCCTTCACAAGGTAACGGAAACTTTCTTTCTTTTAAAGTGCTCAGTGCTTGGTTATTTTACAACAAATACACATTCGCCACAGTGCTCAAGTGTCTAGACAGAGAAAGAATTGTTTTACTGCAAGTAAACTACTTCCATTTACTTTTCACTCGCTGCGGGCAGATCTCTTCCGCCTACCCTTCACTCTAGCATCGGTGAACCTGTTATTCCCCTAAACTCATCCACTTCTTTCCGGGATATATTCCGAGTTTTAAGGTTTCTCAGCGGACCCCTCTGCTTTCACGCTAGCTCCGAGGAACCTGCTACTCTTCCGATGTGACCCTTACTAGGTTACGCCACTATGGGAATTTTGCCAATGAACCCCGTTACTGTCATTTATTCACACATGTATTCAGAAAACCCTAGTTAGTGCTTCCCGGTTATCCTAACCTGCACCTAACTTTCCTCGAACCTGTGACCTCAGGACAATGGATTCTATTCACCACTTGCCCTTTCAATTCCCCGGGGAGTTCGGACAACATGAAACTAAACGATTGACAAATGCATGGATTAGTACATATAACAATATAAGAACAAGAATAATAAAAATGCAAAAATTCATGAGTTTCAGCAGCGTATTCACAAGAGAATGATCAGGTCTCTTAGAACAGCCGCTCTTCTAGCAGCATCAGTATAATAGCAGCTTCCGACTCAACTAGTCCAACTAATCCCTGCCTTACTCTCAACTAGTCCCTAACCATCCTCTAGCTACCAGAAAACTGATAGAGCGCGCGAGGCCACCCGACCAATAGTTTTCGCCGTTTCCGGCTTCAGGGCCCATATACTTTCAAATCAACCATATACATCGATTGGGTGACTTCACGAGCTCTACCAGGTTGATGTGTGTGTGTTCCCTGCTAATAATTTTCAGTGCACCCGACTTACCATCCACCGATGCGGGTACCTAATGACCACAATGAATCAGGAAGCTAGCTGTAAAGGAAAGGCAGCAAAATGCAAACCCAAACAATAACATTCAAATACTGTTTAAATGACCACGGACAACTGGAAGTTTTAAAATGTTTATCTAAATTCAATATTTTCTTGCAGGAGGTACAGTAAAATAAGGCAATCAATAACCAAGATAACGTAAATTATATAGGCATAAAGAAATAATGACAGGGTAATCATTCAAATGTAATATGAAATGCAGATGGAAAATACTATAAATCTCAGAAATGTTTAAGCATGGACAGTTTATGCATGAATAACTATGGGAGGGCCTATAAAGAGTAACACGCTTCACTTAAGGTGAATGGGCCTTTGAACAATCTAGGCAATGAAGTTCTAGACCATATCATAAAATTACAGACTGCAATGCAAAATATAATTTCTAACCAGTGAGAAGACATAGGAACAAAACCTTATGGAAAAATATGTAATTGACTTTCAATAGTTGCGGAAAGGCATGGAAAATATAACATATGCAATGATGAACTTTATTAAAGCAAAAGTCAGAAATTCAGAAGGTGCAAGATTTAAAAGAGTTTTCAGAGCAATATTTACCTAGAAAGGTGTGGAAACCAAACCCTGGCCACGGGTCAGTTAAGGACAGGAAACCCTCAAGGAAGGATACCCCTCAAAGGACAGCAGGTGCAGAATGGACACCCAGGATAGGACAGGATACCCTCGGAATAGGAATCAGGACAGGACCCTCAGGACAGGACAGCAAACCCTCAGGACAGGACCCTCTTCAGGACAGGACCGGAACCCACAGTTCGGAAGCAACGCCTGCGCTCCACCCGCTCTGCAGCTATCGATCAAGACCCCGATTGGGTCAGCGAACTCCCAGCTAAGTGCTTGCCAGCACTTTAAGGCTCAGTAGAACCTCAGTCTATGGTCAAATTCGGACAGAGTGCTTCGCAGCGCTCTGTATCTTCAGTCACCTATTGAGTGCGTTGGGTCAGTGACAGGTCAGCTAAACCAGACAAGTCGGACGGTTCACTAGGTGAACCCAGGGTAGATATACAGTTTGGGGTCAGTGTACCACCCCCCAATGTTGCAAAGTGTCAGAATCCTTCAATTTGGATTGGTCCTAAGGTAGGATTTGGGTAGCACACCAATCACGACATAGAGTCTCAAGCCTTCATTTGCATAATAGGGTACCGCCTAACTAGATTGGGGTTCTCATGAGAACTGGTGCAGAAATACAATGGCAACTTTAACATTGTTGCTCTGTGAGCACATGTGATTGGTTCAGCCGAGTTTTCGGGTCGTTCTCAGGAGCATCTTGCTCATCACTGCCAACTGGCTGAGTTCCATCATTCAAGGTCTGCTCCGCCTTGGCAGGTCGCGCAGGCGCAGAAGGACCTCCAAAATGGTTCTCGGCACAGACAAACCCCATTCCCCGCGGTACATAAAAAGTAAGCGAAAAACAAATTAATACATAATAATGTCATTATGAAAATACATCACAGGATTTGCACTTTTGACTCATCATCAAGAAATAAAACTATTGCATTAAAATGTTAGCTACATTGACACAGTCACAAGAGCAGTGGCACGAGCAGTACCACATGATAAGCACAGCTATGAATTTCGCATGCGCATAACTTTCCCTCCACTTCTGCAGACGCGTCAGGACACGTGAGTGTGGCTGACGCATGCGCAGTAACTAAATACAAGCGGCGGCCATTTTAGGTGACTTGGGTAAATTATTTTAGTAAAACACATGTGCAAGCTTCACTATCTATGTTCAAACTTAACATAAACGTTAGTAAAACATACATTTGTTACCTTATTACACATAAACGAGGTTCTTGACTTCGGCAAGCCGCAAAATATGCGAAGCTTTGCTTCATCATTATAAGGGATTAAGTACCCCCTGGTGTACATTATAAGGATATTGCAAGTCGTTCCTCTATATGGTTATGGAACTTCTCAGGGACTTGGAATATCCTTATGATGTATGGCAGAGGGTACTTTATCCCTTATATATTACCATTCTTAACTCCACTTCAATTTAACTAGACTTAGCTCATGAGGTAACATAAAGGTTGATATAGTGAATACAATCATTTTGCAGGTAGATTTTTCCATGGTAATGTAGGGGTAATATACATAGCAGTACGTGAGAGAAGTTTTCTGAAATGCCATGGTTATTTTTAACTGAAGTAACTATAACTTGTGCCTCTACAATGCATTGCTTACTACCTCACATACTGAATCACTCATTACATGTTCTATAACATAATATGTGTATTTGTAAAGTGCATGTTCACCCCTAACAGGTTATCTTGGTGCTGAGTGACAGATGTTTGTTACCCAACTCAATGGTACTCAGGTTATCGACTTCAGATGGATGAAAAGCTGAGTGCACCTTCTGGAATTTGAACCTGTTACCATGAGATTGAACACAGGCCCCTGTAGCGGATGCATTAGTCCACTGAACCACCAGACCCGGTTATGACCTCATTAACATCAATGAAGCATCTGATATGACATCATGGCATGGATGTAAGTTATAGTTACTTCAGTTACCTATAACTGGTGAGTTTCATTTCTTTTGTTTTTTTAGTTTAAAATGTAACATTGTAACTGAAATTATTAACTAAATATAACATCACTTTGACCTTTGTTTTTCAGTGACAATCTATATATGTGTTACTATTTTGAAATTAGGCAACTTTTAGGTTGTTAGGTGACTGAGAAGATGGATGGCTGAATAAACAGATGTGGAAGGGGATTATATACTTATGCAGACATCTCTCTGTTTAACCATTTTTAGCCCCTTCAAAAGTATGTGTTGCTTTAAATTAATAAAAACAGACACCTCTCCTCATATTTCTAATTCTCTATTTTCATATACAAAAGTCTCTGTACCCATGCCAAATGTGCCTTTCTGCCAGTGTCCAGTGTCATCTGACTGTTAATGACTCACCTGTGGTGTAATGTGTCTTGTTCCCAGAAGGTGGATAAAAGGCTTAGGTGTGGAGAGGTGTTTTTCTTCCTTGACCAGGATGGGCTGAAGGGTTGTGCATGCGCATCCTGAGCTTCAAAGAGTGCCTTCCCTGTAACTGGCAGAAGAAACTCACACCTAGGCCGGCGCCTTTTGTCTTCTTCCTAGTTAACTTGGCTTCAAAATCAGTGGGGGAGGGGGTAGAGCGGAAGGCTGCCCATGAACCGGCTTCAACTGACCACAAGGGAGGGATAGCCCATTATCATAGCCACACCTCTGGGTTGGAACAGGAAGCACTGCTCAGTAGAAGAAGAGTTCTGCCATGTTGGGTTTAGGTAGAGAGGAGCACTATAGGATAGTTTATGGTAGACCACAAAGAAATTGCTGGAAAAGTGGGTAGGGTCACCCACAGGGAAGTCTTACTCCATTGTTTAGGGAGTTGCCGGGAGTTTCCCCCACCCAGAGGCTGGCACTGGGCATAGATGTGGCAACCCCAGTACCCCCTTCAGGTCACTTTTGGACCTGTGGAACAACGGAAGAGGATGGGACCTACAGTCAGTAAAATGAGAAGAGCCTTGAAAGACAGACCTTCTCTCCCTCTTGTACCCAAGACAAATAAGTGGACTCCATGGTTCATAAGGATGACTATTTGTTTCTGCATTCCAAGCTGACCAGTTTCAACTGGACCTGCCCGGGGCCCTACTGCTGGCCTCTGCTGGAGCGAGGCTAGATCTCCAAGTGCTGTCCCATAGGCCATGGACCATTGGCTGGTGTCAAAGTGCATGCCTCCTGACCTTTCTTGAAACCTGGGAATTAGAAACATCTTTCCAACTGTTTTCTCAGAGAACTGACAGAGAACTAGAAGAGGCCTGCCATGTGCTTTGCCTCTGAGCCAAAGAATCGGATTGGCCCTCCGATTGTTCTTCTTTCCAGCAGCCCATCCAATCAAGCGAAACCTCGCGGAGAAGGTGTCCCGCCTGGTGGAGTCTTCTTAGGATACAGCCTCCAGCCTTGCTCAGCTGGACGATCCTGAGCTCCAAAAAAGTGACTCAGTCCGAAGGTAGAAATCTTTGCCAGATAAAGGGATGAAAAGTATCCAGCTGGTGAGGGACATTTCTGCGTGCAAAAGTGAAATTACTCCAGCACTCGAGCTTTTCGGGCAAAGGTCAATGGCTTCACTGAGTCCTTGTCGAGCGGCTATGTGATGATGTGGAGCCACCTTTGGCCACAGCCTGCTGCCTTTTCCCCCTGAGTATTTTTGACTTCCATATTGGAGACTTCAGAGTAGTCAGAAGGTAAACCTTTTCACTGGGACAAACCCGTTCCATGTATTTGACCTGCATTCCACTACGGTCAACCTTACCTTCTAACTTTGTCCAGGTCAAGTGCAACCAGATGCCATCCAGATGCTCTTCATTCCTGTGGGCCAGGAGGCCCATAGGAATGAATGGGCAGTTATTCTCAAATTGCGATTCGCAATTCGAGAATCGCAAATTGAGAATATTTTCAAGGGTGCAGGGGTGTCCAAAGGACACCCTGTTGCACCCCTGAAATAAGTATGGTTGCACATGTGGCGCACATACATGCTGTGTCACATGGCACTTAGAAAAACGCAAAAATGTGAATTTTTCAAGGAATTCGCAAATTACCACCAAACTTGAAGTTGGTGGTAATTTGTGATTCCTTAAGGACAATTTGCATTTGTTTTCATCATACATTGCATTTAAGGAATCGCTAAATGTGCGATTCCTTAAATGAAACTGCAAAATAAGGAATCGCAAATTTTGCGATTCCTTGTTTTGCACCAGATTTTCCTTAATTCATACCATTTGGTAAATTTGCATTCGCAAAAGCCGAAATTCTGTGAATTTCGGCATTTGCGAATGCGAATTTGCTTGGTACATATGGCCCTTAGTCCCCTGTCCTGAAGTAAAAAAATATATATTATAAGGGGGGCTTGTAGGATACGCTGCCCCCTAGGCCCCACTGGGGGTACCTGAGGAATGATAAATTTTGTGTACTCAAATGTAACAGCCTTTTAAAATTATTCTCTAATGTGAAGTTGTGATTTAATCCTGCTTCTTGCATGATCATGACATATAGGTATTCAGCACCTTCATAGTTGTCATCATGTATTCAAAAACTCAATCTCAGAGCGTGCATCACAGTTGACCATGAAGGCAGGAAGACATTTATGGCAAGAGATGCGTATCACGGATCACATATCATAGTGAATATGCAAACCAGAACAGAGATTCAACTGCATGAGGAAGATGGCGGCGTGAACCTGCAGCTCTGACCCAGGGAGGCAGACCAACCTAAAAAACTTTAATCTTTCTATGACTCAGTGATTGAGAGTGACAAGAATTACCCTCAATCAACATCGATCAACGTTGAAATATATATATTTAGGGCTATAGACAAAGCAGACCCTAGTTACCCTGTGGCTCGCCACTTTGCAGAAGTGCATGGCCGAGACCGTAACCATCTACAATATTTTGGCCTTGACACAGTACCTCCAAATATAAGAGGGGGAGACCGTCTGAGACGACTTCGTAGATTAGAGTCAAGATACATCATAGATCTCTCTACGAAGTATCCGAAGGATCTCAACAGTGGGGAGGAAATGGCTTTCCACCTCGGAAAATGAAATCTGTAAATACTTAATCAATCACATTATATATGTATATATATAAAAAAAACTTGATACCTTGCAAATTGCATCTGCTTATGGAAACATATAGAAATTGAGTTAGGTTCTTTAGATACTTACTGTGTTAACTGTGAACGAAATTTGACCCTTCTTTTGATATACTGTATATACACTGTAAATAATAGAATCTAGAGAGATGAGCGTTGACAGATGCCCTGTCTGGGGTGCTTTGGGATCAGAGCACTAATTGTACAGTACAGTAAGCAGATGAGGAAAAAAAAATCCTCTGTTAGTTCATTTATCTCTATAATCTCTGTACATGCAATCAAGTACATATATATTTTTTTCATCATTTTTTTCATCATTTTTTTCATCATTTTTTTCATCATTTTTTTCATCGTTTTCTCCACCATTTCTCTCATACTATGTGATGACTGAAGATATTAAGATGAATTATAAAATATAATGTAAATGACCGAAATAATATGAAAATTGATGAATTGCTTCTTAACATGGACTCTCGGTAACGGATATGAATTGTATTTGTACACTTGCATATATAAGCACTGTTATGTTGATAACAAATGGTAGAGGACAATAGCCGATCCACGGCTTCATATTTTGTTGATGTTTCATACAACATGGAAAACACGATATATCCCCTGTCTCTGTGTATTAGCCCATCGGTGGGCTTTATTTTAGACCTTGTATTTACTTTGGCTAAATGCATATAAAACCATTTAAAGATGGCGCCCGCAGTGAGTGCAGAGGGGTTAGTCCTCTATCTCTTTCTGTGCCAAAATAATGCTTTATTAACACACTGGTTGTTGTACATATGTAATTCACACTGACGAAGGTAGAAGACCGAAACGCGTCTGTGTAACCCTCGCTGAGAATAAAAACATGCGTGTTGAGAAAGACTCCTCGAGTGCTGTCTATTTACTTCAAAATGGGAGAAATTTGGAGCGTCATATATATATATATATATATATATATATATATATATATATATATATATATATCTTCACTGAAAAAAACATAGGTTTCAGGCCTGATATAGTTAGGAATTAGCATTTAAAAAAACCTTTGAAATTCACTGAAAAAACCATAGGTTTCAGGCCTGATATAGTTAGGAATTAGCATTTAAAAAACCTTAGAAATTCACTGAAAAAACTGTAGATTTTAGGGGTGTTTTAGTTAGCTGGACATTTCACTCATACAAAACCATTGAAATTCCTCCGATATAGTTAGTTGTACTAACTATATTTTGCGCGCCCGCAACCCACTGCTGATGATGTCACATATTACATCATTCATGACATGGTCAGTGACATCACTTCTTTATCACTACGCCCCTGCGATTTAAAAAACATTTTTTGGGCCTTGGGGGTCCTTGTGGGACCACCTGGGCAGGCCTAGGGGGTCAGGGTGTTTCTACCCTGCCCCCTTTTTGTGTTTTACACGTTTGTTTTTCTGATTTCTTGTGCCTCGGTCTACCGAGCAAAAGATGGCTACCAACACTTCCTGGTTTGAAGTGTTGAAAGCCAATGAGCATGCAGCTCGTGCTGATTGGCTGACACTGTCTGTCAACACTCCAAAACAGAAATTGTTGGCAGCCATCTTGTGCCTCGGTAGACTGAGCACAAGAAAGCAGAAAAACAAACATGTAGAACTCAAAAAGGGGGCAGGGTAGAAGCACCCTGACCCCCTAGGCCTGCTCAGGGGTCCCACAAGGACCCCCAAGGCCACCCAATAATTTTTTGGGGGAAAAATCGCGGGGTACGCATACCTTGGGGCCTTGGGGGTCCTTGTGGGACCCCCTGAGCAGGCCTTGGGGTTCAGGGTACTTCTACCCTGCCCCCTTTTTGAGTTCTACACGTTTGATTTTCTGCTTTCTTGTGCCTCAGTTTACCGAGGCACAAGATGGCTGCCAACAATTTCTGTTTTGGAGTGTTGACAGCCAATCTTTACGGAGCGCGCACGGTGCTCGCTTATAGATATATATATATTTTTTTCTCTTTTGATTTTCTCAGTAACTACTGGAGGGACTTACACCATTTAAGCAAAAGCGTGATTTGCGAATCAGCCTCTACCATTTTGCCAAATTTCTTGTAATTCCGTTCAGCCGTTCGGGCTGTAGCCGTGTCTAAAGGTCCTACGGAAAATAACATGGGGAAAACACATTTTGAGACCCCCCTTTTTTCTCAGCCCCCACTTGACGTATCCCCCCAAAACTTTCAGGGAAGGAGCGGAGTGGAGCGGGCCATCTTCTTTGAGAAATTTGCGAAGATTCATCAACCGGCGCCTAAGTTATTCCCAATAGAATGTTGCGGATTTCCTATGGAAACTAGGTCCTAACTATATCTACCTACTGGCGACCGCCAGTAGGTAATATATATAATATATATATATTTACATACATACATACATATATATATATATGTATATATATATATTACCTACTGGCGGTCGCCAGTAGGTATATATAGTTAGGATTTTTACTCTATGGGATTTTTGAAAATTCTATGTCTAATAACTTTGGCGTTTGTGGACGGAATTGGCTGAAATTTTCAGGAAAATGGCACATTTCGTTTCTGAGCAGCCCTTGAAAATTTGGGGGGGGTTCGTCAAGGGGGGGCCGAGAAAAAAGGGGGGTCCCAAAACGTGTTTTTAACATTGAGTTTTCCATAGGGCGGTTGGCCTCACTTTTAGCCCGAACGGCTGAATGGATTTGCACGAAACTTGGCAAAATTGTAGGGACTGGTAGCCCGATGTGCCTTTGCTAGGTCTCAATATATGTGCCCCAGTGGATTTTGAGAAATTAACGTTCAAAAAAAGATATATATCTGTAACAGCGGAGCGGGCAGCGCTCCGGTTCGCGGACTTTTCGCGGTACGGAGCTTTGTGAAGCGAAGCTGATTGGTTCTCCGGCGTCTGTGAACATTCCAAACAGTCCGTAGCGGCCGCCATCTTGTCTCTCGGTAGGATCGAGAGACAAGAGGAGGCCAAAGCGAAGGGGCAAATGACCATAAGGGGGCATAGTAGATCCTCGCTGACCCCCTAGGTTTGATGTGGAGGTTTTAAAAGGGCCCCGCGGGGCAAAAAAAAAAATAATAATAATAATCGATTGGCTGAATGGATTTGCACGAAACTTGGTAAAATATTAGGGACTGGTAGCCCGATGTGCCTTTGCTAGGTCTCAATATATGTGCTCCAGTGGATTTTGAGAAATTAACGTTCAAAAAAAGATATATATCTGTAACAGCGCTCCGCTTCGCGTAACGGAGGTTTGCGAAGCTGATTGGTTCTCCGGCGTCTGTAAACATTGCAAACAGTCCGTAGCGGCCGCCATCTTGTCTCTCGGTAGGATCGAGAGACAAGAGGAGGCCAAAGCGAAGGGGCAAACGACCATAAGGGGGCATAGTAGATCCTCCTTGACCTCTTAGGTTTGATGTGGAGGTTTTAAAAGGGCCCCGCGGGGCCAAAAAAAAAATAATAATAATAATCGAACGGCTGAATGGATTTGCACGAAACTTGCAAAATTGTAGGGACTGGTAGCTCGATGTGCCTTTGCTAGGTCTCAATATATGTGCTTCAGTGGATTTTGAGAAATTAACGTTCAAAAACAAGATATATATCTGTAACAGCGCTCCGCTTCGCGGAGATAAAATTATATCTGTATTACCTAGCTGTTGCTAACACCAGTTAGCGACGGCTAGTAGGGGATAGCGACCATCTTGGGCCCCACTTTGCATGTGAGTGATATTTATCACTAATGACATGCAAAGTGGGCATGCCAAGATGTTAGCGACTGGAAACAGTCGCTAACATCGCTATCTCCTATTATCAACTTTTGGAAATATTCGCGATAAGCGCGAATATATCCAAAAGCTAGCACCTGCCCTGAGCAGTTCTTAGCCATGTTATCCAATGGGAGGTGGATAACATGGCTAAGAGCATTAGCTCGGTAATGCATGAATATCGCTGAGTTTTCAGCGATATTAATGCATTGCGGTCGTTTTTTATCGTATTTGCGATAAACCTTGATAATAGCAAGGTTTATTTGCGATAATTTCTGACGATGCTTAGCGGTAAAAAAATCGTTGCTAAGCATCGTTAGGGATAAATATCGCTTAACTTTGGTAATATGGCCCAACGTCTGTTAACGTTCGATTCGAAGGAAATCAGGAAGTGTTGAAAAACATTGTCTGCGCCATCTTGCCTTTTTTCAAATGCCACACTTTTGTCGTGCACGGCAGTCATTTTAGATGCCTTGACCAGACCCACTCTGTGCACGCTGTCGATCCTTAGCATGGCTCCCCACCCTCGCAAGCATCTCCCCCAGGCAGTGGTCACCCCCGCTCTCTGTCTTATGCATGGGTAATAAACCACCCCCCATCTGCGCTGCTCTTCCCTGAGAATCACACCCTGTGCCCGCCCGACACCTCCCTTTCGCCCTATTCACTACCGCACCCTCTGACACTCCTTTTCCTCTGTGTCCGATTGTCCAGGCCGGTCCTAGGGTATCAGCTAGCCCTGCAGATGTAGTTTATGGCCCCAGCTGTAAAGAATCACCCCTCTTCAAAGGAGTTATAGTAGATCAAGGCCCACACTCGATGAGATCCGTCACAGCAGACGCGTTCCTATTATCTGAAAACCATCCTGTATTGTGATTGGGGAGGGGACCGAGCCTGAAGCGGAAGATTCCAGGGATGACTCTTTGTACATCAAAGTTTTTACAATTATGTGTCACATTAAAAATATATAGCACTCCAACAAAGTAGTAAGATTATAAAACTTTAATAACTTATAAATATATACAAGAAAACAAAAACAGTAATAACATATAAACATTTTTAGGGAAAAACAACGAAGTAGCGGTCGGCTGTGCGAATAGTCCCAACGCAGCACAACGTCCAGATTTCTGGCGTGGGGCGTCGCGGGGGGTGGGTCATCAGTAGCAAACTGTTGTGCGAATAGTTCCAAGGCAGCAGAACGATGGCACCAAGGTGATGTCCAGTAAGGTGCCGCACTGGTTTTGGTATCCTACAATGCTGCTCCGAATAACGGCGTGGGGCGCCCCGGGGGAGGCGGCGTGAACGGGCCTCTCCAGGTGGAGTCTCGTCTGTTGTAGTGGGGCGCCCCTTTACCGTTTCAGTTGCCATTCCGTCCGCTTTTGGTCCACTGTGTCAAAAGCCGCAATTCAGCTGAGTTGCGCCCACTCTTGCGGTGCAGCGATAGGCGGCTGTCACAGGACTCTCAAAATGGCGGCAGGCTGTTTCCTTTTTGGGCCTGGTCCACTGAAATGGCCCTGGGACACCTTGGAAATCGGACGCTTGTCTGCTAGGTCTTGGACCCCATTCTCGAAAGCGTCCCCTCCGCCTTGAGGATTCATCAAAAGTTTTGGGGGCCCCCGACTCCTGTAGGCTTCTGGTGGGGAGCGGCTGCCATGATTGCTCGCGGAATGACCACGACGGAGCTACGAGATGGTGGTGCTCTCATGCTGACGCCAGCTTCAGTCTGAAACGTCCAGAAACAAGGTGGGGCTTTCATCGTTTGGGAAAAAAAAAAAGTTTTCATCCAATGAAAAGTGTTGTTTTTAGGTCATATGATCAAGCCTTCCATCATTAGGAAACCAAAAGTAAAATGAACCAATGAAAAGTTTTATAAACAAGTCACATGACCTGTTATGCGGCATAGGGTATAAAATGCGGAGAAAATACGTTGGCACGTGAGGCGGCGTCAGTAGCGGACCGATGTGCGAATAGGCCGAAGGCAACACAACACGCCAAGATCCGGATGGCACCGAGGTGGTGTCCAGCAAGTTGCAGCACTGGTGTGGCCATCCTACAATGCTGAAAGTCGGCGTGGGGTGCCCCGTTGGCCTGTGAGTTTGCGTCAGTAGCGGACCGATGTGCGAATAGGCCGAAGGCAGCACAACGCGCCAAGATCCGGATGGCACCGAGGTGGTGTCTAGTAAGTTGCCGCACTGGTGTGGCCATCCTACAATGTTGAAAGTCGGCGTGGGGCGCCCCGTTGGTCTGTGAGATGGCGTCAGTAGCGGACCGATGTGCGAATGGGGCCAAAGGCAGCGCAACAATATTTTCTGTATGGAAGATACCACTAGGCATTGAGATGCCAAGATCCGGATGGCACCGAGGTGATGTCTAGCAAGTTGCTATACTGGTGTGGTCATCCTACAATGCTGAAACTCGGCGTGAGGCGCCCCATTAGCCTGTGAGATGGCGTCAGTAGCGGACCGATGTGTGAATAGGCCGGAACCAGCACAAGGCGCCAAGATCCGGATGTCACCGTGGTGGTTTCATAGTTGAGAGGCACTTCATCTGCAGTGGGGCGCCGAGATCCGGATGGCACCGAGGTGATGTCTAGCAAGTTGCTGTACTGGTGTGGTCATCCTACAATGCTGAAACTCGGCGTGGGGCGCCCCATTAGCCTGTGAGATGGCGTCAGTAGCGGACCGATGTGTGAATGGGGCAAAGGTAGCGCAAGAATATTTTCTGAAGAGGAGACACCACAGGGCGCTGAGATTCGGTTACCACCGAGGTGATGTCTAGCAAGTTGCCGCACTGGTGTGGCCATCCTACAATACTGCTCCGAATAACGGCGTGGGGTGCCCGAAGGGGGGGGGGGAGGCGGCGTGAACGGGCCTTCCTAGGTGGAGGCTCGTCTGCTGTAGTGGGGTGCCCCTTTACCGTTTCAGTTGCCATTCAGCTGAGTTTCGGCTGCTCTTGATGCTACAGCGACAGGCGGCTGCAACAGGACTCTCAAAATGGCGGCCTGTTCTTTGGATTTGGGCCTGGTCCACTAAAATGGCCCTGGGACACCTTAGAACTCGGACGCTCGATTTTTTTTTCCTTTCCTGTATATGCAAAAAAAGGTAAATGCCCGGTACGTTACACGCTTCATCTGCCACGATGAACTCTCCAGAGGAACCGAAAAAAAATATAGTTATGGTAACTATACCATGCATCGTCATATGGAGAGGTGGTACCAATTAATTATAGTGCTGCATAAAAGAGAGATTTGGAGGAGAACCCCTGACCTGCTAGTACATTCATCAAAGAAGTGGCACTGACCGCATCAAAGGCAAGGGAAACGGTCCCAAATATTTAGAAGAACTTTGGAAAGATTAAAATGACATGTTTAGATTGTGGCAAATTAATTTCATGTGGACAGATGAGTGTTACTCTAATAAATACAGCATATGAACATCATCATAGTCGATGGTTGGTAGAGACATTTTGACTATATCCTGGACCTGCCCGTCCTCGCCCAAAATGGCGCCGGAATAAATGGGACTCGTAACTCCTTGTTGTGTACTGGTTGCAGAACCTTGAAATCACGAGATACGTATGCAGTTTTGAAGCACATGGCGGGCGGGGACGAGAATTGATTGAATATTTCGACATCCCTATTGATATTAAGTTCTGATGTGTTATTGATTACTGTACTATTGAAAGTCTGAATTAACGTCACCCATGGTACTTGCCCGCAAATGTATATCTAGATAATTTTATTGTAACTGGCCCTGTCGTATTTTAATTATAAAATGTACGTCCACCGATTCCGTAACTGTTAGACACCTTAGTTCTTGCAACCTAATGGCCCGCCCGTTACGTTCCTCTACAGTGTAAATGTCTACTCATCATATACGATTACAGTTTGCTCCGTGGCCGGCCCACGTGGTTATAGGCTCGTATTTGTATAATGAAATTTTCACAATAAAGATTTTTAAAAGAAAACATGGTAGTAGTATATACATTGGTAAAGTTTTTAATAATAGTCACTGTTTTAGAATCATTAAAAGGCAAGTGAAATAAAGCAGACCAATTACATGAAGGGTAAAAGGTATAATTCGAAGGAACGCAGTAAAGATAAATGGTCAAGGGCTGTTGTGTTTTCTACTCCTGCAACATAAAGTGATCGATAAGAATCTCATATTCAGGCGTATCGGCGACTAAGACAGCAGGTCGACCCTCTTTTGCTCAACGGCTCCGTCATGGGACGAAGAAACGCTCTTTTTCTCGAAAAAAGAATATATTTTACTTGCAGGACAGTTGTAAATTTTCCGGGAAAGTACATTAGCCTGGAACATTATAACATATATTTAAGAAAAAATAATGTTCGGAAGTAATAAAAAGCGTAATTTTTAGGTCATATGACCAAGCCTTTCATCATTAGAATAAGAAAAGTAAAATGAACCAATGAAAAGTTTTATTAACAAGTCACATGACTTGTTATGCTAACGTTACGCGCTGCGCGCCCCGGATGACTTCCGGATGCGCTAATGCGGCGCGTCATATGACGCATTACGCGACAACGCAGGTCCAGAATATAGTCAAAATGTCTCCACCAACCAGCGGTCGGAACACAACCCCTTTCAGCAGGCTAAATAGTACTGTTAAATGACAACAGAAGGGACAGGCAACAAGAACCATCAGTCAAAGAGGGGAGGGCTAGTTCTTCTCTACCGGGTTACATTGGGGCGCTACCGGAACTGATCGAATTGGTAGTCTACAGTGTTTCTGGATGTTTCAGACTGAAGCTGGGGTTAGCATGAGAGCAGAACCATTTCATAGCTCCGTCGTGGCCATTCCGCAACCAATCATGGCAGCCGCTCTTTATCGTTATTTTGGGCGGGGTGGGTGGCGGAGCCGAGCTGTTTTGCAGCCATCATTGTGTGGAGTTCAGTTCATCTCACTAGTTTTGTATTTGTCATGAGGGGTTGTTCCTAATGTTTCTATTTTAGCGAGGTCAAAAAGAGATCCCATTAGTGGCCTACTGATTTTGCTCGATTCCTTTTCTTTTTTTTTTACACGATTTTTCGTTATCTGCAAAGACTAAACAGAGTATTGCGACTCTGTGTTTGTTTGTAAATAGAGAATGAACCAAAGAGAACCAATTCTAAAACAGTAAATACTTGGATAACAATCAATCAAATGGAGAGAGAAGCAGGCACGACGTATTACAACGGGGGCAAAGGCCTGCGTTAACTACCCTTCACTATGTGCAAAGAGAGAGTACTCCTAATAGAAATGAGGGGGGGCACCATTCAAAGCAGATCAGTGTGCATAAACACGAAAATGTTTTCACTTACCACGTACTTGACATTCGACAGCTTATGATATTTGCTATTAAAAAACCATTGAAATTCACTGAAAAAACCATAGGTTATAGACCATATATAGTTAGGAATTAGCATTTACAAAACCTTGAAAATTCACTGAAAAAACCATAGGTTATAGACCATATATAGTTAGGAATTAGCATTTAAAAAACCTTATTTTACTCACACAAAACCATTGAAATTCCATATATAGTTAGTTGCACTAACTATATATCGCGCACCCGCAATCCACTGCTGATGATGTCACATATTACATCATTCATGACATGGTCAGTGACATCACTGATGACATCACTGATGACATCTCAAATGACATCACTGATGACATCACTGATGACATCTCATTTGACATCAATGACCACATCACTGATGATATCATTCATGTGACAATACAATGCATCTCCTCACATTTTAATATAACCTCTGTTTCACCCAGTGTTAAATACAGAGTATAATTTTTGAAACCATTGACACACCAATACTAGTTACTACATACGTACTCACTGATTCCTACGTCTACACACACATTCACTCATTCACCCATACAATCATTCATACATACAATCACTCATCTTTACAACACTATCATATGCACTCATACACCTATACAGACACTCACACTCTGCCACTCATCCATGGAGTTACTCACACACCTAGTCAGTCCTGTAAAGAATCAATCACACTTCCATTTTCTTGTCTATACAGTTAAACATAGAGCACCTTACATTTTCAAACATATACTAACACATACTTACTTTCTTATACAATCATTGATACAAGTACACATTGATCTGCACAGAGTCACACACCTCCCAGCCAGCCACACACACACTCAGTCTCCCATACAAATACTTGGACAATCAATCAATAACCCATATAGTTAATCATATAGCTACTGATCAACACATGCAGCAGTTTACAGAACAACAGACATAATGATGCACAAATTAAGACAGTTTAGTCACTAACCCATGCACTCAGTGAGACACATTTAATCACTCACTCATACATTCAGTCATGCACCTACTAAATCCTTCGTCCAGACACTTATACATCTACTCATTCTTCAATATGCAAAACATATTTAAACTTTACAGAAACACACAGTCACTGGATGATGTCATCAGTGATCTCATCAGTGATGTCATTTGAGATGTCATCAGTGATGTCATCAGTGATGTCACTGACCATGTCATGAATGATGTAATATGTGACATCATCAGCAGTGTATTGCGGGTGCGCGATATATAGTTAGTGCAACTAACTATATATGGAATTTCAATGGTTTTGTGTGAGTAAAATAAGGTTTTTTAAATGCTAATTCCTAACTATATATGGTCTATAACCTATGTTTTTTTCAGTGCATTTTCAAGGTTTTGTAAATGCTAATTCCTAACTATATATGGTCTATAACCTATGGTTTTTTCAGTGAATATATATATATATATATATATATATATATATATATATATATATATATATTTACATACATACATATATACATATTTATATTATAACCAATATATAGCACAGTAAGGTTACTATTAAAACATAGTTACTGGATAGGGGTCTGCCAAGTAGACTGATTCTAAGACACAACCATCCCCCAGGTTATCAGTCAGTCTTGATGAGACCCCAGTACCAATTATGAAGGTGGAAACACTGTCAACAGAAAACAGGAGACAGACCTAACCATATATATGGAACAAATTGTGTATCTACCCGTTGTGAATTATTACTTGCATAAATATTGGCTGTCTCACCAATGAAACCAATTTAACATGTATGCTCACCTATCTCTGGTTTTGTGTTTTTTGCACTTGGGTGTATCTTTAATTCTTCTCACCATGTCGCTTCATTACAATTTGCGATGATAAGTTTCAGTTATTAGTCTTTAAATACATTTCGATTAAGGTTAAATTGAAACTGGCAATGAAATATTGAAACACTGGTTGTTGTTGTTTTTACTTAAGTTTACTTAAGTCTAAGAAAAGATTTATTCCTTACAGAATATTATGTCTGTTCTATTAGATATTTGGGTATGTAGTTTCAGTCTTCACAGAAATCTTTATAAACGAGCCCACATGGACATATTGGGTTGCTCCTGTTCCCATGAGTAGTATTAACCACATCCAAGCATCTTCAAAGTGGCAATAAGTGCTGATTATGACTCGAGCTCACATTGAAGATCTGGTGTGCATACTGTGACTTCATATGTTTATGGGCAAACACACTTGCAGCAAAGAGCGCATTGGAGTGACTACTACATACTAGAATTTCCAATAGAAATGCAAGCTAGGTAGTACCAGAAGGGCATGTAGACTATTTTGAGATCCCCAAGAGCAAAGTCTAAACTAAATGTGCTAATAACCCACAAAAATGATGCTTAGCAGCAAAATGGAGGTCTGAGCACATAGAGGCACATAGACAAAGCAGAATACAATCAGACTACAAATATACCCCTTTGCGCACACCCCACAGAGTAGAATATATGTGCTGGCAATGCACAACATAGGATTACACCATGCACAACACAGTGGGGGTCAGTAGCCATTGGCAGGAAGCTCCTATCAAAATACCGTGGGTCTCAGAATTGATGACCCTCTGGGGTATAGCCATAATTCCCTGTTATACTTCTGAACCACCATAATCGATGAGCTTAAGAATGTAAATTATAGTAAATCAAATAACGACTACCTATAAAACACACATCAGCAAGTGTGGTGCTCACAAATGAATCACCAATGGAATTCTAGCGGGCAACCAACAGCCAAAGTGGGGTGTTCTCAACGCTGCTTTCAGGAACACAGAAACCACCAAATGATGTTGGAAAAAGAGAATGAAACAAGCTTGAAAAGGGTCAAAGCAGACTCTTCCAATCCAGACTCACCAATCAAAAACAAGCACAACATTAATACTACTATGAAGGTAATCGTAAAAATCTTGCAGGTGTCCATGAACTGCCCAAACCCACTAAAGATTTCACTGACATCATGCAAAGTGAGACCTACTCATTTTGCCTGGACATCAGAGAAACAGACACCAGGATTGCAGATGCAGAGAGCAGAATTAGCAACCTGGAAGACTCAGAGACCAAAGGAAAACCACCATAATGCTCAAAACCACCACTCAAACACTGTCTAAAGACCTCTTAGAACTGGAAGACAGAAATAGGAGTGGAAATTTGCATATCTTTGGAATACCAGAAGTAGAAGAATAGACTGTTTCCTGTATTTCTTTTTAGAAAAATGGTTTACACAAGCCACAAACTTTATTTTCAATAAAGCTCTAGAATTTGACAGGGCTAACAGAGTCCTATCGAGGAAAATTCCACATCAAAGATACCCGTGCCCAATTGCTTGTAAGCCTTTCCCCTACAAGCACGTTGAGCTTATTCTTGCATATATGACGAAACATAATACTATGGAAGGGAAATAAGATCTTTATTTCTCAAGACTTATCTAAAGCTACAGTTGAATCAAGAAAAGGCTTTCTGGTGCTACAACCTAGACTAAAAGCGATAAACTATCAGTTCTCCTTCACTTGTCCAGCAAAGTACTGTGTGTGATACATTGCATCCTACACATCTTCACAGACCATATGGACCTCAAACAATTATTCCTGGACAGTAAAGAAGATTTGAACAAGGACACTTTAGGTATAAAAGAGCACAGATCTCAAGCATTAAGCCTGTACCTGACCTACTATGTCTACCACAAACTTGTTCAAAGTTTATTATACATCCTGTCCTCCTGAATGTCAGTAGAGACAGAGGTTCTTTAACCAGCCAATGCTCCTACAAATATTTTATTTAGAGGACTGGTGATAATCTCATTTAGTAAACCTTGACCGAAATATCAACGGTTATGATTAAGCTAGGAAAGTTCCCTGATTAAAGGGATCATTTAAATTTACATAGCATAAGAATTCTACACAAATGTAAAGATGTCTCCGGTCACCAGACAATTGACAAGGTAACTAACCCGACCTAATATTTGACATCCTAACAATTTGTTGTGAGATACAAATCTCTGTTAAGTCTGAAATACAGTTTACTTAATAATGTTATGTTACTTTTAGAAAATAAGTTGTGGAATATAGCAGTATACTTTAATTTAATCTGCTCACTTGGTTTTGACAAAAGCAATAGTTTGCAAAGTTTCTAATTACAAACACACAGCAGATTCAGTGAAGGATCTTAATAATGTGCTGTTTTCTTTATCAAATCATTTTGGATCACTCACTTTTTGCAAAAGCGTATATTCCTTGGTTTCATTGCTCTGTTTCCCTGGAGGAGCATTTCTTGCCTGATGGTTATTTGTAGGGGATTGGGAGTGAAGGGGAGGGGACTACAGGAGTGGGTTTATGTGGTTTATTATTTTACTCTCATTTTCATATCTCCTGATTTTTCTTTTTGTATATCATTAGTCAGCACCCATATGAGATGGTACTCATAGACAAGTATTGATTGAACTCACAGAATATATACTGCACCAACCCAAATTCAGAAGGGGCCCATATGCTGCGTTCAAAATCACTCTGGAAGATGATGACACCTATACTAAAACTCACTTGCCGTGATCCAGACGATATACTGAAATCTGAGCCATAGTACCCGGAATACATGACTAATGGGGGTAACTCAGTAGTAGATCATCTTACCGACTTAGTCAGATGACTTACCCACCACAAAACATTAAAATAATCTTCCTGAATGTAAAAGAAATCAACCACCCAATCAAAAAAAGGAAAATCCTTGATTACTTACACAAACAGAAACGAGACATCATCCTTGTGCAAGAAACCAAGTTTGATTCCATGAAAATTAACTGACTTAGAAATTTCCAATTCTCAGATGTAGCATGCTCCACTTTGATTGCTAAGAAAAATGGGGTTCTACTGCTGATCACAAAGAAATCAAAAATACAGTTAGGCCCACATGCATCAAAGTGGGAGATTGCGATTTCTTATTTGCATTTTTTAAGGAATTGCAAATAAGAAATCGCAAAATGGTATGCATCAACTTTTTCGCGTTTTTTTTGCGTTTCGCAAAATGTCGCAATTAAATGCGATTCGCGCTTTTTTCCGCATTTTGCGAAATCGCATAACGCGAAATCGCATTTTGCGATTTCGCAAAATGCGAAAACAGCACAGTTGATGAATTGATGCAGTCTGATTACTTGAGAGCCACAGAAGGCAATCAGGGACACCTGATGTTCCCTTTGAATGTAGCTCTGGCAGTTGATCTCAGAGCTTGGTGAGGAAGGTTGTTTTTTGCTGCAGTGTGTGTTTTTGACAAGGAAGGACATGGAAAATCAAGAGGCAGAGGGGCCCTCCAGGAAAAGGAAAGTCAAATTTTCTGAAAAAGAGCTTGAAATTCTGATTGAGGAGGTGACAGACAGGCATGAACAGTTGTTTGGGAAACTGTCTCACAAAGTGCCTGATGCTGTAAAAAGGAATATGTGGCTCAACATTCAGTCAAAGGTGAATGCAGTTGGAGTGGCTCACAGGGAAATCTGCAATTTACAAAAGCGGTGGTATGACTTGCGCAGTCGCGCTAAGGAGAAGATAGCTGCAAGAATAAAATCAGCAAACAAAACTGGAGGTGGCCCCCCCAAAGACACACCAACAACCCCTTTGGATGACCTCGTGGAAGGGACACTTTTGACTGAGGCAGTTGTTGGTGTCATGAACATAGACACTTCAGACCTCATCACTCCCTCTGAAGGTAAGTTAACATGTGTTTGATAATGTAAGTGTATGAATGATATAGTTTTTAAGTACCATAGTGAAGCCAGTAGATGGAAGAATGTTGCAACATTGACATGCTTGGTTCATTACATTTAGAACCCTACTTGCCTTTCTGACAGGGAATTTAGATTGGTCAGAGTAATGCATCATGGTTAATGTAGTTTTTTAAAAACAATGCTTGACATGCAAAACTTTTACATCTCATACAAAAATCCATAACAACAGATATGTTAGTAAATATCCAAAATTTATTTACACAACATCCATGAGGTACAATTAATTTCTTTATTAATCACAGCAAAGCACTTTCCAAACAAAATATCTGTTTTTACTTCACAGAATTACTACAAGAATTGATAGAGCAAGATTTAAGAGATTTCACTAACTTAGATATTCAAATAAATGAGGATGCCAACATGCCAAGTACATCAACAGCACAGGAGACATTAAATGAAAGGCATAGAGTACGCCAATTAATGCAAACTGAATCAGAGGATGAAAGTACTCAAAGAAATGCAGTCTCAAGACCAGACCCCACACCAACAGCCAACAATGCCAGGCCTAGTAGGCGAAGGAGGCAAAGCCAATTTTTTAGAAGGCGTCCAAGGACCTCAACAGTGTCCATGTTTGAGGAGGGTTCCACCACTGGAAGTCTTGTAGAGGATAACATATTAAAAATACAGCGTCTGCAAGGAAAAGACATTAGAATTATAAAAGGAAACATGAAGTTTATGTGCAAAAACATAGCAGGCATGCACAGCACTATGAAGAAGATGGCTGATGATTTCAAATATACCCAAGAGGCTACTGTTGAAAAAATGGACAGTATAGCAAAGTCACTGGAATATATTTGCACAGTAATGACATTGCAACATAAGGAAAGTGTTCATAGGCACCTTAGGCAACAGACAACCTTACATGGCCAGAACAGACTGTTATCAAGAATTTCCAATTCATTATTCAAAATTTGCAAGCAAAATGCAGAAATACATGATAAAATTAATGCTTCATTTGTGGCAATAAGAAGGGGAATGGAGAGAGAGGTTTCCTTAGAGCATGCTTGTAACAGTGATAATGTACCTGTAATTACTCAACCAAAGGATGATAGTGCTATGGGTGGGAAAAAAGTTAATCCACCAGAAGGGACCTTTGGTGGGTCAAGAAGAAGTATTAGATTTGCTAAGGAAGGATGCCACACGGTGATGGATGAAGGAAATAAAAATGCAAAGGCTTTGGGTGTGCGTGGGCGTAAAAAGTAGTGTACAAGCAACTTATTTGTTAAAGGCATTTTTCATGAATAATTTTTTTTCACATTTACTCATTGACTGAAATGAAGGTCCTCGTGAATAGACAGAGGCCTGGTGTTTTTTTCCTAAAAAATGACATAAATTTACTTTGTATATTCTGTACATGTCTTTGGTTACATAGTACATAATTCCTTTCTTTGTAAGCAAATGAAAATAAAGCATGTTACCTTTTCAGAAATAATTCTGTGTAATTTCTGCTCTCCTCATCCGTCCTTCTGCAGCCTCTGGTCCATGTTGTCTTGCTGGGGGTTGCTGGGGATCATTGTCATTTGGTGGTAACATGTCTTCTTCTTCCAAAGGTATGCCTCTCTCAGTTGCCAAGTTGTGCAGCATGGCGCAGACTGCAACAATTTTACAGCATGTTTTTGGATTATACTGCAAACTACCACCAGTCTTATGTAGTATGCGAAATCTTGATTTAAGCACACCAAATGTTCTCTCAATAACATTACGCGTTGACTTATGTGACTGGTTGTAATGTTGTTCCTTCCTACTTGCTGGGTTCAGGTATGGAGTCAATATGTATGACCTGACTCCATAGGCACTGTCACCTATAACCAAAATAAAACAACACGTACTTTACATATGTATTACTTGGTAAGTGTGACAGAAGGACAAGTTTTAATTTTGAAATGGATAAAACCATTTACCTAGCAAATAACCATCTCCAAACTGTCCTGCTAGAAGTCTGGCATGTATTGCACTATGTTTGAAAATGTAAGAATCATGGGCACTCCCTGGGTAGCTAGCCACTATGTCAGTTATGATGGTCTTGGAGTTACATATCACCTGAATATTCAAAGAATGAAAATGTTTCCTGTTACGGTATATGTACTCATTTTCTGATGGAGGACAAATTGGTACATGAGTCCCATCCACACATCCAATCACATGTGGAAATTGTGCCATTCCATAAAAATCCACTTTAGTTCTCTGTAAATCTTGTTGAGTAGAAGGAAACTTTATGTAATGACCAATTCTACTTAACATAGCATCCAAGAAAGAGTTAAAAAATCTGGACAGAGAGCTCTGGGATACACCACCAGCAATAGCTACCACCCCCTGAAAAGAACCAGACGCTAACAGGTGTAGACAACACAGGACTTGCACATGAGTAGGAATAGCATTTGTCCTGCGAGTCTCCCTTTGCAACAAGGGATCCAAATCATTAATTAAATCAATTATTAAGTCACCAGTAAGCCGGTACCTATCATAAATTTGGTCTTCTGTTTGACCAAGCAAAGTAATCCTAAGTCTAAAAATTCTCTCTTCTATCTGCCTTCCCCTCAAACCTGCACCTATTCTCAATCTATGGCGGCGCGCAAGGAAGAAAAGTGCTGCCATTCTGAAAGGCTCCTGTTTGCTCTCTGAAAAACAGCAACAGTGGAGGCAGCCACTACCCTGCCTTATATAGTGGAACTGGCAATCAGGAAGGCCTTCACATCATCTGGTCTGTAGTAAAAAAGTAGTGCAGGCTGATATGGGAGTCCTAAATCATTACACAAAGTTATGTGGAAAAAAAACAGCTTTGCAAATGACAACAACACACTTATATAAATAAAATAGATTTCTCTAACATCCACAAAATTCCTAAACTGATTTTGACCAGCTTGCACATGCATACATTTCAATATTCACGTATATTTGTGTAACTGATGATTTCTTAGGGGAACACAACATTTGTGCCATCATTTGCAGAAAAGGTCAGAGGTCGCAATAAATCAGCCCTTTATATGACCTGTGACAACATTTACTCGACTGAGAACTGCAATCTGTCACTTTCAAATTAATTCACAACTTCCCAAACGCACACGGCAAGAGATTGCCTATGGCAGCGAATAAATAACACCATGTCAGAGTACTTCTTATTTTTAGAAATGCAAACACCGATTCCTTCAGCATTCGCATCTTCCAGGCTTTGATGCATAGGGACTTTTCCAAAAGAAAAACGATTCGCATCCATTGCGATTCGTTTTAGAATTCGCACTTCCATTTAAGAATTCCTAATTACCGAAAACACCAGAAGAGAATGATGCATCTCACTCTATTAGATTGCATTCGCAAACGGACGTTTTCTAAGAAAAATACCGATTGCGAATGCAATCTACTATGATGCATGTGGGCCTGTGTATCAAGTCCTTCAGACATATCAGGGAGATGGATTATTGTCAAACAAACTAAAAATAATACTCGTACTCATGCATGAACTATATAATAATATCCAGAAATTCTCTAAGTATGGTCGATCAGACAACAATCAAACCAAGAGTAATCTCAGATCACTCCTGTATTACCTTATCTATTACTGACCCAGCTCCGAGTCCTAAACAACCCCTAGAGATTTAACGAAAAAATCCTATCATGTCCAACCAACAAGCTCCTTATTGAAAACACTATCAGAAACTTCCTTATAAATAATAAGGATAATCACATATCAGATCTTGCGAGGTGGGCAACACTAAAGGCAACAGTAAGATGACATATCCTCAAAATAAGATCAAATATGAATAAAGAGGCAAACAACAGGCTGCTAAATCTGGAAAGAGAAATCATAGAACTACAAAGGCAACACATCACCAGCAGAAACAACCTTACTCTAAATAAAATAGCGCACAAGACATATGAATATAATAAAATTATAAGCAACAGAGCAGGCAAACCCTTATTGTCTTATTTAAAATGCTAACTTCTGAAGTACACCATCAACGCAAACAAAGATATGAATGACACTATACATACCAACCCGATTAAAATTGCAGACATATTCAAAGATTTCTCCCAAAAATTATATGAAAATAATAAATACCTCATTAGACAACACAAAATGCAAACAGTATTTAGAAGAAGCTGCATTGCCTACCCTAACAGAGCAAGAGTAAGACTTGTAAGACTTGACTAATGGTCCAATTACCCCAGAGGACATTGAATAAACGGAGGAAACGCCATATTAGGAGAGGGAATCTCGAGCCCCGCACCAGCCGATAGGCTGCTTTCCCGCCTTTGCCTCGTCATAAAATGAGCGGAGGATCTCGTCCGCGCAGCGGGCGGGCGCAGCGGGCGCGTCTGGGCCACGCCGGGACGCCGGGACCAGGGGCCAGTCCCCCTGTCTCTTTATTTGACAGGAGTACCTTGATTTCATATGACAGAAACCAACTCCTTTCTATAAGAGGTAAGGTCAGACCAACCTGTATTTTGATAAACACCTATAAGGACCATGAGTTATGCTCGGGCTGCCATTTCCACTTTAACTCAGATATAGGGACCCATGAGGAACCCCCTATCTTACTTGCCCTCCTGAACTGCCGATCCCTACCTAAACATGCGCTAGAAATCTCCATGTTACTGGAGGATTCAGATATTGAGGTTCTTTTCCTCACAGAAACGTGGACCAACGATGGTTCCGACTCTGATGTTGTTCGGGCACTTCCCCTGAACTATGTCATGGTAAGGCAGGATCGGATGGATGGACGAGGAGGAGGGATTGCCATAGTACATAAAAGATCTATAAACTGTAGAACAGAGAAAGTCCTCATCCCGGGGGCAGAGTGTATGATGTTCTCTATCACCCTTTCCCCTACACGCTCGCTTTCGGGCCTTTTGGTCTACAGACCCCCAGGACCGACTGGACAGTTCTGTGAAGACCTGTTAAGTTCAGTCATTAACTTATCCTGTAATACCCCCAATTTTACGGTGTTGGGAGATTTCAACATTCAGTTAGACAAATCAGATACCCCAAACTGTCAGAATTTGCTGACAGCATTAAATACAGCCCAACTTAAACAAATTATCCATGGACCCACGCATAAAGCAGGCCATACCCTGGACCATTGTTATACCAATCTAAGTGCACTTGAGTTTATAAACTCTACCCCTATCCCCTGGTCCGATCATACGCTACTATCCTTTTCTCTTACCCACCAGGATCAGGCAGGCCAGGCTTGCTTTGTAAAAAAAATTAGACGTCCCTGGTCTAAACTAGTAACTGAGAAATGGATGCTCAACCTTTTGGAAAATAGACCAGAAATTAGCAATGATCCCTCAGATGCTAACGACTGCTATAATCGTTGGCTTGAGGACTCACTGGACCAGATCCTACCCAAGGTTGAGCTCTCCCATCGTATTGGAGCAAATAAAAAAGCCTGGTACACCCCAGAGCTCAGAACTCTTAAACAACTCTGTAAACAGAAGGAGAAAAGACTATCAAGGAACTAGTAAGGATATCTATAGGACTGCTCTTCACAACTATAAAAAACTGATTAAATCCACTCAATCCAACTATTACTAGCTCCTCTAGGGAAATTTTTAAAATATTAAAGTCCCTAGTCACCCCACCCATTCCTACTGCTGATCTCAGTCTCGCACAAACTCGCTGCAGGGAACTAGCTAATTTCTTTACCTCAAAAATAACAGACATTTATTCCACTTTCCACGATACACCATGGATATCAGTATCACCCCCTAGTCTGGAGATAAACCTTCTTGAGACATTTCCCCCTCTTGACTGCCCTGAGGTTCAATCACTTCTGCGCAACCTGAAATCAGGTTCACCAGTTGATATAGCACCCCACACCATGCTCAACCTGGTCGCCGATGTTGTGGCCCCGTTGATTAAGGAGGTAATTAATGCCTCACTCGCAGCTGGGGCAGTCCCCCTCTACTGGAAACATGCAAGAGTAAAAGCATTACTGAAAAAGCCCAACCTCAATCCTGACGAGTGGGCTAACTACCGCCCTATCTCTCTGCTGCCCACAATTAGCAAACTGACTGAAAAGTATGTCAATTCTCTGCTTTCCACCCATCTAGAAACCCATAAATTATTGCATTCCACTCAGATGCAAACAAGGAACCGAAACAGCTCTGGTGGGAGTCATTGAGGAAGCGAGAAGGATTGTAGATGAAGGTAGTTGTGCAGCCATATTATTATTAGACCTCAGCGTGGCCTTTGACACCGTTAATCACCCTATTCTGATTCAAAGGATGGGTGATGTGGGTGTCACTGGGGCCGCGCTGAAATGGCTGCAATCCTTCCTCTCTGACCGCACATTTTCTGTGTTTGAGGATGACATCTCTTCTCCTCCTGTGCATCTTCACTGTGGCGTTCCCCAGGGTTCATCCCTCAGCCCTACATTATTTAATATCTATATGAGGCCTCTGGCTGAGGTGGTGTTACCCTGGGGAGTGCAACTAGTGATGTATGCTGACGACACGCAGCTCATTATCACCCTTTCTGATCAGATGTCATCCTATGATAAACTTTCCTCTTGTCTTGGCAAGGTTCGTGAGTGGATGGATGCCTCCTTCCTGAAACTCAACGGAACAAAGACGGAGATCATGATGCTGGGGCATGATGCTCCATCCACGGTAGACGGATGGTGGCCTACCTCCCTGGGTCACCCCCCTTCTCCCAAAAAGAAAATTAAAAGTTTAGGGGTTTGGTTAGATCCAGCTCTCAACTTTTTAGCACAAGCGCAGAAGGTTGCAGCGACCTGTTTTGCCTTGATGAGATCTTTCAGAAAAATCATGGAATTGCTTCCGTTCGAGGCAAGGAGGATTCTAGTCCAGGCCCTGATTCTAACACGCCTGGACTACGCTAATGCAGTATACTTGGGAGCACCTCTAGGGACACTCAGGGTCCTTCAGACGGTACAGAATTGTGCTGCCCGGATGCTCCTAAAGATTCCACGTAGAACGTCCGCCAGACCAGCACTTCAACTCCATTGGTTACCAATACAACAAAGGATCAAATTTAAGGCTATGACTATGGTTCACAAAGCCTTGACCAATACAGGTCCTGGTCTAATTCAACCTCTGTTCTGCCCCTATCAAAACAATAGGACCCTGAGATCTAGTAGTAAAAACTTTCTGGCAGTCCCAAGAATAAGGAGAACCCGTATGGGCGGCAGACGTCTTTCTGTCCAAGCAGCAAAACTTTGGAACAATCTGCCGGACCCTATTCGGATGGAAGAGGACCATCTTAGGTTTAGAAAAATGTTAAAAACCTTCCTATTTCTTTAATCTCTCGGGTGATGAATTGGTTCACTGCAGCGCTGGGATGCCTCCGGGTAACCACGCGCTATAGAAATGATTATTCATTCATTCAGTCAATAAGCCATTAAAAATCTAAAAACTGGCCAAAGCACCAGGCCCTGATGGCTATAACGAAAAATTCTTCTGAACTGTCTCCTCAGCCCTAACCCCACCTCTCTTAAGACTCTGCACACACTTTGTAATGTTGAGTCAAGTCAAGGGTACCCCAGATGAGGCTATCATAACTGCATTACCAAAACATGGTAAAGACCTCCCTGCTTCTAAACAAGTATAGGCCAATTTCACTAACTAACCTGGATTGTAAAATGTATGCCATGATACTATCTCACAGTATATGAAAATATATATAAAAAATGATTCACGTTCCCAAGTGGAATTCCTGAAACATAGACTTTCAAGTGTTAATACTAGAACCGTATGCCACACCCTAGAGAGGCCAAAATATTAGAACCCCCCACTTTCATGATTACATTGGACGTAGAGAAAGCGTTCAACAAGGTTGACTGGAGATACTTAAAATTAGCGGTACAAAAGGGGGTGGTAATGGACGGAACATCTGAACCAATCAAACACTCACACCCAGTCAAAAGATCTGGGTTTAATCCATCATCGTTCTTTAGCCCACTCTGCCACCCCAGTTCAGACATGGCTATATGCAAATCAGTCTGACCCTGTGCCTCATGGGAACAGTCCAGCCCGAACTGCCAAGCCATGCCTTCCCTGGACCGGAAACAAGCTTCCGAGGACCAGTTTCTGGCATTACAGCCGTCTTCAGCCCGGCTTGCTTGAATCCAGTGGCAAAGTGAGCAAGGGACTCACGTCACAACATACCCTGCCACACTTATGGCGGCCAGAAGGGGAAAAAAGGGGGTGGTAATGGACGAAGCATCTGAACCAATCAAACACTCACACCCAGTCAAAAGATCTGGGTTTAATCCATCACCGTTCTTTAGCCCACTCTGCCACCCCTGTTCAGACATGGCTATATGCAAATCAGTCTGACCCTGTGCATCATGGGAACAGACAAGCCCGAACTGCCAAGCCAAGCCTCCCCTGGACCGGAAACAAGCTTCCGAGGACCGGTTTCTGGCATTACAGCTGTCTTCAGCCCGGCTTGCTTGAATCCAGTGGCAAAGTGAGCAAGGGACTTACGTCTGAGCATACCCTGCCACACTTATGGCGGCCAAAAGTGGTACAAAAGGGGGTGGTAATGGACAGAGCATCTGAACCAATCAAACACTCACACCCAGTCAAAAGATCTGGGTTTAATCCATCACCGTTCTTTAGCCCACTCTGCCACCCCAGTTCAGACATGGCTATATGCAAATCAGTCTGACCCTGTGCCTCATGGGAACAGACAAGCCCGAACTGCCAAGCCATGCCTTCCCTGGACCGGAAACAAGCTTCTGAGGAATGGTTTATGGCATTAGAGCCGTCTTCAGCCCGGCTTTCTTGAATCCAGTGGCAAAGTGAGCAAGGGACTCACGTCTGAGCATACCCTGCCACACTTATGGCGGCCAAAAGTGGTACAAAAGGGGGTGGTAATGGACAGAGCATCTGAACCAATCAAACACTCACACCCAGTCAAAAGATCTGGGTTTAATCCATCACCATTCTTTAGCCCACTCTGCCACCCCAGGTCAGACATGGCTATATGCAAATCAGTCTGACCCTGTGCATCATGGGAACAGACAAGCCCGAACTGCCAAGCCATGCCTTCCCTGGACCGGAAACAAGCTTCCGAGGACAGGTTTCTGGCATTACAGCGGTCTTCAGCCCGGCTTGCTTGAATCCAGTGGCAAAGTGAGCAAGGGACTCACGTCTGAGCATACCCTGCCACACTTATGGCGGCCAAAAGCGGTACAAAAGGGGGTGGTAATGGACAGAGCATCTGAACCAATCAAACACTCACACCCAGTCAAAAGATCTGGGTTTAATCCATCACCGTTCTTTAGCCCACTCTGCCACCCCAGTTCAGACATGGCTATAGGCAAATCAGTCTGACCCTGTGCATCATGGGAACAGACAAGCCCGAACTGCCAAGCCATGCCTTCCCTGGACCGGAAACAAGCTTCCGAGGACCGGTTTCTGGCATTACAGCCGTCTTCAGCCCGGCTTGCTTGAATCCAGTGGCAAAGTGAGCAAGGGACTCACGTCTGAGCATACCCTGCCACACTTATGGCGGCCAAAAGCGGTACAAAAGGGGGTGGTAATGGACAGAGCATCTGAACCAATCAAACACTCACACCCAGTCAAAAGATCTGGGTTTAATCCATCACCGTTCTTTAGCCCACTCTGCCACAGCAGTTCAGACATGGCTATATGCAAATCAGTCTGACCCTGTGCCTCATGGGAACAGTCCAGCCCGAACTGCCAAGCCATGCCTTCCCTGGACCGGAAACAAGCTTCCGAGGCCCAGTTTCTGGCATTACAGCCGTCTTCAGCCCGGCTTTCTTGAATCCAGTGGCAAAGTGAGCAAGGGACTCACGTCTGAGCATACCCAGCCACACTTATGGCGGCCAAAAGCGGTAGAAAAAGGGGGTGGTAATGGACGGAGCATCTGAACCAATCAAACACTCACACCCAGTCAAAAGATCTGGGTTTAATCCATCACCGTTCTTTAGCCCACTAACTTAAAATTAGTCCTTGAGAAATGTAACCTAGGCAAACCTTTGATCCGCAGGAATATAGCTCTCTAGCACAATCCAATCATTAAACCCACTAAGCAATTCTCATACTTAAACCTGGACTCCCAAATAAAAACTGAAAGTGACCATTGCTTACTAAACCTAATGCTTACTCTCGCATGCAAACTAATTCTTAACAATTGGAAAAACTTTAACCAAATCTCTTTAATGATGTGTCAAGAATGGCTCACCTTTCTTAGAGGAGCAGGCAATATCTCACTACAGCTCTCACCATGGCACTCAATGTGGGACCTGCATAATGCCATATCCTTTTACTTCAAACCCTCCTGAATCCAGAAACTGACACTGCAACCCAGAAAGTAACACTACAATTGGGGACGTCTATCCCACATCAATAAGCTCACAAATTCCTACATGGACACATTGTTCCGAATGAGCTCTACCAATGGACCAGTAGACCTGTCACAACACTGACAAATATTTCAAAACCACCCGGTTACTCCTCATACCTGTGTGCTGACTGTTGTTATCTGTGTGCATTCTGAACCATAAGAATATATCATCAAATGCAACACTGAAATATAGTACTTAATGTCTGACTGATGCCATTATATTGCAAACATGTGTAAATTGTTAACTCGAGCAAGTTATGTAACCAAACCAGCTGATAGCTAAAGTGATTTTTGGTATGGAAACAAGCAGTCTTAACCCACCCCCTTTCTTGTTTTCTGTACCCCCCCATATATACGTGCATAATAGTACAGGTTATCCAATAAGCTTGTATCACTGCATTCTTTTGATTCATTTAGTTCTCTTACTGCCTTTAGGTTAATTATCTTTGCAAAAACTCAATACAAATAACTTGAACCAAAAAAAACGAGTTCATAGATTGTAGAGCAGAGCGTTCTGGAAGAGAGTGTCCATTCAGAAGCAGGAAAAAGACTGTCACAAAACCAATCCAAAGGCCAAGAAAAAGTAATGAAATTGTAATCCACAGGTATGGCCATGGAGGAACAAAGTATGTCTTCTTCAGTAAAAAGTAGAATACCCACAAACTGGTCCAGAGAGGTGGAATTGGAGGAGGCAGTGGCTCTGATGAATCTGACGAGAGTCATCGAAGTCAACAAAGTTGTTGGAGGCTGTTCGATCTGTTCTTGACAGCTCTGGAGGCTAGGTGGAACTCCATTTTTTTGTACGCTGATGTAGACACCATCCATGTTGAGTTTCCAAATAGAAATCTGTGTTTCTTTACAAGTTGTTTGTATAGCTCCTACCCCCTCAGAAATACACACTGGCGGGATCATAAGCAGAGGAGGTCGCAGCGGCTCCGTAAATACCCTGAACGAGGACACCGTTTTCCACAAATCTATTGGTAAGACAACTGTTTTCACTTTTGGTTTACATATGTGGCCTTATTCTTGCAAGAGGCTTTTGTAAAAATTTGACCTTTCTGTGGGGGGCAGTACAGAGACCACATCTTGGATCTCAAAGGAGTCCTTCCTTTCCCATCCCCTCATCAAAATGGAAGGCTAATCCACTTGGAAGGGAAACAAAGAAAGACCTCACCCCATCCACACAGCCACATGGAAAGAGATATAGGACTAAGCTCTACTTTCCTCAATGGACCTTTTTAGGGTGAAACTTACAGTCTTTCCATAGACCTAATTATCTGAACACAATAATCAACCATTTAGTAAGTGGCACTTTGATAAGGGGAAAACCCATTGCTAAACCTGTGATCATACTATACCAATCCAAATCCAATAACATACAGATGAGATTACTACCCAACCCCATCTCCACCACTGACACATTCAAGCCTCCTTGGCTCAGCTCCAGTCTCCACCACATACCACTCTCCCTCCTGCCTCTCCTCTTACCCATACCTCCCCCCTACATTACTCTCTTATAGCGTTCGCCCCTTCTTCATCCACTCATACAGGAGCTACACCCCTTAACATAACCTACCCCCTCAATTGCCCCTACTTACTCCCTTCATAGTTACTCCCTTCTCCTCTGAACCCCACCCCATAAGTAGTGACTGCATGATGGAACCGGCAGAACCACACACATTTACCATTAAGTACCCCCAACCTCTCAAGAAAAGCAGGCAAAAGTTTCAAACACGACTAAACCCGAGAGCCCCCGTCTCTGACCCCTACTTCTCAACAAATAAAGGACTTATAGCCAACGGCTTAATTTTTTTACATATATAGACAAGCTCAATGGAGAAAAACCTTTTTTGCCTTATTTGCATTCTCATCCACTAGAAAGACAGCACATGGCTTCAAGAGCTCCCATCCCTATTCTACAGAGCCGCAACCACTATCACCATTTATCACAATGGAATCATACTCGTGCAATCCTCAGACCGAAACTTACTACTATTTGACAATATCTTTTCTCTAATTAAGGAAAAAGTTGGACGATCGTACTGCCTCTCTCCCGATCCCCCCAAATCCCCCCTACTCAAGTACACCACAATACAGTCATTCAAACACACCCACTAATCAAACCCATATGACATTCCATCTCACTCAGCCTCACACACCTGTCCAAGTAGATTCCTCATGATACGACAACCACACCGCTAATACCAACAGCATACTTTCATCACCTAACATTCACATAGGTTGCTTCCCTCCCAGCCCCACCCCAACTACCCTGAACATATCCTCAGCCGCAACGCCTCCTCACATCCACTTGCCACATTCCCCTCCTCCTACCATCACTCCACCCCTCCACTCTCCCCCTACTCATCCTATCGCACATCATCTCACCAAACTCGGCCATCCTAAGCCCCTCGTCACATTCCACCATCCCCCACACCAGACTTGATGTAATCATACTTTCACTGCAACAAGTAAAAAAACTCCTACTAGATCTGATTCTCAATATACCAAACATCAGAAGGAAGATTAGAGATTCTTCCACACATGTCCATAGTAACCGCCCCCCACACCCACAACAACTAAACCCATCACACCATATGCTTCCACCCCCCCAAGTTATCTGACACTGAAATGGAGAATTGTCCCATACCCCAATGCCACATCTCAACCGGTACGTAGAAATGACCCCTTGTCATCCAATGACATACAATCCCTACTCTGCTCCTACGAGCTCCCCTATCCCTTCCAAAGTACAGAATGTCTCAACATCATAAATAAACCCTCCCTAATCCAAATCATCCCCTCTAATTCAAACAGAGCTCCTAGACACAACCCTAGAGGAATATCCAAAACCAATCTAACACGAGTCCCCATCACACAAGAACATCAAACCACCATCAAGCCACATCTCAAATTCATCCTACTCAACTGTATATCAGCTTCACGTAGCTGACATAGCAGACCTCATACTCACTCATGAACCAGACCTCCTAATATTGACTGAAACTTGGTTAACTGACTCATCTACCCCTATCCTAGACATTCTGGTTCCCCCAAGTCACGAAGTCATCAGACTTGATAGATCGGATAGACCAGGGGACGGTATTGCCTGCACTCACCGAAATAGTCTATCAGTGAACCAATCACATTCTCCATTACTTTCATCATGTGAATACTTCTGCATGGACATCATAAACAACAACAAAGCAGTTTGCTCTTTACACACATTCTACCACCCCTAGGCGACAACTTCATTTTCACCAAACAATTCATGGATATCGTAACGACAAATACCGGCCCCAGATTGCCAAAATATTCCTCGGAGATCTCAATCTACATTGGAACAACATCAATTACCCCCTATTCAATAGCCTCAAAAACTTCCTCACAGACCTAAACCTCACTCAAATCTGCAACAGCCCCACACATGACAAGGGCGCAACCCTAGACTAGTCATCTCCAACGCCGACTTCATTCAACTTAACACGATCCTCCCCTGCGACTGGTCCGACCACCATTACATCACTTTTTTTGTAGTAAAAAATGAGTAAGAACACACTCAGCCCAACCCACGAAACCCAAAATATGGTAAAGGAACTTAAAGAGTGCCAGCACAGACTTACTCCTATCCTCTAGTGCCAACTACCTGTTGCCCCCTACAGAGCTATTGGATGTCCAAGGACTGACAAACCACTACTTCACCTCCATTACCGCGGTAATAGACACAGTTGCACCAATTCAATTGAAAAGGATATCCACAAAAGATTCCAAATCTTGGTATGACCCTATGACTAATGGCACGCCAATGGAGATCATCTCCATCCCTTGACCACCTTAAGCTTCAAGAGCGACCAGAAACTCCTATTACAGAAAAATCAGAAGATCAAAAGATATATTTTTTAGGTACCACTTAGACCAATCCAAAAATTGACCTCATAAACTATTTGAACTAATTAAAGCACAAACTAAAGGCTTACCTCACACCCCTCTCGCTGATCCCAGCTCTCAACCCAGCTGCACAAACTATGCTTCCTTCTTTACTGAGAAGCCAGAAAACTTAAAACGGACCTGCTTAAGACCCTAGCAACTCTAAAAGGTACTCACAAAAACACCCCTTCTCCCCCTCTAACCTCCCCCTGCCCAATCCCTCCAAAGTGCACCCTAAAAAATAATGCAAAATGTACCTCCTTTAACCTCTACACAGAAGATGCAATACTAAAAATAATCACATCACTTAAACCCTCTAACCACTTCATCGACCCACTTCCTGCCAATTATCTAAAAGAGTTCATACTGCTGATTCTGCCTCTATGGACCATGATTATCAACACTTCTCTGCTTCAAGGAGTCATTGCTGAAAACCTTAAATCTGGGCAGGTATCACCCATCCTAAAGAAACCAACGGCAGACCACACTGACCTGAATAACTACCGCCCGATCTCTAACATTCCAACTCTGGCCAAACTCCTCGAAAAATGTGCCAATAGCCAACTGGGTAACCACATTGACCATTTCAACCAGCTCAACCATTTCCATTCCGGCTTTCATGCAGGGCACACTACGGAATTGGCCATGACTCAAATAATTGATGACGCACTTAAAATCCTTGACCAACATAAAGCCTGTTTACTAATCCTTCTTGATCTCTCCTTGGCATTCGACACCGTCAAACATGACAATCTTTTAGACCTTCTAAGATTAGAATGGGCCTATCAGGATCAGTCCTAAATTAGTTCACCTCTTTCCTCCAAAATAGATCCCAAACGATCTAAGTTTAATCAATCCCTATCTACGGCTGTACCAGTCACTCTAGGAATTCCACAGGGATCATCCCTCTCGCCTACACTCTTCAACGTTTTCATGTAACCCTTGACTGAAATTCTCAGCTCCTCAAACATCCATTATCATATGTACGCTGATGACACCCAACTATATTTAAAGGTCACCTCTCTGGACGATATCACAGCCCTCAATTCAACTCTGGAAAAAACCCAGACCTGGCTGGCGAAACACAACTTGAAACTAAACACCCTCAATACTGAACTCCTCCTAATCGCCCCTCCCAACAAAACTACCAGTATCGAAGAATGGACTAAACAACTCACAGCACTCAATTGCCAACCTCATATTGTTGACTCAGCAAAATCGCTAGGTCTAATACTAGATAGAAAGCTTAACATGCAGAAACATATCAGTGCTGCAACAAAAGGCGCAAATATCCAGATCAATAGCCTGTGAAAACTAAAACCATTCATTCCCGCAAATGACTTTAAATTGGCTGTTCTGCATTAGTAATCCCAATACTTGACTATGAGAGTGCAACACTAAGCGGTCTTCCCATAGCATCAACGGCTCCTCTAAGGGCTTCGCTCAACTCATAGGCTAGGCTAATCATGGGCTCAAAAACTAATTCTCATATGACCCCTGACCTCAAAATTCTTCACTGGCTTTCTTTCGAAGCCAGAATTCAACTAAAAATTGCCTGCATGACATACAAAACCATACATCATAATACCCCGAGATACCTGGCCCAAGAACTGGTGCTATCTTATGGAAACAAATCCTCTAGAAGTACCAACAATCTTCTTCTGAAACCACAATGCTTTACCAAAAAGAAAACTTACAACCGTGCCTTCCCTGGAATCGCTCCTTGGATTTGGAATGCACTGCCCCCTGAAACTAGACGGAACCCTTCTCTCATCTCTTTTAAACTAAAATCCCTACTTTTAAAGAAATCCTCTTGAATCTTGGTACATCTGAATCTACGCAACTGAGATCCGTATGTCTAGTCTTGCACACTTGTAGCTATGCAACTGAGATCTGTATCTCAATTTCTTAAATATGTATTCATACGTTCCTTTTGTTCATAATTTAGACCTATGTAAAAGTCTTGTACATTTGCATCCTTGCAACTAAGTCCTGTTTTTCAATTCTTACCTATCTTTTCATATGTTCCTTTTGTTCCCAACGCACGACTCTTGTAAAGTGCTCTGATACCCGTAAGGGTCAAGTTCAAGCTAAACAAAACCTTCAAAATAAAATAAAAAATAAATAGTTGTTGTTTATGTAGCAGGTAGAAGAAATACTTCATTATTTGCTTTCCCCAACCAGGGAGTAGGCGCTTCTTCCCTGATCAAAACTTCCAAAGAGGCTTCCTGTAGAGTAGTGAAAGGAGACAGGTAACTACTCAGGATGCCACATGGTCTGCTGTGTAGAATTGGCCATAAGATGTGGTTTGATGAGATCTGTTTACACAAATCTCTTGTTTTGCAACGAGCAAAGTGGCGGTAAACATACAGTTTTGGTACCTTCAACAGCCAGGACAGGCTGTTGAAGGTACCAAAGTCTTTCTTGTCCATTATTTTCTCCATGACCAGTTCACCAATCTTGAGGGTCCAGCTGGAGGCTGCTGGGTCTTCATTCACTTCTTCAGTGGCAGTGCGTTTTACTTGGACCTTGCTCTGTACGTCTCGGAAAGTGTTAAGTTCCTGTAAAACAGCCAAACATTCAATGATATCAAATAACGTTTCAGCTGCCACTGTGCTGGGACTGTCGAGGTCAGGTAGCCACATCAGGGCCACAAACACAGGATCTCTTAAGAAGTCTGTCCACCCATGGATTTATTTTTTAGGCAGATTGTATAGTGCTCTTTGGACCCTGTATAGGTGATGGACCCAACTGCAACCTGATACTAATACCCTTGCTGTTAAAGACTGCTTTAAGTCCTGTTTTTTTCTCTCCACTACAGAATTTCCCTCAGGATGGTATAGGGAATGATCACACCCAATCTGCCCATGGTCTCTTTGTAAGCCTTAGAGTTGAACACTGGCCCCTGGCCGTAATGGAATATGCCAACTACATATGGCCTGATGAATACTTGCAAGTCTTTGATCACAGTTCGGGCATCAACCAATCGCTGTGGCTAAACCCATGGGAATCAAGAGCAGAAATCCGCTGCAAACAAGATGTATTTGTAAGCCCCATCTGATTTTAAGTGGGTACAGTGGTCCAGATGAATACAAGCAGGAGGCTTATCTGAGATCAAGAGAGGTGTCTGTGGTGGCCGTGTCACAGTGGAACCTACATATGCAAATAATAAGCGCTCATGTGCTGCTAGATTCAAACTTAACCTGCAATCTGAATTTGGTATTACTCTATCCTCCACTCCGATAATATGAGCAAATGGAATGTTTCACACACTTAACTGGTTGGTGTACTTCACTGTAAAGCCTTTCGGCAAATGGGTATTTCTTCACATGCAGTGTTGACAGTCATCATGATGTCTCTATATGCTCTTGTGCAGGAATGAGTAATCGCAGTGACAGCAGCAGTTTGCACTATTGCTTTTGTAGTTTCATCAGCAATAGAATTCTCTGCAACGTGTATCCCTACATGTTGGTGACTGAAAGTGTGAATCACATAAGTCCGTGGCAAGCATTCTTTCATCTCAGCCACCTGCCCCCAAAGCATTCTATGCTTTATGTACACTTATTTTTATTTATTTAGTGAATTTGTAAGGCTCGTCAGCTACCCAAAAAGGGTTTCCCGGTGCCGGAGCAGATCAGAAGAATGTAACGCAGTTAGTAAGTTACTGGTTAAAAAGCCAGGTCTTAGGGGATTTGCGAAATAGTGTATTTACCGTTTCATTATGGATGGCTGTGGGCAATGACTTCCATAGTGAGGGACCTAGGTATGCCAACGATCTGCTGTAGTGTAGTTCCTATTTCCCTTATAGGCTCTGTGCATTGGAGTAATATACACTATAGTTTTTGCATAGGACTGAGGTCAGTATGCCTCTATCAAGTATATTAAACTTAATTACTTTGTGTGCCAGCTAACTCAGAGGTTACTAGAAACTTCTCGAATAAACAAGAAGGAAGTAGTTTCTGACAACCACATAAACATGACAACTTTGTTTCCCTTAGAATCGGAACAGTCTCAGAATCGTGGAAACAATAGATACCAGTTTCACTCAGTCAATCGTGCTTGCTTAGTTTCTTCAGAGTTACACAGAAATAGATAGACGGGCGTTTCAATAAAAAGGTTTATTGAACAGTCTTCAATCAATCAATCAATAAATCAGAGTACTTGTAAAGCATGCTACTTACCCATGAGGGTCTCAAGGCGCTGGGGAGAGGGGGTGCCGCTACAGCTCGAAGAGCCAAGTCTTGAGGGGTCTTCTGAAGGCGAGTAGTTCTTGGGTCAGCTGTAGGTGGGTAGGAAGCGTGTTCCAGGTCTTGGCGGTGAGGTAGGAGAAGGATCTGCCACCGGAAGTTGTTTGTTGGATGCGGGGGACAGCGGCAAGGGCGAGGCTGGCGGAGCGGAGCTGGCGGGTGGGGGTGTAGAAGCTGAGTCTGCTGTTCAGGTAGGCTGGTCTGGCGTTGTGGAGTGCTTTGTGTGCGTGGGTGAGGAGCTTGAAGGTGATCCTCTTGTTGATGGGAAGCCTGTTTAGGTCTCTCAGGTGGGGGGGTGATGTGGCTGCGACGGGGGACGTTAACGATCAGTTGGGCGGAGGCGTTTTGGATGCGTTGTAGTCGTCGTAGGTGTTTGGCTGGGATTCCTGCGTAGAGTGCGTTGCCATAGTCCAGTCTGCTGCTGACGAGGGCCTGTGTCAGTCAGTCAGTCAGTCAAAATTCTTTATTTTGATTAATAAAAATCATAGAAAGCAGCAACAATACATACATACAAAATACGGGAGATAAGATAATATTATATACAGATTACATAAATGTACAAATATTTGCAAACATTCATATATATACATTATTTACAAAACATATAAGATAGGTCGTGATAACAGTGATCACACCAAATTTAAAAAAACGCACTAGAGCTTCAATTAAAGTCAGAAATGCATTAAGTGTAAATGACGTAAAATGTAACGAGGTACCCCCTCCTCCTCCTCCTATTCATAGGGCATGCAGGTAATACAGTTTTTTTTGTTAATCCTCGCAGCTGCCACCAAGAAGCTTGCCACACTGAAAATAGTGTGCACGCTACCCAGTAATTGCAGATGTAGGAGTGCTAGTCTTACTTGCACGAAGGCTGCCTCTCGTAAAATGGGGAATAACATTTTTTTGCGTGCATTAGAGAACTTTTCACAAAACATAATTAGTTGGAGGGTCTCTTGTGTTGAAAAATTGTCGCAGGAGCATGGTGGGGATTCTTCCGGTTTACCCCATTTCGGAAAGAATCCTAAGTTCAGATGTATTAAATTAAACCTGAATCCTGTCAACAAGAAGCGATGAAAAGGCCTTGTAACAATCTTCAGGTAGGGTTCAATTGAAGGGGAAGTTTGTAAAAGAAAAATACTTCTAACACCCAATTTTCTGAGCTCCTCCACTTCCCTATCTGCCTCCAACATCAACCTAAAATTATGTTTGATCCAGTCCACATCCTCCTTCCTAATACCCTCTGGGGCTGTATATAGTTCAGGGCGACCCAGTCTGGCACACGCCGCTCTAACGTATGCCAGCCATGGTATGTCATCTGCCTTATCGAGGGCTAAACAATCTTTAAGGATGAGGTGGTTAAGGGTGATATCCTCATTAAGCCACGTCTTCGCCCAACAAATTAGGGGGGCTACTTTTAGATGGTCCGTGATGTATCCTAGCCCCAATTCAGAGTGAATGGACAAAGTCGGGGCAGACTGAGGAACCACCAACAAAGATCTAAGAAATCTGTTCTCCGCGAGTTGAATTTTACCCACAGTGGCATATCCCCATATCGAGGCCCCATACGATGCAATCGCGCAACATTTAGCCTTGTATATTTTAAGTATGGCCTCCATAGGCCTAACTCCCAGTCGTTTAGCAAAGCTGAGAAGGGCGGACGTAGATCTTATGACAGCGTTGCTCTTTTGTTTCTGCTGGGGGCCCCAATTACCCTTCTCATCAAACAACACTCCAAGGTAGGTGAAAACCGGAACCCTGGAGAGTTGATTGCCCAGACATCTGAACGTGTTTACTTTCCTAATCTTCCTTCGGCCTCCAGCAATCATAACGTGAGATTTGCTGCTGTTAACTTTTAGGTCTAATGACTCCATAAAGGCGCCAAAGTTATCCAGAAGCCTCTGTAGGCCTAGGCCTGTGCGAGCGATAAGTACAGCATCGTCCGCGTACAGGAGGACCGGGATACCCTTTCCCCCTGCACGCGGAATATCTGCACCTACCCCAGTTAGTGATTTTTCCAGGCCATTAATATAAATTGTGAAGAGAAGGGGGGCCAGAATGCAACCTTGTCTGACCCCCCGCCTGGATTTAAATTGGCCCGTGCACCTCCCGTTCTGCGTGACCCTAACAGCTGCCGCTAGGTTCTGATGGAGGTCACTAAGGAAATGAACCAAGGGAGCATCTACACCCATTTCCAGCAAGATATGCCATAGTTTTGAACGGTTCACCAGGTCGAATGCTGACGACAGGTCCATGAACCCGAGGTATAAAAAACCATCTTTTGCTACCGTATATTTATTAATCAAAAGGTGTAAGTTTAAACATTGGTCCATGGTGCCTCTATGTTGCCTAAAACCGTACTGGAGGTTTGAAAGCACCCCCCGTTAAAGCATCCAATCTCCCAATCTCTGCAGGAGGACTCTGCCCATGATCTTAACGGCAGAGTCCAACAGGGAGATTGGCCTATAACAGGCGGGATCCCCTCTGCTCCCTTTTTTAAAAATGGGTACTATTATTATAGAGGCCCATGATGGAGGGAAACCCGCTATGGATGATGCATTGAACACGTTAGTTAAAATCTTGGCCCAGAAATTGGGATATAAGATATAGAGGTCAGCAGGGACCCCGTCAGGCCCTGGGGCCTTGTGTTTCAGGCGAATGGATTTTTCTACTTCTGCTGTTTCAAATTTAATACTTTGGGTAGGGTGACCCAAACTGTGTCTTCCCGAGTTTGACTTTTGGTGCTCCTTATCGCTATAAATGTTCCTAAAATGTGCGAGCCACACATCATCTGGGATAACACATTCTGTGTCTTGGTTGTCAGTTTCCGAGAAAAAGGACTGATTTATTACGGCCCAGAATTTCCTACTGTCTTTAAGCACGTCGATTGACTGCAGGTTTTCCCATGCCTCCTCTTTAATTTTGCATTTCCGCATGAAAATTGCCTGTTTGTACTCCTTACGGAGAGAGGAGACTAGGGCCTTGTCCCTTGGTTTACACTTGAGTGCTTTTAAGAGAGCCCCATGAGCCTTAGAGCAGGGTGGGTCAAACCATTTAAATGCCTTCTTTGGTTGCGGTCTACTCTCAATGTGTACATTTTCTGCAATTTGGTCACAGATTGCTGTAAAAGATGTTATAGTATCTGTGGCCACGGCGTACTCCTCAAGACAGATGCCAAAATTGGACTCTGCCTTGATGGCCAAATCTTCAAAAAAGGCCTCCGGGACTACAGCTTCCCACTTTATCCGTCTTCCTCTGTCCTTTGTCACTAAGTGCAGTGGGGCCGCCCTACCAGGATCAGTGATACCAACCTTGCACCGCAATTCCACTTCCAGAGTAAGCGGATTATGGTCGCTGAAGGTTGATATCATGACTCTGTACACGAGGATTTTGGTCATAATTCGCGGAGAGACAAAAATGTAATCAATCACAGATTCAGCACCTCGTCCTATGAAAGTAGGGGGAGCCTCTCTGCCACCTTCCTTAGCTGGTTCAAATAGATTTAGGCTGGCTAATAGTTCCTCCAAAGCATCACCCTGTTTGTTATGTTCAAAATGTGTTGCTCTCTCAATCGCAGGTCCCACCACATCTTCCCCATAGCAATCCCATGGGCAACGATGTAAGTTAAAATCTCCCATTAAAATTATTTCATAATCACAAGAGTTGCTAAGCTTATAGACTGACAAACAGTGATCTAGCACACTAAAATCTTCCTTTTGAGAGGAGTTTCCCATGGCATTATATAGATTTATTAATAGATAATATTGGTCCGCATTAAACCATTCTATTATAAGGAAATTATCTGACTCCCCATTAAGTTTTCTAAAAGTGCCAGCGAGGTTAAGGGAAATAAGAAAAAGTAAACCCCCCTTTGATCTCCCTGCGGTCCCCCGGACTGCTGGAATGGTGAAACTCTGATACCCATCTAGGTTAAAGGTGGATTCAGAGTCCCAAGTTTCCTGTAAAGCCAGGATATCAAACTGTCTAATATATTGTAACCAAATAGTATCAGAACTTTTTGATCTAATTCCTGCCACATTCCAACTTAACAATTTACATGTATTCAACTGATTTTGCGTAATATGGGTGTCATCCCCTGAACCAGCTTCTGGGGCCATGGTTTCAGGTTCCAGTCAGTCATTAGATTCCATCTGTGAGAGAGGTGAATATCGGTTACAAAGCTCTATCTCCTTCCTGTTGGAAAAATGTACTGTGGAATCTGACTGTGTGGAAGTCAATATGGAAGTTGGTGGGGCAACAGCTTCCCCGCCAAGAACCATTTCCTGAACAGATCTCCACTGTGCCCTCATCTTGGCCTGGTATGATGTAGTACATGTCTTATTGTGGTGGAAATTGTGGCGTATCTGCTGCAGGGTGGGTTGCTGTTGATGGTGGTTGTGTGTGCTCACTGGTGGATAGAAAAAACCCAAAGGGACAGGTCTAATACCCTTATTTATAATGTTCGAGCCATCACAGAATAGTCTCTCAGCACTATGCCTGTTGTTGAAATTTACCACCACACAGTCCCCAGGAATTTTCTTAGGACAATGTCCCACCCAGTGAATCCTTCTTGCCATAGTAAGAGCATTGGCCACTTCATTACCCCCTGTACTGAGCTGGTAACACCATTGTCTCGCTTGGGACATCAAATCAGCAGTTGTTTCGATGGTGTCACCCCTAATTGCTGGTACCCCAGTGAAAACAGCCACAAAAGGTGCTGCCTCCGGGGGCAGCTCCAAAATATGACCCGGCTGCTGTATGTGACCGTTCTTGTCTGCTGGCTGGCTACATGTATTTGTTACGGGCAAGCTGCCCTCGGCCCTCGGCCCTCGACTCTATTAGTGGGTGTCCTTTCTTAACTACCCTCCCTGTCAGGCTGTTAGATCTACCTGCACTAGTATTAATATTAGCAGTCGGAGTGTCTACTGTAGGAGGAATGACGTTTAAGGCTTCTAGCTGAGTGGAGCCCCTCGTATTCCCCAGATGTTGGTTTAATAGTGCATCAATCTTTTTACATTTAGCCATAAGCCCCGCGACACAGGTGTTCAAAGTATCAACAATGTCTTTGGCGATGGACTCAAGAGCTGGTTCCAGACGTGAAGTAAAGAAGTCCTCCACCAATTTCCCAATATGTGCCTTAAGACAGGAGTCTATTCGATGTGTCTTAACTGTGGATATTTTCCTTCTATCCGCCATATTCAACAACTTTCGCTTCTGCTTCTGGTGTGGCTTATGTAAGGAGGCAACAGGTGGGGAAGACTGTAGCTGGGAAGCATCTGTCTGTGGGATAGATGGGATTATGTGGGTTGAGCTCCCTCCTTGATTAGTAATCACGACATTTGGCTCCAGGGGGATGACCCGTCTATTGTCTACCGGAGGGGCCTGAGTAAGGTCTGTCACATTGAGGCCCAGCTCCTTCTCTGCATTGGCAATCTCTTTGGTAAGTACCCCCACTGCAGATGTTAAGTATGAGATGATCGATTCTGACTTTCTGGGGTGTTTGGCTTTCGTACCCTCGTCATCTTTAGCACATACCTTTTTCCTTTTGCCCATCGTAGATGCTGCCGTGAAGGTGTTAGGGGGGTAGCCAGTCCCGTCCCTTGCCGTCCCCGGACGACCACAGACGGCCCGCCCCCTGCCCGGGCTCCGCCCGGCGCCACCCGCGCACGTCTGCGACGCGGAGGAAGCAGCTGCTGTTTAAGCGCCTCTGGGCGCGCTCCAACCGGAAGTGGGCGGTTCTAGCCCCTGAGCAATGCTGGGAGCTGTAGTCTTCCCCCACAGCGGCCGTGCGGTGTGTCTGGCAGCGGCGGCGGGGAAGAACACACAGCGTCAGGGCCCCAGCGATGTTGGTGTGGCAAGCGTGGCAGGTTGGTTTGGCCCCCAGACCGAGTGGCGGTGTTCCCCGCTCCACCGAGGGAGCAGCTGCTGTTTAAGCGCCTCTGGGCGCGCTCCAACCGGAAGTGGGCGGTTCTAGCCCCTGAGAATGCTGGGAGCTGTAGTCTTCCCCCACAGCGGCCGTGGGGTGTGTCTGGCAGTGGCGGCGGGGAAGAACACACAGCGTCAGGGCCCCAGCGATGTTGGTGTGGCAAGCGTGGCAGGTTGGTGTGGCCCCCAGACCGAGTGGCGGTGTTCCCCGCTCCACCGAGGGAGCAGCTGCTGTTTAAGCGCCTCCGGGCACGCTCCAACCAGAAGTGGGCGGTTCTAGCCCCTGAGAATGCTGGGAGCTGTAGTCTTACCCCACAGCGGCCGTGCGGTGTGTCTGGCAGCGGCGGCGGGGAAGAACACACAGCGTCAGGGCCCCAGCGATGTTGGTGTGGCAAGCGTGGCAGGTTGGTTTGGCCCCCAGACCGAGTGGCGGTGTTCCCCGCTCCACCGAGGGAGCAGCTGCTGTTTAAGCGCCTCCGGGCGCGCTCCAACCAGAAGTGGGCGGTTCTAGCCCCTGAGAATGCTGGGAGCTGTAGTCTTCCCCCACAGCGGCCGTGCGGTGTGTCTGGCAGTGGCGGTGGGGAAGAACACACAGCGTCAGGGCCCCAGCGATGTTGGTGTGGCAAGCGTGGCAGGTTGGTTTGGCCCCCAGACCGTAGAACTGTGTCGCCATTCTTCTTGTTTCGGTCGGGATCCACTTGTAGATCCTGTGGAGCATGCGGAGGGTGTTGTAGCAGGAGGAGGAGACGGCGTTGACCTGTTTAGACATGGAGAGGGAGGAGTTGAGTATGAATCCTAGGTTGCGTGCATGGTCGGTGGGTGTCAGTGCTGTTCCCAGTGTGGTCGGCCACCAGGAGTCATCCCAGGTTAAGGGGGTGGGTCCGAGGATGAGTACCTCTGTCTTGTCCGAGTTCAGCTTCAGACGGCTGTTCCTCATCCAGTCGGCGACGGCCTTCATTCCCTCGTGGATGTTGGTTTTGGCGGTCTGCGGGTCCTTGGTGAGGGAGAGGATGAGCTGGGTGTCGTTGGTGTAGGAGATGATGTTGAGGTTGTGTTGGCGGACCACTGGTGCGAGGGGGGCCACGTAGACGTTGAACAGTGTCAGGCTTAGGGATGAGCCCTGGGGGACGCCACAGATGATGTTGGTGGCCTCGGATCGGAAGAGCGGGAGGCGGACTCTCTGTGTTCTGCCGGAGGGGTAGGACGTGGTCCAGTCAAGGGCCTTCTCTTGGATTCCGGCTTCTAGGACGCGTGTCTTTAGAGTGCGATTGCAGACCGTGTCGAAGACCTTATTTCTCGTGCAAGAGATATGAGCTGTTACATTCGTAAAACAGTATGCAAAATATAGTACTTACAGTGTGAGCAGTAAGAAGAAGTAATACTGCAATAGCATGGTCTTTTAGCTATGACATATATTCATACATACATACATAAATAACACAGGCTAAAATATGGATACTCATCTGGTGCTTCTAACTAGTTCTACCCCAGTGTACCTAACCTAAGTGTAGTATGACGTAAGAAGTAGGTGCTGTAAATACTAAGTTAGTATTACGTTTTGTATGCCAAGAGTCCTTCTAGGTTCTAGTTGTCTCCGTACCTCAGACTGAGAGAGGTTGGAATCTCTTTCCTGGTCTCAAACTCTAACACGCCGCAAAGGGAGTCAGAACACTGGAAGCTGGATTTCTCTGTGAGCAAGGAGGACAGCATCTGGTCAGTGCGTCAGGCAGGGATATGACTTCTCCTAGGGTTGTGGTTTCTTCCGAACTTGCCGAGGCGAGCCATGTCTCGCCTTGGCAAGCCATGGCGAGCCATGTCTTGTAGCCGAACTAGGGTTTGCCTTGGTGAGGGAAGGTATATTTATACCTGGTAGGTGGCTAGGAATGTTAGGATTGACGTAAAGTCAGGCAGAGAAAGACGTCATCAATGAACCCCTAAGGAATAGTAGTTCATGCATAATAAATGAGTTCTTGTAGAAATCAATAATCCAAGCAGGGAAAATCCCAAAGGCTTAAGAATCTGGTTTCTAAGAACTCGTTGTGACATGGGATGGACGGATGTAGATGACCATGCCTGGATTTGGATGGCATGGCTGATGCCTAAAGAAGTACTGGGATATTATGCCTAAATAAGGACAATGTGAGTTGTGCCTATATAAGGACATGATTCGGGCAATCTATGTACGGGTATCTAAATCAGAACACAACACCCACTCCAATTTCGAATGATCAATATTACTAAATGCTAAACATGCTAATGCTAAGCATATAAAAGTGACTACAATAGGTTGCTAGAACATTTGTAAAAGCATACTAAAACAAGTCTTTGCTAGACATGAAATGCAAAGGTGCTGTACATATTAAAGCAATGTTTAATTCTAAGCATATACCCACAGTGAATGCTAAACGAATGAACATATACATGCATATGATGAAATAGTTCATGATTACAGAAGAAAACGTTCAAACCATTTCATGTCATGGTACATAAATTAAATTGTTGCGAAAAGGTGACAATTTGTCCCTAGAAGTGTTCAAAGAAGTCTGTTCTCTATGAATAGTTCTACTCTAAGCAGATTACTTTGCCATAAAAAAGAGAAAAATAGAAATTTGGAGATAAAAAACTTAATCATAGGAAAAAGTTCCAAGGTTTTGTCTTTGTTTTTGAAAAATGAAGGCCAAATTCAGAGATTTCCCGGTACGCTGTGTGCTGAATCAAAAGTCAGTGTATGGGGTAAGAGAAAACATGCAATCCTCTATTCCTGTAGACTAAAATTCATCTACTGATGTAGGTGATAGTTTGAGTACCTCGTTTAGAAAATTAACTACACACAGATGCGAACCATTGCCTTCAGCATGGGATGGGTAGCACCAGCAATTTTGGTTTCCGATGTTATCTGCATACCCGTTGATTCCTCTCGTACCTCAGCAGTAGCAATTTGCCTCTGTGAGATCTCAATGAATGCCGTCATCAGGATTGGTAGCATCTGGGGACAACAAAAAGTATGGGCCATTATCGGGTCCAGCAGAGTATCGATATCCGCTAGCATGACTGATGGGAGTGTTAGACAGATGTATAGCATGCATTCTTCATCGCAAAGCAGGCAGCGTAGAAAAGGTAAGATGCAATCTTTTCAGATTGGTCTGAATGACAGAAACCATGTAGTATTTAATTCTCGTAGACAAGGTAAACCCAAAAGCTGTACTATGTGCTCACAACACTTCCTTTCCAGGAGAGCCTTCTCCAAGGCTCTGGGAGTGACGCTGGTGGATGGGTTTGCCATAGTGCAACAGTAGGAATAAAAACAGGATTCCTGCAAGGAGTGCTAGAATTAGCGGCAGACCCCCAAACACTGAGAGCAAGAAGTTTGGAATGATTCAGAGGACTACTTGAAAGGGTGTTAACAGTCCTGAACATATGGTCTTAAATATATGCACAATAACGCTCGTATCAGACATGTTTAAGATACGTCCCAACATTTCTACGAAATGTACAGGGCAGTTTGTACTTTTCAGAGCCTGTATCTCAGCCGAAGTCTTTGCAATTTGTAGATCATAGGTTTCTTTGACCGAGGTCAAAGGCACGGTCTGTTGTAAAAGAAAGGCTTTCATTCTGCTTAAAGTATCAAATCGTATAGAAGAGATGTTCAGTGGAGGCCATAACGGCGACTCCCTGTCTATTTGGGGGAACAAACTTTCATACAACAAGTGACTCTGGAAGTAACTGGTACTAGTTATGGGATTCCTGGCAACATGCCACAACAGCTGTGATCATTCAACATTCAACATAAGGTAAATTCCATTTGAAAGTTGTCCAAATATTGGATTAATTACAGCGGCGGGTGACCCTTGCAGGTGGCAGGATAGGTTTGCAGTAGAACTGCTACAGGCCCCCTGTAAACTAATATCCCAACAGATTAGTGAGCCGCTCAGTGGATATTCACAGTGTGAACTGCTAAGAAACACTTCCCGCCCCCCACTCCAACATCTGTGCGTGTAAGCTAAATCCCAGGATGTTTTGATGTATTATTTACCCAACCTTTCATATTTGCCTGCAAGCATTTGTTTGAGGCAATACTAAAAATGGAAAGTTGTAACAGGCAGAGTTATTTTGCCATGAATGATCCATTCTGTAGCTTGTTTTTCTGCTACCGTGAATGGCAATTTTTCCAGTTTTTCAATGCTCAACACTGTATATCTCGCTCCCCTTTGTGCCAGTTCAATCTGTTTATCACTGAGATTGAATTCTGTAAACAGAGATGACGTGTTGATGAAACGCCAAGGCACATAGCCTGCACGCAAGTTTTGTAGCATCCAGTCTAATAGCATAATAGAACGTAATTGGGACTGGCCTTGTCGCAGCATGACCAAATCTTGTTCCACAATGTCTATAGCATAGGATACAATGTTGCCCAGTGAATATATCTTGGATGACAGAGTTGTTACCCCATTGTCGACCACAGCGAGAGATTTCTCTAAATTAATACGATCAATTTCTTGTATTCTTTCTGTGGCGTCTGCTTGTGTAACCTACCATATTTCATTATAAGCAGCATAGATGCCTGCATATATGAAACATTTTTGACGCGGTTTTCTTGGTCCTAGCAAGAAATCCCTAAGGTCTGCGCCTTCTGTAAGTAAAGATAAGTGTTGTTTCACATCCTCTATTGTAGATTTCTGTAGCCAATTAAGGCATACTTTTCCTACACTGTATGTTGTTACTACCCCTGGATGCTGTCTTTGGACATAACTTGGGTCTGGCCTATTGATGGTGAAACCCTATTTTTAGTTCAGGAATCTTTCTTGACAGATGTTTGTGTCTGTGGGCCAGAGCAACCATTTTTCCCATTCAGGATCAGATCTATTGTATTGTAAAATAGTATGTACGTCGACCTGACCCTGTGTAGTGCTATTACTCGCAGGTGTGGGTATAGACAGAGTGTTCACGTCTTTGATCTTGGCTAACCCAAGGCAAGACATTTGTTGGACAGTGTCATTCAAAAACATTATTTGTTGTGAGATAATACAGGCTCTAAACAAAGCGTCTATCCCCTGCACTTGTCAATCTTTTGAACCCCAGACAGAATTTGTGTCAATTTTGTTTTTCCAAAAGTTGAAACCCTGTCTAGACAGTGGGCAATAAAGGCTGCAGAATAAATCTATTTTGTATTAGTTAATATACTTTTCATTCCTGTTGTTTTCATATGTTTAAAGTAAAATGTTTCTGGATTGGACGCATTGTGCCCTGAAAAATATGAAACCTTCATTGCAAACGTTTTTTGAGCTACCCCTTGGTGGTGTAGGACAATGTTCCCATTGGTTATACATAAATACATTTCTAGGTATTGCAGATTTATGCAAGAAATTATGACCATAGTAGTTATAACAATAAAGCTGTTCATAGTCTGATGAACCCTCTGAATAATCGTGATTAGAGAATGCAGCTGATTTTTCTAGATCAGACATCATGTTATTAACAATCTTGAAGTCCCAATCATCAGAATAGGTACTAAAGGTAATAAAGTCACTCAAATTTTAAATAAGTGTGGAATCGTCAAAAGTTCCGACTGGCTGAATATATCATAATCCGTTTTGTCCCAAACTATACCATCATGATAATCATGTATAGGCTGTAACAGCTGTGATGTTCACTGCAGACAAGTCTCTTGCTTCACGATGGGATGATTTGTGTGGTTTCAGAAGTAAGTTCACCTTTTTACTTGCTGTGTCCATTTGAATGTATCTTCCATTTCCCAGCATGCTCAGAGTTATTACTAAACCTAGCCAAAGCAGAAAGAAAAATATTCCAGATACAATCCATAGTTCAATCCCTGGTGAAACTAGATAAGTCTTTTTCAGGAGATGAAAAAAGTGCTTGTTCTTTGAAAGTTCTTTTTGCTTGCGTCAATTCAGGTTCACTGGTATTCTCAGAAAACATATCAAAGTTAATGAAATAGCCAGAGGCAGTACTGTCAATGGTTGGAATTTCATCAGGATTCGTTGAAATCGCTGGAACCAGTTGCTCAGGTGTTACATTGGTGTAGACAGGTGTTTAAGAATGAACTGTTATTTGGGTTTCAAGAGGAATAAGTTCCATAGCATTGTTGCTTAGCCCTTCATTTTGCCATCCTGACTCCTCGAAGGTGATGAGTCTTTCAGTTTGAACCTCTTGGAAAGTAGCTAGAGGAGTGCGTCTGCTACTTGGTCAGAGTCCACATGGCCTACTGCTTAGTATCGGCCACATAGGGTGGTTTGATGAGGTCGATGGACACAAATCTTTTCTCCTTTTTACCAGCAAGGGGCGGCAGCAGTACAGTTCTTGATCCGTGGATGGCTAGGACAGGTACTGTTGTCTGTAAGAAGCCCCAAATTCCTTCTTGTCCGCGATTTTCCTCTGACTAGATCCCCAAGGTTTGGGATCCAGACAGGCCTTGCTGGGACGGCTGTTTTTTTCCCCAATGGTAGTTGGTTTCAGGAACACATTGCTTTGTTTCGATCTTACTTCATTTATGTCCTGTAAGACAGCCAAACGATCTTTGACATCAAAAGGTTTATTTTCCACCACTGTGCCTTTACATTCAAGATCTGGGACCAACATTCTTGTCCCAAATAGGGCCTAATATGAAGGGACACCCACTAGAGAAGTTCTTGGCAAAGTATACAATGAGTGTTGGACCCCATAAAGATGTTTGACCCACCCATCACCTGAGCCTAATATCCTGCTGTTGTAGACTGCTTTAAGTCCCGGTTTTTCCTTTCCATAACCAAATTTCCTACAGGATGGAATGGAGAGGAGTACGGCAATGCAACGTCCAAACTGGCCATGGCGTCATTGTAAGCTCGAAAGCTAAACGCAGGGCCCTGGTCCGAATGTAGTGTGCCAATTGCGTATGTGCCGATAAAAACTTGCAAATCTTTTATAACAGTTCGAGCGTCAGCCGAGCGCTGAGGCCACATCCATAGAAACCTTGACTTAGTGTTTGTGGGACTGCATTTGTCCAAATGGACACCTGCACGTAGATAGTCTAATGCTGTCTAACAAAGGTGTCTGTACTAGGCTGGCTACATCGTAGACAGGTGTCTGGTGGCGTTCTGTACTGAGATCTCTATTGCAGTCTATGCAGTTATTGATGAAGATGTGAATCAGTGTATTCATCCCTGGCCACCAGTACATCTCTTTTAATGCTAATATTGTTGTAGACATCCCCTAATGAGACAGACCCTCTCCCAAATGTGCTTCATAAATCAAGCTGCTCTACATTCCATGTTTGGAATTACCCTATCCTCCACTCCAGGGATTCGAGCAAACAGAACATTGCTCGCATCAATAATATACGAGTATTTGAGTGGAAACGTTTTAGGTAGCGCTACACCCTGCCTTTGCTTGAAGCATTGACAGCCAATAATATCTCACTTTCTATTCTCGTTTTCGAACAAGTGATCGCAGCCCCCTTCGCGGCATCGTCGGCCAATGAATTCCCTTCAACTTGAATGCCATCACGTTGATGACTCAGCGTGTGTATCACGTGCGTATTTTGTAGTCCGTCTCGCAACTGAACTACTTGTTCCCAAAGCATTTTATGCTTGATTGTGCCACCTTTTGCATCTTTGAAACCATTTTGAAGCCAATTTTGCAAATATTCATTACGTGATTGAACTCAGTAAAAAGAATCGCACACTATAAGTGTGGGGAATTCGCGATCCGTATTTTCAAGTGCCAATTTGTATGCTTGTAGTTCAGCTCGCTGAGCTGTACAATCTCCCAGAGATTGAGTTTTTGTGACCATCAGTCGGAATTTACAATCGCGCATACAACCTTTAACGATCGCGCATGCTGCACTGTAAGCTTGCTTACTTTCCGTAGCGGGTTGTGCTGTTCCATCAGTATAAATTATAAATTTGTACTGCTCAAGAGGGAGAATCTCAATAGGCAGAGGACATTCGTGTTCCTATTGCAGGAATGCTTGTGTTTTTAAATAAGAATCAAAAACATATTCAACATCTGTTGCAGCAAGAGAATTAACCCATTGTATCCATCTTGGAAGTAAAGCTTTTGCATTTGGAATGCTCCCTTTTGTAACTGCCTCTAAGGATGTTACTGGAGTCACGATAATTATGCGGTTCCCCTGAGCTAGAGCTCTTTCTTTTGCTACAGCGGTTTGAACTGCTGTCAGAATTTTTTCTGTGGAAGTAAAGCGCATTTCCGCTTGTGTATACAAATGTGGTTTGTATGCAATTGGTACTTTTTCACCTTCAATAAAAGTTAAGTAGGTGAATCCGCATTGAACCGAAATAATTTGGATCACTAGATTGCGTACGTTTACGCGTGTTTGTAAGTGATTTGTTGCTAACATGTCAGCTTGAAGTGAACGCAATATTTCTGTGTTATCATGTGTCCAATTTTTTATTTTCAAATCAGGTTTGATTAATTCGTAGAGAGGTTTAACCCTTTCTGCGTAATTCAGGATGTAAGTTCTTCCAAAATTCAGGACACCTAAAATCAACTGTAAATTTTTCAGCATTTTTGGAGGTTGGAGCAGCGCACATTTTTCTAAAAAGTTGACTGCCAGGCTTTTGCCTTCACTTGAAAGCTCATATCCTAGATAAGGGACTTTGAGATGGGCAATTCTTGGTTTTCATCCTGTTCAAGTGTCTATCCAGGTAATCGTCTGTCAAAAATATATCATCTACATATGACAATGCCTCGTCATCATAAATTTGTAGTAACTCTGTTACTCTTGCTGAAAATAACCCTAGGCTGTTAATGAACTCTTGTGGGAGTGACGCTGGGTCCCCATTATTGAGAAAATTGTCAAATACCTACTTTCAGTTGCTATGTTTTGAAAAAAGAAACCATTTGAAATGTCCAATGTGGTTTTATATTTTTCACACACAATGTTATTCATTAATGCTGTACTATGTGCGTTTTGCACTGCAAATGTTTTTGAACAAGAGTTCAGGTATCTGTAATCCAAAACTAGACAATATGTGTTGTCAGGTTTGGAAACAGGAAACAAAGGATTGTTCATTGAGGGGGAGCATATTTCAATCACCCTTTGGTATTCAAGTTGATCTAAGAACTCCCTGACCTGTTTTTTTAGCTTCTTGCCTAATTGGGTACTGCCTTTGTGCAGTTGGTGGATTTTTTAACTGGATCTTATGGTGATGTGAGTCCTCATCCCATCCTACATAATTTTTGTATAATGCTGGGGCTTGGGTGACTGCCCATTTCCTGGCATAACTATATTTTAAATGTACTGCAACGTGGTTGGAGAAGGCTGGCTTAATGATGTCTTTGCCATGTGGGCACTCCCTGACAAATTCTGGTGACCAGTCCTGTTCTGCTAGAAGTATATCATAACCCTTTGAAAGTCTCTCCCAAAAGAGTGCTTTCACTTTTCTTGGTATGTCTCCCTCCATCCGGAGTGTATTTCATATAACTTTTGTGGAGAACTAACCCTAGTGTCTACAGTTTCAACTGTGATGTACTCATTCAAGTCCACTGTCTCCAGAAGTTCCTTCAGGTTCTGGCGAGCTAATGTTACCTCTGCTGCGCTGTCCAGCATTGCCTGAGCCCATTCTCCATTCTTGAGTTGTGTTCCTAGAATTCTCGGCATGTCTGATCTTCAGACCTGCTACCTTTTTCTTGGTTAATTTCAGGTTTTGATTTATTTTTCTAAACGTGTTGATCAACTTTGGACATCGCGCGTTCTTCTTTTTGATCTAACCATCCTCTTCTTTTGGATGTCTGTGACGATATCTGAAAGGTACGAGAGGAACGTGTATCAGCATCTTGATACTTGTCAGATTTTCTCAAATTATCCCTATTCCTGAGGTTATACCTCCTTTCAGAGGGCTACTTTTGAGGAGAACTACCTCGGGATTGAGAACGTTTCTCTTTTGAATTTTGTTTGTTATTTTCCCACTTCTTTTTAGATGTAGGAGTTTGTTTAATAGAGTCCTTCTCATGAACTCCAGACAATTGTGATTTAACTGTGTAATTCTATTAATTCTTGTATTTGATTAAGTAATTCCTCATCTGACATTGCTTCAAATGGCTAAAATCGGCCATGTTGCTCCTGATCTACCTAGTGGATCGAGCCTGGTAATGTGATTATAATGTTTTAAGGCGCCTTCAAACCAGTGATTATGCTCCTGCTATGTGAGTGGAATTTCAAGAGCCTCAAAAGGAATAAATTCCTCAGGTGGTTCATCTTCTTTGTAGAAGTGAAACACTTTTGTTACTGGATTTGATTCTGGGAATACTATCGATGAATAGAATACCTCTGTCTGAAAAGATTCATGTGCCTCTATCAAGAAAACTGCGCTACCACCTCTTGGTGTTAGGCGATGTTTTATACGTTTTAGAGTGATTGCTCTCCTTAAATTTTGAGGGATGTGTATAACATCCTCATCAGTTTCATTAAAACCTGTATGATTAAAAGCTGTTACGACTTGGTCAGTCCCAGCATCACTGGTCACGGTATTAGTATCCCCGTTAAGGGACATTGTTTTTGAAAAATGTAGAACAAGTTTCAAGGAAACAAAGTTAAGGTGCACAATATTTTGGAACACTGTTTCCTTCAATGTTGAACAAACCAAACAGCTAATACATAAGATTTTCGTCCGACTCAGCTATGGCAGATATTATCCCTACCCACTACAGATGTCTTATGGAGTATTATGAGTAGGGGTCTCTGAGAAAAACACGACTGAGTTACTTCAGTATCTAGCGTTAAATTAGTGCCTTACCAAACCATTGGGTGCCATGTAGTGTAGTTCCTATTTCACTTATAGGCTCTGCGCATTGGAATAATATACACTATAGTTTTTGCATAGGACTGAGGTAAGTATGCCTCTATCGAGTATATTAAACTTAATTACTTTGTGTGCCAGCTAACTCAGAGGTCATAGAAACGTCTTGAATAAACAAGAAGGGAGTAGTTTCTGACAACTGCATAAACATGACAACTTTGATTCCCTTAGAATCGCAACAGTCTCAGAATTGTGGAAACAATAGATAACAGTTTCACTCAGTCAATTGTGCATGCTGAGTTTCTTCAGAGTTACACAGAAATAGATAGATGGGCGTTTCAATAAAAAGGTTTATTGAACAGTCTTATTTCTTGTGCAAGAGATATGAGCTGTTAGAATTGCAAAACAGTATGTGAAATATAATACGTACCGTGTGAGCAGTAAGAAGAAGTAATACTGCAATAGCATGGTCTTTTAGCTATGACATATATTCATATATACATACATAAATAACACAGGCTAAATAATAGATACTCATCTGGTGCTTCTAACTAGTTCTACCCCAGTGTACCTAACCTAAGTGTAGTACGGGGTAAGAAGTAGGTGCTGTCTTCTATAACATGGTAAATATTAAGTTAGTCCCTCTAGGTTCTAGTCATCTCCATACCTTAGAATAAGAGAGGTTTGAATCTCTTTCCCTGGTCTTAAACACTAACACCCCGCGAAGGGAGTCAGAACACTGGAAGCTGGAGGGAGGACGGCGTCTGGTCAGTGCATCAGTCAGGGATACGACTTCTCCTGGAGTTGTTGTTTCTTCCGAACTTGCAGAGGTGAGCAGTGTCTTGTAGCCGAGCCGTGGCTTGCCTTGGTAAAGGAAGGTTTATTTATACCTGGTAGGTGGCTAGATATGTTAGCATTGACGTAAAGTCGGGCAGAGGAAGACGTCATGAATGAACCCCTAAGGAATAGTAGTTTATGCATAATAAATGAGTTCTTGGAGAAATCAATAATCCAAGCAGGGAAAATCCCAAAGGATTAAGGGTCTGGTTTCTAAGAGCTCGTTGTGACGTGGGATGGACGGATGTAGGTGACCATGCCTGTATTTGGATAGCATGGCTGATGCCTAAATAAGGACTGGGATTCTATGCCTAAATAAGGACAATGTGAGTTGTGCCTACATAAGGACATGATTAGGGAAACCTATGTATGGGCATCTAAATCGGAAGACAACACTGCCTCCCATCCTAGATAATTTGATTCTGGGCACAGAGAATTTCTCTTGAGTGGAAGAGCAAAGGCACCGGGAAGGCACATAGGGGCGTACCAGGGACTACAGATATTGAGGAGCAATTCCAGTTTTGAATTTAAACATGTAGCTCAGGGCTTTGAACTTGATTCGGTTCTCCACCCTGAGCCAGTGTAGGTCCCACAGATGAGTCGAGACGGAAGTGGCTCTAGGGACCCTGCAGAGTAGTCTTTCAGTAGAGTTCTGCGCCATTTGCAGCCTGCGTTTCACTTCCTTGTTGGATCCAAGGTAGAGAATGTTGCCGTAATCCAGTCTTGAGGTAATAAGAGCTTGGACTATTGTTCTCTGAGTGGACTTGGGCAGCATCCAGATGATCTTTTTTAGCCACTTCAGGATGGTAAAGCACGTGGCGGTTACCTTGACTGCCTGATGGTGCATAATGAGGGAGTCATCGATTATGACACCTAAGAAGCGGACTTGACAAGAGGGCTGAGGGAGAACTCCCATTTCCCTGGGCCAGTGTTGTGGGCACCAGAGATCCTTGTTTTTTCCAAGAATCAGGACCTCCATTTTCTCTCTGCTAAGCTTAAAGTAGTTAGTCTGCATCCATGATGCAATTTTAACCAGGGCAAGCTGCGGGGGGATGGCCCAGCCGCACTCCTCATGGAGAGAGAAAAAATTATCTGGGAGTCATCAGCGTAGGAAAACCAGGACAGCCCTGCCTCTTCCGCGACATCGGCTAAGGGTCTCACGTATAAGTTGAAGAGTAGCGGGCTATCGATGGAGCCCTGAGGTACCCCGTAAGGTGAGGGACGGATGTCAGAGCTGGATATTGGGGAAAAGATTTGAAAAGTACGGTTGGCGAGAAAGAAAATCAGCCAGTTCAAGGCTGGGCCGCTGATGCCTAGAGATCTTAACGTTTTTACTAGTATGGAGAGGGATACAGTATCGAATGCCGCACTCAGGTCCAATAGAATGAGGGTGACCGTATCACCAGCGTCCAGATGACGCCGCAGCCTTTCCATTACCCCCAGTTAAGTTGTTTCTGTAGAAAAACCAGCTCTGAAGCAAGATTGTGATGGGTGAAGGAGTTTATTAGTTTTGCCGAAATTTGAGAGCTGAGAGTGGATGTGTTTCTCTAAGATTTTGGAAAAAGTCGGTAGTAAAGAGATAGGCCAATAATTGGAGGGTAAATCGGGGTCGGCATTGGCCTTTTTTAGGAGAGGGATCACCATGGCATGCTTCCAGTCTTGTGGAACTATGGCTTCCAATAGGGAGGTATTTAAAAGGTCCATAATGGTAAGCAAGGATGGTAACTCAAGCTGCTTGAGCACTGAGATAGGCAGGGGACCTTTGGTGATCCGGATTTGACGCTATCTAGGAGTCTTGTAAAGGAGGCTACATTTTTTTTAATGTATTTATGTCATTTGTAGAGTGCTTGAATCACCCCAGTTGGGGTATCTCCGTGGTGGGACGAGACTGGGAGGGAGGTAGTGAATAACAGGAAAATGGGTAGAAATTAGAACAGGAAGTTTTTTAGTCTTTAGTCTTAGTCTTTAGTCTTTTTCTGAAAATTGGCATTTAGTAGGAGCCAAGCTTCCAGGTTGTTAGAGTGGGCACTGGACACTGAGTCCTGCTCCTGGGGCCAAATGTCCAGGTTGTTATAATGGGCACAGGACACTAAGTCCTGGTCAGGATGGGTAGAGTTGACTATAGGTGGTACAGATGTGATTTGTAGGGAGCTAGCAAGTGGCACAGGAGGGGGAATGTCGCAGCGTGAGCTTGCAATATCCAAGTACATTTTTTTGACTTTATGGATGAAAAAGGACGCAAGATCCTCGCATTGTCGTTTATTCAGTGGGGGGGCCTAACTAGGGTGGCAGAACCAGCGAGCTCCTTTACCATACCAAAAAGTGTTATTGAGCAGTTCAGGGCATCGGAGACAGTTGTTAAAACGTACTCAGCACGGGCAGTTTTGCAGAGATTATGGTAAACATTTTTGGCTTTTTGTGGATAATTTTAGACTTGGGAGCATAGTTCCTTCTCCATCTACATTCCATCGCTTTACATTTGGCTTTCTCTGTTTTGAGAGTGTCAGTAAACCAGGGTGCTGGGGGGGGCGATGATTATTGACCCATTTTTTTGAAAGAGGAAGACAGGTGTCTATGGCAATGAGGATCCATTTTTACACAATGTCAGAAAGCATATTCACCCTATGTTTGGTGATGGACATGTTAGAGCACAAGATTTTGTATAAGACAGCCATGTCAAGTTTTTTCTAATCTCATGTTAATGTCCTTAAGGTAGGAGTAGGGAACACAGAGTTGTCAGGGGGTACCAGATTGACCCTGGTGATAAAATGGTACGACCAACATAGGGGGAGAACCGAGGTGAAGTAAATGCTGGGTAGATTGGAGAAAATAGGATCTAGTAAGTGGCCTGCCTCATGTGGGGGGCCGGAATTGAGTACGTTTATGTTTAATCCTGCCAAATCAGAGATGAAGTTTGTACTGGTTTTACATGCAGGGTCGTCCATGTGTAGGTTTAGGGTGCCCAGAATAGAGAAATTGGCGGAGCTCATGAGTAGGGGCGTTATAAGGCTGGGAAAGGATGAGGCCCAAGGAGCGGAGGGCCTGGGGGGGCGGTATAAATGTATACCAGAGAGGGTGAAATTCGGGGTGAAGGCCAGTTTGAATAAAGCTGCCTCACAATTCGTAAATGTTAGTGCTCGAATTTACATTGAACATCTTTTTAAAGATGATGGCTATGCCCCCACCAATTTTGTGGCCTCTATCCTTCCTAACTATAGCCTAGCTCAGGGGCAGGGCAGCAGCTACATCTGGGCCAGGACTCTCATGCAGCCATGTTTCCGTGAGGAATTAACCGTCAGGCTGGTCATTGACCAGAAGTTCAAAGATGTTGGGTTTATGCTTCGAGAGGGACCGGCAATTAGTACTGAGTAAAGAGAATTTCTATATCGTAGGGGCGGCAGGTTTATTATTACTTATATTGTCCTTTAAAGAGGTTGAGGGTCTCAGGGATGTGTCGAGTGAGAAACCACAACATAGGCAGATTTCCTACCTGTTGCCTAGATATAGTAATGTGCAGTCATGGAGGGGGGGATCGATGTCATTAGTTTGCTTGATGAATAAACAAGTCTGTGCATTCCACTCGGACCAGGGGTTGTGGTGCTGGACCCGTTCGGGCGTGGACAGGAGCAGACGGGTGCAGACGGGCTTGCCTTAGACGCGCCTTCGGCGCTCCATTGGCGCGCCCGCTGGGCGTATCCGCTGCGCAAGAGGGATGGCATTGGTTTATGTAGGCAGCTGGCTATATGGTAATGACCGTCCAAGCTCCGCCCCCGAAACCCCCACCAACCAGAGAGGCTGAAAGATCTGACACGCCAGCACCCTCCACAGCAAAAGGGGAAACCCGACAGTGGACCGAGGTGTGGGCGTGGTCAGGAATGAGGAAGCGTCAAAGTTCGAGTAGCAGCAAGGTGATTGAAAGCAAATAAGGCAAAATTGTATTTAAACACAGTAAAGTACAAAAGTAAGGTTAAAAATTAATGCTGGGCTGTAGTCAAACTTAGACTTATGACATTTTTACCAGCACTCTCTTGACTGCATGCGTCCGCTGCGTGAGAGGAAAGGCATCGGTTTATGTAGGCAGCTAGCTCTGTGGCAATAACCGTTCAAGCTCCGCCCCCAAAACCCCCACCATTAAGAGAGGCAGAAAGATCTGACACACCAGCACCCTCCACAGCAAATGGGGGAACCCCATGGTGGACCGAGGTGTGGGCCCGGTCAGGAATGAGGAAGTGTCAGAGTTCGAGGAGCAGCAAGGTGAGTGAAAGCAAATAAGGCAAAATTGTATTTAAATACAGTAGAGTACAAAAGTAAGGTTAAAAATGAATGCTGGGCTGTGGTCAAACCTAGACTTATGAAATCTTTACCAGCACTCTCGTGACTGCGCGCGTCTTAGGAATCTCTGAATCCATTCTGGCTCCAATAGTGTAATACTTGTAAGACTGGACACAATAATACAACTCACACAGAATAAGTGTGGGTAAGTCAGGATCTGTATTCCCTGGGGCCAGTATCAGAGCCCTAAGTATTAGCCACTGCACTCTGTCGTCACAGAGTGATTGCATGTAGGTTTTTTAAGGTTGGAATTTACCATCCAGCATTTTCCCCTTCATGGCTGCGCATGCCATCGAGTATTGGTGCTTTGGCCCACATGCATCATTGTTGGTATTTGCGATTTCTAAATTGCTAAAATTTAGAAATCGCAAATACCTATGCATGAAAAATTCGCAAATATTTTTGCGATTTCTTATTTTCCTTATTTGTGATTCCCAATTTTGCGAATCGCAAATAAGGAATCCCTTTACATTGATTCCTATGGGCCTAGAGGCCCAAAAGAATCAATGGGAAGGCATTCTCATTTTGCGATTCGCAATTAAGGAATCGCAAAATGAGAATGCAATTTCTAAGTTCCCATTGTATCCAACTTGGATGTAATGCTTTTGCATTGGAAATGTTAGCTTTTGTGACAACCTCTAAGGCCAGCACAGGAGTCATGACAATGATTAGTTTCTCCTGAGCCAGTGCTCTCTCCCTCACCACAGCAGTCTGTACAGCTGTCAGAATCTTTTCTGCCTGTGCAAAGCGCATCTCAGCGTTGGTGTATAAATGCAATTTATATGCAATTGGTACAGTGTCACCAGCATTGAATGCAACATAGGTACACCCTAATGAGCCCATAATTATCTGGATTACCATGTTTGTATTGTTTACATGTGTAAGTGTTTTGATGCTAGCATGTTAGCTTGCAATGAAAGTAGAAGCTGTGTGTGTGTTGTTGTTCAATTTGTTATTGAAAAATCTGATTGAATTAAGTTGTAGAATGGTTTAACCCATTCTGCGTAATCTGGAATGTATATCCTGCCAAAATTTAGGAATCCCATTTGAATTGAAGTTTCTTCAAAGAGTTTGTTGGTTGTAAAATGCACTCTTCTCTAAGAAGTATGTCGCAAGGCGTTTGCCTTCACTTGACAGCTCATACCCCAGAAACATGAAATCGAGGTGGCCAATTTTAGTTTTTTTAGAATTAAATGTGTCGCCCATGTGAGCAAATCCCAGAACTATGCCATCTGCTCTTGTCAAGTGTGTGGATAGGTCATCATTCATCAAATAAATATCATCAACATAGGACAATACCTGATCATCAAATTCTTGTAGAATTCTGTAACATGAGCTGTAAACAACCCTGGAATATTCTTATACCCCTGGGGCAATCAACAGGATTGTCTCTGAGAACCCAGCATGGAAAATGCGCTCAAATACCTGCCTTCAGGTGCTATATTTTGGCCCAAAAAGTCAGTTCGAGATATCTAATGTTGCTTGTATTTTTTACGCACCATATTGTACGCACTCTGAATTGCAAATGTATGTGTAGCCGTGTTTAGATGTCTGTAATCTACTACTAAATTACATGAATGGTCAGGCTTTATAACTGGAACCAAAGGATTATTCATAGGACAGGTGCAACCTTCTATTACACCTTGGTATTCAAGTTGTGTGAAGATTTCTCTAACTTGTTTTTTAGCCTCATTTTTAATGGGGTATTGTGTTTGAGGTTGTGGGGTCGACCTGAGTGGTAACTCACAATAAGGGGGACGTCATCCCACCCCACATGATTGAGATATAATGCAGGAGCTAGTGCCAATGCCCACTCCTTGCCATATGAATTTTTAACTTACTCTCGGATGAGTTTGGAAAAAGCAGGTAAAATGACCATTTCTCCCTTAGGGCAATCCATCACTAACTAAGATGACCGATCCTTTTTGGCCTAAAGCATGCCATAGCCAAACTCTCCCAAAAGAGAACATTAAAGTTTCTAGGTACGTTCTCCTCCAACTTGCATCTCATACAAACGATGGGGGGCGCTTACTCTGGTATCCGGTGTGTCCACCTGGATATAGTCATTCAACGCTGCTCCCATCAGACAATCCATCAGGTTTGGGCAAACTTTTGTGACGTCTGCCACACTGTTTACTATGGTCAGATCCAACTTCCTGCTTAGAAACAGTGTCCTTAATATTCATGGCATGCTTGACTTTCATTCCAGCTAACTTCTTCTTTTTGAATTGAGGTTTTTACTTTTTTGTTATGTAGTCAGATGAGCGCTGTGTGTCCTTCTTCAGTTTCACATATTCCTCTGCTCTGCACTCTGACTATCCACCTCTCTCTGATTGTTTCTCGGATGTCTCCTGAAAGGAATGAGATGAACACGTATCAGTATCATGATACCTGTCAGATGCTTTAATATTATCACGGTTACGCAGATTATAGCTTTTTTAGGTGGCCTCCTGTTGTGAAGATCCACCCTGTGACTTAGTCTTTCTTTATGTTTCTTATTATCCCACTTCTTCTTTGTAGAAGCGGTGGGTGCTTGCCTAGAATTATCCTTTTCAGAATCACTCTTAATTTGAGGTTTACTAGGTCTGGGTCCCAAATTATCCCTACCCACTGTTGTGTAAGTTTCTTTGAGAATTTTTGGTAGTTCGTGCTCCTGGGTTCCAAATTAGTGAGTCGTTGGTGTATACCTAACGCTGCTTCTTCCTCTTTAAAATTACTTAAAATAATGGCAAATACTGCGGCAAAATTGCCCATTAGTTTCATCTCGAAATCCAGTTTAGGGACCTCACCTTATTCATTTTGAATCTGTTTAAGCTCATTTGGCAGAACACCCAATGAGGGTGAACTATGAGTTCTGGTATATACTGCAGCAAATACCATAACCCATGTGGTTCAGTCCTCCAACGGGGGAGCCATAGCCATTAGCAAGCATATTGTAAGAATAATGTGTTTTTCCTAGAATCTAGAATCCCATTTGGGGAAACACTGTTTCACGCTGGCTTGTTTTTTGTGCAATCCAGAACGGAATCTTCTCCTGGCTGGTGGGAATTTTACCCATAACAGCGTTAACAGTCTGTGGACCTATACCTGGTGTAGCCAATTGTGGTTGTGCAGCAGGATTTATGTAATTGTTCATATGAAAATCTGTGTTAAACAGCTATATGTTTTGACCATATTTGTGTACAATGTATGCAGTTTTGGTGCACCCACATGATCCAAATCTGGGTATAGTGTGTTCTGACTAAGACTAGCCTTGTTGCTCCCACAGTGTTAATGGGACCTAGCCTAATGTTGGTATGTGTAAGTGGTGGGGTACCTTCAAACTAATTTTGATATTCTTGGTAAGTTACACCAATAACATTGACTTGGTTTAGGACTCAGTTAGGGCTTTACTCTCTATTATAACCTATTTGACATTGTTAGATCGGGTCGTCCTGCAAGTGACCTCCACAACAAGGTGTCAAGTATATATCAGTTTTTCCCAGAATCCGTTGGGGAGCTTGGTAGTCAAGTATCTTGGGGGGAAGACCCTGCCAGTATGGGAGTCTTTCCAGCTTCATTCAGCCCTCCTTGGAAGAATTATGAGTTCTGATTACCAGTCAAATCAGGCTCACCCAAGGACGCTGTGCCTCTAAGATCTTGAAATCAGCCTTGGAATCTTTCTTGCATAGATTGAGTAACCTTCTCAACATCTCGTTAGCATCGGGTATGCTGCCTAAATGTTGCAAACACTCCATTGTTCAGCCGCTTCAATAGAACATGCCTTACTGGAAAATTTCAGACCCATTTCTCTTCTTCTATTTTTCGCCAAAGTTGCATAGAAACTATACAATTGACTCATTTCCTTTAAGATAACAAACTGCTGCATGAGTCCCAATCTGGTTTCCATGCTCTAAACTGCACTGAGTCAACATTCCTGCTGGCCTCAGAATTGCTCGGAGCTGTGCAGACAGAGGTCACACTGCTGCCTTGATCATGCTGGATCTAAGTGCGGTGTTTGACACAGTCTCTCACAGTTTATTACTAAAACGACTGAGGGATCTGCTCCCTAGCCCATACAGGGCTAGCCTCTTTTCTTCAAGGGCAGCCTTTTCAAACACCTTTATGCCTCAAAAGAGTGTCTCCTGCCTCGGGGATTGCGACAGGGCTCTATGCTAACCCCCACATTAGTCAACATCTATAGGCAACCCCTGGGAGACATCATTGGCAAACACAATGTTTCTATGGTGTCATACGCCGACGGCACACAAATGATTATCACTCTTGCCCCGAATGAGGGTAAGTCAGAAGCTACTTTCAAATCCTGTCTGGTAGAACTGGCCCAATGGATGAGTTCAAGTTGTCTTAAACTGAACGCAACCAAAACCGTGGTCCTTATAGTAGGGAATCAACCCTCAATATGGTCCTCAACGAACTTTTTTCTTTTGACAACCAAATCGTGTATTTTGGCCAGGAAATGTGTTGCCATACTTAAAATTATCGCAAAAAATGTATGACCTGCTCCCCATACACATTAGGAAGGCTGTCACACTGGCCCTCGTAGTCTCGAGATTGGACTACTGCAACGGTCTTTATATTGGAGTATCCAAACACAATATCTAGAAGCTGCAAAGGGTGCAAAATGCACTTTCCTTAACCTTCTTAGATGAGTTCATCCATCTCCGCTCTGGCCAAGCTTCACTGGCTCTCTCTCGAAAATGGTATCAGTTTTAAGGCCATGTGCCTATGTCACACAATCCTGAACAACAATGGGCCTTGCTATTTTTGGAACCAGATAAGGTCCTATCTGCCTGGCTGCCACCTGAGATCCACGGACACCACACTCTCGATCATTCGGAGGGCAAGGAAAGCCCATATGGGCAGATGCTCTTTTGGTGTCTGCGCAGCCAGATTATGCAACACCCTCCTCGTGCATTTATATTAGAACCAGCTGAAGTCCCCTTCAGGAAAAATCTGATGACCGGGCTGTTCAGGCAAAGCTACCCTTCCTATCCTTGTAAGATCTCATCCGTCAGCACATTTCTTTTTTTCATATTGTATCTATCTTCCTTTCTGCCTCTAATCCTGATCCTCTTTGGACCTCTACTCTTTCTGCCATGAGAACAATCCTAGCACTTTGACGCTCCAGCTGGTGTAAGCTGGATCCTTTATAAACCTAATGACATAACATAACAAGTTAAAGGGTACTTCTAAAGCTTCATAAACTTAGTTATTAGGTACTGTATCTTTAGTGTATGTTTTAAACAGTCCTATAGTTACATTGACTGATGGGATTGTAACCCATTGATAGAATATCTCTGTCCTGAATGCTTTGCGAGGTCCCCCACAAATGTAACATCTCCACCCGTCTGGGGAAGACCATGTTGCAACATTTCTGTAGCCGCATGGCTGCAGTTACCAGGTTTGTTGATAATCAGATTCAGACATTTGGATATGCAGAATCAGAGAGGGTACCCTAAGGGGAGATCCTTTGAAAGGTTCACGCTTGAACAACCTACATCCAAAACATAGGGTTAACCTACTCAGCTGAGGAGGATTTTTCCGAACACCAAGGATGTCTCCTGTTGAGAGATGCGTAGGGATCTTGGACACAAAAGAAAACTACTCAGGTGATCCATTAAATAAGAGACCAACCTATAACATTGGTGGTGCCAATAAAATGGTTTGTACCTCCCTTGGTAAAAACTGTGCGTTTGTCAGGCAACATAAATGTTAGGATTGTGCCACACTGGTTTCATGCATACTCAGGATATGTTGGCCTCTGTCCCTGCTAGCCACAGAGTATCATCTGTACTCCCAGCCCTCAGGGCAACAAATGTTTGTGCAATCTTAGACCATGACAACCCTGATGCCCCAAGGAAATCGTGCTAACAGATCTAGAACCCTTTTGTTTGGTCTCTCACACATACCCAAAGAAGTACACAAGAAATATTCAGCAAGACTTTTCAATATTTATTTTAAGAGTTATGATTCTTACCTAAAATAAGTGTTCTGCAACAATTAGTAGAATGAAACAAATTTGCATAATTAGCATCACACCAACAAGGAAACGGATCAACATTTCCACTATTGTGCTAAGACAGTGAATATACACAGGCATATAACTACTGTGTTTAGTTATACTGCTGCCTAGCTCTCCTAGTTTTGCCTAAGGTGGGTGGATCTGCCAAATACCTGCCAGTTTGGACTAGCTCCTTGTTACACATGGGTAAGGGTTATCAGTGTTATCTTGGTGTAGAGATGGACATCCCTGGTGTTGGTAAGCACGAATCAGCTGAGTTATAATTCCAATATATGGTCACCCCACAGTGTAAGCTGAGTACTCCCCTGCCTAAACAAGGAAGTGGTTCTGTTCATATAAAAATAAAACCCATGTGGTCATATCACAACCCCTGTCATGCTGCCATTGTTTATTGTAGTTGGATAACACTGTGGCCTTACAGACAATAACATAAATACCATTTTTGCAGTAAGCTTTAACATGAGTATGTAAAAATTGCACTGTTTCTGACCAGGCCTATCCTGACCATGTGACAGAATATGTAATGATGGCCCTAAATTCAAGCCCCCTTCATTGTCCTGCTCGTAACCAATGTGGAGTGGTTTTGCATCATTCTACATATGTATATATGTCACACTTATGTGAAGTAGAAACTTTTACCACTGGCAACAGAAGTATAATGTGCTAGAAGGGCATGCTTCTGCAATAAGATTGCATAAAGTGTTTTGAATACTAAACCTAGATATAAACATATATATTAACTCTTATTAGGAAAAACCCAGCAATCCTGAATTTGTAGCATGTAGGTGAAACTGCATCGAAGAATATTTGATCAAATCTAGATTCCTATAGCAGGAATACAGATTTTGAAATATAAAAAAGGCCCTACCCAAGCTAGATAGAATTGTGACTCCCCTGGTTGACCTCCTGTAATTTGCACCTAATAAAATCCAGCAGCTGCAGTTTTAAAGAAAAAACACACTAGTGTCCAGGAAGAGAGGAAAGAAAAGCTTCCTGTTTTTTCTATACCAAATTTGCATGTGAATATCCCTTCTTCACACTCTTTTTTAAAATTGTGAGACACCCCTAGAATCTTGGAGTCGGAGCTCTTTTATAACTTCAACCCATAGATTTGAGTCTTATAAATTAGTCTTGAAGCTATTGAGACTGAGGTTCTTTGAAATCTGAACCTGTGTTTAAAATATCATTATTCTGCTATGATTTTGATATCAGAGAAACGAAAATGGCAAGTTTTATATGTGTATGTATTTTCATCACAATACAATGATGCATGCAGGAGTTATTGGCAAATTCATTCTGAGCCCACAGGCACCCATGTTGTGAACAGCGTCCATTTTAGGTGTTGCCCTTTACATAGGCATATACATGAGCCAATGATTCTGGTAGAGCAAGTATGAAAGGACACGTACCCCTTAGCTTGAGTTCTTCCTGATTCCCATTTGACCTGAACAGGCTGAATCTGCCTACGTGATGTTGGCCTCACCAAACCAGTCCATGCCCTCTAGTCAATCTATATTAAAGATCTGAGCAACTTGTTGTGTACATTGGCCTGAGCAAGATAAGAAGGCCGAATACAGTAGCCATGCCTGTTTATGGTCCATAAGCACCCCTTATCCTACATTTCTATCTTCCACACCTGGCTCTGTTTCTCTGCTTCTGGGCTTTTACAATGGGGAGGTGACTGTTTATATGATGGGGAGGAAACCAGTTCTATTGTGAGCTTCTCCGGCCTGCACAGGAAAATATGTGAAGTTTGACATATGTTCATGATGGAAGATGGTTTGGTCAGTTTGGGCAAGTAGAATGGAATTCATAATTATAGCCTGCTTTGTTATGGTACCATGGGAGCGACCTACAATGATGTGTGTCACAGCAAGAATGTGAGCCTAGGGGCAAACTTTTTGTATAAAAGGCCTGCCTGAGAAAGCTCAGGCAGGCTCCCTCTTTCAATTGTAAAACTACGGTTGGACGACGAAGCCTCATAATTAATTATAATAAAGATGTCTTTTAATTTTACAGATTGCCTGTCAATTCCTTTGCTGCTTTATTATGCAAACTGCTGGATAGATCCCTGGTGGGGAGAGTGAGTCATTTACAACTTTTCCTCAAATGGCGCATCCAACTGTGGGCCTTATAATGGAGTGGTTATCTTCAGTAGTGTTTTTGTCAACGGATGGAAAAACTGCTGGGGAAGACAAGACAGAATTCTACCAAAAAGAGGTACTCTGGGCACAGGGTTTTCTGGGGGATTATCTGTCTCTGTGGCCCAGTATGTTTTTTTGATGTTTCTGACTTAAAACTCTCCTAAAGATGCCACTCCTGACTAAGGAACCCATTCTTTTTTTTGCTGTAAGTATTTTTTAACAGACTGTTAGTGCAGTGGGGAATTGACAGTTATAATTTGGACAAATATTCGTGTATATGCAAATTGCAATTTGTATAGGCAGTTAATGAAGAGATATTTTCTCCATCTGCTTTAATTGAAGAATAAGTGGGTCGCTCCCACTCCTTTTTGGTTCTGAGTCCTTAGTTATTTATTGGTCGCGGAAATGTGACGCAGTCCTCAGTTATTTATTGGTCGCAGAAATGTGACGCAGTCCTTCGTAAGATTCTCGGTTCAGTTCGGTTTTGTAAGATTATCTGGTTACGATAATCATTCGGTTCAGTTCAGTTCAGTTCGGGTATCGATACATTTGGTTCGTTCGGTACGCCTTTGGTTGCTGTGGTTCAGATTATCGCAGGTTGCTGTAGTTGGATAATCTTCCTCAGTATTGGTTCCTTAGTATTATTTGAACACTGCAGTATTCAAAAACCGTGGGTCACGTACATTTGCGTGTATATCGTTGGAGATAGCCCCATGAAGTCTGAAACCCGACTAGTGAGCGCAGATGCCTGGTCGCGGTATTTTGTTTTGTATTAGTATTGACTAGGTTGCAACAAAGGATTCCCGGTTGGAGGATTCGCGTCTGATACCTCCGGTTGGAACTCCAATTTATGAGCTCTCTCTAAAGGTCTGTGAGGCTGTCCCTTTTGCAGCCTTCTGGAAATCTGTTGAAGAATTTAACAAAAAAAACGAAAAAAATAGGAACAAAAAAGTTTTTGTTGTAAATATGGTTTACAACTAGTATGGGCAGGTTATTTTTGAAGACAGTCTGTAGGCTGTTCCTTGTTTCTGTCCTAAGTGTTGACCTACGGGTTAAAATGTGTGTTTAAATGTCTATGTTGTTTGTGGGTTTGTTGTAAATTGCGACGGCGCTATGTACAAGAAATGGTTAGAGCGCGCTGTTTTGTGTGTCCTGAGTGTTTGACCCGCCCTTCTGTTTTGTGTCTGGAATGAGCTCAATGTATGTATGTGTATGGGTCACGTTCAATAGATGTAAATAAGGCTCCAAAGAAAAAAAACAAAAAAAAAACGAAATTGCCTGTTCTTTAGACGCACGGTGTTAGATGTTCACAGCCAAGTCTTTTCAGCTGCAGTATATCTAATAAGAATGTTCATTCAGCCAGCACCTCTTTAGTTAAACACGGGTGGTGGAATTTTGCAAATAGTCCTTTTTACATAAATATGGCGCAGTAATCTCACGCAGTCCCAGTTAGGCAGCTGCGCCTAAGCTTGTGTGTTAATATGTATCTAAATAATAGGCTAGGGATATAGTGAGCGTTTTACATGTAGAACAGTCACAAATAGCAATAATTAGGCTTCATTAGGAGGAAAAAATTATTAATTATGAAAAATAATAATTAAAAACAAGTGCTACAAAAATCGTTTTTTAATATTTGTGAAGCTTAACACTCATACTATGACCCCCTAGCATTAAAATGTTTGATTTAAGTTATGTTGTACCACGAAAATGACCAAACACTTCTGTGCGCAATTTCCCTTACCCTAGGCGCAAACAAGCTCATTTCTATAAGGTATAAATAATTATTTTCAAATGTATGACTCCTAAATTTGATATTAGACATTCTAGTAATACCCATTATAAAAAAAAATGTTAGGATATTTATTTCTTAGTATCCAGAATGCAAAAGTCGATTTTCAGATAAATAGACTGTTTTGAATGGTTTCAGGGCCCCTTTTTAAAGCGTCACTTCAGTAAAATGCATACATTTAGGTCATAATATATGTTTGCAGTTTGTGCCTTCTTATGATTCAGCGAGTCAATGTGTCATAGAAATTGTTTTAAATATAGTGAAATATTGCAGGTTATGTGGAAGTGGTTAAACCTACTGGCTTTGTCAGCTTCAGTTACCACGAGCAGGGGACTGGCAGAACCTGTATAACGTGTTCCAGCAGTAGCGGCCGAGATGTTATCTTGTAAGGCTGTCTTGTTGACATTTGTGACCTTTTAATTAGGGCCTCGCCTGTGGAATGCAGCATGACATGGTTAAACATGCATTTGATGCTAACTTCAGCTGCCTCTTTATATTTAAATCCCTGCCCCAGCCACGGTCCTGACCTGAGGTCACTTGAATAGCCTGACTTGCTCCGATAAATTTAATTCCTGCTCATGTTCATAATTTAAAAGTGTCTTCTTAAAGCATTACAAATTTGACATTAGCTGGGATGGGGTTTCTGTTTTTGAACTAAAATGAGCAGAGGATGCAGGGCACATGTACAGCAAATGATGATTGCATTTTAGCCAAAGAATAAATAATAGCTCCAGCATGTTCCCACAAAACGCTTGTTGTTCGGTAAATTATGTCATCAACACATTTATCTCAAATTAGAAATACGGCAGGGCTGACACAGCATTGCATCCCGCTAATAATAATAAAAGGAACACTATTTAATTTGAAAAACTGCAGCCTCATTTGTCAGTACCCTGAAGGATTCTAGAGCCCACACGTGGTTTGCATAGCTCCCAGTTGCTTTCAAAATGCTGCACACAAGCGCTTTATATGAGATGTAGTTGATTGTATATGATTTAAATCTGTAACCTTCATTCATTGCAGGCTGGCTTGTTCTCATTTGCCGCATTCACATTACATCTGCGTTAAAAGCGCACATCTGAGATAATAAACAAATAGGAAAGGTATTCCTCATGCAAAATTATAGCACCTGCACTTCATGTCTTACAAATTAAGCACTGTGTAAAATGAGGGAACATGATTTAAAAAGGGCAAATGCAAAAGTGATTTCTTTAAAAAAAAATATCAAACATTCTGCTAAATGATCTGTAGAACTGGTATATGTGTGTCTCCATGCTAGGAACTAATGATTTTTTTTTAGTTAAGTTTATTTGACAAAAAGAAAAACGAAGTGTTACATTAAGTTTTAGATAGGCAATAAGTAGAAGCCCTTCCCCAAAATTCTGCAACTTAAAGGCCTTAGGCCTGAGTGAGAATGGGCGTTTTTGCAAGGTGCATGGACAAAAAGTTACAGGTAAATAATGAAAAGTTTTTGTATGTCACATTGTGTCATGTTTGATAAAAAGGGTTATAATTGATGTTGTATTATGAGAAATGTGTGTGTTGTGTATCTTTTCTGCTTCTTCCAATAGATAATTCATGGATTAATTCACAAGACACGTGAGTTGGCTGGTTGAAGAGAAATGTTTTTTTTGCGTAATTTCTTTAAAAAAAAAAAATGTGTGTTTATGTTTCATTTATACATTTGGTCCACTGAAACGCGTTATTTGACACAGCGACATTATATTTTTTACAGCAGAGTATCAATTACCTGATGCCCTGCTGTCAAAAGTAGGGTATAGGATTTTAGACTTGACAATTGAGATTGGGCTGCAGGTTTATAGTATACAGTACATGTGCCATGGTATTATGCATGACCGCTTATTCATATATGCTGTTTGTTTGTCTGGGCTGTTTTTTTCCTTGTGCTTGATATACAGCAAGTATATCTTATGGCTTGAGATGGCTTGATATGTATTTTTTTTTATCCCCTGTGCTGTGAAGGAACACATATGATGATATGTGTTATTTCACAATAAATTGGATGAATATTGTATTAAGATAAATTTCACAGATATGGACCTCATACTGTGAGCGAGTAAGGCAGCAGTTTTTCTAGTGCATGCCTAAATTTGGCTGTAATGATATTTTAAGAAAACTAAAATGATATACTGGATCAAAGTGTGCCATCCGTTGTTAGTCACTTAACTGCCCTTTTTCCTTAAGGACAGGCAGCTCTGCATTTATGTATCCTTGATTGGGCCTAAGGATGGAATTATAGATCCGTGACTAAAGGTGGCCTAATTTCGATATCGCATTTTTTGATCGCATTTTTTTGATTAGCCTATGGATTCATTTTTTTCTCTTTCCCTGAAGAGACAACTGAACATTAGTTGGAATTACCGTGTAGGGTATAGATTGTCAGCGGTAGAGTTAAATTTCTGTAACATTGGTCTTTCATGTATCCCCGTGCTCTTGGTGCTGCGTCACACGCCTTAGGCCACCCAGGCAAACTCTTGTCCTTCCTATAGATTTTTCTTTTTGCTTCTTACCTGACCAATGTTGCATCATGTTTATTTATTGAAGATTTTAGCTGTGTTCTACGTCCATTTTCCCTTCTCCATCTTCCTTTCACCAGTCAGCCCATTTATTATTATGGGTGTATTGTTCATGTTCACACTTCTAGACTGCAGTGATGTATTAGGAACCCCCCTTATGCTACATACTATCCCCTTTTGTGTGACCAGACTGGTTTTCAAGAATTTTCTTTAGGCCTACTTCAAATGTCTTTTCAGACTGACTGTCAGGATAGTGATAGCCTGGTTAATTGACCCAATACAAGTTTTCCATCTCAATAGGAGATATCTCAAGTTTACATTCTTTTTAGTACGACATATTTTTAATGTCTATTTTTAATTTTTCAGTTCTCTTCTGTTTCTGCTGTTTCAATTTTTTTAATTAGATGTGTTCTAATCATGCAAATACCAGGACTTTCTAGTGTTTGTTCTTTGTCTTCACATTTGATCATTAGCCTTTGTGTTGCATAGTGCACTTAATGCACATTTTTAAGGGACTTTTCTTCATGTCCTTGATAATCTGAATCATGTTATTTTTCTATTCGAGATGTTCTAGATAAGGAGTTTAGGAACACCTAGGCTTCATCATTAAGGAGAATATGTATTTACCCCATTAAATAATGTATCCCATTAGATAATGCCACTGTGTGAGGGCATCCATTTAGGTTCCCATGACGTATTGCCACTCCCTTGCAGAATTACAGGCCACTTGCTTGCAGTCCTCTTGCCAAAAAAGCCAACCCATGAACTGTTTTTATATCTGACTTGAAGGAAACTAACAATTGTGTTACACTTCCTATATCACTAGGTTCTGCGGGAATCTTCCAGAGTCAAAAAGGAAGAATGTTACCCTGCAGACCGGTGATCAAGAAAAAGTCTGGTCCCCATCAGTAAACATGGCAGACGACTACAGACTTCTTGGCCTTGCAATTCCTGACAGCAATCAGCAGCGTGACAGCAATCAGCAGCGTGAACAGCAATCAGCAGCATGGGCAGCGGTCATCAGCATGGACAGCGATCATCAGCGTGCCTTCAGTGGTACCTCCTAAGCAAGCCATTTGTTTCATCAGAAGGCGTTGTAAAAAGAAAAAAAAAAGGAGCTGATTTTCTGTTTTTGCCTCAGAAGTTCAGTGCAAAGATGCGGAGGATCCCTGCTTCTGATGGCAGAACTGTCATCTACTTTGTTCAACTTGTTCAAACTGTCATGTGCTTGAACCTCTGACAGCGCGCGGTCCCCTGACCCCCCTTGGCCTGAGTTTTTGGCCTTTCCCCACACACACCTCTTTTTCTTTGGTCCAGCGGAAAGGCAGTGCACCTGAGAATATGAGTTTGGAAAAAGGCACTACATTCTGGTGCCCGTGAGAGAGCAGCTTGAGCGTCCTCTGACACTAAATAATGAGTGTTGGAGTCTGAAAGTGCTGCTGATCTTGCTGGCTTGTTTTTCAGTAGTGCTTGGATCTGCATGAAATGCTTTGTGCCCTTGATCAATGAAGGGCGCATCATCTGTAGTATCTGCCACGAAGAAGAGACACTGGTGCACTGCCTTGAGACATTGAGACTTTGTAATTGAGCTATGAGTGTTTGCCAAGAGGGCACCCCAACGGATACTGAGTCATGAAGAGCCTGAATGGAGAGGCCCAACGCGAAGAAGACACTGGAAGCGGATTTGATGGACAATAGAAGCCTACCAGTAGAGGCTTTGACGGACTCTGGGTATTTTCTGTGAGCTTGTCTAGAATTGGAGTTTGGAAACTAATTTTTGCAGCTTTGCTAGCATTATTTTAAAGTACTATTCCCTTGAGTTGAAGCAGAATAACGTCCCTTTTCTGTGAAAGAGTACCCCCTTTTCACCTCAGAGCATTAATGAGAGTCACCACTGTTTCACTTGAACATATGATGAATTACAGAAATGCATAAGAATACCTAAAATGTACTAGATAATTTTAGGATTTACGTTTGCTTAGGGTTGTGGAAAATTATGATTCATTTGTAATAGCGGTCACTGCTTTGTTTATATGTTCCTAATGACGTGTTTTCTAGTGTGTTTTAAACATGGCGTTGTCTTTTATGGGTAGGATTGTTTGTTTTTTTTCTCTGCCCAATTCACATCTGCACCCACCTCCCACACCTATGTCTTTCTTCTACTTCTTTGCATCTTTCCAGATGTTTCCCGAACACGGATAGTTAGGAGATCAGAGTTTACTGATAATTCCTTTTGTATCGTTTTCATCAACACCAGTTAGTAGTTGGACATCACTTATTGTTGGGTATGTGGCCTTGTACCACATACTACAGATAGAGGCACTCCCTATTTTTGTCCTGCCATATATGGCCTTTGTTCTACTACGTGTGTAGGGAGACCTGTCCCGAGAAAGATGCTAGGTAATAGGATTATGCTTCAGTAACATCTTGAGGATTTTTATAAAATATAGATCTGGACCCAGACTAGCGTGAGTATAGGTTATTGCCTATGTAAGGGCAAAAGGGGCGTCTGAGGTTCTTTGAAATCTGAACCTGTGTTTAAAATATCATTATTCTGCTATGATTTTGATATCAGAGAAACGAAAATGGCAAGTTTTATATGTGTATGTATTTTCATCACAATACAATGATGCATGCAGGAGTTATTGGCAAATTCATTCTGAGCCCACAGGCACCCATGTTGTGAACAGCGTCCATTTTAGGTGTTGCCCTTTACATAGGCATATACATGAGCCAATGATTCTGGTAGAGCAAGTATGAAAGGACACGTACCCCTTAGCTTGAGTTCTTCCTGATTCCCATTTGACCTGAACAGGCTGAATCTGCCTACGTGATGTTGGCCTCACCAAACCAGTCCATGCCCTCTAGTCAATCTATATTAAAGATCTGAGCAACTTGTTGTGTACATTGGCCTGAGCAAGATAAGAAGGCCGAATACAGTAGCCATGCCTGTTTATGGTCCATAAGCACCCCTTATCCTACATTCCTATCTTCCACACCTGGCTCTGTTTCTCTGCTTCTGGGCTTTTACAATGGGGAGGTGACTGTTTATATGATGGGGAGGAAACCAGTTCTATTGTGAGCTTCTCCGGCCTGCACAGGAAAATATGTGAAGTTTGACATATGTTCATGATGGAAGATGGGTTGGTCAGTTTGGGCAAGTAGAATGGAATTCATAATTATAGCCTGCTTTGTTATGGTACCATGGGAGCGACCTACAATGATGTGTGTCACAGCAAGAATGTGAGCCTAGGGGCAAACTTTTTGTATAAAAGGCCTGCCTGAGAAAGCTCAGGCAGGCTCCCTCTTTCAATTGTAAAACTACGGTTGGACGACGAAGCCTCATAATTAATTATAATAAAGATGTCTTTTAATTTTACAGATTGCCTGTCAATTCCTTTGCTGCTTTATTATGCAAACTGCTGGATAGATCCCTGGTGGGGAGAGTGAGTCATTTACAACTTTTCCTCAAGACCTTTGGAGTCAAGAAAGTGGAGTTATTGAAATTGTTCTAATAAGGAATAATTCTCAAAATGACCAGGGTAAGTTGTCATGCCAACTCAAAAATTGCACAACCACAGCAGCGGTTTTTCTTGCTTTACGTTTTGCGGCATCAATTTAGAGGCGTATATAACCGAAAGAGGAGTGAAAAGGATTTGTGAACAGGACTAAACTTTCTCTATTCTCTACTCATTGCTACAACACACAAATTTGATAATCCTCAAATCCAGCCCAATCATCCAATTTTAACTAATGATGGCTCAACGGTCACTCAAACACAGAGCCCACTCCCACAAAGTGCGATGTAATCCAACAGAGTCAGTCCTCTGAAGATGTGAGCAGTGCCCAAGGCAAATATATAGCTACCTCTGCCCCTTTGGAATTTCACCATAAGAGTGGTAGCTGTCTCCTGTGCTATTTGGCACTGGATTATTCCATCCTACCCATTGGCCACCTACAGCCTTGTAGACCCTATGCACGACTCATAAGCCTATCATTCTTATTATGAGCAATGCTTCTGAACATCTAAGATTGTGTCCTGGAATGGGAAAACGCTTTCATAAACCATTCCTTTCACACAATATTAAAAACAATTATGGTTTATTCATCCTTCTCCAAGTCAACATGTTTTTGAATTTAGCTGCCATGTGGTCAAAGACATTCTTCAGTTCTGTAATGTACCTTCCCTTAACATTTCAATTTGTCAGCCTTGATCAATAGAAAAAATATGATACAGACGGCAACCGTCCACCAAACGTTTTTTACATTGAAAGGAACTGTTGTTACTGTGGTTCCTTTTTCCTTTCAATGCATAGAGATAGCCACTGGACCAGCGGTCATCTCTAAATTTGAGGGACAGTAGTCTGTCAAACCATAAATCAGGCCCTAATTTGTCTAAATAGGGTCAGACTACCCCAAGAGTTAGTCTTCATTTAATTGATTATTTGGTAATTATTAGCAATTGATTCCTAATTGTCAGTTAGACTAAAGACCAATCATAGTAAAGACTACAATTTTCGCAGTATGCATATTTGTAATGCTACTGTCATAGTGGAATCCTGTTTTGGAAGCAAAGGAGTGCTAAACAAGGGTCAGAGCAATCGTATTTGTCATGGATAATGCTCCTTGAAGAGATATGTCTCCAGTTTCCTACCTTATGGGTGAACCTCTAAACCAACTAGTATTGCACTGTAGGCCAGATGTATGTTATGTTATAAGTTTTGTAGAGCGCACAGCTGCCCCAGCAACGGGGCGTCCCAGCGCTAAAATGCAACTGTCCCAGGCAGACCAAGAGATACGCGAAAGATCAGTTATACAAGAAAGAGATGGGTTTTAAATGCTTCTAATAATTGCGGGGAGGGAGTGCCAAAGCTTTGGAGCGAGAGTGCAGAAGGAGTGCCCTACAGCCCGTACTCTCTTAACCCGGGGGAAAACTGCCAGATGCTGGTCCATGGAGCGCAGCTGCGGGTGGGTGTGAAGGGCACAAGAAGACCAGCCAGAAAAGTAGGAGATTGAAGTTTCATGATTCTATGGGTGATACAAAGAGTTTTAAATTGGATACGCATCTCCACCAGCAGCCAGTGCAGTCTGCGGATGGAGACAGTAGTGGAACAGGTTCTTGGCAGGCCGAGGAGAGTCTGGACTGCCGCATTTTGTGCTCTTTGGAGGCAAAGTATCTCTGCTCTGTTTGGGCCAAGGTATAGGGAGCTAGCATAATCCAGTCTGGAAAGTATTGTGGCCTGAATGATCACCTGACGGGTGGTAGGATCAAATAAGTCCAAAAGTGGTTTGAGCCCTCGTAGGAACCCAAAGTTTACCCCGGCTACTGCTTTAGTTTTGGCCTAAAAAGTGAGAGCAGAGTTTACCCAGACCCCCCGATTTTTGACTGTCTGTTTTGGGGCAGGTGGGGGACTCAGGGAGATTGCCACAAATGATCACACCACAGATGGATGTCTTTGCCCACCAACAAGATCTCGGATTAGCTGGCATTAAGTTGGAGGCAATTGACCCATTTGTATTCACAAAAGGTGCAAATTGCTCAATTTGACCATTTTTTAATGCAAAGTAGCCTTTTGTGATACACTAAAAGGCATTGGTAGCCCAATCTTAGGAAATCACAATGTTTTTGATTACCTGAAACAGTGACTCCAAATTCACAAATAGGTAATTGCAAAATGTATGTATAAACCATTTGCAAATTGCGAACGGTTGCAAAACGGAGATTTCACGTATGCAATTTACCACCAACTGAAATTAGGTTGAAACCAAGGTCAACCTATATAAACAGGTCCAGAGTGCACCTGAAGTTCCCAGAATGTCTGCACTTAACGTCATGGTAATGAGGATAAGGATCCTGGTAAATTTGCGGAGGAGAAGGAGGAGACAGGAGCTCATTATCAGAATGCTCATTACCATGTTTGATCTGATATAGGAGGAATTCTTTAAAAAGTATAGATTACATTCTGCCATGATTTTAGATTTAATAGATTAACTCCAACCACAACTGCAGCAATACACTCGCAAGAACAATGCTATTCCCACCCATGTGCAGGTTTTATATTTCCTGCACCTCTTAGCCTTAGGAAGCTACCAGTGAGTCACATCTGCAGCAGGAGGTGCTTACCATAGTGCACTGTCACTTGTTTTCCATGCATTCCTGAATGTATTTTTATTGATAATCAATTATTTAATTAGAATACCTGACACACCACAGGATTTGCAGCTCACTAAATTTAAATTTTCCCAGTTAGCCTAATTTCAACATGTCATTGGCTACCTTAATGGGACACATGTTGCAATATGTCTACCATCTGAAAATGAGTACATCTTCAAAAATAGAAAATGTAGCCATCCTTTGAAAATTCATATCATATGTGTAAAGAGCTCAACACCAGGATCAGGTAAATGAAGCAGTCTTTATTAGAAGTAAATCCGTTACACCAATGAGCGTCCCATCAGAACAGCAGTCCTCTTCCAACTCCCCTCCACTGCCACCCTCGCCCAAGGTTCTATAATAGAACAGGAGAACATCATAGTACAGTGGGCGAGGGCGCGTGGCAAGGGGACAGCGCGAGGCAGGACGCGAAACCCAAGAACAATAGTAAACACAACACATCTCCTCATTTACAGAAATTTGTAAAAAGACGCAAGAGGAGAGGGAAGGGGGAGGAAAGAGGAAAGGGGAGGTGCAAGTGAGAAAATAGGTTAATCACATACAAAATCCTGTAACTTTTTGGTAGAGTTATTTCTCTGCCATGTCTGCTTGTGACAGGTTCCTTGACTATGGTTTGTCAACATAGGAACCATGGGCAGGTGAACAATTTTGTGTAATGTCAGAAGTTCCAAACAGAGGTGTGTCACTAGCACTGTAAGTGATGGAGTCATGTGGAGTGCTAATGAGAGTTTCCTCAACGGGAGAGTCACTAGTGACGTCATCTTTGGGAAACACACTCGTAGGGTCACTTAGCCTATTGTCACTCTCTGCAAGGTTGGAGCTTTCACTAGTGCCCTCACCCAGATCGCTCAAGGGAGCCCTTAATCTAACCTCACACTCTTCAGGGTTAAAACTCTGATTGGTGTCATCATAAAGAATCCAATTGTATCTAGAGGAGGTGGGTGTACTCCTACGCTCTTGACTGGGGTTCTGCAGAACCGTGGTCGCATCCCCTCAGCACAATAATAAGGACGAAAAGTGCCATACCTTTCCGTCACTTAAGAGAGCAGAATTACAGAAGATTTTCTTTACCATAAGGGGTTGAGAATAACGGCTGAGTCCTTTCTCAACAAAGCCATTACTTTTAACTCTGACCCACTCACCTACGTGAATGTTGACAAGTTTGAAGGCATGTTTGGAGTCATAATAATAACCCTGGGCATAGTACTATTACGCACTACTACGAGAATTGCACATAGCACAGTGCAAATACGCGTAGGTTAGCATAGCCGGCATTTTTTGCTTGCTCACGGTCGTCAACGTCAAGTTGGCGACCATGAGCGAGCAAAATCACCATCCCGGCGAGACTTTTTCCTCGTTCGCGATCAGCAACATCAAATTGGCGATGGCAAGCGTGAAAAAAAAAACTCCCAGCGAGATTCTCAACGCGGGAAGGTCAGGTTTCTCATTGCGAGTGGTGCTCGCGATGAGAAACTACCAGTCCGAGTTTACTCGAGCGGCAGAAAACGACCGCTTGCACTGTGCAAGATGCCGTTTGCAATGATTGCATAGTGCGGACAAGCTTCCGGCACTGTGCAATCAGTGCAAACAGCATTTCCCTACTGCACTAGGCAGTTCGTGCAGCTATGTGTAGTGCAAAGTGCACTTCGCGTAGTTGCGTGTGGCGTTAATACGCAAACTACACCCAGGGTTACATAATAATTCTTACTAGTTTGTTGAGTGTGTGAAATTCTGCTGTTGACTATTTCCATGGACCAGTCCACTTTCTTAGGAGTTAACCACCCAACAGTGTCTTTGGTGATAGGTGTTCTGCCTCTCAATAACACAAATGGGCTAGAACCGGTGGACTCTCAGGGTGTGACACGAAAAGCCCATAAGTTGTGTGCTAATTCCTTCCTCCAGAAAAGGTTGTTATGATTAGCTAGCTGTGCAATTCCTTTCACAACGTGATTAAATCTCTCTACTGCACCATTACCCGCTGGGTGGTATAGAGAGGTAGTTTTGTGAGAAATGCCATTGTCGTCGACAATTCTTTTTAAAGATTTCAGAAATAAATTGTGGACCGTTGTCAGTTACAATACATTTGGGCAACCCTTCTCTCAAGAACAAAGTTTTTAAGAACTTGATGATGGTTTTGGCATCAGCACTGTGTACGATTTCTACCTCGAGCCATTTTGAGAAATGGTCCACCAGAACAATAAGGAAGACTTGTTCACCATGTTCCCAAATTGGACCACAACTGTCTATTCCTAATCTGGTCCATGGCATACAAGGATTGGACAGTGGTTGAAGTGGTGGCCTAAAAGTGCGCTGGGACTTGTCTGAGTTCTCAAAAGCAGGGCAGTTCCTCACCCTCCTCTCTATTTCCTGGTCCAACCCTGGCCACCAGTATGAGTTTTTAACTCTACTTTTGGTTTTTCCAGTGCCAAGATGCTCTTCTTGGCAAAGGTCAAGTAGTTTAGGTGGGAGTGAGGTAGGGGGTACAACTTTGCCATTTCTCAGGATAAGGCCACCTTCAGACGACAATGTGTGCCTTAATTCCCAGAAAGAGCATAAATGGTGGAGTAGGTCTCTTTTAATAGGCCAACCATCCATGATCTACTTCCCTACCTGGCACAAAATGGTATCTGTTTCTTGGGCCGACAACCAATCATGTTGTGAAATACAGGGTTCCTCATCAACTATATTAGCTACACAGAAGGATTCAATGTCTACAGTGGAATCACTTGCACAAGGTAAAGGTAAACGACTTAAACAGTCTGCAACAACATTCTTGAACCCAGGAACATATTGTGCATTGTAATTGTAGTCCATCAACCTGACTGATAAGCCTGCAAGGTGGGGAGAGGCACTTTGTAAACCTTTAGTGGTTAGGACTATGACCAGGGGTTTGTGATCACTTCTTAGGGTAATGTGAAATCCCCAAATGTACTGTCTAAAGTGCTCTAAACCCCATAAACAAGCCGAAGCCTCACACTCTATAACAGAGTATCTCTCCTCTGAAGGTGTGATGGAGAGTGAGGCAAATGCAACAGTTTTTTCACTGCCTAAGTTGTCAATCTGGCATAAAACAGCTCCTAGACCCCTACTGCTAACATCCGTAGTGACTATACTGTGTAAGGAGGAGTTAAAACCTTGCAAAGGTGGTGTATTTCAAATGTCGTTTTTTATGTTTGTAAATGCCTCCTTACAATTGTCAGACCACACCTGTTTCACAAACTGTCCAAGTGAGAAGGTTTTTGAAGAGAAGTCTTGAACAAATTTTGCATAAAAGTCAGATAACCCCAGAAAGGCCTTCACTTCATCTGTGTTTTGGGCAGGGAGCCTCTCTTATAGAGGATACCAACCCTTTTTTTGGCTTAATGCCTTCCCCACAAATGTCACGTCCCAAGTAGGTGACACTGGTCTCAGAGAACTTGCATTTGTGAAAGTCAGCGGTGAGACCGTAATTCTCCAAAGTTCATAGTACTCTGCTTAGATTAGCATCATACTCCTCCCTGCTGACTTCCTTGACCATAATGTCATCTTGAAAAATCAAAGGTTAGGCTCATCTTACAAATAGTATGTGCATAAGCCTTTGAAACATGGCCGCAGCAGAGGCCAGTCCAAAGGGAACCCTTTTACATTCTAAAACACCCGAAGGGTGTTACAAAAGTAGTGAGGCTACTGCTGTCTGGGTGTAGTGCAACCTGATGGTATGCTGCGGTCAGGCCAACAGTTGAAAACCATTTAATGCCATTTGTATGAGACAACATCTCGCTGATTCTTGCCAAAGGGTACAGGTCAATGAGAATGTTTTTATCAACGTCGCGGAGGTCCACACACAAGCGGAGTTTGCCATTGGATTTTTTGGTGCAAATCAAGGGTGTGACCCGTTCCGCAGACTCCACAGGTTCAAAGATACCAGATCTCTGTCGTTTAATGAGTTCAGATTTTACTTCCTCTCTGATGGACAAAGGGATATTCCTGGATTTGTGTATGCAAGAGACAGTATCTTTTTTGAGTTCAATCTGATGATGGAATCTCTTCAATTTCCCTATTTTTTCAGATAGTCCACGGGAACATTTTTTAACGATGACATTCTTATAGTCATCCTCGGATTGTAATGAAAGTACTGTTTGGATTGAGGATTATCCCAAGTTTCCCCTGGTCCATCCACCCTGGTACTGAAGGACCGATGACAGATACATACAACTTGCTTACGGTGTGTCGGTCTTTGAATAGGAAAGGTAGTTCCTTGTAGCCCAAGACATCAATAGGTTCCCCTGTAAATATTTTGGAGGGGATGTCGGGACTTGTGAGATTATAGCCCAACACAGGTACAAACTTTTCTTCCCAGACACTCTTGTTTATGATGGTATAGGGCAGCCGTGGCCCGTGGAGGGAGTTGCGGTGGGGCAGAGAGGCGGGGCGGGGGAGGGGCAGGGTGGGGGGTGATAAAAACCGGCATATGGATAATTGGAGGTAAGTAAACAATTTAATTAATAAAACAAATTTCGTAGCGCGCGCTGCATCGCATTTTGTGATGCAGGGCACGCTACGAAAGTCGTTTTATTTATTAAATTGTTTACTTAACTCCAATTATCCATATGCCGGTAATTTGTAAGGGAGCACAACCCGCATTCTTCAATTCCCCTCCCCAACGACCCCCCTCTCGCCTTCACCCTCCCCCAGATTCTCTCGAACATATTCAAAAAGGGGATAAAGCATTTCCCCGTGAGCGGAGTACAGTTCAATAGCATGCTCCTGTTAATGTCCAGCACGTACTTCTCATCGTCCCGATATGCATCTGGCAATTGTCCTGGTGTAGAGGTGTCCTCATGAGCTCCCAACAGAGTGATAGGCATCTTTCCCCCGTTACATCAGCCATCCCTAGCTCCCCATCTTCCCTTCTCCCTCCCCAAGCCTCAGGTTTTCACGCCTCATTCAGCAGCAATCCCGCCCTCTGCTCCTATGTTGCATGTATCATCCTCATCATGCTGTCCCCTAAGGTAGGACATCAATGGGCCCCAAAAATCTTTTGGCCGGGACTTCATCGGTAATTGTTCAGCATATACTTGTAAGTAGTCCTGCCATGTGGTCATGTCTTGTATCCACCCCTTGAATTTAGGCGCCCTGCCCCTTCCCCATCTGCAAGCAACTTGCCTACGTGCCAAGAGTATGCCCAGAATTTAAAATTTGCAATTCGGTGTGGTAATATTTGCAACTAGTCCCAGAAGGGCCCTGGTGGGATGAGGTGCAATATTGGTCCCCAACATGTCAGTCAGCCCCGCAAAGACCTCTCCCCAATACTCAGCAACTTTCGGGCAACTCCACGGCAGGTGCAGGAAATCTGCCGGGCCCTACCTACATCTAAGGCATCTATCGTCCTCCCGGAGGCCTAATCTATGTAATAGCGCAGGCGTGTGGTACATTCTATGCAGGAATTTGAAATGAAGTAGTCGTAACCGGCTACTACCAGATACGAGCTCTGTCTGCTGGCATGCCATTTCCCACTGGTCATCAGAAAGCGGCTCAGACAGGTCTCCATCCCATTCAGCCGTGGCTCGGACCTGTGAGTGAGGAGGCACTGAGCGGACCCGCGCATAAAACATAGAGATGACATGCGCCGGTGCGTCCACCTGCAGCAACATATGAAGGGAGGTGAACATCTCCTTAGGGAAGTCCGGTGACTTGGCTCGCACGCTCTGCCGGAGCCGGGTGTAGAGAAACAAGTCCATAAATGTGTAGGGGATCTCACCAAAGAACTGTTCCTTAGTGCGAAATGCTCCTCCGAGGTACAAGTCCCCCCAAGTTGAATACTTCAGCCTGGTTAGTATGTTTTGGCAGATTTTTCTGTCGTGACCGGTAGACACAGGCAACTATTCAATGTAATCCTAGGGGAGTACAATTGAGGGACTCCTTCCCGTTTCGCTAACCAGTGCCAGGCTTTGACTGTACAATCCACTGTAGTCGGGTCCCTATCTCGCTCTTTATATGGCACAAACACATACCCCGACGGTGGGACCGGAGCCTTATGGCCATCCTCAATCGCAAGGTGGGACATGTAGGGAGGAGGGTGGAACCAATAAACTGCGAAGTGCGCCTGAGCACTGTGGTAGTATTGTTCAAAGTCAGGCACATCAAAGCCCCTGTGTCGGTACGGGAGCATGAGGGTGTCTAACCTCAGCCGTGCCTGCTTCCCTCCCCATATTAATCTTACCATCTGTGTTTTCAGGGTTGCGAAAAAGTGAGCCCCCGGATAATAAGGGATGTTAATGAACAAATACAAAAACTTGGGAACGATCACCATCTTAATTAGGGAGATTCTCCCGGCCATCGACAGAGGTAGTCTGAGTCATTTTGTGATGTTATCCATCACTTTAGTCATGGCCTGCCCATAATTCATCCTCATTAAGACATCTTTAGCTCTGGAGATGTGTATCCCCAAATATTTAAACTCAGACTCCTCCCATTGCAATGGGAAGTCCAGGGGATGTGGGGACGTACGCCCAGTCAAGAGCAGTACTGCCGATTTCCCCCAATTCATCTGTACTCCGGCAATAGCGCCAAATTTAGTGATTTCCCTCAATATGGGGTTTAGGTTCTCTTGCGGGTTACGGATGTACAGGGTAATGTCATCCGCATAGAGGGAAACTAACACTTGCCTGGAGGGGTAAATAAGACCCCTGTGGTTATGATGTTTGTTGCCTCAGTTTAGCTGCCAGTGGTTCGACCGCTATAGCAAACAGGACAGGAGACGGGGGCACCCCTGCCTCGTCCCCCTGGTGATGGGAAATGGGTCAGAACGGGACCCGTTAAGGAGGACCCTGGCGCATGGCGCAGTGTAGAGGAGTTTGACCCACCTTATGAACGAATCAGGCATCCCCATGTACGCCAGCGTGCCCAACACATAGCCCCACTCTATTGAATCAAACGCTTTGGTGGCGTCCAAAAAGACAGCCACCGCAGCACAGTTCGGGTCTATGTCCTGAATGACTGCCAACAGGGTCCGAAGGTTGTGGGCTGTAGCACGATTTGGTACAAATCCCGCCTGATCAGGAAGCACTCGTTTTTCTAGGAGGAGATTTAGCCTAGTAGCCAGAACTTTGGCCAGGATCTTAGTGTCACTATTTAAGAGTGATAGGGGACGGTACGAGTCACACTGGTCAGTAGGTTTACCGGGTTTAAGCAGTGATAAAATGTGGGCCTCTCTCATGGTCTCAGGCATGGTCCCCTCCTCCAGCGCCTCATAAAATACCGCCTTGAGGATCGGAGCTAGTATGGAAACATACGTCTTATAGAAGTCAATTGGGATTCCATCGGAGCCAGGGGATTTTCCAGACTTCATACCCATTATAGCCTCAGTGATTTTGTCTACTTCTAGGTCTAGAGCTAAGAATTTACGTTGCACGTCTCCCAGCCATGCTAGGGCCACATCTTTGAAGTAGTCACTAAGATTCAAAGGGGATTGTCTCTGGGACGTGTATAGTTGTCTATAATACGTAGTAAGGGTGGACATTTGGTCCGGCAGGGTCCGGCAAGGTGTACCCTACACGTCTTGTAGTTCAGTGACGTAGTTGCGGAATCTCGGGGGTCTAATTGCTCCCGCTAATGATTTTCCCGGCCTGTCACCTTTCCCATATATCATGGCAGTGCAATGCTTCCCACGAAACCTACACACCTTCTCAGCTACCTCCATATATTCCATCATCTTCTCCCTCATGCTAGCCTTCAAGGGCCCTATCTCTTTCCGGCCGGTCATATCTCTCTCCAAAGATTTCATCTCGGTCTCTAGAGTGCTCAGGGTCCGTCGCAGGTCCTTCAGGATTCCTCCTCCCTTTGAGATGCACCACCCCCTTACCGTTACCTTAAATGCCTTCCAAACCGTTGTAAGGCTGGCCACAAAGCCCATATTCCTGGGGAAGAAGTCCACTATCTCCTGCTCTATCTCCGCTTTAAATACCGCATCTTGTAAGTGTAGGGGATTAAGCCTCCAATTACTAAAAGGGGCCAAGTCCACCGGTGCTGTCACTGTGACTTTCACAGGGGAATGGTCCGAGAACGTTTTAGCCAAGTGGTTCGCCCCTTTCACCCAATGTGTCATGCCTCTAGTAATGAGCATGTAGTCCAGTCGGGACCAGGTATTGTGCACGGTGGAGTGGTGTGTTCCTTCCTTTCCAGAGGGGTGTAGATGGCGCCAAGTGTCTGTCAAGCCATCTGTAACTACTATATCCTGCAGGGTGCGTTGTGAGTTGGTGTAGTGCGCCGCAGTGCCGTGTGATCGACCCATACAAGGATCTACAACTGTATTGAAGTCCCCCCTCCATGCAATGTTCCTGTGGCCCAGCGACTGCAATTTGCCCCTCAGTGTGAGCAGGTGGTGAGTGTCATCAACATTCGGCCCATAATAAGTAGCAAATACAATTTTGTGCGTGTGAAGTTTCCCCCACAATAGACAATACCTCCCCTCAGGGTCCACTTCTGTCCCCCCCTCTACAAATCCGTCCCCCGCTTGATTAATATGGCTACCCCCCTGGAATAAGAGGAATAGGACGCAACGCAACTGTATGACGCCCATCGGGACGTGAACCGTGGAGTGCTATCTTTTGCCAAGTGCATCTCCTGCAGGAGGGAAATGTGTATGTGATGCCTATCCAAGTAGCATAGTATCTGCCGTCTCTTTCTTGGATCATTCAACCCCCATACATTCCAGACATAACATTGAGATCTGTGCAATCACCACTGCCATCAGTCATGACTATCGGGACATACCTGCTGTGCTGAAATTTGATCGTGTCTGTACCTCACACACTCACGGTAACATAGCCTCTCAGTGGGTCGTACCCCAACCCACCCCCATCTCCCACACCGGCTACCCCAACTCGCCAGGAAAAAACATCCCTTCCCCCCGCGACCCTCCCTAGAACAGCATATCTGCTCTCGTAACCAGTGAACCATCAACAAAGAAACAAATTAGGGGGAATGCCCTCAATAGGGGGGCACTAGGGGCTCCCGCCATTCCTACTCAACCTCATTATTTCACCCATCCGCAACCTCCTGGACTTCAGGGGTCAGTCTGACGGGACTGAGGTGAGCGCCGGGCCGTCATCAATGCCATCATGCCAAAAACCAATTTATACGTCACCACTCTGCAGAGCGTCTATTTAGGTGTCCTGTGGCACGCTGCTGAAACCCTCGGTACCATACGTCCTGCAGTCCTCAGGATGGATCAGATAGCGGCGAGTGGGAGCGCGACCTTCGTCTCGCAGCCTTCTCCAGGGGAGGAGGACCTCCTGTCGTGCTTGAGGAATTCCTCTGCCTGATGCGGTGTGGTGAATATGTGTTGACTTCCTCGGTGATGATTCCGCAGCCTCGTCGGGTATAACATTGCGTACTGGATGACGCGGGATTGCAGCTGTTTCTTTACTGCTAGATACTTTCGCCGGGCGTCCTACACCGCCTGGGTGAAGTCAGGGTAGAATGAGAGGGTGGTGTTTTCGTACTTCACTTCCCCTTTTTCTCTCGCTAGCCAGAGCAGTGTGTCCCTGTCTCGATAGTTTAGAAAACTCATTATCACCGGGCGCGGTGGGGCACCCGGGGGTGGTCTCTTCGCCAATGAGCGGTGTGCCCTCTCGATTACAAGGTGCGCAGAGAAAGACTCTTTCCCAAACAGGTCAGTCAATAGGCGTTCCATAAAGTCTTCCATCCTGCCCGTATTAGTAGTTTCGGCTAGGCCCAGCATGCGCATGTTGTTGAGTCTAGAGCGGGATTCCAACTCCTCATTCATTTCAGCCATGACTCTTAACAGTTTGTCCATTTGCAACAAGTGCTGCTTGCTCGTCCCCGCTCCATCTTCTAGGTCCGACACCCTCTGTTCCGCTTCCTTCAGCCGCTCTTCGTGGTTGTCAAGCTTCGCCACGACGCTGTCAAGCCTGTGGCTCATGTTATCTATCTTAGAGTCTATGGAAGTGAGACTTTGCTGCATGCTCACCAGCAGGGTCTTCCATCCATCCTCTCTTGTCTCCAGAGGGTCCATGTCCCCTTGGCCCCTAGGGGCCGAACTTGGCGTTTTGCGGGTGTCGAACGCCAATTTAGACTGCCGTGGCTCCGTCTTGCCCATGGCGGCTAGGTATTCGTGGCCGGCCCAGCCGATAAAGGGGGGACAGTCCCAACGCCCCCCAGCAGGACACGTGTGGGCAGCCCCAGACCACCCGGGTGTTGCAGCCTCAAGTCGCAGAATACCCAGTCACAGCAGAAGTGATGAGGGCGGGTGCAGCCTTCTTCAGCCTATCACCAATAGGCAATCCAAAATAGTCAGAGCGCCGCAGTGCCCCCCCCCCCCGATCTGGTCCCAGACCAGGCAGAGATCAGGCCTATCACCCCAGTGGCGCCGGTCCGGCTAGGCCACCAGCGTTCTTTACTCGGAGGCAATGCCACCGGGCTCCGGGGTGCTCTCAATTCACAAGCGTCGTGATGAGGTGCCCTGCAGGAGGCATGTGCACACTGTTTGGGCCCACGAGTCTCCTGCCTCCAAAATGGCGGCCTTCCCTATGGCCGCAAGGGATTTCCGTGGCTGTGTCTCGGCTCTGTTGTGGTGGGTGGGGGGGAACTCACAGTCCGCAGAAGAGGGGGTGAGAATATTGCTAGTAAGCCCCTCTCAGCAGCGCGACCCCTATCCGGCCCCCTCACAGTGCTTGTAGGCCTGCCGTGGCCTCAGGCTTCCCGCTTCGCGTCTGGCTGCGAAATGGCGGGCGCTGTTGAAACAGGTCTCTCTCGTCGATATCAGCCCTCCATGAGGGTATCCTCCCATTCTAGGTGGGTATGTGGCTGTGCAGTCCAATCCCGGTCCCCTCCGCCGCAGCAGGGTCCCCACGCATCTTGTGTCTGCCCGCGCTCCCCGTCTCAGTCCCACGGGGCCCAGGCTCCTCCACCTCTCCTCCGCACCAGGAGGTCCGCACGGGGGATGTTGTTCCAGGCTACAGGGAGGCCCCCACAGCTGCTCACCGTCCCGCTCCCGGGACCGGATCACCGTTGGGGCGGGCAGGCGGGCCCCCAGGCCAGTCACCGCGCCTCCCGCTGCGTCACGTCCAGGCCCCTGGGCAACGGCCCCACGTGATCGCCGCGGCCGCAGCAGCCCTCCGGCGAGATCGGCCCGTCCCGCCCGCCGCAGCTATCTCAGCCCGTAGCCGCCGCCGGATCAGGGGGAACCGGGCTCAAATCAATATCTCAGCTGTAGGCGATCCTCTGGGGTGGAACGGCGGTGTTTTCGGCCAGATGTGTATCGACAGGATGGGGGTTATGATTGTTTAGGCGCCCGCCTCTGCAGGAGCTCTACGCCAGAGCAGCCATCGCTGTCTGGCACCACCTAGCGCCCCCCCAATTTTGATACATATGGCCCTATAGCTTTATTTCCAGCAATGCTTGCACAAGCAAATCATGCATTTTGTATGTCCAGGCAAAATTTTCATTATGCTGTGAAATCTCATTAAATGTATGTTATCCATCACACATTCTGCACATTTTGAGACATTCTTGCCAGATTCAGCATCATCTTTACTTTTGGACACTGGCCTGAGCACAAAGAGCCAGATGTACAAAGTGATTTAGAATTTCTTAATGGGCCGAATCCCTTTTTCGGCCCATTGAGAAATGCTCAATAGCCTTTTGACATGTACAAAGGCCATTTGGGAATCGCAAAAAGTGATTTCTACCCAGAAGAAATAGCATTTTGAGACAGCCAAATAGGAAATCATAAATAGTGATTTCCTGTTTGGGATTTCCTTTGCATGTCTACAGAGCATTTCCTAAATGCGATTTGGGCATGTTGCCATTGACTCAAAGTCGATGGTAACCATGTGTAATTTAAAGAGAGAGCTCCAAAATGCTTTTTTACAAGTGCAATAAAGCGTACACTTATTTGCGGGTGCAGCAAGGGGAGCTTTAGGCTGAATGTCACCCTTGCATTAGCAGTTCCTAATTTGCGATTTCCTATTAGGAAATCACTAATTAGGAAATGCAAAACCATTCAAACCTATGAGCATTTGGGCCCACATGCATCATTGAGAATTGCATTCGCAAACGGTGCGAATCGCAATTTTCGGCCGTTTGCGAATGCAATTCTCAAATTTGGGATGCATCATGCTTTTCGCAATTTTAGGAATCGCAGCTATGTTGCGATTTCTAAAATTGCGATTGCATTTAAGAAATCGCAATTTCAGATTTCTTAAATGCAATGCATGATCATTTTGAAATTGCGAATTCGCAATTTGGAAGGGGTAAATTAACATGAAGTTGAACTTCATGCTAATTTACCGAAAACTTTCAAATATGCACAAATTACATTTTTGAAAGTTTAAATTTACACACACACATGTCCTTAGGGCATGTGTGTGTGTAAATTGCACTTAAAGTTACATTTCAGGGTTGCAGGGAGGGGTTCTTTGGAACCCCCCCTGCACCCTAGAAATAGCATTAACATTTTGCGATTCGCAAAATTCAATTTGCAAAATGTGAATGCCTTCCCATTGATTCTTATGGGCCTTTTGGCCCACAGGAATCAATGGGGAGGTTTTCCTTCATTGCGATTCGCAAATTGTGAATCGCAATTAAGGAAAAATAGGGAATCGCAAAAAAAATTCGACTTTTTCATGTATTGCCGTTTGCGATTTCTAAATTGCGATTCCTTAATTTTCGCAATTTAGGAATCGCAAACGGCAACAATGATGCATCTAGGCCCTAGGCCCATAAAAACAAATTGTTTGGTATTGCTTGAATAGCGATTTCATGATAGCGATTTCTACTCTGCCGGAATGCTCTTACGGAATCTCTATTTTTGTACACACCATTTTGCATTTTGTAAATAGCGTTTTTTTAGGAATCGCTATCTAGGAATTGCTAAATAAATATTTTGTTCATCTGGCCCAAAATGTCTTACAGTAAAAGACGGCGAAACCCTGCCAGAGATGCATTTTCTCCTCGAATCAGTCTCGAACCAGTCCTCTCCCTGTATCTAATGTGACTTATGTATGCACGGTCTGCTCTAACGTGAAATTTTCAGGCAAGTATGTTTTGTAAAAAATACATAATTTCACATAATTTCATGAGAGCACACTGTCAATGTTAAATTATTGCAAGACTTTACCTTACTAGTTATACTATGGCTAAATTCAAGTGGTTGTTGAGTTTTGTGCTTTGAATCGTTGTAGAACTGAAGAGTTTTGATTAGGGGCATACAAATCATCACATTATCCCAAAGCTTCCCCTTTAGAAAGCACTGCCTTGATAAATCAGCTATTTTCAGGTAAATTCATTATTTGACTGCTCATATTTTCATTATAAAAGCTCTCCTTTTTTGTCTCTCGCATAGATTGGTTGTCAGATTTCTCAGTTGTGCGAAAATGTTATAATGGAGCTTTGTCAAATTCAAGGCCACTTTATTTTATTGGACCGTTAAAAGCTCTCTTCTGCTTTTAATCGTGTTCTATTAAACTTTACCACAATCAAATGAGTGTCTACTCTTGCGACCAATTCACATATGTATTTCTATTTGTTTCTACTGGAAGAGACAACTGATTTTTATCACCGCTATCAAGAGGCCCATTTCTAGTGTTAAGACAATTTAGAAGCCCCAAAATCAAATCAACCAAATCAAATCAAACCAGATACGCGCTTACTGAAAACAAACTCTGCACCAAACTAGCACAACTCATGTGCTTTAGGAGCACTGTGAGGTTGTGAGAAATGTAAAATATCGTTTTGGGAAGGTAATAAACTTTGCGCTCTGCGTTGTTTATGGCGTTTGTCAATTTAGCAAAACGTCACTTTTGGCCGAAAATGTCTTAGCAGCATATTTTTTAGACAGATTTCCCCAGTTGAATGCGCATGTAAGTCTGGGGAAAGTGTATTGGAAGGTCATGAGGCCTGGGGCGGGCTCGCACATTGCTAGAGGGAATAATCCTAGTAACCACGCGTTCTGCTCCCTTTCTGCGCTTCATGTCCTGCCAACTATCGATCTTACTCAGGAACAGGGGTTTAAGTGGGATAAAAAAAACTAGGGGGTCTCTAAAAGGGGCGTGGCCGACGTAATTAAGGGTGTGGCTTAAAATCCATAAACTAAAAATCTGTGTTTACCATAGTGTGCAATCCGACTTGTATTTTGCCGTTTCTGTCATTGCATCCAGATATATGATACAACAAGTATTATCATACCTTCAACAAGTCAGGACTATTGGCTTTGTCAATGGTTGTTAGTTGCATAAGAGAAATAAGTAGCAACTGTGGCTTGTATATAATATTGATGAAGCTTCCACTTAAACTCCTTATGACTCCAGGTCAATGTTGCTGCTCCTGAGTTTAAAAAAAGAAGGGAAATCCAGAGAGAAAATGACTCTCTTTAACCCCTCCCCCCGCGGGGGGGGGGGGGGGGGGGCGCGGCGCCACGGTGCTTGTGACGAGCTCAGCTCGTCACAACTCCGCCCACTTAATGGAATGCCCAGCACAGCAGGGGAATTATCCACACGTGGGCGTTCCACGGCCGTTATGATGAGCTCAGCTCATCATGAGCACAGCTCCACTGTGCCTCATGACGAGCTCAGCTCGTCATAAGCGCTGAAGGTGTTAAAGGATTTCCCTTCCCCCACAACGCTCACCTGGCATGACTTCATGTTGTAACTTCTCCACTAGTGAGAAGTGAGTAGTGTGAGCAAGGCACATCGATGTGCCTGCTGTCACTGCAGTCTGGAAAAAAATGGAACGCCTGTGCCAGGGCACAAAACAGAGCCTGATAGAGACCCGTTTCGAGGCTCCCTTAAAAAACGACTGGTGCTCAGCACCAGTGAGACCTGGCCCACTTAAACCCCTGCCCAGGAAGCTACTTCCTGTGCTCGTGCTGCTGCTGCTCTCTGCCATTGCTGCTGGACAGCCTGCTGGGGTGCCTGTGGCACTGCCTGCTATTTACGAGTTGACACCTGCCTGTTGGCCACCAGCTGCTGCCACCTGATCTACAGGACAAAGTAATAATGGTAAGGCAATGGGAAAGAGTGGTCTTTTTGGTAGCCTCGTGGGTAACAATTGCCTGGGGCACCTGAGGGAGCTTGAGAATAGTGTGGTTATGGGCTGCTGAGCAAGCGTGGCACTAGTATTTTTGTGTCTTAGTCCAGTGCCTGAATTCCCAGCCCAGTCCAAAGTGCCATTAGCAACCCTGACACCCAATCACAGGCTGGGTGAACTTTCGTGAGATTGCACATCTAAGATCTTTTATGGCTATCAAGAGTGTGGCTGAACTCCATAGTATGCTCAGTGTTTCCTTAATGGCACAAATTATTTTTAAAACTTGAAGAGGAGTGCTTTCTTGTCTCTTTCTGATTTCAGACCCAGGTTCAGGTAGTAATTTTAGAAGAGCTATATTAACACTAGAATTGAGTGTGAGTAACTCTTGGATGGTATGTGGGATATAAATGACAGATAAATATATTAGGACAAAAAAGTAGTGTCAAGTTCCAACCTGCTGCATCCCCACTGTTCAAAAAAGTTAGTCTGAATTATTGATCTCATGTGAGATTTTGAAAACGCCCCACATCAGAGGTATTAGTGAAACTTCAATGTCATTTTTACAAGATGCATGGCAATTAATGAGGATATACCAGGGCCAGACTTAACATTTCTTGCACATATCTCCCCCAAGTTAATAAGCGTTATGTTTTTCTGGACCCTGTATGCAGGAATAACATGCTCGACCGGAAAAATACTGGATTGCATATGAAACGTGCTTACCGAATTCCGTGCCTTTTGTTTGACATTACCTCTTCGTCACAGCTCCTCATCCCAGTCTTACTTGTTGAGTCGTTGCCTCCCTACCAGCACATTTACAAGCACTACATGGTTCGTCTTTCTTTAATTTACACTCCCCCATAAAGCTCCTCCCTGGAGAAAACAAAATTTCCCTGTGAAGGACCAGACTTTTTCCTAGCACTGGTGGCGCCCTGTGCGATAATGTTTGTTGCCCCCCCCCCCCCAATGACCACCTCCGCCACAGATTCCCACACTACCACCATTTGACAGTGCTCCTCAAGTCTCTAGTCTCTTAGATTAATTTAGGATTGTAGCGCCAATAATAACAGTTTAAGGTGTCAGAACACTTTACATCACACACACATTGCACAGAGACAAGCATACATGTGTAAATGAGTGTATAGGAAATGTTACATATGAGAAAGGCCTACAAGGTGTAGGTGTAAAATGTCATCCATTCTGGTAGGCAGTATAGTTTAAGAGTCCTTGTTCTAGAAAACACAAATTCAGAATTCAAAATATTACACCATTGTTAGGGGGTTTTCTATAATATTAAGAATATTTTCTACATTAATTATCCCTGTTTGCAATATGAGAATAACAAAAGACTGGCAGAAAACACACACAGTATTGTTGCAAAAACAAACTCCCACATGACCTATATTGCTTTACCATTGGCTTAGAAAAGCTCAAACGTCTATGGCAATATCAAAAGATTGTCTCTACACATCCCTTTTTTTTAAATATTTCTTGTTTCTTTATTTTTATAAACAACATTTTTTTAAATAGATTTTTTCACAGCTAATTTTTTTGTATCACAAGTTATCAAATACACATTTCTACAATTGCACAATTCTCTGTTGATTTGAACAAAACATTACATTGTATGAAATCATCATAATGTGCATTGTTATTTACAAATCCACTTATTTATACATAGGACGATTAGACACAAAAATATTACAAATACAATCCCCTGCAGTCATAACCCATTCAATAATACTCCACAGTCATACTCCATACTCCCATTATCATACTAACCCGCCAGACCAACACTGCATGCACAGATAACCAAACCAAGGGATGGCAACTTCCGCCCTCTTGTGCGGTGCTGGAATCTGGGGCATCACACACTCCTGGCTGACGCACGTTTCAATGGACCATATTGCTAATATCCATCTTCATCAGGGCCTTTCTATAAGATTTTATTAATAAATATACACTGGTGTTTAACGGGCGATGTGAATTGGGGGATCTACATAAACAAAACACAAAATGGCAAAGAGACATTACACTTACAGTTTATTTTCGATAGCACTATTTCCATTTCATTAAAAGTGCTAATCTGTAGAGTTCCTCATTAATTTGACTCTAATCACTATATTTTCCCCATGAGGTTTTTTACATTGCTCCTCTTAGTGTACTATGACATATAAAGTAGTATACACAAGTCTGCTCATTGTTTTAATGTACTTAGTGCACATAAAAAAAATCTTAGTTCGAGAAAACATCACCATGGTGAGAAAACAGCACAACTATACATTATGACATCTCAGCAATTGCGGGCATCAATAACCAAAAGACAATTTTTGGTAGGTGAGAGAAAGATATAATTAGAAAAAAGGGAAGAAAGAGAAAAAGAAAAAGAAAAAGAAGAAAATGAAAAGAATGAACAAAGAAAGCGGAAGAAGAAGTAAAAGAAAAGAAGGAAAAAACGCCTTACTAAGGTCCTACACACTATGGCCCTAAGTGTCTGTATAGTGGTTGTACGCTCTCTTTCCTCCTAGTCTTACGCTATGGATTATTTGTGAAAGCTAATGAGATATTATTAATGAGAATAGTTTTATTTAAAATCTAATTGTGACCTCGTTGGTATATGTCACTACTCTTGGCTTTATGTTGATATAGCCAAGGCCGGGACCCAATCCTTTCTGTATCTTCACTACATGGAGTCTCTCAATTATATCTCTTTCATGTAGATTGCCCGGGTAAGATGGACTCTTATACCTGGAAGAAAGCTTTGACCAGGCCTTCCAACCTGCTCTGGGATGGCAGTGTAGGTGAAACTGCTGTGTGGTCACTGTTAGGCCACTGTGGCCTGTTAAACAGGGCTTTCTCTTATCTGCAGATTTAATTGGTAAAATTATTATACTTTTCCTTTACCCTCCTGGTCGCATTAAATACAAAAAAGAGAACGCGGCCTCAACTGAAAGTATCTGTGTGGTAACATCTACTCTAATGGTCTAGGAATAATCTATTAAAGCGCGTGTGAAAAGACTGCCTGTCTACTGTTGTCTAATCCAGGTACGGGTTTCTTGTTAATGGCCCTCTCTGCCCCCCTCAAAAACGGACCTCTAGTTCAAATGTCACAGTTCGTTCGGGTTATAACACAAACCCACACCGGGTTGCCTCAATTCAGCTAAGCGCGGTTGAAGTGTGGTATTAACTATCCTTCTTGCCTTGTGCATCCCTCGTCCGGCATGTCGGAAATGGGGGAGCCATTCATACAAAAGTGCTAGTGCCCCGATCCTGAGCTGGCTGCGCCGGATGATCATCACTAGGGCACTTGTCCCTGTCAAACCATTATTTCTTATAATAATTCTCACAAACACGCCTTTTTAGTAAACGCCAGTGTGTACAAAGGTACAAGGGAGCAAAGAAACTAGTGCCTCTATCCCAAACTTGCTATGCGTATTTTCGTCAGACTAGCGGTCCTCCCAGCATGCCGCAATTTCCTATTCTAAAACGTCACTGTCACGCCTCATTTCAGGATATCACGTACTAACCTCTCTCCCGGATCATGCTGTCGCCTCCATAACTGCAATCCTTTCGAAGTAGGAACGGTGGACGCTGCTAAGACGCCACCTTATATCTCGCTCCAAATGCTAGCAATTGCTATGTACTGTCATTACATAGAACCCCTATCTAAATACATAGATGCATTCTTTCGCCCCCTCACCACCAGGTATCATTCCTATATCAGAGATACTGGGGATATCATTAGAAAAACAGAACAGGTTCCTTTTAATCCTTTGCAAGAAATCCTGGTAACATTAGACATGGAGGCGCTATATATAAATATACCCCAAAAAGGAGCGTTAGAAGCTGTAGCGGCCCTCTTAAGTAGAACACCAGGGGATAGGCCAAACCAGTACATATTGGAATGTTTAGAAATTGTATTAAAGAATAACTATTTTGAATTTAAAGGCAAATTACATCAGCAAATTAAGGGAACTAGCATGGGCGCATCTTGCGCCCCAAGTGTGGGAAATATCTATATGGGCGAATATGAAATCAAGCATATTTTTAACGAAATAGCCCCATATTTCGAGAACGAATCACAGTGGCACAGATTTATAGATTACATTTTTTCCATCTGGCGTGGAGATGAGGACACCTTCTAGACTTTATTGACTGGCTGAATGCCAGCGACAAGAACCTGAGATTTACAGCAGTTCACAGTAGGGAATCTGTAGATTTTTGGATATAGTTATCAAAGAACAACTAGGCTGTTTACAGGTAGGGTGTTACCGTAAGCCAACAGCCAAAAACACTATTCTTAAGCATGACAGCTATCAACCAAGCTGCCAGAAAGATTTGATTCCTTTTGGAGAATTTTTAAGGATTAGAAGGAATTGCTCAGACATTCAGGATTATGTCAGACACGCCCGGGAGTTGAAGGACAGAGTCCAACAGAGAGGTTATCCCAAATCAAGACAGTCTACAAACGGGTACAGTTTTATAACCGTGATGCTCTACTAACAGAAATTACCCATCCTAAAAACGACAATCTAGTTTGTGTCATCACTCACTCATCCCTCAATTTTAACGTGAAGAAAATACTAGATAAGAATTGGCACATACTAAATACGGATCAGGAATAAGAAATGTTGCCTAAACGTATCCCGGCGTATCGGAGGAACACCAATTTGCGGGACAAATTGGTGCACATTAGAGATAAACAGCAGAGGATCCTAACACAAACCACCATTACAGGCCCGAAAATTAAGGGAAACCATTGCTGTGGCACATGCATGGCGTGTGACACGGCCATGGTTACCCAGTTTTGGGAATACAGAGGCAAGAAAGGAGCTTTGAAATACTTTATAATTTGTAGGAGTACTAACTTGGTGTACCTTATCCTCTGCCCTTGTGACAAAGGGTATGTAGGTGAAACAGGTCGCACATTTAGAACGTGTTACAGTGAACACAAATCGGCCATCAGAACTGGTAAACTTACTTCATCCATGGTCCAACATTGCCTTGAGCTGAACCACAAAGAAAATGAGCTAAGAAGGATTATTTTAGAGAAAGTAAAGAGCATCCGCAGACAGAACCCCACAGTTACACACAAACGTGGGGAGACATTTTGGATTTTTAAGGTGGATACAGTGAAGGAAGGTCTAAATGAGGAAATAATTTGGCTGGTGACATGAACATGTGGGTAGTAGGTAGTCCCATATTGGGCCAACGTGCAGTATAACAGGACCCAATTGGACTCTACATACATGCTAATAGTATGATATATCCTTATCACTTAGAGTCAGGCTCGCAAAATAAGAAAAAGCAAGAAACCATGGACCCCGATAAGCCCATGAAATAAGAAGTAACCACACAGATTGTTAATTGCTTAGAGAGGGAATGCCCACACTTAATATGGTGGCACCACTCACACCTACGTACGATCTCTGCTCATACATTGGCAACTAGGAAGAAGCCTGATAGTGCAACCGGCTGGATGCCTCAGACTTCAGTTAATAGAGATGAAGAGGAAACATGTATCTCCCTTCGCCCTATAGACATATGGATATACATTATGTAGATATAACTCGTAACACACTACATATCGCTACATAGTAGTGGTTAGTATGATGAAATTAAGGAATTTATAAAACAGGATTTTTTTTTCTACATAGCGTAACATAGTAGGGTTTTGTGTGTCTACAGTAAGGGATGGGACATCACCAATATAATTGACGAGGAAGGTAGCCTTATGCGGCATGAGGGAATAGCAACATACTACTCAGAATTGCCCCTAGAGATTAAAGCCCCATTCAAAGATGGCGCATATGCTCAACACCAGCAATTGAAGATATTTAAGACTAGTGCACATGATCGTATTTAACAACTAGGAAAAAGAGGGTACTGTCAGTGAAGATTATTTAAAGCATATACATCGCATTTCTTAGAAATATACAATATTCTATTAGGCTAATACGGAGAGTCTGGCAGAGGCCAGGCCTCAGGAAGCTAAGAACTACAATATGATGCATAAGGGGATGCCCTTACCCGGGTGTATCATTGTTGCTGTTGGCCTGCCGGTTAGTTTCTCCTGCCTGCCGCCTTGCTGGTCATCTAATCTGCCAAAACTTTGGATCTCGTGTTCATATTTCGCGCCGGAACGCAGGACCGCTGTCTGCCGGGAATTACATCCCCCAGAGGGCAGCGCGGTCTCACGTGAGGAGCGCGAGGAGCTGAGGCAGCCAATCACCGGGCCTTTAAATATCACCGGGGCCTCCCGCGGCACGGGACGCGAGAGGGCTCGCCCGGGCAAAGCCCGGACCAAGGGTGGGCCCGTCCTTGCCCGTCACAGCCCGGAAGAGGCTGGGCTGGGCCACGTCTCTTGGTCTCAGGCCCTCTGTGGACAATATTAACAGAAGCTACGAACTGTGGTAAAAGACTTTATTGACCATGGCATTGTAATTGTACTGATTCTTGTGCTAGTGACAGGGCTCCCTGGTGAGCTAAAAGGATGGGGAGAAGGAAGTTACATAGCTCAAATCCGGGTCAGATGACAAATAAGTCTAATGCAAACAAGTTGTCTTTATTGAATTACCTGACTGGGGCGGTGGGGGCCATTGAAAAACAAATCTCTAGTATAGAGGAGCCCCTGACCAAGGATAAGGAGTCACTGGCATCAGCTGAAACCAGTAGAGTCTTAAACTCTCCTTGAAAAACGTCAGATGGGTCAAATAATACCTCCAAAGCGCTTATTGATTTAACAAATGGTTGTGTTCTCATTGGAGGCGACGAGATCTCGTCTGATGATCCAGACACCGCCTCATTTCCACCACCTACAAGAACTTGTACTAAAAAGAAGAAAGTCCCTCCCACTAGCCTTTTACAGTTGATCCACAATACAGTAATATCATCAAATAGTCCTGTCCCTGCGCCCAAAATGGCCTGGAGCAAGGATAATCTAGGGACTAATAAAGCAAAAAAACGGGCTAACTATGCAAAAAGTCTAAGTAAATCTAAGGGTCAAAATAATAATCCTCTTCCTGATATTAAGAGCCTGTTCACAGAACTAACCACTATCATTAAGACTCTTATTGGCCCCCTAGAGAACAGATTAGATCATATTGAAGCAGGCCAAGCATTAATTGTGGGCAAATTAACTGAAGTTGTCGCTAGGTTTCCTGCTATAAGGGGAGAGGAGGGTGGAGATAAAACCTGTAGGCAGATCCCTTGTTCAGATTCCCAGGGATGCAACAAACGAAGTGACTGTAAGGAAAATATAAATAGAGCGAAAAATCCTTCTCCTATGGGCTGAGGGTCAAATCGTCAAGAAGGTAGAAGGGAGGAAGGACGTGTGGGTAAAGAAAATCGGGGGGGTTACCTTATTTGAACGCCCATCTCCAGCAAGGGTTTATAGGTCCTATCATCCAAGAGGCTCCCGCAGACTTTATTAGTTTAAATCTTCCCCCACTGCAGCTCCCTATACCATAGTTTTAGCAAACGTCCCTTCCACAATTAAGCGAGATAAAGAATCCTGGGTCACACTGCGGAACAAAACCATACATCATCTGGGTGTTGAGGCTGGGTTGACCAAGGAGATGTTTGAAACATTTAAGATGGTGAGACGTGTTTCGTGGTTTGGTACCAGCAGGAAAGCCTTCAAGGGGGATTGTGTGGTCCTGTCTCTGAGCTCCATGGATCTAGTTCATGAAATTTTAACTCGCTCTGGGGCTGAAGAACTGAGAACAGATGGAATTAATGTTCTCCCCCTGGGTTTCTTTTATCGGCCAATCATGCCAGGTAAGCGCTCTGCCTTCCATGGTAACACCTACTCTTATAACAACTCGATTTATAATTTAAAAGTAAAAAATAGGTTCGGCCACTTGCAATATCTCGAGGATGTGAATTGACATCATGGTAATCCCCGTCACATGGGTGGTTCAGTTTCTGAACGGACTCCGGGGGAGCCAAAAAGGGTACATAATAGTGATCGTTGGGTATGTGCCAGTGTACACACTAAGGTTCCTCTTTAGGATTCCTGTGAACCGGCGAGCGTAAAATTACCGTCTGAAATGACTTGTAATCAGTTTAATCCTAATGTGCACCCAGTACCTCAGAGTAGGGATGATTCATCCCCAATAGTTACCTTAATAGATATCTCGCCTGAACCAGAATGCTGCATACTAATTGAACTCTCTATTCCTTCTATTGAAGTTGAATCTCATAGGGACTTTCCATCACAGCAGGTAGAACCTTTGGGTCAAGAAGAAAAAGTATTCGGCCTAGATACCCAAATAGAGTAAACATTTGGGGTCGCCAGAGTAGTCTTCTGGAATATTTGTGGTCTTAAGTCGAGGGTTACAAATGAGATATGGGTTGATTTAATTCATAATTTTGATATCCTTTGTCTCCAGGAGGCATGGTTGATAAATGAGATACACCTGAATGGTTACAAGACATTTCATATTGCTGCACTGCGGTCAGAACATGGGAGACATAAAGGGGGTATTTGTGTATATATCTCCAACATGTAAAGGGTACAGAGCATTAAAATGTTAAAAAGTACTGCTTATTATCAAATTGTTACTATTTGTTTGCCTTCACATGTTAAGGTGTTGGTTGCCGCTCGCAGTTGTGTGGAGTGGCGAGAGGTGTTTTGTGCCTCACCTGTGTCCTAGAGGCTCCTGGATTGGCGTGGGCGGAGGAAGATTCGGCGTTCTAGCGGGACTGCGAGTCCCAGGACTCCAAGCGGCGTGCTTACCAGCCGCACCTGGCGACTCTTCCCGATTGACCACGCCCCCGGGGTCATTGGATACAAGTTCACGCCCCAGGACGCACATCGCGGAACGGCGCCGGGCGAAGCCCGGGCAAAGGGCGGGCCGTTTGAGGCCGTTAGAGGACGGGAGAGCCCGGACCGGGCCACCCCCCTAAGTGTTTGCCCAGCAGGTTACCCTATTTCTACTCCTTGCCTGGTTTCTGCGAAATAAGGTGTTGTTTAATATGGCAACGAGGGAAACAAGGAGCAAAGCGGCTACCTTGGTAACAGGTACCCTGGATAGTTTCCTCGTTAAGGCAAATACTGTGGTAAATAAGTGTCTTACAGCCCTAGAAAAACAATTAGCAGAGGGGTTGGAAAGCTCGCAGCTAGTTTCCCCGGGTTCATCTATGAATGTTAGATCCCTAGAACTGCTGGATGCTACCCATTTATCACTTATGGATAACATCGACCAAACAATAGAGTCAGTGCTGCAGCAGCTGAGGACACCATCTAACTCACAAAGAGATCGAGACTCAGTCCATACCATCCATGAGTCGACGTCTCCCCTGATATCTCATTCAGTTTTAACTCGGGAAGAGGGGGATGTCTTTACTGCATCACATCATAGGGGTCTTCGGGAGGGTGCGGTTCCGAAAAGGAAAAGACCTAGGCAGTCAAAGGGTGCTAAGAGGGCTAAAGTAGACTACACTCCGGACACCGCTGGTAACAGCACGGATGCCTCAGGAACATCTTCTGCCGTGACTGTCACCGAAACGGTGAGCCCTTTACAACCCGCTCACAACCATATTCCTCCGCACACTGGCCCGTTCATATTTGGTGAGGGACTCTCTAACACCTCGGACCATATTATTTGCTCTTTGACTAACATCCTTAAAAATCTGTTGGACCCCCTGTTGGCTAAACTCAACTGTATTGAGGCTAGACTTTTACCCATAGAAAAATCAAGCGGGGTAGGGCTGACCAGCAAGGGTTGCGATCTAGCACAAATGGAGTAATTGGGACAAATAGTGGGATCCCTCTTACGCCTAGTGCTTTTACTGCTGTGGTTCCAACACAGCCCACTTCCTCTCTCATGGTGAATGTCCCTACAGTTACCCTATCCCAACCCGTCCCATTACCTCTTACCAGGCAACTCCCTCCGGTGCCTCTTGTCAGGAAGTCGAGGTTGCCCACTTCGACTACCACAATGAGGTAGGAAAAAATGCCCAACGCAATGGCTGACCGCCCTAACCGGATTAGTAATAGCCATAACCGGCTAAAAGTAGTTAACTTGCCTCCAGAGGCGGCGGCTCATGCTGTAATCTTGATTGGGGTACCTGAGCTTTCTAGCAACTTGGTGGAATCTTTTGACTCCCTACGCAACAAAGTTATCAGCTGGTTGAATGTTCACAGGCCCCTACCACCTAATCTGAGAGGAGAGTCAGGAGGGTCCCATGGGTTGGGTATACTGTTAAGAAAATAGCGGGAGATTGTATCCTTGTAAGTTTCAGGGATTCCCAGATTGTGCCCCACATTTGCAACTGGTTCGGGAGTATGGGGAACACATCCATACAACTGGTACCGCTGTCGGTTTTTTATCCTAGTGGCGGGGATTTGCACTTGGGGGAAGGCGATGGCTGGACCAGGGTGGGATTTGCTATTGATGGGTCAAGGTATAGGCCCCCCCGTTATGATATTCCCGCCTATAGCAACTATGTTCACGCCAATAGATATAGCTGCCTTGACCAGGTCGACTGACTCCCGATGGATGCATGTCATGGGGACATTGAAGGGGCAGTTTCCCATACTCCTTTTCTGGGGACAGGGACTCTTGCTATTTCTAATACCAACTATAGCCCTGTCGCATCACCATTGGAGAGTTCAACTGCCAATAGTACCCAGGGCTATCGCGCCAATCTATCCCCAAGATAATTTCATTGTAACTTAACATCTCAGGTTCCAACTAATCTGGGAGCCCTTGCGGGGTGAGTATTACCGGATAGGTCTGCATCACCATCTACAGATAATGCTGCTGAGAGGACGAGGGGACTGGCATCTAGGACACCCTCGGGATCCATGAAGGTCCTTTCCTGGAATGTTGCAGGCATCGCCAACAAATTAGATTCTAATGACTGGGATTCTTTAGTAGGCAGTAATGATATCTGTCTCTTCCAGGAGACTTGGGCTAGGGAACCCTTTCCCTGGGCGGGTTACGCAACCTTCATATCCATGCCAGGTGGAACTGTAAAGGGAGGCCTTCCGGTGGACTCGCTATCTGGGTGGCCAGTCATATTGGCTGTAGAGCAGAGATAATGCCAACCCTCTCGGAGGACATTCAATGTGTTCTTCTCAAATGGCCAAACGCCTTTAACCTGGCAATTGTTAATGTGTACTCGCCCAGTCAGTGTGTCCATGGAATCATCCACTTTGGATGATTTATCTTCATTTTTGGGGCAACTACCCGCCGACTGTAAGATACTGATTGGCGGAGATTTCAACTGCCACTTCGAGCCACTGAAAGGTTTGAAGGAGGGTGCCCTAACAGCTGAAGATGATTACTGGGGGATTCCCCCCTGCCAATCCCCTAATCCAAAATCATGGTCCCCTCTAGCGGTGCAGATTATGTCCCTAACTTTGAATTTTGCCCTGAGGGCCTGTAATGGGAGTACTCCATCTGATACCCCTTCGTTGTGCACCTTCAATAGGAAGGATCACGAATCGCGCCTGGACTACATTTTTGTAGATACAGCCATGTGGTCCAAGGTCCAGGACCTCAGGGTAATTGAAAGATCAGATAGTGATCATAATGCCCTCTGTTTAGATATGGCTCACCCTGTCCCTGAAGCAGGGTCGTCACTTACAGACCCAAGTGAAGACACAGGGAATTTGGTTTTATCCAATAACAGACGCAGGGTAAGATGGGGGAAATTAGTAAGTTCAACAGTGCATTACAAAAATCTATGAACTGGCACTCCCAAAGTTAGCTGAAATGGACGAACTAATTAACAAACCTAGAACCACTGATTTTAATGAGAAACTAGCCCAAATCCATACAGATTTAGTGGAAAGTTTAGGAGAGGTTTTTTACCCTGAGGCGGCGACTAGGAAGAAGAGGACATTAACCTCAGCTTGGTACAATTCCACCTGTAAAAAGATAAAAACCGAGCTGATTTTTATGTTAAAGTCTGGTACCAACAAGGTCAAGGTGGTTGAGCTGAGACGTAAATATAGGGAAGCCATCGCCCAGGCAAAGTCAGAATGGGATTGGGAGAGATGGCAAGACTTATCGCTGGCACTGGAAACCAGGGATTCAAGAAAATGTTGGTCCCTAGTCAATACAGGTACAGGTGAACCAAAATCATCAGTGGAGCCAAACATCGCTGCCTCCGCATGGGAATACCATTTTAGTGAACTGTACCAAGACATCCCTGAAACTGCTAATGAGGTAGCCCTCGACATTCCATCTGAGTCCGGAGATAAATTAGAATTCAGTCTGGGTGAGGTAGTAAATGCCATGGAGAGATTGGCGCTGGGGAAGGCCCCAGGACTCGACAAACTCCCCGGAGATTTGTTTAGATACCATCCAGAGATCTGGGGCCCGTACTAAGGGTGTGCGTAAAATCCGTTTCACGGGCGAATTTGCAGATTTTCTGCAATTTCGCGATCCGCGAATCTCGCGAAATCGCGGTAAAATCCGCGAATCAGCGGGGACACATTTTCAGACAAGCAAGGGTTACAGCAGCAGGTGCAAAAGTTGAACCTAATTTCTTTGTAACCTTTTACAAAAGGGTTATAAAGAAATTAACTTCAACTTGGGCACCTGCTGCTAAGTGCTTCCTGCTTCCTGGCGCCTCATTGCCTACTTGCAACTATTCTCTGACCCTGCTCTGACCCTTGAAGCAGGGTCAGGGAATAGTTACAAGTAGGCAACAAGGCACCTGTCCCAGGAATTAAACCTCATCAGGAAGCACTTACAGATATAAAAAAAACAGGAAGAAGGGAGAGGATGGCAAATACACCCATTTTGAGTTGTCAGGAGGGGTTAAACTAAAAGAGACCTTTACAGCACAATTTTCATATGCATTTTGCTAAAAATAAAAAGCTGTATGTTCTGTAGGGGCAACTCAGGAATCTGGCCCTTCAGAGATCGGGCCTCTCTTTCTTTCTCTCGTTCTCTCTCTCCCTCTCTTTCTCTCTCTTTCTCTCTATCTATCTCTCTCTTACTCCCCTTTCTTGCTCTATTTATCTCTTTCTCTCTCTCTCTTTCAAGTTCTTCCTCTTTCTCTGCTTATCTCTTTCTTTTTCCGTTGTTCTCTCTCTCTTTCTCTCTATCTCCCTCTCTTTCTTTCTCTCCCTCACATCCTCTCTTTCTCGCTCTCTCTTTCTCTCTCATTCTTTCTCTCTCACTCTCCCTCTTTCTCTCTCCCTTTCTCTTTCTCTCTCTCATCCTCTCTCTCTCTGTCCCTCTCTGTGTGTCTTTCTCTCTTTTTCTCTGTCTTTCCATGTCTCTCTCTCTTTCTCTCTCTCTTTTACTTTCTTGCTCTTTCTCTGTCTCTTTCTTTCTTTCTCTCTCATTCTCTCATTCTCTCTCCCTCTCTCCTCTTCTCACTCCCTCTCTTTCTCTCCCTTTCTCTCTCTCACATCCTCTCTTTCTCGCTCTCTCTTTCTCTCTCTTTCTTTCTCTCTCACTCTCCCTCTTTCTCTCTCTCTTTCTCTTTCTCTTTCTCTCTCTCATCCTCTCTCTCTCTCTCCCTCTCTGTGTGTCTTTCTCTCTTTCTCTCTCTCTTTCCATGTCTCTCTCTCTCTTTATCTCTCTCTTTCACTTTCTTGCTCTTTCGCTGTCTCTCTCTTTCTTTCTCTCTCATTCTCTCTCTCCCTGTTTCTTTCTTTCTTTCTTTCTTTCTTTCTTTCTTTCTGGGGTAGCGCTGAGTGATGATGTGGTGATGCAGAGGGCACAAAGGCACAAAAAGCAGTCTAACAAAGGGCAGAAAAACAAGGGAAAAACGAGTCTAACAGAGGGCAGAAGGGTACAAAAACAAGGGAATAACAGAGGGCAGAAGGGCACAAAAAAAGGAGTCTAACAGGGGGCAGAATGAATCCCGCCCTGCATGTTTGTCCACGAAGATGCCACCTTTTTGTGCAATACCTCTACTCAACTGGAGTACTTTCTACAGTCTAATCAGTAAGTGCTCCCTCGTTGGCTAAATGTATAGGGGCAGATTTACAATAACTGGCGCATCCCCAGGGATGCGCCAGTTATTGTGCGCCGCAGCTCCGCCACCCATGGTGCGCCGCATTTACAATGCGGCGCACCATGTGGCAAAAACGGCACAGATGCGTCACGCATCTGTGCCGTAAAAGCAGCGCATTGCTGGAGCTGCATCGCGCATGCGACGCAGCTCCAGCAATGCTCTGGGGGTGCCCTATCTCCCCAATGCTGCATCAAGCCTTGCGCCTGCTTCAAGCAGGCGAAGGGTTTTGACGCAGCAGTGGCCTAAAAGTGACTGAGTGAAATCTTGTAGATTTCACTCAGCCACTTTTAGGAGGCTGAGTCGGAACGCCTCCTGATGGCGCAGGGCTTTACAACGTGACGCATCTCACAGAGAGATGCGTCACGTTGTTAATACCCAGCACCATGGCGCATCTTTTGTGCTGCCGCTGCGTCACAAAAGGTCTCGGTAGAGGGTGGCAGTGGTGAACCAGAGGGTGGCAGTGATGAACCAGAGGGTGACAGTGATGAACCAGAGGGTGTCAGGGGTAAACCAGAGGGTGACAATGCTGAACCAGAGGGTGGCAGTGCTGAACCAGAGGGTGGCAGGGGTGAACCAGAGGGTGGCAGGGGTGAATCAGAGGGTGACAGTGCTGAACCAGAGGGTGGCAGTGCTGAACCAGAGGGTGGCAGGGGTGAACCAGAGGGTGGCAGGGGTGAACCAGAGGGTGGCGGTGATGAACCAAATGGTGTCATCAGTGAACCAGAGGGTGGCAGTGGGGAACCAGAGGGTGGCATGGGTGAACCAGAGGGTGGCAGCGGTGAACCAGAGAGTGGCAGTGGTGAACCAGAGGGTGGCAGTGCTGAACCAGAGGGTGACAGTGGTTAACCAGAGTGTGGCAGTGGTGAACCAGAGGTGCTGTGAAGAACCAGAGGGTGGCAGTGGTGAACCAGAGGGTGACAGTGCTGAACCAGAGGGTGGCAGGGGTGAACCAGAGGGAGCTGTGATGAACCAGAGGGTGGCAGTGGTGAACCAGAGGGTGACAGGGGTGAACCAGAGGGTGGCAGGGGTGAACCAGAGGGTGGCAGTTGGGAAATAGAGGGTGGCATGGGTGAACCAGAGGGTGGCAGTGGTGAACCAGAGGGTGGCAGTGCTGAACCAGAGGGTGACAGTGGTGAACCAGAGGGTGGCAGTGCTGAACCAGAGGGTGACAGTGGTTAACCAGAGGGTGGCAGTGGTGAACCAGAGGTGCTGTGATGAACCAGAGGGTGGCAGTCGTGAACCAGAGGGTGGCAGTGGTGAACCAGAGGGTGACAGTGCTGAACCAGAGGGTGGCAGGGGTGAACCAGAGGGTGCTGTGATGAACCAGAGGGTGGCTGTGGTGAACCAGAGGATGGCAGGGGTGAATCAGAGGGTGGCAGTGGTGAACCAGAGGGTGGCAGTGCTGAACCAGAGGGTGACAGTGGTTAACCAGAGGGTGGCAGTGGTGAACCAGAGGTGGTGTGATGAACCAGAGGGTGGCAGTCGTGAACCAGAGGGTGGCAGTGGTGAACCAGAGGGTGACAGTGCTCAACCAGAGGGTGGCAGGGGTGAACCAGAGAGTGGCAGTGCTGAACCAGAGGGTGGCAGTGGTGAACCAGAGGGTGGCAGGGGTGAACCGGAGGGTGGCAGGGGTGAATCAGAGGGTGGCAGTGGTGAACCAGAGGGTGGCAGTGCTGAACCAGAGGGTGGCAGTGCTAAACCACAGGGTGGCAGGGGTGAACCAGAGGGTGGCAGGGGTGAACCAGAGGGTGGCAGTGGGGAACCAGAGGGTGGCATGGGTGAACCAGAGTGTGGCAGTGGTGAACCAGAGAATGGCAGTGGTAAACCAGAGGGTGGCAGTGCTGAACCAGAGGGCGACAGTGGTTAACCAGAGGGTGGTGGTGGTGAACCAGAGGTGCTGTGATAAACCAGAGGGTGGCAGTCGTGAACCAGAGGGTGACAGTGGTGAACCAAAGGGTGACAGTGCTGAACCAGAGGGTGCTGTGATGAACCAGAGGGTGGCAGTGGTGAACCAGAGGGTGGCAGGGGTGAACCAGAGGGTGGCAGTGGTGTATAGGGGCAGATTTACAATAACTGGCGCATCCCCAGGGATGCGCCAGTTATTGTGCGCCGCAGCTCCGCCACCCATGGTGCGCCGCATTTACAATGCGGCGCACCATGTGGCAAAAACGGCACAGATGCGTCACGCATCTGTGCCGTAAAAGCAGCGCATTGCTGGAGCTGCGTCGCGCTTGCGACGCAGCTCCAGCAATGCTCTGGGGGTGCCCTATCTCCCCAATGCTGCATCAAGCCTTGCGCCTGCTTCAAGCAGGCGAAGGGTTTTGGCGCAGCAGTGGCCTAAAAGTGACTGAGTGAAATCTTGTATATTTCACTCAGCCACTTTTAGGAGGCTGAGTCGGAACGCCTCCTGATGGCGCAGGGCTTTACAACGTGACGCATCTCACAGAGAGATGCGTCACATTGTTAATACCCAGCACCATGGTGCATCTTTTGTGCTGCCGCTGCGTCACAAAAGGTCTCGGTAGAGGGTGGCAGTGGTGAACCAGAGGGTGGCAGTGGTGAACCAGAGGGTGGCAGTGCTAAACCACAGGGTGGTAGGGTGAACCAGAGGGTGGCAGGGGTGAACCAGAGGGTGGCAGTGGGGAACCAGAGGGTGGCATGGGTGAACCAGATTGTGGCAGTGGTGGACCAGAGAATGGCAGTGGTAAACCAGAGGGTGGCAGTGCTGAACCAGAGGGCGACAGTGGTTAACCAGAGGTTGGCAGTGGTGAACCAGAGGTGCTGTGATAAACCAGAGGGTTGCAGTCGTGAACCAGAGGGTGGCAGTGGTGAACCAGAGGGTGACAGTGCTGAACCAGAGGGTGCTGTGATGAACCAGAGGGTGGCAGTGGTGAACCAGAGGGTGACAGGGGTGAACCAGAGGGTGGCAGTGGTGAACCAGAGGGTGGCAGTGCTGAACCTTGGGGTGACAGTGGTTAACCAGAGGGTGGCAGTGGTGAACCAGAGGTGCTGTGATGAACCAGAGGGTGGCAGTCGTGAACCAGAGGGTGGCAGTGGTGAACCAGAGGGTGACAGTGTTGAACCAGAGGGTGGCAGGCTTGAACCAGAGAGTGGCAGTGCTGAACCAGAGGGTGGCACTGGTGAACCAGAGGGTGGCAGTGGTGAACCAGAGGGTGGCAGGGGTGAACCAGAGGGTGGCAGGGGTGAACCAGAGGGTGGCAGTGGTGAACCAGAGGGTGGCAGGGGTGAACCAGAGGGTGGCAGTGGTGAACCAGAGGGTGGCAGTGATGAACCAGAGGGTGGCAGTGGTGAACCAGAGGGTGCTGTGCCCATACACGGCTGCATGGGTAACTTCGCCATGCAAACGGCCCTCGAACACGCAAAAAACCCCGCGAACGCGCAAAAAACCAAAAATCTGCAAATTCGCACAAATTTGCGGATTTTGCGGATTGCGAATTCGTTTTCGCGCGAATTTGTGGAACGCGAATTCGCAAATTTCGCCCATACCTACTTCTTAATTATATTTAATTCTATCTTGGGAGGGATGGAGATCGCCTGTACTTGGCTGGGGGCAGAGATAGTACTGATTTTCCAAAAGGGCTCTCCTCTGCTCCCAGCCAACTACAGGCCGATCAGTCTTATAGATGTACCCCAAAAACTTTTTGCCCGCTTCTCCTGGACCATCTCCTTGACTGGATGGAGGACAATGCGATCCTCAGTCCCCTCCAGGCGGGCTTCAGGAAAAACACGTCCACCATGGATCAGATTTTCCGCCACGTCCTTCTCTACTGGAAAACAGTGGGAATCGAGGGGGGGGAGTCTGTACATGGTGTTTGTGGACCTGAAGTCCGCATTTGATTTGGTACCCCGTAAGAAACTATGGGTGGTTCTTAAGGAGTTGGGTGTTCCTCCACAACTGCTACAGGCTATAATCAGGCTCCACAAAGGTAATTTCGCCCAGGTTAGGTGTGGGAGGGATGGAGCGTTGTCTTCTAGGTTTTCAGTTCTCAGAGGGGTAAGACAGGGTTGCGTTCTTGCACCAACCCTGTTTTGCCTCTTTGTCAACAGTGTCATATTCCATCTTGATAATGTTAGGGACAATGACGCACCTAGGTTGGCAGGCAGGAGGGTTCCGGCTATTATGTTTGCCGATGATACCCTCCTGCTTTCCAAATCCCAGATGGGGATACAACGGATACTGGATGGGTTTGGGGATTTCTGCAGGGCGCATGGCCTGGAGATCAACGCAGAAAAAACCAAATTCGTGGTATTCAACCCCTCTACAACAACGAGGCCCAATCCAACCCTGGGATCCGAAAGGCTGGAAAGGGTCAGAACGTTCCAGTATTTGGGGGTAACTTTACACGAAAATTTATGGGGTCCACAGATAGCTAGATCCCGTTTAAAGTTATCCCAAATGGCGGGGGCAATTCTGAAGGTCACGAATTCATCAACCTTTAAACCTATTAGTCCAGCCTTGGAAATGTATAAAACCCAAGCCAAAGCAGCCTCATCCTATGGTGGTGAGCTGTGGGGGCATAAAGCGGGGACAGACCTTGTCAAGGTAGAAAATAACTTTCTTAGACGCCTGTTGGCTCTTCCCCAAGGCACACCCGTGCTACCTTTGAGATTAGACCTGGGGCTCCCTTCAATAGGGGATGAATTGGCACTAAAACCATTGAGGTTTTGGCACAGGCTCTGAACTACTGGTGAACTTTCCCACTACAGGGAAGATCTCAAGCACGTCTTGAACCGTAACCATCGTGACAGAATTCCTTGGTGGGCTTATATCAAACGGGAATTCTATCGCTTGGGACTGCCTGAGTTGTGGGAGGTTCCTGAAAGAGGCTGTCTTGGGGTGGCACGCAAAAGGCTTGTTAAGATCTTTCAGGACAAAAGCATAGTTTCGCTTGTGTGTGCATCTAAAGTCGGCACCCTAACTGAACAATTTCTGGACACCAAAAATTCTTTTCACTTTGAAGGTTTAATGGACATTATATTTCCTATTTGCACAAGGAAACTGTTCATTCAATGGAGGTTTGGCACCCTGCCCCTCAAAACTTTTACTAGCAAATGGACAGTGTTGGATGACAAAATCTGTCCTGGGTGCAGCGAAAATGAGGAGGATGAACTACACGTGCTGTTTTTTTGCCCTGCCTATGCTAGACCGAGGAAATATTGGCTAGTGCCGCTGTGTAGGAATTTGGGCATCAGGAACTATTTACACTCATACAAAATCTTGAAGACAAGTACCCTGCACTATATAGTTTTTGCAGTTGCCAAGTACCTAATGGCCATGTGGCAGATAAGGGGAAAAATATTAAAAGGTTGATCTTCTGCTAAATGTGTAATGAACTGTAATGAAATAGGGTTAATTGCCTCCCCATGCCTTAGACCCTACAGGAAATTGAATTAGCTGTGTGAGGAACCTTGCCTTGATTTTATTGTATGTTTTATGTGTTTTAAATGTTTTCTAACGAATCTTTTATGGTCTCAAATGGCCGAAATAAAGAATTTTTGGATTGGATTGGTTGTAAACTTCTATGATAATAAAGACAAGGAAAAATTTGCAGATGTCATAAAAAGCCTCACCGATGATTTAAGTAGTCAGGTTATCCCTAAAGGGAGAGATGTGATTACGATATGATATGAATATGATTGTGGGTTTGGGGATAATGACCTAGAGGAAAAAGGCCATGCTAATCACTTTGTACACACAGACAGAGGAGAAATGCTTAACGATATTATGGCCACGTTTGACCTCGGGTTTGCTAACATGATGTGTTCCCCAACCGTGGGTTTTGACCCCACATACATAGGACGAGGTTTCAAGTCAGTGATTGACTTTATTATCATTCCAACGCGATATGCTAACCGACTGGTACCATTTATGATTCATTCCAATGGTTTAAGTGACCATCTGCCTTTAATTGTGAACTTAATGCTACCTGAGAACAATGCCTCCACTATAGTTGAAAACTTGGTGTGGATCCCAGACATTGCGCTGGCCCGCCAAAATGGATATTCCTTGAGGTGGGGCAAGAAAGACCCAGCTGTGATAAACAAAAAAATGATCTCAAAGGGCCTAGATCCAATTTTGGTATGTCTAAATTAGGACACTCCTTATGTGGAAACCTTAAATGCGTTTATGCATATTACGCAAGTTATACAAAATAGTCTGTGTATCCCTAGCAAGATGCCTTTAAATAAGAGTAATGGCTGGTTGACAGCCAGAGTACTAAAACTTGTTCCCTTCTTAAGGCCGCACTTTATAACTCAGAGAGGGCTGGCGAGAAAATTAGAGCCTGCAGGAAGGCATACAACATAGCCAGGAAAAAACTTAAAAAAGAAATTAAGGAGCAGGCGTGGGATAATCTCTATGAGGTCTCACAGCGCAGAGACTGTCATTCTTTCTGGCAGGCAGTTAAGGCCCCACTTTTTGTTAATTGTGAGAGTGCGAGGGTAGAAGTCGCAATTGATGAAAGCGTATGGATTTAATTATTTTCTAATGTATATAGCAATATGGCTGGTGACTCTCTAAGTCAACTTGTCGCCCTAGACGTTCCGGGGGTTCAACTGGCTCATCTACCGAACGATATTGAGTTTTCCCTTGGGGAAGTGCAGATCGCCATAAATATGAGTAAAGGAAGTAAAGCCTCGGGCCCCGACGGGATTCCCATTGATCTATTTAAATCCACTACTCATCTCTGGGCCCCTGTCTTAACACGAGTTCTCGAGGCATACTGTGCAAAGGGGTTCATACGATCCTAGTCCGAATCAGTTATTATACATATTTTTGAAAAAGGGGACTGGGATAACCCAGCGTGCTATAGACCAACATCACTCCTGGATTCATTCATGAAAATTGCAAGAAGAGCGGTGTTAAATAAACTTCAGACATGGGCAGAAGATAACAACATTCTGAGCCCGGTCCAGTATGGTTTTAGGGAGGGGATGGGCACTATTGAACAGGTTTTAAACTTTACTCTAATACCAGGGAAATACACCCAAGCGAAGACAGGGCATCTGAATGCAGTATTTGTCAACCTTACTGCTGCCTTTGATTGCGTGGACCATAGCATGCTATGGAAAATATTAGAGGATATAAGGGTAGAACCATCGATTGTGCAATTTTTGCAACAATTGTATGCGGGGGCGTCCGCAAAGGTGAGACATGGCCTCAAAGGAGAGTGCACCAAGTCATTCAGCGTGGAAAGGGGTGTTAGGCAAGGCTGCGTACTGGCCCCGATCCTCTTCTCCATATATACCAACGCTTTGGAGGAGGAACTGGGGGCCAATGTAATAGATTCACCAAGATATAATGACAAGCAGGTTGTCTCCCTTCTATATGCGGATGATGCGGTGCTAATGGCTAGAACCACGATAGGCTTACAGAGAGCACTCTCCACTCACATTGAGTTTATGGCCAATAGGGGTCTAAAACGCAATGCAAAGAAAACCTTTGTGATGACGTGTGGGAAAGGGGTAACTAAATGTAGAAGCCTAGTAGCGGCTAGTGATTGAATCGAATCTACCAGAACATTCTCATATCTTGGTATACTTCCTGAGGACACAGCCTCCAGGGGACCAGCGGTCAAGAGTCGGACCCTTTTGTTTAAGCGCTCGACCACAGCGGTAATGAACTTCACACTACAATTGGGAAAAAGACCCCCGGAGATTCTTTTAATAATCTACCTATCAAAATGTAGAAGTATTGCAATCTATGGGGCGGGTGTTTGGGGTTTTTATAATGTAGCTTCTTCACAAATTGTAGAAAATGCTTTTTTAAGGTTTATTCTAGCTGTTCCTCAGAGTACATCTGTTTTTAATTGTCATAGTGAACTGGGAATCGAGTATATTACTGATGTCAATAAAACACAACCTATTTTAACCTGGCATAGAGTCTGGACCTCGCCTACATTGCTACACTGCTTAAATCGTGAAATTATCAAGGATATAATGGCCCTGGACCATGCTAGGAATATTCCCTGGTTAAACTATGTCAGAAATGCATTTAATGATCTGAATAGACCAGAACTTTATGATAACCCAGAGTCTATTTGTTCAATTTCCAGAAAAGACTTGAAAACGCTATGCCTGAATAATTTTGAGCTTCTCAGATTAGCAGTGGAAATCAACAAAAAATCTGTGCTTCAGCACCAAATGACCTTGGCTTCTTATTCTATCCAACCCTATTTGCTTTATTGCTTAAGGGGTTTCGATAGATATGTCTTGAACAGGTTTAGGTTCGACAGCTTTCATCGCCTGTTAACCTTTCCAACTAAAAATGACTGGTCGAGGGATCTTGTTCACTGCCCATGCAATAATGTTTACTTGCAAACGACTATTCACGTGGTCCTTTTTTGTAAAATCTATGCTAGGGAACATGCAAGATGGATTACGCCTTATCTGAAGCAGGGTGCATGTCGTCAATGCCATCCAGCTTTTTTATTCTTACAGTTACTGGGTAATGAATATTGTACTGAATCATGACTGGCTTTTGTTAAGAGTATTCTGAGGAAGCGGAACACTATAACTTGCTAGATATTTGCAAAGGCAAAATTTAACAAGGGTATTATCATGATGCAATTTTAGCTTTTCTTTTTATGTATGTATGAAATGTTTTTAAATGTATTTTTGCATGATTTTGTTTATTCTAATTACTGCTTTTATGATTTTATTAATCTGCTAAAATTGAATAAAGCATTTTCTGAACTGAGCATACGCGTCAGTTATGGGTACGTAGACACATGATAGTACGTAGCAATTGCTAGCATTTGGAGCGAGATATAAGGTGGCTTCTTAGCGGCGTCCACCATTCCTACTTCAAAAGGATTGCAACTATGGAGGCGACAGCATTATCTGGGAGAGAGGTCAGTACGTGATATCCTGAAATGTGGCGTGACTGTGAAGTTTTAGAATAGGAAATTGTGGCATGCTGGGAGGACCACTAGTGTGACGAAAATACGCGTAGCAAATTTGGGATAGAGGCACTAGTTTCTTTGCTCCCTTGTACCTTTGTACACACTGGCGCTTACTTAAGAGGCGTGCTTGTGAGAATTATTATAAGAAATAATGGTTTGTCGGGATGAGTCCCCTAGTGATGATCATCCCGCGCAGCCAGCTCAGGATTGGGGCACTAGCACTTTTGTATAAATGGCTCCTCCATTTCCGACATGTCGGACGAGGGATGCACCAGGCAATAAGGAAAGTTAATAGCACACTTCAACCGTGCTTAGCTGAGTTGAGGCAATGCGGTGTGGGTTTGTGTTATAACACGAATGAACGGTGACATTTAGACTAGAGGTCTGTTTTTATGGGGGGCAGAGAGTGCCATTAATAAGAAACCCGTACCTGGATGAGGCAACAGTAGACAGGCAGTCTTTTCAAACGCGCTTTAATACATTATTCCTAGACTCATTTCAGTTGAGGCCGCCTTCTCTTTTTTGTATTTAAAACAGGTTAAAGCAGATAATCCTTCTCCAATATCCAAGACCTATTTTGAGAAAAGCAAGAGGCTTAAAAGAAGACAGCAGACATAGTATAATTCTTTCGGCATAAGGCACACTTTGAAAGAAATTTCTGGTAAGTTCAGAAAGGACTGGACCTACAACCAGTCTGTTTTACTAACCCATTTTTGTTGTGAGAATACAAGCTCAATAAGATCTGTTTGTTTGAAGGTAGATTGCCTGATAAAGAGATCAGGGACAACATATACATGCTACCCGCCTCAACATAGTCGCTCAGAGTCTCACCGAGGATACGAAAAGTACTGAAGCAAAAAATATATTTGGTAAATATGCATAACTACATAGTGTCAAAGCTTTAAAAAAAATCTTTCTTTATAAAAAAACAACCAGGAGGGTCAATGAAAAGTATATTGATTTTACCAATTTAATCTTCAGATAAGAGAAAGCCCTGTATACCAGGCCACAATGGCCAAACAGTGACCATACAGCAGTTTCACCAACCCTGCCATCCCAGAGCAGGCTGGAAGACCTGGTCAAAGCTTCATTCCAGGTATAAGAGTCCATCTTATCCGGGCAATCTACATGAGAGAGATATAATTGAGAGACCCCATGTAGTTAAGATACAGAAACAATTGGGTCCCAGCCTAGGCTATATCAACAATAAGCCAAGAGTAGTGACATATACCAACGAGGTCACGATTAGATTTAAATTATAACTTTTTGCATTATTAATGTCTTATTAGCTTTTAGAAATAATCCATAGCGTAAGACTAGGAGGAAAGAGAAAGTAAAACCACTATAAAGACACTTAGGGCCACAGTGTGTAGGACCTTAGTAAGGCTGTTGGTCGTTTTTTCCTTCTTTTTCCCTTCTTTTCTTTTACTTCTTCTTCCGCTTTCTTTGTTCATTCTTTCCGTTTTCTGCTTTTTCTTTTTCTCTTTCTTCCCTTTTTTCTTTTTATATTTTTTTCTCACCAACCAAAAGTTGTCTTTTGGTTATTGATGCCCTCAATTGCTGAGATATCTTACAGGCATATGCATCAAAGTAAATACCGGGAGCAAAGGGGCAGATTCTCAGAATCTGCCCAAAAATCGCAATTTAAGGAATCCCAAATTGAGATTCCTTAAATGCAATGCATGAAAGTAAAAAAAATGCGAATTAGCTAATAGGAGTATCAAATTTGCTAAAACTTTGAAAAAAGCCCTTTTGTGCATTTTTCAAAGTTTCATGTTGCGCACACACATGCCTTTAGGGCATGTGTGTGTGTGCAACATATGTGCACAGATCAATTTCTGGGGTGCAACAGGGTGTCATTTTGACACCCTTGCACCCTTGAAATTGCATGAGCAATTTGCGAGTAGCTACTGGTACTCACAAATTGCTCATGCAATCACCAATTCATTCCTATGGGCCTGTAGGTTCATAGGAATGAATGGAACAGCATTCCTACATGCATAGGGTTTTGGTATTCCTAAATAGCGATTCCTTAAAAATCGCTATTTAGGAATAGCAAAAGGCTACGTTGATGCATCTGCCAGTTAATGTATAGTTGTGCTGTTTTCTCACCATGGTGATGTTTTCTCTAACTTTGATCTTTTTATGTGCATTAAGTACATTAAAAACCTGTGTATACTACTTTATCTGTCAGAGTCCATTAAGAGGAGCAATGTAAAAAACTTCATGGGGCAAATATAGTAATTAGAGTCGAAGTATTTAGGAACTCTACAGATTAGCACTTTTAATGAAATGAAAATAGTGTTATCGAAAATAAACTGTAAGTGTAATGTCTCTTTACCAGTTTGTGTTTTGTTTATGTAGATCCCCAATTCACATCGCCCGTTAAACACCAGCGTAAATGTATTAATAAAAATCTTATAGCAAGGCCCTGATGAAGATGGATAATACCATTATCGTCCGTTGAAACGTATGTCGGCCAGGAGTGTGTGATACCCCAGATTCCAGCACAGCACAAGAGGGTGGAAGTTGCCATCCCTTGGTTTGGTTATGTGTGCATGCAGCGTTGGTCTAGTGAGAGTATGGAGTATGACTGTGGAGTATTATTGAATCGGTTATGACTGCAGGAGATTGTATTTGTAATATTTCTTTGTCTAATAATCCTATGTATAAATAAGTGGATTTTTAAATAACGATGCACATGATGATGAGTTCATACAATGTAATGTTTTGTTCAAATTAACAGAGAATTGTGCAATTGTAGAAATGTGTACTTGATGACTTGTGATACAAACAAATTAGCTGTGAAAAAATGAATTTAAAAAAAATGTGTTTACAAAACTAAAGAAACAAGAAATATATTTATAAAAGTGATGTGTAGAGACAATATTTTGATATTGCTCCTAGACTTTTGAGCTTTTCTAAGCCAATGGTTTTTGCAACAATATATATGGTTCCTTTTTCACCCTGCTCCCAAACCTAGTAAATAGGGGGTAGTCTTTCTTACATAGAAAACACACATAGCTCTAACACATTTCTTGCACTTTGCATGCAGCTCTTTGATGACAGTTAATAAATTAGGATTTTAACTCATACAAGTTAAAACAGGATCTCTCTGACAAAAGAGGTAACCCATTGACCAATTTATATTTTATGCACTTTGTGATATGAATGAGATACATTATTTGCAGCAGACATATTAACCCTCTGCACTACAAGTCAACATTTCTTAGACAAAGCTCCGGTTTCTCTCCAAGAAGAACATTAATCAGATGAGTTATCTTGGCATTTTTATTCCTGGAACTAGGAATGCGGCACCAGCTGCTTCTAAAACAATAAACATGGTGCCCCCAGAATAAGTCAGCGCCCAGTGCGATAGCACTGATCGCACCGCCCTAGAGCCGGCCCTGAGGGGGTGCGCTCTTCTCCAAAGCCCGACCACAGTCAGATCCTCTCCAGTTGAGAAAGTCATGACTTTATGCAGATGGCACTGGGGGCATGCCTAGAATACTTTTATTTTTTATCCAAAGTGGTCTTAGATAATACCAGGCAAGTGGGTCTGGAGGTCAGAGGAAATGAACATTCTATAGTTTAAAGACTTTATGAAACAGAAAGCAAATATGGAAGGTGTTCAAGCAATGCTCCTGAAGGGTGCCATAGTTCAAGTTTCTTTCTTTCTATTATATTCTTGTTCCCCAAACCCAGAGGGAGGTTCAAGCCAGTCCTGGACTTGAAATAGCTGAACAAATATGTAAAATACACTCCAATCATGGGGCCAGATGTAGGTAATTTGATATTACCTATTCTTAAATACCGACTCATACCGAATTGGTATTTCAGAATCGGAAATTGTTATGTAGGTAAAAAATCTGTAAAATGTACCGATTCGGAATCACTTGGAATCTGAATTCGGTATTTACCGAATCGGTATAATTACCGATTCGGTAAATACCGATTCGGAAATTTGAAACTGACAAACATGTGAGCCTGTGAACCAATCTTAAACACCAACCACACCCAAAAACAAAGGTACAGTGGAATCAACCACTCAGAATCAAGCACCCCTCCCCAGTACCTGGGAGTGGCCACACCCATGCAGGTGCAGAAACTGAACAGTCAAGAGAGCAGGAGGACAGACAGAGGAGCAGGCTTCCCTGAGTTTACCTGAACAGCACAATGGAGACCCAGGATGGCCAGAGGGATGCAGCAGAGCGCAGGAGGAAACTGAAATTCAGCCCTGCAGAACTGCAGGTGCTGGTGGAAGAGGTGGTGAAACACTACTGCAAAATCTTTGGCAACCAGTCTCTGCATGTTGCAGAGTCTGTCAAGCGCACTACCTGGATTGATATCCAAGCAAAGGTAAATGCCATCGGGGTCACCCACCGGGAAATTGATGACTTAAAAAAAAGGTGGTATGACCTGCGTATTGTCACCAAAAAGAAACTAGCTGCCCACAGAAAAGAAGCTGCAGCAACAGGGGGAGGCAGAAACCGAGCACCACGACTCACTGACATTGAGGAGCTTGTGGAATCCACCCTAGAGCCGGAAAGCATCCATGGCATTGGGGACGCTGACAGCTCCGCCAGAGCGGCAAAGAAACAAGGTAAGAAGCATGGAAAGTATCATTAACCCATTTCCCTGTTCTCCTTCCCCACTCTGTGTGCCTACATCACACTCCATAACAGGTTTTACTAATGCCCAGCGATGCTTCATAGGAGACGTAGTCATAGGTAGATAAAGCAATGCAGTCAGCATACCATACAGCAAGGGATGCAACACACTACTAGCAGAAGCAAATGAGGAGCAGGCAAATGTGTGATAGTAGTGTGATTTAATCAGGACACACAGGTGAACTACTCCACTGACACAATGTCCATGTCTGTCCACAGGAGAGTCATCGCGCAGCACAGCAATGGATAGGGAGAAGAGGAGAGAAGAAGCTGGTCCCAGCACAGTTCAATGAGGGAATAACACAGAGCAGGAAGCCAAGACACCTGAGCATACAACCACACCACAGCCTCAGTCACCTCTTTTGTTTGGGACTCAGGAGTCAGTAGCAGCAGCACAGTCCCCCACACCAACAACACCATCTCCTGTGCAGGAAAGGGCAAGGGGGCTTGATGTGCCCCCTCTCCGCATTCTAGAAACATCTGAGGAGGAAGAGGAGGAGGGTGTCATGGCAAGCAATCCACCAGAGTCAGCCAACGCTGAGCAGCAGCCCACTACAAGAGCTGTGCGGGTCAGTGTCCGAGGCCGAAGGGCACGGGAGCGAGCTTTAGGGCAGGACGTTGAGGGGGTCTTCAGCGCTCTGGAGGCCACCATGGTCAAGGTCCAGCACCTGCAGGCAAAGGCAATGATGGGTGTTCAGAGGCAGGTGCGCACCATTAACAACAAGCTGGATAACATTGACAAGGTCATAGGGAACATTTCGGACAGCATGCAGTCGCTGGCAAATGGCATGACAGACATGACCCAGTGCATGACTGTCCTGTGCGACAAACTGGACAGGGACCACTTGGAGAGGCGCAAGGCTCGTGTGGGTTTGCGCCAGCAGACCAAAGCATTAAACCGCTTTGCAACTGCAACCTCCCTGCTGTGCAGACGTTCAGTGGTGATGCAGGATGCTATTGTGCACTGCTGCACCGATTTATCAATGGGGATGGGCAGAGTCACCTCTGCCATGGAGCTGATGCTTACACAACAGGCAGCCACTACAGGCGACACATGTGTGGTTGAAAGTGAAGAATCCACCAGCAGGAGTGGCGCAAGCACTCCTGTTCCGGAAATACGAAGGAGCGGCAGGCGTCAATCCACAGAGCCAGGCAACACCGAAAGCCGTGAAACACAGCCACGTCAGTCCCACCCTGTAATCCGTGGATGGAAACATTAACTATGCCCTCAACCCAAAGGACAGGTCACGGTGGGGTTAACTGTGACCACCCAGTCAAGGACATTGATATTTTGTGTTACCATTGTGTGGTATTATTGGAATGGCGTAGTGAAAATTAAACTACGTACATCATAATCTTAGCCTGTCTGTGTCTCATTACTCAAATATTGCTGTGTGATCTCTGCCCGTCTCAGTCTCCCATCTGTTGCTGGTGCTGCTACAGTAGCATAGGGCTCTGCCTGTTCTGTGTCATCATCAATGTCCTCATGATGTGTGATCTCCACCTCTGTGCCTTCCTTGGTGGCAAGATTGTGTAACATGGCACGGTCGCAATGATTTTGAAGCACAGTATTGGAGTGTACTGGCGTGCCCCTCTACTCTTGTGGAGGCAGCAAAACCTGCTTTTGAGGAGTCCAAATGTGCACTCCACAACGTTGCGTGTAGATCTGTGAGCCACATTGTAACTCCTCTCACTCCTGGTGGATGGGTTGAGGTAGGGGGTGAGCACAAAGGACCGCAGGGCATATGCACTATCGCCTAGGGGGGAGAAAGATTGCCATTAGTTGCATTATCATGATACACTCTTCTACTGTGACTGTCAGGGTGTGTTGATGTCATTTACCTAGCAGGTATCCATCCCCAAAATCTCCGGCAACTAGGCGTGTGTATATCCCACTATTCTGGAATATGTACAAATCATGGGTACTCTCAGGGAATTTAGCCACGATGTCTGTGATGATGTTGCCAGCGTTGCATATGACCTGCACATTGATGGAGTGCGTCGACCTCCGGTTCCTGTATATGTGTTCTGTGGCTGCAGGTGTGCAGAGTGGTACGTGGGTGCCATCTATGCAGCCTATCACGTGAGGGGAGTGTGCCAGTTGATAAAAATCAGTCTTGGTCTTTGCAAGTTCCGCAGGTGTGTCAGAGAATGAAATATAATGCTCCATCATCTGCATCATGGCGTCAAGGAACCTCCTGAAGAAACGGGACAGGCAGCTCTGGGACACACCACCTACTGCAGCTATCACACTTTGGTAACTCCCAGAGGCAAGCAGGTGTAGGCTGCACAGCACCTGCACATGGGGTGGGATGGCGTGCGCCCTTGGTGTTGGGTGCTCCAGGAGTGGGTGTAGGTCCCTGATCAGGTTCAGGATGGTTTGGGGATGTAGCCTGTATTTCTGGCTCTGTCAGTTGGAAAAGTGTTATCCTCTGCCTGTACACTTCCTCCTCCCTTAGCCATTCCCTCTCACCTGCTGCCTGTAGTCTTTGCCGCCTTGCAATGACGTAGAAAGCCGCCATTCTGGTTCCACTGTTGCATTTTGGGGCCTTATTTTATATCCTGCACCTGGTTACCACCTGCATTCAATCCATGGTAAATACCGACTCCTAAACACCGAATTTCCTTATATTCGGTATTTTTCGGGTTTCCTACATCTCCATGCCCATTATTTTACCATTTCTTATTTACCGATTCGGTAAGTAAGAATTCGGTAACTGTGAATTCGGAATATTCCGAATCGGTAGAATACCGACTCATATTTTCCGATTCCGAAAAATACCGACTCATATTTTCCGAATCGGAAAATATTACACTTCTACATCTCATTTCCTGGATACCGGTCGGTAACGGCCGAAATTACCCATTTTCGGCCGTTACCGACCGGTATTTGCCGACCTACATCTGGCCCTTGATGTTGAAATTACAAATGGTGGTACAGATTCTGACAAAACACAAATTCATGGCAAACCTGGAATTACAGGATGCATATTTTCATGTCCCTGTAGCAGAGGAGAATCAACAACTTCTGATGTTTGCGATCTAAGGGAACACTTCTAGTTCAAAGCACTTCCCTTCAGACTCTCTTTGTCCCTGAGAGTATATGCAAAGGTACTTGTGCCAACGGTGCCTATTTTACAGTTAAAAAGGGTGCAGGTTTTTCTATATTTGGACGATTGGCTGATTTCTAGCTCTTCCTTTTCCAAGGTGGAGTCCGATGTTAAAATGGTGTGCGCATGTATCCAGGATCTGGGATTGAATATGAATTACCGTAAATCCAGTCTTCAGCCAGAACAGTTGAAGACATGCAATAGTGCCTTAATAGACACTCAGATGGGGAGGGTGTTTCTGCCAGACAAGAGAATAGCTCTGCTACTGGAAAATGTGACCCACTTGTTGCTACTTCCCCCAGGTGACTGTCAGACAGTGGTTAGTGGTTCACGGCTGGTTGTCCACCACAAAAGCTGTGGTTCTTTGGCTTGCCACCATTTAAAACCAGTGGTCTTTTACCTGCTGGATAATTGGTCTCCTGTAACTCAAGAGTTTGAGACTGTAATTCCAGTTCCACAGTAGATAAGGGAATATTCAATTTGGTGGTTAGATCCAAAAATTCTAAAAGGAGTCTTATTTCAGCTTCCAGCTCCAGAGGGATTCACTACAGACGCAAGAGCATGAGGCTGGGGGGCTCTTTACATTGTTTGGAGGCACAAGGAGAGCGGGCAAACATCAAAACATTAAACCCCTCAACTTGGAAGGAGTTGATGGCAGTTTCTTGTGACCTTCAGTAATTTGTTCTCCTGACAGGGGGGAGCTGCAGTCTTAATCAAGACAGACAACCAAGTGGCAAAGGCCTATGCAAACAAGCATGAAATGAGAAACATGAAGTTGGCAGGGTTGTTGTTGCAGATGTTCTCATTATCTCCTGGATCCTAGAGCTATGGGCATTCCGGGGGTGGACACTTTACTGGCAGACAAGTTGAATCACAATTTGCAAAGATCAGACTCCAATTACCTGAGCAGGAAGGGGATGGTAAAAAAGGTTAATGAGGCCCAAACTGGATCTTTTGCCTCACTGAACAATGCTTTGGTGACTCATTACTGCTCTGAAACTTGGTAGCCAGATGTATGGGCAGTGTATGCCATGTGGTTCCATTGGCCAGTGAGGCTTCTGTTTGCATTCCGGTCCATTCCTCTCCTGCCAAGAGTCTCACAGAATGTTTGGAAATAATGAACACAGGTGATTCTGGTAGCTCCCTTTTGGCCTCCAAGGACCAGGTTCCCGTTAATTTGTCCGTTGGCTCATGGTAATTCTTTTCACCTTCCTCCTAATCCACCAACACTACATTTTATTGCGCTGTCACAGTCACAGTTAAATACAACGAATCTTATGGTTTGCAGGTTGATTGGAGAGCATTGTGTGGATTAAGTTGTTTGGAGAAAGTAGCTCTGGATATTCAGGCATTTAACAAACTAAGCTTGTGTTACACACTAGACATTGGAAACATTTTAGTAAATGATGCACAACTAAAGGGGTTGATCCAAGTTCATGGGATCAGTTCCTTATTTTGGATTTTTTTGAGTTATGGATTCGCCTCCTTCAATGCTCACTATTCATTAGACATAGATTAGAGGTTTTAGGGAACCTGCTGGAACTGTGGAGACAATCCTTTCTTTGGTTGTTAAACTTCTGAAGAGTTTTTGGTTGAAGAGGCCAATAGTACATTCTCCCTTAGTTATTTGGGATTTGACCTGTCTGTGGATGTTAAGAGAGCTTTGGTGGGTTGACTAGCAGGGACATAGGACTTCAGATTGTCTTCTGTGTTTTTTGTGACACATGGTGTGGCAAATAAAGGTAAAAAGGTGACCACTGCGACTTTGAGCTGGTGGCAGAAATCGGCCATCTCTCAAGCATATGTGCTGGCTCTTTGTGAGGTAGCAGCAGGTCTATAAAGGCGATGGACAAGAGCAGTGCCTACTTCATGGGCAGGGTCTGAGGGGGAGTCTCTGCACGAGATTTGTAGGGCTGCTGTTGGTCAATTCCTCATGCATTGCTGATTCACTTTGGTTTGGATGAAGACGAGGCTGTCATTGAATTTTGTCTCTGTTGTGTTTAAAGCTGCAATTACATAAATGCAATATATGTGCTGTGGAGACAAGGTATATGCTTTTGTCATGAAAAAAAAGTTTTGTGATAATTTATCTGTGTGTGGATTTATTGTATATCCTCACTAGTTAAGTCTGAGATGAGGATCTTTGAGGAGTATGTAATGAACCCATAATCTTAATTACTCCAAGTCGAAAGCTTCACTCAATTTACCAGCACTCTGCCAATTGTATTGCACTGATAAACTTGATGGGGAAAGCAGGAAGTGCCGTGGGGCAGGGTTGGGGCTTCATATAAGAGTGAAACTTAAAGAAGGACTAACACATCCGTGCTTTACAGGGTGCTAAGAGGGAGGCAATGCCTCACTAGTTAAGACTGGGATGAGGAGCTTTTGACTCGGAGTAATGAAGATTACTGGCAAGTAACAGATTCACTTTCCACCTGTAACTGCATGTTTCTTTTAGAAAAATAAGTAATTTGAAAAGGTTTTGGTTCTCCCAGGTGCAGGCCGCTACCGAGTAAACCTCAGAATCACAGGGGCAGTATGCCTCCAGCAGTGCCGCCCTCCCCCTTACCATGAAGGCCTAATTTGGGAAAGTACAGTGTGAAAAATTATGTACTTCAACATCTGCATCTCAAAAACCTAATCATTCTTATTGCTGCTGGAATTCAGGTAAGACAAACAACCTATCTGATGCACAGGGGACGTTTTAAGGATTTTGGGAGCCCTGGGCCAAACATATTTTGGGGGCCCCAATTCGAACAGCTTTGAATTCATGATCCAGTGTCAGCTCTTTGGCCAGGTCACTGACAGTGAACAGGCACACGCATCCAAATTCTAAATTCTAAATGTGTTTACATCTAATATTCAGCAATAGTGATGTGTGTTTCCAGTATTGTAAAACGGCAGCAGCTCACAAGAATTACTGCAAATAATCTCTGTTATACCCGCCAATTTCTCATATGCGAGGTTCTATTTTGATCTAAAAGAAACTGTTTTTTGGATGTTGCATAAACATAAACACATTTCTCTGCATCATGTCTGTAATAAACTCCCACACATTACGATATTGAAAATAAATCAACGTTAAATAGTATTTAAAACAATCTGTGTTTAAAAATCATTCAAGGTTATCAGGGCAGGACTTGGGCTGAGAACAGAGCCTGCTCTATCAGGGGCCCCCAAAACAGCCTGGGTCCCTTGGCCAGAGCTCACGTTGCCCATGCCTGAAAACGTCTCTGTGAAGAACATTTTGGGACAAGTGAAGTTTGTTAAAATCACTATGTACTCTGCTAACCTGCCAGAAGGCCGCCTGTCTTACCAGGAGGTGGGGATCTCAGAAAAGAAGAAAAACTATCAATGTCTTGGGAGAATTCTGTTTGCTTATCAGACACGGTGGATTAGCAGAGGATTGATTAATGGGTCAGTACTTTTGATTGGCTAAAAAGTGCAGACTCAGGCTAAGGTTAAGCTGCGAACACAAACATCCGTTCTCACATCAATAAAAGCAGCAAAGGACAAAGGCAACAGAAAGGGTTTTCATTTTACTTTTGCGAGTCGAAGACAAATCTACTCACCAAACACACAATTCTTTCAAAAAGTCTTGGACTTTGTTGTCTTTTCATGGTCAGTCTCTCACTGTTTGCAAATGTGCGAACCATTAGTCATTTTAAATCTTCATAGAAGCAAGTTCCATGTTATACCACTTGTATTCTAAATCGTGTATAGTACTTTGTACTTTAATTCTGAGAGCTAACAAGTAATACATAAAAATATATTCCTGTCTAAAATGCACTTCTTAAGTTTTCTCTTCTTGCACCCCAGATTCAGCAAACACATGGACCCTATATTTACTGAAATTTAGTGAGGACTTGCCCATGAAGCAAAACAGCGCTAGGTAACCCAAAGCAGCACAATTGCTACCAATGATCAGTTTTTGTCAGGAAAAGGGTTATTTCACTGAAGATAGTCGCAAGCATAGGCTTAGGGGCCAGATGTACAAAGCCTTCTTGATGTTGCAAATGGCCAGATTTGAGGGATCAGGGCGTGTGCTACCACAAAAAGGCCTTTTGGTATGTAGGAAACCCAAATTGCAATTTGGCAACACATTACCGGATTGCAATTTGGGATTGCAACTACATGCGAGATCGGTATTTGGAGGGGGCATTTAAGGCATCTCTTCCAAACAGCGATTCACAGTGTGTATTAATGTTTTGTTACTGAAATATAGTTGCAAAACATACATTTTTCACCGACTACTGAAAGGTAGTGGTAAGGCATTCGCAATCGGGAAGGGATATGGGACTCCTTCGACTTTGAGAATGTTAAAAACATGTCGCTGGTCCGCCAGACTTTTAAGGAAAACTGACAACATTAAAAAATAAGATTGGGTTATATAAAAGCAATCGCTTACATGATGGTTTGCAGACCCTAGTAGTCCACCATCCCTGTAATGGCTATCATTCCTAATGAGTTGCAAACTGCAAGCTGCCTCATTAATATTCATGAGATAGGTTGGTTTGTGACCCGCTAGGAATCCATAATTAAAAGATAATAGTTTCATATATTAGGCATAGCGATTTTGAAATTGCTATTTGGAGAAAATCGCAGCTTGGAAATCGTTATTCCCAATCTAAGTACATCTGGCCTTAAGTATTTTTGCATAGTGTAGTACTAAATACCTTATACGTTATTTAAAGAGGGCATACATAGGATTCCATGCAAAGACAAATTAACTAGAGTACTTTAAAGTTGTACACCTGACTTTGTGTGGCATTCTAATGACAAACAGAAAATGGGACAAAAACTATAGCAGGTAGGGTTGGCAACATTGCAGCATTTTTCAAATGAAAGTCACTCTTGGAGGTCGTATGAGGGAGGATTGTGCCTTTGAGAGCAAATCATCACGTTGTTTGTGTTTGTATCACTGGTTGTGTCATCAATGCTCAACAATTATAGATAAGATTATTTATGTGTTATTTTTAACAGGTAGTGCAGGTACACGTCACGATTTTCAGTAAATTTAGACCCTAAAGTCTTAAAACCTGCGTGAAAAGAGATCTAGATATTTCACTTGTTTCATATTGAGCAGTAGGGAATCCATCTGTCATCTACCCAAAAAACCTTTTAAGAAATATATCAAAAGTTTCTCCTTGGTAGGAATAAATTGTGTGTGTTGTCTGTCTATATAGCACCCAGGAATTGAGATTTCAATTGAAAGGAGACTTTGGGCTTCAGTTAGCTTGTGGTAAGTGATCTGTAGGTCTGCCAGTTCAGAGGAGGGATGTACTCCCCAGACTTTGCAGAAGGCCGCCCGCCATGCAAGGCAGAAGGTGATTTCTGTGCCAGCAGTGGCTTCGCTGAAGACATTGAAACTTTGATGAATGCATATTCAATGCACCGAGTCAGCAAATGTTTTCTTTTTCAAAAACAATCTCCAAGATCAAGAGCTTGGTATTGAAAAAAAAAAGAAAGGTGACATGGTGGAACATTGCTACCAGAGTGTGGGTATCATTTCTTCCATTTCTCATTTGGGACCACCAGGTTTTTGCTGGTAATCACAAACACAAAAAATGTATGGCTGAATGACTACTCTCAGCAGGGTGTGCATATTGTTGAGCACAGACAGACAGCCCAGGACCCCTAACTCTAAATAGAGCTGTGGAAAGAGACGTTTTGCAGATAGGACAACTGCCACTTTTTAGTTGATGTCCTGTATCTGCCAAACTCTGAATGAGGTCCATAGTTTTTCAAGTGGATTTGTAATTAACTATGAAAAAGAAAAGCAATGGACGCAAGCTTTGGGAATAGCAGACCCTGCCTACAGCCACAAACAGAACCAAACCAGAAAGTGGGTAACTTGACTTGGTTCTTTGACTTCAAGGTGTCAGATTCTTGAAACAGTCATTAGCAAAGCTTATACTGGACACACAGTTTTACACCCTTCCGGGAGGGGGGCGGGGGGCAGTAAGATACATTTTGTGGACATTTCTTTCTACTTTCTATTTCAAGAAAGTGAGATGGTAGACAGAGAGGCATTGTCAGGGATTTAAATACCACCATTCAAATGAAGGGATATTACTAGGCAATGGCAAATTTTAGAACATTTTATAAAACTTTTGATGTGTATCGTTATCGCACTGAAAAGTGAAGTGTTTCTTATTTGCCTGGTTTCCTCCATGATGATGGTAATTTGATGCCCAGGTAACTTCCTACTGATATAATTACCATAAATGTGATATGAGGCTTTGTGACTGGAGGTACCGAAAATGACTTGCAGTTTGGAATCTTGAAAGGCATTGTTTAAAAGCTGTGGCGCCCCATCTCCCCAAGTCAATTGGGAGTCAAGAATTTGCAAGCCCACCTCATTTGAATAATAATTATTGATTTTTGGCTCTGTGTCTGAAACAACGTGGGATGTAAATTGTCACCAACATGTGGTAGTGGTGTTCTAAAAAAGCCAGCAAATGACTTGGGCCCTCCTTATATTACTCACTGGAGGGGGAATAGTAATTTTTACCCTTACGCTATCCAACATTTTCCCTACTGTTGCACTCATTGGAGTGGGAATAGTAATTTTTACCCCATGCTATCCAACCCTATTCCCTACTGTTGCACTCACTGGAGTGGGAATAGTAATTGTTACCCCTACACTATCCAACACTTTCTCTAATGTTGCACTCACTGGAGTGGGAATAGTATCTTTTACAGCTACGCTATCCAACACTTTCCCTACTGTTGTACTCACTGGAGTGGGAATGGTAATTTTAGCATCTACTCTATTCAACACTTTCCCTACTATTGGACTCACTGGAGTGGGAATAGTAATTTTTACCCCAACGCTATCCAACACTTTCCCTAATGTTGCACTCACTGGAGTGGGAATAGTGTTTTTTACACCTGCAATATCCAACACTTTCCCTACTGTTGCACTCACTGGAGTGGGAACATTAATTTTAACATCTACTCTATCCAACCCTTTTCCTACTGTTGCACTCACTGGAGTGGGAACATAAATTTTTACCCCTACGCTATCCAACACTTTCCCTACCGTTGCACTCACCGGAGTGGGAATAGTAATTTTTACCCCTACGCTATCCAACACTTTCCCTACTTTTGCACTCACTGAAGTAGGAATAGTAATTTTAACCTCTATGCTATCCAACACTTTCCCTACTGTTGCACTCACTGGAGTGGGAATAGTAATTTTTACCCCTACAGTATCCAACACTTTCCCTACTGTTGCACTCACTGGAGTGGGAATAGTAATTGTTACCCCTACGCTATCCAACATTTTCCTACTGTTGCGTTGTTTGGAGCTGGAATAGTAATTTTATTCTCTCCGCTATCTAATATATTTGTATTATTTTAGTTAATATAGTATATAATTAATTTTGGAAATTTGTTATATATATTTTTAATTTTTAATTACATTATTGTTTTATGTGTAGAGTTGTATTTGTAATTTATAAGATATTTTTTAACAATTTATTCAAAAATTATTAAGTAAATATATATTACATATTATATGTATATGTTAAATATATTTTGACATTATATATATTAGTTATAATTATGAAACATTTGAAAATATTTGTAACTATGTTCATTTTAATTATATGTAATATTTACTTTATTTTACATTATTTTTGTAACTTTAAAAAAAACATTATTTTTAACAACAATATTTTTGACATTGATATAATTTTGGGGATATTTTTTTAACTTGCCATAATGTTGATAGGCAGCGATATTCTTGACTTTGATATTTTTGCGATAATATTTCTGCAGGTCGATTTTCTGTCTCTCGATATTCTGTCAGTGATTCGTAAGTCCCACCACTTATTTTTACAGATATTATCGTGCTGTTATATGGTCTAAAACTTCGTTTTTTTCTATTTCTAGACATATCAACCTGTATCTGTTTTCTGCTTTTCTATATACTGCTTAAAAGGAAGAGGGACACTACCTAGGTAGTTATACTTAGAGAGAATAACGTTAGTTGGGGGTAAAGGTCTCAACACATGTATATACATAGTAACACTTATATCTTGTTTCTACCCAGGAATTGCATACAATGCACTCCACCAAAGTGTCCGTGCAGGAAGTTCAACAGTGACACATCTCCCTTTCTCTTTCCTTATTTTGTTTACCCTCTTCCCCCATCCCCCCACATGGGTTTTAACATTGTTAGACTGACACTCTTCCCCCATCCCCCCACGTGGGCTTTAACATTGTTGGACTGGCACTGGTAGATGTAGGAAGTTGGGACTCAGCATCAGACTTTGCATATCGCTTCTGCGGAAACAATAGGTGAGATATACACTTAAATGCAAACTACAATGGAATTTTTTTTTATTTATTCTAAATTATTTAAAATAGTTAGGAATGTAAATAATTATAATTGAATTTGAATAAACTATGTAGAATTCGCCATGCACTGCTTATCACCTCACAAATTTCATCATTCGTGGCATGTTTCAGGATAGCATTGATAATATCACTGAAGACATCTGAAGTTAAATCATTAATGACATCAAAGTGCTTGATGATGGCACAAGTTCTAGTTTTTTCATTTAACTAGAACTGGTGATTTTCAGTGGTTTTCTTCGTCGAGGTGGTTGCAACGGTCTTCCAGATCTAGTCGTACGAGATAGAGGAGGGGTACCTTAATTTGGCACATCTGGAAAAGGGTTGGATGCGTGATTCTGGCACTCAAGTGGACTTGTCTCACTCATGAGGTCTGGAGCTGATGAACATCGAGGCAAAGGATTACAGTATGATGAGTCTCTGGTTATGGGTTTTTCAGGTAATTGGGCAGTTAATATATGTCCTTTGCTCACCACAACTCTTAGCGGTTCAGCATCAAATGGAGAGTCAGTATTGCATATCTGCTTTTACTTGACAAGAACGCAGACTCTTTTCTCAAAGATCGTGTCTCCGGCGCATTGGTGCCTATCCGCGCAAGCCTTCATTTTGCATTTGCAAAAGATGTCAGTGACATAAATCTCATCAGGGTCTATCGACCGACTGGTGGTATCTTTGTTCCAAGAGCTTTCCCAAACAGCAAGGTGTCAGCACATTCTTCTGTCATGAAATGAGGAGTGTGGTGATACGCAGGGAAGGCTGGGAATGAAGTGGACTGAAGGTCAATGCCTTCCAGTGTAGCACGTTGTAACTCCCTTTTCAAAGTACTCATAAATTGTTCAATAATGCTATTTGCTGTGGCTAGAGAGGCGTACCTTTCTGATGTTTGATGTTCAAGTGATCAAGAAAGTCTTTGAACTCCCTGCTATTAAAGGGGAGATCATTGTCAGATTTGAGACATGAGGGAACACCCCATGCTGTGAACATGCCATCCAGCCTCTCAATGACAATTTAATGCGTAGTTGATGATAAGTCTTCCACTTGAGAAAAATGTGAGTACTCATCGCCAGCTACCATTAGATGATGTACATTATTGAGGGCCACGTGATTTCTACAAAGGACCCTTTACTCTGCAGGGCCATTGAGGTTGCCCAAGTGTACACCTTTGTTCTCGGCGTTGTGAGACATGGTATCAGAGACGGTTCTTTTTGCTTTTCTGCTGCCCGGATGCTTATCAACGCACCGCGGTCTAAATTAAAAGTTGTAGGGCAACCATTTACCTTGAGCTTTATTTTGGGATAGATTTGTGTTCTTCTTTACAATCAGCCAATCCTACATGAGCACATCGGTCTATAACTGACATCATCATCGCGTATCTATGTTTCTCACTGTCACAAAAATAGGAAGTTAACAAGCCTTTGGAAGATGAATCTGATAATGATCAAAATCATGTTATTTTCACTTGCCTCAGTTGATGTGGTCGTTTGACCTTGTGGGAGTGGCTGTAGTGCTTCTGGAACGTGCTCATATCTCCGTGATGAACTTACTTTCTCTTTTGCTTTGCAAACTGTTATGAAATGGTTTTCCTTCCCCCAGTCTTCGCTACTTTATCTGAGGACAGGACATTTCCCTTCATGTGGAAAGGAGAATCCACAGCCGAAACACAATTTTGTTTCCTTCAAATACATCACTCTGTGGGCCACTGCTTACTTTTCATACTCATTGCTGATCCACTTTGCGTTGTTCCAACTTCCATATCAGCAGCTTGTTGATCGGCAGGTTCCTCTGCTCTTGCAGCCATGAGTAATTTCTCGAAGCTGAGCGTTTCTCACACTATGCGTCATCGGAATGAATCAGAGAGGCAACCATTGATAACTCTAAGATGCATGGCTTCTTCATCATTGAATTCACTGAACTTGCAGTGCTTTATAAGTGTAACAAGTCTTTCAACAAACTCATCCATCATGTCATCAGTTTGCTGTCTTGCTTCGTTGAAAGTGTACCTTTCCTAATAGACATTCAGCATTGGATTGAACTTGGCCTCTAGCAGCTTCTTGATTTGATGGTATGGTACTTCATCAGCTTGTGATATCTTCTTTTCCTCCGCCATGTGCAATGTTCTTTAAGCATTTGATGATATTTTTGTCATCTTCTTTTAAGGCGCCTGTGAAGTCATTAAACATTTTGATTCAGGCAGTCCATTAGGCGCAAATATTCAGATTTTTGGTGGTATTAAAAAGGAGGTGGTGGTTTCAGGAATGCAGCGGCCCCATATTTTGCGTTCCTTTCATCAGCCAATAAAGAACTTCATAGCTTGAAGATGTTTTGAGTTGCGCTGAGTGCCACCACCCGCCTCTTTTGCCACTTCGGTGGGGTCAATGGCTTCGTAAGCACAACTCCCATGCTTGTGCTTGAGTTGTTGTGGATGTCTTGTGCTGCTTTGAGCTCACCGGCCCCCAGCCAAGTCTCGATTGGAGGCCGAGATGTGTTTTTCTTGTTCGCTCTGGTGAGTACAGTTGTACTTTCTGTGCCTAGTTGTCTCTGCCTTTAGTGTTTTCCTGCACCTAGCTGTCGCTGCCTTTCACACTTCTTCGTACCTGGTTGTCACTGTCTTTAGCGCTTCTGCTTTGTATCACTGATGGCTATGTGTTATGCTGTGGCGCAGTATCTCTTCTTTTGGCCTCACCAATAGATTTTTGGCAGGCTTACTGATTGTGCTACTCCATTGGGCCTTCACCTTCTTTGAAGGCCGCGTAAAAGCTAGAGTTGCGCTTTGACCCCACATATGCTAACTGTAGACCACTTCTTGAGATGCACGTGGCACACCTGAGCAGTTTGCTGGACCATGTCAAACTTTCAGGAAGAGCAGTCTTGGGTCCTTGACGGCATGTATCCCTTAACTCATTGCCCTTTGCAGCATTCTCCTCAGCCTGGGAGCATGTAATAGATCATGCCACACACAGAGCTCTGGCTATTCTTCAGCATACACCCATTAGGTGAACGCACTGTGTCACAAACTTTATTAACCACATCCAGTCACCCCCACCAGATTATGTAATACTTGTAAGAAGTCTGCCGAGGACCACTAGAGGCCTTATACACACAAACACAGGAAACAACAGTTTCCTAACTTTGTTGTAGCTTTATAAGTCCTTTCACCCCCCATGATAAAACAGGAAGCAATACCACACAACCTTTTCCCAAAATGATGGGCCACTTTAGGTTTCCAAAATATCTACAAATATGTTGTGAGAGAAATGCTAGAAATAAAATCTGATGCAAACATTCATACTTTTTACCTGTAATATCAAATTAGGGAGAGGAAGTTCAAAAAATGAAAATGCTGGTTTAGAAAATAGTGCACGGTCGGCTTCAAGCGAATAATACTAATAAGACACAGAGCTTTTGATAATAACAAGCAGAGAAACTATGTTACATTTAAATAGATCCATGGCAATCCAAAGGTTTGAAGGGAAATGTCTGGTAAAATAAATCATTTATACAGTGGTGGTTTTGAATGCCTTCCATAGGAGAGAGGAGATGCTTTGTTCAGTTATGAGAGGACGCGGTCAGACAATGGATTAGTGTTAGAGCCAGCATCCCGCTGCAGTTCTGCCTGAGACCTCGCCTGGATTTGGACAAGGCTTTCTGAGTTAAAAGCTGGCGCACTAAGCCATGTGATCCTGCAACGTGCTGACATTTGTTGCAAAGCTCCTCACCGTGATGTTGAGAAGGTAACGAGACAGAGACTTGAAACTGCCTGCCCTTAGAGAGCTTCTTATCCTGGAAGCTTATTCCTGGGCTGACTTCTTTTGACATTTAAGACCAAACAAGGTCCAGGTATCAGTAAAGTGATGCATGCTAGGCGCTCCCTAACCTCAGTGTTCCGTGACCGAGATCCTAAGACAATAAAAAGAAATAATATTAATATTAAAACATGCACGCCCTTTAAACGCACTGATGCGTTTGAACAACAGCTCTTAGCAGGCCTTTATGTGCTTCCTAAGATCACTATGAATTGTATGTGCACCTTCTTCCCAACATCCTGCAGGGAACTAACAAGTAACACCACAGAATGCATTTAAAGGAGGCCATGAACCAAAGTGTTAGAGTTCAACCGGGGACAAATTTGTGGTAAATCTTGTTATCTATTCGTTCGAAAGACCAGCTGGACAGGGGCTACATGAAAACACTGAAGCAGGTGGGTTTTAAGAAAATGACTATCAATGATCACCACTAATTGTGAATGACAGATAAGAGGTGTAAAAATGCGGGTTAAAAATAAAACCCAGCAGGCTGCGGAATTCTCTTTTATACAGGTTTTAGTCACCTTTGGGTATCTGTGGATTTTACGTGTAAAACGTGGATGCTTGACAGTAATCCAGATTGCGGAACTGGAGAGCACGCATGCTTCTTATAATATAATCGTCACTTTCTGTACCAGTGTGAATTTTCTGATCGGAAGGGAGACATTTAGCAGGAGAATCGAGCTGCAAGTGTTAAAAGTGCAAGAAACAGAAAGTACAAGTTTTATCAAGCAATGGAGGCGGGTGGCAGACTGTGCAGTACAATAAATATAATTGGACGAGGTACTACTGGGTTGCAAGGTAAACATTGTGGACGGTGCACGACAATTCCATGCATGTGGGCTACGCAGAGAATGTTATGTCCATGCTGTGACTTGGGGGTTAATTTAGTGTTTGGTGAAATAGGGCCCCTCCGTACATTCTAGGCGCTCCCACTCTAGCTATAACACACGTTTCTTATGCGCTCTTGAGAAGAGGGGGTTCCCGTGATTGTGCACAGGTGCAGCCTCCACCGTCATTATTGGTCCACAATCTTTGGAGATGATATATATATGACTGAGCCACTGCCATTAAACCATTAAGACTCTAACACTAGACTGGACTTCCTACATGACCAGACTGGGAATACAAACCATACAGCCCTGGCAATTACGTCGGGGGGTGCTGGTAGGAAATACTGCTGCGGCGCTTTTGTTAGAGCGGCCGATATTACAGCAATGCTGCAAAACGGGCCCGCAGTGACAAAAACTGACCCCACTGGTCCAAACCCGGCTTTCGCGCTTCCGGCCCACTGGGAAAACACTTGGGGCCAGATGCATTAAGCATCCATTTTGCGATTCCTTCTTAGCGAAAAATAAGGAATCGCTAATAAGGAATAGCAAAATGGAATGCATCAAGCAATCACTACATAAATAGCGATTCCTTAGAATTCCTTAATTGCGACTCACAAATTGCGAGTCGCAATTAATGAATATCTCCCCATTCATTCCTATGGGCCCATAGGCCCATAGGAATGAATGGGAAGACAATCTCAATTTGCGAATCGCAATTAGCGATTCGCAAATTGAGATTGCGAGTTCAAGGGTGCAGGGGTGTCCAAATGACACCCTGTTGCACCCCTGATTTTGATCTGTGCACATATGTTGCACACACACATGCCCTTAGGGCATGTGTGTGTGCAACACCAAACTTTAAAATATGCACAAAAGGGCATTTTTCTAAGTTTTTGCAAATTACCACGAAGTTGTACTTCGTGGTAATTTGCGTGCCCTAATAGCGAATTTGCTATTTTTGAAACTTTCATGCATTGCATTTAAGGAATCTCAATTTGAGATTCCTTAAATGCAAACAATCGAAATTTAGCGAATTTTCTATTAGCGATTTTTGCATTTGGGATGATGCATCCCAAATGCAAAAATACCGGTCGCAAAGGGGCAGATTCTGAGAATCTGCCCCTTTGCGACCAGTTTTTAGCTTGATGCATCTGGCCCTTGGTACCCTCAACGGCCAGTCCGGCCCTGACCTCCTCATGTAGATATTCACATGCAGATTTGTTGTGCAATGCACAGTGGATGTAGGCAGGGAAAATCTTCCCTGGCGCTCATATGTAGGAAGAAAATGTGCTGCACCACATGACTGTTCGTTTTTTGCTTTTCAAAAAAATACCCACTGTTTGTGGGGTTTTTCTGAAATATAACAAAGAATGGAGAGTGGGCCACTTCAACATGATACCCTGCCCAGCATTCACATTTGCTGAAAGGGGATCGGCTCAACCAGTGGCTGAATTTTCGGCAATATGATCCCCACACATAATTGGGATTATTAGGTGGGCAGGTGCTGCTCTGCCAGGGTGGTTGCAAGACTCTCTGCCATGCAGCCGTCCTGTCAGACCACATGACCATCTCTCAACAGGCCCCTACAAGGTACCGTGTGAGTTTGAAGAGCATTAACCTACCCTTTAAATGTTTTGCATGGTATAAAGTAAAGGGTTTACCTATAGATAATGTACCTAGCATCCAGCATGCCTATATAACGGAATTAATCATTATCAAAGTTGGGGTAGTTCCTCATATGCCAGGTGGTCACCAAGGATTGAACAAGGTGGCTGCTCTCACTGTTGCAGGAAGACCTGAAGGTCAGATCTTGGTGTCCTCACACACCCGTTAGGGTATCATGCTTCATCTTTGGGCACTCCTCGTCGGGCCGGCACTGCAATGCCTAACGGGCCTGGGGGTTCTTTGTCAGAGATCTTTTGATCATAAAACACCGTACTGATGAGTGCGAGTAAGAGGGTTAGATAAGAGTGTAACAAGTAAGAAGAGTGAGTGGTGACTAAAATAGTCTCTGGTATCCTGGAATCATACACCGACAAGGACACAGGCCTGAGGGCCGCTTCTAAATTTACCCCGCATGAGGGTATGATACCAGATGATATCTTTACTTTCGAACAAGCTGTCATCAAGCATATTGGCTCCTTGGATACCAGAAAGCATTTCAACAACATCTCATCCAAGGAGAGGAAAGCCATCAAGCAACTAACAGACGATGACTCAATTGTCATAAAGCAGGTTGATTCAACCCTTGGTGACAACCTGGCATATGAGAAACTACCCCAACTTTGAAAATTATTGAGCTGTTCTTTGGGAGGAGAATAGGTGTAGGCCCTCAGTAAAATAATTCACTCTTCCTTCCCTCCTTTGATCTACAAATATATAATGGAATAGACAATATGAATACTTCTGTTGTAGAGCAACCCTTTGCAGACTGCTGCATGGGTTTCTAACAGCAGCAGATTAATGTAGGGACATCTGCATGTTCCACTTGAAATGGCCCCACATCTCATAAGCCCAAAGCAATACTCACTGACCTTCATTTGGCCTCCAAGTTTAAGAGAATAGCCTTCCAAGTATTTGGACAGGTAAGTCAGATAAATCGTTTCAACTTATTACCATAACTCAAGGTGCACATGCCGTGGCTTTGTCCTCCTTGTATACTTGTAGCGTCCAAAGGAGAACACATGCTTCAGAGATTTGTGAGGAAGAAGAGGGTGGACATGAATACTTTCATTCAGAGTGGGGTTGAAATTCAGTTTTAGAGGACCACACCGCAATCATTGGTGTATTTTTAACAATCTGACACATGTATTTGAAATGCTATACTCGACCCCCGGAGTCCCTCTCTTCTGACAAACCTCTTAAAATCTCAAGAAATAAATCCAGATTAAATCAATACAACACTGCAATTTTTCTATTGAAGTCTTCAAAGGTAAAAACAATTACATTCTGAAGTACTAAAATGACAACAACTAGGGCCTAGCAAAATAGGCCTGCATAATGTATTGCCTTGAAAATGACGTCTAAAAACTTCGAAGGAAATGGATAGATCCAGGCCTGGTACAGTTTCCTGGTGCAGGGTCTTTTCTCTTTTGATTTGCTTTTTGTCTTCAGTCAACAGTCAAAATAACACCCGATAGTTGATGAAAGGTGATGTAATACCTCTATATCTTTGTGCGAGTGCTTGATGTGTTTCATGCCCATTCTTCGCATTCTTGTAGATATCTAGAGTGTCGGTTTGTAAACCACCCACCTGATTCACATATGAATCGGGTTTGGAATTTTAATTTTTAATGTTAGTATTGTTTCTAAGCTTGTGAGACTCTAGTTTCAGACTCATGTTTTGGCTGAGTAAGAATAATTCCCATGTGAGTGAATGTGAGACCTTAATTTGGAGTTTATTCACTGCTACCGCCTGCAAAATATAGACTTAGAAGGGTCCTCTAGGTTTTCTTTACACAGACTGGATGAGCCATCAGGAAATTTAAACCCTTCGGCTGCTTCATAACATTGTTTATTTGTTTGTTTGTGCAAGGGGATTGACATCCTTTTTTGGATGGAATATGTCGAATATTTGGGGTGCAATTTTAATCTTCTAGAAGTCGAGAGTGCTATTGTCTGTGGTTTCCAGTTCTGTTTTCAGTCTCATATACCATTCATCATTGACTTGCACCCTATTTTCATCATGGTATGTTATATTGATGCGTATAGCTCACTAAACACCCAAGAGGATATCCAGGCATTTGGGCAAGTGTGTAGGTTAACGGCATGCGTGCGGCGGCTTTTCCCGCTGTATGCGGCATTTTAAAAATTACCGCGTTACATGACGAGCTCAGCTCATCATCAGCACATGGCAGATAACGCTGATGACGAGCTGAGCTCGTCATCAGCATGGAAGGGGTTAAACGTCCCATGGTGCTTATACAAACAGCCAGGTCTTCAGCTTCTTGCGGAACTCAAGAAGAGAGGAGGAGGCTCTGATGTGTTGAGGGAGGTCCTTCCATATCTTGGGTGCTATGTAGGAGAATGAGCGATCTCCAGTTTCATGACCTGCTCATTCAAGTTTAGAAGTGAATTTATGTAGAAACTGCACATAATCTATTCTGTAGGGTCAGAAACTAGTTTGCTCTTTTGTGTGTTTGTGGGCAGTGATTAACCAGTCATCTTAAAATTAACACATTTAAGGTAGATATTATCCCCAATGGTAACACAGTGGTGATTTTCTTTGGTGAAGGTATTGCCTTTTAATGCTGCCTGTGGCTGACTCTGTATGTCCCTGACCAGTATCAATGACACAATAAATGAACCTTGAGGTGGTATTATTTGAAGGTGCAATGTGACTACTGATGAGCTGGATGGTTGATCATTGTAGATGATCTGGAAGGGCCTGTGCACACTTTGGCTTGAAAAACACCACTCTTCTGTGAGGAAATGATGCTGTGTAGAGGTTCTGCCAGTCACTGCGGCCATCCAGAGTTGGGCTGGCACTCCAGGAGCCATCATGTCAGAACTAAAGAGCTAACAATCATGGCAGATTGCAGTTTTATCACAACAGTGGGAGGATGGTGTAGGTGAGGTGCATTCATGACAACATAGTACAAGGTTATATGTGCTGCACTTCATGAAGGAAAGAAATTGTTGTGAAACAATCTCAAAGTAGCATTATTCAAAGTGTTGCTGCACATCCAGAGGTACCCCTTCAGGAATGGAAATGGGTTGAAGCCCACTGCAGCTTTTGCTAGTACAAGGTGATTTGGCCTAGCGGTGATGGGTTGCAGGGGATGTAGTGCACTGGTCTAGGGCTGTCCCAACTACTGTCTTCCTCTCTAGCACAACTCTTTCCTAATATACCTTGGCATTACTGCATGCTTTTTGGTCTTCTGTAAGGATAGGCAAAAATGTGTGATATTTTATAGACATTTTATGAAATTATGTAAATGCAACATTTTGACAAGTGTGAAATGATATGAAATTCAGGAAATTCCAAAATTTTGCCCATGTATTTAAAATTTCGCCCAGGCCTAGTCTGATGTTTAGCTTGCAGTTCCATCCCAAACCAGCCACGGCCAGTAGTGGGAGTACCGGCCGGGCGGTGACGTGAAGAGGGGTGTAGTAATGTATGGATTACGGACTTTAACAGGTAAGTAAACATATAAATAAATAAAACTAATTTCGTTGTGCGCACTGCATCGCATTTGGTGATGCAGTGCACACAACGAAATTCGTTTTATTTATTCATATGTTTACTTACCTGTTAAAGTCCGTAATCCATAAATTACTACCCCCCACCCTGCCCCTCCCCCTCCCCACATCACCGCCCGGCCGGTACTCCCACTACCGGCCGTGTCTGTCCAAAACAGTGAGGGAGAGGATTCCTTTCCATAGAATCCTCAGAACAAAAAGCATTAAAGCTCTGACGAGAAGGTTCAAGGGCAATGTGTTCTTTATTTTACCACTGAATCTACCAGTGACATCTGGGCTCCAAGAGATGCTTTGAATTAGGGCAAACAAGGAAGATCATTAAAAGAAGCCAAACATTTACCCAAATACCGTCCCAAAATGATAGATAATAATGACATAAGCTTCCTTGGAAGAACACACACATTTTCAACCCCTATATGAGCTTACCACCTTGCTGCCGCTGTTATTGTAATTATATCCAGAAATAGTTTTCCCTGAGTTGAGGACAAGCCGACAGCAGGTTGGTTGTAATACCACTTTAATTTAAAAAAAAGCTTGTCACAGTTCAAATTGCAAATCTATCCTTACGTGTTTCAGAGCTAGGGCAGCTCTTTCATCTGAGGAAGACATCACGGTGTGCTGCAAACCGCTCCCAAGCACCTTAACTACAGGCAACAATTCCTCCCAGATGGGCTGGTCAGGTGGGTAAAAACATCTAAGCATGCTGGGACTTCAAGGCAATATTCTTGGAGCAACAATGAAACCCAAGTGGGTACAGCAAAATCTGTAATGGAATAAGTCCATAAGTATTACCACAGTGGGCTTTGAATTGAAGAAGCCGGTTTATAATTTTCTTCGCCGCAGTGCCATAAATGAAATCCGGCATTTGCTAAGTCTCTGGCCCTGTGGATTCTCTCACAGTGGCATTAGGATGACAATTGGTTATCCTTGATTGGCCTATATGATTTACTGGTATGTCCCTAGAAAATTGCACTGAGTGTGCCAGGGCCTGTAAATCAAATGCTACTTGTGGGCCTGCAGCACTGATTCTGCCACCGACATGAGTACCCCTAAAAAGGTATCTCAGAACTGCCACTGCAGTGTCTGCACATGCAGTTTTAAACTGCCATGTCGACCTAGATGTAAAGCACCCATGTAGTAGGCCCAAGGTACCCCCGTGAGCAGGGTGCAGTGTATGTGAAAGGTAGGACATGTACTGGTGTGTGTGACATGTCCTGGTAGTGAAATACTGCTAATTTCATTTAACTTCTCATTGGGACAAAATAGGGAAATAGTGTTTAGGCTCTCTGAACTCAGAATTTAATCACACATCTTTTAGTAAAGATGGTTTTTAAATTCTGTGTGGAAAATGTTACTTTTAGAAAGTGTTTAACAAAGCAACATTGTCTGAACCAGTAATCATTAAGTTAGAGAAGTACATGAAGAAAACAGTTCAATGACACCAAAGAGAGATAAGGGACACCACAATAATTATAGGGGAACCATATGAATTTGTCTGTATTAAGTAAAAGTACCTATATCAGCACTACATTACATTTTATGAAAGTGTAAAACAAATGTTTTATGTGCACATACGTGCTGGTGGAGAAGGTGAACGGCGCAGGTGACACATGACAGAGGTGAAGGAACAGCGAAAGCGGCACAAGAAACACTTCAAGTAATGGTTGCGAAAAAGTGAGTAAGTCATTCATATAAAAGTTTAAACTGTTTTAAGAAACCACGATAACGACGCCCAGGGATGCGCTGAACGGTCGACGGCGTTTCAACCTGTACATTTTCAAGTCATCATCAGGACCAGGTTACTGAAATTGGTCAATTCTGTGGTAGTGGTGTGGGGAATCCTTGTGGTCAAGGGAAATAAGTCAAGGAATATAGGTGTGGGCATCCATGAAAGGTCTCGTATGACACAAGGAATTTGTGTTCATGAAAAGGCGTATGGTCACCAGTACCGAAAGCAAAAATGATCCAGGTGGCAATGGCAGGACAGATTAGTTAGGTCCCAGGGGAGCGGAAAAGGAATGAAGCTGGTCCGCAGCTGGTGAGGAGCAAGTCTGTGGAGTTTAAGGGACTCCAAGACTAAATCCGTGCTTGGAAAGGAGTCAAGCCAGGTATTGGGTTAACAGCAAAAGTCTAGATCCGGAGGGCGAATTTTTCAATGTGATGGGTTCGTGTGACTCCATGCCCGACGCTGCGTTCCTCACGGTCAGCCCCATACTTTGGATTTATTGCTCTCACAGCATCGCAATAGCTTGAGGTGGAGCTATGTGTTTTATACACCCTTTATTTTTGCAATAACTGTTCTAAAGTCTTATTGTATTACCTGTATGTTGGATTTTTGTTGTTTTGGTATTGTTGAGTTTAGATAAAGATACTTTATTTTTCTAAACTGGTGTAGTGTCCAATTGTGGTGTTATCACTGTATAACTTTGTATTTTGAGCACAACCACTTTACACATTGCCATTGGGATAAGCCTGCCTGCTCATGCCAAGCAATGAGCAGGGGTTATCTAAAGTGTGCATTCCCCTTTCCCTGACTAAAAGCAAGAGCCCCTATTTGGACAAGGGTACCTAACCCCTGACAACTAGAGAACCCCATTTCTAAAACTTGATGTTGCACTTCAATAGGAGCAGCTTGCCAGTTGATATCCTTGTGTGCTACTGCAGCTTCCAAGAGTGTTCTAAAGAACAACTAGAGCGCTAACAGTCTAACTTATGACAAATGTATGGTACACATGAAGCCATCTTGATTGAATCAAAGTGGTAAAACTTTAAGCATGAATTTAGAAAGGAACAAAATGACTGGCGTCATTTTGTCATAGAAATTATGACTAGTGTTGTAGAAAGAAAAATGAGGATGCGTGTTTAGTGAGTTTTCAAATATCTTCCACTTCTATTTAATTAATTCATTCTGTCAAGTAGACTAAAATATGCACTTTTAACACCAGCAGCAGACTACCAGTTAAATCTCTGGTGATCAGCAAGTGTGGCACATCTGACCGCAATCTTGATGGTATCAAAGTGGAAGACATTTTCTACCGTGGATACTGCAGCAAATGTGGAGATTCAGGAGCTTTATAACAAATAAGTCTCACAAGATGACCACCAGAGAGAAAAGAGTCAAAATGTAGCACAGATATCGCCTAAATGTGAGCCAAGTATAGCCCACTGTCAGACGTGCTAAAAACACCCACACATATTGGGCTTCTTTTTAAAACTGCATGAAAGGGTTACAACATACTAGCCAATCAGGAATGGAGTGACAAAATAAAAAAATATATATTTTTATTTGCTGCCTTCCGCACTATCAGAGGGTACAAAGTTGAAAATGCTGCCATTAATGGCTGCTTTGTGTGAGAGTGATGTGCCATTCTTATCCTTAGTTTTTAAATTTTCCTGACAGTATTTTATCTATCTGATAATACCAAAAAATGATATGGTATATGTGTCTGTGAGAATGTTATAAGAGAGTATTGATATTTTTGGGAAAATATTGGAACTATATGAGGTTCCAATGAGTGGTTTTGTGAGTGGCTTTGTATGTTTAATAATAGGTGAGTAAGATGCTTTATGAGTGTATGAGAATGTGACAGTTTGTCTGATTTTCAGACTAGGGGTGTGAGAAGTTGGCCTACAATCTGTTGCTTTGAATTAGCATGTAGTACATTTGCTGTTTCCAACACGGTATAGAAAATACGGAAATATTTACATGTGTATATATGATGTTGAGAACAGCACATCATATATACACATGTAAATATTTCCGTATTTTCTATACTCTATAAGAGTGTTTTTCCTTGGATTCCGGGTGTTGGGCCCGATTCACAGAACTAACTTAAGACAAAATCCTAAACTTACTACTTTTGGTATTCACAGAAGTTAGGATTTTGTCTTAAGTTTGACTTAAGACAAACTTAAGACAAACTTAAGACAAAGTCCTAACTTAAGTCTGTCTTAAGTCTGTCTTAAGACAAACTTAAGACAAAATCCTAACTTCTGTGAATACCAAAAGTAGTAAGTTTAGGATTTTGTCTTAAGTTAGTTCTGTGAATCGGCCCGTTGTGTTTCTGTTACACTGCTTTGTCAGACTGCTACAGAAGCACATATACATTCAGTCACTTACTCAGAAACTACTTGTGCATGCAGCAGATTCAAACATAGTTGTAGTCACATCTATATTGCTCTCTTTTCTGTAACACAGGCACCTACATGTTTTTATAGCCACTTACATAGAAATGTAGCAAATCTTAGAGATACTAAAATAGACAGTAACATACCAAGACATTTACTTAAACGTCTCACGGCACTGCTACAGGTGTACTCCTACAATTTCTCAGATGTCTTGCAAGTACTGACACAACCTTCTCAATGATGTAGAGAAATACTCTTTCAAACATGGATGTTGCCTGGTAGTACAGGTCCTGTGTGTGCATTTTCACTTGCAGTTTAATTTTGCCAAGTAAATGCTGTTTGTCAAATCTTAAATCATGTAGGTGTGCTATAATGCATGCCGGTTTGTGCTCAAAAGAGGAGAGATGTTCTTTTCAGTTCACTAAGATACTTGTGCACTTGCATGGCCCTATGCCAAGTACTACACAGAGTTTGCCATCCCGGACATACATGTTCACAAAAAATAAAGCCTCTGTTACAGCTATTGAACAGATACAGAAGCACATATAAATTCAGTCACTCACCAGAAATGAATAATATGTGCAGCAGACTCAAAGGTAATTGCAATCACATCTACATAGCTCTGTCTTGCCTAAGACAGGTACTGAAGTATTTATGCAGCCACTTACATACACATTTAGACAGCCATAGAAGCATTATAGCAGGCAGTTACATACCAGCATATTTACTTAAACTTCTCATGATACTGATAGAGGTGCACTCCTACACTCTCTCAAATATGTAGGCAAGTACTGACACAATCTTCTCAGCAATGCAGAGAAATATTATTTCAAAATGCGTGATGGCTACTAGTGCAGACCCTGGCTATGCACTGTAACTGCAAGCTTCACTTTGCATGTTATAGGTGTTTCTCAAGTGTCAAACCCATATTTTATTGTACATAACACACTTCTAAGATATGCTGTACATATGCCATAAAGAATGCTGATTTTTGCTCAAGAGATTGACAGATGTCCTTTTGAGATCAATAAGTTACTTGAGAACTTGTAGGCCCCTATGCGAAGTATTACATAGAGTATGCACCCATAAAGCAAATGATATACATGTTAACAAAAGCTTAGACCCTCTCTGCAAGCTAATCAGACAGCTACAGAAGCACATATACATTCAGTCACTTACTAGAAACTACTTATGCCTGCAGCAGCCTTAAAGGTAGTTGCAGTCAAATGTTCGTAGCTCTACAGAGGCACTGTAGTATTTGTTCAGCCACTTGCTTACATACACAGTTTGACAGCCATAGAGTTACTACAACACACAGTCAAATACCAGCATATTTACCCAAACATCTTATGGTACTCACATATAGGTGTACTCCTGCACTCACCTATATATATAGGAACATGATGACACAACCTTGTAAACCATGCAGCAAAATCGTTTGTGAATCATGGGTGATGGCTATTAGTGCAGTACATCACTCATTTCAAAAAAAATATGTAAATATATTTTTTATTGAGAGTTCAAATCATGATACAATATAGACACTTATTAATAAAAACAAGGTAAAGTGCAATGTGCATACGTGCTCAATCTAGATCACATTCAGCAACCTAGCGAGAATTCCTGGGCAAATCATTCTATAATCAATGGACTTAGATACTCAAAAACACAGATTGTATATGAAATCAGATATTGCACAGTTCCTCATTCCACAGAAGACAATTATGAAGTAACATGTGTATATACTCAATGTAAGATAGAATTAAACAGACATACATATATCAGTCTACTTAAACAGAAAATGTTTTTATGTGAAAAAAGGCCATTTATTGTAGAGCTGTTCAGAGAGCAGTACTATTACCCAAATCCTATATTAGTTTCTTATGGGCCCCCAACATTTCTCAAATTTTCTAAGCAATCCTGTTCTTAGTGCATAGTGCCTCTCTTGTTCTTTAACTTCACAGTTTAGTTCTCCATGCCTGAAATGAGGGTACCGTTTTGCTTGACCAATTTTACAGAATTAAAGATCTTACCACTAAGGCGGATATACATAAACATTCTCCTTGCATATTGTTTAATGTTAAATTCGGAGAGCAACCGCCAATTGCAATATAATTATTGATAGATATAGATTGGCCTATGGTACTTTTGAGGTATTTTTCAATTTCTTCCCATAGTTTTTCAATTTTGGGGCAATCCCAAACGATATGAGACTATGTGCCTCCTTCTTCCTTAGCACAATGAAAACATCTGTCATCCATCTGGGGATATATACTATGCAGAAATGAAGGGGTTCTATAGGGTAACCAATTTGAAGAAAATTGCATTTGTTTAAAATTAGCCCCTCTAATTGCTGTGGTGTTAAGGTCTATTGATTTTACTTCAAATTGTTCTTGGAATCGGCAGACCATCTTTTTTATGCCATTTATCCCACATTTTCCCATAGGAAGTAACAAAAGTGTTGTCATTAAAGATTTTCATCCAAGCACTTACTGACTGCTTTTCAGGGGTTTCTAATGATTCAATTATTCCTGAACTTGCTGTTAAAAATCCAGCATCTATACTTTCCAGAGAGTGCTTTATTTTAATATATGACCATTTAAGAATGTCCTTGGAATGATGGAGCCCGATTTCGATCTCGGGCCACTTTTTCCAGGAGTCTAGGTTAAGAAAGTCATTTACTTGTATTTATCAATTTTCCTCCCATTTTCCTAAAATACTGGTCTGTAGTAAATTAACCTCCCCAGTACAAAGATAAGACAGGCTCAGTGTACCATTTTTTCTAGGAATATCATTAAAAGCTAACAATTGAGTTCTTTGTTTAAGAATCTATTGGAGTACTTTGTACCGCACTTTCTTAGGATCCTTACCTATTCTTGTTGGGTCCTTGATTTTATACTCTATTAAGATTTTTTCCATAAAAGAATGATTTATTTCTGACATATTAGATTAGGTAAAAAAATCTATATTTGTTGTGCCCAAAATTTACATAATAGTATTCTCTTATGTTTAGGAGGGACAGTCCTCCCTCCTCATTTGAGGAATTTAAAGTGCCTAGTTCCAGTCTTGGTGTCATATAAGACCACAAAAAGGATGAAAACAAACTATCTCCTTAAAAAAAGACATTTGTAAAGTGCATGGGGCTGCTGCGAATAAAAAGTTAAAAAGTGGTAGAATTGACATTCGTATGTGCACCCCTCAGCCTATGATTGATAAAGTAAGTTAATTCCATTGTGGTAAAAGGTGCTTAACTTTTTGCGTCAGGCTGATATAATTCAAGTGGAACAGCTCCTCTACTCTTTTTGTCACGTATATCCCTAGATATCTCTTTGGGCTAGAGGTGTATGTAAGCCTGACATTTGGCAATAGAGTCTCCACGGAGCAGTTGCATAATATAATCTCTGTCTTGGCCTTATTTATTTTGTACCCACCTATTGCTTGGAATTCCAAAAGATCCCTAGGATCTCTTCTTGAGTACGTTCCCTGGAGTTTAAAAAAAGAACAATATCATCTGTGTAAAGTTTTATATTCGTCATAACTTTGAACGGTGTGGTAAATCACATTTGTTGTCTGATAGATATTGCCAATGGTTCTATAAAAAGGGTGAATATAATAGGGGAAAGGGTACAACCTTGCCTTGTACCCCGATTTATTTGACAGGAGCCTACATTTATAGAATTATTAATTGTATGAAGCCTTCTGTGAAAACAAAGTTTTCAAGGATCAAAAAAGACAGTCTAAAAACCACACCTAAGCCTCAATACTATTCTTGTGAAAATAATCTAGGGCTTCTATTATAAATTTCATATTTGTCAATAGCTGTCTCCCAGCCATAAAACTGCATTGATCTGCATGAATAAGTGGACCCACATTTCTATTAAGCCTATTTGTAAGATGTTTTTGTAAAGATCTTATAGTCAACGTTGAGAAGACTAATAGGTCTGTAAAAGTTGACGTTTTCCCTATTTTTGCCTTTCTTCAAGACGCTGACTACCACAGCTGTATGGAAAGAGGCCAGAGGTTTCCCCTCCTTTAAGTAAGTGTTTAGCCAATTTTAGGATATGTACCTTAAGAATTTGAGCTAATCTTTTATATAATTCTGCTGGTAATCCGTCCTCCCCGGTTGCTTTACATATGCTAATGACCCAGTCACCAATTCAACCTCTTGAATGGTAAATTCCTCGAATAATGATTCTCTTATATTATCATTCAATGAAGGGATTGCCAGATTATCAAGGAAGCCTGTGATAAGGTCTGGAGACATTTGTCGATCTGACTGATAGATTTCTCTGTAATGTCTCAGAAAGGCATCTCCAATGTCTTTAGTATTAGTTAGTTGGTCGTGGCCTCCAACAACCTCTCAGCAATCCTGCTCTGTGAGACTTACTGGAAGAAACAGGTTGGGTAGTTGACCCCCTTAGAAATCCTTGGGGGCCAACTACACCTTCTGTTACCTCTAGTAAATTCCACACTGCAGGATTGCTTGGAGGGCTTCGGAGGCCACTCCCCCTTTCACTACCACTCTGCAAACGCAGCTCCTGGTGCACTGCTGGTGAGGGGATGAGGTCCACTTTACTCCTGACGTACCTTGGTGGCCAAGAAGTCCTCCTGGTACCTCCTGTAAGTCCTACACCGTGGGATACCTTAAAGCTGGTCAGAGGCCCATCCCCTTTCTCCACCAATATGCAAGCGCAATTACTACTTAAAAAACCATAGAAATTCAATGATAAAGAAGATTTCAGGGATTTTATAGTTAGGACTTAGCATTTAAAAAACCTTAGTAATTCACTGAAAAAAACAAAGGTTATAGGGACGTTATAGTGAGGCTCTGATTTCACTCGTACAAAACCAGTGGTATTTGGCAGTTATACTTAGCTGAGCTAACTATAACTTATGCCCCTGCAATGCACTGCATATGACCTCACATATCAGTCATGACATGGTCAGTAACATCACTGATGACATCTCAAATTACATCACGGATGACATTACCGATGACATCAGCCACATAACCACTCACATACAAACTCACACTCCCATACAACCTCTCGTACGCCCACTCATACACCTGCACAACTACTCACATACCCATTAACACACCTCTACCAGTACTCACATATCCACTCACTCCTCCATAGAGCCACTCACACACCCACTCATTCACTCACACAATTATTCACTCACCCATACAGCCACGTATATAACCAGCCATTCACCCATACAGCCAATTACATAACCACACACTCACCTATACAGCTACTCACATACCCACTTATTTACCTACAGTCACTCAGACATCCACTCACTCACCCAATCAGCCTCTCAACACAGCCACTCATTCACCCATACAAGCTCTCACACACTCACTCACACATCTACACAACCACTTACATACCCATTCACACATCCATACACGCACTCACACATCCACATACTCACCCATACAGCCATTCACACAGACACTCACTCTCTAATACTGTCACTCACATACCAATTCACTTAAGCAAACACCCACTCAAACAGCCACTCACTCACCCGTACAGCCACTTATACACCCAGTCACTCACTCATACATCCATCCAGACCCCCACTCACTCACCCATACAGTTGCTAAATACCCACCTACCCACTAATAGAGACACTTGCACCTCCCCTCACCCACCCATACAGTCACTGACACACCCACTCACTCACAATACAGCCACTTACACAACATCTCACTTAACCACATTGCTACTCACACACACCACTTAAACACCCACACAGCCACTGACACACTCATATGCTCAAGGATACATACAGTCAAACAGCCACTCAAATATTATATATTAGAAGTAGTATTAGTAGTACACCTAGTATATGTCTTTAACTTTTGTAGTACCTTAGTGTATATGTTTAGAAATCCTAAACTATTACAAAATACTTAAACTCACTGGATGATGTCAGCAGTGAGGTTCTCAATAATGTAATTTGAGATGTCATCAGTGATGTCATTAGTGATGTCATCAGTGATGTCACTGACCATGTTATGTGTGATGTCATATCTGAAGTCGTAAGCAGTGCTTTGCTGGGGCATAAGATATAGTTAGCTCAGCTAATTATAACTGCTGAATTTCACTGGTTATGTGTGAATGAAATCTGAGCCTAACTATAACGTCCCTGTAACCTTTGGTTTTTTCAGTGAATATAGCTAGCTATCTAGATAGATAGATATTTTTAAACTTTCAGGTGTAAAGCAGATAGCTCCGGAGAGTTGGCTTCGACCACTGACGTGTTCACATCTTTGTATTTATCATTCATGTTGAAGTAATCCAGCACTGCCCTAAAAAGTCTTATTACAAGGAGTGACAGAACTGTGTTAAAATTAATTTTGTAACCTTTTGTGAACATTTACAAAAGCTAGGACAGAGAGCTGCTAGAGAGAACAAACATTGTTCAGGACATTTACTTTCATAATATACTTGTATTACAGTGCGAAAAAAGGCAAATTGTGGATGGGGCTGCAGTTTGCTCCTACCATGTGATGCCTGCAATTATACCTCGAGCAGTCGATTCTGGAAACCAACCCGTAATCATTCACTGCTTTTCGAATGCATGATCAACACTAAGCAGTGGCATGTATCCTTGTGAGTCTCTGAGAGGGGGGAAATGCCACTTTCCTGTCCCTGTGCCATTATACTCACAGTGTTTCACAATGTATTCATTGCAATTTTCAAATTCATGTTCAAGCATCAGAGTGCTTTTAGTTCACTGCATTTTGGGATTTTGTGTGTTCAAAGACAGACACATTGAGCTGCAAAAGCAAATGTTCCTTTTTATCGTTTGCCCACTGTCCAACATTAGCTTGACTTGAAGCAGTTTCAAGTGCTTTATATTACCAGCAAAGCTTAAATTACCATGTATAAACTAATTGGCATGTGCCTAAATGTACAATGGAATAAATATATCTTTTCTTTTGGCAAAGTGCGTCTGAAATAGTCCATTCCTTATTCACAAGAGTATATTGATTCCCTGAAGAAATTACAACTGCATTGAGAATAAACGCATGCAGAGGTTATTGCAGCAAAGAAAAACTGTCAATTATTTTTACTTTATCGAACTACACACTCCTCGATCGAAAACACAATAAAATTATCTTAACCTGCTTCCTTGAACAAGAAAGGAACAATATATGGATAAAGTGTCTGGTTTAGTTTAAGCAGCAGAAAAATACTTGACACATGGTTCCGCTCTTTTCTTGCGGACCGATCTTTTTGTGTGGCCGTCCCGCCTCATCAGTCTAAATTCTATCCCCTAGATCTTGGTGTGCCTCAGGGTTCCTCGCTGAGCCCCGCGCTATTTAATCTGTACGTGAGACCGCTGGCTGAGGTGGTCAAGCAGTGGGGTATGACCATGGTGTCATACGCTGATGACACCCAGCTAGCGGTCACGCTCAGCGGGGATTCAGCGCTGGATGCCCCAAGATTCCAGAATGGACTACGGGCGGTTGCCAGCTGGATGACGTCCAACTGTCTCCAGCTGAACGCAACAAAGACGGAGATTATGATCTTCGGTAAGCAAGCGGAACTCTGGGGAGATGCGTGGTGGCCTTCAGAGCTCGGTCCCACCCCAACTCCGGTTTCGGAGATAAAAAACCTCGGGGTGTGGTTAGACCCCACTCTCAGCTTTGTCTGCCACACTAAGCGCACTGCTGCCTGCTGCTTTGGCGTTTTGCGCAGCTTAAGACCTGTGTTAAAATTTTTCGATGCTTCGACCAGGCAGCTCATTGTGCAGGCGACGGTGATCTCTCGGCTTGATTATGCCAGCTCCCTTTTGGTAGGGTTAAATCAGGCCGAAATCACTCGTCTTCAACGTGTGCAAAATGCGGGCGCCAGAGCAGTAGTGGGGCTACCTAAGTACTGTTCAGCCGCGAGCACCTTGCGCTCTCTCCATTGGCTGCCGATTAAACAGAGGATTCAATTCAAAGTGCTTTGCATGTCTCATAAGATCCTCAAGGGTTCCCCTGCTCAGATTCTTTTGAATCTTTTGTCCTTTTATGTCCCTGCCCGAAGCCTGCGTTCTTCGGACCTTGAACTTGCAATAGTCCCCCGGTTCAAGCGCAGCCGTGCTGGTGGCCGTTCATTTCGAGTACGTGCTGCGGCTTTGTGGAACTCCCTTCCTGTAGAGATACGTACCCTCGGTGAGCTGCTCGCGTTTCGAAGGGCGGTTAAGACCTTTTTATTTCCCTAGTCTGTCTTTCTTTGTTCTTTTTATCTAGTTGTGTTATGTTGGTTCCTTGGCAGGCGCCAGGACGCTCCTTCGCTGGAGCAGCTGTGCGCGTTACAAATGCTCATAACATAACATAACATAACATCGGTCAGCTTGCAAGTCTATAAAGTCTAGTGCAAGTGAAAACCAGAACTAGCTCACCATTAAATTGATGTTCCGGAGTAACATTGTCCCACTGATCAGAGAAGTGATAACATTCAGTGGTCCCTTTGGAATTGTTATAAATTGGACAAAAACTACATAAACTGAACTCCTCCCAATCACCGACTCTACAATCAGAGAGGCGTTAAATTTTCACATCTGGTCAGATGACTCAGTTAAATACTTAGGTTTACACTTACACCAAGATCTTAAGACTACGACCCACATAAAGTATGGTCCAGCGGTTCACTGGCTCTCCCGTTAGATGAAAACATGGCAGCCGCTGCCTCTGTCCATTGTGGCTCAGGTTGCGCTCATTATAATGATCACAGTGCCAACATTTTTATATCTGTTTACCAATATACCAATCCCCTTCAATGAATCCCTTTTCCACTGCATACAAATCCTGCAGATCCCGCTCAATTGGGCGAATAAGTTGCCCAAAGTACAATGGGACAACCTAACATTACCATACAACAGAGGGGGATTTGAGGGTACTATCTTACACGATTATTACCTGGTAGCTCAGGCACAATATGGCTGGTACTGGTACCATCCGGATGGGCGAATGTCATTGCTAACCCTGGACAGAGACTTAACTGATGGGGCTCAGTTAGGATCTCTCCTACCAAAAGGACGCCCAAGACCTAGGGGTGAGGTGATCAATGTATTCTTTGCTTCTATAGCTTGAAAGACATTGAATGTCAATTTAGGATATACCAGTTTGTATTTACTGGCAATCCTAGCATCCCTTTTAAGAGAGAACATGGGATTATCCGGATGCAAGCTAAGGCCAGGATTACTACTCTGGGGTATCTATATCATGAGGGAAAGTTCCTCATTCTGGAGAGTTCTCCAAAACAGCCTTGACATCCAGGGCCAGACTGGGAACCTAAACCGGCCCTGGCAAAGTTCTCGGCAGCCCCTCCTCCCCCGGGGGGAGGTTGGGGATGCAACCGAGCTCTTTGCCGGGGCCGGTTTTTGGCCAATTTTGTTACAGGGCCAATTTTGCAGCTATGCTGGAAAAAACGGCTCTGTAACAAAACCGACCCCCAAGGGCCCAATACCGGCCCCCACCCTTCTGGTGCACTGGGGGGTTGCCTGGTGCCCGCAACGGCCAGTCTGGCCCTGTTGACATCTCTACGTTGGCTATACTCACACAAACATAGAAAGAGGGAAAAATGAGGAGAAATAATGTTATTTCTTCTCATGGCAACTCCCCTTTGCCTTCCCCTGGAGAGGCGTAGGCTTTTGACACATTCCCAGATTTATAGAACGTTGTAAATCTGGAAATGTGTGAAATGCCATGGGTGGTTTTGGGAATCCACACAATGACACCCCTGGCACACCTCCCCATTGCAGTGTGAGGCAATTCAGCAACTTGTGCTGCATTGCCCCACATCATACCTACAAGGCAATGAAAAGCCACCCAGGGTGGCTTTACCCGGCCTTGTCGATATGACACTGCACTCCCCGCTGCCGGAACATCAATAAAAGTGATGTGCCAGAGTCGCACTGGGGCTTGTAAATGAGACCCAAAGTTTTTAATTTCAAGTACCTGAATATAGTTATACCTCACATCTGAAAGACAACATAAGACTGACCATCCCAAGACTATTGCTGTCCCCTATGGGGTAACTTTCATGTGGATTTCCTGCACCTTACCTGGAACTGCCCACCAATCAATGACTTCTGGGGAGAATTACGACTACTCTCGCCCAAGTGATGGAACCAATGTGCTTCCAGAGCCATTGACTGCATTACTGGTTTATGAAACCATTCCCCACCCCTGACAGCAGACGCATTGTTGCCATGGCATTGCTACTCACCAAAGGGAGGGTGTCCATGCACTGGTGTGGGTCCATGGTCCTTGGAAAGTGACTGCCTAAGGGTATAGGTTTCTATGACAATACAAAAGACACATATGCTTTGACACAGCCACAGATGTCAAGGCCTAAATATATATGTAGTTGATTGCGGATGCAGCTCCTTCAAGAAGGGACCATGGAGAAATCAGACCTGGGTACCTGCTGCTCCATCGAGGGACTCGGTACGTCCTAAATGGTTCGAACGATTTACCTGTGGGCTCCACATGAGATCCTAGAGATTCACCTCTGGAACTCTTGATAGGAGCCCACACTTACATATTAGATAGAGCCCCAGTGGATTCAAGCTATGAAGGGCAATGCATAACTGATAGCCATGGTAGACAACGAGTCTCCACCCCGGGTTGGTCCGCTGGTCATAAGCTATACACAAACATATCGTATTGCTATAATGAAGAGGTGGTAAACTCCTTTTAATGTGTGACTTGAGTGTTTGGTTGATACTTAGTAATAAAAAATTGATATTCCAAAACAAAAAAGCATCTCTTGAGTTCAAAGGATAAAATACAATGCACATCTACCGATAAAACACTTTAGTCTTATTTCAGAGAGTAATTTCTGTGTGTACACTTGGTGCACATAGCTTCTTTTACTGTGCTAAAAGTCTGTTGCAATTCTCAGAAGTAATTGTCATGCTTGTAAAAAGATTTACTTACTCGTATGTTTCAGGCTGAGTAAATATCTTCCACTGTCAGCGAAGATTGCTCAGGTGAATGTTTGAATGACAACAGAGATCTAAGTGAACCACCTTAGGCATCCAGGCTAAGTCTGACTAACCCTTTTTGCAGGGCTGACTAACGTTTTGGGGGGGATTGGCATCAAAAAAGTGACACAAACCCAGCACAAAGTGCTGGGGTGGGATTTCTTATCCATCAGAAACAAAGATTTGAATTTTTAAAGTATGAGTGCAAAGCTGTGCTATGCGCTACTTAACATCAAAGGGCATTTCATGGGTGGTACATAGGCATTTCCTTGCACCTGCCCATGGGTGTTGAGCAAATCTCTAAGTAATAAAATTTTCAGATACATATTTGTGCCACAACCACACACCTCATTGAAGAAGGTGTAATGAGGAGAAATGTTATTCCAACTTTACCTATGTGATGTATTTTAAAAGCCTTTAAAGATATTCTTTGCACAAACCCGTTGTAGGAAATATGCAATTTCTGCACTGTCATCCCAAATGTTTTGCCTTTTTCTGCTGTCTTCAGACCACTATACACTTTACCTCCGCTAACTTGGAGTTAAATTGCCTGGATTCCCCTGTATTCATGGTTCAATTCGCTTAATTTGCCTGTAAGCCCCTTGCATATGGTGTAGAAAGTGCACCCAGGGCCTGGAACTTAAATGCCTCTAGTGTCATCCACTATAGTGGCAGTGTAAACATGGATCAGGCCTACTCTGTGTATCCTGTCTGCTTCAGTGTAAAACTTGCAGTGAAGCCTGACAAAATAGCACTTTTTACAAGACGTAAAGACCTCTCTTTGATATTTTTCTGAGTCACCGTTATGCAAGCCTTGTAGCCAATAAGGCAGAGTGCATGATACTTAAAACTGGGACTGTTAGAAAGGTATTATTGCAATGTCCCTACAGTGACAAGGCTCATAATCTATTTTCTGTTGAAGACCTAGCTGTCCTTGGTAGAAAGCCACAGTGCAGATTAAAACACTATAATTGATCACTTGGGAAAGGGTCGATCTAGAAAATTATGAAAAACCACTATTAAAAATCCAATTCAATGGTACAGTAAGAGTTTTAATAACATAAAATATTAAGGGCAAGTAACTTTTTAAAAAAAAGTTTCTCTTTTTTCGTGCCTGGAGCTACAAAAAGGCTAATTTGCATTAACTTTGCAACAATTCCAAGTCTGAGCTCAGCCAGGGAAGAGGTGTGAAATTCCTTCAGGAGCATACAATCAGGTGATCTGAGTGGGTAGCGATAGGCATTCTGTTGACACCACAGTGCCAAATCCTACCTGATAGACATGTTGAGTGACATGTTACACCTTCGCTGAAGAACCCTGCTTTCATCCTACAAGACGTCTGTCTCTGGGTGTTTTTTGGGTACAGAACCTGCTTCAAGTTAGTTTTTAGTGTTAGATTGGGTGGACACTAGTGTGAGGACCATAGTGTACTCGCCTACACACCAACAAAGTCCAAGTTTACTGTTGCAGAAGACTTTTGTCATCTTGAAACTACCTTGACACCCCATTTTGGGCCTGTTAGCACTAAGACAAACAGAAGCTACTGAAAAAGTGGGTAAGTTTGCCTCCGATAACTTTAACATGATTGGTTTGGGAGTGCCCAAGAGTCACCCTCACCCACTAGTTCATGCCATGCACAAATATGGCACCCCAAAGCACTTGGACGGAACATTTTCTGAACCTGTGGAAGAACAGAGGAGGAATGGCCCTGCTGGCTGTGACCTGGGATTAAGCATGGGCGTAAAATCCGTTCCGCTTGCGGATTTTGCGGATTTTCGGCAAATTCGCAATCTGCGAACTCTCGCGAACTTGCCGAAAATTCGTAAAATCCGTGCGAAGCGGATTTTTTGCTTGGTCGCACTTGCCAACTAGAATACTATACAATTTCGCGGGAGTAAACACTTGCGAACACGTAGATGCGGCGGGCAGCGACAATCTCGCAATTGCGAGATTGCAAAATTTGCAATTTCGCACAAGAAATCCACCAGCAGGCAGCATAAACCTTGAAAATTATGATTTTTATCAGATTAACTCCTCAGGTTGACATTTGCCTGCACTTTTTCTTAGCAAGGAGTCCATTTTGGGGGGGGGGGTTATTTCGGAAGGAAGTGTCCCACAGTCTCCAACTTCCTGTTCCTGTCCAGCAGGCTCCTCCCAGTGCTTTCTTCATGTGCTGGTCACTTTGATTTGGATCTTGACCTGGAAGGATTACTTTTTGTGGATGCTGCTGGATATTTGGATTTTTGCAACACTGAAAGCACTCAGCAGGTGCAAAAGTTCAATCTTATCATTAGTAACCATTCCCTGTAGTGCTTCCTGAGGGGCCCCTTCAGAGTTCATTTGCCTACTTGCAACTATTCTATGACCCTGCTCTGACCCTCACAGCAGGCTCAGAGAATAGCTACAAGTATACAACAAAGGTCCTGTTAAAAAAATTACACTGCAACAGAAAGCAATTACAGACAAAACTGAAAGCACTCAGCAGGTGCAAAAGTTCAATCTTATCATTAGTAACCATTCCCTGTAGTGCTTCCTGAGGGGCCCCCTCAGAGTTCAGTTGCCTACTTGCAACTATTCTATGACCCTGCTCCGACCCTCACAGCAGGCTCAGAGAATAGCTACAAGTAGGCCACAAAGGTCCTGAGAAAAAAAATTGCACTGCAACAGAAAGCAAATTACAGATAAAGAAGCAGGTGCCAGCCAGACTGGAAGTTTAAATTCAGTGACACATTAATCAACCCCAAACCAGAGAGTGGCAGTGATGTGCCAGAGGGTGGCATGGGTGTACCAGAGGGTGGCAGTGGTGAAACAGAGGGTGCTGTGAACCTGTGATGATGAACCAGACGTAGAAACAACATAGTCGCGGCCTTTGCGAGCCGACAAGTAAGTTCGCAATTGCGAACTGGTACACAACCCTCGCGAACTGGCAGAAATCCTTGCGAACACAAAAAAAACCCAAAAATCCGTAGATTCACGAGAGTTCGCGGATTTTGCGGATTGCGAATCCGTAAATACGCAAGTTCGCGGATTGCCAATTCGCAAAATCCGCCCATGCTTACCTGGGATGCATTTTGAACGACAGGACCTACTTCCCCACATACTAGGTCTAAGGAGTAGACTCCAAGGGGCAGTTGGCTGACCTACTGAGTAGCAACAGGAATACAGCAAGAGGTTGTTTTCTTGGAGTGCCCAGCTAACCAGTAGCAACTGAACCTGGGTTGGACCTTGCTGGTGGTCTCTGCTGGAGTGAGTGCAGCCCTGCAAGTGCTGCCCCTCAGGTCCTGGGAGCCTGTGAAGTGACAGGGAGGAGCTTTTTCAGAAAAACCTTGAAAAATTGGGACTTAAAAGACTAAAGGCCTGATTTCAAGTTCGGCTGACAGGATACTCCATCACAAACATGATGGATATATCATCCACCGTACTATAAGGGTATTATATCCTGTGGCACTTCTAATATGGCAGACGGGATATCCGTCACGTTAATGACAGAGTGTGCGGTCCACCAAACTCTAAATCAGACACTAAGTCAGAAGTTTAAATATTTGACCAAGTGGAGTTTGGTTTATATATTTGAGCCTTACACCATCGTGTTCTGCCTGAAATTGCCCCTAGGTCCCGGTCTACCCCGAGCATAGATGATCATTGGCACTTACGCTTTTTGGCACTATTTAGACTTAAAACTTCCTATTTCAGGTTCCCTTAACTTGATTTTTGTTGTTTTGGTGCCATTTTGTTTATTTTGTTTTACTGTATGTTTCAGATTTGGTTTGAAATTGTTATTGCTTGCTTACTTTTCTACTGTTTTGGTAATGTATAAATACTTTACAAATTGCCCTAAATTAAGCCTATCTTCTCTGTGCCATAGATAGCAGGAAGCTGAACTCATGTTAATTTAGCAACTTCAAGGTATCGTCCTGAGAAGACTTGAGATTATGCCTTGAGGTGGGTTACCCCCAAATAATCCAATTTCTTACACCCTTGCACTATAGAGCAGGGTTGTGTGTTAGCACATGACAGCCAAAAGTGTGCTGGTGTTTGGGAAGATAAAAAAAATCTCTAATCTTAGTAGATATGGTGCAGTCTTTCTCTCTACATTTGATGCAATACCATGCAGCAGCTTTGGTTACTGCTCTACATTCCTTTAAACATTAGTAAATCTGGGACCCAGTTACGGCAACAAATAATTGAAATATTGCATGTAGCACATCCCTTTAAAACAAATCTCAAGGGTGTCCAAGGGTGACCTTGCCAGATACAGCAAAGGGTAGTGAGATGGAAGTGTACTGTAAGCTGACAGTAGATACAACACATCTACATACTGCTTGTTTGGATATCATTTTAATAGTGACAGAATGAGAGAGTGAGCGAGTGAGTGAGTCAGTCAGTCAGTCAGTCAGTCATTGATTAATGAATCAAAGCTGCTGAGTGATTCATTTGCTTGCTATTGTCCTTTGAGGGCGGATCGGTAAGAAAGCTTGGACAGAAGTTCCTAGAACTTGCGAAAGCCCCTATAGAGAGCAAAGGTTCCTGCTGTGAGATACCCCACGTTCGAACCATAGGAGTGAGAAAATAGATGTATTAATAATGCAGATTTAAGATTGTAGATGAGTTTGTAGGATTCCAATATTATAGATACCAGTCTTTGGTGTTGTAGCAAATGGTGGGATCCACACGCCACAACTTCCAATATTTTGTTGCACTTCAATCAAAACCATTCTTTACAGCATTCTATTCAATGTCTTATCGACAGTCTGGGTTGCAACAATTGGTAGTATACACACACGCCACACCTACCTGTGTTCTATTGAGTCTTTATCAAATAATTTTGATGTTTGGCTTTCTTGGACGCCCTCTCCTCTTGGCTCATATACCAGAGCTATATAGAACGACAATTTGCTAAGAGATGTCCATGAGATAAAAGCGCTTTTTTCTTTTGGCATATTCTTGCCACATGTGGTTTGCTCACATGTTCGTCGTCGTTGTTGATTTTAACAGGGGAATACTGCAGAGGGAGAACGTATGCCGTCTATTCACCATCATCAAAACACTTTTGGCTAAGATTGTTTCTAACACAATAACTGACGTTTTGTAATGTATAGTACAAAGTAGAATAAAGTATTGAATCACTATGAGACTTTCTTGGAAGCGTGTAATCTTTTGGGAATGTCCTCAATTCAAATTAAAACGAACAAATGTTCATTGTGAAATGTTAGTAAAATATGATTGATTACGAATGCACCCAGCCTTAGGGAGAGATAAGTCTTTCTGTAATATCCGAACCAAAACATTGTATTTGAGACAAATTATATTCATAATGATAATAGAGAGGATGACTACAGAGTGTGTTAAAATATGTTATGGCATGCACAAAGCTGCGTTCAGAAACAACAAGTAGAGCAGAAACGTAAGCACACAACAAATAAATTGAAATAATTCCATGGCACGTCTTTGATAGACAAGCTCCATGACCAGCAGGGTTTGCTCTTTGTCCTCCTACATGTGACAAGGTCGTCCAATATCCTCTGTAGTGAATTCCTCTGAGAAAGGGGTTTGGGGCCTGTACGAAATGTAGTTATTTGTTGAGGTGGGTGATAACACTTCTCAAGCAACAACCATAATCCTTGTCAGCGTGAATCACAAAAGTCACTAAATTAATCTATGCTTAAGCATCCTGCAGTTTGACATAAAAGCAGTCAGGCCAAATTTAGAGGCAATGTGTAAAGCATTTGTGCAGCACACAAGGTAATAAAGTGAAAACACAACATAAGAAAAATCCCAAATCAGAGAATATTTTAATGTATGCCACCATAACAAAATAAATCCAATCAGTAGAACTGGAGTTATGAATTTTAAAAGTGTAAAGTGAAAATTAGCAGCTAAAAGATCACAGCGCCAACCATGGGTATCTGGTAACACGAGACTGGGGCAAAGTCAATAGTTAAGGCCTACCCCGGGTGAGCATGGATTGGGCCAGGTCATAGCTTACCTTCAGGCTTAGAAGAAATTTTGAAGAAAAGTTCACAAGAAGGTAAAGTTCAGTGGGGCAAAGCGGCTGGCGGTGTCTGAGGAAAAGGGGTCATCTTCGGGGGGCTGCTGGGTGGAGTTGGATTGGATTGGATATGGTTTTTGTATAGCGCGGTAGCTACCCGCAGGCATCCTAGCGCTTAGCCAAATACAGGTGTGTGGGGCGGGTGATTTTATCTGCTGAAGAGTAAGGTTTTTAATTTTTTCCGAAAGTGCAGAAGGTTGGGTTCTGGGCGAATAGAGATTGGGAGGGAGTTCCAGAGTCTTGCCGCATTTGTTGAGAACATTCTTCCTCCACTCCTTTCTCTTTTGAACCTAGGTCTGAGGACTTGGAAGGTATGAGTCGACCTGAGCTGTCGGTTGGGGTGGTAAGGGGTAATCAGGGTGTGGTTGAGGATTGGATATCTACCTTGGGACTTTCTTACTTTTTTCGGAAGTCAAAAATTTCCAGCAGGATGAAGCTGCAGGCTGTAGCCAATGAGGGCTCCACGCAACCAGATACCTTTGTCTAGAGGTCCTACTGAACAGGATTTGCTGTTGCAGTGAAGAATAATGTAGTGGGAGCTACTATGGAGTCAGGCCAGCTGGCGACGCACCTTGAGCAGATCGGCAAGCATCTTGGTCCCAATCTTTAGTCTATTCTCAGACCATTTTTTGGCGGAAATCCCAACTTTTGAGGTTAGGCAGGAGCAGCACTTTTAAAACCACAATCAAGAGTCCAATACTTAGGGAGCAACACTTGGGGGTTAGGACTTGTTCCAGCAGAGGCCAGATGCAGGGTACAAAGTCTCTGGAGCTTAATACAGGAGTCCAGCCATCTGGCCCTTGGAGTCACTCTGGTAGTTCTGGTTTCAAGAAGTGAGGCAGGCCTCAAGCAGCAGGGCAGTTCTCTGGGGGGGAAAGACAAGCTTCAAACAGCAGGACAGTCCTCTGGGGTATAAAGCAGCCCTCAAGGAGCATGTCAGTTTTCTGGGTGTCCAAGACAGTCCTTCTGAAGTCTGCCACAGGTCCAGGGGTGTACTGAAGAGTTTATACTTGATGCCAGCCTTTGAAGTGGGAGCATCTCGTAGGCTACCCCCACATCTGGTTCTGGAAAGTTTATCATTTCCCTTGCCAAGGCTGCAAGAAGTCTGACTGGTGTCATGCTACTTTGTGTGTGTGCTGTGTGCACTTTTAAGTGGTAAATTGCACAGAGTCCTTATGGGCAACAAAAATGGGTTCAAAAGACAGGAGCGGTGAAGGCAATACATTTGGGTGTGACCCTGCAGACGGCCAAGCCTAACACTGTGCAATAATTGTTGCACATAATAAAATATGACATCTATGTGTTTGTATTTTATTGTTTGTGTTAATTCTCATTCATTATAAGTTCTGCCCAAAAGGGATGGGTAGAATCCGGATTTTGGTTCTTACTGCACAAAAATCTGCATGTCTCTGTATTTTTACGGGCGTATTTTCCCTACCATATTTTGGAAGAATTTACGTGCTGAAGTTATCAAGGGGATATGTTTTTCTCAAACCTGATATTTACCAGGTGTGATAAAATACCCACAACTCCTAAATCCTTTATGTATGGTTAGAGAAGGTGCTGGACATTTCAGAATTTTACATTGCACTCATAATGAAGCCTTTAATCATTGAAATACTGTAACAGCGGCTGTATCCTTACTGCTCACAAATTATGATGATCTCATCTGATTTAATATTTCTTTATTTAAGCAAAGTTATCTTACATGTGGCATGGCGATATATGTCAAGATTACACTGTGTGAAGTTTGAGGTATGTATGAATAACCTTTACTGTCTCACCGGAAGTTCCTCTTGTCAGTTAAGAAAAAATAACATATTCCTTTCACTCTTCTAAAGATGTAGACAGACTGAGGTGCACATAAAAACTATCACACTTGTATCTGTTCAAACAATGACTGTTACATTACTGGTATTATGCACTTACATTCATGTTGAGTAAAAATCATTAGACAGTCTTATTTCTTATATCCATACCCCAGTGGTGGTTGGTGACCATTAAAAGTGGTGAGGCCAAGCCTTCGGCTCAAATGCTAGTGATCGAGTCTCACTTTTTAGTGGATTTCAGGGGACTCACTCAGTCCAACTCTCACTCGGGCTCATTCTTACTCTGACTCACTCACTTAGTGTCACTCAGTCTAACTGAATCTCACTCTGACTCACTGATCACTCAAGCTCAGTGACTCCCCTCTTCTCACTCAGTCTCACGGGTTTCCACTTAGTCCCATTCATTCTGACTCACTCCGTCTCACTCATTCTCTGACTCACTCAGTTCCACTCAGATTTACTCAGTCTCACTAATTCTCTGACTCACTCAGACTGTGACTCACTCAGTCTCAGTCATTCATAGTCTCACTTAGCCCCAATCATTTTCTCCCATTCTCAGTCAATCATTCGTATTCTGATTCATTCAATCTCACTGACTATCATAGCCTCAATCATTCTCTCTCATGCCTACTCAATCTGACAAAATCAATCTAGCTGATTCTCACTCTGTCTCACTCATTCTGACTCACTCTGACTCACTCAGTCTTAAACACAGTAATACTCGCTGTCATTCTACCTCACAGTTACACTGACTGACATTCTCCCTCACAGGGAGACTCACTGACATGCTCCCTCACTCAGTCATTCATTCACACTCATACTCACTCTTCCTATCACTCATTGTCACTCAAAGACTCCATCTACTGATTCTCTCACTTTTACTCACACACACTCACAGACCTCACAGAACAACATGATGCCTCTCACAGACATGCTCTTTCCAACACACACACACCCATATACACAGCATACAATATTTAAAAACCTTAAAGCCTTTTTTTAAAAATATCTTGCTGCAGGTCCTATTGGACTCTTGCTTAGCTGGGGCATGTAACTAAAACCTCGAACCTGCCAAGTTGCAGATGTGATCTTTTAGTCTCTGCTCTTTCCCCCATCCTTTCCCAATTATGACAAGTTGGGAAAGGGTGGAGTCTGATAAGTCTGTGGTCACTGGTACTACAGGATTAAGCCTGCAGTACCCATGTCTACTTTTAGTTGTGACACTTAGCATGTCACAAATGAGGGAGGCACAGAGGTGTGCCACAGCTCCAGGGCCAGTGATGAAATTCTTCCAGCCTTGGTAATCTGTCTCTGAAGGCTGACACCTGCCATCAGATGAAGATTGTTGACAGACTGAAAGAGGTCTGCATTTTAATTATACCAAGAGTGAATAAAAGAGTCTTATTTACTCTTGGTCTAATAAGATCAAATGGACCAGAAAACGGTGGGGGGTAAGCACCTGAGCCTATTTAGAGGACCCACCACTGCCATACCTTATTTCATATCATTTAGATAAGGAAGAACTGGTTGATGGACAGGGCTCTGTGGGATTTTGATGCGTGTCATTAAAGGACACTCAGTGCTTCTCATTGGGAACTTACACCATCATGGGTTCTGGTGCATGATGCAAAGACAATTGATGCTGATGCATGACACAGTATAGAAAACTCTAAAGCCTTACTGAGCAACTGTTGCTACCTTTCTAGTGCCTGGAAGTGTCAGTTGAGCAGCAGGACATGGGACTCGGTTGTCTTAAATGGAAATTCATGCTGGCCTTTCTTTAAAGTATATTTTGTACTAGATGTACCCGGCCACGCGTTGCTGTGGCTCCGTCTGGTTAAATGAGATAAAGAAAAGAGTAAGCGCACGTTTCTAATATGTTTAATTTCACAATGCTTGTGGGCATACAATATGTTTTTGTGACTATTGTCTCTATGCGTCCCTTGTAGTTGTTGTGCAGCAAGCAATTCGATAGGGTCTGTTAGGCCTTTCGATTAAAAATGTGCGTGTATTGGACACACGAGTATTCGAATCCAACGTTGTGTATATATAAACACACACTAATGTTGCAAAGTGAACCAACTCCTTCCCCCTCCCTCCACCCACTTCCCGGTCTGCCATCCTGACACCAACTGTCCATCCTAATATATGTAGACTAATGTCTCTATGCATCCTTTCTTAATGTTGCAAAATGAATCAACTCCTCCCCCCTCCCTCCACCCACTTCCCGGTCTTCCATCCTGACACCAACTGTCCATCCTAATATATGTAGACTATTGTCTCTATGCGTCCCTTGTAGTTGTTGCGCAGCAACCAAATCGATAGGGTCTGTTCGTCCTTTCGATTAAAAACATGCGCGTATTGGACACGCGTGTATTCGCATCCAACGTTGTGTATATATAAACACGCGCTAATGTTGCAAAGTGAACCAACTCCTCCCTCCACCCACTTCCTTGTCTGCCATTCTGACACCAACTGTCCATCCTAATATATGTAGACTATTGTCTCTATGCGTCCTTTCTTAATGTTGCAAAGTGAACCAACTCCTCCCCCCTCCCTCCACCCACTTCCCGGTCTGCCATCCTGAGACCAACTGTCCATCCTAATATATGTAGACTATTGTCTATATGCGTCCCTTGTAGTTGTTGCGCAGCAACCAAATTGATAGGGTCTGTTCGGCCTTTCGATTAAAAACACACGCGTATTGGACACATGCGTATTCGAATCCAATGTTGTGTATATATAAATACGCGCTTAATCGAATCCAACGTTGTGTCAAAATTTCAAAGCAATCTGTGAAGAACTTTCGGAGATTTAAGATTTTGAACAAACAAACATTGACATTTTTCTGTGTCTGTTCGGGCTTTCAATTAAAAACAAGCACCTATTCGAATCCAACGTTGTGTCAAAATTTCAAAGCAATCAGTGAAGTACTTTCGGAGATTTGCGATTTTGAACAAACAAACATTTACATTTTTTTATATAGATAGTGGTTCACCCTGAATTCATTAACTTCCAAATCTCTTTGCAGGAGAAAATTAATCCTGTCTCCATTTAATGAAAGGAATGACAGTGGATGTAATCAATGGTTAACACAGATATGAATTACACACAAAATGAACAGTACAATAGTACACAATATGATACAATATTAAATATGATATTACCTATGTCCGACTAGCTACATATTTAATCTGTAGACTTTTCAAAATACTTATTACAGGCCTAGTTCACTGGGTAAGTCGGATTTGTAATAAACATGTTCGAACAATGGCTTTTAGAAACATATGTGTGCCCTTCCTGAAGTCCCTTAAAGCTAAATCTACCTTGTGATGTTGCCCTTCTGCCACCTAGTGTTTAGCATTGCATTGGGAGTGAATGAGGTCTGATCTTGTTCCCAGGACAAGGACAAAAGGAATGGGGAGTGAGGAGGTGCTGTTGTGCCCTTGATAGGATGGCTTGTGGGCTGCGCCAAAGGACTTGTTTAACTTCAATGAAGCCTACCCTGTCAGAAGCAGATGCAGTTAACACCCAGGACTATACCCTTCTTCATCACTCATGCTTGACAGGCTTCCATCACAGCGTCCCTCTTGCTGACATCACAGCATCAGATCCTACTGGAGTGTCAAGATCTGCTTGACAGGGCTGCTGGGCTTTTTGTCCCAAGACAACTCAATTTAAAAAGATTATAAGACAGAACTGGCATCCTATTGAAAAATTGGTTAAATCCTTTGTGTTGCCCTTATTCGCCTTAAAGAAAGATCAACCTATTGGGAGTCAAATTGTACGAGTAGAATTTCCAGAAAAAAAGAAAAAATCAGATTTGTGGCAATTATGGAATGTGAATCCTGTAGAAGGACATTTCAACTGTGGAACATACACATGTTACAGTCAAACAATATAGGGAACAGAATTTAAATATCAAGACATAAAATGGTCCCATAAAACATTCACAAATTGTAAAATGAAAAATGTGGTGTATTTGGTCAAATGTCCTTGCAAGTTGGTACACAACGGAAAAAGCAATCAGGAAATTCACCAACAGATAACGCAACACAAATCACGAATACGAAAAAAGTAATGACTGCACGATTGGTCCAACATTGGACTGAAAATAGACATTCTGAGGCTAATTTAAGTTAAAAGACAAAAAAAAGCCATGCATGGTGGCTTTCCGTCTCCTTGTAAATATTGGGCAGCAAATTGCGCTGTCAGTGCATCACAAAAAGTGACGCACCGGTGGAGCAAGGGGCTTGTAAATATTCCCCATAATGGCTATTCTCTTGGTTGATCCAAAATGTGAATGACACCTAAGCAACCTAAGAAAGCGACTGCTGGAGGGGGTTGACTCATTGCCCCTCAAATAGCTGCTACATGTTGGTGATCCAAAGTGTGAATAATACTTCAACCAATCAATAAATGTGGGGGGCTGCCCCCAAAACCCATTTGCATATAATTGCTTTCAAGAACTCTGACAGGCAGGCAAAGCTAGCTCAAAGCCGGACCTAAAAATCACTATTCGAAATATTTAAATAGTGGTGGTACCTCTGTGACCAGAGTATAAGCTCTGTTCTTCTAGCACAGCCCTGGTCCAACACAATAATGGGCAGTGGCCCTTACATCCCTGCTTCATTGATGCTGCTAGTTCCTGATATGATACTCAATTTGACTCAGTAGATCGAGCTATGTGGTTGTTTACACAAAGTTGGATTTAAAGTTGGATTCGAGTTCTTGCTCAATTCTGCACATTTGGGACCAAGGACTCCTGGTCAATGTGGCGTGAAGAATGGGAAGATAGAGCAGGATATCAGTCCGCTCCTGTTCTCCTGCTCTTTGTCAATAAGAAGAAAGTTATAAGTGAGTATCTTCCAGAGTTTATTCCAGCCAGTGTTAGCCTGCTAGTAAAACAGCCAATCTACAACTGCCAAAATCCAAAAGTTGTAACATAACATAGGATCAGAGAAAGAATTCTAGAACTCAAACTACTAAGCATCAGAACAGCTCCAATGCCTTTTAATAAATAAATACAACGTGAATGATTCCCCCAGGCCCATCAACGTCTAAAACTATGTTTGTCACGTTGGTGCTGGAGATAATAACCCCACGCCGGAATCCCATCTTCTTTAAAACCGTCAGTCAATCAACTTCCACCTCTAGTGAGAGAATAATCCAATCTCTATAATTGGAATAATTCGCGTTTATTAATTAATTATGTTTTATAAATTGCTTGTACGCCGCTTTTAAAATGCACCTACAGTTTACACCACCTCTAAAATAAAATGTCGCCTTTTTCAAAAAATATGCACATTGGAAAACGCTTCGCATGTGTGGTTTCAGACGACAGGATTCGAGCGCGCTGTCAATCCCGTGACAGAAAGTCATACCAGGCTGCCCTGCGTAAACACGAATCTGTGATACTGCATATTTTCTCCATTGTGTGGCACTAGAAAACCATGAAATGCTTGCATTAGCTTTAGTAGAAACCTGCAATCTCTTCTGATATCTGAGATGGTGGGATTTATCAGCGCTCTTAATTCAGGCTTGGATGTTCAAAGTCCCACAGCTGTTTTGTTGACACATGCAGAACATTTTCTTTTGGGAGCTTCCGTAAACTGGAAGTTTATTTCCAAAAATGATAAACTGGCTGGGGAGAGCATTGCAAACAAAGCACGCAATTTGCAGGTCGAGTCCTGAAATTAGATTTCTAGAAAGTTGGCACCAGTGTTTGTTACACTGCTTAAGGCAGAATAACAGCTTTAGATCGCCTGAGCTTTCCGTTCCATTGATCAACTATAGTACTTGTACTCTTATGGCATAAAGCAGCACTCCGCCAAAAAACGGCTAGTAATCCTGACGTTTGGTTATTTATTTCTTTTAGTGCAGCCACCAAGAGTTTCCAAAGAACAAATACCTATATAGTATCTTTACGTGTGGGGATGCTGTGATGAAATGCATACTACAATGACACTCCCGCCACGAATGCAAAGGCGGGAAAACAAGATTAGTCACTTTAAAAAATACACGCATCGTGAAATAACGAACAAGTTAACATGGCTTAACAATTCCACGTGTAATACATGTTTGCTTGCTGGAATGTACACAGCCACGTCATTACGTAAAGCTTGGATGTGAATATATGTCTGTCTGTAGTTAGAAACACAGTAACGGTGCATCACAAATAATAACAATTTAAACAAATTTCCAAATAAAGTTTCAAAATATACGAAATTCTTCTTTTTTTTTATTTCAAAAAGTTTTTATTCAGAAGATTTTTTCCAATACAGTACAGTAGTAATGCAGGGGGGGGCTTTGTAGGGCTAGCCACCGCATTCATGGCACCAAACGTAGAAAGCAAGGAAGAGAGAGACGTAGTAGACATCTTACTTACAGCAGCAGTTAAAACCATACTAGAGAATTGGAAAGACACAGCCAAAGCAACATTCAAGAGCTGGATAAACTGGGTCACCTTCCTCAGAGGAGCACATAACATCACGGGGAATTACTCACCCAGCCACAACGCTAAGAATGAGATGTGGGCAGCCCTAGATGCTCACCTGGAGTCACACAAACCCCTGTAAAACTGCAATGCACAACCCACCAACTCAGCGTCCCCCCTGCACTTTTTCTTTCACCTTCCCCGGGGGGAAATCAGCCACTTAACTATGTATACTCGGGGCAAACATGTAACCAGGACATACCAAGAATTCCCCGCTGTAAACTCCCCCCCCTGCATTACTACTGTACTGTATTGGAAAAAGTCTTCTCCACCTCATCAACCAAACAACGCACAGTGCAGATCAGGCAGTAATGATAGCGCTAGCTGCGGAGAAAGCCTTCGACAGGGTCTCCTGGCCATTCCTCAACCTGTGCATGGAGAAATTTGGACTAGGTACCAAGTACCGGGGCATGGTTATGGCACTGTATAACAGACCGAAAGCAACGGTTGTTGTGAACTGCGGCACATGAGAACCACTAACTCTGGAAAGAGGTACAAGACAGGGCTGCCCTCTGTCTCCGGGCCTCTTCCTACTAGCCATAGAGCCGCTACTAACAATGATAAGGGAGAACCCGGATATAGCGGGAGTCCAAATTAAGAGCAAGACAGTGAAACTGGCAGCGTATGCAGACGATGTGCTAATTACAACGAAATTCTTCTTTTAAAAAATATATGTCGCCAATGTTTACAGCAGAAACAGCCAACGCTTTTCGTCCATAGCAATGAAATTCTTCAGGGCAAAGTGGTATAAAAAGCTCATTTCCTCATTTGAGTTTCATAAGCGCGACAACTGTCATTCTTTTCATGAACTTCTGACGGAGATCCGGAGTGGGTGGTGTTCATGATCTTGATGGTGTCATCGTCGTTGATGTTGGTCCAGTAGAGCAGGCAGTTGGTGTGGATGGTGGTCGTGGGGGTGGAGGTCTTGTCGTGTATTTCTATAGGTTCTGAATCGATCCCCCTATTCCTGACCCTATTCTGGTTAAACTTACTAGCTAGTTAACTAACAGTCAGCCCATGAGGCAAGAAATCCCCCATGATGCAGATACCGTTATCTGACGCAGTCACACTACGGCACAGGAACGTGTTATCTGATTAGGTCATAACGCTTGAGATCTAATTAGACAAGCGATATTCCTCCAGCCCCTGATAAGGCATACGACGTTCTCATAACAAATCAAACCTATGACAACCTGGATAATCCGTGCGGCCATTGTTTTGATTTCACAGAGAACTTTAGTAAAGAATGTGCTAACGAGCAAGTCGTATGACATCTTTATTGACGTACCTATGTCCATCCTTACGTCAATCCCGGCACCTTTAAGGTATAAATATTGCCGACCTTGCCCTATGCAAAACACACGCGTGGTGACAAGACGGAGCAGCCATACTTGCCGAAGCAGAGAGCCGAAGCAGACCCCGCAGGCAGCAGCCCCGCCTTCCTGACGTGCTGAGAGACGCGCTGCTATCTCAAGCCGAGAGACCCAGCACCGGCGCTTCTGGGCAGCCCTCGCAGGCAGCCTGGAATATCGAGAGCAGAGAAAGAGATACCATTCCTCATTCATCCTAAATTCCAGGTACAGAACTGAATAACCCCTCCTAGAGAATTCTTTAGTTATTCACTTGGCAAAAACAAACTTAACTTAAACTGTAACTTTCTATTCCCGCCCACGTATTAGACTTAGGTCAGGTACACGGGGTAGGCGTATTTAGAAACACCAGTTGAGTACGTTTAGTCAAATGTATATGTGTATGTAAATATATTTTAATCATTTTAAACATCATATGGCTCAGAAACCATATCAATGTTTTTACAGTATTATTTTATACTATTGCTTCTAATGTATGCACTTTACTTAACTATAAGTATCGCAATAATATCGATCCATTTCTCTTGTACGAGAAAAGAGACTGATCAATAAATAACATCTTTTATTGAACACGCCCGTCTCTTCCTTTTCTCTACATTCTGATGAGACTAAGAATGCACGTACTGACTGAGTAAAATAATTGCCTTGTGCTCACACGACTCTTGAGATTGACTCTTGATTAGGGGAGAGCAAAGTTGTCATGTTCTATGGTTGTCAGAAACTAAATCCCTTCTTGTCTAATCAGGGAAATTAATCCTTCCTTGAACATTCGAGAAAGTTTCTAGCGAACTCTGAGCTTAGCTGGCAAACCCAAAAATTAAGTCTAGTATCGACAGTAGTAGACCTAGTTAACGTCTGGCCTAGGCCTTTACTGCTGTAGGTACTATTCCAATGCGCAGAGCCTATTGGGAAAATAGGAGCTACACTACATGGCGCCCAACGCGTTTGGAAAGGGCGATAAAACTAACGTAAGACATTTAGAGTAACTCAGTCGTGCTTTCTCACTCAGACCCCTTTTCCCAAATACTCCAAAGACGTCTGGAGTGGGTGAAAGGTTATAATATCCTCCAAAACCTCGCAGGAGGGAACTCCTATGTATGGTTCTTGGTCTAGTCAACGTTGAAGGATAAAACAGTTCCAAAATATTGTGCACCTAATCTCTGTTTCCATAAAGAAACCTGATCTGCAAATAAACATAATACCATCCTGTCAGCAAAATGGACAGCGATGAAGAACGAGAGGTTACTAGATTAGCTACTGAAATAGCAGATGCTGATGCTACCATGCAAGCAGCAGACGCGGATATAATACTCATTCCGGTCGCCAAAAGGAGATCTATAACCTTAAAACTTATAGAAAATGGACTGACACCTAGAGGTGGCACAGTCATATTCGTAATCGAGGCACACGAATATCGGCAGACAGAGGTATACTATACATGGATACATTTTCCAGCAGCTAATACTATAACAAAGTACTTCCACTATTACAAAGTAGAGGAACCTCCTAATGAGTACACTCCTTTCGAGGAGGTGGAAGTACCACTCAAATTCCAAGAGCATTTGCTCTTATTTGATGGCGCCCTAAAACATAATAATCACATTACAAGGCTCGGTCCTTTAGGAAGACCAGGAGCAACGTGGCCGGTCTTAGCCGGATACACACCATATCCAGACATCGAAAGAATGCCTGCAGCAGAGCTGTTAATACAGCTAAAACAACTACTAAAAATTCACAGACAATTAGTTCAGTATGTAATGCGGACTTCAACAATTCAGCCAGCGATTAAACTTCCACAGCTGACCCCTCACCAGGGGAACACAAATAAAATTACACCACAGAACATCCAATCCTGCCTAGGTAAAGTTCCAGCTAAACGGGAACAGATACCATTCTGGTTGGCACAGAAAATTACCCAAATAGAGGCGGTGTTTCCTGACACCACCCCATTAGAAAAACACAGGATTCTGACTATATGTCTCCCAATGGGAATCGCACCACACATTGAGGACTGTGACACTTGGGGTACAGTCTTTGCTTCCATCTACACAAAAACGCACGGTGTTCCATCCATTTCAGTAATACCAGATGTGCTAAAACAAATTCAAGATGAATATGGTCCAGAACCTGCTTTAACTCTTGGTATGAAATTACTAAAAGACTTCAAGCAGGTCTCGGCTATATTACTAGCCAACATAAAGGGTGAAGCAGCAAACGTGGCGATCCGCCAGAGGTTAAAAGAGACAGATATAGCAGACCAACCAGCTGAAATTGCCAGAATCATAGAAAAATCCTATGAAGAACTAGGCAGAGATAGTCTAGGTGGAATACCAGTAAAACCGCAACTGACGACAAGTCCAGAAAAAATGTTTTTTAATAATAATAATAATTCACCAAAAAAGAACTGGGATGGAAACAAACAATCCAATCCAAAAGAAAAGAAATTCCAGTCCAGAGGAAGGTCTCCTAGGCGAAGAGAGAAATCTCCAAACCCGAGACAAAGGTCACCTCAGAGTGAACCCTCTGGGAATAGATATAACCTTAGAAATAGGGATAATATTAAAAAACCTGATAGATATCAAGACATTGATACACGTCCCTCTCAATCTTTTCAGAATTCCTCGCAGAAATCGGAAAGAAGAGGACGATCAGAAGAGCACGCCAAGTCCAAAGACAAGGAACCTGCTCAACTGAAAAAGAAATCACAATTTCCAAAAAAGAAGGTAGCCAGTATCAAGGTAGTTAACAATGCCGAGAATACTGAGGACACAACTGAAAAACGGAGAATGGGCTCAGACAATGCTAGACAGCGCAGCAGAGGTGAGCATAGCTCGCAAAGTCCTTATGAATCATCTGGAGACAGTGGACACGAATGAATACCTTCAAGTGGAAACTGCAGACACCAGAGTTAGCAAGCCCCACAAGATATACGAAATAACATTACATATAGAGGGAGATAAGACTAGGAAAATTAGGGGACTATTTTGGGATAACCTCTCAAAGGGTTATGACATCCTTCTAGCTGAAAAAGACTGGCCACCAGAGTTTGTCAGGGAGTGCCCTCATGGCGAAGAAGTAATTATGCCTGCCTTCTCGAATCAAATCCCGATTCATAAAAAATACACACTTGCTAGAAAGTGGGCAGTGGCCTTAGCACCTGCTTTATATAAAAATCATGTAGGATGGGATGAGGATTCTCCTCCTCACAAAATCCAGTTAAAATCACAACCTACTGCACAAAGGCAGTACCCAATTAAGCAAGAAGCTAAAAAACAAGTAAATGAAATACTAGATCAGCTAGAATACCAGGGGGTGATTGAAACTTGCACCTCACAAATGAACAATCCTTTGTTTCCGGTCTCCAAACCAGACAATTCGTACCGTCTAGTTTTGGATTACCGACACCTTAACACATGTTGCAAAACTTTTGCAGTGCAAAACTCACACAGTGCTGCACTAATGAATAACATAGTGCGCAAAAAATACAAAACAACCTTGGACATCTCCAACGGATTCTTTTGTCAAAACATAGCACCAGAGAGCAGATATTTAACTGCATTCTCAGTAAATGGCACTCAAAAACAATTCTGTCGGTTAGCCCAGGGGTACAAGAACAGCCCGGGGGTATTCTCAGCGAGAGTAACAGAATTACTACAACTATATGATGATGAAGCATTATCTTATGTCGATGACATTTACTTAACAGATGATGACTTGGAGACTCACTTGAAAAGAGTGAACACCATAATACTTGGTTTCGCTGCAGAGGGTTACAAATTCAACTTCAAAAAGTCCAGAATTGCCCATCTGACGGTCCTATTCTTAGGATATGAGTTATCAAGTGAAGGCAAAAGCCTGGCAGACAATTTCCTAGAGAAATGTGCCGTAATCCAAGCTCCTAAAACACTAAAAAACCTACAGTCAATTCTAGGCTTCCTAAATTTCGGAAGAACATATATTGCAAATTACGCAGAAAGGGTCAAACCCCTTTATGATCTAATTAAACCAGACTTTAAAAGATCCAGTTGGACTCAAGCACACACAGAAATTTTGAGATCCTTACAAACAGACATGCTAATTAAAACAAAATTAGAAACCCGTGATAATACACGCAACCTTGTGATCCGAGTCATCCCAGGGAGATACGGATTCACATACCTGACTTCTAATGAAGGAGATAAGGTACCAATTGCATTCAAATCACATTTGTACACAAAAGCTGAACAGAGATTCAACAACAAAGGAAAAATTGTTCAAGCAGTTCAAACCGCAATAGCTAGAGAAAAAGACATAGCTGACGGTAGACATATCACAGTCAGAACAGCAGAATCAGCCTTTGAGGCATTAACAACACCGTGTAATTTACCAACAACAACATTGGATCCAGAATGGTTACAATGGGTAAATTCAATCACAACGGACAAAGTATATTACTTCTTTGATCCAGAACTAGAAGAATTAAAAAATCTAAAATATGAAAAAACGTATCCTCTGCCAATCGACATTCTGCCTCTACGACATTACGCCTGTGTAATCTATACAGACGGACATGCTCAACCCTCCGTTTGGGGAGAACATGCATACAATCCCACATGTGAGATTACAAAAGAAGTGTGGCACGGAGGTAAACTAAGACCTCTATTAACAAAATCACACTCAGTAGAAACTAATTCAGAACTACAAACTGAAATATTAGCTTTGAAAATGGCGCTAGATAATGCGGATCGCGAATTCCCGACACTTATAGTGTCAGATTCATATTTCTGCGTCAAAGCATATAACAAGGATTTGCAGACCTGGATTCAGAACGATTACAAAGATGACACGGATGCACCAATAAAGCAGAGACTGCTCTGGGAACAGGTAGCTCTTTTGAAAAAAGAACTACCAAAGACTCACGTGACACACTCACTGAGTCACCAGCGTGATGGCGTTCACGTTGTAGGGAATTCATTGGCTGAAACAGCCGCAGCGGCAGCCAGTAAACCGGCTCCCGTAGATCGAAAAAAGCGTACATTAAAATACATTGACGGCGAAACATTGCTGGCAGTAAAAACGTCATCAAAAGGCGACTGTTCGGCGTTACCGATCAACTATCCACTCAATTACACATACATCATAGATGCAAACTCCATTCCTTTTGCTCGAATCCCTGGAGTGGGGGATAGAGTGATTCCAAACATGGACAGGAGAAACTTGTTAATCGCAGACGCACACATGGGCGAGGGTCTCAGACACCTTAAATTAAAAGATTCTCTGGAAGAATTACAATCACGGTACTGGTGGCCAGGCATGAGCCTGCACTACACCATGTTTGTAAAAAACTGCCCAAACTGCAACAGAGATCGCAGTGGGGAGAGAAGCAGTTTAATACCTCGTCGTATCAGGGCAGATAACATCACCACTAAAAAGAATGGCTTGCGATTAACATATACAGGCTAGTTCCCACTTATAATGTAGATCCACAGCACTCGGCTGACGTCCGGACTGTTATACAAGATTTGCGAGTCTAAATGGCATATACGCTAAGAGCATGCTACGTTCGACCAATTTTTTCTTTTTCTCAGGCAATCCAGCCTGGGGGGGGGGAAAGAATGGCCAAATGAGCACAGCCCAGCGGGAATCTTCTCACTTCCTTCCTGAGGGTATGGGATGGTGTAAAGAAAAAACCAAGACAGAAAGCAATCTATAATAGAAAGGATATTAGGTTCGGGAGCTGGGTGGGTCAAACATCTAATAAGTGTCCAACGTAGTCTAAATAACTTGCCAAGAAATTCTCTGAAGGGATTCAGTCCGTACGAATTATTATTCGGAACTAGGATGTTGATCTCTGACCTTGATAGTCAGACTTCAGTGGTAACAGAAAAAAGCTTTGATGTCAAAGACCGTTTGGCTATTTTGCAGGACTTAAACAAAACAAGAAAAGACCTGAGCAACATACAGTTGAAAGAACAGCCAACGACCACTGAAGATTCACCACCTGTCCCAGCAAGACCTGTCTGGATTCCAAAAGTCGGGGATCTAGTCAGGGAGAAGATCGCGGTAAAGAAGGAATTTGGGCCTTCTTACAGAAAAGCAGTTCCTGTATTGTCTGTCAACGGGACAAGATCAGTTGTACTACCGCCACTTGCTGGAAAAAAGGAGAACCGAGTTGTATCCATCGACCTGGTAAAACCACAACATGTGGCCGATAACCAACGGTAGGCCAAGTGGACTCCCAATAAGTAGCAGAACACCAAGGTTTGCTACCAGTACAGAGGTCCTATCAAAGAGGCTCATCACATTCGAAACGCCTACAGAAGAACAACAAGGACTATGCAACAATGCAATAGAACTAAGACCTCTGAAAACCCAAATAAAGACATTTAGCAGAGACACACCAATCTATACAGAAGTACCAAGTGAAAATGCAAGAAACAAAAATCCTGAACCAATTGGAACAATTGACAGAACTGCATCCGGTTACTTCATCAACTTCGATGATTCCTCTGACGGTTTCAGCGAACAAAAGACACAGCCATCATCAAAATCCTTTAAAGACAAAGCGAAGGAACTTTTGAAACAACTAAAAGAAACATATCTGATTTCTCCATGGATTGAATTTTGGGTGGGTTTTGGTGCATTTATCCTCATACTTTGGCTCATCATGGTATTTACCTTGGGACGCTTCATTGAGGGAAAATATGCTAAAATGGACACAGCAAGTCAGAACATCAACTTGGTCCTCAAACCACACACATCTTCACACGTCGAGAAACGAGAACTTTCTTCAGAACTTTCTTCAGAACTTTCTTCAGCCAACTTCACAGCAATTCCAATACCTGGTGGGGTAGCCTGGGACAACACTGACTATGAAATTTATGGTCCGGTCGAGATCCTGAAATATCCACACCAAATCAAGATCTCCTTGAGTGACTTTGCAAAACCAAACTCATTTGCTGATGATTGGGACTTTGAAAGTATTAACAATATGATGTCTGACTTAGTAATGTCTGCTAAATTTACAAAACATGATTATTTGCAGGGTTCTACAAATTATGACAGCATGTACTGCTATAACCATTATGGTAACCATTTCGTGCATAAATCTGCACAACCTAGAAATGTTTTAAGTTATAATCAATGGGAACATTGTGCTACACCTCCAAAAGGGAGCTCTAGAACCGTTTATGACAAATATTCATATTTTTCAGGTTTTAACATAACTAATGCTGAAACATTTTATTACAAATTGTCAAACAAGACAGGGATGAAAACCATGATAACCAACACAAAATTGATATATTCAGATTCTTTCTTTGAAAAAATGAATACTTTTGGATTTGATTATTGGGACAAAAATGTTGATTTGAAAAGTGTTTGGGGTACAAAAGAATGGCAAGTACAGGGTTTAGAAGCTTTGTTTAGAGCCTGCATGATCCCAGAACAAATGATATTTTTAAATGACACCGTTCAACAAACCACCTGTCTTGGCCTAGCAAAAATCAAAGATTTAAATAACCTGTCTATTCCAAAGCCAACAATGTTTAGCAATAACTCTGATATAGACATAAACCATATACTTAACCAAAACAGAACACATCCTGATTGGAAACAATGGTTGATCTGGCCCACAGATACAAATAACTGTCAAGATAGATTCCTGAATAAAACACAGGGTTTCAAAATGAACAGGCCAGACCCTAGATATCCTCAAAGACATCACCCAGGGATAATAACAACCTACAGTGTGGGCAAATTATGCCTTCAATGGCTACAAACTTCCACACTGCCTGAAATTAAGCAACACCTAACTTTACTTACTGATGGTGCTGACTTGCGTGATTTCATACTGGGACCACGCAAACAGCGTCATAAGCGTTTCATAGCAGCCTCTGTATATGCAGCATACAATGAGGCCTGGAAGGTTACTCAAATTGAGACAGCAGAAAGAATACGGGAAATTGACCGTATTAATTTGGAAAAATCACTTTCTGTAGTGGACAATGGGTTAATGACTCTGTCCTCCAGAATTTTTTCATTGGACAGCATTGTGTCTTCAGCAATCGATATATTATCGCAAGACTTACTGTTATTACAACATGGTCAGTCACAATTGCGTTCTATTGTACAGCTTGGCTGGACGTTACAAAATCTGCGTTCAGGCTACGTGCCTTGGCGTTTAATCAACACAACGTCACTATTCCAAATCTTTAACCTTACTGATAGACAAATCGGTATGGCGCAGAAGGGTGCTGATTATACAATCTTGAGCATTGAAAAACTAGAAAGATTACCAATGACAATGTCAGAACGACCTGTCAGTGAATGGATAATCCACGGAATCATAAATATTCCAATCTCAACCTTCAGGTTTCAATACTGCCAAAAATATATACAGGCTGGCATGTACGAGAAATTGGGAAAGGGGTACCTTAAAACAACTTGGAACCTGCCCTATTCACATGCATGTGTCAGTAACAAAGAACAGAAAGTGTTTCTTAGTGGCAACAATTGTGCTATGTCACTGAGCGGCACGCTTCTGTGTAACGGTATTAGTTTGCACGGAGCCTGTGAAGGGAATTCATACAACCTTTCATGTCACCAGCAAGGCGCACCTGCAACTGAAATAGAACCATTCTTTCAAAGACTCTATAATGGGAGTTACATTCTTATTGTAGACCGCAGATGCTGTAGTCTTATGCCCGGGACTCCTTATCTCGTCACTACGACGGCGAAGGTCAAGTGCTGTGGACGTTCTTTGTTCCCCAGCTCCTTTCCAGACAGGGAGGCAAGGGCATGGCCCGGTCTGAAAATTACTTCTATTCGAATAGACACTTTAAGCAGAATGAAAACAGTGCTTCTTCAGACGCCTACAAGGCTCACGTCATCTAAAGAAACGTATGATCTACAAGTCGCAAGGACGACTGCAGAGATACATACATTATTATCAACCAATTCCCCCGTACATTTCGCGGAAATCCTGAGCGAAATCTTAAATATTTCTGATACCACTGGGGTCTCAAAGGTATTTAAGACAGTATTTTCGATGGCATTAACACCATTCAAAGCCATACTGGGTATTTTTCCAGATTTCGTCCATTCGATTTTTGGCGGACTTCCCCTGATCCTAGGACTAATTGCAGGAATCCTATTCCTAGTCCTTATTTTTCGTTATGGCAACCCATGTCACAGATCAAACTCTCGCGACAATGGAAGATACGATCCTAGCCATTGGATACCGGGACCGGATATCAAAAATCCTGGGACTCTCCCGGCTTAGAGACCTAAACATGACTTGGTTTCTATCATTTCGACCAATGTGGCAAAGGTGTGTTTTACCTGTACTAAGGTGTCTGCTATGCGGAGAAGAATGCGTGTTAGACACCTGTCTGACGCTACAATCGGATGCGCCGGTGGATGCAGATACACTGTTGGTTCCTACCAAGGTTCACGCACTGTGCTGCCCTCAAAGGCTGCCAATTCTGATGACGGCATTCCTGGAATCTTCACCACTGCAATTGAAGAGTAGTGAAGTTCAAGATGAAAGCAGCATCGAACAGGTACGACCTTCTGTCAGCAATGCAAATCAGAATGTCAATGGAGACAATCATGCGCACGAATGCATGGTTACCCCTATTTCCGACTTAGAGGAACTTTCCCATGAAGCTGTTGACAGTTTTTTCGAAAGCCTGAATGATATGATGTTCTCTCCGGAACAGAAATAGAGACTTTTGAGTAAACTCGCACACGGCGTTCCCTGAATTCGGCCTTCAACTTTAAAAATAAAGTCACATGAACAATTACAATCCAGTTCACGGACAGCAACTTTTTTCAGCAAGCCCCTAAAATATTTTTCTATATATTTTTTCCCGGGACACTGATCTTCTGCTTAAAGTAAGAAACTATTCCTAGAGATTTAAAATTTCTATTTTTAGATACTTTATATAGACTTTAGCTGCCCACTGGTATGTTCACAATAGATTTTATGTGATGAAATGGTTTCGACTTTTTTTCTGTATAGCCATATTAAGAGCCATTTCATGTGTATTTCTCATATACCAACAAGCAATAATGCATAACAATGCGTGTTTACTTTTGCATTTAATTCATAGCTTAAGTGCATACAATATATATGACTGCAATTTTTCAGTATATTTGAAAATTTCAAAATGCATTTATGTATTTTGGGGTGGTAAGGTATACACTATACTCTATAGTATGTTGTACTATGTTATACTATGCATAGATTAGTAGATATGACCATAGTTAGCGTGGAGTGGGTGTCGTGTATTTCTATAGGTTCTGAATCGATCCCCCTATTCCTGACCCTATTCTGGTTAAACTTACTAGCTAGTTAACTAACAGTCAGCCCATGAGGCAAGAAATCCCCCATGATGCAGATACCGTTATCTGACGCAGTCACACTACGGCACAGGAACGTGTTATCTGATTAGGTCATAACGCTTGAGATCTAATTAGACAAGCGATATTCCTCCAGCCCCTGATAAGGCATACGACGTTCTCATAACAAATCAAACCTATGACAACCTGGATAATCCGTGCGGCCATTGTTTTGATTTCACAGAGAACTTTAGTAAAGAATGTGCTAACGAGCAAGTCGTATGACATCTTTATTGACGTACCTATGTCCATCCTTACGTCAATCCCGGCACCTTTAAGGTATAAATATTGCCGACCTTGCCCTATGCAAAACACACGCGTGGTGACAAGACGGAGCAGCCATACTTGCCGAAGCAGAGAGCCGAAGCAGACCCCGCAGGCAGCAGCCCCGCCTTCCTGACGCGCTGAGAGACGCGCTGCTATCTCAAGCCGAGAGACCCAGCACCGGCGCTTCTGGGCAGCCCTCGCAGGCAGCCTGGAATATCGAGAGCAGAGAAAGAGATACCATTCCTCATTCATCCTAAATTCCAGGTACAGAACTGAATAACCCCTCCTAGAGAATTCTTTAGTTATTCACTTGGCAAAAACAAACTTAACTTAAACTGTAACTTTCTATTCCCGCCCACGTATTAGACTTAGGTCAGGTACACGGGGTAGGCGTATTTAGAAACACCAGTTGAGTACGTTTAGTCAAATGTATATGTGTATGTAAATATATTTTAATCATTTTAAACATCATATGGCTCAGAAACCATATCAATGTTTTTACAGTATTATTTTATACTATTGCTTCTAATGTATGCACTTTACTTAACTATAAGTATCGCAATAATATCGATCCATTTCTCTTGTACGAGAAAAGAGACTGATCAATAAATAACATCTTTTATTGAACACGCCCGTCTCTTCCTTTTCTCTACATTCTGATGAGACTAAGAATGCACGTACTGACTGAGTAAAATAATTGCCTTGTGCTCACACGACTCTTGAGATTGACTCTTGATTAGGGGAGAGCAAAGTTGTCATGTTCTATGGTTGTCAGAAACTAAATCCCTTCTTGTCTAATCAGGGAAATTAATCCTTCCTTGAACATTCGAGAAAGTTTCTAGCGAACTCTGAGCTTAGCTGGCAAACCCAAAAATTAAGTCTAGTATCGACAGTAGTAGACCTAGTTAACGTCTGGCCTAGGCCTTTACTGCTGTAGGTACTATTCCAATGCGCAGAGCCTATTGGGAAAATAGGAGCTACACTACAGTCTCAGAAGTTGTCGGGGCGGTCGTCGCGTTGAAACTGTCGTGGATTTCTGTGATCTTGCGGTGGAAGAAGGTGGCCAGCGAGTCGCACAGGTCTTGCGAGGGTGGGACGTCGTTGGTGTTGGAGCTGGGGTTGGAGCGTTCCTTCACGATGTTGAAGAGCTCTTTGCTGTTGTGCACGTTGTTGTCTAGGCGGTCTTTGAAGGAGGCCCTTTTGACGGATCTGATGAGGTGTCTGCGGGTGGCATTCTTGTGGGCGGTGTGGCTGTCCGGTGTTCGTTCATGGAGCCAGATCTTCTCCAGCTTTTGGCAGGTTTGCTTGGAGGCTCGGAGGTCTTCAGTGAACCAGATGGCTTTCTTGTTGGTATGATTGTTGGAGGGTTTCTTGATCGGGGCGAGGGTGTTGGCGCAGTCGTTGAGGTCCACTGTCTGAGGTTGTGGGTGGCGGTGTTGGGGTCGGTATGGTCGGCGGTTGGGCTCTGGGCGAGGGTGGTGGTTAGCTGGTCTTCGGTGACTTTGCTCCAGCAGCGGTGAGACATCTGTTGGGTGCGGTGGTGCGTGGTGGGTTTCTTGAAGGTGAAGTGGATGCAGCGGTGGTCGGTCCAGTGGAGTTCGGTGGTATGGTTGAAGGAGACATGGGGGCTTGTGGAGAAGATGGGGTCAACCGTGTGACCAGCGGAGTGGGTGGGTGTTGTGACAAGTTGTCTGAGTCCGAGGTTGGCTAGGTTGTCGATCAGGGTGGTGGAGTTGGTGTTGTCATTGTTCTCGAGGTGGAAGTTCAGGTCCCCGAGGAGGATGTAGTCCATGGAGACCAGGGCGTGTGTGCTGACGAAGTTGGCGATGGAGTCGCTGAACTGTGGTCAGGGCCCGGGCGGTTTGTAGATGAGGGTTCCTCTGAGGGTGGTGTTGGGGTCGGTGTGGATCTGGAAGTGCAGGTGTTCGGCGGTGCTGAGGGTGTCGTTGGTGTTGGTCGAGACTCTGAGAGTGTTCCTGTGGATGATGGCAATTCCTCCTCCCGCTCTGTTGGTGCAGTCCTTGCGGGTGATCTTGTAGCCTTCCGGGATGGCTCTGGCTATGTCGGGTGCCGAGGCGGGGTTCAGCCAGGTCTGCGTCAGGAAGGCGATGTCTGGGGAGGTTGAGTCAAGTAGGTCCCAGAGTTCAACGGCATGTTTTCCGGCAGAGCGGGTGTTGAGAAGGATGCATCTGAGGTGGGTGGGTTCTTTCCTGATCGGCAGCATGGTGGGGCGGATGCTTGTGAAGCTGCAGTTCCGGCAGGTGAAAGCTCTGTGGGTGCGCTTCGGGGCTGCCAGGAAGCAGGTGTGTGATCATCCGGTGTTGAGTGCGTGGAGGGTTCTGGCATCGTAGCGGTGTCGGGCGTTGTGGCATTCGTGGTGTCCAGGGGTCCTGGCGCTGGGCGCGGTCCAGGCACGGACGGGCTTGCCTTAGGTGTGCTGAGCGGCTTCCATATAAGGGGATGTGGGAGGGAGGAGCAGCTGGGAGGCGGGAGCGGGGCGGCGAATGGGATTGCAGGTGGGTGGGGACGCAGGGACACAGCGGCGGGAAAAACGGGCGGGGGCCGCGGGAGAACTGGGCAGAGGAAATAAAAACAAGTCTGGGCAAGAAAGCAAGTACAGGCACAGGGGAATAAAAACAAGTCTGGGAAAGAAAGCAAGTTAGGCACAGGGGAAATATACAATTAGGCAAAAACAATGCAGGCAGAGCCGTACAGCAGCGTTGGGAGCGACCTGCCTGCATGCCTGCGAGCAGGGTCATAGGTCATAGAGTTTTTTTAGATGTCTGTAGTTACATATATAATTATTCTGTAGCAGTGGGGGAAGAAACCAAATCGACCAGCATTTGAATTCAAATGAGAACACTGCTGAGCTTAGGGGAACAATGTTCTGCTATACCCCACGTAGCTCAACAATAGTGAAAATTAAAAATATATTATTAAGGGATCATCCGGCGAATAAGGTCACAATTAAGCATGGGCGTAAAATCCGTTCCGCTCACGGATTTTGCGGATTTTTGGTAAATTCGCAATCCGCGAACTCTCGCGAACTTACCGAAAATTCGTAAATCCGTGCGAAGCGGATTTTTTTGCTTGGTCGCACTTGCCAACTAGAATACTATACAATTTTGCGGGAGTAAACACTCGCGAAAACGTAGATGCGGCGGGCAGCGACAATCTCGCAATTGCGAGATTGCAAAATTTGCAATTTCGCACAAGAAATCCACCAGCAGGCAGCATAAACCTTGAAAATTATGATTTTTATTAGAATAACTCCTCAGGTTGACATTTGCCTGCACTTTTTTTTTGCAAGGAGTCCATTTTGGGGGGGGGGGGGGGGGTGGGAGGAAGGAAGTGCCCCACAGTCTCCAACTTCCTGTTCCTGTCCAGCAGGCTACTCTCAGTGCTTTCTTCATGTGCTGGTCACTTTGATTTGGATCTTGACCTGGAAGCACTCAGCAGGTGCAAAAGTTCAATCTTATCATTAGTAACCATTCCCTGTAGTGCTTCCTGAGGCGCCCCTCCAGAGTTCAGTTGCCTACTTGCAACTATTCCATGACCCTGCTCTGACCCTCACAGCAGGCTCAGAGAAAGCAATTACAGATAAGGAAGCAGGTTCCAGCCAGGAAGTTCAAATTCAGTAACACATTAATCAGCCCCTAATTCATTTATGTCAGTTGAGGCAGGGCAGGTGTGCTTTTCCACCCATAATCTACAGTGATGAACTAGAGGGTGGCATGGGTGAGCCAGAGGGTGGCATGGGTGAGCCAGAGGGTGGCAGTGGTGGAACAGAGGGTGGCAGTGGTGAAACAGAGGGTGCTGTGATGAACCAGATGTAGAAACAACATGTTCGCGACCGTTGCTACCCGAAAAGTAAGTTCGCGTTTGCGAACTGGTACAAAATCCTCGCGAACTGGCAGAAATCCTTGCGAACACAAAAAAAAATCCGCAAATTCGCGAGAGTTCGCGGATTTTGCAGATTGCGAATCCGTAAATACGCAATTTCGAGGATTGCCAATTCGCAAAATCCGCCCATGCTTAGTCACAATAAAGCTCAAAACTCCAGCTGTCATCATCAAACAAACTTCCTAGAATGCCAATTGGTTTGTTCAAGACGCAGGACTGGGCAAGCAAAGAGAACCATTTTCTTTTCTCTACACTGCATGTTCCCTATAAAGCTTTGATGCTCCTTTTGTCACAGGACAATCCCGGGTGGATAGTTATAGTCCACTTCGATGATACAGTGGCTCCCGAAGAACCTTGAAAAGGTCTATGGCTCATGAGTTCAAACACAAGTCATGGGCGATTTAGCCTTCCATCTTGGCTAAGTCGGTAATAGGAGTACCAGTATGCTGGGAAATAGAGGCAGATGTGGCCATACCAAGAAGAAGGTCATTTGCACTAAGCAGAGTTGTGCTTCTGTTTTCCTGCAATTTCAAAAGGGCATGTATTCGGCTCACACTTTTCCTGAATTAATCAGAGAGAGTAAAACTCGGAAACAGTGAGAAATGATGTACTCTTTCTGTTTCCGAGCCATGCTGTCAGCAGTACATACTTTAATTCAGAGAAATTCTGAGGTAGATGTATGGGCTTCAAAATGTAAATCCCATAAAAACTGGAGCACAGCTGTGCCCTGGACATGTGCACACTTTCATGATGAAGACTCTTCTCTTACTGTGGAAGCCAGGGCAACTTTAAGGCATGGGTAAAGTGATCAATTGCCAGGGTCCCCACTTTCAAGAGGACCAGTGGAAAAGCGAAAACTGTGTACCAAAAACAGATTTTTTTCTGACAACTGGGCATACTTAGCCTTTTGAACGATACCCCTCAGGTCTTCAGGCAGTTGGTAGCAATTAAAACGAAAAAAATAATAATCTTTCTCTCTTGTTCTTGCCCCTTATTTCTCTTCAACACTTCCATCTCAAACGTCTCTCTCAATAAATCAATGGTGTGAAAACCCCTTTTCTCTTAGCTCTCTCTACCTCACCTAAGTATTCCTCACCTCTCTCTAAATCATGTATGTCAGAAGTTCTTTGAGGGGTTAGACAATCATGCTGAGATTGAGCCCATCATAAGAGGCAAACTCTCTTAAAGTTTGAAAATGCTTCCTGTAGGGGAAGAGAGTACAATGCAGATCTGCATCTGACACCATCTAATGGAATTACCCTTTTGGCTGCCTCGTCATTCATAAAGTTGGAAACTTTGTTTTTAAAACCAATAAACAAATATATTGTGGCACAAATGTAAGTCCCTTTAATATGAATGGGCGGTGGGGTAGAATGACACCCTCAGCCCCCTCGGCCTACTGACAAGCTTGCTTTCAAAACACCGCTCAACACCATCTTCCTATAGTCCTCGCAGAGTCTCACTCACTAACACCCCCTTTCTCTCTCTCTACATCTCTGTGCCTACCTTTACATCTCTACCCCCTATTACACCTCTTGACCTCAGCTCTATCTCCACCTCAGCTTACTGTATCTCACTGATTTGTTTTCATGTTACCTCTCCCCTTGCTTCATCCATTTATTTTACTTCTTTGAAACTCACCTTTCTTTACCTCACATCTCAAACTCTCTTTCTCCATACTCTTATACCTCGCCCCTTTCCTCTCCTCTGTATGCTTTCTCCTTACCATAGCTTTCTCTCCCTCAACTCCCACTCTACTTCATATCTCTTTGTATCTCACATCTCTCTCACTACCTTATCTTATTTAACCCTTCCTCTCTTTCTACCTGTGCTCTCAATTTATATAATCACTTGTTTCCCACAGCACCTACTCATATTGCCTCTCTCTGCCTCTATTATCTCTACCACATTCTCTCATACTCTTTAATTTCTCTCGGCATCTCTTTTTTAATTTCAGCTTTCCTTTCATTTTTTACCTCTCTCTTAACGTCACTATCTTTGTACTTCACCGTACTCTGGAACTCTGCATTTCCGTTTACCTCACAACTCTCTCCTCCTCACCTTCACAATACCTCTGTATCACCTTACCACTCTTTCAATATCTCACATGTCTCTACTTCCCCCTTTTTCTCCCTCCATCTCATCTACCTTTCTTCTCTTTGACCCTCTCATTCTGTCTTTCTCTCTGCCTCACTACTTTTATTACATGGCTGGTCTTTCTATAACTCTGGTAATTTTGCACACCTCCCAACTTATACCTTTACTATCCCCTCCCATTTCTCTTACTCAGTAAAGTTTGCAGTCTAGAAAGAAAAGTGAACACGTAGGCCCTGATTACAAATCCAGCGACTACAGAACCAGACACCCCATTATGAATTGGGCAGTCTAACTGCCCTGGGCTGCCGTGGCCGCCAGGGAACCACCATTCCCTTGTGGGTTTTGCAGCGGTCAGAGGCCACAAATTCTTGGTCGGACCACTGCGTTGCCGCCAAGCATATTACGAGTTTTCTCGCCGGCGGCGGTGTCATGGAGGTTCCTCCTCCATTGACACCGTGGTGGAGAGGAAACAAAGGGAGCCCTTTAGGGCCCCTTGTGCCTCCTCCACATGTGTATGTATACAGGGGACATAACATGTGCCCCCCTGTGATCATGCACACCAGCTCCTGCAAGGCATGGACTTTCGAGTCCATGCCATGCAGGAACCTTGTTGTGTGTACCCATTGCAGTGCCTTTTTCCAATGTACCTCCACCTTTGAAATAGGCACTACACCGGGACCGCCACGCTGTCCGCCCACCAGACCACTTTGAAGTCGTAATCTGGTGGGCAGGTGGCGGCAAGTCTCTGCGGTGGCGTACTTTCTGCCAGGTGCGGTGGGTCCATTGAGGCATAGCCCCCCCGCCCGCAGCTCCCTCGGCGTCTCTGAAGTTAAGTAAACAGAATCAGTATATCTAAGTTCAAAGACGCCGAGGGAGAACTGACAATCATGTCGGTCAGCATAACGTCGGACCGCCCACCCCACCCCTTCAGAGTGGGCGGGCTGGCGTCATGTTGACTGACATGATTGTCAGATCAAGGGCAACAGGCAGCAACACAACTAAAAGTGCGCATGAGTGGTGACGGAGGGTGAATTTTTCGCCCATGCCCAGTCATGCGCACTTGTGTTTGCACTTGTTTGCGCATGCTCATTAGGAGCCCTTCGGGCTCCTAATGGGCAGGCGGTGGGCGAAGATTAACTGTGCCCTAAGCCAATTCTGGCGCTGCTGGCAGCGCCAAGATTGGCTGAGAGGGGTTGCCAGTCCGCTCCAGTGCCGTTAATGAAGGCGCCAAGGGGAGCAGAGGTAGCGCTGACCGGCTGTGAGGTAAGTTTTCCTTTTCATATTAAATTCCCTGTCCCCCACCCCCGTGCGACCCCCCCGACTGTGTACTACCACGCTGTAGTATTTCTGAATGTTTAAGTGTTTTACTGTACATGAGAAATGCCGTCCCAATGTGAAATTGCACTTTTTTTTTCTTCACAGGAAACGGTTTTCCTGTGGTGTAATGGGGTGTTACTTTCCCATTCATACCATGAACAAGGTCGTACTCCTGCTTTACGCCGTGAAACGGGATGTACTTTTGCCCTAGACGGGAAAGAATCTTCCACAGTTTCCACAGTGGGAATGTGTTGGAGGGAAGTTAAACACTCGTGTCTGGGTGCGTCTGTTCTCACATGGCGTTCACCCTTAGGGTTCCTACTAGTCCCCTCACTCTCCTGAAAACAGTCTGCTAGTGAATAGTTTTGAAAATGTCACACCACCATTTGTATTGTAGAACTTGGTGAATTGTTTACTGTGTTTACTTACCTGCCCCTGTATTTAACACACATCATCCCGGCAGAACAGTAAACTTCCAAGGAATTCACGTTACGGCGGTCTTGTCAGCTCTGGCGGGCCGGACTGGTAATTTGGGGCACCGGGCAATCCCCCAGTAGGCTGGATGGGGTGGGGGCCGGTTTTTTCACAGGGGGGTCAGTTTTGTTTTCGGGCCGTGACTTGAGAGTCTGTCTGACTGTGTCTGTCTCAGTCTGACGGAGGTTAGACAGAATACTACTCCTGGGGAAAAAGCACAACTGCATTTTTGCACAGGACCTTCTGTGACCCAGGGCGTGCAGCCAGCCTGAGGTGATGAATTTAATAATCAGGAGTGCCGGGTGCCAGCGCGGAGATGTCTCCTTTGCGCCTCATCTGCGCGCCACTCTTCCCTTTGGGTGGGGCTGTTGGGTCAAGCCGCATGCTCATTGGGGCACATGCATGTGCTCGTGACTGGACCCCAGAGATGACCGGACTGAGAGTGAGACAGAGAGCAGGGGAACTGTTGCGGCCACATAATTTAATTATTTCAATCCTTGCACGGGTAGCCCCCTGGGCCCCAGTCTGCCGCCCGCAGCAGGTGAGTTTGTGAGTGTGATCACTCTGCAATCATCATGGGCAGAGGGCACTGGCTGGGCAGGGCGGGCCGGTGCGTCGCGACCGGGCCGGGAATAAAGCAAGATGTATAGGCCCGCCATTGCCTGGTTCTAATCCCTGTGCACAGTGGTCTGGATTTGACAGCGGCCCTAGGCTGGTGGTGCCAAGCCGTGGAGGGTCGCCTTATTACTGGCATTTGCTTTCTGAAAGGCTTGTCTCATTTACTTGTGGGGCAAAAATATTTGAGGAATACATTTCTCAGAGTGTCGATTTCACTGCTCTTCTCCTGTGACAAATCTTTCAATCTGTGATGTATGTTTGTGGCAGCAGCCAGAGAACAAGAACACGCAACCCTGCTTAGCTTCATGGGTGGCACAGGTTATTTATGAAGCTCTCGGTGTCACTGGACATGAATACCAACTTGTTATTACACTGTCTAGTGGTGCATATATTGCATGTGTGTATGAACATGCATACAGTGCAAACCGATCTACGAAGCAACAGTGAGATGCACATATGGCATAACGGCCAGAGCGACTTTGGAGCTGAGGAATCAGGTGCGAGCCTCGGCTCAACATTCTGTGATTCTGGGCAAGTCACTAAGGGCCAGATGTAGGTAGCCCAATACCGGTTGGTAACTGCCAATTTCGGCTGTTACCGACCGGTATTTAGGAATTGGCATGTAGGGGCCATTATTTTACAGAATCGGTAAATTTACCGATTCGGTAATTTACCGATTCTGTAAAATACCGAATCGGTAATTTTACCGATTCGGTAAATCCAAATGTAGGTGACACTCCTTAGAGTGTCACATGCCCTTAAGAGTCGGTATTTTACCACACAATCCTATTGTGTGGTAAAATACCGAATCCAGGTGTGCATGCACATCTGTGCATGCACACTGTGCAATGTGACACACAGATATGCCCTAAGGGCATGTCTGTGTGCCACATGTCACACATGCCTTTACTTCGGGTGCTAGAGGGTGTCAAAGTGACACCCCCTGCACCCTTGCAACATTCGGTATTTACCGATTCGGTAAATACCGAATCGGTATTTCCCATTGATTCCTATGGGCTTCACAGCCCATAGGAATCAATAGGAAATACCAATTCGGTATTTACCGAATCGGTAAATACCGAATGTTACCGATTCGGTATTTCTATTTTAAAAAATACCTACATCTCCCACCTTCATATTTACCGATTCATAAATACCGAATCGGTAAAATTCGGTATTTATGAGTCGGTAAATGTCTCTCACCTACATCTGGCCCCAGATCCTCCCTATGCCTACCAAAAATGAAATTGTTCTTGTGTATCATTAACTGGTGCTCATGAAATGCGCTCCAATACCTTCAAGTCGAGGTCGCACCTTATAATAAAAATAATGTGGGCGGGGGGAGGACAAGTGGAGGAATAAGATAGGACGCAGGAAAAACAAGAGGGGATACCAAATGGTGTACATTAGTCGGATATTTAGATGTGAAAGAGGTGTTTCTTTTGGAAGAAAGACTTCAGTTCCTTCTTGAAAAGTAGCGCGGCTGTCCGTCAAGACTGGGTACTGCATTGTTGACCCTAGGAATGTGCCAAAAAATTACTTTTTGTCTTGTCTTCACCTTCCTGTATTTCCTTGTCACCAGTTTGATGAAGGGTTTCTTCTTGGCCAACCCCGTATCATCAGTAGCGGTCGGCAGTAACTACACCTCTGAGGCGGAAGCCGGAGGAATTACGCGCCATTCTTTTAAAACTGTTCTTTTGTGTTGTAACATATTTTAAAACTTTGATTCCTGCCTGAGTTCTCTGCTGGGCTGCTTGCCATATAGGTACTCCACATTCAGCGGACTCTAGCGTTGCTTCGTAGAGTTTGTTGTGGTCGGCCGCCATCGCCAGTCGCGAGGCCACGCCCACCTGACAGGCCACGCCCACCCCTCCCGCCTATAAGAACGCGCTGAATCTCGAGTGCGCTCTCTGTAACTTCACCTCTGAGGCGGAAGCCGGAGGAATTACGCGCCATTCTTTTAAAACTGTTCTTTTGTGTTGTAACATATTTTAAAACTTTGATTCCTGCCTGAGCTCTCTGCTGGGCTGCTTGCCATATAGGTACTCCACATTCAGCGGACTCTAGCGTTGCTTCGTAGAGTTTGTTGTGGTCGGCCGCCATCGCCAGTCGCGAGGCCACGCCCACCTGACAGGCCACGCCCACCCCTCCCGCCTATAAGAACGCGCTGAATCTCGAGTGCGCTCTCTGTAACTACACCTCTGAGGCGGAAGCCGGAGGAATTATGCGCCATTCTTTTAAAACTGTTCTTTTGTGTTGTAACATATTTTAAAACTTTGATTCCTGCCTGAGCTCTCTGCTGGGCTGCTTGCCATATAGGTACTCCACATTCAGCGGACTCTAGCGTTGCTTCGTAGAGTTTGTTGTGGTCGGCCGCCATCGCCAGTCGCGAGGCCACGCCCACCTGACAGGCCACGCCCACCCCTCCTCTCCCTAAATGTGCTTCCCACGCAAGCGCAGCGGACGAGCGCAGCGGGAGCGCCTAAGGCAAGCCCGTCTGCGCCCGTCATCGCCAGACCATCGCCTCTCGCCAGTCCCCCTGCTCAACTCGTACCACATTTACTGCAGTACGATAGAAAGTCCCTCCTCGCACTCAAACCAGACTCAAGATGCGATAAACTTGAAGGCTGCCTTGGGCAAACAGGTCTGTACTGCAAGCCATGTTGTTTTTTGACACCTTCACCCGGGCTAGCCAGCCACAACACCACTGCTTATAAGCAATACACCCTTACCATCCTCCAACTTAATGTTAGATCCCTTGTGAAACACCACGCCGATGTGTTCACCCTTATAACAGAGGAACATCCAGACATTATGTTTATCTGCGAAACCTGGCTCCACGATGACCAAAACAGCATCCTAAATCTCTCGCTGCCCGAGGGTTTCTCCATCAAAACCATCAATAGAGACTCCAGGGGTGGGGGGATAGCTGTTATTTACAAATCATCATACAACTGTACTTTTGAAAAGGAAGCCATTTGGGGCTGCGAAAGTGCAAGATTCAAAATCTCCACTAGTCCCCAGTTCACCCTTTCCGGACTCTATATCTACCGGCCTCCTGGCCCCACTACCAGGTTCATTGAGGAACTCCTAGATGTCGCTCACACTCTAGTGATATCCTCTCCCAATTTTACCATCCTGGGAGACCTTAACTTACATTTCGACTCCTTGACCGATCCTACCATTAAGAACCTTCAGGCAGACCTCACAGCTCTTCAGCTAAACCCACTCATCCAAACTCCCACTCACTCTGCCGGGCATTTACTGGACCCAGTTTTCTCCAACCTCTCAGATGCCTCGGCTGCCCCCCCCAAACCCATGGGGTGGACTGACCACTCTCTTATCAAATTCTCCCTGAAAATCAGAGACTCGATTGTGAAAAACACCACCAGTTCCCGATACAAGAGGCCATGGCATAAACTGGCACCTAGCGACCTTACTAGTAAACTAGGCAATCTCCACCTCAACCTCACAGACGGAGACATTAACTCCGCCTATGCGGCCTTTCAAAACTGGATCAACTTAGGACTAGACTCCCTAATACCAGCAAAATGGACTAAAACCCGTAACACTCCATCTAACCTATGGTACAATGAAAATCTTCTAACCATGCGGAAAGACTGCAAAAGAGCTGAACGCCAGTGGAGGAAAGAATATAAGGACACCGACAAAGCTGCTTACCTGCTAAAATTGAAGTCATACCACAAGGCGGTTCGCACCACCCGTGCTTCCTGAAAAGGGGGGGCCCTCGGCCCCCCCGCACGCATGGCGGCGCGGCGACCGTCTCACCTCCTCTCCCCTCGGGTCCTTCGACGGTGGGGGCGTGCCCTGGGGGCGCGGCCCACCGCCGATTGGCCGGCGCCCCTCCTGACCCGGATTCAATGGACTGGTTCCGGGTCGGGGGGGGCGGGCGATAGGAGGGGCCACCCGGCCCCTCGGGAATAAGAGGTAGGGAGCGCCCAGGAGACCCCCTTGTCCCTGGACGCTCCCTTGCTGAACGTTGTGCCCCGCGTTCGGGGCTTCTTTGTGCGGTCAAGGTGTTCACTAGACCGCAGCAGCCCTTTCGGCCCCCCCAAACGAGTGAAATACCTGGGAAATTTAGGGCAGGTGGGGCAGAGAAGAAAGGGGTGTGCTGGGATTTTAATAGGCGTACCTGCACAAGGGCCGCGTGTAAATTTAGGCATGCATGTTCCTCCTGTGGGCACCCCTCTCATCCAGAAACTACCTGTAGGTCCAAGCAAGGTAACACAGGACAGAGGGGTAGGGGAAAGCCACTATAAGTCAGACAGGTTACGCCCCCCCACTCCAGTGGATGTGGTGGCAATGATTCCATTGTTGAACAGATACCCTGACCACAAAGCGGCCACCCTACTCCAGGAAGGTTTTTCTAAAGGTTTTAGGATCCCGGCCGGGGGATACACAGGCAGTGCGCACTGTAGAAATCAATTATCAGTCAAACACAATCCGGCTGTTGTGGCCGCCAAAATTGACAAGGAGCTTTCCTTAGGCAGGATAACTGGCCCTTTTCCTGCAGTGCCGGTACCCAATTTTGTGTGTTCCCCACTGGGAGTTGTCCCCAAGAAAGAGAAGGGGCAATTCAGATTGATTCATAACCTGTCAGCGCCAAAGGGGGCGTCACTGAATGATGCCATTGACGAAGGTATCTGTAGTGTTAAGTACGCCTCTTTTGATCAGGCTGTTACCTTATTGCAGGCCACTGGACCCGGGGCGCTAATGGCGAAATCAGACATAGAATCCGCCTTCCGCCTCCTCCCAGTCCACCCGGCGGACCAGCATCTTTTAGGTTTCACCTTTAGGGATAGGTTCTACATGGACAAATGCATGCCTATGGGTTGTTCTATTTCTTGCGCCTACTTTGAGATGTTTAGTTCATTTCTTGAATGGGCCATGAGACAAGTGACGGGCCATCAAAGGGTCATGCATTACTTAGATGATTTCCTCTTCCTCGGTACAGCGGGTTCTCAGGAGTGCGCACTGGCATTGCAGGAATTTTGCGTGCTCATGCGGGCTTTTGGGGTCCCGCTTGCGCCTGGGAAGACGGTGGGCCCGACCACCTGCTTGGAATTTCTGGGCATCGAGATTGACTCAATGGAGAGATGTTTTAGACTACCTAGGGACAAGGTGTGCAAATCCAAGACATCGCTACAGTTATGCTTCCGGAAGGAGAAGGTCACTTTGCAGCAATTACAGGAGGTGGTAGGGCAATTGAATTTCGCACTAAGAATCATCCCAATGGCTCGCCCCTTCTCTCGCTCCATCGCGCACGCGATGAGGGGGCTGAAGGAAAAGCACCACCGCACGCGCCTATCGTCTGAAATTCGCCAGGATATGCTCATTTGGATGGCATTCCTGGAGGATTTTAACGGTAGGGTGGTCTGGCCCGGCCCGCTCACGACATCGGCGGAGTTGGGACTATGGACTGATGCGGCCGGTAGTGTGGGCTTTGGTGCCATCCTAGGGAATAGGTGGGTCGCTCAACAATGGCCAGAAGAATGGAACGCATGGGGTTTGCTCAGCAACATTGGCTTCCTGGAACTTTTTCCAATATGGGTGGCACTGATGGTTTGGCCCGAACACCTATGTAACCAATCAGTGGTGTTTTGGTCAGGTAACATGACAGTGGTGGGATGTATCAATCAGCAGGGGGCGCGGTGTCCTTTCATACTTCGTCTGATCAAAGAAATTGTTCTGCGGTGCCTTCAACTGAATGCTAATTTTAGAGCCAAACATGTCCCTGGTGTTTTAAACAATGCTGCTGACTCCCTTTCTCGCTTCAAAATGCAGGTTTTCAGGGAACATCTCCCCACAGCAGACCCCTCGCCAGCACACTTCCCAGCAGTACTTTGGCAGATTGGTGCCCCAGATTACAGGACCTCGTGGTCGCTAGCCTAGCCCCCAGGACCAAGACGGCTTACGAAGGGGCGTTTCTGTCTTATTGTTCTTTCTTGGGGCCACAGTGGGAAGTGCTTTGGGCGAAGGAGGATGGGTTTGCAGCCTATTTAGAATGGATGCACAAAGAGGGGCGCTCAGTGGCAGCGGCGACCAGACATAGGGCAGCAGTGTCATTCTTCGCTCAAGCTAGGGGCTTCCGGGATCCCACTAATACCTTTATGATACGCAAGGCTTTAAGGGGATGGCGCCGTATTCAGGGACACCAGAAGGATAAGAGGAAGCCCATGGGGTTGGCCCGGCTAACAGCCTTACTGGGCACGCTGGAGATTGTTTGTAACTCGGAGTGGGAAGTGCTTCTTTTTAAGGCGGCATTCTCCCTGGCATTTTATGGGGCGCTGAGAATTAGTGAACTTGTGGCAGGATCCAAGTCTGACATATTAGGTGGCTTGCAGAAGGCTGGGGTGACGATAAGGGGTGACACCATGTGGGTGATTATCCAGAAATCAAAGACCGATCAAGAAGCTAGGGGTCACACCATAGTTCTGCAACGGGCCCCCGCCAGCCCGTGCTGCCCGGTGAGGCACGTAGAATCACTCATGGGACTGATGGTCGGTTCAGCAGGCAGGGCGTTGCTCTGTCACGCCGACGGGAGCCCCTTGACCAGGTATCAATTCAGGAGAGTGTTCGAAATAGGGGTTACAAAAGCAGGTCTTGATCCTAGAGATTTTGGATCTCATTCCTTCAGGATTGGGGCAGCAACTGAGGCGGTGGCGGGGGGCCTCCCGGTGGAAAGAGTGAAGACAATTGGGAGGTGGTCATCAGACTGCTATAAACGTTATGTTCGGATTGACATGCTATGATTACTTGTCACTCACGCTTGGTCTCTTTCCGCTCTCTTACAGTTTCTCAGACCTGTTACGCAGGGGAGGAATTTGTCGTCGGGCACCGCCAATATTCATCGGCACGGAGCGGCGAACAGGAAACAACAAAGAACAATGTCTGGATTGTCGGTCATTCATATGTGAAGCGAGCGGAATGTGTCTTCCTGTCAGGTGACAAGAAAGAAAGGGCGGCACAACTAGGGTTGAATATCACGTTCTTTGGCAGAGGAGGGTTGTGTCTTCACGAGTTTAGGGGATTCTTCCAAGGGCTGTTAGCACGCCAGCGGTCTCCACCGTCAGTGGTGATACTTCACCTTGGGGAGAACGACTTGGCAACACTGGGCAGGCGCATCTTGATTGAAGAGATTATCTCAACAGCGGGTTGGATAGCTAGGACCTGCCCCGGGTGCACGCTAGTATGGTCACAACTCATACCTCGACTTCAGTGGCGGGGGGGTCATTCGGTCAGGGCGTTGAATCACTCGGTAAAGAGGATCAACACACGGTTGGATAGGTTGTTTCGAACCCCCGTGTTACAGTCAATACCTCATGGGTGCATCTGGGGTCACAAGTATTACTTGAAGGACGGGGTTCATTTGACAGAAGAGGGTAATGTCCTATGGTCTGACAATATCTGGGCTTGGCTAGAGGGCTGGGATAGGAGGAGTGTGTCCTTAGACAGGGGCTAGAGGGGGAGGCCAGATCGTCGGTTAACAATACTGGCCTGTGGCGGTAAGGTCATTATCGGTGAGCACATATTTGAGGTCTGAGGGGGCGGGCATCATCCTATGGAGGTTCCCGCCCGGGGGGAGGGGCCTGCGGGCCACTCCCAGTACTCCAGGGGCAAGGTAATATGCAAAGGAGCGCGGGTAGGAGTAGTTCACGCTTTCCTTAGGCTGGTAGCCACCCCGCGCGCGTGGACTCATGACGCCACCGGCGCAGAGTAAGGGCCCTCCTTTAGTGGGTAAATGGAGTTTGGGGCGTAGACCGGGCAATTCCCGGGGTAACACTGCGCATGCGCACTTCTAGGGGGGAGGCGCAGCTTGTAGGACCTGACACCGGTAGTGACCCTGCCATATGGCCAGAAATGTACAAAAATCAAGGTAGGATGTTTAGTTTAAGCTAGGAACAACTTGTATTAGAGTTTTGTTAAGGTCAGGCTCTCAAACTTGTTGATAACAATTGTATAACTGAATGTCCTGCTGATTTTTGTATTCATTGTTGATTATGCAATTAAAACCTTTTTTAATTTCATACTTTAATAAATACGGCCGGGCGACTAGCGCCCGCCTTCCAAAAAGTAAAACACGTCTCGTGTCCACGTTCCTGGGTGTTGGGTGCCGGATTGGGGGGGAGGCGGCAGCTAGTCGCTGACCATGTGAAAAGGGGGGGCCCTCGGCCCCCCCGCACGCATGGCGGCGCGGCGACCGTCTCACCTCCTCTCCCCTCGGGTCCTTCGACGGTGGGGGCGTGCCCTGGGGGCGCGGCCCACCGCCGATTGGCCGGCGCCCCTCCTGACCCGGATTCAATGGACTGGTTCCGGGTCGGGGGGGGCGGGCGATAGGAGGGGCCACCCGGCCCCTCGGGAATAAGAGGTAGGGAGCGCCCAGGAGACCCCCTTGTCCCTGGACGCTCCCTCGCTGAACGTTGTGCCCCGCGTTCGGGGCTTCTTTGTTTCCCACCCACCATCCCTTGGTACAAAGTTTAAGCAGCGTTATGTCCGGTTTAATGGTAAGTTTCAAAGGTATGGACCGCGGGAGAGAGTAGGCTGTTGTGGTATTTTGTGATCTGTTGTTAGGACTTTTTCCCCTTTGTAGAAAAGTGATGTGTGAAGTGAACTGTATTTGAAGATATGTGTCTTTAGGCCTTTTTTCCCTTTGTAGCTATACGTTGATATTGTAATTTTGAGTAACATGAGTGAACCGAACTGTAATGTTATGCCATGTGTCGTTAGGCCTTTTTTCCCCTTTTAGCTATGCGTGGATACTGTTATTTATTAGCCAGTGTAGTTGTCCTTTAGAATTTTTCCATAGGTCGTCGTATTTATTAGGTATGGGACATGCGGTAAGGTCATTATCGGTGAGCACATATTTGAGGTCTGAGGGGGCGGGCATCATCCTATGGAGGTTCCCGCCCGGGGGGAGGGGCCTGCGGGCCACTCCCAGTACTCCAGGGGCAAGGTAATATGCAAAGGAGCGCGGGTAGGAGTAGTTCACGCTTTCCTTAGGCTGGTAGCCACCCCGCGCGCGTGGACTCATGACGCCACCGGCGCAGAGTAAGGGCCCTCCTTTAGTGGGTAAATGGAGTTTGGGGCGTAGACCGGGCAATTCCCGGGGTAACACTGCGCATGCGCACTTCTAGGGGGGAGGCGCAGCTTGTAGGACCTGACACCGGTAGTGACCCTGCCATATGGCCAGAAATGTACAAAAATCAAGGTAGGATGTTTAGTTTAAGCTGTGAACAACTTGTATTAGAGTTTTGTTAAGGTCAGGCTCTCAAACTTGTTGATAACAATTGTATAACTGAATGTCCTGCTGATTTTTGTATTCATTGTTGATTATGCAATTAAAACCTTTTTTAATTTCATACTTTAATAAATACGGCCGGGCGACTAGCGCCCGCCTTCCAAAAAGTAAAACACGTCTCGTGTCCACGTTCCTGGGTGTTGGGTGCCGGATTGGGGGGGAGGCGGCAGCTAGTCGCTGACCATGTTTTACGTGGAAGCAATCAGCTCCAGTGGGAATCCCTCAAAAACTATCTTTGAACTTGTTCATAAACTTAAAGATAGTTCTAATCCTGTCCCTGGTATTACTTCCGCACAACAATGCGAGGAGCTTGCCACCTTCTTTACGGAAAAGGTAAAGAAAATCTACACTTCCTTTCCTCAGAATCTTCCGGATACCTCCAAACCACGTGAGCCTCTGCCAGACAGTCCCAGTTTGTCTCTCATCCCCAGCTTAACATACGACGAACTTGCCAAACTGTGCACTAAAGTCAAATCTGGCTCGCCCACAGACGCCATGAGACCCGCCAAATTCCTAGAATCTCTCGAGTTCTTCCTTCCTCCTCTGACTACCCTACTTAACCTATCATTCTCCTCAGCGGTGGTTCCCACATGTTGGAAGCAGGCCTGGGTCTCTCCAATTATAAAAAAACCCACCCTCGACCCATCAAAACCAGAAAATTTCAGACCAATTTCACTGCTTCCATGGGCCTCAAAATCGGCAGAAGCCCATGTGAACAAGGTGCTAGCTAACTACATGACGCAACACCAAATTCTAGACCCATCACAGAATGGCTTCAGGCCAGGATTCAGCACCGAATCCGCCCTGCTGACCACCATCGAACACTTACGGAACATCCTGGACGCCGGTCAAAGTGCTGCGCTGATTTTACTCGACCTTAGCGCAGCCTTTGATACGGTCTCCCACTCTATCTTACTAAAACGTCTCGAAGCTATAGGTATCAAAGACCTTGCTCTAGAGTGGTTCCGATCATACCTGACTAACAGATCTTTCCGGGTCTCTGCTCCCCCATTCATATCCCAGCCTTACCCCACAGAGCAAGGCGTCCCTCAGGGATCGGCGCTTAGCCCGTCCCTATTCAATCTTTATGTCCAGCCTCTCGCTGATATAGCAAAAGAATGGGACCTGACGCTAGTGTCGTATGCTGACGACACCCAGCTCGTCATCTCCTTGACTGAAGGCCCCTCGATCTCAGCGGCGAGATTCAAGAACGGGTTAGAGGCAGTTGCACGCTGGATGTCACAGAACTGCCTCCAGCTGAACGCTGGCAAAACAGAGGTGTTGCTTCTGGGTAAAAATCCTGACTACTGGACTGATCACTGGTGGCCGTCCGCACTGGGCCCTATCCCCCCCCCCCAAAACCGTGGTAAAAAACCTTGGTGTCTGGGTGGACGCATCTCTTAATTTCCAGACCCACACCAAGAAACTGGCTGCCACCTGTGTTGGCCTGTTGAGGAGTCTTCATCCGATCCTTGGCTTTTTTGACCACCATACGCGCCAAATGATAGTCCAATCTACCATCCTGGCTCGACTGGACTACGCCAATATTCTCTTTCTTGGCCTTAATAAAGCTGAGATGGCGCGGCTACAACGTATACAAAACTCTGCTGCCAGGGCAGTTGTAGGCCTCCCTCGTAGGTGCTCTGCAAGAAACACCATCCAGAAACTTCACTGGCTGCGCATGGAAGCCCGAGTTCAGTTTAAAGCCCTCACTACTGTTTTTAAAATTCTCAAGACTGACTGTCCTGGCCTCCTGCGTCCACTCCTAGAGCCCTACACCCCTCAGCGGGCCCTACGCTCCTCGGGTCAAAACTTGGTGGTTACCCCACGTATAAGGCTAAGCAGAATGGGCGGTCGCTCTTTCAGAGTCTTGAGGGCAAAGCTCTGGAACTCCCTGCCACCTCACATTCGCTCCATGACTAACCTGCTGGCCTTCCGCAAAGCGATCAAAACATTCTTATTCTCCCCATCTTAATCTCTTACAGCCCGTCCTTTCCTTCTCCCCCCTCAGGTTATCGTTATAGTTCAGCGCCGGGACGCCTCGTTGCTGGGGCAGCTGTTCGCGCTTAATAAAATGTTATAACATAACATAACATAACAGTAGGAGTTACTGCAGGGCGGTGACGTGGGCAGGGGGAGGGCCAGGGTGGGGGTAGTAATGTATGGATTACGGAGTTTTACAGGTAAGTAAACATTTAAATAAATAAAACGAATTTCGTTGCGCGCACTGCATCACATTTGGTGATGCAGTGCGCGCAACGAAATTCGTTTTATTTATTTAAATGTTTACTTACCTTAAAAACTCCGTAATCCATACATTACTACCCCCACCCTGCCCCTCCCCCTGCCCACGTCACCGCCCTGCAGTAACTCCTACTGCCGACCGCTACTGCGTATCATTACACAAACAAGCTGCAAGAACAGGAAGGCAGTGACAGACACAAGGATATGGTGGGGGAGGAGCAAATAGGATAAATAAAAGCATCTTCGGTCGCCGTGGAAGTGAGTTATGGGCTGCACAGAGGAGACAGCACACAATTACATAGGGGAAATGCTCTGACAGTCATTTGCCAGTAGTCTTCCAATTCTGCTTCCTTGCTAGCACCATTTGTTATCCTCAGCACATGCTGGGATTTGGGCTGAAAAGCCCAAAATAAGTGGCAATGGGGCATACGAATCCAAACAAAGAAACTGAGTGACCAACATGATTATTGAAAATGAACAAAATTAAGTGTTACTTATAATAAGCATACCTGAAAACATTACATGCCGCAGAGACACTGGTTCCTGCCTCTGCAAGCCCATGCCGCTCAAGGTGAGACTTCTTCATTTCCGTTTTAGCTTCACTACTTTTCCAGTTCAAATGTGCTATTAGAGACTGAGGTCAATCATATACAAATCAGCCTTAGTCGAACATGAAAAATGACATCCTGTTCAATCTGGTAGACAGTGGCTCCTATCAACAGGGCCGGACTGGCCATAGCAGGCATCAGGCGTTTTCCTGGAAAGCTGGGGGCCAGTTTTGCACAAGTAGGGGCTTTTTTTGTTACTGGGGGCTGGTTTTGCAACAATGCTGTAATATTGCAATATCGGCCACTAGTAACAAAAGCAACAATGCTTCACACGTGCATCCCATCTGCCACTGGCCTCCCCTGGGGGGGGGGGAGGGACTGGTCCTACAAAACTGCCAGGGCTGCTTTGGTTTCCCAGTCCGGCCCTGCGCCTCTCGCAGAATCAAACATGCATTTTGTTTTCCATTTTAAATTCAGTTGGCTGAGCTCAAGGTCCAATTGTCTGGATTCAGGGTGAAAGAATGTAAAGTGCCAACTGGGCGGCATGGTGACACTGCGTTGTGCAGCAGCCTCGTGTTAGGGAATGTGCTTTGGTTCCCATGCCCTCAAAGTACCCCCTACGGCCCTTATGCTTCAGATGATGCAGAGTATTAGCAAGGCTGGAGCCAAGCAGCAAGCGTTCTCAGCCATGTGCCATCATGAAAGAATAGCAGAGAAATCTAGTAGCTTGGTACAATTAATTTAAAACATGGGAATACGTTTTCTGTATTATTCACTGCCCATGTGGCTTTTCTTGTACGTCCCCAGTGCTGCTGTGCTAATGAGCAATGAGAAATATTATGTCCTCTTTCATTTGGCTTATGTTTGTTTGGGGGAAGGGGTTCATTATTTTAATGTGCTAGCAGGTCCATTATGGTCGTACTCTTAACCCGCAGGGTTTCTTGCTGTTTCCTATGCCTACGCACTCATGTGGTTTTCTCCATCGTGGGCATCAGAACCCTGCCAGCAATATGCATGCAGGGCAGGTGCATTATTTGCTAAGCTTTTCAGTGAGAGAGTTCTGAAGCCACACTGGGCGTGCTGGTAACCTGCATCTTGATTCTAAAACACCGAATTCATGGTAATTGGATGATTCCTGCTCTGGGTTTGCGAGGAGTTGGTTACTTTACATTTCTTCAAATGTCTTTCAAAGCTCAGTAGGAGAGCTTCGGATAGATCGCAGTACGTCCATTTGTGTGAGCAGAGAAGACTCGTAAAGTAAGCGCCCCATCAACATACAGGAGCTTGGGCCGTGCAAGGCTATGGAAACTAGTAGTGACTGGTCACGTTCCTTAGTGTTTGCAAAATGCTGGGGACAGGTTGTGAGGGTTTATGCTGAATAATGGATTAGGGCAGCCGCGGCCCGTGGAGGGAGTTGCGGTGGGGCGGAAGGCGGGGTGGGGGATGATAAAAACCAGAGTATGGATAATTGGAGGTAAGTAAACAATTTATTTAAGAAGACGAACTTCGTAGCATGCCCTGCATCGCATTTTGCGATGCAGGGCGCGCTACGAAATTCATTTTATTAATTACATTGTTTACTTACCTCCAATTATCCAAGAAAGTGATGCAAACAAGTAAGCCACTCATTTGGGGGGGGGGGGCATCTTTCTTTTCTCCTTTTGCTACATCTCTCATTTCACCTTTCAGTCTTTTTCAATCTATGTATTTCTCAATCCATTCTTTATTCTATTTCCTTCCTTCTGTCTGCCACCCATTCATTCAGCCTTTATCCATAATTTCTTCCTTATGTCCACCCATCTATCCATTCATATACCGTCTCTCCATTTTTCCTTCCCTCCCTTCATCCAACCTACTCTTCATCCCTTTCAAAATCCTTCATTCACTTCATCATGCATCTTTCATCCTCTCGATCATGTTCTCAATTTATCCATCTGTTATCCTGTCCATCCAGTCATCCTTTCCTCCAAACTTTCATAGTTTTCTCCATCCATCATACATTCATCTTTCCATACATCCATACTTCCTTCCTGCCATCCATCCATTCATCCTTCTCTCACATCATATGTGAGAAAATGCCCCCTTTTGCATGGGTACCTCAATTTGTTGCTGAATCTTATAGTTATTTTTAAACTCTGCCTACTGGTGCAATTCCTTTCAGTGTATGTTTACTCTACTTAAAACATGAAGAAATTGGCCAATTCCTTTTTGGGATATTTAACTCTTCCATGGAACCATAGTGTATGGTGAAGAAACTCCACCCTTGGCATGGAAAATTAAATGTTAACGGTGGACTGCACACTTATGGTGCCATCCACTAGACTAGTGTGACACAGGGAAACATGGCTTCTGGTTCACCATTGTAGCCTGACTGCTGCAGTTTAAACCAGCAGTCCAACCTGCCCAAAAAGCCTTTTTCAAAGGGGAAAAGCCTTCCTTTGAAATATTATCAGGCTATCCTTATGGAGGCCTTGTAACCCACAAGGTAGGGTGTATAGCTTTAGAAGTGGGCCAAGTAGGAAATGTAATGTTACCATGTCCCTGCCATGACAAGCCAGAAGCTGTTTACACAGTGGAAGGCTCTGGCTGTTATACGAGAAAGTTAAAGTACAGCTTAAATTTTAGTTCTGCTATCTTCGGTTTTAGGATTCAACTTTTATTTTTAATATTTCTTAAAATGACAATTTAAATTACTTTTCAATATTGTAAAAACCATACCAATCACTCATCCACACCACAGATGTAATGCAAAACTACAAGATAATCTCTTCTATCTTTCATGATGAAATAAGAAAGATTGCCTTGATCATTTTTTCAGACTAATCTCTAATATCAATAACACTACGCAAACAACTGCCATCATTCTAGCAGGTCTCAATAGCAGACATTATGAAGATCACTGCTGACCTTAATCCTTCCTCTCATTTCCCTGATCCAATACCAGCCAAACTGACAAAATAAAACAGCCCATACCTCATCCCATTCCTGACCCTAGCAGTCAATTACCCTCTGAGTCAGGATGCATTCCAATATGTTTTAAAAACCAGCTAATTCAGTCCCTTATACAGAGAAACAGTGAGCTGATTCAGAATATCATAATCATTTCTAGACTGTCAGCAGTCTCCCCTTTCTGTAAAAAATCTTGGAGAGCTACATCACTAAAGAGCTATCAATCGTTATCAAAGACAACAAGCTCCTGGATGACTTCCATTCAGGTTTAGGAGCTGGGTGCAGCACTAATTCTGGCGTGCTTCGCTTACTGGTTGATATGGTAAATCACGCTACCCTCCTAAAAATCCTTGAACCGATGGGTATAAACAGCACTGTTGTGAAGTGGTTTGAATTTTATCTAACCAATCACTCACAACAAAAACAATTGGCAAACTTTCTTTCACTTCCTCCCCTTCACCAAAAGAGTCCCTTAAGGATCTCTGCTTTTCCCAATTATCATAAATCTTTAAATGGAACCTGTCCTGTTATTCCTGAGGTACTTGAACACATCTTTCTACCTTTATGCTGATTACACAAAACAGTACCTTAAAGTGGCATTTTCAGAAGACATTGGCACCCCTCAAAAATTCCTCTGACCCTGAATGTCTCTGCCAAGCCTGAAACTCTGAGCTGAGCTCTGGTTGATGAGCACCACATAGTGATACTGTGATATCTTAATCAGCAACGTGATGAATATTTACATAGCTGCATTATTTGTAAATTTAACATTATAAAAAAAAGGTTAAGTTCTAATATATAATTGTCTGGCTATCACACTAAAAACAAAACATCTTTCTCCTCTTCCTATTCAACCTCTTTCTTTCTCCTCTTCTTTCTCTAAATCCTTGCATTACCATTTTTAAGCTTGTGTGACTGCAGTGGAAACTGGGATGACTTCCCCTTTTCTTTAAACTCAACCTTAAAAAGATGGAAATAGTTTTGCCTGCTTTATCTTCTATTCTGGTATGAAATCCTGGTATCTAGGGATTGCCTGCACATCTTGGTAACAAGGGAATGTTAGTGTGGGTAGGTTCCACAAGTATTATAATTCTTGTTGTACAATGTTATGATGGCAGTTGGACATTAGATGTGGATGGAGGTGGAGCTGTGGGTATAGCACTTAAATGGAAGTAAAACCTTTTTAAAGAAGAACTTGCCTTCCCCTTCCTGTGATTATTGGATTACCTTATTTTGGTGATGAGAAAAATTGTGGATGTTTTACTTCTGTGCTTTAACACAGTGTTCTGAACTACCTTTTATTTTAAACATTTGTGCAGTACTAAACATTGTTGCCACATGGTGTGGCTTTGCACTCACTGTTTACAAAGCGTGCTATAACTCAGGTTTTTGGAGAGTTGAAGCATTTTGGTGTTTACCCTGGTGTCCGTTGAGTGCGGCTCAAGCTCATCCGTAGTGGGCTTCCTCTCGTGAGGCGGCATTGGAAAACCAGGCTCGAGTGCTCAGAACGTCGCTGTATCCAGGGAGCGTTTTATGTCAAGTGGCATCAGAAGTATCTGGGAGCTGCAGTGGGCCATCTGGAATGATGTCAGATGTCTCACAATGGCAGGAGCCACCTTGATGGAGTTTAATTTCACAGTTATCTGCACACCAGCCAATCGCGTCTGTTATCTGCACGTTGTCACGTGCCGCAACATGAGGGCCATTTTGGTGGTATTAGAGCCATCTTGAAGGAATTTAATTTCACGGTGATTCACACACTAGCGGATCAGATCTGTCATCTGTACATTGTGACATAGCACAACGTGGGGGCCATTTTGGTGAAATTACTTGCAACACCAGCGGGTAATGCAGGCACAGCAAGTTGAGACGTGCCTGTGTACAGTGATTATTTTGAGAGATCAGTGATTCGCACACCTGAGGATCATTAGTTTTTGGTTACCACAGGCCAACTATTATTAGTCTGGTGATTTGCACACCAGCAGGTCAATGTCAGATTTTCGGTGACTTTTCACATTCCATACCGATTTTGTGCTCAGTTTGGTGGTTCATCTCTGAGTTGCCTCATCTGCAATTTAAGAGCTTCTTTGTGGACCAAATGGAGGTACTTTGCTGTACTCTAAGAGTATATTTATTGAACCAATAGTTTGGAAGTGAATGTGGGGTTGTGAATTTTTTATTGTTTATCAATTAACATAAGGCATATTGGTCCACCGCTGTTTTTCCCGTCATCTCCAGGAGAACCTGCAATTAAGTTGGAAAAATGTTTTTGTTAATGCCTTAACCGCGGCGGTTCTCCGCCATGGTGCGGGCATTCTAAAGGGTGGGCGGGGCTTCATCGGCCGTTGGCCGAGGCAGCACTAGGGAGGGAGTGCTCCCGTCGGCCAACGGCCGACAGGAGCACGGAAGGGGTTAAGGTGTGTGGGGTTACTTTGGGAGCAGAAATGAAAGCTTCAGAGGGGCAGGAAGTTTTTGACCATCTTCCAGAATTAACAGATGATGAGCGTGATGGGTTAAATGAGCTGAAAATGTATATTAAAAAAGACATGATAATCATTTTGTGCCTAAAGTATCATCTATTTTGGAAAGATTTCATTTTGGACAGAGCATGCAAGTGAGATTAAAAACTGTAGAGGACTATGTTACAATGCTGCAGAAGTTAGTGCCTTCTTGCAGGTTTGCGAACACTTTGGATGAACTCATAAGAGATCAATTCATGTTAGGATGCAGTAATGATAAGGTTAGAGAGGAATCATAGACATGGTATGATCCATCTTTGAAGGAATTGATACATTTAGCCAAGAGACTGGAACATAGTTTAGTGTTTGCAGAAGTGATAAAGAAAAATGCCATGACAAGTGACAATAGTGGTGCGGTTCGGCTGTGTATAAGGCCCGTCCTGGTGTAAAAGAGTCTGTTGGGAAAAATGTTAAGAATCAGTTCAAAATGAAACTATTTGAAGGAAAATATTTCAGGTGTGGGGAAGTAGGTCACATGGTCAGTACAAAGAAATGACCAGGTAGGAAGGTCACTTGTAAATTGTGCTTACACAAAGGCCATTTGAGTAAATGTTGCAGGTGAAAAAATAGTGAGGGTAGAATTATTGAGATAATGGATAAGCAGGATGAATGTGAAATTATACTAGAAGTAACACGTAAGCAGGGTGATTTCAAAAAGCCTACATATCCTCACTTTAATTCAAAGTCATAACTGTCCCACAATCCCCATGAAAAGTCTAAACATTTGGCCACCCTAATGTGTAACATTATTAATTATGCTGGACACATTCTGTTTGGCAAACCATCCTAGTGTTGTTTAGCGTTTAGGAGCTTTTGACTCCCAGGAAATATTCACACCACACATGACAAGGGGTTTCTAAGGGACTGAGTTAGAGTTTGGTCGACAGGTTACTCTGTCAGAAGGTGATGGATATCTCATCCACTTTACTACAAATGGTGTTGGATGTAATGCTCTTGTAATTAGATGAATGAGGTATCCGTCCTGTTATGACAGAGTAACCTGTCTACCAAACTCTTAATCAGGCCCTTAGACTTTTAGGCAATATTCTTTAAGGACTTAGGGACAGTAAATGTCTTACCGCCTTACTTGCAAAAATGTCAAAAGTCAGTGGCAAGAAATATCAGAGCAGACATGGTTGCACCGCTGTGAATCCATTCTTGCCCAAATTGAAAAGAAAAAAATCAAAGTGTTCACCCTCCCTCAAGAATATTTTTATGAGCCAACATGATTGCTAGTCTTAACAAATTAACCTAACATTAGTTGTTTAAAGTTTATTAAAAAACATATAGGGACCATAATGTGACAACACTCAAAGACACAGGCAAAAATACAATGCTGATTAAATTATCTGTCCATTCAGAAACAAAGGCACAGTCATTCACTATTTCAAGACAGTAAAAACTGAACCCAGGCACCTGCCCATATTTTAAAGCAACCAAACTACCCAAATCAGGACGCACCCACATTTTTAAATAAGCTGCTTCTTTATTAATTCATTGTGTGAGTCTATGCTGAACCAGATTGAACTGCAACAGATTAACTTAGGTTTTGTAACAGAAAGCTTGTAAACAATTCCTTTGTTTCAAATTCCCCATCCTCATTCTCTAAAGGTACCTCGTTTTTTCTGCACTATATTTTTTGATGAAATCAGAATCAGTGATGCTAAAAAGAAACATGGACCAAAACGTTTAGTATTCTGAATATCCATAAGGAGGTAGACTCCTAAACTGTTTGTCTTGGGTAACAACAGGCTTCATGTAGTTAGAGTTAAGAGCTTTGTTGAAACTGGCCACTCGTCTTTGATTTCTTGTTAGACTGTTAGACTAGGAAGCTTCCAATTGAGTGGAGTTTACACACACCCATGAAGTTTAGTTTGTATATAGCATTTAACCACATCTATTATCATCTGCCTCAGTGCGATTTTACCAAGCATACTTCAATTTACAGAATTCCTTCTTTGTATCCAAAAGAACAAGCCATAATTGCACTTTACACCTATGGGCTTGGTCAAGCTCAAATATTGCTAAGCTACAATGTGCCAAGAGTTCACCAACCAGGAACAAACCAATGCTATTGTAGGTTTTTAATGAATGAACATTACTCAAAATATAGTTAGCACATTTTCCCAATATGTTTAGATGCATTTCCATATGTTTAGATGCATTCTTCTTAAAGTTTTTCATCATCATTTAACTTTTTTTCTATTTTTTGTGACTTTTTGTCCGTCTTTGGCAATGAACCGCCTTGCCTTGAGCCTAACCACTGCTCCGCTTCTATCCACTTAGAATCCTCTATCTATCCCTTATCCTTCCAGATTAACAGTTGATAACACTGGTCCCGCTCGAGCAGTCTGCGGGGACCGTTAACAACTACTGAGGGTAAGTCCTAATAAGTGGTTTCTATCTGTTACTAGTGGTCTGCAAGAGACCCACCTTTGGCATACAATTCCTCAAACTGCCATCCAGCTTTAATCCCTACTTCTATAGACTGGGAATATATATGGTGGCAATCCCACATGGCATGCTATACCAGATCACGACTCACTAAGGTCTTAAACATTTCTCCACTTCTCTCCTCTTTTCTAGTTATCCACAATCCGGGTGAATGCATAACACAGCGGTTCTTACCGTGATTCTAGGATTGTATGACAACCCTTTGGAGAACAGTCATGACTATATGCTTTCTCTCCCCCATAGGGCGGACTACAACACAGGAACTCCTCCTGTTCCAGTTCCTGACCCCTCAGGTTGTATTCATTTAACTGTGCGGTCCATCTTGGGCTCCTTCCTAGTATATGAGCACTTTTAGGTCCTGATGAATTGCCGTGATGGCATGAAACATGTCGACCTGACCACTTAAGAGGGTTGAACGGGTTTCCCACACATAGCCTGGTTGATTCCCCATACCCTCTCATTTTTAAACAAAGTAGTTAGCTACAAGAATAAAAATGCCCAGAGTAGACTACACTAACTTTTTTTAACCACACCCCACGCTCACTACTTGTTCACTTGGGCCCCTCACACTCACTCACACATCGGCCAGGAATAAAAGACCTCCGCAAAAGAGTAGCACCCCGTGCTACCCGTCAGGCATTGCAGCGCCGGCCTGACGTAGGAGCAGGAAGCCGATGATGACACGAAACAATCGGTTGGTAATATGACAGTAGCCGTAGAACCGACCTGTTGTGTGAGGTTTCCCTAATTTCGATAAGGGACAACTGTCCCTGTCTCCCACATACAACCACCCCTGGAGAGAGGTAGATAGATCACTCATACACATACACCCCCTAGGGGAACTTTGTGCATCGGTGTTGAATAGTGTGTGGCAGAGCCAAATGGGCAGCAGATAATTTTTGCAAAGATAGAGTTTCAAAAGCACATGAAACAGACAGTATACAAAGAACCACTTAGCATGTATAGTATGAACACTGATAAGAAATATGCATATGTTCAATTTAAGGAGCTGTCAAAATCCAGAGGAGGTACTAGTCAGTTGAAATTCACAGGTGACAATTGACACTACACCTCTTTGCACACTAAAGTCCCACTTAAGGCCTTCTCACAGCTGATTCCACTTAAGAAAACTTCACTGTCCTTATTTCTACACCTATATCTGTACGGTAACTCCCCGGTTTCCTGTATGTACCCTTCACCCAATGCTTTATACCTGCCTGCTTGGATGTATCTAAGGCAGTATTGAAACTGGAATGTTGTGATTGGCAGCGTGATATAGCCATGAAATAGCATTCCATATATGGTGACTCTGCTGCAGTAAAAGGTAACTTCTCTAATTTTTCAATGAGCAGCATTGTGTACTTTACATCTTTGCATGCCTTGGTCAGCTGTCTGTCGGTCAGATTATAAGCAGAAAACAAATTTGTGCTGTTAATGTGCCACCATGGCACGTGGCCAGAATGCATTGATTGTAGTGTCCACTGGTGTGGACTCTGCCATTCATGATTCGCGACTAAGTGCTGGATGTGGGACCTAGTGGCCCACAGGGTAGGCCTGAGCCCTCATCCACATGCCACTGGCTTGCGTTGAACAAGGTTTGTTTTGCCGGCTTGGGTTGAACAGCATTAGTGGCACCTCGTGTCGCCGGCTTGTGTTGAACAGGGTTAGTGGCACCTTGTGTCGCAGGCCTGCGATATGGAATTATTCCTGACTGATTAAAGGGAGTCCGGTGCTGAGGCCACTATCACTGACTTTGGGTCACTGCCATTCAGGAGTCAGGACACAGTTCGACATGTGGGACCTACTGGGCTGAAGCAGAGTTTGCGGGACTAGTGCTTGGAGCTTGCACCGGCACAAGGTGGGCCCTCTTTGACACACGCCGGTGTTGGCAGGTGAGCGGAGCTTCGTTGTTGAGCTGGGGCAGGCATGACGGTTCCGTGGACCAGCGGCCCAGGGTGGAGCAGGCGCACAGGGACGCAGGCCCCAATGCGCTCGGGGACAGGACTTGTGGCGGACTTCCCTTACAAGCTTGTTAAACCTTCAGCCAATACACAGAGTATATCTACTCAGCTGAGGCGGGATTCCCTTCCCACTTCAGACGTCTCTGAAAAAATGTGAGTAGGGATTTCTTTAAGTGCACGACTGAACTACTCAGATTTTCACTGTTAATATAAGAACCAAACAAACGTTGGCGGCGCCATGTTGTGTAGTTCCTAGGAATCCCCAGGACCTGCGCATTGTGGATGACATAAACTGAAGGCTTGGTGTCCCGACTGCTTCCGGACACCCCCAAAGGATATAAAAACTGTTAGACCAGCGAGCTCTACAGTGCCAATACCACCCCCTGTATCTTACAGGGATGTACATAGTCTCTGGCAACCACTGAACATGACATCCCTGATTCTTTAGGGATCGTGGGAAACAGTATAGTACTTTTCGCTCAGTCACTCGTACTCACTGATACTCAGAAAATACACAGGATGGCTATTATGATATTTCAATAAGTATTTATTGATCCAGCGTCAGTCTTATGTAAAATATATTTGCTGCGACAATCAGGAGACAGAAATATACAAAAGAGATTACAAGTACCAATATAGTAAATAGTAGATACATTTCTACTGTAGAGCTAATAAGATGAACATAAGCAGTTCAGATAAAAACAGTAGCACATGTATATTCCTAAAATGCACTCCCTAAGTAGTTTTCCTAAATGTACCAAGCCTAGATCTGTAGTTTTTGCATGCATGAGCGTATCTGTATGTATGTAGCCAAGAAACCCCTAGGGAAGAACCAGCCCTCTCACGTGATGGTTGAGAATGAAGCACCCCATCTCTTCTTCGAGGATTACACCCCGCAAGGGATGTCAGGCTGCTGCATGTCAAAGATTCAGCATGCAGAACCCAATGTCAGCTTGGAAGGAATTCTCCTCTAATTTGCAGAGGGGGAATAAGGGCCTTAAATACTAGAGTGGGCACGCCAGGGTTTCTTCTAGAATCGATATGTTTGGAAAACATACTGTTTTTAATCATGAATGTTTTTCCAAACAAATGCAATCATGCACAGCTGGCTGCTGGCCAAGGATAAAAAATTGGTGACCCTTATACTGAATAATTATTCTGTGCTTGAGGACATGTTTATGTATGTCAGGTACAGGGACTATGATAGAATACCAAGAGCCTGGTGTCGAAGAGACAGGTGCGAGCTACTAGGTAAAAGATCACCTGTGGCTGTAGGGTATGCTCCAAGATTTGCATGTTGCAAATTAAGCTAAAATGTATCTTCGGTACAGTACGGCACACGGGGAGCTCAAACCTAAGAACAGAGAAATAAATGTATCATTTGTTGACATAATACAATGTATATTCAATTGACTTCAATATATCCTTTCTGAGTGAGTGTTTAACCGTAGCAGGGTGACTTGGACTAGATCCTGTTGTCAGTGCAAAGTGGTTTCTGTATAGAAACTGCTAATGAGATCTGGGCATTTGTAATCACATTGAGGGGATTCCAAAAACAAAGGGGTCAGGGTGGAGGGGGATTCATTACGTTGGACACTAGTACGGCATTTCTGCATTAGGTCAACAATCATTCATAGTTAAATACAGCCCCAAAGGGTTACATTTGAAGATATACTGTGATTTATGACCTAGTAAACTATGTCAATGATATGTCTGCAACAACTCAGTGTGTGAGGAAGACTATTCGCAGTAGAATTGAGTTACTGAAATAAATTGAACTTTGTTGCTTATATTCCCCCCGAGAGTGTGGTTTATTCGTTGATGTGGAGAATATATATATATATATATTCACTGAAAAAACCATAGGTTTCACACGCGTTATAGTTAGGAATTAGCATTTAAAAACCCTTAGAAATTCACAAAAAAACCCTAGGTTTCACACGTTATAGTTAGCTGGACATTTCACTCATACAAAACCATTGAAATTCCACTGTTATAGTTAGTTCAGCTAACTATAACTCGCGCACCCGCAATGCACTGCTGATGATGTCACATATTACATCACTCATGACATCACTGATGACAGATAAACCCCGAACTTTTAGGGAAGGAGCAGAGCGGAGCAGGCCATCTTCATGGAGAATTTCGCGAAGATTCGTCCACCGGCACCAAAGTTATTTCAAATTGAATGTTGCGGATTTCCTATGGAAACTAGGTCCTACCTATAACTACCTACTGGCGACCGCTAGTAGGAAATATAATGTATGTGTGTATATATTTATATATATATATATAGAGAGAGAGAGAGAGAGAGAGAGAGAGAGAGAGAGAGAGATAGATAGATAGATAGATAGATAGATAGATAGATAGATAGACAGATAGATAGATACATAGATAGATACATACATACATCGCTATATATATATATATATATGTGTTTTTTTAAATACCTTTTTTAACTGTTTTTGATTATATTATATTGTGTTATCCATACTAATATTATAAAGAGAGAGCCCAAACCTTTAAGGCGGGTAATCTCAGTAACCACAGCACCAATCACAACAACCAATACAGCGCTGGAAAGGGCAGTTGCAGCAGAAGGGCATAGGCTATGCAGACGGATAAAAAATGTATAAAAAAATTGCAAAAAATCCATACTATACTATCCATATCCATACTAATTTTATAAAGAGAGAGCCCAAACCTTTGAGGCGGGTAATCTCAGTAACCACAGCACCAATCACAACACCCAATACAGCGTTGGAAAGGGCAGTTGCAGCAGAAGGACATAGGCTATGCAGATGGATAAAAAAATGTATAAACAAAATTGCAAAAAACTACATCATCCAGAAGGCCGAGGGCCAAAATAACATCAAACAGGAAATGATGTAATAATGTGACTCACTATATTGAGACTGAGAGCCTGCCTGGAGCCAAATTGATCGTGAACAAGGGATATGCTATCCTGAAACGCGTAGATTTGTGCCTGCCTGTTAGAGAAACTCCATGCTGTGAGGATTAAATAAAAAAGCACATAAGTGAAGACAAACACGAGTTCATCTCGTTTTTCTCCCAGCTGGGGGAATTGGTTGTGGATTTAAATGCGGCGTGGTTCTGCCGTGGGGATTTACGAACCGGCGAGAGAGCGCTGCAAATTCTGGCGAAAAGGAACCGAGGGGTATCACATTTTTTTTATATATATATATATCCATACTAATATTATAAAGAGAGTGTCCAAAGCCTTGAGACGGGTAATCTCAGTAACCACAGCACCAATCACAACACTCAATACAGCGTTGGAAAGGGCAGTTGCAGCAGAAGGACATAGGTTATGCAGACAGCCACCATATACATTTAAAAGGTAAAAAAACAGTGCCAGTAAAGTAGTCCCTTGTGGGCGTGTCTGCGCTCTGCTGTGGGCGTGTGCTGGGGGCGTGGCAAACACTGGGGGCGTGTGGTACGTTCTGCCCTTCATTCCATGAGAGGCGTAATTGCGCAGCATCAAGGGGCACGCTGGGGCTGTGACAAACGCTGTGGGCGTGTGTCCGCGCTGTGGGCGTGTGTCCGCCTTCATGCCATGTGAAGCGCCAATTGCGCCGCATCAAGGGGCACGCTGGGGGCATGACAAACGCTGGGGGTGTGTGCTACGTTCCGCACTTCATGCCATCTGGGTCGTACATTAATCAGATCGTCTGCTGTGGCCGTGTGCTGGGGGCGTCACAAAGGCGTTCACCTCGAAGCGTGGTAAGTAAACATTCGCAAGACTTCCTTGGGGGGCTGCCCGTTGTCTCACTCATACTGGGGGTGCCGAATGCAGCGTGTGCCTTGGCCTGGGTGCGTCTGAAAGGACCGAACGCAGTGTGTGGCTTGGCCTGGGTGCATCTAAAAAGCACTCAGGGCCAAAGAGCGTCGGTGTGGGTCATAAAAAAATAAGAACAGCTGGAAACAATCATTCAAGACTCACACAATTCTAATTGTTAGATGGTCGCCGCTAGTCCTCAAGCGGGGGCACACGCGACTGAGCGTGTCTGCGGGGACAATTACTGCAGCCTCTCATGCGCGCTGTTACTGAACTATCACATTAAACCAAATTACACGCGCCTGCTAACATCACCCAGGGCTGTAGCCGGGCTCAGGCGGCGGATCACTACACTAATTACATGCGCCTGCTAACATGAACCAGGGCTGCAGCTGGGCCTCAAGCGGGGGGACACGCGCCTGCTAACATCAACCAGGGATGCAGCTGGGCCTCAAGCAGGGGAACACGCAAATGACCGTATCTGAATACACACATTACACACATTCTATTTCATACCCGGACAACGTCGGGATGGGCTGCTAGTTTAAAAATAAATTACTTACAATTGCATATATTTAACATTTGTAAATACTAACCTTTTTTTATGATATTCTGTTACACAATATTCCTGACACAATATCTTGATAGATTACATTCAATGTATGGTTTGGCAGTAGGCATTGTGATGTCATACTATGAAAGTATTAAGGGGCATATTATCAAGAACGGCGTTAAAAATGATTGCCGGTTAAGCGGCAGAAAACTTGGGAATTCCAATAGAAGTCCATGTTCTGGTGTGAACATGGGCTTCTATTGAAATACTCCAGGGCATATTATCAAGCCCATTATCGCCGCTTTAGCTGCAGTTTCTGCCACTAAACCGGCGATAATTTTAAAGCCTTTCTTGATAATATGCCCCTAAGTTATTACACATGATTACCGCTGTCTTATTATAGGTGACTATGCATGCCATAACTGTCGTGTAATAATTAAAAATTAGAGACAGGTTTTAATACAGGGATTGTAGTCCTCCATGTATTATATATCACTTTATTATCAATGCACCAAGAAAAGTCAATTCCTTACGTGTTAAAGATTCAGGTTTATTCTTCTTGGACTTGTTCTCGTATGGATAAGGAGCGATCTTATGCTTAAATTTGTTTTTGAAGCTGAAGAAACACAAACATTACTACAGGTATTATTTGAGTGATTTTGCAAATCGCTCTGCATTAATGAATGCGCGTGCATTATAATTGACTGCATGTGGTAAACTGCTATTCAACAGTGACTTCACAATGAGTGATTTCGTCTGTGGTTAAGCACCTTCTTGCTTGCAATCACACGTTCACATTAACGCGAGGTCTTTTCTTAAAGTGTGCATGCAGCAGAGTGTGCAATCAATGAGCAAGCACTGATTGATGTTCCACAGATAGCAAAGTGCCGTTCTAGTTGAGTTACAATTGGCATATATTTTATCACTTCAAACACCAAAGCTGAATGATTGCATTACATTCACCGGTGATCATCAAACTGAGCACACACAGTGAGGAAATTGTTGTAAGACAGGAATGATGGGCCGAAGTGAAGTTAAATTACCTTTCTATAAGGTGTTTATTTTTTAGATGTATTGATTTTTTTGGGACAAGTAAACATAAACTTAGGAAAGATAGCAAAAGAATGGGGCTAACTGTGAAAGGGCGAGATTTAGTAAATAACTAATTTAGCACAGCAGGCTAAATGATGGCCAGACTTAGGAAGTAACTGGCCAGCGCAAGAAACAAAGGATAGAAGGTGAAACGTAGGTCACCATATCTGATTACAAATATTATAAACAAACTCTGACATGGTTGTCTTGCTTTTTATGGTTTTTAGATTGACTGGGGTCGTCTAGTTCGAATCATGATGCGCCTTGGAGCTGGCTCAGCTGAACTTAGCACCTGTTTTTCTTGTGAGGTGTCTAAAGTTCTATCATGTCTCGGGGTTCATGCATGAACTTTAGACAGAACAAGTAAAGAAAATGCAGAGCTAGAAAGATATACTAATTTGACTGGAAATATTAATATTCAATTATTGAAGTAATTACATTTTAAAACAGGAGTTTGGAGACCACCAATTTACTAGTGTATTCATTCTGAGAAATAGACGAAATTGAAGATTCCATTGGAGAGTTATTTCTCCATAAATGTAAAAAAAAAATAATAGAGGGAAAATCTGGATGCTCCCAGCAAGCAGGATACCCTCTTTCTTCTCCAGTAGTGAAAAGCTATCTCAACCATCATCACATAACTCAGAATAATGGGAAGAAAAGAATTCTCCACCATCTCTCCACTTTTCTCTACATTTCCATAGTTCCTATGTAACACAACACAACTCATATGCCATGCCTTTCCATCACTCAAGTGCACAGTCTTTTTTAGTACATCATCAACTCTCCTGGGTTCAGAGAAGCTATTTTGACCTTTGGCAACGTTTACACTACGCTTCGCATGTACATATTGACCCTTTTTAGGGGCTCATTAGGATGACGGGCGGACTTTGTCCGCCTGCCATCCTGTCGGAATTCAGGACCGCCCACCATTAGGGCGGGGGTCCCGTGAGGGGTATTAGGATGTGCCCACCACAGTGGCGAGCATGTCCTGCATTTATAGCATTGTGGCGGGCGGTGCTCTCTGCACCACCCGCCACAATGCTATAAATGCATTAATGCATTTGCATAAACAAAGCGGCAGGCACCGCACGGTGCCTGCCGCTTTGTTTTTGCAAATGAAGGGGGGTACCAAAGGTATCTCCCCGTGTGCAGCCCCCACCTCTCCTTCACAAGAACGCATGCCTTTCCGTGGCGGCATCGCCGCAGCGGAAAGGCATCTACACAAGCCCATCATAATATGGCTGGTGGTGTCTATTAGACACCGCCACCATATTTACCCTTTTCCGCCCCGGTCGCAAGGCGACCAGGGCGGAAAAGCGGCAGACGGTCTTTCCGTCCGCCGCGGTCCCCCCCGCCATCCTAATATGGCGGGGGGAATTTAGGTGCGGATGGCGGGCGGATTGCCCCCCCAGACTGGCGGTGGCTACCGCCAGCCTGGCGGGGGCAATCCGCCCACCATCCTAATGGGCCCCTTAATGTCTAATCCCTTCGCCAAATAAATAGAATGCATTTTGTACTTCTCTGGTAATGTCTTTATGCAACTCCTTATCTCTTTAGGATCCCAATCAATTTTCTTCTACTTTCCATCAAATTAAAATAATACTTCAAGTACGCTACATGTCTTTTCATTATCCCAAAAGTACTCAAAACTGTGGCCTCATGCTCATGTGGTGTCACTCAATAACCCCACAACATTTTTTTCAATTTGCTTTGATCACTCTGTTGAATCATTCAACAACCCCATTCCTATTAGATTTGTAGAAAGTAGTAATTTCAGAATAGTTAAAAAGAATCCCATTGTTCATGACTTGATCTGGACATTAATATTCATTAATACACTTTCAGGAAAAATCTCTTTAAAGAAATCATGAGAGAAAATGTATTATTGTATCCATGACAATCTTCTACAGAATACCATCTCCTGTCCACTTGGAAAATAAATCACTTGAGACCAATAAATACTTTTATGAAACATCATTTCACTGCACAGTTTCCATGATAACTAGGGTTACACACCCTCAAAGCATATGTGGGCTCTCCAATAGGGATAGCGGGAATCTGAAGTCTGTGTAAGATTTATCTGCATTTTCACAATCTATGCAATTCCTGTCTCTTCTCTCTACATATAGGGCACCTCTAAGCCACCAAAAAGAGTCCGAATTCACCCTCATTTTCGGTTTATTAATCCCATGTAACTGTCATGACATATGTGAACAATCATATTTCTCATTTTTTTGTCTCTTCTTTATAAATAAAATCTTTCTGCACCTAGCTCATTAGGAACCTCCCAAATTATTTACCTTCTGATATCCCAGACTCCTTTTTGGCCAATATTCAACACTAATCTCTTCACTGAGCACAACCATTGATCTTTCTTATACAATTTGTAATGACACTACAACTCTCCACATTCACTTCATGCAAATTTGCAAAGCAGTAATCATTGAATTTATTCCTGTTACTTGGTGTTGGCACATTTCTCAGAAAATCTGCAATTATATCATTCACTGCCAGGTATGTACACTTCTGGAAGAGTGCTAAGGACCATCACAGGCTCATCTCATACTTTGAGTCACTGACTATTCCTCTGTAGCGGCTCCTGGAGGAAGTGCTGCTGGGCAGTGATGCAGGGCAGATGAGGGGCAGGGTGGGGGGTAGTAAACTCCGGATTAAGGCCAAACGGAGGTAAGTATACAAATCAATAAATAAAATAAATTCCATTGCGCGCGCTGCATCACATTCGACGATTTCCAATTGAGTTTGAGTAAATTTGGGAATTAATTATTCTAAGAGTATAAGTAACATGTCCCAAATTAATGAAATGTACATGGTTGAACTCTGGTAATATGTACAGTCAAATTATGGTGATCTAGATGCTGATTATGAGTAAAGATATGACAAATGAGCAGCGCCACAATCTAATGAATTAGATGAGGTTTCATCATCAGAGAATAATGTTGTGTAATGAATTGTCTATTTATGAATCTGAATAAGTGCTAGAAGTCATGTTAAATGAAATTGTTTTGAAAATGTGTTGTGTTGAATTACCTCAACTTTACAATTTCGGTTCATGAAAAAGAATGAATTAATTCATTTTATGTAACAGTGTAAATACTAATGTTAAAAGATGGCGCACCCGTTTGGCTTTGTCCTTCTAGTAATGGCGATTGATGTGATGGAAATATGGGAGCACTATTGCGGTAGTTGCTGAAACTGACAAAGGTAAACTGCTAAAAACGTGCTTTGAAGGAAAGTACGAATACATTCGTAATGGATTGAACTCTCCCATGAGTGATGGTCATTTACTTGCTGCATTGATATATATTGCAATTCTATCCTGCATGCTAGGAGCAGTCATCCCTGTAACTTCATAAACAGTATCCCATACGGGGAACGACTAAGGATAAAGAGGAACAGCTCGAAAGAGGAGGACTTTCTGAAAGAAGCACAGGAAAGCATTCAAAGATTTAAAGTGAAGGGTTATCAAAAGGGAGTTTTGAATAGAGCTTTGGGAAGAGTACGGAGTAAGAACAGAGTAGATCTCTTGAAAGATGAGCCTAAGGCTGAGGAAAAGAATGTAAGGAATAACTTACGATTGATGAAAAGTTTTTCAAATGCAGCAAGACATATATATTCATATACTAGAGGCCCATCCCGACGTTGTCCGGGTATGAAAAAGAATGTCTGCAATGGTTCGAATAGGTAAGAATATTTTGTTTCAAAACCTCCTTTTTTACCTGTGTTGTCGATCCGTGCAGACACGCTAATGCTGGGTGTTCCTTGCGATTCAAAAAGGGGGGTGGTGATGGACAGAGTATCTGAATTAAGCAGAACACTCCTACCCAGTCAGAAGATCAGGGCTTGATCCATCACCAATTTTTAGCTCACTGCACCATCCCAGTTCAGAACCTGGCTACATGCAAATTAGTCTGTCCCTGGCCCAGTGCATCATGGGAACAGGGTAGACCAAACTACCAAGCCAATTCTTTACTGGAAAGGAAACAAGCTTCCGGGGACCGGTTTCTGGCATTGCAGCCGTCTTCGGCCCAGCTTGCTTGAATCCTGATGGTACAGTGAGCAAGGGACTCATGTCTGAGCATACCCTTCCACTCCTATAGTGGCCAAAACGATTCAAAAAGGGGGGTGGTGATGGACAGAGTATCTGAATAAAGCAGAACACTCCTACCCAGTCAGAAGATCAGGGCTTGATCCATCACCGTTTTTTAGCTCACTGCACCATCCCAGTTCAGAACCTGGCTACATGCAAATTAGTCTGTCCCTGGCCCAGTGCATCATGGGAACAGGGCAGACCAAACTACCAAGCCAATTCTTTACTGGAAAGGAAACAAGCTTCCGGGGACCGGTTTCTGGCATTGCAGCCGTCTTCGGCCCGGCTTGCTTGAATCCTGATGGTGCAGTGAGCAAGGGACTCATGTCTGAGCATACCCTTCCACCCCTATAGTGGCCAAAACGATTCAAAAAGGGGGGTGGTGATGGACAGAGTATCTGAATTAAGCAGAACACTCCTACCCAATCAGAAGATCAGGGCTTGATCCATCACCGTTTTTTAGCTCACTGCACCATCCCAGTTCAGAACCTGGCTACATGCAAATTAGTCTGTCCCTGGCCCAGTGCATCATGGGAACAGGGCAGACCAAACTACCAAGCCAATTCTTTACTGGAAAGGAAACAAGCTTCCGGGGACCGGTTTCTGGCATTGCAGCCGTCTTCGGCCCGGCTTGCTTGAATCCTGATGGTGCAGTGAGCAAGGGACTCATGTCTGAGCATACCCTTCCACTCCTATAGTGGCCAAAACGATTCAAAAAGGGGGGTGGTGATGGACAGAGTATCTGAATTAAGCAGAACACTCCTACCCAGTCAGAAGATCAGGGCTTGATCCCTCACCGTTTATTAGCTCACTGCACCATCCCAGTTCAGAACCTGGCTACATGCAAATTAGTCTGTCCCTGGCCCAGTGCATCATGGTGCAGTTCACTGCTAAAGTTTGGTATATAGTCGACAGCTAAAGCACAGTTATGGTGTTATGAGAAGCAGAAGCTTTATAAAAAAAAATGAAATGCATCAGTCAATCAAGTTTTGTAAGCAATCTTTTTGTTATGGTGGGAAGGAGTCACTTTATTAATATGGAGTGTGCTATCTCTAGTGAACGATCAGGTGCACAGCAACTCAGCTACTCAGACTAGAGGGGATGGCTTTTTTGAGTAGCCAAAAGGCATCTCTGACTTTCATTGGGTGATCCTGTAGGTCGTGTTTAGTTGTGTTTAGTTGTTAATTTTTCAGCAAATCTGTTAAGGGCCCAGTTATGTCTGAATATTGCAGAATGAACCTTCTATCATAGCCGAGAAGGCCCGGAAAAACATGCACCTCTTTTATTTTTTGAGGTAAGGGGGTCATTATGATGACTCCCACTTTTTCCTCCTGACGTTCTATCAGTTTCTTCCCCAAAACATATCCCAGATATTTAACCGTATTAAACTCGGCCTTTGATTATTTTGCATTAATATGCAAATTGGCGTCTCATAATGCCTGGATGATGTTCTGACAATGAAGGAGATGTTGTTTCCCTTTTGGGCTAAAGAGGACTATGTCATCAAGATAGGGCGATGAATAGGATTGATAGGTTTGTAAAACCTTATTCAATAAGCTGTGAAAAGTGGCCGGGGCACTATGTCGATCAAACAGTAGGACTCTAAACTCAAACAGGCTGTCAGGGGTGAAGAAGGCCATTTTCTCTTGATTTTCCTTCTGAAGGGGTACCTTCCAGTACCCCTTGGTGATATCTAACATGGTGATGAACCTGGCTTCTCCTAATCTCTCGATCAGTTTATCGATTCTTAGTAAGTGGTATGCATCAAATTCAATAATCTATACAAAATCTGATGGTCCTACTGCTCTGAAATGGTTTGAATACCCCCATTTGTAACATCGCCTTTGTTTCCTTCTGGATGGCCTCCCTCCTTGCAGCTGGGATTTTGTATGCTTTTTATTTGATCACGACCCCCTTTAGAGTTGGAATAGAATAATTTACTAAATGGGTCTGACCAGGGGAATCAGAGAACACAGGAGAAAAGGGTTAAAGAACCAACAGAAGTGTGATCCTTTTTCCCTCGGTTAGTACTTCATTTATAACCAGTTCTTCAAGAGTACTTGGAACAGATTTTACTTGCTGAACCAGACGAGTTGCTTTTTGCCTGGCCATTTCTTTAAGAGGTTTATCTGATAGGTTTGTAGTTGTCTAGCAGACATTTGCAGGAGATCTGAGGTACTGCTTAAACTGTCAACTATTTTGTAGGGTCCCTTCTATTCTGACTCAATTTTTTTAGGAGACCTGGGTAAGAGTTCAAGATCCAGTCATTTACTTTGTAATGACGTCATTTATTTCGTTTATCATAGAAGTTCTTCTGTCTTACTTGGCTTTTTTCTAAGTTGGTGTGGGCCAAATCCCAGAGCTTGCCTATGCTAGACTTAAGCTGTCTTGCATAGTCCAACAGGCCCTCAGCCTTTTCCCATACTTCTCTGCTCATCTCAAGAAGACTATGAGGTTGCCTACCATCTAACATTTTCAATGAGGAACACTGGAGACTACTTTCGACCTGTCCCTGGATAACAATGAGGGCGAGGGGTAAAGTTGGTCCCAGTATTTTCCTTGCCCTTTGAGCATATTTTTTAGGGTGAGTTTTAGGGAGCTGTTGTACCTCTCAACTAAACCATCTCTTTGTGGCTGTTTTTCAGACCGTTTAATATGGAAGGCATTTTACATACGTGTTTCATGAGTTGGGAGACAAAGGACATCCCCTGACCTGCAAGGATTTCTTTGGGGAATCCTACCCTGGCAAACATCTCAATCAAGCTCTCAGCTATATTTTTAGTGGTTGGTGTTCTTAATAGGAAAGCCTCAGGGTAACGAGTCGAATAATCTTTAATGAATAACACATATTGATTCCCCTTACTGGACCTCAGGAGTGGACCTATAACATCCATCCCAGTAGGATCGAATGGCTTCTTTGTGACAGGAAGGGTTGTAGTGGCACAGAAAATGATCAATAGGGTTTTTTTCAAGTCACATTATTGGCAATTTCTTTTATGGTGGCAAAAATCTCAGGCCTATAAAAATGACGGAAGATTGTTTGGGTTGTTTTAAGAGTCCCTGTATGTCCAGCCATTAAGTGGAAATGAGCAAATTACATTATCTGTTCCCGGAATGCAAGGGGTACTAGGAGTCAGGGATTGTCACCCGCTTGGCCTGTCCTATACAAAAAACTCTTTTTTGTGATGAACTCAGGGTAAGTTACTATGAGATTCTGTTCATTGTCCCTGTTTGGCCTGGTTTACATTGGCTAGGAACATGTTTAGAAAATCTGGGTGATCAGTGCCTAATATGATGTCCTCTGGAAGGTTGCAAAGAACTCCCACATCTATGTCTAGCACCTGTCCGTTCAAAGTGGTTACTAAACTGTGAGCCATGGGATAGGTTCGGACATTCCCATGTATGCAACTAATGCTGACTGCTCGACCGGGAAGAATTTGGAAAGTGTGGACTAAGTCACCCTGCACCACAGATTGTTTACAACCAGAGTCTAGTACTGCAGTTACCAATCTTTCATTAATCTGCAGACTTAATTAAAAGTAATGCCCCAGCTCTTGTGTATATGTATGGAATGAGGGGTGTGACAAATATCCATGGGTACCTCTGAGGCTCTTCTAGCTGGGCCAAAATCAGGCGAAGTGACCTTGCTTTCTGCAGTCAAAACATTGGCGTATGTTATGCAAGGAAGTCTCACATTTTATCTGCCTAGGTTTAGTTGTCTCAATAGGAGTCTTCCCTGGTTTTCTCTCATTCCTTCTTGTTGTGGAGGAAGGAAGATTATGATGGCCTTTATCCATTCCACATGCAAAGAAATAAGGGGTTGTGAGCTGGAAAAGGTTGTGGTCATTTCCACTGCTTGTTATACTGTCAGATGTGTATGTTGCCCCTGCCATCTCTGTGTAGGTAAGGGGAGTGCCTAGAGGTACTGTTCCATATAGAGCTGATTCATGATCTCTTTCATGCTATCCCCATGCTTCAACCACTTGTCAGCTACCATCTTTAACTGAGGTTATCCCCTGAAGCTCCTTTTACTTTTTTGAACGTTACACGATATGTCCCAGCGTCCACACCCTGATGGTCTAATATGACTTGCCTAATATTCTCATAAAGGGTATTTCCATGAGTGAATGCGATTTGATAGATGGCCTGTGCCTCACCTTTTAGGAGGCGGGTGATAAAGAAAGGCCATTAATCCATACACCGTGCACAAGCTCTGGCAGCTCTTTCAAAGCTCAATGGAAAGGCGTAGGGGATTTCCCCAGCAACATACTTCTGTAACACCACATTAGGACACAGGAGTGCTGCAGTGTGAGTCCCCGAGATTTGAGACATCAGTTGTATCTGATCTTTGGCAACCTTGTGTATGGTCTCCTCTTGCGACTTCAGAGCATCCCTGAATATTTAGCGGTCCACTTTTGCAGAGGACATCTGTCTCTGTAGGGCACACTTGAGTTTCCTCTGCCCTTGCACCAGCTTTTGTTTTACTATATTCTCCATTTTGATAGCCAATGGAGGATTGCTCACATTCTCCACCACTTGTTGACTCCTGATGCATCTAATTGACTTAAGGATACTTTTTATTTTTACAGTTATCACACTAAAGTATATATTCCAGTGTCACCTTCTCTTCTTCTTGTACAGATATGGGTAAGCTGGGTCCACCCGGATGATGTATATCTCTCAAAAGAAGGAAAATGCAACAGGTAAGTGCACAATAAATGAATAAGGTTGCTTTTGAGGAATGTCACCCGGTTTGCAATTGTCTACCTATCCCCGTCACCAAGTGCAGGTATTTGCTAAAGGATGAGTTTAATAACAACTAAGGCAGTATCATAAGCTTATTTAGCATCACTAGGAAAACTCAAAGTAAATCAAAAAGTCAAAGCATGACCTCATCTAAATTCAGAGATGCGGAATGACCGCGTCCTGGAATGCATAGTGACTTAAATTAAAACTTGTCCTGAGCTTTAAGCTTTAGGGAGATGGGAGATCACCCTCCCTCCTCATCTGCTTCCCCAGTAAACTAATGTGTACCTGGGCTAGCCACGCTCCTCCAGGAGCGTGGAGGGGCACTCCTGGTGTTTGGGGCTTCCAGGCGTGGTCCCATCCTTGTCCAGTCGAGGAGCCATCTCATTCACAATCACTGCCTTTCTGTTCCTAGCGCCTTGAGTTTCCCGCATTGCCCTTTCCTTACGGTTAGTATCAGATTTGTGCCCAATGCCCATCCTCTTCCTGCTTTGTCTCCTCCTCTCAGTTGTCACGCGCTCATTACGTACGCCTGGCTTGGGGTCATTACTGCTCTTTCCCTGTCATGCAGCACTGCGCAGAAAGTTGTCTTTCTGCGTTGTGTGACAGTTTGAGACCTCTTGGCCATAGTTTTTAACTTGTCTTTTCAAACATGCTCTGTAGGAAGTGCAAACGCAATCGTGAGTGACACTGTGTGGCCAATACTTCCAGTTAGGCCCCATTGGCACAAGAAAGTAACGTAATTTGTTGAGTTGCATTTTGTTCTATTACTGGAACACTGCTGGTTTAAGGATGCATTTTGATTCTGTAAAACAAACTGAGGACATTGACACGCTTTTAATTAATAGAAACTTGAATATTAGAAAAGGTGTGCATTAATGTTCTTACACTGACACTCCATAATTTATATCCATCTATAAATGCCTATAAATGCTTAATGCAATTCATATTTCAGCATTTCAGGATTGGGGAATTATATATTTTTGGTCCCTTGTAAAGTGACTTTTAGCGACAAAACATGAAGCGTATCTGCTTACAATTGTGCCTCATCGTGTTTACACCGATATCATGTCTATGTCTACAGTTTAGGTCTCTCAGACAAATTATTGTAAAATAATTCATGGCAACACTAGGTTTACTGCCAGCTGTATACATTCTAGTTATCTAAGTGGGGCCGCTCTCCAATCACAAAGAATGACACAATTTACAAGGACTGCTTCAAAGTGCGCCCATTATGAAGCACAATCACTTGATGACTGTTTAGGGCAATGAGAAGGCATGCTAAGATGGACGGATGTAGGCTGCTATTTCCAATCAGCTTTGATAGAAATCAGGCAAGACGTATGTGTCTGTCAGCTGCAGTTAATCGACTGCCATACAATTAAGGGGCCAGATCTGTCAATCCTCTAACCTTCAAAGCAAATGGCTGGGCTGGGTAGGCAGGAAAATACACTTTCTAGCTGTATTTGACTTTAATACCAGCTTTATCTTTCTCTGTATGTAAAACAGCTTTCTGGAAACTTCAAGACACACCTGATGACTACAACCTATTTTTTTCTCATTTATTTGAATTTGCCATTTGAAATATTGATGGCAACTTAAAACTGGGCTGATTGAGTTCACCTCTTTCATTGAACAAAACTATGTTTAATTAACAGCGAGACAAAGGTCCTGTTGCAAGGTAATTGCTGAGAAACCATATGAATTGCAATGAGGGGATTTTGTTGCTCCAGGCTAACGATTATGCATGGATTAGACGCAGACTAATCATGCAACGATTAAAAATAATAGAAATTAATAATAAAGGATATTCTGCTCACTTTAAAATCTATTTAGTTAGAACACCCATGCCACATATGGCTTTCGATATTTTACAATAAAAGTTGCATGGATTGGTAGTAGCAATATGCAGTGGCTCGTGAGCATATACAGACTTCTGTAAAAACAGCCATCTATTCTAGACCATTTCTAGGGGAAGGGCTGACTGAAGAATAGGTGGGCCCAGACTACAGAGGGTACACTAAGATTAACAATCACAAACGTTCTAACCCCGATCAATCCATGGAACTGCCAGGGCGGCCAGACACACAGAGGATCTAGGTAACCAAAATGCTATTATTCCTGTATAATAAATTGCACTGCACAGGACAAGCTCCCTGCTCTAGGGCTACACCATGTTCAATGAAAACCTTCCCCAGACGACACATACTATAACGATATTGTCAGCTCTCCCCAAAATGAGACTTGCCTTCAAAAACCTACTCAACTCAATCAGTCTCTTGGTATATATTTGGCAGACACCTTGGAAGGAGTAGCTGATCATCATATTGGGAAAAGGAGGCGGGGCAGGGGAGGAGCCTGGGTAGGGGGGGACGGGGAACAACAGCAATAGAAACATTTTTTACCAAAGCGTGCAGGGAGGGGTGGGGGGACGGAGGACAACAAAGACTAAAAAACAAAAAATTAAAATGTACCCGCTAGCCTTAAGTATCGCGTCACGCTCTTCCACTCCTCTCCACAGCTGTAGGCAGGCACAGGTCCCAGCCTGCCCCGCGGCCTATCCTGAAGCAGCTCTCACATGATTAGCTTCAGAGCCGATGATGTGCGCTCCGGTACAGACTGGGGGGCAGAATTATGAAGGCCTTGCGCCACATTTACGCCGCTGTTGCGTCACGCAAGGCGGCGTAAACGTGGCGCATCCCTACGAACGATTTACAACGTGACGCATCTAGGCAGATGCGTCACGTTGTAAAGCCCTGCGCCTCTTGTGGGCGTTTCGGCGCAGGGTGGGCGTTCCCGGGCAGGTGCGCCTCGCAAAAGTGGCTGAGTGAAATCTATAAGATTTCACTCAGTCACTTTCACGCCAATGCTGTGTCAAAAGCCTGCACCTGCTTGAAGCAGGCGTAGGTCTTGATGCAGCATTGGTCAGATAGGGCACCCCCGAGCCTTGCTGGAGCTGCGTCGCGCTTGCGACGCAACTCCAGCAATGCGCCGCCTTTACGGCACAGATGCGTCACGCATCTGTGCCGTTTTTGCCCCATGGTGCGCCGCATTGTAAATGCGACGCACCATGGGTGGCGGAGCTGTGGCGCACTGTGGCGCACATTAACTGGCGCATCCCTGGGGATGCGCCAGTTAACATAAATCTGCCCCTGGGAGTCTGCGCCTGCTCTTTCGAAGAGGAGTCATTGCCCATGTAGTTTGTGGTTGGCCTGAGACCACCGGCAAAAAACACATGTGCAGTGTAGGTAGAGCCCGGCACTCCCTCCCCAGCCTATCATAACCCTGGCCCCGCCTCAAGCCCCAACACAAACTAAATAAAACAATAATAAAACATGTTTTTAATCTGTTTTATTATTGTTTTATTTTTAACATTTTTTGAAGTGCTGGCAGGGGGGATGATGCTCTTCCGCCATAGCGGAGGAGCCGCTACTGCACCGTGGACGTTTTTCTTTTCTGTGACAATAGAACACACTGTCAGTTCTGTAATGGTGTGCATCTTCAGGAAACAAGAGAATTGTCATGGGTGACGAAACAACTGTGCAAAGAAAACTTATAATTTTCCACAGCTGTAACATCATAACAGTTAAGATCGGAATTTAGGATTTGGTATTTACACTAACGATTAGCAATGGAAGTCATACAGAAATACATTTTCCTAGCAATTTACAACATACCTGACTGTTTCTTCATTCATACAACCCTTGCTAGTTTTTTGGCAAACATATGACGACATTTAATTGTACCAGAAATATGGCTACAAGCACAGACACTCGTGACTAGACACTAGTTAGAAAAGTTACAAAAATCTATTGAATTTCCACAATTAGTGTGTCCTGCATTATTCCTGAAACTATAATATTGTTAGCCAAATTGGACACGTAATTTTGGCTTGATGCTTGTCAGATAGAACAAGTGACTGATACTTCCATAGCATTTTTGAAGCATGGATGAGAATAAACCAGGATTAATCCTCTTTCTAGGTCTTGCACGTGGTCATGTGGGGAAGAATGACCCTTTCATGAGAGTGCTGACTTGGTGAAAGAAAGAAGCGTGAACCCTGAATTACAGATATCTGTTAAGGGTGTCAGGTTTCTTCCCCATTGCCAAAGGGAGAGGGATTTACTCCTGGGTTTGACAGGATTAAATAATCAAAGGCACTCATTTCGCTGCCGCATCGCCAAACTCGCATGAGAACCGCCAACCATATTACGACTTTGTAGTCACTGGAAGCGATTCTGTGTTCCCACAGCTGTGCCTATAAAATAGGCATCACAATGGGAATGTCAAAGGAAGTTCCAGCTCGGCAAGGACTGTGAAGTCAGGGTTCAGGGATGGGCCCAGTCCATGTCCTCAGCAGGGCAGAGATCAGCAGGCAGCAGGGCAGCACAGCAAAGCAGAAAAGCAGTTCTTCCAGATCAGCAGTCAAGCAGAGTGACAATCCTTGTAGTAGAGCCGCATTTACTCCTGGCAAAGTTTTTCACATGTCCAGTAGTCTACTGTCTTGGTAAAGTCTGATCCCCAGTACTTACACCCAGTTGTGTCTTTGAAGTGAGGGTGACTTTAAAAAATGGCCTTTGAAGTGCACACTGGGCCTTTCTTCCCAGCCCTGGCTCCAGAACATCAGTAGTGGGTAATCAGTCCTCTGTGTTTGAAACAGGGCTCTGCCTATTTAGGTGTAAGTTTTAGCTCCCCCTCTCTTCGGTCCCATGAAGAGCTATCATAATGCAGATGAATGCAGATGAGTTCTCTGTCCCTTCCTCTGTTTGTGGCTGTCTAGAGATAATGCACAAAGTGTAGCTGTCACCCAGCCCTGATGTGTATTAGACTGCAGGCATGCATAGCAAAGTTAAGAGCAGAGAAATGTCCACTTCCTAAAAATGGCATTTCTGAAACCAGTAAAGAAGATTCATCATTAACATTCCAGAGATATAAAATATGATCAGCTACTTATTTCTGATCCGGAATTACAGTAAAAAAGAGTATTAAGAAATTCCTAATGCTAAACTGTGAGTGAGGCAGGCCTCACAGTAGTGAAAAATGAATTTGGGTGTTTGTCACTACTGAGACATGCAAAACATACCAGTACATGTCTTGCCTTTAACTTATACAGCACCCTGCCATATGCCATATGAGCTACATAGGGCCTACCTTCGGGTTTAATTAAAAATAATAAAAGGGGAGTTTAAGGATTGGCCAAGAGTTTTAAATGCCAAGGCGAACCCGCAGTACACTGCATACGCTGGCTCTGCAATAGCAGGCATGTGACAGGTTCGAAAGGCTACTTGTGTGGGTGGCAAAATTATAGGTGCAGGCCCACCAGTAGCATCTAATTTATAGCCCTGGGTACATGGTATATAAATTAAATATGCCAAACAGGTGTAACCAATTATACCATGTTTAGAGAAGAGAGCACATGCGCTTTAGCACTGGTTAGCAGTGGTAAAGTGCTCAGAGTCCTAAAGCCAACAAAAAGGTGGTCAGAAAATGAAGAAAAGGAAGGCAACATGTTTGGAGTGACCCTTCAGAGAGGGCCATTTTTCAACAATAAACATTAGAACTATCTTAAAAAGATTGTTCTGGGTTATGCTTTATTGCAACATTTAGAGCAGAAAAAAAATAAATATATATATATATATATATATATATATATATATACATATATATATATATATATATATATATATTTATTTTTTCTGCTCTAAATGAACGAGTGTTACAGCCCCCACCTGGCAAACATTACAGACCGGATTTTTGAAGAAAAAATGAACACTGCCGAGGCACCGATCAGCATGACAACTGCACGGCATGCTGGGAGATGCAGTCCCCATGAGGAGGCGTGTGTGACTCCGTACAACGTTTTGCCGGATACCAACACTACTTTAGTGAATTGGACAGTATAAAAGGACTACTGTGGGACTGAGAACAACAGAGGCACAAATGAATACTATATGGGCTTTGAAAAAGGATCACTCCGAAACGCGTCTGCCCGAATTCTTAATAAATGGTGTTGTACAAAAGCCCCGACGTGCCGCCTCAAATCTGCCTTAACAAAGAAAGATTGCCTTGGAATAAATAGTGTGCACCTACCCGCACGCGAGGATGGCACTCCCTCAAGTGTTAGGGAAGTCGTTGGTTTGCACAGAGACTTCCCGACCGCCTACGCACAACAGAGACAGTGTGGAGCAGCTTCCAAATGGCGGTTCATACCGTGATGAAGGGATGCCGTTACTTTACCAGCATCTCCACTCCCTCTGCCGATGGAACTGCGGGGCAGGGAATGTGGGATATCAACACCAAAGCCCAGAACGAGTGTTACAGCCCCCACCTGGCAAACGTTACAGACCGGATTTTCGAAGAAAAAATTAACACTGCCGAGAAACAGAGTCACCGATCAGCATGACGACTGCACGGCATGCTGGGAGATGCAGTCCCCATGAGGAGGCGTGTGTGACTCCGTTCAATGTTTTGCCGGATACCAACACTACTTTAGTGAATTGGACAGTATAAAAGGACTACTGTGGGACTGAGAACAACAGAGGCACAAATGAATACTATATGGGCATTGAAAAAGGATCACTCCGAAACGCGTCTGCCAGAATTCTTAATAAATGGTGTTGTACAAAAGCCCCGACGTGCCGCCTCAAATCTGCCTTAACAAAGAAAGATTGCCATGGAATATATATATATCTTATCGTATCTTCCAGAAACGCGTCAGGCATTACGAACGGGAGAGACTGGATTTGGAAACAGCAGGCAGATGTCAGCTCATACTGGAAATAAAGGTTTGCCACCTTTCGCCTGTGTCAGAGTGCAACTCAATTTGTTGGGCAAACGGAGCGTGAATACTAGGCGGCTGCCCAAGTCGCCGAGTTGCACCACCCCTACTAACGGTGGGGACCACGCGACCAGGAAGTTGCCGAATCGCACTGTGGGACACCGGCTAGGGATGAGAGCTGGCACTGTTGGTTGGGGGCCCATCTGAGGGCGCGAACTGTTTTCTCCAGAAATAGTGCGTGAAATGCCAGGACTCTGTATACCACAATGCCTTGCTGGTTAAGGAACCCGCCCATCTGGGGGCGTGTAAAGTCGCATTGGATTAAGAGGAACAGAGTCCTAAAGCACACATCAATCCTGTAAAAGCCTCTGATGAAGGAAGTCGTATCTTCCAGAAACGCGTCAGGCATTACGAACGGGAGAGACTGGATTTGGAAACAGCAGGCAGATGTCAGCTCATACTGGAAATAAAGGTTTGCCACCTTTCGCCTGTGTCAGAGTGCAACTCAATTTGTTGGGCAAACGGAGCGTGAATACTAGGCGGCTGCCCAAGTCGCCGAGTTGCACCACCCCTACTAACGGTGGGGACCACGCGACGAGGAAGTTGCCGAATCGCACTGTGGGACACCGGCTAGGGATGAGAGCTGGCACTGTTGGTTGGGGGCCCATCTGAGGGCGCGAACTGTTTTCTCCAGAAATAGTGCGCGAAATGCCAGGACTCTGTATACCACAATGCCTTGCTGGTTAAGGAACCCGCCCATCTGGGGGCGTGTAAAGTCGCATTGGATTAAGAGGAACAAAGTCCTAAAGCACACATCAATCCTGTAAAAGCCTCTGATGAAGGAAGTCGTATCTTCCAGAAACGCGTCAGGCATTACGAACGGGAGAGACTGGAATTGGAAACAGCAGGCAGATGTCAGCTCATACTGGAAATAAAGGTTTGCCACCTTTCGCCTGTGTCAGAGTGCAACTCAATTTGTTGGGCAAACGGAGCGTGAATATATATATATATATATATATATATATATATATATATATATATATATATAGATAGATAGATATATATATCATTTGCTTCTATTTCCTCTATCCACATCTGTGGTACATTTTGTGGAGATTCATTCACACTATTGTAAGAACGCCAAGGGCCCTAACATGATCCCTTTTTCTGCACTGCGCCGGCACAGATGGGCCCGTGTGTTTCTTTCTTGTGTCTTCAGAGCATACATTAACTTTGGTTAAAGTTGGTGCAAGGGCTACAGACAGTAGAGCTCAGAAACACAGGGAAGTAATTCTTTCTTTGTGATTCCAAGCTCAGCTGTCAGAAACCTCTAACACAGAGAATATTCTGGTTAATGTACGTCATGTGAAAAAAAAGCACATACCGCTTCTGCGTTGAACATTATTCATATTAATTATTCAGATGCTGTGGAGCCAGGCAATAATAATTGCTCCTTTCCATCTAGTGAACCTATGAAAAGAGACCATGTGGATGTGCTCATAGCTTCACAGAATACATTCTAAATGTGTACATAATTGACAATGACACAAACATCTATGCATTATATTCTATTGAATTGCATGTAGTAACATTTGTGCTTCTGCCTCATGAGTGCTTCAAATGTGAAAAAGTAGCAGGGCCCAAATTTTTTATCAGAAGCCCATAGCCGGGGCTAATGATGATCGGGTTGCTGAAACTACCACCAAACATGTCCTTTTTCATCCCTACTTTCTTCCTCTATCATTGTTTTTTTTATGTTTCTCTTTTTCATTCTTTTCCTCTTTGGTGTTTTTCTCTCTTATGCTGTGCATTAAAGTTGGTTGAGATAAAATGCGTGCCAGTCCCCAAAATATGAGTGCCAGTGGGCTCCACCCTCAACCAGCGGTTGAAATTAAGCAACATGACTTGATTTTTTAATTGTATTCACAGATATTTGAAGGTAGGGTTAAAATCATTTCTGGTTTGCTACAACCTCCTTTTTGTAATGTACTTCAACAAGACATGAAAGCCAAAACCTATACAATAAACAGAGCAGTGGAGGCCAAAGAAATGTTTTGAATGCAGCGGAGTGGAGACCAGATGCCAGGAATTCTGAGCTCCCTGAACGACATTTTAGATGATTTTTAAAAAAAAATATCTTTTAGTACATCTTGCTCGAGATACACAGGCAATAAAGGCACTATCAAGCTTTATTACATTTCCCTAATTTCATCCAATCACTTATCGACAAATAGCGACAAATATGGATTTATGTTTATGTAATATCAGACAAACGAAGTAGTGATTTGTTGCGCAGACAGAAAATTTTACTCTTTTCTCGAAACATTGTGGTAACAAAATATGCAGTGCTGGCCAACTGATCGCTGGAGGTTCTGATAACCCATGTTACATGAAACCCAAAGAAACTAAATGAAACCAAAAACTAAATTAATTCTGTAATGAGATTGAACGATGCATTACAATAAGTTAAAGTTAGGTTCTGTAATGCTATAAGTGCTTCAAATACTGTTTGAACACTAGTTACACCCGGGTTTACTTGTGTGAGCATGTGCATGTGAAGAATTCCTTAGAAACAACGAAGTACAGTAATGTAAAGTGTAGCCGCTATTCAGTGCTAAACTCATCATAACTCATTGCAATGGTAACGTTTTAGCACAGAATGCCTTAATAGTTCACTGAAACAGCATCTCTCTGAGAATTTCAGCTTTGCAGCAGAGACAGAAAGTGTTTGCTTAGCTAGAGTGTCCTTCGCACTGTGTGTTGCACATTAGTCACAATCCATTTTGCAAATGCTAAAATGACTATACGCGATGTAGAACAAGCATTCGCAAATGAAGAATAGCGATGTGAGCGAATTGCGACTCGCAAAAAATAACGACCAGAGTTAACAAGTTGCAAATAGATAATCCCTAATTGCAAGCTGCAATTGGCATATACAAGTGAGTCGCCAGCAGGCTTGACTATAGCAACACACTCTACGCCGGCATCAACAAATCCCTGCGCCGCAAACTGCAAACAATACAGAACACCGCAGCTAGACTCGTCCTCTGCACCCCCAGCATGAACACATCAGCCAACACCTGCAGCGACTCCGCTGGCTCCCCGTGGAGAAGAGAGTCACCTTCAAGATCCTCACTCATGCCTACAAGTGCCTGTACAACAGCGGACCCAAATACCTCAACGACAGAGTAAACTTTTACGTACCTAACAGAAACCTGAGATCCTCCAACCTCGCTCTGGCTGAAACCCCACAGATCTGCAGAACCGGATCAGGCAGAAGATCATTCTCTCATATCACAGTCAAAACCTGGAACGAGCTATAGGTAGACATCAGACTCGCCCCCTCCCTGGACACCTTCAGGAAGACCCTCATGACCTGGCTCTGCGGCTGAACGGAGCAGTACACCCCTCCCCCACACCTCGAGACCCTCATGGGTGAGTAGCACGCTTTACAATGCCCTGATTGATTGATTGATTGATTGCTTACCCATAGAGGTCTCTGGATCAGACTCAGAGGATGATCACACTGGCCCACCAGCCCAACTGCCAATCAAGGAAATCAGAGCAGCAGAGGGTAGAAATCTCAGGGACCACAAAAGCAAACATAACTTTGCACGGTAAGAAATCTCCATATATACAATACTCTCCATAAATGACAAAACAACTATTTGATTTTCCAAAATGAGCAATCGTTTAATGCCAGGGTGCACAATAACATTGATGGACACCCTGTCCATCATGAGAAACGTAACTTAAATTCGTGCACATGTTGTGCATTTACTCTACCGCAAACACAAACAATAAGGTAAACACCACCATGGCAGACTGTCAGTGTGCAGTAATTTCCTTGATGTACGTCCGTAATGGGGGATGCTGCCAGTCGAAGGTGCAGGATGAAGGCTGCTGCTCCTATGCAGCACACATTCGTCTGTGGCAGACACACTAATGAGGCTTGACACCTCACAGTCGAATTCATAACCAGTAGCCCCACCGGAAAGGCTAGCTGTCTGAAATGCTTCCATGGCTGAAGTTATCTGTTGCAGGTCTCATGCCACGTCACTACTGTAGTGGGCCATCTCTACTTGCAGGGCCAGGGTGTGTCTAGTGTGCTGAGTGGTTGCCTGCCCCAGCCTCCCAATTGCCCTCGTCATTGCCTTCAATCTTGTACCTCTTCTATGCTTCCAGCACCTTTCTGGCTTCTGTCCTCAGCCAGCTCTGTGCAGAGTTGGCCAATAGCTCCTTTATGGGCGTCAAAATTAGCATCCAGGTGGGTTGGGTTGTTAGACATCTGCTGGATACTGGTAGTAAATCCCTGTGTCAGCTTATGGTTGAGTAACTTGATCTGTTTCTGCTGCAGGCACTGAACCTGCAGCATGGAATCCTCCAAGCTGCCTTTAACCACCTGGATGCTGGATCCTGCCTGGGAGCGAGAGGCCTGCCTTGCGAGCTATTGCCTATGTGCCTGTTATGTTGGGTGCCGCTGCCAGACCCTAGTGCATCGAGGAGTAGCAGGCTGATGGAAACCTGGAACCTGTATTGCAGCTGGCTGTGGTGAGCTGGACGCAGCACTGGCCTGGCCATGTGAGGCACACAGCAGACTCAGAGTCACCTCATCCTGCCCTTCCTCCATCTGGGCCTGGTCTTCCCACTCATCATCAGCCTTTTCATATTCTTCCACATGCAATGTGGCAAATGGCGCGATGAATAAAAGGAACTTATGAAACACTATCTCATTGTCAGTACTATATTATTCAGCTTATGTCTGACAGTAACTGCACTGTTTATGTACAAGACTGTATTTCCGATAATGCACCAGCTGTGACATTTTGATCGTCTAAATGAACCATGTAGGTATTTCAGGGCGAGGGAGTGTTGTGGACAGCATGTTTTGGCCAGAAACATTGGCATAGTAGTATTTAGCGCTGGGATACTCACGGGTGACTACGCGCTCTACAAAAACCTAATAATAATAATAATTATTATTATTATTGCACTTAACTGTTGTTGGTGGGAGTACAGACATGTCGGGGGACCCAAATCCAGCCAATGCCTCTGGCTCCAGTGTAGACTCGACCAGTGCCTCTGCAGTTGAGGGAGGCAGGGCATTAGATGGACCTCCTCCAGTTCCCTGGGAGTCCTGCAGGTGTGCTGCCACCCTCTTGTTGGCCCTAGAGCACAGGTCATTCCAGCACTCTTTTATCTAATCAATGGACTGGTCTGCCACACCCAGGGAATTGATGCTCTGCTGAATTTTCCTCCAGGTTTTTATTTTCTGAGTCTCTGGGAAAGTGAGAGAAGCACATACAAATGGTAGTTGCAGCAATTCTCTGTGTGGATGTCTGATTCCTTCTGAGAGAACTTAAGTTTGCAGGGTCACTTCCTAGCTGCCTTCTCACTCTGTCTGTTGGCCATTGCAGCACTTTGTTTGGAGCTTGGATGCACTGTAGGTCTGTGCTCCAAGGATTTCCAATGCACTCTGGCTGCTGTACAGTCTTTTCCACAGCCACCACTTCCTGATTCAGGGACCTTAACCTGTTCCAGGTAGCAAACAGACATTTTTAATGCAGGGGTCTCTATTTGAAATTGCAATCACTATTTCCGAGTGGTATTACTGTTTGCGACGGGTTATTGACAAATTGCGATGTCGGTAATTGTGCTGTGACACGTTTGCGAGTCGCATTTATGTGGCTGGATTTCTACACATATTAGACTCGCAAATTGACATTTGCTAAATCGACAACCCGTACATGTGGCCTATGTTACAGTTTGTTTGATTGCGCACACTAAATGCTATATTATGGCTCCACTGTTGGAAGGTGAAGCAGTCTGTGGCCAATTTTAAGCAGACCATTAAAATATTTTACCTGATTAGAATGGTACATTGGTTTTCTTTCATTATTATTCCTGATTTATTTAAAATATCCTTTTGCCACTGGTCCACCCTTCTACCTTACAGAGTCCACTTTTCTTACTTTTTCCTTAAGGAATTCCACTTAAGAAGACATTGTGTTTTGCTTCACCTGTCTTGGAAATTTATTGCAAAACTAATATCTTTTCTTATGCAGCTCTATCATCTATTTATTAGGTAGTCCAATGTAAGCACTTAGGGCCAGATGCACGAAAGGTTTTTCATTTGCAAATTGTCTGAATTGCTATTTGTGATTGTAAAAACTCCTTTCAGAATGTCTGAAAGGCAATTTGGTCAGTCCGAATTTCGATTCCTTCCTTTTGTAAATTGCTATTTTTGCAACTCCATATAAAGAATCGAAAATAGGGATTTCCAAATTGTGATACGCAATTTGTATGTATAAAGCATTTCCTAATTGCAACTAAGAGCAAAATGCACTTTTAGTAAAAGCATTTACCACCATTTTCAATCAGGCGCAAGCAATTAAAACTGCCCCAAAATGTATCAGACATTTTCACAATGGCAGCATGGAAGGTTCTGGCGAGGATAATGAGGATTTTGTCTGGCATGCAGAGTAGGAGACAGGAAAGGATTTTTAGGGTTAGGGTAACCATGTTCAATCAAATAAGGAGGAGATATTTGAGAAACACAAGCTCAGTGGTAAGGTAATTTTAAGAATTGATTGCTGATTTACAACTACACCTACAGACCCCTACTAACAGAAGCAATGCTATTCCACCGCATGTTCAGGTACTGTGTTGCTTACACCTTTTAGCATCTGGAAGTTACTAGGGAGTAATATTAGTAGCAGGGAGAGCAGTGGCGGCTGCCTCAGAATGGAGTTGGTGCGGCGGGGGAATGGATAAAAAGAAATAAATGAACTTACCTTCCCCTCGCCACAGCCGCATCCGCACGCCTCTCCTCCGTCCTCAGATTTATACAAAGACAAGGGAACCCATTAGGTAAAACAAGGACCTTGGGTAGTGAGTTTTTACAAAAACATTGGTCCTTGATAAGGCTCAGTATTAGTGGAAATGAATATTGAATGCAATCTCTTCTATATAGTCAGTGTCCATCCAGACAGTTAGATTTAATCAGTAAATACGTTCAAAAATAATTTCAGGGACACATGAATAAAGTGGTACACAGTCCTGTATCCTACATGGAACATTAGACAAAGAAGGACAAACAATCAGGCAAAACAAAAAGGCTTGTTGGTAAATAATCAAAGTTAAACAAGCTTAATGAACAACAAAAAACTGTTACACATTAGATATGAGTAAGTTTGTATACACGGTTTAAAAAGTCAACGACGTTTTGATCCCTTCTAGACACATAATGGGATCATCATCAGGACAAACTTAAATAAATGCCTGAAAGACATACATCTTGGTGAGGCAATAGTCGTGGGTTGCTAATGCGCAGGAGGACTAGAGGATTCCACGGGGAACGTTGTCGGGCTTGAATAAATAAATGATTCGGCATTGCTAGTTAGCAGTTAGCACGGAGTCTGTTCCGGCATTAGTGGAGGCAGACATGAGGGAATTGGTGGGCTAATCCGGCTACAGGCGGTGAATACCGCGTGGTGCTACGAGCCTGGGGGTCCAGAGGGGCACAATGTCCGTCTGTTCAGTGCGCGGTGGCTGGGATGAATGCCTCCGTCCTCTTCAACTGCACTGGCAGCACTGGAAGCATACTCTCCCAGCCAATCATGAAGCTGCATGAGCAGTGTAGTGATTGGTCTGTGCAGCCTGTTTGGCAGCTCAGGCAGTGCCTGGGAGCTTGAGCATGTTATCCATCGGGCTTTGCAATAAAGCCAGATGGAGAACATGCTAAACGTACATGAATGTTTGGCCAGTCCAAGAGGGCCGGCCAAACATTCATGCACAGTTAGGGAGTGAAAGCCATTCCTCACTTTGTAAATGTAAATGTATTGCAACTTATATAGCGCACATATCACCCGAAGGCATCAAGGCGCTTGCCTTGGGAACCCGTCCTGGCTTTTCCCTGTGAGATAAACCCTACTGGGTATCCCCAGGGTGAAAGCCAGGCATCCCGCAGCGGGTGGGCCGCCGTAGTGGAGATTAAGCAACTAATGCCAGAGTTGCAGCGTGGGACCCCATGATTAGAATAGGCACCGAGGTGAGAATTATCGAGTCCGTGGACATTTTTGGGCTCAGGACCCTGCCGCGTCGGGAACTGAACTCTGGTCCCGGGCCAGATCCCTGCATCAGGGTCTGCCGCTCTAATCAGTGAGCCACACTCCTCCACTTTGCTCAGTCTGCCCCGCCCTGACCTTGCTGGCGCCAGTCCTGCGCAGAAAAATAAGATGTTAATAACTTCCTGTTATTATCATTTTCTTTTTCTTTTTGCACTGCTCAAATTGCAGTGGGGCGACACTCCTCTGCCTTAGTGGCAGAGCCACCACTGAGGGGAGTGTAGTATGTTTCATTATTTTGTCCCAGAGTGCATCAAATCTTCCAAATCCATAATGGCTGATTTTCAAGCAAGGAAGTCAGAGCTGGCTAAACACACCCCTAGGATGCATAAATTACGTAGACTCTCCCCCCTGAATCTGTTCAAATATTCCTTAATCCTACCACCTGCCTAAGGTGGGAAGTGCTGAGCTAAAAATGACAATGGTCTCTGCTCTCCCCTTTGAAGAGCATAGTTTACGACACACCGCACCCAGGCCTGGCATTCCTATGAAACAGCACACTGCCCTGCCAGCCGAGCTGGTTAACCCCATGGGCTCTTTATCACCTCTTCAAGGCAGCCTGGCTAATCTACTTAACTCTGACCAATCAAGGCAGCCCACTGGAAGGCTGAATTTGGACCTACAAACAAGAAAGTCTTTTATCTTCTTGTATGTACACTTTAGGAGAAATTCAACAATATGATATTGTTGGATTTATTAATACCATTGTGGGAAGATAGAATGGCATTTCTATCCTCCTCCTATCAATAGTTATTAAGCAATAGGTTTCTACCATGTTAACCTATGCAACAGGGGATTTGCAATGGGAAAAATGACTTGGGCCATTTGTCCAGCAACAGGGCTTACAAAAACCTATTTTATAAGTACTTGCCTTATATCTACAGGAACTCCACCCCATGTGCAACTAGGGGAGACTTTAGGGGTTCTGAATCTGTAGAAATATTGCAGATTCTCCCTCTACAGTGCTCCTAGCATCAAAGTCGGATTTGAGCAGCACTTTACCACAATGTGGGGAGTGAAATGTTAAATTTCACTTTACCCAGGCATATAAAAACTCATTTTATAATGGTGTACCTTATAAATACCTGACCCCCCACCCCTGGGATACATAGGGGAGACCCTGGGGGTCCCAATATGCTATAACATTGTAGGTTATCCATTTTTAAGTGCCCCAAACCCCAAAGTTGAGTTTGGGCACAATGTACTTTTTAAAAGCAGTCCTGGCACCCAGTGCTGCTTTTAAACTGACCTCAGGCTTCAGCAGTGCACACATGCAAGTGCCTGAAAAGACTGCTGGCCTCTAACCTGCCATGCCCCAGGGTACTCGGGACTTCTAGGTAGTTTCAATCCCCCTGCCCTGTTTTATACTAGGGGCCTATAGGGGAGGTCATGCCAATCACAGGGGTACCCCACCATACCATTATGTACCGTAATGTATGTAGGTGTTTTTACTGTATTCTAATGTGTCTCTTTCAGCATAGCACTGGCCCTGGGCATGGTTAGGAAGAGCCCAGAGTCAGTCAGAGTCAGTTACCACCAGCATCAGTCAGCAAAAAATTGAGGGGTGCCCGGGCCACAGGATGACTTTGCAACATAGGCGCAAAGGTCATGCATTGCTGGAGTCATGTCTCAAGCACAACACAACTCCTGCAATGCTCAGGAATGCACTGCTTATGACCTCACATATTACTTCACTTATGACATAGTCAGTGACATCAAGACATGACGTCACTGATGACATCTCACATGACATCACTGATGACATCATTCACAGATTCACTGGTGCACCCGCTCACACCCCAATAGAACCTTTCCTAGACCCACTCCTACATAACCATTCACAAACTCATTCACAGACCCATACCACTACTTACACATCCACTTATTGAATCATAGATCTATACACACATCCATTCACTACAGCCACTGACATATCCAATCATAAACCCATATAGCCACTCAAACTCCTAGTCACTCACTCATACAGTCAATCACAACCACCAATACAGATACACAACTACCCATTCACTTGCTCATACAGATACTAACACATACTCACTCATCCATATAGTCACTGACACAAGCACACACTCACCCATAAACCTACTATCACATTCACTCACTCACCCATACAGTCATATAATCATCACTCACCTCTACTGCCTTTCACATACCCAGTTACTCACTCATATACCACTGACACATCCACTTACTCACCCACACAGCCATACACACACTCATACATACAGCCCCTCAAACAAGCACTCATTAACCCATACAGGCACTGAATCACCACTCACGCACTCATCAATACAGGCAGTCACACACCCTCTCACCCACCCACACAAACAGTCAGACAACTATGCAGGTGCTCAGACAACCTATCACTCACCAATACAGCCACTAAAGTACCCACTCACACACCCATATCGCCACTTAGACACCATCTGACAGACTGAGACACCTAATCACTTACTTATACAGTCAGTCTTACACACACTGAATCATCTATACAGCCACCCAGAGACCCACTAATTCACCAATACACCTTGGTGTATACATTTACCATATACACCTATTAAAAACACTTACAGTCACTGGATGATGTCATCAGTGATGTCATTTAAGATGTCACCAGTGATGTTGCTCTCGATGTCATGAGTGATGTAATATGTGAGGTCATAAACAGTGCATTGCAGGGTATATATATATATATATATATATACACCTGTGAAAATAAAGCGGCTCCCTGAAAATTCCCCCGTTGTGGCTTCTACTCTTTTGTGATGGAAGGAGTTTGTTCTATATAAATATATATATTCACTGAAAAAACCATAGGTTATAGACCATATATAGTTAGGAATTAGCATTTACAAAACCTTGAAAATTCACTGAAAAAACCATAGGTTATAGACCATATATAGTTAGGAATTAGCATTTAAAAAACCTTATTTTACTCACACAAAACCATTGAAATTCCATATATAGTTAGTTGCACTAACTATATATCGCGCACCCGCAATCCACTGCTGATGATGTCACATATTACATCATTCATGACATGGTCAGTGACATCACTGATGACATCACTGATGACATCTCAAATGACATCACTGATGACATCTCACTTGACATCAATGATCACATCACTGATGATATCATTCATGTGATAATACAATGCATCTCCTCACACTCTAATATAACCTCCGTTACACCCAGTGTTAAATAGAGTATCATTTTTGAAACCATTGACACACCAATACTAGTTACTACATACGCACTCACTGATTCCTATGTCTACACACACATTCACTCATACAATTATTCATACATACAATCACTCATCTTTACAACACTATCATATGCACTCATACACCTATACAGACACTCACACTCTGCCACTCATCCATGGAGTTACTCACACACCTAGTCAGTCCTGAAAAGAATCAATCACACTTCCATTTTCTCATCTATACAGTTAAACACAGAACACCTTACATTTTTGAAACATATACTAATACATACTTACTCTCTTATAGAATCACTGATACAAGTACACATTGATCTGCACAGAGTCACACACCTCCCAGCCAGCCATACACACACTCAGTCTCCCATACAAATACTTGTGCAACCAATCAATAACCCATATAGCTACTTATATAGCTACTGATCAACACATGCAGCAGCTTGCACAACAACAGACATACTGATGCACACTTTCAGACAGTTTAGTCACTAACCCGTGCATTCAGTAAGACGCATTTAATCACTCACTCATACAGTCAATCACGCACCTACTAAAACCTTCATTCAGACACTTATACATCCACTCATTCTTCAATATGTAAAACATATTTAAACTTTACAGAAACACATAATCACTGGATGTTGTCATCAGTGATGTCATCAGTGATGTCACTGACCATGTCATGAATGATGTAATATGTGACATCATCAGCAGTGGATTGCGGGTGCGCGATATATAGTTAGTGCAACTAACTATATATGGAATTTCAATGGTTTTGTGTGAGTAAAATAAGGTTTTTTAAATGCTAATTCCTAACTTTATATGGTCTATAACCTATGGTTTTTTCAGTGAATTTTCAAGGTTTTGTAAATGCTAATTCCTAACTATATATGGTCTATAACCTATGGTTTTTTCAGTGAATTTCAATGGTTTTTTAATAGCAAATATCATAAGCTGTCGAATGTCAAGTACGTGGTAAGTGAAAACATTTTCGTGTTTATGCACACTGATCTGCTTTGAATGGTACCCCCCCCCTCATTTCTATTAGGAGTACTCTCTCTTTGCACATAGTGAAGGGTAGTTAACGCAGGCCTTTGCCCCCGTTGTAATACGTCGTGCCTGCTTCTCTCTCCATTTGATTGATTGTTATCCAAGTATTTACTGTTTTAAAATTGGTTCTCTTTGGTTCATTCTCTATTTACAAACATACACAGAGTCGCAATACTCTGTTTAGTCTTTGCAGATAACGAAAAATCGTGTAAAAAAAAAAGAAAAGGAATCGAGCAAAATCAGTAGGCCACTAATGGGATCTCTTTTTGACCTCGCTAAAATAGAAACATTAGGAACAACCCCTCATGACAAATACAAAACTAGTGAAATGAACTGAACTCCACACAATGATGGCTGCAAAACAGCTCGGCTCCGCCACCCACCCCGCCCAAAATAACGATAAAGAGCGGCTGCCATGATTGGTTGCGGAATGGCCACGACGGAGCTACGAAATGGTGCTGCTCTCATGCTAACCCCAGCTTCAGTCTGAAACATCCAGAAACACTGTAGACTACCAATTCGATCAGTTCCGGTAGCGCCCCAATGTAACCCGGTAGAGAAGAACTAGCCCTCCCCTCTTTGACTAATGGTTCTTGTTGCCTGTCCCTTCTGTTGTCATTTAACAGAACTATTTAGCCTGCTGAAAGGGGTTGTGTTCCGACCGCTGGTTGGTGGAGACATTTTGACTATATTCTGGACCTGCGTTGTCGCGTAATGCGTCATATGACGCGCCGCGTTAGCGCATCCGGAAGTCATCCGGGGCGCGCAGCGCGTAACGTAAGCATAACAAGTCATGTGACTTGTTAATAAAACTTTTCATTGGTTCATTTTACTTTTCTTATTCTAATGATGAAAGGCTTGGTCATATGACCTAAAAATTACGCTTTTTATTACTTCCGAACATTATTTTTTCTTAAATATATGTTATAATGTTCCAGGCTAATGTACTTTCCCGGAAAATTTACAACTGTCCTGCAAGTAAAATATATTATTTTTTCGAGAAAAAGAGCGTTTCTTCGTCCCATGACGGAGCCGTTGAGCAAAAGAGGGTCGACCTGCTGTCTTAGTCGCCGATACGCCTGAATATGAGATTCTTATCGATCACTTTATGTTGCAGGAATAGAAAACACAACAGCCCTTGACCATTTATCTTTACTGCGTTCCTTCGTATTATACCTTTTACCCTTCATGTAATTGGTCTGCTTTATTTCACTTGCCTTTTAATGATTCTAAAACAGTGACTATTATTAAAAACTTTACCAATGTATATACTACTACCATGTTTTCTTTTAAAAACCTTTATTGTGAAAATTTCATTATACAAATACGAGCCTATAACCACGTGGGCCGGCCACGGAGCAAACTGTATTCGTATATGATGAGTAGACATTTACACTGTAGAGGAACGCAACGGGCGGGCCATTAGGTTGCAAGAACTAAGGTGTCTAACAGTTACGGAATCGGTGGACGTACATTTTATAATTAAAATACGACAGGGCCAGTTACAATAAAATTATCTAGATATACATTTGCGGGCAAGTACCATGGGTAACGTTAATTCGAACTTTCAATAGTACAGTAATCAATAACACATCAGAACTTAATATCAATAGGGATGTCGAAATATTCAATCAATTCTCGTCCCCGCCCGCCATGTGCTTCAAAACTGCATACGTATCTCGTGATTTCAAGGTTCTGCAACCAGTACACAACAAGGAGTTACGAGTCCCATTTATTCCGGCGCCATTTTGGGCGAGGACGGGCAGGTCCAGGATATAGTCAAAATGTCTCTACCAACCATCGACTATGATGATGTTCATATGCTGTATTTATTAGAGTAACACTCATCTGTCCACATGAAATTAATTTGCCACAATCTAAACATGTCATTTTAATCTTTCCAAAGTTCTTCTAAATATTTGGGACCGTTTCCCTTGCCTCTGATGCTGTCAGTGCCACTTCTTTGATGAATGTACTAGCAGGTCAGGGGTTCTCCTCCAAATCTCTCTTTTATGCAGCACTATAATTAATTGGTGCCACCTCTCCATATGACGATGCATGGTATAGTTACCATAACTATATTTTTTTTAGGTTCCTCTGGAGAGTTCATTGTGGCAGATGAAGCGTGTAACGTACCGGGCATTTACCTTTTTTTGCATGTACAGGAAAGGAAAAAAAAAACGAGCGTCCGAGTTCTAAGGTGTCCCAGGGCCATTTTAGTGGACCAGGCCCAAATCCAAAGAACAGGCCGCCATTTTGAGAGTCCTGTTGCAGCCGCCTGTCGCTGTAGCATCAAGAGCAGCCGAAACTCAGCTGAATGGCAACTGAAACGGTAAAGGGGCGCCCCACTACAGCAGACGAGCCTCCACCTAGGAAGGCCCGTTCACGCCGCCCCCCCCCCCCTTCGGGCACCCCACGCCGTTATTCGGAGCAGTATTGTAGGATGGCCACACCAGTGCGGCAACTTGCTAGACATCACCTCGGTGGTAACCGAATCTCAGCGCCTTTTGGTGTCTTCTCTTCAGAAAATATTGTTGCGCTGCCTTTGGCCCCATTCGCACATCGGTCCGCTACTGACGCCATCTCACAGGCTAATGGGGCACCCCACGCCGAGTTTCAGCATTGTAGGATGACCACACCAGTACAGCAACTTGCTAGACACCACCTCGGTGCCATCCGGATTTTGGCATCTCAACGCCTAGTGGTGTCTTCTATTCGGAAAATATTGTTGCGCTGCCTTTGGCCCCATTCGCACATCGGTCCGCTACTGACGCCATCTCACAGGCCAACGGGGCGCCCCACGCCGACTTTCAACATTGTAGGATGGCCACACCAGTGCACCTTACTAGACACCACCTCGGTGCCATCCGGATCTTGGCGCATTGTGCTGCCTTCGGCCTATTCGCACATCGGTCCGCTACTGACGCCATCTCACAGGCTAATGGGGCGCCCCACACCGAGTTTCAGCATTGTAGGATGACCACACCAGTACAGCAACTTGCTAGACATCACCTCGGTGCCATCCGGATCTCGGCGCCCCACTGCAGATGAAGTGCCTCTCAACTATGAAACCACCACGGTGACATCCGGATCTTGGCGCGTTGTGCTGCCTTCGGCCTATTCGCACATCGGTCCGCTACTGACGCCATCTCACAGGCTAATGGGGCGCCCCACGCCGAGTTTCAGCATTGTAGGATGACCACACCAGTACAGCAACTTGCTAGACATCACCTCGGTGCCATCGGGATCTCGGAGCCCCACTGCAGATGAAGTGCCTCTCAACTATGAAACCACCACGGTGACATCCGGATCTTGGCGCCTTGTGCTGGTTCCAGCCTATTCACACATCGGTCCACTACTGACGCCATCTCACAGGCTAATGGGGCGCCCCACGCCGAGTTTCAGCATTGTAGGATGACCACACCAGTACAGCAACTTGCTAGACATCACCTCGGTGCCATCCGGATCTTGGCATCTCAACGCCTAGTGGTATCTTCCATACAGAAAATATTGTTGCGCTGCCTTTGGCCCCATTCGCACATCGGTCCGCAACTGACACCATCTCACAGGCCAACAGGGCGCCCCACGCCGACTTTTACCATTGTAGGATGGCCACACCAGTACAGCAACTTGCTAGACATCACCTCGGTGCCATCCGGATCTTGGCATCTCAGCGCCTTGTGGTGTCAGTCAGAAAATATTGTTGCGCTGCCTTTGGCCCCATTCGCACATCAGTCCGCTACTGACACCATCTCACAGGCCAACAGGGCGCCCCACGCCGACTTTTACCATTGTAGGATGGCCACACCAGTGCCACAACTTGCTAGACACCACCTCGGTGCCATCCGGATCTTGGCATCTCAGCGCCTTGTGGTGTCTTCTATTCCGAAAATATTGTTGCGCTGCCTTTGGCCCCATTCGCACATCGGTCCGCTACTGACGCCATCTCACAGGCCAACAGGGCGCCCCACGCCGACTTTTACCATTGTAGGATGGCCACACCAGTGCCACAACTTGCTAGACACCACCTCGGTGCCATCCGGATCTTGGCATCTCAGCGCCTTGTGGTGTCTTCTATTCAGAAAACATTGTTGCGCTGCCTTTGGCCCCATTCGCACATCGGTCCGCTACTGACGCCATCTCACAGGCCAACGGGGCGCCCCACGCCGACTTTTACCATTGTAGGATGGCCACACCAGTGCCACAACTTGCTAGACACCACCTCGGTGCCATCCGGATCTTGGCATCTCAGCGCCTTGTGGTGTCTTCTCTTCAGAAAATATTGTTGCGCTGCCTTTGGCCCCATTCGCACATCGGTCCGCTACTGACGCCATCTCACAGGCTAATGGGGCACCCCACGCCGAGTTTCAGCATTGTAGGATGACCACACCAGTACAGCAACTTGCTAGACACCACCTCGGTGCCATCCGGATTTTGGCATCTCAACGCCTAGTGGTGTCTTCTATTCGGAAAATATTGTTGCGCTGCCTTTGGCCCCATTCGCACATCGGTCCGCTACTGACGCCATCTCACAGGCCAACGGGGCGCCCCACGCCGACTTTCAACATTGTAGGATGGCCACACCAGTGCACCTTACTAGACACCACCTCGGTGCCATCCGGATCTTGGCGCATTGTGCTGCCTTCGGCCTATTCGCACATCGGTCCGCTACTGACGCCATCTCACAGGCTAATGGGGCGCCCCACACCGAGTTTCAGCATTGTAGGATGACCACACCAGTACAGCAACTTGCTAGACATCACCTCGGTGCCATCCGGATCTCGGCGCCCCACTGCAGATGAAGTGCCTCTCAACTATGAAACCACCACGGTGACATCCGGATCTTGGCGCGTTGTGCTGCCTTCGGCCTATTCGCACATCGGTCCGCTACTGACGCCATCTCACAGGCTAATGGGGCGCCCCACGCCGAGTTTCAGCATTGTAGGATGACCACACCAGTACAGCAACTTGCTAGACATCACCTCGGTGCCATCGGGATCTCGGAGCCCCACTGCAGATGAAGTGCCTCTCAACTATGAAACCACCACGGTGACATCCGGATCTTGGCGCCTTGTGCTGGTTCCAGCCTATTCACACATCGGTCCACTACTGACGCCATCTCACAGGCTAATGGGGCGCCCCACGCCGAGTTTCAGCATTGTAGGATGACCACACCAGTACAGCAACTTGCTAGACATCACCTCGGTGCCATCCGGATCTTGGCATCTCAACGCCTAGTGGTATCTTCCATACAGAAAATATTGTTGCGCTGCCTTTGGCCCCATTCGCACATCGGTCCGCAACTGACACCATCTCACAGGCCAACAGGGCGCCCCACGCCGACTTTTACCATTGTAGGATGGCCACACCAGTACAGCAACTTGCTAGACATCACCTCGGTGCCATCCGGATCTTGGCATCTCAGCGCCTTGTGGTGTCAGTCAGAAAATATTGTTGCGCTGCCTTTGGCCCCATTCGCACATCAGTCCGCTACTGACACCATCTCACAGGCCAACAGGGCGCCCCACGCCGACTTTTACCATTGTAGGATGGCCACACCAGTGCCACAACTTGCTAGACACCACCTCGGTGCCATCCGGATCTTGGCATCTCAGCGCCTTGTGGTGTCTTCTATTCCGAAAATATTGTTGCGCTGCCTTTGGCCCCATTCGCACATCGGTCCGCTACTGACGCCATCTCACAGGCCAACAGGGCGCCCCACGCCGACTTTTACCATTGTAGGATGGCCACACCAGTGCCACAACTTGCTAGACACCACCTCGGTGCCATCCGGATCTTGGCATCTCAGCGCCTTGTGGTGTCTTCTATTCAGAAAACATTGTTGCGCTGCCTTTGGCCCCATTCGCACATCGGTCCGCTACTGACGCCATCTCACAGGCCAACGGGGCGCCCCACGCCGACTTTCAACATTGTAGGATGGCCACACCAGTGCGGCAACTTACTAGACACCACCTCGGTGCCATCCGGATCTTGGCGCGTTGTGCTGCCTTCGGCCTATTCGCACATCGTTCCGCTACTGACGCCGCCTCACGTGCCAACGTATTTTCTCCGCATTTTATACCCTATGCCGCATAACAGGTCATGTGACTTGTTTATAAAACTTTTCATTGGTTCATTTTACTTTTGGTTTCCTAATGATGGAAGGCTTGATCATATGACCTAAAAACAACACTTTTCATTGGATGAAAACTTTTTTTTTTCCCAAACGATGAAAGCCCCACCTTGTTTCTGGATGTTTCAGACTGAAGCTGGCGTCAGCATGAGAGCACCACCATCTCGTAGCTCCGTCGTGGTCATTCCGCGAGCAATCATGGCAGCCGCTCCCCACCAGAAGCCTACAGGAGTCGGGGGCCCCCAAAACTTTTGATGAATCCTCAAGGCGGAGGGGACGCTTTCGAGAATGGGGTCCAAGACCTAGCAGACAAGCGTCCGATTTCCAAGGTGTCCCAGGGCCATTTCAGTGGACCAGGCCCAGAAAGGAAACAGCCTGCTGCCATTTTGAGAGTCCTGTGACAGCCGCCTATCGCTGCACCGCAAGAGTGGGCGCAACTCAGCTGAATTGCGGCTTTTGACACAGTGGACCAAAAACGGACGGAATGGCAACTGAAACGGTAAAGGGGCGCCCCACTACAACAGATGAGACTCCACCTGGAGAGGCCCGTTCACGCCGCCTCCCCAGGGGCGCCCCACGCCGTTATTCGGAGCAGCATTGTAGGATACCAAAACCAGTGCGGCAACTTACTGGACATCACCTTGGTGCCATCGTTCTGCTGCCTTGGAACTATTCGCACAACAGTTTGCTACTGATGACCCACCCCCCGCGACGCCCCACGCCAGAAATCTGGACGTTGTGCTGCGTTGGCACTATTCGCACAGCCGACCGCTACTTCGTTGTTTTTCCCTAAAAATGTTTATATGTTATTACTGTTTTTGTTTTCTTGTATATATTTATAAGTTATTAAAGTTTTATAATCTTACTACTTTGTCGGAGTGCTATATATTTTTAATGTGACACATAATTGTAAAAACTTTGATGTACAAAGAGTCATCCCTGGAATCTTCCGCTTCAGGCTCGGTCCCCTCCCCAATCACAATACAGGATGGTTTTCAGATAATAGGAACGCGTCTGCTGTGACGGATCTCATCGAGTGTGGGCCTGGATCTACTATAACTCCTTTGAAGAGGGGTGATTCTTTACAGCTGGGGCTATAAACTACATCTGCAGGGCTAGCTGATACCCTAGGACCGGCCTGGACAATCGGACACAGAGGAAAAGGAGTGTCAGAGGGTGCGGTAGTGAATAGGGCGAAAGGGAGGTGTCGGGCGGGCACAGGGTGTGATTCTCAGGGAAGAGCAGCGCAGATGGGGGGAGATTTATTACCCATGCATAAGACAGAGAGCGGGGGTGACCACTGCCTGGGGGAGATGCTTGCGAGGGTGGGGAGCCATGCTAAGGATCGACAGCGTGCACAGAGTGGGTCTGGTCAAGGCATCTAAAATGACTGCCGTGCACGACAAAAGTGTGGCATTTGAAAAAAGACAAGATGGCGCAGACAATGTTTTTCAACACTTCCTGATTTCCTTCGAATCGAACGTTAACAGACGTTGGGGCATATTACCAAAGTTAAGCGATATTTATCCCTAACGATGCTTAGCAACGATTTTTTTACCGCTAAGCATCGTCAGAAATTATCGCAGATAAACCTTGCTATTATCAAGGTTTATCGCAAATACGATAAAAAACGACCGCAATGCATTAATATCGCTGAAAACTCAGCGATATTCATGCATTACCGAGCTAATGCTCTTAGCCATGTTATCCACCTCCCATTGGATAACATGGCTAAGAACTGCTCAGGGCAGGTGCTAGCTTTTGGAGATATTCGCGCTTATCGCGAATATTTCCAAAAGTTGATAATAGGAGATAGCGATGTTAGCGACTGTTTCCAGTCGCTAACATCTTGGCATGCCCACTTTGCATGTCATTAGTGATAAATATCACTCACATGCAAAGTGGGGCCCAAGATGGTCGCTATCTCCTACTAGCCGTCGCTTACTGGTGTTAGCAACAGCTAGGTAATACAGATATAATTTTATCTCCGCGAAATGGAGCGCTGTTACAGATATATATCTTGTTTTTGAACGTTAATTTCTCAAAATCCACTGAAGCACATATATTGAGACCTAGCAAAGGCACATCGGGCTACCAGTCCCTAATATTTTGCCAAGTTTCGTGCAAATCCATTCAGCCGTTCGATTATTATTATTATTTATTTTTTTTGCCCCGCGGGGCCCTTTTAAAACCTCCACATCAAACCTAAGAGGTCAAGGAGGATCTACTATGCCCCCTTATGGTCATTTGCCCCTTCGCTTTGGCCTCCTCTTGTCTCTCGATCCTACCGAGAGACAAGATGGCGGCCGCTACGGACTGTTTGGAATGTTCACAGACGCCGGAGAACCAATCAGCTTCGCTTCACAAAGCTCCGTACCGCGAAAAGTCCGCGAACCGGAGCGCTGCCCGGTCCGCTGTTACAGATATATATCTTTTTTTGAACGTTAATTTCTCAAAATCCACTGGAGCACATATATTGAGACCTAGCAAAGGCACATCGGGCTACCAGTCCCTAATATTTTACCAAGTTTCGTGCAAATCCATTCAGCCGTTCGATTATTATTATTATTTTTTTATTTTGCCCCGCGGGGCCCTTTTAAAACCTCCACATCAAACCTAGGGGGTCAGCTAGGATCTACTATGCCCCCTTATGGTCCTTTGCCCCTTCGCTTTGGCCTCTTCTTGTCTCTCGATCCTACCGAGAGACAAGATGGCGGCCGCTACGGACTGTTTGGAATGTTCACAGATGCCGGAGAACCAATCAGCTTCGCTTCACAAAGCTCCGTACCGCGAAAAGTCCGCGAACCGGAGCGCTGCCCGGTCCGCTGTTACAGATATATATCTTTTTTTGAACGTTAATTTCTCAAAATCCACTGGAGCACATATATTGAGACCTAGCAAAGGCACATCGGGCTACCAGTCCCTACAATTTTGCCAAGTTTCGTGCAAATCCATTCAGCCGTTCGGGCTAAAAGTGAGGCCAACCGCCCTTTGGAAAACTCAATGTTAAAAACACGTTTTGGGACCCCCCTTTTTTCTCGGCCCCCCCTTGACGAACCCCCCCAAATTTTCAAGGGCTGCTCAGAAACAAAATGTGCCATTTTCCTGACAATTTCAGCCAATTCCGTCCACAAACGCCAAAGTTATTAGACATAGAATTTTCAAAAATCCCATAGAGAAAAAATCCTAACTATATATACCTACTGGCGACCGCCAGTAGGTAATATATATATATATATATATTCACTGAAAAAACCATAGGTTATAGACCATATATAGTTAGGAATTAGCATTTACAAAACCTTGAAAATTCACTGAAAAAAACATAGGTTATAGACCATATATAGTTAGGAATTAGCATTTAGAAAACCTTATTTTACTCACACAAAACCATTGAAATTCCATATATAGTTAGTTGCACTAACTATATATCGCGCACCCGCAATCCACTGCTGATGATGTCACATATTACATCATTCATGACATGGTCAGTGACATCACTGATGACATCACTGATGACATCATCTAGTGTCTGTGTGTTTTTGTAAAGTTTAAATACGTTTTACATATTGAAGAATGACTGGATGGATGGAAGACTGAGTGTGTGTGTGGCTGGCTAGGAGGTGTGTGACGCTGTGCATATCAATGTGTACTTGTATCAGTGATTGTATAAGAGAGTAAGTATGTGTTAGTATATGTGTGAAAAGTATGGTGTTCTGTGTTTAACTATAGATGAGGAAATCGAAGTGTGATTGATTCTTCACAGGACTGACTAGGTGTATGAGTGCATATGATAGTGTTCTAATAATAACTGACTGTATGTATGAGTAATTGTATGGGTGAATGAGTGAATGTGTGTGTAGACGTACGAATCAGTGAGTGCGTATGTAGTAACTGGTATTGGTGTGTCATGATGTCATCAGTGATGTCATTTGAGATGTCATCAGTGATGTCATTTCAGATGTCATTAGTGATGTCATCAGTGATGTCACTGAAGTATGGTGTTCTGTGTTTAACTGTATAGATGAAGAAATGGAAGTGTGATTGATTCTTTACAGGACTGACTTGGTGTGTGAGTAACTCCATGGATGAGTGGCAGTGTGTGACTGTCTGCATAGGTGTATGAGTGCATATGATAGTGTTGTAATAATGAGTGACTGTATGTATGAGTGATTGTATGGGTGAATGAGTGAATGTGTGTGTAGACGTAGGAATCAGTGAGTGCGAGTAACTGGTATTGGTGTGTCATGATGTCATCAGTGATGTCATTTGAGATGTCATCAGTGATGTCATCAGTGATGTCATTTGAGATGTCATCAGTGATGTCACTGACCATGTCATGAATGATGTAATATGTGACATCATCAGCAGTGGATTGCGAGTGCGCGATATATAGTTAGTGCAACTAACTATATATGGAATTTCAATGGTTTTGTGTGAGTAAAATAAGGTTTTCTAAATGCTAATTCCTAACTATATATGGTCTATAACCTATGGTTTTTTCAGTGAATTTTCAAGGTTTTGTAAATGCTAATTCCTAACTATATATGGTCTATAACCTATGGTTTTTTCAGTGAATTTCATTGTTTTTTTAACAGCTAATATCTGTAGCTGTAAAATGTATTCTTCTTTAAATCCAAAAATATATTTTATATGTTTATTAATAATTTTTTTTTTTAATATTTTTTTTTCTTCGTTCCCGCTTCGCGAATCGGGAAGCTTCCCGTTAGCTGACCTTGATGCCGCGAAATAGACCGCGAGCCGGTAAACGTTTCTTTACCGCAACTGCCGCGTTAGAAAACAACATCGTGACGCCTCCCGTCCGCATGACGTTTCGCGTTGTCGCGTGATACGTCATATGACGTGCTACGTTAGCGAACTGGTACGCTTACCGAGTCGCAAAGCACAGGTTTCTGGAAGCAAACCGGGAGGCCCTGCAAAGCGCTTAACGTAAACACAGCAGGTCATGTGACTTGGTAATAACACTTTTCATTGGTTCATTTCACTTTTGGTTTCCTAATGATGTAAGACTAGGTCATATAATCTAAAATGAACACTTTTCATTGGTTGAGAACTATTGTTTTTCCCAAATGATGAAAATCCCTCCTTCTTTCCTCACTCTGACTTTCATCATTGTGAGAGAAAGACCCTTTGTTACCAGTGAGCAATGGCTTCTTTAGTAGCTTCAGCTGGTGCTTCCCCACCACCTCCACCACATCCAAGGAAGAGTGGACCACCTGCTCAAGTTATAATTCAGCAAGAAGAGGAAGAAGAGGAACAGGACGACGAGCACGAAGAGAGGCACTTTTTGCCTGAGGAGCCCAGGACGTCTCACCGGAAAGAAAACTTCATTTGGCAATTTTTTTAAATTCCCAAAGGTCAGAAAAAAGTAAATGCAAGATACGTAACTTGCCTTATATGTCAAGATAGACTGTCCAGAGGGACCGACAAAAAATACAGTTTCGGAAACTACACAATGCATCGCCATATGACTGGGTGGCATCCTAACAACTACAGTGCTGCACAGTTTCGTAACGACCTAGATAATCTCCCTATTATGGCCAGAAGATCTGTTGTACCGGAAGTAACGGGACCAGAGGGCAGGGAGATGGTGCCAAATATACAAACGAGATTTCATGAAGTAAAACAAGTCTGCGTATATTGCAGTGGATTCATTTGCTACGGAGAAAGAAGCATCACTCTGATCAACAGAGCTATTGACTATCATATGCAAGTTTGTACGAAACGCCCCAAATAATAAATACTTTTTTTTTGTTTTGTTGCTCCTGTTGAGCCCTTTACAATGAATCGTTTTCATTGCCCCCTCCAAGAAAAACCCCAAAAATATAAAACTGTTCAGAAAAATTCAAAAAAAGTAAAAAAATGTTCAGAAAAATAATAAAAAAAATATAAAACAACAAAAACAATAAAAAAAAGTTCTTTTCAGAACTACCTCCCCGTTATTAAAAAATTGGTACAATATTTGGAACTGTGCCAACCTCTATTTCTCGTAGTTCGCTTCCCAGTTCGCTCGCCGGTACGCGAACCGGAAGTGAACCAAAAACATTTTTTTAAAAAAAGAACAGTAAGTATAAGGGAAGGAAACAGACACTTATGTTAAAAGAAAGACAGCTATAGGGGAGTAAACTAGAGATACTATTACCCGTAATCCACTGCTGATGATGTCACATATTACATCATTCATGACATGCTCAGTGACATCATCAGCAGAGGATTGCGGGTTTTTTGGCAACGTGCCTTATCCACGGTTTAATAACGCTGCCTTTTGCTTTATATAAGTTTTCAAATTGTATGAAATATATACCAATAGGTCGTTATGAACCTTTAGGTAGTGCTTTTCTTCATGAGGTCTGGTCGCTTCCATACACATACAGATGTTTCAAAGATGATCAAGAAGTTTATCTGAATGGAGAGGAATGCACTGAGACGCCAGATCATTCACTAATGTGTAGGCACATACAGTTACACGGTTCATGCAACAAACACCGACCAAATATGGCTTGCGTGTTGCAAGGCACGCCAGTTCCTGCTATCATCCCCACGTTCAAGTTGTTGGAAAATGATAGTTATTTGATGCTCAATAATGAAGATTGTTCTGGGTTAATTAAAAGTATTCCTTTTATCGTAACAGTAAGTGAACGGGTTATTTGCTGCAGAAATGTTCTATTTCCTCCCACACATGAACATAGGGAGTTTTCAATCTGGCCACAAATACCAACCTTGGGAGCAGATTTCAACGGCATGGCAAGAATAAGAGCTCTTTTGTCTCAGAGAGAGGTGGCCTTGAGTTCGGCCCGTGAAACTTTCGTGCTTCACATAGCGAACACCCGTACAGAGGTGCAGACCCTTTTCAATACTGATTCGCCTTTCCATTTCAGCAAGATGGTTCGGACTATCTTTAACGCGTCCTCCACAAAGGCCCTGGCGCACTTTTTTAAAGTTGTTACCAGTGGTCTCGTGACTTCATTTGAGAAAATCTTTGGAGTCATCCCTGCTTTCTTTCATTCTATTTTTTCCACTGTGCTTCGTGGATTCCCATTTTTACTTGCATTACCAGCGGACGCTCTTGTGCTTTTTTACATTTTTAAATATGGATGTCCCTCCTGTGCAAGCTCCCGCCCTGCAGCTGCTGACACTGTTCCGCAATCGCATGCTAGAATATTATGGCACAATGCCGTTGGCGATATTAAGCACGGCATATGGATTATCTTTTCGATTCTCCTACTTCACCTGTGTCCAGCCTGTATTTCACTGCCTGACCTGTGATTTCGATTGGGCCATTGATTTGTGTCTCTGCGGACCGGTTTCTCCTGACGTCGACTTTAATCAGCTGATGACTCCTATCATTACTCACGAGTTGGTTTGTCCTGGCGAAAGGATTATGGCTGTGGCATTGATGCATGGACTAATTGGTCCCTGGAATTTACTGGCGGCAACACAGTCTTTCTTGGAACAGAGCTTTCTTGAAAACACACCGAGCTGTCCTCTGATGGTGATAGAGGATCCGGTGCTGGGAGAGCACGTATGTTCTTTTCCGCTTTTAAATTGGATGGCTGAACTCTTTTCGGATGAAGACGGTGACTTCCTATTGGAGGCTGTTGCAGCTTATTTTGCATACACAGTTATGTCATAGACCTTTTTCATGTTTGATATGCTGAGTACTAGCATTTCATTGACAATTCATTGACTTATTTGTCAAGTTTTTATTATTTAGCTTGCCTATTGGCTTAAGACTCGATAAAGTACTTGGCTGTTTTATTTTTCTTTAGCATTAAATTTTCCTAGTTTTTAATGTTTTACCTTGCGGACCGTCCACATATAAAGTTGCAATCTGCTCTCATGAGATGGCACTTCTATTATCTTATTCAGTTCGTTTCCGGATCATGGGGAGGTGTCATCTAGGTCCTGGATATCTTTACACCGTGTTAAGTTAGCATGGGCTCATTACCGGTTTAAACGCCATTTTTCCTTTTTTGCAACTTCTGCACACGACACTTAGTTGTTGCTTTAGCTTTCAACCTAGTAGTTCATCGTGGTTTACATGAGAATAATATGTTATTGCTCTACTATCTGCTTTGCTTGTTAAACTATATCTGTACAGCGAGTGCTGAAGTTTCAAGAACAACACGATACAGAATTGTTATGAGGTCTGATCTCCACGACTTCATACTCATAACATAAGTGCAGCTTCTGCCAATTCTGGGCATGAGGCGGGTTTTATATTGCTTTGCCGAACACACATACACAACAGTTGATGCGGTTCACATGAAGAGAGAGCTGGTGTATGCTGATGTGATTCCTTCAAATCTAAGACACTAAAGTATGGGCACGCCCTAAACCAACACAAACAGACCTTCTTAGCAAATAATATAATATGTGTATTAGGGAGGGTGAGATATAAGCAGCCGCGGGCCGTGGAGGGAGTTACGGTGGGGCAGGGAGGCGGGGAGGGGGAGGGGCAGGGTGGAGCCCTCTCCACCCTGCCCCTCCCCCTCCCCCTCCCCGCCTCCCTGCCCCACCGTAACTCCCTCCACGGCCCGTGGCTGCTTATAAGTGTTGCTAACTCTTATTCATTTACAGCATGTTAACATACTGTCACCATTCGCTTTTTATGTACTAGTAACTATGCTGGTAATTTTGCTACTGATAATATGTGTACTTGTATAATCTAAGATACTACGCCTGAGAAGACGGCATTAGTAAATAAACATTTCAAATACACATGTGTTCTTCTTAACTCCATGTTCTGGTTTCTAAGAAATATATAACGACCGACTGTTCATGAGTTCCACGTATCCTGAGGTACTATAAGTTCATATTCTGGATTGTCTAAACATTGAGAGTTTGTTATATCCAATGTGACACTGTACCTAGCTTGCTAAGGGGTTTTGATTACTAAGGTGAGTTTTGGGACACCCTAATTCGCCGAGGTTCCAATCCTCTGTCCACAGTTCTGTCTGAGAACAGAAACCCTGCGACAGGGGCACCCCTGAGCCTTGCTGGAGCTTCATCACACTTGCGATACAACTCCAGCAATGCGCCACCTTTACGGCACAGATACGTCACGCATCTGTGCTGTTTTTGCCCCATGATGCGCCGCATTGTAAATGCAGCACACCATAGGTGACGGAACAGCGGCACAGAATGACTAACACATCCCTGGTGATGCGCCAGTCATCATAAATCTATCCCTATGCTTCTTATCTTGTTAGAAATGAACCGCCATATGTATCATCAAAGTTTTTTGCATTTCCTAAATAGCGAACTTTAAGGAATAAATAGCGATTCTTTACCATTCCTAGTTTGCGATGACCTATTTGCTAATTACAAATTACCCATTCATTTCCATGCAGCAGGAGGCCCATAGGAATGAAGGTGCAATTTGCGATTAGCAATTACCTCATCGCAAATTACGAATTTTTCCGAGGGTGCAGGGGTGTCTCAAGAACACCCTGCTGTACCCCTGAAAAAGAAATTTGGGGGCATATGGCGCACATAAATTTTGAAAACATTCCTTTACCTCAAAAACGATTTTCAACTCATAATTTGAAAACACTGCACATGGGGAAATGACTTAAAATGTCCTTAAGACACATAAAAGCGTTTTTTGATTGCCTTTGCAGCATGTTTCAGTCACCTTTAACATGCCTATGTAACGCAAACATTCAAAATCTAAATTTGCCATGCACAGGTGGGAGCATATTTACAAGCAATTTGCTCCACAGACAAACTTCTTACATTGAAATGGGAAAAATAACATCAGAGACTCTCAATTACCTTATAAAGAAGCAGACACCATTATGTCCTTCTCATCAATATTAAAACCATTGCTTTTTCTCAAAAACGATTTACAAGTCATAATTTGAAAACACTCCACAGCTCCTATGCACATAAAAGCCCTGTCAGTACTAATACTTCACATATTTTACCAATTACAATTTCTCAAAGAAACAAAATCTATTTGTAAAACACTTGAGACAAAGCAACATTTGAAAAACACAACTTTCTTCATAATTTTCTCCTTAAAGCACACTATTTTCTATCTAAATTAAAGAAATCTTTTCTCACCTTAGCAAATACTTTGAGTTTCAAAACAGTCTCAGAAACACACCAATTTGTCTTCAGCAGAGCAAAAGGTATGCACTCCAGAGTCTGCAGCTATCAAAAGCACAGAAATGCTGTAATTCCTCACACATATCTCTCATGTCACCCAATCAAAACTCTTCCCTCACTTTTTTTCAAATGAAAACCCTTCCCCCCTCTGCCATTTCATTCCTTTTCTGCATAGCAACCACCTCTTGCAAGACCTCTGGTGTTTGCAAGTTCACACAACAATGTTGCAATTGAACTCTGAACTCTCAGTGCACCTGCATATCCAGAGCATTCTTTCATTTAATGATTTTTTCTTCGCCACTCAAAATACATCTTTCAACGAACTCATCCATGCACACTAACTTTCTGTTTTCAGCAATCAAAATCCACCAATCACTCTTACTGCTTCATTAACACAGAAACTCCTCAGTTTTTTTCATTTTACACTCTCATTTTTTCAACTGCCATTTCATTGCCACACTTCATCTGACTGCAGGAGAACCTTCTCTCGCCATGTTTTCTGTCTGGATTGTTGGACATAGTTATATCTATTGGGCTCAAAGGTACGCTGAAAACAGGAATTTACCTAACCTCAATTTACAAGATGTGGAAATTAAGTGGTTTGGCCACAGAGGATTAAAATGTCACCAATTGATACCGTTGGTGAAAACCTTTATGCATTTGCCAAAACCTGACCTGTTAATTGTGCACTGTGGAGGTAGGTCTGGAAATGCTTTTAAAGGACACCTTTGAGCAATTGATGGCACTTTTTCCTCAGACTGCCTTGGTATATTCAAATATATGCCAAAGACAGAAATGGAGGTGGTCGAACCAATTTTGTCCACAAATTGAGAAATCGAGGAAGCATGTAAACAAATCTGTTTCAGCTTACATGAGAGACCATGGAATGGGCTCCCTGTACAACAATAACTTGCGTTACTACATGCAAGATATCTACAGAGGAGATGGAGTTCACTTCTCAGATGAGGGCAACAGAATTTTCACTCTGAATTTAAGACTGTGCATTGGTACCTACTTATAAGTACCTAAATGTACCATAAACCCAAAAGCTCTTCTCAGAGCTACCCTACATCTGATCACTCACAATTATTATTTTACTCTAACTTTTTTCACTAATTTTCAAGAAAGTACGCTCCCCAGAACGCTTCCCGGTTCGCGAACCGGGCGCACTCCACGCAAAAAAACTAAAAAAACAGTATATTTTTTTTTTTGCCCTGCGAGACCCTTTCAAAGCCTCCACATCAAACCTAGGGGGTCAGGGACGATCTACTATGCCCCCTTATGGTCATTTGCCCCTTCGCTTTGGCCTCCTCTTGTCTCTCGATCCTACCGAGAGACAAGATGGCGGCCGCTACGGACTGTTTGGAATGTTTACAGACGCCGAAGAACCAATCAGCTTCGCAAACCTCCGTAACGCGAAAAGTACGCGAAGCGGAGCGCTGTTACAGATATATATCTTTTTTTGAACGTTAATTTCTCAAAATCCACTGGAGCACATATATTGAGACCTAGCAAAGGCACATCGGGCTACCAGTCCCTACAATTTTGCCAAGTTTCGTGCAAATCCATTCAGCCGTTCGATTATTGTTATTTTATTTTTTTTTGCCCCGCGGGGCCCTTTTAAAACCTCCACATCAAACCTAGGGGGTCAGCGACAATCTACTATGCCCCCTTATGATCATTTGCCCCTTCGCTTTGGCCTCCTCTTGTCTCTCGATCCTACCGAGAGACAAGATGGCGGCCGCTACGGACTGTTTGGAATGTTTACAGACGCCGGAGAACCAATCAGCTTCGCTTCACAAAGCTCCGTTGCGCGAAAAGTACGCGTACTGGAGCGCTGCCCGGTCCGCTGTTACAGATATATATCTTTTTTTAAACGTTAATTTCTCAAAATCCACTGGAGCACATATATTGAGACCTACAAAAGGCACATCGGGCTACCAGTCCCTACAATTTTGCCAAGTTTCGTGCAAATCCATTCAGCCGTTCGGGCTAAAAGTGAGGCCAACCGCCCTATGGAAATTAACATGGGAAAAACGCGTTTTGGGACCCCCCTTTTTTCTCGGCCCCCCCTTGACGAACCCCCCCAAAATTTTCAGGGGCTGCTCAGAAACAGAATGTGCCATTTTCCTGAAAATTTCAGCCAATTCCGTCCACAAACGCCAAAGTTATTAGACATAGAATTTTCAAAAACCCCATAGAGAAAAAATCCTAACTATATATACCTACTGGCGACTAAAATTGTAGATATTGTTTGCCCGATGTGCCTTTGCTAGGTCTCAAGATATGTGCTCGTGTGAATTTTGAGTAAATTAGGTTTAAAAAAATATATATATCTAGAGCCGCGCCCCGGTGCGCATACCTGGGAGCGCTCTGGGCGCGCCACGCGACTTGCGCACGGCAAGCTGATTGGTTCTCGGGTGTCTGTAAACATTTGAAACAGTCCGCAGCGGCCGCCATCTTGTGTCTCGGTAGGATTGAGACACAAGAGGTGGCAAAATGCAAAGGGGGAAATGAGCAAAAGGGGGCAGGGTACACCCCCCTGACCCCTAGTTTGAAAAGGGTCCCGCGGGTAAAAAAAAAAAAAAATTTAAAATTCGATTTTTGCGGGGGGAGCGCCAGGTATGCGCACCGGGGAGCGTACGGGGGAGCGTACCATGGAGATAAAAAATGACACTTTTAAAAAAAAAAAAAAAAGCATTTTTTTATAAATTGGAGGTAGTTCTGAAAAGAACTTTTTTTTGGTTTTGTTGTTTTATATTTTTTTAGACTTTTTAAAACGATTTTATATATTTTTTGGATTTTTGTCAGGGGAAAAACAAAAACAGGGATTCCAAAACTGCTCAACAGGAGCAAAAAAATGTGAAAATTTAGGGACTGGCAGGGCAGCGGTGTTGCTGTTTCTTTATGGCAATGAGTTCAACACTCTGCTCCCCATAGCAGAGCAGTTCGTCACACTCCGTGCACAGAAATTTGATGCCTGCAAACACCGGCTGAATGTTAGGGACCATTCTTCCACGGGGTGGTCCCGAAGGTGTTGCTCCACCAGTGTAGGTGCTGACGCCATCTGTGGGTAAATTCCGTGCCAGCTCTCTGACACTCTCCCTGGCAAAGTTGTTAGGGTGTCTTCTTTTCACATGCCTGATTAAATTAGCATTTCCAAAACTATATTTTTTCAGAGGATTGCCTCTGGATAAAGTACAACCACATATTTTGCAGGTTACTTTTGGAGCGTTGACTTTTTTTTGTCCTTCAGGGATGTCATAGAATTTCCAGATGAAATGGGTTTTTTTCTTCTGCTGAGGAGGGTCCTCATCTAAAAATCCGTCGGAATCACTGCTGGATGACTCTCTTGCAGCCATTGCTGTAGATCAGAAAAGTAGGAGATGAACACAGTACACAGAACAGCTCTTGCTCTCTCCAAGTACAAAGCAATAGTGAGAGAAATGGGTGGGTTTCACACAATTTGGAAAAAAAAAAGTTATGAACCAATGAAAAGTGTTATTTTAAAGTCACATGGTTTGACGCGCTTACGCTACGCGCCCCGGGGCGCGTCCCGGGGCGTGTTTCATAAGCGCATCAGGGCGTTTACGTTGCGCGATCGTGTGCGCTTACGCGGTGCGTCATAAGACGCATCTCGCGGCTACGCGATACGCGGTTATGGCGCAAGGCGTGGCGGCTACGCAATACGTCACGATGTTGTTTTCGTTCGCGGCAATAGCGCTATCGGGACGCTCATCAGTACGCACCCCGGGGCGCGCCGCAAGATTGCGCTTACCCGTGCGTTCACTGGTCCGCGCCCCGGGAGCGCACCAAAAAGAATAAAAAAAATAAAATGACACAATTATACAATATAAAATTCGATTTAAAATTTATTATTTTTAAAAACTATAAAAAAATTGCTATTAAAAAACCGATGAAATTCACTGAAAAAACCATAGGTTATAGACCATATATAGTTAGGAATTAGCATTTACAAAACCGTGAAAATTCACTGAAAAAACCATAGGTTATAGACCATATATAGTTAGGAATTAGCATTTACAAAACCTTATTTTACTCACACAAAACCATTGAAATTCCATATATAGTTAGTTGCACTAACTATATATCGCGCACCCGCAATCCACTGCTGATGATGTCACATATTACATCATTCATGACATGGTCAGTGACATCACTGATGACATCTCAAATGACATCACTGATGACATCACTGATGACATCTCATTTGACATTACTGATCACATCACTGATAACATCATTCATGTGATGATACGATGAACCTCTTCAGACTCTAATATAACCTTAGATACACTCAGTGTAAACAGACACTCACAGACTGTCACTCATCCATGGAGTTACTCACACACCTAGTCAGTCATGCAAAGAATCAATCACACCTCCATTTCATCAACTATATAGTTATACACACCTTACTTATTGAAACATATAATAACACATATTTACTCTGTTATACAATCCCTGATACAAGTTCACAATGATCCATACAGCCACTCACACATTCACTGGCTCTTATGCACAGTTATTTATATATGTCAACTCTCACATGTACTGTGTTTTACATATGTACTTACTTTGACATGTAGCACTGAGATATCCATTCACTCACCAATACACTCATGCACACAGTCAACCGCCCATACAGCTGTTTCCACATGCACTTTTGAACCCATACATCTAGTGAATCAACTGCTCACACATCTATGCACAGAGTCATACACCTCCCAGACACCCACACACACACACACTCAGTCTCCCATACAAATACTTGGGCAACCAATCAATAACCCATATAGTTAGTCATATAGCTAATGATCAACACATGCATCAGATTACAGAACAACAGACACAATGATGCACAATTTAAAACAGTTTAGTCACTAACCCATGCACTCAGTGAGACACATTTAATCACTCACTTATACAGTCAGTCATGCACCTACTAAATCCTTCATCCAGACACTTATACATCCACTCATTTTTCAATATGTAAGACATATTTTAACTTTACAGAAACATACAGTCACTGGATGTTGTCATCAGTGATGTCATCAGTGATGTCATTTGAGATGTCATCAGTGATGTCATCAGTGATGTCACTGACCATGTCATGAATGATGTAATATGTGACATCATCAGCAGTGGCTTGCGGGTGCGCGATATATAGTTAGTGCAACTAACTATATATGGAATTTCAATGGTTTTGTGTGAGTAAAATAAGGTTTTGTAAATGCTAATTCCTAACTATATATGGTCTATAACCTATGGTTTTTTCAGTGAATATATATATACATATATTATGTATATATTCAGTCAGGTACAGCTTTGTCCAGACACAAATGAGCACCCAGTATAAGCCAAAACAATTCCCTTTCAGGCATAGAGTGATGCATAAATTATGCGAAAAAGAAGCAGAGAACTCTGGGTAGTTTTTAAGTTTAAGTGGAAAGCAGCTCCAGTACATATATATATATATATATTCATTGAAAAAAACATAGGTTTCACACCAGTTATAGTTAGCTGAAAGTTTTACTTGCATAAAACCATTGAAATTCCCACGTTATAGTTAGTTGGACTCACTATAACTTGCGCGTGCAATGCACTGCTGATGACGTCACATATTACATCACTCATGACATGGTCAGTGACATCACTCATGACATCACTGATGTTATTTCTTAACATCATCTAAAGTATGAGCCCATTAGAAGGTATGGAGAGACCGGTGAGGGTGTAATTATCATTATCTTGGGGGTGACATGCAGAATCTTATCCTTGTGATTATTTTTGTGAAATTTATCGTGGGTTCATGCTTATATAAGAACCATGCCATTTGATACCTATTCTCCGATGCTGTAGCTCGTTCTGCGAGAGGGAATATTGAGGCAAGATATAAGCTTGAAGTCGTCCTGGTTGGAACAGCTTATTTACACAAAGGCAATATTTTTATAAAATTTATAACTCTACTCACGTTGATTGAGGTGATACTTCCAACCCTCAGTGGGGTTCTGGTGTTAATGTCGTTGGTATTACTCAAGCTTCGTTGATGTGAACACCAAATAATGGTTCACTCTCTGCAAGCTGTAATTAATGACAAACTTTAGTTGGTTGCACTTTAGACATTTCTGTTTTCACAGAATCGCTATGTCTGTAAGCAAATTAAGCCACCTAGGCTTCCATGCGTTTCTATTGGGTATTTTGCAGATACAACTACTCTGCTTGTATATACGAGTATATATCGTATATAAGATAAATATCGAGCCTCGTGGCTACCCATGTATCGTACTCTTAACAGAGCCCTAACGTTTATGGCGAGGGGAAGGCTTTGCTCATTTCGGTAGTGCTCCCCCTTTCTTGCCCCAAATGTGCCTATTAGAGAATGACATTGACTTCGCCTGATTATTATGTGGTGCTCCCCTCATATCTGTCCCCGTGTCGTTCACTCTGGTGTTACTAAATGACCTGCTTGGGTCTGCCTCCTTTTACTTCCGCAATTTAGACATGCACGCAAATTCCCCCTCCGTCTCACAAACAAGCGTGTGGACCTTTGCTCGTTTGGTTAGCAGCACATCTCTGCGTTCTAGAGTCTTACCTTTTCGTCGGTTTCTTCGTGGTAATAAATTCGTCCCTTCTGCTTCGCGTAAGAGGCAGCGTTAGTTTCAAAAGACTGGCGCCATATATTTACAGAGGAAGTGCTGCCCGGTTACTGGCAGGCGTCACTTCCTGTTTGCTTCGCACAACAGCCTAGTCCCGGTTTACTACTCTTGACTGCAAATCCGGCAGCCATTTTAGACTGTCTGTTTGGCGATATATAAAGACACCTATTTATGAATAAATCCATTGTTCTCGTTTTTTGATATATTTGTTGTATGTATTACATATAATTACGTTTTATAATTATTAGTTACATATATTCAGGCAATTCCCGTTATACATATGTATCCTAACTTTATCGTCGTGCACTAGTATTCAGTTATATTATTTTATTCACATTGGGAAATTGTATATCCCAACATACGTAGTGGTGACAGTCGTTTTTATTTTCTTCCGTAGTTGCTTCAGTTTGTATTATGCTCATTTGTGATATACCCCGTGATACACATGTGAGGGCTTCAAATTGGTGGTGGTTTTGGACCCACCCTCCAGTGTTTCCAATCGTGCTTGTGTGCTGTGTAATTGTCACAGTTATTCTTCAAGTTTTGTATTGGGCCAGTCACTAATGATATCGAATTCTCCATCTCAAATGGGCTCAGAACAATTATTTGTGCCAATAAGTGGCCTTATTTATGTTCAGTGATACAGATATGCCATCAACTTATATTATCTTAATTAAACACAGAATTTTCATTACAGACATGCAATGTTTGTCATTAGTACTGATTCATCCACATTACATATATTCCTCATTCCATGCAACTTTCTTCCTCAGTAGTTCTTTTATTTTCGCTGGTCTACATTATATATGGTTATGTTTTGTTCATGTGCCTAAGAAGTAATGTAGCTCCTGGTCAATGTTAAGACCCAGTTCTACACTTTTCAGAGTCCAGGAGCTACATTACTTCTTAGGCACATGAACAAAACATAACCATATATAATGTAGACCAGCGAAAATAAAAGAACTACTGAGGAAGAAAGTTGCATGGAATGAGGAATATATGTAATGTGGATGAATCAGTACTAATGACAAACATTGCATGTCTGTAATGAAAATTCTGTGTTTAATTAAGATAATATAAGTTGATGGCATATCTGTATCACTGAACATAAATAAGGCCACTTATTGGCACAAATAATTGTTCTGAGCCCATTTGAGATGGAGAATTCGATATCATTAGTGACTGGCCCAATACAAAACTTGAAGAATAACTGTGACAATTACACAGCACACAAGCACGATTGGAAACACTGGAGGGTGGGTCCAAAACCACCACCAATTTGAAGCCCTCACATGTGTATCACGGGGTATATCACAAATGAGCATAATACAAACTGAAGCAACTACGGAAGAAAATAAAAACGACTGTCACCACTACGTATGTTGGGATATACAATTTCCCAATGTGAATAAAATAATATAACTGAATACTAGTGCACGACGATAAAGTTAGGATACATATGTATAACGGGAATTGCCTGAATATATGTAACTAATAATTATAAAACGTAATTATATGTAATACATACAACAAATATATCAAAAAACAAGAACAATGGATTTATTCATAAATAGGTGTCTTTATATATCGCCAAACAGACAGTCTAAAATGGCTGCCGGATTTGCAGTCAAGAGTAGTAAACCGGGACTAGGCTGTTGTGCGAAGCAAACAGGAAGTGACGCCTGCCAGTAACCGGGCAGCACTTCCTCTGTAAATATATGGCGCCAGTCTTTTGAAACTAACGCTGCCTCTTACGCGAAGCAGAAGGGACGAATTTATTCCCGCGAAGAAACCGACGAAAAGGTAAGACTCTAGAACGCAGAGATGTGCTGCTAACCAAACGAGCAAAGGTCCACACGCTTGTTTGTGAGACGGAGGGGGAATTCGCGTGCATGTCTAAATTGCGGAAGTAAAAGTAGGCAGACCCAAGCAGGTCATTTAGTAACACCAGAGTGAACGACACGGGGACAGATATGAGGGGAGCACCACATAATAATCAGGCGAAGTCAATGTCATTCTCTAATAGGCACATTTGGGGCAAGAAAGGGGGAGCACTACCGAAATGAGCAAAGCCTTCCCCTCGCCATAAACGTTAGGGCTCTGTTAAGAGTACGATACATGGGTAGCCACGAGGCTCGATATTTATCTTATATACGATATATACTCGTATATACAAGCAGAGTAGTTGTATCTGCAAAATACCCAATAGAAACGCATGGAAGCCTAGGCGGCTTAATTTGCTTACAGACATAGCGATTCTGTGAAAACAGAAATGTCTAAAGTGCAACCAACTAAAGTTTGTCATTAATTACAGCTTGCAGAGAGTGAACCATTATTTGGTGTTCACATCAACGAAGCTTGAGTAATACCAACGACATTAACACCAGAACCCCACTGAGGGTTGGAAGTATCACCTCAATCAACGTGAGTAGAGTTATAAATTTTATAAAAATATTGCCTTTGTGTAAATAAGCTGTTCCAACCAGGACGACTTCAAGCTTATATCTTGCCTCAATATTCCCTCTCACAGAACGAGCTACAGCATCGGAGAATAGGTATCAAATGGCATGGTTCTTATATAAGCATGAACCCACGATAAATTTCACAAAAATAATCACAAGGCTAAGATTCTGCATGTCACCCCCAAGATAATGATAATTACACCCTCACCGGTCTCTCCATACCTTCTAATGGGCTCATACTTTAGATGATGTTAAGAAATAACATCGTGTACACAAATCCTTAACAACACCAATAAGTAAGCACCAAATGTGGTAACCAACAATACTGAATACCAGCATGCTTATAAAGATGTAAATGGATTATTGCACCACCGCCTTATCTTAACAAGTATCTAATGTTGTTTATGAAATTTGAACAAATGTCGTATTCTATAGTAATGTGCTACAACATTACCATTTTCTTTAAACAGCCTTGAAAAAGTCGGGGGTTACATTCCCCAGAACGACGAAACACGTTTTGGCTGTGACGTCTCCTTCAATAAACAACGACAAAACCCTGAACAAAAGGATTAAGAAATTTATTTTTTCTGCTGTATGAATTGAATTGTGAAAACACTTGTACTTAACAACTAATTAGAATACTAAACGTGTGCTAGGGAGCAACAAACTATAACTGGTGTGAAACCTATGGTTTTTTCAATGAATTTAATAGGTTTTTTAAATGCTAATTCCTAACTATAACTGGTGTGAAACCTATGTTTTTTTCAGTGAATTTCAATGGTTTTTTAATAGCAAATCTTTATAGGTATAGAAAGTGAAAAATTTTAAAACGAATTTTATATAGTATAAATATGTAAAAAATTATTATTATTTTTAACCCGGAGGCGCTCCCGGGGCGCGTACCGGTGAACGCACGGGTAAGCGCAATATTATGACGCACCCTGGGGCGCGTGCCGGGGAGCGTCCCGGGAGCGCTATTGCTGCAAACGAAAACAACATCGTGACGTATCGCGTACACGCGTGATGCGTCATATGACGCACAGCGTAAGCGCAACCGAAAGCATGCGAGCGCATACGATCGCGAAACGTCCTGACGGGCTTACGCTACGCGCCCGCGGGAGCGCCCCGGAGCGCGACTACCGGCGTGCCCCGGGCCGCGTAGCGTAAGCGCGTCGGGTCATGTGACCTGAAAATAACACTTTTGATTGGTTGCTAACAGTTTTTTTTATAAATAATGAAATCCCCACCCATTTCCTTCACTTCTTCTTTCACTTTTGTGACTGAAAGACCTGCCTGTTTTGCTCTTGGTTCTTTGTTAGATATCTTCAATTATCATGGCTACTAGACCATCCAGCAGTGAAGATGACTCCGAAGAATTCATCAATGAAGAGCCTCCTCAGCTAAAAATAAAAGAACATTTCATCTGGAAATTTTTTTCCATACCTGCTGGTCAAAAAAAGGTAAATGCTCCAAAAGTGGAGTGCAGGATCTGTCACACAGTCCTGTCACGGGGTAACTCCAATAAAAAAAATTCTTTTGGGAACTCCACAATGATTCGCCATGTGGAGAGAAGGCACCCCCAGAATTTTGCCCGAGAAAGTCTCAGGGCTCTGGCACAAAAGGTTCCCAGTGATGGGGCCTCTACATCAACCGGAGGACGAACACCATCGGTGAGGGGGAGATCACAGGAGCAGGTTCTGAACATTCAGCCTGCATTTAACAAAGGCGCCCTTAAATGCCGATACTGTGATCAGCTACTTTCCTGTGGGGAGCAAAGTGTTCTGCTCATGGTTCGAGCATTGGAGAACCATCACTGCCGTTACCAGCCCTAATTTTATTTTATTTTTTTTGCTCCTGTTGAGCAGTTTCCATTCCCTGTTTTTGTTGTAGTTCTTAAAAAAGAAAAAAGAAAAAAAAAAGTTCTTTTCAGAACTACCTCCAATTCTCATCAAAGAGCTATATTCTTAAAAAAATGAAAAAGAGTAAGTGAAGTGGAGTGCATTGATAAATGAAAGGAAAATGAGTAAGAAAGAACAGAAAAGTATGAGAGGAGAAAGGTAGTAGGGGGACTGAAAGAAGGTGAGTGTTGGGAACGAAAGTAAGGAGAAGGAGAGTGAACATGGGGAATGTGGTTATTCCAACAAAATGTAGAAAAGGAACGGGGGTGTGGAAGGGTAAGAAAAGATGCATTGCTGGAGTTGCATCATTTTTGTGACACTCTCCAGCAATGCATCACTTTTGCGCTTACAGATACGTCTGAAATACTGACATATCTAAAAGTACTTGCGACATAATACGTCATATATTTAATATGACGCATGAGTAGAAGACTGAAGGCCTCATTTATGAGGCTATGCGTCACTTTTACGCCACCGGTGCGTCACTTTTTGTGACGCACCAATGCTGTTAAAAATGCACCTTATTCAGTCATATTTACAAAGGGATGCATCTAGGTAGATGCGTCACTTTGTAAACCCCTGCACCACATTATACCTATGTCATGTGTAATGTATGCAAAATGGACGTATTGACGCAGGAAAGGGTCGTAGAGGTGACGCAGTAAAATCTGTGAGATATCACTACGTCACATTTTTATGACGCTGTTGCGTCCAAATCTTGCACCTGTTTCACAGCAGGTGTAAGACTGATGCAGGACCTTTCACATGCGGCCTGGCCCCATGTGAAAGGATGCATTGCTGGAGTTGCATCATTTTTGTGACACACTCCAGCAATGCATCACTTTTGCACTTACAGATACGTCTGAAATACTGACGTTTCTGTAAGTACCTGCGAAATAATACGTCATATATTTAATATGACGCATGACTAGAAGACTGAAGGCCTCATTTATGAGGCCATACGTCACTTTTACGCCACCGGTGCGTCACTTTTTGTGTCGCACCAGTGCTGTTAAAAATCCACCTTATTCAGTCATATTTACAAAGTGACGCATCTAGGTAGATGCATCATTTTGTAAACCCCTGCACCACATTATACCTACGTATAAAGGGACGTATTGACGCAAGAAAGGGTCGTAGAGGTGACGCTGTAAAATCTATGAGATATCACTACGTCACTTTTATAAGTCAGGTATCTGTGTGTGCGTGTGTGTGTGTGTGGGGGGGGGTTGAGGTGTGTGTGTGTGTGTGTGGGTGTGTGGGATGTGTGGGTGTGGGTGTGGATATGTAAGGTGTCGGTGTGGGGGTGTGGGGTGTTTGGGTGTGGGTGGAGGTGTGCGTGTGTGAGGTGTGTGTGGGGAGTGTGTGGGTGTGGGGGTGTGGTGTTGTGTGCATGTGGGTGTGTGTGGGACGTACTTGTAGGTACCTAAAACAGCCACAGAACCCAAAAGCTCTTTTCAGAGCTACCCTACCTGTAGTCACTCAAAATGATTATTTTACACTATTATTTTCACTATTTTTCACCAAAGTACGCTCCCCGGTGCGCGTACCGGTCGCTCCCCCCGCGAAAATCGATTTTTTTTTTTTTTTGGCCCGCAGGACCCTTTTATGGCCCCCACATCAAACCTAGGGGGGCGGGGGGGTGTACCCTGCCCCCTTTTGCTCATTTCCCCCTTTCATTTTTGCCGCCTCTTGTGTCTCAATCCTACCGAGACACAAGATGGCGGCCGCTGCGGACTGTTTCGAATGTTTACAGACACCCGAGAACCAATCAGCTTGCCGTGCGCAAGTCGCGTGGCGCGCCCGGAGCGCTCCCCGGTGCGTGTACCGGGGCGCGACTATAGATATATACATTTTTTTTAACCTAAATTACTCAAAATCCTCTGGAGCACATATCTTGAGGCATAGCAAAGGCACATCGGGCTACCAGTCCCTACAATTTTGCCAAGTTTGGTGAAAATTCATTCAGCCGTTCGAGCTAAAAGTGCGACAGACCGCCCTATGGAAATGAACATGGGGAAAACACGTTTTGGGACCCCCCTTTTATCTCGGCCCCCGCTTGACGAATCGCCCCCAAACTTTCAGGGAAGGAGCGGAGAGCCGCGAGGCAAAGTTGCTGAAAAATTCAGGCTGATTCCTCAACCGGCGCCAAAGTTATTTCAAATAGAATGTTGCGATTTCCCTATGGAAATCAATCCTAACTATAACTACCTACTGGCGACCGCCAGTAGGATATATATATATATATATATATATATATATATATTATATATATGTATATATGTATATATATATGTATATATATATATATTCACTGAAAAAACCATAGGTTATAGACCATATATAGTTAGGAATTAGCATTTACAAAACCTTGAAAATTCACTGAAAAAACCATAGGTTATAGACCATATATAGTTAGGAATTAGCATTTAAAAAACCTTATTTTACTCACACAAAACCATTGAAATTCCATATATAGTTAGTTGTACTAACTATATATCGCGCACCCGCAATCCACTGCTGATCATGTCACATATTACATCATTCATGACATGGTCAGTGACATCACTGATGACATCACTGATGACATCTCAAATGACATCACTGATGACATCTCAAATGACATCACTGATGACATCACTGATGACATCATCCAGTGACTGTGTGTTTCTGTAAAGTTTAAATATGTTTTACATATTGAAGAATGAGTAGATGTAGAAGTGTCTGGATGAAGGATTTAGAAGGTGCGTGACTGACTGTATGAGTGAGTGATTAAATGTGTCTCACTGAATGCATGGGTTAGTGACTAAACTGTCTTAATTTGTGCATCATTATGTCTGTTGTTCTGTAAACTGCTGCATGTGTTGATCAGTAGCTATATGAGTAACTATATGGGTTATTGATTGGTTGCCCAAGCATTTGTATGGGAGACTGAGTGTGTGTGTGGGTGGCTGGGAGGTGTATGACTCTGTGCATATATGTGTGAGCAGTTGATTCACTAGATGTATGGGTTCAAAAGTGCATGTGGAAACAGCTGTATGGGCAGTTGACTGTGTGCATGAGTGTATTGGTGAGTGAATGGATATCTCAGTGCTACATGTCAAAGTAAGTACATATGTAAAATACAGTACATGTGAGAGTTGACATATATAAATAACTGTGCATAGGAGCCAGTGAATGTGTGAGTGGCTGTATGCATCATTGTGAACTTGTATCCAGGATTGTATAAGAGAGTAAATATGTTTTAGTATATGTTTGAATAAGTAAGGTGTGTATAACTGTATAGTTGAGAAAATGGAGGTGTGATTGATTCTTTGCATGACTGACTAGGTGTCTGAGTAACTCCATGGATGAGTGACAGTCTGTGAGTGTATGTTTACACTGAGTGTATCTAAGGTTATATTAGAGTCTGAAGAGGTTCATCGTATTATCACATGAATGATGTCATCAGTGATGTGATCAGTAATGTCAAATGAGATGTCATCAGTGATGTCATCAGTGATGTCATTTGAGATGTCATCAGTGATGTCATTTGAGATGTCATCAGTGATGTCATCAGTGATGTCATTTGAGATGCCATCAGTGATGTCATCAGTGATGTCACTGACCATGTCATGAATGATGTAATATGTGACATGATCAGCAGTGGATTGCGGGTGCGCGATATATAGTTAGTACAACTAACTATATATGGAATTTCAATGGTTTTGTGTGAGTAAAATAAGGTTTTTTAAATGCTAATTCCTAACTATATATGGTCTATAACCTATGGTTTTTTCAGTGAATTTTCAAGGTTTTGTAAATGCTAATTCCTAACTATATATGGTCTATAACCTATGGTTTTTTCAGTGAATTTCATTGGTTTTTTAAAAGCTAATATCTATAGCTGTAAAATGTATTCTTCTTTAAATCCAAAAATATATTTTATATGTTTATTAATAATTTTTTTTTAAATATTTTTTTTGTTGCGCTCCCGGTTCGCGAACTGGTAAGCTTTCCGTTAGCTCAATTTGATGCCGCGACCCGGTCCGCGAACCGGTAAACGTTCTGTTAGCGCAACTGGCGCGTTAGAAATCAACATCGTGACGCGTCGCGGAAGCGCGACGTATCACGTTGTCGCGTAATGCATCTTATGACGCGCTGCGTTAGCGCACCCGGAAGTGCTCCGGTACGCGAACCGAGGCGCGAAGCGCAGCGACCCGGAAGCGATCCGGGGCGCGTTCTGCAGCGCGTAACATAAGCGTGAGAGGTCATGTGACTTGTTAATAAAACTTTTCATTGGTTCATTTAACTTTTGGTTTCATAATCATGTAAGGCTAGGTCAGGTGACCTAAAAATAACACTTTTCATTGGTTTAGAACTATTGTTTTTCCCAAATGATGAAAACCCCTCCTTCTTTCCTCACTCTGACTTTCATCATTGTGAGAGGAAGACCTTTATTCATAGTAGAGCAATGGCTTCAGTACTTGCTTCAGCTGGTGCACCCCCACCACCACCTCCACCTCCTCATGGGAAGAGAGCACCACCTCCCCAGGTCATCACCAACACAGAGGAGGAAGAGGAAGAAATAGAGGAAGAGGAGAGAGAAGGACCACAGTTCTTGGAAGAGGTGCCCCGGGTTTCCCATAGGAAAGCCAGTTTCATTTGGCAGTTTTTTTCAATCCCTCCAGGGCAGAAGAAAGTGAATGCGAGGTATGTCACCTGCCTCATTTGCAAAGACAAATTATCAAGAGGGACTGATAAAAAGTATAGCTATGGGAACTATACCATGCATCGGCACATGAGCAGGAGGCATCCACTCAATTACAGCCGGGCGGAAATTCGTGACATGGAACAAAACCCAACAGCAACTCCTGTGGCCAGGTCAACATTGTTAATATCATTGACAGCAGCAGAGGCACGGGAAACCGTGCCAAACATCCAGGAGAATTTTGGGCATATGAAATATACTTGTCTGCACTGCGGTGCATTGATATCATGTGGTAACATGAGTATTAATTCCATCAACCTGGCTTATAACAATCATAATTGCCCTAACCGCCCCACACAGTAATTTTTTTTTTGCTCCTGTTGAGCCCTTTTCAATGCCTGTTTTTTGTTGTTTCCCCCCCCAAAAAAACAAAAAAAATATAAAATTGTTCAAAAAATACAAAAAAACAAAAAATGTTCAAAAAAAATAAAAAATATATAAAACAACAAAAACATTAAAAAAAAGTTCTTTTCAGAACTACCTCCCCTTTCAAAAAAAATTGCTAGAATGTTTAGCACTCTAGCAAGCTCTATTTCTTTTAGTTCGCTTCCCAGTTCGCTTCCCGGTTCGCGAACCGGGTGCGAACCAAAAACATTTTTTTTTTTTTTAAAAAGAAGAGTAAGTATAAGGAAAGTAAACAGAGAGTGATGTTAAAAGAAAGACAGCTATAGGGAGTAAACCAGAGATACTGTTTAATAGATCTATTTACCGAAGAAAAGACGGAAGAGGGTATAATTGTGGAAAACAAAATAGATAAGGAAGTGAAAGAAAAAAAAGAGAGTAGAACAATAACAAAGAAGAGTTTCTTGGAGAATGTGAGTGAATGTTCAAAATAAGATTAAAACATGGGGAATAACAGAGAGAAAAAATAGAAAACAGAAAACAAAAAATAACAGAAAAAGATTAATTGAAACAGCAAAGAAATGTAAATAACATAGAGCCATATCATCAACATAGGCAATAAAAGTTTTGCAGCTTTTATCGGCAGAAATATGTCACCAAAGCCACTTTTGCGGCAGAAAACTGCCGCTAAAACCACTTTTGCACCAGTTTTCTGCCAATAAAAACAGCAATAATTTTATTGGCTGTGTTCATAATATGCCCCTTAGTGTGCTTCAACTACACAGAGAAAGCATTATGAACAAGTAGTGAAAAAGTGATCAGTCAAAGACACTAAGAGTAATAGAGACGGAGTGAGTGAACAAGAGTGAGGAACTATGAGAAGAGAGGGACTGAGAAAAAGAGTGGAAGGAGTTGAGTAAGTAGGTAATAGAGAAAGGAATGAGGAAAGTAGCAAAGGCAGGAACCTGAGGGTTAAAGAAATGAAGCTGTGGAACTAATAGTAGGTGAATGTGATAGAAATGTAACGAAAAGAATACAAAACATTTACCTCATAATTGTCGTTAAATTACTCACTTTTTGTTTTTATACTTTCAATCTGTGAAAGAAAGAACAAACATTTGAAAAATATTAAAACATGTATTTAAAAATTACAAAAGACAAGGGAAAAGATTGAAGGACAAACAGTTTTTCAACAACTTTGACACTGACAGAAGCTTCTGCTTCTCCAGGCCCCCTACACAGTCCTAAAGATATACATTTTAAACTAACAGTATCTTGATGCAGATGAAGTGAGGCCTATCTTAAAACATGGTGCATCTTTTGCACTGCTGTTGTCTCAGAAAAGTGTCGCAAGACACTAACATTTTAAATGATTGCTTCAGGATGCCAATAAGATGTGTCCTATCCAGAGGTTTGTTTGAGGTGAGACCTACTCAGGGTTCCAAATGAAATTTCGAGTTGTTTGAAGAGAACAGAGGACATAATACATGTGAAGGCCTACCAATGAAGTGAGTCATGTCCACTTCACTCTTGAACAAAGGCCAGACCTCTTCTGTGTCTGTGGACAGACTTAAACTTCATCTGCACAATGTCATTCATAAACTTAGGAAACACAGGTGATGTAATTGAAAAATGTGGAGTTTATTTTCCTCATTTCACAATCACATCACCTGTGTTGCCTTTGCTTAGGTATCTCATAGTGCAGATGTAGTCCAGCATATTAAACAGTACCTAGAAGTGCAGCACTGCATGCAACAACTTTGACACTTATAAAAGCTTTTGCTTCTGCATGCCCCCTACACAATGCTAATTATATACATTTTAAACTGATGGTATCTTGCTGGAGATGAACTGAAACCTATCTTGCAACATGGTGCATCTTTTACACAAAAGTGACCCACAATGGAGCAAAAGAGGCGCACGGCCACCATAAATCTGACCCTAACATTTTAAATGATTGTTTCAAGATGCCAATAAGGTGTAACCTATCCACAGATTTGTTTCAGGTAAGTCCTACTCAGGGTTGCAGATGGAATTTAGGTTTGTTGAAGAATACAGAGAAGATAATACATGTGGAGGCCTACCAACGAAGTGAGTAATGTCCACTGCACTCTTGAACAAATGTCAGACCTCCTCTGTCTCCAGGAACAGGCCTAAACCTCATCTACACAATGTGGTGTGTAATGTTAGGAAACACAGGTAATATAATTGAAAAACATGCACATTTTTTTGCTCATTCCACAATCATATGACCTGTGTTTCCTTTGCTTAGGTATCTCATTGTGGAAATGTAGTCTATCATATGAAAGACTACGTAGAATATGAGCACTGTATGCAAGAACTTTGACACTTACAGAAGCCTCTCCTTCTCCATGCCTCCTACACAGTTCTAAATGTACATCATAAATGGAAACAGTACAAAATTAATTATACATGTTAAATGGTTTATTTTTGCTGTTCTCAGAATGTATCAAATTTCACTAAAAACAGTGACTTGAAGGTATTCATCATATAACAGCGGGGAAAAAAAAACACAATCAAAATGATTGTGTTTAAAAAACCCATACAACATAACAAATCAGAATTCAGAACTCCTTAAAGTTAACTTACTTTCCATGACGTCAAAGGATGTCCTATGAACAGCTTACACTCTGTTGTGCTGTTATTACTTTCAGCCCGCCACTTTCTGAAAGAAAACCTCCATCGTTTTGAAAAACATGTTGCATACAATAAATGACTTCTTGCTCTCTACCACAAGTTTCCACAAGGCCAAATCTTGTCAGAGCCATTTATAACTCTTGGATTTCTTGTAAGCCAATCCCGTCATTTGGCATTTCCGCAACTTTCAGAATTAAAATGTTGAAGATCATTTTCACAATCCTGGACTAATAATATCTTCCCCTTCTTCCTCAGTCATGTTCTACATTTCCTATGACACTGATCCTGCTTACTATGAAGCAGACTTACACTACCTCTATGACTACTACAATTATTTAATTCTCTACATCACTTTTAATCACAAAGCAATGTAAAACAGTAGACAGCATTGCAGACTTACATTCCCTCTACTCTATGTTTGGATTGGCTGCTTCAATTAGCTTATAAAAAGAAATAGTTTTTCTGAACTCATTCAAAGTGCACTTATTTCTCCATGACGTCCAGTCTTATGGTTAGAAGTTATGTCTCTGAACTACACTTATCCTCAAGGCCAAATCGTGTAGGAGCCATTAGAACTTCTTGAAATTCCTCAGAGCACATCCCAAGATTCTTTCCCTAAAATTTTGGTTTTAAAAACACCAGGTAAGAGTTTTTAAGGTCATACGGCAATTTTTTTTTGAAAATTAAAACAGAATCATTGCAGAATGACCAGCCATTTCTAGACTTTAAATAAGCTGTGTAATGTCCTGATGTTGTTGAAGGACCGTCATGATATATAATTGCTGCAGTTACAAAAGTCCTTCCTGATATTGACAACTGCGAAGCCACAAAATTTTTAATTAAAGTTGTCAATTTTGTTCCATCAGGCCTACATCGTTGGAACATTAAAATGACATACTGGCCGTATGTTCGTATAAATAATGTGGACATCATTTCAGATTTACATTGGCTACACTCCATGTTGTGATCAGCTGCTTTTACTAGCTTATTAAAGGAGACTGATTTACTGTCTGGCAAAGTTAAATATATAAATCTTTCTGAGTCTACACTAGTAGTACTTGATACCCTACAGTTCTCGCAGTCATGCTGCCATTGATAAGAAAGCCCAAACAGCTGATCTACATCTACACCTTCAGCATGCAATACATCAAGCATATACATTAAAAACTCCTAACAATCTTGCTGAATATTTTGAGAGAATTGTGTTTGGCGTGAACATCTGTCTAACAGATTTCGAATTTCAGACACACTTTCTATGTTTGTTCTATCAGTGCTACATTTTTCTAAGACAGAATTTAACAAACTGCAAAATCTTTGATCAGAATTGACCACAATCTCTTCTTTTACATTTTTTTCTAGAGAAAACAAAACATTAACCACTACATTAGCATAGCAGTTGACACCAGAACTGTTTTCAAATTGAAAACCAACAACATCTTCAACAGAATCCTTTTTGTTTCTGCTTATAATTTCAGGTTCATCGACTTTTCGTCTTTTTGCTACAACCTCCCCAGTATTGGTCACATTTCTTCGTTTCCGGCCTACCACACGTTTCTCAAACAAAGGATATTGAGGCAAATGTGGCGCATACTCTCTTCTTAACCTATTGTATTCCTTAACACAATCTAGATACGCACAAATGCTTGTGACATCACACTCAATCAAGTACAATCCCGATAAAGTTCTAACTCGTGACAATGCCACATATGCCATACCCTCCTTGAACACAGAACTGCCAATATTCACCAATGCACTGTCTACACTTAAACCTTGCGATTTATGGATTGTCACCGCATATGCCAAGCAAACAGGAAACTGCTTACGGCGAACATATAAGTCTTTTACAAGCAAAAATCTAGCAGAACAACGACCAATTAGCTGTACTTCCTCAATGCCATCAAATTTAATTTTTAAAAATTCAATTCCATCTCTATTTCTGTATTTTACAAAATCAACAACATTACCCATTGATCCATTTACCAGACCTCTTTCAACATGTAAATTCCTTCTTAAAATTATACGGCAGTTAAAGCACACATTCAGAGTCTTTTCAAAACCTGCAGTTTTAGATATACTCTTCTCTAATGAATCCAATTTTGTTTTCAGATTCTCAGACAAAATAATTGTTGATCCCATATGCTCTACTCTGTCAATAGCTTCCAGTTTCACAATCTCTTGCTTTTCTAAATGCAACATTTTGTTGTTGAATTTGGCACATTCTGCAAGAGTTGGCATCAAACATATTCCAGATTTCTTCTCAGTAATTTTCTGAAAAATATTCTCAGGCACAACATCTTGTTCTGGATATAAATTTGACAGTAATCGTGCATGTAAAGCTTCTTTCCCATGCTCGGTCACTTTTCCAATTCTAACATCTTGTAGAATAGTCTTGTAAACTTCATCCTTCGCCTGACGCATATTTTCATGCAGTTCAGCATAATTGAAGTTTAACCATATATTGACGTTGCCAATGCTGCCTAGGCACTTCCTGGTATCTTCATGCGTGAGCATTTTGAACACAGGTTGCCCTTTCACTGGTGTCAGCTGCAGAAGATCTCCGAAAACAATTATGTGTTTGCCACCAAATAACACATCATACTCTGTTTTGAGAACTTCTTGCATTCTCAAATGCACAAAGGCAAGCATGACATTGGAAACCATGCTTACTTCGTCAATGATAAGAAGTTTCATTTTCCTCAAGATTCTTGAAACTTCAAAACAAGCATCTCCAGATAGCTTGTGATATTGTAATTTGTTGTCATGCTCCACTGGCAGCATCAGTAAACGATGTAAAGTAATCCCTTTAATGTTATGTGCTGCCAGTCCAGTTGGAGCGGTGACAACACAAGACAGCGATGACTCTGTCCTTTCCTGCAAATAACATGAAATTGCTTTAATAAGGAAACTTTTTCCAGTTCCCGCTTCTCCACTCACGTACAGTCGGACAGGCTTCAACGACGTACATGAGCACTCTTTCTTGTCATGACTTAATCCATGATCAATTTGCATGGTAACTTTGTCATATATTTTCCTCTGCTCAACGTTGAGTTGTCTTTCCAACTCTTCTAAGTTAACCGCATCCTCCTGAGCATGTGCCATGGCTCTTTCCACTTCATTCATAGCAGTGGCAGCTTCATTTTCGATAACAGGTCCTCCTAGTGGATCCTGACTCAATGAAGCAGAACTCTGACTGTCCTGAGAACTGTCTCTGGCAATCTCGGCTGCAATCATTGCTTCCTGCTCAATTTCCGCATTCAACATTTCTACATATTTGGGAAAAGCAGGACATTCTATGGTCTCCTTGGCGGCATTGAAAGAGTCTTCGTAACAGAGAAAATCTCCAAGCAGTTCCTCTTCTGCACGCCAAGGCTTGAAAAGTTGCAAAAGTGCTAAATAGAAAAACTCCTTTTTTTCAGGAGATTCGCCACTCAATTTTCGATGGTTTACCAAGTGGCATTTTCTTTGCTTGACCAGACATCCCTCACTTCCTATTACAGCATACACTCCTTTCTCAGTATCTTCTTTGATGTTCCTCTTGAATATGTAATTTTGAAGAACCTCATATAAACAAACATTCTCGAGGTGAATGCTTCAATTTGGATAATATGTATCCAACATGTTGGTCTTCAAAATGTCGGTACTGTTTGGCTCCTTTTCCGCTAAATACTCAATTTCCCGCACAGGTTTGAGAACTCGATTACGCGTTGCAGCAAGACCAAGACTCGCCCAAACGATACTCCTGGACTTGGCATAGAGACTTGCTGAAGACAACCGGTCAGAACATTCGTACGCTCCAATTTCTCGATGCGACAACATCTTCAGACTGAAACTGTACAACTTCTTGCTGAGGCTCTTTTCATGGGAAATGTCCTCCCACATATCCTTCAATTCTGTCTTCTCTTTTTTGGTGATGTAAGACGTCACATACCGAGCCACAGCCATACAGTTATCAGCCACAAACTGTATATCCATGTTAGCATTCCACATGGACAAAATCACCGGGTTGTAGTCGTTGATGTACTTGGACTCTTCGTTCCTCTTCAAATTGTATGTGTTTTTAGGTGATTTCTTCATCACATTATGTCGCAGCGAAGACATCAAACTGTTTACTCTTCCTTTAGAAATCACCGGTCGTGGAAAGCCGAAACGACATTTGGTGTAGAACTTGTCCTTGTTTCGGAATTTACGACGACAGTACTTTCCACATCGATGGCTTTGGAAACGCAGAACTTTTTCTCTTAGGCTTTTCTTCTCCTTTGCGTTTGGAACAGCACACGTAGAATACTGTTGTATAAAACTCATCACTGAGTCTTCTGGATCCGTTCCAAATTTAGGTGCATCCTTGATCCACAGCAACATATGTATATGAGGAGCACCTCTTGCTTGGTACTCCTTTCTCCAGAAGAAATCCAACACCTCTCCAAGAGGTGGATTCTTCTTATTCATGATGAAAGAAATCATAGCTTCAAATCTATGATTGAAGTACCTACATACATTGACTGGATCCAAAGAGCACAGTTCTCCGGGTGTCTTGAATTAGATGTTTTCTACGTTAGCATTTGCCTCTCGTAGAAATTCAAGTAAGTCTTCCCAGCCATACTCGGCACAGCTCAGAGTGAGGAACCATGTGGGAGTTCCTAAGTTCCTCAGCATACATTTTAAATCACCATGACGACGGTACCAGTACTCATTAGTACCACGCTGACACGCCATGAGATTAATCAGGTGAGAATCCAAAATACTGTCTTGGACATTGACTTTATCCATAAAGTCACTTGCCGAGATGTTTTGCATGTGTATACCACTTTTCAAGATGTGGTTCACTGCATATGACAGTCCAGACAGATCGCTTTCAAACAGGAGATGAAACAAATAAGGAATGCATTGTCGAAACCTAGCATCTCCTGCATACAATCGCAAAGTCCGGTATTCAGAAGCAGGAATTTGATGAGGTCGCTCATCATATCTTCCTCCCTGACCTGTTGGAAAAAGCTGTGGGAAACACCGAGCTTCCAAACTTTCCTCCCAAACACTAATGGGACTCCCTTTGGCTTGTTTCATTTGAAACAACTCAATAGCATTCCCCATGACTTCCTTGGAATGCAAAGGATGAACACTATAATGTTCATATATTTCTTCACTAGTAGAGGGTTCTACTTTCTCAATTTGACCAGCACACAAATCGCTATCCTCTTCCTCACTTACTTCCTCTTCTGCAACATATACATTCTTATAGTATTTATTATTTTTTTTCAAATACAATGTTGCCTTTTTAACTTTCCTAACATCCACTAAATCTTGCCATATTTTCTTATTCTTTGTCGGAACCCCATTAACTAAGATAACCAGAGGTTCCTCTTCCACTTTTTCTACTCCAATTGTGTTAATGTTTTTCTTCAAATCTAGAGGCAAATAAACAACTCTTCCCTTTAATCCTCTCTGTAAATCTGATGGAGGCAATTTCCCTGTCTTTGGCTCCATTCTTACAATAGCCTGAAAGGGATGGATACTTTCAATCAAAATAGATTCATAAGTATTTAAATCCTTCAATTCAGAAGGAATCTCAACCAATTCCAGATTATTATGAACTGCTCTAGCAGGCATCTGGTTTTGATTTAATTTGCAACAACAATAAGTACACACACGTTGATCCAATCCCAAATCAAAACAATTTTCTGCCATCAAGTATGTTGCGAAATCCTTCCATTCACTATTATTTTCCCTTTCACTTTTTGCATATAAATCCACTAACTTAGTCTGATTCTTATAATAAGTGCGTCGACAACACACACAAGTGAAATTTGGCCTCTCACTTGATTTGACCTGAAACGTCGCAATTTCCCTCTGGAAATTATCTGTACTGGAAACCTGTACACTATCTTCCACATTACCTGCTTCTTCTTGGTCAATTTCAACATTCTCCTCTTTACTTCCAAAGTAACAAAACTCAATTTCTTCACATATATTCTTCACATCTATTTCAGAACCATGCAAAAGAGCAGCGCATAATTGTTTAAGCATAATTGCTGGACTCTTAGCATAATACAACATTCTAACTAATTTCCTCACTTTATTATGATGCACTGCTAGCATCCTGAAATGATGAAAAACACTCTGGCATACTCTCCTGGAAAGACAAGCCAGTGAATGACCATGCAAACCTGTCACTTCTCTCACTCTGCAAGGATCTAATTCTTGCAACAACCTCATTTTCTGCTTCAAACTTTTCTTATTAAATGACCGTACAAAATCACAAAGCAAATTGATGGAATCCTGTCGCACACTGCAAATACTACTCCACTTCCAGGTGTACACAGGACCCTTAGCACGTCTTCCTAAAACCTCATTACCTAACACCTCTTCTGCCTCTGTTGTCACAAGTTTTTCTTTTTCAACTGGACAACCATCTTTCACTTCATAAGCTCGACCACTGGTGTCAACTGCATGCACCAAATCATTATCCTGGAAATAACTCTCTTCATTATAAAATGCCTCACAGCTTGAACTATGCATCCATTCTCCAGAAAAAACTTCACAAAAATTACTACGATTAACTATTCTCTTCCATCTACTATTTCTTTTGAAATCATAAATTGCCTTGTTTAGCTTCCTAATTCTATTGATTATCAAAATAAATAACTTACGTTTAATTTCAAATGCCTGATCAATAACTTTCTCAACTTTTTTTTTTCTCTTATAAAAAACCACTTTCTGTTGACCTTTCTTAATATTTTTTAACAAATTGCCAATTATCCTGTTGCGGAACATTCGTTTACGAATGTCCCTAAACTGTTGTTTCCTTCTACTATCATGCACAGAGTTATCTCTTGCTCTAGCAGTAACATTTTTCATTGGCCTTTCCTTTCCATTTGAATTGCTTCTCTTTTTCTGGACTGAAACATTTTCTGTAGTAATATTTTTTTTACTACAAATATTTCTTATAAATGTTTTTGTACTCTTACCCGGTGCTTTCTTGGTGACTTGACAAATCTTTTTGTTAGAGGACTGCTGCTTTTTTTCATTAACCTGCTGTCTTTGACGTTTTGCAGCCTTTCTCACTCTTTCTTTGGTTGGCATGCTGAAATCTTGAAATGATCTGCAGTTGAATCTGTGGTAAAATATAATAAAAAATGTTATTAACCACTATTACCCAACAGTAAATCAATAACAGTAATCAAAAACTTAAAACACTACTTGACATTTTTACATAGAAGATTTTTTAGTGCTTGGCAAATTTAGAATACAGAAATAGCAGAAAAGAAATGGAATTTATATTCATGTTACCTGTGCTATTTTATATGTGAATCTGATCTAATTTTATGAGCATATTTTAATATTTTATTGAAGACACTACACATAACCTGTTTTTGAAGGTGTCTTTATTTTTAAATTAAACGGTTTACATTTTTACTTTTTATTTATTATAAATTTTTAAAATAAATGTTTATAGTTCCATAGGCTCAAACACGTCAGCTTCCCATCCTATGTCATATAATTCGGACAAATCTGCATCCTCATCACGTTCTTCTTCATCCTCAGAATTTAAATCATCCAAGGGATCAACATCCACTGATGTTTCAATTACGAGTTCAATGATGAGGTCAAAATCAACTGATTGCTGATTGTCGCTCATGTTGATGTTGTCTTTATCTTTAAAGAAAGATAACAACAATGAGATGTTGCAGAGTAAGAGACAAATCTCAGAGATTATAATAGTAAAATTGTTTAACAAGAGTAACATTTTGCAGCTATTATATAGCCATGTCCAACGATGCTGAGCAGGTGAAGCCTATGTCTAATTTTTCAGTGAACAGGACTCATCTCTTCTTAACCTTGGATAAGCCTCACCGACTCTGTGTCCCCTGCACATACTTAAATGTAAAGGGGCAGATTTATGTTAAATGGCACTTCCCCAGGCATGCACCAGTTAACGTGCACCGCTGCTCTGCCACTCATGGTGTGCCGCATTTACAATCAGATAGGAGAAAGCTACGTCAAAACCCTGAGCCTGCTTGAAGCAGGCATAGGTCTTGACGCAACATTGTGGAGATGGGGCACCCCTGAGCCTTGCTGGAGCTGCATCAAACTTGCGATACAACTCCAGCAATGCGCCACCTTTACGGCACAGATGCGTCACGCATCTGTGCCATTTTTGCCCCATGCTGCGCCGCATTGTAAATGCAGCACACCATGGGTGGCGGAACAGCAGCGCAGGATGACTGGCACATCCCTGGTGATGCGCCAGTCATCATAAATCTATCCCTAAGCTTCTTATCTTGTTAGAGATGAACCGCCATATGTATCATCAAACTATTTTGCATTTCCTAAATAGCGAATTTTAAGGGATAAATAGCAATTCTTTACCATTCCTAATTTGCGAAGAGCAAATTGCTAATTGCAAATTACCCATTCATTTCCATGGGCCAGGAGGCCCATAGGAATGAAGGTGCAATTTGCGATTAGCAATTAGCTCATCGCAAATTAGGAATTTTTCCAAAGGTGCAGGGGTGTCTCAAGAACACCCTGCTGCACCCCATAAAAAGAAATTTGGGGGCATATGGCGCACATACATGCCCTAAGGGCATGTATGGGCGTCATATGGCACCTTTTGTTTTTTGGAAAAAAAGCTTTTTGAAAAGAATTAGCAAATTACCACCAACTAGAAGTTGGTGGTAATTTGCAAATCCTTAATGGCATTTTTTGCATATTTTTTGTTTGATACATTGCATTTAAGGAATCGCAAAATTTGCAAATCCTTCAGTACAATCGCAAAATAAGGAATAGCAATTTTTGCTATTCCTTATTTTGCATCTAACTTGTTTGATACATACCATTTGTCTAATTAGCATTCGCAAAGGCCGAAATTCGCAGAATTTTTACCTTTGCGAATGCTAATTAGCTTGATACATATGGCCCCAAATGAGGCCTGTCTTGCAACATGGTGCATCTTTTGCATCACTGCTGCATCGGTTTCATGTGGCACATTTTTTTTACACCATGACACATCTGCCTAAATGCATCAATTTGTAATTTTGTCGCCTCATAGCAAATCTTTTGCACCGCCGCTGCATCAGAAAAGTGACGCACAGTGGCGCAAAAGAGGCATACACCTATCATAAATCTGTCCCAAGCATTTTAAATGATTAATTCAGGATGACGATAAGGTGTGGCCTATTCAGAGGTTTGTTTAAGGTGAGGCCTACTCAGGATTGCAGATTAAAGTTACGCTTGATGAAGAATACAGAGGAGATAATACATGTAAAGGCCTACCAATGAAGTAAGTAATGTCCACTTTATTGCGCCAGTCATCATAAATGTATCCCTAAGCTTCTTATCTTGTTACAGATGAACCGCCATATGTATCATCAAACTATTTTGCATTTCCTAAATAGCGAATTTTAAGGAATAAATAGCGATTCTTTACCATTCCTAATTTGCAATGAGCAAATTGCTAATTGCAAATTACCCATTCATTTCCATGGGCCAGGAGGCCCATAGGAATGAAGGTGCAATTTGCGATTAGCAATTAGCTCATCGCAAATTAGGAATTTTTCCACGGGTGCAGGGGTGTCTCAAGAACACCCTGCTGCAGCCCCTGAAAAAGAAATTTGGGGGCATATGGTGCACATACATGCCCTAAGGGCATGTATGGGCGTCATATGGCACCTTTTGTTTTTTGGAAAAAAAGCTTTTTGAAAAGAATTCGCAAATTACCACCAACTAGAAGTTGGTGGTAATTTGCAAATCCTTAATGGCATTTTTTGCATATTTTTTGTTTGATACATTGCATTTAAGGAATCGCAAAATTTGCAAATCCTTCAGTGCAATCGCAAAATAAGGAATAGCAAATTTTGCTATTCCTTATTTTGCATCAAACTTGTTTGATACATACCATTTGTCTAATTAGCATTCGCAAAGGCTGAAATTCACAGAATTTTGGCCTTTGCGAATGCTAATTAGCTTGATACATATGGCCCCAAGTGAGGCCTGTCTTGCAACATGGTGCATCTTTTGCATCACTGCTGCATCGGTTTCATGTGGCACGGTTTTTTTACACCATGACACATCTGCCTAAATGCATCAATTTGTAATTTTGTCGCATCATAGCAAATCTTTTGCACCGCCGCTGCATCAGAAAAGTGACGCACAGTGGCGCAAAAGAGGCATACACCTATCATAAATCTGTCCCTAGCATTTTAAATGATTAATTCAGGATGACGATAAAGTGTGGCCTATCCAGAGGTTTGTTTAAGGTGAGGCCTACTCAGGATTGCAGATCAAAGTTACACTTGATGAACAATACAGAGCAGATAATACATGTAAAGGCCTACCAATGAAGTAAGTTATGTCCACTTCATTGTGCCAGTCATCATAAATCTATCCCTATGCTTCTTATCTTGTTAGAGATGAACTGCCATATGTATCATCAAACTATTTTGCATTTCCTAAATAGCGAATTTTAAGGAATAAATAGCGATTCTTTACCATTCCTAATTTGCAATGAACAAATTGCTAATTGCAAATTACTCATTCATTTCCATGGGCCAGGAGGCCCATAGGAATGAAGGTGCAATTTGCGATTAGCAATTAGCTCATCACAAATTAGGAATTTTTCCAAGGGTGCATGGGTGTCTCAAGAACACCCTGCTGCACCCCCTGAAAAAGAAATTTGGGGGCATATGGCGCACATACATGCCCTAAGGGCATGTATGGGCGTCATATGTCACCTTTTGTTTTTTGGAAAAAAAGCTTTTTGAAAAGAATTCGCAAATTACCACCAACTAGAAGTTGGTGGTAATTTGCAAATCCTTAATGGCATTTTTTGCATATTTTTTGTTTGATACATTGCATTTAAAAATCACAAAATTTGCAAATCCTTCAGTGCAATCGCAAAATAAAGAATAGCAATTTTTGCTATTCCTTATTTTGCATCAAACTTGTTTGATACATAGCATTTGTCTAATTAGCATTCGCAAAGGCCGAAATTCACAGAACTTCGGCCTTTGCAAACGCTAATTAGCTTCATACATATGGCCCCAAGTGAGGCCTGTCTTCCAACATGGTGCATCTTTTGCATCACTGCTGCATCAGTTTCATGTGGCACGGTGTTTTTTACACCATGACACATCTGCCTAAATGCATCAATTTGTAATTTTGTCGCCTCATAGCAAATCTTTTGCACCGCCGCTGCATCACAAAAGTGACACACAGTGGCGCAAAAGAGGCATACACCTATCATAAATCTGTCCTTAGCATTTCAAATGATTAATTCAGGATGACGATAAGGTGTGCCCTATCCAGAGGTTTGTTTAAGGTGAGGCCTACTCAGGATTGCAGATGAAAGTTACGCTTGATGAAGAATACAGAGGAGATAATACATGTAAAGCTCTACCAATGAAGTAAGTGATGTCCACTTCATTGCGCCAGTCATCATAAATGTATCCCTAAGCTTCTTATCTTGTTAGAGATGAACCGCCATATGTATCATCAAACTATTTTGCATTTCCAAAATAGCGAATTTTAAGGAATAAATAGCGATTCTTTACCATTCCTAATTTGCGATGAGCAAATTGCTAATTGCAAATTACCCATTCATTTCCATGGGCCAGGAGGCCCATAGGAATGAAGGTGCAATTTGCGATTAGCAATTAGCTCATCGCAAATTAGGAATTTTTCCAAAGGTGCAGGGGTGTCTCAAGAACACCCTGCTGCACCCCTGAAAAAGAAACTTGGGGGCATATGGCGCACATACATTTTAACAACATTCCTTTACCTCAAAAACGATTTTCAAGTCATAATTTGAAAACACTGCCCACGGGGAAATGACTTAAAATGTCCTTAAGACACATGAAAGTGTTTTTTTAAAGCCTTTGCAAGTTTTTGGGTCATTTTTAACATGGCTATGTAACTCAAACAGTCAAAATCTAAATTTACCATGCACAGGTGGGACCATATTTACAAGGAATGTGCCCCACGGGGAAAGGTCTTTTAATGTAATATGGGAAAAATGACATCAGAGACACTGAAATGCCTTATAAAGAAGCATACACCATTATATCCTTGTCATAAATTTACAAACCATTCCTTTTCCCCAAAAACGATTTTCAAATCATAATTTGAAAACACTGCACATGGGGAAATGACTTAAAATGTCCTTAAGACACATGAAAGCGTTTTTTGATTGCCTTTCCAGCATGGTTGGGTCACTTTTAACATGGCTATGTAACACAAACATTCAAGATCTAAATTTGCCATGCACAGGTGGGAGCATATTTACAAGGAATGTGCCCCACGGAGAAAGGTCTTTTAATGTAATATGGGAAAAATGACATCAGAGACACTGAAATGCCTTATAAAGAAGCATACACCATTATGTCCTTGTCATAAATTTAAAAACCATTCCTTTTCCCCAAAAACGATTTTCAAATCATAATTTCAAAACACTGCACATGGAGAAATGACTTAAAATGTCCTTAAGACACATAAAAGCGTTTTTTGATTGCCTTTGCAGCATGTTTGTGTCACTTTTAACATGGCTATGTAACGCAAACATTCAAAATCTAAATTTGCCATGCACAGGTGGGAGCATATTTACAAGCAATTTGCTCCACAGAGAAAGGTCTTACATTAAAATGGGAAAAATAACATCAGAGACACTCAATTGCCTTATAATGAAGCATACACCATTATGTACTTGTCATAAATATTATAACCATTCATTTTCCTCAAAAACGATTTTCAAGTCATAATTTGAAAAGACTCCACAGCTCCTATGCACAATAACACCCTGTCAGTACTAATACTTCACATTTTCTCCAATTACATTTTCTCAAAGAAACAAAATCTATTTGTAAAACACTTGAGACAAAGCAACATTTGAAGAACACAACTTTCTTCATAATTTTCTCCTTAAAGCACACTATTCTCTATCTAAATTAAATAAATCTTTTCTCACCTTAGCAAATACTTTGAGTTTCAAAACAGTCTCAGAAACACACCAATTTGTCTTCAGCAGAGCAAAAGGTATGCACTCCAGAGTCTGCAGCTATCAAAAGCACAGAAATGCTGTAATTCTTCACACATATCTCTCATGTCACCCAATCAAAACTCTTCCCTCACTTTTTTTCAAATGAAAACCCTTCCCCCCTCTGCCCTTTCTGCCTTTTCTGCATGGCAACCACGTCTTGGAAGACCTCTGGTGTTTGCAAGTTCACACAACAATGTTGCAATTGAACTCTGAACTCTCAGTGCACCTCATATCCAGTGCATTCTTTCATTTAATGATTTTTTCTTGACCACTCAAAATACATCTTTCAAACAACTCATCCATGCACCCTAACTTTCTGTTTTCAGCAATCAAAATCCACCAAACACTGTTACTGCTTCATTAACACAGAAACTCCACAGTTTTTTTCATTTTAAACTCTTATTTTTTCAACTGCCATTTCATTGCCACACTTCATCTGACTGCAAGAGGACCTTCTCTCACCATTTTTTCTGTCTGGATTGTTGGACATAGTTACATCTATTGGGCTCAGAGGTATGCTGAGAACAGGAATTTACCTAACCTCAATTTACAAGATGTAGAAATTAAGTGGTTTGGCCACAGAGGATTAAAATGTCACCAATTGATACCATTGGTGAAAACCTTTATGCATTTGCCAAAACCTGACCTGTTAATTGTGCACTGTGGAGGTAATGATTTAGGCACTTTGACTGGGGTAGGTCTGGAAATGCTTTTAAAGGACACCTTTGAGCAATTGATGGCACTTTTTCCTCAGACTGCCTTGGTATATTCAAATATATGCCAAAGACAGAAATGGAGGTGGTCAAACCAATTTTGTCCACAAATTGAGAAGACGAGGAAGCATGTAAACAAATCTGTTTCAGCTTACATGAGAGACCATGGAATGGGCTCCCTGTACAACAATAACTTGCGTTACTACATGCAAGATATCTACAGAGGAGATGGAGTTCACTTCTCAGATGAGGGCAACAGAATTTTCATTCTGAATTTAAGACTGTGCATTGGTACCTACTTATAAGTACCTAAATGTACCATAAACCCAAAAGCTCTTCTCAGAGCTACCCTACATCTGATCACTCACAATTATTATTTTACTCTAACATTATTCACTAATTTTCAACAAAGTACGCTCCCTGGGGCGCTACCCGGTACGCGAACCGGAAGCTAACCTCGCTAAATTTTTAAAAAAATGTTTTTTTTTCGCACATATGGGCCTCCTCAGCCACCCTCAGAAAACCTAGGGGGTCAAGATAAGTCTACCGTGCCCCCTTCTACCCATTCTGAACATTATTTGCCCTCCATCTTGTATCTTAATTCGACCGAAACACAGAATGGTGGACTCCCGTAACGCTTAAGGTTCGCGAACCAGGGCGCACGCCAGTTCGCGTACCGGGTCGCTCCCTGGGAAGCGCACCATCAAAAAAGGTGGGAAAGTAGTTTACAGAAAAGCGACTGGAGACAATTTCACCAAATATAGATTACCTCATACTACATACCAATGCCTACCATTTTCACAAATTTGATTGAAATTCCATTTAACCATTTAGCCTGTAGACCTCTCTAAATACCCTGAGGTAAATTACTTCACAAAACACATCTGAAGTGTTGGAATTGACAACCAATTAAAATGTTACTTTAATTTTCTACTTTTTTTACCTGATATTTGATTGGCTATGTACCTGAATATATATAAAGGAAGAGAGAGAAACACAGCCATTTTGACTACTACTTCCTGAACTACATTGCAAGATCATTTTCACTCACAACTTAAACTTGTTTTTAGAAGGTGAGATATTATTTTATAAATTTGAAAACATTTTCAGATAGTTATATACTATCCCTCTGTAAGAGTTAGACATTGAGAAAGGCTTGTTTATTATAATTATGGATTGATTTAGGTTTCTGTGGTATAATTATGAATTTACTTAGGCTTCTTCACAGGCACTTTTTAATAGTACTACTTCACGCCTCACAAGTACCTGTCTGAACTTAAACCCAACAGTGCCCTATCTCTACTGATATATTTATTTTTTATGCAAATTACAGCAATAAAATGGAAGGTGAGCAGAATGTTTCCTTCGAAATTGTTCTGGAGAACAACACAGAAAAAGATATTGAGGACAATGATGACTCAGATTTCATGGATGAATCACGGGACCATGAATTAGTTCAATGTGTAGAATCTGTGGATCATTTACTTCATTATGATGACGGTCAAATGTGGGAACTTATGTTCACTCAACAAGAGGACATATCGGACAGTCAAATGCTAGATGTTCTATTAAATTTTGAAAAACAATCCGAAAAATAAAATTGTATGTAATATTAAAGAATTGTTTGAGTCTTTAATCATTTTTATATGTAATTCATAAACTAGTTAAATGTTAGAAATGTTATTAAATTTTCAAACACAATCACAATAATAAATAATTGCTTAAAAAATAAAAAAAATAAAAAATAATCAACAAAAACCAACAATCAATTAACATACAGTATTTGAAAAGTCTATCATTCTTTTTTCCTTATAGTACGCTGCCCAGAACGCTTCCCGGTTCACGAACCGGGCGCTACCCACGCAAAAAAACAAAAATTTTTTTTTTTTGCCCCGCGGGGCCCTTTTAAAGCCTCCACATTAAACCTAGGGGGTCAGGGAGGATCTACTATGCCCCCTTATGGTCATTTCCCCCTTTGTTTTGGCCTCCTCTTGTCTCTCAATCCTACCGAGAGACAAGATGGCGGCCGCTCCGGACTGTTTAGAATGTTGACAGACACCGGAGAGCCAATCAGCTTCGCTACGCGAAGTTCCGTTACGCGTAAAGTCCGTGAACCGGAGCGCTGCCCGGTCCGCTGTCACAGATATATATCTTTTTTTGAACGTTAATTTCTCAAAATCCACTGAAGCACATATATTGAGACCTAGAAAAGGCACATCGGGCTACCAGTCCCTACAATTTTGCCAAGTTTTGTGGAAATCCATTCAGCCGTTCGGGCTAAAAGTGAGGCCCACCGCCCTATGGAAAACTCAATGTTAAAAACACATTTTGGGACCCCCATTTTTTCTCGGCCCCCCCCTTGACGAACCCCCCCAAATTTCCAGGGGCTGCTCAGAAACAAAATGTTCCATTTTCCAGAAAATTTCGCCAGTAGGTATATATAGTTAGGATTTTTTCCCTATGGGATTTTTGAAAATTCTATGTCTAATAACTGGCGTTTGTGGACGGAATTGGCTGAAATTTTCAGGAAAATTGAACATTTTGTTTCTGAGCAGCCCCTGAAAATTTGGGGGGGTTCGTCAAGGGGAGGCCGAGAAAAAAGGGGGGTCCCAAAACGCGTTTTTCCCATGTTAATTTCCATAGGGCGGTTGGCCTCACTTTTAGCCCGAACGGCTGAATGGATTTGCATGAAACTTGGAAAATTGTAGGGACTGTTAGCCCGATGTGCCTTTGCTAGGTCTCAATATATGTGCTCCAGTGGATTTTGATAAATTAACGTTCAAAAAAATATATATATCTGTAACAGCGCTCCGGGTAGCGCTCCGGTTCGCGTACTTGACGCGTAACGGAACTTCGCGAAGCGAAGCTGATTGGCTCTCCGGTGTCTGTCAACATTCTAAACAGTCCGGAGCGGCCGCCATCTTGTCTCTCGGTAGGATCGAGAGACAAGAGGAGGCCAAAACAAAGGGGGAAATGACCATAAGGGGGCATAGTAGATCCTCCCTGATCCCCTAGGTTTGATGTGGAGGCTTTAAAAGGGCCCCGCGGGGCAAATTTAAAAAAAAAAAAAATAGTTTTTTTTGCGTGGGGAGCGCCTGGTACGCTTTTGTGCAATGGGCGGTGGAAATCTAAATGATGAGGGGGGGGCAGCGTTCAAAGCACATCAGCGTGCATAAACACGAAAATGTTTTTATCTACCACGTACTTGACTTATCTCTCTGAGATGCATTCCCTTGTGTTTCGGCAATGGTAGTCTGTTCATTACATAGATCGCCCGGGGGTGGTAGTACAGACCGCGCGTAGGAAAGGGTCAAAAGCCAGGGATATAGGAGTATGTAACAAGCGAGCCATTTAATTGAAAAAACTAAACGTGACAAATGGTTGCAGGATCAGTGAAGGTTGATTTTATAATTGAAAGTATAACAGGATCAGTTACAATAAAATCGTCCATACGCACACCATTGGCGAGTATCATGGGTAACATTACTTCGAAGCTTTATTAATACTATAATCAATAATGAAAAATCGACATCAATAGGGTTGTCCGTATGCCCAGTCAGTACCCTTCCCCGCCCGCCATGTGCACAAAGACCGCATACATCCCCCATAACGTCAAGGCTAAGTAACTAGAACGTCATAAGGAGTTGCAAGTCGCTCCCATACTTGCGCCATTTTGGTCGAGGCCAGGCAGGTCCTTTCAAGTGGTGTGGGACCTGCCTGGCTTGGGGAATCTTTCAAGTGATGTGACTGAGGAGCAAATTGTGGACCTCTTTAAAGACTTCAACCCACTACATGTCAAGAAATGTCAAAGCGGAATGAAATGCTTTGCATTTGTAGACTTCAGTTCGGCGAAGACCCAGCAGAATGTTATAAGTAAATGTCATGGCACGAAGTTCAGTGGGCGGTCTGTCATTGTGAAAGCTTCAATTAAGTTGAATGGCTGCAAGAGCCCTGATTACACCAGCAGCCCTGTTAATATGCCGATCTTGGAAAAAGTTCCTCTGTTGGATTGCAATGGCTGCAGTGATGGTCTTGGGAAACTGCTTCCGAAAACTCTAAAGGCCACGAAAGCTTGCTATGCTGTTTCTTTGGAAATGCGATGCTGGGTGATGGAAGGTATTGAAGAGTTGGCAGTGGTGTTTTTTGTAGATTTTGGACGCTCTGCCACAGTCCTGGCTTCCTCATTACGAGCACTTGAAAACAAGACATTCTGGGCAATACCACCCTTGACGCAGTCCTTTATGCTACAAGATGGTGTCTTCCATACAGAAAATATTGTTGGCAGCATTTTGAAAGGAAAGATAAACGCCCGTTCTCCTAGTGAGTCTCACATTCTTACATGTATGAAGAATGTTGAAGAGTAGTATGTTGAAAATCTGAAGCCATCGTTCTACAAACTCTCAACCAGCCTTGGATGGAAAAATCCTGAAGAATGTACAAACAGAAAACCAGTTTTTGTCTGCATAGCATCAGCAGCAACACTTGAGTCAGCTTTGTGTGAAGCCGCCATCTTGATCCAATCAATACCGTCCCCCCGCACACATTCAGGGACCAGGCCGCATTGCGAGGGCACCGCAGGACGTGTCTTCAGGTCAAACGGATTGTGGGACAAGGTCCAGAATGGAAGAGTCACCAAAAGGCTAAAAGTCCCGCCGGACCCCGGGAGCCGGCCGCCTATGTCGGGGGCGATCTCAGGCCACACCAGGGCAACAAGACTTGGGGAGGGGGCAGGAGCCAAGCGCCCCCTCCGAGTCCACGCCACCACACCGCCCCTCGGGGGCCTGGAACAGTCGCCCGGTCCGGACGTGAGCCATGAAGAAGGGCACCAGCCGCCATCTTGATCCAATCAACACCGTCCCCCCGCACACATTCAGGGACCAGGCCGCATTGCGAGGGCACCGCAGGACGTGTCCCCAGGTCAAACGGATTGTGGGCAGGGTCCAGAATGGAAGAGTCACCAAAAGGCTAAAAGTCCCGCCGGACCCCGGGAGCCGGCCGCCTATGTCGGGGGCGATCTCAGGCCACACCAGGGCAACAAGACTTGGGGAGGGGGCAGGAGCCAAGCACCCCTCCGAGTCCGCGCCACCACACCGCCCCTCGGGGGCCTCTGTCAAGCGGCTCAGGGAGGCACCGCAGGCAGCGGTTCTTCAGATCAGTGGCTCTCACCGGCAAGGCTCCCCTCCGTCAGCAGCGATCGTTGGCGCTGTGGTTGCGGCTGGAGGCCCCGCCTAGTCAACGCCCCGGCCTCTCCATCTCGTAGGCCGCAGAGTAGTCGAGGAGAAATGCCGGGAACGGCGGCATGCATTACTCATCACTAAGATGGCCGGGCCTACGACCCTGGGTTTAAGAATCTCCTGCTCGATCGATTGAGCTGGCCGGATCAGGCAACAAGAAGGTGGGGGGGGGTGGCGGCATCAGCAAGGCATCCCCCCACACAACTTGCTGGACATCATCTCTGGGTGTATTGGGGACGAGCCTTGGCGCGTGGTGTCGCCCCCTGGCTATTTGCACAACGGTCCTCCACCCCTAGGCCGCTACCTCGCCGGGTGATGGCCTTTGTAGACTTTCTAAAGCCCACATCCTACTAAAAAGTAGCCCAAAGTAGCCCAGCATTGCTACTTTAAGGAAGGAGGGACAGGAACAGCGTCATGCATTTGGATCGATGTTGCAGCAGGCTGCCATGTAAATAGTTATTTAATAAAACGTTTTACCCTGTTACTTTGCTGGTGTGTTGTATATATTTATAATATTTGCATAGGGTTTGTCGTTATTTTGGGCGGGGTGGGCGGCGGAGCCGAGCTGTCTTGCAGCCATCATGGCGTTGAGCTCGGTTCCTCTCACTAGTTTCATATTTCTCATGAGGGGTTGTTCCTAATGTTTCTATTTTAGCGAGGTCAAAAAGAGATCCCATCAGTGGCCTACTGATTTTGCTTGATTCCTTTTGTTTTTTCTAACAATTTTTATGTTATAGTTTGCTTGCACGATACAGCGGCTAGTCCGCATTTTATATATATGTCCTTTTTATTAGGGGTGTCCTCCGGTGGAGTCGGATGATCTACCTCTAATAAACGGTCCGGGCTGAACCAACTACCAACAAACGGGGCAGAGATAGGCATGACGGATTACAAAGGGGACACAAGTCTGCACTACCTATCCTTCACTATTCGCAAAGACTAAACAGAGTATTGCGACTCTGTGCTTATTTGTGAATAGAGAATCCCCCAAAGAGAACCAATTCTGAACGATCAATGTTCTGCCAAACAATCAATCAAATGAGGGATAAAAATAGGCACAACGGATTACAACGGGGGCTAAAGCCTGCGTTACCTATCCTTCACTATCTGCAAAGACTAAACAGAGTATTGCGACTCTGTGCTTGTTTGTAAATAGAGAATGAACCAAAGAGAACCAATTCCAAAACAGTAAATGCTTGGATAACAATCAATCAAATGGAGAGGGAAGCAGGCATGACGGAATACAACGGGGGCAAAGGCCTGCGTTACCTACCCTTCACTATCTGCAAAGACAGAATACTCATAAAAGAAAAGAGGGGGGGTGCAGCGTTCAAAGCACATCAGCGTGCATAAACACGAAAATGTTTTTACCTACCACATACTTGACATTTTAAAGCTTTTGATATTTGCTATTAAAAAACCATTGAAATTCACTGAAAAAACCATAGGTTATAGACCATATATAGTTAGGAATTAGCATTTACAAAACCTTGAAAATTCACTGAAAAAACCATGGGTTATAGACCATATATAGTTAGGAATTAGCATTTAAAAAACCTTATTTTACTCACACAAAACCATTGAAATTCCATATATAGTTAGTTGCACTAACTATATATCACGCACCCGCAATCCACTGCTGATGATGTCACATATTACATCATTCATGACATGGTCAGTGACATCACTGATGACATCACTGATGACATCTCAAATGACATCACTGATGACATCACTGATGACATCTCACTTGACATCAATGACCACATCACTGATGATATCATTCATGTGACAATACAATGCATCTCCTTACATTTTAATACAACCTCTGTTACACCCAGTGTTAAATACAGAGTATAATTTTTGAAACCATTGACACACCAATACTAGTTACTACATACGCACTCACTGATTCCTACGTCTACACACACATTCACTCATTCACCCATACAATCATTCATACATACAATCACTCATCTTTACAACACTATCATATGCACTCATACACCTATACAGACACTCACACTCTGCCACTCATCCATGGAGTTACTCACACACCTAGTCAGTCCTGTAAAGAATCAATCACACTTCCATTTTCTAATCTATACAGTTAAACATAGAGCACCTTACATTTTCAAACATATACTAACACATACTTACTCTCTTATATAATCATTGATACAAGTACACATTGATCTGCACAGAGTCACACACCTCCCAGGCAGCCACACACACACTCAGTCTCCCATACAAATACTTGGACAATAAATCAATAACCCATATAGTTACTCATATAGCTACTGATCAACACATGCAGCAGTTTACAGAACAACAGACATAATGATGCACAAATTAGGACAGTTTAGTCACTAACCCATGAACTCAGTGAGACACATTTAATCACTCACTCATACATTCAGTCATGCACCTACTAAATCCTTAGTCCAGACACTTATACTTCCACTCATTCTTCAATATGTAAGACATATTTTAACTTTACAGAAACATACAGTCACTGGATGTTGTGATCAGTGATGTCATCAGTGATGTCATTTGAGATGTCATCAGTGATGTCATCAGTGATGTCACTGACCATGTCATGAATGATGTAATATGTGACATCATCAGCAGTGGATTGCGGGTGCACGATATATAGTTAGTGCAACTAACTATATATGGAATTTCAATGGTTTTGTGTGAGTAAAATAAGGTTTTTTATATATGGTCTATAACCTATGGTTTTTTCAGTGAATTTTCAAGGTTTTGTAAATGCTAATTCCTAACTATATATGGTCTATTTTCAGTGAATTTATATATATATATATATATATATATATACATGCATATATACCTACCACCACCTACCTGCTTGCCAGCGCGAACCGACTGTTAGGCTCACTCCTGCACGCCACCCGCCGGACTGACCCCCACAGTGCATTCTGGGACTTGTGGTATGAGGAAAATTGAATTTTGCCTTGTCATGTGTCCCTACGTGTTCCCCCATTATATGTTATATGTGCATGATCGATATGCATATGTTCCCCCTTGACCGAATAAAGACGCAATTATAGTTGTGTCCAACGTTAGTATGCCAGTTTCCCGTCCTCGTGAAAACAAAGAGTATTAGGCCTATTTTGCCAACGTTTTACATTGTGCACGTTAATTCATCGAATTGTCCCCGTTTCTAGGCCTCATAAGGGCCCGGACACCAGATTCGAGTCTCCAGTCTCCTGAACCCACTCCGAGGAGCGATGCAGCCCCTCCCGCATCCCTGACCCTTCGCTTACTTTCTGCCAAGCAGTGCGGTGCCCGGCCTGGCCTGCCTGCCTGTCTGCCAAGAATATGTTATGCCTCTAGTTATCAGTTCAGCTCCCCGGCTTCACATTCCTAAGCTAACGAACCGCATAAACATCTTCAGCTATAGTCTAGTCTTCCTGTCTCCATGCAAGAGAATTACTGAATTAGTATCCATAGAAGATTCATAGCACACGCAATACACGTGGAATATATGCATGCACCAGCCTTAGTGTCAAGTAGCCTTTGCCCTGATAGCTTCTAGATTCTATCAACATGTTCTCCAAACACCAGATACCAGATATGCTATAGGTACATGTCGTCCTGACATCCCAGACTTTAGTCTCCTCTTCTAGTGCAGAAGTCAAAGTCCCCAGTTCTCCCTAGTTACACGTCATGGCCCGTTTGCGCGCACCAGTAGGTTAAAGGTTCCAGCTGCCCAGGTAGCCACCTCCATGTATCCACCCATTTATGACACTTCTGTGACGTTTTTCATCACATGTCTACGTGCACGCCCTATGCACACCTTCTTTGTACGCCCATGTGTTCTTATCTTACGTTTGTCACTTGTTACGCCTACTGTATTCAATGCAATTGTAATGTTTTCCTATATATACTATGTACTGTTGATGAGACGTTGCAGCTGCCATTCCAGTCCATTGCATGCCAGTCCATTGCATGCCACATCATGGTCTTTAGGCTCGAGCCATCCGATTAAAGCCATTTTGACTCAGATATCACGGATCCTGCCTCTTATTTATTGAGCTATCTGTTATAGTTAATGTATAGAAAAATAGTATCGGTAATTAATTATTTATTTACCACAGGTTCTACATTTTACACGAACTGCAGTGGGTGTGTCGACTACTTAAGGGGGAGGAGACCCAGGCGCTGCAAGGTATTTCGGCAGGAAGAAGCCATTTGGGAGGACATGCCACAGTGATTGGGCGCTGAGGAAGGCTAAATGAGCCGAAATGCATTCGCCACCACTGGGAACCTGTGAAATAAACGAGCTGTTTGCCCTGAACTCCCTCTGGCCTCTGAGTTCTTCTTTGCGAGGTAACTAGTACGTCATGTATCCTGCGCCTGCCAACGACGCAGAACAGATGGCCCTGCTACACTAAAGTGTCCCAGAGCAAAGTTGGACATCACGCTGCTTGCAGCATTACGGTTTTCGAGGGATCGAGAGCTCCGGTGACCGCCAGACACACACAGCACCATTGGGGAGTCATAGGTATTTTACCTTTTTGGGAACCCAGTCCGCATTGACTGCCCCTGCCCAGCGGATCGTTAGTGTGTTACTTCTGGCGGTAGCGGTACAAGGGACCAAGGGAAACGGCCGTGGACTTTCTCCGGCTCCATGACTGCGTGCCTACCACCACCTACCTGCTTGCCAGCGCGAACCGATTGTTAGACTCACTCCTCCATGCCACCCGCCCGGACTGACCGCCACAGTGCATTCTGGGACTTGTGGTTCTACCTTTTACACGAACTGCAATGGGTGTGTCGACTACTTAAGGGGGAGGAGACCCAGGCGCTGCAAGGTATTTCGGCAGGAAGGAGCCATTTGGGAGGACATGCCACAGTGATTGGGCGCTGAGGAAGGCTAAATGAGCCGAAATGCATTCGTCGCCACTGGGAACCTGTGAAATAAACGAGCTGTTTGCCCTGAACTCCCTCTGGCCTCTGAGTTCTTCTTTGCGAGGTAACTAGTACGTCATGTATCCTGCGCCTGCCAACAACGCAGAACAGATGGCCCTGCTACACTAAAGTGTCCCGGAGCAAAGTTGGACATCACGCTGCTTGCAGCATTACGTTTTTCAAGGGATCGAGAGCTCCGGTGACCGCCAGAACACACACAGGACCATTGGGGCGTCATAGGTATTTTACCTTTTTGGGAACCCAGTCCGCATTGACTGCCCCTGCCCAGCGGATCGTTAGTGTGTTACTTCTAGCTGTAGCAGTACGAGGGACCAAGGGAAATGGCCGTGGACTTTCTCCGGCTCCATGACTGTGCGCCTACCACCACCTACCTGCTTGCCAGCGCGAGCCGACTGTTAGACTCACTCCTCCATGCCACCCGCCCGGACTGACCGCCACAGTGCATTCTGGGACTTGTGGTTCTACATTTTACACAAACTGCAATGGGTGTGTCGACTACTTAAGGGGGAGGAGACCCAGGCGCTGCAAGGTATTTCGGCAGGAAGGAGCCATTTGGGAGGACATGCCACAGAGATTGGGCGCTGAGGAAGGCTAAATGAGCCGAAATGCATTCGCCGCCACTGGGAACCTGGGAAATAAACGAGCTGTTTGCCCTGAACTCCCTCTGGCCTCTGAGTTCTTCTTTGCGAGGTAACTAGTACGTCATGTATCCTGCGCCTGCCAACGACGCAGAACAGATGGCCCTGCTACACTAAAGTGTCCCGGAGCAAAGTTGGACATCACGCTGCTTGCAGCATTACGGTTTTCGAGGGATCGAGAGCTCCGGTGACTGCCAGAACACACACAGCACCATTGGGGAGTCATAGGTATTTTACCTTTTTGGGAACCCAGTCCGCATTGACTGCCCCTGCCCAGCGGATCGTTAGTGTGTTACTTCTGGCGGTAGCGGTACAAGGGACCAAGGGAAACAGCCGTGGACTTTCTCCGGCTCCATGACTGCGCGCCTACCACCACCTACCTGCTTGCCAGCGCAAACCGACTTTTAGACTCACTCCTCCACGCTACCCGCCCAGACTGACCGCCACAGTGCATTCTGGGACTTGTGGTTCTACATTTTACACGAACTGCAATGGGTGTGTCGACTACTTAAGGGGGAGGAGACCCAGGCGCTGCAAGGTATTTCGGCAGGAAGGAACCATTTGGGAGGACATGCCATAGTGATTGGGCGCTGAGGAAGGCTAAATGAGCCGAAATGCATTCGCCACCACTGGGAACCTGTGAAATAAACAAGCTGTTTGCCCTGAACTCCCTCTGGTCTCTGAGTTCTTCTTTGCGAGGTAACTAGTACGTCATAAATATATATATATATATATATATGTACTGGAGCTGCTTTCCACTTAAACTTAAAAACTACCCAGAGTTCTCTGCTTCTTTTTTGCATAATTTATGCATCACTCTATGCCTGAAAGGGAATTGTTTTGGCTTATACTGGGTGCTCGTTTGTGTCTGGACAAAGCTGTACCTCACTGAAAAGTTCTAACTAGAGCGAAACCTGTGTCAGCAGTTGCTTTTATTCATTTCAGGTTGGCTTGGATGGTATTTACCAATCCAAAGCTGTAATACTTTGCCTGGAGTGGTATAAGGCTTTGGCCATTTTACAGCTCGACAGAGATAGCACTGTGCTAATCCTATGCATAAAAACGTAGCTGTAGAAATGGTAAAAAAACGTTGTCCCTTTCTATATCGATGTGGATGGCACTGTCCTATTCCTATGCTAGAAGAGCAGACATTTGAGGTGAGCAAACTTAGAGTGTCGCTGGTGTTGAGAGTGCTCTATACTGGAGCTGCTTTCCACCTAAACTTGAGAACTACCCAGAGTCCTCTGCTTCTTTTTTTGCATAATTTATGCATCACTGTATGCCTGAAAGTGAATTGTTATATATATATATATATATATATATATATATATATATATATATATATATATATATATATATATATAACAAGACTGTTATCTCTTCAATGTGTTCCAGTTGGCTTATCTAAACAGTAATTATATTAGTATCCTGCCATATTTGCTGTTTTGTTATTCAGGGAAATGTGTTCCTTTTAATAATGTGGCAAGATGTGGGTTTCCGACTTTCATGAAAGCAACAATGAGCACGTCTTTTAAAGTTTGTTTAATTTTGAAGATATATTGGTTGGGCTGCATATTTTTGAGAGCTTTGGTGCCGTATTTGCATATTTACTAATTCACTTAGCAATGTTATTATTTTTATATGCTCTTTTCCCAGTCTGAAATTGCACTGACATTTTTTCATTTACAAAATAGGGTGGCTTTGCATTATGCTGCTTTCATATTTATTGACTTGTTGCACTATGCGCTTTAACTATTTAACATGCTAAGAATATTTTTTCCAGTCAGGAATTTGCCCATGTAGTCTGTTCTTGATGTTTATCAGTGCCTGCACTAGAGGGGAGGGCTAAATATAGTTTTGCATTCACGCGCCAAATGAGATTGAGAAAGCCTGCTGCGCAGGCGAAACGCGTCTCTCTGTTATTGCGGGGTCGTGGGAGACCTAAACAAATAAATTAGCCCTATTCATACCGGTCCATGAGTACGTGCCACTTACTCTCTGGAGTTGGATGGATGTTTGGGATATATATATATATATATATATATATATAACCTACTGGCGGTCGCCAGTAGGTAGTTATAGTTAGGACCTATTATGCATAGGAAATCCGCAACATTCTATTGCCAATAACTTTGGCACAGATTGATGAATCTTCTTGAAATTTTCCAAACTTTTGGCCAGCTCAGTTCCGCTGCTTCCTTTTGGGGGTGATTGGTCAAGCAGAGGCCGAGAAAAAAGGGGGGTCACAAAACATGTTTTCCCACGCAATTTCCCATAGGACCTTTAGCCACGGCTACAGCCTGAACGGCTGAACACAATTACACGAAATTTGTCAAAGAGGTAGTCCTCAGTTCCGACTTGTGCCTTTTGCTTAAATGGTGGTAATCTGTTCAGTAGTTCCTGAGAAAATTATGGTTAAAGTCATTTATATATCTATGGGCGCGGTGGGTCCGCAGATTGTGCGAGGATTGTCATCGTACCATAAGTGCACTGTCCCGATCACGCGCTCAATGCTAACTGGCTGTCAAGCGGTTGTAAACATTCGAAACCAGGAACTGTTGGCAGCCATTTTGTGCCTCGGTAGAAGCGAGGTTGAGGAAGTCAGTGGAATATGTGTGCAAAACGTAGAAAGGGGCAGGGTAGAAAGTAATTTTACCCTGTAGACTTGCTTAGGGGGTCCCAGAAGGACCCCCAGGGCCCACATTATTCTTTCTTTTAAAACCCGCAGTGCGTGTAGGGTGTGCAGACTCTGCTGTGAAATAAATGAAATAAAACAAAGCTTTCTTTATAATTAGAATTAGCTCCCGTGAGGGTTAATACCGGGGGCAAAATTAATATATTTTATGGGGGGCCCTTATAATTAGACCTCGGGGAGGGGGCTAAATACCAGGAGCAAAATTATTAAATATTATGGGGGCCCTAGAGGGGCCCTCAGCCCCGGGGATCGTCTCCCCCCGGGGCTAAAAAGAAAAAAATGGTGTAGGGAGGAGTCTAAGGTCCCCAAAGCCGTGGGGACCACCACTCCCCGGGGCATTATGTATTGTGGGAGGGCCAGCTCTTGCAGAGATTGATTTTCTTCATGGGGAGCTGTATGTTAGTAGCTTCCGATGTGGAAAAACAATGCTGGTTCCCAAACGTTTTGCAGCAAAGGCGCTGGATTCGTGCACCCTACAGATTATGAGTCGTGACATTCTCGGTTGAAAGTCATCCAACTCCAGTTGAAGGATCATAAAGTTATATATAAATTAAAACATACATTAACAATATGATCCCTCTATGGAAATGAAAGATATATTGAAGTTAATGGCCTCACTGCTAATCATTACTTTGCACGTAGTAATTCCTTAATTATCCTATATTTCTTGTAATTATATTCCATTAAAACTTAATCATACCACATTCTATAATCATTTAAATATTTTTGCTTTGTTTTTTAAAAATATCAAGCATATACCCATTCAGATAATTTATCTCTCTTCGATATTCTTTCCTTCTTTCGCCGAAATTCATCCAACTCCTCTAGAAGGAAAATAATGTTTAATGTATTTTTAAATATACATTAACAATATGTTCCCTCTGAGGAAATGAAAGATATTCTGAAGATGCTTCCGCAGCCACAAATCATTACCTTTCTTGTAGTTTCTTCGCCCGTTTTAATTCTCTGAAACGAAACTAATCATCCCACGGATGCGGTTTATATACCTTTTGGTTACTTAACACTCTATGGGATCAATTTATTGCTCCTCCCACTTTTAAGTCATGTTTTTCAGTTGAGATGTGTTCTCATTTCCACTGTTTTAGTGCGTCATGTGTTTATGTAAACTTGCCTCTTTCCATAATTTTTTACTTTCGTATAATTTCTAAAATGCTTTATTTAAACTTGTTTTTCTTATTAAAGCATTTTTATAGGTTACTTTTTTTTAATACGAGTATTAACATTCATTCCCCTTTTTTTCTGACTTATTATTCTAGTAACTTCCCTTTTTTTGTAAAACTATTTTTAATATTCTTCATTACCGTAAACCCCTATTTTCCCTGCATCCCATGCAAGAGGTACTCTCTATTAAACTTTATATGCGAGTATTAATTTATTTAATTCCATTACTCCGAGTTTTAATACATTTACTTATCTAACATTTTTAATCTTTCTTTATACACTGCAAGGGATACTGTTATTTGTGTAGAATAACACTATGAACTAGTGTCCATTTGGCAAAATTGAGAGATTGATTTGGTTGGTTGATGTGTTTCCAGTTATATAAGTACGTACACTCTTGCAGTAAGCCAAGCTTTAGGGTATGCAGTGCTTCAAACTCCTATGCATTATGCATGTAGTGGTGTAACCACCTTCACATTTGTGCCTCAGGCCTACAATTCCCCAGTCAGTATCTATATACTCCAGCAAACACAGTGTGAGTGCTGTTGCAATTTCAAAATGACTCTTTTGGTACCATGTAGTAATTCATTCAGTAAAGTAAAAGTGTACCAATTAAGAATTCACCCAGTGACTTTACTTATATTAATGTAATCATTCAGTCAGTAATCCTGTACTCAAGCAGTGAGGCAGGCTTTAGGGAATGGGGTGATTCAAAGTGCTATGTATTATGCATGTAGTGGTGTAATAACCTTCACATTTAAGCGTGAGGCCTACAATTCCCCACTCACTATACATACCAGGGGTCTCCAACTAGTAGTCTTAGGGGGGTGGGAGCGCACCAGACACGCCCCAACGTAATTACCTCTTGCATGTTGGTTCACGTAGTTCATAATTTCTTGCTCAATTCAATTCAAAGTGTTCATAGCCAGTGCTGTATTATTAGTTTCAATTAGTGCGAGAAATTATGAACTATATGAACCATCATACAAGAGGTAATCACGTTGGGGCGTGTCTGGTGCGCTCCCACCCCCCTAAGAGTACAAAGATTGGCTCTCACGAGCCGCCGAGCTGACGAGCTCGGGAGCCTGTGCCTTCATGCTGTGAGTGGAACTGGTCCTGAGAGATGAAGCAGCACGCCCTGCAACCTATAAACTTTGCTTTTTTCCCTACTGACGATTGAGGAATCATGAAACACGTGAAAGCTACTTTCAGTGTGCTGGTGAGCTACCAGTAGCTCCTAAGCTACCAGTTGGAGACTTTTAGGGGGTTGGGAGCACACCAGACACGCCCCAACGTGATTACCTCTTGTATGATGGTTCATGTAGTTCATAATTTCTCGCTCAATTCAATTCAAAGTGTTCATAGCCAGTGCAGCTTGAAGGTCACAGTTTTTTCGACGGGGAGCAAGGGGAGTGCTAGTTTATGCTGGGTAATGTGGTCTTGTCGTGGATGCTGAGGCTGAGTCTGGCTGCGGTGTTCTGGACAGTCTGAAGTTTGTGGAGTAGAGATTAGTTGATTCCGGCATAGAGGGCGTTCTCGTAGTCCATCCTGCTGGTGATGAGTGCTTGGGTGATGGTCTTCCTTGATTTGTGGGGTGGTCGATTTGAAGGTCTTGCTGATTATGTGGAGGGTGTTGAAGCATGTGGAAGCTGCAGCGTTGGCCTATGGGTCTGTCACATGAAATATGTTTATGCATTTTAAATCTAAGTTGGGGAGACTTACTATTGTGGTAATACCATTTGCCGCACACTGCATGTGATGATTTTAATTTTACTTGATTAGAAGCATTTAATATTGATAAACGTTTTCCTAGCATTCTGCTGATAACTTCATTTGGAATTTTTTGGGGGTTACTACTGACAATTGTGCTTAAGGTGGTGATAGTGTAATGTTAAAACATACCCCCAGCACAACCCCTACACTTCACAAACACCACTACACTACCGTAAACCCTAAACACTATCCCCAGCATGAACCTCTACAGTACATAAACATCACTGTTCTACTCTAAACCCTAAAACTCTATCCCCTACAGTAGACAAACACCACTGGACTATCCTACACCCTAAAACACTGCCTTCAGCACGACTCCCTACACTACACAAACACCAATGTACTACCTTAAACGCTAAATGTACCATCAACACGACCCCCTACTCTACTCTAACCCTAAATCTATCCCCAGGACAACCTGTTCACTACACAAACACCACTACACTACCCTAAACCCTAAAACACTACCCCTAACACTTATACAAACAGCACTTCATGTATTTATATAGATAGTAACTCATAGTTAGTGTTATGAAATCACTAATGCAAGTATACAGTTATCTATACAGTTACTGATACAATCGCTGAGTCATATGTATACTTTTTTATATACAAGAAATGTCACATACGTTGCCTTTTATTTTTGTACTTCATTGCACATGTACTATTGAGAGATATATCTGCTCATCACCACACCCATAAAGATGTTAACTCACTCAAACAATTTTTATAACATGTAGTCTTAACGTCATATACCTACTGAATCAACTATTCACACATCTTTGGGCAGCCACACATCCCCACCGAACCACACACACATTAATTCTCCCATACATATACTTAGTTAAGTAATCAAAAAGTAATATAGAATTTTACGTAGCTAGTAACCAACTGGTGCAGCAGTTTACAGAACAAGTGACAAAGTAATAGAAATATTCACACAGTTTAGTCACTATTCAATATATTTATTGAGACAGTATAAATTAGTCAAGTAAACAATCAATCACACTGCTACTAAACCCTTTATCCAGATTTTTTTTTATATCAACTCATTCTTTATTGCAGATTGTTCTATATATAATACATATTTAAATAACAAACCAAGCCACATTCACTGGATGCTGTCATCAGTGATGTCATAAGTGATGTTATATGCGATGTCATCAGTGATATGATCTGTGATGTCACTAACCATGTTATAAATGATGTAATATATATACATAAAGAGCTGCGTATGAAGGGGCTGTATTTAGAAGAAAAGGAAAAGTCACGCAGGGTAACATTTTTCTCTTTTTAAATATGGAGGAGCCACCTGCGCAACCAGTACGTCACAAAAAGTGATGTACTGGTGGCGCAGAGAGCTTGTTAATCTGCCACAGAATTGTTTTCATTTCTCCTCATTTTTTTCATTCAAATATACGCTACAATCCGCAGCATACATTGTAGGAGAAAAATGCCTTTACTGATTGTTTTTGTGCAGGAAGGTGCGGAATTGGCTGAAATTTTCAGGAAAATGGAACATTTTGTTTCTGAGCAGCCACTGAAATTTTGGGGGGGGGTCGTCAAGGGGGGGCCGAGAAAAAAGGGGGTCCCAAAACGCGTTTTTCCCATGTTAATTTCCATAGGGCGGTTGGCCTCACTTTTAGCCCGAACGGCTGAATGGATTTGCATGAAACTTTGCAAAATTGTAGGGACTGTTAGCCTGATGTGCCTTTGCTAGGTCTCAAGATATGTGCTCCAGTGGATTTTGAGAAATTAACGTTCAAAAAAAGATATATATCTTTAAGCGCGCTCCGGGCAGCGCTCCGGTTCGCGTACTTGACGCGTAACGGAACTTCGCGAAGCGAAGCTGATTGGCTCTCCGGTGTCTGTCAACATTCTAAACAGTCCGGAGCGGCCGCCATCTTGTCTCTCGGTAGGATCGAGAGACAAGAGGAGGCCAAAACAAAGGGGGAAATGACCATAAGGGGGCATAGTAGATCCTCCTTGACCCCCTAGGTTTGATGTGGAGGCTTTAAAAGGGCCCCGCGGGGCAAAAAAAAAAAAAAAAACATTTGTTTTTTTTGCGTGGGGAGCGCCCAGTACGCGCACCGGGAAGCGGTCTGGGGAGCGTACTATAAGGAAAAAAGAATGATAGACTTTTCAAATATTGTATGTTAATTGATTGTTTGTTTTGTTGATTTTTGTTTAATTTCTTTATTTTTTAAGCAATTATTTATTATTGTGATTGTGTTTCAAAATTTAATAAAATGTCTAACATTTCACTGTCTGAAATGTCGTTATTTTCATTGAACATAGCTTGTAATGTTTGAGTGTGTAAAATGTCCTCATTTTCAAGGAGGACATCTACTGATTGCACACATTGCAGTAGTTCTTCGTCCCAAGTTTCATCCATAAAATTAATGTAATTTGGATCAATGATTTCTTCGTTGGTCTCTGGAAGGACAATTTCAAATGAAATTTTCTGTTCGCCTTCCATTTTGCCTGAAATTTGCATAAAAAAAATATATATTAGTAGAGATAGGGCACTGTTGGGATTAATTTTAGATAGGCAGTTTTTAACAGTGAATTTATCTTTGGGCAGTGTATAGTATCAGAGTGGAAGTAGGAATATAAAAAAGTGTATGTGATTTAAGGTAAATAAATTCATAATTATACAAGACAAGCCTAACTCCATCCATAACTATAACAGAGAAGTCTATCTAAATGTATAACTACTACAGAGGGATAGTATATAACTATCAGAAAAAATTTACCATATTAACTTAAAGTGCACAATATACTTCAGTTTTTAAAATAACAACTTACCTTTATAAAGAAGTTGAAGTAATGACTGAAAATCCTATTGAAATGTACACCAGGAAGTAGTAGTCAAAATGGCTGTGTTCCTCTCTCTTTTTTTATATATATTCAGGTACATAACCAATCAAATGTCAGGTAAAAAAAGTAGAAAATGAAAGTAACATTTTAATTGGTTGTCAATTCCAACACTTCAGATGTGTTTTGTGAAGTAATTTACCTCAGGGTATTTAGAGAGGTCTACAGGCTAAATAACTAAATGGAATTCCAACCAAATTAGTGAAAATGGTAGGGATTGGTATGTAGAATGAGCAATTCTATATTTGGTGAAAGTGTCTCCAGGGTTTCTTCTGTAAATTACTTTCCCACCTTTTTTAATGGAGCGCTTCCCGGTGAGCGCCCCGGTACCGGAACCTGCAGCATTACGGGAGTCCACCATTTTGTGTTTCGGTCGAATTAAAATACAAGAGGGCAAATAATGTTCAGAATGGGTAGAAGGGGGCACGGTAGACGTATCTTGACCCCCTAGGTTTTCTGAGGGTGGCTGAGGAGGCCCATATGTGCGGAAAAAAAACATTTTTTTTGAAAATTTCGCGCGGTTAGCTTCCAGTTCGCGTACCGGGTGGCGCTCCGGAAGCTAACTCTTACAGAGGGATAGTATATAACTATCTGAAAATGTTTTCAAATTTATAAAATAATATCTCACCTTCTAAAAACAAGTTTAAGTTGTGAGTGAAAATGATCTTGCAATGTAGTTCAGGAAGTAGTAGTCAAAATGGCTGTGTTTCTCTCTCTTCCTTTATATATATTCAGGTACATAGCCAATCAAATATCAGGTAAAAAAAGTAGAAAATTAAAGTAACATTTTAATTGGTTGTCAATTCCAACACTTCAGATGTGTTTTGTGAAGTAATTTACCTCAGGGTATTTAGAGAGGTCTACAGGCTAAATAACTAAATGGAATTCCAACCAAATTAGTGAAAATGGTAGGGATTGGTATGTAGTATGAGCAATTCTATATTTGGTGAAAGTGTCTCCAGGGTTTCTTCTGTAAATTACTTTCCCACCTTTTTTAATGGAGCGCTTCCCGGTGAGCGCCCCGGGACGCGAACCTGCAGCGTTACGGGAGTCCACCATTTTGTGTTTCGGTCGAATTAAAATACAAGAGGGCAAATAATGTTCAGAATGGGTAGAAGGGGGCACGGTAGACGTATCTTGACCCCCTAGGTTTTCTGAGGGTGGCTGAGGAGGCCCATATGTGCGGAAAAAAAACATTTTTTTTTGAAAATTTCGCGCGGTTAGCTTCCAGTTCGCGTACCAGGTAGCGCTCCGGGAGCGTACTTTGTTGAAAATTTGTGAAAAAAGTTAGAGTAAAATAATAATTGTGAGTGATCAGATGTAGGGTAGCTCTGAGAAGAGCTTTTGGGTTTATGGTACATTTAGGTACTTATAAGTAGGTACCAATGCACAGTCTTAAATTCAAAATGAAAACTCTGTTGCCCTCATCTGAGAAGTGAACTCCATCACCTCTGTAGATATCTTGCATGTAGTAACGCAAGTTATTGTTGTACATGGAGCCCATTCCATGGTCTCTCATGTAAGCTGAAACAGATTTGTTTACATGCTTCCTCGACTTCTCAATTTGTGGACAAAATTGGTTCGACCACCTCCATTTCTGTCTTTGGCATATATTTGAATATACCAAGGCAGTTTGAGGAAAAAGTGCCATCAATTGCTCAAAGGTGTCCTTTAAAAGCATTTCCAGACCTACACCAGTCAAAGTGCCCAAGTCATTACCTCCACAGTGCACAATTAACAGGTCAGGTTTAGGCAAATGCATAAAGGTTTTCACCAATGGTATCAATTGGTGACATTTTAATCCTCTGTGGCCAAACCACTTAATTTCCACATCTTGTAAATTGAGATTAGGTAAATTTCTGTTCTCAGCATACCTTTGAGCCCAGTAGATGTAACTATGTCCAACAATCCAGACAGAAAACATGGTGAGAGAAGGTTCTGCTGCAGTCAGATGAAGTGTGGCAATGAAATGGCAGTTGGAAAAAAAAGAGTTTAAAATGAAAAAAACTGTGGAGTTTCTGTGTTAAGGAAGCAGTAGCAGTGATTGGTGGATTTTGATTGCTGAAAACAGAAAGTTAGGGTGCATGGATGTGTTCTTTGAAAGATGTAATTTGAATGGTCAAGAAAAAATCATTTAATGAAAGATTGCACTGGATACGCAGGTGCACTGAGAGTTCAGAGTTCAATTGAAACATTGTTGTGTGAACTTGCAAACATCAGAGGTCTTTCAGGAGCCGGTTGATATGCAAAAAAGGCAGAAAGGCCAGAGGGGGGAAGGGTGTTGATTTGAAAAAAGTGAGGGAAGAGTTTTGATTGGGTGACATGAGAGATATGTGTGATGAGTTACAGCATTTCTGTGCTTTTCATAGCTGCAGACTCTGGAGTGCATACCTTTTGCTCTGCTAAAGACAATTTGGTGTGTTTCTGAGACTGTTTTGAAACTCATAAAGTATTTGCTAAGGTGAGAAAAGATTCATTTAATTTAGATAGAGAATAGTATGGTTTTGGGAGAAAATTATGAAGAAAGTTGTGTATTTAAAATGTTGCTTGGTGTCAAGTGTTTTACAAATAGATGTTGTTTCTTTGTGTTACATAGCCATGTTAAAAGTGACACAAAAATGTTGCAAGGGCCTTAAAAAAACGATTTCATGTGTCTTAGGCCATTTTAAGTCATTTCTCCTTGAATGTAGATATAAAATTCATTTAGATGATGTGTTTAAAAACGATTTTTTAAAACAATTAGGTTTCTTGATATGTACTGCTAGAGCTTCATAGGTTGCTTGGGGCATATTTATAAGGCCTTTGAGTCTCTCTGATGTTATTTTTTCCATTTTAATTTAAGACCTTTCCCTTTGGTGCAAGGTCCTTGTAAATATGCCCCCATCTGTGCTTGGCAAATTTAGATTTTAATTCTTTGACTAACATAGCCATGTTAAAAGTGACACAAAAATGTTGCAAGGGCCTTAAAAAAAACGATTTCATGTGTCTTAGGCTATTTTAAGTCATTTCTCCTTGAATGTAGATATACAATTCATTTAGATGATGTGTTTAAAAACGATTTTTTAAAACAATTAGGTTTCTTGATATGTACTGCTAGAGCTTCATAGGTTGCTTGGGGCATATTTATAAGGCCTTTGAGTCTCTCTGGTGTTATTTTTTCCATTTTAATTTAAGACCTTTCCCTTTGGTGCAAGGTCCTTGTAAATATGCCCCCATCTGTGCTTGGCAAATTTAGATTTTAATTCTTTGACTAACATAGCCATGTTAAAAGTGACACAAAAATGTTGCAAGGGCCTTAAAAAAAAACGATTTCATGTGTCTTAGGCCATTTTAAGTCATTTCTCCTTGAATGTAGATATATAATTCATTTAGATGATGTGTTTAAAAACGATTTTTTAAAACAATTAGGTTTCTTGATATGTACTGCTAGAGCTTCATAGGTTGCTTGGGCATATTTATAAGGCCTTTGAGTCTCTCTGATGTTATTTTTTCCATTTTAATTTAAGACCTTTCCCTTTGGTGCAAGGTCCTTGTAAATATGCCCACATCTGTGCTTGGCAAATTTAGATTTTAGGTTTAAAGTATTTTATTAGAGTTTCTGCAACAAGAAAAAACAATAATACATACAAGGAATACAGACATCATGAAAGTATACTGCAAAGACTCTCCCCAAGAACCCCATCAGTATCCGGAGAGGACTAGCCAAGCGATTGTAGAGCCCCAACAAGAGCGTGAGCGACATGATGTACTTATTCCAAAACCAGAACACCCCCCCCAACTCCCACCCCTCCCCACCCCAACTCCCCCCCACCCCCGTGCCTGAGCAAATGTCCAGCAATACCCTCACTTTCAAAAAAGGAACCCCGCGCCCACCCCTCCCCCCACCCACCTATTAGGAAATCGGGGTGGTCAGCCGTAGCAGTCGGAGATAACGTGGACAGGTGATCTCTTTGAACTCTGATTGCAATAGGACACCAAAAGGCTGCCACAGGTCATCAAATCTATCTACCTCCCCTGCCACCGTGAGGGACATCTTCTCCATCCCCAGAACATGCCACAACCTGTGTAACCAGCCCGTGATTGTGGGAAGCGTGGTGGTACGCCAATATATAAGGATGTTCTGGATCGCCGACCCCAGAGCGATCGCTATTTGTCTGCCCCTCCTAGATCGCAGTGGGTACATCAGGCCATTGGGTAACCCTAGCAAAACATAGGCAGGAAGGCGCGGCAATTCTATGTCAAAGCACTGGTCTATGTCATCCAGGACCTCCCGCCAATACGGACCCAGCAATGGACAATCCCATAAAATGTGCGAGAGTGTTCCCGTCTGCCCACATTCGCGCCAGCAGGTGTCCTGTATGTGATGGTTCATGTCGTGCAGCCTCTGAGGCGTGTAGTACCAGTACGTAGATACCTTCGTAAAAGTCTCCGTGAGCCCAGTGTGGTAGGCCGAGTGCCGCGCTCGATACGAAATGTCGTCCCATTCCTTGTGACTCAGCGTCCTCCCCAGCTCCCGCTCCCAGCGCCCCCTCCCGGGGCTATAAAAGTGATGGGGGGGGGGTTGTAGTAGCCGGTAAAGATCCGAGATGAGCTTGGCGTCTGAGGAGCGCGTCGCAAGCCACAGCTCGTATGGGGTAAGTTTCCGATCAGCCAGATCTCGCACCTGCGGCTGTAACGCCCAGTGGCGAACCTGCATGTATCGCATACGCTCCGTCTCGGGTAAGTGGTATTCCCTGCGCAAGTCAGCGAACGACACAGCACCCTCCGGGCCATAAATATGAACCAATGCACAGCACCTGGCTGTTTGCCAGAGCGAAAACGCTCCAGGTTCTGTTCCGGGCCGGAAGTCAGGATTCCCCGCCAAGGGAGTAAGCGGCGACGGGAAGGTGGTAAGTTCATGTCGAGTACACACGGCATCCCAAACACGGAGCGTGGCCTGCGTGACAAAGGACGCATACAGATTGGGGGGCCTGTGACTCCTGCGAAGGAAAGGTATCTCCTGCAGAGTCCTGCCCGCCACCGCCTGATCCTGAAACAGCCAGTGTCTGTCCGACTCCCATTTACTCCATTCAACCAAGTAGCGCAACTGCGCCGCCTGGAAGTACTTGTGTAAGTCCGGGATGCCGAGGCCCCCGGACTCAGGTGCCAGTGTGGAGAGGGCTCTACGGAGTCTAGGTTTACGACCCTGCCAAACAAATCGAGCGATATCAGCCTGAGTCTGTCGTATCCATCCCTTCGGAGGCTGTAAAGGCAAAGCACGGAACAGATACAGCACCTGCGGCAGGAGAGTCATTTTCACTGCAGCGATGCGTCCCAACAGTGATAGCATACCTTTGCTCCACCGGAGCAACTCTTCTTTCAGTTTGGTCCCTAAGGCCGCATAGTTAGCCGTAACCATGGCAGGCAGGGATGGTGCCAGCAGTACCCCCAGGTATGGGATCAGATCTCTAGACCATTGCATGGGGAAGCGGTTCTGCAGCTCCAACCTGGTAGCCGAGGCGAGCGAGATGTCAAGGGCCGCAGATTTCCTCATGTTCATTTTGAACCCCGCCACAGCCGCAAAAGCGTCCAACTCTGCGAGGCAGGCAGGGAGCGCCTCCTTCGGGTTGTCGAGCATAAAGATCACGTCATCCTCATAGAGGCTGATAGTGTGGATGTAGCCGCCCATCTTGACACCCGTCACCTCTGGGTTACTTCTGATCCTCTGGGCAAAAGGCTCCATGTACAGAGCGAAGAGCAGTGGGGACAGGGGGCACCCCTGCCTAGTACCCCGTTCAATCGCGAATTGGCCCGAATTGCAACCATTGACCCTCACCGTCGCAGTGGGAAACTTGTAACAGTTAAGTATTAGGGTGCGAAACTTCTCGCCCAACCCCAGCTTGCAGAGAACCTTCTCGAGGTAGGGCCAATGCACCCGATCGAACGCCTTTTCCGCGTCCACCGAAAGCAGCATATGCTCCCCGGGGATCCGAGAGGTCTTCTCCAAAACGTGGACCACCCTTTTGGTGTTGTCCACTGTCTGCCGGCCCGGGACAAACCCGGCCTGATCCGGATCCACCAACCCCGGCAGATGAGGCGCCAAACGTGCAGCCAGGATCCCGGTGTAAAGCTTAAGGTCTACATTGAGCAGCGAGATCGGCCTACAGGATGCACATTCGGTGCGGGACTTTCCCGGCTTGGGAATAACCGACACCGTCGCCCTTAGTAGATCCGGGGGGATGGCCCCAGACTCCGCAAAGGAGTTAAAGAGTCGTGTCAGCAGCGGGGCCAGCTCCGGGCAGAATATTTTGTAGAAGAGTGGAGTATAACCGTCGGGCCCCGGGGCCTTCCCATGTTTGAGTCGAGAGATAGCCCCAATCACTTCCTCCGGGCGGATATCCCGGTCCAGGTATTCTGCCTGTTCCGGTGTGAGTACCGGGAGGTCGACCGATGTGAGGTAATCAGCCTCTGCCGAGGCCGATGGGGGCTCGCCAGCGTAGAGGTCCGCATAATATCGGCGGAAGCCTTCCGCTATCTGGTCGTCCTCCGTGACCAACCCACCTCCGGGCACGGACAGGCCCTCGACCTTCTGGCGCTGGTGTCGTACCCGCAGTTTATTCGCCAGCAACCGGCTGCAACGGTCACCGCCAGTATAGTATGCGTGCTTCAGGCGCAGCGCTGCATATTCCGCCCTGTCCATATCCAGCGCGGAGAGAAGCTTCCGCGCCGCCTTGAGCTGCCTCCAGATTCTGGGGGCCCCTGTCCTCTGGTGTACCTGTTCTAGCTCCCGAACCGTACCAGTAAGTTCGTCCCTCTTCCGCTGTCTATCCCTGTTCTCCGCCGAGGAGATGGAAATGAACTCTCCCCGCAGCACCGCCTTCAGGGCTGACCACTGCGTCGCCCGGGTGGTATCATCGTTCTCGTTGTGCTCCCGGAACCCAGCAATCGCGGCCCGGATCTGCGACAGTACCTCCCGTCTGTGTAACAGGGTGTCCCGGAGGCGCCAGACCCCGCGTCGCGGGGATATCGGCGGCAACTGGAAGCATCCCGACACCGGAGCATGGTCCGACAACGTGAGGACCCCTATGTCAGATGCTGTCGCTAGTGCGGCCAACGGCCCTGTCACCAGGAGGTAGTCCAGTCTGGCGTAAGTCCTATGTGCGTGGGAGTAATAGGAATAGGCGCTCGAGGCGGGGTGTAATTGTCTCCAAAGATCGTGCATGTCCAGGTCCCCTAAGTGTGAGGCACTAAGCTGTGAAATTTCCCCAGTCTGTGGATGGCGCTGCGCGGATCTGTCTAAAGATGAGTTGAAGACCATATTCAGGTCACCACCAATGAGTATATGCCTATCTGGGGTAGTCGCAATATCAGCTAAAGCAGATTGCAAAAACAAGTCCTGGCGATCATTAGTGCTATACACTGAACCCACCGTGAAAGGGAAACCCCCTAACCTAACTCTGTATGCCAGGAGCCTCCCCTTCTGCTCCGCCACCTTGTGCAGTACCTCCCCTCTGAACTTCCCAGACACCAAGATAGCAACCCCCGCCGTTTTAGTAGTCCCAGAGGAAACAAACTGAACCGGGAACTTCGGGGACCGCAACCTGGGACAGTCTCGGGCCAGGAGATGCGTTTCTTGTAAAAGGCAGATATCCGCCTGGGTGCTCTCAAGAAGGGATAGTATCGCCCTGCGCTTGACCGGGTTATTCAAACCCTTCACATTAAGGGTAACGATCTTCAGGGCCATGAGTAGACAAAGGAGAAATAGCGGTAATGGGGCCTGGAGACACGGGAAACGCCCCACCAGGTGGGGGGGCGGAGCGGGGCAGGCGCAGGAGCGAGCCACGGTGAAATAACCAAAGGGGAGGTGACATGTGAACCTGAAGTAGCAGGGGCCCAGGGTGAATACAACAGAAGGTCAGCACTACATCTCCCCCCCTCTCCCAGCGCAGGAAGAACACAGCAACAACAGCACCCTGAAACCAGAGGGTCAGCCCAGCACACCATCAGAATCCCCTCCCGAACAGATACCTCCCCACTCAAGAAAGGCAGCAGGAGGGCACAAAAAGCACAGCATAAGACAAATGAGGCACATCCCGAATCCCGAACCCTCCCCACCCCAACACCCCAAACAACCCTCAAACTCCCCAACTCCCCATCTCTCCATCTCTCCTCCACACCCCTACACAGATCCCCTCCCACTCTCCCCAACATCAACCCTAACGGTGTGAAAAACCCCATTGTCCCAGTCCAGCCCCTAACGGGCAAGTCTGTGGTAAAGTGTCCGAGTGGACGTCCAGCCACCATCCATGCCCCCCCAGAGCCCCCTACCCCCCCCGGAACCCTCAAACCTGCAGTGCCAGTAAAGCCAAGACGATCTCCCCCCGGATGATGCTCAAGCCGTCACGGCCACGTCACTGGGCGACGTGGAGCCGGATACTTCCCGTATGGCGCTGTCCATTTCCGCTCTCATCGTAGGAGAGTCCGGTCGAGAAGGCTGAGGCGTGGTCCGGCGCCGTTGGACTGTCTGCCAGCCCCCTCTAGAATTGCGGCGGCGTGGCGTCGGGACATCCTCATCAGTAGCGGTGATTCCTAGCACCCCACACGTGTCCTGAAGGGATCTCATTTGGTGCAGTGTCCCGTTCCAGCGAAAAATAAGCCTGAAGGGGTGACCCCAGGAGTATTGCGTGTCATGCTCTCTCAGAAAGTCCGTGGCAATTTTGTAGGACTTGCGTTTCTGCAACGTAATCGTGGACAGATCATGAAACAACGCAATCTGGTGACCCCTGAAGCTCAACGGTTGTTTCTGACGGGCTTCACGGAGGATACGCTCCTTCAGAGGGAAATCCGGGAGAAAGGCCAATATATCTGGGGGTGGCGCCGAGGCCCTACGCGGGAGGCCCACTCTATGCGCCCTGTCAATCCTCACCGGAAAGTCACCCGCTTCGCCCAGGATATCCCGGAACAGGTCTCGTAGGTAGGCTGTGACGTCCTCCCCCTCCTCCTTGGACGGAACACCCCTGACCCTGATGTTGTTGCGCCTGGACCGATTTTCAAGATCCTCGGCATGGGCCTGTAGGTCGATCTGTTGGTCCTGAAGGCGCAGCACTTCCTGTTGTAGGTGCGTGATCTCCTCGTCTCTGGATTGATTAGCTTCCTCCATGGCGACGACCCTCTCTCCAAGCGAATCAACTTCCCTTCTCACTTCTCGGACCTCGCCAGCCACCTCCTGTTTCAAGGTCTGAAAGTCCTCCCTGAGGGTGCTGAACAATGACTCCAGGAAAGACCTGGTGACTGGGGGTTCACCCCCCTCCGCCCCACGAGATCCGGACGAGGGGCTCGGTGCTGGCTGGGATCTGTCCTGCCTCGCGGCACCTCTGCCCAACATCTCGGGCAAGGTACGCTCTCCCTTCTTGCCTCCCCTGTTACCTGACATCGCAGAGGCAGCCGATCGTCGTAGGGAAAGAAAGCCGGGGTCTCGTAGCAAGTCGGTCCACCGTAACTCCGGGGCACACAGACAGGCCCCAGCGCCCCCCGGCAGACTGGGCGAGCACGATCAGCACTCCACTGCACCACTCCCCCAACGTGCTCCCGCTGCTCTGTAGAGGGTCTTCCCCTTGTCCGCAGGCCCCCGGCCACTTCGCCACACCACCGCCGCCGTCCGGACTGGCACCGCTGCTCCGTGAGATGCAACGCCTGGCGGGTCACTCTCCGTCCAACATCCGCCAATCAACCAGGCTTCCGCCCGGCCCCGGCACAACACTCGGGCCCAGCAAGGCCACCGGGAAGCCAAGGTCGACCGCACCAGCCCGTGGGGCGCCGGCCCGGCAGCGGCAGGACCGCCGAAGTCCGATGGGGCCCCCTGCGCGCAGCCTATAGAATTGGCACACCGATCACAGGTAGGCAAAGGCAAAGGCGTCTCTCCTGGGCCCTATCCGGGCCGGGGTTTCGCAGAGGCAGCCCGTCTGCGTCACTGGTCTGCAGTCCTTAGGCCCTGGATTCTTCAAATCCCAGGGGTCGTGTCGTGCTCCACCTCGGGTCCTCCCAAACCAGGGGCGGAGGGCGCCGCACCGCTGTGGCCTTCTACCCCTCCGTCAGGGGACACCAGCGTCGCTGGGGGGGACGCGACCGAGGCCTCGCCGGTCAGTGGGCCCGGGGGCACCCCACCGCACCCCGGGACAATCTCACCAGTCACGGGTCTGCCAGGCGATCCAAGGCGTCTCTTCCAGGCCCCACCCGGGGCACCCCAGAGCCTGGGCACTCAGAGGAAGTTCGCCGGCGTCCTCGGCCTGCCAGGCCTCCAGGCCCCGGAAATCCCCGGTGTCGCGTAGTGCTTTACCCCGACTCCACTCCCAGCCAGGTGCGGGGGGCGCCGCTCCGCCGCGGCCGTCTACCCCCTCGCCAGGGGGTACTAGTGCTGCCAGGGGAGACTCGACCGGGCCCCGGATGGGCAGTGGGCCCGGGAACTCTCCACCGCTGCAAGGAGCCGTGGGCAGCCGCTCCGTGTCCGCCCGGCCTCGTGCGAGCCGCAGCGCCCGCTCGCCTCAGGGGCCAACACAGCGTGGCATCGATCTCCGCGACAGCGCCTCCGGGGGCACCAAAACCGCACACACCGGGCACACAGCCACCTCCGCTCCTTCCTCCGCCAGATCTGGGGGAGATCAGCGGCGCGAAATGGGTCAGAGGGCCCGGGGACTCAGGAGCTCACGGAAGGAGCGACCAGTCAGCCCGGCATCTTGGCCACGCCCCCGGCAAATTTAGATTTTAATTCTTTGACTAACATAGCCATGTCAAAAATGACCCAAAAATGTTGCAAGGGCCAAAAAAAAACGATTTCATGTGTCTTAGGCCATTTTAAGTCATTTCTCCTTGAATGTAGATATATAATTCATTTAGATGATGTGTTTAAAAACGATTTTTTAAAACAATTAGGTTTCTTGATATGTACTGCTAGAGCTTCATAGGTTGCTTGGGGCATATTTATAAGGCCTTTGAGTCTCTCTGATGTTATTTTTTCCATTTTAATTTAAGACCTTTCCCTTTGGTGCAAGGTCCTTGTAAATATGCCCACATCTGTGCTTGGCAAATTTAGATTTTAATTCTTTGACTAACATAGCCATGTCAAAAATGACCCAAAAATGTTGCAAGGGCCTTAAAAAAAACGCTTTCATGTGACTTAGGCCTTTTTAAGTCATTTTATTTATGATAGGTGTGTGACTTTTTTTCGCCGCTGTGCGTCACTTTTGTGACGCAGCGGTGGTGCAAAAGATTTCCTATGTGGTGACATATTTACAACTTGATGCATCTAGGCAGATGTGTCATGCTGTAAAGTCCCGTGCCACATGAAACCGATGCAGCAGTGATGCAAAATATGCACCATATTGCAAGACAGGCCTCATTTCATCTCCAACAAGATAAGAAGCTGAATGTTTTGTAAATGTCAAAATTGTTGTATACACTGCTCAACTTCTGTGTACTCTTTGATATGCTAGAGTCCATCTGCACTATGAGATACCTAAGCAAAGGAAACACAGGTGATGTGATTGTGAAATGAGGAAAAGAAACTCCATATTTTTCAATTACATCACCTGTGTTTCCTAAGTTTCCGAATGACATTGTGCAGATGAGGTTTAGGTCTGTCCACGGACACAGAAGAGGTCTGGCCTTTGTTCAAGAGTGAAGTGGATATGACTTACTTCATTGGTAGGCCTGCACATGTATTATCTGCTCTATACTCTTCAACAAGTGTAAATCTCATCTGCAACCCTGAGTAGGCCTCACCTCAAACAAACCTCTGGATAGGTCACACCTTATCGTCATCCTGAATCAATCGTTTAAAATGTTAGGAACAGATTTATGATAGGTGTGTGACTCTTTTGCGCCACTGTGCGTCACTTTTGTGACGCAGCGGTGGTGCAAAAGATTTCCTATGTGGTGACATATTTACAACTTGATGCATCTAGGCAGATGTGTCATGCTGTAAAGTCCCGTGCCACATGAAACCGATGCAGCAGTGATGCAAAATATGCACCATATTGCAAGACAGGCCTCATTTCATCTCCAACAAGATAAGAAGCTGAATGTTTTGTAAATGTCAAAATTGTTGTATACACTGCTCAACTTCTGTGTACTCTTTGATATGCTAGAGTCCATCTGCACTATGAGATACCTAAGCAAAGGAAAGACAGGTGATGTGATTGTGAAATGAGGAAAAGAAACTCCATATTTTTCAATTACATCACCTGTGTTTCCTAAGTTTCCGAATGACATTGTGCAGATGAGGTTTAGGTCTGTCCACGGACACAGAAGAGGTCTGGCCTTTGTTCAAGAGTGAAGTGGATATGACTTACTTCATTGGTAGGCCTGCACATGTATTATCTGCTCTATACTCTTCAACAAGTGTAAATCTCATCTGCAACCCTGAGTAGGCCTCACCTCAAACAAACCTCTGGATAGGTCACACCTTATCGTCATCCTGAATCAATCATTTAAAATGTTAGGGACAGATTTATGATAGGTGTGTGACTCTTTTGCGCCACTGTGCGTCACTTTTGTGACGCAGCGGTGGTGCAAAAGATTTCCTATGTGGTGACATATTTACAACTTGATGCATCTAGGCAGATGTGTCATGCTGTAAAGTCCTGTGCCACATGAAACCGATGCAGCAGTGATGCAAAATATGCACCATGTTGCAAGACAGGCCTCATTTCATCTCCAACAAGATAAGAAGCTGAATGTTTTGTAAATGTCAAAATTGTTGTATACACTGCTCAACTTCTGTATACTCTTTGATATGCTAGAGTCCATCTGCACTATGAGATACCTAAGCAAAGGAAACACAGGTGATGTGATTGTGAAATGAGGAAAAGAAACTCCATATTTTTCAATTACATCACCTGTGTTTCCTAAGTTTCCGAATGACATTGTGCAGATGAGGTTTAGGTCTGTCCACGGACACAGAAGAGGTCTGGCCTTTGTTCAAGAGTGAAGTGGATATGACTTACTTCATTGGTAGGCCTGCACATGTATTATCTGCTCTATACTCTTCAACAAGTGTAAATCTCATCTGCAACCCTGAGTAGGCCTCACCTCAAACAAACCTTTGGATAGGTCACACCTTATCGTCATCCTGAATCAATCATTTAAAATGTTAGGGACAGATTTATGATAGGTGTGTGACTCTTTTGCGCCACTGTGCGTCACTTTTGTGACGCAGCGGTGGTGCAAAAGATTTCCTATGTGGTGACATATTTACAACTTGATGCATCTAGGCAGATGTGTCATGCTGTAAAATACCGTGCCACATGAAACCGATGCAGCAGTGATGCAAAAGATGCACCATGTTGCAAGACAGGCCTCATTTCATTTCCAACAAGATAAGATGCTGAATCTTCTGTAAATGTCAAAATTGTTGTAGACAGTGCTCAACTTATGTGTACTCTTTGATATGCTAGAGTCCATCTGCACTATGAGATACCTAAGCAAAGGAAACACAGGTAATGTGATTGTGAAATGAGGAAAAGAAACTCCATATTTTTCAATTACATCACCTGTGTTTCCAAAATTTACAAATGACATTGTGCAGATGAGGTTTAGGTCTGTCCACAGACACAGAAGAGGTATGGCCTTTGTTCAAGAGTGAAGTGGATATGACTTACTTCATTGGTAGGTCTTCACATGTATTATCTCCTCTGTACTCTTCAACAAGTGTAAATCTCATCTGCAACCCTGAGTAGGCCTCACCTCAAACAAACCTCTGGATAGGCCACACCTTATCGTCATCCTGAATCAATCATTTAAAACGTTAGGGACAGATTTATGATAGGTGTGTGACTCTTTTGCGCCGCTGTGCGTCACTTTTGTGACGCAGCGGTGGTGCAAAAGATTTCCTATGTAGTGACATATTTACAACTTGATGCATCTAGGCAGATGTGTCATGCTGTAAAGTCCCGTGCCACATGAAATTGGTGCAGCAGTGATCTAAACATGCACCATGTTGCAAGACAGGCCTCATTTCATCTCCAACAAGATAAGAAGCTGAATCTTCTGTAAATGTGAAAATTGTTGTATACACTGCTCAACTTATGTGTAGTCTTTGATATGCTAGAGTCCATCTGCACTATGAGATACCTAAGCAAAGGAAACACAGGTGATGTGATTGTGAAATGAGGAAAAGAAACTACATATTTTTCAATTACATCACATGTGTTTCCTAAGTTTACAAATGACATTGTGTAGATGAGGTTTAGGTCTGTCCACAGACACAGAAGAGGTCTGGCCTTTCTTGAAGAGTGAAGTGGACATAACTTACTTCATTGGTAGGCCTTCACATGTATTATCTCCTCTGTACTCTTCAACAAGCGTAAATTTCATCTGCAACCCTGAGTAGGCCTCACCTTAAACAAACCTCTGGATAGGCCACACCTTATCGTCATCCTGAATCAATCATTTAAAATGTTAGGGACAGATTTATGATAGGTGTATGCCTCTTTTGCGTCACTGTGCGTCACTGTTGTGACGCAGCGGCGGTGCAAAAGATTTGCTATGTGGTGACATATTTACAACTTGAAGCATCTAGGCAGATGTGTTATGCTGTAAAGGCCTGTGCCACAGGAAAGTTGCGTCAGGTTTCATATAGGTGTTTTGTTGCAGGGTGGGCATTCATTTGCATGAAAGCCCTGTAAAACTAACACAGTGAAATTTAGAAGATTTCACTGAGTCAGATTTATAGCATTGCTGAATCAAATCCTTACGCCTGTTTGAAACAGGCATAAGGAGTGAAGCACCATGCAATGTGTGGCTTCCTCCTGTGCATTGCAGTAGACATGTCGTGTTTACGACGTGATTCGTGCAATGTGCTGCTTTTGCGGCACAGATGCATGACGCATCTGTGCTGTTTTTACTCAATGGTGCTCCACATTGTAAATGCGGCACACCATGGGTGGCAGAGCAGCGGTGCACGTTAACTGGTGCATCCCCGGGGATGCGCCAGTTAACATAAATCTGCCCCTTTACATTTAAGTATGAGCAGGGTAAAAAGAGTCGGTGGACATGGCTAAATAATAGCTGCAAAATGTTACTCTTGTTAAACAATTTTACTATTATAGTCTCTGACATTTGTGCCTTACTCTGCAACATCTCATTGTTGTTCTCTTTTTTTAAAGATAACAACAACATCAAGCATGAGTAATAATGAGGAATCAGTTGATCTTGATCTTATCGTTGAACTTGTGATTGAAACGTCAGTGGAAGTGGATCCCTTAGATGATTTAAATCCTGAGGATGAAGAAGACTATGATGAGGATGCTGATTTGTCAGAATTGTATGACATAGGTTGGGAAGCTGACCTGCTTGAGCCTATGGAACTATAAACATTTATTTTTAAAAGTTAGAAGAAATTAAAGGTAAAAATGTAAACGGTTTCATTTAAAATTAAACACACCTTCAAAAACAGGTTATGTGTAGTGTCTTCAATAAAATATTAAAATATGCTCATTAAATTAGATCAGATTCACATAAAAAACAGCACAGGTAAAATAAAGAAGAATTCCATTTCTTTTCTGCTATTTGTGTATTCTAAATTTGCCAAAGCACTAAAAAATATTCTATGTAAAAATGTCAAGTAGTGTGTTAAGTTTTTGAGGACTGTTATTGATTTACTGTTTGGTAATAGTGGTTAATAACATTTTTTATTATATTTTACCACAGATTCAACTGCAGATCATTTCAAAATTTGAGAATGCCAACCAAAGATAGAATTAAAAAGGCTGCAAAACGTCAAAGACAGCAGGTCCATGAAATAATGCAGCAGTCCTCTACAATAAAAAATCGTCAAGTCACCAAGAAAGCACCGGGTAAGACCACGAAAACATTCATAAGAAACATTTCTAGAAAAAAAAGTAGTACTACAGAAAATGTTTTTGTCCAGAAAAAGAGAAGCAATTTAAACGGAAAGGAAAGGCCAATCAAAAATGTTACTGCTAGAGCAAGAGATAACTCTGTGCATGATAGTAGAAGGAAACAACAGTTTAGGGACATTCGTAAACGAATGTTCCGCAACAGGATAATTGGCAATTTGCTAAAAAATATTAAGAAAGGTCAACAGAAAGTGGTTTTCTATAAGAGAAAAAAAAAAGTTGAGAAAGTTATTGATCAGGCGTTTGAAATTAAACGAAAGTTATTTATTTTGATAATCAATAGAATTAGGAAGCTAAACAAGGCAATTTATGATTTAAAAAGAAATAGTAGATGGAAGAGAACAGTTAATCGTAGTAATTTTTGTGAAGTTTTTTCCGGAGAATGGATGCATAGTTCAAGTTGTGAGGCATTTTTCAATGAGGAGAGTTATTTCCAGGATAATGATTTGGTGCATGCAGTTGACACCAGCGGTCGAGCTTATGAGGTGAAAGATGGTTGTCCAGTTGAAAAAGAAAAACTTGTGACAACAGAGGCAGAGGATGTGTTAGGTAATGAGGTTTTAGGAAGACGTCCTAAGGGACCTGTGTACACCTGGAAGTGTAGTAGTATTTGCAGTGTGCGACAGGATTCTATCAATTTGCTTTGTGATTTTGTACGGACATTTAATAAGAAAAGTTTGAAGCAGAAAATGAAGTTGTTGCAAGAATTAGACCCTTGCAGAGTGAGAGAAGTGACAGGTTTGCATGGTCATTCACTGGCTTGTCTTTCCAGGAGAGTATGCCAGAGTGTTTTTCATCATTTCAGGATGCTAGCAGTGCATCATAATAAAGTGAGGAAATTAGTTAGAATGTTGTATTATGCTAAGAGTCCAGCAGTTATGCCTAAACAATTATGCGCTGCTCTTCTGCATGGTTCTGAAATAGATGTGAAGAATATGTGTGAAGAAATTGAGTTTTGTTACTTTGGAAGTAAAGAGGAGAATGTTGAAATTGACCCAGAAGAAGAGGGTAATGTGGATGATAGTGTACAGGTTTCCAGTACAGATAATTTTCAGAAGGAAATTGCCACGTTTCAGGTGAAATCAAGTGAGAGGCCTAGTTTCACTTGTGTGTGTTGTCGACGCACTTATTATAAGAATCAGACTAATTTAGTGGATTTATATGCAAAAAGTGAAAGGGAAAATAATAGTGAATGGAAGGATTTCGCTACATACTTGATGGTAGAAAATTGTTTGATTTGGGATTGGATCAACGTGTGTGTACTTATTGTTGTAATAAATTAAATCAAAACCAGATGCCTGCTAGAGCGGTTCATAATAATCTGGAATTGGTTGAGATTCCTTCTGAATTGAAGGATTTAAATACTTATGAATCTATTTTGATTCAAAGTATCCATCCCTTTCAGGCTATTGTAAGAATGGAGCCAAAGACAGGGAAATTGCCTCCATCAGATTTACAGAGATTTAGAGAGGATTAAAGGGAAGAGTTGTTTATTTGCCTCTAGATTTGAAGAAAAACATTAACACAATTGGAGTAGAAAAAGTGGAAGAGGAACCTCTGGTTATCTTAGTTAATGGGGTTCCGACAAAGAATAAGAAAATATGGCAAGATTTAGTGGATGTTAGGAAAGTCAAAAAGGCAACATTGTATTTGAAAAAAAAAAATAAGTATTATAAGAATGTATATGTTGCAGAAGAGGAAGTAAGTGAGGAAGAGGATAGCGATTTGTGTGCTGGTCAAATTGAGAAAGTAGAACCCTCTAAAAGTGAAGAAATATATGAACATTATAGTGTTCATCCTTTGCATTCCAAGGAAGTCATGGGGAATGCTATTGAGTTATTTCAAATGAAACAAGCCAAAGGGAGTCCCATTAGTGTCTGGGAGGAAAGTTTGGAAGCTCGGTGTTTCCCACAGCTATTTCCAACAGGTCAAGGAGGAAGATATGATGAGCGACCTCATCAAATTCCTGCTTCTGAATACCGGACTTTACGATTGTATGCAGAAGATGCTAGGTTTCGACAATGCATTCCCTATTTGTTTCATCTCCTGTTTGAAAGCGATCTGTCTGGACTGTCATATGCAGTGAACCACATCTTGAAAAGTGGTACACAGATGCAAAACATCTCGGCAAGTGACTTTATGTATAAAGTCAATGTCCAAGACAGTATTTTGGATTCTCACCTGATTAATCTCATGGCGTGTCAGCGTGGTACTAATGAGTACTGGTACCGTCGTCATGGTGATTTAAAATGTATGCTGAGGAACTTAGGAACTCCCACATGGTTTCTCACTCTAAGCTGTGACGAGTATGCATGGGAGGACTTACTTCAATTTCTACGAGAGGCCAATGCTAATATACAAAATATAGAATTCAAAACACCTGGAGAACTGTGTTCTTTGGATCCAGTGAATGTATGCAGATATTTTAATCATAGATTTGAAGCTATGATGTCTTTTATTACCAACAAAAAAAATCCTCCCCTTGGAGAGGTTTTGGATTTCTTTTGGAGAAAGGAGTATCAAGCGAGAGGTGCTCCTCACATACATATGTTGTTGTGGATTAAAGATGCACCCAAATTTGGAACAGATTCGGATGAGACAGTGATGAGTTTCATTGAAGAGTATTCAACATGTGCTGTTCCGAAAACTACGGAAGAAAACAGTTTAAGGCAACAAGTTTTACGCTTTCAATCCCATCGTTGTGGAAAGTACTGAGCAGAGGGCGTGGAGGGTCCGAGCCAGACACTTCCGGAAGCTGCCTGCAGCGCTCTAGCTGTTGGGACGCTGGGGGGGATATAAGGCGGATGTGTTGCAGGCAGCGCAGCGGGCGCGACGAAGGCGCGCCGGAGTTGCGCCTGAGTTAAGCCCGTCTGCGCCCGTCCGCGGCCGATTGCGGCCCAGGGCCAGAACCCCTGGTCCTCCTGCAGCACACATTCGCTGGAGTCGAGATGATCTTCTCCTCCTCCGCCGTGGCCATCTGGGACCATGCTTACAAAGCATGGAGGCGGATAATAGCGTGGACTGCAACTACTGCGGTTTCACCTTTTGCTCAGGGCTAATCAAAACTAGTGCCCACCATCCTCTGATGTGCGGCTTGCTGAATGTTCGCTCCCTGCGAAAGCACAGTCTCGACATCCACGATCTCCTTGCTGGTAAGCGATGGGACCTACTCTTTCTTACAGAGACATGGCTGGACTCGGACTCCATGCCAGAAATTATTGAGGCCATCCCAGAGGGCTACTGTCTTCAAAGACTAGACAGACTCAGAGGGAGAGGCGGGGGTATCGCCATTGTGGCGAAACAGGAATACCAATGCCAGCTGGAACGCACCAGCATTGAGGGTAGTGAAGCAGGTGCCTTTTCCATTTCGTTGAATGGCAAGTCCACCCTCAAAGGCTTCCTGATTTATCGCCCGCCGGGTTCCCCCACAGCTTTCATTGAGAAGCTAGTGGAAGCTGTCACCGAAGCCGCTCTGAGCACTGATAGGTATCTAGTCCTAGGTGATTTGAACCTACATCTGGATACTCTAACAGATAAGGCAGCTAATGATCTCTGTCTCACAATGGCTAATTTGCAGTTTGAGCAGAAGGTGCAACATCCCACCCACAACTTGGGTCATCTTCTTGAACCAATCTTTGCTAACTGGAATCAAGTGGAAGTATGCACACCGGTCCCCATCCCATGGTCAGATCACCACCTTATTCTATTCACTATAGGGAATCAAGAACCTGCTTCGATTGACCCTCCGGCCGACAAACACCCTAGGCGGAGATGGGCAGCATTCTCCCAACCCGCATTCAATCTGGCTTTAACTGCCAAAGGTCACCCAGGCGGAATAGGTGTGGTAGATATCAACTCCAACCTAGACCAACGTATTACCGAGGCCTTGGATCTGGTCGCCCCACTTGGCGCGGCCAAATTGGGGGGCCGAGCACAGAGATCTGCTCCCTGGTTTAATGCTGATATGCGGGTGGCGAAAGCAGCGTGTAAAAGGGCTGAAAGACAATGGAGGGTAGCATATTCCGCCTCCGCTAAAGCAGAGTACACTAACTGTAGGCGTAGCTACCATCAACTACTACGAAAGGGCAAATCAGCATACTTCTGCGCTAGGATTGAAGGAGCTGAGCAGTCCACTAAGGAGCTCTTCTCGATCTACAAGTCCATCACCATAGGGAAGTCTGCTGCATGCCCCTCGAAACTCTGCACTGTGGAGGGCTGTGACCGTGTTGCAGAATTTTTTGCTAACAAGGTCACTCACCTCTACAATTCCTTTCCTCGGCAGGCACTAAATGCTCCCACATGGGAGAAGGGTGTTAAAAAGAAAGGAGTACGACAGCTTACCTCCTTTTTCACCCCGCCTACAGAAGAACTAATCCGTATCTGCGGGTCAATTAAATCTGGCTCTCCAAGAGACCCGACGACCCCCAGCCGACTTAAGGGTAGCTTGCAGGTGCTTGAACCTTATGTTCGCAACCTACTCGATTCCTCTTTTCTGTCCCAGAGTGTCCCCAAGGCTTGGAAGCAGGCAGTTGTACTCCCCCTGCAAAAAAAGGCCAATGTGAATTTTGAGAAATTCGACAACCTCCGACCCATCTCCCTTTTGCCCTACATGGCTAAAATAGCGGAGAAAATTGCTAACACACAATTGATGCAGTTCGTGGAGGAGGCATCGCTACTCCACGACTCGCAATTTGGGTTCCGTCCCCGTCATTCAACGGAATCTGCACTTCTCGCGGCGGTGGAGGCACTCCGACAGGGTGTGGATGAAGGCCAGACTATGGCTCTGATCCTACTCGACCTAAGTGCAGCATTCGACACTGTAGCACATACCATCTTGCTACAGTGTCTGAGTGAAGGTGGGGTTATAGGCGCTGCACTTGGTTGGATCAAGTCCTTCCTGTCTGACAGGTGTTTCCAAGTCAGGATGGGAGAATGCTACTCGAGGGAGATCGAGTTGGGCCAGGGCGTACCGCAGGGTTCGTCCCTGAGCCCAACCTTATTCAATATCTACGTCTCCCCTCTAGCAGCCATCGCGGAGGGCCACGGTCTCCACCTGGTGTCTTACGCCGACGACACGCAGTTGGTCGTCTCCCTGTCTCGTGCCCCCGGCCTTGCGGCGGACATCTTCAGGAACTGCATGCAAGATCTCGCAGCCTGGATGTCCGCAAACTGTTTAAAGTTAAACGGTAGCAAGACCGAGGTGCTCGTGGTGGGGGGCGGGCCTTCTGCGTGGTCGCCTGCGTGGTGGCCACCCTGCTTGGGCGAGGTCCCCACTCCCAGTCTGGAGGCCAGGAATCTTGGCATATGGCTTGACAAGGACCTTGCCTTTGGCCCGCAGGTCGGCCGGGTGACGGGGGTGTGTTTCGGTGTCCTGAGAGCTTTGAGGAAGGTTTTAGATCTGCTTCCCATCTCGGCTCGTAGGACGCTGGTGCATGCCCTGGTCACCTCGCGCTTAGACTATGGGAATCTGCTCTATCTGGGGGCTTCAGGCAGGGTCATGGGCTGCCTCCAGGTGCTTCAAAATGCCGCAGCACGGCTCGTGCTTAGACTCCCGAGGAGGTCACCTTCTAAACCTGCTCTCCAAGCCCTCCATTGGCTCCCGATGGAGAAGAGAGTTGAGTTTAAGGCCCTCTCAACGTGCCACCGCATTCTGAGCGGCAAAGCCCCTGTGCCGCTCCAGAGTCTGGTGTCTCACTATGAGCCTACCCGCAATCTACGGTCCTCTCAGATGGGACTACTGGTGGTTCCCAGAGTTAGGAAGGCACGGATGGGGGGGAGATCTTTTAGATATCTTGCTCCCAAATGCTGGAACGTCCTGCCTCCAGACCTGCGTCTTGAACCATCAGAGGTCCAGTTCAGAAAAAAACTGAAAACTCACCTTTTTAGTAGATAACTCCTGAGGGAGGGGGAGATGGCAAACTGCTCACTTATCATAGCGCGGGGACACGCCTTCTGGCGTCACCAGGCACTTTACAAATGCCCTAAACTAAACTAAACTAAACTACTGTCGTCGAAAACAAGGACAAGTTCTACACAAAATGTCGTTTCAGCTTTCCACGACCAGTGATTTCTAAAGGAAGAGTAAATAATTTGATGTCTTCTCTGCGACATACTGTGACGAGGAAATCACCCAGAAATACATACAATTTAAAAAGAGACGAAGAGTCCAAGTACATCAACGACTATGCCGAGTATGGCTGGGAAGACTTACTTGAATTTCTACGAGAGGCAAATGGAAACATCGAAAACATCGAATTCAAGACACCCGGAGAACTGTGCTCTTTGGATCCAGTCAATGTATGCAGGTACTTCAATCATAGATTTGAAGCTATGATGTCTTCCATCATGAATAGGAAGAATCCACCTCTTGGAGAGGTGTTGGATTTCTTCTGGAGAAAGGAGTACAAAGCAAGAGGTGCTCCTCATATACATATGCTGCTGTGGATCAAGGATGCACCTAAATTTGGAACAGATCCAGAAGACTCAGTGATGAGTTTCATACAACAGTATTCTACGTGTGCTGTTCCAAACGCAAAGGAGAAGAAAAGCCTAAGAGAAAAAGTTCTACGTTTCCAAAGCCATCGTTGTGGAAAGTACTGTCGTCGTAAATTCAGAAACAAGGACAAGTTCTACACCAAATGTCGTTTTGGCTTTCCACGACCGGTGATTTCTAAAGGAAGAGTAAACAGTTTGATGTCTTCGCTGCAACATAATGTGATGAAGAAATCACCTAAAAACACATACAATTTGAAGAGGAACGAAGAGTCCAAGTACATCAACGACTACAACCCAGTGATTTTGTCCATGTGGAATGCTAACATGGATATACAGTTTGTGGCTGATAACTGTATGGCTGTGGCTCGGTATGTGACATCTTACATCACCAAAAAAGAAAAGACAGAATTGAAGGATATGTGGGAGGACATTTCCCATGAAAAGAGCCTCAGTAAGAAGTTGTACAGTTTCAGTCTGAAGATGTTGTCGCATCGAGAAATCGGAGCTTACGAATGTTCTGACCGCTTGTCTTCAGCAAGTCTCTATGCCAAATCTAGGAGTATCGTTTGGGCGAGTCTTGGTCTTGCTGCAACGCGTAATCGAGTTCTGAAACCTGTGCGGGAAATTGAGTATTTGGCGGAAAAGGAGCCAAACAGTACCGACATTTTGAAGACCAACATGTTGGATACATATTATCCAAATCGAAGCAGTCACCTCGAGAATGTTTGTCTGTATGAGGTTCTACAAAATTATATATTCAAGAGGAACATCAAAGAAGATATTGATAAAGGAGTGTATGCTGTAATTGGAAGTGAGGGATGTCTGGTAAAGCAAAGAAAATGCCACTTGGTAAACCATCGAAAATTGAGTGGCGAATCTCCTGCAAAAAAGGAGTTTTTCTATTTAGCACTTTTGCAACTTTTCAAGCCTTGGCGTGCAGAAGAGGAACTGCTTGGAGATTTCCTCTGTTACGAAGACTCTTTCACTGCCGCCAAGGAGACCATAGAATGTCCTGCTTTTCCCAAATATGTAGAAATGTTGAATGCGGAAATCGAGCAGGAAGCAACGATTGCAGCCGAGATTGCCAGAGACAGTTCTCAGGACAGTCAGAGTTCTGTTTCATTGAGTCAGGATCCACTAGGAGGCCCCTGTTATTGAAAATGAAGCTGCCACTGCCATGAATGAAGTGGAAAGAGCCATGGCACATGCTCAGGAGGATGCGGTTAACTTAGTAGACTTGGAAAGACAACTCAACGTTGAGCAGAGGAAAATATATGACGAAGTTACCAAGCAAATTGATCCCGGATTAAGTCATGAGAAGAAAGAGTGCTCATGTACGTCGTTGAAGCCTGTCCGACTGTACGTGAGTGGAGAAGCGGGAACTGGAAAGAGTTTCCTCATGAAAGCAATCTCATGTTATTTGAAGGAAAGGACTGAGTCATCGCTGTCTTGTGTTGTCACCGCTCCAACTGGACTGGCAGCACATAACATTAAAGGTATTACTTTGCATCGTCTACTGATGCTGCCAGTGGAGCATGATAACAAATTACAATACCACAAGTTATCTGGAGATGCTTGTTGTGAAGTTTCAAGAGTCTTGAGGAAAATTAAACTTCTTATCATTGACGAAGTAAGCATGGTTTCCAATGTCATGCTTGCCTTTGTGCATTTGAGAATGCAAGAAGTTCTTAAAACAGAGTATGATGTGTTATTTGGTCGCAAACACATCATTGTTTTTGGAGATCTTCTGCAGCTGACACCAGTGAAAGGACAACCTGTGTTCAAAATGCTCACGCATGAAGATACCAGGAAGTGCCTAGGGAGCATTGGCAACGTCAATATATGGTTAAACTTCAATTATGCTGAACTGCATGAAAATATGCGTCAGGCGAAGGATGAAGTTTACAAGAATATTCTACAAGATGTTAGAATTGGAAAAGTGACCGAGCATGGGAAAGAAGCTTTACATGCACGATTACTGTCAAATTTATATCCAGAACAAGACGTTGTGCCTGAGAATATTTTTCAGAAAATTACTGAGAAGAAATCTGGAATATGTTTGATGCCAACTCTTGCAGAATGTGCCATCTTCAACAACAAAATGTTGCATTTAGAAAACCAAGAGATTGTGAAACTGGAAGCTATTGACAGAGTAGAGCATATGGGATCTACAATTATTTTGTCTGAGAATTTGAAAACAAAATTGGATTCATTAGAGAAGACTATATCTAAAACTGCAGGTTTTGAAAAGACTCTGAATGTGTGCTTAAATTGCCGTATAATTTTAAGAAGGAATTTACATGTTGAAAGAGGTCTGGTAAATGGATCAATGGGTAATGTTGTTGATTTTGTGAAATACAGAAATAGAGATGGAATTGAATTTTTAAAAATTAAATTTGATGGCATTGAGGAAGTACAGCTAATTGGTAGTTGCTCTGCTAGGTTTTTGCTTGTAAAAGACTTATATGTTTGCCGTAAACAGTTTCCTGTTTGCTTGGCATATGCGGTGACAATCCATAAATCGCAAGGTTTAAGTGTAGACAGTGCATTGGTGAATATTGGCAGTTCTGTGTTCAAGGAGGGTATGGCATATGTGGCATTGTCACGAGTTAGAACTTTATCGGGATTGTACTTGATTGAGTGTGATGTCACAAACATTTGTGCGGATCTAGATTGTGTGTCTGAAATTCGAAATCTGTTAGACAGATGTTCAGGTCAAACACAATTCTCTCAAAATATTCAGCAAGATTGTCAGGAGTTTTTAATGTATATGCTTGATGTATTGCATGCTGAAGGTGTAGATGTAGATCACCTGTTTGGGCTTTCTTATCAATGGCAGCATGACTGCGAGAACTGTAGGGTATCAAGTACTACTAGTGTAGACTCAGAAAGATTTATATATTTAACTTTGCCAGACAGTAAATCAGTCTCCTTTAATAAGCTAGTAAAAGCAGCTGATCACAACATGGAGTGTAGCCAATGTAAATCTGAAATGATGTCAACATTATTTATACGGACATATGGCCAGTATGTCATTTTAATGTTCCAATGATGTAGGCCTGATGGAACAAAATTGACAACTTTAATTAAAAATTTTGTAGCTTCGCAGTTGTCAATATCAGGAAGGACTTTTGTAACTGCAGCAATTATATATCATGACGGTCCTTCAATAACATCAGGACATTACACAGCTTATTTAAAGTCTAGAAACGGCTGGTCATTCTGCAACGATTCTGTTTTAATTTTCACAAAAAAATTGCCGTATGACCTTAAAAATTCTTACCTGGTGTTTTTAAAACCAAAATTTTAGGGAAAGAATTTCGGGATGTGCTCTGAGGAATTTCAAGAGGTTCTAATGGCTCCTACACGATTTGGCCTTGAGGATAAGTGTAGTACAGAGACAATAGTTCCTGGAAAAAAAGAAGATTTTCTTACAGAAAGTGGTGGGCACAGATTAGTTGAAGGACAACAGAGCATTTCCCAAAGCAAACGGTCTTCTTACCATAACACTTGACGTCATGGAAAAATAACTGCACTTTGAATGAGTTCAGAAAAACTGTTTCTTTTTATAAGCTAATTCAAGCAGCCAATCAAAACATGGAGTAGAGGGAATGTAAGTCTGCAATGCTGTCTAAATTATTGGTGCAAACTTTTGATTATAATTTCATTTTAAAAATCCAATTATATAAATCTGATGAAAGTAAGTCTTCAACTTTAATTACAAATGTTGTGGCTACACAGTCGTTGATTTTAGGAAGAACATTTGTAACTGCAGCTATTATATTGCATGATGGTCATTTGACAAGATCCGCTTATTGGACAGGTTATTGAAAATGTAAAAAAATTTGCTGTTTCGGAAATTATTGCCATTTGACTACGATACAATGTTGCCTTTTTACTAAAAAATATTCTTACTTTCTGTTTTCAGAACATGAGTGAGCAAAAAGGGTAAGATATTACTAGTTTAGGATTGTGAAAGTGATCTTGAACGTTTTCTTTCTGAAAGTTGCGGAAATACAAAATGACGGGATTTGCTTACAAGAATTCCAAGAGTTATAAATGGCTCTTACACGATTTGGCCTTGAGGAAACATGTGGTAGAGAGCGAGAAGTCATTTATTGTATGTAACATATTTTTCAAAACGATGGAGCTTTTCTTTCAGAAAGTGGCGGGCTGAAAAAACAGCACAACCGAGTGTAAGCTGTTCATAGGACATCCTTCGACGTCATGGAAAGTAAGTTACTTTTGAGGAGTTTTGATTTCTGATTGGTTATGTTATATGGGTTTTTTAAACACAATCATTTTGATTGTGTTTTTTTTCCCCGCTGTTATATGATGAATACCTTCAAGTCACTGTTTTTAGTGAAATTTGATACATTCTGAGAACAGCAAAAATAAACCATTTAACATGTATAGTTAATTCTGTACTGTTTGTATTTATGATGTACATTTAGAACTGTGTAGGAGGCATGGAGAAGGTGAGGCTTCTGTAAGTGTCAAAGTTGTTGCATTCAGTGCGTACTCTTTCATATGCTGGACTACATCTGCATAATGAGATACCTAACCAAAGGAAACACAAGTGATGTGATTGTGAAATGAGCAAAAGAAATTTCATATTTTTCAAATACATTACCTGTGTTTCGTAACATTACGAATCAAATTGTGCAGATGAAGTTTAGGCCTCTCCAGGGAAACAGAGGAAGTTTGAACTTTATTGGTTGCCCTGCACATGTATTATCTCCTCTGTACTCTTCAACAAGGCTAAATTTGATCTGCAACCCTGAGTAGGCCTCACCTGAAACAAACGTCTGGATAGGACACACCTTATTGCCATCCTGAAACAATCATTTAAAATGTTAGGAACAGTTTTATGATGATTGTGCACCTCTTTTGCGCTGCGATTGCGTCACTTTTGTGAGACAACAGCAGTGCAAAAGATGCACCATGTTCCAAGATAGGCCTCAGTTCATCTGCATCAAGATACTGTTAGTTTAAAATGTATATCTTTAGGACTGTGTAGGGGGCCTGGAGAAGCAGAAGCTTCTGTAAGTGTCAAAGTTGTTGAAAAACTGTTTGTCCTTCAATCTTTTCCCTTGTCTTTTCTAATTTTTAAATACATGTTTTAATATTTTTCAAATGTTTGTTCTGTCTTTCACAGATTGAAAGTATAAAAATAACAAGTGACTAAGTTAACGACAATTATAAGGTAAATGTTTTGTACTCTTTTCGTTACATTTCTATCACATTTAACTACTATTAGTTCCACTGCTTCATTTCTTTAACCCTAACTTTCCTGCCTTTGCTACTTCCCTCATTCCTTTCTCTATTACTTACTTACTTACTCTACTCCTTCCACTCCTTTTCTCAGTCCCTCTCCTCATAGTTCCTCACTCTTGTTCACTCACTCCGTCTCTATTACTCTTAGTGTCTCTGACTGATCACTCTTTCACTACTTGTTCATTATGCTTTCTCTGTGTAGTTGAAGCACACTAAGGGGCATATTATGAACACAGCCAATAAAATTTTTGCTGCTTTTATCGGCAGAAAACTGCTGCAAAAGCGGCTGTAGCGGCAGTTTTCTGCTGCAAAAGCGGCTTTAGCGACACATTTCTGCCAATAAAAGCTGCAAAACTTTTATTGCCTATGTTGATAATATGCCCCTATGTTATTTACATTTCTTTGCTGTTTCAATTATTCCTTTTCTGTTACTTCTTCTTTTCTGCTTTCTGTTTTTTCTCTCTGTTATTCCACATGTTTTAATCTTATTTTGAACATTCACTCACATTCTCTAAGAAACTCTTCTTTGTTATTCTTCTACTCTCCTTTTTTTCTTTCACTTCCTTATCTATTTTCTTTTTCACAATTATACCCTCTTCCATCTTTTCTTCGGTAAATAAATCTATTAAACAGTATCTCTGGTTTAGTCCCTATAGCTGTCTTTGTTTTAACATTACTCTCTGTTTACTTCCCTTATACTTACTCTTCTTTTTTTTTTTTTTTTTGGTTCGCTCCCGGTTCGCGTACCGGCGAGCAAACCAGGAAGCGTACCAAAAGAAATAGAGCTTGCCAGAGTGCTAAACATTCTAGCAATTTTTTTATAAAGGTGAGGTAGTTCTGAAAAGAACTTTTTTTTTAATGTTTTTGTTGTTTTATATATATATTTTTTTTCTGAAAAATTTTTTTTTGTTGTATTTTTTGAACAGTTTTATGTTTTTTTTGGTTTTTTTGGGGGGGAAACAACAAAAAACAGGCATTGGAAAGGGCTCAACAGGAGCAAAAAAAACAATTTACTTTTTGGGGCGTTTAGAGCACTTGTGGTTTTCAAATGCTCTGTTTATTAAGTTAATGCTCATATTGGCACATGAGAGCAATGTACCACAATATAAACAGGTAATCTTCATATGGACAAAGTTGTCCTGAATGTTTGGCACGGTTTCCCGTGCCTCTGGCCCCGACAGAGATACCTGTGACGATGTCCTGGCCACAGGAGTTGGTGGATTGTCCTGAAGGTGACGCATCTCTGCCCGGCTGTAGTTTAGTGGATGCCACCTCAGCATGTGACGGTGCATAGTATAGTTGCCGTAACTATACTTCTTTTCTGTGCCTCTAGATAAGTCCTCTTTACATATCAGGCACGTCACATATCGAGCATTAACTTTTTTCTGTCCTTCAGGAAATGAAAAAAACTGCCAAATGAAACTAGTTTTATGATGAGATACCCGGGGCTCCTCTTGTAAAAACGGTGTTTCCTGTATCTCCTGTTCCTCTTCTTCATCCTCTTCCTCCTCTGTGTTGGTAATGAACTGTGGAGGTGGTCCTCTCTTCCTATGAGGAGGTGGTGGTGGTGGTGGGGGTGCACCAGCTGAAGCTACTAATGAAGCCATTGCTCAGTGATCACAAAGGGTCTTCCTCTCACAAAGATGAAAGTCAGAGTGAAGAAAGAAGGAGGGGTTTTCATCATTTTGGAAAAAAAATAGGTCTAAACCAATGAAAAGTGTTATTTTTAGGTCACATGACCTAGCCTTACATCATTAGGAAACCAAAAGTGAAATGAACCAATGAAAAGTTTTATTAACAAGTCACATGACCTGTTACGCTTAAGTTACGCGCTGCGGAACGCGCCCCGGATCGCTTCCGGGGAGCTGCGCTTCGCGCCTCGGTTCGCGCTCCAGAGCACTTCCGGGTGCGCTAACGCGGCGCGTCATAAGACGCATTACGCGGCAACGCGATACGTCGCGCTTTCGCGATGCGCCCCGGATCGCTTCCGGGGAGCTGCGCTTCGCGCCGCGGTTCGCGTACCGGAGCACTTCCGGGTGCGCTAACGCGGCGCGTCATAAGACGCATTACGCGACAACGCGATACGTCGCGCTTCCGCGACGCGTCACGATGTTGATTTCTAACGCGGCAGTTGCGCAAACAGAACGTTTACTGGTTCGCGGACCGGGTCGCGGCACCACATTGAGAACCGGGAGCAAACAAAAAAAAATAATAATAAAAAAAATTATTAATAAACATATAAAATATATTTTTTGATTTAAAGAAGAATACATTTTACAGCTATAGATATTAGCTTTTAAAAAACCAATGAAATTCACTGAAAAAAACATAGGTTATAGACCATATATAGTTAGGAATTAGCATTTACAAAACCTTGAAAATTCACTGAAAAAACCATAGGTTATAGACCATATATAGTTAGGAATTAGCATTTAAGAAACCTTTTTTTTACTCACACAAAACCATTGAAATTCCATATATAGTTAGTTGCACTAACTATATATCGCGCACCCGCAATCCACTGCTGATGATGTCACATATTACATCATTCATGACATGGTCAGTGACATCACTGATGACATCACTGATGACATCTCAAATGACATCACTGATGACATCACTGATGACATCTCAAATGACATCACTGATAACATCTCAAATGACATCCCTGATGACTTCACTGATGACATCTCAAATGACATCACTGATGACATCTCATTTGACATCAATGGTCACATCACTGATGATATCATTCATGTGACAATACAATGCATCTCCTCACACTTTAATATAACCTCTGTTACACCCAGTGTTAAATACAGAATATAATTTTTTAAACGATTGACACACCAATACTAGTTACTACATACGCACTCACTGATTCCTACGTCTACACAAACATTCACTCATTCACCCATACAATCATTCATACATACAATCACTCATCTTTACAACACTATCATATGAACTCATACACCTATACAGACACTCACACTCTGCCACTGATCCATGGAGTTACTCACACACCTAGTCAGTCCTGTAAAGAATCAATCACACTTCCATTTTCTATTCTATACAGTTAAACATAGAGTACCTTACATTTTCAAACATATACTAACACATACTTACTCTCTTATACAATCATTGATACAAGAACACATTGATCTGCACAGAGTCAGACATCTCCCAGCCAGCCACACACACACTCAGTCTCCCATACAAATACTTGGACAATCAATCAATAACCCATATAGTTACTCATATAGCTACTGATCAACACATGCAGCACTTTACAGAACAACAGACATAATGATGCACAAATTAAGACAGTTTAGTCACTAACCCATGCACTCAGTGAGACACATTTAATCACTTACTCATTCATAAAGTCAGTCACGCACCTACTAAATCTTTTATTTAGGCACTTCTACATCTACTCATTTTTCAATATGTAAAACATATTTAAACTTTACAGAAACACACAGTCAATGGATGATGTCATCAGTGATGTCATCAGTGATGTCATTTGAGATGTCATCAGTGATGTCATCAGTGATGTCACTGACCATGTCATGAATGATGTAATATGTGACATCATCAGCAGTGGATTGCGGGTGCGCGATATATAGTTAGTGCAACTAACTATATATGGAATTTCAATGGTTTTGTGTGAGTAAAAAAAAGGTTTCTTAAATGCTAATTCCTAACTATATATGGTCTATAACCTATGGTTTTTTCAGTGAATATATATATATATATATATATATATATATATATATATATATATATATATATCACAAGAAATCTTCAGACCTCCACTTGCGCGGCGAAAGAAGAGGCGGACCCCACGATATCCAGGCAAGTTAATTTTATTCACAAGCCTTCAAAATGCAACGTTTCGAGTACTGACGTACTCTTGTTCACACACATATATATATTCACTGAAAAAACCATAGGTTATAGACCATATATAGTTAGGAATTAGCATTTTTAAAACCTTATTTTACTCACACAAAACCATTGAAATTCGCATATATAGTTAGTTGCACTAACTATATATTTCGCGCACCCGCAATCCACTGCTGATGATGTCACATATTACATCATTCATGACATGGTCAGTGACATCACTGATGACATCACTGATGACATCTCAAATGACATCACTGATGACATCACTGATGACATCTCATTTGATATGACTGATCACATCACTGATGACATCATTCATGTGATAATACGATGAACTTCTTCAGACTCTAATATAACCTTATATACACTCAGTGTAAACAGACACTCACAGAGTGTCACTCATCCATGGAGTTACTCACACACCTAGTCAGTCATGCAAAGAATCAATCACACCTCCATCTCCTCAACTATACAGTTATACACACCTTACTTATTTAAACAGATACTAACACATATTTACTCTCTTATACAATCCCTGATACAATTTCAGAATGATCCATACAGCCACTCACACATTCACTGGCTCTTATGCACAGTTATTTATATATGTCAACTCTCACATATACTGTGTTTTACATATGTTCTTACTTTGACATGTAGCACTGAGATATCCATTCACTCACCAATACACTCATGCACACAGTCAACCGCCCATACAGCTGTTCCCACATGCACTTTTGAACCCATACATCTAGTGAATCAACTGCTCACACATCTATGCACAGATTCATACACCTCCCAACCACCCACACACACACTCAGTCTCCCATACAAATAATTGGGCAACCAATCAATAACCCATAAAGTTACTCATATAGCTACTGATCAATACATGCAGCAGTTTACAGAACAACAGACATAATGATGCACAAATTAAGACAGTTTAGTCACTAACCCATGCACTCAGTGAGACACATTTAATCACTCACTCATACAGTCAGTCATGCACCTATCAAATCCTTCATCCAGACACTTATACATCCACTCATTCTTCAATATGTAAGACATATTTAAAGTTTACAGAAACATACAGACACTGGATGTTGTTATCAGTGATGTCATCAGCGATGTCATTTGAGATGTCATCAGTGATGTCATCAGTGATGTCACTGACCATGTCATGAATGATGTAATATGTGACATCATCAGCAGTGGATTGCGGGTGCGTGAAATATATAGTTAGTGCAACTAACTATATATGCGAATTTCAATGGTTTTGTGTGAGTAAAATAAGGTTTTAAAAATGCTAATTCCTAACTATATATGGTCTATAACCTATGGTTTTTTCAGTCAATTTTCAAGGTTTTGTAAATGCTAATTCCTAACTATATATGGTCTATAACCTATGGTTTTTTCAGTGAATTTCAATGGTTTTTAATAGCAAATATTAAAAGCTGTTAAATGTATTCTTTTTTTAAAGGAAAAATATATTTTATATGTATTTAATATAATTTTTTTATGTATATATATATATATATTTTTTTTTAGTTTCGCTACCGGTTCGCGCACCGGGTAGCTTCCCGTTAGCTCAATTTTATGCCGCGACCTGGTCCACGCACCGGGAAACGTCCCGTTTGCACAACTGCCGCGTTCGAGAACAACATCGCGACGCGTCGCGTAAGCGCGACGTATCGCGTTGCCGCGTAATGCGTCTTTTGATGCGCCGCGTTCGCGCACTCGGAAGTGCTCCGGAGTGCGAACGAGGCGCGAAGCGCAGCATCCCGGAAGCGCTCCGGGCGCGGAGCGGGACGCGTAACGTAAGCGATGATAGGTCATGTGACCTGTAAATAACACTTTTCATTGGTTTAGAACTATTTTTTTTCCCAAATGATGAAAACCCCTCCTTGTTTCCTCACTCTGACTTTCATCTTTGTGAGAGGAAGACCTGTTTCTCCTTGTTAAAATAATGGCATCTGTAGTAGCTGCAGCTGGTGGACCCCCACCCCCACAACAACCACCTAGGAAGGAAGGACCACCTGCGCAGTTCCTTCCAAACCCAGAGGAAGAGGAAGAAGAAGAGGAAGAGGACGTAGAGCGGAGGCAGTTCTTGCCTGAACAGCCCCGCAAATCACACCACAAAGACCATTTTATATGGCAATTTTATTCTTTTCCTCGAGACCAAAAAAAGGTCAATGCCCGATATGTGACATGCCTTATTTGTAAAGATGTTTTGTCTAGAGGTACAAACAAAAAGTATAGTTTTGGTAACTATACTATGCACCGCCACATGCAGAGGTGGCATCCAAACAATTACAGCTCTGCTGAGCTGCGTCACCTCCAAGATAACCTACCAACTCCTGTGGCCAGTACATCGTCATAGGTAACTCTATCGGGACCAGAGGCGAGGGAGACGGTCCCAAACATTCAACAGAATTTTGTGCACATGAAGCTAGTGTGCATTTATTGTGGTGAACTAATTTCATATGGGAATATGAGTATCATTTTAATTAATAGAGCGTTTGAAAACCACAAGTGCTCAAAACGCCCCAAGAAGTAAAAACATTTTTTTGCTCTTGTTGAGCCCTTTCTAATGCCTGTTTTTCGTTGTTCCCCCCCAAAAAAAAAAAAAACATAAAATTGTTCAAAAAATACAAAAAAAAAAATGTTCAGAAAAATAAATAAATATATAAAACAACAAAAACATTAAAAAAAAGTTCTTTTCAGAACTACCTCCCATTTCTCAAAAATTACTAACATTTGTAGCACTCTTGACTTCATTTTTCTCATAGGTGCGCTTCCCGGTGCGCGCACCGGAGAGCGCCCCGTTAGCGCAATTAAAAAAAACAAAAAAAAACAAGAGAAGGAGAGCATAAGAGAAAGAGAAAGAGAGAGTAATGTTAAGAGACAGACAGCAAGAGAGAGCAACACAGAGGTACTGTATAATACATAGTAAAACAGTGTAAAAGATATAAGAAAGTGTAAGAGAGAAAATGAAAAAAATATAAGGCTGTGAAACAAAGAAAGAGAGAAGAATAATACTAAAGCAGAGGCACATGAAGAATGTGAGTGGCTGTAAAGAGTAAAAGGAAAGTGAAAAAATGATGTACAAATAAAAGGTAATAACGGAACCAGATTTAAATAACACTGGTGAGGGAGAGAGAGAAAAAAGTAGTGTCCATAACTAAAGAGGGATGAAATAAGATGGATAAAATCGACTAAAGTTAAAACATGTGGATTGACAGAGAGAAAAAACTGAAAGAAGAAAAGAAGAAGTAACAGAAAGGGAATAATTGTAGCAGCAAAGAAATGTAAATAACGTAGTGTGCTTGAACTTCAGGGAGAAAACATAATGAACAAGTAGTGAAAGAGTGAAGAGACAGAGACAATTAGAGTAAGAGAGACGGACTGAGTGAACGGGAGAGAGGAACTGTGAGAACAGAGGGACTGAGAAAAGGAGTGGAAGGAGTGCAGTAAGTAAATCACCCACACAACACAACAGCTACCCTACCTCAAAGCACTCTAAAATATTATTTTACTGTTTCTCTTGGTTTTCCCCTTGTTAGCGCTCCCCGGTGCGCTACCCATAGTATAAGTAAAGAGGGGTGAAAGAGGGAGAAATATTGAATTAGGATAACACATGGTGAGTGACATAGAGAGTGGACATAGAGAGTAAAGGAAACAGTACCTGAATGGGCTTGAGTAAAACAGCAAAAAAAGTTAAGTAATGCAATGTGTGTGACTTACAGGGAGTCAGTGGGTGTAGGTAGGAGTTTGGGTGTGTAAGGTGTGTCTGTGGGTGTGGTTGTGTGGACTGTTTTGGTGTGGGTAGAAATGAGGGTGTGTGAAATATGTATGAAAAGTGTATGAGTGTGGGGTGTATATATGTTCGATGTATGTGTGTGTATGGAATGTGTGTGTGTTTTTGAAGAGTGTGTGTGGGAGTTTTTTTTGTGTGTATGAGGTGTGTGTGTGGTGTGTGTGTGGGCGTATGTTACAGGTGTGTGCATGTGTTGGGAGGGGGATGAGCTATATGTGTAGGAGTAAGATAAATAATTAAGAAAAAGAGAATGAGTGAAGAAGCAAAGGAAGGGAACAGAGGGTAAGTGAAGTAAAGAAGAGGGATCAAAAGAAGTTGAATATGAGAGGGTAAATAGGGAAAGGGGAGTAAACATGGAGAATAAGAATAAGTGAAAGAAGCAGAGTAAAAACACAGGAGTGAGGTAGATTGAAAAAATGTTAGTGACCTTAAAGCAAAGGGTGATAACAAACTACACATTTTTTTAGTCATACTTACCATATAATAAATGTAACTTTAATTTTTTTTACTACAGTTGGTATCTGTGAAAGAGAGAAGAAAAAATAAGTTATAATTAGTAAAATATGTATTTTAAAATAAAAGATACAAATGAAGAGCTAAAAACATCATAACACTCTATTTAGAAATAAAGTGAGAGTGAAGAACACAGAAAGGGAAATAAACTAAGGTAGAAGGACAAAAAGAGGGAAAAAGAAATAGAAGGAGAGCAAATTACAAAGAGTAAGGCATATAGATTCACTAAGAAAAAGAGAGAGAAGTACAGAGAAATGAACTGAAGGTAAGAAAGATACTAAAACAATGTGAGTTAGCAAAACTAAATCAGGAAACAGAAGTAAAAAGATAATGACTGAGACAGAAAACAGTCTAATTAAGGATGCATTTAGAAGAATGAAGAATAGAAGATAACTGAGAGTAAGAGAAGAACAGTCATACAGTGAAAGGATGAAGGGAGACAGAATAATATACAACAATTGAAGGAAATGGACTGAGGAAGTTATAACGTAGACACACTAAGAGAACAACTGAGTGAGGTGGAGTACAATGAGTGAGAAAAGAAAAAAAGTAAGTCTGCAAAAAAAAGGAAAGAGAGGAGAAGACGACTAAAACAGTGGTACTGAGAGAAAATAATTTGGTGATGAAAGTAAAGAGAAGGACATTGAAAGAAAGGAAATGATGGATAGTAACGGAACCAGAGTAAAAGAAATGGGATAAGGAACGATGAGAGAGGAGCAGTGAAGTTGTTGTAAAAGAAGTGATAGAAGGTAGATAAACACAAGTGAAAATAACACAAGTAGAGTGAGGCACTGAGGACATAGAAGTAGTGAACGAAAAACAGAGAGAAGAGGTCAAAAGTAAAGAGCAAACAAAGATAAGCTAAGGAGAGTGGGTGATTTATAGTGATAGAGTGCAATAATACTGCTGAGTGAGTAAACAGGAATAACTAAAAGAGCAAAGGAGGAAAATACGGAAAAGAGAAGAAAAGCAGAAAGACTGAAAGCTGAAAAGTTATGCAAGGGAGAGACGGGATACACACAGTTGAAATGAAAATGAGGGGTTGTCAAAGAAGTGGAGTAAGGGAACGGGGGTTACAGAGAGTGAGAGAAAGACATTATAAGTGAGTAAAAAGAGCTGAAAGAAGATGAAAAAAGGAAAGTAAGTGTCAGAGAATGGGAATACAATTTAATTTACACAATCCAAAGTATAGAATAACTTCTACAACATGTTACATAGTTTATTTTTGCTGTTCTCAGAATATATTGAATTTCACTTAAAGTAGTGAGTTCAAATTACTCATCATATGACAGCGGGAAAAAAAAAACACAATCTAAAATATTGTGTTTTTAAAAAAACCTTACATACTGACAAATGACAAATGTACGCTAATCTTTGATTGACTTACTTTTCCTTGAGGCCAAATAGTATATCATGGAGGTCCTTTTCTTGTTGCATAGTATTTTGCTGTTCACTTAGAAATCCATTTCATCGACTTTCCACAAGAAAAGCTCCAAGAACATCTGGAATATTTTCAAAATTTTAATATACGCCTTTTTTTCAGTCATGACTCTTTACTCATTCTTGCACCTTTCCATTTGGCCAAATAGTGTCAGATGTATGAGTATATATGAGTACTCCTCCCGTCTTCATAGGTCAATTACCTTTACCTAAATTTTGGCTGTAAAAACACTAGATATGAATTTATAAAGCCAAAAGGCAAACGTTGTTTGAAAGTCAAATGATTGTCGTTACATTGGGTCCAACCTTTAGAAGTTTTTAAATAGCATGTGTAATGCCCTGATGTTGTAGAAGGACCATCATGAAAAATAATAGCTACAGTTGCAAAGGTTCTTCCTGATATCGATAACTGAGAAGCCACAACATTTTTAATAGAAGTTGTCAGCTTAGTTCCATCAGGTCTACATCGTTGGAACATTAAAATAACATAGTGACCATAATTTTGTAGAAATAATGTGGACAGCATTGCAGACTTACATTGGGTACACACCATATTGTGATCCGCTGCTTTAACTAGATTATTGAAAGACACTGATTTGCAGTCTGGTAAAGTTAAATATATACATCTTTCAGAGTCTATTCTAGTAGTACTTGATGAAGCACAGTTATCACAGTCATGTTGCCATTGATAAGAAAGGCCAAATAGATTTTTTATATCTACTCCTTCATCTTGTAATACATCAAACATATATATTAAAAATTCCTGACAATCCTGCTGAATATTCTGTGAAAATTGATTTTGACCTGAACATATATCTAGAAGATTTCTAATTTCTGAAACACTTTCTATTTTTGCTCTATCACTACTACATTTGTCTAACACAGAATTCAATAAACAGCACAATGTTTGTTCCCGATTTTCAACAATCTGTCTTTGTAAATTTTGAAGAAAAAAACCATTAACTACTACATTAGCATAGCAGTTGACACCAGAACTGTTTTCAAACTGAAATCCAACAACATCTTCAACAGAATCCTTTTTGTTTCTCTTTACAATTACACTTTTATCTACTTTATGCCTTTTTGCTGATACCTCACTGCAATTACTCTCATTTCTTCTTTTTCGGCCTACCGCACGTTTTTCAATCAGAGGATATTGAGGCAAATGTGGAGCATACTCTCTTCTTAACCTATTGTATTCTTTTACACAATCTAAATCTGCACAAATCTTTGTTTCATCACACTCAATCAAGTACAATCCTGATAAAGTTCTGACTCGTGATAATGCCACATATGCCATACCCTCTTTAAACACAGAACTTCCAATGTTCACCAAAGTGCTATCTACACTTAAACCTTGAGACTTATGAATTGTCACCGCATATGCCAAACAAATAGGAAACTGTTTTCGGCGAACATATAAGTCTTTCACGAGCAAAAATCTAGCTGAACAACGACAAATTTGTTCTATTTCATTAATGTCATCAAATTTCATTTTTAAAATTTCAATTCCATCTCTATTTTTGTAATTCACAAAACCAACAACATAACCCATTGCTCCATTTACTAGACCTCTTTCAACATTTAAATTCCTTCTTAAAATGACACGACAATTCAAACACACATTCAGAGTCTTTTCAAAACCAGCAGTTTTAGATATAGTCTTCTCTAATGAATCCAATTTTGATTTCAAATTTTCAGACAAAATAATTGTTGCTCCCATATGCTCTATTTTATCAATAGCTTCCAGTTTCACTATCTCTTCATTTTCTAATTGTAACATTTTGTTGTTGAACATGGAAGATTCTTTCAGAGTTGGCAACAAACATATGCCAGATTTCTCCTCATAAATTTTCTTAAATATGTTCTCTGGAAGAATGTTTTCATTTGGGTACAAATTTGAAATTAATCGTGCATGTAAAACTTCTTTCCCTTGCTGACTTACTTTTCCGATACTTACATCTTGTAGAATACTTTTATAATCTTCATCGTTTGCCTGCCGCATATTTTGAAGCAGTTCTGCATATTTAAAGTTTAACCATATATTAACGTTTCCAATGCTCCCTAAGCACTTCCTGGTATCTTCCTGTGTGAGCATTTTGAACACAGGTTGTCCTTTCACTGGAGTCAACTGCAGAAGATCTCCAAAAACAATAATATGTTTTCCACCAAATAAGACATCATAGTCTGTTCTAAGAATTTCTTGCATTCTCAAATGCACAAAAGCAAGCATGATATTTGAAACCATGCTTACTTCATCAATGATAAGAAGTTTCATTTTCTTCAGGACTCTCGAAACTCCGGAACACGCATCTCCTGATAGCTTGTGATACTCCAATTTGTTATCATGCTCCACTGGCAGCATCAGTAAATGATGTAAAGTAATCCCTTTAATGTTACGTGCTGCCAGCCCAGTTGGAGCAGTAACAACACAAGACAGCGGTGATTCAGTCCTTTTCTGCAGATAAGTTGCAATGGCTTTAATCAGAAAACTTTTTCCAGTTCCCGCTTCTCCACTCACATACAGTTGGACAGGCTTAAATGATGTACATGAGCACTCTTTTTTCTCATGACTGAATCCATGTTCAATCTGTTCTGTGACTTCGTCATATATCTGTTTCTGCTCAAGGTTTAGTTGTTTCACCAAATCTTCTAAGTTAACTTTATCATCTTGACCTTGTTCCATAGCTCTTTCCACCTCATCCATGGCAGTAGCAGCTTCATTTTGGATAATTGGTCCTCCTAGTGGATCCTGACTCAATGAAGCAGAACTCTGACTGCCTTGAGAAATGTCTCTCGCAATCTCTGCAGCAATTGTGGCTTCTTGCTCTATTTCTTCATTCAACATTTGCAGATAATTTGGAAAAACAGGACATTCTATGGTATCCTTCGTTGCATTAAAGGAGTCTTCATAACAGAGAAAATCTCCAAGAAGTTCCTCTTCTTCACGCCATGGTTTAAACAGTTGCAAAAGAGCCAAATAATAAAATTCTCTTTTATCTGGATTATCACAACTCAATTTGCGATGATTAATCAAATGACCTTTTTTCTGTTTCACTAGACATCCTTCACATCCAATGACTCCATATATTCCATTATTGATATCTTCTCTGATGTTCCTCTTATAAATATATCTCTGCAGAACTTCATAGAGACAAGCGTTCTCAAGGTGATGACTTCTATTTGGATAGTATGTGTCCAACATGTTTGTTTTCAAAATATCTGTACTTTCTGGTTCTTTCTCCGCCAAATACTCTATCTCTTGTACAGATTTCAAAACTCGATTTCGTGTTGCAGCAAGACCTAGACTCACCCAAATGATGGTTCTAGATTTGGCATAGAGACTTGCTGACGACAATCGATCAAAACATTCATACGCTCCAATTTCTCGATGCGACAACATCTTCAGACTGTAACTGTATAATTTCTTGCTTAGACTCTTTTCATGTGAAATGTCCTCCCACATTTCCTTTAGTTCTGTCTTTTCTTTTTTTGTGATGTAAGACGTCACATATCGAGCCACAGCAATAGAGTTGTCAGCAACGAATTGAATATCCATGTTAGCATTCCACATGGACAAAATCACTGAGTTGTAGTCGTTGATGTACTTGGACTCTTCGTCTCTTTTTAAATTGTATGTATTTTTTGGTGATTTCCTCGTCACAGTATGTCGCAGAGAAGACATCAAATTATTTACTCTTCCTTTAGAAATCACTGGTCGTGGAAAGCTGAAACGACATTTTGTGTAGAACTTGTCCTTGTTTTCGACGACAGTACTTTCCACAACGATGGGATTGAAAGCGTAAAACTTGTTGCCTTAAACTGTTTTCTTCCGTAGTTTTCGGAACAGCACATGTTGAATACTCTTCAATGAAACTCATCACTGTCTCATCCGAATCTGTTCCAAATTTGGGTGCATCTTTAATCCACAACAACATATGTATGTGAGGAGCACCTCTCGCTTGATACTCCTTTCTCCAAAAGAAATCCAAAACCTCTCCAAGGGGAGGATTTTTTTTGTTGGTAATAAAAGACATCATAGCTTCAAATCTATGATTAAAATATCTGCATACATTCACTGGATCCAAAGAACACAGTTCTCCAGGTGTTTTGAATTCTATATTTTGTATATTAGCATTGGCCTCTCGTAGAAATTGAAGTAAGTCCTCCCATGCATACTCGGCACAGCTAAGAGTGAGGAACCATGTAGGAGTTCCTAAGTCTCTTAGCATACATTTCAATTCCCCATGGCGACGGTACCAATACTCATTTGTACCACGCTGACATGCCATGAGATTGATTAGATGAGATTCTAAAATATTATCTTGCAGATTCACTTTCTCCATAAAGTCCCTCGCCGAAACATTTTGTAGATGTGCTCCACTTTTCAGAATATGGTTTACTGCATAAGAAAGCCCAGACAAGTCACTTTCATACAGTAGATGAAACAAATAGGGAATGCATTGACGAAACCTTGCATCTTCAGCATATAATCTTACAGTTCGATATTCAGATGCAGGAATTTAAAATGGTCGATCGTCATATCGTCCACCTCGACCTGTTGGAAATAGCTGTGGAAAACAACGAGCTTCCAAACTTTCTTCCCATACACTAATGGGACTTCCTTTTGCTGTTTTCATTTGAAACAATTCAATTGCATTCCCCATTACTTCTTTGGAATGCAAAGGATGAACAGTATAATGTTCATATATTTATTTACTTCTAGACACATCAACTTTTTCAATTTGGCCGCTTGAACAATCACTGTCTTCATCTGTAGCTGTTTCCTCTGCTGCAACACATACATCTTTGTAGTACTCATTGTTTTTGACTAAATACAACGTTGCCTTTTTGACTTTCCTAACATCCACTAAATCTTGCCAGATTTTTTTACTCTTTGTTGGAACCCCATTAACTAGAATAACTAAAGGTTCCTCATCTACTTTTTCTATACCAATTGTATCAATATTTTTTTTCAAATCTAGGGGCAAATAAACAACTCTTCCCTTTAATCCTCTCTGCACATCTGTAGGAGGCAATTTCCCTATCTTAGGCTCCATGCGAACAATTGCCTGAAAAGGATGGACACATTGAATCAAAATAGACTCATATGTATTTAAATCCATCAATTCACGGGGAATGTCTATCAACTCCAGATTATTATGAACAGCTCTTGAAGGCATTCTGTTTTGATTTAATTTGTCATAACAATATTTACAAATACGCTGATCAGAACTCAAATCAAAAGAATTCTCCACCCACAAATAAGTTGCTAAATCTTTCCACTCATAATTATCCATCTTTTCACTTTTTGCATATAAATCAACTAACCTAGTCTGAATCTTATAATGAGTCCGTCGACAACACACACAAGTAAAATTCGGCCTTTCACTTGATTTCACCTTAAACCTGGTAATTTCCTTCTCAAACTTTTCTGTATTTAAAATCTGTACATTGTCTTCCACATTACCTTGAATTGCTGTCTCAATTTCTACACTGTCCTCTTGCTCACGAAAATAACAAATCTCAATTTCTTCACAAATCTTCTTCACATCTAATTCTGTTCCATGCAAAAGAGCACTGTTTAATTGTTTAAGCTTAAGTGCTGGACTTTTTGCATAATACAACATTCTCACTAATTTCCTAATTTTGGTATGATGCACTGCTAACATCCTAAAATGATGAAAAACACTCTGACAGCCTTTTCTAGAAAGACAAGCCAGTGAATGGCCTTGCAAACCTGTGATTCCTCTCACTCTGCAAGGATCTAAGTCTTGCAACAACTTCACTTTCTGCTTTATACTTTTTTTACTATTTGTACGTAAGAAATTACAAAACAAATCAATTGATTCCTGTCGCACACTACAAATACTACTACACTTCCAAGTGTACACTGGACCCTTAGTACGTCTCCCTAAAACTCCATCAGATAACACCTCTTCTGGTTCTCTAGGCACAAGTTTCTCTTTTTCAATCGGACAACCGTCTTTCACTTCATACGCTCGACCACTGGTGTCAACTGCATGCACTAAATCATTCTCCTGGAAGTAACTCTCCTGCCTCCTTGCCTCACAACAGGAATAAGAGTGAGGCAAACGCTTTCTCATGGAGCTTCACAATTTTACAAAATACAATTCCTCTATGCAAACAAACTCAATATGCTTCCTACACTGTTTTAAAACACAGCTAACATCATTGTAAAGAGTCAAATTGACACCTATGTCTAAGAATACAGACAGGGATATGCTTCATGAAGCCTAGTCCACTGCACACTTAGATACAATCCTAACCACCTAGGCTTACCAGGAAAGCCCACACATGTACCTTTTTTCCCCATATTTAAAAAGTGACGCATGTATGCGTCATTTTTTAAACCTTTGTGCCACATTATACTCAAAAATGTAAAATCCATTTATTTTCCCCAAAATCGTTTTTGACATCACATTTAGGAAACACAGCACAGATCATATGTACAACCATCTGCCTCACATCAGGGATAAGACTGAGGCAAAATCTTGCACATGAAGCTTCACAATTTTACAAAATATAATTCCTCTATGCAAACAAACTCAATATGCTTCCTACACTGAGTTAACACAGGTAACATCATTGTAAAGAGTCAAATGTATTTCTATTAAACATGCACACATTCTTTATTCCTTTTAAAAAATGTAAAAACTATTTATTTTCCCCAAAATCGTTTTTTACATCACATTTACAAAACACAGCACAGGTCCTATGTAGAAGCATTCCATGTCACGACTAAAAATTCACAATTTTACAAAATACAATTAACGCTTTCACATGAAGCTTCACAATTTTACAAAATACAATTCCTCTATGCAAACAAACTCAATATGCTTCCTACACTGTTTTAAAACACAGCTAACATCATTGTAAAGAGTCAAATTGACACCTGTGTCTAAGAATGCAGACAGGGATATGCTTCATGAAGCCTAGTCCACTGCACACTTAGATACAATCCTCACCACCTAGGCTCCCCAGGAAAGCCCAAACATGTACCTTTTTTCCCCATATTTAAAAAGTGACGCATGTATGTGTCATTTTTTAAACCTTTGCGCCACATTATACTCAAAAATGTAAAATCCATTTATTTTCCCCAAAATCGTTTTTGACATCACATTTAGGAAACACAGCACAGATCATATTTACAACCATCTGCCTCACAGCAGGGATAAGACTGAGGCAAAATCTTGCACATGAAGCTTCACAATTTTATAAAATACAATTCCTCTATGCAAACAAACTCAATATGCTTCCTACACTGAGTTAACACAGCTAACATCATTGTAAAGAGTCAAATGTATTTCTATTAAACATGCACACATTCTTTATTCCTTTTAAAAAATGTAAAAACTATTTTTATGCTTCATGAAGCCTAGTCCACTGCACACTTAGATACAATCCTCACCACCTAGGCTCCCCAGGAAAGCCCAAACATGTACCTTTTTTCCCCATATTTAAAAAGTGACGCATGTATGTGTCATTTTTTAAACCTTTGCGCCACATTATACTCAAATATGTAAAATCCATTTATTTTCCCCAAAATCGTTTTTAACATCACATTTAGGAAACACAGCACAGATCATATTTACAACCATCTGCCTCACAGCAGGGATAATACTGAGGCAAAATCTTGCACATGAAGCTTCACAATTTTACAAAATACAATTCCTCTATGCAAACAAACTCAATATGCTTCCTACACTGAGTTAACACAGGTAACATCATTGTAAAGAGTCAAATGTATTTCTATTAAACATGCACACATTCTTTATTCCTTTTAAAAAAATGTAAAAACTATTTATTTTCCCCAAAATCGTTTTTTACTTCACATGTACAAAACACAGCACAGGTCCTATGTAGAAGCATTCCATGTCACAACTAAAAATTCACAATTTTACAAAATACAATTAACGCTTTACCATGAAGCTTCACAATTTTACAAAATACAATTCCTCTATGCAAACAAACTCAATATGCTTCCTACACTGTTTTAAAACACAGCTAACATCATTGTAAAGAGTCAAATTGACACCTGTGTCTAAGAATGCAGACAGGGATATGCTTCATGAAGCCTAGTCCACTGCACACTTAGGGCTCCATTAGGATATCGGGCGGATTGCCTCCGCCCGGGTGGCGGTGGCCACCGCCACCCAGGCGGAGGCAATCCGCCCGGCAACCACTCTCGTTTTCCCCTCCGCCTGATTAGGATGGCGGAGGGGACAATGGCGGACGGAAATACCGTCCGCCGCTTTACCGCCGCGGTCGCCTTGCGACCGCGGCGGTAATAGATTAATATGGTGGCGGAGTCCAATGGACACCGCCAGCCATATTATGATGGCGAAATGTGTGGGCCTTTCCGCGGCGGCAATGCAGCCACGGAAAGGCATGCGGACATTGCTGCGGGGCCCCCTGCAGGGCCCCCAGGTTGGCGCCACTGTCGGGGGGCACATGGGGGGTACCTAAGGTACCCCCCCACATTTGCATATGCAAAGCGGCAGGCACAGCGCGGTGCCTGCCGCTTTGCATATGCAAATGCGTAAAAGCATTTTTTGCATTGTGGCGGGCGGTGCAGAGTGCACCGCCCGTCACAATGGTAAAACTACAGGATGTGCCCGCCACTGTGGCGGGCACATCCTAATTCCCCCCACGGGACCCCCGCCCTTATGGCGGGCGGTCCCGTTCTCCGATAGGGTGGCGGGCGGACAATGTCCGCCCGTCATCCTAATGGGGCCCTTAGATACAATCCTCACCACCTAGGCTCCCCAGGAAAGCCCAAACATGTACCTTTTTTCCCCATATTTAAAAAGTGACGCATGTATGTGTCATTTTTTAAACCTTTGCGCCACATTATACTCAAATATGTAAAATCCATTTATTTTCCCCAAAATCGTTTTTGACATCACATTTAGGAAACACAGCACAGATCATATTTACAACCATCTGCCTCACAGCAGGGATAAGACTGAGGCAAAATCTTGCACATGAAGCTTCACAATTTTACAAAATACAATTCCTCTATGCAAACAAACGCAATATGCTTCCTACACTGAGTTAACACAGGTAACATCATTGTAAAGAGTCAACTGTATTTCTATTAAACATGCACACATTCTTTATTCCTTTTAAAAAATGTAAAAACTATTTTTCCCCCAAAATCGTTTTTTACATCACATTTACAAAACACAGCACAGGTCCTACGTAGAAGCATTCCATGTCACGACTAAAAATTCACAATTTTACAAAATACAATTACTCTATGCAGTAAAAACTTTTTACCAAGCATTATCAAAAACCATGACACAAAGCAACATGTAAAGACCACAATTTCCTTCCAAATCTTCTCCATAGAGTATACAAGTCTCTATGTATATTAAATGAATCATAACTCACCTTTACAAATATTTTAGGAGATTCAGAACAGTGTCAGATACACACACCAATATTTCTTTAGCAGAGCAAAAGATATGTTCTCCAGACACTGCAAACCATAAAGGCACAGAAAACCTCTAATTCTACACAGATATCCCTTTTTGTTAACCAATCAAATCTCTTCCCTCTCTATTTTCAAACCAACACCCTTCCCCCCCTCAGCCCTTTCTATCTGTTACCATAGCAACTCCCTCCTCACTGAGGTCCCATGGTTAAAAGTTTATTTTACAATGTTGCAAATCACCTCAGCAAGGATGTTTGACCTGCGAATACACCAGCTTATCTGATGCAATGTTTCTTTAAATGACTTTTTTTTTAACCATTCAAATGACTTTTTACACAGAACACAACCATGCACCCTAACTTTCAGTTTTCAACTATCTCATTCTACCAATCATTGCTTGTGATTCAATAGCACTGAAACTCCACAGGTTTTTTTTGCAAACTCCTATTGTTCCAACTGCCATTTCTTTTCCACACTTCATCTGACTGCATCAGAATTTCCTCTCACCATGTATTCTGTCTGGATTATTGGACATAGCTATATCCACTGGGCTCAAAGGTATGCAGCTACCAGAAATTTCCACAACCTTGACTTACCAAATGTGAAGATTAAATGGATTGGCCACAGAGGATTGAAATGTCACCAATTGATACCATTGGTGAAAACCTTTTTGCATTTGCCACACCCTGACCTGTTAATTGTGCACTGTGGAGGAAATGACTTGGGCACTTTGACTGGGGTAGGTCTGGAAATGCTTATAAAGGACACCTTTGATCAATTGATGGCACTTTTTCCTCAAACTGCCTTGGTATATTCAAATATATGCCAAAGGCAGAAATGGAAGTGGTCCAATCAATTTTGTCCACAATTTGAGAAAGCACGGAAACATGTGAATAAATCTGTTTCTGCTTACATGAGAGACTATGGAATGGGTTCAATATACAATAATAACTTGCGTTACAACATGCAAGATATCTACAGGGGAGATGGTGTGCACTTTTCTGATGAGGGGAATAGAATATTCCTCCTGAATTTAAGACTGTGCATTGGTACCTACTTGTAGGTACCTAAATCAGCCACAGAACCCAAAAGCCCTTTTCAGGGCTACCCTATCTCTGATCACTCCAAATGATTATCTTTTTCTAACTTTTTTCACTATTTTTCACCAAAGTACGCTCCCCAGTACGCTTCCCGGTGCGCGTACCGGGCGCTACCCCGCGAAAATGTAAAAATATATATTTTTTTGGGCCTATATGGGCCTCCTAAGACCCCCTCAGAAAACCTAGAGTGTCAGGGAGTACCTACCGTGCCCCCTTATACCCATTCCCAACGTTGTTTGTCTGCCATTTTCTGACTCAAATCTACCGAAACACAAAATGGAGGACTCCCGTTGCGCTTACCGGTACGCGTACCGGGGCGCTCACCGGTAAGCGCTCCCAAAAAATGTTAAAAATTAATTTACATAAAAACCACTGGAGACACTTTCACCAAATATAGAATAGCTCATACTACATAGCAATCCCTACCATTTTCCAAAATTCGATGGAATTCCATTGAGCCATTTGAGCTGTAGCACTGTCTAAATATCCTGAGGTAAATTACCTCACAAAAACACATCTGAAGTGTTAGAATTGACAGCCAATTAAAATGTTACTTTCATTTTCTACTTTTTTTACCTGACATTTGATTGGTTATGTATCTGAATATATATAAAGAAATAGAGGGAAACACAGCCATTTTAACTACTACTTCCTGGTGTACAATTCAAAAGGATTTTCACTAATAACTTCAATTGCTTTTTCAAAGGTAAGATGTTTTTTGGAAAACTGAAGTATATTGTGCACTTTAAGTTAATTTGGAAAACATTTTCTGATAGTTATATACTATCCCTCTGTAATAGTTATAGATTGAGATAGGCTTCTCTGTTATAGTTATGGATGGAGTTAGGCTTGTCTTGTATAATTATGAATTTACTTAGGTTTCATCACATACACTTTTTTATATTTCTACTTCCAGCCTGATACCATACACTGCCCAAAGATAACTTCACTATTAAAAAATCAAAACTACCTGTCTGAACTTAAACCCAACAGTGCCCTATCTCTACTGATATATTTATTTTTTATGCAATTTACAGCAACATAATGGAAGGAGATCAAAATAAATTTAATATTTCATTCAAACTTGATCTTCAGGACAACCCAGAGGAAGAGATTAACAATTCAGATTTTTTCGATCAGTCTCTTGATGAAGAGTTTCTGAAATATGTGGAAGAAATGGAATCATGTAATCCAAATGAGGACATTCCCGACGAGATAATGTTGGAAGTCTTATTAAATTTTGAAAAATCAGAGCAATAAATTTATATTTAATAATTAAAAATTGTTCCAGACATTATTCTTTTTTATATGTAATCAATGAAATAGTACCAAAATGAATATAATATAATGTGAGACTTATAGTATACTGGGCAACTTTTTTGTTTTACAGAGTAATTTTGCTCATAGATACTTCCTTTCTCCCACTATATTATCTCCAAAGTGTATTTGACATCTCTTTTTCATCTCCTGCCTCCATGTTCTTTATGTTTTCCTGACAGACTATGGTATGTGGGTGTATAGGTGTGTGTAGGTGTGTGGGGTATGTGGGTGTTGGTGGGGGTGTGGGTGTGTAAGGTGTGTGTGTGGGTGTGAGTGTGTGGGGTGTTTGAGTGTAGGTGGAGGTGTGGGTGTGTGAGGTGTGTGTGGGGGTGTGTGGATGTGGGGGGTATGTGTGTAAGATATGTGTGTATATGTGGGATGTGTGGGTGTGTCTGTGAGGTGTGGGTGTGTGTGTGTGTGTGTGGAGGGGAGGTGTGTGTGTGGGATGTGTGGGGTGTGTCTGTGACGTATCTGTGTGTGCGTGTGTGTGTTGGGGGGGTGAGGTGTGTGTGTGTGTCTGGGTGTGTGGGATGTGTGGTTGTGGGTGTGGATGTGTAAGGTGTCGGTGTAGGGCTGTGGGGTGTTTGGGTGTAGGTGGAGGTGTGCGTGTGTGAGGTATGTGTGGGGAGTGTGTGGGTGAGGGGGTGTGGGGTTGTGTGGGACGTACTTGTAGGTACATAAAACAGCCACAGGACCCAAAAGCTCTTTTCAGAGCTACCCTACCTGTAATCACTCAAAATGATTATTTTACAATATTATTTTCACTATTTTTCATCAAAGTACGCTCCCCGGTACGCTCCCCGGTGCGCGTACCGGGCGCTCCCCACACAAATTTTTTTTTTTTTACCCGAGGGACCCTTTTATGGCCCCCACATCAAACCTAGGGGGTCAGGGGGGGTCTACCCTACCCCCTTTTCATTATTTTCCCTTTTGTTTTTACCACCTCTTGTGTCTCAATCCTACCGAGACACAAGATGGCGGCCGCTGCGGACTGTTTTGAATGTTTACAGACACCCGAGAACCAATCAGCTTGCCCTGCGCAAGTCGCGTGGCGCGCCCGGAGCGCTCCCCGGTGCGCGTACTGGGGCGCGCTTACAGATATATAATTTTTTTTAAACCTAAATTACTCAAAATCCACTGGAGCACATATCTTGAGACATAGCAAAGGCACATCGGGTACCAGTCCCTACAATTTTGTCAAGTTTGGTGAAAATCCATTCAGCCGTTCGAGCTAAAAGTGCGACCGACCGCCCTATGGAAATTAACATGGGGAAAACACGTTTTGGGACCCCCCTTGTATCTCGGCCCCCGCTTGACGAATCCCCACCAAACTTTCAGGGAAGGAGCGGAGAGCCGCGAGGCAAAGTTGCTGAAAAATCCAGGCTGATTACTCAACCGGCGCCAAAGTTATTCCAAATAGAATGTTGTGATTTCCCTATGAAAATCAATCCTAACTATATATACCTACTGGCGACCGCCAGTAGGTAATATATATATTTATATATATATCCGACTCCACACCTTAACTGAAGCAAAAGTGAAGAGGCCACAACAGGGGAACAGTATGGAAACGGCTTTATTTACACACATGGGTAAGTCTCGGTCCTCCATCATCCCCACTCGGCGAATGCATTTCGGCGTATTCTCTGCCTTCCTCAGCGCCTGGGATGTAAATGATTCAGGTAGGATCGTATGGCACAGATATATATTCTAGCCCTTCCTGAAAGGTCGCTCAGTGTCCCGCTCCTTAAAGGAATATACCTAAACGCTAGCAGCCCTGGTAGTTCGTTAAATGTCTTTACGCCTACCAGTCCCAGGATGCATTGTTCATGTTTGTGTCTGGAGGCTGTTGCGTGGGGCGGGTCCACAGAATTGCTGAGGGGAACCTTCCTTGTTCCCATGTTGATGGAACACGCCGCCTCCTCATGTCATATATATATACTAATATAATAAAGAGAGAGCCCAAACATTTGAGGCGGGTAATCTCAGGAACCACAGCACCAATCACAACACCCAATACAGCATTGGAAAGGACAGTTGTAGCAGATGGACATAGGCTATACAAGTGTCCACCATATACATTACAAAGGTAAAACAACCTTAGGGGTAAAGTAGTCCCTTGTGGGCGTGGGTGTTGTGCTGTCAGCGATGGGCGCGGCAAACAAACCTTCACAGGACTCCCTTGTGGCCGTGGGCGTTGTGAGAGGGGCATGGACAAACAGCAAACACCAGTAGGCGCGGCATTCACGGGCGCGGGGCGCGCCATTCCCCGTCATTACTGGTAAAAGCGAAAACGGCATTGTAAAAAAAAACCTTCGCATTACTCTGTTGTGGGCCTGGCCGTTGTCATAGGTGCGTGACAAAACCTGAATGGGCGCCGCATTCAAGGGGTGCGCCTCCTGGACGTTGTCAGAGGGGCGTGGCCAAACACCAATGGGCAAGGCTTCATGGCCCGCGGCATTGCTACGGTGCTCACGCGGGGGCTCAAGCCATTCAGCCTAACAGTGGGGATCACAAAGCTTTGCATACTGCTCCGGTGCTCAGGCGGGGGCTCAAGCACCAACTTAAATAAACAGGTACATAACGACGTGTAAGCTCAATTATAAATAACGCTCTGAAATAATTTTACATTTTGTGATACTTACCTATTGCTGCTAACCTCACGGTTTACTTTTTTCCAATTACTACAATGAAAAGGCTTTCCGAGGCACAGTTGCTCACACTTTCAATATAAATCACGTATGTCACAGGGAGCGGATTATAAGTGATGTGCCACACATTCTATTTCTGCCCCGGACAACGTCGGGAGGGGCTGCTAGTATATATATATATATTGATACCAATCGGTTCCTTTTCCCCAGAATTTGCAGCGCTCTCTCGCCGGTTCGTAAAACCCCGCGGCAGAACCAAGCCGCATTTAAATCCACAACCAATTCCCCCAGCTGGGAGAAAAACGGGACAAACTTGTGTTTGTCTTCACTTATGTGCTTTTTTATTTAATCCTCACAGCATGGAGTTTCTCAAGCAGGCAGGCACACATCTACGCGTTTCGGGATAGCATATCCCTTGTTCACAATCAATTTGGCTCCAGGCTCTCAGTCTCAATATAGTGAGTCACATTATTACATCATTTCCTGTTTGATGTTATTTTGACCTTCTGGATGGTGTAGTTTTTTGCAATTTTTTTATAATTTGTTTTATCCATCTGCATAGCCTATGTCCTTCTGCTGCAACTGCCCTTTCCAACGCTGTATTGGGTGTTGTGATTGGTGCTGTAGTTACTGAGATTACCCGCCTCAAAGGTTTGGGCTCTCTCTTTATAATATTAGTATGGATAGTATGGTTGGATAGTATGGATTTTTTGCAATTATTTTATACATTTTTGTATCCGTCTGCATAGCCTATGTCCTTCTGCTGCAACTGCCCTTTCCAACGCTGTATTGGGTATTGTGATTGGTGCTGTGGTTACTGAGATTACCCGCCTCAAAGGTTTGGGCTCTCTCTTTATAATATTAGTATGGATATAGATAGTAACTCATACTTAGTTTGTTATAAAAGCACTATTACAAGTATTCAGTTATCCATACAGTCACTCATGCAATTATTGAGTGTTATGTATACTTATTCATAAACAAGAAATGTCACATACACTGCCTTTTATTATTCTAGTTTGTTGGGCATGACACATCTTTGGGCAGTCACACACTTCCCACTGAACCACACACACATGCACTCTCTCATACAAATAATCAGTTAACTAATCAATAACTAATATAGACTTTTACATAGCTAGTAACCAAATGGTGCAGCAGTTTACACAACAACTGAGAAAGTAATACAGATACTCACACAGTTTAGTCACTATCCAATATATTTAGTGAGACTCTATAAATTAGTCAAGTAAACAGTCAATCACACTGCTACCAAGTGAGAAAGTAATACAGATATTCACACAGTTTAGTCACTATACAATATATTTAGTGAGACACTATAAATTAGTCAAGTAAATAGTCAATCACAATGCTACTAAATCCTCCATCCAGAGACTTATACATTCACTCATTCTTTAATGCTCAATGCTATATATATAATACATATTTAAATATGGAACCAAACCACATTCACTGGATGATGTCAGCAGTGATGTCATTTGAGATGTCATCAGTGATGTAATTAGTGATGTCACTGACCATGTCATGAATGATGTAATATGTAACATCATCACCAGTGGATTGCGGGCGCGATAGTTACAGTTAGTAAAACTAACTATAACGCAAGAATTTCAATGGTTTTGTACAAGTGAAATGTCCAGCTAACTATAACACCCCTGAAATCTATGTTTATTCAGTGAATATATATATACATACGTACATAATACATACATATATATGTAGATATATATATATATATATATATATATTACCTACTGGCGGTCGCCAGTAGGTATATATAGTTAAGATTTTTTCTCTATGGGAATTTTGAAAATTCTATGTCTAATAACTTTGGCGTTTGTGGACGGAATTGGCTGAAATTTTCAGGAAAATGGAACATTTTGTTTCTGAGTAGCCCCTGAAAATTTAGGGGGGTTTCGTCAAGGGGGGGCCGAGAAAAAAGGGGGGTCCCAAAACGTGTTTTTAACATTGAGTTTTCCATAGGGCGGTTGGCCTCACTTTTAGCCCGAACGGCTGAATGGATTTGCACGAAACTTGGCAAAATTGTAGGGACTGGTAGCCCGATGTGCCTTTGCTAGGTCTCAATATATGTGCTCCAGTGGATTTTGAGAAATTAACGTTCAAAAAAAGATATATATCTGTAACAGCGGACCGGGCAGCGCTCCAGTTCGCGTACTTTTCGCGTTATGGAGCTTTGTGAAGCGAAGCTGATTGGTTCTCCGGCGTCTGTAAACATTCCAAACAGTCCGTAGCGGCCGCCATCTTGTCTCTCGGTAGGATCGAGAGACAAGAGGAGGCCAAAGCGAAGGGGAAAATGACCATAAGGGGGCATAGAAGATCCTCCCTGACCCCCTAGGTTTGATGTGGAGGTTTTAAAAGGGCTCCGCGGGGCGTTTTTTTGGTGGGGTGCGCCCGGTTAGCGTAACGGGAAGCGGACTGGGGAGCGTACTACAAGGAATGAAGAATGATTGACTTTTAACTTATTGTATGTTCATAGACTTTTTTTTAACTTTTTTTTCTGCTGAGTGACGTCTCGGCCTATCTTCACGGGATGCAGTCCCTACCATCTCGGCGTTTAAGCCCAGGGGGACCGGTAGTGTGGGAGAGATAACGGGGCATATTATCAAGGGGGTTTATCTCCGCTTTTTTGGCTTTAAAAGCCAAGAAAGCGGAGATAAAATTATCTCCGTATTACCTAGCTGTCGCTAACACCAGTTAGCGACCGCTAGTAGGAGATAGCGACCATCTTGGGCCCCACTTTGCATGTCAGTGATATTTATCACTAATGACATGCAAAGTGGGCATGCCAAGATGTTAGCGACTGGAAACAGTCGCTAACATCGCTATCTCCTATTACCAACTTTTGGAGATATTCGCGCTAAGCGCGAATATCTCCAAAAAGTAACACCTGCCCTGAGCAGTTCTTAGCCATGTTATCCAACATGGATAACATGGCTAAGAGCATTAGCTCGGTAATGCATGAATATCGCTGACTTTTCAGCGATATTAATGCATTGCGGCCGTTTTTTATCGCATTTGCGATAAACCTTGATAATAGCAAGGTTTATCTGCGATAATTTCCGACGATGCTTAGCGGTAAAAAATTCGTTGCTAAGCATCGTTAGGGATAAATATCGCTTAACTTTGGTAATATGCCCCAACGTCTGTTAACGTTCGATTCAAAGGAAATCAGGAAGTGTTGAAAAACATTGTCTGCGCCATCTTGCCTTTTTTCAAATGCCACACTTTTGTCGTGCACGGCAGCCATTTTAGATGACTTGACCAGACCCACTCTCTGCACGCTGTCGATCCTTAGCATGGCTCCCCACCCTCGCAAGCATCTCCCCCAGGCACTGGTCACCCCCGCTCTCTGTCTTATGCATGGGCAATAAACCTCCCCCCATCTGCGCTGCTCTTCCCTGAGAATCACACCCTGTGCCCGCCCGACACCTCCCTTTCGCCCTATTCACTACCTCACCCTCTGACACTCCTCTTCCTCTGTGTCCGATTGTCCAGGCCGGTCCCAGGCTATCAGCTAGCCCTGCAGATGTAGTTTATGGCCCCAGCTGTAAAGAATTACCCCTCTTCAAAGGAGTTATAGTAGATCAAGGCCCACACCCGATGAGATTCGTCACACCACACACGTTCCTACTATCTGAAAACCATCCTGTATTGTGATTGGGGAGGGGACCGAGCCTGAAGCGGAAGATTCCAGGGATGACTCTTTGTACATCAAAGTTTTTACAATTATGTGTCACATTAAAAATATATAGCACTCCAACAAAGTAGTAGGATTATAAAACTTTAATAACTTATAAATATATACAACAAAACAAAAACAGTAAAAACATTTAAACATTTTTAGGGAAAAAGAAGGAAGTAGCGGTCGGTTGTGCGACAAGTCCCAAGGCAGCACAACGTCCAGATTTCTGGACGGCACCCAGGTGATGTTGCCTGGGTGCCGCACTGATTTCGGTATCCGGCGTGGGGCGTCGCGGGGGGTGGGTCATCAGTAGCGGTCTGTTGTGCGAATAGTTCCAAGGCAGCAGAACGATGGCACCAAGGTGATGTCCAGTAAGTTGCCGCCCTCCGAATAACGGCGTGGGGCGCCACAGGGGGGGGGAGGCGGCATGAACGGGCCTCCCCAGGTGGAGCCTCGTCTGCTGTAGTGGGGCGCCCCTTTACCGTTTCAGTTGCCATTCCGTCCGCTTTTGGTCCACTGTGTCAAAATCCGCAATTCAGCTGAGTTGCCGCCCTCCGAATAACGGCGTGGGGCGCCCCGGGGGGGGGGGGGAGGCGGCGTGAACGGGCCTCCCCAGGTGGAGCCTCGTCTGCTGTAGTGGGGCGCCCCTTTACCGTTTCAGTTGCCATTCCGTCCGCTTTTGGTCCACTGTGTCAAAATCCGCAATTCAGCTGAGTTGCGCCCACTCTTGCGGTGCAGCGATAGGCGGCTGTCACAGGACTCTCAAAATGGCGGCAGGCTCTTTCCTTTTTGGGCCTGGTCCACTGAAATGGCCCTGGGACACCTTGGAAATCGGATGCTTGTCTGCTAGGTCTTGGACCCCATTCGCGAAAGCGTCCCCTCCGCCTTGAGGATTCTACAAAAGTCTTGGGGGCCCCCGACTCCTGTAGGCTTCCGGTGGGGAGCGGCTGCCATGATTGCTCACGGAATGACCACGACGGAGCCACGAGATGGTGGTGCTTTCATGCTGACGCCAGCTTCAGTCTGAAACATCCAGAAACAAGGTGGGGCTTTCATCGTTTGGGAAAAAAAAATAGTTTTCATCCAATGAAAAGTGTTATTTTTAGGTCATATGATCAAGCCTTCCATCATTAGGAAACCAAAAGTAAAATGAACCAATAAAAAGTTTTATAAACAAGTCACATGACCTGTTATGCGGCATAGGGTATAAAAAGCGTAGAAAATCCGTTGGCACGTGAGGCGGCGTCAGTAGCGGACCGATGTGCGAATAGGCCGAAGGCAGCACAACGCGCCAAGATCCGGATGGCACCGAGGTGGTGTCCAGCAAGTTGTCGCACTGGTGTGGCCATCCTACAATGCTGAAAGTCGGCGTGGGGCGCCCCGTTGGCCTGTGAGATGGCGGCAGTAGCGGACCGATGTGCGAATGGGGCCAAAGGCAGCGCAACAATATTTTCTGAATAGAAGACACCACAAGGCGCTGAGATGCCAAGATCCGGATGGCACCGAGGTGGTGTCTAGTAAGTTGCCGCACTGGTGTGGCCATCCTACAATGCTGAAAGTCGGCGTGGGGCGCCCCGTTGGCCTGTGAGATGGCGTCAGTAGCGGACCGATGTGCGAATGGGGCCAAAGGCAGCGCAACAATATTTTCGGAATAGAAGACACCACAAGGCGCTGAGATTCGGTTAGCACCGAGGTGGTGTCTAGCAAGCTATGCAGCTGAGTTGCGTGCGCACTTGCGGCGAATAGGTCGAAGGCAGCACAACAATGTTTTCTGAATAGAAGACACCACAAGGCGCTGAGATTCGGTAGGCACCGAGGTGGTGTCTAGCAAGTTGCCGTACTGGTGTGGCCATCCTACAATCCTGCTCCGAATAACGGCGTGGGGTGCCCGAAGGGGGGGGGGGAGGCGGCGTGAACGGGCCTTCCTAGGTGGAGGCTCGTCTGCTGTAGTGGGGCGCCTCTTTACCGTTTCAGTTGCCATTCAGCTGAGTTTCGGCCGCTCTTGATGCTACAGCGACAGGCGGCTGCAAGAGGACTCTCAAAATGGCGGCCTGTTCTTTGGATTTGGGCCTGGTCCACTAAAATAGCCCTGGGACACCTTAGAACTCGGACGCTCGAATTTTTTTTCCTTTCCTCTACATGCAAAAAAAGGTAAATGCCCGGTACGTTACACGCTTCATCTGCCACGATGTACTCTCCAGAGGAACCGAAAAAAAATATAGTTATGGTAACTATACCATGCATCGTCATATGGAGAGGTGGCACCGATTAATTATAGTGCTGCATAAAAGAGAGATTTGGAGGAGAACCCCCGACCTGCCAGTACATTCATCAAAGAAGTGGCACTGACAGCATCAGAGGCAAGGGAAACGGTCCCAAATATTTAGAAGAACTTTGGAAAGATTAAAATGACATGTTTAGATTGTAGCAAATTAATTTCATGTGGACAGATGAGTGTTACTCTAATAAATACAGCATATGAACATCATCATAGTCGATGGTTGGTAGAGACATTTTGACTATATCCTGGACCTGCCCGTCTTCGCCCAAAATGGCGCCGGAATAAATGGGACTCGTAACTCCTTGTTGTGTACTGGTTGCACAACCTTGATATCACGAGATACGTATGCAGTTTTGAAGCACATGGCGGGCGGGGACGAGAATAGATTGAATATTTCGATATCCCTATTGATATTAAGTTCTGCTGTGTTATTGATTACTGTACTATTGAAAGTTCGAACTAACGTCACCCATGGTACTTGCCCGCAAATGTATATCTAGATAATTTTATTGTAAGTCGCCCTGTCGTATTTTAATTATAAAATGTACGTCCACCGATTCCGCAACTGTTAGACACTTTAGTTCTTGCAACCTAATGGCCCGCCCGTTACGTTCCTCTACAGTGTAAATGTCTACTCATCATATACGATTACAGTTTGCTCCGTGGCCGGCCCACGTGGTTATAGGCCCGTATTTGTATAATGACATTTTCACAATAAAGGTTTTTAAAAGAAAACATGGTAGTAGTATATACATTGGTAAAGTTGTTAATAATAGTCACTGTTTTAGAATCAGTAGAAGGCAAGTGAAATAAAGCAGACCAATTACATGAAGGGTAAAAGGTATAATACGCAGGAACGCAGTAAAGATAAATGGTCAAGGGCTGTTGTGTTTTCTACTCCTGCAACATAAAGTGATCGATAAGAATCTCATATTCAGGCGTATCGGCGACTAAGACAGCAGGCCGACCCTCTTTTGCTCAACGGCTCCGTCATGGGACGAAGAAACACCCTTTTTCTCGAAAAAGGAATATATTTTACTTGCAGGACAGTTGTACATTTTCCGGGAAAGTACATTAGCCTGGAACATTATAACATATATTTAAGAAAAAATAATGTTCGAAAGCATCATTAGAATAAGAAAAGTAAAATGAACCAATGAAAAGTTTTATTAACAAGTCACATGACCTGTTATGCTTACGTTACGTGCTGCGCGTCGCGCCCCGGATCACTTCCGGATGCGCTAACGCGGCGCGTCATATGATGCATTACGCGACAACGCAGGTCTAGAATATAGTCAAAATGTCTCCACCAACCAGCGGTCGGAACACAACCCCTTTCAGCAGGCTAAATAGTTCTGTTAAATGACAACAGAAGGGACAGGCAACAAGAACCATCAGTGAAAGAGGGGAGGGCTAGTTCTTCTCTACCGGGTCACTTTGGGGCGCTACCGGAACTGATCGAATTGGTAGTCTACAGTGTTTCTGGATGTTTCAGACTGAAGCTGGCGTTAGCATGAGAGCACCACCATTTCGTAGCTCCGTCGTGGCCATTCGACGAGCAATAATGCTAGCCGCTCTCCACCAGAAGCCTGCGGGAGTCGGGGGCCCCCAAGACTTTTGTAGAATCTTCAAGGCTGAGGGGACGCTTTCGAGAATGGAGCCCAATCTCTAGCAGACAAGCGTCCGAGTTCCAAGGTGTCGCAGGGCAATTTTAGTGGACCACGCCCAAATCTGAAGAGACGGCCGCCATTTTTAGAGTACTGTGGCAGCCGGCTATCGCTGCACCGCAAGAGCGGGAGCAACTCAACTACATGGTGAGCGAGACGCTGTAGTCGAAAGAGCGGGCGGTAAACAGCTGAATAGCGGAAGAGGCACAGTGTAGCAAAAGCGGGCGGAATGGCAACTGAAATGGTAAAGGGGCGCCCCACTACAGCGTGTCTTTAGGTGAAACGGATTGTGGGACAAGGTCAAGAATGGAAGAGTTACCAAAAGGCAAAAAGTTCCGCTTGATCCCGGGAGCCGGCCACCTATGTCGGGGGCGATCTCAGGCTACACCAGGAGAACACGACTTGGGGAGGGAGCCGGAGCCAAGCGCCCCCTCCGAGTCCGCGCCATCACACCGTCCCTCGGGGGCCTCCGTCAAGCGGTTCAGGGTGGCACCGCATTACATTGTTCACAAATGCAGTCACGTCCTCAAACAGTCCCCACTTTACTTTGACAATAGTGAAGCTGAAGCAAGTGCAAATAGGCTTCAGACAGTGTTACAAGCACTCCTCAAAACTTTGAACCATCAGAGTGCATGAGTTTCATGCTCGATCGATTGAGCTAGCCGGATCGGGCAACAAAAAGTATAAAATAGTTATGTAAATAGTTGTTTAATAAAATGTTTTACCCTGTTACTTTGCTGGTGTGTTGTATATATTTGTAATATTTGCATAGAGTTTATCGTTATTTTGGGCGGGGTGGGTGGCGGAGCCGAGCTGTATTGCAGCCATCATGGTGTGGAGTTCAGTTCATCTCAATAGTTTCGTGTTTGTCATGAGGGGTTGTTCCTAATGTTTCTATTTTAGCGAGGTCAAAAAGAGATCCCATTAGTGGCCTACTGATTTTGCTCGATTCCTTTTGTTTTTTTACACGATTTTTCGCTATCTGCAAAGACTAAACAGAGTATTGCGACTCTGTGCTTGTTTGTAAATAGAGAATGAACCAAAGAGAACCAATTCTAAAACAGTAAATGCTTGGATAACAATCAATCAAATGGAGAGAGAAGCAGGCACGACGGATTACAACGGGGGCAAAGGCCTGCGTTAACTACCCTTCACTATCTGCAAAGAGAGAGTACTCCTAATAGAAATGAGGGGGAGGGGGGGCAGCATTCAAAGCAGATCAGTGTGCATAAACACGAAAAAATTTTTACTTACCACGTACTTGACATTCGACAGCTTATGATATTTGCTATTAAAAAACCATTGAAATTCACAGAAAAAACCATAGGTTAGAGACCATATATAGTTAGAAATTAGCATTTAAAAAACCTTGAAAATTCACTGAAAAAACCATAGGTTGTAGACCATATATAGTTAGGGCTTAGCATTTAAAAAACCTTATTTTACTCACACAAAACCATTGAAATTCCATATATAGTTAGTTGCACTAACTATATATCGCGCACCCGCAATCCACTGCTGATGATGTCACATATTACATCATTCATGACATGGTCAGTGACATCACTGATGACATCTCAAATGACATCACTGATGACATCACTGATGACATCTCAAATGACATCACTGATGACATCATCTAGTGTCTGTGTGTTTTTGTAAAGTTTAAATATGTTTTACATATTGAAGAATGAGTGGATGTATGGAAGACTGAGTGTGTGTGTGGCTGGCTGGGAGGTGTGTGACTCTGTGCATATCAATGTGTACTTGTATCAGTGATTGTATAAGAGAGTAAGTATGTGTTAGTATATGTGTGAAAAGTATGGTGTTCTGTGTTTAACTGTATAGATGAGGAAATCGAAGTGTGATTGATTCTTCACAGGACTGACTAGGTGTATGAGTGCATATGATAGTGTTGTAATAATGAGTGACTGTATGTATGAGTGATTGTATGGGTGAATGAGTGAATGTGTGTGTAGACGTAGGAATCAGTGAGTGCGTATGTAGTAACTGGTATTGGTGTGTCATGATGTCATCAGTGATGTCATTTGAGATGTCATCAGTGATGTCATTTGAGATGTCATCAGTGATGTCATCAGTGATGTCACTGAAGTATGGTGTTCTGTGTTTAACTGTATAGATGAGGAAATGGAAGTGTGATTGATTCTTTACAGGACTGACTAGGTGTGTGAGTAACTCCATGGATGAGTGGCAGTGTGTGAGTGTCTGCATAGGTGTATGAGTGCATATGATAGTGTTGTAATAATGAGTGACTGTATGTATGAGTTATTGTATGGGTGAATGAGTGAATGTGTGTGTAGACGTAGGAATCAGTGAGTGCGTATGTAGTAACTGGTATTGGTGTGTCATGATGTCATCAGTGATGTCATTTGAGATGTCATCAGTGATGTCATCAGTGATGTCATTTGAGATGTCATCAGTGATGTCATCAGTGATGTCACTGACCATGTCATGAATGATGTAATATGTGACATCATCAGCAGTGGATTGCGGGTGCACGATATATAGTTAGTGCAACTAACTATATATGGAATTTCAATGGTTTTGTGTGAGTAAAATAAGGTTTTTTAAATGCTAAGCCCTAACTATATATGGTCTATAACCTATGTTTTTTTCAGTGAATTTTCAAGGTTTTTTAAATGCTAATTCCTAACTATATATGGTCTCTAACCTATGGTTTTTTCAGTGAATATATATATATATATATATATATATATAGATAGATATAGATATGTGTGTGTGTGTACATGCACATATATACACATATATAAACACTTACCTTAATTATACTTACCTGCGTGGTAAAAGGCATATGGGCATATGTGTGGTAAAGGCATGCATTGTAAAAAATGCTTTGTAAAGCCATCCGTGGTAATTGGCAGCGTTGTAATGTCATACAACCAAGTGGCTTTGAAATAAACAGTTTTCAGTGCTGAAAATTACCATTTTACAGTTGAATTGAAAATGAGTTTTGGTATTTGTTGCTGCATTAACATAGTCACTATACAGAAACTTAACTCTGCTACGGGCAAAGTGACTCCACCACTTATATTTCTGCACAAAGATTTTATGCGCAGATAAATTAAAAGGCAGACATTTTTTCTCTGCTTCGTTTTTGCATAATGAATGCATTTTGGCTTCTGTCTTGCAAAAAATCATAATTGCACAGCTATAATTATGCAAATCAAGTTTCTAAGTTTATTATAGTGTGGAAAGCTTACATCAACCCCATCACAGTTCTTGAAAGCAATCCAGAAGTTCTGAAACGTTTGTAAAACCTCAGAGGGCTGCCTACAAGAGTGAAATCCAAAATTAAAAGAAAATAGTATTGAGTCAGAATGTGCAGCTACTATAAGGCAAGATAAAAATTGCCCCCAAAAAATTAATTCAATAGTTTGAATTTCACATATTTATTTTCTTTTGTTTTCATAGATGGGGAAACACAAAATTGCAGTAATTTAGTATCAACAACTGAAGAAAAACAAGAAAAACAAGACAAATTAAGTCTGCTATATTTTTACTTATTTATATTACAGAAGAAAACAAAAGTAAGCCAAGAGGATCTAGATGTTCCGATGTCTGACTGGGAACCATATCATAAATGCCTCGGTTAGGAGCCAATAGCCCTCAAGAAGTTTGAAGGATTGACTAACTAATAACACTTTCCCTGTTAATGTTGCTTGTTGCAGGGAAATGGAAGAAAGATTAGCCTTTTGCCACTATCATGACCCCTACTCCTCAACAGATCTACCTAATCCCTATGACTCAGATCTCCATTGGGACTGTTAGCTTTTAGGTGAAGGGTCTATATAATATGTGATTTGGAAATTTTGCAGGAAAGAAAAATCAACATGTAATCATTAAAAAAAGTGGCTATTAGTTGAAGCGGATGGTAGTCCATCAAAAGTAGCAATGTAATTATTCATGTTAAGTCCAGTAAAGTTTTCCTTAATTTAAATCTCAGCAAAATCCCTGGTAGCTATAGAGGACAAGCTTAACTTGAAATGTGTAAAGCATTGAGAAATACCACAACAGGTAAAAAGTCAACAACACAACACCCAAAAAATTTGAAAAAGACAAAGAATATTTCAATGAACAGAATGACAGTAAGGTGGCAAAAATCCAAAGAAGAGAACCAAAGATATACATTTTCAAACTTTTAGATAAAATAGCATCAAAAGGCGCAAATAAACAATCATGGACAACTGGTTGTGCTAGATCAGACAAGGATAAGGTTTTAGCCGACCTCGAATGAGAGTGGGTCGGATACGAAGACCAAGTTGGACCCAGGCATATAGTTACCTTAGAAACTTTTATATAAGAAATGAGTCATTGGGAGGGTAAGCTAGAAGCTGGTTCCAAAGCTGGGCTCAATGACAAGGGGTTGCTAAAGCAGGGGTCCCGATCATCAACAAAAATGGGAAAGCTATGAGTGGGTGAGTCCGTGCCCAGGTAGGCCTTAAGATTAATCGGATGCTGCTCATTATCGGTCCAGGAAACCCTTCTATATTTGAACATAGAAACTTGTCTGGGAGTCTGATTTCCTCCAGAGGGGCAAACCAGAAAGCTGAGGTCAACCAGTGATTTGACATTGATGGCTGAGGCTTCGACAGCAACCCCAGTCTCCATCAGTTTTCCAGGCCAATTTTTGTTTTAAGTTTCTGAGTCTCAGATTTTGCAGTTTGAGCAGGAGGAGTACACTCTCCCCAGTGAACGGGTTCTAGAACCTCAGTATCAGGACTAGGGGGTCAGGGGCAGGGCTCATTTCAAAAGAAGCCTCAAGGAGGGTCCACAGCAGGTCCAGTTGAAACTGGTCAACTGGGATCATACAGGAACGTGTTTTTATTTGCAAATTTTGTGTTCCTCTAACTTACTATCAGGTTCAGTCCTTTATCTGTCTTCCAGAGGTCCCATGGAGATTGTGTCTGGGGGTGCCACATTTATGTCTGGTATTACCCTGTGGGTAGAGGTGACTCCTGGCCCCTCCCTGACCAATACAGTAAAGGTTCCAAGCAGTAACCCTACCTACTTTTGCAGCAATTCATGTGTGCCATCCTGCAAACAATCCCAGTGTCCCCCTCTACCTAAAACCTTTCTTCCCTGGTACAGAGTTCCTGTGACCACCCCAGTGATGAGTCCGGGGATATGAGCAAACCCTTCCCTGTGGTAACTCAAAACCAGTTTTGGGATTGGTGCCTGGCTGGCTAGAAGGACAATAGAGGGGGCAAGCTCAGGTGTGAGCTACATCTACCTGTGTCTGGATAGGCCCCTTTCAAGTTATGTAAGGACCTGAACACAGCGTCCAGGCCATCCTGTCAAGGGAAGGTCAACATCTCCCCACACTCAATGCCTTTGTCTTAGCTCTGGGATGGAATTGACACTTCATCAAGGACCTATCAGGTCCTTAGTGTCAGTTGGAAACTCTGGCTTTAAGCTGGATAAAGTTGAATTTTTAAAATTACAATGTGTAAACTTTATAAACTTTGATAATCTATCCCAATTCTTTCTTACGGAATAGCTAACTCTGCTTCAGTGAAAATAGCTTTTAGGGCAATGGACATGTTTAACCTTAAACGTTTACATGTCCTACTGTTAAATGCCATGCACCCTGCCTTATGGGCATTTGAGACCCACTTAAGAGGTGATTTATTAATTTTTTCAAAAGAGGGTTTGGCCATTCAAAAGGGGTTATTTTAACATGTCAAATTTGCATTATAAACCTGCGCAGCCAAGTTACTGGTGGTAGGCCTGCAGTTATGTTTATCATTGTCACTTTAGGGTGGAGCCATATGTACTGCAGTCCACTACTAACATTTTACTTGGTGCCTGGCTGGCTAGAAGGACAATAGAGGAGGCAAGCTCAGGTATGAGCTACATCTACCTGTGTCTGGATAGGCCTCTTTCAAGTTATGTAAGGGCCTGGACACAGCTTCCAGGCCATCCTGTCAAGGGAAGGTCAACATCTCCCCACACTCAATGCCTTTGTCTTAGCTCTGGGATGGAATTGACACTTCATCAAGGACCTATCAGGTCCTTAGTGTCAGTTGGAAACTCTGGCTTTAAGCTGGATAAAGTTGCATTTTTAAAAGCACAATGTGTAAACTTTATAAACTTTGATAATCTATCCCAATTCTTTCTTATGGAATAGCTAACTCTGCTTCAGTGAAAATAGCTTTTAGGGCAATGGACATGTTTAACCTTAAACGTTTACATGTCCCACTGTTAAATGCCATGTACCCTGCCTTATGGGCATTTGAGACCCACCTAGGACGTGATTTATTAATTTTTTCAAAATAGGGTTTGGCCATTCAAAAGGGTATACAACCTTTACAACGCAACTTTTACCACGACCTACCATTACCACGCATTTTTTACAACGCAGGTACTTTTACAACGCATACCATTACAACGTAAGTATTGGTAAGTATATTATTTTATTAAAAATATTATTTGGGGTTTTTGGTAAAGGGGTATTTTTAGGGTTCAGGGTCAGTTTTGGGTTTTTGGGTAAAGGGGTATTTTTAGGGTTCAGGGTAAGCATGGGCGGATTTTGCGGATCCACGATTCGCGGATTAAGCGGATCCACGGATCGTGGATCCGCAAAATCCGCGGATTTAGCGGATTTGCGGATTTGGGGGCGGGGCCTCATCGAGTGTGTGGGCGGGGCCAAACGGACGGGGCTTCCACGCGAGCGCACATGCCTCTTGTGTGTCTAAAAGGTCAGAGACCGATCAGAGCAGCATCACAGCGGATTATCGATGGTATATTTGGGAAGAAGGCACATCTGCCCAGCCTCCCAACGCTCACGATTTTTTTTGGGCTGATGAATGAGTCACTGCATTTGCGCTTCAACTAGTTCCAGCGACCAAGTGTGTGTTACTATGCAATCGCGCCGAAGTGCGCAGGGGTCCCTTGAGTGAAATGTCCATCATAGTGGGTAAATGGCGGGAAGACGGTGCACACCTCGAGTGTGTGGGCGGGGCCAAACGGACGGGGCGTCCATGCGAGCATGCCTCTTGTGTGTATAAAAGGGCAGAGACCGATCAGAGCAGCAGATTAATTTTTGGGCTGATGAATGAGTCACTGAATTTAAGCTTCAACTAGGGCACATGCTTTATTGATATCTGCAAGTGTTTCCTGTTGAGGTTTATTTTTTTGTGCCAGGACCGTCGTGCCCGAATGAACCCTGCCCTTCATATTTATTCAAGAAGAGTAAAGACACCACCGTTGAAATAATTTACGATGGCGCCGGCAAGCTGCCAGCGCCATCCTGCAATAGTTACTTAATTAGCTTCAACAGGAAGCTCCAACTGTTAAAATAAAGCAGGCGCTCGAGCCCCTGCTGTATCTTATCTATTAGAGCTTCCTGTTGAAGCTAATTAAGTAACTATTGCAGGATGGCGCTGGCAGCTTGCCGGCGCCATCGTTAATTAGGCTCGCCTGAACTTTTGACCGCAAAATCCGCTCCGATCGCGGATTGCGGATTTTCGGTAAATCCGCGAGAGTTCGCGGATCGCGGATTCACAGAAAATCCGCAAAATCCGCGATCGGAGCGGATTTTGCGCTCATGCTTAGTTCAGGGTCAGTTTTCAGTTTTTGGGTAAAGGGGTATTTTTAGGGTTTAGGGTCAGTTTTCAGTTTTTGGGTAAAGGGGTATTTTTAGGGTTTAGGGTCAGTTTTCTGTTTTTGGGTAAAGGGGTATTTTTAGGGTTTAGGGTCAGTTTTCAGTTTTTGGGTAAAGGGGTATTTTTAGGGTTTAGGGCCAGTTTTCAGTTTTTGGGTAAAGGGGTATTTTTAGGGTTTAGGGTCAGTTTTCAGTTTTTGGGTAAAGGGGTATTTTTAGGGTTTAGGGTCAGTTTTCAGTTTTTGGTTAAAGGGGTATTTTTAGGGTTTAGGGTCAGTTTTCAGTTTTTGGGTAAAGGGGTATTTTTAGGGTTCAGGGTCAGTTTTCAGTTTTTGGGTAAAGGGGTATTTTTAGGGTTCAGGGTCAGTTTTCAGTTTTTGGGTAAAGGGGTATTTTTAGGGTTTAGGGTCAGTTTTCAGTTTTTGGGTAAAGGGGTATTTTTAGGGTTCAGGGTCAGTTTTCAGTTTTTGGGTAAAGGGGTATTTTTAGGGTTCAGGGTCAGTTTTTAGTTTTTGGGTAAAGGGGTATTTTTAGGGTTCAGGGTCAGTTTTGGGTTTTTGGGTAAAGGGGTATTTTTAGGGTTCAGGGTCAGTTTTGGGTTTTTGGGTAAAGGGGTATTTTTAGGGTTCAGGGTCAGTTTTGGGTTTTTGGGTAAAATGGGTATTTTTTGGGTTCAGGGTCAGTTTTGGGTTTTTGGGTAAAAGGGTACAGGGTAAAAATTAAATATAATTAAATTTAAATTACATTAAATTAAATTGATTAAATTAAATTAAATTAAATTAAATTAAATTAAATTAATTAAATTACATTAAATTACATTATATTAATTTTAATTAAATTAAATATTTAAAAATATTATATACTTACCAATACTTACGTTGTAATTGTATGCGTTGTAAAGGTATATGCGTTGTAAATACATGTGTGGTAATGGTATGCGTTGTAATGGATCCTGCGTTGTAAAAAATGCGTGGTAATGGTAGGCGTGGTAAAAGTATGAGTTGTAACGTCATACATCCATTCAAAAGGGGTTATTTTTTTATCATGTCAAATTTGCATTGTAAACCTGCACAGCCAAGTTACTGGTGGTAGGCCTGCTGTTATGTTTTCCATTGTCACTTTAGGGTGGAGCAATATGTACTGCAGTCCACTACTAACATTATACTTATAGACCTTGGGTACATTTTGTACCATATATTAGAGACTTATTGGTAAGTTAAATATGCCAATTAGGTGTATACCCAGTCACCATGTTTTAGGGGTTGGAGCATATACACTGGGCACTGGACAACTAAGTCCTAGGGTGGAAAATCCAAATAAACAGCAGAAAAATCTACCGAAAAAGTGGGGGTGACCCCATAAAAGGGTACTTTTCCTACTGTCCCGACCTCAGTATTGCCTCCAGTGCCACCATTCTTAATCTCAACTGTCACTTGGATATACTATACTTGCAAGAGTGTCCTTTATTTGTTTACCATAAAGAGTAAGAAGTTGTGTGCAAAGGAAGTGACTCATTAGCAACAAGGCAACCCTTCTTTACATTCCATGCAAGTTTATATATATTTTATGTTTTTGTTTGTTATGCAAACTGGGTCCATGCATGGTGCCTTTGTTGCCCATGGTTAGTTACCTCATGCAACTGTCTGAACAGTAGATGAATCTAGGCTTCTTGAATGTAAACCAAAATGTATGAACTCATACCTGACTGACATAAAGTAAAAGCTATGAGGAATGGCCTAACATTTATTTGTTCAAATGTTTAAATGACACTTTAGAACCAAACATCATAAAACATACGTTAAGGAGATCAAACGGAATAACATATAGAATTATAGATAGGTAAACGTGAATAACGAGGCTGTTTTTACCTTAGGGCTCTGAGTGACATTAAATAGACAAAAAGAGTGAAACTTGAGTTGTCAGTGATGTAATTCTGAACTCTCAGGTTTAAGAATATCTCATCTATAATTTTATGTTATGTATGGCCCAACCAAATCATCTGTCCCTGCTTGCAAGTATTGTGCATGGACAGAGGAGCAATGGGAGAGCCATACATAACATGGCCTCTACACATGAAAGCCCTGCCAGAGCAGGCGCAAATTCCTTTCTGACGCAGCAACACTGGGTAACAATGTTCACTAATCACTGTAGTTACGTCATAGTGGTGATTTACCAGATTTAGAATCTGGCACTTACGCTAGTGGGGCTTGGTGAAGCATAACAAACATGTGACATTTGAAAGTTCAGAATATAAGTTAGTAAACAAGCCATGCTTTAACCCGTTCCGTGCTGCGAACAACCGTTGGCCGACGCAGCCTGCCCACTTTTTAGAACGCCTGAAGGCATTAATGACATGGTTAAAAACTATGAATAAGTAAACAATAATCATAACATAAGGATTAGTGGATAAATATGTTATGACTAGGGCTCCCAGTTTTATGGTATTTATTTTTCTTACATTTCCGTCTGTATTTATCCATATTTATTTTTTGGCTAGCTTATTGGTTTTTACCCATATTAATTTTGTGTTTTGAGAATAAATGGAGTCATAAAATGGTATATTTCCACATTTATGTAACTGATAAACATGCACTCCTACTTTGCGATCTGTTGCATTTTAGCAAATTAAGCAGCCAAATATAGAAAAACATTACATCCACATTCAAATATCAGGATTATAATACATATATATGGTAACATATGTCTGTATCTAAAACCTATGTTTTTAACCTCCCATGCTGTCTAGCTGCTTTGTTGTTGTCCTGGAAAGCAGGAAAGACAGCATGGAGCGTCACCCACAAGAAGCCTCATTTTCTGTAATTTTCCTCTTTCAAAAAATAAAAACAGATAGAAAACACATTGTTTTCTGTCAGTATTTATCTATAAAAATCAGTATAAACGGAAAACTGGGGGACTTAGTTGTGATGAGGTCCAACTTCTTTAAAAATGCATATATTTTGTATATGGTTAAAGTTATATACTGTCAAATGCATTATTATTACATTAATATTATACATGACATCAATACTGGCTTCAATAATCTTGATAAGTAGGGCTGTTAGGCAATTCATTACACCTGTAAACATTAATAAGGCATACTTATTTGTGTTTTTGTAGTGCTTGATGCATCTAGGTACAAAAGGTCTCTGTAATTCCAATGATGATGGTATAGATTAGCTGCTAAGTTGCATTTTAAGACAGTTAACGTGAAAATAATGTTTCAAAAGATAATGAATTAGTAAGCATTTTAGGATTATTATTTCATACTTCTGCACAGAAGGTATGATACTTCAAACCAGAAACATCTGAGGAAATAGGGCAATTTAAAATGAGAAACTATGGGGAAGATTTACAAGCCCATAACTACACTTTTTTGCTGCTGTTGCATCACTTTTGTGATGCAACAGCGGTGTAAACATTGCGCCACATTGCAACACATCAGATGCATCACGTTGTAAAGCCCTGCACCCCATTAAAAGTCAGCTATAATGTATGCTGGGTGGGCGTTCTAACGCAAGAATGCCTTGTAAAAGTGAAGCAGTGAAATCTAGATCTCACTACGCCACTTCTACAATGCCAATGCATCAAAACCTTACGCCTACTTTGAAGCAGGCGCAAGGAGTGATGCAGCAAAATAGGTATAGGCCTTGCGGGGGGCACCAGTTATAACTGCTGAACTTCACTGATTTTGTACAAGTGAAATCTGAGCCTAAGTAGAACATCTCTGTAACCTTTGATTTTAACAGTGAATTTCCAAGGTTTTTTAAATGCTAATTCCCAACTATAATCTCCCTGTAACCTTTGATTTTCTTCTGTGAATTTCTAAGGTTTTTTAAAGAAATGGTAATTCCTACCTATAACATCCCTCTAACCTTTGTTTTTTTCAGTTAATTTCTATGATTTTTTATGTAGTAGGCACATTTTCAGAGTGGTGGAGAAATGGGGCGGGCCTCTTACCAGATATCAGGAATCCCACTGTGTAGGACTTACAAGAGGTACCAGGAGGGCTTCTTGACCCCCAAGGTCCCTCATCAGTAATTTGGACTTCATCCCTCAACCATTAGTGGGCCAGGAGTAACTGTTGCAGAGTGGTGGAGAAAGGGGGTGCGGCATCCGAAGACCTCTTAGCCAACCCACTATGTGGGACTTACTGGAGGTAACAGGCGGGGTAGCAGGGGGCCAACTACCCCTCCTGTTACCCCTAGTAATCCCATACAGCAGGATTGCTAAGAGGTTGTCAGAGGCCACACCCCCTATCTCCACCAGTCTACAAATGCACAATCTGGCACACTGCTGCTTGGGGGGAAGAAGCCCACTTAGTCCTGAGGCCCTCAGGAGGCAATGGGGACATTATCCCCCACCAGCACTGTGCCGAGTGGTGGAGAAAAGGGCGGGGTCTCTGGCAATATGCTGGTTTGTTTATAATTTATTTTTTCTTTTGGCCCAGGGGAGGGGAGCCATATCCCCATCCCCCTGGCCCTGCCCCTTTTGTTAATTATTTTTAATTTAAAAAAGGGAGGGGGCTGCACAGCCCCCTCCCTGGCCAAATTCTGCCCTGTGGACCCCATCCCCGAGGACCAGCCTATTTTTTTTTATATTTAAAAGGGAGGGGGTCAACCTCTCCAAGCCATTTTCGGACCTGGGGACCCAATCCATGGGGCCTGCACCCTTTTTAATTAAAAAGATATTTATAAGTTAGGGGGTTCACGCAGCTCCCTTCCCGGCTGATTTTGGTCCTGCGGGACGCCATCCCCCAGGGCCAGTCCTCTACTCTGGGTGCCCTGGGTAGGACTCTTTTTTGAGGGGGGCTTAGAGATGAGCGTTAAGGCCTCCCACGGTCCCTGCGAGTTCTGGAGTTCCTGCAGGAGCCGGCATTGCTATTGGTCCGAGGGAGCTGCTAAAATGACACTCCATCTGTCCTAAAGCAATTCTGCTCTACTTTCAGCAAGTGAGAGCATTTTACATGCTCTTGCTTTCTGAAAGCGGAGCAATGTTTGCTATGGCTTGGCAGGAGCAGTAATCCTGCCAAACCATGGCAAACTGTAATGTCCCGGGAGTTGGGCACCCCGGGACATCGCAGGTGCAGGCCCTGGGTGGTGGCGGTCACCAGGGCCATCTATGGCTCCAGGAGGGGGGCCGCATGGGCCTGCCCCTTTTTCATGTAGCAAAGGGGAGGTGGTCCCCAGGGCCGGGGATCTCCAATGGACCCCCTTAATTATTGTGTTTGTGCCATGGGGATGTGGTGGTCCCCAGGGCAGCAGGGGTGGGGGACACCCTCACATTCCTATTTTTTAGTGCGCTGGGGAGGTGGCGGTCCCCAGGGCTGAGGGGCTAGGCAGGCCCCCTTGCATTCCTATTGTTCAGTGCCCCGGGTAGATGGGGGTCCCCGGGGCCCCAGGGTGGCCAGGTGGCTCCCCGGCATTCCTATTGTTAAGTGCCCCAGCGAGGTGGTAGTTCCTGGGAACGTGGGGTAGGCTGTACAGGTCTCCCCTGCATTTAATTGTAATTAAACCATGGGAAGGTGGTGACCCCCAGGGCTGTAGTAAGCCCCAAGAGGGTGGGGCTTATGCGCCCCCTCCAATAGCTGTATAATGCCCCTGGGACATTGCCCACCCTGGGGTCTATATTTATTGCAGCATGAGCCTGAACATTTTTTTTTTACATTTTGAAGGGAGTCGCTGATCCAGTGAGACTCCAGCCAAAAGGGGGCCCTAGGGAATCAGGGTGTTTCTACTCTGCCTCCTTTTCTTTTTTTAAATGTTTTTTCATGTGCTTCAGTTTCATCGAGTCACAAGATGGCTGGCAACCCTTCCTGGTTTGAAGTATTGGCAACCAATCAGATCCCAGAATGAGATCGGGAGGGGTTGCGGTTCCTCTGTGTCTCCAAGTATACAACTGTAATTTCTTTAAATATCTCCAAAACTACTGAATGGATTTGCACCATTTAACAGAAAGGGTGCTTTCTGGACCAACAGCTACCTTTTTTTGCCACATTGTGTGTAATTCTGTTCAGCAGTTCAGGCTATAGCCATGTCTAAAGTCTCCTGTGGAAATTAGCATGGAGAAAATGCATTTTGGGACCCCCTCTTTTTTTTGGTCCCCGCTTGATGGATCATCCCAGCAGCTGAAGTGAGTGGCAAATTAGTTTTGAAAATTTCTCGAAGATTTGGCAAACAATGCCAAAGTTATGGGCAAATGAAAAAATGCTCTTCCTACGGAAACTAGGTCCTAACTATACCTACCTACTTGTAGGGACATCTTAAGGATTTTGGGGGTCCTGGGCAAACGTATTTTGGGGGCCTCTGTTTGGAACATCTTTGAATATATGATCTAATTTCAACTCTTTCATGCCTCTTCGGTCAGGTCTCTGACAGGCACACTCGTCCAAATTCTAAATTTGTTCACATCTAATATTGAAGAATAGTGACCTGCATTTCAAGTATTGCAACAACAGCAGCTCACCAACATTACTGCAAATAATCGCTGTCAGGGCCGGACTGGCTACCGGGCAGTTGTGTGTGCTGCCGAGCAGGGGGATGCTTTCGTTGATAGGGGCCTGTGTGTGCAAAACGAAATTTCGTTTTGCTTTTTTTTTTCAAAGCGCACGCAGGTCCCCATCAACGAAATACGCCCATACCACAGAGAAATCATTCCCCTGCTCGGCAGCACACACAACTGCCCGGTAGCCAGTCCGGCCCTGATCTCTGTGACAACCTCTCATTTCTTATATTTGAAGTCCTGTTTTGATCTAAAAGAAACTTTTTTGTATGAATGTTGCTTGACACAAACACAGAATTGCTCTGCAAAATGTGTGTAAAAAGCTCTCGCATCTCATCCACATTAAAAATGAATTAAAGGAAAACTTATTTAAAGCAGTCCTTTAAGAATTATTCAAGGTCATCAGGGTAAGACTCTGCAAAACAGAGCTGAGTCTCTCAGGGGGCCACCTGAATGGCTGGGGCCCTGGGTCAGAGCCCCCTTTGCCCTTGCCTTAAAATGTCTCTGCTTACTGGCGACCACCAGTGGTAAACATATATACATATATACATTTCAAAAGAAGAATGTCCTGGTATGGGCATAGAAATGCCACTCCATTCGAGGTGGTTTGAATCTTTTTTATTGCTCATTCATCCAATCAAAGCAATGGCATCTACGTGTTTCAGCTGACAACTGAAGCCTTGTTCATGATGAATCATGTCATGTGTACAATCAATTTAAAAGTTCTTTCCTTTTCATCAACATTAAAGAAGGACATACACAAAACAAAAGTGCACGCCTACACAAATCTTTTAATTGACACCATCTGTGAATGTGCAAATAAAGCAAAACTCAAGGCTAATGCCTCTTTTTAAAAACATGAACTACAGTATCATTTATAATAGGATACCACCGGAATCTAATCTTTTGTTTGCCATACAAACTCCAGAAATACTTTACTTTAAATAGTCCATTAGCTATTATGCTTCAGAAAATATGGTGATCTGGTGCATTCATCTATTGGCAAGTGGTTATATATTGAAATGCCAAATGTTATATAAATAAAAAAATGATTGCATTATTATTGAAATGCCCATCTACAAGGTGATTAAAAAAAAATAATGACCTTAATCTGCCTCAGAGTTTTGACAAATGATTAACACACGTACTCCTAAAATCAATTTCATTGTATATGTAACTTCAACATTTACATTTTTAAGGACAAAGAAGCTGTAGAATCTATTTGTATGGTTAGGGCCAAGTCATAAAGTGCACAGAACTATAATATGTAAAGTGCCTTGGTTCCGTCTAAAACAAAAAAAAACTAAATATAAAAAAAATATATAATGTATGCATGCAACATGATCTTTCTCGGAGGAATAAGATACAGTTAATATACACATGTATAAAGCTCTTTATCAATATTAAAACCATGTGACTCCTTGTTGTCCAGTTCCAAGATGTAAAATGTTTCTAACATTTTTTTTATTCCTTCTCTCTATCCCCATCCATTTTTATTTTGGGGATTTATGCAATATAGCTATATTTCAAATAGGATGGATTACTCATGGGTTTTCTCAAAATGTCTTGCTATTGTATAGCTTAGATCTTTATCAGTGACAGTACAGAGGGTCTGTAGGATTTTCCTTTGTACAGGTAAGGTTGTATATATATATATATATATATATAAATATATATATATATATATATATATATATATATATATATATATATATATATATATATATATATATATATATATATATATATATATATATATATATATGAACGCTCCGAATTCCCTTACGATGGCAAAAGAATGGACGGCACTCCACAACTCAATATCCAAGATTCTCAAAAGTTTATTACTAAATCAGAAACAGAACGCGTTTCGGCATCACGCCTTCACCTGCTGTGGCTCGCACAAAGTTCATTTGAGTTTAAATAAAGTTTAGTGTTGATGTCAATCTCATGTTACATAGACACAAAAGAGAGACAAACGATCTGATCAACACAGCAGCCATTTTGAAGTGGTTAACTTAATACATACATTGAGTGGCCAGCTGATAGACATTATTAAGCCCTGGATGGGCTAACGAAAGAAGTATGTTAAAAAAATCAAAATTAATCAATGACCATGCATTAATTATTTTTCATTATCAGCAACAAGGAATACAGGTTATGTCTGGTTCTTACATGCAAATTTTAGCACAAAAGTAGGAATTATGGATCATGTAGGGGGGTAAAGATATCACTCAAAATACAGTCCTTCATCACAATTAGCCTAGGTGACTAGCTAATTCTTCCGCTGTATTTAATCCTAATGGGAACTTGGTTCGAAGGTCTATGATAAACCTCGACTCAAGTTTCCTCATTTGTGCCTCTCTGTTCCCTCCACGATCTTTGGGGGGTATTTGGTCCAGACAGTGGAATTTTAGGAGATTGTGGTCACTGTTGTGTTTCAGTGTAAAGTGTCTTGCTACGGGGTAGTTTGGGTCGTTGTGTTCGATTGTTCTAGCGTGTTCTAAAATTCGCTTTTTGACTGGATGAATTGAGCTCCCAATGTAATATAGTTTGCAGGGGCATTCAAGTCTATATACACAGTATGGGCTTGTGCAAGTGAGAAATTTGTTGATTTTCCTCACTATTCCAGTATCTGGGATTTTATATGAAGTGATTTTCCCACTTAACTGACAGGCCTTACAGTTTTAGCAAGGGAAAAACCCGGTCAGGTTTCCCAGTCGTGGTGATCTCGGGATAGCATCAAAGTGACTGTGTATTTAAGTGTCTTTTAGGGATCTATTCCTCCTATAGGTAATATTTGGATGGGATGATAATTGCTTTCCAATGACTCCATCTGTTTTAAGAATATAAGACTATAAAAGAAATTGAGCAACTGGAAGGTTTAATCTCACAAAACACCGATAAAGAGGAACAAGATCTCCTGAGAGCTAATATGAAGAAGAGACTTCAAAAATATGAAACAAAAATCAAATTAAGGAAGCAGGAAAAATTCGACCGGGACGAAAGGGACTACGCCATGGGAAGAGTATTAACTTTGTCTAGAAAATACGACCAACCACGGAAAGAGGTTGCAAGAAAAGATCAGATGCCTGAGGATGCGGAAGCAGCGAGAGTGGAAACTTCGGACTCTGACATTACTGCCAGTGAGCAATCCGGGGATGAAACCACAGGAACAACCACTGCCCCCGCGCCTCCAACTAAGAAAACCCCTTTTCAGCAGGAGTTCAAGGTCATCCGAGAAAGCTGGCTAAGGGATGGCAAGAACAAACCACCAGAAGCAGGAGACAGACCCGACGAGGGGGCTGGAAGGGGAAGAGGAAGAGGCAACAGCAACGCCAAGAGCAAGCCAATTCCGAGGGTTACCAGGAGCCAGAGAAGGGGAAAATGGTAAACCCGTCGGAACAACTCACCATAGTGAACCTTTCGGATAGACAATTAACTCCAGCAGAGGAGTCTGTTCTCAAGTTAGGATTGACTTTCTGCCCAAGTAAAAACATGGAGTATACACAGACACGGATCGACCTGTTCAAATTCGTGCGTAAAATTAAACTGCACAAGTTTCATAAGGTAAAACCTACAGCTCAAGAAGCAAAGCATCTGAGACAGAATAAAAAGGACACAGATCTCCTAACTGTCAATGATCTCACTGCCTGTGAAGTATTAAATAACCTGAGACTGGACTGTAACATGGAAATGGAAACAACGGATAATACACTTACTCAGAGACTGGCCAATGTTGACATTGAACAAACAGCACCCAAAAGTAAATTCAAGTTGGCTTCAAAATTTGTTCCACAAACTGCAGTAGATTCAATCGATATTTTTTCCGACATAGTCACCAGGAATCTGATGACTATGAGAACTACTCCAGAGAAAAGAAAAACAAGATTCAATACTACCAAGGAGCAACAGACAGCCATTAAGTCCATTATGGACGATGAGACTATAGTGTGCAAACCCTCCGACAAAGGAGGCAACATTGTTGTCATGTCCAGAAGTAAATATGTGGCAGAGGCCATGCGGCAACTGCAGGATGTTTCCTGTTATGGAGTAATAAAGAAATCAGATTATCAATCCAGTATGAACGATCTTTATGTTTTACTCAAAAAATGGCATGACAAACAGATGCTTGATTTGGATGAATATCTTTTCCTCAAAACCACCAATCCTGTGTTACCTTGTTTTTACCACCTCCCCAAGGTCCATAAGGATATTAAAAATCCTCCTGGGAGACCCATAATCTCTTCGATAGGAGGGTTGACGGAGAATCTCTCAAAATTCTTAGACCACCATCTATTCAGTTCTGTGCTGTCTCTGAAATCATACATCAGGGACACCTCGGACTTCATAGAGAAGGTGGAACATTTGAACTGGCAACCATCTTATACATTGATCACCCTGGACATAACAAGTTTGTATACTTGTATAGAGCATGACCAGGGTCTTCGTGCCATAGAGTACTTTCTCAACAAGAGGGAATTGAAATTTGCAATGCATAATAGGATGCTATTAGAATTAACAGCATTTTGTTTACGCAATAACATTTTTCTTTTTCAGAATGTCATCTATCGCCAATTGACTGGTACGGCGATGGGTTCCTGCTTCGCCCCCAGCTACGCGAATTTATTCGTGGGCTGGTGGGAGGAGCAGGTAGCCTGGGCCCCCAGACTGTCCTCCTGGAGTTCAAAGGTGGTACTATGGAGCAGGTATATCGATGACCTGTTCCTGGTATGGGATGGTACTATTGAGGAAGCAAAGCAGTATATTGATATGCTCAACGATAACGAATTCCATCTGAAGTTTACTGGTGACATCAATAGGGAAAGGGTTAATTATCTGGACCTGGAGGTGAGCATCAGGGATGGGCACATATGCACCAATTTGTACCGTAAACCGACAGCTGGGAACAGCGTTTTACACGCGTCCAGTAGCCATCCAGGTAAACTGATCAACAACATCCCATATGGGGAACTTTTGCGGTTGAAACGCAATTGCAGCCAGGATGATTCTTTTGAGGAAGCAGCAAAAGAATGTATGGAGAGATTTGTGGTAAGAGGCTACAGTCCCAATGTACTAAAAAAAGACCCTGAAGAAAGTCAGAAGTGTTCCCCGATCTAATCTTTTCACCAAGAAATCAGTCCCTAGCATGGAAGGCAAATTCCGCATGATTACCTCATACTCTGCGGACTCTCATAAATTGCGTGAGACGTTAGCTAAACATTGGCATATCCTAAAATCGGACCCAATTATTGGACCTGATATGCCCAACGTCCCATTACTAACATACAGGAAGGCAAGATCACTACGTGACCAAGTGGTCCATAGTTATCTGAAACCCATTGAGAAACGACAGGGCACACTAAAGGAAGCCCAGGGCTTCTTTCCATGTGGGAAGTGCAAGGCCTGTTTCGCAAGTAAAAGAACTTTGAATTATGAAGTCCCAGGACATAGTGGAGGGAAAAAGATCAATAAATTCATGTCTTGTCATTCGGACCATGCGGTCTATTGCCTAGTATGTCCTTGCATGCTAAGGTACGTGGGAAGTACCATCAATCCTGTAAAATTGAGAATATTGGAGAACATGCGGGCAATAGCCAACAAGGACTTTACTTATCCCGTGGCACGCCATTTCTCAATTAAACATAACAGCGACAGAAACCTTCTGAGGTATTTCTGTTTGGACAGGGTAGAAGTAAATCCTAGAGGGGGTAACAGATTGCTTGCCCTAAGAAGACTTGAGTCGCGTTACATCATAGACTTAGAAACAAAGGCACCTAAGGGGTTGAACATGGGGGAAGAATTGGCCTCGCACTTGGGTTGATGATAATGTGAGAAGTGAATTATGAAATTATGAAATGAATCTGCATCAGTGTTTGATGTAATGATAACTGATCTATTGTCTGATGGCTTTTAAAGAAATCAAGTTGAGGTTTGGAGTATGTGATGCCGCTATTATTAACTACTGTTAATATTTGCAGAATATATTGCTTGGTACTGGGTCCCACCTGTAGTGGCCAGTCCTTTTGGGCTGCCAAGGCCGATCCACGGCAAGATTTTCTTGATATGCGTCTGTCAATGTTGAATAATGTGATGGACTGATAAAAAACTAGAGTCATCTTGGTGCTGCAATTCAGGCATTGATTAGGTGTCTGTCTTTAAATTATGCGGATAAAATCCAGGATGATGAACTTGCCGATACACGGCTTGAAATCTGGTGTGACATTTGTATAAGCAACGTTTTGATTATTTATGTATTTGAACATTACAATATGGCGCGCATAGGGCGTCTATGTTTGGTCCGTCGTCTATGCCCATGATTTGGGTGTAAACATAGATAAGGATTCAGCGTTTGTTCGCATTGTAATAGATACTGACGAAGGGAGTGCTATCTCCTGAAACGCGTCTAGCGAAAATAAAACCTACCCCTGCTTAAGCAACTGTCGTGCTTTGGAGTGCTTATTTGTCTTAAATAACCCGGCTGGGTATCTTTTTGGGACAGTTTGGAGCTTGTCTATTTTACCGCGGACACCAACGCGGTTGAAAGCACCCGCTGAAAAGAGTGACTCGTTTCCTTGGTGTGGAAAGGAGCTTACATATATATATATTCACTGAAAAAACCATAGGTTATAGACCATATATAGTTAGGAATTAGCATTTACAAAACCTTGAAAATTCACTGAAAAAACCATAGGTTATAGACCATATATAGTTAGGAATTAGCATTTAAAAAACCTTATTTTACTCACACAAAACCATTGAAATTCCATATATAGTTAGTTGCACTAACTATATATCGCGCACCCGCATCCACTGCTGATCATGTCACATATTACATCATTCATGACATGGTCAGTGACATCACTGATGACATCACTGATGACATCTCAAATGATCTTGGCATCTCAGCGCCTTGTGGTGTCTTCAAATCAGAAAATATTGTTGCGCTGCCTTTGGCCCCATTCGCACATCGGTCCGCTACTGACACAATCTCACAGGCCAACGGGGCGCCCCACGCCGACTTTCAACATTGTAGGATGGCCACAGAAGTGCGACAACTTACTAGACACCACCTCGGTGCCATCCGGATCTTGGCGCGTTGTGCTGCCTTCGGCCTATTCGCACATCGGTCCGCTACTGACGCAAACTCACAGGCCAACGGGGCGCCCCACGCCGACTTTCAGCATTGTAGGATGGCCACACCAGTGCGGCAACTTGCTACACACCACCTCGGTGCCATCCGGATCTTGGCATCTCAGCGCCTAGTGGTGTCTTCTATTCCGAAAATATTGTTGCGCTGCCTTCGGCCCCATTCGCACATCGGTCCGCTACTGACGCAAACTCACAGGCCAACGGGGCGCCCCACGCCGACTTTCAGCATTGTAGGATGGCCACACCAGTGCGGCAACTTGCTACACACCACCTCGGTGCCATCCGGATCTTGGCGCGTTGTGTTGCCTTCGGCCTATTCGCACATCGGTCCGCTACTGACGCCGCCTCACGTGCCAACGTATTTTCTCCGCATTTTACACCCTATGCCGCATAACAGATCATGTGACTTGTTTATAAAACGTTTCATTGGTTCATTTTACTTTTGGTTTCCTAATGATGGAAGGCTTGATCATGTGACCTAAAAACAACACTTTTCATTGGATGAAAACTTTTTTTTTTTCCCAAACGATGAAAGCCCCACCTTGTTTCTGGATGTTTCAGACTGAAGCTGGCGTCAGCATGAGAGCACCACCATCTCGTAGCTCAGTCGTGGTCATTCCGCGAGCAATCATGGCAGCCGCTCCCCACCAGAAGCCTGCAGGAGTCGGAGCCCCCAAAACTTTTGATGAATTCTCAAGGCGGAGGGGACGCTTTCGAGAATGGGGTCCAAGACCTAGCAGACAAGCGTCCGATTTCCAAGGTGTCCCAGGGCCATTTCAGTGGACCAGGCCCAAAAAGGAAAGAGCCTGCCGCCATTTTGAGAGTCCTGTGACAGCCGCCTATCGCTGCACCGCAAGAGTGGGCGCAACTCAGCTGAATTGTGGCTTTTGACACAGTGGACCAAAAACGGACGGAATGGCAACTGAAACGGTAAAGGGGCGCCCCACTACAACAGATGACACTCCACCTGGAGAGGCCCGTTCACGCCGCCTCCCCCGGGGCTCCCCACGCCGTTATTCGGAGCAGCATTGTAGGATACCAAAACCAGTGCGGCAACTTACTGGACATCACCTTGGTGCCATCGTTCTGCTGCCTTGGAACTATTCGCGCAACAGTTTGCTACTGATGACCCACCCCCCGCGACGCCCCATGCCGTTATTTGCTGGGTGGCAACTTACTAGACATCACTTTCGTGTCATCTAGATTTCAGCGCGTTCTGCTGCCTTGGAACTATTCGCACAACAGTTTGCTACTGATGACCCACCCCCCGCGACGCCCCACGACGGAAATCTGGACGTTGTGCTGCGTTGGGACTATTCGCACAGCCGACCGCTACTTCGTTGTTTTTCCCTAAAAATGTTTATATGTTATTACTATTTTTGTTTTCTTGTATATATTTATAAATTATTAAAGTTTTATAATCTTACTACTTTGTCGGAGTGCTATATATTTTTAATGTGACACATAATTGTAAAAACTTTGATGTACAAAGAGTCATCCCTGGAATCTTCCGCTTCAGGCTCGGTCCCCTCCCCAATCACAATACAGGATGGTTTTCAGATAATAGCAACGCTTCTGCTGTGACGGATCTCATCGAGTGTGGGCCTTGATCTACTATAACTCCTTTGAAGAGGGGTGATTCTTTACAGCTGTGGCCATAAACTACATCTGCAGGGCTAGCTGATACCCTAGGACCAGCCTGGACAATCGGACACAGAGGAAAAGGAGTGTCAGAGGGTGCGGTAGTGAATAGGGCGAAAGGGAGGTGTCGGGCGGGCACAGGGTGTGATTCTCAGGGAAGAGCAGCGCAGATGGGGGGAGGTTTATTACCCATGCATAAGACAGAGAGCGGGGTTGACCACTGCCTGGGGGAGATGCTTGCGAGGGTGGGGAGCCATGCTAAGGATCGACAGCGTGCACAGAGTGGGTCTGGTCAAGGCATCTAAAATGGCTGCCGTGCACGACAAAAGTGTGGCATTTGAAAAAAGACAAGATGGCGCAGACAATGTTTTTCAACACTTCCTGATTTCCTTCGAATCGAACGTTAACAGACGTTGGGGCATATTACCAAAGTTAAGCGATATTTATCCCTAACGATGCTTAGCAACGATTTTTTTACCGTCAGAAATTATCGCAGATAAACCTTGCTATTATCAAGGTTTATCGGAAATACGATAAAAAACGACCGCAATGCATTAATATCGCTGAAAACTCAGCGATATTCATGCATTACCGAGCTAATGCTCTTAGCCATGTTATCCACCTCCCATTGGATAACATGGCTAAGAACTGCTCAGGGCAGGTGGTAGCTTTTGGAGATATTCGCGCTTATCTCGAATATTTCCAAAAGTTGATAATAGGAGATAGCGATGTTAGCGACTGTTTCCAGTCGCTAACATCTTGGCATGCCCACTTTGCATGTCATTAGTGATAAATATCACTCACATGCAAAGTGGGGCCCAAGATGGTCGCTATCTTCTACTAGCCGTCGCTAACTGGTGTTAGCAACAGCTAGGTAATACACATATAATTTTATATCCGCGAAGCGGAGCGCTGTTACAGATATATATCTTGTTTCTGAACGTTAATTTCTCAAAATGCACTGAAGCACATATATTGAGACCTAGCAAAGGCACATCGGGCTACCAGTCCCTACAATTTTGCCAAGTTTCGTGCAAATCCATTCAGCTGTTCGATCCTACCGAGAGACAAGATGGCGGCCGCTACGGACTGTTTGGAATGTTTACAGACACCGGAGAGCCAATCAGCTTCGCTTCGCAAAGCTCCGTAACGCGAAAAGTACGCGAAGCGGTGCGCTGTTACAGATATATATCTTTTTTTGAACGTTAATTTCTCAAAATCCACTGGAGCACATATATTGAGATCTAGCAAAGGCACATCGGGCTACCAGTCCCTACAATTTTGCCAAGTTTCGTGCAAATCCATTCAGCTGTTCGATTATTATTATTTTTATTTTTTTTTGCCCCGCGGGGCCCTTTTAAAACCTCCACATCAAACCTAGGGGGTGAGCGACAATGTACTATGCCCCCTTATGGTCATTTGCCCCTTCGCTTTGGCCTCCTCTTGTCTCTCGATCCTACCGAGAGACAAGATGGCGGCCGCTACGGACTGTTTGGAATGTTGACAGACGCCGGAGAACCAATCAGCTTCGCTTCACAAAGCTCCGTTGCGCGAAAAGTACGCGTCCTGGGGCGCTGCCCGGTCCGCTGTTACAGATATATATCTTTTTTTAAACGTTAATTTCTCAAAATCCACTGGAGCACATATATTGAGACCTACAAAAGGCACATCGGGCTACCAGTCCCTACAATTTTGCCAAGTTTCGTGCAAATCCATTCAGCCGTTCGGGCTAAAAGTGAGGCCAACCGCCCTATGAAATTAACATGGGAAAAACGCGTTTTGGGACCCCCCTTTTTTCTCGGCCCCCCCTTGACGAACCCCCCCATAATTTTCAGGGGCTGCTCAGAAACAAAATGTGCCATTTTCCTGAAAATTTCAGCCAATTCCGTCCACAAACGCCAAAGTTATTAGACATAGAATTTTCAAAAATCCCATAGGGAAAAAATCCTAACTATATATACCTACTGGCGACCGCCAGTAGGTAATATATATATACATGAACGCTCCGAATTCCCTTACGATGGCAAAAGAATGGACGGCACTCCACAACTCAATATCCAAGATTCTCAAAAGTTTATTACTAAATCAGAAACAGAACGCGTTTCGGCATCACGCCTTCGCCTGCTGTGGCTCGCACAAAGTTCATTTGAGTTTAAATAAAGTTTAGTGTTGATGTCAATCTCATGTTACATAGACACAAAAGAGAGACAAACGATCTGATCAACACAGCAGCCATTTTGAAGTGGTTAACTTAATACATACATTGAGTGGCCAGCTGATAGACATTATTAAGCCCTGGATGGGCTAACGAAAGAAGTATGTTAAAAAAATCAAAATTAATCAATGACCATGCATTAATTATTTTTCATTATCAGCAACAAGGAATACAGGTTATGTCTGGTTCTTACATGCAAATTTTAGCACAAAAGTAGGAATTATGGATCATGTAGGGGGGTAAAGATATCACTCAAAATACAGTCCTTCATCACAATTAGCCTAGGTGACTAGCTAATTCTTCCCCTGTATTTAATCCTAATGGGAACTTGGTTCGAAGGTCTATGATAAACCTCGACTCAAGTTTCCTCATTTGTGCCTCTCTGTTCCCTCCACGATCTTTGGGGGGTATTTGGTCTAGACAGTGGAATTTTAGGAGATTGTGGTCACTGTTGTGTTTCAGTGTAAAGTGTCTTGCTACGGGGTAGTTTGGGTCGTTGTGTTCGATTGTTCTAGCGTGTTCTAAAATTCGCTTTTTGACTGGATGAATTGAGCTCCCAATGTAATATAGTTTGCAGGGGCATTCAAGTCTATATACACAGTATGGGCTTGTGCAAGTGAGAAATTTGTTGATTTTCCTCACTATTCCAGTATCTGGGATTTTATATGAAGTGATTTTCCCACTTAACTGACAGGCCTTACAGTTTTAGCAAGGGAAAAACCCGGTCAGGTTTCCCAGTCGTGGTGATCTCGGGATAGCATCAAAGTGACTGTGTATTTAAGTGTCTTTTAGGGATCTATTCCTCCTATAGGTAATATTTGGATGGGATGATAATTGCTTTCCAATGACTCCATCTGTTTTAAGAATATTCCAATGGCGACTCATGATTTTGTGAATCGTTGAGGAGTCATTAGAGAAAGTCGTGATGAAGCATGGAGTTCTGTCTTCCCCAACTTTCTTCTCACTAGGGTGTTTAAACAGACTTACTCTAGGAATCAAACACACTCTATCGTATGCCATTTTGAGTGTTTTATCAGGGTATCCTCTAAATCTAAACCTTGCCATTGAGTCTTGCGCAGCTTGCTCAAAATCCTCTGAAAGTGTACAGTTTCTTTTGAGGCGTAATAATTCACCAAAAGGTATACTGTTCTTTAGAGGTTTGGGATGACAGCTGCTGGCTTCTAAGGTGAGTTTCCGGCTGTAGCCTTCCGGAAAAGAGAGGTGCACATTTTTCCATCCATTTTTCCATCCATCCATCTTAAGACTTTAAGATGAAGAAAGTCTACCTGAAGACTACTGATAGTGCCACTAAGGTGCAAATTGAGATCATTTGTATTTAAGGTTTGAATGAATAATTCAGCCTCTGTCTTTGAGCCTTTCCAGAAGATGAATAAATCGTCAATATATCGGTGCCACCCGATAATTGACGCGACCCATCTCTGATTGTCATCAGACCAGGCCACCTGCTTCTCTCACCAGTCCACGAATAAATTCGCGTAGCTGGGGGCGAAGCAGGTGCCCATCGCTGTCCCTCTACTTTGTCTGTAATATTGTTTCTGGAACAGAAAAATATTGTTGTGCAAGCAGAAATGTAAAAATTCGATCAATATACAGTTATGTTTCATGTATTTCAGAGAACGAGTTTTTAGAAAGTACTGCACAGCCTGTATGCCATGATTATGTGCTATGCAGATATAAAGTCCTGTCACATACAATACTATCATCAGCATATCGGGTTCCCAAGGTGTATCAGAAATGATGCGGATGAAATCAGATGTGTCCCTTAGATATGATGAAAGGGATTTGACATGCTCGATCAAAAAGAACTCAAGGAACTGTGACATGTTCTCAGTTAGGCTGCCTTTTGAGGAGATTATTGGTCTCCCTGGTGGCAGTGTAGAATGTTTGTGAATTTTTGGCAGATGATAGAATGTAGGAGTTATTGGCTGTTGACATGTCAAAAATTTCAATTCATTCGCATCTAACATTCCCTCTGTTGCCCATTTGTCAAGCAAATGGTGATATTCAGTGATGCTGTCATTGTATTCATCTTTGTTGTTCTTTGTGTAACAGTCTATGTCCTTAAGTTGTCTCAATGCTTCTGTACAATAATATTCTCTAGTCATTAAGACAATATTTCCACCTATGTCCGGCGGCTTGCATACTATGTTGGTATTGGCTTGCAATTTTGTCAGCGCATTCCTTTGAGCCAGTGATAAGTTCCATTGTTTATTGTTGGATTTTCCGGATCTTTTGGTTCTCAAAGTTAGTAAATCAGTTTTGACTGCTTCCTCAAAAACGTCAATTGCGTCATGTGGCATCATAGGAAGGAATTTAGATGCTGGTTTGAAATTTGTGCTCGCTCTGATTTGGGATATACCAAATTACTCAGCTATATCCGCTAGTGCATTAATAGTCTGATTTAAGTCACTTCTTTGACTAGCGATAGTTTGCATTAGATCCAGATCAATTAGTTCAAGGACAGAGGATTGAAGAACATTTCCCATATGAGGATCCCTACTCAAAGCATTCTTGAGACTGTGAAACTTTTGAAGTTTTAGTTTCCGGGTAAAGAGGAACAAATCAATCCTAGTCTGGGTAAATTCAAAGCCGCTGGTGGGGCAGAAAAACAGTCCTTTTTTCAAAACTTGCTCTTCTGTTTTAGAGAGTTTGTATGGAGTCAAATTTATGATGGTTAGGTCTTCAGGGACACTTATCTACTGGTGCCCCGCTGGCTCCTTGCTTGGGTGGCCATACCTAGATTGCCGGAGGTGGAAGCCCCCGCGTCGAATCTGCCTTGTCTTTGTTGTCTTTGTTGTGCTTCTGGTGGCTTGCCTTTTGTGCCCCTTTGTTGCGTCTGGCGCATTAGCTGAAACTCCTCGCAAAAATGGCTCTGCGAGGTAGATAAGCTTGTGGTGCTTGATGTTGAGCTCGTAGTCGCAGATCTTTCATCCCCCAACTGTTCTGCGTCTGTCACATTGGATTCTGAGGTGACGGGTTCCGGGTGGTTGCATTGATCACCTTGCTTCTTAAGGCTTTTCTTGGGGCATCAAATTTGCGTGCGAATGTCAGAATCCACCCTTGTGCATAATCCTTGGCATCTCTTTGAAATTTAGACTGTTTGCGTTGTCTAATTTTATTTTCGTATGCCAATAATCGCGTTTTCATTTCCTCCCGCAGGTGATCTATAGTAGTCACATCTGGATCCTGCGAGATAAGGGCTTCCAAATCATCAATTTCCTTTTGGCATTTGGCTCTGTCACTCCGCGTGGAATACGTTTGACTTCCAAGTATTTCTCAAGGGAGGTGGCCTCCCATCATTTGCGGATTTCGCGCTCATATAATCTCTCTAACTGTATAAAGGAGGTCTTGAGCGAACTGGCAGTGCTGTCATTCATATAAATTACATTTATATATATATATATATATATATATATATATATATATATATATATATATATATATATATATATATATATATATAATTTATGCACATTATATATTTTTGGGGGGAAGCCCTCCAATCTCCCCTTTTTTAGTGTTTAATTAACCTTTAATTACCCTCATCATGCAATATCTTACCTACCTACCTTAATCCCTAAAATATCCTTACCATCCAAAACCTTTACTCACCCCATAACCCTAAAACACCCTTACCACCCAAACCCCTACCCAACCCTAAACCCTACAAACACCTTTATCAACCTTTTGGAAAGTGGGTTATAGATAAGGGTAAGTGTTCACCTACCTCTGGTTATAAGGCACCAGCACACTATAGGGTCTAGTAAAGATCTCAGTAAATTAGCCCTTTGCTCAGCCCTTGGTAGATGACAATGAGCAGTCATGCCTAACTTAGGAGATGGGAGTGTAAAGCATTTAAAAATATCAATACATCATACAAGCTAGACAAAATACACAATAAAAATCCCACTCCAATTTATAATGTTAGGTAAGATTTTTATGAACAAATAGGCACCAAAATTACAAACATACAATGTAGAGAACCAAAGATATGAATTTTTAAACATTAACCACTTTACAGTGCTTAAAAACATAAAGTGGTACACTGGCACATCTGGTCACACTTAACCGGGACAAAATCAAAGTTTGAGGCCGACCTCGATGGAGCCCTTGTAGGATACAGTAAGTGGGAGGCGCTGGTCAAAATATTACCATCACACTTTTCTGGAACTTTGTCTTCCAATGTCACTCAACAGCGTGACTTTCCACAGGGCCCCAGCCAAATCCTGAAAGTCTGGAGCTCTGAAACTTTCAACAGGATGAACCTGACTTCCTGACTGGGTCGCGGCTGTAGGTAGTCGGCTTCTCTCTTGAGGTCCGGTTGGTTACCTTGATGGAGCAAGAATTCGCACGTAAAGCGTCTTGCTTGTATCAAGAACCTCGAATAACAGTAATAAAATACAACCAACATGTTTGTCTTACTAATTTCCCCTTTTATTCAGACATTTGGGATGTCCTAGAGAAGCTTGCCTATGTGTTCATTAACATTAATACGCTTGCCTTTAAAATGGCCGCTGCTTGGCGGGATTTTCTACTGCGCATGCGTTGGTCACAATCACATGACGTGACGTACTCGCAGTTCTGGTGGGAATCTTTGCGCTTGCGCACTTGACTTAAGATGGCCGCTTTGTGTTCTCACATGCCGAAGCTTGCCCTGCCGCTTTCCGCATCTCTGTTAGTTTGCACTAATACTAATGCTATAAGTTAATATAAAGTAAGGGGAGTCATATAAGGAGTCCTGGTATACAGTGCATTCATTTATTTCCTGTGTTGTAATTTGTGTTCGCTTACTTTTCATGTATCGAAATCCGTGGGCATGAGGGATGGGAATACTCCTTATTGAACAGCCTTTCTGCGCATGACAGTCTTCTGCCAGTGGATGAACTCTATGGCATTGAACACTTGCCAACCCGAGGTCCCAGCCAAGATGTGCCTGGGAAGATGCACCTTCGCCTAGCAGAAGAAGCTGACATGTACTAAATGTATCATAATTCATAGATGCGCTATTGTAATATTGAGACCTATGTCATGGGAACCCCAAAGTCAATAGGCGGTCCCAAAAAGATGTAAATTAGGACTTGTGAAATTGAGTTCTGGTTGGTGTTTTGACCTGTCCTACTTGAGGACCAATCGAAATTGGGGATTCTTACACTTGCAACATTTGGGGGGTGGTACACTGACCCGAAAACAGTATAACTAGCCTAGGCTTAGCTAGAGAAATTGTCCGACTTGTCCGAATAGCTGACCTGTCACTGACCCAACGCACTCAATAGGTGATAGATACAAAGGCCTGCGGAGCACTCTGTCCGTAATTTCCACAGACCCAACCGGGGGTTTTAAACCTTAAGTGCTGGCGGAGCACTTTGCTGGAGAATTTGATAACCCAATCGGGGTTTTAACTGATAGCTGCAGAGAGGGTGTAGCGCAGGCATTGCTACCGAACTGCGGGTGCTGGTCTTACCTTGGTGGTCCTGTCCTGATCCTAATCTGGTTTTCCTGTCCTGTCCTGGGGTGTCCATTCTGCACCTGCTGGCCTACTGGCGACTGTCCTTCCTTGGGGTTTCTCCTGTCCTTAACTGACCCGTGTCCAGGGTTGGTCTTCACACCGTTCTAGGTAAATATAGTGCTGGGAAATCTATTCTGCATCTTTCAATCTTCTTTTGCTTTAATAAAGACGTACTCTTGCATATTTGATTTTCCATGCTCTTCGCACGGCTAAATGAAAAGGTCATACATTATCGATGTTATTCTAGCACGTTCCAATTTTTCCCCATCCCTTAAGTACAATTTTCCATACAGTTCATGATATATAGATGTTCCTTTTTCTTTACCCTCCTTTAGCAAAATAATCTGCTCTAAAATATTAGCGTGTTCCACTTTTACCCACCCTATAGTCACATGTTGTTTTTTTGAGTCTTTATAGATTAACTAGATTCTCGTATTTTGCTCTCTTTTGCCATAATATACATTCTAGCATGTTCCTTATCTTTCCCCGTCCTTTACTCACTCTATGACTAGTCTAACTTCTTGAAAAATCTTACTAGCATGTTCCTTGTCTTTACCTTCCTTTAGAATTCTAGATGGTTGGCCTGGTTTATTTCCTATATGGATACGGCCTCTTTGTAATCTTAGTTATTGACAGTTTATTGGTTGTAAACCTAATGCTCAATGAAACTGATGAATTTTAGATAAAGGTTTTCAAAACTTCCCGAGTTTGTGGTTATTATATGATTCAAAATAGAATATATAGCATATGTATTTTGGTGTCTGCCTTTCTTTTACAGCTAGCTGCCTGATCCATTGTGGTCATTAGGTACCCGTAGCCGTGGAATGGTAAGTCGGGTACACTGAAATAAAATAGGAAGGAACAAGGGTTACTGGTAGTAGAGTGCAAGGTTACCCGATTAATAAATATGTTGAATTGAAAAATGTATGGGCCCGATACGTATATGGTAAAATTATAGTCGGGTGACCTGCGCACTCTATCAACCTCATGAAACGTTTTCACAAAAGTTCTCCAAACTTTAGGAGGTGCTTACTGACCTTTTCCTTGTAGGTTCAAAGTTTCCAAATGACCACTCCAAAGGTCTGGAATTTCCTAGATGGCTTCTTGGATGTCTGGATCACAATTCCCACAATGCACCTGGCCAAATCCTTAAAAGTCCACTAGACACACTCCATGATGGGGGCTCTTGACGGAGATTATGCAGGTGGACTCCGGTAACCTGTAGCCTGCAGGGAGCCCACTCCTTAATCCTCTTGAAGCAAGGCACAGTCCCCAGGATTGTAGTACCAAATTGTGTAGCATGCACAGTCATTTAGAGTGCAGACCTTTTGGTGCAGATTCAGATTCCAGCAGAGCAGTACTTCTTCTCCTTTCAGTTTCAGGCTGCAGATCGGAGAGACTATGCAGCTCTCACGTAATTGTTCAGGGTTCTGGGGAAACAGACAGGGGGCACCTCTGTCTAATGAAATGCTAGGTGTCATCCAAAAACATGATAACTTCCTCCAAAGTGTAGCATCGTCTTGTCCCACAAAGCACTGCACTTCCAAATTCCAACATGGATGATTTCTCTCCAGAGGAGCTAGCTAAACCACCCCACAGTGTGGCTCATTTTCATTAGCTCTCCTTCCCCTTACCTCTGCAAATTCTACCCTAAGCCTGCCATCTGGCTGGGTCACTGGATGTAGTGGTAGGTATGCCTGACATTCCTTACAGATCTGCTCTCTCTTTGAGCTCAGTTTGATTTACCCAGCCGCCTCAGCAGGACCCATCTTTCTCAGCTTCAGAGCTCCCTCCTTCAGATATCCTCTGCTCCCAACAGCCCACTTTTCACTTAAACAAAGCAGCCTGACTAAGCTTGTTAAGACTGACCAATCAGCAGAGATCATTAGAAGGCCGGACGTTTGCATATAGAAGAGAAAGTACTACAACTTCTCTTCTGTACTATCTTTTAAGTCCTTAAATAATATTTTTTGTTTCCTTTCCTAACAATAGTTATTTCTAAATAAAATATTGCAATGATAACCTATGGAGCTAGGTATCTTCAATAGGAAATCAAATGTAATGGGCAGTTTTCACTCACTACGGCATATAAACAGTATTTTATAAGGTCCCTGTTTATAGTTTCATGCCCCACCCCTCAGGGACACCTAGGTGAGACATGGGGGGTTCCTAATATGTAAAACAATATGGTAAATTATCACTTTTAAAGTGGCATACCACCAAAGTTGATTTTGCACACAACTTGCTTTTAAAGACAGTCTTCAAAGTCAGGCTGCCTTTAAAATGACAGCAGGCACTAAGCAGTGCACACATACAAGTACAGGAAATCTGGTGGGCCTCTAAACTTCCAAACCCTATTACATACAAGGGGCATATAGGTAGTTTGAACTCCCTATCCCTTTTATATACCAGGGACATATAGGGTCTGTCAATACCAATTAGGAGAATTTACTTTTAAGGACAGATAGCAAGGCAGAACTGCCTTTAAAAGGTCAGCAGGCACACAACAGCGCATACATGCAAGTGCAATACATCTCCTGGGCCTCTGAATCTCCATGCCCTATTATATATTAGGGACATATACATAGATTGCACCCCCTGGCCCTGTGATCTAGTTGGGGCATACAGGGTCTGTCAGTGCCAATTGTAAGTGTACCCTATTACAAGTACCTTTGTACACATGGCACTGGCCCTGGGCCTGGTTAGCAGAGCCCAGGGTACAGTCAGAGTCAGTTGCCACCAGTATCATTCAGCAAAAAATGGGGATGAACAGGGCAAAAGGATGACTCTCTAACATGACCCCCAAACAAAAGATGATGGGTAAATATATTGAACCCTGGTAGTCCTCATCAGCTAAGTGAAAAAACCTGGATAGTCCACACACATTGGCATGGGCATTCCCAGGCCTGTATTCCACTGTGAAGTCCATCCCTTGCATAGAAATGGACAACCTCAATAGCTTCTGATTCTCCTCTCTCATCTTCATGAGCCACCTGAGAGGTCTGGTCAGTTTGAAACAAAAAGCGATTAGGAAACAGGTATGGTGTCAGGTTTTTCAGGGACCAAACCACAGCAAAGGCATCCCTCTAAATGGCACCCCATCTTTGCTCATCTGGGGAGAAGTCACCTGCTAGTAAAGGCAACTGGCTGATCAAGGCCCTTCTCATTTACTTGTGCCAACACTGCCCCAACCCCTGGTTCTGAAGCATGTGTCTGAATCACACATTTCTTGGTGCTGAAGACATAGCTTCTTCCAGAGTGTCACATGCCTACTGACGCTCCAGGACCATGTCACTTTCTTTGGCCTCTTCTTAGAAGTAAGTCCTGCCAGGTGATCCACAATGGTTCCAAAGTCTTGAACACATTTTCTATAGTACCCAGTCAGACCAAGAAATGCCAGAATTTCAGACATGATACTTAATAACAATAGTGACCGTTCGAGTATGAAAACATTATGCACACTTAGCTGCCTTCCAGCTTCTTCAGAACAATTCAAAGAAGTGTCTCGTTTTCTATCCAGAGTAGAAAGAAAGTTTGTGAAATAGCTGTCAAATATTGACAATGACCAAAGTTGCAGGGTCTTATTATTGCCAGACTGTATTGCAAGACCGGCGTTTCTCCAGTGCCAACTCAGACAAACCCATAAACTCCTTCCTGACAAAGGAGGAGGAAAATAAAGTAGTCACAGCAAACAATAGTTCTTGAGAGGCAGTCTTGCATCCAAACCAACCTCCTTTCTATCTGTTTACCAGCCCACAGCTATGGACATGCTTTTAGGGGAAATTAATAAAACTGTAATTTGTTTCTTGCTCATTGTTTGATGTGCACACATTTAAATGTGTTTATTTAAACTCAGCATTTTACACATGTCAGAAATTGGGTTGTTGGTTGAGGAGGGTGTGAGCCGTTCTCAACCAAGAGGCACAATCCTTCTCAGGGTGAACCACGAAAAGTCACTAAATTACCATGTGCGTAAGCCTCTGATAGCTTGGCATAACAACAGTCAGCCTTAACTTAGAGACAAAGTGAAAGTATTTATGAAGTACATAACCAGTAACAGAGGGATAACACAACACAAGAACAATCCCACACTAATTTAGGGGGGAAAAGTACATTTTCATAAATTATTTGACACCAAAACAATAAGAATCCAATCAGTGAAACTGAAGAAATGACATTTCAAAGATTTAAGGTAAGTATAGTGCTGAAAAGTTTAAGATGACACCTGTGGTTATCTGGTCGTGTGAGACTGGGGGAAAGACAAAAATTCAGGCTGGCCACAATGGAGTGCAAGCCGAATACAGGGACCAGGTTAGTTTAGCTGAAAAAGATACATTCTAAAGCCCATCACAGAGTGTTCCATTCGCGGTGGAGGAAACTGCGAGGAGCAGGAAGAGCATCATGAATGGTCGCTGCCGTAGCTCAAAAATACTGTTGAGGATCACCAACAGTTGATGCTGTAGTGCAAAGTTTAGATCTCACATTTTCACTCATTGCTGGCAATCGCTTTAGTGTGAAGAGTGCTGTTCACCAAAGTTCGGGTTGGCTGTCTGCGCAGGAAGTAAGATCTTGGTTCGAACAGACCTGTTCAAGGTCACGAAGAGCCCAAGCTTCATGGAGTTTCATTTTCTTCAAGGAGGGACCACAACTGATGCCACAGCAAAGGTCCAGACCAGGACCTAGGAGGATCTCTTGGGGATCAGGAACTCACTCCAGCTGAGTTCAACAGGGCTCAAGTAGGTCGTGTACAGCAGGTTCAGCTGTGGAGTTGCAGGGAGGCCTCTGGAGCTTGTTGTGTAATTGTAGTTCAGAACAAGAGGTCAGTCAGCTGACCCTTGGAGTCACTTCAGCCTAGAATGAAGGGTGCAGGTCCAGTCTTCCTTCTCAGACAGCATGGCAAGTTTAAAGCAGGTTTCGTTGCCGACCCAGACAGATCCAATGCAGCTGGAAACTCTTTTTTATGTAGCATCCACAGGTCAAGCAGTATACTGAAGAGTGTGTCTGAGGGTCCCCTTTTTATACTCGGTGCCCACTTGGAAGTGGAAGAAATCTTTGGAGGTTCCCCCTACAGAAGTGCATGGAATGTCCTGCCTCCTTGCCCTGTCTCCAGTCTGTATGCAGACACAATAGGCTAGTGTGAAGTCCTTGATGTTTGAGCTGAGGAAGTATTTGAAGTACAAGTGTGGTAGCTGACAGCTCCACCCCCTCATCAAGTCAGTTACTACATCCTGCTAACTCCAGACCCTCTATTTTGTGGCTGTGTGGGAGGAATACACAAAGGACAACCACACCTAGTCATGTGACCTAGGAAACAGGCTGCAGGCATCAAATGATTAGGATAACAATTTCTAAAGGTGGCATTTTCAGAACTGTGACTTAAAATCCAACTTTACTATTTAAGAGAATTTGAAATTGCAATTCCTAGGAAATCACACATGATATTTCTACCTGCTCCCAACCAAATTGTATCACTTATTAAATGTAATAACGTAACCCAATGTTATCCAATGGGAAGGTTAGGCCACACAGTAGTGAAAAATGAATTGAGGAATTTTTCACAAACAGGCCATGTAAAGCGTAAAAGTTAAAACCCGGCTTTTTAAATACCCTGCCTTAGCGCTGTTTAGGGCCTTCCCTCAGGCTGACTTATATAAATTAAAAAGGGAGGTTTAGGCCTTGCAAAAGCTTTATTTTACCAGAATTAAATTGCAGTTTAAAACTGCACACAGGCTGCAGTGTTAGGCCTGACACATGTTTAAAAGGGGATACTTAAGTGAGTGGCACAATAAGTGCTGCAGACCCACTGGTAACATTTAATTTACAGGCCCTGGATACATGTTGTACCAGTTTAATAGGGACTTACACCCATTTTGCACATTTAATTCAGTTGTAAGACATTATTACCATGTTCAGCGGAGAGCGCACAAACCCGTTATCATTTGTCAGCAGTGATAAAGTGTGCAAAGTCTTAAAGTAAAAAAAAACAGGTTCAGAAAACAGGGGGGGGTGAAGGCAAACGGTTTGGGGTGACACTGCAGAGAGAGCCAAGTCCAACAACACACCTTTAGATGTGGAAACAGGGGAGGAATTTTCTTGCGGACTAAATCACTTTAGATGCTTGGAGCTTTTTTTGCTATATCTCCCGATGTTGCCTTATAATCAGATGACAGTTAATAAGGGTAATGAGCTTGGTGTAACTGGTTCTTGGCCAGCATAGTATGGTGCAAAGGGCTTCTAAAATGCACATAAATGGAACATATTATGTTGTGTTACTTTGCGAGGACAATCTCACAGCAGTCAGGTATGTGAAGTGATGCAGAGCCACCATATCCAAAACATTAGCAGAGATAACAAATGCCTTTTGGCATTTTTGTCTCAAGCACAAGGTATTGGTCACAGTGTAATACTTTCCATGAATTTACAATTTAGTGCCAGACTGACATTCACACTATCTGAACAACTGCAGTGATTGTCACTGATATCTGAGGCAATAATTTAACCAATTTTATGACAAGACCAAATGGAAGTATACATTATTTCAGTTTGAGTGCCTTATGTTCGGAATGTCTACTGCTCCATGGTGTTTCACAAAGGTGATGCGTCCAGGAGTTGATTATCTAAGAGAGAGAAGAATGAGATTGATAGTTTATCTGGACAATATTTGACTAATGAATCAGGATGTGGAGGGGTTGAAAGTGATGACGGATTTGTTGAAGAATGTGTGTTTTGTGATAAATCTGGAGAAGCCTGTAATGTCACCCTCTCAGAGTATGGAATGTCTAGGGTTTGTGGTGGACACAAGGAAAAGATGTTTGCATTTACCGGAAAAGAAGGTAAAAAAAAAACAGGACATTTTTTCAATGTCAAAGAATGACTCTGTAAAATTAAGAGAGTTGGCATGAGTGCTCTGTCTCTTGTCATCATCGATTCAGGTTGTATTCCCAGGTCCACTTCATTACAGGTCGCTTTAACATTTGAAGGTTCAGAGATTGGCAAAAAGTTTCTGGTACGGGGATATTGTTCTTTTAAACAAGGAAGCAACAAAAGATTTGAATTGGTGGAAAGAGAATTTGGAGGCTTGGAATGGAAAGGCTATATTTGGGAATCCGCCTGATTTTGTTTTCGAGAGCAATGCGAGCAACCTAGCCTGGGGGGCATCTTGTTTAACATGGAAGACAGATGGTGCCTGGACGATGGAGGAGAAGTTAAAACATATACATTGTTTGAAGATGCAGGCAGGTTTGTTAGCACTGCAAAGTTTTCAGAGGGATATGAAAGGAAGGTCAGTTCTTCTGTGTATGGACAATGTGACAGCGGTTACTTATGTGCACTAATTGGGAGAAAGAAGGTCAAAAAAATTAGCGGAGTTGGCAAAGGAAATTTGGCAATTTTGCATAGAACAAAAAATAGAATTGAAAGCGGAATATTTGCCAGGGAAGATGAACGTAGTTGCAGATTGGTATTCCAGGAATTTTGTAGACTACAGCGACTGGTAGCTAAACAGGAGGATTTTCAGGAAGATTGTGGAGGTATTTGGCCCTTTGTAGGTGGATCTGTTTGCTTTACGACTGACCTTTCAGTTGCCAAGGTATGTGAGTTTGAGGCCGATCCAGGAGATATAGCAATGGATGATTTTCGGCAGGATTGGAAGGAAATAAAAGGGTATGCTTTACTAACTTTCTCAGTGAGTCAGAGGGTGTTGGTCCAAGTGAGGAGACAAGGATGTCATCTGGTACTGGTAACTTCTTTTCGGAAGTGTCAGCCATGGTTTCCGACAGTGAAGGAGTTGGCAGTGGAGTAACCCCTTATGGTAGATGTGGTCAAGGAATTATTGATAGGAGTAGATGGCGTGGAACATCCATTAGTGGAATCAGGTTTTATCAACGTTCTAGTTTGGAGGATATCAGATATTCAGGAGGAATGTCAGGACTTTCAAAAACAGCATCTAACTTGCTCAATGACTCTTGGGCTCCAGGAACCAAAAAAAGGTACAGAGGATCTTGGAAGGTATGGTTTTGTTGGTGCATGGGAAGCGGTTTAGATCCGGTGGAGGCGGATGATGTAAAGGTGGCAAATTCTTTGGCTAATATATTTGAAAAAGGAATGCCTTACAGAGCAGTGAATTTTTATAGATCTGCTGTGGCAGCTGGGCATTCTTTAGTACAAGGAGTGTCAGTGGGGAAAAGTCCCCTAGTATGTAGGGTCATGAAGGGTATATGTTTAATGAGACCTCCCATGTCAAGATATAAAACTTTTTGGGATGTTGATTTGGTATTGAAGTTATTTCAGGACTGGCCAGATAATATGTATCTTGAGGCAAGAGAATTGTCATGGAAGTTGGCAACTCTTCTATGTTTGATTTCTTTTCGAAGGGTTTTAGATGTTAAAGCCTTGGAGGTGTCTAGACTGCTGTATCAGCCAGGTGGTGTGGTTTTTGAGATTTGTAAGAGCACAAAGACTATGTCAGGGTCGCTTTGATGTCTGAGATTTGATGATGCAACAAAACTTTGTGTGGTGCGTTGTATTAAAGAGTATGAATCGGCAATGATGGAGAAGAGGAATGATGGTGTAGATCAACTGTTGATTTCAAATGTGAAACCATTTAAACTCGAAAAATAATGTGACTATTGCAAGGTGGGTTAAGTGACTATAAAAGAGGCAGATGGGGTTATGTCCAAGTTAACTGCTCGTAGTGCAAGGGGTACTATGGCTAGTAAGGTATGAATGTTGGGGGTAGAGTGGAAAAGATCTTGAAAGCAGCAGATTGGTCTTCGGCAGTGACTTTTAGGAAGTTTTATTTTAAGGATGTAGATCATGTTTCAAAATGTGTTTTACGAAAGCTTTGAACATGCATAATGCTAACCTCCTGTCTTCCTATAAAACGACGATTCTTAAAGGTTTACTGAATGAAGAATTGAGATTTTATTAAAGACAATGAGGCTAGCATTATTCCGCCCACCTTTCCCATTTGGGATGAGTGAGTGGAGTTATTCTGTATTACAAAAAAAAAGAATGGGGGAGTAAGAAGGAAGAAGGTAAGATGGGTATTTCTTTTTAAGGGTGTGTGATTAAGGTGAAGTTGATTAATTTAGATATTTTGTGATGTAGGATTCTATTCAGGATGTTCCTGGGATGGATCATTTGTGGGTGTTTATTTATTCATTTTTGCAGACATGAAGATGGAATACTGTGGAACCAAGATTTGTGATTCAAAATTGTTAAGGAAGACGAACAAAAGAGGTAGAAGATGGAGGACACAGATACTTTATATGGTTGAACATTCTTTTTAATTGTGATATTTCTGAGTTCCATTCTGGGAGCTTTTAAGTGGTGTTGCTTCTTAGAAGGAGTTAATAAAAGGTTATGCATAATGCTAGCCTCCTTGTCTTAAATAATAGCTTGATTCTTTGTTCAGTAAACCAATACGAATCTTCATTTTTGGGGCCTTTGCCTGCTGGTCTATTTGCTTCCAGACTGAACTCAAAGCTAGGTCAAATTCTTTAGATGGAGGCACTAGCTTGAGTTGCTTTCTTGCAAGAGTGGTGTGTAAGTTTCTACATGTTTTTCCACCCTTTGCTTTGATATCCAGGGGCTGTGCCTAGCTCATATTCATAATCAGTGGGGATGTGGTCCTTCTTGGCCCTGGCCATGGAGATTTCAACCTTGTTTTTCCTTTCTCTTGTCGTTGTCCGTAGACATTGCCTTATTTCTTCCAATTTATCTTTAGCTGTTTTTGAATTCTTTCTTTTTTTGTTTAAATCGTTTTCATGAACCTTTTTTGCTTGTCTTGCACATTGATCAGTACAACATTACAGTCAGAGGAGCACTCATGCAGCAGTTGGGAAAAAAGGAGAGAATTAATTACCAGTAGCAAGGGACACTTTGACTATTAACGACATAACAATGCAAATTCAGGGTGCATTAATTACAACCAAGCCTGTGGCAATATCTCAAAAAGGACAAAGAGGTGCTGCTAAGTCTATACATCAGGTAGTATGCGAGTAGCGTAGGAACAGTGCAGTTCAAACATAACCTGGGACATAGGGTGCAACAAAATAAGGACAACGAAAGCAAAGGATGGGTAGGGGAGAGTCGTGTAAGACCTGCTGCCATATCTAAATTGGCTGGAGGGCCTCAGACACCTCTACGACTCAGTGGTAGCAGAGTTCCGTGGCACAGGGGCAGTGACTGTCTGAGTGTCGGTGTTATTCCACATTCACGTCAGTGGGGGGTGTACCCTGAGTGATGATCCTCTGTGATGCAATTGGGGATCCTGTGTCCGTGTCTGCCCCTGAAAGTTTGGAAACCATTGCATCCCATTGAGGTACCAGGGGGAACATACAAATTGCAAGCAGGTCCTCTCTGCATAGTACCGCACCCTCCGCCCTCGCCCAATTGAGTAGGGATCTGCACCAAGCAAGAGGATGCAGTGGCAGGGGGTATTTCCACCGCCTGGTAAGCAAGTGTTTGGCCGTTATTATACCTAGGTCTACAAACTGTGTTTCAGCTCTGTATTTCTTGTTTCTGTTGAAGAGGTGTAACACATGGGCTTCCCAGGTCAGGGGAATGGTGCTGGAGGTTCAGCTCATGAGAGTAGTGGTCACAGTACTCCAATAGTCAGTCAGGACTGGACACCCCCAAAGCATATGTATTAGGTCAGCATCTATTTGCCGGCAGCGGGGACAAGCCGCATCTATGTGGAGGAAGTACCTATTCATGTGGGCTGGGGTAAGGTAGGCCTGATGGAGTATGAAAAATTATATCTGTCGAAATCGTTGATTCAGGGGGATGCGGGTCAGGCCGCCACGAGCAGCCAACCATTCTCTATCCGTAAATGCCCTACCCAGTGCCCCTGCCAGCGAAGTCGAAGTCGGGTGAGATCTGCTTCCGTGTGTTGTCGAAGTGAAGATGCGAACCAGTGCGAGAGAGTTATCCCTCTCCCCATCACGTGAAGATACTGCAGTGTGTGATGCATGGATGGTTCCTGGGCAAGCGCACCCGATTTGGATGTTAACGTAGCTATGAGTGTTCTGTGTAGTAAGAACTGCCCAGGATGTATATTCTCCCCTGCTATGAGTTCCTGGAATGGAATGAGAGTGCCTTCTTGAAAGAGGTCCCCCAAATCCTGAATCCTCTCCGAGGACAAGCAATGTATTGCCGCCGTCGTGTAGGTGTCTCCCTGTGGAGTTCCCAATAGCGGGATGGCCGGTGTGTTTGGGATAGAGGTCCTAGTGAGGAAAAGACACCTACGGAAGCATTTGTGCTCTACAGTGAGGAGAAAAATATCTGGGGTCTAAGTGTGGAGCAAGGGTGGAAAATCTGGAGAAGGTTTTTCAGTGGTAGCGGAGGTTGCATAGAGGCCGTGTCTAGCAGGTAACAGGAGGACATCCACGGGCCAATTCATTGCAGCTGGGAGGCCAGGTAGTAATGCTCAAAATTGGGCACCGCGTGGGTGCCCAACTCAGTAGGTAGGTAAAGTTTTCCCTTGGAAACTGTATGAAGTGGGGTCCCCCATATAAAATCCCGTACTACTCTTTCCCATTGCTTAAAGAAGGGGAGTGAGATGATGAGGGGCAGAGTTGCAAAGTAATATAGGAGGCGGGGGAGAACCACCATCTTAACCAGGGCGATTCTACCAGAGATTGCCAATGGGAGGGTTTTCCAGAACCCCATCTGAGACCGAATCGCCTTGGTAGCATGGACAACGTTTCAGTCGGAATTGTCAGCTTTGGCGCGATAAACCTTGACTCCTATGTAACAAAAAGTATTGGTGCACCAGGCCACTGGTGCCCCCCGAGTTTGTAGCCCGAATGTGTGATGTCCCCTAAGAACGGGGAGAGTATGGACTTGTCGAGTTGACTTGCAGACAGGAAGCTCGCTCAAAAAGGCTAAGGGCTCGGTCAAGGGAAGAGGGAATATCATGAAGGTCCCTGGTGTATATTAATAGGTCATCCGCGTAAAGCGAAATGTCGTGTATGCCATCACCTAGTTCTATCCCCATATCTACGTGTATGCGGATATGAGCTGTCAGTGGCTCCACCACTAACGCAAATAGTAGCGGGGACAACGGGCATCCCTGCCATGTCCCACGTCGTACTCAAATCGGATCTGAAATATATGGGCCCATCCGAACCCGAACTGATGGATTACAGTAAAACAACTGTACTAAGCCGAGGAAGTAGGGACCAACTCCAAGACGTGTCAGGGCAGCTAATAGGAAATTCCAGGCCAGTGAGTCGAAGGCCTTCTCAAGGCCTAATACCATGGAACTGGAGCGCGGCCAGATGGTGGTGGCATATTCCCCCACCCGAAAGTAGCGGCGTATGTTCAGGGCCGTGTTACACCATGTTGCCTCCAGGAACACCGAGTGCAGTTGCGGCACCAAATATTCTGCGTACGTTTTGAAAAATTCCATTGGGAGTCCGTCTGGTCCTAGAGTTTTACCTGAGGACAAGGCAAGTAATGCGTCCCGTATTTCGTCTTCTGCTATAGGAGTGTCTAGTTCCAGGGTCTGATCCAACGTCAGAGTAGGTAACTACACCGTGTCCAGGAAGGATCCCACGTCGTGAGCGTTACCTGTCAGGAGGGTGTTGTAGAGGCGGGTATAGTGTTCAGTCATCAGCGCTTGAATGTCTCCCTAAGTGTTGCGTTCCCGACCGAGGTCATCAAGGAGGAAATGTATGGGTCGCTGGGGATGTTCCTGTCTAATCAAGTAGGCCAGTAGTCTCCTGGCTTTGTCTGCTGGCGCAGGCGGTCAAGAAGTGTCTCCCGTTCGGTATGGGCAGCATCGACGTGCTGCTGCCGTGCTGGGTTTGTGACAACCGTGACTCGAGTTGGAGTAACTGGTCCTCAATGCAGGTTAGTGAGGTGTCTAACTGCCTGCGAATGCTCCACGTCGGACCCAGACAATGGCCTCTAACCACCACCTTAAAAGTCCTGGTTGGATCCTTAGTTGGATCGCGCTTGACGTTGGTGATTAGAGAAGACAGCTTTGGACGGTGGTTTATTGACCACGCGGGTAAATATCACTTGTGACACTATTACTGAAACTGAAAATCGAGTCAAAAGGGAAATATTCATAATTGAAGATAGAACGTCTACACATACCAAAAAGGTTAATACCTGCTACGTTATGTGACATACAGGCTTTCCTAATGGACATTGATATATAAAAATGGAGTAATAATAGCCAGGAAATCATTACTGAGGAAGATTTCGGATTAGTATCACCTTACGTCTACGAAATAATTTAGCCCTGAAGAAGTTCCGGTTACGGAACGAAACGCGTTGGCTGGTGTTTGTATGGACTAATAAAGGAACATTGAATTCCACATATCTATCCAACAGCATTTGTGATTCAGCGTCCTTATGAATGTGGCCTAACGAGTTATTGCTCTCCAACGAATTATTGGACATTTAATTTTCTAGCGGTGCTTTTTCATTTACGAAAAATATAGACTACTTCCAATTATTTGGATATGCCCTTGGGGACAGGGGGCATTTGAAAATTGCACGCCAGCACTTTTTGTATGTACATATTACTGTATTGGAGATATTGGGGTTGGTGCTTGGCACTAGAGCGGTCCACTGTCTGCAGTTTTGCCTATCAAGACCTTAAAAGTGAGGATTGAGTCCATAGAACCGGTATTAAGTGCAAAATAGTTAGCTATTGTAGACTCTAGTGGGTCACAGGTAAGGAGGTTCTTCCAAAGCTGGAGTGTGTAAGTGCCAGGTCGGAACCGGAGGAGGTGACGCTCCCCAGGCCAGGTGCATTAACAAGGGATTATGATCGGAGTGTGTCCGACCAACATAATCCGTTGATTGTATCAAAGGGAGGAGGGCTGTGGATGCGAGTACACGGTCAAGGCGCACATGTAGCTTTTGGACTGGGGAATAGAAGGAGTATACTCTGCAGTGAGAGTGTTGTTTCCGCCAAACATCCGAAAGGGCCCAGTTACCTAGCCATGTGTTTAAAAGGCAAGCATTGGATGAGGCTGTAGTATTAGTGAGGGGGGGAAAGGGGCGATCAAGGGAGACATTGAGTACTGCATTAAAATCCCCCCCCCAGGAGCCACGGGATGTCTCTTCTTTTGAGCAAAATCTCTGTGAGATCACTCAGGAAGGTGCCCTGGTCAACATTGGGGGCGTATAGGGAACCCAATAAAATCGGTTGGCCATTCAGTCTGCCACCTATCAGGACATACCGCCCCATTGGGTCTGTCAGAACTTCCTTTTCTTCCCATGGGACCCCTGCCGTAACCCATATTATCACCCCTCTAGCCGCGGACGAATAATTGGTGCTGTATATCTGGCCACACCAACGTAGGTGCAAGTGGGTGGCTTCCAAGGCCATCAGATGCGTCTCCTGCAAAAATGCAATACTCGTCTTATGACGCTGCAAATATGCATAAATGGCGTATCGCTTTGAAAGTGTCTGGATGCCCTTGACATTCCAAGTGTGGACGTTAAGGTCTGTCATCAAGGCAACTAAGTTCAGTGTGCCCAGGCCGGATACCGCAGGGCCCTCCATGTGGGGGGCTCCCTTGGATGGGGAGGACGGGAGGTAGCAGGTGTGTAGGGTTGGCAACTCATACAGGGGTGAAAAATGTTAAGGTGAGGTCGCAAGCAACCTTGCGGCAGGAAGAGAGTGGAACCTCAACATGAGGAACTGCCCAAACAATCATGCCAAGTCATGGCTACAGAACTGTCATTGTTGTTTGACTTTGGGGGGAAGAAGAGTACGACCAACAAATAAAAGGAGTCAGTGTAAGAACCGTCCCCTTCAAATTACCTCAATAGAGAAGGATATTGGGCATCACAGAAATACTATGGTGTTTTAACATGCATATAGGTCACAATTCAATTTAATGTCAGGACTTCAGGGGAGAGAAGGGAACCTGTAGAAGTGAGTAAACAATGCATAATCTGTAACCTTCAAAACCCCTAAGAAAGCATGTGAAAAAAGGCATCATTCAAAATGCAAGTAACAAACAACTTGTCTTGAATTCCTGCGGCAGTCCGACCTGAATGTAAATCAAATATCAAATAATGCTATCCGCAGTTTGTGGGGTGACACCCTGAAGTGGGAGAAAATCTACATCTAAGAACCATTCCGGTATGGATCCGGGGGCTCCGGATCTGAGCGGAGAGGTAGCAGAGCTGACCGGGGACGGAGATCTGGAGGGCCAGAGGGCCCCTTGACATTCCAATCTGATTAGGTCAGGACTGGGGATGGTCACTGCATGTCCCATGGTCTTGGCCTTGCCCCCTCTGCGTCGACCTCCACGAGGACATTCACGAGGCCTGGACTCATCAGATGGTTTGGGTGCGGACGCCAGACCCTGTTCCTCAAGCCAGTCCCATGTCTCAGCGGGGGAGTCAAAGTATTTTGTAGAGCCATTTTTGATAACTGGCAGACGGGCCGGGAAGAGCAAGGAGTAGCGAAGGTCCAGGTCACTGAGCTGTTTTTTGATGGCAGTGAAGGTGGCTCGTCTCCTTTGCACCTGAGCTGTATAATCAGGAAAGAGAGAGACCGAGACGTTTTGCACCTTAGGGCGGGGGTGTTTGCCTAGCTCCCGTAGTATAGTGTCTCTGTCCCTGAAGGTCATGTCTCGGATTAGAAAGGGGCGGGGGCGAGGGCGCGCCCCAGGAGGGGGCCTGCAAGCAGGTATGCAGTGGGCTCACTCCACCATGAATTATGGGGAGAGCGATCCAGGGGGCATAAGCTCCTTCATCCAGGTCTCCGTGAAGGTCTACGAGTCTTGTCCCTCCGCCCCTTCAGGGAGATTGACTACGCGTACATTATTTTGGCATGAGCGACCCTCCGGGTCATCTACTTTGTCCTCCAGGGTGCAAACTCGATCCAACAGATCTTGGAGTGCAGAAGAGCAATTCTGGGACCGGGGTTGGAGATCCGCTAGTGTGGTTTCCGCATCACGAAGTCGGTCTGAAAGTCTGTGTTGGTCGTCTCGAAGGAGTGTGATAGTATCCATGTGGCATTCCAAGGATGTACGGGTCATATCCAGGGCATTGCTGATGCATTCCACTGCGGCCGGTACAGAGTCTAGTTTGGTGGTAACCGGAGGTCGTGCGTAATGTCCCAGTCTGGCCCCAAGCTGTTTTTGAATTCTTGATTATGACTGGGATACTCCAGTGGACGGTATAGAACCTTTCAATATATCTTTGTCTCCTCCAGGGTTTTTGATAGCAGTTTCTGACCTTCTCTTATTCTTGGACTGAAGGAATTTCCACAGCTTACAAGTTGGCTTGAAGGCTTTGATATAGTTGGTGCACCGAAAGGCACCTTGATCCCGTTTTGTCGAAGAACAATGATGCAGTCATGAATTTCCTAGCCTCTGAGACTTCTGAAGGAACCTATTTCCATAATATTAATGGGGAAAGAGCTGCAATTTCTGCTGGTCACAAAGAGGTTGACAATAACCAGTTGGGGAACATCTCCTAGTTTGTCTGTTGTTGAGGTATTAAGTTTTCCTATCCGCTTAAGCCATCTTAATCAGCTCTTTGAAATGTCTGTTTGGTTTTGCAGTTATTTCAGAATTGGACAGATAGTGATTCCATTTGTTTTGAAATCCTGACAACGTTGCTCTGTTTAGTGTTCTTTAGACTGGTGGTTTTGGCCATTAGGACTCTGGATATTGCCACTATGGAATGTTGACCTAGAAGTGTTTTCCTCTCTATGACAATACATGCAAAAATACATTGGTTTTATTTGGGAATCTCAATTTCTTTTGCTCCCAAAATTTTGTAATGAGCTAAGTCTTAATGCGTTTATTTTAAAGACAGCCCAATTAAAAAACGTTTCTCCTCAGCTGTGGATCTACTTTAGAAAGCCTTTTGGTCCCATTTCTTCTCCTACCTTGGCAAAATTGGTCAAATGGGTGATTTAGCTGGAAGGCGTTAATACATGCAATCTTAACACACATTCAGCTGTGGGTGCTGTAGCATCTAAGGCCTATTTGACTGAAGCAAAACTTGAAGATATTCATATATTGGCCGACTGGTCAAGGGTTTCCATTTTTTGACCATATTTATTGTAAATTGGTGACTCATGCTTCCTTGAAAGCTCTTGAGGGCTTTCAGTGGCATAATAGAGCCAACAGACATGCATTAAAATGCAGATTTTACTAGCTGCTTAGTAAACAAACGTTCTGATCCAACTAAAGATATGGCGACTAGTGTTAGCTCCTCCATATTTTATCATTTAAATTATACAAAACGCCAGGTTGGCTTGTGTTTACTCCACTGCCCCCCTTGAATTTTACATTGACCACAGTAAAAGCACCTACAACCGTACCTTCTTAAAGAGACCAGAGTGGATTTTGAGATGCAAGCTAGGAGATGTACGTTAGCAAATGTGCAAGAGGACTGGTTAGTGGAGGACATGAGCGCAGTTGTTCTGTTGCTGTTGGGATTCTTCTTACTTCTGGTAGCTCTCTGTTTCATGAATGAACAGGAAAGAGTCACTGAATTAGCCATGCAAGTTTATTGAACTTGCAAGTGTGGAAATACACCACCTGTTTATCAAAATAGCACTTTTTACATCCTAAGAAACATTATCTTTACAAATCAAGTGTTGGAAGTGGCAATATCTTGGGACAACATTACTGCATTTGTGATTCCAGTTTCGTACAGTAGACTTTCCTGAGTTTCAATACAGGCAAAGTACTGATGTTGGTGGTCTGGATGAAGCCAAGCTAAGGCCCTCTCTAATTTTTTTGGGGATCAATTTGTCTCTAATACAAATGGGAAATTAAAATAAGTGTTGTATTCAATCATATTGTGAAGAATTCTACTAGTGAGGCATTGACTAGATAACAATCTTCTTTATTTTAATGTAATGATGAGAAAAAGTTCTGGGAAAAAATGGGCTGATGTACAAACATTTTCTCGCAAACCAGGATTTGCAATTCAAATACTGACATGTTTGCGAATGGGTTTGCAATGCAACCCTTGCAAATTTGACTGCAGTAGAGGGTTGCAAAATGTCCTGCCTGTATAATATTAGGTAGGTAGGCCTCGGTTTACGACAAGTGTGATTAACATCAAAACCTCAACACTGCATTTTCATTCTCAAATAGGAAAGAATTTCTTTTAAAAGTACGTGGGTTCATTAAATCGATAGGTGCTGATTTTTTTAAAATCAAGGCCCAGAATAATCCGGTCGTTGTGCACGGCGACACAGGGAGAATACAAATGGTCTCAGTAATATTTACAGATCCATTCAAGGGGCAATTTGTGCCGCCTTCCGTGGCTGTGTAAAACAATTTAAAACAACACAGTGGCTTGAACATTGTTATGTCACATTTCAAGCTGGGAGGTGTTCCATGGGCGAAGCATGGGCATTCCCATGCATCCACAAATGACGTTTGGTAATTCATAGATTTTCTGAAGCAAATAAACTTTGAAATGAGTCAAAATGATATGCCTTCCCCACTGAGGAGTAACACAGAGAAATATTGTTGTTTTTCCCCGTTCATTTCTCTTTTTATGCATGATGCATTTTGCAGCACACACAGAAAGAGGAAAACGCCTCCTGGGATTGGGTGTCCTTTTCTGCACAAAAACAATCCCGCCCAGCACGCAAGCGCCCTTTCACTATGGTAAAAGGCAACACACAGTGTGCCAGCACAAGGATATAGCAGAAATGCTCCATATCCTTGTAAATGTGAACCTTTTCTGCTCCCTCCTACTAATAATATGAAGCAACTTTGCTTGCTGCCCTGCATTGTGTGAAAGTTTAGTAAATATGTCCCAAAATGTTTTGTGATTAGAAAGACATTTAGGTCAATGGCCTTGTGGGTCACTTTCTGCTCCCCTCAGGCCACTGACATGATTTACATTAGGTAAGCTGATCCACAGAGACAAGTCCCCTACTCAAACTCCGAAGTTAGTAAATCAATTGATTTTGACTGCAATTGCTTTCATAAACCAGTGACACATACCTTTGTGACTCTTAAATCGGAGTTGGACACTTCTTTTTAAAACTCCATCATGTTTGTAGTTCTGAGTTACAAAAGCCTATTTACGATTCGAAAGGCATTTCTGACTCATAAATAGCTTTTGTACATTGGACTAGGACGTTTTACTGCTCCAAACACTGTGATTTTGTAAATCACAGGTTTTCGATCGCAAAAGGGCTTTCTACGGCTGGCCGTAAAAATGCTTATCTGCAGATATCATGGCGGGGAGTATGAACATAAATTAGATGAGCTCCAGGTGATCACAAAATGTGTTGATTTTGAAGAGGGAGTAAGACTGACTGATGAACACTTCTCCAAGGGATACTTTCTGGTGATTTGCATATAATGACATTTTTGGAGAATACTGGTAACCCTGCCTTTAATTATTTAATTTCTGCATCCAAAAGGAAGATATGCGTGCCTTCATGATGTTTCAGCACAGTCTTGTGATTATATTGCAACCAACGCTCCCTGCTATACAGACATACAGAAAAAAATAAAATGGCCCGACTGCAACATTTCATTGAATACTTACATGGTGATGTCAACTGCTTAATTAAATACCCTTTTTTCTGAAGAGTGGCTTGCTATGCACTGCAGTCGGTGGGCACTGATCGGTTTGGTGAATCTCCGAAAGTTGTCAATAAGACATGCCCTTTGGTTGATATGCTTGCCATTTCAGATAATCATTTTTAGACATTTATTGAAAAAGTGAAAAAGAGCAAAATAGAGGGCAAGAGGGACAAAGACAAAAGCAGAGGTAGGCAGAGGATGAGAGAAAATGAGAGACACAAAGATAGAGAGTGGTGATGGAAAGCAACGAGAGGGAGGGAGGGAATAGAGAGAAAGGACTGATATTGTAATAGAGTGAAGCGTTTCTATTAAAGAAAAGGGATACATTTGTATTATATTTGTTAGATATGGGATTTCTGGTTGGTTGAGATATGCATCCAGGCCAGGACCACCACTCTAGTCAGGGTAAGTAAGATACACACTAAAGGTTTACCTGAGCTTACCATTTGGTAGCTTGGCACAGAGCAGTCTGGCTAAACTAAAGAGGCAAGGTGTAAATTATTTATACCACACACACACAAAGTAGCACAATGATTACACCACAAAAAGTCTCCAGACAGGTTTAGAAAAATAGGGACCATTTATCCGAGTAAAACAATACCAACATGACAGAATCCAATCAGTAGAACTCAAGATATTATTTTTTAAAGATTAAGTGCTAAAACAATGCTAAGAAGTCAATAGCAGTCAAAAGGTTTCTTGAGGTTGCTAGGGACCGGTGCAAATCCAAAGTCTGGAGATCACTTGGAGTCCAGCTCTCCTTCAGCAGAGTGAGGGAGCAGCAGGCAGCATGGCAACAACCAGAAAAGCAGTCTTTCCAGAAAAGCTGTCCAGTTGAGTCCTTTAAGCAGCACATCAGTCCTTCTGACAGAGGTTCAGTTCAAGATCCAGAAGTGCCAGATTTTCGGGGTCAGAGTCCCAGTACTTATCCAAAAGTGCCTTAGATGTAGGGGGTGACTTTAAAGCAGCTATCTGATGTGAGCAAGGATCCCTTTCAGCCCAGTCCTGTCTGCCAGGCTATCTGTAGGGGTTAAACTATGGGATCTAGGGGGAATCAGAATGAATTGTGTACAAGGTACATATCTTCCAAACTCTTAAATCGTATGCATGATCGATTGATGGAAAAATCTGCAGTGTGATGGAGTCCTTCAGATCACATCTACTACTTCGAATTTGTGATGAACTTCAAGATGGCCTACTTTCCCCTTTTCTGTTACTCATTTACATGAACAGGCTTGGGGAGATAATGAATGGAAATGCATCACTGTACACCTGTATGAGAGTTAAATCCAATTATAAGTCAGGACCTCTAATTATTCCATTATATCAGTTCTATTTTGATATCTTACAAGATGGTGCTCCTCTGTTTCCTGAAAACAAATCCCTCAGAAACTGAATTTCTTCTTGTACACTTCAGGTAAACCTAACCTCTAGTGTAAAAATGAGTTGAAAATCATTCCGACCTAGCAATCTCATCCAAACGTGATCTTTCTGCCAAATTTCTAGGTTTAATCTTTGACCAAAATATAACTATGAGGCAACACATATCCAAACTTGCAAAAACACCTCATTCTACAATTACCTTCTTAAAACACTCCTGCCATCTGGCCCTCCCTTAAAACTTTGAAACATAATTGTTTGTAATACACACAAACCCCTACATCATGGCCTACCATAATAACCAGAAGCAAATCGCAACTGATCATTGAAATCCAAAATGTTAAACCATGCCTTCTCCTGTCAAGTCTCAAGACTGGAACCTCTTAACTGAATATCCCAGGATTTTCCCATCCTGGTTTCCCTGCAGAAAACACAGGCATCTCATCAATTCAAGCTCCATCCAAGAATGCAACTTCACTTTTTATCAAATGTTTAAGTTAACACATTTCATTATTGGATTTCTTGTTTCATGTGAAATGCTAAATTGCCAATGTGATTCGATTTGTGCTAGAGTTATAGAAATACCTCTTCCATCTATTATCCCACTTTAGAAGCTCATGCTTTGCCTGTTTCAAAACCAGGTGTTGTAATGTACATTGGTATATTCCCACCCTCTCCCTTACCTATTGCCTGTTCCCCTCCCCCCGTTCTCCTTGTGTGGAATAATTATTTCAAAATCTTTGCTGACGATCTTTCTGCTGCACAAGGGGGCAGCTTGGAATCCTCTCCTCTCATCTACTATATTCTTCAATGTGTTTTTTTCCGTGGAACTTATGTCCTGCCTCTGCCTTGTGGAGTGCACAGGGAGTATCTCGATAGTGTCTGGAACTTCCTGAAGGTTGGCGAGATATTCCATTCCAGTCTTCATCATTGTGTGTTTGCCAGAGAGTGCTTTTATTGGAGCCACATGCTGTGAGGGTGCATCTTCTTTCCATCGTGTTCGGTGAGTCGTTCTCTTGAACTGCCTTGATGACTTTTGGTTACGGCCCCTCTTAGCGTGTCTGTGACCCTTGGTATCCCTTTCCTCGGCAGCGCACCAGTGTTTTTCCTCTTGAACTGTTTGTCGCATTGGGATTGCACTGTTCTGTGAGGTGCTTTGGTTTTGCGATTCTGTTTAGAGGATACCCACTTGTCAGAGTCTGGAAAGCTCTTCGCTCACTTCAATCTCCTGCCGGACCTTTGATCTCGTTCCTGGGGGAGTGCTTCCGAGTTGTGTCTCCGTCTCTGCCTCAGCTCCTCCCTCGCTTCACGCTTTTCTGCCAGACCCATGTCTTCACCCTGAACGGGAGTACTTCTGTGTTATGTTGCCGACTGACAGGATTTTGCTCTATGAAATGCCAGTGAGACTTTCTCACGCACCCACTTATCACTGAATAATTAGTCATTCTGAAGCATTCTCCATCATAAGGCATCAGTTCTTCAAGGAACTTTTTGATCATTCCAGTCAGCGGTTCCTGTATAAGTAGCTTTTGTCAATATTCTTCTAGCCTTTTCTGCAGTGGTTCTGTTATCTCTTCATAGTCTTCTGGAAAATATGTGTTTTTGTTCTTGTCTTTTTCTTTCTTATCCAACTTCTCAGTGTTTACATTCATTTTCTCTTTTTTTTCTTCTCTCCTTCCTATATGACCTATATTCTCTTGCAAGTTCTATTTTTAGAAAGGGTACCTTGGAATGTTTTGCTAATGCTGTTCTGCTTTATTTCATTCATGGCACAGATAACTTATTATCATACCATTGGATAATTATTCAAGTGTTTCCCCTCCTCCTTAAATCTTTACTCTTCCATTTCTTTATATATTTTTTTGTCATCAGGGTTTTTTATATAACTCATTGTTTATTATGGTATCATTTGCGCTGCTTTCACCTCCTTCCTTTTTAAATGATGTGAAGGAACCACTTATTCCGTGGAAAAGATGGGTACATCTTTTTGAACCTTATTTAATTGTCATTGGAGGTGATAGATTTTCCTCAGTATGTAAGCAGCATGTACGTTTACACAATTTAGGAAAACATGCGAAATAAATGTATGCTGATCTTCCTGATTCAAACACAGATGGACAGAAAGGATGGGAAGATTCATAAGGGGATGTGCAACTAGATGTATACCAAAACACTCCTAAGAAATTAGAACAGTTTGGTGAAATGATTAATGTGGTATAAGAACGTCATAAATAATTTTCTAGATCAGAAGGAAAGAATAAAAAAGTGAATAAATCAATTGCGGTTCTAAGGGGTTTGTCATCTACATGTGTTTGTGGCACTCAAACTGAATCTCTCATAAGGAATCAATTGGTAAGATGTATGAGAGATAGGACAATCCAAGAGAGATAATTAGCAGAAAATCCAGATTTGAACCAAGCTATAGATATTGCCAAAAGCATTGACCCTATACGGACACCACGGGACGGAGAAGACAAATAGAGTAGGCACACACAGAAACAAGTGCCTTCTGATTGCCTGTGTATGAACGTGGCGAGAATGATTCCTTTTCAGTTTCTGTAGGGACTACAAATCCTAGAAAATATCCAGGGCACAGTTCGAGTTGCCGCCCATATTACCTGCTTCAGCCTATTCAAACCACGTCCTCGGATTGTCAGGTGCTTGGCAATCTGAGTCGGATTCCCATGGTGCAAGACTTTGTTTTAGCTCACGGGAGCGTAAGCCTTCCAAGTACCTTTCCTTGATTTCGCTCGGGAAAGCGAACCCACCGCAGATTTACTCACATGCTCGCAAGAGCGGGAGTCTTCCTCTCTGCTGTCTTCCATTTCTTAGCTCAGTAGAGTGAGCCTTCAATTTACCTTCCATTGTTTTTGCTCGCAGAAGTGCTAGCCTATCTTTGCTGTTTGGCTAATCTTCCTTTACCGCTCAGGATAGCGAGCCTTCCTTCCTGCCATCCCGTCACCGCTGAGGGTGATGTGCAAGTGAGACTCTTCTAGTTCTGGTTACATACCTGGACTCCTTTCAGTGGTGGAGGATTCCGGCAAGCCCTGTAGTGAATGGTCTGCCCGCCTGGAGCTAAAACGGGCAGAACGTTTCCGCTATTTCCCTGTCTCCCGGGTAGGTGATACTCCATATTAAAACCAGCAATTGGAGCCTCATTTATGTCGCTCTCTGTGTCACCAACAGGGCTTGGCGAAGCACAGTTGCAATGTGAGCCATGCCACAGCTAAATACATTGGTGCTTGTTATTTCTTTTGGAATGTAGCATTGAATTCCTTCTACTTTTAGTATTTTGGTTTCATGAAGAGAGCTGCAACTGTCTTGTTCTATCCTTACTGTGACTCTACTCTTCATTCCAGTTGGTTCTTTTCTATGAGATTGACATCTTGTCTCCTTTCTAAAGGACTAGAATTGTTCTCATTGCAATGGATGATTGAGGTGTGTGGTGATTGTAAGTATAGATATATACAGTGCTTGCATGTGTGTCTTTAATTTTTGTCTTACTAGAGGACACTTTACCCGGCTGCCTGTCCAAGAGAGAATAGGAATGTGTCCTCCTTCCTTCTGTGGACTACACTTGCCCGATACCCCCACAGCATCCTCTTCCTTTGTTATTTTATCCTTTTCTTTTTCCCTTTCCACTACATGGTGTCTTTTGTGCGAGCTGTGCACCCCTCACTGGCAGGAGATACCATAAAGGGGAAAAGGTTAAATAGCCTCATACATCGCCCCTGCCTGTCGCTATTTTCAGGTTATTGGTATCTCAATCTGACTACCTGACATATAGATACTAATGGGATAACAGACAGTAGTGTATGTAAAATTTCAGGACAAGTAGAAAAGAGTAAAGTTAATAAAATAGATGTCCAAAAACAAAGTCATGAAGGTGGAAAATGTAAATGTTATAGGTGTGGTAACACTAATCATTTAGCCAATAACATAACGTGTTTGGCAAGAGGGGTGGCCTGCAAGAAATATAACAAACAGGGACATTTTGCCAAAGTGTGCAAACAATTGGGGAACAATGTTACTCATATGGTCAATAATGAAGAGATTCAGAAGGAGGATATTGTCTTCCAGATTTCAAATAATAGGGAGGATCGAGGAAATGTTCCCACATGTGGCATTCTCCTAGATGACATTCCTTACACAGTGTAAGCAGACTCTTGTTCTCCCTATACTTTGATTAATGAAAATAAATGGAAAATTCACAGAACAAAGCTTACAAGATGTTACCTCCTGCTATTAACTGTTTAATTGTTTTAAAGGGGAGATCCACCCTGGGGAAGATACACATAACTAAAAATGGTTTGAATCATTTGTGGTGGAAACACCAAAGAGATGTGGGTATCAAGTTAGTTGCCAATCCTTTAGAACAAGCATATTTGATATCATGGATCCATTGTTGGCATGGAAGTATGCGAAACAATTCCAGAAATTTTCACTGACAAGTTAGGCTTAATTAATGTTTTTTTTACACAAACTAAAAGTAATGTCTCATGCCAAACCAGTGATTCACAAAGTAGGATCCATTCCACTGTTAATGAGAGACCTATCAAGAAAAGAGAATGGACAAGTTAGGAAACAATGGGGTAAATGAGAAGATTGAGAGTGCGGAATGGCTGGCCCTAATTGTCATGGCATCCAAAGAGGGAAGGAAGCGTATCCGTCTGTATGTTGATCTTAGCGATCTCAATGCCAACATTTGGATTGATAGGTATCCACTCCCCAACATTAATGAAATGTTAAGTGTCATTCATGGCACTAAATATTTTGGTGTCCTAGATCTTTCTTCAGCTTACCACCAGGTAGCTCTCCATCCTGACTCTAAAAACATGACCTCTTTTATAACTCCTTTTGGAGCATACAAGTTCCGCAGGATGACATTTGGATTAGCATCCGCAGCAGCGTTTTTCCAACAAGTGATGCAACACATCTTGTAGTGGACCAGTAAAGTTCCCTGTTTCCAAGATGACCTCCATTTGTATGGGAGTTAAGAAGAAGAACACAATAAGGTGTTAGATGAAGTCCTGAGGAAATTAAGCAAAACTGGGTTCACTATACAGAAAGGAAAATGCAGGATAGGAGTTAAGTCGGTATACCTAGGACACACAATTTCTGAGGAAGGCATTAAAACCAAGACTAGTTTAGTTGACTCTGTCAGAATGGCCCCCACACCCATGAACAAAGAAGAATTGAAATCTTGCCTAGGCCTGGTAGAATACATGTGTAAATACATCCAAAATGTTGCTGATTGAGTACTATCGTTAGGGGCTCTGCTTAAGAAGGGATGTCCTTTTGAATGGAGTAGTCAATGTCAAGATAACATCACCCACATCAAAGAGGCAATCTCCACTGCACCCCAATTAGGCATGTTTGACTCCAAAGCGAAAAGAACTCTTACCACAGATGCAAGTACGAAGGGCTTGGGGGCATCCTTGTCACAAGTCATTGATGGTAAGGAAAGGGTAATTGCTTTCGCGTCCAGAACAAATGAAATGTAATGACTTATCTGACATTCTTCAGCCATATTGGAATGTGGAGGATGAATTATCTATAATTGAGGGCAAGGTTTTTAGATCCAACAGAATTGTTCCACCAAGAACATGCAGGAGTGAAATATAGAGAGATAGCCCATGAAGGCCAACCTGGTAGGAGCATGACAAAAGGTAAAATCAGAAATGATTATTGGTTCCCCAACATGGGCTCCATAGTGGAGAAAACAGTGAAATAATGCTTTGCTTGCAGTTCCAGTGACAAAACTACAATCACACGGAAGTCCCCTCTCCTCCCTGTGTTAATACCCTCCAAGCCCTGGGACAAGTTGGGTCTTGACATGATGTAGTGGGGCTGAGCCTTACATTCATACAGTGTTAAGTTAGCATGAGCTTATTGGAAGTTTAAACACCATTTTACCTTTGGCTTTCTTTTGCACATGGCACACACATTAACTATTGTTTAGAGTTAGGCTGAGTGTTTTGCTTCACATGAGAATAACTTGTTTTTCTACATTGCTCGACTTGCTTTGTAAGTTTAGTCTGAATAGTGAGTGCCGAGGCCTTCAAGGTTATATCAACACTGTAGCTGTTTGTTCGAACTGATCAGCGCACGTTCTAGCCATAACATATATGCAGCTGTGGCCAATTCAGATACTGGCGCCTTTAACAATGTACTGCGTAGGCACGATTGAACACACTTGGAGAACATTTGTATGCTGAGAGCTTGTGCAGAACTCGATGTGATTCACTCTTGCTAATCTTTGAGGTATGGGGTCACCTATGCAAGCCTAAGAGACCTTCTTTAGTTATAAAATGACCTACTAACAAGGGAGTGTGAAATATAGGTATATATTTAACCTGTTTCCATTTAGCATTATAACATGCTTTCTCCCTTTATATTTTAGTGGAATCGTAACTATGCTGACAATCTTATTTCTTATCATACGTCTGCTTGTATTAGCTAAGATCCTGCACCTGAGATCACAGTGTTAAAATAAACATTTTAAACTTGCTCTGCGTTAAAATAAACATTTTAAACTTGCTTGTGTCTCCCTTTACTCCCTGTTCTGGACTGGTATGAAAGTATAACGAAAGAGTGCTCATGTTTCCCACCTTACCTGATGTATCCTAAGTCGCAGGTTCTGGGTTGTCTAATCATTGGTTACTTTGCTATAGGACGAAGAGCTAATGAGACACTGATGCTAGTGTGGTAGGGGATTTTGGGCACTAAGGTGAGTTTTTGGCACACCCTAATTCACTGAGGCCCTGAGTCTCTGTGCACAGTTCTGTGTCTGAGCAGAATCCCTGCAACATGGCGCCCTAACAGTGGTGGTCTTATTACATGACGCTTGAGTAGTGCTTATATCAGTCCTTAACACCTTCACTATTGTTTCCGATTAACAGTGGTGACGGATAAACCTACCTATAGTTACATAAATATGTTCAATAATTCCCAGAAAGTTGTCATTTGACTAATGGATATACCAGTGTTATGAATTAGGGATCAGCCACTATTAATAGCATTCCATGGGATGTTATCCTTTAATCCCTTTTTTTGAGTGGATAATCGATAAATCCATTGTTGTTCCTTTTTGAGGAGTCGGTTCTGTAAGTTTTCTTGGGTATATTATATTTGCTCAATGACAACCTATTTAAAGTCATTGGTGGTTTGACCCGCTTGTAGAAAGTAACTGGTCATTTTTGTGGTGTTACGGTTACATTGTATGTTACTGCGATGTCTGCAGATTTTCACCTTAATCTGTCTATTGGTTATGCCAAAATATTGTAGACCACAGGGGCATGTGATCAAATATATAACATTGGCCGAGTTACAATTAGTTTGTCATCCTAGATACCAGGTTTACCTGGTTCTAAATTTAAAGTCATGGTGCTGACAGTCAAATAGACACCTAGGATGCACTCCGCACCCTAGGCGGTAACGAAATATGAAAGCATGACACCAACTAGGTTGGTGTGTGAGGGTTCTTTTAAAAACCTATTGGGTTGTTCGCAAACATTGTTTTGAATGCAGAAAAACTTTTGTGAGCTTGTTCTTTTTGGTTGATTGCATTGTTTAGGGGAAAGGAACAAGCTACTTTTGTTTCCTCGCTCTTACTTTGTTTAATGACATTCATTAACATAATCAATGAAATGCTTTCCTCCCTGTTGTTAAAGGGAGATGTGTTGTCATGTATATTGGTATATTCCCACCCTCTCCCTTCCCTATTTTCCTGTTCCCCCTTCCCCTTTCTCCTCCTATTGTAATGCTCCATTCCATTGAACTTTCAGGTGAAGCTCACAATAGAATGTTGAGGAAAGCCACCTGAATAGTTGTGTTTAGAGGATTGCTAAGTGAATAAACAGTACTCACTTTTTCTTCTTGTGTTGAAGATTTATTTCAACACCAGGTTATGTGTCTTCCTGGGTAGGGATTTCACTGTATTTTAAAGAAATTTCAGGTGAACATTCATATATTATGTGCTAGCGAGCACGTCTCACAATCCTCTATATTTTAAGGAGTTCTCCTGGAGTCCTTTTGGAATCCCAAAATTTCATATGTGTAATCCAAACGGCATTGAAACACTTCTATTTGTTTCATGAGAATTTCATACTTCAGGTCCATGATTTTATATGTAAAGATAAAAAGCTAAAGCTGGAGCCTAGCCACATGCATTCATATCTTTCTGGCGTGTTCAAGACAAAGTTCGATTTTTTTGTGTTTTTTAACAACAAGTTACGGAAGGTTGAATACATTTCTTTCTTAAATTTAAAAAGGCTGACATCCATTCACCAAGACTTTTGCTACAGATCTGCGTGATCACAGAAAACCAGCCGGTCTCAGTTAAGAGAATTCATGATGCTTCGCAGTGGGGAACATATTACCTTGTTATTGCTGACTAACGTGTTATTTACAGAGTAAATATTTTGCAAATCAGTTACCTTACCGCCTACAAGCAAATTAATTATACATTATGAAATAGTGTAATATGTTTGAAACACATTCCTTTTACCCGGATTTCATCAGAACACGGCTATCCCCGGTGAACCTGGATTGAAATATTTGGAGAATGATTCTTGAAAGAAACTGATCTGCCCTTTTTTATCACAGATATGTTCAACCCAGAGCATGAAACTGATTCCACAGTACTACACTTTGAGACAGCACCTATGTGATGCACATTTCTTGTGTAAACATGTGACTTCTAGTATCACAGACACACAACAAAATGAAGAACCTTCTTTATAGGGATCTTTTCTGAGCTGGATCTAGAGTAGATTCAACTCATGACATACCGAACTATATATAAAGATTTTATGTTTGCAATATTCCATTCAATGTGAAAAACTAAACTGATTTATTTTGCTGAAAGAATAGAGTTAAGTGGTAGTAGTGTACAAAGAAAAGTGTTAATGATTGATAGGTTGTAATCTCTCCTAATTATAGGCAAGAAACCAGGAAACCACCATGTTTAAACAGATTCAAGCAGAGAACGAAGGTGGTATTAACTCATAACAGTATCATATACCATGCAAACATGCCGGAGGTCATTGAGGCAAGCAATCAGATATAATGGAGAATTGTCATTACGCTGTGGCTTTGAAAGAGCAGAAGATTGTCTCTTTAAAAGTGGTTACAAACAATCACTTCTGAGTTAGCATGTTTGATCTGGCTTGGCTTTTAATGTGTGTCTCTCCTGTCCTTGTTTCTCAATGTTGCCACATATTTTGCTGGTCTCACCACTGCAAAAGCTTTAACAGGCACACGCATCAAAGGATTTTGCTATCGCAAACGGTGCGAATCGTAAAAATCGGCCGTCTGCGATCACAAAATCTGCTTTTGGAATGCATGAAGGGTGAAGGCCCTCGCAAATTGAGAATTCGCAAATATCTGCAAATTCTCAAATTGCGATTGCATTTAAGGAATCGCATTTTGCGATTCCTTAAATGCAATGCATTAAACTTTAAAAAAAATTGCGATTTCGCAATTAGGGGAGCAAATTACCATGAGGTTGAACCTCATGGTAATTTGCGAAAAATTTGAAACATGCACTTTTGTGCATTTTTCAAAGTTTCATGTTGTGCACACACATGCCCTTAGGGCATGTGTGTGCACAACATATGTGCACAGATTGATTTCAGGGGTGCAACAGGGTGTCCTTTGGACACCCCTGCACCCTTGAAATCGCATTCTCAATTTGCGATTCGCTAATTGCCAATCGCAAATTGAGAATGTCTTCCCATTTATTCCTATGGGACTCTAGGCCCATAGGAATGAATGGGGAGGTATTCCTTAATTGCGTCTTGCAATTTGCGAGTCGCAATTAAGGAATATTAAGAAATCACACATTTTTTAGCGATATCTTGATGCATTGCATTTTGCGATTCCTTAATTGCGATTCCTATTTTTCGCAATTAAGGAATCGCAAAAAGCAATATTGATGCATGTGCCTGTAAGTCACCAAAGTGACATTTTTCACACATTGCTCTTTCACATAAAGCTCGATTACATGTTAAGGGCAAAATTCAACTCTAATTATGCGTCGTGTGCTTAATATCACACTCTCGCAGTTTGGCAAGTCAAAGCTGACAACATTTATTGAGGGGAAATGACTAGAAGGTAAAGCAGAACATTATTACTCAGGGTGGTAGTTGAAAACTTTTAATAGGAGGTATTTACTTCAGCGATAAATACCTCACGTAGAACATTGGGATTTACTGAGTGTGGTAATCTGGTTCATGGACTCCTCTATGCTTAGAATTTCCACATTTCGTTTAATTCTTAGCCTAATTTATGTCAAAATATAATGATACAAATCAGGGTAAGCTGCAGTTGTCTAAGTATATAATATTTGTTCTAAAAGTTTCATAGAAGGGAACATTCAAAAAGTCTAGAAAGATGTGAAAGTCAGCCTTCTATTCTCACTGCAGCCTGACTATGGCTTAGTTTTTGATCCTTCTTTAGTTCTGTTTTTATTCAGAACTAAAGATCCCAGGATGGCACTTTTCCTACCCAAAAACATCTCTCCATCTTTATATAAACAACCTGAAGAATGCTTGAAATGACCTCATCGTGCCCTTTGGAAGTGCAGAACCATATTCTGTGGAGTGCCATAAAACCCATGGGGAAAAGGGAAAGCTTGAACACAGTTAACTGTCAATTATGAACAAACAAGTTCAGATAAACTCCAAGGGGCATATTCTGAAGGGAGTATCGCCAAGTTAACAGCACTTTATCGCAGACAAAGTCACGATTAATGTATCTCCCCATTCACAAGCTGATGCTAACAGCCCATATCACCAATTTACCCACACCAGCAGCCGCAAAAAACATTGCCGCAGATGACCCCAGCAACTATCGCTAATGAGATGCAGAGTAGGCGTTCCCATGCCAAAAGCAGTGACAACACCAATCTGCAACATTCTCAACGACCAGCCAGATCGGCGATAAAAGCGCAAAATATGCAATAAGATGCGTTAGCAGCAGGAAAGTAACACCTGCTCTGACCTGGTGCAAAGTCGGACAACAGCCTGCACCACGAAATGGAGTCTAACCCAGAGCCACACCTGAAGAACAACAGATGCCATGTAGCCACTGATCATGCAGCCCGGACAACCAAGAGAGCCACAACACCCACCTCCACCATCCCCAGGACCACTCACCACCCCGGGACCTACCCCGGGCACCCTCCAGCACTCCCGGACAAAGATACTGCACATCAACGGCACGAAAACATGAACAAAAGCACCCGCCTGATGTCACACCTTTACAACAATTAGCATACATCTGAGTACAGAAAACCTGATTCATGCATTCACCATTTAAAGTCCAAACAAAATATCACATTCTAATTTGTCTCCAAACAACTATTTGGAAGAGTCATGGCTCGGCATCCCTGGACAATCTGTGAGTCACAGCCTGCAAGACAATATCCAAGATAAGAAGGTGTGCCAAGCACCCATCGAAGGACAGAGAGAGATAGAGAAAGAGAGAGAGAAAGAAAGAGAGAGAAAGGGAGGGACTGAACAAGGAGCGCAAGGCCAATCGGGTCCTTGGCACATTCAAACATGCCAACTGCTCCGTGTGTTACTTAATTGATGCAGCCCAAATCACAAGCCTGGCATCAAAGTCAGTGTGAAGGCCACAGAACATGTAATAAATGCAAGCAGTGGTCAGACTTAAATTAGGTATGAAAGCTCCTTTGTCTCAATACACAAGGCGGAAGGGCAAACAAACCCCCAACCTTGGTCCTGAATGCGGCTGGCACACCCTGCATGAGAAACCAGACCAGCCTCCAACGTCTCCCACACTACGAACTGTGCTAATGAAATACCAACTTGCCCGCACCCCACAGACACTTGTCCCTGCACGACCTACATCTGAAAGGAATGTCCTTGACACATTGTCTAAAAACAACCCATACGTTGCACACATACGACTCAATGCCCAGAACTATGCCATATCGTCCACCGAACTGCCATCGGTCTGAGGATTGCCGGGGCGTGGCTAAGCACGCAGCAAGACTGGCTGCGTTCTAGAAGAGCTCCAGCGTGACCCTCCACTCTGGGGGAATTTTATCTGCTCTATTCTCCGTCTGGCTGGCCACAATTTGGGGCCTGTCACCGTGAGTCCACTGTCCGGCATCGGACCAATTCCCAGGATCCCGCGAGCTCCGGCTCCGCACCGGACCTTCAGGAACTAACTGACCCGGGAAAGGAGACGCCGGCAGGGCCCATCAGGCAAGCCCGGGGACGGAGCCAGAAGTACAGGCCGTGGAGGCCGGAGACAACCGGTGGCTGCTGGGAGCTGGGGCACCACCGACCGTTGCCAACCCCCAGCGGACATCGTGAACAGCGACGGCCCGGCGGGGGCCGCCCCCGTTGTAGGGAAGAAGGGCGATCGCGACGGACTGGGACCGGCGCCTCTGCGGACCCGGGCGACCGGGGGGGCCTCCGAGTGGAGAGGGCCCCCCCCTATCGCCCTCCGGCCGCGGAGCCCAGCCACCTAATGACCTGCGCACCTGCCCGGGGCCGCGGGCGCCGACACCCGGTGAGGACACCCGAGGGCTCGTGGGCTCCCGGACCGGGGGCTGGGACCCAGGTGCCACCCACTTGATCTTGGGGAGAGCGCGGGGGTGCATCGCCCCCCACCGGAGGACCCCCCCAACAGCCTCAGGAGGGGACGCCCTCCCCGACATGGCGGCGCCCGCCGGCGGCCGATTGTCATGGGCCTCTACAAACAGCCCGGATGTAGGACAGGAGAGACGCCCCTAAACCGAGTGCCCCTAGGAACCAGCGCTATCCTTCTACGATGAGGGGCACCGGCATCGAACCCGGGTCCAGGGCCGCAATCACGCCGAGGCACGCACACCCCTGCCGCCATTGGCCGCTTGACCGGGAAGCACACCGCCCGGCTGCGCCACACACCGTCACGGAGGCGCGTTGGGAGGGATCCATCACGGCCCGCAGCAGTGAGCGACCTTCCACAGCACCTTGACCGAGGCCGAGAGGGGGAGGCACTTGCACGAGACTCTATTGACCGGGGGCCTCACACGCAGCTAGGACACTGGGGCCCACGAGGCGCACGGACGGGTGCCCTCAAGATCTAGCCCCCTCTGCGTCCCCGCTTCACATGCTGAACAACGCAGTGGCGAAACAGCACGAGCTGCGGCACACACGACCACCAGGGCCAAGCAACGCAGCGGACCACGCCTGACCGAGGACCTGGGAGAACGCGCAACCCCTGCCGGGGCGCCAGGACCCACACACTGACCCAGCCGAGGCCGGCGCACGGAGAACCCTCCCATCATACCCCCCACTGGCGCGAAGATAATATTCCTGCCTCGAAGAGCCGCCCACAGAACAGACGACCTGCGAGACCCGCTCGGGGCCCACCAGTATTGAGCCCATAGCTGGAGTACCCTTCCTGACCGGCGAAAGCGGGCCCTGGGCCGTGGCCGGACAGAGGCGCCACGCACCACTCCATCGAAAACTTCGGAGAGCAGGACCCTGCCCATGTCTGGGGGCGCGGGGAAGCGCACGGGAGCTGGGAATACGCTCCCAAAAGGCAAAATGGACAAGCTCCAGAAGTCAAATGATGCGGACCCAGTGACGGCCAGGCTGGATTCGGTACTGGCGGCCATGGAACGGCTGGAGAACTCCATACAGTCCACCCGGACGTCGCTCGAGGCGAAAATAGACGGGGTCGCCATAGACCTGACGCACCTGAGAGCGGATCACAAAAAACTGGCTCAACGCACCACAACCCTGGAGAACACTGTAACGGATCTGGGACCGCGGGTTACACAGTCAGACAAGCAGATGGAGGATCTTCTCAATAGAGTGGAGTTCCTAGAAGACAGGGCGGAGGATGCAGAAGGATGGGTGAGACGCAACAACGTCCGAATAGTGGGACTGCCCGAAAAATGGGAAGGGAGAGAACCGGCAACGCACGTGGAGGATTGGCTTTACGCCCTGTTGCCAGACGGTACCCTATCGCCCCACTTTGTGGTTGAGCGGGCGCACAGGGTCCCGACCAGACCACTCTCAACTGGCTCTAACCCGCGCCCATTCCTCATCCGAATCCTGAACTATCGAGACCGGGACTCAATCTTGAGAGAAACCCGCAAACTCGGCAACATACAGGTGGATAATGCGAACATAATGTTTTTCCCAGACTATACGATCCAAGTGCAGCGCCAGAGACACTCCTTCCTGATAGTGAAAAAACGGTTATGTCAGCTTGGACTCATGTATTCCCTCCTCTTCCCGGCACAGCTAAGAGTAATCGCTAATGAGAAGACCCACTTCTTCAACACCTCGGAGAAAGTAGAGGCCTGGCTGGATAACGGGACAGACAAAAGCACAAAGAGACAAGGAGACCAACCCCAGACGAGGAGACGCAGAAGGTCCAAACGGAGGCTTGGAAACAGATCGCCTTCACCGGCAGCGAGTGGCACACAACATAGTGCATGCCCACCGGATGAGTCATGTGATGTTTGGCGTCTGCTCGCCGGGAACAGCAGGAAGCCCTGCGGATGGTCACGGAGCTCAGCGGCTCGCCGTCCCAACGCTCCCCGCCAGCCACCAGCCCCAGGGTACTGCCGAGCGACGATGAGGCGCTCTACGGAATATCAGATTCGCAAATTTCAGGTGACCTGCCTGACATTACGCCACAAACGGCGGACCTGTTTGGCTGACGGAGCGACGCGCTCTGGCACTTCCTCCGCCTTGCTCTACTCTCCCTCCCGTTCCCCATCTCCACAACTGTCGGCCAGAGGGAGCAGAGCACTGGAGGGAGACGGACACAGGGCACCGATGGCCTACGTGGGGAGGAGACGGTGCACCAGCCCCTTCCTGCGGAAGCACACGCCGGAGACGCAGTGAGTAGATACTGAGACTTTCATGGTGCCGGCTGTCCCCGAGCAGATGGCCTGGGTTGCCCACTCTCCGTTGGTCATACTGCTGCGGGAGTCCCTTCAGGTGGGCACGAGCCACCATTGCACTCTGAGAACTGGTGGCAGTGGCATCTCAAGACTTAATGGACGCACTGCGCTGCCGGCGGTGGGGCCCATCAGGTGGCCGGCCAGCAACGCACGCTTCCCCCCATGTGTGACTGTACACGCACCCATGCTCTGCTCGATGTCTATATCTCGTTCGCCTTGCGTGATGAGCAGCAACCCCCCAGACTGGAATGTTAGCTGTCTCGGTAGAGTGTTTGGACGACTGCACGTTTGGCAGCCGACCCTATGGTATTATCCCCAGTTCATGTTCACCCTTCTCCCTTCTTTTGAAACATGCTGCATCCACAGTCTAGTGGCGATTCTGCTGTACTCTTTATTGTGCCCTACAGGTGTGCGTGGAAATGTTGTTGAGACGGGCGGTGGGGGGCTCTTCGGGGGGGTGTGTGGGGACAGGGGGAGGGAGGATGGGACCCACCTGATATACTGTGATGGCTGAGGTTAAGTTCTGCACTTGGAATGTGCGTGGTATCCATACACCCTTGCGCAGGTACATGATTTACTCATACCTGAAGAGACACAAGGTCCAAATAGCACTCTTGCAGGAGACACACCTGACAACACCTGAGGTACATACGCTACGCAGACGGTGGCAAGGACAATTGTACGCGACTGGGTTCTCCTCCTATGCACGAGGTGTGCTAATATGGGTGAGGCCGGGGATTCCGTTCGACATTGAAGATTCACACATAGACGGGGAGGGGAGACTGGTGGCTGTAAAGGGACGCCTGGATGGGCGCCCATTAGTCCTGGTGTAGGTTCACGCCCCCAACACGGACCAGCAGGGTTTTCTCGCGAATGTGATGACGGCCCTATCACACTGGCATGGGGTCCCCTGGATCCTGGGAGGGGATTACAACTGTGTGTTAGATACCACACTAGATCGTTCCTTCCCACCACTGCCCAATGAGCCAGTAGTAGGCGCAATGAAGGCCCTTATAGCCTGGGCCACCCATTAGAACCTGCAGGATGTATGGAGACACCGAAACCCGACCACCCGGACGTACTCATACTACTCAGGAGCTCATACCCTGCACACCCGATTAGACAGGTACATGCTCACTGAAAACTTACTCCCGTTAGTAACGGAGGCATACTACATGGGTCGGACACATTCGGACCACAATCCTCACATGTTGACAGTCTCATGGGCAAATACACACCCCCCTGTCCCCACCTGGAGACTGCAGCCAGATCTACTGCTGGATGCACCCTTCCGAGCCTCACTGTTTACACACATAGCGCACTACTTCGAGGAGAACGCAGGCTCTGCTACCACCCCCCAAATTGAATGGGACGCGTTCAAAGTGGTCATAAGAGGACAATGTCTGGGCACACAGGTCAACCTTAAACGACGTGTTGAGAAAGACCTTCGGGGGGTTGAGGCGGAGATGATCCGACATGAAAAAAAAATAATTAAAAAAAATCGGTCTGAGGATTGCCTTTGCTACGAGACCAACAAACGCAATGGCATGCCATCCCGAGCACCTGCACAACCCCTGTCACTTGGAACTGTACCGTGCACGAATGCTGCATCTGTTGGGATCACTGCCAATGGCACTGTTGCAAATCAGTTTCCGTCTGAGTTTCTGTCTTGCCTATGTCACCTGCGTCCTGCCCTGGTTCCACTGTCGATCATACACATTTGAGTGGCCCATGGAGGTCGCAGAATTGGATTATGACTTGACAGTGCACCCCCTGTTGGCCCACAAACAGGAGTGTCACTGGGATACTCGTGCATGGGATGCACTGATCTTTGGCATATGTGCTGGCTGTTGTGCATGGGAGATTGCACAACTCCTTGTGTGCAGTAACCACATCGAGGTGCTCCCCTTTTGGGCTGTGGTGCGGATTGGTGAAACGGCGTGACTGAGCACATCTGCCCGTACCAGTTAATGGATTGGCTCACCCTGGTGTTCCTTGAACCCAACTACGATGTACTGTTGGAACAGATTGACCATGAAGCTGTGCTCGCAATCATGTATGGTCAACAATATTCCTGCAGCCACATCGGATTGTCACTCAGAGCACAGTTCCCAACACCTTGTGGCATCGTGGGGAATTCTCACATATCCCACCACAACAGTTGACATGTCTGCCTTCGTCTGCATGTGCGTGGAACTACGCATGTGTACCCACACGTGCGCAAGGTGATGCAGTCCCATGGGCGGAGCTGCACTGGTTGTTTGGCAACATTCCTAAATCTGACTTACTGCTGGAGGGAGGCTACACACATGGCATTGTAGCACAACATTTGACCTTGTTGGAACATTTTACCTGCTCACTGTCAGCAGAGCACACAGTCAGCGCGGTCCGGTGGTACAGCACTATGCAGATCCCATGGGCTGTGAGTCATGTCCCCTCACACGGGGCAATGAGCAGACGCCAAACATCACATGACTCATCCAGCAAGGCAAGGTGTACTGAGACCGTTGCCATCCGTAATGATTTTGTGTACATTTTTGCCTCCCCATTTCTTGCAGCGCGACATGTTCAGATGCTGGGTGTAAGTGTCTTAAGCATTTTCCCGCATGTTGTGATCCTTGCCTTGTCCGTACTGACACGCACATGCCAATAAAGTTTAAGCAACTTCACTGGTGTCTAACTGTGATGAGTGTTGATCGGATTGACAAATCATGTGCCACAATGAGCATCGTCACTACAGAGGGAGGGACTGATTGACGAACGTACAATGTGGGTTGGTCACTTTTGACAGCTCCACCTCTGTGAGCCAGACATTGTGTTTGGGATAGTTGCTGGCAGACCTGTGCACTTATGTGTCTTCAGAAATGTGAGTATGGTGTCCAAACTCTGACCATGTGGAGCAATGTTATACATCAAAACAGGCTGTGTACCCACAGATGTGTTTGTGTATGTATGCGAAGTGACGTTCTGTTGTCACGTGATGGAGGACACCACTTCTGGCCTGCTACCGATGTTGTCCTTTCTATACACAGCCCTATTTCATACATGGATGTGTGCCTACGTTGGGGGGTTGCCAGACTGTTGTTCATGTTCAATGTGGCCACAGCTAGTTCACACCGTCACAGTCATCTAATTGGCCATGTGGATCAGGGTTAAAAATGCGCATTGATGTCATCTACCAAGGTGTACCTTCTTGTGCAATCAATGTCCCTACATCCATCCATACTTTCATACTTGAGTGAATGTAGACATGATACATCTGTGTGATTTAGAATGTTTTATTCACATTTTGGTAAATGCTGGAGCTGGAAATGTACATGGCCATGCCAAGCCCACATTACATTGTAGCCCAGTGGTGGGCCAACCAGAGTCCTTTGGGGATTCTAAAGCGAATTGGAAGAGAGAGAGAGTGCAGTCCGTAGAAGGATTGCTGTGTAATTGGCAACCAGTGAAGATATGGCAGTCCAAGTCAGGGTCTAGGTGAATGTCGCAGAGTGTTCTGGGGGTCAGGGGGAGGTGTTGTCCATGTGCTTGGTCCCCCTGGTTGAACCAGGCAGGGACAGGTAATAGGGCAGGGATGGTTGCTACTAACTTCTTCCTCACACATTAATTACCATCCACATCTTACTCCTCTGATACTTCTTCTGTGTCTGGCGTGTCTGACTAGACAGTTCTTGCATTTGAGTAATGGCCCAAGCAATGTCAGCCAAATATTGTCAGGGAGCATGGGGCGGACAGTGGTTGTCCTTTAGGGACTGTAAGTGGTCCCTAATGGGACTCATACCCCCACCTATGGCTTTGAGTTTGGCTGCCACGAGCTCGAAACCCACCAGCAGCTGATCAGACATCTCCAACTGGCAACCCAACACATGGCGTTGGAATTCCATGTCATGTTCGGTGGGGTCCTTGGTGACAGCCGTCGTGGTGTGTTTTTCCTGCTATGTGGTCTGTGCAGGGGATGGTGTCACCTCAAGGCAGCTGGGCTGCCCTGCTCCGGGGGGTGGGGTGGGAGGCTGTCCAGTAGCCTTTGGAGGGTGCCTGTGCATATGTGCAGGTTGTCCTCTTCATCATCGCTGATTAAATTTGTGGTCTGCTCTGCAGTAGGTGTTGATTGTCCCTCTGCAATGTAAAGGGGTGATGCAGGTTAACAGAGTGTCCCATGTATGTTGTCGCTTTGTAGATGTTCACATACAGACTGCATGACAATGTACATTGTGACTGTTTTGGAGGAGCTGGCTATCTGATGGGAGACAGTGGACATTTTGACTACATGACGGATGTGAGGTTGTACTCGTACATTTTCATCACACAGTGTAAATGTAAATGTAGTTGAGCTTATATAGCGCACAGCTACCCGTAGTGGGTTTCCCGGCGCTTGCTTAGGGAACCCTTCCTGATATTCCCCTGTGAGATAGCAGGGTATCCACAAGGTGAAAGTCAGGCATCCCGCCGCGAGGGGCCGTTGTGGAGATTAAGCAAGCTGTTGCCCAGAGTCGCAGAGTGTGAACCCGTGAGTCGAGGAGGCACCGGGCGAGAATTATCGAGTCCGTGGAATTTTTAGCCCAAGGCCCGCCGGGGCGGGGAATTGAACCCTGGTCCAGGACCGATCTCAGATTCCAGGTCTGCCGCCTCTAACCCCTGAGCCACGCTTCTCCACAGTGTCATACAATGCCAGATGTGGGTGGGCATTTACTACGCACATGCGGAATCTGTTGTGTCCTCTGTCCTGTGGTGTAGGTGTTGCACTTTGTACCACATTGCTGTCAATGTTGATGTGCTGTGATCGCTATGTGTGCGCACTACATTGTGGGAGAGTCGCCCCTGCAGCTCTGATTTTGCAGCCCCTTATCCCTTTGAGGCGATGTGCCTTTGAATTGTGTGATTTTTGGGGGATGAAATGTTTGAGACTTGGGTCACTTGTGCATTTGGACAGATTTTGTGGTCTTGTGCATTGTTTGTCTGCCGATGTGTAATGGACGTCATGGGATGTAGGTGCACGTGGATGTTGCTGAGCGTGTCCTGCTCCTATACAGATGTGATCCACACTGGGCCACCTCAATGTCGAATCATGCACCGTGTCATGTATTTTGACTGAAGCCATGGTATCCGTCATGCAGTGTCACTTGCATAGTCAGTGTGGCTCACACTGCCACTGCTTTTCTGGATTCTGCACATGTGCATGGGTATTTTGTGCCATTGGTGATATGGAGGGGGTCCATATGTGCACATAGTGGACGGGGGCCTACTAGGTGTTTCTATGTGTGCTGCAGTGTACCAAGGGTATCAGGGACATGTTCCACTATCATTGTGCATGTGCAGTGTGCTACACATGATTGTGCATGTGTGCCATTGCACCCATCTCTCCCTATCCCCCAGTCCCTGGTCGTTACTCACCCTGTTGCTGTTGGGGCAGGTAATATTGAGCTGTGTCCAGATTCCCAACTCCTGCCACTGTCTCCACACTGGTGAGTGGGGCCACTATTTCCTCAAGCTCATCCAGCTCCTCCTGTAGCTTAGGACACCCACCTCCATTCGACGTTGCTGCCTCCTGTTGTCAGCGAGTTTCTGTTTGGTCTGGCTCTGCACGTCATGCCAGCACTTCTTCACCTCCTCCATTGTCCTCCTCGATGCTCCGACTGCATTGACGTTGGTCTGCCATATTTGCGTTTGGGTTTCCAGTGCCGCAGTGGAGGTGACGAACATTTGTTGGTAGTGTTCTGTCACCTCCATGACGATGATCCGGTCTTCCTGCAGACTGAACCCTGTCTTCCTCTTCCTCTTCTCCTTGCCCTTCTCCGTACACAGGGTTCCTGGCGGTCTTCCATGGGGCTTGTGGGGTTCGGGTTGTCCTCTGCACTCAGTCCGGGTGCATCCATGGTGCTACGCAGTTTGATTTGGTTTTGGTGGGGTTTTATTGTTGCTTTTATAGTGCACTTTCCCGCATTACGCGTGGGAATTGCAGGCCTGTCGCTGGTTGTTGCTGATTTTTGTATCGCGAATTGGGGCATCACAAGTTTTTGCCGTTCGTGTTTCGCATTTTCTGTGCGTTGTGTTGATTTTTACGCGGTCATTTGGTGCGTTATCCTGCTACTATCGCATGGTGCCGCCGGGTTGGGAATAGGACATTAAGACAGTGTTATTTTCTCACGATACACTGAGATATGCAAAGTTGCCTTCAGCTAAATTTGCAATGTTTATCACAAGTTCTTGAGAATATCCCCCCCAAATCGTCAAAATTATCTCACTGTGATAAGACTGGAAGTCCTCCAAATAATGTGGATGCTTATGGTGTAGTTTATGACGGAAGACATAGTATGGCCATGATTTTATTTTTTGAAGTTCTACAGAGTAAGTCAAGTCGTTACCTGCATATTTAGCTTTTTTTAACCTTTCAATACCTGTGGCAAATTGTAAGCTTCAACTGGGCAGTGTGGCATGATTTTAGGACTTGATTGAACTCATATAATTAAAAAAAAAGAATTGAAAAACAGGATAGAGAGGTTTGAGCCCAACCTTATATTGTTTGTGGTGAGCATTTGATTGGGTAGCAGTTGCGTTAGCCCACCTATGAAGTGGGTTCATTGCTCACAATTGGCAGATTTTGTATTGCCTTAACAGAATTATTAGTCTGCATGGCTAAGAGCATTTGCTCGATAATGCATGAATATCGCTGACTTTTCAGCGATATTCATGCATTTCAACCGATTTTATCGCTTAGGAGATAAACCTTGATAATAGCAAAGCTCCTTAGCGATAAAAATAGGCGAAGCACGGCGATATAAATATAGCCGCTAACCAAGCATAGCGATAAAGGTTTTTAGCAGCTTTCTAAATTTTTAAGTTTTGTGTGTCAAAGGCATTTGACACAAAAACATAATGAATTGGTAAACATAAGAATAGAGAGCGACTACTCAAAAGTGTGGGTTAAATTTGGCTCCTAACAGAACATTAGGAATTGGTATTAAATGGAGACTAACTGTAGATGGCCTTCCAAATAGCGAGAATGTAAGGATAGTGCTCATGGTACAACTTTCCTTGCAGTAATATTCTAACAGGAAGAGGTGTATTGTAACGACAGATCACAAGACTCTTACCAGGTTAGTAATAGGCATTTGTGCTGCCCTTGAATCTGTCAGCCCTGAAAAAGATGTCCGAGTAAGGGCCCCCTGAGCTATATCAGCTTAAAGCAAGAAGAGAGATGTGAATGACTCTATGACAGGGGGAGCAAGTATAGTTTTGCGTCCTCGCTCCATATTCTTAAGGAATTCTAGAATAGAACCCTTCTGGACATGTTGAGGTCAATCTGACCTAAGTAAGACAGAGAGAGAGCCTTTGAAGCCTAGTATGAGAAGCAGCCTTATCATTCTCATCTGTCCCCTTTGCTGTGCCAAAATTCCATTTTGTGCCCGAATCAGAATGAATCCAGGATTTATAAAGCATTAACTCAAGCTGAGATAGCTTATCCACTGTGGCCTGGAAATATAGACAAAGGCTCTGCCTGTCATAGCTTTGCTTGCTGCAGGGCATGCTCTTAATTGCACATTTTCAAAACACACATTTCTCCTGGCTAAAGTTTTTGCAGAGAATCTACCGAATTTTGCCTAATAGAATGTAGTAAATATCTGGCATACAAAGCTATTACCACACCTGAAAATTAATGCATTGGAAAATATTGGTATTTACTGGGTATTCTCCATCATATTACTACCTCCCAAATTTCAAATTTGGAATTTAAAGTAAAATCAGAAATGTACTGCCTCCTAAAATATCAGGCATCAGAATGAGGCAAAGAAAAGATTCATGATACGACTCATTGGATCCTTCTATCATACCTATAGTCAGTTAGCACACTAGCACTGGTTTGTGGAAGCATTTCGTGGGTTGTTCTAAAGTACTGATTTCATAACCTGTGGACCTGGACACCTAGGGCCAGATGTAGGTAAATACCATTTACCGATTCTAAAATACCGAATTTTACCGATTCGGTATTTTAGAATGGGTAAATGGTATGTAGGTATTAATTCGATAATTTTTACAGAATCTGTAAAATTCGGTAAATACCGATTCGGTAACCAAATTTGTATTCCCCATTTATTCCTACGGGCCAGGCCCATAGGAATAAATGGGGAATACCGATTCGGTAAATACCGAATTGGTAAGGGGGAAGACCTACAAAGGTGGCAGGGTGTCACATTGACACCCTGTTGACTCCTGAATAGTGCATGGGTGCACATGTGACACACATGCATGCCCTAAGGGCACGAAAACCGTTAAAAAAGCAATTTTGTGCTTTTTTAACAGTTTTCGTTATTTACCACCAACTTGTAGTTGGTGATAAATAATGAATCCTTACAGGTGAAAAGCACTCACTTGAGTGCTTCCTACATTTCAGATTTAGTAATTTACCGAATCGGTATTTAAGAATTCGGTAATTTACCGAATTCTTAAATACCGATTCGGTAAATTACCGAATCTGAAATGTAGCCACCTACATCCCAAATGCCTAATACCGGTCGGGAATCGGTATTAGGGTTCCTACATCTGGCCCCTAGTGGTCAGTGAAAACAACTATAGCTGATTAATGAAGTGTATATAAATAAAGAAGAATTGAAGATTTTAAAAAGATCTGTAAATATGAAGGAGTTTGTGGCTAAAATAAAATTAAGTTTGTGTCCTCAGATTGATTCCGGAGCAGTGTAAGTGCCTCAAACAGAATACAGTATAGTCAATGAAAGGCCTCGATTAAATGTAGGCACGCTTGAACATTTCGAATAAAATGTAATTAGCATTTTTTTGTGTGAATAAAAAACATTTTTTTTTTATTGTGTATCTGTTTGATGAACGCTTGCTTCCGTGTATTGTTTTGCAGTTCAAATCATTACAAAATATTAGGCCGGGGATGCCACTAATGACTCAGTGGGGGTTCACAGAGGTTAAAAGGTGAAGAACCACTGTTATGAGTCATGTTAACTCAATAGAGCATTTATAAAATTACCGAGAAGCATAGCTGTAGGTCATAAAAGAGCTATGACATTTCTAAGCTGAATCCAGAATGTCCTTATAAATTCTCCTTCAAATAAATTACAATGATATTGTTTTTGCTTTAAAAAAATGGGAACAAATAGCCTGGATTTGCAGAATTTTACTTCTGTCTAAACGAGATCCTAGGAAATGTATTCTGAAGCACATCACAGTCTCCACTGGGATCCGTTTAATGATGGAAAGGATTGACAAATATGCAATCAGGATGGGTAAATAGGAACGGAGTTAAGGTTTAAACACACAGCAAATAAACTCGATCTGGCTGGATTTCAGTAGAGGATGTTCTGCATTGTTACCCTTGAGTGTAAATGCATTTGGCATTAAAAATGTAAAGCTGCTATTATTCAATTATTTTAGGTAACACGAAATCAAAAACAGTTAGGGCTTTTATCTTTTGACTAGCTGAGTGCGGCGTGGACAGAGGCTGAGAGAAAACATGTTTGCGTTCTCCCTGAAGCATATGATTGAAAAAGGAGTGCGGTAAATCTGAAGGAAATGAGGCTTACTTTGTGTCTCCTAACTGTTCTTTTTTATTTGAAAATATTAAACTCCTCTGAAATCGCCTATAACTTTGGTTATTCAGAGCTGAGCAGCATATAAAATAGTGTGCTATTCTATCAAGTCAAATTAACTCTGGAGAATTGTGAATTATCCCTCATAAGCGACAGAAAAACTGCAAAAGTGTCACCATTCTTGATTTGTTGAATACGCAGCTGCTTCCGAGTGTGGAACGATAGTTGTGTGTGCAGTCACCGCCTTTCCTTGTTGTGACTTCTGCCTCCGTGGATCGTTTGGCCAAAATCAGCAGGAAAAATGTCACAAACCTTAACTGGTCGTACACGTTCATACGACTGCCAATAAAATGTAAGGACAACTTAGAAGAAATGAAACCTCCATGGCCTTTCTTAAGGGGATGAAAAGAGAACCACTAATTAAATAACTAAAAAAAAAAAAACATTCTTGCAGCTTCTAGTGATACAGCTGGCTAGCGGTAAGTTTTGTAATTTATACATTTTAATGAGGATAATGGTGAGTGTAGTGAGCATATTTAACTCCCTGGCCTTACCCGATGAGAGGCACATGGGCCGTAGCAACAGTTGACTCAACCTAACTGGCTGTAGACGTCATAGGTGTGCGCACTAGCCATTAACTAATAGTTTTATTAAAACACTGGGTGTTCGAGGCTGCCCCTGCCCACCTGCCGCTTTGCGGTACTGGTTTTTCTCTTGCCCTTCTTGTTGTGCCCATCTTTGTTGTGCTCCTTTGCCTACTGTTGCTCTTAGTGTTATTATATAGCGCACTTCGACGTGCCCGTATGCCTATCATTGTCCTCTGCGTGATTGCCTGACTGCGTTAACCGCTTTTCTTGCCCATCTTTGTTGTGCTCCTTGCCTACTACTGTGCTCAGACTTATTGTATTATTGTTAGTATTTCTCCTGCCCCTTATTGTGCTTGGTTGCCCCGTCCTCTCTTGTGTTCCTATCTTCCACCGTACATACTGCCCCTCTCTTCCCCGTCATTGTTCCCTTCTCCTGATCCCTGCCGCTGCTAACCCATGGCCCCTCCCCCTGCCCTCGCCCGTTTCCCGCCTCCCAGCAGAGGGTCCCTCCCCTCCACACTGCCGACTGCTGGCAAGCCCGTCTGCGCCCATCCGCGTCCTGACCTCGGCCAGTGCCAGGGACCCTGGCTTCCCAGAACCCCACCATTACGACAATGTTACGCTCCTCGCACTCAACCCCGGAAGACACCCAGACTGCCAGAACCCCTCACCGACCACTACAAATGGACCGTTCGCCTGCACACACTGCCATTGCTCCTTCACCATCTACAGCGGCCCCGCATTCACCACAGGCCCACGGGACGCCTGTGACACCAAAGACCTGACGTGCATCCTCCTCAACGTGTGCTCCCTCCACAGACACGCCATAGAGATCTGGGACCTGATCGACTCCCTTGCGCCTGATGTTGCCTTCTTCACTGAAACCTGGACCAACACCACCTCCGGTCCCGACATTGCTGCTGCCATCCCCGACGGGTACAAGATCCAGAGGAAGGACCGCCAGCTCCGCCCAGGAGGAGGAATCGTCATCGCACACAAGTCCTCCCTCCGACTCTCCACATCAAGCACGAGTGACACCGACTCCAACACAGAACACCTCCACTTTCAGATCCAGACCGCCCCAGGACCACGCTCCGTGGCACCCTAGCCTACAGACCCCTGGGCCCCCACGGCCCTGCCACAGCGGACATCACCGACCTCATCAAACCCCACACCATCACCTCCACAAACTACATCCTACTCGGAGACCTACATTTCCACTTCGACTACTGCAGTGACCATAAATCCACCGCCCTCCTCGCCAACCTCGGACTGAAACAACTTGTCAACACTGCCATGCACAGGTCAGGGCACACCCTCAACCCCATCTTCGCAGGAAGGGTCGAACATCCATTTCAGCCACACCACCCAGCCCCCCTGGACCGACCACCACTGCGTACACTTCACCTTCAACACCACCACCGCACCCAAACCAGCACCATGTCTGCCACGAAGGAACTGGAGCAAAATCACAGAGGAGCACCTCAACTTCACCCTCCTCACAGACCCTCCTCTACCACGACTCTGCAGCCAAAGAACTTCATCGTTGGATCACCAGTTGTACCGACAAGATCACCCCATCTGCGACCTTACCAAACAACGCCCCCTGAGGGCCACCTGGTTCACCACCGAACTCCTCAAGTAGCGAGTCGCACCCACAGATGCTTCGAGAAAATATGGCATAACGGGAAAACCACGGAAGATTGAAACAACCATAGGACCGCCCTAAAGGATACCACCAGCTCATAAGGGACACCAAACGGACCTTCATCAAGAACAAACTCGACACCAACCCAACGAACGCCAAAGAACTCTTCAACATGATACCGAAATTCATCAACCCCCCCAGCGAGGCCACCAACGTCACACCATCCCAGGAACTTTGCAACAAGCTCAGCACCTACTTCCATGAGAAGATCAAGATCCTCTATGACCACTGCAGCGACTAGACACCGTTCACCTCCCTGTCTCCCTCAGTTGATGACCACCAGCCAACCATCACCACCTGGACCCTCGCAACGGTGGACCTCCTCACCACAACCATGATGAAAACCAGATCTGGAGCACCAAAGGACCCCTGCCCACCCCACATCTACCAGAAGGCCACCATCTCCATCGCCCCCAAACTTGGACGGACCATCAACGCCTCCCTCCAAGCTGGCATAGTCCCTGAGGACTGGAAGAAGGCAGAAGTCAAGCCCCTCCTCAGGAAGCCCTCTGCCGACCCTACGGACCTGAAGAACTACTGGCCTATCTCCCTGCTCCCGTTTGCTGCCAAAGTCGCAGGAAGAATCGTAAATACCCAGCTGACCACATTCATCGAAGAGCACTCCATCCTCGACGGGTCCCAGTCTGGATTTCACAGCAACCACAACACTGAGACTGCCCTCCTCACAGCCACTGACAACATTTGCATACTACTCGACCAGGGACACACCGCAGTACTCATTCTACTAGACCTCTTCGTGGCTTTCAACACCATCTCACAGCACACCCTCGCAACCAGACTGCACGACGCTGGGATACAAGGAACCTCCCTCAACTGGATCTGCTTTTTTCTCTCCGGCCGAACCCAGAGGATCAGATTCCCCAGTTCATCTCCGAACCCACAGAGATTACCAGCATGGGCTCAACATAGTATCTTACACCGATGACACCCAACTCATCCTCTCCCTCACGAAGGATCCCAAAGATACCAAGCTCAGCTTCCAGGAAGGAATGAAGGACGTCACAACATGGATGAGGGAAAGCTGCCTGAAGCTCAACATGGAGAAGACTGAGGTCCTCATCCTGGGACCCTCGACCTCTGCATGGGATGACACGTGGTTGCCTTCCACCCTTGGGGATCATCCTACCCTGACAGACCACACCCAGAACCTCAGCATCATCCTTGACTCCTCCCTCTCTAGATACGCAAGATCAACGCCATTGCCTCCACCACCTTCAACTGCCTCTGCATCCTCCGAAAGACCTTCAAATGGACTCCCCCTGAACTCAGACAAACCGTCACCCATGTACTCATAACCAGCAGACTGGAGTACGGAAGCACCCTCTACACCGGAATCAACACGACCCTGCTGCACAAGCTCCAAACCATCGACAATGCAGCGGCCAGGCTCATCCCCAGGACCCACAACATGAACTCATGACACAACACCTTCGAGACCTATACTGGCTCCCAGTCGAGAAGAGAATAACCTACAAGCTTCTCACCCACACCTACAAATCTCTCCACATCGGACCCAAATACCTCAACGATAGAGTCAGTTTCCATGCACTGAAAAGAACCCTCCGGTCGGCAGACCTCACCCTAGCGGAGACACCCTGCATTCGCAGAAGCAGAACAGGTGAAAGGGCCTTCTCCTACCTCGCAGACAAAACCTGGAAAGAACTCCCAGTAAACATCAGACGATCCCCCAACCTGCACATCTTCAGTCAGGACCTCAAGACCTTGCCCTTCGACTGACCCAGAGCTGCCCACCATCCTCTCCCCCAGGTGCCTTGAGACCCTCATGGGTGAGTAGCGCGCTTTATAAACTCCTGATTGATTGATTGATTAGTTGATAGTGTGGAGGGAAGCGCTCCCTTCTAAAGCTAACAGACCTCGGACAGTAGACAGTGTGAAGAATATTGGCTTTTAAGATTACTGTTCTGCCAAGTATTTAATAGCAGAGGGTAAAATGCTATTTTGTTTTAAGTTGTACTTCATTACGCTCCTCAAGTTTGGAAGGCACATTTAGCACCTGGAATAGTGTCCAGATGTATATTTGAAGTAGAAGCATTTCCCAAGAGGAGGTTGTCAGGTTGTAGCACATCTGCAGAGCATGGAGCTGGAAAAATAAGTTTATGGGCACTTATGTGTGAAGACCCGTTTATCTTTGTGAACTGTTCTTCCACAAAGGATTGAGAAATCTTCTTGAGAAAGGAAATAGTACTAGATACTACTTCTTCTTGTTCCTACTTGACGTGACCATGGTGCCTTTGCCAGCAGTCACTGTCCATGGTCAGAGTTGTGACAGGATTTGGAGAAAAAATGGGTTTGCTCAGGGGTCATAAACCTCGGAGGCACTCTATGAAAATATGGAGCTGGTCTACTCTCTCTTTCACACAACAAAGAGCAGGAACTTCACATGGTGCACTACGCTGCATGAAAGGTTAGTAAATATGTCTTGTAGATGCAGACATTCATATCTTATGGAAGCAGATGCAAACCTTAAATCACTTTCTTACATACTCTATTTTTTCCATTGTCTCTTATTTTCTGAAAACTGGTCAGTACATCTTCCATAGGTCGTCTGCTGGGTTTACGATTCTGGGGCAGTATTCAATTTGAATTTTGTATTTTTGGAATTAAAGGATCCACTTTGCTATTCTTACCATTGACCTGGAGTGAGATCATTGAAAAAGTGAAATTATTGGTTTCTTGAATCCTGGTGGGGTGGAAACCGTCCTCCATACGATTATAAATGAACAAGCCTGTAACCCGAGCCTGGCAATTGCTTCTTTTTCTATGGTATGCTTGTATTTGCATTTCTATAGTTTAAGGGCAAAGAGCACCAAGAAATAGTAAAATGCTAACCAGAATTGAGTTTTCGTGTTTGACAGGGACCAAAGCATGACTTTACGATAACTGCAGTGGACCGGATGTCCGATACGCAAAGCAGGTCATCTTGGTCAAATCTTTTACCTTGTGATCTAGTATCTGAATTGGAAGTCAACATCCTGTGTTGAGGCAAGGCTTCAGTCTCTATTTGATAAAGTCTACTAAATGTAGAATATCCTTTGGATGAGATCTCAAATTTACTGGACAAGGTATTACAACATTATCACATATATTTGAAAATGTACAAGTTTCCATTCTTAAAAATTGTTTGCTATTACATCTAAATTAATTTATTTAAAGTTTAATTTAAAATTTACAATTTACTCAGGCATACCACCTCTTTAGCATACCACCATCAATCCACTGGCTCGATGTCAAGAATCAAGATATTTTCAAATGCTTGACACTTATTTACTAGGCAGTAAATAGTTTAGCTCTAAATAACCTCTCCAACATCCTATATGGAAAGACATCCTCTTGAAACCCACAGTGCATCAACATCAAATTTCTAGATAGACCATAGTAACCTTGTGCCCCCTCCTAGAATTAACCTGTCTACTTCTAGACCTCATTCGTATTTTCAATTGGTCTTTTGTCTTAGAAAACAAAATTTAAACTGCTTAAATACTACAGGGTAGATAGAGAAAAGAGGAAAAAAACTGATAAAAGGAAAGGACATAGGGGCAAACAAAAGATACCCTGCGAGTGTCGATGCTAGTTAAAAGTAAATAGTGTTTTGCAATCCTTCACTCTAGGTGTGACTGTTCAATGGCAGCTCTGCTGTGGGTATCATTAATCAATAAGATCAAAGCGTAGATCGAGGCAAATCTCATAAGACTGCATTACTTTAGTAAGGATAACTCAGGTGTGCTTGATCTCCTGCCTCTTCCATTTATTCTTGCTATAGTCACACCTGCACCAGCCACACAAATTGTTTTGTCTTCTCTTTTAAACTTTTAATAGGATGAATGCCATCCAACAATGTGGCATAGGTAAACTGGTCAGCTGGTAAGTATCTTGTAATTTCGTCCTGTTTTCTGATCTGGAATGCTTTTCTATCTTTCAATATGATAGGCCCTCTGCATTGGAACTAAGGGGCTGATTAGAATGGCTGGAAGACCACTACCGACAGGCTGTTGTGGTGATCTCTCCTCCATCGTAACCAACCTTTCCTCCGGCCACATTATAATGGCAGGTGAACGTGTGGTAGTCATAAAGACCAATCACCATGCATCCAACGGGCTCCTTGAGACCGCAGGTGCGGCAGAGGGGGTCGTAGTCCCTACAATGCTGGTGGTGCCTACCAGGCACTGCTGGAGGGATTATGATGTCCCTTTCTGCCAGCCATTTCATGGCCATAAAAAGGCTGGCGGAAATGGACATTTTCCCCCCTGGCATTTGGTTGTGGGTGTTTGGGGGGCACATATCCATATGGCAGGGACTGAATGGTGCCTGCCACGTAGTGTAGAGATATGTGCAGTGTCCCGTTTTTACATTGCAGTGGGTGCTGCAGCCCGAAGCAGCCACTGCAATATAGAATATAGGCATTACGACCGCCGAGGTCACCTGGTAATGCCTACTATGGGATGGCTGACAGCATGTCAGGCGGTCCCAATCCCCAATATGATGGCGGACAGACTGAAGTTCGTCCACCATTGTAATCAGCCCCTAGATTTCATTTAAATTCAATTTTGCCATGAGAATCGCTTTTACTTTCAAAAAGGAAGTAAAAGCGATTCTCATGGCAAAATTTACTTGACCACGCTTCCCGGCCCTGAAACTTTTTCATCTGAGTCTCGCTGTGTATGTTCTTGGAACAACTATGATCCCATGCTTTGGTATTTCTACAACTCTTTCTGTGTGCGTTATTTTATGTATGCTATGCTTGTTCCCTATATTGTGTCTTGCTATTCATATGTTATAATCATCTTTGTTCATTGTAAAGTGCTCTGATATCCGCAAGGATCTTGTTGGCGCTCTATAAAACCTTCTGAATAAAAATAAATAAATAAATAATGTATCAATTTTGTTTGCATTTGGCCTTCTTTAACCATAGCATACTAAAGATGCATGTGTCTTCGTATTGTAGGACATGCAGAACGAGGAACATGGACGAGGAAAAAGAAAAATGAAATGAAAGAGAGAATTGTGGAAAGTAAAAGATATACAGAGGGTATTGATTCCAGCTAAAACTAGAAGGTGTTTTAAACTTCATCATTCCAGGTGTCACTGTTCTTTGGCAGCTCTGCCACAGGAACCGTTGCCAGTATGATTGAATTGAATGTCCATGCAGAGCTCAGTAGGGTTTAATGTCTTACACATCACCTCACAGATGCAATAGGAAAGCTGGCTTCCATTTCTTTTTGTCTTTGAAAAATCTGTTGAGTTATACCATACAAGTTCTGTTGTCTTATCTTTGATACATTCAATAGGTGGGTGACACTTTCCTTGAAATATAAACTCGTTAAAGCTTTATTATCCAAATGGATTCCTTTGATAGAACGCATTAATTTGGTTAGATGAATATTCTACCATATGTATTATATCACTTTTGTGCATTATCATTTTATGTACTTAACAGTTATTTTAATTTATTTTACAATTTATTTTGAAGGGGTAAATAAAGTGCAGATCTATAAAATACTTGAAATTACCCATCAATGGGGAAGGTTGGGCCCTCCCTGGCACGAGGTTGTACTAATAGGTGAGCTTAGGTAATCACATCAAACTATTAGGAGATGACAACCCGGCCAACTGGCTGCATATAATATTTATGAACAGTAATATGTGCAGGGGGGACAGAAAATATGGCAATACTACGTTTTTCAAGGGTGCTAGATTAGATACTTTAAGGAATGTAAGTAATATTTGACACAATTTAAAAAAAATTTAAAAAAACTTTGAAGATCCCAAATGTAAATACAAATACTCCATTACTCAGTAACCCAAACTTCCAGAATGTATCACATCGCCTTATTTTGCGACATAGCAACATTCCTTTGATTACTCATTTAAAGGATTTGATTGATAACAACGGGCTAAAATCCTTGTTAGACTTGAAAAAAAAGTGCTTGCACCGAAATGATATTTTTACAGATCTAAAAGAAGGATCCTACGTCTCTAAAAGCGATTATAAGCCTAAATTATCTTTAATTCAACATATTTTTGCCAAGATGGTCTTTAGCACAAATCAACTGTTTCTGAAAGATATATCTGCCTAGTGAAATTTAAACCTGAAGACTTAGTAACTTATTACTATGTACAAACAAATGGTCCTTAGAAATGGAAGCAGAAATAACACTTGAAGATTTTACTCAGATTCTTTTACGTTTCCAGAAATTGATCAATCCAACTAGACTACGTGGCCAAATATATCGTATGTTGTTCAACTGCTGTTACCCCACTCAACCCCAGGTTTATATATCAGTGTACTACTGTCCACAATGCTCAAGGAACGCTGGAGATTGCATACATATGTTTCTGAATTGTCCTAAATTGAATTTATTTTGCTCCTCAATATCATCTCCAATCGATCTGATACAACTTACTGCTTTCAATCTCACTCACAGTATGATTCTATGAGGTACAAGGCTGTGTTTTTATGAAATGACAATCACTAGGGTGATGATTGCCAAAACATTTAGATCCACAAATGCACCTACCCATGATGAACGGTGGAGGGAAGTTATAGCCACCTATGAACTGGGAAATCAGATAGCCTAAATAAGAGGATCACCTACTAAGTTTCAACAGATATGGAAAACATGAGTGATGATTTACCAAAATGATTTCACTTCCTCCTCAAATTGGTTGCTCAAAAGGCCAAACATCTGTATATTTACTCCATTCCTTTCTTGTTTGTTATTTATGGAATGCATCATATGCTACTTAAGATTTTAAAATGATTAGACGTTAAATGAGAGGTTCGCAAAGTTGCAGTGATGGTGACTGAAGGAATTTGCCTTTAATGAAAGATGCTGAAAAGTTTTTTGAATGTTTTCAGCTTTGTTAATGTAGCCCTGGACATAGATTTTTTTGACTTGCTCTAAGAAGCCGTGTAACCACTGTTTACTGCAGTGAGGTGTGATGACTAGAAGTAAGGTATCTGACAGTTTTGGAGATTTTCAAAAGTTTTCCCTGTTCCGTCATTGTCTTTCATTTCCTGAAGGTCTTTATCAAAAGTTTTATGTATGTTTTTTTAATTGTTATTTATTCATTTTATCAAGGTAATATTCTCACTAATCAACATTTGCTATGTAAATGTTCTTGTATGTCCTGAAATCAAATTAAAAAAATTAACTGAAAAAAAATAAAATAAAAACTAAAAGATAAATTGGCTCCCTAATTGTTGTCTTGCCATTTCTTCCTGTCTGGAATAGTCACCACCTACGTACATCATTCAGAACAAAGCTTAGGTATAGGCAAACTATTCACTGCAAAATACAGGAATAAAACTTTGAATTTTCATGTAATTCAATGCAACAATCCACACAGAAAGCATTGCTTATAGAAGGGAATGAGGGTAAGGGAGTTTAGCATGTATGGTAAGGAGACTGGGAAAAGGCGCGAAATGAAGGGCAATGGAGGAAGAGAGCGACAGGAAAGTTTCAGTTATAAAATCATAGCAAATTAAAAGTAACCAGCAGAGATAAAACTCCATCCATGTCACATCGAATACTAATCGCTCTTATGGTTAATAATCAAGTCACTGATTGCCTGACTCATGTTAAAGCCTTGAGTAATCCAGGAAGGATTGTTTCACTCCCAGTAGTGAGAGAACATACACATTTTTCATATGCTCTTATTGCAATTTTGAAGTATTCCACTCTGAGGCTGTGGCGCTTATGTGTTGAAATTCTTTGCTAAATATATCAACCTGCTGAGGCCTGTATGTGCTGTCTACTGCTTGCATTTGTTCACTAAACTCATAGAAAAGAAGATCCTTGAGTAAATACGCCTGAAGAGTTCCTCTAAAGGACACCACCACGCATAGAATAGGGTAATGAAAACCTAGATTTCGAAGCACTACAATAGGTCCACTTTCAAGGAACTCGCTAAAGAAGCCTATTTGTCCTCTGTGTCATGCCATTACATCACCTAGTGTAGACAGTTCAATAAGCCCTTTAGAAAGACCTTGTTGCTTGTGTTAACAGTTGTTCAGGAGGAATGTGGGAAATGTCAAAATTCTAATGTTATTCACCCAGCAAATATTATCTCTCATCTTCATTTTATTTTTCAACAGTGCACTGGCTACCATATGTTTAAAGTCACTCTGCTCTTGGGGTTGCAACTCCAACATTCCTATTTTTGCCTCCAGCTTCTGCATCCTACCCTCTATCGATTTCACAGACGTGTCAATGCCTTGATTCCATAATTTCTAGCTTTGTCTCCATGGCAGTGGTAGAATTTTCCAACTTCCTCAGAATTAAATCCAGAGAACTCCATATCTCTTTCTGGCATTGGGTCAGATCACTCACCCCATCTCCTCCCTGTCTCATTTACAGCAGTTATCTCTGGTTTGTAATAAAAAAAACTGCTTTCCCTACTTCTGATTGCTTTCCTTTCATGGTTTTTTAGATAATATGCTCCACTGCTGTCATGCAGCAGGGCTTAAACTTAAACCCCATTCCTTATTTTCTAGTAAAGGTTCTAGAGTATTGTTTTGACTTTGTTGAGCAATGTTCTTTCCAGTATTTGTCAGTGAGATGATTTGTTGCAAGGATTTTTGCTGCCTAAGTTTCAGGTCTTTTTACAGGCATGTCCTGCTACCAATAGCACTCAGAGAATGCCCTAGGTAGAATCAGTACCTGTATCAGGCTGTATCTGGAGGGTTCCTATCTGATTTGGGGTGCTTCTGTTACTCATATCTCTGCTCATTATAATAAAAAACTAGATTCCACTTTGGTCTAAACGATGACTGTCTCTGCTTGCTCACTTATTCGTGCCAAATGTTCATTCTCATTAGTGTGTAGAAAACAAGACCCAAAGGTAAAATGAACAATTTACCATTTCCAGTTTGTTGCTGTTTCCTTGCCAGGGGTCATCTCCTTTGCTACCCTGGCCAGGTTACTGCTTGCCCAATTACAAGATCAGACAAATCTGTGATGTAGTACCATGCCTGCCAAACTCTAATCAGGTTCTTAGCTTCTGTTCCAACCTTCTCTTACTTTCCCTCAAGCCAGAAGTCATGTACAGGCTCCAACCTTGTCAGATACTCGATCATGCTCTATTTATATGGTACTTAACATCCTGCTCTAATCCCAAAAATGCACTCAAGCAGAGTCTTCACTTTTCCTGCCACCCTTATGTGCTATAGATTGGTCCCACTTAGAATGGAAGGGAACAGACTGGTGAACAGACTGGCAGTTGTGAGAAACAAGAGTTTTGGAGGGAAAGGCTACCTGAACTTGTGCAAAGAAACACTCAGTTGGGCCTGATTTAAATGCTAGCAGATAGGGAACTCCATTTCAACAGCAAAGTAATTTCCTCCCTGTCAACATTATGGTCTGCCCACCCAATTTGAATCGGGCACACCATAGGTTTGATGACAGCTGAGACAACTCCATCTCCTCCATAGTCAAACACCTCCAAAGGCCCAAACGGAGTAAGGTCCATCGCAGGTGTAGTTGTATGTCCACCCACATAATTTTGATGGGCGTATATACAGCCAATTTTCAATGCCAGTCATTGCCAGGAAAAACCAGGTAGCAAAGGGCATTGAAAAGTACATTATTATTTTTTTTTTCAAAAAGATAATCCTGCTTTAGGATTTTGTTTTGAGAATTAAAAAAAAACATTGCAAGTTTCCTGCGTGGATCCATTCTGAAACCGCTGTGACGGCAGTTCTTGGCACCTCTGATGGAGTAGTTTACTTTATCGCCCTGGCAAAAATATGGGCTGGTTGTAAATATTTAAATCAGGGCCTCAGTTGTCTTGATTGACATATATTTGTAGATCAATGGGCCAGACACCTAAGGATGAGGTCTGTGAGTATTAGTGATGCCTCTGTGGTCCAGCCACACATGTTCGAGTACCACGGCAGATGATACTGGAAAAAAGTCTATATTAAATCCAATCACTTAATGCTGGTTCCTCACTGTGGCACAGGTTCGACCCACAGTGACTTGTCAGGCAAACCTCTTTGCACTGGTAAACAGAGCAATCTGAGTCTGTGCACAGACACAAGTCACATCATGGTTAGATGGCTAGCTGTCCTCAAAGAGACTTGTCAGTAGAGTGTCCTCAAGGAGACTTGTCAGTAGAGTCAGTGAGTTTTTTATTTATTGCTGGAAAATAATTTATCAATAATATTATGCAGAAATTCAGTTTAATATGAAGCTTACCCTGAAAGAATACACCTCACCAACATTAAAACTGACTTGGTATGGTAACGATTTTATCATTATACCACTTTAGTCTCTTCAGGTCATAGGTTCACAACATTGAAATATACTCTACAATTGTGTCAAGCTAAGTATGTTTATGAAATAAAAATAGCCACCATAAGTATCCTCTTATTAAAAAATATGAACCAATTTCATATGAGCATGAGGTCATTTTATAGTCTAAAGATTTTCCATCAAAACTCTCCCCATGAGCAATAATGCTTGTAGCAGTCTCTTAGCACAAAGGAAAGCCGAAAGAAAATAGTAAAATCAACATATACGTTTTCTTGTCACGCATCTTTATTAATTGAGGTGAAGGGTACATGCACAGGCAGACACATATAGTGTTAATCCTAAAACCCTATTCCTTGTTTTAAAAACTCCCCATTTTTACTGTTTTGGTGTGGGGCCACCAGAGCACCTCACGTGTTAATTACAGAGCTATGCAGCAAAAGAAGAGTGTCAATATTGTAAGGACATAGTATTATAATCACTTGTTTTACAAGTAGTCCCATTAGGCGCCTTTTCTGGGTAGCTGTCTGTGACTACTAGCCTGAGAGAGATATAGGGACATATTCCCCATGGAAAATTGCACCATTGATCTTCAGGTCAAGAGATATTGGTCAGAACTGCAATTGAGGGCTAATTTATGATAGTATTGACCTTTGTAGGCATCTTCTGAGGCAGCTGTTTAAATATCTCTACCACCACGGTTAGGTAGGACACACATCTATGCCATGCCAATGAAACATGCCCATATTGTTGGTAAACTTTGAATTGTGGGCAAGTAATGCTCCAATATTAGGGACTCAAAGAATTACATTAGGTCTCTTGGGTGATCTAAACATATTTTGTTTTGTTTTACTATCAGCAGACTATTGGTTTGCACTCCAGTTAGAAATGAGGGTCTCTGGTTGGCAATGGTTTGCACCTTTGTCCAAGTAGGGGCCCTTGCTTCTAGGCAGGGTGAGGGAGTTATGCCCTTAGACAAACCCTGCTAACCCCATGGTAGCTTGACACAAGCAGCCAGCCTTATCTTATCTTGTGTTAAGCATTTGTGCACACACAGTAACACAATGAAAACACAACAAATGGACACCACACCAGTTTGAAAAAATAGGAAATCTTCATCTAAACAAACAAGACCAAAACGACAGAAATACACCATCACATATCAAGATATCAAAAGGAGGATATTCACAAACACAAGGCTTGTAGTTATTAGATCCCTTCAGGCAGCTAGGTTCAACGGCACAGCTCAAATTTCCCCCACATTAAAAGTGATGTACAACAACTAAATGCAGGTATTTAGGCAGGTGGAAGAGGCGGAAAATTTCCTCCAGTCTATTTCAGGACAGAGTAGTGGAGCAGCAGTTTGCTAGTACAATACCCCTTCTAACTTTCAGCTTAGTCTTATTTTAAGAACTAGGAGAGGATCCTCTACTTAGCACCAGTAACCACCAGTCAGTTGCTAAACCAAAGAGTAATAGAAGTATTAACTGTCCTGGACTCAGAGAGGGAAGCCTCAAGGTTTTGATCTGTTGTCTCGAATATTACCTCAAAGAGGCAATGGGAATTGGGCAAAAGGATGGATACACTCAAAAGTTTGGGCGCCACAGTTCAGCTAAGATTTCCGGCTCACTTGAAGGTTATGCTTATCTTCCACTCTGCCGAAAAGGTCAATGACTTTATTAAAGACCTGCACGCAGGGAATCTGTGATCTCACTAGATCCTGAGTACATTTAAAAAATTGAAATTGCACAAAAAGGGAGAGCAGAAACCATACATTTTTATCACTCCCTGGGTCTTAAATATAAAAAAAATCTATAATTGTTTCCAAAATTTGATATAAAAACTCCCCCAAATATCACCACGCTCAGATACGAAATTAAGAGTACGCTACGAGGGGGGGCCCATATGGCGTTAAGCCATGTAGATTTAGGGATGGGTTTTCCAGGGTGGGGGGGTAGCACAGGGTGGGGAGCAGTGGGAGAAACAAAAAAGTTCCTCTGAAGCCTCTTGGACGAGTAAGGGATATTTATCACACTTTGTTGGTATTAGGGATGGGTGAAAAAGAAGGAGAGTCTTATAAAAATCCTCTCATGGAACCTGAATGGTCTTAGGGTACGAGGGAGACGAGAAAGAGTACTACAGTACTTAACCAACTGCCCAGCCCAAATTATAATTGGACAGGGCCATATTGAAAAAGAATAGTAAGAGAAAAAAAGACTTTTGGTTGCTGTGTTTGGGTTGGCTAATATTTATACCACATTTTCCTGTGTTCTCTTGTGGCAAAAGTCTCTCAGCTCAATCTAAATCAGTTCTGTCCTCTCTGGTCCAGCTTCTTGGCAGGAGGTGAATACAGCATTGTGCACAGGAGACAAGGCCTATTCAGGTGCTGGGGAAACTCCTCTGAGTACTCTAAATGCAACCAAGGTCTATTCAGTCCAGCCCAGCTCTGAGTCATCCAGGAAGGGCAGGACACACCTCAACCCCGCTAGTGGCTGTCTGAAGTGAATGTATATTCCCAGCTCCCATCATTCCAAAACCAGACAGTCAATACACAACTCAGCAAAGGCACATATGATGGCTAAGCAAGTAAATGCCTATTTTCTAAAAGTGTCATTTTGAAACACACAATTTATAAAACATTTTCGCTAAAAGATGTATTATTAAGTTCTGAGTTCAGAGAACTTAAACACCATCTTTCTATCTTGTCCTCATGGAAAGTTATACTTGTAAAATGTTACAAAGTATCTCCCATGCTATTCTATAGGACAGATAGCCTTTAAATAATAAAACACAAAATACATAGTATTTCACTATCAGGACATGTCACACACCCAGTACATGTCACTTTTCACATACACTGCACCCTGCCCATGGAGGTACCCTGAGCCTACCTGAGGGGTGTCTTACATGCAAGAAAAGGGAAGGTTAGGGCCTGGCAAGTAGGTGCACTTGCCAGGTCAACATGGCAGTTTAAAACTGCGTGCAGACACTGCAGTGGCAGGTCTGAGATACCTTTACAGGGCTACTCATGTGGATGGCACAATCAGTGCTGCAGCCCCACTAGAAGCATGTGATATACAGGCCTTGGCACACTTAGTGCACTTTACTATGGACTTACCAGTACATCTAATATGCCAATCCTGGATAATCATAATTTACATAGAGAGCGTATGCACTTTAACACTGATTAGTACTGGTAAAGTGCCCAGAGTCCTAAAGCCAATGAAAACAGGTCAGGAAAAACAAGAGGGAGAAGCAAACAATCTTGAGAATAACCCTGCCAAAAGGCCATTTCCAGCACCTCTCATATCAGCTAAATAACTGCTGGTCTTGGTTTTTCTTCCTCTTACTGGGTACTGGAGACATCATGGATAAGTAGTAATATGTTGATCAGAAGCTTGAGGGGTTGGCTTGGTACAATTACAGTAAGAAAACTAGTCACCACATTGCTTTTTACTTACCTACTGAGAGATTATGGGCTTTATCCTACCTTCAATAGTTGGGGTGATCTCCCTATGCATTAGACCATAACTATATGTGTGTTTGGTTTTGAGTTCGGGTTCTGAAGGGCAAATTCTTCTCAGGATCCATGATCTAGACTGTAAATAGAAACCACAAGACCTGGTTTTCAATTAGGTAGATTACATGATACTGCTTTTATCAAAGTTTATAACAATGCTCCCCTATTGAGGGTTATTTATCTGCCATGCTCATAGCAATTTGAATTTGTCTTGACTCTAGACATTACGGCTTTCTACTAGTTATACGTTACAGGTGGAAGGTTCGTACTCAGTGGCCATTCAGTGGGGGATGGTAATGAAAGGTCATACAAAAGATAGCAAATGCACTGTCTACCAACTTATTTGAACAGTCACCCAATTTAGAAGCTGACTGGTACCTAGTGTTCCCAGTGATGGAGCCACTGTAAGCATCATTTATAGGGGCCTGACTCTGACAGTAATTGCATAAGAGGGCCCACAAAATTAAGAGTGCTGCCTCCTTATTTAAATAAACTGCTACACAGCCAAGATTACCAGGAGTTGGGGATCATAAATTAATGCAGCCGAGGCCTCTAGCAGTCCAATTGGTAATTGTCAGCTGGAAACTTCACAAAAAGGCCCCTGGCAGCTTTTGGCAGCCCTGTAGCCGCAAAGAAGGACAGACAACCTGCCCATGGAGTCCACTTCTTTGTCCTTGTTACAAAAGGAAGCAGGTCCAATCCTTCAGGGCTCCTCTCAGATCACAGGCAGCAGGTAAAAACCACTTATTTTCTTCCAAAGGTCTAGAAAGTGTTCCGAAGAGGATGCTTTTGGACACCACCTTTATGCCTGGCACAACTAGTGGATGAGGTGGTTCCTGGCCCCTCCCTAACCACTGGGATAAAAGTTCCCAGGGCATAACAATACCCACTTTTGACATCGTTTTTGTTTTCCCTACTGCAAACAATCCCACAGTGCCCTTCAGTCCTAAAACCCAAGATGGGAAAACCCTTCTTTCTTTGTGCAGTGCCTTGTGACCACCCAGCGGAGTGTCAAGGTTAATGTGCAGTATCCCCTCCTTAGTCAGTTTAAATTAAACACGTTTTGGGGCGTTCACCTCTTCTGGGTTTGTTGCCTGCTTGTCTAGGAGGATAAAAGCTGGGGCCTTTCCAGCTTTCAATCAGCTTTTGCTTGTGACAGATGTGAGAAAAGTGCATTATAAATTGGAGAGGTTGTGAGACCTCTTCGAAGTAACAATTTCAAGCATAAAAATAGCTACAATTCTGACAAAGCAACCCTACCCCTTCCGACACCATTTCCTGTGGCATTGGCACAAAACAATCCCACAGTATACCCCTCTGCCCAAATCCAAGATTTTGGGACACCTTGGACCCCAGGTCAGAGCTGTGGGCAAAACTCTTAGATTTGTTCAGGATAATCAGTCACCCTTCCTGGAAAACTAATACTGCCATGGGTTTTACGCCTCTGGAGGCGATGCCAGGCTGTCTACCTACACAAACGAGGGGGCAAGCTAAGGTGTGACTGACATTTGCTTCACAGATGAAGAAGCCCTTTTGAAGCAGGGCCATTTGTGCTCACCGCCCTTGGGCCATCCTGTCATGATGAAGTCACACTTCCTCCTTCCAGCAGGCCCTTTGTTCCCTTTCCTCAGAGCGCTTACCACCTCCTAGCAGGATGGCAGTAGGTTATCTCAGGTGACAACTCCTGAAGTTAATCAGCAACAGCTACCAGAATTTTGTGGGCAAGAAATGTGTGACTTTTTAAAGTAACCTTTTTTTAATAGTTACTTTAAATCAGACTTCAGAATAAAGTCGGGTTTAATGTAACAATCAATTTGATACTTTGGAGTACTATGTTTGGTGTTCTCAAATAAAAGTTAGCACTTATCACATGGGCTTGTGTAATTTCATGTTAACCAATGAGCCAACCAGCCTCCTGCTGTGTAAGCTGCAATTTAAAATGTTCACTGTCAGGGCATGTCAAATTAAAAAGAACATGCCCTTCTCTTTTATATTAAGCACCATGACTTGTAGACTACTAAGTATTAAAGCCTTACCTCAGGGTGTGTTATAAAGGTTAAAAGGGAAGGTTTTGACTTGGCAAAAGAGTTCATTGTGCCATGTAGGTTTACAGCTAAAGGTTTGCCTAACTAGGATGCGGTGGCAGACCTACAGCCATGTTCTCACTCTGTCACTTTAGTGGTGGCACAATAAGTGCCGAAGTCCACTAGTGACAATTAACTATAAGCCCTGGGTATACTCTGTACCATATGCTAGGCTCTTATAGATAAGTTAAAGATACAATCAGGGATTAGACAATTGTATATACGCTTTTCAGGGTCAGAGCACATTCACAGGGACCTGGCCTGGAGGGCCCACTGCACTTCAGAGTCAAAAAACCAGCAGCATCTAGCAGAAAGTGGGGGTAACCTGCATAAAAGGTAATATCACTGCAACAGGGAAGGCAGCTTTTAAGAAAATTACGTGCCTGACTGTCAAAGCCCAGCTCACCTGAGTTTCTGTTCAGTTCTGATGAAGGTTGAAGACAGTCCAACCCCACCTTGAAACTGCTTGTTCCAGCACACTAGTTTTAAACAGTGCACTAAGAACCAGAAGCTCAAGGGAAGGGGGGAAGTGGATAAAATAAAAAAAGAGAGACAACACCGTTCTTGCGTTTCCACTGTAGAAGTGCTGCTAAAATCTGCGGCCCTCTCTGACTTCTTGTAGAAACTGGTGCCTAATGAAACATAAACAAAGAACAGATAAGTGCAACCTGTCCCTAAAAGAGTTCCTGTCTAACCCTTAATCTATTTAGAAATTCTCTTCTAAAAGTACGTCTTGGATCCTGGTCTTTAGCTTCCAGGTTTGGAATGTGTTACTGGTCTGGGATGTGCTTTCTATTATTGTAAAACTTCTGTAAAATCAAACGAATATCATTATCAGAATTACCAACATCTAACAATCACCTTAATATAACTAAAGCCTAAATTCTTAATAGCAAACTCACTTTTCACACATTTCCAGACTTCTTATAAAACAAATACTGTATTTTTACATCAAAATACAGCAGGGAATTTGTGCAAGTCCTTGATTTGCTGTTTGCCTTGCTGTCAATGGTTTCTTCTGTTCGATTCTTAAAAAAGTTCCATGTAAAACAATGTTTATTTCACAAAGTTCCACAAAGTAGTCTTGTAACAAAGGGGTTTGAACAACCAAGTTCATGGGAGATATCTTGTTCCAAATTGCCTTTACATTAATCCAGAAATCGCCGACAAAGTTCTTTCAGGTAATAAAAAGTTTTGCACTTACTTGTTGCTGAAAAGGGATACTGATCAGTCTAACCTTGTCCTCTTTCTCTTTGCAGGCAAGAAGGAGCCAGAAACCGGAGGGAAGAGCCAGCTGCCGTGCCCGTTGAAGCCAATGAAGGTCTGGAGAGAGCAGGAGTGCCAGCGCCGAAGGATCTGTTCTCAGGTAAGTGGGAGGTAGACGAGCACAAGCACTGGGTGAGGCTCAGGGGCTGCCTTTTATAGACAGGGCTGGGTGTGGTTCGAAGAGCTGGGTGTGGTTCGAAGAACTGGGTGTGGTTCTCACAAGCAGATGTGCAGAGCTTCAGTTATTATGTTAATGAGTTGAAGTAGCACATGGCCTAGGGAGGAGTGTTCTAAATAAGCCTTGATAAAAGCAAGGTCCAATGTGCAAAAAAGACAGCAATGTCCAAACTTGTGAATACATTGAGCAACATACACAGAAGTCTTAAGGAGGGGCTGCGATAACAAGAAAGGCTTTCAATAGTATGTTTAAAGAGAGCTATTACAGAAACCACTAGTGCAATGAGAGGGGACATGCTCTTTGCTGTGCACAAAGCCTAACAGTCGCCCCCCTCAAAGGCCCTCCTACTGGACGGGGTTTCGCTGGATTTTTTAGATAAAACTGTCTAATCAACCGTGGGGCATGTACATAGGACGCTGGTTCCCATGAATTCTCAGTTTCGTCATATCCTTTCCATTCTACTAAATAAAACAGACATCCATGAATTCTTTTTGCGTCTTTTTATGCTTTTCACTTCATATTCTAGATTTCCCTTAATTGGTATGGGTGGAGGTGGTGGTTCGGGTCGGGTATTTGAGTTATACGGCTTAAGCAAGGACACATGGAATGTAGCATGTACTGGGTATTCTTTTGGTAGGTCCAATTTACTGTTACCGGGTTTACTATGGCAGTTATACTAAAGGGTCCAATGAAACGTGGTTGCAGCTTTCGGGATCCCTCTATATTTGGGTTCCTCGTGGAGAGCCATACTTTGTCACCGATTTTATACATTTGGGCCTCAGATCTGTGTTTGTCTGCCTGTTGTTTCATGCTTTCTTTGTACTTTAATAAATGTTTCCTGGCCTTGTCTTGTATGTCACCTAATCTCGTTAGTCTATCTGTTACTGTAGGCAACAGGGAATCTTCTAATAAAATGGGTATAGCTCTGGGATGAAACCCCTGCATGAAATAGAATGGTGAGCAAAGTAGAGCTGCATGCTCAGTATTATTATAAACAAACTCCACTACAGGGAGAACTTCCAACCATTCACTAGAATAATCAGCCAATAAACAACGTAGCATTTGAAGTAAGGTTTGGTTCAGTCGTTCAGTTTGTCCATCTGTTTCTAGATGGAAAGCAGTAGATAATGCCACATCTATTTTCAGTTTTTCGCATAATTTTTTCCAAAATCTAGAGTTAAACTGGCTACCTCGGTCTGACACCACTTTACTTGGCAAACCATGTAAACGCACAATTTCTCTTATGAAAATATCGGCAAATTCTGCCGCAGTTGGCAATTTCCGTAATGGTACAAAATGTGCCATTTTAGACAAAAAATCCACTATCACTAACACTGTTGTGAAGGATTTTACTGGTGGTAAACCTACAATAAAGTCTACACTCACAGTGTGCCAAGGTTGTTTGGGTGATGGCATTGGTATTAACAAACTGTCAGGGGCCTTATGAGAAGATTTATGTCATGCACAAACTGGACAGGTAGTGACAAATTGCTTAATGTCCTTACTCATATTATCCCACCAAAAGTGTTTTCGCACATTTTCCGGGGTTTTTACCCAGCCAGGATGACCTGCCAATGGTGAAGTGTGATGCCAAACTATCACCTGTGTTTGTAATTCTGTGGTGGGCACTAACAGCATGTTGTCGTGATACAATAAACCTCGTTGAATTGAGTTATGGGAATCCTTTAACCAATCTTGAGGTGCTATTTGCATGTGTGCATTATATAGATCTGTAATGAAATCCTTCTGTTGTACTGGTGCCAAACGTTTTTGGGGAGGAATAATGGGTTCTCCTATTTTGTCTTGTTTCATGTCTGAGGTATGTCCGTATCTAGATAACACATCAGATTGAATTTGTTGTGCACCTGGTCTAAAGGTTATAACAAAGTCAAATGTACTAACAAAATTTAACCAGCGCATCTGGCGTGGAGTTAATGCTTTTAGTGATCCAAAAAACTGTAGGTTCTTATGGTCAGAAAAGATGGTAACAGGGTACTTGGCTCCCATTAAATGGTGCCTCCTTTCAGAAAAGGCTACTTTGATAGCTAATGGTTCTCTTTCAGCCACAGTGTAATTTTGTTCAGCTGGTAATAACTTTTTGGAATAGAACGCTATAGGATGTAATTGGCCATCTACTGCATCTCGCTGAGAGAGAACTCCTCCTAAAGCTACTTGTGAAGCATCCGCTTCAACAAAAAATGGCAAGTCAGGATCAGGATGTTTCAGAATTGGGGCTGAAGTGAACTTTTGTTTCAGAAGTTGAAAGGCGTGTGCCGCCTCATCCGACCAAAGAAATCGTTGCCCTTTCCGCAACAAGGTGGTTATTGGGGCTGCAATGTCTGCAAAATGAGAAATAAACCTCCTATAAAAATTGGCGAAACCCAGATATTTCTGAACATCCTTCACAGATGATGGTTCTGGCCAATCAGTTATAGTACTAATTTTCTTTTCATCCATAATTATTGCTTGAGGTGACAGGCAGTATCCTAAAAAGTCCACTTTGCTGACATTAAAAGTACATATTTCTAGTTTAGCAAAGAGATGATTTTCTTTTAACTTTGATAATACTGCACGAACATGTTGGGTATGTTCTTCCGGGTTCTTAGAGTAAATGAGGATGTCATCTATGTATACTATGACACAAACATCCAGGAATTCATGTAGGACCTCATTTATAAATAATTGAAAGGCCGCAGGGGCATTACACAACCCAAAGGGCATTGCTGTGTACTCAAATAGACCAAACTTTGTCTTGAAAGCTGTCTTCCACTCATCCCCCTCTTTCATTCGAACCAGGTGGTAAGCTCCCCGCAGATCTAGTTTAGTGTATACAGTAGAATGTCGTAATTGATCCAACATCACAGGTATTAGAGGAAGAGGATATTTATTTTTTTATTGTAGCCTTATTTAGTCCTCTATAGTCGATACACGCGCGCAGAGATTTATCCGGCTTCGGGATAAAAAAAGTGGAGATGACACCGAAGATGTGGAATGTCGGATGAACCCAGACTGTAGTAGGTTGTCTAGGTAGGTTCTTAAATATTTAGTCTCTTCGTCAGTCAAAGCATATACTCTGTTATTAGGTAAAGGGGCCCCTGGGATAAGATCTATACGGCAGTCATATGACCGATGTGGGGGCAACACACTAGCCTTCACTGGATCAAAAACGTCTTTAAAGTCAGAATATTCAGGAGGGGGACTTGGTTTGTCTTGTGTAACACTAGCACAGTGTATTACTGTGCTCTGTTCTGTACCTGCTTCTTGATAGCAATTGGTTCTACAGAATGAGGAATCCAAAGTAACTGTTCTGTTCACCCAATCAATTTTTGGGTTATGAGTTGTTAACCAGTGTACCCCGAGAATCAAGCCAACATTAGGGGTATCTATCAGATCAAAGCTAATCATCTCTGTGTGCCCGTTTTGACACACCATGACAAGGGGACTTGTTTGTTTTGTGATTAATCCAGAGGTCAATTCTGACCCATCCACTGCACATACTGCTTCTGGACAAGGCTTTAAGCAAATAGGAAGACCTAATGTGTTAGCTAACTTATTATCCACAACATTTCCTGTTGCTCCTGAATCAAGTAGGACAGGGAGAGAATGTCTAACTTGGGTAGTAACAATTAAAAAGATCTGAATTATGAAATGTCTAGATATGTGCGGTACCATGAAGGCTGCAGAATTAGAGGTTTGATTAGGATGTTTTCTCGAACAAGTAACCTCCCCCCTTGTCGAGCTTAATCGTTTCCCGACTCAGTTCAGGAGATAGAGGAAACAGTACCCTTTCATGAAGTTTTAGGTTTTACTGGACATTCTCTGGCAAAATGTCCTGCCTTGCCACAATATAAACATAATTGAAGTTTTCTCCTTTCTTTTTCCTCTGACGTGAGTGGACCTCTGAGTGTTCCTATTTGCATAGGCTCAGGTTCAGGGAGTTTATTATCTGTGTCTTTCTTCTCATGTCTAATAACAGTTAACCGTGATTCCAGTTTGGATTTATCTCCCTTTCTTTCTCCTAGTCTGTGTTCTAATTTCACGACTAAATCTACAAAGTCAGAATAGTCTTCTGGCAAATCAACGATATGAGCCAGCGCGTCTTTTAACTCGTCTCTCAAACCTTTATAAAAAAGGGAGACACGCTTTTCTTCTGGCCAACGTGTCTCGGTGAGTAAACGATTAAAACTAGTGAGATAGGTCAATAAATCCTTGTTACCTTGTTTAAGATTTAAAAGCTCATTATCACTTGCCTGCATAAAAGTGTGTTTTGCAAAAAGGCTGGTCATAGTACGTTTAAATTGATTCCAATTATGGAGGATGGGATCATCTCTATCCACGAAAGGAATTGACCAATTGGCTGCTGTACCGCCCAAATAAGACAAGACGAATGCCACTTTCGTAGCATCAGTAGGGAACTGTTGTGGTTTACAAACGAAGTGTAATTGACATTGATTGATAAAAACATGGAATTTGTTACTATCTCCATGAAAACGTTCAGGTGCTGCTAAAGGCACAGCATTAGGAACATTAACAGTAACTTCAACTGGGGGAGGGAAAGTTGTATGTTTTGCTCGCGCCCTTGTCTCTGAGGAGGTTTTAAACAAAGGCATAAAAGCTGTGTTCCACTGGGATTCCCTAGGTTTATACCTCCTTAAATCCTGTATTAAAAAGGTGTTTTCCCACTTTAATTTCTCTATTTCCTCTTGCATATGTTGCAAGATGCCAGACACTGATTCATTATGGGGCAAGTCCTCGTTTAGGGCCTGCGCCATATCTGTGGCGTCAATGCCCTCTGTTTCTTCCCCAGCATTCATCGTCCAACAGAACTGAATATTTGAAAGGCTTGTGCTTCTGTCAAAGCCCAGCTCACCTGAGTTTCTGCTCAGCTCTGATGGAGGTTGAAGACAGTCTGACCCCACCTTGAAACTTCTTGTTCCAGCACACTAGTTTTAAACAGTGCACTAAGAACCAGAAGCTCAAGGGAAGGGGGGAAGTGGATAAAATAAAAAAAGAGAGACAACACCGTTCTTGCGTTTCCACTGTAGAAGTGCTGCTAAAATCTGCGGCCCTCTCTGACTTCTTGTAGAAACTGGTGCCTAATGAAACATAAACAAAGAACAGTAAGTGCAACCTGTCCCTAAAAGAGTTCCTGACTAACCCTTAATCTATTTAGAAATTCTCTTCTAAAAGTACCTCTTGGATCCTGGTCTTTAGCTTCCAGGTTTGGAATGTGTTACTGTTCTGGGATGTGCTTTCTATTATTATAAAACTTCTGTAAAATCAAATGAATATTATTATCAGAATTAACAACATCTAACATTCACCTTAATATAAAGCCTAAATTCTTAATAGCAAACTCACTTTTCACACATTTCCAGACTTCTTATAAAACAAATACTGTATTTTTACATCAAAATACAGCAGGGAATTTGTGCAAGTCCTTGATTTGCTGTTTGCCTTGCTGTCAATGGTTTCTTCTGTTTGATTCTTAAAAAAGTTCCTTGTAAAACAATGTTTATTTCACAAAGTTCCACAAAGTAGTCTTGTAACAAAGGGATTTGAACAACAAAGTTTGTGGGCGATATCTTGTTCCAAATTGTCTTTACATGAATCCAGAAATCGCCGACAAAGTTCTTTCAGGTAATAAAAAGTTTTGCACTTACTTGTTGCTGAAAAGGGATACTGATCAGTCTAACCTTGTCCTCTTTCTCTTTGCAGGTCGATTGCAGTGGACAGAAGAGGGGCTGAGGCAAGAAGGAGCCGGAAACCGGAAGAAGGAAGAGCCAGCAGCCGCGCCCATTGAAGCCAATGAAGGTCTGGAGAGAGCAGGAGTGCCAGCACCGAAGGATCTGTTCACAGGTAAGTGGGAGGTAGACGAGCACAAGCACTGGGTGAGGCTCAGGGGCTGCCTTTTATAGACAGGGCTGGGTGTGGTTCGAAGAGCTGGGTGTGGTTCAAAGAACTGGGTGTGGTTCTCACAAGCAGGTGTGCAGAGCTTCAGTTATTATCTTAATGAGTTGAAGTAGCACATGGCCTAGGGAGGAGTGTTCTAAATAAGCCTTGGTAAAAGCAAGGTCCAATGTGCAAACAATACAGCAATGTCCAAACTTGTGAATACATTGGGCAACATACACAGAAGTCTTAAGGAGGGGCTGCGATAACAAGAAAGGCTTTCAATAGTATGTTTAAAGAGAGCTATTACAGAAACCACTAGTGCAATGAGAGGGGACATGCTCTTTGCTGTGCACAAACCCTAACACTGACAGGTAAAGAGAAAACAGTTCCTCACACACAAGCCCTTGCCTCTGCTGTAGCAGCGTTCATACTTCATCAGGGTTAAGCTCTCACTGGGATGTTCCTAGAGAGAGAATACAAATTAGCCTTCCGGAGCTTCAGGCAGTGAAAAGGTACATTTCTAAAAGTTACCTATCCTTCATATTTATTAAAAATCCGACTTCGGAAATTGTGTTTTTTGTTTTTTTTTAAACTTCTTTATTGGATTTTTTCCCATTTTATGCAAGAAGAACAGAACACATACAACAGCATCAGAAATAAGAAAAAACAAACGCTCAGGCACAGCAGGCACAGCAAGGGAAAAAATAAAAACAAAACAAAGAAAATATGCAGAAGAGAAAAAAAAAGAAGGCAACAAAGAGCAGAGAAAACTGACAAATCAGCCTAGGGGACATAGAGCAGTACCATCCAATCAGGGAGTTAACAAAATAGTTTTTTTACATTCTCAACTACCAATGCAAAAGGGAGATAGCAGGAAATCAAACATGACAGTTGAATACTTATTACAACCCAAGAAGAGTAATGAGTTAATCCAGTTCCCCTTGAATCCACCGTCGAACTGGTGCCCAAATCTTCATGCCTAAAGTTCTCTTTTTTCGGCCCTTCGTTCTATATATAGCCACTTCTATATTGTATGTAGCTAAGAGACGGGCCCTCCAGGTCTCAAAAGAGGGGGAAACTGGGTTAACCCTCTCTTGCGTGATACATGCCCGTAACAATGCCATACATATAACTAATAGACTTTTCGTCCCCTCTGCTAATGCATCAGTTGTAACCCCAATTAAAACTAACTCCCCAGTCAAGTTAACTGATGAACCAAATAATACTGCCAGAAATGTCTGGATTGCAGAAAGAAATAAGGATAGTCGGGGACAGAGAAAAAACATGTGTAATGCATCAGCTGCAAACACCCCGCATCTGCTACATGATATTCCTGCAGTTGTCCCCCATTTAGAAACTTTTAAAGGCGTATAATATAGGTCAAATATGGCCATATATTGCTGTGAGCGTGTTCTGCCAGTGATCAAGATGCTATTCGACATTACAATGGATTCCTCTAACTGTATGACATCAATACCCAGCTTTTCAGCCCGTCTCCTTTGATAAACCTCAATGTCGTCTGAGCATGAGGAAATAAATAAATTATAATAATGTCCAATCGATCGTTTTACAAACATGCTATCAATGAGCGGAATTCTCCGCATGCCAGAATGCTGCTGAGGCGTTAAAGTATTAAAGAAACTATGGATCTGCAGATACTTAAAATAATCATTCCTCGTTAGTTTATATTTATCTAGGAGATCTGCGAAAGGAATCACCCGATCATTCTGCCACAGATCACCCACACACTGAATTCCGCAGTTACGCCATCTAGTCATTACATGATCTTGAAAAACTGGAGGAAAAATACGTGGAGCCGAGAGAGGTGTATACAGTAGAATTCTCTGAATCCCTAGTCGGCGCTTAATTATTCTCCATACCCCGTATGCTGCTTTCAGGATCTTAAATCAAGTTTTTTTAAAGTAGCTAGGCTCTATATTTTTAACCAGACAACCACGACATTCTTCACCCAGTGCGAATTCGAATATTGATGGCGAATGGCTGAGTAAAATCCGAGCTTTGATACCAATTATCAATGGGCTAATAACATGTATTACAGCTGCAAGATAGTAATACAAAAAATGCGGGACACCCCAAACTCCCCTAGCCTTGGAGAGTATTATCTTCTTGAATTACCTGCGGTGACGTTTATACCCCCACAGGAATCTAGCTGACCTTCTTTCTAATTGTTTAAGGTAAGGGGAAATTCGGGCGGGATTGCTCGAAACATATATAAAAATTTAGGGAGTATAATCATTTTTAGAACATTATTCCGGCCATATAAAGAAAGATGCAGATGGTCAATTCGCTCAAGCGAGGAGTTGGCTTTTTTTAGGACTAAGATTTAGCTCTGGGATAGCAGACACTGGAGTTGTAATTTGAATACCAAGATATGTTGCCACGGGTACTATTTTAATCTGTGCTGGCGGATTCTGACCTATAAATAAAACTTGTGTTTTTGAAATGTTCAATTTATAGCCAGAGAAGGCACCAAGAATACGTCCGGAATTTTCGCCAACTTCGTACATTTGTGCTCGAGAGACTGCAACCTGTTCTGCTAAATTCGTAGCAAAAATCTCATATAACCTAGATTTATGTATTGAGAGCCTAGATTTAATGTGTTCAGTATCTAGCGAAGAATTAATAGCTGTTACTAGCTTAGTTTCCCATTCCCGCACTTCATTAAAATAAGAAGCGAGTTTATCCCGAGATGTTCTTTGCTTGTTAATAGAATAAGATAACGTCTCCCACGTATCCCAGCTTTCATAGAATCCCATACCATTTGAGTTGAGGCCGAGCCACGATTGAACTCCAAGAATTCCTTTAACCATTTACCCATATGCACAATATATAGTGGGTCTGCCAGCAGCTTACGCTCAAACGTCCGTGAACTCCCATTGGGCGAAACGCCCAAGTCTGATTTAATCTCTATCACAATGGGATTAAGGTCCGATATTATTTTGGGAAATGTCTCATAGCTTATATCGCTAATAAGACGGGTAGTAACAAAAAAATAATCCAAACGGACACATTTCTGGTGAGGGGCTGAGAAAAATGTATAACCCTGGACGGAGGAATTTTTAGCAAACCCAACATCACATAAGCCAAATTCCTTTACTAGGCCTCTGATTGCTTTAAAGCTCTTTTTTTTTTAACCCAGCGTATGTCTGCTTGCTCCTTATATCAAAGTTTCCCTCGAGATGAATATTAAAATCTCCACATAAAATTAAGGGAGCCGGCCAGCCAGCTAGCTCCATACTAAGAAAGTTTAACAGAAATTGTGGTTTATTAATGTTCCAATCTTGCCCCAATCCAGCAATTGCAGAATAATGATTTACTATTGTCTCCCCATGTTTCTCTACAGGATAGCCAGCCTTCCTATAGTGAAAATAGCTTGTGGGTCCTAGTCACTGTAAGGACAGGCTAACTTTAAATTTTACATGTCCTACTTTTAAATGTCATTTAGTCTGCCCTATTGGTTGCTGAGCCTAAATAAGGGTGACTTATTCTTTCAAAAGAAGGTTTTCTCCTATTTAATATTTTTATTTTGACAAATTGTGCTACAAGATGTAAGCTAGAGCTGCCGGGCTACAGTGGTAGGCCTGAGGTCATGGTTGTCTCATCATACCAGAGGATGGCATAGTAGTGCTGTAGTCCATAAGTGTCATTTAACTTTCCATGTCATGGGTGTGTTTTGTATGTTGAGAATCATATATTATGGCCTTTATGAAAGTTCAATATGCCTTTTTGGTGTTTCGATAAAAACAATGGGGTTGATCATGCAAAAGGATGCACTTTTCATAGCTGGCATGAATAATTGGACAAACATGCTTCAAACATCGACAACTACATTTTGCAACATGAGCTCAGGGCCCAGAAATGGATGGGGTGAGAAATAATGCACATATGCCCCCCTTCTGATAGTGTAGCCTACTAGCAAAGAAACACTTCCAAGTAGGAGGGAGAATTTGTTCTGTGCTTCCAGGTGAAGGAGCCTGCGTTGCAGGTCTATTGCCACGTATCACATAAGTGACAATTCTTTCCCCATACTGACATGTGATGATGTTCTGTCCCAATATTTCTATTTCCTCCCTACTCAGCTTCTGCAGTGAAGGTGGTAGCTGTTTTTGGAAAAATGCCTACTACACAGGTCAACAAGATAATCTAGTGGCCGGCAGTCTGGATAAAGACACTAAGTTATTTTGGTGGCCTCTATGCCAAACTTGTAATGACCCCATTAGTATTTGCTCTCTGATGTATCCGTTAACAGTTAGGAGGTTGGTAGTCCTGGAGCCTGGTTTTACAAACATTCGATAATATGCCATTACATTTCTCTTGTCTTATTGAGGTTGTCCATTTAGCTGTTTGTGAGTTTGTTTTTCAACTTAGAGAGACAAGGGGCCTGATAACGATGGCAGTGAACCTGCCACCGGCAGCCTGCCGGTGGCGGGATCACCGCCATCGTAAAGCCATTCTCATCCCACCAGATAAGGATGGCAGGCGGTGTGCTGGAGGGCAGAAAGCCCGTCTGTCACGGGTCTGACCCAGGCAATCATTGCCTGTCGGACCCGGCCCACATCCCAAGAATGGATGGATTCTTTTTTTTTTTTAAATGTATTTTCTTTTTCTCCAGGCAGGTATCTTTTTAAATATTCACTTAGAGTGTCTGCATCTCTTCCCTTCACAGTGTATTGAGCCAGGGCTATATTGTTTTACTATTCTTATGTTCCTTTTTGAAACACAGTACCACAGCTGTTGACTGACTTCATAGGCTGGGCAATAGAAGTTCCTCAACACTTCTCTAACTGTGGTTCAGCTGTATTTTACAGATTTCTCAAAGCAGCGCATTCAAATTTGCTGCTTTGCTTCCCACAATTTTCCTGTCAAAGGTGGCTGTCCAGATTTCTGGACTTATCTGTTAGACACTTGCTATCTACTCCAAGGTTTCCCTTTCTAATTTTTCACAGTATAATTTGTGTTGTGCATGATAGCTCTTCAAGTTGAATCTATGGGATCAATTCTTGCCTGCTGTGTTTCTCAATCTTTGGTGATGTGTATTTGCAATTTCCATTTGAACTCCTCTGGGTCATCATGGTAAATGCCTACCAGTTATCTCAAGTAATCCAAGAGAAGGTCCTGAATAACACACTGTCCTGACTAAGGGCCTGTTTACGATCTCGCTAGGAAAGCCCTCCTTACGACTCGGATCCAGAGGGCTTTCTGAGGAAAATGTGCTCCGGGAGTCCGAACGAGTGAGTACGATGCAGTCGTATGCTTACGGACTTGGTTCGCTCGTACTGCCATTGAACTCCATGGAAGCCTGTGTACAAATGCTTACACAGGCTCCCATAGCAAAAAAAGGGGTGGGTGGGGAAAAGGGTAAACCCTGTCACAGGCACCTCATGATGCCCGCCACACTGTGCAAGTCTGTATAGCGGGAACCCATGGGCACACCCCAGTGACCGATTCGGAGGAACTTGGGTATAGGGGGGCCTGTCACGGCCCCTGAAGTATGATTCCAACAGCTGTTTCATCTAACTGAGACTGAGGCGAAGCAGCTGTCCAAATCGTGCTTCGTACTCACTTGGTTGGAATTTGGCTCCATTGCGCGGCACAATTTAATTTTGTACAAGTCGTACCGACGGGTTTCGGGTCCCTGAAACGATTTGGTCAACGCATACGGGATCATGGTTGTTCGGACCTGTGTATGATTCGGTCGGAAACAAGGGCTACAAGTTGGATCCAGAAAAGCCAAATCGGATTTGGAGGCCTTCCGTACGCCATCGGAATCATGCCCTGGGTGTGTTTTGCACAATAACAGTTTTGGTTTGCTATATGAGAGTGAAAGAAGAAGGTATATACCAGTGGAAAGAGTGGCTTTGGTTAGATTTCATTGTATAAAAATGGGTGAGGGTAACGTGAGTCAACGTTTTTAAGTTTAAGAGCAAGACTATAGCTCTGAACAAGGTCTTGAACAAGGAATACTGACTCAGTAATAAATATTGTGTCTTATCAGTCGGGACTTTCTGGTGGCATAATTGTTTCTATTATGTTCTTTTCATTATGATGATATTTAGCTACAGAGGAAGAGTGAAGTATGCCTTGAGAAAGTAGTATTGTAAAGATGTCAGGAGAGAACATTGAATACCGCTAGGATATGGCCAGTGATAAGATCCCTGCATCATCTGCCTCCTGCCTATGCCTGCTAATAGTTTCATAGACGGTCTTTCACGGCAAGTATTTTTTCTAAAAATGACTGATTAGCATTCTGCTATAAAGGAGTGAGAATATTTTCATTTAGATTGAATTCCTAATCAGTAATATAAGGAGCTGTTCAACATTTTAAAATACATGGGTTTACAATTCCCAATCCATATTAGTGTGAGCCCTTGCAGATGTTGACATGAACTTATCAGTACAGATGGGTATTACACTCTGCACACCAAGGCATATTTCCTTTGCAAACTTACATTGTAAAAGAGTATTATATTTAGCTAAGCATATGCAACAAAGGCTAGGGAATTTAACTTTTTACTATTCCTTTTCAATACATTTTCTCAATACATGATATTTAAAATATGAAGCATTGCAACTGAAGGGTGTAGGAAATAATGCCAAAATTCTGAAGACGATGGGGTCATAATCTTTCTTAGTATAGTATGTGCATTGCTCACTGGTAATAGTAAGTGAGGCAACAACATGCAGGGGGGGTGAGGCCTGTAGTGTATTTCTGTGTGAGAAAAATGAGCTTCCGTCACATCTAATGATGACAGTATAAGCAATTAATAAAGCTGGAAATGTAGCATTATGTAACACAACTGATAGTTCACCTTAGATATTAATGTAAAAGGACACTGTAAAATGACACGTAGTCAAAATACGCAAAATGCATTTGGCAGTCATATTCACTGGTAGGCCACTGTTATATTTCTCTTTAACAAATGGAAGCTTTAGAAATTGTTGAAAATACTCGAGAAGCACTGGTAGTTAAGTACATAACTGACCATGATCTTCTGGACCCTTCTCAAAATAGCTACAGAAGTGGCCACAGATAGGAGTCAGCTCTCATTGCCGCCACTGACACAATGTGAATGCAGGTTGGCCATGGTAGAACTGCCTTCTAAGTCCTCTACTATTTCCCCACCATGTATGGTTAAGCAGCAATAGCAAGTAAGGCTGGATAATTGAGAGACATGTCTGAATAAGCGAGGAAAGACGCATGTGAAAAACATGCAGAGACGATAAACTGGCTTACGATCCGCAGGTCTGGGCAGCAATGATCTCTAAGCTATTGGCCTTTCCATATGAGATGCCACAGTAGGTATATATGTAACAGAGGAAGTTAGAGAGGCTAGGTATAATAGTGAAAGGCTCAATGATATACAGTATATGATTAGTAACTGTTAATAGTGAATTATGCCTATCTGCCCAAGGACATAAATATACCGTGAATGTTTAATGTGCTGAAACCTGTGGGGTGGAAGGATGGGGGGGTTAGTTTTGTGATTTTTCTCCTAGGGATAAAGAGGCTTTCGTTACTATGGGCCTGATTATGATGGCAATCCCACCGCCACCGGACCCTCCATGATCGCAAACATTATGATGGTGAATGGAGAGACCGACTGTCAAGCATCCGACGGGCTCAAGGAGCCCATCGGTTTGTCGGAGGGACTGCAATCCCTACAACAGTGGTGGTGCCTACTCAAGCACTGCCATAAGGTTTACAATGTCCATTTCCACTGGCTGTTACATGGCTGTTAACCTGCCTTTAAAAGGCAGGCGGAAAGTGACTTGGGGGCCCATAGCGGGCCCTCCTTCTCTCCTTGCCCTACAAAATATGGGCCCGTGTGGGCACCTATGGTACCCCCCCTAAATATCCTTGCACCATGTGGCAGGCACCACATGGTGCCTGCCACATAGGACAGGGATATGTGCAATGTGTTTATTTTGGACTGCGGTGTGTGCTGTAGCCTGCAGCAATACCGCAATGCAAAATATACAGATTGCGTACGCCTTGAAGGCAGTCGCATCCTAATCCCGATGACGGGACTGCCGACAGCTAGTGGGTGGTCCCATGCCCAACAGGATGGCAGTCCAACACTCGTCCAACCACCATCATGATGAGGACCCTTGTTATGAGTGCAACTGTGATTCTGAAAATGCCAATAAAAATCTATACATTAAAAAAAGTGGGTGTGGGTGATAAGGCATTAGATCTGTGTCACTCCTTCCTGGTAGAGAGATGTCAGATTATTACCTGTGGTCATTTCAGAACTAAGGCTTTTAGTCTCCCTTGTGGATTACCGCAGGGTTCCACATTTAGCCTCACTCTTTTCAACAGGTGTGTTGCACCACTGGCAGCCTTGGTGAGATCTTTCCAGGTCTTGTCATAAGTCGATGATACTCAAATCAGTGTTTCTTTTACTCATCATCTGTCGGAAACAGTTTAGAGTTTTAAACACTGTATGATGGAGGTGAGCTGCTGGATGAAGGAAAAATGTCTTAAGCTGAATACTGACTAGATCGAAGTAATTGTCTTTGGCTCTCAGTGTCCTGTATCGTCACAGCGCCGGTGGCCAGAGTCGTGTGGGCCCCTTACCTTCTCTGTATATTCAGTAAGAAATGTTGGTGCATTACTGGATACCTCTCTTAATTTTAACCAACAGGTAAATTGCACCACAAGTAGCTGTTTCCTTATTATTTGTGTTCTCAAGAAGAGTTTTCTTTTTATTCCTGAGGAACTTTGCAAAGCAGCGCCTCTCGCATTGATCATCTTGCCATTGGAGTAATGCGGCTCCATGAGTCATCCTCAACATCCCAAGATGCCTTTCTGTGAAAGAAGGCCTGCGGAATCTGCACTGGCTTCCAATTAAGCAGTGCATGATGTTTAAGGCACTCAGTATAGTACACCTTACGCATCATGATAAAGGAGCACTTGCAATCAGCTCCACTTTTCACTGGTACAGGCCCTCGAAGCATTCGGAGGACAGCCTCTGGCAAAAAAAGTGTTAGTTCCTATTTTCAAAACGCAAGACGCAGCACTCGCTCCTCCTCTGCGGAAGCTGCTAAATTACGGAACTCCCTGCCTAAATATATTGCTGAGACTGACTCTTTCACCACCTTTCAAAAACATAAAAAACCTTGCATTTCACGTCATAGGCCATTTTTTTCAGGAATTCCTATATCAGTTATTGCTTCCTCTTTTTTCTTATTGTTTGTAGCTTGGAGCTGTCTTGTCTTGCTCTCTCTTTTCAGGGATCCTGGACAGGGCTTTGGAATTACAGATACAGAGATGCAGCACCTTGGTACTTGTGGGTTAAGGACGCTTTACAAATCTCTTTTCATTTGCTTAGAATAGCCATAATAACTGCTACAAATATGTTATCTTCCTTAAGCTGCATGTTTTCATTTGCACCAAGCTTGAACTTCCTATCTATCTCATGTTCATATAATACTGAATAAAGAATCGCATGTTTTAACAATAACTCTCACTTACATGAAATACCAAAGCATTACCTAACTATAAATCTGCAAGAAAATGTTTCTGTCTATAGTATAGTTCCTTGTCATGTAGTGAAACATTGAATAAATCGTAGAATAGGCTCTGCATTAGCTTTCCTGGAAACTAACGTTTACCCTTCTAGAAGCAAAAATATTTAGTGATGTCTGTTACATATTTGATAGTAGACTGTCGACTTTATGTGTTTTCTGTGTCAAAGGAAGAACAAAACCTGCTCACTATCCAAAAATGTCTTTCCATTTGATAGGAGTGATCTAACCAGTAAAACACACAAGATGTGTCCAGATCTGCTCCACGGAATCCGATTGATGCCTCCAAATGTCACAATTCCTCTTGTATAAACACACAGAGGACTTGAGCCATTAGGTGAGGGAAAAAAGAACAGGGAAGGGAAAGGGAAGGGCCAGCAGGGAAGGGAATTCCTGTAACGACATAAACATATAATATGTAAATACAGTTGTGTCAACAAGCTACTCTCATATGATCTCGCTAAAGAACAGCTATATACCTTGTGGTGTGAATGAAATACGATATTGGCAATACGTCTCTTCTATCGCCTCCTGCCACCTCATGCAGCCTATTAAGACATAAATACAGGTCAGCACAAAAACATACTCTCCAGAACCCACATATCACAATTGGCTAACACCTATACTTGGCGTACCATGACATCAGGCTAGAGACGCTGTAACTGGATTCTGTTATGTGGCACAGGACCCTGCTGTGTTAGCAAATGAATAAATATCCACAAGGATGGTAAGAACTCAAGGCTTCCTTATTATCAGACACGGTAGTGCGTGGGAAGCAAGAACCACTACACTCCGCTCTGTGAGGCATAAGGAAAGGATGTAGTAAGTAACCCTTCCAATCAAGGCAAAAGTACACAGTCTCTGATCATAGATCCAAAAAGCGTAAGCCTTCAATCTGAAATGCTGCCAGAAAGAAAATAGCAGTACACGGTAGCGCGTAATTTAGACCACCACCACGCCCCATGAACTGTGTCACAATGGAAGTCGTTTCCCAAATGAAAACAAAAGCAATGTTCCCCAAGGTCCTCTCGGAAGTTAACGTCAACCCCGAAAAAGAGAGAACGGGAACGCGTGGCAGAACACCACCGCGCTCCGCTCTTCCAATACTTGAAACACCGAGTGGGGCGGTTACAGGTAATCCGCCCACTGAGACGTCAAGCCTGACGATACAGATCCTACCTGGATCCTCGAATGCCGGAAACTCCGGCTGCGCCCTACTCCAACTCGCCGAGAAGCTGCGGCGTGCAGCGTCTCCCAACCTCCTCCAGGGCGAATCAAAAAAAAACCAATGAATTACACGCAACCGGATGCGTGTCGACGGTGTTCAAATACTTCCCCTCACTGGGGATTCTAGGAGTTGTAGTCTTACTCCCTACCACCTGTAATGTGCTTCTTCCTCACACAAGCCCCAGAGTTTGATAGTGCAGGCGCAACCTGAGGAATCCTGACAAGATGATTGACGGAATGTTGCACAATGGCAAAACATTCACCCCAAGTCACAGATCTGGGTTTAATCCATCGTTATTTTGCTCACCAAGCCACCCCAGTACAGAGATGGCCATATGCAAATCAGTCTTGACCCTGTGCCTCATGGGAACAGTCCAGCCCGAACTGCCAAGCCATGTCTTCCCTGGACCGGAATCAAGCATCCTAGGACCGGTTTCTGGCTATCAGCCGTCTTCAGCCAGGATAGCTTGACTCCAGTGGCTTAGTGAGCACGGGACCCACGTCTGGGCATACCCTTCCCACATAGGGTGAACAGCAAAAACACACAAGATGATGGACGGAATGTTGCACAATGGCAAAACATTCACCCCCAGTCACAGATCTGGGTTTAATCCATCGTTATTTTGCTCACCAAGTCACCCCAGTTCAGAGATGGGCATATGCAAATCAGTCTTGACCCTGTGCCTCATGGGAACAGTCCAGCCCGAACTGCCAAGCCATGTCTTCCCTGGACCGTAATCAAGCATCTTAGGACCGGTTTCTGGCTATCAGCCGTCTTCAGCCAGGATAGCTTGACTCCAGTGGCTTAATGAGCACGGGACCCACGTCTGGGCATACCCTTCCCACATAGGGTGAACAGCAAAACACACAAGATGATGGAGGGAATGTTGCACAATTGCAAAACATTCACCCCCAGTCACAGATCTGGGTTTAATCCATCGTTATTTTGCTCACCAATCCACCCCAGTTCAGAGATGGCCATATGCAAATCAGTCTTGACCCTCTGCCTCATGGGAACAGTCCAGCCCGAACTGCCAAGCCATGTCTTCCCTGGACCGGAATCAAGCATCCTAGGACTGGTTTCTGGCTATCAGCCGTCTTCAGCCAGGATAGCTTGACTCCAGTGGCTTAGTGAGCACGGGACTCACGTCTGGGCATACCATTCCCACATAGGGTGAACAGCAAAACACACAAGATGATGGACGGAATGTTGCACAATGGCAAAACATTCACCCCCAGTCACAGATCTGGGTTTAATCCATTGTTATTTTGCTCACCAAGCCACCCCAGTTCAGACATGGCCATATGCAAATCAGTCTTGGCCCTGTGCCTCATGGGAACAGTCCAGCCAGAACTGCCAAGCTATGTCTTCCCTGGACCGGAATCAAGCATCCTAGGACCTGTTTCTGGATATCAGCCATCTACAGCCAGGATAGCTTGACTCCAGTGGCTTAGTGAGCACGGGACTCACGTCTGGGCATACCATTCCCACATAGGGTGAACAGCAAAACACACAAGATGATGGACGGAATGTTGCACAATGGCAAAACATTCACCCCCAGTCACAGATCTGGGTTTAATCCATTGTTATTTTGCTCACCAAGCCACCCCAGTTCAGAGATGGCCATATGCAAATCAGTGTTGACCCTGTGCACGATTTTCCTTAGCTACCCCTTTCTTCAATGGGAGCCTGTGCTCTCGTTCCAAACACAAGCTCCCATTGAAGTCAATGTGAGTCAAGTTCCTGTGGAGGGCATACATGTCCCCTGCAAAACTTAACTCAATTTATTTTATTTATTTATTTATTGAGTTTTGTATAGCGCTGGCTAGTCCCGGAAGTATCAGAGTGCTTTACGTGAGGAAGAAACATTGTTTCAGAACGTGGTTACAAAGTTACAACAGTTACTGGAACGTAGTAATAGGAAGTACGTGAGTACAAAAGCATAGCATAAAAATGAGGAAAAAAATAGGCAAGGGGAGATAAGATTAGGGGAGAGAAGGAAGGAATAGGGGAGGTAGATGGAGAATAATGGAGTGAAGAGGAGGGGGAGGGAGTAGAAGGCACAACGGGGAGACGAGGAAAAACAGTGTTGGACGTCCAGCTGTGTAGGTGATGGCTGAGGGGAAAACCAGAGCCAAACTCCTCTAAAGCTGTGTGGGACAGCTCCACCGAACATCGGTCAAAAGTTGCTCGGGCACTGCAGTACAAACAGAAAGGTTATAGTTTCCGCTTAGAGGGGCATAGTCCAAAAGTTCCAACAAGCGCGCTCCCAGCGGTAATGGGATAAAATCCCAGGCCTCCGCTGTGGACTCTCTCAGAGGGGTCTCTGAGACTCCCGGGCATAAATGCTGGATCCCTCCCCAACAAGAGAAGGAGTGCTTTGGAAAGGGGCCCACTCTTGGTTGTCATTATTAGAAGATTGGTGTGTAAGATGTTCCCACGTGACCAGGTCTTGCCCCAAATCTTCCTTTGTGAATGCCTTTCTCCTTCTGTCATGCCACATGAGTCTTTTTTCTCCTTTGGAACAAAGTAACTGGACACTATATTGGTGGTCTTTTTGGGGGCATAAAGGCGGTCTGTGGTTTATTTCTCTGGTGGGGTTACCTGCCTCACTGTGCGCATTTTTCTTGCGTGTTAGCTGATGGCTCCCTCCCTTAGGACATGTGTGCAGTGGTGGGTGCATGCTTTCTTCTTGCTAATATTTACTTTACAATGGTCTTTTTATGCATGGCTCCTGTTTTTGCTAAACCACATCAGCCATCAGGCTGCAGTCTTGCCCCCAGGGCCAGTCTCTGCAGCGTGCTGCTCTGAGTTGACACCATTCTTGGTCACACCTTCATTTCCCTCAGCCCCCTGCTGCTGCTCTGCTCACCTTAATTCCGCTGGTTTACGGCTCCGGTGATCTGCATTAAGTGAGTGTCTCGTTGCGGCTGGGGAGCACGTCTTACCTATTCTCATGGCAGATTATTTTTTATAGTCATATTATCTTAGTATCTTTGGAGTAGCACTCCAATTGATCCAATCATTATTACTGGGGAGTATTGTTTTTCATAATTATTAAAATGTTTAAAACGAAAAATATTCTGCGAATGCCAATTTAAAAGAAAAATACATTTTTTAATTGATCCCTCTCGATCACACACATGCCCCAAGTGGGGATCACATAGGGCAGACTTCTCCCACATGACTTGGAATTGCATGAAGATAGGGTATTATTGGAGAGAGATTTACATAATCTTCTCGTATGACTCAACTTGACATTAGCCCTGTGCCTGAGGTGGCCCTGCTGGGGAATGTGAGTGAGGTTCCTAAACAAATGCGCAGATTTGTTTCCATTGCTATAGCTTGCCAAGCGGGACATAGCGCTGCACTGGGCAACAGGGTCACCCCCACAGCAAAACTTGGCTTATTAGCCTCATAGAATGTAATACAAATTGTGAGCTGTTTGCAACAACCGAACCTTTGTCATTCAGACCCAAAGATATTTGGGGCCTCTGAAGTGCTATTTGCTAGAGGCTGATCCGACCCCTTCGTCACAGCCGCCTGCAGGGATAGCCCCCACTGGGGTGGGTTAACCCTTCACTTCCATGCTGTATAATGATTCATGGTATGTGTTGGATGGGCGGATGGAAGACTGACATGGGTGTGAAGATCTCTGGACTAACAGTGTATAATGTACATGTTGCCCCTGGCTGATGTGTATTGTGTTTGCCCAGACTGATATGTGTCAATACTGCTACATTGAGGAACCAATCCCTGTTTGATTGTGATTTAACATGAAAATGGTAAATAAAGTAAAAATTAAAAAAAAGGCAATGGGAGTCTGACTGAATTGTATCCTGAAGCATCCGGAGGCATCCTACTTGCTTGGTCGGACTCTCACGATCCGAGTCACCCAGAAAGCATCCCGGAACCCAATCGGTTGGAATGCTTTCCGGACGAGATCGAAATTGGGTCCTATGCAATATGCAGCACAATAATGAGAGGGAATAGCCTCATTTGCATGGGGCTGTAGCTCCATGCAAATGAGAGAATCACTGGGACTCCGTGTCTGTGGCCTATTATAGAAGTGGGTGCAGATGTGAACTGGCCCTTAGGAGGTGCACTCAAAGTGTGCCACAAAAAAGTGGTATACTGCTAGTGCGCATCTTGATGGCAGCCCTCTGGAGGAGGCAATTGGGGGCCCAAGGACCACAAATATGCCCTTGCAGGTGCGTGCAGTCACTCACTGTCTCTGCATGTAGGGGGGCCTCTCTCCCCTCATTAAATGGAAGGTGGCATGCCACTTGCACTGTGAAACACGTAGTTGCTTTGCAGCAGCCGCTCGATATTTCACTGAATATGGAGAGTATATTCCGAAGACATCAGCTCTGTTTGGCTCACAAAGAAGAGGCTTTGCAGAGCGAAGAGACGGGTTAGAAAGAGAGAAATATTGTATCTTCCCTGCGATCATGTTCATTCCTGCCCACAAACCTTTGCTGTACTGAGGACTGTTGTCATGAGAGCTGGAATTAGGAACAAGGGAGTGAGTAGCTCTCACTTTTTTCTTCAGTGAAGAGGAGGTAGAAGGCAAAGGAGAGGTTGCTATGAGCCTAGAACCAGCAACTTCCACTCAGCCCCTCATACTTGCAAGGTACCATGCTGGGTGCCCTTTGGGGGAGATGCAACTTCTTCTGTGGCAGAGATACTCATTTCAAGCCTTGGTTCCAGGTTGCTCTTGGGGATGCTGCGTAGACTGCACCGCCATGATACTGAAAGCGAGGTGAGGTCCGGGGCCTACTGTAACTTGCAGAACCTCGTACTTGGGGATCCAAAGGTAGCACACAGCATTACACAGCATCTGCAGGCTCCCGGATGTTTCTCTCACAAGTTACATTGGCAATAAATCTGCTTAACTGTTTAATTGATCGATCCCCAAAAGAAAAGGAAGCATAAGCCATAAGGCTGCTGAGATACTGTGGGTATATCAACTCCAAAGGCTTTAAATACTTTCAGTTTGTGGTTCGAGGCCGAGATTGCAGTCTTCTTGGTAGATGTGAGTTTAGAGTGATCTCTTCAGATTTCTTCCTGAAGTTATTTAGTAGCTTGACTCCTAACTGATTCCTCCCTTCCTCATTAGAAGGATTGTTTTGGGCAATGAGAATAATACAACTTAGAAATGTAACCATTGAATTAAGCTGCAATCCATACCTGATTTTTCCCAAATTATCTCAGGTAATATTAGGAAGTGAAAATGAAACAAAATATTGTAATGGAATGATTGATACTGAACATCAAGACATTACAGTAGCAAAGAAAACTGCCTCATTGTCAAAGCATTTGTTAGATGCAGGAACAAACAGTATTCCTTCATCGCCCAATAAAGTTGAGCAGCAGTCTGCCCCTGAGATTACTTTAACACATGCTCCTCCCATGAATTTTACTTTTCAAGATATTGATATTAGCCAGTTATCCCACACTGCCAGGATAAACCATTCAAAGATACATTATAGCTTTTTAACAGTACAGTGAGTAAGGACTCTAGGATCATGGAGGATTTATCTAAGCATGGACGTAAAATCCGTTCCGCTCGCGGATTTTGCGGATTATTGGCAAATTCGCAATCCGCGAACTCTCGCGAACTTGCTGAAAATTCGTAAGTCCGTGCGAAGCGGATTTTTTGCTTGGTCGCACTTGCCAACTAGAATACTATACAATTTTGCGGGCGTAAACACTTCCGAACACGTAGATGCGGCGGGCAGCGACAATCTCGCAATTGCGAGATTGCAAAATTTGCAATTTCGCACAAGAAATCCACCAGCAGGCAGCATAAACCTTGAAAATTATGATTTTTATCAGAATAACTCCTCAGGTTGACATTTGCCTGCACTTTTTTTTGCAAGGAGTCCATTTTGGGGTGGGGGGTGGGAGGAAGGAAGTGCCCCACAGTCTCCAACTTCCTGTTCCTGTCCAGCAGGCTCCTCCCAGTGCTTTCTTCATGTGCTGGTCACTTTGATTTGGATCTTGACCTGGAAGGATTACTTTTTGTGGATGCTGCTGGATATTTGGATTTTTGCAAAACTGAAAGCACTCAGCAGGTGCAAAAGTTAAATCTTATCATTAGTAACCATTCCCTGTAGTGCCTGGAAGGATTACTTTTTATGGATGCTGCTGGATATTTGGATTTTTGCAAAACTGAAAGCACTCAGCAGGTGCAAAAGTTCAATCTTATCATTAGTAACCATTCCCTGTAGTGCTTCCTGAGGGGCCCCTTCAAAGTTCAGTTGCCTACTTGCAACTATTCTATGAACCTGCTCTGACCCTCACAGCAGGCTCAGAGAATAGCTACAAGTATACAACAAAGGTCCTGTTAAAAAAATTACACTGCAACAGAAAGCACATACAGATGAGGAAGCAGGTGCCAGCCTGGAAGTTCAAATTCAGTGACACATTAATCAGCCCCTAATTCATTCATGTCAGTTGAGGCAGGGCAGGTGTGCTTTTCCCCCCATAATCTACAGTGATGAACTAGAGGGTGGCATGGGTGAGCCAGAGGGTGGCATGGGTGAGCCAGAGGGTGGCAGTGGTGAAACAGAGGGTGTCAGTGGTGAAACAGAGGGTGCTGTGATGAATCAGACGTAGAAACAACATGGTCGCGACCGTTGCTACCCGACAAGTAAGTTCGCGTTTGCGAACTGGTAAAAAACCCTTGCGAAATGGCAGAAACACTTGCGAACACAAAAAAAAAAGGAATCCGCAAAATTCGCGAGAGTTCGCGGATTTTGCGGATTGCGAATCCGTAAATACGCAATTTTGCGGATTGCCAATTCGCAAAATCCGCCCATGCTTAGATTTATCCCACTCACCTGTCATTCCTAATTCATCTTCTTTTCACACGATAAAATATTATGTTCACATCTCTGAAACCAAAAGGCTCTGCTTAGGATTCTAAAACTTCTAGAAAGGGCAACTTCCAATTCTGATCAAACTTTAGAAATTCAAATTGCGATATTAAAATCTTTAATCAATCTCAATGTTCTGAAATTATCAGCAAACATTAATAAAGTTAGATATTAAATAGTTAGCCAGGGGGTCGTAAGAACTTTGTCCGCCCGCCATCCTTTCGGGGATTGGGACCCCCCACCAATGATGTGGGGTCCCGTTGCAGACATTAGGATGTGCCCGCCACACTGGCCGGCATAAACTGCATTCCTGACAGTGCGGCGGGCAGTGCTCTCAGCACCGCCCGCCGCAATGCCAGGAAGGCATGTTGTGACTTCCATGCACAACGTGGCAGGCACCGCGCGGTGCCTGCTATGTTGTGCATGAACTGCAGGGGGGTAACATAGGTACCCCCATGTGCACCCCCACTCCCTAGGATCCCTGGGGGCCCATTACGGGCCCCCGATGACTAAAACCGCATACCTTTCCGTGGCGGCGTTGCCACCACTGAAAGGCTCAACTCCGCATTTATGCTAATATGGAAGGCGGTGTTTCCCAGACACTACCACCATGTGAGCTGCTTTTCCACCCAGTCGACTCTGCGACTGGGCGGAAAAACGGCAGACTGTCTTTCCGACCACCGGGGTCCCCCCGCCATGGTAATGTGGTGGGGTAAATGCAGAGCGGGAGGTGTTTTTTAGCAGGCGGATTATCACCGCCATACGGACAGTGGTGATCCGCTCACTAACTTAATGGACCCCCAAGTCTCTTGGAGCAGAACTGTCATCTGATCGAAATCACCCCAAAAAATCAAGTGCAACTCCAACAGGCAAAATCAAATCAAAAGGAAGTAGGTAATTCTCAAAAAGTTCATTAAATCAATAGTTGTATTCTGACTTAGCCCCTCTTCTTGGTTTTCCAATTTCTAATATGCATAAAATCTTCACTGATAAAGACAATTTGCCTAGTGTATCTAATGGCCATGAACATGGTTGCACTAAGAAAGGTTAATTGCATCAAGACAAAGGAAAACAGTAATGGGAGGAAAAGGAGGAAAGCAAACCACAAAATTACTAGAAGAAGGTCCCAAAGAATAAAATGTAATTCACATATTAAGATAGATGATCAATCTATTAATGGAACTAGTGTAGTAATAGAAACAATTACGAAAAAGACAGTTACCCAGGAATGACAAGTATTTTCCATTCCCCCCTTTCACCTACAGAAGAAATGCAAGTTGCGCTAAACCTGCACGTTCCTGAATTTACTGGCCCAAATACTACAATAGACGGTCAACTACCCATTCTGCTACATCAGTACGTTCAAACAGCGAGTTAACAAAGGTTGAAATTACTCCTAATTCCTTCTGAGTTCTTGAGATCATTGATCTCTTTGCCAATGGCAATGGGCCGCTAAATAAACAAAAGATTTTAGGGTTACTACGCAAATCTACACAATTACAGTCTCTTTCTTCAATAGAAATAAAGGTGGTCTCTTTTCCTAAGAAGTACAACCTATTAACAGCGCAAACAGAAATTTGGTCTCCTACCCAATTTTTTGCTTCCACTACCCGAAAACTCCTTCTCTATACTCTTCCCAGCCCTCCTACTCCCCCAAACGTATTCCTTACCTCTCTCCCATACCAGAGGTCCCACAATATTGTTACCACCTGCTCAGAGCAGGTAGTAATTGTATGTGTTAAACCCCACAGACTTCCACATAATTTCACAATATCCATTTGGGTGATTTTAGTTGGAACTGCATGGTTCTAGGGTGGAGTTATGTGGGATTTCGACTGGGGATTCGAATAGACTCACAGACAAAGGTGTTTTGGGTAATGCCGGTTTTATTATCTTATACAATCGTCTCTTCTGTACAGGCACTCGGTAGTATGGGAGGGGGTGTTCTTTGTCCTCCGTCGGGGTTTTCGTTGCTCCAAGCCGCCGTTCCCGATGTCTTCTGGGAGTTGTAGGCCGCTCTTACGCCGTTTTCAAGGAGGACCGGATACCAACAGGAAAGAAAGAAACCAGTGTTAACCTGGTACTTCAGAGGCGTTTTAGGGGAAAGGAGTGAGGACACACACGTGCAGATAACACACCCAAGTACAAGTGTCGAGGTGGTGAAAGAGGGGGGATAAGTGCAAGGTATGCCGAGTGCGTCTTTATGGTGGTTTGACCCACCTACGTCCCGCCCAACCCGTGAAGCGTGACCGTACCTGCTCTAGCCACACTTCCCGGGAAGTGTGGCTGGGCGCTGCTCCTTTCCGTTGGCCTCCTGTCTAGTCGTTGCAGTCTCAGTCCCCTCTCCGCTCTCCTCCGCTGTTCTGGGTTCCTCGGTCTCCACCTCCTGCTTCCTCTGCACTCCGCTCTTCCGCTCTCGCCTTCTCCGACCTCCGCTCTTCCTTTCTCGCCTCCTCCGACCTCCGCTCTCCCTCTCTCGTCTCCTCCGACCTCCGCTCTCCCTCTCTCGTCTCCTCCGACCTCCGCTCTCCCTCTCTCGTCTCCTCCGACCTCCGCTCTCCCTCTCTCGTCTCCTCCGACCTCCGCTCTTCCTCTCTCGCCTCCTCCGACCTCGAACTCCACTCTGCTCCGTCTTCTCGCCGCCACTCTCCTTCTCTGCCTCCGGGGTGAATCACACACCTGTGGGGATTCTGGGCTGGGTTTTACCAGAGGTAGGTGGGCGGGGTCAGGGTCCAGCTCTGCCCAGTTAAAGCAACACTGGTCTTCGGTGTACATCACGGGGTTGAACATCGCGTCCGTCGTCTTCCAGGAGTCGGTATGCTGTTCGGAAAGACGGGAGATAGTAAGAGGTAAGCCTGGAGGGCCCGAGTCCGGGTCCCCCTCGTCACAAGTTACCTCATGGTAATGGTAAAATCATGCAGTGCCACCAGAGTATAGGAAAACCATTCAAATAAAAGTGCAGGAGGAGTCACAATCATTCATAATGAATCCCTAAGTAATTGATCCTAGTCAAATACCACCCAACCCCTAATGAGACAGACTTCTTCCTGCTACTCTACTGTCTTCCACCTCAAAGCACATCTTTTGCATCACAGTTCTATAATTGGTTTGTTACCCTCTGTCTAAGTCACGCAAACTGCTTTGTGCTGAGTGATCTGAAAACATAACTCCCAAAACCAGATCAACCTTCACCAAAAGAACTAGCATCAGATTATGATCTGACACAACACGTCTGTAGCCCAAAGCACTTTATAAGTGTCCAACTTAAACAGAATTTACAACAACACTGGTAATATAACCACTTTCAACCCCCTGCCTGTGAAATGCAGCACTCAAAACAACAACAGGGCGAAGAAAGATAGGGTCTCTCAATCAAAATATATGATTACCTTGAGTGTCTAACATGTTTTGCTCAGGATCCCTTGGGCAACTAAATTACTATGGGGACCATCATTAAAAGAAACCAACCTGTTAATGCCGGGTTAGTCCCAAAAAATACAGAGGGTTTTCTTCATACACCTAACAGTTTGATATGATTGCAGATTGGCTCAATAGACCTAGTTGAGAGCACTTTGGTGGTTGATTTTTTGTCTCAAAATGCATGTAAATAAATATACATGTGGTGATGCCAGTAAGTATAAATGTCATTCTTTGACCAAACTTTGTGGGATACTAAAAACAAGAATGGCAAAGAATGGCAAGACTCTCATACACATGCATTCACTCCTTCTTTATATAGTACATAGGTGGATATAACAGTGTAAGGCCAAGCTAGCACATCATGGAGGTTATGGATGTTGGCCTGCCCTGTAGTCACACATTTGTCAAGGAACTGTGTGATCCGGTAGTCTACCCCTGCATCAGCTGCCTTTGTCTAAAAGTTGTATGGCTAACCAGGCATACACTGGTTTCTTTTAGTGGTGGTCCCCACACCAGTTCAATTGTCCTAGGAACTTTAGCATCACATGTTAGACATCTGAGGTAATCATATGTTTTTTTCTATGAAATGGAAAAACCATCTTGTATTTCTTTCAAAATATTGGTACTAAAACATTGCAAATATAACTAATAACTTCCACCAATAATTTTTTTATTAAAATTTAAAATCAGACACACTGGAAACTGTAGTTACAACCTCAAACCTAGGCCCTTAAGCTACATAGCATCAGTAATTGTAAAATTCGACAAATGGTTGTTTTAAGAATGTGAATTATTGGTTGCGGTGGATGGTCATCGACCACAAGTAATCAAGTCACCAACTTGTTAGGTCCATTCAAAGGTTTCAGTAATTTTAATCCGAGCTCAAACCCTGGTAGCTTTGACACAGAGAAAACAGGCTAAGGAAACTGTGTAAAGCATGTGCCTGTTCTAAAACTGTTAAAAAGTTAAAAACACAACACAATGAAAATCCCACTCCAATTTATAAATAATAAAGTATAATTTAATGAACAAGATGAACACCAAAATGTCAATCATCCAATAAGGGTTAATCAGAGATATGAGATTTTAAAGATTAAGGTAAAAAATGGACAAATGACACAAATTGACAATTGTAGACAATAGTCAACATATACTGGGACCTAGGCATGGTCTCAACCTGACTGCGATGGATCATGGGTCAGATACACCATGTAGACTGGCACCGCTAGGGCTTTGAAGTAGATCAGTTCAAAAATGAAAATTTGAAAAGGGATTTTGTTGTTGTTCTGAAGAAAAACTTGTCTTCATGTAGGACAAATCTGAAATTCAGTCTGACACCATAGAACTGCCTGTCAGATAATTTTTTTGTGTTGGTCGCATGAAATCTCTAGAGCTCTGGAGAAAACCTTTTGAAACATTTTCCTATATTCTTTTGGTCCACAAACAAACCACAGGAGTCTACTACCAAGTCCCACAGGACCTGTGGGGAGCATGTGAGAATCTCAGGGTGGCATGTAGAGGGCAACATCAAAGTTCACTTCAGGTCCAGCTTCCACTGATCAATTGGCATTCTTAACAAAAATGTTTTCTTCAGCTTTTGTTTATGTTCCTGGTGCCACTCACGGTATCAGCCTGTGTGTGGCTGGAACCAACATTCTGTCAACAAAAATTCCAGATCCATCTACCAAGAGGTAGCCTCACATCGAACACACTCTTACAAGGTACCATAGTGCGTTTCAAAAAATCCTAACACAGAAATCATTGTTTCTCAGTTTCTGCCAGATATCTGCAGTGCTTCATGGCCAGGCTAACCTAAATCTAGTGGAACAGCGAGCAAGGGACCCACGTCTGGTTATACCCATCCCTATTAGGTCACAAAGTGCTACAGCAACAAATGAATGACAGAATGCTGAGTATATCAAACATTCATTTCCAGTGAATGTTTCCGGTCCTCACTGGACCAGAAACAAGTGATCTACCCCTAAACCAGCCCCAGGATGCTTGTTTCCAGTCCAGGGAGCGCCCAGCTCGGCAGTTTGAGCAGGACTGTTCCCATGAGGTGCAGGGTCAAGACTGATTTGCATATTGCTGGGTCCAAACTGGGTGGCGTAGTGAGCAAAAGAACAATGGATTTAACCCAAATCTCTTGACTGGGGAGAGTATTTCACTGATTCAGCATTCCGTCCATCATTTATTGCTGCAGCACTTCTTTTGTTTGAGGCATAATTAACTGATTATGTACCACCAACTCTGGCTTGGCGTTTGCAAGTCAGTGCATTTTTTAACCCACAGTTTAAAGGTATGATTGGAAAAGTCGATCAATTATTTTGCAACATAGATTGGATCCGTCGGCACTCAGGCTACTCTTTTGGAGACCTTTAAGGCATTAATAATTATTAGATGAACTGTAACAATCCACTGAATAGACACACTTTAAATAAAAGGGACTTGATTCTAGAGTGAACATCAAACAGAACAGGAGGGCTGCAATTGATGCACCATTTTCAAATTAACTAATTGAGATAACTGCTAAATTGTATGATGCTTGGTAAGCACAATTACATCTCATGAACTCTTAAACAGCAAGACTAGAAATATGGCTGGATATGTGCTCTCCTGGCTAGGAAATATTGTTATGAGCTGCAGTATAAGAACTGCAGTCACAGCTCAGCTAGAACAGGTTGGACGGTGAAGATAATAATCTAGCCTTTTGAAGTTATTGGTAATTTACAATTCCTTAAAGCAAGGTCGCAATTATTTTCTTGCTTCCTGCATTGCATTTAAGGAATTGCAAATTGCAATTCTCTAAATGCATTTACCAAATAGGTAATCGCAAAAATTGTGATTCCCTTTTTTGCGAATGCCTTTTGAGATGATACATCCCAAAATACTTTTTACTGTTCGCAAACGGGACGATTCTGCGAAAAGGCCCATTTGCGAACGGTAAAACGTTTCATACATCTGGCCCTTTATTCAAAGCAGATTAGGATAGATTTGGCTCTAATCTCAGAACTGTTTGATACAGCAAAAAGCAAATAGGTTTGCATGAGAATTGAGACAGGCTAAATGATCCACTGGACCTAGTGGAGGGTATTTGTTCCACAGATAAAAGGAGTACGCCACGAAAAGGCTGGCAGTGGAGGTACAACAGGGGCCCACAGGGTCCTGATGCCCCCCTCTGCCATGGGGATACATTCAGGGAGGCACAACATGTGCCCCCCTGACTGTATCCCCCAAAGTTCCAGCACAACATGGACGTCACTATCCATGCTATGCAGGAACTTTTTTGCAGTTCCCATTGCAGTGCACTGCCATGGATAAGGTGAAGGACCATCTGCCGTACAAGAGTTCAACTCACAATACGGTGGGAGGTCCTTGCGCGGCTTTGACGCAGCTGTATCAAAGTCGTAATCAGCCTCTAAACATACATAATTTATTATTCCCAGTCCAATATAACTTAAGTCAGGGAAGGTGCTGGACACTAAACATACATAATTTTCCATTCCCACTCCAATATAACTTAAGTCAGGGAAGGTGTTGGACCCTAAACATACATAATTTTCTATCCCACTCCAATATAACTTAAGTCATGGAAGATGCTGGACACTGAACTTACATAATTTACTATTCCCACTCCAATGTACCTAATGTCAAGGAAGGTGCTGGACACTAAGCAAACATAATTTACTATTTCCACTCCAATATAACTAAAGTCAGGGAGGGTGCTGAACACTAAACATACATAATTTACTATTCCCATTCCAGTATAACTTAAGTTAGGGAAAGTGCTGGACACTAAACAGACATAGGGGTCGATTCTGATGTCAGTCGGAAGGGCTATGAATCAGATTCAGGTTTGCCGAAACTGATCCGGAGCCCTTGTTTTACCAACCGATTTGTTACCAGTTCCGAATGGCCAAGTACGATGCCTGGAAACCGTTAGGGCTGACCAAATTGGTTCCTGAAGGCATTAAGAAAGGTCGAGCCTTTCTGAAGCTGATTCGCACATCTGTATGGACTTGGTTTTTCGAGCGAGCAAGTACCATGACTGATTCAGACAGCCTTTCTGATTTGGTTTGCCTGGAACAAAAAGGCTGCCGTATCCGGTCTTTGGGGGCCCATAGCAGGCCCCCCATCAGCCGGTGCCCTCCGAACCAGACCTGTGGGGGTACCCAAGGGACCCCTCTCCCAACCATGCACATTGTGACAGTCACCATGGTGTACCCGCCACAAGGTGCATGATTTTCCCCAACCCTTTCTTCAATGGGAGACTGTGTTCCCGTTCGAAACACAGGCTCCAAATGAAGGCAATGGGAGTCCAACTGAATCGGATCCGGATGCTTCGACCTTGCTCAATCAGCTCCCCCAATCTGAGTTGTACGGAAAGCATTCCTGAACCGATTTGGTCGGCATTCTTTCTGAACGAGATCGGAATCAGGCCCATAATATACTATTCCTACTCCAAAAAAGCTGAAGTCAAGGAAGGTGCTTGAGACTAAATATACATATTGTACTATTCCCACTCCAATGTAACTTAACTCAGAAAAGGTGCAGCATACCAAACTTTACAAATATACTTTACTCGCTCCAAACATAAAACAATTCCTCAAAAATGGTAGACATTAAACACAAAAGAATAAGTGTTCCCCTCCAATATAAATAAATTCAACAAAACTAATAACACTAAACAAAAAACTTGACATTTTATGATAAAGCACAACAAAACCTAAATAAGACACTACACAACAATCCATACATATAAAAATGCATAATTGTAAATATTAATAAACAAATAATGTATAAAACAAATTGAACAGATTTAATAAATAAATAAATAAAAATGTCAATTTTAGCACACATTGTAATGCTTTTTCTAAATATTGTACTTTATCATATAAATGTATGTTTTACACACCTTATTAACCAAAAAGTAAAATAAATTATAATATTTGAAATAATTCATAAAAATAATTAAAAACAAATAATTGATATTAAAACATATTTCATAATAATCACCAATAATATCCACCAATATAATAAAAATAAATTACATATAATTAAATAAACCTAATACAATGTAAATAACTACTTCAAACACCAAAAAATAAAATAAAATAACAAAATACAATGTAAAGATTGTCTGTAATGTTACATTATAATAAAAACCATTAATAAACCAAACAAATACATTAATTAATTAAAAAACATCTTACAATATTTTAAAAAATGTACCCAAATATATAAATAAATATTAATTATCAACAAGAAACACGTCAGAATATCCTATCTAATTGTATTTAATATAATTGTTATAATATTTAAATTAAAAAAATAATTTGCAAACCATTTAAACAATTAATTAAAAATACACTCACATATAAATAATGTGTTTTGCAATTTTTGTCTCAATGACTATTAGACACACATATAATGTACATAAACATTCTCAATATTTTCAATATTGTTTTCAATATATTAAATAAATTAAGAGATTCATGACAAAATCTAACATACCTTCTCACCCATATTCTATAAAAACTCAACATCCCACTCCTAAATTTCTAAATTCAAATATTAAAATACATTAAAAAAATTAATACTTTTTTAGTAAAAATTATTCCAATTTATTTTTACAATTTAAAATTACAACCCACCCTAATCACCTATAAGACCAACATCCCACTCCTAAATTACTTAAAAATGCACTACCATTTATTTCAATTATGCTTCTAACTTTATAAATACATTTCACTCCTATCAACTAAAATTTCAAAATCCTACAAATTCTATATACATTTAAATAGTTCAAAAAGTTTGTTTAATATTATTTCCCAATTTTCTGAAAGTTTGTTTAGTTTACTCCACACCCTTGTCCCCTGTAGTTCTAACATCCTGCTGCTAAATCTTTTAGAATTCTATCACTTTATTTAAAAAAAATTAAATCAAATATTATCATACAATTTTGTAATAATTGTTTTAAGTTACTCCTCACCCTTAGCCCCTATAAACCCAACATTCTGGTCCTTAAAAATATTATTAATCACACAAAAAACAATTTTCGAAAAAAAATGTATTAAAACATAGAAAATGAAACTTTTAATAAAAAAACGTAAAAAAATATTATTACCTGTTTTACTAAAATATCGATATTATTTACAACAATGTATCTACTATCGATATTTTTGACGATATTTAATACACCTAATTTTTTTACTTCGACATTACTTACCACAACTCTGTGGACTACAGGACTGGTTAGCAGTGGTAAAGTGCTTGTGCTCAATCCCCAAAACATGATAAAATTGTCTAACACATGATTGGCATATTTAATTACTTATAAGTCTCTACCAAAGTGGTCTACCATATACCCAGAGACTGTGAATTAAATGCTATTAGGGGGCCTGCAGCATTTATTGTGCTACCCAAAACATATCTCAGGCCTGCCATTACAGCCTGTGAGTAGTTTTAAACTGCCAATTCAACTTGGGAAAATGAACCCTTTGCCAAGCCTAAAACTCCCTTTCTAATACATAATAGTGCCCCTCCCCCCATCCCCCAGGTAGGCCCTAAACAGCCCTTATGGCAGGGTGCATTGTATTTAAAAAGATGAACTGTACTTTTAAGTTTTATGTTCTGGTATTGAAAAACTCGCAAATTCATTTTTCACTACTGTGAGGTCTACCTCTCGAATAGTATAACATTTGGTTACCTTATTACATTTAATAAGTGATAACCTTTTTATAGGAGTAGGTGAAATGTCATGCTTGGTGTCTAGAGAATTTTAATTGAAGCCTCCTTTAATGGTACAGTCAGATTTTAAGTCACAATTCTAAACATGCCACTTTTAGAAAGTTTAAAAACTGGGGGGAATAGACCCAAAGGACCAGAACCAGGTAGGGCTGTACTAAATTGAATACAAAAAGAGGAACCTGACTCCATTTGACGTTATGTTCTTATTATTTTTGAGCAACAAACTGACCACTATCTTTTCCGTTTCAATGGAATTTTTATTAAACCATTCCTTCCTTTGCAATTTTTTGTATTTGATCGAAAAGATTTTAGTTGCATGAGAAGTAAAGAGACACACATTTTCCAAATTAACATACAAAACATGAGAAATACTTATGCACTCCTGAAGCTATGAATACCACAGAAGAAGGACTGCCCAGCTGCACTTGACCTGCACTCGACCTGCTTAGACCAACAACTGGACCTGTTTGAGGCCTGCCTTTATGTCTGAGAAAGAATACTGGACCTGAACCCTTCATCCCAAGCTGAAGTGACTCAATGGATCATGCTGGCCATACTGGCCTCTGCTGGAGTGAGTTCTTGATCCCCAAGATGTGCCTTCTAGGTCCTGCACCCTTGGTGTGAAATCAGTTGAGCTCGTCCTGAAAGAAAAGGAGAAATCCAGAAGTTTTTGGCTCTTTGTAAATGGGTCTGTTCGTGCCCATATCTTGCAACCCACGTGCACCGCATATGCAAAGCTCTGATCAATGAGACTTTATGCTACAGCAATTGGTAGCATCAACCGCCAACACAAGATCTGCACTTTGCGCTACAGCATCAACAGCCCACGTTGACTGCTGATGCTGATCTTCATTAACAACTGTCCCCAACACTGAGCAAGATGTTTGAGCTACACCTATAACTCCACAAAGCCTGACCTGCTCTTCGCGCAATAGCAATGACTAGCTATTTATAACAACTCTTGACTAAGACTGTGCGACATTCAAAATCCACTTCCAACAGGCCGATAGAAATGCAATATTTTTTTATTTATTGACATTTATTAAAGGATGAATATGGAAATACTTTTATTCCACTGGTGCTTCGACGTCATGAAGATGGCTCCTTACGGCCTCCTCCACCATGGACTGGACATTTTGTAATAAATAGACACAAATATTCTTTTTAACCATTTGGTATTGTTTTAATTCTGGAGTATTTGCTGACATAACTCTACTTCTCCCACCTGATTACTGTAATTGTTTAGACGCAAATCTGTTCTTAAGGATTTTAGCCTTTTTAACCTGGGACCCGGTGTTTTGCAACCTGTACTTACCCTGTCCCTATCAGAAATAGTAGGGTTCCTCCCTTTTTTTCAATATAATCTAAGTAAAGTCTGCCATCTTTTGTGCCACGCTACCAGTGGGTTAAGCACACTAGTGATTCACCCTGACAAGGATTGTTGCTGTTGTTTGAGAAGGGGTCACACCCTCCTCAACCAACAACCCTTTGTCTCACAATCGTTCTGTATTTTTGTTGCTCTCCCACACAGTGCAAGATACTGCTTTTCAAGTGCTAGACTCTGCTGATCAAAAGGGGGCATCAACTTTGACTCTAACTGCAGCCAAAAAGGATACACATCCAGTGTGACAGTTGGTGGCAGAGTGATTATTACTAGCCTTTTATTTGCACCTCCAGTGTTGTAAAGAAACTTAATGGCACCCCCTTGCAGAATGTGAAGAAGGACCCCTTATTATTTCATATCTCTTTTCAGTGACCTTTGGCTGAATGGAGGACTTCCTTGGCAGTCGTAGGCACCCTGCACCGCAGGAGCTGCAAAGGTTGCCTTACACTCCTGCGCACAACTGGTAAAACAGTGCACTTGCCATCCAGGTAAAACCCCCACATTTCTCATTAACTCTTTCTTCACTTGTCCTAGATGTCTGTGTGTTTATGGACATTGGTGTATGGACAGAATGGTGGTTGTGTGTGAAACTGATCATCTTTAGGTGACAGTCCTGCAGTAGCATCTTTGGGGAATTATCAGATGTCAATGTGGTGCATTTAAATACATGGCACAAATATTTGCATGGACTATTTCTCTAGTCTGCTCATGGTTTATGATCAGGTTGGCTTTTGTTATTTTGGCATAAACAGGTCTCCCTTCTTGGACTGATGTTCCCCACAATGGAAACAATACAGTGGCTTTGGTCCATTATGGTGCTTCTCTCTGTATTTGAGCCACATCCCCCACAGTCTTGACATACATGGTAGAACAATCCTTTGCTCTGCCTCCCTAGAGTGGGATCCAGTCTGAGATTTGTGATACTCTCGATCAGTACCTATTGGATAGCAATGAGTCTGGATAGGTAACCCTGCAGAAGTTGTTGGGCTTTGTTGTGCCTTTCCTTCATTATTCAATTAATTAGTACTAATTTCAGTTAATACTTAAAAACATTGCTTATGCTGAATGTGTCATACTGTGCCTAAGCCTAAACGTACTAAATGTTCCAAAGGTGGGTCTTGACTGCTCAACCCCGTGTGACTGGAGAGTCCTAAAGATCAAGGTAGTCTTGGCTAACCAGATGCAGATACCAGTCTGTGAACTGAACATTGGAGAGAAGTGATAGCATTTATCATGAATAGCCCCCTCTAAACAAAATGATTTTTTGCTGACACATCTCAAAATAAAAAACAGGTAGGGTGGGTTATGATGCAATAACAGAAATATATTAAAATGATGGCCCAATTAGAGATTTTACCAGGACACTGGCAATTCAATACGGGGCCCTTCCTTTTGTCTCACTCTTCACTTTGGTCAAGTACATTGAGAGTCGTAACTAGGTGTTGTAAATAGCTTTATTGTGTTTAGTCTGCTTTCTCTGTTTATCGCTTGAAATTCCTAGTGTGTTCCTATGTTATGATTCTAGTTAAGAATCATAGGTGGGTCAGTTGATGCTTGGCCAGATGGTGTAAAGCGGTTTATCCTGTACTGCGAATAAACCTACTACTATCAAGCTTCAACCTGCCTCAGTCACCATTACAACATTTTGGCGACAAGGACCAGTATCTGGCCAGAAAGGACACAGCGCAGTGGAACCCATAACCAGTAGATTACAGGAAATAACGGCTTTCACCACAAAAGAACTCTGTGTGCATGCTTTGAATCACCTGTATCTCTTCTCTACAAATAACAGATGTCGCGTTAACCATTTGGGAAGGTGAGCGCTTATTACTTGTTTTGGAAATTCAACACATACCGTCGACCATCCTCAACGGTCACCGCTGTTGCCTAGCTGCCACGAGCGTTCTCCTATTCATTTTCCTGGCAGCTTCACGCACGAACTATCCCCAGCGCTGCCTTCACCGAACGCGCACCAGAGATTGAGATCGCGCCACTCCTGAGTCGACACGGAACAGAGATTGAGATCGCGTCACTCCTAAGCCGACGCTGATCTTTGCACACACACTGAACACTGCGTGCGCGTCATCTGTCAATGTCAGAGTGACATTGCTCGCGCTACGCCCCTGCCATAACCACGGAGCCGATAATTAACAACACTTGCCGTGTGACAGGATCACATCTTCCACAAGTTCCTGAATTTAAGAAAATAAGTAAGAGTATCATTTATGAGTCCTTTTGAGTTAAAAATAAAATAAAAATCATCATTAGAAACCTCTGTCAGCCTCAAATAGCGTCCAATTGATCTTCAATAGTAATTCAAACCCCTGAACCTCATTGAATGTAGTGTGGAAAATATACATAATATACACTGCTTGTGTTATTTTACATTATTACTTACCTCATCACAAATCTAAGATGTCACAGCAGGTCAATGTAGCACTTCCACCACAATTTCTATCTGAGCCAGGGAATCCCTCCACTTCCTGGGAGGATTGGATTGTAATGTTTTACAATTACATCGAGGCATTGGACGGAGAAGATTTTTCTCCTAAGAGAAAAAAAGCACTTTTAATGACAACATTGGGGAAAGAAGGGCAAAGAATTTTCAAGTATTTACCCCAGGTTTTACCTTCTGGTTCACAGTCCCCTCTAGACGAATACAAAGAGGCTATCGCTAGACTTGAGACTCGCTTAGCCAAAGAAGAGAATCTTGTTCTACAAAGGTTTAAGTTTTACAAAAACAGACAACGTGAAGATGAGTCCATAGATGATTTTGTTGCGCGCCTGCGAGAACTTTCCGTAAAGTGTAACTTTGGCCAGATGACAGATGAACACATTCGCGACCAATTGATTGTTCAATGCAACAATCGGAAAATACAGGAACGCCTTTGGGCAGCAAAAAACTCGACTTTAAAAGTTGCCATTGAACTTGCAAAAATCGTGGAGGAAAGTGAGAAATGCATGAAAGAATTACAGAAAAGTGGTATTGATCTCAAGGTTGCAGAAGTTTCCAACAAAATAAGTGTTTCGAGTGATAATAGTGACACTGACAGTTGTGCGGTTGCTCTTGTTAGAAAGAAGGGGTATACTGTTCAAAAGAAGAATTATGCTCAGCAGTACACCAAGCCACAATCTAAAGTGTGTTCTAGGTGTGGTAGTGATACCCATTCCTCTGATGCGAAGTTTTGTTTCGCTAACAACAAGGAATGTTTAAAGTGTGGTAAACTAGGTCACTTTGCTAAAGTGTGCAAGAACAGAAACAACCCTAGAGTGACTGTTGTGAATGATTACGGTGATCTGAATTGTGACGTCAACAAATTACTAGTTCTGCATGATTCAGTGTTTACTTGTCAAGACAAAAGGGAAAGAATTGCCAAGGCTGAATTTATTATTCAAGAAAAACCTATTAGCCTTATGGTTGACACTGGTTCTAAGTGGACCATTATTCCCTTGTCTTTGGTTAAACAACATTGGGGTCATAAGACTTTACTAGAGTGTGATATTTTCCCTTCTGGTTATCAAGGGGAGAAGATAGATCTTCTTGGATATTTCAAAGCTGAAATCCTCTTTAAAAATAGATCAACACTTGGTAAAGTTTATGTGTCTGTTGATGGACCGGCAATACTAGGTCGTGTTCATCAATATGATCTACACATAGTTATAAATCCCAGAGCAGAAGATCCCGTAATGGTTGTGGATGACCTTAGTATGAATGACATACTTTCACGTTTCAGCAATGTTTTTAGAGAACAACTAGGGGAATTACAAGGTTACTCCCACAAAATTAATTTGAAGGAAGGTAGTGTTCCCATCCAACACAAGGCAAGGAGGGTTCCATTTACAGTACGCAAGGAAGTGAAGGCTGTTCTGGAAGAAATGCTGCAAGGAGGGATTATTGAGCCGGTTGAAGCATCCCTGTGGATTTCTCCTGTGGTCATTTCCCAGAAGCCCGATAACAAAATTAGATTTTGTGTGGACCTTAGGTCACTAAATAAATGTGTTATGGCAGATGTCTTTCCTTTGCCAAATATTGGGGAACTAGTTTCTACCTTGAAAGGAGCTAAATATTTCAGCAAACTTGATTTGAAACATGCCTATCACCAGATTCAGATTGAGGAAGAGTCTAAGCATCTAACTGCTTTTATTACTGGTGAAGGAACGTTTCAATTCACAAGATTACCCTTTGGGCTGATTTCAGCCGCAAGTGTCTTTCAGAGAATGGTCTCTGAGGTATTTAAAGGGTTGGAAAAAGTCATCTATTTCCAAGATGATATTTTGATTTTTGGAGACTCAATTGATGAACATAACAATGTTCTTCAAAGGGTCTTGCGCAGGATAGATGAAGCTGGCCTCACCTTGCGGAAGTAGAAGTGTGCATTTTTAGTATCTGAGATTGAATATTTAGGTTTTTCTCTTTCAGCTGAAGGTGTTAACCCTAAAAGAAATTTGTTAGAGGCAATAGATCTTGCTCCCTCTCCTGTAGACAAGGACCAATTACGATCCTTCATGGGTTTAATTGAATTTTATTCCAAATTTGTGAGGGACTTTTCTAGTAAGACTGCTCCCTTAAGGAGCTTACTGAAGAAGGGGGTAAAGTTCTCATGGACAAGTGAGAAAGAAGTTTGTTTTAAATCAATTAAGAGAGAGCTCTCTTCTGCCAATGTTCTCACTCCTTTTGATACCAAACGTTTGTCAATCTTAATGGTTGACGCTAGTGGAGTTGGGTTGGGTGCTGTACTTTTACAAAGGCATGGGAGTGATGAAAAGACCATTGCATTTGCCTCCAGGCCTTTGACTGTGTCAGAATCCAATTATTCCGTTATTGAACGCGAGGCTCTAGCTGCTGTGTGGGGCACTTATTATTTCAGGACGTACTTATGGGGCTCTAGGTTTGTGTTGCGTTCTGACCATAAACCTTTAGTGAATATCCTGGCTCCCGGTGGCACTGGCAAAGGATCACCCAGATTGGCAAGGTTAGCTTCACGCCTACAAGACTTTCAGTTTGATGTACAATTTGTTCAAGGTTGGAAGAACATTCAAGCTGACTGCTTGTCACGTTTACCCATGAAATCCAGTGAATGTGGGAGGTCTTTGGTGATACCCCAGGATGACTGTGCGATTGCTTTTACACAGGACGTTTTGTTTCTATGTGCAGAGTCGTTTACGCTCGATGAGTGGTCCAAGGGTATGGAAATGGCTGTCGTCTTGAGTCAGGTTGTGGATCTCATTATCAAGGGGTCAAGAAGGGAGAGTACCGTTGAACCCTCTGTCAGGCCTTACATTAGAGTTCTGGATGAATTGTCTGTGTCTGACAACAACGTGTTGATGCGTGGTGACAGATTTATTCCTCCTTTTTCTCTTAGAAAGAAAATACTTGATTTAGCTCATGAGGGTCACTTAGGCCAAACTCTCACCCAACGAAGAGTTAAAGAGAATTTTTGGTGGCCTTCCATTGACGCTGATGCTGTGGACTGTGTGGTGCAATGTTGTTTTTGCAAAGAGGGGGAGAAACGCTTGAAAGTGATTGGTTCTCAGAATGAGAATAATATTTCATTTGAGAATTTTCCTTGGCACACTGTGTCTCTAGACTTTATTGGACCCATGAATGAGTTGCCGTTCAACCAACGCTTTGCCATTGTAATCATCGATTGTTTTTCTAAGTGGCTTACAGTTCAGTTTGTTAGAGATATTAATACTGATTCTACCATCAACTTTTTGAAAAGTGTGTTCTTGGATGAGGGTTTTCCCTCTGTGTTAATAACCGATAACGGCACACAGCTGACCTCTGAAAAAATGATTTCATTCTTAAAAGAGTGTGGGATTCGTCATCACCGAACCAGTTTATATAACCCACAGAGTAATGGGATGTGTGAGAGGGTCAACAGGTTGATTAAGGGGATCATACAAATGTCTGTTGAGTTTGGTTGTTTTTCTAATGATAAAGTTCAAGAACTAGTTTGGGCGTACCGTTCAACTCCCCACAAACAAGGATGTAAGTCCCCTTTCGAGTTGATGCGTGGTCGTCCTCCTGTAACTAAACTGACACCTTCTTGGTTAAAAAATCTGGACAAAGTTTCCCAGATGAAGCCTCCATTAGATGGCACTTCTGTGTCAATAGGTGTGGGGATTTAGTCAAAGTAAAGCCAGGGAGATTCTCTAAGGGTCTCTCGAATTTTAGGGGTCCTTTTTCTGTTAAACGTGTTTGCCCTCACAGTATTCTTCTTGACAATGGCGAATGGTGGAATTTTAGGAGGGTAGCTTTGTACTAGAGGCTTTGTGAACTTGATGTGAAAACCACTCTACCTTCTTCTGTTCCTTCTAACAATGGTTACATGTTGTCTGCTCATTGTGATGGGATTTCTGGTTCACAAACCAGTGTAAGGGGGGAGGTAGGTAGTGGTGATACTTCCTTTTCTTCGTCTACTGTTAATGATGTGGCTGTTCCCATTTCTACACCTTCTTGCTCTGGAGACTCTCTCTCTTCTTCTACAACTTTGCTTTCCAATGAATCTGTTTCTACAAATGAGACTACTTCTAGAAATGTTAGATTTCGTCGCCTGCCTACATATCTTAGTGATTATATTCAATAGCTGTTTTATTTGTTTTCTTTATGAGTTTTTGGGAGGGGATTTCTTTTGGGTTTAAGGGAGGGAGATATGTTGTAAATAGCTTTATTGTGTTTAGTCTGCTTTCTCTGTTTATCGCTTGGAATTCCTAGTGTGTTCCTATGTTATGATTCTAGTTAAGAATCATAGTCAGTTGATGCTTGGCCAGATGGTGTAAAGCTGTTTATCCTGTACTGCGAATAAACCTACTACTATCAAGCTTCAACCTGCCTCAGTCACCATTACAACACTAGGTCTCCTAGTTTTCCATTTCTACTGAATATTATAGATAAATACAGCCATAAAACTCTTTATTTTCCTGTCTGTATTTCTTTTTAGGTACAGAAAAATACAGAAAATAGACCTTCTTTGGATGATTTTTTTTCTACTGTCAATCATGAGTGCCAGGTCAGTAGGTGAACAGATTGAGAGATAGGTAAGATAAAAAAGGAGAAGAGATTTCCTAATTAACCTTAATTAAGTGCAGATCTACATTTATTTATGCTATTATACAATGCAAGTGTTTCCAGATAATGCTATTGCACTGTATACGGCTAAAACCGTTACGATATTCAAATGTGAGTATACAAGTATCAGGTAAATCAATGTGGAAAAATACCCATTGCAGCTACAGTTATACAGAAAACACAAAAAAAAATTGAAACAGAAAAAAACTAGCTAAAAAAATATGGATAAATACAGCCAGAAATTTCCCAAAAATAAATACCATAAAACTGGAGACCCCTAGTCATAGCACACCTCTTCTGTCACTGCATGTGCCACCCAGATATCCGAACTGCCCCTTTATCCCATTATTGCTCATATTTCCTATTATCTCCTATATGTTATAAATATCTTGTTAATGCTTCCTAATTTATCTGCTTTATTTAACAGTCTAAACACAACAATCGTATTCTAAATGCTGTTCTGTCTGTACTTATTGATGTCGCATACATCATTTATCATCACATCTTCTTCCGCCTTGTTTTTATACAGAGAAAGGAAGAAAATAAAAAAATAAAAAACAAAAAGACAAATTATGAATCAACATTGCTCAATTAGGGGCCCATTAGGATGTCGGGTGGATCGCCACCACCATGCGGGAGGTGGCTATCCGCCCGACATCCTTGCCTGCCTGCCACCCATTTCCCCGTTGCCATATTACTATGGTGGGGGGACTGCGGCGGGCGGAAACACCGTCTGCCGCTTTTCCGCCCCGGTCGCCTTGCGACCTTGTGTCGTCTGTGGCGGCGATGAGTGCAGTTTCGGTGCTTTGGTTACATCTGAATCCAGACTGGGACGGGTTTAAGATCTTGTTGTCCTTGAGGTGGCGGGCTAGTTGCATGTTGGTGATTTTCTCGATGACCTTCGCCAGGAAGTGGAACAGGGAGATGGGCCGGGAGTTCTTAAGGTCCTTGGGGTCCGCCTTGGGCTTCTTGATGAGGGTGTTGATTTCTGCATGTTTCCAGCTTTCTGTGAATGTCGCTGTCTCAAAGGAGATGTTGATGATCTTCCGTAGTTGGGGTGCGAAGGTTGTGTCGGCTTTGTTGAATACGTGGTGTGGGCAGGGTCTGCCTATGATCCTGAGTGGATAGAGTTCATGATCTTGTGTGTCTCGTCGTCGTTGATGTAGGACCAGGAGGTCAAGCGGTTGATGCAGGTGGTGTTCGTGGGGGGGTGAGGTCTGCCATGGGTGGGGCAGTCGGGGTGTTGAAGCTGTCGTGAATGTCAGCGATCTTACGATGGAAGAAGATGGCCAGTGATTTGCACAGATCTTGTGAGAGTGGGATGTCGTTGGTGTTGGCGCTGGGGTTGGAGAGTTCCTTCACTATGCTGTATAGCTCTTTGCTGTTGTGTGTGTTGTCCAGGCGGGCTTTGAAAGAGGATCTCTTGGCTGTTCTGATGAGTTGGTGATGCCTGCGGGTGGCGTCCTTGTGGGCTGTGTGGCTGTCCGGTGTGTGATCGTGGAGCCATTTCTTCTCCAGTCTCTGGCATGTTTGTTTGGACGTCTGGAGCTCTTTGGTGAACCAGGTGGCTTTCTTGCTGGTGTGGTTGTAGGAGGGTTTCTTGAGCGGGGCGAGGTGTTGGTTAATTCGTCGATCCACTGACTGAGGTTGCGGGCAGCGGCATCTGGGTCGGTGGGGTCGGTGAGTGGGTTCTGGGCGAGGGTGGAGGTCAGTTGGTCTTCGGTAGCTTTGCTCCAGCAGCGGCGAGGCAACTGTTGGGTGCAGTGGTGCGTAGTTGGTTTCCTAAAGGTGAAATGGATGCAGCGGTGGGTGGTCCAGTGGAGTTCGGTGGTGTGGTTGAAGGTGACGTGGGAGCTTGTGGAGAAGACGGGGTCACGCGTGTGGCTGGCAGTGTAGGTGGGTTCGGTGACGAGTTGTTTGAGGACGAAGGTGGCGAGGTTGTCACTCAGGGTGGTGGAGTTGGTGTTGGCTTTGTTCTCGAGGTGGAAGTTCATGGCCCCGAAGGAGGATGTAGTCCGTGGAGGCGAGTGCGTTGGTGCTGGCGAGGTCGGCGATGGAGTCACTGAAGCCCGGGGTAAGGAGGGTCTGTAGACGAGTGTTCCTCTGAGGGTGGTGTTGGGGTCGGTGTGGATCCGGAAGTGTAAGTGCTCGGCGGTGTTGAGGGTGTCATCAGCATGGGTGTAGAACTGGAGGGTGGACTTGTGGACGATGGCTAAGTCTCCTCCAATTCCGTTGGTGTGATTCCTGCGGGTGACCTTGTAGCCGTCCGGGATGGCTATGGCGATGTGGGGTGCAGACGAGTCGGTCCACCAGGTCTCGGTGAGGAAGGCAACGTCTGGGGTAGAGGTGTCGAGCAGGTCCCAGATCTCAACAGCGTCTTTGCGTGCGGAGCGGGTGTTAAGGAGTATGCACCGAAGGTGGTTGGGTCCAGTCCTTGGGGGTTCGGTGGTTCTGTCGCAGGTGAAGTTGCAGGTGTGGCAGGAGAAGGGGCCGTGGGTGCATTTTGGGGGGGCCTGGAAGCAGCGGTGGTCTCGGCCGGTGTTGAGAGCGTGGAGAGTGTTGGGCTCTTATCGGAGTCTGGCGTCATGGCGCGGGCTGGGTCCAGGGGTTCTGGCGCTGGGCGCGGTCCAGGCACGGACGGGCTCAGATGGGATTGCCATTGGCGTGCCAGCGGCACGGCAGCTGCGCGTGGCCGCCATTTAAGGCGGGGAGGTAGGGAGGAGCAGCAGGGAGGCGAGGGGGCAGGGATGCAGGGGGCAGCGGCGGGAAAAACGAGGTAAAGAAAATAAGAGGGGGGCTGGGGGGGAACAAGATGGGCTGGAAACTAAGAAATACGGTACAAAAAAGGCAAAATAACACCAAAATACAGGGAGGAAAAAACACAAAATTACAATACAGTCCAAATAGCACAGCGGCAAGCAAAGGCAATCAGGGCACAAAAGGAGCGAACTCGCGCTCGTTGCAGCAGCGGGCTGACAAACAGGTGGAGCTGTTCGGCAGTAGGGGGGCGACCTGGCCTGCAAGCAGGGTCAGTGGGACATAAATGACATGACTGCACTATTTCATTCGCTTTAATATCTCCGTATAGGAAACCACACCTTTTTGCTTAAAATACTTTTTGTTAGAGATGATTCTCTGTGACTTTCATGTGCAATATTTATAAAGCAGTTTTGTGACGTATTTGGTATTTCTATTCTTGAGCCTCTTATCAAAATTCCTGAAGGAGCTATAGTTAACTCATCTTGAAAAATGTTAAATGCAACAATATCCTTTTTTAACTTTTGTATCAAATACTGTTGCATTGTTGAAATGTCTTCATCCATTCATATTCATGCTTTTTCCACCTTTTAAATCATCTCATCATTGATTATATGAGATCTTGTTCTTCAATTATTTCAGGTGATATGGTTTTAATTATAACATTTATATATTCCTCAGCTATGAAAAATTCTATTCTGTGTTTGTTCCCTGAAAGATGTCTAGACACATCATCAGTTGGAATACATTCCTTGCCTGTGAATGATAAGTTATAGTCCATAAGTCTCATTCCCCACCTTTCAATTTGAGGAGTCATTTTAACTTTTGCATTTTCAAAAATATTTGTCTATGCCTGATTATCTGTTATTATGGCAAACGGCTTACCATGTAAGAAATCATGCTAATATTCAGAAGACTACACAACTACTAAGCTTTATTTTTCTGGTTGAGATTACTTTTATCTATGTCAGACAAACTCTTACTTGCATGTGAGACAAAGTCTCCCATTAGGATGGCGGGCGGATGGTGAAAGGGACCACCCACCATAAGGGCGGGGGTCCCGTGGGGGCAATTAGGATGCGCCTGCCACAGTGGCGGGCGCATCCCGTACTTCTAACATTGCGGCAGGTGGTGCTGAAAGCACTGCCCGCCACAATGCTAAAATACATGTTGTGCATTTCAAAGCACAATGTGACAGGCACCACGCGGGGCCCGCCACATTGTTCTTTGCAAGGCAGAGTACCCCCCAAGTGCACCCCCACCCCTCCAGAGTCCATGGGGTCCCAAAGCAGACTACGCATGCCTTTCTGTGGTGGCAATGCAGCACAATAGCACATGCTAATATAGCTGGCGGTGTGTGAAAGACACCACCACCATATAGAAGTCTTTTCCACCCGGTCGACATGTCAAAAAGCAGCGGACGGTCTTTCCGTCCACCGCGGACCCCCCAGCCATTATAATATGGCAGGGGGTCATCCCTGAACGGATGGCGGGCGGATCGCTCCCACTAGGCCGGCGGTGTCTACCGCCGACCTGGTGGGGGCGATCCGCCCGCCATCCTAATGGCGCCCATAATTTCTTGATGATTCACATCCAGAATGATATTGCACCAATATTGCATCTAAGCCTACAGGACTTGCATCCACTACCAATTCTGTACACGTATTAGTATCAAAATATTTCAGATGAGTTGCTGATGAAATGTGTTTTTGAATTTGCTGAAATGCATTTTGACAACCTTGATCCCATTTAAATGATTTTCCTTTCCTAATTGATTCTCTAAGTGGTGTACTGGTAGCTGCATGATCTTTAATATATCATGAATAATAGCTAGCAGTTCCTAAAAAGGAGCAAACATCAGAAACAACTTTTGGAATAGAAATTGTGTTTAAAGAAGATCAGGCTTAATACCTTTTCGCAAGAAAATATGGCCAATTCACAATTTTCAATCTCACACGCCTGTGCATTTAATGTAAGCACAGCATTTTCAAGTTGATGACTTACTTCTTCTAATGCTTGGTAATGCTCTTCTTGAGATCTGCCAAAGACAAAGATGTCATCATTGTAGTACATTGAATTTGTTACAGGTCTTATTACATTTCATACAAATGTTTGAAATATTTCTGCAGCTGAACAACTTCCAAAATGTTGTATTTTGATTCTGAATAATATCATGTGGGTAGAGAATGCTGTAATGTATCTAGATTGTTCATTAATTACAAGCTGGTGATATCCTTTACATAGATCCAATTTTAAAAATGCAGCAGCTCCATCAAGGCTAATAATCATGTCATTTAAATGTGGTCCAATATGTCTCTCAGTTGCAGTATTTGGAATCCTCATATCTACACATATTCTGAGATAATCAATATTTTTCTTAGGAACAAGTACTATCAGTGATACCCAGGGTGTTGGACTCAGAGCGGCCTAAATAATGTCTTGCTGCAGTAATGAGTTTATTTCTTTCTCCACTTTTTTAAATGTATTGAGACTCTTCCATATATTTGTGCCACAGGTTTGATTGGTTTGTTAATGTGCAACGGTATTGCCTTCTCTTTGAACCTTCCTAAACATCCAAACAAATTTGGCTGCTTTTTAAATATTGAATGTTCTGTTATGACATTAGAAGTAATAACTTACAACCCCCATTATTTGTGCAGGAACATTGCACAGTAAACATGGGCCTGGAACTTCACCCTCTAAGAAATGTATTTCTTCTCCACTAGACATTTTTTTTATTACGGAGTTTCATATAGCGTGAAATTAACCCGAATCGGGTATCCGAGCGCTTTACATAGCACCAGTTGCATTACATGAGGAGAGGACACATTTATTTATTTTTAGACATGGGGAGATTAAGTGATTTGCCCAGTATCACAGGATGTTCAGCGTCATTGCAGAGACTCAAACTCAGTGTTCCCCAGATTCGAAGTCGACCACCCTAGCTGTTAGGCCAACTCCTCTCCCCAACATTGTTCCATATGTGAGATTTTCTTCAAAGTTTCATGTGCACAATACAGGGTGTTTGCTCCCCAATGAAACGCACTTACATTTGATGGAAGCATTTTTTTCCATTTATTGATATGCTGTTACATCCGTGCTGTTACACGTGGCTCCACTGTCCAAAACAAATGTACTTTTTTGTTTTCCAATCATAAGATCAACCAATGCTGTTTTCTTTATACCCTCTCATTGTACTAGATATCTCAGTCTAAGATTTGTTCCTAGTCTTGTCTCTAGCATTGTTTATAAATGTTCGGACATTTCAATATCCTGTGAAAACTTCTGTTTCTGTTCTACACTTTCAATTTGTTGGACATGACTAGTGTTTCCTTCAAATGGTTTCTTCTAAGATTTGTTATTGTCTCTTTTCTCAATTTCATATTTAAATCTGCATTCCCATGCAAAATTATTTAACTTTGCACATTCTTTGCATTGTTCACCTATTGCCGTACAAGTACCTGTATATTGGAATGACATTCCACTTCTATAACGTCCGCTTTTCTATTTGTGAAACAACATCTTTTTTATCTTTACTTACTCATTTAATCATCTGTCTTACGTGCTCAATTGGTTTCATTCTTCCTTGTAGTATGTTTCTTTGCTTGAGATTTAGTTCTAGCCATTTTCAAAATTGTTTGTGAATCACAAGTTTATCCTTATATGATTCATAGTCTTATAGCTTCTTCATTATTGAATGTTTTTAATTCAAAGAACATGGTTAATTTCCTTAGTCTTGTTACATAGTCCTCCATTGACTCATCTCCCTGTTGACAAGCAATATTAAAATTGTATTTTTCAAAATCCAAATTCCTTTGCGGATCGAATCTCTCATTTAGACATTTTATCAATCCTTAATATGTGGCTCTGTCTAGTTCTGGAAATATGGCAATTAAGTCTTCTACTTTATCCCCTACCAAATTCAGAAAGAAGTGTTTCACTTGTTCGTCTGAAATTCATTTGCAAGTGTCTTTTAATTTTTTTGAACTTTTTCCCATCTTTGTGCTATATTTTGTTGGTCAATTATATCTAATGGTAAAGCCCTCTGAAAAATTGCACTAGAAATACTTCTTGTAGTATACATGTTTCCTCTATGTTAGTTATTGAGACACTTCTGCTTTTACTTTAAAAATCTGACCTTTTCTGTGTATTTTATACTGATTCCACTTTTTTGTGCAATTTGTAACATACATTTCTGATTGCCTGACCTTGAAATGGCGTTTCCTATTGATTTGTATGTAAAATGCCTGACTTCAACATGGCTGCCGAGTGTTCATGGGAATCTTGCGGTTTGACTGGTGCTCCCTATTGAACTGAATTGAGATGCCCGATTTCAATAGGGCCGGTGAGAGTTTGCAGTGATCTCCCGTTATTGCTGCAACCAATTCCTTGATTGCAAACTGTTTAAGAAATATCGGCGTTTTTGAGCAGGAAGACAAAACGCTTTACACTGCCGCCTTAAGGTAATACCGTGTGCTTTTTCAGTATTTATACATAGCGCAGTTACGTATATTTGCACTTGGGCAGGGTACAAACTGGGCCAAAAGCCCCCAAAAAAATGAAAATGTAACTGCTGTATTATTTTAGCGGGGCTAGCAAATCATGCTTTCTTCCAAACTTAAAAGTGTGAGATGGCACACTGTTGGGAATCCGTTTGTCACAACAATAGTCATCAGTTTCCTGTTATAATGTTATCTGATACCATCCAATTGTTGCCAAATGTAATAAATGAGACCATCTAGTGAAAGATTCCTGTTCTTATTCCTCAGCAGCATGTACATAGATGTTACTTCATCCAGCTTCCTAACTGATCTGCTATAGTTAACTTTCGAACCATAACAATCCTATTGTACATTCTATGTTCTGTCTCTAACTACTGATGTCACATAAATAATACATCATCACAAACTCCTATATTGTGTCCTATAAGTATCCACTCCACTGTCAGTGTTCACCTTTTCCATCAATGTGCACCTCCCCATCACTACCAGGACTACCTGTCAGTGTCATCTCTCATGTTACTGCTCCTCTATTCTGCCATTGATCCTTTCTGTACAGTGTCCACTTCTCCCATAAACATCCACCTCATCTTGTCAATGTCCATCTTTCCTGTCACTGAACACAATCTCCACAACTCACTGCCTTCACCATCATGGCCTACCTCTCCATCAATGCCCACCTCTTATTAGTCAGACGCCCCCCTCCCCAGGTTTTCAGGTTTTTAATCTAAATTAGCTCAGCCTAATCAAAGGAAGTACAGCAAAAAAAGAAAATGTCTCCACATTTCCCCCATCTGAGCACAGGACTTCACACCATAATGTATGTGCTGCTAATGTAGCCATGTGTAGGCAACAAAGCAGTCTTTTTTTACATGCCAAATTCAGTGTGTTTTGCTGCCGTGTTTCTAAATACAGTCTCAATTTGATGTGCTGCATTTGGCTGGTCTGACAGGCCTTCACCACCCCCTCCCTCCACTGGCTAAGTGGGAAGCAAGTAAGGATGGAAGGTATGTCTCTTTTTCCTTATTCATACAGCTTATCTCGGTTCAAAGATGAAACTCAAGCCCCATTGGTGTGTCTTTTTCCCATATTAATTGTAGAGATAATGCCCTTTATTGCCGATGGATGTTAGAATTTTATGGAGATTCTTTCCAAAAAACCTTACAACTGAGCCCTGTTATTGCATGCACAGAATACAGGTTCTGTGAGAACTTGTGAGTATTACTTTTACTGACAAAGCAAATGCAGTTTGGCACCATTTGTTTTACAAATGTCTTGGAACTTTAAGTGAAACTTTGTGCACCGCTGCTGTATAAATGCATTAAAGGCACACATCTCTAAAATATTTTCAAAAGACACATGCTCTGTCAGTGTTGTAAATATGATGACTCTGACCTACCTTGAGTGACTAAATTGAAAGCTTTGTGTACATTAGTAAATATGAATAACTTTCCACCTGGAGTAGTGTAGTAGTGGGGATTCCCCCCAGTTTCGGTGGTGTAGGTATGCACAGGTTTGTTATGATCCCCATGTATCCCAATATAGGCCCAGGTAGCTGCATGACCTTTTGCCTACATTTGCCCTACCTTGCTCTACATAATGGCTCTGGTGCAGACCTTTTGCCTAGTTAGTTGCCAAATAATATGTTGTGTGTTTTTCTTCTAAAACTAGCCTCATTTATTAAGCAGTAGGATTCTTAGATCACAGCAGGATTAGCATCTTCTGTATAATAACTCTGTGCAAAAGTCACCGGAATTGTCATCCTTGGACGACAGGCCCACAGTACCAGGACACATCTAGGTAGAACCCCTGAGGGTACCTTTCGGGTATATAAGTACCACATCTTCTCTGGGTAAACTAGAGAGAAGCTTTCATGCTAACACAAGATGCTGAAGTCCCTGTATGCAAACACTCCAGCACGTAGTGGTCTGACATTCCTCGTGGGGTGTCCAACTCAAGACCAAGATGGGGTCCTTCGTTCTTTCCCATCAGGTAATGGGGTTGGCTCTTTCCTAGGGAGATTCTTGGCTTCACACCTACATACATGCTTGGTACAGTTACGTACACTTAGGGGCCTATTACGATTGCGTTTTTTCCGCATCCTCCGGGCCGGCGGAAGCCACCGCCAGCCCGGAGGATGCGGAAAAACCGCAGCGGACCCACCAAAGACCCACCGCCACATCAGGATGGCTGGTGGTTCCTGGTTTCCGTCCGCAGCTTTTCCGCCGTGGTTGGCTTACAACCGCGGCGGAAAAGCTCTAATATGGTGGCGGTGTCTCTCAGACACTGCCAGCCATATTAGGATGGGTTTAAAAAAATGCTTTTCCGCGGAGGGTTTTCCGCCGTGGAAAAGCATGTGGAACTTCACTGGGGGGGCCCGTTGCGGGCGCCCTGGGTGAAGGGGGTTGGGGGGTGCACATGGGGGGTACCTATGGTACCCCCCTGCATTTGTATGCAGAAATCGTCAGGCACCGCATGGTGCCTGCTGCTTTCTGGATACAAATGCAATGTATGCATTTTTACCATTGCGGCGGGTGCAGCTTGAAGCCGCACCCGCCGCAATGGTGAAAATAGAGGATGTGACCGCCAGGGTGGCGGTCACATCCTAATTGGACCAAAGGGAACTCTGCAGGCCATGCGGAGGTTCCCTCTTCCTCTATGGTCGCGGACGGACTCAAGTCCGTCCGCAATCATAATGGGCCCCTTAGTTAGGGTTTGCATCTTAGGAGTACTCATGATTACTTCCATGTCTGCATATTTTCACTGTTTTAGCACCAATGGGAGAATTCTATCTTTTAATTACTTTGCCCGTGCATTGTAACTCTTATTTTATATTGTGCATTATAACATCATATAAAGCACTGCCATTTGTATTGCTTTGAGCCCCATGGAAGTCGTAGGGGTACACCCGCTTCAAATGACAAAACACATGTTGGCTAAGGCTAAAAGAAGCTGATGGAATATAAATAGCATACAAGAAGTCACAGAACTCTGTTGTTGTGTTATTATAATTTGTATTTGTACTACATTGTAATGGACTGGAGTAGTGTGGGCTTCAAAACCTTGTGATTTATATTCTTCAATCTTGTATTGATATTGGGGAAGTTGGGTGTATCTTCCCAGATGTGAATGCACCACTTAGAATACATTTGATCATTAGATACGTTTTCTGTGACTTCTATACGAGCGCCTGAAACCTTATGCACCCAACTCGAATGCCAGGGAAAGATCACTTGGCATTGAGTAAGTGATTGAGCTATATTTAAAAAGAAGAAAATGTTGTAAAAATATATATTTAATTCACAAAAATGTGTGCAAAAATGTTGCTACAATTACAATTCAATGCTGCAAAATGTCCATTTTAATGCTGCGAAATATCTATTTAATGCCACAATATCTTGGGGGCTGATTAGTGTCCACGGTTGTCATCACTGTCCTCTCCCACCATCACGGCCAGCTTCCTCCATCACTGCCCATGCCTCTTGTTAATGCCCACCTCTTCTGCCATACACTCCTGCACTACTAGCATTTCCTGTCAAAGCTTGCTAATGCTACCATGCCTTCTGTCAATTCTCAGCCCTCTCCCCGTAATGTCAACTACCCTCAGCACCACTCACTGTATGTCAATCCTACCTCTTCCCTTTCTCCTATAACTGCCCACCTCCCCACTAATGTTTCTTTCACCTGATGATGCTCTACTCCTATTGATTCCCACAACTTCTGTCACTATTTTCTCAATCACTACATCGGGTGCCTGAAAGAGTGATAATGTTGGAGCATAGGTTTTTTATCGTGTGATTGGCTCTTTGTTAGCACTATCAATCTTCTAGAGAACAGATTAAACACTCACTTTTTACGTTATTTCTCTAAATGAAGTCTCTGTGTCTTAATTGTAAATAGAAGATGTGCACGACCAAAAAGCTGAATATTGATTGGCTACCAGCCAGTAGCTATCAACCATGGACATTCATAGCTATTACCTAAGACAATCGTCATTACAGCATTAACCCACATAACACTATGCCATCTTCCCGTAACAACTGCCTGTGAACATTACAGAACTCAAAGAACTATAATGTTCACCAAGCTCACAGAATGTGCTTTCTCTGGTAAACATGCCGTTTTACAATCATTTGTATTCCTTGCAGATAGCAGACTATGTACATGTAACTGGTTTTTACTGTTGCTGCTTCAAGTTCCTGTAACGAGACCCTCTGAAAACATTAATTTTCATGTGTTAGCATTATGTGTATAAAGTATATTGAGTTTGTGAAAACTGCATAATCAATGACATTTTTCACTTTGTTTTAAACTAGCAGCCTCAGTGTTCTGCCTGATTTTCAATTTTGCTTTATTCTAAAATATAATTCATTAAATAGCTTTGAATGGAGTTGTTTGTAATTTATGGAGGACAAAAGTTTTATAGAAACTTAATATGTATTTTTAATAGTGATTCCTCATTTCCTTATATTTAAATCAAATAAAAAATGATTTTGAAGGCAGGGCACATCAAAGGTTGAACACTCTACTACTGACAAAAGGAAGTGGCGAAAAGGTAAAATTAAATGTCCAATCAACCACTCATTCGGAAGGTGTCACTACCAATAGGCATAAAAATCCATGTTTTTAAAATATGAGTTCTGTATCCAAACTGATTCCTGCTGCTCTTTGAAAGGAAGATAACAAAATGTGTATTGCGAAGATGTGTAAGAATTTGCCCCTGAATTTTGGTTTCCAGAGCACTAACCATAATTTCTATAAAACAAATTAAAACCCTCATTTTGGTAATTCACTACAGTTTTCTTCAAAATAAATTCAGTTCTATAGCCAGTGGTGGCTGACAGGGGATGGGGTAGTGCGGCAGAGAACAGGGGGGTAGTGAGGCGACAAACAAAATTAAAATTCCACTTACCTTTTGCTGCTGCCCGGCCAGCAGTCTCTCCCCTTCGGTCCCTTCCGTATCGTAAGGAAGCACACAGGCTCCCTCCCCTAAGTCAATCACAACGCTGCAATGCAGCGTTGTGATTGGTCTGAGCACTATTATTTGGTGCCCAGATAGGGACTGTGAGGTTTTGCATCCAAGATCCAAAGTGTGCAGGACAGTTTGGCCAGTCCAAGAGGGTCAGCCAAGCAGTCATACGCACTTGGTGGTGGAAAACCACTCATCCCCAGCAAAACCAGCCCTGCCCCACTCTAACCCAGCCAGTAGTGAAAAAAAATGATAATAACCAGGTTATTATCCTTTAATTTTTCTGCTGCCTCTTAAAGCAGTGAGGCCACGCTCTTCTGCCTTAGTGGAGGAGCAGCCATGGTCTACAGCTGCTATTCAAGACACATGATGTTCAGGTTTGCCTCACATTTTTCATGAATGTAGAATGTTGGTGCTCTATGTATTCATTAGAACTCTGTGGTGAAACTGCAGTAGAACACTAGGAACTAACTCACAGATTATGTTCACCCAGCAAGTCAGGCTGTTTCCTAAATGGTTGAGGGAGATATCTGTGAATTAGAAAACGTGCCCTCATTTTAGCTGTAGATCAAACAGTGGGAGTTTATATATGGTAGCAATAATGGATTGGAGGTAATTCCACCCGTGGATTCCTACCCTTCCTTCAACACCCAATTTATCTCTTCCTCCGCAAATCAGCAGATTTTATTTACTGCCCAAACCAAAATTGAGCCCTAATTCTTCCTATCTCTTGAATGTGAATGTTGTTTAATGTGACATATAAAGTTGGATATATAACTGTACAACACTGCTTACCCAGTGCTCTTTACTTTATACATTTTCAGACTAAGGGCCTGATTCTGATGTGGTTAGGAAGGCCTCAAAATGGCATTTGCTCCTTCCAAATTGGATCAGGAACGTGTCTTTCCGACCAACTCGGAAATGTTTCCGACCGATCAAGTATGATGCGAGTTAGGAGTTAGGAATATCCCAATCCCAACCCAACGGCATTTGTAATGACTGTGCCGTAATGAGCAGAATCATACGTCTCTACCGGCCATGTTTCTGAACGACCAAGTATGTTGCTGGATTAGGACAGCCTTTCTTAATCATACCGTCTGACTCGAATCGGCAATCGGAATCAGACTTTGGTGGCCTGTAGCAGGCCCACCTGCACCCAGAGCCTTCCCAATCGGCCCTGTGGGGGTACCCATGGGTCCCCCCTTACCAGCCATGTACAGTGTGGCAGGCACCAAGGGGTGCCCGCCACAGGGTGTCCTGTTTTCACCAGCCACCCCTTTCTTCAAAGGGAGCCTATGCATTCAGTCGGAACAAAGGCTCCCATTGAAGTCAATGGGAGTCCAACCAAATGGTATCTGGAAGCATCCGGATGCATCGTACTTGGTCGGTTAGACACATCCGATTCGTCAGAAAACATTCCCTAACCTATTCTGTCTGATGCTTTCCAAACCGCATCAGAATCAGACCCTAAATGTATTTGCGATTCCTTGTGATTTATGAATAGATGAGCAACATGCGTTAATATTAGAATGTATTGCTTTCTAAGATCTGGTCAGATGAGAAAAAAGGTGGGATCAAGTCATGTCACCATGTCAAATAATGTCCATAAATAAATCAAGGAAATTTTTAAGTATTAAAATAAAATAAATACTTTTCTAATACATGGTATAATGGGATCATTGTAAAATATTCATTTAATAAGTTGGAAAACTTTGGAATTAAACATTCATCGACTTACAGCACAAAAGTTTGCAATGTTCAAGGAGAAGACAAAAAGCACATATAAATAGCAGTAGCTAGTAGTCACAGTAACAACAATAATTCAAGTATGGAAAAAAGCCAGGATAGAGATAAACTGTAAAAAGTAAGACAACTGACAAGGTGTAAAATAGGTTTTTGTATCAAAGAACATGTGTGAGTCTGAGCACAAAAATATAATTGTTAGTGAGTAACTAATTAACAACACAAAAGTATAGTTAAATGTGATTTGTGGACATCCGCTGTTTTAAACTAAAATATAGTTTATTCAATCAAAACACCTCCTATTTGTGTTAGTAGGCTTCAGGATCACCCTCATCCCAATGTTAACTGATGAAACACATATACTAAGGGCCTAATTTCAAGTCTGGTGGTCCTCCTACTGGTGGGGTAGAGGTCTTCCAACTGCCACATTACAACCTTGGCGGTCATGCCGCCCTGGGACCACTGACTCCACCAGGGAACCCTCGTTCCCTAGCAGTGGCTTGAGGCAGCAATATGCTTGGCAGGGGTGCTGCTGTCCCGGAAAGCTTAATAATACTTTCCTCACTGCCACTGATTTCATGGAGGTCTTCCCTCCATTAAAACAGTAGTGGTGTGGAAAGAAAGGGGGCCCTATAGGGCCCCCTTGCGCTCCACTTCATGTGGATGCACAAAGGAGGGCACAACATGTGCCCTCCTGTGTGTATGCACCCCAAGTTCCAGCAAGGCATGGACTTCAAAGCCCATGCCGTGGTGGAACTTCCTTTGACGTTATCCATAGCCGTGCCTATTTTATAGGCACAGCTGTGGGAACGCCAAAGAATTGCCCCCCAATGACCAAAAAAAGTCATAATACGGCAGGCTGTTCTCAAGTGGGTTTGGTGGGGCAGTCCTGCTGCCAAGCTGTCAGAATCGTAATCAGCCCCTAAGTGAAATAAAAATAGAATTGCATCAATTTAATCCGAAAGAACACTAATTTCATTTGGATGCTAGGCTCAAAAACTAAGCTGTTCTCACTGATATCTCTACATATTCGATGAAAAATGCTCATAGGTTTTGGATGTGGTTACTACTACAATAATTCTATCAACATACTACAAAATGTTATTCACAAACCTACATGCAGAGTTCAACGCCTCAGCATCTCCTATCTTTTTTGTGCAGAGCTATTTGCTCGACTACACAGATCTCAGCACATTTTAGTAGCAGATTTCAGAGGAATAGGGAGGAACGCCTTGAATGGGGAATACTTACTACAAAAGAGGATGGGTTACGAGAGGAGTTGGGAGGGCTAGAAAGTAGTTTAGGAAGGGACCTGCCCCCACCACAAACGAGTAAGCCCATTGCTCTTCACAAACTGGACTTTTATTTATAGTCTAGTGTGGCCTAATGCCTGCTTTGCACGTATGTTATGTTAGCATGGCTTATTAGAAGTTTAAATGCCATTTTACCTTTTGCCGCTTTTGCACACAATACTGCATATAGCTGTTTTTGTAAGTTAGACTTCCTGAAGGTCTACACATGAGAAAAGGTTTGTTTTCGACATCTCTAGACTTACATCGTGCCCCTAGTCTGCACAGTGAGTTCTGAAGCCGTCAAGGTTATCATAACATGGTAGCTGTTGTTCGACATGATCGAGTAACGCTTTTTAGACACAACAATTTGGCAGCTGTGAGCCTACTGACGCCCTTATTATTGCACAGTTGCCATGATTTCACACATTAGGAAGATTTCCGTTTCCAGGGATGCAGAGAGCTTTAGCTGATCCTGATGTGATTTACTCTTACTGAGCTGAAAGGTAATGGGGTCCCCCAAACAAGCCTAAGAGACCTTCTATAGTTTATTATACATAGTTCCTATATAGGGAGGGTGTTAAAAGTAGGCGCTATAAGACCTGTTTTCATCATCATTGTAATATGATTTCTCCTTTTGTATTTTATGGAATTCTAACAATGCTGACCATATTATTTCTAATCATATGTCTGCTTATGTTGGCTAAGATACTGCATTTGAGATCACGTCATTAAAATAAATATTTTAAACGTACCTGTGTCTCTACTTTACTCCTGCTGTGGACTGGTTTGAGAGTATAACGAAAGAGTGTTCTCACTTTCCACCATTCCTGAGTCTGTCATAAGTCGCATGTTCTAGGTTGTCTAATCTTTGGTTACTTTGCTATAGGACGAAGAGCTAATGTGACACTGATGTTAGCTGGTTGGGGTTTTTCTAGGTACTGAGGTGAGTTTCTAGTACACCACAGTTCTCAGATGTCCTAGGTCTCTGTGCACAGTTCTATGTATGAGCAGGATCCTTGCAACAATAGCACAACCAAAAAGTACCCCAAACAGTTGCATATGTACTCTAGCTTAGAGCTAGAGTAAGTTGAGTTCCACCAATAGTCAACTACATGTATGCAACATTCTATGATAGTAAATAATGGAAAGAGGGATTGAAAAGCCAATCAGAACTAATGTCAATTTAAAATAAACTTATTTTAAAATTTAAAAAATATAAATTCAGTTGAAATTTTAACAATAATATATAAATAAAGCATGACTATAAAATAAAATAATTACATAAATTGAAAATATTTCTGCACATAAAATGTAATTATTTTACATTTTAATAAATACATATACATTTTGTACTTTAGGTGTGATTTTTTTAAATTTAAATCTTATGAAAAACAATTTTAATTGTATTTAGAAAAACCTAAACAATAAAATATTGAATTCAAAATTAAGTTAATAATGCTATTGCATGCTATTTTGTCCTACATGTAAAATAAATATTTAAAATTAATTTAAACTGATATTTATTTTTCAATATCATTAACATTTATTTCAAACATTAATATACTTTTAAACCTGTCCCCATACAATGGGAGATCTCTGCCTACCATTGTTTTAGACTCCAGACCATGAATTCAAGGGTGGATACCCTTAATATAAACCTTCTAGTACATGTACACTTATAAATGTTAAATAGCCTAAAGTAGTACATTTACTACAAAGTTTAAGAGCAAACTGGCTTGTGTAGATTTACTCATGTGTAAGTTTTCATTCGTGAATAGCTCCTTGAGTCTTAACAATGTGGCCATCCCAGACGTGTACATTTACATGTCAGCTGTACTGTGCCCACAAGGAAAAGTTTACTATACGTAATCACATAAAATGTTGCAGTGCCCCGTTCAATTGCATGCAAACAGTGTTTTAGGTTTGCAGGAATTCAGGTAGCAACACATTCACACATAGATAGAGTGACCCACTTTCGGTCTATTGTGACCTACATGCAGGGAATTCAGAATCAAAACAATCTCGCCCCCTCATGCCATGTGAAGTTCTCAGTACACCATATTAGTTTGACTTTTGTCTCATTAAGGCACTCATTATATGATGTGGGGTGGACTGCCACTGACAGGCCATCGGTGGCGGCCCGCCCAACATCTAGGTCAATGGTCCGACTGCCAGATTAAGATACTGGTGGTCGCAGTGAAGGGGCAGGGGGAAGACTACTGCCTCTGACAGGCTCAAGGAACCAGTCAGGGCAGCAGTCTGACAGTAATCCCTACAATAAAGGCGCGGCCTGCGCAGTCACCTCTGTAAGTATTACAATGTCCATTTCCCACAGCCTTTTCATGGTGGTCCCACGCTCATGAAAAGGCTGTTGAAAGGGATTTTGGGGGTCCCTAGCAGGGCCCACATCCCCTGTGGGCCTCTGCTTTGTGGCCAGGGGGCCCATGTGGTGGGACCCCAAACATCCATTCACCTTTGAGCCAGACACCACATGATACCTGGCAATCTGTGCATGGATGTTTGCAAACATGCCCTTTACTACTGAGGCTTGTGCTACAGCCCTTTTCCTTGCCACAGCACAGGTCCCAATACTAAAAGGCATGTTTCCGACCTCATAGACGGCGGTCGTATCATAAAATGGTGGGTGGAACAGCTGACTACTTGTTGCCAGTCTCCATCCCGGTGCTATGGCGGTTAGACATCCTATTGAGGCCCTTATTTTCTAAGCACACATGCGTCCCCAACCTCCTTTTGAATGTGCACAGGATGTCTTTCAAAGTAGAGGGTAGCCTATCAGCAGGCTGTCAGCTCAACACCCTGTGGGGTTTACCACATAGGTCCAGACCCTGGAACATCCCAAATATTTATTTGTGGGTTGGGGCATTTGAAAGTCCTCCACCACAGGGGTGCTGGACTTTCAGGCATCTCCTAGGCAAGGGCAACTGTTTGACTGTGCACATACTTCTGTAATTGTAGACTCAAAAGGGCAAAGGGGTATCCCTCATTTTGATATAGTTTGTCCCATGCCATGCAATTTAACTACTCCTGTGGAATGTGTAGCCACTGGGTCACATCTGCACATTCTGTCTTACTGTGGGTGTTAGGCACAAATATACTGTCCTATTTATTACAAAACTCCATCCTTTGTGGGGCAGACAGTAATAGTGCCATTTATCCAGGGGTGCAGAATAGTTAACCTGGACAGTACAGGTCTGGCAACAAGCGAGTAGCAAAAACTAAAAGAAGTTAAAATGAAACTCATGTTTATCAATATCTTTATACATTCTGAAGGCAGTAAGACATTCTGCAGTGGTAGTGAGGTGATTAGGGAGTGTAAAGTAGAATAATGGTAGGCAGAATAGTTTAGAGCTATCACTTGATATAGCTTTCTTCCTGAACCTCATTCATGTCATTAGCTTTGTTGCTGGCCAGTTATAAATACGAGGTTGGGAATCAGGATAGGTCTGAGGCAAGATGGCGACCGAGTAACAACAACGCAAGGATGCTCTGCTGGGTCTCCCCGCACTTATCGATCTCTCGCTACTGTAAGCATCTCTGGTAGCAGGGAAAGAAAATGCGAGATTTGTGAGCACAGTGTAATCCCCCCCTGAAAGGAATCGTGGATATAGCGGTAAAAAGCACAAGCAATGCGGGTGGAGTGCATGCGAAGAACTGGACGGGCAGCATCTTGTCAGTGGATACTTACGTTCTGCTTCACCCGCCAGGACGCACAGACAGCTCTGCACTCGTGGATGGAATTTGTCCTGCGCTTCCTTCTGCAGACGTGGCAGACGTGGCAGACCGGCACTGGAATTCTCGAGTGCCTGCATCATCTTGTCGGGAATTTTTCTGAGGAAATCCATTTGTCTCAAGGACGCCCGGGCGAAGGAGTGTGGCCCGGAGCTACAGTACCAGGACATTATTGCAGCTTTACTGACAGCGCCGGTAACATCATGCAAGTAAGGATGACTGGTAATGGTGCGAGGGCTCTTAAAGTGAAAACTGCTTCTTCTGCATCCTCTGGCTCTCTGCAACAAGGCGCGCTGTCTGTCACTCGCCAAATGAAACCGGAGGTCGTGAACACTAAAGGCGAGGGCAATAGTGGGAACAAAGTGGATAAGGCAGACTCCACAGTTAAAAACACGCAAGAGAAAGACATTTCAAACGCATCACAGTTAACAAATATGGGAAATAAAACATCACTTGAGGTGCAAGGGATTCACTCTCCTTACAGCCGCTAATAACGAACAGCTTCACAGCCACAAAAGGGGGAAAAAGCAATGTTTCTACTGTTAGAGCCTGCAGTCAAGGGGCACCAAACCCGTCAGGGCTCATGAATATACCCTTGCCCGCTACAAGGCTCAGCCCTGCCTCCCAACTGTCGGTCATTCCTGAAATCTCTTGGGAGGAGTTTAACAAACTAGCTAGGAATATTAAGTCCGGTGCTCCAGCTGATCCTCTTAAGCCCACCCAGTTTAGAGATTCTTCTATATGTTGTCTGGCCCCGCTACACAATCTTATTAATGCCTCCTTTTCATCTGCTACTGTCCCAGTTAAATGGAATCAGGCATGGGTCTCTCCTATACTAAAAAAACCCTCTTTAGACCCTCTGAAGCCTGAAAACTTCAGACCCATTTCCCTGCTGCCCTGGGCCGCGAAGATTGCTGAGTCCCATGTCAATTCAATCCTCACCAAAGTACTGAACGACAATAATATTCTGGACGAAATGCAACATGGGTTCCACGCCAATCATAGTACAGAGACGGCTCTCCTGGCTATGACGGAGCACCTTCGTTCCACTCTTGATCACGGTCAAACGGCAGCACTGATTCTATTAGACCTGAGTGCCGCCTTCGATACCGTTTGCCATCAGATCTTGCTCCACCGGCTGGAAGAAGCAGGGAATCCGGACATGGACCTTACCTGGTTTAGATCCTTTTTGACCGAAAGGTCATTCCGTGTTTCTATCCCTCCTTTTCTGTCCAGGGCGTATGCTATCGAACAGGGTGTTCCTCAAGGCTCGGCTCTGAGCCCCACCCTGTTCAACCTTTACGTTCAACCGCTAGCTGCGGTCGCCAAAACATGGGACCTGAACATCGTCTCATACGCAGACGATACGCAGCTAGTGGTCGCCCTTACGGAAGGCATTTCCCTTGACCCTGTCAGATTCAAGGCCGGCTTGGCTGCTGTGGCAGAATGGATGACATCAAACTGTCTACAGCTGAATGCCGCCAAGACAGAGGTGTTACTGGTCGGAAAGAATGCCCACCTATGGGGTGATCACTGGTGGCCAACCATCTTGGGTGAAGCTCCTACACCTAAGACGGAAGTGAAAAACCTGGGGGTCTGGTTGGACTCAGCTCTCAGCTTCTGCACCCATACGAAAAAAGTTGCTGCCACTTGTTTTGGCATTCTACGCAGCTTGAGACCAGTTCTAAAATTCGTTGATCCAGCTACTAGGCAGGTAATTGTCCAGTCCACGGTCTTGTCCAGACTGGACTACGCCTGCTCCCTGCTGATAGGGGCCAATCAAGTGGAAATTGCCCGAATGCAACGCATTCAAAATGCGGCGGCCAGAGCCTTAGTAGGCCTGCCCCGGTTTAGTTCCACCTCTGCTACCATCCGAAGAATTAATTGGCTCCCAGTAGTTTGGCGGATATAATTTAAGACCCTTTACATTTCGTTCAAAATCTTGAGATTTGCTACCCCCAAAATGCTTGGTACTTTGCTGAACATGTATGTTCCTACTCGTGCTCAACGCTCGGCTAGTCAAAATCTGGTCAAAGTACCCCGGATCAAACGAAGCCGAGCAGGCGGACGTTCTTTTCGCTTCCTAGCAGCAAAACTATGGAATGCCTTACCAGCCCACATCCGTGAAATGGAAGGTCTGCTTGAATTTAGGAAAGCTATTAAAACATATCTTTTTCCCCTGATTTATTCCTTTCTGTATGCCTACCTGTTGATCCCTGTCCTTCTTCTTAGGCTGGATTTAGCGCCGGGACGCCCCTTTGCTGGGGCAGCTAAGCGTTTTATAAGACGCTATAACATAACATAACATAACATAACACGCTAGATTTGGCTCCCGAATCATTGACCTTGGTGGACAACACACTTGATCAAGGATCCAATGTCCGAAAAAGCACCACCGTCACCACTGCGAGTGGTACCAATCCTGTGCAAGTCACCCTTTTTTCCTAACCATCTGTAGAATGTGATGGTGCACAGCCTAGTGACAATCCCAAGACGGCAGACAATCAAGACAAATTCTTCTCTTTAACCCCTTTGCTGTGGGGGTTATTCCCCTGCTGTGCTGGGGGGGAGGGGCCGCACACAGCGCCCCCATGCTCATGACGAGCTCAGCTCGTCATGAGCTACGAGGCTTTGGTGCTACAGGTGTATTGACTCCTGTGGAACGCTCAGCACAGTGGGGGAATTCTCCCCGCACCTGAGCATTCCACGGGCCATGACGAGCTGAGCTCGTCATGAGCACTGGAGCGCCATGGCTCATGACGAGCTCAGCTCGTCATGAGCGTCGAAGGAGTTAACTGAAGAATCAGATATCTCAGACATTAGCATATCACTGTCGAGCGGAGAGGAAGGGCAGAGGTGGTATAGGAGTCACAACTCTGATGCACATAGAGGCAAGCCGAGCACCAAAAAACACCTTAAAAAGAAAACCAGCAGAGGCCGCCTTCACAAAAAAGTGACATGTCGGAGAAAGAGTGCACAGCAGAACTGAAATGGGATTATAACAACACTTCCCTTGCCTTACTTGAGAATACCGCCTCACCCGCTAGCCATGCGAAAGGGGGCTAAACCTCAGCAAATGGTGCAGCCCTGGTGGATATCCTACAAACTATTAAAGGGTTTCAAGAGGAAGTAAAGGTGGAAAGTCGCAGATCTAGACTAGCTGCGAAAAAACTGCAAGGGGCGGGCAGAAAAGTTGGAAGAACTTGCTCCAACATTGCGTATCGAATGGCTTTGGTTGAAGGGAGGACAGAGCAACTAGAATAGGATGTTGTTACACTCCAGGCACAGCACGAGGAACATGAGGGAGTGGTAAAAGACGTATTGTGGAAGATGGAGGAGCAAGAAAATCGACAGAGACGCAATAACCTCCGCTTTCTTGGGATTCCAGAAAGGGCGGAGAAGGACGATCCCAGGAAATTTATGATCACCTTACTTAAGGGGGCTCTTCCAGAGCTACAATCTTGGGACCTAGATAGGGAAATCCAGCAAGTTCACAGATTTCCTCTGTTTCCTGGGAAACGTGTGACAACATCACAGCACCCCCGGGCAATGCTGGTATTTTTTGGGGACTACTTACTCCGCCAAACTCTCTTTGACCTAGCAAGACCCACTACCAAGCGAACCTTTGAGGGGATATCTTTTTTCACCAGGCCTGATTTCGCATACGCCACGGTGGAGAGTAGATGGCGACTCCGGCAACTGTTTGAGCCATTCAAAAAATTGGGCGCTGAGGTCTACTTACAAAATCCTGCTAGGCTTAAAGTGGTATTCAAGGGGGTCATACGCAGCTTTATCTCGGAAATTCAAGCACAACAATATCTGGATGAATTGTCTGGTCATAAGTGAGATGTTCAACTTTTCTCCTCTGGATTGTTGAATGGATTTGAAGCGACCAGGGGAGTCTTGACTGAAATCTCTCAATAGAATTGTGGCTCAACTAAAGTCTGCCAGTAGGAGTGTGCAACTAAATAAGTGTTATACGGGAGGTGCGACCACAGTCGGCTCTGTCCTACCCTGTTCTATTTTTCTTTACTAGTATTTTTTCTTCGTCAAAAGAATAGGTACACTACTGGGGGATGGGGGATTTCGCTACCAGAGACAAGGAAGACTATGAGCTATAACAGACTTGCTTTTTTTTTTTTGGGAGGTGGGGAGCTCTGCGTGCTCGCGGGGCTCAGTACATCGGATGCCAAATTCCTGGCTTGGCCAGGTAACCTCAGAGGGTGGTGGGGGGTGGAGGGTGGTAAGGGGTGGGTGGGTTAAGTCAGACAGAGGGTTTCATAATTTCACATTAGGGTGTAGACAAGTCTGGTTTAGTGACAATACTAGTGCTCTACAGGTGCCATTTGGGGAGTGTGAGTATTGCGCAAAGAGAAAGATGAAATGGGTTGGTTAAACTTTATATCAATGAATATATGTGGTTTAAATGATAGTAAAAAAAGACAAATGGTTGCTGCAGGACTACAGGCCTGGGGAACGAATGTAGTATGCTTACAAGAGACACATGTGGAGGGGTCCCAAATGTATATTTTAAAGTCACTTGGGTATAGTGTGACCTGTGCTTCTACGCAAGGTGCAAGAGTACAGGGAGTTGCTATTCTTGCTAAGGGAAGTAGGCTTGTTTTCAATTGCTCTAAAGCAGACAAATATGGTTGATGGGCGATCACCGAATGCCAGTATGGAAAGGGACACAAACTGATGCTCTGCACTATTTATGGCTGTAATTGTGATGACCCGGCGGTATTGGAGGTTGTTTCAAATGAACTTATGCATTGGCCTTTACCCCTTATGGTCTACGAGGATTTTAATATTAATCTTCCGGTTGATTGGTCTTTAGAGGATAACTGGCAATATACGGGTCGCAAGCCCAAAGTATTTAGAGCACTGAGGGACTTTTGTAGTGTACATGGGCTAGTGGATGGTGGCAGACAAGTAATCCTAGCGACCCCGGCTTCACATTTTTTTCTAATCCACATTTTACCCACGCCAGACTGGATTATGTATTAATGTCAAATGCAATCAAAACTAAATGTAAGATGGAAAAACTCCAGCGAACTCTTTCAGATCACAACCCTATAATCTGCTCTATAGAAATAGGAAATAATAGAAGCACTCCAACTCTATGGTCTTTTGAGAAAACTCTACTTTTGGACAATGATTACTGTAGTCACATGATGGAATGGATTCCAAACTTTTTAGCAGTCAATTTGGGGAGCATATCAGACGAGACTGTGTGGGATGCACTGAAAGCAGGGATACACGGTGAGACTCTGCAATACTCCTTAAAGGCTAACAAACAGGCTAAGCTAGGCATGTACCAGATGCAAGAAAACCTAAGGAAAGCTGAGGAGGGGCTGGTGAGAGAGACAATGGGGCATACATTGGGAGGAAAGGAGAGGATAGGGAAGCTGCAGAGTCAAGTGGCAATTAACAAAGCCAAAATTACGAGTGTCTTTACCGATAAGGCTGTTAAAACAATGCTTTCTCAGAAAGAAACAATTTATGAGTGAGCAGACTGGACACCAACTGGCTGTGCGTAAAAGGCAACAGACAAACTCAAATTTGATTTGGGAAATTCTTGACCCCCAGGGAAATCACGTATCTGATCCAGAACAGACAAGACAGGCTTTCTGGCAGTTTTATCAAGCCTTATACACAGGAACGCGGGGGGGGGGTGAAACCCAGCAACCTGTGAGTAATATTTAGAGAGTGTTACCTTAGAAAAATTTGAGGATGTTGATGTAAACTCCCTAGAGGTAGTCGCAACACTAGATGATCTATCGACTACTATTAGAGGATTACCAAAGGGGAAAGCTACAGGTTTGGAGTGCATCCCATCAGGGTTTTATGCTTTTGTTTATCAAATCAAAGACACCGTATTTAATCTTATTCTTCACATTTTTGAAGAAGGAGCACAACTAAAGTCATGGTCCCGGGCAAAGATTGTTATCTTTCCTAAAAAAGGGAAACCCCCAGAACAACTTGCCTCATATCGACCCATCACCCTTTTTAATTCGGACTCTAAAATATATTCTAAAATGCTGGCAAATAAACTCGCGCCTATTCTGCATAAAGTGGTGGCTCCGAGCCAACATGGCTTCATTCCTGGCAGATCAACTGTCAACCACAATCAACGGGTGATTGCCTTGTTTGACTCCACGGAGGTTACAGGAGACCCTATGGCACTGATACAGCTTGACGCAGAGAAAGCAAACTGACCAATCAAGCGCACACAACAATTGTAACAATATGAGTAATCAAGGTAAAGTGTTCCAAGGATAAGATCACACACGAATGTTATTTCTATTCCTGTTTTAATTGGTATATGAATGGTTCTCCTATCAAAGGAGATCCATAATGAAAGAAACCAGCCGACACGTGTTTCGTCAGTAAGGGTGTTAACCCAATGACTCTTCAGGGCTGGAAGTGATACAAAGGAAAAAGGTGTGGGAATGTTGTCAATGTAAATGCGAAAGAACACATTTAAAGGGTAAAAATTGAAAGAGGGAATACCATGTGTGCAGAGAAAGCATTCAATAGGGTCTCCTGGCCCTTCCTGTGGGCTACCATGGCTAGACTAGGTATACGGGAAGGATACATTCAGGCAATCCAAAAACTATATGTGAACCCAAGGGCAGTAGTTATTGTGAATGGCAGCCTAACTGATGAACTGATGATTTCACGGGGAACATCGCAGGGCTGCCCTTGCTCACCACTGCTTTTGGCCATATATATAGATCCTTTCATCCGTAAGCTAGAAGGGAATGGCGTAATCAAACCCATAATGTCTCAAAATTATGTCACCAAAACACTCGCATATGCAGATGACATTGCAATTGTGACAGCTGAACCCAGTGCAGCCATGAGGGCTATTGAAGTTGAGGCGAACCTGTTTGGCTTGGTATCAGGCTATGCCCTTAATCAGGGTAAAACTCAGATTGTGTTGAACAAAAATAGCGTTATGGGGGACTTTCGAGTTATGGAACAAGCTTCCTATTTGGGAGTCAGTATTACATCAGATCTGGATAAGTTGGTTGATATAAATCTAAAACCCTTGCTGCCGGCCATGCAAAAAGATCTTCAACGCCTGGACAACTTGCACCTCTCTATCATCGAAAGAGTGAATGTGATCAAAATGATCTTCTTTCCTAAGATTCTATATCTCTTTAGGACAATTTGCCTGGAATTCTCACCCCTCACCCTCTTGGTTTAAAGCACTAGAACGCCTGTTTTAAAATTTTGTCTGGGCATACGCGCATCCTAGACGGGCCTCAAAACTTCTTACACTACAGAAAGATAGAGGAGGACTAGCCCTCCCTAACTTAAAAGCATACTATTGGGTGACATTGTTACTGTATAGCAGTGAGCTGCTGCAGAACACTCTAGGACCCGAGGGAAGGGAGTTGCAAACACCGTCTATTTTTTAATTACTTTTAGCACAAGAGAGCAGAGGATATGTTTGGCGACACTTACACGATAGCTATCACAAGAAAGAACAATTTAAAACACTACTCAGTAGTTTTAAGGTATGGAAGACTGTAAAGAAATGATGGGTTTAGGGAGATGGTCATTTTACACTCCCTTAGAAAATAATTAATTTTTAAGGACAGCTACATGAATAGATGGTTGGAGGCGGGGGGTATACAAATTGGATGCTTAGTTTCGCCTGAAGGGATACAGTCCTTTGAAGAGTTGAAAAATAAATTTGGTTTTAATTTGGCAAGATTTTTTCAAATACCTGCAAATAAGGGATTTTCTGTTACATAAGGCTGGGGGATGGGGGGGCTAAAAAGCAACAAACTAGTTGAGGTCTTAATTCACGATAAAAAAAAACATGATTGGAGGGATCTACACACTTATTAATGTATATTTTTTAGACGATATGGTAAAAACTTCTCAGAAATTGCAAGAGAGAGTGGGGGTATTGGCCGCTGATTTTAATTATGCTTTTTCTATGTCACAAACGATTCTTCTATCAACCAAGCTACAGGCTCAATTTTATAAAACTTGTTGTTTTCTTTATTATACTCGGATCACTGACACAACATCGACAGACAAAATATCGAGAGGACAAAATATAGAAGAAAAAATATATCGACTGCAAAAATATCGACTTCTTATCTACAAACAGGTAAGTACAAAAATATCGACTCCAAAATATCGAGTGTAAAAAATATAGACAGTCAAAATATCGATTTTTTTAAATGTCTTTAAAGTACATTAAAAGTAATATAATAATAAATTAAATTAATTTAAACATATTTAAAATACTTAAATAAACGTAAAATTGAGAAATAATTAATGTAACAAAAAAAATATATTTATATTTTAAATACATATATATATACATATTATTTACAAAACATATACAATATTTTTACCGTAGGATAGCGAAAGGGTTAAAATTACTATTCCCACTCCAGTGAGTGCAACAGTAGGGAAAGCGTTGGATAGCATAGGGGTAAAAATTACTATTCCCACTCCAGCGAGTGCAACAGTAGGGAAAGCGTTGGATAGCGTAGGGGTAAAAATTACTATTCCCACTCCAGCGAGTGCAACAGTAGAGAAAGCGTTGGATAGCGTAGGGGTTTAAATTAGTATTCCAACTTCAGTGAGTGTAACAGTAGGGTAAGCGTTGGATAGCGTACGGATAAAAATTGCTATTCCAACTCCAGAGAGTGCAACAGTAGGGAAAACATTGGATAGCACAGGGCTAAAAATTACTATTACCACTCCAGAGAGTGCAACAGTAGGAAAAGCGGTGGATAGCGTAGGGGTAAAAATTACTATTCCCACTCCAGTGAGTGCAACAGTAGGGAAAGCGTTGGATAGCGTAGGGGTAAAAATTACTATTCCCACTCCAGCTAGTGCAACAGTAGGGAAAGCGTTGGATAGCGTAGGGGTAAACATTACTATTCCCACACCAAAGAGTGCAACAGTAGGGAAAGCGTTGGATAGCGTAGGGGTAAACATTACTATTCCCACACCAAAGAGTGCAACAGTAGGGAAAGCGTTGGATAGCGTAGGGGTAAAAATTACTATTCCAACTCCAGCGAGTGCAACAGTAGGGAAAGGGTTGGATAGCATAGGGGTAAAAATTACTATTCCCACTCCAGCGAGTGCAACAGTAGGGAAAGCGTTGGATAGCGCAGGGGTAAAAATTACTATTCCAACTCCAGCGAGTGCAACAGTTGGAAAAGCGTTGGATAGCGTAGGGGAAAAAATTACTATTCCCACTCCAGCGAGTGCAATAGTAGGGAAAGCGTTGGATAGCATATGGGTAAAAATTACTATTCCCACTCCAAAGAGTGCAACAGTAGGGAAAGCGTTGGATCGCGTTGGGGTAAAAATTACTATTCCCACTCCAAAGAGTGCAATAGTAGGGAAAGCGTTGGATAGCATATGGGTAAAAATTACTATTCCCACTCCAAAGAGTGCAACAGTAGGGAAAGCGTTGGATAGTGTTGGGGGAAAAGTAACTATTCCCATTCCAAAGAGTGTAACAGTAGGGTAAGCGTTGGATAGCGTACGGATAAAAATTACTATTCCAACTCCAGAGAGTGCAACAGTAGGGAAAACATTGGATAGCGCAGGGGTAAAAATGACTATTCCCACTCCAGCGAGTGCAACAGTAGGGAAAGCGTTGGATAGCGTAGGGGTAAAAATTACTATTCCCATTCCAAAGAGTGCAACAGTAGGGAAAGTGTTGTATAGCGTAGTGGTAAAAATTACTATTCCCAATCCAGCGAGTGCAACAGTAGTGAAAGCATTGGTTCCCATGGGGGTAAAAATTACTATTCCAACTCCAGCAAGTGCAACAGTAGGGAAAGTGTTGGATAGCGTAGGGGTAAAAATTACTATTCCCACTCCAGAGAGTGCAACAGTAGGGAAAGCGTTGGATAGCGTAGGGGTAAAAATTACTATTCCCACTCCAGCGAGTGCAACAGTAGGGAAAGCGTTGGATAGCGTAGGGGTAAAAATGACTATTCCCACTCCAAAGAGTGCAACAGTAGGGAAAGCGTTGGATAGTGTAGTGGTAAAAATTACTATTCCCACTCCAGCAAGTGCAACAGTAGTGAAAGCATTGGATCCCGTAGGGATAAAACTTACTATTCCAACTCCAGCAAGTGCAACAGTAGGGAAAGTGTTGGATAGCGCTGGGGTAAAAATTACTATTCCCACTCCCATGAGTGCAACAGTAGGGAAAGCGTTGGATAGCTTAGAGGTAAACATTACTATTCCAACTCCAGCGAGTACAACAGTAGGGAAAGCGTTGGATAGCATAGGGGTAATAATTACTATTCCCACTCCAGCGAGTGCAACAGTAGGGAAAGGGTTGGATAGCGTAGGGGTAAAAATTACTATTCCCACTCCAGAGAGTGCAACAGTAGGGAAAGCGTTGGATAGCGTAGGGTTAAAAATTACTATTCCCACTCCAGAGAGTGCAACAGTAGGGAAAGCATTGGATAGCGTAGGGGCTAAAATTACTATTCCCACTCCAGCTAATACAACAGTAGGGAAAGCGTTGGATAGCGTAAGTGTAAAAATTACTATTCCCACTCCAGTGAGTGCAACAGTAGGGAAAGCGTTGGATAGTGTAGGGGTAAAAAATACTATTCCCACTCCAGAGAGTGCAACAGTAGGGAAAGCGTTGGATAGCATAGGGGTAAATTTTAATATCCCCACTCTAGTGAAAATGAATTAATATAAATCACATAATTATAACATAAACAATTAATACATTTTAATTACCACTTCATAATTAATTAATTACCAAATAAAAATTAATTAACAAATTATTTAAAATAAATACCAATTAATTAATTATCATGTTTAATTAATTATATTAAATTACTTCCCACCCTATTCCCCTATAAACCCACAACCCGCTACTAAAAATAAAATAATATTATTCACATAATTATCAATTAATCAAATAATACAATTTAATTATCAATTAACAATTAATTAATTACCAATTAAAAATTAATTGACAATTTATTCAAAATAAATACCAATCAATTAATTAACATATTTAATTAATTATAATAAAATTACTTCCCACCCTATTCCCCTATAAACCCACAACCCGCTAAAGAAAATAAAATATTATTCACATAATTGTGAATTAAACAATTAATTAAAATTAATTATCAATTAACAATTAATTAATTATCAATTAAAAATTAATTACCAATAAATTCAAAATAAATACCAATTAACTAATTCACATATTTAATTAATTATAATTAAATTACTTCCCAACCTATTCCCCTATAAACCCACAACCAGCTACAGAAAATAAATTACTCAAATTAAAATATTTAACAATTAATCAATAAAAATTAATTATCAATTACATTTTAATTAATTACCAATTAATAATTAATTAACAATTAATTCAAAATAAATACCAATTAATTAATTAACACATTTAATTAATTATAATTAAATTACTTCCCACCCTATGTCGCTATAAACCCACAACCCGCTACAGAAAATAAATTACTAAAATTTAAATATTTAACAATTAATCAATTAAAATTAATTACCAATTACATTTTAATTAATTATCAATTAATAATTAATTAACAATTAATTCAAAATAAATACCACTTAATTAATTAACATATTTAATTTATTATAATTAAATTACTTCCCACCCTATTCCCCTATAAACCCACAACCCGCTACAGAATTATATTACACAAAAAATAAAAATGAATATTAACTTACCCAAAATTCGATATTTTTGTTGTCTATATTATGTCTAGTCGATATTATGTCCATTCTATATTTTTTACTCGATATTATGTCTAGTCTAAATAACAAAACTCGATATTTTGACTCTACACCATTATACTCCTGATAGGATAGCTAAGTGGGGGAGTGGAAAGAGCACACGCTGTCCCAGGTGCGGGTTGTACAGCGCTGACGCCGTGCACATCTTTTCAACTTGTATAGGGTTAAAATCTATTAAACAAGAAATTGAGAAGTTTCTAACAACAATACTAGAAAACCCTGTAGTTTTATCTAGTGATGTCATCTTACTGGGGCCGCAGATCCTAATAAAGCCCTGGTAGGACATGAACTTATATTTATAGCTATGGAGGTACTTAGATTATGCATTGCCTCTGCTTGGCTAGATGCTGATGCCCCCTCTTTTCATCAATGGTTATCTAGATTCCTGGCATTTTCAAATATAGAAACTTCTATATACAGGTGAAAGGGTAGGAGACGACGCAAAATAGGCTTAAAAATCTGGTCTCCCCTGGTAGAATGGTGCCAGCTGCAAAACAGGTTTTGAATGAGAATTAGTGCGTAAATTGTATTTCAAATAGCAATTGGTTATACTCGATGTGAGATATTCTATATAAATGTCATGGTATTGTATTGTTTATATTTCACGTTCTCTCTGACCGGCGGGTGGGGGGTGGGGGGCTGGGGGGGAAAATTCTAATGTATAAAAAAACTGAATAAAGATATTTTTTAAAAAAAGGGAATCAGGATAGGTCTGAGTTTAGGCCTGGGCCTGATGGACGCATAGATTTCCTTATACCATGAATCATTGTATTTGAGAATTTTCCATTGTTAGCTGCTAGGAAAACCAGTTTTCTAGGTAATTTTGGCTGATCGCTCAGACATCATGTGAGCATCTTTCACAATATATACCATATATTTCAGACGGTGCTAACTTGCTTCTGTTCCAATCTATGACTTTTGGAAGCCTAAACAGAATTATTGAACCTGCACTGCAAAACAACGAGACACCAATGGAATGGGGAAATGAGTCAAACAAGAAATTCTTTTTTGATGTTAAACTGAATAATTAGTGCACATCGCAGTCTATTCCATTTTTATATCAATTACTTGATGTGTTCTATGATGGTTATTGTGATTGCCTTGAAAAGTATCATCTCAGAAAAATACAAAGACAGCAGGTTTAACATTTTAGCATTTCAGATTCAAAATCCATGTTTCAGCACATGATTTCCGATTTTTCCTTGCTCATTTTTTTCATCCTGGATTTCCCAGAAATCCTTAAAAATGGATTTCAAGATGTGGAAATATTAGCCTGATTCTTTGGTGTAAAACATCAAATCAATCGGTACAAAAAGAGTGGGAAATAAAGGGCAGATTTGCCAAGTACCTCTGTATTTCACTGGTACTTAGATTTGCTTAATGCACTTTAATGATACTCCATATATTTATTTTAATGTCCTCCTTATCAGGGACACACAGTAGACAGTCCCACTTTACCATAATGAATGCTTTGAAGGCACCCATACTGAGTTATGTGAGTGGCAACTGGTATTTCTTAGATATAATAGCAGCGTTCAATTAACAGGCTACATCTGGCAGGTGGCAAACCTAGATAAATCTATTATGTTGTGGGTGACATATGTGCACTACAATCTTTTTCAATTTATTGGCATGGGTTTAAAAAAATAGTGATTTAATTTAGTAACACCACGTTTTACAATAAGGGAGAGCTCTTTGGTGACTTCTGGCATTGCAAAAGGTCCCTAAATACTTCCTGCATCGGAGAGCAATTTTCTTCTAAATGATTCCAACTCGACTGGCAACTTTATTGTTTTCTGGACCAATACAGCAAAATGCCTGCCATTTGTATTTTCTTTCCTAAATGCGACTACTGAGATATAGTATCATGTAAATTAATTTTGCATTTTTTAATGAAATTCACTCCCTCAGATATCCTTGAATGGAATACAAGTGACCTGATTTAGTGTGGCTTAGATTTTTCCATGGCAATTTTGCCCCACTTTTTTCCTGTATCCAAAGGTTCTAAATGTGGTAGTTTTATTGTTTCATTTTCTAAGTCATAGAGATTTGTATTCCTCAATATGTTACTTCTCAGATGACTTTGTGCTAAATCTACTTATACATACATGCTTTCTGCTCTGATATAACTCAAACACTCAAACCCTCACCATGCACTTCTTATGGCTTCACACATCACAATATTCATGACATTCTGTACCATCATTGATAACATTACTAATAACTGAACTGACATCATTGACGATAACACTGTGCATGGAGGGGGCACGAGTTTTAGGTGATGTTCAGTGTTTTTTTGTTTAAAACGTTATGGTTTCATTGACACTTTCACCTCATTATGTCACTTTAACATTTGTTTTTTAGAATGAATATATATATATATATATATATATATATATATTTTTTAAATTTATTTATTTATTTTAAAAAAAAGTCAAAAGACGATACTGCGCACTCTGGGGCTTGTTGAATTTTAGTGGGCCATGTATATTGATGAACTTGCATCAGGATCTTGAATGAGAATGATCTCAATTTGAAATTCATTAGTAACATTAGTAAGACAGAGGTTGTGTTTTTAGATCTACTTGTGTTCGTTGCTGACAACAAATCATGTACCAAACTATTTAGGAAAGCAATGGCAGGGAACACAGTGTTACATGCATCGAGTCAACATCCACATAACCTAATCAACAGTATCCCCTATAGTGAGCTGCTGAGAATCAAACATAACTGCTCACTAAATGCAAAGCATGTAAAAACAGGACAAAGGTTAAAGACTATCAGATTCCAGGTAGGAAAGAAAAAAGAATTATCAATAAGTTATTAAATTGAAGCTTTCTTCTGCAGCAGTTGTTTCCCATTTTTCCCAAAAAAACTAAACTTAGCTGTATTTTGGCTAATTTATCGGCCACCTCCCAGGCAATCCACAAGCCCTGGGTGCCCTTAGAAGCCTCATGATGTTTTTAAAAAAAGATGAAAATTTGGCATGGATGCCTTATGTTGACAAACATTTATGGGGGCAAAGCCTAAATACCCAAATAGCCAAACAAAAAGGCTTAGCACGGGGGGGGCGAAAGGCAGGAGGACTTACTCTTGTACCCCTTATGTTTGCCTTCAAGAGAGGTTCCAAACCAAAAGAACATTTAGTGCATGCCTACATCCTCAATGCAATAATTCCCTCAATCCTGAGCCTTTGGGGCCCCTTGTTCAACGCTAGCTCGCAACTGTTCTGTGTATAAATTAAATTCAAATTCAAAATTATTTTGCCAACATGATATTGGTCACACACTCAATAGTCACTAAAACAACTCTTGTATGGCAGTCTATTGGGATTGTTACTTCTGCAATCTCTTTTATAGCGGGCAGATGGCATCAAATGGTTAAAAAGCATGTAGGCAAACAAGGTGTAAAGTGACCAACGTCCGATCAATTGCCCCCTTTTAGAATACAACCATACTGAAATTGAGATCAAGTGGCAGGTGATTTATATCATCAAGGAATCAGTGCAAGGAGTAGATCTGAAGGCCAACATGAAAATGCAAGAATGCACCTGGATCCTTAATTGTGACTTAATCACTAAGGAATACACTCCACGGAAAATCTTAATCACACAGTGGTCCACCATATACCAAACTCCCCCTGAATTTCTGCTTCTCAATGTTGCAAGTTATTTGTTATACATTGACTGTTATCATGCTTATGATGCTTCACTGTACTGTTAAAACCAGCCGCGGGCCGTGGAGGGAGTTACGGTGGGGCAGGGAGGCGGGGAGGGGGCGGGCAGGGTGGAGAGGGCTAAAAACCGGCACCTGGATAATTACAGGTAAGTAAACAATTTGATTAATAAAACGAATTTCGTAGTGCGCACTGCATCGTATTTTGCGATGCAGTGCGCGCTACGAAATTCGTTTTATTATTTAAATTGTTTACTTACCTGTAATTATCCAGGTGCCGGTTTTTAGCCCTCTCCACCCTGCCCGCCCCCTCCCCGCCTCCCTGCCCCACCGTAACTCCCTCCACGGCCCGCGGCTGGTTAAAACTATGCACCACTGCCCTGGACAACTGATGACTATGTCATTTCATGATTTGTACAAGTCCTAGTATCCTATTCATTTTAAATAAAGACTCGCCTCCCCTTCTTACCATTACTGTTAAATTGCATTGTGGATTTTTTTTTAAAGTGTGTACAATCACTGAATCAAATGTCTTAGCTTTTGATAAATTTCATTTAAAAAAATGAATAAATCAGCCTAGAATCTGTCCTACTTTTTAATTGCGGGTTCCATTTTGTAAGCAGTTTCTTTCCCATATTCTTACTTCATTAGGCACCGTGCTTGCAGCAGACAGTGATAGTTGTGCTTCCGGACTCTTCATTTTTGACTCACTGATGCAGGTCAGTTCAGATACAATCTAGATTCTTTGGGTTTTTTTGTACGTTAAGGTGAACATTCATGCTAACACCTGGATGTGGCTCATTAGATTCTCTCCAAACCTGCATATTTTACCAACTCTCTTACCTTTCATCTTCATGACAGTGCTCACTTTGACCATTACTCTTTATTCTTGTGAGTACCATCCATTATCTGTCAGGATGCCATGGGTTTCATCCAGAGTAGTACGAAATTCCAGGATAATTGCACAATACTACGTTGAATGCAAATCAGTCATTGAGTGCTACATTTCTGTGTAAAATGCGCCCTTGTATACATTTTTGACACAGTGACTCTGTTCACACTTAAAACAGAACTCACTGGTTGTTCATGTGGTTCTTACATTGTCATTTTGCAATGAACTGTAGCTTAACCACGCAGCTGGGCATAATGGCATCACTGTTGCAATTTCACATATCAGGCATATGTGAAATTCCGGAAATTATGTGAATCATGCCAGAATAATTTTAATTTCACTTGGGCCCAGTTTTACAACAAAAATAACGAAATTCAGAAAAATATAATGAACAAGGGCAGTCTGCAAAAAAACCTTTGCTAGCACAGTGCAGCATGTTCGAAGCAGGTGAGGGAGTATGAGGGTAATATAAGGCCTGGCAGTATTGCGCCGTGCTTCCTCACAGATGCAATTTTATGAAGTGCTTCCTCCAAAAGTAAAAAAAAAAGGGCAGCCATCAGGGTGGGAAATGGAAAGAAACTAACCCCCACATGCATCAAGTGGTTTTGGAGTCGCAAACAGTGCGAATCGGAAAAATCGGCCGTTTGCGATTCCAAAATCACTTTTTGGGATGCATGAAACATTTTTAGAAAAGTCGTTTTTTTTTGCATTTCCTAAAAATGCGATTGCATTTAAGGAATCGCATTTGTGCGATTCCTTAAATGCAATGCATGATTTTTTTTTAAAATGCGAATTTTGAAATAGGAAGTGCAAATTAACACGAGGTTGACCCTCGTGTTAATTTGCGAAATTCTGCAAAAAAGCTTAAAAATGCATTTTGGAAAGTGTCATGTTACACACACACATGTCATTTGGACATGTGTGTGTGAAACTTGCACTTAAAAAAACATTTCAAGAGTGCAGGGGGGGTCCTTTGGACCCCCTCAGCACCCTTGCAATGCATCAACAAAATTGCGAATCGGAAAAAAAAAATGCAAACGGCATTGATTCCTATGGGCCTCTAGGCCCATAGGAATCAATGTAATGCCATTCCTTAATTGCGATTCGCAATTAAGGAATCGCAAATTCCGAAAATTAAGAAATCCTAAAATCTTTTAAGATTTCTTGATGCATAGGATTTTGCAATTCCTAAATTGCGATTTCTTAATTTTCGCAATTTAGGAATTGCAAAATCCTACAGTGATGCATGTGGCCGTAACGGCCACATGCATTATTGTAGGATTTTGCAATTCCTAAATTGCGATTCCTTAATTTTTGCAATTTAGGAATTGCAAAATCCTACAATGATGCATGTGGCCGTTAAGCCCTAATTACAAGTCTGGCGGCCGGAGCACCTCCAGACTCATGGGGGCGCAATGGTGGCGGTCCAGCCACCGCCGCACCGCCGGTCTCAGTCAGTCAGTCAAAATATCTTTATTCGGCTGGCTATCAGCCATAAAATAATGCATCAAAAGACATTTGGAACAAGTTAAAAAGAGTAATACAGACAATAAGTAATGTGTTTTAAAACAATAACGATTTCACTATCAGAATACCTAAGTTATAATCAATACTTTAGCACAATGTATGCAGCGTGAATTAGGGACAGGGTATAAACATATTCATGACAATCCACGTTCCCAGCAAACAATAAGGCCCAGAAATGATTTATTAAGACAAATAAAATCATTTTCTAACATTATTGCGTAGACGAACAGTCAAAGATCTATAAATCATTAAACAGGTAAATTCATCTTTTAAAAGCTAAAGATGATATAGTTCTGCCCAACACTTCCTGATGTTTAAAAACTTTAAAAGAGGGATAATAAAATCACGCCTTGGCTTGATATGGAGTTGACAAAAAAACATAAAGTGAAGTGTGCACTGAGTGGACTTAGAATCACAAGGTCACAGATCAAGGGGTCGATTAGGATGGCGGACGGAAATGGGTACTGTCCGCCATGCTCGGGGAAATTTTACTCCCGGCTGCGTCGCGGAGATTCCGTGGTTGGGATTAGGATAATCATGTCACGAAACTCCGAACGCGGCGGACGGATCATAACAAACACCGTCCGCGGTGGACGGAACACATCTAACTCCGTCCGCGGCGAACGGAGCCCAATGAACAACCACCGCCGCGGACGGAAATGACCGAGGAAAAAAACACATGTACCGCCATACCTGTGAATACTCCGTGTCCGCAATTAGGATAAATCCGCCTGTACCACGGAACGCACAGCCATCCACGTCCGCGGCGGAAAGAATGCAACGATAAACAGTGCATCACATGAAGGCCAACACGCACAACATCCCTAACGTCAAACAAATGTTAGAAAGAGTACCGCAAGTCCAAAGCAAACATACGAACATTGACAACGCCCCCCCGATACACCAACACCAAGCACAAGCCACCATGACACGCCCCAAGTACCCAATAATGCACACTAGTCAACACGCCCACCTACCACCTGACTGCCAACAACCATTGAGACACGACTATAAAATGACACCCACACACTACCACAATCCTTTGCATCACAGCATTGCTGCTAGCAAGAGGCCCTAATCGAGATACAACTAACTCACATAGAAGACACACAACCACCACCCTACCACACCCACCACACAAACACCCACCACACAATTCCTACACATCACACACCACACACCTGCACCCCCCAACTCACTCAACCCACACACTGAGCACCACACACCATGGCACCCAAAAAAAACCTAAATTCACGGAGACCGAGTTGAAGGTAATGGTAGATGAAATCATCCGTGTTGAGCCCCACATCTTCGGGGCCCAAGTCCAGCAGACGTCCGTGGCGCAAAAGAACCACATGTGGGACAGGATCGTCACTCGGGTGAATGCGTCAGGGACCAGGCCGAGGACGAAGCATGACATTCAGAGGCGGTGGCATGACCTGAAGACCCGGGTGAAAGGCATCCGCGCCAAAAACTATGCAAGAGCCAATCATACTGGCGGAGGAACACCCCCGGAGCCAATACCCTTCACCGATTGGGAGGAGAAGGTGCTGGTGATACTTCACCCAGAGAGTCTAGACGGACTTGATGAAGGAGAAGAGGCTGGTAAGTACAAACCAAGCCCCACGATCAGTACGACATGGTCAGGCTCACACAACTGAGAAGACACATCACCTACGCCCCAACCCCTGCACGTCGGACACCTACTCACAAACATGTACATGGCTACCAACAGGCCCCCATGTTCACGGGGAGGGTGGTGGAGGTGGAGGGTGGGGTGTGTGAGAGGTCCAAACTACAACTCCCAACAGGCCCCCATGTTCACGGGGAGGGTGGTGGTGGTGGAGGGTGGGGTGTGTGAGAGGTCCAAACTACAACTCCCAACAGGCCCCCATGTTCACGGGGAGGGTGGTGGAGGTGGAGGGTGGGGTGTGTGAGAGGTCCAAACTACAACTCCCAACAGGCCCCCATGTTCACGGGGAGGGTGGTGGTGGTGGAGGGTGGGGTGTGTGAGAGGTCCAAACTACAACTCCCAACAGGCCCCCTTGTCCACGGGGAGGGTGGTGGTGGTGGAGGGTGGGGTGTGTGAGAGGTCCAAACTACAACTCCCAACAGGCCCCCATGTCCACGGGGAGGGTGGTGGTGGTGGGGGGTGGGGTGTGTGAGAGGTCCAAACTACAACTCCCAACAGGCCCCCATGTTCACGGGGAGGGTGGTGGTGGTGGAGGGTGGGGTGTGTAAGAGGTCCAAACTACAACTCCCAACAGGCCCCCATGTTCACGGGGAGGGTGGTGGTGGTGGAGGGTGGGGTGTGTGGGGTGTGTGCGACAGGAAACAGAAATGTCTACAAATCTATATGAACATGTAATGTCCACATTACTGACCAGCTCTATCTTGTCCCTCAGGTGATCGTGAACTGACTGGGGAAACCAGTACCCGGCCGCAAGCCTCGCCTCCCACACATACCGGACTCTCTGGTGACGATGACACAGGCAGCTCCGGTGCGGAGGATGGGCGGGACCAAGCACACAGCCAGGGCCATCTGGCTCACAGGGACTCCCGGGCCCGACAATCGTCGCATGTGTGACTCCAGCGACACCAGCCTCTGTGATCTGCAGAGTCCCCACCACCACCACCACCACCACCGCCACCACCACCACCAGTACCACCAGTACCACCAGTACCACGACTTCTGCCTGTGCCACCCAGCCTAACCCAGCGCACGACGCAGGTCCATCGGCCTCACACCCAAGCAGGGTGAGTGGGCCATAAAGGAGAGAGACATCAGGCAATCAGGCGACCCACACTCCGCCGTACAGAGGAAGGACAGCTACCCCATCCTGTGGCAGAGTCCCTACAAGCCCTTGCCAGGTGCCAGGCGTCATACGACCGTTCCCAGGAACATGCAGATCGTGCACACCAGGACTCAGTGGACAACACCAACATGTTGCGCGAAATCTCGGGGTACCTTGGCCAGATAGTGCACATCATGGGCCAGCAGACAACAATGTGGAGGGAATGGATTGGCCGGAACAACCCCCCCCTCCACCAATTGTCGTAGCGCCACCGCCACCGTCACCTCCGCCTCCACCGCCGCCACCACCACCTGTGCCCCTGGCGACGGATGTGGCCCATGAACAACCTGCACCCCCAGCTGACTCTGTTCCACCTCAGAGACGGAGGGGCCGCCCGAGGCTGGAAGTGGGTGAGAGCAGTGTTGGAGCGCCATCCACACGCTCCAAGAGGGGCCGCCAATGACTTTGTCACTGCCTGTGCCAGACATTCACCCTGCAAAGTATCCTGTCCCACATAGACAATCATTGCCACTGGTCTGCTGGACTAGCCTGACACCCCCCAATGTGGTGTCAGCACTGACATTTCATCTGCCATTACCTTCAACTCCAACTCCCTCCCCCCCATTTCTTGTAAATATTCACCAGCACAAAAGCACAAGCTGTAAATAAATTTCACTTACACACTCAATGATGTTTTGCCTCCATGTTTATTCACATGATTGCCTTCAGAAACAGACGTAAACAGGTTCAGGGATCCTAGTCGTACATGATCATGGCGCTGCGGGATTGACCTAGAGAAAATCAGAGACAGCAAACACACGTCAGGAAACAGATTCACACACATCACAACACACTGCACAGCAACATTACACAAACTACACTCATCACTAAAGCATGGGATGAGAGGACACACATCATGGAGACTTGTATGTCCAAAGAAATGAAGACACACATATGCAACCATCACAAACAAGAACACACAGCTGATGCACCCCACATCCACACAACACCAGCAAACATACATGAGGCATTGTCAACCGGCGCAAGAGGTAGTTACTCACATTCAAGGGAAGTAGCGATCAATGAGCTGGCGCCTCTGGTCCACACCTTCCTCCTCACCACTATCCTCATCAGTCGACATGGGTGGGATGGGAGGCCGAGGAACTTCTTCGTCTTCAGGGTCCAAGAGCAGTTCAATGTCATTGCGTACTGCCAGGTTGTGGAGCATGCAGCAGGCAATCACGATCCTGCATACTTTTCCTGGTGAGTAAGGCAGGGCCCCTCCGGTCTTATCGAGGCACCGAAACCTAGACTTTAGCAGTCCAAAGGTACGTTCGCTCACTCTCCGTGTCCTTCCATGTGCATCATTGTAGCGCATTTCACCCGCTGTAGTAGGATTACGTAGGGGACTGAGGAGCCAGGGCCGGTTTGGGTACGCCGAGTCGCCTATGTAGGGGAATGACAGACACAAACATCACAACAAGATATGGTGGGTACCCCATGCCACACAGAGATCACAAGAGTCCCCACTGCACACTCACCAACAAGCCACGCTTGACCGGGTCGCAGATTTGCCATTAGTTAGGGGACAATGCTGCTCCGCATGATGTGGGCGTCATGTGCGGAGCCAGGAAATCTTGCACACACATGGGAGATGATGTTGTTTGCCAGACACACCACCTGCACGTTCAGCGAATGGAAGTGTTTGCGATTCCTAAAAACCTGCTCACGTGCCCGTGGTGGAATGATAGCGATATGTGTGCCATCAATTGAACCCACAACGTGTGGTATGTGGCCCAGTGCATAGAAGTCTGCTTTGACTGCTGCCAACTCTTCCGGCCGTGGGAAATGTATGTAGTCATTCTTGTACAGCATCATAGCTGTTAAAACATCCCGAAGTACCGTGCTGAACATGGACTGTGACATCCCCCCGGCATATCCAACTGTGTACTGAAAGGTGCCAGTAGCAAAGAAATGTAGTACCGCCATAACCTTTGCAGTGGGTGTAATCGAACCAGGATACGTCCTACGTGGCTGCAGATGAGGAGACAATTGTGCAACAAGCTCCAGCAACCGACGTCGATCCAGCCGGAATTTCCTAATCACCTCCTCATCAACCATATCCTCCATCACAGTGTATGGCCGATGCACATTTGGAGTCCTCCTGTGTGGGAGAGAAATGTAACTTGGGTCTACTTACAAACGACGCATACGTGTGCAACTCCATCACATGTGAGCCAACATTAGCAACAACAAATTTTCTAGGGAGAATGGTCATATGTGTGACATCTCCGATAGTCAATACAATACGGAGTGCCCCTTTAACAAAGTGCAGCCACTTGCAACAGGAAGTGTGTCAACGCAACGTAGTCACATGTGAACCTTACTGACAATACGTGTGTCTTCATCCTAATGTTTAGTAGCCACATCACAGACACACATGCAAGTGCATGCACACAAATGAAAATGATACACACACACCATGTCATCATGCACCAATGCCAACACCAATAATGTTGTGCATACGGTAATTACATGCATGGTGACACAACGTCCAAAACACATACACTGAATGCATGTGTACCACCACAACTGTAGTCACCTCGCCAGAACCACACACTGACAACAGATGCATAATTTGGCCATACAGCCGTGATGTACTATGTAGTTGTGAAGATGTAATAACGTCTGTAGGGTCACACCCGACGTCAACACGTCCAAATGCACATCTGTTGCCCATTGTGTGCCCACCAATGGGCATAGTATGGACACACATGCAATAGTGTATGACATATGACCTTTCCCTATCACGCTCACAACCCTCATGATGCAACTGCACACAACACATCACGGTGCAGCGTCTGACAAGATAACATAATTGGCGCCGCCATGGCGGTGCACAACTTCCGCTACTACCCAAAGGCCATACGCGGCCAGCGTCCCTCTTCCCATTGGCTGCATGTGCACGGACCGTCACGGGCACACATCGGCAACCGCACGTGCAAGCTTCAGGCACGGATGCTTCAGTTGCAACAATGTTCTATCACTGGCGCCACCATGGCGGTGCACGTACTCAGCGGGGGAGGTGCAGGCCTATACACCCTTTATATGTACTCAATGGACATGCCAGTTCATGTCCCCTCTTACAGTCACATTGCATCATCCACCGTACACCGGCCGGAGCGGCCGGGCCAAGGACGGCTGTGCCGGCCATGTACACAACCACCGTGCCCGGCCATGTACACAACCGCCGTGCCCGGCCATGTACACAACCGCCGTGCCCGGCCATGTACACAACCGCTGTGCCGGCCATGTACACAACCGCCGTGCCCGGCCATGTACACAACCGCCGTGCCCGGCCATGTACACAACCGCCGTGCCCGGCCATGTACACAACCGCCGTTCCAGGCCATGTACACAACCGCCGTGCCAGGCCATGTACACAACCGCCGTGCCCGGCCATGAACACAACCGCCGTGCCGGCCATGTACACAACCGCCGTCCTAGGCCCGGCCTGGCACGGCGGTTTTGTACATGGCCGGGCACGGTGGTTTTGTACATGGCCGGGCACGGTGGTTGTGTACATGGCCGGCACGGCCGTCCTTGGCCCGGCCGCTCCGGCCGGTGTACGGTGGATGATGCAATGTGACTGTAAGAGGGGACATGAACTGGCATGTCCATTGAGTACATCTAAAGGGTGTATAGGCCTGCACCTCCCCCGCTGAGTACGTGCACTGCCATGGTGGCACCAGTGATAGAACATTGTTGCAACTGAAGCATCCGTGCCTGAGGCTTGCACGTGCGGTTGCCGATGTGTGCCCGTGACGGTCCGTGCACATGCAGCCAATGGGAAGAGGGACGCTGGCCGCATATGCCCAATCGCAAGTAGCGGAAGCAGTGCACCGCAACAACAGGGCCAGTCATTGGCCCATTTCACAAACACGCTTCCAGGGCTGACCAATTGCTGGCGACGTATGCCACTGACACGTGCTGAGGGCCCTATATATGTGTGTTGGCCAAAATCACACATCCTACCCTGGGGACCAGTGCTGCCTGTTCACCTCGACCTGCTGCTGCTGCTGAGCTGACCACCGACTGCTGCCTGTGACCATCACCTCGACCTGCTGCTGCTGCTGAGCTGACCACCGACTGCTGCCTGTGACCATCACCTCGACCTGCTGCTGCTGCTGAGCTGACCACCGACTGCTGCCTGTGACCATCACCTCGACCTGCTGCTGCTGCTGAGCTGACCACCGACTGCTGCTCTAGTGCCATACTCCGTGATCTTGCCATGTCGAGAGGCAAAGAGATCCGGTCTCGTCCCTTCACCGCCGCGGAGCTTGATGTCCTCGTGGACGGTGTGCTCCGCAACTATGGACGCCTCTACGGTGCACCCGGACGGGTGGTAAGTGCAGTGTGGGACATGTTGGTGTGCATGAGGGGGCCAAATAATCATGCCTACTGCAATCTTAGCTGTGTAGTGTGGGCTCGACATATGTTCCGGATTGTGCATGGCTGCTGACAGATACGTGTTGCCCCTATGTGTGTGACAGGCCAACTGTCCACTGACTTACACCCTTTTGTCTCCCATCATGGTAGGTCAAGCTGCACCTTCGCAAGGACGTGTGGAGGAGCATTGCACGGGAAGTACGGGCATTGGGGGTGTGCAACAGACGACATACACACTGCCACAAACGCTGGGACGACATTTCCAGGCTGAGCAAGAATGTAGCGGAAGTGACACTGGGGATGATTCCAAGGACGCCCCGTCTGGCCCGACGCTCCATGACCCCTCTCATGCACCGTATCATTGCAGTGACGCATCCTGAACTGTCCGAACGTCTGAGTGTCGATCAACAGCAAACTAGCGGTGAGCATACTGTCTGTGTAGGAAACTTGTGAGTGCAATGCATGTATTGGTGCACAGACACAGTATTGAGTTCCGTGTTGCGTATGTATCTCTGTGATGCCATGTTGGTCCCATTGGGTGGGTGTCATTTGACATCCAGGTCCGCCATGTTGACACGCCACTTGCTTAGTAGTTGAGTGTTGAAGCACATCCCCTAGTGGTCCATGGCCCCATGGCAGGAAATGTGTGCAGATGTACGTGCTCCTGCCCTGTCCGCATGCTGTACATGTGTCACGGCCACCAACGCTCATGTTATGTGAGGATGACTGGTAGAGGTGGGCCGTGTGCAGGATGGGGGCTACAATAACTTTGTCAGCTATGGAATTTGGCAATCCTTGTCCTTCTGTACGTGAGTGTGCCCATGACTTACACCTCTTTTATGTGCATTTCAGCTATGACAGAGGACACTCAGCCACAGACGGAGGAGATTAGTCGAGGAAATGAGTCAGGGTCAGACTTCGCACACACGCAGACTGACACAGAGGAGGGCAGCGCCGGAGAGGGGGACAGGACCGTCCCTGAGGACTCGCATGTCGAGACACCATCGTCCTCATCTTCGGAAACTCTTGGTGAGCCTGCACTGTTGTCACAGACTGGGAGTGGGCAATCATCACCTTCTGTCGGAAGACAGCACACAGGGCCCACACTTCCGCCAACTGCACCATGTACTGTTCGTGGCCGCAGGAGTAGGGGGAGCAGAGTGGCGTTCGGTGCAGGCACCGCTGCCCCTGTCACGGTGAGCCAAAATGCACTGTGTGCTGAGGCCGTTGATCTGCTGCGACAGCTGTGTGTGGGGCAGACCAATATGACAAATGCTTTCCAGGACCATGATAGGAAGTTGGGGCAGGTGGTGGCATTCATGGAAGGGATGCATGGCGATCTTGCTGGTCTACACAGGACAGTGCAGTCATTGGCAAGCAGTGTGTCGTCTGCAATAGTACAGTCGCATGGACAGGGTGCTACTTCTGTTTCCCCATCTACACCACTGGATGTCTCAGGGGGTAGTGAGTATTCTGAGCAGGACTCAAATACAGGTTATTGCACTAGAAGCAGCATCAGACAGCACGTCAGGGCACGCAGGGCACAGACCCCATCCCCCAGATCAGCTAAATCTGTTCACGAAGACAACGTCAGATACACTGGAGTACACACACACGATCCACAAGTGTTGTTGGGGGACATGCCTTCAGGAGCTACACAGGCATTCAACACAAAAGGTACTCCGAAGGCAAGGGATACTCACAAGTCCATGGACAGTCCCTTGGACAAGGCCACTCAGAAGACAAAGGACCCTCCTAAGAGCAGGGAAACTCCCAAGGGCAGGCCCACAACAGAGGAAAGGGACCCTCCCATGGACAAGGACAGTCAAAATACAAAAGCACCTCCTAAGTGCAGGGAGACTCCCAAGGGCAGGCCCACAACAGAGGAAAGGGACCCTCCCAAGGACAAGGACAGTCAAAAGACAAAGGCACCTCCTAAGAGCAGGGAGACTCCCAAGGGCAGGCCCACAACAGAGGAAAGGGACCCTCCCAAGGACAAGGACAGTCAAAAGACAAAGGCACCTCCTAAGAGCAGGGAGACTCCCAAGGGCAGGCCCACAACAGAGGAAAGGGACCCTCCCAAGGACAGGGACAGTCAAAAGACAAAGGCACCTCCTAAGAGCAGGGAGACTCCCAAGGACAGGCACACAACAGAGCAAGGTCCATCTCCCAAGGCCAGGGACACACACAGAGAGCAGGTGTCTACTGGAGACAGGTACACCACAGACGACAAGTCTGCTGGCAGGAACAGGGCGGCGACCAGGGCACAGGCAAAATCCTGAGACAGCACTCCACCTAAGGATAAGGCACATCCTACGGACAAGGCTTCTAGCATGGACAATGGCGCAATCAAGGACAGGCATACTTCACCCCTGGCTGCACTGAGGCTGATGTTTTCAACTGAACGCCAAACAGATGTCTCCGCGGCGGAGTCCCCCCATACCTCCACTCCCATCCAGCACAGTCAGAAGCAGAGGAGGGAGTCCCCTGTTGTTGCATCCCCCATTACACATGAATCTGAGTCCAGGCGGCAGGCACACAGCAAACGACAAGCAGGCTCCAGCACGTCCCCAGAAACCCGATCCCCGGCTGCAGATGCTCCACCTATGGTGGGTGATGATTCTTTAGAGTCCACACCACTTGGCAGTCCTGTCCTGTCCAGGGTGCACTCACACATCCCTAAGAAACGCAGACACACACCATTGACACCTGCCCACCCCGATGTGGCTCAAGGTCAGCTATCCCCAGCTCCCAGGGCCACCCTGCCTCCTGGCCCATACATCCCTTTGGCTCATCATTTCAGTGGTCCCAGTGGCGCAGGTGCAGTTGACTCTCATGTATCAGATAGTGGCACTGTGTCTGTTGTTGGCTGTCATGCATCATGTAGTGGCACAGTCTCTGTTGTTCCCTCTCCTGTTGCAGGTCCTGGCAGTGTATCTGGGTCTATGGCTCACGTGTCAGTGAGTAGATCTGTGGCTGTGTTGCACACTCCTGTTTCTGGTGCTGGCAGTCTGTCTGGGTCAGTGGGTCACGTGTCAGTGACTACATCTGTGGCTGTGTCTCACATTCCTGTTGCTGGTGCTGGCAGTGTGTCTGGGTGTGTGGCCCATGTGTCTGTCACTCGGGCTGTGGCTGTGTCTCACACTCCTGTTGCTGGTGCTGGCAGTGTGTCTGGGTCCGTGGCCCATGTGTCTGTCACTCGGGCTGTGGCTGTGTCTCACACTCCTGTTGCTGGTGCTGGCAGTGTGTCTGGGTCCGTGGCCCATGTGTCTGTCACTCGGGCTGTGGCTGTGTCTCACACTCCTGTTGCTGGTGCTGGCAGTGTGTCTGGGTCCGTGGCACATGTGTCTGTCACTCGGGCTGTGGCTGTGTCTCACACTCCTGTTGCTGGTGCTGGCAGTGTGTCCGAGGCAGGTAGTTCAGGCAGTCCCCCTGATTCTGTGATGTGAGGTGCTGATCACTTCACTCAAATGTTATTTCACATGGTGTGTCCATTGAGAACTGCGTTGCACTCTTGTGGTCCCTGGGACGGGTTGGTTGGGACACATACTTGTGATGCCTCTGATGTAGCTGCTCTGTACTCCACAATGCCCTGTTGCTGTTCTGATACTGCATTCTGCCCTCTGATGTGCTGCCTCTGATGTAGCTGCTCTGTACTCCACAATGCCCTGTTGATGTTCTGATACTGCATTCTGCCCTCTGATGTGCTGCCTCTGATGTAGCTGCTCTGTACTCCACAATGCCCTGTTGATGTTCTGATACTGCATTCTGCCCTCTGATGTGCTGCCTCTGATGTAGCTGCTCTGTACTCCACAATGCCCTGTTGAAGTTCTGATACTGCATTCTGCCCTCTCACATGCTGCCTCTGATGTAGCTTCTCTGTACTCCACAATGCCCTGTTGATGTTCTGATGCTGCATTCTGCCCTCTGATGTGCTGCCTTTGATGTAGCTGCTCTGTACTCCACAATGCCCTGTTGATGTTCTGATACTGCATTCTGCCCTCTGATGTGCTGCCTCTGATGTAGCTGCTCTGTACTCCACAATGCCCTGTTGATGTTCTGATACTGCATTCTGCCCTCTCACATGCTGCCTCTGATGTAGCTGCTCTGTACTCCACAATGCCCTGTTGATGTTCTGATACTGCATTCTGCCCTCTGATGTGCTGCCTCTGATGTAGCTGCTCTGTACTCCACAATGCCCTGTTGATGTTCTGATACTGCATTCTGCCCTCTGATGTGCTGCCTCTGATGTAGCTGCTCTGTACTCCACAATGCCCTGTTGATGTTCTGATACTGCATTCTGCCCTCTCACATGCTGCCTCTGATGTACCTGCTCTGTACTCCACAATGCCCTGTTGCTGTTCTGATACTGCATTCTGCCCTCTGATGTGCTGCCTCTGATGTAGCTGCTCTGTACTCCACAATGCCCTGTTGATGTTCTGATACTGCATTCTGCCCTCTGATGTGCTGCCTCTGATGTAGCTGCTCTGTACTCCACAATGCCCTGTTTATGTTCTGATACTGCATTCTGCCCTCTGATGTGCTGCCTCTGATGTAGCTGCTCTGTACTCCACAATGCCCTGTTGATGTTCTGATACTGCATTCTGCCCTCTGATGTGCTGCCTCTGATGTACCTGCTCTGTACTCCACAATGCCCTGTTGCTGTTCTGATACTGCATTCTGCCCTCTGATGTGCTGCCTCTGATGGACATGTTCAGTGCTATGGACAGTTGATGCACTTGGCCCCTCTCACGTGCTGCCTCTGATGGACATGTTCAGTGCTATGGACTGTTGTTGCACTTGGCCCCTCTCACGTGCTGCCTCTGATGGACATGTTCAGTGCTATGGACAGTTGATGCACTTGGCCCCTCTCACGTGCTGCCTCTGATGGACATGTTCAGTGCTATGGACGGTTGATGCACTTGGCCCCTCTCACGTGCTGCCTCTGATGGACATGTTCAGTGCTATGGACAGTTGATGCACTTGGCCCCTCTCACGTGCTGCCTCTGATGGTCATGTTCAGTGCTATGGACAGTTGATGCACTTGGCCCCTCTCACGTGCTGCCTCTGATGGACCTGCTCTGTACTCCACAATGCCCTGTTGCTGTTCTGATACTGCATTCTGCCCTCTCACATGCTGCCTCTGATGTACCTGCTCTGTACTCCACAATGCCCTGTTGATGTTCTGATACTGCATTCTGCCCTCTGATGTGCTGCCTCTGATGTACCTGCTCTGTACTCCACAATGCCCTGTTGATGTTCTGATACTGCATTCTGCCCTCTCACATGCTGCCTCTGATGTACCTGCTCTGTACTCCACAATGCCCTGTTGCTGTTCTGATACTGCATTCTGCCCTCTCGTTTACTGCCTCTGATGTAGCTGCTCTGTACTCCACAATGCCCTGTTGATGTTCCGATACTGCATTCTGCTCTCTCACATGCTGCCTCTGATGTACCTGCTCTGTACTCCACAATGCCCTGTTGATGTTCTGATACTGCATTCTGCCCTCTGATGTGCTGCCTCTGATGTAGCTGCTCTGGTGCCCACTTTGCCCATGCTCACGCATACACTGTGATTATACCCCTATTATGTGCAATAAAGGTAGTCTATCAAGTCTCTTGTTTTGTCGTTGTCATTCATGCTTGCGTACTACAAATGTGTATTTCTATTTGCTTCTCATCAGTGGTTTGGGTAACATGACACTCCCCCTCCCTACGTCACGACCCTTGCAGGTATTCCCCTCCATGCAGCCAATGGTTTGTGCCTTACCTGCGTCGGCGTCGATGGTGGGCCATGACTAGGACGTGGTGGATCGCGAAGAGCATCGGGAAAGCGTGTAGCGCTGGGTCCATGGTGGCGAGCAGCTTGTGGTGGGTCTCTCTGCTATGTCTCTTTTCTTCTCTGTGGGGAATCCGCCGTGTTCAGACAGGTTGTATTTCCGCTGCGGTTTTATGTGTATTTTCCGCCATCTTGATTTGGGGGACGGTCTTAGACGTCAGTACGTACGGCGGAGCCTCCGGATGTGTTCTGTCCGCCGCGTGGTCGTGTGTAGTTCGACGGCGGTGCGTGCTTTTCCGTCGCGGACGTAAATTTGACACGTTTTCCTATCCTGATATGGCGGACGGAGTATCCGCGGCAGGCGGACACAGAAAAGGCTTTTTCCGCCTACTCCAGGGCCGCGGTGGCTCTTCCGTCCGCCATCCTAATGAGCCCCCAAGTTTGGCAGATAAGAAACCAAAGCATGCGAAATGCCAAACCTGACTCTAATGAGATAGAACAATTTAATGTGACTGAAATAAAAGGAAAGATAAGGCTCAACGCCTAGAGTACAAACTAGAAGCGAGTGTTCTAAGACACTCTTTTTTGCCATCTCTAAATTTCTTCTAGTTAGAAAGTCCCTTTTCAATTTAGCTTTTGGGATCTTAGCAATGCTAGCTGGATTGTGAAAACAGTCTGCCAGCACCAGGGACTCTAGCTGTTTTTTAATGTTACTGAGGCAGCGTATCTTTATCATGTTGTGGAAACTTGACAGAGATTACTGTTAGCATGAGCTGAAGCCATTTTGTTTTTTTGGCATCTATTTTGGTTAAGCCATGTGTTTGCCATGTGCTTCCCCTTCTTTGGTGTTGCCTGCTTCTCCATTACGCCTGAGTCATCATCTATTGTTAGCTCCTAAAGCACTGAACCTGAGTACTGCGTATGTTCAGAGAGGCCTTAGCTGTTAGGATGCAACTGTCATGTATTTAACTGTCAGACTATTTTAACTGATGTCAGCAGTATTATGGCCAAAGTAGCGAAGAAGGTCGTGAATATCCAGCTGATGGAATTCATGGAGGAGGCGAACCTCCTTCATGCCGCTCAGTTTGGATTCCGGCCCCGACATTCTACTGAGTCGGCCCTACTTAGGGCGGTCGAAACTATGAGACAGGGGGTGGATGAGGGTCAAACTATGGCCCTGATTCTCCTGGATCTAAGTGCAGCATTCGACACTTTAGCACATGCCACCTTGCTACAGTGTCTGAATGAAGGTGGGATCTCAGGGGCCGCACTGAAATGGATCCAGTCTTTCTTGGTAGATAGAGGCTTCCAGGTTAGGCAGGGGAATCACTACTCCAGAGTGGTCAACCTGGGTCAGGGCGTACCCCAGGGCTCGTCACTGAGCCCTACCATATTTAACCTGTATGTCTCCCCAGTGGCTACCATAGTTGAGGGCCATGGGATGAGCATAGTCTCCTATGCCGATGACAAGCAGTTGGTCATCTCCCTATCGCGCGCGCCCGGTCTTGCTGCGGACAGTTTCAGAGCCTGCATGCAGGAGCTTGCATCCTGGATGTTGTCCAACTGCCTGAGGCTGAACGGCAGCAAGACAGAGGTGCTCGTGGTGGGGGGGGGGCGTTGGCGTGGTCATCGGCATGGTGGCCACCCTGTCTGGGGTCGGCACCCACGCCATGTCAAGAAGTTAAAAATCTGGGTGTATGGCTCGATGCCGACTTAACGTTTGGACCCCAGATTAACCGGGTGGTGGGAGTATGCTTTGGTGTTCTGAAAGGCCTGCGGAAGGTTTTGGAGCTCCTACCAACAGAGGCCAGGAGGACGCTGGTACATGCCCTTGTAACAGCACGATTGGACTATGGTAATCTTCTCTACCTAGGGGCCACAGGAAAGAGCCTGGATCGGCTTCAGGTGTTGCAGAACGCCGCAGCCCGTCTGGTCCTGAGGTTGCCCAGGAGATCGGCCTCAAGGGCAGCGCTCCAAGCACTCCACTGGCTCCCGGTGAGGAGTAGAATCGAGTTCAAGGCTCTGTGTACGTGCCACCGCATTATAGGCGGTAAGGCACCGTTACCACTTCAGGACCTTGTTACCCGCTATGAGCCACTCCGAGCCCTGAGATCCTCCGGCTCTGGGCTATTGAAGATTCCTAAGGTGAAAAAGGCACGTATGAGGGGCAGGTCCTTTTGGTTTCTGGCCGCGAAAAGCTGGAATAAACTCCCGTTGGAACTGTGCTTGGAGCCGTTAGAGTCCAGATTCAAGAGCAAACTTAAAACTCACCTTTTTGTCCGGTAGATCAGCGCCGGGTTTAGCTGCGGTTGATTTTGCTGCTTCCACCTACCGTAGCGCGGGGACACGCCGATATGCGTAACCAGGCGCTTCATAAACCTGCCTATTATTATTATTATAGCTCCTCCCTTTTTGTTGACTAAGCGATTATCATGTATCCTTGTAAGTGAACGTCTATTTGTGTGTACACTTGTACTGTCAAAAAAATTTACTTTATTTGGTTTATCACAACCATAAAGCATACATGTACAAAATTCTATTAAAATGACAGTAGGTTAAAAAGTTCATATATTTAAAATTTGTTTTTGCATCCATTAATTAAATACTTCCTCCCCTGCATTATCTGTGGTCTGTTTCTATTTTTTGGAGCAAATTCTCTACAGAGTTCATAAATTTTACCCCGCGGCATATTAGAATGTTTGAACCCGCTCCCATCCAACTGGTCACAGCTTGCCTGCAGGTACGGATCTGTTGCATCTTAAAAATAGGTTTCAGTAAATTCTTCCTCCTTTCTATGGAAGATTCGCATGTGCACAGGAGGTGACACAAGGTCTCACTGTGGTAGTCACATAACCTACAACTTCGTCCCTGATGCGTGGCTTTCCATGATGGAATCAAGTCTTTGGAGCAGTGGTCTCCCATTCTGAGGGCCATGAATTTTGTTTTTAAAGATAGCCGGAAGTGCGCTATGAGGTAGGCTTGAGGTTTTAATTGTTTGTAAGAATTTAAAACGGTCCATGCATGGCGCCGCTTGGCCAAAGTCTTTTTATCTTCTATCAAAGATAAAGCTTTTGCATTTAATTTGCAAATCTTTTTGAAAGATGATTCTTCCAGCGGTTTCTTCCAGATCTCCTCTATTCTGAGGGTTTCTAGTGATGTTCGTAGGTCATTGCCCCATGAGTTGGCTTCATGTCGGTCATATTGTTTTTTAACTTCTTGCCAACATAAGTTGTTTAAAGAGCCCATTTCCGCAGATCTTAGTTTCCAGCACCATTTTGCTAGCGCCGCTTTCCGTTGGTATATTTGGTTTTGTAATCCAAATTCCAGTCTAATTTGGGCCGGGGCTGCTCCTTTGTATAGATGGAACACAGATTTGTATATTTTTGTCTGGAGAGTGTTTAGAATTGCTGCTTCTTTTCCATGCCATATTTCCAGTCCGTATGAGAGTGATGGTAAGACTTGGGCTGCCATTACCTTTAACAGGTGGTCGTATGATGGACATTGCAGTTTGTCTTGAAGTACTTTATAAGCGAAGCTCAATGATTGAGCTTTAGCGGTTATGATTCTTTTTTGATCTGAAAGTGACATGTTTTTGCTTATTGTAACTCCCAGATATTTGTAAGCAGTTGTTTCCTCAATTTGTCTGCCGTTTGTGTACCATTTAAAAGATCTTCTACAATTGCCCGCTAGTCTCACCACTTTTGTTTTTTTGATGTTTAGTTCTAGGCCCTCTCTCTCAAAATAATCTGTTAATTCTGATATTATTCTTTGTAGGCCTATTGGCGTTTGACTTAAGACTACTATGTCGTCGGCATATTGGAGAAACTGAATACTTTCATTGGCTAATTTTGGCGGATGTCCGTTTGCATTCTGTAGATGGTCTTTTAGGTCGGCCAGGTATATATTAAAAAGGCTTGGGGAGAGCACGCAGCCCTGTTTGAGGCCATTAGTTATTTTTAATTTTGCGGATATTCTTCTTCCGTCTCCCAGTTTTATTTTTGCCCATGTTCCGCTATATAGTGCCATTAATGTTTCCATTAATGCCGGCGGAAGACCCCAAAGATCCAGTTTTTTCCATAGGCGTTTTCTGGGGACCCGGTCGAAGGCGGCTTTCAGGTCTATGTAGCAGGCTATTAGTCCAGTCTTTCTTTTCCCTGCTCTTTCGATTAATAACGACAGTGCTGACAGGTTGGTTAAGCAGCCCATGCCTTCCCTGAAACCGGTTTGGAATTTAGGTATTATATTATTGTCTTTTATCCAAAGTTGAAGTAGGGACAATATACAGGATGAAAAAAGCTTCGCCTCCACGTCAATTAAGGCTATTAGTCTGTAATTCCCGGGTTCCATTCTACATCCACTTTTATGAATTGGATGGAAGATGTTTCCTTGCCAGGACGGTGGGATCTTTTTTTCTTTGTAAATATAATTAAATAGTGGAGTCAGGTATTTTGCCCAGAAGTCGGTGTCATATTTGAATAGGGCGTTCGGCATACCATTTGGGCCGGCAGCTCCTTCCGCTTTCATTTTCCTTATTAATGCGGTTAGGTGTTTAATCGTTGTCAACGGTGTTTGTTCCTCTTGGGCAGCGCTTTCCTGCTGGACGTTCGTCCATTGCCCAGGAACTGTATCTTTTTGTTCTGGATCTTTTAGGTTTTTGAATGTTTCGATGTTGATTGGGTCGCTCTGGTTGTTGTACAGATTGTTAATATAAGCGGCCCATGTTGTTTCGCTTATTCCTATATTGGCTTGTTCACCAACTACTTTTGAGAGTTTGTTTATTATTTTCCAGAATTCTCCGCTATTTGGAAGTTTACTTGTTCTTAGAAGGTCCACCCAGATTTCTTCTGTGTAAGCTCTTTTAGCTTTTCTGCAGTCCTCTTTATATTCTTTCCTCGATTTTTGTATGTCGTTATTATCTACCTCGTTTCCTGACCTTCTTTCTGCTGCCCTTATTCTTATTTTTTTCGCAATTTCCCTTTTCTTATCTCTTAGCTTGGTGTTGTACCATGGCTCTTTGTATGCTTTGTGACCATCAATTAAAGGTGTATTTATTGCAAATTTTCCTAGCACCAGTTTGTGTAGATTTTCCCAATTTGCTACAGGTGATTGATTTTCCATGCCCGTAGAAGAACTTTCGTATTCTAACACTGCGTCCATTATCTCCTTTTTTACTGGGCCCTTGCTTTTAAATTTTTTCAGTTTGTATATTTCCGGAATTGCGGAAAGGAATTCTAATTTTGTTTTTTCTTCGGTGTTTAACCTCATTATTGTCTCTTGTGGAAAGTGGTCGCTCTCTGGTCGAGATTGGATACCAAAATATTCTATGTTCTTTTTTAGTTCAGTGCTTGTTAGGGTGAAATCAATTATGGAGTTCTTTTTCCCGCTGGAGAAAGTGGTTTTGGCAGGTATATCTCCCTCCATTTTTCCATTAAGGATTGTTAGACCTAATGTTTCCAGATCACTCCAGATATTATGGATTTTATCCTTTTTGTTATTTGTTTTTATCAGATTACAATTGAAGTCACCGGAAATGAATATTTCGTGCGATTGGTAAGTTCTGTGTAAAGATTTTATCAAATTTATCAAAGTTTGAGCTTTTTCAATTTTGGTCGACTTTTCTGGATGAATGTATAAATTTATAATAAGTAAACTCCATCCTGGGTTCTTTTTGTTTGCTTTCGGCTCTACTTTGATCACTTGTATCCAATTCTCTCCTGAGTCGAGCAGTTCTGTTTTCCAGTCAACATTGTTAGTTATGAAGATTGACAGACCTCCCCTTGGGTGTCCATACTTTGCAAGTTTTTCTGCCATAATGTGATGTTCCTCGTATCCCATGATTTGCCTCGCGGTTACATTCCAGGTTTCCTGGAGTAGAATTATTTCGAATTTACTCAGGTAATCTGTTGTTTCTCTGTCTTGGGACATTTCTTTGAAACCATGTACGTTCCACGAGCAAATCCTTATTTTTGTTTTTGATATTGGGGATAAATCGGCTTTTTCTTTTCGAATATTTTGTATCAAATTGCATGCATCAGGATCGATGAAAGTTTAGCGCCTGTGTCAGCCAGGTCCAGTCATTGTGTTCCGTCAGACCCTGGTTTGGTTGCTTTGTTTTGGAGCTACTCAGGTCTTGTTCCGAAATAGATTTATTTCTTGCTCCTTTCAGGATTGTTTGGGTTTTTCCCTTTACGTTGTTAGGTTGGGTAATTTTGTTGATTAATAAGGGGAATGGATATTTTATTGGGGTCAGGCGTTCTAAGGTTATTCCCCATTCTGTGAATTGTGTCCTAGTTGAGAATATGAGTTCTGCTATTTCTTTAGATGCCCAGGTGGTACTACTTATCTCCGAGCCCATATCTGTGTTTTCCTGGATAAATTCTACTACTTTCAGGTCACTTGTTGTTATCCCCCTCAGTGTTGGTATCTCTTTGCATAATCGAAGGATATTTCCCCTGTTCAGCGTATCTGCGTTTCCTTTTGTTTGGAATTCCGGCTTGAACAGTAATTTACATTCTGTTTCCCTTCTTGCTGTTTCAGGGTTTCCGGTTTGGTAAATTCTCCTTTTTCCATCTGTTGCATCAAATCGAATGTGGGTTATGTTGTCATTTTGGCCGGCCATAGATGTTGAGTCTGGACGAATGGCATCTACTGTGAATGCTTGTTGTGGGGGGTGTATTTTGTCTTGACCTGTTTGGAAGTTTCCTTCGTTTTGGCTTGTTTTATTATTTGACTCAGCTTCCTGGTCTCTGCATGTTCTTCCATTATTTCCTGCTGTAATTATCAGGCCAGTATTTGATTTCCTCGCTTGATAAACTTTTGTTTTATAGTTTTGCTCTTTTCCCTTTTTTTCCTTGGTGTATGGTGAATTTCCTTCAGTATGCTGAATTAATCCTTTGTTGTCCCATGTTTCACATTCTCTTTTTGAATTATTTTCCTTTGTTTTTTGTTGTTCTGACACCTCTATATAATTCGATTTTAGCGTTTTGCTGTTTTCATTAGCTTTGTTTGTGCTTAACCGTTCCTCATCTTTTGATTTTCCTTGTGTGTTTGTTATTATGTTGGTTCTAACTGGAGGTTTTGTTTGTTCCTCTACTTCGTCTGTGTTTATTTCTTTGTTTCCGTCTTCTTCGGTTGGGGTGTCTGTAATTGGAGTGTCTGTAGTTGGGTTTATTGTGGCCTCTTTTGTATTCTGTTTAAAGATGGCAAAGAATTGTTTTGCTTGCTTACTTTTGATAGCGTTTTTTCTTGCCTTCCTTGCCCGTTTCCGCTGTCTTTTTGTTAGAGGTTCTGAAGTGCCCGATGAACCCATTGTTTTGTTTTCTCCCAGACCTCCCTTTATTTGTTCATTTTTTTCGGTATTGTTTAAAGAGTTTTCTTCCTCGATGTTGTGACTTATTCGGTTTTGGTTTCCGTTTTTATCTTCCTCTGTGTTTGGATTTTCACCTTTGCTGATTTTCCCACTTGTTGCTGCTAATATTTCTTTCAAGATGTCTGGTAAGGTTGCTAATTTGTCTATTATGTCCTTACAAACGCAGTTTTGGTCTATTAGTTTCTCTTTCCATTTTTTATCTTCCTCCTTTTCTTTTGTGATGTATGACGAAATTTTTTCCAATTTCAAATTTATTCCCGCTATGTGAGATGCGATTAAATTCATCAAATCTACCTGCACGTCCAGTTTGTTGGATTGAAAGTTTAGCGCGTTAATTGCTTGTTGTAAACTTTTTAGGAGCACATCCCCCCAAAGTGTAGATTTTTCTTCCTTTTGTTGTGGGTGTACCCCTGTTGATATATTTAAACTTTCTACAGAAGAAATAGTTATAGGATGTTCTTCTTTTATTGTGCTCTTTATTATGGCAGAGTCTTGGCTCTTATCCTCTGGTTTTCTTATTGGGCTTGATGTAAGGATTATTGGAGCGGTTGTTATCTTCCATTCTTGACCCTTAGCTTTTCTTTCGCCAATGTTATCCGGGTATTCCAATTTTCTCAAATTTTCTAGGCTCCGTTGCGTTGGGTCGGCCTCCTTGTGTGTACTTTCTTCGAGCATTCTACGCAATTCTGTTTCATCGAAGATCGAGAATGATTTAAACCACTCCATCTTTTGTTCGCTTTTCTGCAGATTTGTTTGGGATCCTAGATTGCTCTGATTTACGGAGGCTGGGCTATTTTCGTTAGCCTCATCTGATGTTTTGTTAGGTGTTAACTTTGTTTGATTTTGAGGTGCATGAACTTGTGCCGAGGTTTTTATCAGCCAATTTTTTATTGTCGACTTTTCTTTGAGGTTAGGACTTATACTTATTTCCAAGTCATTTCTTGTCTTACGTTTTTTGCATGATGCAATCGAGCCGATTGGATTTTTAGGGCTTTTTAGAAATTTTGCGTCATTGCTTTGTCTTGTTGCCCCTTGCTCTTTTAAGAAATGAAAATTGTGTTTCAACATTTCGCCTCCGAACTTGAAAGGTTCCGCCATGTGAGTAGGTGCCTGGTCAGAATGTTTATTCCTGGTTGACTCTTCTGTATTACTTTTGTTCCCTTCATCTTTCTTCTCTTTTACTGTCATCCTTCTTTTTGCTTTCTGTATTCGAGTTTGTCGAATTTTTCCTGACCGCATGTTTGACAAATTTTCCGGAATTTTGCCTTTTCCTGCTCCTCTCCTACGTTGTCTTTCCCTGGAATCCCCAAGCCCGTCTGCCGCCTGCGCGACAGCTGCCGTCGGGGGAATAACCTTGGGAGTATGAACGGGGATTGGATGGTTGGAAAAATAGCTTTTTGATAAGGAGTGTAAGAATTTATTTCTATGTTACTGCAAATGGACTCCGTTTGAATGGCTGATTCCGCTTACTCAACCCGCCTTTGTGACTTGTTGTTTCTTGTAAGTCCGTCAAAATGTACCTTTCTCATAGGTATCACTCTCCAGCCCCTTTGCTCTGGTGCCAAGACTCGGTTGGCTGGGGTAATACCAAGACAAGTGCCAGTGATTACTGTCGCCCCTCTGTTCCTTTACCACTCCTTGCTTGTTTCTTGATTGAGTCCAGGGGGGTGTCACTCGGCTTCTGGCACTTTGCCTCTGCCTCTTATGCTGGCTCTTATGCTGGCTCTGTCTTTGTCTCGGCTCTCTGATCTCTCGTAGTTTCTCAGGGTTTCTCCAGATTGATGCTATAAGTTTCGGGATCCTGCGCAACACCTCTGCCTCCTTTCTGCCCCTTACTCAGCAAAACCAGCTCGTGGTCCAAGATTATACTCTGCTGTTCCGCCTTGTTGATTGGGGGAGGTCAGGTCCTTCCTCGAGCTTCAGTCTTCAAAGTCAGGGGAATAAGTTGATGATATAACGGCTACAGGGTTGCCCCGGGCTCCCCCGGCTTGGTGACCTCAGCGCCTTGAGCCTCTTGGGAGACCTTTTACCTTGATTTTTCCTGAGAAGTACGTTTTCTCAAAGATACGTCTAGGGCCGCTTGTCTAGTGTCAATCCGCTGATTCAGCTTTTACTGAATTCCCCTCTTAGTCTCAAAAGGGGCTCAGAGGGCTTTCTGGTTTTCCTTGTTTTTCCTTGGTGTCCTGGAAAAGTTCTTTATTAATGCCGTGCCTTTATAACCCCCTCTTAGACTCAAGGGGCTTGGGGGGCTTTCCTGCTGTTTAAAGCCCTCTGCTACTATTATTTTCCCGCGCCTTGCGTTGGTTCTACCGTGCCGCGCCGGCTCTGTCTGCTCCGTCAGCTCTGACTACTTGCACTGCCCGTGTGCCTTGTCACAGCTCTCACACCACCCCCCCCGGCTGACGGCAGCTGGATGTTCGGCGGCTTTTATGGCACTTTTTATGTCACTTACTTCAGCGGGGCACTTACTTCAGCGGAGCCGCCGTGCCCCGAGATGCCGTTTGCACCGTGGCTCCGTGGCTCCGTGGCTTAGAACTTGGCGGCTTTTACTACAGCGGAGCCGCGGTGCTCCGAGACTCAGTTCGCTCCGCTGCTCCGCTGCTTGGTGGCGTTTTGCAAGCAGTTTGTTAGCTGTTTTTGGGGGTGGCTCGTGGCGTTTACACTCCGCTCCAGCCACGGTTCGGCAAAAGAAACGCCGTCTCTCACCTCCCGCTGTTCACCGCCGCTGTTCACCGCCACCGCCACAGCTCTCCGACGCTCTCCACTGCGCTCCGCCTTTCGCCTCTCGCCTCTCGCCTCTCGCCTCTCGCCTCTCGCCTCTCGCCTCTCGCCTGCTCCTGCTCCTCTGATCCTCTGCGGGAACACTCTCTCTCGTGTTGCTCTCTCTAGCGCCACCTGGACCTCTTGTACTGTCTCTTTTTGAACCTCCATACTTACACTGCACTTACTACAGTATATAAGGCCCATGGTTTAAGTACTCCATGTGCTGCCTCTAACATTGCCTGAGGGTTGTGTATAGATGTAGTTCCACCTCATGAGGTTTAATAAACTCTCTGTTTAATATTTCAGCTTCCATTCCAATCTCTACTTTGTCAGTCTATAGGACCAGAGGGCAAAAGTGCTCACCCCGGCACCAGGTGAACCCCAGAAAAGGCTCACCCCCAAAATGTAATCCAATTTAAAACAGTCTAAAATAATTGCACGATTTAGAGCTGGTTCTTCCTTTGCCCAGATGGAGTGCCACAATAGAATCGGTGCTAATTGTGTACGGAAGGACAAACAAATCAAGCCAAGTTCGCTATGACAAACAGTAGCAGGGAGACTATTGGGGACTGTCAACAGGCATCTCATAAAGATATTCTCGTCTCTTTGTAGACCCACTGGGTTACAAAAACCCCATACTCCAGCCCCATACAGAATAACGGACCAGGAGCGAGCCTTATAGGTGTTAATGATTAGATTACTCGGTCCTGAGCCTAGCTTTTTTGTGAGTCTAAAAAACAGCCTCCAGGTTTTGGTTAAAGCTACTAATCCTTGTATCAGCTAGCTGGTGCCAGATGCTCGTTTGATCAAACGGGATTCATAGATAAGAAAAAGTGAGGACGTAGGAAAGCTTTTCATTTTTTATATAACAAGATTTTAAAATGGTAGGGGATTTACCCAGCACCATAGTATAACATTTCCCTACATTGGTCTTTAGACAAAGCCCATTCATAAAATCATTACACCTGGCCAAAAGCTTCTGAATGCCCACGTTGGTTCTAGACATTAAAACATAGTTGTCTGCGTAGAGTATTGCCGGGATATTACTGGTGCCTATCTTGGGGGCATCCACGTTCCCATGATTAATGTAGCTTTCTAGGTCACTGATATACAGACAGAATAAAAAAGTGCAAGGACACAACCTTGGCGAACCCGCGCGATCCATTTTTATTGGGGGCGAAAGTTTACCACCTACTCCATTTCTGACCCTCTCCGTCACATCTTGATGCATTGTGGCTAGAAAATGGACAACAGATGGTTCAATGCCCATGTTTAGCATCTTTTTGCATAATTTCCCTCTGCACCCAATTAAAAGCAGACGTAAGGTCCATGAACCCAAGATAAAGGGATCCAAGCTTAGCTATTGGGTACTTGCTTATGACCAGGTTCGGATTAAGACATTGTTCTATGGTTCCCAGGCCCCTCCTAAAACCAATTGTATGTCTGAAAATTTCCCGCTGTTGGTTACCCAGGCCTCCAACCGCTATAATATAACCCTGCCCATCAATTTACAGGTACAATCAATAAATGAAATGGGCCAATAACATTTTGGGTCAGACCTGTCCCCTTTCTTAAAAATGGGGACTATTATCACGGATCTTCATGATTCAGGAGGACCCTGGGTTGCTACACAGCTTAATATGGAAGTCAACAGACAGAGGGAGCCATAAACCAGGGTTAGCTAAAAACAAATCTGCTGGGATACCATCAGGACCAGTGGCCGAATTCTTCACTGTTTGGTTTAAAGCCCTTTTGACTTCATCAAGCATTGGCTGGCCAGCTCTGATACCCCATAATTTAAATTAGTGTACTGCTCGCCATTGGTGCTATATAAACAGCAAAAAAATATCATCCACTCTACAGGCATGAGTGTAACATCAATACTACTATTATGTGAGTTAACGGTTTTCCAGAAACTATTTTTCTTATATCTAATTTACATCTCTCTAGCGCCTGTTCATATTCAAATCAAAATTGTTTTACCACCAGATTATCTTGGGGCTTTTTTTTCACTGCCTTAACAAGTTTATTGTGGGACTTTGAGCAATCACTATTAAACCACTTGCTTTGCTACCGGGGTCTTATTCTATAATAACTAGATAGAGCAGCTTTAATGGTCTCAGTTATAGCAGCAAAGGCTGTTAACATAGATGGTGGATTTACATGGTCTTCCAGACAATCTAAATCTTGATTCATGTTAGTGGTCATGATCCGTTGTAGGACGGAATCTGGATTAACGGTAGACCACTTGCGTAATAGCACCTTGATTTTAGCATAGGTTATGGGGCATAGTTTAGTTTGTCCCAGGAGGGTCACCAATTTGAATCTCTAACTGAAGGGATAGTGGATAATGATCACTAAAACAGACCTTAAGAATAGAAAAAATCACAGATTGAGTTTTAAAATATTCAGAAAGGGCAATGAAATCAATGAAAGTCCCTTCGCCTCTGCCCGTGAATGAGACTAAGTCCATGCCTTCTGATTGAATAAGATCAGCTGTGAGAACATTTTGAAAGTAGTGAGTTAAAAATATTCCCACAGGGGTTATGATAAAACTGGCAACCACTATCTCTGGCCCCATCTAATGAACAACATGCAGACTGCTTTGATAAGGGGCTTAATTTACAATTAACATCACCCCCACAGACAATAAAATCTGTGTTTGTCTCCTGTATGCATAATGAGTTCTCTAGGTCTTTGGCACTGACGGTATTCTTAGTGTTAAAATTATTGTGATAAAAATTAACAATGATCAATGTCACAGTTTTTCTAAAAAGAATAATAATGATTTGGAGGTGTGGTGAAGGAATCTGGGTTTTACCTACTCTGCCTGACAGTGTTGTCACTCCAAAAGTTAATAAACCACCCTTAGAATGACCACCTAGAGCTACATTGGCTAGGGTGTGTATGGAAACATAACCATTAATGCAAACAGACTCTCTCAACCAGGTTTTTGTAGACATACAATACTGTGACCTTTTATCAAATCAGGCCATTATTTAGATTTCAACTTGTTAGACAGGCCAGCAATATTAAAAAAAAGCCTGCCATAGACAGTTGTACTGTTGTGACAACGAGGAGCTTCCTCAATACTTAAATAGGCAGTTGTCTCACAATCATCCTGGGATTTCATAGCCCTATTAGAAGGTAACAAAGATGAGCCTGCTCACCTGGTAAGATGTTGTTGGATTCCATCAAAGCTATCTTTGATGAATCAAGAGGAATAAGGCTGCCTACATGTGGCAAGATAATCTGTGTTCATTTTTCCAGACCACCAGTACTACCTTTAACAGAGCTCTGTTCTAAATCATGCTTAGTTTGCCAATCTGATCCAAACGCCATATGGTGTGGTTAGTCCACATGATCAAGGGGAGAAAAACGATTAGAAATTGGATTGCAAAATTATGAGAAGAATTATCAGTTGTACAAAGTAGCCTACGTGCTAAAACTGCATATGGCTTGTAAAAATACCCTAAGGGTACCGCCTCAATGGGGCCACTGGCATTGTTACAACAAAAAAATCTATCCATAAGGGAATGAACTAATGACCTGTTTTTAAAATTTACAACAACACAGTCGCCTGATTCCATTTTTGGTTGTGTGCCCACCCACAAGACCGGTTCAACATTGTTTATATGCTGGAATGAATCTTCACTATTCAGCTAATCCGTGGCTTTCACTAACCAATGTACAATTTAATTCTTTAACTGCAACAAGTCTTCCTCCTTGTTGGATAGCAGAGATGGCACATTCTTGGGGACTATAACCTGTGGAGTAGCTTCAGGTGGGTGATGGAGTGTTCTTTCATGACTTTTTCTTAATGTGACATAACAAATATCCACAGGATTAGGAACTTCAACCTCTTTTGAACCATTTAAAGTGGTTGACTGACCTCCAGTTAAGACAAGTCCATTATTTTTCTGGAGTGGAGAGGGGCGAGTTGGAGTATTAGTGTCTATGATAGGGCGTCAACCTAGAGGGGGGTCAAAAAACGAAGGGGCTGAACTCCGGGTGGGCAAGATGGTATGGCGTGAAGGCAAGGGATCAGAGTTTGGTACATTATTTGTCCCAGAAGTTAGCCTAGATAAGCTTGAGCCAATTAAGATTTTCAGTGACATGTCAATGTTACTTAGAATACTTAGAAACGGATCAAGGAGAGAATTCACTGCTGATTCGAGGGAACAAATAGGTTGTGCGAGTGATAGTGAGTCTCCATTGCCTCTATTATCTTTTGGATCTACGTCAGCTTCTAAGTCTAGGACCCTTATGCTCTTCCTCGCATTAGTTGCTGATACTTTTTATCGAGTTACCAGTGGCGGGGCCTCCTTCTTTGACTTACTACATGCCTTTGCCTTTTTCGGAGGGGTGGGCGTAAGGTATCTAGAAATGAGCGAACATTTTCTGCAACAAAACCATACACAAATGACCTACGCTGGACCGTTATTGAAAAAGTAACCACCACAAGAAATACTGCTAGTGTCCTCTTTGAAAAAGAGCAACGTTGGGTGTACAGACTTGGGACCCACCTCACGGGGCTCAACGACCACATTCCATGGTCTTCTGTATTAAAGCGTTAGTCTCTCCGCCTCCCCTACTGAGTATAACATTTCATTCGACAACGAGCCCTGTGGATATGCTATGCATATCAATACTGGTTAGACTTATCTGAATTGTGGTCTTTTTCTGTAACCATTAATCACCATAATAAGGACCGTTCTATGGTTGACAAGCCAACTTAATATCTGAGTTTTTATTAAGTTCCCATGTGTTTTTATCAAATTTCCCATGTAAGTCTTTTTTCTAAAGTCTTTCTATAAAGATTTTTGAAGTATAAAACATTTCTCCTTACAACACCCTTTCAATGACTCTCCCTCAAATCATGCTCATTAGTGGTTTGAAAGGATAACAATTATTGTCCACCAAGGGAGCGCAATGTTGATAAAGTTATCTGCTTTCACAAACTTCGAATCAACACACCGCCGCGCTTGCGTTGCAAGTCTCTTTTTCATAACGCGAACGCTATTGGCTAACCTTGCCCAAGCCTCCTTTTGGCCTTGTACGCTGATTGGCTCCGCCCGCCGAGACCGCGCCCTACGCCCCGAATGGCTCCTTTCATCTAGCGTTTCCCTGCCGGCCGGAGACCATCCACGAGGTCCGGTTGCAGGGAGCGCTAGGTGCCAAACGGGTGCTGGGCGTAGCGGGCGTAGCGGGCGTAGCGGGCGTAAGGACGACTTTCTCCTTCACATATCGAGCTAAGTACCAGGTTCAATTTAAATTTGTTTACAAATTCGCCCTATCTCTGTTTACAGGGTGTGCCATTGTCGCCCCACCCACCTCCCGAGACCTATGGGGAGTGGATCGTTTTTTATAAAAGTGAGCATATCTCGTTTATAGTTAAATGTTGTTATTGATACAATTACCAGTGTTTTCACATACTTCCACTGGCCCTACCGTCTGGCCAATTGATCGTCACCCACAAGTGCCACGACCACGGTCTGAATTTCTCTCGCTAGTTTGCATGCTCTGACCATATCTGTGAACAACAGTAAATATCTGGGTTGTTATCAACCCCTATATGAAAGGTGCATGTACTAAACACCATTGTGATGGAGTAAACATAGCTTGTATGGCACAACGGTCACGCCATCTTGATTAGCCATAAGCACAGTGATTCAGAGTGTCATCTCACAGACAACATCTATGAAGAGACTTCTCTAATTTTCTTTTTGTCTTCTCTGTTTGTTTGTCTTTTTACCAGACCACACAGGTCCCTCTAAATTAGAGGTAATTTTCACGACTTGGTGGTTTTTTTGCACTACTTTTTACTACTATTTTAACTTTCACGTCCTCTGGTAGGGTGGACCTTAGCGCGCCCACACCGCCGAGGTACACATCCCATTGGTCCTGAAGAAAGCCCGGTAAATTGTACACATAAGGGCAGAAACATGTCGACCCCACGTCTATAGTGGAAATAACCAATACATTACTTGGTAGATTTCCCGACACATAATTTTAACCTTGTCAGACTGACCACAGAATAAAATTTTTCTTTCTGGTACAGTTCTTTGACAATTTTAATTATCACATTTTTTCACACAACTGTCACAAAACCAGCTCCGCAGTAATCTGGCGTTGCAGCACACCAGGGAGGCATTCGGCTTCTCCTGGTGGGCCCGATGATGAAGCATGTCACCACCCAGGGTGGTGAGTGAGGGCTTCCTGTAAAAACCTATAACGACTTCCAATGTGTAGTGTAAAGGGTCATATGGTTCTCTGATCATGTGCTACTAATTTATACCTATTCTGTTGACACTCTCTTGTTGTTTCACAAAATAAGCTTGGGGGACTGAGGGTGTCCCTTACCCTCTCTCTCATATTGTTAATACCGTATCTAGAAAGCAACCTTGCTGATTGACATTGGTATTAGCTTTAGTTATGGGGGCTTCCAAAACATTCAATTCTGTAGGACCTGTGACTAAATCAAAACTCCTCAGCCATTCACTCTCTGTTGGACTCGCCGGTTCCACCAATGTTCTGTTCTGTAATGCCCGTGTTCGGGCCCCTAATCTAGCCTCCACACATTCAATCTCGCTATTAATAGCCCCCATGGTGGTAGTCAGAAAGCTGGTAATGGTAGAGGTTAATGGGCGATCCTTGGTGGTGGGCATTGTTAATTTACATTCCCCCATCCTCTTACCTTTGATCTACAGTTGTACACCAGATCGAGAAGCTGTGGCGACAAGCCAAGAGACAGGGCACTGCCCTGCCTCTTCCTGCCACTGATGGGCGCAGATGGGCCCGCACTGCAGGAGCCCACAGGATCCTTTATGCGCCTCCTGCGTGTATACAGTGACGTGGCGCCTCCTGGCACGAAGGTCGATGGGGGCTGGAGTCCCCTGCTGCCTTCCACTGCGGAGTGCTGTGCAAAAATCGCTACCGGTACTGGAACGGGCACCGGTGGTCTCACAGCCTGATGAGGACTTTGGCAGTCAGACCACCATTGCACCACCACATTCACCAGGGAACTGCCATTCTCTGGTGACCCCATTGAGGTCTGAGGGCTGTAATTTGCTTAGTGTTGCCCTTTGGCACCGCCACGCATATTACACTTTTCCTCACCACCAGCGCTGCTATGGTGGGTCTCCCTCCATGAAAAGGATGCTAGTGAGGGAAGAAAGGAGGCATACACGGCCCGTCGAGCCCATGTACACAGGTTGCATGCAGGGGGGCGGGCACATGTGTGTATTTCTGCACCATCAGTTCCTGCACAAGAAGAAATACAGAACATGGTGCATTTCTTCCTGTGCAGGAACATGTACTGACGGCCCCTCTGCAGTGCTGTTTCAGACTCACAATGAGCCTTTTAAACAGCACCTCTACGGGAACAACACACCTCCCGCCCGCTATAGTACAAAAAACGTGTGATCTGGTGCGACTCTTGGCGGTGAGGGGGCACAGCAGTGGTAAGCCACTTGCCCCTGCACCGCAAAAAGTTGTAATCGAGCCCTTAGTTGAAATGAAAGCACTACCTTAGCCACGACTCAAAGAAGGGACAAATACACAAAGAAACAATAAAACCCGCATCCGCTAATCGAGCAAAAGCATGAAAATAGGAGTGAAGAAGAAGCCAACCAATGGTAAGCAAAGGGTGGGCTCTAGACACCCTTTAAGCTAAAAAAATGTCTTGCAGTAAAGACTGCATGTGCTTTATCAGGCTAGACCTACAACAGCCCACAAACTTGCCCATCTGGTTGTCCTAGGCTTCCCAACTTCCCGACAGATCATTCCAACACTGCACCCTTAAGTAGACAAACAGAAACTACCGAAAAGTGAGCTTTTGAACTTCAGCCATAGGTGTAACTATTAGTCAGATACACATGTCAGTTTTCAACATAAATGACTGGGTGAAAAGTAAGCGAGTAAGCTGGTCATTCATGTTATTCCTAACCAAAATAGATAGCAAACAAATCAACATCACGTACCGGAGAGAGAAAAGAAGAAATACATTTTTACAGCTGGATTTTCTTGGCAGATGTTAGGTTTTATTGCTGTCTTGTTTTGAAATTACGGAAAATATTGTCCTTTATTGGCTGCATCTATATTTACATTCTAATTGCACTGCAGAATAAAGAAAGCCGGCGAAGCAGAAATGCAAGTGTGATCCCACTGTGGAGCCTGCAGTGTTAAACTCTACCCGCGATAAAAGCAGCACGAAGAAAGTATGAAGTGGCGAAAAAGTTAGGGAAAGGGATTGTTTGTTTCCTTCTTAATGTACCAAGATCATCAAATCGTTCAGTGAAACAATAGTCAAATATAGTTTTGGAGCAAGAGGACAAATGTACAAAGAGCAGGCTCTAAATGACAAGTTGACCTTGGAGTTTCCCATGTTTAGTCTGCATTGGTGAAACCTGGAAAATATCATATCTTTTATTGGTAATCATAAAACTTAGGGCCTGATTTAGAGATTGGAAGGGAGGGTATTCCACTGCAACTGCAACGGATTTTACCCTCCGCCAAACCCTCGTCCACCTCCCTGATGAACATTAAATACATCAACAACAGAGCCTATTCCGGCACTGTCACTAACACATTCCGCTGTTTGCCCCAAGGAGGACAGGGTCGTCAGAGTATTACATATGACACAATCGGCCCAATTACAGTGGACTATGTACTACTTCTTATTTTTTTTGCTTTTCGTAGTTGCCAGGTAAATCTGGTTTAGGAACACAGTTAGAATAAATAAATAAATGAATAAATAAAGAATGTGGGTCTGCCGACCTCTCACTTGCCAATGTCCCGCGCATCCGTCTCCCACCTCGCCGCCAAGACATGAAACACCCTCCCAATGAGCCTACGACAGACCCAAGACCTGCTGACCTTCAGGAGGATATTCAAGACCTGGCTGTTCGATCAGTAGCGGCCCCACCCCTGCCTAGTGTCTTGAAACCCTCGCGGGTATGTAGTGCACTTTACAAATGATTGATTGATTTATTAGATTTTGCTTTTTTCTGTCTTCTACCTTTTAGTCTTTTTACTGAAATATATGTACAGGCATAACATTGGCACATCCTATATCTTGACAGATGTACAACATGAAAGAAACTTCACAAATAATATACTCTGATGAGAACATTAGAGTGGGGCTACATCAAGGGAGCCTGAAAGGATCATGTATTTGCACTTAGGGATTTTGTTTTAAAAAAATCAAAAACGTCTTAAAAGTGATGGGCAGCCATCGTGTTTGACTGCGGTGATGGCTGTTCTTGCTAACGACTAGATATGTCCTCAGGGCCAGTGGACATCTCTATATGCAGACTAAAGGTATTCTGTCAGGGTCATGGAATATTTTACTCCATCACCCTGACGGAGTAAGTACCATACTCCAAGATTTAAAAGAAGCCCTTTCTGAGGCCGTACTATTTCACTGCGACAAACCATATTAAAACGTCACTATTCTCATTCGGTCTGAACAAATACGCTTTTTTTTAATGTGGGGTATTTGGGTATTTTAACTAGTTTTCCCATATTGGAACATGAGTCTAGCTGTTTAGTTACAAGTTGGTCATTAAATTGTGCTTTTTCAGCAGTTGTTTCTGAGCCACATTGAAGACTCAATGGTTGATGTAGAAGGAGCTCCTGCATTCTTTACCAAACATCACCATATTTTGGTACTGGTCATGCTATATAAGGCCATAGTAATTATTGTAATTCTTGAACAGCCCCACATCAGCATTGACAAGAAACAAATACAACATATTCAAAGATGTCATAGGTGTTGATTACATCATGTCATTAAGCATATTTCTCTAAAGAGGTCATATGGGTTTCCGAATGCCACTTTCTTCCCCCTAAAATCCAGTCAGATATTCCACTGAGGCTTCCAGGCACCGTGCTGAGGATTGATGAAATGCTTTGATTTGCCGGTGGAGTGATGTCTGCTTCAGTTCGGCAGAATTTCAGGACTAATCTCACTGCACGAGGCAATAAATGGGTATACAAAGGAGGGTTCTGGAAGCACCATTAGTGAATAGGCCATCCGAAACACACATCTCACCTGATTAGAGAAACACCTTTTTATTTTGTATTTATATAGCATGGACTTCACCACATGAGTGATGGAGCACATCGCATAAAAAGCAGGTGAAACAGAACTAGCGATCAACAATGAGTAGTTCAGACTGTGTTTGTATAAATGGAAAAATGAAACACTACAAGGAGATTAGATAAGTAACAGATGCAACAGTACTAAAGAATAGGCCCAGCAATTCTCTGGTTTCCGGCAGAGTCTAAATAAGTGATTTTGGGATACATGAATTGGAACTGAGCTCTTCAGGAAGGCTGTTCCAAGCTCTTGCAGTTAACAGAGGAATGATTAGTTGAAAGTTTTTTTTTTTTGTCACTGAGATTTAAAGAGGTTCTGTAGGTTTGACTCTGGTATTTCGCTGACCACCTGTAGTTTGGAGTTTGCTTCTTAGATAGGAGGGGAGTCCGGGATGAATTGCCTGGTGGGTGAGCATGCTGTTTGTAAGAAGATTCTGGCTTTGAAAGGCAATCTCATTAAACGTAAACTGAAGGCCTCTGGCCTCTTGACTGCTGTTAGTCATGCAGGAATACTGTCAGTTAATTTAGCTTTACAGAAGTACTTAATTTGAGAAGGTGATTTGAGGTGCTTGGCACCAGCATTTAATTGTCAACACCAGCATTTATGACAGTTTGCCACATGATGGCACTGTGCGTCTAATTTTGAGATGAGCAAAACAGTTGCTTATGAATTAAATATACATTACAAATGGCTAATACCTGCTAATTAGCCATTCGTATAGCTTTGGGTGGCTTGGAATAGTCTGAATTTTCACACTTGTAGGAGTGTGATGGTCATTAGTTACAGTTGTGGTGTCAATGACAGCACTGGCAGGTGCTACGAGTGGTGTGAGCCGCAATAGCTTTCTGAGAGGGCCCTGGCATTTATTGCCTTACAAATAAAGCACTGCCTGACACACATCTCCCTGGAAGAGCGGAAGAGCATGTGTTTTGGAAAAGAGGGACAAAGGACAAAATAAGGAAAAACTTTGGGCCATATTGACAATTCTCATGCAACACAGTGAAGCAGCCAAAAATACTGCGCTGTGTTGCAGGAGAATGAGAGAGCAGGGAAGTCATATCTACAAAGGTATGGCTCTCTCCTCCCTTCTTCCTAGCGCTGGTGCAGAATTTTGATGTTGAGTGCCACATACACATTCTTGCAACAAAGTTCAAGGGTGTGTGTGTGAGTCTAGCATAGGTTTTGTACTGTAGGGGTTCTTTTCTTTTCTGGTACAAAATACTATGCCTATACAACTTTTAAAACTTTTCCAGGAGTGCCCTGATCTTCTGGCCAGGGAACCGCTCTCCCTCCACGCAGCTCTGCCTTTCTGTTGCCGCCTCTGACCTAGAAGAGCAGGGCTTGGGACCGCTCTCGACCCGCTCTCTGTGTTTGCCTGTAGTGATTAAGTCATTTTGTATGGAAAGGGCTCGATTATGACCATTGCCCACTACCATCTCAGTATATTTTGCTCTAATATAGTGCTGTGTAAGCCTGCATACTACGAACTAGGTGTAAAGTAAGACTTGATAATGTTCTTTCTGTGCCTGACTGTATCTTGCTTAAAGACAGGGCTTACCTATTGGCTTTGGCATACTCTAATGCCATCTGGCATACTAATTCGGGCTCTTTACGGGAATAGTGCCCTATGCTTAAGCGACTCCATTTTCTAAGCTGTCGCCATCTTCTAACCTTTTCTGGGTGAGGAGTCTTGTTTTACTTCTCACTTGTTTTTCGCACTTTGTATGCTGGTAGGAACCGCTTCTTGTCAGAGGTATGTGCCCGCTCTGCCCTGGAATCATAACATACACCTAGCTAGCTGATGCTGTGACCTTGGCGCGGAGTGGTACGGAATTTGATGGGAACAGGGGGCGAGGCTTGCTAGAAGCTTCGACCAACGTTTCCACTTGTACTAAAGGGGGTGTTCCGGTCTCAACCAAGGGTAGTCCATCATGTTCCAGATGTGCAGCTGTGACAGGGGAGCAGAGAATCCTGATTCGGCTGGAGAAACGGACTCCCCTCTGGTGAAGTGGAAACGGAATGTGTAGAAACTTGGTGAGGTGGTCCACTAACACTTATTTCCTAACTGTTCTTACCTAACTGTCGTCTCCTATTTTTAGGTTATATACTGATTTACATATAAGTTCTGTGTATGTACATCCTAATTGCGTTAGCAATTGCTTAGGGATTGATGTGAAGAAGGCCTATCGTGACATAGTAGTAATTTCTTTCTTTTGTTCTTCTATCATTATGTAATAAAGAAACCCCAGAATATATTACCTACTGGCGGTCGCCAGTAGGTATATATAGTTAGGATTTTTTCTCTATGGGATTTTTGAAAATTCTATGTCTAATAACTTTGGCGTTTGTGGACGGAATTGGCTGAAATTTTCAGGAAAATGGCACATTTTGTTTCTGAGCAGCCCTTGAAAATTTGGGGGGGGTTTGTCAAGGGGGGGCCGAGAAAAAAGGGGGGTCCCAAAACGTGTTTTTAACATTGAGTTTTCCATAGGGCGGTTGGCCTCACTTTTAGCCCGAACGGCTGAATGGATTTGCACGAAACTTGGCAAAATTGTAGGGACTGGTAGCCCGATGTGCCTTTTGTAGGTCTCAATATATGTGCTCCAGTGGATTTTGAGAAATTAACGTTTAAAAAAAGATATATATCTGTAACAGCGGACCTGGCAGCGTCCCAGGACGCGTACTTTACGCGCAACGGAGCTTTGTGAAGCGAAGCTGATTGGTTCTCCGGCGTCTGTCAACATTCCAAAAAGTCCGTAGCGGCCGCCATCTTGTCTCTCGGTAGGATCGAGAGACAAGAGGAGGTCAAAACAAAGGGGGAAATAACTATAAGGGGGCATAGTAGATCCTCGCTGACCCCCTAGGTTTGATGTGGAGGTTTTAAAAGGGCCCCGCGGGGCAAAAAAAAATAATAATAATAATAATCGAACGGCTGAATGGATTTGCACGAAACTTGGCAAAATATTAGGGACTGGTAGCCCGATGTGCCTTTGCTAGGTCTCAATATATGTGCTCCAGTGGATTTTGAGAAATTAACGTTCAAAAAAAGATATATATCTGTAACAGCGCTCCGCTTCGCGTAACGGAGGTTTGCGAAGCTGATTGGTCATTCTGTCACTGGGCTATAGTTGGGCTACATCTGGCTGATATTTGGGCTACATTTGTTTTTTTGTGTGTCTGGCGGCCATCTTTGGGCTACATTGGGCTACATTGGGCTTCATTGGGCTACATTGGGCTACATTTGGGCTCCAACATATATATAGGCCAATGTAGCCCAATATATATTTTTCAAAGTTAATTTTCGTAATAACCACTGGAGCATATATCTTGAGACATAGCAAAGGCACATCGGGCTACCAGTCCCTACAATTTTGCCAAGTTTCGTGGAAATCTATTCAGCCGTTCGAGCTAAAAGTGAGTCCAACCGCCCTATGGAAATGAAGGAAATGAATGGGTAATTTGTAATTAGCAAATAGCTCATCGCAAACTAGGAATGGTAAAGAATCGCTATTTATTCCTTAAAGTTCGCTATTTAGGAAATGCAAAAAACTTTGATGATACATATGGCGGTTCATCTCTAACAAGATAAGAAGCATAGGGATACATTTATGATGACTGGCGCATCACCAGGGATGTGTTAGTCATTCTGTGCCGCTGTTCCGTCACCTATGGTGTGCTGCATTTACAATGCGGCGCATCATGGGGCAAAAACAGCACAGATGCGTGATGTATCTGTGCCGTAAAGGTGGCGCATTGCTGGAGTTGTATCGCAAGTGTGATGAAGCTCCAGCAAGGGTCGGGGGTGACCCTGTCGCAGGGTTTCTGTTCTCACACAGAACTGTGGACAGAGGATTGGAACCTCGGCGAATTAGGGTGTCCCAAAACTCACGTTAGTAATCGAAAACTCCTTAGCAAGCTAGGTACAGTGTCACATTGGATATAACAAACTCTCAATGTTTAGACAATCCAGAATATGAACTTATAGTACCTCAGGATACGTGGAACTCATGAACAGTCGGTCGTTATATATTTCTTAGAAACCAGAACATGGAGTTAAGAAGAACACATGTGTATTTGAAATGTTTATTTACTAATGCCGTCTTCTCAGGCGTAGTATCTTAGATAATAGAAGTACACATATTATCAGTAGCAAAATTACCAGCATAGTTACTAGTACATAAAAAGCGAATGGTGATAGTATGTTAACATGCTGTAAATGAATAAGAGTTAGCAACACTTATAAGCAGCCGCGGGCCGTGGAGGGAGTTACGGTGAGGCAGGGAGGCGGGGAGGGGGAGAAGCAGGGTGGAGAATACAAGTACACATATTATCAGTAGCAAAATTACCAGCATAGTTACTAGTACATAAAAAGCGAATGGTGACAGTATGTTAACATGCTGTAAATGAATAAGAGTTAGCAACACTTATAAGCAGCCGCGGGAAGTGGAGGGAGTTACGGTGGGGCAGGGAGGCCGGGAGGGGGAGGGGCAAGGTAGAGAGGGCTCCACCCTGCTTCTCCCCCTCCCCGCCTCCCTGCCTCACCGTAACTCCCTCCACGGCCCACGGCTGCTTATATCTCACCCTCCCTAATACACATATTATATTATTTGCTAAGAAGGTCTCTTTGTGTTGGTTTAGGGCGTGCCCATACTTTAGTGTCTTAGATTTGAAGGAATCACATCAGCATACACCAGCTCTCTCTTCATGTGAACCGCATCAACTGTTGTGTATGTGTGTTCGGCAAAGCAATATAAAACCCGCCTCATGCCCAGAATTGGCAGAAGTTGCACTTATGTTATGAGTATGAAGTCGTGGAGATCAGACCTCATAACAATTCTGTATCGTGTTGTTCTTGAAACTTTAGCACTCGCTGTACAGATATAGTTTAACAAGCAAAGCAGATAGTAGAGCAATAACATATTATTCTCATGTAAACCACGATGAACTACTAGGTGGAAAGCTAAAGCAACAATTAAGTGTCGTGTGCAGAAGTTGCAAAAAAGGAAAAATGGCGTTTAAACCGGTAATGAGCCCATGCTAACTTAACACGGTGTAAAGATATCCAGGACCTAGATGACACCTCCCCATGATCCAGAAACGAACTGAATAAGATAATAGAAGTGCCATCTCATGAGAGCAGATTGCAAGTTTATATGTGGACGGTCCGCAAGGTAAAGCATTAAAAACTAGGAACATTTAATGCTAAAGAAAAATAAAACAGCCAAGTACTTTATCGAGTCTTAAGCCAATAGGCAAGGTAAATAATAAAAACTTGACAAATAAGTCAATGAATTGTCAATGAAATGCTAGTACTCAGCATATCAAACATGAAAAAGGTCTATGACATAACTGTGTATGCAAAATAAGCTGCAACAGCCTCCAATAGGAAGTCACCGTCTTCATCCGAAAACAGTTCAGCCATCCAATTTAAAAGCGGAAAAGAACATACGTGCTCTCCCAGCACCGGATCCTCTATTACCATCAGAGGACAGCTCGGTGGGTTTTCAAGAAAGCTCTGTTCCAAGAAAGACTGTGCTGCCGCTAGTAAATTCCAGGGACCAAGTAGTCCATGCATCAATGCCACAGCCATAATCCTTTCGCCAGGACAAACCAACTCGTGAGTAATGATAGGAGTCATCAGCTGATTAAAGTCGACGTCAGGAGAAACCGGTCCGCAGAGACACAAATCAATGGCCCAATCGAAATCACAGGTCAGGCAGTGAAATACAGGCTGGACACAGGTGAAGTAGGAGAATCGAAAAGATAATCCATATGCCGTGCTTAATATCGCCAACGGCATTGTGCCATAATATTCTAGCATGCGATTGCGGAACAGTGTCAGCAGCTGCAGGGTGGGAGGTTGCATAGGAGGGACATACATATTTAAAAATGTAAAAAAGCACAAGAGCGTCCGCTGGTAATGCAAGTAAAAATGCCAATCCACGAACCAGAGTGGAGAAAATAGAATGAAAGGAAGCAGGGATGACTCCAAAGATTTTCTCAAATGAAGTCACGAGACCACTGGTAACAACTTTAAAAAAGTGCGCCAGGGTCTTTGTGGAGGATGCGTTAAAGATAGTCGGAACCATCTTGCTGAAATTGAAAGGCAAATCTGAATTAAAAGTATTCCTTTTATCGTAACAGTAAGTGAACGGGTTATTTGCTGCAGAAATGTTCTATTTCCTCCCACACATGAACATAGGGAGTTTTCAATCTGGCCACAAATACCAACCTTGGGACAGATTTCAACGGCATGGCAAGAATAAGAGCTCTTTTGTCTCAGAGAGAGGTGGCCTTGAGTTCGGCCCGTGAAACTTTCGTGCTTCACATAGCGAACACCCGTACAGAGGTGCAGACCCTTTTCAATTAACTCAGAACAATCTTCATTATTGAGCATCAAATAACTACCATTTTCCAACAACTTGAACGTGGGGATGATAGCAGGAACTGGCGTGCCTTGCAACACGCAAGCCATATTTGGTCGGTGTTTGTTGCATGAACCGTGTAACTGTATGTGCCTACACATTAGTGAATGATCTGGCGTCTCAGTGCATTCCTCTCCATTCAGATAAACTTCTTGATCATCTTTGAAACATCTGTATGTGTATGGAAGCGACCAGACCTCATGAAGAAAAGCACTACCTAAAGGTTCATAACGACCTATTGGTATATATTTCATACAATTTGAAAACTTATATAAAGCAAAAGGCAGCGTTATTAAACCGTGGATAAGGCACGTTGCCAAAAAACCCGCAATCCTCTGCTGATGATGTCACTGAGCATGTCATGAATGATGTAATATGTGACATCATCAGCAGTGGATTACGGGTAATAGTATCTCTAGTTTACTCCCCTATAGCTGTCTTTCTTTTAACATAAGTGTCTGTTTCCTTCCCTTATACTTACTGTTTTTGGTTCGCTTCTAGTTCGCGTACCGGCGAGCGAACTGGGAAGCGAACTAAGAGAAATAGAGGTTGGCACAGTTCCAAATATTGTACCAATTTTTTAATAACGGGGAGGTAGTTCTGAAAAGAACTTTTTTTTTAATTGTTTTTGTTGTTTTATATTTTTTTAATTATTTTTCGGAACATTTTTTTACTTTTTTTTAATTTTTCTGAAGTTTTATATTTTTTTGGGTTTTTCTTGGAGGGGGCAATGAAAACGATTCATTGTAAAGGGCTCAACAGGAGCAACAAAACAAAAAAAGAAGTATTTATTATTTTGGGCGTTTCGTACAAACTTGCATATGATAGTCAATAGCTCTGTTGATCAGAGTGATGCTTTTTTCTCCGTAGGAAATGAATCCATCGCAAAATACGCAGGTGTGTTTTACTTCACCAAATTTCATTTGTATATTTGGCACCATCTCCCTGCCCTCTGGTCCCGTTACTTCCGGTACAACAGATCTTCTGGCCATAATAGGGAGATTATCTAGGTCGTTCCGAAACTGTGCAGCACTGTAGTTGTTAGGATGCCACCTAGTCATATGGCGATGCATTGTGTAGTTTCCGAAACTGTATTTTTTCTCGGTTCCTCTGGACAGTCTATCTTGACATATAAGGCAAGTTACGTATCTTGCATTTACTTTTTTCTGACCTTTGGGAATTTTAAAAAATTGCCAAATGAAGTTTTCTTTCCGGTGAGACGTCCTGGGCTGCTCAGGCAAAAACTGCCTCTCTTCGTGCTCGTCGTCCTGTTCCTCTTCTTCTTCTTCTTGTTGAATTATAACTTGAGCAGGTGGTCCACTCTTCCTTGGATGTGGTGGAGGTGGTGGGGAAGCACCAGCTGAAGCTACTAAAGAAGCCATTGCTCAGTGATCACAAAGGGTCTTTCTCTCACAATGATGAAAGTCAGAGTGAGGAAAGAAGGAGGGATTTTCATCATTTGGGAAAAACAAGAGTTCTCAACCAATCAAAAGTGTTCATTTTAGATTATATGACCTAGTCTTACATCATTAGGAAACCAAAAGTGAAATGAACCAATGAAAAGTGTTATTACCAAGTCACATGACTTGCTGTGTTTACGCTAAGCGCTTTGCAGGGCCTCCCGGTTTGCTTCCAGAAACCTGCGCTTTGCGACTCGCTTCGCGTACCAGTTCGCTAACGTAGCACGTCATATGACGTATCACGCGACAACGTGAAACGTCATGCGGACGGGAGGCGTCACGATGTTGTTTTCTAACGCGGCACTTGCGGTAAAGAAACGTTTACCGGCTCGCGGTCTATTTCGCGGCATCAAGGTCAGCTAACGGGAAGCTTCCCGATTCGCGAAGCGGGAACGAAGAAAAAAAAATATTTAAAAAAAAAATTATTCATAAACATATAAAATATATTTTTGGATTTAAAGAAGAATACATTTTACAGCTACAGATATTAGCTGTTAAAAAACCAATGAAATTCACAGAAAAAACCATAGGTTATAGACCATATATAGTTAGGAATTAGCATTTACAAAACCTTGAAAATTCACTGAAAAAACCATAGGTTATAGACCATATATAGTTAGGAATTAGCATTTAGAAAACCTTATTTTACTCACACAAAACCATTGAAATTCCATATATAGTTAGTTGCACTAACTATATATCGCACACCCGCAATCCACTGCTGATGATGTCACATATTACATCATTCATGACATGGTCAGTGACATCACTGATGACATCACTGATGACATCTCAAATGACATCACTGATGACATCACTGATGACATCTCATTTGACATCAATGACCACATCACTGATGATATCATTCATGTGACAATACAATGCATCTCCTCACATTTTAATATAACCTCTGTTTCACCCAGTGTTAAAAAGAGAGTATAATTTTTGAAGCCATTGACACACCAATACTAGTTACTACATACGCACTCACTGATTGCTACGTCTACACACACCTTCACTCATTCACCCATACAATCATTCATACATACAATCACTCATCTTTACAACACTATCATATGCACTCATACACCTATACAGACACTCACAGTCTGCCACTCATCCATGGAGTTACTCACACACCTAGTCAGTCCTGTAAAGAATCAATGACACTTCCATTTTCTTGTCTATACAGTTAAACATAGAGCACCTTACATTTTCAAACATATACTAACACATACTTACCTTCTTATACAATCATTGATACAAGTACAGATTGATCTGCACAGAGTCACACACCTCCCAGCTAGCCACACACACACTCAGTCTCCCATACAAATACTTGGGCAATCAATCAATAACCCATATAGTTACTCATATAGCTACTGATCAACACATGCAGCAGTTTACAGAACAACAGACATAATGATGCACAAATTAAGACAGTTTAGTCACTAACCCATGCAGTCAGTGAGACACATTTAATCACTCACTCATACAGTCAGTCATGCACCTACTAAATCCTTCGTCCAGACACTTACACATCCACTCATTCTTCAATATGTAAGACATATTTAAACTTTATAGAAACAAAAAATCACTGGATGTTGTTATCAGTGATGTCACTGACCATGTCATGAATGATGTAATATGTGACATCATCAGCAGTGGATTGCGGGTGCGCGATATATAGTTAGTGCAACTAACTATATATGGAATTTCAATGGTTTTGTGTGAGTAAAATAAGGTTTTGTAAATGCTAATTCCTAACTATATATGGTCTATAACCTATGGTTTTTTCAGTGAATTTTCAAGGTTTTGTAAATGCTAATTCCTAACTATATATGGTCTATAACCTATGGTTTTTTCTGTGAATATATATATATATATTCGTGGACATGGGGACTGTGTGTTTTTCGGAATATATATTCCGAAAAACACACAGTCCCCATGTCCACGAACTGTTTCAACAATTAAGGACACTCCAGTCAAAGATTGTTGTACTGGATGAGTGTACACCCAAGAAAATAAACCTGGCGCAAGGACTATCAAATCTTTGACTGGAGTGTCCTTAATTGTTGAAACAGTTCGTGGACATGGGGACTGTGTGTTTTTCGGAATATTAACGCACTCCGCCGTGCGGTAAGGAGGCACCCGAGGGAAAGAGGAGAGACAGTTGGCGGAAGAGCGTCTTTGAATATATATACATATATATATTCAGCTCCAATGATCCACCAGGATTCCACCTGTTTAGATACGCGGCACTCTCGGGGATGGGTTTTCCAAAATTTTGTTCAAAAACCTCTAGCACATCAAACAAAGACGCGTTTCGGCGTTTAGCCTTTGTCAATTTGTTCAACAGTCGGCGCCATGTTAATTCATGTTTAAATATACATCACATGATTTACCATCAAGAACATAGAAAGTAGACTAATGGTCCCTGCACAACACAACTCCATCTTACTGTGTGCAAATATGTTAACGAGATGCGTTGTTACATTTCAACACTTCAATTTTAAAGACTTTGTCAAATGACAATTTACTGGGCTTAACCTTCACATTTACCCATTTCGTAATATCGCCCATAGATGGGCTTAACACACACGGAGGCCCAAATTATAGGACCCCTGACAGTCCTGCCCTGGATGGGCTATAGTTCATACATGGTAAGTGTTACATTTATTTGATGCTAGTTCAGGTCTGCTACCTATACTTCTTATAATATATCTCACTAATTCATTTATATACACATCATGGAAGAAAATACCTGGCAATAAAGTTCATAACAAGATCTTACTTTACATCTCTAACCCAAGTGCACCGCCAATTCTTCATGGACATTGAGGCTGTTCGGCATCTTACTTTGTAAGTCTATGATATAACGCGACTCTAACCGTCTCAATTTCTGTAGCCGATCGCCCCCCCTCCCACTTACTGGGACGCTATCTAGGCATATATATGACAACAGATCCCTGTTGCGTCCATGCATTTTCTCGAAGTGTCTGGCGACAGGGTAGGATGGGTCTGCATTATTAATCGCTCGCATATGTTCCAATATGCGGATCTTAACTTGATGGGTGGTACTCCCTATGTACCTCATCCCACAGGGACATGTTAAGCAATATATAGCAAAAGGTGTCGTGCAGGTCAGGAATTTTTGTATTCTTTTAGGTGTTGCTAGGCCAGGAATTTTATAGGACAGAGTGCGTTTACTGTACCTACACGCTTTGCAGCGGCCACACGGATAAAAGCAATTACGTTGTTTCAACACCTTTTGTTGTTGCACGACACCTTTTGCTATATATTGCTTAACATGTCCCTGTGGGATGAGGTACATAGGGAGTACCACCCATCAAGTTAAGATCCGCATACAGGGCCAGACTGGGAACCCTGGCTATTTGGTCGTACCAGCCCCGGGAGGGGTGTGCAGGTGTAAAGCACTGCTGATTTTGCTGCTGGGGGCCAATATTGCAACACCTCTGCAAAAACTGACTCCAGTAACAAAACTGGTCCCACCTACAAAACTGGCACCCCACCCCTCCAGCCTCCCGGGGTTATACCCGATGCCCTGCAAGGTCAGTCCTGCGCTGCCCATGTACAATCCATGTAATGCCCCTTGACAAAAAACAATGCAAAGCAGCACTTTGCACTGCTTTGCTTTAATTTTAGGCAGCTTTCATGCAAAATAAATTTGGGATGGAAAGAAAATAAAAAAACATTTTGTACTGGTTTCTATCACTTTTGTGATGCAAACACAGCACACAATGTTTGTAAATCTGGCCATTAATGTTTCAAGGGAAGTGAAGCACAGGGAAAGCTCTGATATACAAAGGTACATAAAGTCATTAATAATTTCGTCTTAGCTGAAGCAGTGGCAGCTGCTGAAATTTGGAAGTGGTGAGGCATAAAAGCTGGGTATGGCTTTTATGTAGCAAGTGACACAACCAAGCTTAATGAACAAAAGTAGGGTCCAGGGTGGGTTCTCCTTCTGAGAACATTTTTGGGCAAATAGTGCATTTTAAAGCAGTTGAATTTAGTGATAACGCAAAGCTTATAAAGCAGTGGGAATATAAAGCACATTAAAGACTGCCCTATATCTTACTGCATTAACATTTTTAACAGTTACTGTAATGTGCAGCGCAACAACTTCAGACCTTTAAAGTGTGTGCTTGCCCAGTGTCTTGGTTTGCATGCAGCATCACCTTTGGAAGAAAATGCTCTAAGCAGGCTTTAGAAAGCACCCACAGCTGCTGGCTGCAATCAGTTATATAGAAATGTTTGCATACAGGTCTTTAAGTGGAATGAAAAAAGTGGGGGCTCGCCAAAAGGGAACATGCTAAATTAATTTCTGACTCTCGTAGTGTGCCACCCTACCGGTAATTTGATTTCTCCCTGAGCTGTAATTACATCAAGATATATAAAACAACTGACATGCACCCAAAACCTGTGTGATTGGCTTGGTAAATGGTTGTTAGCTGCTTAAGATAAATGAGTAACAACAATTATAGTTCCACATACTATGGAAGCCACACACTTCTTCCCTGAGCTGTGTGTCAATGTACAAAAGGCACACAAAGCACAGTATGTGCAGGGATTAACTCCAATCTCCATTTTTGAAACACAGGCCAACACATATAATATTTTTCACATCATTTTGTGACCACTAAAGGTAGGATTTTTTAAGTTTTAAAACCACACATAAGTATTTGGTTTCACAGAAAACGTTGCATGTCCTTTGGCCCATTAATGACATCACAGGGAATCACATCGCAAGACATGAGTTCTAGATCAGACAAAATGACTGTGTGCCTTCCAACTCAAATTACATAATGAAAAATAAAGAGCATTAAACAAATGAGGGACCTTTGAATACTGAGCCATTTCTTAATCAAACTAAATGCATCTATGCATCAACAAACAAACCAATGCATTGTTGGCAGCCAGTAACCCCAGCAGCCACTTAAGGTCACCAGATAACCCTATGCTACTAGAACGCAATGCTCCAGTCCTAGACTTTTACTTTACAATTGATGGTTTTTAGGGGTTTTAGTTCAAGCGGATTAACTAAATTAACCGGACTAATATTCCAATAATGCCTCATGCTGTAAATAAAGACTTGTGACTAACCCTGGTTGGAAAACTCTGCTCCGCTTGTGGAATTTGTGAATTACTGGCAACTCCGCGTTCAGCATAGAAAGCGGAGTTACCGAAAACTCTGCGCTCCACAAAGGAGCAGAGTTTTTTTTGGATGTATGACATTACAACGCATGCTTTTACCACGCATGCCTTTACAACGCGGTATTTACAATGCATGCCTTTACAACGCATAGCGCTTTGGGGTGCTGGATAGTGAATAGTTTAATTTACTATTCCAACTCCAGTCCCCGTGGATAGTAGGGAAGGTGTTGGATAGTAAATTAAATCTATTCCCTATCCTAGAGCGCCCCCCAGCGCAATGCGTTGTAATGGTTTGCGTTGTAAATACCGCGTTGTAAAGGCACTATGTTGTAAAAGTTGCGTTGTAAAGGTTGTTCACCGTTTTTTTTTGTTTGCGCATTCAAAATGCGTTTTCGCACGCACGGGAGTGACTTACCGAGATGCCTGCATTTGCTGGCGAGATTTCCTATCCGTTCGCGTGCGCCATGAGATTTGGTAGCCGGCTGCACGGTCCTGCGAGAGTTTGCGATCACAAACTTGTCATTCGGACGCGCCATCGAACTTCTGGCAGAAGTTCCGTGAAGATCGCAATGCCGAACACGCAGAATTTGCAAGCTGGAGAAGAATATATCTCGAGTAGCATAAAACCATCTCAAAATGATGATTTGGATAAAAAAAACTCCTCAGATTGACATTTTACTGTACTTTTTTGTGCAAGGAGTCCTTTTTCTTTTGTTACTTTTTTTTAAGAGGAAGGAAGTTCCCCAGAGTCTCCAACTTCCTGTTCCTTTCCAGCCAGCTCCTCCCAGGGCTTTGTCCATGTCCTGTTCACTTTTCATTTGGATTTGGGGCTGGAAGGATCACTCTTTGCTTCTGCTGCATCATATATCATATTGGATTTGAGGGCTTTTGAATTTGAGATTTTACAAGTAAGTTGGAAAATTTGTGTTGTTTGTTTGATTGGGGCATTGCACCTCATTGTTTAAAAAAATATATATTGTTGTGGGTGGCCTGTAGTTTCAGTAGGGGCCTAGTTGTTTTTCTTTGTAAGTAATTTTTCTACTAGCTTTCTTTTATAAAGGTGCGTTAATTGGTGATGGGTGTGCCGGACACCAGAGCAGTGAAACACTGCCCGGCGCACCCTTGCCCACTGCCGGTGATGCTCCCGGATGCAAGCCTGCCGCCTCCTGCCAGGGTTAAGGGGAGGTGGCGCTGGATAATATAAACCAGTACGCCCCCCTCCGCCTCACTCAATAAGGCCCGTGTCTGCACCCCTTGTGGGCGGTCGCGGCTCCTTTGCCATGGTTCTGGGTAGGCGGGGGCGGAAAAGGTAGGAACTAAGAAAGTAAGTAAAAGAAATGAAAAAAGCAAGTAATAGAAAAAGAGTGAAAAACGCAGTAAAAATCACACAAAAAGTAGGAAAAACACATAATAGACAATCAGGAATAGAGAAGGATAGACAATAAATAAAAAAGATCAAAACAAAGTTTATAGAAACAAAGGATTGAAAAGATATAGGGAGGATAGAAAAACAGGCCCAGAACCATAGCAAAAAGTGAAAAACAAGATGGCTGGCCCATTAGCGACCACGTGGGAAAGTTTGCGTGATATTTCCCCGAGCACGCAAAAAATGTCCCCAAACACGCAATACGCGTTCCCAAACAGGAAAAATGCATCACAAACTGGCAGAACAAGCAACTCCGCATGCTTGCGGAACTCCGCATAGCTCGCAGAGCTTTTTATGCGGCTGTGCGCAATTCTGCATATCCCTACTAGTTGAACTCGTGACTCACGTTACTCGTGACTGACTGCCTTATTCCTTAAAAAAAAAAAATGCTTGCCAACCTAGTTAAAGGTACTACTGAAAGCCTGTTGTTTATTTATAACCTACCCCAGGGGCTGATATAAACGTTTAACAAGTTGAACCTGCAGCTTCCCTATAACCCAGCAGTAGCCTAACTCGACTAAATCTACAGCATTGCCAAAAAGCATTAGTAATTATCCAACTGCCTAAATCAGTCGGGTTAGCAGGTATAACAAAATGTACCATAGCCATTCTGACAGATCTGCTGGAGATGCTATGATTCTCTTCCTATGAGGCACAGGGTCAAGACTGATTTGCATATGGCCAGGTCTAAACTGGGGTGGCATGGTGTGCAAAAGAATGATGAATTTAACCCAGATCTCTTGACTGCAGGTGAATGTTTCGATTTGTTCTCCATTCCGTCCATCAATTGTGTGTCTTATGATTAAAGGGGTGAGCATCATACGAAGTAGCCTGCTAGCCATGCATGAAGCACTTCAGCGCATCATCACTCATCAGGAATAGAAAGCGCTACATGAATGCTAGCTATAGTATGCACAAATAATCATTTTCAATAATTTAGCCCTCTGCCCAGGAGCAACAACACTCTGTTCACCTTATAGCTTTTCTACATGTTCGAGAGCAGCTAGACATTCCTCCTTTAAGGACACTTACATTGTGACAGCAGAGACAGCACCTACACTTTGCAATCCCAGGCACAGCCATGACAAAGCTGAGGAAACACAATCCATAGCCTATGAACCCCCCTCCTCAATCGGTAATCCCTTTCCATTTATACATGTTGCCCTAAAGTGTAATCACCATTATTATCATATATTTACCCACTGTGGGTTGTGATAGAGCGCGCGAGGCCACCGACCAACAGTTTTCGCCGTTTCCGGCTTCAGGGCCCATATACTTTTCAAATCACCATATACATCGATCAGGTGACTTCACGAGCTCTATCAGGTTGGTGTGTGTGTGTTCCCTGCTACCAATTTTCGGTGCACCCGACTTACCATCCACCGATGTGGGTGCCTAATGACCACAATGAATCAGGGAGCTAGCTGTAAAAAGAAAGGCAGCAAAATACAAACCAAACCAATAACATTCAAATACTGTTTAAATGACCACGGACAACTGGAAGTTTTAAAATGTTTATCTAAAGTTCAATATTTTCTTGCATGAGGTACAATAAAACAAGGCAATCAATAACCAAGATAACGTAAATCACATAGGCAGAAAGAAATAATGACAGAGTAATCATCAAAGTACTAATAAAAATGTAACGAGAAAAGATACTATGCAAGTCAGTATTATCTAAACAGGGATAGACTAAGTGTGTGTTACTGTAGAAGAGCTTATAATGAATAACACGCTTCACTTAAGGTGAAGGGGCCTTTGAACAATCTAGGCAACGAAGTTCTAGACCATATCAGAAAATGACACACTGCTATGCAAAATATAATTTCTAACAATTGAGAAGGCATAGGAATAACTTTGCAAAATTATAAATGACTTTCAATAATTGCGGAAAGGCATGGAAAATATAACATATGCAATGTTGAACTTTATTTAAGCAAAGTTAGAAATTCAGAAGGTGCAAGAATTTCAAGAGGTTCAGAGTAATATTTACCTAGAAAAGGTGTGGAAACCAAACCCTGGCCACGGGTCAGTTAAGGACAGGAAACCCTCAAGGAAGGATACCCCTCAAAGGACAGCAGGTGTAGAATGGACACCCAGGACAGGACAGGATACCCTCGGAAAGGAATCAGGACAGGACCCTCAGGACAGGACAGCAAACCCTCAGGGCAGGACCCTCTTCAGGACAGGACCGGAACCCACAGTTCGGAAGCAACGCCTGCGCTCCACCCGCTCTGCAGCTATCGATCAGGACCCCGATTGGGTCAGCGAACTCCCAGTTAAGTGCTTGCCAGCACTTTAAGGTTCAGTAGAACCTTAGTCTATGGTCAACTTCGGACAGAGTGCTCCGCAGCGCTCTGTATCTTCAGTCACCTATTGAGTGCGTTGGGTCAGTGACAGGTCAGCTAAACCAGACAAGTCGGACGGTTCACTAGGTGAACCCAGGGTAGATATACAGTTTGGGGACAGTGTACCACCCCCCAATGTTGCAAAGTGTCAGAATCCCTCAATTTCGATTGGTCCTAAGGTAGGGTTTGGGTAACACACCAATCACAATACGCGAATTGAAGCCTTCATTAACATATTTGGGTACCGCCTAGCAGGTTTGGGGTTCCCATGAGCTAACAGTAGCGCAATATTACAATGTATCACATAAGGAGCCACATTCGCTGTTCTCGCAGGGCAGAGGTGACTTTCTCAGGAGCATCTCGCCCATCACTGCCAGCTGGCTATGTTCCATCAGCCAAGGTCCCTCGTGCTGCCGAATGTCGCACAGGCGCAGAAGGGACCTCCAATATGGCTCTCCTCTCACTCAGACCCCCATTTACCGCGGTACATGAAAAGTAAGCGAAAACAAATTAATACATAATAATGTCATTAGGAAAACACATCACAGGGTTTGTACTTTTAATTCATCATCAAGAAATAAACTTATGCATTTAAATGTTAGCTACATTGAGACGGACACAAGAGCAGTGGCACGAGCAGTACCACATGATAAGCACAGCTATGAATTACGCATGCGCATAACTTTCCCTCCACTTCTGCAGACGCGTCAGGACACGTGAGTGTGGCTGACGCATGCGCAGTAACTAAAATACAAGCGACGGCCATTTTAAAAGGACACAGATTAATTCATTAGAAATACACATAGGCAAGCTTCGGGAACTTTACTTAAACTAAATATAAACGTTAGTAAAACATACACGGGTTACCTTATTACACATAAATGAGGTTCTTGATTTCGGCAAGCCGCAAAATATGCGAAGCTTTGCTTCATCAATCCCCTCTTTGATGATATCTACTATCATCACAAATTATAATGGAACCAGATGCCAACTTTCTTTCACACTTTATAAAGTTCTATTTCTTCCAGCAACCGCTCTAACTTTTCTCTTTCAGTTTTAGCAGGGTGAGAAGTCTTCACCTTTTTGTATATCTGATCATTCACTTCCTCTAGTTCAATCTCATCCACACTTCGTTTCACTCCTCTTGCATTTACCTCGTGCTTTCTGGTGCGCTTGCGGCATTTACAGCATAAGAAAATGGAAAGTATAATAAGACCTATAATACCAATTGGCATCAGAATTTTGAATAATAAGCTTTTACCTATGCTAGCAAGCCAATGACCTACATTTGAGAGACCATCTACCAGTCTCTTCCAGGCACTATCAACCTCGAGTGGTTTGAGTTCCTTTGCCAAATTAGTAATGTTTTTCACATATCTTTTGATCTGTACACTTTTGTCCGGAATATAAGTGCAACAATGTTGCGCCTTCAACATCCGGCAGACTCCGCCCTCTTTCGCTAATAAGGTGTCAAGAGCAAGTCGATTTTGTAAAACCATTGATCTGATCGCAACCATTTCGGTATTGACCAGCAGAAATCCATGAGCTGTTTCAGTAGACAGCACATCTACTATAGTAGACAATTTGCAAATTCTGTGAGTGTTCAGAACCACTCCCACTCCAGGTATCAGTGCACTGAAAATACTACCCATAATTTCACCTATACTCTCTCTTTTACTACGCACTAAGCCGTTAGTATCTTCATTGCTTCCAGCTTTTCCATTCACATGGTATATTTTCGGGAAAACAATGCCAAAGTAGCAGCTCCCATACCAGTGATCCGGCAATTTGAAATAAGCCTTGTCCCCACAAATATAATAAATTCCAGGAAACACCGGCTCTGACCCATTTTTGAAACCCCAACCTCCAATTACCTTGTAATTATGTTCGCATTCACTGGAACCAATGAAAACATTATTATAATAGCTAGTCTTCTCGCGGTGAAGACATAGCTTGCCTTTCTTTTCAAAATCCAGCAACAGAGCAGGACCCGCTCCACCAGATGAGGTGCCTTCCATGTTTTCTGCCCACTTTGGCTTTTTCTGACTTTCGTCATTAGCCTTCTTCTGAATTTTAATTCTCCTTTTCTCTGCCATGTTCAGGAACATCTTTTCCTGCTCACGCAAAGAACAAGTCAAGTTATCTCTGTGTGCGTCTGCTATGTCAATGTTCCCTATAGTCAGAAAGTAGTCTCCCATATATCTTATGGTGTCAGTTTTGGTATGTACAGGATTCAAGTTCCCACGTATAGGAAGTTCAGAAAAGATCACGTCATTGTTAGAGTAATAATACTGTAACGGTCCCCTTTTGTAAAATAAACTAGCTAAAATGCTACAGGAAATTCCATATGTCAATGGCAGATGATGGTATGTCACGCCTTCAGCCACCGAAGTAGGTAGCTTCATGCAGACATAGCAATCTTCAATTTCCATAGTCTCTACATAGTGTATTAACAAGTTTGCGAAAACATTCAAATGTGTCCTGTTTTTCATTCCATGATAATGTAGTCCTTTCTCATCTGATGCTTCTAAGTCTCGTTTAGTTTGTCTCAATGCTCTCTCATGTCTTTCTACACTCTGTGTTGTCAGCTCCTCATTGTCAGTATTTACAACTTCAGTAGGGACAATGTTAGTATCTTTACTTACAGCAAAGGGAATGAAAATTGTTAATCCTATCCAGATAACTATCAGTACTACTATACTACATATACACACCTTGCAACACGTCTTAAAACGGCTGCAACTAGGACTACCATTCACTGTTGAATCAGACATTTTAGCTCAGTAGGAGTGTTCTCACCCCTCCTTTTTACTTTTTTTACACAACTAGCTTACTTTGTGCAAATTCACGGTGGTTCGTCTTCCTCTTCAGCTGAGTACTCTGGGACAGGTTCTCCTTCGCTCACGTCAGTTATATCAAGATCTTCAAGTTCTTCCAAAACCAGTGTCCATTCAGGAGACTTGTACTTTTTGTTTTGTCTTTTTATTCGCTCACTCCTTCTTTTGGAAGAGTCTTCTTCTTGCTCTGCTATTCGAGCACTTCTTCTTGCTTCTGCACGTTTTTCTTCCACTGTCTTTATCCTTAGTCTCAGTCTTTTTACAAACCTAGGCTCAAGGTTGTTTCTTTTCTTTAGTCTCTTAGTCGGTACTTGGACTTCACTTTCTTTTCTTCTTCTCTTGTTCTCTTTATCTTGTGGTAATTCTTCTCCACTTTCTTCTCCTACTTCCCTTATCTGACTAGTTCCAGGGCTAGCATCAAATTCTTCTGCCTGGTTGCTAATCTGGCCTTGTTCAGGAATATTTTGTTTTTGGCTTTCGATCGTCTCTGTTTCTGTTTCTGTTTCCTGAACCCGTTCTTTTAACCCTATCTGATCCTGTTCAAGCACTTCGATCTCTTGATTTTCTTCTGCTCGAACTATTACTCTATGTCTAGTCTGTCCCTTATCCACATCAGGAGTTAGTGGAGGAGTATCAAACACTTGCTCTGTATCCTGCACTTGTTCAGTATCGGGTACTTGTTCAGTCTTATTCACTTGATCTGTATCAATCACGTGCTCTGTCCCTGTCTGACCTTCTCCTTCCTCAGTTTTGATTTGAATCTCAAGTGGCTGAGGTTCTTCGCCTGTGCCTTGCTTTTCCTGACTAGTCCACTCTCTACCTTCACTAAGTCGTTCTCTTGTTCTGATAGGATCTTCGGTCAGATCAATCATCTGTATCCATTCTTCTGGCCATATGCTTGGCAGCTCGTCTTCAGCTACTCCTGGCTCAGTTTCCTGGACCTCTTCAGCAGGCTGGTTTCTTGGCAGTTCGCAGTCAACTACTCCTGGGCCAACGTCTGCTGTTCCTGCAACCTGACTGGTGCTGGGCTGCTCGTTGTCAGTTGCTACTGGTCTGGCTTCTTCAGGGTCCTCTGCTGGTTGCCCTGGTTCTTCAAATCCTTTGTCTGGCAATACCTTCTGGGTGTGTCCGGCGTGGATCCACTGGGGAACACCTGCGACTTTCACTGCAGTGGTTGTCACCAGGATTACTTGGCGTTTCTTTCCCCACCTTGGTGCCAGACAGCTTGATCGAGTGTGCTTCTTTATTTTGACCCAGTCTCCTGGAACCAAGCTGTGGAGAGGAGTCGTTGGATTGAGGATGCCGTCGTCTCCAATCTGGCGAGAGATAGAACGCACTTGGTCACCCAATCTTCTGCAGTATTCAAGCACCAAATCATCAGTAATACTCAACAGTTTGCTTCCTGGCACCCATGCTTGTCTCATCACTCTTCCCATAATGATTTCATGGGGACTTAGGCCTGTCTTGCGGTCTGGAACACTTCTCAGTCCCATCAGGACCAGGGGCAGGGCCTTCACCCAGGTCATGCCAGTAGCATCTGTCAGCTTTGCTAGTCTGTTTTTGATAGTTCCATTTACTTGTTCCACTATTCCAGAAGCCTCTGGGTGGTATGCACAATGGAGTTTCTGCCTTATTCCAAAGGCCTTACAAAGTTCAGCCAGTATGTCATTCTGGAAATGTCCACCCTTATCTGATTCAATAATGCATGGTATTCCGAACCTAGGTATCAGTTCTTTTAGTAAACACTTTGCTACTGTCAGTGCGTCACTTTGAGGAGTAGGGTAAGCTTCTACCCATTTTGAAAATACGCAAACAATGACAAGGACATATCGTTTCCCTTCACAACGGGGCATGGTGATGAAATCAACCTGTATCTTTATAAAGGGACCCCCTGATCTCCCAATCTTGCTCAGTTCAACCATTGTCCTCTTGCCTGGGTTCATCTGTTGACATGACAGGCACCTCTGGCAGAGGGACTCTGCTACCTTCCTGAACTTTTTGCTGTACCAAGTCTGTTGAAATACCAGAATCATGGCATCCCTACCAATGTGTGATCCTTCATGTATTAATCTTGCCATTGTGCCAAGCAAGTGTCGGGGTAACACAGGCATACCAGTTGGGCCCAAAATCACACCATCCACACGTCTCGGTCTACAGCCATCCTCCTTCCATTTCTCTCTTTCTTGCCAAGGAGCCGACTCCTGCCACTCTCTCACCTCATCCCATGTAGGCACTTCCTCAAACACCTGAAGCTGGCAGCTGGTTCCTGGCCCCCCTCGTTTTGGATTTACAATATACCGATCTTTGGCACACCATTGAGCCACTCGATCAGCATAATCGTTTCCCATTGATACTCTGTCCATGCTCCTTTGATGAGCAGTACATTTTACCACTGCCAGTTCTTTGGGCAACTGGATGGCCTCTAAAAGGTCATGAACAACTTTTGCATTCCGAATGGGAGTACCTGAGGAAGTCATGAATTCCCTCTGCAGCCATAATTGGCCAAAGTCATGCACAACGCCATAACAGTACTGACTGTCAGTATACACTGTTATGCGTAAGTCCTTCCCAATTTTGCAAGCCATTATCATGGCTATCAATTCGGCTACTTGTGCAGACTTGATGTTATATAGGTAACCTGCTTGTTCAATTTTTGTGAAAGACACTACTGCATAAGCAGCACTCAAGCCTCCTAATTCATGTCTTAGACAGGAACCATCTACAAATATTCTTTATCATGCTCAGGCAATGGCACTTCTTTTATGTCTGGGCGTGGCTTGGTACTGAACTCTGTCAGATCAATACAATCATGTTCATCATCATCCCCACCTTCCATTTCCAAGGGGTCGGGGAGTAAGGTGGCAGGGTTCAGAATACCGCACCTAACAATGCTCACATTTGCTGCACCCACAAGAATCCTCTCGTATTTAGTCAGCCGACTAGGGGTGAGATACTGTGTTTTAGTTCTGGTCAATAGAATTACCACTCCATGTGAAACATACACGGTCACAGGATGTCCCATGACAATGGACTCACTCTGTTCCAAACTTGCACAGGTAGCAGCTACTGCTTTCAGACAGCCTGGTAACCCAGCAGCTACTGGGTCCAGTGTGGCAGAGAAATAGGCCACAGGCCTTCTGGTCGTGCCATGTTCTTGAGTCAGGACAGACAATGCGCAATTATCGCGAGTGTCACAGAAAAGGGCAAACTCTTTGGAATAATCTGGCATTCCCAACGCAGGGGCTGTACACAGACAGTTTTTCAATCTTGTGAAAGCCATTAGACTTTCATCGTCCCACTGTACAACATCTGGCATTCCTCTCGTGGTCATTTTTATCAAGGGCCTGGCTAAGGCTGCAAATCCCAGAATCCACTGCCTGCAGTACCCTAATACTCCCAGGAACATTCTGACATCTTTTTGAGTACGGGGCAACTGCATCTTTTGAATTATTCTCACTCTTTCTGAAGTGACTTTTCTGACACCCTTTTCTATCTGGTGTCCTAGATATTTCACTGATTTTGCACAGAACTGTAGTTTGTCAGGGGCCACTTTATGCCCTTTCTCACACAGATGATTTAGGAGGGCAATGGTGTCAACTACACAGTCCCTGTGACTTTTAGACGCCAGTAGAAGGTCGTCTATGTACTGCACTAACACAGAGTTCCCAGGTAAGATCAAAGTCTCTAGACATTTCTTCAAGATCTGATTAAAGATAGAGGGGCTCTCTGTATACCCCTGAGGGACCCGGTTCCAACAATACACGTGACCCTCGAAAGCAAATGAGAAAAGAAATTTGCTGTCGGGGTGCAGGGGTATCGAAAAGAATGCATGACACAAATCAATCACAGTGAACCATTCAGCATCCCAAGGAATCTGGTACAATATCACTGCAGGGTTTGGGACAATAGGGCAGCAAGGAACTACAATTTTGTTAACCTTTCTCAGGTCCTGCACTACCCTATACTTGCCACTAGGCTTTTTGATGCCCATAATCGGTGAGTTGCATGGGCTGCTCATCACTTCCTGTATGATGTTTCCTTCCAATAATTTTTGTATTTCCAGAGTGACACCTGCTTTCACCTCAGCATTCATTCGGTAGGGCCTAGTGTTAGGATATACTGCATTATCCTTGATGGCTATTTGTATGGGGTCCACATCTTTCATCAACCCCACATCCTTTCCAGTGAAATCCCACACCTCTGGTTTTACGGCTTCCTGTAGTTCTTGGGGCAAGTCCTGCAGGGTCAATCTTTTAATTTCTGAGTCAGGTCTAAGCAACAATAATTTATAAATGCCGTCTTCATCTGGGGTCTGTATTTCAACACCTTTTGGTGTGCAAAAGATGGTACAGTTCATTTTGCACAGCAAATCACGTCCCAGTAAATTTACTGGACTGGTGTCACAGACGACAAATCTATGCATCTGTTTAAAATTTCCAATTGAAATCTCCATTGGTTCGGTAACAGGAGTACTAATCAATTGATTAGATACACCTACTACTTGGATATTTTCTCCCGAGAGGGGTAGGTTTGGAACGTCCACTGTTCTTACAGTAGAACGTGTAGCGCCAGTGTCCAACAGAAAGGTGACATCATTTCCGTCAACCTTTCCTTCAATATATGGTCCAGACTGGTCTACCGGCAAGGAAGTGCCAAGTACGCACTCCTCGTCCTCCCCTCTCAGGCCCCGTCAGTCCTGATCATTACAAAGGAAGGTATCATTCAGCAGATACTGCGAAGTTGCTGTATTTCTGTTCTCCCCGCTTTCCCAAACCTCTATCTCTTCGTTTTCTGCCTGTCTTCCCCTGTATACCTGCTTGGGTGCTCGAGGCACCTGAACTGCTTTTACCTGGGGTTGAGTCTTTCTTGGTCTTTCTTTCTGCGTCTGTGGAATTAAATCAGGAGTTTTCTCATTAACATCGACTAATTGGGGACACTCGTTTCGCCAGTGTCCAATTTCGCCGCACTGATGGCAGGGAAATTTTTTCATAGCCTCTTCCCTGCTAAATTTGGGCCGGGGCTTTCCTCCACCCCCTCCCCCAGGACTTTTGTTCTCAGCATTTTTAACCATGTTACTCAATTGTTTTTCCTGTTGTTCTGCGAGCTTCACCTGAGCCCACATAACCTTCTCTTTAAGGGCCTTTTTCTTTTCTGCCATCTCGTCCTCGCAGTACTTAGCGTACCGCAGGACCTCATCCATTTTCTTAGTATGCCAACAGATTTTATTGTCTTTTATCCACTGACAAATTTCAGGTCTTAAACCATTTACAAACCTGTAAATAAAGTGCGTCATATCCTTCAGGTCGATGTTGTCAATACCACTGTATGTTTTAAATACCTGCAATAACCTCTCATAGAAGCAGTGCACTGTCTCGTCCCTTTCCTGTGTTGTTCTATCTATTTTTGTCCAATCAGTTTCCTTAGCGGGCACCTTTTCTTTCAAGTGCTGAATTACCTGCTCATATTTTCGCATGACTTCCTTTGATGGCTCCCCTGTTTCCTTGTTTCTGGGATACTCTTCACTGGGCCAATCTATGTTTATTTTACACTGGGTCCATAAATCTACTGGAACCACAATGTCGAAAAACCCATCCAGGTCTTTCCACAGACATTTCTGTACCTTCACGAACCTCTCCACTTGCCGGTACCAGTCAACTGGTTTCTCTCGTAATTTTGGAAAATCGTTCGTGAAGGACACAATATCCTGCCTAGACCAGGGGACATGCACATATTTACCTCCTGGAACTTCGCGCATGGGACATAACTGCTCAGGTTTTTCTACCTCTCTTAGAGCAAATTCGGGAGTCACTTGTCGGGAGCGAACTTCTTCCCTCTTTTTCGCCCACCTGCTTCTCCATTTTTCCACATCTCCCCATTTCTGCAGTACCCCCATTAATTCTTTAATCTGCAACTTCTTCCCTGCCACATTCAGGTGTTCTATGTCTTTGTCTGAGAAGTCTGCTCTGTACGGTTTCTGTAAGGGCTTGGATTTTGAGATATCTACCCCCATACTAACTGCTGTTTCGGTCAGTTTTTCATGGAGCACTCTGGTGTTCCTTGTAAAGCTTTTACATATGAACGACAATTCTTCCTCAGAGTAGGTATTCAATCGATCCAACCCCACATTTCCTGCCATTAATTCTTCTATTTCAACCCTCAACTTGTAGAGGTCTAAAGGCTTTGTTTGCGGAGTCTGCTTCTCTAATTCACGACTCCAACTCTCAATTTCATCCGGAGTTACCAGAGAGACATTCCTAGTACCTGTTGCTGTTTCTAATTTAATTTCTTTTGTATTAAAAGGGTTATACCTCTGCTGTGTTCCCTTTCCAGTCTGTTTGTTTGGAAATTCCAAAAACGCAACTTCAGACTCGCACTCACTGGACTGATCATCTATAATGATCGGTTCCTGTCTCGGGGTTGCCATGACTGGGGTCATAACTGGAGTAATCGGATTTCCCTTACCATTTCCGTATAACGGGACCACCGGTCCAATAGTTACTGGAATAGTCAATGCCTCAGGACTGGTATTTATCTGAGAAATTTTCTGAATTATTTCTGTTCTTTGTCTAGCTAGAGCCTCTTGCTCCTTTTCCACTAGTACCCTTCTTAGAGTTGTGTCATGTAATATCTGGGGGGTCAATGGAGGAGTAAAACTCGGGGCAGTAGGATGCGTTTCACTTGGTCCTCCCCCATAATTTGGTTTCGGGAATAAAGTTCCAGTATTAAAGGACCTGCGCTCTTCCCCATATGGAGGTTGAACAAACGGCAGTCCCGAATTCGAGGGTTTCTCTTCGCTTTCATACAAGGGTCTGGGGAAAAAAGTTTTCGTACGTGGATATTTTTCTTCCTGACTTGCGGGCACTTTGGGATATATATCCCTTGTTTCCACCAGTTCGGGTTTCTCAGGATAGGGTAATACTTGACCACCCCCTCCCAGTCCCAGGGACCTGTCTTCTTCCTTTAGGAAGTGGCGTCGGGGAACATCTCCTACACTGGAAGGTCGGGTTCCCTCATTGTAAGGTGGCGGACTTCTGGTACAGATGTCATCTATTAGTTCATCATCTGAATCCCCCAGGGCCCCCCAATGCTTACATTTTTCAGTACTTTTCTCACCCGCTCCAATGTTATGACATGCCGGCATCATGGGAAACAGACCCTCAACAATCATGCTCTGCCTCCATTGTTTCATCCTTTTATCCCTGGACTCTTGTTTCTGCCTGGGGTACCACTTGGTCAAACCCTTGTCCATTCGGGGTCTTTCTCTTTCAAAAGCCTCAATCTCCCATTCCTCTAATGCCTCATACTGCGTTAGTCTTGGTCTGGGATGCAGCTCATTCATTCGGGTTCTTAGATTAAATAAGATCCTACCATTGAAAGTACCATCTAACGGAAAAGCCAATACTCCGTCATCTTTTGTATACTTCACCCAATTCTCCAGCCACACACAGGTATTGTACCCTCGGTCAAACATCATGAATGAGGCAGGAGTATTGGGTGCTGGGACAAGAACACCTTCCCTAGATTTTATCGGTTTGTCCGTTTTAAAATAATTTTTCACCTTACTTACAAGGGACATTTTTCTCTTGGTTCCGTACATAATATCGTATCTATTAGTCTTCCACTGATCCCTTTCAAACCCTAGGTGCCTTGGATCAGGTCGAGTTCCTGTAGTCTGCGAGTGCCACATACGACTTCTGCGCTAAACTTTGTTTACAAACTAGCTCCAATCAGAACGTGTTTCAGAAATTCGTGCAACCAATGGGTGCGCGACACAAAATAAGCTCCGCCAATGGGTGCGCGGCCCCTTCGTGAGACAGTTCCCACGCTCCGGCGCTCACCCCTCCTTTACAATTTCAGCTCCGCTACCCGCCCGCTGCTTCTACCAATCCCAGCGCGGCACAGAGTGACGTCAGAGGCGCTTCGCGACTGACTCCCTCCCTTCACAAGGTAACGGAAACTTTCTTTCTTTTAAAGTGCTCAGTGCTTGGTTATTTTACAACAAATACACATTCGCCACAGTGCTCAAGTGTCTAGACAGAAAAAGAATTCTTTTACAACAAGTAAACTACTTCCATTTACTTTTCACTCGCTGCGGGCAGATCTCTTCCGCCTACCCTTCACTCTAGCATCGGTGAACCTGTTATTCCCCTAAACTCATCCACTTCTTTCCGGGATATATTCCGAGTTTAAGGTTTCTCAGCGGACCCCTCTGCTTTCACGCTAGCTCCGAGGAACCTGCTACTTTTCCGATGTGACCCTTACTAGGTTACGCCACTATGGGAATTTTGCCAATGAACCCCGTTACTGTCATTTATTCACACATGTATTCAGAAAACCCTAGTTAGTGCTTCCCGGTTATCCTAACCTGCACCTAACTTTCCTCGAACCTGTGACCTCAGGACAATGGATTCTATTCACCACTTGCCCTTTCAATTCCCCGGGGAGTTCGGACAACACTTAACTAAACGATTGACAATTGCATGGATTAGTACATATAACAATATAAGAACAAGAATAATGACAATACAAAAATTCATGAATTATTTTTACAAGATATTATTCGTGCGTATTCACAAGAGATTGATCAGGTCTCTTAGAACAGCCACTCTTATAGCAGCATTAATATAATAGCAGCTTCCGACTTAACTAGTCCAACTAATCCCTGCCTTACTCTCAACTAGTCCCTAACCATCCTCTAGCTACCAGAAAACTGATAGAGCGCGCGAGGCCACCGACCAACAGTTTTCGCCGTTTCCGGCTTCAGGGCCCATATACTTTTCAAATCACCATATACATCGATCAGGTGACTTCACGAGCTCTATCAGGTTGGTGTGTGTGTGTTCCCTGCTACCAATTTTCGGTGCACCCGACTTACCATCCACCGATGTGGGTGCCTAATGACCACAATGAATCAGGGAGCTAGCTGTAAAAAGAAAGGCAGCAAAATACAAACCAAACCAATAACATTCAAATACTGTTTAAATGACCACGGACAACTGGAAGTTTTAAAATGTTTATCTAAAGTTCAATATTTTCTTGCATGAGGTACAATAAAACAAGGCAATCAATAACCAAGATAACGTAAATCACATAGGCAGAAAGAAATAATGACAGAGTAATCATCAAAGTACTAATAAAAATGTAACGAGAAAAGATACTATGCAAGTCAGTATTATCTAAACAGGGATAGACTAAGTGTGTGTTACTGTAGAAGAGCTTATAATGAATAACACGCTTCACTTAAGGTGAAGGGGCCTTTGAACAATCTAGGCAACGAAGTTCTAGACCATATCAGAAAATGACACACTGCTATGCAAAATATAATTTCTAACAATTGAGAAGGCATAGGAATAACTTTGCAAAATTATAAATGACTTTCAATAATTGCGGAAAGGCATGGAAAATATAACATATGCAATGTTGAACTTTATTTAAGCAAAGTTAGAAATTCAGAAGGTGCAAGAATTTCAAGAGGTTCAGAGTAATATTTACCTAGAAAAGGTGTGGAAACCAAACCCTGGCCACGGGTCAGTTAAGGACAGGAAACCCTCAAGGAAGGATACCCCTCAAAGGACAGCAGGTGTAGAATGGACACCCAGGACAGGACAGGATACCCTCGGAAAGGAATCAGGACAGGACCCTCAGGACAGGACAGCAAACCCTCAGGGCAGGACCCTCTTCAGGACAGGACCGGAACCCACAGTTCGGAAGCAACGCCTGCGCTCCACCCGCTCTGCAGCTATCGATCAGGACCCCGATTGGGTCAGCGAACTCCCAGTTAAGTGCTTGCCAGCACTTTAAGGTTCAGTAGAACCTTAGTCTATGGTCAACTTCGGACAGAGTGCTCCGCAGCGCTCTGTATCTTCAGTCACCTATTGAGTGCGTTGGGTCAGTGACAGGTCAGCTAAACCAGACAAGTTGGACGGTTCACTAGGTGAACCCAGGGTAGATATACAGTTTGGGGACAGTGTACCACCCCCCAATGTTGCAAAGTGTCAGAATCCCTCAATTTCGATTGGTCCTAAGGTAGGGTTTGGGTAACACACCAATCACAATACGCGAATTGAAGCCTTCATTAACATATTTGGGTACCGCCTAGCAGGTTTGGGGTTCCCATGAGCTAACAGTAGCGCAATATTACAATGTATCACATAAGGAGCCACATTCGCTGTTCTCGCAGGGCAGAGGTGACTTTCTCAGGAGCATCTCGCCCATCACTGCCAGCTGGCTATGTTCCATCAGCCAAGGTCCCTCGTGCTGCCGAATGTCGCACAGGCGCAGAAGGGACCTCCAATATGGCTCTCCTCTCACTCAGACCCCCATTTACCGCGGTACATGAAAAGTAAGCGAAAACAAATTAATACATAATAATGTCATTAGGAAAACACATCACAGGGTTTGTACTTTTAATTCATCATCAAGAAATAAACTTATGCATTTAAATGTTAGCTACATTGAGACGGACACAAGAGCAGTGGCACGAGCAGTACCACATGATAAGCACAGCTATGAATTACGCATGCGCATAACTTTCCCTCCACTTCTGCAGACGCGTCAGGACACGTGAGTGTGGCTGACGCATGCGCAGTAACTAAAATACAAGCGACGGCCATTTTAAAAGGACACAGATTAATTCATTAGAAATACACATAGGCAAGCTTCGGGAACTTTACTTAAACTAAATATAAACGTTAGTAAAACATACACGGGTTACCTTATTACACATAAATGAGGTTCTTGATTTCGGCAAGCCGCAAAATATGCGAAGCTTTGCTTCATCAGTTGCACCTCCCAATTCAAAAGACAATAAGTTATGAATGTCCATCCAGTAATCAACTTTGTTCAATTTTCTTTATTCTTCCTTTGCATTTGCAACAAACCACCAGGCAGCCAACGCGTTTCGTTTTTTTTAGAAAGAACTTCGGCAGGGCAATTGGTTCGCTAGTAGATGTTTTTTGATCTGGAGACGTATATCACAGGTGGTTCAATTACGAGCCCTCCTGGCATCACCCCCTCGTGTTAAACATCACAGAATACGTGTAACAGCTGTTGCGCCTATTATGTCGAAATGTCTAATATAATAATAATTTTCCTCACTACAATATTTTATTGCTTGGCTGATGTGCCAGCGGCATTGTGTGCATAGTAACAGACGATCGATTCACTCAGGTGCTCAAAAAATCATATGCATGGTGGCCAATGACGTGGCAAAATAGTTGCACTAATCTTACAGGCTCTGGGGCCACATACCAATAGGGATAATGTCACTCAACCATTAGTATGCCACTTGAGAGTGGGCTTAAATGCAAGTCTCTGGTAGGTGAGAATGCGGGGTTAATATGTTTAAGTAGGGACGAGGCAAAAGACCTATGCTTCCATGAAAAAAAATAGGTCCGGGGAAGAGGAAACTCAGACTAAGGCACCAGGATGACACTTTTCTTAAACAAAAATGAGCAGGTACACTCATCATCCAGTCCATCTCAAAGAAGAGAACACTTGTGAATTTGCCTCCAGGCATGCATGGGAGTGCATAGGAGTTCACCAGCTCGGCCCTCCAGTCCTTCACCCTGTGACTCCTGAGCCAATCTAGATGCTGCTCCCTTGCTGTGCACAGCATGAGCACAGCAAGAGGAATGGCTCAGCAGGGGCTGCCAACACTCCTTTGGAGACTTGGGGGCTGTGGGTGCAACCCCTTCTGGTCTCCTAGCTTTGCAGGTAGGCGAGGGTTCAAGTGTGAATGTCGGACTGGTCAGAGCAAGGCACGTGTTCAACTGGCTGGCTCAGAAGCAGTCGCTCCCTGCATTGGTATCGTAGCGCTTCACTGCTTGTGCTCCACAGACATCGTAGCGCTTCCCTGCTCCTGATTTGAATTTAAGCCTAGCTGCAATCAGGATAGCGCTTCACTGCTCTTGCATTTAAATTAGTAATTGTAGCCTGGTTATCATCGTGGCGCTTCACTGCTCCTGGCTGCCCACTTTGCATAAATTGATTTGTAACTGAATTTGATCGTAGCGCTGACTGTAAAGCTAACATTGTTTACTCCTGCATAGCCCTGCTTGTGTTGTTTTCGTGTTCGATTATTTGCTGCCACCATTTTGTTGCTCTGCCTCCCAGCCCCTCTCTCCACCCCGCTCCTGCCTCCCAGCTGACCCCACCTCGCCCCTCCCCCCTCCTCCTTCATCCATATATGACAGACACATTAGCGCGCAGCGTTCACGCGCAGCGGTCGCGCCCCATGCGTGCCGAAGGTGCGCCAAAGGTAATCCCGTCTACGCCCGTCCGCGCCTGGACCGCGCCCAGCGCCAGACCCCCTGCTCCCCGCAAAGCGACCTCCTCCAGCATAACGTATGACGCCGCCACCCTCCTAGCCCTTAACCCCGGACGCACACCTCTATGCTGCGTAGCTGCCCCAGGTCACACCCATGGACCCTTCGCCTGCCACTCCTGCAAATTTACCAGCATCAAGACCCATACCACATCCACTAACCCCAAACACAGCTCCGACTCTAACCACCTGAAGTGCATCCTGCTGAACACCCGCTCAGTCCACAGACACGCCACCGAACTCTGGGATCTACTCGACACTACATCACCGGACGTCGCCTTCCTTACTGAAACATGGATGAACGCATCATCAACACCCGATATCACCATAGCCATCCCGGACAATTACAAGATCATCCGAAAAGACCTCACCAACCAAACAGGAGGAGGCATCGCCATCGTCCATAAGAACACCATCAAAATCACGACCTGCTCCGACGATAACCCTACAACCGCCGAACACCTCCACTTCCAGGTCCACACCGACCCTAGAACGACACTCAGAGGCACCCTCATCTACAGGCCTCCAGGAACCCGTAAACAATTCAGCGAAGACATCACCGACTTCATCAGTCCACATGCCCTCGCCTCCGAGAACTACATTCTATTAGGAGACCTCAACTTCCACCTGGACAAGAAAAACGACAGCAACACCACCACCCTTCTTGACAACCTGGCCAATCTCGGCCTCAAACAACTTGTCGACACCCCCACCCATGCAGCCGGACATACGCTCGACCCAATCTTCACCTCCAGCAAACACATCTCCTTCGATCGCACCACAGCTCTCCACTGGACGGACCACAGTTGTGTTCACTTCAGCTACAAAACCACCTCGACCCACAACCCCCCACAACCTATCCCCCGAAGAAAATGGAACAAAATCACCACCGACCAACTCCTCACATCGCTCAACCAAAACCCACCCGCCCTCTCATCGGACCCAAACCAAGCTGCCATCAAATTCAAACAATGGATAACTCACAGCGCTGACGAATTAGCACCCCTGAAAAACCACCACACCAAACAAGACAGTAAAAAGGCCCCCTGGTTCAACGATGACCTTAAGAAATCCAAAAAGCTATGCCGCACTCTCGAGAAAACATGGAGAAAAAACCCAACCACCGACAACATGACCACCTTCAAGGCAGCCACCCGCAAACACCACCAGCTAATCCGAGCCACCAAGAAATCAGCATTCAAGATTCGACTCGACAACAACGCCCATAACAGCAAGGAACTATTCAACATCGTCAAAGAATTCACCAACCCCACCGCAGCCTCAAATGACATCACTCCCTCCCAAGACCTCTGCGACTCGTTATCCTCCTTCTTCTACAACAAAATTGCCGACATACATAACAGCTTCGAAAACAGTTCCAACAAACAATCCTCTCCACCCCCCTCAGAACCTAAACCGCCCTCTAACAACCTCAGCGCCTGGAACCCAATCACCACCGAAGACACCATCCGCCTAATGAACTCCATCCACTCTGGCTCGCCAACCGACCCCTGTCCCCACCACATCTTCAACAAAGCAGACTCCATCATCGCACCCCATCTCCGTGATGTCATCAAATGCTCCTTCATCTCTGCCACCTTCCCAGAAAGCTGGAAACATGCCCTCCTGAAGAAACCCACAGCAGACCCCTCCGAACTTAAAAACTACCGCCCCATATCCCTCCTCCCATTCCCAGCCAAAGTCATTGAGAAAGCCGTCAATAGACAACTCGCTGCCTTCCTCGAATCCAACAACTCCCTCGACCCCTCACAGTCCGGCTTTTGAGCCAAACACAGCACTGAAACCGCCCTCATCGCAGCAACAGACGACATCCGAACACTACTGGACAATGGAGAAACAGTGGCAACCCCTTCTGGTCTCCTAGCTTTGCAGGTAGGCAAGGGTTGAAGTGTGAATGTCGGACTGGTCAGAGCAAGGCACGTGTTCAACCCAACATGCACACTTCACCGTAAGGAGGCCCAGCTGTGTTACACTGAATCATTCGGGCTCCACCTCCCCACCCACACCCGACTCAGCCCGCCCTCACCTGACTCTACTGAAAAACTGCTAATTTTGCCGAGGCCATGCAATGCACTGCTGTGGCTACTAAACAATGGAATCAGCTGGGATCATTAAAAGTAATAATTTAATATGGGGGCAACACCCCCACACCCTCCATAAACCACAGCTGAGCCAAAGATGGTCAGGTAATTATTTCCAGAGGCCAAAGGCTTGTGTTGGAAAAGGCAATCCACAATTAAATGACTATTTGATCCATGCATATTGATACAGTTTGGGGACTTAACATAAATTGGTATTTATGCAATTATGACTGTGTTTTCATTTTTACATTTGTTTTTTATAACCTGTTGTGTTTTTGTACTTGTCCTTGGGGGAAAGAGGTATTTTTCACAGACCTAACTGTTTTTATTTTGTAATGCTCTGTAGGTGGTACCAGTGAGAAAGGTGTTCCAATAGACTTGTTTGGACCCCGGAGTAGCTCATGCTAGAATTGCTTCTTTATTCTTGGTAAGAAGCAGCCTACCTTGATTGAGGTATGGCAAGAGTATTTGGCAACTAGGTCATTGTTTTGACTATCTATCATTGTACATGAATCTAATCTAAGATCTAGGTGTTGATTATGAGTGAGTCAAAATGTTAACGTTATGTAGCACATCAATACATACTGGTATCCTGGCAACCATTATTTATCTGCTTTTATAAATAACTTCAATGATGAGCAACCCAATTAAAAAGGGACATAACACACAGAAGTTTACTGCACAAAAATCTGATTGTTCTGATATGCAGCCTGTGATTCTTACTCTCTGAAAGGACTTTGGGGAAGGTTGTACAAATCAGACCCATTCATAATTGCAATATCCATACAGGAACTTTCCGAGGCACTCATAAACTAGGATCTTGACTCATACCATCTCTAATTAGGACATTGTTTTGATCAGACATATATAATTTGGTTATTGCATTTATTTTCTTATTCATGCGGCCTGATCCTACTAACATTAATTGTTTTGCTGAATTGAGATGTAGAGCTTTTGACACATTTTGTCTTTAATGTATGTATGAATGTATGTATTTATGCATGTATGTATGTGGTATTCCTATACCACAAACCCCGGCAAAAGGCAGTTGAGCTCTGCACAAGTTCAAAGATGAGCATAACGTCAGTAAGTGATAGGAGAGTAGCTGGTTAGTGGCATGTCAATGCGTTGTGATATAGCGTTCTTTAAAGAGTTACGTCTTCAATGGTTTCCTAAATTGGAGCAGTGTTGGGGCTGTCCTGTTGGATGCATGGGTGCTGTTCCCAGACCTTGCTAACTTTCATTGGCTCAACATTGATTTTCAGAATAGGGTTTTGTTTATGGCAAAATCTTCTGTGTAGTGTCAGCATGATTCTGAAGGAGGACTTGCCTGACCCAATTATATATGTGATAAAAAGAAGTGATGATAAACATGAGTTCTGTAATACCCTATGTATGTTCAGCCTTCCCAATTTTTGATGCCCACAGGCATTCTGAAATAAAAGAAGAGAGCATTCTGTTGTTTTGTTCCAAGACCCCCACCACTTCTGCAAATCTTGGAATTAAGCTATAGTTATTCGGGATGTCAAATGTCATGGATAGATCATCCTCTAGCAGAATTACAATTGCAGAATCACCTTAACTTATAATTCTGAGTAAACTCATCTGGACATGTGGTCCCTGTACCGAGATTAGATGGAACCCTGTTTGAAACCCTGATTGGCAGTTCTGGAGTTTGAAATTGCTGTCTATATGAGACAATAGATGTATGACACCTGCTGACCCGATAATATTCAATAAAAATGGAATCCTAGAAATTGGCCAATATTTTTTTGATCTATGGTGTTTAAAGATTACATTTTAATCAACAATTTTATTCTTGATTTTTGTTTTCTCTTACACTTGCCAGGATCTTAACAGACTGGAAGAATTTATGCATGGTCTGAACTGTAAAAGGTGGCAATTTTTTAGGTTTGTCAACACCAGGTAGTAAGCCTGAAAAGCATCCGCCCCATTCTCATCAAACCTTTAGCCAAGTTGACTTATAATACTTAACTAAATCACCAATAGTTAATTTGGGGACTAGTGGAAATGGATGTCCTTCGAAAATTCCTCCTTATTATTAATATTAGAAATATTTAAATAGTTCAAACTCCAATTGGTGATGATTGGCTGATCGTGGTCACAACAATTGGTACCCATGATCCTACTAATCTACTGCTTTGGAGTTGACCATATCACTCATTTCCAAAATCCAAACATCGAATTGATGTTCACGTGTAACTTTAAACTGCTAATTAAAAAAAAATGGGAACATTAAATACTTGGACAGTTTAATTAATCTGCAGATTGAAAATACTTTGATTGTACAAGATTAACCCATTAAACAATAAATTGATTTTGAAAGACCTTTCCAAGGGGCTGATTCGATCTCGTAAGGAAGGGCTCTGAACTGGATCCGCAGTGTGCGGGTCCGATTCGGAGCCCATGTTTCTGACCGAATCGTCTCCCGTTACAAACGATCACGTATGATGCGAAGATCGCGTCCGCTCCAGCCAACTCATTTACGAATGCGAAACTATCCGTTCAACTTATACGGGGGTGCTTTCTTAGAGAGATCAGAATCAACCCCTTAATGTTTAAGCAGCAGCACAAAGGGATTTTCATTTGCATCATTAGCATGTTGTTGAAGAAAGCAAATAATTCTAAAGTGTTTGCCCAGCAGCATATGACTCACTGCAGGCACATTCTGTTTGAGAAAGATTACATCTTTTGTTCTTTCCAATTCAAACTCTGTGGTCTTTCATGTTGGGGCATGGACATGATGAACACTCACATGTAATGTTGTATGTTAGGGGAAATTGAGGGCTAGTTGTGAGAGCTGCGAAAAGGTATCAGTTTTGCATACAATAGGGAGTCAAAGGTCTTATATATGTACAACTGGAGATCACTCTGTTTGTGATTTTTACTTTTGGATTCCTTGTATCTAAACCTCTGCTCCGATATTCAGAATTTCTGAATACCCAGAAGACACATGTTGGAGGCATTAAACAGTTTGCTTCTTTGAAAACTTGACAACATCAGAAGCAGAAGACTTGAAGTTGTGTCATTCTGTCCATCCACCTACTGGTATATCTCTCCAAATTGATATTAAAATCCTACTGCCTGGGGAGAGGCATTAGGCCTCTTTAGTTCCGGAACTCTGATCACTCCTTAAGAAAAGAGTAATGTTGCAAAACTTGGTCAGTAGCTCAAACAATGCTTTGTGGGGACAGTGCACAATGGACCGTTATCCAATCTGTAAAGTGCATCATGGCAGAAGCTTGCACACAAATACTACAAGAGATTGGGTTGTTAGTTGAGAGGGTTGAAAGCCCCATGCAGGCAACGACCACTGTTGTATAGGAATCTAGGACCCTAGTGTAATTTTCCTGATTCATGCCTATATATAGGTATAAATTACTCGATCCTTATATAGGCAAAGAAATCATTACCATATTTGGACTAAGCCTATGCAGCCCAAATACGGCATGGCTACTTCCACTAAGTTCAGAGAATGAACAACGATTTCTTAGAAAAACCCACCTTCAGCAGCTAGGGACTTCCCCTTGCCTGAATACTAATTTATCTAGGAAATCATGGAGTTTTGAAACAACTGAGTCTTTGAGTGACGTTATTATGTCCAATCATACGTCAAGCTCGGCACCTTCAAGGTATAAATATGCCTACATTTGCCAACACAAACACACGGTGGTTTGGAGCAGATCGACTAACTACTTGCCCGACGCCCTGCAGCAGCAAGTGCCGAAGGAAGCCGACCCTCCAGCTGACGCACTGAGAGATGCTGTCTTTTCTCCTGCCGAGAAATCCAGCTCCAGTGTTTCCAGTCTACCCTTGTGGGTTGCTGGGAAATCGAGTCCTGAAAGAGAGATACAAGACCTCCTTCATTCTAAAACCAAGGTACGGAGCTGACTAGACCCTTAGAGAATTCTTGGATAGATTCCTGGCAGAGAAATACTAAACCTAAGCTACTCCTCACTTATTTCTTCCCTTGTACTAGACTTAGGTTAGGTACACCGGGGTAGGCGTATTTTAGAAGCACCAGTTGAGTACTTTTAGTCATTATTTTATCACTGTATGTATTTTATATTTTTTAGGCAATTTATGGCTTAGAAACCATATCATGCTTTTACAGTACTACTTTATAATACTTTTCGTATTATATGCCTTGTACTTTATAACCAGTATTACGATTGTAGCAGTACATTTCTTATGCTTGAGAAAGAAGACTGTTCAATAAATACTTTTTATTGAAAACGCCCGTCTCTCTATTTTCTCAGCACCTCTGGTGAAATGAAGCATGCACGATTGACTGAGTAAAATAGACATCTATTGTTTCCGCGACTCTAGAGATTGATTTCTTATTCTTGGGAAACAAAGTTGTCACGTTTATGCGGTTGTCAGAAACTAATCCCATCTTGTGAATTCGAGAAAGTTTCTAGTGACCTCTGAGCTAGCTGGCACTCACAATTAGGTCTAATATATACAATAGAGACCTAGTCGACCTCAGTCCTATGTCTAAACTATAGTATATGTTATTCCAATGCGCAGAGCCTATTGGGAATATAGGAACTACACTACACCACAATCCTTGTCAGGGATAACCACAAATGTCACAAAATTAACCTGTGCTTATCCCTCTGATAGCTTGACACACAAGAAATCGGGCTTGACTTAGAGGCAATGTTCTATGTAAAAATAGCACCAAGAAGCAAATTGCACCAATCGCGATCATTTGATCTCACTAGATTATGAAAAAGTTACTAGCTCAGGCCAACCGTGATGGAGTGTGGGTCGGCTACAGTTACTAGGTAAATCTCACTGTAAGGGCTTACCTGATAAGAAGAAATCAATCTTTTTCTAGGCACATTTGCCCCCTGCAAAAAACAAGAGGGACATGTATGCAGTAATGGGCTTGGAACTGGAAACCACAAATCCATATGGACCCTGTAATTCTGGGGTCAGGGTGTTATTCCCCATTCCAGTCTCGAAACCTAGGGATGTCTGGTAGTTACAGTGACGGTATAGGTCTGAATCAGTAGCTGCAGCTGTTTTATCTCTGCATCCAATTACTGTCCGGCTTTGAAATGGGGACGCTTGTTTGTTAAAATGCAGAGTTGCTTCTGTATGTGTTTCCATTGATGTTGTACATGTATGCTAACAGAGTATGGCACAGTCTTGTGAGTTTAGAAATGTTGGGCCTCATTTATGAAAGCCTTGCGCCACCGGTGCGTCACTTTTTCCCATGTTAAAAGTGACGCACCGGCGGCGCTAGTCCTTCATAAATAAGGCCCGTTATCTTTAGGAAAGAAGAATTACGCAATTTAACAGAGAGAACGCCAGAGAATAACGTTGTATGACGATTCTGGAGGATTGCCATATGTTGCTACATACCACAACAAGGGTATAATTGAACATTGTTTCCACAAGACTTCATTTATTTTTGAATGATAGGAAACTATTGATTGGTTCTCCAGTCCCATTCAGTTGCCCATTTCCTGCAAATCTCAGATAACATTCTTGCTATTAGGATTCAATGGCGTAGGCTTTGTGGCTGCAGCTGATTACAACATTGTCATTGCTTTGACTGTGTGAGGCAGCAAGCGCTGCAAAGCTTTGCTATCGATTTGTAGATAAAAATATTGCAGATAATTTGAGAGTGCCATCAATGTAATTCTCTAAACTGGATACACCAGTGTTCATTAAGGTCATTTGTTAATTAAGATAAATTAGCTCGATCGTTTCCAAAGTTTGTATCCAAAAGGGTAAGGCAATCTGTGAAAAATATAAAATACTGGTGTACACAGATTATGAACTTTGTGACTGTCATTTTAAATTTTCACTGAAAGAAAAAAGAAGATATGTACTGTTTGCAGCCATGCATTGTTTTGTTTAGTAAATGTACATGACAAATTGTATTGCAGGCAAGGTTCTGACAAAAGCTGATTTTCTAATGCATGAATCAAATGCCATTAAAGAAAGGCAAAACATGATAGGAAGCATATTGTGTCTGTATAAATATCACACAATGCACACAATAGATTCTGCTTCGCATATATTTATATTATTGCTCTCAATGCCCTTTAAATGAGGTGTGATGCTTTATTTGCATGATGGGTACCGCTTCTCTTATTCTTCTCTGAATTACCACACTGCTAATGTTAAATGACAAATATGTTACAAATCGCCCTTACTGGGATGAGTCCAAATGATCACAATTTTGAGGTGCATGGGACAATGAGACAGTGCATCTAGCCCTTTTTACACCTAGTAGTTAACAGTCATTCCAATAAAAATTGTCTTGATTTTAGACCTATTTGTATGATTTTCCGTGGACAGTATTATTTCATAAACAAAATTACAATCTGAGTAAAACTGGCCTCTTCAAGATTTAGCCTGCCTCCTCCCCCTCTGAACCACGAATGAGATCCCACATTTCTTCAACATTCTTATTGGCTCTCAAATGCTCCTGAGTGGTCACTCCACTCCTATCTGTGGCTTGCTGCCAGTAGCAACTGCTACGGGACAATAGTGGTGGAGTGGAGGGAATTAAGAAAAAAAGAAAAATGCACTTACCTTCTGGCTGCCGCTTCTCTTCCGTCGAGCAGGAAGCAGACTCTCCTAGCCAATTATGACGCTGCTGTCACAAACATGACAGCAGCGCAGCGATTGGTGATAGTGCTGTGGTTCAGCTCTCAGACAGACAGTGGGAGCTTGTGCATGGTCTCCACCCAGGCTGTGCAATACAGCAGGGTGGAGAACATGCTAAGTATGACTGTTTGGCCTGCCCAAGACGCCCGGCAAAACCATCATGCGCACTTAGAAAGAGCTCACCACTCCCGCCCCTTGCTCTGTGGGCCCCCCACACCTTCAGAGCCTTCTGAAAAATAAAATGATATTAACATGATGCTATAATTGTATTTTTCTTGTGGGGCGACGCACCTCCTCCTTAGCAGAGATGCTGCTGCTGCTTGCTGCACCATCCATTATATATGATTTCTGGTTGCTGTCTTTGATGCCCATCAATCTTCAATTGAGGGTGGATCGAGCATTTCCACAGGAGATGCTAATTTTGAAGAAAACCGATTGGTGACAGGCTGAACTTTTACTTTGAAACCAGGCCGAGAGAAGTTGAAAACCAACATTCTCACTTCTTACCCAGAAACATGAATGATGGACAAGTTCCTCAGTCCAAGACATGAGGAAATCATAATCGTTTAGGAGAAATCATAACAGATCTCCTGCTCTACACTAGGGCCACAGCAGCCTGGGAAAATACCTTAGAATAAATGTATCCCTCTTGTAGATCTGCAAATCTAGGAGGTGTGATTCTTGCAGTACCTCCATTGAAAACTTTCTGTATCACACTTAATGTAATCAATTATGAAGAAGGGAAAATAATAATTCAAGCAAACCAATCCAATTTCATGACATTTTAGGAAACTTCAACGGTGTAAAATAAAATGTCCTCAAATTAATTCTCCTTCTCAAAAGGCATTTATCTCCTCCTTTGTGATGTGGATGTCAAAGACAACTCTAGACATCCTAACTACATCATTTTTTGGAATCATTTGTATTGGTTTTATACATACAACACAACATATGCCACAAAATGAAAGGAACAGTAAGACATATATATTTGAAATTAGAGCACATATTGGGGAAACCGTCAATGATAGATCAAAATAATGTGTAGTCCATCAGTGCGCTGTCTGGCTGAGTAGTGCTACTGTAGACTAAGAATTACCTCTGTCAGAGGATATGTACCTACACTTGTCACAAACTCCTTGCCACAAGTATTAAAAGTTCATCTCATCAGCATGTTTGTACCAACAATGTTCCAATCCTTAAACAACAAGATATGCTGTATTACTATACTATCGTTATTGCTATTGTTATGTGTGTTCTAACACTCTAGCCAGTGACCTTTCAAAAGAACTGAAACAGCTTTTGATTAAGGAATATCAAGAACTTTGTATCATTTAACATAAGGAACTGTAATTCTGGACTTTTCTCTCTCAGTGGAAACAGCCAGCATTTTTGTATATGAAATGTAAAAAGAACTCTTCATCAAAGTAGAATTAAGAACTGTTGACTAACAATTTTCCTTCCAGGTCTCCTTGCGTGCATTACCCAACCTAACCTCTCTTCCACCCATTTGGCCACATTTATATTTTGGTGAAATATAAAATTCAGAGTTGGTGCTGCCAGGAGGGCATCTTGAGAGCATTGCTTCTGAGGAACTGGGCCTGACAGGATAGCAAGCCCAATGGTATTTGTTCCTCCTGAGCAGGCTTTCCAAGATGTCAACAATGGAGGACTTTTGTAGAATGCTTACAAACATGAAGAAAGATCTGGTGGCAGCTTGCACGAAAGTTTCAGCTCTTGCAACTCAAGTGGCTCAAATCAAGGGCCAATAATTTATGTCTAGAGCCTCCCTGATAACTTCTGTATCAGTAACTGCAGCATCAACTCCCCAGACAGTCTCAGTTTCTGTTCCCACTGCAAAACCTTGGGCTGTACCAGGTTTCCAAGGGGCCCAATCCAAACCTAAACCTCCCTTACCCAGGTACAACTCCATTTATGGTTTAGCCAACAGCCTTTCCAGATGCACAGTCACGTATAGGCTTCATGGTGTCGTACCTGAGTAGGGATGTAGCTGCTTGGGCTGTACTCTTGGTAAATTTTGATGATCCTCTGATTTACTACTGGAGAGATTTTAAAAGGCAACTTGAGACAATGTTTGATTGACGTATTGCCACAGTATTGGCAGATAGAAAGTTGTTAAAGTGCAGACAAGAAGGAGGTAAGGAACAGACCACATATCGTGCACAGTTTAACTGCCTGGTTGCTCAAACAAACTGTCAGGAAGCTCAAAGATCTGTAATGTTCTATTGTGGACTTAGAGACAAGGTAAAAGATGTAATAGGTCTTCAACCTCAGAATTGCAGCAATTTTAGTTGAACTTGTCCTATACTTAGACCATATGCTATCCATTCAGAAAGGTGAGAGGAGGCAGCCTGAATCTAAAGACTTTCTTCGCTCCAGGGAAAAGGTTGCGTATTCTTCCAATGATGAAAATACAGAACCTTTTGGAATAGGGGATCTCTGTGGCCCTCTTACTGTGGAAGAAAAAGATGTAGTATGTAAGAAGGGGAAATGTCCGTATTGTGGAAAGAAAGGTCACTTTGTTCAGGAGTGTTTAACCAAACTAAAGGCTTGAGCAATCTTGAAGAAGAATGTTATCATCACTGTGTCTGAAGAAGCAGAACACTAACCAACTCAGGGGAAAAGCAGGAGGACCCTTCGAGCCAACAGCAACACTCTATAGAGTGCAATACCACATCCTATCCTGAAGGCTGCAATAAAGTTCAAACAAGAGTAAGTCACTGAAATGGTCATGCTAGACTCTGGGGTCACAGGCAATTTCATAGATACTACCAATTGCTCAAAATTAGGAATTTTACCATAAGGAAAAAGAGGCCAGAAACAGTCAGGGGTGCAGCACCCGCTGCAATGTTCGAAATGTACTGTTTGCATTTCCCTGCACCTCATAGCAGGCTCCAACCTGTGTGCTATGCAACCCATAGACTTCATAAGATATAGGTAAGTCACCCCTACTGCAGGCCTTTATCCCTAAGGCAGGGTGCACTATATCCTATGTGAGGGCATTTCAGTATGAGCAGATATTCCGCTACAATGCCAAGTCTGTTCAGATATATTGTAAGTGCACGGGGAAGCCATAGAGAATACACGGGTTGGACACTTGTCAAAACGAGTTTCCTAGCTCCATGATGGCTCCACTGATTTCTAAGATGTTTGGTACCAAACAGCTTGTCTTAATAAATCCTCCCAGTGTTGGATTTATTAATAGATTCACACAGGAGACCCTTTTAGAGGGTCCCCTACAACCTACCAAGCACTGGTGTGGTTTCTAACTTGTTTTCACCAGTCTGCCAACACCAGACATGTTTCTGATCTCATAGAGGGAGGTTCAGCTCTCTCTGAAGACAGAGACAAATCCTGCTCTAGGCGGAGGTGCTTCACACCTCCTCCAGGATAGGATGGCCTTCCTGGGTGGGAAGCTTCAAAGACGATGTCACCTTTGAAATTCAACCCAGGAACCTCCAGATGGTGGGGGAAGCCAAGCCCTCTTTCCTGCTCCACTTTCGGTGGGAGGAAACGTGGGAAAATGAGTTAGATTAGGAGGATGGATCCCTACTTAGCCTATACCACCCCTAGGGATGGGCAGGCGATGTAAACCCCTCTCCTGAAATTGCACCCTCATGGGATGGTGGAGAAACAACATATCAGGGCTAGGGTAGTGCCCCTTCCCAGAGGAAGTGATCACTATAGGGTGCAGACACCCTAATGCTGGGGATCTCATTGGCTACTACATGTCTCCCCTTGCAATGCCCCTAAATTTAGTATTTAGGTGGCACCTCTAGACATGAACGTCAGATTCGACAGACAAGCGAAGACCAAGTAAAAAAAAGACCCGCTGTACGAGAACTGAAGCCCTGCTTTAGAAGAAAAAGGCACCAAACTCTGCCAGCTGCCTCAAATACTCAACAATTGTTGCCTGCTGTGCTATCCTGAGCCTAAACGGACTCCAAGAACCCTGAAGGACCTCAAGCCTTCAAGAAATCGCTGAGGAGCACCCTTGGTGTGAAGGTATCACTTCCCTGCACATCACAGGGACCAAACCTGTGAAGTCTGATTTGTTCACCTCGATGCAGCACTGAAGCAAGAAAAGGTGCAACAGCGACAGAGGGTCAAATCTGTCTCCACACCAGGACCTCCTGGAGCTGTGGGGTACCAATAGCCGGCATACCAGACCCTGAACAGCAAACACAGAGAAGACAAGTTCATATCAGACTCCCAAAATCCTAGAAATATGCATCCATCGAGGGATATCAAGACACCTGAAATCCACTTCCTGAGTGGCCCAGCTGTCCCGAGATCACCTCTCCAATTTGCCTTCTCCTCAACGTTAGGACCCCGAAGCAACCGAAGGCCGGATGACCTTTTCACTCTGCACCCGGTCCTGGCACCAAACAACCAGCTGTGCTACCATGGTCCCCAAGACCTTGCAACCTCCCCCTCAAAGGAGCCCCATTAGACTTTACCTGTAAGTTTTCCTTTACCGTGTACTTAAAAGTGGCTCTCTTCATCTTTGTGCACCAGCTTCCAAGACCCTTGGCACTCTGCTCCTAGCAGATCCAGGATGCTCCTGAACTTCTCCTGCTGGAACTTTGGATCTGATCCCGACATTGACCAACTATGCGAAGGTGATCTTTATAAAAGCATTGCCTGATTTTATGTGCATTTTTCTGTGTTGTCCTTTGTTTCCAATGGTGCATATTCATGCACAGTAATGATATAGTTTACGAACTTTGAAAAATCGTAACTCCGAAAGTACATATCTTAGAATTGTGTTCTTGTCCTAAAAATTACAAAAAATCCATGTTATTTTTCTAAATTGATCTCAGATATATTCTTGAGTGCGTATCTCATTTATTGCCTATGTGAGTACAGCAAAGACTTAGCACTACCCTCTGGTAAGCCTAACTGCTTGCCCGCACTACCTCAAAAAGAGCATTAGAATTATCTGCTTTTACCTCTGTGTACCATATGGGGATCCACTGGACTCTCTGTACAGTGTACTTAATTTTAGTACAATCTATAAAGAGCCAGCTTCCTACAGTAATGTAAAATCCAACTACACCACTAAGTAGGATTTATCACCACTATTATGAACATACCAACCATGGCAATGCCACTCGGTTCTGATCAGGAATTACCACTCAAAAGTATAAACAGGAATGCCAGCCAATGAGAGGAGAAGGTCACACAGCAGTGAAAAACAAAATAGGCTATTTGTCAGTACCAGGACAGGCCACACATAAAGGCACGTGTCCTACCTTTTACTTACACAACACCCTGCCCATTGGGCTATCTATGACCCACTATAGAGTTGACCTATGTGTAATAAAAAAGGAGTTTAAGGCTTGGGAAGTAGTTTTACATGCCAAGTCAAAGCAGCAGTAAACTGCACACACTGGCCCTGTGGTAGTAGGCCTGAGACAGGTTTGAAGATTGCTTCTGTGGGTGACACAGCAATGCTGCAGGCCCACCAGTAGCATTTCATTTACAGGTCCTTGGAATATGGTATGTGTTGTAATCGATGTATCAATGTCCACAAGATCATTCATTGAATCAAATAAGGATTTAATGTAAGACACAGATAAATGCTGGTGTCCCCAACAAGGCCAATGGGTAACTGCCAACAAACATGACATGGAACCCCCACATACTAGGGATCCAAATAGAACCAAGCCTTAAAGGAAAATACACATAGGAATACAACATATCCTCTTCCCTTCCTCATCTAAAATAAATAACAAGAAACAAAAACAAAGTAGTGAATAAAAAAAAGATATAACCATATAAGCATACATAAAAATAAAAATAAATTATGCATCATCACAGTAATAATCTTGTAAATAATTTGGCATACGTCTATTTCTCTGGACACGTTTAGGACCATTTTCAGAAGACATTATGTCCCTTCTTTTACTCACTTCGGATTGGCTTAACACAGGATTGCCCCTGTTCCCCACACTTCCATCCTGTCCATCACAAACATTTTTCTTGTACAGTGCTACTCTTCTTAGATTCCAATGTTCACCATTACACAGAGTGACAAACTTGTCATGCACCGATCTCACTCTGAAAGGACCTCTAAATTTTGTTAGACCACCGCAAATACGTCCTGGCTTAACCTTCACCAAATCATTAACTTTAATCCGGCTCTTGGTATCCAAAGACTCGTTAAAACTGTCCCTACCAACCACATCAGCCATGCCAATACAATCCTTCATCCGGGCAGGAATTAGCTTTGTGCTTGCCGAACGTCCTCTCATGACTTCAAACGGTATTTTCCCAGAAGAACTATTCTCAACGGTCCGATAAGCCCATACTAAATCATTCACCAATTCTCTTATTCCAGATCTAGAAGACACTGCCAATTGAATTACACCTTTCACCATTTGGTTCGCCCTTTCCACTATACCATTTCCTTGTGGGTTGTACAAAGATGTCCTAGAATGCACAATCCCACAAAAATTCAGATACCTTACCATCTCATCCAATGTCAACTGCGTCCCATTGTCAGTTATCAACTTAACAGGATAACCCTCTTCCCTAAAAATCTCCTCCAACATTTCAATAGTAGTTTTAGTAGTTATCTCCCTACAAAACTTTACAATTAGCCATTTTGAAGTGACATCAACCATCACTAAGCAAACTTTAAGTCCAAAGAGAAAGTACTGAAAGGTCCAATATAGTCCATACACACGGTATGCCAAGGTAAATCAGGGTCCACAATTTCTCCTAAAGAAGACTGACATCCCACCTTCAATCTCTTTTCACTCTCTAAACAATCTGCACACCTTTCAACCTACTCAGATACATGCTGATCCATTGCAGGCCACCAAAAATGCTCCCTCAACCTTTTCTTGGTAAGGGATTGACCCAAATGCCCCTCATGCGCAAGTTTAAACAACACAAACCTTAAATCTTGCGGGGGAATGAACTTGTCATCCTTCATCACAATACTTTCTTCTTCATCGTAAATTGACAATTCCTCTAAAACCTTCAAATACGGTCTTACTGCAGGAGCAAGGGTACTCTCACGTCTCGCCCCCTTCACAATAAGTTCCTTTACACCACGCATCACCTCATCTTTTACCATACACTCTCTCCATGTGACTTACTGACAGCCCCATTTCACATTTCTACCAAATCACTTATCGCTGCAACCGAGCCTTCTGTCACAAATTTTTCCACTCCTTTCCTATCCACCTCATCCCAAGGCAAAGGAAGCCTGGGAAGTCCATCTGCTTGACAGTTCTTCCATCCAGGAATATATTCAACTTTATAAAGAAACTCTTGCATTCTTGCTGCCAACCTTGCTAAACGCGCAGAACCCTTCCCTGCTCCGCCTGGCGACAGTATCTTCACTAATGGCCTGTGATCAGTCTGTAATTTAAAATTGAAACCCCACAAGTACATCCTAAAATATTCACATCCCCATGCAGCCGCCAACACCTCCCTCTCTATGATGGAATAATTACTCTCTGACATGGTCAACGTTCTTGATGCAAATGCAACTGTTTTCACTCCCATTGGATGTATTTGGGACGAAACTGCACCCAAACCCACCGCACTTGCATCAACAGTTAAGACTGAAACCAACTTTGTATCAAACGGAGTAAGTATTCCAGCTTCACATACTTCCCTTTTAATATCTTTAAACACCTTCTCTTGTTCTTCACCCCAGACAAATTTACAACCTTTCCTAAGCAACACTCGTATTTTCTCTGTCTTATCCGCAAAGTTCCGTACGAACTTTGCATAATATTCAATTCGACCTAAGAAAGATCTCAATTGGTCTTTGTCTCCAGGCATAGGTGCCTTCCTTATTGACTCCACCAGATCACGTTTTGGTCTTACTCCATCCGCAGAAAGCGTATACCCTAGGTACTCCACCTCTTCGACAGCAAACTTGCATTTTTCTTTCTTCAAAGTCAACCCTGCACACTCCATTCTGTTCAACACTTCATTAAGCATAACATTGTGTTCCTCAATCGTACCACCAAACAGCAAAACATCATCTTGGAAATATACAACATTTCTTATTCCTCCCAGAACTGAGCCCATCATACGCTGGAACACTCCAGCAGCGGACGCCAGCCCAAAAGGCATCCGAGTAAATTGAAAGACACCCTCTGAGGTAATAAGCCCAGTCAATGGCTTTGAATCATCGTGCAACCTAATTTGAGGATACGCACTGCGTAGATCTAATTTTGTGAAGAACCTACCCCCTTTCAGTAACAAGATCAATTAATTAATGTTTGGTAATGGGTAATTGTCAACAATTATATTCTGGTTCAGGGTGCTCAAGTCCACACAGAATCTGTATTTGCCTTCAGATTTGGTCGTGATAACAACTGGCGAAATCCAACTTGAAGTCTCCACTTGTTCAATTACACCTTGCTCTAACATGTCATTTAGCATTTTCTTCACTTCGCTTCTGGCTATGATGGGAAACTTCCTGACTCTATGTTGCATGGGAACAGCATCGTGTCTAAGTACAATTTTGTGAACATATCCCTTTAGTTACCCAATTTCCTCTCTAAACAAACTAGCAACACCGTCTATGATGGTTTCAGTTGATACATCCTGCACTACCATGACTTGATCTTTAGCCCTTGGATCTATTACAATGTGAAGATCATATTGGTGACCCCACCCTTAAATCAGTGGACCAGATTGTGCAACATATACCTTTCCCACCACGGTCCTACTCTTAAAAGTGATCCTTGTTAGCATAAACTCAACTATATCTATTCTTTCACCCTGATAACCACAAGGGTTTATATCATTCGATCTCAATTCAACTTCCAGCCAATTTTCTTTATACAAGCACTCAGGAATAATTGTCCAAAATGAACCCGGATCAACCATCAACTCCACATTTTTTCCCTGAATATTAAATAACGCCATTGGTCTCATCCTCCGACCAGGCTCCATATCTTGCCCCTCTTCATCCACACACAAGATCTTATTCGCACCTTCTACATTTCCTTGGAAACCACTTCCAACACACCCTTCTTGTACAACAGCCACTTTCGCTCTAATACCTCTTCCACACATTTTCATAAAGTGACCTCTCTTGCCGCACTTCCTACATTCTTTATCAATCGCAAAACATTTTTTATACTCTGAAGTATGATATGTACTACCACACCTCGTACACCTCCTTCCTGTATTTCTGTATGGCATAGTGTTACTAGATGATACATCTCCGCTATACCCCTCTACACTATTCTCCCTCTTTCAACTCGACTTCTTTACACCTACGGCTGCTACTCCTTCCTCTTGCTCCACACAAGACACATTTTCTTTTTTCACATCCTTTTTCTCCATCTCTCTCATGCACGCACTTGACTCCTCAACTACCTTTGCTATGTCAATTGCGTTTTGTAGTGATGGGTTCTTTGCTGCCCACAATTTCTCCTGCATCTTTTTATTTTACACTGGACAATTAACTGGTCTCTTATCATCTCATCCCTCATTTCACCAAAATTGCACTTCAACGACAGTTCACGTAAACGTGTAACAAACTGATCTATCGTCTCATCTTGTCTTTGTGGTTGCGTATAGAACTTATGTCTAACCATAACAATATTCACTTCTTTTGAGTATTGTTTCTTGAGCCTATCCTTAGCTTCTTGATAGACATTTCTTATCACTCTCCCATCCGCATTCTTTCCTACCGGTAAATATTTAAAGGCATGTTGCCCCTCTTTCCCTAATGTGCTCAAAAGTAACGCTTTCTTTCTCACTGCGCTAAATTCCTTTCCATCTAATGCCTCCAAATAATTCTCAAAAATTTCCACCCACTCATCCCACTCTATTGATGGTTCACCACTCTGTTGCAAGAATAGTGCTGGCATTATCACATTTTGCCCTTCCATATTGCGAAACTCTTCTTTAATTCACTTTGTCGTTTCCTATTCTTCTTCCCCAATGTCAGATGCAAAAAGTCTTGTGACTCTCCTATTATGCTTCACTGTTTTGCCAAGCCTTATTTTATCCTTTGTATACTGCCTCCTCGACACACTTACACCTCTTCGGCTTCTTTTCTTTTACAAACTCTTTTTTTTCACCTTATTCCTTCTTTTCCGCTCTTCTCCTTGTTTCCGATCTTCCTCTTCTCTCCTCGGCGTTACATAGCAACCCGGCAAATCTTCCTTTACTTAAGATGGCCGCCACGTTTTTCCACGTAAAGATTATGCATCATATGTCATGAGCCATGCGTCTTTCATCACAAGATGCAAGCGTAACTCTTACGTTTCTTTAGCGTATTCGTTCTACGTTGCACTGAGTTCTACTCTGCTCGTGATGTCCACGCTCCACTTCACAGTGAGTTATCAAGTTTTTAAAAGTCGCATCTAACGCTCAGACATGCCGCTCTCTTCTAAACCATACGTTATTTGCCTAAATGTTGCTTTTTGCTAAGATCCCAATTTCAACAATTTATCGAGCCTTCTACTCACGTTTCTAAACTCCAATTTCTTTTTGTTTATTCTTTCCGATTTCCACTTGTTCTTCTACTCGCCTTTTTTTCTTTTTTCATAAGTTTAATCTTCCTTCGTTTTTCCTTCGTCTTTCTCATTTTTTTCAATGCAAGTAATCTCTAATTACTCTTATCCACGACAAGTAAAATGTTCTGCACATGTTGTTCTCTCCACCAGCTGAGCTCCTGGCTCACTCTATGTCTTTTCCTCCCGTCAGCCAAACGTCGCCAACTGTTGTAATCGATGTATCAATGTCCACAAGATCATTCATTGAATCAAATAAGGATTTAATATAAGACACAGAGAAATGCTGGTGTCCCCAACAAGGCCAACGGGTAACTGCCAACAAACATGACATGGAACCCCCACATACTAGGGATCCAAATAGAACCAAGCCTTAAAGGAAAATACACGCAGGAATACAACAGTATACTACTGTACAAGGAACTTATAAGCAAATCAAATACGCTAAACAGATGGAAACCATTCATACCTGGTTTTGAGGAAAGAGCACATACACTTTAGCACTGTTTAGCAGTGGTAAAGTGCCCAGAGTTCTAAAGCCAACAAAAAGAAGGGCAGAAAAATAGGCGGAGGAAGGCTAAGTGTTTGGGGATAACCCTAGATAAAGGGTCATGTCCCTCAATCCATGTGAAAACTATCCTAACAACTTTTAGACAACATGGCCTTTATTGTAAACTCACCAAATGTGAGTTTCACACAACCAAGATGGAATTCATAGGATTTGTTCTAACTCATGAAGGCATCTTCATGGCTGAATGTAAGCATAAGGCCTTTACTGATTGGTCACAAGCTCAAAATATTAAGATATCGAACGATTTTTGGAGTATGCACATTTTTATAGGAAGTTCATTGATCATTTTTCTTCTAAAGTCACCTCCATTTCTAAACTTCTTAAAAAGAGGGTACCATTTCCTTGGACACAAGAGCAATACCAGGCTTTTCAGGATTTGAGAAAGGCCTTCACTGGCGCCCCAATTAAGTATTATTCAGACTCCTCTAAGCTATTTACAGTTGAGGCAGATCCATCTGATGGAGCCATTTGACCAATTCTTACTCAGTGCGATTATGAAAATGGTCAATTACAACCTGTCATTTATCTGTCCAAAAACTGTTACCAGCTGAAGTAAACTAAAGAATTGCTTTCAAGGAAAAGAGACATAATTTGCTTGGGGCCAAATTTTCTGTTACAGTTTTTTCCAACCACCATAACCTCCTGTTTCTCAGGTGTGCCCAAGCACTGCCACCCAGACAATTAAAGTGGACCTAGTTCTTTGCACAGTTTGATTTCTTTGTCACCTTTCGCCCAGGAAGTGATAACCAAAAAGTGGATGCCTTATCCTGTTAATGCCTTGAGGAGACAGAAACTATCAATCAACCTCTACCCATGGTTTCCCAAGATAAGATTACTGGAGTAACTAACGGAAAGTTTCCAAGATCAGATCAAAAATGCCTATTAAAAAATGAATAATCTGAAAATCTCAGTATTCAAGTAATGAGATTTGTAACAAGCTACACTTACCCACTCCTAACCAGCTCTGGTAGGATATTTCTTTTGAACTCATCATCGTTTTCCCGGAGGACCATGGTAAAACTATCATTCTTACTTTCCAAGATGGCCAACTTTACAGCCTGCAAAGTTCTTCCTTCTGCTAGTGAAACTCTGACTCTGGTACTAAATCATGTGATCCATCTGCATGGGCTACCCAAGACCATTGTTCCCTGTAACATGAACGCATGCACACTGCCTTCTCCCAGCATGCACACACTATTGCATAGCAAGCACGTCACTGCTTCAAGCTAGATTAAGAGACCGTTTACCAGCCATGGCCTTTAAAATGTGAGTGCTGCTTAAAGAATGTTTTTAGTCTTGGCGATGACATGCAGGTACCGGTTTAGGCATGGGTACAACGCCAGATGCAGGAGAAGAAAACTTGAGTTTCAGAAGGTGAATCTTTCCCTGTGAAACAGCCCGGAGCAGGCAGCAGTTACAGATACCGTTTGCGCTATTGGTGTTGAACACCTGCAAGCATCATCGCATCCAGAGTCGCAGTGCAGAATTGTTTCTTTTATTGTCAGTGGCACTGATTTGATTTACTCCTGGCAGAGCATTCCTGATGTTGGCTGTGGATGTGTCATTTCTCTCTCTGGTGCATTGCCTCCTTGCGCAATCTGGTACATTGGACCTGCAGTCCTCCTGGGGCCTATGTCTCTGTAAGGAGGAAAGACGTCTTTATTTCTGCACCTTGCTCTCCGCAGACCAAGTGGATACAGCTATTTTGCGATGATTTGATCAACTGCTGGAAAGACATTTGTGAATAATTTTGCCACTTTTCTAGTTGAAAACTACCACCAATTGTTGTTGCTTGAAGAGTCTGCAAAAGCCTGATAGGGACTTGAACCAAAATAGTATGTATTAATTTGTTACATGGATTGTCTGACTTTGTTTACTTTAATTATTATTTAAGATTCGTTAACCCAGTTCTAGAACAAATTTAAAAGTACTTTGTATTTATATTTGCTGCTTGAAGTATGTAGAGATAAGGGCTCAAAATACTGGATTAAGGAGATTTTGCTTGTCTTTGTGGTGCACAGACAAAATATCGAGTTTTTTTTTCCGACCTAAGTTAATATCGAGTTTTAAATATCGTTGGGACAGAATATCGACATCAAGAATATCGGTGACCAGAATATCGACCTGAAGGTAAGAAATATGTATTTTTAATATCAAAGTTAGTAATATCGAAAGCAAAAATATTGATGTTAATAATGTCAATGTTTATGCTAGTGTTATGTATTTGAGTATGTATTTTATATGTTTGTGTTCCACATGTTTTGGTATGTTTTGTATTTTTTTTATTAAATATATGTAGAAATTGTTTGAAAGTTTGTAATTTTTTTTAAAGTATATTTTGCGTTTTAGTACCAAAGCGGGTTGTGGGTTTATTGGGGAATATGGTTTGAAGTAATTGAATTATAGTAAATGAATTCATAGTTTTTAGGAATTATTAATTATCTTTAATTACATTTTGCATTTTAGTTATGTAGTGGGTTGTGGATTTATAGGGGAATAGGGTGGGAAGTAATTTAATTGTAATTAAGTAATTATTCATTTTTATTTCTTGGTATTGGTAATGTATTTATTTCTAATCAATTATTAATTATTAATACAGTATTATTAATTGATTAATTTATAATTATATTAATTGTATACATTTTATATTGGAGAGGGTTGTGGGTTTATAGGGGAATAGGGTGGGAAGTAAATTAATTATAATAAATGAATTCATAATTTTTATTTTATGGTACTGATAATTAATTTATTGTTTATTGATTATTAATTGGTAATTAATTTGTATTAATTAATTGATAAGTACATTAATTGTGTTAATTTAATTTAGGAGTGGGTTGAGTGTTTATAGAGAATTTGGTGGGAAGTAATTTATGATAAATAAGTAATTATTTATTAATATTTATTGGCATTGATAATTAATGTATTGTTAATTAATCATTGGTAATTCATTTTTATTAGGTGATTAATCGATAATTATATTTATTGTGTTAAATTTTATGCGGAGTGCTTTGATGTGTGTGTTTATTGGCAAATAGGGTGGGCAGTAATTTTATGTTATTAAAGTAATTAATACTTTTTATTTATTGGTATTTATAATTAATTTATTGTGCATTCATTAATAAATCCTTATTTAATTAAAACAATTATTTATTTGATAAGTATGTATTTTTAATCCCTACGCTATCCTAGACTTTCCACACTGTTGCACTCTCTGGAGTGGGAATAGTAATTTTTACCCCTACGCTATCCAACACTTTCCCTACTGTTGCACTCTTTGGAGTGGAAATAGTAACTTTTACCCCTACGCTATCTAACACTTTCCCTACTGTTGCAGTCTCTGGAGTGGGAATTGTAATATTAACCCTTTCGCTATCCAACACTTTCCCTACTGTTGCACTCTCTGGAGTGGGAATGGCAATTTTTACTCCTACGCTATCCAACACTTTCCCTACTGTTGCACTCTCTGGAGTTGGAATTGTAATTTTTACCCCTACGCTATCCAACACTTTCCCTACTGTTGCACTCACTCGAGTTGGAATTGTAATTTTTAACCCTACGCTATTCAACACTTTCCCTACTGTTGCACTCTTTGGAGTGGAAATAGAAATTTTTACCCCTACGCTATAAAATATTGTAGTTTTTAAATTTGTTATATAAATTATATTCATATTTTTATATTATTTTTGTATGTGTATGTATGTATTTATAATTTATAAAATGTTTTTAACAATGTATAAGTTATTAAAATATTTATTTATGAATATTATTAAGTAAGTATATATAGTATATGTTATACGTATATGTTTAATTTATTCTAACATTATATGTATTAGTTATTATTTGTAAACATTTTAAAATATGTTTAACTATGTTTCTTTTAATTATATGTATTATTTACTTTATTTTACATTATTTTTTAACATTTAAAAAAACAATATTTTTTACAACAATATTTTTGACATCGAGATTTTTTTCGCAATAATTTTGTACTTACCATGATGTAGATAGGATGTCAATATTCTTGACTTCGATATTTTTGTCATGATATTTTGCACCTCGATATTTTTGTAATCAATATTTTGTCTGTGATTCTGTTTTTGTGCAGGCCCGGACAATAAAATACCAGTGATGCTAGAAGGAAACGATCCCAGTGGCAACCCTATTTGTGAAAGAGGTTTGGCCGGCAGGTGAAATGCACATGTGTATACAAGAGAACTCGCTACTCAATTCTCATCTTTGGTTCCACCTCACCTACTTACATAAAAGTCATCATTCGTGGGGACAGGTCATGTGGGATTTAGAATCAACAAACCAAAAATATGATTTAGCATAATAATGACACTGCCCGCGAGATTCCCTTTTTAACTTTATTTAGTGTGTCTCAAATAATCCTAGGACCACAAGGTTATTCAGTCAACATATATCCGGCTCCTCTTTTCTATCAGCCACTGGGCAGAACAGACTTAGGGGTCTATTAGGATGGGGGCAGATCGCCAACCCCCTACCGGCGGTGGCGAACCACCCGCCAAAACACCCCGCCGGATTTTTTTTACCCCGCCACATTAGCATGGTGGGGGGTACTGTGGCGGGCCTGCAACGTGCTCACACATTCAGGCACAAAGGCACTTCTCCACCTGTATTGTAATATGGATATTTAGCCTCTTTTCTACCCGGTCGGCTCTTCGACGGGCAGAAAACCGGCAAACGGTCTTTCCATCCGCCGGGGTCCATCCGCCATCGTGATATGGCAGGGGGAGATGGGAGGCGGGTGGTAGGTAATGGCGGGCCGATCGCCACCACCATACGGGCGATGGCGATCCGCCCGCTATTATAATAGACCTCAAAGTGTGTCTCTTTACAAAAACCGTAATCTTCAAACACCATTATCGTTTTCACCTGTGTTTCATTTGGCCATTTGAAATGAACTCTCAGATTAATCCATCTACCTTTAAGCTTAAACTGCCTGGGTTATGAAGATTCATCCTGTTTTTCATACTTCTTTGTTAAAACCAGCTTTGTCCTAATCTTTTTCCCTACCACCCTTGGGGTTAGTAAATAAAATCTGCGAGTACAAAGTTAATGCTATCAAAGACATGAAAATGGGCCATAGTCACTCATCATATTTTATTGCCTGAAAAGGGTATAGTCACAAGAAAGATTCTGGGACCCAGCAACTGCCATTCATGCTCCCCTCCAGTTACGTCACTTCAATGCTCACCGCTAGCAATGAGAGTCTCAGTTTCCCTTTTAGCCAAAAGAAAACAATTATTTAAGCAATGAGTTTTGAAAGAGACATGTTCTCTTTGCAGTAACCATCTAAACTGTGTACACAAAGCATTAATAATGACGTTTTGTTGTGTTATGATATTTGCACATGTGTTTATTTCTCCTAGAGATAAAGTACAATTTACTGCTCTGCAGAGAAGGCCTCAAAAGTTTGTTCAGGTTCAATTTCCTTTCTAAAATATAGGCTGTAAAGAAATGTATTTTTTGAATCAGATTTCTGGATTTTTTGTGTTTCCATACATGGGGAGCTGGATCTTTAGTGAATAAGCATATCATTACTAGTGTTAGAATTTTGGAAGGGGGCTCAAGATTTTGACTTGACGAGAGAAGTGGGCTGTGTTACTGATTTCCTTACTTAACTGGCTGGCTGTTGCTCTGCTGGTCCTAACTCTTTAATTTGCTTCTCATATCTTTGTGAGGGTGCGCAGCCAACTCCTCCGGCGGGAGAGTGGCTCTTTAGAATGTTAGCATTGTGTGTTATAGATATTTAAGTTGTGGATGGTATTTCGAATTTGCAATTATCTTATTGCAAATGCTCTTTTGTTTCTTTACCTATCCACTCACTCATGCAATGTTTGAAATGCATTATGAGTTTCTGCTTGATGTTTCTTCTGTGTGTAAATCTATGAATCGAGCTGGATTTGCACTTAAGCATTCATAATCACTTTAAATTAGATAAAAGCATGTTGATAAGAAATCAGAGTCTGTTATTATTAATGTAAATGTTATCTTAGTGTTCAAATATTGTCTTGATTAGGTCCTCATAAGGTTAGGAGTCTGTCAATCCCTTTTAACGCTACAAGATTCATCGGAGAAAGGGAGGAGCACATAGATAATAGAAATTGGTAACATGTTTTAAACTGACGCAGTGTAAAAAATACAAAAGGGTGTTAAATTGGTCACTGATGGTAGAATTGGGCAAAACCCCTTTCCGCTTCATCTCTTGTTTTGAGAACTTGCAATGAACCTTGAAAAGAACTGTTACAGCTTTTAATTCAGGAATTTCAATAGCCTTGTGTTGTTTAACATGAGGAATTGTAATTCTGGAGTTTACTCTCTCAGTGGAAACAACCTGAGCATTCTTGTGTGAAATGTAAAAACAATCATTCCTGAAAGTCAAACTAATAATTGTTTACTAACCTTTTTCATTCCAGGTCTCCTTCTCTGCACCACCTGCTCTAACTTTGCTTCGGACGAGCCGGGCCTGAAAATTATCTTTAGTTCATACATTTTGTAATAGGGGACACCCTGCCTAGAATGAACTCTCAGGTGGAGAGGGCCACTTCTTTCTGATCTTAGTCATTTGTATGTAATCCCTCATTGGTTAGTTGATGTGGGGGGCCTCAATACGTCTTCAAAGGCCCCTGATGATTTACCAGGGAGGCATCGTCCTGGCCAACAGGGCTGTTGCCAGCCCAGCTATACCATAGTCTGCTTTCATAACGTGCTCTATTCTCTGTGATTTGATGATGTTGTTGGGCATCTAAAGGTGCTCATGGTCTGTGGCCAAGTGTGTGAATCCAGCTACTATTTACCTCTAAAAGGATGTGGGTTGAATCCCATTCACAGTGGGAGCTCATATAGGGGAATTATAGTTTTTGGGTCAATACCTGCAAGAGGTCGATGCCTTCCTCCAGTTTTTATCTTGTCTCACTAGCTTCAGCCTCATTTCCTCTGCTATACACTATTGCCCAATACATTTCCTCTATCTAGTCTAGCTACCTTCGGTGTCCAGAGGGCTCAGGGTATCACCAATAACAGTGTGAAGTGGATAAACGTATGCTTTATTTTATTTTTGTATTTGCAGGCTCCCATGCCAAGTAGGCAGGATTGCAGATTATTGTGTAGATCTAGCTGGAACACCAATATGCATGCACCTGGGGCAGTACCATGCCAGATGAAGATTCAGGACCCCAATCTGGCAGCATTTAGGGCATTCTAGTGCTCTAGTGGGGTCAATTATGTGTAACATGGCTGGGGTGACATATGTACTATGAATGAAATCAAACTGTACCAGTCTAAACCAAGCATTCCGTGTAATGGTGCAGAGGAGAGCTAGTGTACAGTTCCATTGGACATCAGTGACTTCCTGGCCACAGTCCTTTTCCCATTTTATTTGGGACTTGAGGGGGAGTTCTGGATATCTGCCCTGAGGGCCGTATATATCCATGTTATGATTCCTTTCCTACTATATGTGTGGAGGATCAGCTCCAGAGTATGGGACACTCGGATGGAGGCTACTGTACCCCATCCTTTCTGGGCTGTGTGGGCAAAGTGTGTAGTAGCATATATATCAACCCCGCCCCAGATTGAACTGGTCGATAGACTGCTACAGGAGGCTGAAAGAATCATCCTCATAGAGATCTCCTCATGTTCTACAGCCTCCCAACCTCTATTCAGCGATAGCCATCATTTTGTCCCTGCTGTCAAATGCCAGTATGTCCCATAGTGTACAGCTCCAGTGTATGGAAGTTCTCTGTCCATCTAGACAAGATTGTCTGCCATGCCTGTAAAGTGATCTGTATTGTATGTGGATCTCACACTGCCCTTAAGCCCCCTGCGTACAGTCACTTTGTGAGGGGCCACCACAATGCCTTGTCCAAAGCCTTCCATCCACACTTTTCTGTAGATCATACCACCCGCTGCATGCTGGAGCTGTGCCGCCTGATAGTAGGTCTTTATATTAGTGAATTTGAGCCCCCCCCAATTCATAGTTCTATTGTAGAATGTCCACACCGACTCTACTACAATTCCTGCCCCACATCATAACGATTGCCTGTGACCTGAACAGCTTCAGTAGCTCATGCGGTGTGGGAATCAGGGAACATGAAAAAAAGATACTGGCAGTGCAAGAGCACCAGCATTTTCAGGGATACGATACTGCCAGCCAATTACAAAGTTGGAACAATAATTTTTTTAAAAAGTATTTTATTGAAAATTGGCATATTAGATAGCAGAAACATAGCATTTCACATATAATCAGTGGCACACAGTGCAGCTAAACTTCAAAAACTTCTTCACCCACATGCAGTACATTTGGTTTTGGGAATATCACTTTATTCAACATTATCCTCCTCGTCTCCCCACCCCCTGGCAGCTCACATATCTTTCCCCGGTAGGTATTCCAGGGCCCCCAAATTTTCAACCACTTCTTCGGGCATCCCCTGGACACATAAATAGGTATCTCAGTCACCATACACCAATGCATGTCTCTGGCCCAGTCCGCAATGTTCGGTGATGTCGGAGCCCTCCACAATCATGTAATATTCAGCTTGGCCACCATGAAGCCCAAAGTGACCCATATCCTCTACTTAGTCGTAGGATCAGTGGGGTCCTATATGTTTAACAATATCAATTTGATGTTACATTGTATCTGTTGTCCCAATAATTCTTCCATCAGTAATACCATCCCCTCCCAGAATTTCTGAATTGTCTCGCATTCCCAAAGTGTATGGATAAAGGTGCCCTCTTGCCCGCATTGCCTTGTACAACTGCTATTTTGGGCGTACCCCATATGAACCAGCGAGGGTCCAGATAAGTATGACCTGTGCAGGATTTTTTAGCTGAACCAGTCGAAGTCTGGAGGAGTTGGCCAGTTCGCGGGTACAAGCCACTGCAGCTCGCCACTCCTCATCATCCAAGCCGGCAATGTCATGGTCCCATTTATCCCTTAGTCCCATTTATCCCTTAGTTGTGTCAGAGGATCGGTCATATTATTGATAAGCTTCTTGTATATGAGGGATATGGCCTTTTCTGGCAAATCGCCTTCTAAAATCCTTCTTCTAGAGGGAAGGAATCTGGGAGGGCCGAACCCCTAGGGAGAGCCGAGAGTAGTGCATGCCTAATTTGGAGATACCGGAACTGTTCAGAGCTGGCCGTTTCAAACTTGTGACGTCGTTGGGACAATGGCATGACGTTCCCGGATCTCCAAAGATCTCCAATTCTGGAGATACCGATGGTGTCCCATTTGTCGAACCCCAAGGAGCACGACAGCTGACCCAGCTGGTCACAGTGCCAGAGCGGCATGGCTAGAGTAAGCTTCCCTTCCCAACCCCTGGCTCTTATTGGCATCTCTCCATATTTGCACAGCATGCTTAGTCGGGCCGGATAAGAAGTTTTTCTGAGACTTTGTATACAGTGCGCCCTCAAACCCGCCCCCAGGGAGGAGCCATCGATCGATCCGAAATGCCGGGTCATCGTACCGCCTATAGGTGCATTGGTTAATGGCTGCGAGTTGCGAGTCCCCGTAGTATCTTTTTATATCTGGGAGTACGATGCCCCCATCGAACCATCCCAGTGTGAGCTTGTGTGTGGCAATACGGGGTGGTTTACCCTCCCATAGCAGATCTCGCACTGTGCCCTACAGTTCTTTACAATATGACGCTGCGACTGGAAGGGTGTTATTTTGCAACACCCAGGAGGATCAAGGGGAGTGATTTCCAGTGCTGGATGTCAGATTTAAGGTTTGCTAGTGGTGGCCGGAGGTTGGTGTCATAAAAGCGCGTCAGCTCTTTAGATACCCAGGTCCCCAAATATTTAAAGTCGTCAACGGCCTCAGTCAGCTTGCAACCCAGGGGAAGTCTAGGTCTTTGCCCCCTAAGAACGTAAAGCTCCGATTCGGACCAGTTGCTATTGTAGCCTGCTAACCGACCAAAAATGTGACATATATCCATCCCCACATTTAGAGATTCCGCCGGGGAGGCAAGATAGACAGGAAATCATCTGCGCACAATGATAAGCGGTCCTCCCAGCCATATGTCCATTTGAGGCCCGGAATGGCAGGGTCTTGACGGATCCACGCGGCGAGGGGTTCCAAAGCCAAGGCAAAAAGGATAAAGGGCAATCTTGCCTGGTGCCTCTACCAAGAGAGAAGACAGGGGATTTCTGATTGTTTACAGCCACCTGCACCAACGGCTGGCAATATAATAGATGCACCCAATTAATACGTTCCGGACCGAATCCTAGCTTGTGAAGCACTGGGAACATGTCGGGCCATTCAATGGTGTCAAAGGTCGAGGCAGCATCCAGTGACACCATCTTCTGTGATCGTATCTGCCCTGCAAATCACTGCATGCAGTCGGCGGAGGTTAAGAGAAGTGTTTCTTGCCGGCATAAACCAGGACTGGTCTGGGTGTATTAAATTGTGGAGAATTTGTAACAGACGATTGGCAAGTGGCAAGGACTTTGGCAAGGATCTTAGCCTCGCAGTTAAGGAGTGAGATGGGCCTGTAAGAAGAACACAGGTCGGCGTGTTTATCCTCCTTGTGGATGACAACAATATTAGCCAGTCTTTGATCCTCGGGAAGAATTCCCACCTCCTTACTTTCTTTATACATGGCAGTGATAAAAGGGGCGGTCAAGCCTGCTGTTAGCTTAAATAGTTCTACAGGGATCCCGTTAGGGCCTGACGCTTTCCCCCCACAGATCATGGATGGCCCTCTCAACTTCAGTTATTGTAATATCACAGTCCAAGTTAAGACTCTCCTCCTCTGTTACTACTGGCATCTGAATGTCGCGCAGGAGGGAGGAAGCCTCTTCCTCTGAATAGGTCGTACTGGAAGAGTACAGGGAGTGGTAATATCTACCAAATGCGTCTGCGACATCTTGTGGGCTGTGATTCTGTATTAGGAATCAGTGGCAACTGCAGCCACAACGCACCGTGCCCCATCTCTACATTCCAGCCACGCCAACAACTTACCTGTTTTATCGCCTACATCATACATCCTGCTAAGGGTAGCCCAATACTGCGCCTTGGCCGCATCTGTGGCGAGGTCCAAGAGTTCCTTGGTCTTGACGCATTTCCTCCGAATCTTGCGATCTAACTGCACGCTTCAGTTCTAGGATCTCTTCCTCTATACACGTCATGGCGGCCGCCATCTCCTTGTGTTGTCATGCAATTTGTCCCAAAACCACCCCTCGAAAAACAGTCTTATAGGCCTCCCAGAGTGAGGTGGAGGAACTGACAGACCCCAAGTTTTCTTAGAAATACAAGTCAGTTTCCATCAAGACCTTATCCCTGATGGTGGGGGTCGTGAGATACCACGAGTTGAGCGGCGTCACACGGCCGACCGAGGGTTCCCCTACCTCTAGTCTACACAGAACTGGGGAGTGATCCGATACTCCCCTGGCCAAGTGTCGTATTTCTTTGACAGTGTGGAGATGATGTGTGAGTGCGAGCACATAATCAATGCGTGATAAGGTGCCATGGGGACCCAAAAAATTAGTGTATTGCAGTTCCTCTGGGTGCAAGCACCTCCAAACATCCGCTAATCCCAATGCACCTAAGCAGCTATGGATCCATTTGTGGGATAGTGTCAGGTCTTTCTTGGGCCAGTGGTCCAGGGAGTCTGAGACAATGGAGGTGAAGTCCCCCCAATCAATAAATGCCCGTCCGGGAGACCCAGGAGAAGTTCGCCAAGATCCATAAAGGCCTGTGTATGGAAGCCTGGCGGAATTTATACTGAGACCAGGTTAAGGGTGGCTCCCTCCCAGGTTCCAGACAGAGCTACAAACCTCCCCAGTGAGCCCATGCGGACCGTAGCAATCATTAAGGGGAAGGATTTGCGAACAAGGATACCCACTACCCAGGAGCCAGAGCCGAAGGCGGAGTGAGAAGCCAGTTGAAAACCGCATCGTGACAGGGCCCTAAAACTGTTTCCCAACAAGCGGGTCTCCTGCAGAAACAAGACATCAGGTAATTGTCGTTCAAGAAATTGGAGAACCAACCCTCTCTTTATTTTTTCCCCAGCCCATTCACATTCCATGAGATCAAAGTAAGTTTCTGTCTACTCATAGTACCCATCCCTCGGCTTTAAAAATGTGGTGGTGGGGCTGAGCAGGGCATGGCAGGGGGAGCAGAAAGGCAAAGAAGTAGGCACTATCTATGAATTTTATTATACCTAATCCATTCTTCTATAGATTCCAACCCCAAGTCAAGTCGTAGGGGAATAAGTGGTGAACTAGTTGGCAACCCCAAAACACTCCTCATAAAGCCCTGCTCAACCGTCAGGAGATTAGAAATATTATTGTGGCCCCAAAGTTCTGCTCCTACATTGAGGCCATTCTTGCTTGTAGTCGGTACATTTCGATAACCGGGACTGCCGGCTTGAAATCCGAGATTCTGTGGACTTAGTTGATGCCCCTCATTACTTGGGATATCCTAAGGGCTGATTTGGAAATTTGGGAACCCCAGTCAAAATTTTCAGTCAGGGTAATGCCCAGGTAGACAAAGGTCTTGACTCTCTCTAGGGCAGAACCGTTTAGTATGGGGTTCGGGCGCGTCTGCTTTGGGGTATTGAAAATCATGAACTTGGTCTTGTCCAAGTTAATCTCCAAACCCCGTAAAGCACAGAATGCTGAGAAGCCATCCAGGGTGCGCTGGATGCCCGATGATGTTTTGGATAACAACAAAGTGTCATCCGCAAACATCAGAGCGGGCAACCGCCTGGCGGCCAACCTAGGGGTATCATTGTCATTTACACCAATTAGATGGTCGACACGGCCATTGATGTAAAGACAGAATAGCGTTATCGCCAAGACGCACCGTTGGCGTACACCCTTCAGAACTGGAAAACATGCCGAGAGATCCCCGTGCCTCCCACACCAAACTTGGGCATAATTGCTAGTGTGAAGCCTAATTAGGATCTTCAGTAGATAGGATGGGAGACCTAGTTCTGCTAAGACTTTCCACAGTTTTTCCCTTGGAACTAAATCAAAGGCGGCCCGTAGGTCAACGAAGATGAGGTAGAGGCTGCCACCCTCCATTCTCACCGTCTTCCAGAATAAGACCTGTAGCCGAAATATTTGATCCAGAGTGGAAATACCCATCCTGAACCCGGCCTGGAGTGTAGTTAGTATTTCATTTTCTTCCATCCACCCCTGGATCCTATCTAGGATGACCCTGCCCATTAGTTTCTGTGTGGTATCTATGAGGCTTATCGGCCTATAGTTTGATGGTGTTAATGGGCAGCCTTTCTTGAAAATGGGAACGATCTCGGCTCCGAGCCAAGTATCTGGTGGGTCGATTCCCCTAAGGATTGCAATAAATAAAACAACCAGATACGGTGCCCATATTTTGGGTTGAGATCGGAATAAATCCCCGGGGATTTTATCTAGGCCGGGGGCCTTATTTGGTATTAGTCTTTTAGTGATTTCTACGGACCATTCTAGATTATACATGTCCCCAAAAAGCCGGGGGGCATGCCCCCGGTCTCCATCCAAGAACCCAGCCAGTCGATACTCGTGACTGGGTCCCGGGACAGGGAACAGGAGACATGCCACAGTTTCCCTTGGCACCACCAGTAAGTACTCCTGGGGAGGATCGGAATTCGGAGGGAGAATAGTCTCTTCAACCAAATCGGCATATAGCACACTGAAGTGCGCTTCCCACACTGCGGGTGCTATATTCGGAGTTGAGACCGGTCCTCCCCCGCCCACACCAGAACTCAAAATAGTCCAAAACGTTTTGGAGTCCCTGCATGAGAGTGCAGAGCTAAGCTCCTCCCATCTGCTCTCCTCCCATTGCTTCTTTCCCCTGGTAATAGCTTTTTTATATTCGAGGCGGAATTTCTTAATATTAGTTCTGTCTTTGGTTTTTATTGCAGAAAAAAGCAATTTCTGTACTATCTTTTGTGCCGCGACTCTTTGTCTGCCATTTTATCAGAATTTCCCCCCTCAATTTCTGCTCTTGCCTGGTCATCCCAACCCAAGGGGTCAGATTTGTCTGCAACATCTTAAGCCTCTTATCATGAATTCTGATATCCTAGTCTTGTGTCCGTCTGGTAGAGGTAACAAAAGATATAACATGTTCCCCTCATTACCATTTTCATTGATGCTGATTATGTGTCCCTATGTGTTGCAGTGTTATTGTTTCACCTAAAGTATTGCATTATCTCGTCTTGTAACACAGGCATATGTACCCTGTCCCAAAACGCTGCCAATAACAGTCACTAGGTGGGAATCCAAGCAATCTATTGCTGGCAATGATATGTGAAGATCAGCGAGGAGTGATCCAACTAGATCCTGCTAGTGTAGATCATATGTCCAATTTTGTGGGACCTCTCGCGTCAGTAAAATTTAATCTAATCGGGAGTATGTATGGATCACCCTGTGTAATGCAAAAAAACATTCTGGTCCCATCACACTTCCATCAAGTCCAGTGTCATGAGAAGATGATCCAGGGAGTCATATAGTCACTTTATATATTTTATGAAGTGTGGCATGCTGTCCAATGCGCCATCAAAAACATAATTGAAGTTTCCAATCCAAATCATCAGCATTCCCAGATATCAATGTACTTTATGACCTAAGCATGGAAAAAGTCTGCATCGTCAATATTCGGATCATAATCTACCTCCTAGGTAGGTTCCTGATCATTGAGTTTACCATGTAGTTTGATATAACTCGCCTTTGTGTCCCATTTTTTGGGGATGACCTTAAAAGTCTCCTGGGGTGAAAACCAGATCCCCTACCCATGTGCACTAAAATGGACATGCTAAAACATCCCCTCCCATTTGCGTCTCACTTTTTCCACCTGTTCTGGCTGTAAAAGCATCTCAGGATGCAGGCCATCTGTACCCCTGCCTTATGTAGATGTGCTCCCACTCTGGTCCTCTTCACATTGTTATTTAGTCCCCAGAATTTCGAAGTGATTGCTTTAAGTTTATCTCCTATATCTGGTGCTTAGTTTGCTTCCCCCAGACTGTGATACAACAGCAGCTGTCTTTTCCCACATTGCAATCCAGTAATAGTAGTGTATAAGTCCGGTGCATTACAGGGCAGCTGCTCTTGTCTGTGGAGGAGACATGAAACCGATTGGTGTACGTGCGCTTAACAAGTAACTTTAACATAACACAACATAACATAGCCCGTAATGCAGTCCCTGGGGGATCTCTGAGGTGCCACACGAGTTCTCAGCAATATTCCCCATCTTTAAATGAGTCACAAAATCGCAGGCGTATTGCTTGCCATCAAGGGGTTCGACTTTCAGCATTGACCTGGAGTTGTTGTACTCCCTAGAGGGCTGCAACCTACCCCAGCATCTCTCTCAGGTCAGGGTTCATTGCTCTATGGGGACACCACTCCCCCAGGTAGCCCAAACACATGTCCCACTGCCTGCCGTTGGGCCAAGGCTTCTGCCACAATGCTTACCTGGCCCGGGGCTGCCACTCCTCATGGCACCCTGCCTGTGCCACTCTGCCTTTCCTCAGCTTCTTCTGCTGCCCTGGGTGCCATAATCAACTCTGCCAGGCAGTGCTCAGGATTAGCAATGGTCCATGGGCCTGGACACCCTCCAGGTCTATATGGATCTCTGCTCAAGGACCATCCCGCCACACTTTCAGGTATTTACCTAAATTTTGCGGGCTTCAGGCCAGGAACCCTCGAGGGTACGTCCTCACACCATCATGCCAGTCCAACCCCGTTCGTAATTACATCTTAGTGGCAGGTCCCAAGCACCTAAACAAGTGAGAACATATCATGCAAAAGATATATATATTTTTTTATATATACATTTTTTATTGAGCAGAGCTTAGGATACATAAGTTCATAGATGCATGATCTATTTAAGAGATATTGATGAAAAAGATGGAAACCCCAGTGATACATAATCAATTTGATAGCTTCCATTTTCAAGATAAAAACTTTTAAAGTCTTGAAACAAGAAAGAGAAATATTCAACTGTAGCAGCAGATATCTTCATCGTCCAGTATTGATCTTGTGCAAATCATTTAAAATAAAGTGCAATAACCAATGCGGTTACAAGTTTAAATAAAGTGCAACAGTGTAAAGTGCAAAATGTTTCTAAAATGCAATACGAAACGGCTTAGAACATTGATATGAAAAGTAAATACTGCAGTCCCTCTTTAGACTTTTCTAGAATACAATACCCAATTAACTTTGAAATACCAAAAAAGTGCAACAATATAAAGTGCAAATGCTTCTAAAGTGCAATACAATACAGCTACAGCATCAATATGTAGAGTGAATATTACAATCTCTCCTTCAACTTTTCTAAATCAATAAAAAACTTCCAATTCTTTTCAAATTTACTGGATGCCCCGACCCGTCTGGCGTAAGCTTTTTCAAATTCTCGGGTCCTTGTAATTTTGTTAAGCCATTTCAGATGCGAGGGGACTTCACTCGATTTCCAATTCTGGAGAATTAATGAACGAGCTACAGTACAAGAAATAAATAGAAAAGCTCTCTCAGACTCCGATAAGATCGTTCCATTTCAACAGATTCCAAATAAAGCGGCCTCTGCCTTGAGTGGAGCGCGCTTACTGATTGTTGACTCAATATCAGTAAAAAGTTGCCTCCCAAAAGGGTCTCAGCCGAGGGCACTCAAAATAAATATGATGCCACCCACCTTCCCCATCTGCCTGGCAGCGGAAGCACTTATTCTCGGCTCCCGGAAATCTTTTTTCTAGAGTGGCCGGGGGTTAAATAGGAGAGCCATTGAGAAAGGAAGGCCATTCTTTTCAAATTCACCGCACGCAAAGATTTGCTTCCTAGATGGCAAATAGCCTCCCAGTCATTCGGGGAAAGGGTACACCTTGTCTCACGATCCATTTTACCTAAATGGCTCTCCAACACAGACATTTGAACCTGTTTGAATATTAACCGGTACCAGTTCCCCACACCGCTCCCTCTGGCCCCAAATAAAGCTACCATCAATTGATCTGGGGTATCCAAAATACTGTTCTATTTTTTTTAAAAAGTGGACGATTTGTAAATATAAAAAAAAAAAGGGGTTTCCGATGGCTTTCTGTCCGGGCCATTACCACTTGCCAAGAAATCACCCTATTTTGAATTATAAAATGTCTTAACTCAAGTAGTCCACAGCTTTCCCAATTCCTAGTGTTTCTAGATCGAAGTTGGAGACCACAGCTGGAAATTTCTCTCAAATGTAAGTATTGGAGACCTGAGGAGCCCGTTTTTAAAAACAATTACTGAAGTCTAAAAGCCACGTCCTTCAAGGTCTTTATTCTAGTTTTTTTTTGGAAGTTTGGAAGTTTTTAAAAACACTGGGGTTTGCGAATCACTTTCTTGAATTATTTTATCTAAAAAAAATCTATCTTTAATGCTTTTAGATCCCATCAGTCCCGAAAATAAATCTATAAAGGTTGCCTCGTAGTACTTTTTTAAATGAGGCACGGCTAAGCCCCCTTGTGTGATAGATAGTTGAACCACTGTCATTTTGACCCTTGGTACTTTCTTTCCCCAGACAAATTTTCTAAATAAACTTTCTAGTTCTTTAAAAAAATACATATTTATACTTATTGGGACGTTGGTAAAAAGGAATATAGAGATTTTAATTAACGAAACTCTTCCTACAATCGATAGGGGGAGTAAAAGCCATTGTTGCAAGAGTTTCTTAATTTCATGCAAAAGATAAACCTTAGAATCTAGTCACTGTGGCATACTCTTCACACTCATCCATCTTCATCCGCGCTTAATACTGATCACAGTCTTTAGAACACACCCAACAGTATCCCCATAGTCCCCTCAAAATCGTTTTAAAATGCAGTCAAGTATGACCTTAACAGACCTCATTATCCACTTTTCTTCATATCCTTACCTCATTCGCTCACCTTCCTCCTTGATTCTGTTCTCTGTATAGCCTCTGAGACACTCATAGAACTATTGCCTACAGACTCCATTAATTATTCTATCCACCCATCGCTTCTTAGTGATTTAGTGGTCACCTTTCTAAAGAAAGGACACTTGTTAATCATGCATGTAACATCAATGATCTCATCGATCTAAACGAGCCCATTCACTACTGGACATTACAAATACAATATTTGACAGTCCTTCTGCTCCTGGTTAACCTTCTGCCTTCAAACTAAAATCTCCCAACCAAAATCGTCGTGCTTGGCAGGGAAAGCCAGGATGACTTGGTTTGCACAACTCTCTCAAAGAGATATATAGCACATGATTTTACTCTTTTGAATACCTGCAATAAGTTATCACAAGCTTAAACACCCCTTTTATCAGACATGTTTATAATGACTGCGCATTTCTTTCTTCAATACTCATGCAAATGTAGCCTTTGGAAATTAAAGTTTCATAAATGTAGTCTTTGGGAATCAAAGGTGTCTTTAATAAAACTACATGAATATGTCAGAAAGAAATATGGAGACATTGAAAGAATGACTATGTCCCAGCAAGGGTGATAACATAAAAGGCACTAGTCAATAACAGTACACTATATAAAACGAGATACACCATACATTGAAAGGACCAATAAACTTGGGAAAAAATATCAAGGAGAATGTATAATTATCCCAGCCTGGCGTGACCAGACACCACTGTTGGTGCTTTGTTTAATTTTCACTTAAATCATTACAATTGCATATCTCTGGTTTTAATGATTGGATTGTTATTCTTCTGGTCTTAAATAATTTATAAATAGCTACTCTATTTTTCTAAACTTGTGTTGGATTTTTCTTTTGTTGGGTTTTCACTTTATTACTTTTTGAAGTGCTGCCTAAATACCTACACATTGCCTCTAAGTTAAACATGCCTGCTTTTGTGCCAAGCTACCGGAGGTTTAAGCAGAAGTTAACTTGGGGTTTGCTTATGTTTCAAACTGACAGAGATTGTGGTTCTTGGTTGAGTAGGGTATCACTCCCCTCAACTAGTAACCCAATTTCCAACAATTAATGTTTCAAGAAATGAATGGTTCAAAACTTTTCAGAGAGTGGGGTTAAACTTTGAAGGCCATCCATTTATAAACATTGCTCTATTTTTTTACTGCAATATTCTATTTAAAAAGTTGGAGTTAATGATGACTCTTCTTCTGTATACCTTCTATATTAAAAAAGGAAAATACATAAATAGTAGCCAGAGCTACAAAGAAAGAATTTGTAATTTGCTTTAGGGTTGTTTTGTGGGTTGAACAGTTGAAAGACTGATGAAAAAGGAAGTGACCATTTACTCCCCATTTCTTTTATGTAGTTTCTGCTGAGTTGGGATAATACTGAAAACATTGCATAATATGAGTCTCCTAAAGCAATGGTATAACTAATCTAATCCAATGTGCAGAAGGTTTTAGAACTGTCTCTTTATTTCCGAAAGAAAATCTTAAAGCTATTATGTAGTTTATGTATTTTTGTGGTCTCACTAAAGACACAACATTGCATACACAACTATACAGAGTGGGCTTTGGATCGGCTTCTTACTGATTAGATTAATGCTTTTTATTATATTGTTTGCATACCTATTCTTATACTAATTCCACCCCTGCAGCATTTATTCCTAACTCTTATTTTTGATTGGACAAGTTTTATCTTACCACTGCTGGCGTCCTTGAACGTCTTTTCTTCTGTTTGCATTTCTCATTTAGCATTCCATTAGTGTGCATCTCCTGCTCGTTCCTGTGGTTTATTGTGCACATACTGGGTGCATTTGATCTTTCCCTGGCTCCCCTAACTTTCCCCACTCTGAATCGTTCTTCCCACACACCCAGTGTTCAACACCTTGCACTGCTTTAGCTCTGTGCTTGACTCTCTCTACACTTGCACCTTTTTTTCTTCCCTGCAGCTCTCTCTAGCCATCCATCTCCCTCATGCTGGTCACTAATCTCACCTTTGCCCATGCCTGCAACTGGCCATCTTGAAATTGTATTTGTTCGAGGGCTACAACATTGTGTCATAGCAGTTGTCTTTAAAGTATAAAAATAGCATTTGTGCCTGAAAAATAGAAACATGGGTGCCACATTGTGCCACAGACAGCTTGAAACATTACATGCATTGATTGTAGAGTTTGTGGTTCTCTCCTTTGGGCAATCTGGTGCTTAATGATGGATATTTAATGTTGCCAAACTAAATGGTCCGGATGTTATCGACATCAGGAGGATGAAAGGCACAGTGGGGGCCTGAAAGGATTTGTACCTTTGACAGAGAGGTAAAACACAGAGTGAGCAACCATACGTAACAAATATACTTGGCCGGTCATCACAATTCGCGATGCCAATGCTGGTGCATTTTGAAAGCCCATGTATTTGCAAAGCCAACACCAGCAGCTAAATAACCTTGGCCTAGCGAAAGGGGTTGGTTTTGCCAAAGCTTGTTTACATTGTTGCTGTTACTTTTTTTAAGCCTGTATGGCTATAGAATTAGATAGCTGATCTTTTGATTATATGGTCTGCAAAACAAAAATTATTCTGGTGGGACTTGATAGTGTTTCCTGCGTCTCTTAAAACTAGGGCTTTTTGAACTTGTGTGGGTTAGTAGAGTGACTCCAAGGAGCTGGCACAATGTTACTAGGTGGCATCATCTTCAGTAAAAGATAGAAACAGTGTGCCACATGGTACGAAAACACACCAAAACCCATATTTACCAAATGTGACCGTATTTATGATAATAAAGCATTCATGGACAAAACAATCTTGAGATATTATTCTCTTCGTGTGCTTCTAAGTTATCTGTGTGCATATCACAACATACACATATTTGCAGAGGGCACGTTCGCTCTAAAGTGGGCTCTTTGAACTATTGTAGATAATAGATTGTTATTGTTGCCCAATTGGTAGAAATGTAATTGACCTTAAGAGAATTAAAGTCAAATGCCCTCCCCTGTAAGTTGGAACTTGTAAATAGGTGGTTAAACAAGAGATCAAACACAAATCCTACATTCACTGAGTCTCCAGTACAGAATACAGTAAACACATGAAGTAACGTAACAGTACTCATATACATCACAGGACACAACACTTTGTATAACCGAAAGAAAAAAATGATAGAATTGATAACTTCACATCAAATACAACAAATGGCAAAATTCATGATATTACTTATTACAACACCAACAATCTCATTCAAGGAAACAACTTTGGATCAGATGTACAAAGCATTTTTATGGTTGAAAACCCTTTGATTCTGAATTTGTGAGCACATTTTTTTTTAATGTACTAATTCAAATTTGGAAGTGAGCAAATTTACACCCATACGGTATTTTGAAGGGGCATAGGGTAGGCGTCTCTTTCAATTACCAAATCAGGATTACTTGTTTCCATAATTTAGTAGGCCACCATCACTGTGATGGTCACCAATCAAAGTGAGTTGTTATTTGGGACCTACCTCATTATTATTTATATATCAGATTATTGCCCACTCCAAATCGGAATTACAAACTGACCAATTAATACATAGGTCAGTTTGTAAAATTGATTATTGATTGCAAATTCTGACCTTTTTTTTGCGTTTTGTAATTTGTTCATCAGGCTTTAAATTATCAAACTGGTTATTCAAGTATGGCAAACAGCCATATGCGTTTCTATGAGTAGTCCAGGAAATAATAATGGAAGCAACAAGAGATACAATTATATATATATATATATATAGATACAAACCTCCGTTCTCCGCGGAAATGCCGCCGCTCGAGGTGGGGGTTCCTCAGGGGTCTGTCCTGAGCCCCACCCTTTTCAATATCTATATGGCCCCTCTGGCGGCGGTAGCGGAGTCCTTCGGTGCCCGGATCATATCCTATGCTGATGACACCCAGCTCCTTTTTACATCTAAAAAAAGGGAGAGGCTTTTGATGGTGGTATGATCGGGGAGTGCCTGAGTGCGGTCTTCGACTGGTTTCGACTGAAATGCAACTCCGACAAGTCGGAGTTGCTTTTCTATGGCTGTCCGCCGGACCCTAACTGGAAGACCTGGTGGCCCCAGGACATGTCTCCACCTGCTGAGGCCTCTGTGAAAGTTAAAAACCTTGGGGTGCAATGTGATGACAGCCTCTCTTTCAGACCTCAAATCATTGGTCTATCGGGGAAATGCTTCGGCATTTTGAAAATGCTTCGGAAGTTTCTCCCCTTGCTGTCTTTGCAGCATAAAAAAATCATTGTGCAGTCTTTGATTGGCTCGCGATTAGATTATGCGAACGCCCTGTATATCGGGCTGCCTAAATATCTGCTGGCCCAACTGCAGATTGTGCAGAATTCGGCTGCAAGAGCCATTTTTGGTCTCCCACGCAGGGCGAAAGCCTCTGAACTCCTCATGAGATTGCATTGGCTGCCCATTGCCAAAAGAATTACCTTTAAGGTACTGACCTTGGCATTTAAGGCTCTCCATTCTATTGGCCCTAAGTATATGGAGAAGCGCCTGGCCTTTTATGTCCCTAGGAGATCGCTTCGGTCGGCTTTGTTGGCCAAAGCTGTCGTCCCTCCGATTAAATTGGCCCGGATTGGAGGGCGTGCCTTTCGATACCTGGTCCCGCGTTGCTGGAATGAGCTTCCTGTCTCCTTAAGAAAGTCTAACAATCTTCTTGCTTTCAGAAAGGAGCTGAAGACCTGGCTCTTTTCGGTATAATATCTCTGTCGGGACCTCCGGGGTGTTGCGTTGTGTTTCTTAGCTGTATGTCTCTTTGCCAAAGCGCCGGGACGCCCCCCGGGGCAGCCGTGCGCTATAGAAGAGACTTTTTAACATAACATAACATAACAATTAATGTTTTCCTACACAGTAGAAGACTCATAACCATCCTCTGCCAAAGTGCCGGGTCAGGCCGAAGGAGTGAGGGAAGAGGGGAGAGTGAGGATAAAAAATTAAAAATTGAAAAAACTTACCTGAACATTGCCAACACCGCTGACTCCTGCCACATTGCGCTCTTCCTGACTCTGGGCACAGGCTCCCAGACTGCATTGCGGCCAATCCTGATGCTTCATGAAAGCAGCGTCAGGATTGGCCTGAGCGCTGGCAACTTGCACTCCCAGGCAAACTCGGAGCCTGTGCCTGCTCTCTCCAGCCTCAACAACGCAGATGTGGCTGGAAAGAGCTCCAGTGCGCATGAGGATTTGGCCGGCCTGAGACGGCCGGACAAACCCTCAAGCACAGTGAAAGGTGTGCACTACCTTCCCCCACCAGTAGTGTCATTCCCTGGACATGCCCCAAGACTCGTCAGAGCCCTGGGTATGTCCAGAGGATAAATAAAATCATAATAAAACAGGTTTAAAACAGGTTTAATTATCGTTTTATTTGAGGGTGGTGGCGGCAGGCGACGCTCATCTACCCTAATGGAGGGGCCGCCGCTACCCATAAGAGGAAAAGAGGTCCCAGAGAAGCAACTCAGGTCAGAACAGGTCATCGCTATCAGCAGCACTATTTAAAAATAATCACCCTCTCTGCTCCTCAGATGAATGACAAAATGACACAGGCGGCAGCAGATACATGGTATTTTCTCAAGTTTCTAAAAATAGTTCGTGTCAATTGGTTTCAACAATTTCACACATTTCAGGTGCAAAATTATTCTTGGTTTTCTAAAATGACAGATCTCGCTTAATTCCCATGCGTTTCTCAAGATTCTTTTGTTTCAAATCTTGTGGGGTTTTCCATTTCAAGCTCATATAAATATTTACTTGTCCTTATGCTACTTAATTCATCAATGCTGTTGCTCGCAAATGCTACTTTATTGACGAGTACTTCTCCGATATCATATAATTCGGTGAAAATGTACTCATCCATTGATAGAATGCTTAAAAATGTGTACATACCATTTCAACACTTTTTTTTAGCGCATCCCATCACTCCTTAATTATTGATCTTTAAATTGTCGTGAAACTGAGAAAGAGTGCACAGACAATGCCAGTTTCCTCAGGGGATGGGCAACAATGAAACAATTTAGGGTAACATTATTTCAATGAAATGAAAGACAAGTCAAAAGATATGGCATGAATATAAATGCATAGGGTATGTAATGCATACCACATGCACAGGTAGCAAAAATGGATAATATTTACATATTTTTGAAAATCAATAACGAGTGCGAATCACAGGTACATACACCAAAAACTTTAATGAAGAAGCTAAACAGGTGTAAATTATGACAGACCGTGGGTGTAATTTGTACATGTTACAATTTCCACAATTGTTTGGGAATCTGGCGCAGATATGTCTGTTTGAAGTCTGTTTTCAAGAGGTTATTGTCTGGCTCTTCATTACATGTCCCCATGTAAAGCAATATAGACCTATAGCACTGTAGATGAGTGTATTAAGCGCACCTCTGGTCTGGGTATACTGCAAATGTTTAAATCCTGACACATTTCATGCTTTTGAGGTTTTTAACATGAGTACCACAGAGTTGAGTGACAAAAGGAATTGTTAGCCAACAGCTTAGACATATTTAGGGCCTTAATATGATGAGGTCCGGAGCCTTTCAAAGGCACATCTCTGTTTAAATTCCAACTGCCGCATTACAATACTGGCGGTCGGAAATTAAACCAGCTGGTCCTTGAGCCCATCGGTCAGTCTGAGGCCGGCGCGTAATCCCACAGGGCGGCCTTTCTGCCCTTGGGATTACGATACTCTTTCTCCGGCAGTCATTCTATGTCAGGCTTTCCGAAAAGAAAAGTTTGTTGTAGAGCAAGTATGCTGAAGATGATGCCACCTTGTAACATTGTGCCAGCTCTTTGCCAGCTCTTTGCCTCTTTGGCCTCCGGTTGGGGGCCGAGGGGGCATGTGTGGCAGACACCCTGAGGTGCCTGCCACATGATGCAGGGATGAACACAGACACCCATTCCTTTATGGGCACTTGTGTTAACACAAGCTCCCATAGGGGAATGGGAGTATACGACAGAACAGTGTTCTGTTGTATCCTGATTAGGCGGTCAGGACCGCCGACCTGAAGACGGTTGGTCCAGTTTTGCATTGGTGCATCCACCCGACATCGTAATCACACCCGTAATGTTGTTGCATTTGTTATATTAAAAAGATAAGATTATTGTATGCTGTGCGGGCCTCAAATCGTGTTACAGCAATGTACAAATCAAAACAGCCTGGAATGTAATAAAGATAGTGTGCATGTCATATATTTCACCTTTTTGTCTGGATAGCTGTTTGCAAGGTTGTGTTTCTGGCTGCACACACCTCCTTTGAAAGAAAGCCTCAGAAAGGGCATTGGGTATTTATGCCGGTGATAGCAGTTAGAGGGTACCTATACTCAAGACTTTGGCCAACAGCAAGAGAGAGAAAGGCAGAATGGAAGAAACATATAGGAAAACAATGACAAAGGGAGAAAGGAGGAATGAATAGGAACCTGCAAGTGTGGGATAAAAGTAAATTAAGAGTAGGGTGGTAGAACAAAAAGTCTTGAGGCAAAATCTTTCTATATAATTAATTACCTCATGCAGTTGATGGAGCAAGATTCCGCACGTCAAGTGACTTGCTTGTATTCAACGCTCTCGAAAATAATATTAATGTACTAACTAACATGTTTTTTCATATTAATATTGCATTAAAATGGCTGCTGCTACGCGGGATTTTCTACTGCGCATGCGTCTGTCACACTCACGTGACATGCTTGGTGGGAAACTTTTGCTTCTGCGCACTAGAACTAAGATGGCTGTTCTGTGTCCTAACGTGCAAGAAGCTTGCATCACTGCTTTGCTAAGTTGTTTGTTCTGCCTAACATTTAATGCAATAGTTAAAATAAAATAATGGGAATAGAGTAGAAAGAAGTGGTATACAGTGCATTCATTTTATTCTGTGTCTCTAAAACTGTTTCTCTTCTATTCTTGCATGTATCGTATTTAAGCTTAAATGTACCGCTGAACTCCATCTTTGGAGAGACTGCGCCTGTGCGAAAGAAACCCCGAGCCACTGAAGCTGTGGCATTGAAACCATGCCAATCTGACATGGATGGCAATAACTATTAGAAAAGTGAACTCCTCACCCTGCCAGAGGAAGATGAATTGAATAATTGATAAAATGTCTTATTGTTACATTCACTACTGGGCGAAATAAAACGTACATGGGAAGATAAAGTTATGGGAGGGATCATTTAAATACATGATTGACAAGTTACCTCATGTCAATATGGTGTGAGCACTACTCCTTGTCTTCTGTCCAATAAAATTGTGGGATTCCCACATTTGTAACATTTGGGGGTCGTACACTGACCTGGAAAATAGTATAACTAGGGTAGGCTTAGCTAGTTAGATTGTCCGACTTGTCCGAAAAGCTGACCTGTCACTGACCCAACGCACTCAATAGGTGATCGTGAGCAAAAGTGCTGGCGGAGCACTCTGTCAGAAGATTCGATAACCCAATCGGGGTTCTGGAGAGAAGATCGATGACCCAATCGGAGTTCGACTGTTAGCTGCAGAGAGGGTTTACAATGCTGGCTTTTGAACTTTAGCTGTGGGTGCCGTTCTTAGCCTGTGATGGTCCTGTCCTGATTCCATTGGGTCCGTAGCCTGTCCTAATTCTGATCTGCACCTGTTATTTCTCGCTGGCACCTGTACTTTGGTATTCTATTCTTTGACTCAGCCCGTGGCCAGGGTTGGTAACCACACCTTTCTAGGTAACTATATAGTGTGGGTTTGTCATTGTACTGTTTTCCCTTTCTCTACCCACCCTTTGTCTAAATGCTTAATGATATTTTCTTTCCAAATTATTTGCATATGTTTTGTTTTAATCTTCATCATTCTAAATAGAACAAGAAATTATTGATTTCATGGTTTCAAACATTTAAAGATTTTTTACTTAGATAAAAATACTTAAACCTTTCCCGAGTTTGTGGTTATTTATGAAATGATCAATGTTATTTTACTGCCTATTTTCTTGCTAGTTACCTTGATCCTTTAGCACTATAGGTATCGGTGGTTTGGATTGATAAGACAAATGGTATAGATCCTGAATGGTAAAATCTAAATTGATTAAGTGTAGGTTTACCTGTTTAAATATATACATAGCTATATGGGCACAGTTGAGTATCTTGAGCAGGTGAGCCCGCGCTCTATCACAGTTTTATATAGTAAGAAGACGACCCCTAGCTTTTAGAGTACTTCATATCAGAAAACAGACAAAGTAAAAAATTACAAGGGTAATTGTGGCAATAGAACAATGCACATATAATTAAAATAGAGTGGACCATCAAAATCGTGATGTCAGAGTCTCACAGTTGTTGTCCCGGAAACCCTCATATCCTTCTTGCCTCCAGCTGCATATTATCTCCATTGGGGCATTTGTTGTGACTCCCATCATCATTGGGTTTCACACCTGGATACTCACTTCCCCAGGTGAGTGATGCCTCCAACTGGAGGAGAGTGTCTAATACCAGCACTGGTGGGATCCGTACATAAAAATAAAATTAACTCCTATGCCCAAAGACAATTTTAATGTGAAGTGGAGGGATTTGTGTAAAAACAGCATGTGGCATTGGTTGTAAGAAATGCTTATTCTTGGCGTCAATCGGTGTGGTCAACCTGTTCTGGCCAATTGTGCCTCTACGGGTCAATGGCCTTTTTTGTTAGAACTGGGATTCCTGGTTGGCTAAGGCTTGCGCCAAAGCCAGGCAGAAACCACCACTCTAGTCAGGGCAAGAGAGTTACACAGCAAAGATAACCCCCGCTCACCCCATTGGTAGCTTGGCATGAGCAGTCAGGCTTATCCCGGAGGCAATGTGTAAAGCATTTGCGCACGCACACAGCAACAACATCCCAGGCACACTACAAAAGGAACTCCACACAAGGTTACATAAAAATAGCCTTTGTATTCTCATAACACATTAGAATAGTAAACACATAACATACACTGTGCCAACTGGCATGGGCAATATTCACAAGGGATTATTTCCATAGGACAGGGCCACGTGGGCCACTGTCCGGTTCACCACTTAGCACAAATTGGTGCAAGTAAAAATAGATCATAAACATACAACCAGTAACCACTGGTAATCACTGTACTCCACCTCAACCTGTAACATAAACTACATTTTGCACAGTCACATCAGGCGCGAATTACATTCTGCGCCAACCTCACCAGCATAAACACATTATGCAATCTTCTCACTAGTCTAAACACATTAGACCCTACCTCCTAAGTATAACTCACATTAGGGGCGTAACTCACACAGTGGAACATAATCTTACTAGCATAACCACATGAAATGCGAAATAACCTCATCATCATAGACCACAATTTTAGAGGTATAAAACACAGGGTGCGCAAAACATACTAAATGCATTACATTTCCTAACACCACATTACTTTAGCGCATAATCACATTATGGCCTTGCGCCCTTTACATTTACCTGACCAACTGGCCATCTAAGAAGGGGCTCAAATGCCCTGTGTTCAGAATGTCAGGGGGTGCAGTCAATGTAGCGCCAGTCAGGGGTGCGCCATCTGCGCCAACCTAAACGTTGCAGCAGCCCACTACTTGCTGGGCAGCTGAAAACAATAACTGGGCCTAAACGCTGCAGCTGGTACTAAGTGCTGCACAGCTGTGAAAGGCCTGGCACCTCTGTGCCACCTCTGTCCCCCTCAGGGACTCTTTCTCAAATGGCGCCTAAATGGTGCAGCTGCCCACTACTTACTGAGCAGCTGTAAAGGAGTAAAGGCATGGGCTCTCAGTGGCCCTTCAAACAACTGCACCAAATGTTGGAGCCACAGGGCTCTGAAAATAAACAGGTCCCATGGAGCACACTGGCTCCTCAAATTATAAGCATTGGCCCCTCTAGGCCCAGGTAAACAGGTATGACCCGACGTTGGAGCCCGCAGACTCAAACAAAACATGCCCCCAACCTCTGGAGCCCTCTGGATCTTAAATAGTAGGGCCAAACTGTGGAGCCATCTGGCTCTGAAAAATAAGGGGGGGTGGGAGCCACCTTGGCTCGGAAAACAATGGCAGCCCCCCGGTGGAGCCACGGAGGCTCGGGAACATATTTTAGGCAATGTTGGAGCCATCTGGCTCTTAAAATAAACATGCCTTTACTGTGGCAGCGGCCCGCAACTGCGATGCCGCTGTCGAGATCAGCCGCACACTGGGGGGTACTAGCGGAGTGCCCAAGGGACCCTAGGACCCTTTAAACACGTGCCCTATGTTGGAGCGGCCCTCTGCACCCACAGGGCCACTCTGACTCTGGCCCCACGGACACTACGGTCACGAGCTCCACTCACCGGCTTAGGCGAAGACAGGTCTCCTCTTCACCGGCGGGGACTCTGGGCTTCTCCCTTGCAGCATGCACTGGAGAGCCCCCGCTCCTCGGGGACTCTCTTTCTCACGGTGCCTTGCAGGAGGGAAGCAGCCTCTCCTTCACCCGGGCCCCCTCCTGGGACCTGGGGCTCCTTGGCCATGCTCCGAAAGGTGGCGTGGCCTCCCGTTCTCCCGCGCAATGCACATCCCGGGGCTCCCATCGCTCACGGGAGCCCCGCACTGGCGCTCCACACTTTCTGATGCTGCCGCCGAGTCACTTCCGCTTCCGTCCAGCGGCCCCGCCCACAACCAGGTGGGCCGTGGACGGCAGCGGCAATCTGGGCAGCAAATGAGGGGTAGGCTCCCTCGGATTTGAGACCACATCGCGGGGTGGGCACCCGCTCTTTTGTGAAATAAAAACCACGGCAATGTCGCGGGGTGGGCACCCGCGCACTATTAAACAAGCACAGGCACCTCCATCACGCGGGGTGTCACCCGCGATTCAGCATAAAACAACAAGCCATAATGCAGTGTGGGCACCTGCTCTCAATAGCGGTAAGGAGGCGGATCCCTACGTCGGGATTCCCTCACACAAGCTGCAGCCCAGCGCTGTCATGGCTAATAGAAGCACTCCTTCCTCCTGGGGGAGAGCTAAGAATAAAGCTCTCCCAGAGCACAAAAAAAGAAAGGTCCTCCAGGCATCCAGGGGCTGGGCAGAGCCCATGGAGGCAAGCCTTACCCTGGGCCCCAGCAGCAGCACACCCCTGATGGATTCGAGTTGAACACAAGGACCCTTTTTCATGGGGTCACAGACCCTTTTTATACACAGAAATCCTTTGTCTCCAGAGGTGCAGGCAAAGGGGCGAACCAGATGCAACTAGTTCTGGAGCACTTTGTTTTGCTCAGCACCTCTCCCTATTCACAGGACAGGCCAGGGACATCAGACACACCACAGGGGGTGGAGCCAACATTGTGGAGGGAAGGCCTAGCCCTATTCAGGTCCCAGGTGCAACTCCTCCCTGCCATCAACATGCAGATCTCCCCATTCAACACCGGGCAGACCCATCCTGACTCCTGGAGCCAGGCACACCAGCCATCTCCAACCAATCACAAGCCAGACAGTAAATTTACATTCACTGCACAGACATGCCAACTTCTAAAAGTGGTACTTCTCCACTAAACACAATAAATCTGCGCACATCATCGTGCAGCATTTAATCTCACGAGTTTGCACATACCAAACTCGACCCTGCCCTCCCCACACATCAGGAACTACCATGGACACACATATACCAATGCATTACTATGGGAGGGCATGCCACTCTCATACATACACAGAGAGCGCACGCACTTTACATTGGACCACAGTGAAAAAGTGCGCAGAGGCCTGAAATCACCAACACCAGGTTACAGAAACAGGCAAGGAGAATGCAAAAAGTTTCGGGGTGAACCTGCCAAAAGGGCAAGGTCCAACACATTTCTTTTTGGTATTCCAGCGGGTAGCTTCATTCATTTTTTTGTAACCATTCATAACTGTAGGTATATTAGCCTCCAGAGCTTGGAAAAAAGAATGAACACATGAACCGTGGAGAGGATGTAGTATAGCATATAAATACTTTTCCTCATGCTTGTGAATTATGTTAGTTCCCTGATATATGATGATTACTGCATGGATGTATCATCTAGATAGTGCAGAATTCATTGTATTGCTCTACACAAATCTTATGTGGGCGAAGAGTGTGCTTCTGTTTCTATTCCTAATAGCAAAAAAATACAGTGGTTTGAAAAGAAAGGTCTACTGGTGAACATCATTTATTTATATCTCCACAAAACTCACAAATGTTGTGTTGGTTGAATATTGGGTTTTATTTAGTGTGTACTCTCAGCTGTGTATACCTGATATTTCAATCTGCAATATGCTTCACCATGAGAGGTCTCATGAATGAACCATTAGCCATGCACTCATCATTAAGGGGTGGTGTAAGGTTTATTTTAAAAACGATATACAATAGTATTTTAAAAAGTCACACCTATTAGTGTTACACAGTAGCAGTTGTGAAAACAAGGAGTGAGAGGAAAGAAAACTGTACGTAGCAATCACAAATCTACCTTGTATAGGGTCACCTAATGCCTCATGTGCTTGTGTATAGGGACAGGTGTATTCCTTTTCACTCACTAGAATGAACAGGAAAGATAAATTTAACAGAAAAGATCAACTTATTTTATTATGCAGAGAAACATACTGACTCTCAACACAACTAGGCATTTGCTTTTAGTTCCTAATCCTCCACTTACTTGGTGTGTTGGAATCTCCAGTCTTTTGTGGACATGTCCTCCCCATCCCAAAAGGTGAAATGGAATTAACAGGATGCCCTATTTATACGTCTGTGCTGACTTTAATTGATGGCAGTAGGGAAAATGATGATCAAGTGTGAGCCTTTTGTGGGTTCCAGATGTGGTGCTAAACACGTCTCCTACGTCTTATCAGGCACACCGCATTGGTTATGATAAACGACCCTAAGGTCAACCAACAATGAGGTGTGGGTAAGTTGTTTGTACTTTGGATCAGGAGTGCTGCTCTGGCTGTGACAACCGGTCCTAAAGCTTACATAACAATGTTCACAGGATGCATATGCCTTATTCCTCAGATGATTACCATTGCTGGAAATGGACGTCTGGTCAATCCTTCTAAGGAAAATGACTATGTGTGCAGTGTGCTAGAATCATTGTAATAATGTAAATCAGTCATGGGTTTATCTTTTTGTGACGTTAGTGTCACTGTTATAATTTCTGAAATATTTTATTTAAAAAAATGATTTTCTAGTAATGGAAGAGAGATATCATTTGGAATTTGGTATCCTGTTAAAACAGCTCTATGCTAATGTTTTGTGTATATTTTTATTTTCCAAGGCAAGTGTTGATAATGGGCTCTGAATACTCTGTCCTTAAGCTTTCTGGTAAGATCTTTTGCTTGATTGTTAAAGTCCTGTTTGTTTCTGCAGTTACGGAAATTCTTAGAAATTGGCTGTAGAGTAGATTTTCCTTCAAGGGATGTGGGTGAAAACTGGTAAAGGTGAGTAAGCTGTTTCTATATGAAGGTTTGTAATATGTCTTAGTGCTCAGATCCATTCTATTAACAAAAATATTAAGTCCAGGAAATCCAATTGTGTCTTGTGAACAGAAGATGTACATTTCACATAGCTGGTTTGTGCATTCAGGCAGTCTAGGAATTCTTGTACTGATTCTTCTGTTCCTTTCCAGATGATGAGTATATCGTCTTTGTATTGCTTGCAGAAACATAGCCTTTGTTTGTAGGGTTAAAGATGTAAAGAATAAGTGTTACTCCGAAGTTGCTGACATACAATCCTGTTAAACTTGGAACAAAGGTACTCACCATCGAACTACCATGGGTCTGCCGGAACAGGGAACCTTTGTTTCCAAAGAAATTCTCTATTATTGCTTATCTGCAGCTCTCTAGGACAAAATGTCGTGGGGTGCTATATTCCACTTTTCTCTGAACAGTATATTCTGCATTGTTTTCAGGGTGGTTCTTGTGGGAGACTAGTATATAAGCTCTCAATCTCAAGTCTGACCAAAAAGTGATTGGAAGGGTCGAAGTCTTGATTATTTTTTCAGTAAATTCTGTAGCTGGCGAGTAGTGGAGGTGGAGGTGTCTTGTACTATTGGACAAAGGAAGTGGTCTACAAATTGAGATAATTGTTCAAGAATGGGGCCAATTTGCGATATTATGGGGCGACCTGGTAATTATATTTTGTTTTCATGCATTTTTGGAAGAGAATTGAAGTAGGGAGTTCTTGGTTCTTTTTGGAGGAGGAAAGGGGCCTCCTTTTGGAAATCCAGCTGTTTCTCTTCTTCGTCAATCATATTATCAATGTGTCTTTTTAATCTTGCTATGGGACCTGCATTCAGTGGTTCATAGTAACTAGTATTGTTCAGGAGTTTGGTGCACTGGGTGTGATAATCTGATTTTTTAGAGGATGATCCTGCCTTCTTTATCTTCGGATTTTATCAACAGATTATGTTTGTCATTGAGGTATTTTTATGCTATTCACTCCTTTTTTGTGATCTTCAGATAAGACTCAAAGTATATTTTGTTGATTATTTCTATCTCTTTGAAGAGTGCTTGTTCAAACATTGTGATCTCCACTGGTACCATCGCATTGGTGGGATAGAAAGTTGATTTTTTTTTTTAGGTCAGATCATGCTCATTGTCAGGGTTGTCTTTGTTTTGGAAGAAGACTTTAGGTTTGATTTTCCTGCAGAATTCGCCCACCTCACTGTGGCCGAATGGGTGAACAATGCCCCACGGATATTCCTCGAGGACGCCATTATCAAAAACGATTGGGCCTCCATCTTGTGGCGTTGCACCCGAGATTGGTAAGAGCTGATTATTAAAACAGCTAAAAGACTCTTGAAAGCCATGACAATCAAGATTAAAATAAGTGAATCAAAACTAAATACAACTGTAAAGATAACAACATATAGAAAAGATCGAGAAGAAATAAATGGCAAAATTGATAGATTTCTTGCCAGAGTCGAAAATGCACAAGTGGGAAAAGCTGTGAAGAATTTCTCCCTAAACCACTAAACTTGGATGAACCTTGGTGGGCCTCTGAACTTGGCCACCCACCCACCCCTGCAGACCAATCCAAGAACCTCAAGATCATCCTGGATACAAAACTCTCCATGAGCAGACAGATCAACACCATCTTCTCATCATGCATCCACATCCTGTGAATGCTATGCAAGATTTTAACCTGGATTCCACTGAACACAGTAGACTTAATTATGGAAATGCCCTCTATGTCTGAATCCCAGCCCACGTCCTATGCCAACTCCAAACCATCGCAAACGCCACTGCCAGACTCATCCTGTACATCCCACAAAATAACACATCTCTCCACACTTCAACAATTTTTACTGGCTCCCTCTCCAGAAAAGATCAAGCTACTCACCCACGGCTATAAAGCTCTCCACAACACAGGTCTAGCTTATTTCAACCACCACCCCAACTTCTACCAATTTACCAGACACCTTTGATCTGCATCCCAGACATGAGCACATCAAAAAGACCAAAGTCAGAGGATGCTTCTTCTCATACCTTGGAGCCAAGACCTAGAATGATGCCCCGAAATGCTCAGAACCTCACCCTCCCGCATGGACTTCCGAAGGAACCTCAAGACATGGCGGCTCTCCAAGAGGAAATAGGCACTATCGCCTCCTCCCCCGCCTGCCCAATCAGCACATGAATACGCTCACGGATGATTACCCTTGCTCAACAAATTCACATACGATAACATAATGTAACATAGCAAAACATAAAATGTTTCATGTAAACTGCCTCTTATTCTTCATATAAAGCTTTGAAATTGTCACTTGCAACCTAGCTTAATCATTCTAATACCAGTGACGGTTCCAGATGGGGAGCAACAAAGTCCGGGACTACACCCCTCTCGGTCCAAGCCGTTGGCATTCCCCATGAGTAAACCTTAGAACAACTCTACGCACAGACACCCACAACATCAAATTGCCACAGTCAGAGACATAATTTTAACATACTTGTAGCTCCTGCTCCCGGCAGTGTGGCATTTCTTAGTGCTGAAAATATTAAGTATTATCACATGTTAAGGCACACATTATACTAACATTTGTTTAAGACCACTTTAAATAGGAAAACCTTTTCAATACACACACAATTTTGAATAATAAGTCATCAATATATATGTATCACTATGGATGCTCTGAATCAGCAGGTACATTTGCAACCTGTAAATGATTGCTCTATAGGACCCACTGTTAGATTGCACATATGCAAACAACTGTTCTGAAGCGTGTGAGCTATCAACAATGGGATAACTGGGGGGCGTGGCTAAGCCACGAAGGGAAATGACTACTGCTTAGCAGAGCTCAACTGACCCTAACCTCTTCCCCACATAAATCCGGCACATCATCCGACCCTTGTGAGCATCCCACTAACCGAAGGGGTTGGTGGACAGATCGAGGCATCCACAGATCTCCAGTGCCACCCGGAGAAGCGGCCATCGGCATACTTGAGGAGCGGCCTGCTTTGGCATCGGAGACCGGGGCCTTGCGTGGGCACAGCGATCGAGGAGGAGGGACCCCCACCGGAAGTGACAGTAGGGAGATCCTCAAAGCCCAGGGAGTGAGCAGAGATCCGGACCCGGTTGCTCCGGGGTTTACACTGCTGTTGCAGCAGTAAATAACAAGGGGCTGAAGCGCCGGAGAGGTGCAGAGCATGACAAACTGCGGGCGGAGAAGTGGGGGAGCTGCCCGGAGCGTGGGTCGCAGCAGAGTAGACCTCTGGCCTCTCCCATCCAGACGTGCACATCACCTGGGAGACACCCAGCGATTATATCTCCCCCGCTTCTCTTGTTTCCCCCCCCACCGGTCCATTCGGCCCAGACCAGGTCAGGGGCGGAGTTTGGGGGCAGTTGGGGCTCACGGCTGGAGCCATTGCCAAGCCGGAGGACTGGCAATTAATTAGTGGTGCTACAAGAGGGTGAGAGGGGTGTATGCACTGGAGGTGTCCGCGCCAACGCCCGGATTCACGACTGAGGCCTGCAAGAGAACACAACAGTGGGAAGGAGTGGCCAAGGGGACAGACATTCATTAAGAGGCATAAGCTGAGATTGCTGGACGCTGCCCCTGGTACACCTGGAACATCTGGAACCTCAAAGTGAGTGTGCTTGAGTGGCCCACGCGGGCATTGCTTCAGTAATTACTGACCACCAAGGCATTCCCACAGAGGTGGGGCAAATCTGGTGCAGCGCAATATCAAGACCCCCGGGGAGGCTGAGGCCCCACCTTTATCGATTGCAGCGGCCGGGCGCCGGGGGTGGGCGGTCTCGCCGATGCCGCCATACGGAGTGAGCGTCACAGCCAGTGGTGCAACTTAGACACACCACGCAGCATATTGGCACTGGTTGGAGGGCTTTAATGGTTGGCCGGGGGCTACATCGCGGGGGAGATATACTCGCATTGAACACCTGAACTACAATGGCGGCTAGAGGCAACAAACCAGTGCAACACACTAAATTGGATAAATATGCACTCCCCAAAGTGAACGTATCTGATTCCTCCCTCAAGAATAGTGGCGGAGGTGAGATGAGTGGAGCTGATCCCGAGCCGATGCTCAAGAACGTTATGACTGCAATAGCTGATATCAAGACATCGCTGTAACATAAAATGGACACCATCATGGTAGAATTCAATCTGCTACGAGCAGACATGAACAGAAACAATGAACGTGTCAAACAGGTGGACTCACCGCAAAAAGCTGTGTAGAAGACGCCTCACAGGTCCAGATGGACATTGAAGAACTACAAAAATTCCGCAAAGTCACAGAAGCCAAACTGGATGATTATGAAGGGCGACTACGGCGTAATAACGTATGGATCTTAGGAGGTCCGGAAAGAACAGAGGGGCAGACCACAGACATTTTTGTAGAGGACTTGATTATTAACCACCTGCAGTCCAGGGGGCTTGGAAAGTCCTTCGTTTTTGAAAGAGCCCACAGAGTACCTGGTGGTCAGCGAAAACTTGGAGTGCCCCCCCCGACCAATTCTAGCGAGAGTCCTTAATTTTTGAGATTGCGACGTAATACTGCAGCATACCCCGACGGGGCCTCCATTGAAGTATGAAAACTCAGACATCTCATTCTTCGGGGTCTTAACTCAGATGCTGCAGTGACAATGGGGTACCTTCATTGGAATCAAGAAGACATCACGGGACAAGGGATACAAGTTGCTGTTCCCAGCCAGGCTTCGCGTGGAGGCGGAGGGAAAGGCCTAGTTTTTTTACAACCCTGAGATTGCGGCTGACTGGCTGGAGAATCGCTGACTCTCAGCAAGTGAGACACGGTGGTGAGATGGTCCCTTTTGTAGGGGGGGTTCGGGCGGGGGGATAGTGAGCGAGGGAATCGGACTCCGCAGATGATTGGACCTGTGAACTGAAATCGTAGCTTTGGGGGGCCAGGCGGATTTAATTGGGGGGAAATTATTCTTGCATGCCCACGCATTGGAGGCCTCTCCAGTAACACAGCTACAGTAGCAAGGCATAGTCTACCAAATGGGGGGAGCCGGGGGAGTCGAATGTACCCCACTTTTCTTCTTTTAGTATCAGTTTGAGCAACAGGCACTCTGCAAGTTGGATTATGGGCAGTTTGGAGCCCAGAGGGCAGGGGTGCAGGGAAGGGGGTGTATGGGAGGGGGAGTTACCAGATTTAAGGTTTGATGTCTTTGAGGTATTTGTTTGTTTAGCACCACCACAGAGCTACACCATGCAGAAGCGGCTTTTAAGGGTTAACAATGATGAGTGCACGACAGGAAACTGGGGTTAGAGTTCTCAGCTGGAATGTGAATGGTCTGGCGGATAAGATCAAGCGTGGTATGGTAAGCCACTATATTAGGCAGGCACCAAGATGTAGTCCTCTTGCAGGAGACATGCTTGATTGGGAATAGATGTATGGCATTGCATAGGGGAGGTTATAAACTGGTGGCACATGCCAGTTTTACCTCCAGCTCGCAAGGAGTAGGCATTCTACTTAAGAACTCATTTCCCCTCATAGTAAGGGTCATGTGGCCAGACACAAGAGGTAGATTTATCGGGGTCTCCAGTCTGTCAGAGGGGAAGACGGCCACATTTGTCTCACTATATGTCCCACCTGACACTTTCAAAGATATTAGCACTATACTCATGTCACTCCCAGACGGCCTACTAGTATTAGGAGGAGACTTTAATGCTGTGTTGTCCGGTGTCCTTGACCGATATCCTCAGAGGGACATGAGACCATCTCAGATGTGGTTGCCAAACTTTCTTGAGTCCATGGGGCTGGTGGATGCCTGGAGGACATATAACCCAGAGAGGGCCCAATACACTTACCTATCGTGAGCTCGCCATAGCCTCTCGCGAAATGACTTAATTTTAGTACCAGCAGGGCAAGCTCACAATATTCGGGAGATCCGTCACCTAGCCTGTGGCCTATCAGATCATTCCCCGGTCTGGATGAAAGTGATACTGGGACAGTTGAATGCCGGGAGGGTTGCACCCATTAACTCATGGTATCTGAAGGACTCAGTTACCCGGAAGACCATTGCCCATGCTACGGATAGATAGTTTCGGGAAAACGTGGGTACGGTCGAATCAGCTCAGACAATATGGGAAGCCTACAAAATAGTAATTCAGGGGGAAACCCTTTCCCTGATTGCCGCAAGAAAGAAGGAATGGCAGGCAGCTCTTGTGCAGGCCGAGGAAGATGTACTAAACGCAGAAGATGCGGTGGCCCAAGCAGCGACACCTGAGAGAATCCACCTCCTGCAGTTAAGCCAAGATGCATTCAGAAGCATAGCAGAGAATAGAGCTAGAGCGCAGGGTAGGGAGGTCCAGAGCAGGATATATGAATAAGGGGATAAGGCAGGAAAGCTAATAGCATGGTTAGACAGATGGGACTGGGCATCTCACCTGGTACCGGAGCTGCAGAGTGAGGGCTCCGCCCACATAGTAGATCCACAGGGAATAGCGGATGCGTTCGGTGCACATTATCAGACGGTTTACTACACAGCTAGTGGTTCCACAGAAGATGACAATAGAGAGTTACTACGGTTACGAGTTACTTCCCACCCTCCTATTTAGAATCCCCGCTAATGGATGACGAGGTAGCACAGGCAATAAGGGAGATCAAATCAGGGAAGGCATTGGGACCGAACAGCATTCCCATTGAATTGTACAAGCTGAAGCCCGATAAGATCGCCCCTCATCTCTGCTCCATGTTTGTGGAAAGTAGAGATAAAGGAGTGCTACCGTATGATCAGCGGGTCTCAGATATAGTTGTCATACATAAAGAAGTCAAATCCAAAACTGAATGTGCGTCCTACAGGCCTACATCACTGCTGAGTACGGAGCCTAAGATTCTCGCAAAAATACTTGCAACACACCTCATTAAAGTTATCAACACGTTGGTTCACCCTGACCAGTCTGGCTTTATGTCGGATCGTAATACGGCACTTAATATGCACCCCCTACATGGAGTACTAGGCAGAGTATCAACCATACTTGAACCGGCTATACTCGTATCCCTGGATGCCACCCTGGCTTTCAATATGGTGGAATGTCCATATCTCTTTGCGGTGTTGGGCAAATTAGGATTTGGTCCCTCATTTGTAAGCTGGGTTTGCCTGCTGTATTCCAGTCCCTTTGGCTGGGTAGTAGTGAATAACCGTAAATCTCCAGATGTCCAGCTGGGCCGGGACACACGCCAGGGATGTACCTTGTCCCCGCTCCTGTTCGCACTCGTGCTGGAACCCCTGGCGGCTTGGATTCGGCAGGATCAAGTAATTCGCAGAATGCGATGGGCCCAAGGCTGGGAAGACAGGATTTCGTTATACGCTGATGACATCCTTCTTTATATGACTTCTCCGAGAACCTCATTGATTGGTCTCTTTGATATTCTCGCACTCTTTGGGAAATACTCAGGTTTTACCATTAATTGGACAAAGTCAGTTGTCCATGTCCTCCGGGGAGGTCCACCAACTCTACCGAGGAACTGTCCGATCCACATTGCAGCGACGGGCTTCCGATATCTCAGTATATATGTAAGGCTGAGTCCGGAACTCCACATAACACAATTTGGAACCACCTATCCGGAGACTAATGAGAGATGTCAGTCATTAGAAGTCCCTTCCCCTTTCCTTGCTGGGCAGAGCGGCCCTCTTTAAGATGATGGCTCTTCCCTGCTTTCTGTACGCTCTCCAGAATGTGATGGACCCAGTCCCCGCATCCTATTTTAAAGAAATAAAAAACCTGCAAAGAGAGCTCCTTTGGGACGGCAGGCCGCAAATAGCGATGACGCTCAATTGGTATGACAGGGGCATCAGCCTCCCTGACGTCAGGAAATACTATTGGGCGGCATACCTAGCAGCAATTAACCATGGGATATATGGTCGTCCGGACGATCCCGGTTACGCCATGAACAGGTGATTGCTCCCAGGGGGCGATTACAACAGAGCACTGTATGCCAGGCCACGTAGATACCCCCTTTCCGGACGAACGGCGCACTCTATTCATATCTGGCATGTGGCCAATAAACAACTAGGATGGGATAACAAATTTACACTGGCTACTCCAGTATGGAGTTCCAAGAGGTTGGGGAGCCTGTGGAAAATCAAGGGGTTTGACAAGTGGGACTTAATCTGAATCCTGCAAATCAAGGACATCTGGGGGGCAGGGACAATTCTCCCTCTTAAACAGCAATACAGCCTGGCAGACAATGACACGCTTCCGGAAGTCTCCCCCCTAGAGGACATGCTGCTGGATGGTCATCTCCCGGAGAATGCTATCTCACTTATTTATAAAAAACTGGTTAATAACATGACAGACTCGCTACAAGCCTTGAAGGAGAAATGGGTCAGGGATGGCTTGGAGCTTGATGAGGTGGACTGGCAGGGGGCAGTTCCCTCCCCGCGGGAGGTGGCCATACAGGCCAGGATGAGGCTGGTATAGCTGAAAATACTGCATAGGATCTATATTACAGGGCCTGATTTGGTGCAAATGGGTAAGGCGGAGAATGACGGATGCAGAAGGGGGTGCGGGGAAAGAGGGACTTTCATGCATGTCCTATGGAGTTGCCAACACATACAATCATATTGGGGAGCCATACACCAAACACTTAGGGATGTCCTCCATATAGACATACAGCCCGAAGCTCGAAAGTGTCTCCTTAATGTTTGGGAGCCGACAGATCTTAATACATATGCCACACAATGGGCAATTCTGACCTATATGATAGCAAAAAGAAAAATAGCGCAGCAGTGTGGAGCGAGTCAGTCACCCAAATTGAGCAAGTGGGCAGAGGACCTGGACTGGTGCATGTTCCGGGAAAAGTCGGTGTATGTCGCAAGAGGGTGTCCCAGAAAGTTGGGAAAGATTTGGGAGGCATGGAATTGCTATAGAGGAGATACCTTCACCCCTCCTGCTCCTCAGGCAGTGACTGAAAACTCTGGAATCCCCATGAATACGATCAATCTGTAAACGTGACCTGATGTAAGATGCTGATGTCTGGAAATGTGTAATCATGATATTGTTCGCTTATGTACTGTGATGGTTCGGTTAGGACGGAATTATTCAATAAAAAGAAATATATATAAAAAAAACAATGGGATAACTTTGCATTGAGGGCTTCCTATTGACATATACACAATGACTCAAAATCGTGGGTTGCCTATGATATCATTGGAACCCCAAGATTTGAAATCTCACCATTACTGATAGATTTCCATCTAAATTTTATGTATGATCATGCCCACGCCCCATAATAGTCCTAGTAAGCTGATCCGATAGGTCAGCTGTGCAGGGAATAGGATTCATTGAGATGCCAGACAGAACATTGTCTCCTTCACCTAATTCAAGCCTCCCTCATGCTTAGCAACATCAAATAATAAAAGCAAACAGCTAAGTAATCTGCATATCTGGGTGTCCCCCCTTAACGACTAGCTATCACATTTAAATAGCGAGCAGAGAAGCACCTACAACTGGAAAGTCGCGCGGAAGCCCTGAATATCATTGCCTGGCCTTGTGGAGGACCCGGGCCCTTTTGGGAATGTTGCGCAAAGAACTCCGACAGAAACAATTGCAATTAGAAGCGCTTAAGAAGCAAGACTACGTCTAAAATGACGGCCCCAACAAACCCTCCTGCGTCTCTCCTGACCTTATCTCCCTCCTCTCCCTACTCCCTACCCCACCCCTCTCCGCTCTACTCTTCTCCACTTTCCTGCTACCGACCTTTGCCCTCACCTGTCCTGGCCCTTACTCCCCACCCTGTTTATCTGTGAATTTTCCCACGTCAATTGAGATCTAGCTATTTTGTCTGAGGCCCGATGGAGCTACCTGGTTTAGCTATAGGGAAAACAGGCCGGGATTCCCTCCTTGGACGTCACCTACCCGGTCGGTTTTTAGACAGACTTCCTTTCGTCTCTCCTGTCATCTATTCCAGCATCCTCCCTCTATTTCTGTCTCTCCTTCTCTCCTCTCTCAATGTACTGAGACAGAACTATTTTGTCTGATGCCCGATGGACCTACCTGGTTTAGCTATAGGGGAGATGGGCCGTGGATTCCCTCCTTGGTCGTAACCTACCCAGTTGGTCTTTAGACAGACTTCCTTTCGTCTCTCCTTGTTGTCTCTTCCCTTATCCTCCCTTTCTCGCCTCTGCTGCCCCCCACTAATTTTCTCTCTCCTTTCTCTCCACTCCCAACGTATTGCTTATTTTTTTGATGTATTGTGTAATTGTTGATCTTCTTCTGTTACATTGTTGATTCTCATGTACAGCGCTCTGATACCTTCAGGTCTAGCCAGCGCTATATAAAACTCTTTAAATAAATAAATAAATAAATAAATATGGCACACTCTTACCTTTGCAACCAACCATGTTCTGTCCATTCCTCCCTCAGTCTATTAAAAAAAGGGAGAGAAATAACGGATTTAGGTCATTCAGCCAACTGCCCCACCTCCCTCTGAGTAGTCTATCAATTTTTAAGGCTATGTTCACCACCCCCTGTGAGAGTGTATACGGCATATTCACCTCTGTGGCACAATGGAAATCGTTGCCTTTCACTAGTCTCAACAGCTCAGACCAGGCAACTGGAATGTCAATTGTAGTTAAGATCACAGTGTATGAAGGACATCAAAAGAAGTTGTTGATCTGTCATCTGCCTTTCTACAGCCTCTTTATTTCTGTCAGGGGACTAGCCACATCAGTGAAGGGAGGGCCAACCAAAACAAGGGGAGTGAAAGCGTGCTTGTGTGACGTCACATCATAGTACTTAGATATAACATTCAGGGAATCTGGTGCTCACGAGAAAGGCTTAACATGGAGGCCATACATAGTACTGCTGTAATTGTACCCCTCAGACATCACAACTGTGCACAAAATAAAAATGTATGCCATAAATGCAAGTGCGTAGGTTACATTTCTGCTCATGGGGCACACATATTGAAATTGCGCATGCACCATTGATTAAGGAAACACTTGTTAATCCATGGAGTGTACAGAACTAAGCAACCCAGGATTCACAAATTGTGGCATTGTTATAACTGGTACCTTATTTTGTGCTATTGCACTCAGCCATGTGATATATATCACTTCAAATGACGGCGTATGTTATTTACCAACGAATCACAAATCTGTCTGTTAAGTTTGCAATCTAATTTTCATCCATGAACAAAAAAAATATTATTTCCTCCTGTGATTAACCTTGTCACTGCATATGTATTCTATTGACTGTGCTAATAAGACTATTAAAGTGAGCTAATAAGCTTTCCAACTCCACTGTGGGTTTTTAATTACAGCGTGGAATGCATAATAGAATAGGTCTGTCAAGTTCACTCCCCAGAAAGTAAGGTATAACTGCAGTGCCAGAGCTTTTGCTGGATATCAGTTAGGATTAATGGAAGCTTAAAATCATAATATCATAATGGGCATGCCTGGTCCCAATACGTTCACATGCCATCAGGCCCCATTTTCCTTCTAATAACATTAAACAAAATCGACTTTTTCCCAATCATTAGCAATGTACTACCAGACATAACGGAATATATTTTTTAAATACAGTTTTCGACCTGCTTTCTAAACCACCATGCCCTGTGGTTTGTGACTCATGGAGCCTGGCAAGAGAAGCGTTTTAATTTTTGTCTCCTTAAAGACAGTTCTCTCTTCTCCCAACACATGCAAACACCATGAAAATTAATCAATGTGTTCATACATAGTAATGTATTATTTAATTAACTTGTTACTGGACAGATTGGTTTGGGCAGACTCAAGATACGTCAAATGCAAGAGGGTGAAGGTGCAAGTGATTTTTGAAAATAGATGTAGCTATGTCAGCCCATCTTGGTGGTCTCGAAACAGGGGAGATATCAGACACCAAGAGCTATGGCGGGTGACACCCATTCAACTTCTGCTGACACCAGAGGGACGGGTTGGTAGTGAAAACCCCAGAATGTTACAGACAGTCCTATTGGCAAACTTTAGGGCAAAAAGAAGTTGTCTTGTCCGGAATATTACTCCCATGTTTAGGTAAAATTTCTGATGTTTATGGGTTTCACAAAGAATCCCTGGAATACTGCTCTGATAGGCCTAGTTTTCCAATGCTTAAAATATATGCATTCAGAGAATTACTGCACATTTACATTAATTTATTTGTATAGCGCAACTAATACCCTAGGGTGACTAGGCGCTTGGCATCCTAAATCTAATGGTAACGGTCAAGAGAAACTAAAAACCTAGCAATAGAGAAGGCTATAGGGTGAATAACCAGGTCTTGTAACCTTTCCTAAAAGAGCAAAACACACAAGATGATGGACGGAATGTTGCACAATGGCAAAACATTCACCCCCAGTCACAAATCTGGGTTTAATCCATTGTTATTTTGCTCACCAAGCCACCCCCAGTTCAGACATGGCCATATGCAAATCTGTCTTGACCCTGTGCCTCATGGGAACAGTTCAGCTCGAACTGCCAAGCCATGTCTTCCCTGTACCGGAAACAAGCATCCTAGGACCGGTTTCTGGCTATCAGCCGTTTTCAGCCAGGATAGCTTGACTCCAGTGGCTTAGTGAGCACGGGACCCACGTCTGGGCATACCCTTCCCACATAGGGTGAACAGCAAAACACACAAGATGATGGACGATGCAAAATATTCACCCCCAGTCACAAATTTGGGTTTCATCCATCGGTTTTTTGCTCACCAAGCCACCCCAGTTCAGACATGGCCATATGCAAATCAGTCTTGACCCTGTGCCTCATGGGAACAGTTCAGCCCGAATTGCCAAGACATGTCAACCTGATACCATTAATATTTTACCATCACTAGCACTCAAAATACGCAGGAGAATACTCCCTAACATGACCACCCTCTCAAGGCTATTCCTCTTGACTCCAGTTTTTAACCATATTACATGGACCCCAGAATAAAGTCTCTCCAAGGCACTAGTGTGATATTTGTAACTCACTAAACACCAAACCCCACACACTCACCACTGCGGCGTTCCGCAGAAAAGATCTCCGACAAGAGCCCTGTTGTGGGGCCAGTGGTGGACTGCAGAGCCACCCCATGAGGAGCAACACCCAAGGATGAAGCATTACATCCACCTGGGTGTGTGAGGGCACTCCCTTAACAAGGAGGAACTCCCCTCTTTAAAATTAATATTATCCAACCTACACTCCTCAACAGAGTTCCTGTCACTTGTCCTTCTAATGACAGGACTGGTCAGCTCTTTTCTAAGAACTCCTACCCTCTAGTGATTAAAACGTAGGCTCTAGGGAGCATGGGTACTGGACCTCTGTTTCTAATCTGCTTCCAGTCCCTGACCTTTGTGTGTTTAAGAACCACATCAGGTACACAGCTTTTGTCCCTAGGTCTATCTTTATTTGATATCATATTCTCTTCAAGAGTGAAAGCCATGTTATGGTGGAACAATTGATGTTTGAATCCCCCTTCCTATATAAGTTACTAAAATGTTACTAAAATGTTCAAGCAAATCGATTTGGCCTGATCAGTTCAGTTGCTATCAAAGCCATCTGAGGCTAGTCTCTTAAAGATCCTCCCATCTTGGTCATTACAGGTTTACTTTATCACATCCCAGGGATATAATGTTTGGACCTCTATAACCTTCCTTATGCCTTCTTTATAACATCCTCTTTTTTCAGTAACCGGTCCCGGTTCTGGGGATACACATTAACTGCAATACAAAGATCTGTTTTGCTTTCCAGCTGGCCTTGTTATTTACAAGTTAGGTTGAAATGGAGTGGGATTTGACAGCGAGTGGTGCTGCCGAGAGTCCATAATGCAAGTGCTTATGGCTTCAAAGTGAGTTGACACTGCCATGTTGCTTTAAGTAGTCCAAGACACATTGCATAACATCATTTCACTACCCAATGCAGCAAAGATAAGTGGTCTGTCATGCCCAGCCTGCTCTTGAATATCTCTGTGCGCTATCACACAAAGGTATTAAAGATAAGAACTATGGGGCATATTATCAAGGACAGGCGATACATTATCGCCGCTTTTATCGGCAGGAAACTGCCGATAAAGCGGCGATAATGGCCTTGATAATATGCTCTATGAATTCCAATCGAAGCCCATGTTAGATGTGTTCACATCTAACATGGGCTTCGATTGGAATTCATAGAGCATATTATCAAGGCCATTATCGCCGCTTTATCGGCAGTTTCCTGCCGATAAAAGCGGCGATAATGTATCGCCTGTCCAGCGGCGATAATGGCCTTGATAATATGCTCTATGAATTCCAATCGAAGCCCATGTTAGATGTGTTCACATCTAACATGGGCTTCGATTGGAATTCATAGAGCATATTATCAAGGCCATTATCGCCACTTTATCGGCAGTTTCCTGCCGATAAAAGCGGCGATAATGTATCGCCTGTCCTTGATAATATGCCCCTATGTTTTATTTGTACGCCCTAAAGTACACATGGAACATGTATGGTTTCTTAGGAATATGTTTCTATACAACAAAGTGAGGACTGAAAATGAGTCACTAACTTTATTATGGAAGGATGTGATGCAATACATTTTTCCCCTGGTTTTCTTCATGAACTTTGCCCCCTTGCTACTATTTCATTGTCTGACTTTTGCTTCTAACTATTGGAACTTTTACTGCATTCTACTTCTGGACATTTTCCCAGGTATTAGCCTCCTCTCTTATGTCAGGGGGACTATAGGCCCTTGCTAATCACCAGCATTAATCTTTATTTCTGATTGAGAGATACAAGATTTGCCACAGAGATTTTCTCCCCGGTGTGCTTTTTCCACCTTACTCGGACAATCGTAAGGAGATATATGATACCTTTTATGGATACTCTTCTGTGCAGACTGGTAACTGTTCAACTGGAAGGTGTCACCGTTTCCTCAGGTAATCAAGAAGTGGACTCAGCAGATCTTCTCAACGCCCAGCCCTGGACCAGATGAGAGGAAGTGAAAGGATGAGCACGGAGCTGCAAACAATTAATTTACCAGAAGATGCTGCCCAGTGTTGGGGGGGGGCAGCTGTTACAAAAATGACCAATAACCATACACATGGTGAGCATACATTACCCGTGTCTTTTAAAATAATATACAAAATCTATTGAGAAAAGAGAATGACATTGGATCCTGAATCTGCTACAGTAAACCTTTATACTTGGTTTTAAGACATCCTTCGCGGTCTCTACACTGGCTACATTATGTGCCTCTCATTCAACTTCCGATGAGAGGAGTACCTTGTGCTCCTTCAAGAATAAGGTAGTAATTAGTGTCCAGGTTGTGGAAGACTCATATGTGTTGTATGTAGGTACACAGTATGGGGTTTCATCTATTTTGCTGTCATGTGCTGTTTGACCCGGAAGCAGATCATCAGGATTTTTTGTGAACCTGTTTCTGAATGGCTCTCTCTGGGTGATATTTGCATCTTAACTTACAGATCTGACTTCCTCACCCTCCGCAGCACTTTCCTGTTCTTGGCCTGGCTTTCAGGGTGTTGGCCTGTAAAAGAAACGTAGTGGTAACATCTCAGTGCTACTTGCAGTATTAGAAGAATGGGTAACCTGTAAAGCGTGCACTGAAGCAAACGAAAGTGGAACGTCAGACTCATGCAGTCACCTGGAATGCATTTTCTAGAGGACCAATCCGGGAAATTAAATGGGGAATCAGTGGCTCAGAATGGTGTAATATATTTACACAGTGTGTTCCTAACCTAGTGTATGGATTTTGTAATGCGAGAAGGGTGAAATCCACCCCCTCCTCTGGAAAGTTGGTACCCCAACTACAACTGCCATAAAAAAGCATCCTGGGGAAAGGGGCGAGTATACACAAATGGTGCAAAATTCTGGTGAGGATAATCTGCATGACAAGGACCTCAAGGATGTGTGTCTGTGTTTAAAGTTGCAAACACCCCTCACCCACACCCGCATCTCAAGTTTCACGTGGGTGAATGCTCTTGTTGCTTATAAAAGGAGGAGGCCCATTAAACAAATCAGCCTGTTTAGGACAGTCTCGCAAAACTAGATGGAATTGAATAATAACTCTCTGGAAGGCCTCTCATGTCTTGTTACGTCCAAAAGAATGTCCTCCAGTCTATACAAAAATATTTACAGACATCTCAGAACCAAAGCAAAGCAAATTCTCAGAGGCGGTAAAAAAGGGAACTAATATTCTGTGTTCTAGTATGAATGAGGGAGCCAGTCAGAGGTCAGTTTGTGTTACCCTCTGGCTCATCAACGTTGAGCAGAACCAATGGAGAGATAAAACAAAAGAGCAATCTAAGTCGACTTGCTAAGATCATTAGGCGAGTAGAACATCGGAGCAACTATTCTATTTCTATTTCTATTTAAAAGATTTGTAGAGCACGACAGCTGCCCCAGCCAAGAGGCATCCCGGCACTAACAGCAAATAGGCAACCACAACGCTAGGGGGAACCAGAGCAACCTACACAGAGGAAAGAGAAAAGTTTTAATAGCTTTCCTGAATTCGAGAAAATTGCTAAGGCCTCGAATATGGAGGGGCAGTGTGTTCCAGAGAATAGCTGCTCTATACCGGAAGGAACGGCCTCCGGCCCGAGTCCTCCTAACCAGAGGAACCACTAGCAAGTGTTGCTCATGGAGTGAAACTGACGGGAGGGGACATAGAAAGAGAGAAGATCAGTCAAAATGTTAGGGGAGGCGAATTTCAAGATTTTAAAGGCTATACAGAGAGCCTTGAACTCAATCCATTGAGGCACAGGTAGCCAATGAAGGCGGCGGATTGTGCTGGTCACTGAACAGACTGCGTAGACCCAGCAGAGCTTTTGCTGCGGCGTTCTGTACTCTCTGTAGCTTATGTACCTCCGCCTTATTAGGCCCCAGATACAGAGAGGTTGCATAATCAAGCCTAGATGTAATCAAGGTCTGAATGATGGTCTGTCTGGTCTGGGCATCAAAGAAACCCAAAATAGTCTGCGCAACAGACCGAAACAGGTGCCCGCCACCTTTTTCGTTTGGGTCTGAAAACTGAGAGAGGTGTCCATCAAAACCCCCAAGTTCTTGACAACCTGTTTAGGAGGAGGGGGGGTGCCTAGATTTGTGGGCCACCAATACTCATTCCATAACCCATAATCGCACCTACAGCAAGATCGCCTTGAAACTTAGAGGAGTCATGCTTAGAGTTGCTTGAGAGGGCTACCACCAGCTGAGTGTCATCGGCGTAGGAGACCACAGTCAGTCCTCTGCTCTTGGCAATTGCCGCCAAAGGTTGTACATTCAGATTGAAGAGCAGAGGGCTCAGAGAAGAACCCTGTGGCACCCCATGCTTGATGGGGAAGGCAGATGTGGAGAAATGGGGAGCAATCACCTGGTAAGTCCTATCAGAGAAAAATGATGCTAGCCACTTCAAACGATGGATTTAGGCCCAGATCCTTGTACTGGGGTGAATGTATGACATTGTTCTACATTCTGTCCATCAACTGTGTTTTTTGCTAGCCACTTCAAAGCAAGGCCACCAATGCCAGCCTCTTCCAGGCGGCGCAACAGGATTGCATGGGACACAGTGTTGAATGCGGCACTGAGATCCAAAAGGATCAGTGCCGATGTCTGTCCGGCGTCCAACGCTGTCCAGAGATGCTCTGTCACCGCCAAAAGTGCTGACTCGGTGCTATGGCTGGGGCGAAAGCCACTTTGCGAGGGATCTAGAATGTTTTTGAGGGTCAAGTGGACTGAGAGAATGGAGTTAATATATGCCCCAGTGATCTTGGCAGGCCATGAAAGCAATGAGATTGGCATAAAGGTCTCTGTTTTTTTTTTAAACCATGAAGGGTTTTTGAGCAATGGTATCACCCTAGCTTGTTTCCATGCTGTGGGAACAACCGCTAAGCTGAGCGATTTGTTGATCACTTGACCTAGGAGAGGAAAAATAGTTGGTAATATTTTCCTAAAGTGATCCGGTTTAAGTGGGTCGGCCGGTGAGCCTGACTTTATTTTAGCGCAGAGGGCAAGTAGACGGTCCTCCTGAATCTGAGGGAAAACCTCTAAGGTGGCGATCATGCCATTGTTGGGTATCTCAGGGCAGCCGGTTTGGGCCACGGGAAAACATTTGTAGGTGTCTTTAACCTTTTTAAAAAGGATTGAGGCAAGCTCCTCGTATTGCCTGTTCGAGGTAATCAGTGGGCCAACGGCCCTCTTCTGAGTTTTAAGACCTGAAACAATAAAGAAGATACTCTTAGCGGGATTGGTGCTGTTACTAATATCTTTAGCGTGAAATGCAGCACGCTCAGTATGGATAGCCTTATGATCAATCTTTACAGCATCCCGATACCGAACTTTGGATAATGAATCAATGTCCCTTCTCCAAACCTTTCACATTTTTTGCAAGTTTTCCGCAGCACAGCTAACTTTTCATTGTACCACGGGTTGGATTTGGAAGTGCGGTTCAGGGACCATTTAGCTGGGATCAGCTTATCCAGCGGCTGATTGATCCAATCTGAGAAGGCTGAATTAGCCTTATCAGGATCCATCTGCAGTACCGGAACGGTAGCAGAAAGATGGGCTTGGAGTTGATCCCAGTTTAATATATGCCATGAGCATTTAAAAGAGAGAGGGTTGCCTAATTTGCCCCCAGGTACAGTGCCCTGAATAGCCAAGGGGACTAAAAAGTGGTCAGTCCTAATCATGGGGACCTGCGGTTGGACCGTGAGGGACGAAATATTAGTGAAAACAGGGTCCAACATATTACCAGCCGAGTGTGTAGGGCCAGAGACACGCTGATCGAGCTGACAAGCAGCTAAATCCGCCACCAAATTGGCCACATCCACATCAAGGTGGTTATCAAAATGAAGGTTCAAGTCTCTTAAGACTGTAAAATTAGGGGAATTAACCGCCAAAGTACTGACGGTTTCAACAAGAGCTTCCCTAAAAACCTCGGATGGGCCCGGGGACGATATACCAATAAACCAGTCATGGTATAAATGGGATTAAAGCAATTTTAAAACAAGCACATTCGCAGCCCAAAATGGGCTGTTTGATGTAGGTGCAGGGATAGCCGGTTTTAACAATAACCGCAATACCCCCGCCTATCGTTTCTCTGTTAAGGGTATGAATAACATAACCGTCTGGGAGTGCTAGCCCCGTAATTGCCACCGAATCTTCAGAGAGCCAAGTCTCGGTTAAAAACAGGGTATCAGGAGATTCAGTTTCCAAAAGGTCATAGACATCAACGTAATGTTAACCAAAGAGCGGCAATTCATATGGAAAATAATTGTACTGTTGCCTGGGGAAAGGGGGCAGGCATGTGGAACTACAGGGATAATAGATGTAAAGCCACAGCATTTTACAGCTGAAGGGACCCCCTAATTCCCCAAACCGTGGACCTGACACCTAACGGACAGTGTCCTGATTGCAAATAGGTCATTCCGGGCATAAGTATATTGCGATTTCGAAAAATTAGAACTTAACAGTATTGTCAATTTCAACATTAAAGCCTCCTCAGTTTTCTCTGTAAAAACTTCAAAATAGGCCCTACTATAATTATGTGGCTTATTTGCAAGCCACGTGTGTGTCTGGTGTGTCACTTTTCATATGGGGAAAAAGTGATGTAATGGTGGTGCAAAGCCCCATTGTTCTATAGACCTAAAGAACGCAGAGACATCTTAGATATATCTGTAGGAAGTACTTAACTTCCTAATAATCATCTTTTTGGACAACTGATCCTACTTAGTAGAGCAACTGTTGGACAAAGAGCAAAGAGTTCCTAATTATTAATTTTTTTCATATTGCATTACAACTGTTTCTAAGCATTGTACACAGCATTTTTTAAGACTCCTTGATGTGATGAGAAAAATTTACAGACTTCAGAACGACAAAAGGGTCAGTTATTCTTGCATTGAAGCAGCCTATTATCCCACAGATCACCGCTTATCTCAGTGACAAGCATTTTCCCATCCTGCCACCAGAACATTCCTCAAAATATTTTGTCTACTTTTGTCCATTTTTTCATTTTTTTTATACTAGTGGTGGCTGCCACTGAGTAGTAAGAGTGGGGTGGAGGCAGGGGCAGGAGGTATAGTAAAATAAAAATGAAAAGCGACTTAAATTGCTGCCGGCCACGCCTCATCTTGCCTCCGTCCTCTTCTTTTCCTGCCGGGAGCAGGAAGCACACACAGCCTACCCTTAACCAATCACAACACTGCTGTCATCATGACAGCAGTGTTGTGATTGATCTGAGCACTGTGGTTCAGCACTCAGACGGGGATTATGAGCCTGTGCATGTTCTCCACCAAGGCTTTACAATACATAACTGTTGGCCGCACCGTGATGCACACTTAAGTGCCCCAACCACTTCTTCAATGCTGGTTTTGACAATAGCCCTGCCCCGCCCCACCCTGTAAAACTGCCCAAATACTGAAAAATAAAATGATAATAACATAGCGTTATCATTTTATTTTACCTTTTTCCACTGCTCAGAGAGAAGTGGGGTGGCGCTCACCCTCCTTAGTGGAAGAGCCGCTGCTGCTTTATATTTAACAAACTAACATTATCAAATTTCACAAGTTTTCTTTTTTTTAATTACCTTTTTTTAAAATCATAATTGTTTTAATCATATTCACAATTATGATTTTTTTTTTAAAGTTAATAAAAAAAGAAAACGTATGGAATTTGATAATGTTCGCTTGTTGCATGATTTCTCTTTGCCTTCTTCATAATCTTACAAAGTTAAACTTAAAACCATATTTGTGCGGGTAATGAAGCTCGCCACCAACCAAACTATTCCTACAATCTAATAAGGGGAAATGTGCTCATTTATGTAGAGAGTGCGATACATTCTAAAGTTTCAGTAGTATTCCCCTTTCAAAATCCAGTGATGCACTTAAGCATTAAACAATGTATTGAGACACGTCCGGATCCTGGAGTCGTTGTGATGCAGAAAGAAATCTCATAAACCAGACCACGCAGTCAATAAAATACAAACCAAAGAATGCAGGAAACAACAAGGTTTAATTGCCACAGATTGACGTTCTGAGTGTGCAAAACCATGGGTTAACTGTTAATTATGACAGATACACAGTAGCCTCGTGGCCATCAGTAAATCAATAGTAAAGCACTGCCTGATCTCAAAGGCAAATACCGCACCTCACCTCACCTTTAATTCAGTCTGTGCTTCTGTATCCTTTGATCTGACATAGTCTGGAATTCCCTGCAGCCTTATAACAAAAGCAAATCAATGCTGAGTTAATAATAAGTCATTTGTAAGGTGGGCAATCAATTTTGAGTAGAAAAGGTTGTTTGGCGGCACGAAGCCTTGTCCTGTGCTCCAGTACCTTCCATGAGTGATTGCTGGTCGCATGAGGCTTATTATCACCCTGATAGAACATAATAGTATATAGGCTGAGAAGACCCGGATTTATGGGGACTGTCTCTGATAGGCTTTGATTAGGCCCTCACCTCTTCAACCATGTGAAATGTATTTGACAATTAATAATTGCTCCTTGAAAAGGCAATCAGAGGTGGACAACCCTGTCTCGGTGTCTCGGTTCATAAATAAATGTATACGTTGGGCTGATTATGCTACCTCCGGAGCAGGCACTTGAGGGAGTTTAAGCCTGCATGATTTGTGGAGCACGAGCCAGGATAGCGATGCAGAGCAGAGGTTCAAGTGTTGTTGAGAAACAGCAGCACCATGTTCTTATTTTTAATCTACCTAAAATGAGGTTTACCATCTATACCACATTTCTAACGGACATTGTGCAATGTGAACTGTCATCTAACTTTGAAAAAGTAAACATTAACATGTGCCACCGTTTCAAAAATAATGTGAACTGCTTCTGTAACTTTTACTACTTGCTTTTTTAACGTGGCTGGGAATTCCTAAACGTGGAAGATGTGAATCATTTACAGTTTGGGCTCTTTCTGTGTGATTCCTTTCTGTATGAAATGTCAATGACACAAAGCCATTCCAAAGAAAAATGTATGTCTGCCAAAACAAGCTTTTCAACCATTAACAGAAAGTCCACAGTGAACAACAATAGCTGGTGAAGAAGAAAACAAATGCAAAAGCCTTTCATTATTTGTAGATTAATCAGTTTATAGATAATTATTACAATATTTATGATGTGCAAAATATATGCATAAGTATACGCATTTGCAAACATAGTGGCTCCACACTTACAAGTGCTTACAAATATTTATACTTCAAAAAATACTAAAGATTTGTTTACACCGTCTTCAGGTTGTACAAAACCAGGCAGCCCGCCTCATATTCAAGATCCCTAAGTGGCAATCGGCGAGGCCTCTGCTCCGCAGGCTTCATTGGCTGCCAGTGAAGGAGAGAGCGGCCTTTAAGATGGGCTGCCTGGTATTCAAATCTCTTCACTGCCCTTGTCCTGCTTTTCTGAAATCTCGGATTATCCTGTATCAACCTGCTCGCTCTCTTCGTTCAGCTTCCCATCACTTGGTTGTCACCCCCAAATTTAAACGTCATAAATTTGGAGGCCGTCGTTTTGTTTTTCTCGCCCCCAAGTTTTGGAACTCCCTCCCTTTGACTATCAAATCCAGCAACTCCCTTTTTCAGTTCAGGAAACTCCTCAAGACTTTTCTGTTCACCCTTTCTGAATAAATATTTTTCTTCGCTCATTTACATGTCCCTTCAGCCAGCGCCAAGAAACCTTCGGGTGTTAGTGCGCTTAACAAGAATCATTTAACATAACATAACATAACATAACAGCAACTGTCTTTTCACAAAAGAGCTAATTAAAACATCTGAGTAGCTGTGACAGTAGAAGGCTCCTGGAATTACTCCAAGTGTTCGTTTGAGAATTTCATTTATGATGATTCAATAACATTTGTGCATGCATCATTCAGCATAGTGTACATTTACACAAGCATAAATGCAACTGTATTGCATGTTTTATATGCTTTTTCCAAAGAGAAACTCTTTCTGCTTTACTCCCACCAATTATGGAGAAGTTCCAATGCTCTTTCCGTACCTGCCCTCACGCAGACCTACTACTACCCTTAACAGAAACAAATAACTGACTGCTAAGGCTGGGAATGGAATAAAATGTGAATACATACAAGAACGTTAGTTTGTAGGAGTGCCCAAACATCTCAGATGCTCCCACCAGGCAACGCTCCGCTCCCGTGAAACATTTACTCACACAAAAAGACTATGTATGAGTAAATCTTTTTATAAATGCAACACGTAGTCTTGAAAATGCCAATAGTGTATTTGCACTCATAAACCAATCCATTTGCAGTCCTAAACTGAAACTAGGTGTGCAAATGTATTATGTATGATAGTACATTAAAATTTCAATCTACTAGTTAGGGAATCTTCTGTGACACGAAAATTTGGTGCTTGTTGGTGACTCCCAAGTTGTGGGTTGTAACTGATTTGCAAAGGGTAAGAGGTCCCCTTTCCCCCAAGTAATTAGATAGCAGCTTCGGGACTAGTAGACATGGGCACCACTGGTCCAGGGCACCACTGTCTGCACTTATGGATATATCTCAAAAGTGATTTTTTTAACCACCTTCAGTTCACAGGTGTGGTGGTCTACTATACTTGCAGGCCCCCATCCCTGTGATTATAGTCAATCACAGGGGATGGCAAATTGCAGCCTATTCATTAGGGAGGTCATTTTGCTGCCCCCCGTGATTTGGTATTCTGTGATTTAGGTTGGTTTATAAAATCAGACTGCATTCGCAAGAAATTGATGGACAGCTTGGCTGTAAACATTTGAGTCTATGATGATGTAGGACAGATAGATCTTCGATGAAGACGAAGAGCAAAGAGTAAACTCAGAGAGTGTGACTAGAGGTACATTCCTATGTAAAGTGTTAAGTTGATCTCACTTAGCAGGATTTGTGACAGGGCATTTTGCTGATCATAACCTAGCAATATATACTGTCTTCAACAAGCCTAATGGAGTAATAAAGAGGGACGATATAGTTTACATGTTTAATGCTGTGCTTATGTTCATCACTTGGAGTCAATATAGTTATCATAAACTCCAGATTTTACTCTGCACCAATGCAAACCCCATATCACTCACTTTTTACTTACATGGGGTTGCTGCTAATATGGTCTTGTGCCTGGCAAACACCTGCTAAAGATCTCACTGTGCAGTACATAAATCCTCCCGTTATTCTAGAACCAATAGAGCCCTTAGTGGTCCTTGGTGGTAACTTGACAAACGTTGCTGTCCTGAAATGGGAACACAGTGGTACAGATTTACCCTCACACCTTAAACATCACCCATGCACCTTATAATATGTTGTCAATATGTCCCTCGTCTGACCTTTTGATTGGTGTCAGCCTGAGCATCTTATCAATCTTATTCCAAAATGTTGTCTCGTGGATCTGGAAGCAAAGACAACTTTCATCTCCGTCATGGTGGTGGAGGAGGGAGCTTTCGTGATAACTGTGTAATTTGCCTCAAAATTGAGCACCTCCTCAAAAGAAGTCTTTTTACTTGATACTTGCTTTGGGCCACTCTGTCAATGTGTCGTGCAATTGCAGGTAGCAATGCATGTGACCTTTGAATGGACTCTCTTCTTCTATACTTCCAAGTGGACCAGCTTTACATGAGACCATGTTCTGTAAGAAATGGAGGCTTTCTATCCATGCCCCCCTGCACTCTTCTGCCTCTACCTCTGCCTTTCTTTGCTTAGAACCATCTTTAGGATTTTGGGCCCTCTGCAAGACATAATTTTTTCTAAACAAGTTTTTATTGGTTTTAAGTATTGGCAATATAAACAGTAAATGTTTTCATCCTTGTACGGTGATGGCCTATTCTAAACTTTTTTCGACTAACTCCATTTCAGTAACAATGGGGTCCATTAGGATGGCAGGCGGATTGCCCCCGCCAGGCTGGCGGTAGCCACCGCCAGCCTGGCGGGGGCAATCTGCCCGCCATCCTTCCCTGTATTCCCCCCCGCCATATTACGATGGCGGAGGGGGCCGCAGCGGTGGGAAACACCGCCCGCCTGTATTCCGCCAGCCGTATTATAATGGTCATTTTTCAATGCCTTTCCGGAAAGGCAGGCGGACTTCACTCTGGGGGCCCCCTGCGGGCCCCCAGAGTGAAGCACATTAGGGGGGTGCACAAGGAGGGTACCTATGGTACCCCCCTGCATTTGCATAATGAAAGCGGCAGGCACCGTGCGGTGCCTGCCGCTTTCATTATGCAAATGCTGCAATGCATTTTCAGCATTGTGGCGGGCGGTGCTCTCTGCACCGCCCGCCGCAATGCTGACATTACAGGATGTGCCCGCCATCCTAATGTGCCCCTATATTTGGCAAATTATGTGCTTGAATTAACTGAAACTGGATCAAAAAACTCAAGGTTGTTCAAGGGCTCAGAAAGGATGTCCTGCCCAGGCACCAAAATACCTACAGACGACACTGCAGAAACGTTGTCGTATCAGCCATAAGTCCTCAAACGTGTATGGTGTGACCCACAGCTGGCATTTTGTTTGGTTGCTTATGGTGAACTTGTGTGAGATTTCACTTTGCAACACGATAGCAGAGATGCATAGGCGTTCATTTGGTATCATTGTGTTTTATCTGTTCTAATTTTTCGCTGTTATAACTCTACTAAAAGCAAATGATGATGCTGGTGTGCCATTTCCCACAAATAATGGAACTTGTCTGGGCAGCTCTTCACTAGTGTGGTTTTAGGTGTGTGTCTGTAGATGTTTCGTTGTGCCATAGTTTATGGCATATTTGTTCAATCTTGGTATGAACTTTGCATGTGCTTTATAAGTCTCTTTGTTCCTTTGCTGCAAGTTAGTTCTCAGACATGCATTTTTATTTGATATGTTTCATCACTGTATCTACAGGGTGTTTTTCCCAGCTTTTTCACAAATTGGTCTGTCGGCCCGAAAACATTGGGTCAGAGAAACTGGATTCGGCCCAGTGATATTGCTGTTTCGGATTCTGAATCAAATGCGCCACTGAAAAGAAAAGAACCTCATAAATCAATGGACATAAAACTAGACACAAATGGACTAGGACTCAAGTGGTTCTTTAGTGCCCAAACCTAGAGGAGCATGGCTGCTTTAAATAGCACTTAGGATATGAAAGTAGAATGCTGATCCTCCAAGGAACTGATAGGAAGTGGAACCTGGGGTTATTTCTTGCATCTCAGAGAATTCACACCATGCGATTCGATTTGGGCTATACCACAAAACCTTTTTCACTTGGGGCAGAAGTATCCTTTGTGTTAAATAGGGTTGTGCTTGCTATGAACACATTTATACGTATTGTGAAAACAGCTTTGTAGCAGTGGTTATCTGTGACACGAATATTTGTCTGTATGTGTGATGATGCATTTTGTTGTATTGGTGCTGTTTAAAGTTATCTTTTGGTATGTTGTGTTTTGTGTTGTATTATTGAATATTTATTGTTGTACTGTATTTTGACTGCTGTGTTGCATTTTGTTTAGGCTTTTCTGTTGTGTTGTACCTGCTTAGCTTTTGTTGGGCTATTTACTTTGTGTTATGCCATTGTACTTTGTTCTATTATTTACTTTAGTGACATCAACAAGTGATTCTACATTTCCAGTCAAAAACAGCACTTATTTGAACGTATCAGCAACAAGCAACACTTTACTACTGTTCAAGGTAGTAAAATACTGCATCTCTAGCTCATCAATTGTTTAAGACACTAGTCAACGCAAACGGTGTCCGAGATGTGTCTTGAATTAGCAGTTCATATGGGATAAGGTCCAAACAGATCAAAGGTTTTAGAATCTATTAGTCATTTGTGGATTTTTTCTGCAACAGGTTTTACACATACTGCTGGGGCAGCTTCTGTCTGTCCCTAAATTTCCGTCTGCACTTTTCTGGGTAAGGCTATATACATCCTGAAAATGCTTTCCTTCATGGGGGGATACCTCATTCTGTCTCCATTTCCCAATTCAGCAAAGCTTCCATCCCCTCATTTGGTATGTGCCTCCAGAGACTTGCCCCCAATCCTCACCGGGTACCCTATGCATATCCAATGCAACTTCATAGGTTTCAAACTACTTATCAATGTCATATCCCAAATCCATTAACGCTGGACTCTGTCTGGTTCTGATATTTAGCTCTTTGAAGCTTCTTTCACAAGGCTGTCACTCTAAGGCCTGTTTCTCCTCCATGACCGGTTTCTATCCCTCCATTTTAAGTTTGGTGATCTGCTGCTGAAATTCACTTTTTGACCTCCTGTTCACCAGCTCTACTGGGGACAGGCCATGAGAGGACACACTGCTCCACAGCCTTGCAGTGGGCTCAATTGCAGAGGAACAAGTTGTCCTTATCCTCTGGGTGCTGCAGCTCAGGATTTGTGCCCCTATCCTCTTCCTGCCTTTCCATACCCTCCTCCATACCCTGGTCCTCTGTTGTTTCTAGCAACTCGTGAGCCTCTGCCCAGCCATCAGAGCCTTCTGTAGCTCCAGCTTACTGGCACTACAATTGGTCAAAAGCCTCCATTTCTTACAGAACTCCTTGAGCTAAGCCCCAGTGCAGCTCTCCAGATTGATGAGCTAAAATTCCATTCTTCCAGGTATGATCAGAGGCACATATAATCAGTTAGAATAAGAGTGACTTTGCGAAAAGCAAAAGAGCCAATCAAGGAGAATTTTAAAGGAGGCTGAATATGGTATCAAATTATGTATACGGGATTTTAGTGTCACACAATAACTGAATAGCACTGCACAAATAAAAGTACTGTTTCCCATCGCTGAACACCAATATGAGGAATTGGGTTTGCTGAAAACCCTATTGGTGAAACAAGTAAACCACTAATTAAACTGTGCAGAACTCTCTGGTACCTTAGTACAGAAGCAGTCAGGTTTAACTTGGAGGTAATGTGGAAAGTATCTGTGCAGCCCTTAAAGAGCAATAAATGAAAAGCACAATACAAGAAAAATCCCACACCAATTTAGATGAATAGAGAAAATGTTAATACATTTGACTCCAAAATGACAAAAATCCAATTAGTAGAACTAGAGCTATGCAATTCAAAAGGTTTAGGTAGCAATAGTGCTTAGAAGCACAATGCGCCAACTGTGGCTATCTGGTCATCCCAGACCGGGACAAAGATACAAGTTCAGGCTGACAGTGATGGAGCGTGAACCAGATACAGGTATCAGGCTAGTTCTGCTGAGAATTGTACCTTAAATCCTAATTGTGGAGCATTGTGACAAACAGCAGTGGTTCCGTGATGTGATGTGTGGTCTGTGTCGAGGATGCAGTACGGAGCAGTGGTTCTGATTAGCTGCGAGGGCTGTGATGCAGTCTTGCATCGAGGCTCCGTCTTCCTGCATCCGTCCCAATGAGAGACTGCAAGGTTTGCATCATGGATGTATCATTCAGCAGTGTTGGATCTGTCCCTTTTAGCAGGTTTATCCCCAAACTTTTTGCCTCTGCCTCCTACTTTTCTGACCCTGTTTTTGTTGGCTATAGGACTCTAGGCACTTTACCACTGCTGATCATTCCAAAAGGGCATATGCTCTCTGGGTAAATTTTGATTATGATTGGTTATCCATGATTTACTGGTAAGTCCCTAGTAAATTGCACTGTATATGCCCAGGGCCTGTAAATCAAATGCTACTAGTGGGACTGTAGCACTGATTGTGCCACCCACTCAAGTAACCTTTCAGACGTGTCTCAGACCAGCCACTGCAGTGTTTGCGTTTGCAGTTTTAAACTGCCATGTCGACTTGGGAAGTGCAACCACTTGCCAGTCCCTAATCCTTCCCTTCTACTACATGTTAGTCACCCCTAAGGTAGGCCCAAGGTTCCCACTTGGGCAGGGTGCAGTGCATGTCCTCATAGTGAAATACTGTGCAGTTCATTTTTACTATTGCAAGGACTAGCTCTCCCATAGGCTATCAGTGGAGCTGCCTTGTAGCATTTTACATGTGTAACTTTCAATAGGGAACAGTTAGAGATTTGAAGTTTACGCTCTCCGAACTAAGAATATAATAAACCACCTTTTAGTAAAGGTGGTTTTTAAATTGTTCATTTAAAAATGGCACTTTAGGACAGTGAATGCAAATATATAGACACAGCTGGAAAGCACTCTTTAAACTCCATAAAACACAATAAACATTTCTTCCAAAGTTCATACAATAAAGTGTGCACCTAGTAAGGGGCTCTGCCAGCCACATGATTCAATATTAAGACAAAAAAGCCTGGATAAAGTATCCAAGTTTACTATGTGCACTACTACAAGTCACTAAAAGTGTACATCAATTCTGCTGTGGATCAGGTCCTTCTTGGAAGGTCGGTCACAACAGATCTGGCTTCCCCCGTGTGCCTCTGTGCCTATGCAGGTGACCACTGGTGTGCCGCAGGGGTCATCACTTAGCCCCTTGCTTTTTAACATCTATGTGACTCCGCTGGTCTATCTTGCGGAGTCATTAGGGGCTAAAGTGATGGCATACGCTGATGATACTCAGCTTCTGTTTTCATGGAGCAAGGAGGATGGCTCGGTAGTGGCGGCCCAACATTGCCTGTCTTCGGTTTTTCAGTGGCTGGCGAATGCTCAGCTGAAATGTAATGAAGGAAAATCTGAGGGAATTCTTTATGGCTCATTCACAACAGACTTCAAAGAAAGCCTTTGGCTTCCCAGTTTTTCCCCGACCACCTGCGGACACAGGCGCCGCAAAAACCTTGCCGTCTGGTTCTATGAAAACCTGAATTTTTCCACACAAGTGAAGAAGTTAGCCGGTACCTGCTTAGGCACCTTGAAAATTCTGAGGAAGTTTCTTCCCCTTCTGCCAGGTAGTGCCAGAGAAACTGTGGTTCATGCCCTTATTTTGTCCCGATTGGACTATGCCAATGCCCTTTTGGTCTGCAGTCTGGGTTTTTCTACTAAGAAACTGCAAGTTGTTCAAAACTCGGCGGACAGACTTCTTCTGGGCCTGGCACCAAGGCATAGTGTGTGCACCTATCTGCGTTCCTTGCATTGGCTCCCAGTTGAATCTCGTTTGAAATTCAAAATGCTGACTATTGCACATCGGGCCCTTTACGAGCTAGGCCCCATTTACTTGCAGAAGAGGTTTGCTTTTTATACACCAGGAAGACAGCTGCGCTTGTCTGCTCAGCTGCTGATACAGACCCCTAGGTTTACTCGCCAAAGACTTGGTGGGAATTCCTTTGTGCGCAAAGCTAGTCTGGCTTGGAACACGCTGCCCTTGGTTCTTCGGGGCACCCAGGTCCCACTGTTGTTTAAGAAAAAACTGAAAACATTGCTTTTCTGAAGCTAGCGCCAGGACACATTCGAGTAGCTGTGCGATGTATAAATGAAATAGAACATAACATAACATAACATAACAAAATAACAGCTAAACTGATTCTAGAAAAATTAACACAGTTCTTCCAATGAATCTGTAATAAGTCCATCAATCCACACTTCATCAATAAAGACATTTTTGAGAACATAAGAACATTTGGACCTAGCATATTCTTCAGATCATCATGGACAACTAATGTTTAATGACCTCTAAATATACATACAATTGATGGGTGCTGATTCCATGTTTCTGTGATTGCTTTTGGGGATTCCCTCAATAGAAAGTGGAGAGGGTTGCACTTCCTGTGTTTCTTGCATGATCATTATTTTGACGAATTACTTTAAGTGACAGGTGCTGCATTATTGCCTCAACCCTCTTTATGTTTTTTTATCTCAATGCTAAGGATTGCCTGTGGCGGTTCCATGGCGTATGGTCTTTGCGACCGCTACCCGCCACCGTCGCAGTGAGATTCCCCCATCCTAATTTGGTGGGGGGAAACACATGGTCGGCGTACAGAAGTACGCCAGCAGATGGCTGGCAGTGGCGGCCTTTCTGCCATCCTAATCGACCCCTAAGTTGTATTTTGTAGGCTATCTGTGTTGTTTTAGGTCATTTCTGATGGGTGTCGCATTGGTTAAGGTAAGTTTAATGTAATTACTATTAGGCTTAATTTAGGTGTAGGGTGCAGGTAGTGTATGAATAGTTCGTATTTTGTGTTTTTGGTGCGGTTTAGTTAGTAGGTTTGCGTTTGCGAAATGTGGTTAGTTCGTTAATAGGTAGGTGTTAGGGTATGTATTATATGTTTATATATGTAGTGTATGGTGTTATTAGTGTGTCTATGTGTGTTTTTTAATGAGTTTATTGTGTATTTGCGGCTAGGGATTGTGTTGTTTTCTTTACAGGTTTGTGTCGTTTGGAAGTTGCCATTGGAAGAAGCAGGCTTTTTTCCACAGGAACTGTGTATCAGTTTCTAGTAAACTAATACTTATTTTATAGTTCCTTTATTTATCAGGTTTTCCTGGAGCATTTCTTTTTTTAATTACATTATTCGGTTTTTAATAGATTGGAGTCTATGGATATGTTGTTGCTGGATTATATTTTTTACAGCTGTATTTTTCCATTTTTTGTAGACTTTTAAGTACGTTTTGGGATTTGTACACGTTTGGATTTATTAATGGCAGTTTGGATTAAATTCTACAGCAACAAAAAAGTAAGTCATTTTAAATTATCTACAATGGGAGGGAAATGTAATTTTTGTCATTTTTATTGACATGTGTAAATATATAAGATATATTTATTACGTCAAATAATTAAAAACAAATAAGTTAAAATTAAGCGACATAATATTTATATTTTACATATTTGCAAAGAAATTTTTATTTAAGAATTATGGTTGTGATTATGATGGTGGGCGGATGCCGGCGGTGGCGATCCATCCGCCAGCTCAACCTGATATACCCCTGCCATAATATTATGGTGGGGAGTATTGCGGCGGACGCCTAGAAAGCACCGTCATCCATATTATGGTGCATGTTCTCAAAGGCTTTCCATGGTGGCGATGCTGCCATGGAAAGGCTGGCGGGGATGCGCTATGGGCCCATTGTGGGCCCCCGGGGGGAGCACTTGGGGCTATCCTTTGTACCCCCTCCATTCACTTGCACAATATGGTTGGCATCGCGTGGTGCATGCCATATTGTGCTTGGGAATGCACAACATGGTAATTTGGCATTGCGGCAGCATCCGCCGCAATGCCAAATATGCGGAATGAGACCGCCAGGGTGGCGGTTGCATCCTAATTAGCGGTGCGGGACCGCCGCACGTCTGGCTGCCGGTCCCAGCACTGCGAGAATGGCGGGCGGACTAAAGTCCTCCCGCCATCCTAATGGGCCCCTTAGGGCACAACAACAATTTTCCTATATTTTTGTAGTACTGTTCTAAAGCAGGGATTTAGCTATTGTCTCTAGATATTCTAGCCCTTTAGTGTTTGGGTAGACTCTTTTTTTGTATTGTAGGTGCTCAAACATTGTTCTAGTCTGTTTAGTTAGTTTTGGACCTAGTTGTGTTACAGACTGTTCAAGTCTTAGTTTTTGGAGCTTTGTTCTTTTTGGAATGATTCTAGTACTTTTATATAGTGTTGGTTGGGTTCTGCCTGTTGTGGCTTGGAAAGCGTTATGCCATTCTTACACAGCGTTATTAGTTTTTGCTTCTTTGTTTAGGGTACTGTTGTATACATTCCACCATGGAATGTGGTGTTGGGTCTGTCTCCTGTGTCCATATCAGTCTAGCCTTCACACCCAGGTGTCCGCGAAAAAGTCGAGTATGGGACTTAGTTTATGTTCATTTGTTTGATAGTAGGGGATATCTATTAGTTTTTTCATTTCAAATGCAAAATTGCTATTCGTTGCATATTCTAATCTGAGCGTAGATTTTTGAAGGTGTCTCCAAATGCATTGATTAAAGTGGCAATAGCAACCTTGTATTGCTCTGTGAGAATAGTTTATCAGGATGGCTTGTATCATTGACTATTCAAAGATAATTTTTTTGAGGATAGTACTTATTAGTTTCTTGCTTTACTTTTGTTAAGAGTTCAACATACGTAGTGGTTTGTTTGTTTCGTAACGGCATATATAAAGGGGATGTTTGTATTGTGATACTGTCCATGGATTGTATATATTTGGTAAAGTGGTTCAGGACATATTTTAAATGTTCCGTCCATCATCTATGTCTCACAATTCTGAAGTTTAAGTAAGTTTGTGGGAGTTGCATATATAATAATTCTTTAGTCGTTAGATTTATTGTCATAAAGTAGACATTGCTCTTCATTATGACTTACAGTGAGTTCAGGTAGTATTTATATTTCAATGAAAGTTTTGGTAGTAGGTGGGGTGGTAGCAGTTGCTTTTTTGTTCTAGCTATTAGCCTTTTCAACGTTGAAGGGTAATTTGCCAGTTACATGTTCTGGAACTCTGGGGAGTACATATTTTAATATTTTAGTAATAGGTTTTTGAGAGCTAGTGCTAGCTTCTTTCAGTGTCTAAAGCATTTGTCACTTCTATTCCAGCTATGTTAGGGGGGGTGGTTATGTTCCTTAACATGTAACACAGTAGTTTATTTTGTTGTAGCCCTCCCATAATATGCATTTGAATAATATTTGCTGCAATTCAAATTAACTTTGTTGCCTGTCTGTTTCTTCTGGGTGTAGACATATCCCATATACCATAATACAAAGGGGGTCGTGCTGGTGGTCTCATTGCGAATATTGTGCATGATTAAAAACATCAATTTTGGACACATCACTTGTGTCACTAAAACACCTATTTTTCACACAAGGGAACAGAGTATCTCCACTCTGACCCCTTATGTGGGCTTTCACATAACTTTTCAGCCCCAGGAACCATTTCTGGATGATAAAATGGCAGCCACAACTTTCTGTTGTTGCAGCCAATCAGAGCATTTTGATGGCACGCGCATCCATGATTAATAGCGAAACCATCGGGAAATATCCGTGGCCAGAAATATATCAATAGTTTTCGGCTTACATTTCTCAAAAACAATTGGATGTATTTGCAGCAATTAACAAAAAGCACATTCTGCGCAACAGCATCTACCTTTCTGCCAAATTTGGTGTAATTCCATCCAAAGGTTCCTATGGGAATTAACATTACAAACGCACCCTTTTATCACATCCCTACTTCTCAGTCCCCACTGACCAGATAACCCCCAAACTTTTCATGACATCTAGACTCTACTTTGACACTTTTTTGGGAAAATATCATGAAGATTGGTCAAACAACGTCAAAGTTATAGCCATGTCAACAAATGCTTTTCCTATGGGAACTAGGTTCCAAGTATTACTACCTACGGGTACCCGCCAGTAGGTGATACATATATATATATGAATAAATTACTTTTTACCCCATTTGACAAATCTTCCCAAAGCTTTCCAAAAAGTTATTCTTCCTCCTTCTGCAAAGTTTCAATGCTATCTGTCAAGCAAGTGCCAACAAAAAGTGAGGGTCCATAAACACAAAATCCCCATGCACTTTCCATAGGCTTTATTGAGATGTAATACAACAAATACTGCTGGAAGAGTTATAGAAAATTTGGCAGGAAGCTAGATCTTGGTCCAGAATGCATGCTTTTTGTGATTTGGTGTAACTTTTTCCAGTAGTTTTAAAAAAAAGTAGGGATAAAAAATATGTGTATATTTGGATGGTTGGGTTCGAGGGAAGTGAAGGGAAGTGACGCAAACCCAGTTATAAAAGATAAAAAGCCTTCTGATTGGTTCAGGGGGCTTTTTAACCTTAGGGCAATCTTGCTCCTGTGAGAGTGCAGGGCCATTCCATGGTCCCAAATGGGGCTCTAGAGGCTAGTGAACACTGTGGCCTCCGCCTGCCCTATTCTGCACTTGCCCACCAAGTACCATCCTCATTCAGACAAATCACACTAGCCAGACAGGCACCTGCGCAAGCCTTATGCCTGCAAACTGTGCTGCCTGAGCTGGGGCCACCACATCTGTTTGGAGGTGAACTATGAGAGACATAATTTTCAAATCTGTTTTCCTTTGTATATATTCCAAAGACATACTGACACATGTTCAAAACCAACAGTACATTGCTGCAATAACACTTTTGGCAATTCTCTCTATAACGATAAACCATCTTGACAACATACAATTTTAAACACACATGAATAACAGACCTGTTATGCTATGTTATGCTATGTTCTGTTATGTTGATTTGTATAGTGCACTAATCACCCACGAGGATATCTAGGCATTTGGCAAGGTGTGTAGGTGTGAGGTCACAAGGTGCCTATTTGAGGAGAAAGGTCTTCAGCTTCTTCAGAACCTCAAGAAGTGATGAGGAGGCTCTGATATGTTAAGGGAGGTGGCTCCATCTCTTGGGTGCAATGTAGGAGAATGAGCGACCTCTAGTTTTGCTTTTTCAGATGCAGGAAGTGTGAGCGGTTGAAAGTGAGGCAGAGCGTAATTGGTGAGTTGGTGAAAGTGGATGCCGCTGTTCAGGTATTTTTGATCCTGTGTAGCGAAGGCTTTGTATGTATGTGTGTGTGTGTGAGAATTTTGATTTTGCTGCACTTGTGAATGGGGAACCAGTGAAGCCTCCTAAGGTATGGTGTGATGTGGTTGTGGCCTGGTAGGTCTAGTATGAGTTTTGTGGCTGCATTCTGGATGGTTTGGAATCTGTTTAGGATCTGTTTGGAGATTCCACCCTAGAGAAGAGTGTTTCCGTACTCCAGCCTGCAGGTGATGAGTGCTTGCGTGACCATCTATTGCTTTGAGGCATCCCTTTGAAGATTTTTTGCAGCATGCGTAGGATGTGGAAGCAGAAGGCTTACACTGTATGGGCTTCAGTCATCGTGGTGAGTTTGTCATCTAGGACGATCCCTGGGTTTCTTGCGTGGTCTGTGGGTGTTGGTCCTAGCACCAACATCTACCTGGTGGGGTGTTCTTTTTGCCGAAGACAAGTACTTCCGTCATGTCGGAGTTGAGCTTCAGGCAGTTGGTTCGCATCCAGTCTGCTACCATGGTCATTCAGTTGGTGAAGTTGGTTCTACTGCAGTTTATCTTGTCCATTAGGGAGAGGATGAGTTGGGTGTTATTGGTGTAGGAGATGACGGTGATGTCTTGTGATTGGATGATGTTGGTGAACGGTGTCATGTGAATGATGAAAAGAGTGGGGCTGAAGGAGGATCCCTATGATTAGTCAGCATAAGATTATGGGAGTATCATGTTGCTCCCTCCCCAGAAGCACTGCTTTTGTTGCACGTTACAATAAATGTACCACAATTAAATATGTTGCTTTTCCTTTATTGAAATTAGTCCAGTGTTTTCAATAGTTCTTTCCATTTCATTCTGTCATATGAAAGCCATTATATGTATGATGATTCTAATGCAGTAGACATGTCCATCTGGATCTTTTTCTTCTAAATCAGGACCTATACATAATTTATCCTTGATAGTAAATAATTTCCAATGCAGGGTGGCAGCCTGAGCCTATGGGTTCTTCCCGTAATGAAGGAGCAGATCCATTTGAGATCTGATCCTTGTATGCCAATCTTTTGGAGTCTTCTGACGAGGGTATTGTGGGAGACAGTGTCAAAGGCCACAGAGAGGTTGAGCAGGATGAGGGACTATGTTTCTTCTTGGTCCAGGATGTTTTGAATGCTATTGGTGGCCGCTATGAGCACTGTTTTGGTGCTGTGGCTCTTTCTGAATCCTGATTGTGTGTAGCCTAGAAGATGATGAATTTCGAGGTGGCCTGTGAATTGTTTGTTAATGGTCTTCTCAATCACTTCGGCTGAATAGGGGAGCAGGGAGATGGGTCGGAAATGGCTCAGTTGATTCAGGTCGACTGTGGGTTTCTTGAGGAGGGCGTTGATTTCTGCAAGTTTCCTTTCATCTGGGAAAGTGGCAGATGTGATGGAGTTATTGATGATGTGAGTCAAGGTGGTGCTGATTGGTGATGTTCCCAGGTTGTGGATGTGGTGCGGGCATGGGTCAATTTAGGCCCCGGAGTGGGTGATCCACATTATTGCGCTGTGTTGTTTTTTGTGAGGGTTGTCCATTCATTCAGGTGGCTGTCTTGGTTGGTAGTGGGTAGGGAAGCAATGAGTTTTCTGGGGTTGTATTGGTGTATAGAGTTGCTGTAAAAGTTTGCAATTTTGCTGTGGAAGAGGTTTGATAGGTGTTTACAGAGTTATTGGGAGGGAGCAATGTGGTTGACTGTGGCTTAGGGCGAGGTGAAATCCTTGATGATTGAGAAGATCTGCTTGCAGCTGTTAGAGCTTCCTTCAAAGCGGTTCACTAGTGCTTTTTTCCTGGAGTCTTTAATTTGCTGGTGATAGTGTCTGCCTTCTAGGTAGCTCTGTCAGAGGTGTTGCGGCTGGCTCTCCATTTCCTTTATAGGTATTTACAGCATTGTTTGGTGTCTCAGAGGTCTTCTGTGTACCAAATTACCTGCTTGTTCGATCTAATATGCTTGTTGGGATTTATAGGTGCAGAGGAGTCAGTGCAGTTCTTGATCCAGTTATTGAAGTTGTTGATTTCATTGTTGAGGTTGTCTGTGGGGCTAGGCTGATCAATGCTGCGGGTGCTTCTGTGTTTTTACCCCAGCTGTGGCTTGAAGTGCTGAACCTGGTGGGGCTGTATACTTGAGGTGTGTTGATTTGGATGTTTATGACGGAGTGGTCAGTCCATGTGAGCTGTGTGATGGAGTTGTATTTAATGCTGTTGCTTGTGGTCAATATGGGGTCCAGTGTGTGTCCAGCGATGTGTGCTGATTCTGTGTGGAGCCGGGTGAGTCCTATGTGGCTCAACCTTTTGATCATTACTGTGGAGCAGAGGGCAGTTTGGTATTGGAGGTGAAAGTTGAGGCTTCAAGGAGAATGTAGGCTCTGGAGTCAATGGTGAGCAGACCTACAAAGTCAGTGATGTGGTTAGTGTCAGTGTTTCCTTTCGATAGTAAAGGTGGCTCATTGTTTGAGTGGTCGGTAGAGGAGGCTTCTGTCAGGGTTAATTTTTCAGAGATTTGCAGCTTAAAGTGCTGGTGTTCCATGAATGGGTAGCATTCTCTGCAGCTGTTGTGCATTTGATGGATTCCTTGTAGATGATAGTCAAAACAAAACACTCCACAACAGAATGGCATTAGGGAACAAATGCGCAGAATAGTATGAAATTATTTACTTTTTGTATATCTTCAACTAGTTTATGCTCTAAGGAATAGATACAACCCCTACCATAGGTTGTAATAATAGACAGAAAGAATTCTATCTTGAATTACAAATGCAAATTCTCAACCTGAGCAACACTAATAAGTAACAAATGTCCAAATCAATAACAATCTTTACCAAATATTGTGGAATCCATATCTTCTTTATTTATTTCAATCCAATTTCATAGTTTAATCCAATCCATGGGTACAGATCATAAGGGTTTCTCCAACATTACAAATAACCAACAGACTTTGCCAACACGTGTTTGTCTGGCTCCTCAGCCAATGACTTTGTCAGGGCAAGTTGACTAAATTTCATGAATAATATCAAGTTGAAGTAAAATTCAAACATCAAATGACCAATCTTATGTAAGATTCCTCAATGGCTGCAGATGTAAAGAGGGTGGGCCCAACCCGGCTGCAGTGCTGCAGAGTATCACTGGGAGGTGGTTTACCAGGGTGCCTGGCGCTGGGTGTGGTTCAGGCACTGGCATGCCTGCCTATGGGTGCCTTTGCTGTGCTTGTTAACTGCATGTCCATGTTGTAACTGTCATTAAGTAGGTCCTAGGAGGGGGAGGATTCCAGGGTGCCATGATGTCATTTTCTGCGCTGATGTGTGAGAAGTTAAGGCCACTTGCTTGGCTTTTTCTTTTAAAGTCGGTTTTAGTGGAAAAAACAGTAATGTCACTTCCTGTCCAGATTAGAAATTTAGTGGTCACTTCCTGTGCTTGTTGATGATGGGCGATCCACTGATGTCACTTTGGGGCCTGATACAATTTATACCATCATTGCATACTCTCCAAGACTTGCAATGCACATGCTGAATAACATGCCAGCAACACACCTACTCAAAAATGTGCTCTGGGTGACCACACCCGAAAAAATCCTGATATATTTGCTCTGAAACATGAATGCAAAACATATCCACAAAAACATGTCAGCAATGCATGTGCTCATAAAGATGCCTGTATTTCTCCTACTTAAAGAGACGCCAGTGAATCTAGTCTAAATCATGCCGGTAGGGCAGGTTGTGAGATTTAAGCTAAGTAGGAGGAAGTGTGGCACTTTGTGTGTTGCAGTAAAGTGTGTGTATTGCTGAGTGTGTAACAGATAGTTTTATGTAACAGATCAGTGTACATGGCTGAGTGTAACAGAAATGTGTGTGAGAAGAGAGCACCGTGAGCATGGCAATGTGCGATTTAGGTGTTTGCTCTTCTGGTGTATATATATTGGAATGTGCATGAGCAGGAGGCATCTGCATTTGTAGGCAGCTTTCTTACAGGTACGTAATTGAGCAGGTTATGTTTCACAGCATTTAATGTGTATCTTTTGTGTATGGCTATACATACTGCAGAGTGAACCAGGAAGGAGTGTATGTGGTTGAGTTTTTGCATATTGCTGTTTGTCTGACTCAGCAGTATATATGCTCTAAATCTATTCTCAGTCTCAATTTTGGTGCAGCTCCTCCATTCCTGTTCAGTGCAATGAGCCATAATGCAATCGAGAACCATGATTGAACAGTAAAAGAGAGCCATTATTGAGTTATAATAGCCCCATCAAACTCCTGGGCTCCAGTGCAACTGCATCTGCTGTGCAAAATGGCAGTGTTCTTGCACATACGCCACCCAAAGTGCACCCATCATGTTTAAGGATGACTAGTTTGGTGTTAGTACTATCATATTAGCTGCCTTTTCTAGCTCAATTTCTACTATATGTGTAGTGCATGTGTGTAGCTCAATATCTGTGTGGCCATTGTTGTCAAAGTCATGTAAATAGCGCACAACCTGCCATGTGTGAGTCGTACATGTCTCTAGCTAAGCGCTGGCACAATGGCATAAAATACACACCTTTCATATAACAGAATGGTAATGAATGGTGTATATGTTCATGGTTCCTTGTTGAAGGACTCATGTAAATGATACATGCCTGTTGCTTAGCATGGTTGTTTGCATTTAAGCTGATCAAATTTGGCTCATTACTGGTGTCATGTGTAGAATCCGAGGTACGGTATAACAACCTGCTCACTGTGTGAGAAATTGGGAAGTCCAGTACTGGAGCAGGGCAGGAATTAATTACATTAGCCGAGGTGAGTGAGTATAGAATAGTGCTGACATAGCAGGGTTGCTGTAGGGCAATGGCGAGGTGCATCTGGAGGGCGGGTTGTGGGTCTAGCACTGCATTAGAGGGAGCTGTTCTTTCAGGGTTGCGTTATGTTGGCAGTGAAGTGTTCAGAAGTTGGTACTGTACTAGTAGGGATGCTTTAGGTGAGGTTTTCTGGTCTAGTGTAAATATTCTGAGTCTCAATGTTTGTGAAACAATTTAGCACATTAAGGGCCTGATTACGATTGCGGTTTTCCCGCATCCTCCGGGCCGGCGGAAGCCACTGCCGGCCCGGAGGATGCGGGAAAACCGCTGCGGACTGAAAAAGACCCCCCCGCCAGATTAGGATGGCTGGGTGATCGTTTTTCAGTCCGCAGCTTTTCCGCCGCGGACGCCTTCCGTCCGCGGCGGAAAAGCTTCAACATGGCTGGCGGTGTCTATCAGACACCGCCAGCCATATTAGGATTCCTGCAGAAAGATGCCTTTACACGGTAGCATTTCCGCCGTGTAAAGGCATACGGATTTGTGTTTGGGGGCCCGTTGCGGGCCCCCAGGGGTGAAGGGGGGCTGTGGGGTGCACATTGGGGGTACCTATGGTACCCCCCTGCATTTGCCTGCACAAAGCGGCAGGCACCGCGAGGTGCCTGCCGCTTTGTGCATGCAAATGCACAACATACATTTTTATCATTGCGGCGGGTGCTGCTTCAAGCAGCACCCGCCGCAATGATAAAGATACAGGATGTGACCGCCAGGGTGGCGGTCACATCCTAATTAGCACGGAGGGACCGCCGCTGCCCCTGCGGACGGTCCCTCCTCCTCTATGGTGGCGGACGGACTCAGGTCCTTCCGCCATCATAATGGGCCTCTAAGTTAGGACTGAGGAGGGCTGAAATCTTTCATTATTGTTTGGCTCAATTGTTGGCCATTTCATTGTGGAATGATGTCTCTTAAAGGTATCACTCTATCGCTCTAGATATGAAATAACAACTCGCTCATCTCCACACAGTCTATAGTCACTGTGCACTATGCTAGGTTCTGCCTGATTTTGCCTAAGTTGACTTCTCTATTTGCTTTTCTTATTATGATAGCACTGGGTTATCTCATGTATGGCCTTTCAGTGTATTTAAGAGAAAATTGCAGCAGCAGCCCAACCGTACGGGCTGAGGTACCACAACCCCACTTTTTTCAGGCAAGAAGAACAAAGATCAGCCTGACAGACACTCTTCTTTTTCCTGTCAGGCAGCCAGGAGCTAGATATGCTCTGAATGCACAGGCTCCTGACTGGCTAAACTGAACTTTGCCAAGCTGAGGATTTCACATCCCTGTGGATGTGACCTCCTCAGCAGGGCAAAAGTGCCTCAAGGCTCTCCCTCTCATAATGAGGAGGAGTGTCACTGATTGCCTCAGACCTGGGTGTTACAGTTTTAACACCCTGAAGTGCTCAAGGCGAGTGTCAATCAGTGACACCTTCTTGCAGAGTGGGGTGGGGTCAGTAGACTCACTGACCCCATCCCACTCAGTGGCGATGTTTGGACTCAATGGCTGATCTAAGGTCTGCCAGTGAGGGAAGACAGCAGTCAAAACCCCAGGGGATCTCCAAGGCTTGGAACTGCTGCTGTCACCGATTGCTGACCTTAGCTAATGAGGGAAAGCAGCATTCTCAATGCTCCTGGGACCTCTCAGGCTTCCCTCTCGGAGAGCTGCAGTTAAGGTAAGTTTTATGTGGTTTTTATGTTTGGTGAGTACCTGCATGTATGTTTGAATGTATGCATATTTGTTAATGAGTATGTGTGCGTGCGTGGCCCGCCCCCTCCCTGGTCATATTACTGGCATACACTGAAAAATTGTACTGTAAAATTCACAATTTTTTCAAAATGTTTTTAAGAAGATATTCCCTCTGAACATTTGCTTGGAGAAATGTACTTGCTCTGAGCAATTATGTTCCTACAGTACAAAGACTTTGGACAGAGACTATAGAAGCAGTGGATCACGCTCTCCATAATTACATTTTGAGGCCTGAACTTTACAAATTACTAATCGGAGCCCCAAGAAATGCAGTATGCCTACTTTTCCAAGATCAGTACATTTTCTTTTATACTGCATTAATTACCATGTACTGTAAATCCATAAAAAGTATGTAAAACACATTTAAAACGTACACTTCGTGTGAGCTGCTCACAGGTGCCAGATGCCTACTGCTGGTCTCTTTAAAAACTGTATAGTACAGTATAGTGTAGTATAGTAAAGTATGAAATAGTATAGTATGGTATATTATAGCATAGTATAGTATAGTATATTTTACTAGTTTGCTCTCATGCCCTTGGGTCTTACCTTACAAGAATGCCAATTCCCGGGATAGAATATGTTGTACCAACATTTGGGGGAAAATAAGTGTTAATGAAAATCAGATTGAGGTTCCTGTTAGTCCCCTTTACTCTGATCAGGACATCCCTTTATATCCCTTCTACCTGTCTCTACAAAGATACAACTAGAAACTTTGGAGAATCACTGAATACGACAGACACCCCAACATCATGCATGGCGGAAACTAAAAAGGCAAGGCCCCCAGCGGGTTATCCACAATGTTCCTTAACTGCTTTTATACCGAAAACAGCATAACCAGGCTGCCACTAGTCCTCAGTTTCCCAGGTTTGCTTGAATGGCTGCTATAATCACATTATTGATCTTGACCTTTTAACACCAGTGATGTTCCAAGACAGAAGAGCGACACCACTCTCATCAGGATTTCTGAAAAAGTGGTTTGGAAAACTCCCTTTTTGCATTGACGGTCCCCGCTATCCAGTTCCCTGCATACTCCTGCATTTCAGATGACTCAGCTCTGTTAGGGAAGATTAGCCTACCTCCTCCCTTTTCACCACCAGGATCCTCTCAAGGCCAACTCCCCCAGGCCTCCTGCAATCAAGGTTGGGGGGCCCATTGTTGGAAGAGGGGGTGAGATCCCCACCTGACCCCCTGCCTCTTAGTGGCCATTAACTGAGATGGCGAAAAAGCCTGCTGAGGTGTAGGAGAAACATAGATCTCAAAGACTGCCCGCCTAAGGTCATCCTAGAATTTCAAAACTTCTTCCACTACCACCCTGGAGTAAAAGTAAACCCTTAGAAACGGCCAAGCCACTGACAACTCCCAGGGTTTTGGCTGTACTACCAAGGAGATGTCCTTCATGGAAAGTTTTGGCAGCTGAGGGATGGGGTGCAGTAAAGATAAAAATACAAGATCTGTTGAGCAATTCTTCAGACTCCAAATCAGCAAAGTGTCTACAAATTGGAGGACCCAGATGGCATCATCTGTAGATTTAAACCCCAACCAAGTGTTCTCTGGACTGACTTTCCCCACTTCAACTCTTCCAAAGTGAAACTCCTCCACACAGGAAGCCATGGGTGTATCATTATCAGGTAAATGTCAATGAGGAGAAAGCTCCTGCTGATTATACATTGGTTATTTTTGTTGATAGTGCCATACTAATTTTGAATGTGTGAGTGGGTGAGTTGGTAGTTTTGTGGATGATGTCATCAGTGATGTAATTTGAGATTTCATCAGTGATGTCACAGACCATGTCATGAGTGATGTAATATGTGAGGTCATAAGCAGTGCATTGCGGGGCACAAGTTAATAACTAGCTCAGCTATTTATAACTACTGAATTTCACTGGTTTTGTATGAGTGAAATCTGAGCCTATCTATAATGCCCCTGCAACCTATGTTTTTTTCAGTGAATTGCTTAGGTTTTTTTACATTCTATTTCCTAACTATAATGTCCCTGTAACCTTTTTTTGTTAAAAGACCATATATACATGTATATATATATATATATATATGTTTTCTATCTGTAGTACACAGCTATTTGTGTGAATTATTATACTCTTTTTAAGTAAAAGCGCTTGCTAGACATTGAGTTATCAGGAGTTTCTAGGCTTTCTAACTAAGCCTTGGACTGTTCTGTCACACTATCCTGAGAGGCATGTGGTAAAAGGGGGTGCACTATTCTCCAGTTTGGGCCCAATATGATGGAAGCCCATTAAACCCCCAATGTCCACCATTCTCTCCAAGCAATTTTTACAATGTCCATGAAAAACACAAAATATGGGATTTAAAGTGAACACCTGTGATATTTTTACTCAAATCAGAATATTATTAAATAGTGTCAAGTGCTTATTCTAGTCATACTTTACTTTTTCAAAGGTGACCTTGACAATCCAAGCATGTAGGGTATCGTTTTGATTTTATCATCCATTTTAATGTATGGTTCACACTGGAGTCCCTTAACATCTGGGATTCCAGATGTAGGACTTTTAGTGTTTTCCCTGCCTGACCTTACTTGCATTGGAAAATTCAAATATATTTGTTCGGAATAAGGGCATTTGTTCTATTGTCAAATCTATGGCTATGGACAGAAAGATCAAGCCATGTCAATCTATGGTGCAATTATTAAACAAAATGTTAATTTATTTAAAGTCTGATAACTTATTAGTCAGATGTATTTCTGCCATTTGAATTATGACCAATAATGAAATGTTCCCCAATTTATAGAATAATAAGAATCAATACAAAGCGTGGATTTTGTGATTACTGAAATAGCTTAATGTGAAGATGATATCTGAGACTATTTGCAAAAACATACTACAAGACAGCTCTGAAAAGCAGCCGTCTTCCTCAAAAGAGAGGTGGCACCTCTCTTCTCTCTCTGATCTATTGGGAGGCATGGTGTTCTGGCAGTGAGCACTCTCTGAACAGAAAACAGTTCTTCTACTTGGGGCGATGGAAGTAAAATGAGGAAAACAAAAATGGGAGCAATTCAGAAATACTAAATATTAACATAGCAGATAGGAGGTGTTTCTATATAGGACATGGACCAAGAGATATGCATTAGTACCATACAGGTGCTCACATATAGGCATGGACCAAAACTACAGGCCTCAAGCAGCCTAACACATAAAGGTGCACCAGTGCACCAAGCAGAACTAACAGACAAGAATCTATGCACAAAGATCACCAGGCATTCAGGATTACTTAGAGTTACACATGCATAAAAGGACTCATCACATTGAATCATGCCAAAAAACATAATTATGGCAACCATAATAACATACACAATATGAACAAGGGCCCACACAGTCACACAAACTCAAAATAACAATAGTGTCAGCTGATAGACCCACATGCAGATGCAGGCCACTGCATTGAATTATGTACAAATGTCATCGATATGAGTGCCTAGCAGGATGAATGTATAGGTTCATAGACTGGATGGATTATATGTATGCATGGTTTGAAGGGATGATTAGGTGAAGGCACAGAAGTACATGGCTGGTTCAATGAAAGCATGAATGTCACTGGATGACAGTGTGAATGGTTAAGATGCACGAGGAGATGGGCTTGCATGTGTGTGAGTGTGGTTGTTAAGCAGGTCGATATTTTTAGTCAGTGGACTTGACAAAAACATTCATTCACATGGATGCCTAACGGGATGAGTAGTTTAACTAGGGTTGTAGGTGATGGATGGATGATTAGATGCATGTTTACATTAGGGAGCTGGAGTGATGGAAGACATGCATGTGTGTGAGTGGAACAGTGGGTGAGAGGACCTGACATTTTGCACTCTCTTGTTACTTAACCCCCTCAGTTTTTCACTCTTCTTCGTTCCATGTACGCTTCGCTCGTACAATTTCCTACATGGTATCTTTCTGGGAGCAGAGATAACAGATTAAGGATTCCTAAATACAAAGATCAGCAAAATGAAAACTTTCCAATCCAAATATTTGACATTGTTATTTGGTACATTTTCTGTAGGAGACTGCATTTTACAAGCTGTTGTATGGCTCAGGGCAACACTGTTTCACCGAAGTATAATGTTATTTCTTGGATATGACAGTGGAAGATCTTGCCTTGTTCTTATTTCTTTCCCTGCAGCTGATTACCCTCTAAATATGGCAGTGCATTTGATTGGCAGCCACAAGACATTCTGTGCGGATTCATCAATGCAGTTTCTTTAATCAGAAACCTCTCGATAAAATCTAAGACAATCCTGAATATTCTATTACAATATGGGCCTATTGTCATCCCTACATTGTAAAAATCAGCTTAAAAAATTGCACTACTGCAGATATAATGTGGCATTAATAAAGAAATGGCTGTTTTGTAAAAAAAAAAATACAACTTCTGAATTGCATAGTAAAATATTTTCACAAATATTCAATGCAGACAACCAAGTGTTACAATTTTCAATACAAATTTCCCTTATTTAAAAAAAACAATACTTTTTTATGCAAACATGTAACATAACAAATACATAACAAGTCATGTGTAAGAACGTCTTGTACTTCCCTCTTGAGGTTCAGTTGATGTTTAGAAAGTGCTATTCCTCCGGCTCTATTACTAACCTTTCAAGTCTGTTATCTGTCGGCTACAGGTTTATCTTAGTTTAGGATTTTATATGAAATCTGAGTGAAATATTTAATCCTAAAAAAACTATTAATAAAAGCCTGTTCGGCAGTGGGACTATTCATGATTCTCCAAATCCCAAATCAAAAAGTGGATTTAACATCATTTTCCTGAAGATTGTTTGTGCTGACTTGATACATTTATTAGGTTGACAGTTAGCAGTGTTGTTAAGGCATCCTCTTTCAAACAATGTTATTATCTCAGCTCGGAGTTGGCTGGAAGGAATTGTAGCATCTTGAACTATAGCATTGTTCGCCACAAACATATGGAAAACTTAGATTATCAACTGGGACATTTAACACTCTATTGGCATTTCCTCTTGGACTGGAGCTAGGCCAATCTGTGGCTCACAATGACACGCTGAATTTCCTCATGAATACATATTAAAGGATTCTCATGGTCACTGCTTGCATTCACTGATGGATTTTCTTTAGTCAAAGTACCTGAGAAATTCTGTGTAAACTACATGAACTGCACAGAAATGAAGAACCACTAGTCCATGTCAAAAATTGGTTCTACATCGTATTCACTATTCCGAGTGGTTTGACAAACACATTTACCACCTGCACTGAGTAGGTGGTAGTGGCAACTTTAGCGGTTGGGTTGGAGATTTGCGTAAGGAAGGGTAGAAGAGAGAAAAGGAAGGATAGTTCTGGAAGGGGGAGCTCAGAGAAAAGAGTTGTGCACTCTCATACAATTTTTCAGTCAGAATTTACCTGCCGGTATATTCTAGTCTGGTGTTCCCACAAACTGGAAGACTAGGTGCAGAAAGACCAGCCCAGTAATGATCAAGTGGATCTGAATTCCATGCAATAATTCTGCTCCCCTAACGCATAATTAGGGCCTTAGTAATTTCTACTGAATGAGTCTTCGCACACTCTAAACATTTAATATATGCTTGGCTATCACCAGATAAAGATAACGCAAGTTGTACAGGGACCTTCATTTCTATGTGCATTATTAGTGATTTATACATATTAAACAAATTACTTGACGTGCATTAGAATCTATATCAATGAACCAATAGTTCTGTTGAGGAAACCTGCTCCCCCTTTCAAACGAAATTGTGAGATTAACATAATAGCAGTTAGGGGCTGATTCCAATCCGGGTCGGAAGGACACCGACGTGATCCGGCCGGAAAAACTATGAGCCATACGCGTGTTTTCCGCCCGACTCGTACAGCTGTACGAGTGAGCAAGTATGATGCGAGCTACGTGAAATTCACAGACTGAGTCATTTCCGGGTCAGAACCGCTAAGTACATCTCGGTAAGCTAACTGTGCCGTGCAATGGATGTGATATACGATCGAGCCAGTACGATGTACGCGTCGGACAGCAGGTTCGAGACAAAGTTTCCGGCTCGCAAAACATCCCGGACAGTGCCTTTAGGGGTCTGTGTCAGACCCCTTGTCACCCGCAGCCTTATGACTCGGACACGGGGGAGACCCAAGGGTTTCCCTAACACAGGCGTGTACGGTGCGGATGGCACAGACTCGTACCCACTGTAGGGGGTGCCTTTGTGCGAGCCGTACCCATTCAGTCAATGGGAGCCCATATACGCAACGTATGACCGGCTCCCATTGACTTCTATGGGAGTCCGACCGAACTAAGTCCGGCAGCACGCGGCCGCATCATACTCGTATGGTTGGACAGCAGGAGTCCGGCTCGGTCGGAAAACACTCCGGATCCGGCTCGGTTGGAGAGCTTTCCGACCCAGATCGGAATCGGGCCCCAAGTGTTAGAATGTTATCTAATCCTGGATACCCTACAGTGGCAAATACATTTGTATGTTTGTGTAGGTTTTTAGATTGACCTCAGGAAGAAGTGAATTATATTTCATGGTTTTATCACATATGTCTTATCACGTGCAACAATGCAGCCAGGATTGAGGCCACTTTTGTACTCAAATGTACTTAATTTGTTGTGAATAAATGTATGAATTGCTGTGCATTTTTGCAATGCTACGCTGGTTTTATGGGAAATGTGGCCCAAAATAAATTAGTCTTGAATGACCTATTTATTATTAGGATATATGACTAAACAAGTGAAATTTGTTTTCCAAATGGAGGAGGAATATTCCTCTACATACTTCATTCTGCATGCTGTTCTGGCAATAATATATTTAAATGCCATGTTTAAAATTGACAAGGTGCGACTTTTAATGTTTAAATAGAAAACGTTGTTCAATTTATACTGTAAAAGTGTATTTGCAAAGAGTTGCAGCTTACTTTGTAATGCTTATGCAATAGTGTTAGTTTTATTAATAAAATCAATACTAAATAAATAGCTTTGATTTTTTTTTAAATATCCAATTTTTTGGAAAATAAAATGTGCTTCAGACATTAGAAAATAGTTCAAGTCAAAAACAATGTTCACAAAATAAATTTGTGATTTGTGGAATGTTTATCCCAAGGTGTTAGATTAAAATTAAATTTACAGCATCAAATCCACAGTTGAAATCAAATATGTTTGGTTTTTAATGTAGAGGTTGAATATTAAATCAAGTTGGTTTAATTCATTTTCTTATCATCCCCTGTATTGTTATAGTAAACTATTTCCCTGATTTAAGTTTAAGCTTTTTTATTTCAGCACTTAAAACATTATTTTGCTTCACTCTCTTTTCTACTTCTTCTGACAGATGTATCTTGTCTATCACTACAAATGTTTAGTTGAAGTTAACATGCCCTTTGTTAAGATCCTTATACAAAAGCAACATACATGGACCAAAACAGAATAAGCATAATATACATCCTACCGAGCTTCATCAGTATATGTTTGTGTTAGATTAGTTTTCATTTGTATGTTTTAGGTAAATTTCTAGATTGATTCACACTGACTATACACAAATACAATGCCCATTTTCACCAATATGCAAAATGTAATGCACTCTTAGGATAAATGTCACCAGATGCAAAGCCATCTCAATGGGACAGATGTATACATATTTCCTAGCTTTATGGTTAATGGCTGCTGATCTGAATGTCTGTCAGTATAATAACTGTTGCTGTGATTGGAATGCATCATCCCCTTAATTCTGTTTGTTTCTCTGCAGATGCCAACCTAAATTACGTTACACTAGAATGTTAACCCAAAGTTTCACTCCATTTGATGTTCCAAAACGTGACTGTTAATCTCACTAAATGTCAGAAGAATACCACTGTCACTTCACCATTTTAAATATGTGTGATTTAATTCACAGCAGGATTTGTAAGTATGCATTTATAACATTTCACACTCCTCTTCATCATTGATCATGCGTTTCATTGTGTCTGGTGTAACTTATGGTAAATAAGTATGCTAACCACTTTGCAATGTTGACATTTAGTCTAAGGTAGCCCATTTATATGATAGAGATATTTTAAGAGGGCACAGGTGTAATCTTTCAGTGCTGGGTGTTGAACTGTGCACCACTGATAGATGTATTCAAAATAATAATAATAATACTAATAATACTAATAATAATAATAATAATAATAATAATAATAACCCATATTTGTAAAGCGCAAACATATCACATCAACTTCAGAAGTGGCGTATAGTGTTTTAAATGTGAAGAAGTGCATGTTCGTTTCAAGCAACAAGAACCTTATGGTCAGAAGGCGTGGTAGCCGAATATAGTCCAATATCGTCTAACATGCAGAGTGTGTCAGAAGCATTGTCTGCAAAAATATCATCACTTCATTGGAGTTAATAATGAAAATCTACACTCAGTGGGTCAATATTTTTGTAAAAGATATTTAGGACATAATATTTATGTCAGGTGATATACGTGTTTAAAATATTCTGACATACAACTAATTAGTTTCGAAAGTTGACTCAAGAGTGTTGCTCTTAGATATCAGGCTGGTGATGAAGGACAAGTGAAACAGCCTTATTCTTCTTTCAAAATTTACTATAAAACAGCCCAATTTTTGATAGCCCTCTGGATTAATAGCTCATTCTCATATTATCGAATGCAAGCAGTTTGATAGCTTGGTCAATAATCCTGAAAAAGGCTATTCTCCTAGGAGAACCATTGTGTTGTTACAAAAAATGTTTAATGATGGCTTAGAAGAGTTCTGGCAGCCCTTGGGGCGGATTAGGAATCGAGTGGAATGGGATTCCCCTCTAGAATTCTGCTTAAATGGGTTAGATGTAGGTCACTGTTTCTGCACCCACATCTATCAGGTACAGAAACAGTGGAATCGATTTTACTAGCCAGAAATTAAAGCCAGCAAACCATTGTGGGAAAAGACTGCAATGTTGCCTACCACCTTGTCCACTCCCTGTCTGACCCTAAGCAAGAGAACTGGGTTAGCATACAATGGTTACCTCTGCGAGGCAACACTCTGCCCTCCCTCCCTCACCCTTGCCAAACTCCTGCATTCACCCCCCACCCCTACCCTCCCTACCCTCCCCACCCTCCCCACCCAAAGCACACATTTGACACCTGCACAGAGAAGGTGGAAATGTGAGCGTTAGTACCCAACCAACAGGAATGCAGTACAATAATTCCTCACTCCATGCAATTGACTCGGAATTGCACTAATTCCATGAGGAAATTCCAGCCCGTATAAGGCCCTTTATCGGTATATCTAACTTTCTGTTGTCAAGGGCTTGAAAGCTATTCAAAGGGGAAAGAAATCAAGAGTTGATATTAGCAGAATATTTTGTATTTGTTTATTGATTTTCTGTTTTTTATTTGACTGTAAATTCAGAAATGACTGTGTCTGAATTGGATCAATGTTTATTGGTTGAATCGTGATCAGAGTAAATGAATAGTTCTGTTTTTCGTTTAATGCAGCAGTCACAGGCTTGCAATACTGCCGGGCTTCTGATTTGAATATGTAAGATATAGAAATACTGCATTAGCATAAAAGCATACTGTTCAAATATATGAGCATGGTTAAAGTATTCATGACGATGAAAGCACTTCCTTTTAAATGTTCTTTTTATGTAAATAGTTAACAATACCAGGGCTATGCATAATAGCCTGCAGGTGTAGCAGAAAGCCATTCATGCCAGAAATACAATTGCAAGGCATATATTGGGAGCATTGTCTGAATATATGCATAGCATTTCAAAACCTTTATCTATCCTAGAGGTACAAGAACAGCTCTCTCAAGGACTCAATTAAAACATGCAGTTGTTTTCGCGTTGAGGTGGCTGCTCACAAAGCAAGTCTAAATCGACATCGACATATATATTGTCAAATCATCTCCCCTCTACACTCGGTGCTGATGGCGATCAAAACACTGTAAAGGCTCTACAAAAGAATGTAACATTTAATTGTTCTTTATTTCTTATGGTTTTAAGTCATGTTATACTCAGAAATATTCCTTCAGACTTATGATTTACAAAATGTACAAGCGTAGGTAAAAAAATTACATCAGCTCATCGAATTGTAATTCGGATACAATCAAGAGGTGTGCAAGATAGGTTCAGGAGGGCCAAATCCATGCAGGCTTTCAGGATAATCACTGGCCATTTGTGTTCTTTGTTCTTTGAAAGTAGTGGGCAGCCGCGGCTGTTGCAGGTAGGAGCAGTGGGGCCTGGTTGAGGGGGGGGGGGGGGGGGGGGGGGAGAGGGATTGTTCGACAGACGCCCACGAGAGAAAATTAAATAAATAATTAATCTTCCCCATCTGTTGAAATACCCCCCACCTGGCCCCAATGCTCCTTCCTGCACAGGCCGCAGCTGGTGGTGGGGCGTAAATATACACCCTGAATTGCAGTACAATGGACTGCCTCCAGGGGAGTTGAGTTAGTAGGCCACCACTAGAAAAATCTAGAAAAATTTGAAAATAAAGTGAGAACAAATAGTGCAATTCTTAGCAAAGTTCTCACTTAAAACAAATGCAGACATTCTGAAAGGGCAGTCATGAAATATTACAGCATTTTGATAGTGTACCAGGCATGCCTGATATCAAAATGCCTCGGAGTTTCATCCTCCTCAATAATATTTTGGGAAATTGATAGCAAAATAGTGCACGTTTAAGCCTGATTTTCTTCAAATATCTCTAAAATCCATAGGTTATGTGCAAAGTTAGGAAGTGCAATTTGACATTACAGTTTTTCATAGCATCTTTCTATGCTTTTATATTTCATTTTTCCATTCAGACCCTACTGAGTAGATTCTGAATCTTATGTTACAATTCACAATCTCCCTAGAAGGGACAGAGTGGTAAATATAAAAAAATGTACATTCACAAACCTTCAGGCACTACAAGCTTAGCTATGCACACCAGGGCTTTCATTCAGGTTTTGAGGCTCATAGACTAGAAAAGCAAGAATGCTTCTAGAATCTTACGAGCTAGGATCCCCAAAAGACTGTCACTCCAATATCTATATGCTTTAAATATATAGTTTAAAAAACATTGTTTTTGGGTTATGAACATTGTCAATTTATGGAAATTGACATATTTTGCTATTTAATACTAGGTTTACATTTTAGAAATATGATGGCAAATCCTATGAACAAACAATTATCTTTATCACTAAACAGACTATAATTTGTGTCCGGTAATACTAGCTTTTACATTTCAATAAACATGTTTGTTGCCCAAAAATAAATGTGTTATTTATATCAAGTACTCACCTATACTATTGCTGCAAATGGATATATTATACCTAGCATTGTCCATATGTCATCATTAATGCCACAGATAAGGGGTGATCAGTATATCAGGGATGTGCACCATTATTCATGAATATCCATAAAATGCCAAGAATTACCAGCATTATGCCAAAAGCCAGCATTATACCAGGAGTGAGAATCATCCTGTCATGGATGCCTCCAATATGCGAGGAATGAAAACAATAAGATAGACATTGCAACAATCAGCAAAGTAACAAAAGGAATGCTTGAATTTATTAAAGCCACCAGTGTTTGCTTATGACCACATTTCAGACCAATAGCAAACATCCCTGTGGCAGAGGGCTTGTGCGCGGCTATTGGAGCGCTGAGGCAACTCAGTTTTAACTTTATTTTTCTGCTGACTACGAGCAGGGAATTTTAATTTCTTAAACTCCTATTCTGCTGATTACGAGCAGCTGCGCTATTTTTAACAACTCCCCTTCACTTGCCCTGCTGATTTCTAGCAGGGGCACTCACCTTCCATCCTGCCTGGTCCTCCCTAGAAGCCAGCCACCCGCTGTGGACTAACCACCTAACGGTGCTCCCCAGCGACCGCGGGCGCCATTTTGGATTGGGTTGGTCGGCGAGTTCGACCTCCGCCACACCCCCAGCGTCATATCCTATTTTAGGAACGTCCTTTTCCTCTCCTAGAGATCGCAAACAGCCCTGTGGCAGAGGGCTTGTGCGCGGCTATTGGAGCGCTGAGGCAACTCAGTCTTAACTTTATTTTTCTGCTGACTACGAGCAGGGAATTTTAATTTCTTAAACTCCTATTCTGCTGATTACGAGCAGCTGCGCTATTTTTAACAACTCCCCTTCACTTGCCCTGCTGATTTCTAGCAGGGGCACTCACCTTCCATCCTGCCTGGTCCTCCCTAGAAGCCAGCCAACCGCTGTGGACTAACGGCCTAACGGTGCTCCCCAGCGACCGCGGGTGCCATTTTGGATTGGGTTGGTCAGCGGGTTCGACCTCCGCCACACCCCCAGCGTCATATCCTATTTAAACATTTACCATGTGTCAGCGCAGCGGACGAGCGCAGCGGGCGCGTCGTAGGCGCGCCGGAGTTGCGCCTGAGTTAAGCCCATCTGCGCCCGTCCGCGGCCGGCCGGGGCTAGGGGCTCTCCCTTATGCCCCTTTCATCGCCTATTCCTCGGAGAGTCTTAAACATCTGCAAGGTAATTGGCCGCTTCCATTCTCAATTAGCTGTACCATCTCTGCCCTTGGTCTTGCTCCTTCCCCTTTGTTGCCCCGTTCATCCCCTCCTACCCTCCCTCCTCCCCTGTCCTTCATCCTATTGAACACCAGATCGGCGGTGAAACACCACCAAGATCTGTTTATTCTGCTTGACTCCCATAAGCCTGACATACTGTGTCTAACCGAGACGTGGTTTTGTGAGTCCTCATTGCCATCCCTCTTGGCGGCTCTTCCCCCTGCTTATGCGGCCCTTCATGTTGACCACCCGGCTGGGAAAAAAGGGGGTGGCGTGGCATTTATTGCTAGATCAGAGTATAACTTTCAACTTCTCCCTTTCACCTCTATCGACTCCACTGAGTACCTCGTGGCTCGCTCTGCCACTTTCTCCCCCCCGCTTGTTTGTCTGTTAACATATCGACCACCCCAGTCTACTCCCTTGTTTATATCGGCCTTTCAGGATTTACTGGGCGCGTTAGTGGTCAACTATGCTTCCGTCTTGGTGTTGGGCGATTTCAACTACTGGCCCAACGATCCGTCTGAATGCCCAGCTTCAAAGCAATTTACTGAACTACTTCAGTCGCTAAATTTTACCTCTCATATCCTAGTCCCCACACATATAGGCGGCCACGGGTTAGACCAAGTCTGGTCTTTTAACCATTCCATCTCTTCCATATCAGTGTCCCCTTGTCCATGGTCTGACCATGCTTTTGTTTTTTTCTCTCTTCACCTCAACCTTGCTGCTAGATCCCGCTGGTGGAACCGTGTTGACCTGACTTCACTATCATCCTCTCTCTTACTTTCTGCACCCGACTTGGTCGGTTTACCTTCCTCGTCACAAGCTGCTGGGATTGATACCTGGCTTGCGGAAGGCTGCAATGTATTAGCCCCCCTACGCCGGATATCAACCAAAGGACCTAAGGAGGCGAATCGGTGGTTTAATGAAGACCTAAAGGAAAAAAAACTCTTACTCCGGCGTGCTGAGAGATCATGGAGAAGGGAATATTGCCCCCTGCAGAAGACGCACTACACCACATTATTGCAGGAATACAAAAAAGCTATCTTACAAGCCAAAACCGCCCGTTTTTCATCTAAAATCTTAACAGCAGGTAATCAATCGAGAGAAATTTTTACCATCGTCCAGGAGCTAGCTTTTTCGGAGAGGACTATGTCTAAACCTCCCCCCACTCAATCTTTGTGTGATTCTCTGAACCACTTCTTCCTTGAAAAAATTGCGAATATCAAGAGCAATATCCCTTCTCCTTCTGCCACTTATGTGGATCCCCCCTCCTATCCTTCAACCCTGTCTAACTTCAATCCCCCTTTTCACGGAAGAGGTGTTCCTGGAAACACTCCTCAAAGTCAAGTCAGGCTCTCCAGCCGATCTTTGTCCGGCTCGCATTCTCCAACAAATCTACTCCATTTGTACACAGCCCCCCATTATCTTCCTAAATAGTTCCCTGGCACAAGGGGTTGTGACTCCAGCCCTCAAAGCGGCCACTATTGTGCCTATTCTGAAGAAACCAGGCGCCGATCCATCCACTCCAATTAATTACCGGCCCATCTCCTTGCTGCCCTACCTGGGCAAGGTGCTTGAGCGCCATGTTGCCTCAGCACTTAGCGCTCACGTGGAGGCTACTGGAGGTTTGGCATCCTGTCAAGCGGGTTTCCGTCCTAAGCACTCCACTGAGTCCGTCGTGGTGTCGGTCCTCAACAACCTCAGGGAGGGCTTGGACCAAAACAAACATCAAGCTCTGGTGCTCCTCGATCTCTCCGCCGCTTTTGATACCGTGGATCATTCCATCTTACTTTCACGTATCAGAGCAGCGGGAATCGGGGGTTCAGCACTAGTTTGGCTCTCGTCCTTCCTGCGGGATCGCTCCCAGGCGGTCCGGCTGGGGGAGTTCACGGCAACTCCATTCAAGATCACTTGTGGTGTCCCTCAGGGTTCTTCTCTCTCTCCCCTACTGTTCAATCTTTATATCTACCCTCTAATCTGTGCACTTCAGCAGCTGGAGGTCAATGTATATAACTATGCAGATGACCTCCAGCTCGTTTTCAATCTCTCCTCTTCCCCCCACGCTATCTCTAATTTTCAAACTATCATGATCTTCATCAGGGACTGGATGAGCCACAACCATCTGAAGCTGAACCCGGATAAAACCGAGCTGGTGCTCACTGGTGGCTCTTCCAGTCCCTGGAACTCTTCCTTTTGGCCCTCTTCCCTTGGTTCCTCCCCTGTCCCCTCCTCCACAGTCAAGACCCTAGGTATAAAAATCAATAATCATCTTACCCTTCACTCACAAATCAGTTCTGTTGTCTCTTCTTGCTTTCTCATGCTCCGCACTATCCGCACTGTGTCCCGATTTTTTTCCCCTCTGGCATTTAAACTTATTATGTCTGCCCTTCTGATCTCCCGGCTAGACTATGCCAATGCCCTGTACAATGGCATCCCAGCCTATAGCCTACGTAAACTCCAGCTCGTGCAAAACCAGGCAGCACGGCTGGTGTACGGTCTCTCCCGCTTTCATCATTCCACGCCACAACTGAAGGCGCTACACTGGCTGCCTGTCCAGCAACGTGTACTCTTTAAAACTGGTTGCATGGTCTTCCAGGCACGCCAGGGAATGGCCCCTGTTTTTATTTCGTCCCTGTTAACAGAATATGTCCCCACCAGACAGCTCCGATCATCTTCACAATCTCTTTTACAAGTCCCTCGCTACAAGAGGAAAAAAATGGGAGGGTCCAATTTTTCAGTTTTGGTTCCCACGTTTTGGAATTCCCTCCCAGACCATCTACGAGCGACCAAACATTACTCCCTCTTTCGCAAGGGCCTGAAAACTTTTTTGTTCATCCAAGCTTTCCCGCAATAATTCTCTCTCTTTACTTTTTTGCTTCTCATGCCTCCTAAGGCGCCAAGAAACCGTCTGGTGTACGTTGCGCTATATAAATATTTTAAATTCAAATTCAATAGGTTGTCACCCGCTTGGACAAAACCCAGCTCCATAGAAGACAGTCTTGGCCTTGCTTAATAGGAGCAGTTCAGCTCAAACTGCCAGGACAGCTGTCCTCCAGAGAGCAACACCAGTAACCCCTGTTTTAGCTTCTCGAGGGCATATCAGTGAGTCATGGCATGAGTTCTATGGCACAGTGAATATGAGACCCATGTCTTTACATGTGCATCACAGTTAGGGCACCTACTGCAAAAATAACAAAGTAATAGAAGGAATACTTGGATTAATCTCTGGCACATGAACTCACTTGTTGCACCATTCCAGATCATTGTTTTTCTCCCACTCTGCCACTCTAGATAGAAACCCGTCTCATGCAAATCAGTCTTAGTCTGCAGCAATAGGAAGAACCCAGCCTGAACTGTCAGGCTTGTTCCTCCACCGACTTGGATATAAGCAACCAGAGACTGGCTGAGGCCTATCAGGGCTTTTTCAGTGAAGTGCAGCTTGAATCCTATGGAACAGTGAGCATGGGACCCATGTCGGAGCATACTCATCATAATTAGGCAAGCATTATACAAGGGATCGGTATTATCATGCCTTGCATAAACACAGTAAGATAATAAATACCATCACTGTGGCAGGGACCATATCATAGCAAGGGTGAGTGGTGGGGGCTCCATCAATCAATGGATGAGCACAACAAGCAAATGGGCCACAGTTATACCAGGGCCAGCAGTACCAAGGGTGTGCACACATCATGCCATGGATGTCCATAATATGCCTACAATGACCAATATGTCAACAATTAATCAGGGGTAGACATTATTGTTAAAATGAAAGATGGTCCACAAGTACAGAAGAGAGTGTGTTTATTCAGTAAGATCCTCAAGCGCTAACTGTTGTCGAAGCTCACAGCAACATTCTACTGTGAGCTTCACATGAAGATTCTAAGGAAAGGTAAGTACCAAAGGAGAAGAAGGGCAGGAGAGGAACAGAGGGATGGGAGGGAAAGGCAAGACCCTTACAAAGATTACAACTCCCTTAACATAAGGAAGAAACAACAAGATATTGACAATCCCCCCAAAGAGGAGGAAGGGACGAAGAAATGGACAGAGTATATAACATGTTACACCAAACAGATGTACAGTGTACAGTAGGCAAACCAGGTCAAAGATTACTCTGGAAGGAAACTTCATTTCAATAAACAGTAAGATAAAACAGATAGTAATTACATATCATAGTCAGCCTGCCAACCTGGTGGGCATCGGATTCTGACACCTTTGGGCTCTTGGGAGCTTGAGATGGATTCATCTGTCCTTCCGTCAATAATTGACACATCATTCAACACCTTTGAACATCGGTACACGTTGTCCATGCTTCAAGTACTTCTGCCCTCCAACACCAAAGAGTTACGCTTGACACGTTTGATCCTCATAATTTTAGAGAACGAAGATACTTTGGAGTGGTTGACGTTAGGTCTCTTGATAACAACCCATTGACCTTCATGCCAATCTCTGCTAACAGTCCCCCATTTATGGTCATACCTGGATTTGTAATCTTGTTGAAGACGCACAATTTTATCCATGACTGACTTCCTGTCTCCGTAAACCGGACACCCTCCATTGAGTCAATTGGGAGTTAATTTGAAGCCTGGATTCCTCCCTTTCAGGGATACAAATGGGGATACACCAGACACAACATAGGGTGTGATATGATATGACCATAACATCTTCCATACTGCATCATCAACAGGTTCATGAGAAACAAGGACCAACTGAGAGGTGTTTTTGATCATCCTGTTGGCTCTTTCTATCAACCCTTTGGCCTTGGGGCAATAAAGAGGGGATTTGAGATGTGTAATGGACAATTTAGCCAAACATTGTGTCATCTCATTGGAAGTGAACTCAACACCATTGTAAGTGAACACAGTGCAGGTATTAACCCTTGGCAGAAAACTACGCTACGCTCCTGGAGTGTGCGCAGTTTTGCTCAAATACAGGCTACACGAATCGCAAGTAGCACAGTGCAAAAACGCATAGCGTTTCGGGCATTTTTTGCTCGCTCGCGGTCCTCAACGTCAAGTTGGAGACCGGGAGCGAGGAAAATCCACATCCCGATGAAACTTTTTCCACGTACGCAATTGGCAACATCAAGTTGCCGATCGCGAGGGTGGAAAATAAACCTCCTGGGGAAGTCAGGTTTATCATTGTGAGTGTACGCGTATGCGCGTGACCTCACGCGATGAGAAACTACCAGTATGCGTTGCACTGTGCACGATGCCGTTCGCAATGATTGCACAGTGCGAACAAGCATCCGGCACTGTGCCTACACAGTTTGCGTAGCTACGCGTAGCGTTCGTAGTGCAAAGTGCACTTTGCATTGCTACATGCATTGCGACTATCCAAACTATGCCCAGGGTTAGAAAAGGTTTCCTTTAGAAACTCAATAAGAGAGGAGGTACTGATGGTAGTGACTTATTTAATACAAATCCAATGAGAGTGTTAATCAATAAGAACAAACATGAATCTCTGGGAATTATTAAGCATATTTAGGGGGCCTATGATCTCAAGACCCAACTTGTCCCAAGGTTTTGAAGGCACAATCACTTGAAGGAGGGGGGCCTTACGAGTGACTTTGGTCTTGTGGCTCGAACCAAAAGCTAAACAATCTTTCACAATTTTCTCCACCATGGAGTCCATATTAGGAAACCAATAGTCATTTTTGATTTTACTTTTTGCCATGCTGCTAACAGGATGGCCTTCATAAGCTATTTCAATGATACGTTCATACATGCGTTTGGGAGGGATAATCTAATTGCATCTATAAATATTATCTTTACAGATAGCCAAATTGTCCCTCACAATCCAGTAAGGCTGAAGAATTTTGGGTAGATCATTAAGTTTCTTGGGCCACCCTTTGCTGATTCTATCTCCAAGAGCTGCAAGGATGGTGTCATTTTGTACACTCGTTTCCCATTCTTTTTTACTAATTGATGGTATTTCAATAGAAATAACGGCTTCTTCAGGAGGGTTGACATGGGAATCATCGTCAGTAATGGGAAGTCTGGAGAGACAATCAGCAATTTGATTCTTGCTACCAGGTACAAACACAACATTATACTTAAAACCTTGTCGTCCGAACACCCATTTAGAGATACGGGGAGAGGCCTTCACAAGGCACTTACTAGAGAATATAGGAAATAAAGGTTTATGGTCAGTCCTTGATGTAAATGGTATCCCCCATAAAAAGGATTTGAAGTGTTTATTGCCCAATAACAAGCAAGTGCTTCTTTTTCTATCGTGGAGTAGTTACATTCCGACTCCTTTGAAGCCTTGAATGTGAAAGCTATCACTCTTTACTTGCCTTCAACTACCTGGTGAGGGAGGCTCATGGAGCCCTTTCGTAATGGCATCTGTGGTCAGGGGGGTTGTGTTGTTAGGATCGGGAAACAGCATTTACAACGCTGTAAACACAACGCGGTAACTTTACAACGCTGTCGTTACAACGACTGTGTTGTTACCTCGCATGCCATTACATCGCAAGTCGTAACACCGATTTGAGGTCGGGGGCGTGCAACACTAGGGAATATGTAGGATGTTAAATCCAACACCTTCCCTGCTGTTGCACAAACTGAAGTAGGAACAGTAATTAATGCTGTTCCTAAGTCCAGCACACCCCCTACAGCAAGTCGTTGTTACGACTTGCGATGTAATGACACGCGAGGTAACAAAGCGGTTGTTGTAATGACCGCATTGTAAAGCCATGCATGGTGAATGTATGCGTAGTAACGTCATACATTTGTTAGGATCAAATGAACCTAATAGAGGTGCTTCCGAGTCTGCTTGTTTGGTATGTGTAGAATCATTTTGACATTGGCTGCTCCATTCAAAAGGGGTACTTTTTTTTAAGTTGTGCCCTAAGTGATTGTACATGATCATCAACGATTTGACATATTTTCCACTAGACCCAGAAAATACTTAAGTTCTTCTTTTTTAGAAGGTGCGGGAGCCAACATGACCGAGTCCATCAAACTGGTTTTGCGGCTTATTCCTTCTCCAGAAATGGTATGTCCACGATATACAACTGACTCAACACCTATTTTACATTTGTCTTTCTGTGTGGTAAACCCAGCCTTGCTTCACTTCTTAATGACATCCTCTAGCACTGTGTTATGTTCTTCTTCTGACTCACCATACATTAGGATATGATCTTGAAAGCATAGCACCTTGTTGGTCCTATTCAAGATGTGTTGCATAACTCGCTGGAACACCAACGCAGCAGATGTTTTGGAGTCAGGATGGAGAGCTACTTGGTGGTAAGCCGATGAGAGGTCCAGGACACTGAAATACTTTGCTCCTTGGATAACACTCAAAATGTTGTTGATATAGGGAAGGGGAGACCTATCCACCCAAATGTTGGTATTGGGATCTCCAAGGTCAACAAACAACCAAATACTCTTCCCTCATTCTTTGGATGCTATAGCTATGGGAGCTAGCCATTCAGAACTCTCAATTTTTGTTTAATTACTCCATTAGCCTTCAGCTTGTCCAACTGTTTTTTACAAGTGTCTCTCACTGGCAAAGGAATAGATCTGGCCTTATGCACCACTGCTTTATACTGTTTTTTTTGTCCTCATTCACCTTAGAAGGTTCCAATGGCCAAATTGTTCAGCCCTTTAACTGAGAAAGATACTGACCACTGTTGGGCTTACTACAATGGGCATATTGCTTCTACCGGCTATATCTTTCACTCGGCGCAATGGCATACACCGGCGCTGCTTTAAGATTAGGAATGACAAGGAAAAAAACTCTTTAGCAGTCCAGAGTGGAAATGCTGGTGTAATCATTGGACATAGCTATGTTCTTGAATATACAATACCCTTCAAATTCTACACCGTCCTATCTGGGATCTCCATCCATGCCAACAACAAATTCCAGAAATCTTTCTTCTTAGATTTGTTTCCTAATAAATCCATCCTGGACATATACACAAGGGATTCCAACCATTCAGAATTCTGCGGAGGTATGTTGCTCACCCATTTACGACAGATCTCTCGCTTGCAAGTAGCATTGCATAAAACAGCAAATTTCTTGCTAGGCCCATAAAAACATCCCCCACTCCAAAGATGACCAAAGACAGGCTTACCTTTATTTGCTGGTTCAAAATACCTGACATTGATGACTTCACATTATCCTAAAGACCTCTGATCTGAGGACATTGATAGAACATGCGCACGTCCGACGCTTTTTCTAAACCACATTTACCACAACTTGTTCGACTCCCGTTCCCCATCTTTGATAGCCTTTCGGGTGATATATAAGCCCTGTGGAGCGAAAAAAGGTGGTTCCTTCTCAAAAAGGCAGGTTTGACAGTGAGGTAAAGTGTGCTCATAGATACTTGCCAAATATTCTGCTGTTGCTCCCTCGGCAAGTATGTTCCCCACAATTCCTCAGCCAGCATGAACTCTCCGTCCATGGTCGCCATAAGGTGCCAGTACCAGATGGCTACTTCCTTGATTCCAATGGGTTTTGTTATCAGTTGCCGATACAGAGTGCCTGTTTTCTACTTTGCTGCCAGCTTTTTAGTTGAATATATTTAAACTTTGACAGTGTGTTTTTCCTCAACCCATTAAGATCTTGCCAGGGTAGCAAGTTCCCATCTCTGGTCAGGTCCCCCCAAACATTTAGGTTAGAGTTTTTAATGGGTGCTTCCAGTTTATTATCTAGGCACTCAGGAGTCCCTGGTGATTCCCAAACCGGAGCAAAGTAAGAGTAGTAGTTCAGTTTTGATAGGCGTCTAATGTGATACTGCATTTTCACCATCAATTGGAGCACCTTTAGTTTGATTTTGATTTTTTTTATTTGAAGTCACCAAATTTGAAAAGGAATCCGTCTGTATTTACTCTGGATGATTTTAACATTGCTAAAAACATTGAACCTATTATAGAGCCGTCTGGTGACTTTGCGAGCATTCTAGAGTTTTTTAATTGAAAGGCCCATGCATAGTATTGTATGCCAGGCAATGTTAAGCCTCCCTTCTCCCTCCTCCTCCTCCGCAACTTTTTCCAGGAAATCCTTATCCCTTTGTTGGCCCAAATAAAAGAATGTATTGCCTGCCGTATTTTGTGTATAGTAATTTTGTCGAAGTGCAATGGTATGGAATTAAACAAAAAAGTTATCTTAGGCAATATAGTCATCTTAACCAAACTAACTCTTCCTAACATCGTTAACAGAAGGTGCACCCAGCTCTTCAATAATTGAATGATCTCTTTAAAGACCCTCCTCAGATTAGTTTCTGCAATTTATATCCTGAACTACCCTTAACCCAAGATATCGCATTTCCCTTTGAACCTGGTGGTAGGCGCTTACTTGATTCCATACGATGATTTCTGTTTTATGCTCATTGACTGAGTACCCCGACACTTTTCCAAATTCTAGCACTATTCTTAGAATGGTGGGCAAGGCAATGCTCAGATCAGATGAGTACACAATTAAATCGTCGGTGTAAAGCGCAACCTTTCTAACCCAGTCTCCCTGTTGAAATGGAGGAATATCAGTTGCACTTCTAAGTCTGGATGCAAAAGGCTCCATATAGTAATTAAAACGTAGCGGATAGAGGGGGCAGCCCTGTCTTGTGCCCCTGAGTATCTTAAAAGGTGAGGATAACTTCCTATTTACTAAAACCCTTGCTACAGGTTCCTGATACATTAACTGTATAGCTCTACAGCATTTATCGCCAAGGTTATATCTTTTTATTACAGCTAATAGGTAAGACCATCTCACCTTGTCGAATGCTTTTGAGGCATCCAATGTTGTTATTGCTAAGGGAATATTGAAGGATGTCGCTATATCAATAGCTCAGATTAATTCATAAGTGAGTTCGTGCAAGTACCTCTCCTTCACAAACCCTCTCTAATCTTCATGTATTGAGCAGCCTGCAATTTTGGCTAGTCTACTAGCCAATATTTTTGATAGGATTTTGTAGTCTGAATTAAGAAGTGATATCGGTCTGTACGACTCACAAATTGCCGGATCTTTATTTGGTTTCAGGATCAGAATAACTGTGGCCTTATTCCAAAACTTCAGTAACTGCATGCCCTGTTCTAGCACTTCACCCATAACTGTTGTCAATATAGGCGACCATACTTCTACTAGCGTTTTATAAATCTCCATGGGAATGCCATTGGGCACGGCTGCTTTATTCGATTGAATAGCTCTGATTACTTCCTCCTGAGTAATCCCTTGATTTAAGAGATCTTGTTGATTAAGATCTATGGGTTGGATTGAATCCACTAGCCAGTCCTCAATCTCAGCATCCAATAATCCTTCTTTCTCTTCTATGTATAGGATACGATAAACCTCTTTAAAGGCTTCTCTAATCTCTGTTTAAAACAATATTAGAGTGATCTTCTTTGATATCCTTAATCCTGTTCTTATTTAGATCTGTCTTAACCTTCCAGGCTAGGGGTTTACTTGCTCCCTCTCCATATTCAAAGTGAGCTAATTTACTAGCCTCCCACCTATTGTTAACCCTTATTTGGAGAATCTCTGATAGTTGTTTTTTCAGTGCTAGTTGCTTCTTCTCTAGTTCTACCTTTTGCTCCTCTGAGACTATACCTTTCAACTCTATATGCAAATGCTCAATTTTTTCCTCTAGCCCTGTGTTTTCCCTTTTTTATAGGTTGTTTCTATAGCAGGTTGCACTGGTAATCTTTCCTCTGGTGAATGTTTTAGGGAATTCCAAACTATTGCATTTGCAGCTGAGCCACTATTAATTGCGATGAACTCCTGAACCTCCTCTTTCAATTTACCTATTATCTCACTATCAGTCAGTATTGTGCGATCTAGGGTCCACCTCTTTTCCTGACAGCTGGTGTTATTTTTTCATGGTAATAAGACTGCAGAGTGGTCTGGAAGGTGGGCTGGCTTATAATCGATATGTGAAATTTATTCCTTAAGGCTCCAGTCTACTAAGAAGTAGTCTGTTCTGGACATACTTCGATATTTTTTATTATGAAAAGATACGCCATGTTGATTGCCTACCCTTTCTCTCTAAAGATCACAGAGGGTGTGCTGCACCATCATAGTTTTTAAAAGTGCTCGTGAATTAGGTGTCGGTGTTGTCCTACTTGACTTATCTAATTTTAAGGTTAAAACCACATTAAAATCTCCTCCCAGTATAAGTCCAGTCCGAACTACCAAGCCATGTCTTTCCCAGACCGGAATCAAGCATCCAAGGACCGGTTTCTGGCTATCAGCCTTCATCAGCCTGGATATCTTGACTCCAGTGGTGTGGAGAGCCTGGGACTCACGTCTGAGCATCCCCAGCACACTCGGGTGAAAATGGCAAAAAACACAGGTGATGGACAGAATGTAGAACAATGTCATACATTCACCCCAGTACAAGGATCTGGGCCTAAATCCATCGTTTTTTTGCACTCCACACCACCCTGGGTTAGGCACTGGCTATATGCAAATCAGCTCTGACCCTGTGCCTCATGGGAACAGTCCAGTCCGAACTACCAAGCCATGTCTTTCCCAGACCGGAATCAAGCATCCAAGGACCGGTTTCTGGATATCAGCCTTCATCATCCTGGATATCTTGACTCCAGTGGTGTGGAGAGCCTGGGACTCACATCTGAGCATCCCCAGCACACTCGGGTGAAAATGGCAAAAAACACAGGTGATGGACAGAATGTAGAACAATGTCATACATTCACCCCAGTACAAGGATCTGGGCCTGAATCCATCGTTTTTTTGCACTCCACACCACCCTGGGTTAGGCACTGGCTATATGCAAATCAGCTCTGACCCTGTGCCTCATGGGAACAGTCCAGTCCGAACTACCAAGCCATGTCTTTCCCAGACCGGAATCAAGCATCCAAGGACCGGTTTCTGGATATCAGCCTTCATCATCCTGGATATCTTGACTCCAGTGGTGTGGAGAGCCTGGGACTCACATCTGAGCATCCCCAGCACACTCGGGTGAAAATGGCAAAAAACACAGGTGATGGACAAAATGTAGAACAATGTCATACATTCACCCCAGTACAAGGATCTGGGCCTAAATCCATCGTTTTTTTGCACTCCACACCACCCTGGGTTAGGCACTGGCTATATGCAAATCAGCTCTGACCCTGTGCCTCATGGGAACAGTCCAGTCCGAACTACCAAGCCATGCCTTTCCCAGACCGGAATCAAGCATCCAAGGACCGGTTTCTGGCTATCAGCCTTCATCAGCCTGGATATCTTGACTCCAGTGGTGTGGAGAGCCTGGGACTGACGTCTGAGCATCCCCAGCACACTCGGGTGAAAATGGCAAAAAACACAGGTGATGGACAGAATGTAGAACAATGTCATACATTCACCCCAGTACAAGGATCTGGGCCTAAATCCATCGTTTTTTTGCACTCCACACCACCCTGGGTTAGGCACTGGCTATATGCAAATCAGCTCTGACCCTGTGCCTCATGGGAACAGTCCAGTCCGAACTACCAAGCCATGTCTTTCCCAGACCGGAATCAAGCATCCAAGGACCGGTTTCTGGCTATCAGCTTTCATCAGCCTGGATATCTTGACTCCAGTGGTGTGGAGAGCCTGGGACTCACGTCTGAGCATCCCAGCACACTCTGGTGAAAATGGCAAAAAACACAGGTGATGGACAGAATGTAGAACAATGTCATACATTCACCCCAGTACAAGGATCTGGGCCTGAATCCATCGTTTTTTTGCACTCCACACCACCCTGGGTTAGGCACTGGCTATATGGAAATCAGCTCTGACCCTGTGCCTCATGGGAACAGTCCAGTCCGAACTACCAAGCCATGTCTTTCCCAGACCGGAATCAAGCATCCAAGGACCGGTTTCTGGCTATCAGCCTTCATCAGCCTGGATATCTTGACTCCAGTGGTGTGGAGAGCCTGGGACTCACGTCTGAGCATCCCCAGCACACTCGGGTGAAAATGGCATAAAACACAGGTGATGGACAGAATGTAGAACAATGTCATACATTCACCCCAGTACAAGGATCTGGGCCTAAATCCATCGTTTTTTTGCACTCCACACCACCCTGGGTTAGGCACTGGCTATATGCAAATCAGCTCTGACGCTGTGCCTCATGGGAACAGTCCAGTCCGAACTACCAACCATGTCTTTCCCAGACCGGAATCAAGCATCCAAGGACCGGTTTCTGGCTATCAGCCTTCATCAGCCTGGATATCTTGACTCCAGTGGTGTGGAGAGCCTGGGACTCACGTCTGAGCATCCCCAGCACACTCAGGTGAAAATGGCAAAAAACACAGGTGATGGACAGAATGTAGAACAATGTCATACATTCACCCAAGTACAAGGATCTGGGCCTAAATCCATCGTTTTTTTGCACTCCACACCACCCTGGGTTAGGCACTGGCTATATGCAAATCAGCTCTGACCCTGTGCCTCATGGGAACAGTCCAGTCCGAACTACCAAGCCATGTCTTTCCCAGACCGGAATCAAGCATCCAAGGACCGGTTTCTGGCTATCAGCCTTCATCAGCCTGGATATCTTGACTCCAGTGGTGTGGAGAGCCTGGGACTCACGTCTGAGCATCCCCAGCACACTCGGGTGAAAATGGCAAAAAACACAGGTGATGGACAGAATGTAGAACAATGTCATACATTCACCCCAGTACAAGGATCTGGGCCTAAATCCATCGTTTTTTTGTTTGCACTCCACACCACCCTGGGTTAGGCACTGGCTATATGCAAATCAGCTCTGACCCTGTGCCTCATGGGAACAGTCCAGTCCGAACTACCAAGCCATGTCTTTCCCAGACCGGAATCAAGCATCCAAGGACCGGTTTCTGGCTATCAGCCTTCATCAGCCTGGATATCTTGACTCCAGTGGTGTGGAGAGCCTGGGACTCACGTCTGAGCATCCCCAGCACACTCGGGTGAAAATGGCAAAAAACACATGTGATGGACAGAATGTAGAACAATGTCATACATTCACCCCAGTACAAGGATCTGGGCCTAAATCCATCGTTTTTTTGCACTCCACACCACCCTGGGTTAGGCACTGGCTATATGCAAATCAGCTCTGACCCTGTGCCTCATGGGAACAGTCCAGTCCGAACTACCAAGCCATGTCTTTCCCAGACCGGAATCAAGCATCCAAGGACCGGTTTCTGGCTATCAGCCTTCATCAGCCTGGATATCTTGACTCCAGTGGTGTGGAGAGCCTGGGACTCACGTCTGAGCATCCCCAGCACACTCGGGTGAAAATGGCAAAAAACACAGGTGATGGACAGAATGTAGAACAATGTCATACATTCACCCCAGTACAAGGATCTGGGCCTAAATCCATCGTTTTTTTGTTTGCACTCCACACCACCCTGGGTTAGGCACTGGCTATATGCAAATCAGCTCTGACCCTGTGCCTCATGGGAACAGTCCAGTCCGAACTACCAAGCCATGTCTTTCCCAGACCGGAATCAAGCATCCAAGGACCGGTTTCTGGCTATCAGCCTTCATCAGCCTGGATATCTTGACTCCAGTGGTGTGGAGAGCCTGGGACTCACGTCTGAGCATCCCCAGCACACTCGGGTGAAAATGGCAAAAAACACATGTGATGGACAGAATGTAGAACAATGTCATACATTCACCCCAGTACAAGGATCTGGGCCTAAATCCATCGTTTTTTTGCACTCCACACCACCCTGGGTTAGGCACTGGCTATATGCAAATCAGCTCTGACCCTGTGCCTCATGGGAACAGTCCAGTCCGAACTACCAAGCCATGTCTTTCCCAGACCGGAATCAAGCATCCAAGGACCGGTTTCTGGCTATCAGCCTTCATCAGCCTGGATATCTTGACTCCAGTGGTGTGGAGAGCCTGGGACTCACGTCTGAGCATCCCCAGCACACTCGGGTGAAAATGGCAAAAAACACAGGTGATGGACAGAATGTAGAACAATGTCATACATTCACCCCAGTACAAGGATCTGGGCCTAAATCCATCGTTTTTTTGCACTCCACACCACCCTGGGTTAGGCACTGGCTATATGCAAATCAGCTCTGACCCTGTGCCTCATGGGAACAGTCCAGTCCGAACTACCAAGCCATGTCTTTCCCAGACCGGAATCAAGCATCCAAGGACCGGTTTCTGGCTATCAGCCTTCATCAGCCTGGATATCTTGACTCCAGTGGTGTGGAGAGCCTGGGACTCACGTCTGAGCATCCCCAGCACACTCGGGTGAAAATGGCAAAAAACACAGGTGATGGACAGAATGTAGAACAATGTCATACATTCACCCCAGTACAAGGATCTGGGCCTAAATCCATCGTTTTTTTGCACTCCACACCACCCTGGGTTAGGCACTGGCTATATGAAAATCAGCTCTGACTCTGTGCCTCATGGGAACAGTCCAGTCCGAACTACCAAGCCATGTCTTTCCCAGACCGGAATCAAGCATCCAAGGACCGGTTTCTGGCTATCAGCCTTCATCAGCCTGGATATCTTGACTCCAGTGGTGTGGAGAGCCTGGGACTCACGTCTGAGCATCCCCAGCACACTCGGGTGAAAATGGCAAAAAACACAGGTGATGGACAGAATGTAGTACAATGTCATACATTCACCCCAGTACAAGGATCTGGGCCTAAATCCATCGTTTTTTTGCACTCCACACCACCCTGGGTTAGGCACTGGCTATATGCAAATCAGCTCTGACCCTGTGCCTCATGGGAACAGTCCAGTCCGAACTACCAAGCCATGTCTTTCCCAGACCGGAATCAAGCATCCAAGGACCGGTTTCCGGCTATAATTGGGGCTGGTAATTCTAACAGATTACTAAAGAGATTTTTGAAAGGTTCACATTCATCCTGGTTTGGATCATAGTAGCCTACTAGCGTTAATGGGTTATCCTCGATTTTTACTTCTGCTATGATCCACCTTTCTACTTTATCCACCCTTGATTTAATCACCCATAATTAAGCTTGTTTTTTCCCAATTATGGCAACTCCTCTAACGTTCCCACTATGATCCATGCATATCACCTGCTGTACCCATCTTTGTTTTTTAAAAATATTAACACGTTCCTTTTTTATTAAATGTGTCTCCTGTAAGATGAGGATTTGTGCAGAGGAGTCTCTAAGATATTGTAGTATCTTATCCCGACGACCCTTTACACTCAGCCCATTAACATTCCATGTCAAAATTTGAATTGATGTATCCTTACTATATCCTTACTATATTAGTACCATTTTCTCTTTCCATGGTGTTTGAGGATTTATTTTGTTTAAATTCCCATATACTCCCCACCCCGTGCTGACCCTTCCCAACCCTCCCACCCTTTGCCCTGGAAAACCCACTTCTTCTGCTTCTTCTTGGACCTGATCTTAGTCCAAATTCTTTCTTAATATACGCAAATATGATTCTTTATCTGACAGTAACTTCCTCCTTAACCACTCCCACCGGCACCCTTAATGTTTTCTAACTACTCATCTGCCTCCCTTATGCTCCTTATCATGTGCATTTTATTGTTATACTTTATTCGGAGCGAGGCCGGGAATTTAAGTTGTTCTGTTGCCCCTAACTTCATAAAGTCACCCATACGATTACCCAGCTCCCACTGTCTGTCTAAGGTAGCACGTGATAGGTCTGATCTTATTTCAAATGTATAATCTGTGCCTTTCAATGATTTTAACTTTAATGCAGATGTAAGAATTTTCTCTTTCAGCGCATTTGTCTTAAAATTGATAAGGATCGTTCTTGGCTTCACTCTACCCGGCGCTTTTCGAAATGGGTCTCTGTGTATTCTTTGTATGTCTTTTAGGATGTCGGCCTTGCTCTTATCTAACTGAACTGCAGCTTTACTGAGAGTCACCACATATGAGTTTAAATCATCCCTCGCATTTCCTACAGGAATATTTAGAATCCTCAAATTCTTCCTTCTTGAATTATTCTCTAACTGTTTCCAATTTTTCCTGGAGACCCTGCTCCTCTCTACGCAAGTTTGGAGCTCCATTTTAATATTTGCAAGATCCTTTTTTAGTTCCTTCACTGTATTTTTGAGTACTCCGGTTCTCTCAGTTAAATAATCCAACTTTTTATCCAATGTCTCATAAAACCTCCGTATTTCATGCTGGTTAGCTTCAGATACAGAAAACCCTTTTTTAATATCTAGCGTTAGTGATCCTAACAGTGCTTCCAATGCGCTATGCTGTGATTCACTCTGGGTTCTACTGCCCAAATTTGTATTTTGAACAGATGTAAGCCCACCACAAACTATGGGGTCATTAGTAAGGGACTATTCATGAGACTCAACGCAGTTCTTATTCATAATTCTATCCATATTTGTAGCCATACTGCTCTCTTGGATACTACCCTGGCCAGGTTGTTCTCTACTCTCCATTTCTGTATCAAAACCTTCTCTAGTAGCTCCAGTATCTGTAGATTCCATATTCTCTTGTTCAAGTCTAGGGCTAAGGACCTCTGTACGCGGTGGTCTCTTTAATGATAATACTGCCGGTTGCAATTTAAAAAAGGTGTGCAGAGACGGAGTATTCTTTAGTTTGGGGCCCAGTAAAGGTTCTCTTCGTTTCTGTTTTCTGCCCTTTTTTCTTACTTCCTTCTTAGGTTTTACTGAGGGGAGACTTTTTTGCGTTTTATGAATAATTATTATGGGAGTGGGAATCGGAGAAGCAGGAGCCGATGAAAGCGTTGGAGCCGATGAAAGCTCTGGGCCCAGATCCAGAGCATGACTCTGTGACAGGCTATAAATAACTGAAGTCCCTCTAATCCCCTCAAAGGAAGCCCCCGTGAAAATCTGCCCTCCTGGTGCACTGAAAATGGCCCCCGCACTAGCCCACCGACCTCTTGTGTTCTGGGCTTCACTGATGTCGGCAGGCAGTTCCTCTCCGCCGGCTCTCCGTGTCACAGTACGGGCAGCTGCAGCGCATATGCTGACGCTGCATCCAACCGGTCTGAGGAATCCTCGTGTGGCAGCCCTGCAGCCCTTCCTGAGCTTCAGGGCAGCCGAGAAGCAGCGCGGACCGGAGTCCAAAATGGGGGGCGAAAGCAGAGGACTCAGAGCAGTCACGGCCGTAAGGCACATTAGTTACTTTTTTTTAAAACTCATTCGTAAATATATTCAATACAAAAGCCGGAGCTGGAGCATAGCATATTCCGTGATTTACAAGACACACAGCATCACTGTAGCGATCACCCATCAAGTAACAGGCAGGCAAGCTAAATATCGCTGCGTGTATCTTGCAGCTCTAGGGCTCAGGCGGAGAAAAATCCCTGTGTACTACGTTTCCCAGCAGGCAGCGGGGCGAGACAACAGGAAGACTAAAACAGTTCACTTTATAAGCACCTCCTCCTCATGAGGAAGGTGCTTGACAATCTTCCAGACAGAGATTCAGGATGGCGGATGGTTTTCCTCGCCGGATTTTCAGCTAGAAGCACTTGTAACATTGTTCTGATAATTTTCCAAAGAATTCCGGAAACACTGAAGAGGTTCGTCGGAGGTCAGGTATTTTGAAGGAACGCCGGTGCGTGTCCTTAACTTTGCCCTCCCTTTTGTACTTGTTCGAGTTGTGGTCGGTTTTTGGAGGAAACGCAGGAGCGTTTCTTTAGTGGCCACAACTCTGGTTTTCATTTTCAGACTCTGCAATGGCGGAAGACGCGCCGGAGCGTTTTCCTTCCGCCCACTATATTTGGCAGTTTTCATTTGATTTTGCTGAGACGTTCGTCAGCAAACTAACTTTCCTGCTGATTGAATAATGCTGGATTTTCTTTGGTGATTTGGCTCATTGTTCAATCCCTCTTTGGGTGCTTATGACAATACCTTGCAGCACAATAGTTAGTGATGTTATGTCTGTATGATAGAGTTGTTTCTTTATTGAACGTGTTACGCAAAAATATTCAGTACACAGGAATACAGGAGTGGCAATATAATTGCACCAGTTGGAGTGGCAAAATTCTATCTAGGCATTGTGAATTACAGGACTATTTATATATTACTGTGGAGCAACGGTAGTATCTTGTTATTATTTTTCTGTGCACATTTTTGAGGTTTGCTTGCCTATTCCTGGGTGTATTCTGTAGCGAACATTTCTAGCCTTAGCGAAGCATTCCTTATAATTCATACGTCAGCTGTAATACTTCTGGTGAGTGAGTTCAGAGAACAATGATAGAATTATTCAGAACACCAGAGTGAGCTTCTCATATATGTTGTGTTTTCTCCTGTCCTGCAGAGTTATATTCCAGAAGATGACACGCAGTCAACTAGACCAGACCTAGACGGGACAAGAGAGCTTGCAGCGAGTTTATTATTTTATCCCTTTCCCATTTTCCCCCGGGCACGACCTCACTCAGCAGGGTCCTCTTCCTCAGTTGGGGGTTGTGTTCAAGGGAATTGAGGAGAATATCATCTTTCATCATCTCTGCTGGACTTCAGAGAAAGGTTAGTGGCGTGGTATATTTCTTGTGCTGCTGATAGTCCTGACAATCATGTATCAGAGCTTGTGACCTACACACTACGCGGCTGATTTATACTGTTTTGTAAACTTTACTTTGTGAAGGAAACTTTTCAGTGAACCTAATTTGTCCGAGAACACTTCTGGGAACTTGTTGCATACTTCCCTACAAACTACAGATCTGTCAACTAAATATACTGGTTATGATGCATTAGGGTCCAATTAGATCCCCAGATCTTTTTGGTGGTTCCACCCTAACAGATTGGAGCCATTTTTGGTAATATAAACTTCCCTAGATTGGATCTACCCTTGAAAGCAATTTGCATCAGTAACATGCCAGCCAGGTGTATAGGATCATTGTTGTAACCACCTGGGTTGATGTCAGGAGGTGGTAATGTGAATCCTTGATCTGCAAATTTTCTATAAGAGTACTCTCATTAATCAAGGTATAAGGAGAACATAAGTCCGCAAATACAGTATAAGAAACATCTTCCAAAAGAAAATTGCACGTGGGATAACCATTACCAGAGATTTCTTTTTTATCGGCAATTTGAAAGATAAGATCATCCTTTTGAATGTCGTCATTACTAACCATGTGTGTAACATTGCTTCTTATGTCCCTGTATACTTTGGCAAAGTGCCCACTGTTAGACCTGGCATCATTAGCATGAGTCTCTCCTTCATTTTTTCTGTTTGCCTCCTCTGTTTACGATGTTTTGCTGGTATATTGCTTTGGGCACCGTGCCACTGCTGATCAGTGCCACAGTGCAAGTGCTCCCTATGTGAAATTGCTGTATTGATTGAATTCCATGTTTGGCTTATTTGGTTTACTGTCAGTCCCTAGTAGCGTGCACCAGGAGTGCCAGGGCTTGTAAATACAAACGCTGCTAGTGGGCTTGCAGCACATGTTGTGCCACCCACAAGAGCGGCCTAGTAAAAGTATGTCTACAGGTCTACCATTGCTAGACCACGTGCAGTCTGACTGTCACGAGGACTGCGCAAGTACACCTACTTGCCAGTCCCTAAACCTTCCCTTAACTTCATGTTAGTCACCCCTATGGTAGGCCCAAGGGCAGGGTGCATTGTAAGCATAAGGTAGGACAAGCCTGACAAGGTTGGCATGTCCTAATAGTGAATTACAGCCATATTCGTTTTTCACTAGTGTAAGGTAACCTGCTCTCCATCAGTTAGAATGGGCTGCCAGGATTATTAATGCTATAATCCTAGCGGGCTCGGGGAGCATGGTGCAATGTCGAGTTTGGTATCCCTGAACTCAGGGTTTAATAACGCATCCGTTTGTGTGGATGGTTTTTGGACTCTGTGTTTGAAAATAGCACTTTTAGAAAGTAGCTATTTTCTTGTCTAACTGTCTACCGGTCTCTGCTGGTTCTGGTGTGCGTGTGACAGGAGCTGGGTGGCTCCAGAGGTCTGAATGAGTCAGTGTGGGATGAGTGGGGCATTTGCATCGAGAGTAGGGGAAGAGTAGCTCCTGATAGCCTGCCCTGCCTGATACAATGCTGGCTCCGCCCCCCTGCTGGGCGACTGATGACTCTGTGCCTGCCAGGGACTTTCCTGGCCCACCTCCTGCCGGGCAACTGATGGCCCTGCCCCTGCCAGTGACAATGCTGGCTCCGCTCCTGCTGGGCGGCTGAAGACTCTGCCCTGCACAGTGAATAGGCCAGGTGCCTCGGCCTGGCAACACCCACAACAAACCCAAGATGGGGGGAAATTCCCCTGCATGGACAAAGGGATCAAAGCCAAAAAGGGGTATAAGAGAAGGACCCCTGAACCAAGAATTTAGATCACTTCTGACAAGGAAACCTGAACCAAGGACAAGAAGCCTGCTTATCTAAGGACTGCCTACCCCTTCTGCCAGAGTGCTGTTTGTTGGGGGAATCCTGCATTGCTTCTTTATTTTTGCCAAGGAACCAGGAGAGAGGAACTGTGTGTGTACTCTCAATCTTTGCTAAGAAAATCTCCAAGGGCTGGAAGAGTGCCAGTCTCCTGTTGAAGTCACAGGGCTAAAGGACTTCATCTGCTTAAAGTGCTGTTTGCTGGAACTTGTGAATCCAGCACCTCTGAAAGAATCCAGCAATCTCGACGCCGACGGACGCCGCCGAATCCAGCTCGACATCGTGAGTAACGGCTCCAGTGTCCCGCTTCCTCGACGCCGGCCGCCGGGCCCGATCGACGCCAGCAACAACGCCAGTGAGTAGTGAGTTCGGCTCCAGCTCCAAGTGACCTCGTGTCTGCACCGCTGCTGATCGCATCGACTTCGAGCCCTCTCGACGCCGTGAGCACTGCTCACTCTTGCAACATCGACATCGACGACGCCGTATCCTGCTTCACCTCGTGAGCACTGCTCCTGCCTGACTTCGGTCGACGCCGCTGCAGATCGCCCCGACTCCGAGGCCCGATCGACGCCGAAGACACCGCTGATCATCGAGTGCTTCACTTTTCCAAGGTACTGTGTTGTGGGGGTCTGTGCGACTCCGGGCTCGACGTAGCGCTCCTCGCGGTCGACGCCGAACCTTTGGACTAACTTTGCCTCGACGTCGTGTGACTCCCGTGTGGGTTACATTGTTGCCAAGAACTGTGTTTTAGAGAAGAAGAGTTGCTTTTGATACTAAAGACTTTGTGCTAAGAAGAAACTACGCTTGAACTATTATTTTTCCTTCCAAGAGTATTTATTAAGATTGTGGTATATTTTTGTCGTTATTTGGTCTTGTGCTAAGCCTTATATAAACATTCTTATTTTTATAATACTACTGTGTCGTGTCCATTTGTAGTGTATTCACTTTATTACTGTATGTGGTCATAAATGCTTAACGCACTGCCTCTGAGATAAGCCTGTCTGCTTTGCCAAGCTACCAAGGGGGTGAGCAGGGGTTATCTAAGTGTGTGATCCCCTTGCCCTGACTAGAAAAGGTGTGTCCCTATTTGTCCGAAGTGTATACCTCTGCCAACTAGAGACAGCCGCTTCTAACATTGGTGGGTCAGCGGTGAGGATTTGAACTTTGCATTTATGACCCATGTGCAGTGATTAGTGTGTGCTACATAGTGAAAGCAGACCATAGCGCAGCCACAATCTGTTTTGGTTGGATATTCTATTTTTGTTCTCCAAATTTCCTGAAACTTGATTTTTGAAACTGCCAGTTTTGACCATGAGTGATGCCGGAGTCACTGCCCCTGTTGTTGTTGTGGAGGAGTTTGATAGGAGCAAGATAAAGGATTACAAGTTACAGGATCTGAAATACTTTTGTAAGCAATTTAAAGTTCCTACAACAGGCCTCAAAGTTAAGGAAAATTATCTCAAAGCATTGCAGGCCTGGTTAGAGGCCAGAGATCCCTCTGATCCGGTGGTGGTACCGACAGGGGAAGGGGAGGAGGAGGTGCCAGTGAATGGGCCCACATCCCCTCCTGGCAGCAGTGTTTCCTCCAAAGGTCTTTCTCCTGAAGAAAGAGAAGAAAGGGAGAAAGAGCGAGCTTACAACATGGAAATGGCAAAACTTAAGATAAATGGGCAGTTGGAAATAGAGAAGGCAAGAGGCAGGAGAGAAGCTGATATGGAGATCAAAAGGTTAGAGTTTGAAAGGGAGAAGTTAGCTTTTGAGCGTGATACCAGGATGAGGGAGTTGGAGCTCAAAGCTAAAGAGTTAGAATTGAATCCCTCTGGTGGCAGCATCCCATCTGTGCCTGCAGAAAGTAGGTTTTATTTTCCCAAAGATGTGATCAAAGATTTTCAGAAGAATGAGGATATTGGTCAATGGTTTAAAGCATATGAGTTAGCATTGTTGGCCCACCGGGTCCCTGAGAAGGATTGGGGAGCGGGGTTGTGGGGTCGCTTTGTGAATGAGGGAAGAGATACCCTGTTAGACATGCCTGTTGAGGATAGGATGTCTTATGCTCATATGAAAGATGCTTTAATGTTAAGGTATGGCCTAACCCCAGAAAAGTACAGACAGGCCTTTAGAGAATGTAAGAAATTGCCTGGTACGACGTGGGTGGAATATGTGTCATATTTTTGCAGAGCCATGTATGGTTGGGTAAAGGGCAGCAAAGTGGAAAGTTATGATGCTCTTTATGATTTGTTTGCTTGGGAGCACTTGTCTAATAACTGTTTTCCAGAGCTGCGCCAGCACCTTATTGATAGCAAGATATCTAACCCTACAAAACTTGCTGAAGAGGCGGACCGCTGGGTCAGTACCAGGGTCCACAAGGGTCCAGTGGGAGACTCAGCCAAAGGTGGGCAGGGTCCCCAGCAGAAGAGTGGGGGGGACAAGGGTAAACAGAGAGAGTTCCAGAAAGGGCCCCAAAGTAATCCCCAAGGGAACCAAGGGAAGGGTTCCCAGCCTCCCCCAGATAAGAAATCAGAGGCCCCGACAGGTAAACCTGTTCGTAGGGGCCCAACGACCTGCTTCGCTTGTAAGCAGGTGGGACACCGTTTTTATGATCCTCAGTGTCCCTTGAAGAACTCTAGGGCACCACCCAGTGCACCACCACGTGCCGCCCCCCGTCAGTTGGCGAGTGTAGCCCTGGGAGGGGAGGAGAGGGTTGCCCATGGTGGGGAGGGTCCCGCAGAGATGTCCCTGGTCTCTCTAGGAGACATGGAATTGGTCCCTCCACCCCCTCTGCCTAGTAACACTAAGAAATATAGGCAGTGGGTGACCATTAATGGCCATAGAGTGGAAGCTCTCAGAGACACCGGAGCAAGTGTGACAGCTGTCAAGTGTCACTTGGTGTCCAGAGAGCAGGTTGTTCCCCACGCATTCTACCCTGTGATAGCTGCTGACAACTCCCAGAGAGAGTGTGAGGTAGCTCAATTTTCCTTTGAATGGGGGGGAGTTTCAGGTACTCTTCAAGTTGCTGTAAGGCCCGCCATGCCTGTTGATTGTCTCCTGGGCAATGATTTGGAAGACTCCCCTTGGGCTAAGGTGGAGAGGGAGACACATTTGAAAATGTTGGGTGTGCCAGAGTGGGTGTGTGCAACCACTCGATCCATGACAGCAAGTAAGGGTGTTGATGGGGCTCTAGAGCCTGAAAGTATGGCCCAGGACCCAGCTGTGAAGAGAAGAGGCAGGGGGCGCGGGAAACCGTCCCCCGTAGTTCCCGTGGTCCAGGAGGAGGCAGACCTTGAGGGGTATGCCCTGGAACCCACAGGTGAACAAGTTGCTGAACTGGGAGACCTGCCCGAGCTGACCCACTGGCAGCAGGATGGTGGTCCCTCCAGGGAGGAATTCTGTGCAGAACAGAAAGTGTGCCCTTCTCTTGTGGGTATGAGGCAGGAGGCCTCAGCCCAAACCTCAGGTGATCAGTCAGGGTCACATTTTGTTTACTGGGAGAACGACCTCCTGTATAGCGAGCCTAAGGCTGCTGAGCCTGGGTCAGCCCGTGTGCTGGTGGTACCCCAGCGCTTCAGAGCCTTCCTACTGGGTTTGGCTCATGACGTTCCTTTAGCTGGACATCTGGGGCAGGACAAGACCTATGACAGGCTTGTCACCCATTTTTATTGGCCTCAGATGAGAAGGGATACAGATATCCATTGCAAGACCTGTCAAACTTGCCAGGCAAGTGGGAAAAGCGGGCGGAAGCAGAAGGCTCCCCTCCAACCTTTTCCCGTGGTCAGTACCCCCTTTGACCGGGTGGGGATTGACATTGTTGGGCCCCTGGACCCCAAGACAGCCCTAGGCAACAGGTTCATCCTGGTCTTGGTGGACCATGCCACACGGTACCCGGAAGCCATCCCTCTCAGAACAGTGACGGCCCCCGTGGTGGGACGGGCACTGATGGGTGTTTTCTCCCGAATGGGATTCCCCAGAGAGGTGGTGTCAGACCGGGGCACCAACTTCATTTCCAACTATATGAAGTCTTTGTGGAAGGAGTGTGGGGTAACTTACAAGTTCACCACTCCTTACCACCCTCAAGGTAATGGGTTGGTTGAAATATTCAACCGTACCCTTAAAGGCATGATTATGGGTCTTGAAGAACCAATGAGGCGTAAATGGGACGTCCTCTTGCCATGCCTGTTGTTTGCTTACCGTGAGGTGCCACAAAAGTCTCTAGGGTTCAGCCCCTTTGAGCTTTTGTATGGTCACCCGGTAAGAGGACCTTTGAGTCTGGTCAAAGAAGGCTGGGAGCAATCTCCCAGGAAACCTCCCCAGGATGTATACAGTTACATGCTGGCCTTTAGGAACCAGACTAGGCGCTTCAGAGATCTTGCTCAGGCAAATCTGGAGGCCAGCCAGGAGGAGATGAAGCGGTGGTACGACCAGAAGGCCACTCTGGTAGAGCTTCAGCCTGGACAGAAAGTTTGGGTCATGTCCCCTGTGGAACCTTGTGCGCTCAAGGACAGATGGACTGGACCATTTAAGGTTGTGGAGAAAAAGAGCGTTGTCACCTACATGGTGGACTTGGAGTCTCCCAGGAACCCCTTGCGGGTCCTGCATGTCAACCGTTTAAAGCCCCACTTAGAAAGGTCCGAAGTGGGCATGCTCCTAGCTACAGATGCTGGAATGGAGGAGGAGAGTGAGCCTCTTCCTGACCTCCTGTATGCAAAAGAGCAAGATGGGTCAGTGGATGGTGTTGTCCTCTCTGACACACTGACCCCTGAGCAGCAGCAGGATTGTCGCCAACTGGTGGGACAATTCCCTGATCTGTTCTCCTTGATTCCTGGTGTCACGCAGTGGTGTGTCCATGATGTGGACACCGGGGACAGCACTCCTGTGAAGCACAAGGCTTACAGAGTGACTGACAAGGTTAGAGCATACATCAAGGAGGAGGTCTCCAAAATGTTTGCCTTAGGGGTGGTTGTGTCCTCTAGCAGTCCTTGGGCCAGCCCAGTGGTCTTGGTCCCAAAGGCTGCAGCGCCTAGTGCTTCACCGGAACTTCGGTTCTGTGTGGATTACCGAGCACTCAATTCAGTCACCAAGACTGACGCGCACCCCATCCCCAGAGCTGATGAGCTCATAGATCGGTTAGGGGCTGCCCGGTACATTAGTACGTTTGATCTAACGTCTGGGTACTGGCAGATTGCCTTGACTGATGGGGCAAGGGAGAGGTCAGCATTCTCCACACCAGATGGGCACTACCAATTCCGGGTTATGCCCTTTGGGATGAAGAATGCCCCTGCCACCTTCCAGAGGTTGGTCAACCAGGTCTTGGCTGGACTGGAGGATTTCAGTGCCGCCTACCTGGACGACATCGCAGTGTTCAGCGCCAGCTGGGAGGAACACTTGCGCCACCTCCAGGAAGTGTTGTTGGCCCTGCGCAGAGCAGGCCTCACAATCAAAGCCAGTAAGTGTCAGATTGGGCAGGGTTCAGTGGTGTACTTGGGGCACCAAGTAGGGAGCGGCAAGGTGGCCCCCCGCAACCCAAGATTGATACCATCCTGGCATGGGCACCGCCCAAAACCCAGACTCAGGTGAGAGCCTTCTTGGGTCTCACGGGTTATTACAGGAGGTTCGTCAAGGATTATGGTAACATTGTGCACCCCTTGACTTCGCTGACTTCCAGGAAGCAGCCACGACTTATGATCTGGACTGACGTCTGTCAGACGGCCTTTGACACCCTGAAAACTGCAATGTGCACAGCACCCATACTCCAGGCACCCGACTTTTCTAAAGAATTTGTTGTCCAGACGGACGCTTCAGAGCATGGCGTGGGGGCTGTTCTAGCTCAGGTGAATGAAGAGGGCCGAGACTTACCTGTAGCCTTCATCAGTAGGAGGTTACTTCCCAGGGAACAGAGGTGGAGTGCGATAGAGAGAGAAGCATTTGCTGTGGTCTGGGCGCTGAAGAAGCTAAGACCCTACCTGTTTGGGACTCACTTCCGGGTTCAGACAGACCACAGGCCCCTCAGATGGTTGATGCAGATGAGGGGTGAGAATCCAAAGCTGTTGAGGTGGTCCATTTCCCTACAGGGGATGGACTTCACGGTGGAACACCGCCCTGGCACAGATCACGCCAATGCTGATGGTCTGTCCAGATTTTTCCGCCTTAGTGATGAGGACTCCCTAGGGTAAGGGTAGTTCTCCCCACATTTCAGCTGGAGGGGACACGTGTTAGACCTGGCATCATTAGCATGAGTCTCTCCTCCATTTTTTCTGTTTGCCTCCTCTGTTTACAATGTTTTGCTGGTATATTGCTTTGGGCACCGTGCCACTGCTGATCAGTGCCACAGTGCAAGTGCTCCCTATGTGAAATTGCTGTATTGATTGAATTCCATGTTTGGCTTATTTGGTTTACTGTCAGTCCCTAGTAGCGTGCACCAGGAGTGCCAGGGCTTGTAAATACAAACGCTGCTAGTGGGCTTGCAGCACATGTTGTGCCACCCACAAGAGCGGCCCAGTAAAAGTATGTCTACAGGTCTACCATTGCTAGACCACGTGCAGTCTGACTGTCACGAGGACTGCGTAAGTACACCTACTTGCCAGTCCCTAAACCTTCCCTTAACTTCATGTTAGTCACCCCTATGGTAGGCCCAAGGGCAGGGTGCATTGTAAGCATAAGGTAGGACAAGCCTGACAAGGTTGGCATGTCCTAATAGTGAATTACAGCCATATTCGTTTTTCACTAGTGTAAGGTAACCTGCTCTCCATCAGTTAGAATGGGCTGCCAGGATTATTAATGCTATAATCCTAGCGGGCTCGGGGAGCATGGTGCAATGTCGAGTTTGGTATCCCTGAACTCAGGGTTTAATAACGCATCCGTTTGTGTGGATGGTTTTTGGACTCTGTGTTTGAAAATAGCACTTTTAGAAAGTAGCTATTTTCTTGTCTAACTGTCTACCGGTCTCTGCTGGTTCTGGTGTGCGTGTGACAGGAGCTGGGTGGCTCCAGAGGTCTGAATGAGTCAGTGTGGGATGAGTGGGGCATTTGCATCGAGAGTACGGGAAGAGTAGCTCCTGATAGCCTGCCCTGCCTGATACAATGCTGGCTCCGCCCCCCTGCTGGGCGACTGATGACTCTGTGCCTGCCAGGGACTTTCCTGGCCCACCTCCTGCCGGGCAACTGATGGCCCTGCCCCTGCCAGTGACAATGCTGGCTCCGCTCCTGCTGGGCGGCTGAAGACTCTGCCCTGCACAGTGAATAGGCCAGGTGCCTCGGCCTGGCAACACCCACAACAAACCCAAGATGGGGGGAAATTCCCCTGCATGGACAAAGGGATCAAAGCCAAAAAGGGGTATAGGAGAAGGACCCCTGAACCAAGAATTTAGATCACTTCTGACAAGGAAACCTGAACCAAGGACAAGAAGCCTGCTGATCTAAGGACTGCCTACCTCTTCTGCCAGAGTGCTGTTTGTTGGGGGAATCCTGCATTGCTTCTTTATTTTTGCCAAGGAACCAGGAGAGAGGAACTGTGTGTGTACTCTCAATCTTTGCTAAGAAAATCTCCAAGGGCTGGAAGAGTGCCAGTCTCCTGTTGAAGTCACAGGGCTAAAGGACTTCATCTGCTTAAAGTGCTGTTTGCTGGAACTTGTGAATCCAGCACCTCTGAAAGAATCCAGCAATCTCGACGCCGACGGACGCCGCCGAATCCAGCTCGACATCGTGAGTAACGGCTCCAGTGTCCCGCTTCCTCGACGCCGGCCGCCGGGCCCGATCGACGCCAGCAACAACGCCAGTGAGTGGTGAGTTCGGCTCCAGCTCCAAGTGACCTCGTGTCTGCACCGCTGCTGATCGCATCGACTTCGAGCCCTCTCGACGCCGTGAGCGCTGCTCACTCTTGCAACATCGACATCGACGACGCCGTATCCTGCTTCACCTCGTGAGCACTGCTCCTGCCTGACTTCGGTCGACGCCGCTGCAGATCGCCCCGACTCCGAGGCCCAATCGACGCCGAAGACGCGACGCCGGACATCTCGACGCCGCTGATCATCGAGTGCTTCACTTTTCCAAGGTACTGTGTTGTGGGGGTCTGTGCGACTCCGGGCTCGACGTAGCGCTCCTCGCGGTCGACGCCGAACCTTTGGACTAACTTTGCCTCGACGTCGTGTGACTCCCGTGTGGGTTACATTGTTGCCAAGAACTGTGTTTTAGAGAAGAAGAGTTGCTTTTGATACTAAAGACTTTGTGCTAAGAAGAAACTACGCTTGAACTATTATTTTTCCTTCCAAGAGTATTTATTAAGATTGTGGTATATTTTTGTCGTTATTTGGTCTTGTGCTAAGCCATATATAAACATTCTTATTTTTATAATACTACTGTGTCGTGTCCATTTGTAGTGTATTCACTTTATTACTGTATGTGGTCATAAATGCTTAACGCACTGCCTCTGAGATAAGCCTGTCTGCTTTGCCAAGCTACCAAGGGGGTGAGCAGGGGTTATCTAAGTGTGTGATCCCCTTGCCCTGACTAGAAAAGGTGTGTCCCTATTTGTCAGAAGTGTATACCTCTGCCAACTAGAGACAGCCGCTTCTAACACCCACGCTTGTTACATTTCCTACGTAGTATTCCTCTAGCAGGGCATTTGATGTTATTAGCCAAATGGTTGGAGTTACCACACCTGAAACATTTACATTTACTACATTCTCCTTTTTGCTTCAGAATCTAGGTTGTGACTAATTTGCTCTTATCTTCTTTTCCAGAAACTTGACACACTCCTTTGTCCATAACTTGCTTAACATCTACAGCTTCTTTCATTTCATTCAAGCAAAACGCAATGTCTATAGCTTATTTTATGCCTGGGGCATCAGCTGATAACTTTTCTTGAATCTTTGTATCACTGGTACACCTTACCAATTGATCCCTTATATGGGATTCAGTAAGAGTTCCAAAATGACATGTAGATGGTAAACCCCTTAATGTAATTACTCTCTTTCTCATTTTTTCCTTGTGACATGGAAAAGAATTTATGATGTTCTAACACCACATTTATTTGTTCACCAAGCTGAATTTCCAATTTTGTAAGAGTGTTTTGATATACATCGAGTTACAGATCTCCTTGAGCATCCTCACTAATTTCTTGACCTTCAACTATTGCATCAGGAAGTACATAAAAAATGTTTCAAGCATGTTTACCTAAATTATGTAAGAGAATGTGTTGTTTGAGCACAGAGGAAAATCTATCTCTGCCTGTCGCAATTCAGTAAGACTCAAAAAGATTCACCCATTTTTTTCCATGGAAAAAGTGGCTCCCCTGCTTCATTTAAAAATGAAGGAGTTTGTGACATTGCAAACAGTGCCATACTAAAGGATATGTGCAATCCAATCCAAATATTTACTGGAAAAATGTTATCCGATACAAATACTGGCAGAGAAGTAGGAAAAGAAAGGAGAACCGAAAAATATACATATACTTACATGTATATATACTTTTATGATAGAAGAATAAGTAAAAATTGTAATTGTATAATAGAAAGAAAGTACGATATCATAGGGCAATAATTAAAGGCAAAGTCATACAGCAGAAAGAAAAATGACTGAAAATACTTGATCAAAAATTCCCCTTGAACAGCATAGAAAAGCACAAAGTCAAGTAATACAGTCTTAACATTTTTTAAATAAAAACCATATAATTATATATCCATTTCCAATTGTAGACGAAACACCTCACACAGCTAAGAAGATCACAGGTGCGATGAAATCCTTCAAAGGACTTAGGGCTAAGAGAAATGGCGGCATACAAGAGGGAGGAAAAGCAGGGTCAACAACAAGCTGAACAGGTGTCCACCAAGGCTGTGAGCAGAGGCGGAGTCGGCAGCAGAAAAACTTACTAGGAGATAGTCCAGTGACCGCCAAGGTCGGGAGGGGAGGCGGAGTCAGTGGCAAGAGGCTTCCGGATGTGGAGGAGATGCAGAAGGGAGGAGCCAATCAAGGGAAGATGAGGAAGGCTCAGCGGCATCAGAGGGGCCTGCAGAACTGACAGAAGAAGAGTCTGAAGCACCCCACACACAAAGTGGTATTAAAGCTGAAGTGCTTCTACAATTCGCAAGAGGTGGAACCGGAAAGATTATGTGGCACCCCATACACTAGTAATCAAAAGAGGAACTCAGAGGGGCTAAGGTCCAGCATACATGCACAGGTAAATCAAAACAAGAAGTGGTATGCAGTTCCTGAGTAGGTCATAGGATTATTGTAGTAGAGAGTGGCACATGTAGGATAACTTAGCCCTATATCATGGAATGGGGAGGGGGAATTCTCCCTTCGAAACTAAAGCCCTCACACACCCAGCCAGCTAGGTGTCATGCTTTATCATTGGGTCTGCTCCTCGCCGGGTCATCACTGCAATACCCGACGGGCACCCAATGAGGGGTTCTTTAGCAGAGATCTTTTGTTCTTGCAGTTTCATGAGGTGTGGGTGAGGGGCCAAGGAAAGTGTAGATGTGGTGTAGTGAGAATGTAAGCTAAAACAGGTTGGGTGGTCCAAAACCAATTTTAATAAGATGGCTTAACCTGATTAAAAAAGGGAAAGAGTAGCGACTTATCTGAATGCAATGTTTCAAGATCCTAGTGCTCTACTCTAAAGGGGTCAACATGTTTCTTGCCTTAATCGGCCTTAAGGATCAGACAGCAATTCATCAGGACCATGTGTGAACTATCTACACCCCATGGTAGTTGTGGACCAACCTACCTACCACATATAAAGGTAAAGTACCTAAGCAGTGGGGAGGAGAATCTGGAAGAAAAATAATAAAAGCATACATTAACAACGACATAGTAAAGTATACTTTATAGCCATGTAGCTCTCTCTAGATAAAACCAAGCGTAGTGACCCAAAGGGTGTGCACACGTGTTCAAGTGATTAATGGCACACGTGATATTGTACACATAAATATTTTAAAAATATATATATCGCAATAGCTTCACTTGAGGACAATTAGACTCACGAACAGGCTCTAGTAGCCAGGCCTCAACAGTGTCCAGCGAGGCTGTGACACCTCTAGGTGCAGTGTTCTAGAGGAAAACATCATTAAGGTTGTTAAATTGTCTGAAACTAACGTAAGTAGTTATCCCCTATAGGTCATATGCCCATAACGGGAGGATATCAAAGGGCCCATGACAGTTTTCACAAGCCTGTAATGCTGTGATGCGATCATTAATGCCGGGTACCGTTAGTCATCGACACAGGTGTGCCATATCCCACCAGTTACATCGTCCCTCCACTACACGTGGGTGATTTGGCTTACAGGACAAGCACTGAGGAAAACTGCCACTCTGCCTAACTGTGGCCAAACGGTTAAGAAAGCATTTAGTGAAGCCAGCGTGCTTCCAATGCAATAGAGATCCGCCAGGTCGGTTACCGTAACATCACCAGCAAGGTAGCTATGAATTAAAAAGAAACGCTAAGTCGACATTTCTTTGAAGACAACCACAATCACCTAAAATCAGCGTCACTGCACTGAATGACCTACCCCTGCCGCGGGAACCTGGTGGTAATCAGCAGTGTCAACCGAGCTCTGTTGTACTTCCCTGGAATCCTGCAGCGGGCGAGGCTTAGTTCGGAAGTGGTGTACATCGAACCGCTAGCCTGTTGTTGAATTGTAACAGGAAGTATCTGAATGGTACAAGTCTGTGGCTATCTTCGAATGGTAGCGTGTATTTTGAAGTTGAAGTTGAAGTTAAAAGGGATTTATTAAGCGCTCTATCACCGAACGGTTTCTTGGCGGTCGCATCCTAATTAGCGGTGTGGGACCGCCGCACCGCTGCGTGCCGGACCCATCACCACTAGGGTGGTGGATGGATTGGAATCCGCCTGCCATCCTAATAAGCCCCAAAGTAGTGTTAATTGAGACTTTTTTTCTAAATACTTTGGCCCAGACTTGCTATGATTTTGCATCATGTTTGCATAACTTTTGTAGCACAGTCCTGATGCCAAATCATTTCTTGCATTTACTAAGTCAACCCAAGCCACTTAGATTTTTCTTTGTGTGTTTAGTAAATACAAAGTAATGCAACACAGTGCACAGTGCTATCATGTGTTACTTTGCTTCATGCAGGCCCTACATAGGTAGAACATGGGTTTTCCCATGCATCCACCACTGTATTTTGATGCAAACCCAGATTAACAGAGACTTGTAAACGTGGGTTTGTGTCTCTTGGACTTAGCCCTTTTTGCAGGTTTATCCCCAAAATGTTTGCCTTTTTCCTCCAATTTTTTCTGACCTGTTTTTGTTGGCTTTAGGATTTTGGGCACATTACCACTTCTATCCACCAGTGCTAAAGTGCATATGCTCTCTTTCTAAATTATATTGGTGATTGGCTTATCCATGAGTGACATGCTTGATTCACTAGTAAATTCACGAGGATTTTGGGCACATTACCACTTCTATCCACCAGTGCTAAGGTGCATATGCTCTCTTTCTAAATTATATTGGTGATTGGCTTATCCATGATTGACATACGTGATTCACTAGTAAATTGTACCAGGTATGCCCAGGACCTGTAACTCAAATGCTACTAGTGGGCCTGCAGCAATGATCATGCAACCCACATGAGTATGTCTCAGACCTGCCACTGCAGTGTCTGTGTGCCTAGTTTTTACCTGTCATTTTGATTAGGGGTGGGCGGAATTTGTGGAATCGCGTTACGCAAATCTCCGCAAAAGTGCCAAAAATCTCCACAAACACGTGGAAATATTGCGAAGATGCAGACGTGCTTGCCCTGCCTGTTTGCGGTGTTTTTTGCGTGATCATGTTGGAAATGTGTCGCCAACTTGCCCATGGGCTCGCTAATGGGCATGGCCATCTTGTTTTCACTTGTCCCGCCCATTCGCCATCCCTATTTCTTGTTTGGGTCATGTATTGTATGCACCTGCCCTCGTTCACGATGAGTATTTTCTGTTGGGGATTGCGTATTACATGTTCGAGATGCTTTTTGCATGTTCGGGGGAAATATTGCGCAAACTTGCCCACGCGGTCACAATGGCTGAGGCCATCTTGTTTTTCACTCTGTTCTATGGTTCTGAGCCTGGTTTTCTATCCTCCCTCTATCTTTGCAATCCTTTGTTTCTGTACACTTTTTTTGATCTTTTTTATTTATTATCTCTCTATTTTCCTGGTTCTGTATTTTGAGTATTTTTCTACTTTTTGTTACTTTTTCTGCTATTTTTTTACTCTTTTGCTATGAATTGCTTTTTATTTTACCTTCTTTTCCAATTACTCCCTTTTCTTTTCCGCCCGTCTCCCCAGAGTCCCAGAGCCATAGCCAAGGGAGAGGGCAAGGTGAAGGGCAAGGGCAGGGCTGCTCACAGCCGCAACCGCCTTCCCTGTGGAAGGGTGCGCCCACATAGGGTGCATGCACAGGCCCTATTTGATGAGGCAGAGGTGGCCGCACTTGTTTTTTTCATCCAGCATCACCTCCCCTTAATCCTGGTGGCAGGCGGCAGGCCTGGGTACGAGCTCCAGGAGCAGCGATGGGGAAAGGTGCGCCGGGCAGTGGTTCGCTGCTCTGGTGTCTGGTGCACCAATAACCAGCTGACGCACCAGTGATCCGATATCCTGGACCGGGAGCAGGACCTGCTGGACCTGCTAGGAGTGGAGGTGGCAGGGTTTGGTGAGTAGCTAATTAATATTACTACTTTGTGTTCTTCTGCTATGTGTTATATATTGCGAATAATTTTTTTCCCCAAACAGCAAGAATGCTGCTGCTTACATTGCAGGTAAATTACATTTAAAAATCTTCTTTGATTGTTATGACACAGTTGCTCAGTGCTACTTATCTTACTTGTTTGCAACTTTGCTCTCACCTGGCATGATTATGTAAAAGTTTACTTTAGAGAACTTAAGTTAGGTAATGCTTGAGAGACTCTAGTCCTTCCTTTGTGCTCCTGCCATTAAGAAGAGATAGTGGTGGATTGATAGGTTTAGTTACTTGTTATTAGTAGGTACATTTTTTAGTGGTACTGCTTTCCCCAGTGCTTAGTAGAACCTTTTGTAGTTTGTTAATTGAGTGGTAATATAGGCTTATTATTTATTTATCACTAGAAGAACATTAGCAGGAACCAACCAAATCTGCAATTTAGTGTATGCAAAAATGTATGCCTGCATCCTTCATTGCATTTTTGCAGACTTAGTGAACAATTGGCCCGTCTGGAATAGGTGGGCTAAGTCAGGTGGTACTTAGGCTTAGTTAATATTTTGGAATCAGAATGAAACACTGAAATAGTGTTCATAAATATTAGGGGTGGGGGAATTTGCAGAGTTGCCTTACGCAAAATGCAGTGAAACGGCAAGAAATCTCCTCGAATATGCGGAATTTCACATGCTCGTGGAGATTTTCCTGCGCCCGTTGTAGTCTATGCAGAGTAACTCTCAGGGAGCCAGGGGCAGATGAGCATGGTGCCAGAATGAATCCTGCCCTGCATATTTATCACAGAAGATGCCACCGTTTTGTGCAATTCCTCTACTCAGCTGGAGTACTTTCTACTGGCTTATCAGTAATTGCCACCTTGTTGCATAGATGTATAGTAGTGCTTTTCTTTTTCCTACACTACAGCTACGAAAGAGACAGAAGAGTTGTCTCCAGTGACCATGTGTGTCTGTAACTTTGCCACCGTGCCAAATGGCACCGAGGTCCCTTGAGTGAGCTGTCCATTATAGTGGGAAAATGGCGGGAAGACGTTGCTTACCTATAGTGTGTGTGGGGCGTTTCCAAACGGGCAGTGCTTCAATGCGAGTTCACAGTTCTCTTGTTTATAAAGGTTCAGAGGCTGATCAGATCAGCAGATGAGGAGAAAGCAGCCTCCTGGTCACAGGAACTACACTGGGATTGCGCTTGAGAAACTCATGAATACAAAGACCTCCATCAAGGCTTGCAGCTAATTTTCGACGGTAGACATGTGGAGAAAGCACACCTACCCAGCCTCAACCGACCCCACGTTTTGTTTGGGCTGATTAATGCGTTACTGAATTTGAGCTTCAACTCGGGCACCTGCTTTATTTATATCAGTTGAGGTTGAATTTTTGTGACAGGAGCATCGTGCCAGAATGAATCCTGCCCTGCATATTATCCAAGAAGATGCCACTGTTTTGTGCAATACCTCTACTCAACTGGGGTACTTTCTACTAGCTAATCAGTAAGTGCTACCTCGTTGGGTAAATGACTGTATAGTGCTTTTCCTACACTACAGCTGCCTAAAGGGACAGAAGAGTTGTCTCCAGTGACCATGTGTGTCTGTAACTTTGTCACCGCACCGAATGGCGCCGAGGTCCCTTGATTGAGTTGTCCATCATAGTGGGGAAATGCCGGGAAGACGTTGCATACCGCTAGTGTGTGTGGGGCGTTTCCAAACGGATGGGGCTTCAATGAAAGTTCACATGCCTCTTGTTTATAAGGGTCAGAGGCTGATCAGAGTAGCAGATGAGATGGTCACAGGAACTACACGGGAATTGCACTCGAGAAACTCATGGATACAAAGACCTCCATCAAGGCTTGCAGCTAATTTTCGACAGTAGACATGTGGAGAAAGCACACCTGCCCAGCCTCAACCGACCCCACGTTTTGTTTGGGCTGATTAATGCGTTACTGAATTTGAGCTTCAACTCGGGCACCTGCTTTATTTATATCTGTTGAGGTTGAATTTTTGTGACAGGAGCATCGTGCCAGAATGAATCCTGCCCTGCATATTATCCAAGAAGATGCCACTGTTTTGTGCAATACCTCTACTCAACTGGGGTACTTTCTACTAGCTAATCAGTAAGTGCTACCTCGTTGGGTAAAAGACTGTATAGTGTTTTTCCTACACTACAGCTGCCTAAAGGGACAGAAGAGTTGTCTCCAGTGACCATGTGTCTCTGTAACTTTGTCACCGCACCGAATGGCGCCGAGGTCCCTTGATTGAGTTGTCCATCATAGTGGGGAAATGCCGGGAAGACGTTGCATACCGCTAGTGTGTGTGGGGCATTTCCAAACGGATGGGGCTTCAATGCAAGTTCACATGCCTCTTGTTTATAAGGGTCAGAGGCTGATCAGAGCAGCAGATGAGATGGTCACAGGAACTACACGGGAATAGCGCTCGAGAAACTCATGGATACAAAGACCTCCATCAAGGCTTGCAGCTAATTTTCGGCTGTAGATATGTTGAGAAAGAACACCTGGCCAGCCTCGACCGAGCTCACGATTTTTTGGGGCTGATTAATGCGTTACTGAATTTGAGCTTCTACTCGGGCTCCTGCTTAGTTTATTTATAATCTCATCTGTAAGTGCTTCCTGTTGAGGTTTAATAATTACCTCATGCCCCCGAATTCCATTCCGACGTGGATCGTGGAAGTTTCAACATTTTCGCATTCTCCACGGAACGCGTAAATGCCGACATTTTGCATTTTCTGTGAGCGCGAATCATGCAATACTACAGATTTAGGTAGGTCGATTTTATTGCAATTGTTGTTTACATAAATGTTTTTTTTGGCGCGTTTTAAAAATATTTTATTTGTTTCACACCAATCATCCATGCTTGTTTCTTTCTTTCTTACATCTTTCATGATCAGCACCAAGGGGCAGGAAGATGGGGTAGGAGTCGGCGGAAGCTGGGGAAGATTCCTCCTAGGTTCAGGAATGCTCATCTACCAAGGGCTCTGTTGCTGGCCCCAGTAAGTCCTCCTAAATCTATTTTTTACTAAATCTTCTCCAATGTTCAATCTGGACAATCAGTTTCTAAATTCTTGTTATGTGTAATGATCAAATTCACTCAGTTCAGGTGATTGAAGGAGGTTTTATTGGAGATGGTACAAGATCACAGGGAGACCATAAGTAGATCAGATTAAGACCCCACCAGGAGCAGCCAGCAGGCAGCTCAGCCCAGTCAACTGCGACTTCTCTGACAGATTCCCAACATGCTGACAGCATCATCACATTAACATTTCACTGGTAGTAGAATAGCATGGCATTAACATTACCAGGATATAACATATCCCCCTTTCTTAAACGGGAAAACAAAAAGTTAGAAAAGGAAGAGAAGAACCTGAGAAATTGAAAGCAAAATTATATACAAAAGCAAAAAGAAGAACAACAATAAGAGAACAACCATCGAAAGAAGAGCAACAAGAGGGAAATCAAGAAACAGAGAAGAAAGGAAACCAAACATAGAAACCATCCTCCCTTCTATACACAACAGAAAAGAAGAATAACCAACAGCGTCAGAGAGAGAAGAAAAGAAAACACAAAAGACTGCCCCAAAGCACACCCAATGGCCAGAACAGGAATGAATGGAGGCTGAAAATGGAAAACTAACAGAACACAGGGGCTACAGGCTGCGACAAACGCAGAGGAAGGAAACACGACAGAAAAGCAGAGGAAAGTCCAGAATCCACAAGAGACACGAGAAGAAGACCTCAGAAGTAAAACAGAAAAGAAGAAAGAAACAAGGAAGATGAGGAAAAGTAAGGGTGATTCCCCATCTAAACACCCTTATCGTTACGCAATGACAAAAATGTACTGCAAAGATAACAGTGCAAAAATAACAATAAAAATAGAATATAAACGGAACAAACTTAGCAATGAAAGCATGAAATGCACTCAAATAGGGTAAAAACGTAAGCTAAATATGTGAACTAGAATGCATGGGTGAGAACCCATGACTAATCTCTTGGGATAGAGATGCGTTGTGCACAAAACTGGGAACACTCCCCATACACAGCTAAGTGTAAGGACAAACTTTGTGAGGAAAAACCACACCGTACTCTGTAGAAATGTAACTGTGTTAAACAGCACATATGAGTAGGTACTCATGACATATTCCAAACAATAAACAGAATTTTTGTGTAAGAACCCGTGCTAATGCAAAAGGACTGTGACCCTGTCATGAGAACTGACAGTGTATGGGTGGTAACCCATATACTTAATGCAAAGGGGCTACACCCTTGCATAGCTCCCAGGAGGGAGATAGAACAGAGTTGTGCACACCCTATGTAGGGTAAACAAATAAGACGAGAGGTGTCCCTGTATGGACAAACAGTGTGAAGCTTCCACACAGAGAACTAAGGCAACATAAATGTTACCTTTTCAGGTAGGAACACAAATACATGGGTAGGAACCCATGATTTAAATGTGGGTAGGAACCTGTACCAATGGGTAGGAACCCATGACAAATCTCTATGGATAGAGAAGCACAAAAGATGGAAAACTGACTAAAACCGTTGCATAGTTGCCCTGAGTGTAAAGACTCAAGAAGTAAAACAGTAGCTGTAAAATGAGCAGATGGGACTCAAACCCACTGCTGGCAAATGGGACTACAAACCCATTGCAATACCAGTGTAGGGAAATCAAGAAACACGCAAAAAAAATAAAAAATCACAGTATTACAGTCGTGAGGGTGAACACACCCAAGCAATAGACATCAGCTAACTAATACATGACATGTCTTAAGAGCAACCAGAAACAGCCATTAGTAAGCAAATGTCACAGGTGAGAAATAGTCACTAGATGGCAGTATAACTCTGGGCAGATAAGGTGCAAGGATACTACATTATGCCTGCCTCTAACTGCCTCAACTATGACACTACTACTACTACTATTAGTCTGTCTGTAGCTGAGCTTGCCCAGGTGGCCAGTCTTTATTTTAAAGGTTTTAAACAAAATTCTGATTCACCAATCGCTCTAGCCACTGAGTCCAATCCTTTGGGTTGTCCTCTTCTAGTCTTCTTCATCTTCAGGCTTTTAGAAAATTCCCACCAACAAATTTCCCAACCAGATATTTATCTACTTTTTATAGGACCCTAGTACACTATATACTACTACAGTTCTAGGGATTCTGCACATACAGAACTATGCACAGGACGTTGTTGATAGGAGGTTGGACCTTCCTCATACCTCACCCCCAATCCCCTGACCGACTAGCTATAGTGCCTCATTAGCTGAGGCTTCCTGAACCCCCCCGAAGAAACCCAATGATTAGACAACCCAGAATATAACACTACACTCCCGACCCCTCAGAGTCGTGGAAGCAATGCACACCCTTTCGCTCACTCACTCGTTTAAGTCCACAATCCACACCAAATATCACAGAGTCTATGTAAGTTCAAAAAGTTTATTTTAAAATAACAAGCTCTGTATGTTGTTCTATAATGCAGTATAGTAGTAAATATAAGTGCCAGCACCAACAGCAACATGCATAAGAGTAAAACAATAAACATTGTTACAATCTCAAGTCCAGAGAAGACAAAGGGGGAAATCATGATAAATGAGCAGTGGTTAAAGAACCACCTTCCCCTTGGCAGGAATATAGTTTATATAAAATTATAAATGAAGATCTCGGAGCGACTTCTGGGGGAACCCTCACTTTAGAAGAACCTAGAAAGACTGATTACATCATAAGCTCTGCAAAGCTCTGTTTCGTAGCAGGGAATCTTCCGTCTGTAATGATAAAAATGGTGTGCATTAGTATATTGCAAGCATTTCTCAGTTGTGCCAAAAGTGTAACATGTAGTGGCTAAGTAATACGGACTGACCACCAGAACTCAATAACAAAGTTGCTTGTTTTTCAAACTTGTACGCAGCGCTCAGACAGTAGCAGTATGAGCTCATGTGGGCACAAAGGCTTTTTAGTTCTTTCTCACAAAACAAGCTGCAAGGTAACGTGCAAAAAATAAAAGACAGAAAGCTAAAATGCTTGCGCGGCTCAGGCAAACTTATAAAAGTGACTAGCATGACCCTAGAGACCATAACACTACTAGTGTCTACTCCACTCTAGTAGTACCAGACTTGTGCTAGTGAAGTCTGTTGTATATGTATGTATTAAACTTTTGTTTGAATCTTGCTAGTGAAAAACAATAAATAGGGGGAGCTGTATATGGCATCTAAAAATTGAGTAATGTTTTTTCTAGGCGTTCTACCATCCACCAGTGCTGAGGCCAGCGACGATGGTGACGCGGCCATTTCAGAGGGGGCAGGAGATGCAGAACCTGCAGGGGATGAGACAGCAATAGTGGTGAGCAGTGGGAAGTTATCCTTACTTATTGACATTAAACTCGCTACAAGGATGTACAGTATACTGTACTGTTGAGACTTAGTTAGTAAGAGAAGTTGTTGTGAACAATGAATGAAGAAGACACCCCTACTTAGCATTAGCAATAGCGGCAGGAGTTGAGTAACCAATGGCCTCTTCTTTCTGACTTCAACTCAGCTGTGAAAGTTTTATGGAGAAGACTAAAAGTCAGATTAGATGACCTTGATGGGTGTGTTGAACGAAAATGGAAAGAACGGTGGAAGGAGGAAGGATGGGTGCGATGTAATATTTATGACTGGCAGAGAAGGGTACGTGGGATGCATGCATAGGTGGCTGATAGGAATCAGATGCATGGGTGATTAAAGGATGGATGGAAGGTGAAAGAAAAGATGCCTGCCTGGGTGGGTGAAACTGTATGAGTGGAGGATAGGAAGAATCCTCAGTAGTGTTTGGGTTAAACTCTAAGCCAAGGCAAGCAAGGAAGGAAAGGACGCATGGGTGGTGGTTTAAATAAAAGAAGAAAGGTTTGTTGAGAGATTAAGAAGAATGTTAGACGTTTACTTTGAATGGATGGATGCCTGGATGGTATCATCATAGATAGCTTAGGCGGAGACTGTCACTGGATGAAGAGTCTTAGTTTAAAGAGACTGTGAAAGAAACCACGCCAGAGTAGCAAAGCCGAGGAGAATCTAAGTTGTTTTTTCAGAATACTCCCTTGACCCACAGTAGTTTGCAAGCACAGCATATATATTGTGTATGTGTGTAGTAGTTATTAGCAAGCGCTTTCTCTGACTCAGAGGACAACTCCATACCTATGGTAATTTCATTTCGACTATGCCAGCCAGCCTGCCATGGGTGGCCTATCGGCTGGTTACACAATCAATCAAAACAAAGTATGTCATGTCGTCCCATATATAAGCAATGATCATTGGATCAGATATCATCTGTCTTTTTCTAGTAGTCAGGGCAGGGTGAAAGTGACATTAAGCAGTTGCCCTTGATGTAACGGAGTATAGCCAGTGCCACCTGTAATAGAAAAATACGAGCTTCCCCACCTGCTGTCTGCATCATGACTCCAGTATGTTTGTCTTGGGTGCAGGCTGCTGAGCTGGTTGCCGGCTACAACAAAGTTACATTAATTTGGCAAAACAAGAGAGAAGAAGAAGACTGATGTACTGTGTACTCGAGTTCATACATAGTGCTAGTATAATGACAGAAACTCCCACAAATGTTAGAGGCTGAGGAAGTGGGAGGATAGATACATACCACAAATGATATGTACTGTGCTTGCAAGTGCTACTGTGCCACTATGTGTTGAATTAATTTGTGTTACTGTTTTGCTAAGAGTATTGGTTAATAGTTATTTTTTTCTTTCTTGATATAGCTACTCCTTCTCAAGCAAAACCATCCAGGAAGGAGTTGGCAGCCAAAGCCCGGCGCCGGAAGCTGGAGGACATCTGCTAAGAATACCGGTGGCTGGTGGTTCTGGCGGAGGAGGAGGAGGAGGTGGTGGCAGCTGCAGCCTCGTCCAATGCCCCTGGCCCCAGCCAGGCCCCTCCAGTTGTACTGCACCACGGCCAGGCAGCCGCCTGCCACTGCACTTCAATATCCAGCACTGCTGTCCCCCCTGTGGTTGCAACTGCAGGCATATGCGCGCCGCATGCTCCTCCGAAATCCACACCTAGAGGAGCAGGTGCAGGAGCTGAAGAAGAACTTTAAGGCCCTGGAGAGGGAAATTTGAAGACTCAGAACCCGCCAATAACCTCACCCCGTTGCATTGCCCCTTGTTTAATCCTTTTTTTGTTGTGGTGGGAATTGGGTGTTGCATTGGGGTTTATAGACATTGTGGACATTCATTGGACTTTATCATTTTGGACATTGGTTGGGGTTAGGGTGAGGGGGGACTCGGGTGTTGTGGGATTTTTTTACAAAGTTTATTTTTGTTAGGGTATTAAATTATATTTCTACTCAAACATAGCAATACGTTGTTATATTGAGGGGGGTACTGTTTTACCTTAATCACAAACATGGTTTCATTGCTGCTGCTGGCAGGGCCGCACCCAGTGTTGGATTTAATAATCTGCCAATTTTGTAACACTCAAACAGATAGATGCGGTACCCCTCACTGAGTGACTTGTCCTACTAGTACTGTCAGTCTCTCCTCCTAGTCCATGCATTTAGTAACTGGATTCAAAGGGGTGTGTGAAATTGAATTAATGAAAACATTTATTATGCCTCTCCCAAACTTTATCGCTTACCTGTGTTTGATGTGTAACTTAGGCACAGCGATGGCTGCATGGTGATGATGGATTTCTTTCTCCACATGCCATGGTTGTGGTGGTAGTAGTAGTAGCCACTGGCAGTAGCATTTGCAAAAAATGAAAATGAGACAGCAAGTCGCCTGACAGAAAATGTGGGAGGAGTGGTAGAACGAAGTACAGTACAGAACTTACGGCCAAACAATATATGCCAAAATACAATAAAATTTATTGTTGGGGGTGTTAGCCTTGTACATAGAGTTACGACAAACTCTAAACTTGTGTCACGAGTCACTCGACTAGGCCTACAGTAAACTCAACACAGGTGTAACCGTTAGTGCTGTGAAGGAGGATGACAACAAATTCAATCGATGCTGGCAATTATTGCTAATGAATTAGGTTGCTTTGGTAAAAAAAATACCTCACGAATATACTGCTCATGGGAGGGCAAGCAGAAGAAGATCCTCGCCCTGCCTTGAAAATGAATTACTGTTGCTTTTGCCACATCCGCCCCAGCAAGCGCGTGATAATTATTGGTATACATTTAATTTAGTCACACCTCAATAAGTCACAAAGACCGGGGTAAGAGGGTTAGGGTTTGATGAATGGTTGGGAAGGGGGGTTTAGGGAAAGGTTTGACAAAGAAAAACATTACACATGGACAAACAAGACAACACAATCTTTGTAGACTACCATATCCATAAATCCGTAAAGGGGGAAAAGGAAATGCATGCATGATGATGATAACTTCATGCTTAATGATAAGTACTAAGTAGTACTTACTAACTAGCTATTACTAGACAATTAGACAGTACAGCGCAGCAGTATAATAATATTATGCAATTTGCCTTGCCTGTCTGCCCTCAGAGAGACCCGGATTACATACAGTTTGTGTTCGGTTGTAGCTGGCCTACTTTTGAAGATAGCAAAGAAAATGTAAAAATATCTGTAGGGATGAATTATAAGCAGAGAACAAACATAATAATAATAAAAACAATACACTGTAGCAAATGATTGAAGACAAAAAAATGAATTAAATTATTTAAAAGATTACGAAAGTTGGTACTGCTACTGTGCTATCCTGGTCAAAAATGGGGAGTTGCATCTCAGCATTCCTCTTGGTCCTCCCTTCCATCGATGCTCCGTCCATCAATCTTGGGTGACGCCACTGCCTGTCTGACAGATGTAGATTCATTGGTGAGGTAAGTGTGCATTGTTTTACCAAGTATAGCACAGGGTAAGAGTCTGCCTATATTTGTAGATGGAAAAACAAAAGGGATATTGAAAAAACAAGTTGGAAAAAAAAAGCACAAATGCATTTCTTTTCGACTTGGTGTAGTGCAACAAGAACACTTTCAGAGGCGGCATGGATGCATCATGTCTACTCTAGTCTGTTTCCAGCATTAACCTACAACAACAACAGGACCATTTAGCGTACATTTTCTGACAGATTTGGACAAAGCACATATCCAGCAACATAGTATTTTACTATTTAAGTGACTAAATTAATGCACTGCTGTCAGTCATACCACACTACCCTCGACTCCACCACTACACAGACATTTAGGTCTGCTGTGGTTGTTGTTGACTTGTTTACCTTTTATGCCACTCATGAAATGCCCTGACTTATTCCATCAATCATCTCCAGTCCTACTGCATACTGCGTTTAACAACATGATCATGATGACCACAGTGACTTAGTATCTTCGCAGTCACTCAGACTGCGAAGATACTAAGTCACTCTGGTCATCATGATGGTGTTGTTAAACGCAGTATGCAGTGTACTGGGTGAGTCAAGATTCCATATTCAAAAATGCAATGGATCCGCCTGCAGTAGATTTACAATTTTGTTATTAAACAATAAGAGTGGAAATATTGACTTGAGTCACTGTTAGTGTGTAGATTAAAAACTAGTACACTTTGACTTCATGCACAACAAACGACAACAACACAAACACCAATCACTTAGAGTCGGTGTCCAATGCATGCCATTCATTACCTGTTCCTTCTCATCTTAAGTGAAGGAGCAGTCTCTCTCGCCATCATCATCATGGTGTTGTCCAACTCAGTGTGCAGTGTACAGATTGAGTCCCCTTTCTATATTCAAAATCCAATGTATCGGCCTGCAGTAGAAATTTGTTATTAAAACTACAAGAAGGGAAAAATTGCCTTGAGTTACTTTTAGTGTGTAGTTTACATATAGTACACTATGAATTAACTTCATGCACAACAAACAACAAAAACACGAATCACTCAGTCATCGTCCAAAGCATGGCATCATTCATTACCTGTTCCTTCTCATCTTCAGTTAATGGACAGTCTCTCTCGGCTCAGAAAGGAGGATAGCTATACTAGTCATCATCGTATTACACTTCTTTTGGAGCGATTCAACGAGAAAAGATTTTCTTTTTTCTTCTATTTTGCATCATCTAATCATCATCTGGCTTGAGGGCAATGGATTTAGGGAGATTCAGGAGGATGGAGGTGCAGGATTCGGAGGAGTGGACTGTGAAATGCAGACAGCTGAAACTCATTTATGGCAATAAAAAGATTAGAAGACGGTGGTGATGGATTTGTTGTGATTCGAAGTTTCTAACCAGAAAAACAGACAAACAAATAAAACTAAATGAGGGAAGAAGACAGTAAGAAGTGCAAGCCTAATTGTCAGGGAAGCATAGCTCGTCCTCAAACTCTGGGGGTTCAACCAGAAGTAGGTAATCATCATCTAACACACTACTTCCGTCACCTGTCCTCATCTCCCTCCCTTGATTCATGTTATTGTGTAATTCGGTGGTATAAAGTGCTGATTCATTGTGATCATGGTTAACCTCTACGTTTTTGGCGAGAGACTGGTCCTTCTCACTGTTGCAATGGAACCAGCAGCACTGAAAACACGTTCGTAAGAGACACTTATGACAGGCCAAGCCAGATAGTTTATCGCCAGCCTGCTGAGCAGTTGCCATTGGCCCCTTTTCCCATACCAATACCGCAATGGGTTTTGATCAATGTACACCTCTGTTGGGTTGTCCAGATAGGCCTGCACCTTCCGCTCAATGTTCAGGGGTGCTACGCTTTTTTTGGGCTCTTTTTGTTTTGCATCAGCACTAGACCTACCAAATCCTTGTTGTAAATACCAATCCTTTAATGATTTTACTGGGGCTAATGATCCGGTTCTTGCTGTTGTCAATAGTGTTCGTGAGTGTTCTGAGCCAAACGAACTGCCCTCAGGCTCCGAAGTTGAACTTGACGCCGGATGCCCTACTGCAGTACTTCTTGTGGGTTTATCTAGCTGGCTTTTAACTAGCAGCTGTTCATTTTCTAACTTACTGGCTGCCTCAGCTATCCAAGTTTTATACCGGGCAACATCCATTTCTGAAAAAGGAATTAATGTCTTACTTTTCAGTGCCAATTTTAACCGTGGATCAAAAATTGTGGCACAAATGTAATGTTCTTATGACAAAATCTTATTTTGCACTCTTGTATTGTCAGCTAAGCGACAGGCTAAGCTCTCCACCAACTCATATGCTTCTTTTTTTCCCTCTACACCTTTGTACACTTCAGATATCTCCTTCAGCTGTTGCTCTAGCAGTTGCAACAATGGGATAGCTTGGCCCATAGTACAGTCCTCCTTGCTGTCTTCACGTGTGAAGACCTCAAAAGGAAGAAGCATCTCAGTCAGGCATTTAACCAGGCACCATTGGTCCATCTGAAAGGTCATGCCTTTCACAGTAGCATCCCCTCTTCACACAACATATTCATTTATTGGCCTGCACTGCTCAAACAGACGGTCAAGCATGTAATAAGTTGAGTTCCAACGTGTTGCCACCTCCTGGTTGAGTGCTTTGACTGGCATTCTATAGTCATGTTGAATGATCCTCAGCTGCTTCAGAGCTTTAAAAGAATGGCTGAAATGAGTGCATATTCTTTAGCAGGTGGTCAGTAAGTTGCTGACTATGGCTTCTTTTTCAGAATGTCTTGAACTATAATGTTAATTCAGTGCGTCAAACACGGGACCCTGAAATAGGAACCAAGCGCCATGGCCTTAAGTACATTACTGCCATTATCTGTGGAAACAAAACCAATCTTAAGCACTCTTAGGCGCAGCCATTGAAAAACCTTGCTGTGAAACTCTTCCAAAATGTTGACAGCAGTATTAGATTTTTCCATGGCGAACATGGCTAACGTTACATGTTTCACGTCGCATTACAAATCACAGCACCTACTTCAGATAGCTTTTCTCTAACCCCTACAAAAGAGACCCAGTGTGCAGTGATGCACATGTAATCAGTGGCTTGGCAACTGGTCCACATGTCTGTTGTCAGGTGGATTTTGTGAACAACACTCTGCTGCAAAGCTTGTCCAACCAATTCCAGCACATCATGATGTAGTGCTGGAACAGCAACTCTGGCGAAATAGGACCGGCTGGGAACCTTCCATTTAGGGCAGATGGCTGACACAAACTCAAGGAATCCCACCCCTTCCACAAATGAAAAAGGGAGAAGTTCCAGCGCTAACATTTTATCCAGCTTCGCATTGTACAAGCGTGCCATTGGGTGGTTGCTTTGGTACTGCCCTTCCGACCTAAACATACTCTCAATGGTAGGCTGGATTATTTTCCTTTGTGGGGCAGTTGTTTTCTTGAACCCAGTTAGGCTCAACGACGCACTTTATTTCATTGTAGTACTCGGTCGCCTTGGTGTCCAAGTCTGACTCTGAGTATGGCTCTTACTGCGGTGCCACTGAGATGTTGCTGAGGACGTGGGCAGTACCACTACACTGCTGGGGACAGGGCTAGAAATGTCTCCCTTTTGTTCGTCTTCCACCGCAATAATATCTTCCCCTGATTCTCCATGCCCAACAACAACGGGTTGAGTTTAACTTTTTTATAAGCAAAGTAGGTGAGCCTTCCACACATTATTGTGGTGTATTTTAAGATGACTTGCTTGGCCTTTGGTACCATAGTTTGTACCAAGTATACCCCGCCTAACAGCATGTCGACAAATTGAGTATATAGCAATGTTCTTTTCCTTACTGCTAACCGAAAAGAAGTCCCAAATTGGGGAGGAGAACTTTCTGGTGGTGCTGGATGTGCCACTTTCAATATCAGATGAACTGGAAGGTGGGCTTGGAATATGACTCTGTGCAGCTACACTACCACTTCCTACTGAGGTGGTGGTTGAGCTGGATGTAGGTCCCTGCCGGGCCTTTGCAAATGCAAATAAGGAAGCTGGAGGTTGTGGTGGTGTTACCTGTGTTGGTGGTATCCATGCTACATCCCTAGCAGCCATTTTGGATAGGGTAATAATGTTGGTCTCCATCTCCTTTGGCCGGGAGTGATGTTCGTGATGACTGGCTCGTCATCATCATCATCCCCATCTTGTACATCTACCTCCATACTTCTAAGGCTTTATGGAATCTTCCTTTTCACTAGCCTTGTCTTGTGGCGTGCATCACTCTCAGACTGAACTGTTGGCTTCCAAGTGGCATCTAGATCATCAGAAGCAGGTTTTGAAGAAGAAGATGATGGTCTAACCCTTCTTCTCCTTCCTGGGGGTCTGGAAGACAATGAATCTTCTTAAACAGTGGCTTGCTCCACTTTGTCTGCGGGAAGCTTGATTTCCTGAAGTGCCCCTACTTTCAGGAGGAACAACAACTATTGTGGACTCTTGTTGTGGCTGTTCTTGCAACTGATATTGTGGCTGCTGCTGTTGATGTGGCAGCTGCTGTTCTAGTGGCTGCTGCTGTTCTTGTGGCTGCTGCTGTTCTTGCAGCTGCTGTTGTTCTTGCGGCTGCGCCTACTGCTGCACACTTATCTGCTGAGTTTCTCCCTGCGTTGATTGTGTACTACTTTGCGATAATGACATTTCAATTTACCGCCAAGGAACCTGTCGGTGTATGTTGCATTTTATAAATCCCCATGTAACATAACATAACATAACATAACATCGCTGCTCGTTAGTAGACTGGCTACCTCTGCGACACTCATAGACTTGGGTCTAGGTTGGTAGTGTTGGCCCGCTGGTGCAGAGGTGCAGCTCCCAGCTTGGTCCCCGGACAACGCTGCTGCAGGTCTAATTGTTTTTTCCCAAAAAACACATGGGGCGGCACACCAGTCATGGTAAGTGTCACTTCCTTTTTCTGTTCCTTCTTCTCACTGACAACTTTGTTGGTACTGGAGGACCTGTTACCTTTCTTTGGGACCATCTTCTTCAGATGTCGGCAGGACGCAGGTCCTCAAGTTGCAGAGATGTCTGTGGTCACACGTCGACGTGACATGGTGCGCAGCAGGACTTCTGTCTGGCAGTACAATGGGTGATGATGATACCTCCGCCTCTGTCTTTTTGTGCAGCTAAAAGCAAAGAAGCCAGGAGAAGAACATCAGTGAAATGTTGCATTTGTTGTTGTGGTTCAATTACTACTAGTACAAACAAACAAATAAAAGATATAGTGTAGCCATTTGTGAGACTTTGTCAACAAGGGCTTTCATGGTATACTATGTAAACACTACACTCTCAGGAAGGATAGTAAAGAATAAGAACAACAACTAAAATACAAACTGTAATGGAAGTGGACCCTGTTTGGCATTAAATTATTTGATCATCACATCATTCAGGGTGTTGCTGCTGGCAAAGGGGATGGATGGAAGGTGTAAGCCAAGAGGGAAACCATGCAGGGCTATATGGCAAAAGCAGCACACTAATAACTCCCACCAGAAATGGCCACCAGCCACATGGACTCTCACATACCACAAGCAACAAGCAGGAGCCCTGGGAAACAATGTACTGACAAAAGGCCTATAATAGCCAGGCAAAGGATGCATGCTAAACCATACTGCTTTGCCTTTTTAATGCAATAAAATGCAAAAATGAAAATTCACAGGGCTAAACAAGATCTGCAAGGTACACTCATACCACACACACACAACAAAGGCATGTATTTAACACACACCCAAAAACAGAAATACGCCCCAAAAACACATTTTGCAACTCAATCCCATGCCATCCATGCCCTTTTTTTTTTAAAGGACTCCTTGCACAAAAAAGGACAGCAAAATGTCAATTTGAGGAGTTTTTTTCATACAAATTATCATTTACAGAAGGTTTTATGCTGCTAGAGATATTATTCTTCTCCAGATTGAAAATTTTGCGTGTTTGGGATCGCAAGCTTCACCACACTTCCGCCGGATGTCGATAGCACGTCCAATTGACGTGTTCGTGATCTCACACTCTCTCTCGCAGTGGAGAGTGACATATTCGCGATCTCACGCTCTCTCTCGTGGTGGGGAATGACGTGTTCGCGATCTCTGACTCTCGCGGTGTCTGATAGTGAGGCGAATGACGTGATCGCGAACTCTCGCGGGATAGCGCGATTGGCTACCAACATCACATGGAGCACGCAAACGGATCGGAAAACTCGTTGGCGAACACAGGGATCCCGGTAAGGCGAGCACGCACGCGAGAACGCATTTTCAAAGCGCAAACATGGAAAAATCTCCGCTATGCTGCTGATCACAGAAATTTCAACATTTCTGCGTTCTCAGCGGAACGTGAAAATGTCAAAATATCGCAAATTCCGCGAGCGGAACAGAATTTGACGCCCACCCTTAATTTTGACCTGGCAAAAACCCTTCCTTTTACTACATGTAAATCACTCCTAAGGTAGGCCCAAGGCAGTCCCATGGGTAGGGTGCAGTGTATTTAAAAGGCAGGACATGTACTGGTGTCCTTTACATGTCCTGATAGTAAAATAAATGCTAATATTTTTTTACTATTGCAAGGCCTATCTCTCTCAAAGGGTAACATTGGGATTGCCTTTAAATATCTTTTATGTTAAGTTTCCATTGGGAGCAGATAGAGATTTGAAGTTTGGGGTCTCTGAACTCACAGTTAAAATGTCATCTTTTGGTGATGTTGGTTGTTAGATTTCATGTTTGAACATGCCACTTTTTAGAAAGTGTACCAGCTACAACAGGGTTTGGTCCCTTATCTGTCAGCAAGGCTGAGCCACTAAGAATTCAAAAACTACAACAAATTGCTAGTACTGACATATCTTTTTCACACATTAAGTGGCCTTCATGACCACTGTAATCAATAGTAGTGATCGGAATTTGATTTTAACCTTATATGAAAAGATCATCCTACACAAAAGAACAAGCAGCACATATCCAAATATTTACATTTCATTATATCCCCCCAACAAAATCTCTATTACACCAAACTATTGGGCACACATAATGTCAAAGAAAAAACAATACACAAAAACAAGAAGATTATATCAGTTCTGATTTTGTTGATTGCCCAACCAGGAGATAATTAATTATGTACACAATACAAAAAAGATTTTTACCATAAGCAATAGCCAGAACAACCAAACAAATTAGCACTGGCAAAACCAGGGATGTTGATAACGCATTATATAGAATCCGTTTCACCCTGAATTGCAGTGCAAATGCATGAGTGCTTGTTGGTTACACAAGCAATCAACGCATTTCGAACCCTTGTCTTACCTCGTGGGTTCTTCTCAGAACCGTAAAAAAGAAGAAAAACAAACAATTTATCTACCTACACCTCAATTCTCCATGGGTTTATTGCAGTAAAAAATATTCTTCACTCAGTTCTCATTAGATGTACCTTGTGTATCTCTGGTGATTACATGATGGCACTTATAAGCAAACTTTTTCCAATACTCATCTGGTGAATTCAGCTGTGGAAACAAACATAGGACTATTTACTGCTAAACCTTAATATCCTAAATTGGTATCTGCAAACCTGATATCACCTTATACTCACTCGAGTCCAAACACACTGCTTCGTCAAACAATCAATCTCATGCCACTTTTACCAAATAACTACAAACCATGTGTCTGCAGGAAGGAGAGGACAAGGTGAAAACAACAGCAATTGCAATCGGGATGCTAGTAACTGCATACTCAATGTGTACAGCCGTTGATGGGTACTAATTGTTGGTAGTCGGCTAGCCTTATGTATGAAGTCCTTCATTTAATATTAAAGCCTTGTCAGATCTGATCAATATCCTTTAATTTAGCGGGCATTCACAGTTAGCTTTTACACAAGCAATTGAGTTTTAGCAGCACAACATGCCAAACCAGCTTGTAAGTAAATACACGTCCTCCATTCAGTAATCGTGTAAGAGCGTTGGGCCAATGTAAAAATAAACTTGAGTCCATGTAGCGTGACTAGAGGAGAACAAAGAAATGACTGTAGTCTTACTGTTGTCGTGTCTGACGCAGCGTTGAGAGGAAACCTTGTTAAACTAATCCAGCCTCATTGCTCAATCATTCTCATATGGGATTTCACGCTGGGACTTTAGACACTTCCTATATCTCAGTGTCCCCTATGATTGGCTGCTTAGTCCAAAGTTGTTCTGACTAGGAGTTTCCTGTTACGGCATGCCGAGATTTGTAGTATTTTGAGTTTGAATCGCTTTTCCTTGCAGTAAGGAATTGACACAACACTTCTCCTGCATGTAGAAGAACTGATGCCTCCATTGCCCTGGGACTCCAGAATCGATGCATTGCTGAGTTTTATGACACTTACCCCCTCTGCGACTGTTTTTCACCTTGGATTTTGACGCATCAAAGGTACTTTGTGCTAACATCCACGCATCCATAGAGTTCTATGGAGTTAATTGCTTAAACCTTTTAAAAGAAATATCTTGAGTTGTGTATTTTGAATTTTGGTCATTTTGGTCTTGTTTTGTTTAAAGACTGGTTATTTTTCTAAACTGGTGTGTTGGTCATTTTAGTGTTATCACGGTACTTTTATGTGTTTTGTGTACGAAAGCCTTCAACATTGCATCCGAGATAGGCCTGACTGCTCGTGCCGAGCTATCAAGGGCGTGAGCAGGGGTTATCTTGCGTGAGTAACTTCCTTACCCTGACTAGAAGGAAGGTTCCCTACTTGTACAGTGTGCATAGCTTTGCCAACTAGAGACCCTCATTTTTAACAAAATCCAAATTTAATCTATATTGCCTTTGTCTGTGAATTTATTTGGCCCTCAAATTCCACTCATCGCTAATCAGGTTAGTGCGGCTGATTTCAAAGGCACTCCGGCAGCTTCTGCATCGAACATTGTAAACAAAGAGGCTTTAGCATCATTGGTTAAAGCATGGAATTTTAGTAGGGCTTGACGTGCTGGAGTCAGACTTCCTTTTTTTTTTTTTTTTTTTTATTAAACTCAATCCAAGCAGGTACATAACAAAATATTATTACAAAAGGATCATAGGAGCAAGAAACATGTTAAATGGAATACAAGTCAAAATCAAAATCAAAAGGCATCATAGTCATGATCAACAGAGTTTTACATATTCAAGAATTTTCCCACTCAATAAAAAGAAGAAAAAACAATAAAACAAGACTTAATACATAATTATACTGCTTAGTATCTTCCACCCCATCTGAGGAGATCTAAATAGGTGGATTTAATCCTGATTTCCACCTCAAGACTGGAGACCAAATTGATTCGCCCAACTTTTTCCATTTAATTCCTCTTGTTGAGTATATGGCTCTTTCAAAGCTGAACACAGCTAAAAAGCGAGCTAGCCACATCTGGAAGCTTGGTGGTTCAGCTTCTTTCCATCGGGCCGACAAAATAATTCTGAGCACCGCAGTGCCTATAAATAATAGATTTTGCTCACTCTTTGATAGGGCGATTGAAGAGTCATATCCTAAAATAAACAATGAATCTGTCTCTGGAAGATTATGACCAAACAGCACCTCCCAGTAATTAGCAATCATATGTTTGATTTGACTGAGCTTGGGGCAACTGCTTAGCATATGTATTAAATCAGCTGGTCCTTGTGTGCATCTTGGACAAAGATCATTCTCCCTTTTACCCCAGGAATATAGTTTAGCTGGTGTATAATAGAGGCCAAAAATGTTTGAGCTTTAAGGTTACTGGCCCTGAACAGTCGTTGGCTCAGCTCAAGACTCTTATAGATGTCAACATTCGGATTGCTGAGTTTAATAGCCCAGTTAGATTCAATCTTTTCCAAATCATCTTGTAAGTTTACTAGAAGAAGATTATATATAACCCCAATTCGTGTGTTAGACCTATTAATGGCCTCCAACAAATCTATTTTTCCTAGCCCAAGGGTAGATCTTTTTGCCTTAAGGTTTGTATATAATTGAACATATTTAATGTAGTCCCCGTTGGAAAGATGATATTTATCCTTTACATCTGAAAAAGTGGTTTCTAAACCATATATCAGAAAATCCTTAACACGCAGAATTCCAAGACTCTGCCATTTTCTTGCTATGGTATCATTTGAAAATGGTATGAACACTTTCATAAGCCATAAGGAAGTATACCTGTTCACATTACTAATATGCAAATGTTTAGTAACTTTGCCCCAAACCTTAAATGCACCGTTTATAATTTCGTATTTCCGGTCATGTGAGTAATCTCGTGCCTCCTTCTGTTGTAAAAGCAATCCATTGGCCACGTTTCCTAACAGTAACTCATAAATTGAAGGTGGAATATTATTATTATCAAGGGGTGATACTTGTAAGTTAAAACTAATGAGTGGAGTCATTTGTTTAAGACGTGCAGCCCAGTGATACATGCTAATATTGGGTATTGCCATCCCACCTCTTTCACTAGGAAGAGACATTAATTTATGAGACCTTCGAATTTTGCCATGTTGCCAGATAAACTTAATCATAAGGGATTCAAGACTTTTTAGGATCTTAGGATCAATAGCCAATGGAATTGCTCTAAACAGGTAGAGGCATTTAGGAAGTATATTCATTTTGAGAAAATTGGCTCGTCCTATAATGGTCAGATGAAGTCCATTTACTCTATCCAAATCTTTTTTTATACTTTGAATTAAAGGGTTATAATTATAGTTAATTACAGATTTAATGGCGGGAGTAATAACAATTCCTAAGTATGTAGCACTTGCTGCTTTTCTTTGATCATTGTAGTCAATGTTGTCCGTACATAATACAATTGTCTTTGTTTTGTTCAGAGAATATCCAGAATAAAGGCCAAATTCTGTGGTTAAGGCTTCAATTTCCCCCGTAGCTTCAACCGGGTTTGATGTTACAACCGCGATATAATCAGCATATGCTAGTACCTTAGTGGAAAACGGGCCAAGAACAATTGGAGTGATAGAGGGGCTCTCAATAATTTTCAGAATCAAGGGATTAATATATACAGCAAATAATAAGGGGGAACACGGACAACCTTGCCTCGTACCTCTAGTTATGTTAATATCATCAGATTCAGAACCCATCAATTGTATTTTAGCTTTAGGAGATAGGTAGATTGATCGTATCGCTTTGATAAATTTAGGGCCGAAATTGTTGAGCTTCATAGTTGCCCACAGGAATTTCCACGAGACGCGATCAAACGCCTTTTCAGCATCTAATAGTATCATTGACATTCGACCCCCCGTGACAGTCATGGCATCGAACAAGGCTATTGCCCTAGAAGTATGATCTGTTGTTCCTTTTCCAGGTACAAAGCCATGCTGCCACGGGGAGACGATTTGCTCAATGACCCTGCTGAGTCTCGTGGCTAACACCTTGGCATACAATTTAGAGTCCGCATTGATTAACGATATGGGTCGATATGATGTTAACTGTTCAGGTGATTTTCCTTTTTTCAGAAAGACAATTATATTAGTATAATTCCAGGAATCTGGGGTTATCCCGTTCCATTGGATACCTAAAAAAAGATCATGCAGTATTGGACCCAATTGAGAGCTTAGAATTTTATATAGATCTATAGGTAATTTGTCAGGGCCTGCTGCTTTACCTGAAGCAAGTGTGGTTAGAGATAGTAAAACTTCATCTAAGGTGATTTCGCCTTCCAGATCCTGTCGTGTAATATCATCCAATTTTTTTAAACCTTCTGTATTATTTATAAAGTTGTTTAAAAACTCATATTCTGTACTTGCTAGGGGGGTAGGATCCTCCGTATAGAGATTTTAATAATACTGATGGAATAAAGCAATGATCTCGTCTGATTGGGTATGCGACTTACCATTCACAGTTATTGACTTTATCTGATTAGAAACATTCCTTTGTCAGGTGTATAGCGCCAACTGTCTCCTCACTTTTTCTCCATTCTCATAAGTATCTCTCCTATGAGCACTATACGTTTGAGCTGCTTTTTGGCTAAGGTTGTTGTTTAGCTCATTTCTTAATAGAGTGACTAAGTACATTAGCTGGGTAGCATCTATCCCCTGAGAAATAGCTGTGGTATGTTCCTCCTCTGCCTTAGCCAAGGCTAATACCCTAGTATTAAACTCATTCTTTTTTAACTCTCTTGCTCTAGCTTGATAGCTAATAGTCTCACCCCTAAGAGCTGATTTATAAGAATCCCATACAGTATTTCTGGAGGCACTAAAGCGATTGATATAAAAAAAATCCTCCGTCCATTTTTTAACGTAACTAATATATTCATTATCAACCAGTAATTTTCGATCAAATGACCATTGTCTATATTGCTTTCGATCACCAACTATTACTGTAAGAACCAGGGGATTATGATCCGATATGATCTTGGGGTATTTAGTTATTACAGCATTATCCACTAAATCACCTGTTGAAAAAAAGTAGTCTATCCGGACATGTTTTTGGTGTGGATGGGAGAAGTATGTACAACCTGAATCTTGCTGAATTTTTACACCCCATATATCCACTAGTCCATGACTGTTTGTTAATCTCTTGATAGCCTTATATACTTTAGGTTTGCGTCCTACATAATTCTGCAAATTAAAATTATTTTGACCATTAAATAAATGTGTTTTTAGAGAGATATTAAAGTCCCCACAAATTACTAGCGAACCTTGCCAGGTTGCAAGCTCAGCTTCCACTAATGAGAATATGGTAGGATCATCCTGATTAGAGCCATAAATTGTGGAAATAACCAAACCATTTGCTAGTTTCGCTATTGCCCATCTGCCGTGTGGATCCGAAGCAACGCGTATAGGTTGGCCAAGATAAATTTTTGCAAGTATTGCTACCCCTCTTATATTTGATGTTTGGGTAGAAACGGCTATCAAGTTATATCCTCTAATCCTCAGTTGTGACCTTTTTGTCCATGGTATGTGTGTCTCTTGTAGACATAAGATGTCTACTGGATTAAGTTTAATTAATTCACACAAACGGCGTTGTTTTTCCCTATTTAATACACCCCCAATATTCCATGTTTGAATTTTCAGTCTAGCCATTAGCTAATGTATCAACATAAATAAGAAACTCTCTGATTCTCTCATTATACTTATCAGTGATCTTCAACTTCTTCATCATACAGCTACTTCCTTTATTCATACAGTATTTAGACTTTACACAAAAAATACTACCTTTTGGATCAAGTTTTTTTCCTTTTTGTTTTTTTACCCCAACCCCCCTCCCTCAAGCCCCACCCACCCCTGCAGGCCCCTCCCCCTCTAGGGACCCCCCCACCATTAGTGGGCAATCGGACTCTACCAGAGTCCTGGTGATGCTAGCAGTGTAGCACCTGAGCTACCGTGTCCATTAAACAATATATTATAGATTTAGAACACAAGAAGCAGAGAGTTACACAATATATCCTAAGGAGTGCTCACTTAAAAGGAGAAAATAAAATAAAACAGGGAAAACATAAGTGTCAAGCATTGTCAGATACTAATAATCAATCAACAATCAATGATATCAGTTAAACAAGAAACTCTGAGTTCCATATCACAATACAGCATTATAGGCCACTATTTGTTAATCTCCTCAAGGTAAGCCTTTGTTTTAACCTCAGAGGTAAAAAATTTCGCCTGCCCTGCCCATACAACCTTTAGTTTTGCAGGATTGTTTAAATATGCCTGGGCTCCTTTCTCTTGAAAGGGTTTAATTAAGGACCTTAGCCGCCACCGCCTCTCTACTGTAGCATGACAAAAATCAGGCCTAGTAAAAAAAGAAACCTCGTTATATGTGATTTTATGATCAGGTCTAGCCTTTTCGGCCACTGGCTGTCTCAATAAGAAGTTTCCACAATAGACTAAAATGGCCCGAGGATAAGGGCCAGGTTTAGCAGGAGGGTTGAATGGCATCCTGTGGGCTCGCTGAATCTCAAGTTCCCAGTCCCAATTTTTTAAATCTGGCATAGAATCTTTAAACAATTTAATCACAAATGCCCGTACATTCTCTCCCTCAATTTTTTCCGGTATTCCCAATAGGCGTAGATTGTTTCGACGCTGTCTATTTTCAAAATCCTCCAATTTCCATTTTATATCCATCAATTCAGCTTCCTGAAGTTTGATCTTTTCTTCATTTGCTTGAGTCTCGTTTTCAGTGGTCATCACCCTTGCCTCCATTTCAGTAACCCTTTCAGCAATTGATTTACAAGTTTTAGTCAAATTTTTAACCACCCCTTGTATCTTGGATAGAGCTAGCCTTGATCGTTTGCTGTCCTCTTCTGTCTGTTCTCTATGGGCTGCGATGGCCTGTAAAATTGCTTCTACTACAGTGGAGGGGATTGTATCTTGACTAGGTGGATCCATATTATAAGGGCCTCTTTGTTTAGCCCTGGATAGAGATTTAGATTTGGATTTAATTGTATTTGATTGTCCTTCCTCCTCTATACTTTCTTCTGGTGAGGTTGTAAACAGAAGTGAATCACCATCTTCATCATATTCTATATCAATCTCATCACCCTCAATGCTAGAGTTATCTTGATCTGATTCATCTTCCTCGGTCTCTGCCTCTACTCCTGTTTCATCAGAAAAGGAGTAAAATACATTCCCTTCTTTTTCGGGAAGGGAGGATCCTTGAGTTGTCAGTTCCCCTCTGTCCGGTACATTACTGTCAATCAATGGCTGAGGGTCTGCATTTACATGGCCTTGAGTTAAAATATGATCTCTTAGAGGTGTTTCTTCCATCGTGTTCATCGTATTTATTAAAGAGGAGCTCCCAGTCAAACCATTCTGAGGTAGAGTATCTTCCATTACCCCCATTATATTTTCACCAGACCCACAGAATGACATTGAAGATTTAGTGATTGTATCACTTTGTGTATTAGGAGAAACGGTAAGTAAATTGGGAGAGGGAGAAGTGGTTAAGATGATAGTAGTATCTATAGGATTATTAGGATTATTAATGCTAGTGCCAGTACCAGTACCACCTTTGGCAGATCTTAAAGTACTCACAGTTGCACTCTCCCCCTGGCTCATCTCAAGGCTCCCCATCGATGTACCCTGGACAGAGGTAGAACCATTACCCTCTGGTTGCTGCGAAGGCTGCTGTGAAGGCTGCTGTAAAGGCGATAATACCTCAGGGGGGCCCCTTGTGTCAGGAGAGCATAGCGACTGCGCTTGGGTATCCTCTGTGCTCCCCAGGTTTGCTGAGGCCGCTTGCTTTCTTCTCAGCAAGTCAATTACCGTATTGCCTGGGCTCGCCATCTCATGAGTGCTGTTAATCCTCCGTTTAGTGGCTAGCACCTCCTGGCGTGGCAAACATGTAGTTGGTGTCTTCTGGGTTTGTTTCCTTGTACGAACATTACTTTTAGGAGCCACGGATATATCACCACTTTGACTACCGACAGACTGTTGTAGCTGCTGCTCCTCCAGCTCCGCCTCTCGTAGTGCCCTTGCTGCTTTCGCAAGTCTTGCTCTTGCTGCCGCTGATGAGGCTGACTTAGAAGGCATTTCTGCAGCCAGACTCAATTGAAGCCAGCAATCAGGTGGTATCAGGGAGGTCAACTCTGCTAGCTTCAGTAGCTCTGCAATTGCCTCTCCCAGCTGTAAGCAGAGATTGTCGATGCCAGATTCCTCGTTGTTACAGCCAAAACTGACCTTGTGCTGCTCAAAATGCTTACTGTGCTTACTGTGCGGCGCCGATACCTTCAATGCACTTTCAATACATTTTTCCCATTCCAACTCTCGTTCCGCTCCGTTTTGCTCTGCTCCGTTTTGCTCTGCTGTGTGCTCCGCAGTGGGCTCCGCCCTGTGCTCTACGGAGTCAACTCGCCATTGCAGCCGCTCCCACGAGCATAGCCTCAGCTGTCGGGAGATTGTCGGCGTTACCTTGGTGGCAGCCCAGCCCAGGAGAATCAGCAGCTCCCTGCGGGTCGCTTCGTCGAGTGCCGGTAATTCGCTTCCAAACTCGAGGGAAGAAGGTAAAACGGTTGTACGCGAGCCCATGTTTTTTTTTTTCCCGGTTACCAGCTCCGACCACTCACTTCTTTCTTTGCAGTTTTAGTTGGACTCCGCTTAGTAATATTTCGTAAAGCGGACAAAAATCTGTGTTTTTAACAGCTTTATATTTCCGTATTCAGTTTCCTTTCCTATTTCGTTTTCTCCATTGTTAACTGCTCCCGGTCATTTGCATTTTCACGGAGCTCAGGTAAACGCTGCTACGCGATCTACGGCCAGATCGCCATCTAGAGGTTTTCCCGGAATTGGCTGGAGTCAGACTTCCTTGGGTAATTTTATCTGGGAGTGCATTGCAGTATTCAAGCCTTAGAAATGAGACATTCCTCCATCCCATTCTCTATGTTAGATAAAGTTTATGTCTTCCGTAACATTACATGTCATTGACATTGAAAAAAACATTTTTGCAATTTTACTTTTTCCTTGAATTTGAGTAATTTTCTAAATTGATTGTTCCCTGGCTAGTTGCCTTGGCCAAAGAAAATTAACTCCGTTTTCACCCCATTTAGATGGATCCAGCTGTTTCAGGCTGATTTTGCTAGAAGAAACCCATTAGATTATTATATTGAGAGGGCTTCCTTTGAATTTTAAACAGCAGCGGATCTCCTCAGCATTTAGATGGGGACTTATATTTCAGCCATTGATCGTGGTCAACATTTACACAATGAATAGTATATGTGATAAGGTAATTCCTGTGGGATTATGAGACATAAAGTCCTCTGGCTGATATAGAATTCCCCCAATTTAGCTAGTGAGTGGTTTTAAGGCAGGAATGATTGAAGTCATAACAGATTGTGTTTTTTCATCACTGCTTTATTAACCAGTTCATGAGCACAACATACTCCACATTTTTAAAGGCTGTGTCAGGAACACAAAAGTGCCAGAAATGCAAGATCACAGTGGCAAATTCTTTCTGCTGCATCCCGATTCTTGTGCGGAGGCAAGATTTTACTATGTCCGCTCCACTACCTGTCCCTGTTACTGAGTCGTCAATACCCTTTCTAGAATTGTACTTATTATAGTTAGGCCTGCTTGTTGGTTTCTAATGCATCCAATATTGCCTGCTTTATTATATATAGTGACATTACCTTTCTTCAAGGATGTGTTTATTGGCCCCTGATATTGAGACAGAACAGATTGATAGTCTTTGTTGTGGATTTGAGAATTCTTATAAGCTTAACAATATTGTTATGTTCCAGTTTCTGAAAATGGAAACTTTGGTGATGATTATGTGATTGTAGGTTCTGCTAACAATCGGTTATAGTTCCAATCATCATGTAAAGGGCACAGACTTTAGGGTGACACATTTAGGAGGACTTCGGTTTAGCATTCACCAACTGTTCATCCATATTTTGTGTACTTTATGAGCAAACACTTCATCTATCATCCAATACCTCTGACCACAAATTACTATCTTTGTCACAATGTGTTTCATCCAGCTCTGTGACTGGTATAAGTGTACTATTATTTAAGTGGTAGCCTGACTTCATAATATTCCCAAAAAGAAATGGCACCTCTTTTTTGGAAGATGATCATCTTAACAGATGAGATTAACACTAAATTGGTGCAGATGCTTATTTTAGGCTATCAAACATACTCATTTAATAAAGATTGGTAAATCTCGCTCTCATCATTTGCGATTTACTATTTAATTTTTTTCTAGTGTGCCACAGTGGTGTTAGCATACACTTAATTCCATTGTGCAGGTGTAATTTATGATTATGTTAACCACCTGCATAAAAGCACCAAGAAGGATCAGGGAACATTGGCCAATGGCAGGTAAAAGACTAAGAAAAAGTTGGTCACTCAAAAAAAGTCTACGAAAGAAAAAGGTGAAAAAAGTAGAATGGTGACAAAAGATTCACTGAAGAAATCTGTTGGCAAACATGCTTGACACAGCAAGAGCTGTGGTCAAAAGCCATTTCACTGACAGGTGTCATCCTAGATTGATTAAACATTTAAAATTAGTATGAATTTTCAAAAATGTGATAATTATGCTATTAGATTTGGCCCTCCTGCAAGATCACACCACTCATTTTTGCCTTCACCCCTCCTGCTTTTCTAAATTCTTTTTTGCTGACATGAAGACTCTGTGCACTTTACCCTTGATAACCAGCTCTAAAGTGCTTGTGCTCTCCCCTAGGGGGAAACGGCCTTAATACCGAATCCTAACAATGACCTGTACTAGAACCACAACCTCCATAAGAACTACTGGACCTGAACCACGACTTCCTAAACCACTACTGGACCTGAATCATGACCTCATTTCAGAGGTAAGTGTCAATAGTTAAATCATTCTAATTAATTTATTTTTGTGTTATGCTATGGTTAATTATTTTTTTATTAAAATAGTATATACTTTTTAAATTAATATATTTAGCTCTAGGGAATATAGAGAATTTAGTGGTTATTGGTGGGTAATTAATTAAATACTTAGGTACACGCCTGTGTATTATTGAAAATATATATATTAATAATATATATATTTAATTGAAAATAAAAAGATTTTTATTGGAATGTGTTTTATAACTTAGGGGCTCATTATGATAGCGGAACGACCGCCACTGCCGGGCCGGCAGTGAGGTCTGCCTGCCCTGCGGACCGCAATTCTCCCACTGCCATATTACAATGGTGGTGGGTATTAGACCGTGGCCGAGGCATAGCCCGTCCACCACGGAACCACCTCAGGCAATTGTTACAATTGCCCGGTGGAGCGGTGTGCATCCACAGAATGGTGGCTGTGCCTAGCAAGCACCGTCTGCCAAATTATGATGCGGTCTCCAGCCAACCTCTCCACGGCGGTGCAACAGCTGTTGAAAGGTAGGTGGAGTTTGGTCTTGGGGACCTGTTGTGGGCCCCCCTTGTGGTGGGGAGAGATGAGGGTGCATCCTTGGTACCCCCCCAACCTTTCACTGCACCAAGTGGCAGGCAAAGTGTAGCGCCTGCAAAGTCGTACAGTGAAATGCACAACATGCTCTTTTTGGCATTGCAGCGGTGCTGCTGTCAGCAGCCACTGCCGCAAAGTTAACGGTGCAGAACAAGACCACCGCCGTGACGGTTCTATCATAATAGGGTATGCGGGACCGCCGCATTCATGGCGGATGGTCCTGGTACACGCAAACGCAGCAGACGGGATCCAGTCCGCCCGCCATCTTAATGATCCACTTAGATACTTACTTCTAGGTAGTATGTAGAGAATAAAGGGGTAATGGGTGGGGCAGTAATTTAATACTCAGGTAACATTTTTAATGCTTGTGTATTCAATTTTGAAAATAATTAATAATTATATTTTTTTAGAAATAAAATGTTAATTGATTTAAGTAATGTATTTTATTAACATAATAATTGCCTCTAGGAGCGGAATGTAGGAATTTAAGGGGTAATGGGTGGGGAAGTAATTTAATACCCAGGTATGTTTTTTAATGAATACATTTACAGAATAAATATGTATTTTGGAATGTATTTTAAAACATAGATACGTACCTCTAGGGTCAGGATGTAGGGAATATCGGGGTAATGGGTGGTGAAGTAAATTAATACCCAGATAACATTTTAACTGCCTGTGTATTACATTTGTAATTTACAGATTAAACATATTTTTTGTATTTTTTTTAGAATTAATTTTTAATTGATTAAAGGAATGTATATTATTTACAGAAATGCTTTCCTATAGGAATGGGATGTAGGGAATTTAGGGGTAATGGGTGGGGAAGTAATTTAATACCTAGGTAAAAAACAATTACAACTGTGTTTTAAATTCTAAAATTACAGAATAAATATGTATTTTGTATTTTTTTAGGAATAACATTTTATTTGATTTAAGGAATGTATTTTATTAACATATATACTTACCTTTCGGGATAGGATGTAGGGAATTTAGGGGTAATAGGTGGGGAAGTAATTTAATACCTAGATATCCATTTTTATACTTGGGCAATACATTTATTTTAATGAAGAAAAAGTTAAAAAAATATGTTTTATTACATAAACAATTAAAAGTGTAACAAAAAACCTTACCATTGGTTGAATATATTTTAACATTATAACATAATCCTTTTTATTTTTCTAAAAGAAAAATACAGAGTCAAAGTATAGATCAAACTTTAAATGTATTACAATTATGTTTAAATAATAATTTCTTACATAAGAAAAAAATATTTTTTTCATTCGATTATTTTTAGAATGCATTATTAATATTTGCTGAGAAACGTTTTGCATTAACATGTATTTTTATTTTCAGTTATCATTACATATAAACACTTTCCCATGCTCTCCCTTGTCTTTCAGTGGGTATGAATGTCCTTTTTCTATTTTTGTTGAATCAGCTGACGTAGGCGGTAGAACATCTTCCTCTATTCAGTAGAGTATTGCAGTGAAGAAGAGAAGAAGGAGATTTCGCAGACGGGTAAGTTTTATTATATTATTACATTTATAACACATGGTGGCTACCTCTAATGTAAAGATAAATGTAAGGGAGGCTTTCAAGTTTGAATCGGGTTACCTCTTCGTGTTGCGTTGAGTTAAACCAATTATCCTCACAGTGCATGTTTCTTTTTGCATTTCCTTCACACAGATGGCTTATTGTTTTAAAAACAAATCAAAACGCTGTTATTGTTTGATGATACTTTTTGTTTTTACATGTACTTTTTATGTTGGATTTTTGGAAAATCGAGGCATGTCTTTTTTATTTAAGGTTGATGTAGTCATCAAGGGTATGTCTTTTTTAAATAAAGTTACATTTGATTAAAAAAAAGGACCGTTAGAGAAGCACTGCTGGATTATGAGATGTGCTTGTTGTAGGTTGTGGATTTTTCCGGCAACTCCAGAAGAAAAAACACAGAGGAATATTTTTTGTTCAGCAGATATTTTCAGTTGATCCTTTGTTTTCTTATGAACACAAATATGGATTTCGCAAGGATTAAGGCTAATAAGGTTGCCTTTTGTTTTTTTAAATGGTAATAAAAATATCCAATACATTTTTCACATTTTTTCCAAAAAGTATTCTCTGGATGGAATTTGGCTAATATAGTTGCCAATTTGTGAAACAAAAATGGAACAGAAGTTGGTGATTGGATTTTTTTTTAAAAATGAAACATCATTTGTGGTATGGATTGAGGCTAATGTAGGCGTTTTTTTTGATGTCCTAATTTTTGGGAATTTCTTTTATTGGATTTTGGAAAAGATTGTTGTCAAAATAGTTGGTGACTCATGGTGACTCTTGGAATGTTTAGCAGTTGCATTGAGTTGAAAAAATTAAGACATCATAAGGTAGGAACCCCAACTTTCCTTTTTTTTGTGAAAAATATTTTCTAAAATTCCAATTGAATTGTTGATAGAGGTAAAACTGCCACCCACTAAAGTAGCACTTTAAAACAGTGACCAAGGTTGCTGAGCTGCTTTGCATAATGGGAGAAAGAAGAACAGCAGCATATCTACTAAGATATTGAATTGGAATTGAATTGGCACTTGTAGAGCGCATGGCTACCGGAAGGCCTCCCAGCACTTAGGAACAGAACCTACACAAATGACCAGCTTTAGGCAACCGGGAACAAGAATGTTTTCAGCTGTCTGCGGAAGGACATATAGTCGCCCTCCAAACGAATGTAGTTTGGAAGAGCGTTCCAGCTCTTGGAGGCAATGTAGGAGAATCATCTTCCCCCACTCCTGAACCTATAAATTCTAGGGAATATTGCCATGTGTTTATTTCCCAAGGGCAGGGCTCTACTGGGACAGTGCGGAGAGTTGATGGAATGTAGGATAGGTGGACCCTTGGAGGACAGAATCTTGTGGGCGATACAAAGAGATTTGAACTGGATCCTCTCCGCAACTGGGAGCCAGTGTAGGGTGGCTATAGATGCTCGCACAGATTCTCTGTGGGGGGGTCTGTAAAAAGAGTTGAGCTGCACAGTCTGAATCTTCTTTATCATTGATCGCGGGGAGCCCAGATAAAGGGCATTTGCCTAATCTAGACGAGAGAGAATTAAGGCTTGAACCAGCAGTTTCCTAGCATTGAACAGCAGCAGGGGAAGGATGTTCCTAACCATCTTAAGTATTCCGTAACAGGTTCCTGCTACCTTCCGGGATTGCTCCTTCATTTCTAGCTTATGATCAAGCGAGACTCCAAGGCTTTTTATTTGTTCTTTTGGGGGGGCATACTGTCCAGACATTTGGACCAAGGAGAACTAGGACCTAGTGGGGATGGTTTACCAAAAAACATCAGATCAGTGTTTGCTCCATTCAATTGTAGATATGAGCCCTCCATCCATGCTGACACATTTTCCAAACAATCGTCCAAATTGTTTTCCCTGTTCCCAGATTGATTAAGGGTGACAATCAATTGGGTATTGTCCGCATATGTGACGATCTGTATGCCAAAGGATTTAACAATCTCATCCAGGGGGCTCATATAAATGTTAAAGAGGGTGTGGCTCAGGGACGTGCACTGAGGAACTCCACAACTAAACAACATACTCTTGGAAATGGAATTGTTCTTAAAGACCTGAAATGAGTGGTCATCTAAAAAAGACTCCAACTACATTAGTGCAGTTCCAGATACCCCTGCATCTCTAATTCTAGAGACCAGCAGTTGATGGCTAACCGTATCGAAAGCCGCACTCAGATCTAAGAGGACAACTGCCACGAGCCTCCGGCATCCAAGATTTTCCTTGCTTCCTCAACAACTACAATCAGAGCTGTCTCTGTGTCTTGATGGGGTCTAAACCCAGTTTGCGATGGATGGAAGCAATAATTTTCCTCCAAAAAGGTGGACAGACTGGAGTTGAGGTGCTTTTCTGCAATTTTTGCGATCCCTGGAAGCAACGAGATTGGCCGGTAATTAGCAAAAACGTCAGGGTACGCACCTAATTTCTTAAGCAGTGCTCTCACCATGGCTCCCAGAAGTCAAAGAAAGATTGATAAGTTCTAAGATAGTGGGAGCAACTGTATCAAAAACTCTGTTCAGAGCGGTGGGGGGGCCATGTCCCGAGGGGAACCTGATTTTAGTTTATTAAAATAGATTTTTAGGGATTTTATGTCCTAAGGAGGGAGGACCTCCAAAGTAGAAACAGGTGATTTCAACGTATTTTCCAGTGGGACGTCCTTCAAAGGGGTAGTTACTGGCGGCAATGCTGAATAAATAGATTGAATTTTTTTTTTTAAAGAACTCTGCTATGTTATTGCAGCATCCTAAGGTATCAACAGCGGGTGAAGCTGAAGGCGGTGGGCTAATTAGGGATTTAGCAATTTAAAAAATGTCACAAGAAGAATTGGAAGCTGAGGAAATCTTTATTGCGTAATGTAGGGATTGGGTTTTCCTAACTTCTAGCTTATACATTTTTTTAGCCTACCTGTAGACGCACTTCCTCTCGTCTGAGAAATCTTTCCCCCACTGCCTCTCTGATTGTTTACATTGTAATTTCAACTCTCTAAGCTAGAGGGTGTCCCATGCAATGTTCTTCAAGCCCTTCTTATAAGTTGTCCCTTTCTTTGGAGCCACCAAGTCCAGAGAGGCTTCAATCCATTGATTGAACTCATGGTTGGCCGAATCTGGATCAGCTTCCAGTACCGGGCGGGTATTGTTGAGAGTAAGTGTCCATGCCTCAATAGGAAGCTTGGACCAATTAAGGCTAAGTTTCTTTACCGGCTTCAGTGGAGGATCACTAATCAAAGGGACCATGAAAAAGGTATCAGGTAATGATCAGTCCAAGGCAGTGGAGTGGGATACTCCACTATTACGTTAAATAATGTTGGTGAAGATAGGATCAAGTAGTTGACCTTTTAGGTGGGTGGGACTGTTCACGTTGATTTTAAGTGAGAGGGCACCTAAGCTATCGATCAATTCCTCCGCGTTAGGTGAGGAAATATCATCAAAATGGGCATTCAAGTCCCCCAGTACCGAAAAATTGGGCAGGGAACTCACTGAATAGGCTATTATTTCAGGTAGGTCGCTGTTAAAATGCCCAATAGCTCCTGGGGGTCGATAAACTAGGACCCCGGAGAAGGTACAGGTATGCGAAAAGCAAATGGCAAACAAGATACTTTCACAATCGGAGATCAAACCCACTTTGATCCGGCAGTTAAAGGTGTCTCTATGGATAATGGTTCGGACCCCTCCTCTATTTAATGTCCGATCTTGTCTTTGGATTACATAGCCCAGTTGAAGAGCCTGGACCACTACCGGGTCTAGTGAGCTGGTGAGCCAAGTTTCCGTTGGAAACATCACATCCGGATTTTCTTCATCCAAAATTAGCCAGATTTCAATGGCGTGTTTGGGAAACAAGCGGCAATTCAGCATGCACATTTTGTAAGTTGTATTGTGAAGGGGAGTCTTGCCTACTGAAAGTTGGGGATCGAGTACCAGGGTGTAGTGGGGGCATTTATTACTAACAAAGGGTGGCACACCTGCGCCTCTGTTCCTCTGAGGTTGATCAGCTGAGCTGCCATGTCAGAGCAGGGTGTCCTCTTGGGACGGCCCCTGGACCCATTTGGGCCCGGATGGGCGCAGACGGGATTGTCATAGGCGCACCTTCAGTGTGCGCACGCGCATCTGCTGTGCGGTCGCGTCATCTGCCCCTTTTCAATCCGGGGCGAGCGGAGGACCGTGGCAGCTGGCGCTCTAACCTGTCACTACCCCAAAATGTCTGTCCCCACCAGGAGTATTGAACACCGCTCCTTGCCCAACAACGAGATTCTGGTAAAAGTTCAAGTCAACAATTGAATTCTAAAAACAGAATGTGCAAAATTGCAATTGTAACTTTCTAAAAAATATTCACGAGCGTTCTGTGCGCCACAGCCGAGAATCGGACTGCACGTGTCACCTGTCAGGCTCAGTTCCGCTGCGCGGTCGCGTCATCCGCGCCATCCGCGCCATCCTCCCCTTTTCAATCAGAGGTGAGCGTGAGGACCGTGGCAGCTAGAGCGCTAACCTGTCACTACCCCAAAATGTCTGTCCCCACCTGGAGCATTGAACACAGCACCTTGCCCAGGTAAAAGTTCAAGTCAACAATTGAATTCTAAAAACATAATGTGCAAAATCGCAATTTGAACTTTTTTTACAAAATTCACGAGCCATCTGTGCGCCACAGCCGAGAATCAGACTGCACGCATCACCTGTTAGGCTCAGTTCCGCTGCACGGTCGCATTATCTGCCCCTTTTCAATCAAGGGCAAACGTGAGGACCGTGGCAGCTAGAGCGCTAACCTGTCACTACCCCAAAATGTCTGTCCCCACCTGGAGCATTGAACACAGCACCTTGCCCAACAACGAGATTCAGGTAAAACTTCAAGTCAACATTTGAATTCTAAAAACAGAATTTGCAAAATTGCAATTTTAACTTTTTAAAAAAAACTCATGAGCGTTCTGTGCGCTACAGCCGAGAGTCGGACTGCAAGCATCACCTGTTAGACTCAGATATGGCGCTGTTTCTTTCTTCTTCCTGAATGGTGCACTTTTGGCTGTCTTGTGCCATTGAAAAACACCCTTGAACAATAGTGCAAGGGTTTGGAAATGATGTTAAGCATATGTTTTGTATTGGAAGAGTACCTTTCCAGTACAAAATACTTAGGGGGCCATTATGATGTTGGGCGGATCTCCACCGCCCGACCGGCGGTGACGATCCGCCCAACATCTTTCCCCACCTGCACTCCATTTACCCCCCACCATATTACAATGGCGGGGGTACAGCGGTGGACGGAAAGACCATCTGCCGCTTTACGGCAGGCAGGCAATTGTTACAATTGCCTGCCGTGCGGTGCTGGGTCTCAATATGGTGACGGTGCCTAGCAGGCACCACCCACCATATTAACATATGTGTGGATTTTGGCCTATCCATGGCGGCGATGTCACCATGGAAAGGCATGCAGGCTTTGGCTGTGGGGGCCCGTTGCGGGTGTTGGGAGGTGCACATGGCGGATACCTATGGTACCCCCTACATTGGCATACACAAGGTGGCAGGAGCCGTACGGTGCCTGTCACATTGTGCATGCCAATGCACAACATGCATCTTTTGCATTGTGGCAGGAGGTGCTTGCAGCACCGCCTGCCATAATGTAAAATATGCGGGATGCAACCGCAAGGGTCGCGGTCGCATCCTAATGGGCATGGCGGGACCGCCGCACCTCTGGCGGTCGGTCCCGCTTGCTGTTACGGTGGCATTGTAATGGGGCCCTTAGTTTAGATATAGTTTAATATTTTTCCCTTTTTGAATGTGTTCTGTACAGTTCAGCAAACATGCAAAGTTGGAAAGGTTTTAAGAAAAAAAAACTTCTCAAACTTTACATCTGCCTTGAGGAATAATTACTTTTTAGCATAAAGTCCTGTCTATCTTTTTTTAGTAGAAAGGGTTTCGTGTCAAAATCTATGGGTGGTTGAACGGGAAGGTCCATGAACCACGCATGAGACTAAGAAGCACAAAACGCTAGGCTGCGTTACTTTAGGGCAGTGCTACTTTCCCTTGCAAATGGGGTTTTGCATTGGAAAGTAAATCCCAAAACAACACTTTGTACTGGTTTGTGTCACCTGTGTGATGCAAACACAGCGCAAAGTGTTAGTAAACCCACTCCACTGTTTCTTCCTCCCTCTGACCTTTTTGGGCTGGTAGTACCCTGGGTCATCAGATGTCGAGTTTGATGGCTGTTTTTAACTATGTGGATATTTTATATGTAGAAGCAGAGATATGTATGAGACACTACTGTGTTAGGTTGAAGGGAAGGTGCTCAAATGGTCGAGGATGTGTGGGCGAATATGACAAATACCAATTTCCATTACTGTACCTAGCTGTAACTTTGGCTCAACTTAAATATTGCTTATGGAATATAATGACATCCTGACATGTTGATGAGCATCCGAGTTGTTGATCCAGGTATGAGCATTGCACGAAACAACATTGTCAATACAGTAGGTGGATGTGAGAACAATGTTTGTCTTGCTTGCCAAGTGTTAGCACTTTTGTAAGTGGGGTACGGCAGCAGTCTTAAGGTGCCTCCTAGTGATGCTGTCAAATACTGAAAAAGGCCCGAATGGTGACCTTTCATAAGCTTATGGTGAACACTCAAGTTTTGCGGCTGGGGCATGGTCTGTGTCAATATGATGAAAGCTGTCATTGTTACTAAATGATTTGTCTGAAAACAGAGAAGGACTCAGACCTGTTCAGAGGTCCATCTACCATCACATTTACATCATTTTCCATGATGAAAGAGGGATATACATTATAATTCCTGTGGATGCACTGTGGTACATTTTGGATATTAATGCCTTTTTGGCAATTTTCATGTGGTGACTATTTAGATACTGTGCTGTAACACCGGGGGACAGACACCCCTTGCATCATAGTTTGATGAAAGTGTTCTTCTTGCAAAAAGAACGGAGGGCCTTTGGAATAATATGTAAGTAAACCGTGTGCACAATGCAAGTTTGTGGATATCTTGGAATAGAATGTCAAATTGTGTAATAGGTGGATACACACAGTTCAAAAACATTTATGTCAAGAAGAAGAATTACTATAGAACACTGCAAAACTCATTGGTTTACTCAGTCATTTGTACTGTACGTTTATTTATACAAATTAGGCTATAACATCAAGAATGCATATAGTGTTGTAAAGAGTGTGGTGCTGCAATACTGGGAAAATGCCGGAAGCGGATGTGAGCGACAAATAGAGCGTGGACCGCTGAGATGCGAGCTGCAAGCTGATAGCGGCGTTGAGCATCCACCCAACTACCAAACGGCCTAACCAGCGATAGGCCACAGGTCCAGACCAAGGTCCAAGGATTCGCAGAGGAGCATGCCGGGCCAGGCGGACATCTGAGTTGCATTGCTGCACTGCCCACTCGGCACTGCGGGACCCAGCAGCTGTTCCCGGCGCAGGAGGAAGAGCTATAGGTCGAGCCAAGAGTCGGCATGGAGAAGACACGCAGGGCAGCGTGGTGCTGAATAGACTGTGTAGAGTGAGTGAGCGGGCTGGAGCGGACTGGATCCTGGAGCCCAGAGCTGAAGTAGCTGGTTTCAGGGGGTGGGGGTGCATCAAGTGAGTGTTACTGTTCTTTGGGGGCACAGCAGCACTGCGGCATTGTGGCTGTGCTGTGCTGCACTTGTCTGTTGCCGGACATAGCATGGGTTCCAAGAAGAGGGGGTTTTGTGTCAGTGGAATTCAGTCTGTACCCAGGGAGCCCCCGGGCAAACTACACGGCCCCCACAGACATCCAAAGATGCCCTCAGATATTGCCTTAAGGTGAAAGAGGCTATTCAAAGAGAAAAACTAAACAACTAAACAAGGTGGACTGACTGTAGCCAAGTTGCAGCCAAGGAGACTGGAGGCGGCTAGAGGAGGACGCAGTTTTGTGCGCCAATTATAAAATAGCACAACTGTAACAGTCCAAACACCCTGGAAAAAGCTCGTAACGCCCACACACTAGATAATTGAACAGGAAAAAAACTGCTCATCTGTCAATAAGAAATTAAGAAAACGCACCTATCTTTCAATGAGACTAGCGCCCTTGGCAGGACAGCTTGCACAAGCCCCAACAGCTACAAAATATAGCCATATCAGGCAACTCAAGTCAAGAGAACAGGTAGGAGTCCGGGTGCACAGGACCGGACAGCAGGTTTCTGCATTTTATGCTAACTGGAAGTACTCACACAGGGTTTATGAGGCTCGCAGGATTAGTATTACTTCTAAAAAAGTGAGGAGTGCGGGGACAGGATGGCTTCCTGTGGAATTAGGATGTGAAGACATAAGGGCGGGGTCCCAAGGGGGAACATACAGAGGACAAAAAAGTATGCCCTGGCAGCGTATGATGGGGACTGAGTTGCACAGCCAATCTACAGCAGCGAAGGGAGGGGAAGGTCAGGGCGTTTCTAGAGGCTGAGTGGCCTACAACCCGGCCACAGCAAGCATTCACAAGACTCCCACGGCTGTTCAGGAAGCATCGACGCAGAGAGAGGACCCTGTCTACATCTCAAATTGTACAGTCCACCTCTGTCTTGAAGAATCACTAATCGCAGAAATGGTGAATGACGCATGCAGACACGGCTGACATTGCTGTGGATAACAATAGCGCCAAAAACACTATCAACAATCAAACTAATCATAGTCCGCCAGAGCAATCAGAGATTATTGAGATAATATCAAGAGTAAATAACGGCGAAGTACCAGGCAAAAGGCAGTGTCAAACACTCATGAGACTCACCCACAGAAGGAATGTGTTTGAAATAGAGGCCCTCATTCATCATACCAATAAGCAGCAATATGACATACTGGATGATTCCACCAACCTTTCTGCTCAGGAAATTATTCAGAACTGCTCTACTCCAGCAAACAAATCAGGAAGGGTGCAAATCCAACAGCGGTTCAGTGCCTTTAGCACCCTATATACAGAGCCCAATATTCCAGGGACTATCATTTGATCCATGCATGAACTCACTGAAGAAACACTAGTAGAAACAGTCATTGAATCACAATTATGGGCAGATGCATTCAAAGGAGCTTCTATGGGCTGAAACCCCAGAACATACCCCAAAAATCATGATTCCCTTCACAAGGATGACCCGGCTCACATCTTGAATACAATAAATTCCTCCTTGTTGGCAACAGTCTAGGCACTTACCTGGCGATCCCACAAACTAGATATACATATGGAAGTAATGAACAAACTGGCACAAAGCATTCTGACAATTGACAAAAAGGTGGACATGCTTAGTTCCAACGTTGACCATTGGGTCACTGGAGAAAAAGGCCAGAGGGCCATTGGAAGCCTAGAAAATAATACATGTGAAGCAATAGTTGAAAAGCTAACCACACTGCCAGATTTGTTATCCACTTTAACAAACCAATGTAGGGAAGCAGGGACAAACAACACAAAAAACAGGAAAAATACTGAAAATGAGGAACCACGCTTTGGAGCAATAATTTCCACAACAGAATCAGGAGAAACAATTGGCACAACAGACTCAATCAGTGCCACACTACTGGGCAAAAGAGGTAGTCCTAAAATAAGTATTGGTGACTGCCATCCAAGTAGAATAACATGCCAAAAAGAAATTGAAGGGCAGCTCTCCAGACGACAAAAGAAAAAACTGTGGAAAACATTGAAAACAAGCAAAAGGAAAAATGGCACTACATTTATACAAAAGAAACTTGAAAGGCCAACTCTCCCGAATCTAGCCAACAATCAATCTGAGACTGGAATAGACAGCACCCACAAGAGCCCAGTGAATTATTCCATCTTTCAAACAAGACGCAGAACCCTGGACGAAGAGTTGCCAGGAAAAAATCTAAAAGCCTGAAAGCGCAAAATACAGATGGCCCAGAAAAGTACATTACTACCCATTCCACTGCACACGTTGTTTCTAACCCCCAGGAAAAATCTTACTCCGAGGTAGTAAATACCAATATCAAAATTGTGCCCAAAGTAGCAGAAAGTGTGCAGCCCTATGGGCAGTCAAATGCACCATCCAAGACCAGCAGAAGCTTGGCAGCCCAAACAACCGCACATAGGCCAGCGGAAATACAACTACGTGAGCAGCTGGAGATGCTGCCGCGGGCACTAGGGTGGGATACCTGCATAGCAAAGGTACAACCACCTCTAATGGAAATACAATGCGAAAGCCAAAATACAGTCACCTCTCAAACAATAACAGCATTGAAGATGACACCCTCTGATCCAGAGGTCCAGATGGTAAGGCAACCATTTAGCCCTAAATTGGATGGAAAAGCACAAGTAGTGCAATGTTCGAACAAAAGTTAGATGGGGATCTTTGACCAAATAAATATGAATGATGGACAGGCACGTAAGAACAGGAAAAAAGAAACGTAAGAAGAACCAACGGTTAACTCATTGCTCATGGAGATCTTCATCCCTGAATTAGAAACAAGAGGCCTAGGCGGCATCCTAAACTGGTCAAATATCTTATACCTCTTGTTGAGCATACCCTCACTGGACTATCTTATATCAGCTCAACTAGCATCAGTGCATTTTAAGAGCTATACCTATATAAGCCACACAGTGTGAACCATGACGAATTGGGAAATACGGGCAGACATCCAAAACATCATGGCCGAAAAATACCTACTCCAGGATTGGGGGATATGTGTAGACAATTGCACAATGGAGAAGTACCCCATGTCCTATTGCAGAGGCTGCAAATTCAAGGGGTACAACAAACCTTAAAATGTGTACCAGGGGGCACCAAATCAATTTCAAAACAATTCTGTGACAATAACATCAAAATCCACCTTTACAAGAGTGGTGGAACTAGATATTGCATGGAGGTAAGAGCAACTCATGACTCAAGGGCATCAGAAGACTGGGCCTGGATCTCAAGGCACTGCAAACCAATTGGAGGGCAAATTCCCAGCACAGGAAAATACCTGATTTCACCTGGACACCAACACCACCAGAGTTTAAGGGAAGCCCAAACCACCTGCATTGAAGGAAGAAAGGTGCAGACAACAAGATCTAGGATAAGAATATTACGCTGGAACATTTTGGTGTTTAAAACCACCATAGCAAACACAGAAGCTATAGAATCCTTCCAACAGGACATATTTTATATTTACAGGAAACATGGCAGACTACACCATGTTCTATTAAAGGCTCCCAGGTGATCCACGCACTGGCTCACAAGAAAAACCTCTTTGGAAGACCCATTGGTGGGATCTCGATTTTCCTAAAACTTAATTTACGAGTTCGAGTCAAGGAATGGCCCACGCACTCACCCGTAGTCCAGATCCTTAATATAAAAGGAATAGGATTAGAGGAAATACCAACTACTATTGCAGTAATTAACCTGTATGTTAACCCAAACAAGAAGGCAAAAACCACGAAAATTAAGATAATTACTGAATTGATCAAAGAATACCTTTATGAGCACACGCGCATGAGTACATCATGACCGGGGACTTCAACATTGGTCCGAGAATCAAATAGGGCCGATTAATAGCAAATCACAACTCAATTTGAAAAACAACTCCACACTAGACTATATTTTCTTTAGCAAAGACTTATTGAGGAGGTGCAAAGCATATAAAGTGCAACATACTGCAGCAAGCGAACATCACTCCCTACCCATTCTTGTGAACGTTAGTGTTGCAATGCACGAGGTACATCTTCCAGCTGGTCAAATTCTTGCCTCAACTAGTGAGCCAGTATCAATAAATAGAATTAAGTGGGGGCTCTCCTGCTGGGCCTGATACACCCAGTGAAAGCAGGTCAAACAAACAACAGGCATTGAGAAAAGCTGGACGGAAAAAATGGATTTGCTATTCGAAGCTCAAAGTGCGGGAAAGCAACCTACCTTACACATAAAGGTAAACTCATTGGAAAGGGGTCCATTTATGTCATTGATAACAAATAATTCAACTAGAGCAAAAAGAGGTGTCGCCAGGAAGAGTCATAGTATAGGAGAGAGAAGTGCATGTGGATGAAAACAAATCTGAAAGGATCCAGAAAATCGCACAAAAAAACCACTTGGGCAGCTGGAACAAACTTACATAGAGGAGAAATGGAAATACATATATGTCCTGCTAGCGCCTAACAAGAACATGGCATTTTGGAGCTACTTCAACTGCCTTAACTGTGGAATCCACACAGAGAACACTTTACCTGCCAATGAATGGGCAGCCTATGCAACAAAGCTCTATGCTGACTAAGATAAATCCTTGGACAATATCATGGAGGCAGAGGGCAACCATTCTGACGAATATGAGGTTGATCACACTGTCATAACGGAAAAAGAAACCCTAATTATTCTGAAAGTCATTCAGATTAATGGGGTTCCTTGACCCAATGGTCTACCTGGCAGCATCTTCAATGAAGATCAATAATTCTGGGCACCTCACATGCACAGCCTGTTCAATCATTGCTATAATACATCAGCAGTACTAGACTCATTTAAAGACTCCATTTTGCACCACATTTATAAAAAGGGGATGTTTCCCATCCAGAGAATTACAGACTGATCGCCCTGTTGCATGTCGATGTGACGGCATTCGCAAAAGTGCTCCTGAAAGAGCTAGAGGCCTGAATAGACATAAATCATATCATACCTCAATATCAGATGGGATTCCGGCCCAATTCATCTACGTTGGACAATGCTATTGCCTTGTCATATTTTGTAACCAAGGCCACCACTCCATTCCTGTTTTGTTGTTATAGTGCCGCCTTTGATGGCTTTGACCGTAAAATACTGTGGGCAAAACTTGCAAGGTGGGGCATCCCAAGGAAACATTTGACGGCCATTATGATGCTCCACATCAGCAAATGGTTTTGAAGCACACCAGAACATGGGTTCTCACCAAGCTCACGCAGTCACAATTTAACAGCTAAGATCTATATGAACAAAGGGTTAAAATAGGGCTGTGTAATCACTCCCACACTGTTCAATCTATACACAGTGGACTTGGGAGAGGTGCATTTGAAAGTCAACATCTTTCCTCCCTAACTAGACCATCTTAGACTCCCCATGATGCAGTATGCTGATGATCTGGTATTACTAGATCAAACCTGAATTGGTATGAAAAGGGCAATGGAGACATTACATCTATATAACATGGAAAACAAACTTCAAGCTAATGCCACAAAAAACAAAGGTTCTGGTTTTTGATCATAAACCAAAAAAGCAACTGCTGGAATGGTGTCCTGGCTCGTTAAGGATTGCCACCGCTAATAAATATACTTATCTGGGAATTCAATTCTCAGGCACTGGCAGATCAACACTGCAGGCCAATGAACTGGAAGCCAAGGTGGGTAAAGTTATTATGGACTATGTAAATTAAACCACAAGCTCCAAAGCCATTCTACAGAGGGTGTCCGACAGGTCATGCAAGCAAAACTAATTCCAACACTGAGCTATAGCCATCTTGTCTTTCCAGGACTGCTTACTGAAAAATTGGAGCAATTGCACATAATGGATTTCAGAAAGTTATTCAATCTCCCATACTCAACACAGCGCATATTGATTCGGCTGGAGTTCAATATCTCAACGATGGACATTGAATGTAAAAAAGATATAGTCAAACTTTGCCATTGTGTGACCAAGGCGGGTCCTGACGCAATCAGGGAAGGACTAAAAGCAGTTTTCCAGGATTATAACAGCCATTGGGCCAGGTATCTCATGAAGGCCAGAGTGTCACTGGGCCTGCCACCAGATATTATAACAGACACATCCTTAACAATGGGCAGCCTAAAAAGTTTGTTAAAGAAACAAGGTAAGCGCATTTCAAGGGAACAGGATCTCAAATGGATTAGACATACTTCTGGTACAGAGGGCCTTGTTTACTCACACAAAGCCACAGCATGTCAAACATATCTGAAGGCAGGGCTGGGAAGGCAAGCCCTACAGAACTCGCTGAGAACCAGGCTCCTAACACTGCCAACAAGGGACAACAGGGGCCACTGGAAAAAGACATTTCCAGGAAACAGGGGATGTTGTTTTTTGCCAATATCACACAGAATCAGCCAAGCATATCATTTGTTCCTGCACAGCCCTGCTGGGTCCGGGGTGATTCTACCTAAGAACACTGTTCCTACAAAATGGTGTTAGAACATGCAAAGAGGCCGTAATGTTCATCTACGCTACCACGGTGCAGATGGTCCTCGCACTAATCAGCAAGTTTTATGCGGAAGCATGAAGGATTCTACGAACAACCTAAGAAACGAAGACAAAAGTTTGCAATATACATGCCGTTGATTGTTTATTGCTGCAGTAACATTTTCTGGGGGGCACTTCGTAGGAATTGGCACTAAATAATTTTACACATGCACCTTAGGACCCAGAGGTGCACTTTGGTACGCATGATCGCACAATCTCTTGGTGAGGTCTTCTGCACAAATACGCATCATGTAGATTCATACATTTCACCTGTACCACTGGTTCTAACACCTTATCATTGATCATGGAGGAGGACTGTTTTTTAAGTCATATTATATGTTTAGTTTGCACCAATTTGGCTCCCTTGATTGCTGCAGTATAGGGTCTCATGCATACAGTCTACGGCATTTGGATGATCCAGGTTTATTTGATTCCTATGCATGCGCTCCTCTGAGATACATGTATAATTGTTTAGGATGCAAAATATCGAGGGCCACAGAGAAACTCTGGAGTAATCCACTGTAATCTGCCGATGCATGCCCACCTCAGTATTATTTTATGCATGTCTGCATGACATAATATTGTACGCCCATGCACCCCATGGCTTATGGCTTTGCCCAGCGTTGCCTCATTTTGTATTGGCTACACAAAATAACTCTTTGAGTTATTTGCTGCTCCCATATCACTGGGCTATAGCACTTCCTGACGCTGTTAACCTCATTTGGGCAACACATGTGACATTTTATATTTTTACATTACATGTCTGTTTTATGACGTTATTTACATTGTCTTTTGTAAATGATTTTAGGTATTCATATAATAAAGATTTAACTTACTTACTTATAATACTTGGAAAGTGAAGTTAACTAGGTGAACAACTCCTCCATCTCCGTAGAGGAGAATTACCAAATATTCTGTAACCATATAGCTAGCACTCTAGACCCGATAATCCCAGTAAAAAGTCTTAAAAATAGGAATAAAGCCTCACCCCCCTGGTATAATGAGGAACTGAAATTAATGTGTTTGTCATGTAAGAAAGCCGAGAGGAAATAGAGAAAGAACTATTTAGACCTAGACAAGAAATAATTGAAATTAGTTCAGGCTAAATGCAAGGAGTCTATCGCAAAGTCTAAATCAGACTTTTACTCTAGCTCTATTTTACAAGCTCCTAATAGCACTAAAGCTCTTTTTAAAATCTTTAGGGACCTCTCCAGTCCTACCTGTACGAGGAGCAATAAGGTGACTGCATTGCAGAAGCTCTGCAATGAGATTGCCACTCATTTCAAAGACAAAATTGCCAAAATTGGAAATTGGAAATCTTCATCATAAGAATTATAGTGACCAGGATAATTTTATCCTGAGGCCGGATGAAGAACCCCAGGTGAATATCTCCTTGGATTTCTTTCAAGTCTTCAAGGATTGACTCTTTCAATAACCTGGCTCATAGTGCGTCCTCGGGCCCCCTCTTGACCCCTCCCATAAAGAATATGAAAAACTATTGGTCACAAAACCTTTCCCTGGCTGCGACAGATCCACAGCCAATCCTTGGAAGAAGGAGTGGTCCTGGGGTTTGGAAGCAGGCAGTAGGGACACCCCTGCTAAAAAAAACTAATTGGACCCTAAGATACCAGCAAACTTTAGACCCATCTCCCTTCTGCCATATCCAATTAAAATCTTGGAAAAAGCAGTTAGCAAAAGTCTTTCATGCTATCTGGAGGATAACCATCTGTTGGACAGGGACCAATTTTGGGTTTCGCCCAGGTCATGGCACCGAGACTGCTCTGGCAACCGTATTGGATAATTTACAAATGCGAGCCGACAATGGGAATGATACCATCCTAGTGTTACTAGATATGTCCGCCGCATTCGATACAGTGAGACATACAGTACTGGTGGAAAGACTGGAGAAGATAGGGGTGACCGGACAGGCCTTACAGTGATTACAGTCTTACCTATTAGGAAGACAACAGGTGGTGACTATGACACCATTTACCTCCAGCAAGTCTCCAGTACATCATAGGGTACCGCAGGGCTCTGCGACCAGCCCTATTCTTTTTAATATCTGTTTACAGTCCCTGATCCCCATTATTGAATCTTTTGGCATCGATCTGGTCAACTACGCTGACGACACTCAACTGGTGTTTTCCCTGGAAGGGAAACAAGCGGTGTCCATGGATACGTTCCAGGTGTGTATGCGTCAGACTGCTGGATGGCAATAGTGGGAAAACAGAGGTGGTATACTGCCCCATTGCCAGAATGTCCCAGCATCTACCTCTGGAGTTCAGGCTCACTCCTGAGGAGGAGCCTTTGGTTCCAGTTAATACGGTGTGCAATTTGGGGGTTCTGGTAGATGGTAATCTCCAAATGTAGTTGCAGGCCAAAAAAAACGTTAGCTTGTGCTTCTCTTTGATGTGCATGCTACGACAGATTCTCCCGCTACTCCCAAAGGACTCACGCTCCCTTGTAGTGAGGAATATAGTGCTGAGTAGGCTGGACTACTGCAACTCCCTGTGTATGGGAGCACCACAATACATCTTTCAGGGGTTGCAAAGAGTCCAGTCTATGGCAGCAAAGCTGGTGCTAAATAGGCAACGGGGATCTTCTACAACCTCGGCCCTGAGAGACCTTCATTGGCTGCCTATTTAGGAAAGGGTTTGCTTCAAATCGGTCTGCATTGCTTACAGAGCAGTACATGATTTGGGCCCTGTCCCACTGCAAGAGAAGTTCACCTGGTACAACCCAAAGAGGCAGCTTCGTTCCTCCAGCGCAAATCTGTTGATGATCACCCGATATGAGTGCTCCAGGATGGGGGGGAGGGCTTTCAGTGTGGCAGCCGCACATTTATGGAACGAGCTGCCCCAGGGCATCAGACAAGCAAACTCCCTGACCGAGTTTAAAAAGAGGATGAAATCTTGGCTCTTTCCTGGGACCGATCTCTAGCCCTGTCCCCACTGTTACTCTGGTCTATCTTTATGATGGTCATATTCAAGTCTAAGCACCAGGACAACAGTAGGGTGGCAGTCTGCGCTATATATTAATTCAAATCAATTCATTCAATTCAACACGTATAAGGGGAGCCCACGTGTAGCAGAGAAAGTTTAAACCTTTTCAACTTATACAGTAATTTTAGATTTGCATTACATAATGATGATTCATCTTAATTATAGGTGTCATTGGCTTCATAAAGAGGAGTTTGACTGGGAGGCTATCAAAAAATGGTCATCATCCCTTAAGAATTGCATAGTACTAAGTGTTGTTCTTGCAACTTCAATTCCAGAGTCAAGGCTTCCAATGAAATGGATATTCAAAAATGAAAGTCAATTACTTTCTGGGTACAGAGACATCTTAAGGATTTTGAGGGCCCTGGGCCAAACGCATTTTGAGGTCCCCTGTTTGGAACAGCTTTGGCTTTATGATCCAATTCCAGCTCTTTCATGCCCTCTTTGGCCAGGTCATTGACAGTGCACAAGCACACTGGCTAAATTCTAAATGTGTTTGTATCTAATATTCAGGGATATTGACATTTCATTTGTGAGGTCCTGTTTTGATCTAACAGAAACTTTTTTATGGATTTTGCATGAAACATAAACGCAATATTTTTCTGTAAAATGTCTGTAATAAATTCTCACACATCACGCACATTAAATATAAAATTGAAGAAAAAACGGTATTTAAAACAATCTGCTTAAGAAGTAGTCAAGGCACTCGGAGCAAGACTCTGCAGAATAGAGCTGCCTCTATCAGGGGGGCCCCTCGTAGGCTGGAGCCCTGGTCCAGAGCCCACTTTACCCATGCCTTAATAGGTCCCTGTCTGGGCCACATTTCAATGTCTGGTCGGTTGTGAGGCTTGGGCATACCTGTAAATCAAGGAGGCAAGTTAGCGGGATTAAAAGTGAGGCCCTTTAGAAAAGTGCAAATTTGGGTGAAATATTATTTCTAGGTCCAGTCCCCCCTTGTAATTTTACATTTTATCACGGAATTTCACCCAGAGATTTTGGTTGCTTACAGCACTGAAAATCTCCAGGTGTAAGTGGATCTTCTCATTCTGACTGGGCTGGTGACTCTTGTTAATCCTCTTGGATTTACAAAGGGACCCTTAATGAGGTCTTATGTATAGGACCTCAATTAGACACTGGGAGGCCTCCTGCCAAGCTGCTGGAGCCACAGAGGCCCCACTACTGCCATCCTGGGAATGGCCAATCTGCCCTATTTTGAGGTTTCTGCTCAGCCAGTAGGGTATATTCAAGTGTCTTGCCCGAAAAGGTGGGCTCAAATTTAGTGAAAATGCACAATGCTGCACAGCCTGCATATGAAAGTCGCATTGCAGAAAGGAAAGTTATTTTTTATTTTTTAAAAACAAACCTCCAAAGCTTGGGTTTGTATTTTTTTAAACAAAAATCCCCCTTGCGCATTGGTAATTTCCTCCCACTGCCGTAGAGACACTGCTGGTTTTTTTTCCTGGCCCTAGCCATAATGTATGTCTACTGGGCACCAGCTTGTTGCACCCTAAGTCGCACCCTAATTCCAACACAATGAACATGGATTTGGCAGTTGTCCTATGTGTTTGTTGTAGTGGGGCTGGCGAGACAGAGCCATCAGAAACTAAGCACTCCTCCACCACAGAATTAAGTGGGGAGCTTAGAGGTGGTCAGTCAGGCAATACACCATGGGGCATATTAAACAAGGGCAGTATTGCCGCTTTAGCGGTACTTTTTGCTGCTAAAGCCGTGATATTTCAATTGCCCTATTTACAAGGTGGTGCTAACATGCATTATCGTATGTTAGCACCTGTTTTCCTGTTGCCTCGCTTTGCATATCTAATGAGATTCAAAGTAGGCGTCATTGGGCAGTACTCCTTGTAAATTATCGATGATGTGCACATCGCAATATTTACAAGGAGGCCCAGCCAATTTTGCAGATGTCATTTTTTGGCGAAGAATGCGTTTCTCGCCAAAACTAACGTCTGCAAAAATGCTTACTTACCTATACTTTAAATTGGAGGTGGATTATGCTGATACGACCACAGGGTCGTATCAGCAAGGTTATCGCTGTTTTCCATGGAACATCACTGGAAAACCAGCGATGTTACATGGAAAACATCGCTATCGCTGGAATAGTTATCGCCATTGCGCTATGAGTTGTTAATCCAGCACTAACATGGCGATAATTCCCAGCAATAGCAGGCGACAACAATTCTCACGCTAAGAGCAGCCAGCGATAATTATCGCTGGCCGTAGATAATATGCCCCCATGTTTGCCAAACTTCCTATTACGACTTACCTCTGTATGAGGCTGATAATGATATATTTGTTACAGAAGATGAGGAGGAAACATCTCTCTTCGATACCCAGCACACTATGCTTGCACATATTCTCATCTGGCTTAGAGTCCATGTAAATATCCCTACTAAGTTTACACCTTGGGTCAGCAGCTTGTTTCACTTTCAGACTGATAGTCAGTGGCAGTTCTCTTAACTTAATCATACTTCAAGCTGAGTTTTCACATTGTAGGCTTCTTTAGTGGCTATAATAGTCCCCTTTGTTAAAACAGAACCAAGTAAAGAAGTATTAGCCGCCAGAGCTCCTAGATCCTCCCCAGCAAACTTTATGCTACTCCCAAGTTCTCCAAACCCATAATGGGAGGCTGAATCCTCTCAATTTGTTTAGCTGCCAGATGACATATGGGCTACACCATGCTTCAGCAATTTTAGACACGATGAAAACTTGGCTGTTCTCCTCCTAAGTTTTTTACTTTCTTCTCTTACCAGTTTTAGTCAGTATGATGTTTCTTTGCTTTGCACCAAGAAGCTTCCAGATGTATTAATATAACCTAACAAAGGAGATAAACTTTTGTCAAAAAATTCCTGTGAATGTTTTTTCATAACTATAGGGTATTTTCGCTTTTAAGAATAAGGTACTGAAGACAAAACGTATACATTACCCTGCATTACATGAGTTTTTTCAAAATATGTAGCGCATAGCGCCATTTGTAATTAACACAACACACCCATTTAATAATCTTATTTTAGCAAGGAAGAGATCGCAGAATAAATTGTAATGTTTGGGCTTTGACTGCCAGAAAATGGAGTTAGTTGCTTAAACTTAAGTAACCAAAAGCATAAAAGAAGTATTCAAGCACTATGTGAGACCACCTGGGCATGGACAAAAGACAGACGAAGATGCTTGAATGCTACAGATAAGGAAGGCCAATAGAAAGCCTGGAATATTGATCACATGAATTTTAATTACCTTGATATTGACACAGAGGACATTTGGGAATCGCGGAACGCGCACCTGTTCTGCATGGTGGCGCACAAGTGTCTCCTGTTGTCAAGCCAATAAGATCAAAGGCTATTTTAGATTACATCTTCAGTGTTCATTACCTGCTAGATGTCAGGGTCACCTCTGATGGAGTGAAGAAAGACATGCTTTTTATAATGAGCGAAATTACCTTTTCAATTATGGCCATGTGTGCCTTCTGCCGAGCTTCAGATGTTATGGGTCATACCGGAATACCTTTATTAAGATATTGTGTATTATGTGAACTATTCATTATCTTAATTTATAGCCCCCGTTTCGGTACTTTTCTAAGGCTATGCTTTAGGTCATAACTTTTATCCTCCCTTGTTCAAAGTTGCATGATGAGGACATCTCAATGAAAGGTCAAACAATAAAGTTTCCTGTCTGAGAAATGCCTGAGAAGGTTTTTAATATACTGAACACACAGTGGCGACTGCATCTCCAGTTCTCATTTGTACCTGTACTAGGAGTTTGCAATTTTTGCTTCTCGCACAGCTTCCCGTTTTCACCATTCAAGATGTTTGTTACGTTTCAGGGCTAAACTCTGCATTAATTATCACTTTGTGGTGAAAATGATTTTCACTTTAAATGATGTAAACTAATCTGGAAAATATACGTAGATGTGTCCTGAACGTTTACTTTTGACAGCTTTTCTCTGCAAAATGGCATTTTAGAGGAACAAAATCTGGAAGTTTTTGCAAAGAGTGTCTTAGGCAGCATAATTGTTTAGTTTTTAATAATAATGTAGGTTGCATGAATTTTTGCAAAAGTCACTGGTGCATATTCACGAGGTAGTGGCGGTGAGAGGTGTTAGCCTCCTTGGCTTAACGCCTCTCACCACCACTTCGTAAACGCCAGGCTGCACCCTATTCTCAAGAATGTGGTGCAGCCTGGCGTTTCACCCTGCGGCGGCGCTTAGTCTCACGATTTAACGCCAACGCAGGGACCATTGCACCAGAGTGAAGGGGTGTCTGCGAGCAGGGAGGTTTGTTTATGTCCAAGAAGGTCTCCCTTCCTGCACATAAACAAACCGAAAATTCTGTTTAGTAACTTGCATGTGTGCTGCTTCATGCAGCACACATGTAAGTTACAAAACAACATTTTTTCAAAGGTTTGTTTATGTACAGGAAGTTGTCCCTTCCTGTACATAAACAAACCATGGCATTTTGCTATTTCCATGTGAGCTGCACAAGGCAGCACACATGGAAATAGCAAAAACGAGGAGAAAGTAAGCATTTCTCCTCGTTTCGCCACCTTAAGAGCAGGATTTTTCTGGTCTTAAGTTCGGAACTGCCACCTATTATCGCCACCCTTGATAATAGGTGGCAGCGTTGAATTCAATGGGTGTTGCGGTGGTACACCCACTGCAACACCCACTGTACACCCCCTTTCCCGCTAAGGTTAGTATGAAAGGTGCCCTGTTCTCAAGGCAGCGTTAAGCCACTTAACGTGGCTTTAAGCCATGTTAAGTGTGTTAACGCTGCCTTGAGAATACGGCGCTGGACCTATCACCAGAGGAACGTCAAAAAAAGTGATGCTCCCGTGGCAATAGGGGCTTGAGAATATGCCCCACTGTGTTCACAGGAATATCGCAAAACATACAACTTCACAACAAATTTTCCATAGACACATTGGAAAGTCACGAAAACAATATCACAACTTTGCCCACCTCTAATTTATAATGCATTCTACGGTCTAAAACAGGGGTCTCCAACTGTTTCTGTCATAAGAGCTGCTTATGTTAAATAAAAAGCCTCCTCAGCTACTATTATTTGTAGAGTTCTAATTGTAATTATAAAGACAAGGTGAGATTAGTGGCCACCAACAGCATGATTACCATCAGTGATCACCTCTTTGCATCAGACATGGCTCCCAGCGATAATCAATGTTGAATGCCTCTACTTGGGTAACACATAACAACGATCATTCCAACGCCCCTAGCGCCGAGTTATGCTATTAGTAATAAGTGCTTCCCAGCACCATTTGATTTCTTATCACTCAAATATCAGATATAAATATAGATTGGAAATAGAACCATTTTCCCCGAAAACTTCAACTTGTGAGTTCTGAAAATATTTCATCTGGACAAACGAATTTAGTACACATATTTTAATTCAACCAAGCAAAAGCTTCTAATTTAGACACTGGGCTGCACACATGCAGGGCCGGACTGGCTACCGGGCGTTATGGAATGCTGCTGACCTGAGGGCAGATTTCGTTGATGGGGACCTGCGTGTACTGATCGAAATTTGTTTTGCTTTAATTATTTCGAAGTACATGCAGGTCTCCATGAACGAAATCAGCCCCCACTGCAGTGAACTCTGCCCCCAGCTCGGCAGGATTCCAAAACGCCTGGTATTCAGTCCGGCCCTGCACACATGAGAGCTATTTACAGGTAGGTGGAGAGCTAATAGTAGTTCACAAACCTCTCATTGGAGAAAACTGGCCGAAAACATGTAATTTTCTGAGGTTTAGGTAATAATATTTAACATGCAATGTAAATGTCATACACCTTTTCTTCAAATCAAAATCCAATGCTTATTGCAAGAAGTTTATTGTCAGCACCTCGATGGACTCCGTGTTATACACATTAAATAGAGAAAAGCCTGTGTCAACTCATATTACTGAACTCTGCTGGTGCATTAATCCTCTGTGATGAGATACCTAGTTATTTTGAATAAAACGTGCTGAAGAAAACCGAAACACATCATTTTGACAAAAGTAAAAACCATGGTTCAGGGAACCTTATGGTTTGGAACTTTCCTTCCAATGGACAGAAAAATGGAGCATCTTTCTGGAGGTATTTAAACCTGAGCACTTTTCTCTTTTGTTATCATATTTTAGGTACCTCTGTCCAGTGTCCAGTGGAGATTAGAGTGACCCCTCATGCAATCTATTTCTAAATTGTAAAAGTCCCATGACATTGTGATTTTAATTACCCAAACAAGTGGAATTGATTCAAAGTGTTATGTTTCATATGGGTACCCTAATATAGGCCCAGGTAACATATCATACCCTTTCACTACATCACCTCCCCTACGTTACACAGTAACAAGCCTTTTAAGGATTGAACACCTTTTATGGACTGAACCTTTTATCTAGTTCTAGGACTGGGTGCGGAAGGAGGGTTTCCCTGATCAATAGTGTTCTTTGACTTCATCTTTAGATTGACACTGCATAAATGAATATTTATAAGGCTACTTGGAAACCAGGCAGGGGCTATACACCACTTTCCTAATATCTACGCACAAGGTTCATCACATACATCATCCTCATACCCAACAATAGCTAACACAAGAACAAGAGACAAAGGGACTCTATATACTTTTCTGTATAAATACAGCACGCCTTGCTAGCAGTAGACTTCCAGGTCGACACACCGACCAGAAATGCTGAGGCTCCTGCTTTACACCTACTCACATGCTAGGTACACTTATATACATCTAGATAGGCATCGTAGGAGTATGCACACTTTTATCATGCACTTTATATCCATGTATTTGTTCATGACTATCGCAAAATGGTAGAACTATACTATCCTTTTATATTCATTGTACTGCTGATCATATATCTTTGCTACTGTCTAGTGATTGTTGCAGCACATCTATTTTACACTAGAAAAACAACTGTGCAATAAATACTTTATGTAAACTCGCACAACTGTTTCTTCTATGTAACTCTCTGAGACAGAAACTAAGTGAGCACGAGTGACTTAATGAAAAGAAGTACATTGTTTCCACGATTCTGAGGGATCAGGGTTGTCATGTTCTAAGGTTGCCAGAAACTATTCTCTCCCCGATAAGAGGAGATTCTAGTGGCACCGTGAGCTAGCTAATGCAAACAGGCTAACATAAGTGGTGGGGGTACTCAGACTTAGTCTGCTACCAATCCTACAGTTTATGTGATCCAAACATGCAGGTCCTGCAGGGGTACTATAGGAACTACACGACATGGTGCCACCAACATTGGATTGGTACTTATTTAACACTAGTTCAGTCATGCTTATTATCAGAGACCCCTACTCACAAAACACCAGAGACGTCTGGAGTGGGTAGGTAGAAACTCTGCCACAGCTGAGTAGGCATAGCATCCTATTTATTGGCTTCTGGTTAATCAAGCTTGACAGGACACAGTGTTCCAAAACAATTGTGTATAAAACCTTATCTTAGTTCCCTAAGAACAAACCCTTTCTCTGTGAGAAAATGACTGAAACAGGAGGTGACGTAGTAGTTGACCTACAAGTCTCAGTCGGAGAAGAAGATGCAAACGCAATTCTTATTGCATCTAAATTTAGACATGCTATCACCCTAAAACTGTTGGGAACTGGTTTAACTGCTAGGGGTGGCTTCATAGCGTTCGTGATTGAGGCACACAAATCAAACAAAACAGAGGTATTCTATTTGTGGGTTACATTCCCAGAAGCAGATTCAAGAACACATACATTTCAGTCTTACACAGATGGAGATGCACCAGCAGAATATGGTCCGTTCGAGGACATGGAAATTCCACTCACTTACCAGGAACACCAGTACTGGTTCAATGGCGCCCTACCCCACTTAAGAGGAAGAGTTAGGCTTTGTCCGTTAGAAAGACCAGGTTCAACATGGCCAATATTAGCAGGCTACACACCTCACCCTGGCATTGAAAGAATGCCACAGCCAGAATTACTTATCCAACACAAAGATTTAATTAAACTTTACAGAATCTTGATGCAATTCGTCAGGAGGACTTTCATTCAATAAATTGGACATGATCAAAGTTTCGATGTTGAATAACACAAAACCGGAAACCCGATAAAATTATGTATACAGTTAATCAAAAGGGAAATGAAATATCAAAGTTGAAAATAAAACAGTTCAACATCAAATGTGTGGAATGTAACATTCCTTATCTCTAAATGGGACTAATTTCCAATTCCAGTCTATATAAATGGAGCCAAGAGGTGGTCAGCTGGTCTTCCAAATTAATCCATGCAGAGAAACTTGCTAGTAGCAACAGCTTGTCCTCAAATGGGGCAAAAATTCCAATTTTCAAAATATTCTTCTATAAATTGACCTGTAGTCTAAACATAAAAATATTTTACACTGTTAGTGTGTCTTAAATGTGATGCTAAACCAAATCTAAAATAAAAGTGGATTAAAAACTGTGAAGGAACAGACTTCGTTAAAACATGTTAAGGGAAGGCAGAGCTACCCCTGAATAGTTCGATTACATATTGAATAAAAATTGGTACTAACATATTCGTGACCAATTATAATTCACCGGAACAAAAGGAATGACAGATGGAGGCCCACACTTCAGTCAGAATGAAAATGAAAATGAAATTGTCAAACAAAAGTATCTAGAACGAAACTCGTCAGACTGGAAACAATGTATGTATCATTAGACAAGGGTAAAACAGTAACTCCAAACATTCATGGCAATAGATCGGAAAAGTGTTTATCCTAAATGTACAGACAGTTCTTCGTCACAGTTGTGCCCTTCCGGGGCCATAGTTTGATATTGTATGATGAGTCTCGACTCAAGACGTCTAAGATCTTTGACTCTGTTTCCACCCCTTATGTTGGTGCTGACTGCATCCAACCCAATGAAGGACAGTAGTCTTTCATCCTGATTATGATAGGCATGGAAATGTCTGGCTACAGGGTATTGTTTGTCGCCTTTGCGTATAGCCCTTAGGTGTTCAAGTACTCTCTTTTAGCTTTGTGTAGGCTGCTGCATATATAGCTTTTCTTGCACAGGCACTGGAGTACGTACACTACATTATCAGAGTTACAGGAAAAGTCGTTCTGTATGATAAACGGTTTTCAAGATGGTGATAAGATACATTCTTTGCAGTTCTTACTAGATTTACATGCTTTACAATTGAGGCATGGATAGAAGCCCTTGATGTCAGTTCTCTTAGTGTCAGGTGTCTCTAGTGTTCTGAAAGGGGTATCTTTGAGTGATCTGGCTTTCCTAAAAGTATTTTGAGGAAAGGGTTCTATTTCAGAAGCCAAATCTTTGTCAGCCGACAGGACTTGCCAGAATTTTCCCAACCCCTGTCTCACTTCTTTGGATTGTTGGCAATAGGTGGTGATAAATCGGATTTTCTGTTTTTCTTGAGGAGTTTGTATTGTGTTGCTAACCCTCAGGAGGTCTCTCTTTTCGGCTTCCTTGCTGGCTCTCTTGATGGCATTATTAGTGTAACCTCTTTCACGGAATCTCTTGGTCATCACAGCCCTTTCTTTGAGGTAACTATCTTCGGGGCTGCAGTTACGCTTTGCCCAGAGAAATTCCCCTAAGGGGATTCTGTAAATGAGGCTTTTGGGGTGACAGCTGTGTGAATTTCCTGCTGTTTCCTTATGAAATAAAGAACTCTGTATTTTGTTATCCTTTATGGTCAGTTTAAGATCAAGGAAATCTATTTAATTCACTGAAAAATGACTTGTGAATTTAAGGTTAAAGTCATTCTCATTTAGATTGTTGACAAACACACTCGCTTAATCTTCATTACCATTCCATACAATGAAAATGTTGTCAATGTAACGCGCCCACCGTACTACATGCTTCTTGTAAAGCTCCATCCTAGTCACAATGTTTTCTTCCCAATAGCCTAGATAGAGACACGCAAAGCAAGGAGCAAAGCAGGTCCCCATCGAAGTGCCAAAGGTTTGTTTGTATATTTTGCCATCAAATATAAAAAGTTTTGTGTGAGGCAACTTAGCATCATAGATGTCAGCATGTCAGTGTGTGATGTGTACAAAATTGATCTTTCCTTGAGAAAATGTTTGCAAGCCAACAGTCCTGACTCGTGAGGTATGCATGTGTATAGACTTGTGACGTCTAAACTGAGTAGGCTGTAGTTGATGTTCCAGGCCATTGTTTCTATAAGTCTCAGATATATGATGGTAATTTTTGGACAAAGGGCTGTAGAAAAAAGTCTACATATTTAGATGAATTCTCTAAGAAACTGCCCCTGGAAGACACAATAGGTCTGCCTGGGGGTTTGTTACTGTCCTTGTGGACTATAGGTAGTAAGTAAAGGGCAGGGAGTTTGGGGTAATTACAGGCTAAGAATTCAAATTCTTCTTTTTCTAAAATACCCTCCTCTTTCCATTTAAGCAGCTGTCTTTGGTAACGCTCAATGGATTTTTCATATTCTTGTTTGTTACTGATTCTATATTTATCAGGGTCAGAAAGTTGGTCTAGGCCCTCATTTATATACATTTCTAGTGATAAAATAACAACATTACCCCCCTTGTCCTCTTTCTTAATTACAATTGATTGATCATTTTTCAAATCTTTGATGGCTTTCAACTGTTCATTAGTTACATTCTTGTTGAAATGTCACTTTTTTCTGGACAAGTTGAGGAAATTCCTGCATGACTCAACGTTCAAAGACATCTATGGAGTCGTTCTTGATTTGAGGCAGAAATAAGGATTTCGGTCTAAAACCACTCTTGGTGCTTAAATCTGTCCTAATATTCTCATCAATGTCAAGAAATGTACCTGTTGCTGTATCATCACTTTCCAAATCTTTACATGTATCCTATGCTAGTGAGTCTGGGTTCCTCAACAGCCCTTACACTAGGGTCCTTAACCTTTGTCGCGTACCATTTTTTTATCCTTAATTTCCTAGTGAAATAAAATAAATCAATGCGACTTTGAGTAAAGTTAAAATTATAGGGGTCCATTGGATGGCGGATGGATCGCCACCACCATGCAGGCGGTGGCGATCCATCCGCCATCCCTGCCCGTCCGCCACCTTTCTTCCCCCCACCATATTACGATGGCTGGGGGGACCGTGGCGGAGGGGAAGACCGTCCGCCGCTTTTCTGCCGCGGTCGCTTGCGACCGCGGCGGAAAAGGCCTGATATGGTGGCGGTGTCTATCAGACACCGTCAGCCAAATTAGATGGCCGGTGAGGAATGACTTTCTGTGGCGGCAATGCCACCAAGGAAAGGCATACGGTCTTTGCTTTGGGGGCCTGTTGCGGGCCCCCAGGGTGAAGGGGGGTTGGGGGGTGCACATGGGAGGTACCTATGGTACCTCCCAGCATTTCAATGTACACCATGACAGGCGCCTGTCATGTTGTGCATTGAAATGTACAACGTGCATTTTTTGCATTGCGGCGGCCGGTGCTTCAAGCACCGTCCACCGCAATGTAATAAATGCGGGATACAACCACCACTGTGGCGGATGCATCCTAATTGGGGGCACGGTTCCTCCGCCCTTGTGGTAGATGGTACCGGCACCCGACAAAGTCCGTCCGCCATCCTAATGGATCTCAATATAAGGACAAAATGATAAACCCAAAGTAAGAGTTTCTACCTCAATGTCGGTGAGTTCTCGCTCCGACAGGTTGATAACCGTGTTCTGCTCCATTACTTCTTTAGTTGTTGGCCCCTTGTCCGGCTTCCCACTGGGCTTCCTAGTACTCCTAGCGATGATTTTTCTCCTCTTGATGCGCCTCTGCCTCCTCTTCCACGATTTGGATTTGATGTTTGTCTGTTGGCTGGCATCCTTCCTTTCACCATTAGGTTGAACTCCGTTAAAATTCGGTCTTTTACTCCATCTCGCTCAGAAATGCTGGAAACATCACTTTCACTCAGGATGCTGTCTTCTCGTGTTCCTCCTGCTGCACCAGCTTCATTTGTAGTCAGGCTGCTGTTTGTTCTGCCTGCCTCGCCCTGTGCTTTCCGCAGTTTCTCATATTTATTAGCGAAGGTAAACACCTGGCCCTTCTGGTAGTCGATAAGGTCTCTATGAAATTTCTTTGTTTCTTCGCTTTTATGTCATCTTCAATTTTATTGAGTTTCTCCTCGAGTTTCTCCATTACTTTTTGGAAATCCTCAGGGCCAAACATGGTTTTTAGCTGTTGCGTGATGATGTCAATCTCATCAGCTAGCCTTTCAACATCTTTTCTGGCGTATTTAACTAGGAGCCCAAGCATAATGGTTGAACAATTATGATTATTGGATGCCCAGTCAGCAATTAATTCTGGATCTGGATCATTAAAGGTCGGGGTCACAAAAATTCTTAGAACTCTGGGCACCCTTCCGACGTCGATGTATTTTTGGAGTGCTGTAGCTTTCCACCATTTATTTTGCTCAAGTTTGAGCGCTTTCCAAAGACGGTCCCAGAGCTGACGTCTGCTCGGAGCTGCATCGTCACTCACAATTGTTTCCGGGTGGGTCGTATTACCCGTTTCTTTGTAATTCTCAAACATTTTATCTGCTGCTTCACAGCGTTTCACACTCCTTGACAAAGCCATAGTTGTGATGAAACAATAAATAAACTGCTATTCGGCAGTTACCGCTATCAAACTCCCTGATGTCTCCCTGTATCCGGGAGATTCAGGGAAGCCGCCTGCTCTTAATGTGAAAAGTGTTATGGTTCCGGACCTCACCTCGGTCTCAGTCGGCTCCTGCAATGTCAGAATCGGGTTCCCGGGGTCGGGGAAACTGATCGGCTTCAGCTCCGCTGAAGTTGTATGTTTTCACAGAGCGGGAAAGGAAATATTGAAAAGTCCCTCCGCAAGAACGCTGCAACCAAGCAACGCCAGTCGCCTCTTCCTCTCCTTTTGCGGCGGCGTTCCACAGTGGGACGGCGAGTCCCTACTATCTTTCAAAATGCGCTGCCTCCTGTGTCGAAAAACAGCACGCCGTGGACAACAAACTTTGAATCAGCTGTGATTTATTTAGAATGGCTTTGTCAAGACCCAACGCGTTTCGGGGATAACCCCTTGATCACGAGTGGTGATCTTGTTGTGCATGCTGTTTTTTAACACATCAGTCATGTGACATTAGAACAATATAAACAACAGACTCTAAAGTAAAGGCACTTTCAGTTTTTCTTTACATGAAAAAAATAACGTTGATAAGTGCAACAGTGAAAATAATTCATTTGTGTGTAAGAGAACGTTGGTCAATTATTAAAGAATATATATATTGGCTAAGCATGGGCGGATTTTATGAATTGGCAATCCGCGAACTTGCGTATTTACGGATTCGCAATCCGCAAAATCTGCGAACTCTCGCGAATTTTGTTTTTTTTTGTGTGTTCGCAAGGATTTCTGCCAGTTCGCGAGGGTTCTGTACCAGTTCGCAATTGCGAACTTACTTGTCGGCTCGCATCGGCCGCGACTATGTTGTTTCTACATCTGGTTCATCATCACAGGTTCACAGCACCCTCTGTTTCACCACTGCCACCCTCTGGTACACCCATGCCACCGTCTGGTACATCACTGCCAGCCTCTGGTTGGTTTATCACTGTAGATTATGGGGGTGAAAAAAAGCAAGCACACCTGCCCTGCTTCAACTGACATGAATTAATTTGGGGTTGATTAATGTGTCACTGAATTTAAACTTCCAGCCTGGCTGGCACCTGCTTCCTTATCTGTAATTTGCTGAACTCTGAAGGGGCCCCTCAGGAAGCACTACAGGGAATGGTTACTAATGATAAGATTGAACTTTTGCACCTGCTGAGTGCTTTCAGTTTTGTCTGTAATTGCTTTCTGTTGCAGTGTAATTATTTTAACAGGACCTTTGTTGTATACTTGTAGCTATTCTCTGAGCCTGCTGTGAGGGTCAGAGCAGGGTCATAGAATAGTTGCAAGTAGGCAAATGAACTCTGAAGGGGCCCCTCAGGAAGCACTACAGGGAATGGTTACTAATGATAAGATTGAACTTTTGCACCTGCTGAGTGCTTTCAGTTTTGCAAAAATCCAAATATCCAGCAGCATCCACAAAAGTAATCCTTCCAGGTCAAGATCCAAATCAAAGTGACCAGCACATGAAGAAAGCACTGGGAGGAGCCTGGTGGACAGGAACAGGAAGTTGGAGACTGTGGGGCACTTCCTTCCTCCCACCCCCACCCCCCAAAATGGACTCCTTGCAAAGAAAAAGTGCAGGCAAATGTCAACCTGAGGAGTTATTCTGATAAAAATCATAATTTTCAAGGTTTATGCTGCCTGCTGGTGGATTTCTTGTGCGAAATTGCAAATTTTGCAATCTCGCAATTGCGAGATTGTCGCTGCCCGCCGCATCTACGTGTTCGCAAGTATTTACTCCCGCGAAATTGTATAGTATTCTAGTTGGCAAGTGCGACCAAGCAAAAAATCCGCTTCGCACGGATTTTACGATTTTTCTGCAAGTTCGCGAGAGTTCACGGATTGCGAATTTACCGAAAATCCGCAAAATCCGCGAGCGGAACGGATTTTACGCCCATGCTTAATATTGGCCCCCCTCCTCAAAAAAAAAAAAAGGCTGGCCCCGGGGGATGGGGTCTCCGGGGCCATAAATGGCCTGAGGAAGAGGGCAACGCAGCCCCCTCTCCAAATAATTTTTTTTTTAAACTGGCCTTGCCCTGGGGGATGGGTTCCCCGGGGCCAATTATGGCCTCGGGAGGGGGGTCACACGGCACCCTTCCAATTAAAAAAAATAAAGAAATAAAATAGGAGTCAGGCCCTGGGGGATGGGGTCCCCAGGGCCAATAAAATAAAATAGGAAAAGAGGGGGGCCACACAGCCCCCGTTCTTAAACAAATTAATTAAAAAAATCCTTATTTAAATACATTGAAACAGAATGCGTACTACATCACCACAATGTGTTATATCGAAAGTGAGTAAAAATATGTCAGCCATCTTGTAGCATTGTTCAAAGCCAAACAATAGATATACATGAATATTTTCAATTCATTTTTGTTAGATCTGGGGGTCTCTAGTTGGCAGAGGTATGTACCACTGTCCAATTAGGGACCCTTGCTTCTAGTCAGGGCAAGGAGATAACCCTCTGAGATAACCCCTGCTCACCCTCTAGGTAGCTTGGCACGAGCAGTCTAGGCTAACCAGAGGCAATGCGTAAAGTATTTGTACCAACACTCACAGTAACACAGTGAAAACACCACAAACTGACTCCACAACAGTTTAGAAAAATAAAGCTATTTTAATCTAAACTACACAAGACCAAAACAACAAAAATCCAACATACACAGTTCAAGAATATGGTTTCAAAAGAGTTCTTAAGGTTGCGTTAAAATTCTTTAGGTTACGATAGAATTCTCTACGTTGTGATAGAAATCTCTACAGATGCGTGAAAAGTTCACAGTTGCGTCACGTTTACTCACAGTACCTTTTAGTTGCAACAAAGTTCCAAAAGCAGAAGCTGGTGCGGTGGAAAACAAGCGATGCGTTGCTCCTGAGACCCTGGGGAGGCGTTTGCGACAGCCCCGCTGCAGCAGCGGGCGTGTTGCGACGAATCCGGTCTGTATGGGGAGGAAGGCCACTTGTATGGATTCCGGTGCGTAGGTTCCGTAGGAAGTTTGTTCTCGCAAAGGCACGATGCGACTATCTCATAGGGGCTGCGGTGATCTCCGGGGCGACGATGCGCGGTCCAGCGGTGATCCTCTCTCTCGCAGCTCCTCGATGCGATGGTTCTGCGCCGATGCTCGCAGCGACGTGATGCGGTCCGCAAGCAAGCGGTGCGGCGATCTCACCCAGTGACGACAGGCTCTGCGACGTAACTCGCAGCGATGTTCGATTCTCCCGCACCAGTCTGGTGCCTCCCGCAAACGAAGAATGCAACGTCTCTGGCAGCGGCGTTAGGCGCTGCGACGATCTCGACCTCCGTAGCGGCGGGAAACTTCTCGCACTGTCGGGGATGCGCTCCGCAAGCGAGCGATGCGACACTTTTTAGTTTCAAAAGTCTCCCAAGCTAGTTTCAAGCTTCCCAGCACAGGTACAACTTCCAGAGGCCCCCAACTGGATCAAGCACTCTAGGAAGGACAGAACTCTCTCAGCAGAGTTCAGGGAAGCTGGGGGTGAAGTCCTTTTGTTCCTGGGACTTCAAAACAGGGAGCCAGCTCTACTCAGGCCCTTGGAGATTCCTTCAAGACCGGGGACACAGCTCAGCAGCAAAGTCCTTCCCCTCTCCTTGGCAGCAAAGCAACAGGTCAGTCCAGCCGAGCAATAGCAGGACAGTCTTCCTTCTTCAGTTTCAGCGTTCTCCTTGGCAGAGGTTCCTTCTTGATTCCAGGATGATCTAATTTTCTGTTGTCAGGGGTCCTGTACTTATACCCCTAAAGTCTTTGTTCTCTCTGTGCATGTGGGCCCTGAGCCCGGTCTAAACCAGTTCTGGGTGTTTCCTGAGTACTTTGTTTTGCTGTCTTCTTCCTTCCTTTCAGAGTGAGGGGCAGGGTCGTCAGCCGCCCAGCAGGAGGTGGAGCCAGCATTGTGGAAGGTAGGCACAGCCCTATTCAGGCCCAGGTGCTAACTCCTCCCACCACTCCAGTTGTAAATGCAGTCATTCAGCCTAGGCTGACTCAGCCAGCCTCCTGGGGAATCCCCAGCCCCTGTCACTCTCAAACCAGACAGTCAATACACAAACAGGCCCAGGCACATAGAAGGGTCAGACAAGAGAACAGCAACTTTCTAAAAGTGCTGTTCTCAAACACAGGATTTAAAAACAACCTTTCCTAAAAGATGTGTTATTAAATACTGAGTTCAGGGATACTAGATACTTATGTCCTATCTTGTTCCTATGGGAAGAAATGCTGTTAACCACTGTAGCCAGCATCCCCCATGTTAACCTATGGAGCAAGACAGCCTTACTGTAGTGAAAAACGAAAATGGCTGCCATTCACTACCAGAGCATGTTACCTGCACTAGTGCATGCTCTTCCTTTTACATACACTGCACCCTGCCAGGGGGGTACCTTGGGCCTTCCATAGGGGTGACTGAAGTGCACAAAAAGGGAAGGGTTAGGCCTGGTCAGTGGGGACACTGACCAGGAGGACATGGCAGTTCTAAACTGCACACAGGCTCTGCAGTGTCAGGCCTGAGACATCATTCTAGGGCTACTCCTTTGGGTGGCACAATCAGTGCTACAGGCCCACTAGTAGCATTTGTCATCACCAGCCCTGGCACACCCAGTGCACTTTACTAGGGACTTCATGGTGATACAAATATGCCAAACATGTATATTCAATCAGAATAACAATTTACACAGGGAGCACTTACACTCTGGTACTGATCAGCAGTGGCAGAGTGTCCAAAGCATCTAAACCAGCAAAAACGAAATCCAGCACAGCATCAAAAATACAGGTGGTAGAGATAAAAAGATTGGGGAAACCACGCCAAAGATGCCAGGTCTAACACGTGTCCCCTCCAGCTGAAAGTGGGGAGAACTACCCACCCTCTTGGGAGTTCTCTTCACTAAGGCGGAAAAACCTGGACAGACCATCAGCATTGGCGTGTTCTGTGCCAGGGCGGTGTTCCACCGTTCCACCGTGAAGTCCATTCCCTGTAGGGAGATGGACCACCTCAACAGTTTTGGGTTCTCACCCCTCAAGGCACTTTCAGTTTTTCTTTACATGAAAAAAATAACGTTGATAAGTGCAACAGTGAAAATAATTCATTTGTGTGTAAGAGAACGTTGGTCAATTATTAAAGAATATATATATTGGCTAAGCATGGGCGGATTTTACGAATTGGCAATCCGCGAACTTGCGTATTTACGGATTCGCAATCCGCAAAATCTGCGAACTCTCGTGAATTTGCGGATTTTGGTTTTTTTTGTGTGTTCGCAAGGATTTCTGCCAGTTCGGGAGGGTTCTGTACCAGTTCGCAATTGCGAACTTACTTGTCGGCTCGCAACGGCCGCGACTATGTTGTTTCTACATCTGGTTCATCATCACAGGTTCACAGCACCCTCTGTTTCACCACTGCCACCCTCTGGTACACCCATGCCACCGTCTGGTACATCACTGCCACCCTCTGGTTGGTTTATCACTGTAGATTATGGGGGTGAAAAAAAGCAAGCACACCTGCCCTGCTTCAACTGACATGAATTAATTTGGGGTTGATTAATGTGTCACTGAATTTAAACTTCCAGTCTGGCTGGCACCTGCTTCCTTATCTGTAATTTGCTGAACTCTGAAGGGGCCCCTCAGGAAGCACTACAGGGAATGGTTACTAATGATAAGATTGAACTTTTGCACCTGCTGAGTGCTTTCAGTTTTGTCTGTAATTGCTTTCTGTTGCAGTGTAATTATTTTAACAGGACCTTTGTTGTATACTTGTAGCTATTCTCTGAGCCTGCTGTGAGGGTCAGAGCAGGGTCATAGAATAGTTGCAAGTAGGCAAATGAACTCTGAAGGGGCCCCTCAGGAAGCACTACAGGGAATGGTTACTAATGATAAGATTGAACTTTTGCACCTGCTGAGTGCTTTCAGTTTTGCAAAAATCCAAATATCCAGCAGCATCCACAAAAGTAATCCTTCCAGGTCAAGATCCAAATCAAAGTGACCAGCACATGAAGAAAGCACTGGGAGGAGCCTGGTGGACAGGAACAGGAAGTTGGAGACTGTGGGGCACTTCCTTCCTCCCACCCCCACCCCCCAAAATGGACTCCTTGCAAAGAAAAAGTGCAGGCAAATGTCAACCTGAGGAGTTATTCTGATAAAAATCATAATTTTCAAGGTTTATGCTGCCTGCTGGTGGATTTCTTGTGCGAAATTGCAAATTTTGCAATCTCGCAATTGCGAGATTGTCGCTGCCCGCCGCATCTACGTGTTCGCAAGTATTTACTCCCGCGAAATTGTATAGTATTCTAGTTGGCAAGTGCGACCAAGCAAAAAATCCGCTTCGCACGGATTTTACGAATTTTCGGCAAGTTCGCGAGAGTTCACGGATTGCGAATTTACCGAAAATCCGCAAAATCCACGAGCGGAACGGATTTTACGCCCATGCTTAATATTGGCCCCCCTCCTCAAAAAAAAAGAAAAGGCTGGCCCCGGGGGATGGGGTCTCCGGGGCCATAAATGGCCTGAGGAAGAGGGCAACGCAGCCCCCTCTCCAAATATTTTTTTTTTTTAAACTGGCCTTGCCCTGGGGGATGGGTTCCCCGGGGCCAATTATGGCCTCGGGAGGGGGGGTCACACGGCACCCTTCCAATTAAAAAAAAAAAAGAAATAAAATAGGAGTCAGGCCCTGGGGGATGGGGTCCCCAGGGCCAATAAAATAAAATAGGAAAAGAGGGGGGCCACACAGCCCCCGTTCTTAAACAAATTAATTAAAAAAATCCTTATTTAAATACATTGAAACAGAATGCGTACTACATCACCACAATGTGTTATATCGAAAGTGAGTAAAAATATGTCAGCCATCTTGTAGCATTGTTCAAAGCCAAACAATAGATATACATGAATATTTACAATTCATTTTTGTTAGATCTGGGGGTCTCTAGTTGGCAGAGGTATGTACCACTGTCCAATTAGGGACCCTTGCTTCTAGTCAGGGCAAGGAGATAACCCTCTGAGATAACCCCTGCTCACCCTCTAGGTAGCTTGGCACGAGCAGTCTAGGCTAACCAGAGGCAATGCGTAAAGTATTTGTACCAACACTCACAGTAACACAGTGAAAACACCACAAACTGACTCCACAACAGTTTAGAAAAATAAAGCTATTTTAATCTAAACTACACAAGACCAAAACAACAAAAATCCAACATACACAGTTCAAGAATATGGTTTCAAAAGAGTTCTTAAGGTTGCGTTAAAATTCTTTAGGTTACGATAGAATTCTCTACGTTGTGATAGAATTCTCTACAGATGCGTGAAAAGTTCACAGTTGCGTCACGAGTACCTTTTAGTTGCAACAAAGTTCCAAAAGCAGAAGCTGGTGCGGTGGAAAACAAGCGATGCGTTGCTCCTGAGACCCTGGGGAGGCGTTTGCGACAGCCCCGCTGCAGCAGCGGGCGTGTTGCGACGAATCCGGTCTGTATGGGGAGGAAGGCCACTTGTATGGATTCCGGTGCATAGGTTCCGTAGGAAGTTTGTTCTCGCAAAGGCACGATGCGACTATCTCATAGGGGCTGCGGTGATCTCCGGGGCGACGATGCGTGGTCCAGCGGTGATCCTCTCTCTCGCAGCTCCTCGATGCGATGGTTCTGCGACGATGCTCGCAGCGACGTGATGCGGTCCGCAAGCAAGCGGTGCAGCGATCTCACCCAGTGACGACAGGCTCTGCGACGTAACTCGCAGCGATGTTCGATTCTCCCGCACCAGTCTGGTGCCTCCCGCAAACGAAGGATGCGACGTCTCTGGCAGCGGCGTTAGGCGCTGCGACGATCTCGACCTCCGTAGCGGCGGGAAACTTCTCGCACTGTCGGGGATGCGCTCCGCAAGCGAGCGATGCGACACTTTTTAGTTTCAAAAGTCTCTCAAGCTAGTTTCAAGCTTCCCAGCACAGGTACAACTTCCAGAGGCCCCCAACTGGATCAAGCACTCTAGGAAGGACAGAACTCTCTCAGCAGAGTTCAGGGAAGCTGGGGGTGAAGTCCTTTTGTTCCTGGGACTTCAAAACAGGGAGCCAGCTCTACTCAGGCCCTTGGAGATTCCTTCAAGACCGGGGACACAGCTTAGCAGCAAAGTCCTTCCCCTCTCCTTGGCAGCAAAGCAACAGGTCAGTCCAGCCGAGCAATAGCAGGACAGTCTTCCTTCTTCAGTTTCAGCGTTCTCCTTGGCAGAGGTTCCTTCTTGATTCCAGGATGATCTAATTTTCTGTTGTCAGGGGTCCTGTACTTATACCCCTAAAGTCTTTGTTCTCTCTGTGCATGTGGGCCCTGAGCCCGGTCTAAACCAGTTCTGGGTGTTTCCTGAGTACTTTGTTTTGCTGTCTTCTTCCTTCCTTTCAGAGTGAGGGGCAGGGTCGTCAGCCGCCCAGCAGGAGGTGGAGCCAGCATTCTGGAAGGCAGGCACAGCCCTATTCAGGCCCAGGTGCTAACTCCTCCCACCACTCCAGTTGTAAATGCAGTCATTCAGCCTAGGCTGACTCAGCCAGCCTCCTGGGGAATCCCCAGCCCCTGTCACTCTCAAACCAGACAGTCAATACACAAACAGGCCCAGGCACATAGAAGGGTCAGACAAGAGAACAGCAACTTTCTAAAAGTGCTGTTCTCAAACACAGGATTTAAAAACAACCTTTCCTAAAAGATGTGTTATTAAATACTGAGTTCAGGGATACTAGATACTTATGTCCTATCTTGTTCCTATGGGAAGAAATGCTGTTAACCACTGTAGCCAGCATCCCCCATGTTAACCTATGGAGCAAGATAGCCTTACTGTAGTGAAAAACGAAAATGGCTGCCATTCACTACCAGAGCATGTTACCTGCACTAGTGCATGCTCTTCCTTTTACATACACTGCACCCTGCCAGGGGGGTACCTTGGGCCTTCCATAGGGGTGACTGAAGTGCACAAAAAGTGAAGGGTTAGGCCTGGTCAGTGGGGACACTGACCAGGAGGACATGGCAGTTCTAAACTGCACACAGGCTCTGCAGTGTCAGGCCTGAGACATCATTCTAGGGCTACTCCTTTGGGTGGCACAATCAGTGCTACAGGCCCACTAGTAGCATTTGTCATCACCGGCCCTGGCACACCCAGTGCACTTTACTAGGGACTTCATGGTGATACAAATATGCCAAACATGTATATTCAATCAGAATAACAATTTACACAGGGAGCACTTACACTCTGGTACTGATCAGCAGTGGCAGAGTGTCCAAAGCATCTAAACCAGCAAAAACGAAATCCAGCACAGCATCAAAAATACAGGTGGTAGAGGTAAAAAGATTGGGGAAACCACGCCAAAGATGCCAGGTCTAACACGTGTCCCCTCCAGCTGAAAGTGGGGAGAACTACCCACCCTCTTGGGAGTTCTCTTCACTAAGGCGGAAAAACCTGGACAGACCATCAGCATTGGCGTGTTCTGTGCCAGGGCGGTGTTCCACCGTGAAGTCCATTCCCTGTAGGGAGATGGACCACCTCAACAGTTTTGGGTTCTCACCCCTCATTTGCATTAACCATCTGAGGGGCCTGTGGTCGGTCTGAACACGGAAGTGAGTCCCAAACAGGTAGGGCCTCAACATCTTCAGAGCCCAGACTACAGCAAATGCCTCTCTCTCAATCGCACTCCACCTCTGTTCCCTGGGGAGTAGTCTCCTGCTAATGAAGGCTACCGGCTGGTCTCCTCCCTCCTTAGTGATTTGTGAGAGTACTGCTCCCACACCATGCTCTGAAGCATCTGTCTGTACTATGAACTCACTGGAAAAGTCAGGTGCCTTGAGCACCGGTGCTGTGCACATAGCAGTTTTCAGGGTTTCAAAAGCAGTTTGGCAGGCGTCAGTCCAGTCAACTCTTTTGGGCAACTTCTTGGAAGTGAGTTCTGTCAAGGGGGCGACAATGGTGCCATATCCCTTGACAAGCCGTCTGTAATACCCGGTGAGTCCTAAAAAGGCTCTCACCTCTGTCTGGGTCTTGAGGGGTTCCCAAGCCAGAATGGTATCAATCTTTGCCTGTAGGGGCGCCACCTGGCCGCTCCCCGCCTGGTGTCCCAAATACACCACAGATCCCTGCCCTATCTGGCTCTTGCTGGCCTTGATAGTGAGGCCTGCCCTTTGCAGAGCCTTCAACACTTCACAGAGGTGTTGCAAGTGTTCCTCCCACGTGGAGCTGAACACAGCAATGTCATCCAGGTATGCAGCGCTGAATTCCTCCAGCCCGGACAGTACCTGGTTAACCAGTCTCTGGAATGTGGCAGGGGCATTCTTCAACCCAAAGGGCATGACTCGGAACTGGAAGTGCCCCTCTGGCGTTGAAAATGCTGACCTCTCTTTGGCCCCATCAGTTAAGGCAATCTGCCAATACCCAGAAGTCAAATCGAATGTACTGAGGTACTGGGCAGCTCCCAACCGATCCACAAGCTCATCAGCTCTGGGGATGGGGTGTGTGTCAGTCTTCGTGACCGCATTGAGCCCACGGTAGTCCACGCAAAACCTGAGTTCTGGAGGGCCACCGGGCGTAGCAGCTTTCTTGGGCACCAAGACCACTGGGCTAGCCCAGGGGCTGCTGGAGGGCTCAATCACCCCTAGCGCCAACATCTTGGAAACCTCTTCCTTGATGCTGGCCCTGACCTTGTCAGCTACCCTGTAAAATGTATGTTTCACAGGCAGACTGTCTCCAGTGTCCACATCATGGACGCACCAGTTGGTGACACCTGGGGTCAGGGAGAACAGGGAGGAGAACTGACCCAACACTTGGCGACAGTCACTCTGCTGCTCTGGGGTCAGGGTGGGCGAGAGGCCTACACCATCCACTGACCCATCTTGCTCCTTAACTGCCAGGAGGTCAGGGAGAGGATCACTATCCTCTTCCATTCCTGTATCAGTAGCCATGAGCATAGTCACTTCAGACCTCTCAAAGTGGGGCTTGAGGCGGTTCACATGCAAGACTCTCAGGGGCTGCCTGGGAGTCCTCAGGTTAACCAGGTAGGTTACCTCACTCTTACTTTCCACCACCTCATATGGCCCAGTCTACTTGTCTTGGAGCGCACAAGGCTCCACTGACGCCATCACCCACACTTTATGCCCAGGTTGAAATTCGACCAGAGTGGTATTCTGGTCGTACCATCTTTTTATTTCTTCCTGGCTTGCTTCCAGGTTTGCCTGGAGAGCTTCCTGAGGCGTTGTGTCTGGTTGTGGATGGCCAGCACATAGCTGAACACATCCTGGGGGTTTTTCCCACTGGACTTTTCCCAACCCTCCTTCACCAGTGAGAGAGGTCCTCTAACAGGGTGGCCATACAGGAGTTCAAAGGGACTGAACCCTAAGGACTTCTGAGGCACCTCCCTGTAGGCAAACAACAGGCATGGTAACAAGACGTCCCACTTCCGTCTCATGGGTTCCGCTACGCCCATAATCATACCTTTGAGGGTCCGGTTGAATCTTTCAACCAACCCATTTCCTTGAGGGTGGTAAGGAGTGGTGAACTTATAAGTTACCCCACACTCCTCCCACAGAGACTTCATGTACTTAGAGATGAAGTTGGTACCCCGGTCGGAGACCACCTCTCTGGGGAACCCCACACGGGAAAAGATCCCCATCAATGCACGGCCCACCACGGGTGCTGTGATTGTCCTGAGAGGGACTGCTTCCAGGTACCGGGTGGCATGGTCCACCAAGACCAGGATGAACCTGTTGCCTAAGGCTGTCTTGGGGTCCAGGGGCCCTACTATGTATATGCCTACCCGCTCGAAAGGGGTGCTCACTACTGGGAAGGGTTGAAGGGGTGCCTTCAACTTTGTTCCAGTCTTGCCACTGGCTTGACAGGTTTGGCAAGATCTGCAAAAGGAACCAACGTGCTTTCTCATCTGGGGCCAGTGGAAGTGGGTGACAAGCCGGTTTAGGGTCTTGTCTTGTCCCAGATGTCCTGCAAGAGGCACGTCATGAGCCAGACCCATTATGAAGTTTCTGAAGCGCTCGGGTACCACCAGCACACGGGCTGCACCGGGCTCAGCAAACTTAGGCTCGCTATATAACAAGTCATCTTCCCAGTAGATAAAGTGATCTCTGGCTGCTCCACCTGCGGCCTGATCTACAGCCTGTTGCCGCAGACCAATGAGGGAAGGGCATTCCTTCTGCGCCTGGCAGAATTCCTCCCTGGAGGGACCACCTTCCTGCTGCCAATGGGTCAGCTCAGGTAGGTCTCCCAGTTCGGCCACCTGTTCCCCTGTAGGTTCCAGGGCATCCCCCTCAGGTTCTGCTTCCTCCTGGACTGTGGTAACGGCTGGGGCTGGTTTCCCGCGCCCTCTGCCTCTTCCTCTCCTGGCAGGTCTCTGGGCCACTGTTTCAGGCTCCAGTTCTGCTGAATCCCCCCTACTGGCTGTCATAGCACGTGTGGACACACAGATCCACGCAGGCAACCCCAACATCTCCAAGTGAGTTCTGTGTTCTACATCCTTCCATGGAGAACTCTCCAGGTCGTTACCTAACAGACAGTCTACAGGCAAGGCATCACTGACAACTACCTCCAAGAGACCAGAGACTCCCCCCCATTCAAAAGGAATACGCGCCAGCTTGCTGAAGCGCACTGAGCTGTCAGCTGCCACCACAGGGCGGAGTACACCAGGGATGATTTGCTCTTCAGACACCCACTGACACCTCACGGATGTCACGCTGGCTCCTGTGTCTCTCAGAGCCTCAATCTCCCTCCCATTGATGGTCCACCTTCTGCCCATATTTCTTAGTGTAAGAGGGCAGTAAGGTTTCCTGGACCATCTCTTGGCCTCCTAGGAAGACAAGGGTCATAACTGCTAGCTCCCCCCAGTCACTAGAAACCAAATCCCCTCCCAAAGCTACACTAGCTAATGCTGGGGCGGGGGCACCAGTGGGTGCTTGCTTCTTCTTGGGACATTTTGGAGCAATGTGACCCACCTCATTGCAGTGATAGCAGGTAGGGGGGCCTTGGTTATCCCTTCTATCTCTATTGTCCCGCCTGCCCTTAGAGGGCCATGGCTGTTTAGGTTTGGGGGTTGGGATTCCTTTCCCTGGGAAATATTTTGGGGCCCTTGTGAGAACTCCTTTTGATTACCCTTGTCCCCCCCACTCTTCTGCTGGGGACCCTGCACACCTTTGGCTGTGGTACCCACAATTCCTCTGTGGATCCTGATACTGGTCCAGCGGTCCGCCTCCTTAGCAAGCTCAATGGGGTCTGTCAGCTTGCTGTCTAAAAGATGCTGGCACTGCTCTGGAACACAAAGACTACTCAAGTGCTCCCAACTGATTAAATGCAACAACCCCTTAAAATCAGTTACTTTACTGCCCTTCATCCAACCCTTCAGTGCACGCGAGTACAAATTCACACACTCCATCCAAGTCTCAGACTCTCTCTTCTTGGAGTTCCTAAACTGCAGTCTGTACTGCTCTGGAGTAAGGCCATACCTGAGACATAAGGCCTCCTTCATATTGGGGTAGGTCATGGCACCTGCTAATTCTAAGGGCTCTAGAGCACTCCTCCCAGGAGCCTCAAAATGTTTCCACAGGCCCGCCCCCCAATGCTGCTCAGGCACACCATTCATCTTCAATGCAATTTCATACGAAGTGAACCAGGCATAAATATCCTCACTCCTATGGTAATTCTGTACCAGGTCTTTGGGAATATATACTTTACCCCCATGCACTGGCTGCGCGCTGCCACCATTAGAACTGGCTTCCACCTCCTTGGCTTTAAGATCCAGTTCTCTCATGCTCAACTCATGAGCCAAAAGCAATTTCTTCTCTTCTAAGGCACGGGCATCTTTGCTCTCCTCCGCCGCCTTTTCTACTTCCAATTGCTTCATTTTCATTTTCATGACTTCCAACTCATACTCTCTTAATCTCTGATTTTCTTGTAACTCTTCTGGGGAGAGGCCCCTGCTGGAATGGTTGCTGCCAGCTCCTGCACCTACTTTGCCCACTGGCAGATCTGCGCTTTGAAAACCATTTTCTACATCCACATCATTTCCCTCTTGTGCCTCCCAATGGGCTTTCAAGATTCTCTGCAGCTCCTCCTTTCTGTAGGCGCTTTTTATGGGGCACTCAAACGCAAGGCAGAATTTCCTCACTTGCTCAACTTTGCATGAACACAAATCTTCAATTCAAAACTCTAATTCTGCTTCTGCCCCCTCACTGAGTGCCTTTCCTTTTGCAGACATGATGCTTTGAAGAGTTACTCAAAAATAGAATCAAAAATCAAAAACCAGTAGTATGCGGTGGCGTAGTGGTCTGCACTCACTAGTGATGTATACCAATTACTGTGGGTCAAGTACAAATACAAGTTCAAATCCCACCGCCTGACCACCAATGTTAGATCTGGGGGTCTCTAGTTGGCATAGGTAGGTACCACTGCCCAAATAGGGACCCTTGCTTCTAGTCAGGGCAAGGAGATAACCCTCTGAGATAACCCCTGCTCACCCTCTAGGTAGCTTGGCACAAGCAGTCTAGGCTAACCAGAGGCAATGCATAAAGTATTTGTACCAACACTCACAGTAACACAGTGAAAACACCACAAACTGGCTCCACAACAGTTTAGAAAAATAAAGGTATTTTAATCTAAACTACACAAGACCAAAACGACAAAAATACAACATACACAGTTCAAAAATATGGTTTCAAAAGAGTTCTTAAGGTTGCGTTAAAATTCTTTAGGTTGCGATAGAATTCTCTATGTTGCGATAGAATTCTCTACAAATGCGTGAAAAGTTCACAGTTGCGTCACGTTTACTCACAGTACCTTTTAGTTGCAACAAAGTTCCAAAAGCAGAAGCTGGTGCGGTGGAAAACAATCGATGCGTTGCTCCTGAGACCCTGGGGAGGCGTTTGCGACAGCCCCGCTGCAGCAGCGGGCGTGTTGCGAAGAATCCGGTCTGTATGGGGAGGAAGGCCACTTGTATGGATTCCGGTGCGTAGGTTCCGTAGGAAGTTTGTTCTCGCAAAGGCACGATGCGACGATCTCGTAGGGGCTGCGGTGATCTCCGGGGCGACGATGCGCGGTCCAGCGGTGATCCTCTCTCTCGCAGCTCCTCGATGCGATGGTTCTGCGACAATGCTCGCAGCGACGTGATGCAGTCCGCAAGCAAGCGGTGCGGCGATCTCACCCAGCGATGACAGGCTCTGCGACGATACTCGCAGCGATGGTCGATTCTCCCGCACCGGTCTGGTGCGTCCCGCAAACAAAGGATGCGACGTCTCTGGCAGCGGCGGCAGGCCCTGCGACGATCTCGACCTCCGTAGCGGAGGGAAACTTCTCGCACTGTCGGGGATGCGCTCCGCAAGTGAGCGATGCAACACTTTTCAGTTTCAAAAGTCTCTCAAGCTAGTTTCAAGCTTCCCAGCACAGGTACAACTTCCAGAGGCCCCACAACTGGTCAAGCACTCTAGGAAGGACAGAACTCTCTCAGCAGAGTTCAGGGAAGCTGGGGGTGAAGTCCTTTTGTTCCTGGGACTTCAAAACAGGGAGCCAGCTCTACTCAGGCCCTTGGAGATTCCTTCAAGACAGGGGACACAGCTCAGCAGCAAAGTCCTTCCCCTCTCCTTGGCAGCAAAGCAACAGGTCAGTCCAGCAGAGCAACAGCAGGACAGTCTTCCTTCTTCAGTTTCAGCTTTCTCCTGGGCAGAGGTTCCTTCTTGATTCCAGGATGATCTAATTTTCTGTTGTCAGGGGTCCTGTACTTATACCCCTAAAGTCTTTGTTCTCTCTGTGCATGTGGGCCCTGAGCCCGGTCTAAACCAGTTCTGGGTGTTTCCTGAGTACTTTGTTTTGCTGTCTTCTTCCTTCCTTTCAGAGTGAGGGGCAGGGTCGTCAGCCGCCCAGCAGGAGGTGGAGCCAGCATTGTGGAAGGCAGGCACAGCCCTATTCAGGCCCAGGCTAACTCCTCCCACCACTCCAGTTGTAAATGCAGTCATTCAGCCTAGGCTGACTCAGCCAGCCTCCTGGGGAATCCCCAGCCCCTGTCACTCTCAAACCAGACAGTCATTACACAAGCAGGCCCAGGCACACAGGCACACAGAAGGGTCAGACAAGAGAACAGCAACTTTCTAAAAGTGCTGTTCTCAAACACAGGATTTAAAAGGGAGAGGTGTGGCGCCGCGGCCAGGGCGACTGACGCTGGAATCTGGGGACCACGGTTCGATCCCCGGCTCCGGCGGCAGGTTAGCCCAGCACCATGTGACTCTGGGCAATAGCTCGCTTAATCTTCCCGACGGCCCCCAGCGCCTAGAGACCCTTACGGGTGATTGTGCGCTTTACAAATGTGGACTTTAAAAACAACCTTTCCTAAAAGATGTGTTATTAAATACTGAGTTCAGGGATACTAGATACTTATGTCCTATCTTGTTCCTATGGGAAGAAATGCTGTTAACCACTATAGCCAGCATCCCCCATGTTAACCTATGGAGCAAGATAGCCTTACAGTAGTGAAAAAATAAAATGGCTGCCATTCACTACCAGAGCATGTTACCTGCACTAATGCATGCTCTACCTTTTACATACACTGCACCCTGCCCAGGGGGGTACCTTGGGCCTTTTTATAGGGGTGTCTGATGTGCACAAAAAGGGAAGGGTTAGGCCTGGTCAGTGGTGACACTGACCAGGAGGACATGGCAGTTCTAAACTGCACACAGGCACTGCAGTGTCAGACCTGAGACATCATTTTAGGGCTACTCCTGTGGGTGGCACAATCAGTGCTGCAGGCCCACTAGTAGCATTTGTCATCACCAGCCCTGGCACACCCAGTGCACTTTACTAGGGACTTCATGGTGATACAAATATGCCAAACTTATATATTCAATCAGAATAACAATTTACACAGGGAGCACTTACACTCTGGCACTGATCAGCAGTGGCAGAGTGTCCAAAGCATCTAAACCAGCAAAAACGAAATCCAGCACAGCATCAAAAATACAGGAGGTAGAGGCAAAAAGATAGGGGAAACCACGCCAAAGATGCCAGGTCTAACAATTTTTATAAAAGCTTATTAAATAAAGTGTATATATACATTATGATAATCTTTATGAGCTCGATTGCCGAGTATATATGATTTAGTATTCAATACATTTAATCCAAATTTCTGTCTAATACAAATAATGAATACACTTCCATGAAGCCCTAGTGGGCTAATCTTCAATCAATTTGTGGCTAAAATACAGATTTATGCTACTTGATAAAGCCCTAATGGGCGCAAAGTTTCCAAAACATGAAGTCTAGCCCCAGTGGGCCTAAATCAAATAAGGACTTCTTGGTAGAAAAGATTTCACTCATACTCACTAAACAAGTAAAGAGTGACGTACCCCTGCACCTGTAAAAGTAAAACAAACAATTGTAAAGATGTATTTACATGGAAAGGTTCAGCGCAAAGAAACTAATAACATAATTTACATTCATGTATGCAGATGGATTGCTAATTCTTCACTAGAATTTATACCTTATGGCACAAGAGTTTCAAAATCAATTATATATTTCGATTAAAGTTTACGCAGCGCCAATTCACGGTTGCCACCCCTAACATTGGTGATCACCGAATCAATAACCATCATGCGCAGAAGTTTTACCTTTTGAAAATAACAATCATGAAAGTAGCGAGCCACTGGATAGTGTTTATCATGATGTCTAATAGCACGTACGTGCTCCAGAACTCGTTTTTTATGTACGATGTATCGTGCTCCCAATATACATTTTTTCGCAGGGGCAAATGAGGACATAAACACAATGAGTAGTGTTACAATTCATATGTTATTTGATCTCAAACGTCCTCCTAGAGTTCGGTATCTGACATGCTTTACAGTCAGTACTAGTACTACAAGCCTTGCTACTTCTGCAACAATAAAATCCTGTACATCCTTTTCCTTGTGGGTTTGCACCATCAGTTAACATATTATTGATACTGAGGTCCTCCTGTAAAGATCTACCTTTCTTAAAGGTGATTTGAGGATTACTATCCAGATATATCCAGATATTTAGTTAAGATTTCATCCGTTTTCAAAACATGCCAGTGCTTTTTTAATATTTTATGCATCTCAGGTGCCTGTGCCGAAAACGTAGTGATAAATCTTATGTTGGTTGAGTTTTCTGTTTGTTTTGGTGTAGCAAATCTACTCTCGTCACCAGATCAACCCGATCTCTAGCTTGTGCAATGATCTTATTGCTACAACCTCTTTCTGCAAAACGTTTACACATATTTTCCTTTTCCTTGGTAAATGCTTTTTCTGTGCTACAATTCCTCTTTGCTCGCAGTAATTCCCCATATTTAGTATTTAGTAAGCTGTTTCCTGCTGTTGACTTTCCAAAAAGTGTTGTCTGAAGTCTATCTTCCTCCACACTTAACGGCACATGTAAAAACTCAATGTTTGTTTTACTTATGTGTTCTGTGAAGATTAAGTTGCAAGAATTGATATTCAATTTATGTACAAAATTCTTAGCAGAAACTTCATCTCATCTCCATATGCAGAAAATATTGTTGATGAATCGCAGCCACAGGACTGAGAACCATGTAGTCCTGTGGCTGAGATTGGCATATTTAATGTATTTATAAGTCCCTAGCAAAGTGCACTACAGGTGCCCAGAGTCTGGATATTAATTGCTACTAGTGGGCCTGCAGCACGTATTGTGCCACTCACTTGAGTAGCCCTCCAACCATGGCTCCTGCCTGCCATTGCAGGACCTGTGTGCAGTTTAGACTTCTGTTTCGACCTAGCAAGATAAACCTGTATGCTGGCATGCTGTATTGAGGTAGGGACTTAAAGCTCTGCCCACTCTTCTCCCACATTTTTCATTGCCTTGTGTCATTGTCCACTGCACATGTTTGCCGCTCTTCCAACTGAGCCAGCCCCCCTCAACATGCGGACCCAGCCTCACTCCTGCACAGCCTCCTCCCAATTCCAACGCTCCAACAAAACGGCTGAACTAACATTACCATAATCCCGATTACATTTCTCAAATAACAGCACCTCTCTCTCTTAAATAATACCCAATACAGTTATCACATAACACTGCATCTTTTCATCGCGCCTACGCTGAGGCTCTAACCCGGGTATTAATTGAGCCATCCCTATACATGACACATTAAATCTTGAACACGGCTTCCACTACGCCATGGCCACCTTAAGCCTCCCAGCGCTACACTCCGTCAGTCGTCAACCTGGAAACCCCGCTCCTTCAACAACATTCCTGCAGCTTGGCTGAGGTCCTAAGGGACAAAGAGGATGAAACCCCTGGGGCACAGCCTTAAATAACCTACCAGGTTTTCCCTGTGCAACCCGATAACGTCACCTGACCCCTCCTTCATCCGGCCCCCTCAGGAGGCTTAGTCCTGTGGTGCTACCTAGGGCGCCCCTCCCCTAGGGGCGTGGGGCACCTGTGCATTTCTTGGTATTTTTCTAAGTTAGTGGAGAGACAGCCACTGCTCACTGTTTCCGTGCTGTGCTGACTGTAACACCTGCACCACTCCCAGAGTTGAATGTGTGTGTATTAGAAAGTGCAAAAACGTGAAAACATTCCCAAAGCTGTCCCAAGCATGAAACACACTGTGATTATACATTCTGTTGTTGTACCCTAGACAGCAGAGTGAGGATGTTTACTCCAAGGCTTAATGAAAACACGGTTGAATCTTGAGCATTTCTACCAAATCATAACTGACTTGAGCGCCTGATTTTATAAGTTTGCCGTGTCTAAAGAACATATATTTACCATGGAATATTTCCAGGTTATGCCTGAACTGCCCACAACACAGTCCAGGCACAGAGAGAGGCAGTCGCTGCTCACTTGTTTCCACTTGTGCTATCTGCAGTTCATGCATTAACTAGGAGAAATCCCTATTTAAATATATACATGTTCTAGCTAAATGGGTATAATAAGAGACGCCCAGCTCTGCTGTCAACAGCACACCTGATCATGATATGGCCGTAAGCCTCTTTGTTTACTTGACAGTCCACGTTCATGTTAAAACTTTAATCCCATTCTTATGGCCAGCATAGGTTGAGTGGCGCCTCTGTTCAGAAAGCACTGACCATCTCACAGCAAGTAACTACACACGGAAAAACCTATCAGACTGCCTTGCAGCACAACGACTGTTTCTGTGCCGTATTCCACTTTACACTAGGTTTAGAGCAGCGTGAAATTGAGACGAATGAAACGTGATTGTCTAGTTTAGCACAAAAGACGGCGCGAGCCGGCCCGCATTCAGATTGATTTTTTTCGAAAGCCTCCAGATATCCTATGATACAAAAGTGCTGTTAGCCTTTTATTCAAAAGAATAACATGGCATATTGCGTTTGACTTTAATTTACAAACAAGTCAAAACAACAGAGAAGAACAATGGCGGAGGCTGTTTTTTTAATAGCTTAGCGTGTTCCTTGATGGCTTCCAATAATGCTGAGAATCATTCACAGACGTATGTTTACTACCTGGGCTGCAGCGTACATTGCCTTTTATAGATTCTCAAAACATTGATGTCAGCAGAGCTGCAGGAGGCGCCTCTGCGAGGAAATGTGGCCAGAAGCAACACATGTAAGCTGTGGAGAATATAAAAGAGTTCGATTCCATACCTATTGTACCAATTACTGACGGTATTGATGCATGACCATTTAATTCGTGAGAGGCTGAATGCCTTCCGCAGAAGCAGTATCTCATCTGGGCTGCCAGCAGCAGGGGTTCTTGTCGGTCCCTTATTTATTTATTTATTGGTAGACAAAACTAAGGGTAAGGCTTCCAGGGCCCGCTTTAACGTTGGTGGCGCCCAGTGCGACAATATTTATTAGCGCCCCTACCACAAGTTTTTTTTTTACAGTTAGCATTGCTAGGCTTGCAAAAAACAGATGTGTAAATATGAAATATATTTTTTAAAGTGTCGTTCTCAAAACATGCAACCTTTTCCGAGAATCCACGAGGAAAGACTTCTTAAAGCATTTTAAATGTGCATATTGTTCAAACGTTTCCTTTTCGTGTCATTTTCAGTGGCAATGCCATGAAAATCTTTAGATGAGTCATCTTTTCTTTCTAATATGCGCCCTCAGCAGGGCTATAGGTGTTAGAACTGACAGCCTTGGGATGTTCTTCCCCCCAACTTTTTGCCTTTCTCCACTTATTCTGCACTCGTTTTTGCTGCCCTTCCCCTTGCATGCTTATGACGGCTAGTCACGAGGCACAGTGGAGCTAGACAACCAAGAGGACTGGGTGCAATGTATTTAAAAGACATGCCATGTACTTAGGTGTGACTTGATAGGCAATTCTGGTAGGATAGGAAGGAGGATCTGGACCAGGTCTCAATTACACCTGAATAGGATGTGGCCTGTCCCCACACAAAGGGCTGCATAATCCCTGTGGTGACCACATCACTTGAACTAAGAGTGACTCCAGGGACTAGCTGACTGGCCTCCTGATTCAAAGTTTCAGGGACATAAAAGACATCTGAGAGTGTGCCCTCCCATGTCATGCCACTCCAGTCTAGGACCCTTGGAAGTAGCCCTAAGGTGTATCTCCAGCAGAATGTACGCATCCTCTGCTGAGCAACGCATCTCCAAGCAAAACCGGCACATTTCCTCAGCTGAGCGGCGCATCTTTGAGCTGAGCTGACGCATGGCTACTGTTGTGTGGAGTGGACCATCGCAAAAGACCTGCATCGCGCAGCCTCCTGCAAATGAGAGGAAGCATCACCTTCGGAACTGCTGCTGCATGGCACTTTACCCTGCACAATCTTCTTGCATCCTTCATCAATGGCAGCCTCGATTATGACAATGAATCTCTATTTCGCAGCTTCACCACTCATCGGAACTGACACATCGTCTTTGCTGCTCCCCGCATGCTCAACAAAAGACTTCACATCACATGCCCCATCTACAGGATCCTCGACATTGACGCATCAGTACCACACACCACAGCCCTGCTACACCTCGGAACCAATGCTTCACCTCGCCTGTGCGTCGCATCTTCATGCAGATCCACACAAGTATTGTGCAACCAGGATTTCTTTAGTTCAGGTGGTCTAACTGGGTCCATGCAGCAGGTCCGCACTCCATCGCGGTCAGCCTAAAATTTTGACTTTGTCCTGATCCAGCACGACCACATATGCCAAATAGCACTTTTTGGTGCTAATTTACCTAAAAACGTTGAAATTCAATATTTTAAGTTCTACTTATTGGATTTTTAAAGTTTTGGTATTGTTTTATTTATTACAGTAAACTCTATTTTCCTAACACGTATGATATTTGCCTAAATTCTCCCCTGAGGCGGAAGCCGGGGGCTCTCAGCTCTATCTTTGTTTATTGCTAATTTCACGTGTTTGATCAGCGAAGTACGTGTGTATTTTTAAAACTTGTATATATTTTAACTGTTCTATTTTAAATCGTACTCCCCTGTACTTCGGCGCGAGATTTGCGTCGCACCGAAGCCGCCAACACATCTTTCCTTCCACGGCGCAGCCGATTTCAGGCGCTGACACCGTGACTTCACCCACCTCAGCCGTCATCTTGCTGGGAGGAAAGGGTTGCGGACAGTTGTTGGACACCTCCCTCCCTCCCAGGATACTTAAGGGGCGTAACACACAACCGGGGCGATATTTGCCTAAATTCTCCCCTGAGGCGGAAGCCGGGGGCTCTCAGCTCTATCTTTGTTTATTGCTAATTTCACGTGTTTGATCAGCGAAGTACGTGTGTATTTTTAAAACTTGTATATATTTTAACTGTTCTATTTTAAATCGTACTCCCCTGTACTTCGGCGCGAGATTTGCGTCACACCGAAGCCGCAAACACATCTTTCCTTGCACGGCGCAGCCGATTTCAGGCGCTGACACCGTGACTTCACCCACCTCAGCCGCCATCTTGCTGGGAGGAAAGGGTTGCGGTCCAGTTGTTGGACGCCTCCCACCCTCCTCTAACCCTCTTCTAAACATGTTTAAAAACATTAGGCCTCCCCGTCCGCGCAGTGGGCGGGCGCAGCGGGCGCGCCAAAGGTGCGCCAAAGGCCAGCCCGTCTATGCCGGGACCAGGCCTAGGGCCAAGACCCCTGGCCGGGCCCCGTCTGATCACAGGCTGGTCTACTCCCGTACATTTTTGACGGAGCTTCGTTCACTCCCCACGCCCCATTGCATAATGAAGGAGCCAACAAAAGTATTTGAAAACTCTACTCTTACATGCCCTCATTGCAACAGTGCGATACCTATAAATAACACCAAGATCCAATCCAAGTTACAAGCCAATTTTAAAGAAGTCAATATTCTCATGGCCCTCATTAATGCGTGATCATTGTGTAAGCACAGTCAGGAAATAGCGGACTTTATTACCGATAATAATTTAGATGTCCTTTTTATTACTGAAACACGGATGGATGATTCGTCAGACCCCGATTTAGTAATCGCAGTACCTCACGGATATAAAGCTTACCGACAGGACAGGGTAAGAAAAAAGGGAGGTGTGCTGGCCATTATAGCCCGGGAGCGGTTTGTCGTCAGAACAGCATCCATTCCAGTGACATCATTCGAAGCCCTGCAGTTCGGTATCAAGCTTACTGCCCTTTTTAATTTTAAGGGAGTACTCTTATACCGACCTCCAGGAACAAGGACTGGTTTTCTTGCTAACCTAAACACAATATTGGAGTCGGTAGCCACCGAAGAGTCCTTTACAGTTATGGGTGACATGAATTTTCTCCTAGAACAAGATAATGATAAGGACACCTCCGCCCTCATTACAGACCTGGAAACACTTGGTCTCAGACAAATGGTCAACTTCCCCACCCATCAGGCGGGACATACCTTAGACGGTATCTTCTCCAACGTGGAGGGCTTACATATATTAAATATCTTACCCATGCCTTGGACTGACCACCATGCCACCTTTAGTAGACTGACAATTAATGGAATCTTGAGAAAAAAGGTCATTACTCCTATCCCAGGTTCCTTTAAAGTATGGAAGAATATAAACCAGACTGAATTAACAAAGTTATTGGACAGTACACGTCCATCCCTGTCCACTGAACCTAATACCGCAACTCGACAATTTCACGACTGGTTAGGCCATGCCACCAATCTCCTAGTACCAATTAAAACCCAATCCAGGAATAGAACCACACCAACCGCCCCGTGGTACACAGAGGAATTAAGAAGGCAAAAACAACTGAGTAGGAATAGGGAAAGGCACTGGCGCAAAACCTATGACATAGAGAGTAAGACCAAATATAAAGATTCATTGGCCGTTTATAAAGCCATGATTACTGATGCAAAAAAAACTTTCTTCACAGAACAAATTGAAAAAGCCAAAAACTCCAGTAGGCAATTATACGACATTACTAAAACTCTGTCAGGTAATGTTCCTGATCTCACCCCGCCCTCCTCACAGTCAATTTGTGATGCACTGGCCAGCTTCTTTTTCTCTAAAGTAAATGACATCTATCAGGCTTTTACGTCGAAAACCAACTCGACAATAGCAACTCCTTTTTATATGCCCTCGGAAAAGGTTTTGACCAGGTTCAAGGCCCTTACGACCGACCAAATAAAGATCATTGTCTCTTCTATTAAAACAGGATCGGCACTAGATCCTTGTCCTTTTTCAGTCCTCCTACCGGTGATGGACATAATCATCCCGGTCATTACTCTAGTTTGTAACTCTATATTGGGTTCTGGGACATATCCGGATTTCTTAAAGAACACGCTGGTGAAACCCCTGTTGAAGAAATCGAGTCTGGACAAGGCCGAATTAAAGAATTACAGGCCCATAGCAAGTCTCCCTTTTTTAGCCAAAGTGGCCGAAAAAGCTATGAATCAACAACTATCCGAGTATGTAGAGAAACACCTTCTACTGGATGATACACAATTCGGTTTCCGAAGGTATCATGGTACTGAAACCGCTTTAATCAAGGCCGCAGACGACATCAGAGCAATCCGAGACCAGGGCGGGACAGCAGTACATGTACTTCTCGATTTATCGGCGGCCTTCGACACGGTCGACCATAAGTTCTTGGTGAACCGTGTCGGAAAGATGGGTATTCACCATACAGCGAGAGATTTGCTTGCATCCTTCCTGGCCGACAGAACACAGGCTGTCACCCTGGGGCCATACCAATCTGCCAAGTTGTCACTACCGTGTGGGGTTCCTCAAGGCTCATCCCTAAGTCCGACACTATTTAATATCTATGTGCCGGACCTTGCCAATGTTATCAAAGCATATGGGATGAGCCTAACCTCCTACCATGACGACACGCAATTGGTTTTGGCAATCAAAGGCGATGGATACGAGGTGGCAGAGCGTTTCCAAAGCGGAATGCTAGCAATCGGAGAGTGGATGAAATCCAACTGCCTTAAGCTCAACTCCGATAAGACGGAGTTGGTCATCTTCGGACCCCTCTCACCAGGCTGGTCAGCAACCTGGTGGCCATCAGCCTTTGGAGTCCCACCCAGCCCGGCCCTCAAGGTCAGGAACCTGGGAGTAATTTTTGATGAGGGTCTTAACTTTGTGGCACATGCGAATAAAGTAGCGGCCACAGCCCATCACGAATTAAGAATGATCAGGAAAATCATTCCGTTTTTGCCAGATGCAGCTGCCAAAACACTGGTCAGTTCTTTAGTTTTATCATCCCTTGACTACTGCAATGACCTATTCTTAAATGCCCAGGTCAGGGTAACCAATAAGCTTCAGACAATACAGAATGCAGCAGCACGTCTGCTTTCTAGAACACCCAAGTTCTCAGCCATATCAGACACAATCAAGAAATATCACTGGTTGACGATCCGGAATCGGATCAAGTTCAAATCACTTTGCATAGTGTACAAGACACTCCATGATCAAGGACCATATTACCTTAAGGACCAGCTGATACCCTATAAACCTGCCAGACAGCTCCGATCCGCTATTCTTAACCAACTAGTGGTCCCACGGTCTAAAACAGTTTCATGGGGTGACCGCCGCTTTTTAGTCACGGCACCCAAATTATGGAATACTTTGCCGCAACACATTAGGACAAGCCCCTCACTCTTGCAGTTTCGAAAAAGATTGAAGACTTGGCTTTTTAATCAGTAACACCGACCATTAACTATTTGGAGCCTTTATCATCTTGGGGAAAATTATGTGAATAATCTAGTGCCGAGACGCCTGCGGGTATTCGTTCGCGCTCAATAAATGGCCTAAATAAATAAATAAATAAATAAATAACACGGTCTAGTATCGTTTTGAGTCGTGTTTTCTCTGTTTTACTGTTTGAAGGGTTGCACAAAGTCTTTACACATTGTCTCTAAAGATAAGTCTGAGTGCTCTGTGCCACACTACCAGAGGGTGAATACAGGTTAAGTTAGGGTTTACCTGCCTCTCACCCTGACTAGGATTGTGGTTGCTGCTTGACAAGGGCTCATACCTCAGTCAGCCACCAACCTATTCTCTAATAGCAGGGGAGGAAATCTTATACAAAGGGATCGAAAACACCTGCTTTGGGTACTTTGTATCCATCATATTCCCTTGGTGACCTGCTGCATGTGTGCTGGAGACTTGATAATCACAGGGAGGTGATGCTTGCCCCTCTGAGAAAGCTGGCATTCTTTACCTTGTACAAAGGGTGATCTTTAAGGAATACAATGGTGCAGAGTCTGTGACAAGAGGTATGTAACAGAGTCACAGTGCCAGGCTGCTATGTTTCTGACTGTCTGCTTCTCTGGTGCCTGTGCAGCTCTCGAATGTAGGGAGTCCCAGTTCAACCCTGGTGGCCAGCATTGTAGAGTGGGATAATCGTTCTAAAGACACCTGCTGTGATCAACTGGCTCTGGGAATAGCTCAGATTTAGGGTATGACATGCCTGTGTTTTACAAAACGTTGTTTTTATTAATTGGTAGTACATGGTGGTTAATGCAACCTTACATTAAGTTCCACTAGTCCTTGGCAAGTTTCCACCCTTCATATATGCACAGTGCACAGTGCATACTTTGTAAAGTTCAGGTAATAAGATTAGATAAAATATTTTATTTTACTAATAAGATTAGTAAATTGTTCAGAGTGACTATAGAGTGAGTTGCCATTCTATGGAGAAGATGATAGTGCATCACCTTTAAGAGACATCATTCAACAATGAAATGGCCAACAACTGAGCCCAGCAAGAATAAAAGTGTGCAGCCCATCTCAGTCCTAACTTGCTGCACAAAACTGTTCCACAAGCATTGAGACTGAGAAGAGCTCTGCCACTAGACCATACAATTCTGCCTTTTAAACAGTCCTACTGTTACAGTACCATCTTCTGAACACTTCTCGTCCAACATAACTCAACCCTGAAACGTCACTGCTCTCGAATGCAGTGCTAGACCCACAACCTGCCCTCCAGATGTACCTCTCCCTTGCCCTACAGCAACCTTTGTTATTTCAGCACTATTTATTTATTTTTATTTATTTAATTATCCATTTGTAAAGCGCCTGGTTACACCACCGGGGTGTCCCCGCGCTAGAAACATACTCTCAATGAGGGAGCGAAGAACTCTCAAGCTAGTGGTCCTTGACAGTGACTCTAGTAGGTCTAGTATGGGTGGCTGTTGGAAACAGCCATGTCTTTAGATTTTTGCGAAAGGGGGTTTCACACGATTCTGCTCCTATGCCTGCTGGCAATGTGTTTCACGTTTTGACTGCAAGATATCTGAAGGAGCGTGCACCCAACCTACTTTCTGTATTCTTGGCACAGTCACCAATGCCCTGCCTTTGAATCTTAGATTATATATTCCGTGCTCACTCCCCTCTGCCAGTGCACTTCATGCCTCTCTTTCCCCAGTACTGGGCTTCCCAATCACTCACACAGTGTTTATAGAGATACTGTATCTCAGGCATGATATGCACATGACACCACCAGTACTGATCCAAAATATTCAGCTTGAAGGTATAAATCATGCTAAGCAACATACATGTACCGCTTACCTGAGTTCATCTACAATGAACCACTGACATATACTGCATTCAAGTCCATGCTCTTATATGAAAGACGTGTAATTCACGCCATCGTGCCAATGCTTAGCTAGAGACATGTACGATCACACACGGCAGGTTGTAGCTATTTATGTGACAATTACAACAATTTCCACGCTATTATTGAGCTACACACTTGCAACACTCAAATAATGAAAACTGAGCTAAAAAAAGGCAGCTGATATGACCGCACTAACACCCAACTAGTTAAACATGAGTAGCATATTAGCAGCAACATTAGCGAAGCTATTAGTGCAGCAGGTGCAGTTGCACTGGAGCCCAGGTGTTTGGTGGGCCTACCACACCTCAATAATGGCTCATTTTTACAGTTCCGTGACTGTCCTTGCATTATGGCTCATTGCTGCACACGAATGGAAGGGGTGTACAAAAGTTCAGCCTGTGAATAAAATAGCATACAAACTGCTCAGTTAGAAAAACAGCAATACAACCTTCCAGATACGTCAGTATTTCTGACGTATCTGTATGGCCCAAAAGTGACGCATTGCTGGAGTGTGTCACAAAAGTGAAGCAACTCCAGCAATGTGTCCTTTCACATGGGGCAAGCCCCATGTGAAAGGGCCTGAGTCAGTCTTACGCCTTCTGTGAGGCAGGCGTAAGATATTGACGCATTTGCATCCTAGAAGTGACGCAGTGAAATATCATAGATTTCACTGCGTCACTTCTACAACCCTTTCTTGCGTCAATACGCCCCCTTGCATACATTATACCTGGCGCAGGTATAATGTGGTGCAAGGGTTTACAAAGTGACGCATCTATCTAGATGCGTCACTTTATAAATATGGCGCAACAAGGCGCATTTTTTACACCACGGTGCGTCACAAAAAGTGACGCACCAGCGGCGTAAAAGTGACGCACAGCCTCATAAATGAGGCCCATGGTGCTCTCTTCTTACACACATTTGTTAGTCTCTGCCACGCACACTGATCTGTTGCATAAAACTATCTCCTACATATTCAGCCCCACATACACTTTACTGTGACACGCAAAGTTCCACACTTCCTCCTACCCGGATCAAAGCGCTCAGACCTGCCCTGCCACCATGCTTTGGAGTAGAGTCATTGGTGTCTCTTGAAGATGGCTTTGTGATCTCTGCAAACTGATCTGAACTTGATGCACTTAGAGGCCGGTAGCCTGTGCAGTTATTAGGCTTCAAGATATGGCATGCTTCAGTATTATGCAGCAAATGCAGTTTGCAAGTTGCTGTTTTTATAATAAGTAACAGTTCAGAGCTCCAGGCATAAGGATGCAAACATATTCGTCTGTTACAACTGTTACCAACATATCCAGATGCCTCTCTGTGATCAGAGGAAATCCCTGTACATACCGTGTACCCAGATGGTGTGTTGAGGGTTGTAGTGCCAGCACGTAGGTATGAGTCCTCGCGGCCTGGGCCGCACTGAGGATTCAGTGGTTGAGTTCACCTAGTGATCAGCTCAAGGCATTAGCTGATTGTGCTGCAGCGGTGGAGCTGCAGAATCCGGCAGTGGAAAAAGGATGTCAATTCTGAACTTATTCTTAGCGAATTTAGCCAATGAAGGGAGAGGCTAGCCCATGACCCTGGAGCAACAGGTCAAACCTTGGAACCTCCCTTCCCAAGTGGTCTGTTTTCCAGAGGACACCGATGGAGGGGTGCAATCCAAGATAATTATGGTCATTTTCTGTTGCACCAGTTCCTTTTTAAACAACATATAAAAGGGGCAATGATAAGAGGACGAGGTGTTGAAATGCATTTTTCGCTGTTTATAACCACATTCATCACCTACATTGTGCCTAATTTTGTCTGTGATTTTACTTCATTTAGTTGTTCCACATTTGGATTATTATCCGGGATTCTTTGACTATTCTCTTCCAAATGTTGCGGCGAGTTTGGTGCCTGATTTATCAACTGCAATACAACTCTCTTCCTTTAATCAAATATTATCAGAAAGGCAGAAAGTTATATACACCTAATTTTCCCCCTCCAATCTGGACCGCGTTAAAAAGACACCTGACTCCTTACACATGTTTTATGCTGGAGGTTTTCAATTGCGGTTACTTGAGAAAAGTGTCCTTTACTCAAGAAGTCTAGAAGAAAGCTTCATTCGTCTAGTTCTTTACATCATTAGAATGCTATAGTATGTAGCGGTGTAGCAGATGTTTGATTTTCTTTTTCTGAAATAAAACAGGACTGGGCCACTGCATTGATTAGCAGTGTTCGTATTAAGGGGCCCATTACGATCGCAGATGGACTTGCGTCCGTCCGCGAGCCCTGAGTAGGAGGGAACGTCCGCATGTGCTGCGGCGTTCCCTCCTGTGCAATTAGGATGTGACCGCCACCCTGGCGGTCACATCCTCTATTTTTAACATTGCGGCAGGTGCTACTTGAAGCAGCACCTGCCGCAATGTTAAAAATGAAAGCTGTGCATTTGCATGCACAAAGCGGCAGGCACTGCGCGGTGCCTGCCGCTTTGTGCACGCAAATGCAGGGGAGTACCATAGGTACCCCCAATGTGCACCCCCCACCCCTCCTTCCCCCCTGGGGGCCCGCAATGGGCCCCCAAACAAAAATCCGTATGCCTTTGCACGGCGGAAATGCCGCCGTGTAAAGGCATAGAACTCTAGACATCCTAATATGGCTGGCGGTGTCTAATAGACACCACCAGCCATGTTAGTGCTTTTCTGCCACGGACGGAAGGCGACCGCGGCGGAAAAGCTGCGGACGGAAAAAAGATCCCCCAGCCATCCTAATCTGGCGGGGGGTCTGTTTTCAGACCGCAGCGGTTAATCCGCATTCTCCGGGCCGGCGGTGGCTTCCGCCGGCCCAGAGGATGCGGATTAACTGCAATCCTAATGTGCCCCTAACTCAGTTTTAATTTTAATTCCCAGGTTTTTGCTACTTTTGCGTGCTATTTTTGGGTGATTGAGGCATCTGCACAATCTGAAGGGGTAGAGGGGGAAGGGAATAGGCGAGGCAGCCCCCCACTCATACAGTATTCAAACAATTAATGCCTCACCTATATAGCAACATCCATATGGAAGAGAAACAGGGTAGAGATATAAATTATCAGTACTACCTGGAGTATGTCCAATAACATAAATCCACGAGTCTGGATGTGTTCTTTGTCAATATAAAATCACACAGGAGGAGGAGCTTGGCGGGCATCCGAGATGGCCGCTTGAGCACAGCGCTCTCCGGACCCTCGCCGCCCCCGGCATTTTATCCTGACTGAATCCTGATTTCTTACAAGAATTCGTGTGGAGGACGTTTGGCTGATCAGCCTGGCACCTTTCAGAAATTGATTTGGATCTCTTATTCCTGAGATATGATGGTCTGAACTTTTGGACTCCGCCCTCGAGGTGCGCCCGGGACGGGGTGCGGTTCTGTAGCCGTCCTGGAATTGAACAACAACGGCAGGAGATCTGGCCTTGTGGGTCCCCCTTCCTAAGTTTCGGTTTCGATTCTGTTCCGACTTGGGCCACGGGTGTGACTATCGAGTTGCGGCTGAGACCTGGAGGCGGATCGGCTGTTGGGTTTCCCTGCGGACTATTTGCTGGCTTGGCGACCTCTACCCGAGTTGTGCCCCTCATTTTTGTGTATTTTTGATCCTGTGCTTTGGGTGTCGGGCCCGTCGGCCCTGGTGGCTTGTCCTGTGACGCATCTTCAAAATGGCGGGCAGAGGGGACAGAGAGACGCGCAAGACGAAAGCACCACTGCGCGGAGCCCCGGTTCAATCAAATGTCATGGACCGCTATACTCATTCTAAGGGGTCCCCGGTTCTAGTACAGCGTCCGAACGAGTTTTGGAAGAGTCGGCGGAGCCCTCCCTACAGGACATCATGGGCGCAATCTCAGGAGTGAGGGAATCCACCGGCCAACAGTACGAGGCCTTGGCCCATAAACTTGACACCGTGGCTATTGAGGTTAATCTTATTCGTGCTGATCTCGGCAAGACGAATGAAAGGGTGCAATCGTTGGACATTAAATCGTCCAGCCTCACAAAGGACGTCTCGGAGCTCCAGACAGAAATCGGCAATCTCCGTCGGGTGCACGACTTCATGACCCGACGTCTGGAGGATTTTGAAAATAGGGCACGTCGCTGCAATGTTCGCCTGGTTGGTGTACCGGAGAACCCTGAACCCCACTCGGTGGATCTCCTGGTTGAGGATCTGGTCTTGAACCATCTTGCCCCTTCCGGCCTTACGAAGTTCTTCACGGTGGAACGCGCACATCGTGTTCCAGGGGGCAGGGTTCGGCCGGGAGCCCCGCCGAGACCCATTGTAGCGAAACTTTTTCACTATAGAGACCGGGACGCTATCCTGCAGGCCTCACGGGTGAAGGGCCCGGTGGCCTTTGAGAATGCTACGGTGAACTTTTACCCGGACTTTTCCCAACAAGTTCAGAAACAACGGATGGAGTTTCGTGGGGCCAAGAAACGTCTTCGGGATCGGGGCTTACGTTATGCTATGCTCTATCCCACCAGACTTCGGATCGAGTATAATGAGCGTACCCTTTTCTTTGATCGCCCAGATGCTGTTAATGACTGGCTAGACTCCTTGCCTGACCGTGCTCCTGAGACTGAACCCGCCGCTCACCCTGGTGGTGCCGAGGGTGGTGTGGAGATCTGACTGTTTGGCTCACATGTTTTATTTTGAACACATTTTCAGGATTGTTGACCGGCGTTCCTCTGCAGTGTGATTATTTCATCTTTCTTTTGTTACTTTTCGTTCTTGATGTTTGTCAGGGGCGGGTGGAACGGAGACCTTTCCTCCTCCGGGGTCTTTGTGTAGACTAGGGGTTATGGGGCGACAGGCACACTGCAGGTTGGGGTGGCTCTTTAGCTTTTTGCAGGGGTGCAGGGTGGGGGGTGTTTCCTTTCAGTTTGGGGGAGGGGGGCTGGGAAGTTCTTTCTTTTTTGTGTGTTGTTTTCAAGGCGAATTGCTCCTGTGTCTGTTGCTGTTTCTGGTGTCTTGCTCATGGATGAGGGATCTGGGCTCGGGTGGTTGGGATGGGGGGTAGGGGGTTGAAATTTGTTTCCTGGAACGTTAATGGCCTGGGAGATCGTATTAAGCGCAGTGTGGTCTTGAATTGTATACGACGTTTGTCGCCAGATATTGTTTTCATGCAGGAAACCCATTTGATTGGTAATGTTTGTAATGCGATGAATAGATGGGGCTACCGCCTTGTGGCGCACTCGGGGTTTACCTCCGGATCTAGGGGTGTGGGTATCCTTGTTCGAACCTCCCTCCCCCTGGCGATTGACGAGGTGATTCAGGATGACCGTGGGAGGTATATTGTCTTGGTGGGTAGATATGAGGGCCGCACCCTATCTCTCTTTAATGTTTATGTTCCCCAGGGTTTACAGACTTCTACTTTCACTGATTTGGGCCGTGTTTTGTTAGATCTCCCTGAAAGTACTCTCTTCCTGGCCGGAGATTTTAATTCGGTGCTTTCCGGCCTTCACGATCGCCATCCCCCTAGGGATACTCCGCAGGCTCAGCAGTGGTTGGGTGGGTTTCTAGATACCTTTGGCCTTGTGGACTGTTGGCGACTTTTGCACCCCACTCAGCTCCAATACACTTTCCATTCTGGGGCTCATGGCAGTCTGACTCGGCTGGATTATTTCCTGATGCCCGCGGCCCAGTCGTCAGCGGTTCGCGAGATTTTGCATTTGCCAAGGGGTATTTCTGACCACTCGCCGCTTTGGCTTCGTTTCGAGGTTGGGGTGGAGACGGCGGGCCGAGTGGCTCCAATTAACCCATGGTATCTTTCCTCTCCTGAGACTCGTACCCTCTTGCTCAAGTCCATAGATGCATATTTCCTGGAGAACGAGGGGTCGGTCCCTTCGGCTGTGTCCCTGTGGGAAGCCTTTAAAACTGTGATTCGTGGACAGGCCCTCTCCTTGATTGTTGAAGCCAAGAAAGCCGGGAGGAGGAAGTGGTGGACCTTGAGGGGGAGATCTCTGCTTTGGAGGATGAGTTGGAATCTGGTGTCACGCCTGAGAAGCTCCATGCCCTGGGTCTAAAACAGTTTGCATATAAATCCCTGGTCACAGACGCTGCTAAGGTGATGTTTCGTGAGCAACAAGGCAGATTGTACGATGTGGGTGATAAGGCGGGCAAACTCCTAGCGTGGTTGGACAAGAAGGAAAGAGTTAATCGTGTGGTGCCTGTGATTCAGTCTGCGAGTGGTGAGAATGTGACTGATCCGATTGCCATTGTTGATCGTTTTGCGGAATATTTCCGTGTTGTGTATGCTCCCGTGTCTAAGAGGGACGTGGCTGACTCCCGCTTACTCTTGCGCGATATCACTTTGCCCTGTGTCACCGACCTGGACCGTATTGCTTTGGACTCCCCTTTCACGAATGATGAGATAGCGACTGCTATCCGTTCGCTCCGTTCGGGCAAAGCGTTGGGCCCGAACGGGTTGCCCATTGAGTTGTACAAGCTACGCCCCGATAAGATGGCGCCGTATCTTCGCGCCATGTTTCTAGAATCTCGTGAACGTAACATCCTTCCCTATGATCAGCGCCTGGCGACAATTGTCGTCATCCCTAAAGATGGTAAACCACGTGACCTCTGTTCCTCATATAGACCCCTATCCCTGTTAAATGTTGAACCCAAGGTTTTGGCAAAACTTTTGGCGACTGGTCTCCTCTCGGTTCTCGGGGATTTGGTCCATCCGGATCAGTCTGGCTTCATCCCGCATCGCAACACTGCTTTGAATCTGCGACGCCTTCACGGTGTGATGGCGAGGACGGGGCTTCTGACTGAGCCGGCCATTTTGGCGTCCCTGGATGCCTCTATGGCCTTTGATACTGTGGAGTGGCCCTATCTATGGGCGACTCTTGAGAAATTCGGATTCGGGTGCGAGTTTATTAGCTGGATTCAGTTGTTGTACGCGGAACCTCTGGCACAGGTTGTGGTGAACGGTAGAGTGTCGGCTCCCTTCTCCTTGGGCAGGGGTACCCGTCAGGGTTGCCCCCTGTCCCCGTTGTTGTTTGCGCTCGCTCTTGAACCGTTGGCGGCCTGGCTCCGGTGGGAACCGTCCCTTAAAGGGATTCGCTGGGCCCCGGACTTCGAAGACCGCGTGTCGCTTTATGCGGACGACATCCTTTTGTACCTTACTTCCCCTCGCAAGTCTTTAACTGTTTTATTTGACGTTCTTGTGTCCTTTGGCGCTAACTCAGGCCTCGTCATCAATTGGACTAAATCCTGTGTGTATGTTTTGTCCGGTGTCTTGCCTCCGTTGCCGAGCAGACTTCCTCTTCAGGTGGCCAGGGATGGCTTCAAATACTTGGGGGTTTTTGTTACCTTGGACTCGTCCCTTCGTTTTGATCGTAATCTCCTTCCCCCGTTACTTAGGCTACGTTTGGACGTTGCCCGTTGGCGCAGACTTCCCCTGTCTCCCCTGGGTCGGGCGGCCCTGTTTAAGATGATGTCATTGCCACGGTTTCTCTATGCTCTCCAGAATTATTTTGATCCTATCCCTAAGTCCTATTTTCGGGAGATTGAGAGCCTTCAGAGGCAGCTTATTTGGGATGGGCGTCCGCGCATTGCTCTCGCGAAACTTTCCATCCCGTGGTATGATGGGGGCATGGCGCTCCCCGATATTAAGAGATATTACTGGGCTTCCCATCTGTCCGCTATCAATCACGCTATGTTTTCGCCAGGTCGTAATCCGGCGTTTGAAATGGATAAACTTCAGCTTCCGGGAGGTGACTTTAACAGAGTGCTTTATTCTCGCTCCGCTGGGCGCCATCTTGTGGGACCTACATTGACTGCTTTGACGGTGTGGCGTGCCGCGAATGTGAGCTTGGGATGGGAGGATCGCTTGACGTTGGCGACGCCGCTTTATGCTTCAGAACGTCTGGGCGGTCTTTGGTCTTCCAAGGGTTTCGACCGTTGGGACATGATTGGGATTTCCAAGGTGGGGGATGTGTACTCTAAGGGTTCTGTGCGTTCGTTTCAGGCCCTCCAGGCTGACTATGGCCTGAGTGGTCGGGAATTCTTTCGTTATTTACAGCTCAGGCACGCCCTGACTTCGGTGTTTGCTCCTGGTGAGATTCCACCTGACTCTTCCCCCCTTGAGGACCGTATCCTTGATGGACATCTTCCTGATAGCACTATTTCCCTGATTTATAAAAAGTTGATTAACAATCGGTCCGACTTATTGGCCCGACTTCGGGAATTGTGGATGGGAGATGGGTTGGAACTTGATGATGAGGATTGGCAATCAGCCCTCTCCTCCCCGAAGGAGGTGGCTATTCCGGCTCGTCTCCGTCTGGTTCAATTGAAGATCCTTCATCGGGTGTACGTGACGGGACCGCGACTGGTGGTGATGGGCTTTTCCTCCGATGGACTGTGTAAGCGTGGGTGTGGATTGCGTGCTACTTTCCTACATATTCTCTGGGAGTGCCCGATGGTGGCTGCTTATTGGGTGGCCGTGCTTGAAGTGATGGCTGTGGTGACAGGTGTGTCCTTGTGTCCGGAACCTCGTCGATGTCTTTTGAATGTTTGGGAGCCCACGGACTATTCGGTGGCGCAGACTAGATGGGCCACCCTGGGATATATGGTTGCGAAGCGAGACATTGCACAACTCTGGGGGGCCTCCAGGCCCCCTGACCTCTCGAAATGGGAGGATAACATGGATTGGTCCATGTTCCGTGAGAAAACTGTCTATGTGGCCAGGGGCAGACCCAGGGCATGGGTGAAGATGTGGGGTCACTGGAACGACTACCGTGGCGACATTTGTACTCCTCCCCTTGTGGGCACTGTTGGGCTTGCCCTGTCTCCATAGGCGGGCGTTCTTGGAACCTTTCATATAGGGGTTGTGCTGGTGTCTCCGGCCCTCCCCCTTCCCTTTTTTGTACTGACTTCTGGGTCCCTTCCCCCCCCCTCCCTCCGAGCTCCTCGGTGCTTGGTGTTTTGCTACTGTACTTCTGTTGCTGTCCCCCCCCCTACATCCATTGAGCTGACCTCCGGTACTATACTTTCGCCTTTTATGTGTGTTTGTTCTTCATATAAATAAAATCTGTTTTTGTCCTGTAAATAGAGCTGAGTATTGCATTGTTGATTGACTTTTACCTCTGCGGGCATATATGATATGTGTCCACTCCTCTTTTAGCGGCCGGCCCGTGTGGTTGTAGGCCCATCCTTGTACTTTTTTGCTTACTCAAATAAAGGTTTTTCAAAAAAAAAAAAAAAAAAAAAATATATAAAATCACACAGGACCAAACCATCCACCCAAAAAAAGTGTGAGAGATAGAGAGAGTACCTCGCGGTAGAACAACCTGAGGGGGTTCCCGGTTAGCAGTTGCTGGTATACCCGCTTCTCATCATTGGCAACTCTCTCTATATGAAAAGACAAACTTGCACTCAACAGAAGAGTAGTGCGGACGTGAGAATAGTGAAGGAAAAACACAAATAGTGACCAACGTATCAAACACTGACACCTGTTAAAAGTGTACAAGGACACATAACAGAACCCCTAACAGACAACACCAAAAACGAATAAATTGAGTAGTGGTGCTTTGCTTGCTGATGCCGTTTTATTCTGATGCAGCAAAGCACTACTGGTTAAAAATGCTTACTTGTATACCATCAAAATTTATCTCCTCAAGCCGACATGTTTCATCGCTCCTTCTTGTGGCGATTTCATCAGGGCATATGAGGGGTTTTCTATTCTCGATCTTTTCACAACATACTGGACCTTGAGTGCGCTATGTCAGCACATACCAGCGTCACTCCTCAAGACACCGTGCCAAGTGTTCACGTGTCCGTAACCGTGACCCGATAAAATCACAGTCACTGTTGCCGCGTCCCTCCGGCGCTTCCGACGGTCCTCCAGGCATGTCGGCTTGAGGAGATAAATGACAGTAAGGAATTACATAATATAGTAGTGATTCCCACATTTTTTCTGTACGTTTTTCTGACATTATTCCACTGTGTTCTAGTCACTGCGGTAGAGTGTTGCAGCATGTGCGCTTCTCCTTAAACACGTACTGTGAAATTGGTTACACCCAACTGGCTTATTAAACTTTTCATTGAGCACAGAAAAGGCCTCGGTGGATGTGTAACTGCACCACTCACATATATGATTAAAGTGCATGTCTCCAGATAAAATCATTGTGTCCTGCCTAGGCTGCAGCTTTAAAACAACTCCAGTAACACACAGTTAAAAATCTACTTTAATACATTTAATAAGTCATGCATGTGCCCTGGAAGTTCATATGCCAGGCAGCATAATGTATAAAAATGGACACCCTGAATATTTAAAAAAAAGTTAGGATGTACATGCAAATGTTGTCATCAGCTGTTTATCACTGTGCAGGATGGGATACATTGTCCATGTAAAGGCTTGGATGTAATAACAGTTCATTTTTAGATTTGACTCAAAGCTGTCTTTCACTTTCTGTCAAAAAGCTGATTTAAAGTTGAAAGCAGATTTTTGATAAGTGAAGTGGAAAAGAAACATTTAAAAGAGTGCATTGAGTAAACTCAGAGAAAACTGGAATTAAAGCCTGTTTGGCTGGTACCGTACTTCCAGTGACTGTGGCTAGCATCCTAGATAGGTGTGAACTACTGGTCTCCTGAAGAACAATGCAGACACTTCTAGGATCAGGCAGTCTGATGTGGTGTAAACACTGACCACTTAGAAGGGAGGAATCAACTAGGTGAAAACATGAACAGATGGCAACACACAAGAGCCTCCTCGTTCAACTGGAAATCACAAATAGGCACCCAGCTGACACAGTGGCATAACGAAGCTTGAGGGGGGGCCCTGCAAAGTACATAGATGCCACCCCCCCCATCCAGACTCAATCAGGAGCTCTGAGGAGGCCTTTGTCACACCACAGAGATGACAAAACACGTTTCCACTTCAAAGTTATCACAGACATTAATCTCTGTTCTGGACTGAAGGATCAGAGGTTATCATGGCATGGAGTTGGAGTGCTTCCTCATTTCCATTGGGGTGGGCTTGAGAGGCGATACCAAGCTCCTGCAAGAGGAAGACGTTTAGGGCCAATCTGTATGAGGTTTTTGGTTGGGTTTGCTCGCTGTAAGGTGATGTGGAAAATTAGTGCGTTTTGGTGAACATTATCTGCGCCATCTTGCCTCTTCCCCTGATGCCACACTTTTGTCGTGCGCGCCCGCCATTTTAAGATGCCCCGATCAGAACAAACCCTTTTGCATGCCGCTGGCCCCTGACATAGCCCCTTGCCTTCACTAAGCCTGCACGCTGACCACCCCCTGCTTGCACCTGCCTTGAGTCATAAACCCCTCTTCGGCGCTGCTCTGCCCCCGGCCCTCATCCTGTTCCCAGCGCGACACCTCCCCGCCTTCCTTTCATGATCTCCGGCCCTTAGATGCAAACCCCCTTTTTCCCCGTGTGCCCGCTTTGTCCTCCCCGTTCCCAAGCCGACACCCAGCTCTGCCGATACCCTCATTGCCCCTCCCCGTACAATAGAAAGCTTCCCCCATCAAAGAATCCCCGGGTTGATCAAAGCCCCCCCCCCCCCCCACCCCATGAGATCCGATCAGACTCCCCACATTCCGTGAATCGGCGGATTATCCAGCTGCGCGATGTTCATCACCTGTTGTGACTAGGGTGGGGACTTTAACTGTAAATGTGTGTGGGAACGGGCCCAAAGGGGAGTTCCGAGAATGTCTTTTCCGCACATCAAAGCTTTAAACATGTATGTGTAATCTGCAATAAAGTCATAAATGTGGATATAAGAGGCCAGGCCTCAGAAATACAGTTAGAGCACTTCAGAACGATACCTTCTGTCCGTTTCGTTGTGTTCTCCTCCGGAGAGAATAAAAAAACCTTGTTTCCTGCTTTCCAGTCTCCAGCGCCTGCCTCTTCATTGATTTAAATAACTAGAGGGTCACAGAGGCAATACCGCCGGGCAAATATCGATTGTCCCCGACCCGAATGAACTTTTTTACAATTGGCGTCCCAAGCGTGGGGCCCATCAGCGACTCGTGGATCCAGTGGGAGAGGTCCCGACGACAGAGTGAACGACTGCAACGATCGGGAGAGCTCTTGCCCAATAGACCCTCGTCTGGCAGCCGATCATCCGAACTTCACTAGTTCCGAACAGACCTCTCTCGAGTGATCTACGGTCCTGACTGGGAACCATCAGGAGTGCCGTGAGAAATACGAGAAAAAGAGGACGATCGGGCGCTGGATTCGGAAGACAAGAAACTGTCCACATGGTCCGGGTAAGGTCGTGTTGCCACGACAAGTTGCGAAAGAATTTGTTTTGATTGCTTGATTGTTCAAAAATACTAGTATTGCCTTGTTTATTTTTATTTAGAGATTCACTGTCTGCAAACGGAGAAGCAACAGGCTCTCTCTCCCTTTGCAAGCAGTGGAGGATAAGTAGGGTAGCAGCCGTGCTTGTTCTTTTTCTCCCCCACTCAATAATTGCTTGAAACTGAACTGTTGTTCACAAACTATTGTTTCCTGGAGATTCTCTGTCTGCAAGCAGGGAAGAGACCATCCTTTTTGCAGATAGTGAAAAGGGTAGGTAACGCAGATCTTTGCGGTCCTACTCATTCTCCCCATTGTTATTTTGTTGGTCTTTTGGTTTTTTTGGTTCCATGAGGTATTCACTGCCTGCAAACAACGTAGAATAGAAATATTCTGTCTAGTCTTTGCACCTAGTGATAAGATAGGCAGTGCTGACTTTTTAGTCCCTCGTTACGAGCCGTCATGTCTGTCTTCTCCCCATTGATAAATAGCCTGTTTAGCCCGGACCGGGTGTTAGAGGTGGACCATATGGCTCCACTAGAAGGCACCCCTAATAAGGACATGTTCATAAACTATGGGTTAGTCACCATAGCTTATAATAAATTATGGCACAGGTATACCGAAGATAGCCAAGACAAACAGTGGCCACTGGCAGGATCCTTTGACCTTGATAAAATAGAAACGTTAGAAATAGCCCTTCGAAATAATAAGACGACGCCAATTATGCTCGACAGTCTCGGTATGTGGCGCAGAGAGGCTACGAAACGACAGAGAAAAGACGAGGATAAACCAAGTAGGGAAATATACCGACAGGACAACCCCAGGACACCGCTACCCACAACTTATCCCCCGACACTATACAAAGGACGACCAGACTTAGGGTCAGACCAATGCGCTTTTTGTAGGTATGTCGGACACTGGAAAGCCCAATGCCCGACTCTACTGAGCGTGAGTAAAGGCAAAGGGCCGACAAGAACGACAGACCGACAGTACGAGAAAAGGCGCGAGACAGAGGAGAACCCGACTTACATAGACAGACCAGACAGAACCACCACGTTTGATTATGCCCGATGGCACAGATTTCGCCAGGAAAATCTCAGCGGCATGATCAAGTTCTCCTAGGTCGGGCAATGTCAAGACGGGAACCCAGCCTCGTTTAAAATTCACAGACGGAAAGAGATAATTATGACCAATAACTGTTTTTTATTTGTCTTGGGTCTTTGTATGTCGTACTTGTACTGTCCCCCGTCTGAGTTCGTGTGTATGTAATGTACAAATCTGCGTCATCCCTCTACACGTGTTTCCGTGTTACTCGACCCCTGTTAGCAGAAACTTAGCATAAAAGCAACCTGGAAAGAAAGAAATGATAAAACAAAATCCGTAGACCATTAATAAACTTGAACTTTTAATTTAACACAACAAACAAGGAATAATAACGATAAACTGTAGAAAATGAAAGTCAAACAGAACATTCGCCCCCCCCCCCATTCTGGAACCTTCCAAAGTAGGGCAGGGTTACGGCTACGCCCAACCAACGACAACCCATATAAGGCGAGCCCCGCCGCCAACTCTTGGTCAGGAAATCTTAACGTATGGGGGAGCCGGAGGAGAGGCAGGAGCCCGCAGCCTGGGCATTTGCAGGTAGTCCCGCCACATGTCTCCTTGGCCGGCCGCAACGGGCCTGGAAAGACTAAGGTAGTCCCGCCACATGTCAAAAGGAGAACGAGGCACCTCTTCCTTTTCTCTTCCGTCACAGCCGTAGCAGTCCTGGACGGCGGGATGTCCTGCACGTACCTCCACAACAATTTGTCCAAGTTGGGCTGGGAGGGAGAGGCGACGCGGACGAGCCTCTCCCACCTCCACCGGTAGGAGGTTTCCCAGCCCCCAGCCCGGCGCCGAACACCCCCAGTCAGGCGATGGTGCCCATACTTCCACAGCACCGGACACACCATGGTGGCACCCCAGTACTTGCGCAGCACCGAACACACAATGGTGGCACCCCAGTATTTGCGCAGCACCGAACGTACAATGGTGGCACTCGGGGAACACCGGATGTGGAGAGGCCTTCATGCGGGGCGATGAAAAGGAGCGGCATGGAGTGCACCGGGAGAAGGAGACGATGTGAACGAGTCTCCCTCGCCCCCCCCAGGTGGGGGCATCACAGCTGCACCCCAGCTGAACGTCCCGCTCTCACAAAACAGGGACCTCTTCCTTTCACTCCGAAGGGTCTCTTCCATTCTTGCAAACTCGACGAGAGTGGCCCCTGTAGGGCCTCAAAATGGCGTCTGGATCCGCTGGAAGGCGGGCCCCGGCCACTAGAGTAACTTTGGCCAGCCATACAACTCGAACATTTGTCCCATGGAGCACGAGCCCCCATCTCCGACAGCATCTCCGCAGCCTTGAAGATCATACAAAGGTCCCCGGCGGAGCCTTCGGCCTTTGCAGGTTTCCGGTAAGGGACGGCTGCTTCGATCGCCAACGAAACAAACATGACATTGCCACACCTTCTGTTAGCGTGAATTCTAGAACTGCCGAAAAGGACTCTGGTCCAAACTGCCAGTAATGGAAACATTTCCCCCTGATGCTGCTTCCGGACTGTGCCGGCCCCGCCCAAAATGGCGCTGGTATCAATCGGAACTTACGAACACCTCGTGGTGTTCCTTCGCACTAATATAAACTTGATGTTCTGAGATTTTTGTGATCCTTTGTACACTTGGCTAGAAAAGACAAGGAGAGCTCACTCGACGAACAGTATGAAAAGATCCCCGTTACAAATGTTGATTACGAATATACAATGTATTATATTTTTATAACTGATGTAAACCTCATTTACGATGCATACGTACGGTATGCATATAGGAAATCTGATTACAACTGTTATGATTATGTTTCTAAATTATGAAAATATATGCCCCCGAACCCCCAGCCAATTAATAGACGTTTTAGTCTCTTACAAATGAATGAGTAAAACTTTCCGATGATTTTACTGTTGCAAACGACACCCCCCACTGTACGCACTTTAGCCATTGCCACGACCGACCAAATACGACCACACCCTCCTAATCCATATGCTAAAATGAATTTGCAAAATAAAGTCTTTGAAACTATGGACGGGTATTGCATGCTTTATTTTAAAACAATATGGGATGGGTAGGAAAGTTCTTTTTCTGTGCACCCTACTCTGCTCTCTCTTTAAGGTTAAAGGAAGATGGTTGCCCAGCCCTGGAGGACGGATCGGATCGACAACACGACACTCCGTCTTAAAAGTACGCGACTGACTCATGAACTCTCGCGTAGAGGAAGACCGTGACTTCCAAGGATGGGTAAAACGGATGGTGTAAATGAGGGAATGTAAAAGGAGGGTGAAATGAAATAATGTAAATATTGTAAAGTACAACGTTCCAAAGTAGCAGGGACCCAAGAACCGAAGAACTTTAGAACGCCACGGCGTTGAAAGAAGTTTAAGGATCCCGATAGTGAGATATATCCTTTGACTAGATACCTCGCACTAGGCACCTCTGGTTTCCTTTTTATGTTTCCCCGCACACGCCCTACATGAACACACTACCCCCCCCCGACTCCGAAAATGATATCGCCGGGGACCCTGCCCCAAGGAGGAAAGACGAGTAAAAGGTAAGTAAAGGACTTATGAATCCATGTATTTGAATGCGCGCGAATGCTGTCTCCCCCACCCCCCCCCCCTTTTTTTCCCCCCTCTGCAGGTTACGTCAGAAATTACAGCCGAGGTGTGGCGAAGATCTGAGACCTTGCCATGTCTAAATACACGAAACGGACTAGCGCCGCCGGGTGGTGCCCAAGCACGCCTGCAAACTACTCACGTATCGAACAAACCCGAAAAATTAGCACAACCTGATAAAAAGTGACCACCCTTAAACCAGACCGGAAGAATGAACCCATGTCACGTATGATGCGAAACTGTGAGGGAATGTGTGTGTGTGTGTGACTGAGGCGTTGACCCAACTGGTCAAAGGACCGAGAATGCGAGAAAGTGCGACAAAATGGTACCTCCTTTTTCTTCTTTCCTTTTCTCAAAGCACGTCCCCTCTACCCTGTCTAATGCTCAAACTGCATGATTACAAGATTCTAACGCGGACTCGTGAATACCCTTTACTGTGTAATGCACTAAATAGCCTTTCCTGAATGCACTGCCGCCCTCTCTGTTGCACGTGTACTATTTAGCCTGCCGTTGCACTCTCTCTCTCCCTCTCTCTCTCTCTCCCTCTCTCCCTCTCTCTCTCTCTCTCTCTCTCTCTCTCTCTCTCTCTCTCTCTCACTCTCTCTCTCTATTTTTTTTGCACTACCACTCTTCCGAGTGGTTAGCCCCGAAATTGACAGATTGCCACCCCTAGCACACCACCTAATTGGCTTCAAATACCGTCAGTATTTGCACAAACATTTGTCTTTAAATACAATCACCCTGAGGCCGCGTCATTACCTCTCCTTTTCCGCTAGAAGTCAATGAACCCAGGTTGAGCCGTAAGGGAAAGGACAGGTAAGACGACAGAGGTTCCCTGATCTGGCCCGAAATAAGGGAACTACATGTCAATGGCTCCTATAGTATAAAACAAAGGACCTCAGAATACGCGACCCTCCCCTCCCCGAATCGTCGCAATACCCAAACCAGAAAAACGATCACCCCCGTTACCTCCCCTGTCTATGTCCCTGGTTGTTTCCCATAAAACCCCTGTCCTTCCTAGTTAAGTAACCGGGCTGTAAAAGGTTACGTAGGACCCAGAATGATGTTTTACAAGGTTAACAGACTAGACCAAGGTAAAGAAATCATCAAAATGAACCCCGCAGTAGTTGAAAAACAGGATGCACCGATAGAAAGGAAATGTTTAGCCATGTTCGTCCCTCAGCAAAATATCTGTGTAGTACCATGTTGACGACTCACTGTACCCTTTTGTAAATGTGAAACTCTAGAGAACGGCATCTCTTTGCCAGATTTGTCTCCCGAAGGTGGGTTACCATCAGATGAACTGTTATGCCTGTAATAAATGATTATGAAGGAAAGTCATAGTAAATCCAACAGGTCCGCCACCGGTCATTCATATGCCAGTTGTGAACGTTAAAAATAACGGACATTTTCATTCTTTGCCTGGAGCTGGGAGAGAAATAGACTTTTTATCTTCATCCGCAAATTTTCTAAAAGACTGTCTTTTCAAACTTGTTTAAGGGTACTGCTGTTGGAGGAGAGAAGGACCGGATGTGGGAGCACGAGGCCCGACTGCAGACTAAGGGACACCTGCGACATTAGTCAAGACGAGACCACGACTGAAAAGAGCTGCAGGACGAGGCACTGTTTTCGACAGCGTGAAAAGAAAGGGTCGACCTGATGCCCCTGCTCGACGTCCAGTGCCTGTCGACAAGTCCCCGCTCTCTGAATTCCGTCACACGCCCGCCTATTTGAAGTCTCTCGTTCCCCTAGTTTGTTCCTAATTTGGCCTTGCTCCATCCCCCTTTTTCCTCTGACCTACCCTATGGACTGTTTTGAACGCTCTTCTTCCATCGGAACTTTCTGACAATCACCTCAAAGGACACAGGGCGAAAAGGACCTTTCCGACCAGAAACGCGAGGAAAGGGTCGTGCCCTGCAACGCAGAACTTAGAACAGAGCTGGACTTGTAGCTCCACCGCCGGTGCTCAACAGCGCCAACGAAAGACCACAAAGAACAATGAGAACTCGTAAACTTCGAACATTTGACATCCTCAATCACCGTTTTTTGCCTCATTTCTCTCCCAGCCGCCATTGTATTGATCCTGCTCCAAACCGAATCTGAAATATGTATTAACCTGCCAGTTCACGTTATGATATGTACTTGCTGCTCGCCGTTTTTTTGTATTTCATTCCTATGACTTTCCTGCTGAACAAATTTATCAAAGTTTATCAAATAGGTGCACCTCCTAAAAACTAGAAACCTCAAAATGTATTGTTTACAACTCTTTTTCTAGAGTTCCTACCGGTTTCTTTCTCATGCCCACCACAATAGACCCGAGTAGAAAATGAACCAGCAAGATGTCTTGAATATGTTAAAGGAGGGACTGTGGAAAATTAGTGCGTTTTGGTGAACATTATCTGCGCCATCTTGCCTCTTCCCCTGATGCCACACTTTTGTCGTGCGCGCCCGCCATTTTAAGATGCCCCGATCAGAACAAACCCTTTTGCATGCCGCTGGCCCCTGACATAGCCCCTTGCCTTCACTAAGCCTGCACGCTGACCACCCCCTGCTTGCACCTGCCTTGAGTCATAAACCCCTCTTCGGCGCTGCTCTGCCCCCGGCCCTCATCCTGTTCCCAGCGCGACACCTCCCCGCCTTCCTTTCATGATCTCCGGCCCTTAGATGCAAACCCCCTTTTTCCCCGTGTGCCCGCTTTGTCCTCCCCGTTCCCAAGCCGACACCCAGCTCTGCCGATACCCTCATTGCCCCTCCCCGTACAATAGAAAGCTTCCCCCATCAAAGAATCCCCGGGTTGATCAAAGCCCCCCCCCCCCCCACCCCATGAGATCCGATCAGACTCCCCACATTCCGTGAATCGGCGGATTATCCAGCTGCGCGATGTTCATCACCTGTTGTGACTAGGGTGGGGACTTTAACTGTAAATGTGTGTGGGAACGGGCCCAAAGGGGAGTTCCGAGAATGTCTTTTCCGCACATCAAAGCTTTAAACATGTATGTGTAATCTGCAATAAAGTCATAAATGTGGATATAAGAGGCCAGGCCTCAGAAATACAGTTAGAGCACTTCAGAACGATACCTTCTGTCCGTTTCGTTGTGTTCTCCTCCGGAGAGAATAAAAAAACCTTGTTTCCTGCTTTCCAGTCTCCAGCGCCTGCCTCTTCATTGATTTAAATAACTAGAGGGTCACAGAGGCAATACCGCCGGGCAAATATCGATTGTCCCCGACCCGAATGAACTTTTTTACAGTGAAAGAGGAAGTATTAAAAAAGGAAGTTGTTTTTTGGTGGGAGTTTTGCTGGGATTGGGTGTAGGGAATACTCCAAACACTAGCTAGTGTGTAGGATAAGAATGACACGTCATCAGCACATCTTCAGAACATTCCTGATTCCAGAATAACACATAAAGAAAGAAATTATTCAATGTGGCTGACAGAGAAAGAAGGCTCAAAGATTCCGCGAACTGCTCTCCAACACTTCATCTGCCCGACTCATGCAGCATCACCTCCAGTTCACTAGAAAAACAAAGGAAAGACAGAAGAGAATCGTCCTGTAGGAACAGCCATCTGAACAGTTGAAAGTGGACTGTAATATCTCTTGAAGGAACCCTGAATGGAGAAAGATCTGGTACCTAGAAGCCTGCCCTGAGATCTGAAGGGTGCAGGAGGGGCCCAGAGTGACTTTAGAGTGTCGAGAACTTTTTTAGAGTTTAGTAATACTTCAAAGTTTTGGGTGACCAGGATAAGGCATTTAAGGTCTCTAAGGAAGACCCATCAAGCCAGCTACAGATGCAGATAGAGGTGTGATCCGCTTTTAGTTTTCTCACATGGTTCTTGAGGCTACTGTTGACTACCACAAATGTGCATTCAACTCTGTGGAGTTCTTGTTGGTTGTAGCCGAGCAAAAAAACTGACCACCCGCTTGGTACAACATTTCAATACATCGGGACATGATCGTAAGGACCTGAAGTGGACCGTTTTGGAAAAAATGTGGGCGAAACGCATAATCTGGAGAATATTCTGACAAGAAAAGAAGCAAAATGGATATTCTTGGAGAAGGCAGATCAGGAGGTACTCAATGAAAATATTGAGTGGAATAAAGTGAGTAGGCGATAACAGGGCTCTGTTAAGCACCTCCTTTTCCACCCAGACTTCAGCTAGGTATTGAGGACATTAGCACTTACACTGTGGAAACACTGAGGGCTAGATAGTGATCATTCCGGCGTTGGTTATGCACTTCCATCATATACATATGTGTATCCCCCCTTTCGATTTGTTGACCTTCAATGGGATATGTACACATGCAGGGGGATTGATGCAGGCATGTAGTTGGTGCATCACTAGCTTTCATCCCACACATGTTCTGCAATTTACCAGGACCCAATTGCCCCCCTTTGCCACCAAGCATGTGTGCCTTGCAGTGGGCTCCCAAAACTATTAATACAGCGACTACACAACACTGACAATTTACTTTAGTAGTCTTAGTTTTGGGCAAGGGTGCTACAAACTTCTGACACATATTAAGAGCGAGCCTTAGCCCTTTCCAAGATGGACGCGCTTTGCGACGCAGAGGGCCGAGTCACGCTCTTCCCCGGGCTACTTCCTGTTCCGCGGTCAGACACAACGCGAGGACCGTCGGAAGCGCCGGAGGGACTCGGCAACAGTAAGGGTGTGATACTGGTCGAGCGTGTGTGTGTGACATTGATCTTTTGCCCCAAATTTTGAATGACTTCGTTGACAAGTGCAGTGCGAGTTTGTGGTCTAAGAGGGACCAGTGTCCGGGCATGAGCACTTGAACAGCTTCAAGTAAGAGCAATATCCGGGCATGTTTGAGTAATGGATTCAGTTTTGTAATGCATACACGTAATTTGATTGTCCACAACCGGGAGAGTGACGTGTGTTGTAAATGAGAAATGTTTTGAAGCACTTAATTGTGAGTGCACTGTTGCATAAGGCTTGGTATCGGGGTCAGTATTAACGAACAACTCCTTATCATCCTGTTGTCAGCGCTTTTGCCTGTAAACCTTCATTTTACGCTGAATCTGTTTTTAAGCATGTGCAGGTGGCTGCGACTATTTCTGGTCACTTTTTGGACACGTGAACATTGGGCACGGTGTCCTGATGAGTGTTGCTGGTACGTGCTGACATAGCGCACTCAAGGTAAATATGCCTGAAAACTGCGTGTCAATATATGCTGCATTGGTAGTGCCTCCCCTGAGAGGTGCATGAATGGCGCTTTGAGCGTCTTTCTGTTTTATTTCTTCACACAGGTCCATACTTTTCTGAAAAGACTGAGAATAGACAACCCCTCTGATGCCCTGATGAAATCGCTAAAACTAGGAGCGAAGAAACATGTCGGCTTGAGGACATAAATCTTGATGGTATATAAGTAATCATTTTTTAATAGTGGGGTTTTGCTGCATCAGAATAAAACGGTAAAGCAAGCAAAGCCCTGCCACACAATTTATTTTTCTTGTGGTTGGTTAGGGGTCTATATATATGTTTCTGTATACTACAAGTGGGTGTCAGTGTTGATACGTTTGTCACTATATGTGTTTTCCATCACTATTCTCACGTCCGCACTTCCTTCCCTTTTAGTGCACGTTTGTCTTTTCACATAGAGAGAGTGGCCAATGCTGAGAAGTGGGTATACCGGCAATTACTAACCGGGAACCCCCTCGGGTTGTTCTACCGTGAGGTACTCTCTCTATTCTTCACAACTTTTTTGGGGTGAATTGTATGGGGTCCTGTGTGATTTTATATTGGTGAAGAACGCATCCAGACCTAAGGATTTATGTCATTGGACATATTCCGGGGAGTATTATTAATAAGTATCCCTTGCTTGTCGGTCCTCTATATGGATGCAGTTGTACTTAGGTGAGGCTCTAATTGTTTGAATACTTTGTGAGTGGGGGGCTGCTTCTCCTATTCCCTTCCCCCTCTACCCCTTGAGATTGTTCGGTTGTAGCCTCCAGCCTTGCCCCACTGAAGGAAAACAAGGGCCAACAATAAATGATTAAGTCTGAATGTAGGACTTGGACCTAGGCAAGGTGAAAAATCTGTCCCAGTGGGGAAGCGACCTATCAGATACAAAATCTATCTTTGTCCCTCTCAAAGTTATTGGTACCTGCACAGAAAAGTTCAGCAGGAGCTCCACTTCAATATATCCGATTTGTTGAGACACATATATGATAGACCACCTACTGAAAGGGGTATAGAACAAAAATGCCCCTACATCTTCACTTACAGACTGAAAAGGTCCGAAAATTCATAAGGAAGCCTGAAGCATGAAGCCCAGAGAAAAAGCACATCCGTATGTATTCAGAGTTGTGCAGTGGCCTCAACGATCAGAACTTCTCCTGTGCCATAGCCAGCAGAAAACACACCTGAGCTAAGAATGTAGTATGATTTTAAATCATCTCCGACCTTGCAATCTCTTAATTTGAACTGTACCCAAGGAAATACTTCCTGGCTCACAATGCTTGGCATATGCAGCATTGCTAGCCACTCTCACTCTGATCTCTCAGCACATTCAAAGAAAGATCTGAATAATCTAAAATCCACAAAACTGGACATCGTTCTGGTAGAGAAATCTCATGTATCACAGGAAAAAGCAGAGAATCTTAAAAACAAATTAGGTGGAAAAGGTGATAACAGCTTCAAAGTCAACTACATCACCAGATTACCCATAATCCACATCACTACCTTATAGAAAATATATGGTTCCACAATGCTCATTCACAAGTCACTAACAGTACGAATATGCCCTTGCAAAACTAACAATTCAGAGCCGGAAATTGGCAATAGGTTCACTCTGTCAGGATACCCTATAGTGATTCCCAAACTTCCACTGAAGCAGAATGTTGGAGGATGGCCTCAACGAGATTTTGTTTACCTGAGGAGAAGAAAAAATCTACTTATTTATATGCAAGTATACCTTGATTTGAATGACAACTCTGTCGCCTCAACACAAACCCCTTGGGAATACGAGAAATCATCAGGGCCGGACTGGCTACCGGGCAGTTTTGGAATGCTGCTGAGATGGGGGCTGATTTCACTGCAGTAGGGGCCGATTTTGTTCATGGAGACCTGCGTGTGCTTTGAAATAATGAAAGCAAAACGAATTTCGTTTAGTACACGCAGGTCCCCATCAACAAAATCAGCCCCCAGCTCAGCAGCATTCCAAACTGCCCGGTAGCCAGTCCGGCCCTGGAAATCATACACTAGAGGACTGTTGCTGGGAGATGCAGTGGTGGGAAAAAGGCAATCTAGGAACAAATATTTGAAAAATAAGCTGAGCCACGTGACCTTCCAAAAACATACTGATCAACTCCAAATCAGAATAATTGCAAAGCTCTCATTTCAAAAGAAAGCTTAATTTAAGATGAATAATAAGGCTGGCAGACTCTTAGCCCTACAACGAAAACATAGCGATGTGAGGTCTGCTATTCCAGCTATAACTAGAAGAGACAGCTCCTAATTAACTTGCCCCAGAGCTGTAATAAGAGAATTAGCTGCCTTTTACTCCTGATTATACAAGGCAGAAGCAGTAACTTGTGACAGTGCTGATACAGAATTCCTGGCTGAAGTACCCATCCCATGTCTTACAGCGGAAATCAGAGAGGTACTCGGCGAAGAGGTCTCAGATAAAGAACTCATGGACACTGCCAATGCAGACAGGGAAGTTAGCAGGAGAGGAAGGCTTCCCGGAAAATGTTTTACAAATATACTACTATACTCTCCATCCAACTTCTAGTGAAAATATTTAGACGAGCTAGAGATGCATACAGCCTATGTGACAATTCCCTAATCACGTTGATACCAAAGCCAGGGAATTACCCATTGATTTGTGAAAATTAAAGGTTAATCCCATTTGTAGGGGTCCGGTTTTGAGGATATGCTAGGTGGCAGACGTGGGCTGAGAGCGTTGAGGGCGATGTGCCAGGTACGCTCCAACCCCCCTCCCGAGACCCATGGTGCAAATAGCGCCATTCTATAAAGTGCAGATACTCTCCTGACTTTGGGGAATTTTTGGAATGAGCTAAACGCTCTTCCACATTTTTATGCACTTTTCACCCCCTTTTTTGATTTTTCACTTTCACGTCCCCAGGTTAGGGTGGACGATTAGAGAGTCCATACCGCCGGGGTTTATTGAGTCCTGACGAATGCCTAGGTAAATCTAAACCACTGTAAGGCAGAAACATGTTGACTGACTAATTTAAAGAACTCTGAATTAACCATACCATTACCTTGGCATAACATTCAGACACATAGTTCTTTTCTTCACCTTTGTTCGTGTCTTAGGGATCACATATTAAAATAATTTTTTAGATACCCTTTTGGCACTTTTAATATATACCTCACCGCACGCCCTACACACACAACCAGCTCCGCAGTCTCCTGGCGTCGTAGCACACCGAAGAGGCACTCGGCCTCTTTGGTGGGGCCCGATGATGAAGCATGACACCAACCAGGTCGGTGTGTGAGGGCCTTCTAAACCACCCAGAGTGGATGTGTGACTCCTGAGTGGCTTTGCTCCTTTTCTGTGGCTTATGAAGCTCACATAACCTCTCTTCTTTTGTTGATTTGTACTGAACCGGGGACTAAGAGAGAGTTCCTTTAATCTCCCTGCCTCTCCTATTGTTGATTTGTAATCCCATTTGTAAGCAGACATTAAAATAAAGTCAAATTTCTAGAGGCACCAAACAGGGGTGCCCTCACTCACCTCTACAGCTCTACTCTTCCTCCTAGCATTAGAATTATTGGCACTCAAATCAGGCACATACAAGAGATTATGGGGACAGACACCCCAGCAGGCAATTTAAAACACCAACTTTATGCTAATGATATGCCACCAACCTTATCTGCACCAGAGATCTCTATCCCTGCACTGATGGTGGCAATTGACACCTTTGCTTCCTTCTGTTGAAACAAAATCAACTGGTCTAAGAGTGAAGCTATGCCAATGGCAGTGCAAAACCCAGTCAACTCTCTATGTGACCATTCATTTCAGCGGAATCAGAGCAAAATTAAATACTTACGGTTCCTTATGAGTAGCCAATATCATAGGAAGGACAACATAGACATAATAATGGAACAAACGCAACAGGACTTTGAGAAATGAGGCAGTCTACAGTCCTCCATATAGAGGCGGATACAGATAATAAAGATGGTGGGTGCCTCCCTCTTTAGTTCAGCAACAAATTGTTGTGGGATTAAAGACCACATCTGGCAAAACAGTCCCCCCGCACCAGCCAGCTGCTAGGCTCCATGCGACGACCTCATCCAGAGCTTCCCCATCTCCCTAGGATGGGGAAGCTCCGGATGACCTCGACCATACAGACCTACACCTATCCCAAATGACCTGTCATCTTAACGTAGACCTACAAAAACCAGGATGGCACTACTGGAGCACCACTTCCAGAGTAGAGTAACAGGCCCACAAGTGATCTGAGTGGGCCACCCAAAAAAGGGAAGCAGAACTAATCCGATGAAAGCATGGATGATCAAAATGTGGATTGTCTGCCATAAAATCCTACAACAACATCGATTAATAAACCTGCAAGTGCCAATACGGAATAACACACAGATGCCTATTGACAAATACTGAACTATCCATCACGTACCAGAAACGGATTTCTTATGGCACTAGGGCTGGACAATGGCTCAGTTAAATATGTTAATATTTTTCAAACGGAGTTCCATTTAGAACCATGGCAATTTCTCCAAATACCACCAACTATGTCTCTACCTGAAAGCGAAACTGACTACCCTATTTAACGGCCCTGGCATCTTTTTGCACATATATATATTTTTTTTAACTTTCTTTTTCTTTTTAAGAAAAAGTGATCAAACAATACAGTAGTCCATCACATTGCATTTGGCCTTATACAGCATTCAACAATACTAGATACTTTCTAAACCATTACGATACAGTTACTTCGTAGATAGTGAGCAGTGCGACCCGTCTTTGCGAACTGCACTTGGGCTTCCCCAGTCCTTGATGTTTTTTTTCCGCCACCAGCGCCCACACCTGATATCTTACACGTTTTCTACAGTTAACTTCCTTTAAATAATTATACCTGCTTTAAGTGTACACATCCAAGCCAGGAACCTCAGCGACTGACATTCTAGCCAACCTCCGCAGTGTTTTGACTTTCCGTGGTAGTGTCAGCAGCAGCTCTGCGAGCTAGGCATGATTGATACGGCCCTCAAAAATCCTTGGGTCTATAACATGCTGGTATGAGAGCGTTGTAATTGTCAGATTGAGTGTAGCAATATGATAGATCAGTACACCATTCTGTAAACGTGGGGACTGGTCCTCTCATCCATCTCATAGCTAACCTTCTTTTTGCTAGTAAGATTCCCAGAGCGATCAGCTTTCTAACGCTTTTGGGTAGAGCCTTGATGTACCCTAGCAGTGTCACCAGTGGTGTCCTAGGTATATGAGTTTCTGTCATGTCTTGTAGTGCTCCCATAACTTCTGACAAATACTTTTGTATTGCCGGACAATTCCATGCTAGGTGAGTGAAGTGTGCCCCCGCCATTCCACATCTATCACATTTGTCATCCTCTCTCAGCCCATACTGTTGTGACCTGGCGGGTGCATAGTATACTCTCGGTAAAAACCTAAAGTGAATGAATGAGGCGATGCCTGCCCTGCTGGGATATGGTGTTAGTGCCAGGGCAGCAGCTGGGCCGTGACTGCGCCCATCCTTCTTGTTGTCACGCTCCACAGGACTGGAGTCAAGCTATCCTGGCTGAAGACGGCTTATAGCCAGAAACCGGTCCTAGGATGCTTGATTCTGGTCCAGGGAAGACATGGCTTGGCAGTTCGGTCTGGACTGTTCCCATGAAAATAACAACAGATTAAACCCAGATCTGTGACTGGGGGTGAATGTTTTGCCATTGTGCAACATTCCGTCCATCATATTGTGTGTTTTGCTTAATCAAATCAGCAGCAAGTCTGTTTTCTAGGAAATGACTTGATACAGTTCAAGACTCCTCCGGTGTTGTCAGAACCTTCTTTTGCAGTAAGTCTGGTGCGCAGCTCACCCATATATCTCTCAAATCTGGACAAGTCTGCCAGTAGGTTGCAAGAGAATAGAAGCAAATCTGCTTCTTTAACTGTCCAAACTCCTTTGCATAGCCACATTGGCTTTAGAAGCTTCTGACAAGACTAACAGGTCAGGGCAGCAGCACATCAAATGTAGCAGGGATTCTGCTTTAAAATTGCAAATTCTAGGGGGCGTGGCCAAGAGGGTCATCATGGCGGACACAGCTTAGTAGAGTTCCGTCCCACCAGACAATCATCCGCTGACCTATCCTGTCCTTACCCACCCTGGTGAGCCCCAGAGGGGAGAATCCTGCATCGGACCTTGGGGCCGTGCCCTAAACGAAATCCCGGTGGAAACAGGGGTCCGGGGGCCTGAGATTGTGGCCCAGGGCAGTGAGGCCTGCGCTGTCAGGTGAAGCCGGGGACCTCGAGTTTCGTGGGTCCCAGCGGCGACTGCAGCGGACGTACCGGCGGTGAGGGATGCTAGCTCCTGGTGAGGCGCAACAGTAGCGGGGGCCCGAAGGAGCAGACTGGTCCTACAGAGGTGCTGGGCATTGGGGGAACACGAAGAGGACAGCCCGACGACCTGGCCCAGTGCAAGGAGAAGGAGGTGCGGCCTAGTCCGGGTCATGAAGCCAGGGCCGGACCTGCTGTGGTGCTAGGCATAGGAGAATTGCGAAGAAGTCCAGCCCGACGACCTGCCCCAATGCATGGGGGGAGAGGTGCGGCCTAGTCCGGGCAGTGGAGCCGGGCCCTGAATCTTGGTGTGCTCCGCGGGGCACGAATCCGGACACTGACCCTCGCCGAGGATTTGCGTTGGCAGCAGCTGGCCCGGCTGGGCGGACAGTAAAGAGGTGTGCAGTGTTCTCCTGGGGGTGCGCTGGGGGGGCCCGGTGGAACAGTACGACTGGCGGGGCAAATAGCGGAGGATTCGTCGGTCTGGCAGGCCGACTTGACTTGGCAGGAAGGGGTCTACTGGAGCCCGATAAGAGTGCGCATTAGGCACAGCGGCCAGTGATCGAGGGGTGGCGGGCAGAAGACAGATTGACTGCCCCTGGGCCCCCTCTCCCCGACGTGCAAGGGCTGAAGGAGCGCAATCCGCCAGGCACGAAAGGCCAATAGGCAGAGACTGGGGGATCTTGTTGGTCATCGCGACAGCGGAGGGGGTATACGAGGGGTGCAGCCGGCAACGCTCCGTGTGGTATAGCTGACGAAACTCTGTGAGGCAGCGCCCAGTTCACCATGACACGCGGTGCAGGTTGTGGGGGGCCCCCCAAACAAGGCCCTACTGATAAATTTATGGGTCCCAGTGGAGGAGCGGGGGCCTCGGGTGGACATCATAATGCTGGGCCGGACAATGCGGCCCTTATGGCGGCCATCACCCAGTCATGGGACATGCTGGAGGCAAAGATCGGGGTGGTGGGATCCGATGTTACACTGCTGCGCCAGGATCTACGGAACGCTGTGTCCCGCATTACTGAGGCCGAGACACGTATCTCTGGGGCGGAAGATGATCGTGCGACCCTCAAGCGCAAGGTGGCCAGTATGGAAGCGGTCCAGAAAGGCCTGGCGCTTCGTGTGGGGGATGTGGAGGGGTGTGCCAGGCACAACAACCTCCGCTTTGTCGGCCTGTCGGAGGGCTGCGAAAAGGGCATTATGGAGGGCTTTCTGGTGCAGTGGATCGAGAGCTGGCTCCCTCCTGACACCTTGTCTAGATGCTTTGTCATTGAGTGGGCGCATCGGGCCCTGATGCAAAAACCGCCGGTGGGGGCGCGGCCGCAGCCTGTGATCGCCAAGCTGTTGAATTATCGTGACAGGGACATCATCCTACAGCAGGCTAGGACGAAGGAGCCGTTGCTGTATGACAATCATTGTGTCATGATCTTCCCGGACTATACTCGCATGGTACAACAGCAACGACAGTCCTTCACGGCGGCAAAAGCTCGGCTACGTGACCTGAAAATACCCTACGCTCTGCTGTATCCGGCCCGCCTTCGGTCACTGTTGTGTTTGCAATTACCGCTCTAAGTGTACTGGGGATGCTCAGACGTGAGTCCCAGGCACTCCACACCACTGGAATCAAGCTAGCCGGGCTGATGAGAGGTGTTACCTCGAAACCGGGCCGGTCCTCGGATGCTTGTTTCCGTTCTGGTAAGGACATGGCTTTTGTAGTTCGGACTGGACTGTTCCCATGGGGCACAGGGTCAGCGCTGATTTGCATATCGCCATTGTCTAACCCACGGTGGTGTGGAGTGGAAAAACGATGGATTTGGGCCCAGATCTTTGGACTGGGGTGAATGTGTGACATTGATCCACATTCTGTCCATCACTGTTGTGTTTGCAATTACCGCTCTAAGTGTACTGGGGATGCTCAGACGTGAGTCCCAGGCACTCCACACCACTGGAATCAAGCTAGCCGGGCTGATGAGAGGTGTTACCTCGAAACCGGGCCGGTCCTCGGATGCTTGTTTCCGTTCTGGGAAGGACATGGCTTTTGTAGTTCGGACTGGACTGTTCCCATGGGGCACAGGGTCATCGCTGATTTGCATATCGCCATTGTCTAACCCAGGGTGGTGTGGAGTGGAAAAACGATGGATTTGGGCCCAGATCTTTGGACTGGGGTGAATGTGTGACATTGATCCACATTCTGTCCATCACTGTTGTGTTTGCAATTACCGCTCTAAGTGTACTGGGGATGCTCAGACGTGAGTCCCAGGCACTCCACACTACTGGAATCAAGCTAGCCGGGCTGATGAGAGGTGTTACCTCGAAACCGGGCCGGTCCTCGGATGCTTGTTTCCGTTCTGGGAAGGACATGGCTTTTGTAGTTCGGACTGGACTGTTCCCATGGGGCACAGGGTCAGCGCTGATTTGCATATCGCCATTGTCTAACCCAGGGTGGTGTGGAGTGGAAAAACGATGGATTTGGGCCCAGATCTTTGGACTGGGGTGAATGTGTGACATTGATCCACATTCTGTCCATCACTGTTGTGTTTGCAATTACCGCTCTAAGTGTACTGGGGATGCTCAGACGTGAGTCCCAGGCACTCCACACCACTGGAATCAAGCTAGCCGGGCTGATGAGAGGTGTTACCTCGAAACCGGGCCGGTCCTCGGATGCTTGTTTCCGTTCTGGGAAGGACATGGCTTTTGTAGTTCGGACTGGACTGTTCCCATGGGGCACAGGGTCAGCGCTGATTTGCATATCGCCATTGTCTAACCCAGGGTGGTGTGGAGTGGAAAAACGATGGATTTGGGCCCAGATCTTTGGACTGGGGTGAATGTGTGACATTGATCCACATTCTGTCCATCACTGTTGTGTTTGCAATTACCGCTCTAAGTGTACTGGGGATGCTCAGACGTGAGTCCCAGGCACTCCACACCACTAGAATCAAGCTAGCCGGGCTGATGAGAGGTGTTACCTCGAAACCGGGCCGGTCCTCGGATGCTTGTTTCGTTCTGGGAAGGACATGGCTTTTGTAGTTCGGACTGGACTGTTCCCATGGGGCACAGGGTCAGCGCTGATTTGCATATCGCCATTGTCTAACCCAGGGTGGTGTGGAGTGGAAAAACGATGGTTTTGGGCCCAGATCTTTGGACTGGGGTGAATGTGTGACATTGATCCACATTCTGTCCATCACTGTTGTGTTTGCAATTACCGCTCTAAGTGTACTGGGGATGCTCAGACGTGAGTCCCAGGCACTCCACACCACTGGAATCAAGCTAGCCGGGCTGATGAGAGGTGTTACCTCGAAACCGGGCCGGTCCTCGGATGCTTGTTTCCGTTCTGGGAAGGACATGGCTTTTGTAGTTCGGACTGGACTGTTCCCATGGGGCACAGGGTCAGCGCTGATTTGCATATCGCCATTGTCTAACCCAGGGTGGTGTGGAGTGGAAAAACGATGGATTTGGGCCCAGATCTTTGGACTGGGGTGAATGTGTGACATTGATCCACATTCTGTCCATCACTGTTGTGTTTGCAATTACCGCTCTAAGTGTACTGGGGATGCTCAGACGTGAGTCCCAGGCACTCCACACCACTGGAATCAAGCTAGCCGGGCTGATGAGAGGTGTTACCTCGAAACCGGGCCGGTCCTCGGATGCTTGTTTCCGTTCTGGGAAGGACATGGCTTTTGTAGTTCGGACTGGACTGTTCCCATGGGGCACAGGGTCAGCGCTGATTTGCATATCGCCATTGTCTAACCCAGGGTGGTGTGGAGTGGAAAAACGATGGATTTGGGCCCAGATCTTTGGACTGGGGTGAATGTGTGACATTGATCCACATTCTGTCCATCACTGTTGTGTTTGCAATTACCGCTCTAAGTGTACTGGGGATGCTCAGACGTGAGTCCCAGGCACTCCACACCACTGGAATCAAGCTAGCCGGGCTGATGAGAGGTGTTACCTCGAAACCGGGCCGGTCCTCGGATGCTTGTTTCCGTTCTGGGAAGGACATGGCTTTTGTAGTTCGGACTGGACTGTTCCCATGGGGCACAGGGTCAGCGCTGATTTGCATATCGCCATTGTCTAACCCAGGGTGGTGTGGAGTGGAAAAACGATGGATTTGGGCCCAGATCTTTGGACTGGGGTGAATGTGTGACATTGATCCACGTTCTGTCCATCACTGTTGTGTTTGCAATTACCGCTCTAAGTGTACTGGGGATGCTCAGACGTGAGTCCCAGGCACTCCACACCACTGGAATCAAGCTAGCCGGGCTGATGAGAGGTGTTACCTCGAAACCGGGCCGGTCCTCGGATGCTTGTTTCCGTTCTGGGAAGGACATGGCTTTTGTAGTTCGGACTGGACTGTTCCCATGGGGCACAGGGTCAGCGCTGATTTGCATATCGCCATTGTCTAACCCAGGGTGGTGTGGAGTGGAAAAACGATGGATTTGGGCCCAGATCTTTGGACTGGGGTGAATGTGTGACATTGATCCACATTCTGTCCATCACTGTTGTGTTTGCAATTACCGCTCTAAGTGTACTGGGGATGCTCAGACGTGAGTCCCAGGCACTCCACACCACTGGAATCAAGCTAGCCGGGCTGATGAGAGGTGTTACCTCGAAACCGGGCCTGTCCTCGGATGCTTGTTTCCGTTCTGGGAAGGACATGGCTTTTGTAGTTCGGACTGGACTGTTCCCATGGGGCACAGGGTTAGCGCTGATTTGCATATCGCCATTGTCTAACCCAGGGTGGTGTGGAGTGGAAAAACGATGGATTTGGGCCCAGATCTTTGGACTGGGGTGAATGTGTGACATTGATCCACATTCTGTCCATCACTGTTGTGTTTGCAATTACCGCTCTAAGTGTACTGGGGATGCTCAGACGTGAGTCCCAGGCACTCCACACCACTGGAATCAAGCTAGCCGGGCTGATGAGAGGTGTTACCTTGAAACCGGGCCGGTCCTCGGATGCTTGTTTCCGTTCTGGGAAGGACATGGCTTTTGTAGTTCGGAATGGACTGTTCCCATGGGGCACAGGGTCAGCGCTGATTTGCATATCGCCATTGTCTAACCCAGGGTGGTGTGGAGTGGAAAAACGATGGATTTGGGCCCAGATCTTTGGACTGGGGTGAATGTGTGACATTGATCCACATTCTGTCCATCACTGTTGTGTTTGCAATTACCGCTCTAAGTGTACTGGGGATGCTCAGACGTGAGTCCCAGGCACTCCACACCACTGGAATCAAGCTAGTCGGGCTGATGAGAGGTGTTACCTCGAAACCGGGCCGGTCCTCGGATGCTTGTTTCCGTTCTGGGAAGGACATGGCTTTTGTAGTTCGGACTGGACTGTTCCCATGGGGCACAGGGTCAGCGCTGATTTGCATATCGCCATTGTCTAACCCAGGGTGGTGTGGAGTGGAAAAACGATGGATTTGGGCCCAGATCTTTGGACTGGGGTGAATGTGTGACATTGATCCACATTCTGTCCATCACTGTTGTGTTTGCAATTACCGCTCTAAGTGTACTGGGGATGCTCAGACGTGAGTCCCAGGCACTCCACACCACTGGAATCAAGCTAGCCGGGCTGATGAGAGGTGTTACCTCGAAACCGGGCCGGTCCTCGGATGCTTGTTTCCGTTCTGGGAAGGACATGGCTTTTGTAGTTCGGACTGGACTGTTCCCATGGGGCACAGGGTCAGCGCTGATTTGCATATCGCCATTGTCTAACCCAGGGTGGTGTGGAGTGGAAAAACGATGGTTTTGGGCCCAGATCTTTGGACTGGGGTGAATGTGTGACATTGATCCACATTCTGTCCATCACTGTTGTGTTTGCAATTACCGCTCTAAGTGTACTGGGGATGCTCAGACGTGAGTCCCAGGCACTCCACACCACTGGAATCAAGCTAGCCGGGCTGATGAGAGGTGTTACCTCGAAACCGGGCCGGTCCTCGGATGCTTGTTTCCGTTCTGGGAAAGACATGGCTTTTGTAGTTCGGACTGGACTGTTCCCATGGGGCACAGGTTCAGCGCTGATTTGCATATCGCCATTGTCTAACCCAGGGTGGTGTGGAGTGGAAAAACGATGGATTTGGGCCCAGATCTTTGGACTGGGGTGAATGTGTGACATTGATCCACATTCTGTCCATCACTGTTGTGTTTGCAATTACCGCTCTAAGTGTACTGGGGATGCTCAGACGTGAGTCCCAGGCACTCCACACCACTGGAATCAAGCTAGCCGGGCTGATGAGAGGTGTTACCTCGAAACCGGGCCGGTCCTCGGATGCTTGTTTCCGTTCTGGGAAGGACATGGCTTTTGTAGTTCGGACTGGACTGTTCCCATGGGGCACAGGGTCAGCGCTGATTTGCATATCGCCATTGTCTAACCCAGGGTGGTGTGGAGTGGAAAAACGATGGATTTGGGCCCAGATCTTTGGACTGGGGTGAATGTGTGACATTGATCCACATTCTGTCCATCACTGTTGTGTTTGCAATTACCGCTCTAAGTGTACTGGGGATGCTCAGACGTGAGTCCCAGGCACTCCACACCACTGGAATCAAGCTAGCCGGGCTGATGAGAGGTATTACCTCGAAACCGGGCCGGTCCTCGGATGCTTGTTTCCGTTCTGGGAAAGACATGGCTTTTGTAGTTCGGACTGGACTGTTCCCATGGGGCACAGGTTCAGCGCTGATTTGCATATCGCCATTGTCTAACCCAGGGTGGTGTGGAGTGGAAAAACGATGGATTTGGGCCCAGATCTTTGGACTGGGGTGAATGTGTGACATTGATCCACATTCTGTCCATCACTGTTGTGTTTGCAATTACCGCTCTAAGTGTACTGGGGATGCTCAGACGTGAGTCCCAGGCACTCCACACCACTGGAATCAAGCTAGCCGGGCTGATGAGAGGTGTTACCTCGAAACCGGGCCGGTCCTCGGATGCTTGTTTCCGTTCTGGGAAGGACATGGCTTTTGTAGTTCGGACTGGACTGTTCCCATGGGGCACAGGGTCAGCGCTGATTTGCATATCGCCATTGTCTAACCCAGGGTGGTGTGGAGTGGAAAAACGATGGATTTGGGCCCAGATCTTTGGACTGGGGTGAATGTGTGACATTGATCCACATTCTGTCCATCACTGTTGTGTTTGCAATTACCGCTCTAAGTGTACTGGGGATGCTCAGACGTGAGTCCCAGGCACTCCACACCACTGGAATCAAGCTAGCCGGGCTGATGAGAGGTGTTACCTCGAAACCGGGCCGGTCCTCGGATGCTTGTTTCCGTTCTGGGAAGGACATGGCTTTTGTAGTTCGGACTGGACTGTTCCCATGGGGCACAGGGTCAGCGCTGATTTGCATATCGCCATTGTCTAACCCAGGGTGGTGTGGAGTGGAAAAACGATGGATTCGGGCCCAGATCTTTGGACTGGGGTGAATGTGTTACATTGATCCACATTCTGTCCATCACTGTTGTGTTTGCAATTACCGCTCTAAGTGTACTGGGGATGCTCAGACGTGAGTCCCAGGCACTCCACACCACTGGAATCAAGCTAGCCGGGCTGATGAGAGGTGTTACCTCGAAACCGGGCCGGTCCTCGGATGCTTGTTTCCGTTCTGGGAAGGACATGGCTTTTGTAGTTCGGACTGGACTGTTCCCATGGGGCACAGGGTCAGCGCTGATTTGCATATCGCCATTGTCTAACCCAGGGTGGTGTGGAGTGGAAAAACGATGGATTTGGGCCCAGATCTTTGGACTGGGGTGAATGTGTGACATTGATCCACATTCTGTCCATCACTGTTGTGTTTGCAATTACCGCTCTAAGTGTACTGGGGATGCTCAGACGTGAGTCCCAGGCACTCCACACCACTGGAATCAAGCTAGCCGGGCTGATGAGAGGTGTTACCTCGAAACCGGGCCGGTCCTCGGATGCTTGTTTCCGTTCTGGGAAGGACATGGCTTTTGTAGTTCGGACTGGACTGTTCCCATGGGGCACAGGGTCAGCGCTGATTTGCATATCGCCATTGTCTAACCCAGGGTGGTGTGGAGTGGAAAAACGATGGATTTGGGCCCAGATCTTTGGACTGGGGTGAATGTGTGACATTGATCCACATTCTGTCCATCACTGTTGTGTTTGCAATTACCGCTCTAAGTGTACTGGGGATGCTCAGACGTGAGTCCCAGGCACTCCACACCACTGGAATCAAGCTAGCCGGGCTGATGAGAGGTGTTACCTCGAAACCGGGCCGGTCCTCGGATGCTTGTTTCCGTTCTGGGAAGGACATGGCTTTTGTAGTTTGGACTGGACTGTTCCCATGGGGCACAGGGTCAGCGCTGATTTGCATATCGCCATTGTCTAACCCAGGGTGGTGTGGAGTGGAAAAACGATGGATTTGGGCCCAGATCTTTGGACTGGGGTGAATGTGTGACATTGATCCACATTCTGTCCATCACTGTTGTGTTTGCAATTACCGCTCTAAGTGTACTGGGGATGCTCAGACGTGAGTCCCAGGCACTCCACACCACTGGAATCAAGCTAGCCGGGCTGATGAGAGGTGTTACCTCGAAACCGGGCCGGTCCTCGGATGCTTGTTTCCGTTCTGGGAAGGACATGGCTTTTGTAGTTCGGACTGGACTGTTCCCATGGGGCACAGGGTCAGCGCTGATTTGCATATCGCCATTGTCTAACCCAGGGTGGTGTGGAGTGGAAAAACGATGGTTTTGGGCCCAGATCTTTGGACTGGGGTGAATGTGTGACATTGATCCACATTCTGTCCATCACTGTTGTGTTTGCAATTACCGCTCTAAGTGTACTGGGGATGCTCAGACGTGAGTCCCAGGCACTCCACACCACTGGAATCAAGCTAGCCGGGCTGATGAGAGGTGTTACCTCGAAACCGGGCCGGTCCTCGGATGCTTGTTTCCGTTCTGGGAAAGACATGGCTTTTGTAGTTCGGACTGGACTGTTCCCATGGGGCACAGGTTCAGCGCTGATTTGCATATCGCCATTGTCTAACCCAGGGTGGTGTGGAGTGGAAAAACGATGGATTTGGGCCCAGATCTTTGGACTGGGGTGAATGTGTGACATTGATCCACATTCTGTCCATCACTGTTGTGTTTGCAATTACCGCTCTAAGTGTACTGGGGATGCTCAGACGTGAGTCCCAGGCACTCCACACCACTGGAATCAAGCTAGCCGGGCTGATGAGAGGTGTTACCTCGAAACCGGGCCGGTCCTCGGATGCTTGTTTCCGTTCTGGGAAGGACATGGCTTTTGTAGTTCGGACTGGACTGTTCCCATGGGGCACAGGGTCAGCGCTGATTTGCATATCGCCATTGTCTAACCCAGGGTGGTGTGGAGTGGAAAAACGATGGATTTGGGCCCAGATCTTTGGACTGGGGTGAATGTGTGACATTGATCCACATTCTGTCCATCACTGTTGTGTTTGCAATTACCGCTCTAAGTGTACTGGGGATGCTCAGACGTGAGTCCCAGGCACTCCACACCACTGGAATCAAGCTAGCCGGGCTGATGAGAGGTGTTACCTCGAAACCGGGCCGGTCCTCGGATGCTTGTTTCCGTTCTGGGAAAGACATGGCTTTTGTAGTTCGGACTGGACTGTTCCCATGGGGCACAGGTTCAGCGCTGATTTGCATATCGCCATTGTCTAACCCAGGGTGGTGTGGAGTGGAAAAACGATGGATTTGGGCCCAGATCTTTGGACTGGGGTGAATGTGTGACATTGATCCACATTCTGTCCATCACTGTTGTGTTTGCAATTACCGCTCTAAGTGTACTGGGGATGCTCAGACGTGAGTCCCAGGCACTCCACACCACTGGAATCAAGCTAGCCGGGCTGATGAGAGGTGTTACCTCGAAACCGGGCCGGTCCTCGGATGCTTGTTTCCGTTCTGGGAAGGACATGGCTTTTGTAGTTCGGACTGGACTGTTCCCATGGGGCACAGGGTCAGCGCTGATTTGCATATCGCCATTGTCTAACCCAGGGTGGTGTGGAGTGGAAAAACGATGGATTTGGGCCCAGATCTTTGGACTGGGGTGAATGTGTGACATTGATCCACATTCTGTCCATCACTGTTGTGTTTGCAATTACCGCTCTAAGTGTACTGGGGATGCTCAGACGTGAGTCCCAGGCACTCCACACCACTGGAATCAAGCTAGCCGGGCTGATGAGAGGTGTTACCTCGAAACCGGGCCGGTCCTCGGATGCTTGTTTCCGTTCTGGGAAGGACATGGCTTTTGTAGTTCGGACTGGACTGTTCCCATGGGGCACAGGGTCAGCGCTGATTTGCATATCGCCATTGTCTAACCCAGGGTGGTGTGGAGTGGAAAAACGATGGATTCGGGCCCAGATCTTTGGACTGGGGTGAATGTGTTACATTGATCCACATTCTGTCCATCACTGTTGTGTTTGCAATTACCGCTCTAAGTGTACTGGGGATGCTCAGACGTGAGTCCCAGGCACTCCACACCACTGGAATCAAGCTAGCCGGGCTGATGAGAGGTGTTACCTCGAAACCGGGCCGGTCCTCGGATGCTTGTTTCCGTTCTGGGAAGGACATGGCTTTTGTAGTTCGGACTGGACTGTTCCCATGGGGCACAGGGTCAGCGCTGATTTGCATATCGCCATTGTCTAACCCAGGGTGGTGTGGAGTGGAAAAACGATGGATTTGGGCCCAGATCTTTGGACTGGGGTGAATGTGTGACATTGATCCACATTCTGTCCATCACTGTTGTGTTTGCAATTACCGCTCTAAGTGTACTGGGGATGCTCAGACGTGAGTCCCAGGCACTCCACACCACTGGAATCAAGCTAGCCGGGCTGATGAGAGGTGTTACCTCGAAACCGGGCCGGTCCTCGGATGCTTGTTTCCGTTCTGGGAAGGACATGGCTTTTGTAGTTCGGACTGGACTGTTCCCATGGGGCACAGGGTCAGCGCTGATTTGCATATCGCCATTGTCTAACCCAGGGTGGTGTGGAGTGGAAAAACGATGGATTTGGGCCCAGATCTTTGGACTGGGGTGAATGTGTGACATTGATCCACATTCTGTCCATCACTGTTGTGTTTGCAATTACCGCTCTAAGTGTACTGGGGATGCTCAGACGTGAGTCCCAGGCACTCCACACCACTGGAATCAAGCTAGCCGGGCTGATGAGAGGTGTTACCTCGAAACCGGGCCGGTCCTCGGATGCTTGTTTCCGTTCTGGGAAGGACATGGCTTTTGTAGTTTGGACTGGACTGTTCCCATGGGGCACAGGGTCAGCGCTGATTTGCATATCGCCATTGTCTAACCCAGGGTGGTGTGGAGTGGAAAAACGATGGATTTGGGCCCAGATCTTTGGACTGGGGTGAATGTGTGACATTGATCCACATTCTGTCCATCACTGTTGTGTTTGCAATTACCGCTCTAAGTGTACTGGGGATGCTCAGACGTGAGTCCCAGGCACTCCACACCACTGGAATCAAGCTAGCCGGGCTGATGAGAGGTGTTACCTCGAAACCGGGCCGGTCCTCGGATGCTTGTTTCCGTTCTGGGAAGGACATGGCTTTTGTAGTTCGGACTGGACTGTTCCCATGGGGCACAGGGTCAGCGCTGATTTGCATATCGCCATTGTCTAACCCAGGGTGGTGTGGAGTGGAAAAACAATGGATTTGGGCCCAGATCTTTGGACTGGGGTGAATGTGTGACATTGATCCACATTCTGTCCATCACTGTTGTGTTTGCAATTACCGCTCTATGTGATAGTGTGTCATACCCCTGGGTACCATAGGCCCCCCGATAGAATGGGTGCGAAGCATTGCCGAAACGCTTAGGTATTTCAGTAGGTGAATCAAGGGTTGCTGGGGTGGGGGGAGGGCTACTAATAGGTGGGGGATTCCCCTAGTTGTGGGCTGGTGTTTGGGTGTTAACTGTTCGGGGCTGGTCACCTGCCCTACAAGAGTGGGTAGATAGGGGTGGCGATTCCCTAGTTATGGGGTATGTTCAGGGGATCCATTGGAGGGGGTGGCTTTCGGTTCCCCGTTGGGGGCCGGGCCACGATCTGGCTGCGACAGGTGCTTCCACGTTGGGAGGTGCGGGGTGGGGGTGGTGGGGGTTGAGTTGGGTTGGGGGGTTGTCTTGGTTGTGCTCATGTTGCTGTGGTCCTTATCCTGGGAGGTATGCATGCTGGACCGTCTGGGCCGCCGCGACCCATACACTGCCCTTTCACAATGTTGACTGTTCAGAATGGGGGGCGGGTAGCTTCAGGCACGCTGCGCCTTATGAGTTGGAATGTGCGGGGGTGTTAGATAAAGTCAGGCGGGAGCAGTCCTTCACTATGCCAAGCGGGCTGGGGTTGTTGCTCTGCTGCTTCAGGAAACCCACCTATTGGGTACAAAGGCACTGTGCTTACAGCAATTTGGATACACACATGCTTACCACGCAGGGTTCACGAGGGGCTCCCGGGGGGTTGCTCTCCTCATTCATCGCAGAGTCTCTTTTGTACATGAACGGAGTTGGTCCGATCCTCAGGGTAGGAACATCTTTGTTCAGGGTGGGGTTTGGGGCGACAGGGTGACACTTGGTAGCATCTATGCCCCGCCACCGCTGCAGTGGTCCCTGGCTGAAAAGGTCATGTCCCTCTGGAATGAGATGCCGGATACCCTTGCTATAATTGGGGCGGATTGGAATGATGTGATGGACATACACATGGACCGGTGGCAGAGGGGGTCGACTGATACAGGCATAGACTTGGAGGGACCCCCCACCAAGCTCTGAGCCCTTGCCACGGACCTGGACTGGGTGGACGTCTGGAGGTATGGGCATGGCGCGCGCCGAGAGTATACCTATTTTCCCCTCGGTGCATGGCTCGTTCTCCAGGTTGGACTACCTATTAGTTCCCAGAAGACTGGCCCTGAGAATTGCGTCCTCAGACATCCTGCCGAGGGCTCTGTCGAATCACTCACCTTTGGATCCGTCCAGGCACCCCTTCCGATGGCGCTTGTCTGGCTGGCACCTGTTACAGACTGACTACAGGGATCATATGACGCGGGAGATAGATCATTACTTGACGGCTAACCGTGACTGAGATGACTCCCCGACGACCCTTTGGGAAGTGATGAAACCTACCTCACTGGGGGCGGACATTTCCTGGTGCGCGGCAGCCCGGGCGGAGAGACGGCGGGAGCTGGTGCGGCGGGAGGCGGAGTTGGTAGTCCTGGAACGTCAGAGCAGGGAGGAAGGTGGTAGGTCTATAGGACGGCATTTAGTCCTGGCTCAGCAGCAGTATGCGGCGGTCCTACTTGATGAGGCGAGACAGGCCTGGTTGGCTACCCGTAGCCGGGTGTATCAGCGGGGGGACAAATCCTGTAGGATGCTCCACCGCCTGTGCCAGGGGGTTTTTAATGCCCAGCCGTTGCCCCAATTATTGGACTCGGCGGGAGCACCGATTTCTGAGCCGTCGGTTATCGCGGAGAGTTTTGCCACATATTACGAGGGGCTGTACGCGCATCAGGAGTGCCTGTCGGCCAATGTTATTCAGCGGTTCATAGATGACCTTCCCCCACGGTCAGTCCCGGACGAGGCACAGGATTTATTAGTTAAGCTGCTTACCAACGAGGCGTTGGGCACGGCCTTGGGTGAACTCAACCCCGGGAAGGCTCCAGGCCCCAACGGTTTCTTTAAGAGATTCCCTGTGCAGCTGGGCCCCCGGCTGCGCCCGGTAATTGAGGAGGCGCGAGAGAGTGGGGTGCTCCCAGCGGACTGGCAGCATGCAGAGGTGGTAGTCTTTCTGAAGTCGGGACGACCCCCGGAGAGTCACTCGTCCTTCCGCCCCATATCGCTACTCAATACGGAGGCCAAGGTATTGGCCAAGGCCTTGGCTAACCGGCTAAAGCCTTATATTACGGACCTGGTGCACCCGGACCAGGTGGGCTTCATGCCCCGGAGGTCGACCCGGCACAATATCCGGCAGGCCCTGGTGGCGATCTCTGCCTGGAGGAGCTTAGGTGAGCCGGCCGCTTTATTCTTAGCGGATATGGAAAGTGCCTTTGACTCCTTGAGTTGGACATATTTATTCGCCCTGTTACGGTTCCTCAACTTGGGTCCTCGTTTTCTGACCTACGTACGGCTGTTATACACTAGTCTTACTGCGTCCGTGCGTGTCGGGGGGGCGGTTTCCCAGCGCTTTCCGGTTCAGAGGGGTACACAACAGGGGTTTCCCCTCTCCCCGTATCTGTTCGCGCTGGCTATGGAGCCCCTGGCCGCGCGGGTGCATATAGATGCCCACCTCAGGGGTTTTCGTGGTCCCCCAGCCTTACTGAGAGGATAACGTTATACGCAGATGATGTGCTGTTCTTCCTCACGGACCTGGATCGGTCTGGGCCACAGCTGTTGCGCATCCTGCAGATATTCAGGGAATCTTCTGGCCTATATGTGAACCCGGGTAAGTCCACCTTATGGGTGCTGGGCGACGGACAGACGGCTGGCACATGGGCGGCGGACCTACAGTTGGCTGCCGGAGGGATGAAGTACCTGGGAGTCTATTTGTCTGAAAGTGCGGGAGTCTTCCGAGCTCGCAACCTCGCCCCGGTCTGGGATCGCACACGGGCGGATCTGAAGGTGTGGTCTTGTATGCCATTGTCTATTTATGGGATCAAAATGGTGGCACTCCCGCGGCTTGTATACCAACTGCAGAATCATCCCTATCCCATCCCGCCCCGCTGGTTTCAACAGGTCAACTCGGCACTGGGTGGGTTTCTGTGGGAGGGGGGGACCGTTAGGGTGGCACTCCGGACATGCTTCTTGTCTACGTATGCAGGTGGTGTTGCCACATCCGCTATCTTCTCATACTAACAGGATGCGCACCTCTTAGTCCTTAATGACTGGTGGTACGGCGACAGGGGCGATCAACCCTACGCGGTGGAGTGTCACCTGATGGGCCCGTCATCTGTCCACACGCTGCTTTACTCGGCGCTGCTCCGGCGGGGCCTCCCTTCCACCACGCAGGTGGTCTTCTGTATCTACCGGCAGGCACAACGCAGGATGAAATGGAGAAATGTCCTCACTCAGGAGACCCCTCTTTGGCGCAACGGCCGCTTGCCCCACTTGGAGACCCTTGAAGGTTTTGGTGGGTGGGATGCTATCGGTATCTCCTCTCCGGGAGATGTCATGTCAGGTGATATGTTGAAGTCCTTCCGGGACCTACAGACTGAATTTGGGATGCCCCGCTCTCAATTCTTTAGATTCCTCCAATTTCGACATGCCTTGATGCCATATTTGATGGACATAGACTCTCTCCCAGACTTTAGCCCACTCGAGGCCCAACTGTTCATGGAGGAACTTCCAGACAAAAAACTGTCCCGTATATACCAGTCCCTGGTGCAACATTGCTCCCCTGACCTGCAGAAGCTGCGGGCGGCGTGGTGGGGGAGTTAGAGGAGGAGGACTGGATGGAGGCCCTGGCGAGTCCTAAGGGGGCGGCAATCTCCACACGCCTGAGACTCATACAATTCAAATACCTCCACCGCACGTACTTCACTAGGGAGCCTCGATGGAAGGCAGGTATGATAAGTTCTTCGGACTGCCTGCGTTGTGAGTCTGCGGTGGGTACACTTTTACATACCACGTCGGGATGTTCCGGGTTGCATAGGTTGTGGACTGGGGTCTTCCGCTGTCTCTCAGAGGTATTGGCGTGGGAGCTGCCTAGGGATCCGAGATTGGCGCTATTGCAGGTTCTGGAAGGGGTAGGGGGGAATCGCTACAAACGTCACTTGTTGCTGCTTGGTCTCACCTTGGCTAAACATGATATTGCTCAAGCCTGGAAGGCTCCCTTGGCTCCTCCCCTGGCTGCTTGGAAGAATGGCATGGACTTTTGTATGGGGCGGGAGCAGCCCATCTTCCTGGCCAGGGGGTGCCCCTGCAAGCACTTTCGAATTTGGAAACGATGGGCTGACTATAGGGGCTTGACTTGGACCCTCCTCCGGAGAGTGATTTCCCTCCGGCACTTTCACTGTAGGGGGTGATTGGAGTTGGTCGATGGCGCTCGGATGGAACTGGGGTGCAATCAATGTATGTATTACAGCATATACATGCTCTGGAGTACGGCAGCAGTGCAACCGGGGGGGGAGTTGGGGTGGGGGGGGGGGGTTTCATTCACATTTCTATAAAAATACCAAATTGTCTGGCTATGCTATATTCTGCTATATTCGTCTTGTTGATGTGTGCATTAGACTCCGGTGCTCGGGGCTGTGCATTTTTGTTGGTGCAGACTAATAAAATCCGGGATGTAGTTCTTTAGTTGGTAGGGGCACTAGTCTGGCCCACAGATTGATGATGATCAATCATAAGAGAAGATGACTGGACTCAGCTTTGGCCATAACCAAAGTATGCATCCAGCAGCACCGGAAAATGAAAACTACATCCATCATGAGGGAATGGGCTGAAAGTATTCCAACAATGGTGAACCATGAGCGACTAATCTACAAACTGAACAATCAGCTAAAGACCTTTGAAAATATCTGGGGGTCTTAAATCAAGTAAAAACCCTATAAACCAGGGTACACTTTGTAACAATGTAGATAGGTATCCTTTCTAAAATATTGTTTGGATGTTCCCAACAGTGAGTCAGAGATGTAAAAATACTTTGATTATGCATACCTGTAAACAACAATGCAATTCCATGCAAAGGTTAAATAATGACCCTTAGCTTTGTACATAATATAATGATCTTTTGATGAATAGGGAGCAGCTATTATTCCTTGTTTTGAGAATGGAACCTTCTTTTAATTCCATGAATAATATTCTCAACGCACATGCACGTAATGAAAAATGTTTGCAAAGTATAAAAGAGGATTTCTATGAATCTTATTTACATTTAAATTTAGGTGGTTTCGAAGCATCCAATTGCCCACCTTTCTTGAAAACCATAAATTAAGTTTCTATCTTTGAATTGACATTCAGGAACAGCTGTGTGTTGTTTGCAAACATAAATAAATTGAATCCCATTAACGTAAATACAAAATTGGGCATTGCATGCACATGTGGATACAAATCTGTGATGTTATGGACCCCTGTGCGCTGTCACCATGTGCCTTTGCACATTACATCCCTCAAAGAGTCCACAGCAAACAGAGTGTCTGTGTCTGTTCTGTATGACTAGTATGCAGTCCTCTTTGTCGAAGACTGTTTCCTGGGCACACCGGCTTTAATCAGCATGTTTTCATTATGCACTTTCTAGAAGTGTCTGTGACATCCTTGTTGGTATTAATCAATCGGCTCAATGTCCAATGTGGGACTTTAGTTCTTATTGCTCCCCCAAATAGCAAGATGGCTTAACTCTCACTAGCTGTGGAGTGAGGAGTTGATCAATAAGCACGAATGGCTTGACAGATGGCTTGGTTTAGATCGGTTCCCGCCATCGATGCTCACTGAATTACACTCTTGGTGGTGTTGATAAATTGTTGAACAATACCACTGGCTTGGAGCCAGAGAGATGTACTCTTTTGATGCTTAACATTGAGTTGAACAAGAAATTCTTTGAATTCTTTTCCATTGGATAGTGGGCCATTACTGGATTTTAGAATCGCGGGGATGCTCCATGATGCAAGTAGCTCCTCAAGCCACTCAATGACTTTATCATGGGTTGTTGAGGATAAGTTTTCCACCAAAGGAAAATGTAAATATTCATTAATGAATACCATGAGGTTATGTCCATTTCCTAGAGGGATCAAAAAAATCAATGGCAACTCTCTCCCATGCATGCACATGAAGGTCAGACATTGCCAAAGGATGCTGTGTCACCTTGGGGGATACACAGTTACTAAGGTGGCATGTTTTTGATTCTTTCGCAACTCATTCACCTTGTAGAGAGAAAACCACACTTGATCTCTCAAGGCTCTTTTGGTGGCTAAAATGCCATGATGTCCCTCATGGGCCAGCTCAATGACTTGCTGTCTCAGCCTCTCAGGTATGACGATTCTCAAGCCTCTCAATATGATACCCTCATGGGTGATGGATAGCTCATCATGTACATTTTGAATTTTTGGAATATAACATCATAAGGAAAGGGTCAAATACTTTTCTTCCACAATTGCGTTGTAATGAAGGTTTTGAGGATGTGCTTGCTTTTATCTGCTTTGATAGCAGCAACAATCTGTTCAATGGATAGAATTGCTAGCATACTGCTCCTCATAATGAAGTTGAGGTACTCTTCAGCTACTTTGGATGTTGAATTGTGGCATTGTAGCGGCACGCATGAAAAGCAATCTGCTAGGTTTTAATATTTCCCCTGCTTGTGTACAATCGCATAGTCGTATTCTTGTATTTGCACCCCCACCTTTTGATGTGAGGGGGTATCTTAGCTTTGGGTTTACAAAGATAATGAGCAACGCCTACGGTCTATAATGATAGTGAAGTGTTTTACATACAGAAACACATGAAAATGTTTGCTGGCCCTCCTGGAAAATCACCATTACAACATAGTCATTACAATGCACTACCTTTACAATGCGGCTGTTACAACGCATACCATTACACCACATTATAAGGTAAGTAATGGAGTTTTCTTGTTTTAGGGTGGGTATGGATATGGGTTTGGGGGTACATTGGAATAGTAATTGTTACCACTACACCATCCAACACTTACCCTACTGTTGTACCCACTGGAGTAGGAATAGTAATTTTAACCCCTACACTATCCAACACTTACCCCACTGTTACCCTAAAAGTATTATGCGTTGTAATGGTATGCGTTGTAAAGGTATGCATTTTAAAGGTAGTTTTAAAAAATGTGTTGTAATGACATGCGTTGTAAAATCATGCATTGTAAAGGTAGCTGCGATGTAAAACCCACGTTGCAAAGGCATGCATTCTAATTGTTTGCATTGTAACATTATATATTCGGACCTCACTACAGCCAGACTATCCTTTTCTGGCTGAGATGAGCCAAGTTCTGCTTCAGACAAGATTCTACTGAAAAAGGCCACAATGTGTCTCTGAGCTTTCAGATGGCAACAGTGATGAGCAAGAATCACCCCTAGCCCGTCTGGGCTTATGTCTACTATAATCTCAGGTTGTAACTTGGGGTCAAATAAGGCCATTTCGGTTGCATTCTCAATCACATGTTTAATGTCCTTGAAACTTTGTCGTTTTCAGGGGACCCCTGTAATGGGACATTCTGCTTTGTTAAATTTCTCAATGTTACACTCACTGTAGCAAAGTCATGAATATATATTGAGCAATGACTGGCCATATATAAGAAGGATTGCAGCATGGCTTGCACCTTATCAGGAGTCATTCACCCATCAGAGTATATGTGACCAAAGAATTTAAGTGTGGTTATGTGAAACTCACACTCTGCTGCATTTAGAGTGAGACTTGCCACAGCAAGTAAGTGGCAAACCTGTGTAAGATGATCCTTTTGTGTTGTCCCAAATACCAGTGTGTCTTCACTGTAATCGAATGCATTTTTAACAGGTCAAATTACTTGGCAAATAAAATCCTGAAATATCTCTGCAACTGAGCACACTTCAAAACTCAGTCTTCTATATCTGTACAATCGAACATGACCTGAAAAAGTGGTAATGTACCTACAGTTTTCTTCAAGCTGGAGTTGATGATATCCTTTGTTGAGGTCAAGATGGGACAAGACTTTGGCTCCATTAAGTTTCATGATTATGTCCGCTAAGTTGGAATCAAGATGTCTTTCTCTCTCAATGGCTTTGCTGGCCTGGCGCATATCAATACAGATACACACTGCACCTCCAGTGTCCTTCTTCGGCACCACAACTATGTTTTAAACCCACAGTGCAGGACCAGTGGAGTGCTCAATGATATCATGCTTCAAAACTGCTTCTAGTTCTTTCTCAATGGCTTCTTGTAAATGAAAAGCGACTCTGTGGTGCCGTTGGGCAACAAAACAAATGTCCTCATTAATGTGAGGTAGCCCTTTCATTGTCTGAAGTCTTCCTAGGCCATGAAAAAATGATGGGAACTGACTCACAATTTCAGACTGAGCGCTGAGATTGTAGTTGAGAGATAGCAGTCCCATGTCAGCACCAGTGGCAAAGCTCAGTAAGCATGTGCCTGATGAGGTTCCCTGAAGGACATGAATTGGTGCTTGCACTGATGTTGTTTTATGTTGCATGATGGCTATGAACGACCTTTGACTCAGTGACCATTTAGAGGCAGCCCATGTCTATACCTTCCTGTTTTATGGGGTAAGGTGTGAGCGAGGAGGTAAGACTGGCATGACAGTAATCGATATTAATCAATGCACCACTGTCGATAATGAAGGTCATGGGGTGACCGTTCATCTTTAGTGTAATTTTGGGAGTGTCTGAATGAATTTTGCCATTTCATTTGGTGATGATTCTTCTTTGACTTTTTATCTTCTTTGCAAGCAGTTAGTCCTACGTGGGCATGTTGTTCTTTAGTCGATATCATCAAAGCACATCATTCTTCTTTGCTAGAGCTTGATGATGACTTTGAAGAGCTTTTATATGATGAACTCGACAACGATTGACTTTGCTTGGTTTCTACTTGTCATTCCTGATGTTTCTTTTTGGCCTTGTGGGCATGGTGAGAATGGTTCTGGAACCTTCTGCATTCCATTTTCTTTTCTCGCTGTGACACATTTTGTTTCTCTTGCATTGTACATACCATTATGAACGTGTACTCTAGCATCACCTCAAAATCGTAAACAAACTAGGCAGCAACGTCTTTATGATGGTCAACTAAGTATCTGCATTCCTAATCAAGTCAAAACTCAGATCAAGAGAATGGAGGACAAAGATATCAGAAAAGGAAAGACAACCAGCGCCCAGGTAGATCATCAGCTAATATGGTCCCCGGAATACGAAATGCAGGGACATTGTGATATTTTAAATAGAGGTAATATCTTGAAGCTCTTGGCTGAAATTCAGGAACTTAAATACATAAAATCATCAAATCTCGTAGCAGTCCAATTTTTCCCAGGAGAAAACAACACATTAAAAGAACGAACACTAACAGCTTGGCTGACACCGGAGTTAGCACAGCTAATACTAAGTCACTCTGAACAATTTTCAGCCTGCGGCATTCAGTTAAAAGAACCAGTAAGACCGCGTTATCCATTCCTATTGAAAGAAATTGAACAACAGGGTTGTAAAGGATAACAAATCACAAGATACATGTCACGCTTCCCTTTAAAGCCTCCTCTGGAAGCCCTAATGTCATAATGGCACTATTCGCCTAAAAAAACACCCCTTTCCCGTGCACCAGCACTCCTTTGTGGTGTGTCATGAGGGTTTGTGTATTCTTACTGATTTATGATATATGTTTCGTAACCTGATTTATGATGTACGCTCCCTGACTGGTTTAGAGAAATCATTCAGTTTGGGACATGTCTTGTATCATTTTTCTTTAAGGTTTGATGCACCAGGGGCGCTTTAGGTCAATAACTTGAGGTTAGTACAAGTAGGGGCGCTTCTGGCCAACAACTTGTATGCAGTTCTCTCGCGTGCGCATCAGCCCGTTTTAGCTGAGCGCAAGCATGCGTGGGGTGCGGCTGGGTGCGGTCGAGTATTTAAAACGCACCCAGCCTTCTGGAAGGCGCTTTGCCTTCCACCAGCTCAGAGGAAGGTCGTGTTGTTTTACCTCGCTCATGAAGAAGGCCGCTTACCTAAATGAAGATCCTGGAACTTCAGTCTGCAATCCTCGGCATCTTCCTGAATGATTAACAGCTCGGCACTTTCATTTTTGAAACGGAACCTCCAAAGACAAAAGAGATAAGTGTTATTTCTTTTTAGTTTAAGGCGCCCTTCGCAAGAAAGGTATCCAGAAGAATTTTTGGAACTTTTATCAAGAGACTTCACAAAGATATTGGACTTGATGATAAATACAGCTTGGTGTTTGATATTAGAATTCTAATTTTAGGAGTTTGTATTGTTTAGCAAAGAAAAAGTAAAGAGGTGATTCCCTGTAATCATAAAGACGTTATTTCTGAATGTCATGCTTGTTATGTTTTCTCGCTTGGTGAAACCTTTAATTTAGATTGCAAGTCACAGAAGTATGAAGACACAGATCTTTACACAGAGTAAGTCAACTGGGGAGTGAGGTTTGTTACAGAAGGAATAAAAAAAAGAGGGGAAATGTGTAACTGAAGGATCAGAAGGGGTTTGTAACAAACTGTTTGTTTATTTCAGTGACGCTCTCCAACGGATTACGCTAACAAAAAGACACCAACACAGAGGACAGAAAATCACCCGACTCAACTGACAAGAAAGACATACTGGACGAAAGACAGACAACAGCTGTACGCAGGTAGGCGAAAGTTAGAACATTTAGAAAGAGAACAGTAGATAGATAGTTGTAACCCACAAAAAGAATTGAGCATAGAATAAACTCTAGGTTCTTGTTGTTTCGCAGGTCATCAGCAAGAACACTACATCCAGTACCGGCCCTCCTCCCCACTGTCTAGCTAATATCTTGTAGTGCATAATAATTCCTCAAGGTAGGGGTTAGTCTCTAGGGAGGTTGGTCCCTTGCGTCTCTGCAAATTTGCTACTCGTCTCAGGAATTACACATCAAGACAAGGTAAGAGACGACGTAGTGTTTGTCTTGACAGAAGGCTAAGCCCAAGTAGATTAAACTCGCCTGGACGCAATGGACCAAGTATCCCTACAAGACATAGCAGCTTTGTTAAACAAGTTAAAACAGGAAAATGAAGTCTTGCGTAGAGATATGGCTTCTCTCCAAACTACAGTTCAACAACAACAAAAGCCAATTCTAAAGCCAGCTACCTTCCTGGCAGGAGCCGCCTCTTCTGAAGCTCAGACTCAAATTCAAATTCAAGTAGTCACACCAGTTCCAACCACTTTAGCTCAACCAGAGAGATTTTACGGAGACCCAAACAAATTTACCATCTTTCTTAATCAGTGTCACTTACATTTTTTGGCCAAAACCACAGCTTTCCCAGACGATTCTTCCAAGGTGGCTTTTATGCTATCCTATTTAGGAGGGGATGCAGCTCTATGGTCCGTCCCTTTGGTGGAAAGAGACGATCAAGTTTTATATAATTTTAGGGCATTTGAACGGTCCTTAAAAAAGATTTTTGCAAAGCATGTCTTTGTACAATCAGCGGACAGTGAACTCTTGAATCTAAAACAGGGTTCGTCTGAATTGCTTCACTATATTTCTGTTTTTAATCGCTTAGTCCTAGAAGCTGATTGGCCACATGAAAAAAGGGTGTCTTTGTTCTATCGCGGCTTAAGAGACGAGCTCAAAGACATGGTGACCCAAATCTTGGAACCTCCGGAAGAGATTAGTGAATTTATTGACCTTGTTGTAAAATTGAATCATAGGCTCTCTGAAAGAAAAGGAGAAAGAGGAAGGTTTGATCACAAGATTTTGTTTCAGAACGAAAGGGGCTCGACCCCTCGTGAAATGACTCAGAAGTTAGATCAGGTAGAACCTATGCAGATAGGATCTATTCGGGGACCTTTAACGAGAGAGGAAAAGGAAAAAAGAATGTCCTTCTAAACCTAACAAGGGGAAGCCCAAGTCTTCTGAAGTTGCTTTAACTTCAGAAAAGTCGGAAAACTAGAACGCTCGATGAAAGAAAGTCAGTTTGTTGAGTGTTAGTTCTAGTTCGGCCTCTACTGTCCCACCCAAGGGGTGTCGACATTTCTGTATCATTGTGGAATTAAAGAGGTTAGCCAATCCAGTAAGTTCCTTGAAAGTAGAAGCAATAATCAATTCTGGGGCAACTGGAAACTTCATTGACACACATTTGTTGAAACATTTAGGGTTTAACTCTATTAAAAAAACTCACCCAGAGACTGTGAGGGCAGTAGACGGTAAGGAGTGGACTTCTGGACCCAATAACAAACAAACTGAGGTCTTACAAATGGACTGTTCTCCTATCCACAGAGAAAACATCCAGGTTGATGTAATTGACGCTCCCCAATTTAAACTAATTTTGGGGATCTCTTGGCTTGTTTTACACAATCCTAATATCGATTGGCAAGCAAGAACTTTTACTTTTAAAGCTCACCATTGTTTGAGTAAATGTTTTTTGTTAGACAGGTCAGAAGACCCAATTCAACATTTTGACTTTTCTAAAGACTCTTCTAGTATTCTGCTCCTAGAGGGAGTGCCCACAGTATATTCGGACTAACTGGACGTTTTTGATAAAAAAAAGGCTAACACTCTTCCTCCCCATAGGGATTTCGATTGCAGAATAGATCTTGTGCCAGGGGCAACTTTGCCTTGCAGCAGAATCTATGCCTTGACAGAGAAAGAGAATGAGCATTTAAGAGAATACCTGGATGAATACCTCGCTAATGGCTTTATCAGGCACTCTAAGTCTGCTGTGTCATCTTCTCTCTTTTTCATTCCAAAACGAGGAGGGAAATTAAGAACGTGCATTGATTATAGAGCCCTGAACAATGTTACAATAAAGAACAGATACCCCTTGCCTCTCATTCCAACTCTTTTAGACCAAGTAAAAAAGGCAACCATTTATACAAAATTGGATTTGCGCGGAGCTTACCACCTTGTCAGAGTCCGAAAAGGCGATGAGTGGAAGACAGCATTCCGTACCAAATTTGGTCTTTTCGAATATCAAGTTATGCCTTTTGGACTCTGTAACGCTCCTGCAGCCTTCCAATTTTTTATAAATGAAGTGTTGCACGAATTCATTGATATTTGTTGTGTGGTCTATATAGATGATATCTTGATTTACTCGCAGACAGAGGAACAACGTGTAAAACAAGTTTGCGCCATTCTTCAGGAACTGCTTTCTAATTCTTTGTACGTGAAATTGGAAAAAAGTATTTTCCATGTGTCCAAAGTGGATTTTTTGGGTTACATTATTAGTCCCTCAGGAATTGAAATGGACCCTAAGAAAGTGGAAGCTGTAAGGTCTTGGCCCAGACCCTCATCTGTAAAGCAGGTACAAAGCTTTCTAGGGTTTGCAAATTTTTATCGTTGTTTTATCCAGAATTTCTCCCAGACGATAACTCCCATTACCAGATTACTTCGAAAAGGAGTAAAATTTGAATGGACAGAATCCGCCGACCAAGCCTTCCAAGAACTAAAGGAAAAGTTTACATCAGCTCCCATTCTGAGTCATCCAGATCCTAAACAACCATTCATCGTTGAGGCGGATGCTTCTCAGTTTGCTTTGGGGGAATTCTGTTACAACAAAATTTGGAAACAGGTCAAATGCATCCCATTGCCTATTACTCCAGAAAGTTGTCCCCAGCTGAACTTAATTACGCAATTGTAGATAAGGAACTATTGGCAATAAAGGCAGTTTGCGAAGAATGGCGTCACTGTTTGTTAGGGGCGGCGTCACACAATCACTATATATACAGACCATAGACATTTGCAAGCTTTACAAAAAGTAAAAGCCTTATCAGCCAGACAATTAAGATGGTCCCTTTTCTTTAATGACTACACTTTTGTAATTACTTACCGCCCTGGAAAGGAAAATCTAAAGGCTGATGCATTGTCTCGCATAATAGAAAGTAGTTTAGAACAAGAAGCTGTGGTCCATCCGGTATTACCTACTGCTTGTTTTCAGGCATATTTATCTGTCTTGAAAATTACGGAGGATATAAAAAAGGAACTAATAAAGAAAAGTCTAGAGGAATGGAAAAGGAGTACCCGTATCTTCTGGAGAGAGACAAGCTTCTTTATGTACACGATCTTGTCATGGTCCCTACAAAAGCTCTACAGGATACTATTATCCACCTTCTTCATGACACACCTCTCTCAGCTCATCCGGAGGTGGCTAAAACCTACGAATTGATTAAAAGACAATTTTGGTGGCCTACAATATTTAAAGATGTTCAATGTTATGTAACCACTTGCAGTATTTGTATCCAAAATAAGGCCTCTCATCAGCCCCCTAGTGGTTTATTAACGCCTCTTCCTATTCCACCTCACCCTTGGCATTCCATATCTTTGGATTTTATTGTTGAGCTTCCAGTAACACAAGAAGTGTATACTACTATTCTCACAATCGTATATCAGTTTTCACGAATGGCTCATTTTATCCCACTGAAAAAACTTCCTACCTCCATGGAGTTAGCAAAATTATTGATTGTGCATGTCATTAGATTACATGGAATTCCATCAGTAGTGATTTCTGACAGGGGGTCCCAGTTCATATCTCATGTTTGGAAGAATTTGAGTTCTCTTCTTCAAATGGATATTCGTTTGTCATCTAGTTACCACCCCCAAACTGATGGTTTAACCGAACACACTAACCAAACTATAGAACAATTCCTTCGTTGCATGTTGACAACAGTTTCAGGAGATTGGTCTGACCTTTTAAGCACATCAGAATTTGCATACAATAACGCAGAACATACGTCCACTAACATGTCTCCTTTCTTCTGTAATTATGGCTTTCACCCTAAGAATTTTCCAGGAGACATTAAGACACATAATTCTGTACCTGCAATTTATGATTATATATCTGGTTTGTCTTCTATTCATGAGGAAGCACGTTACTCCTTGGCCAAAACTAAAGAATGCCAAAAGAAAGCTGCTGATAAACACAGAAGAGAGCAACCCCAGTACAGTCCTGGAGACAAGGTTTGGTTAAGTACTAAACATTTGGCTTTAAGAGGAAGTAAAACATTTAACCTCAGGTTTATAGGTCCGTTTCCTATTGAAAAGGTTATCAATCCGGTTTGTGTGAAATTACTCCTTCCTCAGAAGTATCTAATCCATCCTGTGTTCCATGTGTCCTTAATAAAACCTTTTGATCCTCAAACCCGGTTGATCCGACCTCCTTCTGCCATCTTAATCGATGGACATCCTGAATTTGAAGTCAAAAAGGTTCTGGACTCCAAAAGAATTAGAGGCAAACTTTTCTACTTGGTAGATTGGAAGGGGTACGGTCCTGAGGAAAGGTCATGGGAACCTATTGCTCATTTACAAAATTCTCCAAAGGTTTTAAGGTCATTTCATATGCAAAACCCCTCCAAACCAAAACCTATTGCTACAGTCCTAGGAGGGAACTTGAGGAGGGAGTACAGTTACGCTTCCCTTTAAAGCCTCCTCTGGAAGCCCTAATGTCATAATGGCGCTATTCGCCTAAAAAACCCACCCCTTTCACGTGCACCAGCACTCCTTTGTGGTGTGTCATGAGGGTTTGTGTATTCTTACTGATTTATGATATATGTTTCGTAACCTGATTTATGATGTACGCTTCCTGACTGGTTTAGAGAAATCATTCAGTTTGGGACATGTCTTGTATCATTTTTCTTTAAGGTTTGGTGCAGCAGGGGCGCTTTAGGTCAAGAACTTGAGGTAAGTACAAGTAGGAGCGCTTGTATGCAGTTCTATCGCGTGCGCATCAGCCCGTTTTAGCTGAGCGCACGCATGCGTGGGGTGCGGCTGGGTGCGGGCTGGGTGCGGTCGAGTATTTAAACCGCACCCAGCCTTCTGGAAGGCGCTTTGCCTTCCGCCAGCTCAGAGGAAGGTCGTGTTGTGTTCCCTCACTCATGAAGACGGCCGCTTACCTGGATGAAGATCCTGGAACTTCAGTCTGCAATCCTCGGCATCTTCCTGAATGATTAACAGCTCAGCACTTTCATTTTTGAAACGGAACCTCCAAAGACAAAAGAGATAAGTGTTATTTCTTTTTAGTTTAAGGCGCCCTTCGCAAGAAAGGTATCCAGAACATTTTTGGGAACTTTTATCAAGAGACTTCACAAAGATATTGGACTTGATGATAAATACAGCTTGGTGTTTGATATTAGAATTCTAATTTTAGGAGTTTGTATTGTTTAGCAAAGAAAAAGTTAAGAGGTGATCCCTGTAATCAGAAAGACGTTATTTCTGAATGTCATGCCTGTTATGTTTTCTCGCTTGGTGAAACCTTTAATTTAGATTGCAAGTCACAGAAGTATGAAGACACAGATCTTTACACAGAGTAAGTCAACTGGGGAGTGAGGTTTGTTACAGAAGGAATCAGACAGAACGGGGGAATTGTGTAACTGAAGGATCAGAAGGGGTTTGTAACAAACAGTTTGTTTATTTCAGTGACGCTCTCCAAGGGATTACGCTAACAAAAAGACAACAACACAGAGGACAGAAAATCACCCGACTCAACTGACAAGAAAGACATACTGGACGAAAGACAGACAACAGCTGTACGCAGGTATGCGAAAGTTAGAACATTTAGAAAGAGAACAATAGATAGATAGTTGTACCCACAAAAAGAATTGAGAATAGAATAAACTCTAGGTTCTTGTTGTTGTTTCGTAGTTCGTCAGCAAGAACACTACGTCCAGTACCGGCCCTCCTCCCCATTGTCTAGCTAATATCTTGTAGTGTATAATAATTCCTCAAGGTAGGGGTTAGTCTCTAGGGAGGTTGGTTCCTTGCGTCTCTGTGAATTTGCTACTCGTACACATTAAGACAAGGTAAGAGACGACGTAGTGTTTGTCTTGACAATACATCCTGCACAGGTATATTCATTTCCACATAATGCAAAGGGCAGAAGTGATATAGCCCAGACCCCGATCGGATCAATAAAAGGAACACATGGGGAGAATGACCAAAATCAAGATCAATGGAACTGGCTACCCATTATATTGAACAACCAAAGTGTCTGACATAAGGGAGCTATGGTTTCCACCTCTGAAACAAAAGCAGTACGCATGTTATCTTGGAATATAGCAGAAGCCAGGAGACTGCTTGATAAAGGACTCCCACTTAAGGAATGGGCAGGTTGTGACATTATAGCCCTACAAGAAACTTGGTCGCAGGTAGAAATTCCGATAGCGGGTTATGTCCACTTTACAGTAGCTGCAGAAAAATGCAAGTATTATGGCAGGGCAGGAGGAGGATTGATTGTGCATGTATCGACAGCTCTAAAAATAACAACTGAACAGTTGAAATCTCTGGATCCCAGCATACAAATTGTAAAGTTACAAGATCAAAACTTAAGGACAGGCAATACGATACTACTAATCAATTACTATACACAACCGAAGGCTCAAATAAAAAAGGACAAAAATGCCCTTTTAATTAAAACAATATCAAGACTATGTGGTAGTGAGCCGACCTAGAATTTAATAGTAACAGGAGATTTTAACTCAAATTTGATATTCACACCGGATGAAGACGATATTTTAACAGCAGATAATTCATTTTTGTGTGTGCCACAGCAACATCACACAGGGACTTATCGTGTTGACCGCCTTGGGTAGCAACTAGTCAGAGATATTGAATTCCAAGGTATGCAGGTCCTTAATGGAAGAAACGGTGAAGATCGCCCTCCGGGAAAAACCTATTACGGTCCAAGGGCGCACTCAACGTTAGATTTCACACTTCTAACCCTTCCTTTGTCACCAACATTAGCTCGCTTACATAGAGTTTACCCCCTTGAGTGATCATTCGACACAGAATGTTATCTTTAACCTAAACACACCAGGATACGAACTTACTAACGCCCCAGAGGGTGAAATTACCTCAATCAACGTCTGAAATGGACAAATACAAACAAAGTAGACTTGTTTTTTAACAATAAAGAGTCTCTTGGCCGAACAAACAACAGAACCCATTAATAGAATACAAGCTTGGTCACAATTCGTAGACAAATTAGCAGAAACAATGAAAGTCTCAGAAATTAGGGTCAAAAGATATGAACAGACAAAAAATCTACCAAAAGAGCTGCAAATGCAAAGGAAAGAACTAAGAAAAGCTCAAAGGTAACTGCTTCAAGATAAATCCAAGGAATAAAGCTGGAAAACATTTCAACAAATGAGAATACAATTCAACAAAAGAATATGGGATTTTGATCAAGTGAAAACAGAGTTTCTGGTCTAAACTAATCTACAATGCAAGACATTCAAATCTCAACAAATTTTGGCAGATAATAAACAACCTGTTGAGACCTCAAATTAACTCAACATCGCACATACAAAAGCAGGAATGGGTTAACTCCCTCAGGGATACATTTAAAGAAGGACAACTTCATGACATAGACAATTTCCAATCACCATCTGTAAAGCAGAATGTCGAGAATGAATTGAAATCACACACCAATCAATGCATGTACATAACAGAAGAAATAACAAGCATAATAAAGAAAGGCAGAAGTGAAGTCACTCCTGGCCTGAATGGCATTCCCCAGGCTACTTTTAAATATGACTTGGAGTACTGGAGTTCGATCCTAGGTAAACTCTATTTTGACGTAGAAATTAACAGTCAAAGTCCAGAAAGTTGGCAGGGATGAATCATTACCCCCATCTACAAAGGAGGTGACAGATCGAGTCCAAAAAATTATAGGCTAATCGCCTTACAGGATGTTGAAGCCAAATATTTTGCCTCACCGCTCCTTAAAGACCTAGCTGATTGGTCTAGAGAATGTGACCTAATACTAAAAAATTAAACTGGATTTAGGAAGGGCATCGGAACTATCACAAATCTTCTGTCAATTTCAATGATTGCTGGAAGACGTAAAAGCAGAAAACCGGATCTTTACCTGTGTTAATCGACCTAACAGCTGCTTTTTTCAGCGTAGACCGCAAACTCATGTGGTCTAAATTAAAATCCTGGGGTATACCAGACAGAATATTAAAGGGTCTACTACTGTTTTATACAGATACCTGGGTAAGCATGAAACTTGGAAATGGAGCAAGATTATCCAGAAAAGTGGCATACCAACACGGGACTGAAGCAGGAGTGTGTACTGGCTCCGCACCTATTTAATTGATTCATCTCAGACCTTTCAATCAAGCTAGATGGAATTAACTCACACTCAACGAAGCTGGGAAAACTACAATTGTTGCATCTCGCTTATGCAGAGGATATCATTCTCTTAAGCTAGTCTAAGGTAGGCCTGACAAGACTACTAAACAAACTCTCTGAATTCTAGTCGGCAAATAATTTAGAACTAAATCTTTCAAAAACTGAATCTATGCTTATTACAAATCGAGCAGCCTTGATTCACAATATTAGATTAAAGGGCAATCTACTGGAGAAAGCATCATGCTACAAATATTTGGGATTTTACATTGATGATAAATTATCATTTCAAGATCAGAAAAACTACATAATGCAGCGTGCAGGGGCACTAACATTCGCCCTTAAAATACTTGCAAAGAAACATTACTTTTTCTTCTTCTGAGAAGTCGCCTTGTGTGCATCTATTTGTGCTTGTGCTGCTTTTCATGATCAATGCTGATTCATTATGCACTGTTCCTGCTTCCATCTCAGCAGCTTGTCAATCTGCTCTTTCCTCAGCACTTGCGGTCATTACCATTTTCCCTACACCTGGTGTCTTTCTCAACATGTGTCTCCTGAAGGAATCTGAAAGACAACTATCAATGACTCTGAGGCACCTGGCTTCTTCATCATTAAAGTCACATTACTTACAGTGTTAGCAAAACTCATCCAGTGTTTCACCAGCCTGTTGTTGTGCTTGGTGGTTGTAGATGTTCCTTTCATAGTTCACATTCTGTATCTGGCTGAACTTGGTTTCCAACATTTCTTTTATCTTTTGGTACATTATTGCATCAGTTTGTGAGACGTTCTTTAGCACTTCTTTCACTCCATCACCAGCAAGGTTTTTCAAGTATTGATTGATTTTCTTGTCACTTTGATCCATGCAGCCCACCTGTTAGAAATGGGATTTCTGGTTGGCTAAGGCTTGCGCCAAAGCCAGGCAAAAACCACCACTCTAGTCAGGGTGAGGGAGTTTCATGCCAAAGATAACCCCTGCTCACCCCTTTGGTAGTTTGGCATGAGCAGTCAGACTTATCCCGGAGGCAATGTGTAAAACGTTTGCGCAACACACACACACAGCAGCAACACACTAGGCACACCACAAAAGGAACTCCACACAAGGTTATATAAAAAATAGCCTATGTATTATCATAAAACACATTAAATGGTAATCAAACAATATACACTTTGCCAACTGGCACTGGGCAATATTTACAGGGGATTATATACACATGACTGGGCCACATGGACCACTGTCGGAATCATCACTTAGTAGAAATAGTAAAAGTAAGATTTATCATAAAAGTAGAGCACAACCAGTGATTGTAGCACAAATAGTAAGTGTAGCACAACCAGTAACTACTGGCACAATAATGACCTCCGCATTATCACATTAGGCATAAACCATATTAGGATCACACATTATGAACCAACCTCATATGTAAAAGCATATTATGTACAAATCATGAGGCGATAGGCCTCGCAAGCATAATACCAGGGGCAATAGTTAGTATAAGCGCAGGGTGTCCCAATCGGGGGCACAACACACTGGACCTGGACCCAGGCCAACTGGCCTCTCACAGGGGCTCAAAGGTCTGATGTCCAAAATGTCTGGGCTGGCTGCACAGCAGCAAAAGTGTGCAATGCACTGGCCTAAATGTAGCTTCTGCCCACTAATTGCTGGGCAGCGGTGTGGGCAAAAATGTGGACACTGGCCCTCCTGCGCCCTTAGTCCCCACTGGCAATATGGTGCTGGCACCACTGTGACATGAGTCCCCCTCTGGGACTTGTCACTAAAAATTGCGCCCATGTGGCAGCTGCCCACTGCCAAACGGGGCAGCTGGAGAAAAATGAGCCCTGGCACCACTGTGCAAAAGCGGGCCCTACTGGGACTCTTACAGTCCAAGGTGCCTTCGCTGTCAATGAGCACAGGCACCACTATGCCCAATATGCAGCCCCCGCATCGGGGCCTCTGTCTGGTGCAACGGGCACCCGGAAGTATGGCCAGACTCAACCCCCTTTGAGCCCCACTCACCGGGGCTCTCTGTGGTGTCTCTCGGCCTCTTCCTGGCTGGGCACGGCAGTGCGGGACATGGAGCACCATCTCTAGGGATGCCTCCTACCTCCAGGTACGTTGGGGGGCTCTTTCTCATGCAGACAGGACATGCAGGGCTCACACCGCGGCAGTGGGAGCCCTGCCTCCAGGATCCCTCAGAACTTTGTTTGGCATACTTCGCGTGGCTCTCCCTCAAGCAGGGGAACTACGTGGGTTCACCGGATGTGTTCAACACAGGTGGGGTGGGCTCCCGACCGGCGCATCTCTTCTGGGCCACTCTCAGGCCCCGCCCACAAACAGGCTTTGACTACCTGACTTCCGGGTCACCGCGGTCAGCGCGGCAGCCCTCAGTGTTCTCGGTGGCCACGCCCATTCTCTTCCCGGGCCACAGCGGTGATTCCTTTTTGGTCTTGGCGGCGATGCGGGGTGGGCACCCGCTCATCACTTAAATAATCAAAGTGGGGTAGGCACCCGAAAAATAAATAATAAAGCGGGGTGGGCTCCCGCTAAATGAGCACAAAAGTGGCAGAGTATGCACGAATGCGGGTGGGCTCCCGCCAACTAAATAAATTCAAATGCGGGGTGGGCACTCGCCAATACCCACAATGAGCACCAAAGGCTGCCGAAATGTGGCAGAAAAAAGGGCAGTGTGGGGGAATTGCACATGCTGCAACCTTGCGCAGCAGGCCACCAGCGCTCCTTTAAATAAAAGAAAAGCGCTCCCAAGGCGCTAGAAGTGAAGTCCAAAGTCCAGGGAAAAAACGAAGCGCTCTTCCCCAGTAACCAAAGCAAGTTTTTTGGGGCTTTCAAAGGCTGCACTCAGGCAGGCAGCTCACAGGGCCCCCCAGCAGGTAGGCAGTCCCTAGTGACGGTTCCTCCTGGAGCCCAGCAGCAGCAGGCCAGGTCAGGATCAGCACCCAAAAGCTCAACTGAACTTTTTCATGGGGTCACAGCCCCTTCATTTATACATCCTTTCTCTTTTGACTGTAAGCACAGGGCTGGGGAAACCAGATGCAACTGGTTTGGGGGAGCTTTGGAGCACTTTGTTTTGCTCAGCTCCTCTCTCCTTTTTCAGGTGGGGGCTCAGGGATCATATGCACCATAGAGGGCGGAGCCAGCATTGTGGAGGGAAGGCACAGCTCTATTCAGGTCCCAGGTGCAACTCCTCCCTCCCATCTGCATGTAGATCTCTCTATTCACTACTGAGCTGACTGCCTGGCTCCTGGAGCCACCAACACCTCTCAGCTCATGTCAACCACAAGCCAGACATGCAATTCACATCAGGCAGGCAGACACACAGCACACAGAAATGCCAACTTCTAAAAGTAATACCAAAGGTGATGATGAGCGGAGTATTGAACAATGCAAACACTCACCCCCAGTCAACTGATCTGGGTTTAATCTACCATCATTCTTTAGCTCACTCTGCCACCCCAGTTCAGACATGGCCATATGCAAATCAGTCTGACCCTGTGCCTCATAGGAACAGTCCAGTCTGACCTGCCAAGCCATGTCTTCCTTGGACTGGAAGCAAACATCCTGGGACCGGTTTCTGGCTAATCAGCCATCATCAGCCAGGCTAGCTTGAATCCAGTGGCAAAGTGAGCAAGGGACCCACGTCTGGGCATACCCTGCCAACTTAGGGCAAACAAAGCAATACCAAAGGGGATGATGGATGGAGTGTTGAACATTGCAAGCACTCACGCCCAGGCAAGTGATCTGGGTTTAATCCAACATCATTCTTTAGCTCAGTCCGCCACCCCAGTTCCGACATGGCCATTTGGAAATCAGTCTGACCCTGTGCCTCATGGGAACAGTCCAGCCCGAACTGTCAAGCCATGTCTTCTCTGGACTGGAAGCAAGCATCCCGGGACCGGTTGCTGGCTAATCAGCCGTCATCAGATTGCAAAGATAAGGGGCCCCCTGATACTAATGTGAAGTTCACCTAGACACGGAAATACAAATGGTAAATAATCTAGGGCGACTTCAATTTAAAAGAACATTCAGAACATGTCAAATTAAAGTAGTGACACTAATGTTTAGAAAAGTACAAATACATTAATTTTATTATGTATGATAATGTAAAAAAATCATAAATATGTTTTTTATAGATTTACACATAGCTTGAATTTATGCAACATACTAACTTCAATCATCCTTCATGCATTCATACTAGTTAAATTTATATTTCCAAATTCAGTTCCCTTGATGAAAGTACAATTTATTAACCAGCTGTACAGGATATAGAGAACATTTCCTTTGAACATATCATTTTCTGCTGGTTTCTAAGTTGTCTCTCAACGCGCATTTCGGTAGACTACTGCCTTCCTCAGGAGTTCCACCTCCAAATAGTATGTTCAGCAAATACAATTTAATATCATAAATATATATTTTGATACATCAATTAGTGTCACTACCATTTATATAACAATTTCCTTGTGATATTTACATCCTTAGACATTAGAATAATGTTCTCTTGTTCACTTCTATTCTATATAAGAAGGACCCCATTCGCTGCACTCAAAGCATTGTGGTCCCCTTGATGTATGCGGCTCCATTCGGAATGGTCTGGGTCTCGGGGTTTCCACCATCGGTTTTATTCTCTTCTCCTGTTTGGCGGGTGGCTTGTTTTTGGTGTACTTCTCATGTTCCCAACCCAAGCCCTTGGCTGCCATCTCGATGGCCTGCTCCACCGTGAGCCCAGAGTGTTGCCTTAACCATCTCTGCGACCCATATGGAAGGGCTTCCATGAATTGCTCTAAATATACTTTGGCGAGGATGTCTTCCTTGGTGCAGGCTTCTGGTTTTAACCACTTGTCAGCCATCATTTTCAACCTAAAGAAAAGGGTTTTCGGATTCTCCCCGGTACTCTTTTCTCTTTTCTGAAGCGTACACGATACGCCTCCGGGTCTAATCCCAAGTGGTCCAATATTACGTTTTTAATCAGGTGATATGGAGCAATACCCGCAGGGTTGGCCACCTGATACGCAAACTGCGCTTCTCCAGTCAACAAGGGGGTTAGGAAGAACGGCCATTTATCCTCCGGCCAACCTAAAGCCCTGGCTGCACGTTCGAAGTTCATGAGGAACGCGTCTGGGTCTTCCCCAGGAACATACTTCTGAAGGGCTATCCCCGAGGGGTTGGGGATATGTATCCTACTCTCCCTAGTGACATTAATTAAGGGATCAGCGGCTTTGGTCTGCAGGCGGGCAGTAATCGTGTTTGTGAACCGGTCTGCTTGCGCTGTTGTGATTTGATGTTCCACTGCCCATTCTAACTTCTCTTGTCCCTTCACTTGATGTTGAATGAGGGCGTCCATCTCGGGTATACAGACGGACTGAGGTGGCGATCCCACTTCTGACACCAGTTGTTGGGGTTCGGGATCGGAAGGGACTGTAGGGAGAGAGTCAGACACCTGAAGTAAAGATTTTAACGAAGGTTTTATTTTTAAGTAAGCCTTTCTTCTTCGCCTAGAGAGTCTCAACCGGGCAAACTCGTCCGGTTCCGTCTTGACGCCTCTGGGGAAGATGGGACGGTCCAGGGTGCTACTCCCACGCCGGGTATAGGTTCCCGCCAGACCGGTGCTTCCGTGGACGTCGTCGGGGTCAGGAGGCACCTCCCAGGTCAGGGCCGAATCCGGAAAACAAAACAAAGACGGGAGGAACGATTACTCTAATGTTCCGCTTTACAGTGTGTTGGGGCCAGGGAAGTGAAGGTAACCAGATGCTCTTGTGCTTTACCCACACGGCCGGTTCAGTGCTCTCTGTGCTCGTGAGGGAAGGGGGTGTGGAGACTGTACACTATTCACACTGGTCAATCACACGGTCGATTGGTTGCTACGTGTTATCCAGCCCGCCACTCTGCCCCGTACCTTTGTGAGCCACGCTCCTCCCGCGGGAACGTGGCTGGGCGGATCTCCTGTCCGTTGGCCTCCTGGCTTGCAGTCCACAGCTGGGCTCGTCAGGAACTCTTCTCCGCCGTACTCCGTCTCTGCTCTCCAGTCTCTCGTGCTTCCTCCTCCTGCTCCGGAACTGCTGTTCGTCGCCTTCCGGGTCGGGCTACCTTTTGGCGTCGTCACAAACCAGGTGGGCGGGGTTTCGTCATCCTCGTCGGGAAATTTAAAGGGTCCGTGTGCCTCTTTGTCCATGTTCTCCCAACGTGTGCTACCGTCCGTCTGAGGCCACTCCTCCGGCCAGGTGGATGAAGGCTGTGAGTCGGAAACAGACAGGGGTGAACAGGGGGGAACAGCTGACCACCAGTCAACGTCAGCATCCTTGACAACGCCGGGGCGTCCCACCCCATGACAATACATAAACAAGCTCACTATCAGTTGATGATATAAAGGTAGATGTGGTGCTCGAAAAAATGTGAACACTACCTTATTGATGTGATGGATAGACCGATTTGCAATTCATGATCCCTGCCAACATCTGCTTCTCTAAAAGCGTGCTGTCAACAGGAAGAAGATCCACGAGAAAAGCATTGAAAAACTGATAATGCTACACATTCTCAACTACAGCAAAATGATCTAACATAGAGACAAGTAGTAACCATAATGAGATGGCAAATACCTCGTCGAACACAGTCCTAGGCCAATGGATGAGCTGCTAATCCATAAAGTACCATAACCTGTTTTGCATTCTGAAAGATAAACAGACCTAATAGGAGTCTCTGTGTAATGTAATTAGCCATGGACATACTATTCTCTATCGCTAGTGTGACGTTGTCTCAAAGTGTATATGGTTGATACCAACAGATAATAGTAGATCCCTAGAAACGGTCTAACTTGCCATGAAGTGAGGTCACTATGCTACTCTGTGGGGAGCTAGAGCTGCTCTTTATATATTCAAAATAGATTAAAAAAGACAAAAGAATGACTAAAATCATGCCCACATATCTAAACCAATGCAGCAGCTAGAGTTGTACCAAAAATGAAGGGCTTTTAATGTTGTCAAATCAAGCCCATTGCTAAACATAAGCATATCTAACATGCTATTGATTGGATGAATGTGAAAAAAGCAGACTAATTTAAACATGCGAAATGCTGCAGTCATTTTAAATGAAACTGAATGCCTGACATGTGCGTGATCACGGTTGTATTAGCATAGAGGGACGCAACTCAATAAATGTGGACTATTGCGTGAGCATGCTGAGAAGTACAGGATTTTTATAACATTTTGGTTGGAACCAAGTGCCCACCAACTACTCTTTACGTACTACGATCATATTGATAAAATAAGAAGGCGTGTCCTGATGACTACTTAGAGACTCGTAGGGCCTCTAATTATAAAGTACCTCTATAATGCGCGACTTACCATTGAAAAAACAACATGATGCAGACAGCTCCACACAACCTCACAGAGCTCACGGATGCGGAACAATCCGCCAAAGCTGATAGCGGCCAAAAAAGTGAAGCTGACACACCCGGCATTTAAATGAACCCGCTGGTAGATCACATGTCTGTCAGCTGGAAGCTGTGAAAAAGATACCTCAACCACATTGTCGTCGGCGACGGCCGTATTGGAACTGGTTGATACCTGGGATAACAGCTCGCCCATAGTGCAATAAATCACACATGAATATAAAGAACATATCAAAAGAGTTCAGAGACTTAATATCTAATGTAATAACGAGAGGAAAATGTGCTCAGAAATTAATCAAACGAATAATTATAAACATCACGACTTCAGATTATGTTGCAGTCAGAGCTGTATGCAGAATTGGCATCGTAGGATAATACAATAACTGCTGCATGGATGGAGACGGTACAGTCTAGTTATATTACCTCAGACGTATAATTGTCGGCGACAGCCATATTCGAACTCATTCTATAGCTAGGATAACAGCTCCCCTATGGTACCATGCAGGTTATAACTACTGCATAAATAAGTACAGTACAGTCTAGTTGTTAGACCTCAAATGCATTTTGCTCGGCGGTGGCCATGTTGGGATTGATTTAGAACTGGGATAATAGCCTGCCAGCAGTGCAGAGGAATGCACATGAATAGAAAGGACATACCGGAAGGGTTCAGAAACTTCACATCTAATGTGGTGAAAAGAAAAGAAAACAGCTCAAATGAAATAAATCAGACGAATAACTAAAAACGTCACAACTTCAGATTATGTTCCAGTCAGAGCTATGTCACAGACATAGGGTCATAACAAAATACAATATCTACTGCATGAATGATGACGGTACAGTTTAGTTATTATACCGTATTGCCTGATCCCATGGGATTTCTAAATTTAAACCATGAATATGTGTATCCAACGTAAAAATCCAATACACTTCTCTGTGTTTCCTAACTGATTCGGAACCTTGCTCAGTGTTACAGTCAATTTTCTACAGAATTAACCAACGTATCTCATCTTCTTTGTGGTTGTGCTCATTGTAATGTTTAACTAGAGGTGCTAGAATTGTATTTGTCTTGATGACTGACCTATTTTCTGTTAAACGTGTAGAGAATTGTTGCGAAGTTTCTCCAATATACCCCTTGTTACAGGGACAGAGTAACAGATAAACTACATTATCAGTTTTGCAATTCATAAAACTTTTAAGCTTTATTTCTTTTTGTTGGTAGATTTATTTGTTCGCAACAATCGTACCATTGCAGGCTTTAGAGTGGGCACATTTATGATTGCCCGTGATGGGAAAACTGCCACCTATAGATTTTTGTATAAAAGCTGGTTTGGCTTTGATTCTGGACTGGACCATGAGGTCTTTAAAAAATGTATTCTGTTTATGGGCAAACATTGGATGGGGAGTACAGTGTTCGGTTCTGCATTCGCATTCAATATGTGCCACTGTGCATTGATGGTTTGCCTGATTTTTCATTGAAGGTAGAGTGCCTGGTGACACATACCAGTTTCGGAGGATCCTTCTTGATGTTAGTCTGCAGTAAATGATCATGGTCATAGAAGCAAGCCCTTTTGTATGCTTCTCTTGTCAATCTTCGAGGATAGCCACAATCCAAACATTTTTGTTTCATGACTATTGCTCATAGATCAAAATCCTGTACATTGGTACAATTACGTTGCAGATGTAAAATATGTCCCAAGGGAATACTTTCTCTCTGGCACTTTGGGTTGTAGCTAAAAAAGTGCAATAATGTATTTCTAGCAGTTGGTTTTGTGTAAATATCTACCTCTAGTTTAGAATCCGCATCTTTTATTTCAATGTCTAAAAACTCTATCCTGCGATCCCCAATATTGGCTGTGAAGTGCGGATTCGTGTCACAGAGATTAATCCATTCAAGAACATCTTTACGTTTTTCAGAATCATCTTTCCAAATGAACAGGATTTCGTCAATGTATGGCAACCAGTGGTGTACCGACTCATAAAAAGAGGCTCCCTCATTATATATATACAGATGTTCAAAGTATGCCATGTAGATATTCGCCACAGTGGGGGCACAAGATGCCCCCATGCTGACGCCTTTGACCTGCTTGAATAGGTCTCCATTAAATTCAAAGGTATTCTCATCGAGTACAATGGAAAGTAGGTCAATAATGACGGGTACATCACAGTCTATGGAGTAGGTCAAGATGAACCACTCCACAGCTGTGAGTGCTTCCAGCTGAGGAATGTTACTGTAGAGGGGCTTATTATCTAAAGATACCAATGTATCTCTATGGCTGTTAAAAGTGAGTCCCTCTATTTTCTGAATCATGTCTTTGGTATCTCTGACATGTCATAAAGTTTTGGATACATGAGGGCGTAGTATTTGATCTATGTATGTTGATATATGTTTTGTAACAGATCCTATCGTGGTTACGATAGGTTTGTAAGGTGGGTTATTGCTATCCTTATGAATTTTCAGGACCCCGCAGAACCTTGTCATACGTGGAGCCGATACATTCAATCAATCAATCAATCAGGTCATTTGTAGAGCGCACTACTCACCCGTAGGGTCTCAAGGCGCTAGGAGGGGGGGGGGTGCCGTTACTGCTCGAACAGCCAGGTCTTGAGCTTCTTCCTGAAGGAGAGGTGGTCCTGGGTCAGGCGCAGGTCGGTCGGGAGTGAGTTCCAGGTCTTGGCGGCCAGGTAGGAGAAGGACCTTCCTCCTGTTGTCGCTCTTCGGATGCGGGGGACGGTGGCGAGGGCGTGGCTGGTTGATCTGAGGAGGCGCTTGGGGGTGTAGAAGTTGATCCGGTTGTTGAGGTAGCTCGGGCCTTGGTCGTGTAGGGCTTTGTGCGCGTGGGTGAGGAGACGGAAGGTGATTCTCTTGTTGACCGGGAGCCAATGCAGATCTCTCAGGTGTCCGGAGATGTGGCTGCGTCAGGGGATGTCGAGGATGAGTCTGGCCGAGGCGTTCTGGATCCGCTGGAGTCTCTTCTGGAGCTTGGCGGTGGTTCCGGCGTAGAGGGCGTTGCCGTAGTCCAGTCGGCTGGTGACGAGGGCCTGGGTGACCGTCTTCCTCGTCTCGGTGGGGATCCACCGGAAGATCTTACGTAGCATGCGCAGGATGTTGAAGCAAGACGAGGAGACGGCGTTTACTTGTCTGGTCATGGAGAGGGAGGAGTCCAGGATGAAGCCCAGGTTGCGTGCGTGGTCCGTCGGTTTGGGTGCGGTGCCCAGGGCGGGGGGCCACCAGGAGTCGTCCCAGGCGGAGGGCGAGGAGCCCAGGATGAGGACCTCCGTCTTGTCCGAGTTCAGTTTCAGGCGGCTGGTCGTCATCCATTCGGCTACCTCTCTCATCCCTTCGTGCAGGTTGGCTCTGGCGGTGGCGGGGTCGTTGGTCAGGGAGAGGATCAGCTGGGTGTCGTCGGCGTAGGAGATTATGTTGAGGTTGTGTTGGCGTGCGATGGCCGCGAGGGGGCTCATGTAGACATTCATATAGTTGCTTGCCTGTTGGCAGATGATATCCTGTTCCACCGCATTTTTCGTAAGCATTTGTATTTTTCATAAGACCCTCAATGTAAGATCACAGATGATCTTTCTGTAATGCTTAGGATTGTTTAAAAGAGTGTACATGTTCTCAATATACGTTTCCATATCTAAAATCACAATCCCAGCACCTTTATCTCAACTTTTCACTGTGATATTTTTTAAGTCCTTCAGATCTTTCAGTGCAATTAGTTCGTCTTGCTGTAGATTCGGGATAGGGTTGGGATTGAATTTAGTCATTTCCTTAAGTTTGGTAATGACTACTGATTCAGAAATACCTACTTCTGGTCCTACTTATTCCAGATAGGTGTAAAGATGGACAGTGGGCAAAGCCCAGATTTGTTGTCCACATTCAAGGTCATCTCTGATCGATTTGAAAAAAATTTTTTAAAGCTTATTTTACAGAAAAAGCAGGAAATAGCTTGAAAGATTTCAAACTTTCAGATTTTGTATGTGGTACAAACGATAATCCTTTTGAGAGTGGCATAATTTCAGAACTAGTAAGTAGTTTCTTGGACAGATTGAACCCAAAATCACCTAATACTGAAAAGAAACAGACATATGTGAAACTGACAGATGGAATATGGTATAAGGCTCCAATATAAAGTGAACATTAAATATCTATATAATATAAATCGTGCAAATCCCCACGCAAACAGGTTGCGGGTATATAAGATTGCAAAGATAAGGGCCCCCCTGATATTCATGTGAAGTTCACCTAGACAGGGAAATACAAACTGTAAATAATCTAGGGCAACTTCAACTTAATAGAATATTCAGAACATGTCAAATGAAAGTAGTGACACTAATGTTTAGAAAAGTACAAAGACATTTATTTTATTATGTATGATAATATAAAAAAATCATAAATATGCTTTTTATAGATCTATACATAGCTTGAATTTATACAACATACTAACTTCAATCATCCTTCATGCATTCATACTTGTTAAATTGCTATTTCCAAATTCAGCTCCCTTGATGACAGTACAAATTATTAATCAGCTGTACAGGATATAGAGAAAATTTCATTTGAACATAACATTTTCAGGTGGTTTCCAAGTTGTCTCTCAACACGCGTTTTGGGAGACTACTGCCTTCCTCAGGAGTTCCACCTCCAAATAGTATGTTCTGCAAAGACAATTGAATATCATAACCATACATTTTGATACAGCAATTAGTGTCACTACCACTTACATAACAATTTCCTTGTGATATTTATATCCTTAGACATTAGAATAATGTTATCTAGTTCACTTCTATTCTATAAGAAGGAGCCTTATGGAGAAGAGTTGAGATCTCAAAATTGAGAAAGAATTGTAAGGGCATTGCTATAAAGCTGAATAAGTGAACAAACAGCATAGAATTGTATAAAAGAAAAAAGAAAAAGGAAAAAAGAAAAAGAGGACCTCGAATTCTACTGACATGTCTCCTCTTTTTTGTGATAGAGCAGCACTTAGGTTAGGAGTCTTGCAGGAAATACAACCCCTCTAGATATGCTACACTTCTCATGTTGTTTAGATTGTAGATAGACTTACCAGCAAGCAAGCGTACCTGAACTGAGGATTTGTTCCACTTATGATTGGTGTAGATCACATCATATGATTTAATTTGCAGATGCAAATAAAATCAGACCCTGCAAATGGAAAACAGGATATGCAATACTCATATACTTCAAATAGCACTGCATAGGCTGTCTAATTAACGTATTCACCTGTTGTAAAGAAAACAGCAAGGACACTTAGCTATTACAAAAGAGAATATGCAGTAGATTACCAGTAATACAACCAGCAACCGATTTATCAAGGTATCAGTAGACCCAAGTCGGAGTCCAGATAATTCTCTGTATGTTGATTATTCAGAAATGTGTGTACCAAGTTGGTACAGCAGCAGAAAGAGAGAAGAAGGAGAAGACACCCAACAGAGCCATAAATAATCTAATATATATATATATACATGCTCACTACCCGTTGATGATATAAAGGTAGATGTGGTGCTCGAAAAAATGTTAACACTACCTTATTGATGTGATGACTAGAATGATTTGTGATTCATGATCCCTCCCAACATCTGCTTCTCTAAAAGCGAGCTGTCAACAAGAAAAAGAACCACCAAAAAAAGCATTGAAAAACTTATAATGCTACACATTGTCAACTACACCAAATGATCTAACATAGAGACAAGTAGTAACCATAAAGAGAAAGCAAATACCTCGTAGAACATGGTCCAAGTCCAATGGATGAGCTGCTAATCCATAAAGTACCATAACCTGTTTTGCATTCTGAAAGACAAACAGACCTAAGAGGAGTCTCCGTGTAATGTAATTAGCCATGGACATACTATATTGTAATACCTACTTAGAATGCATATATTCTCTATCGTTAGTGTGATGTTGTCTCAAAGTGTATATGGTTGGAACCAACAGTTAATAGTAGATCCCTAGAAACAGTCTAACTTGCCATGGAGTGAGGTCACTGTGGGGCGCTAGAGCTGCTCTTTATATATTCAAAATAGATTAAAAAAAAGACAAAAGAATGGCTAAAAACATGTCCACATATCTAAACTAATGCAGCAGCTAGAGTTGTACAAAAAACTGAAGGGCTTTAAATGTTTTTAAATCAAGCCCATTGCTACACATAAGTATATCTAACATGCTATTGATTGGGTGAATGTGAAAAAAGCAGACAAATTTAAACATGCGAAATGCTGCAGTCATTTTAAATGAAACTGAATGCCTGACAACGTGTATGTGCGTGCTGCCGGTTGTATTAGCATAGAGGGACACAACCCAATAAATGTGGTCTATCGCTTGAGCATGCTGAGAAGTACAGGATTTTTATAACGTTTTGGTTGGAACCAAGTGCCCACCAACTACTCTTCACGTACTACCGATCATCTTGATAAAATAAGAAGACGTGTCCTGACGACTACATAGAGATTTGTAGGGCCTCTAATTATAAAGTACCTCTATAATGCGCGACTTACCGATGAAAAAACAATATGATGCAGGCAGCTCCACACAACCTCACAGAGGTCACTGATACGGAACAATCTGCCAAAGCTGACAGCGGCCAAAAAAGTGAAGCTCACACGACGGCATTGAACCAAACCCGCCGGTAGATCACGACTGTCAGCTGGCAGCTGTGAAAAAAATACCTCAATCTCATTGGCATCGACTGTATGCAGAATTGGGATTGTAGGATAATACAATACCTGCTTCATGGATGGAGACGGTACAGTCTAGTTATATTACCACAGTAGTATAATTGTCAGTGGCGGCCATATTCGAACTGATTCTATAACTAGGATAACAGCTCGTCTACAGTACCATGTAGGTTATAACTGCTGCATAAATGAGGACAGTACAGTCTAATTGTTAGACCTCAAACGCATTTTGCTTGGCGGTGGCCATATTGGGATTGGTTTAGAACTGAGATAACAGTCTGCCAGCAGTGCAGAGGACCGCACATGAATATAAAGGAAATACCGTAAAGGTTCAGAAACTTCACATCTAATATGGTGAAAAGAAAACAGCTCAAATGAAAAAAATCAGACGAATAACTAAAAACGTCAAAACTTCAGTTTATGTTCCAGTCAGAGCTATGTCACAGACATAGGGTCCTAAGAAAATACCATCTCTACTGCATGGATGATGAGGGTACAGTTTAGTTATCATACAGTATCGCCTGATACCATTGGATTTCTAAATTTAAACCATGAATATGTGTATCAAACATAAAAATCCAATACACTTTTCTGCGTTTCCTAACTGACTTGGAATCTTGCTCAGTGTTACGGTCAATTTTCTCCAGAATTTACCAACGTATCTCATCTTCTCTGTGGTTGTGCTCATTGTAATGTTTAACTAGATGTGCTAGAATTTTAATTTTTCTTGATGGCTGACCTATGTTCTGTTAAATGTGTAGATGTACATATTCGAAACTATCGCACCATTGCAGGCTTTACAGTAGGCACATTTATGATTGCCCGTGATGGGAAAACTGCCACCTAAAGTTTTTTGTATTAAGGCGGGTTTGGTTTTGATTCTGGAATGGAGGTCTTTCAAATTTTTATTCTGTTTATTGGCAAACATTGAGCGATGGAGTACAGTGTTCGGTTCGGCATTCACATTCAATATGTGCCACTGTGCATTGATGGTTTGACTGATTTTTACAATAAAGGTAGAGTGCCTGGTGACAGATACCAGTTTCAATGATGATTGATTAAACGCAGATCAGTTGACTGGGGATGAGTGCTTGCAATGTTCAACACTCCGTCTATCATCCCCATTGGTTTTGCTTTTTCGCCCTAGGTTGGCAGGGTATTCCCAGACGTGGGTCCCTTGCTCACTTTGCCACTGGATTCAAGCTAGCCTGGCTGATTAGCCAAAACCGGTCCCAGGATGCTTGTTTCCAGTCCAGGGAAGACATGGCTTGTCAGTTTGGGCAGGAATGTTCTCATGAGGCACAGGGTCAGACTGATTTGCATATGGCCATGTCTGAACTGGGTTGGTGGAGTGAGCTAAAGAATGATGATTGATTAAACCCAGATCAGTTGACTGGGGGTGAGTGCTGGCAATGTTCAACACTCAGTCCATCATCCCCTTTGGTTTTGCTTTGTTCTCCCTAAGTTGGCAGGGTATGCCCAGACGTGGGTCCCTTGCTCACTTTTCCACTGGATTCAAGCTAGCCTGGCTGATGATGGCTGATTAGCCAGAAACCGGTCCCAGGATGCTTGTTTCTGGGCCAGGGAAGAGATGGCTTGGCAGTTCAGGCTGGAGTGTACCCATGAGGCACAGGGTCAGACTTATTTGCATATGGCCATATCTGAACTAGGGTGGCGGAGTGAGCTAAAGAATGATGAATCATTAAACCCAGATCAGTTGAATGGGGGTGAGTGCTTGCAATGCTTAACACTCCATCCATCACCCCCTTTGGTTTTGCTTCATCCGCCCTAAGTTGGCAGAGTATGCCCAGACATGGGTACCTTGCTCACTTTGCCACTGGATTCAAGCTAGCCTGGCTGATCACTGTTTGTCGCCAGATACCGGTCCCAGGATTGTTGTTTCCGGTCCAGGGAAGACATGGCTTGGCAGTTCGGGCTGGACTGTTCCCATGAGGCACAGGGTCAGACTGATTTGCATATGGCCATATCTGATCTGGGGTGGCGGAGTGAGCTTAAGAATGATGATAGATTAAACCCAGATCAGTTGACTGGGGATGAGTGCTTGCAATGTTTAACACTCTGTCCATCATCCCCTTTGGTTTTGCTTTGTTCGCCCTAAGTTGGCAGGGTATGCCCAGCTGTGGGTCCCTTGCTCACTTTGCCACTGGATTCAAGCTAGCCTGGCTGATGATGGCTGATTAGCCAAAGCCCGTCCCAGGATGCTTGTTTACGTTCCAGGGAAGACATGGCTTGGCAGTTCGGGCTGGACTGTTCTCATGAGGCACAGGGTCAGACTGATTTGCATATAGCCATGTCTGAACTTGGGTGGCGGAGTGAGCTAAAGCTTGATGATGGGTTAAACCCAGATCAGTTGACTGGGGTTGAGTGCTTGCAATGTTCAGCACTCCGTCCATCATCCCCTTTGGTTTAACTTATAAAAGTGGCATTTCTCCACCAGTCACCATAAATCTGTGTACACCACGGCACAGCATTTATTCTCACGAGTTCATACATACTAAACTCGCCCCAGCACTCCTCCCATACAAGGAATTACCAGGAACACACATATCCCCCATGCATTCCTATGGGAGAGCAGGCCAATGTCACCACACACACTCAGAGCACGCACGCACTTTACACTGGGCTACAGTGCTAAAGTGTGCAGAGGCCAGAAACTACCAATATCAGGTCACAGAAAAGGCAGAAAGTTTAGGGGTGAACCTGCTAAAAGGGCCAAGTCCAACACCACCTGACACCGATATTCTGGTTCTTTACTGTGTTAAATGCTGGTGATGGCTTCAGGAATGTAGCTGTAGTGTACTTTGTGCTCCCTTCAGCCTCTTCACGCTTGACGGTGAGTAACATTTCTGTTTCTTGTATCTGGTTGTCATTGTTTTTGTCTTTTTGCAATATATAAATAATAGCTAGGTGTTTGGGCATGGCGTGGTCTCTCTGTCTACAACATTACCTGCAGGTTTCTGGCAGGCTTTTTTAATGTGTTCCTCTGCAGACCCTTCACCTTCTTCGAAGGATGCCTATGGGCTGGAGTGGGGCTTTGACTCCACATACGGCAACCGCAGACTGTTTTGCATCAACTTGGGTCGCATGTGGCGCGCAAGACAAGTTTGATGTACCATTACAACCTCCTTGGTAGGGCAGCTTTTTTCTTTGGGGCATATATCCCACCTTCGTCGCAAGTTGTGGCGTCTTCCCATGCCCAGGGAGCATACAAATGAACACGCCACACACGGAGCTCTGTAACAGATGCCTTTATTCCTCAGCATACAACCACACACTGCATGCATTGCATCATAACTTTTATAACCACACCTTAACAGTTCCCAGCAGGTTCCATAGTTCCTGTTTTAGCGCCCACCCAGAACCGCAAAGCTTCTAGCGCATATAATCTCAAGACACAACAGTTTCTAACATTTTAGAAGTGCAGTATTTTGCCACTTGCTTGCCGTCAGCTATTACATTGGTGAAGAGGAGCTGTCTGGCTGATCTAGATGTAAACAGAGTTCAGAGATTTGCACTGAGCTCTGATGATATCATGTGCTTATTTATAATTGCCTGGTCTCTGTATTCCATGTGCTGTTTTCAAAAGGTCTTCAAGAATAGAATAGCCCAAACACAATCGCATACCCTCTTTTTTCTTACATGCCTTTTGTGTTTAGATTGTAGTTGCCCTTACCAGGCATAGCAGAATTATGCACCACATGTCTGCAGCTGGATCAGAGGTGAAATATGCCTTCGGCCCAGGGTCAATGTCTCAGATGCTTACTGAAAGGAAGTCTGATTGTGTACCATTCCGCTTCTTTGTCTTCCACTGTCTTCAGTGCTGGTGATCAACCAATGTGTGATTTCTTGGGGACTCCTCTTTTTGGCACACCATATTTGTGCCCAGTCTCATTTTATACTGTTAATCAAGGTCAAATACTGGAAAGGCCGATGCGTTGTTCAACTCCTGTCCTTCCATTCCTGTAAAATTCCAATAACAGGCCACCTTGACAGGTCCTGCTTTACGATTGCACCAAAACTGTCATTATGGGGCATGCTCTCATCTGCTGACTATTTGTTCTCCTTTTCCAGGACATATGCTCCACTATTCCCAGGTCTAAAAGGAAGATCATCCTGGAGCCCTTCTGAAGTCATTTGATGACTTCAGACAGGCTATTCCTACAATTATCTGGGGAAGTCATCCGAAGCCATCCTGAAATATGCCTATAGCTATACATATTTAAATGCGATGACTCTATAAAGTCATTAGAGAAACTACCGCAGGATTAGTACCTGATTACTTCAGTGGAAAAGATGTGATGATTATTTACTACTGCAGGAGGATCTCATGATGATTTTAGGATTAGTGTGGATTACTCCAAGATGGGTTCCTGATTACTTCAGTGGACAACATGTGATGATCTTGTACTGTTGCAATATGATCTTGTGATGATTTCAGGATTAGGCTGGGTTATTCCAGGATGATGTTATGAGTATTTCAGGATGGGGCTGTATTATTACAAAATTATCATGTGACGACTTAAGAAAGAGCCTGTATTACTCAAGGATTTTCGCAAAGTAACTTTATAATGGGACTGTATTATTTGATGATCACTTTATGATGGAGATGTGTTACTCCAAGTCAGTGTCCACCAAACTTTGAGTTGCGAGCTGATTTTTGGTGAGTCACACGTCAGAATAACAGAGATGCCTTTAAATTCTGAGTTTAACTGTCATGTTTGCTGACGATTTAAAGACAGATGTCAATGTAAAGCTGCTTTATTATTTTAATATGGGTACTGGAGTTTACTTTTCTTTCCTCAACTGCAAAGTAAGGGGAGTTTTTAAAGTACAATATGTGGCAATGTAGGTTTTTTTTTTCCAATTACACATTAAAATGTCAATACCTGTAAATGAGCAATATGCATCAGGTAATCAGGAAAGCAAACCCTAAGCACTAGTTTGTAATTCTGAAGTGTACTGGAAACAGATTTTAATAAGATCAAAACAAATCAAGACACTTACTTGATGAAGCATCAATGATAAATATTTACAGAAACCAGAATTCCACTTTAAGATTTGTGTGCGACGTCTGTGCAAACATAGCAGTTATTTTAATGGAAAATATGCTGTCTGTAAATGCAAATTCACAACCACACGACGCTTTAGTTACATCCAAAAAGCACTCTGCCTCATTGCCATTAAAGGAAAATGGGATACCCACGCAGAACCGGGGAAGGATGTGGTGGCCCCCACGCCAATGGTGGCCCTCCTCCCAGCTGAGATGCCACAAGACCGGAATGATGTACAGACTGTTTCTACTACATGCTGGGCATGGACAAGAATGAGAAAGAAAGGTGGAGCGATAGTTTACCCACTATACATCATGCCACATAATTCCACTACACAAATACATACCACACATTTCCACAACACACAATTCAGCAACTAACAATTCAAAACCAACCCACACAATTCCACACTACACCACTCCAAAACACATTGGTAAAAGCCATCATCATGGTCACATCCCTTTTCAATAAATTGTCAGCGGTGTTCGACTTTTCATAGGCAGTATTATTTGTGCTGTTTAAAATGTCTGTGTTCCCAGAGCATGTTCTACTGCCATTGATTTATTCGTGTGAGGGGCTAAATATCGTAGGGTAACACTCATAATAAGCATTTGAAATGCAATAGATCTTGCATTTGCAAAAGTTTGAGCTATTGGCATTGTAAATAGCAATGCCTCTTATGTATTTTGAAAACCAGCAAGCGGTGCGTAAAAACGCACTTTGTACTTATAGACCTTGCTTACAAGAAGTACGGTTGGTAGTAAAAGAGAATCAGCTATTGCCAGCCTTGCTTCTCGTAGGTAACGACTATAAGTATAAAGTGCGTGTTTACGCAACTCTTGCAGGTTTTCAAAACACAAATAAAAGGCATTGTCATTTACAAAGCCATTAACTCAAACTCTCGCAAACTCAAGACCTATAAAATTGCAAATGCTTGTTCCATTTTATCTGTAGAGCAAATCTCAGCTGCAAACCTCCCCAATAATCACTGCTTCACAGGCTGTATCCAAAAAGAAAGTTAGTTCTTTGTCTGAACAGACAAAAAGCACTAATAATCTCTTTCATGGGAGTACATGCTGCCCATTGTTACTCTAGACTGATACTCAGCATCTAATAAGAAGCGTACAACCAAAGGGAACTATTGGAATTGTCTGAAAGCAATAATTCTAAAATAATTTAAGAGGTGGCTGTGGTTAAATCGTTCTGAAAATCATTCAACCTAGCACTGTCATTGGTGGACCAGTGACAGATTGTAAATAGAGGGATTGGCAGGTATTTCCTTAGCACTTAATGGATTACCATGGGATACTTTCAGTTCACTATTTTATATGTGCACAGAAGAGTAAACCAGAAAATGCAGACCTGGCCTGGAGTTCAATTCAGCTTACCACATAAAATTTACCAAGCCTTACCTGTGAGAACTTCAGGATATGTTTAGGTTAACCACCATCCTGTGATCCTGTCCTGGCATCAAAACCACTTCACTTTTAAACATATATGTCCTCTCCTGTAAACCATCCCTTCTTGTACCCTGTCCCGTCACCCAAGTCCTCCTTCACCTGCCCCGTACCCACTCATCCCATCTATCCCTATTCTCAACAATCCCCATCGTAAGTCCTGTGTCCTTTTCTGTCAGGTGTACACTACACCTCCCATCTGACACAAATCTCCTTTCACTTTGTCAACCATCAGCTACATCACACCCTTTGCATCTGTTCTCGTGTATGGCCATTCCCCTGGTTGCCCCTTTGGGCTTATATGCCTTGAATTCACAACCCTTTCCCATTTGATTCCCTCTTCACCCACTTAACAATGTCAACTCATTACTTCGTTTATCTAGAATTTGTTTTTACTGAGACCCGTCTCAGATACATTCTATTAGCAGTTCTCCTAACATTTACCCAGTGCCACTCTTTCCCTGCCCACTTCTGTCAGTCAAACTGCCAATAACCATATAGTCAAACTATCCATACCCATCTTCTTCTGTCATATTCCCCTCTCACTCTCTTTTTTTTTTACATTGTCATATTCATTAGGCTGCTCCAGCGGCCTGCTCCCTTCTGTTAGCCGGTCTTCTTTTCCGACATCAGAAAAATGACAGAGGAAAATACTCATATAGATTTCTTGTAATCAGCAGGTCACAAACTCAGTTTTCAATGCATCTGAGATTAGAAAATGAAGTATGATTAAAGAGTGTAACAGTAACAACTGTCATTTACAACTTTTAAAACATAAAAAATATTGTATGAAAAAAAGCTATCACCTGCTTCCCCATCACCACCTAAAGTCATCGGTCACTTTCACCCATATACTCTATCCCCCATCATCACCCACAGTAATCAAATGTTACTCACTTATGGCTCTTACATCACATAATACTTTTGGAACCTAACATACAAAATGGTTTAATAGTTGCAAACCCTCAGATTCGGGAAATCTGAGGGTTTGTAATCCCTAAAACTCTTTTTGTCGATTACTAAATCAAAGTAACAATCCAAAAATGTTTTTCGATTTAATAAGTGGGCAGAGGTGGGCCAAACTAGCAGAATTTGAATACACGGAGGTATTGTACTGTAATTGCATTTATATAGCGCCTACTACCTCTGACGAGGCTTTGAGGCGCTTTTGCGGCGAGTAGCATGCTACTCCGGCACCCATATAGGATTAGTGTTGTATTAGTATAGTGAAAACTCAAAGTAATTTGAAAGGTGGATAGGTTATTGAGTCATTTGGATTCAGAAGGATAGAAGAGGGTGAGGTAGGCATTTATTTAGCGCTTGCTACCCCTGATAGGGTGTTGAAGCACTTTTCTGGCGAGTGGCACGCTACTCTGGAACTCATAAAGGATTAGTGTTGAGGTAGTATAGTAAAATAAGAAAGTAAATTGTGTGCTGGATATGTTGTTCAGTTATTTGGATAGAGAAGGGTAGCGGAGGGATAGAAGAGGGGAAAAGGTTTGCATTTATGTAGTGCTTGATAACCCTGATGAGGTGTGAAAGCGTCTTTTCGGCGAGTGGCAGGCTACTCTGGAACCCATAAAGGATTAGTGGTGAATTAGTATAGTGAAATATGAATTTGAGAAGTGGACATGTTAGTCTGTTATTTTGATTCTAAAGGACAGTGGAACATAAATAACCTGTGAGATCCCACAACATTTCTGCAATAGACGTAAATAGACATGTTGTACTGTCATTTAGTGCAGGGAACACGCTCCCAGTGCAAAAACAATAGAACAAACGGTACCAGGCAGTGCGCCAGAGGGTGCAGCTGCTCAAGTTGATTATACTGCTGTTTGAGTCAATTTTCTTCTCACGCAGCAGCCTTCAGATTGCAAACGGTGGCAAATGCCTGCGACCACCCGTGTTAGGAAATTGTCACCGCATGTACCCCTAGCGACTGGAAATCACGTTGGTGGGCACCAAATCTTGCTCACCAACTTACCGTTCTGGAGCCATTTGAGAATAAAATCCCACCACGCTGTGATTGGTGGAAGTTGGCCAGACTCTTACAACCCTATAAATGGGTTAGGGAAACATTAACAAATCACTATTTGGAAGGGACATTTTAAGGGCATCCCTTGCAAATACCGAATCTTTAAGAGATGTATGTACATCAATATTTTTTCACCAAATCCATATTGCTGTCAAATCATTTGCAAACAGGAAGGGCATGGCTCATCTGCCTACAAAATGGTGCGGCTGATACAAAGTTCCTTTAAAGTCTTTAAGGTGAACTTTATCACAGATTTCAAGTATGCAGACATGCCAACCCTCCCAATTCAGGCGGGAGACTACCGATTTGAAGGCTAGGCACCCGCCTCCGATTCCTGCATCTAGAAACCCGATGCCAGTAATAATTAGGTTACCTGCTGCTCTAATGTGCGTCTTCATGCGAAGAAGTTATTTAGAAGAGCAATCTTCCCAAATAGCCTTCTCCTCTGATATTCCTTGCTTCCTCTACTGACCCGTCATCATTGCTCTTCACTGTGTTGAGATACGTTATAACACCCGTTTGAAGGCTAGGAAGTGCTATAAATTGTCTGTTTCGTGCACCTGCCCCGCTTTTTAAACAAGCATTGGCAATGCAACAGGTCTCACATTTATATGAGTTTGAGCTATTGACATTGCAAATGACAATGCCTTTTATTTTTGTTTTTAAAACATAAAAAAGGCATTGTCATTTGCTATGTCAATAGCTCAAACTCGCATAAATGCGAGACCTTTCGTATTGAAAATGCTTGTTCTCTCTTTTGCTTAGGGTCAAACTCTGCGGATAAGAAAAATATGCTCTTGGGCCCCAAAGTACCACTGGTGCCAGAGAGGGGTCGAGGCAGAGAGCAGGGAGGAAAGGAAGCAGAAACCTAGTGCAGCGTGAAGGTGAATGTGACAGAATGTGCAGGAGGCAGAGAGCATGTGAGGGGCAGTGCACAATGAACCCTGAGGGTATAATGGGTAGAGGCAGAGAGCCGTGGGGAATAGAGGAGAGGTGGAAGAGACCCCAAGGGTAGAACAGGCACGAAGGACAGGGGGAGGGCAGTCAGGAGACGCACAGTGAGCAGAGAGAGAAGATGCGAGAGAGTCCAAGGACAGAATAAACAAGGAGGAACAGGGAGGAGCTGGCAGTGAGCAGAGGGCAGAGATCGAAGGAGACAGATGGGGTAAGGGTGAATGTGACAGTAGGCAAGTAGCAGAGGGCACACAAAGGATAAAGGGCAGGTAGCACAAGGGCAGTGAGCACGAGAGTAATGTCAGACGTGAGGATAGGGCAGAGAGCACAAGAGTACTGTAAGACGTCAGGATACGGCAGAGAGCATGAGAGTACAGTCAGAACTCAGGATAGGGCCGACAGTACGAGAGTACTGTGAGAAGTCAGGATAGGGCAGAGAGCATAGAAAAGTAAGAGGTAGAAGTGAACATGGGTAGACAGGGCGGAAGCAGTATCAGAGCCCAGGATGGACAGAGACAAGTGGGGGTGGAGGTGACAACAGTAGGTGGCACAATAATTGGGGCAGAGAGCCCCTCTTTGCTCGCCCGCTCCTGCCCCAGGGTATCTACAGCCCCTCACTGCTTATCAGCTTCTGCCCTGGGGTATGTACCACACCTCGCTGCTCACCAGCTCTTGTTCCAGGGTATCTACAGCGCCTCACTGCTCACCAGCTCCTGTCTTCTGGGCTTTGCGGCGTTTGATGGCTGAAGAGGAACCCAAGGCAGGCAGAGCCGTGGAGAGAGAAGGTCTACGTGTAATAATGATAGCTATGTATTCAAGTGGCTTTACAATTTGAGCTAGCATATATCAAAATTAACTGTTTGCAAATAAACTGAATTTGTGTTTTATTATCTGTATAGCACCCAGGCCTTCTAGCATCGAAGTGTCCGCTAATGCGTGCACTGTAGGATTATTTGCTGAGTTAAAAATGCAGTAATGTGTAAATGGTGCTCATTATGCAGTAAAAAGGAGATTCTGAAATCTTCCAAAGGGTTAGACGTCTCTAAAAAAAAATAAACAAAAATGTTAGACATGTTCCTGAAGCAATCAACAAATCATCCGCAAATTATCATGAACAAGTCTTTTTAATTAGAAAACTGTGGTGCTAGTCAAGTAATCCGACAGTCAGTTCCAAACAATCCTAAAATCACCATTTGCAATGTATCTTCTGAAGTAATCAGGTACTCGGTTTTAAGTTACCCTCAAATCACCAGGAACAGTCACACCTTGTGGATTCATCAGATAATCATTTGCACGTCATCCTGAAATCGTCAGATTTAATCACATCCTGTGAAGTCATCAGATACTGATTTTTAAGTAATCTCCAAATCATCAGGCTCAGGTTTCTAAACTCTGCTGATGACTTTGAGCTTGATGATGTCTGATGATGTGAAAATGACTTCTAGAGTAGTTGGATGATCATCCAATGACTCTGGGATGGCTTCTAAAGTAATCCTGTTTGACCTGGGTTATCTCTGCATGGGATCTATACTACAGCAGGTCCACTTTCTCCAGCGCTCCAATACCACCTCTTCATATAGGCATCACTCCTTACACATAACGCCTGTATAGGCTCACCAATCTCACTGTCTTACGCTGCTCCCCTTGGAGTTCAGCAGCCTGCAAACCAGATCCACTTAGCTTTCTGGCCCTAACAGCTCATCCTCGTTCCATTCCCAAGATGATCCGATTCAAGCACAGCAATGCTGCATCACCGTCCGGCCATCAGTTGGCCTTGGAAACTTCCTCACTCAGGTGTCTGGTGGTGCAGCTGAATCAACAATGCCATCACTTAACGAAGACCCTGTGAGAAGTTAGCCTGGCATTTGATGTCGACTAGTTCTAGTAGGCACCTTGCACCAGTCTAATTGACCCTTATTGTTGGTGGTTGTAAAGTCAACCTTATAGGAAGCTATCCTAGTGGTAGCATGGACCAGCAGTAATCAGGCTAAGACTTCAGAGAGCGTATTAAGCAAGTTGTTTTACCAATTATAATCCCTAGAGTACCAAATGAAAGGACACCACACAAGGTATATATCAAATATATATGTATTTATTCTAAACAAAACCCCTTTGCACTCTTTATGAGGTCAGAGGTAAAAATACAATACAAGTCACTGAGTTAATATACGATAAGTTGCACAGTATACGTTATGCCCTAGGGGCCTCACAAACCATATACTAAAATAGTCGTATAAGAACCACGAGAGAATAAGATTGCAGGCCTAGGCCCTGTGGAATCGCTGGGGCTACTCTAAACAACCAAAGGTTAGGAAGTAGGAGTCCCACGGGAGATGCGTGCAGGGTCTAAACACAGACGCGGGTTATCATTGACTTTCTATGGGAAACGTAGAAGTTACAAATATACAATTTAAGGAAACTTCCGGATGGACTACGATGGAACCCTTTTAAACTAGGACACTTCGAGAGTCAAGACCCACGGGAGCACCGGAGTACTCGTGTTACCTCACCCAGGGAAGCTAGGTGCATAGTTGTCTTTTCGTGTCGGGTTTCGTCATTGTTTTCAATGGAGAGCTGCAAAGAAGTGCTGCAGGCGACCAGAGGAAAAGTGTCCGGGTGGATCCAAGGGTGGATCGAAGATCTGTAGAACCTGAAAGCAGAAGGTACAGAGTCTGGGTCACTTGCCAGTGACCAGGATGGAACCAAGAAGGAACCAAGCGATGTCGGGTGATTTCAGGTGAAGATGTGAAGTTTGTCTCTTCAGCCACGAGGACCAGGAGGCGTCGACGACATCCAGGAGCTGGATTCGAGGAGTCCCACAAAGGATCTAGTTGACTGCGGTGTCGGTATCCAGACTGGACCCAACAAGCCTTGTCAAATGGAACCCACGCAGGATGTCAAGAATGGCTTTGGTGCAGACCAGCAAGATCTGAGGAACTTCTCCTTTGTAGGGACATTGGAGCAAGCCTAGAGCAACCAGGAAAGCATGTTAGATGTAAAAGAAAGTCTTTGGGGGGAATACTACCCCTCCCCCCGCCACCAGGACTGGGGGGGGGTAGTATTCCAAAGTGTTTGACACCTTACATGAAATGTTTTGATAAAGGCAAACCAAAGTTAACATTAACCGCGAGGATTATAATGCACTTAAGAGTATATGGTATGGCTATATCATAGAGCAGCTATAAGGAGATGGTTCCGAAAGCTGCAGAGGGGCTCAGCTCATGCTAGGGCACCCTCTCACATAAAACCAAGCACTCTGCCTCCAGGATTGTAAGATCTGCCATAGGAGTGACTTATAGGTGTATATGTGTCTATATGTATATATAGATATAGGTATACTATATCTAAGTAAGGGGTGATTACACCACCTTACCCAGGCTGTGCGAACAGACCTGTGGTGTCAGTTTAGAAGGCAAACCAGGGGTGGCACAATACAGGCTGCAGCCCCTGGTAGGCCTAAGGTGCACCTATGCCCTGGGTACCTATGGTACACTATACAGGGGCTCACAAGGGTGACCCAGTAACCAATCTGGTATGTACTTAAAGTACATAGTATCAATTTAGAGAGAGAACAGCTGGGCTGTGTAACCATAGGAAGCAGACCCTACTCTCCTACAGACCCCACTAAATATGAGTCTGTTGTCTGTTGATATAACCTTCTGTGTTCAGCAGCATCCAAACCATTACCTCGATTTTTACTTCTGACTCATTTGTGTTTCTCCCAGACTCGGCCGACTCACACACAATAATGCTGTGTCACACGCCACATTTCCTTTGGTCTCAGATACCTCACAGCTTCATTAGTCCAATGGTGCAGCTGGGTCAACATGAGAAATGATGTTTCTCCTTCCTCTGGAGTCCCAAACAGCTTACACGCCCCTCTGTTTCACTGCTGTGTGCCTTGGGAAACCTCATGGGAGCAGCCATCTTGCTTAGCAGCTGACTCCGCCCCCTCTGGCCTTTCCTGTGAATTCTAGGAGAAAACATGGAGAACAAGAGTACTCAAAGACATTGTCACAACAAATCTTTGCTAATCAGTCTCAACTTACGCTGTGCGGTTCTAATACAGAACGAGGAAATTCCTATCCCAAACTTCCCCAACCACATAATGCACCCTACAGTTGGATTGGAATTTACGAAAAAGCAGCTTTTGCCTCGGCATGCCTTCACGTGAATGCAAATGTAGACATAGTGCATCACATCAACAAAAGATCCCAAAAGTAATATATAAATGCAGTTTCATTTTCAGATTTCTTTACATTTGATGCAGCCCACACTAAGTTAACAGGGATATCATGACTGAACTGGCATGCCCACAATTTTCTAGTGGATTCATCTGTGACAGCCACCTTCTGTGGTTGTAGATTATATCAATCTGATTCTTGCACGCAGTGTTTAAATGGCAAGCTTCAGAGAAAGGATTGTACAAAAATCTTAAATGAAATCTGAGCAGTGATCCAAGTCTTTATAGGCCCAGGTAAAGCGTGCGATAAGTATTGTTGGCTTCTGAAAGATTGAGTGCTGTTTTGTGCTCCTTTTCAATGCTGTTTGTGTGCGGCGGCGATAGAATGGGCTTGAAAGGTAAGATACATGCTAGCTATATCCTTTCTTCAGTATGACTGACAGTTGATTTGTATCACCGGCAGAAGCCGTTTGCAGAGCCATGCATTTAATGGGCGACTTGAAAGTGCAAATGTAAAAGGGATTTATAACACTGGCAAACAAAGCGAACAAAGCAGAGGACATGTGTTAAAGTCATAGAATCTCCCCAGAGATAAAAGAGGCTGTTTTGTGGTAACGCACAGCTCGTTGATACTGTATTCAAAATTCAGTGAGGGCCTCTAGCCGCAAACAGAGTCAGGCAAAAAACTACCAATGTCATGATCGTATTATTGGTCAATACTGTCACAGATTTTTGGCATTAAGTTACAAAAATATTCCACTGTATAAGGCCAATCGTCGACATTCTGCCCAGTATGTAAGCTAAGCTTATTTAATCTAAAAGTACCTATTCTGCAGTAGTTGTGAGTTATATTATAAATCGTGGCTACTAGAGGATGAGGGCTGATTAAACAAAAAGTTGCAAACTCGCGACATGCTCGATTAACATAAGGGCCCAGATGTAGGTCGCCAATTACCGGTCGGTAACGGCCGATTTCGGCCGTTACTGACCGGTATTTGGGAATTGGCATGTAGGGGGCATTTTATTTACAGAATCGGTATATTTACCGATTCGGTAAATTTACAGAATTGGTAAAATACAGAATCGGTAAATATACCGATTCTGTAAATCAAGATGTAGGTGGCACTGTAATCAGTGCCACAGGCCCTTACCGAATCGTTATTTACCATAGAATACTATTCCATGGTAAATAACGAATTCCAGTGTACATGCACATCTGTGCATGTACACCTGTGCCATGTGGCACACAGACATGCCCTAAGGGCATGCATGTGTGTCACATGGCACACAAGCCAGACACAGGGGTGCAACAGGGTGTCAAAGTGACACCCTGTTCCCCTTGTAAATTCGGTCATTTTACCGATTCGGTATTTACCGAATCAGTATTTGCTATCAATGGCAAATACCGATTCGGTAAGAATATTACCGATTCGGTATTTTTACCGAATTATTTAGCTACATAGCAATTACCGAATTGTAAATACCGAATCGGTAAAATTTGGTATTTACCATTCGGTAATGTGCTATTACCTACATCTGGGCCTTAGTTCTTCTTGCTACATACATTTGAAATTTGGCTATGAAAATATACCTATTTAAACGATTGTGCACAATCTTCAGACACAATCGAGCCAAGCTACCATCAGCATTTCACTTAGAAATGTAACTTGGGATGCCACAGTACATGGACAGTAATAGTGCTTGGTCACATGGCTCCAGGGCAGCCGCAGGCGGGGCTGCACCGTGGCACACCCCTTACTGGGAGCACGTGGAGCAGATCAGGACAGTGCATCCTATTACATAACAAAATGCTCTCCCAAGCACAGAAACAGACATTTTGCCACTGCCCTGTGGAGAGCGCATCAGTGAATGATGGAGCCGAGGTTTGGCAGCCACGGCCCGTGCAGGTGAAAGCAGTGAGGCGGTGAGACCGGGTGGGGGGATTTCGACAGATGACACTTCGTTTTTTGGCCAGCAGGGGGAGTAAAGCTTTATTCAAACAGTATTGTTAGATTTCGAGTTAGTGAAGCCTTTACCAGCTGAAGTCCAAAGTTGGGGATTGAGCCTGTCTGTCTCCTAGGAGATTCTGAATATGAACAAGCAGCTTCCAACTCCCTGGCCAGCAAACCTTGTCTGAGGTTGCTGGGACCTTATATGGTGTGGTTGGCACATGTGTACACTGATTGGTGGTTGCATCTGGTGTTTCTATTGGGTTAGGGTTAATGTCCTCATTGGTTGGGTATTTGAGGGTTCTGATTGGTTTCTCGGTCTGTGATTCAATCATTGCAGTGTTGGGACTAGGGCTAGGGTTAGGATTTCTATTGAAAGTAGGGAATAGGGCTTCCTATGGTATTGGTTGTTGGGAGTAGGGTGGGACTAGGGCTAGGGTTAGACCTTTAGTTGGAAGTAGCTATTTAGGGCTTCTGGTATGATTGGTTGTTGGACCAGTTGTGGGACTAAGAGTAGGGTTAGGCTTTCTATTGGAAGTAGGGACTAGGGCTACCTGAATCATTGGCTGCTTGGACTTGGGTTGGGACTAGTGATAGGGCTAAGGCCTTTATTGGATGTACTGGAACTGATTGGGTGCTTGGACTAGGGTTAAGATTGGCTGCAAGGTCCTGGTCTCCTATTGGTTCTAGATGTTAGGGCTAGTGTTGTGATTGGATAGTGTTAGGGCTAGGGTTCCCATTGGCTGAAGGGGTCACCTGATTACTAGGGCTACAAAAAAGACCAGGCTTAGGGCGTCTCAGCCCGGGCGTTGAGGCTAAGGGCGGAGAGGACAAGGGCAGTTGCCTGTTTGAGCCTGATAAGGGCGCAGAGGACAAGGGTAGTTGCCTGTTTGTGCCTAATTCGAGACTGGTCGGGACTAGGGCCAGAAATGCTGCCCTTTTTCTCATTTAACAATACCCAGCCCACAACATCCACAACCACAAACAGTGCAACACACTCACACCAAATATACACCACGCACAACACTATGCACAGATTAATGTACCAGCATGCTCCACCAACCCAACCAAACTACATCTACACACTACTATCCCAACTACCACACATATCCACCATCACCCACAAACAGTACACAACTCTATCCTATACCACTAACCAATACACTCATTACTAACACGCCAATCAACACCATAAATAACTACATCCCACTCAGACACACTCTCCCTGCTGTAATTACACCTAACAGTCCACCTTTATCACTAACAAATATATAATGATCCTTCCATCAGTTGACTTAAAAAAAATAAAAAAAATAAAAAAAATCCTTCACTCTTTTATCCCTCCACTATCCTTTTTCTATCAAAATTATCAGACTAACATGTTCACTTCTCAAATTCCATATTCCATATTCAACTACACTAATATACTGCCCAAATAACTGAATAACATATCTACGCCTCAAATTACTTCATAGTTATACTATACTAATTTTCAACACTAATCCTTTATGGGTTCCGGAGTGGCGTGCTACTCGCCAAAAAAGCGCTTCAACACCCATCAGGGGTAACAATTGCTATATGAATGCAAATCTTTCTTCCCCTTTTATCCATCTGCTATCCTTCTCACTCCAAGTAACAGACTAATATCCACCACTGAAATTACCTCATATTTCACCATATTAATTCACCACTAATCCTTTATAGGCTCCCTGAATAGCATGCGTCAACAAGCGAGCGATAAATAAATACAAACTTTTGTCCTACTCTATCCTTCTGCTATCATTCCAAATCCAAATAACTGTCTAACCTATCCACCACTTAAAATGTACTTGCATGTTTCACTATACTAATTCAACACTAATCCTCTGTGGGTCCCGGAGTAGCGTGCTACCCGCCAAAAAAGTGCTTCGACGCCTCATCAGGGGTAGCAAGCGCTACATAAATGCAATTACAATACAATACAATACTAGCCTATGGTGGGATAACTTGAGGAGTCTCTTGGACCCACGTGGTACCTCAAAGGGTCACTTTCATGGACGCATTAACTGTGGGCATAGGCTTAGCTGAACGACTTATGATTGAATGAATGCAGGGCAATTATATAGTTGCACACGAAAAATGTGATATTTAATGAGGGATCATTTTTCAGCATAGAGAACAACCAAAGAATCAAACTCTTGATCTGATGTCATTGTACATTTTCCCAATTTTCTTAACCCCTTCGACGCTCATGAGGAGCTCAGCTCGTCATGAGGTACGCCTGTCGTATGCTCATGACGAGCTGAGCTCGTCATGTAACGCGTTTTTTTTAAAAACTCAGCGTACGGCGGAAAAATGCGCCGCACGCATGAGGTTAATCAATAATCAGACTATTCGTAGGAAGCTTTAGAGGGTTTCACTGTTGCACTAGAGCTAACTAAAATACAGAAGAACTTAAAGCTGAGTAGAGCTTGTGAGATTATGTACACATGCTGCAGATGAGAAACACAGATACTCTGTGTTAAATTTGTAAGCCTTAGGTAGGTCTTCCTCCAAACATTTTGCCTCTCTCCCTCCATTTTTGCTGCAATTTGTTTTTGTTGACCTTAGGACTCTGTGCACGTTACTACTGCAATGCTAACCATTGCTAAAGTGTTTTGTGCTCACCCCTCTAAACACGGTCACATTGTTTTACACCTGATTGTCACATTTAATTTACCTATAGGCCCCTTGTAGAGGGGTTTCCATATACCCTGGGCCTGTAAATTAAATGCTACCAGTGGGCCTTCAGTACTTATTGTGGCACCCACTTAAGTAGCCCTTTAAACCGTTTCCCAGACTCGCCATTGTAGCCTGAAAGAAGTTTTAAACTGCCAATTCGACTTGGCAACATAACTCCTTTGTCAAGCCTTAAACATCCCTTTTATTGCATGTAAGTCAGCCCTAAGGTAGGCACTAAGTAGCCCATAGGGATAGCGTGCAATCTAATTAAAAGGATGGATATTTACTTTTAAGTTTTACATGTCCTTGAAGTGAAAAACTCCTAAATTCGTTTTTCACCACTATGAGGCCCACTCTTCCTATGATGCAGTGACAACACCCCCCGCAGCCCCCGCACCCGGCCCCCACCTGTGTGCCACGCTGGACGCCCCTGGGTATCTGACTCCCCACATGCTGCCTGCTCTGAGCTTGGTTTTTCACCAGCTTCTCTGAGCAGAGTTGATTTAGGAGATGTTTCGGCATCTACTTTTTTTTTCTAGTATGTCCTTGTATTTGGTGACCACAGAATGAAGATTCGGACTTCCTAATCTGTTTTATTCCCCTTCCATCACTATGTTCTTCTTCCTGACCCTCAAGGTCGTCCTGACTCGTATTGCTCCTAAGCCATATCACGTTTTCTCTTGGACACTTCCCTGGGTGTGGGTCCAGTGAGCAGCATCACTTCCAACATTTTAGAGGGTTCTAGCTATCATGTTTCTTGCCCCATGACGTAATGCTATTTGTGTGTGCATAATATTTTAGTAGCACGTCTTTTGTTGTTGTTTGTATACATAACATCTATTATCATCTACATGCGACTCATAATACACTCAGTTGGCACAACGCAAAGCAGCTTATTTGTTTATTTTGTTTTGCACGAGAAACATCTCGGTATATTTGATCCTTTAAAAAAAATAATAAGATTAGAAATAGGTAGGCGATGACGATGGTATGCCTGTAACCAATCGCAGTCTTTCACTGCATTTTTACCACTGGATTTCTCAAGCCCATGTGCATCAAATGGGATTTAAACAGAAGCAACATTTCATCCGAAGAGTTTACACAGCCAATTTGTCACATTTATTTCTGGTAATAGCAAAGCCCACAGTAGCCTTCAAATGCTTAACTCTTCTCGTTAAGTCACCCAAGCCTCTAATACTTTCTATTGGATTTACAATCATTTCAAAAACATTTTAACCTTTGCAGCAGCTTTGGAAAAAAAATCTTTTAAAGAACAATCTAATTGAAATTCCCCTAAGAGAGTTCTTAAAGGTGGATCTGACTCTGGTGTTACCTTACATCACTACCTCCTTCCACATCTCCTTGTCAGGGTTGGTTAACTCAGCAGCTTTCCCCCATCACGGACTGTCAGAACATATTTATCTGGTCGTCTGCGCTTGAATCAATGAACAAATTATCCACTGCGGTCTCGGTTGCACTTTAAAAAAGGGGGAGGGGGGCTGGGCCTTTTTGCAGAAGATATAATTCGAATATGTTTAATTTGCATTTCAGATGTGCTCTACCAACAAGCTTAGACTGGAACTTTTGTTGTGTGAAGTAATGATTTAACACACTACAAGCTGCTGAAACCAACATTTATTATACTAGCAATATCACTTCTTCATGCTCATAAGTAGACCCATGCAATCTATTTTTTCAAATGTTACCTTATTTGTTTCCTGCTTTTGCTCTAGCAGTAGGCACGTTATGAAAGTCCCAGCAACAATACTGGTGAGATTAAATCACCCGCCCTCTGTAATGTGTTTGTAACCAGCAACCGCAGTAAAATGACCTGTCAGCCATTACGTTCAAGTTATACGGTGGGGATTGAAACAAAGTACAGATAAAGCCATCTGTCACTTAAGTTTGCACACACTTTTTACCCATGTATTGTTCATTCACCTGTGAGGGGTAACTGGGATTTTCTCCTCCAGTCTGTGTTCTTTCTCTACAGGTGAAGCCAGGTTCGTAGCAAGAAGTATTTATTTTTAGGGGGTAATGACCCTCAGCTATGACTAAATTTTAAGGTGGTGCCTATGGGTGCATTATTTCCCAAACACTGGATGTACTACTAGATAATGACCCCTAGAATATGGTACAAGGATATTCAGAAAAGAATATTGAAAGAAAGGTGCCTCGAGGGAAGTATAGATTTTACTATTCCAAACTCCACATTACATCCCTTGAAGATATATATATATTTACTAGCTTACCCGTCGCTCGTTGCTGCGATCTCCGAAGAAAGGAAATTCAAGGAAACTTGTTATGAGTACATTCAATTGACATTGCGTCATTTTTATTGAAACTTATTCATTTTAATATGGAAAACATTTGAAAGTGTTGTTTTAATTCTATTTATTTATTCGAGTGCTTGTGGATACACGATTTTTTGTTTTTCTGTCTGGTGCGTACATCAGTATTCGAAAGAATATGAGGGCCCTGTTTGGGCGATATTTAAAAAAATGTTATGCCAGAAACCATCACAGGAGTGTACTCAACAACTTCCCAAAAATTCCTGGTGATCGGATGAATGCTGTTTTAATTCTATTTATTTATTCGAGTGCTTGTGAATACATGATTTTTTGTTTTCCCGTCTTGTGCATACATCAGTATTTGAAAGATTATGAGGGCCCTGGGGGGGCCGATATTTAAAAAAAAAATTATGCCAGAAACCATAGCGGGAATGTATTCAACAACTTCCCAAAGTTTCCTGGCGATCGGATGAATGCTGTTTTACGTCTATTTATTTATTCGAGTGCTTGTGGATACATGATTTGTTGTTTTCCCGTCTTGTACGTACATCAATATTCGAAAGATTATGAGGGCCCTGGGAGGGCTGATATTTAAAAAGAAATTATGCCAGAAACCTTCGCGGGATTGTATTCAACAACTTTCCAAAGTTTCATGGCGATCGGATGAATGGTGTTTTAATTCTATTTATTTATTCGAGTGCTTGTGGATACACGATTTGTTGTTTTTCTGTCTGGTGCGTACATCAGTATTTGAAAGACTATGAGGGCCGTGGGGGTCGATATTTAAATAAATGTTATGCCAGAAACCTTCGCGGGAGTGTACTCAACAACTTCCCAAAGTTTCATGGCGATCGGATGAATGGTGTAGTAATGCATAAAGGACAAACAGACAGACAGACAGACAGACAGACATACATTCGTTTTTATATATATAGATATATATTCACTGAAAAAACCAAAGGTTACAGGGACATTATAGCTAGGCTGACATTTCACTTGTACAAAACCAGAGAATAATTTTAGTTTATTAAAGTTAGTTTTAATAATATTAGTTATTAAAGTTTTATAATCTTACTACTTTGTCGGAGTGCTATATATTTTTAATGTGACACATAATTGTAAAAACTTTGATGTACAAACAGTCATCCCTGGAATCTTCCGCTTCAGGCTCGGTCCCCTCCCCAATCACAATACAGGATGGTTTTCAGATAATAGCAACGCTTCTGCTGTGACGGATCTCATCGAGTGTGGGCCTTGATCTACTATAACTCCTTTGAAGAGGGGTGATTCTTTACAGCTGTGGCCATAAACTACATCTGCAGGGCTAGCTGATACCCTAGGACCAGCCTGGACAATCGGACACAGAGGAAAAGGAGTGTCAGAGGGTGCGGTAGTGAATAGGGCGAAAGGGAGGTGTCGGGCGGGCACAGGGTGTGATTCTCAGGGAACAGCAGCGCAGATGGGGGAGGTTTATTACCCATGCATAAGACAGAGAGCGGGGGTGACCACTGCCTGGGGGAGATGTTTGCGAGGGTGGGGAGCCATGCTAAGGATCGACAGCGTGCACAGAGTGGGTCTGGTCAAGGCATCTAAAATGGCTGCCGTGCACGACAAAAGTGTGGCATTTGAAAAAAGACAAGATGGCGCAGACAATGTTTTTCAACACTTCCTGATTTCCTTCGAATCGAACGTTAACAGACGTTGGGGCATATTACCAAAGTTAAGCGATATTTATCCCTAACGATGCTTAGCAACGATTTTTTTACCGTCAGAAATTATCGCAGATAAACCTTGCTATTATCAAGGTTTATCGGAAATACGATAAAAAACGACCGCAATGCATTAATATCGCTGAAAACTCAGCGATATTCATGCATTACCGAGCTAATGCTCTTAGCCATGTTATCCACCTCCCATTGGATAACATGGCTAAGAACTGCTCAGGGCAGGTGGTAGCTTTTAGAGATATTCGCCCTTATCTCGAATATTTCCAAAAGTTGATAATAGGAGATAGCGATGTTAGCGACTGTTTCGAGTCGCTAACATCTTGGCATGCCCACTTTGCATGTCATTAGTGATAAATATCACTCACATGCAAAGTGGGGCCCAAGATGGTCGCTATCTTCTACTAGCCGTCGCTAACTGGTGTTAGCAACAGCTAGGTAATACACATATAATTTTATCTCCGCGAAGCGGAGCGCTGTTACAGATATATATCTTGTTTCTGAACGTTAATTTCTCAAAATGCACTGAAGCACATATATTGAGACCTAGCAAAGGCACATCGGGCTACCAGTCCCTACAATTTTGCCAAGTTTCGTGCAAATCCATTCAGCTGTTCGATCCTACCGAGAGACAAGATGGCGGCCGCTACGGACTGTTTGGAATGTTTACAGACAGCCAATCAGCTTCGCTTCGCAAAGCTCCGTAACGCGAAAAGTACGCGAAGCGGTGCGCTGTTACAGATATATACCTTTTTTTGAACGTTAATTTCTCAAAATCCACTGGAGCACATATATTGAGATCTAGCAAAGGCACATCGGGCTACCAGTCCCTACAATTTTGCCAAGTTTCGTGCAAATCCATTCAGCTGTTCGATTATTATTATTTTTATTTTTTTTTGCCCCGCGGGGCCCTTTTAAAACCTCCACATCAAACCTAGGGGGTGAGCGACAATGTACTATGCCCCCTTATGGTCATTTGCCCCTTCGCTTTGGCCTCCTCTTGTCTCTCGATCCTACCGAGAGACAAGATGGCGGCCGCTACGGACTGTTTGGAATGTTGACAGACGCCGGAGAACCAATCAGCTTCGCTTCACAAAGCTCCGTTGCGCGAAAAGTCCGCGAACCAGAGCGCTGCCCGGTCCGCTGTTACAGATATATATCTTTTTTTAAACGTTAATTTCTCAAAATCCACTGGAGCACATATATTGAGACCTACAAAAGGCACATCGGGCTACCAGTCCCTACAATTTTGCCAAGTTTCGTGCAAATCCATTCAGCCGTTCGGGCTAAAAGTGAGGCCAACCGCCCTATGGAAATTAACATGGGAAAAACGCGTTTTGGGACCCCCCTTTTTTCTCGGCCCCCCCTTGACGAACCCCCCCCAAATTTTCAAGGGCTGCTCAGAAACAAAATGTGCCATTTTCCTGAAAATTTCAGCCAATTCCGTCCACAAACGCCAAAGTTATTAGACATAGAATTTTCAAAAAACCCATAGAGAAAAAATCCTAACTATATATACCTACTGGCGACCGCCAGTAGGTAATATATATATATATATATATATATATGTACATATCTCCATACTAATATTATAAAGAGAGAGCCCAAAGCTTTGAGGCGGGTAATCTCAGTAACCACAGCACCAATCACAACACCCAATACAGCGTTGGAAAGGGCAGTTGCAGCAGAAGGACATAGGCTATGCAGACGGCCACCATATACATTTAAAAGGTAAAAGAACCGTGCCAGCAAAGTAGTCCCTTGTGGGCGTGTCTGCATTCTGCTGTGGGCGTGTGCTGGGGGCGTGACAAACGCTGGGGGCGTGTGGTACGTTCCGCCCTTCATGCCATGTGAGTCGTAATTGCGCCGCATCAAGGGGCACGCTGCGGGCGTGACACGCTGGGGCCTTGACAAACTTTGTGGATGTGTGTCCGCGCTGTGGGCGTGTGTCCGCCCTTCATGCCATGTGAAGCGCCAATTGCGCCGCATCAAGGGGCATGCTGGGGGCGTGACAAATGCTGGGGGCGCGTGCTACGTTCCGCACTTCATGCCATCTGGGTCGTACATTAATCAGATCGTCTGCTGTGGCCATGTGCTGGGGGCATCACAAAGGCGTTCACCTCGAAGCGTGGTAAGTAACCATTCGCAAGACTCCCTTGGGGGACTGCCCGTTGTCTCACACATACTGGGGGTGCCAAATGCAGTGTGTGCCTTGGCCTGGGTGCGTCTGAAAGGGCCGAACGCAGTGTGTGGCTTGGCCTGGGTGCGTCTAAAAAGCACTCCGGCCGAAGAGTATCGGTGTGGGTCATAAAAAGTAAGAACATCGGGAAACAATCATTCAAAACTCACACAATTCTAATTGTTAGACCGGCGCCGCTGGCCCTCAAGCAGGGGCACACGCAGCCTCTCATGCGCACTGTTACTGAACTATCACATTAAACCAAATTACACGCGCCTGCTAACATCATCCAGGGCTGTAGCCGGGCTCAGGCGGCGGATCTCTACACTAATTACATGCGCCTGCTAACATGAACCAGGGCTGCAGGTGGGCCTCAAGCGGGGAGACACGCGCCTGCTAACATCAACCAGGGATGCAGCAGGGCCTCAAGCGGGGGAACATGCGAATGACCGTATCTGAATACACACATTACACACATTCTATTTCATACCCGGACAACGTCGGGACGGGCTGCTAGTCAGAAAATACATTAATAACTGTTTTTATTTTTAATAATTTTTCAAGTCGGCACAACATTGTTGCATTTACAGTGAAGATTCTGTAATCAGTAAATGTGTTTCACCTTTCTGAAAAATACACTTGAAGACATTTTATAAATAAAGTTTAACTCTAAATATGCAGTAGGTATGCCTTTAACTTTTCTTTCTAAGATTCATGCCGAAAGCCATATTGATCCATGAAGGCACCCAGTTGGATGGCTGAAACATGTTGACCACATTGAGGATGATTGAGATCAATTTACTCACATATAGATCCACCACTGTTTTTAAAGTGTGACCAAGACCTCAATTATCAAAATCACTACATGTAGTAGGAGTTTCTGAGCCAATTTTAAATCACATATCACCACCACACACGCTGTCATAATCACAAAGAAAACCAGCTGCGCTCTAATCAGGCATCGTAGAACACCCTGGAAACATTCAGCGACCGGGGTGAGTACCCAATGATGAAGCATGTCACCAACTCGGTTGGTGAGTGAGGGTTTTTAAAAACACCCTGTGGGTTCCAAGGCACACTTGCCACAAGGATTATGAGAACCTATTATTCTAGTTTCCTGTGAGTGAACATGAAACAAATAGTTAAATTCTCTGAAGAATAATCATTCTTTTTTGTACAATTAGCACCCAATATACTTGCCTTAAAAACAGTTTATTGTTGTGTCTGTGCAGTGTTCCCTTCCTTTTGTAGCTCTTGTGGTATCATGAACAGTACTGTGGTGTGGCACTTATTCATCATCTGAACTGTCATCATCAGGCTGTAGTGGGAGTCTTTTTATTGTAGCGATGTTTGCAGCATAGCACAGCTTGCAACATCCTACAGACTACATCAGAGGAAGACTGAAGGGCACCATCATTCCTATGCAGACACCTGAATCTGGATTTGAGAATTCTCTAGCACTGCCCTTGTACACCTATCAGCAACATTATATCTCTTCTTGCTAGCGGTTGCTGCATTGATGTGTCATAATCCAAGGGAATATACTGTATGTGCTTCAGCTATAAGTCAAATAATATTCCTAAAAATAATATTAATAGTTCAATTTAATTTAAGTTCATATAACCAATTTTATATGATAATACATATTAAGTAGGTATTTCCCTAATCCCCTCTTGAAAGATGGTTGGGAAATGTACGAGTCATGGCTACTTCCAGGAAATTTGGATACATTATAGGCAATTAAAGAGCCAGCAATCACACTATCTGGATGTTTAAAGAATGCTTTTTTTTGCTATTCCTGTGAAGATACTCAGTCACACTTGGTGGACATACTAACACATGCGTGCCCTCCACACAACCTATAACCTTTGGGAAATTTGCATCCCTAAAAAAATCTTATTTGGGTTGGTGGAAGTTGTTGAGAAGTGTCTGGAAAAGCAATGTGATTGTGTATCTTAAGGTACATTGTATTTATAAAACGGTGTAAAAACCAAGTTAGAGAGCTATGTCAAACTTCTCTCACTGCTGCACTACACCTTGATGATTGCCTGACATGAGAAGGTGAAGGCAGTAAATATTGCACGTGTGGCTATAGATTCACTTCTGAGTCTAGACCCTAAACAATACTGGGTCTAACTCAGCAATAAAGTCTAAAATTACAATACAGCTCAGCCATGTTTGTCATAAATCACCTTTGTTGAAATAAAGTTACTCTAACACTAAAAAACATTTCCTTCCTGCGTCTTCCTCTCTGGCATAGAGCAAACACCCTCATTGTTAAAACAAACACAGCAGCCACAGCGAAAGTAAAAACAGTTTATCTCTCCTTATACACTTGCCCTTGATTGTCACCTTCTCCCACCTAATGGTAGTTTGTGAAAGCAACATGCTCATTTTGTGACTATTTGCAGTTTACAAATGCTTCCTATGTACCAATTAGGAGCTACATGTAGGTAAATCGTAAATTGGTATTGGCTATTACTATTTACAAAAATAACATTTTAGGGCATATGAAATACACGTTCTTTCAGTCACACACCATTCTATGGATGGTTTGTGAATGCAGAAACAATAGTGCTTCTGCTTCCTGCTCACTTTAAACTTTGATGATATGACCGTCAATCTAGAAGAACATATCCACCATATAACTTAGATTCTCATATTTTGATTGATTAGAAGTGCTTTGTATACAGATTGTATCCACTTCTGACCAATTAGTGGTACTGGGTGATTTTCATACTTAGACAGATGATTTGATCAATGTCTACTCTCACAATTTGCTCAGAAATATGCAGTTGTTAGTGTTTCAATGGGTTGTGAAGACTCCTACTCATAAAGCCCGACACATTGTCATGATTGCCGGGCCCGCTACGCTGAATATGCGGGCCATGGCAGAGGAGTATAAAACTGCTCCAATCCCGCACTAGAACACTTTGTGTTCTAGTGTCTAAGGACTCCATCCAGCCTCTTCCGGTTACTCACTTTCAGTCCTTCCGGGTACTTGGCGGGTTCCTGGTGTTCCTCGTGGATTCTCGTGTCTCCGGCCGGCTCCTGCCTGCATCATCACATGTGCGGCCCTCTCCTGTCTGCATCCTGATCTCTGTTTGTCTGTGGGGTCCCTGGCATTCCCGAAGATGCATCAAGCATCCATTTTGCGATTCCTTATTAGCGAAAAATAAGGATTCGCTAATAAGGAATAGCAAAATGCCATGCATGAAGAACTCGCTTAAAAAATAGCGATTTCTTAAAATTCCTTAATTGCGACTCACAAATTGCGAGTCACAATTAAGGAATACCTCCCCATTCATTCCTATGGGCCTAGAGGCCCTTAGGAATGAATGGGAAGACAATCTCAATTTGAGATTCCTTAAATGCAATAGCAATTTAAGTAATCGCAATTTTGCGATTTCTTAAATTGCGATTTTTGCATTTGGGATGATGCATCCCAAATGCAAAAATACAGGTCGCAAAGGGGCAGATTCTGAGAATCTGCCCCTTTGCGAGTGGATTTTAGCTTGATGCATCTGGGCCATTGTCTCCTGCCGGCGCTCCTTTAAATGCCGCATCGTGCACACAAACTCACGGATTCCTGCTGATAAATAAAAAAAGAAACAAAGAACAAGCATCAGTCACTCATGGTAACAGTGCTGTATGCGCTGCTATAAACTCTTTACTATCATGCAGTTTATACTTATCTGAAAATAGGACCAACATCTGTGAAGATCTGATTTTTTCTTTTGGGCATAGCTGTGCTTGCAAAATAAGGGATACCAAACGACTTCTCCCTGAAGTTTAGGGGGATTTAAATCTATTTAAGATATCTGATGCATCTAGCAAGTTGCTAAGAGATTAGTTTCTGTTTGAGGTTTTCTGTCAAAGGGCCATATCCAGTTGTACTTAGATGGGTGTTACTGAGCTTTATTCTTTTCTATTTTAACTCTCTATGCTATATTGTGGTATTCTGAGTGACACCCTTGTTTTACCCCTTATAGATAGAAGCCCCAAGATGTATCCAAGATAGTATTCTGATACTTTGAGGAAGAAAGGAAGTATTAAGGTAGATTAGAGAGACACAGTTACTTCTATGCTATCAATTCCATAAAGCGCCTTTCTATATACTAATGTATTCTGTCTCCTATATTAGGAAATCTCCAGGCTGTTTGGTCCTGTCTTAGAGTGGAAAGCTGCATGGGACACTTTCTTCTGCTCCTCCTTGTGTTCTCCCTTCTTCATTTAGTTTACTATTGGCACTTTGACTTTGGTGGGTACAATAAGTGGACAGGGAACATTGGGACCTTTTGTCTTTCATATTGTTCCTCAGAAACATAGGAAAGAGTCAGACAGATATGCTCAACTATTACCAATACTAATATTGTCACTTTCCCAAAAGCCATTGAGCATGCTTGATCAGTTCAGAAATATACCTCTTATTTGATTTCTCATTACCAAAAATTTCTAATCATAACTTAGGTAAAAGAAAAACACAATTATTTCCGAAACGTGGTTAGACTTTACACTACAAAACTTAGCCATATTATTAAAGCTGCTCAAATTTGTATTTACTGTGTTGTTTATTTAAATATATTTATATAGCCCTGGCATGTCCCTGCGGTATCAAAGCGCAATATAGACAGATACATAGACATGTCTGTGATGGGGACATAAATTACAGAATACAGACTTGTTGAAGGTCGGGTCACAGTAGCTTGTGGAGAGGAGACATTCATATAGGAAATATTATTAGTAAAGTAAAGGAGTCCAGTTGTGGGCTAGGTGTTAGTGTCTGAAGGGTTGAATTGTCAGTTTAGGAGAAGATCTTTTAATAGTCTTTTGAAGCTCATAAAGGAGGCAGTTCATCCTGATATGAACTGGGAGAGTGTTCCAGATGTAGGGGGCATTACCCGAGAAGGAGCGCTTAAGGGCTTTTTGTTTATGTTTCTTTGGTGAAATGAGCAGCAGAATGCTGGTGCTTCTTAGATTTCTTATCTGTGCTTCCTTTGCTAGTTTGAATGCAAGGGAAGCTGGTTCCCCAGACTGGAGGACTTTGTGAGTGAGGCAGGCCATTTTGAAGCGCCAACAGGCTTTGATCAGTAGCCATTGAAGATTTTTAAGGGAGCATGGCTTTTATCGGGGCTAGGTACGACTTTGAGGTGCCAGTGAGGGTGGTGTTCCTGTAGTCCAGTCTACACAGTACCATCACTTGCGTGCCCATTATTTGATCATTTGGAGGGAGGCAGGGCTTGATTTTGTGCATCAGTTTTAGGTTGTTGACTGCACTCTTAGCTGAGTTCTTTATGCTTTGGCTCATGCTCAGGCTTGGGTCAAGGGAGATCCCCAAAGAGTTGACTCATTAGATTGCATCAATTTGCAGTTCAAAGAGTCAATGGAGTTTATCTACTGTTGGACTCTGGTAGTCTGTCCATTGTTGGATAGGAGTAGGATTTGCGTCTTATCTTGGTTCAGTTTCAGGTGGTTGTGTGAGAGCCAGTTTTGGTTATTCATGAGAGTGGTGTTTAATTATTTTAAGTCCTCAAGTCAGGATACTTCTAGGTAAATCTGGGTGTCTTCTGCATATAGGTGGTAGAGAATGTTTGCTTGTTTGAGTATGGTGGTGAGGGGTTCCACGTATATTTTGAAGAGTGTAGGTGAGAGAACTGAGCCTTTGGGGACACCCCTGGTTATGGTGGATGTGTCTGAGGTTGAGTTGTATATTTTATGTGTTGGAAGAGGTTATGAAGATGGAAGGTGAACCATTTTAGAACCAGGCCATCAACTCCAATCTATTTTTGAAGGGATTTAGAAGTAACCTGTGATTGACCATGTTGAAGACCACTGATAGGTCTAGGAGAATGAGTTGGCAGCATCTATCAGTGTCCCGTGACTTTTGTATGTCATCAGCTATGTTCAGTAGGGTTTTTAGTGAGACAAGAAGATTGTTGAAGTCAATGTGTTAGTTGAGTTAGGAGAGAACACATGTCTCAAGGGTGTAGTTATATTCGAGGATATGTTCCTTTTTCAAAATGGATAATTATTTATTCAGCATGGATAGGTCAATCTTGTCTTTGTATTGCGATAGCAGAATCTGCTACTGTATATTCCATCCATTTATTTCTCAATTAATCCATTTCACTCTTTTTGTAGAATTTATAAGACTTTATTGAACATGACAGAGACAGCCAACACGTGTTTCACCCTATGTGGCGAATAACGCCAGGGCTTTCTCAAGGCTATACAGATTTTCACGTCATTCTATTTTTGAATTCCAAAGGATATCATATGCAGCAAATGAACTTCCAATTTTTATTTAGAGATAATGAGAGAGTTTCCAAAAAAGTCCTCCGTATAATACGGTGTTGGCGATGTCTCAAGGGTTTTAGCCAGGAAGGGAGGGTTGGAGATATGCCTGAAGTTGTTGAGATCATCAGGGTTCAGCACCAGGTTCCTTTAGCAAGGAAGTGACTTTTCCTAGTTTGAGGCAGTCGTGCATCAACCCATTGCCCAGGGAGCTGTTTATTATCTTGGTCTAGAGAGATGCTAGGGTGTGGTTGAGAGTCTTCACCAGGACGGCCAGAAGGAGATCTGCCAGGTGAGAGGAAGGTTTGGAATTCACAATCATCTTTTTTTTCCATTTATTATTAAATTTATAAGGCGCAACAGCTTCCCAAGAAGGGTTTCCCGGCACCATGTCAGATCATAGACTGTATAAAAATGACTCACAGGTTATTGGTGAAAGAGCCAAAGCGAAATTGAACGTACTCTGTTTCGTTTCACAGAGCTATGGGCAGGGCATTCAAAAGTGATGGACAAAGATATGCAAAAGACCTTCCACCCATCTGAGATAGCCTAATTTTAGGCACGAAGAATTTCCCCTGAGTGGATGAGCGGCGATCTCGAGGAGGGATATATGGGCGAATCTAGGATTGCAAGTACTGAGGGGCAGCCCCTATTTTAATCTTAAACATGTAGCTTAGGGCTTTGAACATGATTCGGTTCTCCACCCTGAGCAAATGCAAATCTCGTAGATGGCCAGAAATTTAGGTGCCTCTAGGAACCGGGCAAAGTGACCTTGCAGCGGAGTTTTAGACCATCTGCAGCCTACAAGTGACCTCCTTGTTTGAACCCAGGTAGAGAACATTTCCATAGTCCAGCCTTGAAGGGATCAGTGCCTGGACTACTGTTCTCTGAGTGGCCTCTGGTAGCATCCAGATGATCTGTTTTAGCCACTTCAGGATGGTAAAGCATGTGGCAGCTACCTTGACAGCTTGGTGATGCATGCTGAGCGAGTCATCAACGATGACGGCCAAGTTGCGAAGTTTAAAAAAAAATATATATATATTTTATTGAACAAAAGCAGAGTAAGTGATCAGTTGGCAATCATTAATTACAAAAATTGACATATAAGGCATACATTAGAGCAGTGCATTGGTAGTTTCGAGTGCGGGGAGGACCAATCCTGGTCATCGCCATATCAGCTGTAGGGGAACTACAAAGCTCGCCTCTATAGACATTCCAGTGACCCCATTTCTTATCCCAATTCTTAGGACATCCCCTGGCCTTGTACACAGTTTTTTCTGACAACATACAGGTATCCATTGCAGCGACCCATCTGATCAGGAGCGGTTTATTTGGTGAGCCCCATTGCATTGCTATTTCCCGCTTTAATAGGAGAAAGCATAGAGCCGCCCATTGTCGTTCCAGTTCAGTGAGATCTGTGGGGTCCCACACATTAAGGAGTCCGCCTTTGAGAGATAGAGGGACAGGCTTTCCCAGTGCATCAGACATATTACGGGTCGCTCACTCCCACAGGTCTTGGATCATTGGGCAGCCCCAGATAGTCTGGTAAAAAGTGTCTACAAGCCCACAGTTACGGAGACAGAGATCTGTTGTGTGCCTACCAATTTTGACTAGGAGGGGAGCAGACATGTATGTTCTATGTAGTATCTTCAATTGTATAAGTCTGAATCTGTGATTGATAGCCGACTCACGCGGGGACATCAGTGCCGCCCGCCATTCATCGTCTTCTAAGGCCCCAATGTCACCCTGCCATTTGTCTCTCAGGAGTTGGAAGGAGTTAAGCATGTTATTACTTAGCTTGCGGTGGGTGTAGGATATCGCCTTGGCCTGAAGGGGTTCCGATAGTAGTCTGTCCTCGAGAGGTGAGGACTGTGGGAGAGAAGAGGGATCAGGGACATTAGTGAGTATGGCATGTTTGATTTGGAGGTAGCAGAAGGCCTCAGAGTGGGCTAAAGCATATTTCTTTTGGAGCTCTGTGAACGTCAATATTTTGCCCTTATGGATCATGTCTCCCAGGGTAGAGATGCCGATCATGTTCCATTTGTCAAATCCCTGATAATGACATAGGGAGCCCAGTGTATGTGAGGCCCAGAGCGGAGTGGCTAACGTGTGAGTGTCAGACCAGCCTAGGCGCTTATTTGCTTGGTGCCAGATTGCTAGTGTTTGTGACATCGGGCCTATATAGCGATTGCAGGAAGGCTTACTATATAAGGCACCAAGGTAGCCCTCTCGGCCTGTCTGATATCGTTCAAGGTGGAAAGTAGGGTTGGTTGGTGGACCATACAGCCAAGAGTTGGTGGCAACCAATTGGGATGCCCAATAATAAAGTCGAATATTTGGCAAGGCAATACCACCATCGTACCACCCCTGCGTAAGGAAGAGCTATGCAGTGAGAACCACCGTCCCATAGGAGGAGGCGGAGGTCTCCTTTCAGTGCACTAAAATAGGAGTCGGCAATGGGAAATGAGCAATTCTGCAAGGCGTATAAAAAGCGAGGAAGTGCGAGCATTTTAAAAAGGGCTGCTCTGCCTGGGAGGGACAGAGGCAGTGATCTCCAATGTGTTATGTCGTTATGGAGTCTTTGTAGTGGGCCCTTTAGGTTACGGTCATAGAAGACTTTATGGTCCGGGGTGACAAAGACGCCGAGGTACTTGAATCCATCCTGGGCCACAGCAATCGAGTACCCCTTTGGAAGAGGAGGGGGTGGGCCATGCCGTCCGTATAGTACTGATTTGGACTAATTTATGGAGAAGCCCGAGTATTTGCCAAAATTGGTGATGACGTGCAGTAGACTATTGATAGAGGATTTGGGGGAAGAGATGTAGACGAGAATGTTGTCTGCATATAGTGAGATCTTGTCAATTGTATTGTCATTCCACCGAAGGCCTCGGATAGAGTTATCAGTTCTAACCCAATGGGCCAGACGCTCCAGAGTGAGTGCGAACAGTAATGGGGATAGGGGACATCCCTGCCTAGTTCCCCTGTGTAGAGGAAATTGTCTGGATGTATGACCATTGACGTAAACTTGACCCCAGAGATCAGTATAGAGCAATCGGATCCATTGAATAAAGTTCGGACCGAAGCCATAACGGATTAAGACCTCTAAAAGGTAAGACCATTCTATGGAGTTGAAGGAAAGCATGGCGTCAAGGGAAAGAATAGCTGCGTCTTCTTGGAGATATGGTTTTCTACTCATAACGTTGTGAACCCTACGGAGATTAAGCACCGTATTGCGGCCTGGGAGGAATCCGACTGATCTTCGTGAATTAAGGAGGGGAGGACTGTCATAAGTCTGGTGGCGAGGAGTTTCGCCAGAATCTTCACCTCAGAGTTAATGAGGGAAATCGGTCTGTAAGAGCTGCAATCAGCAGCTGGTTTATTAGGTTTGTGGATTACGACTATTGACGCCAACCGTTGGTCTAGCGGCAAGCATCCGGCGTCTCGGCTCTCCTCAAACAATGCCTTCAGGTGTGGGATTACCTCACGCGCCATGCCTTTCAGAAATTCAATAGGGACACCATTGGGGCCCATAGCTTTACCCGACTTTATGGCAAACAGTGCATTTCCAATCTCCTCCGTTGTGAGGTCTGCCTCTAAGTCCTTCGTGTCAGCCTCAGAGAGTGTGGGTAAGCGCATTTCATTTAAAAGTAGTCTAGACTCCTCGGCAGTATATTGCGCCCTGGCTGTGTATACTTCCTCTAGATGGTCAGCAAAGGCCTCCGCTATCTCTTTGGGATCTGTGATAGGAGAATTGTCTGGGCCGGACAGCTCCGGGATCCATCTGGAGCCTTGTTCGCGTTTTTCGAGCCATGTCAGCATTTTACCTGCTCTATCACCCAGTTCATATACTCGGTGGCGAGTTTTTAGAAGTTTGGCCTGCGCCTTCTCCAAGGCTAGTGCTTTATACTCTAGTTGTTTCGTTCGGAGACGCGTGGCCGTCTCCTCTGAGAGGTTTGTGTTGTGGGCCGACTCCAGATGGACTAGGTCTACTTCGGTCTGGATTAGATTTTCACTTTGTTTGTGTATATAGCCAGTCTTGAGAGCTAACACCTTCCTCTTTGAGTACAGCCTTATAGGCTTCCCAGACGGTTATAGCTGACTTCAAGGACCCTACGTTTTCAGCGAAATAATATTCTGTATGTTCTAGTAGGCAGTCTTTTATGTCGGGGATTTTTAGAAGCCAATGGGTTATTATTATGGGACCTCGGGATCTCTGGCGATGGTATGTAAGTTCCACAATAAGTGGGGAGTGATCTGAGATTCCCCTGGGGAGTCCCTTAGGGTGGTGAAAAAGCTCTATGTCAGTTGTGGGGGAGAAGAGGTAATCTATGCGAGAGCTACTATTATGGGCATTAGAGTAGTGTGTGAAGTAAGAAGTAGTCGGGTGAAACGAACGCCATATATCTTCGAGTCCCATTGCCTGTGTAAAATCTAGGAGATCAGAGCCTTGCCTATGTGACGTACGCTGGGGGTGTCAATCTAGTGCGTCGTTCATCGTCATATTGAAGTCACCCCCAATAAGCAGGGGCCCTTGTGGGAGATCCAGTATGAGTCGTTTCAAGGTCTGCAGTGCGTCTACTCCCAAGGTTGGAGGAATGTAAACTGATATAACATTTAACTGTTTTCCCTCCCAGACGGCCTCTATCACAGCAAAGCGACCGAGTGGGTGAGCCCATGTCTTCGTACACATTAGCGCAACATTTTTATGAACTAGGATACTGGTTCCTCTGGACCCGGAGGTAAATCCTGCGTGTACGAGCAATTTGTAACATCCCCGGTGTAGTGCTTGGCATTTGTTACCCATCAGGTGCGTTTCTTGGTGGAGAACCAGGTCCGGAGCGTGGCGTTTAAAATATTGCATCACTATCCCCCTTTTTACTTTACTGCCTAGGCCATTGACATTCCATGTCATGAGGGAGAGTGACTTAGTCAGGGGGGGTGTCATGGCGGCTTAAAGAATGGAAGATATTTATGGAATATAGGCCTTTGAGTCCCAGGTTGTTTCCCGGAGCCAATAGCGAAACTGAACCGGCCGGGCGTGGAATCTAAAGGAAACCAAGTATGTCTCAACGTTGAGTATGGAATGCCTTGCGAGGGCACAGAACGTTGTTTAGTAAGCCCCATGTTCGAAAAAACTCTGCAACGTGTAACAAAATCAAAAACAATACTATAATCATAACAGACTTCCCAACTACCCACCTCCCCCCCCATATCATCCCCCCTCCCTGCCCCCCTGCCCGCGGACTTTAAACTATCCACTCCCCAACTCGGCAGAGTGCCTGTCTCCCTCCCAAACAGTGGTGGGGTGTGTGGAGAGCCTTATAAGCCCTCGCCCGAGGACTATAAGAATATATGCATTATAAAACACAAACCAGTTCGCATCGAAGTAATCTTCTACATATTACAGTAAACAACAATAGAACCTGATGGCGGCCATCCCGGCGCCCGATCCAGAGGAAGGGAAGCAACAAAAGTAGTTTCCAGCAGCATCGGAGTGAGTTCTAGGCAGCTAGAGAGCGTCACTGGTCACCTCGAGTTCCGTCAGTAAACAAGTCCTGACTTCCAGCCATTGGGTTCCGGTCGGAGAGGTCAGTTGAGGCCCGGCGATTGCTCAAAGATGCATCCTGTTGACGCCAACCTTCGAGCCAGTCCCAGGCCTCCTCAGGGTACATGAAGAACCATGTCTTCCCCTACGATTCCACTTGTAATTTGGCGGGAAAGAGCATAGCGTATTTTATACTCTTAGCTCTCAAAGCTTTTTTGACCTCAAGAAAACTGCACCTCTGCGCTTGTACTTTTACTGTGAAGTCGGGGAAGATTGTAATTTGGGCATTCTTCAGCTTCAGGGGAGGCCCCGCTCGTGCCGTTTGGAGGATGACATCTCGGTCCCTGAAGTTGAAAACCCGGGCAATTATAGGGCGAGGAGGAGCTCCCGTTTTCTTCCTACCTCGCGGGACTCTGTGCGCCCGCTCGATTGAGAAGTAGTTAGATAGCTGTTTGGGCTGGAGATGTTTGAGGATGAGGTTCTCGACAAAGAGGTCAGTGATCGAGTCCTCCATCCACGCCGGGACTCCAAGGATGCGGAGGTTGTTGTGACGTGCGCATCCTTCATAATCATCCAGGAGCTCCCCATCATCTTTTGTTGTTTTTGAAGTTGGGACACATGTTGTTGGAGGGTGGAGGTGTTGTCAATGAGTGCTGCGGTCTTGACCTCTATGTCTTTTACCTTGGAGTCCATCTTGCATAGTTCTGCACGCAACAAGGTGACCTCTATGTTCACCGAGTCTATACGGGTCTCCAAAGAGGAGCTGAGGTACTGGGTTTTTCAGAACCGGTACCGAACCGGTAACCCAGTGGTGTCAGGGTACACCCTAAGACCTCGAGTACTTTCCTGATTCAGACACAGAAACTCAGAGTCTTCTAGGTGAAGTCAAAGATCAAATTTATTGGCTGCAACCAAGTAACAGGCGTCCTAGAAGTACAACGCGGTGTATATTCTCAGGAGACTGCTCAATCTTACAAAGCCAGTCTTCTCTTTTTATACAAAATATTATGCTTCAGGCAAACATTCTTGGGTTTACAGTTGACCATTCACATATTTTCACTACAAAGAAAAAGCAGAGTCATGATGACAAGCCCACATTTCAGTTTGTTCAGCCCACAATAAATTACCCGGCAAGGCCCGGCATTTTCATCAGATATCGGTGGACCCCCAATAAAAACGGGCACCTCCTCCTCGTAAAGCAAGACATATGTAAAGAAACAGGGACAGGTGTGAGCAAGATTAGGCAGGGTGTGTGTGCGATGAAAAGGTTTATGGCATGTTGTGCCTTGATGCTATCTAGCTCGGCCACTGGGAAAGGAACTGGCCGGGCAGGTTCGGCCTGGGGCAATGGTTTCAGCTTGCCCAGGTCAAAGAGAAGTCAATTAAGGTGTACGTGTCCTTTGGAATCGAATTTGGCTGTATTATAAGCCTATGTGAGGGCAACTCACAAGATGGCTGCCGTACACAAAATGGAAGCCAAGGGTTCAGGACGAAAATGACGATTTCGAGGTGAAATCGTTACTGGAATATGACGAAAATGCTTTTACATAGTGTACTAGCCATTCTCGGTCTTTTGATACCAAAATCGTCATACTGCGGCAAAGTTTAATACACAAGTCCAGAATTTTCAGAACCACAAACCCTCCTTTTGCCCTTACATAGGCAATTTAACCTATCCTCATGCTAATCCGAGTCCAGGTCTATATTCCTAAATTCATTGAGATGTTGCTGTAACATCATCCTAGTACTTAGCTCATCTCTTGATACAGGTTTCCTTACACATGATGTAGCACAGAGGCCACATATTGCAGGAGCACACTGCACGCATAGACAGAACAGGAAAATAATGGCTAAGACCATCCCAATGACCATCAGAATGTTCCACCCCCAGGCGGATATCAGTTCCCAGAACCATCCCATTAACGACCAATCTCCTTTATACACATGAATAGATTCGGAAATCTTATGCAGTTTGGAGATGGCCTGGTACACTGTTGGAGCATTATCTGGAATGAAAACACAGCAACTCGATTGGATCAATTTACATACCCCACCTCGGTCTGCAAGTATGACGTCTAACGCGACCCTGTTCTGAAGGGTCATGAGACGGTCCGACTGGAGCTCAGCAGTCAAGTTACTAAGGGCACCGGCAGTTTCAACTACTGTGGACTCAACCACCCTTGTCAATTGCCTTATGTTCCTGCTATTAACCATTGGTCCCCAGAACGGCAGAAAACCCTTTACGAAGTCCCCAAATTCTTGTCCTGCAGTGTCTTCTTTACTCAAGACACCTCTAACTATCCTTGTCTTGTGGTAGTCTGCCGCTGCTGTGTAGGTGGGAGGCAACAGAAACGAAACAAAACATGTGCACGAAAAGTCAGGGGGCACCATGTATAGGCTCTATCATGGCAGATGAAATAGGTACCCTTAGCTGCTAAAAACGAAGGGGAAGTCTGAGATGCAAAAACATATGTTTCAGTGCAGATACTCTTCCCTAAATGAGCTCTGGGATTCTTGCCAGTACCTTGCAGACACAGGTGACCCTGATGGGGTACAATCCAAATCGGGGAAGATCTCTTAGCTTGCTGTTTCTCACTCAGAGTAGCTTAATATCCGGTCACGTTCCATCCTATGTATACTAGTGTCTCATCTCTAGGGATAGTCTCGTAGGAAATATCTTCCTTAATCATGTCTACTATACCCTTAACTAGAGCACTATTCTTAGGATTGTCTGTTACAGAACGTAGGGGGTAGACTTCATGTGCGTAGATGAACATTGTTCTGTATGCCCACACAGAACCGTTATGGCTGAATGGCAGGACCAGATAAGGGATACCTTTATCCGTTGTGTGAGGCATAAGACCACACACCCAACAGTTAGTCGTGTTCATTACTAGTTGGTGTTGGTGCAAAAGCTGAACAAAGGAGTTATTAATAAACTCTAATCTCCTAGCTGATTCGTGTTCAGGAAGGGGCTGAAAAGAATGAGAGGAAACAGTAGAAAGAGGAGGTGTAGGCGATGTAGTGGGTGCAAATGTTACTCGAAAAGAGAATAAAACATACCCTATTAAAAATATAATCACACTGAATAACATGAAAATGCACAATATCAAAAAGCTTTTCTTTGTCATCATTTTACATATTCTGCTTTTAAAGTTCATTTCTTTGGCAGGTCTCTCCATCTCGAAAAACTCCATCCTCTATAATATGCTGCTCGCGATGGTTGGGTGTTCTATGCTAAGGAATGCTTCTGTCAGTCCAGGGCAACTCCCTTAGACCAACCAGAACTGTCGACCTAACGTCTTCAGCTGCACCCCAAAGACTTTGGGCAACCGCGACCCTACAGCGGAACCCGGATGGTGGTTCGAAAAACAAAAATAAAAAAAGTTTCTCAGATGGGAGAGCTGCACTTTCAAAAATAGCAAAGGAAAGGAATATCTTTTTATTAGTTCATAGTTCTCGGCCTTAGATTATATTGTTGTTTTCCCGGTATTGTCTGGTCTCGGAACAAGAGTTCAGGTTCTGTAGTGTCCAATCGAACTGACGGTGATACAGCCGGTTGCAAAATATTGTCACTCTCTTTTTCAGTAAGTGTTCCTTCTACACGTGCATCACTGAAAGGCAGAAAACGAGGCACGGTTTCACCCTCCTGGACCCACTGGTCGTACGGCAGAGGCAAAGGCACCCTCTTGCAATGTACACCGTGGATCCAGTGCTTCTTTCCTTCCACTCCAACAGCTGATCTTGTTGAAAGAAGGACGAGGTGTGGGCCGGTCCACCTGGGCTGGTCGTTCTTTGTTCGCTGAAAGTTCTTGACCCGCACCCAGGATCCAGGAACGATCTGATGTCCTGGAGCTTCAGAGACCTGAGGCAGTGTATCATGCACCTGTTGATGAAAAAACACGCAATTTAGCCGTCAATTTGTACAAGTAGTCAAGCAAAACAGGGTATTCGATTTCACTGAACTTTGTAGGCCTTGGCAGTCCCCATATGTTGGCCGGGCGGCCGAAAATGATCTCATAGGGACTAAGTCCCACTCGCGAATGCACAGTCATTCTGGTGGATAGGAGTGCTAAAGGCAGAGCGTCAGGCCATTTAAGACCAGAGCTCGCTTGAATTTTGGCCAGTTTTAACTTTAGCGTGCCATTGTAACATTCTACTAATCCAGCTGATTGGGGGTGATTTGCAGCGTGAAATTTCTGATGAATGCCTAGCCCTTCACATACTTTCTTCATCACTCGACCCACAAATTCACTCCCATTGTCACTCCAGACCATTCTCGGCATTCCAAACCTAGGGAAGAACTCTTTCACAAGGGCTTTAGCTGTGGATAGGGCAGTGTTGTCCTTTAGGGGGTAGGCTTCCACCCATCTTGAAAAGGCACAAACAACAACGAGTACGTATTTTAAATTGTTGCACCTTTCCATGTGGATGAAATCTAGCTGCAAAACCTCGAACGGATACGTAGGAGGTGCAAAATGACCAGCTGGAGTTGGGGTTCCCCTACCAGGATTGTATTTTAGACACACCATGCAATTCTTGACCACATTCTCTGCACACTTAGGAATTCCAGCATTTTGCCATACTGGAGCCAACAACTTACAAATCCCTTTCACACTGATGTGAGCCATTCCATGAGCCATCGTAACCACTGCAAGCACATATGCATCGGGTAACAACCATCTCTGATGCTCTGACATTTCAATCCAACAACCATTGGCATCCATTTTACCCGCACTTTCTCTCCACACACTCAACTCTTTCTCTGTAGCTTCAGCTTGAATTGATTTCACACTCTCTATCGTGTCTTCACACATTCCAACGTCACCAATCCATCTTGCAGGGCCTGCAACATACATTCGGCTCATCACATTCCTTGCTGTTTCTTTTGCGTCTTCGTCAGCAAATGCATTTCCACGACCAACATCATCAGTCACTTTCTTGTGTGCGCTACACTTCACAATTGCAACTTGCAAGGGCAAAGTAAGTGACTCGAGAAGCTCATTCACTAACTGACCATGCTGAATCTTAGCTCCATGCGAAGTCAGGAACCCACGTTCTTTCCACAATCGTCCAAAACTGTGAGCCACACCAAATGCATACTGGCTGTCGGTATAGATGGTCACTTTCATTCCTTTCGACAACACACATGCTCTTGTAAGTGCAATCAACTCTGCTGCTTGAGCTGAATTATGTGGGATATGTGCAGCTTCAACAATTGTATGCAAAGTCGTGACAGCATATGCTGCAGTCGTGTCACCATTCGGAAGCTTGAAGCATGAACCATCCACCCATAAGGTACCTTCACACTTTGCAAGAGGAGTATCTTTGAGGTCTATTCTACCTTTCGTTTTTTCTTCTGTTCTAAGAAAACAATCATGCTGTTCTGAAGCATCTAATTCCTCTACAATCGGCAACAACGTGGCTGGGTTAAGTGTGTTGCATCTTTTTATGTGCACATGACTTGCTAACAATGTCAACTCGTAACCTGACAATCGAGCACTAGTTAAGTGCTGTGTCTTGGGTCTGTTTAACAACGTGTCCACTGCATGTGGAACCATCACAATTAACGTGTTATTCATCACTAAACCAGCAGACTGTCGAATAGAAACAGCTGCTGCCGCTGTTGCTCTTAAACAACTCGGCAATGCTTTAGCTACCGGGTCCAAAGTCGACGAAAAATACGCACATGGACGCTGCTTGTCTCCAAACAACTGTGTCAACACTGACAATGCACAACCCTCTTTCTCATGGACATACAATGTAAAGGGCTTACTGTAGTCGGGGGTACCCAACACAGGAGCCGAACATAATGCTATGCGCAATTCGGAAAAACTTGTCTGGCACTCTTCAGACCATGGAAGGGGATTCGTTGTATCTTTACACGTTAATGCCACCAAGGGCTTGGCCAGCAAGGAAAAATTTTGTATCCACTGTCTACAGTACGATGTAATACCCAAGAAAGCACGCACTTCTCTCTGTGTTCTTGGCACACTCAATTTTGCGATTGCCTGAATTCTTTCTGGGGTCAGTTTCCTTCCCTCCTTCGATAAGAGATGACCTAAGTAGGTCACTTCTTGTCAACAATATTGCAATTTTGAGAGAGACACTTTGTGATGCAAATCACACAAATGACGCAACAAAGACAACGTGGCTTCTTTACAGATTTTCTCAGTATCTGCAGCAACAAGCAAATCATCAACATACTGAATGAGGGTATCGCCATCAGGTAAAACAATCGTATCAAGCTGTGTTTTTAAAGCTTGACTGTATATTGATGGACTTTCACAGTAGCCCTGGGGAGCGCGTTTAAAGCGGAAGCTTCGACCTCCTAAACTGAAGCCAAAAATATCCCTACTCTCCTCAGCAATCAGGATGCTGAAGAAAGCATTCTTCAAGTCAATCACCGAGAACCAGGTGGCAGAAGCTGGAATCAAAGTCAATAGGGCAGTAATGTCAGGAACAACTGGAAATCGTGGCACAACTATTTTATTCACCTCTCTAAGATCAATCACAAATCTGTAAACAGGTGGCTGGGAAGGGTCGGTTCGCTTCAAAACAGGCAGAACAGGACTATTGCAAACGTTGCCTCTTGTCTCTTCAATTACATCTTTTTCAATCAAATCGTAAATGATCGCTAACAACGCTTTTTCACCTACACTAGAGATTTTGTATTGGGGAATTCGTGGCATTTTAACATTGGCTTTCAATGTCACAACATATGGTGGTATTTCCAAAAGACCCACATCATTAGGACCAGTAGCCCAAAGAATATCAGGAAGGAACGACAATTCTGTCGGAAGTTTATCCCTTGACAAATACATTGGAGAAACCACTTTCTTACCCAGTGTAAGTTGTACTCCCGAAGGAGAACAGTACAAAGTCGCATACAATCTTTTTAACAGATCCAATCCCAACAAGTTTTCACCACAACCTGTTGTCAGAATAAGGGGTGCTTCGAATACACAAGGACCAATAGAAAGAGACATAGGACTAGAAACTGGGTTTCTAACCGGGGCGCCAGAAAAACCTACTGATACATTCGTTTCGCCAGACAAAGGTGCGCCAGGGAGTTTAGAGTGCATAATAGAACTCTTTGTAGCACCAGTATCCAACAGAAAAGGTTCTGACACACCTGATGTAATCACCTCAACATAAGGTCCACTCTGATCTACTGGAACTGAAACAACTCCCTCTCTTTGTCTACGGCTGTCCTAGCAATCATTACCTTCCATGTGCTCATCTTCTGCATAGTAGTCATCAGCATAGTACTGAGCTGTCCTACCAGACGCATTATTCTGCTGATCAAACCTATTCATTGAATTTTGAGGCGGAAAGGAACGCGCGTTCTGGGGGAAATTTCCACGTCCTCTACCTCTAGGTGCTTGTTGAATACCTCGACCTCTTGAGCCAGAAACACCATTTGCACGCTGTAACAAGATAGGGCAACTATACTTGAAATGACCCTCTTCCTTACAATATGAACACTGATTGGGACCTACAGGGACACGTGGTTGAGTATACTCGACTCTTTGCGAGTTCCTCTGAAACTGTTGAGGTGGCTGATAGTTATTCTGATAGTTACTCTGACCACCACTATTCTGACCACCACTATTCTGACCACCACGTGGCGGATACGCTTGCTGTAACAGAACCTTTGTTTTTAACTCTTTCGTTTTCTTTTCTGCTCTATCTTTCTCGTCTTTATCTCTATTTTCATAGTACTGTGCAGTAGCCAATATCTGTGCTGAAGAGGAAACGGCCCAAGAACTCTCTGAATCCTTTAACTTCTTACACAACTCGGGAAGCAGATTGTGCACAAATTTATCGACGAACAATCGCTGGCCACCTTCTGTACTCATATCTTGACCACTGTGGTCGACAAACGTTTCTTCAAACCTGGTGAAAAAACCTGAGACCGTTTCATCTTTCTTCTGCTTGCACGTAGACAACTTATTCCAATTCACACGCATCGCAGGCATTAAAGTTTTCATGTAATTAATGATCCTACCAGGGAGATCTGCTACTAAAGGCTCGGGTTTAGCACCACCAACTTGTCGGCCATCTGCAGCAGTATTATTAGCCCATGTGTCACCTAACTCCTGATCATGATCTTCATGACGAATCTTTCCCCATAAAGGCTGTGGAACAACATTCCCAAACAACATGTCTATATTGGCAAAATTCATGATGCATGAACCTGCGGTTTGTGACAACTCCTTGTCATACCCTGCAGGATTCTTACGGGGATCAGGCAATGTCTGCTTAAGAACCAAAACTTCAGCTCGCTTCCATGGAACATGTACCCACACACGCTGAAAATGTGCTGGTATGGCTGGGGGAATATTATTATGACCAGCTGCTACTTCTTCCTTCCATACCGGAGGAACTTCTCTCATTGGGTATTGTCTCACCTTCTTTTTAACAGACGAATCAGACTCAAACAATGACCTAGAAGCACCTTCAGTCCTAAGCGACAACAACGTCGCAACTGCTTTCTGAATATCTGAACCCACAATTGCGCCTTTCCCAAACTCGAACCGTACACGGCACAACTCAGGCTCCAAATCATTCTCCTCTAAATCCTCAGAAAGGAAAGTACACATTTTCTCAAAAACGTATCTCTGCTTTGGTTCTTCCCACTGATGGAAGACATCCATAACAGATTTTAGGTCATATTTAGTCGGTTCGGTCATCCATCTATGTGCCAAATAATTCAACGTTTCCTTCTCCCTAGAATCAGGCAGTTGGCTACGCAACTGCTTACGCTCTGTGTCAGGAGTTACACTTGTTGCACCAAAGAGAGGATATAGGAGACTAGTAACAGTACTAGCCACTCTCTGTCGGACAGAAGGAGAAGTCGATGAAAAGACAAGCGGAAAGGCAGGGTGAGGCAAGGCAGATGCAGAGGCAGTGTCAGAAGGAATACCAGAAGTGGGAGTCGATGTAGTAGTTAAAGTTGTAGTAAGTAAAGGCAGAGCAGATGTCAAAGGCGGTGGCCCTTGAGGAGGCTGCACCGGAGGAACAGGAACCACCTGGAGAACAGCTGGTGGTTGTGGAGGAGCAGGAGGCACAACAACTAACGGTTGCGCAACTAAAGGTTGCGGAGGTGCCGTAGCATTTTGCGCATAGGGGGTGGCGAACTCAACAAATGCGACATTAGGGGGTCTTTTCCAAGCTCTTATGCTGCATCTTGCTGAAGAGGCGGCAAAACTGGATAACAGTTTGTCGATTACCATTTTACGTTGCCTGTGCAACTGCTCACTCATTTGTTCCTCTTCATTATCTTTAAACTGCATAGCAGCTTGCATTATCGAGATACCCCTTTCTCTCTTATTTTTCTTCTCTAATTTAATTTCTTTCTGTTTGGCCTCCTTACGCCATAGGCGGAAAGAGTCAAACATCGCCGGCCGGGCTTTCTTCTTAAAGAGTTTAACTTCCAGATTATCTAGGATTTCCGTGTCAAAGCTACCATATTGGGGCCATTTTAGAACACCATCTTTTCTGGTGTATCTGATCCACACTTCATTATATGTGATGGGGCCTACTCCATGTTTCACATACAATTCATAAGTTGGAGTTCCAATTGGAGGAACCGGACACGAGTCCTCCAATCGGGAATCCCTATTACAACCAAGACAAAACAAATTTCCAAGTCTGCTAAGACCAGGCATCTTCGCTCTCTAGTCTAGCTTCAAACTTCAAAGGATTATCGAATACGATATTCTCGTGAATACACGAATCCTTCGGCTTTGGTACTTGGAAATTCCAAATCAAAGATCCCAAGGGGATACCCAAACTAAGACCAACTAAGGACTGGGAGACGCTCCACTTATACTTAACTGAGATATCAATGACGTCACCAGAAGACTCGTCTATCGTTTCACTCTACCAAACGTCAAGGGTCCAAATCAGGGCGCTAGCCAGGGCAGCAGTCCTTCGTAGCCATCGGGAAGCAGGGAACCTCGCAGCAAAGACTTTCGGACCACGTCGACATGCAGGGGTCGATGAAGTGGCGGCCTTCCTCCAGAATTTTCACACGAAGCTCCTCACGAACCTCTGGCTTGGACCCGTACCGTTGGTATCGCCCCATGTTGGGCGCCAGCTGAGGTACTGGGTTTTTCAGAACCGGTACCGAACTCGTAACCCAGTGGTATCAGGGTACACCCTAAGACCTCGAGTACTTTCCTGATTCAGACACAGAAACTCAGAGTCTTCTAGGTGAAGTCAAAGATCGAATTTATTGGCTGCAACCAAGTAACAGGCGTCCTAGAAATACAACGTGGTGTATATTCTCAGGAGACTGCTCAATCTTACAAAGCCAGTCTTCTCTTTTTATACAAAATATTATGCTTCAGGCAAACATTCTTGGGTTTACAGTTGACCATTCACATATTTTCCCTACAAAGAAAAAGCAGATTCATGATGACAAGCCCACATTTCAGTTTGTTCAGCCCACAATAAATTACCCGGCAAGGCCGGCATTTTCATCAGATATCGGTGGACCCCAATACAAACGGGCACCTCCTCCTCGTAAAGCAAGACATATGTAAAGAAACAGGGACAGGTGTGAGCAACATTAGGCAGGGTGTGTGTGCGATGAAAAGGTTTATGGCATGTTGTGCCTTGATGCTATCTAGCTCGGCCACTGGGAAAGGAACTGGCCGGGCAGGTTCGGCCTGGGGCAATGGTTTCAGCTTGCCCAGGTCAAAGAGAAGTCAATTAAGGTGTACGTGTCCTTTGGAATCGAATTTGGCTGTATTATAAGCCTATGTGAGGGCAACTCACAAGATGGCTGCCGTACACAAAATGGAAGCCAAGGGTTCAGGACGAAAATGACGATTTCGAGGTGAAATCGTTACTGGAATATGACGAAAATGCTTGTACATAGTGTACTAGCCATTCTAGGTCTTTTGATACCAAAATCGTCATACTGCGGCAAAGTTTAATACACGAGTACAGAATTTTCAGAACCACAGAGCGGACGCCGGCTATTGCCTCCATCACGTCCCCCAGCGTGGGTGATTTTGTTGCTGGCGGGGAAGTTACATTTTTTGGGTCCATGTCCGAGTTAGTCTCCCTGCTCTCCCCTCTAGAACCCCACAAGAGCTTGTTGATCTGTCTTTGTGTAGAGGGTCTGTTGCCCTTGGTAGAGGCCATTTTATGGGTCAATTGGCACCTCCCAATCCGACGTCACCGGTCGAGATGCAGGCAGCAGCCAGGGAGTGGGGTAATACACCACAATGGGGCGGTTGAGTAGTCACCAGCGTGATTAGAGTATTACCATCAGATCATTCCGGGTGTAGAAATCACCAAGGGTGTGCCAATGGAAGGGGGTTATAACAGTGGGGAGAGTCAGAGTTGAGCATTTACTGCGCTATAGACAAGGAATCGTGTGGAGGAGTGCGGCACGCCAGTTGAAGGCAGGTGAGCCAATCTAGGAGGCGCAGTCCTCAATATGTACTTCCACTTGCGCAGGGGAGAGGCACAAAGGATCAGACACTCCACCACCGGGCGTTAAGGTGTTCACCTGGCATTCACCGGGGAAAGAGCAGGAAGTAGTTCCACCCGACCGTCACCTCCAAGGCCGGGAGAACAGGTTCAACATCCGGATAGTGTCGCCCTGGGTGCTAGGGGAATCATCCGCAGCAGGCGGGGGGGACCAGTGGGCCACAGAGGGAGAGCTTCAATCTTCGAGTGTCCCCAGGGGCGTCGCTGTGCCAAATCGTGCAAGGTCGTTCTTCGGGGCCAGCAGGGGAGGGGGGAATTGGTGGGGGTAGCACCCCCGCTGGGGCGACACAGCAGTGGCCAGCCTAAGAGCGCACTCATCGCGTTCAAAGGTAGGCGCCAACACAGGCCGATCAGATGCAGGTCTTCAGTGCGATCAGCGCGTAGGCTCAGAAGTCAGGACGCTGCGCGGCCGTCGCGGTAACAGCCCCCCACTCCGCCCCGCCGCGGGGGCCCTCCAGTGTCACGGAGCCCCGGAGCTGCAGGGCAGGCAGCAAGAATGATGTTGGTGAGTCCGGAAGGTGCGGGGCACTCCAGGGCTGTGATGTGGGCGGTGCGTAGGGCTAAGAGACGGTCACACCTTCTCCTCCTCGTCGTGGGGGGCTCCTCAGCGCCACGGAGTCTCCGGAGTCACGAGATGGGCAGCAGGCACACCCCCGGTGAGTCTGGCAGGCGTGGGGGTCCTAGGCCTTCACAGCGGGTCCCACGCAGGCCGAGGAGCCGGGGTGTTGCACAGACGCACCTCGGAGCTCAGCGCAGTGGCGACAGCCCCACCTCACACACCTCACTGCAGGGGCTTCACCAGCGACGGGAAGTGCCCAAAACCTCAGGGCAGACAGCAGGGGCATTGCGGGCACGACCGACAGCTGCGGAGGTGCTCAAACAGGTAGGCAAACCTGGGAGTCACACAGTCCACCTCCAGGTTCCGGGCCGAGGCACGGCAGACGTCGGCATCTTGTTAGCTCGCTGGGGATCGTACTCTTCCAAGCTGGTTTCTCTCGCCCCCTGTATTCAATCCTCTGGCGTCGCCACGAGAATATGGACCACCAGTAGATGGTGGGGACCTCTTGATTGTAGGGAGGGTCTCCCACCAGGAAGCGGATACATTTGACGGATTTTCTTGGGCGAGGGCCGGGAGCCGCTCTAGCAGGCGACCATTCCCTTCGGCTGTTGGCTACGCCCCCCCCCCAAGTTGCGAACTTGACTGGAAGGTAAAGGAAGTGCATCCATCTCACATGGCCAATGTTGAGGGACCCAGAGTTCCTTATTTTTCCCAAGTATCAAAACCTTGGTTTTCTCACTGTTGAGTTTGAGGTCATTTTTATTGCATCCAATATGTCATTTTGCTCAGGCCCAACTGAAGGGGTGATGGCCCAGCTGTACTCTTCATGGAGAGAGAGAAAATGATCTGGGAGTCATCTGCATAAGAGAACAGGGTCAGCCCAGCATCTTCCGCTATGTCAGCTAGAGGTCTGATGTATAGGTTGAAGAGTAGAGGGCTAAGAATAGTGCCCTGAGGTACCCCAGGGGTTGATGAGTGGATGACGGAACTAGTTCTAGAGGGAAAGCGCGATTTGTAAGACAAGATGTGAGCCAGTTTAAAGCTAAGCCACAGGTGCCTAAAGATCCTAACGTTTTTACTAACATGGTGTGAGACACCGTGTCAAATGCTGTGCTTAAATCCATCAAAATAAGAGCCACTATGTCTCAAGCAACCAGATGGCAGCACATTCTTTCTGTTACCCCCAACAGGATATTTTCCATAGAAAAACCAGCTCTAAAGCCCAATTAAGAGGGATGAAGAAACCCTTGGGTTTCTAAAAAAAAGAGATCTGTGGTGGACATGTTTCTCTAAGAATTTGGAAACGGCCGGCAGCAGCTTAATGAGCCGATAGTTGGAGGATAAATCGGGATCAGCATTGGCCTTTTTAAGGAGAGGGAGCACCATAGCGTGTTTCCAGTTTGCCAGAACAGTGACTACCTGCAAAGAGGCATTCAAAAAGTCAGTTACAACAAGCAAAGATGGCGACACTAGCTGCTGAACCACGGAGATGGGCAAAGGATCCCTAGGTGATCCAGATTTAATACTATCTAAAAGTTTTTTAAAGGTGGCTGCATGTAACAAGGGTCATGTGTCCAGCTGGTTGGGAGGTATATTAGGTGCCCTATCCTGATCAAAAAGCATAGTATCCTCTGAGGATGGTGGAGCTGTTGCAAGAAGGAGAGGGTGATTATCACACTGCACGTGCCCTTTGTCCAAATATATTTTCTCAACCTTCTGGCCAAAAAATTAGCCAGATCCTCACATTGCTTTTTATTGAGTGAACGGGGCCTAGATTGTGTTTTGGAACCTGCAAGCTCCTTAACCATACTAAATAGTGTTTTTGAACAGTTCAGGGCTTCAGAGATGGTGGGTGAAACATATTCAGCACAGGCTGTCCTACAGAGATTATGATACATTTTCTGGCTGTTTTATAACTATTTTTGGATTCGGGTATAATTCCTTCTCCACCTGCGTTTCATTACTTTGCATTTGGCCTTCTCGGTTTTCAGAGTTTCGGTGAACCAGGGTGAAGGAGGCCGATGCTTATTAACCCTTTATTTTAAAAGAGCTAGACAGATATCAATGGCATTGAGAAGCCATTTTTGCACTGAGGTGCAAAGTGTATTTTTTAGAGTTAAAACAGGGACCCCCTGAATTGGATAGATTTACTAGGTCAGGGTAGAGCAGTTGAGATACATAGGGTTCTAGACCCACCTAGACCCATCTGGAATATGATATTTAATGAAGAGAATAGACCTTTTTAAAACTAGAGGTAGTTCCTGCCAATTTCTTATCTCCCTTTCCCCCCCCCTTTTTTTCTTTCATGCCGACCTCTATAAACATCTAGCATTTATTTCAGAGGCTAAAAGGGTTTCCTAGCACCAGTCCTTGTTTTCATCTATTTTTCTTCCTGAAACTGTCATTGTTATGTATCCTGAATTCTCTCGTGGATGATTATGATGCAGTAGGATTGTAAATATTGTATATATATATATATGTTTATATGTAAATATTATAGTAGGTAACTTTCTTAAACGGTATCAATAGTCTAAATCAATAACCATCTGGCATCAAGAATAGAACATGACTATGTCAACTAGCTATCAGATTACGTATTAATTGTACACGAAAGAGAGCACTTTTTAAATTACTGTTTTCTTAAATTTTAGAAATCATTTGAAATTGTCCTGATGAAGACACACTGTATGTGTCGAAACGCGTCGACAGTCTTCAATTTCTCCAATTAATCCTGGGAACCATCAAAAGTTCATTATTTCCCAGGATTGTATATTGTGATTGAGAAATTTATGTTAGTTGGATAATGTTTTTAAACAATATTTGCTTTTGATGTAATACCCAACATGTCTATATCAAAAATATTTATATGATTACATTTTATACGTTGTTATAATTTATTGTCTATATTGCTCTTTTTTTGTGTCTCTTATACGTATTAATTGAAAATTGATTTGTCTAAGACTATTTTGCCAGATTGTTGCTTTTTGTTTTGCCTGGGTATTTTACCTTGCTTTCAACTGGAAAGTGTATTCACCATTTGTTTAGAAATGGGAATGTAGGAGCACAAAATCTTGTTTAAAGCAGTTACGTCTAGTTTTTTCTAATCCCTAGTTAAAGTTCCTGGGACAGAAGTAATAGGTGCAAAATTCTCAGGGGGCTTCAGATAAAACTTAGTGATAAAGTGATCTGACCAGCATAGAGGATGTGCCGGGGAACAGTAATTGCTAGATAAACTGGAGAAAACGGGTTCCAGCAAATGGCCCGCCTCGTGAGTAGGCCCAGAGTTAAGTAGGCTAATATTTAGTGCTGCCAAATCAGAGATAATATTAGTGCTAGTTTTACATGTCGGATCCTCCAAATGTAAATTAAAGTCGCCCAAAATTGAAAGGTTGGCAGTACTCATTATCAATGGAGTTATTAGGCCAGGGAAAGAAGAGGCCCAAGGTGCAGGTAGTCCAGGAGGGCGTTATACGAGTATACCAGAGAGGATGAATTTTGGGATCAAGGTCAGCTTAAATAGGGCTGCCTCACAAATCAGAAACAATAGCTTTTCAAATGTGCATTGGTAGTCCTTTTTAAAAATGATGGCAATAACCCAGCCAATCTTAGAAACTCTATCTTTCCTAACTATTGCATAGTTAAATGGACGTGCAGCAGCAACACCAGGGCCAGAGCCCTCATGGAGCCGAGTCTCTGTAAGAAAAACTGCGTCTGGTTGTTCATTAACCAATGGATCAAACATATCAGATTTATGCTTAGGGAGAGAGCGGCAATTTGAGTTGAGAAAGGAAAATTCCTTGTAAAATGGGGTTGCCTGATTAGTATTATTAATGTTATTGTCCTTGAAAATATTTGTGTGAACTTGAGTAATCTCTAGAGAGAAGTCGCAACTAGAGCATTTTTACGCCATGTTTCCTGATATATCGCCGGATACACTCGGGGAGCAACGGGTTGCAGTAGGCCCTTAATTGGTTACAGGAGTATTGAAGTTTAGAGGCTCTGTTTTGAGCCCGGAGTAATGGCCTCCTGATTTCTGTCTTTAAGCTTTGATTCTATATTCCTGACTTCTTGAAAGTGGTAAGGTGCCCTAATATTCTGTTTTAATTGCAGTTTAAACACGCATAGGCAAATTAGGTTCTTTCCAAAAGCCGCTAAACACACGCAATGAGGGTCATCTCCCTTTTGGTGAAGGTTAAGCAGATCCTCTTTGGAGTAGTGCTGATGGCAAATAGGGAGAGGACCAGGGATTCTGGCCAGAAAGGCTTGCTTAAGATGGCAACGTCTGTAAGAGAGTTGAATGAGCTGCAGTGAGTTGAATAGGATCCTCGGTTTAAATTACACCCAGGGGGCTCAGGTGAGTGGGTGTACCTTGTGAGTTTGGAGGGGGTGGAGCTGCATTGGCTTCCTCCATTTTTGAGGGGAGGGTTTCCGGTTGATGATCTAAGGAGAGTTTGAGCTTCATGATTTTATCATTGAAGAATTTCACAAATTTGTCACAGTGTTCTTTGGCAACATGAGTATTTTGTTTTGCTGGTTGGTAAGTTTGGTGCTTAATGTTGTTGCACTGTTCTTTGGAGATTTTTTCTGCTTTATCTAGCACTCTTTGGAAGAATACAGCTTATTCTTTTACAATGTGTTTTTTTTTATTTTCTGCATTCAACTCTGAGCTGTTGGCAGTGGGTTGTGGAGGGTGTTACCTCCAGTCAGTTGTCTTCTTTTTGCGCTTTTTGAGTTCTTTGTTGTACCAGGATCTCGAGGGAATAGCTCTAATTTTTGTAAGCTTCTGAGGAACTATATGGTCAAGGATGGACTACATGGTTGAGTTATAATGAATGTAATTGACTGATAAGAGGTTGTCAATATATTTGTCAGGATCATAGTGGGGTTACACTCTCTGCCCATCATGTACAGAAAACCTGCATGACAAGGCAAGAGACTACATTTCCCAAGATGCCAGGCGAATCACGTATCACGTGATTCTGATGTCGCGTCAAGGAAGAATAACAACGGCCGCTGCCTGAGAACGCTGCAGATTATTCTCCCAGATTTACAAGTCAGACTCCTCGGTCAGGTTTCTATTGCTTCTGGGGCAGTGAGTGTGCTTGCGCACAACCCTACGACCGCCTGCTGATAACTTTAGAACCGTGCCGAGTGCACCGTGTTTGTTCATTTACAGACTCCCCTGTTGGCTGAGATGTGCACGACTCACGGTCTCACGCAGGGGAGCTTACGTGAGTGCCTGCATCCTCTTCCATCAAAGGCACCCGGTTTCAGCAAATCACTGGGTGGTGTTTACCCTGTGTATTCATTGGATTCACCTGTTGGTTGAGACTTGTGTGCTTACAGTCTCTTGCGGGGGAGTTTAGGTGCCTAGAACTCCACTTGGGCTGCGATATTCCCTGTTGGAGAAACCTTAATTTTCCTAGGATTCATGCAGGGAAAGAAATGCGCTGCGACAGTTCCAGTTATGATGTAATAACTTGGAACGTAGTGACATATTGTATTTTGGCATCAGGGTTAATCTTTCAGGACCTGGTGCAGGACTAATCACGCATGTGATAACGTTCTTCTTGAACTACCGTAATCCAGCGATTATCGTTTCCAGTTATCATATTAGGGTTCAAAGAAACCCTGCATCTATTTCATTTTGGTTGCTCTTTCTTTAGTGTTGTCTGAAGAGAGCTCATGTGAAGAGGGTATATCCTGGCTAAAGGGTACTTTGAACATTTTACCTGGGTAGGTGTTTGGTCTGATACCTAAAATAGGACATATGGTGTAGGGGCTGTATGTGATGAAGGGCAGAGGAATAGATTGTCCCTAACATTACATGTCCTGTTGTTTTCTCATTTGCCTAGAAGGTGTTCTGACTCAACCATCACCCTCTGCTCTCTTCCGATGTTACAACTCTTTGTCTCTTTATTTCAGGTAGGGGTTGTGGTATAGAGGAACAATCTATCATGTAAATGTTTGGTTGAGAATTTCCGCCATGGAAAGGCATGCAGAAATTGCTTGTGGGGGCCCATTGTGATCCCCCAGGGAATCTGGGGGGTGGGGGCTGCACATGGGGGGTAACTATGGTACCCCCCTGCAGTTCTATGCACAACATGGCAGACACCGCGCGGTGCCTGCCATGTTGTGCATGGAAGTGCATGACATGCATTCCTGGCATTGTGGCGGGCGGTGCAGAGTGCACCGCCCGCCGCAATGTTAAGAATGCAGGATGCGCCCGCCACTGTGGCAGGTGCATCCTAATGGCACCTACGGGACCCCCGCCCATATGGCAGGCGGTCCCATTTTACTACGGTGTGCCCCTAAGTGCTTAGAATGTACCCAGGGAAATCGTGTATCTCTGAAAATCTGGGTGATCAGTTGTGGCTAAAGGTTATAAAATGAAGAATACATTTCCCCATCAGAATAGAAAAGTCTTATTCAGAACAAGTTAATCTAACCAGTGTGGAAATTACTAGCATTAATTCTCTGTGCACATCAGACTGTGAATATCTTATTTATGGAACATGTGTATATGATAACACTTAGGTACTTGGCCTGGCAAGTTCACTAAAACAGTAATGAAAGTTGTTGCCCCAGTCATCACTGACATGCTGAATGCCTTTTTTCATCAGAAACATTTCCTATTGGATGTGAATAGGCAGTCATTTTAAGCCTTCTCTGAGTCCTAAAGACATGTCCACTTCATCGCCCAGTCTCCCTACTCCTGGTCCTTTCCAAACTATTGACTGCAACCATTCAATTACAAACATTCACTCAGTTTAACAACATGCCTAATGAAAATCAGGCTGGATACAAATCTGGTAGGGGCCTGAAAATATGGGGGGTCCATAGTTAATTATTTCTGCACGACTGCCGATAATGGTTTTGTCGGTGTAGCAATCTTACTCATTAGCTCTTCTGCATTCAGCACTGTACACCACTATATCCTTTGTAAAAGAGATGTTTCAGCTGCTGAATCAAAGGCCTACCCCTTGAATTGAAAAAATCCTTTTGGCCAGAATGTACACAGGTTGTGCATCTGGGACGATTCAAATCTATGCATAACAATGTTTTAGGAGGTATCTGCAATTTTTCCACTATTGCTTAACCTCTATGATCTTACTCCTTGCATATCTCCTACATGAATACAGCTGTATACATATATACAGATGACACACAGATACTTTAAATGTTCTGAAACCAGAGATCATTATGCTTTGAAAGCTACTCGCTCCAGCATGGAAAAGCAGTTGTCTGAAATTCAGCCCCTCTAAAACTGAGATTTTCATGGTCTGGAAACACTATGTTTATGGCGATGTTAGACTTAGCCCATTGCCATGATCAATCCTCAGTTTCCGCACAGATGATTAGAAACCTTAGAATTCTGGTTAAAATTTAAATTTATAGATCGGCTCCCAAACTTCTATTTCACATCCAAGTACATATACAAGAAATGGGTATACTGAGCTTTTCATGGCCAAGATGCTTTAACTTGTATCCTTTTCTGCATTTGTGCAAATCCTAAGCATCTGAATTCAGAAAACTATTTAAGACTTTGCTTCTTCCCACCTTAGTTGTCTGACTTTATGTTAATCTGTACCCTTTTCAAGAATTCCAGGGTGACCTACCTGAAACCAATGTTTATAAAATATGGTATCTATAATGTTGTGGAGGCAATGAGGCTGATGTACAATACAGATTCTCCTGATAAATGTTTTTTTATAGCTACCTTTCTATGAATATCTATTTATTCTAGGAAAAGTATGATATTTTAAATTTTGTATCTTGTTTTTTAACCTGTTTATTGTCACCTTATTATATGTTTTTTGCCTGTTTGCTTTTATGGTCATTTGTATTATATGAACCGAATAAAGCTTCATGAAATGAAAATGACTCCCTGAGCCCTACATTTCTTGAATTTTCTCCTATGGTGTAGGGATCATTATTGATGTTTTCTTGTCCCTTGCTGTCAGGTTTTCCAAGCGCTCACGAACAGCACAAAAAGCCTTTAGACCTTCCACCCGAAATAGGGAAGACAGTGCAGAATCTTTCTTCCAATGGCCCCTACTCCATCAGACCACTGGAGAAAGTAGTCCCTTGTCGAAGCCAAAGGGTTCCATTGACAGAATACCTACGTCTGGATGAGTCGAAATAGATCAGACAGATTCGATAGAATATCCTGTCCACCAAATTCTGAATTATGCTCTAAATTTTAACAACAAAAATGTTGGTTTGTGTAAGATTTTTAAAACTTAACAATATATATATATACACTTTTTGCCTTTTTTTATTTTCTGGAAAGCTATTGAAAAGGTTTGCCAGGACACCAAGGAAATTAATACAGGGCCTTATATCCAGAGCTTTGTCCAGTAACATACTCTCCGGTTTGCTAAATAAAAGGTTTTGCAACTGGTAAAAAGTTGTTTTAATATATTGAACCCATTTAGCAATTTGAACGTTTTTTAAAATCATTAAATGGGTTTAGAAATGGTTTCGGAATAGCTTTTTAGAAGGGACCTGTTTTGGACACCCCTTCCAAATAGCGATTCAGACCATGATGTATCAATGGTTTGCAAGCATAATTCTGTCCATGGCCCAGCTACAGACTCATGAGTTGGGGTGGTAACCGCTTCATAAAGGGGAAGGGAATTTCTTTGGACCCCTTCCCCTGTGTGGCAACTTCAGTGGAAGAAGGCAGTGGCCCAGGTCTCACTGTCGTTTTCCAAAATGGCAGCTCAGGTTCCTTAAAAAAAATATATGTTTTTTGATTTGGGAAGCAATGACAAGGATGGTGGTCTGCTGTCCTTTGCAATCCACCATCCCTGTTTTGTAGTCAATCACTGGAGCGGTGGGGGTGTTACATCTACCTAATGAATAGTAGTTAGGCAAGTGAATCTGCGATCAGGCCCATGTTTGGCCAGCATATCTCTTTATTATAAGTTTGGTATAATGTTCAATTTCTAATGTAGTAAGGGGAAACATATCACTGTATCTTCAATGACAAATGGAACTTTTGACCTGCTTCTCCACCACTAAATGGTTTCCTCCTCATGACCAATCAGAGATTGATGGCCAAAACATTGGAACGGTTTTGAACATTGGTCAAACATTGGCTCATTTGTAAGGTCTAAAACGACCTGCTATTCCTAGAAACTAATCAACTTAACAATCACATTAGATTTCATATCCCACAAGTTTGGATTTAACCTTAGGCAGGACTCTCTCATGTTTATATTATGTTATGCTTTTGTTTTTTGAACAGTGCTAATTATTTTACCCAGAAGAGTATCCTGCTCTAAGAAGCCAATTCAGACAAAAGACTGACGAGAAATCAGAAAACAGTGAGAAACTGTGTTATCCCCGTGCACTCGATTTTTAATAGAACAATGTCTTGGTCGACGCTTGAATTCAATCAAGTTGGCGCTGCATTCGTCGCACGTAGTCTGACCGTGCCTTTTCAAATGAAAGTCTATGTTGTGGGTAGAGTCACCTACCCTCCAGAATGTGCGCTCAATCAACAATGAAACATGAAAGTTTCTTCACGAAGTTCAATTTATTAATTTCAATATTCAACTTTCATCAAAAGTCACTTTTTGAAAAACATATTTTGGTTCAAGACATAGACTTTCACTTAAATCAGAAAACAGCTCATACAGAAAGATAGATTTTTTGAAAAAAAGACACTTGTCTTGACGATCATTTGGGAGGAATAAAGAGCATTCTATAGTCTATACCTCCTCAGCGTGTATTTAGAAAACGGTAAAGCAACACATTGTTGCTACTAATTTTCTACATGTTTCTTCTGTGTCTTTAGGAGAAGGGTTACTTTTTTAACAGAAGTGAGGACATATAATAGAGACATCAACAGTGAGTTGGATCTTACATAATGATGCTTAAAAGGCAGCACGTTCACAGCTGGGAACATGGAAAAGTTACTGTTGCGTGCCTTCCTACGCTCCTTCAGAGTTGTGCCCATTGTTAACAGCAGGAGTTCTCAAAAGGTCATTACCGTGAGTCCAGTTTTAAATATGTTGGTCATTAGAGCAAAAAAGGCAATGGGTAAAGTGGTCTGCCGGGTCTCTAAGAGAAAATGAGCATAGTTTTGTGTTCCCCTGTGATGACAAACTGTTGCATTAATAAATGTGCCATTTCTGTCTTTGAATGTTGCACCCATTCATGGTAGTAAGCGGCTCAATGGGCTGAGTCCCCCTTAGTATGCAAGCCGGAGAGATTTTGGGACTAAATTTTGTTTACACTACAAAAAGAGTTTGGAAGTATTACGAGATTGAAGTTGTCACCTTGGTTCAATCTGATATTTAAATTAGGAATGTGTAAATTTGGATTTTAAGCACTTTACTAGGTTTGTGGCATGTGAAGCCTGTAATATATATATATATATATATATATATATATATATATATATATATATATATATATATATATATATATATATATTTATTTAAATAGTGGGGCAGCTTTAGTGCCCGTGTGGCAGTTTACAGCTCTTCCCACTGCGAGGAGGCAGCAGTGGAGTGTGGGTGGATTAGCACTGTTAAGCAGTGGTTCTATGTAAGAGATCCTAGCCTCGCTCCTCATCTGCCTCACCTCACCAACCAGAGCGTGTCTCCTGCCCACTTATATGCCCCTCATGCCCTGCCAAGGTCCCTAAAATTGAGCGCCCAGTATGTCACACCATCGCGAGATCTCCTTTACCTGACCAAGACTCAAAATCGGCCTCCTGTAATGCAACACCTGCCACAATAACTCATAATCCTCTCACTGTTTACCATTTGTAAGATGCCCAGCCCTTCACGGGTGGGATACCCTTTAGGTCGAAAGCAGCCCACTAGTGTGGACTGCGGGAGGGGATACTTCACATTGGTTAACCTTGGAAAACCTTAACCACCTTTGTCGAAGAGGAGATCCTGACCACTTTACTCGATTATTCAGAAAAAGGTTTTCTATTTGCCTGACCCTAAGTTAAACAACGGGGTCTTCATATCAAGCAGCTGTAAAATACTGACTTGGGCCTATTATCAATGACTGGAGGCCACACGTATTATCAGGTAGTGGTCAGTATGGAACCCGCCACGCCCAGAGCCCTGGGCTATTTATTCACAACTTAGCGTACCCTCCGTCCTTACGTAGGGCGAGACCACTGCATGCACGCCTGAGGGGGGGGCGTGGAATGGTACGGCAACATTGTTCGTTGTGTGCCGTGGTTGCGTCCACCCCCGGCAACATTACAGCGGCCTCGGGTGGAATTTCAATACAGACCTAACAGTTAGTTTTTATCGTGGGTGCAGAGAGGCTAGCAAATTGAACCATTAACTCTAAAACATCTCTGATAAAAGAACAGCTACTTAGGAAACCCTCAACACTACTAACAGCACATGTGCTACCCAATAACGCAACTTGAGCCCCCCCCCCCTGCAAAATACATGGAGGGAGCCCCCCCTCTAGACTCAGTCAGAAGCTCCCAGGCTAGGGTACTCTGCTGATGAAGCCCCTTGGAGCTCAGCCCCCCCCACACTGCAGGGGCTGCGGGGGCCTATGCTATGCCACTGGGTCTACCCCCAGGGAATGTCATGCATCTTGGGAAGGGCATGATTGCCTTTGTGGGTATAATAAAATAGCATGGCACCCCAAACTACTGTGCTTAGCAGTGAAGCAAAGGTTCTTGGGTTCTACACTAATGTTCACAATGTCTGATGTTGATATATTTTGATGTGCAAATCCCCCAGTATATGCAAAATATGTTAGCATTCTTCTAAGTGTATTCAACAAGAATACTAATCAAGTGCTGTTTTCGCTATAGGTCAAGAACTTGCTGTGTTCTGTTTATTTTATTATTGTCGCTAAATATTCTCTCCATCTACATTAACCCTGGGTTAGTTGGTTCCCATTGCTTGTTTATGCAACATTGTGTGGACTGTTACTGCCCACAGGCGAGTGAGCAGTATATTGCTTGAAATGTACAAAAGACAACACTTTTTGCTTTTAATGTGTAAGTGTTCCACATATGGAATACTCCTGAGTACAAATCACTCCATATTGCAAACTGCCCAAAGGCCATTTTCAAAATGTAATGAAAAATTAGACGCATTGTCTGTGGGAAGAATCATGCAGTTTTCGTTTTCCTCGTTGTCTCTTTTAATTTGGTGATTGCATTCATCGCAGAACCAGCTCTTAGCATTTCTGTTTCTCGAATTTTGCGGAAAATCAAAGTAATGCGATGTCTCTGCCTGATTACGCCGGAGAATTACCTAGAGCTTGGAACTACAGGATGCAAAGCCATTTAGTGCTTTCCTCGCATCAACTTTCCACACAATAAAAATATTGTGTGTACAAAATCTGGTCATTGCTGCCATTTGTGCTGCTTTGCATTGCTGGAGCATCTGTGCTAATGTTTGATACATTTCGGCCTGAGGCTGAATATATTTGTAGTCATTGCTGCCTTCATTTTCTTGTGATTTACCTGCCAGACACCTCAAAGACCTATGTGTTCATTACTTTCTGAGACCATCCTAGATTAGGCAGTAACCCATATTATTTGAGAACCATAATGTCAAGATAGACTGCAGGATGTCGTCATCTAGCACCAATATCACAATCAAGGGGATGGCGAGAATTATATTACTCGGTCCAGCATACAGTCTCCCCAATTGCACTGTATCGGGACTCAGAAGCAGGGTAGGTATTCCACCGGGCTGACTCTGTAACCCTATATTGGTGAGGGGCTGTTTGGCTGGGTTTTGCCATGGGACCTCCTATAATGACCAAATTGGTCATGGGGCACTATAAGAAATCTTTTTCACTTACTAGAACATAAAATTATCCATTATGTAGATTAGGGTCTACTTTGGTCCTGACACAATGCCTAGATCCTATAACACTTATGGGCATGAAACATGTTGACCCTACTGAACACAACCAAGGGCTCAATAATAACTGTCTTTGTTCAGATTTATTTTTAATTTTGACAGGAGTACTCATCATGAATAAAGAGTATAGAGGGAGTACCCATAGCCAATTTTAGTTCATTCACATTCCTAATCTACCTGCTATAACCATCAAATCAGTAGAGCAGTAATCTGAGCTCTGGCAAACACCGGGCCAGGATATAAAAAATATGTCCACCAAAGAGCCCCATTTACTTGGGAGCGTGCTGGGTAAAGCAGCGCCCACTCATCGGGGAGCAAGACTGATGATGAATCATGCCACTTATGTGAGTGAGGGCAATTATATCCTATAGGAACCATAAAATCTATGAAGCTTGAGTGGGACATTGTTTAACCTAACTCTGTGGTCACATAGCGGAACAGCACACATATTTGAACATAGGGGTACTACAGGCATGCTATCTTTGAAATCTGTAAGAATTATGCATTTTCTTTTCTGGTGTTCCTCTGTGATTTATTAGCCCTGTCAACCTGAAGAGTTCCATAATATTTCCTGTCATCTCCAATTTTTACACGGAACCCCATGGGGCCATAATCACAGATAACGTAATAAAAATGTGCAAACTGGCTGGCGATTCAGAAATCTACTCTAGAGAGCCAACACCCGACAAGATCAACAAGCAAGAAATAGTATGAACTAGTTTCACTTGCATGAACCTTGATGACTTTGAGCTCCAAATTTCACAGAATCCCACATCACTTGCATTCACTCTGGACACAAACCTTACTCTCAAAGAACCAATTGCCGAAAAAACAAAAGCAACATGATACCAGCTCTCTCTTCTAGAGAAAGCAAAACTGTTTCTTCCATAAAGCAATTTCAGAATTGCCGTACAAGCCCTAATACACTCACATCTGGATGGAGGTTGAACCCTGGTCCATGTCCCCCCAGACTGAAGATTTGCCTTTATGAGCCAAAGATTGCATCCCCTGGGGCCTAATGTGAGCGCCCCAGTGTTTACTCAGGCGACCCACAAGAACAACATTGGGCCATGAAAAGACTCCCAGGGCCCCAGTGGCCCAGACAGCTCCCCACTTGCACCCACCATCCTGGGAGCAGCAGGAGCTGACATTGCTCTCACCTTGCGGGAGCAGGTACTTTCCCATGCTCCCACCAGGCAAGAGCAATTTAAGTTTTGCTGCCTGCAAAAGCACAGGCAGGGAATCTATTGTGTGCTAAAATCTGCAAGGAACATTGTTGCAGCTCCCACTGAGTGGGAGCAGACACGCTTCCCTGCTCATGCTCTAGTGGGCAGTGCAACAGTGTCTGTGGAGTGGTCACCCTGGGTCACCAGTGAACCAGCCCCAGAGTATGTGGTCCTTGGAGCCTCTCAAGACTCAGGGAGGGGATCCCGTGCACCCCCTCCCCTTTTAATATATATCCATCGACCCCAGGGCTGGGGTCCCTGGGGGTCTTATGAGGCTCAGGCAGAGGGCTGCATGCCCTTCCCCTTTGTTTTATGTGACAGGCCCTAGTGGTGGGGTCCGCAGGGCCAAAATCGGCTCAAGGAGGCAAGCCCCATGCATACCCCATCTAGAAATAATTTTAGATATTGACCTCCATGGCCTGGCCCACGAAGGGGCTATATCATTTAAAAAATAAAAAAACCAATGGCAGCCTCCGTTTTATTTTGTCACAATCCCGCAGCAGTACTGAAAGATTGTGGCAAAAACCCCAATTGTTTTAAATAATAACCCTAGGGTATTCCCTCTGGGACCTCCCCACAAGGATACCATGCCCCATTTTCAAGGCAGGATACTAAGTCCAGTAATAGTGTAATGGCTGATGCAACATTTATTTCTATGTTGCGCCCAGCCAATCAGAGCCCTCGCTCCCGTAGGACTCTCACTCCTGTGGGTATGAGGAACCGAAGGGGAAAAAAGCTCTAGGCCTATGATACCGCTCCATTCTTTTTAAGATGAGCTTGTGGGACTCTCTCTCTCGAGAGAGAGAGTGCCTCAAGCCCAAACGTCCAAATATACAAATAAAGTAACCTTAATTTTTTGTTTTAAACTGCTGAAAGGATTTACATCAAAGCGCAAAAAAAACATGATTTCTGGACCAAGATCTAGCTTCCTGCTAAGTTATGGTGTAATTACCTTCAGCAATTTTTAATCTATAACATTACAAAAGTCTATGGAAAATGCATAGAGATTTTGTATTTTGCCTCCCCTCCCTTTTTTTCTCAGCACCTGCTTGACAGATAACCTCAAAATATTCCTGGAAAGAGCTAAACAAAAAAGAGCACTTTTTTGGAAAGTTTTATGAAGATTCTTCAAATGACACTAAAGTTATTAGCAAGTCAATTAAGACATTTACTATGGAAATGAAGATCTAACTATAATACTTAGGTACAGGCATGGGTTGTAGAGCATTGTGTGGTATTACAATGCGTTTTATATGTCAATGCGTTCCAATGCCTTCTAATTAAAGGCCCATGTTGTAACATCTAATATTCTTTTTCCTTGTCTCAGTTTTCTCTCAAGATACCCCACAGTATATTTAATAACATGTATGTGTATTTTCAAGTAATTTCCCCTGATGGAGCAATGTTTTGCACGTAAAGCGCCTTGCTTGGACTCAACCCTCTCAAAAAAATAAGTAATGTACTAATAAACATGTGTCGTCTTATTAACAATGCAAAACACGACATTTCTAGTTTCTAGGCGAAACTTTCCTATGTGCTTCTTACTAATTGAAACTCGATTAACCTAAAATGGCCACCGCAACGCGGGAACTTTTCTGCGCATGCTTCTGTCACACTCACATGACATGACTTACTTACTGCCTTGTGGGAAATTCTTGCTTCTGCGCACTAGAACTAAGATGGCTACTCTGTGTTTTCACATCCTAACGCTTGCACTATTGCTTTTACTAATTTGCTCGTTCTGCATAATGACTAATGCTTTAGTTCAAATAAAGTAATGGGAATAGTGTAGAGATGAGTGGTATACAGTGCATTCATTTATTTATTGTTCTAAAACTGTTTCTTTTCTACTTTTACATGTATCGTATTTTGGGCCTGACATGTACTTCTGAACTCCATCTTGGGAGGAACTGCGCCTGTGCAGAGAAGCTCAAACTCCTGAAGCACTGACATTGAAATACTGCCAAGTCTTGTCTTGCTAGAAGATGTTCCTGGGAACTCGACCTCCTGAACCTCCAAGAGGATGCCAAATTATACATTGTATTTATTATTGATATATCACTGCCAGGTGGAATAAAAGTGCATGGGAAAATAAAATATTGGGCGTGAACATAAATCTGAATATTGAAGAGCATAACCTCATAACTGGTATGGTGTGATGACCTCTCCTTGTCTTTTGACCAATCAAATTGTGGGAATTCACACATTTGCAACATTGGAGGGTGGTACACTGTACTGGAAAATGGTATAACTAAGGTAGGCTTAGCTAGTTAGATTGTCCGACTTGTCCGAATAGCTGACCTGTCCCTGACCCAACGCACTCAATAGGCGTTCGAGAACAGAGGTGCTGGTGGAGCACTCTGTCAGAAGATTCGATAACCCAATCGGGGTTCTGGGAAGGAGATCGATAACCCAATCGGGTTCCTGTGGAGAAGATTTGCTAACCCAATCGGGTCCGACTGTAAGTTGTAGAGAGGGTGTGTTAGACCTGGCATCTTTGGCGTGGTTTCCCCCTATCTTTTTGCCTCTACCTCCTGTATTTTTGATGCTGTACTGGGTTTCGTTTTTGCTGGTTCAGATGCTTTGGACACTCTGCCACTGCTAATCAGTGCCAGAGTGTAAGTGTTCCCTATGAAAATTGGTATTCTGATTGGATATACATGTTTGGCATATTTGTATCACCATGAGTCCCTAGTAAAGTGCACTGGGTGTGCAAGGGCTGGTGATGACAAATGCTACTAGTGGGCCTGCAGCACTGATTGTGCCACCCACAGGAGTAGCTCTAAAATGGTGTCTCAGGTCTGTCACTGCAGTGCCTGTGTGCAGTTTAGAAACTGCCATGTCCTCCTGGTCAGTGTCCCCACTGACCAGGCCTAACCCTTCCCTTTTCATGCACATTAATCACCCCTATGGAAGGCCCAAGGTACCCCCTGGGCAGGGTGCAGGGTATGTGAAAGGTAGAGCAGGTACTAGTGCAGGTGACATGCTCTGATAGTGAATGGCAGCCATTTTCGTTTTTCACTATTGTAAGGCTATCTTACTTCATAGATTAACATGGGGGATGCTGGCTACAGTGGCTTCCAGCATTTTGTCTCATAGGAACAAGATGGGACATAAGTATCTAGTATCCCTGAACTCAGAGTTTAATAACACTTCTTTTAGGAAAGGTTGTTTTTAAATCCTGTGCTTGAGAACAGCACTTATAGAAAGATGCTGTTCTCTTGTCTGACCCTTCTGTGTGCCTTGGCCTGTTTGTGTATTGACTGTCTGGTTTGAGAGTGACAGGGGCTGGGGATTCCCCAGGAGGCTGGCTGGGTCAGCCCTAGGCTGAATGACTGCATTTGCAACTTGAGTGGTGGGAGGAGTTAGCACCTGGGCCTGAATAGGGCTGTGCCTGCCTTCCACAATGTTGGCTCCACCTCCTGCTGGGCGGCTGACGACCCTGCTCCTCACACTGGAAGGAAAACAGAGTACTCAGGAGACACCCAGAACTGGTTCAGACCGGGCTCAGGGCCCACTTGTACAAAGAGAACAAAGACTTTTAGGGGTATAAGTACAGGACCCCTGACAACAGAAAATGAGATCATCCTGGAATCAAGAAGGAACCTCTGCCAAGGAGAAAGCTGACTTTGAAGAAGGAAGACTGTCCTGCTGTTGCTCTGCTGGACTGTCCTGCTGTTGCTTTGCTGCCAAGGAGAGGGGAAGGGCTTTGCTGTTGTGCTTTGTCCCCTGTCTTGAAGGAATCTCCAAGGGCCTGAGAAGAGCTGGCTCCCTGTTCTGAAGTCCCGGGAACAAAAGGACTTTACCCCCAGCTTCCCTGAACTCTGCTGAGAGAGTTCTGTCCTTCCTAGAGTGCTTGATCCAGTGTGGGGCCTCTGGAAGTTGTACCTGTGCTGGGAAGCTTGAAACTAAACTTGAGAGACTTTTGCAATTGAAAAGTGCCGCATCGCTCGCTTGCGGAGCGCATCCCCGACAGTGCGAGAAGATTCCCGCCACTACGAAGGTCGAGATCGTCGCAGCATCTGTTGCCGCTGCCAGAGCCGTCGCGCCCTTCAATTGCGGGATGCACCAGACTGGTGCAGGAAAGTCGAACATCGCTGCGAGTGTCGTCGCAGAGCCTGTCATCGCTGGGTGAGATCGCCGCACCGCTTGCTTGCGGACCGCATCACGTCGCTTCGAGCATCGTCGCAGAGCCATTTCATCGAGGAGCTGCGAGAGAGAATATCACCCGCTGGATTGCACATCGTTGCCCCGGAGATCGTCGCAGCCCCTACGAGATCGTCACATCGTGCCCTTGCGAGAACAAACATCCTACGGAACCTACGCACCGGAATCCATACAAGTGGCCTTCCTCTCCATACAGACGGGATTTGTCGCAACACGCCCGCTGCTGCAGCGGGGTTGTCGCATCGCCTCCCCAGGGACTCAGGAGCAACGCATCGCTTGTTTTCCACCGCACCAGCTTCTGCTTTTGGAACTTTGTTGCAACTAAAAGGTACTGTGAGTAAACGTGACGCAACTGTGAACTTTTCACGCATCTGTGGATTATTCTATCGCAACCTAAAAAAAATTAACGCAACCTTAAGAACTCTTTCGAAACCATATTCTTGAACTGTGTATGTTGGATTTTTGTCATTTTGGTCTTGTGTAGTTTAAATTAAATATCTTTTTTTTCTAAACTGTTGTGGAGTCAGTTTGTGGTATTTTCACTGTGTTACTGTGAGTGTTGGTACAAATACTTTACACATTGCCTCTGGTTAGCCTAGACTGCTCGTGCCAAGCTACCTAGAGGGTGAGCAGGGGTTATCTCAGAGGGTTTCTTCCTTACCCTGACTAGAAGCAAGGGTCCCTAATTGGACAGTGGTACCTACCTCTGCCAACTAGACACCCCCAGTTCTAACAGGGTGTGATGCAGGCGTTGCACTTTACCTGTGGGTGCCGGTCTTGACCTGCTGTGGTCCTGTCCTGATCCAATTTGGTCCGTACTTATCCTGATTCTGCTCTGCACCTGTTCTATCCGGCTGGCACCTGCATTATCGGGGGTCCTATCCTTTATCCAGCGTTGGCCAGGGTTGGTCTTCACATCATTCTAGGTAAATATAAAAGTTGTAAGGGTATGTCATTGTGCTGTTTCTCTTTTCTTACCCTTCCTATATTTCAATGCTTAAAGAACTTTTCATGATAATCTCATATCATCTTGCTTTGATATTACTTTTGATTGATCAAGCCTTGACAAATTTAGTATGGACATTAACATTTAAATTTTGTTTTAGATAAAGCGTTTAAATCTTTCGTTCGTTTCATAATCTTTATTTTGGCCAATTAGGCCATAAAAGATACAAATAACATTACATATCAAACAGCAAATAAAATTAGAATTATTATAAAACATGTTCAAACAATATAAAAAAAAAATATTTAGGACCAACCATTAAGCATACTACTATTGTCGATGTCAATACATTGCAGGTAACATTTAGCATACATCCCTAGCTAGAAGGTACCTTCTCTTATACCAAACTGACCCCAGGTACTTAGCTAGTGCAAAGACTATATAACCGGAAGGGTCGGTCTTAAAAACCCTATATGCATCTGAACAGTTGGAAAACCCCAAGTTTTTACATAATGGGACAATCCATTTCTTTCTTGCTTGTGCATAGGCTTTGCAAAAGAACAATATGTGTAAGTCGGTTTCATTTTCGTATTTACACCCTGGGCAATGGGTCGGGGAAGATTCGGCCCATTTACTAGTGTAAGCCCGTACAGGCAAACTGCCATACCTCCATTGGAGATACAGCTTCCTGATCATTATTGGAAATATGACATCTAGTATAGTTTCAAACCTGTAGCTGTCCTTAGTTATGAAAAAGGATACCGTTAGGGTGCCTAAGCCTCTTCCGTGTATGTGTGTGGCAAGTTTGCTGTCATGGTACTGGGTAAAAAACTGCCTCCGTGTAATCCTAGGGCATGCTGAAAGTGGATCAGACCATACGTTAGATAACCCTAGTTTCTCTAATTCTTTCTTTATATAGCTAAACCAGGGAATTTTCCCAGCATTTGGTAGGGTAAGGATTTCCTGCAGTTCTAGTCTGTAATTAGCTAACTCTGGTACAGACCATATCCTGTGCCAGAATAATAAAGGCCGTAGTCCCATATCTTCGTCAAGGGGTCTCAAACCCAGGTCGAGTCTTAGTGGCATCAAGGGAGTGCTAGGAGGAAGTGATAGGAGTTGTCTAATAAATTTATTTTCTGTAGCTACTAGATCGTGATTACACGTATAGCCCCAGAGTTCACTTCCATACATAGCCGCCCCCTGTGCCTGTGCTCTGTAGATCTCTAATGAGGGACCCACCGTTTAAATCTTTCCCGAGTCTATGATTATTTATGAGTGCAGATGTTTAGTTACTACCTATTTTCTTGCTAACTCCCTTGATCCCTTACGACTCTAGGTACCAGTGACTAGGATTGGTAAGTCAAGGTATTGGTCCTAAAAGGTTAAATTACATAACTGGTATAGTGTAGGTTTACCTGTTCTAAGTGTATATGTGCTTATGAGCCCAGGTGAGTATAGTAAAATTTCTGGGCAGGTGAACCTGCACTCTATCAGTATTTTTGGTAGCAGTGGTATGGTTAGGGTTTAGTTAAGATAGGTAGTTAGTCGTGTAATGTTTATTAATGAAATATATTTTGATTTTTATGTATTAACCAAAACCCGTTTGTATTGTTCTATGCTTGTTTGGAATCCCCGGGGGTAGAATAGTGGGTGGTAAATGGAAGCCACTTTGCATTGAGGTCACTTGCCTAAGGAAGTAAGTTCAGGTTTAGGTAATCTGGAAGCATTGATTAGGGAATTTTCTGAATAAATGTGTGAATAAATGATAGCAAAGGAGCTTGTTGGTGAAACTTTGGCCTTATATCACCTAGAAAAGGTAAACCCGAGGGAGTAACAGGTTCCCTAATGCTTGTATGAAGAGTAGGCAGAAGGGATCTACTCGCAGTGTGTGAAGAGTAAGCGGAAGGGATTTACTCGCAGTAAAATAAATCATCTTTCCTTTAAATTTAGTCACTTAGGCACGGTGGTGAATGTTTTTACGTTGTTAATTAATATTGCATTTTTAAAAGTGAAAAGAAATAAGTACTCGTATTACCTTGCAAAGGAGGGAGTCAGTTGCGGAGCAGAGCTGATGTCACTCAGAGCCGCGCTGTTATTGGTTGAGACAGCGAGTGTGTCGCTGAGGTAATAATTGTAAAGGAGGGGTGAGTGCAGGAGCGTGAGAATTTGTCTCATGAGAAAAGCCGCACAATCATTGGTCAAAAGTTATTTGAAATCTGAACCCTAATTGGTTCTCGCAAATAAGAAACGCGCTGGTATTGGTGAAGCATTTAGTAAACAATTGCGTGTAGCTGCATATTAAAGGTATTGGTGTAAAGTATATGTGGCATTTAGATCCAACAGTTATAGGAAATAGACCTGATAGGAGGTACTTAGGTTTTGCGTACGAGCAATACATAAGGGGAAGACCTCATATCATGTACGGAGGAGAGAGAAAAATGTTGCTATTTAAAAAGATTAAGAATTTTTTTAAAAAGGACAAAATGATTCAAACTAGGGAAGGGATTATTATTCCTCCACCAAATACGCCTGCATCATACATGATGGTAGAAACGGCTATCACACCTGTGTGTTGTTAGAGAATTGGAGAGAGTATACAAAAGACGATGGTGTTTTGGCATTTCCAGGAACATGGTACCTTTAATGGTAGAGTTTTGTACAATCTGAACACGCATGAACGAATTAGATCCCAGACATAGATTAACTCAGTACGAAGCATTAGTGGAATGGCAGACTGAGGATTTTGAGTGAAATAGACCCAGAAGCGACAGAAATTGGAGTAAATTTTATCCCAGATTTCCAAAAGAGACAAGTGATAAACAAATGAAGAAATGGAGACAGTCTATGTTAGTAGAAGGATTATATCCTGTACGGACTTTGGAGGAAGCGTTAGGAAGCAAATGTACAGAGAAAACGAAAAATGTTATGATTAGTGGTGAGTCAGATGATGACTACTTGGAGGATTTGTTAATGAAAAGTCCGCCACGTTACCAAGAGGAAGCCCATAAAGTTAACCCTAGCGCACCGTTGTTGCTCCATGCTGTGACCAATGTCGCTCCATGCTGCAAATAATGTTGCTCCATGCTGCAAACATTGTTGCGCCATGCTGCGAACATTGTTGCTCCATGCTGCGAACAATGTTGCTCTATGCTGCGAATGTTGTTGCTCCATGCTGTGAACAATGTTGCTCTGAGCTGCGAACAATGTTGCTCCATGCTGCATACGTTGTTGCTCCATGCTGCGAACGATGTTGCTCCGAGCTGCGAAAAATGTTGCTCCATCCTGCGAACAATGTGGCTCCGAGCTGCGAACAATGTTGCTCCATGCTGCGAATGTTGTTGCTCCATGCTGCAAATGTTGTTGCTCCATGCTGCGAACAATGTTGCTCCGAGCTGCGAACAATTTTGCTCCATGCTGCGAACAATGTTTCTCCGCACTGCGAACACTGTTGCTCCATGCTGCAAACAATGTTGTTCCATGCTGCGAACAATGTTGTGCCATGCTGCGAACAATGTTGCTCCATCCTGCAAACAATGTTCTGATAACTTGTTTAACTACTATCGTTTCCCATTGGTGTTCTGACTAAACCATCTCCGGATCTTACATTCCACACTCGCTCAATAGACATTTTGCCTATTCTGCGCTCTTGATATTGCACTCTGATAATTTTCACTTATAAAAATACCAAACCGTACATTAAAATGCTCTAGATTATAATCACATTTTTGTGATTATTAGTATATAAACAGGCGCACCCATTTAAAATATTCAGAAATAAGAATCACATTCTTGGAATATATTCTCTTTACACATGGCTGTTTATTTTTGACAAAATATCTACTTTATGTCCAAATTATCTGTGTGATCACATTCTAATTTCATTCCTTATATGCGAGAATTTTTAACACACACGGAGAATACTACAGTCTTAATCACTGGAGGGTAAACATGCCACCTTTTCCACAAAAAAATAAAGGTAATCTGTTGGTGTTTTAAAAATCTCTGAAGGACTGTACCTGTATACTAAATAGTTTGCTTTTGTTTTTAACTTTGTCTGTCTTTCTTTGTTTGCTTTAATTATCAGTCAGAGTTCATTAAGTCAGTCAGAGTTCCTAGCCAGGAAATGTCTTCCTGTAAAAGACTGGAGAGACTTTGGCGACAAAGTAAAACCCCCTAGTCAAAACTGCTCTTTAAATCGGCTTTGACAGCCTACCACCGTAATCTAAAAGCAGCAAGATGTCTGTACATTGCAAACCAAATAGTGAACTCTAACAACTCATCCAAAGCTTTATTTGACATCGTTAAAGACTTTGTGGCCCCCGCGGTATGCAAGCAATCTTCTATCGAGTCCCAAGACCTATGTGACTCACTGGCTAGGTTCTTTCAGTAGAAAATTGGAAAATCTACGCTAACTTTTCACTGTCTGACCTGGAAGTTCTACCTATCGCTGCAAACTCCAGTGCTGTCACAATATGGACCGACTATTCTCTCAAATGCTTTAGGTCGGTCACCTTAGTAGAAACTCAAAAGGCTTTAGAGAGTGCCAAATCTGGCTCCCCAGCCGACCCCTGCCCCTCCTATCCCATGTACTGGCTCCCACTATCCAAAAGATTTTCAACCTCTCGATTGTGGAAGGGGTAATCCCAGCCCCCTGGAAAGAAGCATTTGTACGTCCCATTCTTAAAAAGCCTTTGGCAAACCCCCTAGATCTGGGCAATTATCGTCCTATCTCTTTGCTCCCTCTCCTGGGCAAAATACTTGAAAGTATTATTAACAAGCAACTAAACAGCTATCTGGAATCAAATGGCATTTTGGACCCTTCACAGTCCGGATTCCGTCGGGGTTTTAGTACGGAAACAACCCTGTTAGCGGTGACCGACTCCCTGAGAACAACTGTGGATGCCGGTGGTTCAGCAATTCTGATCCTTCTTGACCTCTCCACGGCCTTTGACACCATCTCTCATGTTAGGCTCGCGGAGAGGTTAAGCTCTTTTGGCGTACACGGTCTGGCCCTTAAATGGCTACTGAATTTCCTGGCTGACCGGTCCCAAACAGTCATCATGGGCCCCTACCAGTCCGAGAAAATACCATTAGACAAGGGCGTTCCCAGGGCTCCTGCCTTAGCCCCACCCTTTTTAACATCTATATGGCTCCTTTGGCAAAGGTGGTGGAAGCCCTGGGGTTTGAAACTATTTCGTACGCCAACGATACCCAGCTGCTGTTTAACATCAGCCCAAACCTCGAAGCAGATAGACTCCGTTTTGCAACAGGAATCTCTGAAATTTCAAACTAGATGACTGACAACTGTCTTCAGTTAAATCCGGGCAAGACGGAAGTCATGCTTCTAGGGAAAACCGCAACAGTCTCGTCCAAGGACTGGTGGCCTTCACAGCTGCCCCCCCCCCAATGCCAAAGCAGTGTGTTAACAATCTCGGCATTAAACTAAATCACTCTCTCTCAATGCAGGATCACGTAACTGCGGTCTCGGGGGCCTGCTACTACAGGCTCAGACCACTGTGAACATTTTTTCCTTTCATCCCGATGGAACACCGCAGAACACTGACCCAAGCTATGGTGATTAGCCGCCTAGATTACGGGAATGCCCTATTAGCAGAAGTTGGAATAACATCCTTAAATAAACTGCAGGTAATCCAAAATACGGCGGCCAGGTTGGTCCTGAACATGCCTGCGGGCTCGCCCTCAAGGCCATTGCTGAGAAATCTACACTGGCTGCCGATAAAACAAAGAGCCTTTTTCAAAATCTGTTGTCTGACCTTCAGTGCTCTTCAAGGTCAGGTTCCTTTGTATTTACAAAATAAACTAAAAAAACACGTCCCAAGCCGTCCTTTGAGTTCTAGCTCGCAGCAGCTACTTCAGGTACCCCGTATCAGACTTCATAGATCCGGGGGCATGACCTTTTCCTATCTTGCTCCCAAATACTGGAATAGCCTTCCAATATCTTTCGAGAAACCTCCTCATATTGCAGTTTTAGGAAACACCTAAAGGCATTTTTGTTTTAAGCTCCTCCCTCCTCCTAGTTATTCTTTTCTTGGGGGTTTTCTGAGTAAGCGCCGAGATGCCCCACGGTGATTCGAGCGCTATACAAAAGAGCCTAACATAACATAACAACATAACATTAAGGCAGCTGTAGAGTGCATTTTAAAGTGTTTTTTCTTGAGGGTACTGTGTAAAGTATGTACTGATTAGGGGAAAATGAGCAGCTTCAGGTAATTTTCCAAATTTTTGTACTGGCAGAAAATTAAAGTACTGGTCACGCTGGTATAAAATCAGTCAGGTGGTAATCCTATTGGAGCGGAGCGTGCTTCAATCAGACCTGTGCATGCATTCCTCATATGTTGATGCGTTGTGTGCATTATAAGAAAGACATGAAAGGCCACTGTTTGGTAAGGAATTTTAAAGGTGGCTAAGTTATCAAGGAAAGGGGATGAACCCTGTGCTAGAATTGTCTCTGTTATAAGGCATATTTAAAGTGCGACATTTTTACATTTTCCTAAAATGTGAAGTCAGTTTTTATAGATTCAGGAATATGTGTTGCAAGTTAGATGCTTTACAAACTGTGAGCGTGGGGAAGGATCGAGGTTGAGACTATGTCTTGATACAAAAGGTTTTATTTTGTAGGCACGTCTCCTCCTAAATGAAGCCAGAGTTATGCCTCAGTATAATTCTTCTTATCCGGGGTCTTCTTCAATTCGGCCTTCTTTCTCATCACCCCCTGGTCTGGTCAGTTTCCTCTTGACCGCGCCACTCAGGTGCATAGAAATAAGGAGGGGAAAAAGTATCAGTTTTCGGTAACATCGAGTATGGGGAAGGGGAGTGAGGGTTCCTTCTGCAATCAAATATGTCTACTAGACCACTGTGCACTGTTGCCGCTTGCTACTGTATTGTACTTATATCGTAACTTAATCACACATAAATCACATTTGAACTTTACACGTTCACTATTTATATCTCTATGTATACAATACATAAATGATAAACACAATGCATAGATATGATTTTACATATCTTAACTTTGAATCAGTTATGATACAAATAACACATTTTTAAATCATGTAGTGAATAATCTCTGAATCCAATTTTCTTATATGCCCACCAAATGCATTTCGGGCTCAAGGCCCTTCGTCAGGGGCAATGACTAAAAAATATCCAAAGCATAGTCTAATATCATACATTTCAAAGCACACGGAATATTTCCAAAAATAATGCATCACTCACCTATTAAATCCTGAGTGAACGACATTTTCTAGACAAGTGTATGGTGTTTAAATAATTGACCGAAACGATCTTCCAAGGGACAGAAGCAAAATATCCAGAAGTTCCCCATCACCTCTGTGCTCTCTGCGTTGTTGCAATAACAAAAGAAACAAATAACCATGCTGTACACCCCAACAAATACATATAATGATGGAACATGTCTCACCAGGTCTGGAGAATGCCTAAAACAGTCTCCCTATTGACTCGATACGAAACCAGGAGGACCAACCTGCAAAACAATCTTTGGACAATTGGCTTATCTATACCATTAAAGGGAGTGAGGGACCACCCGTTCATGCTCGGTGCTGTACAACAAGGTGAACATGCTCAGGGAGTCGGGAAGTACGAAGCGGGAGGATAGAGGGTGAGGAAAAATACCACTCTACTCGGTGGACTTTCCCTGTGTCCCTACCCACCTCGCAATCCTATTCCGTACCTTCGAGAGCCACGCTTCTCCTGAAGCGTGGCAGGGCGCAGCTTGGTAATGTTGGCCTCATGATCGTTAACCTCCTCCGTGATTTGTAGCAGCGGCTCTCGTCCGGTTGTTGTGGTTCCCGGGCTTCTCGTCTCGACGTCTCTTTTCTCCACGTCTTCACCAACTCCGGAAGTCTCTCTCTCTTCTGCTCTGGTTTTCTTCTTTCTTATTGGACCTGGAAAGCCCACGTCCAGAAAGGAGGCGGTCCTCCCGTAGTTTAGGTCCCAGTTAAAGGGACTGGTCTCCAATTCAGATTCATCCGCTTTATGCATGATAAACGAACTCAGGTCCCAGTCATCCTGTTGGGAAGGAAAAAGGAGAACAGTAGCAGGGGGCGCAGTCCACCAGTCTACTTTTTTTTCAAGGGTCCCTGGATCTGGGGGCGCACTGTGAATCAAGCTAATCCTAATTCTCTGAAACCTTAATGTCTCCATCTAAGCTCTGTAAACAAAGCCAAACCTAGTCTTAGGGTAGTGGGGTTTGATGGGTTTGTCCCTGATTTTTCAAGATTATATGCACCATTTCCTTGCCTCCCAAACTCCCTCTTAATTCTCTCAAGAGCTCACTTGAGGTCTTCAGAGAATCATAAAGCTGAAATGTAATTTAGCTAATGGTTACAGTTTGATGTAAAGCATGCTTGCAAATGAATTCAGAATATGACTATTGATGCAGTAAGACTGGTTAGTAGAAGAGTGCTAATGTTCCTGGCCTAAAGATGATGAATTGTTACCTAACAAATCAAGACATTGTCTCTGGCTGTCTTCCTAGTTTTTGGAACTGTCAAAAGACTCCAGTTGTAGGTAAGGGATCTGTGGCCAGATGTAGGTAGGCAAATACCGGTCGATAACAGACGATTTCAGCCGTTACAGACCAGTATTTGTAGTTTGAGATGTAGGGGCTTTAAAAATTACCGATTTGGTACATTTACCGATTCGGTAAATTACCGAATCGGTAAATTTACCAAATCTGTAATTTGAAATGTAGGTGGCACTGTTAACAGTGCCACAGGGCCTTAAGGATTCGTTATTTACCACCAACTGTTAGTTGGTGGTAAATAATGAATACCTGTGTATATGCAAATCTGTGCATGTACACCTGTGCCATGTGGCACAGATACATGCCCTAAGGCACATGGCACACAAGCACTAATCAGGGGAGCAACAGGGTGTCAAAGTGACACCCTTCCACCCTTGACTATTCGGTAATTTTACCGAATCGGTATTTACCGATAAGAATCAATGGCAATTACCGAATCGGTAAATACCGATTCAGTAATTACCGATTCTTAACGATTTGGTAATTTTTACCGAATATTTACCTACATAGCATTTACCGATTTGTAAATACCGAATCGGTAACATTCGGTATTTACAAATCGGTAAATACCATTTACCTACATCTAGCCCCTGGAATCTTCTTTGCAGGGGCACGAGGCAGCATGAGGAAAAGAAATGAAGTACATTGTTTTGTTTTTGTGATTTGAAACAAAAGTGCCTGCAAAAAGTATTACATCTTTTACCAAATCACTATGAAAATTATCCTAGAAAATCCACTTTTTTACCAACATTTTTTTATTATTATCTTGAGAAGGTAAACGTCTTCCTTTGAAGGATTAGATGTGCCTGGCATTTCACAAAAGTATTTACATTTTTTATGTGTGACCTTCAACAGGAACCCTATAAATTTGTATATATGTTTTCAATCAATCAATCAAATAATCTTTATTCGGATAAAAATATCCATAAAAGCACAGTTCATCACCACCAATGGCAAATACAACACAAGTTTTAAAACATATAAATATACATTATCATCCAATACGAATGCAAAATTACAGTAATAAAATCACAATAAAAGGGTTATTAGCATAGTGCAAAGTATGAGGTTTAGACCAATGTGCAAAGTCGGCAGTATGTTACAAATAAAGTGCGATTACGTGCAATAAGTCAGAGAGTGATAGGCATCAAGGTACAAGTATAATTAAACTAAAACCCCATTTCCAATTCTACCAATACTAGCAGCATCATCAAAATATTTGGTTACGGGCAATGTTAATGACCATTATAAGAGCAAAGGTAAAAGGTGGATTTCACTAGGCAGTGTTATTAAATTTGTGGCACATTAGAGTTCATTCATGGTAGCACATGAGCGTACCGCTGCTTGTAAGAACATGCTTACGCGGAAAATCAAGTCGTCACTTCCTAGCTGTAAAATTTCAAGATATTCTAATTTAAAATAAAAAATAGCCCATACCTTAAAATAGGGAGTTAAATACTGTTTTGTATATCTAGCATAGAATTTACAAAGGAGTAAAAAATGTAACAATGTTTGTTTACTACCAATACCGCATGGGCAGCACAACTGCTCAAGGTTGCTGTTAAATCCTATCGGGAAGCAGAGTGAATATTTTATACTACCATCCCTAAGGCGGAACCGTAACCTTCTTTTCCATCTCCCTATATTTTTCCTGAGATATTTCTGTGCCATATGATGTTGAATGCTCAGTACCTCCAGAAGGGGCATATACCTAACGATCAATGATTTATGGTGCTCGATGTTCTCTCTTTCTTTATGATACAGGTCGTAGAGCACCCCCCTGAGTGATTTTGTGCTTATGCCTTCCAGTGCTAGTGGACATAATAAAATGTGCTCCAACTTCACACTGGCTAGACTGTTTTTAACTGCTGCAAGCCAGGGTATACTACCACCCTTATCGCACTTAAGGCAATCTATAATTATCGCTCTTGTTAAAATCGCAGTGGGGTTCTGCCATATTTTTAGCCAGAATATAGCTGGACGAGACCTGATAAAGTCCTCCACATAATGTAGGTCCAATTCCTTGTGGCATATGTAAGTTGGAGATGAAATTTGAGCCCCGAGAATTTTTCTACAAAATCTGTTCTCTTCAATTTGAATCCCGCTACAACTTACATACCCCCAGACTTCAGCACCATAAGTGGCCGTTGATACACATTGCGATTTATATATCTGTATTAAAGATAACACCACCTCTGCTTGTTTTGGCTGCCGAAGGCTAATGATAGAATTAACTGCTTTGGAAGGTTTGTTTCTACCATGGGCTACGTGGACTTGCCAAGAACCTGATTCTGAGAAAACTAGGCCCAGATAAGGAAAAGTGCTTGTGCATATTAGGGATTCGCTGCTCGATGTCATAGAATTAATGCAGTGTTTTTTTGGCCCACACGTCATTATATAAGATTTTTTTAAATTAGTGTAGAGGTCCAAATCGGCCATAAAAGGCACAAACCCCGTAACTAAAGTGGCTTTGGGGGTACGGCCCATAAGGACCGCATCGTCTGCGTATAAAAGCGCGGGGAATAATTTACCATTAATTTTGGGTACGTCACTGGTCAATTTAGACAGGGAGTTATGTAATTCATTTATAAAAAGGATAAAAAGTAGAGGGGCTAGAACACAACCTTGTCTAACCCCTCTACCAATAACAATATCCCCAGAAACCTCCCCATCATTACTTATCCTCACCCGTGCCTTCAAATCCCTGTGCAAATACGCCAAAAAATGGACCAAAGCCTTGTCCAACCCATAATTTAAAAGGATCTCCCATAAACGCGATCTATTAACAAAATCAAAGGCTGAGGTTAAATCCATAAAACCCAAATAAAGTGGAACTTTTTGAGCAATCGTGTATTTGCCCAGAATAAGATTTAAATTCAAACACTGTTCGACAGTTTCGACATTGCTTCTAAAGCCCAGCTGACAACAATTTAAAATGTGGTTGTCTTCAGCCCAATTCCTAATCTTATTAAAGACAACCCTGCCCAAGATCTTCAAAGTATTGTCTATCAGGGAAATTGGGCGGTAACAGCTGGCATTGGATCTGTCACCTTTTTTAAAAATGGGCACAATGATACTGGTCGACCAAGTGCTCGGGATAGCTGTATTGGTCAAATTATTAAAAACATTACATAAAAGGGGAGCCCAAAAATCTGGTTCCTGTTTTATAAGGTCGATTAGTAGCCCATTCGAGCCTGGGGCTTTATTCCCTATACTTTGTTTTATGGCATCCTCGACTTCAATTACAGTTATGGAAACCTCTAAAACTGGGGAGCAGGTATGACTGTTAGAGATCTTTGTAACCTGTATAGATTCTGGTAAAGTGCTCCTCCCATGATTCGCTAGTTATGTTACAACTTATGGGAGTAATATTCGAGCCCATAGAACTCATGGCTTTAACTTCTTTCCAGAATTCAGTTACATCCTTAAGTGAGGCAGCACTAGCAAGGTTATCCCAGTGTTCTCTCAATATCTCATCTGAGCGTAATTTAGTTGCTTTCTTATAGCAAGCTCTTAATGATCTAACTAGAGTTATATCCCTGGGTATGGCCGCTAATGCTTCACTCAATTCTCTGTTAGCCCGCGAGCATGTGCCATCGAACCAACTGGGATTCTTGCTTAAGTTGGTAACAGGTCTTGAGATTATATACAATACAATTTTATCATGCGTGCAAATAGGTCTTTATTATCTATGCCCTTTCAAATCACTTTAAGGTGATGAATTCAGAAAAAAGTCTAATAGTTGTTAAAATTGGGTTATGGTCTCCTTGACTAGTACATAAAACCTCAGCCTTTGCTAAAAAGTTTACCAATGAAGATGATATAAAAAACATAATCTATAATAGATGAACAGCCACGCCCTCTATAGGTAGGCAATGGACCCTTATTTGAGTCAACGCCAGCCTTTTCCATTACATTAATTAAATTATGGGAGGATATATAATTGCAAAGTTCCTACCCTCTTTTACATGGGTTGGCCCTAACCGGGGCAATGGTAGTATTGTCAATACCACTATGCAATCGTACATTGAAATCCCTGCCTAGGCAGGTTCCGTCCAATTTACCATACCTCTGCTCGTCTTCTAGTTTATCAATAAATTCAAACAAAATAATAAAATTCCTATTTGGTAGTGATGTAAAATCATTATTATAAAAATTAATTAAACATATGGAGGCCCCCTATGAGTAGATTGTGGCTTGGAAGTTCTCATTGTTTGATTGTTTGTCATCAGGGGGTTTGTACTACCTCCAGCTGAGATCTTTATCCATGTTGATAACTCCCCACATGGACAACCTGTTTTGGGGCTGTGTACAATGCTATTATAACATACAAATCCTTCAAGGAACAATTCATTTGTGCACCATGTCTCCTGGAATATCAGAATGTCATAATTACTAACCAGATCGACACACTCCGTGGAATTCAGTTTAGATCTTAGTCCTGCGATGTTCCAACTTAGCACATTTAAGTTAGGATCTAGGGATCTGGGTTCAGTAACAACCAGACAGACTATTAAGGGTTCCACTAACTCTGGTGCAGTAATCGATGATTGACTCGATAGTCAGTCCTGGCTCTCCAGACTAGAAAGAACGGTAAACCGATTCTGTGTCATGTGTGTCGGGGTAGTAAAATTACGTGTGCCCAGAGGAGGTTTGTAAAAAAAAAACCAGAGGTAATGAGTGTATGAGGGTTGGGGCAATATTGTGCTGCATTTGTGCTCGCAGTAGCCATTTCACCAGGGAGGGACGTCTAAAATTCACGACTATACAGTTACCTGTAATGTTCTTATCTGAGGATCCCACCCATCCTACACGTCGCACCATTAAAATTTCACTGGTGTTCGCTATCCCTAAGCCCTTATGCTTCGATAACCAGTCAATATTCTTATTGAGTTGTTCCCAGGACTCTGATTGGTCTTTCTTCAAGGGAGGAACGCCAGCTAAAATTACAACATAGGGGCAAGCTTCAGGTGGTAAGTGAAGAACATCTTCAGATGGACTCTTAACCTGATTTTCAAAAATAGGAGTATCGTTCGGAGCAGTTGCTATACTTGTGAGAACGGGGCCAACAGAACAGGGGTGGCTGACACTAAATTTCGGGACAGACTGTTGCTAATGGTCCTATTGCCAAATGCTGCATTTGACAAGGGCATCAAACTGGGAATGGGTTTGGGGAAAAAACTGCTCTTAGGGTTGCCACACTTATCACATGCAGTATTAACAATAGGAAACGTACAATCACCACTCTCCTATGATATACCCTGATCAATTGTCTCCATTGATTTTGGGTGCTGTTACCCCCTGATTTTATCAACAATAGTAACAGTTTTTTTATGAATATCCGGTTTCTTAACCAGGTTTTCCAATCTGTCCAGGCGTTTAAAAAGAGCACTAAATTGTTTATCTACTAAATTTTTTAAACGATCATAAACAGAGTCCACTATAGTGTTGATTAGGGTATCGCCCGACCTTTCACGAGTACCATAGGCAGTTGTATGCTCAGTTTGAGTGTGGCTGGAGTTAACTGCTGCTTCTGGTGTGGTCAAGTCTACGGTACTATCATTTGTTTGCTCAATGGGGCTCGCAGCCACGGCAGTAGCTCCTCGTCTCCACAAACTCAAGGGTGTGGGTTGGGTTTTTATGCGGGGTGGCTGTTTCCTCTTACTACTGATGAGTTTTGACGTACCTCTCTTCCTTTTTTCCCCCACTGCTTTAGTGACCGGGGCCAAATTTCCAATACTAGCATTAACTTGAGACGGTAGTTGACAGTCAGGAATTTCCGCATCATCCTTATCAATCTCAAAGCCCACAGGCAACATTTCTCGATTACTGGGAATTGTAATTAATACATGGGGTGATAGTGGGAGAGAGACAATTGAATTACCCCGCTCTGATCCTCCAGACAAATGCAGTTGAGGTGCCGGTTGGCCCATGGAAAGTCTCATCTCAGTTAGTTCGATCTCCGATGAGACCATGTTAACAGCTTTTTCGAGCATGCTTTCTATGGTAGTGGTAGTGGAGGTCTTTACACCTGATGTAACTGTACGTCGCCCCATAGTGCTTAATATCACTCACCTTAATGAGGTGCTTAGAGGGATGGCCCAGCCCGACCTCCTTCGGCCTCAGACGGCCACAGACGGCCCGCCCTTTGCCCGGGCTTAGCCCGGCGTCCGCCAGCATGCGTCCCGCGTCACGGGAGGCTGCTGGCAGTTAAATACCCCTGGTAATGAGGGGGAGGGGCTGCCGGTCCGCTTGAGGCCCCGCTGGTCTCTGGGCCTTAGAGTCCTCGCTTCTGCCCCCGCTGATCGCCGCACAAGCTACGGCGCGATGCATCTCCCGCAGAGCGGGAGACTCGAGCAGTTGATGTGGCCCCAGGTAGTGAGGGGGAGGGGCTGCCGGTCTGCTTGAGGCCCAGCTGGTCTCTGGGCCTTAGAGTCCTCGCTTCTGCCCCCGCTGATGGCCGCACAAGCTACAGCGTGATGCGTCTCCCGCGGAGCGGGAGACGCGAGAAGTTGATGTAGCCCCAGGTAGTGATGGGGAGGGGCTACCGGTCCGCTTGAGGCCCCACTGGACTCTGGGCCTTAGAGTCCTCGCTTCTGCCCCCGCTGATGGCCACACAAGCTACAGCGCGATGCGACTATATATGTTTTGTGAAATATAGGCACCCTAATGCACCATTTGGCTATGCAGTCTTCATGTGCTTGTTTCACTGGCTTGATCAATTTAGATGTGGATCAAAATAGTGGTTACAACTCACCACTTTTAAAGTTCAAAAGCCACCACTGGTAAGTATTTGTTTTGTTACCATGAAATATGCATTGGTCTCAGCCCAATCTGTGTTGCCTTTTATTGTAGCTTATGTATATTTCCCTATGTATAAATGTATGTCTTGTCCACAGAGTTACTTTGTTACTACTAAGTTTGCTTCTTTACCTGCAAGAAAGACATGATTTGGGTGAACCGAGCTGTTTTTGTTAATGTTGATCTTGTAAAGGGTATGTGTTTCTGCTCTTTTCTATTGAATGTTTTTGAGGATACTTTGGGGATTCTTATGGTGCCCCAGGATAATTTCCTTAGTGTTACGCCAACTTTTCTCTATTGTAAATGTTTCTTTGTAAAAAGAAATCTTTGTTAAATGTAGATTTCAGAAGCAAGATGCCTCGTGCCACTTTGCAATAAATGCCAATTTGAGAACGGTGATATTGGGGATAGATTTATGACTACAGTTAACACTTTATTTCCTGGATATCTCTTTCATTTGACAAGCATATTGTTATTTGCCGAATTGGAGGGAGGAAGGTTAATAATTGTACCATTCAAAATTCGGCCTGACCCAGCTCCCTGAGAGTATATGTAAAAACCCACTCTCTTGAGGACATCATTTTCATTGTTTACTTTCATTTTACTTCCGAACTATTTTTGCTGATTTAACATAAAAACCATCCGCTCAGAATAAATTGACTGGGACATCATGCCCCCGCATAGAGACTTGTCAGATTCCGTATACCTGTCTCATCAAATTCCCTTTTTATTTTGGGTGCCCTTTGGTGTCACGTGTCACATCAGTGACATTGCAAGCCCTTGAAAACGAAGAGCATTCTCAAGATCTGTAGGAGACGGTAAATGAAAAAGAAAATATGCTTTCCACAGAAAGTTTTGCTTGGGTGTCTGCTGGGAAATTTCAGCAAAGCAGATGGTAATTACACTCTTTAAAGCATTTCAAATTAATGTGAGTAGGTTGTAGGGGAGTCAGGGATCTTTTAAAAAGGTTTGCTGACCTAAAGTGTATTAACGACTCGAGGCTGCCATTAAAAGTACATTTTCAGCACAGAGATTTTACAGCATTGTGTTCGAGCTGAGTCTCTTGGACTAGTTTGAGGGCAAAGAAGATGTTCACATCCGTAAGCTATCGATTGTGCTACAAGCCGTGAATACGTTGCTTTCATTTATTTTTCAGAGTTGTAAGTATCTGGCTAGACATATGAACTAAATGAGATGTGCGGATAAAAATAAAAAATATCAGCAACTTAATTATAAATAATATCATTAGTTAAACAGCTGCAGTAAAACTGCTGTAGCCACAATGTGAAGGAAAATGCTTTTAATCAAGTTACTTATTTTCACTTTTATTAAAAGTCAGGGTATAGCACTTTGCAATCGTAAATCATCACAGATTTTAAAACCAATGCAATGAAATGCCATTAAGACAAGGTCTGAAATTGAAAGCTTATCAGTAACTACCATGCACTGTACAATGGCTGATGCAAGAGGTTAGAAATCTTCTCAATGAATAGAGCACAAATCAAAAATGGCATCTCCCTCATCATGACGCTTGTACAAGCCCACTTTATTTCAAGAAAGGATATAAAGTCCAAATGGCACAGATATGGGTGCCGCGGGGCCTAATGCTGGAGAGAGTGTAGTGGACCCTCACATTCTTGTATCAGCGTGACTGTAATAATCCAAGGAAGAAGTTGTAGTTAAAGATGATTTATTGAGCAGCACAGCATCCAGTCCTGACACAGCAGGATACAGGTTACAACTGACTAACAGTAGAGAATGCTGTATGAGCAAAGCTCTGTTAGGAATGTGGAGTTAAAAGGAAACACAACATGGCACATGCAATTAAAGGGGTAGAAGTATAAATAACATAGGCACTTAAATGTAACAGGATATAACACACCTCCCTCTTTAAATGAAAGTAAGAGATGTAAGACTAAAAGAGCTAAAGACCAAAAGGAACCTGCTATACAAAATCTTGTAAAGAAATCCGTCTTCTTCTGATTCGCCTATCATCTTTGATTCTTGAAGCTACTGAGTCAGGAAAGGAATTAGAACCTCCATCAGAAGTGTAACCTTTATCAGCATTAGCATGGGGTTGGAATTGAGAAACATCTTGTGTAGGACATTTAGCAACCCTGCTCGAATTCCAGACCTTGCCATCCTGAGTAATAATCGAGTTACTGAAAACTCTTTTGATTTGAATAGGTCTGCCAAACTTACTCGTACCTTTGGTGACTAAGAAAGGTTTGAAGATTCTTACCCAATCACCAACACACAAATCATGCTCTTTTGTTTTCCACTTCTTGTTGTACCAAACTGCAGACTTACTTTGTTTCTCACTTACTCTCTTTGCAACTTCTTTGATATCTACACCATTTTCCCCCAGACCTTCACATTTTTCTTTGAACCACCAAGGGCACGTGTCTGACGCAGGATCCCTACCTTTAAGTAGTTTGAACGGACTAATCTCAGTGGTGGTATGAGGAGTTATACGATAAGTCCAAAGTTTCTGTCTAATACGGTTCAGCCAATCCCCCTTCTCCTTGATAGCATCAGAGACAAAACCCTTCAAAACACGGTTAAAGCGCTCAACCTGTCCGTTCTCATGTGGCTCGTAAAGTGATGTACATATGTGTTTGATGTTACAAGATTGTAAGAACAATTTCATTTCAGCGGAGACTAACTGCACACCATTATCTGAGACCAATACCGAAGGACAGCCTTCCCTAGCGAAAACTTCTTTGAAAAAGGAAATGACAACTTCAGAAGTGATTTTAGCTACAAATTTCACTTCTGGCCACTTAGAATGGTAGTCTACGATGACCAACGCAAAACGTGAACTTTCCGGTAACACTTGGAAGGGTCCCGAAATATCAAAAGCTATCTTGCTCCACGGAAATTCTGGCCATTTCACTGTCTTAAGGGGTGGAACATGTAATTTTAGCATCTTGTCACTGTTACAGCACTCATTGCATTCTCTGACAGTGCGGTCTATGAATCTATCCATCCCAGGCCACCAGAAATGTAACCTTATAATACGCTTCATGGCCGAAATTCCCGGATGAGTCTTGTGTGCTAATTTGAGAATGAGCTCTTGCACTCCACTTGGTGGAATACATTTCTCAGATTTGAAAAACAAACTACCTTCACACCATAACTCTTCTGCTATGTTGTAAAATGGTAGCAGATCATATTCAACATTATTCTTGCTGGGCCAACCTTCTAAAAGGTATTTCTTTAACTTAACAAATTTCTCATCCTTATTCTGGCATTCTATCCAAAACTGTTCAGAAATATCTTGATACTGGGAGGATACTAGATCTGTCAACCCTAGTACAAAATCAACTTCACTAAGACTATTCACATTGTCAACCTTACTTTCACACGGAAGACGTGATAAACAGTCGGCAGTGACATTTTTCTTCCCTGGAATATATTCAACTTTAAAATTGTACTCCTGTAGCTTGGATGAAAGACGTGCAATCCTAGCCGTCGAATTCCAACCACCACCAGCTGATAGGATATACACCAAAGGTTTGTGGTCCGTTCTTAGAATAAACTCACTGCCCCAAATATAAATTCTATAGTGTTCAATGGCCCACACACAAGAAAGCAACTCACGTTCAATAACCGCATTTCTGCGTTCAGTTTCACTCAAAGTTCTGGAGGAGAAAGCTACATTCCATTCTGAAATACCATCTGTCTGAGATAGCACACACCCAAGACCGTACAAACTTGCATCAGTGGTGATGATGCATTTCTTTCCAATCCTAAATGGTTTCAAAGTCGGGGAATTAACAATATCATTTTTGATATCTGTGAAAGCCTTTTCCTGTTCAGTTTCCCATACAAAATCGTTGCACTGTCTTAAAAGTTTTCTTAGGGGTTCCATTTTGGTGGCAAAATTTACAACAAATTTACTGTAATATTCACACATTCCGGAGAAGGAAAGAAGTTGTTCCTTATTCTTTGGGGCTGGAGCACTGAGAATAGCATCAACATTAGATTTTTTAGGAACAAGACCTTTCCCCGACAAAGTGTGACCTGAATATTCCACCGACTTCCTAAAAAGTTTGCATTTGTGTGCCTTGAGGGTAAGGCCAGATTTTTCTAATCTTTTGCACACAATACTTAAATGTGAACTATGTTCAGCCTCATTTTTTGAAAAAATTAAAATGTCATCTTGAAAGCATTTTACGAATTTATCAAGGTCCCTAAAGATTTGGAACATGACACGTTGGAAAACAGAGGCAGCGGATGCTAGTCCAAACGGCATCCTTCTATATTGAAACAGTCCCATAGGGGTAATGAAAGCTGTATATTTCTTGGAATCTTCAGTAAGCTCAATTTGATGGTACGCTGATCTAAGGTCTAAAGTGGAAAAAATCTGCGCACCATCAAACAAGGAAACCAGCTCATTAATATTTGGAAGAGGATGACAGTCTATAACAATATTAGAATTTAAAGCTCTCAAATCAATGCAGACCCTTAATTTTTGGTCATGTTTGCGCACCAAAACGATGGGCGAAATCCATTCAGACGATTCAATGGGCTCTATAATATTGTCTTTAAGTAGGTCATCCAACATTGCTTTTAGCTCATCCCTAACATTTAAAGGAACCCCTCTAAGCTTTTGTTTGACTGGAACTGCACCTTCTTTGAGAACAATTTTGTGTGCAAAATTTTCCAATCTTCCTAAACGGTCACAGAAAACTTTATTGAACTTTTCACTCCATGATATAATTACATCATCCTTTCTATTAACATCAGAAACAGAATTAATCATATCTTGTTCACTACATAAAGAGATGGGATCCTTGGCACGTGGATTTAACGTGATGCCAAGTTCCCATTGGTCATGCCAAACCAGTACATTGACTCCTTTGATAGCAATGTAAAGCTTAATTTGAGCTGATCTTCCTCTGAAACATAAAAGAACATTGAAGAAACCTTCAATATCGATCATATTTCCATTGAAACTTTCAGCTAAAATGTCTGAAGGTTGTAAATCAGAAGTGTTACATACGCTTGTTAACTTTTCATTAAAATATTCTTTGGTAATAATTGTCCATGGAGATCCAGAATCTACCATGAGTTTAATAGCAATAGCTGAAACATGAAAAGTACATTTGGGAGATTTCCTAGTGGTTGATCCAAGAATAGAAACAACATATCCACGCTCAACTTCATGTTGTACTTCAACAACACCAACAGAAGATACTTTTGTGGAAGCAGGAATGACAGGTCGTCCAGACCGAGCTTGAGAATTGTACCTTCTCTCTCTACATACATTGCTAAAGTGTCCTACCTTGTTGCAAATATTGCAAGTTCTGTTTATGGCAGGACAGCCCTGAAAGGAGGCTATATGTGATCTACTGCCACATCTGTAGCATAAAAATGATGAATTATTAGAATCTAATCTTCTATTGTTAATACCCACAGCATTTTTAAATTTAGATTGAAAGGGAACAACATTTTTTTCATCAACTTTGGGTTTAACAATACACACTTCTTCTTCTGTGTTAGATTTAACAGAGTGAGAGTTAGATGTTTGTTTCACTACAATATCCATCCATTTCTCTGACATTTCTGTAGACTTAGCAATGGCTATAGTTTCTTCTAGATTAGGATCGCCTATACACCATAGTTTATCTTGAACCTTTTTGTTTTTGACATGGACAATAATCTGATCACGAATCATTTCATCTGCCATGGCACCAAAATTGCAATGTAAGGTTAACGCTCTTAGGGCAGTAAGAAAGTCATCAAAAGATTCGTCTTGTTTTTGTGCTCTAGTATAGAATTTAAAACGATTTAACGCAATGTTAGCGGTAGGTTTAAATCGTTTTTCCAACCTACCGAGAGCCTCAGTGTAAACATTCACAGAATCACCACTATTACCAGGTACAGAAAATTGAGGCAAAGTTCTAAAGATTTCCTGACCCTCAGAGCCTAAACAATGTAACAAAATACTCTTTTTTCTTTCTGCACCCATACGCTCTCCGTCAATAGCTTTCATATAGTTGAAAAACTCCTCTTTCCACCTTGACCAAGGCATAGGTGGATCGCCCTTGACTTGTAAAAACTTTGCAGGAGGATCAAACTGCATGTTATTAATAGTAAAATGAAATATTAAAATGAATAAATAAATAATAAAAAAAATGAGCAAATAAATGTAAATATACACAGAAATAGTAAAATATAACAGTACTTATGCCAATATGAAGTCAGCGTAGTCTGTAGCGTGTCAGTAGAGGAAGAGGCGATGTTGTAGTTTTGAAATTGGTTATGGAGAGCTTGGCAAGGTAAGTAAGTAGTGTAAATCACATAAACACCAAAAATATATACAAAGTCACTAATAAAATAGGACTTCAAGTAATGGAAGCGCAAGTATTGTGGAATAAAAATTAGATAAAACGCAAAAGAAACGAAGAAAACCGATGAGTAGAAATGATTTCTTCGTGTAAGTTGATCGCCATGTAAAGGTTGCTAAGCAACGAAGAAACAAAATGGAGGCACGTAACGTAACATGCGTGTAGACGTCCAAATGATGCGTGGTTACATTGAAATGTAGCGTGATGGTGTGGCAATGCAGCGTGATGACGCGGAGGCGTTGCTTGGAGGTACAGCCTGATTGTTGTTGGTTGCTGAGAGACAGCGTTGAATCAGGAAATGGTTCCAGCAATGTTCAAAGCGTCATCGCTTAGTATCCGTATCCAAGGCGATGACGTGTGAGCTGGGCAACCAATGCGTAGCGTTGTCAAGGCATCAGGCGATGACGTGTGAGCTGGGCAACAAATCCGTAGCGTTGTCAAGACAGCAGAAAAACGCTCGTGAAGAAGTCGCGCTGTAAACCACCAAATTGAAAGATGCCAAAGGGGTTTACAGGTTAGAAAATGAAAATAATTGTCTTAAAAACATCCAAATTGCAGGGGAACGTTGGCACAAAAGAATACTTGCAGATGTGATAAAGCAGGATGTTCAGGATGTTTATGGATATCTTCAAAGCAGGCAGTTCAGTAGAATTTTGTAGAAAGCAGTAAATATATCCAAAATGGGTTCAAACTCCGCTCCTGTGCTGTAGATGGCTGGAGTAAGGTTGTCCTCGTCGCCAATTTGTAATAATCCAAGGAAGAAGTTGTAGTTAAAGATGATTTATTGAGCAGCACAGTATCCAGTCCTGACACAGCAGGATACAGGTTACAACTGACTAACAGTAGAGAATGCTGTATGAGCAAAGCTCTGTTAGGAATGTGGAGTTAAAAGGAAACACAACATGGCACATGCAATTAAAGGGGTAGAAGTATAAATAACATAGGCACTTAAATGTAACAGGATATAACAGTGACACTGATCCTCATGTACTCATGATACAATTCTACACTAATGTTACTATTTCTACACTAATTCTACCTCTTTCACTATTTCTATACGAATTCTACCTTTCATTCTCTCTTCATCTCTGCCCTCCATTCACACCTTCTTCCTTTCTATCACTTTCGCTCTCCTAGCTCTACTTATACCCCCTCTAATTGACCTTTTCTCCCCCAATTCTCCACATCCTAACTTCTGTCTATGCTCTACCCTTCCTTCCCCTTCCCCTTAATCTGCATGTTCTCTACCACTCTCTCACATCTACATCGTGTGTTCTCACTCTTCCATCTCCTACCTTTTGTACTTTCACTGACATCCTTATTTCACTTCATCTTCCCTATTCATTTTGCTCGTCAGTATCTCTCTCTCCCTTTCTGTCACTTTTTTTCTGTCCTTTCTGCTCCCCCTTAACCTATACTGCCTAATCTCCCAACTTGCTGTCCTTACCGCCAGGCCTTAACCCCTTTACTGCTAGGCCTCCCCCCACCCCTGTGCTAAGCCTTTTTTTGGCTATTTGGGGCAGTGCGTGCTTAGGCCCCTGTAACTTTATGACCACATAAGGTATCCATGCCAAATTTGCGTCCTTTTCTTTCAACATCATGGGGAGTCTAAAGGTACCCAGGGTTTGTGGATTCCCCTGGAGGGGTCCCAGAAATTAGCCAAAATATAGCAGAAGTTTGAGTTTTTTTTGGAAAAATGGGAAAAAGGGGCTGCAAATAAAAGCGTCTGGGTTTTTCCCTGCAAATGTTATCAAAAAAGTGTTTATCGGGCTGAAATAACCATTTTCCCAGAATTTAGGGAATGACAGACTTTTGTCAGAAAACCAAAAATGTTTACACAGTTTTGACATTTTTCCAGGACATAGCCTATTTTTGCTATTTTGTGTGCTTTCAACCTCCTTCCAGTTAATGGTAGAAATGGGTGTGAAAGCAATAATGGATCCTGGAAAGCTATACAATTCAGAAAAATAGATAAGAATCTGAATTTAGCAAGGGGTCATTTGTGTAGATCCATCAAGGTTTCTTTATAGAAACTAACAGTTAAATATTGGAAAAATTGAAAATTAGTTGAAGAAAATAGCCTTTTGGGTCAACGTTTTCACCTGTAACTTCTTCTATTTCTGACAGCTCTTTGAAAGCAATATACCGTTACATCCGGTGGACCTTCCTGGTTGTGGGGATATATAAAACTTGTAGGTTCACCAAGAACCCGACGAACCCAGAGTAAAAAACTGAGCAGCAATTTGCAATGGCTTTTTATTATGTTCCGGGCATAAAGCAATTATTTTGGGAAAATGAATACATGGAAAAATCGGTATGAAAGACACTTATATATTTCTGAAATGGGAACAAATTATAGAGTTTAGAAACAGTACATATTTGCACATTTTCGAAATTGGGAATACTCATACTAGCATGTTAATTATTAGTCATTTTTCAAAATGACTTCTTTTTTACACAATGTCTTTCATTTGGAAGGCAGAAATGCATCAAGTATCTCAATAAAAATGGTACCTCACTTGTGTGGGTAGGCATAGTGCCCACAACAGGAAACGGCGCAAAACGCAACGGGGTCCCACCTCAATTTTGCAGTGAAAAATTACCCTTTTTTGACAAAGTGCCTAGCTGTAGTTTTTGAACCCTAGCTCTGCCGGCACCTAGGGAAACCTAGCAAACCTATACATTTTTGAAAACTAGACACCCAGGTGAATCAAGGATGGGGTGACTTGACTGCCTCCTGCCAGGTTCTGTTGCCTTGCAAACCTAAAAAATTGTCAAAAAACCCAAATTTTCCCCACATTTCTGTGGTGGAAAGTTCTGGAATATGAGTGGATCTACAAATTTTAAACACCCAGCGTTTCCCAAAGTCTTACAAGAAAAATGGTACCTCACTTGTGTGTGTCGGCCTAGTGCCCGCGACAGGAAACAGCGCAAAAACGCAGCGGGGTCACAGCTCAATTTCGCGGTGAAAAATTACCCTTTTTTGGCAAAGTGCCTAGCTGTAGTTTTTTAACCCTAGCTCTGCCGGCACCTAGGGAAACCTAGCAAACCTATACATTTTTAAAAACTAGACACCCAGGGGAATCCAGGATGGAGTGACTTGATTACCTCCGACCAGGTTCTGTTACCCAGAATCCCTTGCAAATTTAATTTTTTTTTCAAAAAAACACATTTTCCCCATATTTTTGTGGTGGAAAGTTCTGGAATCTGCGTGGATCTACACATTTCTACCCACTCCATGTTCCCCAAAGTCTTATGAGAAAAATGCTACCCCAGTTGTGTGGGTCGCCCTAGTGCCCGAGACAGGAAATGGCACAAAACGCAACATGGTCACACCTCAATTTCATAGTGAAAAATGACCCTTTTTTGGCAAAGTGCCTAGCTGTAGTTTTTGAACCCTAGCTCTGCCGGCACCTAGGGAAACCTAGCAAACCAATACATTTTTGAAAGCTAGCCACCCAGGGTAATCCTGGATGGGGTGACTTGACTGCCTCCCATCAGGCTCTGTTACCCTTGCAAACCTAAAAAGTTGTCCCAAAAAACAGATTTTCCACATATTTCTGTGGTGGAAAGTTCTGGAATCTGTGTGGATCCACAAATTACCACGCACCCCGCGTTCCCCAAAGTCTTACGAGAAAAATGGTACCTCACTTGTGTGGGTCGGTCTAGAGCCCGTAAGAGAAAACGGTGCAAAACGCAACGTGGTCACACCTCAATTTTGCAGTGAAAAATTTCCCTTTTTTGTCAAAGTGCCTAGCTGTGGTTTTTGAACCCTAACTCTGCCTGCACTTAGGGAAACCTAGCAAACCTGTATATTTTTAAAAACTAGATACCCATAGAAATCCACGATGGGGTGACTTGACTGCCTCACACCAGGTTCTGTTACCCAGAATCCATTGCAAATCTAAAAAATTATCAAACAAAACACATTTTCCCCACATTTCTGTGGTGAAAAGTTATGGAATCTGCGTCAATCCACACATTCCCCAAAGTCTTATGAGAAAAATGGTACCTCACTTGTGTGGGTCGGCATAGTGTCTGCGACAGGAAATGGCAGAAAAAGCAATGTGGTCACACCTCAATTTTGCAGTGAAAAATGACCCTTTTTTTGGCAAAGTGCCTATCTGTAGTTTGTGAACCCTAGCTCTGCCGGCACCTAGGGAAACCTACCAAACCCACACATTTCTGAAAACTAGACACCCGGTGGCTTCCACGGAGGTATGGCTTGCGTGGATCCCCCAACATTTTCTTACCCAGAATTCCCTACAAACCTCAATTTTTGCTGAAAAAAATCACTTTTTTCACACATTTTTCTGTGGGAAAATGTGGCATTAGTGGGCTCACACAAATTTCCTACTGCCCATCATTCCCCCAGGTCTCCCGATAAAAATGGTGCCTCACTTATGTGGGAGGCCCAAGTACCCGCGACAGGCAAGGGCCCAAAACGTACTGAGGTGACATCAAAATTGCCTATCTCAAAATCACCTGGTTTGCAAGTGGGGTCACCTGGATTTTTGGCCCGGTGCTCGGCAGCCATCACAACTTTCCCACACAAACATTTTTTCAGCTAAATTTGAGGTTTGCAGGGGATTCTGGGTAAGGAAACGTGGGGGGATCCATGCAAGCCACACCTCCCTGGAATCCCCAGTGTGTCTAGTTTTCAGAAATGTGTGGGTTTGGTAGGTTTCCCTAGCTGGCCACGGAGCAAGGGACCAAAAACCCAGGTGACCCCCCTTGTAAAACGAGGTTGTTTTGTGATAGGCAAATTTGATGTCGCCTCAATAGGTTTTGGGCCCTGGCCTGTCGCGGGCACTAGGCGTATCCACGCAAGTGAGGTACTATTTTTCTCAGAAGACTTTGGGAAATGCGGGGTAGGTGGAATTTTGTAGACCCACGCAGATTCCAGAACTTTCCACCACAGAAATGTGAAGAAAATATGTTTTTTTTTACAAATTCTTAGGTTTGCAAGGGATTCTGGGTAAGAGAACCTGGTGAAAGCCCAGGCGTCTAGTGGGCTTTTTGCACCCCCGGCAGGGCAGATTGGGGCTAATGCCCCCATCTTCCCCCCAGGGGGGGCACAAATTCCACTAGATGCCAGGGAGTTTTTGGGGCAAATTTAAATTAGGGTGGGGGCTGCATAAAACGGGCATGCCCCCCTGGGGGCAGATTGGGGGCTACAGCCGGCCCATCTGCAGGAAGGCTGTTATTTTATTGAGGCGCTGCTTTTCTTACTGCGGGTTTAAGCCAACCTACCCTTTGAACATGGAACTGGTGCCTGCGCTGGTTGTTGGTCGTTATTCCTGGCCGTGAGAGTCCCCCCGCTGCCGCTTCCTGACACCTGCGGTCGCCAAGTGGGGGACTCCATTTCCCAGGATTCTTTCTGCTGGGGCGCCGCCTGACGACGTCACACCTGCGCCCGGAGGCCCTTTAAACATCCTGCAGCCCCGGTGGAGCGGGCGCTGCTTTTCTTACTGCGGGTTTAAGCCAACCTACCCTTTGAACACGGACCTGGTGCCTGCGCTGGTTGTTGGTTGTTATCCTAGGCCGTGAGTGTCCCCCCGCTGCCGCTTCCTGACACCTGCGGTCGCCGAGTGGGGGACTCCATTTCCCAGGATTCTTTCTGTTGGGGCGCCGCCTGACGACGTCACACCTGCGCCCGGAGGCCCTTTAAACATCCTGCAGCTCCCGCGTCACGGGATCATGCGCAGGTCTGCGCCGGGCTAAGCCCGGGCAAAGGGCGGGCCCTCTGTGGCCCTCAGAGGCCAAAAGAGGCTGGGCTGGGCCACCCCATTTGACTGCTGACATGGAGAAAAAACGGAGTAAGTTAACTATATATGGACACGATAGTTTATTGTGTGGTTTATCTTTCCTACTTACTGGACTACACACCGGCTAGGTGGGTTCCCTGTGTGTCCTGTTCCATAACTTGGCCATATATAGAAACATCACTTGTATTATGACTACTAAAGGGGTCCCTAAAACTATCATCTCCCAGGGAGGATCGCTCAAGGGGACAATAGACCACTATTTAACAAAGGCAACTTCTGCTATAGAACGTGAAATAGTGAGAGCCGAACAACGCCTATCTATAGAAAGTACATCTAATAAACGATCATCCCTGGTGTTAATCGAATCCTCGCAACCTCCATCTGAATTGGGGGATGGAAATGAGATTAGCAATATTTCATGTACCCCACTAGAACGAGACTATGGGCCCACATATCCCCCCACATCCCAGAGGACCACCACCTCCCTGGGCAATGTTGTATAGAAGCACAGGGATCCTCACAACCCCCCACAACCTCTTGGTCCACCACCTCCCAGGGGCAAATTACAAGACATGAGCAAGGCCACCAGCCCCCATCCTGGAGCCATACATGGCCCTGGGGACACCAAACCCCAGGGATGGCGCCTGCTAGTTCCTGGGGTGCCCACCCCCAGGACATAGGTGTTTTCTATGGCTTGGCGGGAGCTCTTCTGCGCCCTCGAAGCCATGCCACACTGTGCTCCACTTTGAGCAAGTGAGAGCATTTTGCTCTTGCTTACTCAAAGCAGAGCACAATTGCTTTTACACTTAGGTAGCCTGATGTTAGCAGTTCCCTTAGCGCAAAAGAAAGGCGGGGAGCTGGCAGGGATAGTGGGGCCTTGAGGCTCCCCCTGCAATCCCCATCCGGAACCCGGGCACCCACTTTAGAGGCAGGGCCAGAGATGATGGGGTCCCCAGGGCTGAAATTGGCCTGGGAGGGGGCCATATGGCCCCCCTCCCATTATTTATTTTTTTGGAAATCTTTTAAAAAGATGCTGGGCTGAAATGCCAAAAACAGCCCAGGAGGGGGCCGCTCGGCTCCCCTCCCTTTAATTTAAGTAGTAAATGTATTAAAAAGAGGCCAAGCCCCAAGGGATGGTCTGGGCTAAAATCAGCCTGGGAGGGGGCATTCCAAATAGGCCTGGCCCCAGGGGATGGTGGACTCCCTCTCATTATTTTTTTATGGTTTTTAAAAAAATGTTAAAAAGAGGTTGGGCCTCGTGGGATTGGTCCCGGGCCAAAATTGGCCTGGGAGGGGGGGTTGCTGTGGTTGCCTCTCTTTAATGTTCACATTTTGTTCTTTTTTTAAAGGGTAGGCCCTAGGGGATGGGGGCCCTGGGACCAAAATCGAATTGGGAAGGAGGAGGCTGCATGGCTCCCCTCCCCCATTCAAAATAGGCCTGGCCCTGGGGGATGGGTCCCCCGGGGCCAAAATTGGCCCAGGGAAGGGGAGCCACGGAGCCCTCCTCATGACAAAAGTAACAAGTCACCTTGGTGCCCGCCCTCTTTCACCACCACTCTGCAAACCTGCTTCCTGGCGCACTGCTGGTTGGGCAATGAAGTCCCATTGGCTTCAGAGGGTCCTTGGGGGCCAAAAAGTGCTCCTGTTACCTCTAGTAAGTCTAACCACAAAGGAAAGGAGCTACCCTAATTCTAGGAAAAAGGGCTGGGGTAACAACGAAAGAAAACACAACGATGTCCCTTTCCATGGAACTATGTTTTGGGCATAAATCTCCGTATCTAAGAGCATGCTTCAGTGTGGATCATGTGCTATATCTAAATATTACCACCCAACAAAATTTGTACAGAAACCTTTTTTACAAAGACTTCAATGTCTGCTACGTATTTATACAACAAGATTCAATGAGGAAATTACACTATATAAAAATAGTTTTTCTTTTATAAGAATACATAGGTATATATACAGAAAACAACATTACATTTCTTCCAGGATTAAAAACATCTTTTCATTATAGAAGTTACAGTACATATGCAGTTTAAACATTAAGAGAAAAGAAAACTTATAAGGAGTCAACGCGGCGTTTAGGTGAGCATTAATTCCTTCACCTTCTTCAGGACAAAGTTTTCTATTGAACTTACAAGAGACCATAGAGTCAAGTTGTCTAAATGGGTACGTTTCTTAATGTTGGAAGGAAAAACTCATCTGGACAGAATAAAAGTCGTTGACCCTTTGTATTAATACAAAAACTTTCAACGGTTTCAATAGAGCCACCAACAGATTAAATTCAAGACCTTTGAATATGGGGGCTTGAAATCATTTAAAAACTAGAGTATGTATTGCTAGATTGCTGCACCGTAAATATCAGCTTTGATTTAGTAACTCGGATATTTTCAACATTGTCAATACTTTTTATAATATTGCTGTAATTCAAATTGTTACTGGCTCATTAAAAATAGACATTAAAAGAATAAAAGTTGGCCTCCCGGCTCTATCGAAAAAACGTCCGGGTCAGGGTCAGTAAGTCTCACATAGCGGGATTGCTGAGATGGTTTCACAGGCCATGCCCACTTTTTCCACCACTGCAAATTCTCCTCTTCGTGCACTGCTAGTTGGGGGATAAAGTTCCCTTGGATGTTGATGGTCCTTGGGGCCCAAAAAGCTGCCCTCTTACCTCCACTAAATCCCACACAGCATAAAGGCTGAGAGGGCATCATAGGCCATGCCCCCTTTCTCCACCACTCTGCATATGTGTCTCTTAGCAGGCTGCTGGTTGAGGGCTATAGATGTCCCCTTGGCTATAGAGTGTCCTTGGGAACCCAACAAGTTCCCTGTTACCCACACAGCGGAATTTCTGAGAGGTCTTTCTCCAACACTCTGCACACACTGCTGGTTGGGGGATGAATTCCTCTTGGATGCTGAGGGTTTTTAGGGGCCCAGAAGCCCTCCTGTTACCTCCAGCAAGTCAGACACAGCAGGATTCTTGAGAGCTGGTTGGAGGCCTCACCCCCCTATCTCCACCACTCTGCAAACAGGACTACCAGTAAAAAAAATAGAAACATAGAAATGTAATTAAAAAACAAAGGTTACAGGTATGTTATAGTTAGGAAACAGAAAAACTTAGTAACTCACTGAAAAAAACAAAGATGACATTGATGTTATAGTTAGGCTCAGATATAATTCGTACAAAAACAGTGAAATTCCGCAGTTATAGTTACCTGAACTAGCTATAATTTATGCCCCGCAATGCACTGCTAATGACCTAATATATTACATTACTCATGACATGACATCTCAAATGACATCACTGATACTACACCTTGAGCGACCTATTTCCCACGACTATTGTGAGAATTAATTAGGCCAATGTGACATTTTATTTATTTACACAGGTATTTTCTCACCCCTTCAAAGTCCACCACTTTCCTATTGTGTTGTGTAGACTGGAGTGGGAATAGTAAATGTCTCCCTTTCGAAGTCCAACACGTTCCCTACGGTTGCCTACACTGGAGTGAGAATAGTAAATTTCACCCCTCCGAAGACCAACACTTTCCTACTGTTACATTGACTGGAGTAGGAATAGTAAATCTAACTTCCCTAAAGTTCAACGCTTTCCCTAATATTGCGGGGACTGGAGTAGGAATAGTAAATCTAACTCCTCCATTGTCCAACACTATCCCTACTGTTTCATAAACAAGAGTGGGAATAGTATATTAATCTTCTTCAACTACAATAGTTTCATAATATTGGCCAAATATATAGCATTCATTTTTTTTTGTATTTTATAATATTTGGTTTTATTTTTTAATTTATTTAAATGTTTATAGTATTTTTTGTAAAGTGTGTTTTTTTAGATTTCTCACTTTTTATTATTCTATTTATTGTTTACATTAATATATATTTTTTAATTCAATTGGATATATTTTCTATGATTTTATTGTGTATGTATAATATATACTGTGATCAAGGCCCTTCAGGGCTGAAACGCGTAATGGCTGCCGCAAATTTTTGTTGGTAACAAAAATAAATACTTAACTGATATAATTGTGGTCCGTGCTCCATTTGTCTTGGAAGATTGTGGAAGGTGTGGAGTCTCGCTGATGTATTTTCTTTAAGTTAATTTCCATAGGAACTTTGGTTGCGGCTACAGCCCAAACTGCTGAACGGAATTACACTAAAATTTGGCAGAGAGGTAGCTCCTGGTCCAGAGTGATCTCTTTGCTTTGAATGGTATAAATCTGTTCAGTATTTCCTGAGAAATGAAAAAATAAAAAATATTGATATTTGGTGACTGCGGTGGATTCGCGAGCCCTCCAGATCACAAGCTTCATTCTGATTTCCTACCAACACTACAAACCAGGAAGTGTTGGCAGGTACCTTATGACTCAGTAAAACAGAATCACAAGAAACCAGTAAAAATAAGATAAAAAACAAGAAAAGGGAGCAAGGTAAAAACACCCTTACCCGCTAGGCCTGCTCAGAGGGTCTCACAGGGAACCCCAGGCCCAAAAAAATCAGTTTTTAAAAAGAAATTTCATCCGGAGTCACGGCGGGTGTGTAAATCTGGCAAAAAAAGAAAAACTAAGCGCAGGCTCCCGGGTGGGCCAGGTTCCAGGGGAAAACCATCCACGCAGCCCGAGGACAGCCACCTCCTGGGGTTTTGTTGATAACGTGCAGGGGCATGCACCCCCCCACAGGCCCGGGGACCGCCACTTCCCTGGGGCTTTGCTGATAATGTGCGGAGCACATGGCCCCTGCAGGCCGGGGACCGCCACCAGCCCAGGGCTTTTTAAAAAAAATGCGTGGGGAGCTCCTGCCCCCACACTGCCCTGGGGACCACCACCTCCCTGGGGCCTTTCCTATTATGGGGTGAGGGGCCTTTCTTTAATATGCAGGGGCCTCGCAGAACCCCAAGCTCTGGGGACCACCACCTCTCCGGGGCTGTAAGAAATAGTAAGTGTGGGGGGCTCAGACCCCGAAACACTTCCCTGGGGACCACCACCTCCCCTGTGCACTAATTATTGAAGTATGGGAGTACGTTGCGGACCCCTGGGACCACCACCTCCCTGGGGCTTTGCTGATAATGTGCGGGGCATGCAAACCCTGCAGCCCCGGAGACTGCCACCTCCCTTGGGCTTTTTAAAAAAGAATGCATGGAGGGGCCTCCTGCCCCTCCACACTGCCCGGGGGAACACCACCTCCCTGGGGCATTTCCTAATATGGGGTGAGGGGCCTTCCTTTAAAGTGTGGGGGCTTTGCAGTGCCCCGAGCCCTGGGGACTGCCACCACCCCGGGGCTATAAGAAATAGGAAGTGTGGGGGGCTCGCATCCCCAAATACTTCCCTGGGGACAACCACCTCCCCGGGGCACTAATTATTGCAGTATGGGGGTCTATGTGGACCCCCGGGACCACAACCTCCCCAGGGCTTTAAATTGTTGAGAGGGGGGCTGGTTGGCCCCACTCCTAGAGCCCTCAATGGCTGTGGGGACCGTCACCCACCGAGCTGGCTCCAGCAATGTCCCATGGTGTCCAACCCCAGGACATTGCAGTTTGCATGTCATTGTAAATGATGCTTCGCTTCATTGTAGCGAGAGAAGAAAACTTGCGCTGACAAGGGGAGCATTGTGGTTTTTTCTGTGAATTCATAAGGTTTTTTAAAAGCTAATTTCTAACTACAACGTCCCTGAAGCTTCTGTTTTTCTCAGTGAATATATATATATATATATTACCGTTGTGTAATGATGGGCTGCTCCGTGCCCATTGTGTGAGGTCGCCTTGAAGGGTCCTGGGCTCCGGAACGGGGACTTGTTGTTTGGAGGTAAATTGAGGAGCCTGACCCACTCGTGCCCCCAACCTATTAATGTAAAGGCTAATCGAGCGAAAATGGATGGCGCGAGGAAAGGATTCAGGCAGGATGATATCCTGCAATGATCGTGCTGCATGATGATGTTTTTATTTTTAAATCATAATGAAAACGAAAACATTGTGGTATTTTACCAACTCACCTGACTGCCTTTTAAAAGTATTCCACACTATCATCAGTGCTTGTGCTTTACGAAAATTACCATCAAGGCAAATAATGTCTGAGGACTTCCAGTTATTTCACCAACTGGCACAATGCACTGTGGGACTAGAAGTTAAGTGAATACAGTCATGTGACCTAACCCTATTAAAAGCACGCCTAAGCGCACCGGAGTGTTTGATACTTCCATCTGTGATCAAGGCTAGTATGCCGAAATGTCGGAATATGGAAGCAGGCGCTGCCAAACGTTGAAAATAAAACCTCTGATGCAGTATTGGGCCTTACTACTTGTGTGCTTACAGTGGTGTAATGATGGGCTGCTCCGTGCCCAATGTGTGAGGCCACCTTGAAGGGTCCTGGGCTCCAGAACGGAGACTTGTTGTTTGGGGATATATATATATATATATATATATATATATATATATATATATATATATATATATATATATATATATATATTGCGCTCTGCCTCTTCAATGTACTCCAGGTACTGGAAAGAAATACCGCACTCCCAGGGCAAGTTCAACTCATTTAATGACAGGACCTCACAGCAACAGACGCGTTTCGGCAGAAGTGCCTCTGTCAATGTTACCAGCACGAAATGAAACGCCATGTTTTAAACCACACTTCAAACAATCAAAATGAAGGATGGACTGACACTCGATCACTAATGTGAGCGCCATTTTGTAACGGATACATGTTATTCATTCACATCATTTCAACGCTTATAAGCACAATTAAACATTTCGCAACTGTGCATAAATCAATTGCTGTACTGCTGAAATGCCAATTAATTCAATTAATGATTCATTATAGACAGATCAAAACACGTACATATGACAGAATAACCACTTTAGCGGTAATTCAGCGTAGATGTAAGTTCAATAAAGCCGTGGATCGGCTAATATCCTTCCTTAAGACACCATAATCAGAAATTCTATTTAAAATGGTCATCAACATTCTTTTGATCATTTAGTGTGTAAACATTCTTTGTGAGCACGTCAAGGAATTCATTTATATACAAAGCTGTCAAAGGATGCTTGAGTACATTTTTTATCTTTTTCAAAATTCATTTTCATATCACAGCTCTCAGTTGTCAGGATGCCCTTACATTGCCTTATCAAGAAAATGGACTCATCTTACCAAATGGATAAGTATACCAATATACGAACATATAGATATAATTAAACAATAATTATAGAACTGAATCTTCGTCCATTTTTGCCCCATTCTTCTAATCAGTTTTGTCCTATGTGTACTGATAGATCCTCTCCACAATTGAGACCTCGCGGATGTTTAGTGAGCAGATCGAATATGTAGCGCGATTCAAGTCTGCGCAACTTTTTCAATCTGTCACCTCCCCGCATACTCAAAGGTACTTGATCCAGACCATAGATTTGTAGCTGGTTGCGGTCACTTCCGTGTTTCTCAGCGAAATGCCGCGCAACTGGCTATGCCTGGTCAATCTTGTCAATGGCCCGCATATGCTCTAACACCCTGATCTTCAAGGGATGAATAGTGCTCCCTATGTAGCGGATCCCGCAAGGGCACACCAGGCAATACACTACAAAAGGTGTACTACAGGTGATAAACTTCTTGATCTTTCTGGTTATCTCTATGTTTGGTATCTTGTACGATAAAATCGTCCTGCTATTGATGCAGGCTATGCATTTACTGCAAGGGTAAAAACCCATCATCTTTTTGAGCGTGCTCACCCTTTCTGGTAATTTCTCTAAGTGACTCTTCACTAGAATATCCCTAAGGGATCTAGCTTTTTTAAAAGTCACCAAAGGTTGTGGAGGGATATCTTCACTGATAATAGTGTCTGTTAGGAGAGTAGGCCAATTCTTTTTAAGCATTTTCTTGAGGTGGTTAGCCTCGGCTGAATAGGGAGTTACCACCCGGAACTTCCCCTTGTCAGTTTTGATCTTCTCCTTGCCAGCTAGCAACTGGCTTCTCTGTATGCCTCTCACTTTTTGTAACGTGGTTTCAAGAGCTACGGAATCGTAGCCCCTAACTCTGAATCTAGCTATGCTCTCTGCTCCAGCTGTTTCAAATTCGCCTTCTTTAGAACAATTCCTCTTTAACTTAAGCAATTCCCTGTAGGGAATGCTTTGGACAAGTTTGGGCGGATGGCTGCTGCTTGCGAAAAGTATTGAGTTACCCGCTGTAGACTTGCGGTATAGAGCGGTTTGTATGGTATCTGCTTCAACATAGACCAGCGGGTCCAGATAGTCCACTGCCACTGGACTCACTGTACCAGAGAATATAATATTGAACTCATTTCTGTTGAGGAGATCAATATAATGATGTGCCGATTCAGAGCTTCCCTGCCAGACAATGATTAGGTCATCGATATATTGATACCACTCTATGACCTAACCTGTAACAGCCTCACACCGGCAGGCTCTGGGCATCCGCTCCTCCCACCAGCCAACAAACAAGTTCGCATAGCTGGTGGCAAAGCAGGTGCCCATCGCGGTTACAGTGAGCTGTTTGTAATGCTGGTCTTCAAATAGAAAAATGTTATGGGTCAGGCAAAACTCAATAAATTCTGTTAGCATAATAGTGTGTTCAGAGTACCGCAAATGGCATTTATCTAAAAAAGACATTACTGCTTTAACTCCATCCTCATGCTTTATGCAGGTATAGAGGCTAGTAATATCAAGAATCATGAGTTGATAGCTAGAATCCCACTTGATACAGAAAGGGATCAACAAACATTGCTAGATGTTCGGTCAGTCCATTCAGAGACGAAACAATGGGCCTTCCCGGAGGGTGTAAATTGTCCTTGTGCAGTTTGGGGATGTGGTAGAAGGTTAGAATGACAGGGTTGGAACTGCGTATGAATAGGTGTTCATCAGGTCCCAGCATCTTTCTATTGTACCATTTGGCAATTAGATCGTCATATGACTTAATGCTATCTGATACACTTTGTCTGTGACTTTCTGATAACAATCTGTGTTCAGTTGTTTTAATGCTTCCTTGCAGTACGCCGCCCTTGTTCGAATGGACTTTCTTCTCGATCCTGTTCAATACCCACATTGACTGCTCTTGCCGCCATATCACTGTTGGTCTCCTGTGTTGTTAGCAGTCCCTAGCCTTAATTCCTCAAGAAGCTCAATCGCTGGCAAATCTCTTCCAGTTAAAGCGCCAGTTGCCATCAGCCTTGCAGTGTTTCCCTTAGGTTTCTTTCAAGTTTGATCTGGTTTTGAAATATTTGTGGAGTTTTAGTTTTTGCACAAAGTTGAATAGATTTATGCGTGCTTGTGTGTACTCCAACTGATTACTTGGACAGAACGTCAGTCCTAACGTGAGTACTTTATGTTCCACCTCTGTAAGGGTTCTCTCTGTAAGGTTGACAACCGTTAGATTTGACGCTTTTACTGCCTGTTCGTATTCCTCTTGCGATTCACCCAGCCTGGGGCCTTGCCTCTTCCTCTTCCTGCCGCCACCGCCTCTATGGGTCTTCCTGCACCTTCTTCCGGGGGTTTGTTCTTTCCTCCCCGTAGCCACGATTGCTGAATGATTTTGAATTTGTCGTGCAAAGGAGTGAGAACATTTCTCCCTTCCACGGATGTACCTGGCACCTCATCACCGGATTCATTTTCAGTAGCCTCTGACTCCGATGTTTCCACCCTTGGAGTAACCTGTTTAGATCGTTGATTCAATTCTTTTCTTGGGCCATCAAACTTTCGGGCTAAGGTAAGAACCCTTCCCTGTAGATAGTCATTCTCATCGCAAGTAAATTTCTCCCTTCCTGCGAAGTTTGATCTTTTGCTCATACTTGACTAATCGTGCCTTCATTTGGCCCATCAGATCTTCCAACTGTTTTTATCCACATCCTCCTTGGCTAGGTCTCCTTCTAATTCTTTGATTTCTAGAAGGGCTTTGTACCGGTCGCTCCAAGCATACTTAACAAGTATGCTGAGTGTTCCTCTGCAATATTGCGCCGTGTGCTCAGCCCAATCTGTTAGCAGTTGCGGATCTGGGTTCTCATAAGAAGATACAGTGTACACCCGTAATCCTCTTGGGACTCGTTGTTCATCCATATAATTTTGCAGGTTGGTGGCCTCCCACCATTTACGAATCTCACGTTCATACAAATGCTCTAATTTGGACATTATTTCATTTAGTTTGTTTCTTGGTTGCCTCTGGCCACTGACAGCTGTCTGGACTTGCCTGGCATCCTGACTTCTAAACATGAATTTGGCTGCCTCCAGACGCTCTTGCTCACTAAACATTGCTTGTGCCAATGCAATAGTGTTTGCTGTGCATGGGTCCCCGTTATTACGTCCTTTAGATGATTTAATGCCCCCTAGCCTTGCCGCTTATACTGTACAGTTCGTATATAACAAATAAAGACGCTGCTGGATGAGACTCACAGAGGGAGGCGTTTCGGAACCTCCATGTGCGTCTTCCAAAGCGCTCGGTGTTCTTCCTCCTCCTCACGGTGAATCGTCACCAAAATCCCCAGCAGCGTAATCACAGATGCGGCGGTGCCTTTGAAACAAAACCAGCTCCGAATCTCACAATGTGAAATACAAAGGCACTCATAGGCGGGTGCAGGTTAGGTGGTTGCGGGCTCCGCTCGAAATATTGCGCTGTGCTCCTTCAATGTACTCCAGGTACTGGAAAGAAATAACGCACTCCCAGGGCAAATTCAACTAGTTTAATTGAGACCTTGCGGATGTTTAGTGAGCAGATCGATTATGTAGCGCGGTTCAAGTCTGCGCAACTTTTTCAATCTGTCTCCTCTCCGCATACTCAAAGGTACTTGATCCAGACCATAGAATTGTAGCTGGTTGCGGTCACTTCCCTGTTTCTCAGCGAAATGCCGCGCAACTGGATATGCCTGGTCAATCTTTTTTTTTGTTTTAAGTCCTCATTTACTACCCTGGTCATATCGTTAAGGCCTAAGAGGGAACAAACCACTAACTCAGAAATCTGGGTGACAAAGCCTTAGATCAATATAGGCTATGCCAATAGTGATGGCGTAGCCCCAACAAGACCTTCGACCAAAGGTAAGCTGCATTACAAAACCTCTAGCCCACATTCAGACCACAATCTGATGTATCAAGATAGACCCTGGTTAAAAGGCAAGGGCAGCTTAATCATTGGACCGGTGGAAAAAAAAAACCCCGTCCAAAACCTCACTGTTGACCCCAATTCAAAAATGCCAAAAGGCTCTCTTGTTCCGATTGCCCGATCTCATTAGGTCTAGCCTAGAGACTTGCAGTAATGATGTTTGCCAATCCTGTAGAGAGGGTGGTAAAGAGTCTTTCCACTTTTTGCAAATTTCTCTTCTGGCCAAAAGGATAGAATAAAACAGAAGGTTTTTGGCTGGACCCGTAACTCTGTCTGATAGACCGAAAATTACATGTGCCGCATTTATGGAGATTTGCTGACCCAGGGAAGTTGATAATATACGACTTATGGAATCCCAAAAAGGTGATAAAATTGGGCAATCAAAAAACAGATGTAAGTCCGAAGCAGCTATTTCTCCACACCTCATGCATGAAACAGACGGTCCTTGTGAAAATTTTGAGAGCCTCTGTGGTGAATAATAGGCCCTGTGCAGTGTGAAGAGATGGTTACGCCAAAGCCATGCAGGTTTGACAATGCCCACAGTGTTTTGAAGGAATACTGCCAAAGGTTAGTCACGTCTTGAATTAACAGAGAGCTCCCCCAGAGTTTGTCGGCCAATTGAAATTCGCCATTGATCTCTTCTAGAATTGTATGATACCAAAAGGAGATCTCCTTCTTAGCAGGGATTTTATTTAACAGTTGGAGCTCAAGATGCCTACTGGGAATCTACTCTTGGTTATGGACTGTGACTGAGCCCAGCTAGCCATCTGCAGGTATTTAAACCTTGAAAGATCTAAGCCAGTCCTATCTCTGAGATCGCCCCATACTTTCACCCCTGCCTCCCTCAGGGGCAAAGCAAGACTATCCTTAAGCCAACTCGGGCCCCCAGGTTAATCCCAAAGAGGTGCTTTACTGGAGAAATAACCCAACAAGATGGAACTATGCAGTTTAAACCATGTTTTAGCCATACCTTGTAGAACTTTTAGTTTTATTTTCTTAAAGAATTTGGGGTCACCGAATTTAAACAAAAATCCCTCCTGTGAAAGGCTTGCCCCACTAAGCATAACTCTAAACATGCAACCTATCCCGATGTTAATGGGCGTCTTCAATAACATACGAGAATGGGTAAGTTGAAATGCCCATGCATATAATTGAAGATCAGGGGCTGCTAGCCCTCCCTTTTCCCTATGGCGCCTTGGTTTTTTCCAGGCAATCCTGGGTATATGTTGTGCCCAGATAAATGAGTTGATATCGCTCTGCAGCTTTGATAAAAGTAAGGGTTCAAAATATAAAGGAATAGTATTAAACAAAAAGGTGACTTTAGGCAAAATGGTCATTTTGATGAGATTAACTCTATCTAGAACGGAGAGGGGTAAAGTAGACCATGTTCTTATAAGTTTCCTACAGTCTTTTGCTACCGCCGCAACATTTGTTTCAGCGATTTTGTTAATATCCTGTATAATAGTGATACCTAGATATCTCATTTTTGAGCTAGACTGTACTCCCTCCACTATCTCTTTATTATTCCAGCCCATGATTTTGGAGGCATTGATCTCATATCCAGAGATCTCTCCAAAGTCCTGAGCAAGTTTGATCACCAATGGAAGGGCTGTAGACAATTCCGAGGTGAACATCAGAATGCCATCTGCGTACAGGGCAACCCTCTTCTCCCACTCCCCATATTTGAAAGACTTGATGTTAATATCATCCCTTATTTTTTGAGCAAAAGGTTTGATATACAAATCAAATAGGAGAGGGGAGAGTGGGCATCCCTGACGGGTTCCCCTTGTGATATTAAACGGGTCAGACAATGCTCCATTCACCAAAAGACATGCTGAAGGTTTTTTATAGAGCAGTCTAACAGCTCGACGAAATCCGTCTCCGATGTTAAATTTGCCTAAGACCCCCGACAGGTATGACCAATTTACCCTGTCGAAGGCCTTGGTTGCGTCGAGCGTGAGAACCGCTAATGGTATGGAGCAGGTGGACGCCACATCTATAGCACCTGTTAGATCATAAGTTAATTCATACAGTTGTCGACCCTTAACAAACCCCCTCTGGTCTTGGTGCAAGATGTCACCCGCTACTGACCCCAGTCTATTAGCCAGGATGGAGGCGAAGATTTTATAGTCGACATTAAGTATCTAAATAGGCCTATAAGACCCACAGTTTGATGCTGGTTTACCTGGCTTTAATATCAGAGTTATAGATGCCTTATCCCATGAAGCTGGAGGTGACATCCTATCCTGGAGAATCTGATTAAACAAGGTTGTTAAGCAGGGAACAAGTATTGGTTCCAAAGACCTATAAATCTCAGCTGTAAGGCTATCTGGACCTGCCGCTTTTCCCTTTTTACTGCCCAGGATAGCCGCTTTAACCTCGTCCTGTGTGATAACTCGGTCTAAGGAATCACGTTGCTCCAAGGTCAACGAAGGAAGTTGTATCTCCCTCAGCCAACCCTCAACCCGACCCGCCTCAACAACCTTATTATCATTATAAATGTCTTGGAAAAACTGTCTAAAAAGCCTTCAAATGTCCTCATCCGATGTATAGACCAAATTATCCTGGATATTCGATTTGATGTTATTACGTACTTGGTCAGTCTTCGACTTCCAGGATAAAAGTCTGCCTGCACCTTCTTCATATTGGAAGTGGGCTATTTTGCTAGCTTCCCTCCAAAAAGAGGATTTGGCTATGTCAGAGAGAATGGAAGTCTTGGAAAATAATGCACGCCGCAACAACCTCCGAATTCTGAATATCCCGAAAGGGAGTGAGGGCGCCAACATCAAGCAGTTTGTTGTCACACTCTTAAAAGATTCCTTGTGGTTTGAATCTTCAGCAGAGGAGTTAGCCATTGACATCCAAAGAATTCATAGGGACCCCTTTAGGAGAAATTTTCAAAGAACAAAACCCAGGAAAATTCTAGTTAATTTCCTCACCTATTCCATTAAAGAGATTATCCTTAATCTCGCTCTAAAACAAAAATCTTTGAGCAGTAAGGGGTTTACTTTTCAGATAAAGTCGGACCTATCTAGGATGACCCTGGATAAACAATGGGAATTGGGGAGGAGATTGGATGCTTTTAGGAAGCTAGGGGCGGTTGTACATCTTAAGTTTCCAGCTGCACTGCAAATAATGTACAATAACAAGATGTACAATGTTAGATCTGTAGTAGCGGCAGATGAACTCCTGTTAGATTGGGGCAATAAGGGGTGACATTTTGGCTAGTTCGTGCCTACTTTTGGTCCGTTTGGTAGGGCTTCTTTCCTTGTCCCCTGTTTGATATAGAATATTATAGAATATTATAGAATATTATATTCTATAGACAGTCCTTGGCTGGGTTGTTTTGCTAAAATCTAAACTTATATTTTTATCCCTATCCTCTCTTTTAAGGAGCTTTAAGAGGATATCCAAGGAACAAAATGGTTCAGTTTAAAATAAAATATACACAGAAATTATATAATTTTCTTTTTTTTTTCTCTTTGATGTCAAAATTCGCTTGCAGTAGCACCTTTGGCTTTCTAAGCTGAAGTGCTGGAATTGCACTTAAGTGTTGAAGGAGTCCGGTGGGGCGCTAACTCTGGACTTGGTCCGGATAGATAGGGCAAGGGTTTCCTAAGGGGGGTGGTGGGTTAGTTTAGGGCATGGGGTAGGGGGATGGGGGTTGCTTGGTAAAAAACTTTAAAATGTCCTCATTTTCTTCCCTGTTATGATTGTTATTGCTTTTGACAAGGTGACTTTTGTAAATATGGCATTTGTGTATGAGTTAAAGAGTGCTAATGTGATTACGTCAGGTATTGGGAGTAAGATGGGAGGGAGCAACTCTCTCCATGAATAGTCTGGAGGTCCTCTCCCGGAATATCAATGGCCTTCGCACTAGACCCTATGAAAGAATCAGAGATGTTTTCCTGGATTAAAGATAACAGATGGGTAGACCTATGTATCGCTACAACCCAAATTATGAATATTAGAGGAGTCACGATTCTTTTTAAGTCAATAAAAGCTTGTTCAGTATCTAAGTTAGTAGACCCTGGAGGCAGATGGGTGACCGTAACTGTGATCATTGCGGGTACATCAGTAACAATTGTCGTATATTATGGTCCGAATCAAGATGATCCCTCTGCTCTTAAATCTATTTTTCTCATTTATTACTTCATTCAGGACCCATTATTTTGGCAGGAGATTTTTATATTGTTTTGGATCCCTTCCTGGATAAGTCACCGAATAGTTGGGCTTTAATCCCTTCTAAAACTAGGGCTTTTTGTTAGAAAACATGAGACAGTATGAATGTTTTGTTATTTGGAGGTTAAGATCTGGCCAGCAACCAGGGGTTTCATTTCATAATCATAAATACCGCCATAAATCAAGGATTGGTTTCATTCTGATTAGCCAGACCCTGAAGAGTGTGGTAAAAATTGTAGCCTATCTGCCTTTACATTTATCTGACCATTCTGCGGTACTTTTGAGAATGGACGGTTTTTCTTAAGTTTCCCCTAGAATTTGGTCATTTGATCGTTCCCTCCTTTTGGAACATGAGGAGATTCTGTTCTTGGTAAAATAATCTGAATATGTGTTATGAAGGTGAACCTTGGCTCTACCTCATTAGGATGTGTCTTGGATGCCTACAAAACCTTCTTAAGGGGACAAATAACTAGTAGGGTTACGCACAAGAGAAAACTGTACAGAGAAGAGCTAGCTTCTGAAGAGGCGGAAATTGTAAAGATACAAGGGGAGATACATCTACACCCAGATGCCTCAGTCGACACTTTACAAGATCTACAACATTCGCTTTTGCAAGCAAAAGGGCACCTGGACTCAGTGTTGAACACACGTATTATGCAAAGGTGGGAAGCTAGCAAAATGCCTGGTCAATCTTGTCAATGGCCCGCATATGCTCTAACACCCTGATCTGCAGCTGTTTCAAGCTCGCCTCCTATATATATATATATGTATATGTCAGAAGAAACCCGACCGCTTCTAGTCGCGGTCACAAGCGGGCGCAGACCACCTCTCCTCCAAAGTATATTTTAAATGATTTCAAAACGCCATCACACGATTAAAGTGTCAGCAGTGCAGATTTATTGCTTCCCATAGCAGAGCAAGTGCTCTCCTTGGCGCGTTTCGCTCCTCAGGCGGAGCTTGATCACATGTATATATATATATATATATCCAATAAGTGCAACCTCCCAGGTATCAACCGTAGCGACCCAGCAAATCACGCAGATCCAATACAGCTTTTTTTACAGGCACACATTTATTTACGAGCTGAACCAAACAATCTGACGCGTTTCGGGCATCCGCCCTTTCTCACATATATCCAAAAAAGAGTTACCCCCATACGGCCAGCCACACAGAGATAGGTTTTCTTGTTGTGTTTTTATTTACTTGCCTTCCTCGTTGTAGCGTCCAGAAATAAAAACAAGACAAGAAAACCTACCTCTGTGTGGCTGGCTGTATGGGGATAACTCTTTTTTGGATTTAATATGGCTGACCCAGCCGTGGACCCAGCCCCGCCACAGAGTTTAAGCGGACTGTAGATGACGCCAGACGGTTGTCATCAGGACAGGAGGTTCGTGCTGGAAGATTCTAAGTGCAGCAGGGAATAGCAAGACTTTCTGCAGACCCACTGGGGTGGTTAATTTATAAAAAGGAATGTTGTAGCGCAGAGCCCCTCACAGAAGGAATACCGTGGCACTTTAAGTACCAGCAAGCCATGCAAACTGCCACTGGGCGGGAGCTTAGAACTATGTCAAGTGCCCATCATGCTCTGCGAGTTTTATCTACCTTGCCTTTGAAAAAGTGAACAAACTCATGAAACGCGTCAGGCAACCGATTTTCTGCGGGGTACTTGCCTTCCTCGTTGTAGCGTCCAGAAATAAAAACACAACAAGAAAACCTACCTGTGTGTGGCTGGCCGTATGTGGGTAACTCTTTGTTGGATTTAATACGGCTGACCCAGCTGTGGACCTAGCCCCGCTGCAGAGTGTAGGCGGACCCTAGTTGACACCAGATGGTTGTCATCAGGACAGGAGGTTTGTGCTGGAAGATTCTAAGTGCAGCAGGGAATAGCGAGACTTTTTGCAGGCCCACTGGGTGGTTAATTTGTAAAAGGAAAGTTGCAGCGCAGAGCCCCTCACAGAAGGAATACCGTGACTCTTCAAGTACCAGCAAGCCATGCAAACTGCCACTTGGCGGAAGCTAAGAACTATATCAAGTGCCCATCATGCTCTGCGTGTTTCATCTACCTTGCCTTTGAAAAAGTGAACAAACTCATGAAACGCGTCAGGCAACCGATTTTCTGCGGGGTACTTGCCTTCCTCGTTGTAGCATTCAGAAATAAAAACACAACAAGAAAACCTACCTGTGTGTGGCTGGCCGTATGTGGGTAACTCTTTGTTGGATTTAATACGGCTGACCCAGCTGTGGATCCAGCCCCGCCGCAGAGTGCAAGCGGACCGTCGATGACGCCAAATGGTTGTCATCAGGACAGGAGGTTTGTGGTGGAAGATTCTAAGTGCAGTAGGGAATAGCGAGACTTTCTGCAGACCCACTGGGTGGTTAATTTATAAAAGGAATGTTGCAGCGCTGAGCACCTCACAGAAGAAATATGTGGCACTTCAAGTACCAGCAAGCCATGCAAACTGCCACTGGGCGGGAGCTAAGAACTATATCAAGTGCCCATCATGCTCTGCGTGTTTCATCTACCTTGCCATTGAAAAAGTAAACAAACTCACAAAACGCGTCAGGCAATCGATTTTCTGCGGGGTATTTGCCTTCCTTATTGTAGCGTCCAGAAAAAAAAAACACGACAATAAAAACCTACCTGTGTGTGGCTGGCCGTATGGGGGTACCTCATTTTTGTGTGTATATATATATATATATATATATATATATATATATATATATATATATATATATATATACATATATATTACCTACTGTCGGTCGCCAGTAGGTAGTTAGAGTTTGGACCTAGTTTCCATAGGAAATCCGCAGCATTCTATTGGGAATAACTTTGGCGCCGGTTGATGAATCTCCGCGAATTTCTCAAAGAAGAGGGCCCGCTCCTTCCCTGAAAGTCTCGGGAAGATTCGTCAAGCGGGGGCTGAAAAAAGGGGGGTCCCAAAACGTGTTTTCCCCATGTTAATTTCCATAGGACGATTAGACACGGCTACTGCCCGAACCGCTGAACGGAATTACACCAAATTTGGGAAAATGGTAGGGTCTGGTATGCAGATCACGCTTTTGTTTAAATGGTGTAAATCCCTCCAGTAGTTGCTAAGAAAATTAAAGTTGAAATCAATTATATATCTATAAGCGCGCACCGTGCGCGCACCTTGCCGTGCACGAGCTTCATGCTGATTGGATGCCACTGTCTGTCAACACTCCAAAAGAGAAATTGATGGCAGCCATCTTGTGCACAAGAAAGCAGAAAAAAAGTGTAGAACACAAAAAGGGGGCAGGGTAGAAGCACCCTGACCCCCTAGGCCTGCTCAGGGGGTCCCACAGGAACCCCCAAGGCCAAAAATGTTTTTTTTTAAAAACCGGTATGTTTATTTAAAAGTTACCCCCCAGGGGGACCAAATTGTGGGGGCATAGTGATAAAGAAGTGTGGGGGGTGCCCAATCCCCCCCCACACTGCCCCCGGGACCGCCGCCCTCCGGGGCAAAGCAACGCAGCCCCCTGGCGCATACTGGAGGCTCCTGGTGGGCTAGTTGCCTCCCAGGGACCCCCAGTATGCAAGGGGAATTAGTTCCCCCTCTGCAAACGCGCCCGTGGGCTGCGCTGCAGAGAGGTGTAAAAAGGGTGTGGCCTAATTACACCTCTCTGCAATGCAGCCCCCTGGGGAATACTGGAGGTTCATGGTGGGCTAGTTGGCCCCCATGGACCCCCAGTAAGCAAGGGGAATTAGTTCCCCCTCTGCAAACGCGTCAGGGGGCTGCGAGGTGTACAAACATTTTTTATCAATTTATATTAAAAATATGTATTGTAATTTAAAAAATCATATATCTAAAAATAAAAAATGTATAATAATATAGTAAATCAGTATAAAAAATATAACAATTATTACATAAAAAAATTTTCATTTACAAAACCATTGAAATTCACTGAAAAAACCATAGGTTACAGCCACGTTATAGTTAGGAATTAGCATTTAAAAACCTTTGAAATTCACTGAAAAAACCGTATGTTTTACACACGTTATAGTTAGGAAGTAGCATTTTGAAAACAAAAAAATTCACTGAAAAAACCATAGGTTTGACACATGTTATAGTTAGCTGGACATTTCACTCATAAAACCATTCAAATTCCCCCGTTATAGTTAGTTCAGCTAACTATAACTCGCGCGCCCGCAATGCACTGCTGATGACTTCACATATTACATCACTCATGACATGGTCAGTGACATCACTCATGACATCACTGATGACATCTCAAATGACATCACTGATGACATCACTGATGAAATCATCCTGTGAATGGGTGTTTTTCTGAAAATTAAATATGTTTTATATATGTATATCTGAAGGTTGATGGAAGAAGAAATGGGTATATTAGTGTATAAATGGCTGCTTTATTGGTGAAAAATAGATTGTATAACTGACTGATTAAGTGATTAAGTGTATCTTAATGAATACATGGCTTGGTGAGTAATGTTTAAATATATACATTTCACTATCAGTCTCTCACTTTCTGTATAAGTGGCTGCATGTGTTGGTGAGTAGCTATATGAGTGATACATGAGTGTCTATATAGGTTATTGTTTGTTTGATTATCAGTAGGAGTGTCTGAGTGTTTGAGTGTCTGTATGCTTTGTTGAAGGCCTTACGTTCATTCACTAACACACCCATATATACACTCATCCACCCATACAGAAAAAAAAAATTACCTATATAGCTACTCACCACACACACTCATCCACCCATACAGTCCTGCACATATGCTGCCTTCAACACATACAAGCAGTAAGTCACTCATTCATGCATCTATGCACTACGTAAGACCTCCCAAGCAAGAGAGGTACTGAAAGAGGCAAGTGAGGTGCATAAAGAAGCAAGAGAGGTACAGAAAGAGGCAATAGAAGTGCAGAAAGAAACAACAGGTGCAGAATGAAGCAAGAGTGGTGCAGAAAGAGGAGAGACAAGTGCAGAAAGAAGCAAAAGAGGTGCTCACAGACACAAGAGGGATACATAAAGCGGCAAGAGTAGTGCAGAAAGAACCAAGAGAAGTTTAGAAAGAAGCAACAGAGGTGCAGAAGGAGGCACAAGGGATGCAGAAAAAAGGAAAAGAAGTGCAGAAAGAAGCAACAGAGGTGCTAAAAGAGGTACAAACGGTACAGAAAGGGGCAAGAGAAGTGCAGAAAGAAGCAACAGAGGTACAGAAAGAGGTAAGAAGGGTGCAGAAAGAGGGAAGAGAGGTGTAGAAAGAAGCAAGAGTATTGCAGGAAGAACCAACAGAGGTGCTGAAAGAGGTAAGAAGGGTGCAGAAAGAGCTAGAGGAGTACAGAAAGAGGCAAAATAATTGCTGAAAGTAGCAACAGAGGTATAGAAAGAAGCAAAAGAAGTACAGAAAGAGGCAAGTGAGTTGCAAAAAAAAGCTAGAGCTGCACCATTAGTACCAATTTAACACCCACATTTAGCAATAAGTAACATGTGACCAATCCAGCTTTGCTCAGGACCTTCCACCTTATGCTGTAACAAGTAAAGCTGCATTTTTGGGAACATGTGAACCGTTTGAGCTAGAAACAAGGCTTTTTTTGTTGAAATCTGCAGATTAGGCAGCAGATGATGGAATAGTTGGCAAATGCGGAAAATGTTTAATTATGTGACAATTGGTGCAGCCCAACAGTCATATAATTCCAGTGCCCTGCTCATATCTCCGACTAGGTTCAGAAGTGCTCCTCAGTGGCACCTTCTTTTTTTGTGTCTCATTTAGTTTATACTTTAGCTTCTATGAAACCGAGGAAGATTAAAACTGAGGTTACCACTGTACAACACAGACTACAATACCACATAATTACTCTCCATAACACATATTTCCACTCTCCATAGTTCTTATACACTAAATACCACATACTTTCTATCCATATAATTTCACTGCACAACATACCACATAATTCCACTACACACAACATACATCCACTCCACATCATTAAACATTACTAAAAAACGTTTTCAATTACAACACTAATAGCTCTAACTCTCGCGAATGGAAAACCTATTACATTAGAAATGCTTCTTTCACTAGTAGTCGCGTTTGCAGAGTGGTGGAGAAAGGGTGCTGGGTCTCCGACCAGCACTCAGGAATTTTGCTACGTAGAACTTACACAAGGAACCCGGAGGGCTTCTTGGCCCCCAAAGTCCCTTAGGACTAAAGTCGACTTCATCCCCCATCCCGTAGTCTGCCTGCCTCCGAAGATGTCTTGGCAATCCTGCTGTGTGGGACTTCCTGGAGGAAACAAGAGGGCTAGTTGGCCCCCAAGGACATCCTTGGGAGCCAACTACCCATCCTATTACCTCCAGTAAGTACCACACAGCAGGATTGTTAAGTTCTCATAACAGGCCACGCCCCCTTTGCCTACTACTCTGCAAACGCACTCCCTGGCAGGTTCTTGGATGGGAATTGAAGTCCTCTTCACTGCTGGGGGTCCTTAGGGGCCAACTAGCCTACCTCTTACCTCCAGTAAGCCCCGCATATGGGATTGCTGAGAGGTGGACACAGGCTACACCCTCTTTCTCCACCATTCTGCGAACGCACATCCAGGTGCACTCTTGGTCGGGGGATCAAGTCCCCTTTCCTCATGAGGGTACCTCCAGTAAGCCCCACTTGCTGAGAGGTGGTCTGAGGCCACGCCCCTTTTTACACCACTCTGCAAACACGGCTCCTGGTGAACTACTGCTCAGGGGTTGAAGTCCACTTGTGTCCAGAGGGCCTCAAGACACAAGAAGACCTCATCGCCCCACCAGCAGTGTGCCAAGAGGTGCGTTTGCAGAGTGGTGTAAAATGGGGTGTGGCCTTGCACCACTTCTCTGCAATCCAGCTGTGTTGCGCTTACTTGAGGTACCTGGTGGGCTAGTTGGCCCCCAGGGACCCTCAGGAGTCAAGGGGATTTAATCCCCCAATTCAGAACGCACCAGAAGGTGCATTTGCACAGTGGTGCATGGAGGGGGCGGAGCCTCTGGGAATGACAGATTTTTTGGAAGGGGGGCTGTGGGGGCCCCCTTACCATAACTATGTTTGGGCCCTAGTGACCCCATCCCCCAGGGCCTTAGCATTTTTTGTGTTTTTTTAATAAAAAAAAGGGAAGGGGTCCGAGTGGCCCTCCTTTCCTGAGCCACTATTGGCCCTGGGGACCCCATCCCCCTGGCCTCATTTTGATTTTTTGTTTTTCTAATTTCTCCTGGGAGGGGGGCTGCGTGTCCCTCTCCCCTGGGCCACTTCTCGTCTCGGGGACCCCATCTCCTGGGGCCTAGCCTCATTTTTTTATTTTTAATAAAATATTTTCCACAGAGGGGGACTGCATGGCCCCCCTCCCCTGGGCCAATTATGGCCCTGGGGACCCCATCCCCGGGGCCTGGACAGCCTTGATTGTTTTTTTGGAAGGGGCCACGTGGCCCCCTTCCTGAGGCCAATTATGGCCCCAGGGACCCCCCTCCCTAGGGCCGTATTTTTGTTCTTTTTTAAATTTAAATTAAAGGGGAGGGGGGTTGAGTGGCCCTCCTCCCTGGCCACCTCTGGCCCCGGGGATACCATCCCCGGGGCCTAGGCTCACTGTTGTGGACCATGGGGGGAGCCCCAATGCCCCCAAGGTCCTGCCGGCTCCCCGCCTGCTGCAGGAGCCGGCATTGCTTTTGAGCAAGGGGAGCCTGCTGACATGCAGCTCCCCTTGCTCAAAAGCAATCTTGCTTTGCTTTGTTGAAGCAAGAGCAGGTTTTCCTGCTCTCGCTTCAATTAAGCGAAGTAGTGTTTGCTATGGCAGGTGGGGAGCCGTGCTCCCGCCCTGCCAAAGCAAACAGCAATGTTCCGGGTGTGGGCACCCCAGCTCTGACCGTGGGAGGGAGCTCCGCTTCTACATGTGGTTATTTGGCTGTCAACGCGCACTACATGGGAGAAGACTGTGGCGAGATTACCTTCTCTTGCCTGACAGCGCGACACTCCGTCAAAAATAGTGGCTTCAAAACCGTCTCATTGCCTACTTAAGGTTTTAATGAACTAATGACTAATGTGACAAGAGGCATGTCACCTACTCAAGGATAATATGAATATTCGCTTTCACGGACTACATCTCCCAGCAATCCTGGCAGATGCAACTAGATAAGCCACACCCACTAAGGGCGGACTATTTCAATAAAAATGGTGTTGAAATCACGAAAGCGAGCCTAGCATGCCTCGTTGTTAAGTCCATGAGGAGGGGGTGCTTTGGCCCCGAAACGCGTCGGACCTGTGACTAATCTTGATGAGAGGCTTTGAAGCTGCATGGGGGCCAAGAAAACCGGATGGTAGGAGTGCCGTGGTGTGCCCCTTCAAAAGCACAAGTGCGTTTGCTCATTCCTATATATATATATATATATATCTATCTAATATATATATCTATATATATATCTATATATATATATATATATATATATATATGTTTATATATATATATATCATTTGGACTTATGATGTTTGGATAAAAGACACCCACCTGCATCCTTGCTGACGGAGTCTGTATCCTGTTGTTGCGCCGCATTGGATGGTCGCGCTGTGGAACTTGTTGTGGATATATATATATATATATATATATTTATATATAGTGTAACATTGTGAATACAAATTTTTTATTTACATGTATTACTAAGAATGTAAGAATGTGTTTATATATACACAGAATACACATTTATATATATATATTATTTCATAATAATACATTATTAACTAGCCCACCAGGAACCTCCAGTATGCACCAGGGGGCTGCGTTGCAGAGAGGTGTTCTGAGACCACGCCCCTTTTTACACCTCTCTGCAACTCAGCTCTGTGGCGCTTAGTGGAGGTAGCTGGTGGGCTAGTTGCACCCCAGGGACCCTCAGTATTCAAGGGGAGCTAATCCTCAACTTAAAACACCACACAGGGCCCGTTTGCAAATTGGTGAATGGAGGGAGCGGGGCCTGAATTCACATGTGTGCAAACACACCTTGTGGCGCGGTTTAAGTTGGGAATTTAATTCCTCGACAATCCTGAGGGTCCCTGGGGGCCAACTAGCCCACCAAGTACCTCCAGTAAGTGCCACGGAGCTGCGATGCAGAGTGCTGTAAAAAGGGGCGTGGCCTCTGAACACCGCTCTGCAACGCAGCCCCTTGGCATATACTGGAGGTACCTGGTGGGCTTGTTGGCCCCCAGGGACACACAGGATTGAGGAGGAATTAATTCTCTAGCTTAAAACGCGCCACAGGGCGTGTTTGCAGACATGTCACCTCAGGCCACGCCCCCTTGCTTCACCAATGTGCAAACGCGCCCGTGGCGCTTCTTAAGTTGGTGGATTAATTCTCTTTCAAAACTGAGGGTGCCTGAGGGCCAACTAGCCCAACAGGTATCTCCAGTATGCTCCAGGGAGCTGTGTTGTAGACAGATGTTCAGAGGCTACGCCCCTTTCTACACCTGTCTGGAATGCAGCTCTGTGGCGCTTACTGGAGGTACCTAGTGGGCTAGTTTAACCCTAGGGACCCCTAGTATTCAAGGGGACTTAATCACTCAAGTTAGAACGGCCACAGGGCGTATTTACACAGTGGTAAAGGGAGGGGATGGGGCCTGAGGTGACGTGTGCAGACACGCCCTGTGGCGCGTTTTAAGTTGGGGAAATAATTCTCCTTCAATCCTGAGGGACCCTGGGGGTTAACTAGTCCACAGGTGCTTCGAACTAAGCGCCACTGCACTGCGTTGCAGAGAGGTGGTCTAGGCCGTGCCCCTTACTACATCTCACTGCTACGCAGCTCAGTGGCGCTTGCTGGATGTACCTAGTGAGCTAGTGGACCCTAGAGACCCTCGGGATTGGAAGGGAAATATTTCCCCTGCTTAAAACGCACCACAGGGCGTGTTTGCACAGTGATGAAGGGAGGGGATGGTGTAGGAAAGTGGCTCTATATATAGTGGACCAAAGTAATATCAGCCAAACTACGAATTCCGATTTACTCACCTGATATCAGGACAGACCTCAGTGCTGCATCTTTGAGCCCAGGACTGATCCTGAAAAGTAATTCTAACCGTACTTACCAGTAACTTGAATTTCCTTCCATAGGCTAACATTGACTGGTTTCACTTGGAAATTCTTCTAAGTGTGGAGTTTTTGAACTTACAAATATTCCTCTAAGGGTTTTTAAGGGTCTATTTTCACAAACTACAAATATTCCTTAAAAATCGCCTGTATGACCAAAACGCATTCTTTCAACTGTTTACAGGAGATGCACCAGTGCTGGATCCATGATCCACTACTGAATAAGAAAAAGTAACGATAACACTACTTACCTGCTAAGTGAATTTCCTCCCATAGGATAACATTGGTGAGCCCATGTGAAAAAGTTTCTGTCAACTTTAAAAATGCAATAATATTCCTTAAAAATCACTACTGTAACCAAAACGCTTTTACTCAACTGTTTACAGGAGATGTCCCAGGACTGAATCTAGCATCCAGTCCTGTGGTTAGAAAAGTAATCCATAAAGTAACTAATTGCATTTAACTAGAAATTTGCATTGAGCTCAAGGTTTCATTGTGTTTAAATTGTGTTGCCCATTGCAACAACTGTAACTACTGTACTTAAAAGTATATTGCCTATTTGCAAAGTATTTAAACTAAAGTAATTAATACTGAGAAAGTATATTTTGTAATGTAATGTATAATGTAAATATAATGTAATTTAAAAAATAAAACCTTTGAAATTCACTGGAAAAAACATAGGTTTCAGGCATGTTATAGTTAGGAATTAGAATTTAAAAAACTTTAGAAATTCACTGAAAAAACCATTGAAATTCCTCTGTTATAGTTAGTTAACTTGCGCGCCCGCAATCCACTCTGATGATGTCACATATTACATCATTCATGACATGGTCAGTGACATCACTGATGACATCATCCATGTGACAATCTGATACCTCTTATCATACACTAGTATAACCTGCCAACACTCATTATAAAATATGAAGTACCATATTTGAAACCATTGACACACCAATACAAGTGTCTAAAAACCCACTCAGTGATTCCTACATCTACACACACATCTAAACACTTACCTATATATTCACTCATACAAGCTAATAAAGATCAATAGAACACTATTAAATATACTTATACACCTACATCGACAGTACACATCAGCACACATCCTATTCACTTATGCTGTCATCCTACTCACTGATACAAACAATTGATCATACTTACATTTACTAAGCTACACACTTATACAAACACCACTTTATTAATTCATATAGATAGTAACACATACTTAGTATGTTATAAAATCAATATTACAAGTATACAGTTTTCGATACAGTCACTTATACAATCACGGAGTCTTATGTATACTTAATTATAAACAACAACTGTCACATACAGTGCCTTTTATATTTCTACTTTGTTGGACATGTATCATTGAGAAATGTATTTACTCATCACCATACCCATAAAGAGATTCACTCACCCAAACAAGTGTTTCCACGTGCAGTCTTAACCTCATATACCTACTAAATCAACTATTTACACATCTTTGGACAGTCACACACCTCCCACCCAACGACACACACATTCCCTATCCCATACAAATACTCACTTAACTAATTAAGACTAATATAGACGTTCACATAGCTAGTAACCAACTTATGTAGTAGTTTACACAACAAGAGATAGAGTGAAACAGATATTCACAGTTTAATCACAATCCCATGTATTTAGTGAAACACTTTAAATTAGTCACTTAGACAGTCAATCACAGTGCTATTAAATCCTCCACCCAGACACTTATACATCCACCCACTCTTCAATGCAGATTGCTATATATATAATACTTATTTAAATATCGAACCAAACCACATTCACTGGATGATGTCATCAGTGATGTTATCAGTGATGTCATTTGAGATGTCATCAGTGATGCAACTGACCATGTCATGAATGATGTAATATGTGAAATCATCAGCAGTGGATTGCGGGCGCGCAAGTTATAGTTAGTACAACTAACTATAACGGAGGAATATATATATGCACTGGAAAACTAAACAACCACTTCCTTTACAAAGAAATGGAAAGTTTGCATCTCTGCAACCTCTCTAATTTTTCACCTTAGTCATCCTCCACTCAATCAACACAACAACCACAAATACACACACCTTACTTGCTACCATTCTTGCCTGAGCTTATCAATTATTCTTCTTTAATTCAAATTCAAAGTGCAGGCCCTTTTTTCAGCCTTCTTGGTAACTACTACCCGTGAATAGCAGTGGGTAATTTGCACACTTCCTTCCTTTTCTACCACACACTGCGGCAGGTTTACAAGACCATTGCACCACTTTTGCATCATTTTTCCCACGACCTTGTAAATCTGCCCAACTGTGTGTACTTTCTGCACTAGCTTTCTTCCTTAGATGTGGTACTAGTTTCTCTTGCTCCCACTGTGGAATCTAACATCCTATCTGTGTAATGACCTGGAAATCCAAAGATACACTTCACTGACAATGCAGTGGGTAGTTTGCGTCTCTCCAACCTTTCTTATTTTTCACGTTTTTCATCTTCCACTCAATCTACATATCATCCACACATACACACATCTAATTGCTGCATTCCTTAGCTGTGATTATCAACTATTCTTCTATTGCATATTCATATTCAAAGTGCAAGCCATTTATCGAGCCTTTTTGTTGTAACTACTGTTCCAGGAATTCTGCTCATACACAGAATTGTGCATAAAGACTTAGGACGTCAGTGAAGTACGGTGTACTAAAACCCACCTTACTACACAAACCCCCTACCAGACTAGCAATCAGTGACTCATTGGTTCTTCGCCCTAGAGAAAAAACACCAATGACTAGTCAACCCAGAACATGCGACTTAGATTACATGAAGTAAAGTAGATAACAAGAACGCTCTTTCAATATAGTCTTACACCAGTTCAAAACAAGATGTAAATAAAGACACGTGCAACTTTGAAATGTTTATTTCTAACTCCATAATCTCATGCACAGAACCTTAGAAAATACAACCAAACATATTATCAGAAACAAGGTTGTCAGCATTGTTACTATTCTATGAAATACAAACGGAAAAAGCATCCTATAATGCTAAAGGTAAAAGAATTAAAAATATACTTACATTTCACCCTCCCTACCTAGCAGATTAGTTTATAACTACAGAAAGTCTCATAAGATTACATGGGCAGACCCATACCTCTAGTACTCAGCAGTAGTGGATCACATTCAGTGCTCCACAAACTGTCAAGATACGAATGTTCTCCAACTGTGTGTAACTTTTCCTCCACAATGCATTATGAAACACGCAAGTATCAGAGGTGGCCACAGCTGCATATCTATTATGGCTCGAACGTGCGAGGATCATTCTGAATAACAGACACAGTATTCAAGATAACCTTGATGTTCCATGCTCTCACTGTACACACAAAACTAGCGAGGCAGTTTACAAATCTAGCATACCAAATTATTCTCATATAAAGCAAAATAATCTGTCTTCTCTAAACAATATCACAAGTACGTGTCGTGTGCAAAGCAGAGCAGGAAAGCAAAAATAGCGTGTAAGCTTCTAATAAACCCATGCTAACTTAACAGGGTGTGAGTGCAAGGCAAATTAGGAACGCAGAGTCCAAGCCTAAAAAGCAGAGTCAAGTTCACATTTCCGCAAAAAAGTCATTTGCTCTTTGATAGAAAGCAGTAACTAAATAATAAAGAATACGTAGAAAAATCAAAAAGTCTTAATCCAACAGCGTGTAAGCACAGTATGTAGCAACAGCCTCCAAGAAGAATTCATTGTTCTCATCTGAAAACATTTCAGCCATCCAATTCAATACTGAGAATGAACATACATGTTAAATTAAGGAGTGATCTGGCACTATTAAGGAGTGATCTGGTACTATTGTGCAATCCTCGCCATTCACATAGACTTCTTTTCCCTCCCTCAGTCCCCTATATGTAAATGGTAATAACCAAGCTTCATGCAGTTAAGCGCTCCCTAAACATCCATATCTGCCTATAGCATAGTATTTCATGCAAACCTCAAAATTAACCAGGTTAAAAAATAACGTTATGATACCATGGATAAGCCACACACCTGAATTGGATCTCCAATGATTGACCACTTCTAACCATTCTCATAGCGCGCCCTGTGCTCTGATTTGACAGTGAGAGAGTGATCACACCATTGTTTGTACTGCTAATCATTCTCAGCATACGCTACGAATACCCTTTGACGTTACAAGTCGCATCAAAGCTTCCGTGTGACGTCATGTACGGCGCCCCGTACAAAAAAGACTCGAATGTTTTTAATTGTTTAAAAACATATATTCATGTATTTAATGAACATACTAACAGAAGACATAATCTAGGATAATTATGGAATAATTTTTTTTAAGTTTTAAAAATCCTATATTGCTTCTATATTGTATGAGTGGAGCTGCGTGGCCCTCCACCCGGTGCCCTAGACTCCACCACGCCCAGACCCAGTTCATAAGCACCCGTGATCGTCACCACAAAACCATTAGCATGCATATCGCTTTTCCACACATGCTTTTACAACTAGTATGCCTTTACCACACATGATAAATGCATAATCCTAATAATGTTTTTTTGTTGACCAACACGTGTTGTAATGCCTGTACCTTACATCCTTCAAATTAGTTTCTAGGTATACGTGTGACCAAGTATGATAAGATCAGAGGCCAAGGACAAACAACGTGGTATCTGTGGCACGAAATCTCATCGATCACAGAGAAAATATGCGCAGGGTAAAATGAAAGTAACAGGTATAATAAAAATAACGGAGGAAAACTACTAAAATGGCGGTTGGACGGAGTATGTAATCAACGTTTGGCACCTCGACACTACATTTCAAATAAATATACATACAATATGTTTATTAATATATTACAAAAGTATAGCACCGGATGACACACATGACCCGGGAAAAGAAAGCGGTAAATTTAATATCTAAAATCAGGAGAGGTTTGCTTGGCGAACTTGAAGAAAAAGAAAAAAAAGTGCACTTACAAACAAGGCTGCGCATGCTTAGAGAGTACAACTGATGCAGGAAAAAAAACCTGAAAGTTTTACATACTGTCATAGAAATATAGCTCTAAAAATTGCCCCCGTAATTTGCCCCCCCAGGGACCTAATGAACCAAACGGACTTCTATTTTTTTTCACCTTTTTCCACCCCGTACAAGTACTGCACGAGTACCCCGCCATTTTTTTATTTTTTTTTACATAAAGATTGAGCCTAAAGATCCATGTACCACCCCCCTGACCAAGACTATAGGGTCAGAATGTTTCTACCCTGCCCCTTTTCCTTATTTCTCAACTTTGTTTTACCGTTTTCTTGTGACTCGGCTCTCGCGACAAACAAGATGGCTGCCAATATTTCCTGTTTTGGAGTATTGACAACCAATCAGCATGCAGCTCTTGCTCGTAATTGTACGTATTTCCATACGCGTACGCCGCGGTTTTCCTTTAAAAAAATAAAATAAACATGGCATGGTATCCTAGACTATCTTGTAGATTTTAAGTGGCGGAGGTATGATAACTGCAATGTATGTGCTTTAAAAGTTGGTGGTTAGGCTGCCTGTACCAGGGATTTTCACTTTAGACACCAACTGCAGCGCTTGCTTAATTTAACCCTCCATTATGAAGCTCCCCCGCTTCTATGGGGCCTCTCCTGTGGTCACATGAAGAGTCACTCTGCCTAGGTGAGTCTAATTGTGAGAGGGTGAGGCCTTCACATCTTTTGTATAACTTGAGATAATATTCCATGAAGGCTGTGTTAATATTGACCTGATCACAAACTTCCTTCCCAGAGTGTCATGTATTTGTACAAAAGGTGAAAAACTAGGAGATGACTCGGTCAACAGGCGTCCCAATCTCTCACCCTCTGCATGTGTTCCAACCAAGTATCTCCTATAAGTTAGAGTCATGAAGAGCTATTCAACCAATGAGGCATATTCCTCTTGTAGGTTACATCTTGTGTTGGGGGTTTACCTCTTCTATTTCTAATTTGCTCAGTGACTCATCCATGTTATTCAATTCATATATTGAGAGTTGCTACCTCACCAGCCTTCAACACAGTGACCTCCTACTACTGTCTCCCACAGCTTTTGTATCAGCGGCCATATCCTGATTTCTGCAAAATAGTTCTAAATTACCTCATGGAGTGACTTTTTGAATGCTATGTTATATTATGTTATGTTATGCAGTTTTGTAGAGTGCACTGTCGCCTGAAGGGTTATGCTGGAGCTGAGCTGGTGTGAGTCTAGCCACACCTAGGGTCTAGTGGGACTACTTGAAAAGACAGGTCTTTAACTTTTTGTGGAAATCAAGATGTGAGAAGGAGTCTCTTATATGTGGCATCCTCTAGAGTTGTGCCTTGAAGGTGGCACATAGGGTTTGGGTTGGCAAGTCTCCCCATCGGATTTTGAAAAGGAGTGTGTTGTTGACCGATAGGGTGCTACCCAAGTTTCAGCATAGTTTGTGGTCAAGGCTACCCCAGCATACTCCATGATTTGATCAAGTCAGACATGAAGTATGTGTACTGTAGAACAGAAAGAGTATTGGAAAAGAGGTGATGTGCAACTGACCTCAAATGTCCACCTTCTCCCATTTGAGAGACTGTGACTTCCCCACGACTATGGGACCTCTGCTACCAGTGTGGAGGCCCTTTTTAAATCTAGTCTTTAGTACATAGTTAGTGTACCTCCTCCTTCACCATAGGAGCCAGGGGGACAGTAAACCAATCGGAATGAGACATTGTCATGGAACTACAATTTGTCAATGTTAGGTGCATGCACACTCCTCTACGTCCCTTCGAGGCCATTCAGTTTGTTATGTTATACGTTATTAACATTTCTATAGCGCCTGACTCACCGTGTGGCATCTCGGCGCTTTCCTAGCGAAATGAGGAGGATGACATAAACAAACACATATTGTGTGCCTATGCCTACATGAGTGGCTACAAAAAGCACTCCAAACCTGACTCCAATGAGGGTTTCTCTCACATATGCATAGCAGCTTGTAGCGAACCCTAGGCCCCAAAATAAATATACACACATTGTCTATCGGTTAGAATTGTGGCGATAAAAAAATTGTAAAGCAGAATTTGCAGTATGCAATGATGAAACATGACACAGACCAGCTACAAGGGAACCATTTTCCTGAGAAAACATGTAGGCTTGAAGGAGTCCCCATAAATGCAGCAGTAAAATGCAAACGATTGCATGAGAGCAGAAGGTTTTTCTGATAATGCATTATATTGTATGAATTATTGAAATCTTTCTGTGCCGTAATGTTGTTAATGGATACTTACACCAACGAAAACATATTGAACATTGAAATTGATTCCTTTGTGATGCTCTGATGGCACTGATATCAAGCATGATCACTTGAAAGGCTTATCTTTATTCACTTTCTATCAAATCCATTAGTCCTTCAAAAGAATGAGTCATAAATCTCGCAAGAAAAGATTCGCCTTTTCAGTCTCATATTCTTCCTAGACCTTCCTATCTAAAAGCTTGTTTATTTCTATTCTAGTTAACTAAAGAATTTTTATAATGCAAATCATAATGCTATTTATTAAACCATCAAAAGAAAGACACAGTTGCAATACTGAATTCTTCTTGCAGCACAAAGCCCCCGTTGGCAAATATTTCAAAGCATTTGAAAGGCCAGTGTGATCACAAAAGCAAATGGGCTATAAACCTCGCTTATTTTTTCCAGCGACTTCCAATAAAATAATATCCTCTCTTTCCATATATAAAAGCATGTCTCGCATTTTAACAAGGGCTTGCTCACTTTATGTCATTGTGCCCCCTCGTTTCCTTGATATTACCCCTCCCACTGTTCCCTTACTTTTCTCCCATTTGAAAGAGAAGCGTTGTTTCATTCCGTTCTCTGGCACCGCAACATGGGCGTATGAAGTGTGGGAGACTGGCGACTCCCCCAGATTTTGGAGTGGGGTACACATGGGACAAGGCTGGGAGGACGAAGTGGTTAAAAAAAAGTCAGCCCTGGCGACTCCTCAGCCATACTGCGACTGCCGCCTCAAGGTCGAGCATTACACTGATAAAGAAGACGATCGACGGCCTGCCCCACGCCTGCAGATTTTTATAGGCCTATGTCTAGGGCGGCGCAGGTGCTGCAGGACCCACAGGCAACCTGCGAAGGTTTATGTAGTATCCTGCATTTGTAATAAAATGTATTTTACACCTCCTGCTCAGCCAGTGCCTGTGCTCTATGCCCAATAGAATGTTGGTGTCATGATGTGCCTCGTAATGTTGGGACACAGAGAGGTGACGCAACAGTTGGACATGGGTTGAGCAGCTGACAGGCTGTTCCTGGTGGGGCTCTTCTTCAGAACTTAACTACTTTTTATCAACTTGAATAAAGCATCTTTAAATACTACCTTCATGCGTGGACCTCCTTACTACAGTTTAGCGGGAATCTGTAACGGAATGAGGCATATTTTTATTTCTACCTTTGGAAGATGGTCAAGGGTTGAATGTTTTTAACACTGAACTGCTGCTTGTCACAAATTACGCTTCAGTCTTCAAGCATGTAAATCTGTATTTACATTTTTCTTCCAGCAAAGCATGGGTATTTTCAAAGAACGTACACACTGTATTGAGATATAAGTTATCAAGTGGAATACCTCAAATCAAGGTGCCAATTTATTTATTATTCAAAGATGGGAGTACACTCCTAACCTCTCCGCCGGATCGCCCCTTTGCATTCTGGTACATGCAGTTCGTATGACTTGAAAAGTTAGGAAAAAGTTCGTAAGTGTTTCACCAAGGTTGGTGCAAGTAAGTACTTGGTATTTCCAGTATCTCTAGACACGGCTCGTGTTTCAGGATAATATCCCTCATCAGTAGAGATCAGTTCTGGGGTGGCTGAGAAGGCTGCCAAACAACAGTCACAGGCTTCATTGCCTCTCAGGCGCGAAGGTGCATCTCCAATAGCTCGTCAGCTACGAGGGCTCACGGGAGCCCTTAAAAGTATTCAAAGATGGGAGCACACTCCTAACCTCTCTGCCGGATCGCCCCTTTGCATTCTGGTACATGCAGTTCGTATGACTTGAAGAGTTAGGAAAAAGTTTGTAAGTGTTTCACCAAGGTTGGTGCAAGTAAGTACTTGGTATTTCCAGTATCTCTAGACACGGCTCGTATTTCGGGATATTATCCCTCATCAGTAGAGATCAGTTCTGTGGTGGCTGAGAAGGCTGCCACTGATTATTTTTTAAATTATTTTTTCACTCTACATCTCTTCTTGCATACCACTTGTGAACAAAAATGCGGTTACCTATATGTATACATGTGTTTTGTAGGTATGAGGTACATGTCTTCAGAATGCTGCATTATAACGTATAAACACAAACAATAAATTATAAAACGAGTCAGTCAAATTAAATTTTTCTACTGGAGCCAATGATTACAGAGTCACTTCGCTGCATAGATGGTAGCAAACATCACTCCTTTAAGTGCGTTCTTGCAACTTGGGGCACCACTTTGTCAAAGCAAACAAATACATTACAGTGGAGCACGCTAGGCTGTGTTACACAACCCATTAACTTCTGTGTCCTCCTGTGGTGGCGCTTGTGTAGGTCTATATTACAAAACCCTCTGTAACACTTCATACCACATATGCCAGTGGTCACCTACAAATCCCGCATGCCTCCTCTCTCCTCAGTGCCTCTTCCTTTGCCCTAGACCAAACCCTGACATACTTTTTCCATATCCCAAATGCTGGCCCTAATTAGATTTACATGTGACTGCCATCAGTCATTTGGCCAAACTTCTACAAATTCCCAATCAGCTATCCATCTAATAAAGCCTTTTGCAGTTTTAAAAAACTGAGCGCCAGCTAGAGGTGGTGTATAGTGATCCATGTATTCATTGCTGACACAGCTAAAATACCCTCAATTGAGCATAGAGGACTTGGCAGCTGAATCAGTTGTGAAGTCAGCTAGGAAGGGTACTTGCTCCTGGTTGGGTACATAAACACTGCCCATCAATAACTCGTGCCCATCTAATTTATCTGACACCAGCACATATCTTCTCTCTTTATCTACAACAGTGTGAGGCAGACAACAGGGCTCTCATATTGCTTACAAAAGATCATTAGCCAGTCATGAATATCTGACCCCTCTATATCTTTTGTAGTCTCGGGACCTCAGTCTTAGTAAGCTGGGTCTCTTGGAGAAATGAGATCTGTGCACAACTTCTTTCAAGTATGCATTGACCTTATGGGTTTTAGCTGCTGAGGCCAACTCTCTTTCATCCCATGTAATACGGGAGACCATAGTTTACTCCCCACACACAGCCCAAGCCATCAGAGAAGTTTAGTGTGGAGAAGATTTTTGCCATCTTGAAAATGCCCAAAGTAGAGATGACCCAGAGAACCTTTACCCCATTGGTTAGGGTTTGCCCAGGAATAATTCCCACCCACTAGCTTGTACTGGGCAAAAATGTGACACCTCCAGTCACCAAGTAAAAAACACTCCTGGACCTGAGGAAGAACAGAAGAGTAATGCACCTGCTATCTGGGACGTGAAATGAGACTTGAAGAACAGGGCCTGCTCCCTTTCGCACCCAGGAAAAAAAGAGTGGACTCAAGTGTTTACATGGCTCACCTCCTGATCAAGAAACTGGGACACAAGAAGCAGTGGCAACTGGGACTGGAGTAAAAGCTGCTGTTGACCCCTGCCTGGCATCATGTGAGTCTCTAAGTGCCTCTCCTAAGGTCTTGATGGCTTTAAAAGTGTAATCCTATGGTGAATTGGGACCTAAAGAACTAATGCCAAAAGGTACGACCTTTGACCAAGACAAACCTGGTTGGCGTGTCCCACCTATGATCTATCGTGATTGGCTTCAAATTGCACCTTTTTCCATCAACTGCGATCCTTGCCTATCATCTGTACTATAAGCTTTTGGGAGCTATTCTCTATCAAACTTAAAAAAGCCAAATATCAGGGATTCATTTTTGAATTTTTGCCATTTTTCTGTCATTTTGTTTAATACATTTCTTCTATTTTTCAATTTCGTTTTGGGTTTTTTATTGCTTTGCATTTAAATTTTATAATTGTTTTGGTAATGCATAAATAATTTACACATTGCTCTAAGTTAAGCCTGTCTGTCATGTGCCATAGCCAGCAGGGGGTAAGCTCAGGTGAATTTAGTGAATTTCAGGGTTCACTCTGAAAAGGATTGGGATTATTATTTGAGGTTGATACTCACCCCCACAACTAATAACCAAGGGCTAGATGTAGGTAAATCAGTTTTACCGCTTCATAAATACCGAATTTTACCGATTCGGTATTCATGAATCGGTAAATCTGATGTAGGTATTCATTCGGTAAAAAATACAGAATCAGTATGATTCGGTATTTACCGATTCTGTAATTACAGAATCGGTATTTTGCCATTGATTCCTATGGGCCTTGAAGCCCATAGGATTCAATAGCAAATACCGATTCGGTATTTACACAATCGGTAAAAATACCGAATTGCAAAGGGGGACAGGGTGTCACTTTGACACCGTGTTGCACCCCTGTAACTGGCTTGTGCGCCATGTGGCACACAGACATGCCCTTAGGGCATGTCTGTGTGCCACATGGCACAGGTGCACATGCACAAATGTGCATGTACACAAGAATTCGTTATTTACCATGCAATTGTAGTACATGGTAAATAACGAATTCTAAAGGCCCTGTAGCACTGTTAGAAGTGCTACTTACATAGGAAAATACAGATTCGGTAATTCTACCGATCGGTAAATTTACCGATTTGGTAAAATTACCGATTCGGTAAAATTACCGAATCTGTACGTTTTCAGTGCCCCTACATACCAATGTCAAAATACCGGTTGGAAACGGCCAAAAATCGGTATTTTCAGCCGATTCCGACCGGTGTTTTGACACCTACATTTGGCCCCAAATGTCTTACAATAAAAAGCACGAATTAGTGAGAAACCTTGTCTTGTAGTTCTTTGTCCAAAACATACACACAGGACAAATGTAGTGTCTGAGAAGTGCTGCCTGTTAACCCAACACTGGCGGCACCTTCGCTAAGATGGAGGATTATCACCCACTGCTTTCTGCAGTGTAAAAAAAGGAAAAATAAAATGATAATAACCTGAGGTTATTATCATTTTAGTACTCACCATTGCAGCATCTGTGTGGGGCGGGGCGGCTCTCAGGGCAGGGGGAAGAGTGGTTTGCACTCCCTTTGTGAGCATGAGGCCTCCCAGAACTGTCTCACACATACTGTGTTCTCCATGCAGGCTGCATTACAGTCTGTGTGGGGAACATGCCACCCCCCAGCGCATTGTATCACGGCGCTCAGACAAATCATAACGCTGCATTGCAGTGTTGTGATTAGCTGCAGGGAGCCTGGGAGCCCTGGTGCTTCCTGCTTCCTGTTTCCCACCCCCAAGAAGCTAAGAAGAGAATGTAGAAGAGGCGGCAGCTGGCCAGCCAGCCGGCAGGTAAGTGATTTTTTTAAACCTATCTTCGCCCATCCCTTCCCCCCGCCCCTCTGCTGCTAACAGGTAGCGTCCACTGCTGTAACCGACGGAATTGCCAACTGGAGGGCCGGTTAAGGGTTCTTTAATAGCACTAATTCTAAGCACATTCAATCTTTGCAGTAGAGAGAATAAAGGCAGAAAGAGACAGCAGCAAGAAAGAATTGTTTCTGATTAGTCAATTTGCATTTTGAGGTTTAGGAATGTTGCCAAGAGCATTCTGTTTAGTCAGGTTCATGTTATCCCCTCCAACCCTTGTTTGCTTGAAGCATGAAGATGCAAGGTTAATTTTTTTCACATATTTTCTAATTACATTGGAGAATGTAAAAAAAACAATAAAGCATACTTGCTGTATTTAGATTAACATCTTTATCATTATTTCACTTTTTCACTTCAGAATTATGCAATGGTGCACGTTTAGCGGAGCCTGAGGCTCACAGACCATAGGTAATTTGGGTACTTTGTATAGGCTCAATAGAGAGTCCCCACGGCTGATCCAGAAATGTAATGTCCCCTAAGCCCCGACAGTGAAGATTATATAAAAAGTCTCACTTCAGCATAGACAATCTGAAATTCAGGTTAAATAAAGTAGACTCTTGCTTCATTGTACCCAGGTGAGTAGACAAAGGATCCACCACCCTATCATAGACAAGACCGCCCAACAGGCTGTGGCGGTCCCGCAGTAGGCATTACGATGCGACTGCCACCACGTCAGTCGCAATGCCTATCTTTTGCATTCAGTGGATGCTGCTTTGCGTTACTTTGATCTGATTTAGCGTCTTTGGTGGTGGAAAGTAAATTGGAAAAAAGATATTGCGTCGATTTGCGATTTTGAAACGCAAACACTGACTAAAATGTTAGTAAATCTCCCCCCTAATATCTAGATGGCACTAAGATTTGGGCAGATAGTCTACTGGTAGTTTAACTCTAAGACTACCAACAATGGGGACACAGGACAGAAAGGGGATATATGGTGCCTCAATGCTGGTTGAGTCATCTAGGACACTGTGCAGTCTTCTGTAACATGTTTTGGTAATCCCAAATACGGACCATTTACCTCTCCCTATCAGTATGTTACCAGCTCTGAGATCTTTTGACTACTGCTAGGAATTAAAATAGATTTATGAAAGACATAGAGATGGAAAAATCTTGATTTTTTCACATTGGAGATCTGTTCACGCAATGTTATTTCAGTGTCTAAATGCATCCTTAATCTTTTATCACTTTGGAAGTTAGAAGTCCCAGTACTGGGAGATATTGTATCATACCAAATGGTTTGTAGATATTACGGTTAATAGACTAGGGGCTAGATGTAAAGAATTCTCATTTACCGACTCTAGAATACCGAATTTTACCGATTCGGTATTCTAGATTCGGTAAATGAGACGTAGTTAAAAATTCGGTATTTTTTACCGAATCTGTAGGATTCTGTAATTACCGAGGCCCATAGGAATCAATGTCAATTACCGAATCGGTAAATACCGATTCGGTAAAAATACCGATTTTGCAAAGGGGACAGGGTGTCACTTTGGCACCCTGTTGCACCCCTTATACTGGCTTGTGGGCCATGTGGCACACATACATGCCCTAAGGGCATGTATGTGTGTCACATGGCACAGGTGTACATGCACAGATGTGAATGTACACAGGAATTCGTTATTTACCATGGAATAGTATTCCATGGTAAATAACGATTCGGTAAGGGCCTGTGACACTGATTACAGTGCCACCTACATGTAGATTTACTGATTCGGTAAATATACCGATTCGGTATTTTACCGAATCGGTAAATATACAGAATCGGTAAATATACCGATTTGTCACATTTTCAGGCCCCTACATCTCCATCTGCAAATACCGGTCAGTAACGGCCGAAATCGGCCGTTATCGACCGGTATTTGCCTTCCTACATCTGGCCCTTGGTTTTTAACATTTGATTGGTTTCAGGTTAGGATGTTATTGTGCGTCCACTACAGGACAGCAAACAATCAGCCAGCACACTTTGAAGTATTGTAGGAAAATCTGTATTTTTGCAAGTTGCACCAAGATGTTTTGCTATTTGTTATCCTGGATTGCTAGAATGTTGAACCTCTTGCAGTTGCAAGTTACTAGATTTACCTTCATGTGCTTCTTATCCTAAGCACGCCCTCTCACTGCAATTGGTACTATGTTTGGAGGCCTTGTGCAGGCTGAGGCCATAGAGATGTCTTTGCTGTGCAAGGTACAGTCCAGTTAGTGTGAGATGCAGAGTTCTGGCAATTTAAAACTCATGAGGGGCCTGTCACTCACTATTACACAATGTATGCCTTTATAACAGTGTTGCAAGTGGGCGGGAAGTACGTTTCCTTACTTTTGATTTTCTTTTGGCATTTTTCTGCTAGTTTTTATTACCATCGATATTTGGTAGTTAAATGTAATGTATGTATACTTGTAAAGCGCACTGTTACCTCGTTACGTGGTGTCCTGGCGCTGTATACCGCTGGGGAGTTAAAGAACACCTTATTATTTACAAGTGTACTAGATACTCTTTGAAGTTATTTCATATGAGCTGGAAGAGGGTTAAACTGTGATCTATTTTACCCAAGACACTATCAACTATCTCCTCTGCTCCATGTCAGCTAGACTGATCGTATCTCCACATCTTTTTAAAATACTCCACACTTTACTCAGCAAAACTATTCAGAGGTCAACCTTCTGTGATAAGTTATTGAGAAAACCAGGGTTGTAATAGCAATCTAAGAATGGGCATAGTGTGACCCTGTACAACCCCATCTGCCTTCTGTCTCAGTTGTATCCAGTGAGTATAGCTAGAACCTAGGCTGATGCTCTACTATTTAAAGAGTGTATAATGCCTGAGACATACACGTTAGACCATAATAAGTAACAGGTGTTGTTGGACTTGGACCTCTCTGCAGCGACATCCCTAAACCTTTTTTCCTTTCCCCTCCTGTTTTATTAATTTTTTTTGTTGGTATTAGGACTCTGAGTACTTTACCACAAATAACCGGTGCTAAAGTGCTTGTGCTTTCTGCTTCGAAAGTGATATAAGTGGCCTATAACTGATTGGCATATTTCATTTTCTTGTAAAACACTTGTAAATGGTACTACATGTACACAGGGTCTCTAAATAAATTGCTACCAGTGGGCCTCAGCACTCATTGTGCCACCCACTAAAGTAGCCTTTGAATGCACGTATCAATCCTGCCACTGCAGCCTGTAGGGCAGTTTTAAAACTGCCATTTCGAACTGTCAAAATAAATATTTTGCCAGACCTAAGCCTTCCATTTTAGCTCATAAGTCTCCCCTAAGGTAAGCCCTAAAGGCTCATAGAGTCTCATGGAGAACTTCGACACCTGGATCACAAATTCCGCTGACGCAAAAAGGGCAGCTCATACATCCAAGAACTCAGAACAGAAAAATAAGACAGCAAACAACTGGAGAGGAGATGGCACGCCAGCAAGGACAACTCTGACAGAGCAGCCTTCAATACCTCCCTCAATCTCTTCCACCACCTTCTGAGGGCAACAATGAAGACAGCCCTAACCGCACGCATCGAAACCATCGCCAATAACACCAAGAACATTTCAACATCATTAAGGAATTCTCCAAGCTGGTTACCAACAAAAACAACATCACACCCTCACAGGAGTTGTGCAACAACCTAGCTTACTTCATTCTCGACACAATGGCAACCATAAATAGAAACTTTGAACCCCAACCCACACCTATGGACTTTCTTGACAGATACGCCATCACATCAACCGACATGAACAATGTACTGACCACCTGGAAATCTATCCACTTTTGAGCTACCACAGAACAATGGAAGCACCATATTTTCAACTTCAAAAACCAAAGGATCAGCTAGGAACTCACTATCCAGCTCAACCCCTCTATCACCACCGCACAATTTACTGACGCTAAGAAACACGCAAAAGTCAGACCACTACTCAAAAAACCCTCAGCTGACCTCATCAAACTCAAACACCACTGGCCATACTTCCTGCTCACCTTTCCAGCAAAGGTACTGGAAAAGATCATCAACAAGCAACTCATGACACAGCTGGGGCAATACCAGCTACTTGATGCCTCCCAATCCCACATCCATAGCAATCACAGCACTGAAACTGCCCTGATCACAGCTGATGACATCCAAACCCTCCTTGACCAAGTAGAAACACCAGCTCTGATCCTCCTTGACCTCTCAGCAGCCTTTGACATCGTATCCCAGCACACACTGATCGAAAGACTCAGCTACATTGGCATACAAGGTGATGCACTCAGATGGATCACCTTCATCCTCACCAGAAGAACTCAGAGGATCCACCTCCCACCTTGGAACCCAAAGAGATCACCTGTGGTGTCCCCCAGGGCTCACCCCTAGCACCATGATCTTCAACACATATATGCCCCACTGGCCGACCCCGTCATTCCCACAGTCTCAACACAATTTTCTACACAGACAACACCCAACGTATCCTCTCACTGACAGACAACCCCACCACCACCAGGAACAAGTTCCACAGATGCATAACAAGCGTTGCCAACTGGATGATGAACAACTGCCTGCAGCTGAATACTAATAAGATGGAAGTACTGATCTTCAGCAACAGCAACAACGCATTCGAACAACTCCTGGTGGCCTCAGACCTAGGACCTGCACCCCCTCCCTCCGACCACGCAAGAAACTTTGGGATCATTGTTGACAATAAGCACAACCTGAAATCACAGTTCAATGCTGACTCCCCCACCTGCTTCTTCACTCTGCACTTGCTACATAAGATCTTCAAGTTTCTACTCCTACACAGGAGACACACCGTGACACAGTCCTTCATCACCAGCTGACTGGACTATGGCATTGCCCTCTACTTAGGAATCACCGCACACCTCCTACAGAGACTTTAGACCATACAGAATGCCGCACACAGCTTCATCCTTATCCTTCCCTGATAAACCCACATCACAACCTACTCCAGGCAAAACCACTGGCTTTCCGCACAGAAGAGATGCCAATTCATTCCGCTGACCCACACACACAAGGCTCTGCACAACCAAGTACCTGCTTACATTAACCACCACGTGAACATCGCAGCAAAGACCTGAAACAGCCTCCCCACACAACTCCGGACCATCGCCTCACTTCCGGAATTCCGAATGGCCTACAAGACCTGGTTGTTCGAATAAGTCTCTGTGACCTGCAAATGTCTTGATACCCTGTCGGGTGATTAGCCATGGTTTACAAATCCTGATTTATAGATTCACTGATTGATAGGGCTGTGTGCATTGTATTTAGAAATTAGGACATTTGAGTTTTAGTTTAACAGATCCTGCCAGTGAAATATTCCTGAAATAATTTGTCAGTGTTGAAAGGCCAATCCCTCCAATAGGACAACATTGGGTAACCTTATTACACTTAATAAGTGGTAACTTATGTTTGGGAGAAGAGAGGAAAATGATGTTTGCACTCAAATTGTAATTTACAATCCTCTTTAAAGACAAAGTCGGATTTTAAGGCACAATTATGAAAATGTCACTTTTAAAAAGTTTGCATTTTCTTATCCTAGCCATTTGGAGCTGGCTGCCTGGGTCACAGACTGTGAATAGTTTGGCAGGTACCCTGTGTTTATTCCTGTCAGACAATGAAACAAAGATGGATTAGGTGTTGACACGCTGGACAATCCTACCAGGTTGGTTGTGGCTGTGCTGTTTCTTACCCCACTTACATTTCAAAAGGCTGCCTCCAGCACACACACGAAGGATCCTGACACCAGTCTTTTATTACCCCAAACTACTTAGAGCCTTGGCAGGGGAATGGAAGATTTTTCCAGAACCAGATGTGAGGGTAGTATAGGCAGTCCCTCTACTTCAAAGGCTGGCACCAGATATAAATATTGGACCTCCTGAGCCATTCACCAGATCACATCTGGACCAGTGGAAGGCTCAGAAGAAGGACTGCCCTGCTTCCCTGCTGCTGGAAGGACTCTCCCGCTTCTCTGCTACCTGAGGAAGGAAGCCTGGGCCTGCTCTTTCAACCCAGGACCTCCAAAGTGGCTCCAAGGATTAGCAGGCTGACATGCTGTGTGTGCATCAGGGACATAACTAGCTCCAGAGACCTATCCCGCATCTGGTCAGTTGACCAGACCTGTAACTGGACCTGCTGGCCTCTGCTATAGTGAGTTCCTGATCCCCAAAAGGGCCCTCCTCAGGTCCTGGACCTTTGGCGGGCATCAGAGTGCACTCCTCTGTAAAGAAAGGTGAAATATTGATGTTTTGGGCTCTTTGCAACCGTGAACAGGCTCATTTGTGCAGAGACTCAGCCACCCGAGAAGACCACCAACGCAAAGTTCTGATGAACCCGACTCTTCACGCTACAATGAATGCCACTGATGATTGCAATGTGAGGTGTGCACTTCACGTTTACGCATCAACAGCACTGGCTACCCACCAACGTGAAGCTCCAGCAACGACCGTCCACAATGTCCAAATGGATCTTCACGGCACAGCGATGATAGTCCACCATGCCAGGCCTGCTCTTTGTGCTGCATCAACAACCATCCTCAATGCTCTCCATGCTCCTTCTTGGGAATCCTCCACCATGAACTACATTCTTTGCATCAGATTTTGACAAGGTAACATTTTCAGCAGGACTAACCTGGTCCCTGTATTTGGCTTATGCTCCATCGTATCAGCCTGAACTTTTTACTTTACCCTAGTCTAGCAAGACCAGATGACTGCAATTGGCACTTTATGCTTTTAGCTGCTACATCTACCTAAAACTTTAAAAGTCATCGTCCGGTTCTACTGGTTGGATTTTTGCCATTCTGGTCTCATATAATTTTAATAATTAAAATCTACTCTATTTTTCTAAATTGGTTTGGAATTTTTCTTGTGTTGTGTTTTCACTTTATTACTATTTGTATAGTGCATTGATACTTTACACTTTGTATTTTAGCTAAGCCTGATTGCTAGGTGCCAGGTTTACAGATGGTTAAGTACAGGTTAATTTAGTGACTTTTGTGGTTTACTATGACAAGGATTATGGTTGTTTCCTGAGCGGGGCTTCCACCCCCTCAAGCAACAACCCAATTTCTTACATGTATTATCATCAGTCTCCAGGATCACTATTGTTTTCCTTTCTCATTCTAGGTGGCTGGGAGTCAGGCTGTTCTTGCATGCTGGTGCCCTGCAACTGGGCCATGGAGATCCACAGCTGAAGTCTGCTCTGGCCAGCAGTCACACAAAGTGATGGTGTGCTTTACCAGCATCCAATTGGCTGCAGGGAGGCCATTGCCAGGGTCGGTCCAGGAGAGCTGGCGACCACAACATCTTGCTGCCTAGGGAGTGTGTGGGAAAGGGTCATCAAATTAGCCGGGGGGAAGCAAAGGGGAGCAGAACAGTCTGGGATGCTGGATCACAACATCCATGTTGCTGCTATCTTGAATTAAATACAGATAGTCTTTTGTACCCACAGTGCGGGTAGCAGAGGGAGAAATTCATTTTAGAATGCGGCTCCTTGGAACCACAATATATTTTCTCCTGCAGCTACATAACATGTTCTTTCCAAGCTCTGAAGTGCCTCATTTTGGCAGGGTTAGTGGCTCATAGATGCTTTCACCCTGGAGAGCTTTTGTATTTACTTTATTAAAGACCAGCACCTGAGGGTATGCGTAAGGATGTCTGCACTTTGCAATTAGCATTGTTCCCACTATACATGTAGAGACAAACTCACCTTCCCCTGCTTGCACCCATACCCTCATCATCCAAGCACTCAGCTTCTCAATCATGCACATATCGACTCACTCATTCTTGCATTGATGCAGTCGGCCATACAGACTGCCACACACAGAATTCAATAAATCATTAAAGATGCAATTTGTGTTCTAAGCCAGACCTATTGGCTTTGCCCACAATTGTTTTTGTCTCCCATTCTACTAGTACTTTGGAACACTCAATTGTTAGATACCTAAATGTAGGTAGCTGTGAACGCCAGAAGAACAGTCCCTTCATGTGGAGAGGTGTGGTGCAGCGTCCAGGGCAGGTGACTTCGGAGCACAGGGTTCACAGTTCAATCCCCGGCTCTGGCAGCAGCTCATCTCAGCACCATGTGACTCTGGGCATTAGCTCACTTAATTTCCACAAAGGCCCCCAGTGCTTTGAGACCCGCAAAGGTGAGTAGTTCACACTTTACAAATACGGATTTACAGATTCATGCTGTCAGCTTGAAGCACTGTTCACTGCTGGATACAAAGTAGTGAAATACTTGGTATATATTGGGTCAAGGTGTTTTAATGGGACTTTGTCTTTAGATGAGGAGTCTTAGGATTTGTGAAGATGTGGGGAACCCAAGCACTGAATCGATTTGTAGGGTTTAACAATTTCAAACGTCTCATATATAAGTGCAGGGTTCAATTCAATCACTGCTACAATGTTGTCAGCTATGACTTGCAAATTATTTCACTCTGGGGTTTGTCAACATCACGAAATATCTCTACTAGGACGTTCCCCTGCCCAATTTGAGGTCTTTAAGAAATACTCATCTTTTGTTTCAACCATCAGCAACTATAAAAACTGTAGTTCCTGCTTACCAAAAATAGTTTATAATTTCTAGGTGAGAAAGGGCTGATAAGTAAAAAAACAAAATGCAGGACTGCCTAAAGTCAGCAGAAAACAAATATGGTCAGCAAGCTGCGATGTCTTTCATCGGGGCAAATCTGCGAGACGATTGGGTTACTGCATGCATCAAAGTCACCAATTTCAGAGACTTAAGAAGGGTCAAACGCTGCATCATGCATGCTTAACTTTTGGACATTTACATTGTGGGATGCTTGCCATTAAATCACATAATTGCCTGCATCATTTTTAAAGATTTTATTGACAGCCAAATAAATCATTATCCCCCTGCTTGAATTCGAACCTGCGATGTTCATTATTGCACAAAAGATGGTCTAGTGAGTTGATTATCATTGCTATCTTCTGATCCCTCAGGTCATAAGCTTGAATCCGTCAAGACGTCCTCAACGTCCATGCTTCAGTGGATGGTAGAGGGTGCATTTCACATTGGATAACTGTATCATTAGCTGTTCACAATGCTTAGAACTTACATTAGTGCAGTATTATTATTATTATTATTATTATTATTATTATTATTATTATTATTAATATTATTATCATTATTATCATATCCATCATTATTACTGCCATAGATGCAATAGCCTAATGAGATATTTTATTGACAACTTTAATGTGTGTTTGAACTGCCTACCATTCAAGATGCACACTTATCTTTTTTGATCCTGTAAATGCCGAAGCAGGCATATCTCACACTTCCCTCTCCTCCACCCATCTCCCCCTTCCTATGGCATTTCTGCCCTTTGAAAACTTGCTAATCAACCAGAAGCTCCTTGAAACGTTTGTGAGTAACCATTTAAATAAGTTCCACCCCAACGCGCTATTTGGTTCCAAATAAGGCAGACCACTTCTGTAACAGGAAACATGTCAAGCATCGTGGGTCAGATTTACTAACACTTAGCATTGGGGTTGTGTAAAAAAAAGTCGTGCAAACTGGTGCAAAATATTTTTGGGGGGATTTACTTTGCAGTGCAACACCTGATTTGCTTTAAAAAGTATCCCTAATGTATTTCAAAATTGTGCTTTGTGTTCTTTAAGATACTTTGTGTCAAGGGGAGCCCCAAGGGTAGTACATAGGAATTGCCATGCAAACAATCATACATTTTGATGTAAAGCCCTATCTCTTAAAAAAGATATATAGGACTTTGCACCAAAAGTGAACGCCTCCTAAATGCAGACATAAAGTTTGAGAAACTTTGGGGCATATTACCAAGCAATAGCGATAATTATCGCTATTGCTTGGTTAGAGACAAATTTTTACCGCTGAGCTGCGGCGATTTTTATCGCAGATAAACCTTGGTATTACCAAGGTTTATCGCAAATGCGATAAAAAACGGCCGCAATGCATGAATATCGCTGAAAAGTCAGCGATATTCATGCATTACCGAGCTAATGCTCTTAGCCATGTTATCCACCTCCCATTTGATAACATGGCTAAGAACTTCTCAGGGCAGGTGTTATCTTTTGGAGATATTCGCGCTTAGCGCGAATATCTCCAAAAGTTGGTAATAGGAGATAGCGATGTTAGCAACTGTTTCCAGTCGCTAACATCTTGGCACGCCCACTTTGCATGTCATTAGTGATAAATATCACTGACATGCAAAGTGGGGCCCAAGATGGTCGCTATCTCCTACTAGCTGTCGCTAACTGGTGCTAGCGACAGCTAGGTAATAGGGAGATAATTTTATCTCCGCTTTCTTGGCTTTTAAAGCCAAAAAAGCGGAGATAAACCTCCTTGATAATATGCCCCTTTGTCTTTTCTCAAAACTTCTCCAACTCTACATGTGTGCTGTACAGTACACAACAAACTCGGAAAATATTCAAAGTACACATAGGAATAGTATTTTACATTTAGAGAGTGCTGTTCCAGTACAAAGCCTATGTTAGACATCATGCTCATACACTTGCCTTATGGTACAATGATGGATACTTTGGTGCAAGGCAGCCTAAAGTGAATTAAGAATGTAAATACGTATTTAAAAATCAAACTATTACCACTACTCATTGTAGCAGTGTGATACGAATTGAGAACACATGGGCTATGGTCCAGTCAGGAGCCAATAAAAAGGGAAGGGAATTTAATTGCTACAATTATTTGGATTTGTTTTCATCTGCTGAAGTTCTTTCAATACATAGACGTCCGTGGAGCAGCAGACCATATCACATCCATGGAAGGCGCAGAAAATAATTCGCTCTAAGCTGAAGAGGGTCAACAGTTGGAGCCACACATCCTCCAATCACGGTCTTAAGAGTCGCCATACTTTCCTGTTCCATCGCATCCGCATCCTGAAACATAAGAGTCCTTCTGGGTTAAAATTGTCGCAACTGGAATGAACCACGGAGGAAAGGATTGTTAGAGGAGTGCATGCAATTGTGCAAGCAGTTTCATGTTGCTCAATAACCCTAGTAACCATGGCGCCCAGGTTATAATGCAACCGAGAAGGAACACGAATTACTTTCCTCATATCATCTAAGAACTGCCATTTCTTACTGTTGTACCACATGCAGAGTCAAAGGTTAACAACAGCTGTTCTTCTTTCTTTCTTGGTAGGGGTTATTCACTACTTGAAAGTGCATTTGTTGAAAATTCTGTGATCAAATAGACAAGCATGCTGGTGTCAACAACGATGAGTTAATTTGCCTTGTATTTCTCGACGCTCGGCAATGTAAGTACTCAACAGTCCGCAGTTGGCATCAAAGTGGTGCCATTGAAGCAGCTTTAGGGCAAACTTGCCCCCGAGTGATTTTTGTTATGATGGGCTAGAAAATATCTGCTCAAAGACAACTAGTTTCATTTCAAGTAACAGACCCCTTTCAGCAAAGTTTTGTGCAGGTGAGAAACTCTGCTGAAAAGCACAAAGTATGCACTCTGCCCATGCAAAGTCATACAATTGCTGTACACATGAAGTAGCTTTAAGAGGAAAAATGCCATGTATCACGAATTACTGTTACAAATCCCAATGGATGCAGTGTGAGTTGATCCAAAATGAGGCTGATACTTGCAACGTCTGATAATTTGTGGGCCATTGTTCCTCTGTATATTGTGTTTTTTTGGTATAGGTCCTGAGCAACACCTACAAATGCCTCCAGCCAAACATAAAAAGGTGAGATTGAATTACCATACACAAAACAGCACTCCTTTAGTCTATGTAACCTTCACTTTCACTTAAAATAGTTCAGTGGAAAACACAACATTTTACAAACATCGGGGCATTTTCCCACGCCCCTATTGCCACCACAACGTCACAAAGGCAGCATTAAACCAAATAACATGGCTAAAAGCAACGTTAAGTGGCTCAACGTTGCCTTGGTAATAGGGCCCCTTTCACGCTAAAATTAGCGTGAAAGGGGCGTGCAGTGGGTGTTGCGGTGGGCACCCTTTCACTTCAATGCTGCAACCTATTATCGAGAGACGTGATAATAGGTGGCAGCGCCAAACTTAAGACCAGATAAAATCCTGGTCTTGAGGTGGCAAAGCAAGGAGAAATGCTTTATTTCGCCTCGTTTTTGCTTTTTCAATGTGTGCTGCCTTGTGCAGCACACAAGGAAAAAGCAAAAGGCCAAGGTTTGTTTATGTACAGGAAGGTGTCCCTTCCTGTACATTAATTCCCTTCCTGTACATAAACAAACGTTCTTTTTAAATGTCATTTTGTAACTTACATGTGTGTTGCATGTAGCAGCACACATGTAAGTTACAAAATGACATTTTAGGTTTATTTATGTACAGGAAGGGACACCCTTGCACTCTGGCACAAGTGTGCCTGCGTTGGCGCTAAGTTGTGGGGGAAATGCCAGGCTCCACCATATCCTTGGTAATATAGTGCAGCCTGGCGCTTCCGAAGTGGTGATGACAGGCGTTAAGCCAAGGAGGCTAACACCTCTCACCGCCACTTCCTAGATAATATGCTCTGTCATTGTTAATTACATTCGAAATTGGAAGAGCATGATTTGCAAAAGCAACAATATAAAGGCAGAGACAATAACAGCCAGTTAATGACCGGAAGTGAAGTTGTTTCTTTCAAAGTACCTATCATTCTGCATAATATTGATTCAAAACATAGTTCCCTAAAGAATCTGATGTTGTTCTGTACACTCCACAGTGTTCGGAAGGATGAGCGATCCTGTTCACTACACTACAATGGGTCTGGCATCCCTATTCATGAAGGTGTGGGAATATTCAACAAGTCACAACATTTTGCCTACCCACACTGAGACACCAATTCTTCATAAACAAAGGAATTCACAATAACTAAATTGTCGATTAGGATGGCAGATGGATCTGCGTCCGTCCGCCACCCCCGAGGTGGAGGGACCGACCACAGGGGCTGCGGCGGTCCCTCCGTTGCAATTAGGATGTGACCGCCACCCTGGCGGTCACATCCCGTATATATTACATTGCGGCGGGTGCTGCTTTAAGCAGCACCCACCGCAATGTAAAATATGCATGTTTACCTTTGGCATGCACAACTTGGCAGGCACCGCGTGGTGCCTGCCACCTTGTGCATGCCAAAGCAGGGGGGTACCATGTGCACCCGCCACCCCCAACACCCTGGGGGCTCGCAATGGGCCCCCAAAAACAAAAGACCACATGCTTTTCCACTGTGAAAAAGCCGCTGTGGAAAAGCATGTTTCCGCCTGCATCGTGAAATGGCTGGCGGTGTCTTGCAGACACCGCCACCATATTTGCGTACACCTACCGCGGATCAGCGGTGGACGGACTTGCCATCCGCCGCTGATCCCAACGCCATCATAATCTGGCGGTGGGTGTTTGCTATGACCACAGCAGTGAATCCGCATCCTCCGGGCCGGCGGTGGCTTCCGCTGGCCCGGAGGATGCGGATTCACCGCCATCGTAATTGACCCCTAAGGGTCTAATTTAGAGTCTGGCCGACTGGGTTACTCCATCACAAACGTGGTGGATATCCCGTCAGTCGTATTATGAGTCCATTACATCCTATGCACTTGTAATACAGTGGATGGGATATCTGTTTGTGACAGAGCAGCCCATCCCACAAACTCTAAATCAGGCCCTGTATCTAAAATAGTTCTTGAAAACAAATATACTTTTCAATTAAGTGGTACTGTAAAAATGGTATTTCCTCAAGAGAGGTTTATTTGCCATATCATTTTGTTACTTGTGTAGTCATGTGTTCAATGGGGGTGAGGGGAGATTGTGGAAGATCATTACTAGATCTCGTCTAGATGGGTGCATTGCTGTCTCTGTAAGACCTTTTGAGTTCTAACAGTTTCTTAACATTGGTTGGCTTCATTGTCACCCTCATTTGCTTCCTTCTTATTAGTCAATTGCTGTAAGCTTCCTTCTTCCTTATGTATAATGTGTCCCTCCCCTGGAGCATGGATTTATTACTTATGCCCTTCCTCTGCTTTTTTTTTGAGGCGCTGTATTTTTTTGTGTTTAATCCTCTACCAGAGTGGATCTTTTTCAGCTGGTTCCCTTGTGTACTTCTCCTACCTCTGTGTTCCTCTCTCCCTTGTATATGTTGCTTACCCTCACCTGCCTGACTTTCCACCCTCCCTCCTCAGTGTTCTTAGCCCCTCCCTACCCTATGTCATTCGTGTTGCTTGCCACCGACCGCCCTCCCTCTGTCCCTCCATTGTTGTCAGTGTTGTCAGTTGCCTTCAACCTCCCACCCTCCCTCCATTATTGTCTTTGTTGTTTCCTGCCCCCACCCACCTTATGTCCTTCCATTGTTGTCTGTGTTGTTGCTTACCCCATCCCCCTACACTCCAGTCCATCAGCTTTCCCCCACTGTTGATTGTGTGCTTTCTCACAGCCCATCCTTCACAGCCGTGTTTGCCCGTGGTGCCCCTGACTTGCCCTCCCAACATGTTGCCAACCCAACCCCGCATTGCTTACTTTCTTTCCTTCCTTCAGTGTTGACTCCAGCATCTCCTCCCTCCATGTTGGCTTCGTCTCCACATGCAGTAAACAAAAAAAAGTACTATGGCATGGCAAGCGCTGGCTGCATCATTGCACTTTTCTTTTCAAATTTCAGCCATGTTACACAGCACCCAAGCTACTCTGCACCATGGCTGGCTTAATGACAATGACAAAGCCATTAGCTCCCTCGTGGACGAGACCTGTTGACTTTGACAATTATTATTTAAAAAAGAACGCTGTTAGACCTGACATCATTGGCATGAGTCTCTACTCCATTTTTTTCTGTTTGCCTCCTCTGTTTACGATGTTTTGCTGGTATATTGCTTTGGGCACTCTGCCACTGCTGATCAGTGCCACAGTGCAAGTGCTCCCTATGTGAAATTGCTGTATTGATTGACTTCCATGTTTGGCTTATTTGGTTTACTATTAGTCCCTAGTAGAGTGCACCAGGAGTGCCAGGGCTTGTAAATACAAATGCTGCTGGTGGGCTTGCAGCACATGTTGTGCCACCCACAAGAGCGGCCTAGTAAAAGTATGTCTACAGGTCTGCCATTGCTAGACCACTTGCAGTCTGATTGTCACGAGGACTGCGCAAGTACACCTACTTGCCAGTCCCTAAACCTTCCCTTAACTTCATGTTAGTCACCCCTATGGTAGGCCCAAGGGCAGGGTGCATTGTAAGCATAAGGTAGGACAAGCCTGACATGGTTGGCATGTCCTAATAGTGAATTACAGCCCTATTCGTTTTTCACTATTGTAAGGTAACCTGCTCTCCCTAAGTTAGAATGGGCTGCCAGGATTATTAATGCTATAATCCTAGCGGGCTCGGGGAGCATGGTGCAAAGTCGAGTTTGGTATCCCTGAACTCAGGGTTTAATAACGCATCCTTTTGTGTGGATGGTTTTTGGACTCTGTGTTTGAAAATAGCACTTTTAGAAAGTAGCTATTTTCTTGTCTAACTGTCTACCGGTCTCTGCTGGTTCTGGTGTGCGTGTGACAGGAGCTGGGTGGCTCCAGAGGTCTGAATGAGTCAGTATGGGGTGAGTGGGGCATTTGCATTGAGAGTAGGGGAAGAGTAGCTCCTGATAGCCTGCCCTGCCTGATACAATGCTGGCTCCGCCCCCCTGCCAGGCGACTGATGACTCTGTGCCTGCCTGGGATTTTCCTGGCCCACCTCCTGCCGGGCAACTGATGGCCCTGCCCCTGCCAGTGACAATGCTGGCTCCGCTCCTGCTGGGCGGCTGAAGACTCTGTCCTGCACAGTGAATAGGCCAGGTGCTTCGGCCTGGCAACACCCACAACAAACCCAAGATGGGGGGAAATTCCCCTGCATGGACAAAGGGATCAAAGCCAAAAAGGGGTATAAGAGAAGGACCCCTGAACCAAGAATTTAGATCACTTCTGACAAGGAAACCTGAACCAAGGACAAGAAGCCTGCTGATCCAAGGACTGCCTACCCCTTCTGCCAGAGTGCTGTTTGTTGGGGGAATCCTGCAGTTGCTTCTTTATTTTTGCCAAGGAACCAGGAGAGAGGAACTGAGTGTGTACTCTCAAGCTTGCTAAGAAAATCTCCAAGGGCTGGAAGAAGTGCCAGCCTCCTGTTGAAGTCACAGGGCCAAAGGACTTCATCTATTTGCTAAAAGTGCTTGTTGCTGGAACCTGAAAATCCAGCTCCTCTGAAGGATCCAGCAATCTCGACGCCGACGGACGCCGCCGAATCCAGCTCGACATCGTGAGTAACGGCTCCAGTGTCCCGCACCTTCGACGCCGGCCGCCGGGCCCGATCGACGCCAGTAGCGACGCCAGTGAGTAGCGAGTTCGGCTCCGCCGCCGCTGATCGCATCGACATCGAGCCCTCTCGACGCCGTGAGCGCTGCTCACTCTTGCAACATCGACATCGACGACGACGCCGTATCCTGCTTCATCTCGTGAGCGCTGCTCCTGCCTGACTTCGGTCGACGCCTCTGCAGATCGCCCCGACTCCGAGGCCCGATCGACGCCGAAGACGCGACGCCGGACATCTCGACGCCGCTGATCATCGAGTGCTTCACTTTTCCAAGGTACTGTGTTGTGGGGGTCTGTGCGACTCCGGGCTCGACGTAGCGCTCCTCGCGGTCGACGCCGAACCTTTGGATTAACTTTGCCTCGACGTCGTGTGACTCCCGTGTGGGTTACATTGTTGCCAAGAACTGTGTTTTAGAGAAGAAGAGTTGCTTTTGATACTAAAGACTGTGTGCTAAGAAGAAACTACGCTTGAACTATTATTTTTCCTTCCAAGAGTATTTATTAAGATTGTGGTATATTTTTGTCGTTATTTGGTCTTGTGCTAAGCCTTATATAAACATTCTTATTTTTATAATACTACTGTGTCGTGTCCATTTGTAGTGTATTCACTTTATTACTGTATGTGGTCATAAATGCTTAATGCACTGCCTCTGAGATAAGCCTGTCTGCTTTGCCAAGCTACCAAGGGGGTGAGCAGGGGTTATCTAAGTGTGTGATCCCCTTGCCCTGACTAGAAAAGGTGTGTCCCTATTTGTCAGAAGTGTATACCTCTGCCAACTAGAGACAGCCGCTTCTAACAAACGCTGTTTGGCAATTCAGTCACCCTGAATAAATGCAAAGTACTGCGCATACTCCTTTGGCCAATGTTGTCTTATCTCATTTCTTAAAACTATGAATGTGTCAAACGTGAACTTTACTTGCAGAGTTGTGCACACTTCACGACCTGTGCAATTGGTGAAGGTGCCAAATATTCACAAAAAATCTCTTTTTGAGAGAGATCTCTCCTTTTATAAAGCGTATTTTCCACAGTGTATTCATTCAAAACCTCCATTTTATATGTTTTTCCATCTATTTTATTTTTAAAAATTGCAACCCTCTTTTACTTTCTGAAATTTATCAGGTTTTAAAATTCAATTCACAAAGTTTGTAGAAGAAATACTTTGCTACTTAGCACACCTTTGGATAAAAAAACGGCAAACTACCTAGATTATTTGAAATCATGTTGCTTGTATCCACTGCTTTAGAATAAATTATAAATATTGGTAATGTTAGTAAATCCATCACACTTCTCTTTTCATTTCTTGACATCTACAATCGACAGACCATTCAATTTCGGCAGATCTTACCATGATGGATATGGCCTGACATAGCGCCAGTATATCCACGAGCTTCAGATCTACGATCACGAAGCCTTACGGTGTTGTGCTCCAGTCGTCTTTTTTCCAATAGATTCGTCATTTCATAGTTCATTGAGCGGGTGAAATGAGATCTGCTTTGTTATGACTCCAGGCACCTGTTTATCTTGTCAAAACCGAAGCATCTGATATTTTAGGACTCAGAATTCATCATAGCTGGATGCCTGTCGTTCAAATATTTAGGCTTTCCTTCTGAAACACTAAATAATAATTAAAAGCGAGGCAAAACAAAAGTTAGAAGAATCTCCTATTAAGTGTTCTAAAAAGTAAGGAGCTTGTGTGTGAACAAAGAACTATATAACGTATTTAAAACGCGTAATGTTTCCAGTACTCTACCTTGGACTTGTTTACGCCTATTCACCCTTTGGTGAGTCGATTACTCAAAAATGATGCTACAAACTAAACAAAATAATAATGATTTTGCAAATGAGATATTTGGTTTAGTAGAAAGCACTGCTTTAAAATGTGTAAGGTTTATTTGAATACTTGGTGGCTGATCAAAAAAGTAAATGCACGTTGATAAAAACACACTGTAAGTAATTGGGTTGTTGGTGGACTGGGGGATGAGCTTGGGTCAAGCAGCAACCACAATTCTTCTCAGGGAGGAGTCACAAGCAAACTCCAAATTCACCTGTGCTCAACAATCGGCTAGCTTGGCCCAGAGCAGTCAACTCAGAGTCAATGTATAACGTATTTGTACAATACTTCAGACTGTAATACAGTAAAAGCACACCATTAAGGGATCTCACACCAATTTAGTAATTTTGAATAAAAACAATATCCAAATTACAAAAAATCCAATCAGGAGATATTCAATTTGAAAGATTTTACAAAAAATAGCACCACAAAGGCCCAATTGTAGATGTCTGGTCTCGATGGACTGGGACAATGTCACAAGTTCATTCCAACTTCAATGGAGCGTCTGTTGTCTACAGGGACACAGTTAGGCCCGCTAAACAGAGTTCCTACATACTGGTTTGGGGAGCATTGCGAAGATCCATGTCGTAAATGCATCGCACTGCAGAAGCAATGCGTCAGTTCTGAGATTTGGCAATGCTGCGGTGCAAGGTCTTGTTCCTTCATCGAAGATCCAGTCAACGGGGGATTGCGATGCAAAGTCTAGGGTTGGGGATGCATCACGCAGTCAGGGCAATACGTCAGTTCCAAGGATCTGTGAAACTGCTTTGTGGAGTTCATCGTTATTTGTCGACTATGAGAGATTTGAGGCTTTGCGTCGAGGATGCATTGCGCAGTGGTATTCCGATACGTGGCAGATAGGGATGCAATGCGGTTCTTTGCAGCTTTTGATCCAACTAGCAGGGGTGATGCGTCAGTTCTTGTTGAGGTTGCACTGTGCAGTTGAGGAGATGCGTTGGTTCTGCAGGATCCACAGAGGCTGGTAATCACCTTAGGCCCAGGACTGGGATGGCACCACTTGGCATGGTAGACTCACAGATGGCAGAAGACAGGTTTTTGGAGGCCTGTTGTGCACTTGAGGCTTCAGATCAGGAGTCAAGCCAACTAGCCCTTGGTGTCTTTCTTAGGTTCTGTGTTTAAGGTCCAGTTCTTCTCACACAGGCAAGAAGCAGCAGTGAGTAGGTCAGCACAGCAGGGTAGCAGTCCTTCAGATCAACAGTCCAGCAGAGTGGCAGTCCTTCAGATAAACAGTCCAGCAGAGTGGCAGTCCTTCAGATCAACAGTCCAGCAGAGTGGCAGTCCTTTCAGAAGCATATCGGTACTTCTTTCTCTACTGGTCCATAAGAGTACTGAAGAGATGGTGTCTGTAGTCCAGTACTTATTCCCACCCAGGCATTTAAAGTGGGGGAGTAGCTTCTAGCGGTTTCCCTTTGCAATCCCCTGGCATACTGCTTTCCCTATCCTGGCTCCAAACTATCTACAAGGGTTATAGAACCATTTTTTGCGGAGGCAAAAGACACCCTTTGCAAGTGTAAGTGTAAGTGGGGGTCGGCCCAGCTCCTCCCTCCCATCCTGCCAGTGATGGCAAATCCAGGTTCACCTAAGCTCCCTATTGTGTGTGGCTGTTTAGGAGGAATACACAAAGCTCAACTGTCAGCTATACCCAGTTATGTGACTCAGGGTCAGGTTACAGGCACTTATTGACTAATTTAGAGAAATGCCAGTTTCACAAAAGTGGCATTTTAAAAATTGTATAAAAAAATATCTGACGTCATGTTATGTTTGGATCTTCCAATACAATTCCAAAGACACTAAACATGAACTGGTTACCTGATCCCATTTGAAATTACAGCTTAGTACATGTAAAAAAGGTAACTCCAATGTTAGTCTATGGAGAGGGAGGCCTGGCAGTGGTGAGAGTTTTTCACTACCAGAACATGAAAAATTTAATAATACATTTCCAATCTTTTAGGGTCACTGCACCCTGCCCTCTGGGCTGTCCAGGGCCTACCCCAGTGGTGACCTATATGTAACCTATATGTATTAAAAAGGAAGACTTGGGTCTGACCCAAGGTTTATTGTGCTGGTCGAAATGGCAGTTTAAAACTACACACACATGCTGCAATGGCAGGCCTGAGTTATGTTTGAACGGCTATTTCAAATATGCTGCAGGCCCATTGATAGGATTCAATTTCTCTGCCCTTGTTACATGCAGTTCTACTTTACCAGGGACATTTATATGATTTACATATGCCAATTGAGTATGAGCCAATGTTACCATGTATTAAGGAGTGAGCACATTTACTTTAGCACTAGCTAGCAGTGGTAAAGTGTAAAGAGTCCTAAACCCAGGAAAAACAAGATCAGCAAAAATTGGAGGAGGAAGGCAAAATGTTTGGGGGAAGACCACCCTAAGGCTGACAGGTTTCACTAACACAAAAGTAAAGCACTGCCTACTGTGATTTGGTTACCGAACGGTACTCACAAACTCACATGTGCTGATCATTGACATGCTCAATTGTAACTGTGCAATGTTAAGGAATGTAAATGTATATCTGAAACTGAATGTAATGGTACCATGTGCAGCAGTAAGGACTCAACTATGAGTCTGGTGGACCATGGACTGCTAGACTCGCTCGGGTGTGGCGCTCCCCCAACCACCCGATTACGACTCTGGCGGTGGAACCATTGCCACCACTAGGGAACCTGGAGATGGCGCTGTGGTCCTGAGACGGCAGTATGCTTGGTGGGAGTGATACAGAAAAGGGGGTGGTGATGAACAGAGTGTCTGAATTAAGCAGACCACTCTTACCCAGTCCAAAGATCAGGGCTTGATCCATCACCGTTATTTATCTCACTGCCCCATCCCAGCTCAGAACCTGGCTATATGCAAATTAGTCTGTCCCTGGCCCAGTGCATCATGGGAACAGGGCAGACCAAACTACCAAGCCAATTCTTCAACAGAAAGGAGACAAGCTACCGGGGACCGGTTTCTGGCATTTCAGCCTCTTCGGCCCGGCTTGCTTGAATCCTGATGGAGCAGTGAGAAAGGGACTCATGTCTGAGTATACCCTGCCACACCTATAGTGGCCAAAAACGATACAGAAAAGGGGGTGGTGATAAACAGAGTGTCTGAATTAAGCAGACCACTCTTACCCAGTCCAAAGATCAGGGCTTGATCCATCACCGTTATTTATCTCACTGCCCCATCCCAGCTCAGAACCTGGCTATATGCAAATTAGTCTGTCCCTGGCCCAGTGCATCATGGGAACAGGGCTGACCAAACTACCAAGCCAATTCTTCACCAGAAAGGAGACAAGCTACCGGGGACCGGTTTCTGGCATTTCAGCCTCTTCGGCCCGGCTTGCTTGAATCCTGATGGAGCAGTGAGAAAGGGACTCATGTCTGAGTATACCCTGCCACACCTATAGTGGCCAAAAACGATACAGAAAAGGGGGTGGTGATAAACAGAGTGTCTGAATTAAGCAGACCACTCTTACCCAGTCCAAAGATCAGGGCTTGATCCATCACCGTTATTTATCTCACTGCCCCATCCCAGCTCAGAACCTGGCTATATGCAAATTAGTCTGTCCCTGGCCCAGTGCATCATGGGAACAGGGCAGACCAAACTACCAAGCCAATTCTTCACCAGAAAGGAGACAAGCTACCGGGGACCGGTTTCTGGCATTTCAGCCTCTTCGGCCCGGCTTGCTTGAATCCTGATGGAGCAGTGAGAAAGGGACTCATGTCTGAGTATACCCTGCCACACCTATAGTGGCCAAAAACGATACAGAAAAGGGGGTGGTGATGAACAGAGTGTCTGAATTAAGCAGACCACTCTTACCCAGTCCAAAGATCAGGGCTTGATCCATCACCGTTATTTATCTCACTGCCCCATCCCAGCTCAGAACCTGGCTATATGCAAATTAGTCTGTCCCTGGCCCAGTGCATCATGGGAACAGGGCAGACCAAACTACCAAGCCAATTCTTCACCAGAAAGGAGACAAGCTACCGGGGACCGGTTTCTGGCATTTCAGCCTCTTCGGCCCGGCTTGCTTGAATCCTGATGGAGCAGTGAGAAAGGGACTCATGTCTGAGTATACCCTGCCACACTTATAGTGGCCAAAAACGATACAGAAAAGGGGGTGGTGATGAACAGAGTGTCTGAATTAAGCAGACCACTCTTACCCAGTCCAAAGATCAGGGCTTGATCCATCACCGTTATTTATCTCACTGCCCCATCCCAGCTCAGAACCTGGCTATATGCAAATTAGTCTGTCCCTGGCCCAGTGCATCATGGGAACAGGGCAGACCAAACTACCAAGCCAATTCTTCACCAGAAAGGAGACAAGCTACCGGGGACCGGTTTCTGGCATTTCAGCCTCTTCGGCCCGGCTTGCTTGAATCCTGATGGAGCAGTGAGAAAGGGACTCATGTCTGAGTATACCCTGCCACACCTATAGTGGCCAAAAACGATACAGAAAAGGGGGTGGTGATGAACAGAGTGTCTGAATTAAGCAGACCACTCTTACCCAGTCCAAAGATCAGGGCTTGATCCATCACCGTTATTTATCTCACTGTCCCATCCCAGCTCAGAACCTGGCTATATGCAAATTAGTCTGTCCCTGGCCCAGTGCATCATGGGAACAGGGCAGACCAAACTACCAAGCCAATTCTTCACCAGAAAGGAGACAAGCTACCGGGGACCGGTTTCTGGCATTTCAGCCTCTTCGGCCCGGCTTGCTTGAATCCTGATGGAGCAGTGAGAAAGGGACTCATGTCTGAGTATACCCTGCCACACCTATAGTGGCCAAAAACGATACAGAAAAGGGGGTGGTGATGAACAGAGTGTCTGAATTAAGCAGACCACTCTTACCCAGTCCAAAGATCAGGGCTTGATCCATCACCGTTATTTATCTCACTGCCCCATCCCAGCTCAGAACCTGGCTATATGCAAATTAGTCTGTCCCTGGCCCAGTGCATCATGGGAACAGGGCAGACCAAACTACCAAGCCAATTCTTCACCAGAAAGGAGACAAGCTACCGGGGACCGGTTTCTGGCATTTCAGCCTCTTCGGCCCGGCTTGCTTGAATCCTGATGGAGCAGTGAGAAAGGGACTCATGTCTGAGTATACCCTGCCACACCTATAGTGGCCAAAAACGATATGGAAAAGGGGGTGGTGATAAACAGAGTGTCTGAATTAAGCAGACCACTCATACCCAGTCCAAAGATCAGGGCTTGATCCATCACCGTTATTTATCTCACTGCCCCATCCCAGCTCAGAACCTGGCTATATGCAAATTAGTCTGTCCCTGGCCCAGTGCATCATGGGAACAGGGCAGACCAAACTACCAAGCCAATTCTTCACCAGAAAGGAGACAAGCTACCGGGGACCGGTTTCTGGCATTTCAGCCTCTTCGGCCCGGCTTGCTTGAATCCTGATGGAGCAGTGAGAAAGGGACTCATGTCTGAGTATACCCTGCCACACCTATAGTGGCCAAAAACGATACAGAAAAGGGGGTGGTGATGAACAGAGTGTCTGAATTAAGCAGACCACTCTTACCCAGTCCAAAGATCAGGGCTTGATCCATCACCGTTATTTATCTCACTGCCCCATCCCAGCTCAGAACCTGGCTATATGCAAATTAGTCTGTCCCTGGCCCAGTGCATCATGGGAACAGGGCAGACCAAACTACCAAGCCAATTCTTCACCAGAAAGGAGACAAGCTACCGGGGACCGGTTTCTGGCATTTCAGCCTCTTCGGCCCGGCTTGCTTGAATCCTGATGGAGCAGTGAGAAAGGGACTCATGTCTGAGTATACCCTGCCACACTTATAGTGGCCAAAAACGATACAGAAAAGGGGGTGGTGATGAACAGAGTGTCTGAATTAAGCAGACCACTCTTACCCAGTCCAAAGATCAGGACTTGATCCATCACCGTTATTTATCTCACTGCCCCATCCCAGCTCAGAACCTGGCTATATGCAAATTAGTCTGTCCCTGGCCCAGTGCATCATGGGAACAGGGCAGACCAAACTACCAAGCCAATTCTTCACCAGAAAGGAGACAAGCTACCGGGGACCGGTTTCTGGCATTTCAGCCTCTTCGGCCCGGCTTGCTTGAATCCTGATGGAGCAGTGAGAAAGGGACTCATGTCTGAGTATACCCTGCCACACCTATAGTGGCCAAAAACGATACAGAAAAGGGGGTGGTGATGAACAGAGTGTCTGAATTAAGCAGACCACTCTTACCCAGTCCAAAGATCAGGGCTTGATCCATCACCGTTATTTATCTCACTGCCCCATCCCAGCTCAGAACCTGGCTATATGCAAATTAGTCTGTCCCTGGCCCAGTGCATCATGGGAACAGGGCAGACCAAACTACCAAGCCAATTCTTCACCAGAAAGGAGACAAGCTACCGGGGACCGGTTTCTGGCATTTCAGCCTCTTCGGCCCGGCTTGCTTGAATCCTGATGGAGCAGTGAGAAAGGGACTCATGTCTGAGTATACCCTGCCACACCTATAGTGGCCAAAAACGATACAGAAAAGGGGGTGGTGATGAACAGAGTGTCTGAAATAAGCAGACCACTCTTACCCAGTCCAAAGATCAGGGCTTGATCCATCACCGTTATTTATCTCACTGCCCCATCCCAGCTCAGAACCTGGCTATATGCAAATTAGTCTGTCCCTGGCCCAGTGCATCATGGGAACAGGGCAGACCAAACTACCAAGCCAATTCTTCACCAGAAAGGAGACAAGCTACCGGGGACCGGTTTCTGGCATTTCAGCCTCTTCGGCCCGGCTTGCTTGAATCCTGATGGAGCAGTGAGAAAGGGACTCATGTCTGAGTATACCCTGCCACACCTATAGTGGCCAAAAACGATACAGAAAAGGGGGTGGTGATGAACAGAGTGTCTGAATTAAGCAGACCACTCTTACCCAGTCCAAAGATCAGGGCTTGATCCATCACCGTTATTTATCTCACTGCCCCATCCCAGCTCAGAACCTGGCTATATGCAAATTAGTCTGTCCCTGGCCCAGTGCATCATGGGAACAGGGCAGACCAAACTACCAAGCCAATTCTTCACCAGAAAGGAGACAAGCTACCGGGGACCGGTTTCTGGCATTTCAGCCTCTTCGGCCCGGCTTGCTTGAATCCTGATGGAGCAGTGAGAAAGGGACTCATGTCTGAGTATACCCTGCCACACCTATAGTGGCCAAAAACGATACAGAAAAGGGGGTGGTGATGAACAGAGTGTCTGAATTAAGCAGACCACTCTTACCCAGTCCAAAGATCAGGGCTTGATCCATCACCATTATTTATCTCACTGCCCCATCCCAGCTCAGAACCTGGCTATATGCAAATTAGTCTGTCCCTGCCCCAGTGCATCATGGGAACAGGGCAGACCAAACTACCAAGCCAATTCTTCACCAGAAAGGAGACAAGCTACCGGGTACCGGTTTCTGGCATTTCAGCCTCTTCGGCCCGGCTTGCTTGAATCCTGATGGAGCAGTGAGAAAGGGACTCATGTCTGAGTATACCCTGCCACACCTATAGTGGCCAAAAACGATACAGAAAAGGGGGTGGTGATGAACAGAGTGTCTGAATTAAGCAGACCACTCTTACCCAGTCCAAAGATCAGGGCTTGATCCATCACCGTTATTTATCTCACTGCCCCATCCCAGCTCAGAACCTGGCTATAAGCAAATTAGTCTGTCCCTGGCCCAGTGCATCATGGGAACAGGGCAGACCAAACTACCAAGCCAATTCTTCACCAGAAAGGAGACAAGCTACCGGGGACCGGTTTCTGGCATTTCAGCCTCTTCGGCCCGGCTTGCTTGAATCCTGATGGAGCAGTGAGAAAGGGACTCATGTCTGAGTATACCCTGCCACACCTATAGTGGCCAAAAACGATACAGAAAAGGGGGTGGTGATGAACAGAGTGTCTGAATTAAGCAGACCACTCTTACCCAGTCCAAAGATCAGGGCTTGATCCATCACCGTTATTTATCTCACTGCCCCATCCCAGCTCAGAACCTGGCTATATGCAAATTAGTCTGTCCCTGGCCCAGTGCATCATGGGGAACAGGGCAGACCAAACTACCAAGCCAATTCTTCACCAGAAAGGAGACAAGCTACCGGGGACCGGTTTCTGGCATTTCAGCCTCTTCGGCCCGGCTTGCTTGAATCCTGATGGAGCAGTGAGAAAGGGACTCATGTCTCAGTATACCCTGCCACACCTATAGTGGCCAAAAACGATACAGAAAAGGGGGTGGTGATGAACAGAGTGTCTGAATTAAGCAGACCACTCTTACCCAGTCCAAAGATCAGGGTTTGATCCATCACCGTTATTTATCTCACTGCCCCATCCCAGCTCAGAACCTGGCTATATGCAAATTAGTCTGTCCCTGGCCCAGTGCATCATGGGAACAGGGCAGACCAAACTACCAAGCCAATTCTTCACCAGAAAGGAGACAAGCTACCGGGGACCGGTTTCTGGCATTTCAGCCTCTTCGGCCCGGCTTGCTTAAATCCTGATGGAGCAGTGAGAAAGGGACTCATGTCTGAGTATACCCTGCCACACCTATAGTGGCCAAAAACGATACAGAAAAGGGGGTGGTGATGAACAGAGTGTCTGAATTAAGCAGACCACTGGGCCAGGGACAGACTAATTTGCATACAGCCAGGTTCTGAAACTGGGATGGTGCAATGAGCTAAAAAACGGTGTTGGATCTAGCCCTGATCTCTTGACTGGGTGAGAGTACTCTGCTTAATTCAGAGACTCTGTCCATCACCACCCCTTGTTGTAAATTATTTTGTCCACCCTAAGCGTGGAAGGGTATACTCAGATGTGAGTCCATTGCTCATTGCACCATCAGGATTCAAGCAAGCCGGGCCGAAGACGCCTGAAATGGCAGAAACCGGTCCCCGGAAGCTTGTTTCCTTCCCAGTGTAAGAATTGGCTTTTGTAGTCTGGTCTGCCCTGTTCCCATGATGCACTGGGCCAGGGACAGACTATTTTGCATACAGCCAGGTTCTGAAACTGGGATGGTGCAATGAGCTAAAAAACGGTGTTGGATCTAGCCCTGATCTCTTGACTGGGTGAGAGTACTCTGCTTAATTCAGAGACTCTGTCCATCACCACCCCTTGTTGTAAATTATTTTGTCCACCCTAAGCGTGGAAGGGTATACTCAGATGTGAGTCCCTTGCTCATTGCACCATCAGGATTCAAGCAAGCCGGGCCGAAGACGCCTGAAATGGCAGAAACCGGTCCCCGGAAGCTTGTTTCCTTCCCAGTGTAAGAATTGGCTTTTGTAGTCTGGTCTGCCCTGTTCCCATGATGCACTGGGCCAGGGACAGACTAATTTGCATACAGCCAGGTTCTGAAACTGGGATGGTGCAATGAGCTAAAAAACGGTGTTGGATCTAGCCCTGATCTCTTGACTGGGTGAGAGTACTCTGCTTAATTCAGAGACTCTGTCCATCACCACCCCTTGTTGTAAATTTGCTTGGTGGGAGTGTCATGATCCTGCCAAGCATCCTATGCGTTTTCTCTCTGCTAGGGTTTTCATGGTGGTTCCTCTTCCATGAAAACCCTGGCACAGAGGAAACAAAGAGGGCCCTACAGGGCCTCCTTGTGCCTCACACCCTGTGAATGCACACAGGGGGCCACAACATGTGCCCCCCTGTGTGCGTGCACACGAGTTCCTGCACAGCATGGATTTCCAAGTTCATGCCACGCAGGAACTGTTTTTGGCATTCCCATTGCAGGGCCTGTTTTTGAGGCACTGTCATGGGAATGCCTAAAAAAGCCCACCAGACACAAGTTTAACTTGTAATGTGATGGGTGGTCCGACCACGGGCTTAGCGTGCAGTGGCCTGGCAGACCTGCCCCTGCACTGTTAAACTCGTAGTCAGGCCCTAAGTTTGTCGATTGTGTAAAGCACCATATACATCATTTGGGTGGAATGGTACTCAGCAAACACATAGGCTGCATATCATTGCAAATAGAGAGAATAGGAAAGCACCAACATTGGATCACAGTCACATACACCAAGCAACAATAACAATCTGAAGTGCATAAATACAAACAACACCCAGGACCCTGCCCCACTCAGCTTGTGGCATACATCACTTGGTATGCACACTGCATCTGTACAACTTAAGATTCAGACCATTCCATAAAAGAGGAAGTTCAGAAGCTATTTTGGTGAATTTTATTTTGGTTTCCATGGTGACCTGCATGGCCCACTTACATACATAATCAGTTGAGCAGAGAAGCAGGCCTTGTGACAGGGTGTCTACCAACAAGGTGAATGCCTTGGAGGTGCAGGGGAAATGACAAGATGGAAGGAGGGACCAAAGGAAGGGTTTGCTATTATGGAGGCAATAGCTATTCCTTATGGCAAGGGACCCAGATAATTCCCCAGACTCATCGCCGTGAAGCAGGTAACTTCTCCACCATGAAAAACCTACTATCCGTATGACCTGCCAGTGGCAAGGCCACAATCATTTTGCTAGGTAAGGTGCACACATGAGTATTGGTAGAAAATACATCATTCCCTGCTAATGCCACCATTGTCAAAAAAAGACTTCATGCAATATACCGGGCAGAGCAATTTCTAAGCATGAGCAATATGTAAATTAAATTACCAAAATGTGTAAAATACAAAGGTTGGAATTACACGAAAGTTCTCCAAGTGAATTATTCGATTTTGCATAATCTTCACTTATTAGAGAATGGTTTGTGCAGAAAATATATCACAAGATAAATGTTCATCTCTCACCACTACCTGAGCAATATCTCGCAAAACGTTTTCATGCAAAGTATGCTCTCAAATTAAAAAAGTCAAGTGAGGTACCGGCAAACCATATTTCATACTATGAAAAACATGTAACTATATGAAATTCCTATGACATTTCATTACATTTCACAAAGTTTCTATGAATTTGCGCAAAAAATAGGCAACTTTGTATGCCACTAGTAATTACGGGCTGATATAATTCTAGCATTTCATCTGTCACTCAACTATTTCAGGGTGAAATCCTAAGTGTGATGGCTATACTTCGATGTGGGTACCCTAGATTGCTGTGCTATAGTACTCAAGCTGTAACTCACTAGTGACATCAAATAAGACTGAAATTAGTTCGTGTAGGTTGTGTTCCCGTTAGAAGGGTGTGTGGCATAGTAATTCAGACTTATCTGCTCCTATTGGAGCAGGATCAAGTCTAAACTCTAGTAGGTAGGCTGGGGAAGATGGAGATTCTTCTGACTCATGACATTCCTGTGGATATTGTACTCGATGCATTGTATCCCATCTACTCACTTTATGGTGCACTCCAATACATTTTAGGTATGGTTGAAATGTATAACTCCCTGAAATTAAACTTACACTTAAGACAATGTGCTGGAGACATTTTTGGCCAAGTGAGGTGGACAGATCAGGGGGAAATGCCACATCCTTTCCCCTTTCCACACCCAATAGACATCCAGTGTTGTGGTTCGGGCAGAACCAAGATCACAGAGTAGAAATCATGTCAGGAGATATTTGATGTTCTTTACAAAACAATGCATGCTGTCCTCAGGAATCAAGGATTTATAGCAGTCTCAAAGCGTAAATCATTTAGGAAAATATTCTGTTGAATAGTTACTATCCCTGTTAAAAAAACCCTCACCGACCAATCTCTCTCCTTCATGCTGTGGCGAAGGTTTGCGAGGAGGCAGTGTTTAAACAGCTGTCTGTGTTCGTTGAAACCTCTGGTGCTCTTCACCCGGCTCAGTCCGGCTTTAGAGCCTCATACAGCACTGTGACCGCTTTGGTCGAGATAACAGAGTCTATCAGGGACTGTTGTGATTCTGGTGGCAGAGCGGCCCTGGTTTTATTAGATCTCTCTGCCGCATTTGATTTCGTTCCACACAGACAGTTGTTATCTTGCCTGTCTAATATTGGAATTTCAGGCCCGGTGTTGGACTGGATTAAATCCTTTTTGGACAACAGATCGCAACAAGTGTGGGTCCCGCCCTTTTCATCCACTCCCAGAAGCATCAATACAGGCATCCCTCAGGGCTCAACACTGAGCCCTTTGCTTTTCAAGGTATATATCACCGCATTGATATATTTGGTGGCAGGATTGGGTGCCAAAATTATAGCTTATGCTGACGACACCCAGCTGCTTTTCACATGGAGAAAAGATGAGACTTCTGTGGAATCAGCTAGAAACTGCCTGTTGGAAGTCTTTAATTGGCGTATCCCAGGATCAACTTAAATATAATGAGGAAAAATCAGAGGTGCTTCTTTATGGGACCTTCCCGCCAAATTTTCGGGATGACTCGTGGTCAGGGGGCTCCCCTAAACCAAAAACCCAGGGTAGTCCAGCAAAAACCTGGGAGTTTGGTTCAGCAAGGATCTTATATTTCGTACTCAGATCAATAAGCTGGCAGGAGTGTGCTTTGGCACATTGAAGCTTCTTAGGAAATTCTTGCCGCTCCTGCCAAAAGTGGCCAAAGAAATGGTGACCCGCATGCTTATCTTGTCGTGCCTTGATTATGCATATTCTCTTTACATTGGCCTTCCTTGCTACCAGGTAAAAAAGCTTCAGACCATTCAGAATGCGGACGCTCTAATGCTGCAAGGCATTCCGCCTAGCCTTGGTATTAAGCAGTCTTTACGCAACTTGCATTGGCTTCCTTTTCACCAGCGCATTTTGTTTAAGGCACTAACTATCACTCATAGTGCCCTTTATAAGTCTGGGCCTTTAACTTCTATATGCCACCCAGGCTTCTCCGGTCAACAGGTCAATGCCTTGTTGCCATCCCTTGCTACTACGTTACTAGAACGGGAGGGAGCTCCCTCTCCGTAATGGCGGCTTGGGCCTGGAACAGTTTGCCCTTTGAGATCAGAAATATTTACGATCTGAGGACATTTAAGAAGCAACTGAAAACCTTATTTTTTAATTAGATGGCTTAGCTCCTACTTTCCCTTCAGGCCACCCCTGTATTGGTCTATAGCGCCGGGACACTTCCGGGTAGCTGTGCGCGCTATAAATTTGCGGTAACATAACAATATGGAAGAGACAACCCTTTCCTACACTGCTTAGCTCTATTTGTTAGTACCTGAGATTCTATCATCTTGGGCTCTTAGTTTGTAACAGAGTGAATGGGAAATTCTGCAACAAGTAGGAACGATTACTACAAATGGGGGAGGGTTAGGTAATGAAGTCCAAATAGACCGTAGGTATTGTCAAAAAAGTTCTTTATTTGTAATTTTATAAGCATTTTCAATAATAAACAAAGCTCAGCTAATGTGTTTCATTCCCTCTAGGGGATTTTCATCAGGGCTTCAAAGTATTTGGTTACATTTCAAATGACGGAATTGTAATGCAGGAGATTTTCTCCAGTGTATTGCACAGGAATCCCTTGGAATACTTACAGCCAAAATAAAGCTTGCATGTTGCAACCGCACACACGTACGTCTGGTCAGAAACTCCAAATTAGGAAAGAGTAGGCATCATCTCACTCCTTAGTTATACCTTAATGAGAGTTTCAATATCTTCAGAGAATGAAGGTGCCATCTTTTTCCTCCTTATATCATTGACTTCTCTGGAGTTTACAGTATTTGGCACGTGTGGCATGGTAAATAGCATGGATCATAAAATAGAATGACAGAGTCTTGCACCTGTGTTACTGTGTTCATGCTTTTCTGAGCAGGCTGTCTTCTGTTATAATAGTTGTCACTACTGGTTTGGCAGCCTTCAGTATGTTGAATACCACAAAACCTAGGGACTTATATGTAAATTAAAAGTGCCAATTGGGTGTAAGCCAAATTTACCATGTTTAGGGGAGTGAGCATCAGCACTTGAATGCTGGGTAGCAGTGGTAAAGTGCACAGAGTCCTAAGGCCACCAAAAACAAATTCAGAAAATGTAAGAGGTGCAGTAAAAACATTTAGGTATGACTCTTTTTGGGGGGATATTGCTTTTTAAGGGAAAAGTGTAAGTGTGGGTGAGTTTTCAGCAACTCCGTGCTCCACTTGGAGGGCAGAATTCTACAAAAAAACGTTGCCCTCACCCCAAATTCATATTGTGGCCTCTAAAATGGTGAAAGTTCAATACATGCCATTGCTCTTGCCCTAACAGGTAATACAAGTGGGCCATGCCTACCTCTCTCCTCTTCTAAATCTTAAGGGCCTGGACTCCTACTCTCTTGCATTCCTCTTCCGAACTCACCCAGATAACCTCTAGCTTAACCCCCATCTTGCAGCAGCTGGCAGCACTAGGACCCGCGCAGTAAGTGTGGCAAACCTCCATCTACCTTGGCCAACCTTCCGACACGCCACCAAATTAATAAATATAAAGCAGTTTTCATTGTCAGCCCGCTTAGTTTATGAATATATTTTTCCAATTATGAGTAGCAGTGTCAGAAGTCAGTTGGAAACATGTTTATAAGTACAATGTTGTATTTTTTAATATGAGACTCAAGAAGCACAATAAATATTGCATTCTTTGTATGATTTGTTTATTTAAATAACTTTTTGATATATGACACAAAACGGTCTGTTTAGAGCACGCCTACTCCCCTTCCTTTTTGTGGTTTAGCACCAATTTTTATTCACATACGTAATGTTCAGCTGATCAGCTCCTTTGTACCTTGTTATTGTATTGGTCATGAATTATGGTGGCTCTCTTGGCTGGAGTGTCAGAAACGCAAAACACTCGAAAATTGACACACAAAAGCAATTCTAGTTACAGATCTGACAGAGAGGGATTGTTTTTGGCTTATGGTAGAATGCCAAAGTAAAATCGGGCAGGTATTGAAGGAAAGAGGGGCTGCTTCCTACTTGGTCAGAAAAAGAGTAAGGGTGGGCACAGAATCCGTTCCGCTCACAGATTTTGCGGATTTTTGGCAATTTCCTGATCCGCGAATCTCGCGAAATTGCCAAAAATTCGGCAAATCCACTCACCGGCGGATTTTTTTTGTTTTTTTGCAGTAGAGGTGGCATTTTCGTAGATAAATATGCAGGCAGGATTCATTCTAGCACGATGCTCCTGTCACAAAAATTAAACCTCAACAGAAGCACTTACAGATATAAATAAAGCAGGTGCCCGAGTCGAAGCTCAAATTCAGTCACGCATTATAATCAGCCCAAACAACCAGTGAGCACAGTCTAGGCTAGCCAGGGGTGCTTCCTCCCCATATCTACCGTCTACAATTAGATGTAATCCTTGATGGAGGTCTTTGCATCCACGAGTTTCTCTAGCGCAATCCCCTTGTACTTCCTGTGAACAGGAGGCTGCTTTTTCCACATCTGATGCTCTGATCTGACTCTGACCCTTTATAAACAAGAGGCATGTGAACTTGCATTGAAGCCCCGCCCATTTGGCCCCGCCCCACACACACTAGGGTATGCAACTTCTTCCCGCCATTTCCTCACTATGATGGACAGCTCACTCGAGGGACCTTGGCTCCTGTCGGCGCGGTGGCAAAGTTACAGACACACGTGGTCATGGTCACATTATGCAAATCTGCAAGTTTGCGGATTTCCGCGCGAACTCGTGAATTTTTTCGTGAATTTGCGGACTGCAAATCCGCAAAATTCACCCATGGTTAAAAAAGAGGCAACTATGAGTAAGGCAAATCCATCCACAAAATCCTGGCACATAAATTTCAAGAAAAACAGTATAGAACTTATACAGTGAGTATTAAGGATAACTTAAAATGGTTTCCTAACCTAGAGAGACCCTACAGCAATTTCACTTATTTTACCAATCACTGTATAGGCGTGAAAAAAATAAAATCTTGAATAAAATTATGGATTTTAAGGTTAAAAGTTGAAAGGGGTAAAAGCCCACATAAATAATAAACACAGTCCTTGTCAGGGTGCGTCACATAAGTCATTAAATTAATCTATGCTTAAACCTTTGAAAGCTTGGCCACAAAAACTCAGGCTTAAATTAGAGGCAATGTGTAAAGTATTTATGGGGAGCTCTAGCAGTATTTAAGGAAAGACAGAGTGCAGGAAAAGTACCAAGCCTATTTAGAAACATAGAGTACATTTTACCAAATAAAATGACACCAAACAGGCAGGGGTGGCTAGCGCCCGACGGTGATGGCGGCAGATCCGTAGCTCTCCCGGGTTGACGGGAGCGGAGGTGGCTCGAATGCGGTGACTTCTGAACATTCTGATGCGGAAACAGAGGGCCAGCTGTCGGAAGCTATGAGGCGCCGAGGGAATCCCTTCTCGAACTAATTAGAGACTCGTAGGCACTTTTCTTTTAATTTTTATTTATGGGCTGTGGTGCAGCTCCATTCCGGTAGCGGCTGCCATTTTGTGCGTTCTCACAGACGGATTATTTCTAGTTTGACGGCTGAGATGTTTTAACGCCTGTGAACGTTGAAATCCCTGTAATGCTGCCTATGATTGTTGGAAATCCCATAAGGCTGCAAAGATGGTTTACCATTGTATTATGAGCCCTACAGATACATTTTGTTCTGTTTACACATTGAGATGCGACTTCGCTCATTAAATAGCCCCCAATTTATGAAGCCTTGCCAACAAAATCACCTCAGCGCGATGACTACACTGTAATACATGCTTTGTTTTCTTTTTTTTTCTCACATTACAAATATGTCTTGCATTGCTGGAGCCATTCCTCTCCTTTAGTGAGGGTGTCATACTTGTTGATTTATAATGCACATTTTTTCCCATATGCACATGACGTCCTGAAGCAATTGAAGGCTATACTGATGTTACATCTTTACCTGCCTTTCTTCATGGAATAAAGCTGGTCTCATACAACTCATGTTACCTTTCCGGGATACTTTAATGTAGCCTACATCTTATGATTCCTCTTTACTGTTTTTATGATATCAAATGAGGCATTTCTATAAAGTCATGACCATTGTGTCTGGATGCACTTCATCTTTTACATTTTGCCACTTACATATCTAGTTGTTTTTTACCGAGAAGCTAAATACTGAGATATTGCAAGTTGCCAACTTACTTTTATTGGGCTTCCATCCACAACTTTGTTTAAATTCATGGGAAGATTAACTAAAGACTTTTCTCAACCCAAGTATTCAACGAGTAGATTCCTAATTCGCACCAGTTCTCACTACAGCTCTCTCTCCATGGAGGACTCAACAAGTACTTCACCTAAAGGTGTTTCGACATCTACTACAACGCTATCCTCTGGAGTCACCAAAGCGACAAGTAAGCGGCTGAAGAAGGATCCACCTTCCCCCCCTAAACACTCTACTTCAGTCACAATGGACTTGTTGCTAGAAGAAATTCGGGCTTTGCGTCCGTTTATTGAAGAAACCAACTCCAAGCTGCAAATCCTCACTGATAGATGGTCAAATGTAGAAGAACGTGTCACAGCATTGGAACAAAATGTCATCTCTTTAAATTCTTCTACCTCCAAACTTGACTCCTTATGTTCCCAGGTCTCAGCTACATAAACAAATCGAAAATTTGGAATATAGGAATAGGAGAAATATTCTTTGCATTCATGGTCTGCCTGAAGGAACGGAAGGGGCAGACCTAATTGTCTTCTTCAAATCGTTCATCCCAAAGATCCTCAAATTGCCGAATGATACTCTTCTCAATATTCAAAGAGCCTATCGGTTGGGTCGGACTGCACATTTGTCATCTCCTTTTGCAGTAGGAAAATCGAGGGGAGTGGTCTTATATTTTCTGGATGACACTGACTTGCTCAAAATTGTATCTGCAGCTAGGGCAATGAATCGCATTACCTGGTCAGGGAACTCCTTATTTTTCTCTCAAGATTATGCCAAATCAACTGCAGATCGACCAAAGGAATTTCTAGCACTGAGACCACAGCTCCATTCAATAGGTGCACAATATGGCCTCTTTCATTCCTGTCTATTTAATGTAACCATCAACAACAAGACTAACACCTATGAAGACCCAGTAAAATTGAAGAGCTTCCTCTATTGTTATCACGCTGACACTATGGATACTTCCTCACCACGCACTGAATAGACATTTTGAACTCTGAAATGCCTTTGTTCTTGTTACATGCGTTTGATCTATTACTGGCTTGCCAACAAGTTTTCATTAATATTGTTTACATTTTATAATTAACCTTCTTCTTTTTTATCCTTACAGGCTATGTCTCTGTGTCACACTTTTCCTCATGTTCCATCGTATGTGAGTTCTGTTCTCCCTCCCACCTTCCCGCCTGGGTTCTGGACATGTCATTGTTCCATGTGGCTCTCACACCCTCCCACCTTCCGTATGTCTTCGATTATATGTAAGTCTTTAGTCATGTTAAACTTGTATGCCTTCTATATTCCATTCTCTCTCTTCTATTTCTTCTTCACTCTGAGAACTCTATTTCAATGTCCTTCTACCTTAACATGCTTTCTCATGATTCTCTTTTCTCTTCTTTCTCCTGTCTTCCTCATCGCAGTTGATTCACTTTACATACAGTTGCTTTATTATTCGGCACAGTTTAACTTGTTCAAGATTTTGTTTTAGTCGTACTTTATTATATACTTACAGTCTTAGTCTACGATTCAGAAAAGGGGGTGGTGATGAACAGAGTGTCTGAATTAAGCAGACCACTCTTACCCAGTCCAAAGATCTGGGCTTGATCCATCACCGTTATTTAGCTCACTGCCCCATCCCAGCTCAGAACCTGGCTATATGCAAATTAGTCTGTCCCTGGCCCAGTGCATCATGGGAACAGGGCAGACCAAACTACCAAGCCAATTCTTCACCAGAAAGGAGACAAGCTACCGGGGACCGGTTTCTGGCATTTCAGCCTCGTCGGCCCGGTATGCTTGAATCCTGATGGAGCAGTGAGCAAGGGACTCATGTCTGAGTATACCCTGCCACACCTATAGTGGCCAAAAACGATTCAGAAAAGGGGGTGATGATGAACAGAGTGTCTGAATTAAGCAGACCACTCTTACCCAGTCCAAAGATCAGGGCTTGATCCATCACCGTTATTTAGCTCACTGCCCCATCCCAGCTCAGAACCTGGCTATATGCAAATTAATCTATCCCTGGCCCAGTGCATCATGGGAACAGGGCAGACCAAACTACCAAGCCAATTCTTCACCAGGAAGGAGACAAGCTACCGGGGATCGGTTTCTGGCATTTCAGCCTCATCGGCCCGGCTTGCTTGAATCCTGATGGAGCAGTGAGCAAGGGACTCATGTCTGAGTATACCCTGCCACACCTATAGTGGCCAAATACGAGTCAGAAAAGGCGGTGGTGATGAACAGAGTGTCTGAATTAAGCAGACCACTCTTACCCAGTCCAAAGATCAGGGCTTGATCCATCACCGTTATTTAGCTCACTGCCCCATCCCAGCTCAGAACCTGGCTATATGCAAATTAGTCTGTCCCTGGCCCAGTGCATCATGGGAACAGGGCAGACCAAACTACCAAGCCAATTCTTCACCTCTTGACCGTTCCCTCTTTCAAACTTTGTAGATCTGGAGGCCGAAGATTTGCATATTTGGCCCCCAAACTTTGGAACTCTTTCCCTCTCTCCCTCAAAACCTCCAATTCTCTGATTAAATCTTTAAAAACCTGGCTGTTCCCCCAATCTAGTTAAGTCCTTCTGTCCCCTCTGCATCCAACCAGCGCCAGGAAACCCATGGTGTCAGTGCGCTCTATAAGCACCCCTTACAATACAATACAATACCAGAAAGGAGACAAGCTACCGGGGACCGGTTTCTGGCATTTCAGCCTCGTCGGCCCGTCTTGCTTGAACCCTGATGGAGCAGTGAGCAAGGGACTCATGTCTGAGTATACCCTGCCACACCTATAGTGGCCAAAAACGATTCAGAAAAGGGGGTGGTGATGAACAGAGTGTCTGAATTAAGCAGACCACTCTTACCCAGTCCAAAGATCAGGGCTTGATCCATCACCGTTATTTAGCTCACTGCCCCATCCCAGCTCAGAACCTGGCTATATGCAAATTAGTCTGTCCCTGGCCCAGTGCATCAGTGCCCCAGTTTTCTCGTCATCCTTTGTTTCCTTTTTTAATCAATCAGACACTATGCCTTTTCATGTGGTTTGGGACGCCTTTAATGCAACAGCTAGAGATTTTGTTATTAGATTTGTCTCTAAAAAGCATAGAAAGGCACAGCAAGTCACCAGTGCCCTTTTAGCCAAAATAGAGAGATTGGAGCACTCTTATTATTCTTCCAAATCAAAAACATGTTTATCTGAACTTATAAAAGCTAAATTTCAGTTTAATCAAGATACAACTAATAATGCTTCTAACTTGTTACCGAAGTCAAGGGCAAAATTCTATGGGGGCCAGAATAATGCTGGGAAGCTATTGGCTAATTATTTAAAGGTTAAACAAAACAAACTTAATATAGAATCTATTTTTGATCGAAACCATACATTTGAGTTCAAAGATGGAGATATTATAAATACATTTCTCCAGTTTTATAAGACACTGTATACATCTGAAACTCTCTCTTCTGATCACTTCATCTCTCAATTTTTTTCCAACATCCAATGCACCCCTAGCACACACCCAGATCTCTCACTTTTAGAAGCTGATCTTACGCAAAAAGAACTTCTTGGTGCCTTATAAAAACTCAAAAAAGATAAGGCTCTTGGCCCGGATGGCTTCACTGTGGAATTCTTTGCTCACTTTGCACATTTACTTATTCCTAAATTACAAGCCATCAAAATGCTTTCTTGCAATCTGGTGCGTCCTCTGGCTCTTTTTCAGACGCCCTTATCTGCCTGAAACCTAAGGATGGTAAAGACCCACAACACTGCAAAAATTATCGACCCATTTCTCTGTTCAACATAGATTATAAAATCTTTTCCAAGGCTCTAGCATCGCGTCTGGAATCTCAGATGCCTGACTTACTAGGAGCCGAACAACCCGGTTTTGTGAAGGGGCGGCTCTTTACAGACAACACTCGCTTATTCTTTGATGTCCTTTTCAAAGCCTCACATATTCCCCACTTGTTAGCAGCAATAGCTCTGGATGCATAAAAAGCATTTGACAGAGTCGAATGGCATTACCTTTTTCGTACACTTAAATGCTTTGGCTTTGGTCCAAAAATTATTGCTCTAATATCTATTTTGTATTCCAATCCGAAAGCGGCTGTATGCGCGAATGATGGTATATCTTCTTATTTTCAACTCGGCAGAGGTGTCCGACAAGGCTGTCCACTTTCGCCATTTCTTTTTAATCTCACTTTAGAATCGTTTTTGTTAAGAATCCGTCAAAATATTAATGTTCATGATTTTACTTTTAAGGAGACTAATATTAAAATGGCAGCGTATGCTGATGAAGTCCTTCTATTTCTCTCACAACCTCAATTATCTCTCCCATTCTTTTTAGAAGAAGTTGATTCCTTTGCATACGTCTCTGGTTATTAATTAAACAAAGATAAATGTGAAATTCTACCTCTAACAAAATATACTTTTAAGGCTGACTTTGTCACTTGAGGTTTCGCATGGAGTCCCCAATTCATTAAGTACTTAGGCTTGCATTTCACTTCCTCCGTCTCAGGAACAATATCACGTTGTATGGACAACTGTATACAAAGCTTATCCTCTTTAACAACAAAATGGCATCCCTTGTACTTGTCCTGGTGGGGTCGCCTAGATACAATAATGATGATGCTTTCTCCCATAGTTTTACATACAAATTCTAACATTCCACTTTTTATGGAGTAATAAGAAATCACGTAGGTCTGTATCAAAAATGATTCATCCAAAATCGGAGGGTCGCACAAATTTACCTGATTTTCCCGTTTACCGTCTTTCCTATTCCATCAGGCTTCGAGGTGGCTCTCTTCTGTAAATTGTCCTCTTTGGGTCACGCTTGAACAATCCTTCATCTCCCCATTTTCATTCCAAGAATATTTGTCTTTTACACGTAAACCGCAGTCAATTTCTACTCCTATAATTAAACATACTTCCAAGATTATACCGGCAGCCTCCTCTTCGAATTCCAGTGATTGGGTCTCAGTTTTTAACTCTACTATATGGCATAACGTTTATATTTTATTAAATAATAGATCTGTATTTTGGAAATCTTGGAGACAGTGAGGACTGATTTGGGAGCGTCAATTATATGAACAGGATGAGGTTATGTCTTTTACACATGCCAGTAGCTCTTTTGACCTACCTCCAACTTTTTACTCTAAATACTCCCTCTTAACACAAGCTATTCAAACTGCCCGCACACAATGCGCAATTACTCTGTGCCCTACTCCTCCTGAACCCGTCCCTGCAGATAAATTACGGGTTCTCCTACTGAACAACTCTAGGGCTTCCGTCATATATAAACTTTTACATAGCTCATTTACTCTGAGGGAAAAAACTACGGTAGAGATATCTTGGGAAAGAGATTTATGAACCTCTTGGTCTGTGGAGTTATGAGATAAAATCTGGCTTAAACTTAGCAAGTCCTCTAGAGCTGCAAATAACACTCAGACACTCTTTTTTATATACAATAGGCTCCTACTTTCTCTACTCACCCTCAATGTAAGACATACTGCACTCCCAGATGCATACTGGACATGTTCTTCACCACATGCTGATTTATTTCACCTGCTCTTTACATGCAATTATGTTCATAGTTTTTGGGAAAAGGTATGGCATCAACTTAATTTGAATTTTGATTCCGGTCACCCCTTATCTATTTCACTTTACTAAGTTGTCGTATCAAGCATGGTAGTATGCTGTCTGTTACAATCATAGACTCGACACGACATGTGTATACCCGATGCATTTGGCACCAAAACATTTAGATTTATGGGAGCCTGTTATGCTGTTTATAGATACAAGTGCCCGACGTTCTCTGTCTCTCACTCCTCTCCAACAAGAAGTGGCTAAACCTCTGTGACTTCCTCCATGTTGATATTATATAGTTTAATCATAATCCACTTTGTAATATGCATATTAGAATAAAATGTAAGTTCCTTTTCTTTACTGATTTTTTCACACAACTTTGTTATTCCTTTACACATGATATGTTTTATTGATTTTCATCTAAATCATTTGTAATCACCAAATTGAATGGCTTTATTGTATGTAATTCTCTTAATTTTCTTGTTATTGTATGTTCTGCATTAATATCTTCCTTTACCTCAATAAACTTACTTTGAACTTAAAAAATGACACCAAACAACAACATTATAATCAGTAGAACCTGAGATAAGAGTTTGAAAGGTTTTAGGTGAAAATAGAGCCAAGAAGCACATAGCGCCACTTGCGGGTTTCTGCGTGCACTGGAATGGAGAGTAGGTCTGATACAGGGAGCAGATTAGTCTCACTAAAGATTTTCCTTGTCAAGACCGTACAAAGAATGCCATTCACGTCAACAGGGGCCGCGAGGTGTAGGCTGTCAGTGTGAGGAGCTCAGCATTAAGTGCAGGTCCTGCTGGAGCTTTGTGTTGGTGGTGGTTGAGGGCGGTCAATTTTTGGCATGAAGACATCCGTTCAAGGTCTTCAAAAATGCCAGCCAAGGGTCCAGTACCTCGGGTCACCTCTTGCGGAGCAGTACTCACTCCAGCGGGTCTAGGCAGGTCTATTTGGATATGGTTACCTGGGCTGTTGCAGGGAGGCCTCTGGAAGCTTGTTGTGTTCCTCTAGCTCAAACATGAGGTCAGCCAACTGACCTTTGGAGTCAATTGAATTAGACTGAGCTCAAGGCAAGGAGGTCCAATCTTCCCTCTTCAATTAGCAGGGCAGTCCCTCTTCTGCAGAGAGTATGGCAGTACTTATTACGAATCTTCCACAGATCAGAGTGTTCTGATGAGAGGATCTGAAGGTCGGAATTTATATCTGGTGCGAGCCCCTTTTACTATTCCCTGACCTACACCCAAAATGTGTTCTGTTCTGTTCTTTCCCATACTCTAGACCTGGCTCCAAAATGTCCAGGGTGATAAAGTAAGAGCAGGCCTGGTGTCAGGTTAATTTTTTGTGTGCTACAGGCAGTGCGCTTTTAAGTGTATTCTCTGCCTGCTATAGCTCCTCCACAGCCATTTTGTCAGGCAGTCCCTCTCCTCCTCACACCTAGGTTCTCTTTGTCTAACTGTCTGAAAGCAATCATAACTAGGGGTAGGCGAAATATTCCGTTCCGCCAACAAATTTGGTGGAATTCTGGCAGCGCCGCCCTACTTTTGCAATGCGGAGTTCCAGGCATATTTCGCCAATCTCCGCATGGCAGAATGTTTTTTGCGCATGTGCGGCAAAATGGTAAGTTGGAAAACGCAAGCGAGATTTTGCGTCCCCTAGCTCAATTTTCAGTTGCTAGGAGGATATCCAACAGGATTTTTCCAACGCAGGAGTTTGCAGGTGGTTGAGCAACAGCAAACTCAACTTGAATAACTGCACCCTTCGGCACACTGTGTGATGCCATTTGCACAGATTTCTCGGCACGGAACGTGCTCCTAGGGGTGAATCACCGAGCGAGCAGCCTGATGTGCCTATTTTTGCCAGTTAGCAGAACTCTGCAGAATCTTGCTGACCTTTTTGAAATTCTGCAAGGTCAAATTCCATGAGTTCCACCTATCCTTTATACACGATCCACCACAGGAGTTACATGATCTAGGATACTGGCAGAAAGTCACATTTGGTCTGGGTAGAAAAAACACCAACTTTCTAAAAATTAAATTTTGACAATTGTAACTTAAAATCCAACTTCACCATTTAATAGGATTTTAAATCACAATTCATGTGAGCATAAACAAGATTTTGTATTGGCTTGCAATCTGAAATTAACACTTAAATGTGGGAAATTAACCCAGTGTTATTCTACAGCAGTTTTTAATGTCAGAACATGTAAAAAACAATATCCTACTTTTTAAATGCCATGCACCCTGCCCTAAGAGCATTAGAGCCTACCCTAGGTTTAACTAATTGGAATCAAAAAGGAAGGTTTAGGTCTGGCAAAATGTTTATTTTCGCAGCTGGAAATGACAGTTTTTGATCTGTGCTACAGGCTGCAGTGACAGTCCTGCAATGTATGACAAGGCTGCTTTAGCGGGTGAAACAATGATTGCTGCAGCCCACTAGTAGCAATTCCTTTTCAAATCCTAGGTACATGTAGAACGTTTTATTATTGTGTACAAGTGATTCACATGTAAATTAAATGCACCGGCTGTGGTGTTTTAGAGAGATAACAGAATCTCTTTACCACTGGCTATCATGGAAATAGTTCAAAGAGTCCTAAAAGCCAACAAAAATGGGTTCAGCAAAGGGAGAGAGAGGAAGGCAAAAATCTGGGGTGATCATGCAGAGAGAGCCTGGTCCAATGATTACTTAAAAATAGCAGAAATATCAATGCAGAGTGAGACCCAAATTAATATGCTAGGGGCATGTATATCAATTGAAGAAGTTAAAGCAGCAACCTTATCTTTATCATTAGGTTGCAGGTGATGACGGGATTCCTGCAGAATTCTGCAAATCATTTAAGGAGACAATAGCTCAGTTCTTTTACAAATCATAATTTACCTATGGCAGGCTATTACTAGGACATGGAACTCTGTCAATATAGCATTGTTTAAAAGGGGAAGAATCCCATTAAAATAGGTTGATACTGACCCTTTTGCCTCATCAGTGCCAGCGCTAAAATATATAGAAAGAACTTAGCTGCTAGATTCATTGTGGTTATTGATACATTCTTCAATACCCAACAGTATGGCTTTAGTCCAGGCAGAAACACCAACATTTACACAAATCCAGCCATAGCTCTGTTTGATGCCACAAATAATCTGCATAAATATGCTGCAATGATACATTTAGATACTGAAAAAGCATTTGGTATGGTTTCCTGGTCCTGTTTCCTGGCTACAATGGGTAAAATAGGATTCTATGAATCACATCTAGAGCCTCTATCAAAATCCATGGGCTCGTGTTATAACTGATAGAGATGCATCAAAATATTTTTATGATCAGCTAGGGCACTTACCAGGCTAACCAATTCCATCATTAGTCTGTATATGTCTTAAGTCATATTTGTTCCAGATTTTGAAAAATCAATGCCTGTCACCGTTTAAGATTAGGGGGGGCTAATGCAAATGACGCAGCATTTTACATTGGGGTTGCCATTTGGGATATTTCCTATATCGAACGGGAGGCACTAGTGCTTGATAAATTCTCAGGCTACAAATTGAATACAAGTAAGACTTATATTAGAGTAAATTACACTACTGCAATACCAGAAGCTAGTGTTACTCTACACCACATATTTGGGAATTTAAATATTGAATAGCATGCAGGAGGTAGTTTCCTATGGGTAACAGAGAGAAAGGTGAGCGATTGAGCTTTTGAAACTACCTCCAGAAGAGGGTGAATGGGCTTTACTAGACTTTAAAAAAACTTCTGGTTGGCATTTAGGCAACTCATTTGATGTATTTTAAGAGAGAATTGTGAGATGAAAGTTCGAAATATTTGCGAAATAGCCTGGGGCATGAAAACTTGTTTCTCCTTTTCCTGACAAGATGCTGAGTACTTTGAGTGACTCAGATTCAAGGGCATACTAATTTGGCTGGAATGTCAAAAACATACAATATAACACACACCATACCATACAATACCACTATTATACACAAGCATGTAATAATACCTTTTTTCCTTTTATCTTTCATGACACTAATATCTAGCTGTTTGGACTAACTATAGTTTTTAAAATATCAGGAGACAGAAATAGCAGAAAATAAATATCGAGGCACACAAATGTTGTGATGCATAAATATCGTTGACAAAAATATCAATTTTTTAGGTAAGTAATATTGTCTTAAATAATAGCAATGTTTTTAACATTGTTTTCACTAATATAGTGGTAGAAATATGATTTTTAATTATGTGTTTTAATTGTACTTTTCCCTTTTTGTGGTACTATATTATATATAAATGTCATTCATTGTAAATGTAATTGATACTGAAATTTTGACATCATTTTTAATAGTAATTTATAGTGTCCTAGCGGGTCGTTCGGTTTGTAGGGGGATAGGGTGGGAAATTATTTTGATAAAAAATATTAAAGAATTATTCATAAATGTTATTTAATTATATGATTGATATTATCAATCATATAATTTATTTATTTGTGTTAGATGTTATATGCAGGCGGTTAGGATTGTACCGGTATAGAGTGGGAAGTTAATTAAGTAAGAACGTATTAACAATTATTAATTATTAATTAATTAATAGATTTTTTTATTATGTAATTTATAGGATACTTATTTATTTTACTTATATGTTAGTTAAGGGCTGCTAGGTTTGTAGGAAAGTACGGTGGGAAATTAATTATGAAATAATTAATTGACAATTTACTATTAATTGTTAATGACTAATTTAATTTATTTCTATTTTCATAAATATGGATTGCTGGCGGGTTCCCATTGACCCCAGTTTTAAACCATTCCTGCTGCAGACCCGAGGCCCAACCTCATGAGTGGTGCAGCATTTTTATGAGCCAAGTAGGGCAATACTGGGTGGTAGAAATGTGTGGTTTCCTGCGGATTCCAAAAGTTTTTATCACAGAAATATTAGGAACATTCATGATTTCAGGCAAAGTTTTGAGGTTTGCAGGGCACTGTGTGTAAGAAAACCTCATAGAATCTGCACACCAACCTGGAATCCCCTGGTTGTATAGCTTTCTTTATTCGGATGCAAAAACATCCTTAAAAGATACATGTATACAGTCACACAATAAAACAATATACATGTCTTAAAACAACCGCTTTTGCACACAGGTTAAAACATCACCCTCTTGTAAAAACATTACAAATCCTTACAATTCTAAAAGTCCAGGGCTATTCTCACCATCAAGCTAGGAGTGGGTTAATGGGTGCAGTCTATTCAGAGATTTGTCCAACCTAGAGAGCCTAGATCTCTAGGCCACCCACAAACAGCTTATCACTTTACAGAGGGTATAAGGGTTTGGTAGTAGCTGCAGATGCAAAAGTGCCACTTTAGCTTGCCTGAACTTCACGCTTTTTAACAGGGGCAGAATCTTTTTCTTGGCAATGAGAACAAGTTGCATAGTAAAACAAATTAGATTGTGTCTTGTGGGGATCTAAGATCACAACCACAATGACCTCTTTTGGGTGAGGGCAAACAACCAGCCGGGGATGCCAAAAGATGGCGGAGTTGGTTGAATCTAAAAAGCGTGATTAAAAATCTATCATGAGCACTGTTTGGTCAGTGGATGGTAGGTTGCTAAGGGTGGTGGCTGAGCAAGGCCCCAAATCCCAAAGCTACTCCGATTGTGGATCTCTTCGTATACTGCTATAGAGTCTATTGTGTCAAGGTATCTTGGCCCTCCTACTCAAGTGAGGTACCATTTTTATCAGGAGACTTGGGGGAATACTGTGTGGTAGGAAGTTTGTGACTCCCCACAGTTTACAGGTATCCTCACAGAAATATGGGAAAAATGTGTGTTTTTAGTTAAAGTTTGAAGATTGCAGGGCATTGTGGGCAAGAAAATGGTATGCGATCCATGTGAAGCACTCCACCCTGTTCTCCCCCGTATGTCTAGCTTTCAGAATTGTCAGCCCAAAATGTCTAGAAATTCTTAATTTTGGGAGTCAACCAAACTCTACGATCCCATATGTAAAAACATTACCCAAAAGAATCAAATGTCCTGTTTCTTGGCATTGGGATAGGATGCTTCAGTTTGCAGTGGTACAAAAGGGGGTGGTGATGGACGGAGCATCTGAACCAATCAAACACTCACACCCAGTCAACAGATCTGGGATTAATCCATCACCATTCCATACTGCTTTGTTCGCTATAAGTTGGCAGGGTATGCTCAGACGTGAGTTCCTTGCTCACTTTGCCACTGGATTCAAGCAAGCCTGGCTGAAGATGGCTGGAATGCCAGAAAACGGTCCTCGGAAGCTTGTTTCCGGTCCAGGGAAGGCATGGCTTGGCAGTTCGGGCTGGACTGTTCCCGTGAGGCACAGGTTCAGACTGATTTGCATATGGCCATGTCTGAACTGGGGTAGCAGAGTGGGCTAAAGAACGGTGATGGATTGAACCCAGATTTTTTGACTGGGTGTGAGTGTTTGATTGGTTCAGATGCTCCGTCCATCACCACCTCTTTTTGTACCGCTTTGTTTGCCATAAGTTGGCAGGGTATGCTCAGACGTGAGTTCCTTGCTCACTTTGCCAATGGATTCAAGCAAGCCTGGCTGAAGACGGCTGGAATGCCAGAAACCTGTCCTAGGAAGCTTGTTTCTGGTCCAGGGAATGCATGGCTTGGCAGTTCGGGCTGGACTGTTCCCATGAGGCACAGGGTCAGACTGATTTGCACATGGCCATGTCAGAACTGGGGCAGCAGAGTGGGCTAAAGAACGGTGATGGATTAAATCCAGATCTTTTGACTGGGTGTGAGTGTTTGATTGGTTCAGATGCTCCGTCCATCACCACCCCCTTTTGTGCCGCTTAGTTTGCAGTGGAGCAGAAAGACTGTTGGGGCTTTAATTGTGAGGGGGAGGCCCGATCTTAAAATAGGCCATACCCATCACATTATTTTATTTAAGAAATATATAATGCTGGTATACAGTAGGCTTTTGGCCCTCCCAGGGGCAAATTGGGGGCACACATCCTGTCTGCCCCTGGGGGTGGGAAAAAAGACTGGTTTGTCCCTCATGGGGTAAGGGTATGGCCAATGCCAGAGTGCAATAGCTGCAGCACTTTGATTTTCCCCAAAGGCAACATACTTGGAGTTAGTTGGATTTTCTGACCACCTGGGGCAAGTTTTGGACAACCTCTCCAATATGCACAGCCATCCCATCTGCCCCAGAAGGGTAGCCGGGTCTGGTAGCTCGGTATACTAATGAATCTAGTGCAGGGGCTTGTATTCGACCTCAAGGTCACATGTTCAAATTCCGGCAGGTTCAGTCAGCCTTTCATCCATCTGAGGTCGATAAAATTAGTTCAATTGAGTTGGGTAACAATAAACATCTGTTATTCAGCGCCAAGAGGCCCGATCAGGGGTGCACGTGTGCTTTACAAATACACATTTTATGCTATATTAGGAAGACACTAGGGACCCCACTGGGACAGTAGTATTGCTCGTTTGTTTTTGGCCATTTTGAAATCCCTGGTGGCTAGATAGCTTTCTGCCCCCTTCCCCCCACAGGGGATTGGATTGGGTTTGAATACTCTATACGCCTCCAGGTTGAGGCAGAACATCTATTGGGTCCCTGAGTGGGGGGGAGCAGAGACCTATGCCCAGGTGGGGACACTCTCCCCGAAAACATATTGCCTGAAGTCCACCAGTCCCTAGTGGCTGGTGGACTCCTGCCCCCCATGGTTAGATTGGGGGTAATCACTGCCATTCATCCCCCCAAGGGGGCATAGAGACTGTCTGCTCTGTTCTGGGGTTGGGGCATGACCCCCACCTCTATATATATATATTTTTTAAAAAAGCTTTCCTTGGCTTCTTGTAGGAGTTTTGGCCCTCAGTAGCTGTTATAGGGTAGTTACCTTCATCTATCCCAGGGGGGAAAAAGACTGATTCCCCATTTAATAGAATTTCTGCCCAAACGGGGGGCATATTTGGGCTAAATGACGCTTCTGCCCTAAAGCGGCAGAAATAACGATTCTCCATTTAATTTGGGTGGGGTTATGGCCATCCCCATGGTGGCTAGCCCCAACCCCTTTATATTTTTTTTAAATGCCCCCGGCCCTATCTAATAAATAATCTTTCCTTGGCAGTTAGTGGGCTTTCTGGGTTCCTGGGGGCATATCAGGGGTAATCACCCCATGTGTCTCCAGGTGGGGCAGAAAGACTGATGTCCTACTTACTTAGGGTGGGGGGCATGGCCATACTCGTGGTGGCCAGCCCCAACCCCTATATATTTAATTTTTAATGCTGTCCCTGGCGTCTATGGCTTTGTGCTCACCCTATGGTAGCAGTTTGCGGTTTATCACCCCTATCCACACTTGAGGGCAGAGAGGCTGATCCCCTATTTAGTTGGGGTCGGGGCATGGCCATGCCTATGGTTGGCACCCCCACCACTATATTTACCACAAGAATCTTTCCTTGGCATCTAGTGGGCTTTCTGCCTTCCCGCGGGGCATCTCATTGGAAATTACCCCCATGTGCCTTCATGTGGGACAGAAAGACTGGTGCCCCAATTAGTTAGGTGGGGACATGGATTGTATGACAAAATATCGAAAGACAGAAAATCGACCTACAAAAATATCGACACAGAAATATCGACGTCAAAAATATTGAAGTCCTATCTACATAAAGTAAGTACAAAAATATAGGAATAAAAATAGGGTTGTAAAAAATATCGATGTTAAAAATATCGTTTTTTAAATGTTTTAATAATAATGTAAAAATAAGAAAAAAAATAATATAACTGACAAAATTATAGATATAAACATTAAAAACATATTTAATACATAATAACTAATAAATATAATTTTAAAATTATTTAAACATCTACATATAAATTAAAATATATATACTTACTCCACATATTGTGATAGTAAGGAAAGTGTTGGATAGCGTAGGGGTAAAAATTACTATTCCCACCCCAGTGAGCGCAACAGTAGGGAAAGCGTTGGATAGCGTAGGGGTGAAAATTACTATTCAAACTCCAGAGAGTGCAACAGTAGGGAAAGCGCTGGATAGCGTAAAGGTAAAAATTACTATTCCAACTCCAGTGAGTGCAACAGTAGGGAAAGCGTTGGATAGTGTAGGGGTGTCAATTACTATTCCAACTCAAGAGAGGGCAACAGTAGGGAAAGCGCTGGATAGCGTAGGGGTAAAAATTACTATTCCCACTCCAGAGAGTGCAATAGTAGGGAAAGCGCTGCATAGCGTAGGGGTAAACATTACTATTCCCACTTCAGTGAGTGCAACAGTAGGAAAAGTGCTGGATAGTGTAGGGGTAAAAATTAATATTCCCACTCCAGAGAGGGCAACAGTAGGGAAAGCGGTGGATAGCGTAGGGGTAAAAATTACTATTCCCACTCCAGAGAGTGCAATAGTAGGGAAAGCGCTGGATAGCGTAGGGGTAAAAACTGACTATTACCACTCCAGTGAGTGCAACAGTAGGGAAAGCGTTGGATAGCGTAGGGGTGTCAATTACTATTCCAACTCCAGAGAGGGCAACAGTAGGGAAAGCGCTGGATAGTGTAGGGGTAAAAATTACTATTCCCACTCCAGAAAGTGCAATAGTAGGGAAAGCGCTGGATAGTGTAGGGGTAAAAATTACTATTCCCACTACAGAAAGTGCAATAGTAGGGAAAGCGCTGGATAGCGTAGAGGTAAAAATTACTATTCCCACTCCAGTGAGTGCAACAGTAGGAAAAGTGCTGGATAGCGTAGGGGTAAAAATTACTATTCCCACTCCAGAGAGTGCAACAGTAAGGAAAGCGCTGGATAGCGTAAGGGTTAAATTAACATACTAATCTATTACATTTTTATTTATTTGAAAAATAACATATTAATAATTATTTTTTTTTTAATTAATAAATACCAATACATTAAAATTAATATTTACTTAAATAACATTAAATTACATCCCACACTATTCCCCCTTTAACACACAACACACTACACATACAAAAACACACAATTAATGTAGCTCTCAATTAATCAATTAATAACAATTAATAATAAATGTATATATTTATATATTAACCCCTTCCGTGCTCATGACAAGCTCAGCTCGTCATGATGCACGGTGCTCGTGTGCTCATGACGAGCTGAGCTTGTCATGACCACACCCATTCCTATTACTGTCCAGCACAGGAGAGGAATATCAATAGCAGCCATGAGGTTACCTAATTAATAAATATGAATTACCCATTTATAATTAATCACAAATGTATAATTAATTAACAATAAATTAATTAGCATCAATAAATAATAATTACTAATAAATACATTCTAATTAATATAATTAACTAATGAATACAAAATAATTACCAATTAATAAGTAATTAACAATAAATTAATAATAAATACCAATAAATTAAAACAATCATTCATTAATTTCATTTAATTATTTCTCACCCTATTCCCCTATAAACGACCACCCACTACACATAAAAAATCACATAATGTATTTAACTAGCAATTATTCACTTAATTAAAAATAATCACCAATTAATTATTAATTAACAATAAACAACAATAAATTAATTGCAATAACAATACATTGTAATGAATTACCAATTAATAATTAACAAATAATTAATCATCAATACCAATTAATAAAAACATATTATTTCATTAATTATCATTAAATTACTTCCCACCCTATTCCCCTATAAACCCGCAACCCGCTCTGATACTAAAACGCAAAATTTACTTTGACAAAATTACTAATTTCTAAACATTTATTTAAAAATGTATAAAAATACATTAAAAAATGTTTAACATACATATGAAATACATACTCAAATACATAACACTAAAGGTTTTTTTCGATATTATTAACAACGATATTTTTGCTTACGATATTACTTACTTCGATATTTAAAAAATCGATCTTCGATCGTCGATATTCTGGTCAACGATATTCTTGACTTCGATATTCTGTCCCTATGATATTAAAAACTCGATATTAATGTAGGTCAATATTTTAAATTCGATATTTTGACTGCCCACCGGGGACATGAGCAGTTCCAACCCCTATATTGTTTTAAAGAAAACAATTTCCCTGGCATCTAGTGAGTTTTCTACATCCCACAGGAGGGTAGATTGGGTTACTTAGCACCATATGCCCCCCAGGGTGGGCAGAAAGACTGATACCCCATTTTGTGGGTTGGGGGCATGACCATTGTGGACAGCCCCACCCCTTTATTAAAAACAAATCTTTCACAGGTGTCTGATAGACTTTCTCCCCCGGAGGGGAGATTGGGGATTATTACCCCATTGGCTTCCCAGGGAGGCAAATGAGTGGGGCAATCAAATGAGTTAGGGGACATATCCCAGCATGAACACCAGTGAACTCACCGGTGAAACCTACTGAACGTCAATTGAAATTGAAATGTGCTGGGAAGTTGTGGGTGCACCCTGGCAGCCTGTGATCAAGGAGCTGTGCTCTGAAATGGGTAAGGCAAACAAAGAACTCTGAATTAAAAATGCCTTTTGATTTTGCTAGATCTGCCATGGAGTGCGTCTTTGAAGTAGGGACACATTAATGAACATTTAACTGAACGGAAGTCCAGCCGTGAAGACACCACCCCGAGTTGGGGCCATGAAAGCCTGGAAATCCAGAGCTGGTTGGGACTGTAGATCAGCACAAATCACTGAGCATTAATAATTTGGAGGCCCACTTGAGGGTAATTTTAAAATGCATATTCGGTGTTGCAGCGCAGAGTCTACAAGAGATCGAATACTGCCTGAAAGGGACTACATATCCCAGCATGAACACCAGTTAACTCACCTGTGAAACCTACTAAAGGTCAATTGAAATGTGCTGAGAAGTTGTGCCTTTCAGTATGTCTGCGTGCACCCTGACAGCCTGTGATCAAGGACCTGTGCTCCGAAACGGGAAACACGTAAGGCAAACAAAAGAACTCTGAATTAAAAATGCCTTTTGCTTTTACTAGATCTGCTGTGGAGTGCACCGTTGAAGTGGAGACACATTGATGAACATATACACATATATATATATATATATATATATATATATATATATATATATATATATATATATATATATATATATACATATATACATACATTACCTACTGGCAGTCGCCAGTAGGTAGTTATAGTTAGGATTGGCTACCATAGGAAATCTGCAACATTCTATTGGGAATAACTCTGGCGCCGGTTGAGGAATTTGTGTTTAATTTTCGAAAATTTTGGCCAGCTCTGCTGCGCTCCTTCCCTGAAAGTTTCGGGGGATTCGTGAAGTGGGGGCTGAGAAAAAAGGGGGGTCCAAAAACGTGTTTTCTCCATGTTAATTTCCATAGGACGGTCTGACAAGTCTACAGCCCGAACCGCTGAACGGAATTACGCCAAACTTGGCAAAATTGTAGGGACTGGTGCCTTTGCTATATTTGCTGAAAATTGCTCCAGTGTTTTTTTTTAAAATTAACTTCAAAAACACATATATATCTATATGCGCGTTTCGAGCGCTTACAGGTACGCGTACCGGGGAGCGCACCCGGCGCGCTACGGGAGTGCGCGAGCGGAAAGCTGATTGGCTGTCGGGTGTCTGTCAACATTCTAAACAGTTCGGAGAGTCCGTCATCTTGTGTCTCTGTAGATTCGAGACACAAGAGGTGAAAAAGAAAGGGGGAAATAATTAAAAGGAGGCAGAGTAGAGACCCCCTGACCCTCTAGGTTTTGTGAGGGGGGCCTACAAGGACCTTGAAGGGCAAAAAAATAATGTTGAATGACTACTAATGTATCGTGTTTGGAGGTAAGTTAGCTCTGAAAAGAGCTGTTGTGTTAAGTGGGTGTTTTTTATACCTACAAGTACCCCCTGACCCTCTAGGTTTTGTGAGGGGGGCCTACAAGGACCTTGAAGGGCAAAAAAATAATGTTGAATGACTACTAATGTATCGTGTTTGGAGGTAAGTTAGCTCTGAAAAGAGCTGTTGTGTTAAGTGGGTGTTTTTTATACCTACAAGTAGGTACCAATGCAGAGTCTTATATTCATGAGGAAAACTCTATTCCCCTCATTTGTAAAATGCACACCATCTCTCCTATAGATGTCTTGCATGTTGTAACGCAAGTTGTTGTGGTAAATCGAACCCATACCATAGTTTCGGAGGAAAGCAGAAACAGATTTATTTACATGTTTCCTTGCTTTCTCAATCTGTGGACAAAATTGGTTGGACCAGTTCCATTTTTGCCTTTGACATATATTAGAAAATACCAAGGCAGTTTTGGGAAAAAGTGACATCAATTGCCCAAAGATGTCCTTTAAAAGCATTTCCAGACCTACCCCAGTCAAAGTGCCTAAGTCATTTCCACCACAGTGCACAATTATAAGGTCAGGGTGTGGTAAATGCATACAGGATTTTACCAATGGTATCAATTGGTGACTCCTCAATCCTCTCTGTCCAATCCATACAATGTCCACATTTGGTAAATCAAGATTGTAAATACCTCTGTTAGCTGCGTATTTTTGACTCCAGTGGACATAGCTATGACCCACAAACCAGACTTTTGTCATTGTGAAGGTAGATGTGCTTCAAGTCAGATGAGTTGTGGAAATGAAATGGCAGTTTGATTATGAAAAAAAGTGGTTGTGAATCAGTGCAGTTAATAACCATAAATGATTGGAGCGTTGTTAAAAAATCTCCACTGAAAATTAGGGTGCATGCTTTTTTTTGTAAGAAGTCATTTCAATGGTTGAGAAAAAGTCATTTAAAGAAACATTGCATTTCATTAGCTAGTAGATTGAGAGGTCAAACAGCCTTGAAAAATTGTTTTGCAACATAGTATGATGAACTTGTGAACTGTGTGCTGGTTTAAGAGGGAGTTACCATGGTTACAGGGTAAATGAGCAGTGGGGGGATGGGTGAATGTTATGTGAGTTTCAAAGGCTTGAAATATACAACCAATTAAAATGTGCAGTTTGGTTTTGAATTAGTGTGGGAACAATTTTTATTGGCTATGTACAAGAATATGGGTCTGAAATGAGAAAGAATCTGTGCCATTATTGAAAGGCTGCAGTGAAGGTAGCATTATTCAGAGATTCTGCTTACGAATATCTGTTGACTGTGACTGACACTGTTTTACATCTTCCAAAGCATATTTAAAGGTGAGTAATGATTGTTTTAAAAAAGGTAAAGAGCTTAAAGATTTTTGACAACTATCATAGTGAGTGTCTGTGTGAATTAAGGAATTATATGTTTACCTTTTTCCATAATGTTAGCTGTGTGTTGATAAGGTAGACTTATTTATACATTGTTTTTTATGCTTGGATTCAATGCTGGTTTAGAAATTGTGTAATGGTTTCATTGGACTTGTAAACATGCTCTTTTTTTTAAGCGCCTTGTGCAACATTTAGCATGGGTGGAAGCAGTGAATGTATGGAGAGGGATAGGAATAGCAGATAGAAAACCATATGAAATGGTATGGGAGATGCATAAAGTATTTCAATAATGGTCTCAATTGAGATGGAATATAAGATAAAGAGGGGCATATTTACAAGACTCGTGCGCAATGTTTCACATGGGTGCAAGCAGAAAATGCATGCAAAATAATAAAATTGGCACCCTGACAAGAATATGAAATGCCGTGAGAGATGTTTAAAAGGTTTCTTTTAATGGCATAAATTGAGATAGAATATACAAAAAAAGAGAAGCATATTTACAAGCTGCGTGCGCAATCTTTGACATAGCTGTGTGTTTATAAGGTAGACTTCTTTATAAATTGTTTTTTATGCTTGGATTCAATGCTGGTTTAGAAATTGTGTTATGGTTTCATTGGACTTGTAAATATGCTCCTTTTTTTGAAGCGCCTTGTGCAACCTTTAGTATGGGTGGAAGCAGTGAATGTATGGAGAGGGATAGGAATAGCAGATAGAAAACCATATGATATGGTGTGGGAGATGCATAAAGTATTTCAGTAATGGTATCAATTGAGATGGAATATAAGATAAAGAGGGGCATATTGCCTCGTCATTGGCACTTATGGCCAATCTTAAATCCGGGTCGCCTCTTGACCCATGCCCGGCCAAATTTCTGGCGAAAATGGCGACAGTCATAAATCCGCTGGCAAACCCGCTTCTGAATGTCTCCTTGAGTAGGGGGGTGGTCCCGCAGGCCTGGAAGCAGGCGATGCTCATTCCCCTCCTCAAAAAACCTGGCCTCGACCCTGAGGCTCTGGCCAGCTACAGGCCTATCTCTCTTCTCCCTGCACTGGTTAAGATCCTGGAGAAGCATGTGCATATCGTGCTTTCCAATTTTTTGGAATCCCACAATTTGCTACATTCTTCTCAATCTGGTTTTCGCCCCAATCTAAGCACCGAGACTGCGCTTCTGGAGGTGTCTGAAGCCATCAAGAGGCGCTGGATTCTGGAGGCAAAGCTATGCTTGTCATGCTTGATTTGTCGGCGGCCTTTGACACCGTCCCCCATGAGGGTCTCCTTGCCAGACTTTATGAGATCGGTCTGAGGGGGACGGTGCTCAGCTGGTTTAGATCTTTTCTGGCTGGCCGTCGACAAACGGTCTGGGCCTCACCCAGCTCTGCCGTGATGCTGCCTCTGGGAGTTGGAGTCCCACAGGGCTCCGTGTTGAGCCCGACTCTCTTTAACATCTTTATGACCCCTTTGGCGGCATTGGTGGAGTCTTTTGGGGCCCAGATCGTATCCTATGCCGACGACACCCAGCTCCTCTTTACGTGCGAGAAAGGAGAAGATTTTGACGGAGAGAGTATCCGTGAGTGCCTTCGGGCTGTTTTTAAATGGTTCCAGCTTAACAGCCTCAAGTGCAACTCAGATAAATCTGAGGTACTCTTCTTCGGCTGCCCCTTCGAACCAGACTGGCATGAATGGTGGCCCGCTAATATGTTTCCTCCAGCGGGCTCGTCCCAGCTGGCAAAGAATTTGGGAGTCAAGATTGACAATGGGCTGACGCTTAGATCCCAGATCCTTGCTCTCACGGGAACCTGTTTTGGCCTCCTTCAGGATGCTCCGGAAGTTTCTCCCTCTGCTCTCAGAAGATCATAGGAAGACTACGGTGCAGGCCTTAATTGGTTCAAGATTGGACTATTCCAACGTATTATACCTTGGCCTGCCGGAGTATCTCCTGCAACGTTTGCAGGTGGTCCAGAACACGGCCGCGCGGGCCATTTTTGGCCTTCACAGGCGAACCGGAGTCTCTGGCATTTTGCAGACACTCCATTGGCTTCCTATCCGGAAGCGGATAGTGTTTAAGGCCTTGACCCTGGCTCACAAGGCTCTTTATGCCTCGGGAGCGAAATATCTCCAAAAGAGGCTTGCCTTTTACCATCCGGCCCGATCTCTGAGATCTGAATCATTGTTCCTTGCTGTGGTCCCTCGAGTAAAAAAGGCCCGCATTGGAGGCCGCTCGTTTAGGCTACGGGCACCACAGCTTTGGAATACCTTGCCCTTGGTACTACGCAGCACATCTGACTTACTGACTTATAGGAAGGGCCTCAAAACATGGCTCTTTGCCCTTTAGTGCACTCTTCTCTCCTGTTGGGTCTGTTTTTATTTTTACTGCTCTGTTTCTGTTTTACTGTGTTGTGTTTTGTTTGTTTCTGGCTGTCAATAAAAGCGCCGGGACACTCCATTGGAGTAGCCGTGCGTATAAAAGACTAATTTAACATAACATAACATAACATAACATATTTACAAGACTCTTGCGCAATGTTTGACACGGGTGCAAGCAGAAAATGCATGCAGAATAATATAATTGGCACCCAGACAAGAATATGAAATGCCTTGAGAGATGTTTAAAGGTTTCTTTTAATGGCATAAATTGAGATAGAATATACAAAAAAAGAGAAGCATATTTACAAGCTGCATGCGCAATCTTTGACATAGCTGTGTGTTTATAAGGTAGACTTCTTTATAAATAGTTTTTTATGCTTGGATTCAATGCTGGTTTAGAAATTGTGTAATGGTTTTATTGGACTTGTAAATATGCTCCTTTTTTTGAAGCGCCTTTTGCAACCTTTAGTATGGGTGGAAGCAGTGAATGTATGGAGAGGGATAGGAATAGCAGATAGAAAACCATATGAAATGGTGTGGGAGATGCATAAAGTATTTCAGTAATGGTATCAATTGAGATGGAATATAAGATAAAGAGGGGCATATTTACAAGACTCTTGCGCAATGTTTCACATGGGTGCAAGCAGAAAATGCATGCAGAATAATAAAATTGGCACCCAGACAAGAATATGAAATGCCGTGAGAGATGTTTAAATGTTTCTTTTAATGGCATAAATTGAGATAGAATATACAAAAAAAGAGAAGCATATTTACAAGCTGTGTGCGCAATCTTTGACATAGCTGTGTGTTTATAAGGTAGACTTCTTTATAAATTGTTTTTTATGCTTGGATTCAAAGCTGGTTTAGAAATTGTGTAATGGTTTCATTGGACTTGTAAATATGCTCCTTTTTTTGAAGCACCTTGTGCAACCTTTAGCATGGGTGGAAGCAGTGAATGTATGGAGAGGGATAGGAATAGCAGATAGAAAACCATATGAAATGGTGTGGGAGATGCTTAAAGTATTTCAGTAATGGTATCAATTGAGATGGAATACAAGATAAAGAGGAGCATATTTACAAGACTCTTGCGCAATTTATAAAGAAGTCTAGCTTATAAACACACAGCTATGTCAAAGATTGCGCACGCCGCTTGTAATGCTGGTCCAGAGATATGTTTAAAGGTTTCCTTTAACGGCAAATTTATAAATTAAAAAATTAAAAAAGATAAAAAATGCACTAGATCTAGCCCTCGGTGTCACACATACTGTTGGCAGAGACAGACATGGTACATTATATCTAAAATCCTATTAATCTGCCTAAGATCACACTGTAAGTGAAGCTTGATTCCCCCATCATTGTAATCTTAGGCAGAGTCACACATACTGTTGGCAGAGACACACATGGTACATTATATCTAACATTCTGATCATGTGCCCAAGATCACACTGTGACTGAAGCTTGATTCACCCATCACTGTGATCTTAGGCAGAGTCACACATACTGTCGGCAGGGACAGACATGGTACATTATATCTAAAATCTTATTAATCTGCCTAAGATCACACTGTGAGTGCAGCTTGATATAATGAGCAACTAGAGTGCTAACATTCAGAATTTATGGCAAATGTGTGACACATCTGAATGCCTTCTTGATGCAACTAAAGTAAACAAGCATTGAAAATGCAATAGATCTCGCCCTCGGTGTCACACATACTGTTGGCAGAGACAGACATGGTACATTATATCTAAAATCCTATTAATCTGCCTAATATCACACTGTAAGTGAAGCTTGATTCACTCATCATTGTAATCTTAGGCAGAGTCACACATACTGTTGGGAGAGACACACATGCTACATTATATCTAATATTCTGATCATGTGCCTAAGATCACACTGTGAGTGAAGCTTGATTCACCCATCACTGTGATCTTAGGCAGAGTCACACATAGTGTTGGCAGAGACAGACATGGTACATTATATCTAATATTGCGCACACGGCATGTAAATATGCCAATGAAACCATTACATTATCTCTGGACCAGCATTAATGTCAAACATTGTGCATGCGACTTGTAAATATGCCAATGAAAGCATTACACTATCTCTGGACCTAGATTATTGTTAAACATTGTACACGCGGCTTGTAAATATGCCAATGAAACCATTACACTATCTCTGGACCAGCATTAATGTCAAAGATTGCGCACGCAGCTTGTAAATATGCCTCTCTTTTTTGTATATTGTATCTCAATTTATGCCATAAAAAAAACCTTTAAACATCTCTCACGGCATTTCATATTCTTGTCTGGGTGCCAATTATTTTATTCTGCATGCATTTTCTGCTTGCAGCCATGTGAAACATTGCATCAAGAAGGCATTCAGATCTGTCACACATATTTCTAAAATCCTATTAATCTGCCTAAGATCACACTGTGAGTGAAGCTTGATATAATGACCAACTAGAATGCTAACATTCAGAATTTATGGCAAATGTGTGACATATCTGAATGCCTTCTTGATGGAACCAAAGTAAACAAGCATTGAAAATGCAATAAATCTCGCCCTCGGTGTCATACATACTGTTGGCAGAGACAGACATGGTACATTATATCTAAAATCCTACTAATCTGCCGAAGATCACACTGTAAGTGAAGCTTGATTCACCCATCATTGTAATCTTAGGCAGAGTCACACATACTGTTGGCAGAGACACACATGGTACATTATATTTAAACTCCTATTAATGTGCCTAAGATCACACTGTGACTGAAGCTTGATATAATGAGCAACTAGAGTGCTAACATTTAGATTTTATGGCAAACGTCTGACACATCTGAATGCCTTGATGATGGAGTCAAAGTAAACAAGCATTGAAAATGCAATAGATTTGGTGTGATGTTAGGCACATGTCCACCATATTACATGTAATCTACCATCCCTTTCTCTGCAAGCAGTACGTGTGTCTCTGTTCATATTATTTCAAAGTATGTACAGGCCAAAATCAGACAACCTATATATAAACAAGACATAGAAATTAATTAGTTAATCGTTTTTGACAGAAAGGAAAGCACATGTAATGTAAATGAGCCTTTTGTTGTATACTAGTGTTTATATTGTTTACTTATTGTAATTGATGTGTAATATGTTTGTAGTGGTCTATAATATGTTATTTTTTCTTTACTACAGATTATAATCATCTATACAAACAAACTAAAAGATGCCTTCTAAAGAAAGAAGAGAAAAAATTCATAAAAGAACATTAAGGACTAAGGAAAAAGAAAATCCACAACCAACCAAAATAAAATCTTCAGAGAAAAAGATAAATGCTCCTGGTAAGCAAACAAAAATTTTTCTCAGGAAGTTATTGAAATGTCAAGAAAAAAATTGTTTTTTTTAGAAAGAACAATGAAATACTTGTAATTTCAAAGAAAACAGGATGTCCTTCTAAAAATGTTAGATCTGTACAAGGAGATGATATTTTGCATACCAAACGAAGAAGCAAGCAATTTTCTGAAATACGTAGACGAATGTTTTCAACAGAATAGTAACAAATGTATTAAAAAATGTAAAAAGGTATAAAAAAAGACTGCTTTTTACAAGAAAAAAAAAACAGAGCTAAGATCGTGGATGAAGCATTTAAAGTGAAAAATAAATTGTTTTGTTTAGTAATGAATAGAATTCGTACACTTGATAAGATAATCAATGTGTTCAAATCAAAATGTAAGTGGAGGAGAGTATTTAATCGAACTAATTTCTGTGATGTTTTTTCTGGAGAATGGAAGCATAGTTCAAGTTCTGAGCCATTTTTAATGAAGAAAGTTACTTTCAAGATAATGATTTGGTGCATGCAGTTGACACCAGTGGTCGAGCATATGAGGTGAAGGACGGTTGTCCGGTTGAAAAAGAAGAGATTGTGCCTAGAAATACAGAACAGGTGTTAGCTGATGAAGTTTTAGGGAGATGTCCTAAGGCTCCAGTATATACATGGAATTGTAGTAGTATTTGTAATGTCCGACAGTAATCAATTGATTTGTTTTGCAATTTCTTACGGACATATACTATAAAAAGTGTGAAACAAAAAATGAAAATTTTACAAGAGTTAGATCCTTGTAGAGTGAGAGAAAAAAACTGGTTTGCAAGGGCATTCACTGGCTTGTCTTTCAAGAAAAGTATGTCAGAGTGTTTTCACCATTTTAGGATGTTAGCAGTGCATCATAATAAAGTGAGGAAATTAGTGAGAAGGTTGTACTATACACTTAAACTAAAACAGTGCTCTTTTGCATGGAACTGAATTAGATGTCAAAAACATTTGTGATGAAATTGAGTTTTGTTACTTTGGTGAAAAAGAGGTCAGTGCAGAAATTGATACAGTAATAGAAGGTAATGTAGAAGAGAATGTAGAGATTTTAAGTACAGAAAAATTTGAAAATGAAATTATAAAGTTTACGGTCAATTCAAGTGAAAGGCTTAATTTTTCTTGTGTTTGTTGTCGACGAACTCATTATAAGCATCAGACTAGATTAGTTGATTTATATGTAAAAAGCGAAAAGATAAATAATAATGAGTGGAAGGATTTTGCAACTTATTTGTTGGTTGAAAATTGTTTTGATTTGGGCTCTCATCAACGTATTTGTACATATTGCTATAATAAATTAAATGAAAACAGAATGCCTGCCAGAGCTGTTCATAATAATATGGAGTTGGTAGACATTCCTTCTGAATTGATGGATTTAAATACCTATGAGTCTATTCTGATTCAATGTGTGCATCCTTTTCAGGCTATTGTTCGCATGGAGCCTAAGACAGGGAAATTGCCTCCTTCAGATGTACAGAGAGGATTAAAGGGAAGAGTTGTTTATTTGCCTCTAGATTTTAAGAAAAATTTTGATACAATTGGTGTTGAAAAAGTAGAAGAGGAACCTCTGGTTATTCTAGTTAATGGTGTTCCGACAAAAACTAAGAAAATCTGGCAAGAATTAGTGGATGTTAGGAAAGTCAAAAAGGCAACGTTGTATCTGGTAAAAAATAATCAGTACTTTAAAAATGTGTATGTGGGAGAAGAGGAAACAACAGTACAAGACGACACTGATGTCTCTACTGGGCAAATTGAAAAAGTTGATGTCTCTAGAAGTGAAGAAATTTACGAACATTATAGTGTTCATCCATTGCATTCCAAAGAAGTAATGGGGAATGCTATTGACTTGTTTCAGATAAAAAAAGCTGAAGGAAGTCCCGTTAGTGTATGGGAAGAAAGTTTAGAAGCTCGTTGTTTTCCACAGTTATTTCCAACAGGTGAAGGTGGACGATATGACGACCGACCTGTTCAAATTCCTGCATCTGAATACCGGACTTCAAGATTATATGCAGAAGATCCAAGGTTTCGTCAATGCATTCCATATTTGTTTCATCTACTGTTTTAGAGTGACTTGTCTGGACTTTCCTATGCAGTAAACCATATACTGAAAAGTGGAGCACATCTACAAAATGTTTCGGCAAGGGATTTTATGGATAAAGTCAAACTGCAAGACAGTGTTTTGGAATCTCAGCTAATTAATCTCATGGCATGTCAGCGTGGTACTAACGAGTATTGGTACCGTCGTCATGGGGAATTGAAATGTATGCTAAGAAACTTAGGAACTCCTACATGGTTCCTCACTCTTAGCTGTGCTGAGTATGCTTGGGAAGACTCACTTGAATTTCCACGAGAGGCAAATAAAAACATTCAAAATATTGTTTACAAGACACCTGGAGAACTGTGCTCTTTGGATCCAGTTAATGTATGCAGGTATTTCAATCATAGGTTTGAAGCTATGATGTCTTTTATTACAAACAAAAAAAATCCTCCGCTTGGAGAGGTGTTGGATTTCTTTTGGAGAAAGGAGTATCAAGCAAGAGGTGCTCCTCATATACATATGCTGCTATGGATTAAAGATGCACCTAAATTTGGAACAGATTCAGATGAGAAAGTGATGAGTTTCATTGAGCAGTATTCTACATGTGCTGTTCCGAAAAGTACAGAAGAAAACAATTTAAGACACCAAGTTTTACGCTTTCAAAGTCATCGTTGTGGGAAATACTGTCGTTGAAAATACAAATCCAAGGACAAATTCTATACGAAATGTCGTTTTGCATTTCCACGTCCAGTAACATTGAAAGGAAGAGTGAACAATTTTATGTCTTCTCTGCGACATACTGTGACAAGGAAATCACCCAAAAATACATACAACCTAAGAAGAAATGAGGAATCCAAATTTATAAATGACTACAACCCAGTCATTTTGTCCATGTGGAATGCTAACATGGATATTCAATATGTGGCTGACAACTCTATTGCTGTGGCTCGATATGTGACATCTTACATCACAAAATCAGAAAAAACGGAACTGAAGGAAATGTGGGAGGAAATTTCACATGAAAAGAGTCTAAGCAAGAAATTATACAGTTACAGTCTAAAGATGTTGTCGCATCGAGAAATTGGAGCGTATGAATGTTCTGATCGGTTGTCATCAGCAAGCCTATATACCAAATCTAGAACCATCATTTGGGTGAGTCTAGGTCTTGCTGCAACATGAAATCGAGTTTTGAAATCTGTACAAGAAATAGAGTATTTGGCGGAGAAAGAACCAGACAGTACAGATATTTTGAAGACAAACATGTTGGATACATACTATCCAAATAGAAGTACTCACTTTGAGAACGCTTGTCTCTATGAAGTTCTGCAAACCTACATTTTTAAAAAGAACGTCACAGAAGACATCAATAAAGGTGTATATCCTGTAATTGGATGTGAAGGCTGTCTAGTAAAACAAAGAAAAGGCCATTTGATTAATCATCGAAAATTGAGTTGTGATTCTCCAGACAAAAGGGAATTTTATTACTTAGCTCTTTTGCAACTCTTTAAGCCTTGGCGTAGAGAAGAGGAACTACTTGGAGATTGTCTTACTTATGAAGATTCGTTCAATGCAACCAAGTATACGATAGAATGTCCTGTTTTTTCAAATTATCTGCAAATGTTGAACGAGGAAATACAGCAAGAAGCTACAATTGCAGCAGAGATTGCTAGAGACAGTTCTCAAGATAGTCAGAGTTCTGCTTCATTGAGTCAGGATCCACTAGGAGGACCAATTATACAAAATTAAGCTGCCACTGCCATGGATGAAGTTGAAAGAGCCATGGAACAAGCTCAGGAGGATGGAGTTGACTTAGAAGATTTGGAAAAAGAACTAAACATTGAGCAGAGACAAATATATGATCAAGTAACACAACAAATTGAGCATGGTTTATCTCATGAGAAAAAAGAGTGCTCATGTACATCATTTGTACCTATCCGACTGTATGTGAGTGGAGAAGCAGGAACTGGGAGAAGTTTCCTTATTAAAGCGATTGCAACATATTTGCAGAAAACAATGGAGTCATCGCTCTCTTGTGTTGTTACTGCTCCAACTGGGTTGGCAGCACACAACATTAAAGGGATTACTTTACATCGCTTATTGATGCTGCCAGTGGAGCATGATAACAAATTACAATACCACAAGCTATCTGGAGATGCTTGTTGTGAAGTTTCAAGAGTCTTAAAGAAAATGAAACTTCTTATCATTGATGAAGTAAGCATGGTATCAAATGTAATGCTTGCTTTTGTGCATTTAAGAATGCAAGAAACTCTTAAAACAGACTATGATGTGTTATTTGGAGGCAAACACATCATTGTTTTTGGAGATCTACTGCAACTAACTCCGGTGAAAGGACAGCCAGTGTTTAAAATGCTTACGCATGAAGATACCAGGAAGCATTGGAAATGTTAACATATGGATAAATTTCAAATATGCAGAACTACTTCAAAATATGCAACAGGCAAAGGATGAAGATTATAAAAATATTCTACAAGATGTAAGAATTGGGAAACTAACTGAGCATGGCAAAGAAGCTTTACATGGACGATTAATTTCAAATTTGTTTCCAAAGGAAAATATTCTCCCAGAGAATATTTTTAAGATAATTCCTGAAAACAAATCTGTCATATGCTTGATGCCAACTCTGCAAGAATGTTCAATCTTCAACACCAAAATGTTAAAGTTGGAAAATCAGGAAATTGTGAAACTGGAAGCTATTGATAAAATAGAACATTAAGGAGCAACTATTATTTTGTCAGAAAAGTTGAAATCAAAATTAGATTCTTTAGAGAAGACAATATCTGAAACTGCTGGTATGGAAAAGACTCTGTATGCATCTTTAAATTGTCGTATCATTTTACGACGTAATTTACACGTGGAAAGAGGTTTAGTGAATGGAGCAATGGGTCATGTTGTGGATTTTGTGAATTACCGAAATAGAGATGGAATTGAAGTTATACAAATTAAATTTGATGGTATTGAAGAAGTACAACAAATCAGTCGTTGTTCTGCTCATTTTTTGCTAGTGAAAGATTTATATGTGCGCAGAAAACAGTTTCCTGTTTCTTTGGCATATGCAGTAACTATTCATAAATCTCAAGGTTTAAGTGTTGATAGTGCTTTGGTGAATAGTGGTAATTCTGTGTTCAAGGAGGGTATGGCATATGTTGCTTTATCTCGAGTCAGAACTTTATCTGGATTGTACTTGATTGATTTTGATGAGACAAAGATTAATGCAGATCTAAATTGTGTAAAAGAATATAATAGGTTAAGAAGAGAGTATGCTCCAAATTTACCTCAATATCCTCTGTTTGAATAGCGTGTGGTAGGCCGAAAAAGAAGAAATGAGAAAAATTGTTGTGAAGTTGTAGCAAAAAGAAAAAAAGTAGATGAAACAGTAATTGTAAGCAGAAAGGAAATGGATTCAGTTAAAGATGTTGTTGGATTTCAATTTGAAAATAGTTCTGGTGTCAACTGATATGCTAATGTAGTGGTTAATGTTTTTTTTTTTCTCCAAACTGTAAAAGAACAGATTGCTGAAAATCGTGATCAAACACTTTGTTGTTTATTAAATTCTGTATTAGAGAAAGGTAGCAGTGATAGAACAAAAATACAAAGTGTTTCTGAAATTCGAAAGGTTTTAGACATATGTTCTGGTCTAAATCAATTTTTACAGAATATTCAGCAAGATTGTCAGGAATTTCTAATGTATATGCTTGTTGTTTTGCAGGATGAAGGAGTAGATGTAGAAAATCTTTTTGGCCTTTCTTATAAATGGCAACATGACTGTGACAATTGCTCCTTTTCAAGTAGTACTACAGTAGACACTGAAAGATTTATATATTTGACTTTACCAGACTGCAAATCAGTGTCTTTTAATAATCTAGTTAGAGCAGCAAATCAAAACATGGTCTGTAGTCAATGTAAATCTGAAATGCTATCAACTTTATTTTTAATAATATATGGACAGTATGTTATTTTCATGTTCCAACGATGTAGACCTGATGGAACTAAATTGACAACATTAATAAAAAATGTTGTGGCTTCTCAATTATCAATTTCAGGAAGAACCTTTACAACTGCAGCAATTATTTACCATGATGGTCCTTCAACAACATCAGGACATTACACATGTTATTTAAAATGTCAAAAAGGTTGGAAGCTCTGTAATGATACTCAATTGACTTTCAAACAACGTTTGCCTTCTGACTTACTAAATTCTTACCTAGTGTTCTTACAACCGAAATTTTAGGGAAGGTAATTGGTCTATGAAGATTGCAGCAGTTAATATAACTTAGTTTGCTCTTCAAAATTACTTTCTGAATGAGAGTGATGAAGATAATAAAAAACATGTAGTTCTCATAGAGATAGTATATGTTTATCATATAGTGTGTGCTGTGAGTATTATAGAAATTATTTATAAAAAGTAAGGTAGAGGTGGAAGTAAAACTCTTGTTTCATAATGTAAAAGATGTTGGAGCTTTTCTTTCAGAAAGTCGGGTAAATGAGACATTAAGAATACTCTGGACTAATTTCCATAGAAAAGGACTTTCCATATACTATTTTAGCCTCGTGGAAAAGTAGATGGATCAAAAGTGAGTTTAGATATGGTTTTTAAAATTTTACATTATTTAAGAAATTATTCAATGGGTTTCTTAAACACAATCATTTTGATTGTGTTTTTTTTGCCCGCTGTTATATGATGAGTACTATTGAAGTCACTGTTTTAAGTGAAATTCAATATATTCTGAGAACAGCAAAAATAAACTATTTAACATGATGTTGAAATTAATATTAAATATATATTACTTTCCCATTCTCTTATTCTCACTCACCTATTTCCACCCTCTATCACTCCTCTTAACTCACCCTCACTGGCCTTTTTTCACTCTCCCTCACCTCCCTTCCCATATTCCACTTTCCTCACTTATTCTTATTAACCACTCCTTCACTGCCCTTTCCCTGTCTCCCATTCACTACTTTAAAGCTGTCAGTCACTCTACTTCACTCCCCTTCCCGTTGTTTTCTTTCTTTGTTTCCTCAATAATTCCCCTTCTCTCACTCACCTTATTACACTTCACTCACTCCTTCTCTCACTTCCTCTGTCCTCTCACATCCTCACTCCCTTTCCCTCACTCCCTGTCTCTTAGCTTCAGTCTTTCGATCCGGTTACTCTCTCACTCCTCTTCCATCACCCACACTCTCTTACTTATCTTACTTTGTCTCTTGTATTCTAAAATATATATTATAAATAATCTATTTTTTTTGTCTTTCACAGATATACATTTTAATGGAAATATGATATTAAATGTACATTACTTATAAAGTAAGTTTCATGTACAATATTTATTTTCACTATACTGTTTTCCATAACCTCACTACTCTTCTTTGATACTCCCACACCTCTGTTCCCTTATTGCGCTTGCCTCACTTATTCTGAATCCCCACCTTTACTCTCTTTTTTCACATTTTTCTCTTACACTCACCTTCTTTCAGGCGTTCTCCTTTATTTTCTTTCCTCTCTCTTCTCTTACTTCATTGTTTTATTTTTTTGCCTTCTTTTACTCTCCTTACTCCACTTCACTTACTCCTTCTCTTTCTTTCTCTGTCTTCTTACTTCTACACTCCCCTTCCCTCAATCTCTTTCTGTTAGCCTCATTCTCTCCATCCCCTTAGTCTCTCACTTCTCTTCTGTCACGCTCACTGCCTATAACTCAGCTATACTCCCACACTCACCTTCTGTCAGACCTTCTCCTTTAGTTTGCTTCCTCTCTCTTTCCTTCCTTTGCTCCTTCACTCTTTTCTCTTCCCTTACTTTCTTATTCCACTGTACTAACTCCTTCTCTTACTCCTTCTGTCCTCTTATTTGTACACTCCCCTTCCCTCATTCTTTCTCTGTTAGCCTCATTCTCTCTGTCCTCTTAGTCTCTCACTCCTTTTCTATCACGCTCACTCCCTATAACTCAGCCATACTCCTACACTCACCTTCTTTCAGACCTTCTCCTTTACTTTCCTTCCTCTCTTTTCCCATCCTTCACTCCTTCAATCTTTTCCCTTCCCTTACTCCTCTTTCTGCAGTTCAGTAACTGCTTCTGTCAATCCCTCTGTCCTCTAACTTACTCACTCCCCTTTTCTCACTCTCTCTGTGTTAACCCCATTCTCTCCGTCCTCTTAGTCTTTCACTCCTCTTCTATCATGCTCATTCCCTATTACTGAGCCATACTCTCACACTCATCTTCTTTCAGACCTTCTCCTTTACTTTCCTTCCTCTTTCTTCCCATCCTTTGCTCTTTCACTGTTTTCCCTTCCCTTACTCTCCTTAATCCACTTCACTAATTCCTTGTCCTACTCCCTCTATCCTCTTACTTCTACACTCCCCTTACCTCATTCTCTCACTGTTAGCCTCATTCTCTCTGTCTCTTTAGTCTCTCACTCCTCTTCTGTCATGCTCACTCCCTATAACTTAGTTATACTTACACACTCACCTTCTTTCAATCCCCCTACTTCACTTCCCTTCCCCTCTCGTCCCTTTTTTTGCTCCCTCACTCATTTTCCTTTCCTCTCTCACTAAAATTAGGACTGGGGACGGCAGCGGTGTTTCTCTAATGCTCGAACAATGATCATAATACTTTGTTCCCTGTAACAAAGTAGGGCATCACAATGTTTGCATTTGATGGAGGCCTCATTAAGAACAGGCTGAATATTTGGGATCAGCTGCTCTGGTCCCCCCTCACTGATGCAGTTGTTCCTCCAGTTGAAGTAGAGGCACCATCTCTTGGAGCCTCTCCTGCCAGAGCCCTGACACTCTCCCGGGCATAGTTCTGGGGGTGCCTCATCTGGATTTGCCGAATCATAGTTGAATTACCAAAACTGTACTTCCTTCTGGGGTCTCCTCTGGAAAGTACAGTATGGCAGATATTGCACTCCACCTTTGGAGCATTACATTTCACTGTCTTCTGAAAATACACAAAATGGCGGCGATAGTGTACATTAGAGAGAGACAGTGAGAGAAAGAAGGCATGAGATGAAGAAGAGATGTGAAATGCACATTGGAGAAAATATAGTGGGAGAAGGGAAGTAACTGTGAGTAAACTTACTATGTAACACAGAAATGTTGCACTCTATACTATAAGTCTCACTTTATACCACAATCATTTCACCACTATCTCATAAATTACAAATAGAATAATAAAAAATGTCTCAAACAATTTATAATTTCTAAATATAAATGTATTCTTCAGAATTTTCATAATTTTGAAGAACTTCTAACATTAACTGATCAGGAATCTCCTCATCAGAAGTCTCCATACATGACTCCTGGAACTCAATATAGTCCAAACATTCGATTAATTCAGCATCCAAAGTCTCATCATTAAAATCCTCCATTCCATCTCCTCTCAAAAAAAGGTCTTCTTCATGGATAGTGTTATCAACAGGATCATTTAAGACCTCAATAAAACTCGCCTCAACAAAAGTTGCAGAAATTTCAAAATTAATATCAACGGTGTCCTCATTCAGATCCATATTCTTTTCAAATTTCTTGCTGTAAATTGCAGAAAAAAAATCACTTTAATTTATCGTTTTTAGTAATAGATAATATAAAACTAGCTTTATCAAGTATTAAATTCCCCTTACAAATTAACAACTCACCTTTTAGGAAGCAGTAGAAGAGTTAGTACTGTGTAAATTTCACACCAGAAATAGAACACCAAAAATTCCTCACAAATGTACCTCAAAGAGTACTATCAAAAAATGGCTGTGTTTCCCTCTCATTTGTCATGTATATTCATGTAGAAAACCAATGAAACTTCATCACACACAAATTCAAAACCAAAGAAACATTTTAATTGGTTCTAAATTTCAAAAGCTAATTGGCTCTTGGGTGTCTGTAAACATTCTAAATGGTCTGCATAGTCCGCCATCTTGTGACTCTGAAGAACAGAGACACAAGAGGTGAAAAATAAAAGTGGAAAACATTGATAGGGGGCAGGGTAGAGACACCCTGCCCCCCTTATGTTTTATCTGGGGGGCCTAGGAGGACTCCGAAGGGCAAAAAAAGTTTTAGGTTTTTTTTAAAAAAAATTCGCGGAGTAAGCTCAGGGTGCGCGCACATGGGCGCTTACCGGTATGCGTACCCTGAGCGCACCACGGGGAAAAACAGTGTAAAAATTGTACAATATGTAAAGAATACAGCTCTTTTTTGAGAATTGGAGGTAGTTCTGAAAATAACTTTTTTTTTCAATACTTTTTTATAACAATTTTTTATTTATTTTTTATTTTTCAGGGGAAAAACAAAACCAGGGATTCCAAAACTGCTCAACAGGAGCAAACATTTTTTAAAAAATTAGGGATGGGAAGGGCAGCGGTGTTCCTGTCTCTTCATAGCAATGAGTTCAACGCTCTGCTCCCCATAACAGAGCAGTTCATCACAGTCCACGCATACAAATTTTATGCCTGCAAAGACCGGCTGCACGTTAGGGACTATTCTTCCACGTGATGTTCCCGAAGCTGTTGCTCCACCAGTGGAGGTGCTGCCGCCATCTCTTGGTGCATTCCGTGCCAGGTCCCTGACACTCTCCCTGGCAAAATTATTTGGGTGTCTTCGCTGGACATGCCTAATTAAAGTGGCATTTCCTTTTTTTTTTTTTTTTATTATTGCAGGAAGAACATCTTCATCAAATTGAAATACAAAAAGAAAGAAAATACACTTTCTCCTTTAACAGCTAAAGCAGAGAATATACTTATATAAATCCAAAAATACTTTTTAGCAAAACATAGTTACTACAACAGATATAGCACTGGTCTCTAAACATATTTACAGTTCAAAAAAAGTTCCCCAAAGTTTTTCTTTCTTTTTCAAGACGTTGGGTCCTCTAAGTCTTGCTAAAGAGAGTTCCATAACATGAATTTCGTTTATCAAACTCCACCAATCGATTATGCTAGGAGGATCTTTTAAAATCCAAGATCTAGCTATGACTAGCCTAGCACATGCGTAAACTATAGTTAGTAGATCCCTATGCTGACTACAGTTATCTTGAAGATCGAGTAAGATCAGCTGTGGCGATATCGGCGGAGTATTAATTTGTTTCCTTGACAGAACATCGGTTATCCCATTCCAAAATATAGATAATTTTGGACATAGAACCAACATATGCTCGATACCTGCTGCTTCCATATCGCATTTCGGACACTTGGTACGATCGTTAGTCTGGTTGCCCCGTGTCCAGCTAGATATTCTTTGTGGAGTATAATATAACTGAGTAACTGTTCGATATAGCTGGAGCCTCAAATTGGAGGATTGGACTACCCGGTTAATTTGGCATAATGAGGCTGAGATCTGTTTCGGGTTGATGTTAATTCCTAGTCAGTGTGACCATTCTAGGAAGACCGGCTGCACGTTAGGGACCATTCTTCCACGTGATGTTCCCGAAGCTGTTGCTCCACCAGTGGAGGTGCTGCCGCCATCTCTTGGTGCATTCCGTGACAGGTCCCTGACACTCTCCCTGGCAAAATTATTTGGGTGTCTTCGCTGGACATGCCTAATTAAAGTGGCATTTCCAAAGCTATATTTCCTATTAGGATTGCCTTCGGATGAAGTAGTGCCACATATTTTGCAGGTTACCTTAGCAGCATTAACCTTTTTTTTTCCTTCAGGGATGGAATTTTTTTTCCAGATGAAGTGGTCCTTTGTTTTGTGGTGAGGAGGGTCCTCAGGCAAAAAACCTTCAGAATCACTGCTGGATGACTCCCTTGCAGCCATTGCTGTAGATCAGAAAACTTTGAGAAGCAGATAATGCACAGAACACCTCTTGCTCTCCCCAAGTACAAAGCAATAGTGAGAGAAATGGGTGGGGTTCTCAATATTTGGAAAAAAAAATGTTCTGAACCAATGAAAAGTGTTATTTTAAGGTCACATGGCTTGACGCGCTTACACTACGCGCTCCGGAGCGCTTCCGGGGCACTTACACGGCACGTACGTGGGCGCTTCCTGGAGCGCTTCCGGGGGCGCTTACGCGGCACGTACGTGGGCGCTTACGCGGCGCGTAGCAGTGACCTTTTGCTCGTTTTTCGGGAATACGTTTAAAGTTCAAATACGGTTCTTAAATATTATAAATAGTACTTTTATATATTATTATTTACTTTTAATACATACATTTTTTTTTGCGATCGCGATAGGGCACTCTCGCTGCGCGTACCGGTGCGCACGCCGGTACGCGTACCGTGATCGCACCGGTGCACAAATAATAAAAAAATCATATATATGAAAAACATGTAAAAAATTGTTTTTTTATAAATATAGACTTAGGAAATAATTAAAAAAAATAAAAAAATTAATAGATATAATAATTACCTATCATTAAAAAACAATATTTCACTTAAAAAATTTAGTTTTCAAACTCGTTAAAGTTACGAATTAGCTTTTTAAAAAACTTGCAAATTCACTGAAAAAAAACCATAGGTTTCACACACGTTATAGTTAGGAATTAGCTTTTAAAAAACCTTTGAAATTCACAGAAAAAAACCATAGGTTTCACACACGTTATAGTTAGGAATTAGCTTTTGAAAAACCTTTGAAATTCACTGAAAAAACCAGAGGTTACACAATCGTTATAGTTAGGAATTAGCATTTAAAAAACCTTTGAAATTCACTGAAAAAAACATAAGTTTCACATTTGTTATAGTTAGGAATTATCATTTTAAAAAAACTTTGAAATTCACTGAAAAAACCATAGGTTTCCCACCAGTCATAGTTAGCTGAACATTTTATTCATACAAAACCATTGAAATTCCCACGTTATAGTTAGTTGGACTCACTATAACTCGCGCGCCCGCAATCCACTGCTGATGATGTCACATATTACATCATTCATGACATGGTCAGTGACATCACTGATGACATCACTGATGACATCTCAAATGACATCACTAATGACATCATCCAGTGAATGTGTGTTTCTGAAAAGTAAAATTATGTTTTATATATTGAAGAATGAGTGGATGTATGAGTGACAGGATGAAGGATTTAGTAGGTGTGTGACTGACTGTATGAGTGAGTGATTAAATGTGTCTTACTGAATGCATTGGTTAGTGACTAATCTGTTTGAATGTGTGCATCAGTATGTCTGTTGTTGAGTAAGCTGCTGCATGTGTTGATCAGTAGCTATATGAGTGGCTATGTGGGTTATTGATTGGTTGCCCAAGTATTTGTATGTGATGGTGAGTGTGTGTGGGGGTGGCTGAGAGGTGTCTGACTCTGTGCATAGATGTGTAAGCCGTTGATTCACTTGGTATATGGGTTCAAGAGTGCATGTGTAAAGAGCTGTATGGGTGAATGACTGTGTGCATGGGTGTGTTGGTGAGGGAATGGATATCTCAGTGCTACATGTCCAAGTAAGTACATATGTAAAACACACTGCATGTGAGAGTTGGCATATATAAATGACTATACATGAGAGCCTGTGATTACATAAGTGACTGTATGGATCAATGTGTACTTCTATCAGTGATTGTAAAAGAGAGTAAATATGTGTTAGTCTATGTTTGAATAAGTAAGGTTTTGTGTGTATAACTGTATGGATCAGGAAATGGGAGTGTGATTGATTCTTTGCATGACTGACTAGGTGTGTGAGTAACTCCATGAATGAGTGGCAGTGTGTGAGTGTCTGTATAGGTGTATAAGTGCATATAATAGTGTTGTATTGATGAGTGACTGTATGTATGAGTGATTGTATGGGTGAATGAGTGGATGTGTGTGTAGACTTAGGAATCAGTGAGTGCGTATGTAGTAACTGGTATTGGTGTGTCAATGGTTTCTGGAATGGTAGTCTGTATTTAACACTGGATGTATCAAAGTTTAGATTAGAGTGTGAGGAGGTGCATCGTATTATCACATTAATGATGTCATCAGTGATGTCATTTGAGATGTCATCAGTGATGTCATCAGTGATGTCATTTGAGATGTCATCAGTGATGTCATCAGTGATGTCACTGACCATGTCATGAATGATGTAATATGTGACATCATCAGCAGTGGATTGCGGGCGCGCGAGTTATAGTGAGTCCAACTAACTATAACGTGGGAATTTCAATGGTTTTGTATGAGTAAAATGTTCAGCTAACTTTAACTGGTGTGAAACCTATGGTTTTTTCAGTGAATATATATATATATATATATATATACACACACACACACACACACACACACACACACACACACACACACACACACACACACATATATATATCCTGGGAATTCCGAGCATCCCCTATGGGGAGTTCCTGAGAATTCATGGTATTTGTAGTTCAGATAATGACTTCGAGATTTGCCAACATGAAGCATTCTAGCGCTTTCTAGCACGTGGTTACAAAAGAAGGGATCTGAATTCAGCTCTCATTAGAGCTAACAGTAAAATTAGAGAGGCATGTCTTCAGGGTTATTCCAACGCAGGTGCTCCAGCCCCTATTGACATCACTGAAAGCTACTCTACATTTAGTCATTTAGTCAACAGGAAAAACAGATTAGAAAAATCATGTACACCCATTGGGCAATAGTCTTGACGGATGTAACACTGTCTCAAACATTACCTGACTTACCCTCACTTACTTTCAGGCATGCTCCCTCTATGAGGGATGCACTGGTTAAGAGCAGCCCTGAAATTAGACCTTCCACCACGTGGCTGTCCATCTACACAGGATTCCTTAAATGCAGCTCCTGCCGAGCGTGTAAATTTGGAGTGAACACCTCAGAGTACACCTATGCTTTTGACAACAAGCCGATCAAAATTCAGGGGCATTACACAATGTTTTGGAGTGCACTTGCAAGCTCAAATACGTAGGGAGCACCAAGCTCCAAGTCTTCAATAGAGTACTCCAACATCTCCGCGCATTGGTCAACTCAGACACAAATTACCCTGTTGCTTGCCATCTGAAACTGGTTTATCACAGCAATCTCAATGAACTCAGATATTTTGTAATAGGAGCTGTTGCCAAATCCATTGGTGGTGGAAATAGGAAGAGACAACTCAGTCAACTTGAATCTCATTTCATCCGGCAATTAGATATCAGGTTGCCTAATGGGTTAAACATGGGGGGAAATGTACATAATTTTCTGTAAGCTGTCCACACTTCATCTCAGTGACTATCGATACTCCCATGATGGTGAATGTGAGTTCTCTGTGTTATTCTATTTTCTGATTAATCCCTGTTCTGATATGAATTTTTCTCCATATTTCTAAATGTATGTCATTGTTTACATATGTATATCATACTTGGTCCCCAAAAATTGCCTCTAAATATTGGTATTGCATTAGCATTGAATTATGAACTAGTTGGCTTACTTGTGGATTTGTTGTTTTTATGTGATTTAGTTTTTAGTATTTTGTACCAAACTTCTTGTTACTTGCACTTTCTTCGCACTAGCACTTTATCTTAAGCACTTTTGGGAGCTTGCAATATTTGAGCATTAGCACTTACATTTGATTTAGTATGAGGTCATTCTTTAAAATCAGTTTATCAAGTATTCATGAATTTTAGCATTCGGTAAATCTAATTCACTACTATGTTTAGATTTTAATGCACTATGTATTTATTAATGTCCAGTATCCTTTTATGAATGTTTCAGATTTTATTTGCAAATACCTCAATTTAAAAGTAGGGTTTTATATAAATCATTGTCTTTATTGGATCCAACGTATTGAGTTTACAACATGCTTAGTCTTTTGCCCATGTCTATTGCTCTGGATGTGTTTTTCTTGTAACCAATTAAGGATGGGTCAGACGTTACTATTTAAACTGCCTGATGTTACTAGCGTATAATAGCAACACGGTCAAAACGCATCATACTGGGCACCTGACAGGTTGCTGTTTGATGGATTATATCTGAAAACAAAGCACTGCCTTCATGTCTTTATATATAACTCTGGGCAGTGCCTGGCTGATACGTACTGAGCTGCTAAAGCACAGAAAGATCTATTGACCTCAGGGCCCAATCGTTGTATATATACCACTCTGTATATGATATATGTTTTTATTGTACATACTGTATAAGTTTTTTAATGGATCTTTTAGACAAATTTTTTATTGTTACTAGTTGTGTGTTGTATGAAATGATGGATTCTTTCTTTTTTATCCCTAAACCATGCTTGTGCATGCTTTTATGATATTTTTATATCGAATAAAGTACAACAACAACAATATATATATATATATATATATATATATATATATATATATATAAATATATATATATATATATATATATATCCATACTAATATTATAAAGATAGAGCTCAAACCTTTGAGGCGGGTAATCTCAGTAACCACAGCACCAATCACAACACCCAATACAGCGTTGGAAAGGGCAGTTGCAGCAGAAGGACATAGGCTATGCAGACGGATAAAATAATGTATAAAAAAATTGCAAAAAACTACATCATCCAGAAGGCCGAGGGCCAAAATAACATCAAACAGGAAATGATGTAATAATGTGACTCACTATATTGAGACTGAGAGCCTGGAGCCAAAATGATCGTGAACAAGGGATATGCTATCCCAAAACGCATAGATTTGTGCCTGCCTGCTTGAGAAACTCCCTGCTGTGAGGATTAAATAAAAAAGCACATAAGTGAAGACAAACGCGAGTTTGTCCCATTTTTCTCCCAGCTGGGGGAATTGGTTATGGATTTAAATGCGGCGTGGTTATATATATATATATATATATATATATATATATATATATATATATATATATATATATATATATATATATATATCCATACTAATATTATAAAGAGAGATCACAAACCTTTGAGGCGGGTAATCTCAGTAACCATAGCATCAATCACAACACCCAATACAGTGTTGGAAAGGGCAGTTGCAGCAGAAGGACATAGGCTATGCAGACGGCCACCATATACATTTAAAAGGTAAAAGAACCGTGCCAGCAAAGTAGTCCCTTGTGGGCGTGTCTGTGTTCTGCTGTGGGCGTGACATTCTCTGGGGGCGTGTGGTACGTTCTGCCCTTCATGCCATGTGAGTCGTAATTGCGCCGCATCAAGGGGCACGCTGGGGGCGTGACAAACGCTGGCCACTTCATGCTATCTGGGTCGTACATTAGTCAGATCGTCTGCTGTGGCCATGTGCTGGGTGCGTCACAAAGGCGTTCACCTCAAAGCGTGGTAAGTAACCATTCGCAAGACTCCCTTGGGGGACTGTCCGTTAATTAAAGACATTTTTATGGGGTTTTGAATTTGAAATGAGATCTGATCACAAACCTCTGGTTGAAATATTTGGAAAAAAGGGGTTGGATCAGATATCGGGACAAATTTCTATGTAGATTATTGGACTGCAAGATTTTTCTTTCAATGTAAGGTATATACCTGGGATAAATAACAAGAGTGCTGACACTTTGTCTAGATTGGTACCTCTGGATGGTAAATTGGAGGAGGTGATTGAGGAAGAGTTTGAAAGTGTTTGTACGATTGATCTTGAATGAGTCTCTAAGGATAAATGGATTGAACAAGTTGAACTAGATCTTGTCATAAAAGAAGTTTTGGAGTTAATGAAAAAGAGATGGAGTGATGTAGATAAAGGTTCAGTTGACACTAAGCCATGTTGGTGTGTGAGGGATGAGCTTAGTGTGGAGGACAATATTTTGAGTAGGGGAACGAAGTTGGTACCTCCTTCTAGTTTAAGAGGAGAAATAGTACGTTTAGCTCATTTAAGTCATCCTGGGATCACTAAAACCAAGGAGAGAGTGCGTTCTTCTTATTGGTGGCCGGGCATGGATAAAATGATAGAGGATCATACGTGATTGTGATGCGTGTTGTATGAGTGATAAATCCAAAAGTATAAGAATTCAACCTATGATTGTAAGAAGTTTCTCAAAAGGTCCGTGGGTTGATGTTGCTTTGGATTTAGTTGGTCCTTTGCATCTGAAGGAATCGCAAGTTTATATTTTAGTGTTCATCAACATGTTTTCTAGATGGCCGGTGGTATTTTTTTTAAATAACCTTGACTCAAGGGTACTCAGGGCGAGGCTCACGGGGCTGGGAGCTGTGACCTGACCTGACCTGGTCAGACCCGGTCGCTCCTCCCGCCGCGTGGCCCACCCCGAGTGTGCCCGGTCTCCTCCTGCCGCCGCTGCCGCTGCCAAGTACAGTATCTGCCCTGATTGGTTTTGGCCCCCTGCTCTTTGCCTGTTGCCTGTTCTTATCTGTGCCTGCTTCGTGATTTTCGCATTTGTGTAGTAATTGTATAGTATTTGTTTCGTCACTGTCGCTCCCCTGTGTTCCGCCAGACTTCTGCCCTTCTGTGTGCCCAGATTGTTTCCCTGCCCCTCCGCCATCTGTGCCGCTGCCCCACCCCGCTCCCTGCCGCTGCTCCCCCGCGGCCCCACCCCCGCTCCCTCCAGCATCACCGCACCGCTCCCCCCCACTCGCCACCCCGCTCCCGCCTCCCAGCTGCTCCTCCCTTGCTCCGCCTCCCCCACTCTCCATTTATGGCAGAGTACATGCGTACACGCAGCGGGCACGCCGATTGCGCGCCGAAGGCGCACCAAAGGTAAGGCCATCTGCGCCCGTCCACGCCTGGACCGCGCTCAGCGCCAGACCCCCTGGCCCCTGCAGATGCCAATCCACCCACCGGACCTACGACGCCGCCTCCCTCAACGCACTCAACACCGGCCGGATCCCTGGCTGCCTCCGAGCCACCCCGGGACGCACCCACGGACCCTTCACCTGCAAGTTCTGCTGCATCCGGACCTGCACCGCACCCGCCAAACTGACCCCCAGCAGCAACCACCTGAAGTGCATCCTGGTCAACACCCGCTCCGTCCACAGACACGCTGTCGAACTCTGGAACCTCCTCGACTCCACATCTCCAGACGTCGCCTTCCTCACGGAAACATGGACGAACGCCTCCTCAGCGCCCGACATCGCCATCGCCATCCCGGACGGGTACAAGATCACCAGGAGGGACCGCATCAGCCAGACCGGAGGAGGCATCGCCATCGTCCACAAGAACACCATCCGCATCACGACCAACTCCGACGACACCCTCACAACCGCCGAACACCTACACTTCCAGATACACACCGACCCCAAGACCACCCTCAGAGGCACCCTCATCTACAGACCGCCGGGACCACGCACACCATTGAGCGAAGACATCGCCGACTTCATCAGCCTGCACGCTCTCCCCTCGGCTGAGTACATCCTCCTAGGGGACCTCAACTTCCACCTAGAGAACAACAACGACGGCAACACCACCACCCTGCTGGACAACCTCGCCAACCTCGGACTCAAGCAACTGGTGACCACCCCCACCCACTACGCCGGCCACAAGCTTGACCCTGTATTCTCATCCAGCAAGGACATCTCCTTCAGCCACACCACCGGTCTCCACTGGACAGACCACAGCTGCGTCCACTTCAGCTTCAGAAGGACCACCACTCACCACCACCCGCAACAGGTCCCCCGCAGAAACTGGAACAAGATCACCACCGACCAGCTCGCCACATCCCTGAGCAAGAACCCCCCCGCCAGCTCAACGAACCCCAACCAAGCTGCCAACAACCTCACATAGTGGATCACCAACTGCACAGATGACCTCGCCCCACTGAAAACCCACCACGTCAGACCCGGCAGCAAGAAAGCATCCTGGTTCACCGACGAACTCAAGAGCTCCAAGAAGAACTGCCGGGCCCTCGAGAAAGCCTGGCGCACAAACCCGACTACAGACACCATGACCACCCTCAAGCACGCCACCCGAAAACACCACCAGCTGATTCACACCACCAAGAAAACCGCATTCAAGGAACGACTAGACAACAACGCCCACAACAGCAAGGAACTCTTCAACATCGTCAAAGAGCTCTCGAACCCTAGCGCCGGAAACAACGATATCACTCCCTCGCAAGACCTCTGCAACTCGCTCGCCTCGTTCTTCCACAGCATGATCGCAGACATACAGTTTCAGCATGCAGCCGACGCACCCTACGACCGGACCAACGCCCCCCACCACCACCCTCCGCGCCTGGACCCCGGTCAACACCGAAGAGACCATACGCACGATGAACTCCATCCACTCCGGATCACCAACCGACCCCTGCCCTCATCACGTCTTCAACAAGGCCGACTCCATCATCGCACCCCATCTACGGGACATCATCAACGCCTCCTTCGACACCGCCACCTTCCCAGAGAGCTGGACGCACGCCGAACTCAGCGCCCTACTGAAGAAACCATCAGCGGACCCCACCGACCTAAAAAACTACCGCCCCATCTCACTCCTTCCTTTTCCTGCCAAAGTCATTGAGAAGACCGTCAACAGACAGCTGGCCGCCTTCCTCGAGACAAATGGATCCCTGACCACTCGCAGTCCGGCTTCCGGGCTAACCACAGCACCGAGACCGCCCTCATTGCAGCCACCGACGACATCCGAGCCCTGCTCAACAACGGGGAAACAGCGGCCCTCATCCTCCTGGACCTCTCCGCGGCATTTGACACGGTCTGCCACCGCACCCTAGTGCAGCGCCTCAACAACATCGGAATCCAGGAGAAGGCACTGGAGTGGATCATCTCCTTCCTCGCCGGAAGAACACAGAGAGTCCGCCTCCCCCCGTTCAGATCCAAGGCCACCGAAGTCATCTGCGGCGTACCACAAGGATCATCACTCAGCCCTACGCTGTTCAACATCTACATGAGCCCCCTTGCGGCCATCGCATGCCAACACAACCTCAACATCATCTCCTAAGCCGACGACACCCAGCTGATCCTCTCCCTCACCAACGACCCCGCCACCGCCAGAACCAACCTACACGAAGGGATGAAAGACGTGGCCGAGTGGATGATCAACAGCCGCCTGAAACTGAACTCAGATAAGACGGAAGTCCTCATCCTGGGATCTTCACCCTCCGCCTGGGACGACTCCTGGTGGCCCCCTGCCCTGGGCAGCGCACCCAAACCAACAGACCACGCACGCAACCTGGGCTTCATCCTGGACTCCTACCTCTCCATGACCAGACAAGTCAACACCGTCTCCTCGTCATGCTTCAACATCCTACGCATGCTACGTAAGATCTTCCGGAGGATCCCCACGGAAACCAGGAAGACGGTCACCCAGGCCCTCGTCACCAGCCGACTGGACTACGGCAACTCCCTCTACGCCGGAACCACAGCCAAACTTCAGAAAAGACTCCAGCGCATTCAGAACGCCTCAGCACGACTCATCCTGGACATTCCCCGACACAGCCACATCTCCGAACACCTGAGAAACCTGCACTGGCTCCCCGTCAGCAAGAGAATCACGTTCCGACTCCTCACCCACGCACACAAAGCTCTCCACAACCAAGGCCCAGGATACCTCAACGACCGCCTGACCTTCTACACTCCCACCCGCCAGCTACGATCGACCAGTCACACCCTCGCCGCCGTCCCCCGCATCTAAAGAGCCACAACGGGGAGGAAGATCCTTATCCTACCTGGCTGCCAAGACGTGGAACTCCCTCCCCATCCACCTCCGCCTGACCCAGGACCACCTCTCCTTCAGGAAGCAACTCAAGACCTGGCTGTTCGAGCAGTAGCGGACCCCCCTCCCCCAAGCGCCTTGAGACCCTCCGGGTGAGTAGAGCGCTATACAAATGCTTGATTGATTGATTGATTGATAAGTGTATAAATATTTGTCTTAAATCGTTATTTGCTAGAGAGGGTATGCCAAAAACTTTATTAACTGACAATGGGGTACAATTAATTTAGAAAGAGATGGAAGCATTTTTAGGTGCATGTGTTATAGTACATAAAAAATGCTCTCTTTATCATCCCGAGGGTAATGGAATGGTGGAGAAATTTAACAGAGTGATCAAGGAAGTTATACGTTTGTCAAAGTCACGTGGTTTGGATTGGAAAAATTAAATCTTCAGAAAGGTGAAGGAATACAGAATTACACCGCATTCAACAACTGGGAAGATGCCTTTTGTTTTATTTAGAGGGAGAGTTCCTAACACTTTACTTGAACCTTTTTGGGTTCATGAGTATTCTCAATCTAAAGGTAATGATGGGGTATTTGATTATAATGGTGTCATGCGAAAAATGAGGAAGAAGGCTGTACGAAGGAAAATTGATTTTGACAGAAGGAATGCTGTAAAATCAACAAAGGTTGATATTCGTGATTTGGTAGCCATTAAACATCCTGGTCTCGTTAAAGGTGGAGAACCTAAGTTTATGGAGCCCATGGTTGTCATTAAGGTTTTCTGAAATGCAATTAAAACTCAGGATCATCGGGTGTGGAATCTCAATAGAGTTTTTGTTGTCAAGAAAAAGAGCAAGATGGATGAGGATCGAGATTTACGTGCAGAGGTGCAAGATTCACGAGCAATAAAACAAGATTCACGTTTGTGTGAACATAACAGTGCTCTTCGGAAATCTTCAAGAATTGTTAAGAATCCTCTGTATCTTAAACATTATGTGTAAATGATATAGTTATGTTAAGTTTTTGTCCTGCCATGTTTGATAAGGAAGGGAGATGTGTGATATTCTGCCTTTCTTATCATAAATACATCTATAGTTGAGTTGTGTTTAGCCCAACACATCTCTATGGTTGGAAGAGATGTATATTCTAGAATACAAGTGTTAGAATGTGTTAGGTTCGGTTACTGCTGGCTGATACCCTGTTTGGATGAGATTCTTTATGAAGAATAAACTTATCTTGGAAACTTCTTTAAAAGACTGAAGATCATCTTTGAAATATTACACCGTTGTCTCACACATACTGGGGGTGCCAAATGCAGTGTGTGCCTTGGGCTGGGTGCGTCTGAAAGGGCGCGAACGCAGTGTGTGGCTTGGCCTGGATGCGTGTAAAAAGCACTCGGGACCGAAGAGCGTCGGTGTGGGTCATAAAAAAATAAGAACAGCGGGAAACAATCATTCAAGACTCACACAGTTCTAATTGTTAGACGGTCGCCACTGGCCCTCAAGCGGGGGCACACGTGACTGAGCGTGTCTGCGGGGACTATTACTGCAGCCTCTCATGCGCGCTGTTACTGAACTATCACATTAAACCAAATTACACGCGCCTGCTAAAATCAGCCAGGGCTGTAGCCGGGCTCAGGCGGCGGATCACTACACTAATTACATGCGCCTGCTAACATGAACCAGGGCTGCAGCTGGGCCTCAAGCGGGGAAACACGCGAATGACCATATCTGAATACACACATTACACACATTCTATTTCATACCCGGACAATGTTGAGACGGGCTGCTAGTATATATATACACACATATATATATATATATATATATATATATATATATATATATATATATATATATATATATATATATATATATATATATATATATATATATATCGGAAGATAAAAAGACATTGAAAATCTTACCTGTGGCAAACTAACGGCGTGATTTGGGGCAGGCACACCTTGGAAGAAGTTTCAAGCCGAAACGAAACATGTTGGTGGTAATGATGCCGTGTCCCGTTGCTCTGCACGCAATAAATTGATGGAGGCAAGTTTGTGTTGCGACTCATTTACCTCTTGAGGGGGATTGTTGGAATATATGTCGGCTTGGTTCTGCCGAGGAGAAACGCACAGCCAAACGAAGCGCCAGGCAGCCCCGCACTTGAACCACATTGTTGGAACCGCCATACGGACTCAAGGGATTGCGGTGCTCCCGGGGACTGGACTCCAGTAATTGGCCCTCGGTCAGTCCTGAAAGTTGGCTGACAGCGAGGGAACTTGCAAAACAATATCGTAGCAGATGGCAAAAGGGTTTGTAACCACAACGGGACAAATATGCACTACCCACTGGAGGGTTAAAATGAGATCAGTCGCTGGCAAACCACAGGTCCCATAATGCAACAAACTAAAAAGGAAGTGATTCCAAAATGGGCGGGACCATCGGAAGATAAAAAGACATGGAAAATCTTACCTGTGGCAAACTAACGGCGTGATTTGGGGCAGGCACACCTTGGAAGAAGTTTCAAGCCGAAACGAAACATGTTGGTGGTAATGATGCCGTGTCCCGTTGCTCTGCACGCAATAAATTGATGGAGGCAAGTTTGTGTTGCGACTCATTTACCTCTTGAGGGGGATTGTTGGAATATATATATATATATATATATATAAATATATATATATATATATATATATATATATATATATATATATATATATGTTGCTGCGTAAGAGTTATCCCTCGGGTGGAGGCACAACCCAGGGCAGCCTGCATCTCTCCCTCACAGCCTCCAAGCAATCTCACCGCCGGCATTTCAGGTCATTCGCCCTTCTTCCTGGGCGGTCTGTAATTCAAATGAGACGCCTGCGGCAACCATTAGATACCCTCTTTTATTTCAATTAATTCCAAATCGAAAATATATATGCATGTTGAAAATGGCCCTTTTTGCTGGGTTAGCCCCAAACTTTTTGGTTTTCCCTCCTACTTTTTTCCTGACCTGTTTGTGTTGGTTTTAGGACTCTGGGCACTTTACCAACGCTAATCAGGGCTAAAGTGCATATGCTCTCCGTGTAAATTGTGGTACTGGTTAGTGTTTCCATGTTTGGACATTTGATTTACCTGTTAGCCCCTAGTCAAGTGCACTGCGTGTGCCAGGGCCCGTAAATCAAATACTATTTGGGGCCTGCAGCACAGATTGTGCCACCCCCGTGAGTAGCTCAAAAAATGGTAACTCAGACCTGCCATTGCAGAGTCTGCACGCAGTTTGTAATTGCCAGTGCACACACTTGTCAGTCCTTAACATTCCCTTTTCTTACATGTCAGGCACTCCTCAGGTAGGTCCAAGGTACCCCTGTGGGCAGGGTGCAATGTATGTGAAAGGTAGGACATGCCCTGGTTTGTGTGGCATGTCCTAATAGTGAATTACAGCCGATTTTGTTTTTCTCTATTGCAAGTCTACCAGTTCCGTATAGGACAGAATGGGAGGTTTGATTATAACATCTTATCAGGGCCGGACTGGCTACCGGGCAGTTTGGAATGCTGCTGAGCTGGGAGCTGATTTGGTTGATGGGGGCCTGCGTGTACTAAACGAAATTCGTTATGCTTTCATTATTTCGAAGCACACGCAGGTCTCCATGAATGAAATCAGCCCCCACTGCAAATAAATCAGCCCCCAGCTCGGCAGCATTCCAAACTGCCTGGTAGCCAGTCCGTCCCTGCATCTTATAAACATAACTGGCCCAGGGAATTCGGTATGAAAATAAAATTTAGTAGGCCTGAACTCAGAATCTAAAGATGCATCTTTTAGTGAAGGTGATATTTACATTCTGCATTTGAAAATACCACTTTAAGGTATTCTTGCTCAGTCATCCCGTGTGCCTCTGCTGTAATGTGGATTGCCTGTCTGGGTTTTGGATGACAGAAGGCTGGGGGGCCGGAGAGGCTCCAGATAGTCTAGGTAGGTCAGGAAAGGGCTGAATTGACCTGGCACGCGATGGGGGAAGGGAGAGGAGATTTTCTTGCACCTCAAAGGTAGGCCTGGGCGGTAAATTTCGAGGAATTTGCGATATTTTGACATTTTCGCGTTCCGCGGAGAGCGCGATAAATGTCAAAACTTTCGTAATCTGCCGCAAAACAGAAGTTTTTTCTTGTTTGCGCTTTAAAAATGCATTCTTGCGTGTGGGGTAGCAACTTACCGGGTCCCTACGTTCACCGACGAGTTTTCCTATCCATTCGCGTGTGCCACAAGATGTTGGATTGTTGGTAACCGGTTGCACTGTCCTGTGCAAGTTTGCGACCGCGAACACGTCATTCGACCCGGAAGAGGAAATAAGCATTGCGAGCAAGAGGGCCGCACCCATTAGTGACCGCATGGGCATGTTAGAGGTACATTTTCCCGTGAGCATGCAAAAACACATCGCGAACAGACGGGAAAAGCAATCTCCGCATCTTCGCGAAAGTTCCGCATGCTCGCGGAGATTTTGCGAATTTTCGCGATAGTTTGCGAAAGTCAATTTCGCAAATTCCACCCACCCTTACTCAAAGGGCTCGGGCTGCCTCTGACAATGCCGTCTCCACCTCCTGCCAGGAAATCACACCTGAGAAGTCAGAATTGGCATTGGTCGGGAGCTGTGGTCACCGCACTCCACACCGACTTGCTTCACGAGGAGGCCTTGGCCTCCTTGATGCCGCCGCTCCATGCCAAAATCAACGTCGCTGCTTGCACCGTGGTACAAGGGCACCGCTCGTAAGTCACCCGAGTCACCGCCCTCATCCCGCACCGCAGTCTTGGCCTACCAACGTTGGTGCCATCGACTCCAGTTCATCAGACGATGATAGCGCTTCAGCAATGACAATGATGCTGCTTGCACCGTGACCTGCTAGCACCGTGGTGAGCACCACCTTCATCTCGCTCCGTGACCCTGGTCTCACCATCAACGCCATCTGACGCTGTCGCCGCACCACTGCACTTCGCACCACAGCACCCCAATGCCTGCCAGCGCTCCTGATTCCATTAGAGAGGAGCTCGACCTGCAACACGAGTGACTTCAAGGGCCTCAACGCCCTGCATTTCTCACAGGTACTGTATGCGGGTCTTCCCGACACTGTAGCTGGCCCGCGACCCCGCGACCAGCCAGTACTGTTGAATTTGTTGTTCATGTCGCCGTGATAGCCCCGGACAGAGCTATCGACATCAAGGAACTGTGTTTGAAACTTATTTTGATAACTGCAGATTTTTAAGTATGGTATTGTGGATTTTTATCGTAATTGGTCTTGTCTTAAACTATATAAAAATATTGGCTATTTTTCTAAACTGGTGTGGTGTCCTTTGTAGTGCGTACACTGTATTACTGTTAGTTATGTGCAAATGTTTTACACACTGCCTCTAAGATAAGCCTGACTGCTCGTGCCAAGCTACCAAGGGGGTGAGCAAAGGTTATTTTAGGAGCATAACTCCCTTATCCTGACTAGAGTGATGGTTTATGCCTCACTTTGACGCAAGTCTCAGCAAGCAAAAAAATCCCATTTCTAACAATGTAGATGTACATAAAAAAATATCCAAAATAAATGCTCCCCAAATGAGGCACTCAGTGGGCTGTGAAATTGAAATGTATTTTGCTGACGGGCTACTCTTTTCGGCAACACTGCCTTATTCATGTAAATTTCACCTGGCACTACTTAAATATGAGATCATTTCCTTCCATTATAGTGATGGATCATAATCAGACAAAAAAACGGACACCTATCTGATGGCATGGAATTACCAGCTTCAATAAGCTGATAATCAACCTTTGCCTATCAGAAGTTATTTTACCTTATAATTACTTATACCTGTACACTATTTCATACCAATACCTTTATTATTTTGGCTCTTTATTTCCTCTGGTCGATAGATCAGGTTGTTAGCATAATAGGTATTAAATGACATTTACCTTCAATTCTTTTGAATGACCTCAGACGCGGGAGAGTTTTAAAACCTTTATCTATGCAAAAACTTTGTGAGTCAAATACCAATACTTGTTAAACCACCAAACTTTCAAAGAGAAATTGTGATTTAAGTAAAGACAATTAAAAAAAACTTAGTAAATCTCATGACGTTGGAATCTGAGAAGGGTGAGAAAAGGTAACGGTACAAGGACATAGCACACTGATTTATATTTACCTAGAACGGTGTGAAGATCAACCCCTGGCCAAGGGCTGCTAAAAGGGGGCTTCCGACTATACAGCAGTTCAGGACAGGTGCAGGATAGGGCAGGTAACCTCTTCTAACACCAGCGTTACACCCCACTCTGGTGCTACTCTCTTCCCCTTCTAGATGGACAGATTCTTCTCCTCAGCAATCTCCCGATTCTTCTTTCAGAGTGCTCGTCCAGCCCTCTGATCGCCGTGGCGTCTGCCATTTTCTTCCGCAGTGTTAGGTCAGTGACAGGTCTGTAACATGTCGACAATCTAACTGACTAAGCCTACCTTAGTTATAATATTCTCATTGTACGTACCTCCCTCCAATGTTTCAATATTCGTGTATTCCCTTCATTCGATTGGTCAGTGGGATGGGGAGAGGTCATCACACCATACTAATATGAAGTAATTTTCTTTGGTTTCATTGTTCTATGTTCCCACCCTTAATTTTATTTTCCCATGTTTTATTCCTCCCAGTAACATTCACGTTACTTTATGTACAATGTATATAATTTGTCCAAATGCTTCTTCCCCTCTCTGGGTCATGAGGTGAGGTTCTCAGGCTTCTTGCTGGTTAGAAAGTTCTTGGCTGTGGTTCGATGTCGTGGCACAGAGTTCAGAATGACTCCAGTACACATGTGCAAAGTTAGACAACATGGAGAATTCAGTCACCCTCCAGGCCCAAATACGAACTAATAATAAAGTAATAGAAAAACATGTTAGAATATGGAAATAAATGAATGCACTGTATACCACTTATTCCTACTCCAATCCCATTTCTTTATTTTAACTATTGCATTAGCAGATTAGCAAGAATGCGAAGTTTAGTTTAAGCATAGCCATATGCATTAACATGTGAGGTTCAAAGTGGCCATTTTTAATACTACTGCGCAGCTGCAAAGCATTCCCACCAAAAGCAAAGGACGTCATACTAAGTAGATGCAGTAGACGCATGTGCAGAAGAGTTCCCGCGTTTTCGGCAGCCATATTAAGAAACTCGAGTTACTTGTTAGTAAAGCACATAGATAAGCTTCCCCTAGATGAAGAAAATGTTGTGTGGTGCATTATTACTATTCATAAAACATATTGGTTATGTTATTACATGTTATTCGAGAGGGTTGAATCCAAACAAGTTTCTTACATGCGAAACCTTGCTCTGTCATATCCATGGCAGTACTATCCCATATTTGTACGGCAGGCATTATGTACCAGTACTGTTGCTGTGGTTCTGGCAGTCCACCACAATCCATTTCCACCAAAGCCACAAAATACTGCAGAACAGTTAAATGTATGCAGTCATTGTGAGATGTGTACTCACACAAATAATCCGAAACAACCACTGGATCATAAAAGTGAGAGATGACAAAATCTTGTCCACTGGGGTGGCTTATTCACTGTCCACCTTGCAGACTGTGTCTCTCACCAATCAAAGAGTCACAGTACTCATGCTCAAAAAGTTCAGTCTTACCTTTAGTAGATATTCTTCTCACATTGAGTGAGAGGCATATTGTATAATAAAGTATGCCAGGCACTAAGATGTTTTTAAATTCCTTTCTGCATAGCAATGGCGCTGTGGACTAGGGGTTTGGGCGGACCGGAATAACAGGCGTGGAGGCCGGATGTAGTGAGCTATGTCTTAGCTTTCTTTATTGTGGTACACAAAGTCAGGGTTGCAGAAGGTAAAGAAGCAGAGGGTAGGGATGGAGGAAGTGTTCCTGGATGCCGTCGTCGGGTGAGGGAAGGTCCGGGAAAGGTTCTGGCTGGACGTCTCTGGAGGAGATCCCTCTTCTTCCTGCCGGTCCGGTGGTCCTCGGAGTTAAAGGGAGAGAGAACAGGGCGGTTAGTCCTCAAACGTAGGACTGTCAGAGTACTGTCACCAACACCAGGGTTGTGTGGAGGGCAAAGCGAAAGTGAGGAAGGGGATGGTAGGGTCGAAGATGGGAGGGAGTACGAGCGGTAAGGAAGAGGGTGGACTTGGTGAGGGTTCAGGTGTGGGATTCTCTACTCTATGTGACTCGGGCCGTGGTCTATGGTATATATATATATATATATATATATATATATACAGTGCTCTTAGGGGTGTTACACGGTGAGGGGGTACTCTATTTACATAAATATACAGGTCCACCTGGGAGCCAGGAGACAGGGTACTCACATGCCCCGCCGCAACTCTCCTGCGAGTTGCGGCCACTCTCCAGCCACCTCCTGGGGACTCCACCAGTCTTCGGTCCAGATGTCCTCGTCCTCGCCTCTGGTCTTCTCTTCTCCGCTGCCTCCGCTATCTCCGTTCTCCACCTCCGGTTCTCTGCCCGCTGTCTCTTTCCACGAGTCCGCCGCCTGGAACGCTCTCTCCTCGCTGCTGTCGGCTTTTCCGGGTTCCGGGTCGGGGTCGAAGGCGGGACTTCCGGGGTCAGCGTAAGGTCCTTCCGGTCTTCCGTCTATCGCGATTGACTCCTGCAAGGGAAGAGAAAGGGGAGGAGACCGTGTTGCCAGGGACGCGGTATGGTCGGGCTCGGAGCCCAGAGATTTCGTGCTGAGCCATGCCAAGGTGGGAACATACTTGCTTCATGAGGGAGGAGACAAAGGGTGTCCCTTGATCGGTTAGGATCTCTCTAGGGAAGCCTATGCGGGAAAAGATCGAGATGAGGGCTTTGGCAATGTTCTGGGTGGTGGGCTGGCGCATGGGAACTGCCTCAGGAAAACGTGTTGCATAGTCAACCAGGACGAGTGCGTACCTACACCCGCTTTTGGAGGAAAGCAGGGGGCCTATTAGGTCCATGCCTACTCTGCTAAAGGGGACATCGATGAGGGGTAATGGTTGGAGTGGTACTCGAGGAGGCCGATAACGGCTGTTCTTCTGGCAGACGGGGCACTCCCGGCAATACCGTTTTATCTGCTGATACACCCCCGGCCAGTAGAATCGTTCGAGGATGGTTTGTCCTGTTTTCTCGTCACCAAAGTGGCCCCCTAACAAATGACTGTGGGCCAGGAACAGCACCTTGTCCTGAAACGGACCAGGGATTAACAACTGTGAGGACTGCTGAGGTCCGCCCTTTCTATACAACAGTCCATTCCGTTTAAAGAAATATGGACCTACTTGAAGAGGGTCTTCGTTATCCAGGGCACGACTCCATGCGTTCTGTAGTGTGGGGTCTTCCTGTTGAGCTGTGCGGAATTCCCTATCGGTCTCCCATGGATGGTCGTCCAGCTGAACTGGATATGCAGTAGCGTGGCTTCGTTTCTCTTTCTTTTTCTGACTCTTGGTTTTGTGTGGCTTGGTAGGCATCTCCTGGGTCGTACCGGTCTGGGGAAACGGTGCTTCTGCCCACCACTTTTCCAGGGAGTTGGCCGTTTCTTGGAGGAGGTGAGGGAGCCCGCTGTAATCACTGCCCAGGATTACTTGTTCCGGCAAATTGGGTACTAGGCCTACGGTCAGTAGGCTTCCTTGGTCGGTAAGATGTTGGACCCGCACTCTGGCGGTGGGATAGCACTTGGTGTTGCCATGTACACATTGTATAGCAACCGTACCGGTCACCGGTCCTATGGTGGTCGGTAACTCCTGTGGGCGTAACACGCTTTGTCGGCAACCCGTGTCGGCGAGAGCCCTCAGTGGATTTCCGTCGATCCTCACTGGACAGTGGAAGCGGGGAGGGCCTGTCTCTGAGGTATCACAAAGAAGGTTACGAGCCAGTCCTACCTCCATTGGTTCCTCTTTCTGCGGGCATACCCGGGCAATGTGACCATATCCCCCACAATGATAGCACTGAGGTCCGGAGGGTGGTGGTCGGGGTAGACCGGATAGGGAAAAAGGGGGACGGGGTCTTGTTTCCTGGGTAAGGACGGCCTTTGGGGTCGGATGTGACTTATATGGTGGGCTTGGGGTAGGTGTTCTTCTTTCGTCTTCTGAATGTCCTGTGCACGACTGAAGGCGCTGGCGATTTCCACGGCGGTTTCCAGTGTCAGGCGAGCATGTTGTCGTACCCACTTCTGGGTGGAGGGGTATAAGAAAGCCAGGAATTGTTCTAAATATATCTTCGCCAGGATGTCCTCTTTTGAGGAGTTGGCAGGCTTCAGCCATCGGTTTGCTAGATCCTTGATATGAAATGAGAGAGCCCTGGGATTCTCCTGTGGCCCTTCCTTTACTTGTCGGAGACGAATCCTGAAGGTTTCCTCGTCGATCCCTAGACGCTCCAGAATACAGGTCTTTATCTCATTGTACGGGGTTTGCCCCTGTATGTTCGCTTGCTGATAGGCCGCCTGTAGTTCACCGGTCAGCAGGGGACCCAGATAGTGGCCCCACCGATCAAGTGGCCATGCAGCGGCTTGGGCCAGGCGCTCGAAATTTGTGAAGAAGAAGTCCGGATCTTCTCCCGGGACATACTTCTGTAGGACCACCGACGGAAGGGAGGTTAACGGTCTCTGTTGTCCCAAAACATCGGTCAGTCTCCCCATGGCCTGGTCTTGTGCTGTGCCTTGGCCTTTCAGGACTTCATGTAGCTGCCCCCGATCATCCTCGGCGGTCTTGAGGAATTGTTCCATTAACTTCCCCATCTGCTCCTGGGTTACAGCCAGCTTTTTAACTGCCGCCTCCATGCCTCCGGTGTATCCCACTTCTGACACCAACTGTGGACTAGGGGTTTGGGCGGACCGGAATAACAGGCGTGGAGGCCGGATGTAGTGAGCTATGTCTTAGCTTTCTTTATTGTGGTACACAAAGTCAGGGTTGCGGAAGGTAAAGAAGCAGAGGGTAGGGATGGAGGAAGTGTTCCTGGATGCCGTCGTCGGGTGAGGGAAGGTCCGGGAAAGTTTCTGGCTGGACGTCTCTGGAGGAGATCCCTCTTCTTCCTACCGGTCCTGTGGTCCTCGGAGTTAAAGGGAGAGAGAACAGGGCGGTTAGTCCTCAAACGCAGGACTGTCAGAGTACTGTCACCAACACCAGGGTTGTGTGGAGGGCAAAGCGAAAGTGAGGAAGGGGACGGTAGGGTCGAAGATGGGAGGGAGTACGAGCGGGAAGGAAGAGGGTGGACTTGGTGAGGGTTCAGGTGTGGGATTCTCTACTCTACGTGACTCGGGCCGTGGTCTATGGTATATATATATATATATATACAGTGCTCTTAGGGGTGTTACACGGTGAGGGGGTACTCTATTTACATAAATATACAGGTCCACCTGCGAGCCAGGAGACAAGGTACTCAAATGCCCCGCCGCAACTCTCCTGCGAGTTGCGGCCGCTCTCCAGCCACCTCCTGGGGACTCCACCAGTCTTCGGTCCAGATGTCCTCGTCCTCGCCTCCGGTCTTCTCTTCTCCGCTGCCTCCGCTATCTCTGTTCTCCACCTCCGGTTCTCTGCCCGCTGTCTCCTGCCACGAGTCCGCCGCCTGGAACGCTCTCTCCTCGCTGCTGTCGGCTTTTCCGGGTTCCGGGTCGGGGTCGAAGGCGGGTCTTCCGGGGTCAGCGTAAGGTCCTTCCGGTCTTCCGTCTATCGCGATTGGCTCCTGCAAGGGAAGAGAAAGGGGAGGAGACCGTGTTGCCAGGGACGCGGTATGGTCGGGCTGGGAGCCCAGAGAGTTCGTGCTGAGCCATCGCCCAATGGAGGTAGGGGACGTTTCCGTTCCACAGGCGCCAATTATTAAATTCAATTATATCCCTTGTTTTACTGCAAATCCTGCCACTTGGGTACATGCTTGTAGATACTGGTCTGAATGACGGACACCTATCCATTGAAGTAATTTCCCATATTTGTATGGTGGGTGTCGCATACCAGTTCTGTTGCTGTGGTTTTGGCAGTCCATCATAATCCATTTCCACCAAAGCCACAAACTACTGCCGAACACTTAAGTGGGTGTATTTATCATGAGGTGTGGACTCCTGCAGATAATACAAAACAAACACTCCCCAAGGAATCAAATTGAGCCCTCTGCGGGTTGTGAACTTTCAATATATTTTGCTGACCGACTACGCGTTTCTGCAAAACTGCCTTATTCATGTAAATGTCATGGTCACTTGACACTCCTTAAATACGAGACAATTTCCTACCCTATAGTGATGGATCAAAAGCAGTGATACACGAATCACATTACTAATGCCCAAAAAGTGAATATATACCTTTAGTAGGTATTCCTCTCACACTGAGTGTGAGGTATATTGTATAACAAAGCACTCTAGGCAATTTGTTGTTTTCAAATTCCTATCTGCATAGCGACTAAATTCCTGTTAATTTTCGCTATACCAATACAATATACATTGCATAGCTGAGGTATATAATGACTAAAACCCAGTGCAACCCATCTTCCCTATCCCACCCCTGCAAACCCAACCCACTCCAAATAAAAAAAAAAAACAATTGCCGTTGTGAGGTCACTACATTTATCCTGGTAGGAGGTACCAGGTGTTAAGTACAGCCGATAGTGTTTGAGCGGAAAGAGAGGGGGGAGGGGTAGGCAATACAAATGTAAGGGGCAAGGGTGAGAAGAGAGGGAAGGAATTGATAATCCACATAGAGGACATATGCTACCAGTATAGTCGCCATGTGAGGAGGGATCAAATATCCGCACCAAAATTTGGTTGTGAATATTGTGAGTACCCTGAGGCCTCCTCTGTATCCGTTCTAAAAAAGCTCTACCAATTGTGCCCAGTCTAAGGATATTGGATGTTTTCGTAATCCCCTGTACTCTTCCCAATGTAGCGCCTCCCTCTCTGTTGTAGCCCAACGGAGAACCTCCTCTCTCCATTTACCCGCACGTGGTGGCATGCGAGATTTTCAGCGCTGTGCAATCCGCCTTTTCGCATTCATCAGGGCTAAGCCCGCAAAGCGACGCAGCAGCTTTGAATTTTTGGGGAGTGGGAAAAGGACCAACAGACATGCCTCTACAGTATCCCAGGGCGTGCGTTCGGTTAATACGGACACATTTTGGATGATCTCCCTCCAAAATTCATGCAGCGCCGGGCAGGAACCCAACATATGAATAAAATCAGCATCTTGGGCAGGGCATCTGGGGCAATTCGGGGAGCCGGCAGTATAGGTTCCTTGGGGAACGTTGTTTTGGATTTTTTACGTGATTCCATATTTATATTTTTGACAGTATCTTGTGGCTTTGGTGAAAATATATATATTTATATAGCATAAATTCACCCAACTGCATTGGAGTGCGATACATGAGCACCATTTAAATTGCACAAGGTTAGATTCATTTTAGCCACAGGGACATTTACTGATTTGTCCAGAATTACACGATGGTGAACCGACACCAGGACTCAAACTTGAGTCCCCCGTTCCAAAGTCAGCAGCTCTGACCTTAATGCCACATCATCTCCCCAATGTCATTTAACATGTCAAGAGTGATGTAATTTGTGAGATCATAAGCAGTGCATGGCAGGTGAATTTCAGAGGGTTTTATTCTTTTTTTTATCTTTTGTGTATACCTTGTTTCAATACCTAACTATAATCACCATTTGTTTTTCAGTGAATATATGTGTGTGTGTTTGTTTGTGCATGCGAAGGAGGGTTGTTTAGGGTGTGTGTGGGTTTGTGTGTGTGTGTTTGTCTTCTCTCAAATTGTAACTATGCAACAGGAACAGGGCGGAGACACATTATTACAGCTTGGTGTTCATCTCAATCTGATCTGCGGCTCAATAGAAGAGCTAAATATTGGCTTTCAAGCAGAGATTGCTACATTGTTATATCTTAGGGGCCAGTTACGATGTCATTAGGAAAGACTCCGGATTGGATTCGGTATTGCAGAATCCGATTTAGATCCCTTGTTTCCGTCCGAATCGTACAGATTTCCCAATGACCGATTACGATGCCCGGAAATCGTTCGAGCAGTTCGAATTGGTTCTGAAAAGCATCCGGACAGCCATTGTCTTTCAGAGTTGATACACACAGCTCTATGGACATGATATCCAAAAGAGCAATTACAATGACCGATTCAGATAGCCGTTCGAATTTGGTTTACCCGAGATGATACGGTTGACGGAATCTGTCTTTCGGGGTCCATTGCAGGCCCCCTTCACCTGGAGGCATCCGAATGGGGCCTAACGGGTTACCAAAGGGACCCCCCCATTCCAACCATGCACATGTGGCAGGCGAATCCTGTGTTCTCATTCAGAACATAGGCTCCCATTGAAGTCAATGCGTGTCCGACCAAACGATGTTGGGAGCATCGTAATCAGTCGTCTGGACTTACAGGTCACAATTCATTTGGAAACTATTCCAGAACCAATTCGTTCAGGACAGTTTCCTAACGACATCGTAATCGGTCCCTCAGTGGCGGGTTCCGCTGACTTCATAAATGTAGTTGGTAACAATGTGTCACTGGAGCAGTGTGGACCGTATATTGCAGCCATGATCCATTCATGTGTATCTGAGAATAACTCAATAGGAGATGGTCTGGGCATAGGTAAGTATCCAGGAAAACAGTGAAGAGACACCAAGGCAATTGCGTATGTGCAGAGAAGAAATGAGAGGTGTACGGAAGCGAGATCGATGCAGAATAGAGAGTGCTCAGCTTAAAGTGTGCAGAAAATATACAAATGTGCAGAGGAGAAGTGAAGGCGCAGTTGATATGCAAGGACGTGCGAAAGGGCGTGTACATGAGAGGAATGGTCGTGGATGGAAAATACTGATGGCTATTGTGGTAGAGAAAAGTAAATAAGGGCCCTACTCTATTCACAATGCCAAATATTTTTGGGGGGCCCATTAAATTATTTCATCCCACGCCCTAAAAAAAAGCATATCACCGCCATGTTATGGAATAATAACTTTCTAACCTTTTAGGGATTTTAAAACTGTATTTGTTAATCTATTCATAAAGTGAACTTGAATATTTCAGCTTCCTGTCACATGTCAAGGTAAACGTTTCATAGTGAATAAAAATGCTATACATTTCTACTCTTCACATATTATTCCTGTTTGGATATTTTAAGGATAGTTTTTGGTGTGAAAAGTGCTGTGTTGCATTTTATCAATCACCATGTCAGCAATTTCTTGTACAACGCGGAAAGGTTAAAAAATGTGACTTTTGAGTCAATAAAATTCCAGGTAATGCATAATTACGCAAATGAATCAGAAAAAGAAGGAAAATTATACCCAGGAGTGCACGTTGACACATTTATCTCACGTATTTTTATATAGATTGGTATAGATAACATAATCTAACCACAGGCAATACGAGCAAGAGTTGTATTTTATTGACAACGCGATTTGGTATAATTATATTTATACAAAGAAGTTAGATTTATTTATATATTTGTATTAATATTTGGAATATTGTCATAATAAAATTAATGATTGCCTAACCATTCACTCTTTGCGTGTTTTGTAAAGGAGATACTTCACAGTTTATGCAGGAGTCTTGTGCAGGCAGCTGCGACGTGGCACCAACAGTATTTGAGCAGGCGGACAGATTGTAGGGCACTGTTCCCAATGCTGGGCTTTCTAGTTACAACCTAGTGTAGTCTGGATGTTGCAGCCATGGTTTGCTTCCACTGAGGTTACCTAACACAACTGGAAGCAGAGATTTATCATTTTAAAGACTGAAAGATGTCATAGCAATTCATATTTCAACTGAGGGAATTTGCCATTACAGAGATTATCCATAAACACAGGGGGCCTCATTTATGAGAAATGACGCATTGCTACGTGAAAGCAGCGATGCGTCACTTCTCAGTGCGCACTCCTTGCGACATGCTTGATGCGTCATATTTATAATATGACGCATCATGTCGCAAGGAGTTACAGATACGTCAGTATTTCTGACGTATCTGTAGGCGCAAAAGTGACGCATTGCTGGAGTCTGTCACAAAAGTGACGCAACTCCAGCAATGTGTACTTTCACATGGGCAAGTCCCATGTTGTTAGTGCCTGCGTCAGTCTTACGCCTGCCATGAAGCAGGCGTAAGATTTTGACGAATTAGCGGCCAAGAAATGGCGCAGTGAAATCTTATAGATTTCACTGCGTCACTTCCATGACCCTTTCATGCGTCAAAACGCCCCCTTGCATACATTATACCTGGCGCAGGTATAATGTGGCACAGGGGTTTACAAAGTGACGCATCTACCTAGAAGCGTCACTTTGTAATTATTGCGCAACAAGGCACATTTTGTACGCCACTGGTGCGTCACAAAAAGTGAAGCACCGGCGGCGTAAAAGTGACGCACAGCCTCATAAATGAGGCCCAGGATCCTTATAATAAAGGTTTGACCGGCCAATTATTACGTCGGTAACTGTGCAGCAGATTAAGTCAGTATGCAAACAAAGTAAACTCCTCCAAGCCCTTACTACACAAATGCCCTGAATTTAAATGCGTTGTTGCCTCAATATCAAGACTATCTAAGACACTTCCATGTTAACTCAGCACTACTCTGCTTCGTCGTATTCAAACAATACCCCAAACTCCTTCATAGCATTTGAATAAGGACATCATGTTAAGTATCCTGGAAATACTGCAGGGAGAAAATGTTTACAGTTACAGTAAAGATAAACATTTCTTCCCTGGGGCACTTCTGACAGTTCCAGAAATGACTAGGTGGTGTACTGTTAATAACGCGAACATCCAGTGAATTTGTCAAAATTACGAATTGCTAATGATCGACACAAACATGAACCCACTGCCCATTATTGTGTAATTTGACATGAGGACGGTAAAAGTCTTCACAAACAGGACAGCTAAAAGCATATGAAGCTTGACACATAGGTTGTAATACTAACTGTTGGCCCCATAATGTCCGAACAATTATGATGAATATAATCAAAAGATTTCAGATCCATTAAATTCAAATGCAGCCCCTTTCTTTCATTGACCACATGAAGGAAGGATTGGATGAGTCTGTACTTTATTTATATTTTATTTATAATACTCTATTGTGCCACTTCTCTTATAGAAATCTTCATTAGGCAAATTATCATTCCTCGTCCCAGTACTGTATGATTTGGTCACACCTCTGCTCAGAAAACACGTGACAAAGCAATAACAGTGCAAAACGTAGTTTTACTCTGTTAGAACTGGGGGTCTCTAGTTGGCAGGGGTAGGTACCACTGTCCAAATAGGGACCCTTGCTTCTAGTCAGGGTAAGGAGGAAACCCTCTGAGATAAACCCTGCTCACCCTCTAGGTAGCTTGGCACGAGCAGTCTAGGCTAACCAGAGGCAATGTGTAAAGTATTTGTACCAACACTCACAGTAACACAGTGAAAACACCACAAATTGACTCCACAACAGTTTAGAAAAATAAAGGTATTTAATCTAAGCTACACAAGACCAAAACGACAAAAATCCAACATACACAGTTCAAGAATATGGTTTCGAAAGAGTTCTTAAGGTTTGCGAAAGAATTCTCTAGGTTGCGATAGAATTCTCTACAGTTGTGTCACGTTTACTCACAGTACCTTTTAGTTGCAACAAAGTTCCAAAAGCAGAAGCTGGTGCGGTGGAAAACAAGCGATGCGTTGCTCCTGAGACCCTGGGGAGGCGTTTGCGACAGCCCCGCCGCAGCAGCGGGCGTGTTGCGACAAATCCGGTTTGTATGGGGAGGAAGGTGACTTGTATGGATTCCGGTGCGTAGGTTCCGTAGGAAGTTTGTTCTCGCAAAGGCACGATGCAACGATCTCATAGGGGCTGCGACGATCTCCGGGGCGAGGATGCGCAGTCCAGCGGTGATCCTCTCTCTCGCAGCTCCTCGATGCGATGGTTCTGCGACGATGCTCGCATCGACGCGATGCGGTCCGCAAGCAAGCTGTGCGGCGATCTCACCCAGCGACGACAGGCTCTGCGACGACACTCGCAGCGATGTTCGACTTTCCCGCACCGGTCTGGTGCGTCCCGCAAACGAAGGGTGCGATTGCTCTGGCAGGGGTGTCAGGCGATGGGACGATCTCGGCCTTCGTAGCGGTGGGAAACTTCTCGCACTGTCGGGGATGCGCTCCGCAAGCGAGCGATGCGACACTTTTCAATTGCAAAAGTCTCTCAAGCTTAGTTTCAAGCTTCCCAGCACAGGTACAACTTCCAGAGGCCCCACAACTGGATCGAGAACTCTAGGAAGGACAGAACTCTGTCAGCAGAGTTCAGGGAAGCTGGGGGTGAAGTCCTTTTGTTCCTGGGACTTCAGAACAGGGAGCCAGCTCTACTCAGGCCCTTGGAGATTCCTTCAAGACAGGGGACACAGCTCAGCAGCAAAGTCTTTCCCCTCTCCTTGGCAGCAAAACAACAGGTCAGTCCAGCAGAGCAACAGCAGGACAGTCTTCATTCTTTAGATTCTGCTTTCTCCTTCGCAGAGGTTCCTTCTTGATTCCAGGATGATCTAATTTTCTGTTGTCAGGGGTCCTGTACTTATACCCCTAAAAGTCTTTGTTCTCTTTGTGCATGTGGGCCCTGAGCCCGGTCTGAACAAGTTCTGGGTGTTTCCTGAGTACTTTGTTTTGCTGGCTTCTTCTTTCCTTTCAGAGTGAGGGGCAGGGTCGTCAGCTGCCCAGCAGGAGGTGGAGCCAGCATTGTGAAAGGCAGGCACAGCCCTATTCAGGCCCAGGTGCTAACTCCTCCCACCACTCCAGTTGCAAATGCAGTAATTCAGCCTAGCGCTGACTCAGCCAGCCTCCTGGGGCATCCCCGGCCTCTGTCACTCTCAAACCAGACAGTCAATCCACAAACAGGCCAAGGCACACAGAAAGGTCAGACAAGAGAACAGCAACTTTCTAAAAGTGCTGTTCTCAAACACAGGATTTAAAAACAACCTTTCCTAAAAGATGTGTTATTAAATTCTGAGTTCAGGGATACTAGATACTTATGTCCTATCTTGTTCCTATGGAAAGAAATGCTGTTAACCACTGTAGCCAGCATCCCCCATGTTAATCTATGGAGCAAGATAGCCTTACAATAGTGAAAACGAAAATGGCTGCCATTCACTATCAGAGCATGTCACCTGCACTAGTACATGCTCTACCTTTATATACACTGTACCCTGCCCAGGGGGGTACCGTGGGCCTTCCATAGGGGTAACTGATGCACACCAAAAGGTAAGAGTTAGGCCTGGTCAGTGGGGACACTGACCAGGAGGACATGGCAGTTTCTAAACTGCACACAGGCACTGCAGTGACAGGCCTTACACACTATTTTAGAGCTACTCCTGTGGGTGGCACAATCAGTGCTGCAGCCCCACTTGTAGCATTTGTCACCACCAGCCCTGGCACACCCAGTGCACTTTACTAGGGACATCATGGTGACACAAACATGTATATCCAATCAGAATAACAATTTACATAGGGAGCACTTACACTCTGGCACTGATCAGCAGTGGCAGAGTGTCCAAAGCATCTAAACCAGCAAAAACGAAATCCAGCACAGCATCAAAAATACAGGAGGTAGAGGCAAAAAGATAGGGGAAAACCACGCCAAAGATGCCAGGTCTAACACCTGTCCCCTCCAGCTGAAAGTGGGGAGAACTACCCACCCTCTTGGGAGTTCTCTTCACTAAGGCAGAAAACCTGGACAGACCATCAGCATTGGCGTGTTCTGTACCAGGGCGGTGTTCCACCGTAAAGTCCATTCCCTGTAGGGAGATGGACCACCTCAACAGTTTTGGGTTCTCACCCCTCATTTGCATTAACCATCTGAGGGGCCTGTGGTCGGTCTGAACATGGAAGTGAGTCGCAAACAGGTAGGGCCTCAACTTCTTCAGAGCCCAGACCACAGCAAATGCTTCTCTCTCAATCGCACTCCACCTCTGTTCCCTGGGGAGTAGTCTCCTACTAATAAAGGCTACCGGCTGGTCTCCTCCCTCCTCAGTGATTTGTGAGAGTACTGCTCCCACACCATGCTCTGAAGTGTCTGTCTGTACTATGAACTCACTGGAAAAGTCAGGTGCCTTGAGCACCGGTGCTGTGCACATGGCAGTTTTTAGGGTTTCAAAAGCAGTCTGGCAGGCTTCAGTTCAGTCCACTCTTTTGGGCAACTTCTTAGAAGTGAGTTCTGTCAAGGGGGCAACAATGGTGCCATATCCCTTGACAAACCGTCTGTAATACCCGGTGAGTCCTAAAAAGGCTCTCAACTCTGTCTGGGTCTTGGGGGGCTCCCAAGCCAGAATGGTAACAATCTTTGCCTGTAGGGGCGCCACCTGGCCGCTCCCCACCTGGTGTCCCAAATACACCACAGATCCCTGCCCTATCTGGCACTTGCTGGCCTTGATAGTGAGGCCTGCCCTTTGCAGAGCCTTCAACACTTCGCAGAGGTGTTGCAAGTGTTCCTCCCACGTGGAGCTGAACACCGCAATGTCATCCAGGTATGCGGCACTGAATTCCTCCAGCCCGGTCAGTACCTGGTTAACCAGTCTCTGGAATGTGGCAGGGGCATTCTACAACCCAAAGGGCATGACTCGGAACTGGAAGTGCCCCTCTGGCATTGAAAATGCTGACCTCTCTTTGGCCCCATCAGTTAAGGCAATCTGCCAGTACCTAGAAGTCAAATCAAATGTACTGAGGTACTGGGCAGCTCCCAACCGATCCACGAGCTCATCAGCTCTGGGGATGGGGTGTGCGTCAGTCTTCGTGACCTCATTGAGCCCATGGTAGTCCACGCAAAACTGGAGTTCTGGGGGGCCACCGGGCGTAACAGCTTTCTTGGGCACCAAGACCACTGGGCTAGCCCAGGGGCTGCTGGAGGGCTCAATCACCCCTAGCGCCAACATCTTGGAAACCTCTTCCTTGATGCTGGCCCTGACCTTGTCAGCTACTCTGTAACATTTTTGTTTCACAGGCAGACTGTCTCCAGTGTCCACATCATGGACGCACCAGTTGGTGACTCCTGGGGTCAGGGAGAACAGGGAGGAGAACTGACCCAACACTTGGCGACAGTCACTCTGCTGGTCTGTGGTCAGGGTGGGCGAGAGGACCACACCATCCACTGACCCATCTTGCTCCTTAACTGCCAGGAGGTCAGGGAGAGGATCACTATCCTCTTCCATTCCTGCATCTATAGCCATGAGCATAGTAACTTCAGACCTCTCAAAGTGGGGTTTGAAGCGGTTCACATGCAAGACTCTCAGGGGCTGCCTGGGAGTCCTCAGGTTAACCAGGTAGGTTACCTCACTCCGCCTTTCCACCACCTCATATGGCCAAGTCCACTTGTCTTGGAGCGCACAAGGCTCCACTGGCGCCATCACCCTCACTTTCTGCCCAGGTTGAAATTCGACCAGAGTGGTATTCTGGTCGTACCATCTTTTCATTTCTTCCTGGCTTTCTTCCAGGTTCGCCTGAGCGAGCTTCATGAAGTGTTGTGTCTGGTTGCGGATGGCCAGCACATAGCTGAACACATCCTGGGGGGGTTTCCCACGGGACTTTTCCCAACCCTCCTTCACCAGTGAGAGAGGTCCTCTAACAGGGTGGCCATACAGGAGTTCAAAGGGACTGAACCCTAAGGACTTCTGAGGCACCTCCCTGTAGGCAAACAACAGGCATGGTAACAAGACGTCCCACTTCCGTCTCATGGGCTCCGCTAGGCCCATAATCATACCTTTTAAGGTCCTGTTGAACCTTTCAACCAACCCATTTTCTTGAGGGTGGTAAGGAGTGGTGAACTTATAAGTTACCCCACACTCCTCCCACAGAGACTTCATGTACTTAGAGATGAAGTTGGCACCCCGGTCGGAGACCACCTCTCTGGGGAACCCCACACGGGAAAAGATCCCCATCAATGCACGGCCCACCACGGGTGCTGTGATTGTCCTGAGAGGGACTGCTTCCGGGTACCGGGTGGCATGATCCACCAGGACCAGGATGAACCTGTTGCCGAAGACTGTCTTGGGGTCCACGGGCCCTGCAATGTCTATGCCAACCCGCTCAAAAGGGGTGCTCACCACTGGGAAGGGCTGAAGGGGTGCCTTCAACTTCATTCCAGTCTTGCCACTGGCTTGACAGGTTTGGCAAGATCTGCAAAAGGAACCAACGTGCTTTCTCATTTGGGGCCAGTGAAAGTGGGTGACAAGCCGGTTCAGGGTCGTGTCTTGCCCCAGATGTCCTGCAAGAGGCACGTCATGAGCCAGACCCATTAGAAAGTTTCTGAAGCGCTCGGGTACCACCAGCACACGGGCTGCACCGGGCTCAGCAAACTTAGGCTCGCTATATAGTAGGTCATCTTCCCAGTAGATAAAGTGATCTCTGGCTGCTCCACCTGCTGCCTGATCTACAGCCTGTTGCCGCAGACCAATGAGGGAAGGGCATTCTTTCTGCGCCTGGCAGAATTCCTCCCTGGAGGGACCACCTTCCTGCTGCCAATGGGTCAGCTCAGGTAGGTCTCCCAGTTCGGCCACCAGTTCCCCTGTAGGTTCCAGGGCATCCCCCTCAGGTTCTGCTCCTTCCTGGACCGTGGGAACTGCTGGGGCGGGTTTCCCGCACCCCCTGCCTCTTCCTCTCCTGGCAGGTCTCTGGGCCACTGTTTCAGGCTCCAGTTCTGCTGAATCACCCTTACTGGCTGCCATAGCACGCGTGGTCACGCAGATCCACGCAGGCAGACCCAACATCTCCAAGTGAGTTCTGTGTTCTACATCCTTTCATGGAGAACTCTCCATGTCGTTACCTAACAGACAGTCTACAGGCAAGGCATCACTGACAACTACTTCCAAAAGACTAGAAACTCCCCCATGCAAAGGGAACACGCGCCAGCTTGCAGAGGCGCACTGAGCTGTCAGCTGCCACTACAGGGCGGAGTACATCAGGGATGATTTGCTCTTCAGACACCCACTGACACCTCACGGATGTCACGCTGGCTCCTGTGTCTCTCAGAGCCTCAACCTCCCTCCCATTGATGGTCACCTTCTGCCCAAACTTCTTAGTGTTAGAGGGCAGTAAGGTTTCCTGGAGCAACTCTCGGTCTCCTAGAGAGACAAGGGACATAACTGCTAAGTCCACCTCCCCACTAGAAATCAAATCCCCGCCCAAAGCTACACTTTCTACCCCTGGGGCTGGAGCACCAGTGGGTGTGGGCTTCTTCTTGGGACATTTTGGAGCAATGTGGCCCACCTCATTGCAGTGATAGCAGGTAGGGGGACCTTGGTTCTCCCTTCTGTCTCTATTGTCCCGCCAGCCCTTAGAGGGCCACTGCTGTTTAGGTTTGGGGGTTGGGATTCCTTTCCCTGGGAACTAGTTTGGGGCCCTTGTGAGAACTCCTTTTGGTTACCCTTGTCCCCCCCACTGTTCTGCTGGGGACCCTGCCCACCTTTGGCTGTGGTACCCACATTTCCTCTGTGGACCCTGGTACTGCTCCAGCGGTCTGCCTCCTTAGCAAGCTCAATGGGGTCTATCAGCTTGCTGTCTAAAAGATGCTGGCGCAGCTCTGGAACACAAAGACTACTCAAGTGCTCCCAACTGATTAAATGCAACAACCCCCTAAAATCAGTTACTTTACTGCCCTTCATCCAACCTTCCAGTGCACGTGAGTACTGATTCACACATTCCATCCAAGCCTCAGACTCTCTCTTCTTGGAGTTTCTAAACTGCAGTATAGACTGCTCTGGAGTAAGGCCATACCTGAGACATAAGGCCTCCTTCATATTGGGGTAGGTCATGGCACCTGCCATCTCTAAGGGCTCTAGATCACTCCTCCCAGAAGCCTTAAAATGTTTCCACAGGCCCGCCCCCCAATGCTGATCAGGCACACCATTCATCTTCAATGCAATTTCATACGAAGTGAACCAGGCTTAAATATCCTCACTCCTATGGTAATTCTGTACCAGGTCTTTGGGAATATATACTTTACCCCCATGCACTGGCTGCGCGCTGCCACCATTTGAACTGGCATCCACCTCCTTGGCTTTAAGATCCAGTTCTCTCATGCTCAACTCATGAGCCAAAAGCAATTTCTTTTCCTCCAAGGCGCGGGCACATTTGCTCTCCTCCGCCGCCTTTTCTCTCTCTTTATCCATTTCCAATTGCTTCATTTTCATTTTCAGAACTTCCAACTCATACTCTCTTACTCTCTGATTTTCTCGTAACGCTTCTGGGAAGAGGCCCCTGCTGGAATGGTTGCTGCCAGCTCCTGCACCTACTCTGCCCACTGGCAGATCTGTGACTTGAAAGCTATTTTCTACATCCACATCCTCATTTCCCTCTTGTGCCTCCCAATGGGCCTTCAAGATTCTCTGCAGCTCCTCCTTTCTGTAGGCGCTATTTATGGTGCACTAAAACTCAAGGCAGAATTTCCTTAGATGCTCAACTTTGTATGAATACAAATCTCCAATGACAAACTCCAATTCTGCTTCTGCCCCCTCACTGAGTGCCTTTCCTTTCGCAGACATGATGCTGTGAAGAGTTACTCAAAAATCTAATAAAAAATCAACAACCAGTAGTATGTGGTGGCGTAGTGGTCTGCACTCACTAGTGATGTACACCAATTACTGTGGGTGAAGTACAAATACAAGTTCAAATCCCACCGACTGACCACCAATGTTAGAACTGGGGGTTTCTAGTTGGCAGGGGTAGGTACCACTGTCCAAATAGGGACCCTTGCTTCTACTCAGGGTAAGGAGGAAACCTTCTTAGTTAACCCCTGCTCACCCTCTAGGTAGCTTGGCACGAGCAGTCTAGGCTAACCAGAGGCAATGAGTAAAGTATTTGTACCAACACTCACAGTAACACAGTGAAAACACCACAAATTGACTCCACAACAGTTTAGAAAAATAAAGGTATTTAATCTAAGCTACAGAAGACCAAAATGACAAAAATCCAACATACACAGTTCAAGAATATGGGTTCAAAAGAGTTCTTAAGGTTTGCGATAGAATTCTCTAGGTTGCGATAGAATTCTCTACAGATGCGTGAAAAGTTCACAGTTGTGTCACGTTTACTCACAGTACCTTTTAGTTGCAACAAAGTTCCAAAAGCAGAAGCTGGTGCGGTGGAAAAAAAGCGATGCGTTGCTCTTGAGACCCTGGGGAGGCGTTTGCGACAGCCCCGCCGCAGCAGCGGGCGTGTTGCGACAAATCCGGTCTGTATGGGGAGGAAGGTGACTTGTATGGATTCCGGTGCGTAGGTTCCGTAGGAAGTTTGTTCTCGCAAAGGCACGATGCGACGATCTCATAGGGGCTGCGACGATCTCCGGGGCGAGGATGCGCGGTCCAGCGGTGATCCTCTCTCTCGCAGCTCCTCGATGCGATGGTTCTGCGACGATACTCGCATCGACGCGATGCGGTCCGCAAGCAAGCGGTGCGGCGATCTCACCCAGCAACGACAGGCTCTGCGACGACACTCGCAGCGATGTTCGACTTTCCCGCACCAGTCTGGTGCGTCCCGCAAACGAAGGGTTGGACGGCTCTGGCAGGGCCGTCAGGCGATGGGACGATCTCGGCCTTCGTAGCGGTGGGAAACTTCTCGCACTGTCGGGGATGCGCTCCGTAAGCGAGCGATGCGACACTTTTCAATTGCAAAAGTCTCTCAAGCTTAGTTTCAAGCTTCCCAGCACAGGTACAACTTCCAGAGGCCCCACAACTGGATCGAGCACTCTAGGAAGGACAGAACTCTGTCAGCAGAGTTCAGGGAAGCTGGGGGTGAAGTCCTTTTGTTCCTGGGACTTCATAACAGGGAGCCAGCTCTACTCAGGCCCTTGGAGATTCCTTCAACACAGGGGACACAGCTCAGCAGCAAAGTCTTTCCCCTCTCCTTGGCAGCAAAACAACAGGTCAGTCCAGCAGAGCAACAGCAGGACAGTCTTCATTCTTCAGATTCAGCTTTCTCCTTCGCAGAGGTTCCTTCTTGATTCCAGGATGATCTAATTTTCTGTTGTCAGGGGTCCTGTACTTATACCCCTAAAAGTCTTTGTTCTCTTTGTGCATGTGGGCCCTGAGCCCGGTCTGAACAAGTTCTGGGTGTTTCCTGAGTACTTTGTTTTGCTGGCTTCTTCTTTCCTTTCAGAGTGAGGGGCAGGGTCGTCAGCTGCCCAGCAGGAGGTGGAGCCAGCATTGTGGAAGGCAGGCACAGCCCTATTCAGGCCCAGGTGCTAACTCCTCCCACCACTCCAGTGCAAATTGAGTAATTCAGCCTAGGGCTGACTCAGCCAGCCTCCTGGGGCATCCCCGGCCTCTGTCACTCTCAAACCAGACAGTCAATCCACAAACAGGCCAAGGCACACAGAAAGGTCAGACAAGAGAACAGCAACTTTCTAAAAGTGCTGTTCTCAAACACAGGATTTAAAAACAACCTTTCCTAAAAGATGTGTTATTAAATTCTGAGTTCAGGGACACTAGATACTTATGTCCTATCTTGTTCCTATGGAAAGAAATGCTGTTAACCACTGTAGCCAGCATCCCCCATGTTAATCTATGGAGCAAGATAGCCTTACAATAGTGAAAACGAAAATGGCTGCCATTCACTATCAGAGCATGTCACCTGCACTAGTACATGCTCTACCTTTATATACACTGCACCCTGCCCAGGGGGGTACCTTGGGCCTTCCATAGGGGTGAGTGATGCGCACAAAAAAGGGAAGGGTTAGGCCTGGTCAGTGGGGACACTGACCAGGAGGACATGGCAGTTTCTAAACTGCACACAGGCACTGCAGTGGCAGGCATTAGACACTGTTTTAGAGCTACTCCTGTGGGTGGCACAATCAGTGCTGTAGGCCCACTAGTAGCATTTGTCATCACCAGCCCTGGCACACCCAGTACACTTTACTAGGGACTTCATGGTGACACAAATATGCCAAACATGTATATCCAATCAGAATAACAATTTACATAGGGAGCACTTACACTCTGGCACTGATCAGCAGTGGCAGAGTGTCCAAAGCATCTAAACCAGCAAAAACGAAATCCAGCACAGCATCAAAAATACAGGAGGTAGAGGCAAAAAGATAGGGGAAAACCACGCCAAAGATGCCAGGTCTAACATACTCCCAGTCCCGTGTCCTCCTCTGCTCCCCACATTCCACCTTCTCACCTGGAATCAAACTAACAAGTGCTCAATTGAGATAAGAGGGAGAGAAGAGTAACTGAAGCGTTAGCACCCATTAGTACGCGGACATTAGTCCGCGTACCATTACTTCGCAAGCGTTACAACGCATGTGATGTAACAACACGTAGCCTTTAGTACGCAAGTTGTTACATCGCATGCGTTGAAGAAACCCCGAAAAGATTCAGGTAAAGAAGTGTTTCACGTTTCATAAGCAAGAGAAATAAACGATTTGATCCGTTGGCTCAGGAAGAAGTAGAAGGTATACATACTTGTTTGAAGGGATCAAAATAGACAAAAACACTTGCACATAAGGTAATATTTACAATGACTTGTCATAGGGCAGCACCTCAAGTCTTTTTGCTGTGCTGCCCTGTGCCAATTTGAAAGGGCAGGAATGCACCGCATTTACAAGATCAGGTGCATTTCTGTCCTTTCAGGCACTGCTGGCGAACCATTTGTTGCCTAGCACCAACGCAGGCACCCTTGCACCATGGTACAAGGGTGACTGCGCTGCGTGCAGGATTGTGTTTGCCCAGGAAGGGACACCTTGCTACACAAAAACAATCCATGGAGACATTTTCCTTATTCTATGTGTGCTGCAGAATCCAGCACATTTGGAAAGAGGAAAAAATGAAGAAAATGAAAACATTTCTTCTCATTACACCAGCTCTGGGGAGGGGTAAGATTTTGACGCTGCCTCAGATTTACGTGATTTTGTAAATCTGGGCCAGCATAAAAATACATGGCTGTTGCATGGGAACACCCACTGCAAGCCCATGGAATGCCTCCTTGATGAAGAGCAAGGCAAAGCAGTGCATTGCGCTGCCTTGCCTTACTCCGTATTTATGATACCATGCAAAGCCACGCAGGGGGGGCTTTGTGTCGCCTCATAGATATAATTGAAAGACCTGTGCCACCGGAGTGTAGAAAAAAGTGTTGCTCTGGCAGTACAGGCCTCTTGTAAATAAGGCCTATAGTGTGTAGTGAGCAAGATAGATATTCACTGTTCAGGTGGCATCCAAACGATGTATGCTTCTTGTTCGACTGAGGAGGGAGCAGGACAATATAATCTCCTGGTGAAAAGAAGAACACGCGATAGAAAGAAACCCCGGTCCTAAATATGAAATGGGTTTATCAGGAAATTAATGCTGATAGGGATCTCTAATCGTCAAGGATTGCAATACTTAGCTGCAAACCCAGGAACTTCAAATAAACCTCCTCAAATGGCTCATAAGGTGGAAGCTGCAAAGCCTTAGGAACTAAAGGCAAGACCCAAGGAGGAACAACAGGCTTACGAGGTGGACAATGTAGAGAAATACTTTTCAAACAGCCGATTACCTACTTTTTCAATATCTTAGAAACCCCTTTTGCTGCCCTCAGAACTTTGAGAGAGAACAGTGACAATTCCAGAACAAGAGCATCCGGAAGGGATTGCAAACAAATGTAGGCTCACTAGAATATGGATTTACACATAGATTCATCAAGCATTTTTGCGAGCGCAAACGGTGCGAATCGCAAAATTCGGCCGTTTGCGCCTGCAAAAATTGCATTTGAGACTCTGCAATGGGTCATGTCCTCGCAATTTGAAAAATCGCAAATAATTGCGATTTTTCAAATTGCGATCGCATTTAAGGAATCTCAATTACAGATTCCTTAAATGCTATTCATGATCCATTTCTGAAGTGCGAATTCGCTATTTTTGGCCGCTATTTACCGCGAAGTCTGACTTCGTGGTAAATAGCGAAAACTTAGAAAAATGCACTTTAGTGCATTTTTCGAAGTTGGTTGTTACACACACACATGTCCTTTGGACATGTGTGTGCGCAACATCAGTCTACATTTTGATTTCAGGGGGGCTGCAGGGTGTCCTTTGGACACCCCTGGCACCCTTGAAATCGCATCCTTATTTGCGATTAGCAAATTGCTATTTGCAAATAAGGAACATGTAGAAATCGCAATTATTTTTGCGATTTCTACATGAATCCCGTTTTGCGAGTCTTTAATAGCGATTCCTTAATAATCGCTATTAAGGACTCGCAAAACGGGACATTGATGAATCTAGGTTTTAGTGATTTACCTGCCAATATAAGGAAAATGTAGATCAAGGATGGGCAAAGGATGACCGAGTAAAATGCCTGCAAAAATTCAGAATTGAAGTTGCAAGTAAAGAGGAAAGACATAAATGTTGGAGGTCCTCCTTTCTGCTTCTATACTAACACATAGCAATCTTGACATGACACCTGAGGCTGAAGAAAACTTTGAAGTGGAAAATGGTGTTGAGGAAGAATCTACTCCAGAACCTCAGCCATTTGTCTTACAGTGGAAACCATCCCAATTGTGGCTCGAATGGGACAATAGAATCAAGACTGATATTTTCTCAGAGGTTAAGAGGACAATCTAGAAATCAGTGTAATCAGAGGAAGGCACGCAGTTGAGCGGGAAACCAAGGACAAGTCTTAAAATACACTTTCCAGACTCCCACATCCAGAACTTTGGAAGGTTTTGCAAGGCGGTACATGAGCCAGCACATTTTCACATATAAATAAGTTTATTGAAGTATGGGTCATGAATTAGGCAGGCAGCCATTCGCCAACACCAGGAACCTCATCAGACCTCCAACCATCCTCCACTTGTTGTCATCCGCATTTTAAAAGACTATGGCACGAGCGAATGCCATATGAAGGTGTCACGAGTCACAGTATGGCAATAAGAATGTAACTCAGGATACAACAGAAAGTTAACAGGAAAGAAGAGTTTTGTCAGAGCAGACAACGAGATCTTCCTTCAGAGTACTGAATCTCCTTCAAACTTCAAGGAAGTCTGGTAGAGATAGTTTGAAATCGTTCGAAGAATAAAAACCTCTGCAAAGTTATCCACTCTTAAATTGAGAAGCACCTATGTATGGTAAGCTAATAGGCCAAGGTGTGCTTTTTTACAGATCTGAAATCCTAAAACAAAAAGAGCTGGAGAGCCTGTTATGGGAAGTTCGTAAATGTACAATTTACTACAGTTTTGCGCATCTGCATCAAATCTGTCTTGTCCGATACATTTAGGGAGATTATAAAAGCTCTGTGATTTATTACCTGTTCTCTCCAGGTACATGAACGACCTATTTCTGACCACTGAATCTGAACTGAGAGAGCCCATAAGTGTTTGCATCCTATGTTGTTGGCATCTGCGGTTACAATCAGAGGGGATGGATGGACTTGTTCTAAAGTTCTGGAAATAATCAACACTTAAGACTGTAATTTATTGAAGAGCATACTGGAATCCTTGTGCCATAGTTCTGGGAAGAAGGGCGCCCAAACGGGAGATGTTTTTTGACTAGAAGCCTCAAGTACAGTAGAGCCTAAGGGATGACAAAAACATAGGACACCTGCAAAATAAAAAAAAGATATACCAAATAAAATAAAAATCAGTGGTGAGATCCAATCTGGATAGAGGCTCAAACCAGATCTCTTCTAATCTTGGGCTTACCATATGGCTTTGTACCCGAGGCTTTTTCCTGGCTGGAACACAGCACTGAGCAGTTGGTAGATTGATGAAGTCTCAATTTGATGCTCTTGGTTCAGGGAGTAACCTTTTGCTGTATTGAACCAAACTCAATTAGTACTAGGTCCTGGGTTGGTATCAGATGGGAATTATTGCCATTTATGAGAAATCCATAATCTTCTGAAAGTTGATAAACCTTGACAGTAACCTGTAAATCCCTGCTGAGATAGGAAAATGTATTACTTGGTCATCCAGGTACGGTCAACCAGGGTTCCTAAGTTGTAAGGAGTGTCATAAATGGGGCTAACACCTTCCGTAATCGCCCTGGATGAATGGCAGTGAAAATGGAGGAACCTGAAATTGATAATGGAGGTCTTGAACACAGAACTTCTAATATTGCTGACAGCCTGAGTGAAGTGGAATGCTGACATAGGTATGTTGACAGCCATGAACTCACCTAGAATAGTCAGAAAAAACAATGCATTGTAAGTAGGCCAGGGAGAAAGTTCTTTCAGTAATTATGCATTGCTCTTGGGATGTCATATTACAGAAATTATGCAATTATGCCAGCCTGAGTAATTAAGAGTAATTTGGGGCAAAAATCCTGCCACAGGAGCACAGGAACAACAAATTAAGGGATAGCGAGTGGCTGCTGGATACCGTTGATTGGGTCTGTAGTGTTTAGTGCATTTTCGCAGCACACAATGAATCCTCAGGCCCATTTTGAATGCAAGGGTGCATTTTACACCAAGGAAATAACACTAAATGCTGGATTACGCGTCTCAGACAATAACATATAATAAAAGCAATTAAGCTGAAAAGAAACACGCCAGTTGCTTTCACACCTAATTCTAAAGTTTCCATTTTTAAGAGTATTTTTCTTATTATACCGTTTCTATGTGGCCTTTAAGGTTGATAATTTGTCTGAAGTATTATGAAGTTTTTAACATCAAAAATACTGAGGTTTAAAGTAACACCCTGTCTTCGTTCCCTCAAAGGCTCTGGAACTATAACTAATTTTTTGACTAAATCTGAGATCCTTGATCAAGAGGTAATTTTTTAACAGGATCGCTGAGCTAAACTGTTGGATCAGTTCTGGAATGTGGTGGGATTTTGAAAAAGTCCTGTTGACAAGCCCACATAAATCACATTTAACAAATAGTTGACCCTAATGGAATTTTCCCATGTTTGATAAAAGGGAGAGAGATGTCCTCCAACTAAAACCTCAATTAGGTGAGCACCATAGTTAGGACTGTTGCTTGAGTTTGATGGTTGAAGGACTGGAACACTGCCCACTGTGTGAATGAATAGAGAAGGTGTAAGGATGGTGTGGGCAGCATTTATAAAGAAACAACACCAATGATATGCTACTTTAGTATGAGGCTTGAAGTCTTGAGCATGCTTCTGATTATTAAAGGCTTGCTGTAGAAGTTCCTCAAAATGAATAAGAAGACCAGACTTCTGAACCCCTTTGAACTTTCACTCACAAAAAAAGATTTGACACGGGCTGCAATATTTGATGTAGTGAATGAAGTGGATGCTTAAAGGATGTCACATGATACGTTCTTGTCTGCCTGAAAAGTGATACAAAGTGCCTTGATGTCATTGACTAAAGAATGAGAGAAATAAACTGCATAAATCACAGACCCTGTAATCAAGTTTAAGCTAGCATAACTCTTGAGGGCTGCTTCAATTACTTCCATCCAGTGGGTCAGCAATCACAAACTCATTTGGTACCACAGACGAGTGCCCACCCAAATTGGCTAACAAAGAATCCATCTTAATTGCAGTACACATGTCTCTCAATTCATTAGATGGCTAGGAGAGTCTGGGCCTGTAACTGCTGAAACATCACAAAGCTAGTGTTGGGAAATATTTCTTCAAATTTTAACTGAAAATTGTCTGCCAAATGCCTGAATATCATAGGAAAGTCGGATTGCTGGACACATTTACCCCTGTAAATGGGCTGAGTGTCAAGAAAACCCGTTACGTGCTCAGCAGATGTCCAAAATGAGATTGAAGAAGGCAAGGACCCAGAAGGAAAAAATGTGAAGCCTGGACATCCCCCAGCAGGTGTTCTCCAACAGGGGCGCTTCTTGTACGTTTGAGAATTTCAAAGGTACAGGAAACTAAGGCTAACAATTGGTCTAGCAGAACAGGTAGACATGTTTAGTAAGAATCAGTTCTGCAATGATTATTGGAGGAATCCACTTTTCCATCGGTGTGGGTCTTTTGGAACAATACTTACTGAGTATACGTCTTTACCTGTTGAGGGCAATGGAAACAAGCATTTGCAATGCAATAGGTCTCGCATTACGCGTTTTGAGCAATTGGTATTGTAAATGGCAATCTTTTTTATTTCTGTGTTGGTTTTGAAAATAGCTAAACTAATAGTATTGTCATTTACAATGCCAACAGTTTTAACTTGCGCAAATGTGACACTTATAGCATTTGTAATGCAATATGTGTTGTATTTATGTGACTTAGAAGTATTGCTATTACAAATAACAATGGCTTTTATTTTTTTTATATTTAATACTTAAATCAAAGTTATTGTAATTTATAATAGCAATAGCTTAAACTTTTGTAAATAACTTCTGTGAAGATTGTGTTCAGTGTATTTTATTGTGACTAAAATCTAAGAACAGAAGTGACATTTTAACATTTTTCTGTGACATTTGTAATAAAGCTTGAAACATTGAGAAAACATATTTGAACCAGTTGTTGTTGAATGGTGGCGCTGAGTGATGCTGTAGTGGCGCTGAGTGATGCTGTAGCGTTCAGTGATGCTGTGGTGACGCATAGTGATGTTGTGGTGCCCTTGAGTGATGCTGTGGTATTGCTGAGTGATGCTGTGGTATTGCTGAGTGATGCTGTGGTATTGCTGAGTGATGCTGTGGTATTGCTGAGTGATGATCTGGTTTTGAAAGATGTAGAGTGAGGGCGAGAGAGTGAGGGCAAGAGAGTGAGGGCGAGAGAGTGAGGGCGAGAGAGTGAGGGCAAGAGAGTGAGGGCGAGAGAGCGAGGGCGATAGAGCGATAGGGCGATAGAGCGAGGGCGAGAGAGTGAGGGCGATAGATAGAGTGAGGGCGATAGATAGAGTGAGGGCGATAGATAGCTAGAGTAAGGCGATAGATCGATAGAGTAAGGCCATAGATAGAGTAAGGCCATAGATAGAGTGAGGGCAATAGATAGACAGATAGAGTGACGGCGATAGAGTGACTGCAAAAAACAACAAGTGATGGACTGAATGTGGATCAATGTCACACACTCCCCCAGTCAAAAGATCTGGGCCCAAATCCATCGTTTTTTTGCACTCCACACCACCCTGGGTCAGATAATGGCTTTATGCAAATCAGCTCTGACCCTGTTGCCCCATGGGAACAGTCCAGTCCGAACTACAACAGCCATATCTTTCCCAGACCGGAATCAAGCATCCGAGGACCGGACCGGTTTCGAGGTAACACCTCTCTTCAGCCCGGCTAGCTTGACTCCAAGTGGTGTGGAGTGCCTGGGACCCACGTCTGGGCATCCCCAGCGCACTTAGGGCGGCAATTGCAAAAAACAACAAGTGATGGACTGAATGTGGATCAATGTCACACACTCCCCCAGTCAAAAGATCTGGGCCCAAATCCATCGTTTTTTTGCACTCCACACCACCCTGGGTCAGATAATGGCTTTATGCAAATCAGCTCTGACCCTGTTGCCCCATGGGAACAGTCCAGTCCGAACTACAACAGCCATATCTTTCCCAGACCGGAATCAAGCATCCGCGGACCGGACCGGTTTCGAGGTAACACCTCTCTTCAGCCCGGCTAGCTTGACTCCAAGTGGTGTGGAGTGCCTGGGACCCACGTCTGGGCATCCCCAGCGCACTTAGGGCGGCAATTGCAAAAAACAACAAGTGATGGACTGAATGTGGATCAATGTCACACACTCCCCCAGTCAAAAGATCTGGGCCCAAATCCATCGTTTTTTTGCACTCCACACCACCCTGGGTCAGATAATGGCTTTATGCAAATCAGCTCTGACCCTGTTGCCCCATGGGAACAGTCCAGTCCGAACTACAACAGCCATATCTTTCCCAGACCGGAATCAAGCATCCGAGGACCGGACCGGTTTCGAGGTAACACCTCTCTTCAGCCCGGCTAGCTTGACTCCAAGTGGTGTGGAGTGCCTGGGACCCACGTCTGGGCATCCCCAGCGCACTTAGGGCGGCAATTGCAAAAAACAACAAGTGATGGACTGAATGTGGATCAATGTCACACACTCCCCCAGTCAAAAGATCTGGGCCCAAATCCATCGTTTTTTTGCACTCCACACCACCCTGGGTCAGATAATGGCTTTATGCAAATCAGCTCTGACCCTGTTGCCCCATGGGAACAGTCCAGTCCGAACTACAACAGCCATATCTTTCCCAGACCGGAATCAAGTGACAGCAACAATTGAGCACAGCAGAAGAGAACAGGGAGTTAAAGAAGGAGATGGGGTGGAAGAGAGTAGCAGAACAGCACAGAAGAAGAGAAGAGGGAGGCAGAGAAAGGAGTGGGGTGAAAGAGAACAGCAGATCAGCACAGAAGATGAGAACAGGGAGCTAAAGTAGGAGGCGGGGTGGAAGAGAACAGCAGATCGGCACAGGAGAAGCAAACCAGGAGTTAGAGAAGGGGGCGGTGGAAAAGTACAGCAGATCTGTACAGGAGAGGAGAACCGGGAGTTACAGAAGAAGGCAGTGGAAAAGAACAGCAGACCAGCACCGGAGAGGAGAACCGGGAGTTACAGAAGGAGGCGGTGGAAAAGAACAGCAGATTAGTACAGAAGAAGAGAACAGGGAGTTAGAGAATAAGGCAGGGTGGAAGAGAAGAGCAGATCAGCACAGGAGAAAAGAAAAGGGGGTTAGAGAAGGGGGCAGGTAGAAGAGAGCAGCAGATCAGCACAGGAGAACAAAATAGGGAGTTAAAGAAGAAGGCGGGGTGGAAGAGAGCAGCAGATCAGCATAGGTGCAGAGAACATGGAGATAAAGAAGGAGGTGGGGTGGAAGAGAGCAGCAGATTAGCACAGGAGAAGAGAAAAGGGAGTTAGAGAGGGAGGCAGGTGAAAGAGAACAGCAGATTAGCACAGGAGAACAGAACAGGGAGTTAGAGAAGGAGGTGGATGCAAGATAGCAGAAAGATTATCACAGGAGAAATGAACAGGGAGTTAGAGAAGGAGGCGGATGGAAGCGGGTGGAAGAGAACAGCAGATCAGTACAGGAGAAGAGAAAAGGGAGTTAGAGAAGGAGGCAGGTGAAAGAGAACAGCAGATTAGCACAGGAGAACAGAACAGGGAGTTAGAGAAGGAGGCGGATGGAAGATAGCAGAAAGATTATCACAGGAGAAGAGAACAGGGAGTTAGAGAAGGAGGCGGATGGAAGATAGTAGAAAGATTATGACAGGAGAAGAGAATAGGGAGTTAGAGAATGAGGCGGGAGGAAGAGAACAGCAGATCAGCACAGGAGAAGAGAAAAGGGAGTTAGAGAAGGAGGCAGGTGAAAGAACAGCAGATCAGCACAGAAGAAGAGAACAGGGAGGTAGAGAAGGAGGCGGATGGAAGATAGCAGAAAGATTATCACAGGAGAAGAGAACAGGGAGTTAGAGAAGGAGGTGGTGGTAGGGAACAGCAGATTAGCACAGGAGAAGAGAATATGGAGTTAAAGGAGGAGGCGGGGTGGAAGAGAGCAGCAGATGAGCACATGAGAAGAGAACAGGGAGTTAAGGAAGGAAGCGGGTGGAAGAGAACAACATATTAGCACATGAGAAGAGAACAGGTAGTTAAAGAAGGAGGCGGGGTGAAAGAGAACAGCAGATCATCACAGGAGAAGAGAAGCGAACAGGGAGTAAAAGAAGAAGCTGGGGTGGACGAGAGCAGCAGATCAGCACAGGAGAAGATAACAGGGAGATAAAGAAGGAGGCGGGTGAAAGGGAACAGCAGTGCAGCACAGGAGAAGAGAAGAGACTAGGAAGTTAAAGAAGGAGGTGGGGTTGAAGAGAGCAGCAGATTAGCACAGGAGAAGAGAAGAGAACAGGGAGCTAGAGAACAAGGCGTGTGGAAGAGAGCAGCAGATGAGCTTGGGAGAAGAGAAGAGAACAGTGAGTTGGAGAAGGAGGTGGGTGGAAGAGAGCAGCAGATCATCAAAGGAGAAAAGTACAGGGAGCTAAAGAAGGAGATGGGGTGAAAGAGAGCCGCAGGTCAGCACAGGAGAAGAGAACAGGGAGATAAAAAGGAGGCGGGTGGAAGAGAACTGCCGATCAGCACAGCAGAAGAGAACAGGGAGTTAGAGAAGGAGGCGAGGTGAAAGAGAGCAGCAGATTAGCACAGTAGAAGAGAACAGGGAGTTAAAGAAGGAGGTGGGTGGAAGAGAGCAGTAGATCAGCACAGGAGAAGAGAAGAGAACAGGGAGCTAGAGAAGGAGGAGAGTGGAAGAGAGCAGTAGATCAGCATAGGAGAAGAGAAGAGAACAGGGAGCTAGAGAAGGAGGCGAGTGGAAGAGAGCAGTAGATTAGCACGGGAGAAGAGAAGAGAACAGGGAGATAGACAAGGAGGTGGGTGGAAAAGAGCAGCAGATCAACACAGGAGAAGAGAACAGGGAGGTAGAGAAGGAGGCAGGTTGAAGAGAGCAGCAGATCAGCACAGGAGAAGAGAACAGGGAGTTAGAGAAAGAGGCGAGTGAGAGAGAATAGCAGATTAGTGCAGGAGAAGAAAACGGAGTTAAAGAAGGAGGCGGATTGGAAGAGAGCAGCAGAATAGCACAGGTGAAGAGAACATGGATATTAAGAAGGAGGTGGGGTGGAAGAGAGCAGCAGATCAGCACAGGAGAAGAGAACTGGGAGTTAGAGAATAAGGCAGGAGGAAGAGAACAGCAGATTGGCGCAGGAGAAGAGAACAGGGAGTTATAAAGGAGGCAGGTGGAAGAGAACAGCAGTTCAGCACAGGAGAAGAGAACAGGGAGTTTGAGAAGGAGGCAGGGTGAAAGAGAACAGCAGATCAGCACAGGAGAAGATATCAGGGAGTTAGAGAAGGAGGTGGGGTGAAAGAGAACAGCACAGGAGAAGATATCAGGGAGTTAGAGAAGGAGGTGGGGTGAAAAAGAACAGCAGATCAGCACACGAGAAGAGATGAGGGAGTTAGAGGAGGAGGCAGGGTGAAAGAACAGCAGATCAGCACAGGAGAAGAGAACAGGGAGTTAAAAAAAGAGGTGGGTGGAAGAGAACAGCAGATTGGCACAGGAGAAGAGAACAGGGAGTTAGAGAAGGAGGCGGGGTGAAAGAGAACAGCAGACCGGCACAGGAGAAGAGATTAGGGAGTTAGAGAAGAAGGCGGGGTGAAAGAGAACAGCATATTAGCACAGGAGAAGACAAGCGAACAGGGAGTTAAAGAAGAAGTTGGTGTGGACGAGAGCAGCAGATCAGCACAGGAAAAGAGAAGAGACCAGGGAGTTCGAGAAGGAAGCGGGTGGAAGAGAACAGCAGTTCAGCACAGGAGAAGCAAACCAGGAGTTAGAGAAGGGGGCGGTGGAAAAGTACAGCAGATCTGTACAGGAGAGGAGAACCGGGAGTTACAGAAGAAGGCAGTGGAAAAGAACAGCAGACCAGCACCGGAGAGGAGAACCGGGAGTTACAGAAGGAGGCGGTGGAAAAGAACAGCAGATTAGTACAGAAGAAGAGAACAGGGAGTTAGAGAATAAGGCAGGGTGGAAGAGAAGAGCAGATCAGCACAGGAGAAAAGAAAAGGGGGTTAGAGAAGGGGGCAGGTAGAAGAGAGCAGCAGATCAGCACAGGAGAACAAAATAGGGAGTTAAAGAAGAAGGCGGGGTGGAAGAGAGCAGCAGATCAGCATAGGTGCAGAGAACATGGAGATAAAGAAGGAGGTGGGGTGGAAGAGAGCAGCAGATTAGCACAGGAGAAGAGAAAAGGGAGTTAGAGAGGGAGGCAGGTGAAAGAGAACAGCAGATTAGCACAGGAGAACAGAACAGGGAGTTAGAGAAGGAGGTGGATGCAAGATAGCAGAAAGATTATCACAGGAGAAATGAACAGGGAGTTAGAGAAGGAGGCGGATGGAAGCGGGTGGAAGAGAACAGCAGATCAGTACAGGAGAAGAGAAAAGGGAGTTAGAGAAGGAGGCAGGTGAAAGAGAACAGCAGATTAGCACAGGAGAACAGAACAGGGAGTTAGAGAAGGAGGCGGATGGAAGATAGCAGAAAGATTATCACAGGAGAAGAGAACAGGGAGTTAGAGAAGGAGGCGGATGGAAGATAGTAGAAAGATTATGACAGGAGAAGAGAATAGGGAGTTAGAGAATGAGGCGGGAGGAAGAGAACAGCAGATCAGCACAGGAGAAGAGAAAAGGGAGTTAGAGAAGGAGGCAGGTGAAAGAACAGCAGATCAGCACAGAAGAAGAGAACAGGGAGGTAGAGAAGGAGGCGGATGGAAGATAGCAGAAAGATTATCACAGGAGAAGAGAACAGGGAGTTAGAGAAGGAGGTGGTGGTAGGGAACAGCAGATTAGCACAGGAGAAGAGAATATGGAGTTAAAGGAGGAGGCGGGGTGGAAGAGAGCAGCAGATGAGCACATGAGAAGAGAACAGGGAGTTAAGGAAGGAAGCGGGTGGAAGAGAACAACATATTAGCACATGAGAAGAGAACAGGTAGTTAAAGAAGGAGGCGGGGTGAAAGAGAACAGCAGATCATCACAGGAGAAGAGAAGCGAACAGGGAGTAAAAGAAGAAGCTGGGGTGGACGAGAGCAGCAGATCAGCACAGGAGAAGATAACAGGGAGATAAAGAAGGAGGCGGGTGAAAGGGAACAGCAGTGCAGCACAGGAGAAGAGAAGAGACTAGGAAGTTAAAGAAGGAGGTGGGGTTGAAGAGAGCAGCAGATTAGCACAGGAGAAGAGAAGAGAACAGGGAGCTAGAGAACAAGGCGTGTGGAAGAGAGCAGCAGATGAGCTTGGGAGAAGAGAAGAGAACAGTGAGTTGGAGAAGGAGGTGGGTGGAAGAGAGCAGCAGATCATCAAAGGAGAAAAGTACAGGGAGCTAAAGAAGGAGATGGGGTGAAAGAGAGCCGCAGGTCAGCACAGGAGAAGAGAACAGGGAGATAAAAAGGAGGCGGGTGGAAGAGAACTGCCGATCAGCACAGCAGAAGAGAACAGGGAGTTAGAGAAGGAGGCGAGGTGAAAGAGAGCAGCAGATTAGCACAGTAGAAGAGAACAGGGAGTTAAAGAAGGAGGTGGGTGGAAGAGAGCAGTAGATCAGCACAGGAGAAGAGAAGAGAACAGGGAGCTAGAGAAGGAGGAGAGTGGAAGAGAGCAGTAGATCAGCATAGGAGAAGAGAAGAGAACAGGGAGCTAGAGAAGGAGGCGAGTGGAAGAGAGCAGTAGATTAGCACGGGAGAAGAGAAGAGAACAGGGAGATAGACAAGGAGGTGGGTGGAAAAGAGCAGCAGATCAACACAGGAGAAGAGAACAGGGAGGTAGAGAAGGAGGCAGGTTGAAGAGAGCAGCAGATCAGCACAGGAGAAGAGAACAGGGAGTTAGAGAAAGAGGCGAGTGAGAGAGAATAGCAGATTAGTGCAGGAGAAGAAAACGGAGTTAAAGAAGGAGGCGGATTGGAAGAGAGCAGCAGAATAGCACAGGTGAAGAGAACATGGATATTAAGAAGGAGGTGGGGTGGAAGAGAGCAGCAGATCAGCACAGGAGAAGAGAACTGGGAGTTAGAGAATAAGGCAGGAGGAAGAGAACAGCAGATTGGCGCAGGAGAAGAGAACAGGGAGTTATAAAGGAGGCAGGTGGAAGAGAACAGCAGTTCAGCACAGGAGAAGAGAACAGGGAGTTTGAGAAGGAGGCAGGGTGAAAGAGAACAGCAGATCAGCACAGGAGAAGATATCAGGGAGTTAGAGAAGGAGGTGGGGTGAAAGAGAACAGCACAGGAGAAGATATCAGGGAGTTAGAGAAGGAGGTGGGGTGAAAAAGAACAGCAGATCAGCACACGAGAAGAGATGAGGGAGTTAGAGGAGGAGGCAGGGTGAAAGAACAGCAGATCAGCACAGGAGAAGAGAACAGGGAGTTAAAAAAAGAGGTGGGTGGAAGAGAACAGCAGATTGGCACAGGAGAAGAGAACAGGGAGTTAGAGAAGGAGGCGGGGTGAAAGAGAACAGCAGACCGGCACAGGAGAAGAGATTAGGGAGTTAGAGAAGAAGGCGGGGTGAAAGAGAACAGCATATTAGCACAGGAGAAGACAAGCGAACAGGGAGTTAAAGAAGAAGTTGGTGTGGACGAGAGCAGCAGATCAGCACAGGAAAAGAGAAGAGACCAGGGAGTTCGAGAAGGAAGCGGGTGGAAGAGAACAGCAGTTCAGCACAGGAGAAGAGAACAGGGAGTTAGAGAAGGAGGCAGGTGGAAGAGAACAGCATTTCATCACAGGAGAAGAGAACAGGGAGTTAGAGAAGGAGGGGGTGAAAGAGAACAGCAGATTAGCACAGGAGAAGAGATCAGGGAGTTAGAGAAAGAGGCGAGGTGAAAGAGAACATCAGATCGGCACAGGAGAAGAGAACAGGGAGTTAGAGAAAGAGGCGGGTAGAAGAGAACAGCAGTTCAGCACAGGAGAAGAGAAGAGGGAGTTAGAGAATGAGGCGGGAGGAAGAGAACAGCAGACCCGCTCAGGAGAAGAGAACAGGGAGTTAGAGAAAGAGGTGGGGTGAAAGAGCACAGCATATTAGCACAGGAGAAGACAAGCGAACAGGGAGTTAAAGAAGGAGTTGGTGTGGACGAGAGCAGCAGATCAGCACAGGAGAAGAGAAGAGAACAGGGAGTTAGAGAAGGAAGCGGGTGGAAGAGAACAGCAGTTTAGCACAGGAGAAGATAACAGGGAGTTAGAGAAGGAGGCAGGTGGAAGAGAACAGCATTTCAGCACAGGAGAAGAGAACAGGGAGTTAGAGAAGGAGGCGGGATAAAAGAGAACAGCAGATTAGCACAGGAAAATAGATCAGGGAGTTAGAGAAAGAGGCGAGGTGAAAGAGAACATCAGATCGGCACAGGAGAAGAGAACAGGGAGTTAGAGAAAGAGGCGGGTAGAAGAGAACAGCAGTTCAGCACAGGAGAAGAGACAAGGGAGTTAGTGAAGGAGGCGGGTGAAAGAAAACAGCAGATTAGCACATGAGAATAGAAGAGGGAGTTAGAGAAGGAGGCGTGTGAAAGAGAATAGCAGATTAGCACAGGAGAAGAGAAGTGAACATGGAGTTAGAAAAGGAGGCGGGTGGAAGAGAACAGCAGTTCAGCACAGGAGAAGAGAAGAGACAAGGGAGTTAAAGAAGGAGGTGGGGTGGATGAGAGTAGCAGATCAGCACAGGAGAAGAGACTAGGGAGTTTAAGAAGGAGGCGGGTGGAAGAGAACAGCAGGTCAGCAGAGGGCTAAAAGAAGAGAACAGGGAGTTGAAGAAGGAGGCGGTGGAAGATTAGCACAGCAGAAGAGAAAAGGGAGTTAGAGAATGAGGCGGGAGGAAGAGAACAGCAGAGCGGCACAGGAGAAGAGAACAGAGTTAAAAAGGAGGCCGGTTGGAAGAGAAAAACAGATCGGCTCAGGAGAAGAGAACAGGGAGTTAGAGAACGAGGCGGGTGGAAGAGAACAGCAGTTCAGCACAGGAGAAGAGAACAGGGAGGTAGAGAAGGAGATGGGGTGAAAGAGAGCAGCAAGTCAGCACAGGAGAAGAGAACAGGGAGATAAAAAGGAGGCAGGTGGAAGAGAACAGCCGATCAGCACAGCAGAAGAGAACAGGGAGTTAGAGAAGGAGGCGAGGTGAAAAAGAGCAGCAGATTAGCACAGTAGAAGAGAACAGGGAGTTAAAGAAGGAGGTGTGTGGAAGAGAGCAGTAGATCAGCACAGGAGAAGAGTAGAAAACAGGGAGCTAGAGAAGGAGGCGAGTGGAAGAGAGCAGTAGATTAGCACGGGAGAAGAGAAGAGAACAGGGAGATAGACAAGGAGGTGGGTGGAAAAGAGCAGCAGATCAACACAGGAGAAGAGAACAGGGAGTTAAAGAAGGAGGTGAGGTTGAAGAGAGTAGCAGAACAGCACAGAAGAAGAGAACAGGGAGGCAGAGAAAGGAGTGGGGTGAAAGAGAACAGCAGATCAGCATAGAAGATGAGAACAGGGAGCTAAAGTAAGAGGCGGGGTGGAAGAGAACAGCAGATCGGCACAGGAGAAGCAAACCGGGAGTTAGAGAAGGAGGCGGTGGAAAAGAAGAGCAGATCTGTACAGGAGAGGAGAACCGGGAGTTACAGAAGAAGGCAGTGGAAAAGAACAGCAGATCAGCACCGGAGAGGAGAACCGGGAGTTACAGAAGGAGGCGGTGGAAAAGAACAGCAGATTAGTACAGAAGAAGAGAACAGGGAGTTAGAGAATAAGGCAGGGTGGAAGAGAAGAGCAGATCAGCACAGGAGAAAAGAAAAGGGAGTTAGAGAAGGGGGCAGGTAGAAGAGAGCAGCAGATAAGCACAGGAGAACAAAACATGGAGTTAAAGAAGGAAGTGGGGTGGAAGAGAGCAGAAGATTAGCACAGGAGAAGAGAACAGGGAGTTAAGGAAGGAAGCGGGTGGAAGAGAACAGCAGATCAGTACAGGAGAAGAGGAAAGGGAGTTAGAGAAGGAGGCAGGTGAAAGAGAACAGCAGATTAGCACAGGAGAACAGAACAGGGAGTTAGAGAAGGAGGTGGATGGAAGATAGCAGAAAGATTATCACAGGAGAAGAGAACAGGGAGTTAGAGAAGGAGGCGGATGGAAGCGGGTGGAAGAGAACAGCAGATCAGTACAGGAGAAGAGAAAAGGGAGTTAGAGAAGGAGGCGGATGGAAGATAGTAGAAAGATTATCACAGGAGAAGAGAATAGGGAGTTAGAGAATGAGGCGGGAGGAAGAGAACAGCAGATCAGCACAGGAGAAGAGAAAAGGGAGTTAGAGAAGGAGGCGGGTGAAAGAACAGCAGATCAGCACAGAAGAAGAGAACAGGGAGGTAGAGAAGGAGGCGGATGGAAGATAGCAGAAAGATTATCACAGGAGAAGAGAACAGGGAGTTAGAGAAGGAGGTGGTGGTAGGGAACAGCAGATTAGCACAGAAGAAGAGAATATGGAGTTAAAGGAGGAGGCGGGTGGAAGAGAGCAGCAGATGAGCACATGAGAAGAGAACATGGAGTTAAGGAAGGAAGAGGGTGGAAGAGAACAACATATTAGCACAGGAGAAGAGAACAGGGAGTTAGAGAAGGAGGCGGGGTGAAAGAGAACAGCAGATCATCACAGGAGAAGAGAAGCGAACAGGGAGTAAAAGTAGAAGTTGGGGTGGACAAGAGCAGCAGATCAGCACAGGAGAAGATAACAGGGAGTTAAAGAAGGAGGCGGGTGAAAGGGAACAGCAGTGCAGCACAGGAGAAGAGAAGAGACTAGGAAGTTAAAGAAGGAGGTGGGGTTGAAGAGAGCAGCAGATTAGCACAGGAGAAGAGAACAGGGAGCTAGAGAACAAGGCGTGTGGAAGAGAGCAGCAGATGAGCTTGGGATAAGAGAAGAGAACAGTGATTTGGAGAAGGAGGTGGGTGGAAGAGAGCAGCATAACAGCGCAGCAGAAGAGAACAGGGAGATAGACAAGGAGGTGGGTGGAAAAGAGCAGAAGATCAACACAGGAGAAGAGAGCAGGGAGTTAAAGAAGGAGGTGAGGTTGAAGTGAGCAGCAGAACAGCATGGGAGAAGAGAACAGGGAGGTAGAGAAGGAGGCAGGTTGAAGAGAGCAGCAGATCAGCACAGGAGAAGAGAACATGGAGTTAGAGATAGAGGCGAGTGGAAGAGAACAGCAGATTAGTGCAGGGGAAGAAAACGGAGTTAAAGAAGGAGGCGGATTGGAAGAGAGCAGCAGAATAGCACAGGTGAAGAGAACATGGATATTAAGAAGGAGGTGGGGTGGAAGAGAGCAGCAGATCAGCACAGGAGAAGAGAACTGGGAGTTAGAGAATAAGGCAGGAGAAAGAGAACAGCAGATTGGCACAGGAGAAGAGAACAGGGAGTTATAAAGGAGGCAGGTGGAAGAGAACAGCAGTTCAGCACAGGAGAAGAGAAGAGGGACTTAGAGAAGGAGGCGGGGTGAAAGAGAACAGCAGATCAGCACAGGAGAAGATATCAGGGAGTTAGAGAAGGAGGTGGGGTGAAAGAGAACAGCACAGGAGAAGATATCAGGGAGTTAGAGAAGGAGGTGGGGTGAAAGAGAACAGCAGATCAGCACACGAGAAGAGATGAGGGAGTTAGAGAAGGAGGCAGGGTGAAAGAGAACAGCAGATCAGCACAGGAGAAGAGAACAGGGAGTTAAAAAAAGAGGCGGGTGGAAGAGAACAGCAGATTGGCACAGGAGAAGAGAACAGGGAAATAGAGAAGGAGGCGGGGTGAAAGAGAACAGCAGACCGGCACAGGAGAAGAGATTAGGGAGTTAGAGAAGGAGGCAGGGTGAAAGAGAACAGCATATTAGCACAGGAGAAGACAAGCGAACAGGGAGTTAAAGAAGGAGTTGGTGTGGACGAGAGCAGCAGATCAGCACAGGAAAAGAGAAGAGACCAGGGAGTTAGAGAAGGAAGCGGGTGGAAGAGAACAGCAGTTCAGCACAGGAGAAGAGAACAGGGAGTTAGAGAAGGAGGCAGGTGGAAGAGAACAGCATTTCATCACAGGAGAAGAGAACAGGGAGTTAGAGAAGGAGGCGGGGTGAAAGAGAACAGCAGATTAGCACAGGAGAAGAGATCAGGGAGTTAGAGAAAGAGGCGAGGTGAAAGAGAACATCAGATCGGCACAGGAGAAGAGAACAGGGAGTTAGAGAAAGAGGCGGGTAGAAATGAACAGCAGTTCAGCACAGGAGAAGAGAAGAGGGAGTTAGAGAATGAGGCGGGAGGAAGAGAACAGCAGACCCGCTCAGGAGAAGAGAACAGGGAGTTAGAGAAAGAGGCGGGGTGAAAGTGCACAGCATATTAGCACAGGAGAAGACAAGCGAACAGAGAGTTAAAGAAGGAGTTGGTGTGGACGAGAGCAGCAGATCAGCACAGGAGAAGAGAAGAGAACAGGGAGTTAGAGAAGGAAGCAGGAGGAAGAGAACAGCATTTCAGCACAGGAGAAGAGATCAGGGAGTTAGAGAAGGAGGCGGGATGAAAGAGAACAGCAGATTAGCACAGGAGAAGAGATCAGGGAGTTAGAGAAAGAGGCGAGGTGAAAGAGGACATCAGATCGGCACAGGAGAAGAGAACAGGGAGTTGGAGAGAGAGGCGGGTAGAAGAGAACAGCAGTTCAGCACAGGAGAAGAGACAAGGGAGTTAGTGAAGGAGGCGGGTGAAAGAGAACAGCAGATTAGCACATGAGAATATAAGAGGGAGTTAGAGAAGGAGGCGGGGTGAAAGAGAATAGCAGATTAGCACAGGAGAAGAGAAGCGAACAGGGAGTTAGAGAAGGAAGCGGGTGGAAGAGAACAGCAGTTCAGCACAGGGGAAGAGAAGAGACGAGGGAGTTAAAGAAGGAGGTGGGGTGCATGAGAGTAGCAGATCAGCACAGGAGAAGAGACTAGGGAGTTTAAGAAGGAGGCGGGTGGAAGAGAACAGCAGGTCAGCAGAGGGCTAAGAGAAGAGAACAGGGAGTTGAAGAAGGAGGCGGTGGAAGATAGCAGCAGATTAGCACAGGAGAAGAGAAGAGGGAGTTAAAAAGGAGGCCGGTTGGAAGAGAAAAGCAGATCGGCTCAGGAGAAGAGAACAGGGAGTTAGAGAAAGAGGCGGGTGGAAGAGAACAGCAGTTCAACACAGGAGAAGTGAACAGGGAGGTAGAGAAGGAGGCGGGTGAAGGAATAGCAGCTCAGCACAGGAGAAGAGATGAGGGAGTTAGAGAAGGAGGCAGGGTGCAAGAGAACAGCAGATTAGCACAGGAGAAGAGATTAAGGAGTCAGAGAAGGAGGCGGGGTGAAAGAACAGCCAATCAGCACAGGAGAAGAGATCAGGGAGTTAGAGAAGGAGGCGGGATGAAAGAACAGCAGATTGGCACAGGAGAAGAGAACAGGGAGTTAAAAAGAAGGCGGGGTGGAAGAGATCAGCAGTTCGGAACAGGAGGAGAGATTAGGGAGTTAGAGAAGGAGGCAGGGTGAAAGAGAACAGCAGATCATTACAGGAGAAGAGAACAGTGAGTTAGAGAAGGAGGCAGGGTGAAAGAGAACAGCCGATTAGCACAGGAGAAGGGAAGCGAATAGGGAATTAAAGAAGGCATAGGGGTGGACGAGAGCAGCAGATTAGCACAGGAGAAGAGAAGAGAACAGGGAGTTAAAGAAGGAGGAGGGTGGAAGCAAACAATAGTTTAGCACAGAAGAAGTGAAGAGACCAGGGAGTCAAAGAAGGAGGTGGGGTGGAAGAGAGCAGCAGATCAGCACAGGAGAAGAGACTAGGGAGTTAAAGAAGGAGGCAAGTGGAAGAGAGCAGCAGATTAGCACAGGAGAAAAGAACAGGGATGTAAAGAATGCGGCGGGTGGAAGAGCGCAGCAGATCAGCACAGCAAAAGAGAACAGGGAGTTAAAGAAGGAGGCGGTGGAAGAGAACAGCAGATCAGCACAGGAGAAGAGAAGAGAACGGAGTTAGAGAAGGAGGTGGGTAGAAGAGAGGGAGGGCGATAAATAGAGGGAGGCAGGGCGATAGATCGAAAGAGGGCGATAGAGGGAGGGAGGGCGATAGATAGAGGGAGGGAGGGCGATAGATAGAGGGAGGAAGGGCGATAGACAGAGGGAGGGAGGGCGATAGATAGAGGGAGGGAGGGCGATAGATGTTGGGAGGGTAATAGATACATAGATAGAGTGAGGGAGGCCGATAGATAGAGTGAGGGAGATAGAGTGAGTGAAGGTGGTAGACTGAGTGATGGCGTTAGACTGAGTGAGGGCGGTAGAGTTGGGTCGGTAGAGTGGGGGTGGTAAAGTGAGGGCGGTAGTGTGAGGGCGGTAGTGTGAAGGCGGTAGAGTGAGGGCGGTAGAGTGAGGGTGGTAGAGTGAGGGTGGTAGAGTGAGGGCGGTAGAGTGAGGGCGGTAGAGTGAGGGCGGTAGAGTGAGGGCGGTAGAGTGAGGGCAGTAGAGTGAGGGCGGTAGAGTGAGGGCGTGAGGATGTGTGAGGGTGTGTAAGGGTGTGTGAGAGTGTGTGTGTGTGAGAGGGTGAGAGTGTGAGAGAGTGAGGGTTTGTGAGAGGGTGAGGGTGTGTGAAAGGGTGATGGTGTGTGAGGGCATGTGAGAGTGAGGGCGTGTGAGAGTGAGGGTGTGTGAGAGTGAGGGCATGTGAGAGTGAGGGCGTGGCTGAGGGTGTGTGGGGGTGCGGGTGTGTGAGTGAGGGCGTGTAAGGGTGAGGGGGTGTGAGTGGGTGAGGGTGAAGGGGTGTGAGTGAGTGGGTGAGGGGGTGCTAGGGAGAGGGAGGGTGAGAGCGTGTGAGGATGAGGGCGTGTGAGGAAGAGGGAGGGTGAGGGCGTGTGAGGGTGAGGGAGTGTGGGTGAGAGGATGGGAGGGGGTGGGAGGGTGTGTGAGGGCGAGAGGTTGTGTGAGGGTGAGAGGGTGTGTGAGGGTGAGAGGGTGTGTGAGGGTGAGAGGGTGTGTGACGGTGAGAGGGTGAGTGAGGGTGCAAGGGTGGCTGATGGGGAAAGGGTGGGTGAGAGGGTGGGTGAGGCTGACAGGGTGGGTGAGGGGGAGGGGGAGGGGATGTGAGGGTGAGGGGTGTGAGGGTGAAGGGGTGTGAGGATGATGAGAGGTTGTGAGTGCGAGGGGGTGTGAGGGTGAGGGTGAGGATGTGTTTGAGGCTGAGGGTGGAGGGGACGTGAGGGTGAGAGGGTTGTGAGGATGAAGGGGTGAATGAGGGGGAGTGAGGGTGTGTGAGGGAGAGGGTGTGTATGGGGGTAGGAGGGTTGTGAGGCGGAGCCTTCTCCTTCTGTACAAGACATAAGTCTGTTGAGACATGACAGTAATAATATCTCTTTCAATCACATTCCCATGACTGGAATGTCTCTGTATTCTTCTGGAGTGCCCGTGAACCTCTATGCACAACACTAGCCTAACTGTTCCTTCCATTAGCAGATGGATCATTTGTTTTATTTAACATGCTTTTTGAAACACAGTCCTGTCTTCTCCCTAATTAGACAATAAAGTACATTTCAAGCAGATTCTCACATAATACTGCCTGTGACAATGCTAGCTACCGCAGGGCTGACTCACAGTATAAAAATGACAGTAGCAAAATGCACCAACAAGGAATAAAGAAGACTGTTGCAGTTCTACACAGCATTAAAATGTAGTATAGAATGCCAGTAATATAGCTTAGTAAGTTAATGCCTGGTAGCAAAGAATTGAATACAACATGAGAATCACTCATTTCATGACTTAATTTAGAAGTAAATAAAATGAGCACCACCGAGTTAGTTTTTAAAGTAGTATCAAGTTCCACGACTAATGCAGTAAGTACTATATTTAAAAAAAGCATTTGCAATGCAATAGGTCTCGCATTAGGAAAGTTTGAGCTATTGGTATTGTAAATGACACATTTTTTATATGTGTTGGTTTTTGAAAAATGCGAAATTAATAGCTTTGTCATTTACAATACCAATAGTTTTAACTTTCGCAAATGTGACACCTATAGCATTTGTAATGCAATGTGTTGTATTTACGTGATTTAGATGTATTGATATTACAAATAACAATGGCTTTTGATTTTTTTAATAATTAATACTTAAATAAAAGTTATTGTAATTTATAATGGCAATAGCTTAAACTTTTGTAAATAACTTTTGTGAAGATCATGTTCAGTGTATTTTGTTGTGACGAAAATCCAAGAACAGAAGTGAAATATTAACATCTTTTCGTGACATTTGTAATAAAGCTTAAAACATTGAGAGAACATATTTGAACCAGTTGTTGTTGAATGGTTGCACAGATTGATGCTGTGGTGGCGCTGAGTGATGTTGTGGTGGTGACGAGTGATGCTGTGACGTTCAGTGATGCTGTGGTAGTGCATAGTGAGGTTTTGGTGCCACTGAGTGATGCTGTGGTGGTGCTGAGTGATGCTGTGGTGATGCGATAGATAGATAGAGTGAGTGCGATAGATAGATAGAGTGAGGGCGATAGATAGATAAAGGGAGGGCGAAAGATAGATAGAGTGAGGGCGAAAGATAGATAGAGTGAGGGCGAAAGATAGATAGAGTGAGGGCGAAAGATAGATAGAGTGAGGGCGATAGATAGATAGAGTGAGGGCGATAGATAGATAATGTGAGGGTGATAGATAGATAGAGTGAGGGCGATAGACAGATAGATAGATAGATAGATAGCGATAGATAGATAGATAGAGTGAGGGTGATAGATAGAGTGAGGTCAATAGATAGATAGAGTGATGGAGATAGATAGATATGGTGAGGGTGATAGATAGAGTGAGGGAGATAGATAGAGTGAGGGCGATAGATAGATAGAGTGAGGGCAATAAATAGATAGAGTGAGGGAGATAGATAGAGTGAGGGCGATAGATAGAGTGAGGGCAATAGATAGAGTGAGGGCGATAGATAGAGTGAGGGCAATAGCTAGAGTGAGGGCGATAGATAGAGCGAGGGCGATAGATAGATAGAGTGAGGGCGATAGATAGAGTCAGGGCGATCAATACGTTGAGGTCGATAGAGTGAGGGCGATAGATAGATAGAGTGAGGGCGATAGATAGATAGAGTGAGGGCAATAGATAGCTAGAGTGAGGGTGATAGATAGATAGAGTGAGGGCAATAGATAGCTAGAGTGAGGGCGATAGATAGAGTGAGGGCAATAGATAGATAGAGTGAGGGCGATAGATACAGTGAGGGCGATAGATACAGTGAGTGCGATAGATAGATACAGTGAGGCCGATAGATAGATAGAGTGAGGGCGATAGATAGATAGAGTGAGGGCGATATAAAGATAGATAGTGGGACCTTCTAAGTGTTGAGCCACGCAACAGTTAATGTTGTTGCACCAAGGATATTGTGCTGGATAACTAAATTCTTAGAAGGGCCCAAAAGCGAGACCTATTGGCTATACCAATGCTTGTTTGCCCTTGGGGGAAACCGGGCTAGTGCCAGGAGGGTCAGGGGTGAGTGGCAGTGCATGGGGGTGAAGGGTGAGTGCCAGAGAGGTGTGGAGTGAGTGTGGTTTTTTTGTGTGTGTGTGTGTGACTGTGGGTGTGGGTGTGGTTGTGTGTGATTTTGTGTGGTTGTGTATGTGTGGTTGTGTGTGTGTGGTTGTGTGTGTGGTTTTGTGTGGTTGTGTGTGGTTGTGGTTGTGGCTATGGTTGTGGTTGTGTGTGTGGTTGTGTGTGGTTGTGTGTAGTTGTGTGTGAGTGGTTGTGTGTGGTTGTGGGTGTGGTTGTGTGTTCGGTTGTGGGTGTGGTTGAGTGTGTGTGTGGTTGTGTGTATGGTTGTGTGTGTGGTTGCGGGTGTGTGTGGTTGTGGGTGTGGGTGTGGTTGTGTGTGTGTGGTTGTGTGTGTGGTTGTGTGTGTATGTGTGGTTGTGTGTGTGTGTGTGTGGTTGTGTCGCTCTACGTTGGTAATCATCAAAAGTATTAGCGAGGTTGCTGTTGTGATCTCCGCGCAGCTAGTGTGGATCATCGGAGGAGGCATGCAAGCGAGTGAAAAATTAGCAAGGAGGGGCAGGGAGCAAGCGAGAGGAAAGACAGATGGCGTTGAAGGCTGGCGGTTCGCGGGTGCTCTTCAGCTTGCACTTAAGAGATATGAGATGTGGTGTTTTTCAGGATTGAAGATGGTGGCTGACCCCGACAGCTACTTTCTGATTGGAAAAATGAAGCCTTCTAAGAAAATTTCATAAGACATCCCTCTCCCTCGCATGAGTCCAGTTCTAACCTACTTCAGACGAACCAGTGTCATACGGAATGAAATCATCAGTCTTAAGATACCAGACCAGGAGGGACAAAGGACCACAAAAATGTATTTCACTTGGCAAGCCTGATCGAGTCCCTTCTGAGGAACCAATGGGATCCTGGGTCAGCAATGTGTGTGCCAATGTTTGTCTTACAATGGCCTCAGGGCACAATTCTTTGGCTGGTCCTACTGGCTTCAAAAAATGTGTTTTTGTTGCACGTTTAACAAATGATGTCAGATTGAACGCACGTTTGTTTACCGGATTCGGCATTAGCGTGCGAAGGCCCCTGCTGTGCAAACAGTCCACTCTTAATTGCAGGATTAGGGACTCAGATAAGCCACCACAAGGAGGCAGAAATGTTTTGTTTTTCGCAAGAAGTAAAGATAACTAGACGTTTATTGCTCAATTCAAGGATTAAACATGATTCGGGACACCCTGGTGCCGGTAAAGCAGTGCTTTCTGGAAGATGTATTCTTGGTTCAGTTCAAATAAGCCAACTGGAGGAACTCACCTGAAAATAATGCATTAAAGGAGAGATCTTGTTTGCAAAAGTTGTGTTATGGTGGCAGGAGGTCTTATGGTGATCCTAGTACTGATTCCTGCCAATAGAAATCTAGTACAGTTGTGACTAATATCGCCCTTGCGCTTTAAGCAAGACATTTCATGTCATACGTGCAAGCCCAGCATGAATTCAAGCTGCTTCCTCACCAAAGTTTCCAAAATGCGGGCAAGATATCGCGATAGAAAAAAAAGTACATTAAAAAAAATCTTTGAATACAGTCAAGTAGGCACGTCACGCATCATAGAGGGAAAAAAAAACGAAGAGGACAGACAGCCGAATGGAGACAGCGCGTGGAGGGTGCTGCAGACGACTGGCTGCCCACAAGGGCTGCATGTTTGAATGACTCGAGGGTCGGGCAAGTTTCAAGTACTGCCGCCATCAAGGAACCGGTCAGGACCAGAGCCGTTGCTAGAGCGTGGGGGCGGTCAGCAGGGCGAGGGGAGGAGGGTCACAAGGGACCTCTAATCCACAGCTGGCACTGAAGCTAAACAATGTTTGGGTAGGAAAAAGCAAACACAAACCTCTTATCTTATTGCTGATAAAGCCTTCAAATGAAAACAAGAAGCATTATTTGCCGGAACCCTGTTTTCTTGTGGTTAAAAAAAAAAAACAGATACCAAAGTAAGAAAGAAAGAAAACGATAGTCAATCTGAGAATGTGATGCATTCCCCCGGTAGCAAAACAAAGGAGTCCGAGGAGAGGGGAAACAAGCAGGAAGTAGGAAAAGGGAGGGGGTGGCAAATGGTGAGCACTTTCGCGGTCGCTTTGATGTTCTCAGTGGTCACGCGGCTCACTGAGAACATCAAAGCGGCCACGAAGTGTCCCCAAAGGCTGCAGGCAGACAAATGATGTGCGCGCCCGGCGCACATGCACTGTATCCGATCTGCCTGCATACTTTGGGAGCATTTTTGAAAGCCCTTACTAAACTCTAGCAGAGCAACACATGCGCGTTGGCTCAGCGAGACTTAAAAAGCACCCCAGAATTGAACCGAAGATCCAGAATAATAAAAATGGGGGCTATATTGGTCTCCTTTTCACAGTTGACACCCAAAAGAACAGGGTGTTGTGGAGGACTCGGATTCTGGTGGAATCAGAATTTTTAAAAGAGTCAATTTGTCATAAAACTTTTTGTTGTGTATGTGGTTGTGGTTGTGTGTGTGGCTGTGTTTGTGGATTGTGTGTGTGTGCGGTTGGTTGTGTGCGGTTGGTTGTGTGTGGTTGTGTGTGGTTGTGGGTGTGGTTGTGTGTGTGGTTGTGTGTGTGGTTGTGTGTGTGTGGTTGTGATTGTGGTTGTGTGTGTGGTTGTGTGTGTGTGTGGTTGTGTGTGTGTGTGGTTTTGTGTGTGGTTGTGTGTGTGGATGTGTGTGTGGTTGTGGGTGTGTGTGTGTGTGTGTGTGTGTGGTTGTGGGCCTGAGTGAAACCTATTGCTGTATTTAATTTCAGCCTGTGTATCAAATTTAAAAATGAGAAACAGTAATCGTAGTTCATCTTCCCTTCTCTCATGTTGGTAAACACGAACTAACCAAACTATACTAGTTTGAAGAGTGTCCCCTGTCTGACTCACATCATTGGGTTACTTTGACATGCTCTCATATTCACTGATTGGGGAAGAAAGAAAGTTGAACATTCTTAGGTGGGGTCCTCGGTTTTTAAATCGTCTGGCTCTGCCGCAGATATATAATTAAGCGCTTTGTGCAGGCAGAAAGGTAATAATTTCAGATTATGCTGCAACGTTGTTGTTAAAATGAATTTCATTTTGATTTCGTGGAAGAACGTGAGCATGCCCCTGCCTCTACTGAACTTGGATCCATGTGGCTCACTTTAAAATGGCAAGGCATTCACGTAGAGCTCTATAAACAGAGGGCTGAGCCACACAACATGGTGCAGACTTATGTGTTTGACACCTGAAAGAAGTTCCAATGTATGTTTCAATATGATACGAATGACTGAAACTCTACTTACGTGTGCAGCAGAATAGTATGTACCTGTGCAGACACTACGCACATTTAGTGTCAACCTTACATTTAAATAGTGGGTCTTCCCAGAGGAGAGTTGTAAAAATCTGTCAATATTGTGCAATGCACTCGCGGTGAACACCCACATAGTCACAATACTACTTAACTGGGATTTGTAAATAATTTTGCAACGGATTCCCACACTAAATAGTCTGTGCTTAAATGTTGCAGAAAAAAAACATGTTTATAGTAACAAGACTGAGCGTAAACGGGAGAGGCGGGGAGCGTAGCTTCGACATGTAATTGCATATCTGATGTCGCACTCCTAAATACTACACGTAGACACACCTGCACAGTGAAATAAATAATTCACACATATAAATAGAAAAATAAACGCATGTATATTTCCCCCACCGATCGTAAATTAGACCTATGTTTTTTTTTTTTTTTGCACCTATACAAGTTTTGGGGCTGAGGGGTCCTGCCCCATGGGTTCTAGCCTTGCTGCATAGAGTGCATGCAAGAACCTTACATTCTGAATAGAGAGACCAGGTTTTTCTAGGCCGATTCCAACAGATTGGAAGGGATATTCCATTAATTACTCCTCATAATAGGTTGAAAGTGTTAGCTGTTACAGCTTAATGTAGGTAAAGTGTGTATCTATCCATAAGGTAATGGGTAATTGTCACAGACAATGTGTAACTTTCGAAGTTTAATCAACAAATTTTCTTTCTTTAGTCATGTCATCCGAATCGCAGTTTAAGTAAAAAATTTAAAATTGCATCTGTGCAGTCCATCTGTAGTAATTGTGTGTTTCTGGTTAAGATATATGCAGACGTATTACAGGTATTTTGCACTGGTCATTCCGAAGCTCTTGATTGGATTTTGGAGTCTTAAAAAGCTTTTTTTTAAATATATTTACCGAGGTCTGTTGAAATCTTTGCAGCATCTCTGAATAGTGATGTGTGTAAAAATCAAAAAATTGTGCTTTTTGCAACTGTCGCTGTTTAACTCATATAGAAAACTTCTACAGATACATGCTTTCTAGAGAAGAGTTCGTATTACTTTCCTCCTCAATGACATAGTTCACAGAAAAGCTTAACTATAACTTTGCAGATAAAACTAATGCAACCATTATCAAGTAATTATCAAGTACGGATAAATCGCAAGTTTGCAAGTGACGAGAATCGCACTGCATGGGCTGCGTTTGTCTTAGGTCCGTTCTATTAGTGTGAACATGAAAGGCGGTTCACCACTAACTCTGACGCATTTTCTTACCGTGTTTACACAGAACGTGACAGATTCCTTCTGACTCTTTAGGGAAGGTGTGAATGATTAACCCTTTTCAGAACTCTTGATCTCGCCCTGTCACTTTACACCGATCGTCAGACCTTCACTCACGTCAGCCTCGGGGCCCCGATTCCACTCAAGCAGAAATAGTTTAAGATAGTTTTAGCTAGACGTTGACTCTGCATAACAAACGATTGCCGCGCGGCCGTGAAATGGACGCGACAGCGAAAGTAAAAGTGATCGCTGGAGTTGTGTGCGCGCACGAAATGAAGAGATCAGCAGCAGCGCGTGCTTATCAGAATAGCCCAAAAGTCTGCGTGAAATATAATAATTAAAACAAGCCGTGATTTCAAAGAGCTGGAAAAGGAGGTATCCTTTGGTGAGTCTATAGCGGCAGAGAGGCTGCGCTGCCAGTGTGTCAAGACAGAGTCAACCTTCATTCCTCCTCGACAAATAAGAACAGTGGAGGTCATCCCAAGTGGGACGTACTGCACGCAACAGGAAGTGATACTCGTCCTAAAATCGGGGAAGGAAGTATGTGTTGATACCAACGCCCCCTGGGTGAAAAAGATTCTCGAGAGGATCTTGCGAAGATCGAATTACTTGCACTGGAAGTTGAAAACAACCCAAGGACTGGCCTTATCACCATGAGCCTGCACATAGCACCGTGGAACCTGAAACATCTCAGAGCTTCAGCGCTTGGTTCGGTCTTCCACTGTAACTTGCTGCACTATCAGCACAAATGAACAGGCAGCTCCCTGATAAATGGACCTGCTGTTTTATTGGTTCATCCCTTCAAACGTGTTATGTACTCTGGTGATGACCGCCAGTGTCCCTTGTTCATGGGCTACATCTACAGAAGCATGGGTGCAAACATACCCTAATACTTAGTATGGGGCCTTCAAAGATTAACACAGAAGTGCAATATGAAAGGTCTACAGCCAGACAATTGTATTCTAAAGTGGGGCGATGATGAACATTGAGGACATTAGTTTGTGTGTGTAGTAAAGTTACATTAAACCAAAAAAAAAAACAAGCCGTGAGCGTGCACTCTCCCGAACATCCGGTTTCGGGAACACTCCTGAACTTCCGGTTTCGGGATGTGCACGCTCACGGCTGTCGTGGGGCGGGACTTATATCTTTCGGAGAAGTCCGCGCCCACGGAGTGGATGGCCCAGAGGACCGGTGGCAGCAGAAGTCAGGAGTGGCGGCTGAGGCCGCTGATGAGGTAAGTGGGGCTTGGGGGCTTGGCGTGTGTGTGTGTGTGTGTGTGCGCACGCGTGCGTGTGTGTGTGTGTGTCTGCACGTGTGTGTGACTGCATGTGTGTGTCTGCGCGTGTGTGTGTGCGTGCCTTCGGAAGCGCGTCCACAGACCCTGGTAGGCTCCTGCACCGCTCTGTCTCCCTTGACGGGCAACTCGGCGGCAATAGGTCTCGAGAGCGAGACCTAAAAATGAGGCCATGACAAATGCTTTTTAAGCACATAGCCCTGCTGAGCCCTTAGCTGGCTAAACCATTGCCGGAAAGTTTTTGCAAGGATGAAAGCATCAGTAGTAACAGGCATAAAGATGACCTCAGGCAGGAAATATACCCTGGCTCATACTTTTTTGCTGAAGTTAGGCAAGCCAATAAAATAGGTCCGCTATTGACAATAGAGCCTTTAAAAAGCCTTGAAATGTCCTTATCTTTAAATGCCACAAGCTCCCGTATGTCAATGCCTCTTCACCTTAAAGTACGCCTAGAAACACACAAAAAATGCAAAGGGAAGAATTAATGATAAAGCAGCTGTTTCCACTTTAATGGTCCCAAGATCTCATGTTAGTCAGTCAGGTGCTGTAGCTAGTGTTCCCCCTTTGAATTTTCAAAAGTTGAACCCAACCACCACTACGATCTTGCACCAGAAATATCTCTGCTACCCCGTCGTCATCACCTTGTATATGCTCAGAACAACTCATCCTCTCCAAAGTTCAAAAGCGGATGCATTTAGATATGCTTAAGCACTCTCACCAACTCACCCTCTACAAAAGACTAGAGCATGCATCATCAAATGGGATTTTCTATCTCCACTGTCTCAGCCGTTACAAAAGATTTATTTCACTTTCTGTCTCTCCTTCATGCAAAGTAAGCTTATTCTAGAGCAGGCTTATCCAACGAGTAGCTTGTGAGCTACTGGTAGCCCTCCAGCTACCTTTAAGTAGCTCTCCTGTGTTCAGCCCCGCCTACGCACTTAGAAGCTTTTGTTTGGTTCAATTAATAAATATGTAAACCAAAATTGAAAAGCATATAGGTGAGATGAAAATGCATGCATTCTCAGAACTCAAAAACTGATGTTTGCAGAAAAATGGTTGAAATTGAATTGAAATATATTTAAAGCTGGTACTAACAAGCTAGTGTGTCTAGCCAAACATCTGGACTCAGGGGCTAGCTAATCTCCAGTGCTATCCAATCTTAGCCCAGAGTGTGTGCACTATCCGTGGCTAACAACATCACTCCTATGGAAACTGCTTAAGGCTCTTCATGGTTCCATCCTTTCCATTCCCTTACCATCCTCCAATAGACTTTTCCTTCAGAGTTGGGCAAGCCCTCAAGCGTAGGCTGTCTCACCTGCTCCCCCTGTGCAATTTGCACATAAAAGACACTCTTTAGTGCAAAATGTTCATGCTCTACATTTAGACTAATCACATCTTCTCTCCAAAGCAACTCTCTAAAGCCTTTTGCAATCATGGTGGTTCCTATTATCTAATACAACCTAGATATGTGCAACGTCTCCAAGGCATGAGCTAGCATATTTTCTACACTCTCATCCACCCAGTCCTATTTCTTTCTTTATCATCTTTATTGCAACAACATTGTCATAAAAGAAATTCAATAGATAAAACAATAAAATTTTAACATAGTATCAATCAATTCAATGCCTTAAAAACTACCATCAGAGCGAATTCATTTGAGCTATAACATCACAGTGTGATACAAAATCGTTAAAAAAGAGTCAGTTAAAACATAATCATCATAGAACCCTGCACTTATATAGTTGGCAATCAGTCTCCCCGGAACTATATACATGTGTCTACTCACTCCCGCTAAGCTGGACATTCAGGTACTTCCGTCTCAAAAACCACATTGCTGTTAGAAATTTAGATACAGCAAATACAATTGGAGGGGAAAGATCGGTCTTTAGTATTCGAAAGGCTTCATGACACTTTCTAATCCCCAAGTTTTTACAGATCGGAGCTATCCACTTTTTTCTTGGAATCTGATAACCAGAGCAGAAAAATACAACTTGCAATTCGTCGTCTAATTCAGCAGAGCATCCCGGGCAGTTCTTTGGGGTAGGAGGACACCATTTACTTGTGAGGATTCTGATTGGCAGAGAGCCATGTCTCCATTGGAGATAAAGTTTCCTAAGACCAGGGGGACTGATGTCATTCAGGACAGACTCTAATTTATAATGGTCCTTGTTCATTAAAAAGGTGTTGGTCAAGGTTCCTAAATTAGGGTTAGACAGGCGGGCAGATAGATTGTATTCAAAGTACAGATTGGCCAGCTGCTTGTGTGATATATTAGTGCAAGCTTGCTCAGGGTTACTCCACATAGAGGGAGGTTCAACCTCTCAAATTCCGTTCTTATGTATCTTAGCCAGGGGAGTTTCCCTGCATTAGGCAGTTTTAAAACCTCAGTAAGCTCTTGTCTATAGTTATTAAGCTCTGGAGTTACCCAGATTCACCTCCAGAAAGTCAGAGGTTTAAGGCCCAATTCCTCATTAAGAGGTCTGAGGCCCAAATCAAGCCTTACAGGTAGCAGTGGCGTACTAGGTGGAAGAGAGACCAACTGCCTGAGGAACTTGTTTTCGATGGCGACTATCGCGTGAGCACAATTGTGGCCCCACAATTCGCCACCGTAGACTACCGCCCCTCGTGCCTGCAATTTATAAATTTCCAGCGGTGGTCCAACTGGCTTAACTGTAGCTTTACTCAAAAGTTTAAGAATGCCCCCCAACTTTTGTGTGAGCTTTAATTGCGATTTTATTTGATGTTGAGCCCAGGTCATGCTCTCTTTGAGAGTTAGACCCAGATACTCAAACGTCTGGACTCTTTCCAACCGAGCTCCTCCAATCACAGGGCTAGGGCGCGTTATTCTCGTGGGTTAAAAATTATAAATTTTGTTTTGGAGGTATTTATTTCCAACCCACGTTCGTGGCAGAAATTTACAAAGGCATCCAAGACTCGCTGTATACCCATAGGGGTCTTCGATAGTAGTAGGGTGTCATCCGCGAACATAATCGCGGAGACCCCAACGCCTGCTAGCCTTGGTGCGTCTCTATTAGAGACCGCATTCAGGTGGGGGATTACCCCGTTGACAAAGAGGCAGAACAGGGTGGGCGCCAAGACGCACCCCTGCCTCACCCCTCTGCCAACGGGGAAGCTAGATGACAGATTGCCTTCTCTCCCACACCTGACCTTCGCAAAATTCTCTGTGTGGAGTCGTATTATAATATTCAGTAGAGGGGCAGGAATGCCCATATCTGAAAGCACGCTCCACAGTTTCCTACGTGGGACCAGATCGAAGGCCGCGCGGAGGTCCACGAATACCGTATACAGTGAACTGCGAATAATTGTCACTGTTTTCCAGAAAAGCATGGTTAACCGGAAAATCTGGTCCGTGTTCGAGACATTTTTTCTAAAGCCCGCCTGATATGGACTTAATATATCAGACTCCTCCATCCAACACTCGAGGCGATCTAAGATCAGCCTCGCAAAAAGCTTCTGTGAGACATCAATTAGGCTGATTGGCCTGTAGTTGGCTGCGAGCAGAGGTGACCCCTTCTTGAAGATAGGGACTATCTCAGCTCCCAGCCAAGTACTTGGGACCGCCATGCCCCCCAGAATTCCATTAAAAATGAACACTAAATATGGAGCCCATATCCCGGGTTCATGCTTAAAAAGGTCTCCAGGGACCTTATCCAGCCCCGGGGCTTTCCCAACAGGGAGTCTAGTAATAGCATCCCTGACCTCGCCTTCAGTGAACTATTTACTTTTAGCTTAGAGCAAGAGCTTTTGGAGGCATTCTCTCCCTTTCTAGGCCCTAGTTCCTAACTTCCCATGCTAGAGTTGTGTCCTCCTTTGTTTAGACTAGTCTAAGAATGCCCTTCCTTCTTGCCATCCTCTTCCTGAAGTACAGCTCCCATGCCTTTGGCAGGTCTCCTCCTACTCTCAGAGCCACGCGGCCTCGCTCTTGATCATGCATATAGTTAACGTATTCCCTATTGCAGGTGTCGCCAACCTTTGGTGGGCAATGATCAAAATTTGTGTGGGAAACGAAATAATTAGCAACATTCGAATCACAATAAAACTAATTGACGTAAATGTGCTGGTAAAATAAAAAAAAACTGTGGAAACATGTTTTCCAAAATACAGTACAAAATGTAGTACAACCAAGTAACACTGGTTGAAATTTGACTTACCGACCAATCTACCAGAGGCTAATGGTTATTAATGGTTATCACTAAAGAGGTGTTTGAAAAATAATGACAATTTGTAAATTAGGTTTAAGACACACATAGCCGATAGGAAATTGGCAAACTTTTGAAGGCTTTTAAGATTTGGTGCTCATTACGCAATTCTGAGAAATCGAAATGCCATAATGTGTTTTTTGAAGTATGTATGATCAATAATTGAGTAAAAAAGGATGTAAAGACTACTAAAAAAGGGCAAACGGGAATCGTCCAATGCTTTCTTACGGAAATTTAGACATAAATGATGCATTTTAAGTGTCATTTTGTCACCAACATTAGCAAAACTTGTTAGTCATTCAATGCTGGTATTGGAGAGATGTTTTAGGGTTTCCTCCAATAATGTCTTGGAAATGTTGTAGCAAATCATGTACTTTTAGAGAAAATGTGTAAAACATGGAAGGATTAAAATGTACACATGTAGTGGTGTTTATATTGTGCAAACTTAGTGCTGTTGGATTTCACAATGACCTTACATCTCATTTTTTTTATTGAATTATGTTTCATATATTCACAACATTTTAGGCACAGAGAAAGAAAGGGGTTTACCAGGCATAACACTACTCCCACAAAAAACACCAGCGCTGAGATTTGAACTCAGCCATAGGTTCTACAGTCAACAGGTTAGCCACAAGACCTAGGGCTTCATTTACAATGATTTGACGTAGGGCAGAACATCAAGTGTTTTTGCTGAGCTGCCCTACCCCAAATTGAAAGGGAATACACCGTATTTTCAAGATACAGGGCATTCCTGTCCTTGCACAATATGGTGCCTAGCACCAACACAAGCACACTTGCACCATGGTGCAACAGTGGCTGTGTTATTGGCAGAATTGTTTTTGTGCAGGAAGTGACACCTTCATGCACGACAAATTCTGAGTGTGAAGGGTACTAGGTGGTGGTCTCACAACAGTAATGGTGGGGTAGGAGTCACAGTAAGGGTTTATAGATTCGAGAATATTGGGTACAGGAGATGCCCAGTTTTGTGTGTTGGCATAGATCAATAAGATTCAGGTTCCAGACTCTGAGGTCCCCAATCAGAGTTTGACTAGTACTACAGGAATTATCCTCTAGGTGGATATTCAAATCACCTGCAAGAATAACATTAGCAGCTTTAATAGTAAATGAAGCCAGTGCATTGGACAGTGGTGCACAAACGTTGCCTGTATATCCCAGGGGAAAATAAACATGGCACCAGATAAAGTAAGTTTGGGAGTGAGTTCCAGTGACAAATAAGAGGGCTTCGCAGTCTGGAATGGGTAATTCCTGAATTTTACATTTCTAAATGTTTTTAAACAAAATGGCGACATCCCCTCCTGGTTTATTGGGGCTGTCCCTCTTAAACATAAAATAGCTAGTTGTAGCTCAACCCTGTTTGCAATCAAGATATGAGTTAAAGGCAGTCTCATACCTTGATTGGTGGTTATATTGGACTAGTCTTGTCCCTACAGACTGTTGTTCCTAAGCCTCTTGGGGCTAGTAGTTTTTATGTATATTACTGACTGCTGCTGTTTGAATAAAGCAAATTACGTGTCTTTAATAAAATTAAGATTTTTCTTTGTAAAACTAGGAAAATCTAAGGATGTGTTAACAAGCGATTTAGGTCAAAAGCTGTTTGCATGACACATTTTATATACAACAGTAAAACATTAATTTGTTCTGAGTGCATCATTTTCAACTTGGTTGTATATTGTGGTCTAGATTTTTTATTCACTAACTGTGATCTATTTATATATTCATATGCAATGAAACTGATTATTTTAGATGCTCAAGTTAGTTTAAAGCAAATTAAAATATACAACCAATCAACAAACTCCGACTGCACTGAAAGCTTTGGGGGGCTTATTTAAAAGTCCCTTGCGACACTTTTGCGTCACTTTTCCCTATAAAAGACATCGTCCATTTAAGTAAGGTTGTACTATTTGGTTTTTCAGGAAGAGTTGACCCAGTTGTAGAGCTACAAGCGTTCAACGATCCATCCCTTTTGCACTCTATGAATGTGCCTCCCATTAATTTTTCAATAGGTCAGGTGAGTCACCTCGCAGGTAAAAATAGATGAAACGAAAGATGTGTTGATATGTTTTTTGATTGCTTCGTGTGCATGAGAACTTTTTCATGATTGCTTGCAAAAAAATCAAGCTGGTGTCCTTGAAAGCACGGTCAATGTTCTTAAGTCAAGTGACGGCGCATAGAGTACAAGGAGAATACATGTGCCAAACACATAAAGGACAAAACGCGCACACAGCTCTCGTTAAGGATAAAGAGCGAGAGACTGTGTACTAGACTACAAAGCACAAGTGTTCAAAATCACACCAGATATATGATTATCGGGATCGCAAGTTCACTTTGCCCTTGCACTACGCCGAGGCAGGAAAGACAGGTACGGAAAAAGAATTAAACGTGAACACTGCAGAAGGACAACTCAACAGTAAATCTGTAAAGAGGAAGATGTTGTTTTCTTCCTGCGTGCTCTTCTTTCACGATTCAACACAAATCTTCAAAACGAAAAAGGCCATTTTGGACTTGGATTTTTATTAGTTTAGGCACATAGGCACGGGACGTCATTACTTCTTCCCTAATGCTGCGCTGTTTAACACGTGTGAGGAAATTGAGATTTCAACACTAATTTAAGGGGCGGAACGCACGGCCCTGGAGCCCCTGCGGTGCGGAGGTGGTGGTGGGGGGGGGGGAGGGTAGTTAAGACCACCCAGGGGGGACTACCTCTTCGATGGGGGAGGGGGGGCATTAACTTAAGCCTAAGGTCAATAGATAGTTGTGAGATGTGGGGACTCAGGCGTCCCTAATTCCCATTCCGTTTCGCCACTATCTGGGGACAAGTACTGTTCAGAACATTCTGGATGGTGCAATCTTGAAAAGGGACCTGGATAATCCACCGGGCTTCCTGCACTGTCTGCAGACTATTAACTCTGTTGAACAAATACTAGGTGGTTCGTAGGCTCTAATTGGGAAGGTGAGCAATTGGGCATTGGTCGATTAGCTGGTGCACCAGGGTCACCTGTGGGCCGGTTTTTTGGGGCATCTGTAAATCACCCCAATAGACTGGCTTTCTTTCCCAGTCCCTGCCAGGCTACTTTAATGTGGCACCAGTATCTTAGTCACTTCCCTGCAGTGCTGTAAATTGAGGCTGGGTACAGGTGTTGCTTTAGCCTTTTGGGCATTCTCATCTTGGTGCCGTGCCTCGCGTGCCCCTCCAGAAGCAGAGGTTATCCCCTGTTGGGCCAGGGACGGTTAGTTGTATGCAGGTGCTTCACAAGGGGGGCAGGTTTTATTTGGCTAATCCCACCTCACGATACCCCCCCCCCCCCCTGAACCGCAGCAATGTGCTTTTTGTCACCTCCCTTGCCAGGTATATGCCCTAAGGCTATAATGCACTGGGGAGGGGGTGAGTAAGAGAAGTAGTCTCCGTAGCAGCCGGGTGTTGTCACCTCTCATTCCCAATGTCTATTAGGACTTGTTGGGGGAGAAGAGAGTGTTGCATACAATTTCACTATGGTCAGAGTTGTAGTAATTGAAACTAGGTTTGAGTCCCAGCATCAGCTCCACATCCTGTGATTCTGGACAAATCACTTAATTGCTATACCAAAAAAGAATATGATCTTGTGTAATGTAACTCGTGCTCATGTACATTGCTCCAATGACTTTGGGCGGAGTTCATTCTATACAAAACTATAACAAAAAAATTACCGGCCAGATTCCAGTGAGACTAAACAGATGGTTATCCATGAAAGGGATGATCAGGGAATGTGGGCAATTTTTTTTTTAGAGTGCCCGGGCCTAATTGCGATCCCAATCTGACCCTGATGGATCACACGGCATTAAACACTTTAGGGTGGGTCTCTCATCCCTTTTTCTCATAGTCTGCGTCTCTGCCGTCCAGGCACACTGTACTGTAATTGTCCGCATTCATCTTTATTGCCATCTCAATGGTGTGTATGTTTCTGCAGCTTCTAAAGACACATACTCCACTGATGTCCCTCTATCCAATTTGCCATTAAAAAACAAATGTTGGCCACTCACAGACACACTTCTGCTCTCTTCCTTTCAATATGTAGGGCTGAGAAAGGGATATTCCGTTCACCATTGGATACAATTCAGATGTCCTCCACAAAAGAGTAGGAGGGCAGCTCTTTGCTATTTGAAAACAAATATGAAAAACATGGTTATTGAGTCCTTTGACTTACTGCCTGCCTGCTTTGGTACTACCTATGTGTCCTGACACCTTTTCTGTGCTATACAATCGGTGACTTTAATTGAAATAGGAGTACTTTCATAAGAAAACATTCCCACGCATTGCTTCCCATGGAAATTAGGAAATTCCAATTTCATAGGCTGATGCTGGTATTATGGTAAAAGCCAAAAAGGCCATCTTATATAAGGACATAATATATATCCCCAAATAGCCATTGTTAGAAATTGGGTTTCTGGTTAGCAGAGGTATGAACCCTGTCCAAGCAGGAACCACAATCTTTGTCAGGGTAAGTCAAATATGCACCATAAATTAACCTGTGCTCACCCTCTGGAAGCTTGGCACAGACCAGACAGGCTTGACTTAAGAGGCAAAATGTAAAATATTTGTGCAATACTTCAAACAGTAACGCAATGAAAACACCAAAAAAGGCTCCACATCAGTTTAGAAAAATAGATTATGATTTTATAAATAAAACAAGACCAAAATGACAAAAGCAGAAGTCAAGATATGAATTTTAAATATTAAAAGTGAAAACTAAAGTTAGGAAGAATAAGCACCAATTGGGTTATCTGGTTGTGCTGGAGCTATGCAATGTCAAAAGTTAAGGCAAACCGCGATGGAGTGCGGGCTGGGTACAGGAGTGATCCAGCATCGATACCAAAAATTGATCAGTGATCAATAATCAATACCATCATAATGCAATGGCCCATACACATTCACCCAGAATCCCTGATGCGCTGGGGTCAATTTACACATTCCAACAATTTTTCCTTTTAATAGATTCAAATGAGACTTTTAATAACTAATATTTAATTTCAACTTTCCTTCTATTTGGTCGATGGACCAATTAGTTGAACAGTTGATGGCAATGATAACCACTAACTTACCAACCATTTAGTTAATTAAAATAATCACAGACTTTCGGTAATGTTAATAATGAATTTGTCTCAAATATTAAAGATGATGCTCAACTGCATTTGGACACAAATTACAAACACTGAGGGCAGATGTAGGTAATCCAGATTTACCGATTCTAAAATACAGAATTTTACAGATTCGGTATTTTAGAATCGGTAAATGGGATGTAGGTATTAATTCGGTAAGTAGTACCGAATCGGTATTTCCCGATTCGGTAATTCCCATTCATTCCTATGGGCCTGGAGGCCCATAGGAATGAATGGGAATTACCGAAAGGGGAACACATTGAAGGGTGGCAGAGTGTCACTTTGACACCCTGTTGCACCCTAGAATTGTGTATGGGTGCAGATGTGGCACACATACATGCAATTCCGGCAGTAGACTATTTGGTCATGAAGACTTTATCGGTCTCTCCGCCGTTGGTTTGTGTTTTGTTTTATCGCCCCCCCCCAGTCTATGCCTGCCTTCTCGCACCTGGTTGGGGAGATCCTAGCTAATCTGACAGTAAATAATGCACGTATAGTGATTCTAGGTGACTTTAATTACTGGCCTAGCGACCCCCTAGAGGATTCTTACTCTAAAGAGTTTTCCGATCTACTCACGCATTTGAATTTAAGACAACTGGTTGAGTTACCCACTCATAAGTACGGCCATATCTTGGACCAAATTTGGTCGGCTAATTTAGACATTTCTTTACTTTTGGTTCCCCTTGTCTGTGGTCTGGTCATTTTTTTGTCTCTTTTGCTTTGTCATTAAAACTTATGGTGAATACCCCCTTACTCACGAACATTAAAGTGAGGAATTGGGGACGAGTTAACATTAATTCTTTGTGTGCCTCGCTTTCCTCCTCTAGTTTGTTTAAAGAGGATGTTTCAGATTTTTCTCTTCATGATCAGGCTTTGGCTATTAATTCCTGGCTCTCCTCTTCTTGTGATGAGTTGGTCCCTTGGAGATCTATTCAATTTAAGCATTCACACGATGCACAAAGATGGTTCTCTCCTTCCCTACAAGCTAAGAAACTTCAGCTTAGACGGGCAAGTGGCGTCGATATTATGATCCACTTGACAAAATTACCTATTGTGCTACTCTTAGGGAATACAAAAATGATATTCTTGCCGCCAAAACACAATACTTTTCCTCACTGATTCTATCTTCCTCTAATAAATCTAAGGAGATTTTTTCTATTCTTAACAGTCTGTCCAAATTAGATCGAGTGACTGCTAAACCTCTCCCATCCCAGGAGCTGTGTGATTCTCTTCAAGATTATTTCTTTACTAAAATTTCTACAATCAAACTTCATATATCTGCTCCCTCCTGTCCTCTTGATCCTCTTTTACCCCCCCCCTAGTACACATTCCTCTACGCATTTCCCCCCCCATCTTGACGGAGAACTTTTTTAGTCTGGTGAGCTCCACAAAATCTGGCTCTCCCACTGACAGCTGTCTGTCACACATCCTTCGGGACATTTTCTCGGTTTGCTCGGACCCACCTCTTGCCCTCCTCAACGAATCCCTGGCCTTGGGTGTCGTTCCTAATCTCTTCAAGTTAGCTAGGATCGTGCCTGTTTTGAAGAAGGCAGGGGCCGACCCTACTATCCCCTCTAATTTCCGCCCTATCTCCCTGCTTCCAATCTTGGGTAAGGTGTTAGATAGATATGTTACTCACTGCCTGAGTGACTTCGTTGAGGACTCCAACTATCTAGATCCTTACCAGTCTGGTTTTCGTCCTACCCACTCCACAGAATCAGTCATCCTCTAGGTTTTGGATGATCTGAGAGTGGGTGCTGACCTCGGAGCCGCTCAGGCCCTGATACTTTTAGATCTGTCGGGCGCCTTTGACACGGTCGACCATCTTCTTTTGGTCGACCATGTCAAATGTGCTGGCATTTCGGATGTGGCTCTGAGTTGGATCTCCTCCTTTTTGGAGAACCACCAACAGGCTGTCCAGCTCTCTTCCTTTTCTTCAACTCCCCGAGCAGTAACCTGTGAAGTCCCTCAAGGCTCCGCTCTTTCCCCCCTTCTTTTCAATCTTTATATTTTTCCTTTACTCTTTGTTCTGCATCATCGTGAGGTCTTAGTGTTCAATTACGCTGATGATCTTCAACTTATTTTTTCTTTTTCTTCTTCCCCTGATTCTATTTCTCACTTTCAGAATACCATGATTTTTATCCAAGACTAGCAGCCCGCCCCGACGTTGTCGGGGGGCAATTAGGCTTCAGGGCCAACCTCCCGCCCAGGCCCCCTCCCGCCCCGACATTTTACGTGTCCCTTTGCTTTACCTGAGCTGGCGCTCCTGACTTCACCGCCGCTCCACGCCGCTCGTCACCGCTCCTCCCCGCCCGCCCGACATTGTCCGTGTCCCGGAGCCACCTCCCGCCCCCGGCCCCCTCCCGGCCTGACATTTTACGTGTCCCTTTGCCTTACCTGAGCCAGCGTTCCTGACTTCACCGCCGCTCCACGCCGCTTGTCACCGCTCCTCCCCGCCTGTCCGCCGCTCCTCCCCGCCTGTCCGCCGCTCATGTCCGCCGCTTCCCCTCGTCATCACGCACGTCGCGGCCAGCGCTACGTCGCAGCCAGCGCTACGTCGCGGCCGGCGCTACTTCCAGGGGACAACTTTTTTTTTTAAGTTACATTTTTAAATTTACGTTTAATTTTTATTTTATATAGCCTATGTCCATCTGCACACCTTGACATTTTCAACTATGTATCGGGTGTGTGGATTGGCGCTGTGGTTCCCGAGTTTACCCGCCTCAAAGGTTCAAAGTTCTTCCTTTATAATAGTAGTATAGATTGGTTGAGCATGAACCATCTGAAGTTAAATCCCGATAAAACTGAGTTAGTCCTGATCGGAGGCTCACCCAATCCCAGGTGTTCTAATTTCTGGCCTTCTTCTCTTGGACCTGCCCCTTCCGCGGCTAAATCTGTGAAAAGTTTGGGTGTGAAAATTAGCGATGACCTCTGAATGCACTCCCAGATTAGCATGATTGTCTCTTCTTGTTTTTTATGTCTCTGTACCATCCGGAGGGTCTCTCGGTTTTTTACCATTGACGCTCTTAAATCCTCCTTGCTCTGGTCATCTCGCGGGTTGACTATGCCAATTCCTTATATATTGGCATCCCAGCGTACGAATCGCATCGACTACAGCTTATCCAAAACCAGGCTGCCAGGCTGATTTATAGTCGGTCTAGATTCCGTCCAGCTCTTCCGCTTTTGAGGCAACTGCACTGGCTGCCTGTCGCCTATAAATGCCAATTTAAACTTGGGTGTCTCATATTTAAATCTTTGGCGGGCTTAGCTTCCCAATATGTGACATCCAGGTTTTTAACCTACACTCCTTCTAGAAACTTACGGTCTTCCTCCAAGAACCTTTTGGTTGTCCCACGTTTTGTTAGGAAAAAACACGGGGGATCGAGTTTCTCTTTCTTGGCCCCAACGTTTTGGAACGCTCTTCCTGACAATCGTCGACTCTCTCAATCATATCTCGAGTTCCGTTTAGGTCTGAAGACCTGGTTGTTTACTAGAGCATTTTAGGTCTAACTGTTGCCTGTCCTGTGCTGTTCCGTTTAGCGCCATGAGACCTTGCTGGTAAACGTGTGCTTTATAAATCCCCCCAACTTCAACTTCAACTTCAACTTTAATTACAGGAATTTCTGAGAATACTAAATCTCTATTGGAGAAATGGTACTCAAGCTTCCCTGTTAAACAAAACAGACTTGTAAGTATGCTGCAAGACACACCATAGGTTAAAGGAAAGTGGTGATAGGTCACCTCTTCTGAGACAGATGAAGGTAATTGCATGCACACATAACAATCACTCATATTCATAGTTTCTATGTATTCATAAAGTAATTTGGTAAAGACATTCAACGAGAAAGCATTAATTGATTTATCAGGATGGAGAATGCTTCTATCAAATGGTACAACATTAGTATTTGGGGTTTCAATAGTGATATCACTCATTCTTTCACTTATTACATCATTACTGTTGTTTCTTTTATCAGTTACCATTAGAATAGGGACAAGGATTGTTAATAATAACCACATAAAAATTAATAGAAAGACACTTCTTAAGCAAGCTTTAATACACCTACGTCTTAGACTAGATTTTGGAAGTTCAGCCACTTCTGCTTCAGCCATTTTGTTTCTACAAAAAAAATAAAAATCTATCAATACCTCTAAATTCTAAAATGTATTTTAAAAAATCTTAAAAATAGTAGTGTAATCTTACACTTCAAGGCTTTCTCCTTTACCCCCTTCTTCTATTCTTTTTCTTCAGTCAGCTCTGAGTCTTTATTTCCTTTTTTCTTTCAATTAGAAAAGTTTTCACCTTATCTTGTCACAGTTCTTTTAAGGGGGTCTTATTTTGCTTTCATCAACTTGTTCAGTGTCAGAATTGTCTTTTTCTTCACTCGGATCTGAGCTTTCAATTTCTTCCAAAATGGCGTAAGTCCATTCAGGTGATCTGTATTTCCTGCTCGGAAACTTACTCTTCTGGTTTTTCATGCTAATTCTTTTCCTGATTCTTCTTGTTCTGTTTGACTCGAGAGTCGAGACCTCATTACTTTGTTCTGGTCTTTTTCTTAACCTTCTCTTTACAAGAGTGTACTTTAGTCTTTTCACTCCACTTGGCCAATTATCACCTTTTCTTGGTTTCTTTGCTTTGACCACTTTTCACCTTCTACATCTGGTTCACATGTTCTTTTGCTTGCCATTTCTTCTGACTGTTTTTCTTCTGGATTTTCAGTTTCTTTGGGTTCTTCTGTTTCAATAATAACATCTCTTTCAACTGTGAACTCACTTGCTTCTGGATCAAATGCAGTTTCATCTGTTTCAGGTTTAGCTAGAAATTCACTTTCTTCTTGATAATCAGTGAACTCACTTTTTTCTAGCTCAACGGCAGTCTCTTGAATACTAGAATCTTGAGCCCACTCTACTTGACTTGCGCTCGGCTGTTCACCATCTGTTTGTTCGTCAGAATCTGTCACTCTAGATTCATCAGCTTCACACACTTAAGCCACGGGACTTTGATTTTGATTCACCAGTTGTAGCTCCTTCGGTCTTTCAGGTGGATCTAGGGTTTGTTTGGTGTGGCTTGCGTGAATCCAATTTGGCAAGCCAGCACGCTTCACTGCCGTTGTTGTCACTAGTATTATTTGATAAGGTCTGTGCCACCTGGGTTCTCAACACGATTTTCTTACATGCTTCTTGATGAAAACCATTCACCAGGAATCAGATCATGAGCTTGATTCCGATATATTGTTGTGGCATCTTCTCCAACCTGGTGAGATACAGAATGTCCACCTGTCTCATTGCTCTTCCCATGGGAATTTCATTGGGACTCAATCCACTCTTTTTGTCAGGAATGCTTCTCAGACGCATCAGCACAATGGGTAAAGCATTCGGCCTTTTCAGTGATGTGGATGCACACACTTTCCCTAACCTAGATTGCATAGTGCCATTGATTTGTTCAACTACTCGAGATGCTTCAGGTCGATAGGCATAATGCAGCTTCTGTTCAATCTTAAATGCTGCACAATTCAGCTGAATTATCTCATTATTAAAATGTGTTCCTCTATCTGTCTACAAAGTGACTGAAATTTTGAATCTAGGGATCCGTTCTCTCAAAAGTAGTTTAGCTACTGTAAGGCTATCATTCCTTTTCGTGGGATAGGTTTCCACCCAGCGAGAGAACAAGCAAACAATGACTAGCACATATTTTAGCCCGTTGCAAGGGGGAAGCTCGATAAAATCAAGCTGAAGTCCGATAAATGGACCTCCTGCTCTCCCAATTTGTTCCCAACTAACAGCTGTCTTTCTGCCTGGATTCCGCTGCTGACAGATAGTGCACCTCTGACAAAGGCTCTCTGCAATGACACTGAACTTCAGATTATACCAAGGCTGCTTGAAGAGTCTGATCATTGCATCTCTTTCAATATGTGCATTTCTAGGATAAACCCATACCAAGTGGGAAAGTAAGGAGTCTGGTAAAAATAGTGTTTCAAACTTAAAGGGAGGCGTGTGGCACGCTGTGATTCGTGGAAGATTAATCTATGTAAACTGAGATTAATCTGTTTTGTTAGTTTGGGTGCTGGCGGGTGTCTCCCTTTGACCCTCGGGAGTTGAACTAAATAAATGAAAATAGCACTGGTAAATTATTAACAGTGTCCCCGACCGGCAAGCCTTTGAGACGGTGTCTCCAAAAAGTAATCTCCAAAACAAGTATTTCTTTTTTCAGTAATAATAACTTGAGTAGATTGTGTGATCTTTCCAGATTCAAGTGTCCTATGATTTAATTCATCATCATTTTTGCATCACAATTGTTCCATCCAACATAAATTGTATCACTATTCTTCTTTCAGTTTCTTTTGCATCCATACATTGGAATCCATACATGTTTACAAATCCCTGTGCATTTCGGGACTAAGCCCTTCTTTAGGGGAGGTCTTTTGGTCATCTGAAAAAAACAAAAAACGAGGTGTTGTAGTCCAAGAATGTCTGCGTCCCCATGGGGTAGCACAAAAATAACGTGTGACGGACTAACAAACTGTGCGGTGAATTAACAATCCCTTTCAAGAAGTGCTTTAGTTATTTTGTGCATAGATTTGGGAATGTTGTGCTCACGCTAAGGACTAAATTGTGAGACAATAAGTGCGTGATCTGAGGCATAGTAGTAGGTAATTTAAATTTACTGATTCGAAAATACCGAATTTTACCGATTCGGTATTTTCGAATAGGTAAATGCTATGTGGGTAATTATTCAGTAAAAAATACCGAATCGTTAAGATTTGGTATTTACCGAATCTGTAATTACCGATTCGGTATTTGCCATTCATTCCTATGGGCCTGGAGGCCAATAGGAATTAATGTCAATTACCGAATCGGTAAATACCGATTCAGTAAAATTGGGAAAAAGTCAAGGGTGGCAGGGTGTCACTTTGACACCCTGTTGCACCCCTGATTAGTGCTTGTGTGCACATGTGGCACACATACATGCCCTGAGGGCATGTATGTCTGTTACATGGCACAGGTGTAAATGCACATATTTGTAGCTACATAGGAATTCGTTATTTACCACCAACTAATAGTTGGTGGTAAATAGCGAATCCTTTAAGCCCAGAAGCACTGTTTGAAGTGCTTCCTACATTTCATTTACCGAAATACTGATTTGTTATTTACTGAATCGGTAAATGTGCCCCCTACATAGGAAAATGCTATTACCGGTCGCAAACGGCCGATTTTGCCCGTTACCGACCGGTAATTGCCTTCCTACATCTGGCCCCTAGTTGCCACTTGTGTTCAAACACGGGCTTTATTTTAAAGAAAGTGACCGAAAAGAAGTGCTCATGAATATTAAAAAGGTATGGTTTCACAAAATGATACTGCGTTGTGAAGGCGCATAATTGGGTAAAATTACCGCCTCTTGTTTTAAAAAAAAAGTTGACCGAAACAAAGAGCTCACGAATATTAAAAAGGCACGGGTATACGAATTGATATTATGTTGTGAAAGCGCATAATTGGGTAGAATTACCGCCTCTTCCTGTGTTGTGATCCCCAAGGAAACATGCATTCCAGTGCCAACGTGAAAAGCTATATGACAGGCGGGCAACACGTGTCATTGCTCGCAAAGACAGGGAGAAAAGCTCCATGTGTTCCTGAAAACACGTTTCTTACTGCGTGCCAGGCTGTTTTCTATTTGATGTCCAAGGTACTGTACTTCCTTTTTACAAAATTTTTATTTTGCTGGGGACACCTTGTGTCCTCTCTTTGCCAAATGGTTCAATAGGGCAACTGTGTCTGTCACACATGCCTCTTGTGTCTTTGATGCCACCAGTAGGTCATCAATATATTGAACCAAAACTGAGGTACCTGGCATGACTAGAGTCGCCAGACATGTTTTCAAGATCTGATTAAAGATTGAGAGGCTCTCTGTGTACCCTTGAGGAACTCATCACCATGCCAAGAAATGTCTCTGAACCGGAATGCAAACAAAAAATTGGCTTTCCGGATGCAAAGGAATCGAAAAGAATGCTTGGCACAAATCAATCACTGTGTACCATTCAGCATCACAGGGAATCTGATAAATGAATCACTGCTGGATTTGGCACTACTGGGCAACAGGGTCCTACAATTTTATTAATTTTGTTCAAATCCTGCACTATCCAGTACTTCCCACTGGGCTTTTTGATACTTATGATAGGCGAATTACAAGGACTGCTCATTAGTTCTCTTAGAATTCCTTGTTCAATCATTTGGTCGATTACTGGAGCAACTCCTGCAATTACTTCCGGGCTCATATTTTACTGAGGTGTGTTCAGAAACACAGCACCATCCTTCACTATTACCTGAATCAGATCTACATTGATCATTAGGCCAATTTCTTTTCCTGTAAAATCCCACACATCTGGATTCACTGCATTTTTCAATTCTTCTGGCAGATTCTCTTCTGTGAGAAGTGAAAACAACTCATCCGCTTCTTTCCCTTGCTTTGCTAGCATCCTCAACCGGTGTCTGAAATGCAATACCATCTGGTGTACAATAGATGGTGCAGTTCTTTTACATAGCAAATCCCTTCCCAAGAAATTCACTGGGCTCGAGTCACACACCACAAACCGATGCATGTCTTTGAAATTTCCAATATGAACTTCTATTGGGGTTGGGACTGGCATTTTAATATACTTATTCGAGAATCCTACAACTTGGATAGTTTCTCCCTAGAGGGGTAGGTTCGGAATTCCTGCTGCTCTCACAGTAGAATGGGTAGCACCAGTGTCCACTAAGAATGTAATATCATTACCTTCTACCTTTCCGTCAACAAATGGACCTAACTGATCTACGGCCAAAGATGCGCCAAGTATGCACTCTTCCTCCCCGTCAGGCACCTCATTGAGATGAGTCTGAATTACTCCCATGGCATTGCACCCAATACTGCGGAATCACACCTTGATTTTTACCAAGCTGGTCACGTCAGAGATATCCAGTGTTCACACTTTACCTCTGCACTTGAGCATCCACATTATTTGGCATGGGAGCTTGTGGCACCTGTAACTGTTGAGTAACTATCTATCGCTGCTGCTGTTGATTTACACCCACCTCCTTCTGCAACTGTGGAATTACATTTTGATTTCCCTCATTAATCTTTTTAGCAGCTCTACACTCAGTCTTCGAATGTCCTAGCTTTCTGCACGCATGACAAGGAAATTTCTTCATATCTTTCCTCTTTACTCATTTTTCCCTTTCCTTTACCTCCACTGTAATTCTGTCCATTTTGACTCTGACCACCCACTTGATTATTAGTTTGAGCGTAATTATTAGCTTCTTTCTGTTCTGCCACCTTCATCATGTGCCCACATCATGTTCTCCTTTATGTCTTGATTCAATGTCATCAGTACAACATTTTTCATACCTCAGAATTTCGTCTATCATTTTGCTTTGCCAGCAAATCAAATGCTGTTGAATCATAGTACTAATCACTGGTCTTAATCCAAGCACAAAATGATACACAAAATGTCCCATATCTTTATCTCCAATGTTTTCAAATCCACTGTACTGTTTAAATACCTGGAACAACCGTTCATAGTAGGCATGTACTGACTCTTTTGGTTCCTGGGTAGTTCTGTCAATGTTAACCCAAATTGTTTCTTTTGGGGAAATGTTCCCTTTCAGAAATCTGATTACCTGTTTGTACTTTTTCATAACCTCCACTGATGGTGCACCTGTTTTAGCGTCCCTAGGATATTAATCTTTTGGCCAATCAACAGTGATCTTGCTTTCTGTCCATAGATCAGCTGGAATAACAATCTCAAACAATCCACCTAAATCTTTTAGCATAACCTTTGAGACCTTCACAAACATATCTACTTGTTTGAACCATTCAACTAATTTCTCTCTCAGTCTGGGAAAATCATTTGTAAAAGATAATATAGCCTGTCTTGACCATGGAACATGAACATATCCACCACCTGCTACTTCTCTTATCAAACACGCCCTTTCAACCTGTTCTGTTTCTTTCATGGGTAACATAGATGCTCCTTTACTAGCTGTTTCTTCCTTCTTTTTCATCCACCTATTTTTCCAGCAATCTACATCTCCCCATTTCTTCAAAATAGTAATTATTTCCTTTATCTGCAACCTTTTTCCAGATGCATTCAAACTTTCTAAGTGCTTGTCAGTGAAAGTCAATCTCTACGATTTCTGCAATACCTTCAACTTTTCTATGTCTATTCCATACTCAGTAGCAGCTTCAGATATTTTCTCATGTAAATTCTTTGTCCACCAGGAAATTCTTTTACACAAAAACAACAACTCTTCATCTCGGTAGGTCCCTAATCTGTCTGGACTTATTGTACCAATTATCATTTCTTCAAAATCTACTTTCAACTGACCCACATTTATACTCCGAGGTTTCGGTTTCGGCTTTGTCATTCCTTTTATCCAATCACTTAATTCTTCTGGTGAAGGACCTTTTGAACTCCCTGCTATTGGAGTGATATTTGGCCCTTTTCTCCTAAACCGGAAGATCGAACAATGTATTATTCCCATTTGCCTGTCCATCCTCATTCGTACCACTCCTGATGCTACTTCCTGGTACAGCCAATGCATGCACTTTAGGTACATTCTGTCAATCTCCATACAACGGAACTAAGGACCAATTGTTACCGGTACTGTCAATGCTTCTGCAGTCAAACTCAACTGATTCAATTTCTCAACCTGTTCTAATCTGGCCTTATTCAACAGTTTTGCTTCATTTTCCTTCACTACTTTCGCTATATCTGTGACTTGTGGAGTCAATGGGGTTCCCATTTGTGGTGCACTTGGAGTCATCACCGCTAGATTCTCTTCATATGGCGGAGGTCTTTTGTTCATGATGACCTCTATCAATTCATCCGTGGAGAATGTGCAATCAAAAGAACTTTGATGACATCCCTTAGGCACTCAAAACAGGTGAAATCCTCCAACAAATTCAATGGAAAATAAGTTCTTTCAACTGAGTTTAATTTTCATTTTTCATTTTTCAGTTTTTCATTATTTTCATTTCAAAAGAAAATATCCACTGCCAAATGCATATTAATATTCAAAATCCATATTAATGTTGCTGCTCCAATGCATTTCGGGCTAACAGCCCTTCATCGGGGAGCCTATACAAACAAAAGACGAACATATCTGTCATATGGTGGTAATTGGTTGTCAATTGAGATTAAAAAACGGTGATTGTAAAATGATAGTGATAGTGAAGATAAAACCTTATTTCCAGGTGTTCACCAGGTGACGTGAAAGAAATGGTGTCAGCTACGCGATGCTAGATCTGAGGGTAACTAATGGGTGAGTTCGGCAGAGCGTTAAAATAACGTGATTCACCGGTGGCTTGTAATGGAACTAACTTGAAATACTACTCAATACGGAGAAAGTGAAACCCCAAAGGTAAAGGCGTGCTATACTAGCAATGCAGAAATTCTAAAGTGGCGTGCAAAACTTACTTTTCTAGCAGGGTTCACAGCGTTTCTGGAAACGCTGACCGCAGATCGGCGTGTTAGTCCGGAAATGCGGTGAAAGTAAATAAATGGCCGTGAGTGGTTAGTGCTAGGGCACGTGATCGCGACTAATGAAAACAGAAAGTGGACTAATGGTAAACATGTCGAACGATAAAGAACACAGTGAGATGCGCCTAAACAATGTATAAAATAAAATGAAATAAAATAAAGAACTGGCAGAACTGAATTAATAAAATAGTAAATTAGTAAAATGGTAAATTGACAAACGTCTATGATGAAACCACACTGTGGATTTGGGATCAGAACAGATGCACCCACATGGTGCATTATATACAGTAAACATTGTTACAAATAACACGAAAATTCGATCCGTTCATTTAAACCGAAGGGCTTGATCGAATTTAATTTGTAAATCCAAAAGTTTTCTCTTTGTAGCAATGCCCTGTTGTTGTCTCTTCCTTCCGATTTAGGGACAATTTCCAGTGCCATGAATTTCAGTTGGGCTATGGTATGGTTAGAGTCCAAAAAGTGTGATGCTATGGACGATTTAAGATTTTTAGTTCGAATGTTCGATTTGTGTTCGTTGACACGGGTTTTTAACTTGCGCTCCGTCTTGCCCACGTATACCTTCCCACACGGGCATTTGAGGAGGTAAATTAAATTGGTGGAATCGCATGTAGCCGTGACTTTCAAGTTAATGTTGTAACCTTTCATAGGATGTGATAGTTTGTTGCCTGTAATTACATTATGACAATTATTGCAATTATTGCATGGTCTGGTGCCTTTATGGATCACTATTTGTTCTGTCGGTTGTTTGAGAATTTCTCCTAGGTTTTTGCCCCTTGTGTGAGCAAATATGGGTTTGGCTTCAAACATATTATTGAAGTCTGTCTCTAACTGTAACATTGGCCAATGTCTTAGGATGATCTTTTTGTACTTCGAGCTGGCATTGGAATATTTGGAGACAACGACCATCCGGTCTTCATCTTTTTCCTTTTTTGAAGGTAGTAGAAGTTTCTCTCTGGGTATTTTGTTGACCTCTTTTTTGGTTTTTACTAAGAGATCATCTGGGTATTCTCTAGCTTTGAAGCGGTTAATCATTTCCTCCATTCTGTTTTCCAAGACAGTTGGATCCGAGGTGATTCTTTTAACTCTCAACAGTTGAGATTTGGGTAGGTGATTTTTTAGAGATGGCTGATGGAAACTCGAATAATGCAACATATTGTTGCGGTCGGTGGATTTTCTGAAAATATCTGTCGTAATTTGGTGGTCTTTTATGGTGATGCGAACATCCAAAAAGGTTATGGTGTTTGAGTCAATGGTCCAAGTGAGTTGGATGCGTTGATTGACTGAGTTTAAAGTAGTTAATGCTAATTCCAAGTTAGCGCGTGATCCTTTCCATAAGATAAACAAATCGTCTATATAGCGTACATACATCTTTAAGTGGTTTTTCCACAACTGATTCTGCCAAATATTATTGTCCTCAAACTCTCCCATAAAAATATTCGCGTATACTGGAGCAGCTGAATTACCCATGCTGGTGCCCACTAGTTGCAAGAACCAATTGTCTTTGTAGGAGAAGTAGCTATGGTAGAGCGTAAATAAGGTTAATTCCATCAAGAATAATTTCAATGATTCATCTATCTCCAGTTTCATGATGGCTTGTTCCATAGCTTCTATACCTTCTTGATGAGGGATAGAAGTGTATAGTGAGCTGACATCGGCTGTGCACAGCCATAATTGCTCGTTAGGGTCTATTTGAATGTCTTGTAGTCTTCTCAAAAAATCAGTAGTGTCACGAATGTAACTAGCCATTGACTGAACAGTCGGTTGGAGATGTCGATCCAAGTATTGACCTACTGGTTGGTGTATGCTGCCGCACGTTGACACGATAGGTCTGATAGGAGGGTTCATCAAGTCTTTATGAATTTTTGGTACAGCATATATTCGAGGACTTTTGGGGTGTGATTTTAATAGAAAATTCTTAGTTTTTTGGTTGATAACACCCGCTATGTGGGCTTTATTGACAATTTCTTGTAATATCCTCATGAATTGTGTGGTTGGATTTCCAGTCAGTTGTGAATATGTGGTCTCATCAGATAAGTGAGCATTGATTTTTTGATGATACATTATTGAATTCATTACGACTAATGCGCCGCCCTTATCGGCTTTGATACATATTATGTCATCGTTGTTTGCGATTTTTTTGAGCATATCACGATCTTTTTGTGTGATGTTTTTGAAAGGGCTTTTCTTGAAGTTGATGGTTTGTAGGTCTTTTTTCACCATTTGTTCAAATAGGTCGATGGTTTTGTGGCTTTGAGGAGCTTGGAACGAGCTGGTGGTTCTTAAACCCAGGAGCGGGTCAGGTTCATTATCTCCCAATGATGGTACTATGTTGGTAAAGAAGTGTCGTAATTTGAGCTTTCTGATCAATTTAAATGTGCTGATTTCTAATTCTAAGAGATCAGTTCTGGTCGTTGGTACGAAGGAAGTACCCTTTTGAAGTAGTTTAATCTCACGTGAGGAAAAGGTATAGTCAGATATGTTGATAACTAGTTGAGGTTCGTTCTCTTTTTGAGGTCCTTCTTCGGTTGTGTTGTGCTTCTTGTCTGGGGTGGTCCTGATTTTGGTTTTGCTCCTCCTGGATCGTCTGATTCTACGACCTGTTCTAAAAAATCGGTGGTGAGTGAGGAGTTTGATGTACTTGGTGTTTGTTCACTTGTGTTTGTTTGTTTAGGTGGTGCTTCAGGTCTTTTATAACGATTGGATGTGTCACTATCCGATGATGATGTTTCCGTGTTTTGTGTGTAAGGGCGATTTCTTCTTTTTTGGGCATACACCTCTGCCCAGGTGTATACCTCCCCAAGTTTGTAGTCCGTGGTATCACGGCGAAACTTCCTCAATTTACGTTCATTAATTTCATTGGAGTGTTTTTCCAATTGTTGTTTGATGTCGTTCAAAAAGGAATCTAGTTCTTCAGTTGTCATGGTTTTACTAAGTTCCTCTGTTGTCTCTGATATTTCCTTTTCTAGGTCAAGTAATATTTGAGATAGTTCCTCGATAATTAAAAGTATCAAGTCGAGACTGCATTTGTTGAGTATAGCGTACCAACGATCTTGAAAAGATTTAGAATTTTTGCACAATGAAGGCTTCAGGGCAATTCGTAGGCCTCGGGGTATTCGCTGGTTTTTATGATATTTCACTAGGGTATTTGCGTGTAATTTCTGGTTTATCCTGCGTTTTGATAGGTATAAGAGTTGTTTTATGTTCTGTTCCTTGCTCCTGGTGGTTGAAGCTTGAGTTATGTCGTCTTGAATTAGGGCGTATATTCTTGTGGCTTCCTCATTGGCGAAGGCAAAGGTCTCTGCCCTGGCTTCCGTGGATCTTGCTATATCCTCATATTCCATTTTAGCAACAGTTTTGCTTGGCGTGACAACTGAAGAACTAGATTCCTTTTTGAACGACATCAAACAACAATTGGAAAAACACTCCAATGAAATTAATGAACGTAAATTGAGGAAGTTTCGCCGTGATACCACGGACTACAAACTTGGGGAGGTATACACCTGGGCAGAGGTGTATGCCCAAAAAAGAAGAAATCGCCCTTACACACAAAACACGGAAACATCATCATCGGATAGTGACACATCCAATCGTTATAAAAGACCTGAAGCACCACCTAAACAAACAAACACAAGTGAACAAACACCAAGTACATCAAACTCCTCACTCACCACCGATTTTTTAGAACAGGTCGTAGAATCAGACGATCCAGGAGGAGCAAAACCAAAATCAGGACCACCCCAGACAAGAAGCACAACACAACCGAAGAAGGACCTCAAAAAGAGAACGAACCTCAACTAGTTATCAACATATCTGACTATACCTTTTCCTCACGTGAGATTAAACTACTTCAAAAGGGTACTTCCTTCGTACCAACGACCAGAACTGATCTCTTAGAATTAGAAATCAGCACATTTAAATTGATCAGAAAGCTCAAATTACGACACTTCTTTACCAACATAGTACCATCATTGGGAGATAATGAACCTGACCCGCTCCTGGGTTTAAGAACCACCAGCTCGTTCCAAGCTCCTCAAAGCCACAAAACCATCGACCTATTTGAACAAATGGTGAAAAAAGACCTACAAACCATCAACTTCAAGAAAAGCCCTTTCAAAAACATCACACAAAAAGATCGTGATATGCTCAAAAAAATCGCAAACAACGATGACATAATATGTATCAAAGCCGATAAGGGCGGCGCATTAGTCGTAATGAATTCAATAATGTATCATCAAAAAATCAATGCTCACTTATCTGATGAGACCACATATTCACAACTGACTGGAAATCCAACCACACAATTCATGAGGATATTACAAGAAATTGTCAATAAAGCCCACATAGCGGGTGTTATCAACCAAAAAACTAAGAATTTTCTATTAAAATCACACCCCAAAAGTCCTCGAATATATGCTGTACCAAAAATTCATAAAGACTTGATGAACCCTCCTATCAGACCTATCGTGTCAACGTGCGGCAGCATACACCAACCAGTAGGTCAATACTTGGATCGACATCTCCAACCGACTGTTCAGTCAATGGCTAGTTACATTCGTGACACTACTGATTTTTTGAGAAGACTACAAGACATTCAAATAGACCCTAACGAGCAATTATGGCTGTGCACAGCCGATGTCAGCTCACTATACACTTCTATCCCTCATCAAGAAGGTATAGAAGCTATGGAACAAGCCATCATGAAACTGGAGATAGATGAATCATTGAAATTATTCTTGATGGAATTAACCTTATTTACGCTCTACCATAGCTACTTCTCCTACAAAGACAATTGGTTCTTGCAACTAGTGGGCACCAGCATGGGTAATTCAGCTGCTCCAGTATACGCGAATATTTTTATGGGAGAGTTTGAGGACAATAATATTTGGCAGAATCAGTTGTGGAAAAACCACTTAAAGATGTATGTACGCTATATAGACGATTTGTTTATCTTATGGAAAGGATCACGCGCTAACTTGGAATTAGCATTAACTACTTTAAACTCAGTCAATCAACGCATCCAACTCACTTGGACCATTGACTCAAACACCATAACCTTTTTGGATGTTCGCATCACCATAAAAGACCACCAAATTACGACAGATATTTTCAGAAAATCCACCGACCGCAACAATATGTTGCATTATTCGAGTTTCCATCAGCCATCTCTAAAAAATCACCTACCCAAATCTCAACTGTTGAGAGTTAAAAGAATCACCTCGGATCCAACTGTCTTGGAAAACAGAATGGAGGAAATGATTAACCGCTTCAAAGCTAGAGAATACCCAGATGATCTCTTAGTAAAAACCAAAAAAGAGGTCAACAAAATACCCAGAGAGAAACTTCTACTACCTTCAAAAAAGGAAAAAGATGAAGACCGGATGGTCGTTGTCTCCAAATATTCCAATGCCAGCTCGAAGTACAAAAAGATCATCCTAAGACATTGGCCAATGTTACAGTTAGAGACAGACTTCAATAATATGTTTGAAGCCAAACCCATATTTGCTCACACAAGGGGCAAAAACCTAGGAGAAATTCTCAAACAACCGACAGAACAAATAGTGATCCATAAAGGCACCAGACCATGCAATAATTGCAATAATTGTCATAATGTAATTACAGGCAACAAACTATCACATCCTATGAAAGGTTACAACATTAACTTGAAAGTCACGGCTACATGCGATTCCACCAATTTAATTTACCTCCTCAAATGCCCGTGTGGGAAGGTATACGTGGGCAAGACGGAGCGCAAGTTAAAAACCTGTGTCAACGAACACAAATCGAACATTCGAACTAAAAATCTTAAATCGTCCATAGCATCACACTTTTTGGACTCTAACCATACCATAGCCCAACTGAAATTCATGGCACTGGAAATTGTCCCTAAATCGGAAGGAAGAGACAACAACAGGGCATTGCTACAAAGAGAAAACTTTTGGATTTACAAATTAAATTCGATCAAGCCCTTCGGTTTAAATGAACGGATCGAATTTTCGTGTTATTTGTAACAATGTTTACTGTATATAATGCACCATGTGGGTGCATCTGTTCTGATCCCAAATCCACAGTGTGGTTTCATCATAGACGTTTGTCAATTTACCATTTTACTAATTTACTATTTTATTAATTCAGTTCTGCCAGTTCTTTATTTTATTTCATTTTATTTTATACATTGTTTAGGCGCATCTCACTGTGTTCTTTATCGTTCGACATGTTTACCATTAGTCCACTTTCTGTTTTCATTAGTCGCGATCACGTGCCCTAGCACTAACCACTCACGGCCATTTATTTACTTTCACCGCATTTCCGGACTAACACGCCGATCTGCGGTCAGCGTTTCCAGAAACGCTGTGAACCCTGCTAGAAAAGTAAGTTTTGCACGCCACTTTAGAATTTCTGCATTGCTAGTATAGCACGCCTTTACCTTTGGGGTTTCACTTTCTCCGTATTGAGTAGTATTTCAAGTTAGTTCCATTACAAGCCACCGGTGAATCACGTTATTTTAACGCTCTGCCGAACTCACCCATTAGTTACCCTCAGATCTAGCATCGCGTAGCTGACACCATTTCTTTCACGTCACCTGGTGAACACCTGGAAATAAGGTTTTATCTTCACTATCACTATCATTTTACAATCACCGTTTTTTAATCTCAATTGACAACCAATTACCACCATATGACAGATATGTTCGTCTTTTGTTTGTATAGGCTCCCCGATGAAGGGCTGTTAGCCCGAAATGCATTGGAGCAGCAACATTAATATGGATTTTGAATATTAATATGCATTTGGCAGTGGATATTTTCTTTTGAAATGAAAATAATGAAAAACTGAAAAATGAAAAATGAAAATTAAACTCAGTTGAAAGAACTTATTTTCCATTGAATTTGTTGGAGGATTTCACCTGTTTTGAGTGCCTAAGGGATGTCATCAAAGTTCTTTTGATTGCACATTCTCCACGATTGTTTTCATATCGCCCAGGGTGTTGGGCGACACCTTAGAGCACCTAATACCTTGGAAAAACTACTGTAGAATCTATTAACAGCAGTGCACGGGTTTCTTATATAAAAACTCTATCAATTCATCATCATCAGAATCATTAATTTCACCTCTTTCACTTGGAGTCTCTATTTGGTTTCTTTTCTCTTTACATTTACCTCCAGTCTGCTCATCAACTGTTAAGACTGGGTATAACCCTTCCGGTACCACAGCTCTCCTCCATCTTTTCAGCTTTTCTTCCCTACTCTCAGAAGGATATCTGAACATCATACTCCTGTAAACTCTGTTACCAATTCTATATTTTTGTCTCTCAAATGCCTCTACCTCCCACACTTCCAAGGCTTCAAACTGGGTCAATCTAGGATTTGGGACTAATAAATCCATTTGGTTTCTCAAATTCTGTAATATCCTCACATTAAATGTACCATGTACAAAGCTCCTTTGGATACTCTGTCCAATTTTCTAACCACATACACAGGTGATATCTTCGTTTCAACATCATAAAAGAAGCAGGTGTTTTTGGAGGCGTAATTGGAATTCCCTCTCTAGTCACAATTGATTTGGCCTTCTCAAAGAAATTCCTTATTTTCTGCATCAACTTTATTTTCTGACTCCCTCTTTTAATGGGTCTTTTCATGAATAAACAAAAACAACCCTTCCGCAATTCCACTTATTCTATTGGTGAACTTTTGTCCTTTACTACCGCAACTCACACCAACCGACCAATCAGAGTACTGCTATGTAAGCAAAGTATCAACCAATGCTAGCACGGGTCACACAACCAACCAATCACAACTCAGTACACGCTCGCTGCCTGACCAATGTCAGTGCGGTTCTTTCTGACGTCAGTATTACTCCTACTACTGACACTCCCTTCACAAAATATTACGGCAATATTTTTCTGAGTTTTCTCGAATAGAAAATCAGTTAGTAAAGGCACAAAATAATGCTACCCTGTCTGTTCCACTCATTAAAGAGATAGTCTTCACCTTTTCAAGAAGATTTCCTTACTCTGCAAGTAATAGTAATTACCAGGGTTATCTCACCTCTCTAACAAGCTCCGGGAAGACCTGTTACTTCTCTAGGTATAGGCCAAAATTTCATAAGAAGACTTTTTGGTGTGAAAAGAGGTCTTGTTACTCTCCTGGGGATAAGGCTAGAGTTTCAGAATTGGACCCTTTACTATTCAGGCACTCTCCTCTCATATGAAAATGTCCCTAATATAACACCTCACTCACCGGGGTTTCCCCACGGTGACATGCTTCATCATTGGGGCCATCCCAGTTCTCTACGAAAAGGGGCGTGCTGCGACTAGCGAACTACGCAGGAGCACTTTAATCGTGAAAAGACTATGTGTGGTGTGAAAGTGAGATAGTGGCAGAGTGGGTGTGAGTGATTATTAAAAGATGCGGTCCGGAGGGGAACGAGTAGGTAACGCAGTGCGGTTTCACCATTAAGGAACAATGTTTCCATGAGGTGATTCTGCCCCCAACCTGAGACCATGAAGTGCTACTAAGCACCGCTATATGAACAACGAAAAAGTACAATCGTATGTATAATATGCATGTTTTATAGTTAACAGCGTTTAATAATTTTAATAGTTTACACACCACATCAGGGATACATAGGAGTGGTAAATACAGGGCTGGTCCCTGTATGGTCCTGACGAAAAGCCTGGGGAGCTTGAAACATGTTGACTACACACTGATTTAGCCCTAACTAAAGGTTAAATTGCAGTGTCTAACCCCTTTTAATATACCAATCTAGGAGCTAAATAAAATTGTTGAGGCCCACTAGCACGGTATTTTTTAATAATCACTCAGACCCACTCTGCCACTATCTCACTTTCACACCACACATAGTCTTTTCACGATTAAAGTGCTCCTGCGTAGTTCGCTAGTCGCAGCACGCCCCTTTTCGTAGAGAACTGGGATGGCCCCAATGATGAAGCATGTCACCGTGGGGAAACCCCGGTGAGTAAGGGGACACTAGAAATACATTTTTCTTTCTTCTTTGGTCTGCACTGAGAGAATTTGATCAGTGACCAACATACAAACTAGGTCTCTGAATCCGACACTTTGGATTCTTACTTTTTCTGCTACGTTGATGAGGAGGCCGACCTAGTTTAGTTTATCCTCCTTCTCCCTCCAACCTTCTACTTCCCCCTAATATAACACCTACAGCCCTCGAAGCTTTTAGGCATTATTTCAACAGAAAAAGTACTTCTGCAGTATGGCTTCTCTACCACACTCTTCTTCTGCCTACTTCAGGCTAAATTCCATTCCCGGGATTCCTCAGGGATCTCCGTACCTGTACTTCTAGACAACATAGAACATGACACTAACTTTTCAATAATCATTACCAAATTAATTAATAATTAAACCATCCTCTGCTACCAAGAAACTGATCCAGCGCCGATACCAAAAATTGATCAGGGATCAATAACATCATTACACAATGGCCCATACACATTCACCTAGAATCCCTGATGCGCTGGGGTCAATTTACACGTTCCAACAATTCTTTCCTTTTTATAGATTCAAATGAGACATCTTTTAATAATTAACCTTTAATGTCAACGTTCCTACTATTTGTTTGATGGACCAATTAGTTGAATAGTTGATGGCAATGATAACCACTAACTTACCAAAAATTTAGTTAATTAAAATAATCACAGACTCTCGGTAAGGTTAATAATTAATGTATTTCAAATATTAAAGATGATGCTCAACTGCATTTGGTCACAAATTACAAACACTGAATCTCACAAAAGGAGAAATTACATATGAAATACAAACGCATCCAAATTAAGCAATGGCTTTATGCAATGAAGGAGTGGATAGAGTAAGAGACAAAAGTTTCAGCAAAAATATATATGCAAAACATAATACACCTAATGGAGGGGATAGAGACAATAGTTTCATCTAAATATTACATATTAATACATCATTGACGGAGTGGATAGGTGGAGAGACAAACGTTTTAGAGCCATAAAACATCTATAAGTAAAATTTCTGAGAACGATTTAGGCTAAATACAAACCTATCGGTCTGTAGTAAAACCACCCCCTCGGCCTAGGAGATGATGTGGGTTCCCCGAAATAGAATAGAATCAGGGAACAAAGGGTATAAGGGTATAAGGACAGGAACAGGACAGGTCAGAAACAGCTAAGCCTCTCTGCAAACCAACGGACAGCGACTCATCTCCCCTCTTCTCTCCTGTCAGCCTGAGCTTTCCCCACACCCTAAAAGCACCCCAATTATACCTTAAAGTTGACATGTCCATCACACAATTGTTGCAAACTCTCATCAACTCGCATAGGGATTGGTGTTCTTGGGAGGTGGCGTTGTCACACCACTGTTACCTCACCTTTAATTAAACTAATTCTTTGTTCTATGTTAGTTGCCAGGGTTTGGGTCTCAGTTCATTCTCAAGTTCCCTTCATGTGATACAACTTTGAACATTTTCTATTCATTCTTAGCATCATCTGTAGAATGTGTCTCATGACTTGATATCAATGGGCAGTCATCAATCATTCTGGCCTTCACCCTTCTCATGTCATCTGTGGTGCATAGCACATTCTGTGCCTGCATCTGACAAGGCGGTCTAACTCCTCAAAGCTTCCGCCCTCTAATTTTAGCTAAGTTTAGGAAGATGGCTGTTTCATCCAGAACGCTAAAGTGAATGAAAATGAATATTTATTAAGTATGTGATAATGAAACCTGTTTACCACCCACCTTGCACTATTCCCCATTAATGTTACCTAGCATAAGCTTAGTGCAAAAGCGGCATTACTTATTACTTTAAAGCAGGATGCAACATGCAAAATATTGATGCACATGCGGCCTATTCATGCAACTTCATTTTCTTTCAAAGCACAAACGTTATTACAATATTAATTATTTACGTGTTAGTTCAGGTATCCGCAAAGCAATTCCTTCGTGTTCATGTTGGGTGTATATTAGTTTATCTGCAACTACTATTTGTTAGTACTTATTATGGGTGTAGCAATTCCAGCAGGTTTCATTTTTGCTAAACCCTGCTCCATCAGGAGCCAAACAAAAGCACGCAGAGAAAAAGTACCTTGATTCTGGTTTCAGCTGCGACATATGGGGTCAGCCGAGATAATCATCAGCGTCAATCCGGCAGTCGAGGTGATGTGTCGATTTTCTCCATACAACAGTGGTGATGTGCCGGTTCCAAAGACAAAGCGCCGATACCAAGATGCATTAGTTCCAAAGACGATGTGCTGACTTTCTCCATGCAGTTGGGGAGATGCATTGATCGTCTCTCACTGCAGCGTCGGTGATGCAGTGGTTCCGATGCATTGGTTTCATTGGTGATGACCGGGTTCCAAGTGCACTGCGGCAGTTCTGTTCCTGCAACAGTGGCAATGTGTTGATTTTGCTTCACACAGCAGAGGATGCACCAGATCCACTGGAGTAAGCACCTAGATCCACTGCCAATGGAACAAGCGCAGAAGCAGAGGGTAAGACTTTGACACCCCTGAGTCTTAAAATATGAGGCAAGCCAGCATGCCCTTGGAGTTCAAATCAAAGAGTCCATTTCTTCCTCAGCAGGGCAGAGGGTAGCAGGCTGCAAGGCAGCACAGCAGAAAAGGAGTTGTTTGGAGCAGCAGTCCAGCAGAGTGGCAGTCCATGTAGCAGCACAGCAGCCCTTTCTCCTGGCAGAGTTTCTTCACGGGTCTAGTAGTGTCTGATTTGTTGGGGCAGAGACCCAGCACTCATACCCTGTTGTGCCTTTTAAGTGGACTCACTATAGGGGGGTATGCAGCCCTTTTTGTTAGGGCAGGACACAGCTTATTCACATGTAAGTGTCAGCTCCTTGCTCCCCTCCTGCCCAGGATGACACATGAGGATGTTTATTTATTTATTTATTTATGTATTTAAAAGGTTTTATATAGCGCTGGCTGCACCCAAGAGTATCAGAGCGCTTTACAGTATTACAGAAACAGGTTGACATAAAGCATAGGAACAAATGAGACAGTAAGATACACACTTTGTACATGAGGCGTATAAATAAAAGGAACAGAACAGATAAGAACAAAGAAAATAAACAATTGAGCGTAGAAGATAGAGTGGTAGAGGAAGGGTGGGATGTAGCTGCAATAGTGATCAATGACCAGGTACTTAAGAGTTCCAGTATTTGGTAAGAAGAAGCAGCTTGAGATCTTTTTTGAAGCAGGTGTAGGCAGGATTGCAGAGTAGTTCTTTAGGGAGAGCATTCCAGACAGAGGGAGCACTTCCAGAGAAAGATCGAGATTGTGTAGTTTTCTTTTTTAGTAGAGGAGGGACAAGGGTAAGAGCATCGGTGCTCCTCAGTGTCCTGGTGCAGCTGGCTTTGTGGAGTTTATCAGTGAGGTAAGAAGGGGTATTTTGGTGGAGGGCGTTGTGGGTGATGCAGGCTATTTTGTGGGTGGATCTGCCTTCAATCGGGAGCCATTTGAGGTCCTTGAGGACGGGAGAGATGCGGTTGAATCGTTTGTAGCTAGGCATCAACCTGGCAGCAAGGTTGAGAACAGCTTTGATAGGGGCAAGGTGGACGTTGGGCCTACCTGAAAGGGTGGCATTACCGTAGTCAATTCTAGATAGTACCAGTGATTGCACAACCGATTTAAAGTCATCGATCGAAGCTGATGCCGAGGGATTTGACAGAGTTAGAGATGGTGAGAGGGCAATTAAAGGCTGTGATGTCAGAGATCCAGTGATTAATGGGCAGGGGGGTTGTTTTTGGGAGAGAATAGAATGATTTCAGTTTTTTAGGGTTAAGTTTGAGGTGATTTTGATGGAACCATAGTAGGATCTTAGTCAGGGTATCATTAAGGATGTCAGCATGGGATTTTATCCTATGGTAAAGTTGGGTGTCGTCAGCATAGAGGTGTTAACCAATTTTAGCTTGTTTGAGGATGAGGGTGAGGGGTTCCATAAAGAGGTTGAATAGGGTGGGAGAGAGAATGGAGCCCTGTGGGATGCCCATGGTGACAGGAAGAGGTTTGAAGAGGCAATTGCTGATTTTAATTTGTTGTGTTCTGTGTGGGAAGTATAAAGTGACCCACTTAAGAACAGTTCCGTCAAAGCCAAAGCGTTCTTTGAGTATGTTGAGAAGGGTAGCATGGTTGACCGTATCGAAGGCAGCGGAGAGGTCAAGAAAAATGAGAAGGGAGGCTTCACCTTTGTCTAGGGATCGATGGATGTCGTCAGTGATCTTAAGCATGGCTGTTTCGGTGCTACAGCCCTTTTGAAAGTCTGATTGAGAGGTGTCTAAGAGGTTGAAGGAGTTGATGTGTTTGTACAGCTGGATCAGGGCGCATTTTTCTAGGGCCTTGGATAAGAATGGAAGGTTGGAGATAGGGTGCAGGTTATTTAAGTCAGTTGGGTCAGCTGTAGTGTTTTTCAAGATGGGGTAATTTGGCCTAGTTGGAGGGATGCAGGAACCAAATCAGAAGCGATGGAGGAATTGACGATGGCGGTCCAATATGGGGCGATGACGTGTTAAAGATCTTGTACTAGATGAGCCGGAATAGGGTCTCTGGAATGCGAGGATGGTTTCAGATTGGAGATGATGCTAAGGAAATCCCTTTCTGAGATAGGGCTAAAATTACTCCAGGACGCATTTTTCTTTCGCTGGGGAACAGTCTGGTGGGGTCCCATGTAGGGGACAGTGTTCGAAAGTTGAGTTGAGTACGAGGGGGGGAAAAGAAAGGCAGGAGGTACCGGTAGAAAGTTAGGGAGGGGAGGTAGGTTCAGTGGGGGGGGGGGTGGAGCGGTGAAGGATAGGCTAATCTTAGTGATTTTGTCTAAGAAGAAGTTAGCGATTTCCTCATATATATCAGTCGAAGCTGGAAGATTGGGGGGGCAGAAGAAGTTTGATTTTTAAAAATGTTAAATAGTTCTCTCGGTCTATTTTTTGCCCGGTCAAGTTGTGAACGGAAAAAGGAGGCTTTTTCATTAAAAATATGTTTTTTGTAGCTGGCCCTAGCAGGTCTGAGGATGGTAAGGTTAGAGGAGGAGGGCTGTTGCCTCCAAATGCGTTCAGTTTGTCTGAGGGCTCGCCGTTCATTGTTAAGGTCGGCATTGAACCAGGATTTAGATGATTTGCTTTTTTGTATTTTGAGTTTGGCTGGGGCAATTTGGTCAAGGAGCTCAGCAATGGATCTGTTTTAATGATCCATGAGGTCATTAGTGTTTTGGGGGAGAGAAGTAATTCCTAGGAGGGTTTTTATTTTAGTCTCCAACTCGCCCGGGGGGATAAGGTGAAGATTTCTGGTGATAAGGTACAAGATGACTGGCCATTCAGCCACACCTAAGCTCCCTTTGTGTGTGGCTGTCTAGATGGAATGCACAAAGTCCAGCTGATTCCCACCCCAGATGTGTATTGGAGACAGGCTGCAGGAACACATAAAATGCATCTGTTAGATCTGGCATCCTTGGCATGGTTTTCCCAGCCTTTTTGCCTATAACTCCTGCATTATTGATTGTATGGTGGACTTAATTTTTGCTGGTTTGGGTACTCTGGGGACTTTTTCACTTCTGATCAATTCTAAAAGTGCAAGTGCTCCCTGTGTAAATTGTGATTGCAATTGGTTAGCCATGATTGGCATATTTGATTTCCTGTTAAGTCCCTAGTAAAGTGCACTATGTGTACCCAAGGCCTGTATATTACATGCTGTTAGTGGGCCTGTAGCACTGGTTGTGCCACCCACACGAGTAGACCTGTCTCAGGCCTGTCATTGTACTTTCTGTTGGTGCAGTTGTAAACTGGCCTGTCAACCTGGGAAGTGCACCCACTTCCCAGGCCAAATCCCTCCCTTTTACTACATGTAAGGCACCGCAAAGGTAGGCCCAGGGTACCCCTATAGGTAGGGCGAAGTGTAAGTGAAAGGTAGGACCTCAAGTGGTGTGTTTTACATGTCCTGATAGGGAAAAACTGCCAATTTCATTTTTCACTATTGCAAGGGCAAGATCCCCCTTAGGTTATCATTAGGGCTTCCTAGTAGCCTTTTACAAGTGTACCATTCAAATGGGAAAAGCTAGAGGTTTGGAGTTTGGGCTCTCTGAGCTCAGAATCTAAAACTACATCTTTTAGGAAAGGTGTTTTTTAAATTGAATGTTTGAAAATGTCACTTTTAGAATGTGGACATCTTCTTGCTTTACCGTCATATGCCTCTGCTTGCCTGTGGAATCAATGTCTGGTTTAGACTGAAAGTGTCCCTTCACTCTAGACAGTCACACAAGGGGAGCTGAGGTGTGGCCTGCATATACTGAAGGTCCATCATTAGACTGATGGACCTTCCTGAGCTAAAGTGGTATGAGTAGTTATCACTGGCACCTGAATACAGGTGTGCCTGGCCTCTCACAATGCTTTCTCCACCCCCCTGTAGAGTTTCTGGAGCCAAGATAGGGCTAGGCAGGATTGGTGCACTACAAAGTATTTCCTTTGAAGGATGTGTACAAAAGGGGGATAAGTATTGGACCTAAAAGCCCAGACTGGTAGAACACTTATGGATTGAGGACTCTGCCAATAAGAAGAACTTACCAGCTGTCAGGAGGAGTACTAGCCCTTTGCTGTGTGTTGCTTTGCTGGGTTGGCCTGCTTCTGTCTATGGCAGTGAAGGAAATGGACTTTGCTTTCTTGAATCCTAATTTTCCAAGGTTCTCCAATTGCCTATGTGTGCTCAGGGCCATCAAAGACTCTACCTGCACCACCGCTTTGCGGCCAAAGAAATCAACCAGCACCTGATCGCAGACCGAAGATCTGACGCAGCCAGAGTACAGCTCACTGTGTCTTCGACGTCCATTACCACGGCACGGGCTCTAACACAGGCCCTGATCTGCTGCTGAAAGAATTGATGCATCACTGGTCCGCGGCTGAAAGAATCCTCACAGTGTCTGTTTGCCACCACCCCATTGACCTCCAGTGCATACAGATTTCCACTCATCGCATCTGTGGGCCACGTTTTCCACTGCATCATCCGCTGACCCGAACCGTCTTCTGATTTTGACGCATCACTTCTCCCTACAACCTGGAACCGATGCAACAATTCTCCTGTGTTCAGCAGAACTGAGGCGTTGTTGTCCCAGGGACTCAAGAACTGATGCATCTCTGTTTTCCAACACTTCCATCCCCTGTGGCTGATTTTCCTTCTTGAGTTTTATGCACCAAAGGTACTTTGCTCTACAATCACGGCATCTATAGAGATCTATGGATATAATTGCTTAAACCTTTTAAAAGTGGTATTTTGAGTTATGTATGTTAAATTTTTGTCATTTTGTTCTTGCTTTGTTTATTGTTTGTTGTGGTGTCCATTTGTAGTGTTTTCACTGTATTACTATGCGTGCTATGTAAAAATACTTTACACTTTGCCTCTGAGATAGGCCTGACTGCTCGTACCAAGGTACCAAGGTATCAAGGGGGTGAGCAAGGGGCTATCTTGGCTGTGCAACTCTCTTAACCTGATTAGAAGGATGGGTCTCTAGTTGGACCTGGTGCATACCACTGCCAACTAGAGATCCCCATTTCTAACAGCATCTTTTTAAACGTGTCATTTTTAAAAGAGCAGTAATAAATGTAATTTTATCAGAAAAGAGGATTTATCAATACTATTAGACCTGGCACCATTGGCGCAGGTTTCTCCTGTATTTTTGCCTTTCGCTCCTGTGTTTTTGCTGTGTGTTTGGCTTCGTTTTTGCTGCTCTAGAGGCTTTGGGCACTTTGTGACTGCTGTTCAGTGCCAAAGTGCAGGTGCTCCCTTTGTAAATTATTGTAATTGATTAGTGATTCCATTATTGGCATATTTGATTTACTAGTCAGTCCCTAGTACCTTGCAATGTGTGTGCCCAGGGCCTGTAAATCAAATGCTAAGTTGGCCTCTAGCACTGATTGTGCCACCCACATCAGCAGCCTATAGAATCTGACTCAGATCTGCCACTGCAGTATCTGTGTGCAGTCTAGCACTGCCATGTCGATTTGGTAAGTGCACCCACTTTCCAGGCCCTTCCCTTCCCTTTACTTACACATTAGTCACCCCTAAGGTAGACCCAAGGTACACCTGTGGGCAGGGTGCAATGTATGTGAAAGGTAGGAAATGCCCTGTTGTGTGTCGCATGTCCTGATAGTGAATTACTGCCAATTTCTTTTTCACTATTTCAAGACTACCTGTTCCCATAGGATAGAATGTGAAGTTTTGCTTATAACATCTTATAAACATAACTACCCCTGGGAAGAAGGTAGGAAAATAAAGTTTAGTATACCTGAACTCAGAATGTTAAAATGCATATTTTAGTCAGGGTGATTTTTACATTCTATGTTTGAAAATACCACTTAAAGAAGGTAGGAATTTTTTGCTTGACCTTCCAGTGTGCCTCTTCTAAGGATGTGGATTGACTGTCTGGCTTTGGAGTGACAGTGGCTATGGAGGTGCAGTGGCTCCAGAGAGTCTGATGGGCCAGGGCTGGGCTAGATACTAGACCTAGGCTGCATTTAGAGTAGGGGGAGGAGATTTCTTTTCACCTGAATGGACCTGGTCTGCCTTCCACAATGCTGTCTCCACCTCCTGCCAGGAAGCTGCACCAGTGAGGACAGAACTTGTTTTGGCTGGGCCCTGACCCCAGAACTTTAGATCACTTCTGGGAAATCAAGAGGAACCTTTGCTAAGGAGAAGAGATGGAGAAACTGGAGAGGAGGAGTACTGCCCCTTTGCTGTGTGCTGTCTGGGGTTATCCTGCAGTGGCTGTTTCTGCCAAGGAAAGGAGAAGGACTTTGCAGTGTGCTGTGTCCACTGCTTGAGGAAGATCTCCAAGGGCTTGAAGTGGAGCTTCCCCCTGCTCACGAGGTGTCAGGAACAGCACCGACTTCACCAAGCTTCTGGGCACCGTCTCTGGAACCGCTGGTTTCAGTTGCCACCGAAGAAAAGGGTATCCAACTCTGACACCGAGTCAGTTGCAAGATTCCGTGTCCTGAAGGCACCGTAGAGAGCACTGTCTCATTTCGCAATGCAACCCTGGTCTCACCGACTCCTTGAATGCGCTGCTGCTTCCATCGTATCCTGTGGGCATCGCACTCCACACCGCTTTGCTACATGCTGCAATGACGTCAATGACTCAGTCGCTGCCCAACTTGAACTTCAACCGGCTCCGTCACTGCATTGTGACCTGCCAGCACCGCATTGAACATCGTTTAACCCTGCAACGCAAGCTTTGGTCTCACTGACTGTGTCAATGAGCTGCTGTATGTACCGAGCCGTGGGAACATTGCACCCTGCAACGTTTCCATCTCACCTCGCAACCTCGATGGTTGCCCCGACCGACTCACATCGCCTTGTTGGCCGCAACAACAAAAGGTACTGTCTCTGAGTCTGTTGACGCTTTAGCTAACCCGTATCAACGCAGTTGGCTGGAATTGTTAGGCTCTGTCATATTCAGCATCGCAGTAGCACCGAATGGAGGTACCGAGTCAGAGGAACTGTAAGTTCACATTTTTCCTGCAATTTAAAGTTTATTTGGAACAGTAACTATTTTTACAGTATTATATGTTGGATTTTGTCATAGTTGGTCTTGTTTGGTTTAGAAAAAGTTTGCTTATTTTTCTAAACTGGTGCAGTGCCCATTGTAGTGTTTTTACTGTGTTACTGTATGCATGCACAAATGCTTTACACACTGCCTCGGAGATAAGTCTGTCTGCTCATGCCAAGCTACAGAGGGAGTGAGCAGGGGTTATTTTAGAAGCGTATCCCCCTTACCCTGACTAAGAAGAAGGGTCCCTACTTGGACAAAGGTGCAAACCTCTGCCAACTAGAGACCCCCCATTCTAACAACTACTATTCCAGTGATGTGAAACATCAGAAATTACAGCTTACAAGTGTAATAAGTAATTCCCAACGTTAACCCATGAGAAGGACAGGCCTCACAGTAGTGAAAAATAAATGAGGGTGCGTTTCACTGTTAGCACATGCAAAACTTAAAAGTGCATGTCCTACCCTTTCATTACAGAGCACCCTGCTCCATGGGCTACCTAGGGCCTACCTTCGGGGGGCCTTATATGTAATAAAAGTGAAGATTAAATCACAGCAAGATGTTTTAAATGGCAATATGACATGCCAGTGTAAACATCACACACAAGCCCTGCAGTGGCAGGCCTGAGACATGCTATTTGTGTGGGTGGCACAATCAGTGATACAGGCCTACTAGTTGCATTAAATGTAGAGGCCCAGGGCACAGGTAGTGAACTCTACCGGAGATTTATAGATAAAGTAAATATGCCAATTGTCTATTAGTCAATGAAACTGGATTTAGGGGAGAAACACATGCACTTTAGAAGTGGTTGGCATTGGTAAAGTGCTCAGAGTACTTAGACCAACACAATGAATTCAGCAAAATTGAAGGCAAGCAGGCAAAGAAATTGGGGGGAGGCCACCCTAAGACTGTCAGGTTGAAAAAGCATTTAATGAGATGTAATAGGACATGGATACTAACAGGTTTAGTATTGAATGTGTATGAAACACAGGGAAGTGAAAGTTACAACATTGAAAACCTTTAACCTTTTAGACATATGTTTTGCTATTATAAATCATAAGAAAGTGAACAACACTATGAATTAATACATTTAATCATGATGAATATTTTGATAGTCCAATAATTATTAGGATTTAGATTGAAGAAGGAGTTGGGAGTGGGCCACTAAGGGGAGAGGAGTAGAAATAATTACTACTTATATGTCACGCATTAGTAAAGCCAATGTATCTGGCTTTAATGTGTCAACACATGCAAACACGGGAATGTCCCAAAACAGTTTCCATGCATTAGCATATTAAAGCCAGGCTCATTACCCTTTGCTGATACCTGTTTCACCTTAATTGAGTGGCCTGCCCGCTGGAGGGTACCCCTTTAAGTGTAAGATCTGAGGGACCGCAGTGTGGAAAACGTGGGGGGGGCTTTGCTAAGAACTATGGCTCTCCTCCCAGATAATATCTCGCAGTATACAAAAAAGTGATGGATGAAATGTTTGAATTAATATAAACCACTGGCAATTACTTGAGACCTAATTCCAGTCCATCGCTATTTTACACACCATGCCATCTTAGTTTGGACCCAGCCATATGCAAGTCTATCTTGAGCCCACTGTAATGGGAACAGACCCACCCAAACTGCCAAGCCAGGTCCTCCTGAACTAGAACACAAGCAACCCTGGACTGGTTTTGCCCTCTTCAGGGTTCATCAGCCAGGTATAGCTAATTTGAGCATTCCCTCCATCACTTTTTGTATACTACAGTGTGTTGCCATAAGTGATACAGGTATGTCCAAATGTGGGTCCTGTGCACAAAGGACTTTGTTAATGAGACATAATGCCAATTGGACTGCAACCACCCCACAGCCCACTGAGCACAATGTGATGAGATTCTTCCATAGAAGCAAAATGGCGTCCGCATAGTGGTGGCCGTTTGCAGTGAGGCAGCGAGGGCTGGAGTAAAAACCGTGTAATATCATGAATGTTGATTAAGAAAGCCAAAAAGCCAAAAGCCACATGTTTAATGCCGGTACCTTGCGGGCGTTCTGGGTGAAGATTTCAAGATCGGCGGTAGTTGTTGGAGTGCCGCTCACCGCTTGCTGGAGGATCCGTTTGAGGAGGCGGAGCACAGTGAGCACAGGGACTGCCCTGGAAGAGAGACTATCGGGGAGAAATCGGCAGAGCCAGCGGAGCTCGTGGAATTTGCGGAGTCTCCTAAACAAGACAAGAGAGACAGGAGAGATGCCACCAAAGGCAGGAGCAAAATCTACAGCGGCAGCGCGGAAGAGGGCCGAAATGGAGGAGATGGCAGTCGACGTGGAGGATATGCCACGGGGGTCACAGATGTCTACGGAGGAGCTCGCAAAAAGGGGCAAACAGACTATGTCCAGGACTCGCCAGAATACTGCCTCAATTCCGGAACTATTAGCTAAAAGCGGTAAGGAGAAGGGTACGAAAACCGCATTGGAGCTGGATGTAGGTCTGAAGCATGGTGAGATTGCTGGTGCAGGTGCCCTACAAACCCCCCCCCCCCCCACAAGGAAGATTGTCAAAGGGACCCATGAGTCTCACACAACAGTAGAGGCCCCCTTGAAAGATCGGAAACCACTAGTTCAGGCGATACAGGGGAATATGGCTACTATGGATGAGACAGGGCAAGCCGGTATTCAGACCCCACAGGCAAATATAAAGGACCTACAGCAGCAACGGTCCCCCGAGGTGCCCTGGATAGATACTGTCAATGGCATTGAACAGGGTGACTTGTTAGTAAGAGGTCATTTAGACCCTCCAGATGCAGCCAGTGTTATGTGCATTCAGGACTCTGAGAAGGAGAAAGACCCTAGTGAGTGCTTCTTCTCTGTATCAGAAGGCGCGGAATGGTCTGAAGAGGACGAGGAGCATAGCTCTTATCTGGAGGACAGCAATTTAGAATCAGAAAGTGACCCAGAACAACAGCTAGCGGCGACAGCAGTAAAATCTAATGTCGGGCTAAAAGTACAGCAGCCACCACACAGTGACTTGAGCTTGGATCATTCCTCCGCAATGCCGTTACAGGGAAGCCCTATTCTCGAAACCTCTCATCCCCCAATCCTGGAGGTGATCCACCAAGCGATCATAGCACATAGAGAGGAAGCTCGCCAGGATAGCCGCAAGGCCCAAGCGGCGATGAGAAAGATGCAGAAAGTAGTGAGAAAACTCTCTAAAGCTTGTGCTAACGTTGGGGATAGAGTCTCTAACTTGGAGGAGAGGATAGTCTTGACTGAAACAGAAGTAGCGGCGGCTACCAGCAAAGTCGAGTCTCAAGGTGCGCAAGTTATAGATATACAGTGAAAATTAGAGGAAATGGAGAACCGGCTCCGAAGGAACAATCTCAGGATTTTGGGAATTCCGGAGGGTGTGAAGGGAGCTGACGTAAGAGCCTATTTTTATAAAAAACAAGGGAACCCACTAGGTAACCAAGGACCTGGGGTATCAATTAACCTGTGAACAATTGGTCCTTGACAACAGAGAATAAAACTATGTAATAATTATAGGCCACAATGAACTCTATAACAAGAACAAAGTCCAGCCGGACTTGGAATTTAATTCAATGTTTTGAAAATGTACTTAAATCAGACGGACAAACAATAAAGCAGTGGGACACAGTCCTGCATCCACGATGCTACACATACATTTAAACATACAATCACAGTGGTATTTCAGGCAATTAGAAAACGTGAGCAAGGAGATTGTTTAGCATACACTTGCTTCACATATGCGGGAAACATACAGTTTTGGCACATAATAGTACACTTAATGTTTAGCCCACATATAGTGTCGACGGCGTTTCGATCCAATCATATTAAAGGATCATCATCAGGACTTTCAATGTCAGCCTGAATGTAGACAGCCTGGAATTGGTCCAGACCGGTGATAAGGGTAGATGCGAATAAGTTGACGTCTGTGGTATAGGTCTAATATCAGAATTAAGCCCAGGTATATAGTTATAGGACAATGATGTGACCGTCAAGGTAGGCGGTATCAGGGAGAAGGGTCATCTTCCTTGATTGGAGTCTTGGCCAAATTGCCGCGATATTATGCTCCTTAGGTTCACGGTGGAACCGCAGCAAAAAGTCCTGGTGCTCGGTCGCGCCAGTCCGCATTTCCCAGAACTGTCAAACTGGAATTGGTCCGGGGAGATACAGAGGGCGCATCGCACACCCTTCAAAGTAAGACGTACTGCAAAGGAGGGTGATAAACCAAGGGCAATTTTGATTTTCTTGGGGAATTTTGTTTTGAGGCAAGCTATTGCTGATAAAGCGAGACCTCATACGAAGAGGGAATGCGAAGGGATTTCTTTTTTCGTATGCCCAGACTTCTGCCACTCGACGGTTGAAAGGCGCTGGAGATTAAGGCAGTTGATCAGGCCCTTTCAAGAGAAGAAGCTACAAGCATATTTGATAAACCCAGCGCAACTGAAAATTATCAATGAAGGCCGGACACATTATTTCTCTTCAGAGATAAAGGCACAAGAGTATCTGGACTCTTTTTTTTTTGCAGAGTTTTATATAGCGCGAACTAGACCCGAACCGAATCAGGTATCAGAGCGCTTTACATAGCACCGGTTAGGTTACATGAGGACACACTTTCATTTTTTAGGCACGGGGAGATTAAGTGATTTGCCCAGAATCACAGGAGGTTTTTGGCGTCGTTACCGAGGCTCGAACTCAGATCCCCACGTCCGAGGTCGAGCGCCTTAGCCGTTAGGCCAACTCCTCTCCCCATCATTACTTGGCCAACTCCTCTCCCCATCATTACTTGGCCAACTCCTCTCCTCGGCATTACTTGGACTCGCTGGCCAAGTAATGATGTAGCTTATGTATTTATCTTGTGCTCTGGGAGATAGGCTGGGGAAGCATGGTATTACGGGTGGAAGTTGGGTTATAGATGGAAGGCCTGGCTAAATAGGTTAACAGGTATCACGGTTGTTGCTATATGTTTTTTGTGTTTTCAGTTTGTTATTTAGCCCTTGCTGTGCTCACTGCAAATTCATCACATGCTCAGACGTGATCTGAGCGCTTCACGATGGGGGTGCAGGGTGAGGAGGGTATGGGGGGAGAGCGATGTTTGGGAGGGGCCAGGGGTGGGGGGGTCAAGGGTGGAAAATTTTAAAAAACAGAGATTCTGGTACTATACAGCCTCATGCTGTTTTATGTTTGGTTTCGCTAAAAGTGCAGTGGAGAGTCAGATACAAATGTTACAAATGATTCAAATGCAACAAGGGGCCGAAGGTGGGAAACCTAATTGTCAAGATGATGAATATTAGAATCTGTACGATTAACATCGGGGGGCTGAACGACTTGAGGAAACGTCAAAAGCTCGCTCATTTTGTTAAACTAAATGAAATTGATGAATTATGTCTTCAGGAGACACATCTCCCCTGGGCAATAAGAATTTGATGAAAATTAGAGGTTTTGATATTTTAGCTTGTTCTTTACAAACCTCTTCAGTAAGGGGGGTGGCAATCCTGGCTAGATCATTTCTGGGGGGGGGGCTAAACGGTGTAAAGCGGACTGCCAAGGGAGATGGGCAATAGTTGAATTAAGCACGGGCTGCACTCTTTGTGTGATATATGGCTCCAATCAGGATGATCCCGAAATTTTTGATGCTTTAGAAGTGTATTTAGCAGGTTGGCCCACCCCAATTACAGTCTGTGGGGGTTTCAATATTTCTGCAGACTGGATGAATCAGGCGTCATATACAGGACGTAAACCTAGAGTATTTCGGGCACTTACTGCTCTTATACATTCACATGGGTTGAAAGATGTTTGGGGGGACAAGGAGGCAACTAATCCTAGGTTTACTTATTTTTGAAATCCCTTTAAAAAATATACAAAACTGGACTATTTTCTTATCTCCGCTTCAGAATTAGGGAAGGTCTCGATTAAGAAACTACCGAAAGTTATTTCGGATCACAATCCGCTTATATTATCCTATGGGGTGAGAACCTTAGAAAGGGTTAAATCCAGTTGGACGCTTGAAAGAAGGTTATTAACGGATGCTAGATTTGTAGATCATCTTAAGAAGTGGACTGTGGAGTTCTTTGATGCTAACCGCTACAGCACGTCAAGGAACGGAGTTTGGGATGCTTTTAAAGCCGCCCTAAGACGGGAGACCATAATTTGTTCTGCAAGATTACGGAGGGAGGATAGGAAGGAGGGTGATAGACTTATGGGTCTATTAGCAAAAGCAGAAGAACAACATGTCTGAGACATTTTAGTTGGAGGCGACTGTGTCGAGAGCCAACAGAAATTGACAGTTATAAAAGCAGAGCTTCAGAAAGTAGTAACACAAAAAGCAATCGGTGAGTACCAAACATCCAGGGCCAAACTCTATGAAACTGGGGAGCAAGCAGGGAGAGCATTGGCGCTAAAAATTAGACAGGATCAGACTAAGAATGTGATCTCTAGTATAAAGGAGGGGGGAGACGGGCTATACGGACCCAAAAGAAATTCTACGAGTATTTACAAACTTCTATCAATCACTGTATAATGAAGAAAGGGAAGCTAGCAGTAGCTGTGAGGAACCCTGGGATAGAGGCCCTGCTCTAGTTGAACAGGAAAGAATAGAGTTGGATAAAGAGATATCGATCAGCGAGATAAGGCCGGCGATACAGGACCTTGCGGTAGGCAAAGCTGTCGGCCCCGATGGTATTCCCTAGGAGGTGAATAAGTGTATCGAATTAGAGATTGCCCCTTTGTTAGTGGATCTATTTAATGGGATCTCATATTCAGGTATTACACCAGATTCATGGAAGGAAACAACCATAATCGTGTTTCACAAAAAGGGGAAACCAAGGGAAGACCCGGGGTCATATCGACCAATCTCGCTTATAAATGCCGATACAAAGTTATATTCAAAGGTGTGGGCTAGGAGATTGGGGAGGATTATTGGAGGTCTCATCGCTCTATAGCTGCATGGGTTTGTTCCTGGGCTAGGTACCACCGATCACACCAGGCGATCTATAGCGCTGTTTGACGCCCATGCTGCCTCGGGGGGGGGATGGCCATGATCCTCCTCGATGCAGAGAAGGTCTTTGACCGCGTGATGGTATGGGAACATCTCTGGGGCATACTGGCTGGCAGAGGCTTTGGTCCACAGGCTTTGAGAGCCCTGAAGGCAATGCATCAGGACCCGACAGCTCGAGTACAAGTAATGGGGGAGCGCTCGGATAAAATCATAATTAGGAGGGGGACTCGCCAAGGGTGTCCCTGCTCCCCGATTCTCTTCTCATTATATATTGACCCCCTGATTCAGAAGATCCTTGGCTGCGCGCAGATCAGGCCAGTAATATTGAATGGGTATGAAAATAAACTATTGGCGTATGCCGATGATCTGGCAGTCATTACCCCTGAACCCGATCAAGCACTACCAGGGTTGGTGCAGTTAGCAAAGGAATTCGGCACTCGGTCTGGGTACTTATTGAACGAAGGAAAGACTCAAATAATTTGTACCAAAGATCTGAATAAGACAGATGCCAGATTTGTTGATTCGGCTGTATACCTGGGGGTGAGAGTAAATGCCTCTGTGGAGAAGATCATTGGAGATAACTATGTGCCCCTGATTAGAAATATAGAGACAGACCTGAAAAGAATAGATGTTTTGCACTTATCCTTAATAGGTAGGGTCAATGTTTTAAAAATGACTATGTTTCCAAAGGTATTATATCTGTTCAGGGCCATTCCTCTTTTTGTAGAAGAGAAATTGATGAAAAAACTGGAGTCAATGTTTATCAGGCTCATATGGCAGTATGGAAAGATCAGGCGTGCCACCAAATATATGTCACTGCCCCTGGAAAAAGGTGGATTAGCTATGCCAAACCTTGCGCTCTATCTTTGGACCTGCTTGCTGACCCAAATGACCCTTCTTTTTCAACCGGGGGCGAACTCTGATAACTCTACTGAAGCTAACATGGTTACACCCTCTATCTTTGAGCTGTTACTGGGGAGAAAAGCAATGGGCTTATTAATGTCCGAAGTAGATCGCCGTTACTATAAAAGAAAACGGTATAAGGTGGTAGAAGGGGCCTGGGAGGTCTGGAATGTGGCTAAAAAACTGTTGAATATTCCTAAAATAAATTCTCACCTCCAGTTGTGGAACTCTAGTCTTTTCCCTCAACTGCATTTAGACAGGAATTGCTTGGTATGGAGGGAGAAGGGTGTAATAACCCTGGGTGATATTATGACAGGGGAAACTGTTCAGGGGTTTGCAAGTATTCAACAGAAGTATGGTATCCCCTCTAATCATTGTTTTTTATATACCCAGGTAGTTAGAACTCTGGCGGCAGTTAGACCTTGAATCTCTCTGGAAAATAGTAATACCCTGATTGAGTATCTGTCAAACGGGGGGAAAAGGGTAAAAAAAGTATATAGCCTCCTGGTATCAGGGATACAGGATGATATGGAGAAAACTGAGTCTACCTTAGCGGTAAAATTAGGAGATCCAGATATTGATTTTGATAAAGCCATAAGTTTAAATAAAAAGTTATTCCGCTCATCAAATCTAAGGGCACAGCATTACAAAACGTTGTTTAATCTGTATTATACCCCAGCAAAATTGTTTACCTGGGTTGTAAGGGTGGACGATAAGTGCCCTAGATGTAATCTGGGCCCGGCAGATCTGGCGCATATGTTCCATCTGTGCGATAAGTTAGCCCCAATACGCAGGGAAATCATGAAATTTTGGGAGGGAGTATTAGCTGTCAAAATCAATTTAACCCTAACTTTGATGTTATTAGGCACGGATAACAAGCTGGATCTGGCTGAAGATGCAGAAGCTCTGTTTTTTATCTCAGTTGCGGTACTTAGGATTCTTATCTCACCTGGATGGAAGGACACTACAGCCCCATCTTTTCAAATGTGGTTGGCCCGAATGCTGGGAATGCATAATATTGAAGCATCCTTGTATGAATATAAGGGTAAAAGAAAACAAGAACTGGGGAGAAATATGTGGGCACCAATCAAAAGATGGAGAGAGTTAAGAATCTAAAACAGATTGAAAGCAATATTGGTGTCTGAATTAATATGGTGTTTTATTCCCTTTTAAACAATGTTAGCGGGTCATCTATTGTTATTTAAAATTGTATTATAATGCATTAATTAGCACTTAATCTAAGGAAACCAAAGAAATGTTTTTTAACACCTGTTTGTTCTTTTACAAAGGCATATAGACTTTTATAATTCAGGAACATTTGTGAATTTGATGGATAATGATGATGTGTTTGTTTATAATAATTGTCGCTATATTTTGTACCAGAATACTCTCAATAATTATTTTTATTTTTTTAAAGTGATGAGATTCTTTTTAGGAAATGATCAATCCTATGAGACGTCACAGGGCCAATTAGTATATTTTAAACCTTCTTTCATGATGGAAAGGCACCGTCAAAAACGCTAAGGTCCTAATTATGAGTCTGGTGGTCCGAGGAGGCAGTGATGTGGTGGTGACTACAACCTTAGTGGTCATGGTGGCCTAGGACCACACACTTTGCCAGGGAACTGCTATTCCCTGGCGGTTGTGCTGCAGTCAAGAGGCATCTATATGCTTGGCGGGACTGCCGCGGTCCCGCCAAGCAAATTATGACTTTCATCTCCACCACTGATTTCATGGAGGTCTTTCCTCCTTGAAAACAGTGGCGGAGATGAAAAAAAGAGGGCCCTGCATGGCCCCATTGAGCCTCATGGATGCACACAGGGGGGGCACAACATTTTTTTGACGTTTGTATTGCAGTGCCTATTTTATAGGCACTGTCATGGGAATGCCAAATGAATCACCAGTCAATGACAAAAAAAGTAATTATTTGGTGGGAGGTTCTCACACAGGTTTGGTGATGCGTCGGCTGTGCGATCACCGTCAAACCCCGTAATCGGCCCCTAAGAATCCTGATTTTAAAAAATCTAAATCTTATTCTAGTGCATACAAAATAAAGAGTAATTATTATAAAGACCAACAAGTTTTCTGGAGAATTGCAAAAATCAAACGTTTGGCTACAAAGGAATACAAAATATTGAAGCCCGCTCTACTGCCATCACCATTGCTGCTATCGGGGCCAGACAAGGCTGCAGAGACTTCGGGTGCCAGGCTGCACCATGAACCGCGGACGTCAATGGCAGCGTGTCAGCGCCTGGAGGCACTTCAAAAGCAACGCATGGGACGCAGGCAGGCTGCACCAGGGCAAAGGCGGGCCCATTATAGCCAGAAGGAGACTGGGCAGGCCCTGTCCCTAACATTTGTAGCCAGGGTACTGCTGCTGCTGTAGTCTGTGTTATTTAACTGACCTGATCGTGATATTGGATTGCCATATTGATCTGGTACAGCCCTACAGACTTCACCATTTTTGAGTGAGTCACATGTTCTTGTTTTTCAGGTTAGCCGGTCCCTAGTGGTAACTTTTTTTTTACAATATGGGCAAAAGAAAAGCTGGGGATCTTGATTGTACACAGGTCACTCTGTGTAACAGACAGCTAGTGTAGAATCTGATTAATATTGAACTCCGCACTTTCCACTTTCTGTGGAACAACACGACTGGGATTAGGTTGAAACTGTTTTCACCAAATATTAGAAATCTTGAAGGGCGCATAGTGCAATCTTGCAATTTAAATATGCAGGCAAGCCATTTAACATCTGTCTCCAATCTTGAATACCGTTGATTGACTGAGTGGTGAGCATATTTGGAATACCTGTTTAAATTCTAGCACGATGTCTGCATGTGGGATAGTCAACTTCGTTGACGATGCTTTAGATCTGTCCAGTGGTAGGAGAGGAAACACAGGGCTGGAAGAAACCACACATTGTGCGATTACAAATAAGAATGGGGACAGAGGTTGGGACAAAATATTATTGGATGATACCATAGGCTCAAGTAGGATTAGCAAGAACCCTGATAGACCTTGTCTTGATGAGTTAAGAATGGGTGGTAGTTCAACCATTACACCAGTGGCTCCTAGTTTAAGTCTTCCACAAACACCTGATCATAAGGTCATTCAAACATAAAACGGTATTAGTCTGATATCGTGGAATTTGGCAGGGATTCCACTTAAATTGGGTGACCCGGATTGGCTATTGTATATAAGTAAGCATGACGTTTGCATGTTTTAGGAGACCTGGGCAACAGAAAAAAAAAATTGTTGATGGCTATATGACCTATAGTGTAGAAGCCAAACCACCAGAACATTTTGGAAGGGCTTCAGGGGGCCTCTGGAATCACATAAAAAACAATGTATTTAAGTCATGCACTCCATTACAACTAGAATGCCCAGACTTAAAGGGGATCGTTGCTTCGTTACAGTCGGGACTGGTTTTGGTGCTTTTAAACATCTACGCAAGAACAACTGCTGCCAATATTGAGTCTCCTACTCTTTCTACTCTTGAAGAAATTTTAGATTCACTTCATCCTAAATCAAAAATTAGTTTAGCAGGAGATTATAATACATGTTATGAGCCATCATCTTATATTAACGAGGTAACAGGAGAGGAAGATGAACAATGGGGTATTAGAGCATTAACTGGGAAGCCGCAAACAAATTTTATAGCAACAGGACGTAAGCTAGGCTCTATAACAGTGGGCAGAGGATTGAGGGTATGTAATGGCCGCACTACCTCAGACCCTGATCGAGCACCCACTTTTAGAAGAGGCAATCATGCAAGTGTCATAGACTTTGCTATTCTAGATGTGAGGCAATGGTCACTCTTAGCCGACACGAGAGTAGATAGGCGACCTGACAGTGATCACGATCCCCTGGAAGTATCACTAATTGGAGCCCCATTAGCTAGGGTAATGAACACATGCTACACAGCCGTGCCTGAACCTGTTTTATCCAACTGTAGACGTTATGTCTCTTGGCCTAAAGTTATGGCAGATCCATCTTTGCTGGCCCAAATTTATGGGCTCTATATCAATTATTTAAAAAACTATGAAGGAATGAAGGAATTGGAAATTCCAATATTGAATATACATAACTTACTCTTTGATGAGCTGCAACAGGTGTTTTCTAAGGATGTGGCCCACAAGAAGTCAACCCTTGGGAGAAATATCAAATGGTATGATTTTTCCTGTAAACAAGCCAAATGCTCCCTAAGGACTGCTGTCCTAAGAGGGGAAAGAAGCCAGATAGCCCAAGCCAGGCATGCTTATAAAGTCTCGTTAAAACAGGCTAAAAAGAGTTGGGATGACAGAATTTGGGAAGACATGTTGCTTGCGGTTAAAACAAATGATAATAGTTTGTCATGGCGCACTGTGGCCCAAACTAGAGTGAATAACAATAATGCAAAGAGTTACCACCATCATATACCAGCTGATAAGTGGATATCAAATTTTTCTAATCTGTATGAGTTTTTCCCGAAGCCCCCTCAAGTACATGTGATAACATAGGATCTTCTATGGATCTGCCCTGCTGTGATACTTCAAAATCTTATGGTTCAGCTATTATCTTTAGCCTTGAAGATACTGCCAATGCCATCTCCGTGTTAAAAATCGCTAAGGCACTGGGACCTGATAAGATCCCAGGGGATTTATTTAAATCTGACCCTGAGATTTGAGCATTCTATTTTAATCTACTTGCCAATGCTATAGCACGAGGGCGAGAGATACCTGATTCTTGGAGGAGGGCAGAGTATCTGTCCAGCGTGTGGCCTGGGAGAAAAGAACGATGCAAATATATTATTTTTCTGCCCTCTTTACCACGGCCCACGCAAGAAATGGGTTATTCCCTTGTGTCAAAATTTGAAGGTGAACAAATATTTAGTGGCTCTTAGAATTCTAAAAAGTGATACTACTCCTGTTATTGTTATTGCTACAAGCACATTTTTACAGGCAGTCTGTATAAACGCAGTAGATTGCTAAATTTGATTTCCAGTGTTTAGATTAATACTTTTATAGTTATAGTCTGATCTAAATTGCATCAAATGTATGTATTCTATGTATTTTATGTATTAAGTAGAAAGGTACATTTTATAATTTTATATGTTTTAAAGTGTTGTGCACTATTTGCACATAGCCTAGCATGTCCATAGCTTCTGTTTTTATGTGCTAATAATAACAGAAGAGAGAGAACCTTGATAAGCCACGATTTGCTGCAAAAAACAGGGAACTGAACTGTGCTGGAAGATATTTTCAATATGCACTCTGATGTATTTATTGGTATGTTATATGTTTGTATACTTTGATGGTACTTGGCTACCGAATACAGTTACAACTACTACTACTACTACTACTACCACTACTACTACTATTGAAGCCTATTTTTAGACTCCCTTATAGCAATTTGCTGACGGTCTCGGGTATGGGAAATGCACAATGCCCCTAAGCACAGGGAGTGACAGCAATTGTTTTTTATTTTTTGAAGCAAAAAACTCTGGCTTTGAAATTTTGTTTCTGACAAGCAAAAAGCTTTGCAGAGTGGGCATAATATAAGAGGTGCCTGCTTGACGAAGATCAGTGTCTTGAAGCTGCAGATTTGTAGACTTGACTGAAGACACAGAGGCGGTGATCTCTAAATTTTGACATGGAATGCTCAGCCAGGGAGGCGGAGGCCATAGCCTCTGCTCATCTGGTACGCCAGCAGACCACTGGCCAGCGGCGGCTGCTACCTGTTAGCAGCAGTGGGGCGGGGTGGGGAAAAGGGGCAGAGGGAATAGGTTAAAAAGAAATCACTTACCTTCCGGCCGGCCAGCTGGCTGGCCGCCTCCTCTTCTACGTCCTCTTCCTGGATTCTTAGGGGAGGGAGACAGGAAGCTTGAAGCACCAGGGCTCCAAGGCTCCCTGCAGGCAAACACAACGCTGCAATGCAGTGTTGTGATTAGTTTGAGCGCCGTGATACTGTGCTCAGCCATGGGCTGGAGATGTGGTCATTTTCTCCACGCAGACTGTAATGTAGCCTGCATGGAGAACATGGTAAGTGCGCATAACTGTTTTGGGTGGCCAAGAAGGCAGGACAAGCACTCATGCTCACAAAGGGGGTGCAAACCACGAGTCCACCCCCTGCTCTGAGAGCAGCCCCAGCCCACAAAGACGCTGCAACAGCAGTGGGGCGATGCTCCTCCGCATTAGTTGAGGAGCCGCCATTGCCACCGACCACGGTCTAAATGACTGTCACACTAACATAGCATTGAATTTCAATTTGTTCAACTTAATTTGGGAGTGTGTGTGTATATAAACAGAAGGCACACAATTTTAGGGTACACTTAAATTTTATAGCAGCATCACGTGTTCTCTACCCAGGGGCTTAATCCTTGGTGAGGCTATTCAGATCAAATCTAATTTCTGGGTTTAAACTCACATCTATGCGTTTGTTTAATGGCTCTTCTGGTACGTTTACTTCATTCACAATGGAGGCCTGGTGGATGTCTCACAGGGTCTGGATCCCTGAAAACACACACTAGGTGCAGGATATTATTTTCTGTTTCATTTTATGACATAATCAGTCTTCATTTTACACTTCATGTTACATGCTGTAGCACCTCTCTTAAACGATGTTAGCAATTTTATCTCAAAATAATTTTTTTCAATGAAAGGTTTTGCAAGCAATTGGATAGCAATTGTCTGCAGCTTTGACTTATAGCGTGCAGATTGGACCAAAGACGAAAACTCTAATTTCCTGTATCGTTTGGAGAAACTAACGAAACCTCACCATGGTGCTGACAAAAGGAATCACTTTGTTATTCCTAGCATGATTTCTTCCATTGAGATATTCTACGGCTTTGTCTTGCAAGGTTCAATGAAGTAGCAGGATACATTCATGGCCATTTGAACGATCTAGGAAATCTCGGTGTCTAAGATACATGCTGTGTGTGCGTGAACATGACGTGCAGCACCTGTTATCTGATCAGCAGCATGCATGGTAATTCAAAAAGAAAATCTCGAGTTTTCAATCTTTACCGGGAAGCCTCCTGTTATTGAAGTTGTAAAATAAAAAAGTATTTTTAAATGACCTAGTTGACATCTGAACTACTACACTCTTGTGTTGAAAACGATTCTCTGGTTTGGATGAAATAAGGTAGAAGAAAAAACAAAAGACAGCTTTACTATTGAAATGATGTATTTATTTCAAAGCATATTTAAATGATCAAACAAAAGGGCCATAAGTTAATAGCACTGACTGAATTCAAAGAAGTTGCGATAATGGTGCAGATGTGCTCCAGTCAGTACTGATGGCATCACCCAGTAAATTATTACCCATGCTGTACCTGGATAGAATGAAACTTTGTTTTTACCTCAAGTGAAAACCTAAACTACTGATTTCTGAACGTTTGCAAGTTAAGTACAATCAAACCCAAACAAAAGTTAAACACTCTCCAGTCAATGCCTATAGGAGAAAGGACTTTCAAGGTTTGTGAGGTACAGCAGGGGCCCATCCCTATGGGCTGGGAACCCACGCCCCCAACCTTTTTCAGGCAAAACGAGCGTCTGTCAGGCTGAACAAAGGTCAGCCTGACAGACACTCTTCTAGCTGCCTGAGCGTGACCTCCTCAGCCTGGTGAAAGTGCCTTGAGGCCATTGCGAGGAGGTGGAGCATCACCATTTGCCTTGAACCTGGGTGCTTCAGTTTTAAGCCCGGAAGTGTGAAGCGCCGGGAGACGATCAGTGACACCTCATCAAGGAGTGGGGTGTGGTCAGCATTCTTGCAGTCCCCATCTCACTCTGTGATGAGTTCGGGACTGCTGCCTTCCCTCATTTACTGACCTAAGGAAGGCAGGAACCTCTGAGGCTTGGGACTGCTGCCTTCCCTTATTCACTGATCTAAGATCAGCCAATGAGGGAAGGCAGCAGACCTTGTCCTCCTGGAACCTCTGGGAATCCCTGTCGGAGAGCTGCTTTTGAGGTACATTTTTTGTGTTTTTTTTGTCTGGTGCCTGCATGCGTTTATGTATGTGCATTTGTTAGCGAGTGTTGTGAGTGGGTGTGATTGTGTATGAATGAATGGGTGTGCGTGAGGTGTATGTGTGCGTGTGTGCCCCCCTGACCCTCTCCCTGGTAAAATTACTGGCCGCCACTGATCAATCAATCAATCTGGATTTGTAGTGAGCGGCTGCTTCACCCTTGAGGGTCTCAAGGCTTTATGGGATGATGTTGCCAGTTCTTCTATTGGTTTAACATCCACATTTTGAGGTTCTTGCTGATCTGCTGGAGAGATGACGATGCTCTGAGGTGCAGGGGGAGGTCTTTCAAGGTCTTGGACGCCAAATGGGAGAATGAGCAGCCTCCACTGTTAGTTTGGTGGATGCGGCTGATGAGGTAAATGCAGAGAGAATGACCTTTCGTTTGCTTAGAATGTTATGTTACCTCTAAGTATTAAATTCACTTTTACCTTTTATATGTTCCTGAAGTACTTTCAGAGTCTGATTGGCCATTACTTTTAGGTTATTCTCATTTTCTGGATTCAAGATGGGTGTTGTCATTTTGGTTGGTTACAGAAGCCCTGTCTGTTTAATGTATTGCGTAATGTTGTTGTGTTTTCAGGAGCGACTCACTGGGATTTGTATAATATTGTAGGGAATCGTTTTAGTGAAGTATGCTTTATGAATGGGTGTGTTGAAATACATTAATGAAGGGTATTGTTAGCCAAAAATGAGTCTTTGGTGCAAACGTGTGCATGTGGGGTTATGGTGTGTCTTAACCAACATGTTCAGAATGGCTTGTTATGTATTTTGTCATGATATGCTGTTGTGGTGACTTAGGGCCCAATTTGGAGTTTTGGTGTGCAGGCTACACTGTTGTAATGTGTCAGAGTACCTTAAAATATACTCTGTCGGCATAAACATTCCTCTGAGAGCCCGAGGCAGTATGGGACATCAGACGTAAGCAGTCTGACCATCTGCCTCTTTTAGAGTGGTCACCAAAAACACCCTGCCGGAGAGGGACAGTAAATTTCTTTTTAAATGGCACCCACACCACGGGAGGATACTTTTAGGGTGTTGAGGTAATCAGTTTTTTCCAAAAAGAAACCCCAACATTGGGAGTTTATTTTTGTAAAACAAAAACGTTTTTAAAGTTTAGTGTAAGCATCAATCACTAATGACGAATGCACAGCAACCTTTTGAATGGCCGTATGAATGCTGTGATGGTTCAGATGAAAGCTATCTGGGATCTTATGAATGAAAGTCTTGCATTTATGCACAAATAATCCCACTTAGCCTTCATTGGAAGATCATACACTGCAGACTTTCAGGCTGAAAGGATAGGTATCATCCTGCCTGAACTGAAGGTCTCAGGATCGGTCCAATACTCAAACTCGTTCAATCAGTATGTAGACGACATTTACAATCCTATTAAATACATAAATGCTTAACAATATTGTATTTTGCAGACATTAGCTTCTTCTGTTCAAAGGACATTCAATTTTAAATTCTGGTTGTAGTAATGTGTGAGTCAGCAATGACAGAATCCTTTTGGCTCCTGATGTACCCCCTAGCACTGCAACATAATTGTTAGAGCGTTGTGAAGTGAACACAGCTGAAGAACATTGAGTTTGCGGACACATGGAGACGAACAAAGATGTGCAATACCAAGCTCAGTCTGTGGTGTAGTCTTTGGTGGGTGCCCAGTCTGGGGAGGACGCAACAAATGGTGACAAGATAGGGGATAAGTAACCTGAAGATCAACAGTGCTCTCCCAGAGAGGTTGCCGTGGTCCAGAAAACTGCTTGTGCCTGCCACATGTGCCTCAGTTAAAGTACAGAATTGATGCTGGTGTATGTGGAGTCAAACCACAACTACAGTAAGTGTGAAGTGTTTGAAGATAAGAAAGCTTCACTGAAGAGTCTACACATCATTGGCCAAGAACCTGTTTGGCAAGGCCACAAAGAGATACTGCACTACTTTGCAACATAAAGCTATAATTCATATGGTGTGACAATGTTAAAGATGGACACAACCAGGTTTTGAAAAAGCAGCAAATTGCAAGATAATGCTGTGATCAGAAGTGCTGCAAGGCAGAGATCAACCAGGTGTCAGATAGTACGAAGAGACACCTAAAAGCAAAGCACTTCGGAGACAAGAAATGTTCATCTGCTTACCAGAACTGATTAATGAGAGTGATCATACCACAACGCTGAGTGAATTGGCCTGAGAATAAGTGGCCAGGATTGTGCTGACGGAGCCATCTATACCAAAGATCTTCTGAGCCTCCACCAAAGTTGCAGGGTCGAGGCTCAGAATAACTCCAAAGGTGTCCAGGAAAGTGAAGGGCTCCAATGGAGACCAAAATGGAGGTCAAGGTTTCACAGACTTTCCAAAGCAGCAGACAGGTTTGGAGAGTACTCCACTCTCAGTGTCAGCCAATCCCATAAACGATTACAATGCTGTTGTCTTCTGAAACAGATAACAAGAAGATTATCAAATACATTAAGAATATTGCTGGTGAAGGTGTATAGGAAGACCTAAAGAAAATGCCGTGAGCTGAGAATATTGCATACCATTAAATGAAAGAAGCCTTGAACCTCAAGTTCAATCCAATCCCAAATGTAGCTTATGAAAGGTACATTTTCAGTCAAGAATGACACATGCTTGGTGAAACAATTGTCAAATTTGTTGAGCGACTGGATTCGCTCATCAAGCACTTTAATTTCAGTGAATTTAATGATGAGGTATCTATACGTTGCAGAGTTATTGATGGATGCCTGTCAGATTCATTCACACAATGAATGCTGAGAGAAACTCTGAGTCTGGAGTGAGTTCTCATGGCTGCCAGAGCTGAAAAGCGTGCTGATTGACAAGGTGCTGACATGGAGGCTGGATTTGCCCAGAGTGAGTCACTCATGAACATGAAAAGCAAGCAAAAGCACATGGCAGAAGAACACAGAGTGCTATCCCAACAGAAAAAAAGTTGTGCTTCAGGTGTGAATTTTTGTTTCCACACAAAGGTAAATGTCGCACCACTGGACAGATTTGCAAAGGCTGTGGGAAGGATAACCATGGTGTTATGGTTTGCAAGGTGAAGGAAAAAGTAAGTGTGTCACGGCACAAAGAAAAATTGGCAGCCAAACCGTTCCAGAAGCGACGTTTGAAGCACACCCACAGGACCAAGCGACAAAACCAGTTGAGGCAAATTGACACCAAACAAACTGGCCCATGCATCAAGCAAAATTGTCCTCGCTAAATTTACGATGTGGTAAAATAGGCCCTTAGCGAGCGCCAAACAACATATCCCAATGCTTCAACACCAATAGCGAAAAAAAAAATAATCACAACCCACCCCCCTACTAAATTACCGAATCGTAAATTAAATAATCGGAAATAGCGAAAACAACAATTGTGCTTGCCAATAGTGATTAGCAAACAAAGAATTGCAAATGAATGCATCAAAATTGGCTAATACCGAAAATCATCAAAATCGCTTTTTAGCATGAGCAGAATAAGGGGAATCTCAACCAGGAGGTAAAGTTGATGAAACACAAATGAAATTATTTTTTTTACAGATGTAATAAATCTGAAACCCTTCAAAAATGGCACTGGAGACCCTGTAATTTGTTCAAAATGGCAGCCCTCTACATGCTTGCAAGGAGGATGAGAATAAATGCAGCAGCACAGCGTAGGAGGAGGATCCAGGAGAGGGTATTTAGAGTGTGCATTACATTGCTGGGCCAAAATAAGGATGAAGTATATGACAAGTACCATCTGAATCGTGCCATGATAATGCGCCTAATTGCTGACCTGGAACCACTACTGCAGCACCAGACCCGTAGGACCAATGCCATTCCTATGCACTTCCAGGTCCTATGCAGCCTGCACTTACTGGCATCTGGAAGTTTCCAGGGGGTCGTAGCGGTAGCGGAAAACGTCTCACAAAGCACACTTTCCCGTTTCTTCCGTAAATTCATTGATGCCATGCTGACAATGATACATACCCACATCACCTTCCCCTGTACCGCATAGCAGTTGAACCAGACTAAACAGGACTTCTACCAGGTGGCCCAATTCCCCCAAGTCATAGGATGCATTGACTGCATGCATATCCCCATCTGTCTCCCCTCAGCCAACGGGTACATCTTCCGTATCAGGAATTCCTATCACTCGATCAACGTGCAGGTCATGTGCAATGCCAAGCACATAATTACGGACATAGTGGCACAACTTCCAGGCAGCCCACACGACTCATATATATTCTGACACAGTGGCATCCACAGGCGTCTGCTCAACGGTTATTTCAGAGAGGGACACCTAATTGGTACATCCATATACCTATTAATTACATCATTATCACATTTGTAATTGCATTACTGCTGCTAAGCTTTTGCTTCGACCCCTGTAGGAGACATAGCATATGCCCTGTGGGAATATATCCTCACCCCCTACCTCAACCCAGCAACACCACAGGAGCAACGCTACAACGAGGCACATATTAGCACAAGAAATATGGCTGAGAGAACATTTGGGATCCTGAAAAGTCGCTTCAGGATCTTACATAAGACTGGTGGTGCATTGCAATAAAACCCCGAGACCTGCTGCAGGATTGTAGCAGTAAGTGTCATTCGGCACAACATTGCAACCAGAAGGAGGATACCAATTGTGATGGACGGAAATGACAACGATCGGGATGACCAACCACCCTCACAAAACCGACAGTCACACGTGCCAAACACAGCTGAAGGTGAGAGGAGGCGGACATACATCACACAACATCACTTCAGAGCCAGATAAGAATGAGCCATCACAAAATATTGTTGAGTGCAAATGTTTTATTCACATGAGCACATGTCAAAGTATATATTCATATTTAGGAAACGACGTGATTGAATACTTTGTGAAATGAAATATAACAGTTAACAGCACAGGAGACAGGAGTGCAATCACAATACTTAAGTGGACCATGGTTACACCACCATGGACAAATAGGCGGAACTGCATGTCTAGCGCCTCTTGCCACGTACCCCCAGCCTCCTGTCACATGGCTCCTCTACATCACCACGATGTGTGCCTGTGGCTGTTGAGCTGGCGAACTGCGCCTGCTAATACTGTTCTCCGGCACAGACACACTACTCCTGCCCAATGCCACTTCACTACCCTCCTCCCCTTCCAAGTTGCTGGCATCAATGTCCCAGACTGTAGATGTTCCACAGCAGTGGTCACTTGGCCTAAGGCCCTCGCAACATCCCCGCAGTAATGTCCTAGGTCTATCTGCAGTGACACGGAGCGGCGTGACAAGACAGCAGTGCTGTTGCAGTGCTTGGTGATGGCCCTAGTATACGCAGAAGTACAAAGCAAGCTATGCCGATGCCTACTGCACTCACTGCACTGTCCTCCTAGGATGGCACGGGTGAGCTCCTGTAGGGTCTTGTTAATTTCTTGATTCCCCTATGCTACAACTGTGGTTAGGTGACGCACACAGTCTGTCATCGTCCTCATGTGTTTGGCCAGTTTTGAGATCTGCAGGTTCATTGTGCCCATATGTCTCCCCTGCAGGCGCTGAACACGTAGTATCTGGGACTCTAACCCACCATAAACATTTGGAGCCAGTTTGGATTCCGCCAAAATACTGCCCATGGACCTGCGCCGCTGTCTGACTTGGCCACGTGCTGGTGTTGGAGCTGGCGGAGTAACACATGTATAGCTGGGAACTTGTGTGGGTGCTGGGCTCGGCTCTGTTTCCATTACTTGCAGTGCGGGGACATGTGCCCTGCGTTTTGGTGGTGGTGCTGTGGATTGACGGTCGCTGTCATCTGAGTCTACCGGATGTGCATCTGTGTGTGAAACAGTGCATTGTTATTTTATTTTGTTACTCTATCTGGTTATCATTTAGCCTACTTTTCACATAATAAATAACATATTTAGACACACTGTTGGACCTGTACTGCTGGTCTCATTTCTTGCGCATTCGTGATTATCCATGCACACTTGGCTAACATGACTACAACTCCCATGATACAATTCGTATGTGAGGGTATATGTGTAATGAACTTCTTCCTGGACACTGTGATTAGCTTGGGGGGATGTGCATGGGTATACAATATGCAGAATATTAGCGCAGGCATGCATCTTACCTTGTTGTGTGGTTGCTGCACCGGAAGTGTCCATTTGGGTGACTCCCATGACTGCCTCTGGCTCAATAGTCCCCTCAACGAGGTCCTCCAGGGCTGTGTTGGCGGATACTTTGGATGGCCCCCCTCTTGTGCCAGCTGCTTCCTTCACCCTTTCAGCAATGTGCTCCTTTGCACGTTTCCTGAGGTCGTACCACCTTTTCTTCAGGTTATCAATGCTGCGGTGAGTGACTCCCACAGCATTTACCTTCTCCTTGATGTGCAGCCATATTTTGTGCTTCTCAGCTTCTGGCACCTTCAGGGACAACTTTCCAAAACGTTTGTCATGGTTGCTGCTCACTTCCTCTATCAGGTGTTTCAGTTCCCTATCAGAGAACTTTCTCTACCTCTTCCTGGGTGTGGCAGTTGTCTTTGCAGCATTGTTCTCCATCCTGGCTAGGAGTAGTGTAGCTGGGTTGTGTGGGTGAAGTCTCTCAGGTCAGCTTCTGTCCTCTGCCTCCTTCTCTGAGCTCCTCAGGGCACTGGATGAAGCATGGGCTGGATGACTTCCTGGTTGTGATGTCATCAGCCTGCTTCTGGAGTGACCCGTTTTTTGCTGCAAATTCGCTATTACTGATTTCCCTAATACCAAAATTGCTAATACCGAAATCGGTAATAGCTAAAAAAATGTAAGGAATAGCCATTGTGTATTTGGATTTTTTAAGCGATTTTTACAGAATCGCTAAAATTTACCGAATCTGTACATGCAACCCAAAAAACGATTCCTTATTTGTGATTCCTTATTTATCGCTAATAAGGACTCACTTAACCGATTTTTGATGGCAAATGTATGTGCTATTTCCTCATTTTGGAATGTTTTACTTCCAACTTGTAATAGTTGTATTACATTTCTACATGTGATTTTACTGTGTGATAAAATTGCATGCAGATATTCCTCATGTATTTTTTTGCATGTGATTTTACCATAAGGTAAATTGCACACAAAGAAATCATATGCAGAAAACCTGTGATCGAACAGAGAGAAGTTAACGAATGAAAACAAAACATAAAACGTAATTGAGGTCCATACAGGGAGTTGTAGTAGACGAGAGCAGGTGAGTGATGAACTTGCCTGGAGGATGACAATTTGCATCTACAAATGACTTAGAAAAAGTACAGAGGTAAAGAATGAATTCAGAAGAGGAGATGTAGAAGGAAAATACATTAAGCTACCAAGTGCAGGTGAGAAGAGTCAGTTTTGGACAGTGTGAAAAGAACATAGATAACAAGGAAGTGAAGCAGGGCAGAACAAGTTTGCGAAGAATGAACATATCAAGGGACACAAATACACCACGATCATGGAAACAAAGATACACTGAGGGTGGAAAGGCAAAGGTTTGAGTTTAGAAAAACATGGGAGCTTGGAAGTGAGAACTATGCCATACCAGGAAAGAGGGGATTAAAAAGCTCAAATGGGAAGTAGAAATGCAATGTAAGCACACTTGGCAGTAAGGATCCAACCGAGTGAATGGAAATAGTGAAGGAGGCAAATAGAGAGAGAGAGACTATCTGATGGAATAGATGTACAGGACCAGCCGTGGTCGGTAGTAGGATGACCTGCAGGGCGGTGACGTGGGGAGGGGGAGGAGCGGGGTGGGGGTTAGTAATGTATGGATTATGGAGTTTTACAGGTAAGTAAACATATAAATAAATAAAACAAATTTCGTTGCGGGCACTGCATCGCATTTGGTGATACAGTGTGCGCAACGAAATTCGTTTTATTTATTTATATTTTTACTTACCTGTAAAACTTTGTAACCCATACATAACTACCCTGCCCCTCCCCCTCCCCACGTCACCGCCCTGCAGGTCATCCCACTACCGACCACGGCTGTACAGGACAATGAGCAATGAAAGTTAGAACGCCAGTGAAAACATCAACTTTCCAAAAGGTTTGTCATGGTTGCTGCTCACCTCCTCTATCAGGTGTTCCAGTTCCCTATCAGAGAACTTTCTCTTCCTCTTCCTGGGTGTGGCAGTTGTCTTTGCAGCATTGTTGTCCATCCTGGCTAGGTGTAGTGTAGCTGGGTTGTGAGGGTGACGTCTCTCAGGTCAGTTTCTGTCCTCTGCCTCCTCCTCTGAGCTCCTCAGGGCACTGAATGAAGCATTGTCTGGATGACTTCCTGGTTGTGATGTCATCAGCCTGCTTTTGGAGTGACCCGTTTTTTGCTGTAAATTCGCTATTACTGATTTCCCCATTACCAAAATCGCTAATACCGAAATCAGTAATAGCTAAAAAAATTTAAGGAATAGCCATTGTGTATTTGGATTTTTTAAGCGATTTTTACAGAATCGCTAAAATTTACCGAATCTGTACATGCAACCCGAAAAACGATTCCCTATTTGTGATTCCTTATTTATCGCTAATAAGGACTCACTTAACCGATTTTTGATGCATTTGCACCAAAGTCGATAGCCATCCAAATTATCGTCAAAAAGCTCTTCAGTATCATTATCAATTGAAAGTGAAGAAGATGGTTGTGCAATGTCGGTATTTATCTCCGAAAAACGTGTGCTTGGTGGGCTGGCCACATGCAAAGAAAAATACAGGTCAATGAAAAGTCGACATGAAAAAGCACCAAAGTCATTCAAACATTGTCCGAAGATTACACTAAAAATAAACGTTGCTGAACACCTTTTCCTATCAAGAGTGGTGCATCGAGAACCATCATGCCTGAGGAGAAATACCATGAACTATCTCCATTGCCTCGACCTATGCCATAGAAAACAAGTGTATACATGGGTTGCATCAATGCCATTAAAACGTCAAGTTTCAATTGCAACGATGCAACACAAGAAAGTAAAACACCTCTGGACTAAGAGGAGATTTTGTCAAGAAGGAGAGCTTGATGAAGCTGTAGGAGGGGAAATGCCACTCTGCTTGTTCATGTGTTGGACTGACCTGCTGCTTGTTGCTTCTGTTTTGGGCATAGGAATGACTGTACTGTACTTTCCTATCCTGCTTATCAAGGTGCTCCAAGAGCTTGTGTGTGCTTGCCTCCGATTTGAAGTCTCAGGGCCATCAAAGACGTCATCAGCAGCACCTCTGAACTCCTCTGCTGGGAGTTCTGACCTGTCAAGTGGTGCCAATTCCAGCTCTGGGCCATTGGAGTTGGTTGTGTTGCCTAAAGAGCTGAAAATCCACACATCACCCATCAGCGCCTTTTTTCCCACCGCAAGTTTGCCGTGCAGCCAAAGAATTGATGCAGCACCTGTTTACGGCTAGAAGAACTGCCAAAGTTCAGAGCACCGTGTCTCCAACGTCCAAGACCCCTGCTCTGTCTCCGACGCAGGCGCTGCTGTGTGGCTGAAAGAATCAACGCATCACCAGCTATGGCTAGAAGAATCATCGCAGCACCTGCTTCACCACCATCCCATCGACCCCAACTAGACTGAATTTTCCTCGCATCGAGCTGTGCACGAAGTTTCCAGCACATCGACCAGCAGTAAGAAGTCGCTTTCGGAATTGGATGCATCCCTTCTCCTTGCAGTAAGGAATCAATGCAACACTTCTCCTGCATGCCGCAAAACTGACTCCTCCATTCCCTTGGGACTCAAGAATTGATGCATCTCTTCTTTTTCTGATACTTCCCTCCTTTTTATGAATGATTTTCATCTCGGAATTTGACCCATCAAAGGTACTTTGTGTAAAACTCAACACATCCATAGAATTCTATGAACTGAATTGCGTTAACCTTTAAAAAGTGATATTTCTGCTTATGTATGTTGGATTTTTTTCATTTTGGTCGTTTGGTTTAGATAACGATCGGTTATTTTTTCTAAATGGGTGTGGTGTCCATTTGTAATATTTTCACTGTGTTACAGCGTGTTTTATGTATAAATGCTTTACAAAAGGGAGGTCCCTGCTTGGACAGGGTGCATACCACTGACAACTAGCAACCCCCAGTTCTAACAGTAGCCTTTGGATGGAAAATAAAAAATGCATTCTTTATTAAAATAGATTCTAGGTAAACAATCATAATCTAATAATTTACATTTCCCATTAGTTTCCTGTCTTTTGAATATGTTCAACCTACATTTTGTTGTTCCACCTACTCTTCACAGATGGCAAATGTATGTGCTATCTCCTCATATTGGAATGTTTTACTTCCAACTTGTAATAGTTGTATTACATTTCTACATGTGATTTTACTGTGTGATAAAATTGCATGCAGATATTCCTCATGTATTTTTTTGCATGTGATTTTACCACAAGGTAAAGTGCACACGAAGAAATCATATGCAGAAAACCTGTGATCGAACAGAGAGAAGTTAACGAATGAAAACAAAACATAAAACGTAATTGAGGTCCATACAGGGAGTTGTAGTAGACGAGAGCAGGTGAGTGATGAACTTGCCTGGAGGATGGCAATTTGCACCTACAAATGACTAAGAAAAAGTACAGAGGTAAAGAATAAATTCAGAAGAGGAGAAGTAGAAGGAAAATACATTAAGCTACCAAGTGCAGGTGAGAAGAGTCCGTTTTGGAAAGTGTGAAAAGAACATAGACAACAAGGAAGTGAAGCAGGGCAGAACAAGTTTGCGAAGAATGAACATATCTAGGGACACAAATACACCACGACCATGGAGACAAAGATACACTGAGGGTGGAAAGGCAAAGGTTTGAGTTTGAAAAAACATGGGAGCAGGGAAGTGAGAACTATGCCATACCAGGAAAGAGGAGATTAAAAAGCTCAAATGGGAAGTAGAAATGCAATGTAAGCACACTTGGCAGTAAGGATCCAACCGAGTGAATGGAAATAGTGAAGGAGGCAAAAAGAGAGAGAGAGACTATCTGATGGAATAGATGTACAGGACAATGAGCAATGAAAGTTAGAACGCCAGTGAAAACATCAAGAACAAGGCTCTACAGTTCATTGCTTGGTGTTTCCGGCAATTAAAACAAAGCCTCCTTCCCTCTGTCGAAGATGAAATGCATGTGATATCGTCAAATATTTAAAAAAATAGGCATACCAGTACTGTGCACACAGTAGTAATTCAGACTGGTTGTTCAACCCTCTTGCAGAGTGCAGGACTGTTTTTGAAAATCATGCGACATTGGCATGTTATTTTAACCCATGATACGGCTAGAACAGGGCATGGAAGCAAGCAAGTTGTATGCATCTGTAAGTGGTCTAGCAACATTTTGCTTCCTTTTTGTGCTTGGTTAGTTTGAGAAGGGTGGAGCAGAGAGAGTCCCCAAATAAAGAAGACCTATGCTGATGTCCCATGAAAGACCAGGAAACGTAATTGCTTTCGTACGACATGAGATATCACAACCTTCAAAGTGAGGGAGAGGGAAAATGGGATTGGTGGGAGGGTTAATAGTAGGGGTGGGCGGAATTTGCGCAAATCTCCGCAAAATGGTAAACAATCTCCGCGCTGGTGGTAATTGTATCTTTTTTATTGGTTCCATCACTGGCTTTGAAAGCTTCAAACTCACTGAGCTGACCACATTTTGTCTTGTGAAGGAACCGAGCACCAGTCCATGTGTTATTCTCGCTATTCACTGCTGTGAACCGCTTTTTCTTCCGGGACTCAGGTGTAGGGGTCCTCGCACGGAACCCTCTATCCTTAAACCAAGACGCTCAGGCTCCCTTCAGTGAAGCCATCACAAGGCTTATGGGAAAGGGCTGTGGTCAAAAGCTGACCTACCAGTCGGCGTTCCCTCTCTAATTTAGAAAATGGCTGGGGGGCGTGGCTAGGCAGGCCATCATGGCGGACGCATGCTAGTTAGCTCCGTCCAGCCCAGCAATCATCCTTAATTGATCCTCGCTCCCTCGGACGCCTTAGTGGTCCTTGAAGGGACGTTTTACCTCCGGAAGCCTGCCGGGACGACCCAGTCCCCCCTTTGGAGTGACTGCGGAGCTTGTGACCGCGGATGGCCGGCCCTGCATGCTGCGGCCTGGTGGGCTCCCAAGAAGCCGGGACCTAGATTATCGGAGGGTCCGGGATTGAAGGACTCACGGCTGGTGGCCGCGGGCAGCGGAGGTGCGCCTGCCTCGCTTTGACTTGTGGCGGAGGTGTGTGGAGGGCGGGCCGGCCCAGGACCATCTGCAGGAGTACCCCCCGGTGAGGAGACGACAGGGGAGGTGCTCCGATCAATTGCTGGGTGATTCCCGGCACGGCTGGGTTGCGGGCGGTGGCCCTTCATCCCGCTGCTTGTGGCATTGAACTGGACCACAGCCGTGCTTGGGGATAGGAGTGGGGGCCCCATACTGCTCGTGGGCCCCCACTGGTTGGGACCCCCCCTTTTGTTTCGGCGGCTGGATCTGGCCATGCTGGGCGGAGGCGACACCTGAGACGCGGGTGGTGCGGGCCAGGGTGCACACGGCAGCCTGGCCCTGGTGGTGGCCCGCCTTTCTGAGAGCCCCGACATCGGTGGTGGGCCGCTTTGGATCTTCCGGCTCCCCTCCCCCCCTGCTTCATCTACGGCCTGGACTTGGCTTGGCGGCTGGTGGGCCACGCTGTGAGGGCCTCCTGCTGGGGTGTGTGACAACGTGGGGGACAGGAAACCCCCCCTGCAGGGAGCTCGGCGGCCAGGTCGGGCCGCGGTGGGGAAGTGGCAGTGCGGCTGGTGCGGCCAGTCGACTGAGGTGCCCGTGTGGCGGGCGGTGTGAGCCCGGGTTTACGCTGCGGCCTAGGTGGGGTTATCCTGCCTTGTCCGAAACGATGACTGGACACCAACAGTGAGAGGTACGACTTCACGGGCACCGGGCGGAGTGTACGCCCGTCGACTCCTTCCCCCAGCCTCCCCCACGACTATCTCTGTTCCCTGGGCCCGGGGTCGGCCACGAAGCTTGCAGGCCCCATTCCGAGGGCATCCTACCTGAAGACGTGAGTGGCAGTGTAGCCGGTGGAGGCCCCACGAGGCGGTGCGGTTGGCTGCATCCTCGTAGGTGGTGGTGGGGAGCAGTCCGGTGCTTGCCATGATGAGGGGAAGGGGGGCAGTGGCCGCACTACGCACGGGCCCATCGATAAGTTTACGGGCCCCGGGGCGGCGGGTGGCACTGCCGGACACTCGCAGGAGATCCCGCCAGACAACGCGACGCTTTTGGCCGCGATCACCCAATCCCAGCACATGCTCGATGCCAAGATTGGTGCGGTTGGGTTGGACATGATGCTGTTGCAGCAAGATCTGCAGAATGCAGTGTCCCGTATAACGGAGGTGGAAACGCGCGTCTCAGGGGTTGAGGACGATGTTTTGGCCCTCAAGCAGAAGGTGGCGAAATTGGAGAGTACCCAGAAAGGCTTGGCGCTGCGAGTGGAGGATGCGGAAGGACGGGCCCGGCTAAATAATCTGCGCTTTGGGGGCTTCCCGGAGGGCTGAGAATCTGGCGGCATGGAGAGGTTCCTCACGCAGTGGCTTGAGTGCTGGCTGCCTCCTGATGCTCTTTCCCGTTGCTTTGTCATGGAACGGGCTCACAGGGCGCTCATGTTGAAGCCACCGGCCGGGGCCCGGCCTCGTCCGGTTATCGCGAAGCTGCTGAATTATTTTGATCGTGATGTCATCCTGAAGCAGGCCAGAGCCAAAGACCCCTGATGTTTGAAAATCACCAGATCATGGTATTCCCGGACTACACACGCATGGTGCAGCAGCAGCATCAGTCATTTCAGGCAGCCAAAGCCCGGCTGAGGGAACTTAAGCTCCAATATGCTCTGCTGTTCCCGGCACGCCTCCGCGTGGTGTTTCAGTCATGTACATTTTTCTTTGACTCTCCGGAGGACGTTTTCAAATGGACGGATGAAACGGTGCGGGTAAGGGCTCATACCCCACCAGGCCTGAATTCTAATTCATCGATGAGCGAAGGGGCACAGCAGGTCTCGCAGAGACAGCGCCGGCGGGGCTCTTGGAAGTCCCGTTCCCAGAGACATTCATTATCGGCCAGCCCAGGGGCAGGGGGAGACGCTGTGCCCCGGTCACAGAAAGCAAGTTCCTCAGTCCAGGCAGGCGGGGATCGCACTGGAGAACCCTCATGATTGGACCTTGTGCAATAATGCTTCCTGTAATAACGAGGGAGCCCCTGCGTGGGCTCAAACCCTGCAGTTCTCACACCTGTAGATAGCAGGCTGACCTGCTATGGGTGGTAAGTTAGGGATCCATTGGCCGGAGAGGCCCGGGTCCCCCAGTTGGGGCTCGGCTCCAATCCAACCGCGACAGGTACTTCAGTGTTTCATGAGGTATGGGGTGGGGGGTTTGTTGGGGAGGTTTGGTTACGGGGTTAGGATGCGCTTTCACACCGAGCACTACATATTTTACTTACACACCACGTAGACTACTCGCTGGGGTTCTCCAACAGCGCTTACTTCGATGGCTAGCGGGTTGACGATGGGCCTGGGATCCTTGGGATCTATTCGTGTGGTGAGCTGGAATGTCCGTTGCCTTCTAGATAAAATTAAGCGAGGGGCAGTCCTGCGCCAGGCCAAGAGGGTGGGGGCGGACGTTCTCCTTCTGCAGGAAACCCACCTTATGGGCTCCAAGGTGCTCTGACTACAGCGCTATGGTTATCAGCAGGTGTTTCATGCCGGCTTCACGCAGGGGTCCAGGTGCATGGCTATTCTTATTCATCGCAGGGTTCCATTTGTACATGCTCAACAGTGGCTGGACGGACAGGGGCATTATGTCTTTGTTCGTGGTATGATAGGTGCGGAGCCAGTTGTGATGAGATGTGTGTATGCCCCCCCCTTTGCAGTGGTCCCTGGTGGAGCGTTTGCTGGTGCTGTGGGCTGATGTGCCTGACATGGTTTCTGTGGTGGGAGGGGATTGGAATGATGTCATTGACCCCGGTATGGACAGGTCCAGGGCGGATGGGGCCCAGGATTGATTATGTGTTTGTTCCTAGGGGGGTAGTCCCTAGGGTAGTGTCGGCTGGTATTCACCCTAGGGGGTTATCCGACAATTCCTCAGTGTTCATAGACCTGCAGTTGGGCGGGACGCGGTCTCCATTCTCGGTGTGGCATCTACAGAATGCGGAGTATGATAAGCACATGAGGGAGGCGATCGCGGACTATCTGACTATTAACCTGGGCTCCGTCTCTGACGCGACAACACTGTGGGAGGCGATAAAGCCCACCCTCTGAGGGGCAGATATAGCTTGGTGCGCTGCGGCACGTAAACGGCGACGGGAGGCCTTGGTTCGGGCGGGAGCGGTGGTGGAGGGACTAGAGCGTCAGAGTAGAGAGGCTAGCGGGGAAGTAGGGATGCGACACCTGCTTCAGGCGCAGCAGTCTTATGCCTCTCTTCTATTAGAAGAGGCGAGACAGGCGTGGCTGGCAACGCGTAGCAGAGTCTGCCAATGGGGCGATAAATCAGGCAAAATGCTGCACAGGCTCTGTCAGGGGACCCTCCGCCCCAGGCCCTTCCGGGGATACTAGACGGGAACGGAACACCACTGGTGGACCCCAAATCTATAGCCGATAGCTTTGCGGAGTACTATGCCGACCTATATGCCCCACGGGAGTGCCTGGCGGCAGAGTGGGTGGAGAGATTCATTGAGGACCTCCCGCCGAAGGCAGAGTCAGATGAGACGCAGCAATTGGATCTACCGCTAACAGATGAGGAATTGGCTGGGGCCCTGGGGGAGCTCAATTCTGGGAAGGCACCGGGCCCCAACGGGTTTCCAAGCAAATTCTTTAAGCAATATCATCTCCAGCTGGCAGCACATTATCGTGCGGAGGTGGAGGAGTCTAGGGAGACAGGTAGGCTTCCTCCAGACTGGCGCCACGCGGAAGTGGTGGTGTTTCAGAAGCCGGGCAGGCCCCCGGAGCAACATGCCTCATATCGTCCAATTTTACTCTTACATTTAGAGGTCAAGGTGCTGGCCAAAGCACTGGCTAACCATCTCCTGCCACATATATCGGCCCAGGTACACCCGGACCAGTCAGGCTTTATGCCTCAGCAAGCGACGCGACACAACATCCGGCGGGCTCATGTGACCCTTGCAGCCATTTGGAGGTCGGGGACCCCGGCGGCCTTTCTTCTGGCGGACATCGATAGAACGTTCGACTCCCTAAGCTGGGTCTACCTTTTTGACCTGCTGCGCAGACTCAACCTTGGCCCCCGTTTCTTATCCTATATCTTCTTCCTTTACACCGAGCTGACAGCGTCCGTGAGGGTGACCGGGGCCCTCCCCCGCTTCTCAGTGCAGCGTGGTACAAGGCAGGGATGCCCCCTATCCCCGTACCTATTCGCCCTGGCTATGGAGCCTTTGGCGGCGTGGGTGCGTATAGACGTGCAATTGGAGGGATTCGAGTGGGCTCCGGGAACCTCCGATAGAATTGCGTTGTACGCTGACGACATCCTCTTTTTTTGGACTAATTTGAACAAGTCGGGACCGAGAATTCTGGAGGTCATGAGAATCTTTGGCGTGTCCTCCGGGCTGTATATGAACTCCCGGAAGTCCACATTGTGGATACTGGGAGATCCCGGGACGGTGGGGCCGTGGGCCTCTACGCTGAAGAGGGCGGCTTGAGGGCTCAAATACCTTGGGGTGTTCCTGACGGACCTACCCGTGGTATCATGGGAGAGGAACTTGGCACCGGTCTGGAGCGCACGCGATCGGATATGACGCTCTGGTCCCGTATGCCTTTAACGATTTATGGCCGCTCGGCAATTTTTAAAATGGTCACGGTCCCGCTGTTGCTCTACCACTTGCAGAACCACCCTCATCCGACTGCGCCTAGATGATTTTCACAGGTAAACTCTGCGCTGGGACAGTTTCTGTGGGGGGGAAAGCAGTCAGAGTTGCAATCCGTACGTGCTTCCTGTCCACATACTATGGAGGACTGGCGACCTCGGATATCCTCTCTTATTACCAGGCCTCCCATCTCCTGATCTTGAATGAGTGGTGGTATGGGGACAGGGGGGATCCAGCATACGCGCTGGAGTGGCTCTTGATGGAGCCATACACCCTACACACGGTTTTGTATTCGTCACCACTGCGAAGGGAACTTCCGCCGGCCACAAAGCTGGTCTTCAATATCTGGCGACAGTCCTTGAAGCGCATTGGGTGGTGGAATAAGCTGACGGATGAAACTCCGTTGTGGCATAACGGGCGTTTTCGGGACTGGGATGCCATAGGGGTCTCAACCCTGGGTGAAGTGGTGCAGAATGGGATGCTCAAGTCCTTCACGGACCTGCAGAGAGAATTCCACATGCCTCGATCTCAATTCTTTCGCTACTTACAGCTACGCCATGCCCTTTCCCCTAGCTTGGAGGGCATTGACGTGCTCCCGGAGTTTAGCCCTCTGGAAGCCAGGGTCTTCATGGGGGATTTAGAGACTAAGAAGATTTCGAGGATCTACCAGTCCCTGGTCACCCACAGTGCCTCGAAGCTGGATAAGCTGAGAGGAAGGTGGGACGAGGATGTAGGCGCTCTTGATGAAGAGGATTGGAGGGAGGCCCTAGCGGGCCGCGATAGCCATGCGTTTGCGGCTCATTCAGTTTAAATTTTTACATTGTGTCTACTTTACTCAGGTCAGGCTGTAGCGGGCGGGTCTGATCGCCTCCCCAGAATGCCTTAGATGCGGTCAGGAGGAGGGTACCTTTCTCCACATGGTATGGTCCTGCACCGCCTTGGACCGCTTCTGGCGGGGGGTATTTTCCTGCTTGTCAGAGGTGTTGGGATGGACGCTCCCACGCACCCCGCGGTTGGCGCTTCTCCATGTGATGGATGGGATTGGTGGCAACGCCTACAAACAGCATCTGTTGCTTTTGGGGCTCACCCTGGCAAAACGTGATATCGCAAGGGGCTGGAAGAATGACCGGGGCCCCCCACTATCTGCCTGGAGGAATGGTCTCGATTTTAACATGGGGTTAGAACAACCCATTTACGTCGCCGGTGGATGCCCACGGAAGCATTATAAAATATGGAAGAGGTGGGCGGATTATAGAGGGTTGTGGCTAGACCCCCCGGGTGAGTCTAATGATCCCCTTGGGGGCTGATAAGGGAGGGGCAGCAAGTAGGGGCGGGTACTTCTATGTACGGGTTCTCCTGGGTGGTGCGGGGCAAGGGGAGAGATTAAGAGGCTGGTTCGCTTCTGTGTGTTGTCTTCAATGAGTGATCCTATAGTGGTCTGTGGTCTGCACTCGGTGGTTGTTAGCGCATTCTGGGCTGGGAGGGCGGGTGAGGGGTGGGCGGGCTAACTGGCTTGTTTGATTTTGCTCTCTGGTGGCGTGGTCTGTTCGTATAAAAGGACTCTGCCTGCTTGCGCTTTCTAATTGCTGTGGCAGTGGTCTCGGGAGAATAGAGCCCTGCGCCCTTGGAGCAACTGCCTCGAGGGAGATACTTTGATCATTTCTCTAGCGCATAAGTTGGGCAAAGTACATGGGACACTTTATTGGCCAGGAATGTTCTTATTTGGTACATGCAGCTGCACCTAGAGGGACGATGTTAAATCAGATAAATGTAATGTCATGCATCTTTGTAATACATGAGCCTGGAGGGGGGAGGAGGTGGGGGGGGTGGTTGGTGTTTTGTTCCATTTTGTTTTCCTTCAATCTGACTGTGAAAGGATATATCATGACAGTACTAATTGATCGGATGTCTGAATAATGCATGTGGCGCGCCCCCAAAGGAGCTGCACGGTGGTGTAACACTTGATTTGGTTTCCTAAAGGATGTGCGCCCTATTTTTTAACAATTGGGTAGTGGATAGTGCTCTATCTGACTATGCACTGTAATGCTTGTATTCAATAAAATGTGTTTTTGAAAAAAAATTAGAACATGGCTGAGTATTAGATGCTGTAAAAATAAAACCTGAAATGTGCACTCCTTTACATTCAACGCCAAATCCTCTTCACAAGCTATTGGTTGCAATTTTGCAAAAGTCAAATCTTTAGCCAAGGGTGGGCTGAGCCTTAACTGGCAGCGCGTGCGGAGCGTCAAGAGTCCGTGCGTTGGTGTTCACTGCTCTTCTTTTATTCGCCCCCTCCCGCCTCCCTCCGTCCCGGAATCTCATCACAAGTCCCCTGTGATGCTTGTAAATGAACCCACCTGAGTGCGTGGTGCATGCTAGTGTGAAGGAATCCCCCCACCTCACTCCAAGAGGGACGCCAACCACTTGGGGCACTTAGCGGCGGATGTGTGCCGCCGCCGCACACATGGCCTGCGCTGCACAATGGTGTGAGAATCACACAGGCCCTTGGCACGAGCGGACATGCCCCTGCAGGGAGCCTGAGCAGATCTGTTATGAACATGTAAATCCTATGGCCAAGATTTACTGCATTGTTGCCTGAGGCTTGCATGAATTTAAGTAACAAAAACCATACTAAAGGACATGTAACCCCTGATAATCCATGCAGAGCAGGCGTAATGTGGCGTGGAAGTGCACACCACCTCCAGGCTTTCATCCTAGGCCAGGCCAGGCCAGGCCGGGCCAACTAACGCCAGGTGAAGTAGCGCGACCTGCAATGCTTAGAAAAGAACACTGTGTGATATTTCTAGCTACGATGCACTAGGTATAATTCTCATGAAAATTACTTGCGTTGCGTGATGTACCCCAGGGCAGTTGTCATTGCAGAGACATTGTTCTGCAGGTTGTGCTCAGAGTAAGAAACACTCACGCAGACACCGCCTGCTCTCGTTTGCGCAGCAACGCGTGGCTGAGTCGTGTTTGGCGCTGTGCAAACCAAAGTTTTAGCGCATGCTTAGCCAGTTACACCTTCGGTGCTCAGTGTGTTGTAAACATGCTCCAACACAATGTCTTGCTGTTCAAGGAAGGCTGTAGATGTTTTACTCAAATTGACATTGGTAGACGCAGGCCAATTTGCCCATCATGACAGAGCAGTGGGTTCTTTTCTCTTTGGGATGCAGAGCCATTTTTACAATGCACCCTCCTAATCCTGACGTGTGTTGCTAAACACTCAAACATGTTTTACAAAACACAAGGTGCACTGTTCGCACAATGAGAGCTGTATAATCTTAGTTTGTGTACAAGGAGATCATTTTTTTGTATGTGCCATCTTTTGAATTTTTGCGATCAACAGACTGCAGTTCCTTAAAGAGGTGTCGCCGGCCAGAGATCTCCAGGCAAGATAACACTGCTTCCTGTATTGTCTTAAAAAGGAGAAAACACCCCAACTTGGCTTGAAATAAGTGCAATGTTTATTTGTAGTTTGCAAACCGAGAATCTTTGAGCTCGACATAAACTGGAATGGAATGAACAATGAAGAGCTTGCAGCCTTTGATTTAGGAGAACATACCAAGATCACACAGGCATTGACATGTATGGAGAACAGCAGAATCACTCCCAATCACTGAACAGTCCAATAAGAATGGAACATTTTGCAGATCTCAACAGGGTGAATAGATAAGTGCAAAGTAAAAACAAGCGTGCATCGCACTGACAGGAGGCAGCAGGGGGAGGAGAGAGAGGAGGGGGCCGGCACCTGTTTCCCTTGAGGGAGTGAGCAGGAACCTTCTTTTACTTACTAACATCTTTTTGAAAGCTTGCTCCCGCAAAGGAATCGCCAAACGTGCACGTGTTGCCATTCATAGCAATACAACGCGTGCACTTATTTGCCTGTAAAAGCGATGGCTAAAGGTCTTTTTCCTATACAGCGCATGTGTACTACATAGGCGAGACCTAAAAAACTCCATATACCAAGAAACCAGACAAGAAGCTGCTATGTACATTTGAATACCATAACACTGTGGGCCAGATTTATCAAGGTTTTGTCTCAACCTTGCATAACCTAAGATTTACCAAGCCACAAAAGGCCATCTTGTGCGGCCCTGCATGGCTTGATAAATCTGGAGTAGTAAAAGGCAGCGCAAATCGCTGCCTTGCGTTACTCTGCCCTTGGGAGATATTCCATGGGTGAAGCGTGGGTGTTCCAATACATCCACACATGTATTTTGGAGCATTCCCAGATTTAACATTAGTAGTAGACCAGGGAATGCATCAAAATGCTATGCCTCCCTGTGTGAGACGTAACAAGGGGAAATATCTTTTTTCTCCTTGTTTTTTCCTCTTTGTAAGTGTGCTGAATTCTGCAGCACACATAGAAAGAGGGAAATGCCTCTGTGAATGATGCAAGGGTGCCTGCATTGGTGCAATGCAGCTAATTGTGTGAAAGCGCAGGCAGAGGACAGGAATATGCCATATCTTGATAGATATGACACATTCCGGTCCTTCCTCTTTCATGCAGCGTAGCAACATTTGTTGCTGCATTGTGCTGCGTGAAAGTTTTATAAAAATGCCCTGGGTCTCTACCCAAGTCACAGGAGACACACTCAGCATCTCATACCCATCTGTCTGCAAAGCTGCATAGTAAACCCTGTTATGTTCATGACCAAAGTTGCACAAACTGTAATTTTATACCAGACACCTCAGCAGGTATAACGTTCAAATAAGTTACTCCCTTGGGGATAAAGGGTATCAATGGTACCTATATAGCCATTATGAATAACCACAAGTTACCGTTCATGTGGTGCTACTATGAGAGATTCACCAGTCTCCATAAGCATTTGGTATCTCTTGACAGCCCATGGTTGACCACATACATGAAACACTTTCCGGATTCCAAGCATTATGCAGACACGCTTGATGACACCTGCATATCAGGAAAAATACAAACAATGACAGGTGATATGTATCTTGCTCAACAAGCCACTCAAATAACCAAAAAACACAAAACACCTCTATACCCATGTTAAACACCACTAAGCATATCTACGCCATACTCTAACCACTTCTATCAGTAGATACCCACTGCAGTCATGGATTATTGCACCCATAAAGCAACAGAGAGCAAAGCCAATACAACAGGTCTAACATCCTATATGATGCCAGATTGAGAGATTAGTGTGAATACAGAGCCAAGAACAACCACCGAAAGCAGGGGACCTACATCTATGGCAGCTAATTCCAATTATGGTTGGCCCAGCACAAACCATGCCATAACCATTATCGCAGGGTGGGCATGGCCCTGCTGCAACACAAGGGTTCTGGATATGGCACTAAACACAGGAGCGCCACATTGGAACAGGTGTGTATCTTTATCAAATAAGTACTATACATGAACAATATGTACTTGAGTAGTGAAGTGAGTAGAGAGAACCTTGTCGAACCTTCTAGCGAATGCTACTGGACATACTCCAACCCTCTGCTTCATACCTTGAGCCTTAGCTGCCAATGCTACCATTATTATGCTTCTACGTATAACATAGACATAGGAAGGATTGGGAGGGCAGACATAGCAACTAAATGGATGTTCTCTTATACAGGAAATTTCCACAGCCATATATGCTAAAGGATGGCAGCTGATACACCTGGGGACAATGAGCCAGGAGCATCACAAGAACAAGTATATAAGGTCTCAATAGTGAAAATAAAAGACACACAAAGGGCAGGAATTTGTTTCTACAGATCGTTATTTAGTGGATGTATTTGACAAAATGATGACATCTCCCCGTAAGTTACTAAGCAGCATTATGCAAATTCCTGGCAGCACTCATGTGGACCATTGGCATCAGTCTTTTCTATGATACTTCCAACATCTTGTCCGGGACGATTATGTGTGAACTCACTGTTTGGCATGCTTCCCTCATTTACATTTCCATGGTGCTTTGTAACTGATGCAATGCACCCACTCCTGACAGCATAATTTCACCTGCCATCTTATGTTATTCATGTAGTAATATTGCCTCCTTGTCGTGGCTTCTGTTGACTTATCTAACTGTATTATACCACATAGGGGTGATTACGATGTCGGCCGGGGATCACTGACACAATATCGATTGAAAAAATATCGATCTACAAAAAAATCGACGTTGGAATATCGGAGACAAGAATATCGACAGCCTATATACAACATGGTAAGTACAAAAATATCGAAACCAAAATATACATGTCAAAAATATCGTAATTAAAATATTGTTGTTTTTTTAATAAAAAAAGTGTAAAATAAAGTAAATAATAGTTATAAACCAAATAAACATAGTTAAAAATATTTAATAATTTTTTTTAAATTAATAAATAATACATATACAATATTATAACAATAATTAAACATATACATAAAAATTATAATATATACTTAGTTAATAATAAATGTTAATAATTATGTTAATAACTTATAAATTAGTAACAAGTATTATAAATTAAAAATACATCTACACACATAAAACAATAACATAAATAAAAAGTAAATAATTATATTTAATAAATTAAACAAAATTAAATATACTTTCAATATTTTTACAATTAATAATATACTAGATTATCAAAAATAATAATAAAAATTATGAAATAGCTAAATAAATAAAACTACTATTCAAAGTCCCAAAAAAACTACAGTAATGATAACATTGGATAGCGTAACACTTAAAATTACTATTCCTACTTCAGAAAATGCAACAGTAGGGAAAGCATTGGATAGCATAGGGGTAAAAATTACTATTCCAACTCCAGACGGGGCAACAGTAGGGAAAGCGTTGGATAGCGTAGGGGTTAAAATTACTAATCCAACTCCAGAGGGTGCAACAGTAGGGAAAGCGTTGGATAGTGTAGGGGTAAAAAATAATATTCCAACTCCAGAGGGTGCTACAGTAGGGAAAGCGTTGGATAGCGTAAGGGTAAAAAATAATATTCCATCTCCAGAGAGGGCAACAGGAGGGAAATCGTTGGATAGCGTAGGGGTAAAAATTACTATTCAAACTCCAGGGGGTGCAACAGTAGGGAAAATGTTGGATAGCGTGGGGGTAAAAATTACCACTCCAGCTCCAGAGAGTGCTACAGTAGGGAAAGCATTGGATAGAGTAGGGGTTAGAATTACTATTCCAACTCCAGAGAGGGCAACAGTAGGGAAAGCGTTGGATAGCGTAGGGGTAAAAATTACTATTCCAACTCCATAGGGGGAAGAGTAGGGAAAGCGTTGGATAGCGTAGGGGTACAAATTACTATTCCAACTCCAGAGGGGACAAAAGTAGGGAAAGCATTGGATAGCGTAGGGGTAAAATACTATTCCAACTCCAGAGGGTGCTACAGTAGGGAAAGTGTTGGATAGCGTAGGGGTAAAAATTACTATTCCAACTCCAGAGGGTGCAACAGTAGGGAAAGCGTTGGATAGCGTAGTGGTAAAAATTACTATTCGAACTCCAGAGGGTGCAACAGTAGGGAAGCGTTGGATAGTGTAGGGGTAAAAATTACTATTCCAACTCCAGAAGGTGCTACAGTGGGGAAAATGTTGGATAGCGTGGGGGTAAAAAGTACTATTCCAGCTCCAGAGGGTGCTACAGTAGGGATAACGTTGGATAGCATAGAATTTAAATATAACATAGTTATAAATAACTTTTGTATTTAAAATAATAAATAATTCAATGTTTTAATAACTCTACATCATTTACAAATTCCCATTTATTAAAAACATAATTACAATTGAATAATTAACAATAAATTAACAATACATACCAATAAATATTAATTATTAAATATTAGTCACCAAATAAATATTGGACAATAAAATATTTTTCATTACAAAAAAATATGAATTATTTAAAATTAATTCACAATTAAAAAATATTAAACAATACAATTATTTTTTATACCAAATAATACTTTTTCTGAAACATTGATTACCAATCAATTAAAAATATTTTCCAATAAATACAAATTAATTATCAATTAAGAATAGTAATTGCCAATTAACAAAATGAATTACCAATTAAAAACATATTTACCAATGAAAACATTTTTTGCCAATTAAAAACATGAATTACCAATTAAAAATATTAATTATCAATTAAAATATTTATTGCCAATTAATAATTAATTAAAAATAAAGTTATTATCCATAGCAATAAATACAAATAAATCATAATTAATTAAAATTAAATTATTACCCACGCAATTCCCCTATAAACCCACAACCCGCTACAGAAATAAACACAAAAATTAATTACAATTAATTTATAATTCCTAAAAATTAATAATTAATTTAGTATATTTAATTTACTTCCCACCCTATTCCCCTATAAACCCACAACCCGCTCTGGTACTAAAACATAAAATTTACATTGTTAATATATAAAAATAATACACATATAATTTAAAACAAGTAAAATACTTAACAAAAAATATATTACACATACATAATAAAATACATAACAATAATACAAATATCGATATTAGTAACTTCAATATTACTTACATAGATATAAAAAAAATTATGGTCGATATTCTGTCCAACGATATTCTTGACCTCGATATTCTGTACCTTAGATATTTCCAACTCGATATTTTTGTAGGTCGATATTTCAAACTCGATATTTTGACTGTGCACCGTCAGCCGGAAAAGTTCAGAATGGCTTTCAGTACGTCCAAATCAGTATCAGACTGTTTACGATGGTTGGGAACGGTTCGGAATGTCTGACTCGGTTCCGACTCGCATCCAAACGGCATTCGGAGACTCGTACGTCTCTACGGACCACGTTTCCAACCAAGCGATTACGATGTTGGATTCAGACAGCCTTCCCGAATTGTTCTGTCCGACACTGATCGGCTGTCGGAATCTGACTTTGGGAACCCGTAGTAGGCATCCTGTCACCCGGAGGCCTCTGGTTGGAGGCCGTGAGTGTACCCAGGGGACACCTTGTTCCAACTATTCACAGTGTGGCAGGCACAGTGGGAATGCCCACGACAGGGTGCAAGGCTTTCCGCAACCACAAGTTTTTTCAATGGGAGCCTGTGTCGTCAGAGGTAAAACAGGCTTGCATTGAAGTCAATGGGAGTTCGACCGAACGGTGTCCGGAAACATCATAAAGGGTCAGTCAGACTCCCCGAATCTGAGTCGGTCGGAAACCATTCCAAAACAGAGTCGGTCGGAATGCTTTCTGGACAACATCGTAATGAGACCCATAATCTCTTCCTGGTGGCCAACCTTACTGTCGTCAGTGCACAAGCACCATCACCAGCCAGCACCCAAAATATCCCATTCTGCTTTCACCCTGGTACCTGCATCAGAAATTTTGGCCCATGGTACATTACCCCATACGGACGTGTTTGGAAAGTGCTTAGTTACATTATCCTGTGGCCAACTCTGCCACTCTGTGGCTATCAAAATAGCAAAATATATTTTGCCTTTACGTACAGTGAGCATCATGTGTTCAGCATGCAACTTTCTATGTAGAAAATGCTAGATCCTGCTCGTAGGGGGATATAGGAGGCAAGTGAGTACACGCCAACATATGGATGGATCAGAGTAATGGAGACAAGGTTTAAGATTTCTATGTGTGGCATTTCCTGATACAGTCTTATTTACATTTCTCAGGGTTTTTTTTAAATTTCAGGACAAAAGTCACACAACATCTTCTATTGTTGTCTTGAGCGAATGACAGAGAATACAATTTCAAAATGTTGGTAAAGATGAATACATTACTTAAGTTTATTGACAGATCTATGTGTGATGATTACATATGAAAATGTTGTCCATTCCTAGCAAAATAGGATTTCTCTTCATATTTGGGAATTTGTACCAAGAGATGTTCTGAGAGGTTACGCCTAAATCAGCTAGAATAACACACTTATAAACCTTGACCATTCATCAGCGTGCCGTCATACCTTTATGCTCCACAAATCCTTAGTACTTGAGATCGTCTTCACATCCTTCTTGAGATTGAAGCAAAAATGGTTTCAGAAACCAGTACTTATATTAATGTTCCTTATTAAAATGAAAAAGGGGTGTGATTCATTGATTAATATAAAACTATGGAGTAGTTTGAGTCCAAAGGTCGGCATGAATCAGTGTAGTGCAAGAAAATTAAAAACATTGACTTGTGGACAACAAAGCAATTAAGGATAGCATCAAAGACAAAGGAGTCGGGCAGGAGCTGGTCAATTTACTAGCTGCAATCCTATATCACACCAAATCACAAACCGTACTAAGAAGTAAAAGTCAATAAAAAGTTCAAAATAATTAAATGAATACATTTCTTCTTGTTTAATTAAATCAGCGAAGAATAAAAGTATACATCTGTCAGTTAGCATTTCTGAATGGAGCCTCCAGGAAATGACATTGTTTTTGCATTAAAATTCCCCATCTTTAGAGCTTTATAGGAACAATACACATTATTTGGATTTTTTTTAAGATAGATCTGGCAGCATTCTGTGAACTAAAGGACTCATTTATGGTTTGGCTGGTTGGCTACATAATTTCTGGTTCAGCAGTCTATCCATCACAAGCCCAGAATATTGAAAGGTGGCTGGCATTTCAGCTGCCTTTTCAGTGAAGTTGTTCCACCTACCATGTAAGAAAAGATCATAAAAGGTGAAGGATGATCTGACATGGCATTGCATGGCAGACAGGCCATTACATTTAATATTTCTAAAAGACAAACCCTCAAAACATGGTATTTTCATCACGCTTGGATGATTAGCCAAGCACATGTTGATGGAAGTCTAAATACATTACCTGCCTCAATATCCATTTCTCCTCAAATTGTAAACTTCCTCCACCATGTTCCTGCAGGCTAAGGAATGCATCTCAGTCTTTTAAAGATCACTTCAGGATCCAAGCGGGCTGGATTGCTGAGGGCAACTTAGAGTATAGAATTTACAAGAGAAACAAGAGAAACAGGTGAAGGTTTTCAAGGCATGATCTCAGCCTGCTGACATCTCACATGGAGTCATACACCATAAGTGATAACTTCTGAAAACGAATCTGCAGTTGTTTCCATTTCTTAGTCTTTGGTTGAGGGAGCTTTAGGGCTCATGCTCCTGTAAAGCAGCCCAGAATGCCACTTATGCATATAGTCGAGTATCGCCTGCAATATAAGCAGGTGTTGTGCAAATACACACAGAGGTTTTGCCTCCACACATCACCTGGTTATATAACTGCAGTCGTTTAATCTGACAGCCACTAGCAACTGCAAGTATTGCAAGGACCATGTCCATGACCAGGTTAGCACTGAATTCACGGATAAACTGGTGGCGTTGTTGACAATATCCTATCAGGTATCATAGTCATTTAAATAATACTCCCTATGAACCCTCCCCTCTCATAAGTGAGATTACGGAAGAGAAGGATTAATACTGGGGCATTCCTTTGTTGTCAAGGCCACCTAAAAGAAATCTCTCTTTGATTACATTTAAAGTAGCCCTACTAACAATTAATGGAGGATTAAGAGCCTGTAATGGACGTGCCATTTCTGATCCTGACAGAGCACCAACATTTAAGAGAGAAACTTCTATTAGTGTCATAGACTATGTTCTTATTGATGTAGGATTATGGTATTTTTTAACTGATATGAAAGGAATTGAGCAAATAGTCACCATATTTAGTTGGAGGTAACCCTAGTTGGTGAATCCCTGAAGCAAGGTAAACAAATGTGCACACAGATGTCCCTGCTCCTGTTGTAACCACTGAAGAGGTCATCAATATATCTCCTCCAATTCTGTCTACCCTTTCATCCATAATGTCGGCCCAGGCCATCCGCTTCTCACACCTGCCCATGAACAAGGTTGAGTAGCTGGGGGCGAAGCAGGTGCCCATCCGTGTGCACTGTATCTGATTGTATCTCTGTTCCTGGAAGATAAAGATGTTATTATTTAAACAGAAGGCATTGAATTCCAATAGCATATCACTGTGTTCTAGGTATTTCAGGGATCGTCTTTATCTTCCAGGAATAGAGATACACGCCTGGGCCGACATTATGGATGAATCGGTAGACAGAATTATCTGTTGGAGGACATATATTGATGACCTCTTCATAATTTGGAGAGGGTCACAAAAATCAGCTAATCAATATATATTTCCTGCCTCAACCATAACTGCATAAATCTGAAGTTCACTGGGGAGATGAGTACCACCCAGGTGAATTTTCTTGACTTAAGGGTATTTGAAAGTTCCATTATGATTCATACAGCTCTGTATAGAAAAACCACGGCAGGCAATTCTGTCCTGCATGGGTGCAGCAGTCATCCGATGAATCTTGTAAAAAGCATCCCTTATGGAGAGTTGGTGGGAATCAAAAGAAACAGCTGGAGGAAGTGTGATTATCAACAGGCAACGGAAGAAAGTATAAGAACGTTTTAAAGTAAGGGGGTACCCACAAAATACCGTGAAGATAGCATGGAGGAAAGTTGCAGAAAAAGAGGGTAGAATTACTTCAGGAAGAACACAGACCAAAGAAAGAAGGAGTGACGAGTAACTTTAGAATGATTACAAGTTACCCCAATGCCGTGAACAAGATAAGAGCCATTTTGCAAAGGAAATGGAGAATTTTAAAATCAGATGGAGTTATAGGGAAAGATCTGACTTCTCATCCAGGAATGACATTCAGGAGATTGTGGTCTATAAAAGACCATTTAGTTGAAAGCCATCTACCGATAGTAAAACAACACTCCAGTCTGTAATATCTCCATGGTTTTTCCCATGTGGGAAATATAAGGCCTGCACTAACAACAGAAAAATTATTTCATATCAGATCAAGGGTCTTAGGAAGGAGAAGAGGATAATGAAATTCATGACCTGTACCTTATCATATGTGGTCTATTGCTTGGTCTGCCCATGTGACCTACGCTACATGGGCAGCACTATACATCCTGTCAAAACACACATTTTAGAACAACACAGGTCGATAAATAAGCATGGGCGGAATTTGCGAATTGGCAATCAGCGAAATTGCGTATTTACGGATTCGCAATCCGCAAAATCCGCGTACTCTCGCGAATTTTGCGGATTCCTTTTTTTTTGTGTTCACAAGTGTTTCTGCCATTTCGCAAGGGTTTTTTACCAGTTTTAAAACGCGAACTTACTTGTCGGGTAGCAACGGTCGCGTCCATGTTGTTTCTACGTCTGGTTCATCACAGCACCCTCTGTTTCACCACTGCCACCCTCTGTTTCACCACTGCCACCCTCTGGCTCACCCATGCCACCCTCTGGCTCACCCATGCCACCCTCTAGTTCATCACTGTAGATTATGGCGGGAAAAGCACACTTGCCCTGCCTCAACTGACATGAATGAATTAGGGGCTGATTAATGTGTCACTGAATTTGAACTTCCAGGCTGGCACCTGCTTCCTTATCTGTAATTGCTTTCTGTTGCAGTGTAATTTTTTTAACAGGACCTTTGTTTTATACTTGTAGCTATTCTCTGAGCCTGCTGTGAGGGTCAGAGCAGGGTCATAGAATAGTTGCAAGTAGGCAACTGAACTCTGAAGGGGCCCCTCAGGAAGCACTACAGGGAATGGTACTAATGATAAGATTGAACTTTTGCACCTGCTGAGTGCTTTCAGTTTTGCAAAAATCCAAATATCCAGCAGCATCCACAAAAAGTAATCCTTCCAGGCACTACAGGGAATGGTTACTAATGATAAGATTGAACTTTTGCACCTGCTGAGTGCTTTCAGTTTTGCAAAAATCCAAATATCCAGCAGCATCCACAAAAAGTAATCCTTCCAGGTCAAGATCCAAATCAAAGTAACCAGCACATGAAGAAAGCACTGGGAGGAGCCTGCTGGACAGGAAGAGGAAGGTGGAGACTGTGGGGCACTTCCTTCCTCCCACCCCCCCCCCCAAAATGGACTCCTTGCAAAAATAAAGTGCAGGCAAATGTCAACCTGAGGAGTTATTCTGATAAAAATCATAATTTTCAAGGTTTATGCTGCCTGCTGGTGGATTTCTTGTTCGAAATTGCAAATTTTGCAATCTCGCAATTGCGAGATTGTCGCTGCCCGTCACATCTACGTGTTCGCAAGTGTTTACTCCCGCGAAATTGTATAGTATTCTAGTTGGCAAGTGCGACTAAGCAAAAAATCCGCTTCGCACGGATTTACGAATTTTCGGCAAGTTCGCGAGAGTTCGCGGATTGCGAATTTGCCGAAAATCCGCAAAATCCGCGAGCGGAACGGATTTTATGCCCATGCTTAGCGATAAACAATAATGATGTGAACTATCCAGTTGCATGATATTTTGCGAGCCATCACAATAGCAACAGGGCACTTCTAAAATATTTCTGTTTCAATCATGTGCCTAGGGATGTTAAAGGAGGTGATAGGGAGAAACAATTGAGGCGATTGGAATCGCAATATATAATAGACCTGCAAACTAAGTCACCAGAAGGCCTCAAAAATTGAAGAGGAGCTAACGATACATTTATGGTTTGCATATTTGGAAGGGAAGAGATGTCATTGGGGAACAGGCATGGACAGCACAGCACAGGGTGGCCCATACAGGGCTTGATAGCTGATGCATATAGATGGAACCGTGAACTGTAGAGAGTAATTTGCCACTTGCAAGTGAATTAGCAATAAGGTGGAATATTTTTACTCAACCTGAGAAGCTAATGCCTATACAGGGCGTAATAAGTGGAATTATGATATACACATAAATGAACTCAGATTGGGTATACATATTAAAATGACGCCTGATATTGTTTAGGCATTTAGGCTGAATTTGCAATATGGCGACAATTGTTGATAAAGTGATGATCAAATTTTGATAACAATGAATTATGTGCGCTTACAAATTTGCATGAAGTAGTGCGTATGATGAATTAATACGTTGTCTTATGTTTTAACAAAGAATTCGCACATTTAAAGATAGCACCTAAAAAAATAAGTAAATGTGATTGTCCTTCTACACTTTCTTTTTTTAAATTCTTTTTTATTGAAAGAAAACCAACCAAATGACATCACACAGTCCTTCTACACTTTCAATGAAATGAGTTCTATAGAAATATGACATCAAAAATGGCGCCCGTTGACATTAGAAAGCTCACGCCGAAACGCATCTGTTTGTTATAATTGTGTGTGCGCAATAAATCCCTTACGAGGATAAACCCAACACGAGTGCTGGTCCCTCCTTTTGGAGTGGAGCGGGAGATATATATATATATATGGTAAGCGGCGTGAAGAGTGGTCTATTGATATATATATATATATATATATATATATATATATATATATATATATATATATATATATATATATACATATATATATATATATATATATATATATATATATATATATATATATATATATATATATATATATATCTCCTACTGGCGGACCCCAGTAGGTAGTTATAGTTAGTACTTAGTTTCCATAGGAAATGCATTTTTTAGTTTGTTAATAACTTTGGCGTAGTTTGACCAATGTTTCCAAAATTCTCCAAAAAAAGGTCTATCCAGGCCAGCTCCTATCCTGATAGTTTGGGGGTGATTCGTCAAGCGGGGGCTGAGAAAAAAGGGGGGTCCCTAAAAGTGTTTTCGCAATGTTAATTTCCATAGGAATCTTTAGCCAAGGCTACAGCCCGAACTGCTGAACGGAATTACACCAAATTTGGCAAAAAGGTAGCACTTGGTTCAGAAAGCGACCTTATTTTAAATGGTGTAAATCTGTTCAGTAGTTGTTGAGAAATTCGAAAAATAAAAGTTTCAACATCTAATTTCCATAGGAAAATTTAGTCAAGGGTACAGACCGAACTACTGAAGGGATTTGCACCACATTTGGCAAAAAGGTAGTGCTTGGTTCAGAAAGCGATTGGTGTAAATCTGTTTAGTAGTTGCTGAGAAATTGATTGAAAAAATGAAAGTTTTGATATCTAGGAGTGCAGTGGGTTCGTGAACTCTCCCGACCACGAGCTTCATTCTAATTGGCTGCCAACACTCGAAACCAGGAAGTGTTGGCAGCCATCTTGTGACTTGGTAGAACCGAGTCACAAGAAAACAGTAGATAAAAGATTACAAAAAAAGAAAAGGGGACAGGGTAGAAACACCCTGACCCCCTAGGACTGCTCAACGGGGGTCCCACAAGGACCCCTAGGGCAAAAGAAAGCATTTTTTTTGTAATTGTTGCAGAAATCGCGCTGGGGTCGCAAATTCCGCTAAAATTATTTTTTTTAAATGAAGCGTTGGCTCCTGCGCTTCGTTTTAAAAAAGCCCCGGTCGGGCCAGGTCCTGGTTGCACTCCCAAATTAATTTGCGGGGTTTCATATGGGCCCCCACAGCCCCGGGGACCACAACATTCCCGTGGCTATAAATAAAAATTAGAGTGGGGGTGCTCAAACCCCCCCACAAAGCCCCGGGGACCACTACTTCCCTGGCCACTTAATATTTAAATTTGGGGGTCTGTTAGGGACCCCTGTGCCCCGGGGACCACCACCTCCCTGGGGCTTTAGATATTTTGGGAGGGGGGCCACGTGACCCTCCCTTGGAGCCATTGATGGCCCTGGGGACCACCACCCCGCAGGGCCAGCTCCTGCAATGTTCTGGGGTGCCCACCCCCACGACATTGCTGTATGCTATGACAGGGCGGGAGCACGCCTCCTGCCCTGTAATAGCAAACCTTGGTTTGCTTAGTTGAAGCAAGAGAAGGAAAGCCTGCTCTCGCTTCAACAAAGCAAATGGATTGCTTTTGAGTAAGATGAAGCTCCCCTTGCTCAAAAGCAATGCCTTCTCCCACAGGAGGTGGGGAGATGGCGGGACCGTGGGTGCATTGGTGCTTCCCCCATGGTCCCCAACATGAGGCCAGGCCCTGGGGCATGCAACCCCTCTTCGTTCCCCCCAAAAATATGTAGATGTGGGCTTGCCTTGGGGGATGGGGTCCCGAGGCGAATGTAAATTAATGAAATTGGACGGTTTAAAAAAAAAGAATTGGAGTCACGATCCTAGCACGGCTCTCAGCGCAGCCCCCTAGTGTGAACACGATGGGTGTGCGGCTCTCAGCGCGTCCCCTAGTGGGAACGCGATGGGTGAGTGGCTCTCAGCATTGCCCCCTAGTGTGAAAAAGATGGGTGCGCTGCTCGCAGCTCGGCCCCCTAGTGTGAACGCAATGGGTGCAGAGCTCTCAGCGCGGCCCACATGTGTGAACGCGATAGGTGCGTGGCCCTCAGCGCGGCCCCTGCTGTTAATGCAACGGGTGTGCGGTTCTCAGTGCAGCCCACAGTGTGAACGTGATGGGTGTGCGGCTGTCAGCACGTCCCCTAGTGGGAACGCGATGGGTGTGCGGCACTCAGCACGGCCCCCTAGTGTGAACAAAATGGGTGCGCTGCTCTCAGCTCGGCCCCCTAGTGTAAACGCGATGGATGCGCAGCTCTCAGCGCGGCCCACATGAGTTAACGCTATAGGTGCGTGGCTCTCAGTGCGGCCCCTACTGTTAATGCAACGGGTGTGCGGTTCTCAGTGCAGCCCACAGTGTGAACGCAATGGGAGCATGGCTCTCAGCGCGGCCCCCTAGTGTGAACATGATTGGCGCACAGCTCTCAGCCAGCCCACAGTGTAACACGATATGTGCGCGGCTCTTAGCGCGGCCCCCTACTGTTGACACGATGGGTGCGAGGTTCTTAGTGCAGCCCACAGTGTGAACGCGATGAGAGTGCGGCTCCTGAAGTCGCATTTTTCAAAAGCTAAGTTATATGTTGGGTTATTGGGTGGCTCTAAAAAGAGCCCTTGTTTTTATTGAGAGATTTTTGTAGCTACATGTAAGTGCCGATGCAGAGCCTTAGGTTGTTGAGAAGGACTCTGTTTCCCTTATCTGGTAATTGCACGCCATCACTCCTGTAGATGCCATCCATATCAAAACGCAGATTGTTGTTGTATATAGAGCCCATGATATGGTCTCTAAGATAACCAGAAACAGCTTTATTGTCATTTTTTCTAGCTTTCTCAATCTGCGGACAGAATTGATTGGACCACTTCCATTTCTCCCTTTGGCATATGTTAGAGTATACAAAGACAGTTTGGGGGAAAAGCAACATCAATTCTGCAAAGGTGTCCTTCAGTAGCTTTTCCAGACCCTACCCAGTCAATGTGACTAGGTCATTGCCACCACGGTGCACAATCATGAGGTCAGGGGGTTGAGATGTAAAAAGGTTTTAACCAAAGGCATCAATTAGTGCCACTTTAATCCTCTTTGTCCAATCCATTTATTGTTCACATTTTGCAAAGCTAGATCTTTGTCAATACCTCTGTGTTCAGCATACCTTTTGCATCAGAAAACATAGCTGTGTTCCACAATCCACACTCTAAGCATCTTGAAGGGAAATCTGGATGCACTGTAAAGATGTCTGTAGCTGAAGTAGGCAGTTGGTAGAATGAGTGGTATAGAAAATGGTGGACAAGATGCAGTTTTTAAAAAAGAAGAGAAATTATTGTCTGTTTAAGAACATTGTACAGTGAAAAATAGGGTACATGTTTCTGTCTTTAAAAAGCATGTTTCTTATTGGTTTGTAAAAAATGTTCGAAAGGTAAAGTTATTATAGTGAGATTTCCCAAGTCAGTGCTATCTTTAGAAGTTGTGTGTTATTGAAAAAAAGTGGTAACATTATTTGTAATAGATTTTTGAACTCCCTTATTGATTTGCGGTGCCATCGCTCATGGTGCATGGTGGAGTCACGACTCCCAATAATTTCAGAAGTAGTTTGGGTTCATTTAGAAGTCAGTTGGCAAGGGTTGATATGTGTAACCAATAGAAATATGTTTTAGAATTTGAAATAATCCGGGAAACAAGGTGATTTGTTGTTTACATGTATATGTGTGGACAAAGAGAGGGAAACTTTGCCATTACTGGTTTTGATTTGCTGGAGAAGTTCTATACATTGATTGTGTGCATAAGAAAATCCATTCTGAGTTTCTGATATTTTATATTCTACAAATCAATTTGGAAGGTAAGTCATACATTTGTGAGGTGTATTATGTATTAGCTTTGTTTTTAAAGGTGAAATATAAATCATGAACTTTGAAATTTGACATATATTATTAAATGTAGAAATGTTTATTTTAGTTTGTTGTTTAATATAGATTCTGTATAGTATTATTTGCAATATGGATTACTAATTATGGTACTTTGTTTCAGTGAGTGTATATGTACATTTGTAGGATACCACATAATTTTAGGTGTCGCTTTCAAATTGGAAGTGCATATGTTGAGTTAAGGTATTTGTGATTAGACTAGTTATTATAAGTCTCTTGAGAGGCACAGATGAAATATGCCACATAATATTTGGTGTTTGGTTCAATGGCCCTGTTCCCATGATGCACTGGGCCAGTGACAGACTAATTTGCATATAGCCAGGTTCTGAGCTGGGATGGGGCAGTGAGCTAAATAACGGTGATGGATCAAGCCCTGATCTTTGGACTGGGTAAGAGTGGTCTGCTTAATTCAGACACTCTGTTCATCACCACCCCCTTTTCTGAATCGTTTTTGGCCACTATAGGTGTGGCAGGGTATACTCAGACATGAGTCCCTTGCTCACTGCTCCATCAGGATTCAAGCAAGCCGGCCCGACGAGGCTGAAATGCCAGAAACCGGTCCCCGGTAGCTTGTATCCTTTCTGGTGAAGAATTGGCTTGGTAGTTTAGTCTGCCCTGTTCCCATGATGCACTGGGCCAGGGACAGACTAATTTGCATATAGCCAGGTTCTGAGCTGGGATGGGGCAGTGAGCTAAATAACGGTGATGGATCAAGCCCTGATCTTTGGACTGGGTAAGAGTGGTCTGCTTAATTCAGACACTCTGTTCATCACCACCCCCTTTTCTGAATCGTTTTTGGCCACTATAGGTGTGGCAGGGTATACTCAGACATGAGTCCCTTGCTCACTGCTCCATCAGGATTCAAGCAAGCCGGGCCGACGAGGCTGAAATGCCAGAAACCGGTCCCCTGTAGCTTGTATCCTTTCTGGTGAAGAATTGGCTTGGTAGTTTGGTCTGCCCTGTTCCCATGATGCACTGGGCCAGGGACAGACTAATTTGCATATAGCCAGGTTCTGAGCTGGGATGGGGCAGTGAGCTAAATAACGGTGATGGATCAAGCCCTGATCTTTGGACTGGGTAAGAGTGGTCTGCTTAATTCAGACACTCTGTTCATCACCACCCCCTTTTCTGAATCGTTTTTGGCCACTAAAGGTGTGGCAGGGTATACTCAGACATGAGTCCCTTGCTCACTGCTCCATCAGGATTCAAGCAAGCCAGGCCGACGAGGCTGAAATGCCAGAAACCGGTCCCCGGTAGCTTGTATCCTTTCTGGTGAAGAATTAGCTTGGTAGTTTGGTCTGCCCTGTTCCCATGATGCACTGGGCCAGGGACAGACTAATTTGCATATAGCCAGGTTCTGAGCTGGGATGGGGCAGTGAACTAAATAACGGTGATGGATCAAGCCCTGATCTTTGGACTGGGTAAGAGTGGTCTGCTTAATTCAGACACTCTGTTCATCACCACCCCCTATTCTGAATCGTTTTTGGCCACTATAGGTGTGGCAGGGTATACTCAGACATGAGTCCCTTGCTCACTGCTCCATCAGGATTCAAGCAAGCCGGGCCGACGAGGCTGAAATACCAGAAACCGGTCCCCGGTAGCTTGTATTCTTTCTGGTGAAGAATTGGCTTGGTAGTTTGGTCTGCCCTGTTCCCATGATGCACTGGGCCAGGGACAGACTAATTTGCATATAGCCAGGTTCTGAGCTGGGATGGGGCAGTGAGCTAAATAACGGTGATGGATCAAGCCCTGATCTTTGGACTGGGTAAGAGTGGTCTGCTTAATTCAGACACTCTGTTCATCACCACCCCCTTTTCTGAATCGTTTTTGGCCACTATAGGTGTGGCAGGGTATACTCAGACATGAGTCCCTTGCTCACTGCTCCATCAGGATTCAAGCAAGCCGGGCCGACGAGGCTGAAATGCCAGAAACCGGTCCCCGGTAGCTTGTATCCTTTCTGGTGAAGAATTGGCTTGGTAGTTTGGTCTGCCCTGTTCCCATGATGCACTGGGCCAGGGACAGACTAACTTGCATATAGCCAGGTTCTGAGCTGGGATGGGGCAGTGAGCTAAATAACGGTGATGGATCAAGCCCTGATCTTTGGACTGGGTAAGAGTGGTCTCTAAGATAACCAGAAACAGTTTTATTGTCATTTTTTCTAGCTTTCTCAATCTGCGGACAGAATTGATTGGACCACTTCCATTTCTCCCTTTGGCATATGTTAGAGTATACAAAGACAGTTTGGGGGAAAAGCAACATCAATTCTGCAAAGGTGTCCTTCAGTAGCTTTTCCAGACCCTACCCAGTCAATGTGACTAGGTCATTGCCACCACGGTGCACAATCATGAGGTCAGGGGGTTGAGATGTAAAAAGGTTTTAACCAAAGGCATCAATTAGTGCCACTTTAATCCTCTTTGTCCAATCCATTTATTGTTCACATTTTGCAAAGCTAGATCTTTGTCAATACCTCTGTGTTCAGCATACCTTTTGCATCAGAAAACATAGCTGTGTTCCACAATCCACACTCTAAGCATCTTGAAGGGAAATCTGGATGCACTGTAAAGATGTCTGTAGCTGAAGTAGGCAGTTGGTAGAATGAGTGGTATAGAAAATGGTGGACAAGATGCAGTTTTTAAAAAAGAAGAGAAATTATTGTCTGTTTAAGAACATTGTACAGTGAAAAATAGGGTACATGTTTTTGTCTTTAAAAAGCATGTTTCTTATTGGTTTGTAAAAAATGTTCGAAAGGTAAAGTTATTATAGTGAGATTTCCCAAGTCAGTGCTATCTTTAGAAGTTGTGTGTTATTGAAAAAAAGTGGTAACATTATTTGTAATAGATTTTTGAACTCCCTTATTGATTTGCGGTGCCATCGCTCATGGTGCATGGTGGAGTCACGACTCCCAATAATTTCAGAAGTAGTTTGGGTTCATTTAGAAGTCAGTTGGCAAGGGTTGATATGTGTAACCAATAGAAATATGTTTTAGAATTTGAAATAATCCGGGAAACAAGGTGATTTGTTGTTTACTTGTATATGTGTGGACAAAGAGAGGGAAACTTTGCCATTACTGGTTTTGATTTTTTGGAGAAGTTCTATACATTGATTGTGTGCATAAGAAAATCCATTCTGAGTTTCTGATATTTTATATTATACAAATCAATTTGGAAGGTAAGTCATACATTTGTGAGGTGTATTATGTATTAGCTTTGTTTTTAAAGGTGAAATATAAATCATGAACTTTGAAATTTGACATATATTATTAAATGTAGAAATGTTTATTTTAGTTTGTTGTTTAATATAGATTCTGTATAGTATTATTTGCAATATGGATTACTAATTATGGTACTTTGTTTCAGTGAGTGTATATGTACATTTGTAGGATACCACATAATTTTAGGTGTCGCTTTCAAATTGGAAGTGCATATGTTGAGTTAAGGTATTTGTGATTAGACTAGTTATTATAAGTCTCTTGAGAGGTACAGATGAAATATGCCACATAATATTTGGTGTTTGGTTCAAATGTGAAGTATGTTCTCTGAATTTATCAGGTGTACATAGTATGTGGTACAGACATATTCATGCATGTTTTTAGGAATATGGTAAGACGTATAGCAGAGACATGTGAACGGTTCTTGCTTTCTATTTGGCTAGGTGTAACATTATAGGTAGTTGTAGAATGGTAAATCAGCAGCACAAAAGTGAGGTTTGAGATATGTTTGATGAGATATTATCACTCAAGCAGTTTGTATGTACTCCTAAAATCTGCCAGACATTACCCTGGCACTCATGGAATCATTAGGCATTGCGCATGTAGTCGTGTAATCCCCCAGACATACTTCTTTAATCATACATTCATCAATTCATTAGCTATACACTGGTTCAATCACCCACACACTACCCTTGCACTCCTACAATCACCCTGTCAGGATGTCTGCACTCTTCTAATCACTTAGACAGTGACTATGCACTACCTTTATAACTCTCAAATCACTGAAGCACTACTATAGTATTTCTCCAATCACCCAGGCACTACCCTTGTTGTCATTCAATCACCCAGAGAGTACCACTGCACTCCTTCGATCACCCACCACTACTACTGAAGTCCTTCGATCACACAGCCACTACCTAAGCATTTATAAAATCACCCTGACACTACTTTTGCACTGCTGAAATCCCCCAGCCATTACATGTGCAGTCATGGAATCACCAGGCATTACCTATGTATTCGTCCAATCCCCAGATATTACCTCTGCAATCATGTAATCATCAATGCATTAGCTATACACTGGTTTAATCACTCAGGCACTTCCCGTGCAGTCCTCCAATCACCCTGTCAGGATCTATGCACTCCTCCTATCACTTAGGCAGTGCCGATGCACTACCGTTAGGCTTCTCCAACCACTTGTACATTTGTAGTATAATGCATAATTTTAGGTGTTGCTTTCAAATTGGAAGAGCAGTCTGACAAGTGTTAAGGTGTGCATGAACTTGTCTGTGAAGTATGTCTTTACTTGCATATGTTTAGTTAAGGTATTTATTTATTTATTTATTATTTACATATATAGGGCGCAACAGCTACCCAAAAAGGGTTTCCCGGCGCCATAGCAGACTAGATGCAGATCGAAGCGGAGGTGGAATAACAATTACTGGTCGAATAGCCAGGTCTTAATAGCTCTGCGAAAACGGGTTTAAACAGTTTCATGACCGATAGTCAGGGGAAGAGTGTTCCAGAGGGTCGGGCCGAGATAAGAAAAAGATCTTCCGCCCATTCTGGTGAGTTTGAACCTAGGTACCTTGAAATTGCCAAGAGTGGCCGATCTCAGGTGACGAGTGGGAACATAAGGACAGACAGGGATTGTAAGTATTGAAGGGCCGAACCGTGTTTAATCTTAAACATGTAGCTCAGGGCTTTGAACTTAATACGGTTCTCCACCCTGAACCAATGTAAGTCACGGAGAGACCCGGAGATGGAAGAGGTTCTAGGAACTCTGAAAAGCAGTCTAGCAGCGGAATTCTGGTCCAGCTGCAGCCTGCGGATCCCAGCCTTGTTAGAACCCAGGTACAAGACATTCCCATAGTCCAACCGTGAGGAGATAAGGGCATGAACAACAGTTTTTTGTGCAGCATCCAGATGATCTTCCGAAGCCATTTTAGGATGCTAAAGCATACTGCTGAAACATTGGTTGCTTGATGATGCATTGTCAAGGCGTCGTCAATAATTATGCCCAAGTTTCGGACGTGGCTAACGGGTTGCGGGAGGACACCCATTTCAGCTGGCCAATGTTGTGGACCCCAGAGATCTTTCCTCCTTCCCAGGATCAGGACCTCGGTTTTATCACCATTCAGCTTGAGGTAGTTGTTATTCATTCATTTAGCAATATCACCGAGGCCCTGCTGAAGGAGAGATGGACTACAGGGGTCGGAGTTGGAAAGAGAGAAGATAACCTGGGAGTCATCGGCATAGGTGAAAAGTGTCAGGCCAGCTTGTTCAACTATGTCAGCTAAAGGCCTGACATACAGGTTAAAGAACAAAGTGCTTAAAATAGAGCCCTGAGGTACCCCGTAAGGTGATGAAAAGGTGGATGAGCTGGCTGTGGCAGAAAAGATTTGGAAAGAGCGGTTGTCCAGAAAGGAAATAATCCAATCTAGGGCAGAGCCGCGAATACCAAGAGAACGCAGTGTCGTAATTAGAATGGAGTGAGAGATCGTATCGAACGCTGCACTGAGGTCTAACAATATGAGCGCTACTGTCTCTCCAGCATCTAGATTATGTCGTAATCTCGCTATGACTCCCAACAGAGTAGACTCATTGGAAAAACCAGTTCGGAAGCCAGATTGAGAGGGGTGTAAGATGTTATTTGATTCGGTGAACCGTGGAAGGTGGAAATGAATGTGTCTCTCGAGAATTTTAGAAATAGCGGGCAGGAGGGAAATGGGCCGGTAGTTAGAAAGAATAGCTGGGTCAGCCATGTTTTTTTTTAATGATTCAGAAAAGGGGGTGGTGATGAACAGAGTGCCTGAATTCAGCAGACCACTCTTACCCAGTCCTAAGATCAGGGCTTGATCCATCACCGTTTTTTAGCTCACTGCACCATCCCAGCTCAGAACTTGGCTATATGCAAATTAGTCTGTTCCTGTCCCAGTGCATGATGGGAACAGGGCAAACCAAACTACCAAGCCAATTCTTGTACTGGGAAGGAAACAAGCTTCCGGGGACCGGTTTTTGCCATTTCAGGCGTCGTCGGCCCGGCTTGCTTGAATCCTGATGGTGCAATGAGCAAGGGACTCACATCTGAGGGATTTGTTGTTTTCTGGAAGCCACGCCACTTACCTCGGACATCCTGTGATCCAGCCTGCTGAGCCGCTGCTGCTCGCCGGACCCGCTGCGCGGGTCCCGCTTCGCGGTTACAGCGGCTGTTGATCGATTGAAAGGGGCATCACCTGGTGACCGGCAGGGCTGCGAGGGAACAGCGGGTGGACTCCACGGACCAGGAGTCCCCGCGCGCCCGTTCCCAGCTGGGCTCCTCTCCCTGCCGGCCCCGCCCCCATCACTGAAGGGCTTAAGAGGCTCCCTGCCCTTTCATCGGCGGATTTGTTGTTTTCTGGAAGCCACGCCACTTACCTCGGACATCCTGTGATCCAGCCTGCTGAGCCGCTGCTGCTCGCCGGACCCGCTGCGCGGGTCCCGCTTCGCGGTTACAGCGGCTGTTGATCGATTGAAAGGGGCATCACCTGGTGACCGGCAGGGCTGCGAGGGAACAGCGGGTGGACTCCACAGACCAGGAGTCCCCGCGCGCCCGTTCCCAGCTGGGCTCCTCTCCCTGCCGGCCCCGCCCCCATCACTGAAGGGCTTAAGAGGCTCCCTGCCCTTTCATCGGCGGATTTGTTGTTTTCTGGAAGCCACGCCACTTACCTCGGACATCCTGTGATCCAGCCTGCTGAGCCGCTGCGCGGGTCCCGCTTCGCGGTTACAGCGGCTGTTGATCGATTGAAAGGGGCATCACCTGGTGACCGGCAGGGCTGCGAGGGAACAGCGGGTGGACTCCACGGACCAGGAGTCCCCGCGCACCCGTTCCCAGCTGGGCTCCTCTCCCTGCCGGCCCCGCCCCCTTGGTGACTCAAGCTCACCTACAAAGAGGAGTGGACATACCCGCTGCGCGGGAGCGCGCGGGAGGGCGCCGGGAGAAGCCCGGGACAAGGGCGGGACCGTCTGTGGCCGTCCGGGGCCTCAGGAGGCCGGGCTGGGCCACCCCCCTTACCAACGACCCATAGTATCTTCTCCAGTAAGTGACATTGATACGTTGGTTTTGATTGGTGATGACTATGGCAATGTCTACATCGACAAGTTCTGCTACTAGCCACTTGATAACTCCCCCGGTTGAGTCTGGTCCACCAGCAATTGGCCCCCTAGATAAATTCTTTTTTAATCGTTCATTGTCAATTGACAAGGAGCTATCCCTGGCAGAGAGGCGCGCAGAGCGTAGATTATCAATAGAATTACTTAAGAATTCTATGGATAAGCTTCCAACTCTAGCGTACCCCACCCTGGTAACCCCTTTATCATCAGTGAACCTCCCTTTAGCAAACGAACACTTTGAGGGCCAAGCACAAATAACAAACAAGGACGTTGTGACAGAATTGAATAATCCTTGTGGGAGTAATATCCAATCGACATCGCTCCCTGATTCTGGTGCTCAGGTTACATCGGCCCAACCTAACCTTGGGTCTAAAAGGAAAAGACCAGCCCCAGTAAGAAAATGTAAAATGGTGGCCAAACCCCCTCAAAAGCACAGGAAGCTACACAAATCCGTGAATATTGGAGAGGTCGTCACTGAAGAAACTCAAAGTACAGAAAGTGTCTCACACACCAATCTTGCCCCTTTGGACAGCCAAGACACAGAAGACAACTCTTGTACTGACTCCACTGTACCAAATAATGAAAATGTGTTATCACTTGTAAATGTGCTCCCTGAGTTGGAAAAATTACTTAGATCATTGCTTACCCCTATTGAGGATAGAATTGCCAAGCTTACAGATAGGCTAAATCATTTCGAGCAGACAACATTAGACAATTTCTACTCCACAAAATCGCTGATTAAAGCGAACACTGGGGTGGATTCAAGTACAAAGTCTCAGGTCCTTAGTAACCCCGTTACCCAGGATAAGGGAAGAAGGCCCCAAAATAACTCTCCTTTACCTCCCAAGCAAAGCAATCTTACAGCCAAAACAACTGTAAAACCCGCAGATAGATCTGACAGTGCGAAAGTTGGTTCTGTTCCATCTCAGCAGACCACTATGCACCCCACACAGTCCACAATACCCCAGATACAAAATCCTCCAATCACTAAGAGTGCTGAGGCTACAGCTTGTCCCCAAGTGGACAAAGCACTAACAATTGCAAAAGCAACTAATAACATACAGATAGCCTCAAACATTCTGGCGGGAGGGAATAGGGCTAATGTATGCCCGCTGGTAGATAAAACTCTAGTACCGACCCAATCAAAAAATAAACAACAGGCGTTGAAGCCTGCCTCCCAACCCGTCCCCCAAGTTCCTAAATCAATCCCACCTCCCTTGGTAAAGCCACCTCACAGAAAACCCCCGATTAATCTCACTCCAGATTCCTTCCCCTACGTAGCAGTTCTTATAAATGTCCCACCATTACCCTCAGGACAGAGAGAAACTTTCCAGACGCTTAAAAACAAGATCATGCACTGGTTAAAGGAAAATCGTCCTCTGCCTGGTGACATCGACGGGTTAATCATAGGGGTAAGGAGAATAGACTGGATGGGATACACACCGAAAACCTTGGGTGGGGACTGTATAGTGGTTAATTTCCAAGATCCAAGGGTGGCGGGATGGATAACTAGGCAGGGATGGGGAACAAACAAGGGAGGTATTGGAATTGTGGACCTTACCTTTTTTTACCCCCGACCAGCTAGCGTAATGACTAGCTTGCTCAATGAACCCCTAATCCTCCCTACTGTATCATGGCCAGCCAATTCTTTACCACCTCCTCCAGTTGGTCATAACCATACCACATACATAAATTACAACTCTCATGTAGGATGGCAGGACCCTGGACGGGGATATTGACAAACCAGCACAGTTAGGAAATGTGGGAATAATAACGAGCCAAAAGGGGTTTGTGATGTTTGTGTTGAAACTATAGTTACAAACCTAACGGTTAATAATATTGAGACGGGGAGTTTGGCTGAAGAAGGTGGTTCTAGATTGGGAACTTTAAACACCAATGTTACGACACCACCCTCAATGACAGTTAACACGATTGTAGATCCCATAGATGATCGGGAAAGGCCGATTAATTCTACTGAAATGACACCTCAAGCATTTCCAAACACCAACACTCTTGATGGTTCTGTGGCTAGCATTGGCACGCTTTTATCCTGGAATGTTGCGGGGTTGGGCAGTAAGTTGGATTCCCAATCCTGGGTGAACTATATAAGTGGGTATGATATCTGCTGTTTTCAAGAAACCTGGGCTTGCGATCCCCTTTTTTGTTTTGGTTATTTAAACTATTGTATACCAGCACAAAAGGGTGGAAGAGGGCGGCCAAAGGGAGGCCTCACTGTATGGGTCAAACAGGATTTGCACATTAACATCAAAATGTTGGACCTGGGAAGTAGTGATTTACAAGTATTAAGAATCTCCACAGGCAAGGGTCCACCAATAGATTTGTATAATGTCTATGCGAGAGGTAACAATGTAACTAACTCACCCACAATAGAGCTGTTATCTGCTGCCATTGAGGCCAAGTCCCAAGAAAGTATGATGATAATAGCAGGAGACCTCAACAGGACTTTTGAACCCTTGGACTGTACAAATGACCCCCTGGGGAATGAAGAGGACAATCTCTGGGGGGTACCCTCTCTATGTTTAAAACCTGTTAAGAGATGGACAAAAGAGATTTTATTATTGAATGGAATTTGTATGGAACACGGTTTAAGAGCACTTAACGGGAGGACACCGGGGGACAAGGAGGGCGGCTACACTTTTGATAACGGTACCAGCAGGAGCAGAATTGACTAAATATTGTGTAGTCTCCAGCTGTGGAAGGGGGTTGTTGACATGACTATTAGGCCTCGGGATGAAAGTGATCACAACCCCCTCTGTGTGACTCATAGGTGGTGGAACGCTGGTGTGGGAAACTCTTTTGAAACAAATGATGACATCCCGGTCATGAGTAACGACGAACGCAGGTTAAAATGGCCAAAGGTATTGGCAAATGAGGCTACTATGACCTATATCAATAGTGTGGTTGATAGTGCAATTTCCGCGATGGAAGCAGCGGTTCCAGTGGTTCCAGGGGATAGTGGTATCTCCGAAATCCACAACAAGTTATTCTCCCTCCTAAGACCATGTTTCTTCATCAAAAACAGGAAAGGGAAGAAAGCTAAAGATGTGGGAAGGTGGTTTGATAGTCAATGTAGATTGGCACGACTTGAACTGGGACAAGCCATAAGGAATAGGGACCGTGCTGCAGTAATAGAGAATAGGAAACTGTACAAAAGGGCCATCCATCGAGCTAAAAAGAAATGGGATGAAGACCATTGGGCCGAATTAAAAGAGGCTTCAGGTAACAAAGATTCCAGGACATTTTGGAAAATTATTAAGTGGGGCAGAGGAGCTGGCCCTGCGAAGCCAGACAACAATGTAGCAGAAGATGCTTGGGTGGATTACTTCAGACCACAGTATGCTGAAGTCAACCATCCTGTGGTGGCGGACAGTATAATACCAGTTTATGCAACCGATGATTTGTTTTCCCTTAGAGAAGCGGAAATTGCCATTAGTACCGCGAAATGTGGGAGGGCGCCAGGGCCAGACGGGATTCCCCCTGATATTTTTAAATACGATGTGACTAGATGGGCGAGGTATACCTTCCTTGTAGCAAATGCCCTAGCGAAGGGGGAAGTGGTCCCAGACCTCTGGAAAGGCGCAACCATTATCCCCATACACAAGAAGGGTGACCGTTCACTGCCTGCTAATTATAGGCCTATAAGCTTAATAGCTACCATGCAGAAGGTAGTTGGGAGAATGGTAACAAACCAGCTTATGGACTGGGTTGATGATAACAACGCCCTTTCTCCATACCAAGCTGGATTCAGGCGAGCAACCAGTACCATTGACCAGGTCTTCCGCTTCACCATATTGCGGTGGAAGACTGTTGTACTGGGAAGGGGCTGCCTGTATGTCGCGTTTGTCGACCTGCGGGCGGCATTCGACCTAGTCCCCCGGTTTAAGTTATGGCTGGTTTTGCAAAAGATGGGGATTCCTGCAGATCTGCTTACACTAATCATGCGATTGCACGAATCCAACTTTGCAAGAGTCCAGCGGGGTGGAAGCGGGGAGACAACCACGGATTTTCCAGTGGAAAGGGGCGTCCGGCAAGGCTGTTCCATGGCCCCTTTACTTTTCTCGTTATTTATTAACGGGATTGTTGAGAGAATGTTGAGGGCTAGTGTAGACGCCCCGTCGTCAGCGGACACCAGGGTTCCGATCCTGATGTTCGCTGACGACACTCTTATCTTGTCCAAGACTCCTATGGGGCTACAACGTGCACTAAACATTTTCGATGCTTTTTGCACTGAACATGGGTTAGAAGTGAACGTGGGAAAAACAAAATTAATGGCCTTCTCCCCAGGTCGTAGGAATTACCCTAAGGTAACCTTAAATAACAGCAGGTTAGATACTGTCGCAGAATTCACGTACCTGGGAGTACAGATCGCAGAGGGCACTGGCTGGACGCATCATGTGGATAAAGTGGTCTTAAAACATCAGCAGCTCTCAGGTGCTTTAAGGGGTGAACACCGTAAATCTAAGACAAAGCCTATAAAACCCGCACTTATGGTGTATGACGCGAAGGTCTTGGGTGCCACATTATATGGCGCGGAGTTATGGGCTTGGGATAGTCTTGCGGCTCTACAGATTTCTGAGAACAAGTTTTTGCGAGGGATCACAGGACTCCCACAGAGCACCCCCTTAACCCCACTGTTTCTGGAGCTGGGTAGGCGTTCTATTGCCGACAGAGCCCGATTGCGCCCAGTTCTTTACTGGAGACGCCTTTGGACGACTCCAGAAATAAGACAATATGCGGAGGGTTTTCTATGGATAATTCAGGAAGATATCTTCCACAAGATAAAATGGCTAAAACATCTGAAGTCCATGCTAGTTAACTTAGGGTTTTCAAATCTTTGGAATAACCCTGTGGGAGAGATCTTCCCTAGTAAAGAAGCCCTCAAAGAACAATATTGGGATTGGGTGGGTGGCAAGCTGCTGAAAGACACCAGGGCCGACTCTATGTCTGGTCGTTTCCTGGAGATAAAAATCTTTCCTGCCCTAGAAAACTACTGGGATAACATCACGGTACCAATGGACAGGAAACTCGTCTTTCAGTTAAGATCTGGATCTATCCCCGTGAAGAAAATGACAGCTGGCTGGTACAGACCGACCAATAACTTATGTCCAGCATGTGAAAATGCCGAGGAGAGCATAGGCCATTTCCTATTTGTATGTCAAGCTTACTCAAAACCGAGGAGAAAATGGCTCACGCCGGTATGTAAAAATCTGGGGACACGTGACAGCGCTGTGGCTTTAAGAATCTTATGTACAACAACTCAGGATTCGATAGTCATAGGGGTAGCCAAATACCTGGGCTGGGCCTGGGCAATTAGACGACGGTCTCTGGGGGGAATTAGGTAATCAGGTATTTCTTTTAATTACGATTTATGTAATATTATTTTCACAAATGGTTTTTTCGTATGCAAACATTGTATGAGCTGCACTCTATGTTTAACAATTTTTTTTTACCTGTAATCATGTATTATTGTGTAATTGTTTTAAATTCTATGTGCTTTTATGAGAATTGTCTCGAATAAAGCTTATACAAACAAAGAGTATACCCTTCCACGCTTATGGTGGACAAAATGATTCAGAAAAGGGGGTGGTGATGAACAGAGTGCCTGAATTAAGCAGACCACTCTTACCCACTCCAAAGATCAGGGCTTGATCCATCACCGTTTTTTAGCTCACTGCACCATCCCAGCTCAGAACTTGGCTATATGCAAATTAGTCTGTTCCTGTCCCAGTGCATGATGGGAACAGGGCAAACCAAACTACCAAGCCAATTCTTGTACTGGGAAGGAAACAAGCTTCCGGGGACCGGTTTCTGCCATTTCAGGCGTCGTCGGCCCGGCTTGCTTGAATCCTGATGGTGCAATGAGCAAGGGACTCACATCTGAGTATACCCTTCCACGCTTATGGTGGACAAAATGATTCAGAAAAGGGGGTGGTGATGAACAGAGTGCCTGAATTAAGCAGACCACTCTTACCCAGTCCAAAGATCGGGGCTTGATCCATCACCGTTTTTTAGCTCACTGCACCATCCCAGCTCAGAACTTGGCTATATGCAAATTAGTCTGTTCCTGTCCCAGTGCATGATGGGAACAGGGCAAACCAAACTACCAAGCCAATTCTTGTACTGGGAAGGAAACAAGCTTCCGGGGACCGGTTTCTGCCATTTCAGGCGTCGTCGGCCCGGCTTGCTTGAATCCTGATGGTGCAATGAGCAAGGGACTCACATCTGAGTATACCCTTCCACGCTTATGGTGGACAAAATGATTCAGAAAAGGGGGTGGTGATGAACAGAGTGCCTGAATTAAGCAGACCACTCTTACCCAGTCCAAAGATCAGGGCTTGATCCATCACCGTTTTTTATCTCACTGCACCATCCCTGCTCAGAACTTGGCTATATGCCAATTAGTCTGTTCCTGTCCCAGTGCATGATGGGAACAGGGCAAACCAAACTACCAAGCAAATTCTTGTACTGGGAAGGAAACAAGCTTCCGGGGACCGGTTTCTGCCATTTCAGGCGTCGTCGGCCCGGCTTGCTTGAATCCTGATGGTGCAATGAGCAAGGGACTCACATCTGAGTATACCCTTCCACGCTTATGGTGGACAAAATGATTCAGAAAAGGGGGTGGTGATGAACAGAGTGCCTGAATTAAGCAGACCACTCTTACCCAGTCCAAAGATCAGGGCTTAATCCATCACCGTTTTTTAGCTCACTGTACCATCCCAGCTCAGAACTTGGCTATATGCAAATTAGTCTGTTCCTGTCCCAGTGCATGATGGGAACAGGGCAAACCAAACTACCAAGCCAATTCTTGTACTGGGAAGGAAACAAGCTTCCGGGGACCGGTTTCTGCCATTTCAGGTGTCATCGGCCCGGCTTGCTTGAATCCTGATGGTGCAATGAGCAAGGGACTCACATCTGAGTATACCCTTCCACGTTTATGGTGGACAAAATGATTCAGAAAAGGGGGTGGTGATGAACAGAGTGCCTGAATTAAGCAGACCACTCTTACCCAGTCCAAAGATCAGGGCTTGATCCATCACCGTTTTTTAGCTCACTGCACCATCCCAGCTCAGAACTTGGCTATATGCAAATTAGTCTGTTCCTGTCCCAGTGGATGATGGGAACAGGGCAAACCAAACTACCAAGCCAATTCTTGTACTGGGAAGGAAACAAGCTTCCGGGGACCGGTTTCTGCCATTTCAGGCGTCGTCGGCCCGGCTTGCTTGAATCCTGATGGTGCAATGAGCAAGGGACTCACATCTGAGTATACCCTTCCACGCTTATGGTGGACAAAATGATTCAGAAAAGGGGGTGGTGATGAACAGAGTGCCTGAATTAAGCAGACCACTCTTACCCAGTCCAAAGATCAGGGCTTAATCCATCACCGTGTTTTAGCTCACTGCACCATCCCAGCTCAGAACTTGGCTATATGCAAATTAGTCTGTTCCTGTCCCAGTGCATGATGGGAACAGGGCAAACCAAACTACCAAGCCAATTCTTGTACTGGGAAGGAAACAAGCTTCCGGGGACCGGTTTCTGCCATTTCAGGTGTCGTCGGCCCGGCTTGCTTGAATCCTGATGGTGCAATGAGCAAGGGACTCACATCTGAGTATACCCTTCCACGTTTATGGTGGACAAAATGATTCAGAAAAGGGGGTGGTGATGAACAGAGTGCCTGAATTAAGCAGACCACTCTTACCCAGTCCAAAGATCAGGGCTTAATCCATCACCGTGTTTTAGCTCACTGCACCATCCCAGCTCAGAACTTGGCTATATGCAAATTAGTCTGTTCCTGTCCCAGTGCATGATGGGAACAGGGCAAACCAAACTACCAAGCCAATTCTTGTACTGGGAAGGAAACAAGCTTCCGGGGACCGGTTTCTGCCATTTCAGGTGTCGTCGGCCCGGCTTGCTTGAATCCTGATGGTGCAATGAGCAAGGGACTCACATCTGAGTATACCCTTCCACGTTTATGGTGGACAAAATGATTCAGAAAAGGGGGTGGTGATGAACAGAGTGCCTGAATTAAGCAGACCACTCTTACCCAGTCCAAAGATCAGGGCTTGATCCATCACCGTTTTTTAGCTCACTGCACCATCCCAGCTCAGAACTTGGCTATATGCAAATTAGTCTGTTCCTGTCCCAGTGCATGATGGGAACAGGGCAAACCAAACTACCAAGCCAATTCTTGTACTGGGAAGGAAACGAGCTTCCGGGGACCGGTTTCTGCCATTTCAGGCGTCGTCGGCCCGGCTTGCTTGAATCCTGATGGTGCAATGAGCAAGGGACTCACATCTGAGTATACCCTTCCACGCTTATGGTGGACAAAATGATTCAGAAAAGGGGGTGGTGATGAACAGAGTGCCTGAATTAAGCAGACCACTCTTACCCAGTCCAAAGATCAGGACTTGATCCATCACCGTTTTTTAGCTCACTGCACCATCCCAGCTCAGAACTTGGCTATATGCAAATTAGTCTGTTCCTGTCCCAGTGCATGATGGGAACAGGGCAAACCAAACTACCAAGCCAATTCTTGTACTGGGAAGGAAACAAGCTTCCGGGGACCGGTTTCTGCCATTTCAGGCGTCGTCGGCCCGGCTTGCTTGAATCCTGATGGTGCAATGAGCAAGGGACTCACATCTGAGTATACCCTTCCACGCTTATGGTGGACAAAATGATTCAGAAAAGGGGGTGGTGATGAACAGAGTGCCTGAATTAAGCAGACCACTCTTACCCAGTTCAGCTGGGATGGGGCAGTGAGCTAAATAAGGGTGATGGATCAAGCCCTGATCTTTGGACTGGGTAAGAGTGGTCTGCTTAATTCAGACACTCTGTTCATCACCACCCCCTTTTCTGAATCGTTTTTGGCCACTATAGGTGTGGCAGAGTATACTCAGACATGAGTCCCTTGCTCACTGCTCCATCAGGATTCAAGCAAGCCAGGCCGACGAGGCTGAAATGCCAGAAACCGGTCCCTGGTAGCTTGTATCCTTTCTGGTGAAGAATTGGCTTGGTAGTTTGGTCTGCCCTGTTCCCATGATGCACTGGGCCAGGGACAGACTAATTTGCATATAGCCAGGTTCTGAGCTGGGATGGGGCAGTGAGCTAAATAACGGTGATGGATCAAGCCCTGATATTTGGACTGGGTAAGAGTGGTCTGCTTAATTCAGACACTCTGTTCATCAACACCCCCTTTTCTGAATCGTTTTTGGCCACTATAGGTGTGGCAGGGTATACTCAGACATGAGTCCCTTGCTCACTGCTCCATCAGGATTCAAGCAAGCCGGGCCGACGAGGCTGAAATGCCAGAAACCGGTCCCCTGTAGCTTGTATCCTTTCTGGTGAAGAATTGGCTTGGTAGTTTGGTCTGCCCTGTTCCCATGATGCACTGGGCCAGGGACAGACTAATTTGCATATAGCCAGGTTCTGAGCTGGGATGGGGCAGTGAGCTAAATAACGGTGATGGATCAAGCCCTGATCTTTGGACTGGGTAAGAGTGGTCTGCTTAATTCAGACACTCTGTTCATCACCACCCCTTTTTCTGAATCGTTTTTGGCCACTATAGGTGTGGCAGGGTATACTCAGACATGAGTCCCTTGCTCACTGCTGCATCAGGATTCAAGCAAGCCGGCCCGACGAGGCTGAAATGCCAGACACCGGTCCCCGGTAGCTTGTATCCTTTCTGGTGAAGAATTGGCTTGGTAGTTTGGTCTGCCCTGTTCCCATGATGAACTGGGCCAGGGACAGACTAATTTGCATATAGCCAGGTTCTGAGCTGGGATGGGGCAGTGAGCTAAATAACGGTGATGGATCAAGCCCTGATCTTTGGACTGGGTAAGAGTGGTCTGCTTAATTCAGACAATCTGTTCATCACCACCCCCTTTTCTGAATCGTTTTTGGCCACTATAGGTGTGGCAGGGTATACTCAGACATGAGTCCCTTGCTCACTGCTCCATCAGGATTCAAGCAAGCCGGGCCGACGAGGCTGAAATGCCAGAAACCGGTCCCCTGTAGCTTGTATCCTTTCTGGTGAAGAATTGGCTTGGTAGTTTGGTCTGCCCTGTTCCCATGATGCACTGGGCCAGGGACAGACTAATTTGCATATAGCCAGGTTCTGAGCTGGGATGGGGCAGTGAGCTAAATAACGGTGATGGATCAAGCCCTGATCTTTGGACTGGGTAAGAGTGGTCTGCTTAATTCAGACACTCTGTTCATCACCACCCCCTTTTCTGAATTGTTTTTGGCCACTATAGGTGTGGCAGGGTATACTCAGACATGAGTCCCTTACTCACTGCTCCATCAGGATTCAAGCAAGCCGGGCCGACGAGGCTGAAATGCCAGAAACCGGTCCCCGGTAGCTTGTATCCTTTCTGGTGAAGAATTGGCTTGGTAGTTTGGTCTGCCCTGTTCCCATGATGCACTGGGCCAGGGACAGACTAATTTGCATATAGCCAGGTTCTGAGCTGGGATGGGGCAGTGAGCTAAATAACGGTGATGGATCAAGCCCTGATCTTTGGACTGGGTAAGAGTGGTCTGCTTAATTCAGACACTCTGTTCATCACCACCCCTATTCTGAATCGTTTTTGGCCACTATAGGTGTGGCAGGGTATACTCAGACATGAGTCCCTTGCTCACTGCTCCATCAGGATTCAAGCAAGCCTTGCCGACGAGGCTGAAATACCAGAAACCGGTCCCCGGTAGCTTGTATCCTTTCTGGTGAAGAATTGGCTTGGTAGTTTGGTCTGCCCTGTTCCCATGATGCACTGGGCCAGGGACAGACTAATTTGCATATAGCCAGGTTCTGAGCTGGGATGGGGCAGTGAGCTAAATAACGGTGATGGATCAAGCCCTGATCTTTGGACTGGGTAAGAGTGGTATGCTTAATTCAGACACTCTGTTCATCACCACCCCCTTTTCTGAATCGTTTGTGGCCACTAGAGGTGTGGCAGGGTATACTCAGACATGAGTCCCTTGCTCACTGCTCCATCAGGATTCAAGCAAGCCGGGCCGACGAGGCTGAAATGCCAGAAACCGGTCCCCGGTAGCTTGTATCCTTTCTGGTGAAGAATTGGCTTGGTAGTTTGGTCTGCCCTGTTCCCATGATGCACTGGGCCAGGGACAGACTAATTTGCATATAGCCAGGTTCTGAGCTGGGATGGGGCAGTGAGCTAAATAACGGTGATGGATCAAGCCCTGATCTTTGGACTGGGTAAGAGTGGTCTGCTTAATTCAGACACTCTGTTCATCACCACCCCCTTTTCTGAATCGTTTGTGGCCACTATAGGTGTGGCAGGGTATACTCAGACATGAGTTCCTTGCTCACTGCTCCATCAGGATTCAAGCAAGCCGGGCCGACGAGGCTGAAATGCCAGAAACCGGTCCCCGGTAGCTTGTATCCTTTCTGGTGAAGAATTGGCTTGGTAGTTTGGTCTGCCCTGTTCCCATGATGCACTGGGCCAGGGACAGACTAATTTGCATATAGTCAGGTTCTGAGCTGGGATGGGGCAGTGAGCTAAATAACGGTGATGGATCAAGCCCTGATCTTTGGACTGGGTAAGAGTGGTCTGCTTAATTCAGACACTCTGTTCATCACCACCCCCTTTTCTGAATCGTTTTTGGCCACTATAGGTGTGGCAGGGTATACTCAGACATGAGTCCCTTGCTCACTGCTCCATCAGGATTCAAGAAAGCCGGGCCGACGAGGCTGAAATGCCAGAAACCGGTCCCCGGTAGCTTGTATCCTTTCTGGTGAAGAATTGGCTTGGTAGTTTGGTCTGCCCTGTTCCAATGATGCACTGGGCCAGGGACAGACTAATTTGCATATAGCCAGGTTCTGAGCTGGGATGGGGCAGTGAGCTAAATAACGGTGATGGATCAAGCCCTGATCTTTGGACTGGGTAAGAGTGGTCTGCTTAATTCAGACACTCTGTTCATCACTACCCCCTTTTCTGAATCGTTTTTGGCCACTATATGTGTGGCAGGGTATACTCAGACATGAGTCCCTTGCTCACTGCTCCATCAGGATTCAAGCAAGCCGGGCCGACGAGGCTGAAATGCCAGAAACCGGTCCCCGGTAGCTTGTATCCTTTCTGGTGAAGAATTGGCTTGGTAGTTTGGTCTGCCCTGTTCCCATGATGCACTGGGCCAGGGACAGACTAATTTGCATATAGCCAGGTTCTGAGCTGGGATGGGGCAGTGAGCTAAATAACGGTGATGGATCAAGCCCTGATCTTTGGACTGGGTAAGAGTGGTCCGCTTAATTCAGACACTCTGTTCATCACCACCCCCTTTTCCGAATCGTTTTTGGCCACTATAGGTGTGGCAGGGTATACTCAGACATGAGTCCCTTGCTCACTGCTCCATCAGGATTCAAGCAAGCCGGGCCGACGAGGCTGAAATGCCAGAAACCGGTCCCCGGTAGCTTGTATCCTTTCTGGTGAAGAATTGGCTTGGTAGTTTGGTCTGCCCTGTTCCCATGATGCACTGGGCCAGTGACAGACTAATTTGCATATAGCCAGGTTCTGAGCTGGGATGGGGCAGTGAGCTAAATAACGGTGATGGATCAAGCCCTGATCTTTGGACTGGGTAAGAGTGGTCTGCTTAATTCAGACACTCTGTTCATCACCACCCCCTTTTCTGAATCGTTTTTGGCCACTATAGGTGTGGCAGGGTATACTCAGACATGAGTCCCTTGCTCACTGCTCCATCAGGATTCAAGCAAGCCGGGCCGACGAGGCTGAAATGACAGAAACCGGTCCCCGGTAGCTTGTATCCTTTCTGGTGAAGAATTGGCTTGGTAGTTTGATCTGCCCTGTTCCCATGATGCACTGGGCCAGGGACAGACTAATTTGCATATAGCCAGGTTCTGAGCTGGGATGGGGCAGTGAGCTAAATAACAGTGATGGATCAAGCCTTGATCTTTGGACTGGGTAAGAGTGGTCTGCTTAATTCAGACACTCTGTTCATCACCACCCCCTTTTCTGAATTGTTTTTGGCCACTATAGGTGTGGCAGGGTATACTCAGACATGAGTCCCTTGCTCACTGCTCCATCAGGATTCAAGCAAGCCGGGCCGACGAGGCTGAAATGCCAGAAACCGGTCCCCGGTAGCTTGTATCCTTTCTGGTGAAGAATTGGCTTGGTAGTTTGGTCTGCCCTTTTCCCATGATGCACTGGGCCTGGGACAGACTAATTTGCATATAGCCAGGTTCTGAGCTGGGATGGGGCAGTGAGCTAAATAACGGTGATGGATCAAGCCCTGATCTTTGGACTGGGTAAGAGTGGTCTGCTTAATTCAGACACTCTGATCATCACCACCCCCTTTTCTGAATCGTTTTTGGCCACTATAGGTATGGCAGGGTATACTCAGACATGAGTCCCTTGCTCACTGCTCCATCAGGATTCAAGCAAGCCGGGCCGACGAGGCTGAAATGCCAGAAACCGGTCCCCGGTAGCTTGTATCCTTTCTGGTGAAGAATTGGCTTGGTAGTTTGGTCTGCCCTGTTCCCATGATGCACTGGACCAGGGACAGACTAATTTGCATATAGCCAGGTTCTGAGCTGGGATGGGGCAGTGAGCTAAATAACGGTGATGGATCAAGCCCTGATCTTTGGACTGGGTAAGAGTGGTCTGCTTAATTCAGACACTCTGTTCATCACCACCCCCTTTTCTGAATCGTTTTTGGCCACTATAGGTGTGGCAGGATATACTCAGACATGAGTCCCTTGCTCACTGCTCCATCAGGATTCAAGCAAGCCGGGGCGACGAGGCTGAAATGCCAGAAACCGGTCCCCGGTAGCTTGTATCCTTTCTGGTGAAGAATTGGCTTGGTAGTTTGGTCTGCCCTGTTCCCATGATGCACTGGGCCAGGGACAGACTAATTTGCATATAGCCAGGTTCTGAGCTGGGATGGGGCAGTGAGCTAAATAACGGTGATGGATCAAGCCCTGATCTTTGGACTGGGTAAGAGTGGTCTGCTTAATTCAGACACTCTGTTCATCACCACCCCCTTTTCTGAATGTTTTTTTTAAGAGAGGTGTCACCATAGCATGTTTCCACTGAGTGGGAACTATAGATTCACTTAAAGAGGAGTTAAGAGTGTTTAAGATGATATGTTGATGGGAAGTATCCAGTTGTTTTAGTATTGAAATTGGGAGAGGGTCTTTAGGGGAGCCATACTTGACATTATCTAGTATGTTTTTATGGGAGACCATATTTAGAAGAGGCCAAGAATCTAAATAGGAGGAACATAAGTTAGACTCAGTAGAGAGCTCCAAGTGGGAGGTGACCTCATGGTCACTGTTCTGGGATAAAATTATGGATTTCTGTAACATGTGCCTACTAGCATGGGAGTTAGTGATTTCTAAGTTTATTTGTTCGATTTTGTCCAGAAAAAAGCAAGCAAGATCGTCACATTGACGTTTGTTGAGAGGTAGAGGCTTTGCAATAGTTGCAGATCCAGACAGTTCTTTCACTAGTCCGAAAAGAGTTTTAGGGCAATTGGCAGCATCCGAAATGGTTTTAGAGATGAAACTTGCTCTAACTGTATTACAAAGATTGTGGTAATATTTCCTAGCCTTAGTGTAAGTGTTCCTGGATTCCAGAGCATAATCTTTCCTCCAGCGCCGTTCCAGCACTTTGCATTTGGCTTTTTCAGATTTTAAGGTGTCATTAAACCAAGGGGCTGGAAGTCGATGGTTGTTAAAATGTTTATTAGAGAAGGGAAGGCAGGAATCAATTGCGTTAGAAAGCCAATTGTGAACATTGGTGGACATCACGTCAACCGAGGGATTAGAAGATGGAACATTAGAGCACAACAGAAAGTTTAAAGTGTTTGAATCTAATTTTTTCCAGTCCCGTTTTGGGATTTTAAGAAAAGGGAAAGATGAAGTACATGAGGTGGGGAGAGTGAGTCTGAATTTAGATAGAAAATGGTCAGATCAGCAGATGGGGGTGGCCGGTGCACAGTGGAGATGGGTAAGGCTCGAAAAAATATGATCTAGCAGATGGCCTGCTTAGTGAGTAGCACCGGAATTGAGTAAATTAATATTCATAGCGGCCAAATTGGAGATAAAATTACTACAAATGGGGTTTGAAAGATCATCAAGGTGTAAATTCAAATCTCCTAAGAGCAAGACATTTTTTGAACTCATAAGTAGCGGAGTAATATGGCTGAGCCCAGGAGGTAGGATGTCCTGGCAGATGATAGACTAGTTGGCCGGAGAGAGTAAAGTTGGGATTTACAGCTAGCTTGAAAAGGGCAGCTTCACAGTTGGGAATGTCCAGTGAGTCAAATCTACAATGCAGCGAGCTTTTAAAAATAATAGCTATCCCCCACCCGATTTGGACACTCTATCTTTGCGGACAATAGCGTAATTAGAAGGTAATGCTGCAGCAACATCGGGTCTGGCACTTTCGTGAATCCAAGTTTCCGTAAGAAACAGAGCATCAGGCTGCTCATCAAGAAGAAGATTAAAAATGTCTAATCTGTGTTTAGGGAGCTAGCGACAATTGATACTAAGGAGCGTAAGGTCATTAGTGGGCGCAGCAATTGTTTGAGAGTTAAAACTGAGGCAGGGCAACGTGGTGGTAGGTACGTGCGGTGAGAGCGCCCTAGCGTATTTGTGAGCAGACTAGTTTTTATAAGTCTCTAGAGAGGTACAGGTGAAATATGTCACATAATCTTGGGTGTATGGTTCAAATTTGAAGTTTGTTTTGTGAATTTATGAGGTGTACATAAGTATTGTGGTACAGACATATCTATGCACGTTTTCAAGAATATGGTAAGACTTATAGCAGAGACATGTGAACGGTTCCTGCTTTCTATTTGGCTAGGTGTAACATTATAAGTAGTTGTAAAATAGTAAAGCAGTAGCACAAAAGTGAGGCTTGAGATATGTTTGTAGGGATATTATCACTCATGCAGTTTTTATGTACTCTTACCCTGGCACTCATGGAATCACTAGGCATTACGTATGTAGTTGGGTAATCCCCCAGACATACTTCTTCAATCATACATTCATCAATGCATTAGCTATACACTGGTTCAATCACCCACACACTACCCTTGCACTCTTTCAATCCCCCTGTCAGAATCTTTGAACTCTTCCAATCACTTAGCCAGTCCCTACGCACTACCTTTATACTTCTCCAATCACTGAAGCACTACACAGTATTTCTCCAATCACCCAGGCACTACCCTTGTTCTCATGCAAATCACCCAGGCAATACCACTGAACTCCTTCGGTCACACAGCCACTACCTAAATCACACAGACACTACTTTTGCACTCCTGAAATCCCTAAGACATTACCTGTGCACTCATGGAATCACCAAACATTACCTATGTATTACCCTAATCCACATATTTTACTTCTGTAATCATGCAATCATCAATCGATTAGCTATACACTGGTTCAATCACCCAGACACTACCCTTGCACTCCTCCAATCACCCTGTCAGAATCTATCCACTCTTCCAATCACTTAGCCAGTGCCTATGCACTACCTTTACACTTCTCCAATCACTGAAGCACCACCACAACCAGAACCTATATATTTAAATACATATGAGTCCATGCTTATTCAATCTGTGCACCGATTTCAGGCTATAATTGGTATGGAGCCTAAAACAGGGAAATATGGCAAGAGTTAGTAGATGTCACCAAAGTCCAAAAGGCTACATTATATCTGGTGCAAAACAATATTTACTATAAACCTGTAACTGTAGAAGATCAAGAAATAAGTTTAGCAGATGAAACAGACATTACAAGTGGACAAATAGAAAAAGTGGAGTTGCCAGAAAAGAAGACATTTTAGAACATTACTCTATACACCCTCTGCATTCAAAAGAAGTGATACGAGACAGTATGCAGTTGTTCCAGATGAAAAAAGCAAAAGGAACTCCCATGAGTGTATGGGAAAAAAATTTGGAAGCTCGTTGTTTTCCACAACTGTTCCCGACTGGAAAGGTGGGCGATATGATGAAGGACCAGTTCAGCTTCTAGCTTCTGAATATCGTACTTTACGACTTTTGTACTCAGAAGATCCAAAATTTCAACAGTGTATTCCATATTTGTTTCATATTTTATATGAAAGTGACCTCTCTGCACTTTCATATGCAGTGAATCACATACTAAAAACAGGAATTCATTTTTCGGATGTTTCTGCAAAGCAATTCATGGAAAAAGTTGAAGAAAGAGATGAACAATTAGAAACACAGTTAATTAATTTGATGGCATGTCAACCTGGTACTAATTAATATTGGTATCGACCTCATGATGAACTGAACTGTATGTTAAGGAACTTAGGAACCCCTACGTGGTTTGTTACACTTAGCTGTGCTGAGTACGTATGGGATGATTTACTTGATTTTCTATGTCAAGCAAATTCAAATATAAAAAAATATTGAATCGAAGGCAGCTGGAGCACTGTGTTCCTTAGATCCTGTAAATGTGTACAGATATTTTAATCATAGGTTTGAAGCTAGGATGTCTTTCATCTGTAATAAAAAGAAGCCACCTATTGGTGAAGTTATTGATTTCTTTTGGAGAAAGGAATACCAAGCTAGAGGTGCACGTCATATTCCTATGCTGTTATGGATCAAGACTGCACCAAAATTTGGAACTGACTGTTCTGTCTTTCATTGAACAACATGTTAACTGTAATATACCAAAAGAAAAAGCAGGTAAACATCTTGAGACAGCAAGTTTTACGGTTTCAAAATCATCGATGTGGAAAATATTGTCGACGGAAATACAAGTCAAAGGAAAAATGTTACACAAAGTGTCGTTTTGGATTTCCTCATCCAGTAATTTCTAAAGGAAGAGTGAGCAGTTTTATGTCAGCAGTGAGGCATATTATCACTCGAAAATCAGCAAAATGTACTTATAATACAAAAAGAACAGAAGAATCAAAGTATATTAATGATACAATCCAGTGATTTTGACGATGTGGAATGCTAATATGGACATACACTATATTGCAGAAAACTCAATTGCTGTTGCTCTCTATGTTACGTCATATATAACTAAATCTGAAAAGAAAGAATTGAAGGAAATGTCGGAAGAAATTTCACAAGAGAAGACACTTAGCAAAAAATTGTACAGCTTCAGCTTGAAGATGCTTTCACATTGAGAAATTGGATCCTATGAATGTTCGGGTCACTTGACATCTGCAAGTTTATATTCAAAGTCAAGAGAAATCATTTGAATAAATCTAGGTCTTGCTGCAACACAAAACCGAGTTTTCAAAATCTGTACAAGAAATTGAATACTTAGCATTAAATGAACCATAAAGAACAGATATTCTTAAAACAATGCTTGATTTGTACTATCCAAATAGAAGCCTACACCCGGAAAAGCTATGTCTATATGAAGTAGTACAACATTACAGCTTTAAGAGAAATGTTAAAGAAAATATAAATGAAGGAAAATATGCTGTAATTGGTTGTGAAGGATGTTTAGTAAAACATGCGAAAGGAAACCTTATTAATCAAAGGAAACTCAGTTGCGATACTCCAGATAAAAGAGAGTTTTTTATTTAGCTCTTCTGCAACTCTTCAAACCTTGGTGGGCTGAAATGTAATTACTTGGAGATTTTGAGTGCTATGAAGATTCTTTCAATGCATGTAAAGATAGCATTGAATGTACAATTTTTCCAAATTATCTCCAAATGTTGAACGAAGAGATTAATCAAGAAAGTACTATTGCAGCTGAAATAGCTAGAGACAGTTCTCAAGATAGTCAGAGTTCTGCTGCACAAATTCAATATCCACTAGGAGAAGCCATTCTTGAAAATGAAGCAGTAATAGCAATGAGTGAAGTGGAAACAGTAATGTACAAGCACAACGGGACAATATTGATTTGAAAAAGCAAGAACAACAACTGAATACTGAACAAAAAGAAATATATCACCAAGTTACACTACAGATAGAACATGAAATACTGCATGAAAATAATATTTGCCAATGTACATCATTTAAACCTATTCTTATGTACATCAGTGGGCAAGCTGGAACAGGGAAAAGTTTCTTGATTAAATGTTTGTCAAGTTATCTACAGAAAACAACAGATTCACATTTATTTTGTAACTGCTCCAACTGGGTTAGCAGCACATACCATTGAAGAAATTACATTATATCGCTTACTAATGCTACCTGTTGAACATGAAAACAAGTTGGAATATCATAAGCTTTCTGGAGAAGATGTTGTTTGGAAGTCTCAAGAGTACTGAACAAAATGAAACTTCTGATTATTGATGAAGTGAGCATGGTGTCAATCTTAATGCTCGCCTTTGTGCATTTAAGAATGCAGCAAATTTTAAAAACAGAATACGATGTCTTATTCGGAGGAAAACAAGTGATCGTTTTAGGCGATCTACTGTAACTTACCCCTGTAAAAGGGCAACCAGTATTTAAAACACTTGTGCATGAAGACACCAGAAAGTCCTTGGGAAGTATTGGAAACGTGATCATTTGGTCATATTTTGAATACAAAGAACTTATTAAAAATATGCGAAAGGCAAGTGATGAAGACAATGGAAGCATTCTTCAAGATATAAGAAGTGGTGTTTAGACAGAACATGGTAAAGAAGCTTTGCAAAGTTGGCTACTTACAAACTTGTTTCCAAATGAAAATGTTGCTCAGGAAATGATATACAAAAAAATCAGATAAAATAAACCTATATAATCTGCCTAATGTCAACACTGCGAGAGTGTTCTACATTCAATGAAGAACTTTTAAAGCTGGAAAAAGAACAAATAATAAAAATGGAAGCCATTGATAAAATAGAGCATGAAGGAATTACTATTTTTTTGACAGAAAAAATAAAAACAAAATTTGATTCATTGAAAAAATCTATATCAAAGACTGGTGATTTAGAAAATAATTTATATATGTATGTGAAAACTGTTGGGTAATTTTACGGCGTGATTTGGGTGTGGAAAACGGTTTAGAGAATGGGACAATGGGAACAGTTGTTGATTTTGTTAATTATTAAAATAGAGATGGAAATGAATTTTTGAAGAATAAATTTGATCAGATTGAATAGGTAAAACTGATTAGACGTTGTTCTGTTCGTTTTTTGCTTGCTAAAGACATGTATGTTTGTAGAAAACAGTTTCCTCTTTCTTTAGCATATGCAGAGACCATTCATAAATCTCAAGGTGTAGACAGTGCTTTGGTAAACATTGGAAGTACTGTGCTTAAATAGGGAATGGCATATGTTGGATTGTCCTGAGTCAGAACTTTATCTGGGTTGTATTTGATTGATTTTGATGAGAGAAAGATTAGTGCAGATGCAAATTGTGTAAGAGAGTATTATAGGTAAAGAAGACTGTATGCTCCCAACGTAGCTGAATATCCTGTATATGAAAAGCATGTAGTTTGTCAAAAAGGAACATATGAGAAACTCTGTAGTGAGGTTGGAAAGAAGAAAAAAATCAAGAGAATGTTGAGATTTCAAACAAAAAGAAAAAGGACGCTGTTGAAGAGATTGTTGGAGATCAGTTAGAAAACAGTTCAGGTATCAACTGCTATGCTAATGTAGTTGTGAACGTCGTATTTTTTCTAGAAAATCTCCAACAACAAATTACAGGGAATCGTGAAAAAAGGTATTGTTTTTTGTTGCATTCTATTTTTGAAAAATTGAGAATTGATAAAACTAAAATCCAAAGTGTTTCTGGCATTTGGAATCTTCTGGATATATGTTCTGGTTCTTCACAATTTACACAGAATGTGCAGCAAGATGCTCAGTAATTTCTTATGTTTATGCTTGCAGTATTGGAAGATGAAGGAATACAAATTGAAAATCTGTTTGGACTTCGTTATAGATGATTAAATGAATGTGAAAATTGTACATTTACTTCTACCACTAACATAGACACTGAAAGATTCATATATTCGACAATACCAGGTTGTAAAACAGTGTCTTTCAACAAATTAGTTGAATCAGCTAATCAAAATATGTAGTGTAGTCACTGCAAATCAGAAATGCTATCAACATTATTTATAGAAAGATTTGGGCAATATATCATTTTAATGATACAACGTTGTAGAGCAGATGGAAAAATTGGACACTTTAATTAAAAAGTTTGTAGCAAGTCAACTATCAATATCAGGAAGAACATTCATAACAGTAGCAATTATTTTCCATGATGGACCTTCTACAACAGCTGGACACTACACTGTCTATTTAAAGTGCAATAAAGGATGGACACATTGAAATGATGCCCATTTGGTTTTCAAATATCGGTTGCCTAATGAATTACAAAATTCATACCTAATATTTTTCATGCCAAAGTTCTGAGAACATCTTTTGGCCTATTGGGAAGATGCCAATATGAATTAATGAGATTATTTAGGATAATTTCAATAGAAAGGATTTCAGGAATATCATTCGGCCTAGTGGTAAGATATTGCTTTGAATTAAGAAGTGTACTTTGGATATTCTCACTGAAAATGTTTTAAAGAACATCATTTAGACTATAGGGAAGATATGAAGAATTGCTGATTCAATTATCATTTTTGTTCTTTGATATTGTATTCAGAAAATTGTCTTAGAAATAAACATTTCATATATTTCATATTTGTATTGCATGCAATGTTATTGAGGATGTTTATATTAGGAAATGTGAATACATAGTTGAGCCTGTTGTAAATATTTTGGACACAGACTTGTTTTTTTATTTTAATAATCTTATTGATTATATTTTTTGCCCGCTGTTACATGATGAGCAACATTGAAATCACTGCCTATGGTGAAATTCAATAGATTCTGAGAACAGCAAAAAAGGTAAACTGAATATCTTATATAATGGTAAAATTAGGTTGTGTAGTTTAAACGATAATATTATATGTTACAACTGTATTTTTTCTTCCTTTTTACAGACCAAAATTCTAAAGTTTGAAAGTTTTTAAAATTTAAATTATAAAAAACAACTGCAAAAATTGTTTCAAAGACTTTCATATCTGCTATCGTAAAGGTAAGATTAAGTAATCCAAACACTATCCATGCACTACTACAGTAACCTCTGCACTATCCATACAGTCTTCTAACCACCTAGACACTGCTCATTCACATCTTAAATTCCCCAGGTACTACCCATGCAGACCAACAATCACCCTGTCACTCCCTATGCACTCCTCATGTCACCCAACCAGTACCATGTACTAATCCAGTGAAGTAGTGTGGCTCACTGGTTAGAGGCGGCAGACCCGAGAGCAGAGGACAGCCCGGGACCAGGGTTCGATTCCCGGCGCGGCAGGTTTCTGGACCAGGGTCAGCAGACTCGATAATTCTCTCGCCTCGGTGCCCACTCTGATCAGCGTTCACACTCGGCAACTCTGGGCATTAGCTTGCCTCATCTTCACTAACGGCCCCACCAGACCGCCGGGGATGCCTGGTCTCACCCTGGAGATACCCATGAAGGGACCATCTCTCAGGGAAGCCAGGAAGGGTTTCGCAGCGGTCGAAGCGCCTTGGGACCCTACGGGTAAGTAGTGCGCTATATAAATGCCTATACATACATCCAATCACTCTGCTAATACCCACGCACTTATAAATTCAATCAGGTACCCTCTTTGATGTACTCTAATCATCCACTCAGTACCCATGTACTCATGCAATGACCCCGTCACTAACACATGCATTGATTTAATCCTTCGAGGACTAACTATGCACTCCAGTAATATCCCTGGTACTACCTATGCACTCGTCCAATCACCCAGTCAGTCCTATGTCCTTAGGCAATCACTGCACCAAAACCAAAGCACTTATAAATTCATCAAGCACTCTCCACACACTACTCTAATCATCCAGTCACTATCCATGTACTCATGCAATAATCCAGGTACTAACACATGCACTGCTACAATCCCTGTGTACTACCCATGCAGTCCTCTAACCAACTACACACTTTTCAATTGTTCCTTCAATTCCCCTGGTGGAACCCATGCAGTCCAGCAATCACCGTGTCACTCCCTGTGCACTCCTCCAGTCACCCAGCCAGTGCCATGTACTAATCCAAACACTCCACCAATATCCAAGCACTTATACATTCACCACGCATTCTCCTTGCTGTACTGTAATCATCCACTCAGTACCTATGTACTCCTGCAATGACCTAGTCACTAACACATGCACTGCTGCAATCCTTTGAGGACTACCTATGCAGTCCAGTAATCTCCCTGGTACTACCTATGCATTCCTCTGGTCAACCAGCAAGTCTTATGTCCTTATCCAATCACTGACCCAATACCCAAGCACTTATAAATTCACCATGCACTCTCCTCGCACCACTATACTCATCCAGTCACCACCCATGTACTCATGCAATGAGCCAGGCACTTACACATGCACTGCTACAAACCCTGTGTACTACCCATGCAGTCCTCTAACCACCTACACACGTCTCATTTGCTCCTTCAATTCCCCCGGTAGTACGCATGCAGTCCAGCAATCACGCCGTCACTTCCGGTGCACTCCTCCTGTCACACAGCCAATTCCATGTACTAATCCAAACACTCTGCCAATACCCAAACACTTATAAATTCACTATGCACTCTCCTTGCAGTACTGTAATCATCCAGTCACTACCCATGTATTCATGCAATGACCCAGACACTAACACATGTAGTTCTACAATCACATGTGCACTACCCATGCAGTCCTCTAACCACCTACACACTGCTCATCCACACCTTTATTTTCCAAGGTAGTACTCCTGTAGTCCAGTATTCTCACTGTTTCTCACCGTGCACTCCTCCAGTCACCCAGCCAGTACCATGTACTAATCCAATCACACCGCCAATACCCAAGCACTTATAAATTCACCATACAGTCTCCTTACAGTACTCTAACTCCTTACATGCTCATGAAGAGCTCAGCTCGTCATGAGGCACTGTTGCGCTGTGATCATGAAGAGCTGAGCTCATCATGACACGCGCGGCGCTCACATGCAGGACTAATTCACCCACTGTGCCGAATGTTCCGATAAAGGGGCGTAGTCATGACAAGCTCAGGTCGTCATGAGCACAGCGCCACCCTGCAGCCCGACGACCGGAGCTCGTCACAAGCACCGTGGCGCTGCGCGCCCCCCATCCCCCCAGCGCCGCAGGGGAATTAGCCCCGCGGCGAAGGTGCTTATCATCCAGTCACTACCCATGTACTCATGCAATGACCCAGACTCTAACTCATGCAGTGCTACAACCACATGTGCACTACCCATTCAGTCCTCTAATCACCTACACACTGCTTATTCACGCTTTACTTTTCCCAGGTAGTACCCATGCAGTCCAGCAAGCACACTGTTACTCCCCATACAGTCCTCCAGTCACCCAGCCAGTACTATGTACTAATCCAATCACTCCACCAATACCCAAGCACTTAGAAATTCACCATACACTCTCCTTGCAGTACTCTAATCATCCAATTAGTATCCATGTACTTATGCAATGACCCAGACACTAACACATGCAGTGCTACAATCACATGTGCACTACCCATGCAGTCCTCTAACCACCTACACACTGCGCATTCACACTTTCATTTTCCCAGGTAGTAACCATGCACTCTAGCAAGCACACTGTCACTCCCCGTGCACTCCTGTAGTTACCCAACCAGTACCATGTACTAATCCAATCAAATACCCAAGCACTTATAAATTCACCATACACTCTCCTTGCAGTACTCTAATCATCCAGTCACTGCCCATGTATTCATGCAATGATCCAGACACTAACACGTGCAGTGCTACAATCACATGTTTACTACCCATACAGTCCTCTAACCACCTACACTCTGCTCATTCACACCTTCATTTTCCCAGGTAGCGCCCATGCGCTCCAGCAATAACACTGTTACTCCTGTGCACTCCTCCAGTCACCCAGCCAGGACCATCTACTAATCCAATCACTCCACCAATACCCAAGCACTTGTAAATTCACCATACACTCTCTTTGAAGTTCTCTAATCATCCAGTCACTACCCATGTACTCATGCAATGACCCAGGCACAAACACATGCAGTGCTACAATCACATGTGCACTATCTATGCAGTCCTCTAACCACCTACACGCTGCTCATTCACACCTTCATTATCCCAGGTAGTACCCATGCAGTCCAGCAATCACACTGTTACTCCCTGTGCACTCCTCCAGTCACCCAGGCAGTACCATGTACTAGTCCAAACTCTCCGCCAATACCCAAGCACTTATAAATTCACCATACACTCTCCTTGCAGTACTCAATCACCCAGTCACTACCCATGTACTCATGCAATTACCCAGACACTAACATATGCAAAGCTACAATCACATGTGACTACCCATGCAGTCTCTAACCACCTAGACACTGCTCATTCACACTCTTCCAATCACTCAACCACCACTTACGTGCTAATGCAATCACCGAGGCATTATCCATCCACTCATGCAATAACTAAGGGATTACAAATACACTTGTGCAATTATGCAGGCAGTACTGATGCACTCATACAATATCCATGCACTACCCATGCACTCTTTCAATAAATCATGCTCTACGCATATACTCCAGAAATCATTCAGACATTAGCATGCCATTATTTCTCTTTTTAAACCAGATAAGGTAGTTCTTAAAATAACTCTTTTTTCCCTTCTTTTTTGTTTTTAAATTTTTCTTTGTGTTTTTGTAAACTATTTTGTAAATGTTCTTGGTGTTTTTGGAAAACTGAAAAAAGCAACAGGCTAAAGTCTTAACTTTTGGAATTGTAAAGTCATTCCCAAAAAAATATATATATAAATTACAAGCGATGGTTCCTTGCTGCAGAACAAACAGCACCCACAGATTGTTCACCATAACATAGTATGGCGTTGCATTTTATGCATAGCTGTTTTAAGCTTGGCAAATTCTGAGCGTATTTCCGGCCCTCGAGATGATGTAGTTGACGCTCCTGAAGTGCTAGGACCAGCTCCCTGGTCACCTTGCAGCATATTTTGTTGTGCACGGTGCATCCGCTCTCATGCAAAATGTCTTAGATGTATTGTCTGGAGGTGCTTGTACATACTCGACGTACTACAAGAGTATTTTTTGTCACTCCCTCTAGACAAAATCCGCGGACAGAGAGTGCAGCTGACCTTCCTTGCATTCACCTTCTTTTCACCATCTGGGTAGCTAGCCCTCAATGGTGTCAGACCCTCGCTCTTTTTTCATCACCATAGGTGTGTATCGCCCTTAGCTATCCCATGCAAAGCAATTCTTGACTGGCACATCAAATTCTACTAGTGTTTATGTGCTTTCAATCAATCACACAAAATTGCATTGGACCTTAATTCTTTTGGTGGATGGCCCATTTTATCTATCATAAAGACTCATTTAGATTTTTTAAATCACACCACAACAAACATTGTTAACTATGCCCATGACACCTAGCTCATCCTCTCGCTATCAGCGAACCCCCAGAGACAAAAATCAACTTCCACAAAAGCATGCAAAACTTCACAAAATGGAAGAGAAAAAATTGCCTCCAATTAAACACCAACAAGACAGAAGGTCTGGTCTTTGGCAGAGACAACACCCTTTGCAATGAATCCTGGTGGCCCTCAGAGCATGGGCCTAACCCATACCCAAAGACCACACAGGCAACCTAGGCTTCATACTGGACAACAGACTCACTATGGAACCTCGGATGAACACAGTCCCCTCAGCCTGCTTCCACACAATACGCCTACTCTGAAAGATGTTCAGATGGCTCCCCACAGGCACAAGGAAAGCAGTCTTGCTAGCCCTCTTCACCAGCTTCCTCGATTATGGCAACGCACTCTACGCAGACACCTCCATCGAGCTCATGAAAAAAAAAACACTTCCAAAACACAGTAGCCAGGCTCATACTTGACCTTCCCGAAATTTTGCACAACTCCACCCATCTCAAAGACCTCCACTGGCTCCCCCTACAAAATAGATGCAAGTTCAAACTCCTCACCCGCACTTAAAAAGCACTCCTTAGCATTGGACCCCACAACCTGAAACACTGTATGACCTTCCACCTACCCACGAGAAACCTTTGCTCTGCACACCGCGGGTTCGCAAGCACTCCATGAACCCACCGCTCCCGCAATGGGAGAACCTCTTTCTCCCACCTTGCAGCCAGATCCCGGAATTCCATCCATCCCCACCTACGCACCACCCTGCGCTCACCACCTTCAGGAAGGAGCTCAAGACCTGACTCTTCAACCAACACAACTCAGCAGCACCTGGATACCCCTCTGGGTGACTAGCAGCACTCAGTACTGATTGATTGAATGAAATCTACCTGCTTGTCTGCTCACTTCATTGGCTCTTTGCTTTGGTTGTTGGAACTGATGTCAGTGTCAGTATTGGTGGTGTAGCATAGATGTTGCTATGACAATGCCCAATATCTCAGATGGACATGCAGTCTACTTCTATGTTATCTCATGTTGGTCCTGTGCAGTGCTAATGGGGGCACTGGCACGTTATTGTAGTCTTAGGGGCAGATTTACAAGCGCCTTGCAACACTTTTGCGCCTCCGTTGCGTCACTTTTGTGATGCAGTGGCATCGAAAAAAATGCGACCAATTTGCATTTGACACATCTAGGGAGATGAGTCACGTTGTAAAGTCCAGCGTCACATTATACCTGCGTCAGATATAATGTATACAGGGTGGTTGTTCCCACGCAGGAAAACCTCGTAAAAGTGAAGCTGTGAAATCTACAAGATTTCACTGCGTCACTTCTAGGATGCCACTGCGTCAAAACCTTACGCCTGCTTGAAGCATGCGTAAGGAGTGACGCAGTGCAGTGGGAATAGGCCTCAAAATGCATTTCTGGAGTTGCGTCATGCTTGCAACATGACTCCAGAAATGCGTGAATTTTGCCCCAAACAGATGTGTCAGAATTTCTGACGCATATGTCAATCATTGTGCCATGGTGCGTTGTATTGTGGCGCAGGGAAAGTGACGCATCTCTACAGATGCGTCACTTTCTTGTAAACCTGCCCCTTAGTGTCTAGCATGGTGGTTGTGTCCTATTACCTCGAGCTGCATATGATGTCAACGATGAACACATATGAATGCTATGTTCACTGGGTTAGTGATGGCATGTATTTTGTGGGTTGTTATGCAACTAAAGACTGTCGCTGAAGATAGTGTTATCATGCACTACTGCATTTACCATAATGCACTAGGGAAAACTGAGTACTGGGATGTGAGGCACTGTGCTCCCACCATCTTTTTGTTTGAAAAAGCTCCCTTTAGCTCCCAGATGAGCTCTGGTTGATGCACCTGCACCCAGTGAGTGGTACTGAGACCTAAGAAGACTTGGGGCAGAATTGCCGGCCCCCCTAAAATAGTGAGCCTCATTTATGCTGCCCTACCAGCACTATTGTGCCACCAGAACATCACTTTTTTGACGTTACGGTGGCCTTATAAATGTGCCACTGGCATATTTATAAGGCCACGTAAAGGCACACTACATGGCTTTTCATGGCCTTATAAATATGTGCCCCTTCTCACTCAAAAAACTGGGTGAGAGGGGCATTCCATGGGTGATGCTGGGGGCGTTCCCAGCAACACCCATGGCTTTTTGACACTGCCCCAGATTTACGAGCATTTGTAAGTCTGAGGCAGCAGCAAAAAAGTTATGCCTCCTCAGGGGAGGCATGAGGGAGGCACAACAAGGAGGAATATCTTTATTTCACCTTGTTTTTCCCAATTCTATGGGTTTTTGCATTCTGCAGCACACATAGAAAGAAGAAAGAGCCTCTTGCGATTGTTTTTGTGCAGGATGGTTTCCTTACCTGCACAAAAAGAATAATCCCCGCAATGCAGGCACCCTTGTACCATGGTGCAAAGGTGCCTACATTGGCGCACAGCTGCCCAATGTGCTCCGGCGCAGGGGGAAAAGGACAGGAATGCAATGTATCTAATAGATGTGGAGCATTCCTGCCCTTTTCTTTTGCTATAGGGCAATGCAACAGCAAGGCCTGCTACGCTGTCCTATGGCAACATACCTGTATATAAAGCCCAATGTGTTGTTCTCCACTGAAGAACGACCACTATTTTCAAACACATGTCTTGCGCTGGCTGTCTCATCAAGGATGAAAAACTAAAAACTGTCACTGAAGTAAGTGTTATCATGCACTACTTTATTTACCATAATGCACTGGGGCACACTGAGTGCTGGGATGTGAGGCAGTGCGCTCTCACCCTTATTTTGTATGGGTTGAACAATGCCTGTGGTGTACACAGCTAAAAGTATTGTGACCTTTGCTGTTGGGCCATCATGTGAGATTCATGTGTCTTATTTAAGCCACTAGCAGTACAATACTTGTATCTGCCTACATGGTAGAGTTGTATTTGTACTTTTGGGGAGGTTTCCATTTGAGTAAATGCAGTGCACTGTGGGTCAATCTTGCGATACAACCCTATGCCTTTCAGTGCTACTCCTCTCCTCTACATCCTGCTGCCCTGCGGTCATTATCCTCATAATCCCTCTTTCACTGCAGTCCTCATCCTATTCTCTATTTTATCTTTCAGACTCCACACATTTGTTCTCACACTGCACTGTAATCCCAGACGTTTCAACTCCTAAAGATTGTTGATCATGTGTTAGGAGGGGGCGGGACTTTGGAGGGGCAGGGCTTTGTTATGAGATCAATCTGAGGCACTTCTACACACCCCCAAGAAAACCACAAAAAAAGTTTTGAAGCCTGAAGCAAATGCCCTGCCCAGGTTTCAAACCACTTAATGAACATTGGCTAAACAGGATTTCCAAACATGAGGTGGAAACCCACGCTGTGAAGGGGTATCCAGCTCATCTTTTGTGCCACCAGATGATATCAGCTCTTTACAAGGAGAACATGTGAGTCAACTGATTATGTGTCACACAGTTCCAATGTGTAAGTTGTAAATTCTGTAATCCCCCGCACGTGCCTATCACTCCCTTGCTTTAGAAGTAGGTTTCACTTGTATTAGTCACATACTTACATATGCTTGTGCATTGTTGGGTTAATGATATGCTCTTTATTGTCTGCGAGTCGTGCGCTCTTGCAACTTTTCCTATTGTGTGATAATACCCTTTCTTTTGTGACTATTCCACATAGCCTCGGGTGCTCAATGTTGCAATTGTATTTCCGAGACTCTCCTGTGCAAACTATAGTACGTTTCATAGAGCAGCAGCAGAAATGCTGGATGAGGGGAAAAGTGAGTCTTTCATTAAAACAATTTGTTGGACTTGGCCCTTTTTGCAGGGTCATCCCTAAACTTTTTGCCTTTCTCCTAGCCTTTTTCTGACATGGTGTTGGTGGTTTTAGAACTCTGGGCACTTTAGCACTGCTGTCCAGTGTAAAGTGTGTGTGCTCTCTGTGTTAAATAATGGTAATATTGGTCTACATATGTTTAGCATATTTTATTTACCTATCCTTCCCTTGTAAAGTGGTATCTCATATACCCAGGGCTGGTGAATTAAATGCTGCTTGTGGGCTTGCAGCGCTGATTGTGCCACCCACCAAAATAGACTTTCAAACCTATCCCAGGCTTCTGCCATTGCAGGGCCTATGCATGCAGTGTTACTGCCGCTGTGAGGTGGCACCTAAAGTGTGTGCCATGTCTGTGACCCCCCCTTTTACTGCATGCCAGTCACCCCTAAGGTCAGCCCTAGCTAGCCCTATGGGCTGGGTGCATTGTAGGTAAAAGATAGGACATGTACCTTAAGTGCGTGACATGTTCTGGTAGTGACAAACAGCCATTTTGGTTTCTCACTACTGTGGGGATACCCTCCCATAGGAATGCATTGGGGATTCCCTGATAAGTGTTTAAGTGGTAATTTTGGATGTGAGAGGAGCAGCATGGTCAAGTTTGGTATGTTTGAAATCGTAATAATAAATGCTACGCAATGGTGTGCACAGATTTATTATAACTATTTTAGAAATGCCACTTTTAGAAGTTGGGTTTTCTGTGTTTTGTGTGCTATATGTCTGCCTGCCTGATGTGAATTACATGTCTGGCTTTTGAGTGACAGGGGCTGGTGTGGTATGTGTGGCTCCAGGAGGGGCAGGGTGAGTCAGCGCTAGGCTGAATGGGACATCTACATTTGGAGTAGTGGGAGGAGAAGTACCTGGTCCCTGAATAGGATTGTTCCTGCCTTAGTGAATGCTGGCTCCACCCCCTGTGGTTTGTCTGATCACCAAGCCTCCAGCTGACAAAGGGGAAGAGGAGTCTGGTAAACAAAGTGCTCCAATTCCTCCCTGAACCAGTTTTAGCTTGTTCCCCCAAGCCCTGTGCCAGGGCAGACATAGGAATGCCTAATATAAATATAAGGGCTGTGACCCCATTAAAGCGTTCTTGTGTGCTGTTCCTGGACTTGCTAGGGGCTTGCTGCTGCTGGGGGCCCAGGAGGAACTGACTTGCCTCCCTGCTGGAGGGTCCTGTGTGCTGGCCTCCCTGTACCCAGCTGTGCCCCTGAACTTTGCCTTGGATCTTTGGCTCTTAGCGCCTTGTGAGCGCTGACATTTCACCCCTGGAGGTGCACTGGAGCTTTGCAGCACCGGGCTGCACATCGCCTCTGAGGGAATCCCCATCGTCGGGATTCCCCCACATTTTTTCCGCACCGAGAGGGAGCCCACCCCGCTTTATGCTATTATTCACAATGGGTGCCCACCCCGCTTTTGGTGCTAATTACGGCGGGTGTCCACCACACATTTTGTGCCCCTAAAGCAGATGCCCACCCCGCTTATGGTGTTGCATTTTGAAAGAGCAGGGGCCCACCCTGCCAGAGGCTTTTAGTGACAAGGGGGTGTCCACCCTGTGTTGCTGCCAAGATCCAAAGAGGGATCACCGCCGCGGCCCAGCCCGAGAAGAAGCCGCTGCTCACGGCCGACCAGGAAGACAGGCAAGGTTACCTGACTCTGGGCGGGGCTGAGACCAGGAAGTTGACAGCCGGCCAGTGAGGGAAGAGGCGAAGCAATGCAGCAACCCAACAATCCATGTGAGGAGGGGAGTGGCCCCCCCCCCTGTGCTAGTGGGAGCACCGCATGTGCCCTGCTGCGTGGAAGTCTGCCAGGGTGACTGGCGTCCAGAGAAGACAGGAGAGGGACCGGACAAAGGCAGAAGAAGTCCCGGCGAAGCAGGGACTGTGGAGGCACGAAGTTGGTGCCTGAATCTACCAGTGGTAATTGCAAACACAACAGTGATGGACAGAATGTGGATCAATGTCACACATTCACCCCAGTCCAAAGATCTGGGCCCAAATCCATCGTTTTTCCACTCCACACCACCCTGGGTTAGACAATGGTGATATGCAAATCAGTGCTGACCCTGTGCCCCATGGGAACAGTCCAGTCCGAACTACAAAAGCCATGTCCTTCCCAGAACGGAAACAAGCATCCGAGGACCGGCCCGGTTTCGAGGTAACACCTCTCATCAGCCCGGCTAGCTTGATTCCAGTGGTGTGGAGTGCCTGGGACTCACGTCTGAGCATCCCCAGTACACTTAGAGCGGTAATTGCAAACACAACAGTGATGGACAGAATGTGGATCAATGTCACACATTCACCCCAGTCCAATGATCTGGGCCCAAATCCATCGTTTTTCCACTCCACACCACCCTGGGTTAGACAATAGCGATATGCAAATCAGCGCTGACCCTGTGCCCCATGGGAACAGTCCAGTCCGAACTACAAAAGCCATGTCCTTCCCAGAACGGAAACAAGCATCCGAGGACCGGCCCGGTTTCGAGGTAACACCTCTCATCAGCCCGGCTAGCTTGATTCCAGTGGTGTGGAGTGCCTGGGACTCACGTCTGAGCATCCCCAGTACACTTAGAGCGGTAATTGCAAACACAACAGTGATGGACAGAATGTGGATCAATGTCACACATTCACCCCAGTCCAAAGATCTGGGCCCAAATCCATCGTTTTTCCACTCCACACCACCCTGGTTTAGACAATGGCGATATGCAAATCAGCGCTGACCCTGTGCCCCATGGGAACAGTCCAGTCCGAACTACAAAAGCCATGTCCTTCCCAGAACGGAAACAAGCATCCGAGGACCGGCCCGGTTTCGAGGTAACACCTCTCATCAGCCCGGCTAGCTTGATTCCAGTGGTGTGGAGTGCCTGGGACTCACGTCTGAGCATCCCCAGTACACTTAGAGCGGTAATTGCAAACACAACAGTGATGGACAGAATGTGGATCAATGTCACACATTCACCCCAGTCCAAAGATCTGGGCCCAAATCCATCGTTTTTCCACTCCACACCACCCTGGGTTAGACAATGGCGATATGCAAATCAGCGCTGACCCTGTGCCCCATGGGAACAGTCCAGTCCGAACTACAAAAGCCATGTCCTTCCCAGAACGGAAACAAGCATCCGAGGACCGGCCCGGTTTCGAGGTAACACCTCTCATCAGCCCGGCTAGCTTGATTCCAGTGGTGTGGAGTGCCTGGGACTTACGTCTGAGCATCCCCAGTACAATCTACCAGTGAGCTCCGGTGAGTGGGGCTGTAAGGGGGGCATTTGTTGGTGCTCCCCCAGGCACAGTTGGTGCCAGTGGTCATTTGTGCAACAGCTGTCCTGCCAGACAGTGGGCAGCTGTGACGTTGGGGTATTTGCCATTGAGAAGCCCCTGTGGGGACTTAGTAGGCACAGTAGAGCCAACGCCCCTTTTTCCTGCACAGCTTCACCGCCGTAGCAGGCTCCTGCACCATTAGGCCAAATCATCTCCAGAAGTCCCGGAGTGGGAATTGGGGGCATTTGTGTTTGCAACAGAAAAGAGGTGAGAAGCACCTCAGGCCCCAGTGCAGTGCACATGTTGCTTTGGCTGCATAGGAAGCAAAAGGGCCTTGTGGAAGGCCCCATTAAGGTCCCTGGCAGTTCTGGACAGAGGGCATCTTGAGCCCCACTGAAAGGCCAGTTGGCCTGGGGGTCATTGTGGATACCTGTGTGTTGGTAGGGCGCAAGGCCCTAAGGTTATGCCCGCAGAGGTGGTTAGGTTTATATGGGTGTTTCATAATGTTTTTACGCCTAACTTCATGATTGCATAATATGCTTATCCCTGATGTGAATGCGTAACGTGATTTATGCTTGTGATGCCTATGACATAATGTGTTTATGTTTAGGATGTTTATGCATAATGTGTTTATGCTGGTGAGGCCTAATGGGTAATGTGTCTATGTTAATGAGGTGTGGGCGTAATGTGATTTATTGCCTAATTCATGATATGATATTTTAGGATGGTGTCTAATGCTAGTGTTATAATGCTTAGGTCATTATGGTACCAGTAGTTACTGGTTGTGTTTTACATTTACTTACCTGTTCTGATAGTTAAGACCATGGCCCGATTGGCCTGGTCCTGTATATAATCCCCTGTGAATATTGCCTAGTGCTATTTGGCACAGTGTAAATGTGTGATTATGTTTCTAATGTGTTTATGATAATACAAAGGCTATTTTTGATATAACCTTGTGTGGAGTTTCTTTTGTGGTGTGTCTAGTGTGTTGCTGCTGTGTATGTGTTGTGCAAACGCTTTATACATTGCCTCTGGGATAAGCCTGACCAAGGGGGTGAGCAGGTGTTCTCTTCAGCGTGTAACTCCCTTGCCCTGACTAGAGTGGTAGTTTCTGCCTGGGTTCGGTGCAATCCCTAGCCAACCAGAAAACCCATTTCTACACAATTTAATTTACTTTAGTGAGGACTTCACATACTGCTTTTTAAAATTCTTAGCAAAGTAACATATGTTTTCATCTATAAATGACAACTACATATGTACATCAGTTATCCACTTACTGCACCTTTGATAGGTTAATTTACTAAAAGTCAAACCTGTGTTTATTTAGAGCACATTGCATCAATCTACATACATCACTACATCACTACATTTGGTTCCTAATAAGGCACAACTTTCCTATAAACTCTGATATAGAAAAATTAGAGGTGCTGTAAATTTTATGTTCTCTCCTTAATAACTTAAATGGGTTTGTTGTGGTGAGCTACTTTTTACAGTTGAAGAGTTGGTTTGTCATGAAATAACAATATTTGAGTTGAGTCCTATCTGTAGGCAATCAGCAAGATTTCTACACCTTAATCTTCAGCTCTAATCATGAAATAATCCTCACCACTGGTCATATGGAACTTTGTTCGATGCAAAAATCTACATCTATACATTTACATGTTGAGTAATTAATATCTTTCAGTACAGTCAATGAGTTAAATGGTTTATTTTCAGATTATTTTAGTATTTTATTCTTTATTTGGTAAAAGTGTGTTAGCCTCTTAAGCATTGGCATAACAACTTAACATTATACAATAATTGACATTCAAATATAAGGTAACATTGAATATTAGTCAATAAAACAGTGACTATTATAATACTGCAGCAAGCGTGTTCCAAAAAGGAAATTCCCTCATCTAAATAAATTGAAATGATATTGGGTTAGGTGTCAGTTCAGATACTCTATAAAGAGAATCAATGCTTAAGCATGAATCCTTTGCATATTAAGCTGGAAAGTATTTTCAGCTATAAATCAATAGACATCAGTTAAAATAGGTACAGCAACCCAATGGCGGTTCCTTCATGAGGGCGTTTGGGCGTTGCCCCCCTTGACATTTCTGCCCCCCACGGCCCTAATTAACTGTGCATATGGCAGTGCATGTACAAAAAAAGAGAGCATTACCACTTAATCTCAGCCTGAAGCAGTTTGATGTCTCAGCTGCAGGCTAGTTCTATTTCAGTATTTGCGTGTGACAGCAGGCAGGCTGAAGGGGTGGGGGTTAAGTCGATGATTGTCTTTGAGGAGATGCGGCAATTGCACATGCCGGGTTGGGACAGTGCCTTTTTACGGCCAGCCAGACATGCGCAGCCTTGTGCAGTCTCGTCTGTAGAATTAGGGAGCCGAGGTGGATTGAAGCCGTAGCCCCCAAGCCTCCTAATGCACGTCAAATTGCCCATCTCAGGCCAATACTGGTGCAGCTACAGCAGCGCCAGGATTGCATGCTTTAGAGTAGAGTGCAGTGGTTTGACTGAGCATTTCCGAATCCACAGCATTGGAAAATAATCACCAATCACTGCATGGCTTTATTGTGTGGTCATGCAGTGATTGGCCATACTGCCCTAACTGCATCAGCCTCTCTCTCCCCCTCTCCTCTTTGGCACACAAGGAGCGTGGAGAGAAAAGGGAACAACTTGGCATTTATAATTGGCAAATGCTGTGTGAATGCCCTGCCCTTTCTCTCTGACAATGAGACTCTGGGCCTCCTTGAATGTGATGATTGATCACAGCGACGCAGACAGGAATTTGTTGTGAGAACGAACTAGTCATCTACTACTAATTTAATTAAATGGGTGTTGTTGCCACTTGCCGCCTTCTAGGCTTGTTCTCTTTCTTACATACTTATGGCCTGGCCTAGATGTACTTTACCGTTACAGATAATCATGTAAGCAGTGTTTCTACACACTGGGGCTGTGGGGTAAAATACTAAAAGGTCGATTCCGATTCGGGGAAAAAAACTTCAGTATGATTTGTATCCGGAGCCCTCTCCGTACGAATTGTACCCGTCCGTCCGAGTCGCGAAGTACCATCCGTATTCCGTGAATCCGTCCGAATCGTCGCGATCCGTACGTATTGCAAGGCTGCAACCGTGAACCGTACGACTCGTACACATACCGTACGACTCGTACACATGCCGTACGACCCGACGAGTACGATCCGGACCGGGGTATGAGGACATGATTCGTACGGTCCACGTCAGGTAAGGGTGAGTCGTACGGAAAAGCACACAAACACATACACACCGTACGGTCCGTACCCCCCATAATCGCAAGGGTATGCACCGTACCCCTGTGATCATGGGGTGTATGAGCCGTACCCCCATTGTACGATCGGTGTATGAGCCATACCGCCATTGTACGATCGGTGTACTAGTCGTACCCCATATACGATCGGTGTACGAGCCGTACCCCCATTGTACGATGGGTGTACGGCTCGTACACCCATCGTACAATGGCGGTACGGCTCGTACACCGGTCGTACAATGGGGGTACGGCTCGTACACCGATCGTACATGGGGTGCGGCTCGTACACCGATCGTACAATGGGGGTACGGCTCGTACACCGATCGTACAATGGGGGTACGGCTCGTACACCGATCGTACAATGGGTGTACGGCTCGTACACCCTATGATCGCAGGGGTATGGTGCATACCCCTGCGATCATGGGGGATACGCACCGTACCCGGGGGGCTGTTCCGTACCTGTTTCGGCGCAAAATCTGCTTTTACGGCTGTTTTCAGCTCCCGTAGAAAAAGGGTCGTACGGTGCGTACCCGACACGTATCGTACTTGCTGGGTCGTAAAAACCACAGCGAACCGTACAGATGTCGCGTACAGCGGGTTCCGAGGGAGAATCGTACGGAGATTAGAGTCGTACGGTGTCTTGTACGACTCGTGCAGAGTACGGCTCCTGGTACGAATCGTACTTCGTCGAACGTGCGGGACGTTTACAGGTACGATTCGTACAGGGAAAAAACGCTCCGTGTGACGATTCGGAGCGCTTTTTACCGGATCGGAATCGACCCCTAAGAGTCTTTCTTTTGTCCCCCCCGTAGCAGCAGTGTGTAGACAGTGAAGAATGACTTTGCTGAACACATGAAGGACCTATTAATTTTTGGTAAGAACGGCCCGGGGGATATTCGCGATTGGCAGGGACTAGTGAATTGCCCAAATTGCCTAGAATCAGATGAACGTGATTCTGAATTACAGTATGTTGCACCAACAGGACACCGAGGCCGTAACTTGGTTCCCCACTGCCATCCCAGCTGACTTTCTGGTCCAAATAAATATTAAGTGTGGGTGAATTTTGTGGATTTGCAGTCCGCGAAATCTCACAAAATGGCAAAAAAATCCGCGAGTTTGTGAAAAAATTTGCGAACTCGCGGATTTGCACAACTTATATACTAGAGTAGTGTCTGTTTCTACTCTACTGGCTAATCAGTAAGTGCTACCTCGTTGGGTAAATGTATAGTGCTTTTCCTACACTACAGCTACATAAAGGGCCAGAAGAGTTGTCTCCAGTGACCACGTGTGTCTGTACCTTTGCCACCGCGCCGACAGGCGCCGAGGTCCCTCAAGTGAGCTGTCCATCACAGTGGGGGAAAGGGCAGGAAGATGTTGCATACCCTGGTGTATGTGGGGCGGGGCCAAAGGGCGGGGCTTCTATGCGAGTTCACATGCCTCTTGTATATAATGGGTCAGAGGCTGATCATAGCAGCAGATGAGGAGAAAGCAGCCTCCTGGTCACAGGAAGAACACGGGGATTGCGCTCGAGAAACTCATGGATGCAAAGACCTCCATCAAGGATTACAGTTAATTGTAGACGGTAGATCTGGGGAGAAAGCACACCTGCATAGCCTCAACTGTGCTCACTAGTTTTTTTGGGCTGATTATAATGCGTTACTGAATTTGAGCTTCAACTCGTGCACCTGCTTTATTTATATCTGTAAGTGCTTTCTGTTGAGGTTTAATTTTTGTGACAGGAGCATCATGCCAGAATAATATTTATCCACGAAGATGCCGACGTGTTGTGCCATACCTCTACTCAACTGGAGTACTTTCTACTGGCTAATCAGTAAGTGCTACCTCGTTGGGTAAATTTCTAGTGCAAACAAAAGAAAATATTACCGCCCGCGAGCGGATTTGCGGATTTTTTGCCAATTTTGCGAGATTCGCGCATCGCGAAATTGCAGAAAATCCACAAATTCCACGAGCGGAACGGATTTTCGGCCCATACTTAATAAATATATTGGAACTTCCTGTGCCAGGAAGTTCAATATATTTATTTGGACTAGATTGCCAGCCAGGATGGCACCTAGGTAGTAGTCTACCCACTATGGCCAAAGCTCTCCATCTGCACTCCCGTTCTTTTTGAACCCCAGACAGTGACCAGCAGACTTAGGACTGGGAGACCAGCCTGGCGAAATCGAGGGTCACCCTGGATATGTTTGTAATATGCCGGTGGCTGCCAGTGCCGCGTCAAAGGCCTTTTCAAACTGTAGGTAGTGGCTGGGTAAATGGAAAACCTGAGAGGGGGAGGGAATACCCTCCAAGATTCTGCCTGGCACCACTGCACCACCAGGTCATGAGTGTTGTGCTTTATCACACTCATATCTGAGTCACGCTTCCCAGCATAGATGCCTCATCTGGAGGTGATGTGAGGGCCATAGGTGGGAGCATTGCCTGGGAGAGAGCCACATAGAGGAAGGGGCCAGGGTGGAGGCCGAGCCCTTCATTTAAAAAATAAAGAATAGCCCCAGAGGGCATGGTGCATTAAATTCATATAAAACATAATGCGTTGTTGTTGATTGTGTTCATTAGTGGCAACTGTTAAATTAGCAGCTCCAGTGATCTCGCTCCCAAACTCTCCTTTCTTCTGGTTTCTATTGCTCTTCAAATGTTTTTGTTTCTTTTGCTGTCCAATGCTCTTTCTATTTCACTATATCTGCATTGTTCAGTAGGTCTTATTATTATAATGTTTTAAAGCAAATAGATGTGCTCCAATAAATTATTGTAGCACGTTTAATAGCTTTACAACATTTTAACTTTCACTCTCTGTTCAAATCGACCGTCCTACATTCAGCATTTGCAGCCAGATTCATCAAAGCAAAATCGGCTCGCAAAGGGCCAGATTCTGAGAATCTGGCCCTTTGCGAGCGCTATTTTTGCATTTGGGATTCATCATCCCAAATGCAAAAATCGCAAATCTAGAAATCGCTAAATTGCGAATAATTGCATTTAAGGAATCTCAATTTGAGATTCCTTAAATGAAATTCATGAACAATTTTAAATTTGCGAATTCGCAATCTGTGGCCGCTATTTACCGCGAAGCCTAACTACGTGGTAAATAGCGAAAACTTAGAAAAGTGCATTTTTCTAAGTTGTGTGTTGCACACACACATGTCCTTTGGACATGTGTGTGCGCAACACCAGTGTACATGACCATTTCAGGGGTGCTACAGGGTGTCCTTTGGACACCCTGGCACCCTTGAAATGTCTTCCTTATTTGCGATTCGCTAATTGCTAATCGCAAATAAGGAATGACTCCCCATTCATTCCTATGGGCCTTTAGGCCCATAGGAATGAATGGGAAAGCCATTCCTTATTTGCGATTAGCAATTACCGAATCGCAAATAAGGAAGCAGTAGAAATCGCAAAAAATATTGCGATTTCTACATGCATCCCGTTTTGCGAGTCTTTAATAGCGAATCCTTAAACATCGCTATTAAGGACTCGCAAAAAAGGACTTTGATGAATCTGGGGGTTGGTCTCTGGGCATTTTGTACTCCATTACAAAGGTAATTGAAAGAATGACATGTATTTACTGAAAGCACATACATTTCCTTTACCCCGAGAGGAAACTCAAAATAGTTTTTGAATGTATTGTTTATAACTTCTAAAATGTATTCATGAATGTGCTGTTGTCATCAGGAAGTATGGGCAATGTAGGATTCTTACGTTGTGACACTGGTATTAGGAGCAATATTCCCAAATTATTGTAGATTAACCATTAATGTTTCCTTACTGATTTTCTGCCACCTCCAAGTACACAAAATACTAAGTCTGTGTTTATTCCACAAACCCACCCTCGCGTCTCCAATCCAGTGCGTATCTCCCCCATGTCAATAAAAGTATGCATGATGTGTCTGTTTATGGTCAGGCAAATAGCTTGCAGCCTTTGTAAAGTGGTTTGATGAAAGCAGGGGCTTTCAAATGCAAGGAGCAATAAAATACAAGCCATTTGTCTGGGCATAAACAAACACATATTCCATGGTGGGATGGCACCATTACCTTGGGCTGAAAGGAAGTCCCAGTCCAGGAGGCCCCACTTCCCTTTCTCTCAATGAGACGTACAGTGCCTTGTAGGGTGCCCTACTACCTTTTTAATGTGTATTCCTTGCTGTCTCACTATGTCCAATCCAACAAATCACAATAGATTGTATTTCCCCAGTACATTTATTTCTAAAGGTGAATCGATAAATACATCTGTGAGGTAGTCAGCAATGTTATCTCGAATCCTGTTATGAAGTTCTGTGGTTAAACTGCAAAAGCAGATACGTATATTTTTATATGACATCTCTTTATTGATGTAAAAACTATACTTTCACAATTGCTTCATTACGTTTCTTGCTTTCTCAAATGTGCTTAAAAATGCACCATTTGCCCACTTGTTTTACTAAATTTTCCCGGGAGAAGAAACCTCCAGAACCCCCTTATGCCATTCGGGCTCCGACGCTGCGCTTGCTCACCGCACTGCTCTCCACCACAACTTTTACGCCTCACCACTTTTAAATATCACCAGCCACCACTGCAGCAACCTCCCATGAGGAGAAGTATCAGAAACTCAAAGATGAGCCTCCTGTCAGAGAGTCGGGTAGGGAATCCAACTGCTGCTCTAGGAACACATACTAATATAAACACACAATATTCTATGTTGCAACATTACTTTATTTAGTCTTCTGTCTTGTCCAATAGATTTTCAGTAAACTTCTGGGAACAGTAAAACTTCCCATCTTCTTCCTCTTAAACAATAGACTTTAGATTATAAACCTTGAAAAGTTAGATAGTTCGCATTCTGTGGTCCAGTCTGTCCTCATGACTCATTTTGCCTGTTGCCTCCTCGCCTCCCTGTGAGAACCATACCATCAATTGTCAAAACAAAACAAGTGCCTTTTCACTAGCTCAAAGAAGGCTTCTAGAAAGTTGCATCAGCTGCAAAGGGATCACTGAAAGAATATCGATGGCAAAAATATAGACCCACAAAAATATCGAGTAAAAAATATAGAATGCCAAAATATCGACTTTCTATCTTCAAACAGATAAGTACAAAAATATTGAATCAAAAATATAGACCTACAAAAATATAGATAGTCAATATATCGAATTTTTTAAATAGTTAAAAGTAATTTTAAATTAATGAAATAATAAATATAACTAACTTAAACATACTTAAAATACTTTAATAACATTAAAATAAATAAATATTTAATATAAATAAAAAACTTTTTTTTTTAAATACATACACATATATATATATATATATTACCTACTGGCGGTCGCCAGTAGGTATATATAGTTAGGATCGATTTCCATAGGGAAATCGCAACATTCTATTTGAAATAACTTTGGCGCCGGTTTAGCAATCAGGCTGAATATTTCAGCAACTTTGCCTCGTGGCTCTCCGCTCCATCCCTGAAAGTTTGGGGGGGATTCGTCAAGCGGGGGCTGAGATAAAAGGGGGGTCCCAAAACATGTTTTCCACATGTTAATTTCCATAGGGCGGTCTGTCGCAGTTTTAGCTCCAACGGCTGAATGGATTTTCACCAAACTTGGCAAAATTGTAGGGACTGGTAGCCCGATGTGCCTTTGCTATGTCTCAAGATATGTGCTCCAGTGGATTTTGAGTAATTTAGGTTTAAAAAAATTTATATATCTGTAAGCGCTCCCCGGTACGCGTACCGGGGAGCGCTCCGGGCGCGCCACGCGACTTGCGCACGGCAAGCTGATTGGTTCTCGGGTGTCTGTAAACATTCGAAACAGTCAGCAGCGGCCGCCATCTTGTGTCTCGGTAGGATTGAGATACAAGAGGTGGCAAAAATCAAAGGGGGAAATGAGCAAAAGGGGGCAGGGTAGACCCCCCCTGACCCCCTTGGTTTGATGTGGGGGCCATAAAAGGGTCCCGTGGGACAATGTATATTTTTTTTTTCAATTTTCGCGGGGGGAGCGCCCAGTACGCGCACCGGGGAGCGTACGAGGGAGCGTACTTAGGTGAAAAATAGTGAAAATAATAGTCTAAAATAATCATTTTGAGTGATTACATGTAGGGTAGCTCTGAAAAGAGCTTTTGGGTTCTGTGGCTGTTTAAGGTACCTACAAGTGTGTCCCACACACACCCACATGCACACAACTCCACACTCACACACCCACACACTCCCCACACACACTTCACACATGCACACTTCCACCCACAGTCAAACACCACACACCCCCACATCGACACCTTACACATCCACAGCTACACCCACATCCCACACACCCACACTCAAACACACACCTCACCCCCTTCCACCACAGACACACACACATGCACATACACACAAATATCTCACAGACACACCACACACATCCCACACACACATCTCCCCCCCAACACACACAGAGAGAACTCACAGACACATCCACACATCTCATACATATATACACATCCTAAACACATACCTCCCACACCCTCACACACCCCACACACACCTCACACACCCACACTCCCACCTACACTCAAACACCCCACACACCCACACCCACACACACACCTTACATACCAATATCCCCACCCACATCCATATACCCCACACACCTATACACCTCATCCCCCCTAGACACACAGACACACACATACACACCTCACAGACACCCCCCGCACATCCCCCCACACACCTCCCCCACCCCCACACATGGGGAAAACTCAGTGAAACACTAAAATAATAATTTAAAGTGCTTAGAGGTAGGGTATCTCTGAATAGAGTTGTTGTGTTGTGTGGGTGATTTAAGTACCAACATGTAGGTACCAATGCAGTGTCTTAAATTCAATGTACACCGTTTCCTCTATAGATAATTTGCATGTAGTTATAGAAGTTAGTGTGGTATGTATATGGAATCTATACCATGGTCTGTCAGGGAAGCAGAAACAACATGGAGGCAGGAGATGAAAAAGAGATGTCAAATACACATTGGAGATAATATAGTGGGAGAAAGGAAGTAACTATGAGCAAAATTACTATGTAACACAAATACGTTGCACAGTATACTATAAGTCTGACTTTATATTATAATCAATTTGGTAATAGTTTATGAATTACATATAATAATGAATAATGTCTCAAACAATTTTTGATTATTAAATATAAATTTATTTTTCTGATTCCTTTTTCAAAATGTAATAAAACTTCTAACAATATATTGTCTGGAATGTCCTCATTTTCATTCTGTGATTCTATTGCTTCCACAAACTGAACTAATTCATGGTCCAGTGACTCATCCATAAAATCAAAGTCATCATTCTCATCAATAATTTCTTCAGGGTTGTTCTCCAGAACAATTTCGAAAGAAATATTCTGTTCTCCTTCCATTTTCTTGCTGTAAATTGCATTAAAAAAAATATATCAGTAGATATAGGGCACTGTTGGGTTTAAGTTCAGACAGGTAGTTTTGATTTTTTTAACAGTGAAGTTATGTTTGGGCAGTGTATGGTATCAGGCTGGAAGTAGAAATATAAAAAAGTGTATGTGATAAAGCCTAAGTAAATTCATAATTATACAAGACAAGTCTAACTCCATCCATAACTATAAAAGAGAAGCCTATCTCAATCTATAACTATTACAGAGGGATAGTATATAACTATCAGAAAATGTTTTCCAAATTACCTTAAAGTGCACAACATACTTCACTTTCCAAAATAACAACTTACCTTTGAGAAAGCAGTTGAAGTTCTCAGTGAAAATCCTTTTCAAATGCACTTCAGGAAGTAGTAGTCAAAATGGCTGTGTTTCCCTCTCATTTTTCATTTATATTCATGTACATAACCAATCAAATGTCAGGAAAAAAAAATAGAAAATGAAAGTAACATTTTAATTGGTTGTCAATTTTAACACTTCAGATATGTTTTTGTTATGTAATTTACCTCAGGATATTTAGACAGGGCTACAGGCCAAATGGCTGAATGGAATTCCACCAAATTTGGGAAAATGGTAGGGACTGGTATGTAGTATTGCCTATTCTATATTTGGTGAAAGTGTCTCCAGTGGTTTTTATGTAAATTATCTTTTATTATTTTTTTTGGAGCGCTTCCCGGTGCGCGCCCCGGTACGCGTACCGGAAGCGCTACGGGAGTCCTCCAGTTTGTGTTTCGGTAGATTTGAGTCAGAAAATGTCGGACAAACAACGTTGGGAATGGGTATAAGGGGGCACGGTTGGCACTCCCTGACCCTCTAGGTTTTCTGAGGGGGTCTTAGGAGGCCCATATAGGACAAAAAAAAATTAAATTTATAAATTTTCGCTAACGCGGCGCGTCATAAGACGCATTACGCGGCAACGCGATACGTCGCGCTTACGCGACGCGTCACAATGTTGTTTTCTAACGCGGCAGTTGCGCTAACGGAATGTTTACCGGTTCGCGGACCGGGTCGCGGCACCAAATTGAGCTAACGGGAAGCTACCCGGTGCGCGGACCGGTAGCGAAACAAAAAATAAATAAATAAATATATATATATACATAAAAAAAATTATATTAAATACGTATAAAATATATTTTTCCTTTAAAAAAAGAATACATTTAACAGCTTTTAATATTTGCTATTAAAAAACTATTGAAATTCACTGAAAAAACCATAGGTTATAGACCATATATAGTTAGGAATTAGCATTTACAAAACCTTGAAAATTCACTGAAAAAACCATAGGTTATAGAACATATATAGTTAGGAATTAGCATTTATAAAACCTTATTTTACTGACACAAAACCATTGAAATTCGCATATATAGTTAGTTGCACAAACTATATATTTCGCGCACCCGCAATCCACTGCTGATGATGTCACATATTACATCATTCATGACATGGTCAGTGACATCACTGATGACATCACTGATGACATCTCAAATGACATCACTGATGACATCACTGATGACATCTCATTTGACATGACTGATCACATCACTGATGACATCATTCATGTGATAATACGATGAACTTCTTCAGACTCTAATATAACCTTATATACACTCAGTGTAAACAGACACTCACAGAGTGTCACTCATCCATGGAGTTACTCACACACCTAGTCAGTCATGCAAAGAATCAATCACACCTCCATTTCCTCAACTATACAGTTATACACACCTTACTTATTCAAACAGATACTAACACATATTTACTCTCTTATACAATCCCTGATACAATTTCAGAATGATCCATACAGCCACTCACACATTCACTGGCTCTTATGCACAGTTATTTATATATGTCAACTCTCTAATATACTGTGTTTTACATATGTTCTTACTTTGACATGTAGCACTGAGATATCCATTCACTCACCAATACACTCATGCACACAGTCAACCACCCATACAGCTGTTTCCACATGCACTTTTGAACCCATACATCTAGTGAATCAACTGGTCACACATCTATGCACAGAGTCATACACCTCCCAACCACCCACACACACACTCAGTCTCCCATACAAATACTTGGGCAACCAATCAATAACCCATATAGTTACTCATATAGCTACTGATCAACACATGCAGCAGTTTACAAAACAACAGACATAATGATGCACAAATTAAGACAGTTTAGTCACTAACCCAGGCACTCAGTGAGACACATTTAATCACTCACTCATACAGTCAGTCATGCACCTACTAAATCCTTCATCCAGACACTTATACATCCACTCATTCTTCAATATGTAAGACATATTTAAACTTTACAGAAACATACAGACACTGGATGTTGATATCAGTGATGTCATCAGTGATGTCATTTGAGATGTCATCAGTGATGTCATCAGTGATGTCACTGACCATGTCATGAATGATGTAATATGTGACATCATCAGCAGTGGATTGCGGGTGCGCGAAATATATAGTTAGTGCAACTAACTATATATGCGAATTTCAATGGTTTTGTGTCAGTAAAATAAGGTTTTATAAATGCTAATTCCTAACTATATATGGTCTATAACCTATGGTTTTTTCAGTGAATATATATATATACATATATCCAGCAATTACAGGATTTCTCATTCAAAGGTCAGCCACAGGATTTTCTATACACGCTGTTTAATGGCAGTATTGGAACAGCAAACCCGGACAGGTAGTCACTTCAATGTTCATGCCAGACGCGTTTCAAGAGCTTGTGCTCTCTTCTTCAATGGCGTTCATTGTTTGTAAGCAGCAGCGCTATTGCAAGTGCAGTCTATGTAATCGCCTGTTTGCTTGGGCGTGGCCTAACAGCAAGGCCTTCTGGGCGATGTAGTAGTAAGCGCGCTGCTATTCAGTGTACAACTTCAATAAATCCCAAGTGGGCTTGAGGTCACCAGGCTGCCAGGTGAGTGCTTAGTCTCGAACTGCCATTGTGAGATGAGCGGCCATCACCCTGCAATGACGCCGGTTCTAATCCTTCCTTAATGTTCGACCCTCAAAAAGCGTCTCACAAGGACCCGTTGGCAGCAGTGGGCTTCCTTTGTGACCGAGAACCAGCCGCTTCTTCATCCAGCAATTACAGGATTTCTCATTCAAAGGTCAGCCACAGGATTTTCTATACACGCTGTTTAATGGCAGTATTGGACCAGCAAACCCGGACAGGTAGTCACTTCAATGTTCATGCCAGACGCGTTTCAAGAGCTTGTGCTCTCTTCTTCAGTGGCGTTTGTTGTTTGTAAGCAGCAGCGCTATTGCAAGTGCAGTCTATGTAATCGCCTGTTCGCTTGGGTGTGGCCTAACAGCAAGGCCTTCTGGGCGATGAAGTAGTAAGCGCGCTGCTATTCAATGTACAACTTCAATAAATCCCAAGTGGGCTTGAGGTCACCAGGCTGCCAGGTGAGTGCTTAGTCTCGAACTGCCATAAACATAGTATTAATAAAAAATATACAATATATTTACCATACGATAGCGAGAGTGTTAAATTTACTATTCCCACTCCAGTGAGTGCAACAGTATGGAAAGCGTTGGATAGCGTAGGGGTAAAAATTACTATTCCCACTCCAGTGAGTGCAACAGTAGGGAAAGCGTTGGATAGCGTAGGGGTAAAAATGACTATTCCCACTCCAGTGAGTGCAACTGTAAGGAAAGCGTTGGATAGCGTAGGGGTAAAAATTACTATTCCCACTCCAGAGAGTGCAACAGTAGGGAAAGCGTTGGATAGCGTAGGGGTAAAAATTACTATTCCCACTCCAATAAGTGCAACAGTAGGGAAAGCGTTGGATAGCGTAGGGGTAAAAATTACTATTCCCACTCCAGTGAGTGCAACAGTAGGGAAAGCGTTGGATAGCGGAAGGGTAAAAATTACTATTCCCACTCCAGAAAGTGCAACAGTAGGGAAAGCCTTGGATAGCGTAGGGGTAAAAATTACTATTCCAACTCCAGTGAGTGCAACAGTAGGGAAAACGTTGGATAGCGTAGGCATAAAATTTCCAATTCCCACTCCAGTGAGTGCAACAGTAGGGAAAGCATTGGATACCGGGAAGGTAAAAATTACTATTCCCACTCCAAAGAGTGCAACAGTAGGGAAAGCATTGGATAGCGTAGAAGTAAAAATTACTATTCCCACTCCAGAGAGTGCAACAGTAGGGAAAGCGTTGGATAGCGTAGGGGTAAAAATAACTATTCCCACTCCAGAGAATGCAACAGTAGGGAAAGCGTTGGATAGCGGGAGGATAAAAATTACTATTCCCAATCCAGAGAATGCAACAGTAAGGTAAGCGTTAGATAGCGTAGAGGTAAAAATTACTATTCCCACTCCAGTGAGTGCAACAGTAGGGAAAGCGTTGGATAGCGTAGGGGTAAAAAATTACTATTCCCACTCCAGAGAGTGCAACAGTAGGGAAAGCGTTAGATAGCGTAGGAGTAAAAATTACTTTTCCAACTCCAGAGTGCAACAGTAGGGTAAGCGTTGGATAGCGTAGGGGAAAACATTACTATTCCCACTTCAGTGAGTGCAACAGTAGGGAAAGCGTTGGATAGCAGGAAGGTAAAAATTACTATTCCCACTCCAAATAGAGCAACAGTAGGGAAAGTAAATACTTCATATATAATTAAAAATAAATTAAATATTATTACCAATTACAAATTATTTAAAATGAATTCCCAATTTAAGATATTATAATAATTAGTCAATTAAAAATAATAAAATGAATTTAATTACTAAAAAATAATTATCTATGAATACAAAATATTTACCAATAACAATAAATTATTAAAAAATTAAAAAATAATTAACAATTAATTCTAAATAAATACCAATTTATATATTACATTTTTCAATTAATTACAATTAAATGACTTCACACCCAATTCCCCTATAAACCCACAACGTACTACAAACCTTAAATAAATAAAATTCACAGAATTATCAATTAATAAATTAATACAAATTAATTACCAATTATATATTAATTAAACACCAATTAAAAAATTAAATAACAATTAATTGTAAATAAGTAGCAATAAATAATTTAACATATTTAATTAATTATAATTAAATTACTTCCCACCCTATTCCCCTATAAACCCACAACCCGATCCAGAAAATAAATAAATAAAATTAACATAATTATCAATTAATCAATTAAAAAATGTAATTACCAATTATAATTTAATTAATTACCAATTAAAAATTAATTAACAATTATTTTTAAATAAATACCAATAAATAAATAAAAATATTTAATTAATTATAATTAAATTACTTCCCACCCTATTCCCCTATAAACCCACAACCCGCTCCAGAAAATAAATGAATAAAATTAACATAATTATCAATTAATACAAATTAATTACCAATTATATTTTAATTAATTGCCATTTAAAAATTAATTAACAATTAATTGTAAATAAATACCAATAAATTACAATATTTAATTAATTATAATTAAATTACTTCCCACCCTATTCCCCTATAAACCCTCAACCCGCTCCAGAATTATATTACGCAAAAATTAAATAACATAAATGTACTTACTTACTTACTTAAATTAGATATTTTTGCAGTCTATATCCTGTCCCTCGATATTTTTGTTGTCTATATTCTGTCCATTCGATATTCTGTCCATTCTATATTTTTGATTCGATATTATTGTCATTCTATTCGATATTTTTGTAGTCTATATTCTGTCTTATCTATATTCTGTCTACTAGATATTTTAAACTCGATATTTAGCTACCTCGATATTTTTGTGGTCGATATTATGTCTGTATACCGCTGCAAAGAGAAGAAATACATCTTGTGCGAACAACAATTGAAATGAAGGATTAAGCGTTTAAATGTTAATGAATTATTTTCAGATAACATGGCATCTACAGTTAGGCTAACTTAAATCAGCACTTATTTTATTTACATTTAGGCCCATAACATTTAAGTATGATTATTTACTACAAATTTAAACATAGGCTTTTGCACATTTTAATAAAACTGTTTTTTGTTTGCAAATAAAATTCACCTAATTTGTAATATATTAAATGCAGTTGCCCAAGCGCTGCTCAGAAACCTGTGGCTAGCAGTATTAAATGTTAGAGCACACAATACAAAGGCTACGTAGCCTTCTGTCCACTTCAGGCATCTTCAATTACAGCCATACACTTCCTGCCGCTTTATCACATTCTTGTTAGTACCTGCTTTCTCACTTTGTGACGGTTTTTCCATCTTTCTCTTCCTCCATCTTTCGGCTTTCTGTGTTTTTCCCTCTCTTGCTCCAAGGAAATATCTGAATGGAGAAAATAATTCTGGCTCCCAAAAATGAGAACCTTAAAATTGGCTCGTTGTGCAGCACAACTTTTCTGTAGCTTCAGGCATTTTGTGTTGAACTGTAATTGATTACTTCAGGAAATCAATATGGCACCGCTTCCCACCACAGTTTTGTGCCTACTGCCTAGGTTTATAAAGAAATGTGAGCTTGCAAAAGGTATCTTTTTACATTTGATAATGTTCGGACATTTCTGGCAAGAAGATTACAATTAAATGAGGTCAAACTGAAAATAAGATGTGCTCAGTATTTCTAAAATCACAAGAGGCTCATTAGATGAACTGCAAACAGAAATTTCAGACTCTATTTTACAGATTTCTTCATAAATGAATGCAGCACTCTCTAATACTTGGAATGCACTCAGAAACAGAAATGGATGTGTGTTTCTAGAAAACAGTCCAGGTTAGTAACAGAATATACAAGGCCCAATACAGAAGCAAGCTGAACTTATTGTTACTGTTTTTACATTTTTTCTTCTTTTTTAAATCATCCACTTGACAATAGGAAAGCCAAGAAAAATGTACTGCGCAATCAACTTTAACCCCTTGCGTGCTGCCGTCGGACGTTGGCCGACAGCCCCTCCCACTCTTCAGAACGCCTGCACCGCGGCGGGAAACCGCCGCAGTTAAGGCGTTAAAGAAGCCATGGCTTATTATCTCTGAGCCAATCTGAGCCCAACAATGGAGGTGACATAAGATAATTTTTCTTTGACCCTCAACAGTGCATGTTACATGGTAAACACCCCTTTGAGTTTCAGGTAATAACAACACATACCCTTCACGCAGATTTTCTACTGCTTACTCCAATTGAACCATGTTTTGTAAATAATAATTAAAAACAATGTTTATGGCATACCACATCCAGGGACTGCTTTCATACTGCCACACACATTTGACACTCTTGACATGACAGAAAATAATCACTGGGCTGAGTCATGTTTTTTCTTTCACTTTACAGAACCCACACTTTCATTTCTCTTAGGAATTAGCTATGTACTTTTGAGGTTATGCCATAATGTTTTATTTAGTAGTGTACACTTTTGTCACTGGTGTTCCATTGTTTATGTTTTGGCTTAAGGCCACAGTATGCAATTTATTTTACCTGCTGTCAGACTGCCTTACTCCACATTGAAAAGTGTAGGTAAATTCACATGTCTGCAGATATACACCCTTAAACTAGATGCACTAGTTGCAATAAGTGCATACAGATGACATCTCTTAAGGAAGACTGAGCCCTCACAATGCAGTGCCTGAAACGGAGACGGGGCATAAAGATTGCAACACTGGAGAAGATACTGTGCAGAGATTTGTCCCTGTGGCCCCAGCTATAAATTATTTTTAAACTAAAACATTTTGTCAACTTCAGCTGAGACAATCACATTGTTCAGTTTTCCATAAAGAAGAAGTAGCTCAAAGCCTCTTTGCCACCAAAAAATTAACTCACAGAGAGCATGTGCCACGCTGACACATAGGCCTTATAGTGAGAGAGATTGCAGCGGTAGCCTAGTTTCAGCTAATAAAATCACCTGAAAACCTTGGGAGAAACCTTGTGGAAGAATGAGCATTTGCAGGGAAATCAGACCGTGAAATAAAGAGTCCCATAGTGATTTTTAATTAATGTGTAGCTTTTCAGATTTCAACATTGAATTCCTGCTTAATCTGCAGCCTGGTGTTAATGGGACACCTCAGTAATGTTAGTTCCACTCGTTTGGAATTAACACCTCTACCTTAGAATTCCTCATAATGAGGTCCTTGAAGGTTTTTAGGTCGAAAATGTGTGTCATGTAATTTTAATTTTAACATACACCCTCTTAATAGAAATAAACAGAAAACACATCCATAAAGGATACCATAGGAAAGATAATAATCAAAATAGTAGGGCAAGTCACATTCAATTATATATATTTATTCACTGAAAAAAGCACAGGTTTCAGGGATGGTAAAGTTAGTTGGACATGTTACTCATACAAAACCAGAGAAATGTGGCCGTTATAGTTAGTTCAGCTAACTATAACTCACATCCCTGCAATGCACTGCTGATGATGTCACATATTACATCATTCATGACATCATGACATGGTCAGTGACATCACTGATGACATCACTGATGCTATCTCAAATGTCATCACTGATGACATCATCCCGTAAACGTGTGTTTTTGTAAAGTTAATATATATATATAACTTGCACTTTAAACGCAATTAAATGGATTGCTGGCAAAGACTCTTGTGTTGTGGCTTTTTGTGTGTTTACGATTTAACTAAACACTTGATCGAAGACGAGGTCCACGCCTGTTGTTACCGTCATCTTTGGCGGTCAGGATTCAGCGTGTAATTTCTTCACCGGAGTTGGTTTGCTTCCGGCTTCGTGGACCCGCCCATTGTTTGAGGCACAGTGTTTCTGCAAACTTTAAACGCCTTGGTGTTTGGAAATTGGGCTTGAACAAAGTACTTTATACCGTGCCCCCTGCCTACTCACTCATTGGATTATCGCAGTGGTTCCCAAACTGTGCGCCGCGGCGCCCCGGTGCGCCGTTAGAACTTGCAAGGGGCGCCGCGCACGTCTTGGGAACATGGAAAAGAAAGTATGCTCTGAAGGAGATTTAATGTGTGAAGTGTGTACATTGACTCTCTGCTGCCCCGAGAACCAGTGCGGGACGACAGCTTTCTTTAGGCGCTGCGGCAAGAACGTGCTCGGACTGGGACTTCAAAACTGTGCCAGCACTGATTGACAGAGGTTCATCAGACTTATCTTTACAGGATTTAGGATTGGCGGCAGAGAACGGATTCTTCACGCAAAAGGCAGAGTGGAGCTGCAGGAGCTCTAAGCAGGGGGGGCGGGGGGGGGCATCAAAGCCTCATTAACAAACAAATGGTCTTTTAAAGACCTGGGAAGTGCTCGGTGCAGCTGTGTGTGTGTGCCCGGGAAGCTGTCTCATCCCGGGCTGACACACACAAGGGGGCGGTGGGGGCTGGGGCGATGGCTGAAGCCCTTTGATTCCAATGGCCGTTTCCCACTGGCACCCCTGAAGTGTGAATCCCCCCTTGAGCCAGTGACCTACCAACCAGGTGAGAGCCCTCACTCAGATGTCCTGAAGTCCTGAACACTTTACCCATTTCTCCGAATGCATTTTTAATGAATGAGCCAAAAAATAAATACTGCACAAACATGAGGCACTTTGATGCATTAACGTTAGTTATAAATTCGCAGATAGTGGAGACTGGCGCTGCTAAGGGAAAGTATAAGGTGCAGATTTAGAATAACCCGCACCATGGCGCATATTTTGCGCCACCGCTGCGTCACAAAAGTGGCGCAACGGCAGCGTAAAAGAGGCGCAAGGGGCTTGTAAATCTGCCCCATAGTTAGTAGAGGAAAGGGGAAAACTGTGCTTGCGCCAAACGACTTCATTGGCCATCTCCTTGATGACGTCAGTAATCAGTCTGAAAACATATTCTCACCAAACCTCTGTTGCGCCTAAAGGTCCACATAACTCAGTGATAAACCCTATTCACAAGAGACAAATACGTTTCTGGTGTGTGCCAGAATAACGGGCCTTGTACGAGTGGGCTGTTCTTTTCAGATCCCTGTGCAAACTACTGTTTTGGTAATTATCACATCCATTGCAATTTTCACCATGTAAATTTCGATAGAGGGTTGATAAAGCTTTTGCGGACAGTGGGATGTATGGATTGTGGCTGGAATGCTGAGACACAGACATTGATGTGAAGGAAAATGGAGACCGGGCACCCGTTGAGAAATTAAATGAAAGCCCTGTTAGTAAAGTGATGCTGATAAGTTCTTCTGGAACACTGCTGTTCAGTGGATGTTAGGGGCAAAGGTGGGACTGCAGTTTGTTGTTCAAGGTGAAGAAGTTTCTAGACAGGGCTTGTCCTTTTGTCTGTCTCTAATCATTGTTACAGGGTGGCTAATAACTGCCAGGTGCACATAACTCACTTCTTTGTGCCAGTGTTTTATAGTCCTGCTTGAAGCCAGCATCGTTGCTAACTGCTTCTAGGTACTGAGCCGAGGCTGGGCTTACATCCCGCCCACCCGAATCAAAAAGTAACATAACGGGGAGCCGCGGCCAACAGCCATTGGGTCAAGGGAGCCGTGGGTCAAAAAAGTTTGGGAACCACTGGATTATCGGACTGGCCGGCGTTGAGCAGTTCCTGACCCGGAGGTGTGTTTCGTAGCTGAGTGAGTCGGCTGGCTTCACTCGGCGTTTCGGACCATTTTCCGGTAAGGAAGTGTTTGCGCGTACCAGCAATCTTTAACGAGTAAGGCAGGTTTTGGGCTAATTATTTGTATACTTGAAAGAACAATCATATATATTTTTTGTAGCCACAACAGCCAAAATAGCAGTCCAGCGGCATATTTGACCGTTACAATAAATTGCAATTATGTTGTCCACCGACGCACTCAGGAGTAGGGAAATGGCGGCGGAAGCCCTGTATGAAAACTTACCTACTGGAAAATCTACAACTTCTCAAGAAAGCCGCACTTCAAACGCGAGCAACAGTACCAAAGATTTACTAAAGACTCTGGAGAAATTGCTCCGTAGTGAACTTTCTAAGTGGTGGGAAAAGAAATCACTGGATAAATACCTTGAAGTAAATCGTGTGCCCCGGGGATTAAGAGTAATGATTGTTCCTACTTATGAAAACCCGGACCCCAAAATGCTTCAGAGATGGGCAGAAAATAGTCTTCAATCATCGCGGAATATGCTATTAATCCTGACCGAATTTGCCCACTCTGACAGAGAATCATTGTTAATTGAAATTGCGAAAACCAATGCACTTTTGGAGACGTCAGGTGACACTGATTTAATAGCGAATGCCCGTAAGGAAATCGATCAAAGGCTCGCTAAGCTGGAGCAAACTATTCAAGAACGTAAAATCAATAAGTTTGCCAGCGACAAAGAGGACTATGCGACAGGTCGTATTTTTACTTTTTCACGCAAGTACGATTCCTACAAGCGCAAAGCCATGTCTACTCAACAGCAAACAACTACCACTACTGATCCAGGGGCAAACTTGGGCCCTACCATGACAAATCAGGACAATTTATCAGTAGCGTCTTTCAGTGGCTCTGAAGACAGTCTACCACGTTCTGATGCAACTTCAATTGACTTAACTAAATTCTCTGTGGTTGACGAATTAAATTTTGTCAGCGAGGACCGGAGGTACTCTCTGCGCTCACGGAATACTCCTCCCCAAGCAGACAAAGTGTCAGTCAAAAACGACGCTGCAGGAAACGTATTGCCAAAAAGAGGTGGAAGGCGAGGCAAAACTCGCAAGAATTGGAACAACTAACCAGCGAGCAAGACAACACAGTGATAAACCTGACAGATTTGACATTATCTGGGGCGGAAGAACAACTCCTCTCTTTAGGACTGTCGTATTGTCCATCCAATGACTTTTCTTATGTTCAAGCACAAATTGATGTTTTTAAATTTATCAGGAAAATCAAATTGCAAAAAATATTTTTGTTGCATCCTGATAATGTAATACCATGTGCTGAATCTGATGTTGTAACACCCAAAGCCGAATCTCTTCAGGTGAAACATCTGCAGGGTCTACAGGCGTTATTGTCCCTTGATAACGAAATTAATACGCAAACTGACTTGACAGTAAGCCAAGCTATCAAGGTGAACTGCTCTCCTCCTACCACCTTTCGTGGTAAATCCACTTTCTTGCCCTTGATGCCTAAAGACGCATTAGATGTCTTTAGTGATAGGATTATAACAGAATTGAAGTCCCTTAACAGAACAGTGCTAAAAAAGAAAAAACAGGTTGATTTTAACAATACACAATATACCAAACTTGTGAAGAGAATTCAGGGTAATGACATGGTTATAGTGAAAAGTGCCGACAAGGGGGTTAACACAGTGTTATGGGCTAAAACAGATTATATCACTGAAGCGAACAGGCAACTGTGTGATCCCTTTTGTTACACAAAATGCACTAAATTTGTGATGTTAAAGAGTCATGAAAATACGAGAAAAAACATCAATCTCTGGTTTAGAAATGGCTTACTAACAAAGGAAGAATCTAAGTTTTTGAATGTTTTACATCCCATCACTCCACTGTTTTATTTGTTACCCAAAATTCATAAATGCACCGTTCCTGTCCCGGGCCGTCCTATTATTTCTGCTCAGGGTAGCATGAATGAGAACATTTCTAAATATGTTGATTTTTTTCTCCAATCACATATGTTTTCTCTCCCCTCTTTTTTGAAAGACACTACAGATTTTTTGGTTAAGGTCAGTCATATCACTTGGTGTCCTGATTTTTGTTTCCTGGTGATGGATATTGAGGCATTGTATACCAGCATCAACCAAGACCAGGGCCTTGAGGCAGTCAAATATTTTCTGGATGGACGTGAGGCAGGATTTAGAGATCATAACCTCATGCTTGTGGAAATGATACGGATATGCCTCTTTAACAACTATTTCCAATTTGGAAAAGAATTCTACCACCAGGAACGCGGGGTGGCCATGGGTTCATGCTTCTCCCCCAGCTATTCTTGTCTTCACGTTGGCTGGTGGGAGAGGCATGTTCTTGGGGTCACCCATGCACATTGGCTCCCTCATCTAGTGCATTACTGGCGCTTTATTGATGATATTTTCATCATTTGGCGAGGTACAAAGGAACAAGCAGCGTCATTCGTCAGTGATATTAATGTCAATGACAGAAATCTAAGGTTTACTGCCAATATCACATCTGATGCGGCTGAATTCTTAGATGTCCAGGTTTACATTGACCATGACACCGTACAGACTAAACTCCATAGAAAAAGCACTGCGGGTAATTCCATCTTGCATGCCCGCAGTGCTCATCCACTTCATACCATCAATAGCATACCTTTGGGTGAATTTATTCGGATTAAACGTATCTGTAGCAGCCCCGACATTTTAGATCAATGTTTAATGGAATCACGGTCTAGATTCCTTAGCCGTGGCTACAGCAGAGCCGTTCTAGATCAGGCAATGATTAAGGTACGTGCTCGCTCTCGGGATGATCTTTTCATCCCAAAAATTAGGGAGATTTCAGAATCTACTGAACAAGGCTCTGTTCGATTCATTACCACCTTTTGCTCACAGTCATCAAAGATCAGCAACATCATTCGATCGGAGTGGCCAATTGTATTAACTGATGTTATCCTAGCTCCATTCTTACCTAAATTACCAGCCGTAACTTTTAGGAGGGCTCCCTCTATGAAAGATGCACTTGATAGAACCCAACCGGAATTGCCCCCTAAAATTAATTGGCTGAACAAATCTGGCTTCTTTAGGTGCACCTCGTGCCGTGCTTGCACATTTGCTGTGAATGGGACTCATTATACATCAGCTTTTAATGACAGGTTGATCCCAATAAGAGAACATTTGACTTGTCGCAGCGATTATGTAGTATACCAGCTGACCTGCACATGTTCTTTGTCATATATTGGGAGTACAAAACTTCCTGCACACCAGCGTATTCTGCAGCACATCCGAGCTATAGTTAACTCAGATATGAATTACCCGGTGGCTCGCCACTTCAAAGCGGTACACGACAAGAAACTAAAAGATCTTAAATACACTCTGTTGTGTTCCGTAGCCAATCCAGGTAGAGATGGTGATCGCGAAAAATTGCTTCGCCAAAAAGAGGCATTTTTCATTTTGTTGCTTGATACCCGGGCCCCTAATGGGCTCAATGCTTTTGATGAATTACATCATTTTCTATAATTTGTTTGTATCCGACCTTGCTACTTGTGAAAAGAGTAATTTCTGTTTCTAGTTTTTGACATTTCGCGTAATGATTCTGTCTCCTGATCTAACAATAGGGCGTGATATTTTGAAGTGTTTATACTGTATCTTTCTTGTTTATATTTATAGTTTTCAAATCAGGACTTCCGCAGCTAGTAAAATGTATTTCATTGGATTATGGAATCGATTTTAAAGCACTTGCACTTTAGCACTAAGGCACTTTTCTCGTCACTTGACTTATATTGTTGTTTTTGACAGGGGGTTGTCAATAACTTTGCCCAGTGAAAATATAATCAGTTCTTTTGTGACTGAGGATAAATAGAATGTTTCGGATGCACTTGCATTTGATTGTTTAAACACACTGTTTTTATTTCCATTTGTGATGTATCAGTTGTGCTGCACATTCTTTTATATCTTCATCTCATAGTCCTTAGGTTGATAAGTTTAATGAATAACTTGTTTTTTACTCCCTATAATTATTCATTCTACTGATTTATGCAACGTCCAGTGCTTGACATGACATGTGAGCACTATGCTCTTATTTCTGTCCCCTTGTACATACATGAAAAAACACAATTCAAATGGCATCATTATTTGAACCACAAATTGTTTACCTTTTTGCTTTATTGCAACCTTTGCGTCCTGTTTCTTTAGGCGCTTGGGCTTTTAATTTTAATTTAATGCACGTCCTACTCCTGACGCGTCATGTGATCAAGCTCCGCCTGCGGAGCGAAACGCGTCAGGGAGGGCACTCGCTCTTGCACTTTAAACGCAATTAAATGGATTGCTGGCAATGACTCTTGTGTTGTGGCTTTTTGAGTGTTTACGATTTAACTAAACACTTGATCGAAGACGAGGTCCACGCCTGTTGTTACCGTCATCTTTGGCGGTCAGGATCCAGCGTGTAATATATATATATATATATATATATATATATTCCAAGGTGTATTGAAGAATGAGTGGGTGTATAAGTGAATGGATGATTTAGTAGGTGCGTGACTGACTGTATAAGTGAGTGATTAAATGTGTCTTACTGAATGCATGGGTAAGTGACGTCTTACTGAATGCATGGGTAAGTGACTGATACAGATATTCACACAGTTTAGTTTGTCAGTTGGTGTGTAAGCGGTGGCATGGGTTGGTGAGTAGCTAAATGAGGTTCTATATATGGGTTATTGATTGGTTGTCTGAGTATCTGTATGGGTACCTGAGAGTCTGTGTGGGTGTATTGGAGGTGTGACTCCGTGCATTGATCTGTGAGTGGGTGATTCACTGGGTATATGGGTTCAAGAGTGCATCTGTGAAGGGTATATAGGTGGATGAGTGTGTGTATGGGTGTGTTGGTGAGTGAATGGATGCCTCAGTGGTACGTCTGGTAGTATCTCACTGCTGATGTTGTACTTTCTGACTCCCCTGCGTTGCCTCACATCAGCGTGAATTAACCTGCAGCCTCCCTATTTGGTCAGAGTGGAGCCTCGTAGAGCGGAGCACAACAACGGAAAGGAGCCAATTGGTGAGCATTGTCACTGGGAGCATAGGGGACTACAGGACCAGGGCTCCCCAGCGGCATCTGAACGAATAAGAAAGCCCCCAGCGACTTGCCTGACCTCAAAATGGCGGCCATTTGAGACAACCACAGGGTTCAATAACTCCGCGAGTGCCAGAGACAGCATGCAAAGTAGATAATAAAGAGGGATGGAGCAACTACAAGACTGGGCCCAGAAGGAAAATCAAGGGCATTTCAATCCTCTCCCTAAAGGTAAAATAACAAAAGCTACACACCAATGAGGGGAACAGAGGGACAGTGGGGTATGGCCCCAGACCTCACAACACATGCATTACAGCTCCACCGGTGACAGCACATGTTGAGGTCATACCTTACCTGACTTGGTCTCTCTAGCAGCATTTGATGCAATGTCTCAGCAGGATCCCATATGGCTTGCACAGCGTCCCATCTACCTCCTGTGTGCCTGGTGCCTTGTGGTTGCACCTAACCCCCCCCCCGAGCAAGAAGATTCTACATCACCCTTCTACAGGTAGCCATTTCCTTTTCCACCTTCTTCGTTCTCTCCTTGCGTCCTCTAATGAGTCTGATCTTGGACGATGCCCCATGGGAAGAAAGGGATACTGTTTTGTACTTACCTGCGGATTTAACGGATGTCGATACCTACTGCAGAGCCTGAGCAACCTTGGCCGATGTCCGGTGGAGCTGTCCTATGCAGCTATAGAGGAGTCTGGCCCCTTGGCTGTCACCTACCCAGCCTGACATCTGACATTGTTTTACTCGTCTCCCCATTCGATCTCCTCCCCCTCCTCCCTCCTCTGTGATTCTCTGGATTCTAACTGATGTAACTATGTATCCTGTAACTCACTGATTCAACTGATGTAGATACCTACTGCGGAGCCTGAGCAACCTTGGCCGATGCCGGTGGAGCCATCCTATGTAGCTATAGAGGAGTCTAGCCCCTTGGCCGTCACCTACCCAGCCGGTCATCTGGCATTGTATTCCTCATCTCCCCGTTCGTGTCTCCTTCCCTCCCCCTCCTCCTCCCTCTGTTTCTTTGATTCAAACTGTTGTAACTATGTGACCGGTAAGTCGCTGATCCAACTGATATAACTATGTACCCTGTAACTCGCTGATCCTTATGTAAAGCGCTCTGATACCTCCGGGTCTAGCCAGCACTATATAAAACTTTGCAAAAAATAACTGCATATGTGAAGGCAGTATATGTGGCTGTTGAAGTAAATAAATGACTATATGTGAGAGTGAGTGATTGTGAGAGTGGCTGTATGGATGAGTGCGTGCGTGTGTTAGTTATTGTATAAGAGTGTAAGTATGTGTTAGCATATGTTTGAATAAGTGAGGTGCTGTGTGTATAACTGTATATGTGAGTAAATGGGAGTGTGATCGATTCTTTGCATGACTGACTAGGTGTGTGAGTAACTCTATGGATGAGTGGCGGTGTGTGAGTGTCTGTATAGATATGCGAGTGCATATAATAGTACTGTATTGATGGATGACTGCATGTATGGGTGAATGAGTGGATGTGTGTAGATCTTGGAATTATTGAGTGGGTATGCACTAACTGGTATTAGTGTGTGTACCATTTCAAAAATGGTGGTCTGTATTTTAGAGTGGGCGTATCAAAGATTATTTTCGGGTATGAGGAGGTGCATCAGATTATCACGTGGATGATGTCATCAGTGATGTTATCCATGATGTTATGTGAGATGTCATCAGTGATGTCACTGACCATGTCATGAATGATGTAATATGTGACGTCATCAGCAGTGCTTGATGGGGAACGAGTTATAGTTACCTGAACTAACTATAACGGCCGAATTTCGAGTAAAATGTCCAAATAACTATAACATCCCTGAAACCTGTGTTTTTTCAGTGAATTTCTAAGGTTTTGTAAATGCTTATTTCTAACTATAATGTCCCTGAAACCTATGTTTTTTCAGTGAATTTCAAAGGCTTTTTAAATGCTAATTTCTAACTATAACTTCCCTGAAACCTGTATTTTTTTTAGTGAATTTCAAAGTTTTTTTTAAATGCTAATTTCAAACTACAAAGATAGGACATGTGCAGAAAGAGGAAGACAGGTGCAGAAAGAAGCAAAAGAAATGCAGAAAGAGGAAACAGAAGTCCAGAAAGAGGCCTTGTTGCAAAGTCATCCTGTGCCCCCAACTTTTTGCTGACGGGTACTGGCGATAACTGACTGACTAACTAGGTCCGGAGCCAGTGCTATGCTGAAAGACACTTACAATACAGTGAAAACACCTACATACACTAGGGTACGCTATGGGTTGGGGTTTCCCTGTGATTGGCATGACCTCCCCTGTATGACCCTAGTACATATTAGGGCAAGAGGATTAAAACTACCTCTAACTAAGAGGGGCAGAAGGAGGCAAAAAAATGGCTGAAAGAAGCAACAGAGGTGTAGAAAGAAGCAAGAAAAGTGCAGATTGAGGCAAGTGAGATGTAAAAATAGGCATGAAAGGTACAGAAAGAGAGAAGATGAGTGCTGAAAGAGACAACAGGGGTGCACAAAGAAGCAAATGAGGTGCAGAAAGAGGCAACAGACATGCAGAATGAGGGAAGAGAGATGCAGAAAAAGGCAAGAAAAGTGAAGAAAGAGGCAGAAGAGGTATACAAAAAGACAACGTGGTGCAGAAAGAAGCAAGAGAGGTACAGAAAGAAGCATGGAAAGCGCAAAATAAAGCAACAGGGGTGCAGAAAGAGGCAGGAGAAGAGTAGAAAAGAGCAAGTGGGTCACTGCATGAGTACTTGGGTACTGACTGAATGATTAGAGTACTGCAAGGAGAGTGCTTGGGTGAATTTATAAGTTATTGGGTTTTGGCGTAGTGTTTGGATTAATATATGGTGCTGGATGGCTGATGAGAAGTGCATTGGGAGTGACAGGGTGATTGCTGGAGTGTATAGGTACTGCCTGGGTAATTGAAGGTGTGAAAGACAAGTGTGTAGGTGGTTAGAGGACTGCGTGCATACGTAGTGGACAGGGGTTTTTAGCAGTGCATGTGTTAAGGCCTGGATCACTGCATGAGTACTTGGGTACTGAAAGAATGATTAGAGTACTGTAAGGAGAGTGCCTGAGTGAATTTATTTGTGTTTGGGTTTTGGTGCAGTGTTTGGATTAGTACATGTTGCTGGATGGATGACGGGAGGAGTGCATGGGGAGTGACCGGGCGTTTGCCGATGTGTATGCATACTGACAGGGGAATTGAAGGTGTGAAATACAAGTGTGTAGGTGGTGAGAGGACTGCATGCATAGTGGACAGGGGTTGGTAGCAGTGCATGTGTTAAGGCCTGGATCACTGCATGAAAATTTGGGTACTGAAAGAATGATTAGAGTACTGAAAGGAGAGTGCCTGGGTGAATTTATATGTTTTTGGGTGTTGGTGCAGTGTTTGGATTAGTACATGGTGCTGGATGGCTGACTGGAGGAGTGCATGGGGAGTGACCGGGCGTTTGCCGGAGTGTATAGGTACCGCCTGGGTAGTTGAAGGTGTGAAAGACAAGTGTGTAGGTGTTTAGAGGACTGCATGCATAGTGGACAGGGATTTGTAGCAGTGCATATGTTAATGCCCGGGTCATTGTGTGAGTACTTGGGTAGTTAGTGAATGATTAGAGTACTGCAAGGAGAGTGCCTGGGCGAATTTATATGTGATTGGGTTTTGGCGCAGTGTTTTGATTAGTACATGGTGCTGGATGGCTGAATGGAGGAGTGCATAGGGAGTGACAGGGCGTTTGCTGGAGTATATAGGTATCGCCTAGGTAATTGAAAGTGTGAAAGACAAGTGTGTAGGTGGTTAGAGGACTACATGCATATTCGAGAGGGGTTTGAAGTAGTACATGTGTTAAGGCCTGGGTCACTGCATGAGTACTTTGGTACTGAAAGAATGATTAGAGTACTGCAAGGACAGTGCCTGGGTGAATTTACAAATGTTTGGGTTTTGGCACTGTATTTGGATTAGTACATGGTGGTGATGGCTGACTGGAGGGGTGCATGGGAATTGACAAAGTGTTTGCCGGAGTGTATGGATACTGACTGGGGAATTGAAGTTGTGAAAGACAAGTATGTAAGTGGTTAGAGGACTGCATTTGTAGTAGATAGGGGTTTGTAGCAGTCTATGTGCTAAGACCTGGGTCATTGTATGAGTACTTGGGTACTGACTCAATGATTAGAGTACTGCAAAGGGAGTGCCTAGGTGAATTTATAAGTGTTTGAGTTATGGCGCAGTGTTTGGATTAGTACATGCTGCTGGATGGCTGACTGGTGGAGTGCATGAGGAGTGACAGGGTGATTGCTGGAGTGTATAGGTACTGCCTGGGTAATTAAAGGTGTGAAAGACACATGTGTGTATGTGGTATACTCACGTGTTTTACCGGTGAAAGACACATGTGTGTATGTGTTTAACTCACCTGTTTTACCCGTGAACAAGAGCAGAGAGTTGCTTGAAACGCGTTGGGTAATGAATAAGATGTGAAGAGCCTTCATCACTGCCGCGCTGTGGTTCGCCATTAAAAAGCAGAAAACTTCTCAGCGTGCGGCGTCTCCTTATGGGTAACCTGTTGTGTGTGATATATATATATCTATATATATATATATATTACCTACTGGCGGTCGCCAGTAGGTAGTTATAGTTAGGATTGATTTCCATAGGGAAATCGTAACATTCTATTTGGAATAACTTTGGCGCCGGTGGAGGAATCTGCCTGAAATTTTACTCAACTTTGCCTCGCGGCGCTCCGCTCCTTCCCTGAAAGTTTGGGGGGCATTTGTCAAGCGGGGGCCGAGATAAAAGGGGGGTCCCAAAACGTGTTTTCCCCATGTTAATTTCCATAGGGCGGTCGAACTCACTTTCAGCTCGAACGGCTGAATGGATTCCCACCAAACTTGGCAAAATTGTAGGGACTGGTAGCCCGATGTGCCTTTGCTATGTCTCAAGATATGTGCTCCAGTGGATTTTGAGTAATTTAGGTTAAAAAAAAATTATATATCTATAGCCGCGCCCCGGTACGCGCACCGGGCGCGCTATGCGACTTGCGCACGGAAAGCAGATTGGCTCTCGGGTGTCTGTAAACATTCGAAACAGTCCACAGGGGCCGCCATCTTGTGTCTCGGTAGGATCGAGACACAAGAGGTGACAAAAACAAAGGGGGAAATGACCATAAGGGGGCAGGGTAGACCCCCCCTGACCCCGTAGGTTTGATGTGGGGGCCATAAAAGGGTCCCGCGGGTGAAAATTTTTTTTTTTTTTTTTTCGATTTTCGCGGGGGGAGCGCCCGGTACGAGCACCGGGGAGTGTACTGGGGAGCGTACTTTGGTGAAAAATAGTGTAAAATAATCATTACAGGAAGAGTAGCTCTGAAAAGAGCTTTTGGGTTCTGTGGCTGTTTTAGGTACCTACAAGTACGTCCCACACACACCCACACACACACAACCCCACACCCCCACCCCCACACACTCCCCACACACACCTCACACACGCACACCTCCACCCACACCCAAACACCCCACACCCCCACACCGACACCTTACACATCCACACCCACACCCATATCCCACACACCCACACTCACACACACACCTCACCCCCCAACACACACACATACACTCAGTGATGTCATGAGTGATGTCACTGACCATGTCATGAGTGATGTAATATGTGACGTCATCAGCAGTGCATTGTACGCGCAAGTTATAGTGAGTCCAACTAACTATAACGTGGGAATTTTATTGGTTTTATGCCAGTAAAATTTCCAGCTAACTATAACTGGTGTGAAACCTATGGTTTTTTCAGTGAATTTAATAGGTTTTTTAAATGCTAATTCCTAACTATAACTGGTGGGAAACCTATGGTTTTTTCAGTGAATATATATATATATATATATATATATATATATATATATATATATATATATATATATATATATATATATATATATATATATATATGTGTGTGTGTACCTATATAGGAACCCCCAGTAAGCGCTAGGGACCTGCGTTGCAGAGTGGTGGTCCAAGGCCATGCCCCCTTTTTCTACCACTCTGCAACGCAGCCCTGTGACTCTTACTGGAGGTAGCTGGTGGGCTTGATGGCCCTCAGGGACCCTCAGGATTCAAGTAGACTTATTCATCCAACTTAAAAGGCACCACAGGGCGCGTTTGCACACTTGTTACATCAGGCCTGCCCCCCTTCCTAGCACCACAGTGCCAACTCACCCTGTGGCGCGTTTGAAGTTGGGGGATTCATTCCCCTTCAATCCTGAGGGTCCTTGGGGCCAACTAGTCCACCAGGTACCTCTTGTAAATGCCACAGGGCTGTGTTGCAGAGAGGTGCTGAGAGACCACACCCATTTTTACACCACTCTGCAAACTCAGCTTCTGGTGCACTGCTGGTGGGGCGATGAGGTCCTCTTGTGTCCTGAGGACCTCAAGACACAAGTGGACTTCATCCTCTGAGCAGCAGTGTGTCAGAAGCCATGTTTGTATTGTAGTGTAAAAAGGGGAGTGGCCTCAGAACACCTCTCTGAAGCTCAGGTCTGTGGTGCTGACTGGTTGTACCTGGTGGGCTACTTGGCCACCAGGGACCTTCAGGATTCAAGGGGACTTAATAGAGATGTCATAGTTAGAAATTAGCATTTAAAAAACCTTAGAAATTCACTGAAAAAACCATAGGTTTCAGGGACGTTATAGTGAGCTGGACACTTCACTCTTACAAAACCATAGAAATTCGGCTGTTATAGTTAGTTCAGCTAACTATAACTCATGCACCAGCAATGAACTGCTCATGACGTCACATATTACATCATTCATGACATGGACAGTGACATCACTGAAGACATCTCAAATGACCTCACTTATGACATCATCCAGTGACTATGGGCCCGATGTAGGTCGGTCGGTAACGGCCGAAAATCGGTATTTTCGGCCGTTACCGACCGGTATTTGAGCTTTGGTATGTAGGGACACATATTTTACAGAATCGGTAAATTTACCGAACGGTAAATTTACCGAATCTGTAAAATACCGAATTGGTATTTCTACCGATTAGGTAAATTTGGTATGTAGGTGGGACTCTTCTGAGTCCCACAAGCCTTACCGATTCGGTATTTTAGCATCAAATTCAATTTGATGTTAAAATACCGATTCAGGTGTGCATGCACATGTGTGCATGCACACCTGTGCCATATGACAGGCAGACCTGCCCTTAGGGCAGGTATGCCTGCCACATGCCCCCCGAACCTTTTTTGGGGGTGCTAGAGGGTGTCAAAGTGACACCCCCTGCACCCTTGTCAAAATCGGTATTTACCGATTCGGTAAATACCGACCGGTAATGCCCCATTCATTCCTATGGGATTCAAAGCCCATAGGAATGAATGGAGCATTACCGGTCGGTATTTACCGATTCGGTAAATACAGAATTTTACCGATTCGGTAAACAAAACATCTGGATGGACCTACATGTCCACCCTTCATATTTACCGATTCTTAATTACCGAATCGGTAAAATTCGGTAATTAAAAATCGGTAAATGATTCCTACCTACATCGGGCCCTATGTGTTTCTGTAAAGTTTAAATATGTTTTATATATATTCCAAGCAGCAGCGGTCAGTAGTGGGAATACCTGCCAGGCGGTGATGTGGGGAAGGGAAGGGGCAGGGTGGGGGGGTAGATATTCAGGTACTTATGCACCCACTCACAAACTCACTCAGATATTTATGCACCCATGTACAGTCACACTCAGAGACTCATGCACCCACTTACCGACCAATTCACATACTCACGTATGTTCTCACAGACACACTGAGAAACTCATGCACCCACTTACAGATCAACATAGACACATTCAGCTACTCACACAACCATACAGTCACTCCCACACTTAGTCACAGACTCTCTCAGAGACTTATGGACTGAGTCACTCAGAAACTCAGACATCCACTCACTAACTCAGTCAGACATACATGCACCCACTCATTTACCCAGTCAAGGCTCATGTATCCACTCACAGACTCATCCAGACACTGGGCCTCTCAGTCACAGACCCACTTAGACACTCATGCATGCACCCACCCCTTCACTCACCCACTTAAAGACTTATGCTCTCACTCACAGACCCATTGAGCCACTCATACACCCACTCACAGATCCACTCAGACACTGATACATCCACTCACAGACCCACTTAGACACTCACACATCCATACAGTCACTCACACAGCCACTCATAGACCCACTCTAAGACATATGCACCCAGTCGTGTATACACTCAGAGACTTATGCTCTCACTCACAGACCCATTGAGACACTCATACACCTACTCACAGATCCACTCAGATACTAATACATTCACTCACAGATCCACTCACAGATCCACTTAGACACTCACACACCCATACAGTCACTCACACAGCCACTCAAAGACCCACTCTAAGACGTCTGTACCCAGTCATTTATACACTCAGACTCATGTATCCACTCACAGAACCACACCCACTGACAGAACTACTCAGACACTGACCCTGCCAGTCATAGACCCTCTGAGAGACTTATGCACTCACTCTCAGATCCACTTAGACACTCATGCACTCTCTCACCACCCACTCAGTCAGCCACTTAGACACTCATGTATCCACTCACAGATCCAGTAAGACAGTTATATACTTACTTACAAATACACAAAGGCACACTTGCACCTACTCACAGATTGAATGAGAGACTTGCACAACCAATCACAGCCTCACTGTGACACTGATGCACCCACTCATAGATGTACTGAGGCAGTCCCACATTTCGTTACAAAATATTGATAGACTGATGCACTGTCTCACAGATCCTCTCAAATACTTATACAGGGAATGGGAGACTTAGTGATACAGTGATGCATGCAGTCATAGACTACACTGAAAAGGTTATTCCCTGTGTTATAGAGATAATATGGGAGTTGTACATGCTGTTATGAAGTTATTTAGTTAGTAATATGTTTAGTGTGTTGGTTATAATCTATTTTGCAGTTAAATGTTTTGAATATAGTGGTGGCTATTGAATGCCTGCATTTGTTTTGTCATTTTGTGACGTATTTACGGTGACTAGGGCTTTTGATATCATTGCGATAACCGGCATCACCGCAAAAAAAGAAACTGGTTTAAAAGGTTGTTTTTATACACAGTCCCTTCAAAAATATGACTTTCAACAGTGCAGTAATAAAACCCTAGTGTCTAAAATACAGAAAATTGTGTGCATTTTTGCACACAATAAAAAAGGCTTGAACGTCGCAGGTACTGGAGTAATCGCGACTCTCGTTGTAGTCATGAAAACGGGAAGTAGGGTTTACAGTTTCTTAAAAAACATACTATAAAAATATGTGTAAAAATGTTTTTAAAGCAGTGATTTGTGTATTATAATGTTAGAATACATTGTTTAAGTTAAGAAAATGTAATGTGGTTGTTGAATGCCTGCTTTTGCTTTGCAATTTTGCAACATGATCGATCGTGATCATCACAACATTGTCGCAAAGTTAACAACAATTCTTACTAAAAATTATTTAACAAGAACATGAACAATACTTTGGGCTCTTTGGTGTCTCTGACAAGAGCATTTATCTTCAGAGTGTGTATCAGACTGTTACAGATAAGACTGTATGTAGAGTTTCAGGTTGCATAGAAACACCCTGTTCCCTGTGTTTGTAAAGTGAACTCCAACACTTCTATATATTCCATGCATGTCAAAACGCAGATTGTTGTTATAGATAGAGACCATACCATGTTCTCTGAGGAAAGCAGAAACAGTTTTATTAACATGTTTCCTGGCTGTGTCAATCTGTGGACGAATTGATTTGACCACTTCCATTTTTGTCTTTGTTATCTATATATTAGAACACACTAAGACAGTGTGAGGAAAAATCCAGATCAGTTCTGCAAAGGTATTCTTCATTAGATTTTCTAGGCCTACTCCAGACAATATGATTAGGTCATAAAAAAAAAATGTAAAAATTCACTTAAAAAAAAACAAAGGTTACAGGACTGTTATAGTTAGGAAATAGAATTTTAAAAACATTAGAGATTCACTGAAAAAAACAAAGGTTACAGGGATGTTATAGTTAGACTTTCGTACATACAAATCTAGACAAATTTCAGCAATTATAGTAACCTGGGCTAACTATCAATCCATCAATCAGTTCACTTATAGGGCGCACTACATACCCGCTAGGGTCTCAAGGGGGGTGCTGCTAGCGATCGAAGAGCCAGGTCTTGAGGAGTCTTCGGAAGGCCAGTAGGTCTTGGGTCTGCCGTAGGTTGGTGGGAAGGGTGCTCCAGGTCTTGGCGGCGAGGTAGGAGAAGGATCTGCTGCCGTAGGTCATTCTTCGGATGCGGGGGATTGTGGCGAGGGCGATGTCGGCGGAGCGGAGCTGGCGGGTGGGGGTGTAGAAGCAGAGTTGTCTGTTAAGGTAGGCTGGTCCGGTGTTATGGAGAGCTTTGTGTGCATGGATGAGGAGCTTGAAGATTATCCTCTTGTTGACGGGGAGCCAGTGAAGGTCTCTCAGGTGGAGTGTGATTTGGCTTCGGCGGGGGATGTCGAGGATCAGACGTGCAGAGGCGTTCTTGATGCGTTGTAGCCATTTCAGGAGCTTGGCCGAGGTTCCGGCGTAGAGGGCGTTGCAGTAGTCCAGTCTGCTGGTGACGAGGGCCTGTATGACTGTTCTTCTCGTTTCGGTGGGGATCCACTTGAAGATCCTGCGGAGCATTCGGAGGGTGTTGAAGCATGATGAGGAGACGGCGTTGACCGGCTTAGTCATGGAGAGGGTGCAGTCGAGGATGACCCCTAGGTTGCGTGCGTGGTCGGTGGGTGTCGGGGCTGTTCCCAGTGTGATCGGCCACCAGGAGTCGTTCCAGGCAGACTGGGAGGAGCCGAGGATGAGGACCTCCGTCTTGTCCGAGTTCAGTTTCAGACGGCTGTTCTTCATCCATTCAGCAATGGCCTTCATTCCTTCGTGGAGGTTGGTTTTGGCGGTGTGAGGGTCATTGGTGAGGGAGAGGATCAACTGTGTGTCATTGGCGTAGGAGATAATGTTGAGGTCATGCTGTCGGGCGACGTGGGCGAGGGGTGCCATGTAGATGTTGAACAGCGTCGGGCTGAGGGATGAGCCCTGGGGTACGCCACAGATGATCTCGGTGGCCTTGGATCAGAAGGGTGGGAGGCGGACACTCTGAGTTCTGCCGGAGAGGCAGGATGTGGTCTAATCCAGGGCCTTCTCTTGGATTCCGGCGTCGTGAAGGTGTGTTCGTAGAGTGCAGTGGCAGACCGTGTCAAAGGCGGCTGACAGGTCTAGGAGGGGCTGTTTCTCCATTGTCCAGCAAAGTCCTGATGTCGTTGGTGGCGGAGATGAGGGTGGTTTCGGTGCTGTGGTTGCTGCAAAACCCGGACTGGCTTGGGTCCAAGATGTTGTTCTCCTCGATGTAGCAGGTCAGTTGTTTGTTGATCATTTTCTTGGTGACTTTCGCTGGAAATGGGAGCAGGGAGATGGATCGGACGTTCTTGAGGTTTTTGGGGTCCGCCTTGGGTTTCTTGAGTAAGGCGTTGATCTCTGCATGCTTCCAGCTTTCTGGGAAGCTTGCTGTCTCGAAGGGGATGTTGATTGCTTTCCGGAGATGGGATGTGATGGTTGTGCTGGCTCTGGTAAAGATGTGGTGAGGACATGGGTCTAACGGTGATCCGGAGTGGATGGTGTTCATGATCTTGCAGGTGTCCTCGTCGTTGGTGCTGGTCCAGGAGAGCAGTCGGTTGGTGCGGGAGGTGTCCATGGAGGCGGTGGTTGTCGAGGCGGTCATCGGGTTGAAGCTGTCGTGACTATAACTCACGTCCCTACAATGCACTGCTTATGGCCTCACATATTTCATCACTCATGACATGGCCAGTGACATCACGGATGACATCATCCAGTGACTGTAAGGGTTTTTTAAAATGTTTATGAGTATTAATTACATATACCAAGGTGTATTGATGAATCAGTGGGTGAACACACTCCTTTGCAAGTGTTTCCAGGGTGGAATTCGACATGGACAGATTTGTGGATACCCACATTGTTGCATATGTTGAGTATTCTCTACCTTTTGAAGCCATAGCCACCATGGAGTGCCCAGCCACCCACCCACTCCTGGAAGGAAATTTACTCAGACGTGATATTGTGCCATTAAGTGAATAATTAGTAAATCAATTTACAAGTACAAACACCTAATTGTGAATTTACAGTACCTCTGAAGGAAGCTATTTATGCATGAACAAATGACACCTAGAAGTGGCTGTATGAATAAGGCCCTCCGAACTAAAAAAGAGATAGAACTTGCACTACTTCAGTCCACGCAAAGCCTCAGTAAGAGTGAGATGCATTTGGTGTTTTTTTCTGCAAGATCTGAGCCTTGATGATAAACCGCTCAAATACACATTCTACCACCCCTTAAAACATGGCATGGCACAGGTGTGATGAACTGGTGCAAGCCAGAGGCTGTAAAAGAACCACCTATGAAATGTTAAGTGTCATAGGGATGTTTTCTTCCTCCTTTTAATGTAATTGCTACATGTAAAATGTTTGCCATCATCTTTTCTTAGTGTAATAACCATTTCCTGCTTTTTAATATCACTCTAGCCCTAATTTCTGTAATTGAAAATTGTCTGTTGAAAACAAGCGTTATTTATATGTAAATGCTGATATGAAAAAATAACTTTCAAAAGTGAACTTCCTTCTACAGTAGGAATCAACAACTGATTGTTTAATTTTTATTTGCTTGGTATTATCATCAGTAGGACTATCCAAACTTTTAATGTATTTTATTTAATGAAAAGACAATTTTACTGTTCCTAAGGAAGGAAATGTACTGATGGTATTAAATATAAATTGTAATGTCTTTTTGCAATCCTGCATTAATTGTTGACCGCATGGAGTGCTTATGCACCGACTGACTCACCACGCAGGCATCAAAGTGTCTTTTTGTGCTGCTGGGAGACTGCGAATATTTTCTTAAATCATTCCTCCAAACACCTGTCGTGTGACAGCAGCAGCTCTTTTAATACCTGTCACAGTGAATTGTGAAATGATGGAAGCACTGGAAAAGCATTGGCCTGAGAAGGGCAGTCATGACTTTATCTTGCCTGATGTTTTATTATCATTGTGACAACCATGCATTTAATTTACTGAGAGATAAACTACATTCTTTCCACAATTATAATACTTTCACTGTGATTGTCTCATTGAATTGAAGTAAGGGACAAAGTACACAGTACTACACAGTTGATGTACACGCTATGCTTCATTTAATGGAAACTATTGAAGCTAAAACAAAGGAACCTATTATGGAATTATATTCTTTCTACCTCTCATATATCTGTAAAGCAGCGGGTTTCTGATTTCAGAATGCCTCATCATCAGCACTCCATAACTATTCACTATGAATGTATATTTTGATGATATTCCCATTAGTGGATAAATGTGCATGTACGTTAAATGACAATATGAAAAGGAAATCATGTGTTCAACCGCTATGTCAGATACTCGTTTATTTCACAGGGATGCCCTGGTTCTACCATGTGCCATTAGGTGGCCAGTAAAGTTTGTATCATCGCTGGTCATGAGTTTCAATCTAGTCTAGGACGACTAAGCCTTCTATCCTTCTGAGGTTGGTAATTTGAATAGAATGAAATTGGGTAATGGTAATGCTCATTTCCAGCGCTTATGGCAGCAAAGGTGGAACATGCATGCTAACCACCTCATTCAGAAGAAAAAAGAAGAAATCTGGATTCTGCCTTCAAAGCAACATCAGGCCTTTAATAGTAACTTGTAATGCCCTTCCGTGTGATGTCCATGCAATGATTCAATTGTTTCATAAATAAAGGGATGATTAGGATGTTGGTGAGACCACCACTGACCGGCCAATGGTGGCGGTCCCACCGACGTACAGCAGAGCGGTCCAACTGCCTTATTATGATGCAGTCGGTCGGACCTCATCGGTCAGAGGGACTGATCGATGCTTCTGATGGGTCAAGGAGCCCGTCAGACCATCGGTTGGATCAAATTCCCTCCAATAGAGGCGGTGCCTGCTCTGACACTGCCATAGGGATTATGATGTCCCTTTCCGACAGCCTGTACATGGCTGTTCGACTGCCATAGAAAAACTGTCAGAAAGGGACTTTGGGGGCCCATAGCAGGGCTTTGCTACCCTCCGGTGCTCCACTATGGGGCCCAGGGAGCACACATGCTGCCCCCCAAACACCCATGCAGGGTGCCTGGCACACGGTGCAGGGATATTTGTAAACAAGCGTTTTGCCATTGGAGCTTGTGCAGCTCTATTCCTGCCCGCAGCACAAGCCTCAATGGCAAAAAGCATGTTTCCAACTGCCTACACGGTGGTAGGATGGTATTACCTGTTGCCCAGTCCTGATCCCGACATGACCGCCATCTTAATAAAGCCCTATGCGCCCTAGGAGTTACAGGCTTGTCCATGAGTGTTTAATTCGATGACGTTATTGTTAGTCCTAATCAGTTACAGGACAACATAACTGATGAACGCATTCATTTTAAATATACAAGAAAATCAATGCCAAATTTTAAAAACTATTAGTTAATATGTTCGCTGTATAATTGGTGGCTTCCTGTAACACCATAGGCGCAAAGTTATAGCTATACATTGTTCATGCTGCAGTAGACTGGCCCTTTCATAAGTCACTGTAATGCATAGAGCAGTTTCTAGGAGGTGTTGGCTAACACGGGCCCCTTTATAAAGTCATTTTCAGCAGCTGTAACACTGATTATCAACATATCTACACGTGGCAAAGCCCAGTGGAGTAGTCAAGTAGATCTACTTTTTTGTCTTTGTAATGTACTGGCTCCTCCAGCTCTAGAGTACAGAAAAGGCCATATTTGTATAGTTCTATCAATTGGTTTTTAGCTGTATTACTGGTGTTGTTTGGCCTTTGAGCCGAAATGCACCTTTAGCTAAATGCATTTTTACTGTTTAACGTTTCTGTAAGTCTGCCATATGTGCGCACACATTGCACATCTGGTACGAAATTCTAATATCCCATTTGTGCCTGAGCATGGTGTTACCACTCACACATGGGGCAAAACATAAAACGTGGGCTGAACAACAGCCCTGCGACATAAGAGACAATGCCTGATTGTGGGATTGCAATCTGAGCCTATTTTTATTTTAAGTACTCAAGTTGAGATTAGGTGCTTCAGCTGTCAATGGGTGTTAAGGCAGCAAGTTCCAGATAAATGACTATGAGATTAAAATGATGTTCTCTTTGAGGGTGCAGCAACCTTATGCATGTTAACTGTGGAGTGTTAAAAACTTGCTTTTCTAACTTGGGCATCTAATGACATAAATATGACCTGCTGGTGACATATAATAATTGGAAGCAATAGAAATGCATTTTTCTCTATGTCACAAGAATGGCTTTTAGAATTATTGTTACTGTCTGCCTTGTAAGCACCAAATTTAAATTTGGTGGTGAACGTCTACTGTCTGGCTTTACTCCCCAGTGATCTGAAACTTTTTCCCAGGAACAACAGCTTCTTTACTTAATAACCTCACTGGCCAGTGGCATAGCATGAGGGGGGCAGGGGGACCAGTCCGCCCCGGGCAGCACGTGTTTTCAAAGCAGCCCCCCTGTTCCTGTCACAGGGTGGCAAACGCAGGAATCGCCAGCACCCCCCTGCTCTTACCTGTGGCCGTTGTGGGGCGGCAAACACAGGGACTGCCATGGTCCACCAAAGGTCTAGGTATACGCCCCTGCCACTGGCAGAATCTAATACAAAAGATAAAAGGCCTGGTTAGACAAAGGACTGACACCCACGACTCTCTTGTGTTCGAACACCGGCAGGATGTCACATTTGAGAAGCATGCTCTCAAACAGAGAATCCTCCAAATGAAAATTTAACAGCCCCAATTGTAGCTGAAGGGTCACATAGATACACTGAAGTCTTCCTCTATATAGAAGATGTTTAACTAGATAAATGAGCCTAACTAGATTGTAGTGTAAAATGATGATTACAGCTGGGGAGAATTAACAAGAATTGAAACACATCGGTGTGAGAATAAACACACTTATGAGGATTGAGCTACAATATTTTTGTAATAATTCCGATATAAATAGGACCACCCTGAAGTATTTGGATTTGCCTCACTGTTGAGGTTTCAACCTACATGAAATCAGGCCTTTGACATGTAGCATATAAACACATTTTGAAAATAGAGCATGTTTTCCCTCCACATGAACTGATGCTTCATTTACAGATGAAACCACTCTCAGAATCGATAGAAAGACGGTTGAGTTCCTTCATATATATACGAATATATTCATATATATGCCTATCATATAGCCCTTAAAAAGGTGAAAATATAAACAAATCCCACTGGAACGCATTGACAAATAAATGTGACACAACCTCCCAACACTGGATATCCGTATATGAGCAATAAAAAGAATGTATGATATGTATGATAGAGGTGGATATTTTAAAAGACAGATTGATTTGTCTTAAAAAAAATCCTCCCTTTCTTTTGTGGTCATGTGTATGATATGTTTTCTTACTTTGTGTATGTGATATGTTTAATATATTATATTTATATAATATATTATTTATAATTGTTTTTATCTGATCAAAAAATATATATATTCTAGACATTCGGTGTTCACATTAGCTTTCTTCTCGCACAGAGTTGTGTACCTGTTGGTTGCAAGACAAAGTGCCTGTGTAGTAATGATGATCTGAAATTTGCACTGTTAAATTAATAGCAGTGTTCCCATCTAGCACTCCTTTGGGGCACTGTCTCTAGTGGTAATCCAAAGTAAGTATGCTTTGTAGAATGAATACAGTAGACTTAATTTGCTTCCAAGTTCAATTGTCTTATGATTTAATACATCATCGTCTTCATTGTTACGTCACAATGGTTTCATCCAAAGTAAATTTTGCCACATTTCATCTTGAAATTACATTCCACATCAGTACATTAGGGTCCTTGTGTACTAGTGCATTTTACATCTCTATGCATTTTGGGAATAGGCCCTTCTTCAGGGAAAAAAATGGGAAAAAACACAATGTTGTAATCCAAGAATGTTTACTGTCCCACGACCTGACTCAAAATCAAGGGAGACAAGCTGTGAAAACAAAGGTGATGTGGTGGTTTAGTGCATAAGTTGCAAATGCAAGGGTGAGGGTGTTCCTTGTGCACATCCAGAATGCAGTACTTTCTGCTTAGTAATGTTGTCAATTAATGTGAGTCAGTGCTCCCGAGAAGAGAACAAGTGCTCATGGAAACCTAACATTTCTGACTGTGCAGGTGAGGGTTATTTTCTGAAGGGCAAACGGAAAGGCACGTTGTCTACGCGTTTAGTTATAATATCGGAATCGTGAACAAACGTCACTGTGTTCTCGTGAGTAAAGTGCAAACTCAAAGCTACAAGTGTATTTAAAAAAAAAAAGTGGCGTGCGCCGCATATTAATGTGTGCTCGCAAATGAAGTTGGATGCAAAGGAAGTGACTTTAATAAGGTGCAAAACATCGCGTACTGTTTCCATCAAGGTAAAAAGCCGACAAAGATCTTGTCTTACCCGCATGAAAACGCCAAAAATCTTTCAAGTCCTAAATCCCATATGCGGTAGCAAGTCCTGTGTGTATTCACACTGATGTCGGATGACATCAAACGTTCGCGCTAAATGTTGATGGGTCTCCTGAGGGAAATTTACAACAGACAAAAGTTTTTGGCCATCTTGTAATGTCTAGTGATGGCTGTTCCTCCCTATTCGAAGTGCCTCATGTGTAAAGAACATTGCCTTCTACTAAGAATGAACAGGAAATTAAGCTCTAAAGGGTGGCCATCCTTATATGGGATTCATGCAATTTAAAAGAATGTGTTTTTGCGGTATATGAGTGTTGTGAATTCCCTGAAGGGAAAAAACGGTGTTACCGGTGTTACAATTGGTAATAACAAAAATACTAGTGGCATGCTTGAGGTAAATTAAATACGTGTTTGTGACTGAATGATAAAACCATCCTAAAATAATGTTCATAAAGTAATGGAAACAATCGTTTTAAACATGTTTAAGATTTGGTAAATGGTTACAGAAAACAGCTGTATTCCATACGTTCATTGAGTCCCTTCGGGTGACAGGAATCCAATTTTTTAATCCAATACATTTCACATTGCAAAAGTTTTTTCCTATTGTCTGTACCCTGTTTCACCGGGACAACCTCTAAAATCTGGAATCTCAACTGACTTATGTTGTGCTTTTGGATGGTGAAGTGTGCCGCTACTGGTACTTTCATGACTTGGTTTCTTATTGTACTCTTATGTTCTGTCATTCGAACTTTCATTTTTCTTTCTGTCTTTCCTATGTATGGAAGCCCACACGGGGGTTTGAGTAAGTATTCAAGATTCTTCGTGTCGCAGTTTGCATTTGTGAATAATTTAATGCTTTTGCTCGTTGTGGGATGATTTAGAGTGTTACCTTGAATGATATTGTTGGAGTGAAGGCAATTCAGGCACGGTCTGGTTCCTTTATATCTGACTCATTTCTGTTGGGGTGTGGCCTCTAATAGGTCCTTGATGTTCCTAGAACATTGATATGCTAACAATGGTGTAGAGTTGAAGATACCATTAAAATCCGGTTAATTCTTTATCATGGGCCAGTTTTTCAATATCATTTTTTTCACCTGGTAACTTTTGGTCGAATATTTTGTCACGAAAACTGGTCTATTGCTAGTCGTTTCTCTTTCATGAGGAGTTAATAGATCTTCCCGATTGGTAGCTTCTACCCTTGCAGAGGGTCAGAGGGAGACACCCACTAGCACCCAAAACAACAAGACAGACTAATCTTTACACAAAGCAACCCATAACGAATTACAGTGTGCCACACACTACTTTAATTTTACATTGTAATGATGATCCACACATACTGAGGGGAGTGTTAAAGCTGCAAAGGGCATCAAGGACCTAGTTTAACATATCATATATAGAATATCATTCGCTTTTTAGATTTCTTTCCAGGAACACATTTTCATAATTTCTGACATTTATATATACCAAAAGACATCAGATACCAGTGGGATCAAACGTTCACAGAATTTAATACTATAGCATATTTATGCTTACGAATACACCATTGCATACACATAGCATTTGTAAAATATTAAATGTTAGAGATGTGTCACAATGACATGGTCTTGGGCATGTATGTTTTTGATAACTATTGGGGCCTTATTTAGAACATAGTTGATTCCTATCCAGTTTGCCAGGTAGGTGGAAGCCATGACCTACACCACCTTAGTGAAGGAACAACCACTACATTTAGGGATCTCTATGCTGTGAAGGTAGCTAGTTTCATGGTAGCTGCTTCACACAATAAAAATCTGCAGATTGGGTGCCATTTTAAAGAATTAATCTGTTGAGTGGAAGAATGTTTTCTGTGAATACAAAGTACACTGAAGATTTATCATGTGCTTGGAGGCTATTTAGTATTATTTCTGTTCATTTCTGTCATGCTTCTGCAATGATTTTCATGGTGGGGATGGGAAGGGAAAATCATTGACAGCAGTGCTGTCCTCAAAAATCTGAGCTGGTCACCAATTTAAATTAGTGGTCTTGTGGTGGAAGGACCACTTGGTCAGAGGTTACTAATGGTAGAGACAGAAGAGACTCTACTTATGGTATCCCAATGGGTTTCCTGACTCTAAATAGAGCAGTTAATTGTGGGTTTAATGGAAAAAGGACTACCAATTTTCAGCATTCTTCAGCATGAGGCCCTTAGTCTTTCTGTGTTTTGGAACAGTGTCTTTCAATTTATTAAATTTGTTGATGGGACTACATATCAACCTGACTCAACTCTCTAAATTGGCACTAGTAGGATATTTCAGGAATTTGAATGCACCAGATCTTTATGAAATTACATTTATTTTTCCATGTACTATGTTAGGGAGATCCTTAATCATTGACAACTGGAAGCATGTGCATCATCTGACATTTAGTTACATGGAAAGAAATCAATTAGGGATTATTTATGAAGGAACATGTTATGCTTCACTCCCGCTTCATAGCGAGTTTGAACTGACATCGGGTCAGGCTCTATGCTGCTCTCCCGATATCTTCTTCTCACACAGGGCAGCATTTTTGGCTGCTGTGCTGCGTGAGACTTTTGTAAATCTGGGTCATACTCTCTCATGAAATAATCCTGAACACCAGAGGAGGTCTTTCAACATAAACCCCTGGAAATGAAGAAGAGCCTGGAGAAAACAACTGAAGGGAGCCTTTCTCAGTGTCCAAGTTCAGATTAGGGGTTGGTGAAAGTTACTCCACGTAATCAGCAGAATTACCTAAAAACTCAGCGGAGTTGGCCGACCTATGTAATTTTGGCACATCATGCTGCTCGCACTGATTTTCAGTGCTGGGAGGTTGTTCTGTGCTGTTAAATTAGCGTGAATAGCGCCACACGGCATTCCAGAGGGATCTATTTCTTTCTGCTGCTCATGTAGATTTCCTACTCGAGCATCAGCTTTCTCATTGCGAATGGAAGCCACCTGCTGCAACCGCCCGCATGGAGAAATCTCTTGAGGAGGTGTTCTAGCACTTGAACATCGCACTAGGGGATGCAAATTCTCACTCGCACCCACCAACTTAACGTTCGTGAGCCGCGTGTAAGGAAAACTCCACCATGTGGCGGTTGGCTGAGTTTTGCCAAGACTCCGTGCTCCAAGCACAGCCCGGAGTTGGCAAAATCCTACGGAAAATTACTAATGTACAACAAATGCACGCATTAATCTACTGCTTCCTCAAACTGTCATATTTTACAGAATAACATGGTATGCCTGATTGTCATAACACAGTCGTAAATTTAATCATGTAGATTTTTGCCTGCTTTTAGAGTACATTTCGGACTGTTTTTTTTTAATTAATAAGGTTTCTTGAAGCATTCCTGAAAAGCTGTGCCCTTCACAGTTTTCTTTCCCTGTTGTTTACAGGACTACATCTTCATTATTTCCATGTAGGAAAATGGCGCAAAGGGTTTCTGAATACTCACAATCTTAAAAGGTTGAGGGGTTGTGTTGACCTTACAGGGAATTCTCACTCTCAAATGTCTACTCCCTGCTCAAGGAAGCATATTACTCCTAGGTAATTATACAGCACTCAGATGTAATCTATACTTTTAAAGTAATTACCTTACTACAACCAATTCATTTTTTCACAAATAAAAACATGAATTTGCACCCGTAAGTCAGTTAATTTCCAAATGTGAAATGGCTTTGTAGTGTCAGTTTACCATCATCATCAAATTGATTGTTGACAACTGCCCATTACTATTTCATATATAACCAAATAATATCCCTCATATTAGAAATCGAAAATTAAGTTGAATCTAATTTAAAGATACAATGCATATTGAAAGCGATTCTCCAAAAGTAAAGAAGGGCGGAGGGCTTCATAATAGATACTGTTCGTCAGAAAGAAGATTTGAGGGGTGTAGTATTTAACGAAGTTCTTTCAAACACATGTCTTTAGTAGGAAATTGACCACAACAAACTAACAAGCGCTTCACAAACCACTGAAGTTACCTTATTAATGGAATTGCACTATAAGTGGTATCAAAGTCATCAACTCTTAACTGATGTCTTGTCTTGTGGCCTCAGCAGACGCCAAATTAGAACGGACAACCACAGCTCTTAACTGTTTCTCAATCGTTCTTAAAAAGTCTTACTGTCTAGACGAAGTTAATATTTTATTATCATGAACAAATATAGACTACCAGGTCTTTTAATAATTGATTGTTGAACTTTACATTTTCCTATTTGATGTGACGGTACAAATGCACTACATGAATACATTTGGGTGGACTCTAAAAAATCAAGAGGAAATAATGTAAGCAAAAACACAGGACTTAGATAACGTCTGTCTTCTGTTTTACGTGTAAATATTTTAGCAATTATTTGACATACGTCTTTTTATCACATAAATATAGCTTGTAAAGACAAGCCAGCTTTAACATCCTTAAAATGTACCTAAAGAGGCAGAGCAGGCTTTTTCACATGGCAGCACCCATTATGGGCTCTACGGTTAGGCCTGGTTCCTATAAATAGCGTCAATTGTTTTTTAAGGTAAAACTTCACATATTGGAACCAGGGCTTTTCAGGAGTATGACGGCGAAAGAACATTCATTTTGTGATTTGGGAAAAAAACCGATTAATATGTGAATGAGAACATTTATAACGCTCCCACTACCCACAAGGTTCTCTAGGCACCCGTCATCAACAGTCACCTAAAAAAATGTGTGTTCAGCCCTTTTCTGAAGAAAGGCAAGAATACAGTATCCGTTAACATATGAGACAGAGCATTTCCAAATTTAGGCCATAAGATGATAAGGCTCTGCTCCCTCCGCTGTTAAGGTTCATGAGATTAGCATGAAACATTTGCTGATCTGACTCGGTTTGTGGGGGGGAACGAATGGTTTGTTCTTTAGATATCTGTGGGCTAGATGTTTGCCACATTTAAACATGGTGCACCCCGAACAGAATTCTTTCTTGAACAAGTAACAAGCCCAGTTCATTCTGGGCCTTAAACACATTATCTCTTCCTCCAACCTGATATCAGCTACACTGTGGTGTTCTGTGCCCTCTTTAGTTGCTAATTTTGATTTGGTGATAAGGTTCACATTCGATTTATTGATGTGGGAAGGTTGTAAGACACAGCCTGCCTTGATGTGTTTTTGCAGTTAGCTGTTTTCCAGTTGAGGTGTAACAAATGAACACATGCAACGAAATTCATTTTATTTATTTTTATGTTTACTTACCTGTAAAGGTCCGGATTCCATACATTACTAGCCCCCACCCTGCCCCTCCCCCTCCCCACGTCACCGCCCGGCCGGTACTCCCACTACCGGCCGCGGCTGGCCTTGACTAATATCCCAATAAGGTAAGACCCTAGTCTCTACTCTACATATACATATATATATTCACACTAGCTTTCTGTGACCTCAACGGTATCTACAGTATATCACTATGTGTGTTCATTGTACAGTAGTGTGTGTTGAATTGTATCCTTTCTTTCACTTTGTGTTAGCTTAAGCAGTATTAAAAGTTGGCTGGTCGCTGACAAAGGAAGAAAAAAATCGACACTGGACTAGGGCCCATGGAGCCCTCTACTTCTGTCAGTCACTACCTTCCTCCCTGCCATACGCTATTGTTGAAATGTCAGCATAAGTCGCTTTTGTGACACAGGGACTAACAGACAAGAGGCTGCTGTGGTTTACCGTTGGTATTTCATCTCCTAAGGCACTATTTCATTGCAACTAAATAACTCATGCACACCACTTACGTTTAAACATGACTTGTTAATTTTGTAATACTTTTGGCCTTGGTTAAAGGTGTTATATAAACTTTTATTATTTTGCTAATTTTGAGTATTCTTTGTCTAGTGATACCTCATATAGGAATTTAATAAACAACGGGTGCTAATTCACATGTATTAATTACAGAGGTCATGTCTAATGTTAATGCTTCTCAAACCACACCCATTTTAGCACACTTCCACCTTTCCTGACCTACCTAGAACACTGCCCTTATCCTACTTCTTGATCTGTATTCTTGCTCTTTAATGGTGTCTAACACTGAGTGGTAATTAGAGAAAGGCACTACATTCTACACTTATGACTGGTGCCATCTCTCACCTACCTAACAAGCACCAAGCTAGGATTCCCATCCTCACAGAACAGAGTACACAAGGCATGCAAGACTGTGTTATTAGAGTTCTATTTTAGCCCATCACATCCTCCTTCATGTTGTGACAGCAGTACTGTTATGGCCCAGTGTGGGACTTGGTCCTTTCTGCAGTGTCCTCTCCAAACTTTTTTGCCTTCACCTTCCGGTTTTCTGAACCCCATTTTTTGGCTTACAGGACTCTGCACACTTTAAAATGATCATGCTCTCTCCTCTAGAAATGGTGCAATTGGCTTATACCAATTGGCACATTTAATTTACCTGTATGACCCTACTGAAGTGGTACTACATGTGCCCAGGGGGTTAACATGAAATGCTATTAGTGGGCCTGCATCACTGATTGTGCCACCAACTTAAGTAGCCTTGCAAACCTGTCTCCGTCCTGCATTGGAGCCTAAGTGCACAGTTTTAAACTACCATTTTGACCTGTCAAAATAAACATTTTGCCAGGCTCAAACCTGCCTTTCTCTTACATATCAGTCACTGCTTGGGTAGGCCCTAAACAGCCCACATGGCAGGGTGTATTGCATTGAAAAAGTAGAACATGTATTTTTAAGTTTTACCTGTCTAGGTAGTGAAAAACTATTTAATTCATTTTTCACTACTGCAAGGCCTGCTTCTCCCATAGTATAACATTGGAGTTACCCTATTCCATTTAGTATGCTATAAATTTCAAATGAGAAGAGGTGAACAGTTCATGTTTGGTGTCTTTGGAATTGTAATGAAAAATCATCTTATAAGGTTGAAGTCAGATTTTTTATTATAATTTGTAAATGACACTTTTAGAAAGTTGGCATTTTCCTGCCATAGCCATTTAGTGTCTGCAACCGGTCTCTGAATCACATGATTGGGTGTAGTGGGCAGTTGGACTTTGTACATTCTTCCTAGACAGCCACACACCACAAAGAGCTTAACTGTACCTGGATGGGCCATCACTGGCAGGATGAGAGGGTCTAGTTGGGCACAGACTCTGAATAGGCTGTGTCCTGCCTTCACACAGAGGATTGCAAATCCTCTAGGAAAACCCTTCAAGCTTCTCCCACTTCAAAGGATGCACCAGGTATAAATATTGGACCTCAAACACCAGCTCTTCAGCACTCTCTTGGACCTGTGGATACTATAGATACTACAGAAGAAAGACTGCTGTGCTGCATTGCTGCTAGAAGGACTGCCGCTCTGCTGACCGGCTACTCTGCTGCTCTACTGGGTGCTGTCCTGCTTGCTGAGAAGGACCATTGGAGCTGCACCTGGACCTGCAAATGGGCCTGCCTGATCCCTGTTGGCCACTGCTGGAGTGGCTTCTGACTCCTCTCAAGTGATTCCCCTCAGACCCTGAACCATTGATGTAGCACACATCAGCTTCCCTAAAGTTCTTGAGTTCTTCCCAAACACAAATGAGCTTGTTCGCACCAAGATTTGCCACCCCACGCCAGCCGCAAATTCAAAGTTCCAGCAACTGAAATCTTCATACACAGTATCGACACCCGCAGTGAAGCTCCGACCCGACTGCCCACGATGACAAGAAGATTTTGGACTGAGAACGTAACTCTTTCAGCGGGACTAGTCTGCCCTGTATCTAACCCATGCTCCATTGCAGTTGGCCTGAATGTGTGATTTTCTCCTTGGCTCTCATGACCAAATTGCCCAGAGTGGCACTTTGTGCTTTTATGCGCTATTTTCACTTAAATCTTTAAAACTGTATATCTCCTGTTCTACAAATAGGATGTTTGTCATTTTGGTGTCAACTTATTTATTAGATTCTTCTCTATTCTTCTACATTGCTGTGGTATTTTTCTTGTGTTGTGTTTTACCTTTATTTCTGTTTGCAGCATAAATACTTTTCACACTGCCTCTAATTTAAGCCTGACTGCTTTGTACCAAGCTACCAGATGGTTAAGCACAGGTCAATTTGGAATTTGCTTGTGATTTCACCCAACAACGATTGTGATTGCTGCTTGAGTAAAGTTTCACCTTACTCAACCAGTCATCCATTTTCTTACACTCATCCTAGGAAAATCATGCAGAAGCATTTCCAGCTTCCAGAATAAAGCCCATAAGCAAGTGTGTTATATTCTGAATGTGTACAAGCATTGTAGAACTCCCCTAAGACGTCACATGTACGATCTTTCATAAAGGATTATATGATTTGAGAAGAAGGCACTTGGGGGCAGATTTACAAGCCCCTTGCGCCACTTTTGTGTCACTTTTCCCATGTTAAAAGTGGCGCAATGGGCTTGTAAATCTGCCCCTTGGGTGGAAGGCTGCTAACGAAAAACACAAATGATAATACATTTTCAGCAAAGCGTTGACTGCTTGTTTCGGATCCATGTTTTCTAAAAGCCCAAATTCACTGTATAATGTTGGAGCTGACCCACCTACCTGTGAAGATTCACTGTATTAGTAAGGCCTTTCAGGAACTCAAATTATGCCTGAAAGTTCTCAGTGTGGGGGAGCACAAACGCAAATTACCACAAGAAGCAGAAGTACAAATATGCTTTTATTCATAGAAAAGATTACTGCCCTGTGCAGCTACCTGCCAGCAAGAAAATTGACACTGCAGTGGGTCCCTTCAGGCAACGAGCTTGAAGATTTGAACTGTTCAAATGAAATCGAGAATCCTACACACCCTGCTGATAATTTGCTGTCAAAATAGCTGCAAATTATGTACACGAGATTTTGAGCTAGAAGAAATTTAAATATCTAATGCTCAAAGATGTTCATAGGCAGAAGCTCTGTGTTGCGTTCGAACCACCTTTGGCAGTATTGCCTACGCACCGTTCTCCCTGTCACTTTTTATTTTTATTTCAGAAAGCATAACACATCAGTCTTAATGCTTCATGACTTTATGGATATGCCTACTGTATATTGTTGCTTTTATTTTGCAGTTTGAGTACTTCAGCTTTAAAGTCCGGTTTGGACTTTCTAGCAACCAATTCAGTTTCAAAATGACGATCAGGGCCGAAGTGCCCTTCGGGAAATTCCCTGGAGGAGTGGAGCCATTGGAGGCGGGTTTTTGAAGACAGAGAGCCTTTCTATACACTATCACGGGTTAAATACTGCTGGCACGGCAAGTGCTTAAGGAGAGCGAGAGAAAGAGGAAAAAGAGAGGGGATAGAGCGAAGGAGTAAGCGGGAGAGGAGTGAGGCGTAGGGAGATGGCTTGAGTTCAACATATTTACAGCAGCTCCCAGTCCCCAGTCAGGCGATTGTGAAAGAAAGAATGCAGCCTTCATATGTCCTAAAACGTCTTAAGGCCATGTTGATCACCACGGTAGATATTTATTAAGCTATCTGCATAAGAAATACTGTACACAACATGAGATGATGAGTAGTACCGTGTTTTCAAATATTGGTTTCGAATTGTAGAAATGATTTCTGTTAAGTTAAAACAAAGGTTGTACTTGGATTTAGGTTTTATCTACAATTCTTTTCAAGGCCAGTTGATGCCAAAACATTCAAAAGTGATTCAGTTGAACATATTTATTAAGAAACATTCAACTATGGATGCTCATGCCTCAGGCAAGACTTACAGCAAACAATATATTTGTAAAAAATATTTTTGATAATATGTTTGCTAATGTATGTTTGTCAGGAGGAAACATATATTATTCGCTTAAAATACATCTGGCTGAAGAATTTAGATTTTGATAATGTGAAATAATTAGCATTCACAATTTGAGGCTATTTAACACTTGCACAACGTGCTAGTGGACTGAGTTGTCTTTCATGTGACATAATTGATCAGCTGCAATGTGTATCAGCCAAAAAAATTACGTTGGTTCAATCCCACACTATGTATGTTTTGCAGGTATAGTACAAAATAAATAGTGTCTCATGAGGATAGTTCTGAAATATTCATGAGAGTAAAGCAAAAAAAATAATTCAATGTTCAATTTTCGATGTGAACTTGGAAATTTTCATAATGAAGCACAAGAGCACAATCCATCATTTAAAAGCAGTAGAATATGTTTGCATGCAATGTCTACTTCCATTCTAGCATTAAATATAATGGGACTAGCCTGCGTCCCTCAGAACGTGGACATACAGTTATGAGCTGCAAACAATTATGTTGGGTAAAGGAATTGTAAATAATGTTATTCATTAAATACTAGAAGGGCCTATAAGTGAACCCATTCAACATCTGGGAAAATTCTCCTGACTCAAATAATACCAATTTTTGATGAAAATAATACCTTAAACCCAACGACACAACACAAACATCAAATTATGTGTTAAATATATTATTATCCATATATCAAAACATACATATATAAATATATATATATATATATACATATATGTATTTATTTTTTTCTTCATATTTCTCTTTTCAATGGCTGCATAAAGAACAGTAACATATACAGAGTGAAAATAAAAATCTACCAGTGATTTCATACTCAGACATGGGACCATGGAACCACATATAATCAAAATGTTCAAAACAAGTTTTGTTCAGTGTATCCTTATATCTTCATCACATATTTCCAAGGATAGCGGACTTGGAAAACACGTGATGTCTTGAGGTTTTGATCCTGTGATCAAGTGTTATTGACTGTACATCATGTTGGGTCTTCCTCAGAACTAAAACACAACAAAGAACATCCTTAAATGTATTGAAAGAAAGACAAATGCGACATGTCCAGAATGGTGTCCCTTATATATATGTCATGATAGTTCAGCACCCAGCTGTGGGTTGACTTGCTGTAGGGAGTTTTTTTTTTGTCTTGATCAGTTAACCTCCTGAAAAGATGCAAGAGGACAGCAGGCAAGAGAGGTGCTGCTGCTGATCACACTCTAAATTAAAAAACAAATGAAGTTCCACTTGGGCCAAAGGGACTACTATTGAAGGAGGTTAACTAATCAAGACAAACAAGAAACACTCCCCACAGTGAGTGAATCTATGCTGGGTGCTGAGATATCATAGTGTATATCTAACGGATACCATTGTTGCAAAGAGAAATATGAAAACATATATACAACCTCCAAGCTTTAGAAGTGCACTCCGCAAAGGATTGGTTCAACAGAGTCTTTTATTCAGGAAGCGATTACGTGACCCAATCAATTGAAGTCCCTGATGTGTTTCAGTGCCACAGGCACCTTAATCATAGGGTGAACAAGTCGGAAACACAGTACTGAACTGCCACATATATTATCCTTTAGAACCCGCTTTCTGGTGAACAGCATGCTGGGAGTAGAAGTCCCAATTCTTCCTCTTCGGTGGGGTCCATTTTCCGTCAACAATTCAAACTGACCACATTTTCACAATTCTTAACAGCCCTCCAGTGGGCCTCAGGTCCTCGTAATCGCTCCCCCAATTCGAGAATCCCTCACGCTGGAAAACAACTGCAACCAGTTGGCAGTCTCACAGACCTCCTTCGTTGACAAACCGGTGCAACCTCCCACGGATGGAGCAGCTGTGCGTTAATGTAATGTTAATATATATATATGTTTTGATATATGAAAGGAAACATTTTTTAGACATAATATGATGTTTTTGTTGTGTCAGTGGGTTTAAGTTATTATTTTCTTCACTGATTGGTGTTACTTGAGTCAGGAGAAGTTCCTCAGATGTTGAATGGGTTCACTTGTAGGCCCTCCAAGTACTTAGGGCCAGATGTAGGAGCCCTAATACCGGTCGGTAACGGCCACATGGCACACAAGCCTGCAATTGGGGTGCTACAGGGTGTCAAAGTGACACCCCGTTCCCCTTGCCAGGATTCAGTATTTACCGATTCTGTAAATACAGAATCGGTATTTCCCATTGATTCCTATGGGCTTCAAGGCCCATAGGAATCAGTGGGAAATACCGATTCGGTATTTACAGAATCGGTAAATATCGAATCTTACAGAATCGGTAATTGTGTAATTAAAATTACCTACATCTGCCTACTTCCACTTTACCTACTCTGAAATACCGAATCGGTATGATTCGGTATTTAAGAGTAGATAAATCGGAATTACCTACATCTGGCCCCTAATCTTTAATGAAAAACATTATTTACAATTCCTTTACCCGCCAGAACTGTTTGTACTTCCATTCCACAGCACAATAACTGATAACTGGTGTAGGGATCCACTTTTTCTCAGTTTCCCTCAAGATTGTCTTTTATTTGTGGACCTAGAATGCTGCCATTGAGAGGCTACTAAAAAACACACTCATTGCATATGTACTACCACAAAAGTATGCCAGCTGGACGTCTTCAAAATGCATATTTGGCTTTTCAGCCAAGTCTGAAGTGAAACTGTGCAATACCATCTCCCTGACAGTGGTGAAAAACTCCTTTTTCACAGCTCTTGTTGGTCTGGGGAAGGGGATGCTACTGATCCCACTGCGCCTGGACCTCGGTATCCTCAAAATATCGACTTTGACAGCACTAAGACCCCTGCTGAGTAAGATTCACATATTGAGCACCTATAAACTGTCCCATTTCAGGAGGACCTGCAGGATGTTAAAAAAACGAATACGGTGAGTTAAATTAAATGGCTGGGTTCGAATAAAAGTGCATTGATCGAGCTGGGCCTGGAAAAACTTTGAAAAGAGCCTCGATCCATAAGCACAGGCAATGCCCTCCAACTTAAAAAAAAATGGTTCAGGAGAAAGCTATCAGTCACAGGGAGAACCTAACAAAGAAATGAAAAATGCTCACAGAGCCTGGAACAATCTCTTATCTGAGGCGTTTTCTAAATCATTTGTCCTGGCAGCTGGAGATCTGGGTTCAGATGTTAATTCTGCCCTGGCTACCTATAATCATGCTCTTAAGTCGCTTTTGATCAAACAGCCCCATTTAACAGGTCAAGTTCATCACTTCCAGACCCCATGCGCCATCGTTTTCCATGGAACTTTGCGATACGAAATTGGCTTGCAAAAAGTGGGAAATATGATGATGACATTCTAAATCATCTGAGGATAGGGCAGGAAATATATAAACTCTTACAAGGTACCATGCACTTAGTTATCAGGAAGACCAGGAAAGCCTTAATTTCAAATAAAAGTGAGAAGGGCAGTAATTCATCTAGAGAGCTCTATAGAGTACTCAAAGACTTTATCAATGTGTTTTATTTCTTTATTTTAGGAGTTTTATATAGCGCTGACTGGACCCAGGGGTATCAGAGCGCTTTACAGCATATACAATTAGGTGCAAATAGACCGTACGGGAAATTAACAGAGCATGAGGGATTGCGTTGGGGCAAAGGGGAGGAGGGAGCAAGACCAACCAGACGATCATCCAAGCCTATTCATTGTCCAATTAGTTGGTACACAGAATGTTTTCTTGATCTGAATCAGTGGTATCGGTCACAGATAAAGGTAAGGTGGAGCTTCGGCTAAGGAACTTCCTTGGCTCTATCTGTTCGTTCGAGAGCGGTCGAAGAAGAGGGCTTTGATTAGTGTCTTGAATTTTGGAAATGAGGGGTTGTTCTGATGGGGGGAGTGGTGGAGTTCCAGATTGTTGGTGCGTTTCCAGCAAATGATTTGATTGCGGTTTTCTGCTTGCGAGTTTTTAGCGGGATGAGTAGTAAAGAGTTGGAGCTCCAGAGGTTTCTAGACTGGCAGGCCTTTTTGAGTTTGGCAGCCAGGTATTCCCATTTGCCTGTGTGCAGAGCTTTGTGAGTGAGACAGGCTGTTATAAAGCTGGCTAGCAACTCAACTGGGAGCCATTTAAGTTCTCTGAGAGCGGGAGAGATGTGTTCGAATTTCTTAGTTCCCGTAACCATTCTGGCAGCTGCATTAAAGGTTGTCTTCAGGGGGGCGAGGTGAGATTTTGCTGTCCCTGTCAGGGCAGCAATCCTGTAGTCTATTCTGGAGAGCAACAGTGCTTGGTGGCTTGTTGAAGGTCCTTGGGTGGGAGGAAGGGTTTTATTTTGTATAGTAGTTTCAGATTGAGAAAGGCACTTTTAGCGGATCTTGTAATGTGTTTCTTCATGTCCAGTTTTGGGTCGAGGGTGATCCCTAGAGATTTTACCAAATCCGCTAAGGTGAGGTTACCATTGAGGGTGTCAATGGCTTTGAGGCAGTCTTCGATTTGGAGGTTTTCGTCTTTGTTGGAGATGAGGAGTATTTCCATTTTCTCTTGGTTGAGTTTCAGGTGATTACTTGTGAGCCAGTGTTGAATCTCCTTGAGCGTGGTGTTAAGTTTTTGGATGTCGTCAATTGAAGTGGTTTCCAGATAGAGATGCGTGTCGTCTGCATATAAGTGAAAGGGGGTGTTGGAATTCCTGAGTAGAGAGGTGAGGGGTTCAATGTAAATGTTGAAAAGCTGAGGGGAGAGCACTGACCCTTGTGGAACACCCCTGGTGACAGGGTGGAGGTCGGACTCAAAGTTTTTAATTTTTATTCTTTGTGAACGGTTGTGGAGAAAGGAAGAGAACCAGTTGAGGACTGTCTCCTGAAGACTGGCCCTATCTTGTAAAACCTTGATGAGCAATTTGTGGTCAACTGTATCAAATGCGGCCGATAAATCTAGGAGGATGAGAAGGCAGCATTGATCCGAGTCAAGTGACTTGAGTAGATCGTCTATGAAATTGAGGATTGCGGATTCGGTACTGCAGCCTTTTCTAAAGCCCAATTGATCGGGATCTAGAAGATTGATGTCATCCAAGTGTTGGGTCAACTGAGGGAGTACACATCTTTCCAAGATCTTGGACAAAAGAGGTAGGTTCGATACAGCTCTGAAGTTATTCAGATCCTAAGTGTCTAGCCCTGGCTTTTTCAGCAGTGGCGTGACATGGCCTACTTTGAGGCATTCAGGTACGATTCCAGAGCACAATGAGCTGTTAATGATCCTGCACCATAGTGGGGCTAGGACGAGCTTCAGGTCTTTGGCCAGGTGAGGGGGAAGCTGATCCAGTGCATGGGATGAGGGTATAGCATTAGAGATTAGTTGACTATCTCTGCTTCCTGGATGAAAATTAAGGAGGACCAATGATTGGGGGGTTTAAGGAGGTGCTAACAAGAGTTTCTGTCGATTTGATCTCGGTGGAGGGGATGAGATTTGAGCCAAGTGAGAGATCTATCTTGGTGATTTTGTCATCAAAAAGATGGTGAAGTTGTCGCAACGTTCTTTGGATGCCTGTATTGAGGAGGGTATAGTTTTAGAGGTTTGATTCCTGATGATGTTGAAAAGCTCTTTGGGACGTTTTTTGCGGTATCTAGCGCAGAGCAGAAGAAAGCTGTCTTTGTGTTCTTAATGTGCTTTTTGTACATCCTGTGGGCTACTTGGAGTTGATCACCATGGAGGGCGGAGGGATTGTTCCTCCAAATTCTTTCTGCGGCTCTTAGCTGTCTTCTTTCCTCATTGATGTCAGAGGAGAACCATGATCTGGAGGGAATGTTCCTGGATTTTTTTAGTTTCATGGGGGCAAGGTGATCCAGGGTGCGTGTCAAATTGGAGTTGTAGAGAGAGGTGAGTTCGGTAGATGAGAGATGGTCAGTGGTGTTGGGAAGGAGCGAGCTAATTCTTTCTTCTAGGTCAGCTCGAGGGTTCTGGGCTGTGTTCCTGGCCCGTTTGGGGGGGTCTTGCTTGAGGATTAGATTGGACAAGATCGCATGGTTGATGTGAAAAAGAACTATGTGGTGATTGGACCAGTCAACGGGGAGGATGTGGTTGATGGAGATTGCATTGCTTTCGGCTACAATTGTGTTGAGGATTGCTCCTCTATGATGAGTTTCTTCTGAGCAGTTTTGGGTCTGATTGTTTTCTAGTAATAGGCTGTTTAGTGTTTGAATGAGCAGGTTTTTTGTTTCGTTCCATCTTAGATTGAGATCTCCCGGAATTATGTTGTAAGAGTTGCCAAATGCGCAATGGGCAATCAGGTTGGCAAGGTGAACCCCGAATTCTGAGGATTTGCCTGGGGGGTGGTATAGAAGATGGCAGAGTGTAGGCCGGGTGTTGTGTGTTTTGATGATGACTGAGAGTTATTCAAAGGAGCTGTCCTGATGGTTTCCGTGATGGAGATGTTGTTCTTGTGGATGATTGCTATGCCCCCACCCCTTTTAATTGCCTGTCTTTGTTGATCATTGTGAATCCGGGACACACCAGCATGTCCATGCTAGGGTAGGAGAGATTATTGAGCCAGGTCTCCGTTATGAAAGCTATGTCTATATCAAGGGAGAGGACGGCTTCTGCTAGTTCGGTTTCATGTTTAGAGGCTGATCTGCAGTTCAGGAGCATGCAGTTGACGGGGGGCCTTCTTTGTTCTTGTTCTCAGTGTCTTGGGCTCTAGGTAGGAAGGCTAGGTGGGCTTGGGGTCTGGGGACTCTCCAAGAGGGGTGTTCATTTCTAAATCCCGTAATTACTTGGATCAAGGATTTGGGGGAGGAATTCGCCAGGGGGGTCGTAGGATGAGGCTAGTTGAGCCACTTCCTATGGGGAAAGTCAGGTAGATGCTCTTCTGTAACAATTATCATTCCCTTTTCTGTTGGACCAGAGTCTGGGTCTGGGGGAACCATGAGGCTCGCTAGAGGGTGGAATCTTGCCTTGATTGGTTTGGGTGAGACTAGATAGCTCGTGGGTGGCTGTGTGGGCTTTCGAACAAGGTCAAGTTGGATAGAGTTTCGTTCAGGCCTCGGATCAGGATTTCAAGCTGAGTTTCTAGGAGGATGAATCGTTGCATCATGTTATCCAAGGAGGGAGGGAGGGTATCTAGGGCAGCAATGCCCTTGTGTGGGGGGGAGGGTCCAAGGAGGGAGGGTGTCTGGGGTAGCATTGCCCTTTGAGCAGGGGGTGGATCCCTGTCCAGATGGTTGTTACCCCCTCCCACGCTTGTGACGGAACCGCTCCATCACACCCCTCGGGTGGGCTGTGCTGGTGACGGAGCGGTTCCGTCACGGCCCTCTCGCCGCGCCTGCGCGGCGCTGATTTCGCGTCTGCGCGGCGCGTTCTATTGTGCGGGCAGGTCCGTGACGGAACCGCTCCGTCACAAGCACAGCCCACCCAAGGGGTGTGGTGGAGCGGTTCCGTCACAAGCTTTGGAGCACCGCGCGCCCCCCCGCCCCTTAGCGCTGCGGCGGAATTGCTGCCGCAGCGAAAGGGTTAAAGGAGGGGTGTGTGGCCCGGTCCTGATGGTTATTGGAGGAGGAGCTGCCTGGTTTGATTAATGGAGGGCTCATGGGCAGAGGGGGTGCTGCCTCGTGACAGGTGTCGGTTCTCGCGTGGCATGAGGACAGGGGGGCTGTGTGGGGTTGAGCTAGAGGGTAATTCTCGATTCTGGAATCAGTAGGGGAAGGGAGGGGGGCGGGTCATCTACCATAGGGGAGAGATCGTTATTCGGGGGTACAGAGTTACAGTAGAAGTCTCAAGATGGTGGGGAGGGGGATCTCGTAGCAGATGAGAGAGGGGTCAGCTGCCTCCCCTGTCGTGAAAGGCTCACTAGGGGGAGGGATGAGGTCGGTCCTGTTCGTAAGGTGTACCCTGGGTCCTCTTTTAATGAGAGGAAGAGGGAGTCAAAGACTTCAAGGTGAGCGCTCTTAGCCAGTATCAGGACTGTGCCATTAGCGAAGATGGTTAAGGAGATTTTGCCACTCAACGACTGGTGATTCGATAGAGAGGTCGTCAATTTGCAGCTGGGGGATGTAATGGTGGTTTTGGAGATGATGAGATGTGTGTTGAAAATGATGGACCAGATGTCAGGTCTTTCAGTGTGGAAAATGAATTCCATTTTTATATGCCCTTTAGAGGAGCAAAGGTAAGTGTCTACAAATAGTGTCTCGGGATGTTGTCTGAGCAATCTATATTTGAAGAGTTTCTTCGCTTTACTAGAGAGGTTGGGGGGAATTTGATAGTGAATGAGTTCGGCCCATGGGGACTCAGATAGTTTGGTGTTTGAGGGGCAGAAGCCAATTGCGTGTCCGGTGGCATTTTTCTGTATTGTGAGGGAGGCGGGTTCTCTCCAATGTGAAATAGGATGGAATGTCGTGTAGAGGAGAGAGTGTAGTCAGGTCAGAAGGGGGAAGGAGGTTGAAGAGACAGGAGGCTTGCTTCTCGGGAGGAGGGGAGCAGAGGGGGAGGGGCATGCTTAGAGGGGTTTCTCTGGGCCCGGGTTTGGGAGTTTGAGTTGGCCTGATCTCCTGGTAAGAGCGCCTGTGTCGATAGGGAAATTCTCTAGGTGACAGGTATATTTCAGTCTAGCTGTGATGATGGATCAGGGACTTAAGTTCTCGGTAGGGATAGAGAGGACGCGTAAGTTGCCCAATAGGACTACGGCTACGCTGGACCCAGGTAGCCTATTAAGGACCACTGACCCTGACTATGCTGACCTTGAGTCCTAGTTGCGGATGTCAGAGATATCGAGGCTGACAAAGGTCTTGTTGTGGCCTTCAGTAGTCATTTTCTGTGTAGCTTCTGTGAATGGTGGCCAATCCTCATACATGTTTCCTGAGCACTCCAGCCTCTCAGCAACTCTGTGATCCTTTGGCAGATATTTTTGAGAAAAAAAATACGAGTGATCTATAAAAGGTTTCCCACCAACTAGAGTAACTCTAATTTAATGGACCGGGCTCTGTCTCCATCTGAATCAACACACCTCCTAGTCAAGTTTGAACCTTGTATATTAGATGAGAAGAAGTGAATCATGGGCATTATGCTAACATCCACACAGCAGTAGTAGTAGCAATCCCATAATGCTACAACTGCATAGGCAGGCACAGGTTTTTCTTTATCACAACATAGTAAAATTTAAAGGTGAACTGAGATCTTTAGTAGAAGTGTCACAAACATGATTTCCAGAGTCTTGTTATATTCTGTTTTTTTTAGTATGTCCGAAACTAGTTTTGTCCTTGGAGGAACCTACAACATTAGGTGTAAATAGATGTTCCCCAGCCCAGAGCACTGGCACAAACATCTGAAGTGTTGCATAATTAGTACTCTGACTGGAGACAAAGGGGATTTCTAATAGACAGGTGGATAGCTGAGTGACACAAAGTCAGGCTTCAACTGTCAAATCAGAAACACTATAGGAAAGCTCCTTTGAAACAGGTCTTCTCATAGATGAACCGACACTTCATGATAGCACGGTGGCCTGTTTGACTGGATGTTTTAAATAGGTATTTAATTTAAAAAGGCAGGCAATGGGGTGTTCTCAGGGAGCCCATCTGTCATGTTGAGAACAGGAAGGGTACTTCCTCAAACCGTGTTTGTCAAAAACTGCATGAATTGTTGCAAATTCTGGGAGGGGAAAACACAGGATTTATGTAAAAACAGGCTTGGGGTTGCTATCAATCAGAGTTGAGTTATCCCTGTAAATTGGAACTATCACCATCTGGAAATCAAAATTCTGATGTGACCTGGAAAGACAAGTTGAGACTGGATAGTGTAATCTGGTCTCCTGAGGAAGTACTGAGTGAAACCTTCTTCTTTTTGACTCACCAGTGCTGAACTACATTCTCAGGCTAGCAACACTAGTATGTGATGAAGCTAGCACTTTGCAAGGTGATCCGCAAACTTTTTGCCTTCTTCCGCCTATTTTTTTCTGACCTGTTTTTGTTGCCTCTAGGACCCTGGGCACTTTACCATTGCTAATCAGTGCTAAAGTGCATATGCTGTCTGTGTAAATGGTAGTTGTGATTGGTCAGTGTCATTGCTCTCCCCCGTGCAGCTCGACCATTGAGGTACTGCCCTCTGAGCCCGAGCTCCATGCTAGGTAGGTGTTCAAGGCCCTCCTCCACCCACAGGCTCCTGCCTGCTCCTCATCCCCGTTGGTCTAGTGGAAGAGCACTCTGCTCTTCTGCTATTCTGCTCTGCTTTCTGTGCCCATATTTCTCTTTTCTCTTTCTGCTCGCTCTGTGTTGCTCTTTCCCTTCTGCTTTGCCCTTTCTCTTTTGCTTTTGCTCCTTCCATTATACTTTGTTCTCTTTTTTTTCTTCTATTTTCTGATCCTTGTCCTGAGCTCCCCGGTACTGCGGGCACCGCAGTCCCTCCCCCCCAGCAAGTTTCTCCCGCCTCCCAGCTGACTGCCCTCCCCCGAGCCTTACTCAATGGCAGCTGCTGCATGGCAAGAAGAGCAAGACCATTGACCTTCCTGGTCAGTGTCACTGCTCTCCTCCTGCATAACTTCACTGTTGAGGGACTGCCCCCTGAGCCCGAGCTCAGTGCCAGGTAGGTGTTCAAGGCCCTCCTCTACCCACAGGCTCCTGCCTGCACCTCAGCCCTAGTGGTCTAGTGGAAGAGCACTCTGCTCTTCTGATATTTAGCTCTGCTTTCTGTGCCCGTTTTTCTATTTCTGCTTGCGTTGTTTTGCTCTTTCTCTTTTGCTTTGCCCTTTCTCTTTTGCTCCTTCTGTTTAGCTTTTTTCTCTTTCTGTGTTTCTATTTTCTGATCTTTTTCCCATGCTCTCCACAGCTGCTTCCCTGTGCCCCCCCCAGAGTGCGGCTCCCACTTCCCAACTGACCACCCTCCCCCTGACCCCTACTTAATAGCGGCCCCTGCATGGCCACACACAGCGGGTGTGCAGTTTGCATGCCAAAGCCAAGCCCGTGCGGGCCTGTCCATGACCCGACTGCGACCAGCCTCAGAGACCCTGGTCCCCCGACCCACCGCCAATACGACCCCAGCACCTTCCACTCTCGGACAGAGCAACAACTACCAACTCTTGCCGCAGAGCAAAACCCAAGGAGCGATCTCATGCAATACTGCTGCTGCACCCTCACCTACCTCCAGACCCCAAGAATAGCCCCCAGCCCACCCAATGACAGCACACACAAATCACTGAACTGCATCCTCCTCAATGTGCGCTTCCTGCACAGACACACCGTAGAAAACTGGACCTCCTCACACACCAGATGTTGACTTCCTCAAAGAGACCTGGACCAATGCCAGCTCCGCACCTGACATCGCAACCGCCATCCCTGATGGATACAAGACCCTGAGGAAAGACCGCCCCAACAGCCTTGGAGGAGGCATTGCCATCATCCTCAAAAACTCCCTCCACATGACAACCACCGACCCTGACGATGCCTCACCCACCATGGAACATATCCACTTCCAGATCCAGACCAACCCCAAATTTACACTCTGAACCCTGGCTACCAACCGCCTAACCCCCGTGCTCCGTTCACCAACATCATCGCTGACCTCGTATGACCTCACGCCCTCACCTCTGCAGACTACATACTACTTAGAGGCCTGAACTTCGACATGGACAACCACAACAACCCCAACACCGCCGCCCTCCTAGAGAACGCCACCAACATAGGACCGAAGCAACTTGTCTCTGCCCCAACTCACACAACAGTACACACACTTGACCTCATTGTTGCATGAGGAAACATTGTCTTCTTCAGCCACACCACAGAAATTCCCTAGACTGACCACCACTGAATCCATTTCTCCTTCAGAAAACCCACCACACACAAGCACACGTGATGCCTTCCACGCAGAAGCTGTAACAAAGTCAGAGAAGAACACCTCACATCTGCCCTCACCAGCAGTCCACCCCCAACAATGTGAGACACCAACACTGCAGCAAGCAAACTCCACCGATGGATCACTACCTGCGCCAACACACTCACCCCCCTCTGGAAAACTAGAAGGTGACACAACAGTACTCCAAGAATCCAAGCGCTCCTGCCGACGACTTGAAAAGACTTGGAGAAACAGCAAAACCCAAGAAACACGCACCGCCTACAGAACAGCCACCACAGCACACCACCAACTCATCAAGGCTACAAAGAAGAGCTTCCTCCAAGACAGAATCCTCTCCAGGAATTTGCCAAACCAGACAGCAAAACAACAGACATCTGACCCTCCCAAGACTTCTGCAACAGACTCAGCTCCTTCTTTCACTTCAAGATCAAGACATTCTATGGCATTTTCGAAGATCAAGACCTCTGCACCACCTCAACTCCCATCCCCAACGATGCCACCTAACAGACCCTACTCACCTGGATCCCGCTCATGACAGAAGACACCTTAAAGAACATAAAGGTGGCGGCAGCTTTTAGTGGAGGAGCAGGTTACGGAGGTTACACAAGAAACTTTGAGGGTCTTATCACAGTGCCCTAATCATCTGAACACTGTCTGACCATGTCACAGGGGATCAGTGAGGTTACTGTTTTTACATCCTTATCTTGGAGGACAAATTCCTTTATTGAAAATGGAATAGGAAAAGAAGGAATGAACCATTATGTTCTAACTTCTGATCACTATTTCAAATATGAATAATGTTTCGACTACGCGAAAAGGAATTTTTTGAAGTTAAGTGCACATGTTTTAAGAGCTCGCCGGAGGCAACATTTCTCATCTTTGGACTGAATTGGAAGGATGACATGAAACTTCATCTTTTAAATATTGATTGCCTTTGCAAGAGGATCTGTTTTGTGACTTTCGAGCCCCTGAAATTTCCAACATCGACAGGACTAACTAAGAAGCCTTGAGAAAGTCACGGTGGAGATGAAATGCGTGTTGGCTGGATCGGTTTTCCTCACGACAAGGACTGGACCATTATATATTTCACCAAAATGTTGTTGTATGAATGTATTGTGCAATATCCATGTGCCAGTCCCTTGTTTTTTCCTTCTATGTTATCACAAACAAATCCATAAATGAATGATTTATGGAATACATTTCATGGTTTCCTGAATAAGAAAGAATCTTTTGTCATCCTAGTGTTTGGTGGTGTAAAATAATGTACCATATTTGAGTTTATGTGAAACTTTAGGAGTGTTGGGGTTTTCTTTTGTTATTTCCACTCTACAAGTCACTTTTGTTGCTTGTATTACTGATACCTTGGTAGTGGGGTATCTGACCCTGAGAGGCACCAAATGTACACTGTGTTGTAAAGATAAATTGTACATACCAGCCCAGTTTTCTGTGAGGCTTTGAAGTGCGACTGTGTATCCACCACTATCTCGCTTTCTCTTTTCACACCACCAACTCATCAAGGCTACAAAGAAGAGCTTCCTCCAAGGCAGAATCCTCTCCAATGCCCACAACTCCAAAGAACCTTTCTCCATCATACATGAATTCGCCAAACCAGACAGCAAAACAACAGATGTCCGAGCCTCCTAAGACCTCTGCAACAGACTCAGCTCCAAATCAAAAATTAAAAAGTTCCCTGGAACACTAATCAGAAAACACTATATTTAACAATACTACACACCTAAATTATGTATAACAATCATAATTTCTTAAAAAAAGACATGTTAAGATAAAAAACACAAGAAACCCCGTACATAATAGAATTACTGTGCTACACAATACAATGACTTAAAATTCACCAAAATAAAACGCAATCAATAAACAATTATGACCAGCATAATTAAAACAACAGAAAAGGGGGACTGACTTCAGATTTATCACTACAGTTTGTATATCCAATGTGCCTTTTGGTAACAACAATTGCATACACTTCAATCAAATTAATGTTTCGCAAGAGTGTTCTTCTTAGGATTATACAAAGTTGTGCGTCATAGACTCAGCTCCTTCTTTCACCTCAAGATCAAGACACTCTATGACAATTTCGATGATCAACATCTCTGCACCACCTCAACCCCTATCCCCAACGACACCACCTAACAGACCCTACTCACCTGGACCCCGCTCATGACAGAAGAGACCTTAAAGAGCATGAAGAGCATCCACTCAGGAGCATCCTCAGACCCCTGTTTGCCCCACATCTTCTACAGGGCTACCACAGCCATAGTATATGAGCTACGTTGAACGATCAACTGCTCCCTTGAGATTGCCTCATTCCCTGATGACTGGAAGCACGCCTAAGTCAATCCCCTCCTCAAGAAACCCTCTGCAGACCCATAGGACTTCGAGAGCTTGAGGCCCATCTCGCTGCTTCCATTCACAGCCAAAGTCATTGAAAAGGCCATCACCACCCAGCTAACATACTTCATTGAAGCCAACAACATGCTAGACAGCTCCCAATCCAGATTCTGCAGCAATCACAGAACCAAGACTGTCCTCCTCACCACCACTGACAATATCTGTGCCTTCCTCGACCGAGGCCAAATGGCAGCCCTTATCATCCTGGACCTATCAGCAGCCTTCAGCATTGTCTACTACTGCACACTAGCCACCAGACTCCAGGTAGCTGGCATCCAAAGAAAGGCCCTAGACTGGATACGCTCATTCTTTACAGGCAGAACACAGAGAGTTAGACCACCACCCTACCTATCATTACTAACAAAGAGCAGATGTGGAGTACCCCAAGGATCCTCCTTCAGACCCACCCTCTTCAACATCTAGGTGGCCCCGCTCACCACCATCGTCAGAAACCACAGACTCAACATCGTCTCCTACGCCGATGACACCAAGTTCATCCTATCCCTCACCAAAGAACCCAACATCACCAGGCACAACTTCCAAGAAGGGATGAAAGCCATTGCAACCTCGATGAAGAACAGTTGCCTGAAACTCAACTCAGAACAAACAGAAGTTCTCATCCTGGGCTCCTCCCCTTTAGCTTTGGACAACACCGGGTGGCCCCCGCTCTCGGTATCTCACCCTCCCTGACTAACAATGCACGGAATCTCAGCATCATACTGGACTCATAGCTCACTATGAATCACCAGATCAACACTGTCTCCTCAGCCTGTTCCACACCCTCTGCATAGTCCATAAAACATTCATATGGATCCCCGCTGAATCCAGAAAAGCGGTCACACACGCCCTAATCACCAGCAGACTAGACTATGGCAACACCCTCTATGACGGAATGAACAAAAAACTCCTCCGCAAACTCGAGACCGCCCAGCACACCACAGCCAGACTAATCCTTGACATCCCCTGGCACAACCACATCAACCAACACCTCTGCGATCTGCACTGGCTCCCCGTCGAGAGAAGGATAACTTTCAAGCTGCTCACAAACATTTGTTAGGCCCTCCACAACATCTGACCATAATACCTCAACACCCGTCTCTCCTTCCATGCCTTCAACAGAAACAGAAGCTCAGCCAACCTCGCCCAGGCCACAATCCCATGCTTCTACAGGAACAGAGTGGGTGGAAAGTCCTTTTCCTACCTCGCAGCCAAGACCTGGAATGACCTGCACCTCCAGCAAAGTACCACTCTGCTCCAGTTCAGGAAAGACCTCAAGACCTGGCTCTTCAGTTGACCCTTGAGGAACTGCATCCCCCCCCAGTGCCTTGAGACCCTAAAGGGTGAGTAGTGAGCTTTACAACACCATGATTGATTGATTGATTGATTGGTTATCCATGATTGGCATATTTGATTTACTGGAAGGACCCAGCAAAGAGCACTGTGTGCCCAGAGCCTGTAAATCAAATGTTACTAATGGGCCTGCAAAGTGGTACAAAAGGGGGTGGTGATGGACGGAGCATCTAAACTAATCAAACACTCACACCCAGTCAACAGATGTGGGTTTAATCCATCACTGTTCTTTGGCCCACTCTGCCACCCCAGTTCAGACATGGCCATATGCAAATCAGTCTGACCCTGTGCCTCATGGGAACAGTCCAGTCCAAACTGCCAAGCCATGCCTTCCCTGGACCGGAAACAAGCTTCCGAGGACCGGTTTCTGACATTTCAGCCATCTTCAGCCCGGCTTGCTTGAATCCAGTGGCAAAGTGAGCAAGGGACTCACGTCTGAGCATACCCTGCCAACTTATGGCGAACAAAGTGGTACAAAAGGGGGTGGTGATGGACGGAGCATCTGAACCAATCAAACACTCACACCCAGTCAACAAATCTGGGTTTAATCCATCACCGTTCTTTGTCCCACTCTGCCACCCCAGTTCAGACATGGCCATATGCAAATCAGTCTGACCCTGTGCCTCATGGGAACAGTCCAGCCCGAACTGCCAAGCCATGCCTTCCCTGGACCGGAAACAAGCATACGAGGACCGGTTTCTGGCATTTCAGCCGTCTTCAGCCCGGCTTGCTTGAATCCAGTGGCAAAGTGAGCAAGGGACACACGTCTGAGCATACCCTGCCAATTTATGGAAAACAAAGTGGTACAAAAGGGGCCTGCAGCACCGGTTGTGCCACCCATATGAGTAGCCCTGTAAATTTGTCTAAGGCTTGCCATTGTATTGTCTGTGAGTGCAGTTTTAAACTGCCATGTCGACCTGGAAAGTGTACCCACTTGCCAAGCCCAAACCTTCCCTTTTTCTACATGTAGGGAACCCTTAAGGTAGGCTCAACATACCCCCATGGACATGGTGTTGTGTATGTGAAAGGTAGGGCATGTACTGGTGTGTTTTACATGTCCTGAAAGTGAAATACTGGCAATTCCGTTTTTCACTATTGCAAGTACTAGCTCTCCCTTAGGCTATCATTGGAGCAACCTTTTAACATTTTACAAGTTTAACTTTCCATTGTGAACAGCTGCTTGAAAGTTGGAGTTTGGGCTATCTGGGCTCAGAATTTAAAAGCATATGTTGTAGTAAAGATGGTTTTTAAATTGTATGTTTGAAAATGCATTTTCTTCTTTAACCATCCTGTGACTCTGCCTGCCTATAAAATCAACACCTGGTTTAGTCTGACAGAGACTTGTTTGTGCATTCACTCTAGACACTCACACAAATTGATTTGAGGTGTGCCATGCATATCCTGATAGCCCATCACCAGGCTGATGGGCCTTTCTGAGATAGAATGGTGGGAGAAGTTGTCACTGACACCTGAATAGGGCTGTGCCTGGCCTCGCCCAAATCATGCCTCTACCCCCTGGAGTGTGTCTGGAGCCACAACATAGCAAGGAAAGAACTTGTGTGCTACAAAGACAATCTTTTGAAGAATGCCTACTTCAAAAGCCAAAAAGGGTATAAGTATTGACCCTAAAACCATAGTCTTTAAGAACACTTCTCGATCAAGAGGAGACTTTGCCAAGGGGAAGTGCTGAAGAGCTGTAAGAAGGAGTATTGCCCCCTTTGCTGTGTGTTGCTTTGCTGGGCTGGCGTGTAGTTGCTGCTTCTGATTTGAAGAGGAAAAAGACTGGACTCATGTTAAGAAGTCCCAGGGCCATCAAAGACTTTACCTGCAGCATCCGAGAACTCCACTGCTGAGAGTTTTGGCCTACCAGGTGGTGCTAATTCGAATATTGGGCTCATGGATGGTGTTCCTGCTGCATAAAGCTACAAATGTCGTCTAAACCGACACCTTGCCCTTCTATCGCCTGTTTTTCTGAGGCAGCACAATGTGCAGGAAAAGTTTCCACGCACCGCTGCCGTGCAGCCACAGAAATCAATGAAGCACCTATGCACAGCTGAAGTAATCGCAACAGCCCGAGTTCAGCGCACCATGTCTCAAAAGTCCCAGACACCCGCACTGACTTTGACGCAGGCCCTGCTGTGCAGCTGAAAGAATCAGTGCATCTTCGGCATGCGACTGAAGAAATCAACGCAGTGTCTGTTTGCCATCATTGCATTGCCCTCCAGCGCTACCGGATTTCCACTCATTGCACCTGTTGGCCAAGTTTTCAGACTCATCACCCAAAGGCCGGAACAGTCTTGGATTTTTACGCATCTCTCCCCCTTACAGTCCGTATTCGACTCAACACTTCTCCTGCATGCAGCAGGACTGTTGCATCGCTTCCGAAGGCATGCACGAACTGACACATAACTGTGTTTCCCACGCTGTCCTCCTCTGTGGCTGTTTTTTCTTGTGGATTTTGACGCATCTAAGGTATTTTGTGCAAAAACACCGCATCCATAGAGTTCTATAGACCTTAAGAAAGTCATATTTTCAACTCTGTATGTTGGATTTTTGTCGTTTTGGTTTTGTTTTTGTTAGATAAAGATTAGTTATTTTTCTTAACTGGTGTTGTGTCCATTTGTAGTGTTTTCACTGTGTTACTGTGTGTGTTATATACAAATACTCTACACATTGCCTCTGAGATAGGCCTGAATGCTCCTACCAAGCTACCAAGGGGGTGAGCAGGGGTCATCTTGAGTGTGTAATCCCCTTATCCTGACTAGTAGAAGGAAGGGTCCCTACTTGGACAAGGTGTATTCCGCTGCCATCTGTAGACCCCCATTTCTAACAGTCTGCTGCTTGTCTGTCAAGAAAATGAGGGACCCAGGAATGATGCAGAAGTGCTACTGCTGTGGCCTAACTCTCCCCAAGGCTAGGAAGAACTACTCAGGAGCAGAGTGCCTTTTAGAAAAATAACAGTTCCAATCAGGACTAGACGTTTACTGTGGTCCTGAAGCAAGTGGATGAGAAGCCTGTATTTCACTGAAAACTGTAGCCTTATACCGGACGAAGAGTCTGTGAATATATCAGGCTATCAGAGCATCAGGACTGATTTACAGATGTTGTGCTAGACATTCTGAATAGTTGGACAGAGAGTACCGGTATTTTCTTGTAGGTGCCATGACTGCTTAATTTTGTGGGAGCTTAAGCTGACCTCGGGCAAAGTCAGAGGCCTTCACCCTCTTCCACTATTTATCAACCTGTGCCCCAACAGCTGGCAATTAGTGATCTTTATTAGAAACCTGAATGGTACACTAAGATTGGTGCAGACAACAAAAAAACCTGTAATGAATTACTATTGTTTGCCTGCCTTCTCTGCTTAGTCAAAGTCTGAAGCAGGCACTTTGAAAAAGTGGACATTTGTCTTGTGTGTCTGCTCATTGAGGTAGGATTTATTGCTCCAGGTACGAATAGATATTTTCCCCTCATTCCACTTGGTCATAACAACTATTAATTTCCCCAAGGGGAGGCAACACCCTCAGCACAAGAATTTAAGTTAATGCTGTCATTAATAGCTTTATGCTTGACTCATTATTGCAGAAAACCTCAGGTATAGCAAACTCGTATTCTTTCTATACAGGATGCTGTATTCTTTGTGATGGAAAGTTAGCCCCACACGCCTTGCTTTTCATTTCGCTAGCTGTGAATTAGCAGTTAAGGCTTGGTTCAAAGAAGGTTGTAAGGCAGTGAATTACAGGACCCAACACAATTGTCTCAGCAGCAATAAAGATTGATCCCAGCCAGAGTTGAAAAATTATGCAAAGTCACAACACTTTAATAACATCTGAAAATACATGTACAGAAAAGGCACAGTTTACACAGTGGTAATCACACAATTCAAAGGTAAATAAAGTAATACTGTAATAACTCCAAGCTTCGAATGTAAGTGCAGTACTTTGTTTGTGAACTTAAAAAGCATAATACGGTTCAGATAAACGATGGTTAGAAGATTCAGCCAACCTTTGCAAACATATAATTCTTGATTACTATCCATTCATGAACACTGTACTTCAACCCGTTAGCCGCGGGCATTTTTTCGCGGCAGTGCTGCGTTTTTAAAGAGTGGGCGGGGCTGCGTCCGCCGTTGGATGTTCGCAGCACCAGCGACGTCCAACGGCAGATGGCAGCAGGGAAGGGGTTAAAATAGAAGACTGCAAAATGTGGGCCAAAATAAAGGTTACATTTTATCAGGTTCACAAACATGTAACATTCGTGGTCTTAGCGATTGTTAATATTGAAATCTAGATAAAGCTAAGAATTTTGGTGGCAAAAGTTGAAATATCACGAAAACAAACAAAGGGGGATATGTACAAAGAAGTGACGGAGACATTAGCCTTCCTGGCTTAACGCCTCTCTCCACCACCTCTGAAACGTAAGGCTGCGCCATATTTACAAGGATATGGTGCAGCTTGCGTTTCCCCCTGCCATGGCGTTACACTGCCAAGGCACCCTTGCACCATGATGCAAAGGTGTTTACGTGCACGGGAGGATTGTTTATGTGTAGGAAGGTGTCCCTTCCTGCACATAAACAATCCTGAAATGCTATTTTGTCACTTTCATGTGTGCTGCTTCATGCAGCACACATCAAAGTCACAAAATGGCATTTTGTTTTTAGATTGTTTATGTACAGGAAGGGGGATCTTCCTGTACATAAACAATCCATCAAATTTAGCTTTTTCCATGTGTGCTGCACAAGCCAGCACACATGGAAAAAGCAAAAACGAGGAAATATAATGGATATCTTCTTGTTTCGCAAACTTAAGACCAGGTTATCCTGGTCTTAATTTTGGCACAGCCACCTATGTACGCCAACCTTGTACATAGGGTGCAGCGTAAAAATCAATGGGTGTTGCTGTGGAACGCCCACCGCAACACCCACTGCCCACCCCTTTCACGCTAACCATAGCATGAAAGTGGACCCTATTTACAAGGCAGCATTAAGCCACGTTAAGTGGCTTAACGTTGCCTTGCAAATATGGTGCAGCTCCTATTGCCACCACAACTTTAATAAAAGTGACATTGTGGTGGCGATAGGGGCTTGTACATATACCCCAAAGTGCCTCATATTTCGGGAAAGTGTAGGAAAGATGGACATATTTTCCACTTTATGGTTAGTGGTGATCAGTTCATACTAAGGTGCTAGAGATTCCATATTAGTGCCTCTGAACTCAATGGCAGAAGGGTAGAACTAAAGTCTGGCCAATGAACTCTACTTGGGGGGCACACATCCCCCACTCAATATGGCTAGTGCACAATTCAATTGGATGTGGGACGTCTACGCTCAAAAGCTGGTTCAGTGATATAAAAACTAACAATTGGTGCACCATTCAACTCACCTGCACTTTACGATGTTTGTTACTTCAGGCATCCTTCTTCTAGTATCTGGTGCGAAAGGAGACGTCTTCTAGGTGCTGTACTCTAAGAAGCCCATTAAATATATTTTTTCATCTAGCAGGAGAAGAGCTTTATCTCATATGTTCATATCACGACAGTTGGGCAACAGGACACTGTCAGTAAAGCTCCGTACATGCTTTCCTTTTATGATACTGTGCAGATATTGGCAGTTTCCTTCATCAGAGTGTCTTTTGGAAGCACATGTATTTGCCTCTACAGAGGCTGCACAGTGGCTGAATGCAGCTGGCTATGTACAATATCTAAGGCCATGCTCTGTTGAGAAACCCCATGTATACCCAGCAGTTAGGTCTTGGAGAAAAGGGAGATAGTCGGCAGAAATGAGGCATGGGGCTGCTATTTTTGTTTCTCTTTATACAGCTGCCATCTTTCTCTTTGCCCTCGCCATTTCACACAATAATAATTATCAGCTCAGATCAACTTCAATAACTGGGGTACTGAAGGCAATTGGGGACTATCTTCTGTGCGGATATGTTACAAAGTTTACAATCATGATTGCACAAACCAGACACATACATTACATAAAGCTACTCTCTCCAAAGAACAGGGTGAGGAGACACAATCTCTAGTTACATTAATAGTATTCATGAGGGGAACCTGTTAGGCAATTTGAAAAATGCTTTGTGGTATAGGGCCTAACAAACAGAACATAAAAGGGAAACCTGAAATCAAACCTCAGGACAAAGGAAAAACAGCTGGTATGATAGAGTTGCTGTGGGATTTTCATTGTTACTCATTCAAAGAATGATAATCTTTGAAACTGGTACGAAACAGTCTCATTATTATACAAGGAATATCATTTTATGGTATTATAAAATTACCTTGATGTCTGAAGCGAGCCACTTTAGTTCTTGATTAACCAATTGCTAGGTTAATGCAGTTCATGAACATTTTCAACGGAAGACACAAGTGAATAAAATCTAAAGAACTCTGAGTGAGCTAACGTGTCCTCAGGCTTGATGCAGGGACTTGGCATATATTGAACTAGGTGCATGCACCAGAAATTTAAAACGGGTTAGTTCTTGAATATAAATCTTACTAACACCACTAGCAGCATGTTTAAATGATATCTAAAGCATGAATCCAGATGTGAGTCATGAATGTAGTGTCTCAACCCATTCATGAAGTACAGGATTTTTTTTGAGCGGTGTAAAACGCTTCCGAAATTATAGATGTAATAAATAAGAACACATTCAGCAAGCATTTTAAATTTGGTTATTTGTTAGTTGAGGATGACTTAAGAAAAGCTACGGAAAAAAATGAAAAAATAGAAGACCGAACAATTATAGATTTCCATTTGAGTAAATTCCTATCAATCTACTAACGAAATGTGAAGTGAAACTGGACTGATGTCTAGCAATGGCAATAATGGTCTATTTTAATTTGGTTTATAATGGCTTCCCATTAAAATTGGAGTAAAACTTGCAAAGAGTGCATAACCAGGAAGCAAGATTTGCCCACAGGTGATCCAACAAAGGCAGTTGTAAAATTCATCTTCGGCTATACTGACATTTTTGGCTGTCCTGCAGTTATTGTTTTACCTCTATTTATTTATGAGTGTAGGGTTATTTCCAGTTAGTAAAATCCATGTAAGCATATACATTAAGTATCCTCTAAAAGGTCTATTAAAAGGTTCCGCAATTTCATCAGACATTCAAATTAGATTACTATGGATTGAATTCTATAAATCAGTGAATGATATATTGTCACACCAATGTATACCTTTATGCATGACTGATAAATGCTAAATTTTAATAATAAATGAAAAGGTATTTCAGAGTTTACATTTTAATCTTACAAAGCTAACAAAGCCAAAGCTTGAAGGGCAGTCCTTACCAAGCCTCCCACAGCTCTCAATACAAAGACTGAATCTGATGATCCTTAATTTCTGAACATAACTGAACCCTTCAAATAAATCATATTATGTTAAGTTTGTTTTACCCAGATAATAAATAGAATACACACCGTAAATGGTTGATTTATTCGAGGACCAAAGAGCTGCTCTTTTGGTGATATGATAAAAGGCAACTCAAATCATGTTTTAGAAGTCAATTTGGCAATGCTACGATTGAAAATAGATGTCCCTCAGGTTGGAAACATTTACTCAATGTAGACAGAATAAAAACTAACCATCTGACACATCTTCTGACCAGTATTTTACACAATCGGTGAATTTTAGGTGCGACCCAAGGATCTGATGGAAATGAGAGGTGTTAAAGTAAAAAATGGTATCAGAAAATATGGGACAGGAGAAAGAAGATCTATCTTGAACTTGCATGTCTAGCTTTATATTTATTGAACAAGCCTATGTAACGCCTTGTGAACAAAAGTAGAAATGCATCACACTTAGTACTCTGCTGTTTACTTACTCCTGCACAGAACTATCATACAAGACATTTTTACAGTTCACTCACTGCTTAATAATCCCTTGTCTGCTGTTGTTGGGGTCTGATGGCGCGGCTGGCGCAGAATGCGGAAAATTGACTGCATCTTTCAATATGAAGAATGAGAACACTGCTTTCAGCTGTTTTAGAGGAATGATTTCCTACGTCTTAATGACTGACTTTGTGAAGGGCACTCAGCTGTAACACAAAATCCTTACCTCTTCCACACAGTCATTATCTACCAGGAACACTCTGCCCATTTGCATTATTGTTTAATTACATTACATTTGATTAACATACAGTAGATTACATTGGCAATGCGTGCTTTAAAACTCTAAAGATGTATTGGCAATCCATGCCGTGGGCGCCTTTAAAATACAATAAATTGTTATTTTATGGAGAGTACGCGTGCCCAGGACTGCAGGGACGTGCCTCGGCCTCTGCATTGTATTACTTTCTAAAGAGGAAACATTTCCCTTAATCTTCAGGGCTTTCATCTCTGCGTTGCGTCAGTTGCATGAGCAGTGCTGCCTGCATGTCCCATCAAGTACTGAAAGGAAATGAAACAAAGAAAGAGCATTACACGTTTTGTTCCCAAATGGCGCCTGTCAGTGCTTAATATGTAAAATAGTAAGTGATGATGCCCAATGTTTCTCAAAGGAGCCTGTGGCAGTTGCTGCTGAATGTCAGGGTTGACGAATACCAATGATGACTAGTCTTCATTCCATGTCCTGCCTCTTTCTTCCACCACCCTCTTTCTCATTGCCCCTTTAACTTAATCTTTCAGGCTGTTTTTCATACCGGCTTTCTCTCTTTCTCATTGTTTCCAGTTATTCTCTTTCTTCTTCTTTCCCCTTTTTGATCTTTTTTTCCTCTTGTTCTTAGTCTAAGCACCATGGGGCAGATTTACAAGCTCCTTGCAACACTTTTACACCACTGCGGCGTCGCTTTTGTGACGCAGCGGCGACGTAATCAATGTGCCATGTTGCGACACATTTACAACGTGACGCATATAGGGAGATGCATCACGTTGTAAATCCCTGCACCACATTATACCTGCGTCATGTATAATGTATGCAGGGTGGGCGTTCCAATGCAAGTAAATCTCGTAATAGTGATGCAGTGATATCTACATGATTTCTCTGTGCCACTTCTACGACGCCACTGCGTCAAAACCTTACACCTGCTTGAAGCAGGCATAAGGAGTGACGGAGCACAAAAGGAATAGGCGTTCCTGAGCATTGCTGGAGTTGCATCGTGCTTGCGACTCGACTCGAGCAATGCGTTACCTTTACGCATTCATGGTGGCACAAGGGGTTTTTGGAGTGACGCAAGTAAACTGATGCATCTCTGCTATGACACAGAGATGAATCAGTTTCTTGTAAATCTGCCCCCTATGATTGAAAATAAGTCTCAGTACTCAAAAATGAGAGCTGGTGCGCCCGCCTGCATCCACCGGCTCAAATTAACCACTGGACACAGCTATGAGTCCCAACTCACCGTCCCGTACAGTGTGTAATTTGTAAAATAATACACCCTGTGACCCAACATTTTTTTTCCAGAAGCTCCCAGCCTGTGTTATCAGATGTCAGGGTTGCTGAGGCTGCATCGTCTTGATTCCACCTTGTTAGATTTGGGGGGTCTCTAGTTGGCACAGGTAGGTGCTTGTGACAAATAGGGACCCTCTCCTCTAGTCAGGACAAGGGGATTACACTCCTAAAATAACCCCTGCTTACCCTCTAGGCTGCGTGGCGTGAGCAGTCAAGGCTTACTTCAGAGGCGTTGTAAGTTAAGCAGTTGTGAACACCCAGTGACAAGACTACAAATGGACACCCCACAGGTTTTATATCAAAAATAGGTAAACTATATATAGAGTTACCACAAGACCGTAAACGACAAAAGTACACACTATGATTACTTTAAGATGATAGATTTAAGCTTAGTTCAGTTCAGTTCTTAGATGCGACACTCTGCGTCAATGTACCTTAAGTTGCGTTGCGCTTCCACAACAAGCAATGTCGCAGCGATGGGAAATGCGGCAAAGTCAAGTGCAAAGAAATAAAGACGTGAAGATCTTCCAGATGCGGCACGCTCCTCGGGGATGCGAGAAGCTCTCGGTTTGATGCATGGACTGCAGTGGCGACACCCTTACGATGCGACGGCAACAGTTCCAGCGGCGACGCTCTTCTCTACGATGCGTGAAACTTCCGCTCGACGCGAGAACTACAGCAGCGACATCCAAGATGCGGTGGCAGCAGCTCCGATGGCGGCGTGCTTCTCGGGGATGTGACGTGCTCTTGGTCGATGCGGTGCAGTGCGACAGTTTCAGCGGTGACACCCTCCTGCTTCGGAGTTGTGACGGCAGGCACAGCGACGGCAACACCCTCCTTCGGAGTTGCGACGGCAGGCACAGCGACGGCGACACGCTTCTTCTCATTGAGTCGCGCTTCCAGCTCCTTGTGACACGCAGTTCCTCAGAAGGCCCAGAACAGCAGCAGGCTCTTCCACAAGAACTCTGGGGAGCTGGGGGTGAAGTCTGTTGTCCCTGAGACTTCAGCAGCAGGCAAACTCTTTTCCAAGTCCTTGGAGATCCTTCACAAGTTGAAAGCAAAGTACACAAAGTTCCTTTCTCCTTCCTTTGGCAGTAAGGCAACCACTGTAGGCCAATCCCCCAAGCAGCACTTCAGCTTGGGAATAGTCTCTCCCCAGTTTCTTCAGGTTCCTCTCCTCAGTAAAGGTTTCTTCTTGTAGTCCAAAGTGATCTAATTTCATGGGATCAGGGTCCCAATATTTATATCCCAAAATCCTTTGTTCTCTGAGGGGAGAGGGGTATTTGCACAGTCCTAACCAGTTCTGAAGCACTCTGTTTACCAGACTTCACCTTTCCTTTCGCAGTGCAGGGCATGCACATCAGACGCCCCACAGGAGGTGGAGCCAGCCTTGTGGAAGGCAAGTACAGTCCTGGAGCACTTTGTTTACAGGACTCCTTCTCTTCTTTCAGTGTGCAGGGCAGAGACATCAGACGCTCCCCAGGGGGTGGAGCCAGCATTGTGGAAGGGAGGCACAGCCCTATTCAAGGTTCAGGTGCAACTCCTCCCTCCCATCTAGATGCAGATCTCTCAATTCACCACTGGGTGACCCAGCCTGTCTCCTTGAATTCCCCAGCCCTGTCACTCTCAAAACCAGACATAGGAATACACAAACTAGCAGAGGAAGGTTTGAATGGTTAGACAAGCAAATACCTTCTTTCTAAAGGTGGTATTTGCAAACACAGAATATTAAAATAAACTTTACTAAAAGATGTATTTTATTATCCTGAGTCCAGGCATACTAAATTCGAATTTCTACCATGTTCTCTGAGACAGTTAGGATTATAAAATGTAATAACTCTAACAGCCCATTCTGGCCTATGAAGAACAGGTAGCCTTGTAATAGTGAAAAATGAAAATGGCTGTAATTCACTATTAGGACATGCCACAAACATCAGGGCTTGTCCTACCTTATACTTACAATGCACCCTGCCCTTGAGCCTACCATAGGGGTGACTGATATGAAGAAAAGGGAAGGTTTAGGGACTGGCAAGTGGGTGCACTTGCCCAGTCAGCATGACAATACCAGACTGCACGCAGGATCTGCAATGGCAGACCTTAGACACATTTTACAAGGCTGCTTCTGTGGGTGGCACAGCCAGTGCTGCAGGCCCACCAGCAGCATTTGGATTACACGCCCTGGCACACTTAGTGCCCTCGACTAGGGTCTGACAAGTAAACCAAAATAGCCAAGCATGGAACCACTGATTAATACATCAATGTACAATAGGGAGCAGTTGCATTGTGGCACAGAATGGCAGTGGCACAGTGCCCAAAGCATCTAACACCAGCAAAAAAATCATGAGGCAACAGTAAAAATGGAGGGAGACACACGCCAATGGTGCCAGGTGTAACACACCTCATGATTGTATCCACTTCCAGAAACTCCCTGGACATTTTTCTCACTCTCTTAGGTTCTTTTACATCCCTGCTTTGTTTTTGACTAATTGTCTGTTGTCCCCTTACTCCCTCTTTCCCCCTTGTTTGAGTTTTTCTCTTTCTTGCTCTGGGTTGAAGTCTAATGATGAACAATATGTGGCAGTCCCCAAAATAGAATGCCATTGGCACCAGTAGCGGCCCGTGGAGGGAGTTCGGTGGGGCAGAGGGGCGGGGTGGTGGAGGGGCAGGGTTGGTGGTAGTAAACTCCGGCTTACCGCAGACCGGAGTAATGTAAAGAAATAAATAAATAAAATAAATTTCATTGCGCACACTGAAACACCAAATGTGTTTCAGTGCGCGCAATGAAGTTCATTTTATTTATTTATTTATTTATTTACATTATTCCGGTCGGCCATGAGCCGAAATTTACTACCCCGCACCACCCACCTGCGGAACTCCCTCCATGGGCTGCTACTGAGTGGGACCCGCCAGCAACCATCAGCTCAAATTAAGAAATCGGCCTGTCAGTACTCCCTTTATGAATTTAAAAGCAGACTATTAAAAACCACACGTTTCATGCTAGCAGAAAGAATTTGGGGACAAACCAAAGTAGTTCAGTTGCTGGCATAATGTTAGCCTCCATTGTTCTTATAAAATCGTGTTTTATTGCTTTGTGTGTTTACAAAAGACATTTGGCCGAGGGTAGAGAACCTGTTTTTTGCCTTCCCCTTACCCATGCATTGCTATGAATCTCATGGATGAAGTGAATGAGACATGGTGGAGCACTCTCATGTGCATTTTTAACTCTCATCCCGGGGCTAATAACCACATCAGTGGCAGCTGTTAAGTCAATGAAGGCACAATGCTGATGTGATCTACTAGTATCCAAGGTATGCAGAGCCTGCTGGTCAAGGCTACCATGGACGAAAATCTGCTAATGTCACAGCCCTGAAACTGGTGTTTGATCACATATTTGCCTCCTATACACTAAATAATGTAGGTATAAACCTAAGTCAATTTGAAGCTTCATTGAAAGCCACTTTTGAAGTGTACATACCTCATGGTCAGGAGTATGAATTGTTTTGGGTACAGTCAGTGTTTCATCCTCTTGAGGAAGCTGGGTAGCAGTAATGGTCTGTTGTTCAATGCCAAGATATCCACAGGCGAATGTGTGCTTTACAAATACTTCATCCGGTGTGTCATGTAAGCGAATAGTAAATCCAGCGATGTCTGAAACTGACTATATCACAAATAAAAGCGCAGAAGACAATTCCACATTTTCATAATTTCATTTCGGGCCCTTGTTAGAAGGTGGTTCTGACACTATGGGCCGCCCAGATTTTATGCTTTTTGAGCACCTAATTATTGAGCTTTTGCTGTGGGGGAGGCTCATAAGTTGGGACTCACCCACAGTGAACTCACCATGAAAGAGACTGCATGGGGATTTTACTGGTGTCGCCCTGGCTTGACTAGGCTACTGCGCAGCAGCTGGAGTAAGGGACACAGGGCTGGTTACATGCAGACACATGTGTACATGCATGTGCACATCTGTAGGGGCTGCGCAGGGGAGATTCTTAGCGTGCGCAGCCAAGGAGCAGGTGCAGATAGACCGGTGTGGCAGGACTTATGCAGAATTGGCTGGTGATATGCAATAAGCTTTATACACTGGGAAGAAACATGCCAGGGAAAGGCAGTGTGTTTTACTGTGTTTGTCACTTCATTATTCCCCTATGGGGATGTGGAGTCCATGGCAAGAAAAACTTTCCTTAAGCCTACAGATTCCAGACAGGCACTAAAGTCCACTGTAACAGGTGTGAGAAGAAGTATTCTGCAGAGTCTAAAGTCATATTTGTACTGCTTTTGGGTCATCCAGAACTGTCATATTACCCTGAGTCAGCAATAACCAGGCCCTGGCTGGGGGCTGACCTCAGTAGCCCGGATTGATGACCTTTCTTCCCAGAGCGAAGACCTCCTCTCCACGAAGAGAAGATGGGTGGGGCTACAGGCTCATCCATCAGCAGCTATCATTGGGTGCCAGGCACCAGGCTGCACCAGAGAGGAGGCAGCCCTGGGGGGAAGGGGCTTTTCCAGCGACCATGTGGCAGGCAACCCTGGATGACACCATATTGTACCAACCCAGAGGGCTGGGCAGGAAGAAGGGAGCAAGGGCAGAGAAGTGATGTGTTGCTGTGTGATAGGGCAAAAAGAGACTTCTGGCAGCCCCCTCCCCAACGTCTTAAAAAGAACTTGCACAGGAAGAGAAGCTCTCTCTGGGGTGTGGTCTGCTGAGGCAGAAGGTGCTAGAGCCAGGCGCAATAGGCAGTTGGAAGGAGGAGCCCCCTGACTGCCCCCAGGATCCTGAACGGCACCAGGAGAAGAGTCCAGGACCAGTGCGCAGGAGCAGGGGCCTCTGCGCAGGGAGAAGAGAGGCCCAGGAGGAGAGCAGGCAAAAGGCTGGCACAGGGAGCCAGTGAAGACAGCTCCCTGCTGAATCCCCCTCTCAGAGACCTGGAGGGCAAAGGAGAGTGCTCCCAGTGGCTCGGGAGCGCCACCAGGAGCAGGAAGAGTCATAAAGTGTGCAAATCGGCCACCTAGGGGCCGAGATATGCCCCCCTGAAAGTATGTGACCTTTGACCCCTCAGTGGACCGACCACAAAGCGTGTTGGGCTCCGTCGCCCGTCTCAACTATGCCCCCAGGGTGGGTTAGGTCCCGGGGGCTGCCCCCAGCAGAAGGGAACACGGGGAGCGCCGTCGTGATCTCTGTGAAAATGCCCTGAAGGGGGGCCTGGAGCCCACCCGGCCCCCGCCGACGAAGAGCAGCCGGGGAGCACCATCACACTCCCTGTGAAGAGGAGGAGAGGCCCGGGAACCATCTCTGGGCCCCGCAGTGACTGGGATGGGGGGAGCGCCGTCACCCCCCGAAGATGTCTGGGAGGCCCGGAACCCCATCGCCGGGCCCCGAAGAGAGGGAGGAAGCCGGGGAGTGCTGCCGCACTCCCCTGAGGCCCAGTCAGACCAGAGGAAGAAGACGCGTCTGCCCACTGGAGCGGGCAGACCAGAAGTGCCAAGCCGGCTCCTGCAGCAGCACGCAACGGTGCTGGCCGGCCGGCCGGGGCAGCCGTGGTTGGGCTCCCGGGGCTGTCCTCCAACGAACAAGGCAGGCAGGGGTCCCGGGTGAGATAGGACCCCAAATGAAGAGAGTGTAGCAAGGGGCCAGCGTGGGACCGGGCCCCCGATATTCAGCGGAGCGGCTGGGACCGGGCCCTCCCACGAAAGTCCACATCAGCCAGAGGCCCACATCATGGCTCTCCCCAACGCAGTGGGAGAGCAGCTAAAATGATATGCAGGGAAACGACGAGTAGCGCCCCATAATGCCTTGTAGGCCAGGAACCGCCTGCAAGGAAAAATCAGCATTTTCTCGGCTTGCGGTGGCCCCAGGAGGACAGGGTTGCCACCACACATGTGCCAGCACAACAAAGAAAAGTCCCTCCCTAAGTCTCATGGGGACTTGGAAAGAATAAACCCTCAAGGCCTCAGCCTGCATTTTAACACCTTCTAGGCTGGAACATTTGTTCTACAGCTGAGGGTGTATGGATAAGTTGATCAAGGAGTGAAGGGCTGAGTTGGAGATGTCTGGAGAAGGGTATCTCTGGAGGTTAAGAGGTGTAATTGCACCATCAATGCATTTACTATGGTTATTTCCTTTAGAGGGACTGAAGGTCACATGTGTGATGTGAAGTACCGTGTAAGGTAATGTCATAAGCAAAGTGGGGTTATGTTGCCACACATTCCTGCTAGGGTGTCTGACTGTATATGCGTAATGCTGTGATTTAATCTGTGATGCCTTTAGGGGCTGTAATTGCAATGCATTCTAATGATACCCAAATGTGATGAGTCCTGTCGTTTTAAAGTGATGCTTAAACATGTATTCTTGCTGCTGCGCTTAGGTGAAGAACCCAGATTGCTAGCCGTTAAGATGTAGAGGTGTATACTTCATGGTCAGTAGGAAATGCTCAGTTAGGGTTGTGTGTCACCAAGGCAGGGTTACCTATTTTAAATGCTTTCTGGGATAATGGGGGGGGTCGCCACTAGGATGGTGCCAGTGCGCAGGGCCCTCGCTCCAGGTTATGTTCAACTAACTGCATTGGGGGCAAGATGATGTGCATACATGGGAGTGGTGGAACTAGCCCCCACCCCCCTTTGGGAGTGGTGGAGAAGTTATGCAATGTCACAAAGTAATTCCAACAGCTTATGTATATTTGTAAATGGATGTATGACGTTACAACACATGCTTTTACCACGCATGCTGTTACAACGCAAGTATTACATCGCAAACCTTTACAACGCATAGCGCTTTGGGGTGCTGGATAGTGAATAGTTTAATTTACTATTCCAACTCCAGTCCCCATGGACACTAGGGAAGGTGTTGGATAGTAAATTAAATCTATTCCCTATCCTAGAGCGCCCCCAGCGCAATGCGTCGTAATGGTTTTCATTGTAAAACCTGCGTTGTAAAAGCACTACGTTGTAAAAGTTTCGTTGTAAAGGATATTTCCCTTTGTGGATTGGTGCATAGTATTGAGTAGTGTGTGTGTTTAATAAATATACTCTTACTTTTATAAAGCAAAGTACAGACTGGACAATCAATTATAGAGTGTTGTTTCTGCGCACCTGCAAATGGCGAATATTAGCCCACAACACCTCTCTTGAGTAAGCCTCAGACTGCTCTGCAACGCTACCCTCAGAGAGTCAGGTGCTACAATTGGGTGTTTGGTTCCAAGTGAAGGACAAATGTAGTCATGTTATTTGTGCAGGCCTCACAGATGCTGCCTCGTTTTCCCACAGCCCTGAAAAGATTTTTTTATGAAAAGCACCAACGCATAAGTACAATGTCACCCCTGTGAAGCAGAATCACCTCTTAAGGTGAATAAACTTTCGTGGGGCAGTCCACAAGACAGAAAAGATTATTCACAAGACCACATCTTCATAAGCCACCATGCAGGTCTGTGCATTGATGGTCGTCAAGTTTTGATTTTATTTCTAATATTTTCATGAGCAATTTAAAGTGAAAAAACCAACCCCTTTTCTCATGTCCTCTGACTTGATGGGGCGTCCCTTAAATCTCTTACAGCAGAAGTATCCAAGATTTACATTCGGTTATACTCTAGTGCCCACTTCTCGGAAATGTTTCACTGTCTCAACTTTCTTCGTATTATATTCGTGCCACTTCCAGTTTTAAAAATTATTGGGGAGACATCTCTCAGCCATTATTTGCCACATCACTTGATATGCAGTTATATGCAGTGTCTTTCTTCTGGTGTGCACCTAATTCAGTGTTGTACAAGAATATGAAGGTTGAAATATCGCTATAGAGAGGCCATAATATCATCTCCCAAATTATAGTTACAGCAGAGGTAATAATAGTAAATATACACTTACCTTGACAACATTTCAGGAATCATTCTTAAGGTCACAATATGTCTGACGGTTAATATTTCAAGGGTCGATATTGTTTTGACATACTACCCCAGATCAACAGTAAGAAGTTCAAATTGTGGATTTACTTTAGCCAAATGACAAGATAGAGAGAGCGACTCGCATGACCCACTGATTCTCACAACATTCTCCATACAAATCTACGGGATGACTATTCCTCCTGGCTTTTTGGTGATCAGTAAATGGCCACCCACATTTAGGGGTCGATTAGGATGGCGGACGGAAACGGGTACTGTCCGCCATGTTCGGGGATTTTTTACTCTCGTCAGCGCCGCGGAGAATCCACGGTTGCGATTAGGATATTCATGTCAAGAAACTCCGACCGCGGCGGACGGATCACATCAAACACCATCCGCGGTGGACGGAACACATCTAACACCGTCCGCGGCGGACAGACCCAAATGAACACCCACCGCCGCGGACGGACATGACCGCGGACACAGCCACATATACCGCCATACCTGTGAACACTCCGTGTCTGCAATTAGGATAACGCCCCCTGTACCACGGTACGCACAGCCATCCACGTCCGCGGCGGAAAGAATGCAACGAGAAACAGTGCATCACTGCGGAAGGCCAACACGAACAACATCCCTATCGTCAAACCAATGTCAAAAAGTGTGCCGCCAGTAAATAGCAAACACATGAAAAAGGACAACCCTCCCAGCTGAAACACCAACACCAATCACAAGCCACTAAGACACCCCCCCAAGTACCCAAGAATGCACACTAGTCAACACACCCACCTACCACCTGACTGCCAACATCCATTGAGACACGACTATAAAATGACACCCACCCACTACCACAATCCTTTGCATCACAGCATTGCTGCTAGCAAGAGGCCCTATACGATCTACAGCATACTCAAATTTAAGGCACACAACCACCACCCTACCACACCCACCACACAAACACGCACCACACCATTCCTACACACCACACACCACACACCTGCACCCCCCAACTCACTCAACCCACACACTGAGCACCACACACCATGGCACCCAAAAAGAACCCTAAATTCCCGGAGACCGAGTTGAAGGTAATGGTCGATGAAATTCTCCGTGTTGAGCCCCACATATTCGGGGCACTAGTCCAGCAGACCACCGTGGCGCAAAAGAATCACATGTGGGACAGAATCTTCAGTCGGGTGAATGCGTCAGGGACCGTGCCAAGGACAAAGCACGAAATACAGAGGCGTTGGCATGACCTGAAAACCAGGGTGAAAGCATCCGCGCCAAAAACCATGCGAGAGCCAATCACACTGGCGGCGGAACACCCCCGGAGCCCATACCCTACACCGATTGGGAGGAGAAGGTGCTGGTTATACTTCACCCAGAGAGCCTAGACGGACTTGAGGAAGGAGAAGAGGCTGGTATGTACAAACCAAGCACCACGATCATTACGACATGGTCAGCCTCACACAACTGAGAAGACACATCTCCCAGGCCCCAACCCATTCACGTCGGACACATACTCACCAAAATGTAAATGGCTACCAACATGCCCCCATGTCCACAGGGAGGGTGGTGGAGGGTGGTGGAGGGTAGGGTGTGTGGGGTGTGTGAGAGGTCACTACTACAACTCCCAACATGCCCCCATGTCCACAGGGAGGGCGGTGGTGGTGGGTGGGGTGTGTGAGAGGTCGCTACTACAACTCCCAATAGGCCCCCATGTCCACAGGGAGGGCGGTGGAGGGTGGTGGAGGGTGGTGGAGGGTAGGGTGTGTGGGGTGTGTGAGAGGTCACTACTACAACTCCCAACAGGCCCCCATGTCCACAGGGAGGGCGGTGGTGGTGGGTGGGGTGTGTGAGAGGTCACAACTACAACTCCCAACAGGCCCCCATGTCCACAGGGAGGGCGGTGGTGGTGGGTGGGGTGTGTGAGAGGTCACTACTACAACTCCCAACAGGCCCCCATGTCCACAGGGAGGGCGGTGGAGGGTGGTGGAGGGTAGGGTGTGTGGGGTGTGTGAGAGGTCACTACTACAACTCCCAACAGGCCCCCATGTCCACAGGGAGGGCGGTGGTGGTGGGTGGGGTGTGTGAGAGGTCACAACTACAACTCCCAACAGGCCCCCATGTCCACAGGGAGGGCGGTGGAGGGTGGTGGAGGGTGGTGGAGGGTAGGGTGTGTGGGGTGTGTGAGAGGTCACTACTACAACTCCCAACAGGCCCCCATGTCCACAGGGAGGGCGGTGGTGGTGGGTGGGGTGTGTGAGAGGTCACAACTACAACTCCCAACAGGCCCCCATGTCCACAGGGAGGGCGGTGGAGGGTGGTGGAGGGTGATGGAGGGTAGGGTGTGTGGGGTGTGTGAGAGGTCACTACTACAACTCCCAACAGGCCCCCATGTCCACAGGGAGGGCGGTGGAGGGTGGTGGAGGGCGGTGGAGGGTAGGGTGGGTGGGGTGTTCGCGACAGGGCACTGAAATGTATACAATTTGATATGAACATGTAATGTCCACATTACTGACCTGCACAATCTTGTCCCTCAGGTGATCGTAATCTGACTGGGGAAACCAGCACCCGGCCACAAGACTCGCCTCACACACATACCGGACTCTCTGGGGACGATGACACAGGCAGCTCCGGTGCGGAGGATGGTGCGGGCCCAAGCAGACAGCCAGGGCCATCTGGCTCACAGGGAATCCCGGCCCCGACAACCGTCGCATGTGTAACTCCAGCGACACCGGCCTCAGTGATCTGCAGAGTGACCACCACCACCACCAGTACCACCACTCCTGCCTGTGCCACCCTGCCTAACCCACCGCACGACGCAGGTCCATCGGCCTCCCACCCAAGCAGGATGAGTGGGCCACAAAGGAGAGAGGCGAGGCGACAGCAGGCAATCAGGAGACCCACACTCCGCCGCACAGAGGAAGGACACCCACCCCATCCTGTGGCAGAGTCCCTTGAAGCCCTAGCCAGGTGCCAGGCTTCATACGACCGTGGCCAGGAACAGGCAGATCGTGCCCACCAGGACTCGGTGGACAACACGAACATGTTGCGTAAAATTTCGGGCTACCTTGGCCAGATAGTGGACATCATGGGCCAGCAGACAACAATGTGGAGGGAATGGATAGCCCGGAACAACCCCACCCCCCCTCAACCAAATGTCCTGGTGCCACGGCCAGCAACGCCACCGCCACCGCCACCACCACCTGTGCCCCTGGCGACGGATGTGGCCCCTGAACAACCTGCCCCCCCAGCTGACTCTGTTTCACCTCAAAGACGGAGGGGCCATCCGAGGCTGGAAGTGGGTGAGAGCAGTGTGGGAGCGCCATCCACATGCTCCAAGAGGGGCCGCCAATGACTCAGACACTGCCTGAGCCAGCCATTCACCCTGCCAAGTATCCTGTCCCACATAGCCAATCATTGGCACAGGTCTGCTGGACTAGCCTGACACCACCCAATGTGGTGTCAGCACGGACATTTCATCGGCCATTACCTTCAACTCCCACTCCCCCACCCCACACTTACTTGTAAATATTCACCTGCACAAATGCACAACCTGTAAATAAATGCCACTTACACACTCAATGATGTGTTGCCTCCATGTTTAATCACATGATTGCCTCAGAAACAGACGTAAACAGGTGCAGGGATCCAAGTCGTACATAATCATGCCGCTGCGGGAGTGACCTAGGGAAATTCAGAGACAGAAAACACACGTCAGGAAACAGATTGACACACATCACAACACACTGCACAGCAACATTACACAAACTACACTCATCACAAAAGCATTGGATGAGAGGACACACATCATGGAGACTTGCATGTCCAAATAAATGAACACACACATATGCAACCATCACATACCAGAACACATAGCTGATGCACCCCACATCCACACAACACCAGCAAACATACATAAGGCATTGTCAACCGGCACAAGAGGAAGTTACTCACATTCAAGGGAAGTAGCGATCAATGAGCTGGCGCCTCTGGTCCACACCTTCCTCCTCACCACTATCCTCATCAGTCGACATGGGTGGGATGGGAGGCAGAGGAACTGCTTCGTCTTCAGGGTCCAAGAGCAGTTCAATGTCATTGCGCACGGCCAGGTTGTGGAGCATGCAGCAGGCAATCACGATCCTGCATACTTTGCCTGGTGAGTAAGGCAGGGCCCCTCCGGTCTTATCCAGGCACCGAAACCTAGACTTTAGCAGTCCAAAGGTACGTTCAACCACTCTACGTGTCCTTCCATGTGCATCATTGTAGTGCATTTCACCCGCAGTTGTAGGATTACGTATGGGACTCAGGAGCCAGGGCCTGTTTGGGTACGCCGAGTCGCCTATGTAGGGGGATGACAGACACAAATATCACAACCAGATTTGCTGGGTACCCCATGCCACACAGAGATCACAAAAGTCCCCACGCCAGACTCACCAACAAGCCACGCTTGACCGGGATGCAGATTTGCCATCAGTTGGGGGACAATGCTGCTCCGCATGATGTGGGCGTCATGTGCGGAGCCTGGAAATCTTGCGTACACATGGGAGATGATGTTGTTGGCCAGGCACACCACCTGCACGTTCAGCGAATGGAAGTGCTTCTGATTCCTAAAAACCTGCTCACCTGCCCGTGGTGGAATGATAGCGATATGTGTGCCATCAATGGAACCCACTACGTGTGGTATCTGGCCCAGTGCATAGAAGTCTGCTTTGACTGCTGGCAACTCTTCCGGCCGTGGGAAATGGATATAGTCATCCTTGTACAGCATCATAGCTTTTAAAACATCCCGAAGTACCATGCTGAACATGGACTGTGACATCCCCCCGGCATGTCCAACTGTGTACTGAAAGGTTCCAGTAGCAAAAAAGTGTAGGGCCGCCATCACCTTTGCTGTGGGTGTAATGGAACCAGGATAAGTCCTTCGTGGCTGCAGATGAGGAGACAATTGGGCAACAAGCTCCATCAACCGACGTCGATCAAGCCGGAATTTCCTAATCACCTCCTCGTCAACCATATCCTCCAGCACAGTGTATGGCCGATGCACATTTGGAGCCCTCCTGTGTGGGAGAGAGATGTAACTTGAGTCAACTTGCAAACTACGCATACGTGTGCAACTACATCACATGTAAGCCAACATTAGCAAGAAGAAAAATGTATCGGAGAATGGTCATATGTGTGACATCTCTGATAGTTACTACAATACGGAGTGGCCCTTTAACAATGTGCAGCCACTAGCAACAGGAAGTGTGTCAACACGTACAACGCTACTTAGTCACATGTCAACATTACTGACAATACGTGTGTCATGGCCCTAATGTGTAGAAGCCACATCACAGACACACATGCAAGTGCATGCACACAAACGATAATGATACACACACACCATGTCATCATGCACCAATGCCAACACCAACAATGGTGAGCATACAGTCATTACATGCATGGTGACACAACAGCCAACACACATACACTGAATGCATGTGTACCCCCACCATTGTAGTCACCTCGCCTGAACCACACACTGACAACAGATTCAGAATGTAGCCATACAGCCATGATGTCATGTGTAGATGTGAAGATGTAATAACGTCTGTAGGGTCACACCCGACGTCAACACGTCGACATGCACATCTGTTGCACATTGTGTGCCCACCGATGGGCATAGTATGGACACACATGGAATAGTGCATGACATATGAAGTTTCCCTATCACACTCACAACCCTCATGACGCAACTACAGACAACACATCACGGTGCAGCATCTGACAATATAAAATCCTTGGCGGTGCACTGCTTCCGCCATCTTCCAATGGCCATACGCGGGCAGCCTTCCCTCTTCCCATTGGCTGAATGTGCACGGACCGTCACGGTCACACATCGGCAACCGCACGTGCAAGCTTCCGGCACGGATGCTTCAGTTGCAACAATGTTCTATCACTGGCGCCACCATGGCGGTGCACGTACTCTGCGGGGGAGGTGCAGGCCTACACACCCTTTGGATGTAGTCAATAGACATGGCAGTTCATGTCCCCTCTTACAGTCACATTGCATCATCCACCGTCCACCGGCTGGACCATCCCGGCCTAGGACCGGCGTGCCGGCCATGTCAGCCACCGCCGTGCCAGGCCTGGCCTAGGACCGGCGTGCCGGCCATGTCAGCCACCGCCGTGCCAGGCCTGGCCTAGGACCGGCGTGCCGGCCATGTCAGCCACCGCCGTGCCAGGCTGGCACGGCGGTGGCTGACATGGCCGGGCTGGTCCGGTCCTAGGCCGGGCTGGTCCGGCCGGTGGACGGTGGATGATGCAATGTGACTGTAAGAGGGGACATGAACTGCCATGTCCATTGACTACATCTAAAGGGTGTGTAGGCCTGCACCTCCCCCGCAGAGTACGTGCACCGCCATGGTGGCGCCAGTGATAGAACATTGTTGCAACTGAAGCATCCGTGCCGGAAGCTTGCACGTGCGGTTGCCGATGTATGACCGTGACGGTCCGTGCACATGCAGCCAATGGGAAGAGGGAACGCTGGCCGCGTATGGCCAATCGAAAGTAGCGGAAGCAGTGCACCGCAACACCAGGGCCAGTCATTGGCCCTTTTACGAACACGCTTCCAGGGCTGACCAATTGCTGGCGACGTATGCCACTGACACGTGCTGAGGGCCCTATATATGTGTGATGTCAAAAAGCACACATCCTACCCTGGGAACCAGTGCTGCCTGTTCACCTCGACCTGCTGCTGCTGAGCTGACCACCGACTGCTGCCTGTGACCATCACCTCGACCTGCTGCTGCTGAGCTGACCACCGACTGCTGCCTGTTACCATCACCTCGACCTGCTGCTGCTGAGCTGACCACCGACTGCTGCCTGTGACCATCACCTCGACCTGCTGCTGCTGAGCTGACCACCGACTGCTGCTCCAGTGCCATACTCCGTGATCTTGCCATGTCGAGAGTAAAAGAGATCCGGTCTCGTCCCTTCACCGCCGCGGAACTTGATGTCCTCGTGGACGGTGTGCTCCGCAACTTTGAACGGCTCTACGGCACACCCGGACAGGTGGTAAGTGCAGTGTGGGACATGTTGGTGTGCATGAGGTGGCCAATGACTCCTGGCTTCTGCAATCTTAGCTGTGTACTGTGGCCTCGACATATTTTTCGGATTGTGCATGGCGGATGACACATACATGTTGACCCTATCTGTGTGACAGGCCAACTGTCCACTGACTTGCACCCTTTTGTCTCCCATCATGGTAGGTCAAGCTGCACCTTCGCAAGGACGTGTGGAGGAGCATTGCACGTGATGTACGGGCATTGGGGATGTGCAACAGACGACATACACACTGCCACAAACGCTGGGACGACATTTCCAGGCTGAGCAAGAATGTAGCGGAAGTGACACTGGGGATGATTCCAAGGACGCCACGTCTGGCCCGAAGCTCCATGACCCCTCTCATGCACCGTATCATTGCTGTGACGCATCCTGACCTGTCCGAACGGCTGAGTGTGGATCAACAGCAAACTAGCGGTGAGCATACTGTCTGTGTAGGATACTTGGGAGTGCAATGCATGTATTGGTGCCCAGACACAGTATTGAGTTCCGTGGTGCGTATGTATCTCTGCGATGCCATGTTGGTGCCATTGAGGGTGTGTAATTTGATATCCAGGTCCGGCTTGTTGACACGCCACTTGCTTAGTAGTTGAGTGTTTAAGCACATGCCGTAGTGGTCCGTGGACCCATGGCAACACATGTGTGCAGATGTACGTGCTCCTGTCCTGTCCGCATGCTGTACATGTGTCACGGCCACCAACGCTTATGTAATGTGAGGATGACTGTTAGAGGTGGGCCGTGTGCAGGATGGGGGCTAGAAGAACTTTGTCAGCTATGGAATTAGGGATTCCTTGGCCTTCTGTACGTGAGTGTGCCCATGACTTACACCTCTTTTCTGTGCATTTCAGCTTTGACAGAGGGCACTCAGCCACAGACAGCAGAGATGAGTGGAGGCAATGCATCCGGATCAGACTTTGCGCACATGCAGACTGACACAGAGGAGGGCAGCGCCGGAGAGGGGGACAGGACCGTCCCTGAGGACTCGCATGTGGAGACACCATAGTCCTCATCTTCGGAAAATCTTGGTGAGCCAGCACTGTTGTCACAGACTGGGAGTGGGCAATCAACACCTTCTGTCGGGACACAGCCCACAGGGCCCACACTTCCGCCAACTGCACCATGTACTGTTCGTGCACGCAGGAGTAGGGGGAGCAGAGTGGCGTTCGGTGCAGGCACCGCTGCCCCTGCCACGGTGAGCCAAAATGCACTGTGTGCTGAGGCTGTTGATCTGCTGCGACAGCTGTGTGTGGGGCAGACCAATATGACAAATGCTTTCCAAGACCATGATAGGAAGTTGGGGCAGGTGGTGGCATTCATGGAAGGGATGCATGGCGATCTTGCTGGTCTACACAGGACAGTTCAGTCAATGGCAAGCAGTGTGTCGTCTGCCATAGTACAGTCGCATGGACAGGGTGCTACTTCTGTTTCCCCATCTACACCACTGGATGTCTCAGGGGGTAGTGAATATTCTGACCAGGACTCTAATACAGGTTATTGCACTAGAAGCAGCGTCAGACAGGGCAGGGCACGGAGGGCAGAGACACCATCCCCTAGGTCAGCAAAATCTGTTCACAAAGACAACGTCAGATACACTGGAGTACACACACAGGATCCACAAGTGGTGTTGGGGGACATGCCTTCACATGCTACACAGGCATTCTCATCGCAAGAAAGTAGCAGCAATGTCCCTCAATCAACACAGGTTGTTGTAACTCATCTGACGCGTGTTGAACAACCACAGCCGCAACAAAAAACACATGTGCAAGTACAAGCCCAAGTACATGTGGAAGGAGAGGCAGCGCAAGGAGATGCGCAAGCAGAGGTGCATGGAGGGTCACAAGTGCCCACAATAGTTGTTCCTCCCGAAGTAGGGGCACATCAGGAAATCGACAATCAAGGCGAGGTATCATTTGAGGAAGACACTCCTCCTGATGATCATTCATTGTCTTCCACACCCCTAGCAAGGAAGAGATCAAGGGTGGTGTCTACATCTTCTTCAAGCACACCTCCTTCTGATGATACGGATCAAAATTGGGAACCAGCACCACTGCCGTCTGAGAGTGAGGCACACCATGATCTGACAAAGGTAGTTAAGCGTAAAAGGAAGCTCGTCCAAAGTCTCAGAGTTATGGAGTGTGATGATGAGGCTCAACAAGAAGTGGCGGATACTGCTGCTGATGAAGACTCTGACAACGACGACCCAGTCATCATAAAGGTCACTGCAGCCCAAGCGGGCATGCAGCAAACAGACATTTTGACCCTAGCCAGAAAAGCTGCTGAGCGTGATGATGATGATGTTGTCGACGAGGAGGCAGTGGAAAAACCACAATCATTGGAGTTAAGTAGTACACCAACTCGTCCCGCTTCCATATTTCTTTCCCACAAGAAGGGACCTCCATCCACCTCGACCTTAATTAGTGGCGGTGAAAGTGCACAACGTACAAAAGTTGGGCAATCCAGATCCTCCACTTCATCTGGCATTAGCAGCATGACCACCACCACCAGTATCGCCGCCTCCTCCAGGCCCCACAGACCCTTCAAGTCCCCAGTTTGGGACTTCTTTACTGTTTGCCCAAAAAGGGTAAAGTTCGCCATTTGTACCCTTTGTAAGCTTGCAGTTAGTCGTGGTAAGTTAGGTAGCAACTATGGTACCGGAGGCCAGAGAGGTCATCTTAAGAGACAGCACACTGTCAAATGGTTTGCGCACCTAAAGGCGATCAAGGATGCCCGAATTGGAAGTCAAGAAAACGTTGATGTTTCATCTGATGATGACGAGGAGGAAGAAGACGTGTCAAACACTTCACTTACACCCAGTACCCCTGTCAGCAGCACACCCCATATGAGGCACACTAAGAGTGTTGGAGCGAGTGAGACACCAACGCGCAAAAGTTCACCAGCGAGCATAATTGGGTCAACGAAGTCATTATCATCCCGTAAATGCTTGGTCCAGGGAGACATTAGAACCATGTTTTCTTCAGACGCGCCATATGAACGCAACCACCCACTGACGCGTCTGTATAAAACTAAGCTGGCTAAAATGCTAGCTGTGGACCTTCTCCCTTTTTCTTTTGTAGAAGCGGTAGGTTTTCTAGAATTAGTGGCAACGCTCTGCCCTAAATGGAAGGTTCCTAGCCGGTTCTATTTTGCCAGAGTTGCGGTTCCAGCACTACATGAAGATGTGCTGGAGGCGATTGGGGCAGCTTTGCAGAAGAGTGCTGTTCACACAATACATCTGACAACAGACATGTGGACCAGTGGCGCAGGCGCTGATTACATGTGCATCACTGCACACTGGGTCTCTTTTTCAGGTGTTAAAGCAAAGCTAAACGCAGGTGTTGACCCGGACCAAGTTTTTAAAGCTGCTCGGAAACATGCAACACTAGCCATGTTTGGCTTGGAGAAAAGTCACACAGCACAAAACATTTTGGACGAGTTTAACAAAAAGGTCTTTCACTGGCTGTCCCCAAAAGAACGCCAGATTGGTTATGTTTCCACGGATAATGGCGCCAATGTAGTTAAGGCCATGGCGCTGGGTGACTATTTCAGAGTGCCGTGGTTGGCGCACTGTATCAACCTGGTAGTTCAAAAATTCTTGAGTGATAAAGACAGTCCAGCGTTCGAGGTAATGGCCACCTGCCGCAAAATGTGCAACCATTTCAGCCATTCTTTTAAGGCCCGGAAGCATCTGAGGAGCCTGCTACTTGAACGTCGAATGCCAGTGAAAGCACACATCCAGGAGGTGGCAACACGTTGGAACTCAACCTTCTACATGCTTGAGCGTCTGTATGAGCAGTATACGGTACTCGATCACTATTTCTTAAAAGAGGGTACAGCTCAGAAGGACCTGCGGATGGCCGCGGCGCAATGGGACATAGTTAAAAGCCTGACAGACATGCTTCGTCCTTTTGAGTTCTTCACGCGTGCAGTCAGCCAGGAGGACTGTAATTTGGGAAAAGCTATCCCATTGTTGTGCATGCTGGAGCACCAACTGAAGGCGGTGTCTTCTGAGTTAGAAAAAGATGAAAAAAAAAGACCCTTTTCTTTTGTCGGAGAAATTATTAGAGCGCCTACGTGGTGATGAACGTCTTAAAAAGATCAACTCAGAACAGCATTACATTTGTGCTACTATTCTGGATCCACGCTACAAAAAGGCGCTGGCAGGCCAAGCATTCTTTCCTTTTGCTGATGAAGATGTTAAAAAGTACAAACGTTGGCTAGCCTGGTCAGCCAAGAGGTTTGAAAAAGAACGGCAGGATATAGAAGGAGAAGGCAGTACATCAGCATCAGCATCAGCAGGCCATCCCCAGTCAAAACAATCCACTTCTGCACCTGTGGCTGTGGCACAAGTGACCTCTCAGCCGTTAAAGACACCGGCAACCGGATCATCTGCACCACACACAAGAGTAACAGTGGCTGCTGAAGAGGATTGGCTAAGTTTGCTTGGGTATGGTTCTCGAAAAAAGGTCACAGGCACAGCAAAAAGTAAGCAAAGTGGAGGAACCGTTGAGGACCTTGAGTCGATGGTGCAGGACTATCTGAATGACTCAACAGAGGTCTTTCTTAATGATGAGCCATTGCAGTATTGGCATGGGAAAAAACAATTGTGGCCACAGCTCTCCAACCTGGCTATAAACTATTTGTCTTGCCCACTCGCAAGTGTGTCTTCTGAACGTTTTTTCAGTGCTGCTGGTGGCATTGTAACTCCCAAACGGAGCCGCCTCTCGCCCAAAAATGTGGAGCGGCTAACAATGATCAAGATGAATCAGCACCTCATACCACCAGATTACAAAGTACGAGAAAGCACGCCGCATGAAGACGAGGAGGACGGCAACGTAGATGAGGGGATTTGTTCTCTGTTCGGTGACGCTGACCTCATCCTGCCTGAATTCGCCGAGTATGATGACGAAATCTTCTTCTTATTCCCTGACACAGAGCCCTGAAAATGAGACAATGAATCAATAACTTTTTTTCGTCCTTATTCACTTTTATTCCTGTGTGTCTGTCTTTCTTTGTTTTGCACAGTTAATTTAATTCAAACTTTAATCACCTAATCCCAAAAACAAGCCCATCAGCAGAACTGTCTTCACTTGTTTGCTTATTGATTTGAAGGTGCCGCAGTCTACATTCCTCAGGTTCACAAGTTCAGAAGAACATGCTCCTCTATCCTCCTCCTCCTATTTCCCTCAAAGCAGAGGGCTGGATTACGCCCAATGAAGAAAGATTCAGCACTTGTGGGGGTGTTCTACTTCTTTGCGGGTGAGTTGCCGGCTCTGGGCCCATTGCTGTGAAGCTCTAATAACGGATAAAAGTGTTTTGGACCAAATATGAGGCGGAAATTTCTTGCCGTTTTTGCTGACTTGCTTGCCTTTGAGGTGCTCTTTGGCGGGGTTCAGGGTGTTTGTGGGTGAGTTTTGGGGTCTGGGAGCACTGCTGCGACAGTCTAATGTTGATTGCATTTGCTTTTCAGGAAATCCATGGTGGAAAACAGGAGTTATGATGATGACCTAGCTGCACAGCGCGTTTGGACCGAAGGCCGAGAGATATTGTAAGTATGAGATTTTGCTTTTTGGCTGTTTGGGGGTGTTGTCGCGTGCTTTTTTGCGGGTGGGTTGGCGGGTCTCTTGGGGCATTCCTGTGAAGGTCTAATACCGGACAGAAGTGTTTAGGACAAAATCCATAAGGAAAAACCTTTTGGCACTTTTTGTAACTTAGGGTTCGTTAGGGTTAGCCCTAGCAGCAGGATTGCATGTGTTTCGGGGTGTTCTATTGCAACTCAGTTCTGGGGTGTTAGAGCACTCTTGGAGCGATGCTGGCTATGGATACTTTTGCTTGCTTGCAAGTGGTTTGAATACAATCCACGGTGGGTAAGGGTGTATTTGGGCCTAATTTTACTTTCAAAGTACGTTTTGTCACCATTTTTCTGCTAGGCCTCGTTTTTTGAGATCTGATTGGGGGTCTTCTACATTTTTGCGACTGGCTTTAGTAAGGGTCTTGGTGGGAGCATTGCTGGGAAGGTCAAATTTTGTTCTAAAACACAGTTTACAGTACACCTAGCTTGAGGGGAAAGATCCGCTAAATTATTTTGGCCATACTTATTTATCCTTAAAAAGGTGACTCAGACAGAGTATGCAATTTCAAAAATATTGTACTGTCTATTAGGGAAATCAAAGTGTGACTTTTTGCACCACACAGCGTACATACCTTATATTTATTTATCAGTGGTATTGTAATAGCACTTCCTGTTTTCCGTTCAATAATTACAGGCCGGGTTTCAGTCAACATCCGCCAGGCAGGCAGTGGACAGGGTGTCTTCTGTCAGTGGTCACCAACATTGATGGACGAAGCGTCAGCTGGAATGGAGGAGTGCCGCTAATAAGAGGAATTGTTTGCTGCATGCAACTTACTTACCAAATTCAACAGGACAACTCCAACAACATACAGAATACAGATACAGTATCCATTGTTTTCTTCTATGAGTGTGACTGCATGTGGTTAGCTTTAGTTTGTACCCAAAGATTTCTTTATCTTCAATTATTGTTTGTCCATGCTGTGCTTTTTTTTTCTTCTCTCAACAAAACCTACCCAAAAAGAAACCCCCATTCCCATCCATTTTCCAAACCCTAACCCTCTTCCCCCGGGCTGTGTGGTTTTTCTTGATGTCTGACTAAATGACATCAATAATTCCACACACTTGCTGGGGAGGATAAGGTCATAGCAACAGGCTGGTGAAGGAATACGAGGATATATTCTAGACTTACTCAGCTTCAGTACTATTTCTTGTAGTAGTAGGAGCCAATGTCAAATAAATGCAACGCAAGTACTAGTTATACTTGCATTACTTTACCATTTGTTAGGCTACATTGTGGCACTGTTCTAGTGTACTGTCACCTGCTATATTCTCGATCGTACCGTAACCGTTGTAATGCTACAGTAAGGACAAACCAGGTTTCGTTTTCTTTTTTTCCATGGGCATGCAACTGCCACTGTGTCACACCACTAGTACCACCGCAATGAGGAAATTTCATCCGCCCAGGATTGCCAACCTTAATCCCCATTTCACGTGGAGCCAGCCCTGGGCCTAGCCCTAATTTCTAACACAAATTACAGGTAAGATAAGCGTTTGGTGGGAGGTAGTATAATGGAGTATTAGGACTAGACGAGAGATTGACGGTAGTACTACTAAAGTCCTAGGACTCTTCAGGAAAACAAACTTACTGTTACACCCCCACCCACCAGACTGAAAAGCAGTAAAAAACAGGTATGGTCAGATAAAGTTTAAAAAAGTATATTAATGTAGCCCTAACAAAATAATCTCCCTCAAGACCCTCCCTAACCCCAACGATTGTCTTTGAAAAGTCCCAAAAAGAACCCAACTCCCAAATCCCACCCCCCAAAAGTCTCTAAAAAAAGGGCAAGGGACACTCCACTACTGGAGGGTGCTGGGGAATTTTGCGGCCAGGGCATCATACTCCTTGCGGAGGGTGGCAAGGTCGAAGCGGAGGCCCTCCACCAAGTTCTTGTACCTAAGGACCTCCTGCTCCAGGTAGGACATTCTGAGTCCTAGGCGGCGCTGGCGTGCCTTGCAGCTCCTGTGGGGGGCAGCTGGTCTTTTTGCTGCTTGGCGGTGGCGGTTGGCTTTGTTAGCCCGGCTCCGTACCGCTGGAGCACTGTGCTGGCTGGCAGCCCGTGGGGTCACGGAGGAGGATGCAGCTGTCCCAGTCAAGAATGTTGTGGTTGCACTGGTCGACTGCGTGTCCTCCTCCTCCTCCAGGGCCACCAGCCGCCGATATTCGGCTACAGTGGCATCCAGCCTCCGTTGCCGGGCCATTCGAGCCTGCTCCCTCCGTGATGTCGATTTGGAAGGAGCAACTATATGAAGAAAGAAAGACATAGTCTGTAACCAATGCTCCTTAACATTAATAACACAAAGTGATTGAGCCGAAAGTTGTGTCACAGTACAAGTAGCAAATTGAAAGCACAGTACATAACTATTGAGGACAGTATCTATCTAACCTCCCACTTCTGCATCCTTGCTCTAACATTAGTGGTAGTTTAATGAACAAATTCTACGACCACTATGGACTTCCATTACAGTCGACTATGACAGTACACCAGTCTTATTCTTCTTCTTCTCTCTTGTTTAGGAAAATTGGTACGTTATCTTATGCAAGCCGGCAGAATGCCAGCGCAGTGAACTTGCACCCGAGAAAAACAGACGCACACCATGATGAGTGAGACAGACTTGCGTTACTGTACCGGTCCAGTACATGCAGGTGGTGAAGCTATTACTTTTCTATTACGGGTGGCACTGAGAATACTCTGTTACAAGGGCTACTGCTTAATTAATTTACCTTTCACCCTACAGTGCAAATGAGTACTAGAAAAGGAAAATGAAGAAGCTAAATAATTAGATTATCTATCACTTCACATGGGATGTATTTGATGACATATGGGATGACTTTAGGTGCTTTGCTTATTATTGAGTGAACAGTGATACACCCACACATGAATGACGTACTACTACTAAACTAAAGTTATTAAGAGAGGTACGGAGTGTCCACCGTAATAACCGGATATATGCTGTGCTTGCAGTTGCAATACAAACTACTGCTACTATTCATGGTATTATTTGGACAAAATTACAACTTCTTTTCCTTGCCTTTCCTACACTGGAACGGATGTGCGGGTGCGGTGTTACATGCTCTTCAAAGTAACACTTAGTTCATCCAGAGACCGTCTACTCTCTCTAGATACACATATGCTATCTAAGAGTCAGATAATACCATGATCCAGGCATCCATCCATTCAAAGTATATGCACACATACAGTTTCTGTTTCACCCACCCAGGCTGTTCTCCTTCCACCCATCCTTGCTTCATCATTCACCCAGCCATGCACCATACCATATTCTTTCCTTCCCAGCCACCTCGGGGACCAAGCAAACACATATCATTCTTCTTTGCCAGTCATCATTAAATTTCTCGTCCTTCCACACTTACTTACACCCTTCTTTCGCTTTTCGTTCATCCCATCCATCAAGTTCATCTAAGATCTTATTGGGATTCTTCTCACCAAAAACTTCACAGCTAAGTCGAAGTACATTTAGAGGAGGCTACTACCTGGTTGATCTATAATACACCCGTGCAGAAAGCACACTATGCAGTCTTCAATCTCAATAAGTAAGGAATATATAGCTTACCTCTTCCCGCCACCACCGTGCGAACCCTCACAGGAACGTCCGGCACTTGCACCGCCTCCTCCCCAGAGTCCTCGCTCAACACCACCACCTCCGCGCTGGCCCCGCCACCAGATGTTCCACCTACAAAGTACATTTAAGAATGTTAGAATAAACCACTCACTACTATATAATATTTGGTCTAGGAGGAATAAACAAATGTTAAAAAAACGAAATACAATGTAATAATTTGTAACTGTCTACTCTAAAGTAAAAATTTCCCTTTTTCCACAAGAAATGTGTCCAATTAATCGTTAGCACTAAGCACTTTTCCATTTTCAGTTAAACGTTTACTATTATGACAAATTTGATTTTAATAAATGTGTTTACTTTTAATAAAGCTTTTAAACTTAAATAGACTCTGTGGTTTTTGGTCCTCCAGACTAGAGTGGATGAGCTAAAGGTTTTGGATTTCATGCAAGCATGAGTGCCTCTGGCACTTCTTGACTCTGACTCCGTACTCTTGTCCTGCGTTGGATAATCTAATGATCATTGGGGATCAATCATCGGTGACTTTGGGAGCTAAATGACTCTGCCACACTATCTAGTCATTAAGGAGATTGGGGGGTTCTTCAAAGTCTGATATCACTGAGGTATGTGGAAAGAAAGTCTACCTGCGCCTATTATAATTGATAAACAATGCACTATTTAGTGTTCATAGTTCGGTTTGTGCAGATTTGTCCCTGCAACAGTAGTAGAATGGATTGTCCTCCTAACCAAACCAAAAGTAAAGTAGTATCTTATTCTTTCTTGGTGGTCATTCACCTTTTTATTGTTGGCAATTGTCAAAGCATAAACATTTAGAAGACTTGAAAAGACATTATGGACAATCCCAGAGGACTGCACTCAGTGCATAGAGCTATTGCTGACAAGAATGGGAGTCCAATGGAATTGCCAAATGTGCAATCTTAGTTAGCTACAGAGACAGACTAATAAGAATAATCTAGTAATACCACAGGGAGTCATAGTCGAGGCAGGATAAGAATTTAGATCCAGTCTACAAGAAGATCAAAGACGATTTAGAAAAAATCGAATGAGGAACGCTAGGAAAAAATAGGTACTCTATATTAAAATTAAAACTTACTGGGGCCAGCAAAGGAGCCCTCGCCTACCCGATCCTGGCCTGCATCCTCCTGAACAGGACCCTCCTCCTCCTCCTCCTGTGTCCTCTTGCCCTTGGGGGGAGCTGATGTACAACATGAAAGAAAGAAAGACCAGAAAACATGGATGAGATTTGTCAACCAAATCAAACATTTCAAAAGAACAATAACAAAATATTTTGGAGAAATAGCAAATAGATAGGTCAATATATCCCGTGGAATAGTTGTCTATCTCATGTGGTATACTACGTTATTCGTATTGCCTGATTTGCGGACCGTTGACTTTGAAAGTTCCTATGTAACTCACTAAACAGACTACTAAAAAGGTTTGCCTAGGCCTGGCAGGCAGCAGTCCGCAGCACGCGAAGTGACTGACAAAGTCCATTCTGCTTGCAGATCAGTGAATACTCAAACTATCAATCCACCGACCACCACCACTATTTCTTCTTATAGCCATGTGTCTAAAAGGAAGTACTGGACTTCAGTCTGTTGGGGCTGATTTAGAAGTCCCTTGCGGCTCACATTCCTCCATTCCTCCGGCGCAAGGGAGGGCGTTCCTGGGCAGGAACGAATCCTAAAAGTGGCTGAGGGAAATCTACAAGATGTCAATCAGTCACTTTTAGGACAATGATGCGTGATTGAAACCCTGCGCCTGCTTGAAGCCGACGTACGGCTTGATGCAGCATTGGGGAGATAGGGCACCCCAGAGCATTGCTGGAGCTGCGTCATCGTTGGCACGCAACTCCAGCAATGCGCCGCCTTTACGGCACAGATGCGTAAGGCTTCTGTGACGTTTTGGGCCCATGGGTGGTGGTGGTGGCATGGCGCACAATTACTGCCGCATCCCTGCTACTTTGCAGGGATGCGCAGGTAATTGAAAACATGACCGTTAGTGTCTAGCATTACGCAGTTCTTTACACTACACTCATACATAATTTCTCAGGCCAATGAAATGAACACAAAATACAAAACAAAATAAGCATAGTAGCAAGCAAGGCTACTGAGAAGGAGAGCAGTGCACCTGAAATGCATAGAAGATTTTGAAATATAATTTACCTACAATGTAATCAGCAGCATTATTGCTCTTGGTAAAGAACAAAGATTTGCAAATAACAGAGCCGGATAAAACAGAGTAGTGATGAAATAGCTAGAAATAGCTACTACTACTCACCAAGCCCGGGGACCTCTACGCCGAGCGCGTCCAGCAAGTCCAGTTCCCGGTCCATGACATCCGTCCAGCGGTGGGTGGCCTGGTTATAGGTGCGCCGGACCCCAGAGAGCTTAAACATGGCCCGGCACACCTTCTCCCACCGCTTCCGGCGCTCCCGGATGCCATAGCCGGTTGCGATCTTGCCGCCTCCCAGGATGGTCTTGGGGAGGCGGCGCTGGACGTAGAAGATTAGTGCGCTCACCTCCTCCGCGCTAAAGATCTCCCGTGGCATCACTTGCTCCCCCCTCAAACGCCCGCACGGGAGCCGGGAACGGGGTGCGGGACCCTTCCCCTTCTCAGGGTGCTTCCCGGCTCCCTTTACCATGGTCTGGGCAGAAATTAAGTTAAATGATAAAGAAGAAATAGAATAGGGAAGAAGAAAAGAAAAGAGTTTAAAAAAGTAGTTTAAAATTAACTAAAAGTAGCAGAAAACACAAAAATATAGAGCTAGAAAAATAGAGGGATAGATAATAAGTAAAATAGATCAAATAAACTTCAAACAAGCAAAGGATGGCAGAGATTGAGAGAGGATACAGAAAGCATGCCCAGAACCATAGCAATGAATGAGAAACAAGATGGCCGCGCCCGTTCACGACCGCGTGGGTAAGTTCGCGCGAGATTTTCCTCGCGATCACGCGTGAAATTGTACTAGCGAGCAGCACACTTTGCGAGATTACACATAGCGGCCGGAAACGGAATTACGTCACGCAAACAAGATGGCCGCGCCCGTGTACGACCGCTAGGGTAACTTCGCAAACGTATAGCTACAAGCGCCTTGCGAACACGAAAAAAATCACGCGAACATACACGCCGCAAAAAAAAAAAGTGTATTCGCTCGCATTCGCGGCTTCCGAAATCGATCTCGCACGGATTCGCGCCCCGCAAATCGCGCGAAATTGCAGAAAAACGATTTTTGCTAAACTGAAAGCAATCAGCAGGTGCAAAAGTTCAAACTTAACATTAGTAACCATTCACTCTAGTCCTTCCTGAGGGGCCCCTCCAGAGTTCAGTTGCCTATTTGCAACTATTCTATGACCCTGCTATGACCCAAACAGCAGGCTCATAGAATAGCTACAAGTAGACCATAAAGGTCCTGTGAAAAAAATTTGCACTGCAACAGAAAGCAAATTACAGATAAGGAAGGAAGCAGGTGCCAGCCAGACTGGAAGTTTCAAAATTACTGACACATTAATCAACCCCAAATTAATTCATGGCAGTTGAAGAAGGGCAGGTTTGCTTGCTTTCACTGCAACAGAAAGCAAATTACAGATAAGGAAGGAAGCAGGTGCCAGCCAGACTGGAAGTTTCAAAATCACTGACATATTAATCAACCCCAAATTAATTCATGGCAGTTGAAGCAGGGCAGGTGTGCTTGCTTTTTTTCACCCCCATAATCTACAGTGATAAACAAACCTAATGGGTGCCAGTGAGGATGTACCAGAGGGTGGCATGGGTGTACCAGAGGGTGGCAGTGGTGAAACAGAGGGTGCTGTGAACCTGTGATGATAAACCAGACGTAGAAACAACATAGTCGCGGCCGTTGCGAGCCGAAAAGTAAGTTCGCAATTGCGAAATGGTCCACAAATCCTCGCGAACGCGCGCCAACACAAAAAATGTAAAAATCCGCAAATCCGCGAGAGTTAGCCTATTTTAGCGTTTTGCGAATCCGTAAATTCGCAAATTCGCGTACGCGAGATCCGCTAGATCCGCCCATGCTTAGCAGGGACACACACAGTGAGCAGGTGTCTTCTGGAGACAGGTACACCACAGACGACAAGTCTGCTGGCAGGAACAGGGCACCGTCCAGGGCACAGGCAAAGTCCAGAGACAACACTCCACCTACGGATAAGGCACATCCTAGGGACAAGGATTCTCCCATGGACAATGGCGCAGTCAAGGACAGGCATACGTCACCCCTGGCTGCACTGCGGCTGATGTTTTCGAATGAACGGCAAACAGATGTCTCCGCGGCGGAGTCCCCCCATACCTCCACTCCCATCCAGGCCAGTCAGCAGCAGAGGAGGGAGTCCCCTGTTGTTGCATCCCCCATTACACATGATTCTGAGTCCAGGCGGCAGGCACACAGCAAACGACAAACAGGCTCCAGCACGTCCCCAGAAAGCCGATCCCCGGCAGCAGATGCTCCACCTATGGTGGGTGATATTTGTTTTGAGTCACCACCACTTGCCAGTCCTGTCCTGTCCAGGGTGCACTCACATATCCCTAAGAAACGCAGACACACACCATTGACACCTGCCCACCCCGATGTCGCTCAAGTACAGCTATCCCCAGCTCCCAGTGCCACCCTGCCTCCTGGCCCATATAGCCCTGTGGCTCATCATTTAAGTGGTCCCAGTGGCGCAGGTGCAGTTGACTCTCATATATCGGATAGTGGCACTGTGTCTGTTGTTTGCTGTCATGCATCATGTAGTAGCACAGTCTCAGTTGTGCCCTCTCCTGTTTCAGGTGCTGGCAGTGTATCTGGGTCTATGGCTCATGTGTCAGTGAGTAGATCTGTGGCTGTGTCTCACACTCCTGTTTCTGGTGCTGGCAGTGTGTCTGGGTCTGTGGCCCATGTGTGTGTCACTAGGGCTGTGGCTGTGTCTCACACTCCTGTTTCTGGTGCTGGCAGTGTGTCTGGGTCTGTGGCCCATGTGTGTGTCACTCGGGCTGTGGCTGTGTCTCACATTCCTGTTTCTGGTGCTGGCAGTGTGTCTGGGTCTGTGGCCCATGTGTGTGTCACTCGGGCTGTGGCTGTGTCTCATACTCCTGTTTCTGGTGCTGTGTGTGTCACTCGGACTGTGGCTGTGTCTCACACTCCTGTGTCTGGTGCTGGCAGTGTGTCCGAGGCAGGCAGTTCACGCAGTCCACCTGATTCAGTGATGTAAGGTGGTGTTCACTTCACTCACATGTTATTTCACATGGTGTGTGCATTGTCCATTGAGAACAGCCTTGCACTGTTGTGGTCCCAGGGACGGGTTGGTTGGAACACGTACTTGTACTGCCTCTGATGTACCTGCTCTGTTGTCCACAATGCCCTGTTGCTGTTCTGATACTGCATTCTGTCCTCTCATTTACTGCCTCTGATGTACCTGCTCTGTTGGGCACAATGCCCTGTTGATGCTGTGATACTGCATTCTGCCCTCTCACGTGCTGCCTCTGATGTACCTGCTCTGTTGTCCACAATGCCCTGTTGCTGTTCTGATACTGCATTCTGCCCTCTCATTTACTGCCTCTGATGTACCTGCTCTGTTGGGCACAATGCCCTGTTGATGCTGTGATACTGCATTCTGCCCTCTCACGTGCTGCCTCTGATGTACCTGCTCTGTTGTCCACAATGCCCTGTTGCTGTTCTGATACTGCATTCTGCCCTCTCATTTACTGCCTCTGATGTACCTGCTCTGTTGGGCACAATGCCCTGTTGATGCTGTGATACTGCATTCTGCCCTCTCACGTGCTGCCTCTGATGTACCTGCTCTGTTGTCCACAATGCCCTGTTGCTGTTCTGATACTGCATTCTGCCCTCTCATTTACTGCCTCTGATGTACCTGCTCTGTTGGGCACAATGCCCTGTTGATGCTGTGATACTGCATTCTGCCCTCTCACGTGCTGCCTCTGATGTACCTGCTCTGTTGTCCACAATGCCCTGTTGCTGTTCTGATACTGCATTCTGCCCTCTCATATACTGCCTCTGATGTACCTGCTCTGTTGGGCACAATGCCCTGTTGATGCTGTGATACTGCATTCCTCCCTCTCACGTGCTGCCTCTGATGTTCATGCTCTGGTGCCCACTTTGCCCATGCTCACGCATACACTGTGATTATACCCCTATTATGTGTAATAAAGGTAGTCAATCATGTCTCGTGGTTTGTCGTTGTCATTCCTGCTTGCGTACTACAAATGTGTATTTCTATTTGCTTCTAATCAGTGGTTTGGATAACATGACACTCCCCCTCCCTACGTCACGACCCTTGCAGGTATTCCCCTCCAGACAGCCAATGGTTTGTGCCTTACCTGCGTCGGCGTCGATGGTGGGCCAAGACTAGGACGTGGTGGATCGCGAAGAGCATCGGTAAAGCGTGTAGCGCTGGGTCCATGGTGGCGAACAGCTTGTGGTGGGTATCTTTGCTATGTATCTTATCTTCGCTGTGGGGAACCTGCCGTGTTCAGACAGGTTGTTTTTCCGCTGCGGTTTTATGTGTATTTTCCGCCATCTTGATTTGGGGGATGGTCTTAGACGTCAGTACGTACGGAGGAGTCTCAGGATTCGTTCCGTCCGCCGCGTGGTCGTGTGTAGTTGGGCGGCGGTGCGTGATTTTCCGTCGCGGACGGAATTATTACACTATTTCCTATCCTGATATGGCGGACGGAGTGTCCGCGGCTGGCGGACACGGAAAAGGCATTTTCCGCTTACTCCAGGGCTATGGTCGCTCTTCCGTCCGCCATCCTAATGAGCCCCTAAGTGTTGAGCACAAAATACGAATGAGGGATGCATTGGATGAACATTAATCTGTGCAATGCTTCAAATCTAACTTAAATGGTGCACCATACAACAGATCGCCTTCTCTGTTTTTTGGAGGCTATTTATTGGTCGGGTGTTGGATGTTGGCAGGTGGTGTGCAATTTTGCACATTTGAGGTATTTTAAAGCAGTAAGTAAATAAAGGAAATACTTGGTGTTGATTTGTTACTCGTAAGTGCTTGTCCAAAACCTTAGTACACAGCCATCTACGTCAATGGCTCGTGACACCAACCAGGGGGCCAAGGGCTCTTTAAAAAATTTATAATTTTAGCAGATTAATTCAAATATATTGACAAAAAGCAAAGTTTTTGCTATTAGTATGGCACAAGTGTACCTAGAGTAATATGGACGATTGGAGGCCTTAAATGAAACACTATAGTGCGCCCCCAAAAAAAGAGAGCATGCATATAGCTTCGTTTTTTAAGAAATAAAACTAAATATTTAAAGTTCCAGCCTTCCTATTCAAAATAAAAAATGTATTATTGTATATGTTTAACATTTTTTAATTAAATTAAATATTTCCTAATTTGTTTGTTTGATTGTTTTATACTTGTTTGAGACTTTTTTGTTATTACAATGTTCAAAGCAGAAGTAAAAAATTTAAGGACTGTTGTCGTAATTGTCAAAGGCCTGATTTAGATCTTCCACCATCCTGCTATGGCGGCGGTCCCAAGTAGTCCATCAAGCCGACGGAGGCCCGCTCGCCATATTTAGATGTTGCGGCAATAAACAGGAGACTGCTGTGAGAGCAGTCTTCTCTGCCGCCTAATGGTACTCTGTCGCCGTTATGCCAGGAGGATTGCGTAGAGACAATTTAGTTGCTCCCACTGTGCTGGTGGTGTACTGGTGGCAGAGTCATGCTGGAGTGAGTGGTGGGGAGACAGGCACGTACTTCATTATCTTCATCTAAATACACATATATGTTGTGAATCTGTCAAAATGTACATGTAGGTAATGTGTACTGCCCAATTTTTTTTCATATAGTTTTGCACACCAACAACATACACCCCTACTGAATTTACACCCACAACCAACACAAAAGCCTACCTTAGATTCCGGAAACAACTTAGTATCAGAGTGTCGTGGTCAAGTACCAGGAGAGTAAGGACCTGGACAATAGCGTTTAAGATGGATTCGGTGGTGGGACCACAAATAAATGTGAGTTTTCACCTCTTTTTCATCAATTTCACCAACTCATGCTTGGAGGTGTCCCTGTCACAGTTTACGCGATGAAAAGACACATAGTAATCTGGATGGTGGGAATCTTGGGGGGGGGCTCATTCTGACAGCAGCATCTGCATCTGATGCTGTCGAAGCTGGAGAAAGATTCTGGCAGAGGGGGCGAGACTGCTGCAGTCTGTCCTCCAGGGACCAGCCAACATCTAAATCGAGCGGACAGACCACCAAGGTGAACAGTTCACCAAGGTAGCGGGTGAGAAGACTGCTGAAAAAGTGATGACAGGACAAGTACCAAGATCTAAATCAGGCCCCAAACCACTGCTTGGTTAGTGCATTTCTCTGCTGTTGTAATCCATCAACAAGTTGTATGTATATTTAAAGAATTCTCAGCTAGATTCATGAAGCCAAATTGCGATCGCAATAGCTGCGAATTAGGAATTGCGATCGCAATTTGAATAAAAGGAATTCATGATAGTGAAATCTAAAAAAAAAAGCGAATTCGCTAAAGAAAAATTGCGAGTTCGCAAATACATTCGCAGAATGCTGAAAGAAACCCATTAGCGAATCGGATATTGCGAGAAACCATGGAATCTGCGAATTTATTTGCGACATCGCAAAACAATTGCAATCTATATTCAAGAAAAATCGCAAAATGCGAAAAACCTGAAAATCGCTATTTGCGTCGCGCAATTTAAGGAGAACCCAAACCAGGTGGTAACCAGTAAGGAAAAAAAAAAAACGTTAACAAACTACCAACAGGTGCAGGCCTGACCAAACACACTTAAGGATATGCAGCTGGAGCATGAGGACTCTCACAATGCCAGGACTCTACATGGTGGTCAGGCGGTGAAGGCTACAGCGAGCAGCACGGAAGAGACGTAGGATCCAGGAGCGGATATTCCGCCAGCGGGTCACTCTTCTGGGCCAAACTGCGGAGCAAATTTACGCTAAGTACCACCTGAATGGGGCAATGATCATCAAGCTGATCCGGGAACTAGACCCCCTGATGCAGCACCCAACAAGGAGGACCAATGCCGTGCCCACACATGTCCAGGTATTGTGCAGCCTGCACCTTCTGGCCTCCGGAAGCTTCCAGGGGATAGTCGCTGTTGCGGGGGGGATATCCCAGCCCACCATGTCCCGCTGCCTAAGGAGTTTCCTAGAGGCTATGCTGACCCGGCTACACCACTACATCTCATTCCCCACCAGCCAACAGGACTTGAATGAGACCAAGCTTCAATTTTACAACGTTGCACAATTTCCACATGTAATAGGATGCATTGACTGTACCCACATCCACATCTGCCCACCAGCACAAACGGAATACATGTACCGCAACCGCAAGTCCTACCCCTCCCTCAATATCCAGATGGTGTGCAATGCTAAGACATTCATCACGGACATAGTGGCACAGTACCCGGGGAGCACACATGACTCCTTCATATTCCGGCACAGCGGCATCCACACACGAGGGGAGACTTTGGGGAAGGACACCTACTAGGTAAGTACACATGCCCCAAAATAGTGCACTGTGATCATGTAGCTGCGCAGAACAGGCACTCACCCTCTGCTCCTTTCATGTAGGTGACAGCGGCTACGCTCTCCGTGAGTACCTCCTCACCCCATACCTCAACCCTGCAACACCACAGCAATGGCGTTACAATGCTGCACACATACGCGCAAGAAATTGCATTGAGAGGTCATTTGGCCGTTTGAAGAGCAGATTCCGCATACTTCACAAGACTGGTGGGGCCATCAAATACGAGCCTGAGGTCTGCTGCCGCATCGTAGCCGTGTGTGCTATCCTCCACAACATTGCTACCAAGCGCAGGATACCTGTAGAGATCTCTGGCAGTGAGTCGGAAGGGGACAACCGACCACCTGCACATGTGCGTCATGCACGTGGGGAGAATCCTGCAGAAGGACACAGGCGCCGTAACCAAACCAGCATGAACTGTTTCTAGTGCACCCACTCCCCACACCCAAGACTTCACTCATGCATGACAATAGTAATAATGACATGAGTCAGATTAAGTTTAACAGATTATTTCTTATTGTTTTTTGCACAATAAAGTGAGAATTCCCCAAACTGTAACATGATTTCCATATTGCGTCATATGTCCCATGTTCTTGAGGAGGGCATGCTTGTAGCAGCAGCATGGACCTTCATGGTACCAATCAAATGTTCAATGCCGCCTCCGGGCAGATGCTCCCAACCTTATTTTCAGCTCCTCCTCCTGATTTGGCCGTGAGGCAGCAGAGGGCCTGGTGCTGCGGCGGGGTGCTACCACCAGTGGCACGGATTGGCTACTATGGCTGTAATTAGCCTCACTAGTGTCGTTCCCCCCCGCCTGGCCATGGCCAGTTGCCTGCATACCCTGAACTGCAGTTGTCACTTGCTCTAGAGCTCTTGCGATGTCCTGACAGCACTGGACCATTTGCACCTGCATGGCCAAGGAGCGTTGTGACAGCTGGGAGGTCGCGTTGCCAATGATATAATTGGACGGCGTGTATGCAGACAGGCGGGTCAGCAGCTGCCGGTGTCTGCGCCGGTTGATGTCCCGCTGGCTATACATGGCCTGGGTGTTGGCCTCCACAGCAGCGGTCATCCTCTCCATAGGTCTGTCAGCTGACCAACTTTCCTAGCGGTCTTGTTGAGCTGGAGATGTATTGCAGCGAGATGACGGGCTTGTGTCTGGTGGACGTGGAGCATACGGCGCTCAATAGAGAGCCCAGGTGCCCGCACGTTCACCCCCTGCCAGCGCGTGATGTGGTATTGCGCGGCTCCCTCACCAGTCCGCTGGACTGGCTTCTCACAGCCGCAGGGCGGCGGGTTTGTCTGCGTGCTGCTGCTGGTGTTGTCAGCCCCACTGGTGTTTGAGTCACTCGCTGTGGTACTGCTGCGCCTGTTGACGCAGAGGTCCACAGGGGCAGGTGGTGGTATGACCGCTGGTGCGGCAGCTTGCCCTGATGGTCCTGGCTGTGGGGATGGATGTACGTCTCCCTCAGTGTCCTCTGTTATTTCTTCAATTTGCAGGGCATCGCTATCCGTACTGGGTATTTCAGCGCCACCTGTGATGTAAAGTGGACGTTGATTAGTGACATGTTACTTACACATTGGAGCTTCCTACATGCATGCAGGCTACCATTCCCTGACTCGCTGCAGGATTGACTCTCACTGAACAGGTCTGGCTGTATGGGGCTAGATGGTAATTGTGGTCAGACTACATGTCCCACAATGCAATAGGGCTTTTGTGGTGTGCTTTGGCTGCATGACTGGGGTTTGTAATGGGATGATCTGGGATCATGGCCATTGTTAGGGGACAGGGTCGCAGTCGCATGGTACTTACCTTGTGTATCTTGGGTGGGTCGGGAGGAGTCCAGCTGGATTACCCCCACGCATGACTGCGGATTCAGGGTGTCCTCTACTCGGTCCTCAAGTGGGGTATTGGGTGGGACAGTGGGCTCCCCTCCTCCTGTCGCAACACGCTCCGCCAGCCTCTCTGCGATCTTCTCCTTGGCCCGCCCTCTGTGGTCGTACCATCGTTTTTTAAGTCATCCACAGAGCGCTGGGTCATCCCCACAGAATTCACTTTTGAGCGGATGCGCACCCAAATCCTCCTTTTGTCGGCCTGAAGCACACTTCTCGAGTCCTTCCCGAAGAGGCGGTTGTGGTACTTGCACACTCCCTCTATCAGATATTCTAACTCTTGTTCTGAAAATTTAATGTTCCTTTTCCTTCCTGTGGAAGTTTCACCTGCAGCTTCCTGTGACATGTTGTGCACTGGGGTGTCTCCTGGATTTCACCTGTAGGTACTCTGGAGGGGAGCTCTGGCAATGCTGCTTCCACTTCAGGCTCACAATGCTGAATGAGGGTGGAACCTGCCTACTTCCTGGTTGTGATGTCATCACTGTGCTCAGAATGCGACTTCCCGTTTTTGCGATCTCACAATTAGCGAGATCGCAATTTGCGATTTCGGTAATTGCGAGATCGCTATTTCAACAAGGGTATCGTCCGATTCTGCTATTTTTATGCGATTTTAGGAAACTCGCAATCGGCGATTGCGGCCGATTGCGATTCGCTTTTTTTAATTGCATTTTTTCATGAATGCCATTCTGCGATTTCCAACTTGCGATTCGCTTTTTCTCGCAATTTAGGAATCGCAGAATTTGACATTGATGAATCTAGGTGTCTGTTTTTATTAATGGAAGGAACTATTTTATTCCAATTCTTTAATGTAGCCATCATTACTAGCAGAAACGAACACCTTCTTCTTAAACATAGATGTTCACTATTCCATTTTAGAACCAAACAACATTGCATAAATACACCCAAACATGGTCATGAAATGCATCACTTTTTCAATTACTGTGAGATGCGTATTACTTGATTGCTAAACAATTAAAAACAATTATTTCATTTGTTTTTCTGTTTCTCAAATTCACAATCAGAGGGAACCTCTCTTAGCATATGCCTAATTATACTATTCATTTACATTAATTTTTTGTAATTTTTTGCAACGCCAAACAAGATATGTTTTTCAAATTAGGTTGTGTGCTGTACCGTTAAGTAGGTAACTTGTCACGTGCAAATTCTAAAGAGTTTTGTCCACAATTAACATTATTTTACAGAATTTATAAAAAAATGACTGTTCAATATATACATCTTTAGACACATATCTGAATCTGTAAGCACTCGGTCTTATGATTCCACACCTGGCCCACTGATGAAGTGAGGAATACTTGACCGTCTCAGGGGAAGAATACTGATACATTATTTGTTTTCTTCATTTAAAAGGTTGCACCATTCTCCTTGGATTATTTGGGCCTCAACTCGATCTACTCTTTAGTTGGCATATCATCAATGTTTTTTCCTTGGGGGAGGGGGCATGTGGGGAGAGGATCAACATTCCAAAAATATCTCTGTAAGGACTGTGGTCTAGAATATGAGTGTGGAGTGCTGTATGCAAATTCCAAGTGATGACACTGAAGCGTGTTCCTCTTTGCTTGTGCACATAGGCTTGTCTCTTGCTGAGACTTGGGCAGTCATTTAGGGAGAAGCAGTAATACCAGATACATGAGGATACATATTTTCTGCCAATCCATCTGTTTCCCTGCCACATGGAGAGGTGAAGAACCCCCTCTGTTTCTGAGGGTGGAGACTCAGCCACCTCTTCTGTTGGAAACTACTTTGCAGCATTCAAGCCACTGGAGGACCACAGTTGTCAAGGTCTGAGAAAGCCTTACTTATTTAAGACATGACTGCTGATGAAGCTGTTTCTAGCTTGAGACGGCAAACAAAGTAATGAGGTCAAAAACAGAAAAAAGTAGCAATGGGCAATATGCATTGAGAGAAAAATTAAGGGCAGCAGGGACACCTTTTTCCGAAACAAATCTCTGTTTTGTGTTTATTTATGAAAAATGAAATGAAATCCAACGAGGCTCATTAACAGCTGTAATAGCATTTTGTTGGTACTATTGGTAAAAAAATCCCACCAACACAGGAGGATTTCTAAACACTGCATGACCAGCAGAGGCAATGGTGCCCCTTCTGTTATTCAAGATAATATTGAAAGCCCAACTGCTAAAGTTTAACCATACTTATGCGGAGGAGATGATGGTCATGTCTTCGGTATTATCTCTGGAATATGGGGAATACAAACAACTAGTCCTCCACATTCCAAGAAAAAATCACTCTGGAGCTTGGGGCGGGCGGGGCAGAAAGAAGGGGCTGGTGTGATCCAACCAGGCGTGGCGCTTTGCTCCCACACCTGAGAGAGCGTAAGAATCTTGCTGTCTTTACTGGGCCAGGCTGGGAGGTTGGGGGTGTTATTTTTATTACAAAAACGTTATGTTTCCACGTTGCATTTTAGGGCATTTTGTCTCACAGATGTTCGACCTAGTCATACACAGTCATCAGTGAGGTTGTGTTTTTTCCAGGAGTTGGAACATAGAACAGTTATTCCTATCTATAATATTTCTCTCCATGTTTTGCTTCCACATGTAAGCCGCTGTGCAAGAAAGATCTAATTTTGCAAAATGCCGTCTAAATCTGATCGGTAACCCTAGGTTCAGAGTTGTACAAATAACCACTATTCTCAAATTGAGGGCTGATGGAAATGCCCTTTTTGCAGGGTCACCCCTAAACTTTTTTGCCTTCCTCCTCCACTCTTCCTGAACTCGATATTTCTGGCCTTAGGACTATGAGCACTCTACCACTGCTAACCAGTACTAAAGTGCATGTGCTCTCTCTTCTAAAACATGGTAATTTTGGCTCATGCACAAATGACATTTCTAATGTACTTATAAGCCACTAGTACGGTGCACTACATGATCCCAGGTTCTGTAAAATTAGTGCTACGAGTAGGCCTGCAGCACTGCTTGTGCCATATGCTAATCATGTTTAAGGTCTGCCATTGCACTGTCTTGTTGACCTGGCAAAATAAACCTTCTGCTAGGCCCAAAGCATCCCTTTTAATACATATAAGTCACCCCTAAGGTAGGTCCTGGGCAACCCAGAGGGCAGGGTGCAATGTATTTAAAAAGCAGGACATATACTTTAACGTTTTACATGTCCTGGTAGGAAACATTCCCGAAGCCGTTTTTCACTATTGCATGGTGTATCTCTCCAGAGGATAACATTGGAATAACCTTAGTACATTTTATAAGAGATAAGACCACCAAGTCTGTAGTCTCTGAATCCTAATTTAAAATCCTAACTTATGGCAGAGTCGTATTTCAAATTGCAGTTCAGGAAACAACACTTTTACAAAGCTTTTTAATTTTAAGTGAGTACCCCTAACACCATCAATCTAATCCCTCCTTATTTAGAGAAGCCTCTACTTGTTTCCCTAATCGTCAGTAGAATTACATATTACTGCTTTAAATATTCTCGAACACTGTACATTAAATTTAACAAGCCCAAAGGTTTAACCATAAAGCCAAGGAAACGGATAAGAAATACTGATTGTCAAAAGAATATTTTTAATCATTGAAACAAGACAAAAGGGGCCAGATGTAGGAGCCCTAATACCGGTCGGAAACGGCCGATTTTGGCTATTTCCGACCGGTATTAGGGTTTTCAGATGTAGGGGCATGTTATTTTAAGAATCGTAATTTTACTGATTCAGTAAATATACCGATTCAGTACAATACCGAATCGGTATATTTACCGAATCGGTAAATCCATATGTAGCTGACACTCCTAAGAGTGCCACAGGCCCTTAAGAGTCGGTATTTTACCACACAATCCTATTGTGTGGTAAAATACCGAATTCAGGTGTGCATGCACATCTGTGCATGCACACCTGTGCCATGTGACACACAGACATGCCCTTAGGGCATGTATGTGTGCCACATGTCACACAAGCCTGTACTTGGGGTGCTAGAGGGTGTCAAAGTGACACCCCCTGCACCCTTGCAGGATTCGGTATTTACCGATTCGGTAAATACCGAATTGGTATTGCCCATTGATTCCTATGGGCTTCAAGGCCCATAGGAATCAATGGGCAATACCGATTCGGTATTTACCGAATCGGTAAATATTCCTGAATTCGGAATTACCTAAATCTGCCCCCTTCCCATTTACAGACTCTTAAATACCGAATGGGTAAAATTCGGTATTTAAGAGTCTGTAATTGGGAATTACCTACATCTAGGCCAAGGTGTATATTTCACATATTTTTCACAGACATGAGAATGTATACATTATACACACATGAGTTGAGAACAAAACATATACAAATGCAAGTAATATATCACATTGATCTTTAAATATAAAAACATACAAAATGTCATGTAGAGTGTTCTGCAATATATGGTTGATGGGGTAATCGTCGATTTTAACCCTCTTGTATGCAGTCCGCATTATACTGCTTGGCTCTATTCTAATGGTGGTCGGAGTGCTATTCTTTATGAGGATGACGTCATAATTTACGTCATCGCTATTACCCAAATCAATGCGCAAACTTTTCAATTGATGATAGCTCATGCCCAAACCCTTGGGTGGGCTGATGCGTTTCGACCTTCATGTTGGGCCTGTAGTGTGTTTCAAGGAATATCTTCTTCAAGGCTATGGACTTTATGGACACTGTGTGGAATATCAAATCAGACAATTACTGTGTGGTAGACATCCTTGTGCCTTGTGTTTCCTACAGCAATAATATGTGGAAAATTATCACATTGCAATGAGTTGATGCAGGGAAAAACCGTTTTAGCAGTCTCCTGCTTTTCTCAAGGAGTACAGTAGGTTTCTGTTTTGTGTCTTATTTCGACGTGTGAACCTGAATGAGAGCGAAAGTGGAACAGGATTTTTTTTTAATTCAAATTGGAAGACTTGGCGACAGTCTAGTATTGATGATGAGAAAAAAGGATGGAGTGAATGAGTAATCATACCTTATTAAGGGTTCTAAACGTCGTCCAACTATGACCGATAGCATGATTGTTAAAATTAAAAATGGTTTGGGCGTCATGTGCTTTTCATTGGAATATTTCTGCGAGCAAGCGAACACCCTTATGTGGTTAAATGCATGGTTTAGAGGTTAGTGTTCTTACGTCATCATGCTTCCTACCAAGAATACCACTATTCTCACGTGCCACTGCCCTAGATTACCTACATTTTATCCAGTATATTGTTAATACATCAGTGGGGGGAGGGGGCACATTATGCTCCTGTCCGCAATTTTAAGAATATATAGTGGGGTCATGTGTCTCGGCGCCTAAGTGATTTGAACCATTAGGGGTGCATTGTGCTTTTGACCGTAATTTGAAAGTGCATGTTGGAGTTGACTTAAAGATGTGTCTTGGTGCCGTGGTGATTTTAAACATTAACGGTGTATGTTAGTGTTCTTCTGAGGTAGAGAATCATAGCTTCTTTCAGGGAAATCTTTCTGGATCTCGATACCGACCAAGACCTGCCACGGTGAAAGCGAGAATGTGGGGGCGGCACCTTACTTGAGGCTCAGGCTGCCTGGCAAGTGGGTTTCCTGTTGGAGAGGCGGTTCCCACCTAAGCACGCATTGGAGTTCATCACCATGTGTGTCAACATGGAGGGCCGGGAGATTCCCTGGGAATCGCGCAACTATACCATGCAAGCAGTCCCAGTGGGCGCTAAAGTTACTCCCGCGAAACCGCTGTGCTTACATTTGATCCTTGATTTGTTCTCACGGAAAGGGCATTTATATATGATCCCTGGTCTTTCTTTTGAATCCCTACAACTTTATCTTGCAGCATAATTCCACAACCTAATACATCGCTATAAAATCAAGTTTATGTTCTTGAGCGGACACAATACCATGTAACTTAGATATTTTCCCATAATTGTTCTATGTTATTAAACGGTAGATAGCATTCTTCATACACCCTGATTATAGGTGGACATGCAGTTTTAGCATCTGTCTAAAATCTGTTTCGCAGGGCGACCCCAATGTAAATGCTAGCTATACATTCATCCCAAATACATAATAACTTTCCACGTGAGTTTTTTAAATTTACATAAAATGTTGGTCACTATTGTTAAAATAATCAAGAACAATTTACACATATTAGAAACATAGGGACATTCTGTACTTTGCTTTTGATGCGCAACCTGTGTTGTGTGATTCTTCCTTGATGGCCTGGGAGGTTTTCCTTACATAAGCCAAATCACATGGGTATATCACACAATATATCACATTTGAAGTATTGCAGTTAGTAAATTCACAATGTTTGATTGTTGTGCCCCGGTAGGAAAATTGTTCTCCTTTCATTGTGCTCTCACATGATGTACAGTTACCACATTTAGGGTGTCCTTTTATCGGGGGTAAGTCAAGCATTGTACACAGAGATACTGTGTCTTTCTTGCGAATTGTGTTTGCTCTCACCAAGTTATCTCTCAGATTTGTATTTCTTTTTAGAGCAAACAAAAGGACATCCTTCAATTTTTCTAAACTTTTCACAGTTGTCCATTTCTTGCGTATGATCTTTTTTTATTTTGTTTGTTACACGGGAAAATGTGGTTACGCAAACCAGAGGAGCATTACTGTTCCGTTCTTTGGGTACCAACAAAGATTTTCGGGACATGTGCCAAGCCCGTTTGAGAGCTCTTTTCCGTAATTTCTGTAGATAATTGTGGTGTTGTCATTTCCTCATCAAAAGCTTTTGCATTGAGAAAATAATCTTCCAGTATTGAGCAGTTCCTTCTGATCCTCAGAAACTGACTGTACGGTAACTTATCTATCAAATTCCTCTGCTGTAAACTGGGTAGTGCAACAAACTATTTTTGTATATATTGTAGCGTCATAGTATTTAACTGTGATGTCTTCTTTATTAGAGCTTATTGAGAATTGGATACAAAGCTGACATTTCTTACTTCAGCCATTTAGTTCCTGCTGCCTGTCTCTGATCAGTCTGTGGTGGGTGACATCTGGGCTTTGTGTATTCTCCTAGACAGCCACACATAATGGGAGCTTAGGTGTGTCTTGATGGCCATCCTGGGAGAGGGAAGAGCTGGGCCCAGCCTCACTTACGCCTGAATAGGCTGTGTCCTGTCCTGACACAAAGGGCGGCAAACCCCTCTGTAGTGAGGCTGGTGCCAGGGCAGGAAGGGAGGTCCTCTGTGCACTTCAAAGACCTGTTTTTAAAGCCCCCTTCAATTCAAGGGCTGGGTATAAGTACTGGACCTCTGACACCATCACTTCAGTGCCCCTCTGTACCGGTGAAGACTTTGCCAGAATGACTGCTGTGCTGCTGAAGGACTGCTGCTTTGCTGGACTCCTAACTTGTTGTGCTCCATCCAGCCTGCTGTTCTCCTGCCTGAGTGAGAAGGACTGGACCTGCATCACTTGAACCCAGAGTGACTCCAAGGGCTTGTTGGCTGGCCTCCTGATCTGAAGTCTGAGTGACATAAACTACTCCCAACCTCCCTGCTTCTGCACCTGCACTCCTACATCTGTAAATCTGCCCAGTCATGTGGTGCCACCCTAGTCCTGGACCCTTGGAAGTGGGCCTAAAGTGCTTGCACTCACAAAACGAGTGCATCATCTGTTGAAGCAATGCATCACCAACGTTTCATGGATTGGAGCCAGCACATCGCTCCTGCTGCGTGGATCGGAATCGGCGCATCACTCTTGGTGCGTGGATCAGAACTGGTGCATTGCTCCTATTGCATGTACTAGAACTGGTGCATCCCCTTGGCCCCATGGATCGGCCCTAATGCATCCCCTTCAGAACCACCATTGCATGGAGCTCTTCCCAGTTCAATCCTTGACAACGATGCTGAATCTCGGCATCGTAGCTCTTAGTTCATCGGAGCCGATGTATCTCTTTGGCTGCACCCTGAATCTCTGGCATCGACTTAGCCAGGATAATGGATAAGGACCTCACTAGGTCCATGTATCCGGTCCACACTACCTCGTGATCGGCCTGAACTTTTGACTTTGTCCCAGTTCGGCGTGACCAGTTATCTCATGTAGCATCCAACCAACATCTCTGTGGTTGAAGAATCAATCGACTTCCAGTCAGTGGTCCCAAAACCGCACTTATGATGAGACCGCACATGGTCCCAAGTTCCCATTTTCGACCACTGCACAAGCTCCCATAGAGAAATATGAGTTTCTGTAAATCCCTACACTGTGTGACAAGCTCCTTACAGTGCCTGCCACACGGGGAGGGGTTCTGAGAAGGGGGCCTTGAAGTCGCTTTCCAACAGGCTTTCCATGTCAGACTTATTTCAAGATTTGCACTTTGTTGTAAATCTGGGAATGTGTCAAATGCCTTGGGAGCTAAGTGGGAACACCCACCTTAATGTGCATGGCACTTCTCTTCAACACAGTCACTTGCACTGTATTGCCTTACACCCTATCTACGAGACCATGAAAAGCCATGCAGGGTGGCTTTTTGTGGGCTCATAAATATGGCTCTACACTCTGCGCCACAGAACATCAAAAAAGTGACATCTCTGCAGTGCAAAGGGCTTGTACATAAGCCCCTATTTATTCCTGCAACCCGATGGATCTGATGGACATATTGATATATTACATTTGTAAACCGACAGACAGGGAAAAGAATTGCATACTAAGGGCCTGATTACAATGTTGGGCAGACCGAAACCGACCTACTGTTGATTGCGGTTCGCCAGACGTCTGCCACTGCGGTCCGGCTGCCGCATTACGATGCTGCAGGCCAAGGCATTTGGAGGAGGGACCGTCCACTGCATCAGAAAAAATCAGGATCCCATAATGACAGCAGAGCCTGCCTCAGCTCAGCTGTCAGGGTTATGTCACATTCTGACATTCTTTCCATGTTGGCCTTTATATATGGAAAGGCTGTCAGAAAGTGCCTCTGCTATGTGGCCTGGGCATCCCTGCACCGTGTGGCATGCAGTGCATGGTGCCTGCCACACGGTGCAGGGATGTTTACAGACAAACAGTTTTCAATGGCAGCTTGTGCTGCGGGCCTTTTCTGTCCGCTGCACAAGCTGCCATGAAAAAATGGATGTTTCCGACTGTCCATAAGGCGGTTGCATCCAAATTTTGTAGTCGGAACCGCCGACCTATGGTCGGGCAGTTCCAATCCCCAGCAGTGTCCAGCCTACGTAAGTCCTCCTGACATTGTAGTCAGGCCCATAATTGTTGTTACCCAAAGCTATTTTCATCACCAATTTTCATAAGTGTTCATTTCAATGATTCGTTTTTAAAAAAATTATAACCAATCTACCTATACGAGTACTTGCTGAATTAAAAATTCTGGCTACTTACAAGAAATATTTAGCTTTCTGGGTGCACTCATGGAGTTCACACCCATTTCCACCACAAACTGCATAAAAAATAGGAAAAAAAGGCTACCACATATATAAATGCAAAAAATGTGGTAAAAAATGGGTTCTATTTTACAACTCGGTTCCTTAAAGCTATGAACATGGTGATTTTAGCACAGCAAAAAAAATGTTATGCCATTTTTAGAAAAGGATACACATACATTTTCTTACACTACACTGTTTTCCCATTTGATTTTTAAATACACTTCATTTTGGCTATTTTGTCAGGTCCCTCCAAGGGAATATACAAACCCTTGGTAGCTTTAGAACTCCCAGGATTTGGGGGGAAAAAGCCACATTTTTCCTGGGTACTTTTGCAGGAAAAAAAGTTATGAAAGCTCAAGTGTGAGGGCTCAAACATCAAAAAAAGGATTAGCCCTTGGGTGGAAAAGCTTGAGCAGCTAAGGGGTTAATCACTGTTAGTCTAACTATAATGTTATAATGTAACCATCCACTAAGTAAACCTTGTTGACTCTCAATACCTATTAATTTTTTATTTCTGTATGGCAACTTGATGCCTAAAATGACCTGTCTTGTGTAAATAAAACTTTTAAAAGAAAATAAATATTTCATGCATCTAAACATCTAACTAAATACATATATGAATTAATGTAGTTTATTTCCCATTGCACTCTAGAATTCTTTAGGTAGGGCTATAACTGTATCTCTTGTAAAACCAATGTATGCTTCGTTTGCTAGACACAGTAGAAATGGACCGATCATCCTTTAAATAAACGGCAGACTACCGCAGTTCTGAAAAGGGTGGATATAATAATTGATTACACTACAAACATTCATTAAGCACCAGGTGGTCTATTATAAATGTATGTTGTGTAAAGCCTAGTTCCCGATAGCCACTAAAGGGCTAAATGAAAATAATTGATCATTCAACGAGACCATTATGCAGCAGGTGGCGCTTAATAAATGTGCCCTGTCAACAAATATTTTATGTAGCCGTGCTTGAATATATGTTTTATGCTCTTTAAATACTGGATTTAAGTTCAAATACTCTTTTCCTATGAATGGGCTGAGCACTCACAGCAATATAGAAAGTGCCGGATCGATTGCTCTTTAAAGGAGCTATAAAATATATAGAGAAAAAAACATATCTCTTTACACCGAGCTGCACCTTTATCAATCACCAACAATTAGTATTCCAGAATGTAGGTTTGTTTGATGATGCCAGATGGGGTTTTGGGATGTGTTGTGACATTTTTGTCTGAATGGCCCTTTCTAGGGCACGCATGTTGAGATAGATTTAGCAGCGGTGAGCCGGAAAACAATGTCGGTGCACATACAATAATGTATATTATAGATCACTTTCATTGATGCTAGGTCGAGGACGAAGCCGGAACAAAGGTCAAAGAACATGGAGGTTTAGTATGAATTTCCCCTTGTCTGTCTTTTAAATTCTGTTGTATCAGCTCCTATCATACACCACAATTTGTGTTATTCATCCCCATGTGCGTCAGAGCAAGAGACTTTTGGCATACAATAAATGCATGGGACTGGTTTATAGCCTTTACGACGCGGCTGTTACACCGCGTGCCGTTACAACGCGGTTTCTTCAACGCAAGTCGTTACCACGACTTGCGCTGGAGGGCGCTGCAGGACAAGGAATTTTTTAATTTACTATCCAACACCTTCCCTACTGTACGTAGGCTGGTGTTAGAATAGTAAATTAAAAAATTCCTAAGTCCGCACCCCTCCAACGCAAGTCGTGGTAACGACTTGCGTTGAAAAAACCGCGTTGTAACGGCACGCGGTGTAAAAGCACGCGTTGTAAAGCCGTACATTCCTGGGACTTCAATTATCAAGAGCTGGCCTGATTAAGAGTACCACAGTAATCCAGATTACACGTGGTATGTGCATTTCATACTGTTTACCATACCCAACTTTGGCTAGGTAATACCTTGGACCATTTGTGTGTGTGTGAGGGGGCAGAAAAATGCAAAACTGAGAAAAAGTGCATAATAATAAATAATAAGGTAAATTGTAAAGCGCATAGTTACCTCAGCTGAAGTGTCTCAGTGCTAAGTTTTCTCTCCCAGATTCCAAAACAAATAAACTAAAGAGGAACAATTAAGATTATCTAAAGAGCCAGGGGGCAGATTTACAAGAACTGGTGCACAAGATCAAGATTGGAACTGCCCCCTCTTATCTTCAGTCCCTCGTCACACCTTATGTTCCTGCCCGTCCACTTCGCTCCTCTTCCCAACACTTATTCTGTATCCCTAAGTTCCGACTCTCGAGAATGGGCGGCAGCTCCTTCGCAACCTTGGGTCCCAAACTTTGGAACTCTCTTCCCTTGGATCTGAGGATGGAGATCTGCCACATCCGCTTTCGAAGAGCCGTGAAGACCTGGCTCTTTGTCCAGTAATTTCTCCTAGGATTGTATTTTGCTGCATTTTGTCGTTCAGCGCCGGGAAACCCTTACGGGTAGCTGTCGCGCTATATAAACTTAATAAATAAATAAATAAAATGAATCTCTGCATATTTGCAGAGATGCGCCAGTTCAATTGTGTAATGGTAAAATAGCCTTGCGCCACATTTACAATGCGGTGCACCGTGGCACAAGGACAGACAGATGCATGACGCATCTTCTGTCAGAAAGGTAACGCATTGCTGAAGTCATGTCGTGTTGTAAGCTCGACTCAACTCCAGCAATGGTCAGGAATGCCAATTCTGACCATGCTGTGTCATTCCTTATGCCTGCTTCACGCAGGCGCAAGGTTTTGATGCAGTGACGTCGTAAAAGTCACTCAGTGAACTCTTATAGATTTCACTGAGTCACTTTTACGGGGCTTTCTTGCGACGGAACGCCCAACCTGCACACATTATACCTGACACACGTATAATGCAGTGCAGGGCTTTACAACGTGACGAAACTCCCTGGATGCGTCACGTTGTAAATAATTTGTATTGTGGCGCATTGTTTATGATGCCGCTGCATCACAGAAGTGACGCAATGGCAGCGTAAAGTTGGCGCAAGGGGCTAGTTTTTTTTTTCCTGTCTAAGCAAAAGGGGAAGAGGCTAATTGGGACTGGAACCTTATGCTGCAACCGGTACATTCTGCACTCTGTATTGTAAATATTTACCAGGTACAATATCACGATCCCCTACACCAATACGCTGAAAAGGAGGCGCTTTCTGGCTAATATTGTTTTTTGCTTTGTTGTATGAGTGAATGTTATGGCTGAGCCTTCGCTTCATTCTGTTTTTATCACATAATTTTGTACTACCTAAAAGGGCGCAGCAACAGCATTAAACGGAGGCTTAAATAGGAAAAATGAATATCTGTTGTAATCTGGTAGGTACTGTATTTGAAAGGAAATGGCAGAGAACGTGCAGCTACATCAAACACCCAAAATAACAGTTTCAAAAAGGCATGTTCGCCCAGTGGTGACAGACTAAAATTGAAACATTAGGGATAGAAAGGAAATACTGCACAATTACAGCCACAAAAGCGTATTATTCTACACTGTTGCCAGAGCCCCTGTGATTGTGGATGCATTCATAGAGCAAATTGCCAAGTTGTTTTTGTTTGAACTATGTGGTGTGGAAAAGGCTATTTTTGCAATAAATTGTGAGTGTTAAAGCAATGCACACAAGAGGTACTGGAGCGGTATTAGCTAACCAATGTGGCATTTGAACAGGCATAAAACAGATGCAGTGCTTTTGAACATTTAAAAATGTAATTTAGGGAAGAAAGCGAAACACACGAAAGCAGACACCAATCATAGTTGCATTTCCCAGTATTTTAACAAAAATTAATGATTCAAATTGAATGCAAACAAAATACATGCTGTGTGCTAATTTTGTTGCTGGCCGCAATATACAAAGTGGCCCTCAATAGGACGTATATCCATTTTAGTTCCCATGCCAAATATATTTTGAAGTGCGCCCTCAAAGGTCAGTGTTGGGATTATTCTGTCTTCACGATGTGGGGTTGCTGGAAGAAACAGTTTCTCATTCTTTGACAAATAAGAGGCCTACAATACAAGAGTGGCATTTTTTTTTGTTTTTCATGAACGTTTCTCTTCAGTTTCATGACTGCAGGTAGGGAGAAGACCGGTCCCAAAGAATAGTAACACACAACCATGTCAGCAATTAACTTTTTTTCTGGTTCCCACGCAACATCCATGTATTTTGATGCATTCCCAGATTTACAAGAACAGGTGAACCTGAGAATGTGAATGGGGTGTTTTTCATTAAAATGGGATGATTAAATGACGGTTTAAACAGCATAGTTTGGAGTCATGGGATCGAAGGAATTAGGTGGATGGAGTAGATAGATAGGGTTATTTGGTGGGTTACATCGAGTGAAACCAAATGTTATGGGTTGGTTAGTAAGATACATACAGGAAGCATGGGTGACTCGATTCTGTATAAGTGGGTAAAAGGAGGGTTAAGAAATAACGGAGGGTTAGGTAATAAGAGTCCAGAGTTAAGCAATCACATTTAGTGGATTGTGGGAATTGTAGGAATGAGGCATACCAAGGTAAATGCTATTGGCCATCCAGAAGAGGAGGGGTTACATGCAGAGAGTGTATAAAGAAAAAGGGTGAAAACGGAAATGAGTAAAAAAGGGCTATTTGAATGAGAACGTGGCCATGCACAGCAGGTATGGAGGAGTTTAGGGGAACCTTTGTTTACGGGAACGATGGTCTAAAAGTCAAGGTCGTTGGTGTAGTTTTAACACAACCAGCGAGCAGTAGAGTAATGAAGGGGGAGGAAATAGAAAAACACTTGCGTTGTTTTAGAGAGAGTACATTAATCATGGTAGGAATTTTCAAACATGACTCGAGCAATTTTAAAAAGTGTGCTATTTGTTATACTGTGAAGTTTTTACTTAGAGGTCTAATGTTGGTGCTTAATTTCTTGTAGTAAACCCCTGAAGGGCAAAAAAGAGGCCCGAAATGCATAGGGTATTCAACACTACTGAGGATGAATTATGTAATCTTCCTGCTTCAGAATAAAGGTCCGGATGGACATAGCTGTAGCATCAGAAATATGATTGCATAACAAGGCTCGCGTGTGAAGGAAAAGAATGGAATGAACTTTGAATATTGGAAAAGTAAAATGAAAAGTGATAAAAGGATTAAGCAGTTGTATCTTTATTGCAATGGAGCAGTTAAATGGCAGTGCGTCCCACTCAGGGTGAAGTTCCACTCCCGAAATTCTATGATGGATTTTTTCTCACGCGGCTTAAGGGCGGACCGCAGCACGGGTTGCACGCATAAAATGATGTTGACAAAATGGACTAAAACGGCAAAACAAACGAAGAAAAAGGTGTGCACTGTCATTCCTGATGTGAACCTGAGAATGTGCCATAAAGAATTGCCTTAGCAGGAGAGGCATAACGAGGAGCAATATATGTATTTCTCTTCTTTTCATTCTCCTTCAATGTGTGCTACATTCTGCAGCATATATAGAAAGAGGAAGAAGGCTCTCAGGAAGTTTTTTGTGCATCAAAGTTTCCCCTTCCTGCACAAACACAATCCTGCATACAACACAGGCACCCTCTGCATTGACTCTAGGCTGCCAAAATGGCACCAGTGCAAGGGAAAAGGACAGGAATGTGTCGTATTGGATAAATAAAGCACTTTCCCGTCCTTTCCCTGTGACACACCTTGCTGCAGTGCCCTAACCCACAATTGTCATAATAATGCTTCTTATTGATTAGAGCTAGAAGTTAGAGAGACTGCCCTACCATTTTTTAAATGCATGTGGCTGTCGGCCTAATAGTGTTTTGGGGCAAATCGTGCTCCATGTTACACTTTACAATCCAATTTTCAAACTGTAGCGGCTAAAAAAATTATACATTGCACATGCAGTTCTTATTAAAAGTTCCAAAATTGCAGGGCTACAGCAGCACTGAGGAATAATCTTTCTTAGCAGCAACAAATCATGAAAATGCTGATACATGTCCCATGAAAAGCCATGATAGCAAGTGTTTTTGTACCATAGGCAGTGTATATTTGTTTCAGTGAGCCTCCTGGTTAAATTACCTTAGAAAATTCAGTGCAAGGAGAAGTAAAAAAAGTTTGCACTACTGTGCCAGGGCACAATGCCTGTCACACTTTGTGTCACAACACACTAGAAGAAGTAGCGAAAGGTGATAAAAAGGTGGCACATGTTCTGTGTAAAAATAATATCTTCACTCACAAAAGTGTGACATGCTTCATCATCGGGCTTGCTTGCAATACACCCCTGTGCAGACCAACACATGGGGTGCAGCAAAAGGGAAGGGAAGACAATACACACATGAAAAAGAAATTATATCTCAATATGCTTTGGGATCACCAAAGAAAAGTGCAGTAAAGGTATTAAACTAGTTCTGAGAAATCCTATTTTTAGGCAAAAGCTGGAAATACACTAATTTGTTAGAAATTGTTAGTATTTCCATACGCTCACAACAACAGGAGACGCGCAGGTCTCCTAGCATCAAAGGGACGATGCTAAGAGTTAAGATAATGTGACGTGACCACATGACACGGCAAGACACAGCATGTCACGTGAGCAGAAATCCTCTCTATGAGAGGAGTGAGCAATCCTGAACCTCACCACCTTCACGGCGAGTTGTGCAAACAGTCCGAGGCAGAGTACCACCTTTGAAGAAGCAAGGAGATGGGCGGGGGGCAGCTCCGCAGGACGGGGCTATGCAATGGGAAATACCCAATGAACAGGGATTAAAAAAGCAAAACATCACAGGTCTATGGGAGGTTTATTCACTCCGGTTACCACTGCTCACAGGCACTACGAGGGGCATTTGTAAGAATGGCCTAGCTGTTTAAAGGGACGCACCACACCCCTATTTGTAGTCTGTGAATTTTAGGAGAGGCTGTCTATCTATTAAAGGGTGCCTTGCATAGACATTGATCTTGATTGTTTTTGGTAGGGTTCCAACCAGATTTGCTTCGCTGAACACCACGGTGTCACGCTTATCGTTGCAAGAGTACAAGCATACATGTTACTATTTAACCTCATCTATGTCTCCATTTGTCTCCTCAGAGTTTGACAACAGGGGGTCTCTCCCACTAACTTGCCATTTTAAGCATGGCTTTCGATGAAACTTGGTGAGTTGTTTTTTGCTGCGCAGCATGTGTGTGCGCAAAGTTGATACATCCATTGTCGGTCTTACTAAGTACGATTCTCTGTGTACGTTTGCAGATACATTTCCCCTTACTATATGGCACGTTCAATACGTTTTTGTACGTATTGATATTTATGAATAACCAATTGGGTTAGTAAATATACCCAGGTGGCATTGTAGAAAGTTTGCATGTTGAATACAATGAGAGGGCATCACGAATGTCTGAACTTAATCACACATGAGCTACCTTAGCACGATTTAATCCCACACCTATTTTTCTGTGCTTCCCCCTACAGATAACCGCATGTGCATTACTTAGGGATACCCTCCGTTTGGAAATTACAGATTCCAAATATAACCTACTTTGTACAGAGGGTAAATATAATACTTGGGATCCAATTGGTCGTGAAGAATGCCGGTGTGACCCAACACTGTGGGCACTTTTAGCACGGCTGAAACATGTTAACACTTTGGCAGTAAGGAGGGGTGAATGGACTCTTAAGATTTCTCCTATCACCACCATCCTTCACATTTCTTACCTAGACGGTGGGTCTAGGATTAATTTGTTGCACGGATACACCACCGAGCTAGTTTTATACCTTTAGTTCACTTTTCATTTGGTGATCCCAATTCATGTTGAGATATCATTTCTTTTTCATGTGTGTATTGTCTTCCTCTCCCTTTTGCTCCACCCCAGGCATTGGTCTCTGCAGGAGTGTATTGTAAGAAAGTCCAATGATGAAGGATGTCACAATTTTGTGAGTGAGGTCAGTATTTTTACACAGAACATGTGCCACCTCTTAATCACCTTTTACTTCTCCTCCTAGTGTGTTATAGCCATGTGAATGAGGAGGCCGGAGTAGAGCGATTTAGCCTCTCACTCCTTCATAGTGTGTGGAAACTCTTTGTGTCAAACAAGCAAAATGTGATGGGAGGAATGCTTGCATCAAGTCTAACCACTGGTAATCACTTGGGGTAGCATTTCAAACCATTGTTCTTTTGCCCCTCAAGCTACCTCAGTTTGGACCCAGCCATATGCAAATCAATCTTGACTATGCTCCAATCAGAACAGTCTAGTCCATATTACCAGGCCAGATCCTCCCTGAAACAGGACACAAGCAACCCACTCTCTATGTGACAGTTGATAGTCTATTGAAAATCTCTATACAATGAAACACCAGCAGATTCGATTTTGCAATATATCACAGTTGTGCCATCATGTATTCAGGTATTTTCACAGTATTTCCAACCTGGTCAACTATTCCTAGGAGTGGATGTCACAATAGGGTACTGCTTATGAATTCCATGATGAACACAGTATTGTGATGCTCCTTGTGTTGGCATGGCTGACGTATTTCTGTAATATGCTAGGCTTTTACTAAATATGCCACCCAATGAATGGTGATAATGGATTCCCAAAATCATGTATCACAGGAAGATTGGGTTAATCACTTTAAACCCCAATACGCCCTGGGTTTATCTGAGGAAGATTTGTTCGAGATTACTCACTTGTTTTATCTAGACGAGGCCTTCAGCCAGGCCGACATCGATGTAACACTTAGATCACTATTGGTTGGGAAAAGCACCTGGCCCAGACGGTATCCCTGGGGACGTATTTCTTTACGATAAGGCAAAATGGTGCCGGTTCATTATACTGTTGGCTAATGCTATTGCCCAGGGTGCCCCAGTCTCCGACTCATGAAAAGGGGCCGAAATGATACAGTTTTTTGAAAAAAAGGGACACATCTCACCCAGGAAACTATAGGCCCATCAGCCTAATGGATTCCTTGCAGAAGGTAACAGGGAGGCTAGTGCTCAACAAGGTCCAAGAGTGGATTTAAGAACATAGTATTTTATCCCCACTACAAGCTGGCTTCCGGGCTTTTACCAGCACTATTGACCAGGTGTTCCGGTTTGTCTTGTTATATTGGAAAACAGTGGTTCTGGGCAAGGGTGGCTTGTATGCTGCCTTTGTTGATCTCAAGTCAGTGTTCGATCTTGTTCACCGTACTACATTTTGGGTGACTTTGCAAGAAATGGGAATGCCATTCCAATTACTAACCCTTATCATAAGTCTGCAGGACAACAATGTCAAAATTCGATGGGGTTCGCAGGGCAATGTCACTAGATCTTTTCCAATTGAGAGAGGCATACGCCACGGCTAAGTGTTGGCACCCACGGTATTCTCTTTGCTCAACAATGGTTAGTGAACTGTATGGGATCTATCACCACTAACGACCCACCATTGGCAGTTGAAGCAATCCCTATTCTCATGTTCGCTGATGACACATTAATCATTCCCAAGACCCCAAGTGGTCTCCAAAGAGCCAATTATTTACGAGGAGTTTTGCTCCAAACGAGGCTTGGAAGTTAATGTGTCGAAAACTAAACCAATGTCTTTCAACCCGTACAGAGCATTCAAAGGGGGTATTCATATGAATGATCGTCTGCTAGAGCAAGGCAATATGTTTACCTACCTAGGGGTCAATATTCAGCATGACATGAAATGGAATCATCTAATTGATCTGGCAACCTTAAAGCACCAGCAACTTTCAGAAGTGCTATATTCTGAATATAACAACTCATTCTCAAAGCTAATTAGTACGGTACTCCAGATATACAATATAAAAGTAATTCGCTCAGCCCTTTATGGGTTAAAGCTATGGGGTTGTGAGAACCAGTCTAAGCTCACTACAGTAGAAAACTGGTTCTTAAGAAAAATCACCAATCTCCCACAGAGTACCCCAATGCGTCCATTACTCTACGACCTGGGTAGGAAATTGCGGACATAGAAAAACTGCGCCCTCTTTTATACTGGCGGGGAATTGGGACCACCCCAGAATTGGCAGCGTACGCAGCTGGCTTTCAAGATATAATAAGGGCAGACAACTTTCATCAAAACAAATGGCTACGGGAGGTCAGAGACACTTTATCAAGCATTGGCATGATAGCATTGTGGAATTATCCAATATGTTCCCCCTTTCCCACAAAAAAGATTTAAAAATAAAAATATTGGGATATGGTAATGTACAACACGTTGAGAAACAGCGAGTTGTCTTCTCTAACTGGAGCTTTCCTGGAAATTAAATTAACCCCCACCCTAGAGCCATAATGGAATTTAATTACAAAACCTCATGACCGGAAATTATACTTCCAGTTCAGGGTGGACTCATTGCCATTAAAAACCTTTAATGCTAGATGGGCTAAATCTAGTGATGATCTGTGCCCTGTATGCTAGGCTAGCAAGGAATCATTGGCCCACCTATTTCTTGCCTGTGTAGGATATGTCGCCCCACGTCATGCCTGGCTGGCACCAATTTGCAAACTAGTTGGTACTTGAAGGTGTAACGAAGCAGAAAGAATATTACGCACTTACACATCTACTCCAGTTGTTATACCACTGGTAACATTTTTGGGGTAGTCTTGGGCCATAAGATCATGTTCCCTTCAATCCAAATAAGGTTGATCCAGATTTTGTGTATTTGTATATAAATGGGGAAATATATTATCTATCCAGTAAACGAATTAGATAATAGGCAGAACTAAGTGTCTGTTCTAACTAATTGTGGCCTGATATTTATCAAGCTTTTAAGGGTTTTAAAATGTTTTTATCACAACAGTTTTTATTGTTGCTTAATTTATCTCCCCACTCAGGCTTTGTATCACATCCTATTTGGTGTTTTATGAAATATCTTTGATTTGTTCTTTTATGACTAATATGTCAAATAAGGCTTGTTGGATTGGATGCCCAAAAAGTACTGGGCTGCTCTGTGCGCTACAATGCTACTCAATGTCAACAAGCTGCATATGATGGCAAGTTTATAGCTCAGAAGGGTTTCTGTTGGATAAGTCATCTTCAAACCAAAGTATTCCTACAGTCTAAAATATCAGGCTGTAGAACTATTTCTCAGGTAAAAAATACTGCCTGATGTCAGTGTCCACATTGCTCCCCCATATGTAAAACACCACTACAATGAAGAGCTCCACATTTGCCTTGCTAGGGGTTAGTAGATATACAAGTGGTCTATAAATACCAATTAAATTGCATTACACCTTGGTCCCTTTATGTAAAGAGTCAATGTATTGTCAGCTTCAATATTTTCTCTGTATTTCCCTGTATCGTAGAATAGAAAGGATCACTGACAGAATATCGACCACCATGATATCGACTTACACAAACAACGGGACATAAATATTGTTGTCAAAAATATCGACCTCCTATATTTAAAATTGTAAATACTAAAATATTGCGAAAAAAAATATTGATGTACAAAATACCGTTTTTTATATGTATAAAAATAATGTAAACTTAATTAAATATTGAATGTAACTTTATTTATTTTTGATTTTTTAGTACAGTTTAACAATTATAAGTAATATTTTTTTAATTAAACATACATATATAAAATGTAATATATATATACATTTATTTACTCAAAAACAATAAATAATAATTATAATTTAATTTCAAATGATATAAATATATACAAATTATAAAGAAATATATATACATACACTTGTAATATAAAACATAATTTAAAAAAATATATATTATAACCTACATTTTGTACTACATTGAGTGCAACAGTAGAGAAAGTGTTGGAGAGCGGAGGGGTACAAATTACTATTCCCACTCCAGCAATTGCAACAGTACGGAAAGTGTTGAATAGCAAAGGGTTAAAATTTACGATTCCAACTCCAGCGAATGCAACAGTAGGGAAAGTATTGGATAGCGGAGAGGTAAAAATTAGTATTCCCACTCCAATTAATGTAATAGTAGGGAAAGTGTTGGATAGTGAAGGGGAATAATTTACTATTCCCACTTCAATGAGTGCAACAGTAGGGAAAGTGTTGGATTGCGTAGGGAAAAAATTACTAATCCCACTCCAGCAAGTGCAACAGTAGGGCAAGTGTTGAATAGCGAAGGGTTAAAATTTACTATTCCAACTCCAGTGAATGCAACAGTAGGGAAAGTGCTGGATAGCGAAGAGGTAAAAATTTGTTTTCCCACTCCAGCGAATGTAATAGCAGGGAAAGTGTTGGAGAGCGGAAGGGAAAAATTTACTATTTCCACTCCAATGAGTGCAACAGTAGGGAAAGTGTTGGGAAGTAGAGGAGTACAAATTACTATTCCCACTCCAATGAGTGTAACAGTAGGGAATATGATGGAATGCAGGAGAGTAAAACTTACTATTCCCACTCCTGCTAGTGCAACAGTAGGGAAAGTGTTAGATAGCAAAGGGAGATAAAATTACTATTCCCACTCCAGCGAGTGCAACAGTGGGGAAAGTGTTGGATAGCAGAAGGGAAAAAAATTAGTATTCCCACTCCTGCGAGTGCAACAATAGGGGAAGGGTTGGATAGCGAAGGGGTATAAATTACTATTCACACTCCAGCTAGTGCAACAGTAGTGAAAGTGTTGGATAGCGGAGGGGATAAAATTACTATTCCCACTCCTGCGAATGCAGCAGTGGGGAAACTGTTGGATAATGGGGGGGGGGTAAACATTACTCTTCCCACTGAAGACAATTCAAATGTAAAAACAAACAAAATGTCAACTACAATAAAAAAGATGGAGTGTTGCATCAACTTATTGGAAACATTCCTGAAGTAGTCTTTTCTAAAGTCACAAAGGCCACCTTGATAAGGGCCAGTGAACGATCACTGCGTAAAAGATCGTATCACAACGGCACTGGATACTCTCCCAGTATCCGGTGCCGTCGTGATATGATCTTTTCCGCAGTGATCGTTCACTGGCCCTTATCAAGGTGGCCTTTGTGATTTTAGAAAAGACTGCTTCATGAATTTTTCCAATACGTCGATATAGTGTGACATACATCCTACAGATACATCTGCCCTGACGAAGTTCACTTATGAACAAAACGCGTTGGCTGTTGTTTTATATTCACGATTTTGGCTTTATTTGAATAAAGCTTTTTCTGCAACAAAGGAACTGATTGAGCTACATTATTAACTTATGAACTCCTGGGTAGTGTAACACTCCATCACTTTGGAATTCTACTTCCCAATCACGGGTTGTGCCCGACAACGGTGGGCACAGGAGTTGTGGATGCACACCACATGAATACTACTAGCTCAAGTTACTTTGGGAAACATCCAGGGGTTGTGCGGCATTTGGAGTCCTCCGTTGGCCTTCTGCAGTTTGCATAAATACAATAAAAAAGATAATTAAAAAAAAATATATATATATACATATAAATATTTATACAATTACAAAACATAGAAACATGCTATAATGTTAAAAAAATCAAAACATTACATACAAAGATTAACTTTCACAAATTTAAAAATAATTTACAAACAAATAAATATGTTGTAATATAAATTATTTATAATCAAAACATTAATAATTACATAAATTAAATATTTGGTTTCTTACCCTATTACACCACACAATTTACAACACACATCTAAATAAAGAGAAGTGTACCTCCCTAATTAACAAAATTCATTATCAATTAAACAAATATTATTAATCAAAAAACTCATTAAACAAATAAATATTTATGTACTGAGCAAACGCTACCCCTACAGAACCAAAATCCACAAACAAATTAAAAATAAACAATTACCAAAAATATTTATCAGGAAATAAATACATATTAATGATCAAGTAATTATTAATTAATTTAATCTAAATTACATTCCACCCCCTACCACAGGAAACACCACAGCACACACCTAAACAAAATTACACAATTTCCATAACTAATTTTAGGTTAAGAAATGAATAACAATTAACCACAAATCATTAATGTATTTAAAAAAAATACTGCCCACCATTCATTTACCACAATTTGAATTAATTAATTAGCATTGATTAACCAATAACTGATAAATTATAAACAAGTTACCTCGCACCCTATTCCCCTATAAACCCCACCACCCATTTCTAAAAACACGACTCAATTAACATAATTAAATAACAATTATTTAATTAGTTAATAACAATTAACAATCGAATTTTAAATAATTATTAATAAATTAATTCCAACAATTAACACCATCAAATAAAATTAAATAAATACTATATAAAAATATTAATACATTTATTACAATTAAATTACTTCCCAACCTACTCCTCTCTCAACACACAATCCACTCCTAAAAAAATGCCACAAATAACATAATGACAAATTAATTAATAATAATTAACAACCAATTAATAAATAATTCATTTCAAATTAATTCCCACAGTTAACAAAATAAAATTGTCAGGAACCCCTTATCTTGCTCCAACGCTTTTGCAGTGACTCTTACCTAATTCCCTAAAAAACTGTTGTTAATCAAATGCTTTAAATTGAAGAGGCGAACTTACCCTTGCTGGAAGTCTTCTTTGCGGTCAGTGTTGCGCTATTTCAGGAGTTTTGCTGCCTTTGGGAATGACTCAACCGCTCCCACTTCCTGTAGTGGTTTGCGGTCTAGTCATTTTCCCTCGAGATGCTTTGAAGCCTCCAACGTGCGTGCGCAAAGGTAGCGCGGCTCGCTTCAACTGTGAGAAACCTCTGAGTGGAACGTTTCTCCGGCGCCTCTTGTTATCTGTGAGGAAAAAGACTGTAGAAAAAGCCAGTGTTTGCCAGTATTCTTTCAGGGAAGTACAGAGGTACTTGATCTTGGTGTCAGGAGTAATTCAAATTATAAATATATTTATATTCTTTGTGAACATTACTTTCAGAGCGTCAGTGGGAAAAGGTTTCTCTCTTCAGTTTTAGAAGGTTGGTGAGAAGAAGTTTTGATCGGCACCTTTTCCCCCAATCTCCAATGAAGGTCTTGAGTAGCTGAGTCATTCCTCTCTCCGTGGGAGCATCAGTCAGCACTTAATGACATCTCGGTTTCCAGAGAATCTTCAAGGAGAAATACCAGAACTACAAGAACAGGGAGCCAGCTTCTGTGAAGAGAAGTTGTCTTCCATAGCCAAGTAAGAGTGTTGTTTTATTTCTTTATGGTAATTATATGTGACCATCTGGAGACTTCAAGGAATGGCAAATACTGTAGTCCTCCATTCATTTTGGTGACATTCTTGAACGTGAACTTCTCGAGCAAAAAGGAAAAAAAAACTTTAATTCACAATTAACTGAAAGACTGAAAGAAATTTAAAAAACTGAAAAGATAAATGAACAATCAGCTCAAGCTTCACCCGCTATCCAAAAGATAGTTTCAGATCTTTAGTGGGTTTGAAGTTCTGCCAACAAATCAAATAATACAATTAAACATAATTACATACCAATAAGACTTACACCGAGAGGGGGGTCAAGATGAGGTAATTGTAAATTCAAAAAGAGAGATTTAGTGCATTATAAGGGAGATAGAGTATGGACAAATAATTATTGTGTTTGTTTTTTCAGTAAGAGAATTCCTGGTGGAAGATCTGAGTTAGAAGAGTCTTGGCCGAGCAGTCTCTCTTGTTTGTCTTTCCACTTCCCCTTTTCCCCTGGCTGAAGCTTGTGGCAGTTATTCTTACCTGGCACAGGTTTCGGTGGGAGGGCTTTGGGGTAAGGTCATCTGCCCCGAGGAGATCGCTCACTTTGGTTTGACAAAAATATTTTAAAAATATAATATTTACAAAAACATTTTTTTATTATAATTAAATTACTTCCCACCCTATTCTCCTATAAACGCACAACTTGCTCCTAAAAAAATAACACAATTAACCTAATTACCAATTAGCTCATAATATTTAAAAACCAATGAACAGTAGAAAATATTAAATAAATACATATTAATTAATACAAACTAATAATTTAAGTATAATTAAATTACTTCCCAACCTATTTCCCTATGAGCTCACAACCCACTCCTATGAAAACAACACAATTAACATATTTACCAATTAATTATTAAATAAAAATTAACAACCACTTATTAATTAATTAATAATAAATTAATTCCCACAAATAACACTATAAAATATACATGAAATAAATACTAATATAATAAAAATGTATAATTAAGTTATTATAATTAAATTACTTCCCACCCTATTCCCCTATCATCCGACAACCCGCTACGGAACTAAAACGCAAAGTTTAATTAAAATAAAATGAATAACCACTAAAAGTTTAACACATATATTGAAAAACAACAGCAATACTTTGCAAAAATTGAGTACATACATTTAAAATACATACTAAAATACATAACTAACTAAAAAAGTGATATTTTTACCAACTATATTTTTGCAAACAATATTAATGACTTCTATATTTTCAAAAACAATATTTCCTACCTTAAACTCGATATTCTTAACCACGATATTCTTGCTGTCGATATTTCTGTGTCTCTATATTTCCAACTTGATATTGGTGCAAGTCGACATTTCCAACTCGATATTCCGCCTCTATACCGAATAGAAATGCTGGTTTTCACACTATCCCTAGCATGTAGAGGACCATTCCCTTGCCAAATTACCCGCTTGTCACTTTATGTAAAGCACCCTTGGAGTGACAGTTCTCACATTTGCCATTGTATATGAGATACCCATGGAGTACAAGTTTTCAAATTTGCTACTGTGTATGAAGCAGTTTTGCAGTGCCAGGAACCACATTTGCCCCATATATAAAAGAGAATTGTATTTTAAGTTATTGCATGTAGCAGGTGTAAGAAAGTGAACTATTATTTGGGGTGGGCAGTCACCCACTTCAAGGAACAATGACACAGGCTTATAAAGGTGAACCCAAAATTCACTAAATAAAGAACCTGAGCTCAGCGCCCTGGTACCTACTGCATAGAGCAGGCAAGCATTTAGTAAGGCAATGAGTAAAACATTAATGTGGCAACAAAGTAGTAATAACGTCAAACACCAAACAAAAAAACCCTATCTGAATTCGAAAAATATAGTAAAATGCACTAAGCAAAACAACACCAAAAGGACAAAAATCCATTAATGGGACAAGAGACATGATTTTTAAATGTTTAAATAAAAATAGCACCAAAAGGCACTGCACGCCAGTGATAATCTATGGAATTGGTAGTCTGGGACCTGGGCAAGATTTTGTGCCGACTGTGATGAATGCAGGTGAGATACACCCATCAAGTTCTTCTTGGTCAAAGATTTTACATTCTGGCTGAGTATTTGTTAATGAAGCTCAAAATTCTCTAGTGGAGCAAGTCGGAGACTGTATCCAAGAAAGGTTCCTCAAAATGTGTCACCTTTGCCATGAGAGCCTGTTGACCACTCTGGAGTTGCTGTAAATTGAAACATATTCTACGGGTCAACTTTGTAGTTTCTGGAGCATTTCTTCTACTTAAATTCTGTGGCTCCAAGGACCTCAGGGACAGCCCTCATGGTCTTCTGGCCAGACAGATGACAACAAAAATGAAATTGTAGATATTGGTGGTGAAAAGGAAAGATGGAGTGATATCAATTTTCAGAAGGCGATGTTCAGAAGCAACTGGTAGACCTTCCAACTTAGTTGAAGAATACGTTTGACATATCTGAAACTAATCAAAAGAAAATACTTTAGAAAAGAAGTTAGACAATCTGGCACAAAACACACAAGACTTAGAGATTGTCAAACAAGTGATCAATGGCTTCGTAGGCATCATCAGAGAAGAGATACGGAAGTTGAAACGGCGAGACAAATAAACGCTGGATTAGATGGAAATAGAGGATAACACCAGATGGAATATTATAAAAATAATGAATATTGCGGAAGGGGCTTAAGGTGGCAACTCAAACTTTTTTAGTGGTCATTTCAATTAATCACATGACAGAAATCCAGAGAGTCCATCAAGACCCCTTTAAGGCAAGCCCTAATGCAAAAAAACAAGGCAAATCCTAATAAATGTGTTATCTTTAGGGTGAAGGAACAAGTACGAACTACAGCTTTAAAAGCAAAGGTTCTAAAAATATAAGAGCATATATATGGTATCAGATCGAAAATATCACATGCCATGCAAGATAGAAAATTGAAGTTGGGAAAAAACAAAAGACAGCAAGAAGTACATAGCGATTGTGCAGCCATAATGTTTAGAGTGATGTGGACTAATATAATACTGAAAGGAAGTTGACAATCTTATCAAACAGCTGAAAGGACACCCTAAATAAAAGGGAGAGATACTTTGATGCAACTTCAAACCAATAGTGATTGAGAGCTCAGAAGGGCAGAAGACAAGGTATTTCAGGACACTTATACATATCAAAATTTGGATTCAGCAAATTGTGCAGATCAGATGTGCTGAGCAACGGGAGTAGTGTTACCAATCTGAGGTTGAGGACTTTGTGCAGTCTCCCCAAACTGACTGTGCCCTTCTTATTTTAGATGGCTGATCCATCGAGGGAATCCAAACAGGAAGTCAGGCAACCCAGAGCGGGACAGGAGCCCCAGTGGACTCACTCAGTGGTGGGAGATGGAGCCTCAAAATGAGGAAGAAAAAGAGAAGGAGGAACATTGGTAGCAGTGAACCCTGCCAAGAAAGATGAAGACCAGAGAAGAACTCCCAGAACACCAGAGCGACGAACCAGGATAACTGCCACACCATGAAGCTGAGAGTCCTTACTGAATGGGGAAATCAGATATGGCTAAACAGGAACCGGAGCCTAATTCAGGACACCGGCAGAGCGTAACTTCCTGCCATGCTCCCGGAAAAGTGTGGCTCTATCAGGGGCGTGGACAGCTCCTAAACACAGCTGAAAGCGGGATGGTAAACCTTAACAGGGAGGTGGGTGGAGAAAAAAGAAGACTTTTTACAAGGGCCTATACACACAGCAAGGATTAAAATTAGACCCAAGCTCAAGCCTCCGATGATTTGAGTGTATTTTTTTATTTATTTGTTTTGTTTGCTGCTATTAATTTCCCTATTTTAGGAGTAGTTTATCCTCGGATCTCCTTTCCTCTTTTCCTAAAAAACGATTTCACTAAAAAGTATTTTTTTCCAATATTGTGTTTAGGAACGCATTCACTTTTCTGATCACCACAATAACATCATCTTATAGGGCAAAGAGGCAGAAAGATTCACAGGACTAACCCCACACAAAAAGATAAAATAACTGTGACTTACCTGAACTTTCCAGTTTGTCGATGGAGCCGATTGACGGGAGCTCCAAAGGACCCAAAGAAAGGAACAAGGCCTTTAATTGGAGATATCAAGCTATCATCAAAATAAGATTAAGAAAAGAAATCACACATTTCTATCTAAGATGTTGGCTTTGGTCTTATATTCCCGCACCAAGCAGCAGGTAGCCATATTGGTTAGAGCAGATTCAGGAATAGTAATAATGAACTATCAAGCAGATGAGTGGAGTAGGTGGGTAATAGCAAGGCCAAGAGTATATCAGAGCATATATATATATAGGCTATTATGATCCAAATGCTGATGACCAACAACAACTGAGCGGACTATTTACTAGTTTACCCAAGTATACTCTACCAATTATAATGGGGGAATTTTAATGAGATAGTAGATCCTAATCAGGACAGATCTAGACAGAAGAGCTTCATAGTATAAATTCCCCTACAATGATCAATTGTAAAACATATGGGGCTATATAATGTCTGAGAGCTATTGAGAGCAGATACATTAAAAGACTACATATTCCATAGCAGAAATATGGGCAGTACTCCAGGACTGCCTAGGTTTTAATAGCTGTAAAGGTAATAGATGACGTTATTTCAGTGAATCTCTTCCATCACATCTTACAGATCGTTCAGCAGTTTTTTTTAAACTGACTTTTGTCTAGCAGATAGGAATCCACAGATGGACAACAGAAAGAAAATATTATTAGAGTAGGATGTGGTAGAGGAACTATAAAAGAAAAGAATTTTGCAAGTAAAATAGGTCAGAAAGAGGATATATCCAGATAGAAAAAAAGATGACTATTGCGAAGCCAGTAAAAAGTCAGGGATTGGATGATGCAGAGAGGAAAATACTAATGAAATATTGCAGACTCTGCAGAGGGGGGAGACATAGTTTACATCGCATGCGATACATCACATGCCATTACAACGCAAGTCGTTACAATGATGTATCTCATGCGTTGTAACATCACATATTCGCAGAGGGACTTTAAAACCAAATTTGAATACAGAATTTGTAAGATACAGGAATGTAGTAGGCTATAACATTTCGGATATAGGAAGAAATGGGGGAAGTTGTTGGCATGGAAAGTTAAGGCGAACAAACTAGGCATATCATAAAACATGTATATGGTTAAGATTCAGGTACAGTGTATAAGAGGAATAAAAAGATAGAAAGACTATACTGGATGAGGCATAGCTTACTAATTGATTAAAACAAGAGCGCCTCCCATAGTTAATAATGAGCCAACAGATAATGCTTACTCAAGAAACACAAGCGGTAGAAAAGGGAAAGCAGTTAGGAAATGCAAGCACAATGACTGGATGCCATATTGAATAAGTGTGTTCCTGAAGCCTATGAGAACAGAAACATCCTAATGAAAAAACAAAATCGATTCTGTATTCATGAAATGAAGTTAGTTAGCACCTACTGAGAACTCGTTAACAGCATTATTTTAAAAACAAATGAAATGACAACTGAATGTCCATCACATCACAGGGCCCGCTCCTACAGTGTCCCAGGGTACCCACCCCGGGACACTGTAGTTTGCTATGGCAGAGCGGGAGCCTCACGGCTCTCATCCTGCCATAGCAAACGTGGTTTGGAATTTGAAAGAGAGAGCAGGGAAACCTGCTCTCTCTTTCAAAATGCAAACCAGATTGCTTTTCCACACTGGGAGCTGCAAGTTAGCAGCTCCCCATGTGGAAAAGCAATGCTGGCTCCCGAAGGACGCGGGGAGCCGGCGGGACCATGGGGTCATTGGGGCTCCCTCCACGGTCCCCAACGTTGTATATAGGCCCCGGGGGATGGGGTCCCTGGGAAGAATAGAAATTAGTGGTAGGTGCACATTTTTTTTATGGTAAAATTAGGAGTTGCGCACCCAGCGCGACGCTCAACGCGGCCCCCTGGTGCGCACGTGCTCAACTTCTAACACGTTGGGTGCATAACTCCTAACGCGTTGGGTGCGCGACTCCAAGCAAAAAAAAGTAATATTTTTCAGATATATATATATATCAAGCTTATGTGTTTAGTTCTTGGGTGGCTCTAAAAGAGCTGTTGTGTTTCTTGGGAGATTTTGGTACCTACAAGTAAGTACCGATGCAGAGTCTAAAGTTGTTGAGGAAGACTCTGTTACCCTCATCTGTAAATGTGCACCATCTCTACTATAGATGCCGTCCATATTAAAACGCAGATTATTGTTGTAAATGGACCCCATTCTATAATAACAAAAACATCTTTATGTTTCCTAGCTTTTTCAATCTGCGGAAAAAATTGATTGGACCAGTTCCATTTGTCTTTGGCATATGTTAGAATAGACAAAGGCGGTTTGGGGGAAAAGTGACATCAATTCTCCAAAGGTGTCCTTCATAAGCATTTCCAGACCTACCCCAGTCAAAGTGCCTAGGTTATTGCCACCACAGTGCACAATTATGAGGTCAGGGTGTTGGAGATGCAAAAAGGATTTAACCAATGGCATCAATTGGTGCTACTTTAATCCTCTCTGTCCAATCCATTTAATGTCTACATTTAGCAAAGCTAGGTCCTTGTCAATACCTCTGTTTTCTGCATACCTTTAGCTCCAGAAAATATAGCTGTGTCCCACAATCCACACTCTAAGCATCTCGAAGGGAGGTCTGGATGCACTCAGAAGGTGTCTGTATGTGAAATGTCAGTTTGACAACTAAGGTTTTTCCAAAATGGTGGATAAGATGCAGTTTAAAAAAAAGAAAGAAATGATTGCTGTTTTGAGAACATTATAGACTGAAAAGTAGGGTACATGTTTTTTTTTTAAAGCATGTTTCTTATTGGTTAACAAAAACTGTTTGAAAGGAACTTTACATCGGATAAGCTGATATTTTGAAAAGTGAAGCACACTTGCTGTTTGGATTAGCAATATTGTGTGCTGAACTTGTGACATGTGTGTTCAGTTGAGTGTTCCATGAACTGTTACTAATGTAACAGGCAATAAGCAGATTGGGGGTAGGGTTCAAAGTTATGTCAATTGGAAAGGGTTGAAATGTGTAACCAATAGAAATGTGTGTTAGATTTTGAATTAATGTGGGAAGCAATGTGATTTGATAATTACATGTTGCCAAGTTTTAGTAGTATTAGAAAGCAGTCATTGCTTATGCATTCGCAAAATGAGTCAGGCTTTCACACTATACTGCAGTAGTGAAATATGTAAAATGTGTGCAGTCACCGCACCCCTTCCAGACTGGTAAATGTGTTTTGGTAAAGTCCAAGGAATAGTGTTGCTTGTCTAGAATCACACTGTGAGTCTGTGTCCATATGGGCAACCATTGTGAGAGAAGCATTTGGTTACTTCATGATTTGCTGACACATAACTGCTTAAACACCTATCCTGTTGTCAAGTTTTAGTAGTATTAGAAGCCAGTCATTTCTTATTCATTTGCAGAATGCGTTATGTATTCACACTAGAGTGCAGTAGTGAAATATGTAGAATGTGTGCAGTCACTTTACCCTTTTTAGCGTTTTTATAGCTATTACTGTGAAGGTAAGAGTAATTAAATACTATTATGCACAGTGGGCTGTATTTGCACACTGGTGAAGAAAGGGGGGATGGACAGAGTAGATAAGTGTGGAAAGATGATCTGTGGACATTTTAAGTTACGGGATAAAGTTGCCTTGAATCGTGAGTGTCCCTGGGGGCCAACTAACCCACCAGATATCTGTAGAAAGTGCCAGAGAGTTGCATTGCTGAGAGGTGTAAAATGGGACATGGCTTCGTACCACCTCTCAGCAACGCAGCTGTATGGTGTTCAATAGAGAGAAATGGTGGGCTAGTAGGACCCAGGTACATTCAGGATTAAAAATGACTAAGGGGCATATTACCAAGGCAGGCAAAATGAAATTATTGCCGCTTTTGCGGCTGTTTTTGGCCGCAAAGCGGCGATAATTTCCTCGCCCTATTAGCAAGCTGTCGCTAATGTCAGTTAGCGACAGCTTTTAGGTGATAGCGAGCGGTTTGGGGTCCGCTTTGCATGTCATCAATATTTATCGCTAATGACATGCAAAGTGGGCGTACCCAACCTGTTAGCGACCGAAAGCAGTCGCTAACATCGCTATGGCCTATTATCAACGCAGGCGTAGCAATTAAAATATTCAAGCTAAGCGCGAATATCGCCAAATCCTAACGCCTGCTCAGACCACTTCTTAGCCTGTATATCCTATGGGAGGTGGATATTCAGGTTAAGTCCCTATTAGCGATAATGCCTGAATATCGCTGAATTTCCGGTGATATTCACGCATTTCGCCACTATCGCCAGATATTGTATCGCTTTAGAGATAAACGTTGCTAATAGCACGTTAACTCTGCGATAAAATCCGGCGTTGCGCGGCGATAAAAAAAATGTCGCTAAGCTTATTTAGCGATAAATATCGCTAGTTGTTGATAATATGCCCCTAAATTCCTAAACTTATAACATGTCACAGAGTGTTTTTGGACATGTCACATCAGGCCCTATCCCTTCCCTTCACCACTCTTTGAACATGTCCTATCACTTTGCCAAAACCTAAGTACTTATACATTAGTCTTGCTCTCTATTTGCAGTACTGAAATTAGGCTACTTATTAGTCATATAGTTACAGATTGACCTAGCTACTAACCGTAGTACAAGTCAAATTCTTTATATACTATGCATGCGCACCTGCAAAAAGCTACAAAGTATTAATACAGTCTTCAAAATACTCAGTTTATATCTATGTAGTTTTGGAATGTCTCTGTCATAGGATACAATGTGACCTAAAAAAAAAGATTTGATTGGTTCATAACATTTCCCATTGTACCTATTTAAGGACTGCAATCATTTCAATCATTCCTCTTTGAGCATCTTTGGAGAAATAACTCTGTGCTTAACTCCTGTCACTGTCATGCAATTTTTCAATCAATCAACTAGCAATATGTTCTTATTGTAACAGTCTGCCAATACCTAAGCACTTATGGGGCAAATTTAGAAGCATCCTGTGCCAACAATATGTCACTTTTTGTAACATAGTGATAGCACAAGACACTCTTTCATATTTACAAGGAGAGGAAAAGGCACTCTGTGTAGCTTTTCTTCTCCATGTAAATATGACCTCATCATACACACCACTTTGCATTGAAGGGGCATTCTATAGGTGTTGCTGTGCGTGTTTGCACAGAACACCAATAGAATAAGACACATCTCCAGATTTATCAGAAATCATGAATCTAGACATGTGTGTGAATGCTGCACCATCCTCCAATTGGTGTAGCAAGGCACAACAAGGAGAATTGTTTTTATTTCTCCTCATTTTTTCTCTTTCAATATATGCTGCATTGAACAGTATACATTGAAGGAGAAAAATGTCTCCACTGATTGTTTTTGTGCAGGAATATGTGTCTTCCTGCACAAAAACAAACTCCTCATGACACAGATATTCTTGCACCATGGTGCAAGGGTGCCTGTGTCACCGCATGGATGCAGTTTGAGCAGCAGTGAAAGGAAGCATAGACTTGCAACATATTTATGTACATATGTTGCATCCCTGTGCTTTGGAAGTACCATAGCACACTGCAGCTAAAGAGCTTACAGTGTCATGCTGCAGCACTTCCTTATAGTTCTGAACTTATACATTCACCACACACTATTAATGCTATTCTTTCAGTCAATTATGCACTATGCATACATTCAACCAAACTTTCACACACTATCATACAAAAATAGCTCTTTTTTTAACCAGAGAAGTTAGTTCTAAAAAGAACTTTTTTTTGTTTTCATTTTTACTTTTTTGAACGATTTTGTGATTTTTTTGTTGTTTTTTTAAAAAGAAAAAAAGAGAACAGGATGAACAAAACGGTAAACTTCTGGAAAAAAAATAAAGAAAAATCAAACAGCTGTGATTTTTCTGTGCTGTGCAAATTAGATCGACGGACTGCTCTCCATAGCAGAGTAGTTTGTTGCATTTGATGCAATTAATTTTCAGTTGTCCAAATTCCGGACGTATGTCCGGATGTGCAGGCGATGATGAAGATGCAGCTGAAGTACTTGCCACTGCAGGCGGAGGGTTCTCTCAAAGTCTTCTGCACTCCTCCTTAGCCAGGTTGACGGGGTGCAGAGTCTTGAGGTGTGTCATCATACTTGCTGTACCGCAAGAATACTTCTTGTTTGGATCACCTCTGGAAAGAACCCTTTCGCAGATTCTGTACGTCACTTTAGTGGCGTTTACCTTTTTTTGTCCTTCTAGAATGGAATTTTTTTTCCAAACCACTAAAGTTGGTCCTTCAGGGCGTGGAGGTTTAGGGATTAACTCTTCATCTGAAGCATGCTCTGAATCCGGTGCAGGCTGCTGTCCAGAAGCCATTGTGAGCAGATTTAAGTGAATAGCTTCAAGAAAATCACCAGTTCTTCTCAGGTGTGAGATGTTCCTCCAAAGAAGGTCTAAGATGAATGATTGAAATGGGTGGGGTCCTTCAATAGTTACAATGGGAAATCTTATAAACAATTCAAATCTTTTTTTTTCAGGTCACATGGAGTCCGCGCACCGTGCGCACAGGCAGCAGGCACCCAACCCGACTTCGCAAAATTGCATTTAAAAGTAATATGTTTATTAAAAGTAAAAGTATATTATTTTTATGATTAGCTTAGATAATGTCTTGCCTTAATATGTATATTAAATACATATATATATATCATTTTAGACATTAAAAAAATTTCGCAGGAGTCGCGCACCCACCGCATCGAACACGTATATGATGTCACATGGAAGCCCGTGAGCATCACGTAAAGTAATACGTATGTGTCGCGTATGCGCCTGGAGCTGCGTACCGGTCGCATTACATTGGTGCACAAAAATATGCACCCATCGCACATCCTAAGCGGATCCTACACAACAATCCTAAAATGGCAGGTAGGTTCCGCGCAGCAATCGAGAAAGGTACGCTTTGGGTGTGTGACTCCAAAAGAAAAAAAAACAATAAAGCAAAAATATTTAAAAACATATATAAAACAAAAAAAACATTAGAGTTTCAATATTTTTTTTTAACAGTTTCCATTTATATAAAAATATATGATGTAATTTGAAAAAATAAGGAGGTTGCATTGTTTGCAGTGCATTCAGGACCATTATCGAGAGGCTCCATAGCAGTCTGAATAATGTGGTGATCAATGGTGTGCGTTTTGTTGATCAGCGACCTCTATTTGGGGCTATTTTCACACCAAGCTATGTCTGTGGAGAGGAGTGCCAGCCGGTCCTCATGACGTATTTGAAGCCCCGGAATCCCACGTAATCTCCAATCCTGCCTCGCTGAAGAACTCCTGGAAGAACTCCTGGAATTCGTGTGTGGAGATTTATGAGGCAGGTGGTTAAAAAATCATTTTCTTCGGGAGCAGTGGCAATTCCGAGCTCACAGCTAAATGCCTTTCTCAAGGATACTATCTGCAGAGTAAACAGAAGGATTCCCAGTCATGAGGCATTTTTTTCCTTTTGAGCTATTATAGAAGTGTAGTGCTTCTACAACAAAGATAAACTAGCTCAGAGTGGTGACTGCATTCAGTTCCTCTGTATTACAACGATTTATTTCCAGATAATTGCTAGCTCCTCTGACAGACAACTATTTCTTTGTTTGATTCCTGAGTATAACTTACTCTGGTTCCTGTCATTACCTCTTTGGGGTCCCTAAATTAAGAACTAACATTTCCCTTTCTACAATATGCAGCTTGTTGAAATGTACATATAAATTTTCTTTGAATGAAAAAAAAAGCAAAAGACTTCTATTATGAGCTGTATTTCACGTTTGATATATCAGCCTTGACAAGTGTTGGTTTATCATGGTTTTCCTCACACTACAGCAGTAACTTGCATACAGAGACTCAGTAAAATTGCCTTTCAATGCGGGAAAAAAGATAAAAGAAGTCTCCATTGCGCTGAATATCACACATAGCCTATTCAATGAGAAAGGTAGCCATAACATTTTTCTCAACACATGTTCACTTTGACAGGAGCTAGTCTACCTCAGTGTTCCTCACATTTCAGGGGTTAACTGTGTAATTCTCTACATCCTTCTTCAAATATAGAGACTCAGTGGTTGGAAGACTTGCTACTTGTTTTTCTTACAATCTGTGAGGAAATGAATGTGATTATGACTGGTCTAGGCTTTGCTGTGAGGTGATCTCTTTCAGTTTATGTTCTGCTCATACTTATAAACAATTTTCTGGAGCAAAAGTTCTAATATCCAATACCTACCCTGTATCTTGTGTGACTTGTCAAATGTATAATGAGCCTCTACCATGACATCTGCATAATGAGTTCTCGGCTACTGAATGAATAATTTTTCATTAGATATCTATCACTGGAAAGTGAAGACTTTTGCTATAATTCTGACACTGATTGCTCCACCAATATAAGAAGTAATTATGTTGCATCTATGAAGAGTGGCTTATGGAACTTTCACTGTTAATTTACAGACAATAGCGTCAGCAGAGAACGTGGCCTTGTATCACTCGAAAGCTTTTATTCTAATTGCATATCCTTAACAGCCAATACATCTCATCTGATCCTGGTCTTCGCCCGGAATGTGAAGTGTTTCAGTTATAATTTTGGCACCGCCCATTCCACCAATATCAGAGATAGTATGTGTCACCTATGAAGAGTGGTTTATGTGATTTTTTTATTGTCTATTTGCAAACAATAGTACCTACTGAGACAGTGGCCTCCTAGTACACCTCCATAAACAGGCAACACACTTCCACCTGTTCCTGGTCTTTCATCATATCAGTCTGAAAGGCTTATGCACTGGGTCGCTCCCCCTCAACATGACCTAACAAAAGGTTGTATACTCGACATCCTATAAAAAAAAATACATTAAGTACTTATAAGCTACTTTGTCTCTATTAGCAGGTCTGCCAATTATTGTTCTTTATATTTAAAAAAAATATTTGGGACATCGTTTGAATGCCTCACAACAAGAACGAGAACAAGCCCACTAAACAATTACTTTATGCTGATGTACTTAAGCAGTCACACACCATGTCCACGAAGGGTTCTGCCTTACCATCATCTAAACGGCCCCACACTACTAAAACTACAATACAAGGGGACGCTATGGATCGTCTTTTTCAAGAACTCTCAACAATCAGCTGTCGTTTGACAGACATGGACATCAACATTTTCTCTCTTGCATCAGAGACTAAATCAATCAGAGCTGACATAGTGCATTTTCATACTAAAACAGAAGGTCTGAATCAACGATTACCACTAGTTGGAAATAAAATTGATTCAGTGCAAAACAGGGATCAAGAACTATTATTTTTCCGTAGCAAACTGGTCGATTTGGAAGACCGACAGTAGGAGAGATAATATCCATTTCTTTGGTTTTCCAGAGACAATTAAAGGCCAGAATACCAGAGCTTTTTAATGTGATGTCCTTCCAAAACTAGTTGATACTCATTTTGACCCAATGCTTGAAATTCAACGGGCACACCGTCTTGATCCACCAGGCAACGACACAGTTACTCGTCCAAGACCCATCATTGCTTGTTTTTTGAGACATGAGCAGGTTAGACCACTGCTTACAGCAGCAAGCACCCAAGGCTTCTTCAGTTATCAAGGCCAGGAAGTACATTTGGCAGCTTATTTTTCTTGTGAAACCAATGATCGGTGGAAAGCATTTTTAGCTATGAGGCCTCAACTACATAAAATGGACATCAAATATGGTTTGTTTGATCCAGCCCATGTTCGTGTGACTAAAAATGGTGACTCAAGAGACTTTTACAATCCAGAGGAACTACAACGCTTTCTAGATGACATGCAACCACATGATATGGACATACAGCATACCTCTACACATCAGGTTTCTCAAAGTTCTCAACCCTCTATTCAGCTTTCAGATAACAGACGTCGCACCATGGGTGAAGTTCGTCACCGTGGCAGGGAGCTTGAAAGACCGAATCGTACACAGGAACATAAAACTTCAGCTATACAGACAGTATCTAATTTTACCCAGGACCAGCACAGGGATAAATCCCGCTCTCCCTTAAAATCTGCTTCAGATGGAGAGTAGTCTTTAACGCCATATTTCTTTCATTATTAATAACAACTTTAGTTTATGACTTCGATGTTTATGACTCTCAGGAAGACAACTCCTTCGTATGCATCAGATGAGTATTATCTGTATTACTTTCTTATCTATTTCCTCATTATTGTTGCCAGTTCCAAATCAAATGTTTACACATTTACTAGCAGCCCGTCCCGACGTTGTCCGGGTATGAAATAGAATGTGTGTAATGTGTGTATTCAGATACGGTCATTCGCGTGTTCCCCCGCTTGAGGCCCAGCTGCATCCCTGGTTGATGTTAGAAGGTGTGTGTCCCCCCGCTTGAGGCCCAGTGGCAGCCCTGGTTCATGTTAGCAGGCGCATGTAATTAGTGTAGTGATCCGCCGCCTGAGCCCGGCTACAGCCCTGGCTGATGTTAGCAGGCACGTGTAATTTGGTTTAATGTGATAGTTCAGTAACAGTGCGCATGAGAGGCTGCAGTAATTGTCCCCGCAGACACGCTCAGTCACGTGTGCCCCCGCTTGAGGGCCAGCGGCGACGTCTAACAATTAGAATTGTGTGAGTTTTGAATGATTGTTTCCCGCTGTTCTTATTTTTTTATGACCCACACCGACGCTCTTCGGCCCCGAGTGCTTTTTAGACACACCCAGGCCAAGCCACACATTGCGTTTGGCCCTTTCAGACTCACCCAGGCCAAGGCACACACTGCATTCGGCAACCCCAGTATGTGTGAGACAACGGGCAGTCCCCCAAGGGAGTTTTGCAAATGGTTACTTACCACGCTTCGAGGTGAACGCCTTTGTGACGCCTCCAGCACACGGCCACAGCAGACGCTCTGATTAATGTACGACCCAGATGGCATGAAGTGCGGAACGTAGCACGCGCCCCCAGCGTTTGTCAAGCCCCCAGCGTGCCCCTTGATGCGGCGCAATTACCGCTTCACATGGCATGAAGGGCGGACACACGCCCACAGCACGGACACACGCCCACAGCGTTTGTCACGGCCCCAGCGTGTCATGCCCCCAGCATGCCCCTTGATGCAGCGCAATTATGACTCACATGGCATGAAGGGCGGAACGTACCACACGCCCCCAGAGTTTGGCACGCCCCCAGCACACGCTCACAGCAGAACGCAGACACGCCCTTAAGGGACTACTTTGCTGGCACGGTTCTTTTACCTTTTAAATGTATATGGTGGCCGTCTGCATAGCCTATGTCCTTCTGCTGCAACTGCCCTTTCTAACTCTGTATTGGGTGTTGTGATTGGTGCTGTGGTTACTGAGATTACCCGTCTCAAAGCTTTGGGCTCTCTCTTTATAATATTATAGTATAGTATAGTATAGTATGGATTTTTTGAAAAAATGTTTATACATTATTTTTTCCGTCTGCATAGCCTATGTCCTTCTGCTGCAACTGCCCTTTCCAACACTGTATTGGGTGTTGTGATTGGTGCTGTGGTTACTGAGATTACCCGCCTCAAAGGTTTGGGCTCTCTCTTTATAATATTAGTATAGATAGTATAGTATTGATTTTTTTCAATTTTTTTATACATTTTAGTATCCGTCTGCATAGCCTATGTCCTTCAGCTGCAACTGCCATATCCAACGCTGTATTGGGTGTTGTGATTGGTGCTGTGGTTACTGACATTACCCGCCTCAAAGGTTTGGGCTCTCTCTTTATAATATTAGTATGGATAGTATGGATTTTTTGCAATTTTTTTAATACATTTTTTTATTCGTCTGCCTAGCCTATGTCCATCTGCTGCAACTGCCCTTTCCAATGCTGTATTGGGTGTTGTGATTGGTGCTGTGGTTACTGAGATTACCCGCCTCAAAGGTTTGGGCTCTCTCTTTATAATATTAGTATGGATAGTATAGTATAGTATGGATTTTTTGCAATTTTTTTTATACATTTTTTTATCCGTCTGCATAGCCTATGTCCTTCTGCTGCAACTGCCCTTTCCAACTCTGTATTGGGTGTTGTGATTGGTGCTGTGGTTACTGAGATTACCCGCCTCAAAGGTTTGGGCTCTCTCTTTATAATATTAGTATGGATAGTATGGATTTTTTGCAATTTTTTTATTACATTTTTTTATCCGTCTGCATAGCCTATGTCCTTTTGCTGCAACTGCCCTTTCCAACGCTGTATTGGGTGTTGTGATTGGTGCTGTGGTTACTGAGATTACCCGCCTCAAAGGTTTGGGCTCTCTCTTTATAATATTAGTATGGATTTATGCACATTTTATGATCTGAAATACTTAACATGTTTATAATTATTACAAAGATATGTTTCCTCTGTGCTATTTATTGTCATTGTTTTTAAGTTCTCATAAGTGATTTTTCATCAGCTTTATCCAAACCAAACTTTTTTAGTTTATTGATAATTCTTGTACCTCATCAATATTTGCAGCAGTTTTTTAGAGATATACCTCTTAGTTATAAATTTGATTGTAATCAAATGTTTCTTCATATCAATTATTAACATTTCCATCTAGGATAAATGTTTATTGCATTAACTATTTATTTCTTCATTATTGATGTTCTTTATTGAATTATATTTCCTTATCTGCTCTTCTTTTCATACTTATTTTATTGGAAGATCCCTCGTCATCCGAAATGTGATTACTCTACTTGAAATCCTTCTACAAGTATATTTATTAAGTTATATTTATAGTTGTGATTATAATATATTATACATTTGATTTTTAAGAATGAAATTTTCTCACCTATTTATACTATTGACAAGTCTATCTTCTCAGAATGCTCTTTGGATTTCTCTTTTATACGTCGCAAATTTGCCCTTTTATATGTTTTATAAGGATTTGTCTTCCCTCTCACGGATCAACACTAACTATAACTGGATTCCCCATGTTCTAACACTTCTTATGAACAGTCCTGGTCTTTGTCCAACCCTCCTGGTGGGGGTCCTGCCCAGAGCGGTGCTGCTCTAGTGAGCCCAGACCCGCGGTTGAAAGTTTTAATATTAAAACACCTTATATTCCATCATATTGTGATTTGAACATATATTTCTGTTTATTTTACATATTATATTTCTTTTTCATTGGCTAGAGAATTAACAAATCTTACATTGCACATTGGTGAAAACTTATTTCTCAATAACACACTTCCCCCCCACCTCTTTTGGATCCCACTCTCCATTATCTTTTCTAAAAAAAAAAACAAGCTCTACTATTCTCATAGTCATGGTTGCTACTCATGCCTTATGTACGATATGATGGAATGTTCATGGTTTAACACACTACATTAAGAGGAAAATGCACTCCCTTATCTGCAATCAAAAAAAGTAGATGTGGCGCTTCTTCAAGAGACACATCTCGACAAACTTGAATCAAAAAAATTGTGCAGGGATTGGGTGGGAAAAGTTTTCCACAGCAGTATACACGAAAAGGGAACCTCAGACTCAGGCCCTACTAGAAAATGCGGTGTGGCAATCCTCATACGCAAAACCCTGCCAGTTCTGGTATCCAAAATGTGGGAAGATCCAGACGGTTGCTACCTCTTTGCAAGGTTGCGTATTGGAGACACTCATATCTGTGTGGGCTCAGTTTATGCTCCAACAGGTAGCAAGAAATCCTTCTTATTACATCTGAGTCGCTTGTTGTCGGAGATCGATGCTTTACAGTATCTTATAGGAGGTGACTGGAATTTGGTACGGGATCCAATTTTAGACAAAACTGGTCCACTTGACAAAAATAATGCTGCAGACAGAGCACTCATGAATGATTTGATTGAGGACAATGGTCTTGTAGACCATTGGCATCTTTCGCACCCAGATGATACCGAATACAAATTTACATCCCCCCCTCATGGAACTCTTTCCCGGTTGGATTACTTTTTAATCTCTCAGAATATAGTCCAATCAGTTTGAGACTCTCATATTTTGGAGGCATCAAGTTCCGACCACTCTCCGGTTTTATTACATTTACAAACAGGGATAACCCGACCAGGTCGTAAATCTTGGAGGTTGAATATTAAATGTCACAAAACACCTAAGGGTAAAGCTCAATTATAGTTTCATCTTCACAACTACCTTTCCTTAAATCAAGGCTCTGTGACATCTAGTAGGACCATATGGGCTGCTGCTAAGGCTACTATTCGAGGGCAACTTATGCGTGATGCAGCCCAGGCCAATAGGAAAAATGCTGCTCGGCAGCAGGAATTGGAACAGGATATTGCATCTTTCACCCGCTTACACACCAAAAAACCTACTTTGTAAAATCGAAAGTCCCTAGAACAAGCCTGTATGGCACTGAATAGTCTTTTCACCTCTAAGGCAGACTATAGGTTTCAAAAAATGAAAGGTAGGCATTATGAACAGGGAGAAAAGGTGGGTAGACTTTTAGCGGCACAATTGAGACAAAGAGAAGTTGCCATGGCCATTCCAGCCCTAAAATCATCTGGGGGGACCATGTTGACACGTCCTCAGGATATAGTTAATGAATTTGTTACTTACTATAAATCTTTATATACCCCAGGGACACACATATCTCATGTTAAGAGGACATCCATTATTGCAGGCCTTGACTTGCCTCTACTCACTGCAGAAGACAGAGCACTCTTAAATGAAGTAATAAGTGAAGAAGAGATAACACAAGCTATTTCCAAGCTCCAATATCATAAAGCCCCATGAGAGGATGGTTTCCCTGTGGAATTTTACAGTTGGTCAGATGACAACATAATAGATTGCTTGCATGCTGCATTCAAAGAAGCTGGGCATTCATCCTCTTTAGGATGTCTCTCTAATAAAGCAGTAATAGCAGTTCTGCCTAAACCGGGAAAGACCATTTATTATGTAGCAGCTATCGCCCTATTTCACTCCTCAATTGTGACATAAATATTTTGGCCAGTATTCTTGCCTCTCGTCTCCGCAGAGTCATACCTTCTCTAATTCATCATACCCAAGTAGGATTTATACCTGGGTGCTCTTCCAGAAACCATTTGCGTTCCTTAGCCCATTCCCTTCATGCCGCCAAACTTTATCAAGATGATGCCCTAGTATTATCGTTTGACGCCGAGAAGGCATATGATCGTGTACAATGGGATTACCTCTTGACAATTCTAGAACAATTTGGATTGGGTGGCCAGTACGACTGTTATATGAGCAACCTACTGCACTAGTTAATAGCGGAGGTTTTGTTTCTGATACTTTACCAATCTGTAGAGGAACCCGCCAGGGTTGTCCCTTTTTACCTCGTTTGTTCCTGTTGGCCATTGAACCTCTGGCAGCAGCAATTCGCCAGTCAACCACTGTTGCTGGCTTCCCCCTTCCGGTGGGAGAATCTAAACTTTATCTCTACGTAGATTACATATTACTCACCATTACCGATCTATCACGTTCCTTACCATCGCTACTTCAAATCATAGAAGATTTCTCCTCTTTCTCTGGGCATAAAATTAATTGGCACAAAAGTGTAGCGCTTCCCATATCAGATGGCACCTCAAAAGATGGAATACAAGATTACCCCTTCCATTGGCAACCCTCTCGTTTAAAGTGTTGAGGTATTCTTGTAAACAAAGGAACAATAGCAATGGTCTCGGATAATATAGGTCTCTTGGTTGCTCAGATGCAACGTGACTTCGATAAATGGAAAGCATTGGGCTTATCTTTGTGAGGTAGAGTCCAAGCTGTTAAAATGGTCACTTTCATGTTTCCTCTATACCCTCGGAATGCTTCCTTTTCATATTCCGTTATCCACACTGCGCCTCATAAACGCTAAGATAAAATCTTTTGTATGGGGCTCCATAAAACCTCGGTTGGCTGTAAGCAAACTAAATGCTCATCACTCCAATAGAGGTCTGAGTCTCCCCTTGATAGAACATTAGTCACTTGATTTACAACAATCTCAACTTACACACATGCTCCAAGATAACTCTAATACACCACAATGGGTACATGTTGAGAGATTCTTGTTATCCACAGAACTAGGTCGTTCAGCCCCATATGGGTCAGGCACAAGTCGTCTGGATCCCCGTAACCCTATGTTGTCTGCAATGCGTAAAATGTGGCTAAGAACACATCGTATATTGGGCTTTAATCCACGTTTACATGCAAAAGCCCCAATATGGAATAACTCCGGTATACGCATTAAAGCGAAAACTCTCTCCTGGCCCCAATGGAAATTAGCAGGCATCATTACCTTAGATCAGATTCTTCACAATGGTGATCTCAAACCTTTTTCCCAATTGGTGGGTGAGTTCAATCACCCCTTATCACAATCAGACAATTATCTACAACTCAAAACTTCCCTTATTAAGATTTTAGGCATGAAACCCTGGATACTGCAAAATTCGCCAATAGTGTCTTATTTTCACATTTAGGGGAAACATTAAGGGTTATCTCCGGTCTGTATAAAACACTCACAATACAATTATTATTATTATTATTATAATTACATTTGTTAAGCGCGCAGCTACCCGGAGGTTTCCCGGCGCTAAGGCAAACAGAACGGTAAACAGGGTGAGAGGAACATCAGACCAGAAGTTTAAGTATTAAAGAGCCAGGTTTTAATTCCTTTACGGAATGTCAAAAAGCACATTTCAGAGCGCAGAGATTGGGGTAGGGAGTTCCATAAAGAAGGTGCTAACAGGGAGAACGAGCGCCCTCCCATTTTAGCTCTGTTGACACGCGGTATCCTAAACTTATTCTGCGTGGATGACCTAAGTGTGCGGGGGGGAATATATTGCTGCACCAAAACAGATAGATAGTGCGGAGCTCTTCCAGTCATAATCTTGTGCATGAGACAAAGTGCTTTGAATTTGACTCTGCTCTCAATTCGCAACCAATGCAGTTTATGCATATGAGACGCAGCCGAGGTTCTGGCGGGCAGGTTACAAATAAGGCGAACTGCCATATTCTGTACCACCTGGTACTTCCTGGTTACCTCCTTGCAGGCACCCAGGAGTAGGATGTTCCCATAGTCCAGGCGTGAGGTGACAAGAGCCTGGACTACAGTCCTTAGGGTGTCAGCAGGCAGCATCCACGTGATTTTCCTCAGCCACCTGATGATGGTGGTACAGGTGGCGGAGACTTTCACAACGTGTTCCTTAAAGGATAGTTGATTGTCAAGGAGGACCCCAAGATTACGAGCAGTCACGGTTGGAGTAGGTAGCGGGCCCATCTCCGGCGGCCAATGTTGTGGGCCCCAGAGCGAGGTATCTGAGCCAAACAGGAGCAGTTCTGTTTTGTCCCCATTTAATTTTAATCTGTGCTTAAGCATCCAATCAGATATTTGTTTCAGTCCAGATTGAAGAGAGGAAGAGGGAAGATTTTTATTAGTAGAAAGTGAGTAGATAACTTGAGTGTCATCAGCATAGGAATAAATTGTAAGACCGGCCTGTTCCGCCAAAAAAGCAAGAGGTCTCACATACAGATTAAAGAAAAGAGGGCTAAGGATAGACCCTTGGGGAACACCACTCTCTTTATCTTGTGATCTCCGTTTTAAGTGGCAATCACTTTTAGCAATTTCTTATGAAGATGATGAATGGGTGGAATTGCTGGAAAACCTGGCTAAAGATGCCCGGGAAGCTCGTCTAAAATTCCGTTTATTTAAAACACTTCATGACTGGCATTGGTAACCGGTAAAATTACATAGGGCGGGTCTACTATCGCATACTAATTGCTGGAGGTGTAACGCCTCTGGCTGTGATATAGTCCACATCACATGTAAATGTTCTCTGGTTCAGCAATGTTGGTCCTACATAGGTCAGTTTCTACATAACACTGTTCCTTTACATTTACCACTCTCACCAGCAACTATTTTACTGCTTGACTTACAGTATTCTCCTACTCTCTCCAAACCGCAATGCCGTCTTTTACATACCGAATTGGTTAACAACAATGAGTCAAACTGCCTCCCATGAGAGAGTTATATATAATAGTTAGCTGGATATTTCACTTGTACAAAACCTTTGAAATTCCTCTGTTATAGTTAGTTCTACGAACTATAACTCACGCGCCTGCAATCTACTGCTGATGATGTCACATATTACAACACTATAACCCATAATCATTGGATTGTGAGAACCTAGCCTGTGAAAAAGTAACAGCAGGTTTTCCCAAATTGGGTACGCCTTCTTTGGAAAAGAAAATTATTTTCTCTAGTCCCCTCACTCACCAGAGGTTGCCCTTAGGTGACATACTTCATCATTGGGGCCATCCCAAGCATCTACTGCATGGGGTGTGCTGCGACTTGCGAAGGATATGTAGGAGCACTTTATGGTGAGACTATGTGTGGTGCGGTGTATGGTGGTGGAGTGGTGATTAGTATGTGTTAAAAATACCTAGCTAGTAAGCCAACACATTTATTTTTCCTCTAGTTGGTATATTAAAAGGAGGTTAGATATAGGAATTAGATCAATAATGTGGTCAAAGTCCTAGCTATCTTGTCGACATGTTTTAAGGTGTCCCCTACACCTTTTCTTCAGGACAACATGGGGGCCAGCCCCATGTATGCCACTCCGGTGATAAACCTAGAATAAGGTTAGGAAATGAATGGATAGACATACCTAATGTGTGTATCTATCAGGTATACATACGGTTAATGTTGTATCCGTAGTAACTGTATTTAGGAAGAAAAAAAGATATGAAAATTAGTACAGGGTGCATGCCCATATGGGCAGGCCAAGTTAAAATACATTGGTTGATCCTCATGGTTTGTGCCTATGGAGTGAAACCTAACGTTAGGTGCTTAGTCTGGTGCCCCTAAAAACAGAAGAACAAAACAAACAGTGGGTGTTGCTCGATCTACGTCTGTGCATGGTGTTCCTGTTCATAGGATTTTAAATTAAAATATACAATTATATGTACACATAGAGCACACTCGTTTAGGTTGCACACTTACAAAAAGACAAAAACAACATGTAACATATAACATCGTCCCTGTCTTGGTTTGGACAGTGGATAAACATACTTAGTCCTTAGCAGTAATATGCCCCATGGTCTGCCTGGATGGAGGGGCCTGTAGACTCTGAGGGGTGAGAAAACAATAGGATGCAAGACTTGTAATTAAAATTCATTAGGGATGCATTAGAATTTGTTTGACTTTTTAAGGCTTTTTGTGGTCGTCTAGAAAAAAGGTTGTATATACAGAAAGCAATCCTCCTCGTAAGACCTCTCCCTGAATGCGTGGTGTTTCTAATATCGAAGAATCGGGGTCATGATATGCTCAGAGGTCAAAAATACGATATTTCTTTGTCAACCATAGATGTTCCGACTGATTTCAGAAAGCTGTAGTGCTGCAATTATGCTCGTAGCGAGCGAGAGTATTGAACATGGAATGCTGCGTTGTTTCTAATATGGGGATATGTATCCATTTAATTAGGCATTTCCTAACGTTTTTACCTGTGCAAGGGCTCATTTTGTGCTAAGTTATATCTAATGGCGATTAGCTTTAGGCATTCTTTTCTCGCTTGTTTCTACTTTACATGTGAAAAAGGAGTTACATGTGCAAACCGCGGATCGCTGGTGTGTATCTCGTCCGGCATTTGCCCAAAGGAAAAGGTGGTCAGGTTCTGTTACAAAGATTAAGGTACACTTACTTAGCTCGGCAGCCCTCCGTCTTTTAGAACCTATTAGTCCCAGGTGCGACCGCATCTTAGTGTGTCCGAGTCGCAGGGCCATTTTGAGTATTTTGGGTTGTGATTCCGGCAGACCACGTGTTGTTTGGAAAAACACTAGTATGCGTATGCTGTGTATGACGGCATATTGCGGTCGCCATTTCTCTCACTGACCGTGGCGCGTTCTAGGCTCAACTAACGCCTGATAATAGTGTAGATATTTGCCATATATACAATAATTGTATCGCCTACCATGGGAGTCTAATTTGAAAATTATTTCGGGCTGTATTATAATTACTTGCAAAAGTGGGGATCTAACCCACTCTTTCTTGGATGAATTTAGGCGGCCATTTTGGGTTGGGTAGCTGGAGGAATACCCATCACATGTTCAATTCTACATTTTGCACCTAGTATAGTGGCTGTAGATGGAGTCTAGTGATGTAGACTCTATATTAATTCTTAAAAAAGTAGGGCAATTGTCTCAGAAATGCCGGAAATGAAAAATTAGACAATGAAAATGTAAAGTCAGGGGAAATCGTAGACAATACTATGTTAAACAGATGAAGAGTTATTAAGTGATCGTGAATATCCACAATATCTTGACCACAATATTTTAAACAATTAGCTTGTCTCATGCAGGGACCTTAATGCACACCGTTCTGAGATATGTTCATAGGGGGATAGTGTGTTATCTCATAAACTGCCCCCAATGGATATTCTCATTAAGTCCCACACTATCTGTGTGCAATTTAAACACCCATCTTTGTTCTTTCTCTAGCAGGGCTTGTTCAAGGTTATCACCTTGTTTTATGTGTTCAAGGATCACCCATCGCAGATCGTATGGGGTATGTTGTTTTTCATTGAAATGGGCCGCCATCTCAGTGCTTGCTCTGTGGCACCGAATGTTACTGCGATGTTTGCAGATTCTTGTTCTTACTTTTCTTGTGGTCAATCCCACATAGTGTAAGTTGCAAATGCATGTTATGAGGTATACAACTCCCACTGTGTTACAATTTATGAATTTGCGTAATTCCCACATTTGGCCTGTGTTGTGGTGCTGGTGAGGTGGCAAACACTGCAGTTGCCACACCGGTGGTGGCTGGTGGCCGTTGGGTAGAGTACTGATAACTAGTTGGTTGCCTTTGTCATCTGGTTTAGGGCGGGTGTGTACCAGTAAATCTCTTAGGTTCTTGGCTCTCCTGTGGGAAAACATTGGTGTGGGTATGTTCAGTTTACCACTGTTAACTATTTGCCAATGTTTCTTGACAAATTGTGTGACTTGGTCTGACGCGATGTTAAATGTAGTAATGCATATTGGTTTGGTTTCTTTCACTGTTTCTTCCTTTTCATAGGTTTCTAAAAGGGCGTCCCAGTGATTATTCCTTGCTCTTTTCTTTGCCCTTAGGTTTTGGTTGGGTATTGACGTATTTTGAGTTCATCAACAAGCTCTTTGGCATACGCATCGTAATCAGCGGTGTCCGAAAAATTCCTCCTCAGTCTCAGGAACTGGCCGAAGGGGAGGTTTTCTTTTAGGTGACGCGGATGAAAACTGTTATATAGTAGGAGGCAATTTTTGGCAGAAGGTTTAAAATGGGTTGATGTTTTTAGAATACTATCTTTGGCAAAGATGCTAAGGTCTAGGAACACTAGTTCGGACTTACTCATTGTATGTGTAAATTTCAGGAAGGGGTCCTGAGTGTTGAGCCAATTGATGAAAGTATTTGCTTCTGTCTCATCATCCTCCCAAATTACCAGAATGTCATCGATATATCTTTTCCATTCCAAGATCTTTTGACGATGTGGGTTCTGCTGTGATAGAATTATCTGTGCATCCAAGTGGTGGACGTACAGTCCAGCCACACTTGGAGCAAAAGTACTGCCCATGCTGGTGCCATGTTGTTGTCTGAACAGAAGGTCTTCAAACTGAAAGACATTTTCTGTGAGTGCCCACTTACAGCATTCAAGTACCACATGTTGAGGAGTGTGGTGTGGCCAAGTTGAACTGTACATTTTATCTTCAAGGATTTCCAAAGTTTCTTTATGGGTCAAGCTGGTATACAGGCTTTTCACATCTAGCCCTATCATGATGTGTTTATTTGGGTCAAAACTGAAATCCCTCAGTAGACACAGTACTGCCTTAGTGTCCTTAAGGTAGGTGTTGGTGGATTGAATTAATGGACGTAAACAGGCATCTGCAAATTTTGAGAGTGGCTTGAGTATGGAGCCAATACCAGAGACAATGGGTCTTCCTGTTTTTTTATGATTTGTGTATCTTTGGTTTTCTAGGTTTCTTGTTGTTCCGGAATTCTCCTTACTTTTTGGTAATCCAATCATGGGCGAGGGATTGTTCTACCATGCTGGTGATCCCAAACCTGAGTCTTTCAGTAGGATCCTCTTTGATTCATATGTAGTTTCTTTCATCCTCAGGTAATCTGAGGCATTCGTGTCAGCAAGCTTCCGTGTCTTGTATGACAATGCCACCTCCCTTGTCAGCTGGCTTTATGGTGATGGTCTTGTTGTTGAGCAGTATCTTGATCGCATCTTGTTCCTGTCTTGAAGTGTTATGAAACACCTTCAATGTGGTTGTGTCCAAATCTCCCACTTCTCCTAGTACTGCCTTTTTGAAGGTAAGTATTTCTACAGGTAGAGTTGTTGAAGGGGGGGTGAACGTGGACTTCGGGTGGAGACCTGTGTCACCTTTATCCATTTCCATATTCTGTTTGTTTTCAAAGAATACTCTTAATTTTAGCTTTCTGATGAATTTGTTTAGTTCGCAGCTCAGTTGAAATTTGTCCAAGACTGGTGTAGGTACAAATCCAAGACCTTTTTGAAGGACTGTTGGTGGTACTTTACTTAGGTTAATGGTAGATAGATTTACCACTAGACTCGGTGGATGCTGGTGTTTGGTTGTTCTGGTGGGCCCATGCTCCTCGTGTGACTCCTGGTTGCTTCCAGTGGCTGTGCCCATTGCACCTGTTGTCCTCTTTTCATTTTTCCTCTTTGTGGGCCTCTGCCCCGTCCTACAAAAAGGAGGCTGTGGGTAATCGTTTTATGGTGCTGGTTCCCAGTATGGGTTTTCTTGCTGAGGGAATGGTGGTGGACCGTAGAAAAAAGGAGGATTATGAAATGGGGGTTGCTAAGGTGGCCACCCGAACCATCATTGGCCTCTGTTCCGCATCCTTCCTCTGAAGTTTTGGCGACCTCTCTGATTCTTGCGTCCCCCTGAGCTGTTATCTGAATCATTGGAGCTGGTATCTGATCCATCCGAGTCTGTGTTGAACCCCGGTTTTCTTCCAGTGGGTTGGTAATCCTCTCTGGTGTACGGGTAAGCCTTCTCATGACTGAAGTTCTTCCCATCCTTTTTGAATTTTTGGTACTTTGTGTCTTTCAGTGAAATTATAAACTCCGTCATAGTTTTATTGAGTTCTTGCAGTCGTTTATTCAATTCTGCTGGGGTTTGGTAGGTCTTTAGTTTGACCTCCAGTGTATGTATTTCTTCTTTCATTGCGCTTGAGAGGCGTGTTGCTGTTTTTATAATCAACACAAGCCAGTCGCTTGTGCAATGCCAAGAGATTAGCGACCAATCTCTTTTGAATTATTTGTCCCGCTGGAAAATAAAAGGCTTGTTGCGTACTAAGAGCCCTCTTGGAGCTGCATTGATTCTGAGGTATTCTGCCATCATAATACCATGGATGATAGTCTTAACTTAGTTTCTCTTGAGCTTTGTGAGCTCATCCCAACATTGTGTCGCCTCATTGCTGTCTCTATTAGGTGTCTCAGCCTGAGGAGTCATAGAGGATATGATTCTTTCTACCGCTTCATCGGTAAATGTGAGGCCAGTTTTTTCAGCCATGTTGTTTATTGTAGTGTGCAGATGGGCGAGTGTGAGATCTCAAAAGGAAGAAAAAGGAGAAACTCCCGCAGCTTTCGCTGTAAGACAATGATCGAAAAAAGAGGAAGAGAGAGGCTAAGGCTAGGTTAGGTGTTTAGTCTGGTGCCCCTAAAAACAGAAGAACAAAACAAACAGTGGGTGTTGCTCCATCTACGTCTGTGCATGGTGTTCCTGTTCAAAGGATTTAATATAAAATTATACGTACACATAGAGCACACTCGTTTAGGTTGCATACTTACAAAAAGACAAACACAACATGTAACATATAACATCGTCCCTGTCTTGGTTTGGACAGTGGATAAACATACTTAGTCATTAGCAGTAATATGCCCCATGGTCTGCCTGGGTGGAGGGGCCTGTAGACTCTGAGGAGTCAGAAAACAATAGGATGCAAGACATGTAATTAAAATTCATCAGGGATGCATTAGAATTTGTTTGACTTTTTAAGGCTTTTTGTGGTCGTCTAGAAAAAAGGTTTTGATATACAGAAAGCAATCCTCCTCGTAATACCTCTCCCTGAATGCGTGGTGTTTCTAATATCAAAGAATCGGGGTCATGATATGCTCAGAGGTCAAAAATACGATATTTCTTTGTCAACCATAGATGTTCCGACTGATTTCAGAAAGCTGTAGTGCTGCGAATATGCTCGTAGCGAGCAAGAGTATTGAACATGGAATGCTGCGTTGTTTCTAATAGTGGGGATATGTATCCATTTAATTAGGCATTTCCTTACGTTTTTACCTGTGCAAGGGCTCGTTTTGTGCTAAGTTATATCTAATGGCGATTAGCTTTAGGCATTCTTTTCTCGCTTGTTTCTACTTTACATGTGAAAAAGGAGTTACATGTGCAAACCGCGGATCGCTGGTGTGTATCTCGTCCGGCATTTGCCCAAAGGAAAAGGTGGTCAGGGTCTGTTACAAAGATTAAGGTACACTTACTTAGCTCAGCAGCCCTCCGTCTTTAAGAACCTATTAGTCCCAGGTGCGACCGCATCTTAGTGTGTCCGAGTCGCGGGGCCATTTTGAGTATTTTAGGTTGTGATTCCGGCAGACCACGTGTTGTTTGGAAAAACACTAGTGCGCGTAGGCTGTGTATGACGGCATATTGCGGTCGCCATTTCTCTCAATGACCATGGCCCGTTCTAGGCTCAACTAACGCCTGATAATAATGGAGATATTCACCATATGTACAATAATTGTATCGCCTACCATGGGAGTCTAATTTGAAAATTCTTACGGGCTGTATTATAATTACTTGCAAAAGCGGGGATCTAACCCACTCTTTCTTGGATGAATTTAGGCGGCCATTTTGGGTTGGGTAGCTGGAGGAATACCCATCACATGTTCAATTCTACAGTTTGCACCTAGTATAGTGGCTGTAGGTGGAGTCTAGTGATGTAGACTCTATATTAATTCTTGAAAAAGTAGGGCAATTGTCTCAGAAAGGCCGGAAATTAAAAATTAGACAATGAAAATGTAAAGTCAGGGAAATCGTAGACAATACTATGTTAAACAGATGTAGAGTTATTAAATGATCGTGAATATCCACAATATCTTGACCACAATATTTTAAACAATTAGCTTGTCGCATGCAGGTACCTTACTGCACACCGTTCTGGGATATGTTCATAGGGGGATAGTGTTATCTCATAAACTGCCCCCAAGGTATATTCTCATTAAGTCCCGCACTATCTGTGTGCAATTTGAACACCCATCTTTGTTCTTTCTCTAGCAGGGCTTGTTCAAGGTTATCACCTTGTTTTATGTGTTCAAAGATCACCCAACGCAGATCGTTTGGGGTATGTTGTCACATATTACATCATTCATGACATGGTCAGTGACATCACTGATGACATCTCAAATGACATCACTGATGACATCATCCACGTGACAACCTGATACACCTCATCATCCACTAGTATAACCTTTCATCACTCACTATAATATATAGAGTACCATATTTGAAACCATTGACACACCAATACAATTTCTGAAATCCCTCTCAGTGATTCCTAGATGTACACACACATCTAAACACTTACCTACAGATTCACTCATACATGCTGACAAAGATCAATAGAACACTATCAAATGTATGCACCAGCATATATCTTATTCACGTATGCAGTCATCCTGCTCACGTATGCAAACAATTGATCATAATTACATTTACTCAGCTACACACTTATACAAACACCACTTCATTTATTCATTTAGATAGTAACTCATACTTAGTGTGTTATAAAATCACTATTACAAGTATACAGTTATCCATACAGTCACTCATAAAATCACTGAGTCTTATGTATACTTATTTTTATACAACAACTGTCACATACACTGCCTTTTATATTTCCACTTTGTTGGGCATGCATCACTGAGATATATATTTACTCATTACTACACCCATAAAGACATTCACTCACCCAAACAACTGTTGTGTTAACCTCATATACCTACTAAATCAACTATTTATACATCTTTGGACAGTCACACACCTCCCACCCAACCACACACATTCACTCTCCCATACAGATACTCACTTAACTAATCAATAACTAATATATACTCTAACATAGCTGGTAACCAACGTATGCAGTAGTTTACACAACAAGATACAGAGTGATACAGATATTCACACAGTTTAATCACTATCCTATATATTTAGTGAGACACTTTAAATTAGTCACTTAAACAGTGAATCACACTGCTACTAAATTCTCCATCCAGACACTTATACATCCACTCATTCATCAATGCAGATTCCTACATATATAATACATATTTAAATAACGAACCAAACCACATTCACTGAATGATGTCATCAGTGATGTCATCAGTGATGTTATTTGAGATGTCATCAGTCATGTCATCACTGATTTCACTCACCATGTCATGAATGATGTAAAATGTGGCATCATCAGCAGTGGATTGTGGGTGCGCGAGTTATAGTTAGTAGAACTAACTACAACAGAAGAATTTCAATAGTTTTGTACGAGTGAAATGTCCAGCTAACTATTCCCCCCATAAACCTATGTTTTTTTCAGTGAATATATATAGTTATATATATATATATATTCACTGAAAAAACCATAGGTTATAAACCATATATAGTTAGGAATTAGCATTTAAAAAACCTTACTTTACTCACACAAAACCATTGAAATTCCATATATAGTTAGTTGTACTAACTATATATCGCGCACCCGCAATCCACTGCTGATCATGTCACATATTACATCATTCATGACATGGTCAGTGACATCACTGATGACATCACTGATGACATCTCAAATGACATCACTGATGACATCACTGATGACATCTCATTTGACATTACTGATCACATCACTGATTCATGTGATAATACGATGAACCTCTTCAGACTCTAATATAACCTTAGATACACTCAGTGTAAACACAGACTCACAGATTGTCACTCATCCATGAAGTTACACACACACCTAGTCAGTCATGCAAACAATCAATCACACCTCCATTTCCTTAACTATACAGTTAAACACACCTTACTTATTCAAACATATACTAAAACATATTTACTCACTTATACAATCCTGGATACAAGTTCACAATGATCCATACAGCCACTCACACATTCACTGGCTCTGATGCACAGTTATTTATATATGTCAACTCTCACATGTACTGTATTTTACATATGTACTTACTTTGACATGTAGCACTGAGATATCTATTCACTCACCAATACAGTCATGCACACAGTCAACCGCCCATACAGCTGTTTCCACATGCACTTTTGAACCCATACATCTATGCAGAGAGTCATACACCTCCCAGCCACCCATACACACTCTCAGTCTCCCATACAAATACTTGGGCAACCAATCAATAACCCATATAGTTAATCATATAGCTACTGATCAACACATGCAGCAGTTTACAGAACAACAGACATAATGATGCACAAATTAAGACAGTTTAGTCACTAACCCATGCACTCAGTGAGACACATTTAATCACTCACTCATACAGTCAGTCATGCACCTACTAAATCCTTTGTTCAGACACTTCTACATCCACTCATTCTTCAATATGTAAGACATATTTTAACTTTACAGAAACATACAGTCACTGGATGTTGTCATCAGTGATGTCATCAGTGATGTCATTTGAGATGTCATCAGTGATGTCATCAGTGATGTCATTTGAGATGTCATCAGTGATGTCATCAGTGATGTCACTGACCATGTCATGAATGATGTAATATGTGACATGATCAGCAGTGGATTGCGGGTGCGCGATATATAGTTAGTACAACTAACTATATATGGAATTTCAATGGTTTTGTGTGAGTAAAGTAAGGTTTTTTAAATGCTAATTCCTAACTATATATGGTTTATAACCTATGGTTTTTTCAGTGAATTTTCAAGGTTTTGTAAATGCTAATTCCTAACTATATATGGTCTATAACCTATGGTTTTTCCAGTGAATATATATATATATATATATATATATATATATATATATATATATATATATATATATATATATATATATATATATATATATTATATATATATATATATATATATATATATATAACATTTCTATGGCAAAATGAAACCCCTTATTTTGTTCCTTTTCAAATTAAATGTATTAAGTGTTACCACTTTATTCCAATCAAGATGACTTCAGGTGTGCCATACTTTTGTCATAAGTAAGACTGTTAGCGTTCTAGTTGTTCTTTAAAACACTCTGGGACATTCTGTCACTGGGCTATAGTTGGGCTACATCTGGCTGATATTTGGGCTACATTTGTTTTTTTTTGTCTCTGGCGGCCATCTTTGGGCTACATTGGGCTTCATTGGGCTTCATTGGGCTACATTGGGCTACATTTGGGCTCCAACATATATATAGCCCAATGTAGCCCAATATATATTTTTCAAAGTTAATTTTCGTAAAAACCACTGGAGCATATATCTTGAGACATAGCAAAGGCACATCGGGCTACCAGTCCCTACAATTTTGCCAAGTTTCGTGGAAATCCATTCAGCCGTTCGAGCTAAAAGTGAGTCCAACCGCCCTATGGAAAACTCAATGTTAAAAACACGTTTTGGGACCCCCTTTTTTTCTCGGCCCCCGCTTGACGAAACCCCCCCAAATTTTCAGGGGCTGCTCAGAAACAAAATGTTCCATTTTCCAGAAAATTTCAGCCAATTCCGTCCTCAAACGCCAAAGTTATTCAACATAGAATTTTCAAAAATCCCATAGGAAAAAAATCCTAACTATATATACCTACTGGCGACGGCCAGTAGGTAATATATATGTATATATATATATATATATATATGTATGTATGTATGTATTCTCCACCAGAAGTAATGAGACCAGAGGGACACAGTGGGGAGCCGGACGATTTGTTTATTCAACAGCAACCGTTATGGTGGGTGGGTGCCCGCCTAATCATGCACTGTTCACTTGGTGCGTCGCACCTTAACCAATGATGAAGTTTTAAACAACACTCCTTCAAAAACGTACTTTACACTTGTTTGTGCATTTATTTGATTGTTACTCTACAATGTTTCTTAGCTCATGTTATTAACATTATTCATAACATTTTCCATGAACATGCATAAATACTCAACAGCTCGCTGAACGTCTAGGTGTTCGCGTCCCGATTGGCCTGCCATAATGATTGCATCGGTGGCACTTGCCGCAGCAAGTCCGTTTTCAGTTAGTTAGTTAGTTCAGTTTTTGAAGGAGTGTTGTTTAAAACTTCATCATTGGTTAAGGTGCGACGCACCAAGTGAACAGTGCATGATTAGGCGGGCACCCACCCACCATAACGTTTGATTTATTCATTCAGGACTGACTATCCTGATTAATCATAGCACCAGTGGAGGAATTTAAAGTTATTGTTTATTTTCGGAGTGCTCCTCACAACCCCTATTACCTTGAGTATTCAACAGCAACGGCATGACCGGTTTCGGCTGGCATGCCTTAATCGTATGCCGATACCGGTTACTGGCACTACCCATTTTTCAACTGATCCATCTCATTTCCATCGGAGGAAGCCCAGCTCAGCCGATTGGTGTCTGTCAACACATGATCACAGCCTTCATCAGCAGACTGCAATTCACAGGTAGCACTATCTTGGCTAACGGAAAAAGAGTTTGTTGTCGACTGGTTAAAACTTTAAGTGAGTGCTGGCGATCCTGACAAAACGAAAAGTTTAAAATGTCCCGGTAACGATGCTGAACTCACTCTTCTCCCTGACCCCCACACGTCTCACGCATTTCGAAGTCCTGTGAAGCTGGAGATTTGACGACAAGGAGCTGACCTCAACATGAAATCACAGCCTGCAACTAACAGCAGCTTTTCACTGTCCTTGAATGCGGGAGCCAAAGAGTATCCAATCCCTTGGAGCCAAGAAACCGTAAAGCATGTTCCCACAAAGCTCCAGCCACAAACGAGACAGGTCGCCCAAGCCAGTCTGAAAAGTAGCGTGCAAAATTTCTACACAAAAGATTTCTCCACCAGAAGTAAAGAGACCAGAGGGACACAGCGGGTAGCCAGGAAGATTTGTTTATTCAACAGCGACGGCATGACCGGTTTTGGTTGGCGTGCCTTAATCATATGCCCATACCGGTTACTACCACCACTGGTTTTTCAACTGATCCATCTCTTTTACATTGGCGGAAACCCAGGTCAGCCGATTGGTGTCTGTCAACACATGATCACAGCCTTCATCAACAGTCTGCAATTCCCAGGAAGCACCATCCTGGCTATTGGGTTAAGTGTTTGTTGTCGGCTGGTTAAAATCCAAAGTGAGTCCTGGCGATCCTGACAAAATACGAAAATTGGTGCACTTCAAAATGTCCTGGTAACAATGCTGAACTCACTCTTCTACCTGACCCCCACTCTTCTCACTGCATTTCCCAAGTCCTGTGAAGCCGGACATTTGACTACAAGGAGCTGACCTCACCATGAAATCACAGCCTGCAACTAACAGCATCTTTTCACTGTCCTTGAATGCGGGAGTCAAAAAGTATCCAATCCCTTCAAGCCAAGAAACCGTGAAGCATGTTCCCACAAAGCTCCAGCCACAAATGAGACAGGTCGCCCAAGCCAGCCTGAAAAGTAGCATGTAAAATATCCACACAAAAGATTTCTCTACCAGAAGTAAAGAGACCAGAGGGACACAGCGGGTAGCCAGGAAGATTTGTTTATTTAACAGCGACAGCATGACCGGTTTCAGCTGGCGTGCCTTAATCATATGCCCATACCGGTTACTACCACCACTGGTTTTTCAACTGATTCATCTAATTTACATTGGCGGAAACCCAGCTCAGCCGATTGGTATCTGTCAACAAATGATCACAGCCTTCATCAGCAGACTGCAATTCCCAGGAAGCACCATCTTGGCTAACGGGGTAAGTGTTTGTTGTTGACTGGCTAAAGCCCAAAGTGAGTGCTGGCGATCCTGACAAAATGAAAATCGGTGCAGTTTAAAATGTCCCTGTAACGATGCTGAATTCACTCTTCTCCCTGGCCCCCACACGTCTCACCGCATTTCCCGTTCCTGTGAAACCAGAGATTTGACTACAATGAGCCAACCTCACCATGAAATCACAGCTTGCAACTAACAGTAGCTTTTCACTGTCCTTGGTTGTGGGGACCAAAGCATATCCAATCCCTTGGAGCCAAAAAGCTGCGAAGCATGTTCCCACAAAGCTCTGGCCACAACGAGACGGGTCCCCCAAGCGCGCCTAGGAAGTAGCGCAACAAATATCCACACAAAAGATTTCTTGACCAGAAGTAAAGAGACCAGAGGGACTTGGCATATACATATACACACACCTACATATATATATAAATATACACATATACATATACACACACATATATATACATTACCTACTGGTGGCTGCCAGTAGGTAGATATAGTTAGGACCTAGTTTCCATAGGAAATCCACAAAATTCTATTTGGAATAACTTTGACGCCGGTGGACGAATCTTCACGAATTTCTCCAAGAAAATGGCCTGCTCCGCTCCTTCCTTGAAAGTTTGGGGGTGATTCGTCAAGTGGGGGCCGAGAAAAAAGGGGGATCCCAAAACATGTTTTCCCCTTGCAATTTTCCATAGGGACCTTTAGCCGGGGCTACAGCCCGAACGGTGTAAATCTGTTCAGTACTGTCTGAGAAAATTAAAAGTAAAATCATAGCGATATCTAGAGAGGAAGTACCGCACGTGTACAGAAATCCGTACAATTACGACCACGAGCTGCATGCTGATTGACTGTCAGCTGTCTGCCAACGCTCCAAACCAGGAAGTGTTGGCAGCCATCTTGTGCGTCGCTAGAACAGAGTCACAAGAAAACAGTAAAACAAAGTTGAGAAATAAGGAAACGGGGTAGGGCAGAAACATGTTGACCCTCTAAGCCTGCTCAGGGGGTCCCACATGGATCTTTAGGCCCCAAAGTTTTTTTTTTTTTTTAAATAAAAAAGTCACAAGGTACTCGTATTGTACACGTACGTGGTGGAAAAGAAAAAAAACTAGAAGACTGTTTTATTCTTAATTAGCGAATGCATTTTGGCAAACTGCCTTCTTTAGAGCCCTGCACCGTAACGAGTCCTTCTCCCAACTGCTCCATCCTGCTTCTAAATGTGTGCTTGCACCATAATCTCCTCCACCTGATGCAATCGGCACACCTGTTGTGCTTGCGATGTATGTGCTAGACTACAACTCCCATATATATATATATATATTCACTGAAAAAACCATGTGTGTGAGTAACTCCATGGATGAGTGGCAGAGTGTGAGTGTCTGTATAGGTGTATGAGTGCATATGATAGTGTTGTAAAGATGAGTGATTGTATGTATGAATGATTGTATGGGTGAATGAGTGAATGTGTGTGTAGACATAGGAATCAGTGAGTGCGTATGTAGTAACTAGTATTGGTGTGTCAATGGTTTAAAAAATTATATTCTGTATTTAACACTGGGTGTAACAGAGGTTATATTAAAGTGTGAGGAGATGCATTGTATTGTCACATGAATGATATCATCAGTGATGTGACCATTGATGTCAAATGAGATGTCATCAGTGATGTCATCAGTGATGTCATTTGAGATGTCATCAGTGATGTCATCAGTGATGTCATTTGAGATGTCATCAGTGATGTCATCAGTGATGTCACTGACCATGTCATGAATGATGTAATATGTGACATCATCAGCAGTGGATTGCGGGTGCGCGATATATAGTTAGTGCAACTAACTATATATGGAATTTCAATGGTTTTGTGTGAGTAAAATAAGGTTTTGTAAATGCTAATTCCTAACTATATATGGTCTATAACCCATGGTTTTTTCAGTGAATTTTGAAGGTTTTGTAAATGCTAATTCATAAATATATATGGTCTATAACCTATGGTTTTATCAGTGAATTTCAATGGTTTTTTATTAGCAAATATCAAAAGCTTTAAAATGTCAAGTACGTGGTAGGTAAAAACATTTTCGTGTTTATGCACGCTGATGTGCTTTGAACGCTGCCCCCCCTTTTCTTTTAGGAGTATTCTCTCTTTGCAGATAGTGAAGGGTAGGTAACGCAGGCCTTTGCCCCCGTTGTAATCCGTCGTGCCTGCTTCCCTCTCCATTTGATTGATTGTTATCCAAGCATTTACTGTTTTGGAATTGGTTCTCTTTGGTTCATTCTCTATTTACAAACAAGCACAGAGTCGCAATACTCTGTTTAGTCTTTGTAGATAGTGAAAAATCGTTAGAAAAAACAAAAGGAATCAAGCAAAATCAGTAGGCCACTAATGGGATCTCTTTTTGACCTCGCTAAAATAGAAACATTAGGAACAACCCCTCATGAGAAATATGAAACTAGTGAGAGGAACCGAGCTCGACGCCATGATGGCTGCAAGACAGCTCGGCTCCGCCGCCCACCCCGCCCAAAATAACGACAAACCCTATGCAAATATTATAAATATAAACAACACACCAGCAAAGTAACAGGGTAAAATGTTTTATTAAATAACTATTTACATGGCAGCCTGCTGCAACATCGATCCAAATGCATGCCGCCGTTCCCGGGATTTCTCCCCGACTACTCTGCGGCCTACGAGATGGAGAGGCCGGGGTGTTGACTAGGCAGGGCCTCCGGCCGCAACCACAGCGCCAACGATCGCTGCTGACGGAGGGGAGCCTTGCCGGTGAGACCACTGATCTGAAGAACCGCTGCCTGCGGTGCCTCCCTGAGCCGCTTGACGGAGGCCCTCGAGGGGCGGTGTGGTGGCGCGGACTCGGAGGGGGCGCTTGGCTCCTGCCCCCTCCCCAAGTCTTGTTGCCCTGGTGTGGCCTGAGATCACCCCCGACATAGGCGGCCGGCTCCCGGGGTCAGGCGGAACTTTTTGCCTTTTGGTGACTCTTCCATTCTGGACCTTGTCCCACAATCCGTTTGACCTGAAGACACGTCCTGCGGTGCCCTGGTCCGACCATCACATATACCTGCACCAGGAGACGGCGTGGGGTGCACTGGAAGGGAGAGGCGGCGCGAACGAGCCTCCCCCACCTCCCCAGGTGGAGGTTTCTCAGCTGCACCCCAGCGCTTCACTCGGCCAGCTGAGTTGCGCCCGCTCTTGCGGCACAGTGCCTCGCTCGGCCAGCTGAGTTGCGCCTGCTCTTGCTATTACAGCGTCTCACCCGCCATCCGGCTGAATTGCACCCACTCTTGCGGTACAGCGACAGGCGGCTGCCACGGAGCTCACGAAATGGCGGTCGGCTCCACAGACTTGGGCCTGGCCTGCAAGGATGGCTCTGGGCAACCCTGGAACTCGGACGCTTGACTGCTAGGGCATGGGCCCCATTCCCAAAAGCGTCCCCTCAGCCTTGAAGATTCTACAAGAGTCACCGGGGCCCCCGACTCCTGCAGACTTCCGGTGGGGAGCGACTGCCATGATTGTTCACGGAATGGCCACGACGTAGCCACGGGGTGCTCTCATGCTGACGCCAGCTTCAGTCTGGAACATCCAGAAACACTGTAGACTACCAATTCGATCAGTTCCGGTGGAGCCCCAACGTGACCCGGTAGAGAAGAACTTGCCCTCCCCTCTTTGACTGATGGTTCTTGTTGCCTGTCCCTTCTGTTGTCATTTAACGGAACTTTTTGGACTGCTGAAAGGGGTTCTGTTCCGACCGCTGGTTGGTGGAGACATTTTGACTATATTCTGGACCTGCCCGGCCTCGCCCAAAATGGCGTCGGTATAAATGAGACTCGCAACTCCTTGATGTGTACTGGTTGCTCAGCCTTGATATCACGAGATATGTATGCAGTTTTGAAGCACATGGCGGGCGGGGACGGGTACTGATTGAACATTTGGACATCCCTATTGATATTAAGTTCTGATGTATTATTCATTACTGTACTATTGAAAGTTCGAATTAACGTTACTCATGGTACTTGCCCGCAAATGTATATCTAGATAATTTCATTGTAACTGGTCCTGTCGTACTTTGATTATAAAATTAACGTCCACCGATTCCGCAACTGTTAGACACCTTAATTCCTGCAACCTAATGGCCCGCCCGTTACGTTTTTCTACAGTGTAAAGGTCCCCTCATCATATACGATTCCAGTTTGCTCCGTGGCCGGCCCACGTGGTTGTAGGCCCGTATTTGTATACTGACATTTTTGCAAAAAAGAGTTTTCGAAGGAAGTATGGAATCAGCGTCATAACAATCGTCTAGGTTGGTAAGATTTTAGAATAATGGCTGTTATTCCCAAACAATAGAAGACAGATAATGCAGACCCTTTGCCTGAATTTTGGATTGATTGAAATTTGTATCCGTCACACCTGCCCTTTTTCCAGAATTGTTAGAAAATGGTCGACCGTAGCTTAAGGTATCTGCCGAATGTAAGGTGTAGTATTTTGTCCCATAAAATAAGACTAATTGAGAAACAAATACACGAAGAGGGAACTCGAATTTAGAGACAAACAAAATGAAACATTTTTTGGCATCATAAGAAGGGGAGGATATGTTACACAGAAAAATAATGCGAAAGGGATAGCCAAGATCTGTTGTATCACACATTCCTGCAGCTAGTTTGATACATGGTAAGTAGAAGCTTTTTCGTGTTTGCGCGCACTGACATCCTCTGAATGCTGTATCCCCCCCTTTCTTTTCTCCTCTGTAGGTTACATCGGAGTTCCGACTGAAGAATGGAGTGGATATGGACCGCACCGTGCTCCATGTAGGGAAAGACATAGACAAGCGCTGTGAGATATTGCATGGAGTGCAGACCATCACTGGGAACGTGAAAAATTGTATGGTGTGACTGTGCGTACATGCCCTGATTGTATGGTATGAATGTGTATGTATTCCATATGCCCGGCCGATAAACGTTCTGTTTGCGCAACTGCCGCGTTAGAAAACAACATCGTGACGCGTCGCGTAACCGCGACGTATCGCGTTGTCGCGTAATGCGTCATATGACGCGCCGCGTTAGCGCACCCGGAAGTGCTCCGGTGCCGAGGCGCGAAGCGCAGCTTCCCGGAAGCGATCCGGGGCGCGGCGCAGAGCGCGTAACGTAAGCATAACAGGTCATGTGACTTGTTAATAAAACTTTTCATTGGTTCATTTCACTTTTGGGTTCCTAATGATGTAAGGCTAGGTCATGTGACCTAAAAATAACACTTTTCATTGGTTTAGAACTATTTTTTGTCCCAAATGATGAAAACCCCTCCTTGTTTCCTCACTCTGAATTTCATCTTTGTGAGAGGAAGACCTTTTTTCATCACTTAGCAATGGCAAGTGTTGTAGCTTCAGCTGGTGATTCAGAAAAGGGGGTGGTGATGAACAGACTGTCTGAATTAAGCAGACCACTCTTAACCAGTCCAAAGATCAGGGCTTGATCCATCACCGTTATTTAGCTCACTGCCCCATCCCAGCTCAGAACCTGGCTATATGCAAATTAGTCTGTCCCTGGCCCAGTGCATCATGGGAACAGGGCAGACCAAACTACCAAGCCAATTCTTCACCAGAAAGGAGACAAGCTTCCGGGGACCGGTTTCTGCCATTTCAGGCGTCGTCGGCCCGGCTTGCTTGAATCCTGATGGAGCAGTGAGCGAGGGACTCATGTCTGAGTATACCCTTCCACGCTTATGGTGGACAAAATGATTCAGAAAAGGGGGTGGTGATGAACAGAGTGTCTGAATTAAGCAGACCACTCTTACCCAGTCCAAAGATCAGGGCTTGATCCATCACCGTTATTTAGCTCACTGCCCCATCCCAGCTCAGAACCTGGCTATATGCAAATTAGTCTGTCCCTGGCCCAGTGCATCATGGGAACAGGGCAGACCAAACTACCAAGCCAATTCTTCACCAGAAAGGAGACAAGCTTCCGGGGACCGGTTTCTGCCATTTCAGGCGTTGTCGGCCCGGCTTGGTAGCTTCAGCTGGTGCATCCCCACCACCACCACCACCTCCTAGGAAGAGAGTACCACCTCCTCAGGTGGTGGTTGAGCAAGAGGTGCCCCCCCCACCTTCTTGTTGCCTGATTCGGCCAGCTCAATCGATCGAGCATGAGACTCTTTTGTGATCTGAAGAACCGCTGCCTGCGGTGCCTCCCAGAACCGCTTGACGGAGGCCCCCGAGGGGCGGTGTGGTGGCGCGGACTGGGAGGGGGCGCTTGGCTCCTGCCCCCTCCCCAAGTCTCGCTCGGCCAGCTGAGTTGCGCCCACTCTTGCGGCCTACGACATGGAGAGGCCGGGGCGTTGACTAGGCGGGGCCTCCGGCCGCAACCACAGCGCCAACGATCGCTGCTGACGGAGGGGAGCCTTGCCGGTGAGAGCCACTGATCTGAAGAACCGCTGCCTGCGGTGCCTCCCTGAACCGCTTGACGGAGGCCCCCGAGGGGCGGTGTGGTGGCGCGGACTGGGAGGGGGCGCTTGGCTCCTGCCCCCTCCCCAAGTCTCGCTCGGCCAGCTGAGTTGCGCCCACTCTTGCGGCCTACGACATGGAGAGGCCGGGGCGTTGACTAGGCGGGGCCTCCCGCCGCAACCACAGCGCCAACGATCACTGCTGACGGAGGGGAGCCTTGCCGGTGAGAGCCACTGATCTGAAGAACCGCTGCCTGCGGTGCCTCCCTGAACCGCTTGACGGAGGCCCCCGAGGGGCGGTGTGGTGGCGCGGACTGGGAGGGGGCGCTTGGCTCCTGCCCCCTCCCCAAGTCTCGCTCGGCCAGCTGAGTTGCGCCCACTCTTGCGGCCTACTACATGGAGAGGCCGGGGCGTTGACTAGGCGGGGCCTCCGGCCGCAACCACAGCGCCAACGATCGCTGCTGACGGAGGAGAGCCTTGCCGGTGAGAGCCACTGATCTGTCGGTGTGGTGGCGCGGACTGGGAGGGGGCGCTTGGCTCCTGCCCCCTCCCCAAGTCTTGTTGCCCTGGTGTGGCCTGAGATCGCCCCCGACATAGGCGGCCGGCTCCCGGGGTCCGGCGGAACTTTTTGCCTTTTGGTGACTCTTCCATTCTGGACCTTGTCCCACAATCCGTTTGACCTGAAGACACGTCCTGCGGTGCCCTCGCAATGCGGCCTGGTCCCTGAATGTGTGCAGGGGGACGGTATTGATTGGATCAAGATGGCGGCTTCACACAAAGCTGACTCAAGTGTTGCTGCTGATGCTATGCAGACAAAAACTGGTTTTCAGTTTGTACATTCTTCAGGATTTTTCCATCCAAGGCTGGTTGAGAGTTTGTAGAATGATGGCTTCAGATTTTCAACATACTACTCTTCAACATTCTTCATAAATGTAACAATGTGAGACTCACTAGGAGAACGGCCGTTTATCTTTCCTTTCAAAATGCTGCCAACAATATTTTCTGAATGGAAGACACCATCTTGTAGCATAAAGGGCTGCGTCAAGGGTGGTATTGCCCAGAATGTCTTGTTTTCTAGTGCTCGTAATGACGAAGCCAGAACTGCCGAAAGGGATTCTGGTCCTGCCGCTACTTATTGGAGACATTGAACTATACTCTGGACCTGCCTGGCCTCGACCAAAATGGCGCCAGTATGGGAGCGACTTGCAACTCCTTATGACGTTCTAGTTACTTAGCCTTGACGTTATGGGGGATGTATGCGGTCTTTGTGCACATGGCGGGCGGGGAAGGGTACTGACTAGGAATACGGACAACCCTATTGATGTCGATTTTTAATTATTGATTATTGTATTAATAAAGCTTCGAAATAATGTTACCCATGATACTCGCCCATGGTGTGCGTATGGACGATTTTATTGTAACTGATCCTGTTATACTTTCAATTATAAAATCAACCTTTACTGATCCTGCAACCGTTTGTCACGTTTAGTTTTTTCAATTAAATGGCTCGCTTGTTACATACTCCTATACCCCTGGCTTTTGACCCTTTCCTACGCGCGGTCTGTACTACCGCCCTCGGGCGATCTATGTAATGAACAGACTACCATTGCCGAAACACAAGGGAATGCATCGCAGAGAGATAAGTCAAGTACGTGGTAGATAAAAACATTTTCGTGTTTATGCACGCTGATGTGCTTTGAACGCTGCCCCCCCCCCCTCATCATTTAGATTAACACCGCCCATTGCACAAAAGCGTACCGGGCGCTCCCCACGCAAAAAAAACGATTTAAAAAAAAAAATGTATTTATTTTTTTTGCCCCGCGGGCCCTTTTAAAGCCTCCACATCAAACCTAGGGGGTCAGGGAGGATCTACTATGCCCCCTTATGGTCATTTCCCCCTTTGTTTTGGCCTCCTCTTGTCTCTCGATCCTACCGAGAGACAAGATGGCGGCCGCTCCAGACTGTTTAGAATGTTGACAGACACCGGAGAGCCAATCAGCTTCGCTTCGCGAAGTTCCGTTACGCGTCAAGTACGCGAACCGGAGCGCTACCCGGAGCGCTGTTACAGATATATATATTTTTTTGAACGTTAATTTATCAAAATCCACTGGAGCACATATATTGAGACCTAGCAAAGGCACGTCGGGCTACCAGTCCCTACAATTTTGCCAAGTTTCGTGCAAATCCATTCAGCCGTTCGAGCTAAAAGTGAGGCCAACTGCCTCATGGAAATTAACATGGGAAAAACGCGTTTTGGGACCCCCCTTTTTTCTCGGCCCCCCCTTGACGAAACCCCCCCAAATTTTCAGGGGCTGCTCAGAAACAAAATGTTCCATTTTCCTGGAAATTTCAGCCAATTCCGTCCACAAACGCCAAAGTTATTAGACATAGAATTTTCAAAAATCCCATAGAGAAAAAATCCTAACTATATATACCTACTGGAATATATATATATATATCTATATATATATATATATATATATATATATAGATATATATATATATATATTACCTACTGGCGGTCACCAGTAGGTAGTTATAGTTAGGACCTAGTTTCCATAGGAAATCCACAACATTCTATTTGGAATAACTTTGACACCGGTGGACGAATCTTCGCGAATTTCTCCAAGAAAATGGCCTGCTCCGCTACTTCCCTGAAAGTTTAGGGGTGATTCGTCAAGTGGGGGCCGAGAAAAAAGGGGGGTCCCAAAACATGTTTTCCCCATGGAATTTTCCATAGGGACCTTTAGCCTGCGCTACAGCCCGAACGGTTTAAATCTGTTCAGTAGTGTCTGAGAAAATTAAAAGCAAAATCATAGCGATATCTAGAGACGAAGTACCGCACCTGTACAGAAATCCGTACAATTACGAGCACGAGCTGCATGCTGATTGGCTGTCAGCGCTCTGTCAACACTCCAAACCAGGAAGTGTTGGCAGCCATCTTGTGCGTCGCTAGAACCGAGTTACAAGAAAACAGTAAAACAAAGTTAAGAAATAAGGAAAGGGGGTAGGGTAGAAACATGTTGATCTTTCTAGGTCTGCTCAGGGGGTCCCACATGGATCTTTAGGCCCCAAAGTTTTATTTTTTTTTAAATGAAAAAGTCGCGAGGTACTCGTATTGTACGCGTACGGGGTGGAAAAGAAAAACAAAACTAGAAGACTGTTTTATTCTTAATTAGCCCCCGGGGGGGGCTAAATCCCGGGGGCATTTTTTTTCTTAATGGGGTGCTTGTGAGGCACTCCGAGACCCGGGGAAAGGCACTCCATGGGGTTTTATTTTGAAGTATGGAGGCGGGGAGCCGTCTGGGATCGTGGGGGCATTGCGGCTAAAAAAAACAGTTCTTTTTGAGAACTAACTTTACTGGTTAAAAAAAGAGCTATATATCTATGATAGTATGTAAAACTTTCCGTTTTCTTTGTGTACCAGTTGTACTCTCTACGCATGCGCAGCCTAGTTTCCAAGCCCATGTTTCTTTTTTTATCTTCTAGTTCGCCAAGCAAAGCTGTCCTCAATTCAGGTATTACATTTTCCGCTTTCTTTTCCCGGGCCGTGTGTGTCAGCCGCTGCTATACTTTTGTAATATATTAATAATCATATTCTATCAATATTTATTTGATACGTATTGCTGAAGCACCAAACATTGATTACATACTCCGTCCACCGCCATTTTATTAGTTTTCTTCCGTTATTTTTATTATACCTGTTAGTTTTATTTTACCCTCCGCCTATGTTCTCTGTGATCGATGAGATTTCCTGCCACAGACACCACGGTGTATGTCCTTGGACTCTGATGTTATCAGACTTGGTCACACGCATACGTAAAATCTAATTTGAAGTACTTAAGTCACATCCATTACAACGCGTGTCCGTCACCACAAAGCCATTAGGATGTTTATGGCTTTATTATGCATGGTAAATGTATACTAGTTGTAAAAGTATGTGTGGTAAAGCCAGATGTGTGCTAATGAATTTGTGGTGACGGTCACGCGTGGTTATGACCGCGTTGTAATGGCTGTTTCCCCCCAGGACACTGTAGGAACCGGGTCTGGGTGTGGCGGACTCCAGGGCATCAGGGGGTGGGCCACGCAGCCTCCCTTACACAATATAGAAATCTCCGGGGGTGGTAGTTTTCGTGGTTTGAGGGGCGTCATTGAGGCCCACACACTTAATTTTTTAGGGTGGTAGGTTTGCACGTGAAATTGTTGCAAGAGTTTGTAAATGTGGTACACATTTTTTTGTTTTACTTTGATTTCCTTTCTATGTTGTAGTCCATCCAGAGAACATATAACTTATTGTACAGCCAGTACTTTTCAACCCTACTGTCAAACATCTTACTATAATACTTCAAATTATAAATATTATTTTTGTTGTAGACCATGCCCCCCCAAAAAAACAAGTATATAGTTTTTTTTATTAAATTGTATTAAAACAACAATAACTGTAAACGTAACTTAAAGATAATGTAATAAACAACTAGAAAAATACCTTTAATAAAACAGTATTATAAACAAATTGTGATGTGGACTCCAAAAGACGTTGGGTAGGTAATCGGCAAAACAAAAAAGAATAAAAGAGTTTAAAGTTATGTAGATGTGACTAAATAAGGTAAAGAATTCCAAGTGAAGGTAACAGTACGATTTTATGTGTGCAGTGTGCCTAGAACATTTCACTTCTGTTATAGTCCTGCGTTCAAGTGGTGTCTATATGGAAGTACCTGCTCTGTTACTGACACAAAAGTGGCACAACGGGATTGTAAATACGCCAAATTATTTCTAATGCATTGCAACTGAGTCATTGTATATCTAGGCCGCTGTGCTTACCTTGTATAAACACTGTGGCCACCGGAGTTCACAACTTGAATTCAACTGTGCTTCTACACGTCAAAGTAGACAGCAGTGTCTATAACTTTAAAAGAAAAAGAGAAATGATGTCACAGAGAGTGAGAGAGTGAGAGAGAGAAAGACAGAGAAAAGAACGTTAAAACTGTCTCGCAGAGTATGGAGTTTAATTTTCTTTTTTTCTTGAAAAGTCAGACGCAGATTTACCAGCTCCTTGCGCCACTTTTCCCATGTTAAAAGTGACACAAAAGCGGCGCAATAAGCTTGTAGATCTGTTTCTGAGACTGTTGTAACCTATCTAAGTGAAGGCACACTACGATTTACGTGTGCAGTATGTCTAGTACATTTCACTTCTGTTATAGTTCCGCGTTCAAGTGGTGTCTATATGGAAGTGCCTACTGCGTTACTGACACAAAAGTGGCACAATGGGATTGTAAATATTTCTAATGCATTGCAGTGGAGGCATTGTATATCTAGGCCGCTGTGCTTACCTTGTATAAACACTGCGGCCACCGGAGTTCACAACTTGAATTCAACTGTGCTTCTACACGTCAGAGTAGACAGCAGTGTCTATAACTTTAAAAGAGAAAGAGAAATGATGTCAGAGAGAGTGAGAGAGAGAAAGAGAGAGAAAAGAACATTAAAAGTGTCTCGCAGAGTCTGGAGTTGAGATTTTTTCTTGAAAAGTAAGACGCAGATTTACCAGCTCCTTGCGCCAATTTTCTCATGTTAAAAGTGACACAAAAGTGGCGCAATAAGCTTGTAGATCTGTTTCTGAGACTGTTGTAACCTGTCTGTTGTCACTGCTTGGAGGTAATTATATATTTCTACATAGTCAAGCTGCTGCACACTACCCACTCTCTCCTTTCACAAATAATTTGTTGTTGTTTCGGAAACAATGGGGCATATTATCAAGGTATGGCGTTACAATTATCACCGCTTTAGCGGCAGGAAACTGCCGCTAAATTGGCGATAACGGCCTTTATAATATGCCATAGAGAATTCCAATAGAAACCCATGTTAACACCAGAACATGGGCTTCTATTGGAATTCTCAAGGGCCTATTATCAAGCCTATTATTGCCGCTTTAGCGGCAGTCTCCTGCCGCTAAAGCGGCGATAATTTTAACGCCATTGCTTGATAATATGCCCCAAAATTCTTTGTCACCTAGTGCCATTGGCGTGATTGAAAGATGGTGCTATACGTGTCAAAGAAGCCTTCACTGTAATCAAGAGAGTTAACCACTTCAATTCAGATAAGGTTGTATACAGCAGAGTGGGGATAGCAGTGTCCAAAACTTTAAAAAAGAAAGAGACACGATGTGAGAGAGTAAGAAAGTAAAAGAGAAAAAAGGACATTAAAACGTGGGAGAGACACACACAACGGGGCGGTACCTGAAGCCAGAGGCGCAACCACAGTCAAAAATATCGGGGGGCTTAAGTTCAAGCAAAAAGAAGAGTGGAGCTGCAGGGGCTGTAAGCGGGTGGGGACATTAAAGCCTCATTAACAAGCAAAATGTCTTTAAAAGACCTGTGACCTACTCGGGTGCGAGCAGAGGAAGCTATGTCATCGTAGCTGAAGCCCCGTTCGCCCAATGTGTGTTTTGCGCGCCTGCTGCATACTACACATTCTCTCCTTTCACAGATAACTTGTTGTTGTTTCAGAAACAAGCTTCTTTGCTCACCTCGTGCCATTGCCATTGTCCTTGTTACATAATCCATCGTGAAGCTGTACATCAAAAAGATATTAAAAGAAAGATGTTATGATTGTTAATTGTTACTATATTAATTTGGAGTTAGATAACATCGCGCTTTTATACACGTTCACTATCACATTTCTACGAACTGTTTGTATTGGTAATATTCCGGACATTTCAGCGATTATAAAAACGTTACTGCTATTGGAAAAAAAAGTATGCATGTAAATTAATACACTATATAGGAGTGCGTTCGTCTAAAATACTAAGTCGCATTTTTGTATGTAGTCAGCTACAACCCTCTGCCTCCCTCCGATGCGTACTCAAGCCTCACTGCTCACCTTTTCGTGGAAAAGACACCTTCTTCATGATGTAGTCCCGATCTCCAACAAAAAAGTCTCATATATGGTGCCGAGTCTTGATATCTCTATGGTTAACGACATACTTCTGCTCCCATCATCATCATCTCAGGTTCTTCACCCGCTCAGTGCTTCGAGCACCACTAACTCAGTGACGAAAGAGGCCATACATGTAGTAGTGGGCCCCTTGTTCGGTGCTTTGGGAAGAACTCTAAAATGGCGTACAACACGTGCGCTCGGTCTTTTTTATACATAGGGTCATGTGTGTAGTGACGAATATGCTGAATGGGTGTGGTGTGGGTGTATACCAGCCATGAGGGAGTGTGTGTGTCGATCTGACAACTAGACCCGCAACTAAGAAATCACTACAATGGAAATTTGGGCCTTGTACTGTTGTTGTGTTTTCCTGGTAGCGTAAGAGTGGCTTTCTTTTTTCTATGCGACGTTACAATACAGTCACCATGTATGTAGCCTAATTTGTGACGCCTTTTATTGTACAATGCGTTTCAAAAACTAGTTGTGGTAGAGTGCTTTTAAATTACACTGTGTACTCTGCTTACGAGTTTGTTGAGTGTAGAAGTATTTTTTTTCTATTTTCTATTCTTTCATAATTGTACTGACTTTTCTCCTTTAGCGTGCAGTGCTATATTATTTTATAAAATGTATAACTGTTGAAATCATATTTGAAAGAAGAATGGACGCATGTAAGCTGCTCTTTGAGACGAAAAGCAATGCCGGCTCCCGCAGGAAGTGGGGACCGTGGAGGCCTTGGGGCTCTTCCCACGGTCCGCAACGTTACATTTGAGCCCCGGGGATGGGGTCCTCGGGGATAATAAAAAATTAGTGATACAGGCTATTTTGATATGGTAGATTTATCATACGCGTACCAAGCACGTATGGACGGCGTACTGTTCGAAGATTGGAAGTCGTCCCATAAGCGTACTGAAGGAAGAAAAAGAAGAATATTTTTAGGATATTTATGAAGTGTATGTGTTTAGATGTTGAGTGGCTCTAAAAAGAGCCCTTGTGTTTATTGGGAGATTTTAGTGCCTACAAGTAAGTACCAATGCAGAGTCTAAAGTTCAAGAGGAAGAGTCTGTTACCCTCATCTGTAAAATGTACACCATCTCTCCTATAGATGTCATGCATATTGAAACGCAGATTGTTGTGAGAGATGGACCCCATTCGATAGTCTCGGAGAAAGGCAGAAACAGATTTATTCACGTTTCCTAGCTTTCTCAATCTGTTAACAATAGTGGTTGGGACCAGTTCCATTTCTGCCTTTGGCATATATTAGAATAGGCAAAGGCAGTTTTGGGGAAAAGTGTCATCAATTGTGCAAAGGTGTCCTTCATAAGCATTTCCAGACCTACCCCTGTCAAAGTGCCTAGGTCATTGCCACCACAGTGCACAATTATGAGGTCAGGGTGTTGGAGATGTAAAAAGGATTTCACCAATGGCATCAATTGATGCCTCTTTAATCCTCTCTGTCCAATCTATTTAATGTCTATATTTGTTAAACGTGGGTCTTTGTGTATTATTTTCTGTTCTGCGTACCTTTGGCTCCAGAAAATATAGCTGTGTCCAACAATCCACACTGTAAGCATCTTGAAGAGAGGTCTGGATGCACTCTGATGGCCTCTGTAAATAAAATGGCAGTTTGAAAAGTAAGATTTTTCTAAAACGGTGGACAACATGCAGTTTTGAAAAAGAAAAGAAATGATTAGTTGTTTGACAACATTCTACACAGAGCTAGGATGCATGTTTCTGTTTTTTGAAAGCCTGATTTTTATTGGTTAAGAAAAACGGATACAAAAGAACTTTACATAAGATAAGCTGGTATATTCTCAAGTCAAGCACATTTGCTGTTCTAATTTGCAACAATGTATGATGAACTTTTCACCTGTGTGCTCAGTTAGGTGTTCCCTGAAGTGTTTCTATGGTAACTGGCAGAATGTTGAATGGGAGAAGGGTTGAAAGTTTTGTCAGATGGAAAGGGTGCAAAAGTTCAAGCAATATAAAAGTGTGTTTCGTTTTCATTTAATATGGGAATAAATGGGATTTTTTATTTAATTGTATATGTGTGTAGGTTGAGTGTGTAGATTGACAGGAAAAGTTTGCTATTTGCTATAGGAATTCCTGACCCCCTAAGACTGCTTAGGGGTTTTTACAATGATCCTCAAGGTCAAAATCTTTGATGGCCTTTGTTGAGCCTTTGATGGCCCTGGGGAGCACAACCTCCGAGGTCCGGCTCCTGTAGTGTTACCAAGTATATTATCAAGGAACGGCGTTTAAATTATCGCCGCTTTGGCGGCAGGAGACTGCCGCTAAAACGGCGATAATGGGCTTGATAATATGCCGTAGAGAATTCCAATAGAAGCACATGTTAACATCAGAACATGGTCTTCTATTGGAATTCTCAATGGCGTATTATCAAGCCCATTATCGCCGCTTTAGCGGCAGTTTCCTGCCGCTAAAGCGGCGATAATTTAAACGCCGTTCCTTGATAATATGCCCCTATATTTATCCCTTTTTCCATAATTTCGAGCCTCACTTTTTTATACTCCCCTCTCTCTCCTCTTACTGCTTCCTCTCTCTCGGTACTACTCTCTTTTTCTTATATTGTCCTCTGTGCTCATATTGCCCTTCTTTGTCTTTATATTTTCCTGTCTCTCCTCTTATCCCTTCTGTCTCCTCATTTTCTTCCCTCTCTCTTCATATTTCATTTTTTTCTTGATACTCCCTGTTCTGTCCTCTTTCTCGTTTCTCTCCCTCTGTATATACTCTGGCAGATTTACAAGCACCTTGTGCGTCTTTGTTGTTTTATTGTGTTAGTTTTTTTGATGTAATAGTGGCAGAAATAATGAAGTAAATTGCATATGTATTTGGAAAATGAGTCAGTGTTATTCACTGAAATGTAGTAATTATATACATGGAATATGTATAGTCACTTAAACGTTTTTCAGTAGTAAATGGTGAAATGCATGGTCTCATATTTTTTTGTCTAATATCACACAGTGCATGTGTGTACATTAAGGAATTATGGGGCATATTATCAAGCCTGGGCGATAAAATTATCGCTGCTTTATTGGCATGAAACTGCCGATAAAGTGGCGATAATGGTCTTGATAATATGCTCTATGGAATTCCAATCGAAGCTCATGTTAGATGTCCTTCACATTTAACATGAGCTTCGATTAGAATTCCATAGATCATATTATCAAACCGATTGTCGCCACTTTGTCGGCAGTTTCCTGCCGATAAAGCGGCGATCATTTTATCGCCCAGGCTTGATAATATGGCCCAATATTAGCCCCTTTTTAAATGTTTTACAGTAGTAAATGTGTTTTGGTCAAATGCATGGTCTAATAATTTTTGGGGTAATATCGCTCTGTGCATCTGTGTACATTAAGGAATTATATTCGCCCCTTTTTGCATATTGTCTACACTCTCTTGTCATACTCCCTCCTCTCTCATCTTACTCCTTCCTCTCTCATTATATTATATTCTTTTTCTTATATTCTGCTCTCTGTTTATACTTTCTTTTCATACTTGCTACTCTTTTTGTATATTTCTCCTACTCTTTAAATTCTCTCTTGTCTTTACATTGACCACTGTCGTCATAGTTTTTACTGTCTTCTCATAGTACTCCCTCTCTCCTTATACACTCGGTCTTCCCTTATATTTGTCTTTTCTCCACATTTTTGTCTCTGTGTCTCTTTACATTCCTTCCTATATACTCTTCTGTTCTTATATTCTCTGTTTCTTCTTATTCTCACTGTTCTTTGCAGGAACTCCCTATTGTTTTCTCATACTTTTCTTTTTCTTCTCATACTCTTGTCCCTGTACTCACATTTCTCCTCTCTTTTCTTATACTTCGCACTCTCTACTAATATTGCCGTCTTTTCTTATCGTCACATTCCTCTCCTCATTTCCACCCTGTTCTTATACTCCCCCCTGTTTTCATATTTTACTCTCTCTTCTCTTACTTCTCCATGTCTCCTCATACTACTGTGTTTTTCTTATATTCCCTTTTGTCCTATACTCCTCTCTGTGTTCATATTTTCCTCTTTTTCTTCATATTTCTTTTCTATTTTAATTTTCTGTCCTCTCTGTTTATACTTCTTAAATCTGTTCATATTGTTTGCTCTCTTCTCTTATTCCTCCTTTACTCCCTGCATACACTCTGCAGCACTTTCCTCATATTCTCCGTCTTTTCATACTGACCTCTCTCTTTATATTTGTTTCTCTTGTCATACTTCTGCCCCTTTCGTCATACACTTTTCACTCTTCATAATCCTCCATCTGTTTATACTCCTTCTTTTCTCCTCATACTGTATCCTCTGTTCTTGTACACCCCTTTTTTCCTTATGCTCCACTTTTCCTCACATTCTCCGTGCTCTCTTCTGGTACTGTCCTCTCTCTCCTTATACACACTGTCCTTGCTAGTATTCCTTTTTTGTTCTTATAGTTGCGCGTCTTTTCACATATTCCTTCTTTTTTCTTTATAGTGTTTCTCTCTCTTCTTATAGTGCCCCCTCTGCCCTCTCACTCTCTTTTTTCTTCTTATACTCTTTCTTTTCTCCTCATATTTCCATATTTCTCTTCATACTCTCCCTTACCTATTCATACTTTTCCAGTTTATTCATACTCCCTTTATCCCCTTATATTGCAGTGTCTGATTATACTCCCCATAATAATTATATTTTCCTTTGGTTCATACTCCTTCCTCTCTTGTTGTAAGTCCTTTTATTTTCATAGTCCCACGTTTGTCCTCATAATCCTCCCTCTATTCTTATAAGTAATATAATAGAATATTTCATTCATTTTTGTAATGTTATATATATTATTGTAATAGATTCTGTTTATCAATACTGAAAAAATGTATCATGCCTACGAAAACTCAAAAGAGGAAACAACGAAAGAAAGGTGTTTATTTGAAGAGAAGTCATCCAAAAGATTTACATGAAGAGCAATGTCTTAACAAAAAGGAAAAACGTCCTGGTAAGAGAAGGAACACTTTTCTGAGGAAAATATTAAAGAGTAAGAGTAGTGTGCACAAAGAGAAAAATAGTACTAGTGTATCTGCAATGAAAAAGAAAAAGAAGAATAAAGAGAACAATCATGGAAAATCAACTGCTGAAAAAATTGTGTATAGTAAAAGGAGGAAAACCCAATTTAAGGAAATTAGGAAAAAAATGTTTTATAATAGAGTTGTCTCTAATTTAATTAAAGAAATTAAGGAATGTAAAAAAAACTGCATTTTATAAGAAGAAGAAATGTATAGAAAATGTAGTTGAGAAAGCTTTCGAAATGAAAACAAAACTGTTTATTTTAGTAATCAATAGAATTAGATCACTAGATAAGCCAATCCATTTAATGAAGGCCAAAAGTAAGTGGAGAAGAGTAATTAACAGAAGTAATTTTTGAGAGTTTTTTTGGGTGAATGGAAATATAGTTCAAGTTCTGAGCCTTTTTTTAATGAAGAAAGTTATTTTCAGAGTAATGATTTGTTGCATGCAATTGACACTAGTGGTCGTACTTATGAGCTTAGAAATGGTTGTCCTATTGAGAAAGAGAAAATTGTTCCTAGAAATGCATAAGAGGTGTTAGCTGATGAAGTTTTAGGGAGACGACCTAAAGCTCCAGCGTACACTTGGAATTGTAGTAGTAGTTGTAGTGTAAGGCAAGAATCTATTGATTTTTTATGCAATTTCTTACATAACTATACTAAGAAAAGTATTAAACAAAAGATTAAGATGTTGCAAGGACTAGACGCTTGCAGAGTGAGAGAAAATACTGGTTTGCAAGGTCATTCTCTGGCTTGTCTTTCTAAAAAAGTATGTTGATGTGTTTTTCACCATTTCAGGATGTTAGCAATACATCATTCTGAAATGAGGAAATTAGTCAGAAGATTGTATTACGCAAAAAGTCAAGCACTAATGTTAAAAAAGTTGAACAGTGCTCCTTTGCATGTATCTGTATCAAATGTAATGAACGTTTGTGATGAAATTGAGGTTAGTTGTTTTGGTCCTGAGGAAGACAGTGCAGAAATTGAGATATTAATAGAAGGAAATGTAGAAGAGAATGTACAACATTGTAGTACAGAAAAATGTGAGCAAGAAATTACAAAGTTTAAGGTGATTTTAGTTGAAAGGCCAAATTATTCTTGTATCTGTTGTCGACGAACTCATTATAAAAATCAGAACAGGACTGTTGATTTGTATTTAAAAAGTGAAAAGGAAAATAATAATGAGTGGAAGGATTTTGCAACTTATTTGTTGGTAGAGAATTGTTTTAATTTGGGTTCTGATCAGCGTATTTGTAAATAGTGTTATAATAAATTAGATGAGAACAAAATGCCTGCTAGAGCTGTGCATAATAATCTTGAGTTGGTAAATATTCCTTCGGAACTGATGGATTTAAATACCTATGAGTCTATTCTTATTCAATGTGTGCATCCATTTCAGGCTACTGTTCGTATGGAGCCTAAGACAGGAAAATTGCCTCCTTCAGATTTACAGAGAGGATTAAAGGGAAGAGTTGTATATTTGCCTCTAGATTCTGCGGGGTAAAGCGCATTTGGAAGGTGAACACGATTGTGCTAATGAGTGAGACCTCGAGAATACATGAGTATCCTTATCGTTTTAGATCTCCCGCGACTCCTTGGATTTGGAGCCTCCCGGACCAAAGTGCCTGATGTCTCCCCATGGTAAATAGCTTCTGGTCATGTACAAACAGTTTTCTGTGTGATCCAGGCACTATTTTTTGAGTAGTTTATTTATTATTGTTTATTTCCTTTTAGACTCAATTGCCCCTTCGCACAAACACTCCCCCCCACGTCCTGATGAAAACCCCGTCCTAAGGCTGAAACTGTCGCCTACCATCACGTTGGGGTCGAAACGTCAACTTTGTTTCCACCATAACAACGGCTTGCGCGAAAGATAATTCCGATATATGCTGAAGCGTTTTGAGCACGTTGTAGCATGAGAATGTTATGAACATTTGTTGTCTTCTTCCAGAGCTGGCTCACGTTTGAAGCCAGGGCTAATCATGTACTGCTTTATAAAATGTGAAGCTTTTTATGCACTTTAGACTGTACTAAGAAATACTTATCCTCACGTTGCACTACCTTTCCTTTCCTTCACCTCCCGGGGCACACTTTTCTATGATGATGATTAAATGCCTCTGTTGTGTCGTAATTTTTGCATTTCATGTTTCTCTCTCACACTCTGAGTAAAAACAAGTGTGACAAGATTTCAGACAAGTTTTTTGTTTATTCTTGCATATGTTTACTTGTCAGTTTGATGTACTGGGACCCTCTTGTATATTTATCGTCTAAGCACCCAGGTCTCAGTGACTATGTTGGGTTAACCCGTTTTTCTATACCACCAACTGGATTAGCAGCTCACAATATTAAAGGAATTACTTTACATTGTTTATTAATGCTACAAGTAGAGCATGAAAATAAATTAGAATACTACAAGCTATCAGGAGAAGCTTGTTGTGAAGTTTCAAGAGCCTTGAGGAAAATGAAACTTCTCATTATTGATGAGGTAAGCATGGTATCAAACTTAATGCTTGCCTATGTGCATTTAAGAATGCAGCAAATTCTTAAAACAGAGTATGACGTATTATTCGGAGCAAAACACGTCAGAGTTTTTGGAGATCTTCTACAACTTACTCCTGTAAAAGGACAACCAGTGTTTAAAACACTGGAGCATGAAGATACCAGAAAGTCTTTGGGGAGCATTGGAAATGTAAACATTTGGTCATATTTTGAGTATAAGGAACTTATTACAAATATGCGACAGGCAAATGATGCTGATTATGGAAGTATTCTTTAAGATATAAGAATTGGAAAAGTGACTGAACATGGCAAACAAGCTTTATAGAGATGATTACTTTCCAATTTGTTTCCAAATGAAAATATTGTCCCAGAGAAAATATACATGAGAATTGCAGAAAACAAATCTGTAATCTGCTTAATGCCAACACTGCGTGAATGTTCTATATTCAATGAAGAAATGTTAAAGTTGGAAAATGAAGAAATTATAAAATTGGAAGCTATTGATAAAATAGAACATGAAGGAATTACTATTATTTTGACTGAAAAGTTGAAGAGGAAATTGGATTCTTTAGAGAAATTGATAAGTAAAACTGCTGGTTTAGAAAATAATTTATATGCATGTGTAAACTGTAGGGTAATTTTACAATGTAATTTGAAGGTGGAAAAAGGTTTAGTAAATGGAGCAATGGGTAAAATAGTTAATTTTGTTAATTACGTAAATAGAGATGGTATAGAATTTTTAAAAATCAAATATGATGAAATTGAAGAAGTATTTAGTCGTTGTTCATCTTGGTTTTTGCTTGTAAAATATTTGTATGTTCGCAGAAAACAGTTTCCTATTTGTTTGGCGTATGCGGTGACCATTCATAAATCTCAAGGTTTAAGTGTAGATAGTGCTTTAATGAATATTGGAAGTACTGTGTTCAAAGAGGGTATGGCATATGTTGCTTTGTCTCGAGTGAGAACTTTATCTGGATTGTACTTGATTGATTTTGATGAGACAAAGAGTAGTGCAGATGCAAGTTATGTGAAAGAGTATAATAGGTTAAGAAGAGACTATGCACCCAATCTAGGTCAATATTCAATATTTGAAAAGCATGTGGTAGGTAGTAAAAGAAGATTTGAGAATATCTGTAGTGAAGCTGTAGAGAAAGAAAAAAACAAGATGAAGTGTGATAGGAGGCAAAAAGAAAAAGGACAGTGTTGAAGAGAATGTTGGTTATCAGTTTGAAAATAGTTCTGGTGTCAACTGCTATGCTAATGTAGTTGTTATTTTGTTTCTTGAAATTTTGCTACAACAAATTGTTGAAAATCGGAAAGAAAGATTCTGTTCGTTGTTGTATTGTGTTTATGAGAAATGTAGTAGTGATAAAAGTAAAATACAAAGTGTTTCTGATATTCAAAATGTTTTGGACATATGTTCTGGTTCTAATCAATTTTCACAGAATATTCAGCAAGATTGTTAGGAATTTGTCATGTATATGCTTGTTGTATTGGAAGATGAATGTATAGATATTGAAAATCTTTTTGGCCTTTCTTATAAATGGGAACATAACTGTGAAAATTGTTTGTTTACATGTAACAGTAACATCGACAGTGAAAGATTCATATATTTGACTTTACCTGACTGTGAATCAGAGTCTTTTAACAATCTAATTAGAGGAGCAAGTCAAAACATGGAGTGTAGACAATGTAAATCAGAAATGTCATCAACATTATTTATACAAAGATATGGACAGTATGTAATTTTAATGCTGCAACGTTGTAGAGCTGATGGAAGAAAATTGGAAACTTTATTTAAAATTTTTGTAGGTGGTCAAGTTTCAATATCAGGAAGAACTTTTGTAGCTGTTGCAATTATTTTTCATGATGGACCTTTTACAACATCTGGACATCACACTGTTTATTGAAATTGTCTGAAATGTTGGATACATTGTAATCATAGTCAATTGGTTTTTAAACAACATTTGCCTAAATTCTTACCTAATATTTTTAAAGCCAAAATTTTAGGAACAACATTTGTCTAGACAGTATTACTGCTGTTAAGGTAGGTTAGTCTGGTGTTGTAGAGTAGTGTGTAAGTGAGGGTGAGGTGCTTGAAGGTGATCCTCTTGTTGATATTGAGGCAGTGTAGGTGTATCAGGTGGTGGGTGATGTGGCTGCAGCAGGGGACATTGATGATCACTCAGGTGGAGGTCTTTTGGATTTGTTGTAGTTTTTGTAGGTGTTTGGCTGGAATTCATGTGTAGAGTGTTTTGCCACAGTGTAGTCTGCTGCTGATGAGGGCCTGTGTCACTGTTCTTCTTCTTTTGGTTAGGAGGGTGTTGTAGCAGCATGAGGAGATGGTGTAGACTTGCTTACACATGGAGAGGGAGGAGTTGAGGATGAATCCTAGGTTGTGGACATGGTCAGTAGGTGTTGGTACTGTTCACAGTGTAGTCAGCTAGCAGGAGTCGTCCGAGGCTGATGGGGTGGGTCTGAGGATGAGTACCTTCATCTTGTGCGAGTTCATGTTTAGAGAGCTGCTCTTTATGTAGTTGGTGACATCCTTCATTGTGTCATGGAGGTTGATTTTGGTGGTATGTGGCTTCTTGGTGAGGAAGAGGATGAGCTGGGTGTTGTTGGCGTAGGAGATGTTGTTGAGGTTGTGATGGTGGGCTATTTGTGTGAGGGTGGCCATGTGGATGTTGAATAGCGTCGGTCTGAGGGATGAGCACTAGGGGACGTTGCAAATGATGTCAGTGGTTTTGTATCAGAAGGCAGGGAGACGAACGGTGAGGATTACTATTGAACAACTTCCAAAACTAAGGATTTGATGCATACTATTTGGCTGTGCGGAAAAGTATGTGAAACCATTAAAGACTTTTTGTTGTATATTTTGTCAGCATATATTTGTAAGTAACATTATTTACAGTGTATGAAAATGAATCATAATGTTTTGTTATTTTATGATTGTTTGAGATGTGTCATATTTACATAAGAAATTGCTCTTAGAAAAAAACATTTAAGATGTTTTATTTCTATTTTTTAGATTGTTATTGAGAATGTTGAATGTTTTTTTAAGATAATCTTATTAATTAGTTTGTGTTGTAAAAGATATATTGTAACTGTATTATTTTGTGTCTTTCACAGATGGTAATTTTATAATATAGAATTTTTTTAATATTTATTATGCTTAAGGTAAGTACAAGTAACTGTTAAAAATGGTCGATGGAATGTGCTTCTACCGAGCTGAAGTAACAAAACATGGATGGAGTACATAAGTGTGTAAAGATGGTTTGTATCTTTTAAAGACATTTCAAAAAATGATATACTGAGTGTACCAGTGTTCTATACCTGTTACTGTGAGTATTTACGACTTATATAAGGAATTACTACTTTCTAATTATGTTGAAAGGTGAGTACAGGATAGCTCTTTAAGAGTTCATTTGTGTGAAAAGACATGAAGTATTCAAAAACTAGTGTGATAATGGTACCTAAATATACACAGATACACAGTGTTATTCTGGACAACCAATAGTATCTCCTGCATTTTACTAAAACACATTTACTATTTTGGAATGGGTAAGGTGAATAGACATATTCTACATTTTTTAGTACTGCATTTTACTATAACAGCCTGAGTCTTTTCCTATAGTCATAACGAGTGACTGGGTTCAAAATCTAAGAAAACTTAAGAACAGGATATCCTTATAAGTAATTATATTTATATCACTTTATAAAGGAGTAAAACTCTACTAATGTAATGTTATTAGACAATGGTATTTATATAATATCTTTTTTAGGCCAAAATAGTTGAAAACGCTAGTTTTGTATTATATATTATGAAAACTGATAAAATGAACTGTTTATATTTTTATACAAGGAGCTACGACATAAGAGAAAAATTATGGAAAGAGAACAGACCCATACTGGGGAGATTTTGGAAATTACCTTGACTGTAATTAAAGAACTAATCGCATCTGTCAAAGGCAATGAGAGTGAAGAAGGGGAAATTAGTGCTGCAGACATGAGCAATGATTTCGAAGACAAAAGCTTTGATGCAGATTTTGTGGAAGCATTAAATTATGTTGAAATTTTAAAACAAATTAATTCCAAAACTGCTAACGAGGGAATTGATGTGTATGAAATACCTGATGAACTTGTTTTAGAATGTCTGTTAAATTATGAGATGTTAGAAAAATAAATGTATTGTTTAAAAATAATAAAGGTTTGAGCACTATGTACTAATGTATTCATTGTACTAAAAGTGAAGCACTTATTTATTCAGTTATACATTCTTTACATTTTTGTATTGATTTAAAATATGCAAAGTGGGTCTGGATTGCTTAAATCCCTATGGACTATACATGCAGTCTTCTATGCACCTGCAAACTTGTGTTTTATACCTTCAATTCCCCAGTCTGTATCCATACACTTCCACTAAACACTCTGACACTGCTGTTTCAGTATTGTAGTGAGTCATTCAGCAGTATGTGCTTATATATGTACTGTGGTAAAACTGAAGCTGTTATGATTTAAGTTAGGCACTTTGTTTGCAGAACTATAATCATCTAGTCAGTACTTAAGTAATCATGGAGCAAAGCAGGCCTTACACCATTGACTGCTTTAAACCCCTATAGACAAAGCAAGCTGTCTTTTATGCACCTGCAAACTTGTATTTTATACCTTCAATTCCCCAGTCTGTATCCTTAGACTTCCACCAAACACTCTGACACTGCTGTTTCAGTATTGTAGTGAGCCAGTCAGCAGTATGTTCTTTTCGATTGTACCGTGGTAAAACTGTAGCTGTAATAAATTTAGTGAGCCACTTTCTTTACAGAACTGTAATCATCAACTCACTATCTAGATTATCATGGATTAAAACAGGCCTCAGGCCAAAGACTGCTTCAAACCCCTATAGACTGTGCATGCAGTGTTCTATGCGCCAGTAAACTTGTCTTTTATACCTTCAATTCCTCAGTGTGTATCCTTACACTTCCAGCAAAAACTATCATACTACTGTTTCAGTATTGTAGTGAACCACACAGTAGTATGTGCTTATCTATACACTGTTGTAAAAGTAAAGCTACTATGCATTCAGCCACACACTATGCTTGCGGAATTGTAATCATTCAGTCAGTACCTAAGTACTCTTGGTGTAAAGTGGGCCTTAGGGCATGGACTGCTTGAATCTCCTATAGGCTATGCATGCACTGTTCTATGCACCTGCAAATTTACCCTTTATATGTTCAATTCCCCAGTCTTTATCCTTACACTTGCACGAAACACTCTGTCATTTCTATTATAGTTTTGTAGTGACTCATTAATCAGTGTGTAGTAATCCATTCACTACATTCAAACAGTAATCAGCAGATGTACAATAAGTGGTACATCCCCAGAGATATGCCAGTTATTGTGCACTGCGACATCACCACCATGGATGCACTGTATTTACAATGTGGTGTATTACGGGGCAAAAACGGCACAGATATGTGATGTATTTGTGTTGTGAAGGTGGCGCATTGCTTGACTTGCGTTGGAAACACAACGCAGCTCCAGCAATGCTCTTGGGGCCCTATGCTTACAATGCTGTGTCAATCCTTACACCTGTTTCAAGCAGATGCAGGGTTTTGATGCAGCATAAGCGTAAAAGTGACCGAATTAAATCTTATTGATTTCATTTAGTCACTTTTAGGAGGTGTTCCTGCACCAGAACACCTCCACCCCCCTGCCCCCTCTGCGCAGGAAAGCCTCCTCCTGGCGCAGGGCTTTACAATGTAATGCACCTTCCATATGCATGTCATTGTGAATACCACACACCATGGCACATCTTTTGCACCACCGCTGTATCACAAAAGTGACGCAACAGATGTGTAAAAGAGGCACAAGGGCGTCGTAAATCCGTTCCTAACACATACAAATTCACCCAGGCACTTTTACCAGCCGTGCAAATTGAAGCATAGATTTGTAACATATTTATATGGATATATTACATTCAAGTGCTTCGGAAGTACTGCACTATACTATAAATACCTTATAGATTTATGCTGTAGCACTTCCTTATAGTTCTGCACTTTCACATTCACCATACAGTAGTAATGCATTCACTCATTCATTCATTTATGAACTACACATTAATTCTGAAAAACTTTTACACACTAACATAGAAATATAGTTCTTTCTTTGACCAGTAAAGGTAGTTCTAAAAATAACTGTTATTTTAGTGTTTTTACTTTTCTATTTTTTAGGGTATTTTTTTAACAAGTTTTTTTTTTTTTAAACAAAAAAAAATAGAACAGGAACCCAAAAAGTGTCCAACAGGAACAAAATGGAATGTGAAAAAAAACCTAATGACGATGACAGCGATGCTCACGCTTCCTGCATTTTAGCAGGTCGGTGAACTGTTCCCCATAACATAAAAGATCATCACAATAAATGCAGAGGATATTAACTTCACCATCATGTTCGATCTGTGGTTGTGGACTGCTTCTCACAGGTGGTGGTGGTGCACTTGATGTAGTTGCTACAGCAGCAAGTGGGTCCTCTTGCAACCTCCGTGTTGCAGCTCTTGCAAAATCGTTGGGGTGCAAGGACTTCACGTGCCGCACCATACTTGCAGTGCCAAATGAATATTTTTTTGCAGGATTGCCCCTGGAGAGTGTAGTTTGGCAAATTTTACAGGTCACAAGTGGTGCATTGACCTTTTTTTCCCCTTCAGGGAAAGTAAAAAACTTCCAAATGACGGCCTCTTTTTTCTTCCTCTGAGGTGCTTTGCAACAAATTCTCCATCAGAGGAGTGCCTGGAAGATGTGTCCATAGGTGTTGTCATCGTTCTAATTTGACAGGCTTCAGAGAAGAGATACTTCTTCTTAGAAAGTCAAAGTAGAATGATTTAAATAGGAGGGGTCTTTAAAGAGTTGGAATAGGAAGTGTTATGAACTAATCTAATCTCTTCTTTTTAAGTCACATGGCTTTGCGTACGCTTACCCTGTGTTTAAGGTGCTCTTACGATGCGAGTGTGAACGACGTACTTCCGCGATTTGCGTAATTGCTTTTAAAAGTAATATACGCTTATTATAAGTTAAAAAACTAGTTTCATGATTATCCCAGATAATGTCTTCCATTAATATGTACATTAAATACATATATATATGTTTTTGAACAATTAGAAACTTTCGCGGCGTACGCGTACGGAACGCCGCACATGATGTCATGCGGAAGCGTTGATGCGACGTGCAACGTCAAAGCGTATCCGTATTGTGTGCGTGGGTTTGCGCAGAGGACGATTTACTGTACAAAGTATGGTACGATCGCGTATCAAAAAAATGAAAAAGGAATTATATAGAATTGAATTTTTATATTTTGTAAAAAAGTGTCATTAATAAAAAAAAATGGAAAGTCGTTTTGTTATTATTTTACATAAAGATTATGAAATATAACTTAGAAAATAAAATAAATATAAATATTTATAATACAAATGTAAGAGATTAGTATAAAAAGAAAGAAATATAATAAGTAATTCATTTAAAAATTATCATTTTACAAAACTGTTGAAATTCACTGAAAAAATCCATAGGTTTCAGCCACATTATAGTTAGGAATTAGCATTTAAAAAACCTTGCAAATTCACTGAAAAAACCATAGGTGTCATACACGTTATAGTTAGGAATTAGCATTTAAAAAACCTTAGAAATTCACAGAAAAAAACATAGGTTTCACACATGTTATAGTTAGGAATTAGCATTTAAAAAACCTTGCAAATTCATTGAAAAAAACATAGGTTTCACACATGTTATAGTTAGCTGGACATTTCACTCATACAAAACCTTTGAAATTCCCCCGTTATAGTTAGTTCAGCTACCTAAACTCATGCGCCCGCAATGCACTGCTGATGACGTCACATAATACATCACTCATGACATGGTCAGTGACATCACTCATGACATCACTGATGACAGCTCAAATGACCTCACTGATGACATCATCCTTGTGAAAGAGTGGTAGACATCCTCTCACTGTAATATAACCTTTGATACACACATTAAAAAAGTAGAAACAAAAATTTTCAAAAAACTGGGGATACCAATACCAGTTACAGCAACCTATTCAGTAATTCCAACATCTACATACACATCCACTCATTCACCAACAGTTCTATATAGTCACTCGTACATGTACTCACTCATCATATGTACTCAAACACCTATACATTCTGTTACACACCGATACTCATCCATAGAGTTACTTACACACATACTCACATATGCAAATAAACTATCAAACATCCATTTACTTGCATATACAGCCATACACACACCACTACACTTACTTCTACTGAAACATACACATCCTTACTCTCTTAAACAATCACTTACAGAAACACATACTTAGTTATACAGGAACTCTTCCAAACTCTCGCTCTCACATATGCTCACTTATATACTTCAATACGCACATATACTAGTTTAAAACATATGTAGTTACTCATAAAGAAACTTAGAGACAGTTATTCACTCACTAACAAACCCATACACACACTCATCCACCCATACAGTTCTGCACACATGCTGTCTTTAAAACACATACAAACAGTGAGTCACTTATTCATGCATCTATACGCTAAGTAATATCCCCCACCGAACTATACAGACACTCATACTGATCCTCCAAAAAACAACTAATAACCCATATACACACTCATGTAGCTACTCACCAACCCATGCAGCCACTTATACACAAAGAGAGAGACTGATACAGATATTTAAATATTTAAACATTACTCGCTAATACATCTATTCACTAAGATACACTTAATAAGTCAGTTATACAATCAATTTTACAAAAAAACATCCATTTACACACTTATTTACCCATTTATTCTTCCATCAACCTTTAGATATACACATATAAAAAAATATTTATTTTTCAGAAAGACACACATTCACTGGATGATGTCATCAGTGATGTCATCCGTGATGTCATTTGAGATGTCATGAGTGATGTCACTGGCCATGTCATGAGTGATGTAATATGTGACATCAGCAGCAGCAGCAGTGCATTGCGGGCGCGCGAGTTATAGTTAGCTAAACTAACTATTACGGGGGAATTTCAAAGGTTTTGTATGAGTGAAATGTCCAGCTAACTATAACATGTGTGAAACCTATGGTTTTTTCAATGAATTTGCAAAGTTTTTTTAAATGTTAATTCCTAACTTTTTTTTTTATATATATATATTCATCAAAAAAAAGGTTCTCTCCTTGAAGACACTTGAAACTGCAAGTACCATGATGCTTAGCTGCCCACGCCCATATCGGGCGGGACTTGAAAATATATAACATGGTTTCCCAACAGATGCGGATGTTCTCTTACCTTTGCCAGTGACCAAGGAATGTTAAATGAATGAGGGAGCCGACTTGGAACTTTGATTCTTCTGTTGGTCTGCATTAAAGGAGGTGAATTAACTCTTCGTGTGGGTGTCTTCAAGGAGAGAACCTTTTTTTGATGAATGTTTAGCGGCTTTCTCTGCCGCGAGGACGCCCTCCCGCGGAAAGTGGATCCAGCATCTCGTAAACACGAGCGGCACATGGAACGGTGAGACACACTATGCAAGACTTTGAAAGACAGCTGTTTCCAAGTTTCCCTATCAGCACCAACCCACAAGGGAAGTTATTTTGGGAAAATTGAGGAGGTTACAAGCACCCACTTGGGATTGAAAAGTTGTGAAACTGCAAGTACCATGATGCTTAGCTGCACACGCCCATATCGGGCGGGACTTGAAAATATATAACATGGTTTCCCAACAGATGCGGATGTTCTATTACCTTTGCCAGTGATCAAGGAATGTTAATTCCGAAACACGTTTGGCTCAAATGAGGGAGCCGAATTGGAACTTTGATTATTCTGTTGGTCTGCATTAAAGGAGGTGAATTAACTCTTCGTGTGGGTGTCTTCAAGGAGAGAACCTTTTTTTGATGAATGTTTAGCGGCTTTCTCAGCCGCGAGGACGCCCTGCCGCGGAAAGCGGATCCAGCATCTCGTAAACACGAGCGGCACATGGAACGGTGAGAGACACTATGCAAGACTTTGAAAGACAGCAGTTTCCAAGTTTCCCTATCGGCACCAACCCACAAGGGAAGTTATTTTGGGAAAATTGAGGAGGTTACAAGCACCCACTTGGGATTGAAAAGTTGTGAAACTGCAAGTACCATGATGCTTAGCTGCACACGCCCATATCGGGCGGGGCTTGAAAATATATAACATGGTTTCCCAACAGATGCGGATGTTCTCTTACCTTTGCCAGTGATCAAGGAATGTTAATTCCGAAACGCATTTGGCTCAAATGAGGGAGCCGACTTGGAACTTTGATTCTTCTGTTGGTCTGCATTAAAGGAGGTGAATTAACTCTTCGTGTGGGTGTCTTCAAGGAGAGAACCTTTTTTTGATGAATGTTTAGCGGCTTTTTCAGCCGCGAGGACGCCCTGCCGTGGAAAGTGGATCCAGCATCTCGTAAACATGAGCGGCACATGGAACGGTGAGACACACTATGCAAGACTTTGAAAGACAGCAGTTTCCAAGTTTCCCTATCGGCACCAACCCACAAGGGAAGTTATTTTCGGAAAATTGAGGAGGTTACAAGCACCCACTTGGGATGGAAAAGTTGTGAAACTGCAAGTACCATGATGCTTAGCTGCACACGCCCATATCGGGCGGGACTTGAATATATATAACATGGTTTCCCAACAGATGCGGATGTTCTCTTACCTTTGCCAGTGATCAAGGAATGTTAATTCCGAAACGCATTTGGCTCAAATGAGGGAGCCGACTTGGAACTTTGATTCTTCTGTTGGTCTGCATTAAAGGAGGTGAATTAACTCTTCGTGTGGGTGTCTTCAAGGAGAGAACCTTTTTTTGATGAATGTTTAGCGGCTTTCTCAGCCGCGAGGACACCCTGCCGCGGAAAGCGGATACAGCATCTCGTAAACAGGAGCGGCACATGGAACGGTGAGACACACTATGCAAGACTTTGAAAGACAGCAGTTTCCAAGTTTCCCTATCGGCACCAACCCACAAGGGAAGTTTTTTTGGGAAAATTGAGGAGATTACAGTCACCCACTTGGGATTGAAAAGTTGTGAAACTGCAAGTACCATGATGCTTAGCTGCACACGCCCATATCGGGTGGGACTTGAAAATATATAAAATGGTTTCCCAACAGATGCGGATGTTCTCTTACCTTTGCCAGTGATCAAGGAATGTTAATTCCGAAACGCGTTTGGCTCAAATGAGGGAGCTGACTTGGAACTTTGATTCTTCTGTTGGTCTGCAACAAAGGAGGTGAATTAACTCTTCATGTGGGTGTCTTCAAGGAGAGAACCTTTTTTTGATGTATCTTTAGCGGCTTTCTCAGCCGCGAGGACGCCCTGCCGCGGAAAGCAGATCCAGCATCTTGTAAACACAAGCGGCACATGGAACGGTGAGACACACTATGCAAGACTTTGAAAGACAGCAGTTTCCAAGTTTCCCTATCGGCACCAACTCACAAGGGAAGTTATTTTGGGAAAATTGAGGAGGTTACAAGCACCCACTTGGGATTGAAAAGTTGTGAAACTGCAAGTACCATGATGCTTAGCTGCACACGCCCATATCGGGCGGGACTTGAAAATATATAACATGGTTTCCCAACAGATGCGGATGTTCTATTACCTTTGCCAGTGATCAAGGAATGTTAATTCCGAAACACGTTTGGCTCAAATGAGGGAGCCGAATTGGAACTTTGATTATTCTGTTGGTCTGCATTAAAGGAGGTGAATTAACTCTTCGTGTGGGTGTCTTCAAGGAGAGAACCTTTTTTTGATGAATGTTTAGCGGCTTTCTCAGCCGCGAGGACGCCCTGCCGCGGAAAGCGGATCCAGCATCTCGTAAACACGAGCGGCACATGGAACGGTGAGAGACACTATGCAAGACTTTGAAAGACAGCAGTTTCCAAGTTTCCCTATCGGCACCAACCCACAAGGGAAGTTATTTTGGGAAAATTGAGGAGGTTACAAGCACCCACTTGGGATTGAAAAGTTGTGAAACTGCAAGTACCATGATGCTTAGCTGCACACGCCCATATCGGGCGGGGCTTGAAAATATATAACATGGTTTCCCAACAGATGCGGATGTTCTCTTACCTTTGCCAGTGATCAAGGAATGTTAATTCCGAAACGCATTTGGCTCAAATGAGGGAGCCGACTTGGAACTTTGATTCTTCTGTTGGTCTGCATTAAAGGAGGTGAATTAACTCTTCGTGTGGGTGTCTTCAAGGAGAGAACCTTTTTTTGATGAATGTTTAGCGGCTTTTTCAGCCGCGAGGACGCCCTGCCGTGGAAAGTGGATCCAGCATCTCGTAAACATGAGCGGCACATGGAACGGTGAGACACACTATGCAAGACTTTGAAAGACAGCAGTTTCCAAGTTTCCCTATCGGCACCAACCCACAAGGGAAGTTATTTTCGGAAAATTGAGGAGGTTACAGGCACCCACTTGGGATGGAAAAGTTGTGAAACTGCAAGTACCATGATGCTTAGCTGCACACGCCCATATCGGGCGGGACTTGAAAATATATAACATGGTTTCCCAACAGATGCGGATGTTCTATTACCTTTGCCAGTGATCAAGGAATGTTAATTCCGAAACGCGTTTGGCTCAAATGAGGGAGCTGACTTGGAACTTTGATTCTTCTGTTGGTCTGCATTAAAGGAGGTGAATTAACTCTTCATGTGGGTGTCTTCAAGGAGAGAACCTTTTTTTGATGAATGTTTAGTGGCTTTTTCAGCCGCGAGGACGCCCTGCCGCGGAAAGCGGATCCGGCATCTCGTAAACACGAGCGGCACATGGAACGGTGGGAGACGCTATGCAAGACTTTGAAAGACAGCAGTTTCCAAGTTTCCCTATCGGCACCAACCCACAAGGGAAGTTATTTTGGGAAAATTGAGGAGGTTACAAGCACCCACTTGGGATTGAAAAGTTGTGAAACTGCAAGTACCATGATGCTTAGCTGCACACGCCCATATCGGGCGGGACTTGAATATATATAACATGGTTTCCCAACAGATGCGGATGTTCTCTTACCTTTGCCAGTGATCAAGGAATGTTAATTCCGAAACGCATTTGGCTCAAATGAGGGAGCCGACTTGGAACTTTGATTCTTCTGTTGGTCTGCATTAAAGGAGGTGAATTAACTCTTCGTGTGGGTGTCTTCAAGGAGAGAACCTTTTTTTGATGAATGTTTAGCGGCTTTCTCAGCCGCGAGGACGCCCTGCCGCGGAAAGCGGATACAGCATCTCGTAAACAGGAGCGGCACATGGAACGGTGAGACACACTATGCAAGACTTTGAAAGACAGCAGTTTCCAAGTTTCCCTATCGGCACCAACCCACAAGGGAAGTTTTTTTGGGAAAATTGAGGAGATTACAGGCACCCACTTGGGATTGAAAAGTTGTGAAACTGCAAGTACCATGATGCTTAGCTGCACACGCCCATATCGGGTGGGACTTGAAAATATATAACATGGTTTCCCAACAGATGCGGATGTTCTCTTACCTTTGCCAGTGATCAAGGAATGTTAATTCCGAAACGCGTTTGGCTCAAATGAGGGAGCTGACTTGGAACTTTGATTCTTCTGTTGGTCTGCAACAAAGGAGGTGAATTAACTCTTCATGTGGGTGTCTTCAAGGAGAGAACCTTTTTTTGATGTATGTTTAGCGGCTTTCTCAGCCGCGAGGACGCCCTGCCGCGGAAAGCAGATCCAGCATCTTGTAAACACAAGCGGCACATGGAACGGTGAGACACACTATGCAAGACTTTGAAAGACAGCAGTTTCCAAGTTTCCCTATCAGCACCAACTCACAAGGGAAGTTATTTTGGGAAAATTGAGGAGGTTACAAGCACCCACTTGGGATTGAAAAGTTGTGAAACTGCAAGTACCATGATGCTTAGCTGCACACGCCCATATCGGGCGGGACTTGAAAATATATAATCTGGTTTCCCAACAGATGCGGATGTTCTCTTACCTTTGCCAGTGATCAAGGAATGTTAATTCCGAAACGCGTTTGGCTCAAATGAGGGATCTGACTTGGACTTTTGATTCTTCTGTTGGTGTGCATTAAAGGAGGTGAATTAACTCTTCGTGTGGGTGTCTTCAAGGAGAGAGCCTTTTTTTTATGAATGTTTAGCGGCTTTCTTAGCCGCGAGGACGCCCTGCCGCGGAAAGCGGATCCAGCATCTCATAAACACGAGTGGCACATGGAACGGTGAGACACACTATGCAAGACTTTGAAAGACAGCAGTTTCCAAGTTTCCCTATCGGCACCAACCCACAAGGGAAGTTATTTTGGGAAAATTGAGGAGATTACAAGCACCCACTTGGGATTGAAAAGTTGTGAAACTGCAAGTACCATGATGCTTAGCTGCACACGCCCATATCGGGCGGGACTTGAAAATATATAACATGGTTTCCCAACAGATGCGGATGTTCTCTTACCTTTGCCAGTGATCAAGGAATGTTAATTCCGAAACACGTTTGGCTCAAATGAGGGAGCTGACTTGGAACTTTGATTCTTCTGTTGGTCTGCAACAAAGGAGGTGAATTAACTCTTCATGTGGGTGTCTTCAAGGAGAGAACCTTTTTTTGATATATGTTTAGCGGCTTTCTCAGCCGCGAGGACGCCCTGCCGCGGAAAGCAGATCCAGCATCTTGTAAACACAAGCGGCACATGGAACGGTGAGACACACTATGCAAGACTTTGAAAGACAGCAGTTTCCAAGTTTCCATATCGGCACCAACCCACAAGGGAAGTTATTTTGGGAAAATTGAGGAGGTTACAAGCACCCACTTGGGATTGAAAAGTTGTGAAACTGCAAGTACCATGATGCTTAGCTGCACACGCCCATATCGGGCGGGACTTGAAAATATATAACCTGGTTTCCCAACAGATGCGGATGTTCTCTTACCTTTGCCAGTGATCAAGGAATTTTAATTCCGAAACGCGTTTGGCTCAAATGAGGGATCCGACTTGGACTTTTGATTCTTCTGTTGGTGTGCATTAAAGGAGGTGAATTAACTCTTCGTGTGGGTGTCTTCAAGGAGAGAACCTTTTTTTTATGAATGTTTAGCAGCTTTCTCAGCCGCGAGGACGCCCTGCCGCGGAAAGTGGATCCAGCATCTCATTATCACGAGCGGCACATGGAACGGTGAGACACACTATGCAAGACTTTGAAAGACAGCAGTTTCCAAGTTTCCCTATCGGCACCAACCCACAAGGGAAGTTAATTTGGGAAAATTGAGGAGGTTACAAGCACCCACTTGGGATTGAAAAGTTGTGAAACTGCAAGTACCATGATGCTTAGCTGCACACGCCCATATCGGGCGGGACTTGAAAATATATAACATGGTTTCCCAACAGATGCGGATGTTCTCTTACCTTTGCCAGTGATCAAGGAATGTTAATTCCGAAACGTGTTTGGCTCAAATGAGGGAGCCGACTTGGAACTTTGATTCTTCTGTGGGTCTGCATTAAAGGAGGTGAATTAACTCTTCGTGTGGTTGTCTTCAAGGAGAGAACCTTTTTTTGATGAATATATATATATATATATATATATATATATATATATATACACATATACATATCAGAACTCTGCTCCAAAGCCACCTCAAAAAATGCTCACAGCAAGCAGAGACGGACCCGAAATGAGTGCATAAACTTCCAAGTTTATTTCAGTCTGCCATTACGCGTTTCACCACCAAAAGTGGCTTGATCACATGACAACGCTAGATCGATGTTAGACCAATTATGAAGCTGCACCTTTGCACGTGATTAAGTGATAACAGTGAACATAAAGGAAATACTATGATGGACCGGCTGTTAAATTAAGCGGAGTTGAGAATGGGATGTTAACATGATTCATACAAAATCGATATAATTACTTTCAAATGCATTACGACAGGTTTATAATTTAAATAAATTGTATTATATATACACAATAAAAATGTTATACACAGTAATACAAAATATATATTTAAATTCTTTAAAAACCTTAAAACCTCTATTAATTCAGAGAGTTATTAAATACGATAGTACAATTTATTTTCAATTGCCTATAATGTCATAAATATTTGCAAATCTAGTTATCCCAAAGAATGATTATTATCCTATAATAGGTTTGTTCTATAATCATTGCATAAATGTGAAGTCAACTCTAAATAATTAAAGACACATTATTAGTCATGTGCCTAATCTATAAAAGCCAGGCCTATTTTTCCGAAAAAATTCTGAGAGACTAAAAAAGTCTCATGTGAATAAAGTGCATAAGGTGAACAAAATACAATGTTTTTAAAAAACCAATATGATCTTTGGTTAAGAGAGGACTTGGCAGCTTGTGGAACCCAATCGTTATACTAAAAAAGTCAGAAACTTTACCTCCGCAGATAGTAGTTTATTACATAAAATATATATTCAGTTAGAGGTTAGAGTCATTACATTATTCTATGAGGGTTACGACGGAGAAGGACTTGCGTGGTAAAACCAAATGGATGAGAGCCCAATATCAGCAATTCAACTATACTATAAAGATGTATGTAAATCTTCCGTGTTGTTTAGGCCCCCTCAGTTTTTGCTGTTAAAATTGAGGATTTATCGGGTCTCTAATTTTCTCATCATATGTTCCCTGTCGCCACCTTTCTTAATTTTTGGGATGGTATCTATGACATAATACGAGAGGTCCTGGAGATTGTTGGTATGGACCTCTCGAAAGTGTCTGGCGACAGGGTAAGTCGGGTCATGATTAATGATAGCCCGAATGTGTTGCAAAACCCTTTTGCTGGCAGGTAATTTCTTGCTGCCCACATATTTTAACGGGCAAGTGCACTCTAGAATATAGATGGCATATTCAGTTTTGCTGTGAAGGGGCTTGGAGATTTTAACTTCTTTGTCACTGAAAGCCGTGCGATAACTTTTTTTGTTAATTCCATATTCGCACGCTTTGCATGTTCTGCATTTGGTGAATCCATTGGATGCCTTCAGCCATTTGCCCGAAGAAGATGATTCTGAGCAGTGCTCAACAATGTGGAATTGTACACTGCCACTCTATTTTTTTGATTATAGCTGCTGACCCAGCTTGATGTACACATATATCAATTTGAAACTGTTTTGAACAGTCAGCATTGTTTGCACCTGAGTAAACTTTGGCACTTTTTTGCACTTGCAGTTTAGTTTTTTTTATTCAGCAGAATGGCAATAGTAATATTATGGACTCCCCCCATCTGGACACACAACTATTGTATATTTCATAGAGGGGATTTGATTAGGTGTTGGGATTTTAAGGCATTTTTAGCTGTATTAGCTCTTTAGTCTTTTCCCGCTATGTTTGAGAGTATGACATTTTATGTAGTATGTTTTTAAGGATAAGCATAATATATTTTTATACATCTTTCTACAATGTAAACATAATTATCTTGACAAGATTCCAAACATCAAAAGAGTCTTTTTTCTATTGCTTTTGCTCTTGGGGTTGGTTCCATTTTGCTTATTGCACTATAATTACATTTGCATTGGTTCAAGACGGCTGCTACGCGGTCGAAACGCATCAGGCTGGACACTTGTCTGTGCATTATGGGTGCTGGTTTAATTTAATTCATCTACAATAATATTCACCTTGAGGAATGCCCTTTGGGCCACTCCTGTTTTCTCGCAGAGCACTTGGGTCGCCAGGATTTTGGTTCTTTCATACGTGTATATATATATATATATATTAGTGAAACTGACGAAGGCACAAGCCGACACGCGTTTTTCTTTATCGTGCAAATAAACCTACAGGTTTAAACTCACTGGTAGTGCTGGATTTTCTGACTTTGTCAGGGGAGCTGCAATATATATATATATATATATATATATATATATATATATATATATATATATATATATATATATATATATATGTATATTACCTACTGGCGGTCGCCAGTAGGTATATATAGTTAGGATTTTTTCCCTATGGGATTTTTGAAAATTCTATGTCTAATAACTTTGGCGTTTGTGGACGGAATTGGCTGAAATTTTCAGGAAAATGGCACATTTTGTTTCTGAGCAGCCCCTGAAAATTTTGGAGGGGGTTCGTCAAGGGGGGGCCGAGAAAAAAGGGGGGTCCCAAAACGCGTTTTTCCCATGTTAATTTCCATAGGGCGGTTGGCCTCACTTTTAGCCCGAACGGCTGAATGGATTTGCACGAAACTTGGCAAAATTGTAGGGACTGGTAGCCCGATGTGCCTTTTGTAGGTCTCAATATATGTGCTCCAGTGGATTTTGAGAAATTAACGTTTAAAAAAAGATATATATCTGTAACAGCGGACCGGGCAGCGCCCCAGGACGCGTACTTTTCGCGCAACGGAGCTTTGTGAAGCGAAGCTGATTGGTTCTCCGGCGTCTGTCAACATTCCAAACAGTCCGTAGCGGCCGCCATCTTGTCTCTCGGTAGGATCGAGAGACAAGAGGAGGCCAAAGCGAAGGGGCAAATGACCATAAGGGGGCATAGTACATTGTCGCTCACCCCCTAGGTTTGATGTGGAGGTTTTAAAAGGGCCCCGCGGGGCAAAAAAAAATAAAAATAATAATAATCGAACAGCTGAATGGATTTGCACGAAACTTGGCAAAATTGTAGGGACTGGTAGCCCGATGTGCCTTTGCTAGGTCTCAATATATGTGCTTCAGTGCATTTTGAGAAATTAACGTTCAGAAACAAGATATATATCTGTAAAAGCGCTCCGCTTCGCGGAGATAAAATTATATGTGTATTACCTAGCTGTTGCTAACACCAGTTAGCGACGGCTAGTAGAAGATAGCGACCATCTTGGGCCCCACTTTGCATGTGAGTGATATTTATCACTAATGACATGCAAAGTGGGCATGCCAAGATGTTAGCGACTGGAAACAGTCGCTAACATCGCTATCTCCTATTATCAACTTTTGGAAATATTCGAGATAAGCGCGAATATCTCCAAAAGCTACCACCTGCCCTGAGCAGTTCTTAGCCATGTTATCCAATGGGAGGTGGATAACATGGCTAAGAGCATTAGCTCGGTAATGCATGAATATCGCTGAGTTTTCAGCGATATTAATGCATTGCGGTCGTTTTTTATCGTATTTCCGATAAACCTTGATAATAGCAAGGTTTATCTGCGATAATTTCTGACGGTAAAAAAATCGTTGCTAAGCATCGTTAGGGATAAATATCGCCTAACTTTGGTAATATGCCCCAACGTCTGTTAACGTTCGATTCGAAGGAAATCAGGAAGTGTTGAAAAACATTGTCTGCGCCATCTTGTCTTTTTTCAAATGCCACACTTTTGTCGTGCACGGCAGCCATTTTAGATGCCTTGACCAGACCCACTCTGTGCACGCTGTCGATCCTTAGCATGGCTCCCCACCCTCGCAAGCATCTCCCCCAGGCAGTGGTCACCCCCGCTCTCTGTCTTATGCATGGGTAATAAACCTCCCCCCATCTGCGCTGCTCTTCCCTGAGAATCACACCCTGTGCCCGCCCGACACCTCCCTTTCGCCCTATTCACTACCGCACCCTCTGACACTCCTTTTCCTCTGTGTCCGATTGTCCAGGCTGGTCCTAGGGTATCAGCTAGCCCTGCAGATGTAGTTTATGGCCACAGCTGTAAAGAATCACCCCTCTTCAAAGGAGTTATAGTAGATCAAGGCCCACACTCGATGAGATCCGTCACAGCAGAAGCGTTGCTATTATCTGAAAACCATCCTGTATTGTGATTGGGGAGGGAACCGAGCCTGAAGCGGAAGATTCCAGGGATGACTCTTTGTACATCAAAGTTTTTACAATTATGTGTCACATTAAAAATATATAGCACTCCGACAAAGTAGTAAGATTATAAAACTTTAATAATTTATAAATATATACAAGAAAACAAAAATAGTAATAACATATAAACATTTTTAGGGAAAAACAACGAAGTAGCGGTCAGCTGTGCGAATAGTCCCAACGCAGCACAACGTCCAGATTTCCGGCGTGGGGCGTCGCGGGGGGTGGGTCATCAGTAGCAAACTGTTGTGCGAATAGTTCCAAGGCAGCAGAACGCGCTGAAATCTAGATGACACGAAAGTGATGTCTAGTAAGTTGCCACCCAGCAAATAACGGCATGGGGCGTCGCGGGGGGTGGGTCATCAGTAGCAAACTGTTGCGCGAATAGTTCCAAGGCAGCAGAACGATGGCACCAAGGTGATGTCCAGTAAGTTGCCGCACTGGTTTTGGTATCCTACAATGCTGCTCCGAATAACGGCGTGGGGCGCCCCGGGGGAGGCGGCGTGAACGGGCCTCTCCAGGTGGAGTGTCATCTGTTGTAGTGGGGCGCCCCTTTACCGTTTCAGTTGCCATTCCGTCCGTTTTTGGTCCACTGTGTCAAAAGCCGCAATTCAGCTGAGTTGCGCCCACTCTTGCGGTGCAGCGATAGGCGGCTGTCACAGGACTCTCAAAATGGCGGCAGGCTCTTTCCTTTTTGGGCCTGGTCCACTGAAATGGCCCTGGGACACCTTGGAAATCGGACGCTTGTCTGCTAGGTCTTGGACCCCATTCTCGAAAGCGTCCCCTCCGCCTTGAGAATTCATCAAAAGTTTTGGGGGCTCCGACTCCTGCAGGCTTCTGGTGGGGAGCGGCTGCCATGATTGCTCGCGGAATGACCACGACTGAGCTACGAGATGGTGGTGCTCTCATGCTGACGCCAGCTTCAGTCTGAAACATCCAGAAACAAGGTGGGGCTTTCATCGTTTGGGAAAAAAAAAAGTTTTCATCCAATGAAAAGTGTTGTTTTTAGGTCACATGATCAAGCCTTCCATCATTAGGAAACCAAAAGTAAAATGAACCAATGAAAAGTTTTATAAACAAGTCACATGACCTGTTATGCGGCATAGGGTGTAAAATGCGGAGAAAATACGTTGGCACGTGAGGCGGCGTCAGTAGCGGACCGATGTGCGAATAGGCCGAAGGCAACACAACGCGCCAAGATCCGGATGGCACCGAGGTGGTATCCAGCAAGTTGCAGCACTGGTGTGGCCATCCTACAATGCTGAAAGTCGGCGTGGGGCGCCCCGTTGGCCTGTGAGTTTGCGTCAGTAGCGGACCGATGTGCGAATAGGCCGAAGGCAGCACAACGCGCCAAGATCCGGATGGCACCGAGGTGGTGTCTAGTAAGTTGCCGCACTGGTGTGGCCATCCAACAATGCTGAAAGTCGGCGTGGGGCGCCCCGTTGGCCTGTGAGTTTGCGTCAGTAGCGGACCGATGTGCGAATAGGCCGAAGGCAGCACAACGCGCCAAGATCCGGATGGCACCGAGGTGGTGTCTAGTAAGTTGCCGCACTGGTGTGGCCATCCTACAATGCTGAAAGTCGGCGTGGGGCGCCCCGTTGGACTGTGAGATGGCGTCAGTAGCGGACCGATGTGTGAATGGGGCCGAAGGCAGCGCAACAATATTTTCGGAATAGAAGACACCACTAGGCGCTGAGATGCCAAGATCCGGATGGCACCGAGGTGGTGTGTAGCAAGTTGCCGCACTGGTGTGGCCATCCTACAATGCTGAAAGTCGGCGTGGGGCGCCCCGTTGGGCTGTGAGTTTGCGTCAGTAGCGGACCGATGTGCGAATAGGCCGAAGGCAGCACAACGCGCCAAGATCCGGATGGCACCGAGGTGGTGTCTAGTAAGTTGTCGCACTTCTGTGGCCATCCTACAATGTTGAAAGTCGGCGTGGGGCGCCCCGTTGGCCTGTGAGATGGCGTCAGTAGCGGACCGATGTGCGAATGGGGCCAAAGGCAGCACAACAATATTTTCTGATTTGAAGACACCACAAGGCGCTGAGATGCCAAGATCCGGATGGCACCGAGGTGGTGTCTAGCAAGTTGTGGCACTGGTGTGGCCATCGTACAATGGTAAAAGTCGGCGTGGGGCGCCCTGTTGGCCTGTGAGATGGTGTCAGTAGCGGACTGATGTGTGAATGGGGCCAAAGGCAGCGCAACAATATTTTCTACAATATTTTCGGAGTAGAAGACACCACAAGGCGCTGAGATGCCAAGATCCGGATGGCACCGAGGTGATGTCTAAGTTGCGGACCGATGTGCGAATGGGGCCAAAGGCAGCTCAACAATATTTTCTGAAGAGAATACACCACAAGGCGCTGAGATGCCAAGATCCGGATGGCACCGAGGTGATGTCTAAGTTGCGGACCGATGTGCGAATGGGGCCAAGGTAGCGTAACAAGATTTTCTGTATGGAAGATACCACTAGGCGTTGAGATGCCAAGATTCGGATGGCACCGAGGTGATGTCTAGCAAGTTGTGCCACTGGTGTGGCCATCGTACAATGGTAAAAGTCGGCGTGGGGCGCCCTATTGGCCTGTGAGATGGTGTCAGTAGCGGACTGATGTGCGAATGGGGCCAAAGGCAGCGCAACAATATTTTCTGACTGACACCACAAGGCGCTGAGATGCCAAGATCCGGATGGCACCGAGGTGATGTCTAAGTTGCGGACTGATGTGCGAATGGGGCCAAAGGCAGCGTAACAATATTTTCTGTATGGAAGATACCACTAGGCGTTGAGATGCCAAGATTCGGATGGCACCGAGGTGATGTCTAGCAAGTTGGTGTGGTCATCCTACAATGCTGAAACTCGGCGTGGGTCACCCCATTAGCCTGTGAGATGGCGTCAGTAGCGGACCGATGTGCGAATAGGCCGAAGGCAGCACAACGCGCCAAGATCCGGATGTCACCGTGGTGGTTTCATAGTTGAGAGGCACTTCATCTGCAGTGGGGCGCCGAGATCCGGATGGCACCGAGGTGATGTCTAGCAAGTTGCTGTACTGGTGTGGTCATCCTACAATGCTGAAATGTAGTGGGGCACCCATTTACCGTTTCAGTTGCCATTCAGCTGAGTTTCGGCTGCTCTTGATGCTACAGCGACAGGCGGCTGCAAGAGGACTCTCAAAATGGCGGCCTGTTCTTTGGATTTGGGCCTGGTCCACTAAAATGGCCCTGGGACACCTTAGAACTCGGACGCTCGATTTTTTTTTCCTTTCCTGTACATGCAAAAAAAGGTAAATGCCCGGTACGTTACACGCTTCATCTGCCACAATGAACTCTCCAGAGGAACCGAAAAAAAATATAGTTGTGGTAACTATACCATGCATCGTCATATGGAGAGGTGGCACCAATTAATTATAGTGCTGCATAAAAGAGAGATTTGGAGGAGAACCCCTGACCTGCTAGTACATTCATCAAAGAAGTGGCACTGAGAGCTTCAGAGGCAAGGGAAACGGTCCCAAATATTTAGAAGAACTTTGGAAAGATTAAAATGACATGTTTAGATTGTGGTAAATTAATTTCATGTGGACAGATGAGTGTTACTCTAATAAATACAGCATATGAACATAATCATAGTCGATGGTTGGTAGAGACATTTTGACTATATCCTGGACCTGCCCGTCCTCGCCCAAAATGGCGCCGGAATAAATGGGACTCGTAACTCCTTGTTGTGTACTGGTTGCAGAACCTTGAAATCACGAGATACGTATGCAGTTTTGAAGCACATGGCGGGCGGGGACGAGAATTGATTGAATATTTCGACATCCCTATTGATATTAAGTTCTGATGTGTTATTGATTACTGTACTGTTGAAAATTCGAATTAACGTCACCCATGGTACTTGCCCGCAAATGTATATCTAGATAATTTTATTGTAACTGGCCCTGTCGTATTTTAATTATAAAATGTACGTCCACCGATTCCGTAACTGTTAGACACCTTAGTTCTTGCAACCTAATGGCCCGCCCGTTACGTTCCTCTACAGTGTAAATGTCTATTCATCATATACGATTACAGTTTGCTCCGTGGCAGGCCCACGTGGTTATAGGCTCGTATTTGTATAATGAAATTTTCACAATAAAGGTTTTTAAAAGAAAACATGGTAGTAGTATATACATTGGTAAAGTTTTTAATAATAGTCACTGTATTAGAATCATTAAAAGGCAAGTGAAATAAAGCAGACCAATTACATGAAGGGTAAAAGGTATAATACGAAGGAACGCAGTAAAGATAAATGGTCAAGGGCTGTTGTGTTTTCTATTCCTGCAACATAAAGTGATCGATAAGAATCTCATATTCAGGCGTATCGGCGACTAAGACAGCAGGTCGACCCTCTTTTGCTCAACGGCTCCGTCATGGGACGAAGAAACGCTCTTTTTCTCGAAAAAAGAATATATTTTACTTGCAGGACAGTTGTAAAATTTCCGGGAAAGTACATTAGCTTGGAACATTATAACATATATTTAAGAAAAAATAATGTTCGGAAGTAATTAAAAGCGTAATTTTTAGGTGATATGACCAAGGCTTTCATCATTAGAATAAGAAAAGTAAAATGAACCAATGAAAAGTTTTATTAACAAGTCACATGACTTGTTATGCTTACGTTACGCGCTGCGCGCCCCGGATGACTTCCGGATGCGCTAACGCGGCGCGTCATATGACGCATTACGCGACAACGCAGGTCCAGAATATAGTCAAAATGTCTCCACCAACCAGCGGTCGAAACACAACCCCTTTCAGCAGGCTAAATAGTTCTGTTAAATGACAACAGAAGGGACAGGCAACAAGAACCATCAGTCAAAGAGGGGAGGGCTAGTTCTTCTCTACCGGGTTACATTGGGGCGCTACCGGAACTGATCGAATTGGTAGTCTACAGTGTTTCTGGATGTTTCAGACTGAAGCTGGGGTTAGCATGAGAGCACCACCATTTCGTAGCTCCGTTGTGGCCATTCCGCAACCAATCATGGCAGCCGCTCTTTATCGTTATTTTCGGCGGGGTGGGTGGCGGAGCCGAGCTGTTTTGCAGCCATCATTGTGTGGAGTTCAGTTCATCTCACTAGTTTTGTATTTGTCATGAGGGGTTGTTCCTAATGTTTCTATTTTAGCGAGGTCAAAAAGAGATCCCATTAGTGGCCTACTGATTTTGCTCGATTCCTTTTCTTTTTTTTTACACTATTTTTCGTTATCTGCAAAGACTAAACAGAGTATTGCGACTCTGTGTTTGTTTGTAAATAGAGAATGAACCAAAGAGAACTAATTCTAAAACAGTAAATACTTGGATAACAATCAATCAAATGGAGAGAGAAGCAGGCACGACGGATTACAACGGGGGCAAAGGCCTGCGTTAACTACCTTTCACTATCTGCAAAGAGAGAGTACTCCTAATAGAAATGAGGGGGGGGGGCACCATTCAAAGCAGATCAGTGTGCATAAACACGAAAATGTTTTCACTTACCACGTACTTGACATTCGACAGCTTATGATATTTGCTATTAAAAAACCATTGAAATTCACTGAAAAAACCATAGGTTATAGACCATATATAGTTAGGAATTAGCATTTACAAAACCTTGAAAATTCACTGAAAAAACCATAGGTTATAGACCATATATAGTTAGGAATTAGCATTTAAAAAACCTTATTTTACTCACACAAAACCATTGAAATTCCATATATAGTTAGTTGCACTAACTATATATCGCGCACCCGCAATCCACTGCTGATCATGTCACATATTACATCATTCATGACATGGTCAGTGACATCACTGATGACATCACTGATGACATCTCAAATGACATCACTGATGACATCACTGATGACATCTCATTTGACATCATTCTTGTGCTAATACGATAAACCTCTTCAGACTCTAATATAACCTTAGATACACTCAGTGTATACAGACACTCACACACTGCCACTCATCCATGGAGTTACTCACACACCCAGTCAGTCATGCAAAGAAACAATCTCACCTCCATTTCTTCAACTATACAGTTAAACACACCTTACTTATTGAAACATATACTAACACATATTTACTCTCTTATACAATCCCTGATACAAGTTCACAATGATCGATACAACCACTCACTCATTCAGTGGCTCTCATGCACAGTTATTTATATATGCCAACTCTCACATGTACTGTGTTTTACATATGTACTTACTATGACATGTAGCATTGAGATATCCATTCACTCATCAATACACTCATGCACACAGTCAACTGCCCATGTAGCTGTTTCCACATGCACTCTTGAACTCATACACCTAGTGAATAAACTGCTCACACATCTATGCATAGAGTCACACACCTTCCAGCCACCCCCACACAAACTCAATCTGCCATAGAAATACTTGGGCAACCAATTAATAACACATATAGCCTCTCGTATAGCTAATGATCAACACATGCAGCAGTTTACAGAACAACAGACATAATGATGCACAAATTAAGACAGTTTAGTCACTAACCCATGCACTCAGTGAGACACATTTAATCACTCACTCATACATTCAGTCATGCACCTACTAAATCCTTCGTCCAGACACTTATACATCTACTCATTCTTCAATATGTAAAACATATTTAAACTTTACAGAAACACACAGTCACTGGATGACGTCATCAGTGATCTCATCAGTGATGTCATTTGAGATGTCATCAGTGATGTCATCAGTGATGTCACTGACCATGTCATGAATGATGTAATATGTGACATGATCAGCAGTGGATTGCGGGTGCGCGATATATAGTTAGTGCAACTAACTATATATGGAATTTCAATGGTTTTGTGTGAGTAAAATAAGGTTTTTTAAATGCTAATTCCTAACTATATATGGTCTATAACCTATGGTTTTTTCAGTGAATTTTCAAGGTTTTGTAAATGCTAATTCCTAACTATATATGGTCTATAACCTATGGTTTTTTCAGTGAATATATATATATATATATATTCACTCACAAAACCATTGAAATTCCCCTGTTATAGTTAGTTCAGCTAACTATAACTCGCGCGCCCGCAATGCACTGCTGATGATGTCACATATTACATCACTCATCACATGGCCAGTGACATCACTGATGACATCACTGATGACATCATCCACTGAATGTGTGTCTTTCTGAAAATTAAATATTTTTATATAAGTATATCTTAAGGTCGATGGAAGAATAAATGGGTAGATAAGTGTCTAAATGGATTTTTTTTTGTAAATTTCATTGTATAACTGACTTATTAAGTGTATCTTAGTGAATACATGTATTTGCGAGTAATGTTCAAATATGTAAATATCTGTATCAGTGTCTCACTTTGTGTATAAGTGGCTGCATGGGTTGGTGAGTAGCTACACGAGTGTCTATATGGGTTATTAGTTGCTTTTTTGAGTATCAGAATGAGTGTCTGTATGGTTTGATGGCGGATATTACTTAGGGCACAGATGCATGAATGACTGACTCACTGTTTGTATGTGTTTTGAAGACAGCATGTGTGCAGGGCTGTACGGGTGGATGAATGTGTGTATGGGTGTGCTAGTGAGTGAATGACTGCCTCAACAGTGTCTTTATGAGTAAGTACATATGTTTTAAACTAGTATATGTGAGTATTGATGTATATAAGTAAGGATATATGACAGTGACAGATTGAAAATGTTCCTGTATAAATAAGTACATGGTTCTATAACTGATTGATTAAGAGAGTAAGTATGTGTACGTTTCTGTAAAAGTAAGTATAGTGGTGTATGTATTGCTGTATATGCAAACAAATGGATGTTTGATAGTTTATTTGCATGTGTGAGTATGTGTGTGAGTAACTGTATGAATGAGTGTCGGTGTGTAACAGGATATATAGGTGTATGAGTACATATGATGAGTGAGTACATGTTTAAGTGACTATATAGAACTGTTGGTGGATGAGTGGATGTGTATGTAGATGTTGGAATTACTGAATAGGTTGTTGTAACTGGTATTGGTATCTCAATTTTTTTGAAAATGTTAGTATCTATTTTTGAATGTGTGTATCAAAGGTTATATTAGGGTGAGAGGAGCTCTGCCACACTTTCACAAGGATGATGTCATCAGTGATGTCATTTGAGATGTCATCAGTGATATCATCAGTGATGTCACTGAGCATGTGATGAGTGATGTAATATGTGACGTCATCAGCAGTGCATTGCGGGCGCGCAAGTTATAGTAAGCTGAACTAACTATAACGGGGGAATTTCAATGGTTTTGTATGAGAGAAATGTCCAGCTAACTATAACATGGGTGAAACCTATGTTTTTTTTTGTGAATTTCTAAGGTTTTTTTAAATGCTAATTCCTAACTATAACGTGGCTGAAACCTATGGTTTTTTCAGTGAATTTCTAAGGTTTTTTAAATGCTAATTCCTAACTATAACATGCCTGAAACCTAGGGTCTTTTCAGTGAATATATATATGCACTGGAAAACTAAACACCCACTTCCTTTACAAAGAAATGGAAAGTTTGCATCTCTGCAACCTCTCTAATTTTCACCTTACTCATCTTCCACTCAATCAACACAACAACCACAAATACACACACCTACTTGCTACCATTCTTGCCTGAGCTTATCAATTATTCTTCTTTAATTCAAATTCAAAGTGCAGGCCCTTTAGTCAGCCTTCTTGGTAACTACTACCAGTGAATAGCAGTGGGTAATATGCACACTTCCGTCCTTTCTTGCGTCTTTTCTACCACACACTGCGGCAGGTTTACAAGCCCCTAGCGCCACTTTTGCATCATTTTTCCCACGACCTTGTAAATCAACCCAACTTTGCGTACTTTATGCACTAGCTTTCTTCCTTAGATGTGGTACTAGTTTCTCTTGCTCCCACTGCGGAATCCAACACCCTATCTGTGTAATGACCTGGAAATCCAAAGATCCACTTCACTGACAATGCAGTGGGTAGTTTGCGTCCCTCCAACCTTTCTGATTTTTCATGTTTTTCATCTTCCACTCAATCTACACATCATCCACACATACACACATCTAATTGCTGCATTCCTTAGCTGTGATTATCAACTATTCTTCTATTTTATATTCATATTCAAAGTGCAAGCCCTTTATTGAGCCTTTTTGTTGTAACTACTGTTCCAGGAATTCTGCTCATACACAGAACTGTGCATAAAGACTTAGGACCTCAGTGAATTACGGTGTACCAAAACCCACCTTACTACACAAACCCCCTGCCAGAGTAGCAATCAGTGACTCATTGGTTCTTCGCCCTAGAGCAAAAACACCAATGACTAGTCAACCCAGAACATGCGACTTAGATTACATGAAGTAAAGTGGATAACAAGAACACTCTTTCAATATAGTATTACACCAGTCCAAAACAAGATGTAAATAAAGACACGTGCAACTTTGAAATGTTTATTTCTTTTGCCATAATCTCATGCACAGTACCTTAGAAAATACAACCAAACATATTATCAGAAACAAGGTTGTCAGCATTGTTACTATTTTATGAAATACAAACGGAAAAAGCATCCTATAATGCTAAAGGTTAACAAATTTAAAATATACCTACATTTCACCCTCCCTACATAGCAGATTAGTTTATAACTACAGAAAGTCTCATTGGATTACATGGGCAGACCCATACCTCTGGTACTCAGCAGTAGTGGATCACATTCAGTGCTCCACAAACTGTCAAGATACGAATGTTCTCCAAATGTGTGTAACTATGCCTCCACAATGCATTATGAAACGCGCAAGTATCAGAGGTGGCCACAGCTGTATATGTATTATGGCTCGAACGTGCGAAGATCCTTCTGAATAACAGACACAGTATTCAAGATAACCTTGATGTTCCATGCTCTCACTATACACACAAAACTAGCGAGGCAGTTTACAAATCTAGCATACCAAATTATTCTCATATAAAGCAAAATACTCAGCCTTCTCTAAACAATATCACAAGTACATGTTGTGTGCAAAGCAGAGCAGGAAAGCAAAAATAGCGTGTAAGCTTCTAATAAACCCATGGTAACTTAACAGGGTGTGAGTGCAAGGCTCAGCCCACGGCACCCTTTCTTGATCAAAGCACGTGATATAAACGTGGGCGAATTAGGAACGCAGAGTCCAAGCCTAAAAAGCAGAGTCAAGTTCACATTTCCAAAAAAAAGTTATTCGCTCTTTGATAGAAAGCAGTAACTAAATAATAAAGAATACATAGAAAAATCAAAGAGTCTTAATCCAACAGCGTGTAAGCACAGTATGTAGCAACATCCTCCAACAGGAAGTCAATGTTCTCATCTGAGAACATTTCAGCCATCCAATTCAATAGTGGGAATGAACATACATGTTCCTCAACGACCGGAGACTCTTTCACCATCGGAGGAAAAGTCGGGTCATCTTCAATGTAACTGCGTGCCAAGAACTCAAGCACCCCTGCAAAAACATTCCAACGTCCCATTATTCCATGTGTCGCTGCTAAGGCCATAATCCCGCCGCCAGAAAAGAGCACGTCATGAACCACTAAGGGGCTCATCAGATGGTCATAATCCGCGTTGGGAGACACCGTACTGCAGAGACACAAATCCAGGGCCCAGTCGAAATCACAGCTCAGGCAATGGAACACAGGTTGAACGCATGTGAAAAAGGAAAATCGAAACGATAATCCCTAAGCTGCACTCAATGTAGCCAAAGGCAGCGCTCCGTAATAACTAATCATTCGGTTGCAAAACAGCAACAGCCGGGACATATTATCGTCTGCTGCAGGATGTGCATCCATATTTATGTAAACAAACTAATAAAAGCACACCGGCAAATAATGCGAGTTTTAAGCGCAATCCACTAAAGATGCTGGAAAAAATCGAATGAAAAAATCCCAAAAAGACACCAAATATACTTTCTACAGAAGTCACAAGGTCACTGCTTCTAACTTTAAAAAAGTAAGGTAACGCCATAGTCAAGGACACATTAAAGATACTCTAAATTAACTCCCCAAAATTCAAGAGCACATCTGTATTTAATAAATCATGTACTTCTGTGCGGGTGTTTGCTACATGAAGGACAAATGTTTCTGTACCAGATATAAAAGCGACCTCTTTTTGAGACAATAGCGCTCTTATACGACTCATGTGGTTGACTCTGCTTTCAAGGTCGAAATCGACAGCCAGATGGTAACATCCAGCTTCCCATGCAGAGGAGTTAACACAACTTTTTTTTAATCAAACCACACGCTCAATTACCGTAATCATGTAAGCGATGCCTGCTGCCATTGCACAACAATCTCCATTATTTCAAAGTAAATAACTCCCGTTTCCAGAAAACTGAACGTTGTTATGATAGCAGGTGTCAGACTACCTTTCAAAACTCAGTCCAAATTAGGCGCATCTTGTATACAAGAGCCATGCAATTGTATATGTCTATAAATTAAGGAGTGATCTGGTACTATTGTGCAATCCTCGCCATTCACATAGACTTCTTTTCCCTCCCTCAGACACCTATATGTAAATGGTAATAACCAAGCTTCATGCAAATAAGCGCTCCCTAAACATCCATATCTGCCTATAGCATAGTATTTCATGCAAACCTCAAACTTAACCAGGTCAAAAATTAACGTTATGAAACTATGGATAAGCCACACACCTGAATTGGATCTCCAATGAGTGACCACTTCTAACCATTCTCATAGCGAGCCCTGTGCTCTGATTTGACAGTGAGAGAGTGATCATTAACCCTGGGCGGGCAACTTCGCTATTCCCACGAAGTGGGCGTAGTGTTGCTACTTCGCCCTTTGCAAAGTAGGCGAAGCAGGCTACACTACGCCCACTTCGTGGGCGTAGCGAAGTTGCCCGCCACCCGCCTCCCTCCCGCACTCCCTAAATGCTTAAATGACATTATAAATGAATTATAAAACCACTTACCTTGTCCGCCGCGTCCCCGGGGCTTCCTCTTGTCTTAGTCTCGCCGCCGTCTTAGATACTAATGCGCATGCGCAGCCGCCCGCGCATGTGCATTTCTCGCGTGGCGGCGCGAGGACGAGAGGGAGCCCCGGGGACGCGGCGGACAAGGTAAGTGGTTTTATAATTCATTTATAATGTCATTTAAGCATTTAGGGAGGGCGGGAGGGAGGCAGGTGGCGTGTAGTGGGGCTACGCGAAGTGCGTGGGTGGACATAGTTTTTTGCTCACTTCGCGTAGCTTTGCGAAGCCCCACTACGCCCACTACGCCCAGGGTTAGTGATCACACCATAGTTTGTACTGCTAATCATTCTTAGCATACGCTACGAACACCCTTTGACGTTACACGTCGCATCAAAGCTTCCGTGTGACGTCATGTATGGCGCCCCGTACAAAAAAGTCGCAAATGGTTTTAATTGTTTAAAAACATATATTCATGAATTTAATGAACTTACTAACAGAAGACATGCAGCCAGATTCATCATTGTTAAATGGGCTCGCAAAGGGCCAGATTCTGAGAATCTGGCCCTTTGAGAGCGCAATTTTTGCATTTGGGATTCATCATCCCAAATGCAAAAATCGCTAATTGCGAAATCGCTAAATTGCGAGGAATTGCATTTAAGGAATCTCTATTTGAGATTCCTTAAATGCAATTCATTAACCGTTTTTAAATTGCGAATTCGCTATTTTTGGCCGCTATTTACCGCGAAGTCTGACTTCGTGGTAAATAGCGAAAACTATTTAAGTTGTATGTTACACACACACATGTCCTTTGGACGTGTGTGTGCGCAACATCAGTCTACATTGACATTTCAGGGGTGCTACAGGGTGTCCTTTGGACACCCCTGGCACCCTTGTAATCGCATCCTTATTTGCAATTAGCAAATTGCTAATCGCAAATAAGGAATGACTCCCCATTCATTCCTATGGGCCTTCCATTCCTTCTTTGCGATTAGCAATTTGCTAATCGCAAATAAGGAAGCTGTAGAAATTGCAAATTATATTGCAATTTCTACATGAATCCCGTTTTGCGAGTCCTAAATAGCGATTCCTTAATAATCGCTATTAAGGACTCGCAAATCGGGACATTGATGAATCTGGGGGTTAATCTAGGATAATTATGAAATATTTTTTTTTAAGTTTTAAAAATCTATATTGTATGAGTGCAGCTGCGTGCCCCTCCGCCTGGTACCCTAGACTCCACCATGCCCAGACCCGGTTCCTAAGCACGCGTGATCGTCACCACAAAACCATTAGCACGCATATCGCTTTTCCACACATGCTTTTACAACTAGGAAAGAATAGCAAATTCCTCCTGTTCCGCCAAAGAAACCTTCACCATTCTAAAAGAATTACTTAAAGTTCCAGACTCGGCACCAAAATACCCGCCTGACTCCAAGGCAGACGAAGAGAAATGCATCAAACTGGCCAAATTCTTCGAGGAGAAGATTCAGAAAATCCTTGCTTCCCTTCCGGCCGTCGACTTCAGCACTACTGAGGAAGTCGGCACGAACCTAAACCATACCGCTCCCCACTTAAGCTCTCTTGGGCCAGTCACCATCGAAGAGGTTTTAGCCACACTAGACTCTATCAAAAGCGGATCCCCCAGGGACCCGGTCCCTCTACGCATGCTTAAGAAAGTGGCCCCCACCATCGCCCCCCCACTCACTCACCTTATCAATGCCTCACTGCTTCAGGGTAAAGTTCCTCCCGGCTGGAAGGCGGCGGTTGTGAAGGCGCTACTGAAAAAACCTTCTCTGGACCCCTCGGAGCTGGCCAATTACAGGCCAATCTCTCTCCTCCCCGGTACCAGTAAAATCGCGGAAAAACTTGTTAACAAAAAGCTGTCGCAATATCTGGAGACTAACAACTTGCTCAGATGTTCACAAACTGGATTCCGCCCAGGGCAGGGCACTGACATCGCCCTACTCGCAGCAGTGGAGGAGGCCAGAGCCCTGTTAGATGCAGGAGGATCAGTGGCAGTGATCCTCCTGGACCTCAGTGCGGCCTTTGACACCGTTAACCATCGGGTCCTGATCCAGCGACTCAAGAACATTGGTGTTGAGGGCACGGCTCTGACCTGGTTCAAATCATTCCTTGACCACCGCTCCTTTCAGGTCTGGGAGAATGACACCCGTTCCCCCGAAACCCTCCTCCAATGTGGTGTGCCCCAGGGCTCATCATTAAGCCCGACATTATTTAATGTCTACATGTCCCCATTGGAGGAGGTTTTTACCCCGTTCGGAGTGAGAATAATCAGCTATGCTGATGATACACAACTAGTGGTGTCTTTATCTCACCCAAACCAAGAACCATCAGACCTCTACAACTGTCTTGCAGAAATTCAAGGATGGATGAATAGGTCGTCTTTGAAACTTAACGGCTCAAAGACGGATATTCTCCTCCTTGGCCAGAAAGGGCTCTCTCTCCTGCAGAACATCTGCCCCCCCTGCTTGGGTGAACCCCCAGCCCCCAAGTCTGAGATTAAAAGCTTGGGAATATGGATTGAAAAAGACCTGACCTTTAAGACTCAAGCCAAAAAAATTGCTGGGACCTGCTTCGGGCTTCTCAAAGCTATTAGGAAGATTCTGCCTTTACTTCCTCTTATCTCCCAGAAATTACTAATCCAAGGCCTTATTCTATCAAGGCTAGATTATAGTAACGCCATCTATTTAGGCGCTCCCGAAGCAACTCTTAACAAACTGCAGAGAATCCAGAATGCCGCGGCACGGACTCTCACTAACACCCCGGCCAGATCCTCCGCTAAACCAGCCCTGAGACAGCTCCACTGGCTCCCAGTGAGAGAGAGAGTGACATTCAAGGCTCTCTGCCTGTCACATAAACTCTTACAGGACAAAGGACCCCCCATCCTAAAAAAATTCATCAGGCCCTACAAAGCCCTTAGATCCCTCCGTTCAGACCATGAATACCTCATCACTATCCCCAGAGTGAAGAAGGTGCGCACGGGCGGACGGCGTTTCTATGTCAACACAGCCCGTCTTTGGAACTCCCTCCCCCGTGACCTCAGGACGGAACCAGACTATCTCCGATTTAGGAAGCGGCTGAAAACGCACCTGTTCCCCTGATTTCCTTCCTTCCCCCCTTCCCCCCGGTCTACCCTCTGGTCTGTTTGGATCTTAGCGCTGGGTTTCTCACGGGTGACTACGCGCTTTACAAAAACCTAATATTAGTGTGCATTTACAACACATGATAAATGCATAATCTTAATAATGTTTTTTTGTTGACCAACACGTATTGTAATGCCTGTGCCTGACGTCCTTCAAATTAGTTTCTAGGTATACGTGTGACCAAGTCTGATAACATCCGAGGCCAAGGACAAACACCGTGGTATCTGTGGCACGAAATCTCATCGATCATAGAGAAAATATGCACAGGGTAAAATGAAAGTAACGGGTATAATAAAAATAACTGACTACTAAAATGGCGGTTGGACGGAGTATGTAATCAACGTTTGGCGCCTCAACACTACATTTCAAATAAATATACATACAATATATTTATTAATATATTACAAAAGTATAGCACCGGATGACACACATGACCCGGGAAAAGAAAGCGGCAAATTTAATACCTAAAATCAGGAGAGGTTTGCTTGGCGAACTTGAAGAAAAAGAAAAAAAAGTGCACTTGCAAACAAGGCTGCGCATGCGTAGAGAGTACAACTGATGCAGAAAAAAAAACGGAAAGTTTTACATACTGTCACAGAAATATAGCTCTAAAAATTGCCCCCGTAATTTGCCCCCCCGGGACCTAATGAACAAAACGGACTTCTAGTTTTTTTCACCTTTTCCACCGCGTACAAGTACCGCACGAGTACCCCGCCATTTTGAATTTTTTTTTAAAATAAATATTGAGCCTAAAGATCCATGTACCACCCCCCCTGACCAAGACTATAGGGTGAGAACATTTCTACCCTGCCCCCTTTCTTTATTTCTCAACTTTGTTTTACTGTTTTCTTGTGACTCGGTTCTAGCGAGGCACAAGATGGCCGCCAACACTTTCTGGTTTCGAGTGTTGAGAGACAGTTCACAGTCAATCAGCATGCAGCTCGCGCTCGTAATTGAATACATTTCCGTACGCGTGCTGAACTCCATCTCTAGATATCGCTATGATTTTACTTGCAATTTTCTCAGAAACTACTGAACGGATTCACACCATTTAACAAAAAGCGCAATCTGCAAACAGAACTCTACCTCTCTGCCAAATTTTGTGTAATTCCGTTCAGCCGTTCAGGCTGTAGCCCTGTCTAAAGGTGCATATGGAAAATTGCATAGGGAAAACACGTTTAGGACCCCGCTTTATTCTCGGCCCCCACTTGACTAAGCGATGTTTCTTTCAATCCCTCTACAGAGCCATCCATGATTACGGGGCGTTCCAGCCTCGAAACGCGTCGGAAAGGGGCAATGAAAGAAGGTGATCAATGAGCAAGCTACAGTGAGGCTAAACATGCTGGATGGCATGAGGCAGTGTTGTGTGCTCTTCTGAAGCTCAAGGGTTTTTTGCAGAACAATTACTTACACGGCTGCCCTGGCCGTGAGAAGATGCACCAGTTCCCAGGAGGACTGCAAGTCGAATGGTAAACGGCCTACTTAAGGAACAGAAATTTGAGCTTATTGAATTTGCAGGAGGACTGAGCCTACTCAAGGTTTAATTGTGTTACAGCGCTGTTTGGACTTCAACTTCCAGCGTGCAAATGCTAGTCTAAAATATGCCACGCCCACTTAGGGTGTTTGTATATAATGAATAAATTATGGACTAAGCACTGTTTCTTTCAATCCCTCGACAGAGCCTTCCATGATTACGGGGCGTTCTCGAAACGCGTCGGAAATGGGCAATAAAAGAAGGTTGTCAATGAGCAAGCTACAGTGAGGCTAAACACGCTGGATGGCATGAGGCAGTGTCGTGTGCTCTCTTCTGAAGCTCGAGGGCTTTTTGCAGAACAATTACTTACACGGCTGCCCTGGCCGTGAGAAGATGCACCAGTTTCCAGGAAGACTGCAAGATGAATGGTAAACGGCATTGGAAATGAACTTATCCTTTTCGTGCGGCACGCTGTCTCCAGGGCAATGACGCTTGTGAAATTGACCCCTTCACCTACTTAAGGAACAAAACTTTGAGCTTAAAGAATTTGCAGGGGGACTGAGCCTTCTCAAGGTTTAATTGTGTTACAGCGCTGTTAGGACTTCAACTACCAGCGTGCAAATGCTAGTCTAAAATATGCCACGCCCACTTAGGGTGTTTGTATATAATGAATAAATTATGGACTAAGCACTGTTTCTTACAATCCCTCTACAGAGCCTTAAATGATTATGGGGCGTTCCAGCCTCGAAACGCGTCGGAAATGGGCAATGAAAGAAGGTTGTCAATGAGCAAGCTACAGTGAGGCTAAACACGCTGGATGGCATGAGGCAGTGTCGTGTGCTCTTCTGAAGCTCGAGGGCTTTTTGCAGAACAATTACTGGCCGTGAGAAGATGCACCAGTTTACAGGAGGACTGCAAGTCAAATGGTAAACGGCCTTGGAAAGGAAGTTATCCTTTTTGTGAGGCACGCTGTCTCCAGGGCGATGAAGCTTGTGAAATTGACCCCTTCACCTACTTAAGGAACAGAACTTTGAGCTTAATGAATTTGCAGGGAGGCTGAGCCTACTCAAGGTTTAATTGTGTTACCGCGCTGTTTGGACTTCAACTACCAGCGTGCAAATGCTAGTCTAAAATATGCCATGCTCACTTAGGGTGTGTATGTATATAATGAATAAATTATGGACTAAGCACTATTTCTTTCAATCCCCCTACAGATCCTTCCATGATTACGGGGTGTTCCAGCCTCGAAACGCGTCGGAAATGGGCAATGAAAGAAGGTTGTCAATGAGAAAGCTACAGTGAGGCTAAACACGCTGGATGGCATGAGGTAGTGTCGTGTGCTCTTCTGAAGCTCGAGGGCTTTTTGCAGAACAATTACTTACACGGCTGCCCTGGCCGCGAGAAGATGCACCAGTTTCCAGGAGGACTGCAAGTCGAATGGTAAATGGCCTTAGAAAGGAACTTATCCTTTTCGTGAGGCACGCTGTCTCCAGGGCGATGAGGCTTGTGAAATTGACCCCTTCACCTACTTAAGGAACAGAACTTTGAGCTTAAAGAATTTGGAGGGGGACTGAGTCTACTCAAGGTTTAATTGTGTTACAGCGCTGTTTGGACTTCAACTACCAGCGTGCAAATGCTAGTCTAAAATCTGCCAAGCCCACTTAGGGTGTTTGTATATAATGAATAAATTATGGACTAAGCACTGTTTCTTTCAATCCCTCTACAGAGCCTTCCATGATTACGGGGCGTTCCAGCCTCGAAACGCGTCGGAAATGGGCAATGAAAGAAGGTTGTCAATGAGCAAGCTACAGTGAGGCTAAACACGCTGGATGGCATGAGGCAGTGTCGTGTGCTCTTCTGATTCTCGAGGGCTTTTTGCAGGACAATTACTTACACAGCTGTCCTGGCAGTGAGAAGATGCACCAGTTTCCAGGAGGACTGCAAGACAAATGGTAAACGGCCTTAGAAAGGAACTTATCCTTTTCGTGCGGCACGCTGTCTCCAGGGCGATGACGCTTGTGAAATTGACCCCTTCACCTACTTAAGGAACAGAACTTTGAGCTTAAAGAATTTGCAGGGGGACTGAGCCTACTCAAGGTTTAATTGTGTTACAGGGCTGTTTGGACTTTAACTACCAGCGTGCAAATGCTAGTCTAAAATATGCCACGCCCACTTAGGGTGTCTGTATATAATGAATAAATTACGGACTAAGCGCTGTTTCTTTCAATCCCTCTACAGATCCTTCCATGATTACGGGGCGTTCCAGCCTCGAAACGCGTCGGAAATGGGCAATGACAGAAGGTTGTCAATGAGAAAGCTACAGTGAGGCTAAACACGGTGGATGGCAGGAGGTTGTGTTGTGTGCTCTTCTGAAGCTCGAGGGCTTTTTGCAGAACAATTACTTACACGGCTGCTCTGGCCGTGAGAAGATGCACCAGTTTCCAGGAGGACTGCAAGTCGAATGGTAAACAGCCTTGGAAAGGAACTTATCCTTTTCGTGAGGCATGCTGTCTCCAGGGCGATGAAGCTTGTGAAATTGACCCCTTCACCTACTTAAGGAACAGAAATTTGAGCTTATTGAATTTGCAGGAGGACTGAGCCTACTCAAGGTTTAATTGTGTTACAGCGCTGTTAGGACTTCAACTACCAGCGTGCAAATGCTAGTCTAAAATATGCCACGCCCACTTAGGGTGTTTGTATATAATGAATACATTATTGGCTAAGCACTGTTTCTTTCAATCCCTTTACAGAGACTTCCATGATTACAGGGCGTTCCAGCCTCGAAACGCGTTGGAAATGGGCAATGAAAGAAGGTTGTCAATGAGCAAGCTACAGTGAGGCGAAACACTTTGAATGGCATGAGGCAGTGTCGTGTGCTCTTCTGAAGCTCGAAGGCTTTTTGCCGAACAATTACTTACACGGCTGCCTTGGCCGCGAGAAGATGCACCAGTTTCCAGGAGGACTGCAAGTCGAATGGTAAACGGCCTGAGAAAGGAACTTATCCTTTTTGTGAGGCACGCAGTATGCAGGGCGATGAGGCTTGTGAAATTGACCCCTTCACCTACTTAAGGAACAGAACTTTGAGCTTAAAGAATTTGCAGGGGGACTGAGCCTACTCAAGGTTTAACTGTGTTACAGCACTGTTTGGACTTCAACTACCAGCGTGCAAACGCTAGTCTAAAATATGCCACGCCCACTTAGGGTGTTTGTATATAATGAATAAATAACGGACTAAGCGCTGTTTCTTTCAATCCCTCTACAGAGCCTTCCATGATTATGGGGCGTTCCAGCCTCGAAACGCGTCGGAAATGGACAATGAAAGAAGGTTGTCAATGAGAAAGCTACAGTGAGGCTAAACATGCTGGATGGCATGAGGCAGTGTCGTGTGCTCTTCTGAAGCTCGAGGGCTTTTTGCAGAACAATTACTTACACGGCTGCCCAGGCCGGGAGAAGATGCACCAGTTTCCAGGAGGACTGCAAGTCGAATGGTGAACGGCCTTGGAAAGGAACTTATCCTTTTCGTGAGGCACGCTGTCTCCAGGGCGATGAAGCTTGTGAAATTGACCCCTTCACCTACTTAAGAAACAGAAATTTGAGCTTATTGAATTTGCAGGAGGACTGAGCCTACTCAAGGTTTAATTGTGTTACAGCGCTGTTTGGACTTCAACTACCAGCGTGCAAATGCTAGTCTAAAATATGCCACGCCCACTTAGGGTGTTTGTATATAATGAATAAATTATGGACTAAGCACTGTTTCTTTCAATCCCTCTACAGAGCCTTCCATGATTATGGGGCGTTCCAGCCTCGAAACGCGTCGGAAATGGGCAATGAAAGAAGGTTGTCAATGAGCAAGCTATAGTGAGGCTAAACATGCTGGATGGCATGAGGCAGTGTTGTGTGCTCTTCTGAAGTTCGAAGGCTTTTTGCCGAACAATTACTTACACGGCTGCCCTGGCCGCGAAAAGATGCACCAGTTTCCAGGAGGACTGCAAGTCGAATGGTAAACGGCCTTACAAAGGAACTTATCCTTTTCGTGAGGCACGCTGTCTCCAGGGCGATGAAGCTTGTGATATTGACTCCTTCACCTACTTAAGGAACAGAACTTTGAGCTTAAAGAATTTGCAGGGGGACTGAGCCTACTCAAGATTTATTTGTGTTACAGCGCTGTTTGGACATCAACTACCAGCATGCAAACGCTAGCCTAAAATATGCCACGCCCACTTAGGGTGTTTGTATATAATGAATAAATTACGGACTAAGCGCTGTTTATTTCAATCCCTCTACAGAGCCTTAAATGATTATGGGGCGTTCCAGCCTCGAAACGCGTCGGAAATGGGCAATGAAAGAAGGTTGTCAATGAGCAAGCTACAGTGAGGCTAAACACACTGGATGGCATGAGGCAGTGTTGTGTGCTCTATTGAAGCTCGAGGGCTTTTTGCAGAACAATTACTTACACGGCTGCCCTGGCCGTGAGAAGATGCACCAGTTTCCAGGAGGACTGCAAGTCGAACGGTAAACGGCCTTGGAAAGGAACTTATCCTTTTCGGGAGGCACGCTGTCTCCAGTGCGATGAAGCTTGTGAAATTGACCCCTTCACCTACTTTAGGAACAGAACTTTGAGCTTAAAGAATTAGCAGGGGGACTGAGCCTACTCAAGGTTTAATTGTGTTACAGCGCTGTTTGGACTTCAACTACCAGCGTGCAAATGCTAGTCTAAAATATGCCACGCCCACTTAGGGTGTTTGTATATAATGAGTAAATTATGGACTAAGCACTGTTTCTTTCAATCCCTCTACAGAGACTTCCATGATTACGGGGAGTTCCAGCCTCGAAACGCGTCCGAAATGGGCAATGAAAGAAGGTTGTCAATAAGCAAGCTACAGTGAGGCTAAACACGATGGATGGCATGAGGCAGTGTCGTGTGCTCTTCTGAAGCTCGAGGGCTATTTGCAGAACAATTACTTACACGGCTGCCCTGGCAGTGAGAAGATGCAACAGTTTCCAGGAGGACTGCAAGCCGAACGGTAAACGGCCTTGGAAAGGAACTTATCCTTTTCGTGAGGCACGCTGTCTCCAGTGCGATGAAGCTTGTGAAATTGACCCCTTCACCTACTTTAGGAACAGAACTTTGAGCTTAAAGAATTAGCAGGGGGACTGAGCCTACTCAAGGTTTAATTGTGTTACAGCCCTGTTTGGACTTCAACTACCAGTGTGCGAATGCTAGTCTAAAATATGCCACGCCCACTTAGGGTGTTTGTATATAATGAGTAAATTATGGACTAAGCACTGTTTCTTTCAATCCCTCTACAGAGACTTCCATGATTACGGGGCGTTGCAGCCTCGAAACGCGTCGGAAATGGGCAATGAAAAAAGGTTGTCAATGAGCAAGCTACAGTGAGGCTAAACACGCTGGATGGCATGAGGCAGTGTCGTGTGCTCTTCTGAAGCTCGAAGGCTTTTTGCTGAACAATTACTTACACGGCTGCCCTGGCCGCGAGAAGATGCACCAGTTTCCAGGAGGACTGCAAGTCAAATGGTAAACGGCCTTAGAAAGGAACTAATCCTTTTCGTGAGGCACGCTGTCTCCAGGGCGATGAGGCTTGTGAAATTGACCCCTTCACCTACTTAAGGAACAGAACTTTGAGCTTAAAGAATTTGCAGGGGGACTGAGCCTACTCAAGGTTTAATTGTGTTACAGCGCTGTTTGGACTTCAACTACCAGCGTGCAAACGCTAGTCTAAAATATGCCACGCCCACTTAGGGTGTTTGTATATAATGAATAAATTACGGACTAAGCGCTGTTTCGTTCAATCCCTCTACAGAGACTTCCATGATTATGGGGCGTTCCAGCCTCGAAACGCGTCGGAAATGGGCAATGAAAGAAGGTTGTCAATGAGAAAGCTACAGTGAGGCTAAACATGCTGGATGGCATGAGGCAGTGTCGTGTGCTCTTCTGAAGCTCGAGGGCTTTTTACAGAACAATTACTTACACGGCTGCCCAGGCCGTGAGAAGATGCACCAGTTTCCAGGAGGACTGCAAGTCGAATGGTAAACGGCCTTGGAAAGGAACTTATCCTTTTCGTGAGGCACGCAGTCTCCAGGGCGATGAAGCTTGTGAAATTGACCCCTTCACCTACTTAAGAAACAGAATTTTGAGCTTATTGAATTTGCAGGAGGACTGAGCCTACTCAAGGTTTAATTGTGTTACAGCGCTGTTTGGACTTCAACTACCAGCGTGCAAATGCTAGTCTAAAATATGCCACGCCCACTTAGGGTGTTTGTTTATAATGAATAAATTATGGACTAAGCACTGTTTCTTTCAATCCCTCTACAGAGCCTTCCATGATTACGGGGCTTTCCAGCCTCAAAATGCGTCGGAAATGGGCAATTTAAGAAGGTTGTCAATGAGCAAACAACAGTGAGGCTAAACACACTGGATGGCATGAGGCAGTGTCGTGTGCTCTTCTGAAGTTCGAAGGCTTTTTGCCGAACAATTACTTACACGGCTGCCCTGGCAGCGAGAAGATGCACCAGTTTCCAGGAGGACTGCAAGTCGAATGGTAAACGTCCTTACAAAGGAACTTATCCTTTTCGTGAGGCACACTGTCTCCAGGGCGATGAAGTTTGTGAAATTGACCCGATCACCTACTTAAGGAACAGAACTTTGAGCTTAAAGAATTTGCAGGGGGACTGAGCCTACTCAAGGTTTATTTGTGTTACAGCGCTGTTTGGACATCAACTACCAGCATGCAAACGCTAGTCTAAAATATGCCACGCCCACTTAGGGTGTTTGTATATAATGAATAAATTACGGACTAAGCGCTGTTTCTTTCAATCCCTCTACAGAGCCTTCCATGTTTACGGGGAGTTCCAGCCTCGAAACGCGTCGGAAATAGGCAATGAAAGAAGGTTGTCAATAAGCAAGCTACAGTGAGGCTAAACACGCTGGATGGCATGAGGCAGTGTCGTGTGCTCTTCTGAAGCTCGAGGGCTTTTTGCAGAACAATTACTTACACGGCTACCCTGGCCATGAGAAGATGCACCAGTTTCCAGGAGGACTGCAAGTCGAATGGTAAACGGCCTTGGAAAGGAACGTATCGTTTTCGTGAGGCACGCTGTCTCCAGGGCGATGAAGCTTGTGAAATTGACCCCTTCACCTACTTAAGGAACAGAAATTTGAGCTTATTGAATTTGCAGGAGGACTGAGCCTACTCAAGGTTTAATTGTGTTACAGCGCTGTTAGGACTTCAACTACCAGCGTGCAAATGCTAGTCTAAAATATGCCACGCCCACTTAGGGTGTTTGTATATAATGAATAAATTATTGGCTAAGCACTGTTTCTTTCAATCCCTTTACAGAGACTTCCATGATTACGGGGCGTTCCAGCCTCGAAACGCGTCGGAAATGGGCAATGAAAGAAGGTTGTCAATGAGCAAGCTACAGTGAGGCTAAACACTTTGAATGGCATGAGGCAGTGTTGTGTGCTCTTCTGAAGCTCGAAGGCTTTTTGCCGAACAATTACTTACACGGCTGCCCTGGCCGCGAGAAGATGCACCAGTTTCCAGGAGGACAGCAAGTCGAATGGTAAACGGCCTGAGAAAGGAACTTATACTTTTCGTGAGGCACGCTGTCTCCAGGGCGATGAGGCTTGTGAAATTGACCCCTTCACCTACTTAAGGAACAGAACTTTGAGCTTAAAGAATTTGCAGGGGGACTGAGCCTACTCAAGGTTTAATTGTGTTACAGCGCTGTTTGGACTTCAACTACCAGCGTGCAAACGCTAGTCTAAAATATGCCACACCCACTTAGGGTGTTTGTATATAATGAATAAATAACGGACTAAGCGCTGTTTCTTTCAATCCCTCTACAGAGCCTTCCATGATTATGGGGCGTTCCAGCCTCGAAACGCGTTGGAAATGGACAATGAAAGAAGGTTGTCAATGAGAAAGCTACAGTGAGGCTAAACATGCTGGATGGAATGAGGCAGTGTCGTGTGCTCTTCTGAAGCTCGAGGGCTTTTTGCAGAACAATTACTTACACGGCTGCCCAGGCCGGGAGAAGATGCACCAGTTTCCAGGAGGACTGCAAGTCGAATGGTAAACGGCCTTGGAAAGGAACTTATCCTTTTCGTGAGGCACGCTGTCTCCAGGGCGATGAAGCTTGTGAAATTGACCCCTTCACCTACTTAAGGAACAGAACTTTGAGCATAAAGAATTTGCAGGGGGACTGAGCCTACTCAAGGTTTAATTGTGTTACAGCGCTGTTTGGACTTTAACTACCAGCGTGCAAACGCTAGTCTAATATATGCCACGCCCACTTAGGGTGTTTGTATATAATGAATAAATTACGGACTAAGCGCTGTTTCTTTCAATCCCTCTACAGAGCCTTCCATGATTACGGGGAGTTCCAGCCTCGAAACGTGTCCGAAATGGGCAATGAAAGAAGGTTGTCAATAAGCAAGCTACAGTGAGGCTAAACACGATGGATGGCATGAGGCAGTGTCGTGTGCTCTTCTGAAGCTCGAGGGCTATTTGCAGAACAATTACTTACACGGCTGCCCTGGCAGTGAGAAGATGCAACAGTTTCCAGGAGGACTGCAAGTCGAACGGTAAACGGCCTTGGAAAGGAACTTATCCTTTTCGTGAGGCACGCTGTCTCCAGTGCGATGAAGCTTGTGAAATTGACCCCTTCACCTACTTTAGGAACAGAACTTTGAGCTTAAAGAATAAGCAGGGGGACTGAGCCTACTCAAGGTTTAATTGTGTTACAGCGCTGTTTGGACTTCAACTACCAGCGTGCAAATGCTAGTCTAAAATATGCCACGCCCACTTAGGGTGTTTGTATATAATGAGTAAATTATGGACTAAGCACTGTTTCTTTCAATCCCTCTACAGAGACTTCCATGATTACGGGGAGTTCCAGCCTCGAAAAGCTTCCGAAATGGGCAATGAAAGAAGGTTGTCAATAAGCAAGCTACAGTGAGGCTAAACACGATGGATGGCATGAGGCAGTGTCGTGTGCTCTTCTGAAGCTCGAGGGCTATTTGCAGAACAATTACTTACACGGCTGCCCTGGCAGTGAGAAGATGCAACAGTTTCCAGGAGGACTGCAAGCTGAACGGTAAACGGCCTTGGAAAGGAACTTATCCTTTTCGTGAGGCACGCTGTCTCCAGTGCGATGAAGCTTGTGAAATTGACCCCTTCACCTACTTTAGGAACAGAACTTTGAGCTTAAAGAATTAGCAGGGGGACTGAGCCTACTCAAGGTTTAATTGTGTTACAGCGCTGTTTGGACTTCAACTACCAGCGTGCAAATGCTAGTCTAAAATATGCCACGCCCACTTAGGGTGTTTGTATATAATGAGTAAATTATGGACTAAGCACTGTTTCTTTCAATCCTTCTACAGAGACTTCCATGATTACGGGGCGTTGCAGCCTCGAAACGCGTAGGAAATGGGCAATGAAAGAAGGTTGTCAATGAGCAAGCTACAGTGAGGCTAAACACGCTGGATGGCATGAGGCAGTGTCGTGTGCTCTTCTGAAGCTCGAAGGCTTTTTGCCGAACAATTACTTACACGGCTGCCCTGGCCGCGAGAAGATGCACCAGTTTCCAGGAGGACTGCAAGTCGAATGGTAAACGGCCTTAGAAAGGAACTAATCCATTTCGTGAGGCACGCTGTCTCCAGGGCAATGAGGCTTGTGAAATTGACCCCTTCACCTACTTAAGGAACAGAACTTTGAGCTTAAAGAATTTGCAGGGGGACTGAGCCTACTCAAGGTTTAATTGTGTTACAGCGCTGTTTGGAGTTCAACTACCAGCGTGCAAACGCTAGTCTAAAATATGCCACGCCCACTTAGGGTGTTTGTATATAATGAATAAATTACGGACTAAGCTCTGTTTCGTTCAATCCCTCTACAGAGCCTTCCATGATTATGGGGCGTTCCAGCCTCGAAACGCATCGGAAATGGGCAATGAAAGAAGGTTGTCAATGAGAAAGCTACAGTGAGGCTAAACATGCTGGATGGCATGAGGCAGTGTCGTGTGCTCTTCTGAAGCTCGAGGGCTTTTTACAGAACAATTACTTACACGGCTGCCCAGGCCGTGAGAAGATGCACCAGTTTCCAGGAGGACTGCAAGTCGAATGGTAAACGGCCTTGGAAAGGAACTTATCCTTTTCGTGAGGCACGCAGTCTCCAGGGCGATGAAGCTTGTGAAATTGACCCCTTCACCTACTTAAGAAACAGAATTTTGAGCTTATTGAATTTGCAGGAGGACTGAGCCTACTCAAGGTTTAATTGTGTTACAGCGCTGTTTGGACTTCAACTACCAGCGTGCAAATGCTAGTCTAAAATATGCCACGCCCACTTAGGGTGTTTGTTTATAATGAATAAATTATGGACTAAGCACTGTTTCTTTCAATCCCTCTACAGAGCCTTCCATGATTACGGGGCTTTCCAGCCTCAAAATGCGTCGGAAATGGGCAATGAAAGAAGGTTGTCAATGAGCAAACAACAGTGAGGCTAAACACACTGGATGGCATGAGGCAGTGTCGTGTGCTCTTCTGAAGTTCGAAGGCTTTTTGCCGAACAATTACTTACACGGCTGCCCTGGCAGCGAGAAGATGCACCAGTTTCCAGGAGGACTGCAAGTCGAATGGTAAACGTCCTTACAATGGAACTTACCTTTTTCGTGAGGCACACTGTCTCCAGGGCGATGAAGTTTGTGAAACTGACCCCTTCACCTACTTAAGGAACAGAACTTTGAGCTTAAAGAATTTGCAGGGGGACTGAGCCTACTCAAGGTTTATTTGTGTTACAGCGCTGTTTGGACATCAACTACCAGCATGCAAACGCTAGTCTAAAATATGCCACGCCCACTTAGGGTGTTTGTATATAATGAATAAATTACGGACTAAGCGCTGTTTCTTTCAATCCCTCTACAGAGCCTTCCATGTTTACGGGCGTTCCAGCCTCGAAACGCGTCGGAAATAGGCAATGAAAGAAGGTTGTCAATAAGCAAGCTACAGTGAGGCTAAACACGCTGGATGGCATGAGGCAGTGTCGTGTGCTCTTCTGAAGCTCGAGGGCTTTTTGCAGAACAATTACTTACACAGCTGCCCTGACCGTGAGAAGATGCACCAGTTTCCAGGAGGACTGCAAGTCGAATGGTAAACGGCCTTGGAAAGGAACTTATCCTTTTCGTGAGGCACGCTATCTCCAGGGCGATGAAGCTTGTGAAATTGACCTACTTAAGGAACAGAACTTTGAGCATAAAGAATTTGCAGGGGGACTGAGCCTACTCAAGGTTTAATTGTGTTACAGCGCTGTTTGGACTTTAACTACCAGCGTGCAAACGCTAGTCTAATATATGCCACGCCCACTTAGGGTGTTTGTATATAATGAATAAATTACGGACTAAGCGCTGTTTCTTTCAATCCCTCTACAGAGCCTTCCATGATTACGGGGAGTTCCAGCCTCGAAACGTGTCCGAAATGGGCAATGAAAGAAGGTTGTCAATAAGCAAGCTACAGTGAGGCTAAACACGATGGATGGCATGAGGCAGTGTCGTGTGCTCTTCTGAAGCTCGAGGGCTATTTGCAGAACAATTACTTACATGGCTGCCCTGGCAGTGAGAAGATGCAACAGTTTCCAGGAGGACTGCAAGTCGAACGGTAAACGGCCTTGGAAAGGAACTTATCCTTTTCGTGAGGCACGCTGTCTCCAGTGCGATGAAGCTTGTGAAATTGACCACTTCACCTACTTTAGGAACAGAACTTTGAGCTTAAAGAATTAGCAGGGGGACTGAGCCTACTCAAGGTTTAATTGTGTTACAGCGCTGTTTGGACTTCAACTACCAGCGTGCAAATGCTAGTCTAAAATATGCCACGCCCACTTAGGGTGTTTGTATATAATGAGTAAATTATGGACTAAGCACTGTTTCTTTCAATCCCTCTACAGAGACTTCCATGATTACGGGGAGTTCCAGCCTCGAAACGCGTCCGAAATGGGCAATGAAAGAAGGTTGTCAATAAGCAAGCTACAGTGAGGCTAAACACTATGGATGGCATGAGGCAGTGTTGTGTGCTCTTCTGAAGCTCGAGGGCTATTTGCAGAACAATTACTTACACGGCTGCCCTGGCAGTGAGAAGATGCAACAGTTTCCAGGAGGACTGCAAGCTGAACGGTAAACGGCCTTGGAAAGGAACTTATCCTTTTCATGAGGCACGCTGTCTCCAGTGCGATGAAGCTTGTGAAATTGACCCCTTCACCTACTTTAGGAACAGAACTTTGAGCTTAAAGAATTAGCAGGGGGACTGAGCCTACTCAAGGTTTAATTGTGTTACAGCGCTGTTTGGACTTCAACTACCAGCGTGCAAATGCTAGTCTAAAATATGCCACGCCCACTTAGGGTGTTTGTATATAATGAGTAAATTATGGACTAAGCACTGTTTCTTTCAATCCCTCTACAGAGACTTCCATGATTACGGGGCGTTGCAGCCTCGAAACGCGTCGGAAATGGGCAATGAAAGAAGGTTGTCAATGAGCAAGCTACAGTGAGGCTAAACACGCTGGATGGCATGAGGCAGTGTCGTGTGCTCTTCTGAAGCTCGAAGGCTTTTTGCCGAACAATTACTTACACGGCTGCCCTGGCCGCGAGAAGATGCACCAGTTTCCAGGAGGACTGCAAGTCGAATGGTAAACGGCCTTAGAAAGGAACTAATCCTTTTCGTGAGGCACGCTGTCTCCAGGGCGATGAGGCTTGTGAAATTGACCCTTTCACCTACTTAAGGAACAGAACTTTGAGCTTAAAGAATTTGCAGGGGGACTGAGCCTACTCAAGGTTTAATTGTGTTACAGCGCTGTTTGGACTTCAACTACCAGCGTGCAAACGCTAGTCTAAAATATGCCACGCCCACTTAGGGTGTTTGTATATAATGAATAAATTACGGACTAAGCGCTGTTTCGTTCAATCCCTCTACAGAGCCTTCCATGATTATGGGGCGTTCCAGCCTCGAAACGCATCGGAAATGGGCAATGAAAGAAGGTTGTCAATGAGAAAGCTACAGTGAGGCTAAACATGCTGGATGGCATGAGGCAGTGTCGTGTGCTCTTCTGAAGCTCGAGGGCTTTTTACAGAACAATTACTTACACGGCTGCCCAGGCCGTGAGAAGATGCACCAGTTTCCAGGAGGACTGCAAGTCGAATGGTAAACGGCCTTGGAAAGGAACTTATCCTTTTCGTGAGGCACGCAGTCTCCAGGGCGATGAAGCTTGTGAAATTGACCCCTTCACCTACTTAAGAAACAGAATTTTGAGCTTATTGAATTTGCTGGAGGACTGAGCCTACTCAAGGTTTAATTGTGTTACAGCGCTGTTTGGACTTCAACTACCAGCGTGCAAATGCTAGTCTAAAATATGCCACGCCCACTTAGGGTGTTTGTTTATAATGAATAAATTATGGACTAAGCACTGTTTCTTTCAATCCCTCTACAGAGCCTTCCATGATTACGGGGCTTTCCAGCCTCAAAATGCGTCGGAAATGGGCAATGAAAGAAGGTTGTCAATGAGCAAACAACAGTGAGGCTAAACACACTGGATGGCATGAGGCAGTGTCGTGTGCTCTTCTGAAGTTCGAAGGCTTTTTGCCGAACAATTACTTACACGGCTGCCCTGGCAGCGAGAAGATGCACCAGTTTCCAGGAGGACTGCAAGTCGAATGGTAAACGTCCTTACAATGGAACTTATCCTTTTCGTGAAGCACACTGTCTCCAGGGCGATGAAGTTTGTGAAACTGACCCCTTCACCTACTTAAGGAACAGAACTTTGAGCTTAAAGAATTTGCAGGGGGACTGAGCCTACTCAAGGTTTATTTGTGTTACAGCGCTGTTTGGACATCAACTACCAGCATGCAAACGCTAGTCTAAAATATGCCACGCCCACTTAGGGTGTTTGTATATAATGAATAAATTACGGACTAAGCGCTGTTTCTTTCAATCCCTCTACAGAGCCTTCCATGTTTACGGGGCGTTCCAGCCTCGAAACGCGTCGGAAATAGGCAATGAAAGAAGGTTGTCAATAAGCAAGCTACAGTGAGGCTAAACACGCTGGATGGCATGAGGCAGTGTCGTGTGCTCTTCTGAAGCTCGAGGGCTTTTTGCAGAACAATTACTTACACAGCTACCCTGGCCGTGAGAAGATGCACCAGTTTCCAGGAGGACTGCAAGTCGAATGGTAAACGGCCTTGGAAAGGAACTCATCCTTTTCGTGAGGCACGCTGTCTCCAGGGCGATGAAGCTTGTGAAATTGACCCCTTCACCTACTTAAGGAACAGAAATTTGAGCTTATTGAATTTGCAGGAGGACTGAGCCTACTCAAGGTTTAATTGTGTTACAGCGCTGTTTGGACTTCAACTACCAGCGTGCAAATGCTAGTCTAAAATATGCCAAGCCCACTTAGGGTGTTTGTATATAATGAATAAATTATGGACTAAGCACTGTTTCTTTCAATCCCTCTACAGAGCCTTCCATGATTACGGGGCGTTCCAGCCTCGAAACGCGTCGGAAATGGGCAATGAAAGAAGGTTGTCAATGAGCAAGCTACAGTAAGGCTAAACACGCTGGATGGCATGAGGCAGTGTTGTGTGCTCTTCTGAAGTTCGAAGGCTTTTTGCCGAACAATTACTTACACGGCTGCCCTGGCCGCGAGAAGATGCACCAGTTTCCAGGAGGACTGCAAGTCGAATGGTAAACGGCCTTACAAAGGAACTTATCCTTTTCGTGAGGCACGCTGTCTCCAGGGCGATGAAGCTTGTGAAATTGACCCCTTCACCTACTAAAGGAACAGAACTTTGAGCTTAAAGAATTTGCAGGGGGACTGAGCCTACTCAAGGTTTATTTGTGTTACAGCGCTGTTTGGACATCAACTACCAGCATGCAAACGCTAGTCTAAAATATGCCAAGCCCACTTAGGGTGTTTGTATATAATGAATAAATTATGGACTAAGCACTGTTTCTTTCAATCCCTCTACAGAGCCTTCCATGATTACGGGGCGTTCCAGCCTCGAAACGCGTCGGAAATGGGCAATGAAAGAAGGTTGTCAATGAGCAAGCTACAGTGAGGCTAAACACGCTGGATGGCATGAGGCAGTGTCGTGTGCTCTTCTGAAGCTCGAGGGCTTTTTGCAGGACAATTACTTACACAGCTGTCCTGGCAGTGAGAAGATGCACCAGTTTCCAGGAGGACTGCAAGACAAATGGTAAACGGCCTTAGAAAGGAACTTATCCTTTTCGTGCGGCACGCTGTCTCCAGGGCGATGATGCTTGTGAAATTGACCCCTTCACCTACTTAAGGAACAGAACTTTGAGCTTAAAGAATTTGCAGGGGGACTGAGCCTACTCAAGGTTTAATTGTGTTACAGTGCTGTTTGGACTTTAACTACCAGCGTGCAAATGCTAGTCTAAAATATGCCACGCCCACTTAGGGTGTCTGTATATAATGAATAAATTACGGACTAAGCGCTGTTTCTTTCAATCCCTCTACAGAGCCTTAAATGATTATGGGGCGTTCCAGCCTCGAAACGCGTCGGAAATGGGCAATGAAAGAAGGTTGTCAATGAGCAAGCTACAGTGAGGTTAAACACGCTGGATGGCATGAGGCAGTGTCGTGTGCTCTTCTGAAGCTCAAGGGCTTTTTGCAGAACAATTACTTACACGGCTGCCCTGGCCGTGAGAAGATGCACCAGTTTCCAGGAGGACTGCAAGTCGAATGGTAAACGGCCTTGGAAAGGAACTTATCCTTTTTGTGAGGCACGCTATCTCCAGGGTGATGAAGCTCGTGAAATTGACCCCTTCACCTACTTAAGGAACAGAACTTTTAGCTTAATGAATTTGCAGGGGGGCTGAGCCTACTCAAGGTTTAATTGTATCAAAGTATCAAATAAAGCTTTATTCGATTTATCAAAAAATCATAAAAGCGTGCAAATACAATTTATACAGACAATTTAAGAACGATTTACACATAAACAAAGTTACAAAAATAGATAAAACATTTCTCCAAAAGTTAAAATTTAAGACAGTCATTTAGACAAAGGGCCTCATTTTTACACTGAACAGTCAATATTGACATATGTTAGTTAACTCATTGAGTATCTAAATTTCATCACTGACATTAAGAAGCGAGAAACAGCAAAGATAACATCCACATCTTCTAAAAGCAATAATTTTGAGTATGCAGGTTTGCATGTTCTTATCCCCCAGCGTTTGAGTAAGGGTAGGAGGAATAATTTCCTCGGGCTGGTATACAGATTACAAAAGAACATGATGTGAATGTTACTTTGTGTTGAGTGGTCATCGCATGGACATATTAATTTCAGTGAGGCCCAGTCATTCTGTTTCGGCAAAGTGACCAAGCGGAAGAAAATCCCTAAGCGCAGCCTAGTTAAAAGCATGCGGGCATAGGGTACTTTTTCAATCTCAAGGTAAAATTGTAGGCCTTCAGTGGGGGTAATTTGCTGATAGCTCAGGGTTGTGCCTTTCAGTTTCTCAATATCCCATCTTGCACTCTCTAAGTGTATAAATAATAGTTTTTTAAGGGCCGATCTAGTCAAGGTTTGAAGAGTCTCTGGTTCATCATAAAATTCAGAGTGTCCAATGTTAGAAAACTTCGTTTGTACGTATCGCAGCCACTTGACTTTTGCTGCACCGTCCAAAGCCATGCAGTCTTTAATGAGGTTTCTATTCAATTTGCACTCCTCTGTGGTCCAAATCTTGTGCCAAAGCAAGCATGGTGATATTTTTATGATGTCGCTAAGGTATTTAACGCCGGTCTCGATGTGAGTCATAAAAGTCGACGTGGTTTTGGACACACCTAGTAAGTAACAAATGAAAATGTTCTCGCAGATTTGTAATGAGGACACATTCTCAAATCCCCAGAGACCTGCGCCATATGTGGCCGTAGCTATACACTTTGCCCGGTAGATCTGTAACATTTCTCGGAAAGGTTTGCCCCCAATTTTGGCTGCAAAGGTTCTTAAAGCACCTATTGCGCGGCTAAAGGCGAGTTTCCTAGCTGACGCTGCGTGTTTCCACCTTCCCCACCTGTCAAACACGATGCCCAAATAGCAAAAAGTGTCTGTAATGGCGATCTTTTGCTGGTCTAAATATATTGAGCATGGTGGTCTGTTGTTCTTTTGGGAGCAGGGCATGGAGAAAGTTTTGGAAATGTTCACCTTTAAATTTCTTTTCCCCATGTAGGATGAAAATTCATTTACTGCTCTCTGCAGACCTATTTTTGTCCTAGACATGATTGCCGCGTCATCGGCGTATAAAAGAATGGGTACAGGCCTACCGTTGACAGCCGGGTAGTCGCTTGGCAGGGTTATTAAGCTCTCATCGATAGAGTTTATGTAAAATGTGAAGAGCAAGGGCGCGAGTATGCAGCCTTGCCTCTGTTTATGACGAATTTTTGAGAACATTGCCCCTGGGTCCCAAATCTTACTCTGGCCCCTGCATCTCTATATAGTTCTTTAATGAATGTGAGGATAGTTGAGTCCACCCCGATGTCTTCCAATGTCGACCAAAGCAGCGCATGGTCCACGCAATCGAATGCGGAGCTGAGGTCGACAAAGGTGACAAATAGGTCCCCTTTTTTGGCCTGCGTGTATTTAGAGACTAATAGGGACAAATTTAGACATTGCTCCAGTGTCCCTAGTCCCTTTCGGAACCCATATTGGAACTCCGAGATAACCTTCTTCTCTTCTTCCCAATGTTGTATCCTCTTAAGGACAATCCTCCCGGCAACTTTCATGAGTCCGTCCAATAAGGATATTGGACGGTAGCAAGCCGGGTCGTCCCTATTCCCTTTTTTAAATATGGGGACTACGATCGCGTCCGACCAGGTGGTAATAAAACCACATTTATTTCCCATGTTTAATACATTGGTTAGCAAGGGAACCCAGAAGTCCGGGGCAGATTTATAGACATCCACTGGGGTATGGTCAGGGCCGGGGGCTTTACCTGAGGGACTTTCTCTAAGGGCATCTTCCACTTCTAAAGTGGTAAATACCAGTTCAATCGGGTAAGGAGAAGCTGGAGAGACAGTTAGCTGGTTAACCTGAATTATGCTATCCGTGGGTGAAGTCACCTTGCAAGGATTCGGGGCATTGCCCTGTGTGTTATGGGAATAGAGATTACCATAATGTTGTACCCAAAGCTCAGCCGTTATGGCCACTTCTACGGAGTTGTCTCTATCTTTTGAGTTGTAAACAGATCTTATGACTTTCCAAAAGGCATTGCTATCCTTGTTCCTGGCGGCATCCCCCAAAGCTTCCCAGGCCTCCTGCTTCAGTTTCGCCCTCCGTTGTTTAATTGCCTGCTTATAATCGTGTCTCGCTTGACGAATTTGAACCCTATCTCTTGGGTCGGCGGACAAAGCTTTCTTTAAGTTTTTCAATGTGGATGTGCATCTAGGGTCAAACCACCCTCGAGTATGCCTCCCATTGACTTTACAATTTCTAGTCAGTGCATTTTTTATATGGCGCTGAATTTTGGAAAAAGCAACCATGATGTTCTTCGGGTCACTATCTTCCTCTAAGCAAGCAAGTATGTCCGTAGAGCAAGAGGATAGGAAGTTTTGGAGGAAGGATGTTGGGTTCATTTTCTCCCATTTAATTACATACCCATTGGTCTTAGTTAGGGTAAGCTCGAATGGGTATGGAACCCTACTAGGTTCCTTTACTTTGCCCTTCATGAGGTTTACCCCGAAGATGATGGGATAATGATCGCTCGTGGGGTCATCCCCGGTTTCCCAGAAAGTTATAAAGTCAGAATGAGTGGGTGATATCAAGGCAAAATCGATTGTAGATTTGCAGCCTCTTCCGATGTACGTTGGGGCAAAAGGAACTGGGGGGGAGCATGCCTGGTTGATGAAAGTGAGGTCAAAGGTGAATATAACGTTGTTAAGAAGAGACCACATATTAGTGTGGGTGAAGTGCAGGGGACCGTCCTCCCCGAGATCTGACAGGCCGCACAAACCTAGCTCAGAAGACGGACAGACGGTACAATTGAAGTCACCCACCCACAGTATTATGTGATCCCCCGAACCTTGGTCTCTCAATTTGTGGATGTGATGGATCATCTTGTTCAAATTAGATTCCACTTCACTGATTGGCAAGTTATTATAAAAATTCACAAGAATCACCTGTTGCGAAGTGCCCCATTTGAGTAGTATGATCTGGAAGTACTGATTGGATTGAAAATTGCAAACTTTTACATCCCCTACGTTCGAGATGTATGTGCACAAGCCCCCCTTATTACGACCCTGGGCTGATGGCGCAGCTGGAGAATGGAAGGTTTGGTAGCCCAGAATGTGGGCTTCCTCTATAAGCCAGGTTTCTTGTAGACATAGAATGCCATACTTCTGCACAATCTCCAGCCAAGGTTTGTGGGAGATCTTATTACCGAGGCCTGCTACATTCCAGGAAAGGAGAGAGTGCATTGGGTTTCCAATTTCCTGTGGGTGATTCCCTTCATTCCCCGTTGTGTCTATCCGATCTTGCAGATATGCAAGATCTGCCTGTCGTCTAACCTGTGCGGGAAGAGCATGCTGTTCAGGGGGGTTTAAGTCTATCCAAGTTTGGCTTGGAAGTTGGGGTATGGGCATTAATTTTTCACTCGAAACAGTCTCCGTTGGGGGATTTTGGGGATTAGTGAGAGTTGGAGTGGCACTAATTCCCAGTCAATCCACCTGATCCAGACACTCAAACCTGTTCATAGTGGGCGCTCCTTCCCACCAGTTATTATTGGGTTGCCAGCCATCCTCATGTCCTTTCCATCTACGATTGTGGGCTATTGACCAAGCCCCAGGTGGCTCAACAGTCTGTTTTGGGGGATAGAAAAAAGTGAGGGGTCTGGTGACAATAGATTGATCCGTATCCTGTGAGTCCCATATAGTGATGTGTTGGGCTGTGTGGGGGTCTGCAAATGAAACCACTATGCAGTCTCCAGGGATGGATTTATGGGTACGACCCACCCATGGCACTCTCCTAGCCATTAAAACCCTAGTCCTGACAGTATTGGGAAGCTGTCTATTGATGTTGAGCCAGTGAATCACCTTATTCTTTAGGGACCACTGGGTCTCCATAGAATGCGGATTAAGTGGTGGTACACCAGCCAGTATGACAACATAGGGCCCTGCCTCAGGAGGGAGATCAATATAGCCCCCACGAAAGTTCTGGCGACCATGGTACTGGTTGGTTATGCGCGCAGTGGAGGGGATATTAGTCTTATTGGACTTATAAACAGCCTTGGGGATAGGTTTAGGTAAAGTCTGATTCTCGGGGCCTTTTACCACTGGTATTGGGAGTTTTGGTATTAGGGGAAAAGGAACATTTGACTTAGATCGGGGTTTGGGTATTGGGGTCAGTTTTGGTGGGGGTAGGGGCAAGACTCGGGGCAACATTACAGGGGCAGTGGAACTAACGTTAGGCTCTGGAGCCGGGTAGATACCATCCTCATCATCCTGAGGGGTACCCTCAGCGATATGAGGATGACTTGCTTCCAGTTGTTTTAGGCTAAGGGTAGCCCGGGAGACTATGGTCTTATCCATCTCAAGAAGATTATTCTCGATACGTGAAAGTCTGAGTTCCAGAGGTGACAGTAATTGTTTTAAAGTGGTCCAGACTATCTTAAGAAAATCTTCGTCATCACCCCCCTTGTCTCTATCTCTCCCTGACTCACTTTGCCCTCCCTCTTTGGGTTTCTCACAGTATGTGGGGAAAGGTCCTTGAACAGGGTCAGGGACCACATTGGGGTTACTGTGTTCCCTGTCCCCCTCCATTAGGTGGTTATCTAAGTTTGGCGCTTGTGTAGTCTCCTCCGTGGTGGGTAGTTTTCGCCTATTGTTAAAGAACTGCAGCCTTGCAATTTTTGCTTTTTTACGGGCATAGGCAGATCTTGCATTGTTTTTCTTTTTTAGAGTTCGGCCATCTTTGTTTTTATTTTTTACTACAAGGGGGGAAAAGTCAGGGGGTTCCAGACTGTCTGGCAAGATAATAGCAGTTCCAGGTCCAGTGGGCGCATTTCCCTCAAAAGTTTTAGGGGGCACAATGGTTAAGGTGGGTGTGGGCTCTAATGGAAGGGAAACATGGTGAACATCGGCATGAATTATCAGTGGGGGAGGGCAAGAAACATGTTGGGGAGATACTGCAGACGCTATTTTCCCCAGGGAAGATTTTTTAGAATTGGCGAAGGTCTGAGAAAGCCTACGTGCCGCGTCAAGCTCAAGTGACACCCTCTTCTGCATTTTGATGATTTCAGCATCTATTGCTAGATTAGTCTTCACAAGAAAATCGTCCAATGTCCCGGTGGACTTAATCAGCCCCATTGCAGTTTTACTGCGACTACCCCGTGTACTCATGATATGTTTGAATTGCAGTGCCCACAATGTACTTACTGCTGGAAAAGGGACAAGCCAAATGACGCGAACCAAGGGGGGTGGACCAGGCCAGTCCTCTATGTCCTCGAACGGCCTCAAAACGGCCCGCTCTTTGCCCGGTCTTCGCCCCGGTCGCTCCCGCGCGCTCCCGCGCAGCGGCAGCCCCGCCCAATTATGTAGGGTGCTGACAGGGCAGGGGGCGTGTCCGGCAGGGAGAGCGGCCACAGGTGTTCCACGCAGGGACTCCTGGTCAACGGAGTCCCTGCTAGCCTGCTCGCAGCCCTGCCGGTGCGGGAGGGGTCAGTTGGTTCTTCTCCTCTTCTCCCCAGGTGCTCCTGTCGCAGCGGGACCCGCGGAGCGGGTCCTGCAAGTCGCTGCGTTTCTTTCCCCACAACTCAGGGACAGGCGAAGGGTTGGCTCCTCTCACGGACAGCAAACGAACAGCAAAGTTTCCCGGAGGCTGGGAGCACTGGACAGCTTTTGAGCTGTCAGGGAGCGTGTCCGGCAGGGAGAGCGGCCACAGGTGTTCCACGCAGGGACTCCTGGTCAACGGAGTCCCTGCTAGCCTGCTCGCAGCCCTGCCGGTGCGGGAGGGGTCAGTTGGTTCTTCTCCTCTTCTCCCCAGGTGCTCCTGTCGCAGCGGGACCCGCGGAGCGGGTCCTGCAAGTCGCAGCCTTTCTTTCCCCACAACTCAGGGACAGGCGAAGGGTTGGCTCCTCTCACGGACAGCAAACAAACAGCAAAGTTTAATTGTGTTACAGCGCTGTTTGGACTTCAACTACCAGCGTGCAAATGCTAGTCTAAAATATGCCATGCCCACTTAGGGTGTTTGTATATAATGAATAAATTACGGACTAAGCGCTGTTTCTTTCAATCCCTCTACAGAGCCTTCCATGATTATGGGGCGTTCCAGCCTCGAAACGCGTCGGAAATGGGCAATGAAAGAAGGTTGTCAATGAGAAAGCTACAGTGAGGCTAAACATGCTGGATGGCATGAGGCAGTGTCGTGTGCTCTTATGAAGCTCGAGGGCTTTTTGCAGAACAATTACTTACACGGCTGCCCAGGCCGTGAGAAGATGCACCAGTTTCCAGGAGGACTGCAAGTCGAATGGTGAACGGCCTTGGAAAGGAACTTATCCTTTTCGTGAGGCACGCTGTCTCCAGGGCGATGAAGCTTGTGAAATTGACCCCTTCACCTACTTAAGAAACAGAAATTTGAGCTTATTGAATTTGCAGGAGGACTGAGCCTACTCAAGGTTTAATTGTGTTACAGCGCTGTTTGGACTTCAACTACCAGCGTGCAAATGCTAGTCTAAAATATGCCACGCCCACTTAGGGTGTTTGTATATAATGAATAAATTATGGACTAAGCACTGTTTCTTTCAATCCCTCTACAGAGCCTTCCATGATTACGGGGCGTTCCAGCCTCGAAACGCGTCGGAAATGGGCAATGAAAGAAGGTTGTCAATGAGCAAGCTATAGTGAGGCTAAACACGCTGGATGGCATGAGGCAGTGTCGTGTGCTCTTCTGAAGTTCGAAGGCTTTTTGCCGAACAATAACTTACACGGCTGCCCTGGCCACGAGAAGATGCACCAGTTTCCAGGAGGACTGCAAGTCGAATGATAAACGGCCTTACAAAGGAACTTATCCTTTTCGTGAGGCACGCTGTCTCCAGGGCGATGAAGCTTGTGATATTGACCCCTTCACCTACTTAAGGAACAGAACTTTGAGCTTAAAGAATTTGCAGGGGGACTGAGTCTACTCAAGGTTTATTTGTGTTACAGCGCTGTTTGGACATCAACTACCAGCATGCAAACGCTAGTCTAAAATATGCCACGCCCACTTAGGGTGTTTGTATATAATGAATAAATTACGGACTAAGCACTGTTTCTTTCAATCCCTCTACAGAGCCTTCCATGTTTACGGGGAGTTCCAGCCTCGAAACGCGTCGGAAATAGGCAATGAAAGATCGTTGTCAATAAGCAAGCTACAGTGAGGCTAAACACGCTGGATGGCATGAGGCAGTGTCGTGTACTCTTCTAAAGCTCGAGGGCTTTTTGCATAACAATTACTTACACGGCTGCCCTGGCCGTGAGAAGATGCACCAGTTTCCAGGAGGACTGCAAGTCGAATGGTAAACGGCCTTGGAAAGGAACTTATCCTTTTCGTGAGGCACGCTGTCTCCAGGGCGATGAAGCTTGTGAAATTGACCCCTTCACCTACTTAAAGAACAGAAATTTGAGCTTATTGAATTTGCAGGAGGACTGAGCCAACTCAAGGTTTAATTGTGTTACAGCGCTGTTGGGACTTCAACTACCAGCGTGCAAATGCTAGTCTAAAATATCCCACGCCCACTTAGGGTGTTTGTATATAATGAATAAACTATGGACTAAGCACTGTTTCTTTCAATCCCTCTACTGAGCCTTCCATGATTACGGGGCGTTCCAGCCTCGAAACGCGTCGGAAATGGGCAATGAAAGAAGGTTGTCAATGAGCAAGCTACAGTGAGGCTAAACACGCTGGATGGCATGAGGCAGTGTCGTGTGCTCTTCTGAAGCTCGAAGGCTTTTTGCCGAACAATTACTTACACGGCTGCCCTGGCCGCGAGAAAATGCACCAGTTTCCAGGAGGACTGCAAGTCGAATGGTAAACGGCCTTAGAAAGGAACTTATCCTTATCGTGAGGCACACTGTCTCCAAGGCGATGAAGCTTGTGAAATTGACCCCTTCACCTACTTAAGGAACAGAACTTTGAGCATAAAGAATTTGCAGAGGGACTGAGCCTACTCAAGGTTTAATTGTGTTACAGCGCTGTTTGGACTTTAACTACCAGCATGCAAACGCTAGTCTAATATATGCCATGCCCACTTAGGGTGTTTGTATATAATGAATAAATTACGGACTAAGCGCTGTTTCTTTCAATCCCTCTACAGAGCCTTCCATGAGTACGGGGAGTTCCAGCCTCGAAACGCGTCCGAAATTGGCAATGAAAGAAGGTTGTCAATAAGCAAGCTACAGTGAGGCTAAACACGATGGATGGCATGAGGCAGTGTCGTGTGCTCTTCTGAAGCTCGAGGGCTATTTGCAGAACAATTACTTACACGGCTGCCCTGGCAGTGAGAAGATGCAACAGTTTCCAGGAGGACTGCAAGTCGAACGGTAAACGGCCTTGGAAAGGAACTTATCCTTTTCGTGAGGCACGCTGTCTCCAGTGCGATGAAGCTTATGAAATTGACCCCTTCACCTACTTTAGGAACAGAACTTTGAGCTTAAAGAATTAGCAGGGGGACTGAGCCTACTCAAGGTTTAATTGTGTTACAGCGCTGTTTGGACTTCAACTACCAGCGTGCAAATGCTAGTCTAAAATATGCCACGCCCACTTAGGGTGTTTGTATATAATGAATAAATTATGGACTAAGCACTGTTTCTTTCAATCCCTCTACAGAGCCTTCCATGTTTACGGGGCGTACCAGCCTCGAAACACGTCGGAAATAGGCAATGAAAGAAGGTTGTCAATAAGCAAGCTACAGTGAGGCTAAACACGCTGGATGGCATGAGGCAGTGTCGTGTGCTCTTCTGAAGCTCGAGGGCTTTTTGCAGAACAATTACTTACACGGCTACCCTGGCCGTGAGAAGATGCACCAGTTTCCCGGAGGACTGCAAGTCGAAAGGTAAACTGCCTTGGAAAGGAACTTATGCTTTTCGTGAGGCACACTGTCTCCAGGGCGATGAAGCTTGTGAAATTGACCCCTTCATCTACTTAAGGAACAGAAATTTGAGCTTATTGAATTTGCAGGAGGACTGAGCCTACTCAAGGTTTAATTGTGTTACAGCGCTGTTTGGACTTCAACTACCAGCGTGCAAATGCTAGTCTAAAATATGCCACGCCCACTTAGGGTGTTTGTATATAATGAATAAATTATGGACTAAACACTGTTTCTTTCAATCCCTCTACAGAGCCTTCCATGATTATGGGGCGTTCCAGCCTCGAAACGCGTCGGAAATGGGCAATGAAAGAAGGTTGTCCATGAGAAAGCTACAGTGAGGCTAAACATGCTGGATGGCATGAGGCAGTGTCGTGTGCTCTTCTGAAGCTCGAGGGCTTTTTGCAGAACAATTACTTACACGGCTGCCCAGGCCATGAGAAGATGCACCAGTTTCCAGGAGGACTGCAAGTCGAATGGTAAACGGCCTTGGAAAGGAACTTATCCTTTTCGTGAGGCACGCTGTCTCCAGGGCGATGAAGCTTTTGAAATTGACCCCTTCACCTACTTAAGAAACAGAAATTTGAGCTTATTGAATTTGCAGGAGGACTGAGCCTACTCAATGTTTAATTGTGTTACAGCGCTGTTTGGACTTCAACTACCAGCGTGCAAATGCTAGTCTAAAATATGCCACGCCCACTTAGGGTGTTTGTATATAATGAATAAATTATGGACTAAGCACTGTTTCTTTCAATCCCTCTACAGAGCCTTCCATGATTACGGGGCGTTCCAGCCTCGAAACGCGTCGAAAATGGGCAATGAAAGAAGGTTGTCAATAAGCAAGCTACAGTGAGGCTAAACACGCTGGATCTCATGAGGCAGTGTTGTGTGCTCTTCTGAAGCTCGAGGGCTTTTTGCAGAACAATTACTTACACGGCTGCCCTGGCCGTGAGAAGATGCACCAGTTTCCAGGAGGACTGCAAGTCGAATGGTAAACGGCCTTGGAAAGGAACTTATCCTTTTCGTGAGGCACGCTGTCTCCAGGGCGATGAAGCTTGTGAAATTGACCCCTTCACCTACTTAAGGAACATAAATTTGAGCTTATTGAATTTGCAGGAGAACTGAGCCTACTCAAGGTTTAATTGTGTTACAGCGCTGTTTGGACTTCAACTACCAGCGTGCAAATGCTAGTCTAAAATATGCCACTCCCACTTAGGGTGTTTGTATATAATGAATAAATTATGGACTAAGCACTGTTTCTTTCAATCCCTCTACTGAGCCTTCCATGATTACGGGGCGTTCCAGCCTCGAAACGCGTCGGAAATGGGCAATGAAAGAAGGTTGTCAATGAGCAAGCTACAGTGAGGCTAAACACGCTGGATGGCATGAAGCAGTGTCATGTGCTCTTCTGAAGCTCGAAGGCTTTTTGCCGAACAATTACTTACACGGCTGCCCTGGCCGCGAGAAAATGCACCAGTTTCCAGGAGGACTGCAAGTCGAATGGTAAACGGCCTTAGAAAGGAACTTATCCTTATCATGAGGCACACTGTCTCCAAGGCGATGAAGCTTGTGAAATTGACCCCTTCACCTACTTAAGGAACAGAACTTTGAGCATAAAGAATTTTCAGGGGGACTGAGCCTACTCAAGGTTTAATTGTGTTACAGCGCTGTTTGGACTTTAACTACCAGCGTGCAAACGCTAGTCTAATATATGCCACGCCCACTTAGGGTGTTTGTATATAATGAATAAATTACGGACTAAGCACTGTTTCTTTCAATCCCTCTACAGAGCCTTCCATGATTACGGGGAGTTCCAGCCTCGAAACGCGTCCGAAATGGGCAATGAAAGAAGGTTGTCAATAAGCAAGCTACAGTGAGGCTAAACACGATGGATGGCATGAAGCAGTGTCGTGTGCTCTTCTGAAGCTCGAGGGCTATTTGCAGAACAATTACTTACACGGCTGCCCTGGCAGTGAGAAGATGCAACAGTTTCCAGGAGGACTGCAAGTCGAACGGTAAACGGCCTTGGAAAGGAACTTATCCTTTTCGTGAGGCACGCTGTCTCCAGTGCGATGAAGCTTGTGAAATTGACCCCTTCACCTACTTTAGGAACAGAACTTTGAGCTTAAAGAATTAGCAGGGGGACTGAGCCTACTCAAGGTTTAATTGTGTTACAGCGCTGTTTGGACTTCAACTACCAGCGTGCAAATGCTAGTCTAAAATATGCCACGCCCACTTAGGGTGTTTGTATATAATGAATAAATTACGGACTAAGCGCTGTTTCTTTCAATCCCTCTACAGAGCCTTCCATGATTACGGGGAGTTCCAGCCTCGAAACGCGTCCGAAATGGGCAATGAAAGAAGGTTGTCAATAAGCAAGCTACAGTGAGGCTAAACACGATATATGGCATGAAGCAGTGTCGTGTGCTCTTCTGAAGCTCGAGGGCTATTTGCAGAACAATTACTTACACGGCTGCCCTGGAAGTGAGAAGATGCAACAGTTTCCAGGAGGACTGCAAGTCAAACGGTAAATGGTCTTGGAAAGGAACTTATCCTTTTCGTGAGGCACGCTGTCTCCAGTGCGATGAAGCTTGTGAAATTGACCCCTTCACCTACTTTAGGAACAGAACTTTGAGCTTAAAGAATTAGCAGGGGGACTGAGCCTACTCAAGGTTTAATTGTGTTACAGCGCTGTTTGGACTTCAACTACCAGCGTGCAAATGCTAGTCTAAAATATGCCACGCCCACTTAGGGTGTTTGTATATAATGAATAAATTATGGACTAAGCACTGTTTCTTTCAATCCCTCTACAGAGACTTCCATGATTACGGGGCGTTGCAGCCTCGAAACGCGTCGGAAATGGGCAATGAAAGAAGGTTGTCAATGAGCAAGCTACAGTGAGGCTAAACACGCTGGATGGCATGAGGCAGTGTCGTGTGCTCTTCTGAAGCTCGAAGGCTTTTTGCCGAACAATTACTTACACGGCTGCCCTGGCCGCGAGACGATGCACCAGTTTCCAGGAGGACTGCAAGTCGAATGGTAAACGGCCTTAGAAAGGAACTTATCCTTTTCGTGAGGCACGCTGTCTCCAGGGCGATGAGGCTTGTGAAATTGACCCCTTCACCTACTTTAGGAACAGAACTTTGAGCTTAAAGAATTAGCAGGGGGACTGAGCCTACTCAAGGTTTAATTGTGTTACAGTGCTGTTTGGACTTTAACTACCAGCGTGCAAATGCTAGTCTAAAATATGCCACGCCCACTTAGGGTATTTGTATATATTGAATAAATTAAGGACTAAGCGCTATTTCTTTCAATCCCCCTACAGATCCTTCCATGATTACGGGGCGTTCCAGCCTCGAAACGCGTCGGAAATGGGCAATGAAAGAAGGTTGTCAATGAGAAAGCTACAGTGAGGCTAAACACGCTGGATGGCATGAGGCAGTGTCGTGTGCTCTTCTGAAGCTCGAGGGCTTTTTGCAGAACAATTACTTACACGGCTGCCCTGGCCGTGAGAAGATGCACCAGTTTCCAGGAGGACTGCAAGTCGAATGGTAAACGGCCTTGGAAAGGAACTTATCCTTTTCGTGAGGCACGCTGTCTCCAAGGCGATGAAGCTTGTGAAATTGACCCCTTCACCTACTTTAGGAACAGAACTTTGAGCTTAAAGAATTAGCAGGAGGACTGAGCCTACTCAAGGTTTAATTGTGTTACAGCGCTGTTTGGACTTCAACTACCAGCGTGCAAATGCTAGTCTAAAATATGCCACGCCCACTTAGGGTGTTTGTATATAATGAATAAATTATGGACTAAACACTGTTTCTTTCAATCCCTCTACAGAGCCTTCCATGATTACGGGGCGTTCCAGCCTCGAAACGCGTCGGAAATGGGCAATGAAAGAAGGTTGTCAATGAGCAAGCTATAGTGAGGCTAAACACGCTGGATGGCATGAGGCAGTGTCGTGTGCTCTTCTGAAGTTCGAAGGCTTTTTGCCGAACAATAACTTACACGGCTGCCCTGGCCACGAGAAGATGCACCAGTTTCCAGGAGGACTGCAAGTCGAATGATAAACGGCCTTACAAAGGAACTTATCCTTTTCGTGAGGCACGCTGTCTCCAGGGCGATGAAGCTTGTGATATTGACCCCTTCACCTACTTAAGGAACAGAACTTTGAGCTTAAAGAATTTGCAGGGGGACTGAGTCTACTCAAGGTTTATTTGTGTTACAGCGCTGTTTGGACATCAACTACCAGCATGCAAACGCTAGTCTAAAATATGCCACGCCCACTTAGGGTGTTTGTATATAATGAATAAATTACGGACTAAGCACTGTTTCTTTCAATCCCTCTACAGAGCCTTCCATGTTTACGGGGAGTTCCAGCCTCGAAACGCGTCGGAAATAGGCAATGAAAGATCGTTGTCAATAAGCAAGCTACAGTGAGGCTAAACACGCTGGATGGCATGAGGCAGTGTTGTGTACTCTTCTAAAGCTCGAGGGCTTTTTGCAGAACAATTACTTACACGGCTGCCCTGGCCGTGAGAAGATGCACCAGTTTCCAGGAGGACTGCAAGTCGAATGGTAAACGGCCTTGGAAAGGAACTTATCCTTTTCGTGAGGCACGCTGTCTCCAGGGCGATGAAGCTTGTGAAATTGACCCCTTCACCTACTTAAAGAACAGAAATTTGAGCTTATTGAATTTGCAGGAGGACTGAGCCAACTCAAGGTTTAATTGTGTTACAGCGCTGTTGGGACTTCAACTACCAGCGTGCAAATGCTAGTCTAAAATATCCCACGCCCACTTAGGGTGTTTGTATATAATGAATAAACTATGGACTAAGCACTGTTTCTTTCAATCCCTCTACTGAGCCTTCCATGATTACGGGGCGTTCCAGCCTCGAAACGCGTCGGAAATGGGCAATGAAAGAAGGTTGTCAATGAGCAAGCTACAGTGAGGCTAAACACGCTGGATGGCATGAGGCAGTGTCGTGTGCTCTTCTGAAGCTCGAAGGCTTTTTGCCGAACAATTACTTACACGGCTGCCCTGGCCGCGAGAAAATGCACCAGTTTCCAGGAGGACTGCAAGTCGAATGGTAAACGGCCTTAGAAAGGAACTTATCCTTATCGTGAGGCACACTGTCTCCAAGGCGATGAAGCTTGTGAAATTGACCCCTTCACCTACTTAAGGAACAGAACTTTGAGCATAAAGAATTTGCAGAGGGACTGAGCCTACTCAAGGTTTAATTGTGTTACAGCGCTGTTTGGACTTTAACTACCAGCATGCAAACGCTAGTCTAATATATGCCATGCCCACTTAGGGTGTTTGTATATAATGAATAAATTACGGACTAAGCGCTGTTTCTTTCAATCCCTCTACAGAGCCTTCCATGAGTACGGGGAGTTCCAGGCTCGAAACGCGTCCGAAATTGGCAATGAAACAAGGTTGTCAATAAGCAAGCTACAGTGAGGCTAAACACGATGGATGGCATGAGGCAGTGTCGTGTGCTCTTCTGAAGCTCGAGGGCTATTTGCAGAACAATTACTTACACGGCTGCCCTGGCAGTGAGAAGATGCAACAGTTTCCAGGAGGACTGCAAGTCGAACGGTAAACGGCCTTGGAAAGGAACTTATCCTTTTCGTGAGGCACGCTGTCTCCAGTGCGATGAAGCTTATGAAATTGACCCCTTCACCTACTTTAGGAACAGAACTTTGAGCTTAAAGAATTAGCAGGGGGACTGAGCCTACTCAAGGTTTAATTGTGTTACAGCGCTGTTTGGACTTCAACTACCAGCGTGCAAATGCTAGTCTAAAATATGCCACGCCCACTTAGGGTGTTTGTATATAATGAATAAATTATGGACTAAGCACTGTTTCTTTCAATCCCTCTACAGAGCCTTCCATGTTTACGGGGCGTACCAGCCTCGAAACGCGTCGGAAATAGGCAATGAAAGAAGGTTGTCAATAAGCAAGCTACAGTGAGGCTAAACACGCTGGATGGCATGAGGCAGTGTCGTGTGCTCTTCTGAAGCTCGAGGGCTTTTTGCAGAACAATTACTTACACGGCTACCCTGGCCGTGAGAAGATGCACCAGTTTCCCGGAGGACTGCAAGTCGAAAGGTAAACTGCCTTGGAAAGGAACTTATGCTTTTCGTGAGGCACACTGTCTCCAGGGCGATGAAGCTTGTGAAATTGACCCCTTCATCTACTTAAGGAACAGAAATTTGAGCTTATTGAATTTGCAGGAGGACTGAGCCTACTCAAGGTTTAATTGTGTTACAGCGCTGTTTGGACTTCAACTACCAGCGTGCAAATGCTAGTCTAAAATATGCCACGCCCACTTAGGGTGTTTGTATATAATGAATAAATTATGGACTAAACACTGTTTCTTTCAATCCCTCTACAGAGCCTTCCATGATTATGGGGCGTTCCAGCCTCGAAACGCGTCGGAAATGGGCAATGAAAGAAGGTTGTCCATGAGAAAGCTACAGTGAGGCTAAACATGCTGGATGGCATGAGGCAGTGTCGTGTGCTCTTCTGAAGCTCGAGGGCTTTTTGCAGAACAATTACTTACACGGCTGCCCAGGCCACGAGAAGATGCACCAGTTTCCAGGAGGACTGCAAGTCGAATGATAAACGGCCTTACAAAGGAACTTATCCTTTTCGTGAGGCACGCTGTCTCCAGGGCGATGAAGCTTGTGATATTGACCCCTTCACCTACTTAAGGAACAGAACTTTGAGCTTAAAGAATTTGCAGGGGGACTGAGTCTACTCAAGGTTTATTTGTGTTACAGCGCTGTTTGGACATCAACTACCAGCATGCAAACGCTAGTCTAAAATATGCCACGCCCACTTAGGGTGTTTGTATATAATGAATAAATTACGGACTAAGCACTGTTTCTTTCAATCCCTCTACAGAGCCTTCCATGTTTACGGGGAGTTCCAGCCTCGAAACGCGTCGGAAATAGGCAATGAAAGATCGTTGTCAATAAGCAAGCTACAGTGAGGCTAAACACGCTGGATGGCATGAGGCAGTGTCGTGTACTCTTCTAAAGCTCGAGGGCTTTTTGCAGAACAATTACTTACACGGCTGCCCTGGCCGTGAGAAGATGCACCAGTTTCCAGGAGGACTGCAAGTCGAATGGTAAACGGCCTTGGAAAGGAACTTATCCTTTTCGTGAGGCACGCTGTCTCCAGGGCGATGAAGCTTGTGAAATTGACCCCTTCACCTACTTAAAGAACAGAAATTTGAGCTTATTGAATTTGCAGGAGGACTGAGCCAACTCAAGGTTTAATTGTGTTACAGCGCTGTTGGGACTTCAACTACCAGCGTGCAAATGCTAGTCTAAAATATCCCACGCCCACTTAGGGTGTTTGTATATAATGAATAAACTATGGACTAAGCACTGTTTCTTTCAATCCCTCTACTGAGCCTTCCATGATTACGGGGCGTTCCAGCCTCGAAACGCGTCGGAAATGGGCAATGAAAGAAGGTTGTCAATGAGCAAGCTACAGTGAGGCTAAACACGCTGGATGGCATGAGGCAGTGTCGTGTGCTCTTCTGAAGCTCGAAGGCTTTTTGCTGAACAATTACTTACACGGCTGCCCTGGCCGCGAGAAAATGCACCAGTTTCCAGGAGGACTGCAAGTCGAATGGTAAACGGCCTTAGAAAGGAACTTATCCTTATCGTGAGGCACACTGTCTCCAAGGCGATGAAGCTTGTGAAATTGACCCCTTCACCTACTTAAGGAACAGAACTTTGAGCATAAAGAATTTGCAGAGGGACTGAGCCTACTCAAGGTTTAATTGTGTTACAGCGCTGTTTGGACTTTAACTACCAGCATGCAAACGCTAGTCTAATATATGCCATGCCCACTTAGGGTGTTTGTATATAATGAATAAATTACGGACTAAGCGCTGTTTCTTTCAATCCCTCTACAGAGCCTTCCATGAGTACGGGGAGTTCCAGCCTCGAAACGCGTCCGAAATTGGCAATGAAAGAAGGTTGTCAATAAGCAAGCTACAGTGAGGCTAAACACGATGGATGGCATGAGGCAGTGTCGTGTGCTCTTCTGAAGCTCGAGGGCTATTTGCAGAACAATTACTTACACGGCTGCCCTGGCAGTGAGAAGATGCAACAGTTTCCAGGAGGACTGCAAGTCGAACGGTAAACGGCCTTGGAAAGGAACTTATCCTTTTCGTGAGGCACGCTGTCTCCAGTGCGATGAAGCTTATGAAATTGACCCCTTCACCTACTTTAGGAACAGAACTTTGAGCTTAAAGAATTAGCAGGGGGACTGAGCCTACTCAAGGTTTAATTGTGTTACAGCGCTGTTTGGACTTCAACTACCAGCCTGCAAATGCTAGTCTAAAATATGCCACGCCCACTTAGGGTGTTTGTATATAATGAATAAATTATGGACTAAGCACTGTTTCTTTCAATCCCTCTACAGAGCCTTCCATGTTTACGGGGCGTACCAGCCTCGAAACGCGTCGGAAATAGGCAATGAAAGAAGGTTGTCAATAAGCAAGCTACAGTGAGGCTAAACACGCTGGATGGCATGAGGCAGTGTCGTGTGCTCTTCTGAAGCTCGAGGGCTTTTTGCAGAACAATTACTTACACGGCTACCCTGGCCGTGAGAAGATGCACCAGTTTCCCGGAGGACTGCAAGTCGAAAGGTAAACTGCCTTGGAAAGGAACTTATGCTTTTCGTGAGGCACACTGTCTCCAGGGCGATGAAGCTTGTGAAATTGACCCCTTCATCTACTTAAGGAACAGAAATTTGAGCTTATTGAATTTGCAGGAGGACTGAGCCTACTCAAGGTTTAATTGTGTTACAGCGCTGTTTGGACTTCAACTACCAGCGTGCAAATGCTAGTCTAAAATATGCCACGCCCACTTAGGGTGTTTGTATATAATGAATAAATTATGGACTAAACACTGTTTCTTTCAATCCCTCTACAGAGCCTTCCATGATTATGGGGCGTTCCAGCCTCGAAACGCGTCGGAAATGGGCAATGAAAGAAGGTTGTCCATGAGAAAGCTACAGTGAGGCTAAACATGCTGGATGGCATGAGGCAGTGTCGTGTGCTCTTCTGAAGCTCGAGGGCTTTTTGCAGAACAATTACTTACACGGCTGCCCAGGCCATGAGAAGATGCACCAGTTTCCAGGAGGACTGCAAGTCGAATGGTAAACGGCCTTGGAAAGGAACTATCCTTTTCGTGAGGCACGCTGTCTCCAGGGCGATGAAGCTTTTGAAATTGACCCCGTCACCTACTTAAGAAACAGAAATTTGAGCTTATTGAATTTGCAGGAGGACTGAGCCTACTCAATGTTTAATTGTGTTACAGCGCTGTTTGGACTTCAACTACCAGCGTGCAAATGCTAGTCTAAAATATGCCACGCCCACTTAGGGTGTTTGTATATAATGAATAAATTATGGACTAAGCACTGTTTCTTTCAATCCCTCTACAGAGCCTTCCATGATTACGGGGCGTTCCAGCCTCGAAACGCGTCGAAAATGGGCAATGAAAGAAGGTTGTCAATAAGCAAGCTACAGTGAGGCTAAACACGCTGGATCTCATGAGGCAGTGTTGTGTGCTCTTCTGAAGCTCGAGGGCTTTTTGCAGAACAATTACTTACACGGCTGCCCTGGCCGTGAGAAGATGCACCAGTTTCCAGGAGGACTGCAAGTCGAATGGTAAACGGCCTTGGAAAGGAACTTATCCTTTTCGTGAGGCACGCTGTCTCCAGGGCGATGAAGCTTGTGAAATTGACCCCTTCACCTACTTAAGGAACATAAATTTGAGCTTATTGAATTTGCAGGAGAACTGAGCCTACTCAAGGTTTAATTGTGTTACAGCGCTGTTTGGACTTCAACTACCAGCGTGCAAATGCTAGTCTAAAATATGCCACTCCCACTTAGGGTGTTTGTATATAATGAATAAATTATGGACTAAGCACTGTTTCTTTCAATCCCTCTACTGAGCCTTCCATGATTACGGGGCGTTCCAGCCTCGAAACGCGTCGGAAATGGGCAATGAAAGAAGGTTGTCAATGAGCAAGCTACAGTGAGGCTAAACACGCTGGATGGCATGAAGCAGTGTCATGTGCTCTTCTGAAGCTCGAAGGCTTTTTGCCGAACAATTACTTACACGGCTGCCCTGGCCGCGAGAAAATGCACCAGTTTCCAGGAGGACTGCAAGTCGAATGGTAAACGGCCTTAGAAAGGAACTTATCCTTATCATGAGGCACACTGTCTCCAAGGCGATGAAGCTTGTGAAATTGACCCCTTCACCTACTTAAGGAACAGAACTTTGAGCATAAAGAATTTTCAGGGGGACTGAGCCTACTCAAGGTTTAATTGTGTTACAGCGCTGTTTGGACTTTAACTACCAGCGTGCAAACGCTAGTCTAATATATGCCACGCCCACTTAGGGTGTTTGTATATAATGAATAAATTACGGACTAAGCACTGTTTCTTTCAATCCCTCTACAGAGCCTTCCATGATTACGGGGAGTTCCAGCCTCGAAACGCGTCCGAAATGGGCAATGAAAGAAGGTTGTCAATAAGCAAGCTACAGTGAGGCTAAACACGATGGATGGCATGAAGCAGTGTCGTGTGCTCTTCTGAAGCTCGAGGGCTATTTGCAGAACAATTACTTACACGGCTGCCCTGGCAGTGAGAAGATGCAACAGTTTCCAGGAGGACTGCAAGTCGAACGGTAAACGGCCTTGGAAAGGAACTTATCCTTTTCGTGAGGCACGCTGTCTCCAGTGCGATGAAGCTTGTGAAATTGACCCCTTCACCTACTTTAGGAACAGAACTTTGAGCTTAAAGAATTAGCAGGGGGACTGAGCCTACTCAAGGTTTAATTGTGTTACAGCGCTGTTTGGACTTCAACTACCAGCGTGCAAATGCTAGTCTAAAATATGCCACGCCCACTTAGGGTGTTTGTATATAATGAATAAATTACGGACTAAGCGCTGTTTCTTTCAATCCCTCTACAGAGCCTTCCATGATTACGGGGAGTTCCAGCCTCGAAACGCGTCCGAAATGGGCAATGAAAGAAGGTTGTCAATAAGCAAGCTACAGTGAGGCTAAACACGATATATGGCATGAAGCAGTGTCGTGTGCTCTTCTGAAGCTCGAGGGCTATTTGCAGAACAATTACTTACACGGCTGCCCTGGAAGTGAGAAGATGCAACAGTTTCCAGGAGGACTGCAAGTCAAACGGTAAATGGTCTTGGAAAGGAACTTATCCTTTTCGTGAGGCACGCTGTCTCCAGTGCGATGAAGCTTGTGAAATTGACCCCTTCACCTACTTTAGGAACAGAACTTTGAGCTTAAAGAATTAGCAGGGGGACTGAGCCTACTCAAGGTTTAATTGTGTTACAGCGCTGTTTGGACTTCAACTACCAGCGTGCAAATGCTAGTCTAAAATATGCCACGCCCACTTAGGGTGTTTGTATATAATGAATAAATTATGGACTAAGCACTGTTTCTTTCAATCCCTCTACAGAGACTTCCATGATTACGGGGCGTTGCAGCCTCGAAACGCGTCGGAAATGGGCAATGAAAGAAGGTTGTCAATGAGCAAGCTACAGTGAGGCTAAACACGCTGGATGGCATGAGGCAGTGTCGTGTGCTCTTCTGAAGCTCGAAGGCTTTTTGCGGAACAATTACTTACACGGCTGCCCTGGCCGCGAGACGATGCACCAGTTTCCAGGAGGACTGCAAGTCGAATGGTAAACGGCCTTAGAAAGGAACTTATCCTTTTCGTGAGGCACGCTGTCTCCAGGGCGATGAGGCTTGTGAAATTGACCCCTTCACCTACTTTAGGAACAGAACTTTGAGCTTAAAGAATTAGCAGGGGGACTGAGCCTACTCAAGGTTTAATTGTGTTACAGTGCTGTTTGGACTTTAACTACCAGCGTGCAAATGCTAGTCTAAAATATGCCACGCCCACTTAGGGTATTTGTATATATTGAATAAATTAAGGACTAAGCGCTATTTCTTTCAATCCCCCTACAGATCCTTCCATGATTACGGGGCGTTCCAGCCTCGAAACGCGTCGGAAATGGGCAATGAAAGAAGGTTGTCAATGAGAAAGCTACAGTGAGGCTAAACACGCTGGATGGCATGAGGCAGTGTCGTGTGCTCTTCTGAAGCTCGAGGGCTTTTTGCAGAACAATTACTTACACGGCTGCCCTGGCCGTGAGAAGATGCACCAGTTTCCAGGAGGACTGCAAGTCGAATGGTAAACGGCCTTGGAAAGGAACTTATCCTTTTCGTGAGGCACGCTGTCTCCAAGGCGATGAAGCTTGTGAAATTGACCCCTTCACCTACTTAAGGAACAGAATTTTGAGCTTATTGAATTTGCAGGAGGACTGAGCCTACTCAAGGTTTAATTGTGTTACAGCGCTGTTTGGACTTCAACTACCAGCGTGCAAATGCTAGTCTAAAATATGCCACGCCCACTTAGGGTGTTTGTTTATAATGAATGAATTATGGCCTAAGCACTGTTTCTTTCAATCCCTCTACAGAGCCTTCCATGATTACTGGGCGTTCCAGCCACAAAATGTGTCGGAAATGGGCAATGAAAGAAGGTTGTCAATGAGCAAGCTACAGTGAGGCTAAACACACTGGATGGCATGAGGCAGTGTCGTGTGCTCTTCTGAAGTTCGAAGGCTTTTTGCCGAACAATTACTTAAACGGCTGCCCTGGCCGCGAGAAGATGCACCAGTTTTCAGGAGGACTGCAAGTCGAATGGTAAACGTCCTTACAAAGGAACTTATCCTTTTCGTGAGGCACGCTGTCTCCAGGGCGATGAAGCTTGTGAAATTGACCCCTTCACCTACTTAAGGAACAGAACTTTGAGCTTAAAGAATTTGCAGGGGGACTGAGCCTACTCAAGGTTTATTTGTGTTACAGCGCTGTTTGGACATCAACTACCAGCATGCAAACGCTAGTCTAAAATATGCCACGCCCACTTAGGGTGTTTGTATATAATGAATAAATTACGGACTAAGCGCTGTTTCTTTCAATCCCTCTACACAGCCTTCCATGTTTACGGGCGTTCCAGCCTCGAAAGGCAACGGAAATAGGCAATGAAAGAAGGTTGTCAATAAGCAAGCTACAGTGAGGCTAAACACGCTGGATGGCATGAGGCAGTGTTGTGTGCTCTTCTGAAGCTCGAGGGCTTTTTGCAGAACAATTACTTACACGGCTACCCTGGCCGTGAGAAGATGCACCAGTTTCCAGGAGGACTGCAAGTCGAAAGGTAAACGGCCTTGGAAAGGAACTTATCCTTTTCATGAGGCACGCTGTCTCCAGGGCGATGAAGCTTGTGAAATTGACCCCTTCACCTACTTAAGGAACAGAAATTTGAGCTTATTGAATTTGCAGGAGGACTGAGCCTACTCAAGGTTTAATTGTGTTACAGCGCTGTTTGGACTTCAACTACCAGCGTGCAAATGCTAGTCTAAAATATGCCACGCCCACTTAGGGTGTTTGTATATAATGAATAAATTATGGACTAAGCACTGTTTCTTTCAATCCCTCTACAGAGCCTTCCATGATTACGGGGCGTTCCAGCCTCGAAACGCGTCGGAAATGGGCAATGAAAGAAGGTTGTCAATGAGCAAGCTACAGTGAGGCTAAACACGCTGGATGGCATGAGGCAGTGTCGTGTGCTCTTCTGAAGCTCGAAGGCTTTTTGCCGAACAATTACTTACACGGCTGCCCTGGCCGCGAGAAGATGCACCAGTTTCCAGGAGGACTGCAAGTCGAATGGTAAACGGCCTTAGAAAGGAACTTATCCTTTTCGTGAGGCACGCTGTCTCCAAGGCGATGAAGCTTGTGAAATTGACCCCTTCACCTACTTAAGGAACAGAACTTTGAGCTTAAAGAATTTGCAGGGTGACTGAGCCTACTCAAGGTTTAATTGTGTTACAGCGCTGTTTGGACTTCAACTACCAGCGTGCAAAAGCTAGTCTAAAATATGCCACGCCCACTTAGGGTGTTTGTATATAATGAATAAATTACAGACTAAGCGCTGTTTCTTTCAATCCCTCTACAGAGCCTTCCATGATTACGGGGAGTTCCAGCCTCGAAACGCGTCCGAAATGGGCAATGAAAGAAGGTTGTCAATAAGCAAGCTACAGTGAGGCTAAACACGATGGATGGCATGAGGCAGTGTTGTGTGCTCTTCTGAAGTTCGAGGGCTATTTGCAGAACAATTACTTACAGGGCTGCCCTGGCAGTGAGAAGATGCACCAGTTTCCAGGATGACTGCAAGTCGAACGGTAAACGGCCTTGGAAAGGAACTTATCCTTTTCGTGAGGCACGCTGTCTCCAGGGCGATGAAGCTTGTGAAATTGACCCCTTCACCTACTTTAGGAACAGAACTTTGAGCTTAAAGAATTAGCAGGGGGACTGAGCCTACTCAAGGTTTAATTGTGTTACAGTGCTGTTTGGACTTTAACTACCAGCGTGCAAATGCTAGTCTAAAATATGCCACGCCCACTTAGGGTATTTGTATATATTGAATAAATTTAGGACTAAGCGCTATTTCTTTCAATCCCCCTACAGATCCTTCCATGATTACGGGGCGTTCCAGCCTCGAAACGCGTCGGAAATGGGCAATGAAAGAAGGTTGTCAATGAGAAAGCTACAGTGAGGCTAAACACGCTGGATGGCATGAGGCAGTGTCGTGTGCTCTTCTGAAGCTCGAGGGCTTTTTGCAGAACAATTACTTACACGGCTGCCCTGGCCGTGAGAAGATGCACCAGTTTCCAGGAGGACTGCAAGTCGAATGGTAAACGGCCTTGGAAAGGAACTTATCTTTTTCGTGAGGCACGCTGTCTCCAGGGCGATGAAGCTTATGAAATTGACCCCTTCAACTACTTAAGGAACAGAAATTTGAGCTTATTGAATTTGCATGGGGACTGAGCCTACTCAAGGTTTAGTTGTGTTACAGCGCTGTTTGGACTTCAACTACCAGCGTGCAAACGCTAGTCTAAAATATGCCACGCCCACTTAGGGTGTTTGTATATAATGAATAAATTACGGGCTAAGCGCTGTGTCTTTCAATCCCTCTACAGAGCCTTCCATGATTACGGGGCGTTCCAGCCTCCAAACGCGTCGGAAATGGGCAATGAAAGAAGGTTGTCAATAAGCAAGCTACTGTGAGGCTAAACACGCTGGATGGCATGAGGCAGTGTTGTGTACTCTTCTGAAGCTCGAAGGCTTTTTGCCGAACAATTACTTACACGGCTGCCCTGGCCGCGAGAAGATGCACCAGTTTCCAGGAGGACTGCAAGCCGAATGGTAAACGGCCTTAGAAAGGAACTTATCCTTTTCGTGAGGCACGCTGTCTCCAGGGCGATGAGGCTTGTGAAATTGACCCCTTCACCTACTTAAGGAACAGAAATTTGAGCTTAAAGAATTTGCAGGGGGACTGAGCCTACTCAAGGTTTAATTGTGTTACAGTGCTGTTTGGACTTCAACTACCAGCGTGCAAACGCTAGTCTAAAATATGCCACGCCCACTTAGGGTGTTTGTATATAATGAATAAATTACGGACTAAGCGATGTTTCTTTCAATCCCTCTACAGAGCCTTCCATGATTATGGGGCGTTCCAGCCTCGAAACGCGTCGGAAATGGGCAATGAAAGAAGGTTGTCAATGAGAAAGCTACAGTGAGGCTAAACATGCTGGATGGCATGAGGCAGTGTCGTGTGCTCTTCTGAAGCTCGAGGGCTTTTTACAGAACAATTACTTACACGGCTACCCAGGCCGTGAGAAGATGCACCAGTTTCCAGGAGGACTGCAAGTCGAATGGTAAACGGCCTTGGAAAGGAACTTATCCTTTTCGTGAGGCACGCTGTCTCCAGGGCGATGAAGCTTGTGAAATTGACCCCTTCACCTACTTTAGGAACAGAACTTTGAGCTTAAAGAATTTGCAGGGGGACTGAGCCTACTCAAGGTTTAATTGTGTTACAGTGCTGTTTGGACTTTAACTACCAGCGTGCAAATGCTAGTCTAAAATATGCCACGCCCACTTAGGGTGTTTGTACATAATGAATAAATTACGGACTAAGCGCTGTTTCTTTCAATCCCTCTACAGAGCCTTCCATGATTACGGGGATTTCCAGCCTCGAAACGCGTCCGAAATGGGCAATGAAAGAAGGTTGTCAATAAGCAAGCTACAGTGAGGCTAAACACAATGGATGGCATGAAGCAGTGTCGTGTGCTCTTCTGAAGCTCGAGGGCTATTTGCAGAACAATTACTTACACGGCTGCCCTGGCAGTGAGAAGATGCAACAGTTTCCAGGAGGACTGCAAGTCGAACTGTAAACGGCCTTGGAAAGGAACTTATCCTTTTCGTGAGGCACGCTGTCTCCAGTGCGATGAAGCTTGTGAAATTGACCCCTTCACCTACTTTAGGAACAGAACTTTGAGCTTAAAGAATTAGCAGGGGGACTGAGCCTACTCAAGGTTTAATTGTGTTACAGCGCTGTTTGGACTTCAACTACCAGCGTGCAAATGCTAGTCTAAAATATGCCACGCCCACTTAGGGTGTTTGTATATAATGAATAAATTATGGACTAAGCACTGTTTCTTTCAATCCCTCTACAGAGACTTCCATGATTACGGGGCGTTGCAGCCTCGAAACGCGTCGGAAATGGGCAATGAAAGAAGGTTGTCAATGAGCAAGCTACAGTGTGGCTAAACACGCTGGATGGCATGAGGCAGTGTCGTGTGCTCTTCTGAAGCTCGAAGGCTTTTTGCCGAACAATTACTTATACGGCTGCCCTGGCCGCGAGAAGATGCACCAGTTTCCAGGAGGACTGCAAGCCGAATGGTAAACGGCCTTAGAAAGGAACTTATCCTTTTCGTGAGGCACGCTGTCTCCAGGGCGATGAGGCTTGTGAAATTGACCCCTTCACCTACTTAAGGAACAGAAATTTGAGCTTAAAGAATTTGCAGGGGGACTGAGCCTACTCAAGGTTTAATTGTGTTACAGTGCTGTTTGGACTTCAACTACCAGCGTGCAAACGCTAGTCTAAAATATGCCACGCCCACTTAGGGTGTTTGTATATAATGAATAAATTACGGACTAAGCGATGTTTCTTTCAATCCCTCTACAGAGCCTTCCATGATTATGGGGCGTTCCAGCCTCGAAACGCGTCGGAAATGGGCAATGAAAGAAGGTTGTCAATGAGAAAGCTACAGTGAGGCTAAACATGCTGGATGGCATGAGGCAGTGTCGTGTGCTCTTCTGAAGCTCGAGGGCTTTTTACAGAACAATTACTTACACGGCTACCCAGGCCGTGAGAAGATGCACCAGTTTCCAGGAGGACTGCAAGTCGAATGGTAAACGGCCTTGGAAAGGAACTTATCCTTTTCGTGAGGCACGCTGTCTCCAGGGTGATGAAGCTTGTGAAATTGACCCCTTCACCTACTTAAGAAACCGAATTTTGAGCTTATTGAATTTGCAGGAGGACTGAGCCTACTCAAGGTTTAATTGTGTTACAGCGCTGTTTGGACTTCAACTACCAGCGTGCAAATGCTAGTCTAAAATATGCCACGCCCACTTAGGGTGTTTGTTTATAATGAATAAATTATGGACTAAGCACTGTTTCTTTCAATCCCTCTACAGAGCCTTCCATGATTACGGGGCGTTCCAGCCTCGAAACGCGTCGGAAATGGGCAATGAAAGAAGGTTGTCAATGAGCAAGCTACAGTGAGGCTAAACACGCTGGATGGCATGAGGCAGTGTCGTGTGCTCTGCTGAAGCTCGAAGGCTTTTTGCCGAACAATTACTTACACGGCTGCCCTGGCCGCGAGAAGATGCACCAGTTTCCAGGAGGACTGCAAGTCGAATGGTAAACGGCCTTAGAAAGGAACTTATCCTTTTCGTGAGGCACGCTGTCTCCAAGGCGATGAAGCTTGTGAAATTGACCCCTTCACCTACTTAAGGAACAGAACTTTGAGCTTAAAGAATTTGCAGGGTGACTGAGCCTACTCAAGGTTTAATTGTGTTACAGCACTGTTTGGACTTCAACTACCAGCGTGCAAACGCTAGTCTAAAATATGCCACGCCCACTTAGGGTGTTTGTATATAATGAATAAATTACGGACTAGCGCTGTTTCTTTCAATCCCTCTACAGAGCCTTCCATGATTACGGGGAGTTCCAGCCTCGAAACGCGTCCGAAATGGGCAATGAAAGAAGGTTGTCAATAAGCAAGCTACAGTGAGGCTAAACACGATGGATGGCATGAGGCAGTGTTGTGTGCTCTTCTGAAGCTCGAGGGCTATTTGCAGAACAATTACTTACACGGCTGCCCTGTCAGTGAGAAGATGCACCAGTTTCCAGGAGGACTGCAAGTCGAACGGTAAACGGCCTTGGAAAGGAACTTATCCTTTTCGTGAGGCACGCTGTCTCCAGGGCGATGAAGCTTGTGAAATTGACCCCTTCACCTACTTTAGGAACAGAACTTTGAGCTTAAATAATTAGCAGGGGGACTGAGCCTACTCAAGGTTTAATTGTGTTACAGTGCTGTTTGGACTTTAACTACCAGCGTGCAAATGCTAGTCTAAAATATGCCACGCCCACTTAGGGTGTTTGTATATATTGAATAAATTAAGGACTAAGCGCTATTTCTTTCAATCCCCCTACAGATCCTTCCATGATTACGGGGCGTTCCAGCCTCGAAACGCGTCGGAAATGGGCAATGAAAGAAGGTTGTCAATGAGAAAGCTACAGTGAGGCTAAACACGCTGGATGGCATGAGGCAGTGTCGTGTGCTCTTCTGAAGCTCGAGGGCTTTTTGCAGAACAATTACTTACACGGCTGCCCTGGCCGTGAGAAGATGCTCCAGTTTCCAGGAGGACTGCAAGTCGAATGGTAAACGGCCTTGGAAAGGAACTTATCTTTTTCGTGAGGCACGCTGTCTCCAGGGCGATGAAGCTTATGAAATTGACCCCTTCAACTACTTAAGGAACAGAAATTTGAGCTTATTGAATTTGCAGGGGGACTGAGCCTACGCAAGGTTTAATTGTGTTACAGCGCTGTTTGGACTTCAACTACCAGCGTGCAAACGCTAGTCTAAAATATGCCACGCCCACTTAGGGTGTTTGTATATAATGAATAAATTACGGGCTAAGCGCTGTGTCTTTCAATCCCTCTACAGAACCTCCCATGATTACGGGGCGTTCCAGCCTCCAAACGCGTCGGAAATGGGCAATGAAAGAAGGTTGTCAATAAGCAAGCTTCAGTGAGGCTAAACACGCTGGATGGCATGAGGCAGTGTTGTGTACTCTTCTGAAGCTCGAGGGCTATTTGCAGAACAAGTGCTTACACGGCTGCCCTGGCAGTGAGAAGATGCACCAGTTTCCAGGAGGACTGCAAGTCGAACGGTAAACGGCCTTGGAAAGGAATTTATCCTTTTCGTGAGGCACGCTGTCTCCAGGGCGATGAAGCTTGTGAAATTGACCCCTTCCCCTACTCTAGGAACAGAACTTTGAGCTTAAAGAATTTGCAGGGGGACTGAGCCTACTCAAGGTTTAATTGTGTTACAGCGCTGTTTGGACTTTAACTACCAGCGTGCAAATGCTAGTCTAAAATATGCCACGCCCACTTAGGGTGTTTGTATATAATGAATAAATTACGGACTAAGCGCTGTTTCTTTCAATCCCTCTACAGAGTCTTCCATGATTACGGGGAGTTCCAGCCTCGAAACGCGTCCGAAATGGGCAATGAAAGAAGGTTGTCAATAAGCAAGCTACAGTGAGGCTAAACACGATGGATGGCATGAAGCAGTGTCGTGTGCTCTTCTGAAGCTCGAGAGCTATTTGCAGAACAATTACTTACACGGCTGCCCTGGCAGTGAGAAGATGCAACAGTTTCCAGGAGGACTGCAAGTCGAACTGTAAACGGCCTTGGAAAGGAACTTATCCTTTTCGTGAGGCACGCTGTCTCCAGTGCGATGAAGCTTGTGAAATTGACCCCTTCACCTACTTTAGGAACAGAACTTTGAGCTTAAAGAATTAGCAGGGGGACTGAGCCTACTCAAGGTTTAATTGTGTTACAGCGCTGTTTGGACTTCAACTACCAGCGTGCAAATGCTAGTCTAAAATATGCCACGCCCACTTAGGGTGTTTGTATATAATGAATAAATTATGGACTAAGCACTGTTTCTTTCAATCCCTCTACAGAGACTTCCATGATTACGGGGCGTTGCAGCCTCGAAACGCGTCGGAAATGGGCAATGACAGAAGGTTGTCAATGAGCAAGCTACAGTGTGGCTAAACACGCTGGATGGCATGAGGCAGTGTTGTGTGCTCTTCTGAAGCTCGAAGTCTTTTTGCCGAACAATTACTTACACGGCTGCCCTGGCCGCGAGAAGATGCACCAGTTTCCAGGAGGACTGCAAGTCGAATGGTAAACGGCCTTAGAAAGGAACTTATCCTTTTCGTGAGGCACGCTGTCTCCAGGGCGATGAGGCTTGTGAAATTGACCCCTTCACCTACTTAAGGAACAGAAATTTGAGCTTAAAGAATTTGCAGGGGGACTGAGCCTACTCAAGGTTTAATTGTGTTACAGTGCTGTTTGGACTTCAACTACCAGCGTGCAAACGCTAGTCTAAAATATGCCACGCCCACTTAGGGTGTTTGTATATAATGAATAAATTACGGACTAAGCGCTGTTTCTTTCAATCCCTCTACAGAGCCTTCCATGATTATGGGGCGTTCCAGCCTCGAAACGCGTCGGAAATGGGCAATGAAAGAAGGTTGTCAATGAGAAAGCTACAGTGAGGCTAAACATGCTGGATTGCATGAGGCAGTGTCGTTTGCTCTTCTGAAGCTCGAGGGCTTTTTACAGAACAATTACTTACACGGCTACCCAGGCCGTGAGAAGATGCACCAGTTTCAAGGAGGACTGCAAGTCGAATGGTAAACGTCCTTGGAAAGGAACTTATCCTTTTCGTGAGGCACGCTGTCTCCAGGGTGATGAAGCTTGTGAAATTGACCCCTTCACCTACTTAAGAAACAGAATTTTGAGCTTATTGAATTTGCAGGAGGACTGAGCCTACTCAAGGTTTAATTGTGTTACAGCACTGTTTGGACTTCAACTACCAGCGTGCAAATGCTAGTCTAAAATATGCCACGCCCACTTAGGGTGTTTGTTTATAATGAATAAATTATGGACTAAGCACTGTTTCTTTCAATCCCTCTACAGAGCCTTCCATGATTACGGGGCGTTCCAGCCTCAAAATGCGTCGGAAATGGGCAATGAAAGAATGTTGTCAAAAAGCGAGCTACAGTGAGGCTAAACACACTGGATGGCATGAGGCAGTGTTGTGTGCTCTTCTGAAGTTCGAAGGCTTTTAGCCAAACAATTACTTAAACGGCTGCCCTGGCCGCGAGAAGATGCACCAGTTTCCAGGAGGACTGCAAGTCGAATGGTAAACGTCCTTACAAAGGAACTTATCCTTTTCGTGAGGCACGCTGTCTCCAGGGCGATGAAGCTTGTGAAATTGACCCCTTCACCTACTTAAGGAACAGAACTTTGAGCTTAAAGAATTTGCAGGGGGACTGAGCCTACTCAAGGTTTATTTGTGTTACAGCGCTGTTTGGACATCAACTACCAGCATGCAAACGCTAGTCTAAAATATGCCACGCCCACTTAGGGTGTTTGTACATAATGAATATATTACGGACTAAGCGCTGTTTCTTTCAATCCCTCTACAGAGCCTTCCATGTTTACGGGCGTTCCATCCTCGAAACGCGTCGGAAATAGGCAATGAAAGAAGGTTGTCAATAAGCAAGCTACAGTGAGGCTAAACACGCTGGATGGCATGAGGCAGTGTTGTGTGCTCTTCTGAAGCTCGAGGGCTTTTTGCAGAACAATTACTTACACAGCTACCCTGGCCGTGAGAAGATGCACCAGTTTCCAGGAGGACTGCAAGTCGAAAGATAAACGGCCTTTTAAAGGAACTTATCCTTTTTGTGAGGCACGCTGTCTCCAGGGCGATGAAGCTTGTGAAATTGACCCCCTCACCTACTTAAGGAACAGAAATTTGAGCTTATTGAATTTGCAGGAGGACTGAGCCTACTCAAGGTTTAATTGTGTTACAGCGCTGTTTGGACTTCAACTACCAGCGTGCAAATGCTAGTCTAAAATATGCCACGCCCACTTAGGGTGTTTGTATATGATGAATAAATTATGGACTAAGCACTGTTTCTTTCAATCCCTCTACAGAGCCTTCCATTATTACGGGGCGTTCCAGCCTCGAAACGCGTCGGAAATGGGCAATGAAAGAAGGTTGTCAATGAGCAAGCTACAGTGAGGCTAAACACGCTGGATGGCATGAGGCAGTGTCGTGTGCTCTTCTGAAGCTCGAAGGCTTTTTGCCGAACAATTACTTACACGGCTGCCCTGGCCGCGAGAAGATGCACCAGTTTCCAGGAGGACTGCAAGTCGAATGGTAAACGTCCTTACAAAGGAACTTATCCTTTTCGTGAGGCACGCTGTCTCCAGGGCGATGAAGCTTGTGAAATTGACCCCTTCACCTACTTAAGGAACAGAACTTTGAGCTTAAAGAATTTGCAGGGGGACTGAGCCTACTCAAGGTTTATTTGTGTTACAGCGCTGTTTGGACATCAACTACCAGCATGCAAACGCTAGTCTAAAATATGCCACGCCCACTTAGGGTGTTTGTACATAATGAATATATTACGGACTAAGCGCTGTTTCTTTCAATCCCTCTACAGAGCCTTCCATGTTTACGGGCGTTCCAGCCTCGAAACACGTCGGAAATAGGCAATGAAAGAAGGTTGTCAATAAGCAAGCTACAGTGAGGCTAAACACGCTGGATGGCATGAGGCAGTGTTGTGTGCTCTTCTGAAGCTCGAGGGCTTTTTGCAGAACAATTACTTACACGGCTACCCAGGCCGAGAGAAGATGCACCAGTTTCCAGGAGGACTGCAAGTCGAAAGGTAAACGGCCTTGGAAAGGAACTTATCCTTTTTGTGAGGCACGCTGTCTCCAGGGCGATGAAGCTTGTGAAATTGACCCCTTCACCTACTTAAGGAACAGAACTTTGAGCTTAAAGAATTTGCAGGGTGACTGAGCCTACTCAAGGTTTAATTGTGTTACAGCGCTGTTTGGACTTCAACTACCAGCGTGCAAACGCTAGTCTAAAATATGCCACGCCCACTTAGGGTGTATGTATATAATGAATAAATTACGGACTAAGCGCTGTTTCTTTCAATCCCTCTACAGAGCCTTCCATGATTACGGGGAGTTCCAGCCTCGAAACGCGTCCGAAATGGGCATTGAAAGAAGGTTGTCAATAAGCAAGCTACAGTGAGGCTAAACACGATGGATGGCATGAGGCAGTGTCGTGTGCTCTTCTGAAGCTCGAGGGCTATTTGCAGAACAACTACTTACACGGCTGCCCTGGCAGTGAGAAGATGCACCAGTTTCCAGGAGGACTGCAAGTTGAACGGTAAACAGCCTTGGAAAGGAACTTATACTTTTCGTGAGGCACGCTGTCTCCAGGGCGATGAAGCTTGTGAAATTGACCCCTTCACCTACTTTAGGAACAGAAGTTTGAGCTTAAAGAATTAGCAGGGGGACTGAGCCTACTCAAGGTTTAATTGTGTTACAGTGCTGTTTGGACTTTAACTACCAGCGTGCAAACGCTAGTCTAAAATATGCCACACCCACTTAGGGTGTTTGTATATATTGAATAAATTAAGGACTAAGCGCTATTTCTTTCAATCCCCCTACAGATCCTTCCATGATTACGGGGCGTTCCAGCCTCGAAACGCGTCGGAAATGGGCAATGAAAGAAGGTTGTCAATGAGCAAGCTACAGTGAGGCTAAACACACTGGATGGCATGAGGCAGTGTCGTGTGCTCTTCTGAAGTTCGAAGGCTTTTTGCCGAACAATTACTTAAACGGCTGCCCTGGCCGCGAGAAGATGCACCAGTTTCCAGGAGGACTGCAAGTCGAATGGTAAACGTCCTTACAAAGGAACTTATCCTTTTCGTGAGACACGCTGTCTCCAGGGCGATGAAGCTTGTGAAATTGACCCCTTCACCTACTTAAGAAACAGAACTTTGAGCTTAAAGAATTTGCAGGGGGACTGAGCCTACTCAAGGTTTATTTGTGTTACAGCGCTGTTTGGACATCAACTACCAGCATGCAAACGCTAGTCTAAAATATGCCACGCCCACTTAGGGTGTTTGTATATAATGAATAAATTACGGACTAAGCGCTGTTTCTTTCAATCCCTCTACAGAGCCTTCCATGTTTACGGGCGTTCCAGCCTCGAAACGCGTCGGAAATAGGCAATGAAAGAAGGTTGTCAATAAGCAAGCTACAGTGAGGCTAAACACGCTGGATGGCATGAGGCAGTGTTGTGTGCTCTTCTGAAGCTCGAGGGCTTTTTGCAGAACAATTACTTACACGGCTACCCTGGCTGTGAGAAGATGCACCAGTTTCCAGGAGGACTGCAAGTCGAAAGGTAAACGGCCTTGGAAAGGAACTTATCCTTTTCGTGAGGCACGCTGTCTCCAGGGCGATGAAGCTTGTGAAATTGACCACTTCACCTACTTAAGGAACAGAAATTTGAGCTTATTGAATTTGCAGGAGGACTGAGCCTACTCAAGGTTTAATTGTGTTACAGCGCTGTTTGGACTTCAACTACCAGCGTGCAAATGCTAGTCTAAAATATGCCACGCCCACTTAGGGTGTTTGTATATAATGAATAAATTATGGACTAAGCACTGTTTCTTTCAATCCCTCTACAGAGCCTTCCATGATTACGGGGCGTTCCAGCCTCGAAACGCGTCGGAAATGGGCAATGAAAGAAGGTTGTCAATGAGCAAGCTACAGTGAGGCTAAACACGCTGGATGGCATGAGGCAGTGTCGTGTGCTCTTCTGAAGCTCGAAGGTTTTTGCCGAACAATTACTTACACGGCTGCCCTGGCCGCGAGAAGATGCACCAGTTTCCAGGAGGACTGCAAGTCGAATGGTAAACGGCCTTAGAAAGGAACTTATCCTTTTTGTGAGGCACGCTGTCTCTAAGGCGATGAAGCCTTTGAAATTGACCCCTTCACCTACTTAAGGAACAGAACTTTGAGCTTAAAGAATTTGGAGGGTGACTGAGCCTACTCAAGGTTTAATTGTGTTACAGCGCTGTTTGGACTTCAACTACCAGCGTGCAAACGCTAGTCTAAAATATGCCACGCCCACTTAGGGTGTTTGTATATAGGGAATAAATTACGGACTAAGCGCTGTTTCTTTCAATCCCTCTACAGAGCCTTCCATGATTACGGGGAGTTCCAGCCTCGAAACGCGTCCAAAATGGGCAATGAAAGAAGGTTGTCAATAAGCAAGCTACAGTGAGGCTAAACATGATGGATGGCATGAGGCAGTGTCGTGTGCTCTTCTGAAGCTCGAGGGCTATTTGCAGAAAAATTACTTACACGGCTGCCCTGGCAGTGAGAAGATGCACCAGTTTCCAGGAGGACTGCAAGTCGAACGGTAAACGGCCTTGGAAAGGAACTTATCCTTTTCGTGAGGCACGCTGTCTCCAGGGCGATGAAGCTTGTGAAATTGACCCCTTCACCTACTTTAGGAACAGAACTTTGAGCTTAAAGAATTAGCAGGGGGACTGAGCCTACTCAAGGTTTAATTGTGTTACAGTGCTGTTTGGACTTTAACTACCAGCGTGCAAATGCTAGTCTAAAATATGCCACGCCCACTTAGGGTGTTTGTATATATTGAATAAATTAAGGACTAAGCGCTATTTCTTTCAATCCCCCTACAGATCCTTCCATGATTACGGGGCGTTCCAGCCTCGAAACGGGTCGGAAATGGGCAATGAAAGAAGGTTGTCAATGAGAAAGCTACAGTGAGGCTAAACACGCTGGATGGCATGAGGCAGTGTCGTGTGCTCTTCTGAAGCTCGAGGGCTTTTTGCAGAACAATTACTTACACGGCTGCCATGGCCGTGAGAAGATGCACCAGTTTCCAGGAGGACTGCAAGTCGAATGGTAAATGGCCTTGGAAAGGAACTTATCCTTTTTGTGAGGCACGCTGTCTCCAGGGCGATGAAGCTTGTGAAATTGACCCCTTCACCTACTTAAGGAACAGAACTTTGAGCTTAATGAATTTGCAGGGGGACTGAGCCTACGTAAGGATTAATTGTGTTACATAGCTGTTTGGACTTCAACTACCAGCGTGCAAACGCTAGTCTAAAATATGCCATGCCCACTTAGGGTGTGTATGTATATAATGAATAAATTACGGACTAAGCGTTGTTTCTTTCAATCCCCCTACAGATCCTTCCATGATTACGGGGCGTTCCAGCCTCGAAACGGGTCGGAAATGGGCAATGAAAGAAGGTTGTCAATGAGAAAGCTACAGTGAGGCTAAACACGCTGGATGGCATGAGGCAGTGTCGTGTGCTCTTCTGAAGCTCGAGGGCTTTTTGCAGAACAATTACTTACACGGCTGCCATGGCCGTGAGAAGATGCACCAGTTTCCAGGAGGACTGCAAGTCGAATGGTAAATGGCCTTGGAAAGGAACTTATCCTTTTTGTGAGGCACGCTGTCTCCAGGGCGATGAAGCTTGTGAAATTGACCCCTTCACCTACTTAAGGAACAGAAATTTGAGCTTATTGAATTTGCAGGGGGACTGAGCCTACTCAAGGTTTAATTGTGTTACAGCGCTGTTTGGACTTCAACTACCAGCGTGCAAACGCTAGTCTAAAATATGCCACGCCCGGTTAGGGTGTTTGAATATAATGAATAAATTACGGGCTAAGCGCTGTGTCTTTCAATCCCTCTACAGAGCCTTCCATGATTACGGGGCGTTCCAGCCTCCAAACGCGTCGGAAATGGGCAATGAAAGAAGGTTGTCAATAAGCAAGCTACAGTGAGGCTAAACACGCTGGATGGCATGAGGCAGTGTTGTGTGCTCTTCTGAAGCTCGAGGGCTTTTTGCAGAACAATTACTTACACGGCTGCCATGGCCGTGAGAAGATGCACCAGTTTCCAGGAGGACTGCAAGTCGAATGGTAAATGGCCTTGGAAAGGAACTTATCCTTTTTGTGAGGCACGCTGTCTCCAGGGCGATGAAGCTTGTGAAATTGACCCCTTCACCTACTTAAGGAACAGAAATTTGAGCTTATTGAATTTGCAGGGGGACTGAGCCTACTCAAGGTTTAATTGTGTTACAGCGCTGTTTGGACTTCAACTACCAGCGTGCAAATGCTAGTCTAAAATATGCCACGCCCACTTAGGGTGTTTGTATATATTGAATAAATTAAGGACTAAGCGCTATTTCTTTCAATCCCCCTACAGATCCTTCCATGATTACGGGGCGTTCCAGCCTCGAAACGGGTCGGAAATGGGCAATGAAAGAAGGTTGTCAATGAGAAAGCTACAGTGAGGCTAAACACGCTGGATGGCATGAGGCAGTGTCGTGTGCTCTTCTGAAGCTCGAGGGCTTTTTGCAGAACAATTACTTACACGGCTGCCATGGCCGTGAGAAGATGCACCAGTTTCCAGGAGGACTGCAAGTCGAATGGTAAATGGCCTTGGAAAGGAACTTATCCTTTTTGTGAGGCACGCTGTCTCCAGGGCGATGAAGCTTGTGAAATTGACCCCTTCACCTACTTAAGGAACAGAACTTTGAGCTTAATGAATTTGCAGGGGGACTGAGCCTACGTAAGGATTAATTGTGTTACATAGCTGTTTGGACTTCAACTACCAGCGTGCAAACGCTAGTCTAAAATATGCCATGCCCACTTAGGGTGTGTATGTATATAATGAATAAATTACGGACTAAGCGTTGTTTCTTTCAATCCCCCTACAGATCCTTCCATGATTACGGGGCGTTCCAGCCTCGAAACGGGTCGGAAATGGGCAATGAAAGAAGGTTGTCAATGAGAAAGCTACAGTGAGGCTAAACATGCTGGATGGCATGAGGCAGTGTCGTGTGCTCTTCTGAAGCTCGAGGGCTTTTTGCAGAACAATTACTTACACGGCTGCCATGGCCGTGAGAAGATGCACCAGTTTCCAGGAGGACTGCAAGTCGAATGGTAAATGGCCTTGGAAAGGAACTTATCCTTTTTGCGAGGCACGCTGTCTCCAGGGCGATGAAGCTTGTGAAATTGACCCCTTCACCTACTTAAGGAACAGAAATTTGAGCTTATTAAATTTGCAGGGGGACTGAGCCTACTCAAGGTTTAATTGTGTTACAGCGCTGTTTGGACTTCAACTACCAGCGTGCAAACGCTAGTCTAAAATATGCCACGCCCGGTTAGGGTGTTTGAATATAATGAATAAATTACGGGCTAAGCGCTGTGTCTTTCAATCCCTCTACAGAGCCTTCCATGATTACGGGGCGTTCCAGCCTCCAAACGCGTCGGAAATGGGCAATGAAAGAAGGTTGTCAATAAGCAAGCTACAGTGAGGCTAAACACGCTGGATGGCATGAGGCAGTGTCGTGTGCTCTTCTGAAGCTCGAGGGCTTTTTGCAGAACAATTACTTACACAGCTGCCATGGCCGTGAGAAGATGCACCAGTTTCCAGGAGGACTGCAAGTCGAATGGTAAATGGCCTTGGAAAGGAACTTATCCTTTTTGTGAGGCACGCTGTCTCCAGGGCGATGAAGCTTGTGAAATTGACCCCTTCACCTACTTAAATAACAGAAATTCGAGCTTATTGAATTTGCAGGGGGACTGAGCCTACTCAAGGTTTAATTGTGTTACAGCGCTGTTTGGACTTCAACTACCAGCGTGCAAACGCTAGTCTAAAATATGCCACGCCCGGTTAGGGTGTTTGAATATAATGAATAAATTACGGGCTAAGCGCTGTGTCTTTCAATCCCTCTACAGAGCCTTCCATGATTACGGGGCGTTCCAGCCTCCAAACGCGTCGGAAATGGGCAATGAAAGAAGGTTGTCAATAAGCAAGCTACAGTGAGGCTAAACACACTGGATGGCATGAGGCAGTGTTGTGTACTCTTCTGAAGCTCGAGGGCTATTTGCAGAACAAGTACTTACACGGCTGCCCTGGCAGTGAGAAGATGCACCAGTTTCCAGGAGGACTGCAAGTCGAACGGTAAACGGCCTTGGAAAGGAACTTATCCTTTTCGTGAGGCACGCTGTCTCCAGGGCGATGAAGCTTGTGAAATTGACCCCTTCACCTACTTTAGGAACAGAACTTTGAGTTTAAAGAATTTGCAGGGGGACTGAGCCTACTCAAGGTTTATTTGTGTTACAGCGCTGTTTGGACATCAACTACCAGCATGCAAATGCTAGTCTAAAATATGCCACGCCCACTTAGGGTGTTTGTATATAATTAATAAATTACGGACTAAGCGCTGTTTCTTTCAATCCCTCTACAGAGCCTTCCATGTTTACGGGCGTTCCAGCCTCGAAACGCGTCGAAATAGACAATGAAAGAAGGTTGTCAATAAGCAAGCTACAGTGAGGCTAAACACGCTGGATGGCATGAGGCAGTGTCGTGTGCTCTTCTGAAGCTCAAGGGCTTTTTGCAGAACAATTACTTACACGGCTGCCCTGGCCGTGAGAAGATGCACCAGTTTCCAGGAGGACTGCAAGTCGAATGGTAAATGGCCTTGGAAAGGAACTTATCCTTTTTGTGAGGCACGCTGTCTCCAGGGCGATGAAGCTTGTGAAATTGACCCCTTCACCTACTTAAGGAACAGAACTTTGAGCTTAATGAATTTGCAGGGGGACTGAGCCTACGTAAGGATTAATTGTGTTACATAGCTGTTTGGACTTCAACTACCAGCGTGCAAACGCTAGTCTAAAATATGCCATGCCCACTTAGGGTGTGTATGTATATAATGAATAAATTACGGACTAAGCGTTGTTTCTTTCAATCCCCCTACAGATCCTTCCATGATTACGGGGCGTTCCAGCCTCGAAATGCGTTGGAAATGGGCAATGAAAGAAGGCTGTCAATGAGCAAGCTACAGTGAGGCTAAACATGCTGGATGGCATGAGGCAATGTCGTGTGCTCTTCTGAAGCTCGAGGGCTTTTTGCAGAACAATTTACTTATACGGCTGCCCTGGCCTTGAGAAGATGCACCAGTTCCCAGGAGGTCTGCAAGTCGAATGGTAAACGGCCTTGGAAAGGAACCTATCCTTTTCGTGAGGCACGCTGTCTCCAGGACGATGAAGCTTGTGAAATTGACCCCTTCACCTACTTAAGGAACAGAACTTTGAGCTTAATGATTTTGCAGTGGGACTGAGCCTACTCAAGGTTTATTTGTGGTACAGCGCTGTTTGGACTTCAACTACCAGTGTGCAAATGCTAGTCTAAAATATGCCACGCCCACTCAGGGTGTTTGTATATATTGAATAAATTATGGACTAAGCGCTGTTTCTTTCAATCCCTCTACAGAGCCTTCCATGATTATGGGGCGTTCCAGCCTCGAAACGCGTCGGAAATGGGCAATGAAAGAAGGTTGTCAATGAGCAAGCTACAGTGAGGCTAAACACGTTTGATGGCATGCGGCAATGTCGTGTGCTCTTCCGAAGCTCGAGGGCTTTATGCAGAACAATTACTTACACGGCTGCCCTGGCCGTGAGAAGATGCACCAGTTTCCAGGAGGACTGCAAGTCGAATGGTAAACGGCCTTGGAAAGGAACTTATCCTTTTTGTGAGGCACGCTGTCTCCAGGGCGATGAAGCTTGTGAAATTGACCCCTTCACCTACTTAAGGAACAGAACTTTGAGCTCAATGAATTTCCAGGGGGACTGAGCCTACTCAAGGTTTAATTGAGTTACAGCGCTGTTTGGACTTCAACTACCAGCGTGCAAATGCTAGTCTAAAATATGCCCAGCCCACTTAGGGTGTTTGTATATAATGAATAAATTACGGACTAAGCGCTGTTTCTTTCAATCCCTCTACAGAGCCTTCCATGATTACGGGGCGTTCCAGCCTCGAAATGGGTCGGAAATGGGCAATGAAAGAAGGTTGTCAATGAGCAAGCTACAGTGAGGCTAAACACGCTGGATGGCATGAGGCAGTGTCGTGTGCTCTTCTGAAGCTCGAGGGCTTTTTGCAGAACAATTACTTACACGGCTGCCCTGGCCGTGAGAAGATGCACCAGTTTCCAGGAGGACTGCAAGTCGAATGGTAAACGGCCTTGGAAAGGAACTTATCCTTTTCGTGAGGCACGCTGTCTCCGGGGCGATGAAGCTTGTGAAATTGACGCCTTCACCTACTTAACGAACAGAACTTTGAGCTTAATGAATTTGCAGGGGGACTTAGGTACTCAAGGTTTAATTGTGTTACAGCGCTGTTTGGACTTCAACTACCAGCGTGCAAATGCTAGTCTAAAATATGCCACACCCACTTAGGGTGTTTGTATATAATCAATAAATTACGGACTAAGCGCTGTTTCTTTCAATCCCTCTACAGAGCATTCCATGATTAATGGGCGTTCCAGCCTCGAAACGCGTCGGAAATGGGCAATGAAAGAAGGTTGTCAATGAGCAAGCTACAGTGAGGCTAAACACGCTGGATGACGTGAGGCAGTGTTGTGTGCTCTTCTGAAGCTCGAGGGCTTTTTGCAGAACATACATATATATATATATATATTCACTGAAAAAACCATAGGTTATAGACCATATATAGTTAGGAATTAGCATTTACAAAACCTTGAAAATTCACTGAAAAAACCATAGGTTATAGACCATATATAGTTAGGAATTAGCATTTAAAAAACCTTATTTTACTCACACAAAACCATTGAAATTCCATATATAGTTAGTTGCACTAACTATATATCGCGCACCCGCAATCCACTGCTGATGATGTCACATATTACATCATTCATGACATGGTCAGTGACATCACTGATGACATCACTGATGACATCTCAAATGACATCACTGATGACATCACTGATGACATCTCATTTGACATCAATGACCACATCACTGATGATATCATTCATGTGACAATACAATGCATCTCCTCACATTTTAATATAACCTCTGTTTCACCCAGTGTTAAATACAAAGTATAATTTTTGAAACCATTGACACACCAATACTAGTTACTACATACGCACTCACTGATTCCTATGTCTACACACACATTCACTCATTCACCCATACAATCATTCATACATACAATCACTCATCTTTACAACACTATCATATGCACTCATACACCTATACAGACACTCACAGTCTGCCACTCATCCATGGAGTTACTCACACACCTAGTCAGTCCTGTAAAGAATCAATGACACTTCCATTTTCTTGTCTATACAGTTAAACATAGAGCACCTTACATTTTCAAACATATACTAACACATACTTACCTTCTTATACAATCATTGATACAAGTACACATTGATCTGCACAGAGTCACACACCTCCCAGCCAGCCACACACACACTCAGTCTCCCATACAAATACTTGGACAATCAATCAGTAACCCATATAGTTAATCATATAGCTACTGATCAACACATGCAGCAGTTTACAGAACAACAGACATAATGATGCACAAATTAAGACAGTTTAGTCACTAACCCATGCACTCAGTGAGACACATTTAATCACTCACTCATACATTCAGTCATGCACCTACTAAATCCTTTGTCCAGACACTTATACTTCCACTCATTCTTCAATATGTAAGACACATTTTAACTTTACAGAAACATACAGTCACTGGATGTTGTCATCAGTGATGTCATCAGTGATGTCATCAGTGATGTCATTTGAGATGTCATCAGTGATGTCATCAGTGATGTCACTGACCATGTCATGAATGATGTAATATGTGACATCATCAGCAGTGGATTGCGGGTGCGCGATATATAGTTAGTGCAACTAACTATATATGGAATTTCAATGGTTTTGTGTGAGTAAAATAAGGTTTTTTAAATGCTAATTCCTAACTATATATGGTCTATAACCTATGGTTTTTTCAGTGAATTTTCAAGGTTTTGTAAATGCTAATTCCTAACTATATATGGTCTATAACCTATGGTTTTTTCAGTGAATTTCATTGGTTTTTTAACAGCTAATATCTGTAGCTGTAAAATGTATTCTTCTTTAAATCCAAAAATATATTTTATATGTTTATGAATAATTTTTTTTTTAAATATTTTTTTTTCTTCGTTCCCGCTTCGCGAATCGGGAAGCTTCCCGTTAGCTGACCTTGATGCCGCGAAATAGACCGCGAGCCGGTAAACGTTTCTTTACCGCAACTGCCGCGTTAGAAAACAACATCGTGAAGCCTCCCGTCCGCATGACGTTTCACGTTGTCGCGTGATACGTCATATGACGTGCTACGTTAGCGAACTGGTACGCGAAGCGAGTCGCAAAGCGCAGGTTTCTGGAAGCAAACCGGGAGGCCCTGCAAAGCGCTTAACGTAATCACAGCAGGTCATGTGACTTGGTAATAACACTTTTCATTGGTTCATTTCACTTTTGGTTTCCTAATGATGTAAGACTAGGTCATATAATCTAAAATGAACACTTTTCATTGGTTGAGAACTCTTGTTTTTCCCAAATGATGAAAATCCCTCCTTCTTTCCTCACTCTGACTTTCATCATTGTGAGAGAAAGACCCTTTGTTACCAGTGAGCAATGGCTTCTTTAGTAGCTTCAGCTGGTGCTTCCCCACCACCTCCACCACATCCAAGGAAGAGTGGACCACCTGCTCAAGTTATAATTCAACAAGAAGAGGAAGAAGAGGAACAGGACGATGAGCACGAAGAGAGGCAGTTTTTGCCTGAGGAGCCCAGGACGTCTCACCGGAAAGAAAACTTCATTTGGCAATTTTTTAAAATTCCCAAAGGTCAGAAAAAAGTAAATGCAAGATACGTAACTTGCCTTATATGTCAAGATAGACTGTCCAGAGGGACCGACAAAAAATACAGTTTCGGAAACTACACAATGCATCGCCATATGACTAGGTGGCATCCTAACAACTACAGTGCTGCACAGTTTCGGAACGACCTAGATAATCTCCCTATTATGGCCAGAAGATCTGTTGTACCGGAAGTAACGGGACCAGAGGGCAGGGAGATGGTGCCAAATATACAAATGAGATTTGGTGAAGTAAAACAAGTCTGCGTACATTGCAATGGATTCATTTGCTACAGAGAAAGCAGCATCACTCTGATCAACAGAGCTATTGACAATCATATGCAAGTTTGTACGAAACGCCCCAAATAATAAATACTTTTTTTTTATTTTGTTGCTCCTGTTGAGCCCTTTACAATGAATCGTTTTCATTGCCCCCTCCAAGAAAAACCCAAAAAAATATAAAACTGTTCAGAAAAATTCAAAAAAAGTAAAAAAATGTTCAGAAAAATAATAAAAAAAATATAAAACAACAAAAACAATAAAAAAAAAGTTCTTTTCAGAACTACCTCCCCGTTATTAAAAAATTGGTACAATATTTGGAACTGTGCCAACCTCTATTACTCGTAGTTCGCTTCCCAGTTCGCTCGCCGGTACGCGAACCGGAAGTGAACCAAAAATTTTTTTTAAAAAAAAGAACAGTAAGTATAAGGGAAGGAAACAGACACTTATGTTAAAAGAAAGACAGCTATAGGGGAGTAAACTAGAGATACTATTACCCGTAATCCACTGCTGATGATGTCACATATTACATCTTTCATGACATGCTCAGTGACATCATCATCAGAGGATTGCGGGTTTTTTGGCAACGTGCCTTATCCACGGTTTAATAACGCTGCCTTTTGCTTTATATAAGTTTTCAAATTGTATGAAATATATACCAATAGGTTGTTATGAACCTTTAGGTAGTGCTTTTCTTCATGAGGTCTGGTCGCTTCCATACACATACAGATGTTTCAAAGATGATCAAGAAGTTTATCTGAATGGAGAGGAATGCACTGAGACGCCAGATCATTCACTAATGTGTAGGCACATACAGTTACACGGTTCATGCAACAAACACCGACCAAATATGGCTTGCGTGTTGCAAGGCACGCCAGTTCCTGCTATCATCCCCACGTTCAAGTTGTTGGAAAATGGTAGTTATTTGATGCTCAATAATGAAGATTGTTCTGGGTTAATTAAAAGTATTCCTTTTATCGTAACAGTAAGTGAACGGGTTATTTGCTGCAGAAATGTTCTATTTCCTCCCACACATGAACATAGGGAGTTTTCAATCTCGCCACAAATACCAACCTTGGGAGCACATTTCAACGGCATGGCAAGAATAAGAGCTCTTTTGTCTCAGAGAGAGGTGGCCTTGAGTTCGGCCCGTGAAACTTTCGTGCTTCACATAGCGAACACCCGTACAGAGGTGCAGACCCTTTTCAATACAGATTTGCCTTTCCATTTCAGCAAGATGGTTCGGACTATCTTTAACGCGTCCTCCACAAAGGCCCTGGCGCACTTTTTTAAAGTTGTTACCAGTGGTCTCGTGACTTCATTTGAGAAAATCTTTGGAGTCATCCCTGCTTTCTTTCATTCTATTTTTTCCACTCTGCTTCGTGGATTCCCATTTTTACTTGCATTACCAGCGGACGCTCTTGTGCTTTTTTACATTTTTAAATATGGATGTCCCTCCTGTGCAAGCTCCCGCCCTGCAGCTGCTGACACTGTTCCGCAATCGCATGCTAGAATATTATGGCACAATGTCGTTGGCGATATTAAGCACGGCATATGGATTATCTTTTCGATTCTCCTACTTCACCTGTGTCCAGCCTGTATTTCACTGCCTGACCTGTGATTTCGATTGGGCCATTGATTTGTGTCTCTGCGGACCGGTTTCTCCTGACGTCGACTTTAATCAGCTGATGACTCCTATCATTACTCACGAGTTGGTTTGTCCTGGCGAAAGGATTATGGCTGTGGCATTGATGCATGGACTAATTGGTCCCTGGAATTTACTGGCGGCAACACAGTCTTTCTTGGAACAGAGCTTTCTTGAAAACCCACCGAGCTGTCCTCTGATGGTGATAGAGGATCCGGTGCTGGGAGAGCACGTATGTTCTTTTCCGCTTTTAAATTGGATGGCTGAACTCTTTTCGGATGAAGACGGTGACTTCCTATTGGAGGCTGTTGCAGCTTATTTTGCATACACAGTTATGTCATAGACCTTTTTCATGTTTGATATGCTGAGTACTAGCATTTCATTGACAATTCATTGACTTATTTGTCAAGTTTTTATTATTTAGCTTGCCTATTGGCTTAACACTCGATAAAGTACTTGGCTGTTTTATTTTTCTTTAGCATTATATTTTCCTAGTTTTTAATGTTTTACCTTGCGGACCGTCCACATATAAAGTTGCAATCTGCTCTCATGAGATGGCACTTCTATTATCTTATTCAGTTCGTTTCCGGATCATGGGGAGGTGTCATCTAGGTCCTGGATATCTTTACACCGTGTTAAGTTAGCATGGGCTCATTACCGGTTTAAACGCCATTTTTCCTTTTTTGCAACTTCTGCACACGACACTTAGTTGTTGCTTTAGCTTTCAACCTAGTAGTTCATCGTGGTTTACATGAGAATAATATGTTATTGCTCTACTATCTGCTTTGCTTGTTAAACTATATCTGTACAGCGAGTGCTGAAGTTTCAAGAACAACACGATACAGAATTGTTATGAGGTCTGATCTCCACGACTTCATACTCATAACATAAGTGCAGCTTCTGCCAATTCTGGGCATGAGGCGGGTTTTATATTGCTTTGCCGAACACACATACACAACAGTTGATGCGGTTCACATGAAGAGAGAGCTGGTGTATGCTGATGTGATTCCTTCAAATCTAAGACACTAAAGTATGGGCACGCCCTAAACCAACACAAACAGACCTTCTTAGCAAATAATATAATATGTGTATTAGGGAGGGTGAGATATAAGCAGCCGCGGGCCGTGGAGGGAGTTACGGTGGGGCAGGGAGGCGGGGAGGGGGAGGGGCAGGGTGGAGCCCTCTCCACCCTGCCCCTCCCCCTCCCCACCTCCCTGCCCCACCGTAACTCCCTCCACGGCCCGTGGCTGCTTATAAGTGTTGCTAACTCTTATTCATTTACAGCATGTTAACATACTGTCACCATTCGCTTTTGTATGTACTAGTAACTATGCTGGTAATTTTGCTACTGATAATATGTGTACTTGTATTATCTAAGATACTACGCCTGAGAAGACGGCATTAGTAAATAAACATTTCAAATACACATGTGTTCTTCTTAACTCCATGTTCTGGTTTCTAAAAAATATATAACGACCGACTGTTCATGAGTTCCACGTATCCTGAGGTACTATAAGTTCATATTCTGGATTGTCTAAACATTGAGAGTTTGTTATATCCAATATGACACTGTACCTAGCTTGCTAAGGGGTTTTTGATTACTAAGGTGAGTTTTGGGACACCCTAATTCGCCGAGGTTCCAATCCTCTGTCCACAGTTCTGTGTGAGAACAGAAACCCTGCGACAGGGGCACCCCCGACCCTTGCTGGAGCTTCATCACACTTGCGATACAACTCCAGCAATGCGCCACCTTTACGGCACAGATACATCACGCATCTGTGCTGTTTTTGCCCCATGATGCGCCGCATTGTAAATGCAGCACACCATAGGTGACGGAACAGCGGCACAGAATGACTAACACATCCCTGGTGATGCGCCAGTCATCATAAATCTATCCCTATGCTTCTTATCTTGTTAGAGATGAACCGCCATATGTATCATCAAAGTTTTTTGCATTTCCTAAATAGCGAACTTTAAGGAATAAATAGCGATTCTTTACCATTCCTAGTTTGCGATGAGCTATTTGCTAATTACAAATTACCCATTCATTTCCTTAATTTCCATAGGGCGGTTGGACTCACTTTTAGCTCGAACGGCTGAATGGATTTCCACGAAACTTGGCAAAATTGTAGGGACTGGTAGCCCGATGTGCCTTTGCTATGTCTCAAGATATATGCTCCAGTGGTTTTTACGAAAATTAACTTTGAAAAATATATATTGGGCTACATTGGCCTATATATATGTTGGAGCCCAAATGTAGCCCAATGTAGCCCAATGAAGCCCAATGAAGCCCAATGTAGCCCAATGTAGCCCAAAGATGGCCGCCAGAGACAAAAAAAAACAAATGTAGCCCAAATATCAGCCAGATGTAGCCCAACTGTAGCCCAGTGACAGAATGACCAATCAGCTTCGCAAACCTCCGTTACGCGAAGCGGAGCGCTGTTACAGATATATATCTTTTTTTGAACGTTAATTTCTCAAAATCCACTGGAGCACATATATTGAGACCTAGCAAAGGCACATCGGGCTACCAGTCCCTAATATTTTACCAAGTTTCGTGCAAATCCATTCAGCCGTTCGATTATTATTATTATATTTTTTTTTTGCCCTGCGGGGCCCTTTTAAAACCTCCACATCAAACCTAGGGGGTCAGCGAGGATCTACTATGCCCCCTTATGGTCATTTGCCCCTTCGCTTTGGCCCCTCTTGTCTCTCGATCCTACCGAGAGACAAGATGGCGGCGGCTACGGACTGTTTGGAATGTTTACAGACGCCGGAGAACCAATCAGCTTCGCTTCACAAAGCTCCGTTGCGCGAAAAGTACGCGTACTGGAGCGCTGCCCGGTCCGCTGTTAAAGATATATATCTTTTTTTAAACGTTAATTTCTCAAAATCCACTGTAGCACATATATTGAGACCTACAAAAGGCACATCGGGCTACCAGTCCCTACAATTTTGCCAAGTTTCGTGCAAATCCATTCAGCCGTTCGGGCTAAAAGTGAGGCCAACCGCCCTATGGAAAACTCAATGTTAAATACACGTTTTGGGACCCCCCTTTTTTCTCGACCCCCCCTGGACGAACCCCCCCCAAATTTTCAAGGGCTGCTCAGAAACAAAATGTGCCATTTTCCTGAAAATTTCAGCCAATTCCGTCCACAAACGCCAAAGTTATTAGACATAGAATTTTCAAAAATCCCATAGAGAAAAAATCCTAACTATATATACCTACTGGCGACCGCCAGTAGGTAATATATATATATATATATATATATATATATATATATATATATATATATATATATGCTGCAAGGCTCGTCCTCCTTCACAAACTTGAAAAGACGAGGAAGACCCAGGTTCAGTGCAATTTTAAATCTTTATTCTTGTGCTTGCCATATCATCACGACGCGTTTCGGCAGATCCCTGCCTTGATCACATGTGGTATATATATATATACCACAGAAGTCACAGATCTCTCTGCAGCTTTGCGGCGGCAGGCTCGAGTGAGGTCGCGACCCTCACAATATTCAACACGATTCTTGCGCGTTTCATTGCAGCCGCACCTTGATCTGTGACCGAGGTGTGGCTGCACCGAAACGCGTTGGGCGTTGTGCTTGTCTCATGGTTTGAATAAAACCACACGCTTTATGGATTTGGGCTCGAGTTGATTCTTTTACAGAGGAGTAAGAATCGTGTTGAATATATATATATATATATATATATATTACCTACTGGCGGTCGCCAGTAGGTATATATAGTTAGGATTTTTTCTCTATGGGTTTTTTGAAAATTCTATGTCTAATAACTTTGGCGTTTGTGGACGGAATTGGCTGAAATTTTCAGGAAAATGGCACATTTTGTTTCTGAGCAGCCCTTGAAAATTTGGGGGGGGTTCGTCCAGTGGGGGCCGAGAAAAAAGGGGGGTCCCAAAACGTGTTTTTAACATTGAGTTTTCCATAGGGCGGTTGGCCTCACTTTTAGCCCGAACGGCTGAATGGATTTGCACGAAACTTGGCAAAATTGTAGGGACTGGTAGCCCGATGTGCCTTTTGTAGGTCTCAATATATGTGCTCCAGTGGATTTTGAGAAATTAACGTTTAAAAAAAGATATATATCTGTAACAGCGGACCGGGCAGCGCTCTGGTTCGCGGACTTTTCGCGCAACGGAGCTTTGTGAAGCGAAGCTGATTGGTTCTCCGGCGTCTGTCAACATTCCAAACAGTCCGTAGCGGCCGCCATCTTGTCTCTCGGTAGGATCGAGAGACAAGAGGAGGTCAAAACAAAGGGGGAAATAACTATAAGGGGGCATAGTAGATCCTCGCTGACCCCCTAGGTTTGATGTGGAGGTTTTAAAAGGGCCCCGCGGGGCAAAAAAAAATAATAATAATAATAATTGAACGGCTGAATGGATTTGCACGAAACTTGGCAAAATATTAGGGACTGGTAGCCCGATGTGCCTTTGCTAGGTCTCAATATATGTGCTCCAGTGGATTTTGAGAAATTAACGTTCAAAAAAAGATATATATCTGTAACAGCGCTCCGCTTCGCGTAACGGAGGTTTGCGAAGCTGATTGGTCATTCTGTCACTGGGCTATAGTTGGGCTACATCTGGCTGATATTTGGGCTACATTTGTTTTTTTGTGTGTCTGGCGGCCATCTTTGGGCTACATTGGGCTACATTGGGCTTCATTGGGCTACATTCGGCTAATTAGCAAATAGCTCATCGCAAACTAGGAATGGTAAAGAATCGCTATTTATTCCTTAAAGTTCGCTATTTAGGAAATGCAAAAAACTTTGATGATATATATGGCGGTTCATCTCTAACAAGATAAGAAGCATAGGGATACATTTATGATGACTGGCGCATCACCAGGGATGTGTTAGTCATTCTGTGCCGCTGTTCCGTCACCTATGGTGTGCTGCATTTACAATGCGGCGCATCATGGGGCAAAAACAGCACAGATGCGTGATGTATCTGTGCCGTAAAGGTGGCGCATTGCTGGAGTTGTATCGCAAGTGTGATGAAGCTCCAGCAAGGGTCGGGGGTGCCCCTGTCGCAGGGTTTCTGTTCTCACACAGAACTGTGGACAGAGGATTGGAACCTCGGCGAATGCATTGCTGGAGTTGTATCGCAAGTGTGATGAAGCTCCAGCAAGGGTCGGGGGTGCCCCTGTCGCAGGGTTTCTGTTGTCACACAGAACTGTGGACAGAGGATTGGAACCTCGGCGAATTAGGGTGTCCCAAAACTCACGTTAGTAATCAAAAACTCCTTAGCAAGCTAGGTACAGTGTCACATTGGATATAACAAACTCTCAATGTTTAGACAATCCAGAATATGAACTTATAGTACCTCAGGATACGTGGAACTCATGAACAGTCGGTCGTTATAGATTTCTTAGAAACCAGAACATGGAGTTAAGAAGAACAGATGTGTATTTGAAATGTTTATTTACTAATGCCGTCTTCTCAGGCGTAGTACCTTAGATAATAAAAGTACACATATTATCAGTAGCAAAATTACCAGCATAGTTACTAGTACATAAAAAGTGAATGGTGATAGTATGTTAACATGCTGTAAATGAATAAGAGTTAGCAACACTTATAAGCAGCCGCGGGCCGTGGAGGGAGTTACGGTGAGGCAGGGAGGCGGGGAGGGGGAGAAGCAGGGTGGAGAATACAAGTACACATATTATCAGTAGCAAAATTACCAGCATAGTTACTAGTACATAAAAAGCGAATGGTGACAGTATGTTAACATGCTGTAAATGAATAAGAGTTAGCAACACTTATAAGCAGCCGCGGGCCGTGGAGGGAGTTACGGTGGGGCAGGGAGGCGGGGAGGGGGAGGGGCAAGGTAGAGAGGGCTCCACCCTGCTTCTCCCCCTCCCCGCCTCCCTGCCCCATCGTAACTCCCTCCACGGCCCGCGGCTGCTTATATCTCACCCTCCCTAATACACATATTATATTATTTGCTAAGAAGGTCTCTTTGTGTTGGTTTAGGGCGTGCCCATACTTTAGTGTCTTAGATTTGAAGGAATCACATCACCATACACCAGCTCTCTCTTCATGTGAACCGCATCAACTGTTGTGTATGTGTGTTCGGCAAAGCAATATAAAACCCGCCTCATGCCCAGAATTGGCAGAAGTTGCACTTATGTTATGAGTATGAAGTCGTGGAGATCAGACCTCATAACAATTCTGTATCGTGTTGTTCTTGAAACTTTAGCACTCGCTGTACAGATATAGTTTAACAAGTAAAGCAGATAGTAGACCAATAACATATTATTCTCATGTAAACCACGATGAACTATTAGGTGGAAAGCTAAAGCAACAACTAAGTGTCGTGTGCAGAAGTTGCAAAAAAGGAAAAATGGCGTTTAAACCGGTAATGAGCCCATGCTAACTTAACACGGTGTAAAGATATCCAGGACCTAGATGACACCTCCTCATGATCCGGAAACGAACTGAATAAGATAATAGAAGTGCCATCTCATGAGAGCAGATTGCAAGTTTATATGTGGACGGTCCGCAAGGTAAAGCATTAAAAACTAGGAAAATTTAATGCTAAAGAAAAATAAAACAGCCAAGTACTTTATCGAGTCTTAAGCCAATAGGCAAGGTAAATAATAAAAACTTGACAAATAAGTCAATGAATTGTCAATGAAATGCTAGTACTCAGCATATCAAACATGAAAAAGGTCTATGACATAACTGTGTATGCAAAATAAGCTGCAACAGCCTCCAATAGGAAGTCACCGTCTTCATCCGAAAACAGTTCAGCCATCCAATTTAAAAGCGGAAAAGAACATACGTGCTCTCCCAGCACCGGATCCTCTATCACCATCAGAGGACAGCTCGGTGGGTTTTCAAGAAAGCTCTCTTCCAAGAAAGACTGTGCTGCCGCCAGTAAATTCCAGGGACCAAGTAGTCCATGCAGCAATGCCACAGCCATAATCCTTTCGCCAGGACAAACCAACTCGTGAGTAATGATAGGAGTCATCAGCTGATTAAAGTCGACGTCAGGAGAAACCGGTCCGCAGAGACACAAATCAATGGCCCAATCGAAATCACAGGTCAGGCAGTGAAATACAGGCTGGACACAGGTGAAGTAGGAGAACCGAAAAGATAATCCATATGCCGTGCTTAATATCGCCAACGGCATTGTGCCATAATATTCTAGCATGCGATTACGGAACAGTGTCAGCAGCTGCAGGGTCGGAGGTTGCATAGGAGGGACATCCATATTTAAAAATGTAAAAAAGCACAAGAGCGTCCGCTGGTAATGCAAGTAAAAATGCCAATCCACGAACCAGAGTGCAGAAAATACAATGAAAGGAAGCAGGGATGACTCCAAAGATTTTCTCAAATGAAGTCACGAGACCACTGGTAACAACTTTAAAAAAGTGTGTCAGGGACTTTGTGGAGGATGCGTTAAAGATAGTCGGAAACATGTTGCTGAAATTGAAAGGCAAATCTTAATTGAAAAGGGTGTGCACCTCTGTACGGGTGTTCGCTATGTGAAGTACGAAAGTTTCACGGGCCGAACTCAAGGCCACCTCTCTCTGAGACAAAAGAGCTCTTATTCTTGCCATGCCGTTGAAACGTGTCCCAAGGTTGGTATTTGTGGCCAGATTGAAAACTCCCTATGTTCATGTGTGGGAGGAAATAGAACATTTCTGCAGCAAATAACCCGTTCACTTACTGTTACGATAAAAGGAATACTTTTAATTAACTCAGAACAATCTTCATTATTGAGCATCAAATAACTACCATTTTCCAACAACTTGAACGTGGGGATGATAGCAGGAACTGGCGTGCCTTGCAACACGCAAGCCATATTTGGTCGATGTTTGTTGCATGAACCGTGTAACTGTATGTGCCTACACATTAGTGAATGATCTGGCGTCTCAGTGCATTCCTCTCCATTCAGATAAACTTCTTGATCATCTTTGAAACATCTGTATGTGTATGGAAGCGACCAGACCTCATGAAGAAAAGCACTACCTAAAGGTTCATAACGACCTATTGGTATATATTTCATACAATTTGAAAACTTATATAAAGCAAAAGGCAGCGTTATTAAACCGTGGATAAGGCATGTTGTCAAAAAACCCGCAATCCTCTGCTGATGATGTCACTGAGCATGTCATGAATGATGTAATATGTGACATCATCAGCAGTGGATTACGGGTAATAGTATCTCTAGTTTACTCCCCTATAGCTGTCTTTATTTTAACATAAGTGTGTGTTTCCCTCCCTTATACTTACTGTTTTTGGTTCGCTTCCAGTTCGCGTACCGGCGAGCGAACTAGGAAGCGAACTAAGAGAAATAGAGGTTGGCACAGTTCCAAATATTGTACCAATTTTTTAATAACGGGGAGGTAGTTCTGAAAAAAACTTTTTTTTTTATTTTTCTGAACATTTTTTTACTGTTTTTGAATTTTTCGGAACAGTTTTATATTTTTTTGGGTTTTTCTTGGAGGGGGCAATGAAAACGATTCATTGTAAAGGGCTCAACAGGAGCAACAAAACAAAAAAAAAGAAGTATTTATTATTTTGGGCGTTTCGGACAAACTTGCATATGATAGTCAATAGCTCTGTTGATCAGAGTGATGCTTCTTTCTCCGTAGGAAATGAATCCATCGCAAAATACGCAGGTGTGTTTTACTTCACCAAATCTCATTTGTATATTTGGCACCATCTCCCTGCCCTCTGGTCCCGTTACTTCCGGTACAACAGATCTTCTGGCCATAATAGGGAGATTATCTAGGTCGTTCCGAAACTGTGCAGCACTGTAGTTGTTAGGATGCCACCTAGTCATATGGCGATGCATTGTGTAGTTTCCGAAACTGTATTTTTTGTCGGTCCCTCTGGACAGTCTATCTTGACATATAAGGCAAGTTACGTATCTTGCATTTACTTTTTTCTGACCTTTGGGAATTTTAAAAAATTGCCAAATGAAGTTTTCTTTCCGGTGAGACGTCCTGGGCTGCTCAGGCAAAAACTGCCTCTCTTCGTGCTCGTCCTCCTGTTCCTCTTCTTCTTCTTCTTGTTGAATTATAACTTGAGCAGGTGGTCCACTCTTCCTTGGATGTGGTGGAGGTGGTGGGGAAGCACCAGCTGAAGCTACTAAAGAAGCCATTGCTCAGTGATCACAAAGGGTCTTTCTCTCACAATGATGAAAGTCAGAGTGAGGAAAGAAGGAGGGATTTTCATCATTTGGGAAAAACAAGAGTTCTCAACCAATCAAAAGTGTTCATTTTAGATTATATGACCTAGTCTTACATCATTAGGAAACCAAAAGTGAAATGAACCAATGAAAAGTGTTATTATCAAGTCACATGACTTGCTGTGTTTACGTTAAGCGCTTTGCAGGGCCTCCCGGTTTGCTTCCAGAAACCTGCGCTTTGCGACTCGCTTCGCGTACCAGTTCGCTAACGTAGCACGTCATATGACGTATCACGCGACAACGTGAAACGTCATGCGGACGGGAGGCGTCACGATGTTGTTTTCTAACGCGGCACTTGCGGTAAAGAAACGTTTACCGGCTCGCGGTCTATTTCGCGGCATCAAGGTCAGCTAACGGGAAGCTTCCCGATTCGCGAAGCGGGAACGAAGAAAAAAAAATATTTAAAAAAAAAATTATTCATAAACATATAAAATATATTTTTGGATTTAAAGAAGAATAAATTTTACAGCTACAGATATTAGCTGTTAAAAAACCAATGAAATTCACAGAAAAAACCATAGGTTATAGACCATATATAGTTAGGAATTAGCATTTACAAAACCTTGAAAATTCACTGAAAAAACCATAGGTTATAGACCATATATAGTTAGGAATTAGCATTTAGAAAACCTTATTTTACTCACACAAAACCATTGAAATTCCATATATAGTTAGTTGCACTAACTATATATCGCGCACCCGCAATCCACTGCTGATGATGTCACATATTACATCATTCATGACATGGTCAGTGACATCACTGATGACATCACTGATGACATCTCAAATGACATCACTGATGACATCATCTAGTGTCTGTGTGTTTTTGTAAAGTTTAAATACGTTTTACATATTGAAGAATGACTGGATGTATGGAAGACTGAGTGTGTGTGTGGCTGGCTGGGAGGTGTGTGACTCTGTGCATATCAATGTGTACTTGTATCAGTGATTGTATAAGAGAGTAAGTATGTGTTAGTATATGTGTGAAAAGTATGGTGTTCTGTGTTTAACTATAGATGAGGAAATCGAAGTGTGATTGATTCTTCACAGGACTGACTAGGTGTATGAGTGCATATGATAGTGTTGTAATAATAAGTGACTGTATGTATGAGTAATTGTATGGGTGAATGAGTGAATGTGTGTGTAGACGTACGAATCAGTGAGTGTGTATGTAGTAACTGGTATTGGTGTGTCATGATGTCATCAGTGATGTCATTTGAGATGTCATCAGTGATGTCATTTCAGATGTCATTAGTGATGTCATCAGTGATGTCACTGAAGTATGGTGTTCTGTGTTTAACTGTATAGATAAAGAAATGGAAGTGTGATTGATTCTTTACAGGACTGGCTTGGTGTGTGAGTAACTCCATGGATGAGTGGCAGTGTGTGACTGTCTGCATAGGTGTATGAGTGCATATGATAGTGTTGTAATAATAAGTGACTGTATGTATGAGTGATTGTATGGGTGAATGAGTGAATGTGTGTGTAGACGTAGGAATCAGTGAGTGCTTATGTAGTAACTGGTATTGGTGTGTCATGATGTCATCAGTGATGTCATTTGAGATGTCATCAGTGATGTCATCAGTGATGTCATTTGAGATGTCATCAGTGATGTCATCAGTGATGTCACTGACCATGTCATGAATGATGTAATATGTGACATCATCAGCAGTGGATTGCGGGTGCGCGATATATAGTTAGTGCAACTAACTATATATGGAATTTCAATGGTTTTGTGTGAGTAAAATAAGGTTTTCTAAATGCTAATTCCTAACTATATATGGTCTATAACCTATGGTTTTTTCAGTGAATTTTCAAGGTTTTGTAAATGCTAATTCCTAACTATATATGGTCTATAACCTATGGTTTTTTCTGTGAATATATATATATATATATATATTTATGTATATATATATCTATATATATATATATATATATATCACTTCAACTCGTGACATTAACTTCCCAATACTGCATGAGAAATGACGAGGGCAGACCTTCTTAGTGCAAATTAAATTTATTTCACCAGTGTGCCATCACGACACGTTTCGGACGTCCCAGCGGCCTTGATCACATGACACACACCCCACCCCCTGGGAAACACCCAGGTTCCATCAACCTCTGATCAATCACAATCTGACTCACACTCACTAATGCAGACATACCAAACCATTCCAACAATACACTCATTCAGACATATATTACACAAATCAATAAAATGAGCAAACAATTACATTTGATAGAGCAGCAAAGGAAAGGTTAGATGGTAACACATCCTTATTTTATACATACATCAATTTATTTAAAAATGTCAACTAATATTTAACCCTAGAATGCTCAATTCATGACGTCTGAGGTTGGATAAGTGTCCTGGTGTTTGAGATTACAAAGTAGGCGGTGATGAGCATTTCAATGTTGTCCTCACTCTGAGGTCAAGCCTTCTTCAGGGCGCAAAAAGAGAATAAGACAAACGGGGAGGAGACAAGGAAAAGTCACCAGCGTATTCCTATGAAATACTGAAGTAAGTATAGATATTAGGTTCTGACAACCACGGGTGACTCTTTTTTGACCTGAGGTCTACACGATTTAGGGTGTAGCTTGGGTCTAGTAATATTTTGCTCATTTACTTGATATGTGTAATATATGTCTGAATGAGTGTATTGTTGGAACAGCTTGGTACGTCTAAATGAGTGATTGTGAGTTACATTGCAGCTGTGGTTGTTCAGGGGTAGATGGAAGTTTGGGGTTTCCTAGGGGGGGTGTGTGTGTGTGTGTGTGTGTGTGCATATATATATATATTATATATATATATATATATATATATATATATATATATATATATATATATATATATATATATATATATATATATATATATATATATATATTACCTACTGGCGGTCGCCAGTAGGTATATATAGTTAGGATTTTTTCTCTATGGGTTTTTTGAAAATTCTATGTCTAATAACTTTGGCGTTTGTGGACGGAATTGGCTGAAATTTTCAGGAAAATGGCACATTTTGTTTCTGAGCAGCCCTTGAAAATTTGGGGGGGGGTTCGTCCAGTGGGGGCCGAGAAAAAAGGGGGGTCCCAAAACGTGTTTTTAACATTGAGTTTTCCATAGGGCGGTTGGCCTCACTTTTAGCCCGAACGGCTGAATGGATTTGCACGAAACTTGGCAAAATTGTAGGGACTGGTAGCCCGATGTGCCTTTTGTAGGTCTCAATATATGTGCTCCAGTGGATTTTGAGAAATTAACGTTTAAAAAAAGATATATATCTGTAACAGCGGACCGGGCAGCGCTCTGGTTCGCGGACTTTTCGCGCAACGGAGCTTTGTGAAGCGAAGCTGATTGGTTCTCCGGCGTCTGTCAACATTCCAAACAGTCCGTAGCGGCCGCCATCTTGTCTCTCGGTAGGATCGAGAGACAAGAGGAGGTCAAAACAAAGGGGGAAATAACTATAAGGGGGCATAGTAGATCCTCGCTGACCCCCTAGGTTTGATGTGGAGGTTTTAAAAGGGCCCCGCGGGGCAAAAAATAATAATAATAATAATAATCGAACGGCTGAATGGATTTGCACGAAACTTGGCAAAATTGTAGGGACTGGTAGCCCGATGTGCCTTTGCTAGGTCTCAATATATGTGCTTCAGTGGATTTTGAGAAATTAACGTTCAAAAAAAGATATATATCTGTAACAGCGCACCGCTTCGCGTACTTTTCGCGTTACGGAGCTTTGCGAAGCGAAGCTGATTGGCTCTCCGGTGTCTGTAAACATTCCAAACAGTACGTAGCGGCCGCCATCTTGTCTCTCGGTAGGATCGAGAGACAAGAGGAGGCCAAAGCGAAGGGGCAAATGACCATAAGGGGGCATAGTAGATCCTCGCTGACCCCCTAGGTTTCCGCCAGTAGGTATATATAGTTAGGATTTTTTCTCTATGGGTTTTTTGAAAATTCTATGTCTAATAACTTTGGCGTTTGTGGACGGAATTGGCTGAAATTTTCAGGAAAATGGCACATTTTGTTTCTGAGCAGCCCTTGAAAATTTGGGGGGGGTTCGTCCAGTGGGGGCCGAGAAAAAAGGGGGGTCCCAAAACGTGTTTTTAACATTGAGTTTTCCATAGGGCGGTTGGCCTCACTTTTAGCCCGAACGGCTGAATGGATTTGCACGAAACTTGGCAAAATTGTAGGGACTGGTAGCCCGATGTGCCTTTTGTAGGTCTCAATATATGTGCTCCAGTGGATTTTGAGAAATTAACGTTTAAAAAAAGATATATATCTGTAACAGCGGACCGGGCAGCGCTCTGGTTCGCGGACTTTTCGCGCAATGGATTTTTTCTCTATGGCTTTTTTGAAAATTCTATGTCTAATAACTTTGGCGTTTGTGGACGGAATTGGCTGAAATTTTCAGGAAAATGGCACATTTTGTTTCTGAGCAGCCCTTGAAAATTTGGGGGGGGTTCGTTCAGTGGGGGCTGAGAAAAAAGGGGGGTCCCAAAACGTGTTTTTAACATTGAGTTTTCCATAGGGCGGTTGGCCTCACTTTTAGCCCGAACGGCTGAATGGATTTGCACGAAACTTGGCAAAATTGTAGGGACTGGTAGCCCGATGTGCCTTTGTTAGGTCTCAATATATGTGCTCCAGTGGATTTTGAGAAATTAACGTTTAAAAAAAGATATATATCTGTAACAGCGGACCGGGCAGCGCTCTGGTTCGCGGACTTTTCGCGCAACGGAGCTTTGTGAAGCGAAGCTGATTGGTTCTCCGGCGTCTGTCAACATTCAAAACAGTCCGTAGCGGCCGCCATCTTGTCTCTCGGTAGGATCGAGAGACAAGAGGAGGTCAAAACAAAGGGGGAAATAACTATAAGGGGGCATAGTAGATCCTCGCTGACCCCCTAGGTTTGATGTGGAGGTTTTAAAAGGGCCCCGCGGGGCAAAAAAAAATAATAATAATAATAATCGAACGGCTGAATGGATTTGCACGAAACTTGGCAAAATTGTAGGGACTGGTAGCCCGATGTGCCTTTGCTAGGTCTCAATATATGTGCTTCAGTGGATTTTGAGAAATTAACGTTCAAAAAAAGATATATATCTGTAACAGCGCACCGCTTCGCGTACTTTTCGCGTTACGGAGCTTTGCGAAGCGAAGCTGATTGGCTCTCCGGTGTCTGTAAACATTCCAAACAGTACGTAGCGGCCGCCATCTTGTCTCTCGGTAGGATCGAGAGACAAGAGGAGGCCAAAGCGAAGGGGCAAATGACCATAAGGGGGCATAGTAGATCCTCGCTGACCCCCTAGGTTTGATGTGGAGGTTTTAAAAGGGCCCCGCGGGGCAAAAAAAAAAAATAATAATAATAATCGAACGGCTGAATGGATTTGCACGAAACTTGGTAAAATATTAGGGACTGGTAGCCCGATGTGCCTTTGCTATGTCTCAATATATGTGCTTCAGTGCATTTTGAGAAATTAACGTTCAAAAACAAGATATATATCTGTAACAGCGCTCCGCTTCGCGGAGATAAAATTATATCTGTATTACCTAGCTGTTGCTAACACCAGTTAGCGACGGCTAGTAGGAGATAGCGACCATCTTGGGTCCCACTTTGCATGTGAGTGATATTTATCACTAATGACATGCAAAGTGGGCATGCCAAGATGTTAGCGACTGGAAACAGTCGCTCACATCGCTATCTCCTATTATCAACTTTTGGAAATATTCGAGATAAGCGCGAATATCTCCAAAAAGTAACAGCTGCCCTGAGCAGTTCTTAGCCATGTTATCCAATGGGAGGTGGATAACATGGCTAAGAGCATTAGCTCGGTAATGCATGAATATCGCGGAGTTTTCAGCGATATTAATGCATTGCGCTCGTTTTTTATCGTATTTGCGATAAACCTTGATAATAGCAAGGTTTATCTGCGATAATTTCTGACGGTAAAAAAATCTTTGCAATGCATCGTTAGGGATAAATATCGCTTAACTTTGGTAATATGCCCCAACGTCTGTTAACGTTCGATTCGAAGGAAATCAGGAATTGTTGAAAAACATTGTGTGCGCCATCTTGTCTTTTTTCAAATGCCACACTTTTGTCGTGCACGGCAGCCATTTTAGATGCCTTGACCAGACCCACTCTGTGCACGCTGTCGATCCTTAGCATGGCTCCCCACCCTCGCAAGCATCTCACCCAGGCAGTGGTCACCCCCGCTCTCTGTCTTATGCATGGGTAATAAACCTCCCCCCATCTGCGCTGCTCTTCCCTGAGAATCACACCCTGTGCCCGCCCGACACCTCCCTTTCGCCCTATTCACTACCGCACCCTCTGACACTCCTTTTCCTCTGTGTCCGATTGTCCAGGCCGGTCCTAGGCTATCAGCTAGCCCTGCAGATGTAGTTTATGGCCACAGCTGTAAAGAATCACCCCTCTTCAAAGGAGTTATAGTAGATCAAGGCCCACACTCGATGAGATCCGTCACAGCAGAAGCGTTGCTATTATCTGAAAACCATCCTGTATTGTGATTGGGGAGGGGACCGAGCGTGAAGCGGAAGATTCCAGGGATGACTCTTTGTACATCAAAGTTTTTACAATTATGTGTCACATTAAAAATATATAGCACTCCGACAAAGTAGTAAGATTATAAAACTTTAATAATTTATAAATATATACAAGAAAACAAAAATAGTAATAACATATAAACATTTTTAGGGAAAAACAACGAAGTAGCGGTCGGCTGTGCGAATAGTCCCAACGCAGCACAACGTCCAGATTTCCGGCGTGGGGCGTCGCGGGGGGTGGGTCATCAGTAGCAAACTGTTGTGCGAATAGTTCCAAGGCAGCAGAACGCGCCGAAATCTAGATGACACGAAAGTGATGTCTAGTAAGTTGCCACCCAGCAAATAACGGCGTGGGGCGTCGCGGGGGGTGGGTCATCAGTAGCAAACTGTTGTGCGAATAGTTCCAAGGCAGCAGAACGATGGCACCAAGGTGATGTCCAGTAAGTTGCCGCACTGGTTTTGGTATCCTACAATGCTGCTCCGAATAACGGCGTGGAGCGCCCCGGGGGAGGCGGCGTGAACGGGCCTCTCCAGGTGGAGTCTCATCTGTTTTAGTGGGGCACCCCTTTACCGTTTCAGTTGCCATTCCGTCCGCTTTTGGTCCACTGTGTCAAAATCCGCCATTCAGCTGAGTTGCGCCCACTCTTGCGGTGCAGCGATAGGCGGCTGCCACAGGACTCTCAAAATGGCGGCAGGCTCTTTCCTTTTTGGGCGTGGTCCACTGAAATGGCCCTGGGACACCTTGGAAATCGGACGCTTGTCTGCTAGGTCTTGGACCCCATTCTCGAAAGCGTCCCCTCCGCCTTGAGAATTCATCAAAAGTTTTGGGGGCCCCGACTCCTGCAGGCTTCTGGTGGGGAGCGGCTGCCATGATTGCTCGCGGAATGACCACGACGGAGCTACGAGATGGTGGTGCTCTCATGCTGACGCCAGTTTAGTCTGAAACATCCAGAAACAAGGTGGGGCTTTCATCGTTTGGGGGAAAAAAAAAGTTTTCATCCAATGAAAAGTGTTGTTTTTAGGTCATATGATCAAGCCTTCCATCATTCGGAAACCAAAAGTAAAATGAACCAATGAAAAGTTTTATAAACAAGTCACATGACCTGTTATGCGGCATAGGGTATAAAATGCGGAGAAAATACGTTGGCACGTGAGGCGGCGTCAGTAGCGGACCGATGTGCGAATAGGCCGAAGGCAATACAACGCGCCAAGATCCGGATGGCACCGAGGTGGTGTCCAGCAAGTTGCAGCACTGGTGTGGCCATCCTACAATGCTGAAAGTCGGCGTGGGGCGCCCCGTTGGCCTGTGAGTTTGCGTCAGTAGCGGACCGATGTGCGAATAGGCCGAAGGCAGCACAACGCGCCAAGATCCGGATGGCACCGAGGTGGTGTCTAGTAAGTTGTCGCACTTCTGTGGCCATCCTACAATGTTGAAAGTCGGCGTGGGGCGCCCCGTTGGCCTGTGAGATGGCGTCAGTAGCGGACCGATGTGCGAATGGGGCCAAAGGCAGCGCAACAATATTTTCTGACTGACACCACAAGGCGCTGAGATGCCAAGATCCGGATGGCACCGAGGTGATGTCTAAGTTGCGGACTGATGTGCGAATGGGGCCAAAGGCAGCGTAACAATATTTTTTGTATGGAAGATACCACTAGGCGTTGAGATGCCAAGATTCGGATGGCACTGAGGTGATGTCTAGCAAGTTGGTGTGGTCATCCTACAATGCTGAAACTCGGCGTGGGTCGCCCCATTAGCCTGTGAGATGGCGTCAGTAGCGGACCGATGTGCGAATAGGCCGAAGGCAGCACAACGCGCCAAGATCCGGATGTCACCGTGGTGGTTTCATAGTTGAGAGGCACTTCATCTGCAGTGGGGCGCCGAGATCCGGATGGCACCGAGGTGATATCTAGCAAGTTGCTGTACTGGTGTGGTCATCCTACAATGCTGAAACTCGGCGTGGGTCGCCCCATTAGCCTGTGAGATGGCGTCAGTAGCGGACCGATGTGCGAATAGGCCGAAGGCAGCACAACGCGCCAAGATCCGGATGTCACCGTGGTGGTTTCATAGTTGAGAGGCACTTCATCTACAGTGGGGCGCCGAGATCCGGATGGCACCGAGGTGATGTCTAGCAAGTTGCTGTACTTGTGTGGTCATCCTACAATGCTGAAACTCGGCGTGGGTCGCCCCATTAGCCTGTGAGATGGCTGTTCTTTGGATTTGGGCCTGGTCCACCAAAATGGCCCTGGGACACCTTAGAACTCGGACGCTCGATTTTTTTTCCTTTCCTGTACATGCAAAAAAAGGTAAATGCCCGGTACGTTACACGCTTCATCTGCCACGATGAACTCTCCAGAGGAACCGAAAAAAAATATAGTTGTGGTAACTATACCATGCATCGTCATATGGAGAGGTGGCACCAATTAATTATAGTGCTGCATAAAAGAGAGATTTGGAGGAGAACCCCTGACCTGCTAGTACATTCATCAAAGAAGTGGCACTGAGAGCTTCAGAGGCAAGGGAAACGGTCCCAAATATTTAGAAGAACTTTGGAAAGATTAAAATGACATGTTTAGATTGTGGCAAATTAATTTCATGTGGACAGATGAGTGTTACTCTAATAAATACAGCATATGAACATCATCATAGTCGATGGTTGGTAGAGACATTTTGACTATATCCTGGACCTGCCCGTCCTCGCCCAAAATGGCGCCGGAATAAATGGGACTCGTAACTCCTTGTTGTGTACTGGTTGCAGAACCTTGAAATCACGAGATACGTATGCAGTTTTGAAGCACATGGCGGGCGGGGACGAGAATTGATTGAATATTTCGACATCCCTATTGATATTAAGTTCTGATGTGTTATTGATTACTGTACTGTTGAAAGTTCGAATTAACGTCACCCATGGTACTTGCCCGCAAATGTATATCTAGATAATTTTATTGTAACTGGCCCTGTCGTATTTTAATTATAAAATGTACGTCCACCGATTCCGTAACTGTTAGACACCTTAGTTCTTGCAACCTAATGGCCCGCCCGTTACGTTCCTCTACAGTGTAAATGTCTATTCATCATATACGATTACAGTTTGCTCTGTGGCAGGCCCACGTGGTTATAGGCTCGTATTTGTATAATGAAATTTTCACAATAAAGGTTTTTAAAAGAAAACATGGTAGTAGTATATACATTGGTAAAGTTTTTAATAATAGTGACTGTTTTAGAATCATTAAAAGGCAAGTGAAATAAAGCAGACCAATTACATGAAGGGTAAAAGGTATAATACGAAGGAACGCAGTAAAGATAAATGGTCAAGGGCTGTTGTGTTTTCTATTCCTGCAACATAAAGTGATCGATAAGAATCTCATATTCAGGCGTATCGGCGACTAAGACAGCAGGTCGACCCTCTTTTGCTCAACGGCTCCGTCATGGGACGAAGAAACGCTCTTTTTCTCGAAAAAAGAATATATTTTACTTGCAGGACAGTTGTAAAATTTCCGGGAAAGTACATTAGCCTGGAACATTATAACATATATTTAAGAAAAAATAATGTTCGGAAGTAATGAAAAGCGTAATTTTTAGGTCATATGACCAAGCCTTTCATCATTACAATAAGAAAAGTAAAATGAACCAATGAAAAGTTTTATTAACAAGTCACATGACTTGTTATGCTTACGTTACGCGCTGCGCGCCCCGGATGACTTCCGGATGCGCTAACGCGGCGCGTCATATGACGCATTACGCGACAACGCAGGTACAGAATATAGTCAAAATGTCTCCACCAACCAGCGGTCGGAACACAACCCCTTTCAGCAGGCTAAATAGTTCTGTTAAATGACAACAGAAGGGACAGGCAACAAGAACCATCAGTCAAAGAGGGGAGAGCTAGTTCTTCTCTACCGGGTTACATTGGGGCGCTACCGGAACTGATCGAATTGGTAGTCTACAGTGTTTCTGGATGTTTCAGACTGAAGCTGGGGTTAGCATGAGAGCAGCACCATTTCGTAGCTCCGTCGTGGTCATTCCGCAACCAATCATGGCAGCCGTTCTTTATCGTTATTTTGGGCGGGGTGGGTGGCGGAGCCGAGCTGTTTTGCAGCCATCATTGTGTGGAGTTCAGTTCATCTCACTAGTTTTGTATTTGTCATGAGGGGTTGTTCCTAATGTTTCTATTTTAGCGAGGTCAAAAAGAGATCCCATTAGTGGCCTACTGATTTTGCTCGATTCCTTTTCTTTTTTTTTTACACGATTTTTCGTTATCTGCAAAGACTAAACAGAGTATTGCGACTCTGTGTTTGTTTGTAAATAGAGAATGAACCAAAGAGAACTAATTCTAAAACAGTAAATACTTGGATAACAATCAATCAAATGGAGAGAGAAGCAGGCACGACGGATTACAATGGGGGCAAAGACCTGCGTTAACTACCTTTCACTATCTGCAAAGAGAGAGTACTCCTAATAGAAATGAGGGGGGGGGGGCACCATTCAAAGCAGATCAGTGTGCATAAACACGAAAATGTTTTCACTTACCACGTACTTGACATTCGACAGCTTATGATATTTGCTATTAAAAAACCATTGAAATTCACTGAAAAAACCATAGGTTATAGACCATATATAGTTAGGAATTAGCATTTACAAAACCTTGAAAATTCACTGAAAAAACCATAGGTTATAGACCATATATAGTTAGGAATTAGCATTTAAAAAACCTTATTTTACTCACACAAAACCATTGAAATTCCATATATAGTTAGTTGCACTAACTATATATCGCGCACCTGCAATCCACTGCTGATCATGTCACATATTACATCATTCATGACATGGTCAGTGACATCACTGATGACATCACTGATGACATCTCAAATGACATCACTGATGACATCACTGATGACATCTCATTTGACATCATTCTTGTGCTAATACGATAAACCTCTTCAGACTCTAATATAACCTTAGATACACCCAGTGTATACAGACACTCACACACTGCCACTCATCCATGGAGTTACTCACACACCCAGTCAGTCATGCAAAGAAACAATCTCATCTCCATTTCTTCAACTATACAGTTAAACACACCTTACTTATTGAAACATATACTAACACATATTTACTCTCTTATACAATCCCTGATACAAGTTCACAATGATCGATACAACCACGGTGGCTCTCATGCACAGTTATTTATATATGCCAACTCTCACATGTACTGTGTTTTACATATGTACTTACTATGACATGTAGCATTGAGATATCCATTCACTCATCAATACACTCATGCACACAGTCAACTGCCCATGTAGCTGTTTCCACATGCACTCTTGAACTCATACACCTAGTGAATAAACTGTTCACACATCTATGCATAGAGTCACACACCTTCCAGCCACCCCCACACAAACTCAATCTCCCATAGAAATACTTGGGCAACCAATTAATAACACATATAGCCTCTCGTATAGCTAATGATCAACACATGCAGCAGTTTACAGAACAACAGACATAATGATGCACAAATTAAGACAGTTTAGTCACTAACCCATGCATTCAGTGAGACACATTTAATCACTCACTCATACAGTCAGTCACGCACCTACTAAATCCTTCATCCAGACACTTATACATCCACTCATTCTTCAATATGTAAGACATATTTTAACTTTACAGAAACATACAGTCACTGGATGTTGTCATCAGTGATGTCATCAGTGATGTCATTTGAGATGTCATCAGTGATGTCATCAGTGATGTCACTGACCATGTCATGAAGGATGTAATATGTGACATGATCAGCAGTGGATTGCAGGTGCGCGATATATAGTTAGTGCAACTAACTATATATGGAATTTCAATGGTTTTGTGTGAGTAAAATAAGGTTTTTTAAATGCTAATTCCTAACTATATATGGTCTATAACCTATGGTTTTTTTCAGTGAATATATATATATATAATATAAATGTATTTATATATAAACATTGGTTTTGTGATCTGTGTGTATTGTATAGAATCTCTCTAGATCAATGTATTATAATTATGTTCTAACAATATGAATACAACTGATGTTTTCACTCTCTTGACAAATATTGGGTTGAGAGATTTGTTGTGTTCTTCCTCTTTTGGGCTATACTGTGATGTTTTGCACATTCCAATGTTTGATTAGATATATTACTTCCATCCATTTACCAGACAGGTTTGTTTGCTTTCTATTTTGTCTGTTTCCAATGTTCCTCCTGGCTTATTTGTTCTACAGGGGCCCTCTTACATTTGTTTTTTTTTTACTAGCCCTGGCTCCTGACATTCAGTAGGGGATAATCAGACCTTTGTGTGGGGACAGGACACTGCCTACCCAGGTGTAAGCATCAGCTCCCCCCCCTCTTCCTTTCCAGGAAGAGCCATCACAATGCAGATGAGTATTCAGACACACCTAGCCTTCCTGTGTTAGTGGCTGTCTTGAGGGAATGCACAAAGGGATGCTGTCAACCACCCCAGACATGTATTGGAAACAGGCTGCAGGCACACATAGCAGTAAGAGCAGAGAAACCTCCACTTTCTATAAGAAGAATTTCCAAAGCAATAATGTTAAATTGACCTCTAGCAGTAAAGAGGATTTTTCATTAGCATTCCAAGGATATAATCCGTGAAGTAACTACTCCATTCTAATTAGGAATTATAGCTTAATAGTTTATTAAGGAATTTCCAATGGTAATTTATGAGATTAGTAGGCCTTACAGTAGTGAAAAACAAATGTAGCTGTTTGTCATTACCAGGATATGCAAAGCTTAAAAGTACGTGTCCTACCTTTTTCTTACACAGCACCTTGCCATATGAGCTACCTGGGGCCTACCTTAAGGGTGACTTATGTGTAATGAAGGGGATTTTAAGGCTTGGTAAAGTGTTTTAAATGCCAAGTAGAAGTAGCAGTAAAAGGCCCACAACAGGTTTGAAGGAATACTTTTTGCGAGTTGCACAATCAGTGCCACATTTCTACTAGTAGCATTTTATTTACAGCCCCTGGGTATATGGTATTCCACTTTGCAAGGGACTTACAAGTAAACTAAATGTACCAGTTGTGTATACACTAATGTTACCATGTTTAGGGGAAGAGTGTATGCACTTTAGCAGTGGTCAGCAGAGTCCTAAGGCTAACAAAATAATCAGCAAAAAAGAGGAGGTAAGCAGGCAAAACGTTTGAGGGAAGACCATTCTAATGATAATAGGTCTAACATGTGTTCCCCCATCTGAAAGTGTGGAGATCTACCCAGCCCCTAGGGAGTTCTCATCACTAATGTGGAAGAACCTGGATAGAACATCAGCATTGGCATGTTGTTTACCCCTGGTCTTTGTTCCACCATGAAGTCCCTATTCTGTAGAGAAATGGACCACATCAACAGTTTGGGATTCTCAACCCCTATTTGCATGAGCCACCTGAGGTGCCAGTGGTCAGTCTCAATCAGGAAGTGAGTACCAAACAGGTATGGTCCCAACATCTTCTGTACCCAGACCATAGCAAATGCTTCTCTTTCTATAGCACTCCACCTTTGTTCCATGGGGAGTAACTTCCTGAAGATGAAGGATACAGGTCGGTTTAGGCCCTCTTCATTAAGCTGTGATAGTACTGCCCCTATACCAAGCTCTGAGGCAACTGTCTGAATGATAAACTCCTGGGAGAAGCCACGGTCCTTGAGCACAGGGGCTGTGCACATGGCATGCTAAAAGGAGTCAAATGCTTCTTGGCATGCCTTTGTCCAAATGAAATTTATGGGCTGCTTCTGAGAAGTCAAACTCTGTCAAGGGGCAACAATGGTGCCATATCCCTTGACAAACCTCCTGTATTACCCTGGGAGGCCCAAGAATACTATGACCTCAGTCTGGGTTTTAGAGGGTTCCCAGGCCATGATAGTATCTATCTTGGCCCGGAGGGGCTGCACCTTCAAGTATACCACAAGCCCCTTCCCTATCTTGCACTTATTGGCCTTCAGAGTCAGGCCTGCCTGTTGCAGAGCCTGGAGCACTTCCTAGGTGGTCCTACCAACTGCTCCTGAAGACAGGTATGTCATCTAGGTAGGCAGCTGAGAAGGCCTCCATCCCAGCAAGGGCCTGGTTCCTCTAGAAGATGATAGGGGGATTTTTGAGTCCAAAAGGCATCACTCTACACTGATAGCTGTGACCTTGAGTGGAGAAGGCTGACCTCTCCTCTTGTAAGTGTGATTTGCCAGTAACCTAATGTAAGATCAAATGTACTCAAGTACTAGGCAGCGCCTAACCTGTCAATAAGCTCAGCAGTCTGGGGGATGGGATGAGCAAATGTTTTCATAACTGAGTTTAGCCCTCGATAACCCCCACACAATCTGGTGTCTGGTTGGGCATCTTTTGGTACTAAAAACAAATAACTGGACCAGGGGTTAATGAAGGGCTATTTCACCTCCATCTCCAGCATTTTGGATACCTCTTCCTTAATGCTGGCCCTCACCCTGTCAGACAACCTGTAAGATTTGTTCTCGATAGGAAGGATGTCTCCTGTGTCCACAACATTGGTACACGGGTTGGTATTCCCAGGGATTAGGGAGAACATAAATGTGCACTCTCCTCCAAAATACTGGCTGCTGATAACCAGTCTAAAGAAATATTCGCTATTGTTCACAACCTGGCGTTCTCGGACAGATCCACCCTTAAGCCTGCCCCGTCCGATGAACTCTGCCGCTCTTTAAATGACTATTTTATCCACAAAATAGTGACCATCAAGGCCAATATTCCCCCCCTTCCCCTTCCTTTGTGGATCCCCTGTGTCCCCTTCCTAAGGGCGAACTCACTTCCTTTCCCCTCCTGACGAGGGAAACCTTGTCCACCATAGTTCCCTTGGTCAAGTCCGGATCTCCACGAGATCCTTGTCCCGCCCATGTTCTCCGTCACATCTTCACTTCCTGCCCTGACCCTCCACTTCACCTCCTAAATAGTTCACTTGCTCAAGGTGTGGTACCCGATCCGTTGAAATCGGCGGTCATCGTACCTATCTTGAAAAAACCCGGTTCGGACCCCTCTGTGCCTGCCAATTTCCGCCCCATCTCCCTTTTGCCATTTCTGGCAAAGGTGCTCGAGCGCCATGTCACCTGCGCCCTGAGCTCCTTTGTGGAGATGCATGGAGCCCTTGCCCCCCGTCAGGCCGGCTTTCGCCCCGCACACTCTACGGAGTCCGTTGTCATCTCGGTCTTGGACTGCCTCAGGGAGGGTATGGACACTAACCAGCGCCAGGCCCTGGTGCTCCTCGACCTCTCAGCCGCTTTTGACACGGTGGATCATTCCATCTTACTTTCCCGTGTCAGGGCGGCGGGGGTCGGGGGGACGGCCCTGGTCTGGCTTTCCTCCTTCCTGAGTGACCGCACCCAGGCCGTTCGCCTGGGTGATTTTACAGCGGACGTTCGTAGAGTTCAGTGCGGGGTTCCTCAGGGCTCCTCCCTTTCCCCCCTTTTATTTAATCTTTACATTGCTCCTCTTATTTTTTCCCTGCAACAAATGGAGGTCGCCGTGTTTAATTACGCGGACGATCTCCAGCTTGTTTTTGACCTGTCTTCTTCTCCCTCCTCTGCTTCTAACTTTCAATCTGTTATGCTTTATATCCGGGACTGGATGAACCAAAACCACCTTAAACTCAACCCTGACAAGACAGAGTTGATGTTGACAGGTGGTTCATCCAGCCCCTGGACTCCTATGTTTTGGCCCCCTTCTCTTGGCCCCTCCCCGTCTCCTGCTACCTCAGTTAAAACCCTTGGCATTAAAATTAATACCCAACTGTTCCTTCACTCCCAGGTTGGTTCTGTGGTTTCTGCTTCTTTTCTTGCACTGCGTACTATACGCAGGGTGTCCCGTTTTTTTTCCTTTTCTGCCCTTAAACTTATCATTTTGGCCATGGTGGTGTCCCGCCTGGACTATGGTAACGCCCTATATGCGGGGATTCCTGCATATAGTTTACGGCGTCTCCAACTCATACAGAACCAGGCGGCCCGCCTGGTCTTTAACCTCCCGAAATTTCATCACTCTACCCCCCTCCTGAAGTCCCTACACTGGCTGCCTGTACGAGCCCGGGTCCAATTTAAGATCACATCCATCGCCTTCCTTGCTCGTCTAGGTTCAGCCCCAGCCTTTATCTCCTCTGAAATTACCCCTTATGTTCCATGCAGAGAGCTCCGTTCCTCTTCCCAGGCCCTTCTTATGGTTCCACGTTTTAGAACAAAGAAGTGGGGAGGCTCTAAATTTTCCACTCTGGCCCCGTCCCAGTGGAACTCTCTTCCTTTGGAAATTCGATCCCTCACCTTGTATTCACAATTCCGGAAACAACTCAAGGCCCACCTATTCAAGAAGTCCTTTGAATAAATCTCCAACGGTCCCCCCTCCCCTTTTTTCTTCTCCTCTGTAGTCTGTCAGTTGTAGCGCCAAGAAACCGCCGGTGTACGCGCGCTTTTACAAATAATTTTAAACTCAAACTCAAACCCAACACTTGGTGGAGAACCCTCTGCTTTTCAGGAGTCAGGCTGTGGGAAATGATTACTTCCTCCACAGACTGATATTTGTCCTGGGAATCTAAGAGGTCAGGGAGAAGTTCAATCTCTGCTTCCTCCTCTCCATCTGTCACCAACAGCATGGTGAGTTGACACCTCTCAAAGTTGGATTAGAGGTGATTGACAAGGAGAAGCCTGTGGAGTTTTCCTAGTGGTCTTAAGGTCAACCAGGTATGTGGCCTCATCCTTCCTTTCATTCACCTCATTGGGCCCAGTCTAAAGGTCTTGGTGTGCCCTGGGCTCCACAAATTCCATAACTCACACTTTCTTCCCAGGTTCCAAGTCCACAGTGATAGCATTTTAGACATAGCATTGTTTCATTGTATCCTGACCAGTTTATAAGTTGTGTGAAGCTTTCTTCAACAACTTAGCCATTTGGCTTCTTAATTCCAGCATGTACCTCACTACATCCTGGGGAATATACCTAGGAGCTTGCTACCATCCTTTTTTCATCAAACTCAGACGTCCTCCGACTGATTGTGCATACAGAAGTTCATAGAGGCTGTAGCCCACTCCTTTCTGTGGCTCCTCTCTGTATGCAAATAGAAGGCATGGCAAGAGGATGTCCCTCTTACTTCTCAGAGCGTCAGGCAGGCCTCTAATCATGCCCGTCGGGTTCTTTTTGAATCTTTCAACAAGTCCATTTGTTTGTGGATGGTAGGTGGTGGAGATCATGTTTGTTACCCCACAGTCCTTTCACATTGACTGCATATAATTCCCTGTCAGACGCCACTTCCTCTGGTAAAAATCCCCATCAAGACCTTTCCAAGATGCAGTCATGGTCCTCAGAGGGATTGCCTCTGGGTACCGACTGACATGGTCCACCAGAACCGCGATAAACATGTTTGCCTGAAGCAGTCTGAGGATCTATATGCTCAACAATGTTGATGCTTACCCTCTCAAAGGATGTGCCAAGAAACAAGGGATTAAGGGGGGCTTTAAGCCTCTGCCCTGTCTTCCCACTGGCCTGGCAGGCCCAGGTGTCCTGCCAGGGGAATTTTGTAAGCCAGCTCCAGTAAGAAGGCCCTATAGAATTGGGGAACTACCAGGACGCTTGTTGTTCCCTGCCCGGGAGCCTTAGGCTCACTTTAAAGCAGGGTGTCCTCTCAGTAAACAAAAAGACTTCTAGAGGCATCACCTGCTGCTTGGATGTTGGCCTGCTGTCTCATGCCTCCATGGGTTGGGCACTCCCTCTGTGCCCTGCAGAACTCCTCCTGGGTGGGTCCTCCTTTCACATGTCATCCAGCAAGTTCTGTCAGATCACCAAGGAGAACAATGCCCTCCTCAGTGGGCTCTGGTATGTTCCACAGGTGCCCCATCCACCTCACTGAGAAGACAATAAGGGGCTGGTTACCCATGCCCTTTGCCCTTCGTAGCAGTTGGTGGGCCATTCTTTCTGGCTCTAACCCTTTTTGACTGTCATCCTCATCACAGATCTAATCAGGTAACACCAGCATCTCCACAGCACACTACCTGGAAGGAGGTGGAGCTCAAGGTTATTATCAAGCAAACATTCCATAGGCATAGCAGGGCTCACTGCAACTGTCAGAATACCTGAACCCCCCCCCCCCACTCAAATGGAACAAGGTCCACTGGGTAGTGACCTTCTCTGTTATCAGCCACCACAATCTGGTGGAATGCAGTGGGAATCACCTGCTCTGGGGACATGAGCTGATTCTGTACAATTGTCATGCTGGCACCTGTATCCTTCAGAGCCTCAACACCGTGTCCATTGACCGGGACCAATTGCCTATACTTTGTAATATTAGAGGGCACATGGATCTTAGGAACCAGCTCACTGTTACCCAGGGGCAGTAGGGTAACTCCACTAAACTCACCCTCAATAACTGGGACAAACCCCCCTCACAGCACTACAGTCACCATTCCTGGAACCTTTTCGAGGTTGCACTCTTTTTGGACACTTGGGATCCCCTTTGTAGTGTCCATACTCAGCGCACTCATAGCACTTGGGAAATTTGGGCTGCTGATTTTTGTCATGGTAGTTTGTCTTTTGGCGGCCAGATTGGGAATTAGATCCTTTTCCCTCATGAGTTGTTTTGGGGGGCTTTTAGACCTGTGGGTCGCTAGTTGGCTGAGGTAGGTACCTTAGGCCAAATAGGGACCCTTGCTTCCATGTCAGGGAAAGGAAGGACACCTTCTAAGATAGCCTCTGCTCACCCCCTTGGTAGCTTGGCATGAGCAGCCAGGCTTATGTTCAAGGCAAGTGTGTAAAGTATTTGCAACCACACTCTCAGTAACCCAATGATGACCCCACGCCTCCACACGCGTTTCATAGAAAAACAAGTATATGTTTATATAAAAAGATATACGATGAGACCACACAATATAAATCCAACATATGCGTATTTGGAATATTCCTCCTGGCCAGTTATTAGGCCAGCCAGCCCTTGTAGGTTCTGGCAATATTGATGAGCAATTCTAGATGATCCACTGCAGTCCTAATGCAATGCTATGCAGTTCGTAATGCAAGAATCAGGCACTTTGCAATGTTAAAAAAATGCAGTTTGTTATTCAACAATAATGCAGTTTGTTATGCAACAATCAAGCAGTTCCTAATGCCAAAATAATGCAATGTGTAATGCAACAATCAGGCAGTTAGGTATGATGCAAACTAATGCAATGAGCAATGCAGCAATCAGGTGGTAGTTCGTTATGCAAAAATAGTGCAATGCTTAATGCAACAATCAGGCAGTTCGTAATGTAGAAATAATGTAGTGCGTAATACAACAATTAGGTAGTTCGTAATGCAGAAATAATGCAATGTGTAATACACTAATCAGGTAGCTCGTAATGCAGAAATAATGCAATGCAAAATACACTCCAGCACCGATCACGGTGCTTTAGACGGTCTCACCACCACTCGTACTGACTCGCGGTCAGCTTCCGTCAACAGATGTCCCCAACACGGGCATGGTGTAAACCAAAGTGAAGCTTCGTATTCCGGCCCCGGAACTGCCACACCTCGGAAAATACGGGCCGCGATACAAGCTGAAGCAGAGGCTTGCACTGCAAGAATTGGCAAGGCAGAGAGCGTCCCTCTCTGAGCCTGTGCCCCGTCCCAGGCGGCGACACACGTTACCTGGGGGGTGTGACCTCGCTCTTCTCTCCTCTTCTTGTGACTTGAGCCTCCGATGCGACGGGATTCCAGGCCATTGGTGATAACAAAAAACTCAGGCTGCAACAGGACACATGCACACAGCGGCGCTGAGATTCAGTTGAGCTTCGAGTGTGCACGATCACAGGGCAATCCTCATGAAGGTCTCAGGCTGCAAGAAGCACAAGTATACAGCGTGGCTGAGACTCACTTAAGTCCCGGGTGCACACGATCCCAGGGCAATCCTCACGAAGGGCTCAGGCTGCAAGAAGCATGCGCACACAGCGTTGCTGAGACTCACTTGGACTCTGGGTGTGCACGATAACAGGGCAATCCTCATGAAGGTCTCAGGCTGCACAAAGCACAGGCACACAGCGTCACTGAGACTCACTTGGACTACGGGTGTGCACGATAACACGGCAATCCGCACGAAGGTCTCAGGCTGCACAAAGCACATGCACACAGCGTCGCTGAGACTCACTTGGACACCGGGTGCACACAATCACAGGACAATCCTCACGAAGGGCTCAGGCTGCAAAAAGTACATGCCCAAAGCGTCGCTGAGACTCGCTTGGACTCCAGGTGCCCACGATCACAGGGCAATTTTTACGGGGGTCCCAGGCTGCAAAAAGCACATGCACACAGCGACTCTCCTGGAAACTATTGTGTTCCTGAGTTTCCACAACAGGGAGCCAGCTCTCCTTGGGCCCTTGGGGTTCAGTTACTTCAGGACACAGCACACAGCAAAGTCCCTTTAGCTTCTCCTTGGTTAAATCAGCAAACTGCAGGCCAGCCCCAGAACACACAGCAAGGGTCAGTCCTTTCTTTCAGTCTCTTCAGCTGGTTCTTCCTTGGCAGAGGTTCCACTTGACCAAGAAGTGGTTTCAATCCTTTTCAGTCTTGAGCAATCTAACGTTCAGGGGTTTCAGCTATCATAGTTATACCCCTAAATGTCTTTAAAGTCTTTGTGTTTAGGGGGCACTGACCCCTGTCCAAACCTGTTCTGGGTGTCTCCCTGCCAGTGACACCTTCTTCCTTTGATAGTGGCAGTCTGGATCCTTAATCACTCAGCAGGAGATGGAGCCATTGTTTTATGGTGGCAGCCCAGGTCTCTTTACCTCTAGGGGCTACTCTTCCCCCATACACTTCAGATGCAGGTCAGCCTGTTGCTGTCTCACCTTCTCCCCTGGGTCATGACATTCCACAGAGCCTGACACATTAAAATCCAGACAGTCAATCCACAACCAGGCAGAGACACAGAAATGTTAAAATACAAAAACCCAGCCACTCCTAAAAGAGTGGTTTCTAAACACATAATGCAAAAACCACCTTCACAAAAAGATGTGTTATTAAATTGTGAGTTCAGGCACACTAAGATTCACCTCTCCATCTTCAGCCTTTGGGAAGATATGCTGGAAAAATATTACACAGCCTCCCTATTCTATCCAATGGGCAAGATGGCTTTTTAACAGTGAAAACCGAAATTATTTCACTGTCAAGACTTGGTACACAACTCAGTACATGTCCTACCTTCCACACGCACTGAACCCTGCCCAGGGGGGTACCTTGGGGGTACCTTGGACCTACAATAGGGGTGTCTGATGTGCATAAAAAGGGAAGGGTAAGGCCTAGCAAGTGAGTGCACTTGTCAGGACAACCTAGCAGTTTAACAAACTGTGCACATGCCCTGCAGTGACAGGCCTGAGTTCTCTTCTTTAAGGCTACTTGTGTGAATGGCACAATTAGTGCTGGAGGCCCACTAGTAGCTTTTACATTACCAGCCCTGGCACACATCGTGCACTTTACTAGGGACTTTACTAGTAAGGCAAACATACCACTCATGGACAACCAATTACCATTACACTTTGCACAGGGAGCACTTGCACTTTGACACTGATGAGCAGTGGCAAAGTGCCCAAAACATCTAAGTTGACAACACCATGTCAGAAAAAGGTCTAGGGGAAAAGCAAAACATTTAGGGAACTTTAGCCAAAAAGGGCCATATCCAACAGGGCCTAAATAGAACTCCTTCATTTTATTTCCACCCTGTTTCTTCTGTTGTAAACCCTGATCACCCTTTTGTGAGTCTCCCCAGATACCTTCATCAGCAGTCTAGTACTTCCCCTGATGTCAGTCTCCTCAGCAAGCTTGCTGGGGTCAGAAAGCATACTATCAACAGGTGTTGGTGCAGCTCCAGAAAACAAGTATCAAGCATGAGCTCCTTTAAAAATAAGTTGTACAGCCCTGAATCGTTACTGCCCCTCAGCCAGCCCTTCAGTGCCTTAATCTAAGAAACCCACCCAAGTCTGGGATGAGATCTTGTGGCTGGCTCTGAATCGTTGCCTATATTTTCAGTGTTTTCCAGAACCAAAAGGGCAACTCAGTAACCTAGACATCTGAGCTGGATAAATAATTTTTAACAAAAAATGGTCCCTATGGGGGAAGTGTGACTTGACTTCAACGGCAGTGGTATTGCACGAGGAGTAGAAGAAAACCCACCAAATTAATGAATTAGAGTTATGCAATTATTCAAAAGCACATTCAAGCTATATACAAATATATACCTTACACCTTAGAGCTATCGCTAATGGGGATAATACCTACCCAGTCGCAAGGCATTATCGCGATCACCATCAAGGTGACAATTCATCGCTTAGATATTTTGTGATAGATGCGATTAAGGCTAGCAGGAGGGGCGGAGACAGGGAGATTAAATTGAGAAGGCTGGAGACTCATTATATCCTGTTGCTCGACACCAAGGCCCCAGTGGGTTTAAATGTGACAGAAGACATGTACACCTGTTTACCCTAAAGAGTTATACACTGGCTCGAAAATAGGCAGCTTTGCTTTTTGTGTTTCCATTCTCTTCTTTTCTCCTTCATCTTTGTTTCGGGAGTGGGGACTGAATATTGGGTTGCCATCATTAGGTAGGCATACATGAAATGAATTACAACAAATGATGGAATCTTTGCAGCAATCTCTGAATTACATTGTTGCAACCGCTACTATTTGATTTGATTTAATTTTATAACACACACCAAGGGCATAACATGGTTAATTTAGACTAGATGGATCCTAATACCCTAATAGTCGATATTTAAAAAAAAATGTTATTAGCCAAGCACGCACTAATGTTATTGATTTGTTTGAGCACATTTGGCGAGAAGTTGAGGGCGGACATGGCGCCAAATGGAAGATAACATTCAGGATGAAGGTGCAAGTAGGGGAAGTTATGTGTATTATAACACAGAGATATAGTAGAACAACGCACGGATAAATAATGAATTTAAAATTATTTATTACTGATACGATGAGAAGATAACAGGGCTTTTCTGGTTTCGAAAGCATTATTGCACCTTATTGCTGATATTTGCACATAAATGCATTTTGCACATAACTACTGGGAATTTGATTCCCTGTAGTTTTGACCAGTACAGTTTTTGCGTATTTTGCACAGTAATTAAAATGCACGTGCACTTTATTACATCTCCAAGTACTGTAACCGGGATGCCCAAATCATTCGTACTGTAAATGTATTTTACTGAGATTTTATAAATGGTATTTTACAAATGATCAATTGCTATAAATGATAACAACATTTTCCCCTACTGCCTAATGCACAATGAATTATGAGTATTTTACCGATATTTTACTGTGACAAAAACATGTAAATATATAACCTGAATGTTTTTAAGGATTCCAAAGGGAGCGTCATGTATTTTCCCCAAGTATGTCTTCCCTTTTCACACTTTTTTAGCCCTGACACGTGATGTTATTTAAATCAACTTTGGGCCCTTTAAAAAGACTGAGTTGCATTTGGATCACTGTCATGTGAACAAGGCTCGCTGAGAGCCGAAACGTCATGCGCTAACTTGTACTGAGTAAATAATTTGCACGAAATTGGTCCCTGTCTGCGTATCCTTGCCTAGGGGAATGCCTGAGCGAATGGAGTAAAGACGTGGTGTCTTAGAAATATATATATATATATATATATATATATATATATATATATATATATATATAGATAGATAGGGGGAAAAACGAGTGTTGATATCCCCCATCAATTTCTTAAAAACACAGTTCACATATATTATTTGTCATTTGTATGTATATATACTTGTACATAGCACATATACACTTTCGATTCACCTTTTATCACTTTCACTGCACCGTCACCTTTTAGGAGCAACTTGTTTCTAAGAAAAGTATAAACATTGCTTTGTATATATTCATCAATGGGATATGTATAAATAAATGCACTAAACTCATAACTGAAACTCATTCATTTGAAAGGTTATTTTCTGCCCCTTATACAAAACTACTGCTGTGGAAGTCAGGGGCAACACTTCCCCTGTAGGGAAAATGATTTGAGAATAATTATACTTTTCAGGTGTCATCCCAAACTTACTGACCAAGATGGCCTTCATTGCAGTGTAGCTTGTTTTGTCCCTCACCTCTAGTGTGAGAAGTGTGTCCCACGTCAGTGAGGGCATGTACGTCCATAAACTACCCCAACAGAACTCCTTGGGGACCTTGTGCACTCTCAGAGCCACTTCATATGCTGAAAACCACTTGTCTATGTCATCCCCCACACCACATAACTGGGTACCAAATGTTTGGGTATCCAGACTCTTACTTCAGTAGTAGACACTGCAGGTATGCTGCCACCATTACTTCATCTGGACCTCACTTGTAAGGCTCTTATGTCCTGCTCTCTCAGGCACAGCTTATGGTCCATTTTCCTCTCCTCCTTGGCTAGCCTCTTCTCCCTCAAAGCTTGTTTCCTCTTAGCTAGAGCCTGCTCTTTCTAAAATTGGGCACCTTTCTGTTCCTGCTATAATTTTTCAAGCCCCAGCTTGAGCTTACCTTCCTACTTCCTGTCTGCCGGCTCCTCTACACACAAGTTCCTTGATGAGGTACTGTTCCCTGCTCTGGGGACCACTACTGCTTCCAGCAAGTTGTTGGTCCCCTCCATGGTCCACCTCCGCAATTTTCTCCTCCTCTGAGACCTCAGCCCCTGCATTACAGCCCTCTATCCAGGCTCTTAAAGCCTTCAGCAACCTAACCCTCTGGGTGAAGCCTTTCATAAATACTTGAAAGCCCTTGCAAAAGTCCTTAAGATGGGCCACAGTGTAGGACTCAGACTTGATCAACTCAAAATCAAGCCATATCATCACAGCTGATTACCAATGTTTGAAAAGCGGTCTTTGGTTTTCAGAGGTATGCACCCTGTCCAAGCAGTAACCACCACCATAGTCAGAGTAAACTAGATGCACACTAAAAAATAACTTGTGCACACCCTCTAAAAGCTTGGCACAGAGCAGTTAAATTCATCTAAATAGGTAATGTGTAAAGTAAGTTTTGCTACACACTCACACAGTAAAATGATAAAAACACCACATACATTTCCACACAGAGTTAGAAAACAGATCCAGTAGCGTACTGTCTTGGGAGGGTATTTATACCTATTGTGCCTCTGAAGTGGGAGTGACTTCAAAGATGGTCTTTCAAGTGCACGGAGGCCGTTTCTTCACAGTTCTGGCTCCAGAGTAGGGGTAATAGGCTCTTTCTGTGGGAACAGGACACTGCCAATTCAGATTTAAGTGTCAGTTCCCGCTTCCCTTCCTGCCCAGGAAGAGCTATCAGAATTCATATGAGTATTCAGACTCACCTAACCTTCCTGTGTTTGTGGCTGTCTAGGGGAAATGCACAAAGTGAAGTGGTCATCCACACCAGACAAGTAGTGTAGAAAGACTGCAGGCACACAGAACAGTAAAAGAGCAGAAAAATGTCCACTTTTATTTCTCTTCAGGAATTACAGCTTGAAAGTGTATTAAGAAATTCACAAAGGTAAACTATGAGAGGAGTAGGCCTCACAGCAGTAAGAAATGAATTTGACATTTTGTCACTTCCAGGAGATGCAAACCTTAAAGTGCATGTCCCAACACAGCACTCTGCCCTGTGGTCTACCTAGGGCCTGCCTTAGAGATAACTTGTGTGTAATTAAAGGGAAGTTTAAGGTTTGACAAAGGCCTTTAAATGCCAAGTCAAAGTGGCAGTAAACTGCCCATACAGGTCTTGCCGTGGCAGGCCTGAGGCAGGTTTGAAAGGTTACTTGTGCGAATGGCACAATCATGGCTGCAGGCCCACTAGTAGCATTTAATTTACAGGCCCTGGGTATATCGTTTACCAACAAGGGACTTATAAGTAAACTAAATATGCCAATTGTGTATAAACCGTTCTTACCATGTTTAGGGGAGAAGCAAATGCACTTTAGCAGTGGTCGGCAGTGATAAAATGTTCGGAGTTCTAAGGCCAAAAAAAAGAATCAAGAAAAAGAAGTGGTAAGCAGACAAAACGTTTGGGGGAAGACCATCCTAAGGATGACAGGTGTAACAGACAGCCACTTGAAGATCTTTCATAGCATGTGTTGGATGTGGAAGCAGGATGCACTCACTTCATTGTCTTGTGCCTTCATGATGAGTTTGTCATGTAGAATGATTCCTGGGTTTCTTTCGCATTCAGTGGGTGTTGGGTCTAGCTCTGACAGACACCAGGCAGAGTCTGTTGGGGAGGTCTTGTTTCTGATGATTAAATCTTTGGTCTTGTCAGAATTGAGCTACAAGCAGTTTGTTCTCATCCAGTCTGTCACCATGGTCATTCAGTTGGCGAAGTTGCGTTAGAAATGATGAGGGTCTCTAGTTGTCAGAGGTATGAACCTTTCTCCAAGTAGGGACCGCGAGGTGGGTGAGTTCGGTACGGAGTCACTCAGACTGCCCAAACAACAGTACCTTGGAAACACAGTTAACAGACAATGCAGGGCACCATGGCTATGAGGTGTCTGTGCCAAGGTGAAGCCAGCTCCTTCTGCCATGGGGGAGGTGAGGCGTTGAGTCCATGAGGGGACAAGGCATCGAATTCACGAGAAGTTAGGCGTCGTCAGGGAAGAGGTGTCAGTTACAGTGAAGCAATGCAACATCGAAGAGTTCATGGAGTCACCCTTGTCAGTTATTGGCTCCACAACAACATGGTGCTGGCAGTGACAGTGTCTGTGCATGTGCTGATGTCAGCAGGTGTTAAAGGAAATCGGTGCTGTGGTACAGGCAGGCCGGTCCATCGTGCACTTCACGAGTGGTATCCCCGGCCTCAGTGCAGGTCACGGCGTCACTGTCTGCATTGCTCATGGCAATGAAGTTTTTCTTCTTGCTTTCCAGCACCAACCACACAATTCTCAAGGCCCAGGAACTTGAATTGGTACCCTTTTGAGTGCAGGAGTTCACTGAGCAGTCCATGTGCTGGTCAGTGGGTACAGGTGAAGTCTTTGTGGCCCTGAAACAGGAGGCAAGCACACACAAACCCTTGGAGATTCTTCTTCAAACAGGTTCACAACCAAGTTCCAGTGTTTGTCCTCTCCTTGGCAGAAGCACAAGCAGTAACTGCATGTCAATCAAGCAAAGCACACACAGCAATGGGGAAATGGGGCAGTAGTCCTCTTACAGCTCTCCAGTTCTTCTCCTTTGCAGAGGTTCCTCTTGAATCTAGAGGTGATCTCATTCTCTGGGGTTTAATGCCCAATACTTATACTCCATTTTCTCTTTGTGGCAAGGGTCTCTGAGCCTAGTCCAAACCAGTTCTGTCCTCTCTCGCCCAACTTCCCTACAGTAGGTGGAGACAGCATTGTGCAAAGGAGACACAGCCTTTTCATGTGCTATTGAAAACTCTTCCTGCCACTCTAAATGCAGACAAGGTCTATTCAGCCCAACTTTGAGTCAACCAGGAAGGCATGACACACCTCAACCCCCCCCCCCCATTGTGACTGTCTAAACTGAATGCACATCCCCAACTACTGTCACATCATTACCAGACAGGGAATACACAGCCAGGCAGAGGGACACAGGATGGCGAAACAAGAAAATGCCTACTTTCAAAAAGTGGTATTTTCAAACCAACAATTTAAAAACCACCTGTGTTAGTAAATTCTGAGTTCAGAGAGCCTAAACTCCATTTCTCTATCTTGTCACAATGGAAAGTTACACTTGTAACAGTGCAGCTCCTATGTTAGCCCATGGGACAGATAGCCTTTCAATAGTGAAACATTTTATTCCCAGTATTTCACTATCAGGACATGTAAAACACACCAGCACATGTCCTACCTTTAACACACACTGAACCCTTACCAAGGGGGGTACCTTGGGCCTACCTAAGGGGTGCCTTACATATTAGAAAAGTGAAGGTTAGGACCTGGCAAGTGGGTGCAGTTGCCAGACCAATATGGCAGTTACAAACTGCGCATGTAGACACATCATTGGTAGATCTAAGACACATTTCCAGGACTGCTAATGTGGGTGGCACAACCAGTGCTGCAGGCCCACTGGGCATTTGATTTACAGGCCCTGTCACACTCAGTGCACTTTACTAGGGACTTACCAGTAAATCAAATATGCCAATCAGCGGTAACCAATCATAATTCCAATTTACACAGGGAGCATATGCACTGTGACACTGATCAGCAGTAGCAATGTGCCCAAAGCATCTAAGTAGTAACAAATAACATTCAATATACAGTGAACCAAAGGAGCTCTTATTTATAAACTATAGCAACACGTAAATTAGTAAACTTCATTTATTATTCTGTTCATGGCAGCAAAATAGATATTAATATAATTCTTAACACAATTCTTAGTGCAATTAAAAACATATATAATAACAAATCAATACAGAATAAAAATCCAGCAAATAGATTTTTCACTACTATAAGATCATTTTTACAATGATTCTTTCAATGATGGACAACACTGAATCTAATACATTTCATGTGAAAACTAATTACATTGCTCTGTATAAAAAACCAATACATTAGGAAACAAATAACTGTGTCCTTGTGTCACAGCGTTTCGGTGTGACTTGTTGATTTGAAAAACACCTTCCTCAGGACTCAATAAGTTTAAAAACACCTAATCTTCACTGTGCCAACCTATATATCTAGAAATAAATACATACAATTAGACGCATATTGAACGTGTGCTTATTTAACATATACAAAGTGCTTTCTTTGGTTCAGTGTATTGATTTACAGCATACTCCGACTATGAGGCCGGGGGTTCAATTTAAACCTCACAAAGTAGATCCCCAGGCCAAAATAGTCCTTCTCCTTATTACTGTGTGACATTTAAAGCGAGGCTATTGGCTAGAGTCAAAATTGATTTATAAATCTAAAGACAAGATTGGCAATATACATGTATATATTCTTTCTTTCCGCCTATAAAGTTCATCCTTATCTTATATTAATATAGGGTTTGTATGGTCTCACAATCCTCTACGCTTGCCCTGATATCCCCTTGTGGAAGCATAAATAACCTGATAGCTTACCCTAATTCGTTGATCAGCACATATTGGTTTGATTCCAGACAGAATTAATTCTGTTGTACTATTTATGCCTCCATCAATTTATGGCCAAAAAGTTTTTTTAAATCTGTTGGGAATATCAGTAGGTAATATTTCATTCCAATTCATCCAACTGTCAAGCTCTAATTATTCTATTGTGACAGTTTATTGGTATGCAACTAGACAACCTCACACCAGGGGTCTTTTCTTTGTACCCACTTCAACTATCAGCAATGCTGGTGTTTTTCACTTTCACCCTTTTAGTTTTGAACGCTGTCAGTGGTTTTTATCTTTCACCCTGCAGTGTAAATTCATATATACATTCTTTAAGTGACTCAAATCCTGATACTAATCTACCTAAGTATAACCCTATGTGGCATACAACACTTACCCTTTGAAAAATTAGTGTCCTTCACGCAATATCCCTCTCAGAGGTAGTATAAAATAAAACTGGGAGCTTGTTTGATGTCCCTCTGTAGTCAAACATCCACCTCTTTGTACAATTTAGGGTAATGCACAATCCTGTATAGTGAGAATAAAAGGCTAATTTGAAATAAAGATTCTTAATGGTAATATATATTTTTTGTCAAGGTAGCTACTCATATCTTTGGGAAATAGAACTTTCCTTTCATATACCCTGCTGTATAGGGATTAATCAATCATGAGTGTAATCCCCAACTCGCACAATTTGCCATATTAAGTGGCTGAATTATGATGCATTTCTTGTGCGAGGGCCCGCAGTGTTACCATCAATACTGCGTCTCAGTTTAAATTGACGCAGCCCTTTAAGAGATTCACAACTCGCTGCCCTTGGCCGTAATATTAGTAATGTACAAAGTTGCTAGCTAACCGCGGTTCAATACGCCCGCTTAGCATGGAGATACTCACTTTTATCCTCACAGTCTATTTACTTCAGTTCTTTATCGATCCCTGTGACTTAGTGGGTTTGGCTTTACCCATAAATCAGTTGTTTATTCACCGTGGAAGCAGTAGGTACTACGCGTCAACCGATTAAAATGATGCATCTAAGCCAGCAAAAATGAAATTCATCACACAGTCAAAAATGCAAGAAGTAGAGGAAAAAATTCAGGAGAAGCCACGTTGAGGATACCATGTCTAACAAGCTGGTTTTGGATGTTGTGGTCTTGTCCATCAAGGAGAGGGTGACCCGGATGTTGTTGGCGTATGAGGTAATGAAAATGCCTTGGGTTTGTATGATGTTGGCTAGTGCGGTCATGTAGAAGTTGAACAGAGTGGTGCTGAGGGACGATCCTTGGGAGACTCCGCACATCAGATTCTTGGTCTCTGTAAAAGTGGCATTCTACCTCTTTTGGTTCTTCTCAAAGAGAGAAATGGAGAATTCCTTTATACAATCCTTTTGGCAGAGTCCTCTTTCAGGGAATCGCTCTACTGAGTCTCCCTGGCATCCCTTCTGAATGGGGTAAGGTGTAATGTATTATATTCAGACACAGGTTTCCTATTTGTTAGGGCCTAAGAGACTCCTTACTTCCACCTTGGAATTGTGTAGTTAATCCTTAAAATAGCGAAACCAAAGGGTGATGATCGACGGAGTGTTGAAGATTGCTAGCACTCACCCCCAGTCAACTGATCTGGGTTTAATCCATCATCATTCTTTAGCTCACTCCGCCACCCCAGTTCAGACATGGCCATATGCAAATCAGTCTGACCCTGCGCCTCATGAGAACAGTCCAGCCCGAACTACAAAGCCATGTCTTCCCTGGACCGGAAACACGCATCCTGGGGCTGGTTTCTGGCTAATCAGCCGTCATCAGCCAGGCTAGCTTGAATCCAGTGGCAAAGTGAGCAAGGGACCGATGTCTGGGCATACCCAGCCAACTTAGGGCGAACAAAGCAAAACCAAAGGGGATGATGAACGGAGTGTTGAACATTGCAAGCACTCACCCCCAGTCAACTGATCTGAGTTTAATCCATCATCATTCTTTAGCTCACTCCGCCACCCCAGTCCAGACATGGCCATATGCAAATCAGTCTGACCCTGTGCCTCATGGGAACAGTCCAGCCAGAACTACCAAGCCATGTATTCCCTGGACTGGGAAGAAGCATCCTGGGACCGGTTTCTGGCTAATCAGCCATCATCAGCCAAGCTAGCTTGAATCCAGTGGCAAAGTGAGCAGGGGACCCACGTCTAGCCACCCTGCCAACTTAGGGGGAACAAAACAAAACCAAAGGTGATGATGGACGGAGTGTTGAACATTGCAAGCACTCACCCCCAGTCAACTGATCTTGGTGTAATCCATCATCATTCTTTAGCTCACTCCGCCACCCCAGTTCAGACATGGCCATATGCAAATCAGTCTGACCCTGTGCCTCATGGGAACAGTCCAGCCAGAACTACCAAGCCATGTATTCCCTGGACTGGGAAGAAGCATCCTGGGACCGGTTTCTGGCTAATCAGCCATCATCAGCCAAGCTAGCTTGAATCCAGTGGCAAAGTGAGCAGGGGACCCACGTCTAGCCACCCTGCCAACTTAGGGGGAACAAAACAAAACCAAAGGTGATGATGGACGGAGTGTTGAACATTGCAAGCACTCACCCCCAGTCAACTGATCTTGGTGTAATCCATCATCATTCTTTAGCTCACTCCGCCACCCCAGTTCAGACATGGCCATATGCAAATTAGTCCGACCCTGTGCCTCATGGGAACAATCCAGCCAGAACTACCAAGCCATGTCTTCTCTAGACCAGAAACAAGAATCCTGGGGCCGGTTTCTGGCTAATCAGCCGTCATCAGCCAGGCTAGCTTGAATCCAGTGGCAAAGTGAGCAAGGGACCCACGTCTGAGCATAAACTGCCAACTTAGGGCACACAAAGCAAAACCAAAGGGGATGATGGATGGAGTGTTGAACATTGCAATCACTCACCCCAGTCAACTGATCTGAGTTTAATCCATCATCATTCTTTAGCTGACTCTGCCACCTCAGTTCAGACATGGCCATATGCAAATCAGTCTGTCCCTGTGCCACATGGGAACAGTCCAGCCCCAACTACCAAGGCATGTCTTCCCTGGACCGCAAACAAGCGTCCTGGGACCCGTTTCTGTCTAATCAGCCGTCATCAGCCAGGCTAGCTTGAATCCAGGGGCAAAGTGAGAAAGGGACCGATGTCTGGGCATACCCGGCCAACTTAGGGCGAACAAAGCAAAACCAAAGGGGATGATGAACGGAGTGTTGAACATTGCAAGCACTCACCCCCAGTCAACTGATCTGGGTGTAATCCATCATCATTCTTTAGCTCACTCCGCCACCCCAGTCCAGACAAGGCCATATGCAAATCAGTCTGACCCTGTGCCTCATGGGAACAGTCCAGCCAGAACTACCAAGCCATGTATCCCTGGACCGGGAAGAAGCATCCTGGGACCGGTTTCTGGCTAATCAGCAATCATCAGCCAAGCTAGCTTGAATCTAGTGGCAAAGTGAGCAGGGGACCCACGTCTGGCCACCCTACCAACTTACTGGGAACAAAACAAAACCAAAGGTGATGATGGACGGAGTGTTGAACATTGCCAGCACTCACCCCCAGTCAACTGATCTGGGTGTAATCCATCATCATTCTTTAGCTCACTCCGCCACCCCAGTTCAGACATGGCCATATGCAAATCAGTCTGACCCTGCGCCTCATGAGAACAGTCCAGCCCGAACTACAAAGCCATGTCTTCCCTGGACCGGAAACACGCATCCTGGGGCTGGTTTCTGGCTAATCAGCCGTCATCAGCCAGGCTAGCTTGAATCCAGTGGCAAAGTGAGCAAGGGACCGATGTCCGGGCATACCCAGCCAACTTAGGGCGAACAAAGCAAAACCAAAGGGGATGATGAACGGAGTGTTGAACATTGCAAGCACTCACCCCCAGTCAACTGATCTGAGTTTAATCCATCATCATTCTTTAGCTCACTCCGCCACCCCAGTCCAGACATGGCCATATGCAAATCAGTCTGACCCTGTGCCTCATGGGAACAGTCCAGCCAGAACTACCAAGCCATGTATTCCCTGGACTGGGAAGAAGCATCCTGGGACCGGTTTCTGGCTAATCAGCCATCATCAGCCAAGCTAGCTTGAATCCAGTGGCAAAGTGAGCAGGGGACCCACGTCTAGCCACCCTGCCAACTTAGGGGGAACAAAACAAAACCAAAGGTGATGATGGACGGAGTGTTGAACATTGCAAGCACTCACCCCCAGTCAACTGATCTTGGTGTAATCCATCATCATTCTTTAGCTCACTCCGCCACCCCAGTTCAGACATGGCCATATGCAAATCAGTCTGACCCTGTGCCTCATGGGAACAGTCCAGCCAGAACTACCAAGCCATGTATTCCCTGGACTGGGAAGAAGCATCCTGGGACCGGTTTCTGGCTAATCAGCCATCATCAGCCAAGCAACTTGAATCCAGTGGCAAAGTGAGCAGGGGACCCACGTCTAGCCACCCTGCCAACTTAGGGGGAACAAAACAAAACCAAAGGTGATGATGGACGGAGTGTTGAACATTGCAAGCACTCACCCCCAGTCAACTGATCTTGGTGTAATCCATCATCATTCTTTAGCTCACTCCGCCACCCCAGTTCAGACATGGCCATATGCAAATTAGTCCGACCCTGTGCCTCATGGGAACAATCCAGCCAGAACTACCAAGCCATGTCTTCTCTAGACCAGAAACAAGAATCCTGGGGCCGGTTTCTGGCTAATCAGCCGTCATCAGCCAGGCTAGCTTGAATCCAGTGGCAAAGTGAGCAAGGGACCCACGTCTGAGCATAAACTGCCAACTTAGGGCACACAAAGCAAAACCAAAGGGGATGATGGATGGAGTGTTGAACATTGCAATCACTCACCCCAGTCAACTGATCTGAGTTTAATCCATCATCATTCTTTAGCTGACTCTGCCACCTCAGTTCAGACATGGCCATATGCAAATCAGTCTGTCCCTGTGCCACATGGGAACAGTCCAGCCCCAACTACCAAGGCATGTCTTCCCTGGACCGCAAACAAGCGTCCTGGGACCCGTTTCTGTCTAATCAGCCGTCATCAGCCAGGCTAGCTTGAATCCAGGGGCAAAGTGAGAAAGGGACCGATGTCTGGGCATACCCGGCCAACTTAGGGCGAACAAAGCAAAACCAAAGGGGATGATGAATGGAGTGTTGAACATTGCAAGCACTCACCCCCAGTCAACTGATCTGGGTGTAATCCATCATCATTCTTTAGCTCACTCCGCCACCCCAGTCCAGACAAGGCCATATGCAAATCAGTCTGACCCTGTGCCTCATGGGAACAGTCCAGCCAGAACTACCAAGCCATGTATCCCTGGACCGGGAAGAAGCATCCTGGGACCGGTTTCTGGCAAATCAGCCATCATCAGCCAAGCTAGCTTGAATCTAGTGGCAAAGTGAGCAGGGGACCCACGTCTGGCCACCCTACCAACTTACTGGGAACAAAACAAAACCAAAGGTGATGATGGACGGAGTGTTGAACATTGCCAGCACTCACCCCCAGTCAACTGATCTGGGTGTAATCCATCATCATTCTTTAGCTCACTCCGCCACCCCAGTTCAGACATGGCCATATGCAAATTAGTCTGACCCTGTGCCTCATGGGAACAATCCAGCCAGAACTACCAAGCCATGTCTTCTCTAGACCGGAAACAAGAATCCTGGGGCCGGTTTCTGGCTAATCAGTCGTCATCAGCCAGGCTAGCTTGAATCCAGTGGTAAAGTGAGCAAGGCTGATGACGGCTGATTAGCCAGAAACCGGTCCCAGGATGCTTGTTTCCGGTCCAGGGAAGACATGGCTTGGCAGTTCGGGGTGGTGGGGAGGCTAGGGTGAGTTTTTTTTCCATCCCAGCTTGGCCAATGCCAGATGCCATTGTCAGACTGTGACCGCCATGGGACCTTCCATAGAGAGGCGAGGCAGATCTGTATATAATGGCTGGAGGTAGCCTCCAGCCTGCATTGCCAATCTGTCCATTGTATAAGCTGGCTCCGTCAGAGGCTGGTGCATCCATTGATTGACTGTTGCCAGTTGAGCTGCCTTGTAGTCTGTTTGAATGTGCGATAGTGCTATTCCGCTGTCGTACCAGCTACACGTCAGTTGACCTAGGGCAATTTTCGGGGGACCCCCCTCCCACAGCAACGTGCGAACCAAGCTATCAATGGCATTGAAATATGTGTATGTAACTGGGAAGGGTGTATTTTGGAGAGCAAACAAAAAACATGGCACCCCATAATTTTAAACAATGCCGCTCGACCAAGCAGCATGAGTGGGAGGTCCCATCAGTGACAGGTGTCGCTTTTGAGGTGGTCCAGGGGGGGCTGAAAATTTCGAACTTTACAGACCACGGGTTCTCCAGTGATAAACTCCCCAAGTGTCTGAATCCCTCCGAGTTCACCTGGGCCTTGCAATCTGCCGGAAATGTTGGCCTCGGTCCGCTACAAACATACACCACCGATTTTACCCAGTTGATCGTGTATCCGGAAAATCTTCAGAATGTGGCAAAGATATTTAGTATTCTTGTTATTGAGGCTCTGGAGGATGCCACATACAGGAGGACATCGTCTGCATAAAATGAGATCCTGTCCTCCCAGTCTTCCGACTATTGTAATCCCCGAATTATTCTCTGCGTATCCATGCCGCCACCGGCTCTAACATTGGTGTAAAAATAAGTTGGGAAAGGGGACAACCCTGTCTCATCCCTCAATGTAAAGGGAATATGCGGGATCTTACCCCATTTACCATCATTTGTGCACAGGGGTCTGTGTATAGAAGTCCCAGCCATGAGAGGAATATGGGCCCAAATCCCATGTGCTTGAGCACTGCCACCATGTACGGCTACTCAATCGTATCAAAGGCCATGCGCACATCTAGGGACAGCACCGCTGCCTTCTCCCTAATTCAATGTGCACGTCCAAAGACTCCATGAAGGCATCAGAGGTTTAGGACCGTGCTATGCCCTGGCATAAAACCAGACTGACCCGTATGGACTAATGCCAGAAGTAGGGGTAAAAGCCGCTGGGCCAGCAGCTTCTCAGGATTTTCACTTCAGAGTTTAGTAAGGAAATTGGCCTGTATAAGGCACATTGGTCTCTGGGTTTTCCCTCTTTGTGTATCACAACTATCGTTCCCATCCTCTGATCTGATGGCAGTGATCCTATGTCTCAACTTTCCTGAAACAGGGCTAGCAGATGGGGTGCATTTACCTGCCCCGTAAGTTTGTAAAGTTCAATCGGGATGCCGTTTGGTCCCATAGCCTTGCCCGGCTTTAATGCTCCTATGGCCTGAGATACCTCAGTCACTGTTAAGTCTTCTTCTAGCTGTTGACTTTCCTCTACGGTTAAGATTGTGAGTCTGATATATTACTGGAAATCTAAGGATTCCTGCTCAGTATATAGTGTTTTGGCGGCATATACTGCCTCGTAATAGCCTGCAAAGGTCTCCGCAATCTCTCTCGGATCTTTCATTGTTTTTTCAGTTTGGATAACAACTGACAGTACCCATCGGTCCGTCCTTTGGCGCTGGTCTAGCCAGGCCAAAAGTTTGCTCGCTTTGTTGCCTGCCTCATATATTCAGTGATGCGCCTCCTAAATTATATTCCTAGCTTCGTGTTACGTGGTCTCCGTAATATTGTTGTTTCAGTTTCAGTCTATGTTGCAATGCGTCATCTACCCTTCCCACTACTTGACACTTGAGAGTCAGTATTTCTTGCTCAAGTGTTGTGACTAGTGCCGTTTTTTACTTTTAGCCTGGCCTCTCACCACCACCTTGTATGCCTCCCATAGTGTCTGCGATGAGGCGACTGTATCCACATTCTCCTGAAAATAGAAATTTGTCGCCTCCCTCAAGCCCTTTCCTATCTTTGGGATCTTAATATGCCAGAGGTTTATGGGCACAGGACCTGAGCATCACCCCCCTCCTATCGTATATCTTGCACACACGGGGGAGTGGTCCGAGATGCCTCTCACCAGGTGACTAACTTCCGTGAATTGGAAAAGGAGATCTGGGGGGGGAATTAATAGGTCTATTCTTTATCGGCTAACATGCACCCCTGAATGAAATATATATTCTAAGGCAGTTGGGTTGAGGTCGATTAGTCCCAGTGCTAGGAGGAATTTTGTTAGTTGTGATTTTGCTGGCGCCTGCGTTCTGGGAGGTGTGCGGTCTAAGGTGTCACTTCCTGTTATGTTGAAGTACCCTGCAAGGAAAAGTCAGCCTGATAGATAGTCTAGTAACAAATTTCCCAATTCTGTTAGGATTGAATCTCTGAAGGTGGGAGGGATGTTCAATGATATGATATTCAATACGGCGCCTGCCCATGCCCAGAAATGACTGCATATCTCCCTAGTCTGTCTATTTTAGTGTTCTCTATGATTAGGGGCAGACCTTTTTTAACAAGGATTCCCGTACCCCTCGATCCCAATGTCTACCCCGCATGCACCTTCATCTTGTAACCCCAGCGGCTTAGCGCCTTGCAGCTATTTCCCATGAGATGTGTTTCTTATAGGAGAATCACGTACGGGGAATGTCTCTTTACGAACTGAAGAACTATCCCACACTTAACCTTACTCCCCACCCATTGGATATTTTTTGGATATTTGGATATTTGGAGGGGTATTTATAAAGCGCTGCGTTCGCTCCGGAAGGAGCATCATGGCGCTGAGTAATCCTTGAGGCTAGGTCCAGAGGGCGAGGGGGGAGGCTAAATGGAGGCTTTGGACCATTCATCGGGGAAGTTGAAAATCCAAGTTTTGAGAAGTTTTCTAAACGGTTTCTCAAGAGTCTGATGTCTTAGATGTCTGGGCATGCTGTTCCAGGCTTTGATGGCGAGGAAGCTTAGGGTTTTGCCTCCTTTAGACTTCAGGTTGAACCTGGGAGAGACCATGAAGTTTTCTTGGGCAGAGCGGAGGGAGCGACTCGGATTGTAGTGTGGGAAGCGTCTAGTGAGGTAGACCGGACCTGTTTTGTTAAAGGCCCGAAAGGCAACGATGAGAATTTTGAAGAGTATTCTCTTGTGCAAGGGGAGCCAATGTAAGGTTTTTAGGGCTGCAGAGATTGAAGATTTGCGAGGCAATTTTAAGACCAGACGGGCAGCAGTATGCAGAACACTTTGGAGTTTGGCGAGGGTGGACTTCTTAGTCCCTGCCAAGAGGCCGTTGCAGTAGTCCACTCGTGAAAGAATGAGGGCTACTGTTACCGTTTTTCTAGATTCTAAGGGGAGGAAGTCAAAAAACTTTCTGAGGGATTTGATTATGCCGAAGCATCTACCGGCCACAGTAATGGCATGATGATCAAAAGAAAGATCTGAGTCGAAAGATACCCCGAGGTTTCTGGCGGTAGAGACAGTCTGGGGGGGGAGCAGAATTGTCGGGCCACCAGAGAGCAGGACAGAATGAGGCGTTCTTTCCAATGGGGAGGATCTCAGTTTTGTTTGAGTTACAACGGAGGTGGTTGGAGTCCATCCATTGGAATACAGCAGTTAGGCAATGTTTAAGATTGAGCTCTGCATTATTGGAGTTGTCATCTAGGGGGATGATCAACTGAGTGTCATCGGCATATGAGGTGACAGTTATGCCGAATGATTCAATCAGGGTGAGGAGAGGGATGAGATAGACATTAAAGAGAAGGGGACTAAGGATGGACCATAAGCATTGACATTCGAGGACAGAATTCTTATGTCAGCCTGGTGTCGTGTCTGCATTTAGTGATTGAATCTGGTGACTTTCTCGCTACTATATAGCTTATGTCTGGATCCCTGTTTTGTTTTATGGATTCTAGGCTTTCGAATTTGCACTTTAGGATATGATTAGAGTTTGAAATATCATCTGCTCTACATACATACACTACACATAAAAACATCACATAGAACATTAACCCACCCAAAAGGGTGTCCAACACCCCCTCCCCCCATGAACCATTAGGATTACCCCCTGCAACCCTGCCAGATGGACCCAACCAGCCCGCCCCCCCAACAAAGCAGAGCGCCTGTCGACACCCAGTGAAAAGAGTCCAGAGAACATCTTCTGTGTGGTGGTTCCCCCATTGGGGACGACCCACTTAGCGAATTGCTACGGTACCTTATTTATCTTAAATAGTCTCACCTCAGTCACTTTCTCGTGATGCCGAGTTTTCTCTCCCACCATGTCTCACTCGGTTCCCACCTTCGGTCATTTGGCGTAATTTCCTGGGCGTTGGATCCTGATTCCCTTTGGCAGGGGAACACCTCACCGTAATCCATCCTTCTATGCAGGCCCAGGCCTCCTCTGGAGTTTCAAAGAATTATGATTTTCTTCCCTCTTCCACTCTGAGCTGGGTAAATCATTAAGTATCTCACCTTCCTCTTCCTCAATTCTTGCTTAACCGCCAGAAATGTCCTTCTTAGTTTCTTTACCTTGTGGGTCCAGTCTGGGAAGAAGGAGATACGAATGTTCTCATGCATAATTAGTGGGGCAAACCCGGCCATCTGTTGAACCAGGTCCTGATCCCGAAAGTGGAGAAGGCGGGCTAATATGGGACGCAGCGGGGCTCCTGGTTTTGGTCTCCCTCCCGGCAGCCTATGGTCTCTTTCTACCGCGAATAGTTTCAATAGGCCTCGGGCTGTAGTTTCTTGACGATGAGATTGTCCACGAAGAGGTTGGCGGACGGGCCTTCTGCTTTTCCCGGCACCCCTAGGATGCGTACGTTGTTTCTCCTCGACTGTCCCTCGAGATCTTCGAGCTTTGCCTCCAAGCTGAATGTCTTTGTCTGTAGCTCCCCTAAGGTTTCTTGAGTGCCCTTGGCGTTTTTTATGAGATTCTCGGCTGTGTCTTCTACTTTTCTGAGCCTGTCCGGCATGTTGCGCAGGTCCCCCCTTATCAGGGTTACTTCCGTGCCGACTGAATCTATTCTTGACTCTAGGGCAGTTCGGGCTCCCTGAATTGTGGCCATAATATCTTGAAGAGATAGAGGTTCTCCATTTGCCTGTTGTGGCGCCGCTGCAGATCTTTGGTCTTCTTGGGCCATCGCTCCCTCCGGCACCTTAGGCAGAGCGAATTTGTCCATTTTAGTCTGGTGCGAATTTTTCAGGCACGGGTCACGGACATGACCCCTCAGGATATCAGTTCCCATGAATGAGGAAAACAGTTGGGGGGGAAAAAACAAAACCACAAAGGGGCCTTTGGGTATTCCCTGCCACCTGCTACAGGTTAAAGGTCACTCTGTACAGCCTTTCAAGGCTCCCTAATGCCCTGCAGCTTCTCAGCCACTGTCCTGGCTCTCGTGGCCTTGACCTGCCTTGCCCTGCCCTTGTAACTTTGTTCTCGCTGGAGCGGTTTACTTTGCAGGGCCCAGGCGTTATGCAGGCCTCCTCACCGCCCGTGTAGTATTGCCCCTGTCTCTGCCTATTGAATGTCTTGAGGACAGTCTTATTGTCCCATTGGGCCTGTGCGTTATTTTGTGCCCTACGGACTGGTTCTTTGTGTGTCCTGTGCACCAGTCTCACCTGTCTCAGGAGCCTAGGCTGGCAGCTCCTACTCGGTGACTGGTATTATTTTTAGATGGACAGCTTGCCAAGTTTTGCACCTCCCTTCACTGGTGTAGTTGCTGTTTCTATATTACATCCCTCGTAGGTGGGCGCTGCTGGTGCCTCCAGTCCTTTCCAGGACACAGTACTGCGTTCCGCAGCGAGGGCAGAAAGACTGGAGATTGCCGCTGTCTCCACCAGCACGTCTCCCACTGCCGGGAACACCCTGCTGGCGCCACCCCCTCTCCACGCAATGCCACTTACTGCCGGAGCGCTCCACTCAATGAAGACCAGGGCCTCTCTATGTTGCACAGGCCACAGTTCGAAGGATGCCTTTTTCTGCCATTGTGGACTCCGGCTGCACGGATAATTGACTGGATAATGCGGGGGTCATGGTCTGCGCAGCGGAGCAACTCTATGAAGCGGCCATCTTCCCTGCAGGTAGGCCACGCCCTCTTGTATTGGTCACTCTTGTTTGTTATAACTGTAATCGATGGAACTTTAGAGGGGACGGGCACACGTGTCTACTGTCTAACCAGGTACACAGGTCAAATGTAATATAACACTATCTATCCTTTTATGAGAGTTTGTGTCGCTGGGTCCATTTGCCATGTGGTAGTAATAGCAAAGATCAAAATACCAAATACCAAAGTGACATTAAATGGTAGGAACAAATGAAAAATATGTAACTCCTTACACCCTGCAATTCCAGTAGTTTGCTTTTTCAAATAATTGTGACTTCATCATGTTGGATATCTTTTGGCTTGTGAGTACAGTTGTCGCCAGTCCTTATGTGATCAACCTAAAATTAGGTTTTCGGAATACTACATAGAAGATCTTTGGCTCCACCCATATGTTGGTGTACAGGAGTAGATGCTTTGATTGGCCTGAAGTTGTGGGCTTCCACAGATAATAGTGCTTTCCCTCCATGCAACTGTGAATATTTTCTTTGCTTATTAAGTTGCTTGAGCCAGCAGCAGTATGTCAGCCTAGAAATGGCTCACTAACACACATAAAGTATCAAGCTTACAATGGGATTGAGCTTGACCTCTCAGGCTCATACAGATGGCACTGTAAGGCTGATAAAAAGTCTTAGATAAGGACATAATTTACAATGTTGTTTTGTTTTTTTGCTTTGGAAGAAGCACAAATGAAAGTGTTGTAAATTGGCAGCAATGGGTTAGCATTAGCAGAAGCCATCCTGTATTTAGAAGTTATCTTATCCGCTTTGTGAATGCCGTTTTGTATTTCTGGCAGCCATTTTGTTTTCCATGTGCTCGCCATGTGCTCTGTCCTACCTTTCTGTTAACTGCTCTTGTAGTCTGCCTAGAGACAAACTATGTTTAGCATCTTCTACCTTCGCACATGCCCAGAAGGGCCTAGCTAGTAGAATGCACCTGCCTCTCTAGTATAACTGTCAGGCTATTTTTGCTGCTGCATGGAGAAGTAACTCTCCTCCCACTTTGTTGAGCTAGCAGATCTTGTATGCCCATCTTAGTCATTTTTGCATGCTTACATGAGCCAGGACTGCCCCTGGGTCTTATGCTGAGTATGTAACCCTAAGCATATATAAGGCCTATGTTTTCTGCACTCCTCAGACTGCCTCATTCAGTTGCTAAGGCTTCTGTGTGACGTAGTCTCACTCATTTGAGGATAATAAAGAGTCTCTTTTATATTTCAGCTTCTGTGCCAATTTCTTCTTTCTGACTTTAAAAGGACTAAGGGCCCGATGTAGGTAGGCAAATACCGGTCGGAAACGGCCGAAAATACCGATTTTCGGCCGTTTCTGACCGGTATGTGGATATTGAGATGTAGGGGCATGTAAAATTACAGAATCAGTAATTTTACCGATTCTGTAATTTTACAGATTCGGTAAAATACCGAATTGGTAAAATTACCGATTCTGTAATTTTAGATGTAGGTAGCACTGTTTTCAGTGCTACAAGGGTTTAAGAATTCGTTATTTACCACCAACTAGAAGTTGGTGGTAAATAATGAAAACCCTTCAAAAAGCATTTTTTTGCTTTAAAAATTGTGCCATGTTGCAGACATACATGCCCTAAGGGCATGTATGTCAGCAACATGTGCACCCATGCACAATGGAGGGGTGCAACAGGGTGTCAAAGTGACACCCTGCCACCCTTCAATGTTTCCCCCAATTACCGAATCGGTATTTTCCGATTCGGTAATTGACATTGATTCCTAGGCCTATAGGAATCAATGACAATTACAGACTCGGTAAATACCGATTCATTAATTACCGAATCATACCGATTCGGTAATTAATTCGGTAAATATACCTACATCCCGATTGCCAGTTCTTAAATACCGAATCGGTATGATTCGGTATTTAAGAATCGGTAATCTGGGATTACCTACATCGGGCCCTAAGTATCAGTGGGACCCCTGAGAAGTTTTCCTTGTTCAACAAAAGGAGGTCCGTCGTGAGAAATGTATTGCTGCTTTCAAGCCCCAGCAACTTACCCTTCCCTTTCCATCATTAACTTTATACTACAGAATGCAGTTGTGTGTTTGGGAGCATTATTGAGTGCCCGGGTCTACACTAATCTACATGAATTCTTACGTACTTTAACATCACACTCCTGACATAACAATGTTTTTTCAATTTAATTTCTACAATGCAATTATTTGATTTCAAAGACTATAATACAGCAATTTTCCTGTCCCCACTGTTCAGAAATACAGACCTTGTGAGACATATTAATGTTTATGAAATGTTTGCCTAATATCACAAATCTCTTTAAAGCTCTTTACAAATTATGGATAGTGAAATATTTTCTCTTGTTGACATATTAGCTGCATTTAAAGCTAGATGGCATGATATGGTTTCCATAAAGACACTTTTTCTAAGGTATACGTTACTATCTGGAGCACGATCATGTCTCAGTTACTTGGGTAGAACAGTTTTAGCCTGATTCATAAGGAGAAACATGGGAAAATAAAAAAGGGACTGTCTACAAAGCATAGTTCTGAATCATCTTAAACATCTTCAGTGGAACTAGCACTTGTTTAAACTGCAGCAATATGTTTCTTTTTGTGTTTCCGGATGCCAGAGACATAGAATAAGAAATGGGCAGTTATTAATGTACAGAGATAAACATGTGTTTTTGTTTCCTGTTGGAAACATGACCAGTAGCAGAAAATAGATGCTATTTTGTTGTGAAGATGTTATTTGTCAGGCAGTCTGGTGAATATCAGAGAATGTTATTTAATTGGCTAGCTAGTGTGCATGGGTGTTAGGATGAAATAACATATGGTGATGCAGGGCTGAGGAACATCTTCTGAGTTATACAGGAGTCTAAGCATTGCAACAACAGGAACAGTTGCAGTTGCAAAATTCATTTTGTACACCAAGTACACGTCCAAAAATGTGAAAACCATGGGATGCTGCCGAATAGCACTTGGTCACAGGGGCGGTGGGTGAGCTTTTAAAGTGGTGGGGCACAAACTAATTAGCATACAGCACCGTAGCGAGCGAGCGCAGCGAGCGAGACCGAACCCCAAAAGGGGGGTTTGGGGGGATTACCCCCCCTAGAAAATTTTGAAAAAAAAGAAGAAAAATCGTGCATTTTCAAGCAAATTTGAGAAAGCAGGAAGGTAATTAAAGCAATTGTGAAAGTGCAGTTATTACATTAATAGATGGCATAACACAGTATTACCACAGAGCTTCATACATTCTGTCCTATTATGCTCAGGTGCTGAATTCAGACTATAAGACTTTCATGGAAATCTCAGCTCTAAGAGTAGAAGAAGTTACACAGCAGTGTAATGGTTGCCAGGTTCGTTCCGCAGGAGCGTCAGGAACTTGAAGAAAAGTCCACAGTCTTCCCCTACGGCCTTCCGACTCTATTAGACTCTAGAGTAACGAATGGCACGCAAGGGGAAAACAGGGAAACAAAACAAGGAAAGGCGGGGGAAGAAAAACAGTCTTACAATATACCGACTCTATTAGACTCTAGAGTAACGAATGGCAAGCAAGGGGAAAACAGGGAAACAAAACAAGGAAAGGCGGGGGAAGAAAAACAGTCTTACAATATATATCCAACTTTTTTTTGTTCCCACTGTATCACAGTATTCCCACGGTACTGTTGCACATGCGCCACTCCAAGGTTCCACTGGACAGTGCAAGATTCACTTTTTGACGTTGACACAATACTGTGGGACTGCACGAAGTGGGTCATGCTAGGTCCTGCGGGAGTTCAGGAGGAATCCTCACGGGATGTCTCGCTGGATTCCACAGGAGTACTGTGAGACCCGTGGCATGGATTTTTTTTTGGGGGGGGGAGGTTTGCAAGGGCCCCCACTGCAATGAGGGCCAGGGGTTCAGGGTATCCCTACTCTTATCACAGTAGTCCAACAGTCCCGATATTACTATATTTTGAGGCTTAGTTTTTGGAAAAAGGCAGAACAAATGTATACGAAATCACAAAAAGCATGTTGTTTGAGAATAGGACAAGCTTTCTGCCACATTTGGTATAATTTTGTACTGCCGATTTTTCTATATCACTTCCCAAACTTCATGTGGGAAATTGCATGAGAAAAATTTATTTTGGGACCCCCTTTTATTTATCCCCTGCTTGACTTGAGTTGGCCTAAGCAGTGTTCATGAGCTGCAGTTCACATCAGATGTCTGAGGTGAGCATTAACTCACTGAAACCATTCTGTCAGATGGAAGGAGTTTTTCTTTATGAGAAGACAGGGTAGTGCTTACTCTATGATAACAATTTGTGGTGAAATTCACCATGACTTTCCAGAATGTTGACATGCAGGTTTGCATTGAGTGAGAGATCAGAAATCAGAAGAGAAGCAAAATGTAACCTGGCCTGTCAGCTAGGGTCATCCAGTGGCAAGGGCCCGGCTTTAGTGCTGCTGGCGCCCGGTGCAGCAACTAATGTTTGTGCCCCATCCCCATGACCACCTCCACCACGACTCCTTCATTACCATCCTTTAACAGAGCCCCTCAAGTCTCCAAAACCACCTCTCTCAGGTGCATTTGATTCATGTTATAGCGTCGCCCATGGCAGTGTGGGATGTCAGAGCACATTACAGCACACACATATTACACAGAGACAATGAATCATAAGTGTATAAATCAGTTTATAGGAAATGTTACATAAGACAGAGGACTACAAGGTGTAGTAATCACATTTCATCCCTACTGGTAGGCAGGATAGTTTAAGAGTGCTTGGTCTGGAGAAGAATAAACTCAGAATTTAAAACGTAACACCATGGTTGGTGGTTCACTAAAATATTAAGAATTGATTTCTTCCCAAATGAACTGTTTTTGCAACATTATGATAATCAAAGGCTGGGGGGAAAATCATAACCCTCTAATCTATGCCTTGAAGTGTGTATGCAGCTCTTTGATGACGGTTAATAGCTCACTATTCTACATTAGAATTTTAACTTAGAAACTGCAAATAACAAAAGAATCTCTTTGACAAAAGCAGTAATCCACTGCCCTATTTACATTATATGCACTTTGTGATTTGATTGGTACACGATCTTTGCAGCTGGCATGATAACCGTCTGCACTACATTATGATGAATCAAAGCTTCCACAAGACAAAACGCTGATCTCGTTCCAGGAAGAACATTAATCACCCTGGAGTTATCTTGACATTTTTATTGTTGCCTGAAAATTGCTGGAGGCAAGAACAGGGTAGCAGGTGCTTTTATAACCATAATAGACTTGCAAATAGAGTGAACCCCGCCCCTCCCCACCACAAGTCTGAGCTAGAGCCGGCCCTGCCATCCCTTTGGTGAGAGGAACATACACCAGTGCCAGAAAAGAGAGCTGAGGGGTTCAGATAAAGAGGAAAGAGTGCTAGTGATTTAGTGCCAACAAAGATAAAACCTTTGAAATAAATAAGGATATCACAGAGCCGAAAAAGAGAATGACAAATACATTTAAAGAGACATTGAGGGGGGGGGGGATAGAGTAAACATCGCATAATGTGACAGAGGAGAGAGCGATAGAGACCGATATGAAAGAGTGGGAGTGTCACGGTGGAAAAAGAGAGTCGGGGAGAACGGAGACCAACACATACTGTAACAATAAAAATTAAATGTCAAGAAACGGGTGAAGTGGTGAATGGAAGTGAGAGGGGGTGCCGGCCTAGCTTCCATTAGTGCAACTGGTGCAGTAGTGACAAAGCCCAGGGACAGGTACTGAGAGGCCCACGGTACCCCTATTATTGCCATATTTCATCATTCGAACATCAGCCTGGAGACCCATTCCTTTCCTTGCAGCAGCTAGCAGCTCTGCAAAGCCCTTTCCTATACAGATGAAAGGACGCGCCATATATCAGCAGTTTGTTTTGGGGTCGGGTGTGCACATGTGGGCAGCATGTGTGCCCTGGAATAAAGAGGGGACCCCCAAACGTCAATCTGAACGATGCGGCAGTTGTGTCAAATGACCCAGTCGTTCTCAAAGGGACGGAAGGATTCCTCCTTTCAGGCCTAGAACTCTGAAGAGATTCGCTATGCAAGACCCTCTTGTGAGACACCAGGAACCCTGCAGGAGAGGGGTCGCCTTGTGCTCTCTCCCAGTCTCTGCCAATCCCTCGAAGTGGTGGCAAAGCCGTAGGGGACCCGGCATCAACAGGGTGGGTTCGGCCAAGAGAGGATTGGTTATAACACGTTACAGAGTGAATCTGCTCAGCTAACTCGTATCGCACTGAGCTGTCACTGGCATAACGAAGCTCGACGATGCCCCTGCAAAGTACACGGAGGCCCCCTCTATCCCTTTTGCTGAGGGTGGCGGGCCTGGAGTTCGCCCCTCCCCCCTATTCCCCGCACCGCGTTGGCTTATGTTACGCACGCAGCCCTGCCAAGTGTCACACATCCGGTGTGACACTAATGCATTTTAAGTTACATTACCGCATTACCGCATGTGAAAGGATTGTCACGCAAATCAGCTAAGTGCATTATCAGTATTTGAGGTTGTCACTATCAAGCCTGACTGTAAAGCCTGATTTAAAACAGAGTCTGTGGCATCGCGCCGCCCGTGGCTTATGAGCGCTGTTCTAGCAGGCTTGGGGTTCAGCTGAGCTAAGGCTGCAGGCAGCTTTAGTGCTATGTATCCTGGTTGAATAAACTGCCGTGGCTCGGTTGTTACTGGCAGGGTGATGTCATCACGGTGGGACGTCACTGCGCGGAAGCGCGCGCAGTTTATTTTGGGCGCTCGATGAGGCTGGAGTGGATAATTTGCGGGCGGCGCAGCATGTCATCATCTTTAGAGGGTAGCGCAGCCTTTAACTACGGCACCGTCCACCGGCTTCATCGGCTCGGGAACCATGTGCTAGCTATTGTTATTACCGCCCCCTTTGAAGCATGAAATATCTTACTGTAGCCAGAAGTCCGTGACATCGGGTCCGCCTGGACAGACTGGAGGTGGAGGGCCCTTCTGTGAGGTTAGTGAGACTTTGCTATTGCCTCATGTACAACTAACTGGGGGAGAGAGAGCCTGTCTGTGTGCGCTAAATTGAGATGCTTCCAGCCTGAGCCCCCACCCCCATGCGCAGCTCTTCCACCGTATCTCTGTTATCTCTCCTAGGTGAAGCCTTGGGAGAGGCCGAGGGTCTCTGAAGCGACTGGAAAGTTTTTTTTTTTATTATTGCTTGGTAAAGGAGCCCCCCACCCACCCCCTAATCGGGCCTCCTTAAGTTTGTTCAACGCGTCACTCTCTTCCTCACAAGTAGAGGAAAAGAGATAAGAAGCCGCATATGCAGGCCACAGCTGATCTTTCACTTATTCAGAAACACTCAGTCTGCCCGGGTCAGAGCAGCTAGCACGGCACAGCAAACCCCACTAGCTTCTTATTAAATAGAATAAACTGTGCCGTGTTTATTCACGACGTTCAAATAAATGCCATTGATTACTTTCAATGTATTAGGGCATTTTAAACTGCAGAGAACTTTAACCATTTAAAATAATAAAAACAGAGAGTGCAAACATACCTGAGAGCTTACCCAGTTCTATGTGTGAAGTGTGGCTTATCTCAAACAGGTCCCTACCCAGACACCTACTAGCAAATGCACTCCATTCTAGACTTATTCTGAGTTTGCCTATGCCCCTGTCACTCACACAGTAGGTCTCCTCTTTGTTTTTCAGTTGCGTTACAGCTCAGGTCACTGGTGGCTGTTGAGTGAGACCATAAGTCACTCAGCTGATTATAATGACATTTTCAACCACTTCCAAGCTGCTTTATCTAATTTCTGTAATTTTAGCTAGAGTCTGATCAATGGAAGTTGTTTATATTTCTTACGTTTTGCAGCAGTTAACTCAGTTTCTCGTTCCTCAAATGTGTGTAATTTCTGATATTATGGTTTCCCTGCTCTTCATTGCTTCATTTTTCTCACGAGACAGTATTTATTTATTTATTTATTTTATGTTCTTGTAAAGCGCCTGAATAGACCCCCGAAGGGGTATCTCCGCGCTGTTGCTGCAAGGGGAGTGTTCTGGATGGATATGAGTATCACTCATAGTCATTGAAATGTCACTCATAATTACTCTAAAATTATTAAAATGTCACACATAGCAGCAATCTGAAACCTTGGCAGCTATGCGCACGGGTGGTATAGAGTACAGTTGTAGAATGCTAGGAGGGAAGTTGGTTTAAATGGCAGGACAACCGTACCATACAAAGACCTGGGAAACTCGAGAACTTTGGTTAATGGCTGTAACAAGCATGGGCACTGAGTTCCAATCAGCCCCCGCTCACTTTGACAGAGTGGTGTGATGAACTAAAACCAACATTGCATTTACCAGTGATCCGGAGGAACATTCTTGGTCGCAGCTGCGTCATCTTTTCCGTGCTCTAAAGAGAAGTTATATAGAACAGCTTTTAGACTTGAACTAAATTAATACAGTATTTTATGTATCACCACGTTACTGTTGTGGGACTACCACTGTTAATTAATAGATGATGTTACTATTCAGCTCAGCTGCACTCAATTCATCATTCTCAGAAAGATGAAATGCAGAGTCATTCCTACTGGGACTTAATCACGAAAGCCACAAACTATGCCAAGGTTGCCAGATGATTCGATGTCAGTAAGAGACTGTGTTTACGCACGGGTTGGAATTGCGAGCTTGAAGGCATTTACACATCCAATAATTAGTGAAACCTGCCAAAATTTAACAGGAAAAAACATATGGTATTTACCATATCATGTGGCGTTTGGTGCGTTAAAAACCAAAATCCATGTTAGTCCCCATGAACTCGTGATAGGTGTTATTTATCGCACCCATACCCCGTGGTATCCTTATGTATCAGTGGTGATAAATAACGCCCTCGTACATAAACGTACGTATGCAGCAGATACACTAACACACTGTGCTGCCTTACTATCTTCAAGTGACTGCCCTTAGGAGCTGCTGCAATTTTTGCTCCACCTAAGTCATTAATATTCATTACTACGCCATTGCTGTCGGAAACCACCTGGCCACCACCAGTCCCTCAGCAGTCAGTGCGCTACCGACCAAACTACCACACAGTCTCATCAAAATAGAGCAGCCACGTGCACCATCTCTTGCACTATGGGAACCGGCTCACCCGGGTCGGTGCGAGGCTATGTGACATAGTGACGCCTCCAGAGCAATTATAAAAAGTTGGAGTGTTCTCAAAGACAAGGGCTACGTGTCTTTACCTTCAATAGCACAGAAGACCACGCGCTTCCTTCCTCAGCACACTATAAACACCTGGACACATGTGCCCGCCCGACACTGCTGCACCGGCTCTCACACGCCCGCGCCAGTGTGTGCCCTGTGATTCATGTGTCCCGCTGCCTGCATCAAAAGCCATGCAGAATACGTGGCTTTTCAGAATCTGCTGACCCAAACCACGCCGCCGTCTGACATTCCTTCTCAATCCACACTTCAGCATAATGGTCGGTGGAGCAGAGAAGTGCGGGAGCGATGGGGGCGGAGCCTGCCCACAGTTGCCAGTTGCCACGGGCGGTAAAGTAGGCCTTCTGGGCTTGCCTTTTACCCAGCAACACTTGGCAAGCCTTGCGGCAGATTTGAGCCCATGCCTGCAGCGTTAAGACTTGAGCAAAAACTACAAGTTCCAGAATCCAGTGTGAGGTTTGCTATAGCGAAAAACGTTAGGACTGCCGTCGAAGCCCCTACGCTCACTTAAGTAGAAATTCGTGTAGCCCGCCACTCACCCCCAGCTCTAAATGACATGACGCCTGGGAGATAACGTGATACAGAAACTCTATAAACAGATACGGAGGCAGCCGGAGAAGAGACTACAGAGGCACTAGGGCCGAGTCCCGGCACCATGACGTGACATGACAACAGCTCTCAAATAAAACTCAAGTGACATTTACAGCAAATGAGTAAATTTAAATTAAATGCACAAATTCACCGGCGTAGCTAATAAAATCGACGATCTCTTCCTTCTTCTTTAGACGGCGTCTCACAGTCACAGAGCAGAGAGAGGGTCGGGATGATTCCAGAACAACTTACTTCTAACGTGCGCATGGCCAATCACTGAATGGTTTCATATGCGAAGTCACAGTGATTGGCCAGCATACAGTCAATGCTGAGCGGCCTGCCTGAGCCACCCACGCGGCATCCAATGATGGATTGCCTGTCCTTGGCGCTGTTCACCAGCCAATCCTGGCGCTTATACAGCGCCAGGATTGGCTAGGGGGGCCCACACAGCACTCGCCCTCTCGCCTTCCAAACGACGGGGCTGGCTAAACGCGCCCCCCCCTGGCCCCTTCTGTCTGTCTCAGCGTCTACATGACGCTGACGCGCATACTCAGGTAAGTTTCTGCCCGTAATGCGCAACTCCCGTTTCTACAGCCCTGAGTTTAAACAGGAGTTTAAATGCCAGCCAACCCGGCCCCACCCCCTACGCACTCCCTATTTCAGCGGGTGTGTCCCGGCCGGAACCCCCGCTGAAAGCTTTTATATTTCTTGATATTAGGACGGAAAGCTCGTTGTCAGCAGGTGCGTCCACCAGGCTAGTGGGGCTACGCCCCTACGCCCCAATGGACGCACCGCTGCTGCTTGGTCACACATGGAATTGAGAACTGTGAAATCTGGTGTTGCAGCAGATTTGAGGTACATCAACTGCACTGTTCTGTATGCAAAGTATCCAGGACAGAAGGTCAATGGGTCTTTGAGCTGCCTATAAAAGTGAGGTACATTATCAAAGGTGTGTGTATACTAGAGTTTAAACACTGTTTCTTTTACACTGAAGGAGGGATGAGGAACCTGCCTCACTTCCCAGCACTACATTTGCCATAATGTATCATGGTAAATGCAGTGCAAGATAACACTTACTTCAGTAGCATTCTTGAACTTTTCACCGTTGGTGCAGCGTGTGTTGTGTACCTCTAGAGAGATGTTTCTAGATTAATTCCTTCATTAGTATAGAGCAACATGTCATTTTAGAAGCATCTCTTTACCACTTTCTGGGCACAGGTGCACCAACACTAGCTTCTCAGCTCAAGGAAGCCTTTTCAAACAAAAGGAGGGTGAAAACACACTGCCTCATCCCTGAACTAAATTTGGCCCAATGCATTATGGTAAATGTAGTACATGATAACACTTTTTTTCAGTAGTATTCTTAAATATTTCACCCTTGTTGGTGCAGCCTCTGCTGTGTGTCTCCAGACACATGTTTCTGGGTTTATTCCTACTTCAGTAGAGCAACTAGTTGTTTTAGGGTTGCTGGAAATGCTGCCCAAAGTCTTCTCAGGTCCCTGTACCACCCACTGGGAGCAGGTGCATTAACAGAAGCCGTAAGCTCAACAGTTCAAGGGGGCCCTTCACATCCCAGCATTAAATGTGGCCCAACACATCATGGCAAATGCAGTGCATGATAACACATACCTGAGTAGTATTCTTTAATTTCTCACCATTGTTGGTGCAGCCTGTGCTTTGTATCTCCAGAGACATGTTTCTGGATTAATTCCTTCATCAGTAGAGAGCAACAAGTTGTTTTGGAGGAGCTGGAATTGCTGCCCATTAAGGTCTCTCTACCACTTACTGTGTGCAGGTGCATCAACATAAGCATGCCAGCTCAGTAACTTAAGGGAGCCTTTTAAAACAGAATATCGTCACCAATTATTATTTAGATTACCATGTGATGTTTATCCTTGCTTGTTGTTATGATTATGAGGTTCTCGACTGCTTGTATGCCCTTATTGGTTTCTATGCTTTCTGTTTCATTTATTGATTATAGCACATATACATTTTGGGAAGGAATGTGTATTCTGGGCTGCTGCCTTGATGCAAGGAGGTAACCACATTGTTATTTTATTTAATTAGATACACATTTTCTTCATGTGATGTACAACACACACATGAAGAACTGTATTTTGTTTGATTTGTGCCTGCTTGAATTTGACCCTATCAATATTAGCAAATAATTAAATATGTGGTGCCAGCCTATATTTACAGAATATCTACTCACTTACATTCCACCAAAACTTACATTAATAGTGGAAGTACCAAGGGAGAAAAGGAACCATGGACTTTCCAGTCAAAACCTGGCTGGGAAGGGGTTTGGCAGGGGAACTGGTGTGGTCGGTGATCCATCTGTAACTGCCCAGGCCCCACCTTGTGCCCAACTACAGGTGACAGCCAGCAAAAACAAACACTACCCTCTTAGTCTGGGAAGAGCAATGTTGTTCTCATTTACATTTCATGGTTTGCTTACCCTTGAATTACCTAAGAGTATTGTTTTTTTTCAGGATAGTGTGTTTCTGTAGTTTTTTTATGTAACATATTACTCACATGTACTTTGAGTGTAAAATGATCACCTCTATATAGCTGTGTGAGTTCAGTCTTTGGGGGGCATGATTGTAGAGATCAGACTGAACTCAGTGTACATTTCTCACAGTGCTTGTTGGTGGGTCATAAAAGGGCTTGGAACACATGCTCCTCCAATCCCTGGGCTCTATGCAGTGCACATAAACCTATGAACTGGTGTGGCAATTCTATTGTGATTAAATGAAAGAGTGTGGGAAGGCGGGCACAGATGTCAAAATATTGACAGAGCAAAAGCTACAGAAAGTCCAGTGATTACAGTTGAGTGGATGCATTGTCAGTGGGGGTGGTGAAGTGAAACAGATGCAAGCAAGTATGCACAGGCATGAGAGAAAGGAGCAAGACTATTGGAAATTTGCCCTTGCTGCAGCTTTGAAACCAGCAGCAACCACTCCAATGAACTCTTCAACTTCATTAGAGAATTCTCAGCCCCAACAGCCAATCAAAAAAACAACCCCACCCACCCAGGACCTCTGTGATGCCCTATCAAACTACTTCCACAACAAGATAGCAGACATCCACAGCAATTTGACCCTCAGCCTATGGAGTTCACTTTACCCTGACCCCTGCCAACGTCTCTTACTACCACCCTTCAGCACTGAGACCACCGCAATCATCATGACCTACATACACTTGGGCACTCCAAACAACCCCTGCTCACACTACGTCTTCAACCTAGGATGGGAGGAGATCTGCCCTCCACTCACACATATCCTCAACTCCACCACCATCCCGGAAAACTAGAAACACGCAGAAGTAAGACCTCTCCTAAAGAAACCCACCGCAGACCCCAATGACCTCAAGAAATACCGCCCAATCTCACTCCTCCCATTCCCAGTGAAGGTCCTTGAGAAAGCCATCAACCACTAGCTCACAGACCACCTGGAGAGAAACAACCTACTGTACATCTCCCAATCAGGCTTCCGCTCAAACCACAGCACTGAAACAGCACTCATAGCTGCAACGAATGACATAAGTAACATCATAGACTGTGGAGAATTGGCTGCCCTCACCCTCGTCGACCTCGCCGCAACCTTCAACACCATATCCCATTACATCCTGGTCAAAACTCAGACTGCATCACATTAGTGGCAACGCACTCATACTCATTACCTCGCTTCTCATAGGACACTTGCACCTCCAAACCCAAAGACACTATCTTCTGAGTCCCCCAAGGCTCCTGGCTCAGCACCACCCTCTTCAACATCTACTTGACTCTGTTGGCCACTGTCGTCTGCAGCAACGATCTCAACATTATCTCATATGCTGAGGACACCCAACTCATCCTATGTCTCTCTGAAGATAACTCCACCACCAGAGAGCGAACTTGCTTAACACTCTGACAGACATCACGGACTGGATAAAGAACAAGTGCCTACAACTGAACACAGACAATATGGAAGTGCTCATCTTTGGTCATACCCCCTCTCCCTGGGAAGATTCCTGGTGACCCTCCACTCTCGGATCTGCACCTACCTGCCCATACCAGGAACCTGAGCATCATCCTGGACAGCAAGTTCTCCATGAGGCGTCAGGTGGACGCAGTAACCTCCTCAAGTTTCCACATGCTCCAAATACTCCGTAAGATCTTCAGGCGGATCCCATCCAGCACCAGGAAAACTGTAATAAAAGCCCATGTCACCAACCGATTGGACTACGGAAATTCACTTTACTCTGGAATTATAACCCAACTATTGAAATCACTCCAGAACATCTAAAACAAGGCAGCCAAACTCATACTGGATCTCATAAGTCGATCAAGCAGAACTCCTTTTCTCAGAAACCTCCACTGGCTCCCAATCAAGAAGAGAAGCCACATTAAACTCAGCCATGGGCCACACAAGTAAGAGCAGTGGGGCTGGCTGGGGGGGTGGAGTTTTGATGGATGATGACGATTGAAAATTAATTATTTGTTGAATTTTCCCTCGTAATTGTCTGTCCAAATTCCCCCAGTCGGCCCCACCGCCCTTACCTGCACGGGAGATGGATGTTCAAACCAATCACCCACACGTTCAAGGCCCTCCACAACATAGGACCAGCCTACATCAAGCATCGACTGACTTTCTACCAGCCCACCAGATAACTCCGCTCAGCCCACCTAGCCCTCGCACACATCCCACGCGTAATCAGGCCCAAGGAGGGGACTGATCCTTCTCCTACCTAGTTGCCAAATCCTGTAACAACCTGCCCCTCCAACTCCTGACCGCCACCACCCTAGCTGACTTCAGGAGAGCACTCAAGGCATGGCTGTTTGATCAAATGGCTCATCCTCTGCGCTGGTATACCCCCCCGGAGTGATAAGCCGTGCTCTACAAATCCAAATTCATGATTGATTGACCCTGAATATTTTTTACGGTCTGGTGTTTACTAAGACCTTTTCATTAGAAAAAATACATATGTATAATATACTAATTTAAAGGGGCATTTAGCCAGCTGTCTTCTTCTTTAGCCTGTTGATGTGTCATTCACATTTTCCTACCGCCCACTGCAGCATACATCATGGGGTTGGGATTCAGCACACTTCAGCGACTGGGTAACCTTACTTTGAGTAACTGCATTTTGCTCTTTCTAAAGGAGCACTTCTGCACAGAAGATAGTTCTCTTCAGTGTCACTGTTTTTATTTTTACTTTATTATTTTAGTGTAGGCTTTGTGTTTGGGGTCTGATGCGATAACAAGACGTTTTTTCCCAGCTCTCCATGTTGATGACATGGCACATTCTAGCTTTATCAGTTTCTGCTTCCTGCTGATGGAATTGCAAATTCCTTTTTGAGTGGCCTTTTTATTGTCTGACTGCTGCTATTTCACAGCTTCCAAATTTGGTCTATCTGAAATTGTTCTTCATAAAGTTGTCATTTATTTTTTAGTATGTGTGCAATAAAGTGCATTTCTAACTGCACTTTTGTATGTCAAGCTGGTATTTATTTTAATTGAGAACTAACTTGTTCTGTATGTCAAGCATGTATGGCTTTCTAGATTGCTTTCAGTGCTCTTGTATGTCCTCTTGTATGTCCTGATCATATAGTCATTTAACTTTTATATTACTAATTTGAGCTCTAATGTTTATTTCAAATTCTTATCTATCTATCTATCTATCTATCTATCTATCTATCTATCTATCTATCTATCTATCTATCTATCTATCTATCTATCTATCTATCAATCTATCTATCTATCTTTGCAACCCAATCTGTCTGCCTGTCTCTCTATCTGTCTGTCTATCTTAATAACTGTCTGTGCATCTATTTATCTGCATGTCTGTCTAGCTATCTATATGCATGTCTCTCAAGCTATCTACCTGTCTGTCGATCTAACTACCTGTCTGTCTGCCTGTCTGTCTAACAGTCTCTCTATCTATCGGTTAATCTAGCTGTCTGTCTGTCTGTCTGTCTGTCTGTCTGTCTGTCTGTCTGTCTGTCTGTCTGTCTGTCTGTCTGTCTGTCTGTCTATCTATCTATCTATCTATCTATCTATCTATCTATCTATCTATCTATGTATCTATCTATCTATCTACCTATCTTTGCAACCCTATCTGTCTGCCTGTCTCTCGATCTGTCTGTCTATCTTAATAACTGTCTGTGTATGTATTTATCTGCATGTCTGTCTAGCAATCTATATGCATGTCTCTCAAGCTATCTACCTGTCTGTCGATCTAACTACCTGTTTGTCTGCCTGTCTGTCTAACAGTCTCTCTATCTATCTGTATATCTAGCTGTCTGTCTGTCTGTCTGTCTGTCTGTCTGTCTGCCTGTCTGTCTATCTATCTATCTATCTATCTATCTATCTATCTATCTATCTATCTATCTATCTATCTATCTATCTATCTATCTATCTATCTATCTATCTATCTATCTATCTATCTATCTATCTATCTGTCTATATGTCTGTCTTTCTGTCTGGCTAGCAGTCTATCTGTCTAGCTACCTGAATGTCCGTGGATCTGTTGGGCTATCTATCTATCTATCTATCTATCTATCTATCTATCTATCTATCTATCTATCTATCTATCTATCTATCTATCTATCTATCTATCTATCTATCTATCTATCTATCTATCTATCTATCTATCTATCTATCTATCTATCTATCTATCTATCTATCTATCTATCTATCTATCTATCTATCTGTCTATCTGTCTATCTGTCTGTCTGTCTTTCTGTCTGGTTAGCTGTCTATCTGTCTAGGTACCTGAATGTCCGTGGATCTGTTGGGCTATCTATTAATCTATCTATTAATCTATCTATCTATCTATCTAATATCTATCTATCTATCTATCTATCTATCTATCTATCTATTTATCTATTTATCTATCTGTCTGTCTATCAATCTATCTATCTATCTTTGCAACCCTATTTGTCTGTCTGCCTGTCTTTCTATCTATTTATCTGCCTGTCTGTCTATCTATCTATCTATCTATCTATCTATCTATCTATCTATCTATCTATCTATCTATCTATCTATCTATCTATCTATCTATCTATCTATCTATCTATCTATCTATCTATCTATCTATCTATCTATCTATCTATCTATCTATCTATCTATCTATCTATCTATCTATCTATCTATCTATCTGTCGATCTGTCTATCTATCTATCTGTCTCTCTATCTATCTATCTGTCTATCTGTCTGTCTGTCTATCTATCTATCTAACTATCTATCAATCTGTCTGTCTATCTATCTTTGCAACCCTATTTGTCTGTCTGTCTGCCTGTCTTTCTATCTATCTATCTATCTATCTATCTATTATTATTATTATTATTATTATGCGTTCTTATATAGCGCTCGATTACCCGCAGGCATCTCGGCGCTTGCCTTGGGAACCCGTTCTGGCTTTTTCCCTGTGAGATACCCGTAATGGGCATCCCCAAGGTGAAAGCCAGGCATCTTGCTGCGGGGGGGGCCGTAGTGGAGATTAAGCAGGCTAATGCCCAGAGCTGCAGAGTGTGAACCCGTGATTCGAGTAGGCACCGAAACGACAATTATCGAGTCCGTGGATATTTGGGCTCAAGACCCTGCCGCGTCGGGAATTGAACCCTGGTCCCGGGTCTGACCTCTGCTTCAGGGTCTGCCTCCTCTAACCAGTGAGCCACACTTCTCCACTATCTATCTATCTATCTATCTATCTATCTATCTATCTATCTATCTATCTATCTATCTATCTATCTATCTATCTATCTATCTATCTATCTATCTATCTATCTATCTATCTATCTATCTATCTATCTATCTATCTATCTATCTATCTATCTATCTATCTATCTGTCTGTCTGTCAGTCTGTCTTGCTTTCTGTCTGGCTAGCTGTATATCTGTCTTGTGGAAAAGTAAATTTTGCCATGTTATATGTGCCTACGTGTTCCCCATGTTATGCCATATGTGCATGATCGATATGCATGTATTCCCTTCTGATCGATTAAAGACGCAATTACAGTTGTGTCCATCTCTAGTATGTCAGTTTCCAGTTTTCGTGAATACAACGAATATTAGGCCTATGTAAAGTTACGTTGCCACATTTTACAGTGTGCACGTTAATTCATTGAATTATCCCCGTTTCTAGGCCTCAAAAGGGCCCGTACTCAGATTCAGCTCCTGTTTCCTGAACCCTCTCCGAGGAGCGATACAGCCCCCACCTGTATCCCTGACCCTTAGCTTACTTTCATGCCTCGCAGTGCCCGGCTCGGCCTGGCTCTGCCTCCCAGTCTGCCAAGAGTATGTTATGTTTCTAGTTATCAGTCCAGCCCTCCTTCTCTGCATTCCTAAGCTACTGAATCGCATCAATAGTTTCCGTCATGGTCTAGCCTTTGTGTCTCCATGTAAGAGAAATACTGTATTCATATTCATAGAATATTCCTCGCACATGCAATACATTTAGAATAATGCATGCACCAGTCTTAGTGTCTGTTAGCCTTTACCCTGATAACTTTTGGATTCTATCAACATGTTCTCTAAACACTAGATACTAGATAGGCTTTAGGTACATGTCGCTCTGACACTCCAGACTTTAGTCTCCTCTTCTAGCGCAGAAGTCATAGCCCCCCAGTTCTCCCTGGTAACACGTCATTGTCAGTTTACGCGCACCACTAGGTTAGAGGTCCCAGCTGCTCAGGTAGCCCCCTCCATGTTTCCGCCCCATTTATGACATATTCTGTTACGTTTGCATCACATGTCTATGTATACGCCCTGTACACACCTCTTGTTACACCCACTTTATGCCTTATCTTTCGCGACTGCTACAAACTCCGCCTACTGCTACGCCTACTGTATTGAATTCAATGTATTTTGTTTAACTATATAAACCAATGTACTGTTATTAAAAGTCATGCGCATCATTCCCAGACCCTGCCCGGCAGCTGTCGGGCCCCTGCCATCCTATTCCCATGCAGGCTGTCCCGTTCCTGTCCCTTATGCTTTATTAAACCTGCAAAACTCAAGATACCTCGAATCCTGACTCTTATTTATTGAGCTAACCGTTTATTGATCATAGTCAAAAATAGAACCGGTAATTAATTATTTATTTACCACATAATGGCGCCCGAACAGGAACTTGCCCTTTCCCCACGCGCCGGAGAAGCCACGCAGGCCCCCTGATCCTCTGCAGCCGTGACGGAACCATACCGTGCACGTGCAGATATTTCTGCTTCAAGTATCCCTCAGGCCCACGGAGGAGACGGAGGTTGCGGTCCAGCGTCCAGACGAGGCGGTGGAGGAACGCGGCGAGTCCCGACCAGAGCCCAAGCCGAGAGTCCAAGGTCCGAGGTATCCGGAGGCCCACCTGTAACTGAAGTCCGAAGTTCGTCGTCCGTCGTCGTAGCAGTCCAGTCCAGTCCGAGGCCTTCCGTTCTTGCTGCCCGGTGAGTACCGTTGCTGGGGTAGTATCTAGACAGGGTCAATTAATTTGTCTCTGGTCCGTGGGTTTGGGTACGCAAATCCAACACGAAGTGTCCACCTAGGTGGATGCGGGTCCTGACGTGTCTCTTTATGAGACCGGTATGTTTCGTACTGTTTCAGCAGTGCATCTAAGTAATTCTAGTAAGTTCTGTTCTCGAGAAATTCATGTGTTTCTGTTCTCAGGATTCCAGGTAATATTCTGTCCGAACTGTTATTTTAAATGTTATTTCAATGTGTATTCAATGTCGTGGTATGAGTGATGTGTTTCTTCAAGTTATTATTGTGTTTATCGTGTATTGTATTGTGTTCAGATTCAGCCTAAAGTATGCCTCTGTTCTCTAAGTTACGTCAGTTAAAAACTAGAAAAGGGCTGCTTGAGGAAGCAGTCCCTGTCCCGCCTAGGGACAGTCCAGGACATTTTATGTATCATAAGCATGGCATAAGTGCCATATTATATCTAGACTTATGGGTCGAGTATACTAAAGATCTAGAAGAGAAATATAGATGGCCTGTATCAGGTACATGGGATGCCGAGTGCATCATGCGAGTAGAAGAAGTATTATGGAAAAAGAAAGCCAGACAGTCACAGAAAGATGCCATCGAGTTATGGCGCAAAGAATCTCATAACAGAACCGAAAAAGAAATCAGAAAGTTAGAATTAAGTAGAGAATCCTCAGAAAGAGCCCAAGAAAGGGAATTAATCGAAATAGGTGAACGAGTTAAAGCCGAACAGTCAGACAGACAGAGAAATGCCCTCATTAAGGGTATGTATCCTCTTCTTGCCGAGGGCTTGCCAAAAGCAACCCCGGAAGCACCATGTAATTTCCCGCCGCCATTAGTTCCGATTAAGCTACGTCATAAACCGACCGCAGCTGATATTTTTCTCTCGTCCTATTTGGACGACACAGTCCCAGAATATGCAAATCCTGTTCCGCCAGCTCCTGTAAATAATGTAATTCCTGTTCCTCCAGCCACCGGGGCACCTGTTACAGCACCTGTTACGGTACCCCCGGTCCAGCCTACAGTACAAGTACCCACTACATCAGTCACTCTGCCAGCACGAAGAGTATCAGTCGACGATTCCAGTTTAGGGGCCGCGGGGGGAGGTCCTCCTGGTACCCCGCCGCCACACAAACGTGTAACATTAGTCGAGTTACATGAACGTGCGTTACAGCGTACGCCCAAATATCAGTCCGTTGCAGATATCAGACGAGCTCTCACCGAATGCCGTTATGGTCCAGTCCCAGGCGATGATAATATGGTTATATATTCATTGCGTGTAAGACGGGTGACCGAGTATTTGGACACCCTACCGAATATGAAAGAAGATCTAGACAGAATATATCGTTTCATCCGTACAGGAGACGATCCAGAAAGTATTGGCGAAATCATGTCTCTAAGGAAAGCTGAGACCCAGCTCATGCTATTAAAATTTTTAATTAATTGTTTAGTAAGGGAACAAGATTGTCCGACTAAAGATCCGACCGAAATGAAAGTCCTGACAAGGTGGAGTGATAACATAGCCGAGAGTAGACACAAGACACTCAGTAGTATAGAAAGTATGTACAAGAAAATTCGTAAGGAAATAATAAGGTTACACGACAAACGCAAAGCAGCACAAGTAAGCGAGAAAGAAGACAACACTGATACTGAAGAAGTAGAAGACAAAAATCCTTCCAGAATAGCGTATGTAGGTAAAACTAGACTTCCAGACCGACATTCACGCCTAGAACACAAGAAAGTTTTTCATCTTCCAGCACCAGAACAAGATTCGCTAGAACAAGTATTTCAAGCTACCGATCACATTCTGAAATCACGAATCGGTTATAGTGAACTTAGTACTATGCATGAACAAGAACTAGCCCGATCAGCAGTCCGATGGGCTACTGATTCTACCACTTTTCCAGATGAAATAGTGGCACAAATGTTTCTGGTGGGTATGTATATGATCCAGCACCTCATTACACTGTATGAGGGACAACATTCTGATCCAGGTCCGTTACATGATGTTCTGAATGAGTTACTCCAGTATAGATGGAAAGGTTTAGGTACCGATTTAATTAGTGTCATTCTAGAACAGCGCCACAAATATAGAACGTTTCTGAATCCGCATTTTGTTCATGTCTCACCTCCAGAAAGTAAACCATTCTACATAGATAGACAGCATCCGTTACGAGAAGTACACCCAGTTAGAGGAACGGGTGGCGATCTAGAATGAGTATTTGTTTACACCCCGATTACAAAGATGGAACTCTTAGAGATGAAGAAGTTAATTCCCTGTCACGACAAAGATCCAGCAGGGTTCCACCGTGAATTAAAAGACATGCTCCGTATGGGAGAATACACGTATCCAGATATCATTAAAATGTTAAAGGTCCTGTTGCCTGCGGGCATATATGAAAAACTCAAGGAAAAAGAATGGGAGGTGGGAGAGAAAAAGATAGATTGGACAGCTCTAGAAGCTGAAGATAATGCACGTGTACCAGGTACCGGTCTTGGATATAAATGTAAAGAATTACCCGAGTTATTGATACAAGTTTTGCCAAGATTACTAGCCACAAAAAAGGAAGACTGGGATGCAATCTCAGCCTGTAAACAGAAACCAGACGAAGACACTAGTGATTTTTATTCTAGATTCGAAAAATGTTTCATTATCAACAGTGGTTTGAAGACAGGTAGCGAGTCATACCCTCATCTTTTTGTTACTAAACTAGTCGAGAATTCAAGTCCACAAGTTAAAAATCGAGTTTTGAAAGTCGAAAGTACCTGGCAAGCTAATACCCCGTCACAAATGCTCCAGATGCTCCAGTATCACCAGAACAGAATCAGGGAAGAGCAAGAACACGAAAGGAGACGTATGAAAGACACAAAAATGAAAGTATTAGTTGCACAATCTGTTCCCCAAGACAGTCAGAAGAGGGGTCCGAATGAAGCCAGTCATCCTGCAGCTCCCGTTAAAGGGACATGCAATTATTGTAAACAGCCAGGTCATTTTATAAACGAGTGTGCAGTTCTGAAACACAACATAGCTACTGGTAAGACTAAAGAAAGACCACGTCCGCCTAGACCAGAACAAGTTTCACAGACTTCTCAGTCACCGCAGAATGCACAACAGACAGTTCCAGCACCGCAGCCTATTGCTGCAACACAGCATGTTACACAGCAGATGTACCAGTATGCCCAGACCGAGTATCCAGAGTATCAACCGTATTCATGAAACAGCCTAGAGAGGGAGGTAGGCTTGCCTCTCATCGAGATACCTGTAGATCAAGAGGGTCCCTATGTACATAGTCAAGTATTAGGGAAAGACAGAAAGTTTTTGATTGATACAGGGGCAAGTAGGACTACTATCAGTCATGACGAGGTTCCAGGGGCTCCGCTCTCAGGCTCTAGAAATGTTTCCCTTGGATTTTCAGGAAAGCCTATTGTAAACGAGATTTCAAAGCCAGTTACTCTAGAAGTTGGTCCATTGTCCCGAACTACTGATTTGTTACTTACGAAATCGTGTCCAGAAAATTTGTTAGGTATTAAAACATTGAAAGAATTAGGTGCAGTTATTTGCTGTTCCCCAGAAGGAATACGATTGTTCTTAAGGGACTTTAAAGGTCACTATGTATTACGCGATTTTGATCCAAGATTATCAAATGTACCACAGCATTTATGGGCGCAAGGTCCAACTGATGTAGGTTTTATGCAAATCACACCCCATCGTGTGACCCTCAAGCAAGGTATAGTCCTGCCACGGATCAGACAGTACAGATTGCCACCTGAGGCTGTAGCAGCCTAATCCAAAATTATTGACGAGCTCATTGCTCAAGGAGTGGTTGTAGAAACTGACTCCAATGTGTGTAATTCTCCTATCATTCCAGTCATGAAACGTACTGATCCAAATGCACCTCCAGTATATCGATTAGTGATTGACCTTCGAGAACTTAATAAATGTATCATACCTCAGTATCCAGTAGTCCCAGATATTTCATCCCTATTAACAGCCATTGATTCTGAAGCTACATTTTTTACTGTAATAGACCTCAAGAATGCATTTTTCAGTGTCCCCATTCATCCAGACAGCCAGTGGATTTTGTTTAAATGGAAGGAGCTATAAATTCACACGAGCTCCTCAAGGTTTCACAGAAAGTCCTAGTATTTACAGTCAAGCACTCAAGAGACAACTAGACAACATTCACTTGCCAACAGACACTGCCCTGCTCCAGTATGTCGATGATCTACTGATCACAGCCCGTTCTGTACGTGACTGCGAGCGAGCGTCACTTACAGTTCTGTATTTCCTAGCCGAGATGGGGCACAAGGTGTCCCCTTCGAAGCTCCAGTTCTGTGTCCAGCAAGTGATCTACTTAGGCCACTTACTGTCCAAGTGGGGTAGGCAGTTGACACCAGACCGTATCCAGTTAATAGCGAGTCTTCCGCAGCCCAAGACACAGAAGGAGGTACGTGCTTTTATCGGCCTTACTTCTTATTGCAGACAATGGATTCCTCAGTATGCATTTCTAGCCAAGCCACTGATACAGTTAACGACACAGGAGGCAGCCGTATCGACTGTTCTCCCTTGGACATCCGAACATACACTTAGTTTTAATGAATTAAAGAAAGCCTTATGCCAAGCACCTGTTCTAGCTACACCGAACTACAGTAAGCCTTTTACACTTTTTGTCACAGAACGTGATGGTACTGCATTATCTGTTCTCACACAAGATCAAGCAGGACAGTACAAGCCTTGTGCTTATTTTTCGAGCACATTAGATCCAGTAGCCCAGGCTTTGCCTGCGTGCCTCAAGTCAGTTGCAGCCACAGCTCTAGCAATCAGACAAAGTGATTCCATAGTGTTAGGACACTCCCTGACAGTACAAGTTCCACACTCCGTGGAAGTTCTTTTAAACCGAACACAGACACAGCACTTGACCATTGCACGTTTAACAGGTTATGAACTGACATTGTTCCAGCCACACATAGAAATCAGACGCTGCAACGTTCTGAATCCCGCTACACTGTTACCATCAGTTACTTCAAATCCTGCCACACATGACTGTGTGGAAATCATTAATACTATGACTAAGCCAAGACAAGACCTGACAGACATTGCATTACCTAACCCCGACCTGACACTTTATGTGGATGGTTCATGTATGAGAATTAGTACAGGAGAACTAGTAGCCGCGTATGCAGTGACTACTGACACAGAAGTTATTGAAACACACCGTATTGACATCCTGTCTGCTCAAGCAGCAGAGCTAGTTGCTCTGACCCAAGCCTGCATACGTGCCAAGAACCTGAAAGTAAACATATATACAGATTCACGTTACGCATTCGGAGTTGTACACGACTTCGGAGTACTCTGGCAGGAGAGAGGTTTCATGACTTCTCATGGAACCAAGATTCAGCATGGTCTCCTCATTCAAGCTCTGTTAGATGCAATACATTTACCGACAGCTATCGCTATCATGAAGTGCAAGGCACATACGAAAGTTACTGACATCATTTCCCAAGGTAATGATCTAGCAGATCGAACAGCCAAGCTTACAGCTCAGACTCCAGACATTCCAGTTAACAAGACACAGACATCCACTCCAGAACAGACTACTTGTATGACAGTTAAGGACCCTACACAAGATGTCATAGACATACAGTTACATGCTACTCCCGAAGAAATAAAGAAATGGTCTGAACAAGGAGGGGTCCAGACAGATCAGGGATGGGTGACGAAGGGAAAAGCCACATGGTTTCTCCCCGACTCTATGGTTCAAGTCATTATTAATACCGCACATAGTCCAGCACATCTAGGAGAAAAAGCCATGTTAGACAGTATACAGAACCTTTGGTTCAACAAGCATTTACGAGCTGCAGCCAAGCAGAAAGTCCGTACCTGTATGATATGTTGCCAGTTCAATCCAGGTAAAAGTGTCCCGGTGGAACAAGGTGGATTCCAACCTCCTGACCACCCTTTTGAAGTCCTCCAGATGGATTATATTCAGATGGAGCGATGTCGAGGTTTCAAGTATGTCCTCGTAGTTGTATGCGCTTTGTCCAGGTGGACAGAAGCATATCCAGTTCCAGATTATACAGCAGCGACCACTGCCAAGCAGTTGGTTCGTGAATTCTTCCCCCGTTATGGACTCCCTAGGGTCGTGTATTCTGATAACGGCCAGCCATTCTCATCTGAGTTGATGAAACATGTTTCCCTTTTGTTAGGGTACCAGTGGAAGTTCCATTGTGTGCGCCATCCTGAAGCAGCCGGTCTCGTAGAGAGACATAATCAAACCCTGAAAATCCGTATTGCCAAGACATGTCAAGAGAAAGGGGTAGACTGGCTAGTTGCCCTGCCAGTTGCTTTATTCTTTATGCGCATGGTCGCACATTCCAGGTCAGGTCTGTCCCCTTATGAGGTCGTATTCGGCCGCCCCCCAAATATGTGGGGTACACCTAGACCTCGCAGTATTACAGATGTTTCCAGTAATATGTTGACAGATTACCTAGCTTCCTTGATGTCTGCCCTACACTCTTGTCGTTCACAGGTTGCCGCTGCATTTCCAGATAATACCGAAGTGAAACCGCATGAGGTCATCCCAGGTGACCTAGTACTGGTCAGGAACTTTGATCGTTCAAGTCCGCTGGAGCCTCGCTGGAAGGAGCCGAGACTAGTCCTTCTGACCACCCGTACGGCCGTGAAGTTGGAAGGCCGCAAGGGTTGGGTCCATCTGTCGCATATCAAGAAATTTCATGGGATCCGAAAAAAGACTTTTAATGACAATTCCAAAGACTGTTCCATTTCTAAAGACTGCCTGAAACAAGACTCTAAATCAGACATTAATCTCAATCCCGAACTGAAAGTTCCTCTGTTAGAGAAAACTCCGCAGCAGGAGTATAAATTAAAGCTCCGGTCTAGTAAAATAAGTCAGCCAGTTTAATTGTCTAAGTCCCTCTCGGGTGAAACGGTTAGACAGGTATCTGACATGTATGAGATAGACCCCCATAGTGAGAGAGTTAGTCAAAACTCTATCAAATGTATCATTGTTCTAAGTTTTCTTCTATTTTTGAGTTTGATGCTACCTGCACAAGTTATGCATTGCATTTATGTTTCCCAATTCCTCATGTAAATAAGTTTTGTAATGCTACAGTAGAGCACACATTTAGTGATCTGCCTCCTCACGAGTTATCCTATCGTCTTGCTATGCGTAATAATACATTCATCAGAATGTTACACTATTCACACCAGACCAGCAATGCCACAAATTGTTGGGTGTGTGGTCGACTCCCCCCTTTCCAGACACCGAAGGGAGTTCTGCCACTCTTTCCTTATCCATTTTCACATAATGGTTCGTGTGGAGCATGGTCCATGTTAACGTCATCTTCAAATGATATGTCCCTTCTGAATAGAACATGTTTTCCAGACAAGCAAGGTCTCTCCCATAGAACAGGGTTAAATCTAGAAAATGAGGTTTATAATTTAGATAATTATTCTTCGAATTTTATGGTCCTGAATGTTCAGTCTGATACTACTCCAGACTTACCTGCTATTTCAGTACTACCAGTCAAAGGCGAATTATGTGTCAGAAAGAATGGTTCCGCACATGTAGGACATAGTGATTGTACTACTACTGTCAAGTATAGTGACAGTGGGAAATCTATTTTCAAAGCCTCACGTCATTCTTATTTTGTTTGCGGTCAGACCGCATATGTTCGTCTGCCCCTCGATTGGGATGGAACCTGTTACATTGCCTTCCTACTGCCACCAGTTTTTCTAGCCCCATCTGATTATCATAGAAACACACATCTAGTACAGGTCAGACATAGAAGGGAGATTGAGTCCCCAATTGTCGATCAAACTGAAACTACTCTAGAACAATATCAAGATTTCAATAAAGGTTTCTTCTTCTTTATAGGACCTATCCAGAATAGTAAGTTAATACGTAGATTAACCAGAACCCTTGAAGCAGTAGTGAATGAGACTACTTCTGCTCTAGGTAATTTAACCGAAGAGCAATCTGCTATGAGATTTGTCGTGCTCCAAAATCGTCTCGTTCTTGACGTCATACTGGCCGATAGAGGAGGAGCATGTAGAGTCATCGGATCTAGTTGCTGCATTTTCATTCCTAATAACGCGCCGTCTGTTTATTCAGCTATAACCAGACTTCATAAAATTGCCCATCAGCTACACCAGAATCCAGGCACCTGGACATGGTCCGGTTGGCTCTGGAGTATCATATCCGCCTGGGGATGGAAAGTATTGTCATTCCTAGGTATTGCAGTAATGATCATATTCAGTTGCTGCCTCTGTATACAATGTGGCCCTGCGATTTGCGGCATTTGTGCTACCTCTTGTATTCCTAGTCCTAAGTCCCGTTCCAAGACAATTCGAGACGAGCAAATGATGCTATATGAAATGATAGATGGTATCATGAATATAGATGTTTCCTGATGGAAACGTAGGGCACAAGGAGGGAATGTGGAAAAGTAAATTTTGCCATGTTATATGTGCCTACGTGTTCCCCATGTTATGCCATATGTGCATGATCGATATGCATGTATTCCCTTCTGATCGATTAAAGACGCAATTACAGTTGTGTCCATCTCTAGTATGTCAGTTTCCAGTTTTCGTGAATACAACGAATATTAGGCCTATGTAAAGTTACGTTGCCACATTTTACAGTGTGCACGTTAATTCATTGAATTATCCCCGTTTCTAGGCCTCAAAAGGGCCCGGACTCAGATTCAGCTCCTGTTTCCTGAACCCTCTCCGAGGAGCGATACAGCCCCCACCTGTATCCCTGACCCTTAGCTTACTTTCATGCCTCGCAGTGCCCGGCTCGGCCTGGCTCTGCCTCCCAGTCTGCCAAGAGTATGTTATGTTTCTAGTTATCAGTCCAGCCCTCCTTCTCTGCATTCCTAAGCTACTGAATCGCATCAATAGTTTCCGTCATGGTCTAGCCTTTGTGTCTCCATGTAAGAGAAATACTGTATTCATATTCATAGAATATTCCTCGCACATGCAATACATTTAGAATAATGCATGCACCAGTCTTAGTGTCTGTTAGCCTTTACCCTGATAACTTTTGGATTCTATCAACATGTTCTCTAAACACTAGATACTAGATAGGCTTTAGGTACATGTCGCTCTGACACTCCAGACTTTAGTCTCCTCTTCTAGCGCAGAAGTCATAGCCCCCCAGTTCTCCCTGGTAACACGTCATTGTCAGTTTACGCGCACCACTAGGTTAGAGGTCCCAGCTGCTCAGGTAGCCCCCTCCATGTTTCCGTCCCGTTTATGACATATTCTGTTACGTTTGCATCACATGTCTATGTATACGCCCTGTACACACCTCTTGTTACACCCACTTTATGCCTTATCTTTCGCGACTGCTACAAACTCCGCCTACTGCTACGCCTACTGTATTGAATTCAATGTATTTTGTTTAACTATATAAACCAATGTACTGTTATTAAAAGTCATGCGCATCATTCCCAGACCCTGCCCGGCAGCTGTCGGGCCCCTGCCATCCTATTCCCATGCAGGCTGTCCCGTTCCTGTCCCTTATGCTTTATTAAACCTGCAAAACTCAAGATACCTCGAATCCTGACTCTTATTTATTGAGCTAACCGTTTATTGATCATAGTCAAAAATAGAACCGGTAATTAATTATTTATTTACCACAGTCTAGGTACCTGAATGTCCGTGGATCTGTTGGCCTATCTAATAATCTATCTATCTATCTATCTATCTATCTATCTATCTATCTATCTATCTATCTATCTATCTATCTATCTATCTATCTATCTATCTTCTATCTTTCTATATATCTAGCTATTTAGCTAGCTAGCTATCTATATACCTGATTGTTTATATCTATCTATCTATCTATCTATCTATCTATCTATCTATCTATCTATCAATCTATCTATCTTTCTATCTTTCCATCTATCTACCACAACAGAAAAAAAATAAGAATTGCCAAAGGCAAAAGGTTGATGGCAAGTGCCAGACCTCTTGATTTATCCAATGCTTGTTTTCCTTTGTGTTGAACCATATACTTGCTCGCTTTAGAACATCAGTGCTCTTTACTTCTGCTAGCTAGTAGTAAAGGGCTTGAGCTCCTCTTTTCTACATGGTAAAATTAATATACTCCTGATATGCATTTTTAACTTACCTATCAGTTCATAGCATATGGTGATAATCTGAAGCTAGGTCCTTCATGTTAAAGGTCACCAGTGGACTGCAGCACCCATTGTGCCATCCAGTACAGTTGCAATGTGAACAAGACTGCAGGCCTGAAACCAACAACACTGGGATACAATAATGTTTTTCCTGTATGTCAGGAATGAGACTAGCTAGAAAAATAAGTTAAAACTATTTAAAAATTTGCTAAAAATCGAATTCAATAGTAAGTAGATCAGATTTGTTCTAAATATTACAGAAAAATACCTTAATAAATGTTATCTTTGCCCTGCCTGAAGTCCCCGGAAGCTAACTTTGCATTTTGTTCTGCATTGGTTTATTTGGCCCACCCCATAAGGTCCTGAAGTTCAGTGTACTCCTACCCAGCCCCATGCCTTATTTTCTTTAAAGTTTCAGGATACAGAGACCCTGTCCTCACATCTTGAAGTGGTGGCCGCTACATTTCTTCTTGTCTTGCGGCCAGCTGATCAGAGCAGGAGCTCCATGAAACTCGTAGGAGCCATTAATTCCTGCTGGGCTCAGAGGAGCCTCTGTCTCCAGTAGCCTAGCAAGGTCAGGTGGTACCCGGTGCAGAATATTTCTTGTCACCCCCGGCTTGACAAAATGGCAAAACGTCACCCCCCTCAGTGATGACACACAGGGCGGCCCGCACCCACCTCCCTATGCCCCTGTCTGGCTTCCCGTAGGAGCAAGGCAGCCAACGGGAGAAGAGGCACCCTCTCGGCCGATCAAATTACTGTATTATTTAAAGTGCTGTGCTTGCAGGACTCCTGTGAGAGTCCTAGCAAACCAAACCGTCCAGCGAGACATACATTTTGAGCTTTAATTTCTCGAAAACTACTGACAGATTTACTCCAAATCACAAGAGGCAGGATTTCTTGGTAAAGATCTAGCTTTCTGCCGAATTTGGTGTAATTACGTTCAGCCATTTGGCCTGTGATATTGTTAAAAAAAACCTGATGGAAAAGGATGGTGAAAATTGCATTTTGGGGCTGATGGCGGTGAGTAAAGCTGCAGCTCAAGATTAAAAACTACTCAAGCACAGCAAAGAAGCAGCACCGTCTGGCACCCTGTGTGGTGCTGTTCACTCTGATTTTGCAGTGTAGAGCAAACTCCTGGTGCAAAAAATCAATGCGAGCAGAGTGATGTGCCAATTCTGCCAGCTCGTGGAACTTTGCAGAATCTCATGGAGTTTTCATGTAGCTCACCGGAATTCCACAAGTTCCTCCCAACCCCAGTTTAAACCATTTTATGTCCCATCTGTAGACTCATTCCGAGGGATTCAATGAAGTGGGGTGCATAAAGTACCCAGAAAAATACTGTTTGTGTACAATATCCAGTTTGGGTTTGCACCTGATTTCAAGTTTTCCACAGTACAATGGGGACAGTTTCAGAAATGTTATTTGCAATAGACTTTTTCCAAGGTATCCTCATGCATACCTGCTTTGCCAAGCATTTACTTCGAACAGTATCTAGATGAAACTGAGTGGGAAATATTGTAAATAGGACAAAAATTGGGATTGCAAAACCCAGGCCCAAACACTGCAGAGCAAAAACAGTGTAAAATTATAATTTGCTGTTGATTGATCTCAGTCATAATTGTAGTGCAGTGGGCCCTTTTGGACTCTGGTGACATGCACCTACTTCACTAATGATACCTATGCTCCATGAGCAGCAAACATAGTACAAAAAGGGTTCTTGTATTTTACTTGCATGAGTGCAACTTTTCTGTGGTATGGGCCAAACACAACTGGCATGATCACAAGTACTGAATTGGTAAAAAAGGAATTTTACTCACTGGAGTATCCATTATAGAATCACAGTTGTACAAAAGATCAATTGCCAGGCAACAGAGTTCATTCTTTAAATAATAATATATTATTCTACCATGGGCAGGGAAAGAAGGAATTTATACAGTGGGCAAAGAACATGCTGCGATGGCCCTAGATTTTGTGAGGACAGGGAAAATATGGCTCCATAGATTAAAGACAGATTATAATAACGTATTTATCAGTTCCAGTGAATATGAACATAACTTCCTAATTTTGGGAGGTTGGGGGCTAAAAGGGGTAACAGAGCCAGTATTTCCTGGAATTTACCACGTGTTTGGGACTAAAGCTTAATGTAAGCTGCCTGCCAGGTGGTATGGAAGTTGCTATTTTAGAATAGTTTTTCCGAAGATATATCATGTAAAAAGAATCACTGGAAGCAATGAAAATGCTAACACTAGAAAGAGAGACAGCTTTTCAGAGATAATAGGTGGCATTTTCCGTGCATTGATACCTTCAGTGGGAGTCATACTAAATTCACATAGTGAATGTCAACCTTGATAAAGTTAGGTTGAAGTGGGTTACTGCTTTAGGGGACTCTGAAATTGAATTGGAGGATATGCTTATGCTGTCGAAAGAATCAGTAGTGTCTGCAAACTTAAAAGTCCAATTCTTTAAGACCTTATTTGATGTATATTATACCCCTGCACGAATGGCAAAATGGTGGGGTGGATATGAGGGTAAATGCTTTCGTTGTAGGGAGGATGACGCGGATAGTTTACATATTTCTTTTGGGTGAGTTAAACTTCAAAGTTTCATTGCGGATATTGAAACGTTTTTGTCATTGGTTATTAAAACGCCTTTAGTTATTACACCGGCTATGATGCTATTGGGGAAAATTCCTACATGGATGTATTATATCAACATCGGTATTTTGTTTTTTTTTCAATGACGGTAGCCTGGTTGTGTATAGCAACTGAGTGGCTACAGGAAAATCCACCTGTCTTCCAACAATGGCGAGCCAAAATGTATAGTTTATATAAACTGGAATGGGGTCTCTTTTCAGTTAAGGGATTTAGGAGGAAACACCTGGGTCGGAAAATTTGGGGTGTTTTCCGTAATTATTATGAGGATTGATATTTGTGGATATGAATAAATTATGTAGAATATGATTGAAAGGCTCCATTTTTCTGTATGTGCTTTTCTCCCCTTCTTTGCTTGTCTTTGCTTATGTATGGTTATTGATATTTATTATGATGATCTGTGCTGATTTATTTATTTTTTCTTGCTGTATTTTTTATGTATATGAACTGTAATGGATTTCTTTCTTTTTTTGTGTATGTGTTTTTTCGCTGTGAAAATACAAATAAAAAATAAAAAACAATAAAAAAAAGAGAATGTCAACTGTCAACAGTAGTTGATTGTCTTTCGACTGATACTGCTGGAGGCTTTTTAATGATTAATACAGAAATGGTTGCGATTAGGTCTTTGGTTTTGCAAAATCGATTTGCGCTCTATATACTATTAGCTAAAGAGGGCAGAGTCTGTAAAATGCTGAAAGCGCAACATTGCTGTACCTATATACCAGACAAAAGCACAGAAATTAAGGGATATATAAAGAATATTACAGAAATGCAAGAATAATTGAAACCACTGGAAGTTGATAATGCATTGGAAAGACTAACAAAAAGTATTTCTTTAGTAGGGAATCGGTTTTCCAATATAGGGAAACGTTTCCTAGGGCAAGTAATCTTTCCTATAATAGGTATAACAATATTAGTATTATCAATAATAATATGGTGTAAGTATTGTACTAATAAAGTGAGAAAAAGAAGATATGAGATAAATGGAAAAGGAAACAAAAGAAATTATGAAGAGATTCATTTGGAAGAAATAAAAGGCAAGTTATATGAGCAAATGAAAGGATTAAAGAATAAAGATGAAAACAAGAAGAGAAAAGGGAAAGAAAGTGAACAATGCTAAGGTGGCATCTGATGTGGGATGGGTAATTTTGTGATGGTTTCAAAATGCCATTAGAGAGGGGATTGATGGAGCAAAGACTCAATGAAAAAGAGATTTGCTTGGAAGCAATCTTCTCATGTAATCACTAACCCGTATTAAACTTGTATTGTGGATATATTTTGCATTACACAACATTTATTAGTAAGAACAAAGCTTGCCTATGTGTTTTATTAATAAGTTACTCGAGTGCAATTCTAAAATGGCCGCTAACTGAAAATCTTTAGTGCGCATGCGTCTACTGCATCTACTTAGTATGACGTATCTTTCGCTTGTGAAGGCATTTTAAATTGGAGATTAAAAATCAATTTAGTATCAGATTGATTTTTGGGAGCAGTGCAAGTGCATAAAACAGAATAATGATAATAATATTAATAATAATAAAATTATTTATAGAGTTTCATGGCCTTTAGGATAGTCCCATCATGTACATACCTGTTACATACATTTTGTCCAATCCGTACGGCATAACGGTTCCACACCGGCGACCTAGTAGCTTACTTCTGTCTCTACGACATCAGGCTCTTGGTACCCTATCTTAACCTGTTAAGTGCTGCGCACGTTCAGCGGACGTCGTGGCCCCGCCCGCGCAATAGAACGATCCGCACCAGCGCGGAAAGTTCAGCGCTGCGGAGGGGTTAATCCCTTTACCTGACGTACATAGACAGGTCTCCAGGCACAGCCGATTTATTCCGTATAAGGGTCACCACTTTCTCCATCCATGGACAACAGCCAGCTGTGCATGATCATGTTTATTTAGAAAAGGATTAGCAGAGTATTAGTGAATGTTTTCAAAACATATCGATTCTAGAAGAAACCCATTGAGTGACCACTTTATAATATAAGACCATCCACCACCCTTACAGAGAGAGAGGAGAATTCCTTCCAGGCTGGACTGAGACTCTGCAGACTGATCCCTTGACAGGCAGAGACCTGACATCCCTTGCGGGGTGCGATCTTCATTCAGAAACATCAGGTAAGGGGTTAGCACGTACCCGGGGGATTCTTGGCTCCATTAGAATCTATCGTGACACTTACATACACAGGCTTCACCTATATATCTAGGCGAGGTACATTTAGGTAGGCTACGCATCATAGGAGTATGCCAATGCTATTGTTTATATAATCTACTTTTATTCATCTAATTAGCACTATGGTGGAAATGTATCTGCTACTTACGATATTGGTGCTAGCGATCACATTTGTCTGCTCCTGTCTTTTGATTGTCTAATATGTTTCACACTGGACTAACGCTTGGCCAATAATTTATTAAAATTGAAACCGTTCCAATCGTCATTCTATGTGTATGCTGAGAAAAGTAAACATGAGTGACTGATACCGTATTGTTTTCCATGATACCTGAGGAATCATGGTTGTCATGTTCATTGATTGCCCGAAACTACATACACCACTGTAGAATACAGGTGGGTGGTAGTGGCACCCTAGGGCGGGCTGGTCTTATGGCTGACTCATCCTGTTGGGGTGTGCAGAGTCTGTCTGCACACCAAGCCCTCAGTTTAAGTCATCCAAAAGGCTTAGGTCCAGGGGCGTCCTAGGAACTACATGACAAGAGTGCACGTCTACTTCAACTGAAGTGTCCCAGTGCTAAGATTTCATTTTCCGGCACAGCACCTATATAGCACGCTCCAGAAATTACCCTTAAGCCTGTCTAAATAGCCAAGTTTTGAGTTTCTTTCAAAAGGCCTATTAATTTGCTTCCTATCTAAGTGCCAAAGTCCGGGCATTCCACTGTTTGGAGGCCAGCAAAATAAAATAGCATCCTCCCATCCATGCTCTTGTCACAGTGGGGATAATGGCTAAAAGGCCCCTGCAGACCTGAGTCCTCTGCTAGTAAGATAGGGTCCGACAAGAGAGTGCAAATAATGAGTCTCTTTTCCATTCAGGATTCTGTGACGTAACATATGGCTTTAAAAGACACTTTTTTGTCCAACGGCAGCCAATGCAATTTAGCAAGAGCTGGATCCATAGGTGATAACCTCGGGAGGTGAAGCAGCAGATGAGCTGCAAAATTCTGCACCCTCTGTAGTCTCCGCAATCTAAATTGTGAGACTCCCAGATTCAGCATATTTCAATTGTCCAATCTGGACATTGCCATGGCCTGGACTACTGACTTTCTGGTGGCTTCTGGTGGAATCATCAAGATCTATAAAAGAGTTTTCAGAATCCCAAAACTTTCCCCGCTAGGCTGGTTATCTGATTGTCAAAAAAGAGTCTTGAATCAAACCAGATGCCAAGTTTCTTAACTATTGACTTGGGATCAGGCAGTGGCCCAACTAAATATGGCCACGAAGCAGAGGGCCAGATTGATGGTTGCTTCCCTAGGATAACAACCTCAGTTTTTCTGGCATTCGATTTGAGGCAGCTATGATTCAACCACTCAGCTAAGTCTGACAGACAGGAGGATCTCAGCAGATCTGCAGTGCCCTTTTCAACCTGAGACAGAGTGATGATAAGCTACAGATTATCAGTGTATGACATGATATTAAAACCATATGGCTTGAAGATATTAGCTTGGGGCGAATGTACAGATTGAATACCATGAGGTTTAAAACAGAGCCCTGTTGCAGTGGAAGATCCTCATATAGGAAAGGTTTTTGAGCCAGCTATAAAGTGCAATTCTGTACAAAAGATGCTAGGGACTGCAAAGTTTTAGCTCCGATGCCGTTGTTCTACAACCATTCGAGCAGAAGACTGTGGGACAAGGTATCGAAGGCTGCACTGAGATGCATAATTATCAGTGCTGCAGTGTCACCCTATGTTCACAACGTACCTAAGGGATTCAGCGGCTAACAGCAATGCAGATTCTGTGCTGAACTGTAGGTCAAAACCCAACTAGGTCTCATGAAGCAGTTCCCTAGCTCCAATGAAGCTCGACAGTTGTTTATTTACATGCTTCTCAACCAGTTTGGAAAAGAAAGGAATCAGGGATATGGGCCTAAAATGTACCAGCTACACAGGGTCCAGAAGAGGCTTTTTTAGGAGCGGGACTGTGGTGACATGCTTCAATTTCATAGGAACCTGACCTAACTCAAAGGAGTTACATAGCGTAGACAGTATTGCCTTCATCCCTCGTTCCAAAATTTTGGGTGAGGCAACATCAGATGGTGAGCCTGAATTAACCTCTGTCAACAGGGGAAGGGGATCCTCTGTGGGTAGGGGATTAAAGCTGACAAGTACTACTCCATCGGCCGATGGTTCAAACCAGACTTTGAGACATGGCGCTTCTCTGACTGTCTCAGGGAAAGAAGCATAGTTAGAGCATAGTTAGAGGTGACTATAACTGAGCAACCGAGTTAAACCTTATACTGAGGGTATAACAGACGCTGAGATGCAGTCCAAAGAGGATAACGATTTCACAATAGAAATAGAAAGCAGTTCCTGATAGGAACTTTGTGCTTACTCAATTTTTTCCATGTACAAACAGCCGTGTGTAGCCCTAATCTGTTTGTGATATCCCTTCAAGGCTCTTGAATAATGATCTTTATCATTTGGGCTGCATCAAACACCGTCTAAGTGTTGCAGGTATTTTTCTAGCAGGAGAAGCTCCTCATTAAACCACTCTGGTGAAGGTTTAGTGCATCTGACCATTGTATTTATGATGGGAGCGATTTGATCAAAGTGACCCTGTTTTCCATACTGTTACCACCCAGATTGAATGTCCAAGGTGCTACAGGGAATGTGACAGTTTGGGAGCCTTTTAATACTCTCATGCAAGTCCTCACAAATTTGTGTACCACTCTTTACCATGGAATGGTTGACTTACCTACCCTTTCCTTTTTGGTGTCTTCTTCTGACACCTTTTTTCCTTCTTCTTTTTTTTATTTTACGTTCCCTGATCACATACTCTCACGAAAGTATGGCATAAAGATTAAGCCTGGGCGGAGAACTATGCTCCGTTCGCGGAGTTTGCGAAGTTTCGGCAACTTCGCACTACGCGGAGAGCGTGAAGCTGTCGCCTACTTCGCAATCTAGTAGTAGTTTTTCTTCCTCGCGCGCTCAATAGCATTCTCGCGTGCGCGATAATTACTTACCGTGGTTCTGCGTTCGCTTTCTCGCTTTTCTCTCCCGGTCGCGTTCGCTACGATGTTTGAAATCCGGCCGCACAATTTTATGCGACTTTGATCGCGCGAACATGTAATTGGAACGTGCGATCCTCCCATGTTGGTAAGATCGCGTTTCCGAACACGCAGAAACTGCATTCTGGCACAGAATATCTCCCGAGCATGTTAAAATCTTCTCAAAAATGTTCATTTAACCCCTCATATTGTGATTTGGCTGTATTTTTTGGGGCTAGGAGTCTTCTTTTTGTTTCTACTCTTTTTTTCAAGAGAAAGGAAGTGCCCCTGAGTCTCCAACTTCCTGTTCCTGTCCACCAGGCTCCTCTCAGTGTTTTGTCCATGTGGTGTTCACTTTCATTTGAAATTGGAGCTGGAAGGATCACTCTTTGTGTTTGTCTGCTGCATCATAGCATTTAATTGGATTTATTGAGGAATTTTGGATTTGAACTTTTCTTTCACAAGTAAGTTTGAGAATTGAGAATTGGTGTACTGTATAAATGTTTTTTAACTACAGTTTTTTGTGCTTCTTAATCTTTCCTAAATATTCTTTTTGGGGGAGGCCTGTACTGTTTTGGCATGTTTGCACAGTGCTGCAACGCGACCTTACAGTTTTTGTCTTCTTCGCGCGCTCAATGTGCGTGCTCGGGCGCGCGATCACGACGTTTTGTACAGTTCGCGCCGCCGAACACGCCGAATTTGCATTCTCGCGAGCAGTATCTCTCGAGTTGCCTAAAACGTTCCCGAAAATGTAGATGCTGTTTTTTTTGCTAAAAGAAACTCCTCCGGTTGTCATTTGCTTGTAGTTTTTGGAGCATGGCCCACTTACGGTTTCTGTCCTCTATGTACCTTGTTTGAGGGTGGCCTGACCATGTGGGCGGCTTGGTGGCGGCCATTTTGTCAAGTCTAGCATTGTCCTTTTGCCATAGGAATGTATTGTCTATTTGTCTGTCTTCTCTTTCTTTTCATGTTGTTGGGGGGGGCCAGGCCATGTGGGGGCGGCCATTTTCCATGTGGAGGGCGGCCATTTTAATTCCTGGTACTAGTAGCAGCCTCTGTGTTTTTGCCATAGGCCTCCAAGCTACTAGAGTCCTCCTCATCATGGGTGCATGAAAGTTGTTCAATTGTTATAGGGGTGTTTAAGTTGTAAGTGTAACATCATGTAGGTCATGGATGGCTTTGGATTAATTAGCAAAATGTGTCTTTGGTGTTGAATTGCAGGTTTTGGTTGTGTTGAATAATATGGCTTTTTCCTGCGCACTAGGTAACCCTAGAATTCAGCTCGCGTAGTTTTGGTACGTTTGCACAGTGCAGCAACGCGACCTTACAGTTTTTGTCGTCTTTGCGCGCTCAATGTGCGTGCTCGGGGGCGCGATCACGACATTTTGTTCAGTTCGCACCGCCGAACACGCTGAATTAACATTCTCGCGAGCAATATCTCTCGAGTTGCCTAAAACGTTCCCGAAAATGTAGATGCTGTTCATTTTGCTAAAAGAAACTCCTCAGGTTGTCATTTGCTTGTAGTTTTTGGAGCATGGACCACTTACTGTTTCTGTCCTCTATATACCTTGTTGTTTGAGGGTGGCCTGACCATGTGGGCGGCTTGGTGGCGGCCATTTTGTCAAGCCAAGCATTGTCCTTTTGCCATAGGAATGTATTGTCTGTCTTCTCTTTCTTTTTATGTTTTTGGGGGTGGCCAGGCCATGTGGGGGCGGCCATTTTAATTCCTGGTACTAGTAGCAGCCTCTGTGTTTTTGCCATAGGCCTCCAAGCTTGTGGCCTACTGTGCCAGTAGGTAGGCCCAAGGGTACTACTAGAGTCCTCCTCATCATGGGTACATGAAAGTTGTTCAACTGTTATAGGGGTGTTTAAGTTGTAAGTGTAACATCATGTGGGTCGTGGATGGCTTTGGATTAATTAGAAAAATGTGTCTTTGGTGTTGAATTGCAGGTTTTGGTTGTGTTGAATAATATGGCTTTTTCCTGCGCACTAGGTAACCCTAGAATTCAGCTCGCGTAGTTTTGGTAAGTTTGCACAGTGCAGTAACGCGACCTTACAGTTTTTGTCGTCTTCGCGCGCTCAATGTGCGTGCTCGGGGGCGTGATCACGACGTTTTGTTCAGTTCGCGCCGCCGAACACGCTGAATTTGCATTCTCGCGAGCAATATCTCTCGAGTTGCCTAAAACGTTCCCGAAAATGTAGATGCTGTTCATTTTGCTAAAAGAAACTCCTCAGGTTGTCATTTGCTTGTAGTTTTTGGAGCATGGACCACTTACTGTTTCTGTCCTCTATGTACCTTGTTGTTAGACGGTGTCCTGACCATGTGGGCGGCTTGGTGGCGGCCATTTTGTCAAGCCAAGCATTGGCCTTTTGCCATAGGAATGTATTGTCTGTCTTCTCTTTCTTCATGTTTTTGGGGGTGGCACTGGCCAGGCCATGTGGGGGCGGCCATTTTGTGTGACCTTCCATCCTGGTTGCCGGCTTGCCGCAGGCCTACAAAGTTGTGTGATTTTTTTGCTGCCAGTAGGCCTAGAGTCCCAGAGATAGTCAGCGGGGATGCTTGATGTAGCGGTTTCCATTTTGTCTGTTGAATTTAACATCATTTAGGGCATGGGTGGCAATGCATTAAATTTTCAAATGTGGTGTTTGGGGTGTAGTTAACTGTTTGGGGGAAAACTCCAAATGCCTTTGTTGTTTGTGTTGTTGTGTAACTTTCAAACCTTGTAGCCATGGGGATTTTCTTTTTTGCATTAAGCTGTGATGTATGCATCCTCCTTTTTCTGGCCATATAGGGAGGGATATAGGCCTGGTTGAGTTTATTTTTTTCTGGCCTTTGCCCTTTACCCATGTACCTGTGATGAGTGCCCATGTGGAGCTGTGGTGGTAGTAGTAGTGTGCCGTTTTGTTTTTGACAAATTAGCCTGTGTCTTGCCATTGTTCCTGTTGGCTTACTAGTTGTTCACATCCCCATTGCTATCTGCTGCAGGTCACTGATGCTGCATCCATGATGCACTAATTATGGATAAACAAGTTCCACTTCCACTACATTTGCATTTTAATTCTTTGCTATTCTTACTCTTACTGGATGTACTAATACTTCTAGTAGTAATTAAAGCTAAAAAAATCAATATTCGACTGATATTGTTCTGCCTTCTTTGCTTGTAGGTGCAAAAAAGACTGAAGAGGAGGTGTCTGTCATCATTCATCGCCTGTTCTACTGCCAGATGGACGTCCTTCTGTACTATGTCACGTGTCGTGTGAGTGACTAACCTGACCAGACATCATTCTCAGCAACTGAGTGCTGCTGCTGACATCTGAGGAAGATGGGCCCAAAGAAAGCAGGTACCAGGTCCTCCAAGACCAAGAAAGTTGCTGAGAAGAAGGAAGAACAGAAGAAGGAACTGACACTTAAGTCTGGTGTTGACCCGAAAACCTTTTTTGGGAGAAAAAAAGTACGCCTGCAGCAGCAGTGACCGGGGTCCAAGCTGGGGCCAGCACCTACGCATCAGTGGGCCCAAGCCACCACCCCAGGCCCAAGCCGATGAGTGGGGAAGAGGTAGCCAGCCTAATGGTGGAAAGCAGTGATACTGAGCCTGACCTGAACTTATCTCAATCTCAAAGTAGTACACATTCCACGCAAGAGGGAACACAGCAGAAAAGTGGTGAACAACAACCAGCGCCCGCAATAGTAGATGTTCAACAACCACCGCCCGCAATAGTAGATGCTCAACGAAAAGAACAACCACAACCACCACCTGTAATAGCAGTTATTACACAACCACCGCCCGCAATAGTAGATGTTCAACAAAAACAACTACCACAACCACCACCTGCAATAGTTGTTCAAGAACCACCACTGGCAATAGTAGTTGTTGTTCCTCCCGAATTCGGGGCAGTTCAGGAAATTGAGCCTGATGCAGAGCAAGAAGAGGCAGCACATCATGCAGGAGATCTATTGGTTTCCAAATCCCCACCAAGGAAAAGGAGGGTTAGTCCATTGAGTTCTTCGCCAAGCATCCCTTCTGATGATCTTGACATCACTTGGGAGCCAGAACGATCTGAGCATGAGAGGGAGAGACATCCCAAGAAGACCAGGCTAGGGAAAAGGAAGGTTCCAGGAAGCCTACCACTTATGGAGTGCAATGTTCAGCAGCCGGATAATGATGATGGTGATGATGAGTCAGACCCAGTCATCACAAGCATTACTCCTGGCCCTGAGGAAATGGAGACCAACATTTTAAACCTATCAAGAATGGCTGCGACTAGGGTTGTAGTAGCACGCATACCACCAATACAGGCCACACCAAAACTACCTCCAGCTTCCATTTTTACATTTGCACAAAGCCGGCAGCGTCCTACATCCAGCACAAGTTCCACCTCAGCAGAAGGAGGTAGTGGTACTACTGCACAGCCACATAGTGCAGTTCACCACACAACCTCCAGTTCATCCGGCATTGGAAGTGGCACTTCTAGCAGGAGACAAAAGTTAAGCTCCCCAGTGTGGGACTTATTTACAGTTAGCGCAAATGAGGACAACATTGCTATATGCTCCATTTGTCATTCCTCTGTTAGTCGTGGTAAGCTTGGCACAAACTATGGTACCGGAGGCCAAATGACCCATATGAAAAAACACCACCCAATCCAGTGGGAGGACCACCTACGTAACATAAAAGCAGGAACCATTAATGTTGGTGGGGAAGCAGTAGAAGGTCCATGGGTAACCGGACAGGATGAAGAGGGAGACATTCTATCTGGTAGTGGTACACTAAGTACCCCTGTCCCACTCCCCAGCACTGCAGTGGTAGAACCCAGATCCTCCGGATCAGCAACATCTCTGTGGCACCAGAGTAAGAGTAACCCGGAGACACCAAGGAGTACGGGTGCGAAGTCTGCGACACGAAGTACTGCATCGGGCATATCTGAAAGAAATAGCAAGCAGCGTACCATTCTTAGCATGTTTAGGCAGGAGGGGAAGTACGAGCGCAACCACCCAATAGCACATTTGTATAATGCTAAGCTTGCTAAAATGTTAGCTCGGGACATTCTCCCTTTTTCTTTTGTTGAAGGATGGGTTTCCTGGAATTTGTGTCAACCCTCTGCCCAAAATGGAATGTTCCCAGCCGCTACTATTTTGCCAGAGTTGCTGTTCCAGCACTACACCACGACGTGCTGGAATTGCTTGGAAAAGCCTTGCAGCAGAGTGCTGTGCATAGTATCCACCTGACAACAGACATGTGGAGCAGTAGTCAAGCCACAGATTACATGTGCATCACAGCACACTGGATCTCTTTTTCAGGTGTTAGAGACAAGATATCTACAGGCATTGACACTACTGAGATTTTTAATGATACTCGCAAACATGCTACTGTAGCCATGTTTGCTATGGAGAAATCGCATACTGCTGCAAACATTTTGGATGAGTTCAACAGCAAGGTCTTTGAATGGCTCCAACCAAGAGGCCTCAATATTGGTTTTGTTGCCACCGACAATGGCAGTAATGTAGTTAAGGCCATGGAAGATGGCCGCTATTTCAGGGTCCCGTGTTTGGCACACTGCATTAACATTGTGGTTCAAGACTTTCTCAAAAGTGAAAACAAAGTCAGCAACTTACTGACCATTTGCAGAAGAATCTGCACGCATTTCAATCATTCTTTTAAATCCCGGAAGCAGCTATGGGTCATTCAACGTGAGTGTAACATGCCAGTCAAAGCACTCATTCAGGAGGTACCAACACGTTGGAACTCTACGTATTACATGCTCGAACGGCTGTTTGAGCAGTACATACCACTTAATGCTTATGTCATGACAAGGAGATCAGGGGATAATGCTGTTAAAGCCATGACCGTTGAGATGTGGCAATGGGACCTCATTAAATGCCTGACTGAGATGCTACTTCCTTTTGAGGTCTTCACACGTGCAGTCAGCAGGGAGGACTGTACTATGAGCCAAGCAATCCCATTGTTGGACACGCTTGAGCAAGAGCTGAAGGAGGTGTCTGAAACGTACAAAGGTGTGGAAGGAAAACGTGAAGCATGTAATTATCGAAGTCCTTAGCAAGCCGCTTATCTGAGAATACAAGGATTCAAAATAAGATTGTGTCACATCAACATTACATTACTGCCACAATTTTGGATCCACGGTACAAATTATTTGTGAACAGTAATGCAGTAATTCCTTTTTCAGAAGAGGATGTTTCCAAGTACAAAACTGTAATAGCCAAAGAAGCCACTGATTTAGAAAACGAACGGCTCTCAATTAAAGGCCTGCCAGTGCCAGCCCAGGACAGTGCAAGTACTACTGAGCATCCTACAGAGTCAAGTTCTTCTTCACAGCATGCGAGCAGTGCGTTTGCTTCCCAGCAGTCACCAACACAAACAATAACACCAACCGCACCAACAGGATCTGATTCATCAGACACAAGCAAAAAAAATAGCTGCTTGGTTTCTACAGAAAGGGATGGGGAAGTCCGTTGCTGTCGCAAAGCAAAAAGAGGACGAGCAAACCAGAGCACCAATGAACATTGAGCGGATGCTCCAGGCCTATCTGGATGACACAACAGAGGTGTTCATGGAGCAAAGCCCATTGGTGTATTGGTATAGGACAACAAGTCAATGGCCACTGCTCAGCAGGCTGGCGATAAAGTATCTAGCTTGCCCTGTTGCAAGTGTCTCTTCTGAGCGTGTGTTCAGTACTGCTGGTGCCATTGTGACTGTGAGAAGGACCAGTCTCTCGCCCAAAAGCGTGGAGAGGTTAACCATGATAAAAATGAACCAGCACTTGATACCACCAGACTACCAAGTCCGTGAATCAGAGCGGGAAGAGGAGAGCGAGTCGGAAGAAATAAGTATTGGGTTACAGGACCTACTTCTGTCAGAAGAGCCACCAGGGTTTGAGGACGAGCTCCTCTTCCCTGACAACTAGGCTTGAAAATTGTTACATTCTCCCTTCCTTTACTTCTCCCTTCCTTAGTTATTTGTGTGTATCTGTCTTTCTGACTCAAACTTGAAAACCAACTCCATCTTCCTTTCTCTTTTAATTACCTATTGGAGTTGCACATCTGAGCATTTACTGTGCACTCCACTCATCAGAGTCCTGCTCCATCTTCCTGACTCACCCTAAATACATTTCCATCTTGCCATACTTTGGATGGAGATGGACAATAGTGCAATAATGTAGCCTCTAACAGTCCCTCCATAACAATTGAAACGTACGTGACTACAGCCATCTTCTGTTTTGTTTCCAATCTGAAATGCATCACTGTCTTAAGGCTACACCTCTGTCTGCAGGCATACACAACTCTTCAATGTCAGAACTTGAACAGGGCTCCAAAATTAAAGTAAACTCGTCATCACTTTCAGAACGCTCTGCTTCATCTGTGATCTTACAGTTACATAGAAGAGAAAGACAGGTATATGAAATAAATAATGCCATACATTGCATTGGCTGCTTGCTGACTCAGAGCAAATGTGCATGAAGTCGAGTAGTTTCAAAGTGCTTGTGTCTCGCGTGATGGTCAATGTTTCAATGTTGTTTAATAATATGTATCCAATTGTACTCCTACTACTGCAGGTGCAGTCTGGACTTAATCGTAGTCACTTAATACATACTTAGTTGCTGTTTTTGGGCAGTTGGAGAACACGTACACGTGCCACACCGGATGATGATGTCAGTCAGTTTGATCAGAGATGAATAATGGAATATGTTCAGGAAGTGGAATACAAGGTAAACACACAACCAATCAAGAAGAAGCACAGCAGACCTAGGCTACATGTGTGTGCAGTGGTGGAATGGAATAGTGGTATGATTGACATTGGCGCATTGATTTAAAATTACATTAATCACTTGCTTTGGAAATACTAGGTTGATGTATATGCCTTTTGTCTGAAACTCTGAAAAATGTAGGTAAATGGACTTTGGGCCACAGACTCACGTCCCGGTGTTGTGGCCCTGTAACTGTTCCTCTTCATTTATTTTATGCTTGTGTTTGGTAATTGATTGTTCACTTAAAGTATCTTAATTTTGTTTGCTAGCTTTCAGCCCGCTACAACAGGTATTACGGTTTCTCAGAGGGAATACAGCCTAGGCAAAAGTCATATCATTCATATCATAAGAAGTACTTCCTTTGAATTGTGTAGTAGTAGTTAAGTAATTACCACTTCTTATTTACCATCCAGTTGATGAAACCTTCATCGTGCATCCATTTCGTTGTTCTTAATTGACTTTACATTTATTGTGGAATTGTGGATCAGCAATCGTCGTCTTCATTGTTTTGCTTGTTGTCTCCATGCGTACTCTTTTTCTTTGTCAAACCTTTCCCCAAACCCCCGTTCCCATCCATTCATCAAACCCTAACCCTCTTCCCCCGGGCTGTGTGGTTTTTATTGAGGTGTGATGTTACTACATTAAATATACACCAACAATTGATCACACGGTTGCTGGGGCAGATGTGGTGAAACCAACACTAATAAAATCAAAAGTCAACGAGGCAGGGCGAGGATCTTCTTCTGCTTGCCCACCCAAGCTCACTCTATGTAATAGTGTACAAGGCAATTAATTTCCCAAAGTGACCCAACGAATAAATGTAAATCATTGCTGGCATTGTTTGAATTTAATTTTAAAGCATGTACGTTTACGATTTGTATTGTGTTTTAATGACTCCAACGCAACTACAGTTATCTTCTTCTACTTTTTCAGTCCCTGACACCATTGATTTCTTTGAGTTCGTTTAGCTGTTGCAATATTGTTTGTATTTTTGGTCCGTATTATGTACTGTAATTTTCTACTTCTCTCACATTCTTTCTCAGGCAAATGACTGTCTCTTTGTTTTTGTTTTCCAATGCTAGTGCCAGTGTCTTGGACTAGGAGTCTACTTGACTACTATCACACAACCACGGCATATTCTCCGTTGTCTTGGGAAACCATGCAGCCCTTGCGATGCCAAACGTAATCATCATCAATCACAGGTAAGAAGAGCAGTTTGCTGGGAGGTCTAATGGAGGAGAGGCTGGTAGTACTAATAGGACAAATGTTACTTTGAGTGAGGGGCACATCATCTATCTGTGTGCATGTTACACATGTGGTCAGTTAATAAAGTATTTCAATCAAACACTGGCCGCTGCCCTGCATCTAGAGTAAACCTTGTGACGTACAACAGTAACCCCACCACAAAACAACATCATATCATATCTGTGTTAGTTGAAAATAAATAACATTTATTCATGTATAAAAAATCTCCTCCTATCCCCACCCTAACCCCAACCATAGTCCAAGTCCAAAGAATGTCCCACAAAAATAACCCCAACACCCAATTCCCACCCACCAACAAAAGTATTAAAAAAGGGGCAAATCAACATGGTCCATTACAATTGGCGGGCTTTGAGGTGTTTGTCCACTAAAATCTTTACACGCTCCTCTAATTGGTCCTCCAGCTTGGCCACCCGGAGGAGAAGTTGTTGCCGAAATGCACGGCACCTACATTTGCATCCATGCTGTGAGGGGGTGGCAGATGTTGAATGGCGGCGGTGAGCGGCTGCCTGGCCGAGGCGCCGTACTCCTGCAGGTGGAGCCTTGCTGGGGCCATACGCATTGGAAGAGGCAGCAGCTGCTGCCGCCGCCTCTTCCTCCTCCTCAGCCTCAGCCACCAGCTTGCGGTACTCCTCCACAATGGCCTGCAGTTTCCTTTGCCGGGCCCTGGCTGCCAACTCCTTCCGTGATGGTTTTGAGGAAGGAGTAGGAGTATCTATAAAAAAAGAAACAGAATTGTAGCAAACTCTTCATAATGAATTCAACAGTACAGAGTGGCATTGTAGCACTATCAAGCGCAGTCCATACAATTGGTGTCAACTTTTAGTATCTATCTAATCTGTCCTCCTGCTTCCCCTGCCTGTAGCATTTGTTGAAGTTTTTTCCGACATTATACTTGCCCTAGTACTGGGTGGGCTTGAGTAAACATAAGAACAAAAGTCTTTTTTGTATCTCCTTTTATTTTTTCAAAGTAAGACTCTGCTTCCAGTGACAGTCTTCACCTATGATGAATACAAATACATTTAGGGGGCATCCACCCATTAAAAGTAAATGTCTATCATTCTTTATTATCGGCTTAGCTGGTTTCACTTTCACCAGCAACCCAACCACCCATGCGTCCACTCCTTCCTTGCCTTGGGTTTCATTGACACAAACTCCGCTCACTAAGGTAAAGGATTGCATTGCATAGCGCTCCGCACCTCGCGCTTATCACCGCGCTGTATTTTAAACTGTCCTGTTAATTATTTTGTTTCCTCATTATTTGTTATCCCCTGTTTTTAACGCGGGGTATCTCTTCCTCTTACCTGCATTTTAATCGTGGCACCACCGCTGCTGTAGCGGGTCCGGGTCCCGGGGTAGCAAAATCATTGGCCGCCATCTTTGAGTGGTGTTTGGCCATCAGAGGGGCGGGGATTACGAGCGGACTAGCGCTCTATGGGCAGCGGATGTCAGCCTACATAAGGCGACCGGTCCCTGGCTCTCCCTCACTAAGGTAAAGGATTGCATTGCATAGCGCTCCGCACCTCGCGCTTATCACCGCGCTGTATTTTAAACTGTCCTGTTAATTATTTTGTTTCCTCATTATTTGTTATCCCCTGTTTTTAACGCGGGGTATCTCTTCCTCTTACCTGCATTTTAATCGTGGCACCACCGCTGCTGTAGCGGGTCCGGGTCCCGGGGTGGCAAAATCATTGGCCGCCATCTTTGAGTGGTGTTTGGCCATCAGAGGGGCGGGGATTACGAGCGGACTAGCGCTCTATGGGCAGCGGATGTCAGCCTACATAAGGCGACCGGTCCCTGGCTCTCCCTCACTAAGGTAAAGGATTGCATTGCATAGCGCTCCGCACCTCGCGCTTATCACCGCGCTGTATTTTAAACTGTCCTGTTAATTATTTTGTTTCCTCATTATTTGTTATCCCCTGTTTTTAACGCGGGGTATCTCTTCCTCTTACCTGCATTTTAATCGTGGCACCACCGCTGCTGTAGCGGGTCCGGGTCCCGGGGTGGCAAAATCATTGGCCGCCATCTTTGAGTGGTGTTTGGCCATCAGAGGGGCGGGGATTACGAGCGGACTAGCGCTCTATGGGCAGCGGATGTCAGCCTACATAAAGCTCCCTCGCGAGCGCAGCGGGACCGCGCAGCGGGGGCGCCTTCACAGCGCCGGAGTCACGCCAGAGTCCAGCCCGTCTGCGCCCGTCAGCGTCCCGGAGGCGGACGGGTCTGGACGGTTTTTAGGTGTTTGGAACGTGGTTTGTATTATCACGTCCTTTGTTGTTTTTAATCTTTTAATTATGCTGACCTATTCCTCAGCTGAGCTTACCGCTTTACGCCTCCCTCGAGGAAACTGTTCCCATATTTTCCCTGGTGGTAGGAAACTAAGGAAAGGCTGTCCGTCATGTGCTTGGCGTTTCCCGGCTGCAGCTGCAACCGGGCTTGACACTACATCTGTCCCCTTCCAATGTCTCCTCCTCAATACCAGGTCAGTGAACCGCCACTCTACTGACATTTGGAATTTATTGTATAATTCAAACATCACGTGTTTGTTTTTGACCGATACCTGGTTGGGTGATTTTTCTGCTCCAGATCTGGCTAATGCCATCCCCCCGAATTATAACATTCTTAGGAGGGATAGAACATCGGGCAGAGGTGGTGGAGTTGCTCTTATTGTGGAAGAGAGTATTTCCTGCTCTACCTTCCCGGTGGAGAATTTGCAGGGATGTGAAGCACTTGGTTTCACCTTACATCTCTCCCCCGTCCAGGCCTGTACTGGGATACTTGTATATAGAACCCCTGGTTCAATAGGACCTTTCTTTGATGAATTGCAGGAAGCACTCGCAGTCCCCTGTCTCAGGTCGGATCACTGCATTCTTCTTGGAGACTTCAACGTCCATATGGACAACAACTGTGACCCCGACACTATAAAATTTATTGATACCACGACTCCGTTAGGGTTTTCCCCCTTTGTGATAGGCCCTACACATAATAAAGGACATACCTTAGACCAGGTATTTTCAACGAGACCCATTTCGGTCGGTACCATTCAGCCTGTACTTTGGTCGGACCATTCCCTAATTTCCTTTTCTCTGCCTGTCACTGCCCTTGTTCGGGTGAGAGGAAATGCGGCTACGCGAACTTCACGTCCGTTTCATCTACTTTCTGCGGACATGTTATCCGAGGCTCTCATCTCCTTTCCTTGCCCTCTTTTGGGAAGTCTGGAGGAGAATCTTGTTTGCCTACACAGCTGGCTTTTAGCAAGATTTGAGTCCTTAATCCCCAAAAAAAGTTCTAAACCGGGAGAGCGTAGGGAGTCAGCCCCATGGTTCTCCCCTCGGTTGAGGATACAACGTCAGGAGTGTAAAAGGGCTGAGAGGGCCTGGAGGCGGGCTTATGATCCAATAGAGAAACTGAAATTTCGGGCAGCCATTAAAGCCTATCATCATTCTATCTGGGACGAAAAAAAGGCCTATTTTGAACATCGTATTGATGAGGCTGACAATGTCTGCAAAGAAATTTTCAAAGTGGTCCAGGATTTTATTTCTCCTGTGGTCTGCACCCCCAACCACACTCATACTGATGCGTGGATACAACAACTTGCCACCTTCTTTGTCAATAAGATCACAGCCATCCAGGCCTCTCTTTCTAGTGCGCAATCTGATCTGAGCCATCTAACGCTACCATGTTCTGTGGAAGACCACGGCCCTTTCCTCTCTGTATTCCCTTCTATGGATCTTAGGACATCTCTGGAGCTTTTGTCCAGCCTGAAATCCGGCTCTCCATTAGATCCATGTCCGGCTAAATGCTTGGGGAAAGTGGCTTCCGCCATTAACATCTTGGTGAACCCCCTGCTGAATACATCTTTGTCGACAGGGGAGGTGCCTCAGGCCTGGAAGCGAGCCATGATTCTACCGCTGCTCAAAAAACCCACCTTGGACCCCCTGATACATGCTAACTACAGGCCAATCTCCCTGCTCCCTGCTCTGGCAAAAGTGGCCGAGCGTTATGTGCACAGGATAATTTCCAGCTTCATCGAAGGAAACGACCTGCTGCACACTTCGCAGTCCGGCTTCCGTGCTAATTTTAGCACGGAGTCGGCTCTGCTGGAGGTCACGGATGCCATCAGGGAGGTACTCGACCTGGGGGGAAAGGCCGTGTTAGTCATGCTTGACTTGTCGGCGGCTTTCGACACCGTTCCCCATGATGCCCTCCTTGTAAGACTCTGGGAGTGTGGCCTTCGTGGAACGGTGTGGAACTGGCTAAAATCATTTCTGGCCGACCGCCGACAAACGATCTGGGCGCCTCCTTTTTCCGCTGATATGGCTCCGCTAGAGGTGGGAGTCCCGCAGGGCTCCATTCTCAGCCCTATGCTGTTTAACATCTTTATGGCCCCTCTGGCGGAAGTCGCGGAATCTTTCGGCGCCCAGATCGTGTCTTATGCCGATGACACCCAACTCCTGTTCACTTGTGACAGGGCTGGGTCATTTGACGGCACAAAGATCAGGGATTGCCTTGGTGCGGTGTTTGAATGGTTTAGAGGTCATGGCTTAAAATGCAACTCTGACAAGTCAGAGTTGCTCTTTTTCGGTTGCGCACCGGAACTTGACTGGAAATCCTGGTGGCCACAGGATATGTTTCCTCCTGACAAAGTCGCTGTTAAGGCCAAGAATCTGGGGGTGATAGTAGATTGTGACTTATCCTTTGGACCTCACATCTCGTCCACTGTTGGGAAATGCTTCGGCATCCTACGGATGTTGAGGAAATTTCTTCCCCTACTATCACTCAACCACAGGAAGACAGTTGTTCAGGCACTAATCGGGTCGCGATTGGACTACGCAAACGCTCTTTTTGTGGGTCTACCGAAATATCTTATGACCCGTTTGCAAGTGGTCCAAAATTCGGCAGCCCGTGCCATCTTTGGACTCCCGAGGAGAGCTGGTGCCACTGCCTTACTGAACACCCTTCATTGGCTACCTATCTCCAAGCGAGTCCTTTTTAAATGCCTGACTGTGGCCTTTAAGGCCCTACATGGTATTGGCCCCAAATATCTTGGGAAACGTTTCTCCCGGTATGTGCCAAGCAGGACTCTCAGGTCATCGGGTCTGTGTTTGCTGACTGTCCCTGTAATCCGCCGTGCACGTCTGGGAGGTCGATCTTTTCGCTATCTGACACCCAAGGCATGGAACGAATTACCATTGTCCCTGAGATCGGCCCCTTGTCTTCTTACTTTTAGAAAGGACTTGAAGACATGGCTTTTTAGGTAATAGTCCCTTTATTCCTTCTCTTCTCTGTTGTGTGGTTGCTTTTTATGCTGTTCCTTTCTTTGCCAAAGCGCCGGGATGCTCCTCTGGAGTTGCCGTGCGCTATAAAAGAATTAAAGTAACATAACATAACATAACATAACATGATTCTTGCTATCCACTGTATCCATGCACCCATATTCTTTTGCCCAACCAGGCCTGCATTTTCTTTGACCTTACAGTTCTACCCATCCTTTAACAACCCATGCATCCGATTCATATCAGCCATGTGAATGAACCTTCCAAAGTATCCTTCTATGGTAGTTAGTCTTATTATTACATCTCTGAGTCCTCCCTTCCTCCTTCCACCCTAGTTCACTTCTTTCCCTTTTTGTTCAACACATGCCTCAAGGTCATCTGATCTGACTTTTAGTCTTCTCCATAAGTTTCACAGCTGAGTTGGAGTCTGATGGAAGAGGCCTTGTTTACTCAACTAAAACTGGTAATGCTACAAAGGGTGTCTTCTTCAACCATTGTATATTGTCCAGTACAACTTAAAATTCATACTTTCTTAATAAGTCTCATAGCACAGTGAGGAACAAAATGTCCCCCATCCACCTAGTAATGCAAATAAGTAATGAATATAACTTACCACCGCCCACCGCTGAACTTTCCTCCCCCACTGATGCTCCTGCAGGTGCCGCATCCTCTGTCCCCTCCTGGATGGCAATCTCTTCGCCGCTGGCCCCGTCGGCACTGGTGGTTAGTATTGATTGTGCACCTATGAAATCAAGTACACCTTTTTAGATGCCTGCACACCTCCCCCTATTTTACTAGTTGTGTTTTTTTAACCAGAAGATTGAAAAAACAGTTACGTATAACATGAATCGTTGTGACAGTGTAACTAGTCCAAATTGCGTCCTAATGTACAGCAGTCACATTAGACAGAGTTTAGTTTTCATTTATTAGATGGTCCCTAGGGTCATCTAATCTACTCCTACTCTAGTCTTTGGAAAATTAGCCTGAGCCATAGAACCATTTTTAGATCCGTGTCTACTGCTTTGCCCATGTTACCTCGCAGCTTGTTACACAGTAAGAAAGACACCATTAAGGCCACATGAGTGTCGCATACAATTGACAAACCAGTATTGTAAGTCCCTGTTGCTTATCCATAATGTAATGTTGCACTTTTTGCCATGACTGCTAAAAACTGGCATAGTTTTATTCACTGTCTAACGTGCAACATTTTTCTCATAGGCAGATGAGAAGAGAAGATTGCTTTACGAAACAAGGGATTTGCAGACCTTTCGAAAGATGCATGTGTAACCACTTACAGTATACGTTCAACGGTGAGAGGTCTCCCACAATTCACACATTTCTCTATCGTGCACTAGATGTACAAAATGTACAGTATTTAATCTTCTTCATTTTGCATGGTGAAGCAGGATGTTTTTCATGGAAATACTTACAAGTTACAACAATACAAAGCTTGTTATTAAAAAAAATAAAGTTTTTGAACTTGCACGTAGACTCTGTGGTATATTATTTTCAGTGTCTGGGGTGTTGTGGAGTGAAACGAGTGAGTGAGCGAAAGGTTCTTCTTCTTCTTCTGTTCTGGGTTGTGTAATAAAATCATTGGGTATATCTAACTATCTTCGTGTGGGGGTCGGGAGTGGGACAAATGACTATGACCAAGACACTTAGGTAGGTAGACTAGACGGTCATTGGATTATGGGTTCTTCTGACTGAGTTCTGTGACTAGGGGGTAAGGTCCAACCTCCCTATCACCAACATCAACAACATCCTAATTTCTTGTGCATAGTTCTGTATGTGTATGTGCAGGGAATAATAACCACAACAACAGTAGAAGTATACTAACTGAACAAAAATTAGTAGGCAAACATCTGGTTGTGCATTTTTGTAGGTGGGAATTGACAAAGACTGGAGATTACAGAGGACAACGCAAAAGACAGGAGTGGACCCAGTGCCTACAGCTATTCTATCACAGCTTTATTCAAAAGAATACCTTAACTAAAGAGTGGCCCACAGGGCAAGCTTAGCTACACACAGTCTAATAGTAGTAGCACAGAGAGTCTTGGGGCAGAGGAAGTTTGAAGGAACTGAAAGTGGCATTGGATAGTTAGTGACCCAAAATTTTGAAAACAAATTTAAGACCAAAGAAGGTTTTGCTAACATTGAATTAGGAAGGAGGATTAATCGGTTGGAAAAAATAAAGTGCGTTAAAAAGTTAGGGAAATATAATTGTTAATATAAGCACTGTAGGACTTACTGGGGCCAGCAGCAGGATCCGCGGTAGAGGAGCGCTCCTCTTGTGGTTGTCCCGCCAACTCGGACCCCGTCTTCTTGCCCTTGGGTGGTGCTGATCATGTAAGAAATAATAAAGAAAGAGAAACATTAAGTGCTGTGAAACAAAGACCTCATTCAAAAATCCTCTCAAACATTTTAGGGAACAACAATTCCAATAAAATTGACTTCAAAGTATAAATGACTACTGGCTTGCGTGTTTCTTTCCGGGTACCTGCTGTTGCTGCTGTCCGGAGTTCCCTGGCTCTCCGTTGCTGTTGTCCGTTGGGCTCTTCCTCACCACCGCGGGACCTGCTTGTGGCGCCTAGCGCGCTCCCCTAACATCGCTGGTCTCCTCCCCCCGCTGCAGCCTCTGACCACCAGTGCTGCCGCCGAGCGGGGGAGTTGAAGACCACAAGCCCCAGAAGCCTCCGCGACCTGGACGGAAGTCGCGTCGAGGCTGAGCGCGCCAGGAGGCGCACAAAAAGGGGCATCCCTTCCCGCGTCGCGGGACGCGCGCGGGCAGGCGCCGGGCTAAGCCCGGGCAAAGGGCGGGCCCTCTTAGGCCCTCAGAGGCCCGAGGAGCCTGGCCTGGGCCAGATACCCTGCCCGTTTGTAAATAGCCAAAGGACATCGAGACTGCAAAACTGTAAGTTGGCTAAAACTTGCTGCCATATATTAGTGTGAGTACCTGAGAACCTGTTGTACTGAAATAAGTACTGGTCTTTGGCCATAATTCTTTCCTGCTGTATAGTGGGATATTTGTTGGGCTTGCCATGAATCACCCTGAGACCAGAAGCATGGCAGCCGCTGGGGCAAAGAAATTAACAGGTACCCTAGATGACTTTATAGTACGCACACACGCCCTCATTGATGAAGGGATCATACTGATGGACAGAAGGGTGTCCCAAGACTTAGCCATGGCAAAACGTTCCTCTCTGGGCCATATTGCTCAAGCTTGCACACCTAATAATGTATCCGCTTCAAAAACACTAGTAATGGTACATAAGGATCAGGGCTTTGATTTATCAGCCTCGCAGGAAGGCCTGGAGGCAACCCCAAATCTCTCCTTGTTGCTGGAAAATGGCCCAGCGGCAATTGAAAATGAAATTTCAGCTAGTACCCTAATTGAAAGGGGGAGGAAGGAGGGGGCAATCCCTAAACAAAAGAGCATTAAACAAAAGTCTACTAAAACGACCACTCGAAAAGGGAAAAAACCTCAGACTATCAAAATCCGCGACCCAATTCAGCTGGATCCAATATTGTCGAATGTGAACACCAACTTAGATGCTGTCTCCAATATTAATGACACCGTAGGGGGACCTCGGGTAAGCGTGGGCATAACATTAAGCCTGCCAGATGAAACCATCTTGGATAGTAGTTTGGAGGGAATCTTGGAACTAAGTGAGGTAGTTGAGAACCAAGCGGGAGGGGGAGAGGACTGTAGTAGCCTAAGCATGGCTAATAACAACATCTTTGCAATGCTAAAAATTCTTTTAGATCCTATTGAGGTTAGGCTACGATGTCTGGAAACAATATTGACTAACATCCATAAAGATATTAGTGCCCCTAGCTTTAATGCGAACAATAAAGTTCCACAAAAAAAACCAACTATGAATAGACCACCCACAGTTGCAAAAAATGATGTTACTATCAATCTACCATCAAAACCTACCACCAATCCACCTCCAAAACCCACCAATAATCCACCTCCAAAACCTACACCCATACCTAAAAATCCAACCACAACTGATAAAGTAGCGCCACCCACGCAAACTCCCAAGGATAAAACTAATGTTGAAAAAAGGGAGATACCACCAGAAGCATCTCCATACGTGGTGGTCCTTACTGGAGTCCCACAACCTGATAATCAATCATATGAAAATAATGGGGGACTTATAAATAAAACAATACACTGGCTAAACGATAATTACCCTTTGCCACCAGCCTTTAAAAGCAATATCCTTATGGTTGAAAGGGCTCCTTGGGTGGGCTACAATAATAATAATAAAAAAAGGACACACGGTGATTGCGTGGTGATAACATTTGAGAATCCCCGCACCGCTGAATTTATTACATCGAGGCCCCCAAGAAATTATGGTTTGTCTATTGTGGCTAGGTCATTATCTTACTTTTACCCTGAGGGTGAACAACCGGATAATAGGTGGAGCTGGACCAGGGACAAACGATACCATGGTGGTAATACCGGTCAGGCTTTTGACAATAACTACCACAACACACAGTGGAATGGGAGGCATGAAGATGGTTGGAACACGGTGAAATATAAAGGGAGGCCCCATTACTCTCATCCTCAAGGATATGATCTAGGGTGCACAGGTATCCCGCAATTCCCTTCGTTTTTCCCGTGTTACAACCGGTATGATTGCTTAGAAGGAGTGGATTGACTCCCCGAGACGAAGGAAGATGACTTGTTGCCTAACAACGCTTTGGGTTTGGGTTCTACAAGCTGTCTAGGGTCTGAGGAAACCTTAGAAATACAGGTGGGGGATCAGTCTATACATGGGAACCTGGTCAGCAGACTAGGGGACAGTGTAGATATTTCACCTGCAGAAAAAGATTACTGTAAGGTGCTTTTTTGGAATGTGGCTGGGTTAAAACAAAAGATTACTAATCCAACCTGGGATGAGGCCATTACCGACGTGGGAATATTAGCCCTCCAAGAAACTTGGGCTACTACCCTGATACATCTTAATGGCTATAAAACATACTTCACCCCGGCGGTGGGTGGTATACATGGGAGACCTAAGGGGGGGTTGATTGTATACATATCTAATCTCCTAGTATACGATAAAATTTCTTTCTCCCCTGGATCCAGCTACTATCAAAAAATAGTAATCTACACAAGGAAGGGTCCAAAGATGGTCCTTCTTAATTTTTATAATAATTGTCCAGATAACATGATTAAGGATGTACTTGACACATTAACTACAGAAATGCAAAACGAACTCGATAAGAGCAAGAGGGCTGAAGTTATGTTATTATGGGGGGGGTGATTTTAATTGTACTCTCTGCAAAAAGGGCCAAAAGGGTATTTGTGGCTTAATGCTGGAACAAGATGTAAACCTGACGCATTTTGAACATACCCTACTAGGCGACTCACTAAATGAGATGATTTTTAACTTCAATTTTGGGTTTTCAAATGAGTTAGCACATTATACAACGCCATTTGTCCCAACATTTGTTGGGCGGGGTGCCTCATCTACTATTGATTTTAATTTATGTACACTTAGCTCAGCGAGCAGATTGATCAAAGCAAATGTAATGGATTTACCATTGAGTGATCACCTGCCACAGGTATTAAAAATGGAGAACCTATTTGTTGCAGCTGATACTAGAGATGGTCCGGACCAAATGGTCCAGGACGTGAGGTTGGGTGCTCAAAATGGTTACAACCTTAAATGGAGCAGATTGGTCCCGGATGATTTTCTGTATAAAATATTGAGTAAATGCATGAGTAGTTTCTCGGTTTGTTTAGATGAATACGCAGAGCACTGTGATATAATAACCCATTTTAATACCATCTCTAGTACAATTAAGGAAGCTTTGTGGGTTGAAAGGAAAAACTTTTTAAAGTCCAATAGGAAATGGTTCGATAGGAACTGCACTAGAGCCTTAACAAAGCTTAGACTTGCAATTCATAAAAGACCACGGGATGTAATCCCAATTAGAATTGCTAGGAAGGACTACAACTTAGCACTGAAGGACAGGAAGGCCTTGATAAAAAGGGAGGCTTGGGACAATCTATGCGCTGCCTCAAAATCAAAGGATCCGGCTGCTTTTTGGAGGGTTATTAATACCCCCCTTTTATATGAACAAAAAGCACGCTTAGAAATTGCTATCACAGAAGACGAGTGGGTGGCTCATTTTTCTTCCCTTTATAAGGCTGTGGAACCAACCCCTGACACAGGCCAGGATGCGGGGATGTTAAAGTTAGATACTACCAGAACTTTGACTGTAACCCTTCCAGAAGTTATAGCAAGTCTGAAGGCGACTAAGGGGGGCAAGGCAGCAGGGCCAGACGGCATACCAGCTGACCTCTATAAAGCTAACATCGAATTATGGGGGCCATTGCTGGTTCAGCTTTTTAATGCCGCCTTGGTAAATAGCCCAATTCCTACTTGGTTTACATCGGTAATTGTCCCAATTTTTAAGAAAGGGGACAGGCTAAGCTGTACTTGCTATAGGCCAATTTCATTATTGGACTCCTCTATAAAAATTTTGGGGAGAGTGATTTTAGCAAAACTACAGAGCTGGGCTGAGGATAATGGGGTGTTAAGTGATTTCCAATTTGGGTTCCAAAAGGGTTTGGGGACCATAGAGCAAGGTTTGAATCTTTTCACCTTGCAACAGAAATATATAAAGGTTAAAAAACAACGTCTATACCTCACTTTTGTTGATTTAACATCAGCTTTCGACTGTGTGTCGCACACCAAATTATGGTCAATTATGGCCGAATTGGGGGTAGACAATGCCATTATATGTTTTCTGAGAGAGCTTTATTCTGGGGCCACTGCTAGTGTCAGATACGGGAACAATGGTGAATGCAGTAGACAATTTGGGATTGGTCGGGGTGTGCGCCAAGGGTGCGTCCTAGCCCCCTTTTTTATTCCTGTTATATATAAATGGAATGGAGAAGCATCTCGTGCAGGAGGGCAGAGACATGCCTATGGTGAGAGGTAGGCCTGTCCCTGCTCTGATGTACGCTGATGATGCCGTTCTGATGGCACGCACACCAATGGCTTTACAAACTTTGGTTACAGCCTTTAACACCTTTATGCTTGGTTTAGATTTGAAAATTAACTGTTCTAAAACTTTATCTATGTTCTGTGGGTCCAGAACAAGCAAGCATTTGAAGCCAATCTTTATAAATACCAATCCCTTAGAAAGGACCCCTACCTTCCCGTATCTGGGGATATTGTTCCATGAAGGAGGCTCATGGACTACAGCAATTTATGCGAGATCTCTGCTATTTTCTAAGACTATTATGGCCCTAAAATGCTTTATGAAAAAATTAGGTGAAAAACCCATAAAGGAGATTTTAACTGTTTATAATGCAACCTGTATATCTGTAGCCACTTATGGTGCTGGATTATGGGGGTATTCAAATGTTAACGTGATTCAAACCATGGAAAACAAGTTCTTATGTCACATTTTGTCCGTACCCCAAAGTACTGCAACGATGATATGCCATGCTGAATTGGGTATACCCTACATTACAGATACTATTAAAATTCAGCCAGTTCTTCTTTGGCATAGGGTTTGGACAAACGAGGAATGTGCTGTCAATCGGGTCATTCTAAAGGACATCATGGCATTGGACAATATCAGTAACTTTAAATGGATAGGCTTCGTCAAAAAATTTCTTGGGAAAATAAATTGCCCCCAATACTTTGAGGACCCACAATCCATGGAACATATATCTAGAAGGGATTTGAAAAATCTATGTATGGTGTACCTCAAGGAAATGAGATATATAGAAGAGGCGAGAAAAAAGACTGTTTCTGCCCACCAGGACATTCTATGTGGAGAGAAACTGCAGCCATATCTCTCATTGTACATGTCCAACCATGAACGTTACCTCTTGACCCGTTTTAGACTGAATATTGTTTTTAGGACATTATCTTTCCCCTTGATGAATTGTTGGTCGAAGGATCTATGCCTTTGTCCATGTGATGAAGTATCCCATCAATCAGATATACACATATTATTTTTTTGTAAATTTTACACTCTTCCTCGAAAGAATCTTATCATCCCTATCCTCAAGGATTTAAATGTATATAGATGCCGCCTAGCGTTTACAGAGTGCCAGAAAATGGAAACTGTTTTTATGGTTGCCTCAATTGCAGAATTTTTAAAATTGGTTTTTAAGTGCCGTAAATTAATTCAAACGGACTGATCGTTTTTTATTGTATATATGAATTATACTTTGATGCTTTCTTTTCCTTTTGTGTTTTTAAAATAAGCTTATTCTACCTCTTGTAAACTGTATTTGTCATGCTACTTTCATGGTTATCTTGCTTTTTTAACCGAATAAAGTATTTTTGAATCTTGAATCTTGAATCTTGACTACTGGCTTGCAAGATCCACAGACCGTCTACTTATAGAACACTAATCAAATGTGCCATAAACATTCTGATTGCAGAATATACTAAGGAAGCCAGTACCACCTGACCTACAACACCTATTCAAGAATCCAGACGGGCCAATTGTTCAGTAAGTCGGCATTGCAATTTTATTTTTGCCCGCAAACATGCATAGATGATGAGATGGAGGACACATGCATAAATTTGTACATACACGTAATTGTTGGTTGCTTGCATCAGAACTGCTACTGACTCACCTGACCATGCTATTGCTGTGCTGCTAAGCCTACCACTCAGTAAACAAACTCAAACCGGTTTCAATGGAGGGGTGGGGTAAATAAGAACTAACTAAGCATTCAGTGACAGAGGAGGCGTCATGCAGACCGTTAAAAAAATATGAACTAATACTATCCATCCACCACTATTTCACTAAAGGACAATGTAAGGACTAGACTCTAGCAATAGCATCAACTAACTTCAGTTCTCTAAAAACTCTAACATCAATAATCAGCAGCCCAAGCCAGCGCTAAGTTACAAACCAGTAAGAGAAGTGGTGAGCAGCACCTGTGTCATACAATAACAGAAGAATTTGAGACGGAATTCATCGGCAATGTAACTAAGCGCACCAGTAACCGTGTTACTTATTCGTCCAAGAATTATACACAATACTTATACTACTATAATATATATTAAATTATTAATATTACTAGCTACTCACACAGCCCCATGACTTTAACACCTAGCAGGTCCAACAGGTCCTGCTCCCTGTCCAGAATGTCTGCCCACCGGTGGGCCAGCTGCTGGTGGGTGCGCCGGATTTGCGAGCGACGGTACACTGCCCAGTGCACCTTCGCCCACCGGCGGTGACGCTCCTCTGGGAGGTAACTGGACCCTGGCCTGCCGCCAAGGTCAAGGGTAGGTGGCGCTGCATGAAAAAAACCAGGGCGGCCACCTCGGCCTCCCCGAAAAGATTCCGGGCCTGCACCCCTGCAGGTCGCATTCTGCCGCAAGGCAGCCGGCTCTTCTTGGGCGCAGGCGCCTTGCCCTTCGAGCCGGTTCTGCTGCTCCCCTTTGCCATGGTTCTGGGGTGGAGGTGGAAAAGAAAAGTTAGAACAAAAGGAAAAAAAGTTAGGGGGAAGAAGTAGGAGCTTAAATGAAGAAGTAAAATAAAACAGTAGAAAAGCTAAAAAGAAAGGTGGAAAAGTAGAAATAAAATGCAAAATATAAACTTAGGGACAGAGAGAAATAGATGAGAAGTAAAAAAAGTAAGAAAAACTGTGAAAATAGGTAAAAGATTGAACAGATATAAGGTGGATAGAAAACTAGGCCCAGAACCATAGCGTACAGTGTGAAAAACAAGATGGCCGCGCCCATCGCGACCACGTGGGTAAGTTCGCGCGAGATTTCACGCGAACACGCACTTTCTCAGTGTGAACAAGTAGTTGTGTTCCCGAACAAGACGTGCAATGCGCGAACGCGTTATTCGCGACCCGGAAGAGGAAATAGGGGGCGCGGGCGGGACAATTGAAAAAACAAGATGGCCACGCCCATAGCCCAACCACATGGGTAAGGTCGCACGCTACAATCCCCCGAACACGCAGACAGCGCCCCGACCACGCACTACGCGTTCCCGAGCAAGAAAAACGGCTCGCGAACGGGACCAGCAAGCTACTACGCATGCTCGCGAAGCTAGGCGAAGCTCGCGTAGTGCGAGAACGTCTTCGCGTAGCTTCGCGTAGCGCGACTACGCGTACTACGCCCAGGGTTAATAATGATACCTTAAACTCGTCTCATGTGGCTTGGCGGCATGCCTATAAGAATGCACGTTATTCTTTGCCAATGTGCATAGCTTTAAGTTGCTTCTTCCGGTTGGGAAAAAGATTTGTGCTTCGCCCTCTTGCATCTGATTGTATGGCCTTCTGCTGCGCACACCTCCTTGTTGCAGGTGACTGTTCGAGAGGTTCCTCTTCGTGATGCAGTTCCTCATTGTGCCATTGTGTGCCCGGCAATTCCGCTGCACACTCCTCCTTGCCTTTGGGACTGCGGGGCAGTTCTTCACCATGACGCCCGTGTGCTCAGGCGTTCCACCGCACATGCACCTGGTTCCTTTAAGTGGAGACACTCTTCTCTATCCCCGCCTGGTTGGATTTCCCATGAAACCATATGTCCTTTTTTTTGGTTTCTGGGTCAGTGGACTGTCCTATGAACTTCTAGGCTTGGTTTCTTGTTGGGGGAGTTTCTTTATGGGACGTGTCCTTTTGGGAACAAACCCAAGGTTCTTTTTGCACTCTGAGAAAATACCTTTTCCTTGCAGCTGCCAGTGGGAACCTATTTCCTACGACTTCTAAAAGGGATCCTTGCCCCTGCTCAGTCGTTTACCTTCCCTGGACTTATTCTTGGTGGTTGTTTTTTTCCCTTTTTTTCTTTTTGGTGAGTAGTCTTATGGAAAAGGGAAGAAGGGGAGGGCTTTGAGGGTTATCTGAGGGTGAATAGAATTCTCCCCTGCTGCAAGGTTTCCTGCCACTTACCTGTTCCCTGTGTGGTTGTGTTCTCCAGATAGTGGCGGAACCAGCACTCCAACCAAAGAGAGACTGATCCCATCCAGTGTCTTAGTCCTTCTAAAGGGAGTTCTGTTGTCCTGCTGTGCTGACAACTTCTCCCTGGTTTTCTTTTCCTTTTTTCCTTCCATTCCCCTTAGGACAAATTGCCCATGCTGCTTGATCATCATGGAGGGTTGGTCTGGAGGTGAGAAGTGGGACTATCTCCGTGTATGCAGCTCCTGGTTTTCAGGTGAGTGGGATCGTGACACATCCCTCCAGTTACACATTGGCTGTGTCTGCACAGTCACTCAAGATAGAGGTGTCTGCCAACACCTCTAAAAAACCAGTATATGTAACTTTAACCCATTTCAGTATCTTAACCTGCTTAACTGCGTTAGATGTTTGCAATGGTGTAGTTAAAGAAACCTGGAAAGGAATGGCACAATGGTCAACCCATATAAGAGGAATGGGTGGATCCACTACCAGTTTGGTAGAGTTAGAAAAAATGGGATTCAATGTGTGTCCCAATCTATTTGTAGGGACATGCACCAGCTGACTAAACTGAAGGGCTTTTAGGTCAACAATCAACATGGCAGGCGCCGGGCACATTTCGTTCTCAAGGTGAAGATTAAGATCAACTATGACTATAGACTTGGCATATCCTAGAGAGAGTGAAAGCAAGATGTCTGCCAAGACTGCTGTGAAATCAAAAGCTGTACTCAGAGGGCAATAGATTAGAAACCTTGCTAGAGTAAAAAGGTTGCATTGAGTGAGAGGGAAAAAGGCTGCCTCACTGCCTACAAGTGTTATCTCTACAGATGTACAAGCGATGGTCTGTTTACAAATTAATGCTATCTCGCCTACCCTTTGTGTCTTTCTATCCAACCTGACTATCGCATAATCTTAGGGCATAGTAGTAAGTACATCAGCCATCTAACTTTCCGTTAACAATGTCTCAGTTTAGAAAATGGCGAATGGCGGATGGTCAATCAAGAAATCAGACATCTCTAATTTATGCTTAACTAAAGAGCATCAGTTAAGTGAGTAGCTGCGCAACACAAAATGGTATGGGAAAAGATAACTTCCCTGACTTGGAGGCCATGAACATAAATCCACACCTACCACATCCCATTTCTCTTGGGATGGGTCCAGATCAATCTCTCAAATTAGTAGGAATCAGTTGCAATAGCTTCACAGAGGTGTAATTCCTATTAGATGATCCCAAACGGGTAGGGATTCTACCCCCTGGTGCTGTCCAGGCATGGATGGGCACAGACAGGCTTGCCTTAGGTGCACATTCGGTGTGCTAGTGAAGCATCTATTGGATAGCAACTACACCGCTAACCCAGAATGTGGCGGCAAGTTAACCAGGAAGGGTGACTGTAACGAGGAGGCTGCACCGGGGAACGGGGGCTCCCCTACCGTGGATTGGTGGGTTGTTGACTCTGATATTCCCCCCTCTCTCCCACCTAAGCAGAACGAGTGGAGCAAGGACAGGCAACCCCTATGGACCACGCATGAGGAGGAATTAGGAGACGGCTCATTTAATTGGGCGTACGAGGAAGATGAAGACCCGCCTCGGGATGACGTACGCATGATAGGATTGGCCAAAAAGGAGGAAGATGACGGAACAGTGTGTGACATCACCCTGGTGGGGTTTGGTGCGGGAAGCGGAGTTCGAGCAGTGTTGGAAGAAGGAGAGTACTGGAGCCGAGAGGAGAGTGGAGAGTCGGTAGCCGAGAGTGTTGCGGCGCCAGGAGGCCAACGTCCCCACGAGTCGCTGGGCCACACTCCTGGAGGAGTGTGGCTTAAGCAGGTACAACAGCGGGTGCCGGGTTGGGTGGGGAGGCGGGGAAACCCATCTCGCTAGTTGCTCAGCCGACCTGGTAGTACCTGTTGACCTCTTTTGTAAATAGTCTTTTCTAACCTCCCTTTTCCCTGTTTTTCCCAGACACACTATCCTCACTACCGCTTCTTGCACTCCCCTTGTATATAGGTGTTGTGTGCATCCCATCACTCTCTGGTAACTCCCCCGGGCAAACACACGAAGAGAACTGTGCCCTGACCAGTTGCTATATATTTTCTTTCTACATGCCCTGCGGTGACGGACCCGAGGAGGAGTAGAACCTGGTCAAGCCCGCAAGAAGAGCAAGGGCGAGGGCGAAGAAGACTCCCTAAGGGGCAACAGTGACCACGGATCTCGCAACCTATTCCCAGGATAGACTCATGTCGTGCAGTAAAAGAACCTTTACTAAAATAAAACCATACTTACCCAGATCGAGTCTCCGACCCCTTCCTGCAACCCTGCCACAGTGGCAAGTGCAGAAGAACTTCCTTTTCACAAACAGCCCCAAGAGACAGCAGCGGACCAGAAAGCATGACAGCGCGAGTTAAAATTACACAATGAAGCAAATTCAGTTTCACACAACAAAAGAAATGGTTTACAAATCAGGGGCCTGCCTGAGCTGATACCGTACATTTGCGCCGGCATCAGCTATTTATGTAGACCAGCATTCTCCAATGTCAGTCCTGAAGGGCCCGATTTTTACCACATCCACATTTAGATAAATGTAGTTAGCTTAAAAATCTGGCATAGATCCAGTCCTCCAGGACTGACTTTGGGGAACCCTGATGTAGACTATTGGGAAGCAACTAGACCACTAACCCAGATTATGGCAGCAAGTCAGCAAGGAAGTGTGGTAAGTTTCACACAGAACACAACAAAAGAAATGCTTTAAAAAATCAGGGGCTTGCCTGAGCTGAAACTGTGCATATCGCGCTGGCATCAGCTATTTATGCAGACTATTGGGTAGCAACTAGACCACCTACCCAACATTGTTGGCAGGCAAACCAGGAAGTGTGGAAAGTAGAGAAGAGCTTTCTCCGCACAAAGAGCCCAGAGAGACTACAGCAAACTGGAAAGTGTGATGGCACAAGTCAAAAGTCCACAATAAAGCAAATTCTATCAGTTTCACATAGCACACAACAAAAGGAATGGTTTTAAAAAGCAGGACATTGCTTGAGTTGAAACCATGCGTCTGCGCTGGCATTAGCTATTTATGTAGACTCTTCACTAGCAACTAGACTGTTATCCCAGAATATGGCATCAAGTCAAACAGGAAGTGTGGCAAGTGGAAAAGGGCTTTCTCTGCACAAACAGCCCCGACAGACTGCAGCAGACTGGAAAGCCTGACGGCATGAGTTAAAAGCACACAATGAAGCAAATTCAGTCAGTTCCACACAGCACACAACAAGAGAAATGGTTATAAAAATCAGGGGCTTGCCTGATGTGCTATGGACAATGAGTGGCCTAAGTTGAATTTAAAAAAGATCCATACTTCCCATTCAAATTCAGTTTTTTTTACTTATATATGTTTGTGAAGTATAATATTTCATAGTTTGTGTATTTATTTGATGAATGCTTGGTTCTGTATGTTTAGTGTATAGTTTTGTGGGTCAAACTATTGACAATGCTTAGGCAGGGCTCCATGGCTCAGAGAATTTAAAAAACGGGGGTCCACAGAAGTCAAAAGGTTAAGAATTATCTGCTCTATGCTATTCCACGGTTTGTCATTCCACTGTATGCGACTTCATTGTACACCACTGCACTCTACACTATTCCGCTCTATGCCACTCCACTCTACGTCAGTCAACTGTATGCCACACCACAAACACCACTTCACTCAATGACAATCCACTGTATGCTATTACACTGTACACCACTCCATTCTATGCCACTACAATCTACGCCACTCCACCATGTGACAGTACACTCTACACTATTCCACTGTACGACACTCAATTTTATGCCACTATACTTTACACTATCCTACTACATGGAACTCCTCTGTATGTCACTAAACAGTACAGAAGTGTGCTCAACATTATTCTACTCTACTCCACTCCACTGTACACTACTCTACTATATGACACTCCACTCTAAGCCAGTACACTCTAGGCAACTACACACTACACTAATCCACTGAGCACCAGTCCACTCTACAACACTACATTCTTCTACCGCACTAGTACGCTATTATGCTGTGCGCCACTACAGTCTACCCCACTACACTCAAACCCAGTCCACTCTATAAAATTCCACTTTATGGTATTCTACCCTACAACACTCCACTCTGGGCCATTCCACTGTACACCACTCCACTCTACTCCACTGCAGTCTACGCTATTCCACTTTACAACAATATACCTCTGTCAACACCAGTGTACAGCACTCTACTTTACTCTATAGCACTTCATGACATTCTACTCCATTCTATGCACCTCCTTCTATGAAGCTACACCAAAGTTAATATACTCTAATATACTCTAGTGTATGAGACACTAATCCACTTTCCTGGACTCTACTCCTCTACTGCACTCTATGCCACTCCATTGTATGCTACTCTATGCCACTCAACTGTAAGACAGTCTATCCCACTCCACCCTATCATACTATATAGCACTCTACACTACTCCACATCACTATACTGTAAAACATTTTAATCCACTCTGTGACTCTCTATTCAAATGCACTCTACAATACCTTCATACACTGTGCAACACACCAGTCCACTCCCCTGTACCACACACCACTCCAATCTATAGCACCCCTTTTTTCTTGGCCCCTGCTTGAAGAATCACCTCGTAATTTTCAACACAGCAGCTGAATTGTGCGGGCCTTCGGTTTTGAAAATGTCTTCAAACTGTGCCAAACATATTGGCAAAAGAAAAAACACTTTTTGAATAGAAACAAGGTCCTAACTATAACTACCTACTGTATGCTATGTATATGTTAGAAATGGGGGTCTCTAGTTGACAGAGGTAGGTGACACTAAACCCCTGCTCACTCCTTGGTAGCTTAAAAACACTACAAATGGACACCACACCAGTTTAGCAAAATAAATAAACTTTATCTAAACCAAACAAGACCAAAAGGAAAAAAATCCACAATACAGTAATACAAATATGACTTTCAAATTGTAGAAATAGTTCAGTTCAAAGCAAATTGCAGATGCAACAATTTTCAGACAAAGTACCTTGGATGCATCACGCTCACAAACAAAAAGGACAGCAGGGAAGGTGATGTGTTAGTTCCTTACACTCAGGGATGGTGATGCATTGGCTCCTTGCTCCAGGGGAGGTGATGCATTGGTTCCTTACCTTTGCGCAGAGGAGGTGATGCGTTGGTTCCTTATCGGAGAGGAGATGATGAGGCATTTTCCTACTGCATGGGGAGGTGATGTGTCGGTTTCTTACTGCATCCCCCAAGGATGCGACAGACTTGGCGCTGTGATGTGATGATCTGGGACGATGCTATTGTGCTAGACGCCCTCGTGTGGTTTGAGACCCTGTGATGAACTTTGACTACCATTTATTGACTTTAGTGTGTTATTTCATCCTAGCCTGGATGTAAAATGGTTCTGCATATGCCTTGCTTCTCTTCTTTCTTGTAATCTTGCTGTCTTTCAGTGGGAGCTGTCACAGAGTGGGCAGCCTTGCCAAGAACAGAATGTGTGGGTTGTGCATTTGAAAGCATGAGAGGGAGAGAGAGTTGTGGAATGTACTCTTTGGTTTTAAAGTGCAGTATTGTGTCAGTGATGCATATATGTGCCAGGTGTTGTGTGAGTATTATGAAGTGCTTACTAATGGCTTTGACATGGCCTCATGTCATCCTTTTACCTAACTTTGCCTTGCTTAAGCTTTTCTGCGTGCACAGTAGCGCTTGCAAGTTGTTTGAGTTATGAGAATTATGACTTTGGGCTTTGACAAGGCCTCATGTCATCCTTTTTTCCTGGCTTTGCCTTGCTTCAGCTATTCTGCATGCACAGCAGCGCTTGCAAGTTGCTTGGGTTACTCACGTTCAAGGTCTTTCTGTTTTGGTGAGGGATTGTTTGTGTTCTGAAAGGCTTTTGTAAGCTTCGTCAAGATAGAGGCTGGAACATGTGAGATTTGAAGAAGGGGACGTGAGATGGGAATGCTTGCTTGGAACTTGGCCAGTTCTGATAAGATTAATCTGGCCCCAGGGATAGGTCTTTCCAGAATCTTCTAGTGTGTTTAAAGCTGAGGGTTGTGGACTTGGAAACTGGGAGTTTGGAATCCGAGCGAGGACGGACGCGTCTATCTCGGAGCTTGAACCCTGGTTGCTGAGGTTCTCAATCACAGCTGTTTAGTTCCCCAGTCTGAGATGTGGTGTTCTTGCACCAGGTGAAGTATTGAGTCTGGATTATTGCCCTTGAGATGTGAGCCAGCGGCTGTGATCATTTGATGTGTGAGTGAGTGTGTTTTCTTTGTGATGTGTGTGTGAGTCAAGGTGCACCTCCAAAGTACTCATTTGATGTATATATAGCCTTATGATCTCTTGCAGGATATCCGGTATATTTGCTTGAGTCTTATCTCATATTATTTGCTGCTTGTTTATTAATCAGTATTATTCATGCATTTAGATTAGTGCTTGCATATAAACACACACACACATTGCATTTTGTAAAATAGGACCCTTTTCTAAAGGTGCTGTGTTAAAGTGTTTTGACTGCATCGGTTGTTGGGCTACCGTGTGGTAGATTCTGTGTTATCTGATAGGCGCAATCAAAACAGATGATTGAGTTTGTGCAGCAACACAGCAGGGCTTGTGCCGGAATCAGTGCGGTGATCTCGCATTTCGCCGATCGGTGCACTGATTTCTCAAGCCACGGGCAGGCATGGCGCCAATTTCTTCGGCAATGCGTCATTAACAGGTGTGGATGCGTCAGGCATCTGCCTGTTGCGTTGTTTTTCATTCTCCCAACAGTCGGAACAATCTCCAGAGGCCCAGAACAGCTACAGGCACCTCTTGGCAGGTCAGAACTCCCAGCAAGGAAGTTCAGGGGAGCTGGGGGTGAAGTCTTTGTGCCCCTGAGACTTCAAAACAGGAGGCAAGCTCAGTTTCAAGCCCTTTAGAGATCTTTCTCAAGCAGAGGACACAGCAAACAGCAAAGTCATTTTCCCTTTCCTTGGCAGAAAGTAGCCACTGCAGGCCAACCTCAGACAGCAAACAGCACAGGGGTAGTATTCCTCCTCAGCATCTTCAGCTTTTCTCCTTGACAAGGGTTCCTCTTGATTTCCCAAAAGTGATCTAAATGTCTTGGGTCTGGCCCCCTCTTTTTATACAGTCAATCTCTCCTGTCCCAGGGCTTTGAACCCAGTCCAAATCAGTTCTGGGGGCATTTTGAAACTGCACAACAACCTCCATTGTCCGTGTGAGCCCTGGCTCTAGAGACACCACAGTGGGCGAAGCCATCATTGTGGAAGGCAGGCAAAGCCCTATTCAGGTGCAGATGCTACTCCTCCCAACACTCCAAATTAAGTCCAGGACTCTTCAGTCTAGCACTGATTCATACAGACCCCAAAGCCAGACAGTTAATACACATCCTTGCAGAGGCACACTGGAAGGCTAAGCAAGAAAATACCTTCTTTCTAAGAAGGGTATTTTCAAACACAGAATGTAAAAAATCACCCTCACTAAAAGATACATTTTAACATTCTGAGTTCAGGCATACTAAACTTTATTTTCCTACCTTGTTCCAGGGTTAGTTATGTTTATAAGATGGTATAAACAAACTCCCCATTCTATCCTATGGGAATAGGTAGCCTTGCAACTATCCGGACACGCCACGTACGCCTGACGCTTCAGTATTTTACCATACCAACTCATCCTCATTGAAGCACTGACAAATCTAATAAACTGCTGGCTATACCACTAGAGTTTCCAGATTAGTAGCATTTCACACATATCTACCTCAAAGATCATATTTATGATCAATATGTGCACACTACCCAAAGCAACTACTAGAATTTTACTGTTAAAATATAATGTTACTTAAGTGCCAACCCATTTAAAGGGTTCGATTGTATGCTTTTTCGAATTAGAAAGTATTTGCTAAAAAGTGAAAACTAATAATCTGATTTATTGGGGTAAACGCTGAAAATAAATATTACGTTTAACAGCGTTTACACCAATAAATCAGATTATTAGTTTCCCTGCAATTCACTGTAATTCATCATTTTGCGCTATATCTTATCAACAAATTTTGGTGCGAGAATGCATTTAAACAAAGCACTGTGTGCAACAGCCTCTTGCATTCCCTGTTTCCTGTGTGTTTGCTATATTTACCACAAATGGCACCATTCGCTGTAAATGTTTACAGTTAGCGGCGTGTAATTACAGAACGTGGCATTAATGCTTAATATCAGGAAATTTACATAACAAGCCTCACACGAGATTCACGAAATTATGCAAATTATGCCCTTGTAATGTAAAATTCACCCAGGTCTAATTTGTATTCCAAATAATTAATTAGAGCCAACAATTCAACAAAAGAAGTTACTCAACTTCTATGGGATAAGAAATACGATTCAAACTTCAATCAAAAACAAAATGGAACCAAGGATCCAAGTAAAACGTGATAAAACAAATCTACCACAAGTTTAAAAGATTCACAAAAGAGTCAAGAAATTATTGACTTATTCCTAGAAACTGAATTCTGTCAAGGAGATTGCACTCTGTACCGGAAGCTAAAAAGTATTAACTAATCCATGGTATTTTCATGGTTCGGTATATAGCATAATTCTTAATTTGAGCAAACGTTTCTGGCATCCAGTATGTCACAGCCTCAGCATTGCATCAAGCTGTGCCATCAACATCAACTGCAGGGCACAGCTTGGTACCTGAGTAATGAGTGTAATTTCCAAATGTAAAATAGCCCCTCGTGCATGCCAGTTGGAGAACGTCCTAGAATATGGAAGGATGTATGAAACAGCCTGAAGTGAGAGGGCAATGCTACTCTAGGAGTAGCCAAAGCCTAATCTAAGTATATTTACAATAATTCATAAAAATATGTTATCAAGCAGCTTCTTGTCGAGCAAGACGTCAAAACAAAGGAACATTAAGGATGGAACCCACCATTAAGTGGATTTTACAATTGCAAACCATGCAACAATGAAAGAAATGCACAAAACCTATACATTAAGGGATGACAAACTCCAAAATGTTAAAGTAATTCTAAATTGCAGCTATAAATATGTAATATAGGTTACTGAATGTACATTCAACCTCGGTTATGTGGGTAGCAGAGCATGCATTATAAATAAAGGAATCATTGACTACCTGAAGCCTATTATAAACAGACATTTTGAGCCTGTTTCACAGACTGCATTTTTTTGTAAGTTCACACTTTTGAGTACGTTTTCTACATTTTTGTAGACACAAACTGCACTATTGTAGTAAATAATACTTTTGTAGTAAATGTACACTTTCTAGTAAGTCTAGCACTACAAATGGCCAACCACTGGTAATGCATTACCATTCTATAAAAAGTAATGGAGTTATGGACTTAAAATAAAACCCCGTAGAAGGTAAAGTCAAATTAAATTAAACAATTCTTTTTAAAACAGTTAAAATATAATTAAATATAAAATGAATATTGAAATACATAATAATATAATAAAGACATATGTGAAAAAGTACATATTTATTGTTTAATTATAACATATTTAAGAACCCATTTTGAATTTAAAAAATAATGAAAAAATAAATAACGTTTACTGTTATAATATTGATGTAAATCAAAATTCCACAGCACCATTATATTAATTGTGAATTAAAACTTTAATCAATGAAAGTATATAGAACAAACATATGTATATTTTTCAGAAGTTTAAATTTAAATCTAAAGTCCCACCTGAAGACAAAATATTTTAATATGCAATAATAACTATTAAAAGTGATGTAAAGAATGCCTTAAAACTAATGTAAATATTTTTAATAAAAGTTAATGTTACATTATGTTGCCCAAAAACGATGATAGGAGTTATCTAAAAATATAAGAGATTTGCAGTTCTAGTCAGTAGATACAGTGTCAGCACATGAAAGAGGGGGAGAGCAAATACTGTAATTAAGAAAACAGGAATATAAATATTTGTTCATTCTCTCCAGGCCCAAGTAGATTGGTTTAACCTCTTCGATGCTCCTGACGAGCCCAGCTGGGCTCCTCATAACGGCTACGCGCCGCCCACGCGCAGTTGATTTCCTCTTGTGCAGACAAATTAATCAGTGGGCGGGGTTGTGTCGAGCCCAGCTCGTCATGAGCACAGCTCCACTGTGTCTCATGACGAGCTGGGCTAGTCACGTGCACCGTGGCGCCGTGCTCACCTCCCCCCAGCCCTCCCGCACCGTGGGGGAATTACCCCCACAGAGAAGGGGTTAAACAATGATGAGGAACAATAGCTGCATCTGTGAAAGCCAAAAAACGTGACTTACATAATCTGTTTCAATAAGGTTCTTTAATGAATGAATTGAAAAAAAACAGCAGGAGGGATTTAGAAATTGACAATACAGAGACACAAGATCTAGATTTAAAGTACAGTCCAGCCCAAAAGGACAAACAACAAGTTAAAGGCATAAATAATTGTGATCACAAATGAAAACGTAATATTTAAAAAAAAGAATGCTTCCCAATTTAACTCCTATAGGAAACGTGGACACAGTGCTACAGAAATAAAATGCTGAATAGAATAATCCCAAACTTAGCTTATATTTTTACTCAAAGAATGCTTTTGCTATGTTTGGTGTTAATTTGTTTAGTAGTAATGAAAGGGTAGCATTAAAGAAATGACTCAGGTAGGCTTTGGAGGTTTAAATTATAGTGATTTCTTGACTGTTAGGTTACAAACATTTTCTAAACATGGCTTTAAGCATTCTTCTTTGATCCAAATATTTTAATAAAGCACCCCATAGGGCGAAGGAGCTTTTTCTTCTGTCATTCATTTCAGGTCTGTAGACTTGAAGATGAGTTAATGGCCCCAAGCATCTGGAGTGTACATCTCTCTGAGAATTTTCCATCCTTTTCTCTTTTTAATTTAGATTAACTCTCTGGGAGAGCACCTGATAAGGGCTAGAAAAGGCATTCCAAAGATCAATTCACAAGAAATCCCTGTGCTGCTTTACGCAGATGATGCTATTCTTATTGCCCAAACAGCTAATGGCCTCCAGTATCTATTAAATGCTTTTAACAGTGTTATGAATAGTTTGGGACTAAAGACAAATCTCGCTAAGTAAAGAAATACAGCCCCAAACTATCCAACGCCAAACAGTTCCTACTTAGGCGCTGATTCTGATCTCACTCGGAAGGGCTCCGAACGTGATCCGGCCAGATAAACTACGACCTGGACACGTGTTTTCCGGCCGACTCATGAACAAGCAAGTACGATGCGAGAGACGCGAAATCACTGACCGAATTGTTTCCGGGTCCGAACCGCTCCGTATGTCTTGTCCGTAAGCAAACCGTGCAGTGCAATGGAGGCGACCAAGCCAGTACGATGCACAATTCGGACAGCCGGTTCGAGTCAGAGCCTTCAACACATAAAAGCTCCCGGAAGCTGACTTCGGGGGTCCGCGTCAGACCCCCCAACACCCGTAGTCGCACAAGTCAATCACATGGGTGGAGCAAAGGTTCCCTCCTACATTTGCATGTACGGTGCGGGTGGCACAGATGAGTCCCCACTACAGGGGGCGCCCTTGTGTGCAACATACCTTTTTCGTCAATATGAGCCTATGTACACACCGTACAACAGGTTCCCCTCGACTTCAATGGGGCTCCGAGCGACCCATGTCCGTCAGCACTTGTTCGCATTGTACTCGGGCGCTCGGAGCCCCGGAGCACGAGTCGGTTGGAGAGCCCTTCAGATCAGAGTCAGACGGAGCCTTCTCCCAGCGAGATCAGATTCGACCCCTTAGTGGTAAAGAAATTTCATGTATCTGGGAATCCCAAATGATATAGACTTAAATTGGATTTATGCAATTCCAGACAGCGCTTGAAGCAGTTTTTACATTTTTCAAAAGGATGATACATAAGCCAACTAGAAAAATGCTTTGTATTTTTTAAAGAAAATGGGTGTGTCTGTTGCTACATTTGGTGCGGTAATATGGGGGTACTTGAACTGCAAACCCTAACAAATTGTGGAAAATAAGTTTATAAGAAGCCTGCTGAAAGTCTCACATTCAACCTCGATGATCTTCTGCCATGAAGAGGTTGGGCTTGACAATATAGAAGATTATGTTAAGCTACAATCCCTTTTATTATTCCACAGAATTTGCAAAAATCTGGAAGCCCAGTTATGTAGTACAATTTAAATGGATTGATTGAATCTGGACAATAGTCTAGCTATCCTCAGGCTCAAATATATCAAAATGAGTTTTGAAAGGCTTGGTGCCCCAACATTTTATTTGTATCCAGATAGCTTATTGACTATCCCCTTAAGCCAAACTAAACCACTTTTTAATCAATATACACAAAGGGCAGAGGTGATGGGATAGAAAACATTTCCAGGGACTTTCCTGTATGACCAGCACTTTAATTGTAAATTAGACACTTTGGGCAGTATTTAATATAGGATAAACTATATTTCATAATTTGTTTAGGGGGAATTGGGTTGTGATCAGTTTGTAGATTTGAATATACAGTTATTGTGAACTCAAACTTTTCAAAAACATGCTGAGCTGGTCGACTTGAACTCAAGTTCATGAACTTGGCACACATACCAATCAGTGCAGCACTTCCCCTCAAATTCACTGAGTGTATGACTTAGCCTGCATATTATTCTGAGGTTTGTCTCAAAATTGTACGTTTTCTGCTAGCCCTCCCTGTAATAGGCACATGTTTTCTTTATCTCGTCCCCACCATTTTGAAGACCCAGCAGAACACATAGGGCCCCCTTTTGCCCCAGGGCCATGGGGTGCATGCAGGGGGCACAACATGTGGCACCTGTGTGCATGCACTCCGTGCCAGCACTGCAAGGACTTAACAGTCAATGCCGTGCCGGAACTAATTTTGGCATTCCCATTGCAGTGCCCGTTTTCTGAGGCACCACCGTGGGTACGTTAAAAACAAAAACAGCCAGAAATGGGAAACACTTGTAATCTGGAGGGCGGCCTGACCACGGGTATTGCGGGGCGGACCCAGCCAAACTCATAATCAGGCCCTTAACATCTGGATTTCATCACTGAAACTCAAAGGTGAGAATAAGCATGATCACAAAGCCTCTTGAATTAATTATCAGCCTCTTGAATGAATTACCAAGCTATCAACTATAAACATGGTTGGGATTGGCCACTATAGAAGACAGGATGATGGCAAGTTAGAATAGACACACAGCTAACCACCATAGTGCTGGACTCTCTGAAGTGGGGATCACTTCTGAGGTGATGGTAGCAGAGAGTTTCTAACTACATTAGAAATTAAGCTTTGTGCTTTGCAATGTCTTTTCGTTGAGTTGTCTTATCTATCTCAACAATTCGGACACTTGGTAAGCATCCTCATATTGGATTTGTTTTCCCTTTTAGATTTCCTTTCCATTCCCCACTGTCTTTTTGATCTGCCTGGTATCTCCTGTTTGTCCCTTGTGTTGATCTGTTGTAATCAGTGTGATAAAATCTGCTCTCTGGCATCCTGTGGATCTGCGCTAGTATTCTAGTCAGCACTTGGCTTCACCACAGCGACATCTGTTGCAGAGCAGGTTAAGTGGTTACTCTTCTATTATTTATACTTTCATGTACCCACTTTGCTTGATAATTCTTGAGTACTTACTATTTCTATCCAGAGCACATATTCTGCATCATCCCCTGAGGCCACCAGTATACTGTTTAGAAGTCTACACCCATCTCACCCTGATTTTACTTTGGCATTCTACAATAGAAAGAGCACTAGTGTTCATCTATTCTTCCCCATTTTCCACATCTTTTTCTCTTCAGTTATGTGAGTTGTCAGCACCTCCAGCTTCAAAAGGGATCCTGGAAAGGTTGGGATTTGAAGTGAGACCCGACCGCAAACCACAAGCTTGAAATTTGAATAACTTTAGACTAATTTCTCTGTCGCCTTCTTGGTACAAACATCTGGAAAGACTAATTTTATGTCAACTACAAACTTATGTAGAGGAGAAAGATGTTCAGAAATATTTTAAGTAGGTTTCTGTGAATGCAGAAGCACAGAATTGGAGAAGATTCTGTCTTTAATTTTCTCCATAGACTGGTACACAATAGAGAGGTGGTGTCCCTGGTTCTGTTGTGCCTATCTGTGGCCTTCTGTGCTTTTGACTACTCCATCTTATTCAACCGACTTATAAACACAGATATTTTTGGGGATAGTACTTAAGTAGCTGACCAAATACTAATCCGAGCCTTAGTCTATTGATTGCAGTATTTCACAGGAAAGATAGTATTAAGGAGAACACAAATATCTAAAGCAATACAAATGTCAAGTACAATATAATCTTTTAAATCATGGCATTAATGAAGCAGATGTACATGGGAGTCTTGATAGTTCTTGAATTCAGCTATGTTGCTTATATTTTCACAGTTAGAAGAATGAATACATGTATCAGCCCAGCCAACATGTTTTGTCTGTAAAAGGACTTCATCAGGGCTGTAAAAACAATGAAATAAAACATTTTTATCTTCAACTAAATACCTTCAAAATTAAAGCACGAAACTTAAATAAAGACACTAGATAGACAAGACAACTATCAGCAAGACTAGTGCGTTCTGTCCCTAATTCTTTGAGCAATAGGGCATCCGTTAATCATTACAAAGTCAAAATTGCAAAAGCGACCCCCAGCCTATAAACCTCTAATTTACAATAATGATAACATTTATTTTCACAATCTTTTTATACTCATTTTATAATAGACTAGCAGCCCGTCCCGACATTGTCCGGGTATGAAATAGAATGTGTGTAATGTGTGTATTTAGATACGGTCATTCGCGTGTTTCCGCCGCTTGAGGTCCAGCTGCATCCCTGGTGGATGTTAGCAGGCGAGTGTCCACCCGCTTGAGGCCTAGCTGCAGCCCTGGTTCATGTTAGCAGGCACATGTAATTAGTGTAGTGATCCGCCGCCTGAGCCCGGCTACAGCCCTGGCTGATGTTAGCAGGAGCGTGTAATTTGGTTTAATGTGATAGTTCAGTAACAGCGCGCATGAGAGGCTGCAGTAATTGTCCCCGCAGACACGCTCAGTCGCGTGTGCCCCCACTTGAGGGCCAGCGTGATTGTTTCCCGCTGTTCTTATTTTTTTATGACCCACACTGACGCTCTTCGGCCCGAGTGCTTTTTAGACGCACCTAGGCCAAGCCACACACTGCGTTCGGCCCTTTCAGACGCACCCAGGCCAAGGCACACACTGCATTTGGCACCCCCAGTATGTGTGAGACAATGGGCAGTCCCCCAAGGGAGTCTTGCGAATGGTTACTTACCACGCTTCGAGGTGAACGCCTTTGTGACGCCCCCCAGCACACGGCCACAGCAGACGATCTGATTAATATACGACCCAGATGGCATGAAGTGCGGAACATAGCACACGCCCCCAGTGTTTGTCACGCCCCCAGCGTGCCCCTTGATACGGCGCAATTGGCGCTTCACATGGCATGAAGGGCGGACACACGCCCACAGCGTTTGTCACGGCCCCAGCGTGTCATGCCCCCAGCGTGCACCTTGATGCGGCGCATTTACGACTCACACGGCATGAAGGGCGGAACGTATCACACGCCCCCAGTGTTTGTCACGCCCACAGCAGAACGCAGACACACCCACAAAGGACTACTTTGCTGGCACAGTTCTTTTAACTTTTAAATGTATATGGTGGCCATCTGCATAGCCTATGTCCTTCTGCTGCCCTTTCCAACGCTGTATTGGGTGTTGTGATTGGTGCTGTGGTTACTGAGATTACCCACCTCAAAGGTTTGGGCTCTCTCTTTATAATATTATAGTATAGTTTGGATTTTTTGCAATTTTTTTTATAATTTTTTTTATCCGTCTGCATAGCCTATGTCCTTCTGCTGCAACTGCCCTTTCCAACGCTGTATTGGGTGTTGTGATTGGTGCTGTGGTTACTGAGATTACCAGCCTCAAAGGTTTGGGCTCTCTCTTTATAATATTGGTATGGATCTACATAGATCATGACATCAAGAAAAACACAATGCATAAAGAATCTATACATTCTTATAAATTCTGGCTAAGTCGATTTGTTCTCAATACACTAAGGCCCACATGCATCAAACTGATTTGCATTCGCAAACAGTGCGAATCGCAAAATTCGGCCGTTTGCGAATGCAATTCTTTGTTTTGGGATGCATTAACCTTTTTGGCTTTTTCGCAATTTAAGAAATCGCACTTTATTTGCGATTTCTTAAATTGCGATTGCATTTAAGAAATCGCAATTTTGTGATTTCTTAAATGCAATGCATCATCTGAAAAATTTGCGAATTCGCAGATTAGAAGTGTTAAATTAGCATGAAGTCAACCTTCATGGTAATTTTAGAAAAGTTTCAAAAATGCACAAAAGTGCATTTTTGACACTTTCATTTTACACTCACACATGCCCTTGGGCATGTATGTGTGAAAAATGGACTTTATGTTACATTTCAGGGATGCAGAGAGGACCCGCCCTGCACCCAAGAAATTGCATTCTCATTTTGCGATTCCTTAATTGAGAATCGCAAAATGAGAATGCCTTCCCATTGATTCCTATGGGCCTATAGGCCCATAGGAATCAATGTAAAGGGATTCCTTATTTGCGATTCGCAAAATTGGGAATCGCCAGTAAGGAAAAATTAGAAATCGCAAAAATATATGCGAATTTTTAATGCATAGGTATTTGCGATTTCTAAATTGCGATTCCTTAATTTTCTCAATTTAGGAATCGCAAATACCAACAATGATGCATGTGGGCCCAAGAGTGATGGTAACGAGTTTCCTACATATGTCACCTTTGAAGCTAAAAAGAAGATAGGTCAAACATGTTTTTTCTCATCTACATCTTATTTCCACGTTTCTCCAATCTATAGTTTTCATAATATCAGTAAGTAATCTCCACAGCATACGTTTTAAGGATAAAGAAAATTAATAAGCACTGACCCATCACTATAATACGTTGTAAGGTCTCTATATCTTCATTTTTCGCTGAATAATATTCATAGCTAAACGGAAATAACTCACTTAAAAAATGACGTCGTATGAATACCAATGGAGAAGGCCTTCTGATTGAGAATAGTTATATTTCATGTTGTGAATCCCCGTAGCGTGCTATCAGTCACCCAAATTAAAGCCTTGGTTCTTCTTCGGTCTATAAAACCTGAAAATGCAAAGTGAGCCCAGACCTGAATCCCATAAAAAAAAAATCTAAAAAAGGGATAAACAGCTAATCATACTCACTGAGATAAGAATTTCCAAGAATGGAATGATTCTTTATTGAGAAATACATCCTGATGAATCTTATCAGAAAAAATCCTTCTTGATTAATATATAATCGCTGGGATTCCCTGTAGCGTAAAGAAGGTAAGGGCTATGAACAAAGAGCAACAGTAAGGTATCATAATAATACTCATTGCCCAAATATACACAATGATGTATCAATTATCTACAATATGAGTCACCAGTATCCCCCTGAGCTAATTTGCTTAAAGATAAAATTCACCGAAAGACAGTGTAAGTTCTTCCTAATCTACGCTTGGAAGATCGAGGTCTGTCAGCAAGAAAAAGTTCATACCAGAAAAGTCTGCTCCAAATAGTAATACCAAAGTGTTTAAGGTTAGCTTAAACCACACGTATTGACAAACTATCTACCGATGAATAACTGATTCATTTTTAAATTAGCCAAGATTTTTTTTTGCCCTTTATAAAATATGTTTTTACCCCCCAAAGAAAGTGCAAAGTTGCCAAAAGCATGGTTATTGTGGAAACAAAGGAGTTAGGTCCTGAGTGGGACTGAGGGAGGAGCCGGACCATATGAACTATAGAAACACAAAGAAAGTGCCCCAACCCTCGTATCTTGATGATGAATCTATCCGATAGAGACCAAGTAAAATTTTATGGAACCTGGTAAGGTACTTTTATTTATACCGATTATTCTTATTTTTTACTTATTTTTTGAAAGAATTTTATCTTATGACAGAAATAGAAACACAATTATACATTTATACAATATTTACAATTCTGACAGAAAACACCAAATCAAAAAAATATCACAGTAACACAAGACAATATACATACAATATACATTTTCATTATTGTTTAGAAATGAATTAATGATATAGAAACAAAGCGATGTGAAATCAAGAGCGAAACCCAAATAAAACGTCTTTCAATTGATCACTCAATGATATGACTGGCTCTTGTAGATGTGCCAAAAGAAAGTGTGTCTTTTTCCGCCATACCGTTTGAAGGGCAAACAGTGCCCTTCACCTAGCAAGGATAAATTTACTGTCCCTAAAGCTCTCGCGAGTGAGCACCCGCTCTAAACTGTGGAAACAAAGGAGTTAGGTCCTGAGTGGACTGAGGGAGGAGCCGGACCATATGAACTATAGAAACACAAAGAAAGTGCCCCAACCCTCGTATCTTGATGAAGAATCTATCCGATAGAGACCAAGTACAATTTTATGGAACCTGGTAAGGTACTTTTATTTATACTGATTATTCTTATTTGTAACTTATTTTTTGAAAGAATTGTATCTTATGGCAGAAATAGAAACACAATTATACATTTATACAATATTTACAATTCTGACAGAAAACACCAAATCAAAAAAATATCACAGTAACACAAGACAATATACATACAATATACATTTTCATTATTGTTTAGAAATGAATTAATGATATAGAAACAAAGCGATGTGAAATCAAGAGCGAAACCCAAATAAAACGTCTTTCAATTGATCACTCAATGATATGACTGGCTCTTGTAGACATCTACAAGAGCCAGTCATATCATTATCAATTGATCACTCAATGATATGACTGGCTCTTGTAGATGTCTACAAGAGCCAGTCATATCATTGAGTGATCAATTGAAAGACGTTTTATTTGGGTTTCGCTCTTGATTTCACATCGCTTTGTTTCTATATCATTAATTCATTTCTAAACAATAATGAAAATGTATATTGTATGTATATTGTCTTGTGTTATTGTGATATTTTTTTGATTTGGTGTTTTCTGTCAGAATTGTAAATATTGTATAAATGTATAATTGTGTTTCTATATCTGCCATAAGATAAAATTCTTTCAAAAAATAAGTTAAAAATAAGAATAATCGGTATAAATAAAAGTACCTTACCAGGTTCCATAAAATTGTACTTGGTCTCTATCGGATAGATTCTTCATCAAGATACGAGGGTTGGGGCACTTTCTTTGTGTTTCTATAAACGCATGGTTATTAGCAAAAAGTATAGGCACTTGCCTACAGTTAATCCTCTCACCTCCTGAGCAAATATCCTCAGTGTTCTTGCCAGTCGTCTATCTGTGAATGAGGATTCCCTGTCACCTACCTGGTGCAATGGGAGATCCCAATAAAATTAATTAATCGAAATACATCTAAAATTGAGTCAATAATTTTCCCAGTAAAAGCTATGGTGCCTGGGATTACAGCTTTGCCAGACCACTGTCTATTTGCTTACCTGTTAGTACACTACTATCTCATTTGATTTTAATCTGTCTCTCGAAACACAAGTTCCAACTCGACACACAAGTTCCAAAAGTTGCAAGAACATTCTTTTCCTGCTAAAATCTTGGTAAAAAATGTCAGGTTCCTATTCTTAATGCCCAGGTTAATCTTGTGTAGACTAAAATAATGCCATTTGTTTATCAGTCAGGCAGAATCTTGAATCATCTTCTCCTATTGTAAAATTCTGCTGCTTGGCTCATCTGTGATGTGCCAAGATGCCAGCATATTTCTCCAGTTTTAAGACAATTGTGCTGGATGCCTATCCAACACAGAGTGGTTGTTAAATCAATGGTCATTGTGCATAGGGCAGTTCATCATGGCTTTCCTTATTGTAATGACTCCATATTTAGCTGGCACAAGTCTGTTCGCAACCTGCGAACCATTTCTCAATGCTTTTCAGATGCAAAAACTGTCTATTGGGGATTGCTCCTTTTCTATTCACGAGAAAGGTCCCATCTTAGACCTCATCTGGTCAACTCTGCCACAGGTTGATCTGGTTGCCGTAACTTTCTGTGGGTGGTCAGACCACTACTTAGTCAGTCTCCAGATCCCCCAAGCGAGCCGCCACACATGCCCTCCTCCTAAATGGAAAATGGTGCATAGCTGGAACAAAATTGAGGAAAAGAGCTTAGGGGACACTCTGCGAGATAACACTCCAAGCAATACTTGAACAGAAGATCTCGAAGAGTGGAGTGAATCCATCTCCAACCGACTGATAACAGACATCAACAGGCTGGCGCCAGCCAGAAAATTAAGAGTGGAAAACAAGGGGAAGGGTGTCCCATGGTTTACGGAAAAGCTAAGGGTACTGAAATGGACCCTCTGTCACTACAAAAGCAGTGGTGCAAAGCCTATGAGCCACAGGCGCTCACAGAGTATAGGGCCAGGCTTTTCATCTACAAAAAGCTGTCCTCAGAAGAAAGGCAGAATTCTATGAGTATAGGATTATGGAGGCAGACAATAAACAAAAAGAAACCTTCAAAATCATGAAGGAGCTTAGACAAAAGCAGAAGCAAGAAGCCCCCACCAGCCAGGATCACTGCAACAAGGTTCTGACCTTCTTCTTAGACAAAGTAAAAGACATCCTAGCAGACATAGGCAATACCCCCATTAACCAGCTCATCTTGGCAAGGGCAGAGCCACATAAAGACAGGGTAGAATCGATCACCTCCTTCCAAAAGCTAGACCAGGAGTCTCTGCCCCACTTTGCGACTGGAATTAAGTCAGGCTCACCCGCGGATCCTTGCCCTCCAAGGATTTTCCAATTAGCCCTTCCTGTGATTGAGGGAGAAGCACTTTTCCTGATTAACCTCTCGCTAGAAACAGGGAAGGCCCCCAGGAAATGCAAGGAAGATAGAGTGATCCCCCTCCTCAAAAGATAAGAGCAGACACCACCAATATGATAAACTATAGGCCCATCTCTCTTCTGGCAAAAATTATTAACAACACGTCCTCAAAACTCTATGGATGTTTATTGAAGAATATCAACTACTCAGGGACAGACAGGCAGGCTTTAGAGCCCACCACTGCACCAAGCTGGTGATGCTGTCAGCACTTGAGGAAATCAGGCTCACAAATGACAGCAAAAAGATGTGTGATCTGGTCCTACTTGACCTGTCGGTGCCATTTTCAAAACCTGGAATGAATTCAGGACATTGGCATCGGGGGGACAATACTTCAAAGGATTACCTCCTTTCTGACAGATTGCACCCTAAATATTCAGATGGGTGATTGTGTGTCCGACAGGGGGTCTATAAAGTATGGAGTCCTGCAAGGGTCTGCACTGTCCCCACTTTTATTCAACATGTATCTCAGACCACTAGTGAAGGACTTGGCCCAGATGGAATGCCAGGAGTTTAACTACGTGGATGACACACAAATTATCTAACAAATTGACAACATCCCACAAGCCAACACATGTGTGCAAGACATACGGTGATGTGTGGTAAACTGGATGACAGCCAATTCACTTAAGGTCAACCCTGATAAAACAGAGGTATTGGCCATTACTACGGACAGCAACCCATGGACTACCCAATTTTGGCCACAGGTGCTGGAAGACACTCCGGCTCCAGCCCTGGTGGCAAAAAGCCTGGGTATCAAAATAGATGCCAAACTTTCACTGTCCAACTAAGTATTCACCATGTTCGGGACCTGTGTGGGCCTGCTCAGGCAGTTGAGGAAATTATGACCCCTTTTTTCCTTCTCCACCATGTGAACTGTGGTGGCCGCCTTGATCGTGTCACAACCAGATTAGGTATCTCGCTGTATATTGGGTTACCAGACAAGTTTCTCTGCAAACTCCAGGTGGTGATGAATGATGCTGCGAGGCTGATGCACTCGGGTCTCTCCCCTGCTGCAAAAACTACACTGGCTCCCCATCAAGCAGAGGGCTAGATTTAAGGGCCTTTTTATCACCCACAAGGCGCTGTATGGACAGGCCCCAAGATACATCAAAGAGCACCTGGAGAAATATGTCCCTGACCGCATCCTAAGGTCTTCCATGGACAACCTACTAACCTGTCCATGGTTTAATTACACAACTAAAGGAGGGTGAGCCGTCTCTGTCCTCCTCCCACAACTGTGGAATAGGCTGACAGGCCACCTTCGGTCCGAAAAAACCCTCCTTCCATTCTGGAAGAAACTAAATAATCTACTCTTCACAGAAGCCTGGGCATAACATAGACCACTCTGGGGCTAACATTCACTCAGGGGACTATAGCTAATCTTCTCACAGCGCTTAGAGACCTGCTAGTATTAAGTGCTCTACAAGTCACAATTAACATAACATAACATATTGCGCCAGACAAGACATCCTTTGCTGGGAGCTCTGCTATGTAAACAGTCCTCATTTATTTTAGGAAGATCTTGAAAATGTGTCTGCATAATGAAGAGGGAACAAATTTGCATGGTTGGTCCTGGTTATTTAGCACCATGAAGCATCTGTTTATGAGTATTCTATATACAACCATACACATAACACAACATGTTGGGAGAAGAATCAATAGATGTGACGGCTCAAGCCTGTCATGATGAACAGTTCCTGCTTTCATCACAGTCATAGAATGATCAGCTGAGGAATGTAGAAACGGATGAAAGACATTAAGAAAAAAATATGAATTAGATGTAGAATCATCCTACAAGGGAGGTCTAAAATAGGCAAAATCTCGCAAAATCGTGTTTTAACATTAAAAGCAACAGCACTATTATAAGAAAGAAAGGCTTACTTGCCCCATGATGAATGTAGGTAAATAAATGTTTCAAAATACTTGTCACTGGTTGCCTTTAAGGAAAATATTCCTTTTTTATGTAGTTTTTTTGTAAACAAAAAATATTTTCTTTAAAAGTATTACCTGAAAAATATTGAAATTGTCTAATTTAGATCACACTTCAAGTATTTGGTTTGAATGCCGAATGTGTTGCTTTAATATGGAAAGTTGAAGATGTCTATAGCAAACCATTAAAAGATTATTGCTTTAGACTAAAGGATTATTCATCTAAACACAGCAAATAAGCCTGGCATATCAAGCAGGACACTTTCAGGGGGCATGATGTAATCCATGACATTAGTTTGCACCACAATCCGAAAAGTAGCCACAGAAGAAATCAAAGACATTCAAAGGAGTGGCAAAGTCTATTGTCCCATAAGAAGAGTGCTGTGGAGAAGCTGCAAATCCAAAATAACCTAGACAAAATAAAGAACAAAACAAAGAAGGTGTGCTGGTTGCCTTGAGACAAGAAGAGTAACAGACACATTTATTCAGCTGTCCACATCTCGAAGTTGTACGTCTCAAAGCATGCCTCTGTTGTGTAGTGCCTAAAGAAAATATACAGGATCTGCGCATTTAGACAACATACACTGCAGCATTGGTGTCAGACGAACTCTGATCACCCCTAACGGGTATGCTGGTCCTTTTGTACCAACTAGCTCCTAGTGCCACTAGAATCTCCTCTTACCAAGGAGACAATAGTTCTTGGCAACCATTGAACATGACAACCCTGATCGCTCAGGACCGTGGAAACAATATACTACCTTTCACTCAGTCACTTGTGCTTACTTTGTCTGTCTCAGAGAAATACACAGAATAAACAGGCTGGGTGTTTCTCAGTAAACATTTATTGAACAGTTGTTTTTCTGGCGTAAAATAAATGAGCTGCAACAACCGTTAAGCAATATAAGAGATAAATGATTAGCAGTACTGTAAAGGTAAATGGATGGTATAGTTCTACCATCTTACTATAATCATGAATACAGTCAAGTATATAAAACACATGATAAAAGATGTGTACTCCTATGATGCCTTCCTAACTAGATGTACCTAAGTGTACCTAGCATGGGTGTAGGTGTTAAGCCAAGAATCCCTCTAGGATTTAATCAACCCCATTACCTGAAGTGTGAGACTATGGGACCCCGTCCTGGTCATGAGTTGGACACCCCGCGAGGGATGTCAAACCACTACAAGCTGGAGTATCTGCATGCAGGAACCTCAGCGTCTCTGGTCAGTGTGTCAGCCAGGATGTCTCCGTCTCTTCTCTATCTTAGCAAGATGAGATGTATATATACCCATAGGTCTCCCCAGGGGTCCCACCTTGCTGTATGACCGTGTCGGCCTAAGGATGATGTTGGGCATGAATTTTATACAGGAGATGGCAGACCTGCAGTGCTTCCAAAAACCCCCATGCATAATGTATGAGATTTCGAACTAGGGAAAACCCATGTTTTGAATGCAGTGTAATATCTAGGCAAAAGGTCAGTCCATGTAAACCGTGACAAGTGTAATGTAGGGAGAGAATATAGGTGAAGGGTAACGAGTTTACTGAGGCCTATAGTATAGTACCTATGTGGAATATACCACCTCGCCAACCCTCAAAGCAAAAACGGGGAGCAGACAATGATCTCCCAGATGGACACAAGCCTGCCCTGCATCCAGCGCCATGAAACACCATGCCCATTTCCATTCGTCCCTCCTACTGATAGCAAATATCAGTGTTTTTTTCCCCTTGTTGGAGAAAATTGACCAGAACAAGGATGCAGTATTACCTTGTCTGAATAGCTATTTCTCATTCTAATAGGAAAACCTGTATTTGCCAGAATTGTCTGTAGGATATCAGATGGTCTCGTATACTCTGGCAAACTGATAACCTAGTGGTAAATTCCAAAGTATTTGTAATGAGGGCCTGTGTACTCGTTGAGCTATTCAGGGCCTTGCAGTATCCTGATTATGAACAGTGGAGTGGTTTCTCCAATATATAATTGTTTCCCAATTACATCATCAATGTCCTATCCTAATAAATGTGAACTGTTGCTATAGCACAATTGCAGCACACACTACATTTGCAGAATAGGACTCTTGTCCAAGCACCATTCTAGGCTCAATAATCAGGGCCCGAGCACAGGCGGTGCAGTGCACTGCGTGCTCAGTGAAGTTTGGATCAAGGAGAGAGAACAAATTGGTGATGTGGGGGCCATATGGCCACCCACATAGCGTGACAACGTACAGTGGTGAACGTACTTTCTAGCCGCGGTCCATGCAGGTAACAGCGGTGGGGCAGTGGTGCCGGGTGGGGGGATTTTTGAGGGACGATGCCGAGGGAAAATTAAATAAATTATTAATTTTCCCTCTGCATCGACCCTCGAACCCACCCCCACCCGGCCCCACCGTTGTTACCTGCACGGACAGCGGCTGGTACTTTGCACCTGCTGCCGAGCTCAAGCCCACTCTGATACATGTTGTTGCGGTTGGGATTGGGAATTTATAGTTGTGGCGCTGTTATTGTTGTGTATTTTTGTCCATGAAAGACAAGTGGAGGAAGGAAAACTGTTCAGCTATATGGTGGAAAGATGGGTGGGGGGGGGTAGGAATGAGCAAAGAGCAATGGAGCTAAGATTTGGGACAAGGCAAGGGTCTGGTCCAAGAGCAGCCAGGCTTGACAGTTAATGTGGGTGCCTGTGCGAGGAACAGCCGTGGTCCGTACAGGTAACAGGGGTGGGGCGGTGGGTCCGGATGGGGGTGGTTTCGAGGGACGATGCCAAGGGAAAATGAATGATTTATTTATTTATTTTCCCTCTTATTCGTCCCTCAAAATCCCCCCCCCACCAGGCCCCAGAGCCCCACCGCTGTTACCTGCATGGACCAAGGCTGGCGAGGACTCATAGTATATCGAAAGTTGTGTGCAGTTCAGAAATCTTTGGATGGTGGGATGTTGGGGGTGGGAGTACTTAGAGGAGACGGGTTAGTTTATGACCTTTAGTTAGTCCAGTTGACAGGGTAGATTTTGGGGCTCAGATAAAGGGCTTGGTGCTCTGCTTGCCAGTTGTAAATAGAGCTGCCTTTTGCACACAAAAGCTACTGGAGTGGTGGGGTGATTTCCTCCCAAGCCTTCTTTTTTTAAATAAGCATGTACCCACAAATTCCGCAGTTTAATACATTTTTTAATTGTTGTTATCAAACATACTCTCTTGAGCCTCAAAATTACAGTCCGACACCTGAATATCATGCGCTACTCTCTTCACCTAGAGGTTTGAATACAAATTGAAAAAAGAGCACAAACAGTGAAGCACAAACCACTTTACACTGAAAAAAGATGTCTGCATACTATCTTGGGCCATTTGCTTTTTACTAAAACGATCTAGTTTTTTAAACGCACGTTTAAAGCAGGATTGTTTTTTTCAAGAATTTTTTTAGCTCACCTATGTGCATCAGTGACATGCAATACACCAATATTCTAAAATTAAGGGAAACCATTTCCTCGTATAGTTTTGTGAAATTGCTCTACGCCATTAAACTGAAAAGAATATTCATTGCGTTTTCTTCAAAAGATATTTTCGGGTCTTAAATTACCTCACAATAAACACAAACAGACTTTGCGCTGACGTGTCACAACCTAGAGGACTTAGGGGCAGATCTACAAGAAAGTGCTGCAAGCCCTTTGGCTGCGCCACGCTGTGGCACTTTCAGAGCACAGGAATGCAACATATCTACAATGATATGTCGTATTCCTGTGCTCTCCCCAGCGCTAGTGCAGAAACAGCTGCCTGCACCATGGGGAGATTGCTTTTGTGAAGGAAGGGCCCGTTCCTGCACAAAAGTAATCACTGCCGGCATTTTCCTCTTTCAATGCGTGCTGTAGAATGCAGCACGCATTGAAAGAGGAAAAAACAAGGAGAAATGAAAACACTTCTCCTCATTTGGCTTGACTACGCCACCCCTATGGTGGCACAGCAAACGGACGCATTTCCAGGTTTGCGATTTCTCGTAAATCTGGAAATGCATCAGTGGACATGGGTGTTGCGTGGGAACACGCACAGCAACACCCATGTCCCACCCGTAACACTTAAAGTGCTGCGTGAACAGGGGCGATATTTACAAGCACAAATTAAATCACGCAGGGTGACTTTACCTGTGCTTGTAAATATCCCTTAGCAGGCTGCGCCACCGCTGCGTCACGCAACGTGATGCACCGGCGGCACATGGGGCTTGTAAATCTGCCCTTGAGAACGTAAGATGTATGTATTAATGTACCTTGTTTTTGTTTTTAACTACAGTTAATGCACTTTTTGCTATTTAAAGGGGAATAATGAACACATGACTCCACACTCTCGAATCAAGATATCCTTGGAATGTTCATGCTAATACTTCCTGTTATACAATTTGTAGATGTTTGATTCATTTACCCTCATTGTACTTTCGAAATGAGAAAATGCAAATGATACACTAAGGGCCCATCTCCCCAGTTTACCGATTATAATTCCTGACAGCAACATGAAGCTCTTTTGCATAATGTTACTGTTAATAAACTGCCAATTACGCTAATTTACTTTCTGGATTCTAAAGGCTGTAAGGTAAATGGTAATTCGTTTTCTTAGCAAATTATGATGTCTCTCTGATATACATACGAAATTCAAAGCAATAGCGCGAATGTTTAAAAATAGTCATTATTTGCTTTTCATTAACATGTTCTCCTTTTGCTGTAATATGAATTCTGAAAGAAAACAGACTTTGGATTTGTCTTTATTTTTTTATTTTGAGCACATCTTGCTTAATAGTCTTCATAGTTCAAGACTACAAAGCGAGTAGCTTTTAAACACAAACATAAGATTGCTATTCTTTTCTGCCGCCGTATATACCTTTATTTATTTATTTATTGACCATCTACATAATAATGTATAAGATGTATGTGTGTTACATCATAACAACAGGTGTACGCAGTACTGAGGTGCATCTAAATGAACACAACTGCGCCAAACAATGAATGTGAAGAGAAGTCCAAATAAGATTGTAAAAACGGAAACTTCAGAAGTAAGAAGAAGATAATGCAGGGGCACAATGATGGGGGCGGAAAAAGGTTGACTTAAAGTCTGTTTTAAGCAGGCCCTGAAAAACATAATGGAGGCTATTTACTGAAGCATTTTTGAGTACGAAAACTAACACTAAAGCTATCCTGTAATATGCGGATGCTTCTCCGACAATGCCTCTTCCTACCACTGCCCTAACTTGTATTTGTGGAGTTCTTTACACACAGTAGATGTACGTTTCTGTGGTAACTGTGGGAGAGGCTAGTTGAGTGGTCAGAAAATGTGGCATACCTCCTTCAAAATGGGAGGAGTAATGGGAAAAATATGGAAGGGGCAAACTAGGAACACGTCAACCATGCACGTTTTTCACACAGAAACCAACTGCTGTTAGAAATAACACTCTAATTATAAAGGAGAGAAAGGGGTAAACTATTTTTATTTTTTTTGTAAGTGAATTTAGTCACATAATAGTAAAATTTGTTTAGATTTGTACATACGACATATAGGAATAAGCCTTTATTCACATTCACTACACCTGCTGATACAAATGTGGGGATGAATCAACAGCCATGACTTCACTACAAGCATCGTCAGGTGTAACTCACTACAATATTAACTAATCACACACAGCCTGTTCGTTTAAGAATGCAAGCCATACACAAAACTGTTGTAACTTAATAATCTTAATTGTATCTTCCCCTTAGCTACTCAGCCAAGATGGATGTAGAGTATGCATGGAATGTGGAATGCCTGATGAGAGAGTGTGTAGAATGTTAGTGTGCCTGCTGGTTAGAGAAAATGACAGTTGGAGTGAGTGGGCTGAGTGGCTAAGATGCTGCTCCTGGTGGGATTCCCTTTGGACCTATTGAAACCTGTAACTTTAGTCAACAAGCGTGCCGCCATCTTGGATTTGTACGTAGGTTTCTCAGCAGCTGTTGCGCACCAAAGTACTGTTTACTGTTGATTTTCAAGTCTCCTGCTTGGCAATCCTGTCGGATATAATCCCGCATTAAATTGTCTTCACCTGTTTGCGATCGTAGTAAAGAGTCTCTTCACAGGTACTGGTTTTTCTTTGAGTTCCCGTTGGCAAATCGGGCTATACTTCAACATTGCTCTGTGTTTACACATCAACATTGCTCCGTGTTTACACTGACTGAAAGTGTGCTTCCTTGATTCTCAGTCTTCATTTCGGATCGGGTGAGATACCGCTCACCAGCACCTCTTTGCTCACATATAGAACAGTAACTTCAAATGATTTCGACATGTGGAACAGTTACTGCAAATGAATTCAGCATGTGGAACAGTTACTTCAGATGATTTCAACATTATTATTTTACTGTTGGAGTACTATATGTACTTAATTTTTTCATTTACAGTACCATGTATAATGCACACATGTCTTTACTTACTGCATAATATTGTTACCTTCCTAAACTATGTTTAATAGGTTGCTTACAGCTTGCTTACTGTTTAGTTATTTGGCACCTGAGTTAGTTCTTATGTTACCTTGCAGTCATGGTACATTGTGTGTTTAGTCAAGCGTACTAGGTTCGTTTTTACTTGTGCTATGTTGTTTCCAAGCTGTGGTGCCTTAGTGAGAGTTTGTCATGATTAGTTTATTTTAGGGCTAGTATTTTCTTGGCGCTAGGACTTCTACTTAAAGAATTTATTACTTAGGAGCTGGTCTTCTTATATTTATTACATTCTTTCAGTGAGGGTAGTGCACACCCTTTTCTCTGATTTCATTTCCCTTAGTTTTGTATGTCTAGCAGCTTAAGCCTTTCTTACTCCTTGCTCTCACATCACCATTTACATGTGCTCATGTAACAGTACATCTTGCTTTATTTCTATTTACAGATTCTTGTGTTCACTTATTAGTTTGTTGTACCCAATAGGCATTTTGCGCTGTGGGCAGTGTACCCACCTTTGTTTTCTTTTTAGCGCTGTGGGCAGTGTACCCACTTTTGTTTTCTTTTTAGCGCTTTGGGCAGTGTACCAATCTTTGTAGTTGTTGCGCTATGGGCTGCATACCCATCTTTGAATATGTTGTATTATGGGCTGTGTACCCATCTTTGCATTTGTTGCACTATGGGCTGTGTACCCATCTTTAGTTTTTTAAGCGCTATGGGCAGTGTACCCATCTTTGGTTTTGTTACGCTATGGGCTGTGTACCCATCTTTGGTTTTTAAGCGCTATGGGCAGTGTACCCATCTTTAGTTTTGTTGCGCCATGGGCTGTGTACCCATCTTTGGTTTTGTTGCGCTATGGGCAGTGTACCCATCTTTGTTTTTTGCGCTATGGGCAGTGTACCCATCTTTGTTTTGTTGAGTGAACCTATGATGCGCTGTAGGCTGTACACTCATCTTCAAGTATGATACGCAATAGTTTCTAATCCATGACTTATTCTAGAAATGTAATGTGCAATGAACAACTTTATTTGTACTTGCACAATGGGCACTGCACCCTACAAATGTTTAAGCGGTGTTTCCCATGAATTCAAAAAAATTTAGTGTTTATACTACTGTCTTGCATCTTTCTTCTTATCAAATTCTTCTCCTAACGTATTACACTTTTTTACGTTTTTTTTTCTGTTATCTCTTTTCTATGCATCTTTCATGTTGTTTACCCAAAAACTGTACACGCAATGTTTAACATGCAACGTTTTACATGCGATGTTTTAATGATTTCTATTATATGTTTTTTTTTCCAAGGGAAGGGAATGTGCATGAAGCTTCTTGCCCTGTATTTGCACTGTTTCACCCTCCCTTCATTCTAGTCTATTTCTACTACTTATTCATTCCTTCCTTCTCTGTCGCAGTATTTCCATTCTTCTTTTCTTACTGTGAAGTTACAAATTATTATTGATTATTATTGTCTAAGGGAAGAGGATATGTTGTAACTTAATTATCTTAATTGTATCTTCCCCTTAGCTACTCGGCCAAGATGGATGTAGAGTATGCATGGAATGTGGAATGCCTGATGAGAGAGTGTGTAGAATGTTAGTGTGCCTGCCGGTTAGAGAGAATGACAGTTGGAGTGAGTGGGCTGAGTGGCTAAGATGCTGCTCCTGGTGGGATTCCCTTTGGACCTATTAAAACCTGTAACTTCTTATGAATAAACCTCCTACCTGAAAATATACCACCTGGCTACCTCTGGTCATCTGTACTAATCACCATACAACAAAAACATTTTATACATCCTGTTGGTGAATGTCATAGTGCAGACTTGGCACCAGAGTTCACTTTCCCTGCAGCCTGCTTTCCGCTTCATGATCATTGGAACTTTCCAGAGGGCCAGTTGGGATATGGTGGTCATCTTAGAGACAACCCACTGCTTCACTGACATGTATGCTCACACAACAGCTACATTTTTGACTGTCTGCTCTCGCACATCAGTTGGTTGCTGGGAATGTTGTTAACATGTGACCACTAGGATAGATTAACTAAATCACACTGGTAGGGTGTGTGTATCTGATGTATGAAATCACAAACAATGGCACTCAGAATGTTACCCCATTACAATATGCACACACAAGACAAACATTAAATGCTTGCATGTATAGAATGTTATACATTAAAATTGTGTTAGACCTGTCATTCTTAGGGTGGTCTTCCCCCAACTTTTTGTCTGCCTACCTCCACTTTTCGCTGTATTTTTTTGTTGGCCTTAGGACTCTGAACACTGCTAACCAGTAGTAAAGGGCCTGTGTTTCTCCCCTAAACATGGGGACATTGGTATATACCTGATTGGTATATTTAGTTTACTTATGACTCCCTTGTAAAGTGGCATACCATATACCCAAGGCCTGTACCCAAAATGCTACTCGTGGGCTTGCAGGACTGATTGTGCCACCCACACAAGTAGCCTTTCAAACCCGTCTAAGGCCTGCCACTGCAAGGCCTGTGTGTGCAGTTTACTGCCGCTTCAAATTGTTATTTAAAATCTTTTGACAAGCCTTAAACTCCACTTTTATTTCACATAGGTCACCCCTAAGGTTGTCACTAGATAGCCCTAAGGGCAAGATGCCATGTACGTAAAAAGTAGGACACATGTGTTTAATCTTTACATGTCCTGGTAGTCAAACACCCAAATTCATGTTTCACAACTGTGAGGCCACCCCTCTCATAGGCGGGCACTGGGAATTCCTTAAAACACTTTTAAGCCATAACTTCTGTTTAGAAAGGAGTAGCTAAATAATGTTTTATATCTTTGGAATGGTAATGTTAAATTCTCTTTAGTGATAAAGCCAACACTTACATTTCAATAGGGAGTGTCCTTTCCACACACAAAGCACTGGTTCACCCTTCCCAGGGTTGGGTTGAAAGGGATCTTTGTGCAGAGAGTTGGTTTGAAGTCACCCGTTGCACGAAAGGCACTTTTGGGTATACATACTGGGGCTCTGACTCTACCACAGCAATACACTATTGGACCTGGAAAGAATTCTGCTGGAGTAAAGACTGCTGTGCTGTAAGAACTGCCACTATGCCTTCACTGAATGTTATGAGGGACTGCTTCTCAGCTTTGCTGACCTGCCCTGCTACCTGCTAATCTCTTCTCTGCTGAAGACAAGGCCTGGACCCATCTCACTTGAACTCAGAGTGACTCCAAGGACTTGCTGGCTTTCCTTCTTGTTTTTGAAGTCTCAGGGACACAAAATACATCCCTTAATCCTGCTAGTGCTGCTGAACTCTGCCATCTGTGAGTCCTACCATTGGCTGAGGTGCCCCCTCGAGTTCTGGGCCTCAGAAGTGGATTCTGCATCGTCACCACTGGGCTGGTCAGAAATGACACATCAGCTTTTGACGCCTACGCAGAGGCTTTTCGATGACAGCTGTCCCCCTCCTATGTAGCCTGATAACAACACTCTGAATGGATTGATGATGACGCAGTGCATGCATCTCCATGGAGCTCGACAATGACGTAGGAACCCCCTGTGTGAATCAGAACTGAAGCATTGTGCTCTCGAAGTCGACACTTGCTCCATCCAAGGTACTTATTCAGCTGGATCTGCTTGAGTATTGTAGCCAACCTACCCTTCATCGTGGTTGGCCTGAACTTCGGCTCTGTACCTGTCCCTAGGGACCTCAAGTAACCATTTGACCTTTAGTGACTTCTAAGCACTATTTTTGCATTTATTCGTACAAAAACCATATCTCAACACCTACTGATTGGATTTTTGTCCTTTTGGAATAGTTGTTGTCAGATATATATTCTCAAATTTTTTCTAAACCTGTGTGGACTCTTTTTGTGGTGTATTCATTGTGTTACTGTGTGTTGCACAAACACTTTACACTTTGCCTCATAAGCTAAGCCTGCCTGCTCTGTGCCAAGCTACCAGAGGGTCAGCACAGGTTAATTTAAAGTGTGTATCTAGCTTACTCTGACTAGAATTATGGTCTCTACGTGGACAGGGTACACACCTCTGCCAATTAGAGACCCAATTTCTAACAAATTGTGACCACATTGAAACAAATTTCAAATGCCTTTGTTGCAGGAGATGCAAGGTATGCCCTCTCCCACATTTCCTCACTCCCTTTAGATGTGCCATAACTCTGCCGCTACAGTGGTGTCAGAGAGTAGACATGTAAACTCAAGCAACAATTAGGCACACTTTCGGTATCCTGTTATGTTTCGGGAAGTATTCATTTGTAGTGTGCTCGAGTATTCCCCATAAGTAGTGAACAAGATTATAGTAACCTGTTGCATGTTGCACAGTGTTTTCATGTGAGTAGGCTTATGTGTAGGCTTGCCACTGAGCTTGGCCATATCTGGGTTTCAGAGGGCCAGAGAATAGCAGGTGTGTTACCGACAGGTGGTCTCACATTTGGGCCGTAATGAGTAAAGGTTGAATGGTGGACTATGACACAGTCCATATATCCCATCCTGAGACTCCACTGTTGCAACACCATATGAATCTCACAATTTCGTATGTAGTATGGAGCCATAGATATGACTTCTGCTGTTATCAAGTCATTCCATTTTACAACTACATACACCATTAAACTCACACTTTTGTTTTCCACTCATATAAGTATGGACTGCACAGACAATGAAAGATAAGACATGTAGGAGTACATTGTCATATTTTAATTTACACATTTCTATATTTTGAATATTTAAAAAAAATATATATTTTTTTTTTTGCTGAGTAGCACTTGCTTTAAATGCTAACTGACTTCACTGGAAGAACTCGGCCAATGTTTGATTGAGATAATCCAGCAACTCCCAATGGAGTGACCACCATCCAGGATTGGTCATTTTATAAGGCCAAGCTCTTTCCTGTTTTGGGAAATCATGGTGTCCACTCTACCTCAAAGAGCACCATGGGATGTTCTGGAACTTTATTGTTGCTGCCCACTCTTATTCTACTCTCTGCCCTCAAGAAACCCCTCCAGGTCCCCACAGGCATGGCAAAACTGAAGCTCCTCCAGGGTCTGTAGCCTTGAATCAGACAAGGCATGCTGATCGGCAAATGCTACCAAGAAGTGCTAAACATGTCATCTGTTTCTTAATCTGCATGATCCTGGATAAGCTCTTCATACAGTCCTGGGCACATACATGACAACAATTAACAGACATTTCTTAGAAATGACAGAGGGGGATAATGCTGTGAATTTTTAGGAATATTAATGTAATTGCGCTCAATGCAAGTCAGTTATTTAGCACTATATTTTAGTGCCAAATGTGTCCTCACAATAATTTGTGATGCAGGAACAACATTTTTCGTACAAGTATAGCAAAAACCACAATTAGCGTAAGCAGCAGCCGCTCATGTTCTGACTGTTTACGTTATTCCCACATGCTCAAGGTAAAAGTTTGCCGCAAATGGTGCGTAATTTCGCAATATGTAATGGTGTAATTTCAGGAATTTCACGTAGCAATTTAAATTTTGTTGGGCTTAGAAATAAGTGATAAATGGAGGGAGATAGAAAGTAGTGTATGAATCATGTTTACAGAATTGCATGACCAACAGAAGATAGAGGCTAAATTGCTGCTTGCACGATATCCCCTATTGTCATCTGAGTTGTGGTGCCTAGTGATAACAAAAGGGGCCACGAAATCAAAAGATTTCAAGAGGGTTGCATGTCATTACATTGCATACTAATACCACGCATGCCAATACAACACGGGTATTAGTACGAAATGTCAATGACAACGAAATGCCATTACATAGCACATTTTAACCACAACTCTGCCTTTACCACCAATGCCATTACAATGCAAAAGCCTGCGTGGTAAAGCTATACTCATGGTTAAGTAAGTGACTCTACTCTACCCTACCCTACTCTAAACATTAATATAGTACCCCTTCCCGACCCCCAGTCCAATCCCTACAATAACACTACGCTACCCTGCACGACCCCCACGCCAGTTCCCTAAAACACTACACTACACACCACTGTCCTAAACACTGAAACACAAGACTACCCTACACCCTAAAACACTACACAAACACTACAACATGACCCTAAACCCTAAAACACTACACTACACAAACACTACAACACTACCCTAAACCCTAAAACACTACACTACACTACCCTAAACCCTAAAACACTACACTACACAAACACTACTACACTACCCTAAACCCAAAAACACTACACTACAGCACTACCCTAAACCCTAAAACACTACACTACACAAACTCTACAACACTACCCTAAACCCTAAAACACTACACAAACACTACAATACTACCCTAAACCCTAAAACACTACACTACAACACTACCCAAACCCTAAAACACTACACTACCCTAAACCCTAAAACACTACACTACAACAGTACCCTAAACCCTAAAACACTACACTACACAAACTCTACAACACTACCTTAAACCCTAAAACACTACACTACAACAGTAACCTAAACCCTAAAATACTACACAAACACTACAACACTACCCCAAACCCTAAATCACTACACAAACACTACAACACTACCCTAAACCCTAAAACACTACACTACACAAACACTACAACACTACCCCTAAACCCTAAAACACTACACTGTGCAAACACTACAACACTACCCTAAACCACTCACTATCCACACTACCCCACCCCTACACTACACTACCCCTAACCATAAAACACTACGACACTACAACACTACCCTAAACCACTACCCATATTACTCCCACCCCTACACTACCCCTAACCCTAAAACACTACGACACTACACTACCCTAAACCACCCACTACACACACTACTCCCACCCCTACACTACCCCTAACCCTAAAACAGTACGACATTACAACGACACTACAACACTACCCAAAACCACCCACTACCCACACTACTCTCACCCCTAGCACAACCACCCTTACCTCTTTCCTCCTGGTTCCAGCGTCGCCATCCCTGCTCCCGGGTCCTGCTTCCTGGGGCGGTGCACGTCGTTGTGAGGAAACGAAAAAGCCCAACTTTCCTCACAACGAGGTGGATCGACATTACATCACATGTGTTGTAACAGTGCATGCGATGTAATAGTACGCATAGTAATGGCTACGCGATGTTACATCGCAAGGGTTGTAACGCATGCGGTGTAATGGTACGCGGAGTAAAATTTGCGTTGTGATAGCTGTTCCCATTTCAATAGAGAGATATACAGCATAAGACAAAGTTCTACTAGAAAACGTACACTGATGTGGAAATATGTTAATATTACAAAGGACCTTTTCTGAAGATTGGTGAACAGAATGAATGTTAGACCTGACATCCTTTGATTGGTTTTACCCCTAAACATTTTGCCTTCACCCCCTACTTTACCGAACTCATTTTTGTTAACATTAGGGCTCCTTGCATTTTCCCCTTCTAACCAGTGCTAAAGTGTTTGCACTCTTGCCTTAAACCTTAATCAAATTGGCCTAACCCAGATTGGTACATTTAATTTACTGGCAATTCCCTAGAGAATGGTGCCACCGGTATCCAGGGATTGTAAATCAAATGCTATTAGGGGCTGGAGCCCTCATTGTGCCATACACTATAGTAGCACTGTAAAACCGGACTATGGCCCTCCAGTACAGCCTGCATTGCAGTTTTAAACTGCCATTTTGACATGGCAAAATAAACCTTTTGAAAGCAAACACAAGGAGATGATGGACAGAGCGCTAAAACTTTTCAGACACTCAACCCCAGTCACAGATCTGGATTGATTCCATCATCGTTCTTTATCTCACTTCACCAACCCAGTGCAGACACAGCTATATGCAAATCAGTCTTGAGCATGTGCCTCATGGGAACAGCCCCGCCTGAGCTGCCAAACCATGTCTTCCCTGGACCGGATACAAGCATCCTGGGACCCATTTTGGGCTAACAGCCCTCATCAGCCAGGCTAGCTTGAATCCAGTGGTAAAGTGAGCAAGGGACCCACGTCTGGGCATACCCTGCCAACATAGGGCGCACAAAGCAAACACAAGGAGATGATGGACGGCGTGCTGAAACTTTTCAGACACTCGCCTCCAGTCATAGATATGGGTTGAATCCATCATTGTTCTTTAGCTCACTTTGCCACCCCAGTTCCGACACAGTTATATGCAAATCAGTCTTGACCCTGTGCCTCATGGGAACAGTCCAGCCGAACTGCCAAGCCATGCCTTTCCTGAACGGGAAACAAGCATCCTGGGACAGATTTTGGGCTAACAGCGCTCATCAGCCAGGCTAGCATGAACCCAGTGGCAAAGTGAGCAAGGGACCCACGTCTGGGCATACCATTCCAACTTAGGGCAAAGAAAGCAAACACAAGGAGATGATGGGCGGAGCACTGAAACTTTTCAGACACTTACCCCCAGTCAGAGATCTGGGTTGAATCAATAATCATTCTTTAGCTCACTTTGCCATCCCAGTTCAGACACAGCTATATGCAAATCAGTCTTGACCCTGTGTCTCATGGGAACCGTCCAGCCAGGACTGTCAAGCCATATCTTCCCTGGACCGTAAACAAGCATCCTGGGACCTGTTTCGGGCTAACAGCTTTCATCAGCCAGGCTAGTTTGAATCCAGTGCATGGTGAGCAAGGAATCCATGTCTGGGCATACCCTGCCACATAGGGCCGAACAAAGCAAACACAAGGAGATGATGGACGGAGAGCTGAAACTTTTTAGACCCTCACCTCCAGTCACAGATCTGGGTTGAATCCATCATTGTTCTTTAGCTCACTTCGCCACCCCAGTTCAAACACAGCTATATGCAAATCAATCTTGACCCTGTGCCTCATGGGAACAGTCTAGCCCGACCTGCCAAGCCATGTCATCCTTGGACCGGAAACAAGCATCCTGGCCAGGCCTAAACCTTTCTTTTCAATAGTTATGTCACTCTTACTAAGGTAAGCCCTAACCACCACAGGGAGGGTGCATGCTATTTAAAAAAAAATAGGATATATGGCTTTAAGTTTTGCATGTCCTGACACTGAAAACACCTAAAGTCATTTTTCGCTGCCTATGTCTCCCATAGACTATTACTGGGTTACCTTATTAAATTTAATAAGTGCTAACTTTAGATTGGTAGAAGACAGAGGTCTGCTGTGTGCGCTTATATGAATAGTAATTTAAAATCCTCTTTCAGGGTGGAATCAGATTTTAAATACAATTTTGAAAATGCCACTGTAGTATATAGACTCTAAGAGGTCTTGAGTGGTAATAAACTCATTATTGCGAGTTAACAAGCAGGTACACTCTGCCCAACCGGACACCACGATGTTCAAGCAGGATCTGCCAACCGCTGTGGCTTCGCGTTCCATGCTCCATGAAACGCGAACCACAGAGCGCGCAGCAGAACATAAGTAACGCGCACCAAAGCAATAAACATAAATATGTAAACAACACAACACATCCCCTTTGGAATACAAAGAAAAACATGTAAAATACAGAATAGCATCATCCCCTTCTTTTTGCTAGAAAAAAAAACCAAAACAATAAAGTATACCTGAATAACGGAATCCTAACCGGGGGCCTTTTCTCCCGCTTAGGATTCCTGGACATAGTGTTAGATTCATCATGATAAGTAACATTAGAAGTAATTGGATTTGCATCATTAACATGTGAATCAGAAACAGCATGATATTGAACCTCAGGAGAAATGACAACAGATTTATCACTGATATCTAACCCAGAGTAAGAATTCACAGAAGAAGAATTATTGCACAGAAAATCATCAAAGTCATGAATATAAGGAACTTTGTCATGTGGCATCGAAGGTGACGGTTTGTCATGTGGCATCGAAGGTGCGGGACATCTTGCAATTCTTTTAAGATTCCAAACTTTCCCATGAGACAAACGAACAGCGTTATTCAAAACCTCAACCACCTGTAAAGGCTCAAAGAAGCGACTAACATTCTTAGCAATCTTGCCAGTTTTTTTTACTCTAACCCATTGCCCAATATCAATATTGACACTTTTCATACCATGTTTAAGATCATACCATTCTTTGCTTTTAGCAAAAGCAGCCTCACTCTTATTCTTAACAAGATTTTCAGACGAGTTCACAATATTAGACTTGAACAGCCAACTGGGAGTGAACTTAGTTCTTGGATTCCTTCCACGCATCAAGGCAAAAGGAGAATACCCAGTGGCGTCACAAATGGAAACTCTATAGGCCCAAACCATTTTAAGAACCTGAGTTTCCCAATCACCATCCATTGTAGCCATCTGAATCGTGTTCTTAATAACACGATTAAAGCGCTCAACCATGCCATTACTGTTTGGGTTGTAAAGCGACGTAGTTTTGTGTTTAATACCCAGTCTATTGAAGTATTCAACAGCTTTGGTAGACAAAAAATGAACCCCATTATCACTAAGTAACAAGGATGGAATTCCTTCCGTAATAAATGATTGATCCAAAAAAAGCAAAACACTGTCAGTGTTGGCCTTTTCAACATCCTTTACGAAAGGCCACCTAGAATATAAATCCATCAACACTAAAATGAATTTATGTTCATTCCCAATGGGACCCATAATGTCAATGGCGGTGTGTTCCCAAGGTGAACTAGGTCTAGACATGTTACTAGTAAGTTTGATTGGGAGGTTTAAACGTGACCAATGAATTTCTATTCATTCCCAATGGGACCCATAATGTCAATGGCGGTGTGTTCCCAAGGTGAACTAGGTCAAGACATGTTACTAGTAAGTTTGATTTGGAGGTTTATACGTGACCAAAGATTTATCAGCTGCCTGACACAATTTACAATCCGTCACAAATTTCTCAATTCCAGCATCCATGTCGGGCCACCAGAATGAGGCTTTAACAGTTTGTTTGGTGCAAACTATGCCAAAGTGTTCTTCATGACATAAGGTCATAATAGAAGGACGCAACGCCTGGGGGGGAATAACTCTCTCACCAAACCAGATATTCTCATCCTGAATAGCAAGGTCAAATCTGACTTCCCGAAAAAACGTAAGAAGGTGATCACTTCCTACCCTACTAGGCCAAGACTGAGTAATGTGCGATTTCACTAGGGACAACTCCTCATCTTTGAGATATTCATCTTCCCATTTACTTTGCAGTATGCCAGCATTACCTAAATCATGAACATACGCAATCTGAATAGAATTCCAAATCCCATCCTCGTCGCCAATTGTACTATAAAGACTCGAAGAGGTCTTGAGTGGTAATAAACTCATTTATTGCGAGTTAACAAGCAGGACACTCTGGCCAACCGGACAGCACGATGTTCAAGCAGGATTTGCCAACCGCTCTGGCTTCGCATTCCATGAAACGCGAACCACAGAGCGTGCAGCAGAACATAAGTAACGTGCACCAAAGCAATAAACATAACTATGTAAACAACACAACAGCCACTTTACGAAAGTTGGCCGTCTGTGCCCCATTACCTCAGGGACCGAAGCATTTCTGTCAAGGCCCGGGTCCCGATTCACAGAACCCAGAACAACAACGAATGCCAGACCATGAGGATGCAGCCCAATGAATGCTTGGATGGGGCCCCATTCCCGGTCCCCAAAGACATAGTTTGCCAGGGTTGCGCCTTCTGTTTAATCATTGACTTTACATAGAGATATATATTACATGTTACATTTCTATTTGTGGCTAGAACTGTGTCTATTCAATGGTTATTCAGTTTTCAATGTTGATCTTTTGCTCTAAACCACTGACCATATTGTATTTGCTTTCATAGCCTATAACGCTATAAGAAGGTCTATGTGAATGTGGTCATCCCATGTAAGTTCACTAGTCAACCAGACAACTTCGCAAACTGTCAGTAAAGACTCAGAAAACATTATTTTCTTTTTTCCTTTGCCTGACACTGCTTTCAGAAGAAGTAAATATTAGTTCAGACAGAGGAAAGTAGGCTCTACTTTCTTCCGAAAGTACAGTAGAAAATATGGTGACACTATAGTAGTAAGATTATGCAGCTTGCAATATTTTGTTGTAGGTGTGTTGTAATTAGGATGGTGGAATCATTTTATTGCTGGAGATTTTTTTGTGGCTGTGTAAGGTATCAGCAATAACCAGGATTAGTGGTCTGATAATTGATTGCAGTGAACTGTTGGAGCTGGGGAAGTATTATGGTGCTGAGAACTATTTGGTGCGATCGTTTGGGATTAGTGAGGGGGTTATATTACAAATAAAATAACTTAAATTTTTATTAAGTGTACTATATTTCTTCCGGATGAAATACAAACATTCAAAAAATAGAGCAGAAAATATTGCCATATCTGGCACTCCCATGAACCTACTTCTATTGTCCTATTTGTCATTGAAGGATATGTTGACCCTCTGCTTCAGTGATTTGCTGTGTGATTTACAACACATTAGTACTATCCTTAATAGCGTATGAGGCATGTACTATGGATAACACAAACGCAATGATAACTGTGTAGTTCAGGTGCATGAAAAGCTCTCCTTACTCTTCTATATCGGGACAATTTTAATCTTCCACTAGTCCAAATTGCTAGACATCATGTTAGTAGTTCCAATCAATCATAAAGATCACACCTCATCCATGGTTTTTTGCCTTTGATTCTTGAGATGCTCTTAGGAGTTGCAACAAGTCCTTGATCATTCCCCTTGTCTGTCTCAACCAGCAGCGGTGGAATGGCAGTCGGCCCATAGGCCTCTATGCATCACAGCAAACTAGATTACAAATTGTTTCATTTGTTTTTTTCTTTCAGGCTCATTCCAGGGTTCAATATCAGGAGAGACAAACATGTAACAGCAGATGTTCTATGACAGTACAAGAGTCTGAGACTGCTGGAATTGAATTGAATTGAATTGAAAATTCCATTTATATAGCGCATAACCACCCGAAGGCCTCGCAGGCCACCCGAAGGCCTCGAAGCAAAGATACAGTTGCGAATTTCCATTTCAAGGCTACGTCTAGAACTTCACCACCCTCTGGAAAGTGGAGTGGTGCTCTCTAATAAGGTCTAAGAATCAAAGACAACTGGTAGCATATGAATCCAAATGCTTTCAGCTATCTTAAGTGTGATCAATGAAATGACTAATAGTCGCGTGATCTGAAACTAGTCGACCCGTTTCGTCCTTGCAATAGATGTTTTGTTCAGATCCAACCCATTGTATGGCAGCCATAATGCCCTTGCAGTCAGGCTGGATACTCACCCATACAGCACACTTCTGTCTCATGCTGGCAGGTGAGACGGCTCATTTCTCTCTCTCTCTCCTGCCAACCTTGCTGCAAAAGGAGAGGGATGAGCACGGTATTGCTCAGATTGGGTCAGTAGCCATTTCTGTATGTAGGGACTTTCTGTACACAAGGACATCAAACAGATGGCAGTCCTACCACTTTTACTGAAGAGGTTTGAAATTAAAACAGCACAACAATGTTTGGCGCTGCCAGACCCCTGTAGGGGGGCACTACAAAGATTCCGCTAAGGATTCCTTTCAAGGTGGGGACACACCCAACATGCAGGACTTTGCTGCAGACCTTTACAATGGCACATATGAATGGCTAAGAGAATTTCAGAGATACCCAGCCCCTTTGGGCCAACTTTGGTAGGGATAACCCTTGCTGCCTGGTGGCAATCTTCAGCTAGCAGGAGTTTCAATGCTGGGCGTCCTGGCTTCTAAAGTTTGGATGATTTTCATGGAATGATTTTCATGGGATAATTAGAAAGCTCTTCTGCTGCCTCTGACACTGCTTCTTCCACCTCCTTAACAGCAGGAATTTTCAAAGTGACAGATTCAAACAAGATTTGGGAAAAACCTTGTCTCTGATCCTCACTACTTCCAGTCATAACTGGGTTCTACCCTCCGGGTAGTCAAAGAAACTCCTCGGTTATGACTGCTCTCTCTTTTCTTAAATGACAACATCCTTCCCAGGCTTGCCAGTGAGAGAAAGCTAATCACCTTCCAGATTAGCCTTAGAATTGAGGTAAGGCTAATCCCTCTAAAGAGGACGGCTGTTCAGGGAGAGACTTTGAGCTGCCAGCTGACTACCAGAGTAGCTAACCTGACCAGCAGGATATTGCAAAACCTGAATCACATTAAGGAGGCTTGCTCAGAGAATTTATCACACAATTGAAATATATAAGACACATAGAACCATGGTAACACTCAATATGAATTTGGGACCCAGGAATTATGAGGAAATAACAGATCAGTGTCTTTCCTACATCATGCCAATCAAAACATGTATAAAGCCTAAAAACGCTATAGATTTATAATTCAGCCCGAAAAAAAGCACATTATTTTGTATGTCCCATTGAATACGGTCCATAGTTAATGTGGTATAAGTCCCATCTGTGACAGTGCTGCCTGTATGCAAATATTAGACTGAATCCTCACTCGGTCTGCTCATGTGGGCAAGTGAATGTGCCCCTGTATTAACCTGTAACCATCATAGATCCTCTTTACTCAGCAGTGCAGTATTCAACCTTTATTTAGAAGCTGGGGATTGGCAGTTACAGATCGTGTCTATTTTTAACAGAATATTAAACTGAGTGGAAATTCATCAGAAAGACTCACTTTTAGGGGGGATCAAAAAAACTAAATCTATTTTTTCCTACCGGTCACAACCAAGGTGTAAGGCTCCATAAAGCAACATGACATTGTGCTCTGGCTGGGCTGCACTTAAGAACTATTGCAATGACACATGAAGAGGAAAAGCAGTTTACCACCGCCAAGTTTGCCTTCTTGCTCGAAGGTCTGAGTACTACTTATATAAAAGTCGGAAGTTTTATATATTAAGGGAAATGATGTCCCCTCAATAAAGAGTATTCAAAGGTTGTTTGTCACAGAGGTAAAACCTCCAAATACATTTCGTGCAAGTTCACCTATGAAACTTTTCAATCAAAGTTAATTTACTTGCTTATAAAATTCAAATTCAGTGGTGAAAGCAAATGTTTGATAACTTTAATAAAAAAAACAACTTCAAAAAGCTTTACTTTTTGTTCACTGGAAGCAAATTGGTTTGCAATCGATTTGCATGGTAGTCTGCCCCAGGAACTAGAAAACACATCCCAGGCTGGTCTGGGTTTGCCTCTAGGAGATGGAAGGATTAAGCATTATCTGCAGTAACCCGGGATTCTTCATCTGGTAAGGGGCACAAACAGATGGCAAAAGATAATGGGCAGCCTTATCAGCAATAATATATTTTTTTTTTGTTCAAAAAATTTATTAATTTTAAAGGAGCAAATAATTAGTAACATACAATAAAAAGTGATACAGTTGATGAGCATTGAAGAAGAATAATATAACGAGTATGACTAGAGTACAAATATTTCATCAGATAAATTTCATACGTATGTTGTAAAATAACTAAAAAAAATTAGAAAAAGGAATCATAAAAAACAGCAAAAGTATCACTTGTCAGATAAAGAAGATATGTAAAGAGAGAAAAGAGAAAAGAAGAAAGAGAATATAGAGAAAAAGAGGAAGAAAGAGGCGAAAGAAGAAAAGAAGAAAGAAAGAAAAGAGAGAAACGATCTCCCGTGGGGCCACACACACAAACAAACTCCACTCAATCAGGCAACACAAAGGGATACTGATCAATCAAACCTTTCGAGGCCAAATCCATATATGTATCCAAAGCTCTCCAAACGCCACTAGAGATCGAAGGGGAGAGATGGGCCTCATCCACCGAAGTGTGTGCGCTTCTCAAAAAGGAACCCATGCCCACCAAGTATGGTATGAGACTGAGGAAAAAGACGTCCACTCCATAAGAATCACTTTGACAGCAGCAGTCAATAAAAGATCCATTAATTGCAATTCCCAAAAATCTAAGGGCAGAGGGACAGGAGAGGCTAATGGGCCCAACAGAATCATGGGAAAGGAAAGCTGGAATTGAATATCAAAAATTAACATAAGATGTTTATGTATCAAATCCCAAAAGGATTGAAGAAGCGAACACTCAAAAAATATTTGTGAGTAGTTACCTGGCAATAAACCGCAACTCCAACAAAGATCATTCTCCTTCAGATTCAGGGAATGTAAACGTACTGGAGTCCAATGAAGAAGAATAATAGAAAAGAACTCAGACTGAATCAAAGAGGGGGCGACTTTATTGCGAAGAGAGAGCTTCCCAATCAACTGCCAGGAATCTGGTGAAATATGTTCTGTGAGAACATGATCAAAGTGGCGCAACCATTTTTGTTGGGTAACAGTATGCTGGACAGAGGAAGTGGAAGACAGAAATTTATAAATTTTGGAGCCACATGACCAGATCTAAGCCACAAGTGAAACAAGGTAACGGTAGGAGAGTTGGGATCTAGTCGCAACTTGGCAAGAGCAACTTTAATTTTTAAAAAGGAGTAGAAGTCTAAGTTAGTGAGAGAAAATTGTCGAGCTAAGGATGAAAAGGGTAACGTATTATTATTTGAATCATAAAGATGGCGCACAAGCGAAATCCCTTTAGTAGCCCAATAAGACATCAAAGAAGGATCAATAATAATTATAATTTTAGAATTACGCCAAAGTGAGGACATCTCGATTTGTGTATTGGAATAGCAACTTTCCTGTCGACCAACCGAACTGCTGCAATGGTATCTAAGATGATCGAACGAGAGAACGGAATAGATAGGGTGGATGTGGTTAAAAAAGAGGAAGTTGGTAAAGGGGAAGAAAGTTCCTGCTCAATCAACAACCAAGAAGGCATATAACCAGGGACAGAGGAGAACCAAAGGGCCCCTTGAGAGGCTAAAAAGGCAACTTGGTACTTCTCCCAATCAGGAAAATTACAACCACCGATATCATAAGGTTTTCTTAAGAACTTATATGCAATTCTAGCTCTCTTGTCATTCCAGAGAAATTTAGAAGTAAGGACATCCATCTCAGGAAAAAAAGAAGAGGACAATTTCACAGGAAGCATAGAGGATACAAAATTAATGATAGGTGTTATCATCATTTTTAGAGTCTGGAGACGACCCCACCAGGAAATATGTTTAGGAGACCAGGTGTCTAAAAGATGTCGCACTTTGATTATAGTCTGGGCTTCATTGTAAGCCACAGTATCATAAAGGGTACTACAGAACCAAATCCCTAAGTATTTGAGCTGTTTAGATTGCCATTTAAAGCCTGCAGATCCCATATGCGCTGGGAAACAATATGCATTTAAGGGGAACATCTCTGTCTTATCTCTATTAATGGTATAACCCGATATCTTAGAAAAAAGAGAGATGGTGTCGGAAATGGCGGGAATAGCTAGCACTATGGCATCAGAAAAAATAAGAACATCGTCCGCATAAGCAGCAGTCTTTATGCAGTGGGAACCAAAATTAAAACCTTTAATATCTGGGTGGAGATCAATCAGTCTAAGGAGCGGGTCAATAGAGAGTAAAAACAAAAGCGGGGATAAGGGACAGCCTTGTCTGGTGCCTTGGCAAAGATTAAAAAATGAAGACGTAGCCCCATTCACTCTAATATTGGCTCTAGGTTGAGAATATAGAGACATAACCATATGAACAAAAGAGTCCCCAAGATTATGTGCACAAAGAACAGCCCGCAAAAAAGGCCAAGAGACCTTGTCAAAGGCCTTTTGGGCGTCAAGGGCCAAAGCAGCAGCCGGAAGGTTAGAGCGTTTAGCTGAACCCAAAATATGGCAAAAGGTACAAATGTTGTCCCTAGCAAGTCTACCCTTGACGAAACCGGTCTGAGATGGGTGGACAAGCTTAGGAATATAAGATTCCAAGCGCCTGGCAAGAATCTTGGTAAAAATCTTCGTCTCCATATTAAGAAGGGAAATAGGGCGGACATTTTTTGGGATCGGAATGATCCTTACCCTCTTTTGGAATCACCACAATAGTGGCATCAGCTGCCGAACCCGAAACCGACCCTCCTTCAATGAAAGCTTCAAAAACAGACTTAAGACATGGAACAACAGAAGGAAGAAAGGTCTTATAAAACAAAATGGGGAAACCGTCAGGACCAGGAGCTTTCCCAGATCGTGTGGCTTTAATTGCAGATATAATTTCCTCAGAAGTAATAGAACCACCCAATTTGTTACTGTCCTCCTTAGAGACAGATTGTATAGGTATTGTCTTCAAAAAGTCTTGACATTGGTCAAAGGAGGATTGAGTGGTGGGAGTGTAAAGCTTACTATAAAAGTCTCGAAATACGTCAAGAATCTCTGTGGTCTGAAACACCAAAGCTATCATTATTATAGGAAATCTGAGAGGACTTAAAAGAAGATTCCTGAAATTTCAACGTTGCTGCCAAAATTTTACCTGCTCGATTTTTTAACAGTAGTCGTTTAGATTTTTGAGCCTGAACCCCTATATGAGCTCTCTTGGTAACAATAGTGTTATAGGAATATTTTGAATTCTTGTCTTTAGAACTACGATAGAGAACCTCTTGTTGCTTGATCTCATCTGCTAAAACTGCAAGTTCCTTTTTGATGTCAGCATTCCTCTTCGCCATACATTTAATAATTTGACCACGAAGAGTGCATTTAAAAGCATCCCACAAGACTATTGGAGAGCAAACTGATCCTTCATTATCAGCGAAAAAGGTGTCAATTTCTTTGGACAGGGCCAGAACCTGAGAGTCATCATGTAAAATCTCTGTATTTAATCTCCAAGAACGAGGTCCTGCTTTAGGAGCAAAGGACAAAAGTGTAAAGGAAACAGCCGCGTGATCTGAGACGAGAATAGGATGAATGTACGGGTAAGAAGAAGATTGTATGAGAGACGAATGGACCAAAAGATAATCAATGCGAGAGAAATTAGAATGGGGAGAAGAAAAGAAAGAAAAATCACTACCCGTAGGGTTATGGAGACGCCAAATATCCTGAAGATGAGCAGAAGAACACATATTTGTCATCTGTTTATGTGTTTAGGAGGGCGGAAATTAAAAGCAGAATTCCTATCTAACAAAGGATCCATTGGTAGATTGAAATCACCACCCACAATTAGATTACCTTTCTGCGGTGTATCAGCTAGCTTTTTAGCAATCTTTCACCAGAATGAAGGGTCATTGCTGTTTGGAGCATAGATATTCAGAACAAAAAGATCATCAGTGCCATCAGAGAGTCTGGATAATAACCAACGACCCTCTGAATCATGTTCAACAGAGATCACAGATAACCCAGAATTCCTAGAAATTAGCGTTATCACACCATTCTTTTTGCCCAAGGCATCAGAACAGGCAACATCAAGAACCCAGTCTTTCTTCAGAAACAAAGCCTCCTCGGAGGAAATTTTTGTTTCCTGTAAAAGTACCAAGTCTGAAGAAAAGGATTTACAATAAACCCGAATTTTTGATCTCTTTACCGGATGATTCAACCCTCTAACATTAAGGGACAAAACATTAAATCCAGGCATAATCCTATTAATAAAGGGAAATCATAATACATAGCAAAAAAGAAAATACAAAGACAAAATGAGACCACCATCAACCCATTAGAAACACCACAAAAAAAGAGCCCCAGCAAGAGATCCGGGAGAAGAAAGAAAGAGGAGGAAGAGAAAAGAAGAAAAAGAGCAAAAGAAAAAGACCCACCAGGGGAGGTCTTTAAAGGACCAAATTCATACCAGGGGGAACGTGGATGGGGCAAGCAAGGGGACCGTCATGGAACAGACAATAATAAGATTAACAACCCCATAGTAGACAAGAAAGTAGATGATAGGCACAAAAGGTAATAAGAGAAGCAGTGTAATGGAAAAATTAGAGTCAGATAGAAAGGAAGAATCTTAAGAAACCTCTGAACGAAATAAAAAACTGGAATACAAAGGCGTAATACATATTGAAATAAAGACATTCTGAATATATATGAACAAGCAATAATACTAAATATAAGTCGGTCTAAAGAGGAAACAGACAACTATTTGTAAAAAGTAAACATATACTCTGTATATGGAGCATATGTACTAAATTGCAGAATTAATGCTCAATAAATACTGTAAGAAAAAACAGCATGAATAAATAGCATGAATAAATAGGAGCCAAAAGCTAACAATAAATAGAATTCATCAAATGAGAAGAAAAATAATGAACTATGCACATAGAGTATAAACAGAGTCAGTGAACTAATCAGATAGAAGAAATAGTCAGAGTTAATACACAATAAATATTGCAATATGAATAATATGAATAAATAGAAACAGGAAAAAGCTATGTCTAGACAGAAGCAAAAAAGAAAAAAGATAATCAAGTATTTGCAGAAAGTATAAATAGAAATAGATCTGTAAACTAATCATGCATATTAAATAGTCAGGAGAAATTATCATAAATATTGTAAGAAAAACCTCATGACTAAATATGAACCATAGCTATCAAGAACTAGAATTGCATCAAGAAAGAAAAATGATATTCGACTATTCGTAAATAGAAGAAATAAGGCCTAGAAAACTAATCAAACATAGTAAATAGGCAGAATTAATTCATAATAAATACTGTACTAAAAGACATCATGAATAAATATGAATCAGAAATAACAATAAGTAGAAATTCATCAAAAGAGAAAAAAAATACAGTGAAATAACTAGATAGAGTATACAGGGAACCTGTAAATTAATGAAACATTATAAGTAAATCTGAATAGATGCTGTAATACTAAAAAACAACATCAAAAAGAACGAACAAGAAACAACAATACAGAACTTTCCGGCCAAAGAGAATAAAGCATACAAGAATGTGTACCGAGTATATGCGGAACGTGTATCTTAACCACAAAACAAAGAGAAAGAATTAAATATATGATCAATAGAGACACAGAAAAAGGAACATAAAAAACTTATGATCTGAAGAAAGAAAAACCGCCAACACATGAAATACTTCCAATATATAAACACAGGGAATCCATCAAGTGAACAATGTTCATAATACAAAGATAGCAGGAATACAGCGAGATATAAAACAACACGAAAGGAGGGATGAATATAAAAATAAAACATAAGCAAAGCCAAGTTATTAGACACAAAAAGGCCAAATACCAACGAAACAACATGAAAGAGAAAAGAATATGAAAAGCTACAGAAGAACAATAAGAAGGGCCGTAAAATTGCCATATAACGGACAAACATCAAATAGAAGAAAACATCGGAAAAAGTGGAAATAGCAAAAAGATCTAATAGTGCTATCCAAAATCAAGTCCATAAGCTAGGCAGAGGGAAATACAAATACATGAAGAGAAACACTCAGCTCAGAAGGCTCATCAAAAATACGAGAACGACCCTTAAAAGTAATACGAAATTTTGAAGGACCAGCAAAGGAAAAGGGAATATTCATGTCAAGAAGACGTTTTCGCAAATTGAGAAAACCTTTCCGTCGAATGACAGTGTCTCTGGCAAAATCCTGCGAGATAGCAATCCGGTGACCTTCCCAGTGAACCGCCTTGATCTTCCTCATATGAGCTAAAATTTGCTCCGAATGTTGCGGCTTAAAAATGACCGCCCTCGGATGTGTAGAGGACTTGGGTCGAAAAGTAGGCACTCTATGAGCTCTTTCAATTTAAAAGTCCTTCTGAAACGAAATTTTCAAGGTAGAGGGAAGCCAGTGATATAAAAAGTCAATCAACGAAGAGGCCGACTTTTCCGCATCCTCAGGTAGACCAAAAATACGCAGATTGCTCTTACGATTACGATCTTCCTGCATCGTAAGGTCTCTACGAAGAGCTGCCATAGAGCATTCCATTTGTTGAAGAAATTTAGAATGTTGGTGCGTAGTATCCTCCACATTACTAATACGAGTCTCGGCAGTGGTGACACGAATAGACAAAGCTTTAAAATCATTCCTGAGAGCTGCCACCTCAACTTGCAATAAGTCCGTATTAGTCTTGGTAGATTGTGCGATATCATGCACAGTATTGAGCCGAGAGAGAATAGTGTCCAAAGTGGTGGCAAAATCTTTCTGAGGTGAGTCTGGGGAAGGAGAGGTTTGCTTAGACCTCTTCAGAGCACCTTTAGAGTCTTTGGCAGTGGCAGGAGGACCCATGCTGTCAGCCATAAGGTAGCACCACAAGAAAAGCCCAAAAGCACAAATTGTAGAAAAGTACAGATGAACAGAGGACCAAAAAATCACAAAAAAGGAGGTTGAGGCTCACAAAAACATAAGAGTCGTGGGGTAATGTGTGGAGAGAGACCAGGCACTGACCATGGACATATTAGTAAAACATAAGTAGGCAGTCAAATACCAATGTAGTCTAAGAAGCCATGCAAAAATACAAAAGAGCCGTGTAAGAAAAGAACTTGTCAGTCTCCGATGAGGAATATATCAGAGGAAGCAGCTCATTATCCACATTTATGCAGGAGGCAATGACGAGACATCAATGATAGACCAAAAATCAGCCACAGCACCACAAAGACCAAGGTGGCGCCAACAGTAGACTGATACCAAGGAGAGACATGCTTGAGCCCAAAATAATGAAAATATGGAAAATGTCACCTCAAAACAGCACAATACGCAGGTTTAGCCAACTGCCACGGGTGTTGAGGAGAGGAGCGCGAGCAGCGCCGATAAAAAACAAAATGGCGGCCGCTGGCAAAATTCACGGAGCAGGGCTTTAAGACGGAAAAAGAACAGCTCTTCGTTAACTCCAACAAGAAAATCCTCTGACAAGGCACTCACGGCATGTTCCAGTAGCTATGTGCCAAATTCAGGAAACAAGCGACGTCAATAGGGAGCCTAAAATCATCCCGACAGCCGCTGTTGCCCCGGAGCTCAAGCGGGAGCCGCCATCACACAGCGGCACGCAAGCCACGCCCCCATCAGCAATTATTTTTGACTGATGCTTACTGCATGAGGGAAACCAGTTCTAGCAATGGGGCAGGGAGTATAACTCATGTCTATATACGAGTGGCTAGAGATGAGGGCACGGTTTCTGCCAGTGGAGGAAGGCAAGGGCCATCTTGAATAAGGGACTGTGGAAAGGTTTGCAGGAAACTGAAAAAGGACGTGCTTAGAAAGGAGGCGGAATTTTGGTGGGGATATTGCCAAGATTGATTGTAGGGGATCCTACAGTAACTGGCTAGTGCAGAAGAAAAGACTGCTACCTCACTAGGACCTGCTCAGAACAATCCTCGGCCTAGGAGAATTATCAAGAAGGAAACTGCCCCACCTGACTCGTGAAGAAAAGCAAATCCAAGAACATCTGACTCCCCACTATGAATCTGGGCCCTGGCTGCAGACAGACTTGGTGCATAGAAGCCTAAGATCATAGGAGCTGTAGGAGAGACCAGAAGGCACTTTTCCAGCAAAAATAACCTTTTGGGACTTAGTTGCATATCTGACGACTCAAGGACTGGGACATGTTGCTGAGGCCTCTCTAGGGTTGGTATACTCTTGATGGGCATACGTTTTGGTCTGCTCTGATGTTTTTGCCATGAACAAAAACGCTTCTGCTGGACTTCTCGGTGAAGGTATCTGGCCTCATGGAACCATGTCTGGATTTGGTATCGACCCTTGCCTCGCTGAAAGATTTCACAAACCAAAAAGTGTTTAAGTTTGAAGGCAAATCCTTGGACTGGCAGTGGCTGTAAATCTACCTCAGCAGCAAAGTGACACTGCGAACTGGAGAACCTATGTATCTCTGAGCTACTGATGACAATACTGAAAGTTTGATGACCACACATCTAACTTCGAGGGACATCTCCATTGCGCTTCGCACTAGTGGAGGATTTTAAAAAAACTAAAAATCATCTAGACCCATCTTGGTGATGCATTATTTTGTCTTGTGCTAGCCCTTATATGGTTCTGGATACTTTAATAGAAAAGAGATGAAGCACTGACAATTTTTTTTAACAGACCAATTAAATATTTTTGTCTTCTGTAATGTTTCTAAATTTTAAATAAACCTTCATGGTTTAGACTTTGAACCTTGTCTGGTGTAAGTTTGATTTGACTCCGTTTATCTCTAATCCGATCACGAAAATGAGAACTTAAGAACAATAATTTAGTGTCTACATCTTATGCGTGATGAAATTAGCACCATCACTGTTGGTAACTCTATTGCACACGACCAAACCATGGTACTCGAACACCCATTTACCGATTAAGGAGATGGATCTAGGATCACTGACAAGATTATGACCAAACATAGTCCAAATCAAAGCTGTGCATTGGTCCTCTTTTATTTAGCTAATGTATGATTGACTTGCAAAATGTGTTAGGACAGGTGCCAGCCTTTCCTCCTCAGTTAGATGGACTGCACCTACAAACCCTCACCTTTAGTTTCAACCACACTAGGGTTTCAGCATTGAATCTAATTTTCATTGATTTATTAATGCTAATAATATCCTTTTTGTTAGACCTGGAATCTTTGGTGTGGTTTCCCCTGTCTTTTTGCCTCTGCCCCCTGTATTTTTTGACACTGTGCTGGATTTCGTTTTTGCTGGTTTAGATGCTTTGGGCACTTTGCCACTGCTGATTAGTGTTAAAGTGCAAGTGCTCCCTGTGTAAATTGTTACTGTAATTGGTTATCTATGATTGGCATATTTGTATCACCAAAAGTCCCATGTAAAGTGCACTGAGTGTGCCAGGGCTGGTGATTCAAATGCTACTAGTGGGGCTGCAGCACTGATTGTGCCACCCACATGAGTAGCCCTAAAAGGGTATCTCAGGCCTGCCACCGCAGTGCCTGTGTGCAGTCTGTGAAGTGCCATGTGCCCCTGGTCAGTGTCCCCACAGGCCAGGCCTAACCCTTCCTTTTCTGTACACATTGGTCACCCGTATGGAAGGCCCAAGGTACCCCCCTTGGGCAGGGCGCAGTGTATGTGAAAGGTAGAGCATGTACTAGTGCAGGTGACATGCTCTGGTAGTGAATGACAGCCATTTTCGTTTTTCACTATTGTAAGGCTACCTTGCCCATAGGCTAACATAGGGAATGCTGGCTACAGTGGCTACCAGCGTATCTTCTTATAGGAACAAGGTAGGACATAAATGTCTGGTGTCCCTGAACTCAGAATTTAATAGCACATCTTTTAGGAAAGGTGGTTTTTAAATCCTGTGTTTGAGAACAGCACTTTTAGTATAGTGGCTGTTCTCTTGTCTGACCTTTCTGTGTGCCTTGGCCTGTTTGTGAATGGACTGTCTGGTTTGAGAGTGACAAGGGCTGGGGAGCCGCCATGAGGCTGGATGAGTCAGCCCTAGGCTCTGCATCTTGAGTGGTGGGAGGGGATAGCACCTGGGCCTGAATAGGGCTGTGCCTGCCTTCCACAATGCTGGCTGCACTTCTGCTGGGTGGCTGACGACCCTGCCCCTCTCTCTGAAAGGAAAGGAGAAGCCAGGAAAATAAAGTGCTCAGGGAACACCCAGAACTGGTTCAGACTGGGTTCAGAGCCCTCCTGCACAAAGGGAACAAAGACTTTTAGGGGTATAAGTACAGGACCGCTGACTACAGAAAATTAGATCATCCTGGAATCAAGAATGAACCTCTGCCAAGGAGAAAGCTGGAAGACTGAAGAAGGAAGAATGGCCTGCTGTTGCTTTGCTGGACTGACCTGCAGTTGCTTTGCTGCCAAGGAGAGGGGAAGGACTTTGCTTTGTGCTGTGTCCCCTTGTTTGAATGAATCTCCAAGGGCCTGAATAAGAGCTGGCTCCCTGTTAAGAAGTACCAGGAACAAAAGGACTTCACCCCCAGCTTCCCTGAACTCTGCTGAGAGAGTTCTGTCCTTCCTAGAGTGCTTAGGTCAGTTTGGTGCCTCTGGAAGTTGTACCTGTGTTGGGAAGCTGGAAAGCAAGATTTTAAAGACTTTTTGCAAGTTTTAACACATCGCTTGCTTGCAGAGCGCTTCCCCGTCAGTGCGAGGAAATTCCCGCCGCTACGAAGGCCGAGATCGTCGCAGCGCCTGGAGGTGAGCAGGGGCTATCTGAAGAGTGTTTCCTCCTTACCCTGACTAGAAGTAAGGGTCCCTATTTGGACAGTGGTACATACCTCTGCCAACTAGAGACCACCAGTTATAACACTTTTTGTTAATACTAGCAAAACCAAACCATTAGTATTAAAGAAAAGAAAGCCTTTCTTTTCATGAAAACGATGGGCCCGAGATTACACACTATTAACTGATAAAACTACTTGGGCATTGATTACATAGGTGCTGGAAGAAGCAGTACTGGGGATGTTGTACCACCCTCAAAATAACCATGCTGGTGTTCAGAAAGTGAATGAGTAATAAAGCAGCCTTTATTTTGTGTTTTATCTTGTCACATTTAGTGTGTGTTCAAATGTCAGGCTATGTCTTCTGACATTAGTGCTTCTTCTTTTAACATGGACTTAATGTTTTACTTTTCTTGAGAGGATGTTGTAAAGTGAACTATGTAGCAATCGTGCTATGGTACAGAGAGTATGAAAGGAAATGCTGTAAAATATAAATTTTATTCTAACACAGAACCACTTTTAAATACCTGCAAACAAACAGAACAAATAAAATGTATCGGCCATAAGTTAAGCACATATGGAGCACATGTTTTGTAATTCTGAATGGTGAGGGGAACAAAGATTTAAAATAGGATCAAAACAATCAAAACACTTTTCTTGTTGAAGCACAAATGATAAATATTTGCTGAAATCCTATTTCCACATACTATTGTTTGTGCAATTTATAGTTTTATCAGCAAAATTGACTGCATGTCTGTGTTAATTTAGTGGCCATTTCAATGGAAAATATGCTGTCTTTAAATGACAGTGTGCGACCACACAATGCTTTAGCAACATATTTGGGACAGCGTAGTCCAAAAACACTATGGGTCATATTTATGACAAAGAAATGCATCACAGCAAGTCACCTTCCTGCGCTTCATTACAAGGAAAGAGCAGGAATACGCAGTATTTATCCCAAAATGGTGCATTCCTGTCTTTTCCCCAAGCCTAGCACCAATGCAGGCAGCCTTGCACCATGGTGCAAGGGGGCCTTCATTGCATGCAAGATTGTTATTGTGCAGGAAGGGGCACCTTTCTGCACAAAACAATCCCCTAAGGCTTATTCCTCTATCTATGTGTGCTGCAGAATGTAGCACACATAGAAAAAGGAAATAATGAGGAGAAAGAAATATATTTCTCCTCACCTGGGAAGGCGTCACATTTTGGTTCATTCCCAGGTCTACCAGTAATGGTAAATCTGGAAATGCATCAAAATCTATAGGAGTTGCATGGGAACACCCATGCATTGCCCATGGAAAGCCATCCTGGGGCAGAGTAACACAACACATTGATTTGCACAGCGTTGCCTTACTCCTCATTTATCAAGCCACTCAGGGCAATGCAAAGTGGCCTTGCATGGTTTGATAAATCGCATTTTGGGATTGTGTTGCGCATGCACCACCTTGCATGATGCAAAAGCAACGCAACTCCCTTCATAAATATGGCCCTATGAGCTATATACTACCCCGTAACACACTCTTGCTGAGGGATGTGGCTCACTTGCTGCACATGTTCCGGGTGTGACATTTAGTTTTTTCACAGTAAAGGTAAGTATACTTGTAAAGCGCACTGTTACTCCATCTCGGAGTGTCCTGGCGCTGTATACCGCTGGGGAACCCGTCCTGGCTTTCCCTGTGAGATGGTCCCTCCTGGGCACCTCCAAGGTGAAGCCAGGCATCCCCGGCATTGATGGGGCCGTAGTGGAGATTAAGCAAGCTATTGCCCAGAGTTGCAGAGTGGGACCCATGGTTAGCGTAGGCACCGAGGCGAGAATTATCGACCCAAGACCCTGCCGCGTCGGGAATTGAACCCTGGTCCTGGGAGATCTCTGCTTCAGGGTCTGCTGCCTCTAACCAGTGAGCCACACTTCTCCACAGTCCCTATGGCTTCAGTGATATAACAATAATGGCAGCACCACCGCTGAAAATTGTTTGAACAACACGGATTGATCGTGTCTACACGGCCAGCCGCTATGCCTATCCAAATCGGCTTGATGCATAGGACAAATTACTTGCTTATGCCTTCAAAAAATAATGCTTACATTTACCTTAAGCTTTGCCTTTGCTTCTCCTTTATTGAACATAATGAATGAATGATACGATTCGTCTCTTATCTAATGACAAATAATGGGACTGGACGAGCATGGGGAAAATGGTCCTGCCATTCAGATAGTAGAAATGGTGTCACTGCTCCAACAGTCAGGTGCCACAATGAATACCAAACAGAGCAACACAACCACCTTTCCTATTAATCTACTTGAGCAATGTTTTCAGAGAGCTACCATGACATTCTCAAATTGTTTCAAACTACTTGGTAAAATAGAAATTCATCCTTTCTATGTGGCCCTAAAGCAATTATCTGTAGTATTCCCACCGTGTATCTCAAAAGGCACACTGGTAGATTAATTCCTTCCACTACTGTAGATTGTTCACTCTGCCCTTTAAACAGTCTTTCTAACTACAACGTGAAATGACACCCATAGAGGAACCAACTATTATGATGATTGTCGCATTCAGAACTTGTGGAGTCTGCTTCTTGGTTGAACTTGAACATATTACTCCCCCTTGCTTATTTTGAATCACAATCTTATGGAAGATGCTTTCCAAGTCAGCCGTTTTTCTAATCCTTTCTTTAAAAAATCGTTTGCTCAAACAATTACTAGTTTCACTAATTGCTCGTTGTTATTATGAGAGTTAATGGAACAGCTGATTACCTGGGCTTAATATCCTACTTGCCATGTCTGAAATATCTATACAGGAATCAGGCCCTCTTGAATTCTGGTCGCTTAGGTTTGGGAGCCAACTTATTGAAGTAGATCTTGATGCCACCCAATGAGTTAGGGTTCTAGCAACAAATGGTCTTACTTAGAGTTTAGTGGACAATGTACACCGTCACAAACATGGCAGAAGTCTCATCTGCTGTATTACAAGTGCCTTTGATGATCATATACTTTTAATTTGGAAGATGGGGCATCTGCCACATTTGTGACAGAATACCCTGCCAAACTCTGAATAAGACTCAAAGTTACTTTACTACGCCCAAAATATTTTTACAATTCAATTTTGGATGGCATATTAGTCATAATGTTTGGCGCTATCATGCACACTCAAGCATACAGTCCAAAACCTGGAGTCCCCTATGCTATAGGGTACAATAACTATGACTCTTGATTTTAGGTTTGGAAATAGCGACAGGTTTCACACAATGTGTAGCTAGACTTATACAAGAAACTTGAGTATTCAACTGTCTCTTTCCATTGTATTTTAGGGAGTTATCAAAAGAAGACCAACCAGTGGGATTGTGTTACTAACTTTTGTGGTTTTGATTATATCAGAATCTGCAATAATTTTGCAAGAGGGGGCATATTCTGGGGATGAACCTTGGATGAGAAGAAGCCGGCATGGTTGTACTAGGTAGTAATACACTGCACTTGCAGGGGGTATATTATATTTGAGGACATCACAGTAGGAATTGATAGACTTATGTAGAGACCCCGGTCCACCTGGCAGAGATCTCTGTGCTGTGAAGGGAGCTACCCTCACAGCATTTCCCTTCACAACACTGAAGGTCTCCTGAGCAACATATTTAAAATGCCTGCTCAGCAACCATTTTGTTTCTGAGAACACAAACTCCCAAAGCAGGAGTTTAATTTCTCAAAACAAAACTAAGAGGCATATTATCAAGTATGGCATTAAAATTATTGCCGGTTTAGCAGCAGAAACTGCAGCTAAAACGGCGATAATGGGCTTGATAATATGCCCTAGAGAAATGCAATAGAAGCCCATGTTAACACCAGAACATGGGCTTCTATCGGAATTCTAAAGGGCATATTATCAAGCCCATTATCTCTGCGTTAGCGGCAGTTTTATGCCGCTAAAGTGGCGATAATTTTAACGCTGTTCCTTGATAATATGCCCCTTAATGTCCTTATGCTTCACATGACGGATATGGGCAGGACAACTAAGCGACAATCACCTCACCCTCAATAGGATGGGGTACTCAATAGAGGGCCAACCCTGTATCCAAATATGAGGAACCAGGGTAGCAAATGAGAGAAATAGAACAAATGTTCTGTTGGTCTCATTTGAACACAGGTATATCCCATTTGTGCTGACCTGTTTAAAATGTAATCTATATTCATTAAAAAAACGCCAACCAGCCCCTTCAGAATGCAAATCAAATATATTTTCATTGGTTGATATACCAAATGTCAGTGGTGATACTAAGTAGTGCACAAGAGTGAAGGTGCAAAAATATATACAATATGATACACATATGTACAGTAAGGGGTGTCCCTTCTTTTCAATACAATCTCCAGTACAGTGTGTAAGTATATTTGTCCTTGGTCCTATGAATTCTACATTAGATAACCCCTGAGTATATGTCAACATTTGGACCCATTCTTTTAGTATTAAGTTTGTTTATTGACAAATAAAGATACACACATACATAGCACAATGCAAGATATTCCTACAACAATGATATGTCAGATGCAATCATAGAAGGAACAGTGAAGATAAGACAGGTAAATCCTAACGTAGCTATACAACTATTGCCATGGTCATTGGGTCGGTTCGAAAGAGCATGTGCACATGTAAACAAAGAAACAATAACCAAACCCCACCTCCCAATTGCCCCCATCCTCCCACACCCACCCGCCACCCCTGTTCCAGGTCCGATATCCTGTGGTGGCCACTGAGTCGTCTAGCCGGATGGACCCATACCCTCCACCTGCGAAAGCCTCAGTAACCGTAAGTATCTGGGACAAGTCACTTCTCTGAATTCCATTGCCAGCAAGGCCAGGAAGGGCTGCCATAATTCCGAGTATTTGTCGCCCTCCCCTTTCACAATCAGGGATAACTTTTCCATACCCAGGACATGCCAGAGACGGTATAACCAGCCCTGGAAAGTGGGGACATGGGTGGTGCGCCAATGGGATAGTATATTCTGTAATGCAGCACCCAGAGCTATGGCAATTAATCGACCTCTGCGTGAGCGCAATGGGTAAGTGATGGGGTTGGGCAGAACTAACAAAACATAGGCAGGGTACCTAGGGATAGATGTGTCAAAATGCAAGTCCACCTCATCCAGGATCAGTCTCCAGTATTCCTGCAAATGTGGACAATCCCATAGTACGTGAACTAGAGTGCCCTTCCCTCCACACCCGCGCCAACAGTATACCTCCCTCGTGTGGTCCATCTCGTGGAGCTTCTCCGGAGAGTAGTAGCAGTATGAAGTGACCTTGGTGAGGGTGTCAATCAAGCCCATATGATAAGCAGAGTGGCGCGCTTGGTACCAAATGCCCTCCCAGTCCTTGTGGCTGAGGGTACGCCCTAAGTCTTTCTCCCAGCGCGTTTCCCCTGAATTATGAGTGTGTGTGTAGCGACCTAACAACATGTGATAAAGGTCCGATATGAGTGCTTTGTCTGACTTTTGTGTAATCAATCAATTTTCATACGGACTAAGTCTCTGATCGGCCCCCTCCCTGGTCTGCTCATGGAGTGCCCAATGTCGGGCATGGCAATAGCGGAGCCGTTCCAATTCTGGCATGCCAAATTCTCGGCGGAAGGCGTCAAATTGAATGACCCCCCCCCCTCCGCATAAAGGTGAAATAAAGACCTGCACCCTGCCGGGCGCCACCGGGCAAAAGCCGCTGAGTCTTGGCCGGGCCTAAAATCAGGGTTGTCTAGTAAGGACGTAAGCGGAGACGGGAAGGTAGTAAGTTCGTGTTTGATGTTTACTTGGTCCCACACCTCAGCGGAACCCGTGTGATATGCGAGGCATAAAGGTTAGGGGGACGATGTTGACATCGCAGGAAGGGGATTTCCTGGAGTGGGTGACCCGCTACCGCCTGGTCTTGAAAAAGCCAGTGCTTCTCCGATTCCCATTTACTCCACTCCACCAGCGTCCACAGTTGCGCCGCCTGGTAATAGAGCAGCAAGTCAGGGAGGCCCAGTCCCCCCTTCTCAGGCGGTAGTGTTGCCAGCCTGAGCTTCATTCTCGGTCGCCTGCCATTCCATATGAATCGAGCCAGCTCAGATTGGGTGTGGCGGATCCAGCCCTCAGGCGGCCGCAGGGGTATAGCACGGAACAAGTAGAGAATCTGCGGGAGGATTGTCATTTTAATGGCAGCCACTTTGCCCAACCAGGATAGTGGAAGGTGGCGCCATCTCGCCAGCTCCGACCTGATGGTCCGACGAATGCGGGCATAGTTGAGGCGGACCGTGTCCTGTAGGGAAGCTGCCAGTTGAATTCCCAGGTAGGGTATGGTGTCCGATGCCCATCGGAAGGGGAAGAGCTCCTGCAAATGAGCCCGGGTGGGGCCTTCCAACGAAAGGTCCAGTGCCACCGACTTGCTCATATTAACTTTGAATCCCGCCACCTGCGCGAACGAATATAGTATTTTGACACTTGCCGGCAATGATTCCCTGGGTGAGGAAAGCGATAAGAGGACATCATCAGCATATAAGCTGATGGTATGCACATGTGCCCCAAATTTAATCCCACTAACTGTGGGGGCAAGCCTCAGTGCCTGAGCTAGCGGCTCCATGTAGAGGGCAAAGAGCAATGGCGACAGGGGACAACCCTGCCTCGTTCCCCGCTCGATGGGAAAGCGGGGCAAGGAGCAACCATTGACCCGTACCGTAGCCGAGGGCCACGTAAAACAATACAGAACCCACGTGCGGAATCTGTCTCCCATCCCTGCCTTGACCAAGATCTGTTCTAAGTACGGCCAGTGCACACGGTCGAACGCTTTCTCAGCATCGATCGCGAGCATCATGTACTCCCCTGGTGTCCGGGTGGCCTTTTCTATTAAATGCAGAGCCCTCTTGGTGTTATCTGCAGTTTGCCGCTCTGGGATAAATCCCGCTTGGTCCGGTTCAATTAGGCCCGGCATAAGCAGAGCCAACCTCGCTGCCAATATGCTGGTATAAAGTTTAAGATCTATGTTAAGAAGTGATATGGGCCGGTATGCCTCACACTTCGAGTGGTCCTTCCCGGGTTTGGGGATAACAGAAATAGTGGCCTCAAGGAGGTCCCTTGGAATAGCGCCCGGGTCCGAGACGGAATTATAGAGAGCGGTAAGCAGGGGAACTACTCGGGAGCAAAACTTCTTGTAGAATAGTGCGATGAAGCCGTCAGGCCCGGGTGCCTTCCCCAGTTTTAGCCTGGAAATGGCAGTAATGACCTCTTCCGGCCTAACACTGCGTTCTAGGAGCTCTGCTTGTTCTAGTGTAAGGGCTGGTAGAGGGACAGCAGCCAGGAAGGACTCTCCCGCGTTCCGATCCAACGTGGATCCGGTGTATAAGGAGGCGTAGAAGTCACGAAAGGCTGTGGCTATCTCCGTGTCTTCCATCGCTAGACCTCCATCGTCCCTCTTAATCTCCTTCACCATGCATCGTTGCCTAGTCTCTCTGAGTGCACGACCCAATAACTGCCCGCACCTATCCCGTCCTGTGCAATACATGTGTATCACCCTCCGTGCCGCATATTCTGCCCTGTTCTGATCTAGTGCTCTTAACTGTTGCCTAACTGCTTTCAATTGTTTCCAGACCCTGGGTGCACCCGTCCTTTGATGCATGTGCTCCAGTTCCTTCACTTTCTGTGTTAACTCACCCCTTTTGGCCTGCCTCTCTTCATTCTCAGCCCCTGAAACCGCTATGAAATCGCCGCACAAGACTGCCTTAAGCGCCACCCAATGTGTTGCCGGTGAGGTGTCAGAAGCGCTATTGTGGCATAGGTAATCAGTGATAGTCCCGTCTATTTTGTCAATGACGTCTTTGCGGTGTAATAGTGTGTCTCTCAGTTTCCAACAGCACGTGGGTCGCGTCACTGGAGGAAAGGTAAACACCACGGAGATAGGGGCATGGTCAGAGAGTGATGCTATGCCAATGTCCACTGTAGAAGTCAAGGCCTGCAGGGAAGTGGAAGCTAGGAAATAATCCAAACGCGCATATGTACGGTGAGCATTTGAGTAATATGTACATTCTCTAGTGTCTGGGTAAAAGCTGCGCCAGAGGTCTACCAGCCCCAGCTCTTCCAGCCTGGTCTGCCCACCACTGGAGAGGGTCCCTGCCTGTGTGGAGCGTTGAGCCGATCTGTCTAGGGTGTTGTCAAACACTAGATTAAGATCCCCCCCACCAGAATGTGGCAATCAGTAGAGGCCACCACTTCGCTCAGTGCTAGGTGAAAGAATCGTTCCTGCCCCTCATTGGGAGCGTAAATTGAGCAAATCGAGAATTCGGACCCACCCAGAGAAAAGCGATATGATAGCAACCGCCCTCTTATCTCTGCTCCCTTCTGCAGCACCTTCCCCCTAAAGCGCTGAGCCACCAGGATTGCAACCCCTGGCTTTTCATCTGCGCGGAAGAAAAGAATTGGTGTGGGAAGCTGCGCGCCTTCATCCGCATGCAATCCTTTGGCAACAGATGCGTCTCTTGTAAGAGGCATATATCTGCCTTGGAGTGTTCTAAGAAGGAGAGGACAGCCTTGCGCTTCACAGGGTTGTTCAGCCCTCTAACATTCAGGGAGAGGACTCGCAATTCAGTAGACGGCATACCTCATCTCTCCCCTCCTCCGCTCAGCGCTCAAGAGGGCCACCCGTCCCTCTGCAAAGCCCCCTCTGACATACCACTCTGCACTCCAGATGCGTCGGTCACCGTGCCACTCGACAGTCACCAGATCACCCGCACCTGTAACCATCGGAGGACCCCCCAAGGACCTGGAACCCCACCTTCCCCCCAAAAAAACTCTCCTCGTCCCCGTTCCCCTAACCTCCCTGAGACCCCCACCCACCATCCCTCCCAACACCCAGCCCCCCCTCCTGTGTAACACCCTGAGCAGAGAAATCAAAAAGAAAGAAGTCAAATACCAAACCATTGTCCATCATCTTAGCGATGATTGGTAGAAAAGTAGTGTGGGGTAAGTCCAGTCAGGGCATCCCTCCTACTCCCCCACCACCGACCCCATAGAAGTGACCAACAGACCCCAGTCTCAAGGTGCTCAATCAGTTTGCTTATCCCGGCTGCGAGGAGGCTAAATCCGATGCCACCGCTACCACCGCTGCTCTCTGGCCATCCTCGATCTCAGATTTTGGGGGTTTCTTGACCCGACGCCGTCCACGCTGTTGGCGCCACTGGGACGACGAACCCCCGGACTCCCCAGAATGCGCCGCCGGCTCCTCCTCCTCCTTAGGCAGATCAATGCCTAGCAACTGACAGGCCTCCGTCAACGAGCGGAGCTGGTAGAGCTTATTGTTGAATTTGAACACAATCCGAAATGGGTGGCTCCAGCTGTAAGAGATAGACTGCTGCTGAAGATGAGTCGTAACGGGTTTGAAGGCCCGGCGTTTCTGCAACGTGAGGGCCAATAGGTCCTGATAGAGCATTGGCGAATGGCTGTGGAAGGCGATGGGGTGCATCTGCCGCGCCTTCTGAAGGATGGTTTCTTTGGTGCGGAAGTCTTGTACACAGACTAAAATGTCCGTGGGGGGTGCCGTCCTTGATCGCTGTGGCCCGACTCTATGCGCCCTGTCGATTGTCAGGTCAGTGTCCAGTGGGCGCTCCAGGATGTGATTGAAAAGCTCCCTAGTAAACTTGAATAGGTCTCTAGTATCTTCCGTCATCGCCACCCCCCGAATCCGGATATTGTGTCGCCGAGAACGGTTTTCAAGATCCTCGAGATGCGATTGCAAGTCTACCTGCTGATCATGGAGATGTATGATCTCCTGTTGCAGCGCCTCCAGCTCGACATCGCGGTCATCTTGCTTTGTTTCGAGCTCCATCACCCGCTCACCAATACCATCCATGTCCCTCCGCACTGCCCGGATTTACTCCAAAAATTCCTTCTTCAGGGTGTGGATGTCGTCCCTCAGAGACGAGAAGAGAGACTCCAGGAACGCCTTTGTGATGGGCTCTGCGCCAGCCATCACCCCATCGGCCCGCCGCGCCTCCATTGCTGGTTTTTCCTTGGGCGTAGGGGACGGCTGGGCCTTGGCGAACAGGTCTTTCACCGTTTTCTCCTTGCGTGGCCTTGTTCCCGACATGACAGCCGCTCCTCGGGTTAGTGGCGCAAAAGGGGGTCCTCCCAATCACCGATCGTCTCTCGGGCCGTGGGTTTCTGCCCAGCCTTCACTAGCTGCGTAGACCTGAGTACCTCCTGGCTGTAGAGCTCCCGCTTCGTGGCAAGCCAGAGGTCGCCCTTTCTCCCCCGGTCCGCCCAACCGCACCAAAGTCCGGCCCGTACTCCCCCGCCTCTTGACTAGGTAAGGCGCCTGCCAAGGCAAAGCGTTGGGGCCGTGAGGGCAGATGCCGTTCCCCCGGAGCTAATCTCACTCTCTCTTTTCAAGGCCCTCCCGGGGCCTCCGCACCCACCAACTGGGAGTGCCTCAGAGCGCTACACCGGGAGTCCTCCGCCTCCGGCTGTTCGAGTACTGCTGCACCTCACCTCCCTGCTGACCGGTCACTCGGGTGAGCTATCCTCCGCAGTGTCTCTTCCCTTCCAGTAGCTGGCTGCCCCCCGATCTGCTCGGGCCCACGCGCTTGGGAGTGCCCGCCGCGGAATGCCGCCTCACCCTCCTCCTCACCTGTAAGGCCCACGGCAGCTTCCGCCTTTATGTTAATGGGCGCGTGGAGTGGCGGGCCCGCAGTTGCCACCAAGCAGGTCAGCGCCCGGCGCCTCGCGCCGAGAATATGCACGGGCCGGGCCCGCCAGCTAAACCACGGTCCTCACGTAGACCGTCACCGCTCCACAGCCCCTTCGTGCGGCAGCCGCACAGGAGACCCTCGGCCACACCTCCTCCGCAGGCCGCGATGACGGGCCACGCATTAGACTTCGCAGCCGCCGCCATCCGGTCCACTCCATTTCCTCACCATCGGCCCCCGCTGAGCCCCTGAGTCGTGGGGGGGTGCCGGACTGGCTGCTGGGAGTGCTGAAAAGGTGCCCCATTGAACGGGGGCCCTCGCTATTAGAGGCCGGCGGCGGGAGCTCAGAAGAGCGCGTCCGCTCACGCCGCCATCTTGGCCACACCCCCGGACCCATTCTTTTAATCCGGTGTGTCTCACCGGGGCTAAAAAACTGCGATCCTTCATGTCAACCTCATGCTCGTAATTAATACACATGGCTTCCAGGTTTTAATATAGGATAGACATGAGTAGATACTACTCATCCCAAAATATAGATTCTCGGAGGAGAGAGTTCGAAGCCAAAATGACCTGAACATGTCAAAACAGAACAGCTGCTTGCAACACATCTCATCTTGCATCTCACATATTGTTTATTATGCCCTTAACTCTGACACCAGGAAACAGAGGAAATAAAACATGGCCCAGATCCAAATGGCTAATGAAACTGAACTGGGTAGAATGCCCCAGATAATATTCATATGCTTGCAAACCTCTAAATGGAAAGCAACTTCGCACAAAAACAAAGTAGATGCAACAGAACGGATTTCAAGAAAAGGAAAAAATAACAAAGTAAATGGAGCAAACTGGGAACCATCATTTTTCCACCACACACATAAAGCAAATATTGTTGCAGATATATCATGGAGTTGACAGAAACCGGCGCCCGAGCACACGGAAAGTTATCACACTTCTGTCGGACACAAATTTATGACAAGCAGATAACTAATTACATTCTGTAATCGAGACTCTGCAAAAACGGGGAACATCCTTTACAACGCAACTTTTACAGTGAAGTACCTTTATGACGCAACCATTACAACGCAACTTTTACAACGTCTTGCGCTGGGGGGGGCGCTCTAGGATAGGGAATAGTTTCCAACACCTTCCCTACTATCCACGGGGACTGGAGTTGGAATAGTAAATTAAACTATTCACTATCCAGCGCCCCCCAACGCAAGTCGTTGTAACGATTTGCATTGTAAAACTTGCTTCGTACAGGCATGTGTTGTTATAGCATGCGTTGTAACGTCATACATCCTGCAAAAACACTAGGGGCCTGATTACGAGTTTGGCGGTGTGGGATTGGGACCGCCACGCGACACCCCACTTCCGCACCAAACAATCTGTGTGTGTGCACCCCACCAGATTATGACTTTGTTAGTCATGGGCGGGCAGTTCTTTGGCATTCCCACAGAAGTGCCTCTGAAATAGACTCCACATTCGGAATCTCAAAGGCAGTACCTGCACGGCATGGACTGCAACGTTCCATGCCATGCATCTGCTGGAGTGCATGCGCACAGGGGGCACAACGTGCGCCACCCTCCATGCATTCATGGCCCAGTGGCAACAGGGAGCCTTGTAGCCTAGACTCATAATCAGGCACTAACATATGATTTCGAGTTTGGCTAAGAGAGAGTTTCACTCTAAATTGGCAGGACTTCTGAATTGCTCGACTCACTGCCTGCTGTCGCATATAGAGTGAAAGACTCGCAAAATCTCCAGGGGCTTCAATATTGGAAGCCCTTGAGTTGGTAGCCTGCCAGCCAAAAGACAGGACTACTTCACAGTGGTGCTTGTACCCCCCAATCCTGAAAACTCCCTGTTTGTCAGGGCTATTGTTTATATATGTCTTTGTCAAACACAATTCCAGTTTAGTGGAATGAATGAATGAATGAATGAATGAATGAATGAATGAATGAATGAATGAAGAGTTTTAAAGTACTCTGTTACTCAGGGATCAGATGTCCTGTTGCTAGCTGATACAAGGATGAATGTTTGAGAAAACAACGAGACAAATGCTACTATAGTGAATCTGCCACATGGAAGGAAAAACTGTTGGTAGGCAGCGAGATACCTGCCTGAGAGGCAAGCAGAGATCTCTACAGTGTCAGTTCTCCTCTGGGTTGGCAGAGGCAAGTGACTCCATTGGCCTGGCAGACTGGTGAGTCACCAATCAAAGTCTAAATAATACATTCTTAATTGTTTGTCTGTACTGCCATGCTAACGTCACTTCCAATCAACCATTATTTTACCTCTAAAAGAACTGTTGTTGTCTACACTTCATGGAAAATACCCTACCATTCCACTTCCGCAATATCCATGGGTCTGAACTTCGAACTTAGTGTTGCTGTCAGCAGGGGACATTAAGGTAGCATGTTCTGAGAGACTCCCATGCAATATTTCTGAGAGAGCCTAAAATAATGCATCATTGATTGCCTATTGGGACACTGCTTGGCAATGCTTCATAAATCTGACTCAAGGTCATTCAGGAGACACATGAACCCAATAAAGTAAGGGACCCATTGCATATATGTATCATGCCCATGATAAGGCCATCAAAAGATTACTCCCAATCCTGGATAACGATAAACTCTCTATATAAAAACAAATGCCAGACTTGTTATTGCTACTAATAATCAGGCTAAACCAACAGCACCCCTATCCTGAATGAACAGTGATGCCAGGAAACAGGGCCATGCCCCGGGATGCATGCTTGACACGGATAATGGTAATAATACCACATGGCCCCACAATTGCTTGTATGATTGCAAGAAATGTTGATGTCCCTGAAACGTCTACTTGCTACTACTACCAGATGGATGACTAAGAGCATGGTTATGCACGTCTCATTGACATCACTAGAAATCTTTATCAAATATGGTGCTTTCCTGTCCTTTTCTCTTGCGTTGGCACTGTTTTGGCAGCCTAGGGCCAAAGCACATACCCTCACACCATACTACAAGGATGTTTTAGGCAGGATTGTTTAAAGCAAAAAGAATCATAGAAGGCTTCTTATTCTTTCTATGTGTGCTGCAGAATGGGAGTAGCGCATTCACCCTAATACAGTGCATTTTCCTTAATTACGCCAGGCGCACATTTTAAAAGGTGTCAATCAAAGAATATGGCCCCTGAATTACTAGTAAGTCCCTAGTAAAGTGGACTGTGTGTTTCCGCAGCCTTTAAACCAAATTCCACTTGTGGGCCTGCAGCACCGACTGTGACACCCACACAGGTAGCCTTTCAAATGTCTCTCAGACCTTCCAGTGCAATGTCTGCATGCACAATTTTAAATTGCCATGTCGATCTGACAAGTGCACCAACTTGCCAGGCCCTACTCTTCCCCTTTCGCACATGTAAGGTACCCCTAAGTTAGGCCCAAGGTACCCCCATGTGTAGGGTGCAGTGTGTGTGAAAGGTGGGACAAGAACTAGGGTGTTTTATATGTCCTGATGGTGAAATATTATGTATTTAATTTTTCACTATTGCTCTCCCATTTGCTATCATTGGAGCTGCCTTGTAACATTTTACAAGTATAACTTTCAGTTGGTAACAGCTGAAGATTTGGAGTTTATCCTCTCTGAACTTTTAGTAAAGGTGTTTTTTAAAATGTATGTTTGAAAATGACACTATTGGAAAGTGGGCATTTTCTTCTTTAACCATCCTGTGTGCATCTGCCTGCTTGTGGATTCACCATTGGGTTTCAGACTGACAGGTGCTGTTTGTGCATTCTCTCCAGACACTCACACAAATGGAGCTGAGGTGTGCCCTGTTATGCTGATGGGTCATCCTGGGCCAGAGTGGGGAGAGGAGTTGTAACTGCCACTTGAATGGGCGGTGGCTGCTCTGTACAATGCTGTCTCCACCTCCTGTAGTGAATCTAGACTAAGGAGGAGAGGACTGGTTTAACTGAGCAAGAGAGACTTTCTAAACATAGACTTCATAGGGTAAAAGGGGTATAAGTATTAGATGTAAAACCCCAGAACTTTAGATCACTTCTGGACTAAGAGGAACATGCCAAAAAGAAGAGCTAAAGAGCTGGCAGTAAATCTACTGCTTCCTTTGCTGTGTGTTGTTTTGCTGGGTAGAGCTGCAGTTGCTGGTTCTCTCTGTGGGCTATGGAAAGGACTGAACATTTGCCTTGCTGTGGTACCCTGCTTGAAAAAGATCTCCAATGGCTTGTGAGAGCTTGCATCCTGTTGTGGTAGACTCAGGGACAACAAAGTCTTCCTTTTGCATTATTTGCTAAACCTATAGAGCACTGTTTGACCTGGTTGCCGGGTCTACCTTCCTCCACCCACTGTGCGCAGCCCGAGGCCCTGTAAACCCTATGCCGTGTTGCAAGGCTCTAAGGTTGTAGAAGATCCATACTCGATGGTGTGGTCACTCATCAGCTGAGCCTAGCGTGCTAGGAATCGATGAAGGCGTCTGCAGCATTGCCTGGCAACAGTTGTCCACTAAGGCACAGCCTTTCCCAGGTTCCCTGGGGCTGAGAACACTCAACCAAACCTCGCTGGGTGAGTAACCCCAGCCCCGCCTGCATCATCACTGTCCAGAATCTGCAGAGGTTCCATAGCAGCTGGACAAGGAAAAATGACTTTGTCAGCTGCCCCACCCACTGCAAGAGATGGTGGCTGTGTGACCCATGCCCCAGAAGCCCTGAGCGAGGATCCCGGTACAGGGGTGAGCAGGCCACTTTCCTTGCTCAGGAGGCAGTGGTCATGCCTCTGCTCACATCGCCTGAGCCAGCTGCACTGGCCCGATGGGCCCCTGCGCTCTAAAGAGCAGAAGGAGGGAAGCAATCCTCATGCCTCCCGTATTTTAGCTAGTAGGAGCATCCCTTAGTAGTTTGTTTGTCTTGCTGTGAATGGCTAGGAGGCTGCATTTGTGTTGACCTAGAGAACATACCTGGACAGCCCAGCTAGCCCAGGGTATTGGCCACCATTAAAGGGACAGATGGCATCTCCGCATGGACCCCTGTGGTCCCCATGTTATGCACAATGCTCCCTAAGCAGTGAGTACTCATACTGTTTCCCAAACCTGAACACTGACCCTACCGTTTCACCAGACCCTTTTGTTAACTGCATATCTTGTTTACTATATGTTGGATTTTTTACGTTTTGATCTTGTCTAAGTTAGATAAATATTTGTAGTGTTTTCACTGTGTGCGTTATGTACAAATACTTTACTCTGAGATAAGCTTGTTTGCTCGTGCCAAACTACCAAGGGGGTGACCAGGGGTCATCTTAGCTGTGTATTCCTCTTATCCTGACTAGAAGGAAGGGTGCCTGGTTGAACAGGGTGTATACCGATGGCAACTATAGACCCCCATTTCTAACACTCATCTTCTACTCAAGGTTACCTTTATACTTCACCACCACTTCAATATTGTGGTGGAAAATCTACTACCTATATAGATTTTTTGTCAGATATTGAAGGATTCAAAATTGTTGCCAAACTCTAAATGAGAGCATGAGTTCCACAAAAGAAAACAACACCTAATGAGAGTCTAAAAATCCTTGCATATCTGAACATTGGAGATTCAAATCCTCATATGGCCTTCGTATATTTACCATTTTCCAGGTAGATATACAATTCAAGCAGAATTTATGTTTTCCTCAAAATGTTTCATTATCTTACATATCACTTGATCATCTACAAATGCTAACATCAGGCACAAAGTTACATTGCAATTAATTGTTTTTCTTTGAAGTTAAAGTTGAAGCTATTCATATAATTCAGAGGAGCAAATGTGCTAAACACAATTAAAACTTCACAGGCAACGTTTTCAAAATAAAGTAATTTAATTAGAATGCCTTCCCAGCATCCTGCACAGTTGGTTCCTATTTATACGGAACTTGCTACATCAGTCTCACATATATAGCAGCAGTTTGTTCTCACATAGAGAAGTGACATACTTTCATTAATTAGCTTTTTTGCACTAAAAGTGAATGTTCCCATGTATTTTAGTGTAGAAATGTTGTCACATTTTCTTCACACCTCGTTTCCTGCCCTCAATACAAATATTTAATTATTTGCTACACTTGCGTTATTTTCAGAAGTCACACGCAAGTGTTGGTCACATTTATGCAAAATTGAGAGCGCTGAGGAAAAAATTGTACATTCAAATGAAAAGTTAACATTTAGGGAAACTGTCCTTGGAAGAAGCACATCTTCAGCAAATGTTTGAAGTGTCCTTTTATAATATTTATAATGTTGTAAAAAAATGAATTTCCATAAGGGAAAAAAGATGTAGAAGGAAAGAGGTTTATGACCTCACATTAACACCAAAATATGCTGTGGGGTAGTTTGCATACCATAGAAATAAAAAAAAGTACTTATAGACTCTTTGGGGCAGATTTACAAGAAACTGACACACCCGTATTGATGCGTCAGTTTCCCTGCGCTTCCATATGAATCCCTTGTGCCACCATGGATGCGCCATAATTGCAATACATCACATCAATGGCCGCAAGGATTGACATAATTCTAGCGCATCTGTTGCCGTAAAAATGCTGGAGTGGCTCATGAAAGTGACGCAACTCCAGCAATGCACCACAACAGATAGGTGAGTCCCATTCAAAAAGGCGTGCATTAATTATTACGCCTGGTCTGAGCAAGCGTAGGGAATTTGATGCAGTGAAGGCGTAGAGTGACACAGTGAAATGTTGTAAATTTCATTGCGTCAGTTCTATATGGCTTTTTGCATGGAAAAGCCCACCCTGTATACATTATACCTGACTCAAGTATAATGTGGCACAGGGCTTTACAAGGTGACGCATCTCCCTAGATGCGTCACGTTGTAAATTGGCCGGAACATGGTGCATTGTTTACGCCACCTTGTGTATGCTGATATGTGTGATTTATATTATGTAGACTAGAAGTTTGTTGGGGGAAGGGGGATCTATGTTAAATAATTGTTCAATTAGTATGTTAGAAAGATCCTGGTCAAGCGAAGTGTCCCAACAATAGAAAGAGCTAATTGTATTTGCTTGTTTATTTATTCATGTAACAGTTTTCCACCCACATTGCAGCAGCACCAAGGAACTATTATAAATACAATTACAAATAATTTGAAGACAGACATACTAATATTAATACAGGAGGAAGGGCATTATGTCATCAATTGTTAGCATGTACATAGGAGCAAGAAGCATTTATTGACTACTTTAAAGAAGAGGGGTTGGTTTAAGCTCTCATCGGCGAGGGAGCATTTGAAGAGGGTTAGTTTAGGCATGTACAGAAAAGAAGCACTATTTGTAGTTTTCTAAATGACAGGAGTGTGGTTGAGTTCTCAGGTGTGTTCCATTCCATAAGGTGGTCACTACTACAGTGAAGGATCACTTCTTGGTTTGAGATTATTACATTTTGAGGGGACTAGTTGCAATGTATCCTTGATCCTCAAACCTTGTAGTTCACATGAAACGTAGTAGATTGGTCTGGTATGGTTGGTTTGACAATTATTTAGTTTTGTGCTATTTTTTTAGCAGATCAATATTAGTAAACGATATCAAAAAATGAAAACTGAAGTTACATACAAATTAGCATTTCAAAAACAGGACTACAAGAATTAGCAAATGCAAAAGGGTATCACATCTAAAGTTAGTATATAGAAGTAAACAGAATGAGGTGGATCAAGAGGAACGTAACATACAATAAACATAGGTAACATCTAATCATATGGGCACACAGTGTAGCCCATAACAGTATCGATCTTTAAACAGTTGAGGGCACTTTGTCAGAACATAAACAACTTGAGACGGGTTGAATTTTTGGTATAAAAACTGTCACAGGACCTGTGGCATTTTAGCTGGATTATCTTAAAAGACTGGATTGATTGCTGTATTTTGTGATATGGGGACCATACACTTGGGCTTGATTTACCTGCAAGATGGAAGTGTTCTGGAGTGGAGATGAGGGCCGTTCAGTATGGGGGCAGATTAACAAAAGAATGGTGAGAGGGACTGACTAAAATGATAGAGTGACTAGTGTAACCTTATTCCATTGAAGATTCTGGTGACACGATAGTGAGTGTCTCACAGGTGGTTGTTGTTTATTGTTCTTTTGTAGGGATCATGCTCAAGAAGGCTCTGATCAACTAAGATTGAATTGTTGATGGACCTAAAGGGAAGTAGAAAGGGCTCTGTCCCTGGATGCTTAGACAGCTGCTTTCTGTTCGGGTAAAGCACGGTAAAAAGCAGCAAGGTTACTTTAATTAGCTTGTATCATCACCTTTCTAATAGTGGCAAACGTTTTGGATGATGCAGCGTGTGTTGATGCTCCCTTCTAATTCACTGGGATGCTATTTTCAGAGAGATCGGCAGAGCTGTTTGCAAAGTGGTTTTCCAGAAGCACAGACAGAAGTGTAGACGGCACTATGGGTAGCGGGGTAGGACTGGGATAAGAAATATAAACAGCTTCTTCCAGCAAAAAAAGTCTTAATGTCAGGGATCTCACTGATCTGTCATACCAGCCAATCGGGCACTGTCTGATTGCCCTAGGCCAGTGAGACCCTGCGGTGGATTTACCAGAAGAATGGCCCTGGGTTGCAATATTGAGGAGCTACACATAGAAATATAAAATAAACATATTGCTGTAGAGGCAACAAGCAAATCTAGCACAGAGAAAGGGTGATAAGCTCAAAACTTGGAGTAAACAGGCAGACATCATTATTTGTTGGTGTATATGTCAAAAGGATGAACTCTATGTATACAGTGAATTCCAGTGATGGAGCATTGCCCAAATACTGGGTACAACTTACAAACTGAATTATAGGGGTTGCAACAATGAGAAATTGTAACTACTGTGACCGGATACATTTATGAGTTTGCAATAAAAAAAACTGCGATATGGTACATAGAGAACATCATTTTAAATCCAGTTGTCTATCCTCAGCTGACAATTGTTTCAGTAACATATGACATTTGGTCAGAAAGATGGGCACCAGAAACCTAAATCTCGAACAATATCAGTTTTATTTTTATTCTTTTGATGCTTTATGTTGTGTAAAGTCGGACTGAGGGCACTGGTGTGCTTTAAATGAGCACTTGATTGCATTACAGAAGTCCAGATTCAACATTTATTTGAAGCAATTGAAGCTTATGTCATTTACCTAGAATCACACAACGCTGATCCAGCAGCCGCGGCCCGTGGAGGGAGTTGCAGTGGGGCGGAAGGCGGGTTAGGGGAGGGACAGGGTGGGGGATGCTAAAAACCAGAGTATGGATAATTGGAGGTAAGTAAACAATTTAATTGAGAAAACAAATTTCGTAGCGTGCCCTGCATCGCATTTTGCGATGCAGGGCGCGCTACGAAATTCGTTTCATTAATTAAATTGGAGATATAAAGTGTGTCTGACTTTTCAATAAAATCACATAAATCCTTAGATCCCGCCCACTTGAGCATACTGCCCGAAAAATAGGCCTGAAGGTAGCTGAGGTTTCCATTTCCATCATCAGCGTTCTTTTATTCTGTTGTGGCAAATACTCATGTCATTGCCCAGTGAAAACACACATAATGCTGGGCAGTATTCAGAATAGACGTGAGAACCTCCCCAACGTGTTTTAAATGTTAATTGTACAAAGGCGCACTGGATATCATAATGCACATTCACAAACTCTTCATTACATGCAAGAGGGCATGAGTAGAACATTGGAGGCAAAGAATAAAGGGGCATATTATCAAGACAGGCGATAAACGTATCACCGCTTTAGCGGCAGAAAACTGCCGCTAAAACGGCGATAATAGGCTTGATAATATGCTCTATGGAATTCCAGTTGAAGCCAATGTTAGATGTGAAGAACATCTAACCTGAGCTTCAATTGGAATACCATAGAGCATATCATCAAGCCCATTATCGCCGTTTTAGCAGCAGTTTTCTGTCATGGTAATATGCCTCAAAGTTTTAATTTGGTGCTTCTTTTCACACAGGTGGTGTAAATTGCATCATTGAAGACGTCCTGTTTATAGCTATCAGCGCCAACAATTGTTATGTTTGCATGTGTTGTGTTTTACGTGGTGTTATCTACTGTTTTCACATATTACCTTACCTTCAGAATTCCCTTGCACCCACCCCCCAAATGAAAAAAACACTGTTCTCGGTCTCAGTATGGGATGGGCTCATGGCCTGGCTTAAGGATTTATGAAGTAATATGCTCTCCATTTTAGCTCCTGTGAGTTGTTTTCTAACAACATCCAAAAACACCATCACAACACTTCTGCCATTAAAAGCGTATTCCATGTATCACAGATATAATGAGCTGTTGTAATTTGGAAAACAAAGAGTTTGCCACCAGAGCAAAGAAAGTTTATCCGAGCTGGGATGTGCTTATAAGTAGCTTTTTATTTGAATATCTCAGTCAAAAAAACACAGGGGTATATTTGTATTAATCATTTACAGTTTGAACAAGAGCAACATTTTTTAAGTACGCTAAAGAAAATGTGGACAAAAGAATCAATGAATTATTAAAATTCAACATACATGCTAAATTCATTCATATCACAATCATACCTTACCATTCATACACAGAACACATGCGAATACAAATACACACACGACTAAATAAAAATAAATAATCGTGTAGTGTATTAGGTCTGCTGCAGTCTATACAATTATATATACAGTTATAATTACAGGTGTAAATCAAAAATGAATCAGCAGAATCAAATGTCAAATTAGAAACAATATATACAGCAATTTTTTGTAAACCAGTAATGTGTCACTATGTTCACACTACAGGACAACACCATGAAGGGGAAGCAGACACTGGACATGGAACGGCCTACGCGTTTCAAATCCCCAAGATTTGACAGGGATTTTCGTCAGGGCCAAGTGATTCTAAGAAAAAAAGAGAGAGAATTCTATCGTGTGTGTCTAAAAACTATTTATAATAAAATATCAAGATGCTCCAATGCATCGCCACCCAAGGAGCCTTCTGCTTACCACTATGGAGAGTATCCGGAGAAAGGGATAGAGCCTGTGTGGTGAAAAAACAACATACAGGGGACTACATGAGTATGGTGAAGAAATCAGAGTAAATAGAGCTAGCCATTGTCCAGAGTAAAGTTTACCTTGAGAGTATCTGTGATGTTGCAAGTTCAAGTAGAGAGGGGGTAGGGAGCCTGTAAAAGAGCAACGTCCATTTAGTATAATGGCGGGACCGGGTACGGTGCTCATACATGGACGTAAGACGGTAGATCTCTTACCGGAGGGTCGTAGAAAAATGCGTCCTTGAACAGGAACGGTGGTTGTAGAAATCCAACAAACTTTTTGAAGAAAACAGCCTCTGTTAAAGAAGAAGAATAGAAGGCTTGTTTGTTCCATGCGCCGGACGTTTGTAGGCATGTACATAAAACATACCGGTCCTACTCAGGCTTACCGGTATAGAGCTCTGCAGGTTTCGATGAATCGGCGTCCCCGGTAGCACTGATCTCCTGCGCATGCGTGGAGTGTGTTGTGACTTGCAAGGCTACTCAATAAATGCTACTCTGGTACGCATGCGTAGCACAGAAACAAGCCGCGAAGGGCTCCCTTGACGTGATACCAACAGCGCATGTGCAGCGTCATGTACAACATTTGTCTAACCATATTGCATGGTGGAAATAGGCGACGTTCCCAGATTAAAGTTTATAGATCTCTGATATCTCGTTTAATCCTTTAACAGCTGTGTCAAATTTTACAATTAAGTAAGCTTCCCTTTTGGATAGTTTCTGATCCATATCTCCTCCTCGTGCGTCTTTTTCGACACGCGAGATCACAGTCCATTTGAGATCACTAAGCAGGTGTTTGCAGCGTTTCCAGTGGTTGACCAATGGGGCGGTGTCAATCCCATTTTTTATTCTGGATTTATGTTGGGTGATTCGAGTCCGAATTTCCTGATTGGTTTTTCCGATGTAGAGTAACCCGCACGGACAGGTAATGCCATAGACGACATATTTGGTTCTACAATTGCTGAAACTGTCATGTTTCCATGATATCCCGTGGTGCTGAAAAAGCGATCCCTCGATGGTCAATTCGCAGCAGAGGCAAGTGTCACATTTGTGGTGGCCTGTGATGGGTGGTAATCCCATCATCTGTCTTAACGATGGTTGTTTGTCTTTTTTTGTTCCTGCTCTTATCACATGATTAGCCACGCTGCTTTCCTTTTTGAATGCGAATAACGGTGGAACTTGCAGGCTAGTGTCCAAGTTTTTTACAAGATGCCAATTTTGTATGATGATTTTTTTTAGGTTATTAGCATTAGGACAGTAGGTGGTTACACAGACTTGCCTATTGGAAGTAGATTTGTTTTTCCTTTCGAGGAGACTTTCTCTCGGGGTCCATCTGGCCCTCTTCATGGAGTTTCGGACAAGTTTTTTGGGGTATCCCCTGTCACATAATTTGGATACAAGGTTTTCAGCATGAAATTTGTAGTCCTCCTGTAATGAGCAGTTTCTACGAATTCGCAGAAATTGCCCATAGGGTAAATTTTCCTTTAGGCTTCGCGGGTGATTACTTGAAAAAAGTAATGCTTTATTCCTGTCAGTGGGTTTAGTGAAAAGAGATGTTGCTAGTGTACCTTCTAACGGAAAAACTTCAACGTCCAGAAAGGAAATTTTCTCAGCTGAGTATGATATACTAAATTGTATGTCTGATGTTCTGTTGTTAAGCCAGTTGAAAAATGATATCAAACTTTCTTCTCCTCCAGTCCGAATCATGAAGACATCGTCTATAAAACGCCACCATGTGGTGATGTGTTCTTTGAAAGGGTTGTTATTATGGATGTACTTTTCTTCATAGAGTGACATAAATAATACTGCCAACTCCGGCGCAAAGGGACAACCCATGGCCACCCCCTTTGTTTGGAGGTAAAAGTCGTTTCCGAAGCTGAAATAGTTCTTTTTTAAGGCAAAGGATGCCAAATCCACGAGGAATTTTGTAGGTACCTGGACGGGTCTCGATCGTAGGTCCAGGAAGTATTCCAAAACTGCCACAGCCTCATCCTGAGGTATTTGTGTGTAGAGCTGGGTAACATCCAATGTTACAAGTAGATCTTTTTCTTTTTCAAATGTAATGCCTTCCAACTTAGTAATGAAATCTGTTGTGTCTTTTAAATAAGAGACAACTAAGTCCATGAATTGTTTTAGAAAACAGTCGACATACTTTGCCACCGGTTCTAAAAGGGAATCACATCCCGCCACAATTGGTCTGCCTGGTGGCTTTGTTTGATGTTTATGGACCTTTGGAGGACATAAAAAAGAGGTATTTTGGGATGTTTATTTCGTAAGTATTCCAGCTCTTTAGGACCTAGAAAGCCTGCCTCAAAACATTCTTGTAAGATGGGAAACAGAAGGTTTTGGAATTCTAATGTGGGGTCTTTACTAATCTTGCGGTAGCACATTTGGTCATTTAGCTGCCTCAATACTTCAGTAGTATAATCATTGGTGTCCCAAATGACAATCGATCCGCCCTTATCGGCTTGTTTGATGGTAATTGTGTTGTCATTTCTTAACATTGAGAGGGCATTAGTTTCATCCTTAGAGATGTTAAATTTCACGAACTTTTTTTGTTTCTCCATGTCCGTAATGGCATAGAGGACAGTTCTTTCGAAGGTTACTACTTCCTTTGGTACTTTGTGCCCGGGGGGACAGAATGTGGATTTTTTTCGTAGTCCAGTGACTTCTGAAGGTGTAGAAGAGGGATTATCCGCAAAAAATGTAGTGAGGCGCAATTTACGACAGAATTCAATGAACTCAGTTTTCATTTTGACAAAGTCCGTTTTTTTTGATGGCACGAAAGATAATCCTTTGGATAAAATACTTTCTTCAGCTGTTGTTAATGTCCTATTTGAAAGATTAAAGATCGGGGAGACTGCTAGTTTTTGTACTATTTTTGGCGGGTTGTCATTTCCCAAGGTTGATTGTAACGTTGTCTCCCTCTGGAGCTCGTTTGGCCCCGTCCTAAAAAAGAAGAAGAATTTGATGACTGTCCTTGGGGCTGTTGCATTTGGTTCCATTTGCGATTTTTATTATTAGGTCTGCTGTTATTTATATCGCTGTCGTCCCCTGAGGAAGAGGTGTCCGAGAATGTGATGAACTTGTTGCGGGATCTACCTCGATTGTCAGGCAAATATCTCCTAGAATCTACCTTGGTGTAAAAATCCGGTTGGAGGAACGGGTATACGTTCTCGATTCTAAAATTCTTTTTATCTTTCTCAAATTGATTAGATTTTTGAGTTATGGTGAAATCCTTGAATTCCTGAATCTCTTTGTTGACTTTTTCCAATAATCCCTTGGAATCCGTAATAGTTTGATTATTGCTGATTTCTTCCTCTAGTTTTGCGATTTCCTCGAGTTCGGCTTTAGAAATCCTAACCGCTGTTTCAATAGTAAGGACCATAAGGTCCCTACTACATTTGGTTTCTATAAAGCTGAACCCTTTCTTAAACACCGGGTCCTCAGTAAATATGACGGGAATATTTTTTATTTGTAGTCCTCTAGGGATGGTGCCTTCACGGAGATGGCTTAACAAAAAATGACCATGCAGGTCCGTACGTATCTGTTTCTTTTTAAGTCTTAAGAGTCTGTCAGATTCGTTCTGAGAGGTAGCTGTAGTACTTAAGGAAACAGATGAAAAAATGGGTGGATCGCTTAGGAGGTTCTTGATGTGGTTCTCACTATCTGCAAAGGTGTCCTCCTCTGCCATATCCTTTGTAATGAGACGTATTAAAATGAATATATCAGGTGTGTACAAACAAACATAAATCAAAACAAATGTGAGGAAACAGAAAACCTCCACCAAAGAGACCTGAGGAAGTGAAAGAGCGGGGATTTAAGCCCTTGTACCTACCGCTAGTAGGATTTACCAAAACCTCGCGAGACTGCTCCCGCTATGCACAACCTAAGAACAAAAAGGGTTGGCTCTTAATCAGCAAGGCTGAGCCACAATTCTATATCAACAAAGAACAATTGCCTATACTGATATTGGTTAACAAAGAGTTTGCCACCAGAGCAAAGAAAGTTTATCCGAGCTGGGATGTGCTTATAAGTAGCTTTTTATTTGAATATCTCAGTCAAAAAAACACAGGGGTATATTTGTATTATTCATATACAGTTTGAACAAGAGCAACATTTTTTAAGTACGCTAAAGAAAATGTGGACAAAAGAATCAATGAATTATTAAAATTCAACATACATGCTAAATTCATTCATATCACAATCATACCTTACCATTCATAGACAGAACACATACGAATACAAATACACACACGACTAAATAAAAATAAATAATCGTGTAGTGTATTAGGTCTGCTGCAGTCTATACAATTATATATACAGTTATAATTACAGGTGTAAATCAAAAATGAATCAGCAGAATCAAATGTCAAATTAGAAACAATATATACAGCAATTTTTTGTAAACCAGTAATGTGTCACTATGTTCACACTACAGGACAACACCATGAAGGGGAAGCAGACACTGGACATGGAACGGCCTACGCGTTTCAAATCCCCAAGATTTGACAGGGATTTTCGTCAGGGCCAAGTGATTCTAAGAAAAAAGGAGAGAGAATTCTATCGTGTGTGTCTAAAAACTATTTATAATAAAATATCAAGATGCTCCAATGCATCGCCACCCAAGGAGCCTTCTGCTTACCACTATGGAGAGTATCCGGAGAAAGGGATAGAGCCTGTGTGGTAAAAAAACAACATACAGGGGACTTGGTAAGGTATGATTGTGATATGAATGAATTTAGCATGTATGTTGAATTTTAATAATTCATTGATTCTTTTGTCCACATTTTCTTTAGCGTACTTAATCAGCAGAATCAAATGTCAAATTAGAAACAATATATACAGCAATTTTTTGTAAACCAGTAATGTGTCACTATGTTCACACTACAGGACAACACCATGAAGGGGAAGCAGACACTGGACATGGAACGGCCTACGCGTTTCAAATCCCCAAGATTTGACAGGGATTTTCGTCAGGGCCAAGTGATTCTAAGAAAAAAGGAGAGAGAATTCTATCGTGTGTGTCTAAAAACTATTTATAATAAAATATCAAGATGCTCCAATGCATCGCCACCCAAGGAGCCTTCTGCTTACCACTATGGAGAGTATCCGGAGAAAGGGATAGAGCCTGTGTGGTGAAAAAACAACATACAGGGGACTTGGTAAGGTATGATTGTGATATGAATGAATTTAGCATGTATGTTGAATTTTAATAATTCATTGATTCTTTTGTCCACATTTTCTTTAGCGTACTTAAAAAATGTTGCTCTTGTTCAAACTGTATATGAATAATACAAATATACCCCTGTGTTTTTTTGACTGAGATATTCAAATAAAAAGCTACTTATAAGCACATCCCAGCTCGGATAAACTTTCTTTGCTCTGGTGGCAAACTCTTTGTTAACCAATATCAGTATAGGCAATTGTTCTTTGTTGATATAGAATTGTGGCTCAGCCTTGCTGATTAAGAGCCAACCCTTTTTGTTCTTAGGTTGTGCATAGCGGGAGCAGTCTCGCGAGGTTTTGGTAAATCCTACTAGCGGTAGGTACAAGGGGTTAAATTCCCCGCTCTTTCACTTCCTCAGGTCTCTTTGGTGGAGGTTTTCTGTTTCCTCACATTTGTTTTGATTTATGTTTGTTTATACACACCTGATATATTCATTTTAATACGTCTCATTACAAAGGATATGGCAGAGGAGGACACCTTTGCATATAGTGAGAACCACATCAAGAACCTCCTAAGCGATCCACCCATTTTTTCATCTGTTTCCTTAAGTACTACAGCTACCTCTCAGAACGAATCTGACAGACTCTTAAGACTTAAAAAGAAACAGATACGTACGGACCTGCATGGTCATTTTTTGTTAAGCCATCTCCGTGAAGGCACCATCCCTGGAGGACTACAAATAAAAAATATTCCCGTCATATTTACTGAGGAACCGGTGTTTAAGAAAGGGTTCAGCTTTATAGAAACCAAATGTAGTAGGGACCTTATGGTCCTTACTATTGAAACAGCGGTTAGGATTTCTAAAGCCGAACTCGAGGAAATCGCTATACAAGAGGAAGAAATCAGCAATAATCAAACTATTACGGATTCCAAGGGATTATTGGAAAAAGTCAACAAAGAGATTCAGGAATTCAAGGATTTCACCATAACTCAAAAATCTAATCAATTTGAGAAAGATAAAAAGAATTTTAGAATCGAGAACGTATACCCGTTCCTCCAACCGGATTTTTACACCAAGGTAGATTCTAGGAGATATTTGCCTGACAATCGAGGTAGATCCCGCAACAAGTTCATCACATTCTCGGACACCTCTTCCTCAGGGGACGACAGCGATATAAATAACAGCAGACCTAATAATAAAAATCGCAAATGGAACCAAATGCAACAGCCCCAAGGACAGTCATCAAATTCTTCTTCTTTTTTAGGACGGGGCCAAACGAGCTCCAGAGGGAGACAACGTTACAATCAACCTTGGGAAATGACAATCCGCCAAAAACAGTACAAAAACTAGCAGTCTCCCCGATCTTTAATCTTTCAAATAGGACATTAACAACAGCTGAAGAAAGTATTTTATCCAAAGGATTATCTTTCGTGCCATCAAAAAAAACGGACTTTGTCAAAATGAAAACTGAGTTCATTGAATTCTGTCGTAAATTGCGCCTCACTACATTTTTTGCGGATAATCCCTCTTCTACACCTTCAGAAGTCACTGGACTACGAAAAAAATCCACATTCTGTCCCCCCGGGCACAAAGTACCAAAGGAAGTAGTAACCTTCGAAAGAACTGTCCTCTCTGCCATTACGGACATGGAGAAACAAAAAAAGTTCGTGAAATTTAACATCTCTAAGGATGAAACTAATGCCCTCTCAATGTTAAGAAATGACAACACAATTACCATCAAACAAGCCGATAAGGGCGGATCGATTGTCATTTGGGACACCAATGATTATACTACTGAAGTATTGAGGCAGCTAAATGACCAAATGTGCTACCGCAAGATTAGTAAAGACCCCACATTAGAATTCCAAAACCTTCTGTTTCCCATCTTACAAGAAGGTTTTGAGGCAGGCTTTCTAGGTCCTAAAGAGCTGGAATACTTACGAAATAAACATCCCAAAATACCTCTTTTTTATGTCCTCCCAAAGGTCCGTAAACATCAAACAAAGCTACCAGGCAGACCAATTGTGGCGGGATGTGATTCCCTTTTAGAACCGGTGGCAAAGTATGTCGACTGTTTTCTAAAACAATTCATGGACTTAGTTGTCTCTTATTTAAAAGACACAACAGATTTCATTACTAAGTTGGAAGGCATTAAATTTGAAAAAGAAAAAGATCTACTTGTAACATTGGATGTTACCCAGCTCTACACACAAATACCTCAGGATGAGGCTGTGGCAGTTTTGGAATACTTCCTGGACCTACGATCGAGACCCGTCCAGGTACCTACAAAATTCCTCGTGGATTTGGCATCCTTTGCCTTAAAAAAGAACTATTTCAGCTTCGGAAACGACTTTTACCTCCAAACAAAGGGGGTGGCCATGGGTTGTCCCTTTGCGCCGGAGTTGGCAGTATTATTTATGTCACTCTATGAAGAAAAGTACATCCATAATAACAACCCTTTCAAAGAACACATCACCACATGGTGGCGTTTTATAGACGATGTCTTCATGATTTGGACTGGAGGAGAAGAAAGTTTGATATCATTTTTCAACTGGCTTAACAACAGAACATCAGACATACAATTTAGTATATCATACTCAGCTGAGAAAATTTCCTTTCTGGACGTTGAAGTTTTTCCGTTAGAAGGTACACTAGCAACATCTCTTTTCACTAAACCCACTGACAGGAATAAAGCATTACTTTTTTCAAGTAATCACCCGCGAAGCCTAAAGGAAAATTTACCCTATGGGCAATTTCTGCGAATTCGTAGAAACTGCTCATTACAGGAGGACTACAAATTTCATGCTGAAAACCTTGTATCCAAATTATGTGACAGGGGATACCCCAAAAAACTTGTCCGAAATTCCATGAAGAGGGCCAGATGGACCCCGAGAGAAAGTCTCCTCGAAAGGAAAAACAAATCTACTTCCAATAGGCAAGTCTGTGTAACCACCTACTGTCCTAATGCTAATAACCTCAAAAAAATCATCATACAAAATTGGCATCTTGTAAAAAACTTGGACACTAGCCCGCAAGTTCCACCGTTATTCGCATTCAAAAAGGAAAGCAGCGTGGCTAATCATGTGATAAGAGCAGGAACAAAAAAAGACAAACAACCATCGTTAAGACAGATGATGGGATTACCACCCATCACAGGCCACCACAAATGTGGCACTTGCCTCTGCTGCGAATTGACCATCGAGGGATCGCTTTTTCAGCACCACGGGATATCATGGAAACATGACAGTTTCAGCAATTGTAGAACCAAATATGTCGTCTATGGCATTACCTGTCCGTGCGGGTTACTCTACATCGGAAAAACCAATCAGGAAATTCGGACTCGAATCACCCAACATAAATCCAGAATAAAAAATGGGATTGACACCGCCCCATTGGTCAACCACTGGAAACGCTGCAAACACCTGCTTAGTGATCTCAAATGGACTGTGATCTCGCGTGTCGAAAAAGACGCACGAGGAGGAGATATGGATCAGAAACTATCCAAAAGGGAAGCTTACTTAATTGTAAAATTTGACACAGCTGTTAAAGGATTAAACGAGATATCAGAGATCTATAAACTTTAATCTGGGAACGTCGCCTATTTCCACCATGCAATATGGTTAGACAAATGTTGTACATGACGCTGCACATGCGCTGTTGGTATCACGTCAAGGGAGCCCTTCGCGGCTTGTTTCTGTGCTACGCATGCGTACCAGAGTAGCATTTATTGAGTAGCCTTTAAGTCACAACACACTCCACGCATGCGCGGGAGATCAGTGCTACCGGGGACGCCGATTCATCGAAACCTGCAGAGCTCTATACCGGTAAGCCTGAGTAGGACCGGTATGTTTTATGTACATGCCTACAAACGTCCGGCGCATGGAACAAACAAGCCTTCTATTCTTCTTTAACAGAGGCTGTTTTCTTCAAAAAGTTTGTTGGATTTCTACAACCACCGTTCCTGTTCAAGGACGCATTTTTCTACGACCCTCCGGTAAGAGATCTACCGTCTTACGTCCATGTATGAGCACCGTACCCGGTCCCGCCATTATACTAAATGGACGTTGCTCTTTTACAGGCTCCCTACCCCCTCTCTACTTGAACTTGCAACATCACAGATACTCTCAAGGTAAACTTTACTCTGGACAATGGCTAGCTCTATTTACTCTGATTTCTTCACCATACTCATGTAGGCCCCTGTATGTTGTTTTTTCACCACACAGGCTCTATCCCTTTCTCCGGATACTCTCCATAGTGGTAAGCAGAAGGCTCCTTGGGTGGCGATGCATTGGAGCATCTTGATATTTTATTATAAATAGTTTTTAGACACACACGATAGAATTCTCTCCCTTTTTTCTTAGAATCACTTGGCCCTGACGAAAATCCCTGTCAAATCTTGGGGATTTGAAACGCGTAGGCCGTTCCATGTCCAGTGTCTGCTTCCCCTTCATGGTGTTGTCCTGTAGTGTGAACATAGTGACACATTACTGGTTTACAAAAAATTGCTGTACATATTGTTTCTAATTTGACATTTGATTCTGCTGATTCATTTTTGATTTACACCTGTAATTATAACTGTATATATAATTGTATAGACTGCAGCAGACCTAATACACTACACGATTATTTATTTTTATTTAGTCGTGTGTGTATTTGTATTTGTATGTGTTCTGTGTATGAATGGTAAGGTATGATTGTGATATGAATGAATTTAGCATGTATGTTGAATTTTAATAATTCATTGATTCTTTTGTCCACATTTTCTTTAGCGTACTTAAAAAATGTTGCTCTTGTTCAAACTGTATATGATTAATACAAATATACCCCTGTGTTTTTTTGACTGAGATATTCAAATAAAAAGCTACTTATAAGCACATCCCAGCTCGGATAAACTTTCTTTGCTCTGGTGGCAAACTCTTTGTTAACCAATATCAGTATAGGCAATTGTTCTTTGTTGATATAGAATTGTGGCTCAGCCTTGCTGATTAAGAGCCAACCCTTTTTGTTCTTAGGTTGTAATTTGGAAGGCATGCTTTAATCTCCCCCCGACCCTGTGATTTAAATCAAAGCACCATTTGATGTTTGCAGAGAATGCTGAACAGAGTTCAGAGTTCCAAGATGGCCGCACCATAGGAGCTCAGTGTGTGAGCTCCGGGGTCAGGGATAACTGATTTAAGTTGAAATCCCAGAAAAACCCTGACAAAAAAAGGACATCCTCGCAACACTCGCCCCCCCCACACCCCCCCTGATACAAGGAGAAAAGTAAATTCACGAGACTTACCTGGAAAGGGAGTAACGAGAGCCCAGCGCGACTGCTCCCCGAGGACTGGACTACCAGGACTGCTCCCCCAAGGATTGGATCTCCAGGACTGCCCAGGAGAGTGACGGCGACGTGTTGCTCGAGGGTTCCGAAAATGAAGGTGGCGAGAGTCGGGACATGAAGACACCGGCTGATCCCAGCGCACGGATCAACACGAAGGGTGGGAGACTTAGTCCACATTGCCACGACTGCATGGTGTCCCTGACGGCTCCGGGGCCCTTAAGAGGTACGGCCGCGACGATCACAGGGTATGCAGGACGGAGAGGCGGATTACAGTGACCGGAGACTGGAAATCGAGGCTGGAGGAGGAGCGGAGACCGAGCACCGACATCGCGGCTGGGGGCCGAGGCGGGGAAGAAAGCTGAGGAAGGAGCACGTCGGGAGGAGGACACTGCGGGGACCGGCGGGTGAGATCCATAGCGGGAAACTGAACTGAACTTTAAAACACTTATTCAATCAAGGCAGCATTTGAAGCGGCGCGCCTGACCTTAAAATGGCGGCCGCTCGAGACAATCGGTCCAGCAGCAACTCCCGGGAGCAATAAGCAAAGGGGAGACTGGAAATGGAAATAGGGCAATAATTATACTAAACAGTAAGAAAGGAGCAGAGAGCAGACCACAATCCCAAGAAAGGGAAAACAGACTAACAGAAGGAATGTTAGGGAAAGAGAGAAAGTCATCCGACCTGAGTAGTAACTCATAAATGGCGGACATCTTGTAATACCCATTCGAATGGAAGAAGAGTAAGACTCCTATCATTAGTAGACACACCAAAAGGGAGGACATCTTGTAATATCAAGATTCCAAAACAAAAGAGTACAACAAAGGACAGCTTAAGATTGCTATCTGAAATCGTAACAAATAAGTGCACTAAGTAATTTATGGGAAGAGAAACTGATATCCATTACCATCATAGTAGGAGAGTATCCAAAGAGAAACTTGGTCACATAACCACAATTATGGAATACTACTAAAAAGCTGGATGCCTAGCGATATGCATCGTTAACTCTAGGGACAACTTAGTGACAAAGAGAAGAAACTTCATAAGGACTTATATTGTTTAGTAAATATGGGCGAAAGATACCCAGAGGCGGATGGTTTAAATGCCCATGTCATAAAATATCCACCTAAGTTATCCAAAAACGGAGCCAAAAAGTTTAAACACAATATCTTGAGGAAAAATGCGGACACACTGTTCTCCGACCCTTACTTTAATACAGATAAAGGCACTATAACTAATGACCTGATATTCTATACTAATAAAACGACTAAATGGTGCACTGCCTTCACTGGAATGCTCAACATAAAAGATACAAAGAACACTCCACATGGCACAAAAATAATGACCTCACCATCAAGAAGATGCAGCGCAGAACTATGCATCACCATATATAAAACCGGCATTGTATTGATACAGGCAGCTAACAGTGAACTAATGAAATTCGACAAAGTATTCCCTACTATAAAAGGATCACTTGAGGGCGTAAGACACCAACGACACCTGACCCCACCAGAAAATGAGACAGAACGAACAGAGGGATCCACGAGCCATGTGAATATACAACAAAACAAGCCCCAAAAGGAGAATACCACTAGCAGAGACAACGATCAAACTGGAGGCAGCCGAGAGCCAGATACCAAAGCCGGAAAGAAATCCGAGATAGAAGTGTCTATAGCGAATAAGGAGACAGTAGGGATAGAGAGGTATACGAGTCATGTGAATAGAGAACAAGACCAACCCCAAAAGGAAAGAACGTCACCGTTGCTAAATACCGAGCCTCCCCAAGCAGAACCTACAGGGGCACAGAATGAATCATTCAAGGTGAATCTAGAAACCGAAAAGATAGGAAACATCAACTGTTCATTACCTATCTCGAATACTGTACTAATGCCAAGCAAAGCCCCATCCACAAAAACGCTCCTAACCTTACAAACCATAGATAACTCTCAAAACAGTTCAAAAAGAAACGGAATCAACAACCGAACAGATGGTAAAAAGAATATGTCTGTGGCACTAAATAAAGATCAAAAACAGAGAAGAGCATTCTACAACCACCGGACACACCGACTAATCATCCCTAAGTATTCACTCAGGAACCAGAAGGTTATCAAAGATCTTCAGAAACTAGTCTGCAACTTGACTCAAGTCACAAAAAGTACCATACAAGCGATTGAAGAAATACGAGAAGTGACGGCAAGCACCTATTCAAGGATCACGAATATACAAAATCTCGTACACTCCTTACATAGAAAGAGCAATGAGAGGGACCTATCCCTAGCGAACAGGACCAACCGCCCATATAGGACGAAAGCCTTATCGAAGGAGTATGCCCTTGCCCTACTCCGAACTTATGAAGCACCAGACCGGAAGAATGAGGAGAACATCAAAACAGTTCCGATTGACTATAATAGAACAACAAGAAAGAAGGATAGAAAACCCAACCATAATAATTTACAACAAGTCCAGTTTAACTCTGAATACGAAAACTCGAATAGGAATAACCCGGGGAAACAGCTGACCTGCCTCCTACTCAACTGCCGATCGGCTACTAAACATGCATCAGACATAGCAGACCTCATCATTGACAAGGAAATTGATCTAGCAATCCTCACAGAAACGTGGCTATCGGAAGCATCATCTCCAACCATGGATCTCTTAGTACCACCTCAATATAACATTGTGAGACTGGATAGACCAAAAAAGTCAGGAGGAGGAATTGCCTGCATTCACCGAGCAGATTTAGACGTCAGCCAAGTTCAAGCCGACCCGCTAGAATCCTGTGAATACTTAGGTATCAATATAAGAACAGCTACCAACCAAAGATGCAATATACACGCATTTTACCACCCACCAGGAGAGAATGCAAAGTTCATTGAGCAGCTAATGGAGATCATCACGATCAACTCAAACACAGATGCTAATAACATATTCCTAGGAGATTTTAACTTACATTGGGATGACTGCAACGACAAACTAGTCAACACACTTAAGGATTTCCTTGCTGAGCTAAAACTCAACCAAGCATGCACGGAACCCACACACACTAAAGGAGCAACATTGGATTGGATTATATCAGGCAACAAAAACACATCAATCCTCTCAATTGACCCGTGCGACTGGTCTGATCACTATGCAATAACCTTCTTGATACCGATATTGAAAAAAGGCAAGACCATCCAACCTCCAAATTGCAAAAAATTGATCCGAGACACGAGAGAGGCTAACATTGAGCTACTAATAGAAACCTGTGAGAGAGACTTAAAGACACCTAATAACTTGCAGAATGTAAATGAGCTGACAGAACACTATCTAACTTCAGTCGGAAATATAGTCAACAACACCCTGCCATTAAAACTAAAAAGAATCACGGAGAAGATGAAAAATCCTTGGTTTGATGGATCACTAAACGAAGATAGGCGCAAACTGAGAATGGCGGAAAGAAAATGGAGACAACACCCATCATCCCCTGAGCTGAAAGCCCTTAGAAAAATGAGAAACGAATATAACAAGAAGATCATCAATTCCAAAAAGGAGTTTATAAGAGCGGAATTGGACAATGCCAAAAACAGACCACGAAAACTCTTCGAAATCCTGAAGCAACAATCAAACAAACTAGCCAAAACAGCACATGAAAACGCAAAAACAACGCTTAGCAGTGAGGAATTCTCAACGTTCTTCACAAAGAAGGCCAAATCGCTGGAAACAGAACTCTTAAGCGCCGCGACTAAACCCCCCAACCAACTAATGGCCATAGGCGAGGCCAACCCGACTGCAGGATGTAGAAATACAAAAAATAAGGCAAACTGGGACACATTCGAACTATATGATCAGGCCACGATAGCCAAAACACTTTCCAAAATCAAACCTAACAACCACTACCAAGATCCCCTACCAGCGAAATGCGTAAGAGGAATTAGCCATATTGTGGTACCAATCTGGACCAAAATTATAAACGCATCACTATCACAAGGGATCCTCCCAGACTGCCTGAAAACAGGTCAAGTGGTTCCTCTGATCAAAAAACCAACTGCGGATATTACTGACCCGAATAACTTTCGACCAGTGACCAACATCCCTCTATTGGCCAAATTAATTGAGAAATGCGTGCAGGGCCAACTGAGCCAACACATCTCTAAGTTCTCACTACTAGATGAATGCCAATCAGGTTTCAGATCAGGGCATAGCACGGAAACAGCGATCCTCCATATTGTGGATGACGCACTACAGGCGCTTGATCGAAATCAAGCATGCTTACTAATTCTCCTAGACCTGTCATCTGCATTTGACACAGTTAACCACGAAGCTTTACTGGCCAGGCTAAAGGACAGAATGGGACTGTCTGGAAATGTGCTGAAATGGTTCGACTCGTTCCTACGAAACAGAACACAACGTTTCCTGGTCAACCAATCAATATCACCACCTTGCCCCAACTCGATTGGAGTCCCACAAGGATCAACATTATCCCCTGACTTGTTCAACCTGTATGTAGAACCCCTTACAGCAATTCTCAGCAGTTCAAAGATATCCTACCATATGTATGCGGATGACACGCAGATATATCTAAAGATATCTTCCCTTAAAGACATTGAGTGTATGAATGAAACACTAAAAATGACAATGGAATGGTTAACTACTAACCACTTGAAGCTAAATGCTCAGAAAACTGAGTTCTTACTAGTTTCTCCACCAAGGAGCGTTACAGAAATAAAAGAGTGGACCAAATTGGTGACGGCGCTCAACTGCACCCCGACGCTCGTCAACTCAGCCAAGTCACTGGGAATTACTTTAGATGAGAACCTTGACATGAAAGCTCACACTAATTAAATGGCTAAAAGCGCCCGCTTCCACCTGAACTACCTAAGAAAACGGAAACCATTTATCTCGGAATCTGATCTGAAACTAGCAACCCAATCCTTAGTCATCTCGAGAATTGAATATGGTTGCACTACCTTAGCGGGTTTACCAAAAACCTCCACAGCGCCACTAAAAGCCTGCCTCAACGCTGCGGCGAGACTCATCTCTGGATCAAGGAAGTTTGACCACATATCCCCGCACTTGAAAGCTCTAAACTGGCTACCCTATGAGGCCAGGATTCAACTAAAGATCGCATGTATCACCCATAGAGCACTTCACCACAATACTCCTGGATACCTATCCAAGAAAATTGAGCTGTCAGGAGGAAACAGACCGGCCAGGAGCGCCAAGGAGTTGGTGCTGAGACCAGCCATCTTCAGAAAGAAAAAAACTTATGACAGAGCGTTCTCCGGAGCGGCTCCTAGAATCTGGAACTCACTCCCCCCTAGCATTAGGAAGACTCCGAACACCTCAACATTTAAGCGGGAAGCGAAGAGCTTCTTAATGAGTAAATACCTTACATAGAAAATTTCATGGAACGCTATGTGTTACACTCCTGTACTCAAACTAAACACTTACGTCATCGAAAGAGAATGTTCGACGGAAATTAGATGAAAGAGAAACAATGAGGCAAAACTGATGACACCTCTTGTGATTAATCCGAACACCTACTGCTACCTCATGTTAAAGTGAACTTATACCACTATCTCTTCCCGAAACCATATAACCTACCACCTCTTATGTACGACGATAATGACTATGTTAATATCTTATGCTTTATAGTACGATATAATGTAATAGATAACCTCTCTAATGGAAGGTAGTTATTTATGCATTCACTAAAGCCTTATAATTATCTACCTCACTCCTTATATGCTTGAATGGAAGGTAGCTATTTATGCATTCACAAAAGCCTTATAATTATCTACCTCACACCTATATGCTGTTTAATGGACTTCATATTATTAATTTGCTTATCTTACCTCTATGTAAAGCGCTCTGATACCCACGGGTCTTGTTCGCGCTATATAAAACTTTTCAATAAATAAATAAAATAAATAAATAGAGTAAGGTGAGCAAATACACTAGGAAAAAGGATCCTAGAGAAAAGCTGTTTAGAAGGGCATGTGTACTGGAGTTTGGGGCTGAAAACCTTGGCCACCTATCCATGTATGAAACTAGTAAGGTTGTTCAGGCACCTCCAGATCCCTATTACTGCTCAATGAGCTGTATATACAAATCTAATATAAATTTGGAAAATAAATATGTAATGATTACCGAGATTGGAAATCGGAAGGACCTTTGAGAGCCCTTTGGTGAGAGAATTTTTTAAAAACACCTCATTAACATGGAACAGTTTGTTTTATGAAATTAAATAAGCCTTAATGGCTGTAAACCCTTTTTCTCCACATCCCTTAGGTTGTAAATGATGCACTATGATGCAAGGAGGTAATTAAGTGGAGTTGTGTAATTTTTGTATGTATTATTCAAAACATTTTTATAAAACTGCCAAAGCAAACTCCCAACTTCCCACATGCAACTAGTGCCACTTTCTATTACACATCTTAATGAAGCGACAGAAAACACAAAAATACATATATTGTACAACTTAGATATCTGTCTTCTTGGATGAAGAAGCACTAATACTACTACCTAAAAAACGGAAAATTTGCAAATAGAAAGCAGTAGTGTACATTTTTGCTTGTTTGTCCTAAGTTGAATTTCCTGTATTGCCTAAACCCTAGTTTATCATGAGGGGTTCCAAAAGCGGAGGGCTGAAAAGCGTCGACTATTCTTAACATATGCAGTTTCCTAATATGCAATTTACGTGATTAATGTGGACACATTGATGGAGCACCCTAAGGGAAGATAGAAGCCCGATGATTGTTTAGAGGGGATGATCTGGGCACGTTTTGGTGACGACCATTGGGTGGCCTCATTTTAAAAAAAATTTGAGAGACACTCACATTGAACATGCACCCAAGGAAAATATTTTTGATTACTTTAGCAATTTTTGCTTTGTTTTGAATTTTCGTTTTGTGTCTAATGTTGATTTATATTTGGTAATGGTATAGCAAGCCGAAAATTAGTTAAAGCAAATAAAATGTGCATACTTGATATAAAAAAATTGTCTTCTCCAATCGTAAAGCAATCTCTATTGTTGACATGAAACAGTTAACACTGATCAATCCCCAGAACTGGGCCAGCTTTAGCATTGGTGGCGCCGTGTGCGACAATGTTTGTTGGCGCCCCCCCCCATGGCCACCTCCGCCACGGACTCCCTCACTACCGCTATTTGACAGTGCCCCTCAAGTCTCCATAACCACTGTCTCTTAGATTCATTTAGTATTATAGCACCACTCATACCAGTTTAAGGTGTCAGAACACTTTACATAACACACATTGCACAAAGACAATCATGCGTGTGTAAATCAGTGTATAAGAACTGGTACATAAGACAGAGACCTCCAAGGTGTAGGAGTCACATGTCATCTATTCTGGTAAGCAGTATATTTGAAGGGTCCTTGATTTGGAAAAGCACAAATTCAGGATTTAAAATGTAACACCATGGTTAGGGGTTTACTTTAATAATAAGAATTGATTTCAATCCATATGAACCCTTTTTGCAATATTAGGATAATGAAAGATTGGGCAAAAAACATGTAGAAAAGGTTTACTATGGTGTCTATCAGACACCGCCATCCATATTAGTGTGTATTTTGGGAGATATCTTTCAGTGGCCGCAATGCGGCCATGGAAAGGCAGGCGGTCTTCACTTTGGGGGCCCCCTGCAGGCCCCCATGGTGAAGGCGAGGTGGAGGTGCACATGGGGGGTACCTGTGGTACCCCCCTGCATTTGCATACACAATGCAGCAGGCACCGCGCGGTGCCTGCCGCTTTGTGTATGCAAATGCATTACATGTATTTTTAGCATTGTGGCAGGTGGTGCTGAGAGCACCGCCCGCCAAAATGTTAAAAATGCAGGATGCGCCCGCCACTGTGGCTGGTGCATCCTAATACCCCCCAAAGGACCCCCGCCCTTATGGCGGGCGGTCCCGTAATCCGATAGGATGGCCCTTCATCCTAATGACCCCCTAAGTGTCCAAACCCAAGTCAACACCCGGTGCGTTGGCACAGATCGCACCGCCTTGGAGCCGGCTCTGTCCCAGAAGGAACCCCTCTTGAGATGATGCGCCTGGAACCATTGCATCGAAGACTGCAGATGCAGTACTTAATCAGCCAAATAAGGGGAGGGAACATCGACCTCCATTCAAGAGAATCAGTGTTCCTTGCTTGCAGCTGCAGACAACGTATAGGAAATCCACAGTCTAAATTGCTAAGGTACACACCACTAAAATGATTTATCCCCAGCCAGTGGGGTAAAGTGATGCCAATGATGGAGTTAAGATTGTAAACATTGAAATAAATATTATTTACATAGTATATATTTTTGCTAATCGTAATGGAATCGCTTGTTAAGTGTTGCACTATCCAAAGCTAACTCACCATTATATGTTATTGCATCTCCTTCCATATCATATTTATTACAATTACAATGAAGCTGCTCTGCAGCCATATTGCACATATGCACAACAAGACAACTCAAGCCTCTTAAGCTGATTAGCATGAATATCAATATAACAGAGGAGGCACTTAAACATACGTTAGATCTAAAAATTCACAGACCAGGAATAATGTAATTATATTATTATTTTATATTCAATAGTGCAGCAGTTCCCAACCTTTTGACTTCTGGGAATCCTCATTTAATCATTACTGGAACCCGGAGACCCACACTGAAACATTATTGGACTCCGGCGACCCCACATGAGTCATTACTGGAAGCCAGGAACCACGGTCTAAGTATTGAAGAGGATTTGAACCACAAATCAATACAAAAATAATTCAGTAAACAAATACACCAATAATGGCACATTTCATTCAATTTTCAAACACATCAATAAAAATAATCTAAATTTAATTTTAATACAAAGGTTGAAGCTTTTCTGAATTCAATTGTGGCCACTCATCACCCATACTATATTCTGTTTGGTGTACTTGCACTGCTCCCACAAATCATTCTGAGGATACAAATTAAATTTTTAGCCTCTGGTTTCAAATTCCTTCATATTTACAGATCGTTTTAAAATGTTCACTTGTACATTTACCTTCTCTATTTATGTACACTTTATTAATCTGTTCATATTATTGAATTTTCTAAGCAATCGCAGATCCCCTGAGGCGGCTTCGCAGACTCCCAGGGCCCATATACCACAGGTTGGGAACCACTGTAACATGGCATTAAATATATGTAGAACATGCTGCAACTGCATAAACCAGTGCAAAATCAAAATTACACTCAGAAGATTTGAGACGTTTGTGAATTTTGCAATATTCACTACTTTTCATATTATGCAATTTTGCATAATTGTTTGCTCATCTGAGACTGGTTCCAGGAGAACCTGTTTTGCTGAAAAACATTTTCTATTCGAACCAGTCTTTTTCCAGTGTCTTGCTTGACGTTATTATATGAGGTATGCCCTCATATGACAGCGTCATGCTACACATTTGCTAAATAAATTTTGAGCCATTAGCACAATTTCTTGGGAAATTTATGAAATGTCCTGTAATAACTCATGTGATCATGCAGATCTGTGCTTCATAGCTAGCTACACATTTATTTAAAGAGAAATCTAAAATAGTGGAGAAGAAGCACTCCATGTGCAGCTTTTCCTATTTTGTAAACTACTGCCCGGTAGGTATCAGTATGTCGACTTGGTAGTAATGCTTCTGTCAAGTTTTGAATTGTGTGGATGCTGCAAAGTCATCCTGTGTGCCTTGTGCACACCCATTATTTTTGCTGATTCGTACTGGTGGTAACTTACTCTGACTGTTCCCGGGCTTTGCCTAACTAGCCCTGGGGCCAATGTTATGTTGAAAACACAGTGAAAACACACACATGCATGAGGATACACTATATAATAGGGTACACTTATAATTGGCATGACATAACCTATAAGGCAGGGGGATTAAAACTACCTTTAATTCTCTAGTATCTAATAGGCCATGGCAGTTTATAGGCCGGCAGCCCTTTCTGCACTTGTATGTGTTCACTGCTGAGAGCCTGAGGTCATTAATAAAGCAGCCCTGTTTTGCAGAATGGCTTCTACTAGTAAATTGTGCCTAAACTTGGCTTTGGAGGTAGAGGCACCTGAGAATTGATTATCTACAATCATTTGGCATATTAGGTACCCCCAGGCTCTTCCCTAGGTGTCCCAGGGGTGGCAGCTCATGTAATTATAAGAAGGGTCCTTTTCAAATATGCTTTAAATGTCTTGGGGATAGCGAAACTGCACATTTCACTTTCCCCCTTGTAGTGAAGTGCCTCCTAAAATCGACTTTGGTGATAGGAGCACCGAGTGAGGAACTACACTATCTTTGCATATTTAGATCCCCTAAACAATCTTTATTTGGCATTTTGAAGATTCTGTGTGTGCTGCTTAATACAGCACACATAGAAGTTGCAAAACTGCATTTTCTTTTTATTGATTTTTTTATGTGTCTTAATTTTGGCGCTTCCCCATATTTACACTGCCCTTGTAAATATGGGGCACAGTCAAAATCACTTGGTGTTGCAGTGGAACGCTCTTCGTAACACCCATTGCTCACCCCTTTCATGCTAAGTATAGTGAGAAAGGCAGCCTTATTTACAAGGCAGCGTTAAGCCACATTAAGTGGCTTAATGCTGCCTTGTAACTAAGGCGAGGACAAGGACAAGGGGCACCCTATTCACTAGGAACCAGGGTAATTCATAAGTAACAGAAACAATGGTTCCAGTGGAAAGTTAAGCTAATACATAATGATAATATTGTGCACAATCGAAATCAAGAATGGGTTATGGTGATGTCAGAAAGAAAGAAGACCTCGTAGGCTTTTACTCTTTTGGATGCATTGGCAGTGTGTCGAGGATAGAACTACTCCTGTCGTCTGCCTGGTAACAATGACACTTCGAGTAATGACATATACCGTAGTAGTACGATTGGTCCTTTAGTCTATCCTGAACAGGTTGAAGCATCTGCTCCTCCTATACAATACACTGTGGTTGTCCTCTGTCCATCCAGCAACATAAGAACATATAGGCTGTCTGCCTATCACTCTGTCTCTCATACGGGGCACCTGACTGGTTCCTGTGTGAGTATTTCTTCTTCCTTTTTTTCACTTTAGCGGTGTCTCACACATCTCACTGCTTCACCTGGCTGTGCAACCCCCATCAGATGTCCCTATATCCCTTGGTCCTGAGGAGACCATATAACGCACGTAGGATCGAAACGTGGTTGACTGTAATTTAAAGTGAACCACTTCATCAGCTCTGATTATTGTAGCTGGGATTATTACAAAGTTACTAATGGCCGCCTTTAAAAATTGTGGAAACCAAGCTGCATACATCAAATTTTATTGTCATTTTCTGTTTTATGTTTCCATTTCACACCTGGGACACAAAAGCACCATTGTTGTTTTCCTTTTACTGTATATATCAGTCTGAATCTTGAAATTTCTATAAAAGAATTAATGCAAATACAAGCAAAAGTCGACAAGGTCTTCTTTCTTTCTGCCATCACCATAACCCATTCTTGATTGCGATTGTGCACACTATTATCATTATAGATTAGCTTAACTTTCCGCTGGAACCATTGACACTAAAAGTGGCGTTCCTGTGGTGATAGGGCTTCTAACTATGCCACCATGATTCTGCAGACCAAGAAGCATACAAAGGAAAAATACAGGGCAGCAGGTCTTTCACATCACTGTACCCCGGATCTAGAACAATATCTCTGTTAAGATGAAGTCTGCTCCAATGCTGCTCCAATTTAGGAAAGAGTTGAAGACTCACCTCCTTTAAGAACAGTATGTCACAATGTAGTAACCAATCAAAAAACAGTTACCTTTCATATCACTCATTGATTTTCCACTTACTTTTGAGTTGCAGTGGCGGCTCCTCCGATAATGCGGAGGAGCGTTGCCCCACTTCCTTCAAGCAGGAAAAAAAAGAAAAAAAAAAAGATAATAACATTATGTTATTATCATTTTATTTTGTCCCCCTGCTGCAGCAGCGTGCATGAGGAGGCGGGCAAAGGAGCTGAAGAGTAGGGGAGGAGGTTACAACCATCCTAAGAACACAATGACTGTTCGGTCGGTCCTCTTGGGCCGCCCAAAACAGTCATGCACACTTTCACTGTTCTCCATGCTGGCTGCATTACAGCCTGCCTGGAGAACATGCCCACCCCTTCAGCCCCTGGATGAGTGCTGTGTCGCGGCCCTCAGACCAACCACAATGCTGGCAATGCAGCGTTGTGAATGGTCAGGGGAGCCTTTGTGCCCGGTGCTTCCTTTTCCTGGAAGAGGAGAGCAGGAGCAGAGAAGACGCGAGACCTGGCAGAAGGGTACATTTTTTACCCTCGTTATTGTAACATGCGCACTGCGGGCCCCCTCAACCCCACCACCAACTCATTCCCCCCTCCCCCGCGCCCACCCCACTGTTTAGGGCTATTGTTGCGTGCAGATTTGTTCTAGGTCCTTGCTCGTTTATGTGGGCCTTTGCATTCGTTTCTTTATGTCGGTAGGCTTGCACATTGTTTGCAAACCACTTAGTTTAAAAAAAAAAAACATTAGCCCACACCTTGCGATTATTTGTTTACCGTAAACATCAGAACGAAAACCATATACTCTCCAAGTGGTACATGGGAACCTGCAGCAAGTTGGTAATTATGTTCCTCGATATGCTGAGTGCTGAAAACTGTTTCTTGAGATAAATATATGATTGGAGCTCTGTTCTCTTCTTTCAATTCAAAACCACTCATTTGAATTCTTAGTTATTAATTTAGGGCTGCGTGACTTTGAGGTAGTGTGCATCAAGCCTATCAATGAAAGTTACTCGGTTAACAGAATCAAGGTATAAATAGGTAGATTTAAGGTTTACCCTTGAAAAGTTTAACTGTCCTAATCCACAATCATAAGCCTGGTGACAGCTCAAATGTAGCTTTTAAAGAGTGCACAAATGTCATTGCTTTTCGCACGAGAGCTTTTCTTTTAACGCAGAAAAATCCATAACTGACTGGCAAAGGCACTTTTTCTGTCATTAAAAGAAAGTGGAAATGGAAGGAAGGTATGTTCTGCTGATTGAATGTAAAAGGGTATTTTAAACCAGAAAACATCATGCTGTGTTTGAATTCTACGGTGGAATTTGGCTTTACGTCCCCCAAGAATCACATGATTGTTCTATGAGGGTGGGGGATCATTGAAACATCATGGCCCAGGTTTACCTCTTTGATTTTGCATCAAGGATGCATCACTTTTGTTGCACAGCCCCTACCGCAAGATCAGTTTTGCTATTTACTAAGCAACACAAAGCCACTTTCTGTTGCTAGTGTGGTTTAATACTGCCATGTATTACTTAGCGCTGATTAGGCATTATACGGGTGGAGCATAGATATTCTGATACATCCATCCACGTATTTTGACACACATCTAGATTTACAAAGACGTGTGAACCTGGGTTTCTGCAAAAATATGCACCTACCTGAAAGAGTATACCTTTATTTCTCCTTGTTACTTCCTCGTTCTACGTGTGCTGCATTATGTTGCACACAAAGAAAGAGGAATATGCCTCTTTAGATTGTTTTTGTGCAGTTAGGAATCTCTTTTGTGCACTATTCACTATGTGCAAGGGTGTCTGCATTGATGCTGGACTGCACACAGCGCGCTAGAGCAGGTAGAGAGAAGAAATACTTCATATCTTTGTAAATAGAAAGCATTTCTGCTCTCTCCCTTTCATGCAGTTCCCTTTCTCTGCCATGTTGCATATAACATGTGCCTGCAGATGGCTAAGAGAGCTTTGTGGCACTGAGTTCCTGCTACATATCATTGCACTTTTCCAGTGCTGCACCTGAGGACATGTGTTGATTCCCTTGACTGTGAAGAGTAAGAGAGGATTCGCTGCAATGAGGGTTACAAGTAATAATTAAGATATTATCCATGGTAATTTGCGACCAAGCAATGGTGACAGCATTTACAAGAAATTGAAAGAATTGTTTATGGATACAAGTGTGTCTTGCCTTAAGTCACAATGTTGTTGAATATTTCTTCACTGGAGATACTAAAAGTATTTTCTGAATATAACAAGTATAGATCCAACAACACAGGGTCTAATGCATTCATTTTCTAAATTGAACTGTGGCAATACTCTCACTTTACCATTCGAGAGGTGTAAATCCTCTGTAATACAAAGGGATAGCTTAGGAAAAAATGGAAACCTCCCACATCCTTATTATTAATGGGGGAGGGGTATGCTTCTGAATTCTGGCAGCCTGTTTCATGAGCTGGGAAGGATGGCACATGGGCATTATGTCCCAATTACAGGATTCACATTTGTAGAATGACTACTTGTTTATTTTAAGACCAGTAGGTCTAGCTTGTATTTCGAGTCGTAGCTAAAAAGTAAAAACACCTACTGCCGTACCAAACACAAAAACTATTGCTTTCTGTTTACGATGCCTCTTAGAGATAAAAAGAAAGAACCCTTAATGTGTGATATTTTTATTATCCTTTTTAGGGAGAATTGTCCTTGCTGCATTGCAATGCAATAACTCCCTATGAGGCAAAATAATACACAAAACAGCCAATAACTTCAGGTGACAGAGGAATATTCCCCTGGGAGAAATCAAATATCACTCTATGAATATTTTAACACATTATTAACCACAGGATTTGTACACAGCTCAGTTGTCAACCCAGACCTCATAAAATTGGTATTCAACAAATGGTCATGGGAAACAAAATGCAATGATCTTCCTTTTGAGCCGAACCAGCCACGCACCGGCAGATTGCTAGGAGGCATTCTTCGCCCCTAAGAACATCGGCATTATCAGAAGCCGGACTTCACGGCTATTTTTGGGCCGCTTTCACGCCTCTACCAAACCTGCGCACCGACAGGCCGTTATTTAAATTGCCATTCAGGCGTTCGTGGCATGAGGTACCATTATCAGTGCACGTCCTTATTGGAATTGCGCACTGCTCGCTCTGCTCACTGTTATTATTTATTGTGCCTGATAATATAGTCATCGTAGCGCTATACTGATAGACTGCTCTGCATTAACTGTAAAACTGTGCACTGCTCGCTTTGCCTGCTTCAACTATTTGTGCCTGATTGTACCGGCGCCACTGCCCATTTAATAGCGATTCCAGGTTGTGCCCCAATCTCGTCCTGTATCGCATTTGGGCTTGCTGCCATTTTGTTGTTGTTGTGGTACCTCCCAGCCCGGTTCTCCACCCCGCTCCCGCCTCCCAGCTGCTCCTCCCTCCCACTAAAGTTAAGGCTCGACCCGATTGCTGTAACGCTGTCACCGTCCTGCCTAGCTCAGAAGCGGTCGCTCCTCACGCTGCTCCCTGCTGTTAGATGTGGTATCGTAGCGCTTCTGCCTGACTAATCATTGCCTTATTGGAATTGCGCACTGCTCGCTCTGCTCACTGTTATTATTTATTGTGCCTGATAATATAGTCACCGTAGCGCTATACTGATAGACTGCTCTGCATTAACTGTAAAACTGTGCACTGCTTGCTTTGCCTGCTTCAACTATTTGTGCCTGATTGTACCGGCGCCACTGCCCATTTAATAGCGATTCCAGGTTGTGCCCCAATCTCGTCCTGTATCGCATTTGGGCTTGCTGCCATTTTGTTGTTGTTGTGGTACCTCCCCGCCCGGCTCTCCACCCCGCTCCCGCCTCCCAGCTGCTCCTCCCTCCCACTAAAGTTAAGGCTCGACCCGATTGCTGTAACGCTGTGACCGCCCTGCCTAGCTCAGAAGCGGTCGCTCCTCACGCTGCTCCTTGCTGTTAGATGTGGTATCGTAGCGCTTCTGCCTGACTAATCATTGCCTTATTGGAATTGCGCACTGCTCGCTCTGCTCACTGTTAATATTTATTGTGCCTGATAATATAGTCATCATAGCGCTATACTGATAGACTGCTCTGCATTAACTGTAAAACTGTGCACTGCTCGCTTTGCCTGCTTCAACTATTTTTGCCTGATTGTACCGGCGCCACTGCCCATTTAATAGCGATTCCAGGTTGTGCCCCAATCTCGTCCTGTATCGCATTTGGGCTTGCTGCCATTTTGTTGTTGTTGTGGTACCTCCCAGCCCGGCTCTCCACCCCGCTCCCGCCTCCCAGCTGCTCCTCCCTCGCCCCTCCCCCCTCCACTCTCCACTTATGACAGATGCTTTTGCGCGCAGCGTTCACGCGCAGCGAACGTGCCCCATGCGCGGCGAAGGTGCGCCAAAGGTAAGCCCGTGTACGCCCGTCCGCGCCTGGACCGCGCCCAGCGCCAGACCCCCTGGCCCCCGCAAACCCCTCTCCACCCGCATTACTTACGACTCCGCTACCCTCTCAGCACTTAACCCTGGCCGATTCCCTAACTGCTACGAAGCCGCCCCAGGACACAGCCATGGACCCTTCACCTGCCTCTCCTGCAAGTTCGACTGCATCAGGACCCACACCAAATCCTCTAACTCCAAACAGAGTTCCAACACTAACCACCTAAAATGCATCCTGCTCAACACCCGCTTGGTCCACAGACACGCCATTGACCTTTGGAACCTACTCGACACCACATCGCCGGACGTCGCCTTTCTTACAGAAACCTGGATGAACGCCTCATCAGCACCCGACATCGCCACAGCCATCCCGGACGGCTACAAGATCATCCGAAAAGACCGCACCAACCAAACAGGAGGAGGCATCGCCATCGTCCATAAGAACACCATCCGCATCACGACCAGCTCCGACGATGACCTCACTACCGCCGAACACCTTCACTTCCAGATCCACACCTACCCCAAGACCACACTCAGAGGCACCCTCATCTACAGGCCACCTGGACCCCGCACACAATTCAGCGAAGACATCACTGACTTCATCAGCCCACACGCCCTCCCCTCCGCAGACTACATTCTACTGGGAGACCTCAACTTCCACCTGGAAAAGAAAAACAACCGCAATACCACCACCCTTCTGGACAACCTGGCCAACCTCGGACTCGAACAACTTGTTGATACCCCCACCCACTATGCCGGGCACACGCTCGACCCAATCTTCAACTCCAGCAAGCACATCTCCTTCAACCACACCACAGCTCTCCATTGGACGGACCACAGCTGCGTTCACTTCAACTACAAAAAGACCACGACCCACAACCTCCCACAACCAATTCCCCGAAGAAACTGGAACAAAATTACCACCGACCAGCTCTTCACATCGCTTCACCAAAACCCTCCCGCCAAGTCATCGGACCCAAACCAAGCAGCCACCAACCTCACACATTGGATCACCCACAGCGCCAACAAACTTGCACCCCTGAAAAACCATCAAATCACGCAAGGTAGCAAAAAATCCCCCTGGTTCAACGATGACCTTAAAAGATCCAAGAAGTTCTGTCGCACCCTCGAGAAAACCTGGCGAAAAAACCCAACCACTGACAACCTGACCACCTTCAAGAACGCCACCCGCAAACACCACCAACTGATCCGATCCACCAAGAAAGCAGCATTCAAGGATCGACTTGACAACAACGTCCACAACAGCAAGGAACTATTCAACATCGTCAAAGAATTTACCAATCCCACCGCCGACACCAACGATATCACTCCCTCCCAAGACCTCTGCAACTCCCTAGCCTCATTCTTCCACAACAAAATCGCCGACATACATAACAGCTTTGACAACCAATCCGAAGACCAGTCCACTCCACCCACCTGCGAACCAAAACCCACCTCTAACAACCTTTGCGCCTGGAACCCAATCACCACTGAAGACACCATCCGCCTGATAAACTCCATCCACTCAGGATCGCCAACCGACCCATGTCCGCACCACATTTTCAACAAAGCAGATTCCATCATCGCTCCCCATCTCCGAGACGTCATCAACTGCTCCCTCAACTCCGCCACCTTCCCGGAAAGCTGGAAACATGCGGAACTCAGCGCCCTCCTGAAGAAACCCACAGCATACCCCACTGAACTTAAGAACTACCGCCCCATCTCGCTCCTCCCATTCCCTGCCAAAGTCATTGAGAAAGCCGTCAACAGTCAGCTCGCCGCCTTCCTCCAATCTAACGGCTCCCTCGACCCATCTCAATCCGGCTTCCGAGTCAAACACAGCACCGAGACCGCCCTCATCGCAGCAACAGACGACATTCGAACACTACTGGACAACGGAGAAACAGTTGGCCTCATCCTACTTGACCTCTCCGCAGCCTTCGACACAGTCTGCCATAACACCCTCATACAACGCCTCAGCAACGTCGGAATACAAGGAAAAGCACTGGACTGGATCATCTCGTTCCTCGCCGGAAGAACCCAGAGAGTCCGCCTCCCCCCTTTTAGATCAGAGGCCACCGAAGTCATCTGCGGCGTACCACAAGGATCATCTCTCAGTCCCACCCTCTTCAACGTATACATGAGTCCACTCGCATCCATCGCGCGCCAGCACAACCTCAACATCATCTCCTACGCAGACGACACCCAGCTGATCCTCTCCCTCACCAAAGACCCAAACACCGCCAAAACCAACTTACACGAAGGAATGAAAGATGTAGCCGAGTGGATGAAGAACAGCCGTTTAAAACTGAACTCGGACAAAACGCAAGTCCTCATCTTAGGCTCATCCCCCTCTGCTTGGGACGACTCATGGTGGCCACCAGCCCTGTGAACCGCACCCATACCTACGGACCACGCACGCAAGCTAGGCTTCATACTAGACTCCTCCCTCTCGATGACCAGACAACTCAACGCCGTCTCTTCATCGTGCTTCAACATCCTACGCATGCTCAAAAAAATCTTCCGCTGGATCCCCGCTGAAACAAGAAAAACACCCACGCACTGGTCACAAGCCGACTGGATTACGGAAACACCCTCTACGCCGGAACCGCAGCCAAACTACAGAAAAAACTCCAACGTATCCAAAACGCCTCAGCTAGACTCATACTAGACCTCCCCCGCCAAACTCACATCTCCGGTCACCTGAAAGACCTCCACTGGCTCCCCGTCAACAAGAGAATAACGTTCCGTCTCCTCACCCACGCACACAAAGCCCTCTATGACCTAGGACCTGAATGCCTCAACACGCGTCTGTCCAATCAAGCCCTCGCCGCAATTCCGCGCATCCATAGATCCACCATGGGGGGAAGATCCTTCTCCTACTTAGCGGCCAAAACCTGGAACTCTCTCCCCACCCATCTCCGCCTTACACAGAACCACCTCTCCTTCAGAAAGCAACTAACAACTTGGCTTTTCGATAAATAAACTACCCCCCCCCCCCTCCCTCAAGCGCCTTGAGACCCCCTGGGTGAGTAGTGCGCTATACAAATGTTAAACTTGAAACTTGAAACTTGTCCTCGTGCAGGCTAGGAATATCAAGCATTCTACTGACAATACGACATGGATAGAATCTTCAAAAGGTTGTTTTCCACTGTTCGTTTCTTTTAAATGCATCATTTGCAGCACATCTATTGAGACCAGAACTCTGCTCTCCAGCCAATTAAATCCACTGCTATCAACCCCAAAAATCCACCCTCATGGACTCTATACATTTTTTTATCTGATGGTATTTCCTGACGAAGACACGCCTGTGTCGAAACGCGGTCCTACAGGCCCATAGGAATCAATGTCAATTACCGAATTACCGATTCGGTAAATTTACCGATTTTACAAGGGTGACAGGGTGTCACTTTGACACCCTGTTGCACCCCTGATTTTGGCTTGTGTGCCATGTGACACACATACATGCCCTTAGGGCACAGATGTGCATGTACACAGGTATTCGTTATTTACCATGCAATAAAATTACATGGTAAATAACGAATCAGTAATGGCCAGTGGCACTGTTTTCAGTGCCACCTACATCTGGATTTACCGATTCGGTAAATTTACCGATTCGGTATTTTACAGAATCGGTAAATTTACCGAATCTGTAAATATACCGATTCTGTATGTTTTAAGGCCCCTACATCTCCATTAGCAAATACCGGTCGGTAACGGCCGAAATCGGCCGGTACCGACAGGTATTTGCCGGCATATATCTAGCCCTAGGAGAATGCTAAATCCCACATCCCATCCTATTACTTGCCCCCCACTGAACTTCAGGCTGACTCTTCCTACTTGCTCCAAGTAGGAGCCTGGAGGGAAATGTCAGGGATTTTCTTCTCAGAGTTAGGAAAAATTGCAATGAAAATTATGTGCAGTTAGTCTCTATTCTGAGAAAAAACGCTGTAATCATTGGAATTTGGTGTAGGGATATCAGTCCAATTCAAAAATTCCCCCCATATTCCAGCATCAAATTCCAGCACACTGGAAACAAAGGGGAAACATCCTTTACAACGCAACTTTTACGCAGTGCCTTTACGGCGCAACTTTTACAACACAAACCATTACAACGCATTGCGCTGGGGGGCGCTCTAGGATAGGGAATAGGTTTAATTTACTATCCAACACCTTCCCTACTATCCACAGGGACTGGAGTTGGAATAGTAAATTAAACTATTCACTATCCAGCGCCCCAAAGCACTATGCGTTGTAAAGGCATGCGTTGTAAAGACCGCGTTGTAAAGGCATGCGTGGTAAAAGCATGCGTTGTAATGTCATACATCCGAAACAAAGACCTATGTGTCACCTTCATTACACAGTACAATAAACACCTGAGGTATGAGCGCTAATAACCGATAAGGAACAGCAGATTATTTGTAAACATTTAAATAAGTGAGTCAGAGGTAAAGTAATGTAGCAATATGTTGCAACATCAGCAGGATAAACAATCTACTCACCATATTATGAGATATACTAATAATCCCAAATTATTATCAGAGATTGTCTGTTGAAATGGTTTGACAAATAAAAACATAAGCAACGTGGATAATTATTGCAATGAAACAACCCTTTTATTCTTTCTTATTTCACACCCCATGAACTTGTGTTAAAGAATGCAACCTATTAAGCATACTGTTATAGTTACTGCCCAGTCGCTTTACTGTGTGTGGCTTGAGCATAAGAAACATAATGAGCTCGAGGGTGAACCGAGCAGTGTGGAGAACTTCATGGGAACCATAACCGGGATTTATGTTTAAGACTGGAGCGAGATGAGTGCTCCATAGCAATCCCTCATCAGCAGCAACCGGGCACGTCACATCTCACATTACCAATGCCTCCTTTGTTTATCTTCAACTGGGAGCCAGCACAGAGCTTCACAAGTGGCAGCAGCAGATACCTCAGACGCGATCAACGTCACATGACGCTCTACGTTACCACCATTTTGGATTTGTTTATTCTCGGCTGCTCTTTTGAATCCTAACAGTTTCTGCAACTCTTCATGCTGTTTAAATGTGTTATGAGCGTTTGAGCTCATCCTTCTGCACTGATTCCAATTTTCTACAGTTTAAGCACATTGAGAGGCATATTCAAGTATTATTCTTTTTACATGCGTACCTTTTGAATATTTCATTCTACTTTATTACATTCAACATTTATTTTTATTTTCGGGTTATTACAAGTTGTGCTATTTTGGCAGTGTGTGGATCTGTTGGCTTTCAATTATTAGTGTGGGCGATCAGCACGTGGTATGGCAGACAGCAATGTGTCACGCAGGGGCGGCTGGTGACATTTGACAGTGGTGCGGCGTAAGCTAATTTGCATATTGCACCGCAGCGAGCGAGCGTAGCGAGCGTGCCCGAACCCCCTTAAGGGGGGTTTGGGGGGGTTCTCCCCCCGAGAAAATTTTGAAAAAAAGAGAAGAAAAATCGTGCATTTCCCAGCAAATTTGAGAAAGCAGGAAGTTGAATAAAGCAATTGTGAAAGTGCAGTTAATACATTAATAGTTGTCCTAACATAGGTACCTGCTTATTCAGTATAACCACAGAGCTTCATACATTCCGTCCTATTACGCTGCGGAATTCATATAGGACTTTCATGGAAATCTCCGCTCTAAGAGTAGAAGAAGTTGCACTGCAGTTGGGAAACAGCCTTTACAAAGCATTGGGAACCACGCATTACCGTTACCACCAGAGATAGAGAGAGAGAGATAGAGAGAGATAGAGGAAGAGATAGAGAGAGAGAGAGAGAGAGAGAGAGAGAGAGAGAGAGATAGAGAGATAGATAGATAGATAGATAGATAGATAGATAGATAGATAGATAGAGAGAGAGATAGATAGATAGAGAGAGAGAGAGAGAGATAGATAGATAGAGAGAGATAGATAGATAGATAGATAGATAGATAGATAGATAGATAGATAGATAGATAGATAGATAGATAGATAGATAGATAGATAGATAGATAGATAGATAGATAGATAGATAGATAGATAGATAGATAGAGAGAGAGAGATAGAGAGAGTCGGGCCAAATTTACAACATGGTCTAGGAGAAATATATTACAAAAATGGTGCCCCTGCTAAAATATTAAGCGTGGCGCCCGTGTTGTTGTTAATGCTCACAGATTAGAGCGGCGCCTGGGAGCAGTACAGCAATGAGGAGAAGAGAGTGAGCCAATTAACACGTTAATCAATTCAGCAGAGTAGGAAAATGTTACTTGTTTGTAAATCCCACTCTCAGTAGACCAAAAGTATTACTAGTAAACTAGCCAATGCTTGTCCTCACACAACCTTTCGGGAAAAAGCCATTTTATAAGTAGCAAAAGTACATTTAAACATTGTAAGTACATTTAAAAATAATGTCGATGTTGCCTTGTTTTTTTAAGCAGCATGGCCGTGCTTTAAATGCAGCCCCCAAACATTTTCAGCCACTTTAAAATAAATGTATGCGAAGGGAACTTTCTTTTTTAAACATTTTATTTGAGGGGCTAACTTCCTTCATTGACATTGTGGATTATATCAAGCCAAACTCATTGTTAGTTACCTGGAAAGACACTAAGCAAACCACACCTTTCAAAAGAAGTTTACATTTGATCCACACGCACATGTTGGCACTGACAACACCAGCTCTTATTACGATTTTTAACTCCGACCTCAGAGGTAGTTTGCAAATCACAGTCTCCACATTTCATGAGCAAACCTGTGCTGCTTATCTGGCGATTGCTACTGCAGCCACTCTAAGCTAAGAAAGATTAAGACCTAATTGCTTTTCTATGACTTATTAAAACAGTCCCATGCACGGTCTAGTGGTGTTACACCAGAACAATGCAGGTACGCTGAGTAGAAGTCAAACGCAGGCTCTAAAGATGTATTACATGTATATCACTGTGAATACTTTGTCCATCTAAATCTTCAATACCTTTCATGTAGTATGTTTACAAGCACAAAGTGATGTCTTCATATGTCCGTTTCAAAGTGCTGTGTGGATACTTTATACCAATTCAATTACAACACAAGTAAACTAAATAAAAAATAACTGGCTAGATGATTTACATCTATTAAATAACAGAAATAAAGACCATGTTCAAAAGGGTGGCAACCAGAAACACAATCCTGTCCTAGCTGACGACTTCTGGCCTGTTACGAAAAACATGCATTTTAAATGAAAAGTAGGTAGTTTAAAGATGGGAGTATTGATTTATAATACACAATTATAAGGTACTGCATTACGTTGCACAGCGCCTTGTGCTACTCAAATTGGTGCTGATGAACTGAGGGTATAAAATGTTCAGGATGCAAAATCTGTGCACATGCGCAGTGTGCAGAATTTTGAGCCTGGATTAGGTGTTCAGGAAAGGTGACAGAGTGAGAACAGTCGGAGACTCCACAGCAGTAGGAGCTCTAAAAACCCAAACGGCACAGGTTGGGGTTAAGGGAGTTCAAGTTCCATGCTCACTGGATTCTCTGTAGAGACTTAAGGACAAATGACGTCAAGTTTTCTCCCAAATCAAACCTGATAGTATTTATTCCTGGGGAAAAACATACCCTGAAAGACACATATTACAAGAGGGGGAATCTTATTAAGGAGTACAGAGCAATGCCATACGCAGATGCAGAAGCATGGAATTTGGATCTGTGGACATTAATACTGGCAGACTCAATTTGACATTACACATACAAAAATCAACAGTACGATCGATGTTCCCAGTACTAATTTAGAAGTTATAGATGGTTAAAGGGGTGGGGATCGTGGGGAATAAACATTGCATGTAACACTGACAAACACAAATGTTGCAGAAGGGCAGCAAAACGAGTGTAAATGAGGGCAGCAAAACGAGTCTAATTGACGGCAGAAGGGTAGCAAAACGAGTTGCAGAAGGGCAGCAAAACGAGTGTAAATGAGGGCTGAAGGGCCAGCAAAACGAGTCTAAATAAGGGCAGCAAAACGAGTCATTATCAGTTAGATGGCCGACAAAGCTACACTCATTTGTAGCAGCGCGCCCAAAACTGCCATTCCAAGCGCGTGCATAACGACGTTACTTCCTATAGTTGTTTCTTTAATGAGTTAATCAGGTATTTACGTTTTCTATCACCACATTTCATAAGCAAACCTGTGCTGCCTAACTGGCGATTGCTACTGCGGCATAATTTAATAAATAAAAATCACTCGGCATCTATATTTCTCAAGGTCGGATTTCAATTTCCGTGTACACTACACTACTAGATGGCCGACAAAGCTACACTCATTTGTAGCAGCGCGCCAAAAACCGCCATTCCAAGCACCATTCCAAGCGCTGCATTACGTTACTTCCTATAGTTGTTTCTTTAATGCGTTAATCAGGTATTTACTTTTCTATCACCACATTTCATGAGCAAACCTGTGCTGCCTAGCTGGCGATTGCTACTGCGGCATAATTTAATAAATAAAAATCACTCGGCATCTATATTTCTCAAGGTCGGATTTCACTTTCCGTGTACACTACACTACTACAGTGAACCCGTTTAGTAAACAATGTTCCTTCATAGCAGTCTGACCATACCTGACTCCTGAGCTGGTGTGAACGCCGGGTCTCCCTGGCCGAGCGGTTCCTTCGGGACTTGACTGTCGCAGTGTCGCCCTCTCAAGTATTCCTTCCTGGGTCCGGTCAGGTTAGATCTGAGGTCAAGTCTTCCATCAAACGAACCCCATAAACAAACAGAGGCCGCAGTACGAGGGAGGGTCAGGGAGAGAGCTCTGGCCCCCCAGACAGGGGGTTATGTACCCGGGCTAGGTACTGACCAGCCAATCCTGGCGCTGTATGGTGCCCCCCCCAGCCAGGATTGGCTGGGGGGGCACCATAACTGCTCGCCCAGTCGCCCTGTACAACCCCGGGGGCTGCCGCCCGCCCCCATGTCCTCTCTCTAAAGGGAAATTCAGGGGGGAAACAATCTGCGCATGCGCGGGCATGTTTGTGCCCAAAAGTCAACATGCGCAGCTTTAGCAGGCCCATCAGGCCCCCACCCCCCCCCCTGCGCACTCCGGGAAAGTCGGGTGTCTCCCGGATTCCCGGCCGGCAGGTAGCGTGATTTTTTTTTTTAATTTGTATTTGGTTTAGTGGCAACGCGGTGGGTCCATGGGGCATAGTGGGGCTACGCCCCTACGCCCCAATGGACGCGCCGCGCCTGGTGTCACGGCCTCTAGCTGTTCTTTCTAATAAAGGTGATAAAGCATTGGCCTAGAAATGTTAGAAGAACTTCTTTGAATCCTTTATAGTGCACATTGGTGGGGAGAAGTCTTCTGCGTACAGGAAGCAAGCAAGACAGCAATATTAAGGACAACCTTGATGAACAAGCCAGTGGAGATGGTGCTGGGGAACCTACTGATGTCTTTGAAATGTCTCTTAAAACGCTTGAACAATACTTAGGCCATCGTATTCATCTGGTGTTAGAAATGCACACATTCTTAATGGGAGCGCAAGAGTCCAGCGAGAGAGTGGGAAACTATATTGCCTCTTTAAAAGTACTTGCATGCACATGTGAGTTTGGCAAACTCACGGATTCCTCGATACAGGACCAACTAGTGAGATGCATGAACCGCAATCGAGTGCAAGAAAAACTGTTAGCCAGGAATCCTTCTTGTAAGGAAGCAATTGCCATTATAGAAGGCGTGGTGAATGCATCTGGTTGGGTGAAGGAGATGAGAAGTTGTATACTGACGCCCAACATAGAAGTGACTTCTGACAGTAAACAAGTTCATGAACTGGTCGAGAGGGAGAGACAATAGGAGGTGAATTATAATATATTGAAAGATGTGGCAAAACCCAAGACCAAGACACCTTTTGACAATATAAACCAAAATGTTTTACATGTGGGAGTTTCAGTTATATGGCTAACAGTTCTAACTGCAATGCTAGATATTTCACATGTTTTACAAGAGGCCTTAAATGGTATTATGCCAAAGTGTGCAAATCTTCAAAAGAGGTAGGAGTTGTAGAGAATGTTGATAGTGTAACAGATGTACTTCGTAATGTTGTACTGCAAGTGAAAAGTTAGGATGAGGAAGTTAATGCAGGGCAGTAATCATGCCCAAATGTGAAGTGGATATTGATTGGAAAAGTTTTTTAGTGTTGGCGGACTCAGGTACTTCATTTATAATGATTGGAAATAAGTTGTGGGATGGTATGTTTTCTGATGAGGTATTGCTTCCTCCAGATATCAACCCAGTCAGCTATGGTGGTTCGTGCACTGATATTTTGGGATATTTTGTGAGGAGGATTGGGTTCCAAGGAAGAGGGATGATTGGCATGGTGTATATAGCAAAAGGAGGGGACAATCTGCTTGGTTGGAGACACCAATGCGATATGGGAATTATACTTAATTCCAAGGACAAGGTGATAGTTGGTAGAGTGTGTTGAAAATAATTTTGTTAAGGAATTCTGCAGTGTGTTTAAGAATGAGTTGGGGTTACTTAAAGATTTTGAACACAACATTGTGTAAAGAGAAATGCAAAACCCTGTGTGCATAAAATGCGCAAAGTTCCTCATTTAATGGTCAAACCTCTCAAAGTGGAATTAGACAGATTGTTGGGATTTGAAGCTAATTGAAAAGACTGAAGCATCAGAATGGTTGGCACCAATAGGTTTAGCACCCAAAGATGGTGGGAGATCTAACTGAATGTGTTTGGACTTCAGAAGTCTCAATAAGTGGATTTGGGTGGATTGGCAAACACTACCTAATATTTTGGAATCCCTCACTATGCTAAAAGGGGCAATGTTTTTTTCTGTCCCTGATCTTTTCTCATCCTACCACCTGGTGCAACTCGATCAAGACTCTAGGCTCCTCACTTAATTTGTGATGCCATTGGGGGCCTACTTCTTTCTATGAATGCCATTTGGGTTGTCCTCTGCTGCAGCTTGTTTCCAAAGGGTAATGAAATTTGTTCTGGGGGAAATATCTAACATATTGTCTTTTCACAATGATAATCTCATTAATGGTAAGGATATGTCTGAGCATGATATCTTCTTGAAGAGAGTATTGAGCAAACTTGAAGAGAGAGGGCTCACAGTTAAAAAGCAGAAGTGTAAGATTTGAGTGACTTCTGTTACCTATTTGGGTCACTTTATTTCTGTTGAAGGCATTCGGCCCTGGTTGGAGCTGGCTGACAGTATTGTTGGTGCCCCCATTCCTACAGAGAAGGAACAGATGAGGTCCTTCTTAGAACTTGTTGAGTTCTATTCCAAGTTTCTTGCAGGATTTGCCAGTGTAGTGGAGCCCATTAGAGCTTTACTAACAAAGGGAGTCTATTTTGCATGGATGCAGGGATGCCACTCAGCTTTTCAAACTGTGAAGGTGGCCATACGCAAGATGGGTACCTTGGGCCATTGTAAAACTCGTAGGAAGACTATCCTCACTACTGATGCCAGTTTGAAGGGTTTGGGTGCAGTTGTCTCTCCAGTTGAGGGAGGAGAAGAGAAAGTGGTAGCGTTTGCCTCCTGGGCTCTTAAGAAGTTTGAGAAACATTGCTCATGTATTGGGTGGCTCTAGCAATATTGTGGGCAATTCAGCACTTCGAATTGTATTTGTGGGGCATTCCCTTTTTGGTGAGGACAGGCAAACAACCACTGGTTCAAGATTTATCTTGTGGTCAGAGTTAAAGAAAGACTCCAAAACTTAATAGGTGGAGTGAAGTGTTGGAAGAGTTCAATTTCCAAGTGTATTATCTCCCACAAATAGCAAACAAAACTGCTGACTGTTGATCGTGCCCGCCTCTGGAACATAGGAAGGAAGAGTATGTGGATGACATGAAGGGTGCGTGTTGGGTGAGACAACCTTCCATAACAAGAGATGAGTGAATAAAAAATGAAGGGGAAGGTGATTGGTTCCCCACCATTAAAACCTATGCTGTGCAAGGGTTGGTCTGACTACAAGCATCTAGATCCTGCATCAAAATCCTTTTGGTCAGTGAGGCAAGCACTCACTATAGGTCAGATGTAGGTAATCCCAGTTTACCGACTCTTAAATACCGAATCATACCGAATCGGTATTACAGAATCGGGAAACGGGATGTAGCAAATAAATCGGTAAAATTTACCGATTCGGTAACATTCGGATTTCCCAATACCTATTTGGTAATTCCCATTCAACCCTATGGTCCTCCAGGCCCATAGGAATTAATGGGATTTACCGAATCGGTATTTACCGAATCGGAAAATACCGATTCGGTAAATACTGATTCAGAAATACCGATTCGGAAAAACAAATAGAACCCATGTGAGCCAGTCAATCAATCAGGAACACACACCACACCCCACAACAAAGCAACAGAGTAACCAACCAATCAGATGCAACTACCCCTCCCCAGTACCTGGATATGGCCACACCCATGCAGGTGCAGAGCAACTGAACTGTTTGGAGAGCTGGAAGAAACACAAAGGAGCAGGCTGCCCTGTGCATAGCTGACCTGCATAATGGAGTCCCAGGAAGGCCAGAAGGATGTAGCTGAGCGTAAGAGGAAGATGAAATTCAGCCCAGCAGAACTGCAGGTACTGGCGGAGGAGGTGGTCAAACACCACACCCAGCTCTTTGGGAAGCAGTCTCTGCATGTTGCAGAGTCTGTAAAAAGGAACACCTGGCTGGAGATCCAGTCCAAGGTCAATGCCATTGGGGTCATACACAGGGACATAGATGACCTAAAAAAAAGGTGATCATTACCAAAAAAAACTTGCAACACAGAGGAAAGAAGCCGGAGCCACAGGTAGAGAGAGGAGCCGTGCACCAAGACTGACAGACTTGGAGCAGCTGGTGGAATCCACCCTGGAGCCAGACAGTATCCATGGGATCGGAGATGCTGACAGCTCAGCCAGAGCTGCAGGAAAACAAGGTAAGGTGCACGGCCATGAATCCCCACCCTTTTCCTTGACTCCCTTCCCTGATGTGGGTGTCTGCATCACACTCCAGAACTGGTTTTAGTTTTTACCAGCAATGCATCATGGGAGTCGTACTCATAGTAACATACATCAATGCAGTCAACATAGAAATCAGCATGGCATGCCACACACTACATCTATAAGCTGTTGAGGACTAGGCAATTGTGTGATAGGAATATAATTTAATAATGTCACACAGGTGAACAACACCACTGACCCATTGTCCATATCTGTCCACAGGAGAGACATCACGCAGTACAGCGCAGGAAAGGGAGGAGAGGGCACCGGCAACGGAGATGAGGGAGAAAACACCCGAAAGATCAGGTCCAAGTACTGTTCTGGAAAAAACACCCCCAGCGCAGGCAGCCACTACACCGGAGCGACCCACCACACCACATCCACTGTCACCTCTGCTGTTTGGGTCACAACATTTTGAAGCACCAGCACTTTCCCCCACACCAACCTCAGAGTCATCTGTGCTGGGAAGGCCAAGGAGGCATGATGTGCCCCCTCTCAGGATCCTGGAGACGTCAGATGAGGAAGATGTGGAGGCTCTCAAACCAACAAATCCACCTCTGGCTGACAACGCTGGGCAGCAGACTGCATCTGGAGCTGTGTGTGCCGGTGTCCGAGGCCGTAGGGTACGGGAGAGAGGCGAAGGCCAGGATGGAGAGGGGGTCTTCTGTGGTCTTGAGGCCACCATGGTGAAAGTCCAGCGCCTGCAGGCAAAGGGCATTTTAGCAGTGCACAGGCTGGTGCGCATATTAAACAGCAGGATGTCAAACATTGACAGGGGGATTGGCTCCATGACCGAGAGCATGCACTCCATGGCAAAGGGCATGAGGGACATGACACAGTGCATGAGTGCCCTCTGTGAAAAACTAGATAGGGACCTCTCCGAGAGGCACAGGGATATTCAGTGCATGCGGCAACAGACCAAAGCCATGAACCGCCTTGCCACAGCAACTTCCCTGCTATGCCGGTGCTCTGTCGCCATGCAGGATGACATTGTGCACTGCTGCACGGATTTGTCGAGGGGGATTGGGAGAGTCACCTCTGCCATGGAGGTTTTGCTCACACATTCGGCAGGCCACTGCTGGAGTCACAGGTGTCGGGGACACAGAAGTCTCCACCAGCAGGAGAGGCTCTAGCACTCCTGTTCCTGACATTCGTAGGAGCAGCAGGTGCCAATCTGCTGACCCAGGCACCACTGCAACCGTTGACACCCAGCCTTGTGCATCCTGCACTGTAGTGCATGGGCGCAAACATTGACGATGCCCTCATCCCACAGGACAGGTCACGGTGAGGTCAACTGTGGCCACCCAGTGTGGAATACAGACATTGTAGTACCATGGTGTGGTATCAGTAAAGTGCTGTAGTGACTATTAAACTACGTACTTCAAATACTAAGCCTGCCTGTGTCTCCTTACTTACTTAGAAATAGCTGCGCGTGATCTCTCCCCTTTCTCAGTCTCCCATCTGTTGCTGGCGCTGCTCCTGCTGCATAGGGCTCTGCCTGTTCTGTTCCATCATCAATGTCCCTATGATGTGTGATCTCCACCTCTGTGCCTTCATTGGTGGCAAGATTGTGCAGCATGGCACAAGTCGCTATTATTTTGCAGCAGATGATTGGAGTGTACTGCCGTGCACCTCCACTCTTTTGAAAAAAAAAGAATGCCATTAGTTACATACTCATGATTGATCCATCTGCATTGACTATCAGGGTGTGTCACAGTTATATACCTAGCAGGTATCCATCCCCGAAATCGCCAGCAACAAGGCGTGTGTATATCCCACTGTTCTGGAAGATGTACGAGTCGTGGGTACTCCCTGGGAATTTGGACACAATGTCTGTAATGATGTTGCCAGCGTTGCATATCACCTGCACATTGATTGAGTGCGTTGACTTCCGGTTCCTGTAAATGTGTTCTGTGGCTGCAGGTGGGCAGAGTGGGATGTGGGTGCCATCTATACAGCCTATGACGTGAGGGAAGTGTGCCAATTGATAGAAATCTGTTTTGGTTTTCGCAAGTTCCACAGGTGTGTCAGGGAACCTAATATAATGATGCATTCTCTGCATCATGGCCTCAAGGAAATCCCTGAAGAAACGGGACAGGCAGCTCTGAGACACACCACCTACTGCAGCAATCAAACTCTGGTAACTCCCAGAGGCAAGCAGGTGTAGGCTACAGAGCACCTGCACATGGGGTGGAATGGCATACGACCTTGTTGTTGGGTGATCCAGGAGTGGGTGGAGGTCCCTGATCAAGTCCAGGATGGTTTGGGGGTGTAGCCTGTACCTTTGCAGTATCTCTGGCTCAGTCAGTTGGAAGAACATTATCCTCTGCCTGTAGACTTGCTCCTCCCTTCTCCATACCCTCTCTCCTGCTGCCTGTAGCCGTAGCCGCCTTGCTATGACGTAGAATGCTGCCATTCTGGTTGCACTGTTGCATTTTGGGTCCTTAATTTATAGCCTGCACCTGGTTACCACCTGCTTGCAATCCATGGTTTTTACCGATTCTTAAATACTGAATTTCATGAAATTTGGTATTTTTTAGGTTTCCTACATCTCAAAAGTAATTTTTTACCATTTCTTAATTACCGGTATTTGGCTACCTACATCTGGCCCTATATGTCAAGGTGACCTAATGAGAGTAGAGAGGGTAATTTCGCCTAATAGCAAGAGACATATCATAATCAATCTTGATCATGAAGGGCATTTGGGCAGAAGCCTAACTGAAGCCCTGACTGTAGGAGGTATTGGTGGCCGGCCATGGATCATCAGTTGGAGCAGGTAGTGAAGGACTGCTGCTTGTGTGCTCCAATGACAAATCGTACAAAACGAACAAGGCTCCTTTTTCCCCATTTGTTGTACCAGACAAGCCATAGACGAAACTGGGTCTGGACATCATGGGACCTTTTGAGATACTACTGCCAATCAAATGATTTGTGGTGCTGTTAGTAGACTACACATCCAAGTGGGTGTCAACCAAGTGCGTGGGTACTGTGTAAACTAGGACAGGGTTAGAAGTTCTTAGGGATGAATTTGCGACTGAAGGGGTGCCCAAATACTTGGTGACTGAAAACTGAGTGCAGTTCACCTTGCTGGAGATGCATGAATTTCTCAATCCTTTTGGAATAAAACATCAGAGAACAGCTTTGTATGTGCCACAGGCCTATGGTCTTTCTGAGTGCATCGCACCACTCCTAACTGTGTAACACAAAAATCACATTTTGAATCCTTAAGGGGCAGAGTGCCACTTCTAGACTTAATCTTGTGTGGCTGCCTGCCAATGGCACTTCCAGTTTAAGTAAGGAGGAGATTCATGATAGAGTCACTTACTTACCAGTGGGAGCATAAACATAGTTATGATGGGAAGAACTCTGTGAGGTAGAAGAAATGGAATGTGGGGGACCGGGTGTTGATAAAGAAACCAATATGGGAGACGAAGGGAGTGACTGAGTACATGGGTTCCGTCACCGTAACCTTCATTGAAAAGAATGTGATGACGTTCCATACTGGTTGCACGTGGAGCATGTGAGACTTATGAGATATCCTGGTAACAGTTTTGGAGTTGTGGGTGCCTCTGCTGAGGCTACAAGTAAGTGGTAGGTCTGATTATCCTGCAAAAAGGTGTAGGAAAGTTCCTATCCAATATAGGGACTTGGGGCCATATGTATCAAGCCAAATTGACTTCGCAAACGCCGAAATTTCGGCGTTTGCAAATGCAATTTGGACTAATGGTATGCATCAAGGAAATCTGCTTGAAAAATAAGGAATCGCAAAATTTGCGATTCCTTATCTTGCGATTGCATTTAAGGAATCACAAATTTTGCGATTCCCTAAATGCAATGTAAGAAGCCAAAAAAATAGCAAATTGGCCTTAAGGAATCGCAAATTACCACCAACTTCTAGTTGGTGGTAAGTTGCGAATTCCTTTCAAAATGCATATTTTTTCATTTTTCAAAGTGCCATGTGACGCACATACATGCCCTTAGGGCATGTATGTGCGCCACATGTGCACCCATGCAGATTTCAGGGGTGCAACAGGGTGTCCTTCGGACATCCCTGCACCCTTGAAAATATTCTCAATTTGAGAATAGCCCTCCTGGGACATAGAAATGAATGGGAAATTATTCCTTAATTGCGATTAGCAATTTGATAATCGCAATTAAGGAATTTTAAGGAATCGCTAAAAAGAAGCGAATTTCTACATACATACCATTTTGCGATTTCTAAATAGCGAATCCTTAAAAATCGCTATTTAGAAATCGCAAAACGGAATGTTGATACATATGGCCCTTGGTCATGAAGTAGTGTAATGACTCTCCATGAACTGTCTGTTAATATTTTTGCATTTCAGGTTCATTGTAGAAGGGTATGATTTTTGTTTTTTGTTATTAATATATAGTATTATTGTCATTAGCTTGTTTGTTTTGGTTCACTTTGTAAGGGGGATGTGTTATAGTTATTGCTCAGCCCCTTTAAGTGCACTTTCTCAGCTTGCCAAGAATGCTCATAGTCTCCATGGAGTAATGCTCTATTATAGTCAGTTGGAGACTGAGAGCATACTGGTAGGCTGCAGTGTTGGTGGTGTTACTGGCTCAATAAGGGAGAAGTAAAAGAAGTTTGACTTTATCACCTTTCAACACATATCAAAACAAATATAGGGTTAATTGGTTTTTCACAACTTTTGCTTTGATGTACTGACTGGCAGCCTTTTATTGGTTGATGTTTGAAAGCTCATACCCCCTGCTGATTTAAAAAAACAATACAAATATTTTCTCAAAACATAATGTTAAAAAAACACACAATAAAAACATAATTTCACAAATAAGGGAGAACTTAAAAATATATTCTCTAGACCACAAAAACAACAACCTGATACACATTGAAGGCACTTTAGAGGCAGAACATTTTTTTTAAGTGCTAATATATCACAGCCAATGTATACATAAGGAATTCTTCCTTTCATCCAAACCAGATGTTATTTCAAATATTCTAGCTGAACCATCTATATTCAGACCAGGTGTTGTTACGAGATTCTCTTAGACACAGAAGCGATGTGTTTCGGTGGTATGTAATGGTTCACCACCTTCTTCAGGCTAACAAGCTAACAAGCTTTAAAACTTGTGTGTGAAAACAGGAGCAGGCCAGGAGACGCATGAGTCTCGGCGACAGCTGGAACACCCGATCTCTTTTAACTACCTTTGACGGTGTGGTGACCATAGCTCCTGTGGTCTAAATAGTCTGGACCTACATAACAGCACAACGAAGGGGGCGGTGGTCCCCGGTTTATCAGCCGCGGCCGGTAGTGGGAGTTTCGGCCGGGCGGTGACGTGAGGAGGGGGAGGGGCAGGGCGAGGGGTAGTAATGTATAGATTACGGACTTTAAAAGGTACGTAACCATAAAAATAAATAAAAACGAATTTCGTTGCACACACTGCATCACCAAATGCGATGCAGTGTGTGCAACGAAATTCGTTTTATTTATATTTATGGTTACTTACCTTTTAAAGTCCGTAATCCACACATTACTACCCGCCACCCTGCCCCTCCCCCTCCCCAGGTCACCGCCCAGCCGAAACTCCCACTACCGGCCGCGGTTGCGGTTGCTGTTTCCTTATATGCCGGTCTAACATTTGAATAGACGGGAGGAAAAAAGGTGTTAAGGAAGGTCAGTTTGGCCCCTACCTCGAGTGTCCTATTTGCGGTGTATTCAATAAGACAACCACTTTAGCAATAATGAGAGATAGATACCCTCCTTCAACTCACCAACTAAAGGATCAATTTTGGGGAGATTTGTTAAAAGTACTTGTTAGCCTGAAAAAGGTGGTGAATCATTAGATACCACCTGAAATGCGTTGTTTCTGTGTCTAAGAGAATACGGTAACAACACCTGGTCTGAATATAGATGGTTCAGCTAGAATATTTGAAATAACATCTGGTTTGGATGAAAGGAAGGATTCCTCATGTATACATTGAATGTGATATATTAGCACTTAAAAAGATTTCTGTTTCTAAAGTGCCTTCAGTGTGTATCAGGTTGTTGTTTTGTGGTCTAGAGAATATATTTTTAAGTTCCCCCTTATTTGTGAAATTATATGTTTTTAATGTGTGTTTTCTTAACATTATGTTTTTAGAAAATATTTGTATTGAGAAAAGTTTTTTTTAAATCAGCAGAGTATTTAATACACAGCAAAATAAAATAAAGATATATGACTCTCTCATATTATGCTCTGGGTTTCTAATTGGTGCTGGTGAAAGATTTATGATTGGAGGTAGTATGCTTGTGGTGTATGCATAAAAAAGCCCAAAGGGATAATTTTTCATAGTTTCTTTATTAAAAAACAAACCAAAAACATTCTTTTATGTGTAAATACTATGATATTGGGTCTCATTATTGGTGATAGTTGCACAGGTCTTGGTTCTCATATGAACTTTGACAACATATAGGCATGTCATAATGTAGTTGTCCTTCTTCAGAGATGCTACTTTTAATGCATAGAAGTAAATTCTGTCGACATATTTGTTGTTTACCCATATTTTAACTGGAAATGTTGTGTTAAGGTCACTGTTTATGTGTAAGGCACCTACAAAGATAACATGTTGATAGGATGCATGACTGAACACTGGTCCTGAAGAATATCCTTGAGGTTATAGGTACAGCGCAGGAACATGTAGACCCTTGATAAGAGTAAATGTGACTCTCTTTTAAGTCAATGGCTTTAATCTTGCAGCTTTGATAATAAACACATTTTTGACATGTACTCTGTACAACATTTTAATTGCTCAGTAAAGTATGCTTTCAAAAGTGAGGTTCGTTTTTTAATGCTTTGTAACATGGCCCAATGTCTCAGCCACAGTTTTGGCCTAACTGGTGTTTTAATTCATTGATGAATTTGAGTAGCACTATTTTATCACCTCAGGGAGTGGTAAATAGGTGCTTGTGATGGGATCTTTAAATACATCTGCCAAGTTTGTCTGGAAATGTAGATATGTTTGTTGACCAATCTAAAGAACATAATACAATAACATACAGAAAGCAAAATTATCACACAAATAAAATTGGACATGATGCAACATACCAAAAGAGTCACAACAGAATGAGATGCAACAATTAACATGCAACACATGCAACATATCAAAATGCAATAATGCAGCACAAAAGTACATCAGCACAAAACAACAAAATGCCACAACACAAATACACACAAATATTTTTGTCACACATTACCACCTCCAGATAACTGCTTTCATACTACAGTGATAAAAGGTATATACACTAAGCACTGCTTTATCGTACCACCAACGACATGAGATAGCACCAGTCAAAAATGTTTAGTGGTCTGGCCCTAATTGCACCATGGTTGGAATTGAGCTGCTTCTTTATCACTGCAATGGTATAAATATGGACTAATATTTTCAGGCCTTAGGGCCAGCGCTGCTTTCCAGTCTCCTACAGGGCAATATTTAACTCTCTAGGCCAAATACATATTGCTCTTTATAGATCCAATCTCTCCTTTTCTGAAAGATTTATTAGGCATAGGACATTTTTTAAGCTTTGGCCTTCTTTATATGACTCCAATGTTTAAGAGCACTAGGAGTAGAGATATATATTTTCCTGTTTAAGTTTCCAACCAAAGTTAAATCTCAAATTCAATTGCTGGAAATTAAGGAAGGTATCAAAGCATGGCTCAGAGCCGTAACAGGTTAATTCTCTTCCCACATGTCTGCACTGCTTTAGGAAATCTTGGGTGCAGACTTAGGCCATATTTATGGCATAGTCACTCAGCACAGCAAGTCACCTTGCTACACTGCATGACAGGTAAAGGGCAGGAGTGTGCTGGAATTAAATGAATATGGCAAATTTTTACCTTTGTCCCTGCGCTGGTGCCGTTTTGGCTGCCTAGCACCAGTGGAGGCACCCTTGCACCATGCTGCAAGGGTGCCTCTGTTAAATACAGGATTTGTTTTGTGCAGGAAGGTGCACCTTTCTGCACAAAAACAATCCACTGAGCAATATTTCTCTTTCAATGTGTTCTGCACAATGCAGCATACCTAGAAAGAGAAAGTAACAAGGAGAAATAAGGATTTTTCTCCTCATTACGCCTTCCATTTTGGGGCATTCCCAGATCTACCAGAAATTGTAAATTTGGGAATGTGTCAAAATCTATGGGAGTTGCATGGGAAACCCCACACAAAAGCCATGGAACACCTCCCTGGGGCAAAGTAACACAACACAGCGATTTGTGTTGAGTTGCGTCACTCCTGGCGTTTCATGCCCCCCAGGTCCACAGGAAGTGGTCTTGCATGGTTTGATAAATTGCATTTTAGGCTTTGCGTTGTGTATGAATCTCGTTCTGCCACCACTCTACAATGCATGTTACTTTATCTCCTTCTCTTCTTTTTCTTCCCCCCTTTTTCTCTTTCTCACTGTTTTTCTTTCTTTCTCGCTCTCCTGCTTTCTCATTTTCTGCCTGTCACCTTTTTGCTCTGGGTCAAAGCATTATGATGAAAAATAAGATCAGACCCATATGCACAATCTGCTTTTAATGCGGGCACGTGGCACTTTAACAACCCAGTTTTAATGATAATAAATAAGTAAAACTATGAATACTTCTTTGGTGATATCGAACCTAATTTAGCAAGAAAATTGTACATCCAGTTTCACCATGGAAACTTGCCTCTAAATTGTTTTACTTCTGATTGGTCCACATTTGTTATTTTTTTGTCCGCTATACAAAGAACCGCATGCAAAATGGTTGACATCAATTTGTAGAAAGCTTGGGGTTGAACAAGGAAGCATATCGGATCCTCCAAGCTGATACAACTTTTTATCTAGTCTTTGCAGTATCTAGATATCTTCTTCATGCTTGGCTAATAAGAAGCAATAAAGAGAAAATAGATAATTTTTCAATAAAAAGGTACACTGTTCACCCTATAACGTACATTTTTAATCACATTCCCATCACATTCCCACGAGCATTTATTCCATCTCTTTCTAATGAAATAGTCATGCATATAATATTAATAAACTGAAATTGTGGCGCTATGCTTATTATCTTTTACCATTCCATTTAATGACTGTTTTTATACCACTTTTATGGTATACTACCGAAATAAATTGTATTTGAATTGAATCAAAAAATAATTACATTGTGGTACTGAAAATTCTGGACCCGTGTTATAAACATCGTCGTAGCATGACAAATTTGATATCAGAAGACCGAGAATGGCTAGTATACTATACACAAACATTTTCGTCATGCTCGAGTGACGATGTCACTCTGAAAATCGTAGTTTTCGTCCTGAACCCTCGGCTTCCATTTTGTGTACGGCAGCCATTTTGTGAGTTGCCCTCACATAGGCAGATGACTAAAGGCCAAACATGATTCTGAAGGACACGTACACCTCTTCTGAATTCCCTGTGACCTGGGCAAGCTGATTCCACTGCCCAAGGCCAAACCTGTTCGGTCAGTTCCTCTCCCAGTGGCCGAACGAGATAGCATCAAGGCACAACATGTCATAAACCTTTCATCACACACACACCATGCCTAATCTTGCACACACCTGTCCCTGTTTCCTACTTTATGACTTGCTTTACGAGGAGGAGGTGCCCGATTTTATTGGGGGTCTGCCGATATCTGATGAAAATACTGGGCCTTGCCGGATAATTTATTGTGGGCTGAACAAACTGAAATATGGGCTTGTCATCATGACTCTGCTTTTCCTTTGTAGTGAAAACATGTGAATGGTCAACTGAAATTTAAAGAATGTTTGCCTAAAGCTTAAAATTTTGTATAAAAAGAGAAGGCTGGCTTTGTAAGATTGAGCAGTCTCCTGAGAATATACACCGTGTTGTACTTCTAGGATACCTGTTACTTGGTTGCAGCCAATAAATTCAATCTTTGACTTCACCTAGAAGACTCTGAGTTTCTGTAGTCTGAAACAGGAAGTACCCGAAGTCTTTGGGTGTTGTCCCTGGCACCGCTGGGTTACCGGTTCGGTACCGGTTCTGAAAAACCCAGTACTTCAGTTGGCGCCCAACGTGGGGCGATTTCAGCGGTACCGGTCCAAGCCAGAGGTTCGTGAGGAGCTTCGTGTGAAAATTCTGGAGAAAGGCCGCCACTTCATCGACCCCTGCATGTCGACGTGGTCCGAAAGTCTTTGCTGCGAGGTTCCCCGCTTCCCGACGGCTACGAAAGGACTGCTGCCCTGACTATCGCCCTGTTTTGGACCCTTGATGTTTGGTAGAGCGAAACGATAGACGAGTCTTCTGGTGACGTCATCGATACCTCAGTTAAGTATAAGTGGAGCGTCTCCCAGTCCTTAGTTTGGTTCTTAGTTTGGGTATCCCTTCGGGATCTTTGATTTGGAACTTGCAAGTACCAAAGCCGAAGGACTCGTGTATTCACGAGAATATCGTATTCGATAATCCTTTGAAGTTTGAAGCTAGACTAGAGAGCGAAGATGCCTGGTCTTTGCAGACTTGGAAATTTGTTTTGTCTTGGTTGTAATAATAGGGATTCCCGATTGGAGGACTCGTGTCCGGTTCCTCCGATTGGAACTCCAACCTATGAATTGTATGTGAAACATGGAGTAGGCCCCATTACATACAATGAAGTGTGGATCCGATACACCCGCAAAGATGGTGTTTTAAAATGGCCCCAATATGGTAGCTTCGACACAGAGGTTTTAGATAACCTTGAGGTTAAACTTTTTAAGAAGAAAGCCCGGCCGGCGATGTTTGACTCTTTCCGCCTATGGCGTAAGGAAGCCAAACAGAAGGAAATTAAATTAGCGAAGAAAAATAAGAGAGAAAGGGGTATCTCGATAATGCAGGCTGCTATGCAGTTTAAAGATAATGAAGAAGAACAGATGAGTGAGCAGTTGCACAGGCAACGTAAAATGGTAATCGATAAATGTTATCCAGTTTTGCCGCCTCTTCAGCAAGATGCAGCAAAAGAACTTGAAAAAGATCCCCTAATGTCGCATTTGTTAAGTTCGCCAACCCCTTATGCACAGAGTGCTACGGCACCTCCGCAACCTTTAGCTGCGCAACCTTTGGTTGGAGTGCCTCCTGCTCCTCCACAGCCACCAGCTGTTCTCCAGTTGGTTCCTACTCTTCCGGTGCAGCCTCTTCAAGGGCCACCGACTTTGACATCTGCTCTGCCTTTACTTCCTACAACTTTAACCACTATATCGACTCCCACTCCTGGTATTCCTTCGGACACTGCCTCTGCATCTGCCTCACCTCACCCTGCTTTTCCGCTTGTCTTTTCACCAACTTCTCCCTCTGCTCGACAAAGAGTGACTAGCACGGTCACTAGTCTTCTATATCCCTTCTTTGGGGCAACAAGTACGACCCCTACCTCAGAGCGTGCACAGTTGCGTAGTCAACTGCCTGATTCCAGGGAGAAGGAAACGTTGAATTATTTGGCACGTAAATGGGTTACTGACTCAACGGGTTACAACCTAGGGTCTGTTATGGATGTCTTCCATCAGTGGGAAGCACCGAAGCAGAGATACGTTTTTGAGAAAATGTGTGTTTTCTTGTGTGAGGATTTAGAGGAAAATGATTTGGAACCTAATCCGCCCGAGTTGAGCCGTGTACGGTTCGAGTTCTCAAAGGGGACAATTGTGGGTCCAGATGTTGAGAAAGCAGTTGCGACATTGTTATCCTTCAGGAGTGAAGGCATTTCTCGTTCATTGTTTGATTCCTCTGTTAAAGAGAAGGTGAGACAGTACCCCATGAGAGAGGTTCCCCCACAATGGAGAGAAGGGGACCCAAATGCTAATCCAGTCATTCCGCCACATTTTCAGCGTGTTTGGGTACATGTTCCATGGAAGCGAGCTGAAGTCTTGGCCCTTAAACAGACATTGCCTGATCCCCGTAAAAATCCGGCAGGGTATTACAAGGAGTTATCGCAGACTGCAGGTTCATGCATTATGAATTTAGCCGATATCGATATGTTGTTTGGGAATGTTGTTCCACAGCCTTTATGGGGAAAGACTCGCCATGCAGATCATGATCAAGAGTTAGGTGACTCATGGGCTAATATTACTGCTGCAGACGGCCGACAAGTTGGTGGTGCTAAACCCGAGCCTTTAGTAGCAGACCTCCCTGGTAGGATCATTAATTACATGAAAACTTTAATGCCTGCGATGCGTGTGAATTGGGATAAGTTGTCTGCGTGTAAGCAGAAGAAAGACGAAACGGTGTCTGATTTCTTCACCAGGTTTGAAGAAACTTTTGTCGACCACAGTGGTCAAGATATGAGTACAGAAGGTGGTCAACGGTTGTTCGTTGACAAGTTCGTGCATAATTTGCTTCCCGAGTTGTGTAAGAAGTTAAAAGATTCAGAGAGTTCTTGGGCCGTCTCCTCTTCAGCACAGATATTGGCTACTGCACAGTATTATGAAAATCGAGATAAAGATGAGAAAGATAGAGCAGAGAAGAAAACGAAAGAGTTAAAGACAAAGGTTCTGTTACAGCAAGTGGTGGAGGTGGTCAGAATAACTATCAGCAACCTCAACAGTATCAGAGGAACTCGCAAAAGAGTCGAGTATACTCAACCACGTGCTCCTGTAGGTCCCAATCAGTGTTCATATTGTAAAGAGGAGGGTCATTTCAAGTATAGTTGCCCTGTTTTGTTGCAGCGTATGAATGGTGTTTCTGGTGCAAGAGGTCGAGGTGCTCAACAAGCGCCTAGAGGTAGAGGACGTGGTAGTTTTCCCCAGAACGCGCGTTCCCTTCCGCCTCAAAATTCAATGAATAGGTTTGATCAACAGCATAACGCGTCTGGTAGGACGGCTCAGTACTATGCTGATGACTACTATGCAGAAGATGAGAATATGGAAGGTAATGATTGCTAGGACAACCGTAGACAAAGAGAGGGAGTTGTTTCAGTTCCAGTAGATCAGAGTGGACCTTATGTTGAGGTGATTACATCAGGTGTGTCAGAGCCTTTTCTGTTGGATACTGGTGCTACAAAGAGTTCTATTATGCACTCTAAACTCCCTGGCGCACCTTTGTCTGGCGAAACAAATGTTTCTGTAGGTTTTTCTGGCGCCCCGGTTAGGAACCCAGTTTCTAGCCCTATGTCCCTTTCTGTTGGACCTTGCAAATTCAAATCACCCCTTATTCTAACGACAGGTTGTGGTGAAAACTTGTTAGGACTGGATTTGTTGAAAAGATTGTATGCGACTTGGTACTGTTCTCCTTCGGGAGTACGACTTACACTGGGTAAGAAAGTGGTCTCTTCAATGTACTTATCAAAGGATAAACTTCCGACCGAATTGTCATCTCTCCCTGATATTCTTTGGGCTACTGGTCCTAATGCTGTGGGTCTTTTGGAAATACAGCCATATGTTGTGACATTGAAAGCCAATGTTAAAATGCCACGAATTCCCCAATACAAGATTTCGAGTGAAGGTGAAAAAGCGTTGCTAGCGATCATTTATGATTTGATTGAAAAAGATGTAATTGAAGAGACGAGAGACAACGTTTGCAATAGTCCTGTTCTACCTGTCTTGAAACGTACTGATCCTTCTCAGCCACCTGTTTACAGGTTTGTGATTGACCTTAGAGAGGTGAATAAGATTGTTGTGCCACAATTTCCAGTTGTTCCTGATATCACTGCCCTATTGACTATGATTCCAGCTTCAGCCACTTGGTTCTCTGTGATTGACTTGAAGAATGCTTTCTTCAGCATCCCGATTGCCGAGGAGAGTAGGGATATTTTTGGCTTAAGTTTAGGAGGACGAAGCTTCCGCTTCAAACGCGCTCCTCAGGGCTACTGTGAAAGTCCATCGATATATAGTCAGGCTTTAAAGACACAGCTTGATATGATTGTTTTACCTGATGGCGCTACACTTATTCAGTACGATGATGATTTGCTTGTTGCTGCAGATACTGAGGAAATATGTAAAGAAGTAACGTTGTCATTGTTGCGTCATTTGTGTAATTTGTAAGGGTGAGCGCAAAATCCGTTCCGCTCGCGGATTTTGCGAATTTTCGGTAAATTCGCGATCCGCGAACTCCCGCGAATTTACCTAGAATTCGCAAATCCGCGAGCGGGGGGTCCGGGGGCAAAAGTTGAAGCCTGGCCTGTTGTTTGTAACTATTTTAGGATGGAGCCGGCAAGCCGCCAGCGCCATCCTGAAATAGTTACTAAGTTAGCTTCAACAGGAAGCTCTAATAGATAAAATAAAGCAGGTGCTCGAGCACCTGCTTTATTTTATCTATTAGTGCTGCCTGTTGAAGCTAACTTAGTAACTATTTCAGGATGGCGCTGGCAGCTTGCCGGCGCCATCCTAAAATAGTTAAAGGATATGAAGGGCAGGGTTCATTCTGGCACGATGGTCCTGTCACAAAAATTAAACCTCAACAGGAAGCACTTACAGATATCAATAAAGCATGTGCCCTAGTTGAAGCTCAAATTCAGTGATGCATTCATCAGCCCAAAAACAATCGTGAGCATTGTCGAGGCTGGGCAGGTGTGATTTCTTCCCAAATCTACCGTCGAAAATCAGCTGTGATGCTGGATAGAGGCCTTTGCATCCTTGACTTTCACGTGCGCAATCCCCTGGCTGTTCCTGTGACAAGGAGCTTCTTTCTCTTCATTTGCTGCTCTGATCGGTCTCTGACTTTTTATACACACCAGAGGCATGTGTGCTCGCATGGAATCCCAGCCCGTTTGGCCCCGTCCACACACTTGCGGTGTGAACCGTCTTCCCGCCATTTGTGTCTTTGGAATGAAACGCTTTATAAAACTGCAGCAACTAAGCTAAATGTGAGTTATTATAGGAGAGGAATAAAAACAATAATGCTAAAAATAAGCGATCCTGAAACAGCCTGCAAAACACGACAATACAGTGGATGAGCCCTCTGTTAACCCACTGAGCTGGCTTACAGTACCCCCAAGCAAGTGCATCATTTGATGTGGATTGAGTTTTTTTTCTAATTTAGGAAACACCTTGGGCCGCTGTTTGCCTATTCTGCTCTGGTTTACATCTCGTCCCATGAGGAGCGGTAAGACCCAAAGCTGCCCCACCCCCTTCTCAGCTGCTCTGCACCTTCACAACAGCCTTGTCGGAGTCTTGTCTTTGAGTCTCGCTCGTTTTTGTGCTTGGAGAATAAACCCTGGGGTGTGAATGGGTGGGGAGGGGGTACTGTGTGGAGAACGTGACGACATTGAACATCTGAATCAGTGGTGTCACTTGTGACTGCCGACTGATCTATTTCAATGATGAAATGTGTGCACTCTAAAACCCCCCACAAAAAAACACACTGCTCCTTCGTTCGTTATCGGAGCAGATTGTGTGCAAACCTCTCCCTTGTGAACCGCCCCCGCAGTCTCTTGAGGACAGACCCAGTGAACAAGGCAAACCACGCACAGAGGCAGACTCCCAGGATTCCAATGTAACGAGCCGAGCCACTTTGACACTTTGATCTGCAATGAACTCGCGGCCAGGCTCCTTCGTGCAGTGCTTCAAGGCGCTAAGAATATTCTCTTGTCCTGGGCTTGCTGCTCATTATTAATCGTGAGCATTGTCGAGGCTGGGCAGGTGTGCTTTCTTCCCAAATCTACCGTCGAAAATCAGCTGTGATGCTGGATAGAGGCCTTTGCATCCTTGACTTTCACGAGCGCAAGCGGAAAAAAAAAAATCTGCAAATCCGCAGATCCGCGGATTTTGCGGATCAACAATACGCAAATCCGCAAAATCCACGGATTGTGGATCTGTGAAATCCGCCCATGCCTAGTAATTTGCACCACAAAGTGTCACTTTCAAAATTGCAATATTGACGACAAGAAGTGACCTATTTAGGTCATCTCTTATCGAAGGAGGGAAGGAAACTGACCCCAGAAAGAGTTCAGGCAATAGCGAAATTGAGTGTGCCAAGAACACAGAGAGAAGTGTGCGCTTTCTTGGGTATTACATCATATTGCAGACAATGGATACCGAATTTTTCTTTGCTGGCCAAACCTTTGGTGGCATTAACTTGTAAAGATACACCGAATCCCCTTCCGTGGTCTGAAGAGTGTCAGAAAAGTTTTTCTGAATTGCGTGATGCATTATGTTCGGCTCCTGTGTTGGGTACCCCCGACTACAGTAAGCCCTTTACATTGTATGTCCATGAGAAAGAGGGTTGTGCATTGTCGGTTTTGACACAGTTGTTTGGAGACAAGCAGCGTCCATGTGCATATTTTTCGTCGACTTTGGATCCGGTAGCTAAAGCATTGCCGAGTTGTTTAACAGCCACAGCAGCAGCAGCTGTTTCTATTCGCCAGTCTGCTGGGTTAGTGATGAATAATACATTAGTTGTGATGGTTCCACATGCAGTGGACACGTTGTTAAACAGGACCAAGACACAGCACTTAACTAGTGCTCGGTTGTCAGGTTACGAGTTGACACTTTTAGCGAGTCATGTTCACATAAAAAGATGCAACACGCTTAACCCAGCTACGTTGTTGCCAATTGTAACTGAGTTAGATGCTTCTGAACAGCATGATTGTTTTCTCAGGACAGAAGAAGAAACGAAAGGGAGAATAGACCTCCAAGATACTCCTCTTGTGAAGTGTGATGGTACATTATGGGTGGATGGTTCGTGCTTCAAGCTTCCGAATGGTGACACGACTGCAGCATATGCTGTCACGACTTTGCATACGATTGTTGAAGCTGCACGTATCCCACATAATTCAGCTCAAGCAGCAGAACTGATTGCACTTACGAGAGCATGTGTGTTGTCAAAAGGAATGAAAGTGACCATATATACCGACAGCCAGTATGCATTTGGTGTGGCTCACAGTTTTGGACGATTGTGGAAAGAACATGGATTTCTGACCTCGCATGGAGCTAAGATTCAGCATGGTCAGTTGGTGAATGAGCTTCTGGAATCACTTACTGTGCCGTTGCAAGTTGGGATTGTGAAATGCAGTGCACACAAGAAGGTGACTGATGATGTTGGTCGGGGAAATGCATTTGCTGATAAAGTTGCAAAAGAAACAGCAAGGGATGTGATGAGTCGAATGTATGTTGCGGGCCCTGCAAGATGGGTTGGTGATGTTGGAATGTGTGAAGATACGATAGAAAGCGTGAAGTCTATTCAAGCTGAAGCTACAGAGAAAGAATTGAGTGTGTGGTGAGAAAGTAAGGGTAAATTGGATGCGAATGGTTGTTGGGTTGAATTGTCAGAGCATCAGAGATGGTTGTTATGTGGAAAAGTAAATTTTGCCATGTTGTATGTGCCTACGTGTTCCCCATCTTATGCTATATGTGCATGATCGATATGCATGTATTCCCCTCTGATCGATTAAAGACGCAATTACAAGTTGTGTCCATCTCTAGTATGCCAGTTTCCAGTCCTTGTGAAAGCAACGAATATTAAGCCTATGTAAACCTACGTTGCCACATTTTACAGTGTGCACGTTAATTCATTGAATTGTCCCCGTTTCTAGGCCTCAAAAGGGCCCAGACTCAGATTCAGCTCCTGTCTCCTGAACCCTCTCCGAGGAGCGATACAGCCCCCACCTGCATCCCTGACCCCTAGCTTACTTTCATGCCTCGCAGTGCCCGGCCCGGCCTGGCTCTGCCTCCCAGTCTGCCAAGAGTATGTTATGATTCTAGTTATCAGTCCGGCCCTCCTTCTCTGCATTCCTAAGCTACTGAATCGCATCAATAGTTTCCGTCATGGTCTAGCCTTACTGTCTCCATGTAAGAGAAATACTGTATTAATATTCATAGAATATTCCTCGCACACGCAATACATGTAGAATTATGCATGCACCAGTCTTAGAGTCTATTAGCTTTTGCCCTGATAACTTTTGGATTCTATCAACATGTACTCTAAACACCAGATACCAGATATGCCTTGGGTACATGTCGCTCTGACACTCCAGACTTTAGTCTCCTCTTCTAGCATAGAAGTCATAGCCCCCAGTTCTCTCTGGAAACACGTCATTGCCCGTTTTCGCGCACCACTAGGTTAGAGGTCCCAGCTGCTCAGGTAGCCCCTCCATGTTTCCGCCCCGTTTATGACACTTCTGTTACGTTTACATCACATGTCTATGTACACGCCCTGTACACGCCTTCTTGTTACATCATTTTGCCCTTATCTTTCGCGACTGCTACGAGTCACGCCTACTGCTACGCCTACTGTATTGAATGTAATGCAATTGTTTTGATATATATATATTGTGCACTGTTACAAAAAGTTACCCATTACCGCCTGATCCCCATTACATGCCATTTCCCTTCCCTGGCAGCTGCCATCCCGTACTATTGCAGGCTGTCCTGTTCCTGTCCTTATGCCTGATTAAAGCCTGTCGACTCAAGATACCTCGAATCCTGACTCTTATTTATTGAGCTTCCTGTTTTATTGATTATATGAAAAATAGTACCGGTAATTAATTATTTATTTACCACATAATGGCGCCCGAATAGGGACTTGCCCTTTCCCCACGCGCCGGCGAAGCCACGCAGGCCCCCTGATCCTCTGCAGCCGTGACGGAACCATACCGTGCACGTGCAGATATTTCTGCTTCAAGTATCCCTCAGGCCCACGGAGGAGACGGAGGTTGCGGTCCAGCATCCAGACGAGGCGGTGAGGAACGCGGCGAGTCCCGACCAGAGCCCAAGCCGAGAGTCCAAGGTCCGAGGTATCCGGAGGCCCACCTGTAACTGAAGTCCGAAGTTCGTAGTCCGTCGTCGTAGCAGTCCAGTCCAGTCCGAGGCCTTCCGTTCTTGCTGCCCGGTGAGTACCGTTGCTGGGGTAGTATCTAGACAGGGTCAATTAATTTGTCTCTGGTCCGTGGGTTTGGGTACACAGATCCAACACGAAGTGTTCACCTAGGTGGACGCGGGTCCTGACGTGTCTCTTTATGGGACCGGTAAGTTTCGTGCTGTTTTAGCAGTGCATCTAGTAATTCTAGTAAGTTCCGTTCTCGAGAAATTCATGTGTTCTGTTCTCAGTATATCAGGTAATATTCTGTCCGAACTGTTATTTTAAATGTTATTCCATGTGTTTTCAATGTCGTGGTATGAGTGATTTGTTTTCCCAGTTATTATTGTATTTATCGTGTATTGTATTGTGTCCAGACTCCGGCCTAAACTATGCCTCTATTCTCGAAGTTACGTCAGTTAAAAACCAGAAAAGGGTTATTAGAGGAAGCAGTTCCTGTCCCGCCTAGGGACAGTCCAGGTCATTTTATGTATCATAAGCATGGCTTAAGTGCCATATTATATCTAGACTTATGGGTGGAGTACACCAAGGAATTAGAGGAGAAATATAGATGGCCCGTATCAGGTACATGGGATGCCTAGTGCATCATGCGAATAGAAGAAGCATTATGGAAAAAGAAATCCAGACAGTCCCAGAAAGATGCCATCGAGTTATGGCGCAAAGAATCTCATAGAAGAACCGAAAAAGAAATCAGAAAAACAGAATTAAGTAGAGAATCCTCGGAAAGAGCCCAAGAAAGGGAATTAATCGAAGTAGGTGAACGAGTTAAAGCCGAACAGTCAGACAGACAGAGAAATGCCCTTATTAAGGGTATGTATCCTCTTCTGGCCGAGGGCTTGCCGAGAGCAACCCCGGAAGCACCATGTAATTTTCCGCCGCCATTAGTTCCGATTAAGTTACGTCACAAACCGACCGCAGCTGATATTTTTCTCTCGTCCTATTTGGACGACACAGTCCCAGCATATGCAAATCCTGTTCCGCCAGCTCCCGTAAATAATGTAATTCCTGTTCCTCCAGCCAACGGGGCACCCGTTACAGCACCTGTTACGGTACCCCCGGTCCAGCCTACAGTACATGTACCCGCTACATCAGTCACTCTCCCAGCACGTACAATACCCGTCGACGATTCTAGTCTAGGGGCCACGGGGGGAAGTCCTCCTGGAACCCCGCCTCAACACAGACGTGTAACATTACTCGAGCTACATGCACGAGCGTTACAGCGTTCGCCCAAACTTCAGTCAGTCGCAGATATCAAGCGAGCACTTACCGAATGCCGTTATGATCCGGTCCCAGGCGATGATGATATGGTCCTGTATTCATTACGTGTAAGACGGGTGACCGAATATTTGGACACCCTACCGAATATGAAAGGTTATCTAGACAGAATATATTGTTTCATCCGTACAGGAGTAGATCCAGGAAGTATTGGCGATGCCATGGTTCAAAGGAAAGTTGAGATTCAACTCATGCTTTTAAAGTTTCTAATTAATTGTTTAATAAGGGAACAAGATTATCCGGATAAAGATCCGGAAGAAATGAAAGTCCTGACCAGGTGGAGTGACCATATAGCCGAGGGAAGACATAAGACACAGAACTGTATAGAGAGTATGTACAAGAAAATCCGTAAGGAAATAATAAAGATACACGAGAAACGAGAAGCAGCACAAGTAACCGAGAAAGAAGACAACTCTTCTACTGAAGAGGTAGACGACGAGAATCCCTCCAGAATAGCGTATGTAGGTAGAACTAGACTTCCCGACCGACATTCATGCCTAGATCACAAGAAAGTTTTCCCTCCTCCAGCACCAGAACAAGGTTCTCTTGAACAAGTATTTCAAGCTACCGATCATATTCTGAAATCGCAAATCGGTTATAGTGAACTTAGTACCATGCATGAACAAGAACTAGCCCGATCAGCAGTCCGATGGACTACTGATTCTACCACTTTTCCAGATGAAATAGTGGCACAAATGTTTCTGAAACTGCCCCCAGCCGAGCAGCGACTGGTGGGTATGTATATGATCCAGCACCTCATTACACTGTATGAGGGACAGCATTCTGATCCAGGTCCGTTACTTGATGTTCTGAAGAGTTACTCCAGTATAGATGGAGAGGTCTAGGTACCGATTTAATTAGTATCATTCTAGAACAGCGCCACAAATATCGAACGTTTTTGAATCCGCATTTTGTTCATGTCTCACCTCCAGAAAGTAAATCATTTTACATAGATAGACAGCATCCGTTATGAGAAGTACACCCAGTTAGGACAGCGGGTGGTGAACTAGAACGAGTATTTGTCTACACCCCTATCACAAAGATGGAACTCTAAGAGATGAAAAAGTTAATTCCCTGTCACGACAAAGATCCAGCAGGGTTCCATCGAGAATTAAAAGACATGCTCCGTATGGGAGAATACACTTATCCTGATATCATTAAATTGTTAAAGGTCCTGTTGCCCGCAGGGGTATATGAAAAACTCAAGGAAAAAGAATGGGAGGTGGGAGAGAAAAAGATAGATTGGACAGCTTTAGAAGCTGAAGATAAATCACGAGTACCAGGTACCGGTCTTGGGGGTAAAGTTAAAGAATTGCCCGAGTTATTGATACAGGTTTTGCCAAGATTACTAGCCACGAAAAAGGAAGATTGGGATGCAATCTCAGCTTGTAAACAGAAACAGGATGAAGACACTAGTGATTTTTATTCTAGATTTGAAAAATGTTTTATTATTAACAGTGGTCTGAAAACAAGTAGTGAATCGTACCCTCATCTTTTTGTTACCAAACTAGTCGAGAATTCAAGTCCACAAGTTAAAAATCGAGTATTGAAAGTCGAAAGTAGTTGGCAAGCTAATACTCCGTCACAAATGTTACAGATGCTCCAGTATCACCAGAATAGAATCAGGGAAGAGCAAGAACACGAAAGGAGACGTATGAAGGACACAAAAATGAAAGTATTAGTTGCACAATCTGTTCCACAAGACAGTCAGAAGAGGGGTCCGAATCAAGCCAGTCATGCTGCAGCTCCCGTTAAAGGGACATGCAATTATTGTAAACAGCCAGGTCATTTTATAAACGAGTGTGCAGTTCTGAAACACAACATAGCTACTGGTAAGACTAAAGAAAGACCACGTCCGCCTAGACATGAACAAGTTTCACAGACTTCTCAGCCACCACAGAATGCACAACAGACAGTTCCAGCACCGCAGCCTATTGCTGCAACACAGCATGTTACACAGCAAATGTACCAGTATGCTCAGACAGAGTATCCAGATTATCAGCCTTATCCATAACACAGCCTAGAGAGGGAGGTAGGCTTGCCTCTCATCAAGATACCTGTAGATCAAGAGGGTCCCTATGTACACAGTCAAGTATTAGGGAAAGACAGAAAGTTTTTGATTGATACAGGGGCAAGTAGGACTACTATCAGTAATGACGAGGTTCCAGGGGCTCCGCTCTCAGGCTCTAAAAATGTTTCCCTTGGATTTTCAGGAAAGCCGATTGTTAATGAAATTTCGAAACCAGTTACTCTAGAAGTTGGTCCATTGTCCCGAACTACTGATTTGTTACTCACGAAATCATGTCCAGAAAATTTGTTAGGCATTAGGACACTAAAAGAATTAGGAGCGGTAATTTGCTGCTCCCCAGAAGGGGTCCGATTGTTCCTGAGAGACTTTAAAGGTCACTATATATTACGTGATTTTGATCCAAGATTATTGAATGTACCACAGCATTTATGGGCGCAAGGTCCAACTGATGTAGGTTGTATGCATATCACACCCCATCGTGTGACTCTCAAACAAGGTGTAGTTTTGCCACGAATCAGACAGTACAGATTGCCACCTGAGGCTGTAGCAGCCTTATCCAAAATTATTGACGAGCTTATTGCTCAAGGAGTGGTTGTAGAAACTGACTCCAATGTATGTAATTCTCCTATCATTCCAGTCTTGAAACGTACTGATCCAAATGCACCCCCAGTATATCGATTAGTGATTGACCTTCGAGAGCTTAATAAATGTATCATTCCTCAGTATCCAGTAGTCCCAGATATTTCTTCCCTATTGACAGCCATTGATTCTGAAGCTACATTTTTCACAGTTATCGATCTCAAGAACGCATTTTTCAGTGTCCCCATTCATCCAGACAGCCAGTACCTTTTCGGTTTTTGTTTAAATGGAAGGAGCTATAAATTCACACGAGCTCCTCAAGGTTTCACAGAAAGTCCTAGTATTTACAGTCAAGCACTTAAGAGACAACTAGACAATATTCACATGCCCACTGACACTGCCCTGCTCCAGTATGTCGATGATCTACTGATCACAGCCCGTTCTGAACGTGACTGCGAGCGTGCGTCACTTACAATTCTGTATTTTCTGGCCGAGCAGGGGCACAAGGTGTCCCCTTTCAAATTACAATTCTGTGTCCAGCAAGTGGTATACTTAGGACACTTACTGTCCAAGTGGGGTAGGCAGTTGACACCAGACCGTATCCAGTTAATAGCGAGTCTTCCACAGCCCAAGACACAGAAGGAGGTACGAGCTTTTATTGGCCTCACTTCTTACTGCAGACAATGGATTCCACAGTATGCATTTCTAGCCAAGCCACTGATACAGTTAACGACACAGGAGGCAGCCGTATCGACTGTCCTCCCTTGGACCCAGGAACATACACTTGTATTCAATGAATTAAAGAAAACCTTATGCCAAGCACCTGTTCTAGCGACACCGAACTACAGTAAGCCTTTTACACTTTTTGTCACAGAACGTGATGGTACTGCATTATCTGTTCTCACACAAGATCAAGCAGGACAGTACAAGCCCTGTGCTTATTTTTCGAGCACATTAGATCCAGTAGCCCAGGCTCTGCCTGCGTGCCTCAAGTCAGTTGCAGCCACAGCTCTAGCTATCAGACAAAGTGATTCCATAGTGTTAGGACACTCCCTGACAGTACAAGTTCCACACTCCGTGGAAGTTCTTTTAAACCGAACACAGACTCAGCACTTGACAATTGCACGTTTAACAGGTTATGAACTGACACTGTTCCAGCCACACATAGAAATCAGACGCTGCAATATTCTAAATCCTGCTACACTGTTACCGTCAGTTACTTCAAATCCTGCCCCACATGACTGTGTGGAAGTTGTTAACACTATGACAAAACCAAGACAAGACCTGACAGACATTGCATTACCTAATCCTGACCTGACACTTTATGTGGATGGTTCATGTATGAGAACAAGTACAGGAGAACTAGTAGCCGCGTATGCAGTGACTACTGAAACCGAAGTTATAGAAACACATCGTATTGACACCCTGTCTGCTCAAGCAGCAGAGCTAGTTGCTCTGACCCAAGCCTGCATACGTGCCAAGAACCTGAAAGTAAACATATATACAGATTCACGTTACGCATTCGGAGTTGTACACGACTTTGGAGTGCTCTGGCAGGAGAGAGGTTTCATGACTTCTCATGGAACCAAGATTCAGCATGGTCTCCTCATTCAAGCTCTGTTAGATGCAATACATTTACCGACAGCTATCGCTATCATGAAGTGCAAGGCACATACGAAAGTTACTGACATCATTTCCCAAGGTAACGATCTAGCAGATCGAACAGCCAAGCTTACAGCTCAGACTCCAGACGTTCCAGTTAACACGACACAGACACTCACTCAAGATCAGACTACTTGTATGACAATTAAGGACCCTACACAAGATGTCATAGACATACAGTTACATGCTACTCTCGAAGAAATCAAGAAATGGTCCGAACAAGGAGGGGTCCAGACAGATCAAGGATGGTTGACGAAGGGAAAGGCCACATGGTTTCTCCCCGACTCTATGGTTCAAGTTATTATTAATACCGCACATAGTCCAGCACATCTAGGAGAAAAAGCTATGTTAGACAGTATTCAGAACCTTTGGTTCAACAAACATTTACGAGCTGCAGCCAAGCAGAAAGTCCGTACCTGTATGATATGTTGTCAGTTCAATCCAGGTAAAGGTGTCCCGGTGGAACAAGGTGGATTCCAACCTCCTGACCACCCTTTTGAAGTCCTCCAGATGGATTATATTCAGATGGAGCGATGTTGAGGTTTCAAGTATGTCCTCGTAGTTGTATGCGCCTTGTCCAGGTGGACAGAAGCATATCCAGTTCCAGATTACACAGCCGCGACCACTGCCAGGCAGTTGGTTCGTGAATTCTTTCCCCGCTATGGACTCCCTAGGGTCGTGTATTCAGATAACGGCCAGCCATTCTCATCTGAGCTTATGAAACATGTTTCCCTTCTGTTAGGGTACCAGTGGAAGTTCCATTGTGTACGCCATCCTGAAGCAGCCGGTCTCGTAGAGAGACATAATCAGAATCTGAAAATACGCATTGCAAAAGTATGTAAAGAGAAAGGTGTAGACTGGCTAGTAGCTCTGCCAGTTGCTTTATTCTATATGAGGATGGTTGCACATTCCAGATCAGGTCTGTCCCCGTATGAGGTCGTATTCGGCCGCCCCCCAAACATGTGGGGTACACCTAGACCCCGCAGTATTACAGATGTTTCCAGTAATATGCTGACAGATTACCTAGCTTCCTTGATGTCTGCCCTACACTCTTGTCGTTCACAGGTTGCCGCCGCATTTCCAGACAACACCGAGGTGAAACCGCATGAAGTCGTCCCCGGTGACTTCGTATTCGTCCGAAATTTTGATCGTTCAAGTCCGCTGGAGCCCCGCTGGAAGGAGCCTCGGATGATCTTACTAACAACAAGGACCGCCGTAAAGCTCGAGGGCAGGAAGGGGTGGGTCCACCTGAGCCACATAAAGAAGTTCCATGGAATACGTAAACAGACTTTTGCTAAGGACTGCCTTATTCCGAAAGACTGCCTAAAAACAGACTCTGAACTTGACTCTGAACTCAAAGTTCCCCTGTTAGAGAAAACTCTGCAACAGGAGTATAAACAGAAGCTCCGGTCTAATAAAATAAGTCAGCCAGTTTAATTGTCTAAGTCCCTCTCGGGTGAAACGGTTAGACAGGTTCCTGACATGTATGAGATAGACCCCCACAGTGAGAGAGTTAGTCGAAACTCTAAAATATGTATTATTGTTCTAAGTTTTCTATTATTTTTATGTCTTATGGTTACCTGCACAAGTTATGCTTTACATTTATGTTTTCCAGTTTCACATGTACATATGTTTTCTAACACTACAGTAGAGCACACATTTAGTGATCTGCCTCCTCACGAGCTATCCTATCGTCTTGCTATGCGAAATAATACATTCATCCGAATGTTGCACTATTCATACCAGACCAGCAATGCCACTAATTGTTGGGTATGTGGTCGACTCCCCCCTTTCCAGACACCGAAGGGAGTTCTGCCACTCTTTCCCTATCCGTTTTCACATAATGGTTCGTGTGGAGCATGGTCCACTTTAACGTCATCCTCAACTGATATGTCCCTTCTGAATAGAACATGTTTTCCAGACAAGCAAGGTCTCTCCCATAGAACAGGGTTAGATCTAGAAAATGAAGTATATGATTTAGGTAATTATTCTTCGAATTTCATGGTCCTGAATGTTCAGTCAGATACTACTCCAGATTTACCTGCTATTTCAGTACTACCAGTCAAAGGCAAATTATGTGTCAGAAAGAATGGTTCCGCACATGTAGGACATAGTCATTGTACTACTACTGTCGAGTATAGTGACAGTGGGAAATCTATTTTCAAAGCCTCACGTCATTCTTATTTTGTTTGTGGTTAGACCGCATATGTTCGTCTGCCTCTCGATTGGGATGGAACATGTTACATTGCCTTCCTACTGCCACCAGTTTTTCTAGCCCCATCTGATTATCACAGAAATACACATCTAGTACACATTAGACATAGAAGGGAGATCGAGTCCCCGATTGTCGATCAAACTGAAACTACTCTAGAACAGTATCAAGACTTTAATAAAGGTTTCTTCTTTTTTATAGGACCTATCCAGAATAGTAAGTTAATACGTAGGTTAACCAGAACCCTAGAAGCAGTAGTGAATGAGACTACTTCTGCTCTAGGTAACTTAACCGAAGAGCAATCTGCTATGTGTTTTGTCGTGCTCCAAAATCGTCTCGTTCTTGACGTCATATTGGCCGATAGAGGAGGAGCTTGTAGAGTCATCGGATCTAGTTGCTGCATTTTCATTCCTAATAACACGCCGTCTGTTTATTCAGCTATAACCAGACTTCATAAAATTGCCCATCAGTTGCACCAGAATCCAGGCACCTGGACATGGTCCGGTTGGCTCTGGAGTATTGTATCTGCCTGGGGATGGAAAGTACTGTCATTCCTAGGTATTGCAGTAATGATCATATTCAGTTGCTGCCTCTGTATACAATGTGGCCCTGCGATTTGCGGCATGTGCGCTACCTCTTGTATTCCTAGTCCTAAGTCCCGTTCCAAGACAATTCGAGACGAGCAAATGATGCTATATGAAATGATAGATGGTATCATGAATATTGATGTTTCCTGATGGAAACGTAGGGCACAAGGAGGGAATGTGGAAAAGTAAATTTTGCCATGTTGTATGTGCCTACGTGTTCCCCATCTTATGCTATATGTGCATGATCGATATGCATGTATTCCCCTCTGATCGATTAAAGACGCAATTACAAGTTGTGTCCATCTCTAGTATGCCAGTTTCCAGTCCTTGTGAAAGCAACGAATATTAAGCCTATGTAAACCTACGTTGCCACATTTTACAGTGTGCACGTTAATTCATTGAATTGTCCCCGTTTCTAGGCCTCAAAAGGGCCCAGACTCAGATTCAGCTCCTGTCTCCTGAACCCTCTCCGAGGAGCGATACAGCCCCCACCTGCATCCCTGACCCCTAGCTTACTTTCATGCCTCGCAGTGCCCGGCCCGGCCTGGCTCTGCCTCCCAGTCTGCCAAGAGTATGTTATGATTCTAGTTATCAGTCCGGCCCTCCTTCTCTGCATTCCTAAGCTACTGAATCGCATCAATAGTTTCCGTCATGGTCTAGCCTTACTGTCTCCATGTAAGAGAAATACTGTATTAATATTCATAGAATATTCCTCGCACACGCAATACATGTAGAATTATGCATGCACCAGTCTTAGAGTCTATTAGCTTTTGCCCTGATAACTTTTGGATTCTATCAACATGTACTCTAAACACCAGATACCAGATATGCCTTGGGTACATGTCGCTCTGACACTCCAGACTTTAGTCTCCTCTTCTAGCACAGAAGTCATAGCCCCCAGTTCTCTCTGGAAACACGTCATTGCCCGTTTTCGCGCACCACTAGGTTAGAGGTCCCAGCTGCTCAGGTAGCCCCTCCATGTTTCCGCCCCGTTTATGACACTTCTGTTACGTTTACATCACATGTCTATGTACACGCCCTGTACACGCCTTCTTGTTACATCATTTTGCCCTTATCTTTCGCGACTGCTACGAGTCACGCCTACTGCTACGCCTACTGTATTGAATGTAATGCAATTGTTTTGATATATATATATTGTGCACTGTTACAAAAAGTTACCCATTACCGCCTGATCCCCATTACATGCCATTTCCCTTCCCTGGCAGCTGCCATCCCGTACTATTGCAGGCTGTCCTGTTCCTGTCCTTATGCCTGATTAAAGCCTGTCGACTCAAGATACCTCGAATCCTGACTCTTATTTATTGAGCTACCTGTTTTATTGATTATATGAAAAATAGTACCGGTAATTAATTATTTATTTACCACAGTTACCCGATGCGTATGTGCTTGCAGTGGTTACAATGGCTCATGGAATGGCTCATATCAGTGTGAAAGGGATTTGTAAGTTGTTGGCTCCAGTATGGCAAAATGCTGGAATTCCTAAGTGTGCAGAGAATGTAGTCAAGAATTGCATGGTGTGTCTGAAATACAACCCTGGTAGGGGAACCCCAACTCCAGCTGGTCATTTTGCGCCTCCTACGTATCCGTTTGAGGTTTTGCAGCTAGATTTCATCCACATGGAAAGGTGCAACAATCTAAAATACGTACTCGTTGTTGTTTGTGCCTTTTCGAGATGGGTAGAAGCGTATCCCCTGAAAGACAACACTGCCTTATCCACAGCTAAAGCCCTTGTCAAAGAATTCTTCCCTAGATTTGGAATGCCGAGAATGGTCTGGAGTGACAATGGGAGTGAATTTGTGGGTCAAGTGATGAAGAAAGTATGTGAAGGGCTAGGCATCCAACAGAAATTTCACGCTGCAAATCACCCCCAATCAGCTGGACTAGTAGAGTGTTACAATGGCACATTGAAAATAAAATTGGCCAAGAATCAAGCAAGCACCGGCCTCAAATGGCCTGACGCCCTGCCTTTAGCACTCCTCTCAACCAGAATGACTGTGCATTCGCGAGTGGGACTTAGTCCATATGAGGTTGTGTTCGGCCGTCCGGCCAACATATGGGGAGTGCCAAGGCCGACAAAATTCAGTGAAATCGAACACCCTGTACTGCTTGACTATTTGTATGAATTGACGGCTAAATTGCGTGTTTTACACCAACAGGTTCACGATACTCTGCCTCAGGTCTCTGAAGCTCCAGGACATCCAATCGTTCCTGGATCCTGGGTGCTGGTGAAAATTTTTCAGCGAACAAAGAACGACCAGCCCCGTTGAACCGGCCCACACCTCGTCCTTCTGTCTACAAGATCAGCTGTTTGAGTGGAAGGAAGGAAGCACTGGATCCACGGTGCACATTGCAAGAGAGTACCTTTGCCTCTGCCGTACGACCAGTGGGTCCAGGAGGGTGTCGCCGACTCAGAGACTGAAATTGTGCCTCGTTTTCTGCCTTTCAGTGATGCACGTATAAAAGGAACAATTACTGAAAAAGAGAGTGACAACATTTTGCAACCAGCTGTATCACCGTCAGTTCGATTGGACACTACAGAACCTGAACTCTTGTTCCGAGACTAGACAGTACCAGGAAAACAACGATATAATCTGAGGCCGAGAACTATGAACTAATCAAATTGTCTTTTCTAAATACTATTTTTGAAAGTGCAGCTCTCTCATCTGAGAAACTTTTTTTATTTTTGTTTTTCGAACCACCATCCGGGTTCCGTTGTAGGGTCGCGGTTGCCCAAAGTCTTTGGGTTGCAGCTGAAGACGTTAGGTCGACAGTTCTGGTTGGTCTAAGGGAGTTGCCCTGGACTGACAGAAGCATTCCTTAGCATAGAACACCCAACCATCGCGAGCAGCATATTATAGAGGATGGAGTTTTTCGAGATGGAGAGACCTGCCAAAACAATGACTTTTAAAGCGAGTATATGTAAATTGATGACCAAGAAATGTTTTTTATTATTATGCATTCTCATGTTATTCGGTGCAATGATGTTTTTAACAGGATATGTCTTATTTTCTTTACAAGTGACATTTGCGCCCACAACATCACCCATACCTCCTCCTACGGTTTCCTCACATTCTTTTCAACCCCTTCCTGAACATGAGTCCGCTAGGAGATTAGAGTTTATTAATAACTCCTTTGTCCAACTTTTGCACCAACACCAACTAGTAATGAGCACGATTAACTGTTGGGTGTGTGGTCTTATGCCTCACACCACGGATAAAGGTATTCCTTATCTGGTCCTGCCATTCAGCCATAATGGTTCTGTGTGGGCATACAGAACGATGTTCATCTATGCACATGAAGTCTACCCCCTACGTTCCGTAACAGACAATCCTAAGAATAGTGCTCTAGTTAAGGGTATAGTAGACATGATTAAGGAAGATATTTCCTACGAGACTATCCCGAGAGATGAGACACTAGTATATATGGGGTGGAACGTAACCGGATATGGAGTTACTCAGAGTGAGAAACAGCAAGCTAAGAGATCCTCCCCGATTTGGATTGTACCCCATCAGGGTCATCTATGCCTGCAAGGTAATGGCAAGAATCCCAGAGCTCAGCTAGGGAGGAGTATCTGTACTGAAACATATGTGTTTGCATCTCAGACTTCCCCTTCATTCCTAGCAGCTAAGGGTACCTATTTCATCTGCCATGATAGAGCCTATACATGGTTGCCCCCTGACTTCTCGGGCACATGTTTTGTTTCGTTCCTGTTGCCTCCAACCTACACAGCTGCGGCAGATTACCACAAGACAAGGATAGTTAGAGGTGTCTTCAGTAAAGAAGACACTGCAGGACAAGAATTTGGGGACTTCGTAAAGGGTTTTCTGCCGTTCTGGGGACCAATGGTTAACAGCAGGAACATAAGGCAATTGACAAGGGTGGTTGAATCCACCATAATTGAAACTGCCGGTGCCCTTGGTAACTTGACTGCTGAGCTCCAGTCGGATCGTCTTATGACCCTTCAGAACAGGGTCACGTTAGACGTCATTCTTGCAGACCGAGGTGGGGTATGTAAATTGATCCAATCGAGTTGCTGTGTTTTCATTCCAGATAACGCTCCAACAGTATACCAGGCCATCTCCAAACTGCATAAGATTTCCGAATCTGTTCATGTGGATAAAGGAGATTGGTCGTTAATGGGATGGTTCTGGGAACTGATATCCGCCTGGGGATGGAAAATTCTGATGGTCGTTGGGGTGATCTTAGCCATCCTTTTCCTGATCTGTCTGTGCGTACAGAGTGCTCCTGCAATATGTGGCCTCTGTGCTACATCGTGTGTAAGGAAACCTGTATCAAGGGACGAGCTAAGTAATAGGATGATGCTACAGCAACACCTCAATGACTTTAGGAATATAGACCTGGACTCAGATTAGCGTGAGTATAGGTTTATTGCCTATGTAAGGGCAAAAGGAGGGGTTGTGGTACTGAAAATTCTGGACCCGTGTTATAAACATCGTCGTAGCATGACGAATTTGATATCAGAAGACCGAGAATGGCTAGTACACTATGCACAAACATTTTCGTCATGCTCGAGTGACGATGTCACTCTGAAAATCGTAGTTTTCGTCCTGAACCCTAGGCTTCCATTTTGTGTACGGCAGCCATTTCGTGAGTTGCCCTCACATAGGCAGATGACTAAAGGCCAAACACGATTCTGAAGGACACGTACACCTCTTCTGACTTCCCTGTGACCTGGGCAAGCTGATTCCACTGCCCAAGGCCAAACCTGTTAGGTCAGTTCCTCTCCCAGTCGCCGAACGAGATAGCATCAAGGCACAACATGTCATAAACCTTTCATCACACACACACCACGCCTAATCTTGCACACACCTGTCCCTGTTTCCTACTTTATGACTTGCTTTACGAGGAGGAGGTGCCCGATTTTATTGGGGGTCTGTCGATATCTGATGAAAATACTGGGCCTTGCCGGATAATTTATTGTGGGCTGAACAAACTGAAATATGGGCTTGTCGTCATGACTCTGCTTTTCCTTTGTAGTGAAAACATGTGAATGGTCAACTGAAATTTAAAGAATGTTTGCCTAAAGCTTAAAATTTTGTATAAAAAGAGAAGGCTGGCTTTGTAAGATTGAGCAGTCTCCTGAGAATATACGCCGTGTTGTACTTCTAGGATACCTGTTACTTGGTTGCAGCCAATAAATTCGATCTTTTACTTCACCTAGAAGACTCTGAGTTTCTGTAGTCTGAAACAGGAAGTACCCGAAGTCTTTGGGTGTTGTCCCTGGCACCGCTGGGTTACCGGTTCGGTACCGGTTCTGTAAAACCCAGTACTTCAACATGTCCGTAAAAATTAATGCCTGTGTGGACCACCTGCATATGGGGCGATACAAAAGGGGATGATCGACGGAGCGTTTGAACAAATCAAACACTCACCCCCAGTCAACTGGTCTGGATTTAATCCACCACCATTCTTTAGTTCACTCAGCCACCCCAGTTCAGACATGGCTATATGCAAATCAGTCTGACCCTGTGCCTTGTGGGAACAGTCCAGCCCGAACTGCCAAGCCATGTCTTCCCTGGACCGGAAACAAGCATCCTGAGACCGGTTTCGGATTCATAATCCTCATCAGCCAGGCTATCTTGAATCCAGTGGCCAAGTGAACAAGGGACTCACGTCTGAGCATACCCTGCCACACTGAGGGCGAATAAAGCGATACAAAAGGGGATGATGGACGGAGCGTTTGAACAAATCAAACACTCACCCCCAGTCAACTGATCTGGGTTTAATCCACCACCATTCTTTAGTTCACTCAGCCACCCCAGTTCAGACATGGCTATATGCAAATCAGTGTGACCCTGTGCCTTGTGGGAACAGTCCAGCCCGAACTGCCATGCCATGTCTTCCCTGGACCGGAAACAAGCATCCTGGGACCGGTTTCGGATTCATAATCCTCATCAGCCAGGCTATCTTGAATCCAGTGGCCAAGTGAACAAGGGACTCACGTCTGAGCATACCCTGCCACACTTAGGGCGAACAAAGCGATACAAAAAGGGATGATGGACGGAGCGTTTGAACAAATCAAACACTCACCCCCAGTCAACTGATCTGGGTTTAATCCACCACCATTCTTTAGTTCACTCAGCCACCCCAGTTCAGACATGGCTATATGCAAATCAGTCTGACCCTGTGCCTTGTGGGAACAGTCCAGCCCGAACTGCCAAGCCATGTCTTCCCTGGACCGGAAACAAGCATCCTGGGACCAGTTTCGGATTCATAATCCTCATCAGCCAGGCTATCTTGAATCCAGTGGCCAAGTGAACAAGGGACTCACGTCTGAGCATACCCTGCCACACTTAGGGCGAACAAAGCGATACAAAAGGGGATGATGGACGGAGCTTTTGAACAAATCAAACACTCACCCCCAGTCAACTGATCTGGGTTTAATCTACCACCATTCTTTAGTACACTCAGCCACCCCAGTTCAGACATGGCTATATGCAAATCAGTCTGACCCTGTGCCTTGTGGGAACAGTCCAGCCCGAACTGCCAAGCCATGTCTTCCCTGGACCGGAAACAAGCATCCTGGGACCGGTTTCGGATTCATAATCCTCATCAGCCAGGCTATCTTGAATCCAGTGGCCAAGTGAACAAGGGACTCACGTCTGAGCATACCCTGCCATACTTAGGGCGAACAAAGCGATACAAAAGGGGATGATGGACGGAGCGTTTGAACAAATCAAACACTCACCCCCAGTCAACTGATCTGGGTTTAATCCACCACCATTCTTTAGTTCACTCAGCCACCCCAGTTCAAAGAATGGTGATGGATTAAACCCAGATCAGTTGACTGGGGGTGAGTGTTTGATTTGCTCAAACGCTCCGTCCATCATCCCCTTTTGTATTGCTTTGTTTGCCCTAAGTGTGGCAGGGTATGCTCAGACGTGAGTCCCTTGCTCACTTGGCCACTGGATTCAAGATAGCCTGGCTGATGAGGATTATGAATCCGAAACCGGTCCCAGAATGCTTGTTTCCGGTCCATGGAAGACATGGCTTGGCAGTTCGGGCTGGACTGTTCCCATGAGGCACAGGGTCAGACTGATTTGCATATGGCTCTGTCTGAAATGGGGTGGCTGAGTGGGCTAAAGAATGGTGATGGATTAAACCCAGATCAGTTGACTGGGGGTGAGTGTTTGATTTGCTCAAACGCTCCGTCCATCATCCCCTTTTGTATTGCTTTGTTCGCCCTAAGTGTGGCAGGGTATGCTCAGACGTGAGTCCCTTGCTCACTTGGCCACTGGATTCAAGATAGCCTGGCTGATGAGGAATATGAATCCGAAACCGGTCCCAGGATGCTTGTTTCCGGTCCATGGAAGACATGGCTTGGCAGTTCGGGCTGGACTGTTCCCATGAGGCACAGGGTCAGACTGATTTACATATGGCTATGTCTGAAATGGGGTGGCTGAGTGGGCTAAAGAATGGTGATGGATTAAACCCAGATCAGTTGACTGGGGTGAGTGTTTGATTTGCTCAAACGCTCCGTCCATCATCCCCTTTTGTATTGCTTTGTTCGCTCTAAGTGTGGCAGGGTATGCTCAGACGTGAGTCCCTTGCTCACTTGGCCACTGGATTCAATATAGCCTGGCTGATGAGGATTATGAATCCGAAACCGGTCCCAGGATGCTTGTTTCCGGTCCATGGAAGACATGGCTTTGCAGTTCAGGCTGGACTGTTCCCATGAGGCACAGGGTCAGACTGATTTGCATATGGCTATGTCTGAAATGGGGTGGCTGAGTGGGCTAAAGAATGGTGATAGATTAAACCCAGATCAGTTGACTGGGGGTGAGTGTTTGATTTGCTCAAACGCTCCGTCCATCATCCCCTTTTGTATTGCATTGTTCGCCCTAAGTGTGGCAGGGTATGCTCAGACGTGAGTCCCTTGCTCACTTAGCCACTGGATTTAAGATAGCCTGGCTGATGAGGATTATGAATCCGAAACCGGTCCCAGGATGCTTGTTTCCGGTCCATGGAAGACATGGCTTGGCAGTTCGGGCTGGACTATTCCCATGAGGCACAGGGTCAGACTGATTTGCATATGACTATGTCTGAAATGGGGTGGCTGAGTGGGCTAAAGAATGGTGATGGATTAAACCCAGATCAGTTGACTGGGGGTGAGTGTTTGATTTGCTCAAACGCTCCGTCCATCATCCCCTTTTGTATTGCTTTGTTCGCCCTAAGTGTGGCAGGGTATGCTCAGACGTGAGTCCCTTGCTCACTTGGCCACTGGATTCAAGATAGCCTGGCTGATGAGGATTATGAATCCGAAACCGGTCCCAGGATGCTTGTTTCCGGTCCATGGAAGACATGGCTTGGCAGTTCGGGCTGGACTGTTCCCATGAGGCACAGGGTCAGACTGATTTGCATATGGCTATGTCTGAAATGGGGTGGCTGAGTGGGCTAAAGAATGGTGATGGATTAAACCCAGATCAGTTGACTGGGGGTGAGTGTTTGATTTGCTCAAACGCTCCGTCCATCATCCCCTTTTGTATTGCTTTGTTCGCTCTAAGTGTGGCAGGGTATGCTCAGACGTGAGTCCCTTGCTCACTTGGCCACTGGATTCAAGATAGCCTGGCTGATGAGGATTATGAATCCGAAACCGGTCCCAGGATGCTTGTTTCCGGTCCATGGAAGACATGGCTTGGCAGTTCGGGCTGGACTGTTCCCATGAGGCACAGGGTCAGACTGATTTGCATATGGCTATGTCTGAAATGGGGTGGCTGAGTGGGCTAAAGAATGGTGATGGATTAAACCCAGATCAGTTGACTAGGGGTGAGTGTTTGATTTGCTCAAACGCTCCGTCCATCATCCCCTTTTGTATTGCTTTGTACCACCTGCAGCCAGTGTTACAAGTGAAGCACTGTGTGGATCTGATAACCTTTTTTTTGGGTATCTAAGAATGTACGTGTAGCATTAAAAGGTGACATTCCCCAATCTAGTCTATGCACATCTAGAGACCTCTGTCTCCCCCTTACATGTTTGCAGGCTGTGAACACTGAGAAATAAAAATAGGTCACTAAAAATAACTAAGCTTTTTTTTGTTTGGGTGCAGTGCACATACTCATTCCATACTAAGGGGCCTATTATGATTGCGGTTTTTCCGCATCCTCCGGGCCGGCGGAAGCCACCACCGGCCCAGAGGATACGGAAAAAACCGCAGCGGACCCATCAAAGACCCACCGCCACATTAGGATGGCTGGTGGGTCCTGGTTTCCGTCCGCAGCTTTTCCGCCGCGGTTGGCTTACAACCGCGGCGGAAAAGCTCTAATATGGTGGCGGTGTCTCTCAGACACCGTCCACCATATTAGGAAGGGCTTTAAAAGATGCTTTTCCGCGGCGGGTTTTCCGCCGTGGAAAAGCATGTGTAACTTCACTGCGGGGGCCCGTTGCGTGCCCCCTAGGTGAAAGGGGGGTGGGGGGTGCACATGGGGGGTACCTATGTTACCCCCCTGCATTTGTATGCAGAAATCGGCAGGCACCGCATGGTGCCTGCCGCTTTCTGCATACAAATGCAATCTATGCATTTTTACCATTGCGGCGGATGCAGCTTGAAGCCGCACCCGCCGCAATGGTAAAAATAGAGGATGTGACCGCCAGGGTGGCGGTCACATCCTAATTGCACAGGAGGGAACTCCGCAGGCAATGCGGAGGTTCCCTCCTGCTCTATGGTGGCGGACGGACTCAGGTCCGTCCGCCATCATAATCGGCCCCTAAATTGTGTAAGGATAAAACAGAGTTGGTAAGCATGGAAATGAAGACATTTACAGGTAACAAATTGGCAATTAAAAATAATATATGTGTATGTCTTTTGTTTTTTTTTGCACCTACTTGATGACATTTATATCTTCCATTTTACCAATATTCATAGTAAACAAGTAGGCATTGAAATGTAATTCTACATCCAATTGTTTTGCCAAAACATTTTAAAGCAACAACTACGTTTTAAGCAATTCTTTTACCACTTAAGACATTTTTCTCATTACAGCAGGATTCAGTATGCATCATTATCAATTTAAATGTTATATGTTAAATAATTGGTTAAATACAATGAAAAACCAAGAAGATTAAATCTAAAGCTGTCTGACTCTCTTAACAGAAGATTGCTAATATCTGGCAAATTACTGATGATAAATAGTTTTGCATTATGCACAACATGCAAATATGCCTAGAGTAGAAGCGGGAGATTGCATTAGAACATTTTGTCTCTTCATGAAATTGCACTTCTAATTGATCTATTTTCGTCCTATTTCCGTCCCAGTGTTAAAGATGTAAAAAAGAATAGGAACATAATCAATGGCAATTACAAAATCAGAGAGAATATTTCAAAATGTGGGTGTTTCTGTTAATAACACATAAATGCTAAATCTTTTTCTCTGTCTTGTGAACAAGTTTTCATTATATTAGATCACTGCAGCGAGAATTGTGCATCATGTTAATGAAAATATTAGAAGCAGAGAAAAAAAAGTTACAAAACTATGGACTTGGGACCTAATGGATCAAAAGAGTTTTCATAATCTATGGGAAAACACTATGGGCCAGATGTAGGTGGCCAAATAGCGAGGGCTAAAGCTGAAATTAGCCGAATTTCAGCGTTTGTGATCGCTATTTGGCTGCAAAAAATGTAGGTGAATTTAAACCTACTAACAAAATGAGGAATCGCAAAATTGCAATTCCTTATTTTGCTCTTGCATTTAAGGAAACGGTAATTGCGATTCCTTAAATGCAATTTGAGTAGCACAACAAAAGTGCACTTTAGCCTTAAGAAATTGCTAATTACCACCAACTTCAAGTTGGTGGTAATTAGTGATTTTCCTTAAAAAAACACTTTTTTGCTTTTTTTTAAAGTGCCATGTGGCACACATTCATGCCCTCAGGACATGTGTGTGCGCCACATGTGCACACATGCACATTTCAGAGGTGCACCAGGGTGTCCTTTTGACACCCTGGTACCCTTGAAATAGCTCCCGCTATTTGCAATTCTTTAATAGCGAATCGCAAATGGTGAATATATCCCCATTCATTCCTATAGGCCTCCTAGCCCAGAGGAATAATTGTGTAGGTATTCCTTATTAGCTAATCTCAATTTGCGATTCTTTATTAAGGAATATTAAGGAATCATTAATATTTTAGCGATTCCTACCTACATTCAGTTTTGCGAGTCCTTAATAGCGAATCGGTAAAATTCGCTGTTAAGGATTTACAAATTTTATTTTACCTGCATCTGGCCATTTATTGCATGCGGGTATTGATCCCTAACCATTTTTGTATCTTAGCAGTTTACACAAAAAATACTTGTAGGTTTAAACTTCTTTTTCCAGCTTATCCTGATCAATTAAATCAACATCTGCAGACACTTATGTGACTGGTGGCTCTTACTCCTATGGGAAATCCATCAGTTTAGTGATAGTTTAGATTAAAGAAGGCAACGTGCTTTCCAGACGAGAATAAGAGAGACTGTAGTGAAGTTTATGAATTCATTAAAGTTGTTATATCGTGAATTTTCTTGTAACATTCTGTACGAAACACAAACACTTTTTCGAGAAGCAAAAAATAGAAACAGTGGCCTTGAAAATCTCAAGTTTTTAGCCCTTTTTTTTATAATTTACCCATCACACTAAATGCAGAGGGCCAACTTTATTAAAAGGTTTTGCATCACCCTGCTATAAGCAAGGGGAAACTGGGGTACACAAAACCCGAAGTGAGATTTACCAAGCAATACACGTCTACCTTGCATGGCTCTAAGTTGCTTGGTAAATATAGAGTAACTTAAGGCTGTGCAATTGGTGCCTTGTATTACTCTGTGGTATGGGAGTGTGTCATGGGTGCAGGGTGCGTGTTCCTTCGCATCCACACATGCATTCTAACACATTCCCAGATTTACCAACACTGATAGGCCTGGGAATGCTCTAGAATTCTATGCCTCCTCACCAGAGGAGCAACAACAATAAAGATCTTGATTTCCCCTTGTTGATTTATCTTTCTATGTGTGCTGCATTGCGCAACACAGAAACAGAAAATGCCTCTGAGGATTGTTTTTTAGCAAGAAGGTGGCCTGTCCTACACAAAAACAACCCTGCCTCCTACACAGACACCCTTGTACCATGATGCCAGGGGGCCTGCATTGGAGCTAGTATATTGTGCACAGGCAGAGAGCAGGATTGCGTTGTACAATATTAAATATTGTGCACTCTTGCCCTCTCCCTTTCATGCAGCACAGCAGATCAAGGTGGCCTGCTGCGTTCAGCTGCATCAAAGATTGACAAAATTGCCCTCCACTTTTTCAAACCTCTAGATCACATATAATTACACGAGCATGGACAGGTAGGCAGCTCAGAGTTAACTAGAGAACCTTATTAGTGCAACTTTAGTACTGGCTGTAATGATGTTTATCTTTTTATGTTAATACACCTTTAATATGCTGGAACTTCTTTCCCCATGTATTCTAACCTCGTGTGAGATTCTGGAATACGTGGAAGTTCCAGCCGTCAGTTGAAGATTAATCCTGTGGCTGAGGTTTTGATTAAAGCCTTCTCTTCAATTAAATTTATTTCTGATTTCTTAATTTCGAGTTGAAGACACCACATTGTTTGGCGACGATCGGGTGAACCCTGAACTCTACCTCAACACAGGTAGAAAAGCGGAAGAGAAGAACGACTCTCCTACTCCTCCAGCGGCTGAATTTAAATGGAAGGAAGCGAAGTCTTCCCAGCGGCAGGTAAAGGAAAAAGAAACATGCGGTGAGGAGTTTGGTGGGCGGAATAAACTAAAACTGTGACGGAAAAGACAAAATATTAATATAAGAGAGGTCGAGTTTTATTAACGTTTGACTCTCGCGCTGTGTGACTCTCGCGCTGTGTGACTCTCGCGCTGTGTCTGAAGAAGCGAAGACAAGTGTAAACAGCTGACTCGCGCTGAGTTATGTAAATCTGTGTTCCTCGCACGGAGTTTAAAGAAAGGAGACGCGTGAACGGACACGTAAACAGCTGACGTGTGAACAGATGATGAAGAACGTCTGACATACTGATGCGCGCAGGAAGTTCTACATTGACACTTGCTTGTATAACAAAGGAATAATACGCCGTGTTTCAGAATTGGAATATGAACGCTACGCTCTGAATTAGAATACAAACTCTGCGCTCTAAGCTCATTATTTCATCATAACGCAGCGCTTTAAGCTCATTGTTTCATTACAAAACAGAATATCAAACTCTGTAATTCTTAAGCAAGAAGGCAAGTTTACTAGACCACAAAGAACAAGATTATGAGGTCAGAGTAAATTATAAAAATAAAAAAAAGTAAAGAAATAAGAACCTTTTAAAATATATATATTTAAAAGAACAAAGAAAGAATCTTTAAATTAGTTAAATTTTAAGAAAGAATGTAAACTAAGGAAAATAAAATGCAGAACGTTACTCAACCTGCTTTCTTTTTAAATACCCCAGGAGAACCGAATATAAAATGGAAAAAATGGAAGAAATTTTTTGCAAACTACGCAAGAGTGTGTGGAACTAATTTAAGTGCAGAAAGAAAGCTTGCTCTTCTTCTCCATTGCTTAGGGGGGGAAGGTCAAGACGTGTAAGAACATCTTCCTGACTTATCTGCTGGAGAACAACGTAATTTAAATGAGTATGAAATTGCTATTGCACAACTTGACAAACATTATCTCCCGAGAGTCAGTACCATTATGGAACGTTATCATTTTGGACTAAGAGAACAAAAAAAAATGAGACAGTAGAAGAGTATGTTTCTTCGTTGAGAAAATTAGCATCTTCATGTAATTTTGGTCTGACTCTGGATGAACGTATTAGAGATCAATTTGTACTTAGGTGTGCACATGATGAGATCAGAAAGGAACTGTGGTTAAAAGATGAACCACCTCTTGAGGAGGTTTTGGGGATAGCAAAACAAGTGGAACATATGACAAAATGTGTTGGAGAGTTGAAGAAAGAAAAAGAAAAAGGATCTTTTAATGAAAAAAAAGAAGAAACAAAGATTGAAGAAGTTGTTTGTCAAGTGAAGAAAAATGAAAAAAATGAGACGCAAAGTAATTTTGAAAAAGAAAATACAGGATCAAATCTTGCAAGTCAGAACTTATATACAGGTCAAAATAACAAGTTTGCTTGTTTTAGATGCGGACAAATAGGTCATTTAGCGAATTCACCAATTTGCCCAGCTTTGAGAATTGTATGTAACTCGTGTGGGAAGAAAGGCCACTATGCTAAATTTTGTAGAACAAAAGTATTTAGGCCTGATATGACTAAGAAAAGATGGAGTCAGTCACAGCCACAAGTTAGAACCATTACGTTTGAAATAAAATGTGAAGTGGCTGATCATCCTACACATTTGGTAAAAGTGGAAAATGTGATGATTAACTTTAAATTTGACTCATGTTCACGCATTACATTGATTGATGAAGAGTTGTTTAATACACACTTTGTTGGGAAAGTAAAACTGATGAGATCTGACTTAAGACCACTTGGGTATGGTGATAAACCAATTAAGATGCTTGGTTGTTTTATGGCTGAGATAGAACTTGGGAACAGAATAATTATAGGAAAGATTTATGTTGCAAAGAAGGGTGATACTTTACTAGGTTGGGTGCATCAGGGTCAACTTGGTGTGACTTTAAATCCGAATGCTAATCCTCAAGTTCAAATACAACAAGTGAATATGAATGAAATGAAAGAGGATGAAGTGGACTTGGGTAGAGATCTAACAAGTAAATTCCCAAAAGTGTTCAAGGAAGGTTTGGGTTGCTTGAAAGGTTATAAACATCACGTTAGATTGAGGGTGAATGCTGTACCAGTAGTAGCGAAAGTAAGAAGAATACCTTTAATGGAACAAGAAAAAGTGAAAGAAGAAATAGATAAATTATTGAAGAATGGTGTGATTGAACAGGTAGAGGCCACTGAATGGTTGGCTCATGTAGTGGTTGTTAAGAAACCAACTGGTGAGATTAATCTTTGCATCTCAGATCATTAAATAAAGAAGTGGTGGTTGACAAGTTTCCTTTACCGAATATTGATGAGATGGTGAGTACGTTGGAGGGAGCTAAGTTTTTCACCACTCTGGATCTTGCTTCAGCGTACCATCAAGTGGTGTTAGATGAGTCCTCTCAGGACCTAACAGCATTTATCACTCCCATGGGTACATATAGGTATAAGAGAATGCCTTTTGGCCTTGTGTCTGCGGCTTCTGTATTTCAAAGGATAATGGCAAAGATTTTGAGAGGGTTATCTGGAGTGAGATGTTATCAGGATGATTTATTCATTTATGGGAACAGTGTTCAAGAACATTATGTTCGTGTGTGTGCAGTTTTGAGACAATTGGAAGATGCGGGCATGACACTAAAAAAAAGTAAGTGTAAGTTTGGTGTAAAAGAAGTAAATTACTTAGGTCATAGAATAACTGGTCAAGGAATTTTTCCAAAAAAAGAGTTAGTAGACACCATTAACAAAGTAAAGGAACCAGAGAACAAGGAGGAATTAATTTCTTTTCTTGGCATGGTGGAGTTTTATGGCAAATTCATTTGTAATTTTGCAGATAAAACTCAATCTTTGAGAAGGTTGACGTCAAGAAATGTAGAGTATGAATGGACAGATGTGTGTAAAAAGGAATTTGATGGTATTAAGTGTGAGTTGAATAAAGCACCCTCTCTTCAAGCATTTGTACCGGGTTTGCCTACGATTTTATTTACAGATGCGAGTGAAAAAGGTCTTGGCGCTGTTCTGGTTCAGAGAAGAAATGGTAAAGACTTCTTGATTTGTTGTTCTTCAAGGTGTTTAGGAGGTTCAGAATTCAATTATTCTGTTATAGAAAAAGAGTCTCTTGCTATCTATTGGGCTTTGAGGAAGTTGAAGAATTTAATTTGGGGCACGAAGGTACTCATCTTTTCGGATCATAAACCGTTGAAAGAGATTTTTGATAAAAAAGGCTTGGATGCAATTTCGTTGAGAATTAGGAGATGGGTTGTTTCCTTACAAGTGTTTGACTTTGTTGTTGATTATATTCCAGGTGTATCAAATAAATCAGCTGATTGTCTGTCGAAAATGGTAGGTAAGGAACATTTTGATGAAGAAGATGATTTGTGTGTGTCTGATGACTCTATAAGTGTTTGTGAGATCACAGAGGGAGCAGTTGAAGAGAAAGAATGGAGAGATGAGTTGGGAAAAGATGAGGAGATTAAAAAGGTAATACTTTCTCTAAGTAGTAACTCACAATTAGACAAACCTTGGGCGTTAGTTTCAAATGAGCTTTCAACGAATTCTGGATTTTTAACTCGTGGCACAAAGTTAGTTCCACTTTTAGGTATTAGAAAGAAGTTATTATCTCATGCGCATTCAGGACATCTTGGAATTGTCAAAACTAAAGAGATTTTACGAATGCAGTTTTGGTGGGGCCTGGGATGGATCTAGAGATTGAGAGACTGGTGAGAGATTGTCCAGAGTGCTGTGCTAGTGATAAGATATTAAAGACGAAACAGATGCCCATGGTGAAGAGATTGCTACCAAAACATCCTTGGGATGAATTGGCTATAGATATAGTTGGTCCCTTGTCAGGTGTAAGTGATACGCCTTATCTTTTGGTGGTAATGGATTTGTATTCTAGGTGGATTGAGGTGTGTGCTGTTAGGGAGATTACCTCCGAAGAAGTAGTCAAATTTCTGGATGCTATTTTTAAGAAGGAGAGTTTTCCAAATAGTCTTCTTTCAGATAATGGGCCACAATTTTGTTCAAGCGTATTTGAGGAATATATGAGTAAGTGTGGAATAGTACATAAGAAATGTTCACTGTATCATCCCGAAACGAATGGTGCAGTTGAGAGAGTCAATAAAACTTTGAAAGAAGCAATACAGTTAGCTAGATCATCTGGGTTAAACTGGAAAACTATTCTTCAAGAAAGAATTAATGCTTACCGCTTTGCACCACATTCAACAACTGGGAGATCACCATTTGAATTGTTTAAAGGGAGGGCTCCCAACACTTGGTTTTGTCCTGGGTGGATGGACCTCAACAAAGGTTTGGTTGATAATGGGATTGGTGAGTGGCGTTGGAAGGAAGAAAGAAAACTAGATGAAAGAAAGCAGTATTATGATAAAAGAAAATGTGTGGATGTTCAGAAGATTGTAGTGGGTGATCTTGTTCGGATAAAAGCTCCGATTGGTTGCAGAACTTGGTCGAAATATACTGATGTGAGAGCAGTAGTGAAAGTTTTTAAGAATGCAATTAAAACGGAGGATGGAAGAATATGGAATAGGAGTAGAGTAGTTGTGGTTAAGTCAAGATTTCCTGCACAAGATTTGTTGGGTGGAAGAGTAGGATTACATCATCCAACTTTCAATCGTACAAATTTATCTTCTTCTTTCCTTAGGAGTCAAAGAGTACGTAGGCCTCCTGTTTATTTGAGGGATTATTCATTATAAGTCTTTTTCTAGATCTCCTGTTTAAGTGTGAAATTATTCATTATGTGTTCTTTTCTTTACATGTTTCTTTTTGTTAAAATTCATTGTTTTATGCTCTTTCTTTAAGAAGGGAGATGTGTAATGATGTTTATCTTTTTATGTTAATACACCTTTAATATGCTGGAACTTCTTTCCCCATGTATTCTAACCTCGTGTGAGATTCTGGAATACGTGGAAGTTCCAGCCGTCAGTTGAAGATTAATCCTGTGGCTGAGGTTTTGATTAAAGCCTTCTCTTCAATTAAATTTATTTCTGATTTCTTAATTTCGAGTTGAAGACACCACACTGGCCCCTTGATATACCTCTGTAAAAAAATTGCTGTCCAGAGATTTTCATTTTCGATTTGTGTTTTTGTATCATTAGAGAAGTCATTTAGCTTCAGTTGACATTGCTAATCTGGGGCAATTTTTTCTGGACGGCATTTTAAAAAATGGCAGATGTGTAGCAGTGATGATGCAATATTTCAGGAACCATGAGACCTATATACCTCATTTTGGTATCAAAACATATGTTTTGGGGGTCAAGTCATTGTTTAATAGAGACATAAAGTAACTCCTCTGTGTTTTAACCATCATATTGGTAACTTATTTTAATATATTTTTTGGTTCAGGTTTTCCGTTGACTCAAATTTGTAAATATGAGTGAAGCATGTGATCGCAGAAAATCTTTTCCTTCTGACAGAGTGTTGCAAACTACAACATCTGTGGACTCCTTCAACAAAGAAAAATGAACTGAAACAGAAATAGGCCAAGATGAAGTTCACAAACGATCAAAACTGATGGGTGAAGAGGATACAATATTTTATAATTGTAACAAGTGCTACAAGTCACATACAATGGAAAAAAGGATGGAAACATTTATAAAGAAATAGCAGGCACCAGTGAATAACACAATAATCTGAGACTTCTGAGAAAGAGGAGACAACCAAAGCCAAACCCAAAAAGATCGATGGCTACCCCTCATCCACCTCCAACAGCTAATCAGAAGGCAAAGGATATTTAATGTGTTATCTGTGATTTAGCCAGAACAAGGGCGAAAGGGATTGACAAAAGAACTAAGCATACAGTATGAGAGTCTCAAAGGGCAAACATGTTTTTATCTGCAGCTAGTTTTTTTCAGGATGAAGTGTTCAGCCAAGTTGCTGATCTTAAAACAAGGTGAATGTATTTGCAGTGTATTTTCATGCCTACACGAAGTGCATGCGTATATACATTAAGAAATATGAATGTATAATGAGCTCCCAGCAACGGCGTAACCATCAGCCTTCAGTTAAGTTTGCACTCTTGAGTACTGGCTACGAGTTGAAACTAAGTGAGATCAGAGAAATAATGGTCACCATTGTTGAAACTGTATTGATCCATAATAATTAAATTAAGATTGTTCTGTTGAGAATGTACAATAACAGGATTCCTTTTGGTCAGTCTAAAAAAAAGAATGAGCCACTTATTGTGCTCTCAGCTGATTTGACTCTTGAAGTTCTTGCTGCCAAAATAAGATCATAGGATGCAGTAAAATCAGCAGGAATCATTTTAAGAAACTCCTGATAGATTTAGATTTTGGTGTTAATGACAAATTTTGTGATACTCCAGCACTCCACAAATCATGGAAGGTCAAGAAGAATGCCTGATGTTGTCTTAACATTGTTTACGTCATTGTTTAATATCAGCAAAGCAAAACTGTTGCAAACTAAAATTCTTGCCTTCGGAACAGACACCAACATGATGATGACTTTGAAGATATAAGTGAAGAAGGGGAAGACAAGCCTATGAACAGACAGGTTTATGCTGTGCAAATATTTTGGGGCATATTTACAATAACTGGCGCATCCCTGCAAATCAACAGGGATGCCCCAGTTATTGTGCGGTAATTGCAAACACAACAGTGATGGACAGAATGTGGATCAATGTCACACATTCACCCCAGTCCAAAGATCTGGGCCCAAATCCATCGTTTTTCCACTCCACACCACCCTGGGTTAGACAATGGCGATATGCAAATCAGCGCTGACCCTGTGCCCCATGGGAACAGTCCAGTCCGAACTACAAAAGCCATGTCCTTCCCAGAACGGAAACAAGCATCCGAGGACCGGCCCGGTTTCGAGGTAACACCTCTCATCAGCCTGGCTAGCTTGATTCCAGTGGTGTGGAGTGCCTGGGACTCACGTCTGAGCATCCCCAGTACACTTAGAGCGGTAATTGCAAACACAACAGTGATGGACAGAATGTGGATCAATGTCACACATTCACCCCAGTCCAAAGATCTGGGCCCAAATCCATCGTTTTTCCACTCCACACCACCCTGGGTTAGACAATGGCGATATGCAAATCAGCGCTGACCCTGTGCCCCATGGGAACAGTCCAGTCCGAACTACAAAAGCCATGTCCTTCCCAGAACGGAAACAAGCATCCGAGGACCGGCCCGGTTTCGAGGTAACACCTCTCATCAGCCCGGCTAGCTTGATTCCAGTGGTGTGGAGTGCCTGGGACTCACGTCTGAGCATCCCCAGTACACTTAGAGCAGTAATTGCAAACACAACAGTGATGGACAGAATGTGGATCAATGTCACACATTCACCCCAGTCCAAAGATCTGGGCCCAAATCCATCGTTTTTCCACTCCACACCACCCTGGGTTAGACAATGGCGATATGCAAATCAGCGCTGACCCTGTGCCCCATGGGAACAGTCCAGTTATTGTGCGCCACAGCTCCGCCATCATGGATGCGCCGCATTTACAATGCGGCGCACCATGGTGCAAAAACTGCACAGATGCGTGACGCATCTGTGCAGTAAAAGTGACGCATTGCTGAGGTTGCGTCGCAAGCGTGACGCAGCTCCAGCAATGCTCTGGGGGCCCTATCTAGGTAATGCTGCGTCAATCCTTGTGCCTGCTTCAGGCAGGCGCATGGTTTTGACGCAGCATGTGCCTAAAAGTGACTGAGCGAAATCTTGTAGATTTCACTCAGCCACTTTTAGGAGGCATTCCTGTGCCGGAACGCCCCCCTCTGCACAGGAATGCCTACATGTGGCGCAGGGCATTACAACGTGACGCATCTCCCAGATGCGTCACGTTGTAAGTACCCCCGCACCCTGAAGCAGGATTTGCGCCGCCGCTGAGTCACAAAAGTGACTCAACTGCGGCGTAAATGAGGCGCAGGGGGCTTGTAAATCTGCCCCTTTGTCTTTTCCAAATCATGTTTTACGAATTACATCACAGCAAAAAGAATACTCTGCTACACATGATGACTGCCCACACAATCTTTAACAAGTGCAATCAATGATTAGGATTGGTGTATCAACAGTTTATAATGACATAGAACGGAGCAGGGACTTGTTAGTAGCTCATGCTGTAAAATCTCAACAATTCGACAGCTGCACTTAATAATTTTGATTTTGAATACAGCTCTTCTTTCTCTGGAACATTCCGCACATATGATACTGCTATGGTGCTTTTTCAAGACTGTACCAATGAAGTAGCTGCTGGAAACCGAACTCTGTCAGCTGTAGGGATAAACAAATGAAGCTACAAAAGTATAACTCCACTGCCTTTCCAACATGTGCAAAATCACTACAAGCCATGCCAGAACGTTTCAAAGTGGCTGAGGATATGCATCTTCTTCTACCTAATGCTGCAGTCCACAAAACTGATTTAACTGAATTTATCGTATAGCTTATTCAGTGCAGACTGAAGGCTAAAAAAACCGCCCCACTGAAGAAGGTTGAGTTTTTACCAGTAATACCACCTCTAGTCACAAAATACACAACAGTGTGTAGAGCTCTAAAAAAATGTCCAAAATGTGTATGCTCAGCTTGAAGACCAGCCGATCCTGCCAAATTTCTGCGATTAAGTGGTGTAAAATTTTAACTGATATTTTTAAGAGCAATCCTGTAGATTTTCATGATCTTTAACCAATGATGGGCATTTTCCTCATGAAAAATGTTGCATTGGGGTGTGCAGGAAGTAATCTCAGTGGATGTGGCACACATGATGCACTTATTGAGGTTGACATTTTTGGAAGCAAAACTGTACAGTCAGTATTAAGGAAAACTCTTTATGTTCGTTCTTTACAAGGTATGCTCAACGTATCTAAGGCTATAGAAACATTGCATTGGAATGCTTTCTGGAACAGGAATGACTAATCAGGTTTTGCATATATTATCTCAGAGTGAACAAAGCACAGGGTGCAATTCATTCAACAGACATGATGTAAAGCCAGGCAATGTTCAATACACTCAGTTCAAAATCAGAATACCTGAAAACCAAGGTTGTAGAGCTTGTCAAAGAATGTGAAGAAAAATCTGAACTTTGCAAGTACTGGTAAAATGTTTTACACATGATACCTCTAGTGAAAAACATGGTACATGCTGATTGGGAAGGTGATTGGGAGCTGCACGTGAAATGTGGAGTCACTGATTATAGTATTTCACGAATAAAATTGCATTAATTACCTGAGATATGTGCCCTGTAATTGGGAGAAAGTGAAGAAGCTAGAGGTGGAAAAAACATACCTCTACAGAAAATTAATCCAAAGGCATTTTGTGGTGAAAGACAGAGAGGGAATGTCCAATGCTGTGGCTCCAGATATGAAACTGAGATAATCATCCAAAGATCACAGAAAAGCTCCAAGGGAATTGTTCGTCAAACACATGAACGTGAATATGTTGCTCAATGGCAGCTAGTTTACCTTGAAGTCCTTTCTATTTGCAATGTTTTCAGAGAGATGACAAATTCAAAATGAATGGAGCATTGTGAAACTGTTCCTCAACATGAACTTGTGGGAAAGAGAGGCGAACATTTTAATAAACATGTTGACGGCCTTCTTTATTTCATGTAGCAGTAAGGAAACCCCTTTTAAATCAGTAAGTCGGGCAACTAAACAACTCTGTGACCAAACAATATGTGGATAACTATATAAAGATATGTCTAGTAGATGTCATCCCACAGCGTGTTTGACTGGGCTCTGGTGAGAGGCCCCCTCCTCTTTCCCTTTAAATTTTGTTCTAGACTTTGCTGCCTCCCATTCTGCGATCAGCTGCCTTGGCGCCTGTGGTCTTTCTTCCCTGACCCCTGGTCTCCAGATCGAACTCTTTGGCCCCAGCTCCTCATGGACGATGAGGCTGTGACTTTGCTGTGGACTGCCTTTCTCCCCCCGCAATTGCTGGCTATGGCAGCCCTCTTCCTGGACTTTCGGACTTGGACCTTTATGTTCCCGCCATTTTCTTTTTATGACTCGCTTGTTCTTCGACCTTTCGCCTCTGCCATATTAGCGATTTCTGACCTGCCCCCTCTGTCCTAGCGACCTTTCTATTGTCTCTCCTGTTGCCTCTGACACACTCCTCACTGTCTTACTCATTACTATCTGCTTCCCTCTCTCGTTTGTCTCACTTTCCCGCCCTTCTCTCTCCCTCCCTTGGTGCTGAGACTGCATCCCCCCTCCTACCCCACTTAATGGAACTCTGCTTTTCTGTATATAGAGATAACTCAAATCACTAGTATATGCAGTAGACCATTGTACTCTCTGCCATTCCTATGTGACTCTTAGAGTATATCCATTTGTATCCCTTCCCTATGTATATAGAGATAACTATAATCACCAGTCTCTTCTTTGTGTGACTTTACATCTTGAACATTTGCAATTTTTTTCTGTGTGTATATTTTATGTAACACATGTAATCCTAAGTCCTTATGTTTTGCAACTGGTTCTTATGTAAAGCGCTCTCACACCTTCAGGTAAAGTTTGCGCTATATAAAATCGCATTAAATAAATGGATCAAAACTATGTGCAGAACTGAAGCAGCAGAGTTTTGTATTGGAAGAGAAAAAACAGTTTGGCATTATCACTAAAGCTAAACTTCCAGGCTTTACTTGCCATAGTAGGAGTTTCGTTCAACCAGCCACTACAAAACAGGTTACAAAAAACAGCTACAGGACATTCTATGGCATGATCTTCTTCCAACAAACACATTTTTTGATAGAGATGCTGCAATCAAACTATGAAGAACAAACTCACATAAGAGCTAAGAAAAAAACTTTCACCTGAAGAATTTCAATTCGAAAAGGTTTCCTCACTGAAAACTGCTATTGTTGTGGACTATATGTCACAATTGCAAATGGTCAAGATTTCAGCAATGCAAAACTTCAGAAAGATCGTTCATACTATTCTACAGATATCAAACCATTGTGCACCTTGCATGAACTGGGGGGCATATTACCAAGCAATAGCGATAATTATCGCTATTGCTTGGTTAGAGACAAAAATTTACCGCAGAGCTGCGGCGATTTTTATCGCAGATAAACCTTGGTATTACCAAGGTTTATCGCAAATGCGATAAAAAACGGCCGCAATGCATGAATATCGCTGAAAAGTCAGCGATATTCATGCATTACCTAGCTAATGCTCTTAGCCATGTTATCCACCTCCCATTGGATAACATGGCTAAGAACTGCTCAGGGCAGGTGTTAGCTTTTGGAGATATTCGCGCTTAGCGCGAATATCTCCAAAAGTTGGTAATAGGAGATAGCAATGTTAGCGACTGTTTCCAGTCGCTAACATCTTGGCACGCCCACTTTGCATGTCATTAGTGATAAATATCACTGACATGCAAAGTGGGGCCCAAGATGGTCGCTATCTCCTACTAGCTGTCGCTAACTGGTGTTAGCGACAGCTAGGTAATAGGGAGATCATTTTATCTCCGCTTTCTTGGCTTTTAAAGCCAAAAAAGCAGAGATAAACCCCCTTGATAATATGCCCCTGCATGTTTTCTTTGACAGTTATTTTGAACTACATGTCAAAGAATGTGAGATCTTCAGATAAATGTCTCCAAGTGAGAGAATGTACTTTGCCTGCAACAAAAGTTGACACCTATACCTGTGTAACTTGATAAATTCTGGTCATCAACATCAAAGGAGATGAACTTGGAGATGTTAACTCGCCAGAAGATTGCTGATGCTTCAGTGAATACTGAATTTCCAGTTATTGCAAGTAGAATGATTGTCAATGAGGAGTTGGTGCCTGCAGAGGTATATTCAAAAGGTACAGGCCATATTGTTCAAGAACTTAACAGCAGTCATTATACTGTTAAATGACACTGATGTTAATATTGTGCTACTAAGATGTTTTGCAATGTTCATAAGTCAAGGATTGTCAGAGTTATGGATTCGTTCTGGAACCAGTGAGGAAAGACACTTAATCCTGCTTCATGTTATGTACAAGAGACTTGACCAAGAGATACCCAGTGTGTTTATCAAGACACATATTCTTACAGGTGATGAAATTTCAAGCAACTTCGGAATAAAGGTTGGAGCTTTAATTGCTGAACCTGTGAAGTTTCTGAAATGATTTGCTAAGACAGAAGAAGAATGTGAATTTAACAGCATAGAAAAATACCTTGTGTGGAAAATGAGGTCTGATTGTCACACATTTGACGATTTTGGTACTGTGAGCTCATGAGATCTGCTCCGCTAAGCGATCTTCCACTGGCATCATATTCTGTACATAAACACATTAAAAGAGCCTTTTACTTGATCAGAAAATATGTAAATGTTTTGGATCATGCATATGTAGAGATAAATCTGTGTGAATTTGGTTGGGAAGATGTTGATGGGGTGCTAAAATTGATGACAATTTTAAGCCTCTATACGCAGAACTTACAAATACATGTACTTGCAAAACCTGAGCTATAAAAAGTCCCTGTCGATATGCTCTTCTCAAATGTGCAACATTCTGCAAATGTACCACGAGCACTTCCAAAACTAATGAATAAAGTGAACTACGAAAATGTGTCTAAAACAGCAGCTATAAAAAATTGTTTTCATATTCAGTTCATAAACATTGTTTGTTGTATACATAAAAGGATTAAAAAGGATTGTGTTTAATTTCTATATATGTCTCTTCTTCCTCTATTTTAGCCCCCATTTTGAAAAATGGTGGAAGGGTTGGTCTGAGAAGTTATTTTCGGTCTCTTTAAGGCTACTAGACCCCCAAAACCTATAATTTGACACCAACATGAAGTTTATTGGTCAAATAGTTTCTGAAATGTTGCATCATCACTGCAACACATCCAACATTTTTAAAAATGTCATTCAGAAAAATTCGGCCCGGATCAGCAATATCTACCTTCGCTAAATTACTTATCTAATGATCCAAAATACAAGTAAAAAATGAAAATCTCTGACAACAGTTTTTTTATGGAGGTATATCAGGGGACCGGGATTTTTTGAACAGAGTGGACTGGATTCCCCTTATTTTGCATTATACTATCTTTGTTCACAAGCACAATATGCATATCTCTGGCTGCAACCCCCACACATGGCCCATCTAGCCGTCAAGAGATACTGAGCATATCGAACCACTCTAATTACATTGATTGGTCAGACTCCTGGATTAATGCAGTCAGAAATAAATGTTGCTGCTTGCATACAATCAACAGTGACGTGATTAGGAAACTGTTGCAGCACCATATTTTATCTGTTTCTGATCAACCCCTGGACCATTTTCTACTATACCAGTAAACATCATAGCTTTCCTCTGTACACAGAATACAAAACAGAGGGGTGACCATGATTAAAGACCTATTCAGGGAAGGATCATTTCTAGATAACTCCTCTATCATAGATATTGCGTGGACCGTGCACTGTACATGTTCACATACTTTAGCCTCATTGCCCTTCCTTTCCTCAGGAGCCTTTCTTGTGTAAGGTGCTCTCTCTGTGTTAGACCTGTCAGCCTTAGGGTAGTCTTTCACCAAACTTTTTGCCTCACCTCCCCCATTTTTGTTGACTTTTTTTGTTGGCCTTGGGACTCTGCAGACTTTACCACTTCTAACTAGTACCAAAGGGCTTGTGCTCAACATGGGTGAATTGGTTTATAACTAATTGGCACATTTAATTTACTTATAGGTCCCTTGTAAAGTGGTACTACATTGTACACACGGCCTGTACATTACTTGATACTAGTGGGCCCGCGGCACTGGTTGTTGCAACCACTTAAGTAGCACCTTAAAACATGTCCCTGGCCTGTCATTGCAGCCTGAATGCACTTTCAAACTGTCATGTCGACTTGTCATTCAAATCCCCTTCAATGCACAGATTACTATGCACAATATCTGTGGTAGGGAACTAGAGGCTATGGAGCCTCAAGGGTGAGCTGGCCTCCAATCACAACCATTAAACACAACTGAGCCACCAGAGAAACATTTAAAAACAATGGTACATCTTACAACAGCCTATCTCTGGGCATACACAAAAATGTGAAAGGATGTCCTCAAACATCACCAAGTGTTATGCTTCAGCATAGGACTCCCCACCCTCTTCAAAAAAATGATTTGATGAGGAGTGGTCCTACACCTGGAAACCAGGGAGGCACTTCTAACTAACTAAGAATGGGCCTGTGACAGAGTATAATTAAAATACAATGTGATACGTCAAACTGACTTTTATATTAAATGGAATACCACTTGGTATTAAAAACCAATGTGTAGAAAAGGGGAACTAGTATCCCATCACCACTCCAACTGTCAACATGTTTCTTCCTGTAGGCTCATGCGAGTCTGTGGCATTCTTCAGGACGTAAACACGGGATCCCTGCATAGCACACACCCTTGTACATGCCACAATAAGTATAGGGCTGACCTTTGTCTGCCCTCTCAAATCTTAGGTCCCTAGGAACCTGTAAAATAATCATAATACAATGGTGCTGTATTATTCATCATAGGCTGACCCTCAAGAGTAGGTGAACAAAAACAGCATGTTGCATTTGCATGCAATGTGAAAGTGTCACTGCACTTGTGTATTATATATAAATAACAGTTATTTTGTGATGCCAGCGCACATCCTCTTACCCCAATTTTGGGTCATCTAGAACCCATGGAGGAAGGGCTCAGGAACCCGTGTGGTCACACACTATACATAAGAGAAGGATAGATACATTATGTACTCGTGCCCTTTCTCAGTAACTTGCATCAAGTGGGTATTGCAAAGTGAGCATTTTGCCACCCACCTTTACACTCTTACTTCATCAAGGTGTGTTCCTTTCTATAAACCTAATGGCACTGGCTCCTTCCTCCTGATGAACATGGAAGTCTGGGTGCCACTGGGTATTTTATATCCAAATATACACATCTCCTTGGTATGCAACTCTCCCTTTTCAGCTATATACAGCTGCGCTCATAGTGCCTGTGTGGCGATCACCATCCCCCATGTTGTACAATAAACATAGCGTGTGCTGTGAGACATCATACTGCCTTGCCCAAGGAACAACTTTCCAGGTCTGGCGCGTCAGCTTGTGGACTGAGCAACTCAAATCAGGCTGAATCATGGGAAATTAAGTTCCCCCAAGGTGCCCCTTCCTGTACTAAAACAATCCTATATTGCCACAGAGGCATCCTTGCACCATGGTGCAAGGGTGCCTGTGTTGGTGCTAGACAGCCAAAATGGCACCAGCGCAGAGACAATGGCTAGAATGCAGTGTATTCTTTTAAACACAGCTGATTCCAGCCTTTTACCTGTCACACAGAGCAGGAGACTTGTTGCGCTGCCTTTGCTCCTAAATTAATTTGCTTTGAAATGTACAATTTGCCTGTCTTTTTTCATTTTTTCTCATTTGTCCATTAAGCTTGCTCTCTTTGCTGGCTACATAAACGTCATACTCAACTTTTATGACTCACCACTTTCAAATGTCACCAGCCACCACTGTCTTACAAACTGTCAGCTTCATCGATCCGCTGTGGTGTGAAATATACGTTTTTGAGCTTTAATGTCTCAAAAACTACTTGACGGATTTAAACCAGCTCACAAAAGGCATGTATTATGTACCAAGATCTAAATTTCATCTAGCCATACCAGTACAAGGCAAATCCATCACAAACACTCATGACCCCCTTTTCTAAATGGTTTCCCATTCCTGAAGAATTCTTGTGGAAGCCAGTGCAGTCTGTGGACTCCGGTAAGAAAGTTTTTTAAAATATGAACTACAAGCTCCAGAGGATCAAGGTACCACTATCCTTCAATGTTCTTGAAAAGGCAACTGTAATATTTATTCTCAGGTGGGGACCAGACAATCAGAGTGTGACCTACCATGGGAGCACAAACTACTGGGAGAGCGAGATAGCATACTGGAAAAGTTAGCATCCTAGCAAATCAGATTCTCAGACTGCTCTATTATTTAAAGTTGTGTGGTCATGGGATTCACCTGAGATTCCCTCAAACCCAACCATCCATAAATGCATACATGTTGCACTCTTACTGCTTAAAAACTAGTGAACTGAATTACATCAGATCAAAAAGTCTACTTTCTCAATAAAATCTAGCTTCCTGACAACTTTGGTGTATTTCTTTTGAGCTGTTTGGTACTATTGCACTATGGAAAATGTTGAGTTTTAGGACCACCCTTTTCACTCTGCCCCCAATTGTTTGTTTTTTCACATTTATTTTTGACGGTCCAGAAATATATAATGCAAATTACATGTTAATTTCCAATCATGGAATGGATGATTTCATCTTACATGATCATTAGGGCTCAAATAAAAAAAACATCCAAATAAAAAAAACGAATTTCCTCGCAATCATGACATGAACAATTTTATCACACCTGAGCATCGAAACACAAAGAAAAAGGAAGGAAAGCCCACAATGAAAAACAAACAGCACAGAGCCCTCCAGTCCGTCAATATGGCAAAAGGGAAAGGAACTCAGAGCATTCCATACAGTTGACCTTTGATTCAGATCTTGGACATTAGAATGCCTCCTCAGTAACCAGTTTAGCAATATTTTCCCATTTCTTGTTAACCTTGTTAACCTTGTTAACCTTGTTAAATGAACCAACACGTTTAGCATGGATTTTCTCTTTTCTGTAGACAATGCCCAATTTGTCTTGCCCATGCATCCGGTGGTTTTAACTTGGGTAGATAACTGCAAATAGAAGATAGCACTATTTCCTAGTAACTTCCTAATGCCTCACACGCCCAGATCATGTGCAACCAGCTACCCTCTCCCCACATCTTGGGCAAGAAGTTGTAACACATGGGTTTCTGTTCTTTAGAAACTACTGGCGTAGTAAACTGCCACTGAGCAAATAACTGCATATGATTTAAGGTAGCTCCTCGTAATGCAGTAGCAGTGCATTGGATAACCTCCTCCCAGTCATCGGAACTGATCTGAGAGGCAATTTGCCTTTGCCATTTTCTAGTAGTTGAGTCAGATGTATCAGCTTCTTGAGTCCTTTTGGTAAAGGGTGGTCTCCTTGCCTTACCCATCTGTAGACTCCAGGAGAGCTTATGGGATCCCTATATATAATAGTTTCTGGATACTCTCGGAGCTGGATACAAATGACTGACTTGATCTCTTGTAACAGGGATTCTGCGCAAACACAGAACTGTGCACAGAGACTTAGGACCTCACTGAATTAGGGTGTGCCAAAACTGACGTTAGTACCCAAAATCCCCTACCAGACTAGCAATCAGTGTCACATTAGCTCTTCGTACTATAGCAAAGAAACCAATGATTAGACAACCTAGATCATGCGACTTTGAACCATCTCAGGAATGGTGGGAAGTGAGAATACTCTTTGGTTATACGTACATACCAGTCCACAACAGGAGTAAAATAGAGACAGGGTAGGGTTAAAATGTTTATTTTAACGACGTGATCTCAAGCACAGTATTTTAATCAACATCAGCTTACATATAGATAATACTAATACGGACAGCGTGGTTACAATGCCATAAAATACAAAAGGAGGAATCATAATACAATGATAGTGCAAACAGGTGATAAAAGCACCTAATTAAATCGCCCTCCCTATCTAGGAACTATGTATTATAAAACTATAGAAGGTCTCTGGAGTTTTCTTAGGGGGACCCCATTTACCTGTCCGCTGAGTAAGTGTAAATTACATCAGGATCGGTTAGTCTCTCTGCATGCCTGAAATCTTCCAAGTGTACCTCATTTCTGGCAAGTGTGCTATGATAAAGGGTCCAGAATCCTACTCGGCTTGCAGCTGCCAAATTGTTGTGTCTAGAGTGGGTTACACGGAAACGCCGATAAACAGGCTCGCACATTATGATAACCGTGGTGGCTTAGCACTCACTGTGCAGACTGGGGACACAATGTATGTCTAGAGATGTCGAAAAACAACCATTTTCTCATGTATACACCTTCAGGAAAGCTAACTCAGTAAAAACAGCTAAGCAGTGTTGTGTGCAAAAAGCAGCAAAAAGGAAAATGGCGTTTAAACTTCTAATAAGTCATGCTAACTTAACAGGCACGCAAAAAGAGGCCCATGAACCACACTACACCCCCCCCATGTTCGGGGAACACGCAGCACTCAGGGCAAACAGTATAGAACGCAGAGTTCAAGTTTGAGGGAGACAGAACCAAGTTCAGAAATTTTTTGCTGAATTTGAAATTTAGGATTGAAAACTAAAAAAATAATCAAATCAGTGAATACAAACACAAGCTGCTAGGGTGTGTGAAATTACCTCAGATATGTAATCAAAAAGCGATACCAAAATTAACAGTATTCACAAGTCCAGCATGTGTCTATGAAGCAAAAAAATAATTAATACTTTAGTCCAACAACTTAAAAGCACCAAACGTTGCAACTGCTTCCAACAAGAAGTCGTCATTGTCATCCATGAACATTTCAGTCATCCAATTATGCAAAGGAAAAGAACAAACATGTTCCTCGATTCCTGGAGCCTCTAGCAATATCAGAGGACAACTCAGGCTTACTTCAAGATAACTGCGACCCAGAAAGTCATTGGCCGCTGTCAGATTCCGTTTTTACCCTCACAAGATTCCATTCGAGCATTATAAATGTACCTCCCCCTCTCTGTCTAGCTGGAGCTGGCGGGAGAGAGTTGCTCAACAGAGATCAATAGGGGCGTAGAGAGTTCCTGGTTGTGCCACCTGAGTTCGTTGGTCAGCGTTCTAGCGTTCAGCTGACAGTCCGCCATTTCGTGCGCGAGAGCCCTCCGCTCTGCGCACTTCAACTGTAATTTTGAAACGGAAGGTCGCGTCTCTTCAGCGCTTCCGTATCTTGAGTTTAAATCAGCGTTTTGAAGTCTAACTTCTGTTCAGGGCTTTCTAGTTTGTTGGGACCTTTCTCTAGCACCCTCGGCAAGTTTGTAGTTAATTCTGTTGCCGTTGGGTGAGTTCGTCACAGTCCGTTCCTGGAGGCTACTTCCCTGCCTCTGTCTCCGTGTACATTCAGCAATTCTTGTTCTGGACATTCTAGGGCGTCTGGCCCCTGGCAGCAACCCCGTCGTCAGAAGAATTCATGGGCATGAGGTTCCTGACAGCAGTCCTGAATAACCGGCAATGCAGTAGGATTGCTCCTTGTTATTTCCTTTTTTGATAGAACTGTTCTGTAATATTCTGCCTCTGTGAATTCTGCTTTTTGCATCATTCTGTGGGCTTTCCAGTATATCTTTGAACTTTGAAGAGAATCTTCTTCTGGAACATTATTCAGTATTCTTCACAGTGCCCAGCATTCTCCAGTCAAAACTGTAAATGGGGGTATTAATTGTATGCATTTGATTTATACTACTGTCTACCTACATTTCATTATCCAACAACTGTCAACCACAGAACTCAAATTTGAATGCATGGATTATAAGAAGAAGCTAATTCTATTAAATGAAGAATCATAGAGAGGGGCAAATTCCACACACAAGCAAGGTAAAGATAGAAGTCAGTGGACAACTAGTAGTGTAGGAAGGCAATTTCTGTGAGAACTGTATTGATGATGTTCTTAATATTTTAGGTGCAGTTGGGCCAGAGTAGAAGAGTCCTTGGGCACCCGTGTGGCAGTCTCTCTTGTCTTTCCACTTCCCCTTTCCCCTTCCGTTCCTGGCCTTGGAGAAATCCGGGTCCAGGGAGGTGAGGGAATTAGGAAATATTCAGCAGGGCACCTCCCTCAAGTCATCTGCTTCCACGGAAAAGCCAAGAATTCAGGTACACTTCTGACAGATTGAAGTGCCTAAATTTTCTTCCGTCTGAGCGAGATGGCTGAGGGGTTAGATGTAAAAGCGCTAGCCTCTATTTTGGAAGGGTTGCAGAAACAACTTAGCGAGACTAGAGAAGAGGTTAGAAAATCAAATCAAGAGGCGAGTTTTCTTCGGCAAAGAATAGATCAGATGTCCACAAGTCCTAGTCCGAATTTTGGGGGTTTAAGGGCCCCAAGTTTTGATCCTTCCCCTACTGCTTCATCGTCCCTTACCACTCAAGTAGTGCATGCCATGTCCCCCACCATTCCTTTGGCAGCCCCAGAGAGGTTTCAGGGGGACCCCAATAAGGCGCAGATATTCATGACTCAGTGTTCGCTTCATTTTTTATGTAAGCCCATTCTGTTTAAGGAGGATCAATCCAAAGTGGCTTTCGTGCTCTCTTACCTGAGTGGTGACGCAGCTTCGTGGTCCATGCCATTGGTCACCTCTAATGATCCGGTCCTGTACAAGTTTGAAGAATTTAAGAAGGAGTTCTTAAGAATTTTTGATCGAAGAGCCATCTCCCAGGCTACAGATAATGAACTCTTGGATTTGAAACAGGGCAATCGTGAACTGGTGGCATACCTTGCTCAGTTCAACAAATTAATTGTGGAAACGAACTGGCCTAATGAAAAGAGAGCTGCAATATTTTATAGAGGCCTCAAGGATGAGTTGAAGGATGGGTTGTCCCAAATTCCTCAGAGACCTACAAATGTTTCAGAGCTCATCGATCTTGTGCTTCAAATTGATCAGCGTCAATCAGAACGTCGAAGTGAAAAGAGAAAGGACTTCAAGCTAGTTCCCCCTAGGTTTGATCGTGCTAGAGCGGAACCGGTTAAGAACTCAGAAGTCGTCGTCCCGGAAGAACCCATGCAAATTGGCACAGTTCGCGGTCCGTTGACTAAGGAAGAAAGGGAGAAACGTCAAATGGGAAGACTCTGTATGTATTGTGGACAATCTGGTCACTTTGTTCGTGAGTGTCCCAAGAAACCAAAATCTAAGCAATGGGTAAAAGACAGGCTCCACCAGTAGACGGAGTTGCTCTGGTGGGAGCTCCTTTAGAGTCAACTCCCAAACCTCAATCCTTAGCGAATACTCTTCAGTCGGCCGCCCCACATCTGATCTTGTTTTGCAAAATTCGCTTTGGGGAAAAAAGAGAAGAAGAGGTCGACATCATGTTGGATTCAGGTGCCACGGGAAATTTCTGCGATATCCAGTTTGCAAAAACTATGGGCATAAAATTTGAGCGGAAAATTAGGCCGGAGCCTGTTAGAGCTGTGGATGGTACCAATTTATCGTCTGGTCCTATAGTCTTTGACACTGAAGCTATTGTGGTACTTGGTCCTGGTGAACATCGAAGCAATATTAGCTTTAATTTAATTGATGCGCCACAATTTCAGATGATTTTGGGTTTGCCTTGGCTCACGGAGCACAATCCACTGATCGATTGGTCAAGGCGTACTGTGGAAATGAATTCAACCTTCTGTCATGAGCATTGTTTCAGTGAGCAAATTAAAGAAGTACAGACCTCGTTGTCATCCAGTTTGGCTGATCAAGCACAGATGATTTGTGCAGTGGAAATTCCTGAGATTCCTCCGGAATACCAAGACTTGGCAGAGGTGTTTAATGAACAAGAAGCCAGAAAATTACCACCTCATCGGGATTACGATTGTCGTATTGAGCTGGAGCCTGGAGCAACCTTGCCCTGCAGTCGTATTTATGCGTTGTCTGAGCCCGAGAATTTGCACTTGAAAGAATATATTGAGCAAAGTCTTGAGTGTGGATTTATACGACCCTCCCAGTCTCCAGTGTCTTCGCCTCTTTTCTTCATTCCCAAGAAGGATGGTTCCTTGAGAACCTGTATAGACTACAGAGCCTTAAATCTAGTGACAAAAAAAATCGCTATCCTTTACCACTCATTTCAGAACTCCTAGATCAGGTCAAGGATGCGAGCATCTATACTAAGTTGGACCTTCGTGGAGCGTATCATCTGGTTCGAATGGCCGAAGGAGAGGAATGGAAGACAGCCTTTCGAACGCGGTTGGGGTTGTTTGAATACCAAGTTATGCCCTTTGGGCTTTGTAACGCCCCAGCTGCCTTCCAGCATTTTGTGAATGATGTGCTTCGAGAATTTTTGGATAGATTTGCTGTGGTCTACATCGATGATATCCTCATTTTTTCGAATAATTTGGAGGAGCACATCGGACATGTTAGAGTGATTCTGGAGCGTTTATTGGAGCACCACCTGTTCGTGAAATTGTAGAAGTGTGTCTTCCATTCTTCTAAGGTGGAGTTTTTAGGATTTATCCTGTCTCCTAGGGGGGTTTATATGGATGACTCCAAACTTCAGGCAATCAAAGACTGGCCAGCTCCTCGATCTGTGAAAGAGATACAAAGTTTTTTGGGATTTGCCAATTTCTATCGGAGGTTCATCCAAAATTTTTCGGAAAAAGTGGGCCCCATTACCCGCCTTTTGAAGAAGGACGTGCGATTTGTTTGGGGTCAAGATTCTGAAGACTCTTTTCAATTGCTAAAGGAAGCGTTTGTCTCAGCCCCAGTGTTACAACACCCGGATTTAAAAGAACCCTTTTTCATTGAAGCAGATGCCTCTAATCTGGCCATCGGAGGAATCCTTTCCCAACGTCATAAACAGACAGGCCAGTTACATCCAGTGGCGTATCATTCGCGGAAATTATCTCCTGCGGAAATCAACTACTCCATTGCGGACAAGGAACTATTGGCTGTTAAGGATGCTTTCCAGGTTTGGAGGCATTATTTGCTTGGGGCAAGACATGTGATAACTGTTTTTACAGATCACCGCAATTTGCAATTTTTGAAATCTGCTCGCACCCTCACCCCTCGTCAACTGCGATGGTCGCTCTTCTTTGCGGATTATAACTTTGTGTTAACCTACAAGCCTGGATCTGCCAATGGAAAGGCAGACGCTTTATCCCGCCTCAGTTCGGAAGGACAGAGTGAAAAGGTTCCTGAAGGGCATATCATCCCTCAAGATAGAGTCATTGCAACGGTGGCTGAAGATGATCTGGGAAATCTTATCAGAGAAGAATTTCAAAAAGAGAAATTTCACAATTGGCTGACAGAAGGAGAGGATCGTGAAGTTCGAGAAGGAAAACCTTATATCCAAGGAAAGATGTTTGTGCCTAGTGAAGAACTTCAAGAAAAGGTCATTCGGCTCTTACATGATCATCCACTTGCGGGACACAAGGGAGACGTCAAAACTTTGGAATTGGTGAAGAGGACCTTTTACTGGCCTGGAATGGAAGCTCAGGTGAGACAGCATGTAGCCACTTGCGAGCAGTGTGTCAAGGGGAAAAGTTCTAGGCAGGCCCCACAGGGTTTACTCATGCCTTTGCCATCAGCCCCGTCCCCGTGGCATACTATCCTAATGGATTTTATAGTGGATTTGCCCTCCAGTCAGGGATTTTCTGTGATTTGGGTGGTGGTTGACCAATTCTCTAAAATGAGTCATTTTATTTCACTAAAGACCTTACCTACAGCACCACAACTAGCCTCTTTATTCATTCAACACATTGTCAGATTGCATGGGATCCCCAAGGTTGTCATTTCTGACCGGGGACCCCAGTTTGTCTCTAGATTTTGGAGGTCCTTCTTAAAGGGGCTGGGGGTGGATTCTCGTTTGTCCACCAGTTTTCATCCAGAAACGGATGGACAGACGGAACGAGTAAATCAAGATTTGGAGCAATATCTTCGTCTGTATTTGATGGATCAGGAAGGAGAGTGGCCTTCTTTATTAAGTACAGCGGAGTTTGCCTATAATAACTCAATTCATTCAGCAACAGGTTTCTCCCCGTTTTTTCTAAACTCAGGTCGTCATCCCAACATGCTAGTGGGTCGGGAGGAAGTGGAGGTCCCGGCAGCGGCAGAGGTGATCAAGAATTTACAGACAGCTTTTCAGTCCGCATCTCTCAATTTATCCAAGGCAAAAGCGGGATACAAGAAACAAGCAGATAAGAAACGAAGAGAAGGTCCAATTTTTAAGGCTGGGGACATGGTGTGGGTTTCCACTAAACACATGAGATTAGTGGGGAATAGAAAGTTTCAGCCTCGTTATGTAGGTCCCTTCCCAGTAGATTGTATGATTAATCCAGTTAGCGTGAGAGTAGTTCTTCCAAAATCCATGAGAATCCATCCAACTTTCCATGTCTCTTTGGTCAAACCAAGTCCACCCGATTTGAGAGGAGAGCCAACTCCAACATCAGTTCAGGTGGAGTCAGCACAAGAGTTCGAGGTGAAAAGAATTTTGGACTCCAAATTGAGAAGGAACAGATTATTCTACTTAGTGGATTGGAAGGGTTTCGGCCCAGAGGATCGTTCTTGGGAGCCCAGTTCTAATGTTCACGCTCCCAGATTGGTATCTGAATTCCACAAGACTTACCCACGGAAGCCTAGAGAGGGGGTTTTAGTGGGGGGTACTGTCAGATTCCGTTTTTACCCTCACAAGATTCCATTCGAGCATTATAAATGTACCTCCCCCTCTCTGTCTAGCTGGAGCTGGCGGGAGAGAGTTGCTCAACAGAGATCAATAGGGGCGTAGAGAGTTCCTGGTTGTGCCACCTGAGTTCGTTGGTCAGCGTTCTAGCGTTCAGCTGACAGTCCGCCATTTCGTGCGCGAGAGCCCTCCGCTCTGCGCACTTCAACTGTAATTTTGAAACGGAAGGTCGCGTCTCTTCAGCGCTTCCGTATCTTGAGTTTAAATCAGCGTTTTGAAGTCTAACTTCTGTTCAGGGCTTTCTAGTTTGTTGGGACCTTTCTCTAGCACCCTCGGCAAGTTTGTAGTTAATTCTGTTGCCGTTGGGTGAGTTCGTCACAGTCCGTTCCTGGAGGCTACTTCCCTGCCTCTGTCTCCGTGTACATTCAGCAATTCTTGTTCTGGACATTCTAGGGCGTCTGGCCCCTGGCAGCAACCCCGTCGTCAGAAGAATTCATGGGCATGAGGTTCCTGACAGCAGTCCTGAATAACCGGCAATGCAGTAGGATTGCTCCTTGTTATTTCCTTTTTTGATAGAACTGTTCTGTAATATTCTGCCTCTGTGAATTCTGCTTTTTGCATCATTCTGTGGGCTTTCCAGTATATCTTTGAACTTTGAAGAGAATCTTCTTCTGGAACATTATTCAGTATTCTTCACAGTGCCCAGCATTCTCCAGTCAAAACTGTAAATGGGGGTATTAATTGTATGCATATGATTTATACTACTGTCTACCTACATTTCATTATCCAACAACTGTCAACCACAGAACTCAAATTTGAATGCATGGATTATAAGAAGAAGCTAATTCTATTAAATGAAGAATCATAGAGAGGGGCAAATTCCACACACAAGCAAGGTAAAGATAGAAGTCAGTGGACAACTAGTAGTGTAGGAAGGCAATTTCTGTGGGAACTGTATTGATGATGTTCTTAATATTTTAGGTGCAGTTGGGCCAGAGTAGAAGAGTCCTTGGGCAACCGTGTGGCAGTCTCTCTTGTCTTTCCACTTCCCCTTTCCCCTTCCGTTCCTGGCCTTGGAGAAATCCGGGTCCAGGGAGGTGAGGGAATTAGGAAATGTTCAGCAGGGCACCTCCCTCAAGTCATCTGCTTCCACGGAAAAGCCAAGAATTCAGGTACACTTCTGACAGCCGCAGTCCAAATTTTCCAATTGCCTAGAACCCCATGTGCCGCTGCACAGGCCATAATCCCGGAACTAGAACAGTATATTTCATGAGCAACTACTAAGGGACTCATTAGCAGATTAAAATCCAGATCAGGAGACACCGTGTTGCAGAGACACAAATCCAGGACCCATTCGAATCCACAATCCAGGCAATGGAAAACAGGCTGCACGCAAGTGAAGAAAGAGAACCGGAAGGATAAACCATACGCCACACTTAGAGTCGCCAAAGGCAGCGCACCATAATATTCTACCATCTGGTCATGTAGGTGGAGCAGCCGGGACTGTACATCGAGGGGCACATATTGTGCATCCATTTTGCAATAAACAAAATAAAAGTGGAATGCCAGTGCCCAAAGCCAGGAGCAAGGGGAAACCTCCAAAAACACTCGAAAAAATAGTCTGAAATGAGGTAACACGGCCAGAGTATACTACTTTAAAAAAATGAGCCAAGCCAGTAGTCGACGAGGCTTTCAAGATTGTGTGGACCAAAGCACCGAAGTGCAAGGGCAGGTTCGTATTTAATAAAGCATTTACTTCAGTACGAGTATTTGCAACGTGAAGGACGAATGTCTCACGCGCAAATGTAAGGGGAACTTCCTTCTGGGACAAAAGAGTTCTTATTCTGCTCATTTTGTTGAACTTTGCTTTCAAGGTCGGAATCGAGGGCCAGATGGAAGCATCAAGCCTGTCATGCAGAGGAGGGAACAACACATTCTTGCAACAAGTTACACGCTGGGAAACGGTAACAATGTAAGCAATACCGGCGTGCATCCCACAACACTCTTCCTTATTTAATAATAAATGACTACCATTAGCAAGCAGTGTGAATGTAGGTATAATGGCCGGGACTGGGGTGCCTTTCAAAACACACGCTAATTTGGTGCAAGCACATTACACGAGCCGTGCAACTGAAGATTTCTGCATGTTAATAAATGGTCTGGTGTAGTGATGCAATCTTCGCCGTTTAAAAATACTTCTTTGCCATCCCTCAAACATCTGTAAGTGAATGGGAGGTTCCAAACTTCATGAAGATATGTTCGACCTAGGCGCTAAAATCTGCCTATAGCATAGTGTTTCATGCAATTCTCGAACTTGAAAAGAGAGAAGGGTAAGATTATTAACCCGTGGATAAGCCACACAGCCGAATTTGCCTCTGCTACAGAAAAAGGCAATGGTTCTAATGTTTCAATATGCAACAGGGAAAATGTGGCATCTTTCATTGACATAAATTGCTGTTTCAAAGTCAAATTAAAAGGCAGAAATAACAAGCTTGTGTTCATGTAATCCCATGGAACGCGACCAATTAACACTGCAACATCTTCTTGTACAATATCAACCACAGATGACACAATATTATCTAAAGTGTAAATTCTGGAAGAAAGGGTGTTAATGCTATTATCTACGACAGCAAGCCCTTTTTCTAAATTTGCCTGATCTATAGCTCTAAGCCTAAAAGCAGCTTCAATTTGAGACAGTTTCCAAACTTCATTGTAAGCAGCATATATCTTTTCGATCTGCCACCCGCAGGGCCTTTCACAAAATCATTTAAATCGACAGTTTCAGTGAGTATGGATAAATGTGACATAACAGAGGCTAAGGATGAATGTCTGAGCCAACTCTGGCACAACTTGCCTACAGAATAGGTGGTGACTGAATGGTGAGTCTGAAAACGGGGATCAATATAACCGTCGTATCGCCAAGGGTTATACCAAGAAAGCGGTGCTGGCAGGAATCTGCACTTTTTTGCCATAGCAACCAGCCGTAGGGATTAATGCTGGAAACATTAAAAGAGGAATTACTAAACAGTGCCTGAATTTTACTCAGGGGTGTACTGGTAAAATTATTCCAATCGGGGAATTCACCCAAATCTGGAAAGGAAGGAACATTTAATTTTTTAGAGGTAGCCAGTCCAAAGCATATGGTTTGTGAAATAGTATCATTCAGAAACAACATATGGTTTTGGATGAGACGTGCACGATACAAAGCCTCAGTGCCTTGCACTTGCCAGCTTTTAGAACCCCAAACAGAATTAAGATCAATAGTATCTCTCCACAGTTCGTAGCCCCAACAGCCAACTGGTCAATAAAAGACTTTGAAAAGAGTAATTTAGTGTCGGTAAGTCAAACCTAGGAAATCGACTCTCCAGTCAATTTAAAATAAAATGCATTAGGGTTGGATTGATCAAAATCCGTAAAATAAGAAAACTTGTTCAGAAATGTTTTGGATCTGCCTTCTACTGGTGCTGGACAATGTTCCCACTGTGTGAAATTAACCATGCTTCTGAATGAGCCAGTCTTATGCAGAAAGTGATTGCCAAAATGTTGGTAACAGTACAAATCACCATAATTTGCAGACTCCAAATATAGATCTTCAGCATCGAAGGCAGCATAATATTTCAAATCAGTAAATAAAGCTTCAACAGCTTTTACATCCCAATCATCACAGCGAATATTTTGTTTAACCACATCCCCATAGAAACATGGAGTACATTTGGAACATTAATAACCTCTGTGGGACCATGAATCTGGAACTTTACAGCATCCCATACAATCCCATCTAAAACAGGCCAAGCAGGTATATTAATGAAAGTCTGGTCCCTCTTCATGATGTGCGAAGAGGACTGGGGAACCAAAGTTCCATTAATCACTCAAATTGACGTTCTTTCTTCAACATAGTGTCCATTGATAACATGAAAAAAATGTACCACAAATCCTATGGACATGAACAAAAAAATTGCAATCAGCACCAGCCAAATGTAAATCCAAGGTGGGATCAAAAAATGTTTTTTAAACCAGGACATTTTTGAAGGGGTCTTTGATGTGGATGAGCCAGTCTCAAATAAAAAACCGAATTGATTAGCCACACGAGTTTCCAAATCAGGCATGGACAAGTCAGTTGGATAAGTATATTCAGTGTCATTAAGAGGATCACCAGCAGGTTGATTCACTATAGGATTCATAAGTGTACTCATTTCAATGACAACATGAGGCCCGATGGTAAGATCCGGTGCCAAAACAGAGTGTCGCACCATTGCTGGACATGAAACAGCAGGCGTCATACTATACAGTATCGGCCACCCTGTGTGGTTTGACATGGTCAATTGAAATGTACCTGTTCCCCTTTCACCCAGGAAGAGGAGGTAAAATGACTGTTCTTGTACCCTGCACACCAAGCACGACAACTGGAGCTTGATAGGAAGGATCAAATTCTTTTTTGTTGTCAATCTTCTCTCGGACCAGTTCTCCAACCTGGGGTAGCCAGCCGACTACCGGAATCTGCAACACAGCTTCAGACATGGAGGGCAAGTGTTCCTTTGCAATACTGTCTCTGGTCTTTTGTAGGTTCTGAAAAACATTAGAATGTTCGTCTACGTCAAAGGATGCATCTCCCGCCGCAATGTCTAGACTGTCAAGGTCCGGAACAAACATCTTGATGCCAAAGATCATTTTGTATGGGGTACGCCCACCCAGAGACCTTCTATGGAGATTATTAAGTGCATGTTGTATGCCATTCAAGTGGGTGCGCCATTCTCTGCCATCACCCAACACATTCGCTGTCAATGATTGCTTTAAGTCACGGTTCATCAGCTCCTCAACACTATTGCCCTCAGGCCTGTATGGAGACGAAAATTTGACTTGGACCCCCAATGAACCCATGGCATCCTTGTATGCCTTAGAGGCGAACTCTGGACCCTGGTCCGAATGGAAGGTGCCACATACAAAAATTCCCACAAAGACGAGCAAATCTCTTATGACAGTTTGGCATCAGCGCTCCTTTGAGGTCACACCCACACAAAGTGCGTGCAAGAGTCAACTGCTACTAAGATGTACTTATATGCAGTATCAGAAGAGAAAGGACCGTAGTGATCCAAATAAACACACGCAAGTGGCTTATTAGATATGTACAACTGAGTTTAGGGCGGACGTGCAGCAGAAGAAGGCTTAATTTGCTGACAAATGCCACATTGAAAGACAAAATCATGTGTCTGTTTGTACAACCCCCACCACCAATATTGTTGCTGGAGGAGAGATACAGTAGCTGATATGCCGGCATGCGCCAAAGCCATACCCGCATGGGCTGCTGTAATCAAAGCCTGTATGCGGTCCACGTTGGGAACCAGTCTGTCAACAACGTCATTAATTCTCACATAAGGAACTTTATCGTGACTTAAGTGATAAGAGTACTTCGACGGGAAACCCTTAGGATAATTACCTCCCTTCTCAGTCGCGGCAATAGCTGCCAAGATGTCATCATGAATCTTACTTTTGGAATGTGTAACCGCTGCCACCGCAAATGTTGCTACTGCTGTCTTCCCAGCCTCGTCCACGAGACAGTTGCCAACAGCTTGAACTCCCATGCACTGATGACCCAGAGTATGAATTACAAAAACGAGCGGGAGACGTTCTTTAAGCTCCGCCACTCAAATCCAGATAATTTTATGTTTTATTGTGTGACCCTTGGAGTCACGATAATCAGTTTTGAGTCCACAAGGGTAGATTCTCATTGAAAGACTGTACACAGTAGTAAGAATCACTCACAATAAGAGTAGTCACACTTGGGTCCGCGTACTCCAATGCAAGCATCAGAGCACGTAGTTCTGCTAATTGGGCGGTACAGTCACCTCATGTCTGTGCATGCACGACATTCCACTTGAATTCACTATCCACCATCGTACAAACCACAATTGCACAGGCCACGGAATACACATGCCTAGAACCCGTAGCCGCTTGCGTACTCCCATCAGTGTAAATGATACAACGAAAATCCTCAAGTGGGCGCATAGTCAGAGGAGCAGGATGAACAAACTCATACTGCAAAAACTCTTGAGTCTGCAAAGAGGAATCGAAAATGAACATTACATCCGGGAATGTCAAGGATGTAGCCCATTGTGTCCACCGAGGGTGCAAAGCCTTGGAATTTGGTACACTGGCCTTCGTCACTGCCTCCCAGGCCGGATACGGAGTAACAATCACAATGCGTTTTCCCTGTAACAGTGCACGTTCCTTAAGAATCACCATTTGCACTGCTGTCAAAACTTTTTCCACAGTAGAACCGCAACTCGGGCAAAGTGTACAGATGTGACTTGTAAGCAATAAGAACTGTGTCTCCTTCATTAAAAGTGAGGTACGTGAAATCCACCGCCCCTGGTATGATTCTTATCACCAGGTTTGTGTGGTTATCACGAGTCGACAAGAACTTAGATTCAAGTAAGTCAGCCTGCAAAGATTGCAAGACGGCTGAATGTTCTGGCAGCCAGCACGATTTAGAAAAAGTAGGTTGTATCAACGCATAAAGCGGCTTGATACGCTGGGCATATTCCGGAATGCATGTATGTCCAAAATTCCAAAAGCCCAGTAATGATTGTAGTTTTTTCAGCGTTGTGGGAGCTCGCAAAAGTGCGCATTTCTCTAAGAAGTGAGGAGCCAAGCCTCTACCTTCATTGTTGAGCTCGTAGCCCAGGAACAACACTGTGTATTCTGCAATGTGTGATTTTGCAAAGTTGAATTTATAGCCAAAGTCCGTGAAACAGCAAACTATGGGGTCAACACGGCACAGATGCGGCCATAATTCATCGTCTGTGAGAAAAATTTCATCAACATACGAACATGCATCTGCGTTGAGCCTCTCAAGCAGAGAGACTATTCGGGCAGCAAAAACGCCCAGACTGTTCTTGTAGCCCATGGCCAAACGAAGAAATTGGCGTTGTTTGCCACCACAGGTAAAACTCGTCCACTGATTACTAAGTGGGGACAAGTTATGGGCAAAAAAACCATTGGAAATGTCAAGCGTGGTTTTGAACCTTTTACACACAAGACTTTCCACTAGAGCAGAGCTCTGAGTATTCTGCACCGCACACGTCGACAATGTGAGTTTAAGTGGCGGTATTCCAATACCAAACGGTACGAGCCATCTGACTTGGTCACAGTATAAAGTGGGTTATTCATTGGACACACAGACGTTTCAATTACACCTTTATATTCCAATTGTTCAAGGCTTTCACCTCACGCCGTATGGGGTATTGGGGTTGTGGCTGTGGCTGTGGCATTGACCGCAAAGGGATCTCATGTCGAGGGGAAAACTTGTCCCATCCACATTGAGTATGGTACAACGCCGGCGCAAGCGCCTTAGCCCAATCTGCTGCAAACTGCAGCGCCTGCTCCTTCGGCACTGTGTGCACGAAAGCAGGGAGGATCACCTTCTCCCCTTGTGGACCTGCTAAGACAAAAGGTGGGGGCCAGTTGACCTTCACCAACAAAATATTATAAGTAGTTGTTAGATTTTCCCAAAAAAAACCTTTTGTGGTACGTACTATGTCACCTTCTATCATAAGGACAATTTCATAAAGTCTTTCAGGGGGAGCCACTCTAGTGTCAGCTGTCTCAACTACAACGAATTTTTCAGTCGCTGTCACCTTCAGTAGTGGACGCAGCGCCTCTCAAAATGATGGTAATCTCCGCCGCGCTGTCCAGCAGGGTCAGAGCCCATTTCAGATTCTGAAGCTTGGATCTCACTATCTGTGGCATATCTGGCTGTCACTGCAGCAACTTTCTTCTTTTGAAACTGGGGCCTTTGACGCAGTGTCTCATCCTGCTTGCCTTTTCTGTCAGCCTTACGAGGCTGCTCACGGCTCTGTTGGGCACCTTGACATCTGCCGCCGCCTCCTCCACCGGTGGCTGTTACTGATGTTTCCTGCAAAGAGCTAAGTGAGCGTTGTTCAGGAACCTGAAACCTATCAGGTGACTTAATAGTACTGCGTTCGCGCAAATCATATTTAAGAAAAATAGGGGCAGGTGTAGGTGAAGCGGTACGGGAACCCTGTTTCTGCTGCTGTTGCCTCCCCTGTTTTTTGTTCTTACTCCAATTTTGTTTCTGAACTTTCAGGCGGTCATCTTTATCGGATGACCCTTGCTGAGTTTGCAGTTGTTTTTCTTTCTTCGCAAAAGGCTTAACAACTAAACTATTACGACCCACGGTCTTATAAGCCTCCATAATAATTTTCGGAAAATGACGGGGTTTATCGGCATCGGGGACCTCGCGCAGAGCATTAGCGACCTGGAAACTTACAGCATCCCCTTGACATTAGCAAGGATGAGATCACGTACCATATCAAATGCTCCCACGAGGCGCATCCCCAACTCCACTGCTGCCTCTGGTCCGTGCTCATCCTGAACACGCCTGTTCACAGCGGGCAAAACAGTCATCGACAGGGTGCCAAAACACCTAGTATAGACCGCCGCAAAAATCACCCCCCAAGTTGAACACTCAGTTACGTCAGACACCAGGGGCCAGATGTAGGAAGGGTATTACTGGTCGGTAACGGCCAAAATTAACGAATTTCGGCCGTTACCTACCGGTAATAGGCTTTTCTGATGTTGGGGCCAAAATTAACGATTACTGAATTCCTAATGTACGGAGCATTTAAATGAGTGCTTATCCCATGTTAGGATTCGTTATGTACCACCAACTATAAGTTGGTGGTAAATAACGAAAACACCCCAAAATTGTATGCAAATTGCTTCAGTGCCATGTTGCAGACATACATGCCTGTAGGGCATGTATGTCTGCAACATGCGCACCCATCAACAATTGAGGGGTGCAACAGGATGCCAAAGTTACACCCTGCCACCCTTCAATGTTTTCCCCCTTTTACCGAATCGGTATTTACCGATTCGGTAATTGCCATTCATTCCTATGGGCCTCCAGGCCCATAGGAATGAATGGCAATTACCGAATCGGTAAATACCGATTCGGTAAATACTGAATCTTAACGATTCGGTAATTTTTACTGAATGATTTGCTACATAGCATTTACCGATTCAAAAATACCAAATCGGTAAAATTCGGTATTTTCTAATTGGTAAATGCTATTTACCTACATCTGGCACTAAGTCTTTCTACCAACTCACGGTGAGAATCCTGTGTTTCTCAACAGGATTTGTATTAGGGAACACTGCTTCCAGTTTGTCAAATTTTTCTGCAAGCCAAAAAGGCATTTCTTCCTTATCTTGGGGACGCTTACCCATGACCGCATTAACCATGACGGGACTAAGTTTGAGTCCGCCACTGCCAACTGGATGTGCTGCACCACCCTGGGCCCCACCCAGGAGGTTGCGAGTAATGTAGTGAACGAGGCCCCTAATAACTGCAACCGAAGAGGCATATAGGGGTCGTAGTTGTATGGCTGTCAAAGCAGCCGCCTGTGGATGCGGTGTGTAAGCAGCCAACACAGGCCAAGTAGCGCCTGGAATGGACAACGGTCCTTGTCTGACCACAGTAACAACGTGTGGGAGGGTGCCATTAAACCAAAAGCGGTACAAAAGGGGGTGGTGATGGACGGAGCATCTGAATCAATCAAACACTCACATCCAGTCAAAAGATCTGGGTTTAATCCATCACCGTGACATGGCTATATGCAAATCAGTCTGACCATGTGCCTCATGGCGGCCAAAAGCAGATCTTTTGACTGGGTGTGAGTGGGAAGGCATGGCTTGGCAGTTTGGGCTGGACTGTTCCCATGAGGCACAGGGTCAGACTGATTTGCATATAGCCATGTCTGAACTGGGGTGGCAGAGTGGGCTAAAGAACGGTGATGGATTAAACCCAGATCTTTTGACTGGGTGTGAGTGTTTGATTGATTGGGATGCTCCGTCCATTACCACCCCCTTTTGTACCGCTTTTGGCCACCATAAGTGTGGCAGGGTATGCTCAGACGTGAGTCCCTTGCTCACTTTGCCACTGGATTCAAGCAAGCCGGGCTGAAGACGGCTGTAATGCCAGAAACCGGTCCTCGGAAGCTTGTTTCCGGTCCAGGGAAGGCATGGCTTGGCAGTTCGGGCTGGACTGTTCCCATGAGGCACAGGGTCAGACTGATTTGCATATAGCTGAACTGGGGTGGCAGAGTGGGCTAAAGAACGGTGATGGATTAAACCCAGATCTTTTGACTGGGTGTGAGTGTTTGATTGATTTGAATGCTCCGTCCATTACCACCCTGTAACCTTGGGGCTAGGAATAGGCAGTAGGCGGGTTTTTGTTGCAGTCTGTTTTATTTTAGCTAACAGCGTATCAGTACAGGTCTTTCTCGTTGATCCCCTACGGGGTGATCTGCTTCTCTCCAGCCGGGTCTTCCGGAGTACTCCCTCCTCCCTTCTTCGGACGGGGCTCCTCCTTCTGCTGGGCTCCGGAGGCTCCGTTATGTCCGCTCTCGCCGAACACCGAGGGAACAAGCAGAAAAGAGGACACGTAAGTATTCAAGCCAAACAGCTTCGGTCTACAGAGGGGGCTGGGAGTGTGAAGGAGGTGAGGGATACACCCTGTGCAATTTAAGTAACCGAGCGTGACAGGTACACAACAGTGTGAATACAGGTGCAGGGGGGGGGGCCAGACCTATCTATGCAACGGGGTTATCAAGTTAGGCGTCTGCCTTTCTTCCACCACCCCAGGAAGCGTTCACGTACCTCTGCTAGCCGTACCCCTCCTGGCGTACGGCTGGGCGGATCGCGGTGTTGGCCTCCGGGCTTAGCTGGTCCTGCTGTTCAGCGTCCCGTACTTCCAGAGACCTCCTCGGATCCCGCTGGGTCTTGAGGTGCCACGCTCCGTCCTCTGCTCTCGGGTCTTTCGGCTTCTAGTACGCTCTCCTCACTTCTCCAACTCTCTCCTCTTCTCCACTCCTCCTCGCTGCTTCCCGCCTCTCCACTCTCCTTCACACTGTCCGCTCCTCCGGTGTAGTAACACACCCCTGGACTTCCGGCGTCACCTTTAATCTGGTTACGAGGCTCCTCCTCCAACAGACTTCTCGTCCACTTAAAGGGTCCCCAGTCCTCTTCCTCTTCGTCGTCACAGCTGTATCTCTCCGGTCCCGACCATCCTGGGGGCTGCTGAGGCTGGGGAGAAAAGAGGGGTGGGTCGTACATGATTAATGGGGACCCCTCTGCGGGGCGGATTAGCGGGCCCAGGTTACATACCATCCCCCCTGAACACTTCCGATCGGGAAGTGGATTCCGAGAAGAAAGTCGTCTCCCTTATTGTCAACCCCTTTCATGTGTCTGATGTGAAAGGCATACGGCTGAAGGGCCAGGAACCATTGCATGACCCTTGCATTATTGGACTTGTTGCGCGCCATCCAGAGAAGAGGGGCATGGTCGGTATAAAGCGTGAATGGGCGTCCCTCCAGGTAATAAGACAATTTCTCAACCGCCCACTTTATAGCCAGACATTCCTTCTCAACGGTAGGATATTTGAGCTCTCTCGGAAACAGTTTACGACTTATGAACAAGATGGGGTGATCAGCGCCATCCCCACCCACTTGAGACAATACTGCCCCGATACCGTAGTCCGAGGCATCGGTATGTAGAGCAAAGGGCCGTGAAAAGTCAGGCGAAGTGAGTATCGAGGTCGAGGTGATCGTGCGTTTGAGGGAAGTAAAGGCGTCGGACATGGCCGGGGTGGGGGTCTGTAAGGCCGACTGTTTCACCTTTGTCTGGAGGGCGTCCGTAAGGGGGGCCGCCAGCTGCGCAAACCCTGGTATAAACCTCCTGTAATAGCCAATGAGGCCCAGAAACGCACGCAGTTCTTTTTTTGTTGATGGGAACGGGGTCTCGGCTATGGCCCTCACTTTCTCCACTTGGGGCTCAATGAGGCCGTGACCTAGTACATAACCCAGATACTTCACTTTCTGGCATGCGATTCTTGTCTTCTTGGCGTTTATCCTCAGTCCGGCCTGGGCTAGGGTTTCTAATACCTGTTGTAAGTGTTGCAAATGCGTTTGCCAATCCGGACTGAAGACGACAATGTCATCCAGGTAGGCTGACGTAAAGTCCGAGATGTCTTTTAGAACAGTGTTCATCAATCTTTGGAAGGTGGCAGGCGCGCCATGTAGGCCGAATGGGAGAACCGTAAACTCGAATCTCCCGTCTTCAGTGGTGAATGCGGTTTTGTGCCGATCTTCTTCTTTTAGAGGGACCTGCCAGTATCCTTTGGTTAGGTCGATGGTGCTTATGAATTTGGCTTCTCCCAATTTCTCGATGAGTTCAGCTATTCTCGGAATGGGATAAGCGTCGAAAGTGGAAATTTCGTTCAAGGCTCTGAAGTCCATACAGAACCGCCGTGTCCCATCTGGTTTAGGGATCAGGACTATGGGACTTGACCAGTCGCTGTGGGATGGTCGAATCACCCCTAGTCTCAGCATTTCTTCTACTTCTTGACGGATCCCTTTCCTCCGAGCTTCCGGTATCCTGTAGGGTTTGATCTTCACACTCTTCCCAGGCACTGTATTGATGCGATGTTCGGCCAGTGAGGTCTTTCCGGGTAGATCGGAGAACACCGTGGCATGCTTTTGCAACATCTTTGTAAGGTCTTGTCTCTCGGCTTCCCGTAGATCCTCGTTGACCACGAGTTGAGCGAGGGTATTAGCAGGGTCGATTTTTCGATGTTCTGCCAGTTGGATCTCTGCCGGGGGGCTACCAAGCCATTTTTTTAACATGTTTATGTGGTTCACCTGAGATTTACGGGGCCGTATCTGAAGTCTGTAACTGGTGTTGCCAATCGTTTCCACGACTTTATACGGTCCTCCCCACTCCGCCTTGAACTTCTGAGTCGAAGAGGGCAGAAGTACCAGAGCCCAGTCTCCTATGGAAAGTTTTCTCCATTTCTTTCCCTTATCGTAAATAGTCTTTTGTTTCTCCTGACTCTTTTCCAAGTTGGCAAACGCCAAGTCTCTTAATTTGCCAAGTTTGGACCGAAGGTTTCGGGCGTACTCCAGGGTCTTGGCTACCTCCTCCGGGGTCTCCTTCTCCCAGGCCTCCTTGGTCATGTCTAACAGGGAGCGAGGCTGGCGACCATAAAGCAGTTCGAACGAGGAAAACCCTAGGCTGCTTTGTTTTTGCCCTCTGATGACGTATAGCGCTAGGGGGAGTATCTGGTCCCACTCCGTACTGTTTACCTCCAACATCTTACGCAGGGTAGTCTTCAGGGTGCGGTTGTACCGCTCCCCTAGTCCGTCCGTTTGGGGGTGATACACCGCGGTGCGGATTTGATGTATGTGTAAGAGGGTACATACTTCTCTCATAAGCCGAGACACAAAGGGGGTCCCTTGGTCTGTTAAGAGTTCCTTCGGGAAATCCACTCTGGAGAAGAGTTCCAGCATTTTATCAGCGACGTTCTTCGTTGTTGCCGTTGTGAGGGGAAATGCTTTGGGAAATCTGGTGGAGTAATCTACCACCACTAGTACATATTGGTGGCCTTTCCGGGTCTTGGAGAGAGGCCCGATGAGGTCCATCCCCACTCGTTCAAAGGGGACTCCTATGATCGGAAGGGGTTGCAACGGAACGGCGGGTGGTCTGGTCATGTTTCGTTTTTGACAAACGTCGCATTCTTGACAATATGCCATGGCATCCTTATAGATCCCTGGCCAGTAAAAGCATTTCAGGAGATTCTGTGTTGTTTTTTCAGCTCCTGTATGACCTGCTACTAAATGCGAGTGGGAATAGAACAGTACTTGCTCCCGGAATGGCACGGGTACCAGCAACTGTTCGGGTTCCTCCTCATTCCCCTGTCTGTATAATAAGTCGTTCTTAATGAATAGGCGAGGATATACGATGGGATCTTGATCCTGGTGTTGGTGCGCTTTCTCCCAGGCATTGAACAAGGTCGCATCATTGGCCTGGGCGAACTGAAAACTCCTGTCCAGAGTCCAGGGTTCTGGTGAGACCAGAGCGTCCAAGGGCTTCCCTCTCATGGAGGGTTTTTTTTTCTTTCCCATAGTCTCAATGCTTTGTTTAAACATGTCTAGAAAGGCCGGATTATCCGTTCCGATTATCAAGTCCTCTGGTAGGGAGGACAGCACTCCCACTTTGACTCTGTATGGGTTTCCCTTAGGGGGGACCAACGGGAGAATGGCCACGGGATAGGGTTTTACGTCCCCGTGGACACACCTGATGTACACCTTCTCTTTGTGCAGAACCTGGTGTGGACGCACATGGTGGGCCTGGACTACGGACTGGCGACATCCGGAATCGAGAAGGGCTTTTACAGGATTACCATTCACATCCATACTCACTCGATATGCTCGTCCCATCTCAGCCGAGTATAAGACAGTCCGAGGTAGGTACCCGACCTCCATAGGTTCTTCCTCTTGTTTCCGACGTGGGCAATGACGAGCAATGTGTCCCCAGGTGCCGCAATCGAAACACTGTGGTCCGCTGTGTGGTAGGGGCTCCGGCCTCCAAGCCCTGTTCTTCGGCGGCTCCGGAGGCTTCACAGGTCTCTTCTCTGTCTTGAAGGGGAGTTTCTGTCTCTCGGACTTCCCCGCCCCAGGCGGTCTCTGTTGCACTCGGGAAAAGGTATTCGCCATCTCAACTGCCTGGCTAGTGGTCAGGTCGTGATGTTTTTTTAACCACCTTTGGGTAGAGAAGGGCAGAGCCTCTAGAAACTGCTCGAGATAAATGCGATCCATTATCTCTTCTTTCGTGCTCTCATTGGGCTTAAGCCACTTATCCGCAGCTATCTTCAGGCGGACGAACAATGTTTTAGGCGTCTCCCCCGGCACTCCTCTTTCCCTTCTGAACCGGAGCCTATACGCCTCTTTGTCCAGTCCTAGATGGTCCAATGTAATCTTTTTAATGTCCGTATATGAAGTGTCTCCGCGGGGGTTCGCCACCTGTTAGGCCGCTGGGGCCTCTCCAACCAGTAACGGGGCCAGAAAGAACGGCCATTTCGCTCCTGGCCAACCCCACGCTCTTGCTGCCCTCTCAAAATTGAGAAGGAACGCGTCCGGGTCCTCCCCGGGCTGGTATTTCTGTAGGGACACCCCATCTATGCTATGAGGAGTTCCGCCAATCGCTACAGAGCTGGATGGTAGCGGAGGATCCAGGGCCCGGGCTACAACAGCCGCTTTGATAATCTCCCTGTCGGCTTCTGCAGCACGCAGCTGCTGCTCAGCAATCCTTTCTAGTCTTTCTTGTCCGTGTACAAGAGCTTGTACGACTTCATCCATCTTTGTTTGACAGACGGAGGTTATGCCCGCATTCTCCACCACTGTAACCTCGGGGCTAGGAATAGGCAGTAGGCGGGTTTTTGTTGCAGTCTGTTTTATTTTAGATAACAGCGTGTCAGTACAGGTCTTTCTCGTTGATCCCCTACGGGGTGATCGGCTTCTCTCCAGCTGGGTCTTCCGGAGTACTCCCTCCTCCCTTCTTCGGACGGGGCTCCTCCTTCTGCTGGGCTCCGGAGGCTCCGTTATGTCCGCTCTCGCCGAACACCGAGGGAACAAGCAGAAAAGAGGACACGTAAGTATTCAAGCCATGCAGATTCGGTCTACAGAGGGGGCTGGGGAGTGTGAAGGAGGTGAGGGATACACCCTGTGCAATTTAAGTAACCGAGCGTGACAGGTACACAACAGTGTGAATACAGGTGCAGGGGGGGGGGTCCAGACCTATCTATGCAACGGGGTTATCAAGTTAGGCATCTGCCTTTCTTCCACCACCCCAGGAAGCGTACACGTACCTCTGCTAGCCGTACCCCTCCTGGCGTACGGCTGGGCGGATCGCGGTGTTGGCCTCCGGGCTTAGCTGGTCCTGCTGTTTGGCGTCCCGTACTTCCAGAGACCTCCTCGGATCCCGCTGGGTCTTGAGGTGCTGCGCTCCGTCCTCTGCTCTCGGGTCTTTCGGCTTCTAGTACGCTCTCCTCACTTCTCCAACTCTCTCCTCTTCTCCACTCCTCCTCGCTGCTTCCCGCCTCTCCACTCTCCTTCACACTGTCCGCTCCTCCGGTGTAGTAACACACCCCTGGACTTCCGGCGTCGCCTTTAATCTGGTTACGAGGCTCCTCCTCCATCAGACTTCTCGTCCACTTAAAGGGTCCCCAGTCCTCTTCCTCTTCGTCGTCACAGCTGTATCTCTCCGGTCCCGACCATCCTGGGGGCTGCTGAGGCTGGGGAGAAAAGAGGGGTGGGTCGTACATGATTAATGGGGACCCCTCTGCGGGGCGGGTTAGCGGGCCCAGGTTACACACCCCCTTTATTAAACCAAAAGGCATGCTGCAAAACAGAAATCCGAATTTCTACTGTCCGATATGGAGTGTACACCGCAGGAGCATCAGCGGGAGTGTAAGTGTGAAAAACATCAGAATTAGCATCCACTGCGGGAAATGTGACCCATGAGAAGTACAACTCAATTGGGTATGCCACGTCAGCAGAGACCACAAAAACCACCGTCTGTCCCTCTAGAGAAACGAGATATTCCTGCAAATGATTACGCACAGCTATACGACTGTGTGCCGGGATATCAACTGCAGCCATATAGAAAAAGTAATAGAGAAGTGCAATACAATACTATAACGCACAACTGGGTAGTAATTCAAAAAAGAAACCTTTGAGAAATATCAAGCTTGAAACAACCTCTGTAAATATAGGTAGGTTTTTTATCCGTCACTACCGTCAACTGGAAACGATAGTGAGGGGGGTGTAGACTGATATAAGCACTACTCAAGTGTCTCACAATAAGACCACAACCGTTGGCGGCGCCATGTAATAGGGATTCTGCGCAAACACAGAACTGTGCACAGAGACTTAGGACCTCAGTGAATTAGGGTGTGCCAAAACTCACCTTAGCACCCAAAATCCCCTACCAGACTAGCAATCAGTTTCACATTAGCTCTTCGTCCTATAGCAAAGAAACCAATAATTAGACAACCTAGAACATGCAACTTAGAACCATCTCAGGAATGGTGGGAAGTGAGAACACTCTTTAGTTATACGTTCATACCAGTCCACAACAGGAGTAAAATAGAGACACAGTAAGGTTAAAATGTTTATTTTAACGACGTGATCTTACACACAGTGTTTTAATCAACATCAGCATACATATAGATAATACTAATACGGACAGCTTGGTTACAATTCCATAAAATACAAAAAAAGGAATAATATTACAATGATAGTGCAAACAGGTGATAAAAACACCTATTTAAAGCACCTCCCTATCTAGGAACTATGTATTATAAAACTATAGAAGGTCTCTGGAGTTTTCTTAGGGGGACCCCATTTTCCTGTCCGCTCAGTAAGTGTAAATTACATCAGGATCGGTTAGTCTCTCTTCATGCCTGGAATCTTCCAAGTGTACTCAATTCTGGCAAGTGTGCTATGATAAAGGCGCAAGAATCCTACTCGGCTTGCAGCTGCCAAATTGTTGTGTCTAGAATGTGTTACACGAACACGCCGATAAACAGGCTCACACGTTATGATAACCTTGGCAGCTCAGCACTCTCTGTGCAGACTGGGGACACGATGAATGTCTGGAGATGTCGAAAAACAACCCTCATCTCATGAATAGACCTTTGTGAAAGCTAACTCAGCAAAAACAGCTAAGCAGTGTCGTGTGCAAAAAGCAGCAAAAAGGAAAATGGCATTTAAACTTCTAATAAGTCATGCTAACTTAACATGCACGCAAAAAGAGGCCCATAAACCACACTACACTCTATGTGGCCCATTCAAAAGAGCTATGTCTCCGAAAACAGACTTTGACAGAACGGAAACATCAATGGTGCTCTCCAGCAACAGAGTTAGTTGCCATGTCACCTATGGCAGGTCAGGGTTATTACATGAAGGCTTGCTGGGTATTGAAATCTTTAAGGAGCCCCTGGCATTGATGATCTTTTCAATCGAACCCCCATTCCCGATTTAGACGGTCGCCATCCTAACTGAAGATAACCCTCCCACACAGTATACAAAGGGTTTGCGGATATTCTCCTGGAATGTAGCAGGGATCCGCTAAAAGATTCCCAATAATGATTGGTTACATTTTGTCAAACCTATTTACATCATATGTTGTCAGAAAACATGGGCCTATGAACATATTACAATAAACAGGTTCAGGTAATTGTGTTCACCTGCTGTTGCTCCATCTGCTGGCAGAGGGAAGGGTGGTCTCCTAATTCTGGAAGTGCAGTGAAGAATGTTCAAGTAAAGGAATTGTTTTTTAATCCTCATTTTCAACTGGTGAAGAATTCATACCTCAAAGATTTTGATATAATCTTAATACATTTTTATTATAGTTACTTTGGGGCTCAATCGGTAGGCATTATTGAGGATTTGGATCAAATTCTCTGGGAGAAAATCGGCAGAGAACTGAAGGATGCTTCTCTATTATGGGTGGTTTTTTTTAAATATTACAAAATGTCTCTATAGTGGGAATCATGTGTTTGGTATTTATAATGGGCTGGGTTAGCCTGCTAGTCTCTTTAAACACTCAGCATATGGGGAAGCATTAACAAGGCTAATACTAGTTAATAACTTGACCTTTAAATTGTATTTAATGGTAGAAAGCCAGATAGATATACTCTTGTGGGAGGCAAAGGAACTACTATTGACCATATTCTAGAGTCAGATAGCTTGGCCCTGCTGATAAAAAACTGCAAGGTCTGTCCCTCCCCTTGTAGCAATTGTTATCCCATTGGTGTAATGCTTGCCTGCACGCCTGTAGCTCCCCCTATGCCTAGCAAATAACAGCCTATCTTTTACACCAAAAATAATGGGGTGCAAAGAAAATGGCAACATGTCGATCCTAGCTAAAGTCTCACAGAAGTGATGATCAAAAATTATATGGAAATCTTAAATTGTTTGGGAGAAAACTGTGAGCTAACTACTGTGTGTGAAAGTTTATGAGGATTTGTAATTCAACTTCTGATTCTCTACTGATTAAGAACCCATGGTTGGTACGCCCTGTTTGCACATGATTTAATTTAGTATGTAGAATCTCCTACAGAACTTTAAAAAACATAACACACAAAATCTCGTGGGATCCATTGGATGTGAGGGAGGCCAGGGGAAATTACCAAAAAGTTATTGAAAAAAGAAAGGGTGAAATAATAACCAAGGCTTGGGACGACCTGGAACAAGCAACAGCCCTGAAAGGTAACCGAGCCTTCTGGGAAACAGTGAATAGGGTCTATTTCACCAAAAAGCCAGTCAGGCATTGACTTCCATATAATGGAGCAAGAATGGGTTCCCATTTTGCAAAAATATTTAACCCTGAAATGCCTGGGAAAAATCCAAGGCTTCTTGCTGAGCCCATTGCAACCAGCAAGGCACTAGTTTATTTTAGCTAATCCATTTCTGTAGAGGAAGTATGCACAGCTATACTCCGTTTAGCATCAGGAAAGGCAGCAGGACCAGACAATATACCAGTGGAGTTTTCTAAACACAATTTAGATCTCTGGGCCCTCTGCTCACAAATGCTTTAAGGTCTATAATAGTTGCGGGCCAATTGAGTCATGGAGGCAGTCCGTTACAATTCCTATATATAAAATGGGTGATAAGAATGTTCCATCCAGCCAGGGCCGGACTGGCTACCAAGCGTTTCGGCATGATGCCGAGCTGGAGGCTGATTTAGTTGATGGGGGCCTGCTTGCACTGAACAAAATTCATTTTGTTTTGTTTATTTTGAAGCACACGCAGGTCTCCATCAACTAAATTAGCCCCCACCACAGTGACATCAGCCCCCAGCTCGGCAGCATGCCAAAACGCCTGGTAGCCAGTCCGGCCCTGCATCCAGCAACCGGGCCTTGTGGGCCAATTGAGTCATGGAGGCAGTCCGTTACAATTCCTATATATAAAATGGGTGATAAGAATGTTCCATCCAGCCAGGGCCGGACTGGCTACCGAGCATTTTGGCATGCTGCCGAGCTGGAGGCTGATTTCGTTGATGGGGGCCTGCTTGTGCTGAACCAAATTAATTTTGCTTTGTTTATTTTGAAGCACATGCATGTCTCCATCAACTAAATTAGCCCCCACCACAGTGACATCAGCCCCCAGCTCGGCAGCATGCCAATACGCCTGGTAGCCAGTCTGGCCCTGCATCCAGCTACCGCCCAATTGCACTGCTTGACTCTTCAGGTAAAATCTTTGGCAGGATCATTTTAGAGAAGTAGGAAGCTTCTGCTTTTTTTACCAAAACATAATTTGGGTTATACCCAGGAATGTGTACTACAGAACAAGCACTGAATGTCTCCATAATTTTGGGTAAATATGTCAAGGCCAGGAGATGGGCCATACACATGGCCTTTATGGACCTCTCCTGTGCCTTTGACTTAGTGGTTAGAAATACATTGTGGGACATCATGAGACTTGCGGAAGTTGATTCATCCCTATTGCACTTGTGAAAAAGTCTTCATCAAGACACAAATATGAGAGTATGCTACTCCCAGCCAAGTGACCAGACTCCCCCATCCCAATTTACCCTTGGAGTGAGACAAGGCTGCATCCTGGTGCCCTTTTTATTTCTTTGTTATATTAATTACCCTGACTCCTTTTTATTAGACTGTACCCCTGACGTCCCAAAAATATATTTGCACACAGATCCGGTTTTATTACGATGCTGTCGTCCTGGCTCGAACCCAACATGTTCTGAAAGCTCTTCTATATGGGTTTGATAGTTTTATGAATGGGTTTGACATTAAGGTAAACAATGATAAATCATACATTATAACATGTGGGCCAAAGGCTACCCACTCAAGCTGCTTTTTAGTGGCTGTTCATCAATAAAGAAAACAACGGATTTTAACTATTTGGGCATTCTGTTTAACACCAATTTAAAGTGGGTTGGTCTGATTCTTCAAAACTCCCAGTCATTGGAGGCGGCCCACGAATTCCACAATCCCCCAAAGGAACTGATAATGCTAAACAAAAGTAAATGCTTGTCGGTTGGTACATGCGGTTCAGGAGTCTGGGTTCATACCCTCTGGGTAGCAGAAACCAATTTTGTAGCAAGGCTCTTAGGAATTCTCAGGTCCACAGCAAGTTATTTTATTCACAAATAAATGGGCCTTGATTTGATAGAAGATAAAATAGGCTTTACACACATATTTGGGTGGGTTAAAATCTGGTTCACTCAGGAGCTAAGCTTTACTCTGAGCATATGAGAGGATTGTGTGAAATAGACTAGCATGCTAGATGTCCCTTAGGTCAAGTAAATAAAAACAGACACTTCATGTTTAGGATTTACTAGTTTTTTTGAGAATACTAGCAAGATTGGCTCACGCATGGAGGCTCTGGTAAAGGACACATACCATGCCCATGGAGACAGATTTGAGAAAACTCTGGACATGGTAACTATCCACTTATATATCCCTGTCAACACAGATTTTATTTAACCCGCCATTGAATAAATATGATTCGCTTCCTGATGGATTTCCCCATTACTGGGACAGGGTTTGCTTCATTCACCTCGCTGTCCATGTGATTCAGTGTATATAAAGTTCACCAAGCAATTATGTTATTCTGCACTTTATACTCAGCTTTTAGATCCAGGTTCTTGCACCCATTTTTAGTAGGGAAATGTTTTAAAACTCATCAAGAAAGTTGACTGTTTTTATAAAGCTGTGAGTCTCCTACAATCTGTTTCACAGTATTGAATTTTGTTACCCAGGCAAGGGGTTTAAGAAAAGGTATGCAGTGTGACTCAGTCACGACGTGAAAGAAAGACAATTGATGCTGTGTAATTGAGTAATTTTATCTTTCTGTTTTATTGTGTGTGCTGTGTTTGTAACAAAGCCTGCGTGGTGAACTCCGCTCCATTTGCAGAGTTTTTCGCACTCCACGGAGCTTGTGGAGTTCCAAATAACTCTGCTTCACAGAGCAGAGTTTCTTCCTTGCTTGTGCTCATCAACAGTAAATTGGTGAGCATGAGTGAGGAAAATTTAATGGTAGACTACTTCGCTGCAAGATTTATCAACGCGGGAGGTCGCGGCTGCTCGCTACCGCTCTCGTCAGAAACCTTCTGTTCATGTTGAGAAACCTTCCGCTCGTGTAGAACTTCTACTCGAGCGGGAGGAAGAAGCAGCGCCCTCTTGCACTGTGTGAGATGCAGTTTTCACTGATTTTACAGCGTAGGACAAACACCTGGCAATAAACTTTTGTGCAAATGGCGTTAGGTAACCCACTCCGTCGCCTGCGGAACACCGTGTAGTTTGGTGAAGTTTTTTGTCACTTCATGGAGGTCTACATAGCAAACTCCGCAAACTCCACCCATGCATATTTCTAACTTGTTTTATCTTGTGCTTTTATGGTCCTTTCAAGCTAATAAAGATTATTTGGCTGAGTCCTTTTAGGGCGGAGGAAAGAGACCTAATAGCAATCTTTAAGCTGGAATGCACATTTCCTAAATATATCCTCAACCGTTGGTCTAGTTCTTTCAATTCCTGCTTGTAAGGAAATGGTCATTGGTTGTGTGCCAGATCAAGTAATAAGTCCACATTCGACCACCACCTCATTTTAGCACTTGACTCTCTCAGGGTAGTGGAGCAGAGCAGTCCAAGGTCGGTGGTGTGGGCTAGTAATCACCATTTTCCGGCATGGAAGCACATTCAATAAATAATTGCCCAGTATGTGCTTTTTCTTTTGAAAAAGGAAAGGTACATTTATTACACACACACTAATCAATACTATGCAGTAATTTACAAATATACATAAGCTGGCCAAAATTCTTTTGATGACATTGAGTATTCACCTCTGATCCCCTAGAGAGGCATGTAAACATATCCGATATGTCTATTGACTAGGTCAAAGGTTCAAGATCAACAAACTACATCATTTTAGGAATATATGCAAGAATTAATTTTTAATTTTGTGTAAATGCAGTTATTAATGTTAATAAGGCATATTCACTTTAATCAGTACTCACTATTGTTAGAAATTGGGTTTCTGGTTGGCTGAGGTATACACTGTGTTCAAGCAAGAAAGAAAATCCTAGTCAGGGTAAGTCACAACACATCCTAAATGATCCTGTGCGCACCCTCTGGTAGCTGGGATCAGAGCAGTCAGACCTAAATTACAAAAATCCATTAAGTGGAAGTCAAGATATACATTTTTCAACAATAAAGGTAAAATTACAATTAGAAGCAATAAACGCTTAAATGGGTTAACCAGTCGCTCTCGACTGGGGCAAAGTCATACGTTCTGGCTGACCACAATGGAGCATGGGCCAGATACTGGGCCCACTGAACCAAAGTACCTGGACCTGGGATGCATTGTCATCGCTGAAGATGCGAGGTGTAGACGAAGTGATGCACTGGTGTTGAGCCACGCAGTGGACGAGATCCATCAATTTTCTTCACCCAACTGAGGGGATCCGTAAATTCTGAGTGCGATATGCTGGTTCTGAATGTGATGCATGGGTGCTGTTCCCACAGTAGGCAATGCGTCGATTCGTAAGGTGATGCACTGGTTCCAAAGGCGATGCATCGAGTCCACTCCACGCAACAACGATAATACACTGGTTCCGACACACACAAAGGTGAAGGTGCGCCACTTCCGATGAAGATGTGTGGGTCACTCTGAGCTCAAGTGATGCAGGTCCATTCCTTTTTCACCCAGGTAGTAGAACAATAGTAAGCAGGGCAGCACGGCATGGCAAGAGCACAGCAAGGCAAGAGTCAGCAAAGCTGTAGTCCAGCAGAGTGGCAGTCCTTTCAGCAGCATAGCAGTTCTTCTTCCTTGACGAGTGGTCAAAGCCCAGAAGTGTACTGAGTCACATGTGTGAACTGGTTGTAGTTTAGCAGGGGGGTAGGAGAATGTGTTCAGAATTTGGTCAAGAAACGAATTGTCAGATATTTGGTTCAGGTTCTTACCAGTTCTCATTCACAGGAAGGAAATCGGTATGTTAAAAATTCCCAACTTCCCTTTAGGCCAAGGGAGTCAGCATACAAACCCCACCGACCCAAGTGGGCGAAGGCTGGTTGAATCTTTAGTGTGCCACTTTAAAGCTCTTATTGGTCTTGGACTTTTTTCTTTCTATAAAACAAACCACAGCTTTTTCAGTACTTCAGTAGCAAAGTTAGAAATATGCCTATGTAATTTTTGACCTATTCTAATGACCTCATATCACTTCTTTTGTGCCTGGTATACTGTCTTTTAGAGTATTTCTGAGCTACAATGTAAGCACAATGACAAGAACTTCTTCACATGTCTGTTTAAGGCAATAATCTAGCACTTTTAAGCCATACTTATATATGTATTCTCAAATCACTTCTTGCTTTCATTGTTTCTTTTCCAAGATGCTCATTTCTCGTAGGGAGTTCCTCCTTTTAAGAACATAAACTTCCAAAATCCATTGAGAATTACCAATAGTAAATTAATTGCTTCATATACTACAGATTTTTAAGAATTCAAAATCATTTTCAAATGCTTAACCTAACTGATGGAAAATGTTCATGTCAACAATAATGGTCGTACATGTCTCATGTTTATAATATTCAATGATACTGTTCATGTATTAGTGGCATTTTAGGACAATATTATTCATATCCCCAATGTTTATTTTTTCTTTTTAGGTACTTTTTCCCAATTTTGTCACCATTTTTTCTTTTTAGCTACTTTTTCCCAATTTGTCACCAGGTCAACCGTATGCCACAAACTTCATATAAGTATTACCAACATTATTTTGAGAGTTTAAGTGCCAGCAGCGCGTTACCCAAAAGAAAATTTGCTGCTTTAAATATCTGCTTCATTTTCTTTGGATGCCACATCAGGCTTCTGGCGATAGATGAAGACGGCAAGCCCAACACATTTTGGGAATCCCCGACATTGCTGTGGCATGATCTCGAGATGATGAACACTGGAGAAAAGGACGCTGCAGGCAGCTGAGGCATAAGAGCAAGATGCGAGAAGACCAGAAAACAGCATGCTGCAGACACCGCACAGCGAAGAGCAGGACATCACTCAGGTAGGTGGACTGGAACTCAGAATGATGAGAAATCGTTCATAGTTAAGCACACAATTTTAAAGGGCTGTGTGCTCCGCCTATTTAAGGCACCTCTCTGCCGGACACTATGATCAGAAAGCGCCAAACCATTTGAACAATCTGGCCATAAGGATTAAAATATTTGTGTGGTAGCAGATCCACAGGTCCGGTACAGTCAGCCCTCCTTTATATTTAGTCAGTCCTAGTTTTTTAATGCTAATATGAGGGGTATGTTTTATTCCAAAGAAAATAACTAATCAAGCCTTCTATTACCCTAAAAAATACGTTTTGGGCATCTTGATCAGGGGGTGTGGAGAATTGAAAGTCTACAATTAAGAGTATCTCCATTTGATTCATTTAATTTTGGGCAGGCACTCCCAACCATTTAAAAGTGATCACGTTATTGCTATTAGTGGATAAATGTTTAACCTACAAAGGCCATCTAGCTTCTCCGAAACCCATATCCCCACATATACCTTTGGACTGCTGTTATAGGTAGCCACCAGGCCCCTGCGCTGGGTTCCTGGGGACGAATTAGAAAGTAGGAACTCAGTTTTGATTTATTAATGTTATATCCCCCTACTTCAGCAAAGTTGTTAATTGTTTTAAACAGCACTGCAATTGATTGGGGCTTGGAGAAAATATAGACAAAGAGATTATCTGAAAGGAGTTTCAGTGTTGGTGCACTTGGGGCTATTGCCACTATCCCCAGGGGGCTTCTGATAACTATTGTCAATGGTTTAATGTAAAGATTAAAATAATAAGGGTGACAAAGTGCACCCTTGTCTGGTACCCCTGGAGAGTGGAAATCGCTCTGTTCTTTTCCAGTTAATTAAAAGTGAGAAAATGGCATATGTGTACAGGTTTCTCAAGATACTTATTAACTTGATTGCAAATCACACCCTAGTACTATAAACAAAAAGGACCAGTGAACGACTTGAAATGTATTTTCCCAAACATATCTAAAGACAGAAGTGGCTGGGATTCTGTTCACAGAATCATCATTGATGACTTCAGCCAAGAAATGAGTATTGGTGTATAGCCATCGTCCAGGCATGAAACCGTTTTGGACCCTGCATACAATTTGGGGTACAGCACAGCCAATCTTACAGTGATTAATTTAGCCAGAATTTTGAAATCTGCATTGATAAGTGTTATGGGTCAAATTAAAAAAATCAAACAAATCGGGTCCTTCCCTTTCTGTAAAAAACAGGCAATATTCCCTCTCAAAAAAGAGAGGGAAAGCTATCACCTGATAAAATGTAATTGAAGAATGAATGAATGAATGAATGAGGTTTTGTATAGCGCGACGTTCACTCCAAGGAGCATCTTTGTGCTTAGCGGAAAAAGGGACATCAAGGCGATTTCCACACAAGAGAGGGTGACTGAGTGGGACATTTAAATAAGAGATAGTGCTAGGTGGTCTGGGGTAGCAAAGATCCATGTTTTGAGGAGCTTCCTAAAGGTGGGTTTCGTTTGTGTGCACCTCAGCTGAGTAGGTAGAGTGTGTTCCAGGCTTTTTCCCCTAGTGCTGCGATAGTCTTCCCACCCGGGTTATCAATTGAAATTGGGGACAGCTAGCAGGTTCTCTGATGTAGACCGCCGAGTACGTTTGGTGTTGTATGGCTTGATTTCGAATCTTAGATTTTCTGGTCCAGTTTCGCTTATGTCTTTGTAAGTAATGGTGAAGATTTAAAAAAGAATACTTTTGTGAACTGGTAGCCAGTGAAGCGCTTTGAGTGCAGCTGCTGAGGAAGAGTCCCTGGGGAGTTTGAGTACCAATCTCATCGCAGCATTCTGGACCACCTGCAATCCTTTCACGACCGTCTTTTTCGTTCCTGCATAAAGACTGTTGCAGGAGTCCAAGCAAGATAAAATTGGGCCACTGCAACCGTCTTCTTGACAGGCAGCGGAAGTAGGTCAAAACATTTTCGGAGGGTTTTTATGGTTTGGAAACACATGTCTGCGATGGCAAGTGCTTGCTTGTGAAAAGATAGTGTGGTGTCAAATTGTATTCCTAAATGTTTGACTGTATCTACTGTGTGGGTTGGGCATCAGAGTCTGAGGGCCATCACTGGTTGGGTCAAAATACATTGGACTTTCCAAACAGCATAATTTTTGTTTTGGAGCTATTACATTTAAGATGATTTAGTTTCATCCAATTCATCACTGAGGTGAGACAGTGGTGGAATTTTCTTCCACTGCTGTGGAGTTTTTGTCAAGAGTGAGGATCAGCGGATTGTCATCAGTGTATGCAATTGATTCAATATCAGAAATAGCTATCAGAAGGAAAAGTGGTGTCATGTAAAGATTAAACAGGGTTGGGCTCAGGGATGAGCCCTCGGGGACCCCTGATGACAACTACTTCTCTCCCGAGTTGTAACTTCCCAATGTTACAATCTGATGTCTATTATCTAGGAAAGATGTAATCCAGGCCAGTGCCTTGTTTTTTACACCGCTGTGTTCCAATCTGTCTCTCAGGATATCATGAGAGACAGTGTCAAATGCCATCGATAGGTCCAACAGAATCAGTACTGCCTCCTTGCCCTGATCCAAGGCAAACTTTAGGGTGTAGGTGGTGTGGAGCAGCACTGATTCAGTTGAGTGGCCTGGTCTGAAACCTGATTGCTTGGGATGCAGGGTATTGCTTTCTTCCAGGAAGTCATTAAGTTGGGAATTGACTAGTTTCTCCGCAATTTTACTGAGGCATGGTAGTAGTGAGATAGGTCTGAGGTTGGAAAGAGTGGTGGGGTTGGGAAGTTTCTTTTTTTGGAGTGGCTTTACAGCAGCAATTTTCCAGATACCGGGGATTTTTGCTAGCCTAAATGTGGCATTGATGATCTGACTGATAACGGGGTTTACAGTGTCTATCAATGCATGTAGGATTTTCGGAGGGCACGGGTAGAAGGGTGAGCCTGACTTACAGGAGATGATGGCCTGCCTGGATTGTTCCAGATTTATTTCCTTAAAACATGGAAGTTCCTTTTTTGTTCCTACCGCTTCAGCTTTGCTTGGCTGGGGTGGTAGGTTAATAAAATCTTTTATTAGGCCTTTTTTTTCGAAGAACTCAGCAATGTCATCGCATAGGTCCTGTGAAGGAGGGACTTCTTGATCTAGGCTTGTGGGATTAGTGAAGGATTACACTATATTAAAGATAGTTTTCTGATTGTCATCTGCCTTGTTTATTAGATTAGCATAGTGTGTCTTTTTATCTATTTTAATTTGTTGTTGGTATGCTCTGTGTGCTGATTTGAAAAGCTTCAGATCTTCAACCTCATAGTGTTTCCTCCATTGTTTTTCTGGTTGTCTGCAATGTCCTTTTAAGGCTTTCAAATGAGGGGTAAATGAAGAGGCGGATTTTTTGTCGGTGGTGCTATCCGGTGAGGATAGGTCTTGTGGTTTCTGCCATGCTCTGCAAATTGGGGATTGATAGCACGCTATTCCATTTCCGTGTGGGGCCTGATTTGCTGGAATTTTTCTCCATTCCGACATTATCATAGAAGAATTTGAAGGGAATTAACATAGGGTCTGACCAAGTTATCGTGACTGGAGGGTCAACAGTTAGATCAGCGGCATTAGTGCATATCCCGTCAAGGGTATGCCCTGCATGATGTGTGGTCCCCTGTGTCTGTTGTCTTAGTCCCAGTGTGTTTATGATTTCTATAAATGTTTTTGTATTGAGAGTATCGATAGCTTCAAGGTGAAGATTAAAATCACCTAGGATTGTGAAGAATTGTGCCATGAGTCCCCCCAGCTGCTCTACAAAAGTCACATATCATTCAGAAGGGAACCTGCTATCTCCCACCACTTTTTCCCTGGGTAGATTCCTAATCACATCCGATACCTCTTGATGAGTGTCTTATCTAACCAAACTAACAGCCTCCTCCTCTGACAGTCTTGGAGGTGTACATTTCTATAAGTATTCCACCATTGCTGATCTTGTTGGTTCAGACACTTCAGTATAGCTGTCCTCAAAGTGTTTATGGAAAAGCTGTTCTATTCTCTGGGGATCCTAAGTGAAGCTAAAGGTCTGGGGTCATACAATCTGGTGATCTGAGCTGTAGTCACTCCAGATTTAGGGTGCTATGTCAACATCTTTCCACTGTACTCTTCTTCATAGAGTGATTGATCTATTGTTCTAGAATTAATCAGCTCCATTTCTAGTAAGAAAAGCTTATAACCCTTCTTGTTTTTTTCCCACTGAGTAAACGTTTCATGATTAGGTGCCCTATTCAGTGTGCTTTCTGCTAAGGTTAGCTTATCCTGTCTGGAGAGGAAATCTTGAGTCAGATGTTTTCTATAAGTACTTTTAATGAAAATACGTCCCCTCATACCGATGGATTATATGCTTCCCAAACTGTCTCAGGTGGTTCCAGGCCTGCGTTTCTTTAAAAAAAAGTCAACGTCTTCTCTGTGATAGATGTACATAACTCTTCCTCCGTTAAAAGGGATTGATCTAGCCTTCACCTATGTGTTTCTGAATGCAAAAATAGATCACAAATGAGAGCTGTGTGAACAGCAAAGCAATTAGGAAGACAAGTCCAATGTCCATGTATTCCTAATTAGATGTTAAAAAGAAATCAATTATTGAGGGTAACTGGAAACTTTTTGGAATATAGGTAGGTAGCGAGGGGTTGGATTACCTCCACGATTAGCCTTACATTGTGTTTTAAATGCTGGAAAGCTTGAATCAACTTGTTATTTTTTTATTAACCCCTACCCTTCTGGAAGTGTCCATAGAGATGGAGTGGAGTAGACTGAGATCACCACCAATAATAATGGGGTTAGGGAAATGTATCAACGCCACCCTCAACTGGTAGAGTGGTTGAGGGTTATCGTCAATTGGGTCATAATATGAGACCAATGTGAAAAAGTATGAATGCACTTTAACGCAATAGCCACACATCTGCCAGCTCTATCATGGATGGTTTTATTGAACGAAACAGAGAGTTTGTTTGAGGCTAAAAGTGACACTCTCAGTGTGCATCAGAAGCTGAGGACACTGCCAGCATTTTGAAGGGGGTCCAGAATTGGACCTTTACTTGATCAGAGCTTTTAAGATGGATTGTCTGAAGCAGCAAAAGTGACGAGTTGTTATTGGCTGCCCAGTACAATATTTTATATTTCTTCTTTTAGGGATTGTTATGCCCATTAACATTCAGTGAAATCATTTAAAGCGGGTACATCTAACACAAACAAATAGAGCAAAGAGATACCAATGACCCATCCATGATTGCACTGTCATTTTTGTGCTCTGAATCTGTTTTTCCCCTTTCAACCACCCAAACTCTTTTCACAATTCCTGCTCTTCTATACCTATCATACCTACTCCCCTCAGTACGACCAACCCCTTATTGCTATCAATCCAATGAGAAAGCTGATTCCCTGATCTCTTCCAACACTCAGTCTGAGGAACAAGCTGATTTTTTTGTGCGGAAGGTCGAGATCATTTTTAACAACTTGCCAACTGTCTCCCTTCCAGCAGCCGGCCCACCTATCAATCACCCTGTTGACTTTGATGACAGGCCAAATGTCCCTATAACAACTTTGTGCTCCTTTCCCCTACTTTCGCTTCCTGAGACTGAAGCTCTGTGCCTTAAAATCAAATCAGGCTCTCCAGCTGACCCGCTGAGACCAGATCAGCTTCGTCAAGTTCTTAACTCAACCTCTCCAGCGATAAGGGAATTGGTTAATCTGTCTCTGTCCTTTGCGTTACTTCCAGCAACCTGGAAGCATGCAAAAGTGGTACCGCTTTTAAAGAAGCCATCCTTGGAGCCATCGGACCCGAGCAATTTTCAGCGGATCTCCCAGCTCCCTTTCTTAGCAAAGGTTACTGAGCTATATGTCAACACGGTTTTGGCGGAATTGATGGAGCACAATAAAACGCTGGATCCCTCGCAAAATGGGTTCCCTCCACGTCATAGTACGGAATCAGCATTGTTGGCAGTGACTGAGGATATCTGCAGCTGCCTTGATGTTGGAAACTCGGCGGCCTTAATTCTGTTGGGTTTAAGTGCCGCCTTCAACACTGTTTCCCATGATATTCTTCTAGGTCGGCTACACGATATCGGAGTCAGGGGGTTGACTTTGGCGTGGTTTCAGTCCTTCTTGGAAGGCAGAACTTTTCAAGTGGTGGTACCACATTTCCACTCTCAGGAGCATGTCATCAAGCATGGGGTTCCCTAGGGCTCAATATTGAGCCCTGTGCTTTTCAACATCTATATGCAACCCCTAGCTTTGTTAGCAAAAAGTAGAGGGTTGTCATTGGTTTCCTATGCTGATGACACCCAGCTAGTTATCGTCTTCTCTAAAGAGTGTCAAGCCAATCTCTTGAAATTTGGAGAAGACTTTCTAGCTATTTCTGACTGGATGACGGCAAACTTCTTTCAACTGAATGCCGCCAAGTCGGAAATTCAGGTGATGGGTAGAGACAGGGCCCTCTGGTCGGAAAAGTGGTGGCCTGATAAATTAAAACCTGCACCCTTGTTAAAGAATGCAGTAAAGAACTTGGGATTCTGGATCTATAGCGAGCTCTCATTTGACGTACAATCAAAAGCCTCAGCGGGTTCATGTTTCGGTCTCCTGAGAGGACTGAAACTGCTTCTTGGTTACTTCTCCCCTAATGTACGTCACACTATTCTTCAAGCTACAATTCTATTGAGACTGGATTATGGGAATTCACTTCATATAGGTGCCAAAAAATCCTGTATTTCTCGTCCCCAAAGAATCCAGAATGTGGCAGCGCATGCTCTGTTAGTATTGCCCAAATCTTGTTCAGTTATGAACCTCGTGCCTCAACACCACTGGCTGCCGATAGCTAAAAGAATCCACTTTAAGAGCCCATGAAATCTTGCCACATAAAGGTCCACCGATCCTAGCAGATCTTCTTGTCCGTATTGTACCAAATCGCCCTCTGCGCTCGGCCAAGTCTAGCTCAGTTTGTACTCCTCAATTCCAAAGAGCTAGAGTGGATGGCTGCTCGTTTAAGGTCCAGGCGGCGTATCTGTGGAATTCTCTTCCTATGTCTATCAGAGGCCTTCAGAACCATCTAGCATTGCGAAAGGCCATAAAGACCTGGCTTTTTCCTGCATAGGCCGCTCTCTTGGGTTGGAGTGGTCCAGTGTAATTTGTTGGGGTAGCGCTGGGACGCCTCGTCACTATGCGCTTTATAAAATAAAAAATAAAAAAAATCCCAAAACCCTCTACTCAATTCCCTTCACACCCACTTTGTGAGAGTCCACATTCCTCTCACCAAACTCCCTCCCATCCTATGTGTGGTGCGTTGTTGGCACTGGATGGTAGGCTGCAAAGAAGGAGAAGAGGGCCACCGTCCTTCCTTTTTCCACCACACACCTAATTGTACCAAGTTATGATACAAGAAACCCAGGGAGAGGGCTTCCACTATTCTTTCTGGAGTGAACAAACCTTGTAAACAACACTGACACCTCCCTTAACATCGTGATTTTTCATTTCAATTACCACAACCCGTGTGTTCAGTTACCAAACAAACAAAACTTAGGGGCATATTCTCAAGAACGTGTGATAATCACCACAAAATTAACTTAACTCAACTTTCAACATCGCAGTCTATCACTGGAAAATTACGTTGTGTTAACTAAGTATTCACAACACAGCGGTACCATGTGATAGTCTGACGATGAGGCGTCAAATGACTGCGTTAAAACCAACGTGATGCCGCAAAAATGCGAAACACCAACGCAAAAAAGGTTGCAATGAGGCCAATCGCGATACAAAAATCAGCAAAAACCAGCGACAGGCCTGCAATTCACACACGTCAGGTGGGAAAATTTACTATAAAATTTTTAAAAAACAGACAAACAAATGACAAACAACAACCAAGCACAGCGGATATTGCCGGAGCAAGAACGGAGGACAACCAGAACCCCCCAAGCCACCCGGAGGACCAGCCAAGGACCTTGGGGTCAGGTTAGGCCAAGGAGAAGAAGAGTAGGATGAAGCGGTTCAGTCTGCAGGAAAACAGGATCCTGATAACGGAGGGGGTAGAACACCATGATCAACTGTTAGTCACCTCCACTGTGTCATTGGCAACCATAAATGTACTATGGCAGTCCATCATGAACAAGGTGAATGCAGTCGGAGTGCTGAAGAGGACAATGGAAGAGGTTAAGAGGGGCTGGACTGTTGTCAAGAGCAAAACCAAGCAGAAACTCACCAACAACCGGAAGGCAGCAATGCAGACTGGAGGTGGGAGTCCTACTGCGCCACAGGAGGAGCTGGACGAGATGGAGGAAATGGTGTCCACAGTCATCAGTGGGGAGGAGGTGGCAGGAGTTGGGGGACAGGACACTGCTCAACATGACCGGACACAACAGCACCAGGGTGAGTAACGATCAGGGACTAGGGGGACAGGGAGAGTTGGGCACAATGGCACACATGTACAGTTGAGCTGAGCACATCTGCGGACCCTCTCTTCTCTGATGACGAAGAGGAGCACAACAGCTTTGACTCTGACACCCTCCAACAGCTCATGGAGAGCTTTCGCAGCCCACCACTAGGAGCAGGGCAGCCCAGCTGCTACAAGGAGACCCCACGCCCTGCACAGACCACACAGCAGACAGCACCTACCACCTCGGCTGCCTCCCAGGACCCCCACGAAGAGCACATGGCCTTCCGAAGCCGTGTGTTGGGGTGCCAGGAGACTCTGGCTGAACAGGTGTGGATAGGCTTTGACCGCATGGCAGCACAACAAGATGCATAGTGGGTGTCTAAATCCAATCAGGGACCACTCACAGTCCCTAACGCACTCCCACAGTCGTTCCATGCTCTCCAACGGACCATGGCTGACATCGCTGGAGCCCTGACTCAGAGAATAGAACAACTGACAGTCAGAGTGGCTCTAGCAAAGTCACTGGGAAAAGGGACACATGCGGAGGTTAATGGAAACCATGGAGCGGGTGCATGCGGAAAGAGCAGCTGCCACGGCTGCACTCCATCGAGTGGTAGCTGGGTTCCTCAATGACCTCAAGACCATCCTCATGGCATTGCTGCCACAAGGCCTGGCGCAGATGCATGCTGCTGCTACCACTACATCCATATATCTTCCCCCTGAAGTGTCTGTGCCACATAGTGCGGCAGACTTTCAACTCTGGCCCCTGAGGTGTCACTGTCACACAGTGCTGGAGAAAGGCCAGCACCACCCACACATGAGGCACATGAAATAGCAGTGGATGAAGATGCGGATGATTCTACCTTAGTGGTAAGAAGGACGCAATAGCATTCATCTCCGCCATATGGCCTGTTTCTGCTTGGTTCTGCCATCTGCGTCATCACCTTCCACTGTCCCCCGATGCATTCTGAGACACTCACCTCGGACCTCATCATGGACTACCATATTCTGTTTGATCGCCAATGGCACAGCAATCAGACTGCGGACTGAACTCTTCCTTTTCCTTTGGACTTGTCATTCCCTGAAGGACTCTGGCTGGCCCTCCATGGGCCAATATTGTAATGTGGAGTGTGCATGGCCCTGTACTGCTCCAGATGCAACACTCCTCTGGAATATGCATTAAACATTCCTAATCACACAGAGGTGTCATGATTATGATATTTCAAGTGTGGAAGTATGGATGAATGTTGGCTCAGTGAATTCCTCTTACGTCCATGTGGCTCATGCCGTTGAACTTGCGTCATAGGGTGAGGGTGACACATTGCTGACTGCAGTCTGGGTGGCACCATCACAATAACGGGGACACACACATTTGTTACTTCCTTGTCCAGCCCAGAACAGAACCACGCCCAGAGCCCCGGGGTCAATGTTCAGACTCTTACACTGGACTGGCATACACCAGGCCAGCCCACTCTGCTTATGCTCACGGGGGGGGGGTAATGATACATGTCCCAGGTCTTCCCTGTAGTGATCTGCTGGTCACAGGTCTAAGTGTCAGCATGCAACAGCCACTCCCTCACGGCTGGTGTACACGCACACCAAACCCATCCAGCACACGCGTCACAGGACATGTGACCCTGCCAATAAAAAGGGAAGGGCGCATGTGCTCGACGCCATTTCCACTCTCTATCTGGGTGTATCCGTGTGGTGTTCAAGTAGGCATGAGGGCCAAGGGCCCTGCCAAATCACATTCCCCTGGCCCGGAGGTGACATGCTGTTGTCTGCACCTCGATACTCAATTATACACGATCTATGATTTGTGGGGGAAAGAATTGGGAGCAGTGGATACACTGCGGCGAGCACAGGCACACCGCCACAGACAGTGAATTTCAGTGCACTGAGGTTGGGGCACCTCAAGGGCTGAGTGGGTGTCCAGCCTGCGATGATGCCGGGTGCACAGGTATGTCCTCTGCCATGGCGAAATCAAGACCCAGAATCAAATGTGAGACCTGGCGGCCCGCGGAGTGGGGTTGCATGATGTGGAGGGTGTCATGACCACAGGCCCCAGGCTTGGGGCCTGCACCACCACGTGGTGAGCCCTCATTACAACACGCCAGTGGCGGAAGGTGAGCAGCGAGGCCTGGGTGCGCAGGGGCGGGCATGCACTACTGGACGGCGGGAGGGGCTGAAGTGCTGCTGCCTGGGTGCAATTGTATGTACTTTGCCAATCTTGTATCTGGACTTTGTTTCAGATGAGGGATCTGTTTCAGATGAGGGACCTGGTGAGCTGCCCTACATACCGGCACGTGGTTGGAGACACACCGGTGGCAGCAGGTGAGCAGTCAGGCCTAGGTGCACAGTGCAGGCGCGCTCTCTCCCTGTCCCTCTCTTCTTTTCTCTGTGTCTCTCTCTCCCTCTCCTTCCGTCTTCCTCTCTCTCCCTCTCTTTCTCTCTCTCTGTATCTCTTGCTCCTTCACTCTCTCTGTCTTTTGATGGCCGCATGACACACCTTCTCATATGGATTTTTGTTTTGCAGGCTATGTCCTACAGATTGTCCTGAAAGAGCCGCCATGAGTCATCATTGATGTTCATTTGAGTTAATTTTGAATACATTTTTTCTGGTAATTTGAAGGTGAGTGTATGAGGCTCCTTTTTGTGACAACACATGGATGTTACATGTGATTGTGCGACATTGTTAGGAATTTGGTACACGAGTCCGTGGAGTTGATGTGACATGTCTTCGCCCGGGGGGAGGATCCTGGGGCTGGTGGCAGTTGGGGCTCCCAGCTCCATGATCAGTGACTCAATGGCATCTGTTGCCCTTCAGGTGTAGTTCTGGGCTGGGCTCCCTTTTGTGGTGCAGGCTGTCGTCCGACTTTACACCAGGTCAGAGCTGGTGTTGATTTCCTGCTGCTGACGTGCCTTATCACATGTTTTGTAATCTTATCGCTGATCTCATTGGACATTGAGAATGTTGCAGAGTGGTATTGTTGTGGACTCTGTAGGCCCTCACTGTTGCAAGGTCGAATTTATTTTCAGAAGCACAAGGGTTACTATCAGCTGCTCAACAACCTTTATGGTAGGGTTGCTCTGGTCCTCTGACTCTGGGACACTCATGAATCTTAAGTTGGTGTGCCTTTGCCTATTTTCCTTATCCTCTAGCTGATTTTTTGTGTTGCTAAATCCTTTGAAAAGTGAGAGGTTTATTGTGAGAAAGTATTTTGAATATCCACGCAGTTAGTAACTCTCTGACGAAGTTAGAATACCTGATTAGCTAGAGTGTCAAACTTTTTCTCTAACCTCTACATCTCGCCATCCAAGACCATTGCAAACAGCATCTGATTTACTTGTAGGTCACTTTACTCCAGCAAGATTGCTTGAAACATAGAGACGTTCACATTGGCTTGGTCCTGGGATGCCTGGAATAACGGCAGTCCATAATGTGTGCTTTGGCCCTCTCCACTAGTGGTAGCATCATTAACAGCAAAGCCCAAGGCATCTGCTGGGCTAGTAACTGAGTTTGCTCGACTGGAATGGCTCGATTAATGAATCATGCTGAGCTCGGATGTTATGGGGAGACTAACATTAGCTGTGGGTAGACATTCATGGTCATGTGACACTAATGTTACTACTTTTACCTATTTGGGGCTCCTAATGTACTCTTCACCCACGCTACACCTGTGTTTCAATCTTGCTTCCATTAATGGATGGGAATTGGTGAAGATGGGTTAGCTCTTGGTCCCGGGGAAAATAACTCCCACTCCTTCCTCCAAAAAACTGAGCTGGGTTGATCCGCCTGGTGAGGCACAGCCATCTTCCTGCTCCATACAAGGACTATTCAAGTGTGTAGATGTGTCTTTTGGCATTCCGCTATGCCCCTAGATGGAATTATGTGCCTCACTTTGGTTAAAGATTTGAGCAGGGCTTTCATCTTGTCGCTTGGCTTCACTGGGAGGCAGTGCTGAACTTGGGTAACCCAGGTCGTATTGACACAATGCCCTAGTTTCTTGCAGTGAGCAGCTTTTATCAAATGGCTTCTCCAGAGCCTGGCCTGGTTCTTTCTCACTTAATTGCTTTCCAATATCTGCCTGGTTAACCACCCCAAAGACTTTACAGGACATGGGAAGGGAATTAGCCATCTTGTCTCTTTTGACCTGATACCCCAGACCTGTCCTACTAAATGCAGAACTGGTCCTTGTCTTGGCTCTCAGCATCAGTGACCAAACTAGACAAATGCAACAGTCACAGCAGCCATTTGAGTCACACAGAGTTTTTCGGAGCAACAGCCACAGATTTGAAGAGATATCTTTTTAATAATTAGACCCAGTTACTATTTTCCACAATGTGGCCAGGCAAAGGCAGAGGAATCAGTTCCAAAACATACCTCCCATCTCGTGTACTTACCTTCCCCTTTAAACCCTTACATGCCTTCGGCCAGCTCACTTTTCAACACAATTCCTAGGTGTTGGTTCATGGCAGCAGGTCAATTCAGGGCACCTCTACTGGTAGGGCAGTAAAGGTGTGGCACTCCTGGAAGAGAAGAATCAACAGCGTCCTGGTTGCTGTGTCATAGTCATCATGGTGTGGAAATTTGGAAGCCAGTGAATCACCAGCACAGTACTTCACCATTTTGCTACTAGGCATGGCCTTCCTCCCTTCCATTGCATCATAATTCCAGGATTGTAAAGGGTGACTTATCACCCCTAAGAGTACCCAGGCACTGGGGGTCATCAGGGAGATGAAGTCAGCTATTACCCAGAGTCACATGATGCTGATCTGAGCTGCCACGAGCGCCAGGGATAGAACAGTATACCCGGTGCCCCGGAGTCAGCCGCTCTGGCCGCTGCACTACACTTCTCCTAATGTGACTGCAACAGATGTCGCCTCTCTGCCCCCAATTGATCGATCACCCCAAAATGTTCATGGAAGTAGTTATTGTGGATGACATTTTTTTTGTTATGTTTCTTGAAGATTCATCAAACTGCACCAATGTCATTAGGAATCCCAAAAACCCTCAAAACCTCTTCCTATGGTAACTATGTTGTAACTATAACTACAAAGTGGTGACCGCCACTGTGCATAGATATAGATATAGACATAGATATAGATGTGGATATGTATATATATATAGATATATATTGATATAGATATGGATATAGATATAGATAGAGATAGAGGTATATCCCACATAACACTCCTCCTGTGTAGTAAAAAACCCACAATGTGGATGCTGGTGAAAACGTGAAAAAGTGTTTTATTTGTCAGACTAAAATGGACCCAATATGTTTCAAATCTACTACATGAGCCTTGTCCATGAATGACCATTATCTTTGAAACAACCTGAATATAAACATAGTGCCAGCAGACAGTGAAGACAGATAACATTCACAGCCATTTTTTGTCTTAATTTTACCATTAATGTAGTTGTTCATAACTGCATAGTTAGGTCTTTGTGCACATACAGTTTTACTTGTCTGGAAAAGTGAACATGTTCTTGTATGTCCATGGTTCAAATAAAAGAATGTGTCCTAGCTATGACCAATTATGCAATGAAGTAGTTCATCCATTTCATAAATTGATTTAGTTTACATTGGATTAACACATATGGGGCAACTGTCTTTGCATACATGGTTTTTCACACAATTGCCCAAGTGGATATATTGTTCTCATCTTCTCCTTATATGGCATTTAATAGTAGTAACAGGCATTATTAAGTTCACTGTCTGATTTGAAACTCCCATCGAGTCGGGAAAAAACGAATTTCATATCATTATGAGCCCAGCAACTTCCAGGCTACAAAACACAGCTGGGGGACAGAAGACAGCTGAACAAATTTACACCAAATCACAAAAAGCATGCTTTCTGAGTAAGGATCTAGTTTTCTTCAACATTTGTTGCATTTCTGTTCAGTCATTTTTTTCTGTATCACTTCCTGAAACTCAAAGGGGGAATTGAATGTAATTCACTATCTACATAAGATGTGTCAAATAGAGATAGTGTAGTAAAGGTTTAAAATGTTGATGGAGGCCATGGCCAAGATGGCAGCTTGAGAAAATGTGCCTGTCAGAGCGCCTTCACTTGCCCAAGAACTAAAGCACTAAGCAGGCCCCCACCAGCTTGTAAACTAGCCCCATGCAAAGTGTGACCTTTGCTCACACCTGCCTGCCTTAGAATTCAGGATGAAGAGGTTTGTTGAGATCTGTTGTGCCATGGTTCACTCCAGCTGTGTAAATTGGGGTGATGATCTATAGGCCATCTCAAACACAGTTTATGTTGGAGCAGTCTTGCCACACCTTTGGGGCTTGGTGTGAAGGCCTCTGCCCTTGAGCAGAGGTGAGAAGAGGCTGAGACCATGATTGGGCCCTTCTTAAGCAGTGAGACCTCCGAATGCCATGAGTTTAAATGCCCTTAGGTTGGAGTGAGTACAAGGCCATTACTGGCACAGGGGTTAAGGCGCAGTCTCTACACCAAATCCTAGTAGTGAATCTATTTCAGGAATTAGGGGCCATATGTAGGTAAATGTGAAATACCGAATTCCTCATACCGACTGTTAACGATTTGGTATTAAGAAATCGGAATTTCCGATGTAGGTAAAAATTCGGTATTTTTTACCGATTCGGTAAAATTCGGAAAAACAATACCGAATCCTTAATATCGATCGGTATTACCGATCTGCATTACCGAATCAGTAAATACAGAATCGGTAATTCAAAATTGCAGCAATTGAGAAATCAGCCAATCCTGTGCATTTACACCACCTCTCAACCAGGAAGTGGCCACACCCATGCAGGTCCACTGAATAGAATCTTCTGGAGAGCCAGGGAGTGCAGAGGAGAACACAGGAGCAACTTAAGAACTTTTCCTGACACAAACTGCATAATGGCCAACAAGGAGACTGAACATGAAGGTGCAGAAATGAAAAGAAAGCTACATTTTAGCGAAAGGGAGCTGCAGGTCCTGATTGAGGAGGTGGTTAGAGAATAACCCTGGGCGAAGCACTACGCTACGCTCGCGGAGTTTGCGAAGTTTTCGCAACTTCGCACTACGCGAGCTGCACGTAGCACAGTGCGAACATGCGTAGTGCAGCGTAGCGTAGTGCAGCGGTCATTTTTTGCTTGTTCGCGGTCCGGAACGTCATGTTCGCGACCACGAGCAAGCAAAATGACATCCCGGCGAGATTCTCAACGCGAGGAGGTCAGGTTTCTCATTTTTGAGTGGTTGCGCATGCTCGCGACCGCTCTCAATGAGAAACTACCTGTTCGCGTTGAGAAAGCTGCCGCTCGAGTAATAATCTATTCGAGCAGCAGAAAACTACAGCTCGCACTGTGCAAGATGCCGTTTTCAATGCTTGCACAGTGCCGGATGCTTGTCCGCACTGTGCAATCATTGAAAACGCATCTTGCACAGTGCGAACATGCTACTACGCAGCTCGCGTAGTGCTACGTGAAGTTTGCGTAGTGCGAAGTGCACTTCGCGTAGCTTCGCGTAGCGCTACTTCGCGAACTACGCCCACCCTTATTAGAGAACACACAAAGCTATTTGGGAAACAGTCACTGCAAGTGCCAGATTCTGAGAAAAGAAAAATATGGCGTGGCATACAGGAACATGTGAATGCGATTGGAGTGACCCACTGTGAAATAGAGGTACTAATAAAAAGATGGTACGACGTCAGGAGCCTCAAAAAGACGAAGATGGCTGAAAGGAAAAAACAAGCCAGCCTGACAGGAGGAGGAAGAAACAGGGCACCTGCACTGACTGCACTGGAACAGCTGGTGGAGTCCACCATTGAGCCTGACAGCGTCAGCAGAATCGGGGATGCAGACAGCTCAGCCAGAGCTGGCAACATACAAGGTAAGATGTATGCATACCAAGCTGTGCCCCCCACTCCCTGACCCCATTCCCCAATGAGGCAGTGTGAATCCCACTCCAGTACATGTATTAGTAAACTCCAGCAATGCATTATGGGAGATGTAGTCAGTGTAACACCTATCATAACAGTCATCCCACTGAACACAAAGGCATGTGACACACTTCAGTGATGAGCAAGCAGAGGACAGTCAGATAGATTGGCAGATATGAAAATGTATTATTGTTATGAAGTGCTGCCAGACTAGTGAGCTAATGTACAATTTGTGTCCACGGGCGAGACATCATGCAGGTCTGCACGTGACAAGTCAGGAAGGGCACCCCGGAGGGAGAGATCGGAGGAGGCCATTGCAACTGCAGGGCACATCACCACCACCACCGGTATAACTACCACCGCCGGCATCACCACCACTGTCAGCTTCACCACCACTGCCAGGATCACCACCACCACCACCTGAATCACCAGCAGCGTCATTACCGGCAGTAACAAGACCCAGGAGGCATGCAGTTTCCAGACTCCAAGAGATGGAGTTTTCCTTGGAAGACAGCAGGGCTGGAGAACAGTCAACAGTGCCATTGGATGGCAATAGTGCAGGATCACAGTCCCCCACAGAGCGATCACACACAGGAGCCAGATGCCGCAGGGCTAGGGAACCCAGTCCACCATTGCAGGGTGAGGAGCATGGTGTGTTTGCAGGTCTGGGGGCGAACATGTTGAAGGTTCAGCGCCTGCAAGGGAAAGCAATACAATCAGTACAGCGGAAGATGAGACACGTGATTGCAAACATGCAGAACATAGAGAAGGGCATCTCCTTAATGAACACGACACTGTAGGGCATAAAGGAAATGGCTGAGGGCATGAGGGACATGTCCCACTCAGTGATGCTGCTGTGTAGCAAGCTTGATGAGGACAGGATGGCACGGCGCAGGGAGAGGCAGAAGATGGAGAACCACACAAAGGCGGTGAACCGCCTCTCCACTGCCACATCTCTGCTCTACAGGCACTCCGTGGCCATGCAGTATTGGATGGCACACTGCAGCTGTGATGTTTCAAAGGGGCTTGTGAAAGTTACAACTGCACTTGAAGTGCTCCTAAATACTCAGTTGGCTGCATCGCAGATTACCTGCACATTAATGGAGTGGGTGGATTTTCTGTTTTGGTAGATGTACTCAGTGGCTGCAGGTGGGCAGATTGGAATGTGTGTCCCATCAATGCACCCTATAACATGTGGGAACTGTGCCTTTTGGTAAAAGTCTGTCTTGCTTTTCAGCAGTTCCGCCTGTGTGGTTGGGAAGCTTATGTAATGATGTATTCTCTGCATCATGGCATCCAGGAACTTGTTAAACAAACGGTACAGGCAACTCTGTGACACCCCACCTACCGCAGCTATCACCCCCTGGTAACTGCCAGATGCAAGATGCAAGTAGGTGTAGGGTTCAGAGCACCTGCACATGTGGTGATATAGCGTGCGCCCTTGGTGTTGGATGCTCCAGGAGTGGGTGCAGGTCCCTTGTCAGGTCCAGGAAGGTGTGCGGGTGTATCCTGTACCTTTCATGGTTCTCTGTCTCAGTCATTTGGGAGAGTGTGATGCGCTGTCTGTAAATGCGCTCCTCCCATCTCCAGATCCTCACTCCTGTGCCTATAGCCGTAGCCGCCTTGCAATAACATTGAGGGCCACCATAGTGATCACACTGTTCCATTTCGGGGCTGTTTAAATACAGTGCACCTGATTATCACCTGCTTTCAGTCCGTTGTAATTACGACTCTTAAATACCAAATTTTAGGAAATTCGGTATTACCGAATTTTCCTACATCTCTTTTCTCGTTTTTACCGTTTCTTATTTACCGATTTGGTATTTGGGTGTTCGGTAAATCCGAATCTGTAAATTAGAAATTGCTAATAAGGAATCGGTATTTACTGATTCCTTATTACCGATCCTTTCCTACATTGGGGATTGCTATATACCGGTCGGTAACACTGAAATCAACCAATTTTCGGTATTTGGGCCACATACATCGGGTCCCAGACACCTACCAACACAGTCCAATAGTCCATTTGTGTCCATTGGGTCATCATGCACTGCAAGTGGCACAAGCTCTCACAACGAGCTAAACTATGTGAGGAGTTGAAAATGTGCTGGAAGCCGATCTGAAGAACCATAAAAGCGTTGTCACATGCCTCCTTTATATTTAATATTCACCCTATCACGCTTCTGTTCAGGTGTCTTGCAGCAGAAGGCCTTAGCTAGGAGGTGGAGCAATGTCCAGGTATAACTGCTCCCCACCCAGTTACTAGGCCTAAATTGCTTACCTCAGTTGAAAGTAACTTGCGTTTCTATTGTGGAAACTTAGACAGAAATTCATATTAATAAATCGGCACAGTGTGATTTAAAGAGAGTCTACTGCAGAACCCACACAGTCCTTGGGTTCCCTGGGCCTGGTGATCATAAACCGCAGGAACTGCATCACTCAGTGGTAACTACACCACACCTCTGTTCCTGCCTTGGCTTCAACAAAGTATAAAAAAGACTTGAATGGGAGAGAAATGCCCAACAGATTGGTGCAAATCAGATTGGACAGTATTCCCAAAGAGCCAACTGGGATGTCCTCATTCGGAGACAGCCATACAGACCACCCAGATGAAAGCACTCCACTCAGCATAGCATTTACGGAATCAATATTTCACTCTCTGAGAACGGGCTTGCTTACTTTGAACAAAGATCTCTCCTGAGAGCACATAAGTAACAGAAAGGAAACCATGGAAGTCACAGGACTGTTCCAAGAGGAAGAAATTAAAATGCTGCAGATACTCTCCCTCAAGGATCAACCCATCAATATCCAAATGCAGATGGAAGACCTGGAAAACCGGTCTCGAAGACAAAATATGGTAGAGACACAATGAAAGGGACCCCCTTGAATGATGAAGGAGAATTCCCTTCTCCAAGAGGTTGGTCCAAGGTCTTCAAAACTGACACAGTCCACAGAACACCTGTCCAGTTGGGTCTGTTATAGGGCTTGACATATTCTGGGCTGCCTCCAAAACTGTGGCCAAAAAGAAAGAAATCTGTTTGAAGCCAGAAACCTAGCCCCCATCACTTTCCAAGGGGAAACAGTCTCCATGTACCAAGACATATCAGCAACTACCCAGGAAGGACACAGAGTTTTTAAACCAGTTACTAATATTCTATAGGAGAAAAATATCAAAGGTCAAACCACAGACACCTGGAAGAAGAATGACAGCTCTCAAGAGAATCCCAGTGGAGAAGAGTCAGTAGCAGACATGCCCACCTGAAGCCTGAGCACTAGAGAGACAGGTGATGTTGGACAGTTTTGTGAAATGCCTGCAGCCCATCGAAATTTCCCCCACTCACAGACACTGACACAGTATGATTTAGAAAGGGTGCTTCTAGAAACAGGGGCTTTGACTCAAGTAGGTAGATTAAGCCTGATTGGATAAGGGGGCTCAGGCACTAATCATATAAGGCACGATTCACCCACTCACCCACCGAGTCTAAGTAAAAAATACTGGAAAATACTTGGGTGACACAAAGAAAATGACTGCAGTATGGCTGTATTAATGTTGATTGGTTTACCTTGTTTTGGAGGATTTACAAACATGGAGCACTATTACATACATCACAGGTATGTAGAGCATCAGGGCCGGCCTTACCATATGAACCGGGGTATTTCAGCTATCTATAAAGCACCTGGTCACAACCTGTGTATAAACAATTAACAATAGTGTACATATAACATATGATGCACACAGCCTAAAATAGTTTCAATGTGAGAGGTCTGAACAACTCCTCTAAACAACTGTCCATGCTTAAAAACCGAGGGGCATATTACCAACGTTAAGCGATATTTATCGCTAACGATGCTTAGCAACAAATTTTTTAACGCTAAGCATCGCCAGAAATTATCGCAGATAAACCTTGCTATTATCAAGGTTTATCGCAAATGCGATAAAAAACGGCCGCAATGCATGAATATCGCTGAAAAGTCAGCGATATTCATGCATTACCGAGCTAATGCTCTTAGCCATGTTATCCGCCTCCCATTGGATAACATGGCTAAGAACTGCTCAGGGCAGGTGTTAGCTTTTGGAGATATTCGCGCTTAGCGCAAATATCTCCAAAAGTTGGTAATAGGAGATAGCGATGTTAGCGACTGTTTCCAGTCGCTAACATCTTGGCACGCCCACTTTGCATGTCATTAGTGATAAATATCACTGACATGCAAAGTGGGGCCCAAGATGGTCGCTATCTCCTATTAGCTGTCGCTAACTGGTGTTAGCGACAGCTAGGTAATAGGGAGATAATTTTATCTCCACTTTATTGGCTTTTAAAGCCAAAAAAGCGGAGATAAACCCCCTTGATAATATGCCCCCTAGATCGTGTCATATGCCTGATTCAGGAGACCCACATGTTCACTAGAAATTGGCAAAGGCTTAATTGTCGCTGGTTTCATAGACAGGATCTCTCTTAGGGTCTTACAAGAGGGAGGGGTATTCTCTTCTCCTTTGGCTTCAGAGGAGAATTGGGAGACAAAATCTATGAGATTTAATATCAGTGGAAGAGTACTTGCATAGCATGTAAGCATTGGGACTGAGTACTTTACCCTGGCAGCACTCTACAACAGCAATTAAACAGGTCCTTCAAACACCTGGCGATGGAATAGGCAGGGACTTTAATCTAGTGCTCGACAATGACAGGGGTCCTTTCAAAACATAGCCTTGGTTTGCTGCAAGAAAGTATCCTTGAGGAGTCATGGAGGGTAGTGCATGCACAAATATTGCTCACACCACTCTGCCGCCCACAAAATGTACACCTGTATAGATTCCTTTCTAGGAAAACTCATAGTCAGAGGGAAACCGCAAGAGGTAGACATTAACACTGATATTTCTCTTCCATCATGCTATGGGTAGTCTTTCTCTGGCATTTGGAGGAGCGCATAAGCAAAGAGGACCCTCACAACTTGCATATTTCAGTCTCTCACGATTGCACAACCATCCAAACTATACTCGACCATTATATGACAGAGAACACACAGGGTTGGTTTCACTCTCCACATTGTGGGACACTCTCAAGGCTGTGGTAAGGAGTGAACTGATTGCCATAACTGCAAGTGTTTGAACTAGAACCAATTCTCAAACATTTAGGGCCACCAAAGAATGGCAACAGCTCAATAGAGCTAAGACTGAGCTACAACTTGACAGGAATAAGGTGGCATTTTTGGAGCACTCCCTTTGCCATAGATTTTACTGGGATGGTAATATATTGAGGTAATTACTGGCTCCTTGCCTTAGAGTCCAAGGGCCTCATTCATGAGTCTGTGCGTCACTTTTACGCCGAGGGTACGTCACTTTTTGTGACACAGCAGTGGCGTAAAAAATGCGCCTTGTTGCGCCATATTTAGAAAGTGACGCATCTAGGGAGCTGCGTCACTTTGTAAACCCCTGCGCCACATTATACCTGTGCCAGGTATAATGTATGTAAGGGGGGCGTATTGACGCAAGAAAGGGTCGTAGAAGTGATGCAGTGAAATCTATGAGATTACACTGCGCCACTTCTAGGACGCAAATGCGTCAATTTCTTCCGCCTGCCTCACAGCAGGCGTAAGACTGAAGCAGGCCCTTTCACATGGGGCTTGCCCCATGTGAAAGGACATATTGCTGGAGTTGCGTCACTTTTGTGACACACTCCAGCAAAGCGTCACTTTTGCGCCATACAGATACGTCAGAAATACTGACGTATCTGGAACTCCTTGCGCAATGATGCTTCATACTGTAAGTAAGACGCATCATTGGTGTCGCAAGGAGGGCGCAATGAAAAGTGACGCATCGCTGTTTTCACACAGCGATGCGTCACTTTTCATAAATGAGGCCCCTAACCTTTAAGGATAAGGTAAGATGCATTTTTAATGCTCAACGGGAGGAACACTTAGAAGACACACAAATATCAGAGGAGTTTGGGAAGATCTACGCGACCCTTTACGAAGTCCAAAAAATTAGATCAGCAAATACTTTACTCAGACTACAGTTCCCCAACGTGACCATGAAGAAGGGCAGGATGGATACAGTCACAGATTAGTCCAGTTGAATGTTTACCTTCTCATTTTGTGTGCCAAGAGTTCTGTTTGTGTTGGAGAGGGTTGCAAGGATCAAGGAGAGTGTTCTGGGCAGCAGTCGGCATGGCACGAAAAGCAGGCTGGGTGTCATGGATGGGCAGACTGGAGCTTCCAATTGGTGGTTCCCTGCGGGCTGTTGATGTTGCTGTGTGAAGAGATTCAGGCTGCCAGCGGCTCATACTGATTTTCGGGGATAGCGGCATGGTTCTGGCGCAAACCAGCCTGTTTGTGGTAGCAAGGAGTCCAAAGGCTTGATTTCATGAGCTTGTGAGACACACCAAAGATCCAGACCCGAGAGGCACCTCTTGGGGGTCAAAGGCTTACTGCAGCTGGGTACAGGAGCTGGTTGGGGAGCTTTTTATGTCCCTGAGGCGCAGATCAGGAGGCTGGCAGACTAACTCTTTGAGTCACTCTGGGGTTCTGGGTTCAAGATGAAGTTGCAGGTCCAGTTCTTTTTCCCTAGGCATGAGGGCAGCAGGCAGTAGGTCAGCAGGGCAGGGCAGTAGTTCCTGCAGATACATCATAAGATAATCTGTGCTCACCCACTGGTAGCTTGGCACAGAGCAGTCAGGCTTTTATACAAAGGCAATGTGTAAAGTATTTGTGTAACACACACACAGAATAACACAATGAATACACCAAAAAAAGCACTCTACACAGGTTTAGAAAAAAATAGAGGACATTTTGTCTGAGAAAAATGAGACAAACATTACAAAAATCCTATAAGTAATATGTAGAAGAAGAGATGTGAATTTTTAAAGAATAAACCAAAAATAGTGCTTAAAAGCCACCGGGGGTCAAGAAGTTACTTGAGGTTGTGAGTGACCGGAGCAAATCCAAAGTTGAGGCCAACCACGATAGAGGGCAGGCCGGCTACAGGACCTATGGAGGGCCCACTGAGACAGTACCTTAGATGTATCAAAGCATACACGCTGAGGGTATGATATGTCCATCTTTTCTACACAGTTGGGTCTCTACATCATCATCCAGCTTTGCTGAAGGGAAGGCAGTGCATTGCTGTTGAGCCGTGCAGAGTCTCATTGTTGAGCTGCACAGGCTGTGGAACCACTATCCTCAGTTGCTTTGGTGTCGAAGGGTGATGCAGCAGAATTTCTGATGCAGTCGATGCAATGCGTTGATTTTTTACCAAAACTGCTGCAGAATCCACTTCGGAGGGCCAAAGCTAACAGGGGGCACTTCAGGCAGGTCTAAGACTCCCAGAAGGCAGAGTTCAGCAGCATCAGTGGACTTGTAGGAAGTTGTTGTTTCCCTGAGACTTCAGAATACAGAAGGCAAGCCAGAAAGCCCTTCGAGACCACTTAGCGGAAAGGTAGAGTCCTTAGAGCAGACTCAGGATGCAGCAGGCAGCAGGGAATCAAGCAGAAAAACAGTGCTTCCAGAAAAGAAATGCAGTTGAGTCCTTTAAGCAGCACATCATTCCTTCTGACAGTGGCTCAGTTTAAGATCCAGAAGTGTCTGATTTGAGGAGGTTAGAGACCTAGTACTTATATCCAAAAGTGTTTTTGATGTAGAGATTGATTTCAAATGTACTCTCTGAAGTGGACAAGTATCCCTTTTAACCCAGGCCTGTCTGCCAGGCTAACGCTGGGGGATAAATCAGTGCTTTGTGTGTGGGCAGGATACTATCTATTGAAGTTTGTCAGTCCCTCCCGTTCCACCCTGCCCAGGAAGACCTACCAGAATGCAGATGAATGCATATGAGTGCTTAGAATTCACATGAGCCTTACCTTCCTGTGTTTGCAGCAGCCTATGGGGAATGCGCAAAGTTTAGCTGTCACCCAATCCAGACAAATATTGGAGACAGGTTGTCAGGCACAAAGAGTAGTAAGTACAGAGAAACGTCCACTTTCTAAAAATGAAATTTCTAAAATAGTACGGTTAAATCCAACTTCACCAGTAAGGAGATTTTATCATTACAATTCCAAACACATCAAACATGAAAAGGCCACGCCTCTCTGATCAGGAATCAAAGCTTAAAAGTATATTAAGGAATTCCCAATGCTGGCCTATGAGAAGGGTAGGCCTCAGAGTACTGAAAAACTAAATGGGATGTTTGTCACTACCAGGAAATGCGGAATATAAAGGTACATGTCCTCTCTTTTTTCTTATCTAGCACCCTGCCCTTATGCTTACTTAGGGCCTACCTTAGGGGTGACTGATATGTAATAAAAAAGGAGTTGAAGGCTTGGCAACTAGTTTTAAATCCCATGTTGAAGTGGCAGTAAACGTCACACACCGGTGAGCACTGGCAGGCCTCAGACAGGTTTGAAAGTCTACTTTTATGGGTGGCACAATCAGTGCTGACAGACCACTAGTAGCATTTGAAGGACTGGAACTGGGTATATGGTATACTACTTTCCGAGGGACATAACAGTGCAACAAATATGCCAATCAGGCCTACACCAATGTCATCATGTTTCAGGGAGGGGCACATGCACTTGGTTAGCAGTGGTAAAGTGCTTCGAGTCCTCAGACCAACAAAAAGAATCAGCAAAAATGGGAGGCAAAAAGTTAGGGGGAAGACCACTCTAAAGAGTACAGGTCTAACAGCCTGGTTATTTTGCCAGGTCAAAATGTCATTTTAAAACTTCAAAAACACTGCAATGGATGGTCTGAGACATGCTTAAATGGCTACTTAAGTGTGTGGCAATCAGTGCTCAGCGGCACAGGTAAATGCTGCACATGTAAAAGCGGTGGGCGGGTGGGGGCATGGCAGGGTGGTAAGAAGGAAGTCGACAGACAACGGATTATGTATAATTAAATAAATAAGACCTATTCCATCATCTGTCGGCTTCCCCTCCTAGCCTTGCCCTGCCCTTCCTCACCGCGCTTACCTGTGCCAGTCGCCGCTATCATTGCTGCTGGCCTACTAGTCGTATTTATTTACAGGCCCTGGGTACATGTAGTGCACTTTACCAGAGACTTATCAATAGATTACCTATGTCAATTGGGCATGAGCCAATGCTACCTTGTTTAGAGGAGAGAACACATGCACTTTCGCACTAGTTAGCATTGGTAAAGCAGGCAGAGTCCTATGGCCAACAGAAACAAATTTAGTGAAAAATAGGAGAAGGAAAGCAAAATGTTTGGGGATGACCCTGCAGGAAGGGCCAGGCCCAACACCCTTTAATGTACAAGCTGTTATATATATGTGTCTTGCTGAGCTCTGACTATTTCGTTCTCTTATACAGAACTTACCCTTTGGATCCCTTTTCTCTTCTGTATCACTGTGTGATCTTGACCCAATATTCTGCTTATTTTTCTATTTTGACACCAGCCCTTGCCAGAGTTCCTGACACCTAGCTTCATGTTCATTTGTTGGCTGACACACCTGGATTAGCAACCAAAACACGACTGCCTAATCAGAGCCTCCTGCAAGAAACAGAGGATACTTTTAAGTCCACACTATGCACCTATTCATTTGATGTTGCCCATGTGGTTTGTGTCGTTGTATATTTTACAATAGGGAATTGTGTAAGTAGCACCTTACTTTCCCCTCTATTAGGCACCTTACAATGGTGTGAAACAGAGCTGGACTGGCCATTATACTTATTATCTCTAAATGTATTTTAATGATTGATCATAAATATGCATTTGAAGTCATTCGAAAGTTGTAATTTTTGTGTTGTAAGGATTACATCTTAAAACACGGTCCAATCTCTGCTGTATGGCTCAAATGCCCTTTCTACACTGAATCTTTGTAAGTATGTATCTTCAGGAAGGCGCCCTTCTCTTCAATATGTCCATCCCACAGGAAAACTCAATGACAAGATGACTTTATCATCCTTCTAATGGGCTAACCCCATTTCTCCCCCTTAGTGAACAGCCAGCTTGCAGCTCCTCCATCTATCACTCTATTTATTCTTGCTAAATGACATAGGTGGACATTGATTTTGGATGGACACCCAGTGAGGTAGTTGCACTGACGGCATAGCAGACGCCACATTTGTTGTGCCCACTCAGCAAAGTGTTTTGCATTTCTAAAACAAACTCCCAAAGAATATTTCGTCCCCCCTGTGCGTTTGGGACATTATTTGATATCCCTGCTCATGAGGGCCGGGACTCTCATGGCCTGGCATGGAGGAAACAGAGAGAAAAATGGAGTGTTTGTCACTCGCCTTGGTAGGGTATGTCTATAGGCACTGTCACCAAGAGCTCGGTGGTGGAAGGGCTGTCTGGTGAGAGGTTTCTTTTGTATTCAAAATACTTTATTCAATACAAGAATATATAATAATGTCTAAAAAGGAAATAACAACATGACAGGCTAAAGTCAGCAATAAACTCTATATAAACTATTAAAGTATTGATATATTTTTGGAAAAGATTGAAGGGGAGGGGGAAAGGAAAAAAGAAAAAGAAGGGAAGGGAAGGGATGGAAGGGGAGTAAAATAGGGAAAATATCTAGATATAATTAGAGAACAATGAAAAACTTATATCCTTTCCCATGACAATCTGTGCGAGGTTTCTAATGAAGACACCAGCTGGGTTTCTGCCTTCAGTAACCCTACCTTTCCCACACATCCTAATCCCTCATCCTAGGGGTGAGTTTGGCCAATGCGGAATCCACCAAGTCTTAAATGTCCCACAATATCCAAGTAGCTACTGTCCTGTTGGAAAACTCATATTCATTTCGACTCATTGGTTCCACCTGTTTATTGCACCATGCGACAGAAAGGAGGCGTCTCTATCTGTGAGGCTATGAACACAGCCCTGCTGGTTTTCACTGCTTCTGAGCAATGGTGGTCATTAACTACTCCTGTAAACTTAACTTGATATCTGAGGCAATTGGTAAAGCTGCTGGAACCATTCTAAGTCAGACCAGTGAACACTATGGATTACCAGCAGGGCTGAGTGTGGTAGAGCACAGAGCAGTCTGCATTGATCTTGGAACTGGACCATGCACGGGCACGGTCAGCAAATCACTCCGCTTTTCTCCTTTCATTATAGCGCTTGACTTATTTAGTGTGAGGACAAGCGCTGGACAATAAACTATGGGGCATATTATCTTGCGTTAAAATTATCGCCGCTTTAGCGGCAAAAAACTGCCGGTAATGCGGCGATAATGGGCTTATCGCCGTTTTAGATGTTGTTTTCTGCCGCTAAAGCGGCGATAATTTTAACGCCCATCCTTGATAATATGCCCCTATATGCTCAAAACGAGACACTGATTTTCGTGAACCACGTGGAAGAATAGTGAACCAGTACAATGCGCCATGTTTAAATCCCACAACAAATGTAAACCCTTTGATGAAATATGATTAAAACAAAACAATTAAAAAATACGTTATGTGCTTCAAAGATAATACGAGATGGGCAGAGGAGGACGTTTTTCCTTTCTATATATGCTTTGTGGTTTTTTCTAACGTCTTAATGTGTGCTCTGCCATTTTAATTATAAAAATTCATTAAGTGTAATGGTTCGTTAAGAATCCTACATTCAGTGCAATGCATATTAGACACCAGATAAAATGGGTGCATAATGACTAAAAGCAAACTTGGAAAATCATTAGTAATGTGTGCATCCTGTAGCAGAATTTAATATCTACATACTGAAAATGGTCATTTTAGTAAATGCCCGCAATCTAATGAACGTTATTGTGAAAGTTGAATAAAGTAATAACAATTAAGTTTGGCTAGCAACATCACGGTCGACATCGATACATTTTCTCGAAATTCTGGGTTCAATTTAGGTGCACAAAATATAGATTTGAAGGATAAACTCTAAAACCGTGTTTAGTAATATCCGAAATTACAGATTTTCACCTATGCAAACTGATCTCAAATAAAAAGTATCATACTCTGGTAAAATTTCTACAATCGCAATTTCTGTTTTCGGGCAGGTTGGGGACCAAATCCAGGATGTATTTATAGGAAAAGGTTGATGAACGCACACTAATACATTTCGATGAATAAACCAAAAAATACACATGTGATTAACCGCCGTGGTAATGCATGCAACACTACTGTTGATAAAGGCGGCTGTAAATGTGTTTCCATGGTGAGAATAAGGAGGGAAAACTCAAATATTTCACGGAATAGGGGAAGGAGTTATCTTATAGTGATCATCAGGGATAGCTTCGAACTTCATTCTGAACATATAGGTGGATACTCGAATACATAAAATGCCTTTCTAGTCAAATCAATTGGACTTGTTTAATTTCCCATACCTACGTTTAAACTTTGAGATTTAATGGTCAAATATGTCTCCCCTTATTGGCTTCCTTGAATCAATCCAGCAAGGCCACAATTATCAACCAAGGAGCTATATTAATATCTAGTCATTTAGAAATCGTTCACCAGTGTTTAAGTTGTAATTTCCAGAAAACCAATATATGTAAATCAGTGTTATATTAACCACGACGTCTATTTATGTTACAGTTCCATTCCATTGTTTGTTTATGGCGGCATATACATTTTCGTGAGTTTGGTGTGAGGGGGAGAGAGATGATATATATAAATCAAATCTTAACTTTAATGTTACTTTTTTCACATCTGTTCTAAACACTTCCATGATTTTAACAGATAAACATCCCATCAGGAGCATGTTCTCAAGCTCCTCTCTCCACGGGAACGTCACTTTTTTTGACGTTCCCTTGGCGATAGGGCCAGAGCCCGATTCTCAAGGCAGCATTAACGCACTTAACGTTGCTTAAAGCCACGTTAAGTGGCTTAACGCTGCCTTGAGAATAGGGCTATAGTTTAACGCTAAACTTAGCGTGAAAGGGGGCATGCAGTGGGTGTTGGGATGGGCGAACCACCGCAACGCCCATTGAGTTTGACGCTACAGCCTATTATGAAGAGCGGCGATGATAGGTGGTAGCGCCAAATTTAAGACCTAGAAAAATCAGGTCTTAATGTGGCTAAATGAAGAGAAAACCTTTATTTCTCCTCGTTTTTGCTTTTTTCATTGTGCTGCATGTAGCAGTACACATTGAAAAAGAAAATTGGCATTTTCGGTTTGTTAATGTACAGGAAGGGTCACCTTCCTGTGCATTAACAAACCTCCCTGCTCTCAGACACCCTTGCGCTCTGGTGCAAGGGTGCCTGTTCTGGCGTTAAGTAGAGAGACTTAGCGCCGTTGATGGGGGAAACGCCAAGCTGCACCACATTCTTGTGAATAGGGTGCAGCCTGGCGTTTCCAAAGTGGCAATGAGAGTCTTTAAGCCAAGGAGGCTAACGCCTCTCACCACCACTTCTTTGTGAATATCCCCCTATGAATAGAATTCCTCAGTTTCGGACTTTTATAGTCACCAAAAGCCTTACAATCAGAGAGAGGCTTAAAGCACAATTTATTCCACCCATGTGAGCAGTTTGATACCGATCGAAAAGAGATTGTAGTGGGTACATACTTGGACGTTGCAATCACTATATAAAATATTTGTTGACTTCGTTTCCAATGGGTAGACCTGTTTACACTTTTCATCCAACAAGATTTAATTGTTTGTGAGAAGCTTTAAAGTCAACAACTCCTTCGCCAATCGAGGCACAATAATTTCAGCCAGTTGTTTGGTGCACACCAACACATACTATTGGCAGATAGAAACCAACGCAAAATATCAACAAGCATTTGCAATGAAATAGGTCTCGCATTTTAGAAACTTTGGCCTATTGGTATTGTAAATGACAATTCTTTTTATTATTGCAGGTTTTTTAAACACAAAAATAGAAGGCATTGTTATTTTCAATCCCAATCGCTGAAAATCCCGCAATTGCAAGACCTATTGCATTACAAATGCTTGTTATTGGTCTCCAAGGAGTCATTTCTTTCAGATACCGTGGACAGGAAGGCAGTGAGTGCCTTAAAAATGAGCTATTCAGCTGCACATTTTGTGTTGATGACAAACGTTTATATAGCATGTGCCTCACAGGCTATGTTGAAAGAGATTTTGATTGTTTATAAGAGGGTCAGGACCCAACTGAAGTTCTCGGAAAAATTGGACTTCTAGGAAAGTTCTTGTTGGATACAATACGGTTTTCAACTCTCTCTGGGCAGCGGCAACATCTTCGGGGTCTTCAATAAGTCAGTCGGAGACGTCTTTCATATATGACTTCCCACCCCGCTGGGCCAAGTTGTTTGATGCACAACTGGCTCAAATGGGGGGGGGGGGAGGGTGGAGATCAATCAACTGGGGAGCAAATTATGTTTTTTTCTTTTCATGTACCTTTTATGAAGCAGTCTTTTTTTTCCAGAAAACGTTGGTTCTGTCATTCCAGGAGATGAAACAGCCCTTTTGGGATGGGCGCCAAGCTTGTAGGGGGTGGAAAGGCACTTCAGCCCTCTCAAAATCCGAGCCAGTGCATGACACCCAGCAAGCAAATCCATCCTTACTATTGGACCGGGGCAATGGGAGCCTGGCTGAAATTGGAGTTGGTTGTGGTTGTATAGGATTGTTGGATCTTGCTAACACGAGATGGTTATGACTTAAACTTTTTAAGTCTTCCAACCACTCAGTGCCGGCAAGGAAACTAACAATGTTGAGCACCATACAGACTTGGCCCCAGAAAGGCCCCATAGATCAGGTTTCAGATTCTCAGAAAGAGTGTGATGTGTTTTAAACCATATTTTTGACCCAAAGCCAGACAGAAGTAATTACAATACCTGAAAGGCAACCACTCATCTTTCACAGTTGTTCCCTGGAGAGCAGTGTCATAAAACAAGGCAGCAAATTTGGGAGCCTGCTGTACTTGGCATCCAAGTGATCAGGAGAAACAAAAAAAAACGTCCATGTCTGCTCTCTAATTAGCAAGGAGACAAGCAGAGAAGTGAAAGCTAATTTTGTACTTTCTGACCCTCTCTAAAAAGACCCTGAGGATTGCCACACAGCTCAGAAGTGAACACTAGAACTTTGAGACTCAACAGAAATTGTTTTGGCACAGTCTTCAACTAAGGAAAAATACTACAGTAATAAATTAAAATTCTTGTATCTAGGGCTCCATCTTTCTCAAATTCTGTCTGCATGGATCAAATGCATGATAAAATGTTCGCATATATACCTTATGTAAAGATCACTACATTAAAAAGTCCCAGAGGCGCTAACATCAGTATAGCAATGTGTACATCCTTTATACAACACTCCCTACAAACTGTATTGTCACTCAGTGGATCGGGCTCCGGTTTTGATTTTATTTATATAAGACATAGATCAGAAACAATCAGGCAACACAAAGATCTCTACAGCGGGAACACATGCGCCCTGATATAAGTCAGCATTGTACACCTATGTGTAGTACATGGTAAAAGAAGAAATGGAAGTTGAATAAGTGCTAAATTTGTAAAAACAAAAGAAATTGCAAGGGCCCAAGGCTTTTCTTAGGAGCCCTCTGCTGGTACTGAAGGCCTTGTTACTGAATACCGATGTGGTTGAGCCTTGATTTCAGCTGCTACCTTTCTTCCATCGCTATACCTTTTATCTTTTTTATCACCCTTGCGGCATCTTTTACATTCCTACTTTCTACCTTTGTCACCGTTTTCCTAGTTCTCTCTTCTTCCCTTACTCTCCATGTTTCTGCATTTCTCCCTTGGATAAAGTCTGATAGTTAAGTCCTGGTCCCAAACAGGAGCGCTGGTGCCTGCCACCTGCAACCACTGGCACAAATTAAGCATGGAGATCGGTGCAGGGCTTTCACTGAAGAGGAACACTTACACTGATTCACGGCAGCACAGATCGCCAGACACACTATTGCAAAACAAATTAAAAGGGTAAACGCAGCAGGGACGTGCACATAGACCATTCTAAAGTGTTCATTACAGGTTTGCTTAAAAAATAAAGGCCGTCACACATTAACTTATGTTGGCATCAAATCGCCTATTCTCTTATTTTACAGCATCTTTACAAGCATTACAAGCCTTTACATTTTGCTGAAAAAAACAGGATATTTTAACAAGCTTTCTTTGTTGCTGAAAAGATTTGTCACTGCACAAAGGACCTTGGCTTGCGGCCAGAAAACCCTGGCAGAACTGCATGAAGCTAGAAGAACAAGCGTTTGCAATGCAATAAGACTCGCATTTACGCAAGACCTATTGCATTGCAAACTGGAGTGCAGGTGGGAGGGTGGGGGGAAGGGGGTCGAGAAGGCACGGACAGCGGGAGTGCGGGCGGGGGTGCGGGAAAAATGGTGCTTCCAAATAACATGTACCGTACAGTGTAACACTTGAAGTAAAGGGGCAAATAGCCATGGGAAGGTACAAATTACTACATGGCCATAATAAAGCGGGACTATCAAGCCTCATAATCAATCAGAATTCAGAATTTACGGAGGACAAAGACAGAGCCCATGAAAAATATGGGCAGAGAGTGAGGGCAGCTTGTCTCCCATACTCTACTACAGCATGCCTCACAGAGCGAGCAGCACATGCGCACTGCCGCTAAAGCTCGTCCCAAAAATGTGATATCAATACTGTTTGCCATTGTAATGTGTCAGAAGGATAACTTCATTCATGCTTGTTACAACCTCAATGGCAATTTATAAATTAAGGTCTCCTGTTACTTCATAGTATTAAAGGTGTCATGCTGTCCACTGAATAAACCTAGATGTACCTCTGAGACTGTCCAAATATTGTAGCACATTGGAGCTTCCACTAAACCCATGAGGTCTGCACTCTTTCAGCATGAATGATGTAATAAGGTGCCTGGCTAGGCAACACAAATAGAACCCTATAGGAGGTAATTTACTCTCAACTAGGATGAAAACATATTTGAGGATTGCTTGATAGCCCAATATTGATTGGCTGAGATATGTGAGATGAGGACTACATGTTAATTCAGAGCTATAAATTAGAAGAATTGAGGAGAGTCCATCTGTGCTGTTGGTATGTCAGGTTGGTATGTTTGGTATACATTGGTATGAAGAATAATTGACCAGAGTGAGCGATGTTTTAGACGGCATGTGTACTGCGGTGTAGTGTGTGGAAGAACTATGACTAAATGATGACTCCCAACCAATATTTTTGGATTACATAGAGCAAGGGCTACTCGGTATGTCACCAACAACATTGGGTAATTACGACAGATACAAAAACAGCAGTTTAAAGGGGAATTCAATGTGTGCAGTGGCAGCATCCACTACCATCCTTGCACGTACCTCACATATTTGTCACATCCCTTGGCCCCTGCTGGGATTCATATCTAGCGACCATTCCATACACCCAGTACTTAGACCTCTACTTGGAGCTGAATTCAGTGACTACTCCATAAACTGAGTAATTTTATTCAGTGACCCTCCCTGGAACCACTCAGCCTACTCAAAGTTTTGCTCTCATCCTTCCCAGTTCTTATAATGCCCATTTAACTTATTGTAAAGTCTGTACAGAGTTTCTTTTTATACAGCCAGATTTCCGGATTTCTTGCACTAGTCTTTTAAATTGTTCTAAAGATTATTGCTGGTCTTACATAGCATTCAATGCATAACTAGTTTGATATACATCCAGCAATGGAGGAAATAATTGAGAAATGTGTCCATTATATGTCCATTATTACTGTTTTAGTATCTACCAAAACCTATATTGGACCGCTTCATTCCACCTGATTTTACTATTAGCAGACTTGATGGAGTAGAGAATAGGACGAGAAATGGCACTGCTTCAAAGAGACAATATTGCATATTTATTCCTCAAAAGCGCTCAGGAAACTTCCTTCTAAAATCTGAAACCCAAAAGAATGAAAACTGGTGATCCATAAACCATTCTTTATACCCATGGATAACACCAAAGACAACACGCATCTTCTCAAACGGCAAGGACATAGACTTACAAGTACTTCACCATTAGCTACACAGGTTTTAAAAACTTCAACATTGTTCAATGAATGTCTCGAGTCCTTGATAAAAGGATGTAGGTGTTATCTTGTTGGTTAACAGCTCATATCATCACTGAAAAGAATTTGCATTTTCACTTCAGATCTTGACTTGCCATTTGAGGCCATGGTAAGAAATACAAGATGATGAGACAAGTTAATACAGTTAATAGCATAGAGTCGACTCTGTTATCATGCCGGGTTCATTTTGTATTTAGCATTTGCTTGTGATAATTTATTAACAATCAGAAGTACATTGTAACGGGTCACTGTTTATTGTTCACCATGGCATTGAGAATCATGGTGTGATAAAGATGAACGACTCTTGCCTCTCTGGGGCCTGTCTGACCCTGCAACAATTTCTATGCTTGCCCTTGCCCAAAGGAAACAAGAGAAGCAGCTTGTTGCAGCACCTTGGCTATGAATAACATGCCAGAACTGATACTACAGTCTCTAACATTCTTTTCTATCTGTGCTAGGATTTCATTGTCACAATCTGATGACCAGTAAGAAACAAGGAGGATGAGGATCTAAGTCAAGTTCCCGGGCAGTATAACTCCAGCACCAATAGCACAATAGTGGAATCCTGGATTCATGCTGTCCAGGGCAATGCTGAGGAACCGCCACGCATCTGTCTAAAGTAAGATTTCCTGACATGCTTCCAGTTCTTAATTTGAGCCAAGGCTTTCTAGTGGTCAGCTCCTCCATTTGGTGTCTCTGGAATCACAATTTAAAATCCTAAGGTATGGTGAAATTATATTTTAAATTGTTATTCTGAACATGCTGCTTTCAGAACGATTTGAAAGTGGCCAGGCCCCTCTCTGGTGACCTGAGCTCAAACGTGCACTGCCTTTTAATGTGGTTAAATACTGACTAAGTTTTCTGATTATCTATACATTAAAGGCTCATTTAACAATCTGATTTTTCTTTTACAATATAGCAATTTATTCATCATTGCGTAATTTATATTGAACTGCAATTGTATTTTACTGTATGAACATTTATCAATTCATCATTGTATTTTAAAACAGAATGCTTTGTATGCGGCGATTGAGCGTTTTGAGTTCAGCCCAATGCATTTCGGGACTGATGGTCCCTTCGTAATGGGCGAGCCTGTAAAATACAATGATGAATTGATAAATGTTCATATAGTAAAATACAATGGAAATTCAATATAAATTACGCAATTATGAATAAATTGCTATATTGTAAAACAAATATCAGATTGTTAAATGAGCCTTTAATGTATAGATAATCAAAAAACTTAGTCAGTATTTAACCACATTAAAAGGCAGTGTACGCTTGAGCTTAGGTCGCTAGAGAGGGGCCTGACCACTTTCAAATCATAGTACATGCTAAGCAGGCACAGGCAAACACAGCACGCCGTAAAGTTTAAAGCAAATATCTTAAGTTTAAAAATATAAAATAGGAGTGCACATATCCACTCTCTAACTACTTTCAGAAAGATGGGATTTTCTTACTTTAGCCATTTGGTGTCTTCTACTGTCTTTGAATACATATTTGGGTGGATGACAGCTTGGCTTTCTGCATTCTCCAGACAGTCACTCACAAAGAGAGCTGAGATGTGGCTGAGGGCCATCCTGGGCAGAATGGGAGGGAAGAACTGACACATCTGAATGGGCTGGGGTCTTACCCCACACACAGGGATACATAACCCCCTGTAGTGAGTCTGGAGACAAAGCAGGGAGGGCATTCACTATTTGCACTTCAAAGGCCTCTCTTTGAAGTCTCCTCCACTTCAATTGGGTATAGTTACAGGACCTCTGACACCACCAACTCAGTATACTTCTGGACCTGTGGATACTCTACCTGGAAGGACTGCTGTGCTGCTGAAGGACTGCGACTCTGCTGGGCTGCTACTCTGAAGGAACTGCTTTTATTCTGTGCTGACCTGCCTGCTGCCCTCCTTGCCTGAGTGAGGACTGGACCTACAACACTTGAACCCAGAGTTTCTCCAAGGGCTTGTCTGCTTGCCTCCTGTTGGAAGTTTCAGGGACATCAAAGACTTCATGCCACTCATCAACAGCACCTGAACTCTGCAATCTGAGAGTCTTGCTCTGCCACATGGTGCCAATCCAGTCCTGGGCCCTTGAAAGTGGTATAAGAGTGATGCAACTGCAAGAAACCTCTGAATAGCCGTTGTTGCTTGGTCCAAACTGACACATCTCCTACATACTTATTTAATGTTTGTCGTTTTGGTCTTGTTTTAGTCATTAAATTAAGCTCAATTTTCCAACCAGTTGTGGTATCTTTTTGTGTGGTGTTTTCATTCTTTTTACTGCCTGAAGTGTTGCATGAATACTTTACACATTGCCTCTTAGGTTAAGCCTGACTGCCCTGTACCAAGCTACTAGAGGGTGAGCATAGGTTAATTTAGGGTGTGTATCTGACTTACCCTGACTAGGATTGTGGTTCCTGCTTGAACAGAGTGCATAACTCTGCCAACCAGAACCCAGTTTCAAACAAAACCCAGCCCATTTCTTGCTCTTTGCTTAATGATATCTGGTGTTTTCATATTTGGCAATATATGAGGAACCCTTTTATTCTTCTTGCTGACCTGGCTAGTCCTGGGAACTCTGCTTAAAAGTCCACTGACAACATCAATCTAAAAGAAGTCTGAAGGTAAAACTGTTTACTGGGATGAACCACTGATCCACACTGAGTCACAGTCAGCTGGAAAAGGCACCTTGGACCCTGTCACCCCCTTCCATATAGACTAACATCAGGTTTAACCTTCCCATTGTTCTCATGGCCACTTTTTAACATTGATTAAAAAACTCATAACCCCTGATCTCCTTGACTGAATTTGTTGTATCATTTTTCTATTTTCTTCCTACATGCATTTTATTTTTGATAAATTGGTATGGGAATATTATGGTTTGATTTCTAGGCATTAATATTATTTTAGCAGTGGCTTACACATTTTGCTCACGTTGTTCTCTTAGAAATGCCTATTGATGGAGCCATTGCCGAAGGGGGTTATCCTAAGAATCCTCAATAAAACCTGCTCTTTACTTCTTTGGAACTGGGTTAATTAACTCAGTGGGTGTTTATCCCTTCCTGTTCCGCATTGTTAATAATCCAGATTCTGTTAATTAATGACAAGAGAATGGAACATTTCTTAATTTGTTTTAGAAAGTCTATACTGTAGTTAATTGTCCAAAGAAATGGAAAACAAATGCACACTTAAATTACTTGAGTTCTGCCTTCTTTTTTGGGAAGTAGGCAAACAATCAGCCCCACAGAGGGAACGACGTTGTAATTAACATGGCTTCTATGTCAACATGTAAACCCATTCACTAATGTATTATTCTCAGACACATATCTATGTTTTCAAACACTTAGCAAGCCTTTGAATTGAAGTTTCAATGTAGAAACCAAACATGACATTATCATTAATAGGAAAAACTCTAAGAAATGTATAACATACCTCAAATGTTTTTTCTTTGCCTAAAGTGAACCAGCAAATCATTAAACTACAGACTTTAGTCACTTTGATTTTTATAAGGATGCTTGTGGTGTTGTAGCAGCACACCTCACACCTGAGGTCTAATATTGCCAGTCTAATTTGAGAGTAGCTACCAGGTTTGAATATGATCTCTAATTTGCTATTATCAAGAAATAAGAAATAAATGAATAACATCACGTGTGCTAAGACATGGGTTGTGGTATAATCTATGGCATTATAGCCCAATGCTGAGATCTATACTAGATGCTAAAGGCAGAAACTCAAGTCATAGTCCTGCAGAGGATCCTGTACTGAAGGAGAGAACCTTTAAGAGCTGGTATAGCCAAAAGAAGAAGAGATAATGTTATTGGAACATTTTCTCCACTGAGGTTTGAATGTTCTAAATTAAAAAGGGAGAAACTGAAAGACAACATTGGACTTTGAAATAAAAACGTCTATACCAACTAATATAGGTCCCAAGTTATGCCGTAATTTGTAATCAAGTTCCTTGCTGTGCCAACACTTGATTATGAGGACTTGATAGAGGTGAATGTACTTCTGTGCAAGACGACGGACAATGTTTCTTTAAAAGGATAAGCAAGAACATGATGTAAGTGGAGAGGTTAAAGGCATTGGTGCCGGCATTCAATAAGCTGACCCATGTGTTGTCACCATTTCCTTTCCTATCAAGGCAATGGATTTCATTCTAAGAGACAGTGTTGTGCAGTACATGGCTGCTAAAATTGCGGGCAAATCATATTGCAAATAAAATAGATATTCTATACCATAGCATAGATACAATTAACAAAAGGCTCATATGAAGCAGATATATGTTAACTTTGATGCAGATGACTATGTAGTGAAATACTGACCTGACTCAAGATCGGTCTTGAAGGTCCTTGTCCATGTAGTTCACCAACTCAAAATGTACTTCTTTTTGTGGCAGGCATAGAAAAATGTCACTGAACAGCCAGTTATGCCACATCTCTCACTATGCTTCACATGTATTTATATGAAGTAGATCATTTTAAATAAGGAACTACCTGTAAGTGTTTGGTTGGGATGGAGTTATGAACGTAAGCTTTATCACAAAATGGACAAGGAATGGGAATGCATTTATTGTTGCCTAATTAATGAGGGAGGGCGGTATTTCAAATTTTGAACTTATGATAGTTAAGGTAGTTAGTAAGCATTAATTATACACTGATACTGCATTAGAGATTAATTTAGAATGAGAAGAAGATTCTGTAAGATATCTTAAAACTGGCTTGTTGATAGGTTGTTAGGCAGTGATGTTATTGAGATGTTTTCTGAATAAATAACATATAAAGATGTAGCCTGAGGCCAGACAGTAGAGGGAAGTAGGTCCGGCAAAATGTTGTTTTGACTTTTCACTGCTTCATTCGTCTTGTACATAGGTTTATTGCAGATCAACAGATGTATATAATTATAGCAGTGTCTTCTTCTAAAGAATTGTTGCATAAACGAGAGATTGAGTAATGATGAATATCTGTCCTGATGTACAGTCTCATTTTTTCTTTGAATTATTGTGGGGGAAATGCACTAGAGATCACCGTTAATAATTTTTATTGAATGTTTTTATATTATGAAATGTAAATTGTATATTTTTTATTATTCATATTTTTGGGAAATTATTATTCTTTATCAGTAAGAATGGTGATTTAATACATCTTTTTCTCACATCTGAATTCACAGCGTGTCCCAAAAGGAAAATCATTATTCAAGGGTGAGACAGTCAATTTTAATTTTGAATGCACCTTAGCCGCCTATATTTTTGTTTCCCTTGTTTTTTGACTTGGGAAAGATGATCTTAACAGTGGAGGCAGATATATCTGAATGCAACATTAAACATGCAGTTTGCAGATATACATTCACTACTAGGCAAATCTAATGAAATGTCACTAATAATTATACGTTTTGTGGGAAAGGGGACATAATGGCTTTTAACTGTCATGGGTTAGATATTTACATTGTTTTATGTTTATATCTTTCCATTGCAAAGAATGAAAAGACATGTTGCCTTTCAAATGATTGAAATAACTTCAGCTCAGAACACTAAGTAAATGAATAAGTCCCCCCCCTTTCTCCTTTTGGCATATAATGGCAATGCCTGTTTTGAAACTGCAATTAGTCGATATCTTATTGCTCACTCCCTTTATTTTGCAGTAATCCTGTTAGAAAAAGAATTAAGTTCTTTGTTCCTCATCGCCAAAATCTTTGGAATTGCTGTTGTCTTTGTTTAAATAGAGAAAGGAGGTATCTCTATTTGAGAAAAAGTGAGTGTTCAGTACTGTTAAATACAATGACACTTGATTTTTTGATTTAAACATAGATAAATAATGTGTTGTCCATCTGTTGCAGCCGCCACGCCGACTGCATAAGAATGTAGTAGAAAAAGTTCTAACTAAGATAGAAGTATCGTTTTGAATTAAATTTTATAAAGTTTTTAACCAGGTCTAAATATATTGTAATATAATCTTATTTTTTTCACAGAGGGTCATCTACTGTATGTAGAAATTCTTTGTCCTGATGATGGTCTTATGAAAAATTCCTTACAAGACCGAAACGTTGACTATTCAGTCCAATTCTGCGTGTAACCCATTGTATCATCTTTGATTTTCTTCTGTTTAGTTGAAATCATTATGTTATCTTGTGTTTAGCAGTCTGGACTTTTGTTAGATATATCAAAGGAAGAAATAACCTATACCTTGAATATCTAATTAATACTTCTGTATGTACCCTATTTTATGAAAATGTTTTCTTCTTTTTTATAAAAATATACTTTTTGTCTTGAAAACAAATAATAATCTTCAGACAATATAAAATCCTGGTTTTCGCATTTATTTACTGTGTTAGTGTGGTAACACTGTAGTTATAGATCTTATGTGACCTTTTGCCTGAACACTTCATTACAGCTACTGACTAAGAACAGTTTTATGATTCCTGATTTTCATAACAGGATCTAATTACGCTGATAAATAATAATAGAACAAAATCCCTTGCTGGCCTTTTTCTTAGAACAAGTATTGCCCGAGCCCGCAAGGGTATATTGGGTTGCTCACCTCTATATCTTGTCTACTTTGCGCAGATAACCTCTGCTGTGAGCCATTTCTAAGTGGTAAAACTGTGAGTTAACAGTTCTGTTGTATTTTGGTTAAACTGACTCTTCTGGTTATTATTCTGTTGATCTACAAGCTCTGCGTGTATGTCTGAAGCAGAGACTTTGTCATATACGGATGATTACATCCTGAAAAAAGCATCTGGACCATCCCTGCTAGGTAATAGAAGTATAGCTGTGAATTTACCAGTGGAATCTGACTTAAATCAATTAGAACGCCTGCGAAAAAAACTTGTCAGGACTGAACTTCATGCGAAGTTCCTGACAGACTGCCTCAGTGCTAACATCATCCCTACTGGTTTGCAAATTCGCAACATCCCCATTATTTTCACTGAAGACAGTGACTTTAAAGTTGGTTTTAGCCACGCAGCCAATAAATGCTCACGCACCTGGATGGTGCTGAGCATAGAGACTGCTGCCAAACAAATTAAGTTGTTACTAAAAGAGATTGAGACACTGGAAAACAAAATCAACTCAAGTATTACTAACGCGAAAACTCTTTTAGATAAAATAGCACAAACAATTAAAGAATTTGAAGAATTCAACTCCTCAAAAAAAACGGACAAACTTCAGAAAGATATCCGAAAATATAATAAAGAGATAACATATCCATATTTACATAAAGATTTCTATCAGGCCCAAAACAATTCTAGAGGACCTAATCCTAACCATCAACAATATAAACAAACAACATTTTCTGATACAGGCTCTGAATCTGACGGTGAACAACTACCAACAGGACACTTTACATCATCCTTTGACCAACAGCCGTCAACCTCATGTCAGGTTTTTTTAGGCCAGGACAACAGGAGGGGGGGAGGTCCTCCACGGAGATCCAGGGGAGGGAGACGTGGTTGGTACAGAAATCAGTACACCCCAGGCCAACGGCAAACCCGCAACCAATTTTACCAATGGTAAATAACATGGCCACTATTCCGATTTTTAATTTATCTAAGCATACTTTGAGCCAAGCAGAAATATCTGTTTTGACCTCTGGATTATCATTTGGTCCAACTTACAGGAACAACCAATTTCAAACCAAATGTGAATTATACAAATTTTTTCGATCAATAAGGTTAAAAAACTTTTTTGCCTCCAAAGTGGATACACAAGAAAGAAACCTGACGGGTCTTCATCCACCCTCAACCTTCTTTCCCCTAAACAATATGGTTTCTAAAAATATTCTAACCTTTGAAAATGCGGTTCTTATTGAAACTGAAACATTGTTTAAACAACAGATTTTCTGTAGGAATAATTTGAACAAGGAAGAACATCTTGCACTCAAAAATCTGGAATCTTTGAAAGAAACGGTAATTAAACCTGCCGATAAGGGTGGTGGCCTTGTACTATGGGATCGTGAAGCTTACAGACAAGAAATGCTGAAACAACTATCTGTAGCTGATAATTACAAACTATTAAGATCGGATCCCACCCCTAAGTTGGAAATAGAAATTAAGATGTTAAGCGATCATGGACTCAAGGAAGGCTGGCTGAGCGCTAAAGAGGCTGCCTTTCTAATTAATAAGTCCCCAACAGTATCAGCTATATATATCCTCCCAAAAATACATAAACATGCCACTGAACCACCTGGGAGACCAATTGTCGCTGGCTGTAATTCAATTTTAAAGCCCTTGGCGCAATACTCAGATTTCTTTATCAGACCATTTGTAACTGAGACAGATACATACATCAGTGATACCACCTCTGTGATAACCAGACTAGAAAATCATGACTACAATCCAGATCAGGAATATTTAGTAACTATGGACATTACCAGTCTGCATACGAATATTCCGCAAGACGAAGTTCTTTTGCTTATTAAAGATCTTTTAGACAGTCGTGAAAGACCACACTCTGTCCCTAGTGAATTCATAGTGAACTGTATTGAGATCTCCATGTGCCAAAACTTCTTTCTCTTTGAGAATAAGTTCTATCAACAACTGAAGGGTGTCGCAATGGGGGCAGTTTATGCCCCCAACATAGCTAATATCTATGTCACCAACTTTGAAAGAAAATTCATCTATGACAGTCTAAATCCGTTCTTGGCCAACATATCATGCTGGTTAAGATATATAGATGATGTCTTCCTTATATGGAAGGGAAACAAGGAATTATTGACACAATTTCACGAATGGTTGAACAAAAGAAATCCACATCTACAATTCACTCTTGAATATAATGCACATGAAATGAACTTTTTGGATTTAACCGTTAAAGTGAATGATGACAATACCATCTATACAACTCTGTATACAAAACCAACGACACGCAACACGTTGTTGAAATATAACAGTCATCACCCTAAATCTTTACGTGATGGGTTACCCTTTGGACAGTTTCTGAGACTGCGCAGAAACTGTTTCAAACGGACGGATTATTTCCATGAGGCAAACATTTTAAAAGTAAAGCTGCATGATAGAGGTTATCCAAATAAGCTCCTCAAAAACTCCATGAAACGCGCTTGGTACAATAATCGAGAAGCACTGCTCCAGACTAAACCAAAGAATAACCAGGCACCACTAGTATGTGTAACGACATTTGGCACATTTAGCCAACAAGTAAAAAGAATTGTAACAAAAAATTGGCCCCTGTTAAAAGAACTACCCGAACTAAAAGAGAAACCAATGTTCGCATTCAAGCGTGGTCCTAATCTGAGAGATCGTTTAGTACATGCCTATGACTGTCGGGATCTTAATACGGTAGACAACATGAAACAACTTTCCCCAGTACAAGGCCATTATAAATGTAACAACTGTACTGCTTGCAATACTACTACAAACATCAAAAGTTTTGATATCAACGGTCGCAAAATTACCATTAGGCATTTTTCTAACTGCAGAACCAGCAATGTAATCTATTGTATTAAATGTCCATGTGGACAACTTTACATTGGTAAAACCACTCAAATGATTAAGCAAAGAATCCTTCAACATCAGTCTCGCATTCGTCGCACTGTTGAAAATGCCCCATTAGTAGAACATTATTCTCGTGCTAAACACTCTGAAAGAGAAATGATCTGGTGGGTAATTGATGTTGTAAAACCCTCTATCAGACAGAAAAATGGTGACAAAATTCTAACCATCAAAGAAAATCGCTGGATTGAAATTGCAGATAGTGTGAAAAACGGAATGAATTCCTGTACAGAATGGCACACTCTAGCATGTTTAACTTAAATTCGATCGATTTCCATTGTGTCCTTTTGACTCTCTGTTTCCGTTTTGACATTTGTATGGACCTGCCTTTAATTTCCAAATAAGCTATGATAATGACATATTGGAACTAGTAAATATACATACATATTGTCTTAAATGATCTGTACTAGCCATTATGATGTGGTAAATGTGACTAATGAGTAGATCCGTTGGGATTTGTGACTCTGAAGTAAATGTATCACTTTATGCATACTAATTGTTTAGACTGTGAGCGCCTGTTCTAGGCGACAGAGCCTCTCCAAATGATGTGTAAATAAAATTAGCATTTCTATATACTTAAAACTCAACATATACAAACGTATTGGGTCTTGCAATAGATACCTGATTTCAAGACTAATCCCACTAAGCCCAGAGATACTAAAATCCGAACTCGGTTATAAATATACCTGTCCAAATTTTCGAATACAGTAACTAATCTGCAACGTATATATTTTGTCACAATGCATAAATAAGTCTCTTTGATGGTTTTCATCCATCACTGAACCGATAATCTATACGTAAACATGACCATTGTGTAAGTAATTTGCACAGGCTAAGATGGCCGCCGACGTATCTTAATTTTCATTGCGAGTCCTCTTCATAACGTAATCTCGCGATACCACACAGTAATGTGGCGTGCACCAATGCGTTTAAAAATAAGCCCAACTTTGTTAACAGTGTTGCAAGCCAGAACCCAATTTGTTTGTGGTCCGACGCGTGCATTACCGGGAGTGCTTCCTTTCATCGCTGTGAAGTAAGTAACGTGAGGATCTATCTTGAGAGATTCACCTTTGGGATAACTCGTAACTAGTCTAAGTCCGCTTTCTTTATAATTTCGACTAAAAATATGCTTTTTATCGAGGCCTCAATAAAAAATAGCCCAGTTCTAACACGAAAAAGCGAAGTTGTCAACTCTAAATAAATATGTTTGCAAGTGAATTAGCTATATATTTAACATAACGTTTGTGCAATTGAAGAGGCCGTGGATATGACAAGAATCTCTTTTGAAGATCTAGTATGTCTGAAACCAAGTAACTTAACTCTTGAAGTCGCCATCTCAAAGTAATTATAGAGTGGCTCATGTTTTTTCACAAATCTTTCAAAAAACAAGTTGTTGAATGGACTGAAACGTTTGTGTAAAAACGAAAGGTTACACTAAGTGGTTAGGCTTAATTGAAAATGAAAGTTTCGTTTTTAAAGATGTATAAAACAAGCAGCTAAAAATTAAGATTAACTTCTGGGCTGTTAAAGTATATAAATCGATGGAATAACTAGATATAAACGGTTATGTAAATCAAATGTTCTCGCGACTTTATAGATCCTGTAAAACATATATACATGCAAAAAGCTACACTCCGAATAAGCCTAATACAATGAAAGTTTGAAACGTCTATTTTCATTTCTTTAGTATCGAATGGTTGTCCCTTCATCGATCTTCAGTTATTGGGTACCGTGTTGAACAATTGAAATAACTTCAGCTCAGAACACGAGGTAAATGAATAAGTTCCCCCCCTTTCTCCTTTTGGCATATAATGGTAATGCCTGTTTTGAAAACTGCAATTAGTCGATATCTTATTGCTCACTCCCTTTATTTTGCAGTAATTCTGTTAGAAAAAGAATTAAGTTCTTTATTCCTCATCGCCAAAATCTTTGGAATTGCTGTTGTCTTTGTTTAAATAGAGAAAGGAGGTATCTCTATTTGAGAAAAAGTGAGTGTTCAGTACTGTTAAATACAATGACACTTGATTTTTTGATTTAAACATAGATAAATAATGTGTTGTCCATCTGTTGCAGCCGCCACACCGACTGCATAAGAATGTAGTAGAAACATTTCTAACTAAGATAGAAGTATCGTTTTGAATTAAATTTTATAACGTTTTTAACCAGGTCTAAATATATTGTAATATAATCTTATTTTTTTCACAGAGGGTCATCTACTGTATGTAGAAATTATTTGTCCTGATGATGGTCTTATGAAAAATTCCTTACAAGACCGAAACGTCGACTATTCAGTCCAATTCTGCGTGTAACCCATTGTATCATCTTTGATTTTCTTCTGTTTAGTTGAAATCATTATGTTATCTTGTGTTTAGCAGTCTGGACTGTTGTTAGATATATCAAAGGAAGAAATAACCTATACCTTGAATATCTAATTAATACTTCTGTATGTACCCTATTTTATGAAAATGTTTTCTTCTTTTTTATAAAAATATACTTTTTGTCTTGAAAACAAATAATAATCTTCAGACAATATAAAATCCTGGTTTTCGCATTTATTTACTGTGTTAGTGTGGTAACACTGTAGTTATAGATCTTATGTGACCTTTTGCCTGAACACTTCATTACAGCTACTGACTAAGAACAGTTTTATGATTCCTGATTTTCATAACAGGATCTAATTATGCTGATAAATAATAATAGAACAAAATCCCTTGCTGGCCTTTTTCTTAGAACAAGTATTGCCCGAGCCCGCAAGGGTATATTGGGTTGCTCACCTCTAAATCTTGCCTTTCAAATGATGTCATTTTATTCAAGTATCCCACTTTACTGTCGTAACTATACTGAATGAATACCTGATTTACTTTGTTTATGCACCCCTGCTTCCGTTTCAGGGAAAAACTGAATTGCTTTTTACTCAAAGTGCAATAAAATACATTTTTACTGTGAGTGGCTACGCATAGTATGTTTAGATATTCACCTCCGGACCCAAGGACATAATAAGTGGCATACCCCAAGGTCCATCACTCAGCCCCACCCTATTCAACACCTACATGACCCTGCCCGCAGACATCATCAGATCCCACTGTCTCAGCATATTCTCCTATGCAGACGATACTCCACTTATCCTCTCACTCACCAAGGAACTTGCCAATGCCAAAACCAACTTCTCCAGTGCCATGACCAACATAGCAAACTGGATGTGAAACAACTGCCTCAGACCAAACTCCGACACACCTCCAACTGGGACCACAGCTGATGGCCGGCTGAACATGGAGCAACCCCCATGCCTACAGACCATGCACACTTGACCCAGGGATCATCCTCAACAGCCAACTGACCATAAAACAACAAGTCAATTCAGCCGCCTCTTCTGCTTCCACACTTTTCACATATGCTGCAGAATCTTCAGTTAGATCCCAATCAACACCAGAAAGTCTGTCACTCAGCCCCTCATCACCAGCCACCTTGACTACAGCAATACCCTCCATGACGGCATTTCCACCCAGCTCCTCATTTGACTCTAGACCATACGGAACTCAGCAGCCTGACTCATCCTGGACCTTCCCAAACAGTCACACATCACCCCTAACCTGAGAGGCCTCCACAGACTCCCCATCCAGAAGAGATGTCAGTTCAAGTCCTCACGCACACCTACAAGGCCCTTCACAACCAAGGACTATCCTACATCAACCATTAACTGAATTTCCGTCAACCCTCCAGACTCCTGCATTCCTCCTCACTTGCCCTAGCCCACACCCCCTGTATCTGTCACAGTCATAGAGGGCACCATTCCTTCTCCTACATCACTGCCAAGACCCGGAACGACCTGCCTCTCCACCTCAGAACAACACACTCTGTGACGGACTTCAGACAGAGACTCAAGACCTGGCTTTTTGACTGAGACACTGCACCCTCAGCACTCAGATGCCCCTAGGGGGTGACAGTGTTGCAAAAGCTGATTGATTGATTGATACTTTGCTGTTTTGGACATAAATGTAACCCCCATCTGGGGGGGGAAATCAACTACTAGGTATAATGTGAAAGTGACTGTTTCAAATCAGTATATACATGTAGTATATTGTAATAGCAAAACTACAGTGAAGGACACAAAGGAAACAGTGACTCCAAATAGTATTTGAAAGGGAATCACAAAAGCTCATTAACATATATCAGTATGCTACTTGGTTAATCTAGATTGTGGTTCAGAGGAGAGAATAGATGAGTATTACAGATATGAACTAGGAACAAGTGACAAAAAGCAAACTTCCACAGTGGATCTTAACAATAGGAAAGCTGGGAGATAGTGTTAGATGCCAAAAGCACTGCAAGTTACACTCAAGTTTTTACATTGTTATCCATTGATCATTGACTATTAATTGATTACATAGAAAAGAAGGTATATTTATTATTGAAGGTTAATTAAACACATTACTATTATCACAGGTTCTAAAAATCACCCATTTGTTCTGAATTTCCCTTTCCCAAGTGAATGCAATAAAAACAGTGAAAAAGAAACTCATAAGTCAATACATGTAATAAATAAGAGTTTTATGATATGACACCTCTGAACTCTTTTCTAGGAGTTTATTTTTCATGAGATCTGGACATCAAAAGCAGATTTTTGCTTGGTTTAATTGAAGTATCAGTCAGGTGATAACTTGGTCGAGGCAAGCTGAAGCAGGGCCCCATATTTTCTTTATAAGCTAAGGTGCATAGGGGCCATATTGGCCACAATACTAATGATTACCAAGGTTTCCTTTATGAAATTGTCTTCTTGGATGTATATTTACTGCATAATAATAAGGCGATGTTAAGGCAGGAATAGTGTAGTTTTTTAGAAATGTCTGATGATTGTAGGCCTCCCTTGGTACCTGCTGACCCAAGCTCAAATATTGCAGACCACCTGCATGGAATTTTGCCCCATGAAAAACGTTCCCGGATGTCCAATGTGTAGATCAATGCTCAAACCCCACACTCAGAAGACAGGAGGGAAGTACATTGTTTTGGAAAAGAATAGCTAAACATGTTCAGTATGATCTCCCAGCCAATTAATGAGAATGAGGAAGGTCTAGCATCAGGGGCAAAAGCTTTAGGATGTGTAAATGTTAAAAATGCATGACTGTGCTGTGTTTCCATCAACCCATGTGTGATGCCTGAACCAAAAGATGTGTATCCTAAGCCTTCATTTCTCTTGTAGTTCCTTTCCAAGCATACAGAGTGCACTTCATCCAGTTTATCGCCTGTGTGCACCCTGAACCCATAGAAAACCCCAAACCATATGGTCCCTCCATGTTCAGCAAGCCTAGAGGAACAAATCTGGAGGGACACACCTTGGCAGGTATATGTTATTTTGTGATGGTGGATAGAGGGACTCACCATCACCATATTTTTTAAAACGAATTTGCTAAACATCTGACAGACGCCATGTTCAGCATGTTCTACCAACCAGCCAGTGACACAATGCAAGTCTAGCTTGCACCAATTGATTCCATAGGTTGTACATAAATTAAAAATTTTTTTTAATTTCCATACTTTCCATACAGCCTTGAATTTTATGTCATCGAAAGTGCTCCGTAAACAGTGATTTTGCCATAATTATTTGGTCTGTACTAATATTATAGAATTGACTGCATTCCTTTGGAAAATCAACACACACTTGGTATTGCCAGACTGCAAGCATTCAGGGCAACATTGCCTTGGCGAGTGTTTCTGTTTTTTTGTTGGGCCATTTCAGAAATGGAACACAATATTGAGCAACCGTGTTAATATAAATGTAAAATATTCCCAAATTGTTCATTATATTATCATTCTGTATTGAGATATTGATGCAAGGTTATCATGTATTTTAGATACATGTACCACGCTGTGGGCTGGCAGCATGATGCACTATATTGTTAATCAAAGTAAATCAGAGAATCAATACTGAACAGGAAAATGACACCGTGCCATCACCCTAGCTTGGCCAATTGCAAAACCTACAAATAACAATTTAATGGGGTAGAAACATGGCAGCCTATTCAAACCCGGACCAAACACCACCCCTTCCCCCACCCGCGTTCCCCAAGTGAGATGTCGCAGGATGGCTGCTTTTGTGTCTACTTTGCTATTATTGAAGGGGGGACCGGTACCACATTGGAAAGAAATGGCCATGTTGGACTACAGTCTTCAAAATATGTCAAATGTTTTGCTAAAATTCATTGGGACATAATATTGATTTGCTCCCATATATTGGCAATGGACTGATTCATTGAAAACATCGGTTTAGATAAATTCGCATTTTTTTACGTAGTATTTTTCTTGTAATGTAGTCATAAAAACAAAAATACAACATGCGAGCACATTCCAGCTACATTACTCACTTCAGTGTCCAACGTCATTGGCGAATTGCCAAAGGGCTAGGGATAGTCCTCTACAATTCCTTAATCATGTGGAGCCGCTGGAGCGTCAAGAAAAGCCGGGGATATGCCCAGGTCTTGTATGTGTATCACCATACTCTGCAGATGGGCACATGTGCATGCCTGTGAGTAGACTGCAGCCTTCCTGCTCTGCTCTCCGTGGATCTCACTAGCAAAGGCCGCCACCAAAGGGGGTCTCAAGGGCCAGCGAGATAACAGCCGCCGAATCCCGCAAGGAACAGATCTGGTTTGCACTGGTTTGCGCAACCAGGAAAGGCCGTGCGGCGAAATTCACCTGAGACCCACCTCACTCCCCTAGGAAGAGGAGAGGGGGGATTTAAGATGATGCTCCCCTGGGCAGCTCACCTTTACATAAGGGAGCTGGGTGAGCGGCGCTGAAGTGAAGTTGCAGATGGGAATGAGCGCGCTCGAGTAGATGAAGCAGATGCATTAACTAGGTAACTGCTAGGAGAAGGAAATGATTTGAGCTAATCCAATAGAGAAGGGCAAAGTCTGTTTCATGGGCACAGGGACATGAGTATGAGAAGGGCACCAGACAGACGCATGATCCGAATCACATGGCAAAAAAAAAACACAGATCAAGATGTCAACTTGTGATTTCACTCTCTGTAAGTAGAAAATCAGTAGGGTTGAGTGGCAGAGTGAGAAATAAGTACTGTGGAGGGGGTAGTACAGCTTGGTGCATACCAATCAAGGTACTGGTTTCACAGGGGTACTTACTGGGTGGAGCCTGCCGGGAGCATGAGTGAAGTAGAAGATGGTATTTAAGTATTTTAGTTGTACCACACCTCCACAAGCGACATCTGACTATCTCCCAATGTTCTTTGATTTCATGTATTACCCATGGTGAAAGGATACAGTGCTGTATGACTCCGAACAGGACACAAGCATGCCACTACATAGGGGTAAGGACGGAGCAGCGCACACCATGGCGTTTGTGGGAAGATTACGTCAGAGCTTACCAGAAGTCAGCCTCCCAGAGAAACAGCTAGAGGTTGGGACCCTAACCCTTGAGCGGAACAACGGCATGGGCGGGTTCCACAGTATAAGCAGCAGCAGGAAGCACAAAGGGACGACATAAGGTTGGGGGAGCCGCAGGAAGACGAAGACTCCCTGGCAGCATGGCGGAAACAAAAGGTGTATTGGTTTGGTTATGGAAACACACCGACAGGGCAGTGGGTAGAAGGAGGGCCACTCACTCTGGGATGCCTCACAGTTGGGTGAGTACTCCTGACAAAAATCGGGATAGCAAACGGAGACGGCACTCGCAGCCCAGCCCCCACCAGATGGCAGGGCACAAAAGAGACAAGTGAGGTAGCGAGTTGAGGCCTAACTCCGGGGAAAGGCTACCCCCCACACACAAGGGGCGTGGAAAACAACAAAGAACAATCTGTGAGCTGTCAGGGTGATGTACGACCTTAGGAGATGCAAATGAGCAAAAGACAAACCAGTGATTTATGGCCAGCCAATAATTTATGGCTGATGATTTATGATGCCCATGCAGAATGATTTATGGCAACAAGATGATGACAGATTTGAGACAGAATGATTTATGACATACCGATATTTTATGACCCTGATTTATGGCTGCTGATTTATGATGATCAGGCAGCGTGATTAATGATAACAAAATAATGGCTGATTGCGGCAGAATGATTTATTATACCCGATGATTTATAACCCATGATTTATGATGTCCAATTGACACTGAGATATACTCAATCTGTGATAACATATGGTAAGGATTTATGACCCCGGCCCCAAGAAGGTGTCCAGGGGAGGTGTACAAATACGACGTATGTAAGGAATAATAAAACTGCGGCCAATAACCACCACAAAAATACAATGACTGTTGGCTGTGTGTAGTAAGGCAGATACACACGTATGGTTCGTTTCCTGGAATGGGCACAGTGCGGCTCTTAAGTCATTGCAATGGGTGAATTGAGCCTGTGTGAGGAGGTATCACCAAGGGACAGGGATAGCTATTGGAATGCAGTCTGTGCCCTCCACAGCATGTGCTTTCCTACGTGAAGGGCATTTGGTACAATCTAAACTGCTTTGTTGATGTGCCATATTAGAAGTATGCATAAATAAATAAACAAACAAACAAACAAATAAACCACACTAATTTTTGGCCACAAAACGGCACTCATTTTTGGCCACAAACGGGCATTGCTATTATAGTTTCTACTCATCAAACCATGTTATGTCCCCTTGGGGTGTACTCCAATGGTTGTTTTCTGTTCATTGGACAGCAGTCCGCCTTAGCTGAGACAGGAGCCCAATGGACTAATAGAGGTTTAAGGAAACACTGCTAGTTCTGTTCATTTCTGAAAGGGCAATCAGTTTTTACCGAGTGTTTTTCGGTGTAATATTGTGAATAGTTTTTGTCTCAAAGGTGCTGTAGAAACCAATCCTGGCACTGTTCCAGAGACCGCGCTCCTTGTTGGAGTGTGTAGTGTCACTGTGGGTGGGTGCACTTACATGGGGGCCTGGACGCTCACCCCTCCCTTTTATTTGAATTGAATTATAGATATAAGTAACGTAGATTGCTGCACTCAAGTATTCCGTAAGAAAATGCATCTTAAATTTGTTAAACCGCCCCTTCAAGGTTATAGCTTTGTGAACTATGACACTTATTGAATTCAATACAGAGCTAACAGATACGTGGGGCACACAATGCAAATCTCTATGTACCCATCTACCGTAAAAAGTCGAAATGAGGTCATAAGTAAAACTTTGGGCAGCAGGCTGCTTTAAGGTATATGAGTGACTATCAAGTCTCCCAGAGTAAGTCAGCTGGCACGTAGTGTGCAGCCATGATAAAGACAATGTAAGCACCTTCGCAGTTCAGTGGCTTGGTGAACAAGCATTTGCAATGCAACAGAACTCGCATTTAGTCGAGACCCATTGCATTGCAAATGGGAGTGCGGGCGGGCAGGGGCAGAAGGACTAGAAGGCACGGACAGTGGGAGTGCAGGTAGGGGGTGGGAGAAGGCACAGACAACGGGAGTATGGGGGAGGGGGAAGAAGGCACAGGCAACAGGAGTGTGGGCGGGGGTGGGAGTGAGAAGTTACGGAAAAAAAATAGTGCTCTAAATAACAGGTCTGTACAGTGTAACACTTGAAGTAAAGGGGCCAATAGCCATGGGAGGGTACAAATGACGACATGGCATAATAAGGAGGGGCTAATAAGCCTCATAATCAATCAGAGAACAGAATTTACAAAGGACAAATACAGAAGCCAATGAAAAATACTCTACTACTGCATGCCTCGCAGAGCGAACAGCGCATGTGCGCTTCCGCTAAAGCTTGACCTAAAAATGAATAGGAATGTGAACCCCTCATTTCGTAATTTTTTATTTACTTAAGACTTTTATATGGTTCTGGGGTTTGGGAAGAGTATGTCAGTGGTTTAAAGTCCAGCAACAAAAACAGGGTAGGAAACATTTAAAGGAGACATGATAAATAAGGTGCAGCTAATTAGAATCCATATTTAGATGTAATGCATATGCATAAACACACATTTATTTTGGAGATCACTTTTTAATGTTTGCTCGCTTCTTGTAGGCTTTGCCAGCGTTACACGGCCAGATGTTTAGATGAGAGTAAATAAATGATTTCAGTCGTGCGAAAGACATAGGGCCAGATGTAGGTTGCCCAATACCGGTCGGTAACGGCCGAAATTTGGTCATTTCGGCCATTACTGACCGGTATTAGGCTTTTGAGATGTAGGTGGCCATTTTACGGATTCGGTAATTTACCGAATCGGTATTTTAAGGAATCGGTAAATTACCGATTCCTTAAAATACGGATTCGGTAGATTACCGAATCCTTAATGTAGGGAGCACTCAAATGAGTACTTTTCCCATTTCAGGATTCGTTATTTACCACCAACTACAAGTTGGTGGTAAATATCTAAACCCTAAAAAAAGCACATTTTTGCAAATTATAACAGTGCCATGTGGCAGACATACATGCCCTTAGGGCATGCACTATTCAGGGGTGCAAAGGGTGTCAAAGTGACACCCTGCCACCCTTGAATGTGTTCCCCATTTTACTGAATCGGTATTTACTGATTCGGTAATTCCCATTCATTCCTATGGGCCTGGAGGCCCATAGGGATGAATGGGACATACCGAATCTTACAGATTCGGTAAAATTTACCGAATGAATACCTATATCCCATTTACCAATTCTAAAATACTGAATCGGTAAAATTCGGTATTTTAGAATCTGTAAATCTGGATTACCTACATCTGGCCCACAGTCTTGAAAATGGTGATGCAGTCATCAATGAGTCACTTCAAGATCAATGCAGCAAACACAAAAAGAGGATGAACGGAGAGCTGAAACTTTTCAACTTTTCAGCCCCAGTCAAGAGATCGGGATTTAATCCATTGTTCTTTTGCTCCCTACATTACCCCAGTTTGGACCCAGCATATTGATGGCTGGGTCCAAACTGGGGTGGCAGATTGAGCAAAAGAAAGATGGATTAAACCCAGATCTCTTGACTGGGGTGAGTAGTTGAAAAGTTTCAGCTCTCTGTTCTTCATTTTGATGTGTTTGCTATGTTCGCCCTAAGTGGCCATGGGTATGCCCAAACATGGATCCCTTCCTCACTGTTCCACTGGATTCAAGCCAGCCTGGCTGGTGAGGAATGATGCCCTGAAACTGGTCTCAGGATGCTTGTTTCTGGTCCAGGGAGGACCTCGACTGGCAGTTCGGGCTGGACTGTTCTCATGAAGAGAAGGGTCAAGACTGATTTGCATATGGCTGGGTCCAAACTGGGGTGGTGGGGTGAGCAAATGAACAATGGATTTAACCCAGATCTGGGGGTGAGTGGTAAGTTTCCGCACTCCATTCATCATCCTGTTGTGTTTGCTACTTCAAGATCAATAACAACCACCACCTTCTCAGTATTAAAAATGCTAAAAGCTGCTGATTTGACTGCACTTCAGTTTCAACCAGCCTCCTTGAAGGCTCCCACTGGTTCCCACCTTGTGCTCGTCTGCGTTCCAAGAAACAATCTTCATAACTTGTCCCAGGAAAGCCTGTCATTAATTGGCCTTGCCGCCTCTTTAAGAAGCAGGTGTTCGAGTGATAATACTGAACACATCTAGAGAAAGACCTCGAATTCACAAGCCATGCAGCTTTTGTCAGCTGGTTGCATTCTTAATGTTTCGTTCTGTGTGGAAAACAGCCAAAAACAAGTACAGTGTGAGTCATGGCGCTTGTGAGAAGCAGAGAGAATGGCAATCACGGCTTCTGCTGGATAATGAGGGAGATAGCGTAATGGGGAGTTATTCAAGTGTTAAAATAACTGGCTTTTGAAATTACACATTGATCGCTTTTAAATGGCATTGTATATTTAATCCTCCCATGTTATTGTGACATGTCAGAGGGCGCCAGTATTTTGTGCTGTTTGCTACATCTTCGAATTATTCCTTCGCGTGATTTAGAAGTGTTTCTAACATTGTGAAGATTTACTGAAGTCCAGGTTTAAAAAGAAAAGAAATCGAGGCTTCAAAAATACATTAAATTTTGTTTTGCACAAACTTATTTCAAGGGGTTACTTTGAGCTCCCACTTGCAGAAACCCCTTTCGTGTAATTTTGAAAAAGTTTTTTCTCCTTAGTTTATGTCATCAATTTTAAGTCAAAAAACGTATTCTTTTCACAGGTTTATTGATTAGAGTGGGGTGTTTTGAATCCCAAGAGGACTACCGGGAAATATTTTATTGACCTTAGTACTTAATTAGTAAAAAACTGCCAGTCCCAGGGCCCCTCTCAGGAGGCCACTTATCCTTTCACCACCATTGCCCTGCCAACAGCACCACTAATCATCACATTCCTACAAGTGTGACATGACTGTCCCATACCACCCAAAACTGTAAGAATGGCGTGCGCTGTAGGTATTAATATTTGTTATTGTATATTGTAATATTAAACACTGTTGTTGTGCACATCTTAAAATTGGACAGACAACACCACCATATGAGTAATGGTGAAGAGTAGTACTGACGGAAGATGGTTGCAGTACCAGAAACTACCGGCTCAAATTAAGCACTGTCTCGCTATGCCTTGTTTCATATAAAAGTTTTTTCAAACAGCATTTTCTGAATAACTGAGTCTCCCTGCACACAGGCCCCCATCTGTCAAAGATTAAGGTGATTAAGGTATGTGCGTGCAGTAAACATTGCCACAAAAATGAAATCTATGACATTCTAACCTCTGTTCTAATCCAAACAAAAGCCAAATTAGACCCGCTCCAATTGTTTAAACAACATAAAAAAATACTTTTAAGATACCAAGCCAATGTACCAGTGGTTAAATACCAACTGCGAAAATATGAGCCAAGTGTCTTTGCTCCTTGCCTATAATTAAGAAAGTCTTCTGCATTATGCCTTCTAAATGAACAGGGAAAGTATAAACAAGTGTGCCCTATGGCATTAACAAGGATAGTTTGAGATGCAACCAGTGATAGCAAGGGTGTCATGGTCTTTGATGCAAGCATGGCAAATGGGCCTTTATAATGTTGGACGGCTAAAAAATGCACCAAGAAAAGGGTTCAGTGGTCTCCCTAAGCACTTTGGGAATGGATGCCACTGCACCTGCTGCAGCATTGGTAGCTACCTCCTTGGATGCACCTGGTGCACACCAGCAGCAGCCGTTGCAGGTAAGCGCGGTGGGGCGGGAGGGGGAGGAGTCGATAGACAGAATTGGATTTATTTATTCATTTATTTAATTTTCCCTATTCTGTAGCACCACCCACTGAGAAAGCTGAACTCCATAGCAGACAAACTACAATACCACACACACAAGATACATAGATGTAATGAATATAAACTGCACAGAGACGCGGGTGACCAAAAAAGCCATGCCTGTTCCAATAGGAGCTGCACTTGAGAATATGCCCCTATGTATCTGTGAAAATTACACAATGAATACCGCGCATTCTCACAATGCTGTGTCCCCTCCTGTGTTCTAATAGTTCTCGAAATGTTAGTATGCGTCTCACCTCACTGTGCTATGATAGAGTTGCTAGGCTGCATTTCCCAGTCCTGGCTGCTTGCCACCACCATTGCCTATGTCTATTTTAATGTAATTCACTGCTGCCCGCTTCTCCCTACTGCCTCTACAGTGTTGAGGCAAGCCACTGTCTACACTGACGCTCACATCTACCTGTCAGATTTCCCTTGAATAAATACACGCGCGTCATTTGAATCATCACCCTACACGCCACTCATAGGCATTGCCAAAGAACGGGTTCAGGGTCCACCCCTCTGGTTTCATGTCTGAGCCTCACTGGAATGGCCTAACACGAACCTGCCAATGCCCATGCATGGGACAGAAGGACAGGCCGCACTACGGACTGGATACAACCGACAATTAAGTGACACCTTCAACTGAAAACGAATGTGACATATTCCATGTGATGGGTGTGATGACTCACCAAGGTCACAGGCACGTTTCACACAATGGCATGTAAGACAGCACATGCCTCACGTCTACTGACCTAACGGTGTGTTCTTGTCTATGCACAAGTGGACACCTCTTCCGCCAGCCGTCCTGGTGGCTGGCCGTCATCCTAAGCGACAGATTTTAGTCTGTTCTGCACGTATACTGAAGGAGCGCTGCCAACTGGTTGCGAACACTGTACCAGGTGGGTGTGTAAACAACAAGGAACAGCAATAGTCAAAGGTGGTACTGTGTTTGAAGAAATGCCCATGCCCAGACCTACAGCACAATGGAAATATCAGTGCCCTGCCCCTCCATTCTGAATTTCCAGATATGAAAAAACTGGTCAGATCACTGTAAAATCGCACCCCATCGAGTTCGAATTCAGGATGTTGTGCGGCCATCTTCCACAGGACATGACGCTGCTCTTTGTCCTGTGCAGTGCAATACAATGGACTCTTCTTGCATAATCCTCATATGTACCTTCAATATTGAATTGTTTATGTATGGTTGTATGTCGTGTGATGTGTATAGAGCAAAACCTAAAAGTGAAGCAACAGAGCAGGGGAAAGTAGGGGGATAATTTAACATCCATATACATTGCACAGCTGTCTGATCCTCCTCAGAGTCATCACGGTACATTTGACAAGAAAGTGAAATCCTCTCGACACTTACTGAAGATTTATCGAATTCAAGGCAGCCCTGAACATGATTGAAAAGCCCTTGCAATGTGGCTAGGCGCATGAAGTGGGGCTCCCACAATCACTGAAAATGGCTATACAATTGCTGCATCGTAGCAGCAGTGTGGCAGTATACTTGGCGAATTCGAAATCACTATCAGAATCCTGTCTAGCCGCCGTGTTAAGAAACGGTGCCTGTTAGGATTTCTTTTGTTTTATATCTTTTTTTATCTGAGCTAGATTTTTCATTGCACCGGATAAACCGTCATGCCGCTAGCATAAGCAATAAGCCGCATTTTGTTGTATTGTATTGATTATTGTATTCCACAAGACCATGGTTGATCGGCAAAGCTGCTTCGCCTAGCCAGAGGATTATTTCAGACAATCGATGGAAACAAATAGCAAGAAATGTTAAATGATGGCCTTTGGGAATAAAACAAAGGAAATAGAGGTCTGAAAGGGGGGAGGGGCGCAGCTGGTGGCTGCCCAGGAATATTGGAATTTGGGACTAGTACTCTGATAGCCTGTTGACATGGAGGTCGAGCCCGAGTGCAATAAGCAGTGTGGAACAAAACTAAATGTTTGTACTTCGTAATATGCAAAAAATGTCAATTAGTCACAGTGCTGCAAAAATACGGCAAAAAATGCAATTGTGTACCTTAAGAAGCCCAAAACAATGATGCAAAATGTTTTATTTCATTTATTTCATTTAAAATATGGGATGCCCAATGTAGCCTCATAACAAAGAAAATTGAACTGCTCTAACATGAAAATCACCCTTTTCTAACTTTGTATGCTGTATATTTCATCACATACATCCTACCACGTCTTTCACATATTATTGATGGTCTTCCAAATTCTTTATGAATATCAGAATATGACTTGAACAGATTATAATAACCTGGCATCACATTACATTCAGATTGACTGAATAGTGATTTGTTTTCTATCAGCTGCACAAAATCTGAACAAACCGCATGCGCTAACAGTCAGAAAGGGGGTAATTAATTTGAGAGGGGATGACCCATTCCAGCTTAATGTACGACGATACAACGCATTCTATTACAACGCAGTATGATACATCGCGGTCCTGACAACGCAAGTCGTTACATCGACTTGCGCTGGAAGATGCTGGACTTAGGGACAGTGTGAATTACTATTCCAACTCCAGTCTACGTACAGTAGGGAAGGTGTTGGAATAGTAAATTACACTATTCCTTAGTCTAGAGCGCCCTCCAGTGCAAGTCGATATAACGACTTGCGTAGTCAAAACTGCAATATAACATACCGCATTGTAATTGAAGCACGGTAAAGGATGTTTCCCCTCCAGGACACTGTCGCAGTGGCGGTCTCCCGCCCACCAAATTACGAGTTGTGCTATCTGAAACACCAACCGCAACGCTTTTCCCACTGGGAGCACGGTGGTCTGCGATGCTGCGTTGCGTACTCTGATACCATCAGGTCTGCAGTATACCTGCCGAGCCAATTACGACAACACAATCGTACTGGTGATCTCCCAGCAGCAGTTACCCAATGGCAGTAGATCGCAAAGTACACGCAGAAAAATGCACCACAACAGTGACCATTCGATGCCTTTAAAAAGTACGTAGCTGATGTGCTTTGGTCAAGTAGACAAACCTGCAAATCACACTATAAAAAAACACACCCTCTCCCTGACCAGGATCCTTTGCTTCGCAACTGCAGCCTACAAGAGAGGCACAACCATTTTGTGCATTTTGAGATAAGACAGCCCTTTTTTCATCTTACCATTTAGCACTCTACACAACCTGTAATTTTTGTTTTTCCCCTTTTTACCTGTATCGCCTGTTTGTTTTACATTTCATATAGTCATTTTGATTTTATTTTTTCATCATGCCTCACCAAAAAAACTATGCCTCACTGAGGAACGGTACACCAACCGTTCATCAAGTGTTGGTAAAGTGAGATTGAAGTGACTACAACTACCATTAAACCCTGTGACTTCAACTCTAACCAGGATGTTAGACTCCTTTTGCCCCTTCTCACTTGTCTGCAATGTCATCACTGATCTTGACTCATCATGCAGTTTACCATTTGTCAAGTGTTGGTAAGTTGAGATAGAAAAGCTACCACTTCTATCACGAGGCCCTGTGACTGGAACTCTGACCAAGATGCTATACTCTTATTGCCCCTTCTCGCTTGTCTCACATTTGACAATTGAGCTTCACTCATCATGCAGGTTACCATTTGTCAACTTTTGGTAAAGTGAGTTTAAAGTGACTACAACTTTCATTAGACCCTGTGACTGGAACTCTAACCACAATGCTAGACTCCTTTTGCCCCCCTCTCACTTGTCTGCCATGTCACTACCGAGCTTCACTTATCATGCAGCTTAACAGTTGACAGGTATTGGTAAAGTGAGTTTGACGTGAGTGAGTAAAACTGCAATGAAGTCCTGTGACTGCAACTTTAACCAAGATGCTAGACTCCTATTGCCCCATCTCATTCGTCTGCCATGTTACTACTGATCTACACTTGTCATGCAGCTTAGAAATTTGTCAAGTTTTGATAAAGTGAGATAGAAGTGACTACAACTACCATGAGGCCCTGTGACTGCAACTCTAGCCAAGATGCTAGACTCCTTTAGCCCCTTCTCATTTATCTGCCATGTCACTGCTGATCTATACTCATCATGGACTGTGCAATGTACAGATAACGCTCTACTCAGATATATGTCTGAATACTTTGCTTGATGGTATCCTGGTCCCATCAACTGAAACTATTGATGGCATGAGTGACACCCTAGCAACTGTGTACCCCTAGTATATGTACACCACGAAGCTTAGGGGTCACCTGATTAGCAGTGCCAGGTGACCCCTTGACTCTGCACTCCTCACACGAGGAACAATGCTAAAAATACATCGAAGCTGTGTGTTTGCCTGTATTATACACAACTACGCCTTTGAATGGACACATACACATGTTAGGACTACACTGTATTTGTTGAATTGTTTTGGAGTTGTCAAGTCTATCCCTAAAACCAAAATTCCATATGCACATCTAATGAGCTGATGAAATATACTACATGTATTGAATGTCTTCAAATGACTAGTAACCAACTTCAAATCCACGCAAATAGATGACAATACTAATCTCTACCTATTTTGTTTCATTCTCTGTCCCTATTAACATTGACACAAACAATGTGGATGTAGATACCTCACTTCCACCAATAGAAATGTTCTCTATTTCTCAACAGGTCGATTTGCCACAGCACCTACACAGAGGTTGGAAACCGAATAGAGTTCCTCTCTGCCTCAGGATGAAGCCCTCAGTGATGACAATGCTCCTGGACATGTGGATGTGGATGACGGTCCTGGCCCATATGGTCAGCCTGCGTGGACAACAATAGTGGGTCTCACAGTGCGCACAACAACACCTCCCACCACAGTTGCAACAACACAGACCACCACTACACCCCCAACCTGTGTACCTAGCACAGTCAGTACCATCCTGTTCCCCCAATCCTGGATTCTAAGGTGCCTATCACCTCCCCAGTCACTGAATAACCAGGGCACAGTGGGAGGGTGCAGTCTGTTCCAAGGGCACAGGGCCCTGGGGGTAAGGGGTGTGGGATGGTACCTGTGGGCCCGTAGAGTGAGCCACTGGGGCCACGGACTCCCAGGCTGCCATCAGCCAAGTCCTGGGAGTGTACCAGGACCCTCAAAGTGTGATGGGCCAGGTAGTGACTGAAAATTCAGGAAATGAAGCAGAATCAGCGGGACACATACAAGGAGGTTATCGGCATACACACTGAAGTGGCCCGCATCAATACCAACATGGCCTTCCTGGTTGGGGCGCTGCGGAACATCAACCCACCCACTGCAGGGCTTCTCCACTTGCATCTAACGCGTCCTGTGGTCACAGTTCATCCACGGCATCAACATCTGCTGCAACAGCAGAAAGGGGGGCCCTGCCAGAGGAGTATATGCCTGAATTCATCCCTGTATTATCAGCTGCAGAACCCCCTCTCTGTAAGAAATAAGGAAAGTTTACACAAGAATCCAGGAGGTGGGGATGGCAACACCCCACCACCGCCAGTTAGGAACCTTGCCCCTAACGTGCTCCTGTGTGTGCTTCACATTCGCTTTGTAGACTATTCCTGCCCACTTTTCCATATCTGATGGGAGGAGTATGTTGGACTTTGGACTCCAGACAATTTGCACTCTACTACAATGGTTTCACCCACCATGACTGGAGACTTCACATTTTGCTTTCAGTGTGTAATTTTTACAAAATTTCTTGATCCCATCCTTGTTCACTTCATTAAACACACATGTCACTAAATCATTGTCTCCTGTTGTAATCCGCACATATAACAATGTGAATGTACTTTCATGTGAACTCTGCAATGACAAAACTAGGGACTTCTGGAAGCATGGGTATGCAGTATGTAAACAATGTTTAACTCATGATCACTACCATGTCACAACAACGCATACATACAAGTGTCTGCTCTGATAACATCTTCATTCCATTGTTCAAATCATAGTCTGATATGATGTCAGAACCATAGCAAATGATACATGACTCAGTTATTCTGTCAGTGATCACATAATCACTTGCAGACTTTCACGAGATGGAAGGAGGGCATACATCTGACAATATCCTATACAATAGCCAACAATAAATCAGGTCTACATCATCAGCTGGAGCCATATTGCCTACCTCACAAAAGGAATCCTACTTAAAATAAACTGAAACATGTCAGTACAACAGTTTCTAACCACAGTGACATTTCAATCAGGTTTTTGATTGCATTTGCTGGAATATCACAAACAACTGTCAGTGGTGTGCTGCAAGCACTTTGGCCTACAATGAGAAGACACATCAACAGCAGCATACAGTTTATACACAATTTGAAATTAACAAATGTGAAGGCAGGATAGAATGAATTGAACCCAAGACATCATTGTGTTGGATCACACGATAGTACACATTTTGCATTAGGACCAATACACCACAAGTAACAAGTCCAGTGGAAGCCCTGTAACTTCCATTCTATCACTACGCAAGCTGTCTTGGTACTGGCTTGTACCCCTAAACCCTGTGACAGACATTCCAAGGACCAATCCATGTCCATTTCGTACATCTGAACAGCATCATATACCTGCTAATGTTACAAAACTGAAATGTCCAAATGAAGACGCCAGGGTGAAGGAATCTAAAACAAACCAACATAAGAGAGGGATTAGCAAAGCAACCATACCAATGGGACGCATCACAATGTCTACTTTTAGAGAACACGGTCCCAGACACAATTTACAGCTGAAGAAAGCTACACTTACAAAACAAATACCTTTCCCCAGAAAATGCCAGACCCATGTATTCCTAGTATATTGCATTTATAATATTCAAAGTCATCACATCCCACACATACTTACACTCAGGAGAAGTGGTTTTGGATGAGATCTTGACACACATCCATTTCTTCCTCTTCACCACTATCATCATCAATTGGCACTTCAAGTTAATCACCAGGTGGCTCTTCATGGCTGCATTCTCTATGATGTAAGGGATGTTCCGTTGCATTGGAATGTTGTGGTGCATGTAGCAGGCTTCAATAATTGTATACACCTTGCCGGGTGAGTAGAGGAGGGCTTCCACAATCTTGTCAAGACATCTGAGTCTTGCTTTCAGGTGCCCGAAAGCCAGCTCCACTGGCTGCCGTGTTCTTCTATGGGACTCATTAAAGCAGACTTCCACAGGTGTGGAAGAATTCCTCAGTCGTGCCAACAACCATTGCCGGTTGGGATATGCTGAGTCTCCTAGATGGAAGATAGAAGTGCAACAATGAGTTACACAATTTCAGATTATACTGCCAGACATCATCCATACAGTTAGGACAGAACACACCTACAAGCCAGGTCCTCTCCGGTAGTATTTGTGATATCGGCTGGGGTATGGTACTATTCTTGCAGAACGAAGGAGTCATTTGCATATCCTGGGAACCGAGCAGAGACGTTTGAGATGTTTAAATCTGGTAGGCAGTCAACTAGCACGCTGAGGAAATAGAAGTGCTTCTTGTTGTGGTACACTTGTTCCCTGGCTTGTGGTGGTACTAAGGCAATATGGGTGCCATCAATGGATCTAAACACATGTGAGATGGGACCAAAAACATAGAAATCTGCCTTCACAGTGGGTAAATCCTGACGGTCGGGGAACTGGATGTAGCAGTCCAAGTTTATCAAAAGTGCTGCTGGCACCTCTTGGAGTACCCTACTGATCATAGGTTGTGATATTCCACCTGAAATAGCGACACTGAATTGAAATGAGCCTGTAGCCAAAAAATGAAATATAGCCATGAGTTTCACAAGTGGTGGGATTGGTGTAGAATAAGTGATGTGAGGTAAGGGGGCAGGCTCCAACTGATGACATAAGTCCAGTTTTGTTTGACGTTTCAAATGAAATTTTTGTATGACATGTCACCCTTCCATGGTCTGAAGGTCTGGAAATGGGCGGTACACTGGAGCCTGGGATCTCCTCCCTTGCTCAAGATACCTATGTGAGGAGTAACTCAAAACTCTATATTGGTAACAGTGTGCAGAGTAACATATGTGAAGCGTAAAGTCATGTGTGTGAACATTAATGCTTCATGTAGTACCACGCATTTCACATCATCATTGACAAATCTTTAACACCCACCATTAATCCCCAAAGTGGCCTTCACAGGTCTGTAACAGAACTGTGCACATCATCAAATCAGAAAATGTTAATTGGCACTATAGTAAGAGTATAATTACATTTCATGTGTACAGTGCACCACGCACATTTTGTATATATGCACAGTAATGCACTACACAGTTGATATTTTTTTACAGGACATGACTTGGGAACAAAGCTTTTTAAATGTAAACATATATGTCCTCATTTACACAGTTAACTGTCACCAAAACTATTTTTCCAACGGCTAAGACGCCGGATGCCTGACCTCGCTAATAGGACATTTTGAATGTCTGACACTGGAGCAAGTCCACCATGCAGTGGGCGGTCGAATGCACAGCGAACACAACTATAGGCTAACGTTGGTGATAGTGACAGTCGTGGTCCAATAGCTGTGTGGGCCAACGTTGAAGACCGCATACGTGACATACATATATGCCGCGGTTTGAGAAAACACTCACTCAACTCCTGATACTGCTGCTATCTGCACCTCCTACATTTTAGCTGCTATTTGGCTGTTTGCCACTTCTGGGAGAAAACAAGGCACTCCATGCAGGCAGGTCCCATCACTCCAGAGGAGCTTTCTACTCTGGGTGATGAGGTCCTTCCTCTATGTACTCAGCTCCACGGCTCACCAGAGGAACAGGTAAGTTTCTCAAATACATATTTAACTTCTTCATTTCTATTCCCATAGGCTACAATGTGCCTCTGAGTGTCAGAGTCTAGGCATTATGTTGATTACATATATTGTGTGGCACATACATAGGACACAGATGTGCAGGATTACGGGGGCCCTGGACTTTGTGTAAAGAAGCCCACCACTGTAAAGGGTGAATTCTAATTGTGTTACGTGCATACATCTATGCAGAGCTCAAGTTCATAGTAGCTACAACAAGTTCTCAAATAACACAATGGTATATGTGAATAGTTATGTATAGGCTTTACACCATGAGCAATGTCTGTATACTGTTATACATATTTGAGGATGATGTTAGCCAAGTGTACCATCCCACAGATCACGCAGCCCACATCAGACTTTGTAAATCAGTTGTCTGGGAAGTAGATATACCTCACACACACCTTCAGAGTGCCATACAACTGTATGCCTACATATGTGATTGGCAGAATATTCCCTTTTATGTATTGAATTGGTGGAAATGTGGGATCAGTAGCCTCAACCTGCAGAGAGCAAGGCCTGGCAATGATATGTGAGTAGTCTGGGCCATGGGCCAGCCTGGCCAGAGTTATTGTAGCAGGAGAACTGATGCACAGAATAATGTCCCTGTAGACCTGCTGATCCATGGATGCTCTTAGAAAGAGCTATTTGTACTACTAGTATCCCTGATAGGAGTTACATAGATGATATAAGCCATGTGAGGTTCCGTGAGAATCGTTATGATGTTTTGGGCGTGATCGAATATGGGCAAGTTTGGTATCTATGAACCGTAGATGACGAGTTTAGTAAGTGTACGCGTTTTCGCTACACTACTTGGAAGGGTTCGCCTTATTTACGCGTTTCTTCATCTGAACCCTCGGGTTCCATTTTAGATACGGCATCCATTTTGTTTCTTGCCCTCACGTAGTTAGTTAGCCGGCAACTGTCCGCGTCATGACCCTTAGTTCCCAAGCCTTACGGAAGACGCATATTCCTTTCATGCGTCTTTTATGACCAGGGGAATGACATTGCAAAGGCAGATGGCTCCGCTTGAGGGTAATCTTGCCGTGCCGGTCTATTGTTTCAGCCGTGCATGTGCTAGGATCGAATCCTTTGATCCTGTGATCATGCTTCCGATATTACCCTCACACTCTTTTCTCTACTGTTGTCTGTCTTCCTTGCAGCTGTTCTTGTCTCCTTCTTTCGTCCGTTTACAACTGGAGTGGAATGTGCCTAACGGTGAGAAGATGTGCTTTTACAGTTGGGAACCGGCAATGTTACTGTAATTATGTTCCGGGTTTCAAGAAGTCCTTTTGAAGTTTATTGTGGGAACTGAGTTGTAACCTTTTGTTCGTATGTTGTGCAATGACGAAAATGTGTATAAAAGGAGCGATCCACATTTGCAATTTGAAGCAGACTCTCAGAACCTACACTCTGTTGTACTTCTTGTGACTTTTGCCTCCCTGCAGTAATAAACGCAGATCTTTGACGCCGAAGGAAGTGTCCCGTGTCTCTGTCATTTGTGCGCTGAACAGGTATCCCACGAAGGTTTCAGGTGTTGTTCCCTGGCACCGCTGGACCTTAGAAAAAGTCCAGTCCTTCAGTTGGCGCCCAACGTGGGGCCGACATCAGCGGTACCGGTCCAAAGCCTGACGATTGTGAGGAACTTCGTGTGAAATTTCCGAGGGAAGGTGCACCCCGCTTCATCGATCCTGTTGTCGAAATAAGTGGTCCGAAGATTTTTCCTGCGAAGATTCCCGCCTCCTGACGGCTGCGACGGACCGATGCCCTGACTGTCAACCTGTTTTGGCGCCTGGCGTAGTCCTTTGTACGGCGAGACGATAAACGGGCCTTCCTGGTGACGCCATTGTACTCTCAGTTAAGTATTTGTGGGTCGCTCCCAGTATCCTTGGTTGTTGTTGAAACTTAGTTGTTTTGCATGGTTCCATTGCATTTGTGGTGCTTAGTTGTTGGTTCTTAGTTGTTATTTGACAGTTGCAATTGCCAAAAACCGAGGGTTTTGTTTTTCACGAAGATTTAGCGCTTCGATAACCCTTGAAGTTTGATACTTGGTTAGTGAGCGAGATGCCTAGCCGTAGTGGATTCTTTGGTTTCTTTACATGTTATAACACTGATTCCCGGTTGGAGGACTCGTGTCCGATACCTCCAGTTGGAACTCCAATTTTGAGCTCTATAGTCGACATGGTGTAGGCCCTATTATATATAATGAATATTGGGTTCGTTATACGAAAAACGATGGTGACCTTAGTTGGCCACCGCATGGAAGTTTTGAAATTACGATTTTAGATAATCTTGAAGCTAAATTGTTTAAAAAGAAAGCTAGGCCTGCTATGTTTGATTCTTTTCCGTTATGGAGTAAAGAGGCCAAGCAGAAGGAAATCAAACAGCTTAAGAAAAATAAAAAAGAAGGTATCATTACGATGATGCAAGGTGCAGAACAATATCAGCGAGATAAAGCAGAAAAAGAGATAGAAATTCCTACTAGATTGCATCACATGCAGGTAGATAAATGTTATCCGGTTTTACCATCTAATCATGTTAAAAAGGAAGAAGATGTGAAGGAGGATCCCTTGTTAGCCTATTTATTGAAATCACCACCTCCTTATGCACAGGGTGCTACAGCCCCTGTAGTTCCTCCTGTAGTTCCTCCTGTCATTCCAGCGGCTGCTGGTCAGCCTGTTGTTGGTCCTGTAATTGTCCCTTCTACTGCTCCTTTGCCTGTACCTCCTCAGTCCATTGTTCCTGTTACCTCAACTGTCCTGGCTACCTCTGCTGTCCCTACGTTCACTTCTAATGTTGTTGATCCAGTTCTTCTTTCTCCTTCTGTTCGTAATCATATCCCTAATACTGTTGCTACCCTTTACTCCCCACTTTCTGGATCGTTATTTCGATCCGATGTCTCTGAAACTCCTCAGAGACGAAGTCAAATCTCTGGTGGAAGGGAGAGTGCCACGTTGGTAACTATGGCGCGTAGATGGATAAGACACCCTGCTAACTACCCTCCGTGCATGGTTTTTGATACATTCTCTCAGTTTAATGAGCCCACTCAGAGATTCGTGTTTGAAGAAATGTGTAACTTCTTGAGAGAAGAATGGTATAATGATGACTTGGATAATGTACCGCCTGAGATGACGGAACTCCAGAGTCAGTTTTCGAACGGTATGATTGTGGGTGGAAATGTACGACGAGCATTAGAGCGATTGTTAGCCTTTAGATCCACAGTGCCTTCTCGGGTGTCATTTGATGATGACACCGACAATACGAAAACAAACTCTGGTCAGTATCCTATGAGAGAGGTTCCGCCAGTATGGATGCCAGGTGATGCTAATGCTAATCCTGTGATTCTTCCATACTTCCAAAGAGTTTGGATACACCTCCCATGGAAGCGATCAGAAGTTTTGCAGGTGAAACAATCCTTGCCTGATCCACGCAAGAATCCGGCAGGTTATTATAAGGAGTTATCCCAACTGGTGGATGCTTCTATTATGAACCTTGCTGACATCGACATGCTGTTTGGAAATGTCGTACCACAACCAATTTGGGCAAAAATTCGCCAAGAGAATCATTTAGTTGAGTTAGGTGGTGACTGGGCTACACTAGTAGCGGCTGATGGACGACAAATTGGTGGGGCTAAGCCCGAGCAGTTAATTTTGGATCTACCCCAGAAAATCATTATACTTATGAAAACACTCATGCCAGCGATGAGGGTGAATTGGGATAAATTATCGGCTTGCAAGCAAAAGAAAGACGAGAGTGTCTCCGATTTCTTTACTAGATTCGAGGAGGCATTTGTCGACCATAGTGGTCAGGACATGAGCACCGAAGGAGGCCAACGGTTGTTTGTTGATAAGTTTGTGTTAAATTTGTTGCCAGAGCTATGCAATAAATTGAAAAATTCGGAAAGTGCATGGGCTGTTTCAACCACTGCACAGATATTAGCGACGGCTCAATATTATGAGAATAGGGAAAAGGAAGAAAGTGATCGTTCAGACAAGAAAACGAAGGAGCTCAAAACAAAGGTTTTGTTGCAGCAGGCATATCCTCCACGTTCAAATCAAAATGATTTACAACAGCAGTATCGATCACGAGCCCAGTCCACTAGGATGCAGTCGCGCTCTGACTCCTCTGACTTTAGATCTACGCTTGGGTATAATCAGTGTGCATATTGTAGGAGAGAGGGCCATATAAAATTTGATTGTCCCGCTTTACGTGATCGTTATAATAATGTTTCGGTTCGGGGAGGTCGTGGTGGTCCTCAACAGGCCTCTCGAGGTAGAGGTCGAGGTTTCGTTCAAAATCATGAGCACTCTACTGTTTCACCGGACGCGAATAATTGTTTCGACCAGCGAAATGCGAGGTCCGATAAATCTGCACAGTACCATGTGGACGATTATTATGTTGAGCATGAGATTGTTGCAGACGACCGTTACTAGGACAGCCATCGACAAAGAGAGGGAATAGTGTCAGTTCCGGTTGATCAGAGAGGGCCTTACGTTGCGGTTGCCACATCTGGCATAGTTGAGCCTTTTCTGTTGGACACTGGTGCAGCAAAAAGTTCCATCATGCATTCAAAACTCCCTGGCGCACCTTTGTCTGGCTTAACGAATGTTTCCACTGGATTCTCTGGCGCCCCTGTTAGAAATCCTGTCTCTAGCCCTTTGTCCCTTGCGATTGGTCCTCGTGAGCTGGAGGCTCCATTGATTCTATCCACTGGGTGTGGTGAGAATCTTTTGGGTCTGGATTTGTTGAAACGGTTATATGCGACTCTGTATTGCTCTCCTGCGGGAGTGGAGCTTACGTTAGGTCAGAGGGTTATCTCTCCTATGTACCTATCAATGGATAAGTTCCCACCGGAATTGAGTTCTCTTCCTGCGTCTTTATGGGCAACAGGTCCCAATGATGTGGGCCTGTTAAACATTCCACCCTATGTGGTCCAGTTGAAAACGAATGTTCGACTACCACGTATACCTCAGTATCGTATCTCTCTTGATGGTGAGCGAGCGCTATTAGCGATCATTTATGACCTGATCGAAAAAGATGTCATCGAAGAAACTCGGGGAAATGTGTGTAATAGTCCTGTGTTACCCATTTTGAAACGAACCGATACAACTAAACCTTCTGTGTATCGTTTTGTAATTGATTTAAGAGAGGTAAATAAAATAGTGATCCCACAGTTTCCTATGGTGCCTGACATCACAGCCTTGTTGACCCTGATTCCAGCTTCTGCCTCCTGGTTCACGGTAATCGACCTAAAGAATGCTTTCTTTAGTATTCCGATCGCTGAGGAAAGCAGAGATCTATTCGGATTTTCATTAGGAGGTCGAAGTTTTAGGTTTAAACGCGCACCTCAAGGCTACTGTGAGATTCCATCGATCTACAGCCAAGCCCTTAAAAGTCAACTTGATGCATTTGTGTTACCGACGGGTGCGGCTTTGATTCAATACGTTGACGACTTGTTGGTGGCAGCTGATACCGAGGATATTTGCAGATCTGCTACAGTATCATTGTTGCAACATCTATGTGACCTACATCACAAGGTGTCACCTTCTAAGCTGCAATATTGTTGTCAAGAAGTAACCTATTTGGGTCACTTATTGTCAAAAGAGGGGAGAAGGTTGACCCCAGAACGAATTGCAGCGATTGCTCGAATGACTGTGCCAAAAAGTCAGAGAGATGTACGTGCCTTTCTAGGTATTACGTCATACTGCAGACAATGGATTCCAAATTTTTCATTGTTAGCGAAACCATTATTAGCCCTCACGTGTAAGGATGTTCCGACTCCTTTACCGTGGACTGAAGAGTGTCAGAAAAGTTTTTCTGAATTACGTGATGCGTTGTGTTCGGCTCCTGTGTTAGGCACTCCTGATTACAGTAAGCCATTTACACTATACGTTCACGAGAGGGATGGTTGTGCGTTGAGTGTCTTGACGCAACAATTTGGTGACAAACAGCGTCCATGTGCATATTTTTCCTCGACCTTAGACCCAGTAGCTAGAGCATTGCCAAGTTGTTTAAGAGCAACAGCAGCAGCTGCGGTGTCCATTCGACAGTCCACAGGTCTGGTCATGGATAATGTGCTTACGGTGATGGTTCCGCATGCAGTTGACACTCTCTTGAATCGAACAAAAACTCAACACTTGACGAGTGCAAGGTTGTCTGGGTATGAGTTAACCCTTTTGGCGAGTCATATACGGATAAAACGTTGCAATGTGTTGAACCCTGCAACATTGTTGCCGATTGGCATGGAATCAGGTGATACAGTACCACATGATTGCTACTTAAGAACTGAAGAAGAGACGAAGGGTCGTATTGACCTGAAAAACACTCCATTGGTAGACCCCGATGGTACTTTGTATGTTGATGGTTCATGCTTTAAGTTGCCGAATGGTGATGTAACGACTGCGTATGCTGTAGTGACGTTGAGTACGGTTGTGGAATCTGCGAGATTGAGTCAGAATTCGGCTCAAGCGGCCGAATTGATTGCGTTGACAAGAGCGTGTGTGTTGTCTAGAGGCAAGCGGGTGAATGTGTTTACCGATAGTCAGTATGCATTTGGTGTAGCGCATAGTTTTGGTCGATTGTGGAGAGAAAGAGGATTTTTCACGTCGCATGGCACGAAGATTCAGCATGGACAGCTTGTGAATGACCTTTTGGATGCACTTACATTGCCTAAGCAGGTGGCCATAATTAAATGTAGTGCGCATCGGAAAGTGACAGATGATGTGGGCCGTGGTAATGCATTTGCGGATGAGACTGCTAAAGAGACAGCCAGAGATCTGACAAATCGAATGTATGTTATGAGTTCAGTGAGATGGCCAGCGGAGACTAGCATGTGTGAAGACACAATTGAAAGTGTGAAGGAAATACAGAACGAGGCCACTGAGATGGAAAAGACTAAGTGGAAAGAAAGCACGGGGAAGTTAGACGGGAATGGATGTTGGGTTGACTTGTCGGAAAAACAGAGATGGATGTTACCGGATGCATATGTGCTTGCTGTTTTTACAATGGCCCACGGCACAGCACATATTAGCGCGAAATGCATATGCAAGTTGTTGTCTCCTGTATGGAAGAATGATGGGATTACTAAGTGTGCGGAGAGAGTGGTTAAGAACTGTATGGTATGTTTGATGTATAATCCTGGTAAGGGCACCCCCACTCCACCTGGTCACTTTGCCCCCCCCACATGTCCCTTTGAGGTTATCCAATTGGATTTCATCCATATGGAGAGATGCAATAATCTGAAATATGTTCTAGTTGTGGTTTGTGCGTTCTCCAGATGGATTGAGGCCTACCCTCTTAAGGATAATACTGCCCTGTCAACAGCAAAAATCCTGCTCAAGGAATATTTCCCTAGGTATGGAATGCCACGGATTGTATGGTCAGATAACGGAAGTGAGTTTGTGGGAAGTGTGATGAAGAGTGTGTGTCGTGGCCTAGGCATAGTCCAAAGATTTCATAGCGCTAATCATCCTCAGTCGGCAGGTTTGGTGGAAGGATATAATGGCACCCTGAAACTGAAACTTGCCAAAATCCAGGCAACGACTGGTTTATCGTGGCCGGATGCTTTGCCTTTAGCTCTCTTATCGACCAGGGCAACCGCGCACTCTCGAGTAGGGCTTAGCCCATATGAGATTGTGTTAGGCCGTCCTGCGAATATTTGGGGAGTTCCGAGGCCTAAGGAGTTTAACAGAATTGAATATCCAATGTTGATTGACTATCTTTATGATCTGACTGCTAAATTGAGTTTGATTCATCAACAGGTCTTTGAAGCTTTACCGGCACAAACTGAGGGACCTGGTCATCGGCTCCAACCAGGTGACTGGGTGCTTACCCGAAACTTTGGACAAAAACGGAATCTCGAGCCAAGGTTCGTGGGACCCCACCAGGTGTTACTAGCAACAAGGACGGCGGTTCGACTGGAAGGCAGAAAGCATTGGGTGCATGCCACCCACACCAAGAAAGTTCCGTTTCCTTTGCCAGCAGATGTATAGATCAAGAAAGGAATCGCCTCGACAGAGACCAGTACGGTCCCGGGTTTTATACCATTCAGTGATGCTCAACTTATAGAGACCAATGTAGTGCAATCAGACATCCCTGTTGAATCAACCGAAACTTTACCTACGTCATCACTAGTGGAGAGTTCAAGTCCTGGATTATTACCTGAGCAATCGAACACTGCTTTGCGATCTGAACCGTTGTTTGAAGAACAGACTCGACCCGGGAGATGTCGATATTTTCTTCGACCACGCAATAAGGACAAATACATTTCTTTTATTATTTTTGATTTTACATTACCCCCTTACATTTGCCTTGAATATTGTGGACATTTTACATTGTGTGTACCCTTTCCTTTTCGTGCAGCTAAGAGACTTATATTAAATTGAATGCTCAATTCATTTAAAACCTATCATCTGGGTTGGCCGTAGGGCCGTGCGGGTACTTCCTTCTGTTTAGCAGGTTATTGACACTAGGTCGATTTCTTTTGTCGATTTCTGGGAACTCCTGGGAATTGATAATCGCTACTCAGAACGAAGTGCGTCAAGAACGCCACGGACGGTTTTTTAGAGGATGGAATTTACTATGCTGTCGAAAAGAGAGGAAATGTCGGCGCAAAGATCTAAATTGCATAAGGTGTTTCGCACAAAATGTTTTTTGTTTCAGGTTTCTATATTATTTCTAACTGTTTCTATGCTATTGGTGGATGGAGTGTACTTTGGGAGTCAGTTACTATTGGATACCATTTCACCTACCTCTCCTCCTCATGATCTAAATTTTGTTCCCACTATTTCTCCACATTCTTTCCATCTCCTGCCCCAACATAAACAGGTTAGACGTGCGGAATTTATGAATAATTCCTTTGTTCAACTCCTACATCAGCATCAGTTGGTGGTGAATACCACTAATTGTTGGGTGTGTGGGTTAATGCCACATACCATGGATAAGGGTATTCCGTATTTAGTTCTTCCTTATAGTCCCCAGGGGTCAGCTCGAGCATTCCAAAGTATGTTTCGCAGTGCTTTAGATTCCTACCCCCATCGAGAACCACGCTCAGTAAACCTTGGTCCTGGCCCGTACCACAAGTCTTTGGCGATAGCTATTGCTGATTTAGATAGAGACATTTTTGATGCATCGCTTATCCCAGAGGAGGAGGTGCGAGCATATAAGGATCTGAGTGAGGTTGAGTATAGTATATCAGTGGGTGATAGACAACTTAAGAGCTCGTCCCCGATTTGGATCGTACCTCACCTTGGTCACTTCTGTCTGCAAGGTCTTGGTCAAAATCCGAGAGCTCAGTTTGGGAAGAGTGCTTGTACTGAGACGTATGTCTTACCGATGCTCTCTTCCCCTGTCTTTCTGACTGCCAAGGGTACCTACTTTGTGTGTTATGACCACGCATATACATGGTTGCCCCATGACTTCTCGGGCACATGTTATATCGCGAATCTTTTACCTCCGACTTTTACCGTTGCCTCAGACTATCACAAGACTAGAGTTGTGAGAGGCGTTATTAGTAGAGAGGATACTGCTGGTCAAGAGGCAGGAGACTTCTTTAAGGTTTTTCTACCATTTTGGGGTCCTATGGTTAATAGTAGGAACTTGAGACAGCTGACTCGTGTGGTTGAATCGACTGCTAATATCACTGCAAGCGCCCTTGGTAACCTGACAGCAGAGCTTCAAGCGGATAGACTTATGACGCTACAGAACCGTATGGTTCTAGACGTTGTACTAGCGGATAGAGGTGGTGTGTGTAAGGTCATCCATTCGAGTTGTTGGATTTTTATACCTGATAATGCTCCAACTGTCTATCAAGCCATCTCAAAGTTGCATAAAATCTCGGTGTCCATACACGTGGACGAGGGAGATTGGACGCTTCTAGGATGGTTTTGGGGCCTGATGTCGACCTGGGGTTGGAAGATTCTGATGATTATAGGGATTGTTGTGACGTTTCTGTTCACGTGTTGTCTTTGTGTGCAGTGTGGTCCTGCCTTATGTGGCCTTTGTGCTACTACGTGTATAAGAAGGCCATCTGTTACCAAAGAGGCATTGATGGATAGGATAATGTTCCAACAACACCTGAATGATCTGATGAATATTGAAATCGATTCTGATTTCGACTAGTGCTTGCCTACATGAGGGCAAAAGGAGCGTCTGAGGTTCCGTGAGAATTGTTATGATGTTTTGGGCGTGATCGAATATGGGCAAGTTTGGTATCTATGAACCGTAAATGACGAGTTTAGTAAGTGTACGCGTTTTCGCTACACTACTTGGAAGGGTTCGCCTTATTTACGCGTTTCTTCATCTGAACCCTCGGGTTCCATTTTAGATACGGCATCCATTTTGTTTCTTGCCCTCACGTAGTTAGTTAGCCGGCAACTGTCCGCGTCATGACCCTTAGTTCCCAAGCCTTACGGAAGACGCATATTCCTTTCATGCGTCTTTTATGACCAGGGGAATGACATTGCAAAGGCAGATGGCTCCGCTTGAGGGTAATCTTGCCGTGCCGGTCTATTGTTTCAGCCGTGCATGTGCTAGGATCGAATCCTTTGATCCTGTGATCATGCTTCCAATATTACCCTCACACTCTTTTCTCTACTGTTGTCTGTCTTCCTTGCAGCTGTTCTTGTCTCCTTCTTTCGTCCGTTTACAACTGGAGTGGAATGTGCCTAACGGTGAGAAGATGTGCTTTTACAGTTGGGAACCGGTAATGTTACTGTAATTATGTTCCGGGTTTCAAGAAGTCCTTTTGAAGTTTATTGTGGGAACTGAGTTGTAACCTTTTGTTCGTATGTTGTGCAATGACGAAAATGTGTATAAAAGGAGCGATCCACATTTGCAATTTGAAGCAGACTCTCAGAACCTACACTCTGTTGTACTTCTTGTGACTTTTGCCTCCCTGCAGTAATAAACGCAGATCTTTGACGCCGAAGGAAGTGTCCCGTGTCTCTGTCATTTGTGCGCTGAACAGGTATCCCACGAAGGTTTCAGGTATTGTTCCCTGGCACCGCTGGACCTTAGAAAAAGTCCAGTCCTTCACATGGTGACTAAGATGACTCTCTGACCTGATACTTCTTTCCATTGACCCAACGAGTCAATGAATATCTGTCACTAATGATTGTCCCTTTACTCACACAGGTCTGTTCCAATAGTATTGCTTGCACCGTCCAGACATACAACACCTCTGAGACATGAACAGTGTAGATAGTGGGTTACGTTTGAATAGATTTAGAAATGTGGATCATCTGCTTGGTTACAATATTTCCTATCACACAGCACATACAATGGTATGTTGATAGTCATCCAGGGGCAGTTTCTCCACTAGGGCTCAGGGGCTGCGTCCCTCTTAAATTCCTACACATTTACATACAAATATATGAAATAGATTGATTTATTCAGAGATATGATCTTATCTCTAAGCAAACGTATGTATTTAATTCTCGGCTGCCTGTTTCAGGCTGCCTGCTCCGCATCGTTCTGAAGCAAGAGGTGGAAGCCAGGCAGGGAATTAACCTTGTATAATGTGACGCAGGAGGCAGGGCTTTCTGTTGTAAAGCCCATCATTGCCACTGTGGTCTGTGGTGGTATGCACTCCTAAGGCCTGCGACTCGTTGGAGTCTTCATCCCTGCATGATTTCAGACATCTGTTATTTACAGGCAAAATATCCCACCCTTTCGTCCTATGTGGGAGTGGATGTAAGAACACCTTCTTTTGGTGCCTTTTTTTTAATGCTAATCTCTGATGTTATGTATATTGTGCTTAGACCCCTCGCCTTGCTAACCTACCCCATTTTGTCACCCCAGGCCCTGACTGCACAACCCTGGCCTCGTTAGAACTGGAGCTGTAGCAAATGTCCCATGCAAAATTGATCTAAAAACAACGAGCAGGACATCCAGTGTTTTTGAACCCTTGTGAAGTTGATCCAAATATCTGAGTTAAAAGCAAAGTGCAAAATATGTCCATATAGTGAACAATTTTTTGATGTATGATGGTTTCCAACAAGTTAGATAAGATGTCCTCATAGCTTTCATTATTTGTTCATGACCAACATTTCAAATATTTTTGTACCATTTTGACCCCACAAAGATCCAGTCGGGACAATTTGGAAGTCACAGCCCGAAAGCTTCTTGAGTGATCCTGATCCTAAACCACTAAATCTCAATTGTGGATGAAGAGGTATGTGGAAAAGTAAATTTTGCCATGTTCTGTGTCCCTACGCCTCATCCATCATATGTTATGTGTGCATGATCAATATGCATATGTTATTCCCCATTTCTGATTAAAGACGCAATTACAGTTGTGTCCACCTCTAGTATGTTAGTTTCCAGTCCTCGTGAATACTACGAATATCAGGCCTATGTGAATAATGTTGCCACGTTTCTCAGTGTGCACGTTATTCCATTATAAAGTCTCCGTTTCTAGGCCTCAAAAGGGCCCGGACCACAGATTCAGCTCCTGTTTTCTGAAAGCCTCGCTGAGGAGCGATACAGCCCCCACCTGTATCCTCGACCCTTCACTTACTTCCTGCCTTGCAGTGCCCGGTGCACCCCGGCTCTGCCTCTGAGTCTGCCAAAAGTATGTTATAGTTCCAGCTATCAGTTCAGTCCTCCTCCTCTGCATTCCTAAGCTACTGAACTGCATCAATAGTTTCCGTCATTGTCTAGCCTTCTCGTCTCCATGTTAGAGAAATACTGTATTTAATGGTCATTTAATATTCTTCACGCACTACATGTAGAATAATGCATGGTCCAGTCTTAGAATCAAGTTAGCTTTTCCCCTCATGACTTCTAGTTTATATCAACGTGTTCCCTAAACATTAGATACCAGATAGGGTTTAGGTACATGTCGCTCCGACCCTCCAGACTCTAGTCTCTGCTCCTAGCCCAGAGTTCGTAGCCCCCAGCTTCTCCTAGTAACACGTCATTGCTAGTTTCCGCGCACCATTAGGTTAGAGGTCCCGGCTCCTTAGGTAGCCCCCTCCTATGTGTCCGCCCATTCAGGACATATTCTGTTACGTTTTTGCATCACATGTCTAAGTAAACTCCCAGTTACACCCCTTATTTCTGTTATCTCTCGCGACTGCTACGCGTCACGCCTTCTACTCCACCTACTGTTACGCCTACTGCAATGTAATGCTATGTGTTTGCGCTATGTATATAAGTCAATGTTTTGTTATTGAATGTTAGCGCGCTCATCCCAGACCAAGCCCCGGCAGCTGCTGGGCCCCAGTTGTCCTGCTGGGCCCTGTCATTCTGTTCCTATGCAGGTTGTCCTGATCCTGTCCTTATGCTGTAATAAACCTGCAGAAACTCCTACTACCTCGAATCTTGACTCTTATTTATTGAGCTATCTGTTATGCTATAAGTCTAGTCAAAAATAGGGTATTATTTATTTATTTACCACATAATGGCGCCCGAACAGGGACTTGCCCTTTCCCCACGCGTCGGTGAAGCCACGCCGACCCCCTGACCCTCTGCAGTCGTGACGGAACCATACTGGCCAAGTGCAGATATTTCTGCTTCAAGTATCCCTCAGGCCCACGGAGGAGACGGAGGAGGCGGTCCAGCATCCGAACGAGACGGTGGAGGAACGCGGCGAGTCCCGACCAGAGCCCAAGCCGAGAGTCCAAGGTCCGAGGTATCCGGAGGCCCACCCGTAACTGAAGTCCGAAGTCCGAAGTCCGTCGTAGTCCAGTCCCGTTCGAGGCCTTCCGTTCCGTGCTGCCCGGTGAGTACCATTGCTGGGGTAGTGTCTAGACAGGGTCAGTCTAAATTGACTCCTGGTCCGTGGGTTGGTGGTACCCAAGCCCACAAACGAAGTGTTCACCTAGGTGGATACGGGTCTTGATGCGTTCCTTTATGGGACCGGTATGTTCCGTACTGTTACAGCAGTGCATCCAGTAACTCTAGTCTGTTCCGTTCTCGAGAATTCTGTTCTGTTTTCAGTATTTTCAGGTAGTATTCTGTTCGAACTGTTGTTTATAATATTGTTTAATGTATTTCCAATGTCGTGGTATGCCTGAATTGTTTTCCCAATTGTTATTGTTTTTCGTGTATTGTATTGTGTTCCGATTCAAGTTTAGAATGCCGCTCTTTTCCAAGTTACGTCAGTTAAAAACTAGAAAGGGTCTGCTGGAAGCAGCAGTTCCTGTTCCGCCTAGGGACAGTCCAGGTCACTTTATGTATCAGAAACATGGCATAAGCGCCATATTGTATCTAGATTTATGGGTAGAGTATACCAAACAGTTAGAAGAAAAGTATAGATGGCCCGTATCGGGTACATGGGATGCCGAATGTATCATGCGAGTAGAAGAAGCATTATGGAAAAAGAAAGCCAGACAGTCACAGAAAGATGCCATCGAGTTATGGCGTAAGGAAGCGCATAGAAGAACGGAAAAGGAAGTCAGAAAGTCAGAGTTAAGTAGAGAATCCCAAGAACGAGCCCAAGAAAGAGAATTAATCGAGATAGGTGAACAAGTCAAAGTCGAACAGTCAGACAGACAGAGGCATGCCCTTATTAAGGGTATGTATCCTCTCCTTGCCGAAGGCTTGCCAAAAACGACCCCAGAGGCACCCAGTAATTTCCCGCCACCATTAGTTCCGACCAAGCTACGTCACAAACCGACCGCAGCTGATATTTTTATTTCGTCCTATTTGGACGACACAGTTCCAGAATATGCCAATCCAGTTCGCGCTCCACCTGTCCCTGTAAATCAGGCACTTCCCGTTTCTCCAGACACCGGAGTACCTGTTACGGTACCCCCGGGTCAGCCTGTCATACAAGTTCAGCCCACGTTACAATTACCGACCCTGCAAGCACGAAGAATGTCAGTCGACGATTCCAGTCTAGGGGCCGCAGGAGGAGGTCCTCCTCAAACCCCACCGCCACACAAGCGTCTATCAGCACTCGAATTACATGCCCAAGCATCACAGCGTACTCCTAAAAGTAATAAGTCTGTTACAGAAATCAGACAAGCCCTTGCCGAATGTGTCTATGACACAGTCCCAGGCGAGTATAATATGGTTTTATATTCCGTACGCGTAAGAAGGGTGACCGAGTATCTAGTCACCTTACCGAATATGAAAGAAGATCTAGACAGAATATATCGTTTCATCCGTACAGGGGATGATCCAGAAAGTATTGGCGAGATTATGTCTCAAAGGAAAGCCGAGATTCAGCTCATGATATTAAAGTTCCTGATCAATTGTCTAATAAGAGAACAAGATTATCCGTCTAAAGATCCCGCCGAAATGAGAATCTTAACAAGGTGGAGTGATAATATAGCCGAGGGTAAGCACAAGACCATTAGTGCCATGGAAAGTATGTACAAGAAAATTCGTAAAGAAATAATAAGGTTACACGAACAGCGTAAAGCAGCACAAGTAAGCGAGAAAGAAAGTATCTCTGATCCTGAAGAGGAAGACGAGAATCCCGCCAGAATAGCGTATGTAGGAAAATCCAGATTTCCAGATCGCCATTTACGTCTAGAACCCAAGTCTATTTTTCAACATCTAGCACCAGAGCAAAGCTCTTTAGAACAAGTATTTCAAGCTACCGATTACATTCTGAAATCACGAGTCGGTTATAGCGAATTAAGTACCATGCACGAACAAGAACTAGCCCGATCAGCAGTCCGATGGATTACTGATTCTACCACTTTTCCAGACGAAATAGTGGCACAAATGTTTCTGAAACTGCCCCCAGCCGAGCAACGACTGGTGGGTATGTATATGATCCAGCACCTCATTACCCTGTATGAGGGTCAACATTCTGATCCAGGCCCGTTACATGATATCCTGAACGAGTTACTCCAGTACAGATGGAGAGGTCTAGGTACCGATTTAATAAGTGTCATTCTAGAACAGCGCCACAAGTATAGAACGTTCCTGAACCCGCATTTTGTTCATGTCTCACCCCCAGAAAGTAAACCATTCTACATAGACAGACAGAATCCGCTACGAGAAGTCCACCCAGTCCAAGGGGCGGGTGGCGTAATGCAACGAGTGTTTGTATACACTCCGATATCAAAGATGGAACTTCTTGAAATGAAGAAATTAATCCCCTGTCATGACAAAGATCCAGCGGGGTTCCATAGAGAATTAAAAGACATGCTCCGTATGGGAGAATACACTTACCCAGATATCATTAAAATGTTAAAGGTCCTGTTACCCGCAGGGGTGTATGAAAAGTTAAAGGAAAAAGAATGGGAGGTGGGAGAGAAAAAGATCGATTGGGCAGCTCTAGAAGCTGAAGACAAGGCACGAGTACCAGGTACCGGTCTTGGAGATAAATGTAAAGAATTACCAGAATTATTGATTCAAGTTTTACCCAGATTATTGACAACTAGGAAAGAAGACTGGGATGCAATCTCAGCCTGTAAACAGAAACAAGATGAGGATATTAGTGATTTTTATTCTAGATTTGAGAAATGTTTCAGTATTAATAGTGGTCTCAAGACAAGTAGTGAGTCATACCCTCACCTTTTCGTTACCAAATTAGTCGAGAATTCAAGTCCACAAATTAAAAACCGAGTTTTGAAAGTCGAAAGCACCTGGCAAGCAAATACTCCGTCCCAGATGCTCCAGATGCTCCAGTACCACCAGAATAGAATCAGAGAAGAGCAAGAACACGAAAGAAAACGTATGAAAGACACGAAAATGAAAGTGCTAGTTGCACAATCTATTCCTCAAGACAGTCAGAAGAGAGGTCCGAATCAAGCCAGTCATCCTGCAGCTCCCGTTAAAGGGAACTGCAACTATTGTAAACAGCCAGGTCATTTTATAAACGAGTGTGCAGTTCTGAAACACAACATAGCTACTGGTAAGACTAAAGAAAGACCACGTCCGCCAAGACAAGAACAAGTTTCACAGACTCCTCAGTCACAGAATGCACAACAGACGGTTACAGCACCGCAGCCTATTGCTGCAACACAGCACCTTACATCGCAGATGTACCAGTATGCACAGTCCGAGTATCCAGAGTACCAGTCATATTCATGAAACAGCCTAGAGAAGGAGGTAGGCTTGCCTCTCATCGAGATACCTGTAGATCAAGAAGGTCCCTATGTTCACAGTCAAGTATTAGGGAAAGACAGAAAGTTTTTGATCGATACAGGGGCAAGTAGGACCACAATTAGTCATGCCGAAGTTCCAGGGGCTCCGCTCTCAGGCTCAAGAAATGTTTCCCTTGGATTTTCAGGAAAACCCATAGTTAATGAAATATCTAAGCCAGTTACTCTAGAAGTAGGTCCATTGTCCCGTACTACTGATCTGTTACTTACTAAGTCATGTCCAGAAAATCTATTAGGCATTAAGACATTGAAAGAATTAGGTGCAGTTATTTGCTGTTCCCCAGAGGGAATACGTCTGTTCCTACGTGACTTTAAGGGTCACTATGTATTACGAGATTTTGATTCAAGATTGTCTAATGTTCCGCAGCATTTATGGGCGCAAGGTCCAACTGATGTAGGTTACATGCAAATCACACCCTATCGTGTGACTCTCAAACCAGGTGTAGTGTTACCACGAATCAGGCAGTACAGATTGCCACCTGAGGCTGTAGCAGCCTTATCCAAAATTATTGACGAGCTCATGGCTCAAGGAGTAGTTGTAGAAACTGACTCCAATGTGTGTAATTCTCCGATCATTCCAGTCATGAAACGTACTGATCCAAATGCACCCCCAGTATATCGATTAGTGATTGATTTACGAGAGCTTAACAAATGTATTATTCCTCAGTACCCAGTTGTTCCAGACATTTCTTCCCTGTTAACAGCCATTGATTCCGAAGCCATGTTTTTCACTGTTATTGACCTCAAGAATGCATTTTTTAGTGTTCCAATTCATCCAGATAGCCAGTTTCTTTTCGGATTCTGTTTAAATGGAAGGAGCTATATGTTTACACGCGCTCCTCAAGGTTTCACAGAAAGCCCTAGTATTTACAGTCAAGCACTCAAGAGACAACTAGACAACATTCACATGCCAACTGACACTGCCCTGCTCCAGTATGTCGATGATCTACTGATCACAGCCCGTTCTGAACGTGACTGCGAGCGAGCATCACTTACAGTTCTGTATTTTCTAGCCGAGATGGGGCACAAGGTGTCACCTTCGAAGCTTCAATTCTGTGTCCAGCAAGTGGTATACTTAGGACACTTGCTGTCCAAGAGGGGTAGGCAGTTGACACCCGACCGTATCCAGTTAATAGCGAGTCTTCCCCAGCCAAGAACCCAGAAGGAGGTACGTGCCTTCATCGGCCTTACTTCTTATTGTAGACAATGGATTCCCCAGTATGCATTTCTAGCCAAGCCACTGATACAGTTAACGACACAGGAGGCAGCCGTATCGACTGTCCTCCCTTGGACATCTGACCATACACTTAGTTTCAACGAGTTAAAGAAAGCCCTATGTCAAGCTCCAGTTCTAGCTACACCGAACTACAGTAAGCCTTTTACACTTTTCGTTACTGAACGCGAAGGTACAGCATTATCTGTCCTCACACAAGATCAAGCAGGTCAATACAAGCCCTGTGCTTATTTTTCGAGCACATTAGATCCAGTCGCCCAGGCGTTGCCTGCGTGCCTCAAGTCAGTTGCAGCCACAGCACTAGCTATCAGACAAAGTGATTCTATAGTTTTAGGACATTCCCTGACAGTACAAGTTCCACATTCAGTAGAAGTTCTTTTAAACCGAACACAAACTCAGCACTTGACAATTGCACGTTTAACAGGTTATGAATTGACACTGTTCCAGCCACACATAGAAATTAGACGCTGCAACGTCCTGAATCCTGCTACACTGTTACCATCAGTTAGTTCAAATCCAGACACACATGATTGTGTGGAAGTAGTTAACATTACGACAAAGCCAAGACAAGACCTGACAGACATTCCGTTACCAGATCCTGACCTGACACTTTATGTGGATGGTTCATGTATGAGAACTAGTACAGGAGAACTAGTCGCCGCGTATGCAGTGACTACTGACACTGAAGTTATTGAAACACACCGTATTGATACTCTGTCCGCTCAAGCAGCAGAGCTAGTTGCTCTGACACAAGCCTGTATACATGCCAAGAACCTGAAGGTTAATGTTTACACAGATTCACGTTACGCATTCGGAGTTGTACACGACTTCGGAGTGCTCTGGCAGGAGAGAGGTTTTATGACTTCTCATGGAACCAAGATTCAGCATGGTCTCCTTATTCAAGCCCTGTTAGATGCCATACATTTACCGACATCTATTGCTATCATGAAGTGCAAAGCACATACGAAAGTTACTGACATTATTTCCCAAGGTAATGATTTAGCAGACCGCACAGCCAAGCTTACAGCACAGACTCCAGACATTCCAGTCAATCTGACACATACTCCAGATCCGATTACATGCATGACAGTTAAGGACCCTACACAAGATGTCATAGATATCCAGTCACATGCTACTCCCGATGAAATCAAGAAATGGTCTGTACAAGGAGGGGTCCAGACAGATCAAGGATGGTTAACGAAGGGTAGAGCCACATGGTTTCTCCCCGATTCTATGGTTCAAGTCATTATCAATACCGCACATAGTCCAGCACATTTAGGAGAAAAAGCTATGTTAGACAGTATCCAGACCATTTGGTTCAACAAGCATTTACGAGCTGCAGCCAAGCAGAAAGTCCGTACCTGTATGATATGTTGTCAGTTTAATCCAGGTAAAAGTGTTCCGGTGGAACAAGGTGGTTTCCAGCCCCCTGACCACCCTTTTGAGGTCCTCCAGATGGATTATATTCAAATGGAGCGATGTCGAGGTTTCAAGTATGTCCTTGTAGTTGTATGCGCCTTGTCCAGATGGACAGAAGCATATCCAGTCCCAGATTACACAGCCGCGACCACTGCCAAGCAGTTGGTTCGTGAATTCTTCCCTAGATATGGACTCCCTAGAGTCGTATATTCTGATAACGGCCAGCCATTCTCATCTGAACTCATGAGACACGTTTCCCTGTTGTTAGGGTACCAGTGGAAGTTCCATTGTGTACGCCATCCAGAAGCAGCTGGACTAGTCGAAAGGCATAATCAGACTCTGAAAATCCGTATAGCAAAAGTATGTAAAGACAAGGGTGTGGATTGGTTAGTAGCTTTGCCAGTCGCTCTGTTTTACATGCGTATGGTCGCACATTCCAGATCAGGTCTGTCCCCGTATGAGGTCGTTTTCGGCCGCCCCCCTAACATGTGGGGTACTCCTAGACCCCGAAGTATTACCGATGTTTCATGTAATATGTTGACAGATTACCTAGCTTCCTTGATGTCTGCCCTCAACTCATGTCGTTCACAGGTTGCCGCCGCATTTCCAGACAATACTGAGGTGGCACCGCACGAGATCGTTCCAGGCTCCCTAGTGATGATCAGAAATTTTGACAGATCAAGTCCGCTGGAACCACGTTGGAAGGAGCCACGTCAGGTCCTCTTGACCACCCGAACTGCCGTCAAGTTGGAAGGCAGGAAGGGGTGGGTCCACCTTTCTCATGTAAAACTTTTCAAAGGACCGAAACCAGTCTTTAAAAACATTCCCAAGAACATTTCCCAGGATTCGAAGGATTGCCAGAACATTGTTTTAAAGGACTGTCCCGCACAAGACATTGTTACATTCCCTCCCTTGTTAGAGAAAACTCCGCAACAGGAGTATAAGTTAAAGCTCAGGTCTAATAAGTCAGCCAGTTTGATTGTATAAGTCCTCCCCTAGGTGAAACGGTTAGACTGTTTCTGACATGTATAAAATAGACCCCCATAGTGAGAGAGTCAGTCAAAGCTCAATCAAATGTATCGTTTTTCTGAGTTTCGTATTATTCATCAGCATAATGATTTCCTGCACCAGCTATGCTTTCTATCTGTGTTTTTCAGTTCCTCATGTAAATATGTCTGCTCATGCTACAGTAGAGCACACGTTTAGTGATCTGCCTCCTCACGAATATGCATACCGCCTCGCTATGCGTAATAACACATTTATCCGTATGTTACATTATTCACACCAGACCAGCAATGCCACTAATTGTTGGGTGTGTGGTCGACTCCCCCCTTTCCAGACACCGAAGGGAGTTCTGCCACTCTTTCCTTATCCATTCTCACACAATGGTTCGTGTGGAGCATGGTCCACGTTAACGTCATCCTCAACAGATATGTCTTTTCTTAACAGTACATGTTTCCCAGACAAGCAAGGTTTCCCCCACAGAACAGGTTTAGATTTAGAAAATGAAGTATATAATTTAGGAAATTATTCGTCGAATTTCATGGTTCTGAATGTTCAGTCTGATACTACTCCAGACTCACCCGCTATTTCAGTACTACCAGTCAAAGGCGAATTATGTGTCCGTAGTTATGGTTCTGTACATATAGGTCATAGTGAATGTACTACTGTTATCCAGTATAGTGACAGTGGGAAATCTATTTTCAAAGCTTCACGTCATTCCTATTTTATTTGTGGTCAAACTGCATATGCCCGTCTGCCCCTCGATTGGGAGGGAACCTGTTACATTGCTTTCCTACTGCCACCTGTTTTTTTAGCCCCACCTGACTATCATAGGAATTCTTTCTTAGTACACACTAGACACAAGAGAAATCTCCCGATTGTCGATTATACTGAAACTGCCGCAGAGCAATTCATTGATATAGATAAAGGTGTTTTCCCTTATTTAGGTACAGTTGTAAATAGTAAGCTTATTCGTAGGTTAACAAGAACCCTTGAAGCAGTAGTAGATGAGACTGCCTCCGCTCTAGGTAACTTAACTGAAGAGCAATCCTTTATGAGAATTGTCGTTTTACAGAATCGTCTCGTCCTTGACGTCATACTGGCCGATAGGGGCGGGGCCTGTAGAATTCTCGGATCCAGTTGTTGTATTTTCATTCCAAATAACGCGCCGTCTGTTTATTCAGCTATAACCAGACTCCATAAAATTGCCCATCTGTTACACCAAGATCCAGGCACCTGGACATGGTCCGGTTGGTTCTGGAATATAATTTCCGCATGGGGATGGAAAGTCCTGTCCTTCTTAGGTATTGCAGTAGCGATCATATTTAGCTGCTGCCTCTGTATACAATGTGGCCCTGCGATTTGCAGCATGTGTGCTACCTCTTGTATTCCTAGTCCCAAGCCCCGTTCTAAATCTCGTTCCAAGACAATTCGAGACGAGCAAATGGTACTGTATGAAATGATAGATGGTATCATGAATATTGATGTTTCCTGATGGAAACGTAGTGACAAGGAGGGAATGTGGAAAAGTAAATTTTGCCATGTTCTGTGTCCCTACGCCTCATCCATCATATGTTATGTGTGCATGATCTATATGCATATGTTATTCCCCATTTCTGATTAAAGACGCAATTACAGTTGTGTCCACCTCTAGTATGTTAGTTTCCAGTCCTCGTGAATACTACGAATATCAGGCCTATGTGAATAATGTTGCCACGTTTCTCAGTGTGCACGTTATTCCATTATAAAGTCTCCGTTTCTAGGCCTCAAAAGGGCCCGGACCACAGATTCAGCTCCTGTTTTCTGAAAGCCTCGCTGAGGAGCGATACAGCCCCCACCTGTATCCTCGACCCTTCACTTACTTCCTGCCTTGCAGTGCCCGGTGCACCCCGGCTCTGCCTCTGAGTCTGCCAAAAGTATGTTATAGTTCCAGCTATCAGTTCAGTCCTCCTCCTCTGCATTCCTAAGCTACTGAACTGCATCAATAGTTTCCGTCATTGTCTAGCCTTCTCGTCTCCATGTTAGAGAAATACTGTATTTAATGGTCATTTAATATTCTTCACGCACTACATGTAGAATAATGCATGGTCCAGTCTTAGAATCAAGTTAGCTTTTCCCCTCATGACTTCTAGTTTATATCAACGTGTTCCCTAAACATTAGATACCAGATAGGGTTTAGGTACATGTCGCTCCGACCCTCCAGACTCTAGTCTCTGCTCCTAGCCCAGAGTTCGTAGCCCCCAGCTTCTCCTAGTAACACGTCATTGCTAGTTTCCGCGCACCATTAGGTTAGAGGTCCCGGCTCCTTAGGTAGCCCCCTCCTATGTGTCCGCCCATTCAGGACATATTCTGTTACGTTTTTGCATCACATGTCTAAGTAAACTCCCAGTTACACCCCTTATTTCTGTTATCTCTCGCGACTGCTACGCGTCACGCCTTCTACTCCACCTACTGTTACGCCTACTGCAATGTAATGCTATGTGTTTGCGCTATGTATATAAGTCAATGTTTTGTTATTGAATGTTAGCGCGCTCATCCCAGACCAAGCCCCGGCAGCTGCTGGGCCCCAGTTGTCCTGCTGGGCCCTGTCATTCTGTTCCTATGCAGGTTGTCCTGATCCTGTCCTTATGCTGTAATAAACCTGCAGAAACTCCTACTACCTCGAATCTTGACTCTTATTTATTGAGCTATCTGTTATGCTATAAGTCTAGTCAAAAATAGGGTATTATTTATTTATTTACCACAGGTACATGAAATAATAGTGGGAATATGGGCCACCATAGAGCAATCATTTTGATGTTTGAGGCTCCCTAACGATTAACCCACTTTTGAAGGGAGGAGACTAGTGTGGTGAAATGGCTTAGTGCAATCTTAAAATTACTTTAGTATTGGAGAGCACAATAAAACTAATAAACAATAAGGATTGTTTATTACACTGGTTGTGTATTTTGGGACATTTTTAGTCTGGATTTGCTACTAGGTCACCAACATTTTTACCATGCTCAAACTGAAAACTTGGAAGACTTAAGACATAAGCTTAGTGTCATGCCTTTCACCATCAGTGTTATACTACGCCAATGGTAATGCTGGCCTGAACCTCACCCCTACGTTTCAGCACATCTTGGAATAGAATTCCAGGCTGAAAGCAAACATGGCCTCTCATTTACAGAGCAGACTCCAGTGTCCACACGGTTGGGAAGACTAGGACATCCCTGGCAAGAGCTGACAAAGACACCAAATCTCTTTCTTGCAGGAATGGCTGAAAGGCATGGTAACAAAATGCTGCATAACACAGCAGAAAGCAGCACCCTGCAAAAGGTGTAGGTGTATGTGCTCTGAGCTAATGTATACTTGTATACAGTGGAGGACCATTTCCACAGCTATATGACTTTTTCACATTACCATGTCCTCCTACCCAGCGTCCTTGTGTAATTATCCCATGCCGTTCCTTTTCTCCCTATTGCTCCTGTGTCCCTATTGCCAGTGCCCTCATGACAGTGCTCTCAGGAAACAGCCCTGGTCCCATCATCTGTGCCCCTCTATCACTGTACCTGTGCATTATCCCCTTGTCAGTGAAAGAGCTCCAAATTCTGTGCATTCACAGTACAATGTCTGGCCTACATAGATCTTTCCAGGCTCTGACCTCTTTCCTCGCAGCAGCCCTTCATCCACCCCAACCTTCCACCCCACCTCTTGACCCTTCCCCTTCTCAATCAAAATTCCCTATTTCAATCCCTCTCTCCAGCACACACACACTTCTACAGACAAAGGTACCACACAAACACAAAACATCCCTAAAATTTAAACATACGCACACACAACACATATCCCTCCTCTCACCACCCCATCACCCCCTGCATACCCGCAGACAACACAGCAATACACAGAGATAAATCCACAGAACCAACCATCCGTGCAGACAACACACCAACTCACACAGACCCCTTCAAAGACACACCTATACCCGCAGATAACACACACAGAGCCCTCCGCAACCATACCTGCAGACAAAACAGCAACACACACAGACCCCTCCACAACACCCAGCATGTCCACAGAACACACAGGTACAAAACAAAACACAAAGGCTCACAGCCACCCACACAACAGAATCAACACAACACACAGTTCAGACACAGCTTAGACTTCCACTCCCTTTTCCTTCCAAACCAGACTCCATCCTGACCATCCTACCCGTTTTTCCCGTGATGATGGTCTTGTTTATCTAAGTACTTACCCGTGTGATACCCAACGTCTACCCTCGCAAATTCTCAAAAAGCTCTCCCACACCCACACCCAAATCCATCCCTTTCTTTTCCACGCCACTCCTGAGAAACAAAATCCCCACTGGGTTCAGCCCAGCCCAAAATGAAAAAGAAAAAAGAAAAAGCTCCCAAGGACTAACCCACCCCTTCCACTTCCCATTCACCCCTAAGAAACAGCATTCCCACTCCCCCTGAACCCCAAAATAAAACATACAAAATCAACCTCCCAAGGATAATGCCATCCCTTCCATGTCCCACTCCATCCCTGAGAAACAACATCCCCACCCCCAGAAACCAGCCCCAAACCCCACAAAACCAAGAAGACCCCTCCTAAGGACAAACCCACCCCTTCCACTTCCCTTTCACACCTGAGAAACAGAATCCCCACCCCCCTGAACCCATCCCAAAGCCCCACAAATCCAAGAAGACCTCTCACAAGGACAAACCCACACCTCCGTAAACATCAGCCCCCCTTCTCAAAACCACATTTGACGTGCCTTCTGTGCCCAATGGATGCCTCTGTGTGAGGAGTTTCCCTGGCAGTCAGTAAGGACACGTTTGGTGGCACTGAATTATGCTGCAGCACATGGCATGACAATGGACTGGCCATTGGCCTTTGTTTCCCTTGATGGGTATTTGATTTGAAATAAAACTTGTATTATTTTTCAAGACATTGGTCCTGCCATTACTATTCTAAATAATTGATGTTCTTGTATTGTTAGTGATGTGTGGCTATAGTTGTGTTTGTTCGATCCATGATTGCTGATCCATTTGAAGTGATTTGTATGATGTGTCCTTGGGCCCAGTGCTGGACTTACACAGGACAAGGGGTAATGTTGTATGGATGTGTATGTGGGATGAACTCGATCATTGCAGACATTGCATTGGGTTTGATATGATATAGTAAGTATTTCAGGTTGTCCTGGCTACTGTCCACATCATTTAGGTTACAGTTATCCCTTTGATGTATGTTGGATACGTGTTAGGTGTGTTCAAGTTAGATATTTTTTGATCCACACATGGAGGGTATTAACTTGTCATACCTTTTTGGAATTCTGCATGGCCTTGTGTCCATTTTCCTGTGTGTACCTTACATCTACTTTATCTTTATGTGTGACACATGCTGGATGTGATGTGGCTGCTTTCATGAGCTGCCCTTACTCATTACCTACACATGTATGGCATTTGGTAATGCTATTGGTTGGCCCTGATATACTTCAATTCACAGGTCCAGTCCACATAGAGTTTGTCAGGCATGTGCAAAGTGTATTGAGCCCTAGGGCCCCAACCTTTTAGAGTTCTTCTTGATAGAGGCATAGCTATCCTGCAGAGAGTGATTCCATTGTGCCATTAGAATGTTCCTCACACTGATTCTATGTAATCCAATTGACTGACATTGCCTTTTCATGTGGGTGATGGGTGAGTGTCCAATACAGCATTGTAACAGAGAAAGAGTGTTTCACTTTAATGGCACATCCATATATATGTTTCTTTGCTATCAATACAGGACCTGGGATGTGTGCAGTGTGAGTGTGTCACATTCACTTTTGCATCTTGGATTTAATTGCAGTCACAGGGCCTCATGGTAGTTGTAGTTATATCTAGTTGGACTTACCAAGACCTGCCGAATGGTAACCTGCATGTGAAATGACCACAGAGAGTATCAACGCAGAATTTGGGGACTCTGAGATATACATTTTTATGGTTTTAAGGCAAAAAGTGCTGACAAACGGTAAAGTGCTTGCTGAAAACAAAGGTTTGCAACTGACTGGGACCTGGGACCAAGGTGTCATTTCAGGCTGACAGCAATGGAGTAGAGGTTAGTTAGAATAAGTGTGTCATCTTGATTGTAGTTTTACCTTTGATCCTAGGGTATTTTTTTAAAAGTTTGGCAGATTGGTTACTCTGTCAAAAACAGGACAAATATCCCACCCATCAACTATCACAAGTGCATTATATCCTCTGGCCCTTCTAATAAAGAGGGCTTGATACAAAATGGAAATGGTAATCTTTCTGAGGACAAGGTCCAAAGCTGTGGCCAGCGCAGGTCCTTCAAAGTCAAATACATTGTGCTGTGCTTCAGCTGAAGCTGTTGGTTTTTGTGTCAAAAGCTCTGAGCTGGTCAATGCTGGATTTGGAGGCTACAGAGGGAATAGAAGTGGACCATTACTGCATTGTCATTGATTGTTATTTTAAGAGATGTGTATTCAGCTCCCCCCTAAATTGGAGCACTGTTGGAAAGGTCCTGATGGATACAGGCATGTTGTCCCGGAGGGCCTGTTGCCTTTTTTTTTAGTTTTTTAACACTTTTTCCCTCCATTCTGTAGGTGTCCTTGATGATGGAATAGCAAGAGCCACCAGAGATGGTGAGCTTGTTAGTCAGATAGGAGTGTGTGCTGGCTGTGACTAGGCCTGGGAGTAATTTTAATTACACCGGCATCATCAAAATAATTTTGGTAAATCCGTATTTCTCTTTGACACGGAATTACCAATAAAAATCAGTTATGCCCGCTCGAGTAATGGAGGGTAATTTGGGGGAAATAGTCTAATGAACGAGCAAATTTAGAGCGTGAGAGCAGTTGTTTGCATTGTTGTTTGTGTTTTGTTGCCTTTTAGCCCTACATTTTAGTGCAAAAGGCATCTTGGATGAAAGGGTGCCTTGTGTGCTAAGAAACTAGTGCTACATGCCATGAGCAACTTGGTAGAAAATCCTACTTCAAGACCACATTTGGCAAGCATGAGTAGCTGTTCACTCTGCTATTCAAAATCTTGCATTTATAGCAGTTTTTTTACTGCAAAATTCACCTTCGCATTCATTTAGGAAGCAAGGGGGCATTTATTTGTTTATAAACCAGTGCTAAATGATGAATTCCTCTTCTTGTGTAATTCTGTATAATCATGTGGAATTGTTTGTCAATTCTGCATTATTATGCTGCACACAATTAACCAAGTTACACCCACCCCTAGTCGTGACAGCTTTGTAATATTACAGCTGGTTTTGGATATAGTACAGGCCGGTAAGGAGAGCCAGTGGAGTTCTATCAGGATTGAGGTAGTGTGTTTATGTTTCTTCAAGCCAATGATGAGATGGGTGCATCATGGAGGATGTCTTTAATGAAGTATAGTGTGGAGTCTGGGAAGCCCTGGGGCAGGGCATTGTAAACATCCAGATGCAAAAGTACAAGGGATTGAACAGCAGCTCTGATGTCACTTTTTGGGATGAACAGTTTACTGTTATTTTTCTGATACAGATGGAAACAAGCTGTCTTTGTTTTCTTGGCAATATGCTCCTTGAGTGTGAGGTTTGTATACTGAGTGAAACAAAATTACTTGAAAGTGGGGGAAAGTTTGGGTTTGAATCTTCAATGTTTATGACATTGACCAAGAATTGGAACAGGTATTGCTTATTATTCTTAACAAATAACAAACATTCTGTCTTGGTGCGGTTTAGTTTCAGGTAGGTGCTAGATATCCAGGACAGTGTTTAAGGCAATAAGGGCCAGATGTAGGTAATTTTAATTTACCACCTCTTAAATACCGATTCATACCGAATCGGTATTTAAGAGGTGGTAAAATAGAGGGGGGGAGATGTAGGTATTTCAGAATCGGTAAATACCGAATCGTTAAGATTCGGTATTGACCGATTCTGTAAATACCGATTCGGTATTGCCCATTGATTCCTATGGGCCTTGCAGCCCATAGGAATCAATGGGCAATACCGATTCTGTAATTACAGAATCGGTAAATACCGATTTTAGCAAGGGTGCAGGGGGTGTCACTTTGACACCCTCTGGCACCCCAAAAATAGGCATGTGCGCCATGTGGCACACAGACATGCCCAAAGGGCATGTCTGTGTGTCACATGGCACAGGTGTGCATGCACACATGTGCATGCACACCTGGATTCGGTATTTTACCACCCAATTGAATTGGGTGGTAAAATACCGATTCTTAGAGCCCTGTGGCACTCTGACATGTGCCAGCTACATCTGCATTTACAGAATCGGTATTTTACTGAGTCTGTATTTACTGATTCGGTAATTTTACCGAATCAGTAAATACAGAATCGGTAAAATACCGATTCTGTAAAGGCATGCCCTACATCTCAAAATCCAATTACCGGTCGGTAACGGCCGAATTCGGCCGTTACCGACCGGTAATTGCCACCTACATCTGGCCCTAAATGTCTGAACAAGAATAACTTTTCAAGTAGTGCTGTGTGTCAAGAGCCTCCCTGTAGAGGTTGAGGATGGGAGAGGACAATGCAGAATCTTAGGAGGACTCGGCAGGTGAAAGGGATCTTCTTGGACCCTTAGGTGCCCCTGTGAATAAACTACTGAAAGACATTTCAAGTGAATCCCAGTCAACATTTCAGGGTGTAGATGAGGGTGTGAAGATCAATTGCGTCAAAGGTGACTCAGATGTCCACCAAAATTAAAAAGGAGGGAACAGCTTGCTCTGTGGACAGAATAGCATCTGCGATATGAAAAGTAACTGTATCTGTGCTGCAACATGATCTGAAACCAGATTGGTAGTCATGCAGGAGATGGTGAACATTGAAGTGATCTTAAAGTTGAGTACAGACTCTTCTTCCATTGATTTTGCTTATGAAGGGAAGGTGTAAGATAAGCAGTTAGGGGTCAATTAGGATGGCGGACGGATCGCCACCGCCATGCAGGCGGTGGCGATCCGTCCGCCATCCTTGCCCGTCCGCCACCTATTTCCCGCCGCCATATTACAATGGCGGGAGGACCGTGGCGGACCTAAAGACTGTCCGCCGCATTTCCGCCGCGGTCGCCTTGCGACCGTGGCGGAAAAGCTCTAATATGGTGGCGGTGTCTATCAGACACCACCAGCCATATTAGGATGTGGTGGGGGCTATGCATTTCCGTGGCGGCAATGCCGCCACTAAAAGGCATACGGTCCTTGCTAAGGGGGCCCGTTGCGGGCCCCCAGGGTGAAGGGGGGTGTGGGGGGTGCACATGGGGGGTACCTATGGTACCCCCCTGCAGTTGCATTCACAATGAGGCAGGCACCGCGCGGTGCCTGCTGCTTTGTGCATGCAAATGCACAGCATGCATTTTTAACTTTGCGGCGGGTGCTGCATAAAGCAGCACCCGCCGCAATGTTAAAGATACGGGATGTGACCGCCAGGGTGGCGGTCACATCCTAATTACAACGGAGGGAACGCCGATGTCCCTGCAGACGGTCCCTCCACCTCATGGGTGGGGGACAGACGCAGGTCCGTCCGCCATCATAATCGACCCCCAAGTCGACAAGGTCATCCTGGTCTAGTGTGTTTTTTCATTGGTAAGAGGGTTTGGGCTATTTTGGAAGGTCTCAGAATCTCTCAAGGCGTTGTCTTGCATAACAGAAGAATTGACCAAGGTTATTAAGGGTGTAAAAGAATTTCCAGAGGGAACTTTGATGAAAGATAACATAAGATATAATCTTTAGTTGGCTTTGAGGGCATTGAGTATGTTGGAAAGAAATGCAAAAAATAGGGCATTGAATAATGATTTTCTGGGAATGTTTGTGAAGGGGTGGGTCTTACAGAAGAAAAAGGCTTGGTGCTCTCAGTGGAAATATTGTTGCTACCCTGGTAGGTCAGATTACATTTGTTCAAGGTTGTGGTGAAGGTTTGACATACTACTGGACTGAGATACTGATACATGAGTGCCAGATAATAATAAAGGGTAATGGGTACAAACAGCATTTGGTAACCTATGAACTAAGGCTCCAATCTTTTACTGGACAATAACAAATGTGTTAAAACAGCGAATGAAATGATTACAAATGGAAAGCAGGAAGATTACAATTTGCCATCCAAACTATTTACTTGGTATTACAAGCCTTGAAAAGGTCCAGGAGATGAAAGGTGTTGGCTTTGCCAGTTAGTCAAAACAACAAAGGGTGCACTTTTCTTACGAAAAGAGCAAGCAAGAAGAATCACACTAGATTCTTTTGAAAGCCCTCACTCACCAACCTAGTTTGTGACATGCTTCATCATCGGGCCCCACCAGGAAAGTGTAATACCCCCAGGTAGTGGTGTGGCCTTGGAGTCCATCTCCTTTATCCATCAGTAGCATATGAGGTCAAGCAATGCAAAACCAAGGATTCTATTGGAGGCTCCACTCACCAAAGCACTGTGTAGCTTTGTTGATTAGGATGGGTGCTTCACAAGGATCCACAATTTCAGCAACAAAACACACCCTGCTGTGATGAGAGTTGGATCCCATAACACTGAAGCAATAAAGTGTTCCAGTGATAACAGTGCCCAAAGCAAAGGAATATTACATCAGTTGTAGAACTTCCATGTTATAATATTTGAAGGAAACAAGCCCGCGGTGATGGAGCTATCAGCACAGAAGGAAATGATGGACCTTCTAATAGTTCAGGTCTGAAGTGTCAAAATGTCTCAGTTGACAAGTCTGTCCATACTGTTAAGGTTGTCTACTTTTTCAGTCTTCTAGTCTATTTGTAAGCATGAGAATCTAATGCTCTGATTGTTATACTCTATCAATTCATCATCCTCTTTCTGTTGATGAAACTCAGATACTAGAGGTATCTACATATTGGAATTTCTAGTGAAGGCAATACGATAGTTGTATAATATAAGAGAAAATGAGTTACTGTTTAGGCATGGGGTACTCAGGCAGGGGGAGTGTGTGCTGTAATATGGGGTTTTGCATTAGTTAGAGTAAGGGTAGGAGAAAATTACTCTGTTAGGGATAGAAATAATAGTCTTTGGAATAGGTCTAGGATTATACTAGGGATGCAAAAAATGAGGGGCACGTGAGGTGCATGTGGGTATCTGCTTCTTAGGAGCTAGACTCCTTGGATGGTCTGTTGTAGTCATTGACAGTAGACGGTGCGGTTAATATGTTTGTCATGGTTGGTGACATAAAGGACTGAAATGGGAATTCACTCCAGAGATTAGGTGTGTGCTACACCACCACTTAGTTTTGAAACTCACAGGGCCTGATGGAAATCTAGACCTTACACCAGATTTTACCATGACAGGAGCATCACAGAGATAAATAGCTTAGAGTTGTTCATGATTAGCATGAATGTAGTTGACTGGTGGATGGCCCTGTGGTAGGATTAATGTGATAAATCTTCAGGAGAACAAGATTGTGATCTATCGTTTCACCTTATCTTTCTTGGATTAGTGGAGCCAGCTCTGTATAGCTTTTGTAACATATACATGGTGACAGCTATTGGTGTTTTTCTGTCCCACATAAATGAGTGCTCAATGACGGCTGGGCAACAACTGGTTTCAGCCTCTTGGGGAGATGCAATCTATACAGGTAAGAGATGTAAGAGTGGCCACAATAAGCTCAACACTTTTGGGAGTCTCCAGTAAAAGAAATGTGTTATCTTGCAAACAGAAAAAACAATACCAAATTTCTGAGTGCCGTCCACTAGAAGCAGGTACACGTTCAGTGTTGGTTCCTTTTTAGCTGAGGCCCACATATTCAAATCTTTTCTGCACATTACTTAGACAGACAATGTATACATAACAGATACATATCAGCATACCATAAACATTGGCTTGGCCAAGATTTTTTATCTTTTTATTTTGGCTTTAAGCAGAATTTGGAGTGTGCAACTGCCTTGTAGATGAAATGAAACTGGCTGCTGTCAACCCCCCTTGTAGTAAAATATAAATATCTCCTTCTGGAACAAACAGTAGGTTTGACTTTTCTACAATCAGAAATATTAACTCTCAGAGGATATTCACTTAATAAGTTGTATGAATCTGAGGACATGGAGCATTGGGAATACCATCTCGCCCTACTCTTATACCAGTAGTAGCCTCAATGCTTATTATGTTGAGGATACTTAGTGCATCTTGGCATCCTTAACACCTGACCAACAAAGAATCCAATGGAATAATTTCAAAATAAATCTTTTCCAAATATTCAAAGATGGAACCAGTTACCAAAAACTGAATACTAGAATTATAATTCTGTTTCTTGGCAATTCTTATTTGTATCCTTATCTCATCTAATTAAAACAAACAAATTAATTATTGTATGCGTTTGGGCTTTTTGATGTGGGGTGTGGAGGCCCCACTCTGACAACAACCACAATCCTTGTGACAGTGAACCACGAAAATTCATAAAATAACTTGTGCTTATCCCTCTGTTAGCTCGGCACAAAAGCAATCAGGCTTAATTCAAAAGCAATGTGTGAAGTATCTCTGCAGCACACAACCCAAAATAAAGTGAAAACCCAACACATGAAAAATTCCACAACAATCTAGAAAATGTGTGTCAATTTTAATAAATCAAATGACACCAGTATGACAAAATAAAAATCCCAAATCAGTAGAACCAGAGACGTTCAATTTTATCTGGTTGCCTTTGCTTGGCTTCTGATGAGGCTCTGAGCTGTGCAACGAGGCTTTGTGAGGCTTTAAGTTGTGTCATGCCAGATTTAAAGGACCCTTCAGTTAGGAAAGGAGGAATTCCCTCTAATGCCAGCTAAGGGCTAGGGCCTGAGGAAGCACCTCTTGGGGATAAGGGACTCACTAAGCAGAGGCAAGCAGCAGGCTTAGCCAGATCCAGTCCAGTTGCAGCAGGTTAGCTAGGGAGTTGCAGGGAGGACTCTGAAGCTTGTTGTGTCTCTTAAGCTCACACAGGAGGTCAGCCAGCTGGCCCTTGGTGTTACTCTGGGTAGCCATGGATGAAGGCAAGCAGGTCCAATCTTCCTTTTCAAACAGCAAGGCAGGTCCTCAAGCAGCAGGGCAGGGCAGTCTTTTTTCTGTAACTCCCACAGGTCTAGGAGTGTTCTCAAGAGTGGTGTTGGAGGTCTAATATTATAACTGGTACCAGCCTTTGTGTGTGTTATACACCCATGTCTGGTTCTGGAAAGTTATTTCACTTCCCCAATCCCCTGTCAAGCACCAAACTGTTGGGGTGACAAAAGACAGTGCAGGTCTGGGGTCGGAACCCTTTGTGTGTGCAGGATGAGCAGCCCTTTGAAATGTAAGAGGGGCAGGGCGTAGCCCCTCCCAGCCATCCTGCCAGGATGGCCCATCTTGTCAATACCTAAGCCCCCTTTGTGTTACTATCTGGAAGCATACACAAATCCACAAATCCCAACAGCAGAAAATTGTGCACTCATGTGACCCAGTACAGTGGCATAAGTCACCCAGTGTTATGCAACATTGAAAAATGGCTTTACAAGTTTTTCACTGCCAGGGCATGTCCTACTTTTTAAATACAATGCAACCTGTCCTTCTTTAGTGGTGACTAATTTGAATTAAAAAGGAAGGTATAGATTTGGCGTAAAGTTTACTTTGCCAGTACAATATGACAGTTTAAAACTGCACTACAGGGTGCAATGGCAGGCCATAGATAGGTTTTAATGTGCTACTTTAGTGGGTGTCGCAATGAGTGCTGCGGGCTCATGAGTAGCATTTAATTTAAGTCCCTAGGTACATAGAGTATCATTTACTTGAGACTTACAAATAATTTAAAGCACAAGCACTTTACCACTGGTTAGAAGGGGAAAAGGGCACAGAGTCCTAATGACAACTAAAATGGGTTCAGCAACAGAAAGCAAAAATCCGAGGAAGACTCTGCAAAGAACACCAGGTCAAACACATATGTTATGGTATACCATGTCACGTCATTGCATGCTATGTCATGGCATTACATGACGTGATATTGTATGGCATCATTTGGGATTATATGATGTAGGATGCTAGAATCTCTAGAAGTTAAATGTTGTATGTCATAAAATATCACTATCCAAATGTAAAGACCATAGGGCTTGCTGTACAAAGTTCTTTATGGTTGCAAACCCTGCCATTAGCAACTTTTCAGGGTTTGTGACCACAAAAGTGCCTTTTATCGGTTCCTTAACCCATTTTGCTAGTCAGAAATGTCTTTCCGACTTGCAAAAGGTTTCTTTTGGCTCATTCTGACTTTTTGCAATGACAACAATTACCAATGACCAATAATTTGCAGCAGATATTTCCCCCCTGCCATATTAGTATGGCGGGGTGACCGAGGCGAACAGAAAGACCGTCCGCCGGTTTCCCACCAGTCGACCAGTGGACGGGGCGGTAAAGGGGCAATATATGGTGGCGGTGTCTGCTAGACACCGCCTTCCATATTAGCATGGAGCAGGGAAAATCCTTTCCGTGGCGGCATCGCCGCTAAGGAAAGGCATGCGGAATTTGCTTTCCGGGGCCCGTTGCGGGCCCCCAGGGTATTGGGGGGTGCACATGGGGGTACCTATGGTACTTCAAGCAATGTCATGGACATGGTGGCAGGCACCTCGCAGTGCCTGTCACCTTGTGCATGACAATGCACACAGTGCATTCCCAGCATTGTGGCGGGCGGTGCTGTGAGCATGGCCCGCCACAATGCTGGAAATGGAGGATGCCACTGCCACGGTGGAATCTTAATGTGCCCGCCATCCTAATCAGCCCCTCAGTGTCTATTGCATGAGTGCTCCAATAAACCACGGCTTAAACTGATTTTATGAAGTTATCGCTTAATGTATCACCACATTTTGGTGACAATTTGTTTAAACTGACAGTCGGCCATATATGTCTGCTGAACATCTGTGAGGAGGAGATGGAAGCTGCTTAAGAGTCAGATTGCTACATGTGAGACCAATCGTTGTGATGTCCATTGGCATGTGAAGAAAGCGTGAGAAGGAGATTACTGTCAAGGGGGGCGCTGTTAAAGCACACAAGTGAGGCTATGATAGCACCATTTCCAATTTTGTAACAGCTTCGTGAAAAGCTCATTGCAGAGGTATCACACATTTGCATATCTTTCATGACAAGAGAGACATTCATTTTATGCGATTTTTTGTCTGTCACACTCCAGCGGCCATCTTAAGTATTCCATTCAGCATATATTCCATACCTGTTGCGTTTTTTTCTTACTGGTGGCCATCTTTAAAAGTGAAAAATTATTATATCTAACACTTTGCTAGTAACATTGCTTTCCTGCGTTGGATAACTTGTTCTTGGGCATCGCGCTATATCATTTTGATTTCCACCGAAGCTATATTATTGAATTATTTTATTCAGTGACGATTAGCACACCACTTGTTGATCCATTATTGAGGCAAGTTTTACAGTAGTGATTGGTTTGTTATTTGAAATGACAATTCCAATACTCTTTAACTGCGATATTAGCACACCATTACTGCTGTCACATTTAACTGTGTCAAACAGCTTTTTCTTCATTGCCACACTGTCTTCAATGGTGATTGGCACACCATTTTAAATCAATGCTGATTGAGACACCTTGAGTAGTGATTGGTTCATATTTTTAAATGACTACTGCCACACTCTTTAATAGTGGTGATTGGCACACCGTTACTGCTGATGCATTTGACTGAGTTTAACAGCTATTTCCACATTGCCATGCTGTCTTAAATGGTGATTGGCACACCATTTAAATCAACGCTGATTGGCATACCTTGTGTTTCTGCATCTTGAGTGTTACGTGTCGAAATCCTCTATCACCTTTTTTATTTCTTCAAATGAACCTACTATGAAATGTTTTTGAAATTTACATTGACAATATAACGCCACCATTGGCCAACAGTATGTTTATCAGATTTAGAACAGGCTGTTTGTCCCTTTGTTTATTCAGCCAAAACTGGAATAATATTTCCTTGCCTGACTCATGTCCAACCGGTGGCATGAATTCTGAGACTCTTGACCATATTGTGTTTGTGTGTCCTGAATACCGTGGTGTGCATACAAAAATGGTTGCGCCCAATATGCCTGGCCTTGGAGGTACCACACCTAAGAGAGGCGAAACAAATTTTGACGACTGACACATCTGGCCTGGTTGTCTTTTCCGTGAACCAGTTGTTATTCAATATCTGGATAAAGCGGGAAAAGCTTCTGAAATTATTGTAAATGTAGTACTTTAGTACATGGGTTGCCCTACGGAAACAATTCTAATCATATATGTCTTAGGCAAATTGTGCTTTATATAGTTATTACTGGTTGGCCATGCCAAATTTATAGCACTTTTTACAATATTGTATTTTATAAATTATCATGAATTTTATATATTTTGGAAACAAGGGGTCCGATTCACAAAACTAATCTAAGACAAAATCCTAACTTTACGATGCCCTTTGTGAATACCGAAAGTCATAAAGTTAAAATGTGGCCCAGTTAAACTTTATTTTTGGTCTTCTTAAGACCAAAACGTAAGTTTAACTGAGACAAAATCCTAACTTTATGACTTTCAGTATTCGCAACCGGCACTTAGGATTACTAAAGTTAGGATTTTTTTAAATATATATATTTTTTTAACTGTGTGAGTGTGAATACTAAGTGTTTTGCCCCCGCTATCCAACACTTTCCCTACTGTTGCACTCACTGGAGTGGGAATAGTACATTCTACCCCTCCGCTATGCAACACTTTCCCTACTGTTGCACTCACTGGAGTTGGAGTAGTAATTTTTACCCCTCCGCTATCCAACACTTTCTTTACTATTGCAGTCACTGGAGTGGGAATAAAACTTCTTACCCCTCAGCTATCCAACACTTCCCCTATTGTTGGTCTCACGGGAGTGGAAATAGTAATTTTACCCCTCCTCTATCCAGCACATTCCCTACTGTTGTATTCACTGGAGTGGGAATAGTTATGTTTACCCCTCCACTATCCAACACTTTCCCTACTGTTACACTGACTGTATTGTGAAATGTACATTTAAATATTGTCGCAAGGATTCCGTTCTCCTACAGAACTGCGCATAGAGACTTGGAACCTCAGTGAATTAGGGTGTGCCAAAACTCACTTTAGTACCCAGAAATCCCCTACCAGACTAGCTACAGTGTCTCATTGGTCCTTACAAACTCCCAATGCTTAGACAAACCAGAACATGGACTTAGAATACCTCAGGTAACGTGGAACACATGAACACTCTTTCGTTATACAATCATTTCAATCCAGAACTAGGAGTAAATGAGGACGCGTGCACATTTGAAATGTTTATTTACTAATGCAGTGTTCTCAAACGCAGTATCTTAGCTAATACAAGCAAACATATTATAAGAAGCAAAGTAATCAGCATAGTTACTAGTCCATAGAATACAAAAGGTGAAAGCATGTTAAAATGCTAAAATGAATAGGGTTAAACAACACCTAATTCTCACCCTCCCTAGCTAGTATATTATATTATATCTAAGAAGGTCTCTTTGGGTTTTAGCAGGGCGTGCCCATACCTCAGATTCTAGTGGTAAGGGATCACATCATCTTTCACCAGCTCTCTGCATGCGAAGCACCATCAAGTGTATGTGTATGCTCTGTGCAAAGCAATATAAAACGCGCCTATAGCCAGAATTTGGCCGCAGGAGCATGTGTGTTATGTCTAGGAAGGTGCTAAGATCAGACCTCACGACAACCACTGTGTCGAGATATCCTTGAAGACTTCAGCACTCACTGTACAGACACAGCTCACCAAGCAAGGTTGATATCAGAGTAACAACATATTATTCTCGTGTGAATCAAAACACTCTACTAGGCTCAAAGCTAAAGCAACAGTTATGTGTCGTGTGCAGAAGCAGCAAAAAGGTAAAATGGCGTTTAAACACCTAAAAAGCTCATGCTAATATAACACAGCATATAGGCAAAGCATATCTATATGACACCCCCCCATGATCCGAGCACGGATAAGATATGATAAGATTAGATAAGGGGCTCAGTTTTGAAATGCAGAGTTGAAGAACGATATTCGAGCAAGTGAGAGAAAAAAATGTCGTCACCCAAAAAAACAAAATCTCACCATCATGACAATTCAGTGTTCAATTTAATCAAAGTCAATAGTTCCGGGACTTAAAAAGTTATTCATAATTTAAAAACAAAATATATCGAAAAAGTTCAATGGCAATAAAAGGCCTCGAGTGGCCTCAGCCTAGGACTGAATATGAAAAATAAGAAGCAACAGCTTCCAAAAGGAAGTCACTGTTATCATCCGAAAACAATTCAGCCATCCAATTCAATAGCGGGAAAGAACATACATGCTTTTCAATTACTGGAGCCTCTAGCACCATCAGAGGACAACTCGGTGGGTTTTCAATGAAGCTGTGTGCCAAGAAATCTTGCGCCGCTGCGAATATATTCCAACGACCCAGTACTCTATGCATCGCTGCCAAGGCCATAATCCCTTCGTCAGAACAAAGAAATTCATGAGCAACTAAGGGACTCATGAGTTGATTAAAATCCAGGTCAGGAGACACCATATTGCAGAGACACAAATCCAGGGCCCAGTCGAAATCACAGCTCAGGCAATGAAAGACAGGCTGGACACATGTGAAATAGGAAAATTGAAACGATAATCCATATGCTGCACTCAAGGTGGTGAGCGGCAGCGTGCCATAGTACTCAAGCATCCTGTTGCGAAACAGTGCCAGCCACGACAGCTCTTCTTGGAACACAGGAGGTGCATCCATTTTTAATAAAACAAAATAGCACCAGTACGCCTGCAGCCAGCGTCAGTAAAACGGGAAATCCACCAAATAGGCTGGAAAAGATTGAATGGAAGAAAGCAGGAATGACTCCAAATATCTTTTAAAATGAAGTCACAAGACCACTGCTAACTACTTTAAAAAAATGCGCCAGCCCCAAAGTGGAGGATGCGTTAAAGATTGTATGAATCAGTTCACTACAATGCAAATGTAGGTCAGTATTTAATAAAGCATGCACCTCTGTGCGGGTGTTTGCTACGTGAAGGACAAATGTTTCACGAGCAGATGTAGGGGCAACTTCTTTTTGGGACAATAGGGCTCTTATTCGACTCATCCCATTGAACTCTGCTTTCAAGGTCGGAATCCTCAGCCAGATGGAAACATCCAAGTTCCCATGCGTGGGTGTGTACAAAACATTTTTACAGCAAACTACACGTTCACTGACTGTAACGACATAAGCAATGCCTCTCATTAACCCACAGCAATCTTCATTATTTAAAAGTAAATAACTGCTGTTACCAGTAATGTAAATGTGGGGATGATAGCGGGCACGGGGGTACCTTTCAAAACACAGGCTACATTACGCTGTTCTTGATTGCAAGAGCCGTGTAATTGAATATGTCTACACATTAATGAGTGATCTGGTGTTTCGGTGCACTCTTGACCTTTCAGATAAACTTCCTTTCCCTCCCTTAGGCATCTGTATGTAAAAGGAAGCGACCAGGCTTCATGTAGATAGGAGCTACCAAGAGGCTCGTATCTACCAATGGCAAAGTATTTCATACAATTTGTACATTTGAAAAGAGCAAAAGGTAAAGTTATTAACCCGTGGATAAGCCACGTAGCAGTAGTGGCCTCTGCCACAGAGAATGGTAAAGACTCGTTCAATGTGTATCATGGAAAAAGAAGCATCTCTCATCAAAAGCAAACGCTGCTTGTTAGTTAAATTAAACGGGGCAAAAAAAGACTAGACATTTGTGTAATTCCAAGGCACTCTCCCGGCCTAAAGCATCTGCAGGGTCCACGCAAACTGCATAATAGAACGCAATTGATTTTGACCGTGGTATAACACAGACACTTCATCTTGCACAATATCAACAACAGAAGACACAATATTATCCAATGTGTAAATGCGGGAAGAAAGCGTGTTAATGCTATTATCCACAACTGCAAGCACTTTTTCTAAATTAGCTTGATCAATAGCTCTAAGGCGGGTAGCCGCCTCAATCTGTGATGTTTTCCAGATTTCTTTGTAAACTGCATATATCCATCTTCTAGATCTACCTCTAGCCGGGCCTTTATTGAAATCATTCAAATCAACATCGTCCATTAGTTTAGATAAATGTAGTTTAACTGAAGCCAAGGTACAATGTTTGAGCCAATTCTGACATAATTTGCCCACTGAATAAGTGGTGACAGAATGGTCATTCTCAAAACGGGGATCGACCCTGACCTGTGTAAATAGGGCGCTACGAAGGGATACCAGCGGGAGACGCACAAAATCCATTGTGAAGATGACGAACTCACGATAAACTACTCCGAAACTAAATTTTACGTGACGCGGAGGTGATTTATTTCTATCAAACTATCCGACAGAGGAAGTTACTTTCTTTGAGGGTTTTAAAGAACCCAAGGAAGAAAAACCCTTATTTTATTGAAGGAAGATAAACATCCACATAAAACCCTCGTATCAGTAATCGCCCGAAGAATAGCTAACTGACATGTTTGGAACCCCCAAAAAGTTAAATCTGAGAAGGTTTGAATTTGTGAACAAAGCAGGGTTCCAGTCTACCAAAATAATTCTAAGATACCTTACCATGCAGTGGTTATAAAGTATCTTTTTGAATATTTGAGTATTCTGCAAGAAAAAGGTCCTGAGGAAGGTGGTTTTATACCGCCGAAACGCGTTGACCTTGCGTATAAACTCGCACTTCAATCAGCGATCCCTCAGACGCAGAATAAGGAGTGAATGTAGTATGTATGAGAGAGTTGGGTGTGTGTAATTGTAAGAATGGTTTATTTTTACATTGTTTTCTCTGCATGGAATGGTTATGTCTTCTATTGTCTTAAATGTGGTACTATGTGTTCTATGAAATGAACTTTGAAAATGCACAAGTTAAAATGATAAATTGATAAGTGATAATTTTGTACTATAAAATATATAAAAAAATATAATAAAACTATAAACAAGAAAAATTGATGTTGTCACTATGTGTTAAAGTATAAACAGTTAAAGTGTTGGAGTTGTTACCGCCAAAATTGTAGAGGTCGTGGGGGAATATTTCTTATTGTGTTCCTGACCTGTGTAAAGCCATCAGCTAAACCCAGAAAATTATGTTGGCACGAGTCTGCACTTCTGTGCCACAGCAGCCAACCTTTGGGATCCAAACTGGATATGTTAAAGGACGAATTTAGCAATAGAGTTGGCAACTCTCCGATTGAAAATTTAGTAGTATTACCCCAACCTATATATTCTTCCAAATCAGGGAAGGAAGGAGTATTTAATTTTTTAGAAGTAGCCAATCCAAAGCATGTTGTCTGTGAAATGGTAGAATTCAAAAACAACATATGATTCGGGGTGAGACATGCACGGTGCAAAGCGTCAGTGCCTTGTACCTGCCAACTTTTAGAACCGCTAACAGATTTAAGGTCAACTGTTTCCTTCCACAACTCGTAGCCTCCAACAGCTAGCTGGTCTACAAAGTACTTTGAGTACAATAACTTGGTATTGGTAAGTCTAACTTTGGACATGGACCTTTCTGTCATTTTAAAATAAAATGAAGCGGGATTGGACTGATTAAAGTCAGTAAAATAAGTGTACTTTTTCAAAAAGGTACTTGAAATGCCTTGCAAAGGAGCTGGGCCATGCTCCCACTGTGTATAATTGACAGTACTCCTCCTAGAGTTAGTTTTATTTAAGTAATGGTTACCATAATGTTGGAAACAAAATAAATCACCATAATTAGCAGATTCTAAATATAAATCTTCAGCATCAAAGGCAGCATAATATTTCAAATCAGAAAACAATGCTTCTACGGCCTGAACTTCCCAGTCATCAGAACGTATGTTTTGGTTAACTACATCCCCCATGTTAACTCTAAGCACATTAGGGACATTTATAACCTCAGTGGGGCCATGGATTTGAAATTTAACAGCATCCCATACTATCCCATCCAGGACAGTCCAAGCAGTGATGTTAACAAAAGACAAGTCTCTCTTCAATCTGTGTGCAGTATGTGACGAGGAATGGGGTGCCAATGTTCCATTTAGATGTCGAATGCATGTTCTCTCTTCGACATAGTGTCCATTGACAAATCGGAAAAAATAAAACACAAAACCAATTGACATTAAAAGGTAAATCGAAAAAAGCACCAGCCAAATATATGTCCAAGGGGGAATCAAAAAATGTTTTTCAAATAAACTTGTATATACTGCAATCCGTGAGGGCTTTCCTGATGTGTGTGAAACAGTGTCAAATGAAAATCTGGATTCTGTGGCCAAACGAGTTTGTAAATCAGGCATCTATAAGTCAGTTGGGTAAGTGTAATCAGTTTCATCAAGTTGAGTACCAGGCAATGTACTCAATAAAGGATTAGAAATTGTAGGCATCTCGATGGCCACCTCCGGTTCAGGATTCGAAGTAGTGGTCAATACAGAATTTCTCACAATCGAAGGACAGGAGACTGCCGGTGTCATACTAAGAAGAATCGGCCACTCTGTGTATCTTGATATTGTCAATGGAGATATACCTGTTTTCTTTACGACCTGGAAGTGGTGGTAAAATGACTATTCTTGTGCCCTTCACACCAAGCACAGGAACTGGAGCATGGTAAGAGGGACCAAATTCTTTCTTGTTTTTGATCTTCTCCCGAATTAAATCTCCAACTTGGGGTAGCCAGCCAACTACCGGGATCTGCAAAGCATCATTCGAAGTGGAGGGCAACTGTTCCTTTGCAAGACTGTCTCTTGTCTTTTGTAGAGTCTGTAAAACATTGCAATGTTCATCTACGTCAAAGGAGGCAGCATCAGCCACCGAGTCTAGACCATCAAGAACCGGTACATACATCTTGCTACCAAAGAGCATTTCGTATGGGGTCCGCCCACCCAGAGACCTTCTAGGGAGATTATTAAGAGCACGCTGCACGCCATTGAGATGGGCCAGCCAGTTCCTGCCAGTGCCTATAACTCGAGCTGTCAATGATTGCTTTAAGTCACGGTTCATTCGTTCCACTACACTGTTGCCCTCAGGCCTGTATGGAGATGAAAACTTGACTTGGACCCCCAACGAAGCCATGGCATCCTTATACGCCTTAGAGGCGAAAGCAGGACCCTGATACGAATGGAATGTACGACAGGCAAAAATCTCTACAAAGACACGCAAATTCCTTATGACAGTCCGTGAATCAGCGCTGCGGTGAGGCCACACCCACACAAAGCATGTGCATGAATCAACTGCGACTAAGACGTACTTATATGCAGTATCAGAAGAAAAAGGTCCGCAGTGATTTAAATAAACACAACCTAGCGGTTTATTAGAAATGAACAACTGTGTTTGGGGTGGACGCGCAGCAGTTGAAGGTTTAATCTGCTGGCAAATGTCACATTGAAGGACATAATCGCTCGTCTGTTTGTTCCGTCCCCGCCACCAAAAATGCAGTTGTAATTGAGACACAGTGGCAGAAATGCTCGCATGCGCAGACGCAACACCTCCATGCGCCGCTGTGATCAATGCATTTCTTCGATCCGAGTTGGGAATTAATCTCTCCCCAATGTCAGGTATTTTCACATAAGGAACCTTATCGGGACTTAAGTGGTATGTGTACTTCGAAGGGAACCCTTTAGGATATTTACCTCCCTTCTCAGTGGCAGCTACAGCCGTCAAGATATCATCATCAATCTTACTTTTGGACCGTGTAACTGCTGCAACTAAATATGTCGATACTGCTGATTTCGCTGCCTCATCCAAAAGCGAGTTGCCAAGAGCGTGGACTCCAACGCGCTGATGACCAAGAGCATGAATTACAAACACGAGTGGCAACTGCTCTTTAAGCTCAGCCACTCGGACCCAGATCATTTTATGTTTTATTGTGCTACCCTTGGAATCACGGAAATCATTCTGAATCCAAAAGAACAAGTTTTCATTGTAAGACTGGACACAGTAGTAAGAATCACTTACAATAAGAGTCGTCACATTTGGATCAGCGTACTCCAATGCAAGCTTCAGAGCACGAAGCTCTGCCAATTGTGAGGTGCAGTCCCCTAGAGTCTGCGTGTGCACGACTCTGGACTTGAACTCATCGTTCACCATGGCACCTACCTCAATGGCTCATGCGGAAACGTATGCATGTTTAGAACCATGCACAACCTGCGCCAAACCATCAGTGTAGATGATGCAATGGAAATCCTCCAAAGGCCGCATAGCCAAAGGTGCAGGATGAACAAATTCATATTGCAAAAACTCTTGCGACCGTAAGGAGGCATCAAAAATAAATATGACATCCGGGGACGTCAATGATGCAGCCCATTGTATCCACCGAGGGTGCAAAGCTTTAGAATTAGATACACTGGCTTTTGTAACTGCCTCCAAAGCAGGACACAGGGTAACAACCAACATGCGTTTTCCCTGTGACAGAGCACGTTCCTTAAGTATCGCCATCTGTACATCCGTCGCAACTTTCTTCACAGTGGAAAATCGCATTTCAGCCGAAGTGTACTAGTGTGACTTGTAGGCAATAGGTACTGTGTCTCCTTTGTTAAAAGTAAGGTATGTGAAACCCACCGCCCCAGGGACGTTTCTTATTACCAGGTTGGTGTGGTTATCACGAGTCAGTAAGTATTTAGAAGTGAGCAAATCAGCCTGCAAAGATTGCAGTATAGCTGAGTGTTCTGGCAGCCAGCACGGTTTGGTGAAAGTAGGTTGTATCAAAGCATACAAAGGCTTGATACGCTGGGCATATTCCGGAATGTATGTCCTCCCAAAATTCAAAAATCCCAGCAAAGACTGCAATTTTTTTCAGAGTTGTCGGAGCGCGCAGTTGTGCGCATTTCTCCAAGAAGTGGGGAGCTAATCCTCTACCTTCATTGTTGAGCTCATAGCCCAGGAACAACACTGTGTACTCTGCAATGTGCAATTTTGCAAAGTTGAATTTGTAACCGAAGTCAGCAAAGCTACAAATTATGCGGTCAACTTGACACAGATGCTCCCAAAGTTCGTCGTCTGTGAGATAAATGTCATCCACATATGAGAATGCATCAGGGTCGATTCTCTCCAAGAGAGAGACTATGCGGGCAGCAAATACGCCAGGACTATTCTTATAGCCCATCGGTAAACATCGAAATTGTTTTTGTATGCCGCCAGTTGGACCATTGAGAACTTAGAACATCCAAATGGTAGGCATAAAAACCGTTGGAAATGTCAAGCGTGGTTTTAAACCGCTTACGCACAAGACTATCCACTAAGGCAGAGCCGTGAGTATTCTGTACTGCACAGGTACGGCAATGCGAGTTTAAATGCCGGTAATCCAACAACAAACGATATGATCCGTCAGGCTTGGTCACAGTAAAAAGAGGGTTATTCATTGGTGACACACATGTTTCAATCAATCCTTGATATTCCAATTGTTCAAGGATTTCCGCAACGGAGGCCTTAGCTTCACGTCTAATAAGATATTGAGGTTGAGGCTTTGGCTGAGACCGCAAAGGTATTTCGTGGTGTGGGGAAAATTTATCCCAACCACAGTGTGTTCGGTACAGAGCCGACGGAAGGGCTTTAGCCCACTCTTCTGCAAAATTCAGCGCATGCTCCTTTGAGACCGTGTGCGCGAAACTAGCGAGGATTACCTCCTCCCCTCTTGGAGCTGCGAGAACAAAAGGTGGGGGCCAGTCCGCCTCCGCGAGCAAAATGTCATAGGTAGTTGTAAGATTTTCCCAAAATACCCCTTTTATGGTACATTGTATGTCACCTTCAATGAACAGGACTATTTCATAAAGTCTGTCGGGGGAGCAACTCTAGTGTCAGCTGTTTCCACAACAACATAACGGTCAGTCGCTGTCACCTTCAGTAGTGGACGCAGCGCCTCTCGTACTATGGTGATCTCCGCCGAGCTGACCAGCAAGGTCAGAGCCCATGCCTGATTCCGAAGCTGCGTTCTCACTATCTGTGGCATATCTCGCTGTTAAAGCGGCGACTTTCTTTTTCTGAAACTGGGGTCTTTTCGGTGTAGAATTGTCCTGCTTGCCTTTATCGTCTTTCGGGCGGGGCTGGTCGCGTCATTGCTGGCCACCCCAACCTCTGCAGCCTCCTCCACCACCGGTCTTTGAGGCCGATGATTCCTGAAAAGAACAAGGAGAGCGTTGATCAGAAACCTGAAATCGATCAGGTGATTTTATCGTCGCGCGATAGCGCAAGTCATAAACACGTTTTGTAGGCGCAGGCAATGGAGACGCAGGACAAGACTCCTGTCTCTGTTGTTGTTGCTTTCCCTGTTTTTGTTTTTTCTGCCAATTTAGTTTTTTGGTCTTGGGCTGTTTGTCAGTTTCTGACTTTTGCCCTTGGGGTTGTTTTTTCTCTTTTGTAGAAAAAGGCTTGAGACCCCTACTATTGCGGCCCACGGTTTTATAAGCCGCCACAATAATTTGTGCTAACTGTCAGGGCTTCTCGACATCGGGAATCGCCAGCAACGTAAACTACATCAAAGGAGCCACAAAGGTGCATACCCAATTCAACAGAAGCCTCAGGTCCGTGCTCATCCTGAACACGCTTAAGGACCGTTGGCAAAACAGTCATACACGGAGTGCCGTAACACCTCAAATAGACTGCCACAAATGTTCTTCCCCATGTCTCACAGTCATCAATTTCTGGGGTCAAGTCTTTCGGCATGCTAATTGTCAGAATCTTGTGTTTTTCACCAGGAGTCGTGTTAGGAAATACTGCTTCCAGTTGGTCAAACTTTTCGGCAAGCCAGAAAGGAAAATCATCCCTATCCTGGGGGCGCTTGTCCATCACAGCTTTGACCATCACGGGACTGAGCTTCATGCCGCCCTGTCCGGCAGGAAGCGCCGCATCTCCTGGGGCCCCTCCCGGGAGATTACGGGTTATGTATTGTACTAACGACCTAATTACGCTAATAGCGTCTACATGTAGCCATCTTAGTTCAACAACGGAACATGCGCCGTGTTGAGGATGAGGTGTAAATCCAGCCAAAACAGGCCAATTTGCGCCTGGAATGGACAAAGGACCTAACCTCGGAGCTGTCAAAGAGTGGGGTAGGGCGCCATCAAACCAAACACGGTGCTGCCAAGCATCAATAGGAACTTCCTGTGCCCTATATGTAGTATATTCCTGAGGCACAGCAGTGGGAGTGTATGTGTCGAACACAGTAGTATTTGCGTTCACAGCCGGGAAGGTCACCCACGAGTAAAAGATTTCATAAGGGTAAGCCACCTCTGCACTCACCACCATTATCACGGCCCTGCCATCCACGGGAACATTATAGATCTGCAAATGATTGCGCACCGCAATGCGACTATGTTGCGGAATGTTCACCTCGGCCATATCGACACAGAAAGAAAGAGGTACAAAGTAAACTTTGTAGCACAACTGGATAGTAATTTAAAGGAACCGTTTTAGAAAGATTCAAGCTTGAAAAGACCTATGTAAAATAGGTAGGTTTGTCCGACACCACCGTTAACCGGAAACAACAGTGAAGGGGTTAAGGACTGAATATTGCACTACTCAAGTGTCATGTAATAAGACCACCAACGATCAGGCGCCATGTCGCAGGGATTCCGTTCTCCTACAGAACTGTGCATAGAGACTTGGAACCTCAGTGAATTAGGGTGTGCCAAAACTCACCTTAGTACCCAAAAATCCCCTACCAGACTAGCTACAGTGTCCCATTGGTCCTTCCAAACTCCCAATGCTTAGACAAACCAGAACATGGACTTAGAATACCTCAGGTAACGTGGAACATATGAACACTCTTTCGTTATTCAATCATTTCAATCCAGAACTAGGAGTAAATGAGGACGCGTGCACATTTGAAATGTTTATTTACTAATACAGTGTTATCAAACGCAGTATCTTAGCTAATACAAGCAAACATATTTGTTCTGCCTTGTTTCTCAGATTAGATAGGACCAGCTCATCAGAGCCTTACTAACTCAGCCAGAACGTTACCCTCTCCCCCTCCCTAGGACCTATTCACAACAGGTAACAACATATATCTACCACCTAAGGACAGGGAATTCCTAAGATGCATACCATATACCTCCTATAATATCAGCAATCGGCGGCCTCGCGGTCCCATATGAACCCAGACCTCTCTACCCAGACGGCAGTATCAGAATAGGCGGCCTCGCGGTCCCATACGAACCCAGACCTCTCTACCCAGACGGCAGTATCAGAATCGGCGGCCTCGCGGTCCCATACGAACCCAGACCTCTCTACCCAGACGGCAGTATCAGAATCGGCGGCCTCGCGGTCCCATACAAACCCAGACCTCTCTACCCAGACGGCAGTATCAGAATCGGCGGCCTCGCGGTCCCATACGAACCCAGACCTCTCTACCCAGACGGCAGTATCAGAATCGGCAGCCTCGCGGTCCCATACGAACCCAGACCACTCTACCCAGACGGCAGTATCAGAATCGGCGGCCTCGCGGTCCCATACGAACCCAGACCTCTCTACCCAGACGGCAGTATCAGAATCGGCGGCCTCGCGGTCCCATACGAACCCAGACCTCTCTACCCAGACGGCAGTATCAGAATCGGCGGCCTCGCGGTCCCATACGAACCCAGACCTCTCTACCCAGACGGCAGTATCAGAATCGGCGGCCTCGCGGTCCCATACGAACCCAGACCTCTCTACCCAGACGGCAGTATCAGAATCGGCGGCCTCGCGGTCCCATACGAACCCAGACCTCTCTACCCAGTGGCAGTTTATCCTATGATTACCATTACATAAAGGGATCAGTCTCACTATTCATCAGGGGTATAGAACTACAGTATCACCGATCACACAATAGTTGCCAAATTAGATGATGTACAACTTATCCTTCAATCCAAGAGCTCCTCTCTCCCTTATTCAGTTATCACTTACCTGATCAGGGGTAGCATCTGTTCACAGTAACATCTGACTAGAAGAACAGGTTACCTTTTCATACAAGAATAAGAAGCACACTGGTTCACTATGCAAAGGTTATTATCAAATACAAGTTCTCCTCCACCCCCTTGCTCAGTTACCATTCACATGGACGGGAGATGCATCCGTTCACCTGACTGCACCTGACTAGAAGAAAGGTTAGCTTCATTAATAATAACAACCTCTGCACAATGGTTCACTAAGAACTGGGGTATCTTTATTACACAACAATAGCAACACATAATAGACACATACACAGATCTGCAGGGTCTCTGTAAAGACCACATCCACATCTTACTAACAGGGACTGTAAATAGACTGCACACCGCTGAATGGAAAAGGATTAGTAATACAAGGTTAATGTTTCATGGGCACTAACATAACAGGACAGATATCACCTGATTAGTATGGAGTCTTGTTCTAGCTGTCATCTGGATTCCTCCCTCGTCTGTGATTCTCCTCTGCACTCTTGGACATGCATCTGCGCTGACCACTCTGCACTGGACACCTCTCTCCCACAAACTGTCTTCGCCTTCCAGCTTCAGTCTAATTGTTTCTGCCGCTCTGATAACCGTTCGCTCCACTAGCTTCTTCATTCTGTCTGATTATCTCTGTTCAAATGTCCAATTCACTCCAGCTGCTCTCACAGATTAGTATAACTTCAGTCTCCTCCAAAAGGCATCACTTCAGACTCCAGCTGACCACAACTCCTCCTGATAAGTAACTACTTCTGACTGCTGTCTTCAGCTCCAAACATTGCTTCATCTCTCTCTGTTCAGAACACCATCTACTCACAACTGCTTCTAGTTTCTCTCTCTCTGGTTCCAGCTCACTGACTGTCTGTCTTCCCTCTGTTCCAAGCATCCACTGTCTCTTCTCCCCTGCTCCATCTCCTCTCCTTCTGCACTCTAATGCTCTCCGTTCCAATCCTCGACTGCACTCCTTCCAACCCAAAGTCCTTCTCCCTGACTCCGCCTCTGCACTTCACTAATATGGAATGCTGTCTCCTCATGGAAAGTTCCAGCCATCAGCCTGCCGCCCACCAAATTCTTGCACCTCCCCGTACCAAGGACACATCCCCAGCCGGCCGTCCCGATGTTGTGTCTTCGGCACGAAGAAAAATACAATCCTTTGACAAGGGCCGGCCTGAACCGGTTCTCTCCAAGCGAACAACACCTCATAACTAAAACATTACCTTTACCCTGCAAGCATCTCAGTCTGCAGGGACAGAAAGCAAAATGGAGTCTCTCTCGTTCTGGGCCTGGTAGGCCTGAGAAGGATGAAATAACACCTAGCTCTGTCAGGGTACATACACAAACCATACCAATATGTAATATAAAGTCAAGACAACAGGATCCACCCTCTACTATAGGTAGAATCATGAAAGGACACATAATTATGTCAAAGCCAATAAGCAATAGATGGATTAGAGTCAACAATAAGGGATCTATCATCATATTAAGCAGCTATCCTCTAGTTTATGCTTCTAGGTATGGCAAAAAGGCCTTAAAAGGACCAACACAAGGCAAGAGTAGAGAGTCAGGATGGTAGCAAGCTTAAAGTCACCATCACTCATAAATAGAACCCAAAAATCAAGCAGAACATTGCACCCTTGACTTTAACTTGCTAACATCGATAAACAACAACAACCAAATAAACAAACATCGACATGATCTATCAACATAATCAAAAACAAAAAGACTCCCTAAAATGAATGACAACCAAGGAAATACCACCTAAAGCTTGATATAGGGAATGTAAATCTGACAACCAATTGAAAACAAATCAAAATATCTGATAACCACAGAAACTAACTTAAGCACCCTTGAACTAAATGTGCCTCAACTTCTAGTAATAACTCATGAAATCTATTAATGTAGGGACATGTCTGTGAAGTAAAAACAACAAAGGGCCTAAACGAGGCCTACCTACTTCGGTCAACTTAAGAAAGGATTTGGTAAAATCTTGACAAATAAACATAACAAAGGGTCCTCAATGTCTGGGCAACTATTACTAGTAAATCTAGGACATGACCTAACTAAATGACACACCTCCCGGGACAACTTAAAGTCTAGGGTGACCACCCTTTGAACTAATCCCACTGCTCCAATTAGAAGTTGATGGATCAAAGTGAAAGTGTAATAACAGGAAAACAAGGATAACCCCATTCCTACAAAATAGCTGGTGTAGCACTATGCATATCAAGCAAGAAAATAAAAAAAAGTGATCTAAGTGTGGTGCATATACTCATCTAAAAGATAATTCAGACATAGTCTGTCCAGAAATCCCTATAGCTAAAATAGCTGAATCAGAAACTTAAACTTGAAAAACTAAGTGATAGGAGACCATGCCAAAGTCAATAGGCAAAGGTCATAAGTCATCTAACTCAGGAAACAGTGTGCACCTAATCCCTCTGTATCAATCTGTGGAACACATGTGTGCACCATCATGCAGAACACTACTTTCCCTTCATTGGCAAAACTGTTTTACAGAAAACAGGAAAACTATCCAATAGGTGAAAGATAGACAAGAGTAAAGTCAATCTGTAATAGCATAGCATACTAAAATCAAAACATCATGAATCACAGGGCATCAGATTACTAAAGCAGCTCACTAATTATATACTGCACCCTATGACTTTCAAACAAAATCATTTGCATATATCAAAAGGAATCATTAAACCAAAGGCCAAATTATGAATGTGGCACTGCATCTTTCAAACTGGAAAATCAAAAGCATAAACAGGACTGAAAATTTAACATTATCATTGGGGCCTGTTTGTGGTAACTGCAAAAAGTGGCATAATGTCCATCTGAAATAGAAACATGGGAAAAAATGCAAGACTCAAGAATGCAGGCCAAGGAATTACATTGTAGACTCCTTTCGTAAAGGAACATCATCATAACCAAATACAAATGGGTTCTTTTAGATCATCACTTTCAAAAGTCAATTAAAATTTTTATTCTCTTTTTCAAATATGGGACTATTGACTTTGTCACCAAAAAAAAAATAATTTAGGGGGGAAATCCAAACATAACCCATAGAGTTTTAACCTGACTGCTGAGGCAGCCCACTGTAAATATTAATGCCAATTTCAAAAGTTCAGTCAATGTAAAAGTTCTCTTCTGTAGGAATCCATCGTTGGTTTCTCCTTAGGAAAACAGTTCATTCTTGTAGGCCATAATTCTCCATCTTCATCTGTATCCGGTGCCAAGGAAGCACACCCTCCAGTCTGGTCAGCCTGGTACGTCTGCTTCTAATCCTGGATTCAGCCTCGGGGGGGGGGGGGTTGGGAAGGGCAACACTCATCCGAAAATAACAAAGCCCATCACTCCAAAATAAGAAAGTCACACTCATACAGGGCCCCCATAGATCAGCAATCTGGAACGAAAAACACGTATCATCAATCTTGCAAAAACAGATTTTCCATTCAAAAAAGCACCCCAAGTGCTTTTCATTTCTGTAAGAAGAAAACCTCCTAATTCCTGAAAAGAACTCTCTAAATCCAAGGGATGTTTTGGACACTCTACCTATACCATATTCTTTAAATTTGTTTGGGCAAAATCTAATTTTTTATACACAATCAGAAGGGCTGGGGCCTAGTCACTCCTCTCTCCTTTGAGAAACAGCCCCTCCCTCTAGAAAGATGGTCGCGCTCGGAGTTTTGAACCAGCTCCAACCATAACAAGCAGGAGCCGAGCTTCGCTGCAATCACACTCCTTGCTCGCCTACCCCTCCCTTCATATAAACAAAAGGGATCGCGGAAAGAATTGGGTTATAGCCAAGGAAGTCTCTACTCGCTCAAGGGCCCCTCCCGTCAGAAAATGCCCTGAGAACGGGCCTGAGTTATCTCGTTCAAGGTTAAAACAACAACTTCTGCTTGTGGAGTTTCTCACACATTTTTAAATGAAACTCCATGCAGCTGGTATTTTATTTTTCTCCTCTCAGACAAGCACCGTATTTCTCTAACTAATTTAATCAAGTTCTTAAGCTATTATTTTTCTATAGCCATATGAAAAGTTAACCAACATTCAAAAGACGGCATTCTGCACTAAAGCAATTTTAAACTGATGTAAGGGATGTGAGTGTATTAAAGTCAAAATCAAAATAGAACCTCATATCCACCCATGACTTTATACACGAACATCAAAATGTTTCAGAAACATAGTCACATGCGCAAAATAATTCTGTCATAATGGTTCACTACTTGCTGAAAGGGAAAAAAAAAATATTAGAACAACAATGCATGCAGACACATTTCATTTTTTTTATAACATGTGAAACACCATCAAATTAAACAAGGGGCAACATATAATTTTGCATTGCATAACCAAGAATTCATAATTAAGTGTGCAAGCTTTTCCATTCTACCTATAAAAAGGGCCAGATTCACAAGGCGCTACAAGCCAGATTCACAAGGCGCTACAAGCCAGATTCACAAGGCGCTACAAGCCCAATTCACAAGGCGCTACAAGCCAAATTCGCAAGGCACTATCCACAAGCAACTACAAGCTACTCACAAGGCGCTATACACACAGATTTAACAAACCATGCACCAATCTCAAGCACAAGGCGCTACACACAAGGCACACAAGCCTTAGTTACAAGGCGCTATGCACACAGATTTAACAAACTATTCACAAATCTCAAGCACAAAGCGCTACACACAAGGCACAATTTGTAAGAAACACAGCAAACTACTCGCAAGCCTTAATCATAAGGCGCTAATAATAAGCAATGCTGTAAACCAATCACAAGTCCCCATCAGAAGGCGCCATTCTCAAGGAACCTCGCAAGTGATTCACAAGCCACAATCAAAAGGCGCTATTTACAAGCAACTCTATAAATCAATCACAGGCCTTACTCAGAAGGCGCTATCTACAAGGTACCAAAAGCCCTAATCAAAAGGCGCTATTTACAAGAAACTTTGCAAATTATCCACAAGCCTTACACATAAGGCGCTATTTACAAGATTTTCAGCAAGTTATATCACAGAATACATTTCACACTTCACAGTATAAGCAAATGCAGCAAGCCATTTGATAAGCAATGTACAAGCCTGTACGCAGACAAAACAATCCAACCTCTGCGCCCTAAAATAGGAAGCTCCTCACCCTTCGCTACTGGCGCCTTCTGCAAACAGGAAATCACATCAGCCGGCTCCGCCAGCTCCAGACAAGAATTCCAATTTTCACTCAAACCAGTAGAATCAGCCCACTCGCGGGCCAAGGCCCCATAAGGCGTTGAATCCCAACCGGGAATATCAACAGGCAACTTAAAAACAGATTTCGACATTCTCAAAAACATCTTGACAAAACAAAAACTATACACACAATTATATACAAATAATATACAAATGAAACCACGTACGCGCCGAGTACAAACTCAAAAACAACCACAACGCACACAGGTTTCGTAAACGGTTCGTGACGCCAAATGTTCTGCCTGGTTTCTCAGATTAGATAGGACCAGCTCATCAGAGCCTTACTAACTCAGCCAGAACGGTACCCTCTCCCCCTCCCTAGGACCTATTCACAACAGGTAACAACATATATCTACCACCTAAGGCCAGGGAATTCCTAAGATGCATACCATATACCTCCTATAATATCAGCAATCGGTGGTCTCGCGGTCCCATATGAACCCAGACCTCTCTACCCAGACGGCAGTATCAGAATCGGCGGCCTCGCGGTCCCATACAAACCCAGACCTCTCTACCCAGACGGCAGTATCAGAATCGGCGGCCTCGCGGTCCCATACGAACCCAGACCTCTCTACCCAGACGGCAGTATCAGAATCGGCGGCCTCGCGGTCCCATACGAACCCAGACCTCTCTACCCAGACGGCAGTATCAGAATCGGCGGCCTCGCGGTCCCATACGAACCCAGACCTCTCTACCCAGACGGCAGTATCAGAATCGGCGGCCTCGCGGTCCCATACAAACCCAGACCTCTCTACCCAGACGGCAGTATCAGAATCGGCGGCCTCGCGGTCCCATACGAACCCAGACCTCTCTACCCAGACGGCAGTATCAGAATTGGCGGCCTCGCGGTCCCATAGGAACCCAGACCTCTCTACCCAGACGGCAGTATCAGAATCGGCGGCCTCGCGGTCCCATACGAACCCAGACCTCTCTACCCAGACGGCAGTATCAGAATCGGCGGCCTCGCGGTCCCATACGAACCCAGACCTCTCTACCCAGACGGCAGTATCAGAATCGGCGGCCTCGCGGTCCCATACGAACCCAGACCTCTCTACCCAGACGGCAGTATCAGAATCGGCGGCCTCGCGGTCCCATACGAACCCAGACCTCTCTACCCAGACGGCAGTATCAGAATCGGCGGCCTCGCGGTCCCATACGAACCCAGACCTCTCTACCCAGACGGCAGTATCAGAATCGGCGGCCTCGCGGTCCCATACGAACCCAGACCTCTCTACCCAGTGGCAGTTTATCCTATGATTACCATTACATAAAGGGATCAGTCTCACTATTCATCAGGGGTATAGAACTACAGTATCACCAATCACACAATAGTTGCCAAATTAGATGATGTACAACTTATCCTTCAATCCAAGAGCTCCTCTCTCCCTTATTCAGTTATCACTTACCTGATCAGGGGTAGCATCTGTTCACAGTAACATCTGACTAGAAGAACAGGTTACCTTTTCATACAAGAATAAGAAGCACACTGGTTCACTATGCAAAGGTTATTATCAAATACAAGTTCTCCTCCACCCCCTTGCTCAGTTACCATTCACATGGACGGGAGATGCATCCGTTCACCTGACTGCACCTGACTAGAAGAAAGGTTAGCTTCATTAATAATAACAACCTCTGCACAATGGTTCACTAAGAACTGGGGTATCTTTATTACACAACAATAGCAACACATAATAGACACATACACAGATCTGCAGGGTCTCTGTAAAGACCACATCCACATCTTACTAACAGGGACTGTAAATAGACTGCACACCGCTGAAAGGAAAAGGATTAGTAATACAAGGTTAATGTTTCATGGGCACTAACATAACAGGACAGATATCACCTGATTAGTATGGAGTCTTGTTCTAGCTGTCATCTGGATTCCTCCCTCGTCTGTGATTCTCCTCTGCACTCTTGGACATGCATCTGCGCTGATCACTCTGCACTGGACACCTCTCCCCCACGAACTGTCTCCGCCTTCCAGCTTCAGTCTAATTGTTTCTGCCGCTCTGATAACCGTTCGCTCCACTAGCTTCTTCATTCTGTCTGATTATCTCTGTTCAAATGTCCAATTCACTCCAGCTGCTCTCACAGATTAGTATAACTTCAGTCTCTTCCAAAAGGCATCACTTCAGACTCCAGCTGACCACAACTCCTCCTGATAAGTAACTACTTCTGACTGCTGTCTTCAGCTCCAAACATTGCTTCATCTCTCTCTGTTCAGAACACCATCTACTCACAACTGCTTCTAGTTTCTCTCTCTCTGGTTCCAGCTCACTGACTGTCTGTCTTCCCTCTGTTCCAAGCATCCACTGTCTCTTCTCCCCTGCTCCATCTCCTCTCCTTCTGCACTCTAACGCTCTCCGTTCCAATCCTCGACTGCACTCCTTCCAACCCAAAGTCCTTCTCCCTGACTCCGCCTCTGCACTTCACTAATATGGAATGCTGTCTCCTCATGGAAAGTTCCAGCCATCAGCCTGCCGCCCACCAAATTCTTGCACCTCCCCGTACCAAGGACACATCCCCAGCCGGCCGGCCCGATGTTGTGTCTTCGGCACGAAGAAAAATACAATCCTTCGACAAGGGCCGGCCTGAACCGGTTCTCTCCAAGCGAACAACACCTCATAACTAAAACATTACCTTTACCCTGCAAGCATCTCAGTCTGCAGGGACAGAAAGCAAAATGGAGTCTCTCTAGTTCTGGGCCTGGTAGGCCTGAGAAGGATGAAATAACACCTAGCTCTGTCAGAGTACATACACAAACCATACCAATATGTAATATAAAGTCAAGACAACAGGATCCACCCTCTACTATAGGTAGAATCATGAAAGGACACATAATTATGTCAAAGCCAATAGTCAATAGATGGATTAGAGTCAACAATAAGGGATCTATCATCATATTAAGCAGCTATCCTCTAGTTTATGCTTCTAGGTATGGCAAAAAGGCCTTAAAAGGACCAACACAAGGCAAGAGTAGAGAGTCAGGATGGTAGCAAGCTTAAAGTCACCATCACTCATAAATAGAGCCCAAAAATCAAGCAGAACAATATTATAAGAAGCAAAGTAATCAGCATAGTTACTAGTACATAGAATACAAATGGTGAAAGCATGTTAAAATGCTAAAATGAATAGGGTTAAACAATACCTAATTCTCACCCTCCCTAGCTAGTATATTATATTACATCTAAGAAGGTCTCTTTGGGTTTTAGCAGGGCGGGCCCATACCTCAGATCCTAGTGGTAAGGGATCACATCATCTTCCACCAGCTCTCTCCATGCGAAGCACCATCAAGTGTATGTGTATGCTCTGTGCAAAGCAATATAAAACGCGCCTAAAGCCAGAATTTGGCTGCGGCTGCATGTCTGTTATGTCTAGGAAGGTGCAAAGATCAGACCTCACAACAACCACTGTGTCGAGATATCCTTGAAGGCTTCAGCACTCACTGTACAGACACAGCTCACCAAGCAAGGCTGATATCAGAGTAACAACATATTATTCTTGTGTGAATCAAAACACTCTACTAGGCTCAAAGCCAAAGCAACAGTTATGTGTCGTGTGCAGAAGCAGCAAAAAGGTAAAATGGTGTTTAAACACCTAATAAGCTCATGCTAATATAACACAGCATATAGGCAAAGTATATCTATATGACAATATGTTTTAATAGTTTAATATTTTAATTAATTATAGTTTTTAGACTGCTGGTGGCGGGTTCACCGCCATCGTAATCAGCCACATAATTCTTTGTATGATCGGGAAAAGTGAGAGTGATGGAAAAGACACAAAGGAAACTCAAAAGAGAGAAATATTTGATGCTATCGAGTGTGAAAATGTTATGGAATGAGGGCTGGTTGATTTTGTCAGAAATTAACCAAATGCCTATTTAAATGTGTGATTTCCATTAAGAGTACACCTGCAAAAGTTATGGCGGACTCAGGTTCACCATACACTCTATCATCTGATCAGATCATTTATAAAAACTAGAATGACAAAAATTTGGAAAATTAGGCTAGATGTACGAAATCCTTATTTTGCATTTCCTAAATAGTGAATACATTGGAATAGCTATTTAGGAAATGCTAAATGATATGGACAACATTTGCGATTTACAAAAAGCAATTCCTACAGAATCTCTACTAGAAGTAGCAAATAGGAAATGCTATTGCATCCCACAAATGGGGCAAACAGGAAATGGTTTGCATTTCCTAAATTGCAATCTCCTAATAGGAAATCGCAATCTAGGAAAAACAAACCCAAGGGTGCCTCTGGGCTTAAGGCCCCCCTGGAGATACACAGAATTTCGTAGTGCATATGCAAGTGCACATATGTCAAACTTAAAAAGGCATTTTTAAATGCATTTTTAATTTTGAACATGGTTCCCATCAACTTTAAATCAATGGTAATAGCATTTCCTAAATGCCCAATTCGCATTTAGGACATGCTTTGTACATGTGCTTTAGGAATCACATATAGGTAATACTTATTTGCATTTCCTAAATTGCGGTTGCATTTTGCAATGTCCACCGGATAGGTATCGCAAATTGCGACCAGTTTTGTGCATATGAAACATCTGTGTTGCATTTCCAAAAGGGCTGAAATTGCAATTTGGCCCATTAAGAAATGCAAAAAACGTTCATACATCTGACTTCTAGTATTGTAAAAGTGTATGGTTTTGGTGGCAAAAAAAATTAAAATGATTGGATTTTTTATTGCTGAGATTAAATTTCAAAAACGTTTTATTATTGGAATAATATATATTGAAAGATGGGCATGATGTTTAATCCCAATGCCAACAATCTTGTTCATATTGCAGAAAATGTATAACGTGTGCAGTACGCTATGGGTGGAAATGATCGAATGGAAGTGTTGGAAAACATTAAGAATTGTTTTAGAATCAATTGGGTACAGTGTTAGGGTTCTCGCATCATATCCAATGCTGTTCCAGTGAAGCACAAATTAAGACCTTTATCGGTTAGAAGTGAGTTATCTGAGATGTTGTTGGTCTTGTGCAAAGAAGGTATGATTGAGCTGGTCAATGCGGCTGACTTAGTGTCTCCTATTGTTTTGACTAAGAAGAAAACAGGAAATCTTCAGATGTGTGTGGACTAAAAATCAATTACTAAACAAATTTTTCTGGAATGTCATTTTCTGCTAAACATTCAGGAGTTACTTGTGAAATTGGATGGTGCAAAAGTTATTACAAAAGTTGGGACTTTCAGATCCACATGCATGCCATTTGGTTTGGCATCTGCATCTCAGTTTTTCGAAAGCTCATTGATGTTTATTTAGAAATATTTAAAAAGTGGTGGCATTTCAAGATGATATTTTGGTGTGCACAGATTCGGAAGAAGAGCTTTATAAAACACTTGATAAAGTGATGCTCATTTTAAATGAGAAAGTGTGATGATTCTCTTGGATAAATGTGAATTCTTTGCCATGGAAGGGGAAAACATAGGTCATACCATATCTGCAAAAGGTATTACACCAAATACAATTCACTAAAATCTATCCAAGATATTATTGAACGCCCAACAAGGCCAAGTACGATCATTTTAGGTTTATGTGAGTACTATTCCAGATTAATCAAGAATTTCACTGAAATTGTGATGCATTACGCTTGTTACTCAAAAAGGGTGCACAATTGAATGGTTACAAGAACATATTGAAGCATTGGCGAAGGTGAGTAAAGAAATTGTGAATTCTCAACCATTATTGTCTTTTTCTAATGATCCAATGAGTTTAGCTACCGTTGATGCCAGTTCAACAGGGTTAGGTGCGGTTTTAAGTCAGATAAAAGGTAAAGTGAAACATACTATCGCCTTCACATCTAGACCTTTAACAGAAGCAGAGTGTAAATACCCCGCAATCGAATATGAAGCCTTACCTTTTGCATGGTCCGTTCAGCATTTGAAAATGTATTTGTGGGATAAGAGATTTAACTTAGGATATAAACCTTTAATTGCCCTGTTGTCCCAAAATGGAGTTGACAAAGCTTCTACAAGGTTGAGACGAATACAAGCCAAACTGTATGAATATAATTTCAACGTTACATATTTGCCAGGTGCGGGTGATGTAAGAGCAGACTGTTTGTCTCGATTGTCTGGTAATGATGAAAGCACCTATAAACTAAATCAGTTGGGGGAGTATGTAGTTGCCAATGTGAAGAATGTTGTGTTATCAGTGGGACAGGTGATTTCTGAAGATGGTTGGCTGATAGCACCCAGCAATGACAAACTGTTAAGGACATTGAAGGAGTACATTATCTATGGTTGGCCTTTAGAACATCGCTATCCAAAGAATTTCAGATTTTTGGGAAAGTCAGAAATGAACTGTCAATAGAAAATGACATCGTGATGAAGGGTGAATGTTTTGTTCCTCCTATGGATATGAGACATAAATTGATTTCTGTAGCTTATATTAGACCTATTGGTCAGTCTGGTACTATAAAAAAGTTGAGGGATGCGTTCTGGTGGCCATTCATGACGGTCGAGGTTTTGGATATATTAAGAACTGTGCTTTTTTTAACAAGACTCCGATAAAGCTTTGAAATTGCAGAAGAATGAAGTCATTATGCAAAGTTTGTAGGCAGAGCCGTGCAAGAATTTGGCAATTGATTTTTTGGGACCATTTGAAGGTACGTTTATTTGTTGGTGTTCATTAATTATTATAAAACCTAATACTGATGAAGTGATTGATTTTCTGAATGAATGTTTCAGAAGAGAATTATATCCTGATACCATTACCTCTGACAACGGTGTACAGTTTACCCCACTGAAGTTGCGGAATGTTTTCATGAATGTTGGTGTTAAGCATAAACGCACTGCATTATATTCACCAAATATAAATGGTCTAGTGGAAAGAATGCATCAAGCAGGCAATTAAAGCAAGAATTGATGTCAAGGAACACGTTGATAAATAGATTTGGTGGTTCCATTGCACACCCCACAGCACCACTACATTTTCACAAATTGTATTACTTAAGGGGAGAAAACGAACATGGTTTAAATCCAAGTTGGGTGCAAAATAAATCAAATGTCAAAAGGAAGTTCAAAGTGTCATCACCTCAAAATGCTTCCCGTTTAGGAATGTTAACTTGTTGGTGGACTTCTGCTGTCCCATCCAGGTAACTGTCCCTGTTTTCATAGCAAATCTCCGGGGCCACAATTAGCGTCCTGTTCAATTAATATTCAAAATGCCTGCCCCTGAATGGACATTGGTCACATCAAAAAATGACTGGCAGCTAGCAAAAATTCAGGGCACAGTGTTAAAAAAAAACGGATTCCAGACAATCGGTACATGTACATATAGAAGTTCCTGTTTTCGAAGGGCAAGTGTTCGCTTATTCTCGAATACTATACTAGGCATATGACAGGAACTGCACAGTACAGTTCTAATAGTCAATATATCTGTAATCCTCTGGTCGGGTTGACTCACCCGTATTGATTTCCTGCTGGCGTTTGTTCTCTAGTAGTTTCCCATAACTGATTCCAGGACGTCAGGCTACAACAACAGAAAGCTGCACTCTCGAGAACAGCAGTAGGACGGAGGAGGATGGTTAGTTTAATGGTTTAGATTATTGTAGTCATTTTTTAATCGCCTGAACACGTAAGGAGAACACTTCAGGTTTCTTGGCTTGTTTCCAACTATATAATGAGTAACGCCGCTCTTGGACGTGGTAATTTATGGCTGCAGCCAGATCCTGACCGGCTTTGCTGTCTCAGGCCAGAGCCCAGCGCCTACTTTATGCGCCTGCAGCGCGTAAAGTGAATTCTTTTAAATCGATATTTGTTTGAGTTAGAGTTTTATTTTCAGACCGTACCGTTCGGAAACATTAAGAAAGAGTCGCCTATTTCTGTTTCAGAGCTGTGCTATCTGAAAAGAAAGCACTAATTCCGAGAAATATTGGGTAACATTAATTCACTTCACACAATGCGGGCGCGTGAAACAGAGGACGGGCTCTGTGCTGCAGCGGCAAAGACCCACACTACTGCCCCTGCAGCTGTGCTAATCTAAGTATGAGGAAGAGGCACTCTGGGGCATATTACCTACAAGTAGCGATATTTATCGCTAAATAGGCTTAGCGCCGATTTTTTTATCGCTGCCTACCGCTGGATATGTTAGCGGAGAAAACATGCTATTAGCAACGTTTTTCCCCCATTGTGCTAAAATATCCAGCGATAGCGGCGAAATGCGTGAATATCGCTGAGAATACAGCGATGTTCACGCATTAGAGACGAAATGCTCTTAGCCATGTTATCAACCTCCCATTGGATAACATGGCTAAGAACTGGTCTGGGCAGGTGTTAGTATTTGGAGATATTCGCGCTTAGCGCGAATATTTCAAAATCTATGCCTGCCTTGCTAATAGGCGATAGCGACGTTAGCAACTGCTTTCAGTCACTAACTGGTTGGGTACGCCCACTTTGCATGTCATTAGCGATAAACATCGCTGACATGCAAAGCGGGCTCCAAACCACTCGCTGTTGCCTAAAAGCTGTCGCTAACATCAGTTAGCCATGGCTTGCTAATAGGGCGATAGAATTATCGCCGCTTAGCGGCCGTTTTAAATCGGTGATAATTGCCTATCGCCCCCCTTGGTAATATGCCCTTCAGTGTGGCATATCAAAGAACAAAGGGGCATATTATCAAGCAGGGCGTTAAAATTATCGCCGTTTTAACGGCAGAAAACTGCGACTAAAGCGGCGATAATGGGCTTGATAATATGCCCTGGAGAATTCCCATAAAAGCCCATGTTCACACTAGAACATGGGTTTCTATTGGAATTCACAAGGCCATATTGTCAAGCCCATTATCGCCGCTTTAGCAGCAGTTTTCTGCCGCTAAAATGGCAATAATTTTTAACGCCCTGCTTGATAATATGCCCCACAGAGTCCTCACGCTGGGTCAGTCCCATTATTCATTTGTTAAGAATCTTACATGGATTTCATCTATTTAAGGGATGACATGCTATATAACTTTATCTAACGCTTTACAAAATCTGAGACCTATGTAGTGCTCTACGGCACCCAGCACAAATCCCATTTCCTTGCTTCAGAAATAGAGGTGGCGGGTGAGGTTGTCGGACAATCCCTCACCTGATTTATGACAATAATTAACAGGACTACCAATTGCAAATTTGATTTATTTACATATAAATGTACCGCAAAGTACACATCTGCATGTTTCTTTTTATTAGTGGATTTCAAATTCTGCTTTGTCGAGCAAAGTCGCGTCAGAGACCGATACAAAAACACATCAACATATAATGCATATACTTTCCATGCAAGCTCAGACGATATCTCAGCAAAACGTCTAGCTCAAATGCTTACTTCAGATATGTAAATATGTCGTAGATATGAGTTATGGTGGCAGGATCATAACAAGTGGGATAGACTTGAGGAAACGAATAGTTTTGTCACCTCTTTCTCTTTTAACATGTATACACACGATAAGATTAAGTGGCTCCGAAGACCATTAACACAGAGCAGAAAAACATGATCTGTGCAATGGGCATATCAAGATACGATGGAGAAAGGGGAAAAAATAAGAGTAATATTTGAATTTTAAGCCTAAGAAGAAATAGAAAAGCCATGGCAGAATGCTTTATTATTATTAGTTGTGAGAAAGTATATTCTTATTTGGGGTGGATGATAGTAATAATGTCTCTATTCTTGTCAGGACTAGTAAAGGTTTCAGTAATTAAAACCTGAGATTAACCCTAGGTAGCTATGGCATAGAGCAGACAGGCTTATTTTAAGAAAATGTGTATGCTATGTTCTCTTATGTGTTCTTTTATAGCCATCTATCACCCGTCATGGTATCCCGGTGCTTTTGCAGGTGTGTGAGGCTATCCTCGAGGGGACTTACTCGAGGAGACAGGTCTTCCGCTTACTGGGGAACTCAAGAAGAAGAGAGGAGGTTCTAATGTAGTGTGGAAGTCGTTCCATACCCTAGAGTGATGTATGAGAAGGATTATTTTCTGACCTGCTTTTGGATATGCAGGGAATGTGTGTTAGTGAGAATCTGGCTGAGCTGAGGTGCCTGGGGGGTTTGGTGGAAATACATGCAGCTGCTCAGGGGGCTGGACTTGTGTTTTGTTTTTATTTATTTTATTTATTTGTGCAATTTTATATAGCGCGAACTTTACCTGAAGGTGTCAGAGCGCTTTACATAGGACCCAGTTTCAAACATAAGGACTGAAGGTTACAAGCGGCAAATTTTTGACTTACATTAGAACCAGTTGAAAACATACGGACTTAGGATTACATGCGTTATAAAAAGGTACAAACAGAAAAAATTGCAAATGTACAAGAGATAAAGTCACACAAGGAGGCGATAAACTCTAGGCATATACTAGTGATATCTCTATCTACTTAGGGAGGGGATACACATGGATATACTCTAAGAGTCACATAGGAATGGTAGATAGTACAAAGGTCTACTGCATATACTAGTGATTAGAGTTATCTCTATATGCATAGGGAAGGGATATGACTGGATATACTCTAAGAGTCACATAGGAATGGTAGAGAGCACAGCGGACTTCTGCATAAACTAGTGATTAGAGTTATCACTATATACATAGGGAAGGGGTAAGACTGGATATACTCTAAAAGTCACATAGGAATGGTAGAGAGCAAAGCGGACTACTGCATGTTCTAGTGATTAGAGTTATCTCTATATACATAGGGAAGGGATACACAGGGATATACTCTAACAGTCACATAGGCGACTAGTCGTTAGAGTTATCTCTATATACATAGGGAAGGGATACAGATTTGTGCAATTTTATATAGCGCGAACTTTACCCGAGGGTGTCAGAGCGCTTTACATAGGATCCAGTTGAAAACATAAGGACTGACGGTTACATGCGTAAAAAGATTGCAAATTTTTGCATTACATAAGAACCAGTTGAAAGCATACGGACTTAGGATTTGTAATGCTTTGTGTGGGTAAGGTGCTTGAATTGTTTGCACGCTTGTGTATTGGGAGTACGTAGAGTTCCCTCAGGTGAGGTCTGATGCAAAACTGGCATGGAAGGTTAAGGACGAATCTTGCAGCTGTGTTTTGGGCAGCCTGCAGTCTATTGGTGAGTTGCTTAGTGATTCCAGCATAGAGGGCATTCTTGTAGTTTAGCCTGTTGGTGTTGAGGGCTTGGTTCACGGTCTTCCTGATGTTATTTGGTAGCCATTTGCAGATATTTTTTAACAACCTCAGGGTGTGGCGGCAGGCTGTGACAATGGTGTTTCCGTGGGTGGATATGGCCAGCTTGCAATTTATGATGTTCCTGATTTTTTTTGCTTATGGAAGGGTTGTGGGAGTGGCAGTGGCGTAACGAACCTTGAGGGGGCCCCCCTGCAGGGTACGTGAAGGGGCCCCCTCCGGACTCAATCTAGAGCTCCCCAGCAGAAGTGCCGTGCTGACGTGGCCCCCTGGAGGGTGAGGGTCCCCCGCACCGCGGGGGCTGCAGGAATCTGCGTTACGCCCTTGGGGAGTGGGTCTGAGGTCTGTGGAGCACCAAGTAAAGTGTCACTATGAGGCATCCTTTTGAAAATCACCACTTCGGTCTTGTCTGTGTTCAGATTAAGGCAGTCGGGGATCATCCTGGTAGCCACTTCAGTCATGCAGATGTAGAAGTTGTCCCTTATGCTGGGTGTTTTGCCCAAGGGGGACAGTATTAGTTGTGTCATTGGCGTATGTTTTTATAGTAATGTTGTGTGTTCAATTGATGTCTGCCAGTGGATGTAGATGTTGAAGAGGATCAGTGAGTGAGGAGCCCTATGAGACTCCACAAAGGAGATCTCAGGTTTCTGAAGAGTAAAGCAGCATATTCACTATAGAAACCTTTGAGATAAAAACAAAACAAACATTAATGTGGGAGAAATAGCAGAAAATGCTATAAAGTGTGTGATGGGTGATACAACTGGCCTCCAATTTAATTCTGTGGCATACAGGAAGCCAATAGAGAGCAAGCAGTGCTGGAGTGATATGCTCCCAAGATTAAATAGAGTTTCTTGAAGCTATATCCTGAACCCTTTGTAGTCTACATAAGAAGTATCAGATCATGAAGGCAAGGCACATTGGCCCAGCTCAGACAAGAGCCTTGGTGGTGGCTTTGATCTAATGTAGATGTCCCAGAAAGGGACAATATGCTTGAACATTCTTAAATGGTTGAGGGGAAACTTCACTACCCCATCTGGAGTCTGAGTGTAAGGTCAGAGAGGGACAATATGGTTCAACAATGCTAGCCTTCTTGCTGGGGTGTATTATACCCTGATACTGGCTACAAACAAGTTCATTATTGTGCTTTACTCTCGTATATTCCATGTACCCCCATAGATTTATTTATGTATATTGGAAGGTTCTCAACTATGAAATGGAACCAGTTAAGGATGCTAAGTAGGATGTTATTTTTTCCAGTTTTATACCATGTTGTTGCAGTCCCCTTTTCACTCAGATGAGTGTTACTTGAAACACCTGTAGGCTTCCTTGAGGCACTAGATTTCTTAATGAAACCCATTTTATTTAACTAATGACCCACCAGGCCAAACTAATGATCATACTGTTCTTTCGCTGAAGCTTGCTATTGGACTTTCTAAGATATGCCTTGTGATCTTAATGCTGTGGTATGCTTTATCTATCAATATTATTATAATTATTTGGTTCCTGCTATGTATAGATATTCATACAAGATGTAAGCTTTTAGGAGAGAATTGCTCGAAATGAATACAAAGACTGTCATTGCAAGTGGCCTGTAAGTTCCAATAGCCCCGCCCGCTGGGCTTACCAGGCCCTTCAAAAATGAAAGACTTTTGTTTTCTTGCAAGAATTAAAGGGTGCTGATAATTGCCAAAATGTTGGTGTGAAACAGAAAGGATTCGGCCCATAAACCCAAATATCCACATGTTATTACCCCAAAAATCATAATCACTCTTATTCCCCTGCCCCAGATTCATAATAATAGAATAGTAATGTTATACCCAGGCAGGGATATAACCAGGATTTTAACAGACCACTCAGAAAGGGACCTATTTATGTTGAGGACAAGACTTATATAAATGTTATGTTGGCCTTGCGTCATGTAAGGTAACACAAAGGCAACGGAATACTAAAGTCAGATTTTCCAAGCCAAATAAGGCCACCTTGCTGGTCCTGTGGTGCTTGGTAACTCTGGAGCAAGTCTCTGCCTTGCATTACTCTGCCCAAGGAGGTTTTCCATGGCTGGTGCGTAGGTCTTGCCATGCATCCACCCATGGATATTGGCTAATTTCTATATTTACCATGAGTGGTAGACCTCTCAGGGGAGATGTAATGATGAGAGACAGCTTTGCTTCTCTTCGCTTTTTCCTTTTTCCACATGTGCTGCATTCTGCAGTACATGTAAAAAGACAAAAAAGACTGAACAAAAACAATCTTGCCTGCAATGTAATGCAAAAGACACACAATTGATGAATGAAATGCAGAACAAATCGGGCTGGACTGTTCCCATGGCAGGGTATGTCCAGACGGAAACCTTACCCAGGATGCATATGGCCATGTCTGAACTGTGGTGCCAGAGTAACCTAAAGAATGATGATGGATTAAACCCAGATTGGTTGACTGGGGGTGAGGGCTTGCAATGTTCGACACTCCGTCCAACAACCCCTTTCGGTATTGCTTTGTTCGCCCTAAGTTGGCAGGGTATGCCCAGACATGAGTCCCTTGCATACTTTAAGAAGATGAGCTAGAGGAAAACCACTAGTATGCCAGGCGCACAGCAGCATTAAAGTATAAACAATTCTCTTGCTAAACAATTGGTCCAAAATATACATCAAATGATTTGTACATGAACCAGAAATCTGCGCTTTACATTAAGCAAAAATTACTCAGAGAACGAAAATAAGCAAAACAATGTGTATTAGTCTATTCATACAGACATTTCAACAATTGCAAAACTAAATCAATCTAACATATGATTACTAAAACAGTTATGCTGCATACAAATTGCGAATGTACTACACACTCAGTGATGCCCTAATGCCCAATGCATTTCGGGATAAATATCTCTTCTTCAGGGGCATGATATACTGGGCTGAATAGAGGACACTGAATACAGCGAAACGGATCCTGAGACTGAAGACTGTGAAATCTTCTGGTAATAATACTACGTAGTGAGTTGCTGTGCCTGAAGCATCTGGTGTTGGGAAAAGTGCTATCAAATGCACGTCATCACTGGAAGTTAAACAGATGTAGATGCTCCAGCTGACGAAAACACGGACTGTTACAACAATGTTAAATGTTCGCTCAACTAAATGAGCAAATCTGACAGTATTAGCCAGCCTCAGAAAAAGACGCCACCCTTGCATACTTTGCCATTGGATTCAAGCTAGCCTGGCTGATGACGACTGATTAGCCAGAAATCGCTCCCATGATGCTTGTTTCCGGTCCAGGGAAGACATGGCTTGGCAGTTCGGGCTGGACTGTTCCCATGAGGCAGAGGGTCAGACTGATTTGCATATGGCCATTTCTGAACTGGGGTGGCAGAGTGAGCTAAAGAATGATGATGGATTAAACCCAGATCAGTTGACTGGGGGTGAGTGCTTGCAATGCTCAACACTCCGTCCGTCATCCCTTTGGTTTTGCTTTGATGGCCCTAATTTGGCAGGGTATGCCCAGATGTGGGTCTCTTGCTCACTTTGCCACTGGATTCAAGCTAGCCTGGCTGACGACGGCTGATTAGCCAGAAACCGGTCCTAGGATGCTTGTTTCCGGTCCAGGGAAGACATGGCTTGGCAGTTCGGGCTGGACTGTTCCCATTAGGAACAGGGTCAGACTGATTTGCATATGGCTATGTCTGAACTGGGGTGGCAGGGTGAACTAAAGAATGATGATGGATTAATCCCAGATCAGTTGACTGGGGGTGAGTGTTTGCAATGTTCAATACTCCGTCCATCATCCCCTTTGGTTTTGCTTAGTTTGCCCTAAGTTGGCAGGGTATACCCAGACTTGGGTCCCTTGCTCACTTTGCCACTGGATTCAAGCTCGCCTGGCTGATGATGGCTGATTAGCCAGAAACTGGTCCCAGGATGCTTGTTTACGGTCCAGGGAAGACATGGCTTGGCTGTTTGGGCTGGACTGTTCACACGAGGCACAGGGCAGACTGATTTGCATATGGCCATGTCTGAACTGTGATGGCGGAGTGAGCTAAAGAATGATGAAGGATTAAACCCAAATCGGTTGACTGGGGGTGAGTGCTTGCAATGTTCAACACTCCGTCCATCTTCCCCTTTGGTTTTGCTCTCTCTTTCACACAGCACATTGCAGCAAGGGGTCTTGCTGCATTGCATTGTGTGAAATATTGATATGAATATTTTTCTACCAATAAAATGCATTTCGGGTTCCACGTTTAAAAACACACACTACCATGTTGTTCAGTGTTTTACAATTCTGTCTCATATTTAAAAAAACTCAAAAGTATGGTTTTATTTGCTCAGCCAACATTTGTTTCAATCCATTTATCGAATTTATCTTGAAAGTGATTTGAAGAACATAGTACAGAGCCATTTCCATATGATGCACCCCCCAATTATCCAATATGAGAACTCCAAACCTGCGCTTACTGGGTGTAGAAATGAACCTGGTTAAATCACAAGTTGCTAAGAGTGGAGACAGAGAGTCGGCGGAGCCTTGCCTCCACTAATCCTGTCTCAGAGCACGTTGGAGCACTGCACACTCCCAACAGTAGCCCTTTGCTTTGCCCTGTTTGCCCAGATCTACCTGACCACTTGGCCCCTGCTTTGCACCCCCTCACATTTAAATGTCAGCAAAATCATCCCTGGAATCAAAGAAACCTATAATTTTTGATCAATCTGTATGAATGTTATTACCCATTCGGGGACTAAACCTTGTAATTGCTGGAGACTTGTGAAGGGACAACAGCCAGAATCGTTTATTCTGGCACCCGTATCTGCCTGTGCAGTATTCTGGCACCTCATGACCTTGGTCATGAGGAGTATATCCCTGCAAAGACTATGGAAATTCACAGTTCCATCATTTCACAATCATGTTCCTTGATAAGATGGGTAGGAAGAATTCTCACTATTTTCCTTTCCAAATTACATCAGCAATACTTTTGGTACCAACGTCCTTACCCTGGATAATACAATACTGATGCACAATACATCAACATCCGTTCAGAGCAGGTCATCATTCTCTGCTTCGAATTAGGGATCCATCTTGCCTTGCAGTTCACATCAAACCTACCTGAGCTCGCTCTAAACCCTCCTGAGCTCGCTCTGCCTGAAAGCATCTGTCTGCAGTGCTGTTTATATTGCAGATGTGATTTTTATGCTGAAGCAGATTGCATTTTTCCAACTTCAAGATGCGTAGAGAGGGTGGCTATCCGAACACAGAGCAGTCATGGAGATGCTTTTGAGCAAATCTACACATTTGACGAAGGCCCAGACCTTTGGCATCTTTGCAAAAGTAGCTCATTTTCCACGGTGTGTAATATGTGCACCTACCTTAAACTCACTATTACTCAAGATGGCATTTACTTCTGCAGACAATATGACAGATAATTTGATTTTGCATTTTATATTTCCAGAGATTGTGATTTTTTTTTTTTAGAGACACAACAGCGCACTTCTGCGGCTTCTTATGCTGAAAATAATAGCTGGTGATAGATAATACAATTTGAAATACTCCGCTATATTTGAAGGAGAGATTAAGTGAGTTAGTAATGAGGTTATACACTAAGCAAAATCGAAGTACATTTTGTGCTCAAAGCCACATTTGATCACCTAATTCTGAATATTTGGTCTTGTTATCTAAAGAACAGTCAATGGCAATACCTTACCACCCACTACGGTAGGACACTTCTGTGGGAACTTTTTAAATTGCATTTACATAAACCTAAATCCAGGAAACTGTGATTACACCTGCTAGCAACTGCAACTGTTTTTTTAGTGTAAAAGAGATCCACCATGTTCTGATGTTCATGTTGAATGAGAAATTGCTCTCTTTTCCACTAACTTTGAAAGATACCTTATAATCAGCATACATGCCCTCCTTCTTTGGATGACAATTTAACCATTAACCATGCCTTATCGCTTTGCTAGTAGGAGACTTTTAATGCCAATTATGGCAGTTTATTTCAGCTCAAGAAGAAATGTGTGGTCCAAAGAGCGAGCCAGGAGAAATGAGGTACCTTTTATGATTTTCAGAAATTAGTTTGTTAGAATCTTGTGCCACAATGTTAAGCACGCTCAGATGAGTTTATTGCATTGTCATATCAAAATACATTTAGCAAACATCAAAAACGAAAGAATATATTTACAATTTTTAACATTTGAATAAAAAATATAATAATTCTTTCATCGTAAACATGATCCCAGTGCCAATAGATTTGCTCACCCAATTAGTTTGAAAACTACTTTAGGCTCAGATTCACAACATTGTTTTCATTCATCGGTGTGAATTCATCCTGGAAATTTAAGACTATAGTGAAGAGTAAATGAGGAGTAGGACACACCTGTATGTTAATAGAAACATCTATGCGAATTGACTCTTAAAATTGCCAATGCCAGTTGGATCATATCAGCTAATTTTCATGTGGGCCATGTCGACTGAGCGATTTTAACTGATGAAAGGCATAAATAAACACAGTTGTCAGGAGGCACCATGTCATGAGAGTTACTTTCAACTATGTAAATTAGGGGGTTCCCTAGGGGATAGATACAAAATAAGTATTTTGGCCTTCAATAATCAATTCATAATTTTTGGACAACTATATAAAATTTGCCCTTTCTGCAGCATCACCACATATGTTTTACCTTTTGCTCAACCCTATATTTTTGCTGGCTGCTGAACTTTGTGCATTTTACCCCAGCTAACCAGTGATAAAGTATATGTGTTCCCACTTTCAGGTTAATGAGATTGGCATACCCCTGACTGGCATTTTTAACTTACCTGTAATTCCCTAGTATATGGTTCAAAGAATATCCAGGGCCCGTGAGTTACATGTCACTAGTGGACTGCAGCACCCATTGTGTCATCCAATATAGAGACAGTGCAAAAATGACTACATGCCTACCATTTGTAGCCTGGCTATTGCAGTATAAACTGCAAATGCATTCTTTAAGAATAATGTAGAATTCTTCCTTTTAAATATTTATAGTTCAATCCAATATTTCTTATTGCTCAAAAGGCAGGGTGCATGGTATTTAACAATAGGACACCCCACCAGTGGCCCGACCACCATATCACAAGTCCGGCGGTATGGACAATTTGGGACCACCGCAACCAGGAAGTGGTGCAGTGGTCTGGGGCAGCATTATGCTTGATGGTGCTACTGCGGCACCGCCAAACATGTTCTGAGTTTCCCCTCCCCCAGCCTTTCAGTGCTGTGAGCCTGCCATGAAAAGGCTGATTCAGAAAAGGGGGTGGTGATGAACAGAGTGTCTGAATTAAGCAGACCACTCTTACCCAGTCCAAAGATCAGGGCTTGATCCATCACCGTTATTTAGCTCACTGCCCCATCCCAGCTCAGAACCTGGCTATATTCCAATTATTCTGTCCCTGGCCCAGTGCATCATGGGAACAGGGCAGACCAAACTACCAAGCCAATTCTTCACCAGAAAGGAGACAAGCTTCCGGGGACCGGTTTCTGCCATTTCAGGCGTCGTCGGCCCGGCTTGCTTGAATCCTGATGGAGCAGTGAGCAAGGGACTCATGTCTGAGTATACCCTTCCACGCTTATGGTGGACAAAATGATTCAGAAAAGGGGGTGGTGATGAACAGAGTGTCTGAATTAAGCAGACCACTCTTACCCAGTCCAAAGATCAGGGCTTGATCCATCACCCGGAAGCTTGTTTCCTTCCCAGTACAAGAATTGGCTTGGTAGTTTGGTTTGCCCTGTTCCCATCATGCACTTGGACAGGAACAGACTAATTTGCATATAGCCAAGTTCTGAGCTGGGATGGTGCAGTGAGCTAAAAAACGGTGATGGATCAAGCCCTGATCTTTGGACTGGGTAAGAGTGGTCTGCTTAATTCAGGCACTCTGTTCATCACCACCCCCTTTTCTGTGCCATGAAAAGGCTGGCAGTGGGGAAACAAAGAGGGCCCTACAGGGTCCCTGTTGCTCCTGCACACTGAAATTCATGCAGGGGGTCACTAAACAGTCCATGCCATGCAGGAACTTGGTTGCGCATCCCCATTGCTGTGCCTTTTTCAAAGGCACCACTGTGGGAGCACCAAAGGACCGCCTGCCAGACTAGGAGAAAACATTTAATCTAGCAGGCGGCCGGTGGTCGACTTTGGCAGTGCTGGAGCGGGGTGGTGGTGTGCCGCCCTGCTCTTGAACTGCCAAAGCCATATTCAGCCCCTTAATGTTAACATGTCCCTACAGTGGCTAAACCCCAAAGCTAATTTTCACTGAGGGAGGCCTAGCTGTCCTATTTAGAAAACTAGAGTAGAGATAAAAAAAAAATACCTAATACTACATCTCAGGAATGGGACTAGCTGGTGAAATAAATGAACACCAATTTTTAAAAGGGATTGAACATCCAATTCAATGATGAAGTCACATTTTTGATAAATAGTAAGGGAAATGTACTTTTGGAAAGTTACCTTTTCACTGCCTAAACCTTTTGAAGCCCCATTTGCATTTGTCTTCTCACTTCTAATAGTCAGTAATTAGTATTTGAATACGTGTGAAAAATGCGGTCAGAACAGAGAACAAAGGCCTGGGGTGGGAGGTGTTATTGTTCTCTTGACAGGATGATCAGTGGGATTGGGCTCAGTAACTGAATTAACTTTAGAGAAGCCTCCCCTGTCACAGGTAAATGTTAGCTGGTACATTGGCAGGGCCTTTCCTCCCAGCTATACAAGCTCTAATCACAGTGACACTGCTGTTTGAATTCTGCCTGACACCATGTGAGTTTCTATGTGCCTTCCCTGAGGTCCTGGGAGTTTTCTGCAGTGTACTCCTATGGTAGATGGGGACTTACATGAATAAAGTCAGAAAGTAAAATCTTTGACCAGGACACATCTGGTTGGTGTATCCAACCCTCGCTCCATCACAGTCAGCTTCAAATAGTGCCTAAGTCTTGGTCTACTGCGACCATTGACTATCCTTGGTAACCCTGGGCATAGTTTGCATAGAAGCGCTATGCGTAGCTACACAAAGTGCACTTCACACTACACACGCTAAGAGTAGTGCGGTAAGGAAAATGCTGTTCGCACTGATTGCACGGTGCCGATTGCTTGTCCGCACTGTGCAATCATTGCAAACGGCATCTTGCACAGTGCAAGCGGTCGTTTTTTGCTGCTCGAGTAGATTTGTACTCGAGCGCCAGCTTTCTCAACGCGTACTGGTAGTTTCTCATTGTGAGCTGTCGTGAGCATACGCGACCACTTGAAATGAGAAACCTGACCTACCCGCATTGAGAATTTTGCCAGGATGTTGATTTTGCATGTTCGCGGTCGCCAACTTGACGTTGAGGACCGTGAGCAAGCAAAAAATGCCTGCTACACGTTTTTGCACTTTGCTACTTGCAATTCGCGTAGTGCATAGTAGCGCAAACTATGCACGCTCCGCGAGCGTAGCGTAGTACTACGCCCAGGGTTAATCGGTGGCTCTTTATGCTTCTTGGAGCTATTCCTACTTCAAAATGTAAAATTTTATATTTCCGGTACCCCTTTTTTTTTTGGTGTCATTATTTATTACATTTTACTCTATTTTTCTATTATGATTTGGGGTTTTTATTGTTTGACATTCAAACTTTATCACTGCTTTGGTACTGCATGTATACTTTTCACATTGCCCTAAATTAAGGCTGTCTGCTCTGTGCCATAGCTACCAGGGGATTATGCTCAGGCTAATTTGGTGACTTTCTGGGTTCACCCTGGCAAAAGTTGTGATTATTCCTAGAGATGGATAGTCACCCATCTCAACAAATAATCTAGTTTTGCACAGGAACACAAAAATGTCCTTCACAATATATCATTCTCACAACATTTACATGACCACGGTGAGGTAAAATTAATCCACCCTGCGAGAAAGCCGATTATTAGTTGGATTGGATAGTAGTCCACCACAAGTAATAATGTAACTATTCTGGTTAGGTCCAGTAAAATTTTCAGTCATTTAAACCTGAGCTCACGTCCTGGTACCTATGGCACAAAGCATAACTGTTGAAAATGATTAAAACAATAAGAAGTAATAAAATAGCTAAAAAGTAAATAAATGCAACAAAATACAAATCTGACTCCAATTTATAAGAATATGGAAAATCTAATTAACAAAATGACAACAAAATGATAGAAATCAAATAAAGGGATTCAGAGATATTTCAAATTAAAATAGCACTAAAAACCATAAAGCACCAATCGCAGTCATCTAGCTGTTCGTGAAAGGTCTGGGGACTATTTTTTTTTTTTGAAAAATATATTTATATCATTTTGCATACAGTAATAATAGTACCAGTTCATACAGTGTGATGCATAAGTAACAAGAAGCATAGGCATTGGATTCGATAGACACTCCATTACAAGTAATATGGCCATCGTCGAGCATTGATTCCACTTATCTCTCCTCACTGAGGCTGCATTTCGACATCCAGGTGGGTATCTTAGAAAGAAGGTCATCAGGAGCACAAAGGTAGCAACAATTTGTACAGTATTAATCATAGCAACAGTGTATGGTTCTTCCACCAACCAGTACCCGCCACAGGAGTAGATCTCCGATAGAATACATAAACAATTGTCATATACAGCAATCTTATCACATTTATAAATACGGGCTAGGAGTTCAGAACGATTCATTTAAATCTTCAGTCCCCCTTCCTCCTTGCATTACAGGCTCAGCACACTCTTCCCCCTCCTTGTTTAGCAAGTAGCTCTGCAAGGGCCCCAATATATCCTTCGGTTTAGAGGACAGCGGCACCAACTCTGCATATACAGAAGCTTGCTCCTGGCAATAAACAAGATCACGTATCCATTCTTTAAACTTCGGAGCCCTCCCCTGCCCCCCTCGGCATGCCACTCTACGTTTTGCCAGTAATAAAGCAATATCCAAAAACTTTCTACTGTGTTTGGGTATGTGTGCAGTACATCCCAGTAACATCATCACGGGGTCCCTGTGCATTGTGATGCCCAACATTTGCTCCAATGCCTCATGTATCTTTATCCAATACTCCCCAATAGCCGGATAGTCCCACGCCAGATGTAGGAAGCCTGCCCCTTCTCCCTGACACCTCTCACATCTATCATTATCCGAGAGTTGAAATCGAAATTTTCTGGCTGGTGTGTAATACACACGCTGCAGAAATTTGTAATGTATTACCTTAAATCTACAGCTAGATGACACATTGCCCGTAACATTACAACAGTATTGCCATTTATCATCTGATATATATTGACCCAAGTCTTCCACCCAATGTGTACGAGTCACGCTAGCTACCCCCATCCTCTCTGCCCATATAGTGCGGTACAGGCCCAACACTAAGTGTTTCCCATCAGGGGAGTTAAGAATGAAGTGCAAGGGAGCAAATATTTCCGGCTCATGTGTAAAGTCCGGAAGTAACTTCCTCATTCCTTGTCGCAATCTGCCATATAAAAAATGCTCCAATGGTGTGGGTAGGTATCCTGAAAGAACTATTCCAACGTTTTAAACCTTCCATCTCAAAACATATCCCCCCATGTTGTGACCCCCAACCTCGTACACATAGTACGGAAGCCCGCTTCCTTTAGAAGTACCACTTCTGGATGGTATGTAAGCGGAAGTAGTGGGGAATATAGAAAATGTGTTCCCAGCAATCATGCTATACGCATCCAAGCATCAATCGTACAAGTGACCGTTGTAAAAGGCGTCTCCACAGCAGTGAGAGGCCCATGGATAATGCCATTCAGGGGAATAGGTCTAACCAACCAATCTTCAACAGCTATTTGTGGCATACCTGGCATAGGGGCCACCCAATGATAAGCGTAGTGAGCTTGAGCACTAAGATAATAGATCTCTAAATCAGGAATATCAAAGGCCCCTTATCACAGGGCTGCACAAGGACTGAAAATTTGAGTCGAGGTTGTTTTCCACCCGACACCGATCTTATCAGCTCAGTGCGTAACGTCTTGAAGAAAAAGGCACCAGGGTAATACGGGATATTAAGAAATAAGTATAAAAATTGGGGAAGCACTACCATCTTCACAAGAGATGCTCTTTCTGCCAGCGCCAGCGGCAAAGATATCCACCAGGTAACGTTAGTCATCAGCTTCATTATTGATACGCCATAATTCAGTCTGAGTGTTTCCTTCCTATCTCTGGATATCTGTATACTCAAATATCGGAGATCAGAGTCACACCACTCTATTGGATAGTCTAAAGAAAATTTAGAGACAGCAGGCGTAAGCGGGAAAAACTGTGATTTTCCCCAATTAATATTAACACCTGAGAGCTGTCCAAATACCAAGAATTCCCTCAGAAGGGGAATAATATTTTGCTTGGGGTCCCTAACATATAACGTAATGTCGTCAGCATAAAGCGATATCAAAATCTGCCGCTGAAAACATTGAAATGCTCTGTCACGATGTATCTGATGCAATCTGGATGCTAAGTGCTCTATTGTGATTGCAAAAAGCAATGGGGAGAGCGGGCAGCCCCGTTGGGTACCCCTCGATATTTCTATGGCCGATGACATGCGTCCATTTATCAATACTTTAGCAGTCGGTTTACAGTACAACAATTTAATCCAAGAGACAAATATCTGCGGGAAGCCCATTCGCAGCAGCACTTTGAACAAATAACTCCACTCCACAGAGTCAAACGCCTTAGTGGCTTCTAAAAAAAAAATCTCAATCGGAAAGTCTGGTGCCACTGTTTGTATCATCTAAAACGTTGTGCGCAGGTTGTGGGTGGTGGCCTTACCCGGGACAAATCCCGATTGATCAGGAAGGACAATCTTATCCATAAGGAGCAATAGACAGGTAGCCAAGATCTTCACCAGTATTCTAGTGTTGCAGTTAATTAGTGACAGGGGTCTCTAGGACTCAGGCTTCTTGGGGGGTTTATCTGGTTTTAACAAGGATGTAATGACCACTTCCTGCATCGTGGAGGGTAATACTCCAATTTCAAAGGATTGCTCAAATATTTCCTGCAGAACCGGCGCCATAATATCAATGTAACATTTATGAAATTCTGCGGGCAACCCATCCAACTCCGATGCCTTCCAATTCTGTAGTGACATTATGGCCTCACTGATCTCATCAAGTTCTAGCGGAGCACTTAGTTATTGTCTATGGACATCACTTAGCCAACAGAGTGTCACATCACCTAAGAAGTCATCTAGTTCTACTTCACATGTTCTCTGTGTAGTATACAAAGCAGTGTAGTGTGCCTTAAATGTGTCCAGGATGCCATCAGTATCATGTCGGAGTGTTCCTTGCTGTGTTTCTATCTCCAAAACAGTGTTAGTGAATCTTGGGCATCGCGTGATCTCCACCAACGCTCTCCCCGGATGCTCCCCTTCTCCATACCTACGCGCCACCCAGTGTCGCCCTCTCAATGTTCCTTCCCTTGAAGCTTCTTCCTCATATGCTGATAATTTAAGCCTAAACTCCCTCTGCGCCATCCCAATCTCTCCCTCCACCATTCTTTCTTCGAGACGCTTCATATCCTGTTCCGGGGTTTTTAGTGTATTTTGAATATCTCTCAGAACCCCAAAGCTCTTGGATATGCAGTAGCCACGTATTGAGACCTTGAAGGCCTCCCATATATTCTCTACGCTATTCACTGACCCCTTCTTCCTTATGAAGAAGTCTTTTATTTCCTCCTCTAATTCCGTCCTAAACACTGGGTCAAGCAAGGCGTTCGGCTGCAGCCTCCACGGCGAGCTCGGCCTATCATACCCAGGCATGGTGATCATGATATTCACTGGGCGGTGGTCGGAATATCTTCTCGGGAGATGCGCAGCATTCCGAAGACCCGTGCCTAATCCTTTAGACAATAAACAATAGTCTAATCTTGCCCACGTCCCCGTGTGTGAGGTATAGTGTGTCCCTTCCTTCTGCCCCGGGTGTGGTCTCCGCAATCCATCCACCAGGTTCCCATCTTCCATTATACCAGTTATCATCTCCTGTGACTTGTTGTGATATATCATTGTACCATCCGTCCTTTCTAGTGTAGGGACCAGCGCCACATTAAAGTCACCCCCCCATAGCACATGCATAGAGCCTATATTTACTATACGTCCCCATAGGTGGGCAAAAAAATCAGGGGTATCCATATTAGGAGCGTAACAATTTGCGAATGTTACCGTGTCCCTGCCCATCCTGCCCCATATTATAACATAGTGTCCTTGAGGGTCTAATATGATGCCCAGCAGCGCACATGGGACCTGTTTTTTGATTAAGATGGCAGTCCCCCTTGCATATGAGGAGTAAGAAGAGAATGCTCGGACAGACGCCGATTTAGCAGCAAATGTGTTATGGGACTGTGGCTGTATATGTGTCTCCTGCAGCATTACCACCTGAGCCTGCTGTCTGTCCAAATATGCCAGTACCTGCCTACATTTGCGGGCATCATTTAAACCCCTGATGTTCCAAGACAAAATTCTCAAATCTGAATATTCACCCTCCCCCGTCATATTGTCTGCAGCCTCCATATCGATATTCCAGCCTCTGAGTAGGATACATCTCACATCGAATCCGCACATACAATGTCTTCATTACATAAAAATCTATATTGGCATCAACATTACAACCCCTTATCCCCCCATCTTCCCCCCACCCACTGAAGCATCCCAAACATGCCAGCAGCCCTCTTCCCACCCCCCAACAATAATGAAACACAACTAAGTGGGGGCACACCCATGTGGGGAAACCCTCCAGGTGGCTCACATGTTCCTTGCTCCGGTACAGGAGACTGATGGGATCTCTGCCTACTCCTTGTAGGTAGCGAGGGTGTCCGGCTTGTCTCTGCTATAGTGTCCTGTAACAGTTCAATCAAGTATCCACAACAGTCACGGAGCAATACAAAAAGAGGTTTCCTCACTTTCCTCGGTTCTACAGACTTTATCTCGTATTATAGCAATCCAGCATTTTGCGCCACCGGGCCTATATTATTGTACAACCGAGAGACGTGCTTCCCAGTCATCATCTTGCTCCATAGCTGCCTCCTTCCGCCGTTTCAATTTCTTTAGGAAATCTTCCACTTGCTGCGGATTTGTATAGATCGTTTGCTTTCATTGATAGGTAATCCGCAATCGCGCCGGGTACAATAGGGCATAGTCCACTTGCGCTTTTCTCAATTTTTGTTTCACCGCATTAAACTTACGTCTTTCTTCCTGCACAAGTGGTGTAAAGTCCGGATAAATAGTAAAGGCCACACCATCATAATGTAGTTGACGTTTCTCCCTGGCCACTCACAATACCGCATCCCTATCCCTATAGTTAAGGAGGCGTGCTATGATGGGCCTAGGTGTGCTACCAGGAGGAGGCCGCGGGTCAAGGGATGGGTGCGCCCTTCCAACAACAAATTGGGGGGATAATACATCCTTGCCATGCACCACTTCTAACATCTTCTCTACATATCCCTCCAACCTGCCAGTATTTGTACTCTCCGGCACGCCCAAAATACGTATGTTATTTCTTCGGCTACGGGCTTCTATGTCCCCATTTTTTGCATTAATTATTTTCATCAGTTTGTCCATTTGAGACATTGCGGTTTTTAACTGTCTAGGGACATCTTCCGTATCCGATATCCGTTGCTCCGCTTCTTTCAGATGCACATCATGTCCTTCCAACTTGTGAGCAATGGCGTCCATGTGTGTCGTGATGGTATTCATTTTGTCCACCATTGTCGCAAACCCCTGGCGCATCTCAGAGAGGAGTGTGCGCATGTCACTGGACATGTCAACATCTGTCTCAGTGGAAGTTTCCCCTGCAGTGTGCTCCAATTCCACAGGGGGCTTGCGCCCAACCTTCTTGGTTTCAAATGTAAGGCGCGGCTGACGCGGATCAGTCCGTCCCATCTTGCACAGTTCAGCCGCACTACCCTTTCGTATTGCCTTTGTATGTCAACCACTCAGCACAGCACCTCCTGCAGCCACCCTTCTTTACAGTATGTCTTAATCCGGACTCAGCGCACAGATACCAGTGCTATTATTCACTGCTCCAAGTTAGGCACCTCACCAGCAAAAGGTGGAAGTGCCTCTAAAAAATCCAGCAGACAGTTATTATCTATCGCCCTCAGTATCCTGACCTCTTTCCTTGGGCGCAGTGGTGGTACAGACAGGGCGCTCCCTCCAGTATCTCAGAATCACCAGCCAGCAGTTAATCATATAGAGATATCCGGCCTCAGGCTCTCACCTTGGATGTCCCATCTCCTGGCGCTATAGCCCTGTACAATTGTCCCCAAACATGCTCCTAGAAGTACAACTCTGTAGGCCACGCACCCTGCACACAGGCCATCTCCAGTTCCTCAAACAGTAGTGCAGTGAGTGCTGCGTTTCAAGGTCACAGCTCCGTCCGACACCACCTCTCGCTGCGTCCTCCCAGATCTATTTTTCCACCATCAGGTACTTTGGCCCTCCGTTAGGTCTCCAGCTCTCCACCGCTATTCCAAATGTCGTCCTACTACTGTACGCTATCCACTGCCAGTACACTACAGGCCTCCTCTGCCAGTCTTCAGCAAGCCGCCATTTTGTGCCCAGCCACGCTATGCAGGGTCAAGTAACTCTTCAGTTGCTCTGAGGATGCCACAATGGACAGGGCCTCCGTCCAATCCACCACCCACACCTCCGCCTGCCAGCCCGCATTCAAGGCACTCACTGTGTCCATCCTAACAGCTCCAATCAGCCGCCAGATCCACCGTGCGGCCTAGCACCTCGTGGCCGCCGCGGCACTTGCGTTGGTGCTCAGCCCCAGGCGCCACTCCAGGACACTCCCTAGGTCTCACCGCTCTTCCTATGGCAGAGGCCGGGACTCGAAAGCCGCCGCACTGCAGCCCGCATTATCCGCACCTCCAGCACCTCTGCCGCTTTTAGAATACGTTGCGGTTGTTTTAAAAATACTGCTGTGCAGGAACACAAGATACATTTAGGATAACGGTGCCGGACGACGGGAGCCTCACAGAAGTGCGGCCATTCCGTACGTGCACCACCTAGCGCCCCCCGTCCTGGGCTCTATTTAAGACCCACCGCAATGGAGTGTGGGTCAGATATAGAAACCAAATTCAACCCGGTATTTTCAGATGCAGAAGGCAAAAAGTCATAACAGGTCAAGGCAGAGGTCTAAAGCCAGATAGCCGTCAGACAAGGTCCGGTGAAGGCATTGAATTTTGGTGAGAAAGCTCAGAGTGGGAGAAATTCGAAGTTCATGCCCAAGGGAGCTCGCTCGTAGGCCGGATACTTTTGGTGCCTTCAACTGGTCAAGATTTCTATATTTAAATGTAGTCACTTTTTTAAGAGCTTTGGTTCCTCCAGCGAGGCAAGTATGCAAGAAATAGCGGAACAGGTATCCACAAATGTGGGATACCCACTTTGGAAAGTCTGGCTGAAATGGATTAGCTTCCATGTAATGCTTCTCAACAAAAGGGGTCAGCCAACTGACCCTTGGATCCACTTCTTTGTACTGAGTTCAAGTGGAAGTAGGTCCAACCCTTCAAGTCTCCTGAGAGGACTTCAGAGCAGGTGCTGGTATTTTTCTGTCTTCCACTGGTCCAGTAGTGTTGTAAAGAAGTACACCCCATGGTGCCACATTTATGCTTGCCAATAGCTTGTGGGTGGGAGAGACTCCTGGCCCCTTACTGAGCAAAAAGCAAACATTTCCCAAAGGTAAATCTAGCCACTTTTACAGCAATTCCGGTTTGCCTTTCAGTAGAAAATCACACATTGCATCTCTCTAACTAAATCTAGCATGGCAGAACCCTTCTCCTGCTGTGCCCACACCTAGAGGTGTGGTCATGATCATGCACAGTCCCTGCCTCCTTCGTAACCCTAACCCAGTTCTGAGGGCAGCTCCTCTCCCACTGCAATTGGTGCCTCTCTGACTAAGAGGACTAAGTAGGGGGCTGGTCCAGGTTTTAGCCAGATCTGTCTGTGACATTGGAGGTCTCTTTGAAGTTAATCAGATTCCTAACCCCAGCCCACAGGCCATATTATCAAGAGATTAAAAACACCTTTCTATACCCATGGCCTTTTCCTCAATTCTGGTAGCATGTTCGCAACTCATCAGACCCCGGGTGACAGTTGTAGTTCATCCAAATGGGCCTCCTGTGGCTTTAAGCAGGGAAAAAGTATCTTCCGTAAAGGGCACTTTTTTCAATAGTTATTGCAAATTTGATTTTACCATTAAGTTGGATTTGATATAACTTTTAAACGAGTCATTGAATTATACTTGTAGCTGTTTCCTAACTGAAATACTATTAAATGTAATAGGGCAATATGCAGTGCTCTCTTGTAGAAAACCCAGCCTTGCTACAGTGAAAATAAAAAAGCTTTTGAGACATTTTCACTGTAAGGACACATGTAACATTTCATTTCTACATATTCTAGTTTTATTTACCATGCACTGTGTGCCAGGGCTCATAAGGCCTACAGAGGGGTGAATAATGTTTAAATGGAAGATTTTGACCTGTCATAAGGGTTTATTTTGACATAACCAATTGCAGTTATTATAATACAACCATAGCCAGGCTACAGTGGTAGGGATGGGCCCATGTTTCACATTGTCACGGTGGTGGCACATTAGATGCAACAGACAACAAGTGACATTTAACTTACAGGTCTTGGGAACACTTCATAACATATACTAGGGAATTATAAGTAAGTTTAATATTTCAATTAGAACTATAACCAATTTTCACATGTTTTTGGTATCAGAGCTCATGCAAGGCGGTCTGGTTAGCAGAGTCATGTGCACAGAGTCAAAACACCAAGAGCATCAGTCTCCAACCATGCAAAAAGACATATTTTTCTCTACACCTCGTTTGTGCACAAACTTTGGTCGGATCAGTTTGACTTTCAAACCATTATCTTTCTCTCCTTGTATCCATAATTGAAGCGTGTTACACATGATTATAGTGTGCAAGTTAAAGCTCTGTGGCCGGTCATCTGGAAGCTCCTTATTGCTTTAGGAATCCTTAGTAATTTACCAACTCAAAAGGGTCCTTTAATCTCATCAATCATTGCTTGACTCCATCACAAACTAATTGACACATTTTGGCCAAAAAACTATTAAGTCCTCTTCAGGATGAATACAAGAAAGAGGATGTGTTATCCTAAAAACATATACACATATATACCTGCAACTACCACATGTATTTGGCACTGCCAAGAAGGTGGATCACTTATGGTGTCTGAAATCTAATTTGCCTTTATTTTGATATTTAATTGACCAATATTTCTGGTTATATTTCTGGTGCGATACCATTTTTCACAACCGGGGTTACTTGCGTTGACTGCCTCAGTAATATATGCCCTAGGCGATCATCTTTCCACTAATTCCATGTATGCATATTATTAAGGTTTTTACTGTTATTGCATTGCCATGTGAGGAATGTACATGCTCGAACTGTAATTGGATTACTTGTAATTGTATGTTTGTTTCTATTCTTTTATCTTTTATTTGTTACTGAACAACCCCCTTCTAATACGATATTCACTTTCATTACCATTTGAAAGTCCTTTTGCTCTCTTAGGTTTTCCTCTTTCTCTGCCCTCTCTTGGTTGGGCACTAATCATTCTCATTTTTACAGACACAGATTTTCTGATCTGCCACTCCTGCTCCTATGCACCTAATCTACTTGTGCTCACTGTTCTCGGATGCACACTGATTCTTTCCCACCTGGTACCCGTTCAATGGGTTTTATTGTTTGTGCAATGGCTAGCTTCTTTATAAGGGGGCTAAAGTACTGAGGACCCTAGCAAAAATTAAAAAATAAAAACAGGGCGGGCCTGCCCTTTTCAATTAAAAACCCCTTGGGTTGTGCCCTGGCCCGGGGAGTCGGTTCATTATTTATAAAAGAGAAAAGGTGTGCGATCCCCTCCTCGAACCATTTAATAGCTTCAAGAACCCTCATCTCTCTTAGTAATGATACATATTTTTGGTGGGGTGTAGAGCTTGCAATTCTGCTACCCAAGCGATTCCATTGCCCTGAGGACCCCATCCCCTAGGGCATTATATATTTTTTAATTGGGGAATGGGTGTTGACCCCCATCCTCCATGCCATAGAATTTCCCGAGGACCCCATCCCCTGGCACCAGACGTCACCAAGTGCCTCAGGGACCCATCCAATTGACACTGTGTTCTTCCCAGGCCAGTAGAGCACGAGGAGGGAAAAGAAGCCTAAGTCCCTGCCTGCCTAAACCTCTCCCTGTCAGGGAACAAAGGGTTGCTCCCACCTGGCAGCAGGAGAAACAAAAGCTGCTACTGCCAGGGTGGAGCAAACAAATGCATCCAGGATGGGTGATGGCAGGGACCCGGCAGGAGGGTCCATGAAACTCCCCCCAGAGCCTCCAAGGACTTTATATCATGTGGCTGCCATGAGTGAGACTGGGGCACACACTATAAAGAAAAAGATTTGCCAGTCTCTGCAGCTCCCAAGATGGGTGCTGGATGGGGACCTGGTGAAGCCAGGGGATCATGGGTCTCCCATTGCTACCCCCAATGTTTTCAGTTCATTGGGTGCCCCAGGTGGGATGGGGACACCCAAATATATCTAGATAAAAAAATAAAAGGCACAAATGTGAAACGAGTGGTTCTGCCACTCATTTCACACCCACTATTACTGCCCGGCAAGGGTGTTTTTGGTATATTTTCATTCTTTAGTGAGGGAGAGGGGTCAAACAGAGGGCTGCATAAAATAGATCATTTTATGCCAAGGAAGACATCTCACTCTTGTAAAATTGTAAATCATTGCATACAAACCACAATCTATGTGTAAAAGAAGTATTTGTTGCCCATTTTATGGATAGGAATAAAATGGCCATTAACACTGCAGTGGCAGAATATCCGGAAATTATAATTCTTGTGACAAAAGAATGTCACAAATAGAGCAAATATGACTGCAGTAATTTAAGAAAGCAATTACATCAGATTTTGTTTGATTGAAACCAAATTATGAAAAACACCTAACATAGGGGTCTATTAGGATGACGGGCGGACAAAGTCCGCCCGCCACCCTGTCGGACAACGGGACCGCCCGCCATAAGGGCAGGGGTCGTTGAGAACCTTCTAATATACGCATCTTGAGTATCAACTATCGGACCCCAAAAAAAAAAAACAACCTATGAAGGTAAATAGTCCATCACTAGATGCTTTACTTTAATAAGTGCTTATGTCTTCAGTATCACACCCCCCTTTTCCTAAAATCAATCGACAGGAGGTATCATTATTTTTTGCAGACTTCTACCGGGATACAGCGAAGGAACACGCTACAGCTGTACCTTTGAGTTCTGTAGGATTCCAACAAAAGAAACTATATACCTACCTAACAGGTATTATGAGTAGTCTACATTTAGCCCGTTGCAAGTGGCAAATCTTTCAAATTATTTAGTTTTTATCTTTATATTTGAAGGTATAAAATTATATCGATCAGGTTAGTTCGCTTCTATATCGATGTCAGTATCAATAGAATAGGAGGCGGTATTCCATATGCCTTTGCATTCGTATGGCATTGTTGTGTCCATTTGATATACTAGACCACCTCGTATCAACAGATTTGTTTTATAAATTTTGACACATATGTTACTTGTTTTTTAGGTATACTGTTTACTTGTCATCTATATGAAGATACCAACCCTAGGTCTGTTCCTGTCTCTCCTTGTAAGTTGTAACTATTTTCTGTAAATATCATATGCATTAAGTTCGTCTTCTAATCGATGAAATGGTTGAGGAGACGTTATACGCAGAGTTATATCTAGAGTCAATATTTGAAATTGGATTGCAGAGTACTACACAATCTCTCTTGCGAAATATGTGCATCATATGACATGTTAGACACAAAGTATGAAAGTTGGATCCTTAAGTGTTAGGTTATAGACATTTTTCTATGTAATATACGTTATGCAATATTGTACTTTCTATATACAATGTGTTTATCCTGTGTATCGAATTTGTAAATGTAAGCCACTTAAGAGGTGTATTTTGTAATTCTTTTCTTTATATGTAATTGCAGATTGTAATTTGTGGCTCCTGAAGAAGGCGTTGTCGCCGAAACGCGCGTCGAGTAGTTTTTCCTTCATTCTGTCTGTGGACACCTCTGAATAACCGATGGTGTCTTTTTATTTCATAAAGGTGTATATTGTGTCATTATATGTAACAATTGCATATCATTTTTATTATTGTAATGTCATATAATCTGAACTCTTTCAGTTCTTTATATGATTTTATTATGTATATTAAAAACATGTTTGTCTTTTACTAATGATTATATCTTTTATTGTTTGCCTGTTTCTAGTCACATTTGGGTCTAATAACTTGTTGTCTACCACTAAGACTGCCTAGGAATGTTTTTGCATACACTTTGTCTACCCTGCCCTAGGATTTTTTAGTAATCACTACCCAGGGGGTCCTTGTTTTTCTCAATTCTTTTTTTTCTTCTTTTTAATGATTCAATTGTGCCACCAATAATTTAGGAAGTGGTATCTGGTCTAAAAAGCATTCAATGTCCTGCTCTCAGATGTGTTCAGCTGAACAGAGAATTTGATAGAGTTCTCTAAATTGTTGTATATCTGAGTAATTAACAACCACTGAGTCCTATAAAGCCTTTATTTCTGTGATGATTTTTCATTACTTTGGCTCTACATGTGCAGGCAAATAACCTCCAGGGCTTGTTACCCTGTTTGTAACACTTCTGTTTGAGTTGGAGCACAGTGTACTCCACTTAGTATGTGTCTATTGCCTTTGATTGTGTCCTAATGGTTGTTAATTTTCTCCAGGTTTTCTGTGAACCATTTTTTTTGGTGCTCCCCTTCAAATTCACTTCCCCGATCTTCCAGTTCCGGGTGTTTTTCTCCTCTCTCTCCTTATTATTTTTGGCTGCCATTGAAATGAACATGCATCGTGTCACTGCTTTTATAGCTTCCTATACTAAGGGGCTCATTAGGATGGCGGAGGGACCGCCACCGCAAGCAGTGCGTTAGCGGGCCGTCCACCATCTGACAGCATTTTCCCCCGCCTGAATATGATGGCGGGGGAAATCCTCAGCGAAGCATGATGGACTCAACGACTGTCTGCCACGGTTCCACAAGGCGGTCTTTTTCCGCCCGAACCAAAACATCACCACCCCCCTTTCTGAATCATTTTGTCCACCATAAGCGTGGAAGGGTATACTCAGACATGAGTCCCTTGCTCACTGCTCCGTCAGGATTCAAGCAAGCCGGGCCGACGACGCCTGGAATGGCAGAAACCGGTCCCCGGAAGCTTGTCTCCTTTCTGGTGAAGAATTGGCTTGGTAGTTTGGTCTGCCCTGTTCCCATGATGCACTGGACCAGGGACAGACTAATTTGCATATAGCCAGGTTCTGAGCTGGGATGGGGCAGTGAGCTAAATAACGGTGATGGATCAAGCCCTGATCTTTGGACTGGGTAAGAGTGGTCTGCTTAATTCAGACACTCTGTTCATCACCACCCCCTTTTCTGAATCGAACCAAAACATAGGGCAGCATTGCTGCTGTGCCTTCCAGACACCGCCGTAGGGATTACGATATCCCTTACCGCCTGTCTTTTTGCTGCGGGCATCCCAACATGATAAGACAGGTGGAAACGGATTTGGGGGCCCATAGCGGGTCCCCCTTGTTTTGGGGGGAGCTAGCTGTGCACTGGGGGGTACCCATGGTATCCCTTGCATTTCCCTGAACTGCGTGGTAGTGCAAGGAAATGCACAGCATGACATTTTGACATTGCGTACGGCACTGCAGCCAGCAACACCGTCCGCAATGTTAAATGCCCTGGATGCGCCCACCAGTATGGTGGGTGCATCGTAATTGCAGTGGTGGGACCGCCGCATGTCTGGCAGGCGGTCCCAAACACCACAACGATGGTGGGCAGACTCTGGTCCGCCCACCGGTCTAAGTGTGGACCTGAATTTTACTTATAATTCTCCTGTGAAAATAGGGTTATGGCCTTTTGGATTTCCTGGACATTACTTCTAGTATATAGTAAGCTATTCCATGGGCATCAAGAATTGGCTGGCCTTGAGATATTAGAGATTTGTTGAGTGACTCCAACTGGTGGGTGATCTGCCAGTGAGTGAGTGCACTCCAATCTCAGCTGCTCTTATCTTACTCAAGACCGATTATGACCCTAGGAAGTAGACTAATCTGGCAAATGTTTTATATTATGCTGAAAAGAGAGTACAATATCTGCAATTGGGGTGTTTCATATGCCATATATCTTCAATGCCTGCTTGTTGCACATAAATAGATATAATACTCCTCCAATTACAAAGTCTGTGTATGGAATTTTAAGTATATTTTGTTATGTTGATTTAAAAAATCTCTCCTGTCTCTTACATGGGGCATATATTGAGGCTACTGTGAAGGTGTGATCGTCAAGTGTAAGTCTTAGCACCAGTACCCTTCGACTAATATCTGCTATATTCTCCCTAACTCCTCCTTTGAAAGAATTGCTATCAGGACAGTCACCCCTACTTGTTTTTTTAGAATTAGAGGAGAAGAATTTCTGTGGAAACCGGTTCAAAAGTAGTCTATAGTTCAGCAGCTGTGAGCATAACACCTGCCATCAAAGACACGCTTAGCATCTTAATTGTCAGACCGAATCACCTTCCCCTCCAATCACATCACTGACCTACTCAACGTGTTGCTTCTATTGGGTGCGATTCCAAATATTCCATATTTAGGTCTCTTTCAGAGAATCCATATAAAATCCAATAAAACCTTTAGCTGCTGCACTATCTCGAGTGTATTAAACTGCAGCAAACTTCCCGAAAAGAAAGTTACTGGTGAATGTAGGAATATGTGTAATCGCACAAACATTTTAATGGCTGCCAATCAGATCAGACGTCATAGTAGCTAGAGGGGCAATATTGTGTCTGTCTGACATAAGATAGGATTGAATGAGATCAGCAAGAGCACAGTGATCACTTTCACTTTTCCTGCATTGTATGAAAGTGCTCCAAGAAGCAATACTGAATTGTGTTCAAAATTAGATGTCCTGTTGATTACTTCCTGGGTATGGTTTACTTCGTCCCTCTTTAATCATATCCAGATGGTGAGATCAGGATCACCCGATTGTAATACTAAAATGGTCACCAATGGGCTCGTTGAGAAAAATCCACAAACTGCTCGATTTAATATCTACATGCATGCCACTAACCAAAGGAATCAGTTGATATTATGTGTAACGTCAGATGGACACAAAACAATACAATGATTGTCATTTATGTATGTGGTGTATGACTTTGCAACTGCATTGTCTTGCGGTGCTTTGACCACATCAAATTGCAGTTAATGCTGAATGGCTCTGTAATTGAAGTGATTGTTTCTGACTGTTAACAAATTCACATTAGCATTCACCCGATCAATATGTCTGAAGTAGCCAACGTTCTGCTTAAAAAAAGAAAAGCACTTCTGTTTAATTATGGAGTTCTTGTAGCTCTTACCAGATAAATGTTAAGATCAAAGGCCCAAACAATCAATCACAGATGCTCACAAAAGTTCTCTTGCTCCTGTAGCTCCAGCACAATGCTGAGCTCACATGATCAGCAATCTGGGAACACCTGATCTATTAGAATATATTGTATACTTTGAATTGTGCAACTACTAGGCCTATTAACCGCAGAGAATACAGAACCAATTATTCAGACTACACCTCTAAGAAAAAGTCCCAACCCAATAATCATGACATCTCTAATTTTTCAACAATTACAATACCTAGTTTTGTTTTTCACTATGTACATTAAGCACAAGATACTACTGGGGAAACTACCGACCCACCATCTCTGTGAGATATGACCCCATATTACACCTTCAGCCAAAATACAGGGTGCAGTGAGTCCCTCATAAACGTCTAATCCAAAAATAAAGTGAAAAATATGGAGACTGATCTACTATATTATTTGGTTCACAGACCTGGATCTTCTAGACCTTCCTCTGCATGCCTTCATCTCCAATTCACAGCACTTAAGAAATCTAGTACCAAACGTGTTATTCTAGTGTTTTAGTGTACTGTGAGCTTTAACCAACCACCTGTATAAAGTGTTTCTCAAAGTTCAATTTTTAAATGTTGCTTTTCCACTCAACTCTTAAAATCTAATTTCATCAGTGAATTAGATTTTTGATTACAAGTGGACACTAAATTTGAAAGGACATTCTGCTACTTTCCCAGGGGAAGATACTAAAAATACTTTACACATATCTATGCCTGCTGATGATTAAAACCATAAAACAGTCACATTTATGAATGCTGTTAGCACATTCTGGCCACATATCGCACTCAATTAGATGTCACTGGTGCATTTTGTGTGTCGACTGTTGTTGTGCAACCAACTAAAGATTAGAGTTTTAAGTGCAGGCACACCACACAAAGTGCCACTGAATGTCCATGCATGGAGCCATCATATGCTTTTAACGATGTGTGTACGAGGTATAAATTATGTTTGCATGAATTACACATTTTTTGAGACCTAGTTCAGTCTTGCTTTGGGAAAAATCTTTGTGGAACAGGTCGAAGGGTCTTGCTTTTCCCGCTTTCTTGAACGTCAAAAAATTATCCTTGGAGGTTTTGAAGTGTCTTTCCGAAATCGAATACCATTGCCTCAAAAAGGCAGTAGTGATAATATGCGTCAGGCAAGATAAATGTTAATGTTTTTGTAGGTACGTGTGTAGGCAAAAAATCTGCAAAATCCGTGAAAACAATCTAAAAACAAAATATTGCTCCATGGCCTTGTCTTGACCTCTGCGGAAAACTGCAAGGTGTGTTATTCTTGAGTTCATAAAAGCACAGTATGTTCATCAGCGTGACCTGCATGTCCCTATCATGGGAGCTGCTTGCTCGCGCCTCCTCATAAATCCAGCTGTCCTCTATCCACGTTCTCAGTGAACTATGCCAGGCTCACATACCAGTCTATGCACATGTTTTGGTAATGAAGTTTGCTTTTCGGGTCAATACTTCATCGTGCACTCCATCTTCGAATCCATACCATCTTTCTTCATAAATTAAAGTGCTCTCCGTGGGAAATGACAAATTGCTATCTCCCACCAAGATGACAAAACCAATTTCTGGCATTGTTATGTTGTGCAAACTGCATGAAACTGGGCCTTGCCAAGATTTTCCAGCACTCTGAATAAAGTGACTCAAGCTGTGAACTTTTAATGCATCTTTGGCAACCCTGGCCCTTTCAAGCTATGCATGCCAGGGTGCCTGGTTTATGTCAATTCAACATTTTCGTGCTGGAGGAATACCTACCGTTGATAGCCACTGTGGTTCGCCCTGCAGCAATACTACGTCGTCTTCAGAAGCCTGAATTTCATGCAATATGTTAGGATACACTCTAAGCAAAGTGCGGTTTAGTTGTCAACTCTTGAAACACAAAAAAAGTCAGTAATTAGAAAGCATGAATGCAGAACCTTTTTTTCTTTTAAGTAGTCTAATTTCTGAAGACATAGGATTTCTGTACCACACAATGCAGCACACATGCGAAGAAAAAAGTAACAAGGAGATATTTCTCCTCGTTACACCAGTCTCACATGCGTGCACAATTTTGGTGCAAACCCAGGTTTATTGACTTTAGTAAATATGAGTTAGCATCAAAGTACATGGGTAGATGCATAAGAATGGCCATGCTCAAACCATGAACAGCTCCTCAACTCAAAGCAATGCAAGGCAGCACTATAGGTTGCTTTGATAAAATATTTCTTTACAAAGCCATACAAAACCTTGCAAATTGGGCTTTGCGAGGCCTTGCAAATCCCAAAATAGATTTTGCATAGAGGGTGCACTACAAAAGTGACTCAACCACAACGGACAATCGAAGTAAATCTGGGCCTAACAGTTGAGCAACTAGCAACAAACCTGTACAGCAGTCAATACATTAAAAAAAAAATCTTTTTATTAACAAAGCTCAAGAGAATTGTAGACACAGTATGCATAGTCAAGGTTACACAACTACGCAGACACCACTTTGCAAGAATGATACATTCACTGAAAGATAGGCGGTATACAACACCTTCTGCGTGGGTCAGTTTCTCAAGTTCAGTCAATACATTTCTAGGAGAAGAAATGTAAATAGTGCGAGAAAATACAGGAGCAGGCAAAAAACAAAGTTTAAGCAGTCATAAGAAAATATTGTAAAAGTTGGAGGTTTTAACAGCTATGTGAAAGAAATTGAGAGGACCTAACAGTTGAGCAACTAGCAACAATCCTTTACAGCTGTCAATACATTTCTGGAAGAAGTAATGTAAGTTCCCCATCACCCATCAACAAAAGAAGTGGCATCACTGGATCTCCCATCATCCACCTACACAGGAAGTGATATCACAGAACTTCCCATAATAAATCTGGACAGAAAGTAACATTACTGGTTTTCCAGCCAAACCCTTCTTTAAAAGAAAAAGCCAAGCAAGAGGACTTAATTTCTTGACACTCATTAACACAGTAAGTGACATCACTAGATCTCCCATCATCTACCTACACAGGAAGTGACATCACTGAATTTCCTATCCTTCATCTGGACAGGAAGTAACGTTACTAATTTTCCCACAAACACTGTCTTTCAAAAGAAAATGACAAGCAGGAGGACTTCATTTCCCATCACCCATCAGCACGGGAAATGACATCACATCACCCTGCTCTCCTCCTCCCTCCCAAGTCCTAGTTAGTGGCAGCTGCAACATGGACGTGCAGCGAACGCGCACAGCGGACACGCAGCTGGCACTCCCAAGGCATACCAAAGATAAACCCATCTGTGCCTGGACCGCACCCAGCGCCAGGAACCCTGGTCCGATCACAGCGCAGCAATACCTCGTAGCACTCCTCAGGTTGCTATGTCCCGGATGTTGTTCTGCCAACTGCACCCAAACACTCAACTCACACCACTGTAGGAGCATTCACCAGCACCCACTCCAGCAGCCACATACCCACAACCCCCATTTAATAGTAACAACACCCTCAAGAACCCTCCCAACACCCGCTCTCATGCATGCTTCCCAACACACGATCACTCAGCAAACACACACCCTTCCGAGTAGTGATGCACCCAACATTCTCGTTTTCACAGAGACCTGTTTAACCCTTCATCAGCTCTCAACATCGACACAGCAATCCCAGCCAGCTACAAAATCACTCGACAGGACCGCCTTCACAAGCTAGGGGGAGGACTCACTATCATGTACAAGGAATCCATCAAATGCACACCATCCATAGAGAACGCCACCCAATTCATGGAAAACCTGCACTTCAAACTTCAAATCTCATAAAACTTCACCCTGACAGGAACCCTTGCCTACCGAATCACCCAGACCCTGAGCCACATTCACCAAACTCATCACCAACTCCATCACTCCACTCACTATCATCTCCAGAGCCAACATTCTCTTCACTGACCTCAACGTTCACCTGGAAGGCCTATACAACCCCTGCTCTACAACAATTTTCAAAAGCTTGAGCAACATCAGAATCACCCAGCTTGTCACAGAACACACACTGGACCACATTTTCTCCACAAGCGACAGAATCAAATACAGCTCCACCACACCACTCACATGGACCAACCATTCCATCATCCATTTTCATATCAACACAGCTCAAGTTCACACTCCTACCAGATTCAGCATTCATTGGGACAAGATCATAGAAGCAGAGTGGCTCAGGACCCTCAGCACGGATCAACATAGCTCCGCAGGAAACTTCAAAAAGTACATCAACACCTTCAACAACTGGACCAAGAAATGTTTTGGACTCCCCTGTACCCATCAAACCCAACAAGCATTGTAGATGGTATACAACCTTTATAACGCAACTTTTACAACACACTACCATTGCAACTAAACTTTTACAACGCAAAAACTATTACAACGCATGTATTTACAACGCATGTTTTTACAACGTAGGTACCTTTACAACGCATACCATTACAATGTAAGTATTGGTAAGTATATAATTATATTTAAAATGTTATATGTTTGGGTTTTTTAAAGGGGTATTTTTAGGGTTCAGGGTCAGTTTTGGGTTTTTGGGTAAAGGGGTATTTTTAGGGTTCAGGGTCAGTTTTGGGTTTTTGGGTAAAGGGGTATTTTTAGGGTTCAGGGTCAGTTTTGGGTTTTTGGGTAAAGGGGTATTTTTAGGGTTCAGGGTCAGTTTTAGGTTTTTGGGTAAAGGGGTATTTTTAGGGTTCAGGGTCAGTTTTAGGTTTTTGGGTAACGGGGTCTTTTTAGGGTTCAGGGTCAGTTTTGGGTTTTTGGGTAAAGGGGTATTTTTAGGGTTCAGGGTCAGTTTTGGGTTTTTAGGTAAAGGGGTATTTTTAGGGTTCAGGGTCAGTTTTGGGTTTTTGGGTAAAGGGTTATTTTTAGGGTTCAGGGTCAGTTTTGGGTTTTTGGGTAAAGGGGTATTTTTAGGGTTCAGGGTCAGTTTTGGGTTTTTGGGGTACAGGGGTACAGGGTAAAAATAAAGTAAAATTAAATTTAAATTAAATTAATTAAATTAAATTAAATTAAATTACATTACATTAAATTATATTAATTTCAATTAATTTACAATTAAAAAATTAATATATACTTACCAATACTTACGTTGTAATGGTATGCATTGTAAAGGTACCTGCGTTGTAAAAACATGCATTGTAAATACATGCATTGTAATAGTATTTGCGTTGTAAAAATTTTGTTGTGAAGGTATGCGTTGTAAAAGTATGCGTTGTAACGTCATACATCCATTGTAGATATACATGCAGGCCAGCTGGTACTCACTCTGAGACACAAAATAACAATGTAAACAGCTAGAAAGGAAATGGAGAGCTACACTAACTACAAGGTTGCACTCAGACACTGTCACCAGCAAATGAGACACCAACAAAAAAGCACTAGAGGACCACATCAAACGAAGCTCCAACAGCTGCAAGATTTTGTCGATTGTTAAGGATTTCACCTCTCCCTCAGTCACTGTTACCAGCATCGCTGCATCCCAAGAACTCTGAGACAACCTGTCCAACTTCTTCCACAGAAAAATTGCAAGCATCTACAGCAACTTCATACACCAATCCAATCCCAGAGAACTCATTGCTAGTTTACCCACCACCAGCCAAGATGGCCACCTGACTGAATGGACATCCGTCACCAGAAACGACACAGCAGCAATCATGTGGACCATCCACTCAGGGACCTCAACAGACTCATATCCCTACCACATCTACTACCTGCGAACATCACCAATCAGCACCACCCTCACCCACATCTTCAAAATCTCCTTCATGTCTGCTACTTTTCTGGATGAATGGAAACTTCCAGAAATCACTCCCTCCTCAAGATGCCCACAACCGACCTGAATCAGCTCTGCAACTTCTGACCCATCCTGACTCTTCTATATCTAGCCACACTGATTGAGAAGGCCATCCGGAAGCAACTCACAACCCACCTCGAACTTCACCATCCTGTAAACAACACTCAATCAGGATACAGAAAGAACCACAGATCTGAAACAGCAATCATTGCACCAATCAATGGCATTCATATCATCCTGGCCCAAGGAGGAAGAGCTACCCTTATTCTGCTGGACCTCTTTGCTGCCTTCAATACTGCCTTCCATAACCCCTTCATCAGAAGACTCCACGAGATTGCCATTCAAGGATCTGTTCTCAAAAATATCTGTTCCTTCCTCACTGGAAGAACCCAAAGGGTTAGTTTGCCACTCTTCACATCAGAGACCAAGAAATGGATATATGGAGGCCAACAGAGATCATCCTTCAGCATCACTCTTTTGAATATATATATGACGCCACGTGCCAATATCATCTGAACACAAGACATCACCGTCATCTCCTATGCCGATGAAACCGAAGTCATCCTCTCCCTGATGGACATTACAACTACTGCCAGCCTCACCAACCACATAACCATAGTAACAAACTGGATGCGGACCAAATGACTGCAGGTCAACTCTAACAAGACAGAGGTACTGGTCTTCAGCAACAAGGCCCCCCATTGGATTCCACCTGGTGTCAATCAAAACTAGGACCAACATCCACATCCAGAGACCATAAAAGAAGTCTATGGATGACCCTAGACAACAAGCTCAACATGAAGGGTCAAGTCAACGTAGTATGTACCTCCTGCTTCCACATCCTACGCATGCTGCAAACAGTCTCAAAATGTTTGCTTCAGAACACTAGAGGACTGTCACACAAGCAGGCTGAACTACGGCAACAGTCCCTATGCCAGAACCTCCAAACAACTCTTACAGAGACTCCAGACCATCTAGAACACTGGTGAAAGACTAATACCCAACCTCCCACATCACACCACACGTCAGGAAGCTTTACTGGCTCTCCATTCACAAGCGCAGTCATTTCAAGTGTATCACACACACATACAAAGCCCTACACAACACAGGACCAAAATACCTGATCATCCAGATCCACTTTCACCAACCCACCAGACGCCTACAGTCTGACTGACTCTCTCTCAAACACATTCCCTGCATCTGAAAAATCAAAACCAGGGGCTGCTCTTGCTCCTACATTCCACCCAAGACAAGAAACAACCTCCCTCAACACATCAGAGTCTCCTTCTCACTTCTCCAGTTCTGCAAGACTTCATATAAGCACCCGGCGGACTGCAACCTACACACTTGTCCAAGTGCCTGGATACCTTCTAGGGTGATTAGTGTGCTATAAGAATCAATATGACATAACAGTAGTACAAGGAAATGCAGGAGAAGGAGCAGTCAAAAGACAAAGTTTGAGCAGTCATAAGACATTATTGAAAAAGTTAGAGAGATTTTAACACCTAGGTGAAAGAAATTGAGAGGAAAGCAGAAAAGGACAATGCAGAGTTAAAGAAGCATGCCATTGCAATGGCAAGAGACAGAGCACATGGGGAGAGCAATGCAAACATGGAATCTAAAAAAAGTAGGCTTCAAAGTTCGGGTAACGCTTTAAAAGAAAGATTTTCAGATTCATGTGAAAAATCAGGAGGCCTTCTTCACATATAATCCATTCTTGAAGGAAGTATCAGAGTAAATGGTCAGCTCCAAAGAAAGACTGAGAGGTGGCTGAATGCATTTTCAGTTTTAAAATTTTAATCTTTAATGTCCATTGCTCCTTAATTGCTTTTTGATTATTTTATTTTTAAGGGAGAGAGGAAGCACTTAGCCCATAGATTTGAAATCGATGAAGGACACTTTGATGTATGTGATTGATTTGAGACACTGCTAGTCACTAGTGCTTCTCTTGCATCTATGCAGATTTTGGAAAATAACCCTCTCTGAGGGGTCTCCCCAAACTTTTTGCCTTTCTCTGCCTCTTTTTGCTGAACTCTTTTTGTTGGTCTCAGGACTCTGAGCACGTTACCACTGCTAATCAGTGCTAAAAGTGTGTGCTTCGTCCCTACACGTGTGTAATTGGTGCATACCTGATTGACCTATTCTATTTACTTATAAGTCACTTGTAAGGTGGTATACCATTGTAAGGAGTTCACCGCTGAGGAAGACGAGAAACGCGAGGGAATAGAGCAAGCAGCATACCTAAGAGGAAGAGCGGTTAGCAGTCTAGCGGTTCGGGAGAGGAGGGCAGAAGCGGTACTGACGTCACCCACAGGAAACCAACAAAGAGGAGGAGATGGGGAGAAGGGCGCAACCGATGAAGATAGGAGAGAGAAGGAATCCAGGACGGAGACAGCAACGTGGGGACAGGTAAACGGAGTGATGGAGGAGTGCGAGGAGACCGGAGAAGTCGGACACGAGAGGGGAAGAGCCACCGATACAGCGCACCAACCCGGCAGCCCAGAGGAGAGAGAGGACGCCCCGGGTCCATACGCCACAGCCCAGACCAAGGGTCGTGGCTTCAGGCGAGTACCCTTGGGAGGGGGGCTTCAGGCGAGTACCCTTGGGAGGGGCACTCTGGTGGGTGTGGTGGGAAGGAACAGAGCCCCAAAAGACACTGAGTGGTGAAGAGAAAAATCCGAATTCCCCCTAGTGCACTTAAACCTTCCCCCCCCCCCCATTTTTTTCACATCGGTTGGTGATGGTGGCACCTAACAAATGAAGAAAAGACTCAACCAATAAAATATATATATTATTTATTTATTTCCCTCCCATTGTACCTCTGAGCGCCTGGAGACCCTAGAAGACGGAGCGACCCGACAGACCCCCAGGACTGAGAAGCTCGAGGGAACAGCCAAAGAAACTATAGAACAGTCCCTTACTCAGTTTACCCGACTATATTGTTGATAAAGGATCATCTCTTGTGTTATATTTTACTTAAAGGAACACTTCTTTCTTTAGTTGACTTGAGTTTATGAGACTGAGATATCAGAGACACCAAACCACATAAAGATCTATATTAAAGAAAATAATAAAAACCCATACAAATACATACGTGTGTCGCGTCCTTCAACTGCCCGTGTCCCCTGCCCGTCTACAACCATATACCCTGGGCCTGTAAGTTATTTGCTACTGGTGTGCTGCAACACTGATTGTGCCACCCACAGAAGTAGCCTTTCAAACCTGTCTCAGGCCTGCCACTGCAGTGCCTGTGTGTGTGGTTTACTGTCACTTTGATTTGCCATCTAAAACTACTTACCAAGCATTAAACTCCCCTTTTATTACATATAAGTCACTACTTAAGTAGGCCCTAAGTAACCCTAAGGGCAGGGTGCCCTGTAAGTAAAAGGTGGGACATATGTCTTTTATCTTTACATGTCTTGGTAGTGACAAAGTATCAAAATAAATTTTTGAATATTCTGAGACCTACCCCTCTCATAGGCTAGCTTTGTGAATTCTTTAATACCCTTTTAAGCTGTAATTCATGATCAGAGGGGAGAAGCGCTTTCATGTTTCATATCTTTGAAATGGTAAGGATAAATCCTCCTCCCTGGTGATGTTGGATATAATATTACTGCTTTAGAAATGCCACTTTAAGAAAGTGCATTAACACTAGGACAACCGGGTCTCGACGGAATCTGCACTACCTTGATTCGCTCCTGCCGAGTGAAAATTATTTTTAACACAATTTAATAAATCAATCAAACTAACATTTTACAAATAAACCATTAGTGAAAAACTGCTGAATCAAAAAAACATTTGTAAAAAGACGATTCATCCAGCGTGGTACATTGCTTCTTTTATTCAGAGCACTGTTCCTTGAACTGAATACATTTCAAATGGCGTGGATTACAAGCTTGTCAGTAGCAAATCCCAATGCATTTCGGGTTCTGTTTGCACCCTTCTTCAGGGTAAATCTAGAAAACTTATAACGAACTCAATACTGGTGCTACATATCAATGTAAAGACTTAACGTTCATCCAGGGGATTTTTTAACATGCGTGGTCCGCGTCAGATGCAACTAAAAAATTAGAGTGACAGTAGGTTTGTCAGAGTCAGAGTTCAAAACATGGCCATGTGAAGTGCAAATTGAATCTCTAAAGAAGTGACTAGACAGAAAACCAATTCTAAAGTGCCATCGGAAGACGCCAAACCAATGTGTGCTTGTTAGTAAAGGCGGTCTTATCATGCGTATCCTTTCAAGGACATAAAAGTCAATAAAACTAAAAATACCTGAAAAGTGTGGTTGAACATAACTCACAAGATTGTGTGCCAAATAAAAACTTTGAAATGTGATAGTAACAAACATTGAAACCTTACAAGATACTCAAATGCCGTTTATCTGGCAATGAAAAGTCCTGTGTATGCTCTCACCTCTGATGTAATGAGGTATGCTGCAAAGAGTCTCAGACAACCAAAAAAACCTGTTAGTGCAAGTATAATGATGCAAATAGTCACTGACTATTGCTACTATTGACTACTGTTGTCCTAGTGTTAATGTTCTTTCAGAATTAGTGGCCAGGTAGATGCACTTCAGAATCAGCACACCAACCTGGAGTACTTTTTGAGTAATTGAGACAAGAGAGTATTGTCGAATTTTTTAGTGCATTATTGCTGTACATACGCACGTTATACTTTAAGAAAGTGGACATTTCTCTGCTCTTAACTTTGCTCTGTGTGCCTGCAACCTGTCTCCAATACACATCTGGGCTGGGTGACAGGTATACTTTGTGATTTCCCTCTAGACAGATACAAACGCAAGAGGGGTGGGTGTGACAGAGAACTCATTTGCAATCATCTGGATTCTGATAGCCAGCAGGAAGGGGGAAAGAGAGATGACACTTACATCTGAATAGGCTGTGTACTGTCCCAACATAAAAGACTGATTACGCCCCACATATAGCCTGGCACACAGGGTTGGGATGAAGGGGGACCTGTGCACTTCAAGGGGCTGCTTTGAAGTCACCCCCCACATCATAGGCATATTTGGGTATAAGTACTGGGACTTTGATCCTACCAAATCCGTACACTACTGGATCTGGGAAAAGCTTTAGTAATGACTGCTCTGCTGTAAGGATTGCCACTTTGCCTTGACTGACTCTTCTGAGGAACTGCGTCTTTGCTTTGCTAAACTTCCCTGCTCCCTGCTGAACTCTGCCCTGCTGAGGACATGGACTGGACCCATATCACTTGAAACCAGAATGACTCCAAGGGCTTGCTGACTTGCCTCTTGTTTGTTGAAGCCTCAGGGACACTACATTCTTCCTACAGTCCTGCTTGTGCTGGACAGGACTCTGTCATCTGTGAGTCCTACCCTTGTCTGCAGTTATTTTTACATTGAAGTCGATGCAGCAGTGATTTTGCGCTGATCGGAACTGACACATCTCCTTCAATCTTGAAGCAGCGGCTGCTCGCCATCAGCGATTATACAGCCGGTGTGGCTCAATGCCAACAGACAGCGCTGCTAAACATCTATGCAATGCTTGCATCGCAAAGGGGGAAGCATCCTTTGCACAACAGGCAGAACCGCAACCTGCCTTTACTCGGCAGTCACTTACCAGCTGCATTGTCACCACGCAATCCTTTACCACACAAGTCATACACAGAGGTGCATTTTTGGACTGGTGTTGGATTTGAAGTCCACCACCTTCCCTACTGATACACTGGCTGGAGTTGGAATTGTAACTGCTTGCGTTTTAAAGGAATGCTTATTAATTTTGCAGTTGGGATAGTGATTGCGGAGTAAAGGCATGTGTGAGAAATGCATACAGGTTCTGCTTACATTGATGGTGAGGATCGTTGCTGACGCGCACCTTCATCTGTGGATTGACGATGACACAAAGCCTCCTTGACTCCTTGCCTCACATCTTTGACATTAACGCTTTGCTCCATTCCAGGTACTTTGTCAGAGGAACCATCTGAGTGGTGAAACCTGTGGCCCTCAATCGCAGTCTGCATTAACTTTGGATTTATCCTGGTCCCTTGCGACCCAATGTAACCTTTTACCACTATTGACTTCTAAGCGCTGTTTTTGCATTTAAGTTAACCCTCACAGCCCTCCGCTAAACTACCAGAGGGTGAGGACCGGTTAATTTAAAGTGTGAATCTAGCTTACCCTGACTAGGACTTTGGTCTCTACTTGGACAGGGTGTATATCTCTACCAACTTGAGACCCAATTTAACAGTAGAGGATTGTGCTGAGTGAAAAAACATAAATGTATTAACCCCATTTAAGATGGTATTTCCACTGTCAACATAGAGAACTACAGGAGTTTGAACCCTCAAGTCAAATACTGTCAAGGTTAGGAAAGGTTTTCATTTTTTAGTGAGTGTTAGAAATGGTGGTTCTGGTTAGCTAGAGAATGCACCTAAGCCAGGCAGAACCTGACACTCTTGTCAGGGTAAGTAGGTTACACACTGAAGATAAACCCTGCTCACTTCCTTGGTAGCGAATCACAGAGGAGTCAGGCTTATCCCAGAGGCAATGTGTAAAGTATTTGTACACACACACACACACACACACACACACACCCACACACACACACACAGTAACACTGTGAAAACACTACAGAAGGACAGCACACAAGTTTATATAAATAGCCAATATTTATCTGAAGAAAACAACCAAAACAACAAAAATCCAAAATACACAAATCAAGATATCAATTTTGCAAAGATCACTTAAAAGTATGGCTGTTAGAAATCAAAAGCTCTAACTTGGGCTATCTGGATGTCATGACAGGTACTAATTGAAGAGTTTGGCACCAACTGCAATAAAAAGTGGGCGCCGGCTGCGGAGTCACACAGACATGTTACAGTACCTTGGACATGAGGAAAACAAAGACACTGTACAGGAGTTGAAACAACATTGGCGCGATGCATTAGTTCCTTACAACAGTATGGGCAGATGAGTTTGGCAGGTCACACACATAGGTTATTGTCTACACGGTATCCAGGGTGAAGCTCTGGCATTGACAGGCATGTGGGTTGCGGTGTAAGTCAGGGCAGTGTGTTGTGTGCTTCCCAGTTGATGACCTTGGCTCCGGCACAGGCAGCGTCATCGTTAATGGCTTCAGGGTGCTTTTCTTGGGTTGTAGCAACAACCACATGATTCCAAGGGCCAAGGAACTGGATTTGGCACCACTTGGCCATTAGGTCTCCCAGCAGAGATGTCCAAGTGATGTTAGCAAGATGCAGGTGAAGTCTTTGATGGCCCTGAGGCTTCTTAACAGGAGGAAAGCACACACATGCCCTTGGAGAACCGTGGAAGCAGGATTTAGAAAGCAACGTCTAGTCCTTTCAGTCCCAGGACAGAAGCAAGCAGCAGTAGGCCAGCACAGCAAAGCACCCAGAAAAGTGCCCTTATCTCCTGGCAGCAATCCAGCCTTCTTCCTGGTAGAATGTCCTCAGCCCAGAAGTGTTCTGAATATATGGTGTCACAAGGTCAGTACTTATACCCATTTCAGCCATTGAAGTAGGAGAACTTTAAATGGAAATCTTTGTAGTGCACAAGACCCTGCCTTTCCCTGCCTTAGGTCAAGACACTCTACAGGGGGTGGAGATTTCTTTGTGTGAGGACAGGTACAGCCCTAATGAGGCGTCAGTGTCAACTCCTCCCACTATTCTAGCTCAGGATGACCCATCAGCCTGGTGATGGGAAATCAGGAAATGCAGGGCACACCTCAGCTCCCTTTGTATGACTTTCTAGAGTAAATGCACAAAGAGCCCAACTGTCATCCTGCCCAAGGCATGTACTCAGAGGCAGACAGAAGCACAGAATGGTTAAAGTAAAAAATGGCAACTTTCTAAAAGTGTCATTTTCAGACCTGAAATGTAAAAACAAACCACTAAAATATGTTTTAGGTCAAGCATTCAAGACCTTTTGTAAATACTTAAGAATATACTTATATGTGTATGTAATTTGTGGGCTCTGGAAATCAGCCCTAGGACTTGTCTGCTTCTGCTTAGAAACTGTTTTTTTTCTGTACAACTGCCTCTATTTAACTTTCTTGATAGAAAACGACCAGCAAAGGTCAGTAAAATACCAGAATCACGTTAGCATTCTCTAGATCTCAGTCCATAGAAATGGTCTTCCATGAGAACCCGTAGACTGTAATAGTTTTTTCAAATCTTGTATTTTCAGTGATATGACCATGAAGCCCCTAATTTTATATTAAAAACAGAGCTTTGGACTCTACCATTTCCCGCTGAAAGGCACTATTTCTCTCCATGTGTTTCCATACCTGCTGTGTCACACAGTTTGGTGCTTATTTTTCCTCCATGTTAAAGAACAGTAGATGTTTTAGCACCCAGGCTAATGAGCTGCATAGCTAAATACATATAAGGGCCCAAAGGCGTGACCGATTGCATTGCAAATGCTTGTTTTAAATTTGGAGTCCAGATACATCAAACAACAATTTTCTATCATCTCCCAATAGGAAGATGCACTTATAAAATGTTACAAGGCATGGATTTACCAAGGGCCTACATTAAGGGTGTCTTACATGTAAAGAATTGAAGGGTGGGGGTGGCAAATGGATGCATCTGCCAGGTTAAAATAGTAGCTTAAATATGCACGCACAGACAGTGCAGTGATAGGTCTGAGACATGTTTGCAAGGCTACTCATGTGGGTGGTGCAGTCAGTGCCGCCATTGAAGCCACCGAGCTCCGGACTGAATGCCCAACGCCCCGGTCTATCAGCATCGTCCCCGCACACTGTAAATCCAATTGACATCCCTCTTGGAGATTTCCCACTGACCCTGGCACCCATGCCTTGCATCGTCACCATGGTCTGCCAAATCCTCCCGGCCCTTCAGTTCAGGCCGCCGATCGAGCTATGTCCAGCTCACCCACATTCATTGTTGTTGGGTATTGCCACCCTATTCTTCCCCGCCTGTTTAATCAGGCACCTTATATTTCAGTCTTGTAATAAATTATCCTGATAATGATCCTAGTATTGTGTTACAGGATCGAAATGTTGTCGACTTGCTGAAACACCTTGCACATACATCTATTTGATTATTAAGTGCAACGGTTGGCGTCTCTAAGCTTGTCCTAACCATTTGGATTATATACAAGTTTTTCTTGCCTTCCCTGAATGTTTTGTTAAAATGTATATTTCTTGTGGCTATGTAGGATGCAGGACTGTGTCCCACTTTATTGTTGTTTGTTAAGAATTACTTGACCATTTATTAAAATGTACTGTCTGACTGGACAGCAGTAATATAGTGCTGATTCTAGTCTATATTGATTACACACTTATTTTAGCTCCTTCACAAGGACCACTGTTAACTCAAAATACTGACTCCCCAAGATACTTGCTTACCTTTTAAGTTCCCTTGTCTTTGTTGAAATGTTATGTTATGTTATGTTATGTTATACACATTTTTATAGCGCACGGCTGCCCCAGCAAAGGGGCGTCCCGGCGCTTAGGACAGGCAAAGGCACAATACAACAAAACATCAAGAAACAGGGGGACAGAAAGCAAAGAACCTAAGATACAGAAGGAAACAAGTGGGTTTTTATAGCTCTCCTGAACTCCAGCAAATTATCCAGTGCACGAGTTTGAGATGGAAGTGAGTTCCATAGCTTAGCGGCTGGAACTCAAAAGGAACGTCCCCCAGCACGGCATAGCTTAAACCGCGGAACCACAGCCAAATTTTGGCCCAGAGACCTAAGTGACCGCAATGGTATATAGGGAATAAGCAAATTCTCCAGTATCTGGGGGGATGATTGTTTAAAAATCTTGAAAGACAGGCACAGGATTTTAAAATCAATCCGCTGTGCCATAGGCAGCCAGTGTAGTGACCGTATAGTTTCCTTCACGAAACAAAACCTCGGCAAGCCCACCAAGGCTCTAGCGGCAGCGTTTTGAACGCGCTGCAGCCTGGTGATAACAGCCTGATTGGCCCCCAGCAGGAGCGTACTGGCATAATCAAGCCGTGATAAAATAGTGGCCTGCAAGATCAGCTGCCTAGTAGGGGCGTCCAAAAATTTCAGAATAGGTCTGAGCCCTCGCAAGATTCCAAAACAAGTGGCTGCCACTTTTTTAGTGTGATTACCGAAGCTAAGAGCAGAGTCCAACCAAACACCCAGATTTTTTACCTCCGACACCAGGGTTGGAGTAACACCCAGCTCTGGGGGCCATCATTCGTCACCCCAAAGGCTGCTCTCTTTGCCCACGATCAGCACCTCTGTCTTCTTAGCATTAAGCTGAAGACAGTTGTCTGTCATCCAGCCTGCTACTGCTAGAAGTCCAGCCCGAAACCTAGGGGCCTCGAGGTCAGCTCTACCACTCAGTGTCACCGCCAGCTGGGTATCGTCAGCGTAAGAGACCATGTTCATGTCCCAACGCTTAGCGACCGCAGCCAGCGGTTGCACATACAGGTTAAACAGAGTGGGGCTCAGTGCCGACCCCTGAGGCACTCCCTGTTCTAGAGCATAGGATTTAGACTCAAAGGGCGGAATCGCTACCCTAAATGAACGATCAGCTAGAAATGACCGAAACCAGTCTAAAGCAGCACCAGAGATACCAGCCCGCTCCAGACGTTGCAGCAAAGTCGAGTGTGAAACCGTATCAAACGCGGCACTGAGGTCAAGTAACACCAGTGCCGCAGTCTGACCGGAATCGAGCACTGACCGCAGATGTTCCGTCATAGAGAGCAGAGCCGTCTCGGTGCTGTGACCGGCACGAAAACCATTCTCGGTAGGATCTAAGATTTTGGCCTTATGGAGCTGCTCCGACAGCAGGCCGTTGACATGGGCCTCTGCCACCTTTGTTGCCCATGGAAGCAAGGAGATGGGACGATAGTTCTCCAATTTGAGAGGGTCTGACGTGGGTTTCTTTAAAATCGGGGTGACTACCGCCTGTTTCCATTTGGTTGGCACAATACCCGAGGAGAGCGACAAGTTGATGAGCTGACGCAAGGGAGGGAAAAAAAGGATGGACGATACCCTAAACTGCGCCGGTCTAAGAGGGTCCGCAGGAGAACCTGATTTTACTTTAATAGCCAGTCTGTTAAATTCCTCCTCCGATAAACAGGGAAGAATAGAAAGAACAGCATGCGTGGGCAAGATAGCTCTGGACGTCTCGGTCGAAGGAGTAGAGGAGGGGAAGGAACGATAAATAGTCTGAACCTTTTCCAGGAAGAAGGCCGCTAGATCTTCACAATGGGATTCAGAGCAGATTTCTGCAGTAAAATCCTTCAAGACTTTAAAAATCAGTTTCGACGCATTAGAGCTATTTTTAAACTCCTCAGAGTAAAAGGCCGCACGGGCCCTGCAGATGGCTCTATGATAAAATTTGAGTTTGGCAAGGTATATGGCCTTTCTCCCAGCTTCATAGGATTTCCGCCATGCCCTCTTGGCTTTTTTACATTCTTTCTTCAATAGCGACAGAGCACTATCGTACCAAGGACTTGATTCAGAGGAACGACATTTGCTCCACGCGGCAGGAATCAGGATGTCTAAGGCCCGGCTTATCCAAGCACAAAAGATTTCATGACCAGACTCCACCTCATTAAATGACCCAAGCGGATTTTCAACAAGAAAACTGTGAAAATCATCCAGCTTCATTTATTTCCAAGGGCGTTTGAAAATGACCCTATCTGAAGGTTTAAAAGGAGAATCACCGATTGCGAAGTACAATTTCACTAAGAAATGATCGGACCAGGCAAAATAAGCAGGCACACTAGTAGTATTTGATTTGCAGGCCCTGAGCACACGCAGTGCACTATACCATGGACTTATTAGTAATTCAAATATGGCAATCATGGAGAATCCAATTATCATTACATCCTAGTGAGAGACCAGATGCACTTTAGCACTTGTTGGCAATGGTAAATTGCCCAGAGTCCTAAAGCCAGCAAAAAGACGGTCATAAAAATGGAAGGATGAAGGCAAAACGTGTGGTGATAACCCCACAAAAAGGGGAAGGACCAACAGTGAGGAAAGACACTCCTGTTTATTTTACCATGCTGTTGATTTGTACTAACATTTATGGGAAAGTGTAACGCCAAACCGAAAGACTCTGCCTTCTTTATTGACAAATGTGTTGAAATCTACTATTTTATCTCCAATAGCCAGTACCTGCCAACATTTGGATTTTCTACATCTTTATAGATTATTAGATTTCCTTTTTTGAGGAATTTAGGAAAATAGTTGATTTCCCACCTTGCAACTTTAGAAGACAGACCTTCATAGTGTGGATATTTAGGAGAGTTCTGTCATAGGAATATTGATTAAACGAAACTCCACCCTCATCCTTCATAATTCCCAACAACATATGAACAAGAATTGGTCCTTGAGGTGCTCCATAAGTGATTGCTTTTGAGTTTAAGAAATATTTATCCACTCTATGATTCTATGTTTTTGGGATTGTAGAAGAATCAGGCAACCAACTTTGAATGTTACTCTTGGAATACAAAGAGGTTTTGTGGATCCAGAGGAGCCTCTGACGAGCAATATTATTAAATACCACTGATAACCTGACAAAGATGAGATGACTGGGATCCTTATTGTCCAATATGTCCCGTGGCACATTTTTAAAGTTGCCGTTACTGTGCTGTTACTGAAGTCAGCCAGTTAAAGGGCCTAGAAATGTATTCTGGGTAAGATGAGCTGGAAAGTGTTTCTTTATGGCGTTGAACATCCATGTGAGAATGGTGACAGGTCTGTAACTTGAGAGTTCAAATGGATTAGCTCAAGATATTTCTAGAAGCGGCATTACTAGACGAATTTGCAATGACTCTGGAAAATAAACTTTGATTTGGAGATGCATTCATCTCATTGAAACTCTTTCTTTAACTTACAATGATGTCCATATTTTCTTTCAATGAAAGAAGAGATAGTTGGTTACCCAGTTTATTGCTAGTAGTTCTGCACATGGAATTTCTCAGTGCATCAATTTCTAATTTTATAATGGTGTGGTTTTGTTAATGATGTTTATAATGAGCTTATCAAAGTTTATAAATGAGGCATAAATGTTGTTGGAAAGGTGTAGATTGGCCTAGACAGTGTCTATTACTAGAGTAGGCATATCTTCTGATAGAGCACTTAGGGCCCGATGTAGGTCGGTCGGTAACGGCCGAAAATCGGTATTTTCGGCCGTTACCGATCGGTATCGAGCCCTCGGGATGTAGCAGTCAGAAAACCGGCCGAATCGGGAAAAATTCCGATTCGGTAAGGTAACCGTTTCGGTAGAATACCGAATCGGAAATATCCCCGAATCGGCAAATATACCGAATCGGTAACAAACCGAATCGGTAAAAATCATGGAATCGGAAACATCTCCGAATCGGTATAATACCAAATCGGAAAAACTCCGATTCCGGATAAAAATACCGATCGGTAAATTTATCGATTCAGCAATTTTACCGATTCGGTATAAAACCGATTCTGTGTGAAAAACTGAAGAGTGAGATGTAGGAAAGCTCTGAAATACCGATTTAGCGTCAAAATCGGTATTTAAAAATCGGTATTTACCATGGATTTGAATCAGGTGGTAACCAGGTGCAACCTACAAAAAAGGACCCAAAATGCATTGCTGCTTGCACCATGGCAGCTTTTTATGTCATAGCAAGACGGCTACGGCTACAGCAGGAAGGAGAGAGGGAATGGCTGAGACAGGAGCAGGTGTATAGACAGCGGATCACCCTGTTCATGCTGACAGATGCAGAGATCCTACAGAGGTACAGGCTGGACCCAGAGACCATAATGGAGCTCATTAGGGACCTCAAACCCCTGTTGCAGCACCCCACCCCAAGGGCACACGCAATCCCAGTGCACGTGCAGGTGCTATGCAGCCTACACCTGCTTGCGTCTGGCAGTTATCAAAGTGTAGTTGCTGTGGCAGGAGGGGTGACCCAGAGCAGCCTGTCAAGGTTCTTCCATAAGTTCCTAGACGCCATGATACAAAGGATGGACCACTACATTTCCTTCCCTTCAACCCATGCAGAACTGGTACAGACAAAAGCAGACTTCTATCAGATGGCAAGATTCCCCCACATCATTGGCTGCATAGATGGCACACACATTCCGATTTGTCCCCCTGCTGACACAGAATATATATACCGTAATCGGAAGTCAACGCACACCATAAATGTGCAGGTGATTTGTAATGCCAAGTGTGTCATCACTGACGTGGTAGCAAAATTCCCAGGGAGTACCCATGACTCCTACATCTTTCAAAATAGCGGAATTTATGCACGGCTGAAGGCAGGGGAATTTGGTGAAGGATACCTCCTAGGTAAGACACAGTGTCAGACCCCCATGACCCAAATAGCTGTGTGAAGTACATGTATGCATGTGAGTAATGTTACCCCTTTTCCTTCTAGGCGACAGTGCATATGCCCTCCGCTCATTCATACTCACCCCCTACCTCAACCCCTCAACACCCAGCCAAAGGAGGTATAACCGTGCACGCAAAAGCAAAAGGAATGTAGTAGAACGGACCTTCGGCATCTGGAAAAGCAGGTTCAGATGCCTGCACAAGAGCGGAGGTGCTAGACAATATACCCCCATCACCTGCTGCAAGATGATTGCTGTCTGTGCAATGTTGCACAACCTTGCGGTCAAGAAGGGCACAGAGGTAGAGTTGTCTGACTACGAGGACCCTGACGATGACACAGCTGTGCCACTAACACAACCTGCAGGAGTCTCTACACCAAGTGATGGGAGGTACAGACGTGAGGAGATAACAGACAACTATTTCTGAGTGAGTACAGATGCACAAACATGTCGTGAAAGTGAAGAAATGCTATGTTTTAATGTAGGAACAACGTGACAGCACTGATGTGCAACAATTGAACAAGAAGAAAACAATAGGTGGTCAGGAACTGTGCATGGTTGCATCACCCACACTGGCAGTCTCATTTCTTGCTGCGCTTGGCTGACCCACTGGGATGCGCCTCCCCCCCTTCAGCGTGTCCGGCTGCCTCTGCCGAGCGCCTGGTGCTCCGGCGCGGCTCGGACAGTGTGCTGGCAGGACTGCTGCGGCTGCTGCTGTCCCCAGCCTCTGCCACGTCCAGGGCAGGATTGACTACAGTGTTTGAAATAATTAGTGCCTCCATGGCACTGGTGATGCGGGCCATGCCCCTGGTCACCTCAGCAGTGTTATTAGTGAGGCACTCCTCCATATTTGCCCCACGGCGGCATAGCAGGGCTGTTGATGCCGCAAGCCTGTTGATTCCCCGGTTCTGTACTCGGGCATCCCTGCGCCGTATGTGTTCATGTTGGTCCAACTTTGCACACAGCTGTGTCATGGCAGTTGTCATTCTGCCCATACCTGTGCCTATTTCCCGGGTGGTTCCAACTAAGTCAACAATCCCCTTTGTTAACTCCCCCATCTGCAGGTTGTGCTGTCGCAGTTGCCGGTGACAGGCAAGGATGTATTTGGCCTGCATCCGCTGTATCCGGACCATGCTCCCCTCTAGCCCCTGGAAGACGCTGGGCTCCCGTGATGGTAAAGCACTGCCACTGCTGGAAGTGCGTGGACGGCGGCGTTCGGTGCTGGTCTGCTGTATGGGCTGCTGTGCCACAGGTGTGACTGGTGTGGGATCTGGTGCCTGACCCGCATCTCCCTCCATGATGGACAATGGGGCCACTATTATCCTCCTGGCTGTGGCTGTGGCAGGTGCTGGCTGGGATCGTGTGGGTGAGTTCTCAGGGGAGAACTGGAGTGTTGGGGATTGGGACAATTGGGGGGAGTGGGGAAACAAGAGGGAATGTCCATAGTCATCCTCAATTGCAGTCTCGCTGCTGTCCTCCACCTCCTGCGACTCAGGCATGCTGCTTGGCCCTGCCACCACACTGTCTGCTGGTGCTGGTGCTGAGGCCTGTGCAGCTGCTGCTCCACTGCCTGATGGTGGGCCTAGGAATAAAGTAGATTTTGTCAACTGAGTGGAAATGTCTTCCTGTCACTACAATAAATGCATTGCACATGTGAAGTTCATTACTCAGATCATTTCTTAAGGTGCATTGCTGTGTCATGTGCAAAGTGAAAAGTTCCTACATTAGCTGGCTACATTTCACATCATGCTTTGCACATTTAAATTGCTAGCAGTACTGGATTGGGGTTTGGCTGTACACGGGGGCCAATGGGGAGGTGTCTGGTAGGGTGTGTCATGCTGTGCATGCTTCTTACCTTTAGCTTTGGCTCTGGCTGAGCTGTCCAGGTCCCCGACTCCGACCACACTCTCCCTCTCGATAGTTGTCGATACCAGTTCCTCCAGTTCCGTGAGGGGGGGCGCAGGGTTCCTGCCGCCACCGGTCAGTCCTGCCTGCTTGCTGATCTCCGCCAGTTTCCTCTTGGTGAGGCTCCTGATGTCATAGAACCTCTTCTTGAGGTCATCCATTGTCCTGGGGGTCACACCAACTGCATTCACCCTCTCGCTGATGGCACTCCACAGGTTCATCTTTGTTGACTCTGGTACACTGAGGGACAGCCTCCCATACAGCTGCCTGTGTACCAACACCACCTCCTCCACTAATACTTTGAGCTCCGAGCTGCTGAACTTCACCTTTCTCTTCCTGTCAGCCTTCTGGCTCTCTGAGCTGCTTTCCATTTTGATTGTGTACTCAGTACTCCCAAATCTCTCTCTGCTGCTCAGTCTCCCAGTTCAGCTCTGGCTTCCTTTCCAGAAAGTTCTGATGAGTTGCACCTGCATGGGTAGCCACTCCCTGCTAGGGTGGGGGAGGGTGCTTCTACCTCATTGGCTGCTTTCAGTACTTTCACTTCCTTGTTTCCCCGATCACGTGGTTACCGAATCGGTATTTACCGATTCGGTATTTACCGAATCGGGAAATACCGAATCGGTTTTGACAATGCTTTCCTATGGGATGCCATTACCGATTCGGTATCTACCGATTGGGTATCTACCGAATCGGAAAATACCGATTCGGGACATACCGATTCGGCAAATGCCGATTCGGTAGATACCCAATCGGTAAGTGTAGGGACACGATACCGATTGTTACCGATTCGGTAGCAGGAACATCTGGATGTTCCTACATCTCAACCCCTTAGATTTACCGATTTTTAATTACCGAATCGGTATGATTCGGTAATTTAAAATCGGTAAATCTATTTTACCTACATCGGGCCCTTAGTGATCACCTTCTGCATTTGCTAATGTGCTGTTATTTTTTCCACAATTACAAATGTGAACTGTAATATGTGTTCCAGGGTTATATTTTGGCTCTCTGTGTACAGATTCAAGGGCAATGCTGTTTATGCTTCTTGGTAGTTTGTTGCAATTGGTTTCAGGTCAGCTGATTGGGAAGTTGTCTTGGTGCTGATTGTGGACAATTATAATTCAAATGAGATCTGCTACAAGATAAGTTCAGATAGACTGAATTAGGTTTGATTTAGGTTTCTTGTTACCAAGTTGTTAACATTATTTTGGACTTATATCAGCATCTTAGTCTCAGTTTCACATGTATATGGTTCTCTTTGTAGGAGCGCAATAAAAGCCAACATCAAAGTTTAGATGTCATAGTTATCCAGCTGGAACGTGTTTCACACTAGAGGTGCATGTAGTTTATAGATGTTGCTGCCAGAGTAACAGTTTAATATCTATGATCTTAATTGAGCCATTTACTAATACAGCTGACGCCAACATCTCTACTGAACTTGAATATGTGGAGGTGGAGTTAGAACTACAGCAGACTGAAAGTGCCAAGGAGAATGGATATTTGTCCAAAGGCATTTTCTGAAAATTCATAGGGAATAAATCATACTGACCATGTTTTAGGTGACAGTTCCTTGAGTTTTTTTCACTGATAATTAGGTGTGGCCTGGGAAGTGGTAAATGTAGAACTGATCCTCCTTTAGTTACTCTGATGCAGAATATGAGCATCTGTGTACCAATAATACTCAGGAAGCACAACATTGCTAGTAACCATAGAGTGAACTACAGTATATTTAATACATGATTTACAATTGGTGATTGGGTCAGCACACAGAAGTCACACATCAGAGGTTTAAAAATATATTAACAATTTCCAAATGTATTGAGGCGTGCGAGTGTATCGTGGGTCAGTCACCACGATCCTCTTGTTGGATCAGCCAACATCCGGCTCACATGCACTAACTTGTACATAAAAAAAACTCCATTAGAATTCATAATAGTGATTTAAAAAACGAATTAAGTTGGAGAATGCACATGACAACGCATACTGGACTGTATGAAACAGGACGACTGCAGAGGGCCAGGGGGTTATGCAAAATAAACCAAAAATGTACAACAAACAATCTTGATTAGAGAACTAGTGAATAGAATTTAGCGATATATGCAAACACTAATGCAGAGACACTATATTGTTCAACTATAATAAGTCAAATACCTAGGATGTAACCACAATGATTGTGCCCTGAAGAAGTTCTTGATGAACAGACTGCATTGGCTACTGGTTACGAGCAAGTGTACACATCGCTACAAATAATAGTGATAGCAATAAGAAATAAAGAATATGCAATAAACTAAATAGATAGACTGATGTACATAGCTTAATGGAACTGTTGTTAATTTTTTGCATTATGAATGTGACGACTAATGAGGGTCCCGAGCACCTTTACATTAATTTTGCTTGGTTAATAAAAACAGGACTTTTCATCATCAATAGGAAAGTCTTTATTTTGTGACATGACAGACTCAAGTTTTCTACTATCCAGCATAGTAATAAAATTAAATTCTGATTGAAAGATGTGTTTGCAATAAAATGTACTAAAAGGGGAATCCCTCAACCCGTCTGTTCAGTTGGTTATACGTTCCATCTTCATGCCTTCCCAGGCTGCACTGCTTCCACAGTTTTCAGTCTAATAAGCAATACATTAAAAAATGTCCCATCTTGCCAGGAACATAATTAAACTAAATCATTTAGCCACTGTGAAAAAAATTCATCAGCTGAAAAACTCAGTATGGGAAAGAAAAGAAGGATACTCAATATTGCTCTCTAGATTCTACCTATTGCTCAATAGCTCTATAAAGGTTTGACATGAAAGCATGTTACATCATGTTGCACCAGATGTCAATTACATTCAGATAAAATATAGCCAAGTTGACATGTTGGAAGCGAATTAGGGAAAGCTCAATGTGAAACATTGTGTTATGTATACAATTCTATGTCGTAATTTGTTTTTGTGCTGAAATGAGAACAAAGTACGTCTGCCACCATTTATGGCTCAATAACAAGGAACACTCACTTATAATGTTGTTGGATCTCTCTATTCAGGGCCAAGAAAATCTCTCTTCCTTGTGACAATAGGAAGGACTTCATACTGACCATGAAATGCAATATAGAGCCTTAGTACCGGAGACTAAATCGGGATATTAGTTGAGAGGGGTGAAAGCTACACTCAATCAATAAACACAATCACAAAAGTCACTAAATTAACCTTTGATTAACCCTCTGTTAGGTTGGCACAAAACAGTCAGGCTTAACTCAGAGGCAGTGTGTAAACACTTTATGCAGCACATAAACAGTAATTGTAAAAACATGGGTTATTGGTGGAGGGGGGTGGAAGCCTCATTCAGGCACCAAGCCACAAAAGTCTCAAAATTAACCTGTAGTTAGCCCCATGGTAGCTTGGCACAAAGGCAGTCAAGCTTAACTTAGAAGCAATTTGTAAAGTAGGTATGCAGGACACAAACAATAATTGAGCATAAACACAGCACAAGAAAAATCCCAAACAAATGTAGAAAAATAGTGTAAATGGTAATAGATAAAATGATACCAGAATGACAAAAATGCACTCTATAGAATCAAAGAAATGAAATTAAAATATGTTAAGTGTATACAGCACATAAAAGCACAAAGCACTACTTTCAATTTCAGGCCAACTGCTATTGAAGGTGGGTGGGATACAGGGATCAAGTTAGTTTAGCTGTAGCGCAAAGAGTCGGGTTCACCTTTGAAAGTCCTTGCGGGCAGCAGAGTCTTGGTGCAAAGGAGCTCGTTTGCAGTCATGAAGAGTACAAAACATCAGAATTTTACCTTTCTTCAAAGGAGGGGTACTTCTGATGCCATTCAGGGATTCAGGACCTGGGGAGGCACCTTTCAGGGATAAGGATTTCACTGGGCTCAGGCAGGTCCAGTCGCATGTCCAGGCAGGTCCAGTGCAGCAGGTCAGATGGGCACTTGCAGAGGCCTCTGCCGCCTATTGTGTCCCTGTAGCTGAGACAGGTCAGTCAACTGATGCTTGGAGTCACTCATGTTAGCCTGGATTGAAAGGAGCAGGTTTAGTCTTCCTTCTCAGAGCGCAAAGAAGTCTCCAACCAGCCCTCTTTGGTCAAGGCAGTCTTCAAACAGCAGATCACTACTCTGATAGCAGTGGGGCAGTCTTCTGGGGAGCAAGGCAGGCCTCAATTAGCAGGTCAGTCTTCTGGGGAGAAAGGAAGTCCTTGTCCTGTAATCCACATGTCCAGGAGTGTTCTGAAGGTGACAAAAAACTAGTGCCAGATTCCTTTGTGTATGCTTGAGGCAAGCCCTATGCAGTGTAAGTGGGTCAAGGCACAGCTCTGCCCCCAGTCATCCTAGGAGGATGGACCATCCTGTCCGGATGGCGCAGCCTGAACAACCCTAGTCCCCCTTTGTGTTACTGTCTGGAAGAAATACAAAAACCCCAACAGCAGAGTCATTAACAGTTATGTGATCCAGTGCTCTGGCGGAAGGCACAAATATTAAGGATAAGAAAATGCAAATTTCTGAAAGGTGGCATTTTCAGAATTGTGACTTATATCCAACTTCACCATTAAAGAGGATAGTGTCAATTGGAGAGATAGGCCTTACAACACTAAAAAAAAACTTTTGTTGGTTTTCACTGTCGAGACTTTGAAAACCTAAGTACATATGTCCTACTTCTTTATTACAATGCACCCTATCTTATAAACCTTTAGGCCTACTTTAGGGGTGGCTTATAAGTATTAAAAAGGAAGGCTGAGGCCCTGCAAAAGGATTATTTTGCCTGGTCGAAATGGCAGTTTAAAAATGCACACACAGTGCAGTATGTTTAAAGGGCTACTTAAGTGGGTGGCATAATGAGTGCCGCAGGTCCACTAGTAGCATTACATGTACATGCCCTTGGTACTTGCAGTACCATTTACTAGGGGACTAGGGGCTTACAAGTAAATTAAATATGTCAATTAGGAGTAAGCCAATTTTAACATGTTTGAAGTAGTGAGAGAGTACAATGAAATTAGCACTGGTTAGCAGTGGTAAAGTACACAGGGTCCTAATGCCAACTAAAACAAATTTACCAACTTAAAACAAAAATCAGGTAGCGACCCCGCAAAAGGTGCCTGATCCACCAGTGATAAAGCAAAAACACAAAACAAGAATAATCCCAAATCAGTAGAACACAAGATATGAGTTTTTAAAGTTGTATGTGAAAATAGCTCCAATAAGCATAAAGAACTACTTGTGGTTATCTGATTGTGCTGGACAGGGAAAATGGCAAAAGTTCCAGCCATCTGTAATGGAACATGGGCATGATACAGGGTTACCTTCTCACGTCCTAGTTACCTTCTCACGTCCAAATGAAGAGTGCATTGGCGGGGGCACAAGGACATCTTTGTCACTGGGAGCAGCAGGTCAAACGTTGAGGACGGTTGCTGCTGTAGCGGAAAGAGCCAGTCAAAGCTGGTGTTTCGCTTTGTCCGTGGATTTGGGGGACAGTGTCAGTGTGAAGTGCAGGTCCTGCTGGTGTTTTGCATTAGCCGACATCACAAGTATTTGATTCTTGGCTTGAAGACATCACTTTGCTGGAGCAAGGAGTCCAAAACGACTGCATCTTCACCTTTTCTATAGGAGGAGTACATCCTAACAGACTGTCTAGGGTGACAAAGGCAAGGACAGGCCTGGTGTCAGATTCCTTTAAGCGTGCTGCAGGCAGAGCACTCTGAAGTGTAATCAGGAAAGGACACAACTCCTCCCCAGCCATCCAGTCAAGAAGACCCACTCCCCTCAACTTAGGCCTTCTTTCATCCTCTGTCTCAAAAAAATACACGATCCGCAATGGGTGACCCATTTACCGCCATGTGACTCAGGACACTGGCAGAAAGGCACAGTTGGTTTGGGCAGAAAAAGGCCAACTTTCTCAAATTTGCATTTTACAGAATTGTAACTTAAAATCTGACTTTTCAGTTAAGGAGGTTTTAAAATGACAATTAACTTGAGGGGAAACAGCATTTCTCAGTCTGGTCCCAAACTGAAGTTAGCGCTTATTAAGTGTACTAAGGTAACCTATTGCTAGTCAATGGGAGAGGATAGGGTTCCAACAGTGAAAATTGAGTTTAGGAGTTTTTCACTGCCAGAACATGTAAAACTTTAACCCACAGGTCCTACTTTTTAAATATGATGCACCCACCTTAGACGTGGTTGGAACCTATCTTAGGAGTGACGTATAAGTATTAAAAATGAAACTTTAGACATTGGCAAAACATTTATTTGGCCTGGTCGAATTGGCAGTTTAAAACACTACAGGCTGTAGTGACAGGCTTAGAGACATTTTTTACAGTGCCTCTTTAGAAGGGGAACAATGTGTGTTGTAACTCACTTGTAGCATTTAATTTAGAGGCCTTGGGTACCTAAGTAAATTAAATATGCCAATAAAGTGTATGCCAATTATACCATATTTAAAGTAGAAAGCACAAGCACTTTGCCACTTGTTAGCGAGGTGAAGTGCACAGAAGCCTAATGCGAACAAAAATGAATTCAGCAGAAATTGAGTGAAGGCAAAATGTCTACCTGAATATCTCCCCAAGGATGTGAGGTCTAGCATGAACTATGAGAGTGAACATGGCCACATTCACTATATGCCCTTTACATGCTTGCCCATTGTTAGACCTGAGATCCCTGGTTGGGTGAGGAAGGTACCTTAGGCCAAGTAGGGATCCGTGTTCCAAAGTCAGGGAAAGAAAGGTCACCGGTAGCTTGGCTCGAGCAGCCAGACTTATCTTCAAGTCAAATGTGTAAAGTATTTGCAACCATGCTCACAGCAACCCAATGATGACACCACAAATAGACTCTACACAAGTTTTATAAAAAACGAGTATGAACTTTATATAAAAAGATATACGATAAGATCACACAATATAAATCCAACATATGAGGTTGTGTAATATTTCTCCTGGCCTGTTTTTATGCTTGCCAACCCTTGTAAGTTCTGGTGGTATTAATAAGCACTTCTAAACATTCTCCTGTACTCCTAATATCATGTCATACAGTTTGTAATGATCAGACGTAACGCAGCAATCAGACACTCTACAATGAAAGGAATGCAATGCGTAACGCAACAATCAGGCACTTTGCAAGGTAAAATAATGCAATGCGTAATACAACCACCAGGTATGTTAATATGCAAAAATAAGGCAATGCATAATAAACTAAACAGGTAATTCGTTATGCAGGAACAATGCAATGAGCAATACGCTAATCAGGTAGTTTGTTCTGCAGAAACAAGACAATGTGTCATACGAAAATCAGGTAGTTAGGTATGCAGATAAAATGCCATGCATCATATACTATTCAGGTAGTTTGTTATGAAGGAATAATTCAATGCGTAATACTCTAATTAGGTGCTCCATTATGCAGAAATGATGTGATGTGTAATACGACAGTCAGGTACTCAGTGCTGCAGAAATGGAATAATGCATAATACACTCAGGCCCGATCACCGGCCGTCAGGCCACCTCTCCTTCTGACTTAAAGTCAGCCTCCCAACAGTTGCCCCCAACATGGTACAATGTAATCAAAAAGTGTAGTTCCACACTCCCGCCCCTGTACTGCCACTCCCTTGGCAATACGGGTCAGGATATGAGCCGAAGCAGAGGTTCGCGCTGCAGACATGAGAGAGAGACCGAGTACGTCTCCCTCTGAGCCCGCACCCCGTCCCAGGAGTCGACACATATTACCTAGGGGGCAAACTCACTCTCCTCCCCTCGTCCAGAGGCTGGGCCTCCAATGCAACTTTGTGAGTTGGCAATGGCAGCTCAGGCCGGCAACTCAGCTCCTTCGGGACTGCCGATCCAGGCCGCTTCAGTTACGAAGATCTCAGGCTGCCACAGAGCACATGCACACAGCCTCGCTGAGTCTTCCTTAAGCTTTGGGTGCACGATCACTGGGCACTCCACGCACAGGTCTCAGGCTGCACGAAGATCACGCGCACAGCTTCGCTAAGACTCACTTTAACTCCGGTGCACACAATAACAAGGCAAATCTTCACGAAGGTCTCACGGTGCACAATGCACACCCCCATAGCATCGATGAGACTCACTTGGATTCTGGTCCACACGATAACAAGGCAAATCCTCACAAAGGTCTCACAGCGCACAACGCACACGCACACAGCGTCGACTAGATTCACTTGGATTCCGGTGCACACAATCATTGGACAATCCTCAAAAAGGGGTTCAGGCTGCACAAAGCACATGCACACTGTGTCGCTGATCCTTGCTTGCACTCCAGGTACCCACGATCACAGGGAAAGCCTTACAAGGGTCTCAGCTGCAACAAGCATGCACTCACAGCGTTGCTGAGACTCTCATGGAATTGTTTATGTCCCTGTGTTTCCGAAAATGGAGCCAGCTCACCTCGGGCCCTTGGGCATAAGTTACTTCAGGACACAGCACACAACACAATCCTTCAAGCAGGGGGACACAGCAAAGTCCCTTTAGCCTTTCCTTGGTTAAAAGAGCAAACTGCAGGCCAGCCCCAGAACACACAGCAAGGGTCAGTCCTATCCTTCAGTCTCTTCAGTTGTTTCTTCCTTGGCAAAGGTCCTCTGGACCACGAAGTAGTTCCAGTCTTGTGCACACTTGATCAAGCCATTCTCCAAAGTTCAGGGGCTTCAGCTTTCATAGTCATACCTCACAATGGCGTTGAAGTCTTTGTATTTCAGGGGGCACTGAACCCTGTTCAAACCAGTTCTGGGTGCCTCCCTGCCAGTGACACCTTTCTTCCTTTGATTAGTGGGGGTCTGGATTCTCAATTACTCAGCAGGAAATGGGACAATTGTTTTATAGCTGCAACCCAGGCCACTTCACCTCTAGGGGCTTCTCCTTGCCCTACACTCCAGATGCAGGGCAGCCTGTTGCTGTCTCACCTCCTCCCCTGTGTCAAGACATTCCCCAGATCCTATCACTATTCAAATCCAGACAGTCAATCCACAGCCAGGCAGAGACACACAGAAATGCTGGAGCACACAAACTCAGCCACTTCTAAAAGAGTGGCTTCGGAACAGACAATGCAAATACCATCTTCATAAAAAGATGTGTTATTACATTGTGAGTTCAGGCATGCTAAACTACACCTTTCCATCGTAAGCCTTTGGGAAGATAGGCTGGAAAACATATTATACAGCCTTTCTATTCTGTCCTATGGGCAAGATGGCCTTTCAACAGTGAAAAACAAAATGGAGATTATTTCACTCTCAGGACTTGACACACACCTTAGTACATGTCCTACCTTTCACAAGCACTGCACCCTGTCCAGGGGGTACCCTAGACCTACCATAGGGGTGTGTGATGTGCATAGAAAGGGAAGGGTAAGGTCTGGCAAGTGAGTGCACTTGACAGAACAATATGGCAGTTTAACAAACTGCACGCAGGCACTGCAATAGCAGGCCTGAGTTCCCTTTTTAAGGCTTCCTGTGTGAGTGGCGCAAATAGTGCTGCAGGCCCACTAGTAGCATTTGCATTACCAGCACTTGCACACAAAGTGCCCTTCACTAGGGACTTTACTAGTAAGGCAAACATACCAATCATGGACAACCAATTACCATTACATTTTATAAAGGGAGCACTTGCACTTTGACACTGTTTAGCAGTTGCAAAGTGTCTAAAGCATCTAAGTTGGCAACACAATGTCAGAAAAAAGATCTAGGGGGAAAGCAAAAAGATTAAGGCATTATCCAAAAAGAGCCAAATCCTACATCCATCAATACCAATCTCAGAGAGGATTAGGCCTTCTCCACTGATTTAATGTGAACAAGGCTATGTAATGTTCTTTTTCTTTCACAACGGTGTCTACAAATAAAGGTACTTGGACATCTGGACCTCCTTTTGTAAATATCCATTGTTTTAATGTCTGTTCACATTTTGTGAGAGGACCTTTATGTAATAAAGTTGAGGGAGTCCAAGTAGTTTAGATAAGCAAGTGTAGTTTATTCAGCCCCAGCCAACAATCAGCTAACAACTGACAATCCGGGAATTACCAGTAATCGGAACCTTGGTGACATATGGTTCCAAACACTAGGTTCCAACATGGAACAAGAATATCTAGAAAGACAAGTCATCACACTTCTCCCTCTTAAACATTAAACAGGTTTACACGTCCAGCAATGAAGTAGACAACAGAAAGATAAAGAACTCAAAGAAGAAACTACCTAGACATAATCACGCAAGTGAACAGGAGGCCTGCATACTCTCACACTCTTGCGAGAATAATTAGTATGCAGATCCGGAACAGCAACAACATCATCACACTTCCCTTTACCCCCAAAATGAGAAACACGACTATTGTTCCAGATACGACCATCCTCCGTCTTTACAGCATTTTTGAAAATTTTCACAATGGTTCTAGGAACAGAAAACTTCGACCAATTTTGACAGCCAACAGGAGCCCTGATCTTTAGTATCTCCCCCACCACAATCTTCGAATCCTTTGCAGAATTTCTTCTATCCACATATATTTTCCTTTTCCTCTGTAGTTCCAATTCCCTTTCTCTCCATGTCCCCACCTCATTATTTTTTACACCTTTGTCTGCAATCATCCAGGCAGGACATAAGTAAGTGTTAGGTGCTCTACCCTTGAAAAGTTCAAACAGAGTTTTTCCTGTAGTTGAGTGAGGAGAGAATCGATATGCTGGAATTCTATTCTGTAACTCCTTTCTCCAGTCCAAATTGTTGACCCTTGCTAATTGAATGCTTTCCTTCAAAGTTTTGTTGAGTCTCTCCAAAGCACCATTCGCCTCAGGGTGATACAAAGAAATTCTCTTGTGAACAATGCCACACTTACTGAGGTACTCCTCAACTTTCCCTGAACAAAATTGTGGTCCATTGTCGGAAAGAATGGAGTTCGGAAAACTCTCACGTTTAAAGACAGACTCCAAAAAAGAAATAACAGACTCGCTTGTAATCTCCCTTACCAAACTAACCTCAACCCATCAAGAATACAAATCCAATAGAACCAACATAAATGGAGTTTGGTGCTCACCATGTAAAGGCCCCACAATATCCACTGCAATTTCATCCCAGGGGGACCTAGGCAACCTCCTGCAAACCATTGGAGAAGACCTCGTCTTCAAAACTTTATCACTTGCCTGACTAGAAGAGCAATCTCTAACAGTGCGTTCCACCAACAAATTGATACCAGGCCACCAGAAGTCCATTCTTATGCGTTCTTTCGTCTTTGAAATACCCAAGTGTCCCTCATGAGACATGTCAACCAGAATACTTCTGAGATTAATTGGTGGAACCAACCTAGTACCTCTCATGAGTAAGCCATCCACCACTGCCAACTCATCGGCAATCAAAGACCAAGGTTTCTTCAAAGAACGAGACCTTCCACCTTCCAGCAATTTAATGACCTCCTTCAACTCCTCATCCTTACCCAGCTCTTCTCTCCAAGCATCTTCTTTCACCGCCCCCAAGGTAACGTCACACACCTTTAAATCACCCTCAAAATCGTCAGCCAAGGCTTCCTCACCATTCTCTACCACATCCACCAACCTTGACAGACAATCTGCCGAGACATTAGTTTTACCAGGTATGTACTCAAACTTGAACACAAACTCCTGCAACGAAATTACCCATCGCCTTATTCTTGCAGAGATGGAGTCTAGCCCCTTTTTTTCGAAGACCTCCTTTAGTGGTTTGTGATCAGACCTGACAGTGAAGGAGGAACCCCACACAAACTTTCTGAATTTATTCACAGCCCAATATATACCTCGTGCCTCTTTCTCTATGACAGAGTAATTCAACTCTGCCCCCTTCAAACACCTCGAAGCACAAGCTATCAGGACCTCTTTGTCCTTCCTCACCTGTAACAACAAAGCACCCAGACACTTGCTGCTAGCATCTGTAACAATAAACGTCGGATCCCTTGGAACAAACGCCTGCAAATTTGGTGCATTCCTCAGATCCATCTTCACCTGATCAAACTCTCTGCTACACTCTTCTGTCCAATTAAACACAGCATTCTTACACATGATTTTCCTCAGATTAACAGTCTTATCTGCAAAATTTCTGACAAACTTATTATAAAATTCTGCCATGCCCAAAAACGATGAAACTTCTTCTTTTAAGCATGGTTCCTTCAACTTTTCAATTGTTTCTACAAGATCTTTTTTTGGAGATATGCCCTTCCTTGAGATGTGGTGGCCCAAATAATCTAGCTCATTGACACCAAACTTGCACTTGCTCTGACGCAGAGTTAAACCAACTTCCAACATTTTCTTCAACACTAGGCAAACCCTCTCATCATGTTCCTGTTCGTTCTTACCAGAAATGAGAACATCATCCTGATAACATCTTACCCCCGGTATTCCTTTGAACAGATCTTCCATAATTCTCTGGAATACCGAGGCTGCTGAAACCAGCCCAAAAGGCATTCTTAAGAACTTGAATGCACCCATTGGTGTAATGAAACTAGTAAGCTCTTGACACTCTTCTTTCAGTGGAACTTGGTGATAGGCTGAAGCCATGTCTAAGGTGGTAAAATAGCATGCTCCATCTAATGTAGAAACCAACTCCTCTATGTTTGGCAAAGGGTACTTGTCAACTATTACTTCTTTATTTAAAGCACGAAGGTCAACACACAGCCGAATCTCATTGTTAGGCTTCCTCGCGACCACAATAGGTGCGAGCCGCTCAGTTGCTTCTACTGGTTGTATAACCCCAGTCGACAACAACTTCTCAATCTCTTTACCTACAGCATCTTTTACACAAATTGGAATGCGCCTTACTTTAGCAGCAACAGGTACCGCACCCAACTTCAGCTTTATGTTGTGATTGTAACCCTTTATGCATCCTAGTTTTTCACTGAATAACTCTTTAAAGTTCTTTATAAACTTGTTCTCCACATTGTCTACAGCCTGAACTTGAATAACTGGACGAGCATTAGGATTGAGACTCACCCCCAACCTTGCTTGATGAGACCAACTCAACAAGTTGTCCCCCCTGTTTACCACATAAACTTTTGCTTCTGTATACCTTCCCTTATATTCAATGCAGTCAAAAAAGTAACCCATTATTTTTATGGGATGTTCTTGATAACCTGTTGGTCTTATATCCGGTTTACACAAGGACTTATTCTTTCCGAACGCATTCTCAAACACTTCGTTTGAAATGAAGGTGACATGTGAGCAAGAATCAAATTTCATCAACACACGTGCTTCTCCTATCAACACATAATCAGAAGGATGTTCCACCACATCATCATTAATCTGAAAGCTAACTAACTTGGTCTCGGTCTTCATTTCTCTCCCTACTCTTGTTCTGCAATTTCTACCAATGTGTCCCTTTCTTCCACACACATTGCAATTGAATTTAAGGGCAGGACACTCTCTCGCATTTGCCATATGCCCATACCTCCCACATCTGTAACAAGTTCCTTGAAAAGGAGTTGTGAATTTCTTACTTGTCTGTGTTTTAGAAATGCCACCATCAACCTCCCCTTTTAATTTTTCCTCCTCACACACTTCTTTTTTCTTCTTCTCATCCACTCTCTTCACAGCCTGACACACCACTTCTTGTGTTGAAGAACTACTTGGCTTTTCATCCTTTTTCTCCTTGCTTAGTTCTCCCACGCACTTTAACATGTGTTCAACCCTTTTTGCAATACCTACCACTTCTTCTAGTGCAGGTTCATCTTTTAGCCATAACTCTTCCCTTATTTTATCACTCACACACCTCAAAACAAACTGATCCCTAATTCGTTCTTCTACCAAAACCCCAAACTTGCAACTTGATGCCAACTTTCTGAGCGCAGTAATGTAGTCCTCAACACTCTCTTCCTTGCCTTGTTCTCGTAACCCGAAATAGTACCTTTCCATGATGGTACTCACTTTAGGAAGATAGTGCAAGTCCAACTGCCTAGCACATACCTCATACTCATTCAATCCTCTTTGATCAGCATGTGAGAGAACTGGAAGTGTCTCCAGAATTTCCTGACCTTCTCCTCCCAGACAATGCATTAATAATGCATGCTTCCTTTCGCCACTCAAATTCGCACCACACACCCTCGCATAGTTTTCAAATATTTTCTTCCACTTTTTCCACCTAATCAGTGGTTCCCCTGGTTCCATCAGAAAGAAAGGAGGTGCAGTTACATTCTGCATCGTGCTACTCCTATTCACCTCAATATACCTTGACTTTTTCTACTTTTATAATTCACCATCAAAATACCTCCACCCTTCCCTGATAGGGTGTGCCTATCACCGTTGACAGGCTTGTAGTCACCCACTCAGTTGCAATTGTTTAGTCTCATCAACACCTCCAGTCGCTTTTCCAGCTTATGCCCCTTAGTCCAATGCTCCTTCGACTTTACTCCTCCTTCTTTTCCACTTTCCACTTTTTTTTTCTCAACAAGTCTGTTTTTATCCCAAATATGAACTCCTATAATGTCATTTCCCAAAATACCGTTTTTCAGTCGAAACGCCGAATTTCCTGTCTCCCTCGATGTCTTCTTCTTTATAAATTCGAAAAACGAAAAAAGAAAAATTCAAAATGGCCGCCACCAACTCCAGAAATGCACTCGGTGTTTTTTCCTAAGTCGATTGGCCTTTTTTTTTTTTTTTTTTTTTTTTTTAGACCGACCCAAAATGGCCGCCACACAGCGATCAGACTTCTTTCTTCGGCTGATCGGGCGTGTTTCTTTTTCTTTTTAAAACGCTCCCATTCAAAGATGTCTGCCACTTTCCTCCAACAAACAGTCTTTTTTCTATGGGAATTTACCCACGAAAATCGACGTCACGCTCAAACTCCGTTTTTTTCTCCTTTTCCTTATTAAATCAAAGAAAAGAGTCTACCTTTGCCGATTTTCGCCGCGTTTTGGTCTTTCTCCTCAATATTTACAGCGCTACCTTCCTTTTGCTGTAATCCTCCTCTGAAGATGCCAATCCACTTTCCTTCTTCCAGACAGCAGCCAAGTGGGTGTTTTTTTCTTCTTTTTACTTTACACCTGTTGTTGAGGCTGACTTGCACACGCAGACCTTTCCTCAAACGTCGCCAGTGTAATAAAGTTGAGGGAGTCCAAGTAGTTTAGATAAGCAAGTGTAGTTTATTCAGCCCCAGCCAACAGTCAGCTAACAACTGACAATCCTGGAATTACCAGTAATGGGAACCTTGGTGACATATGGTTCCAAACACTAGGTTCCAACATGGAACCAGAATATCTAGAAAGACAAGTCATCACACTTTACATCCCTACTGTACAATAATTCAATTTCTATTCCCAAGAGCAATAGACAGTTTTAGATTTGTTTCTACTCTCTGTGAAAAAACAAAGCCCTGAAATTAAAGGTTGAGAGGTAATGCTTGGATATCAGATACCTTACAAACTAACCCCAAGCACAAACACACAGTAAGGCTTGAAAATAAATATTTTAGGGCAAAGCATAATTACCTTGTCAGTTTTAAAGCCTAGGACAAAATACACATCAAAGAGAGCTGGATATTTTGTGATTAAAAAATGAATGCTGGACCAACGGTTGATTCAGTTGATTCTTCCTGGCTGACCTAACCTAAATAGCAAGATATTCTGTGATACATAGAGGTCAGAAAAAACAGGTGAAGTCTGAAGCTATATGTCATTATCTATGGCCTATGTTTCTTTAAGACACCCCACCATCTTCCACATTCTCATGTGGAGCTGCTTGAATCTAATAAGTGCATGAACGTTCTGTTTTGAATGCCATAACATTTTGTGAAACACAGGTATCAAATCTGGAAAATCGGAAAGCCTCTTTAAGAGGGTATTACTGTAATCTCCAAAAGAGGGACACAATCCGGTCCATTATTGTCAGTCTGTAAAACTAAGTCTGAAACCAGGAGATCATCACAAATGTTAGAAATCAATTTATCTAAGATGAATTGTGTAGCAAAATGTCCATGAAAACTATTGCTGAATACAAATATCCAAAGCTGTGAGAGCCTGAGACGTTTTAAGATGTGCAAATTGGGCTTAGTCCCTTGGCCCCCAAATTTTAAGGTCCCCCCGCACTTAAGCTTTTCGTAAAGTGCCATACTGTCTAGATTTTTAAAACAGCTGGTTTGTTCACTTTATTTTGACCAATTTCAGGCACAGAAATGACTTTAAACACACTAATTTTAGTTGAAAAGTTAATAATTCACATCTAACAGTCATTTACAGTTAGAAGATTAAATGCTAAAATGTCATCAATATTGACCATTTTGGGAACGTTCGACAGGTCATCGTTTTTCATTAGAAAATTGATTTTTTTGGACTGTACCAAAAATGATTCAAAATGTAAATTGGATCGTGCCTCATGATGAATTACCACTTTTTAAACCCTCACAGTGACCAAAATTGCAGTTTTTACAGATTTTTGCTTACTCGGAAGCCTCAATTTTGACCAATTTCAGGCACAGAAATGACTTTAAACACACTTATTTTAGTTGAACAAGTAATAATTCATATCCAACAGTCATTTACAGTCAAAAGATTAAATGTTACAATTTTATCAATATTGACCATTTTGGGAACGTTCCACAGGAACTGTCCAGGAAGCCTGCCCCGGCCTGAGAGAGGATGGGGTTAAAAACAGATACATGTTTGATCTGGCCATATTCAGCAAGCTCTCTAACCCTTTTAAGTGCATTAGCTCAGCCCAAGTGCACAAGCATTTGCCTTTATTCAGCATATGCCATTTATGCAAAGCAGAGATAGGCATTGTGTGTTCCCTCTGTGACTATCATCTCGGTGGAGCTGCTGCTAGCAGGTTCAATTACAGCCTGCTGTCTGCTGAGTCCTAATACCTGTCATGCTCAGCACAAAAAGTGCAGTAAATGAAAGTACCCTTCAGCACTGTATGTCTAGTTTCTGATGACAGACTAGCTACACCACACATAGGGGCATATGTACCAGGGAATGGCGGAGTACGATGTTAAGCAGAAAATGCTAACGCCACACTCCACCACTCCCGAAAACGCAGGGATGCCCCGTACTTACAAAGACACAGTGCACCCTTGCGTTTTCCCTAGCGCTGATGCTAAAGTAAGCTGCTGCATTGAGGGAATGATTGTTTGTGTACTTTTATAAGTACAGGAACGTGGCCCTTTCTCCACATAAGCAATCACAATTGGCGATTTGTAGTTTCTTTGTGTGCTGAATTATGCAGCACACATAGAAGTTACAAATCATCCTTTTTAAAATGATTGTTCATATGCAGAAAGGGACACCTTCCTGCACCTAAACAATCATTCATGTTTTTTTTCTGTTTCTATGTGTGCTGTACATTGCAGCACACATAAAAACAGCAAAAAACAATGAGAAATAAAGCATTTCTCTTTGTTTTGCCATGTTAAGGCCAGGCTTTCCTAGTCTTAATTTTGGCACTGCCTCCGAATTATGCCACCCTTGTAAATAGGGGGCAGTGTCAAAATCAATGGGTGTTGCGGTGGAACGCCCACTGCAACACCCATTGCCCACCCCTTTCACACTAAGTATAGCGTGAAAGGATGCCTTATTTACAAGGCGGCATTAAGCCACGGTAAGTGGCTCAATGCCACCTTTTAAATATGGCAAAGCCCTTATTACGTCAATAAAAGGGACATTCCTGTGGCAAGAGGGGCTTGTAAATATGCCTCATATTGAGTAGAAGGCTTTGTCAGACCACACGTCGTGGCAGGTAGGCCACATGCTAACGTGCAGCAGAGAGCAACATTATTTGCTTCCTCAATGACTTTTGACATGAGGCAGCTGCTGGGCTGGTGCAATTACAGTTTGGTGCCACCTGACTTGGAGTCCCTGATGGTCAAGGAACAGGGCCTTAAGAGCAGCAAACAATAAAAAGTACCCTTCATATGCACAGGCCCAGATTTTGAAGAACCAGTCCACTGCCCCAAATGCAGCAGACTTGTTCAGGTTGTTAGCCTTTCTGTTTTCTGGTTCCGAGAGAGACTGTTTGCTCCCAGTTGGTGCCCAGATGTAAGGAAGAGGGTTGCCAATGGATGCTGAAGGCATAAATGAGTCTAAAAGGGCAAACAAAGTCAGAGTTTATAAAAAAAAAAAGGGGTGCCCACATTATGTTTGACTCAGAGCCCAAAACCCTAAAATGCCCAAGGTACGTGCCAGAGTTTGAAAAAAGCGGTACAAAAGGGGGTGGTGATGAACGGAGCATCTGAACCAATCAAACACTCATACCCAGTCAACAGATCTGGGTTTAATCCATCATCAGAGTTTGAAAAAAAAACACAAATATGTTGATGGAAGCACTCTCTGGAGAAATGCCAGAAAAAATATGGTTCCTAAAAACTTGACTCATTCATAGTTTAGTGTCTGCAATATATGAAGCATCTAGAAATATATTGTATTTAGCATCCCCAGTAGATACTCTGCATGAACTGAAATAAGATGCTTCTAACAAAAAAAACACAAAATGTTCTGGCAATTTTGCAAAGGTCTTGAATATACTTCCACCCATGCGTAAACAAATGGAGGGAGCTAGGATTATGATGGAGTACGTCCTTATCCACAGGATATAGTACAAAAAACACAGTGGACGAACCTACTAATAAAGTTGACTCAATAGTAGTTATATGAGCAGCAGAAACCCATTAGGTTTATAAAAAGACCCCTCACCCACCAACCTAGTTGGTGGCATGCTTCGTCATTGGGGTCCCAACTGGGTAGCCGAATGCCATCCAGTTGTGCTAGAATGCCTGATTACAGCGGAGCTGGATTTGTGTAAACGTGGTACGGGAAAGTGCTAATAAAGTGGTGCTAGTTAAAAATGTCTCTGGAAATTCTTATTTAACGGTTTTTATTACCAGCGGCCCAGGACAAGGTTAAACAAGCGTTGGCATAGCTAATAGGTCTCGCTTTTGTGACCTTATAAGTATTTAATTATTCAGCACAATATCCTTGGTGCAACAACATCAAAGTTGCATGGCTAAACACTTATAAGATCCCAAAGGCAAGACCTATTGGCTACGACAAAGCTTGTTATGGATGGTAACTGAGCTGTTGTGTTTGGGTCGGCAGCGAACAAGTGGTCGCACATGTGTGCTTGAGTGTCGATGTGTGTGCATCCTTTGTTTAGGTCTCATAATCTTTTAGAGACCATATCTCGGTGTGTAGTTGGGTCTGCATGTTGGAAGTAGCTGTAGTCAGGGCGTTAACACATTTGCTGTTTATGGCAACCATGCATGGCTTTGCTATGCAGCTGTGCGAGGCTGTTTGTATAAATGTGGTCGGGTATGTCTGGAGTGTTTCAGCTTTTGAACCCTAGGGCACACCCTTCTCTGGGCTTGTTAGAAAATTATGAGTGTGCTTGTGTGCAGTGCATTATTAGTTTGATTTTAAGCCACAAAGTATTTTGTTTGTATTTATTGCTCAATCTCTTTCACATGGTGTTCTTTTACAATAAACTGTTGCTTTTTCAGGGCGCAGCTGAGTTGCTTTGCACATTTCCCTCTTACCAAGTGTGTCGGTGTTTCTGAATGGCACCATTTTATAAATATTGAAGGAAATGAGTAGAGGCCTGGTCCGGTATGTGAGCGAAAGGCCCTCGTCGCAACAGGATGAAGGTATTTTGTCAGTTTTAATATTATAGGTTCAGTCAGTGGCTTTCCACGCGGATAGTTTTCTGACAATCCCCGGGCCACTGTGCCTTTTACAAGATGCCTGCGGCTGCGTGGATGAGTGCACGGGTCTCTGCGAGCGCATAAGGCCAGTCCAAGGATTTCCAACCCTCACACATCTTCTGCTTCTACATCAAAGCCTGTCGGTGATTTCCAGGGTGCAATGAGGCAGATGGTGCGGACCAGAAACTGTTGCACCCACGGTGGGGGAAACTGCCCGCCTATTAATCTGAACTTCATTTCACCACTGCCCACCGCATGACAGGTACTTCTTCACAGGAGCTCCGCTCACTGAGGGAGATTGAAATGTAAATATGATGATTTAAAAGTATCCTTGTCTCACAACAAACCTTTACAGGACAGAGTTAGGCCACGTTTATTAAATAAAAAGAAAAAGAGGGTGACAATGAACACATTAGGAAACAGAGCCACGAGACAGAAAGACATAGGAAGGAAAAACTAACAAGTGTTGCTTTCCTGTCAAAGGGTGGGAGCCCAGAGCTGGAAACAGGGCACCTGAGAGGGAGGGTGAGGGTGAGACAGGCATGGGAGAGAGAGTAGAGAAATGTAAACAAGCGCACACAGCCACGTTAATTAGAAACAGATAGCCCCTACGTGCCGCTGCTTGCTCCTGCAAGGTGGATGCCGCCACATGCACGAGGGTTAGAAAAGTGCAGACCGATTCCAAAAGGTCATCTCGTAGTGCAGCTCGACCGAAAAAGGAATAAGGACAACATCAAGATGAACTGATCTTATGTGTCACTGTGGTGTACATGTTTCAGTCTCCTTTTAAAATAGTGAGGCTTTCTTCAGGGCCAGGTCAGATGAGTGAAGTTGTGGCAAAAACACGCTACATGTATAATTGTGCAGCACACGCGCTAAGGTGTGCTGGGCATGCAATGGTGTCTGTGTACTTACGGGCCCACTGGAGGAACACTAGCTACGAGTTTTTTGTAGCTTTTAGCAGAATCCGAAATGTAGTCACACATTCATCAAGACAGAGCACCCATTGTGCACCTATTTTGGATCTTCTCGCGGTTTTGAAAGCATGCCACCAACTAGGTTGGTGGGTGAGGGGTCTTTTTATAAACGTAATGGGTTTCTGACACTCATATAACAACTATTGAGTCGACTTTATTAGTGGGTTTGTTCACTGTATAGATCCACCCAGACAATTCAAATTTCTTATCACTGTTAATAAATTGATGTATGTTAACATGGGATCGTGAGGTTTGCCTTTGTCAAAATCCAAAAAGCAAAGGTACTGGGAAGCAGCCTTAAATAAATGATCTGTAAAATGTAAAACTGCAGAAACCAAAATCCTTTAGGTAAGAACTTACCACATCAAGGTCTCCAATTAGTAGTGCTTGCACCTTAATCTGAGACTAAGGGCCTGATTTAGAGTTTGGTAAATAGGTTCTCTGACTCAGAATTATCGGATTTCCTGTCTGCCTTATCACACGTCCAATAGGATATAATGCACTTGTGATAAGTAGGATAGGGTATCCACCATGTTTGTGAAAGAACATCAAATTCACCAAACTATAAATCACACCCTAAATTAGGGTACATACAAAAGATACACCATAGGATGAAGCTACTGATTTAATTCCATTTGTTCATCTTGTAATGACAACAGGACAAGCCCTTTCTTCATAGTAGTTATATCAACATTCGTAGGGAATGATAAATACTCTAAACATGAAATAGAACCTAATTATGAGTCAAGGTGGTTGATCCCTTGACCAGGCACTATGGCCAGTTGATGAAGAGAGAGACTGCTTTAGAGCTTCATCAACAAATCTTCATTGACAGATCATTTTAGCTAGACGTTAAAATCCATTTAATGAGATGGTATTATAGTTAGTTCAAGACAAAAATCAAGACTAGGAGTAAAGAAATAGTTCCACAGAAGTTGGTTTTACACAATTAAATGAGTCTTTGTTGTGAACCATGTCTTGAGATTAAATGTATGAAAATATCCTGACACAGAGTGATGTTGCTAAGAGCTTTAGGAGTTTGTTAATAACCGTGGTGCTGAAGGCTGTTCAAACAGCAAAAGCCATGCCAACTGCCAATTTATTATAATCTAGCAAAAACTGTGGACATTTGGATGGGGAGGCTAGTAGAGCGCAGAAATGTAATCATTTTTCAGACTGACAAAAGCTGTACAAGTTGTACATTCTCATGTGTGACCATTGTTGGAAATGCCTTCTTTGCAGGGTCACCACCAAACCTTTTGCATTCCTGGTCCTCTTTTTTGTGGAATTTATTTTTGCTAGCCTTAGGACTGCTAACTAGTGCTAAAGTGCATGTATCATCACCTCTAAACATGGTAATATGGATTCATCTTCGATTTACATATTTAATGTACTTATAATTCCATAGTAAAGTGCACAACATGTGCCCAAGGACTGTAAATTGAATGCTGTTTATGGGCCTGCAGCACTCGCTGTGTCACCCACTTACGTAGCCCTCTAACCATGGCTTGGCTTACCACTGCAGAGAATGTGTGTGCAGTTTACACTGCCATTCAGACCTGGCAAGATAAAGCTCTTACCAGGTCCCAATTGCCCATTTTTATTCATATAACTCATCCCTAGACAACCCAGAGGGAAGAGTGCAATGTATTATAAAGGCAGGGCATGAACCTTTCAGTTTAAATGTCCTGGTAATGAAACACTTTATAATTAGTTTTTCACTACTGCTAGGCATATCACTCCCAAAGAATTACATTGGGATTACCTTATTACAGTTTATAAGTGCAATATCCAGTTGTGAAGAGGTAGACTTTTTGAGTTTGGCGTCTCTGGTGTCACAATTTTAAATCCAAACTTATAGTGAAGTCGGATTTTAAATTGTAATTCTGAAAATGGCACTTTTAAAAAGTTGGTATTTTCTCACTTTAGCCATTTGGTGCATGCTGCCTGTCTCTGATCACATGTGTAGGGTGGGGGACAGTGAGCTCTGTGTATTCCTCCTGGACAGCCACACACAATTAGAGCTTAGGTATGGCTTTATGGGCAATCCTGGCATCGTGGGAAGGAGGAGCTAGCCAGACCCTCACTTACACCTGAATAGGCTGTTTCCAGACCCACCCAAAAGCTGCATACCCCCCCTGTAGTGAGTTTGGATCCAGTGCAGGAAAAGAAGATCTCTGTGCACTTCAAAGGGATATATGACGTTACCACGCGTTCTTTTACCACGCAGACCATTACCACGCATTTTTTACAACGCAGGACCCTTTACCACGAATACCTTTACAACGCAATACACTACAACGCAGGTACTATTACAACGCATACCATTACAACGTAAGTATAGGTAAGTAAATAATATGGTAAAATAATGTAATTATTAATAATATTTTTTTAATTAATACATTATTTTAATATTTAATATTCTAATTATTTATATTATTATTTATTTATTAATTTTTAAATATATATGTTAAAAATACCCCTGTACCCCAAAACCCAAACCCAGCCCTCAAACCTAAAAATACCCCTGAACCCCAAAACCCAAACCCAGCCCTGAAACCTAAAAATACCCCTGTACCCCAAAACCCAAACCCAACCCTGAAACTTAAAAATACCCCTGTACCCCAAAACCCAAACCCAGCCCTGAACCCTAAAAATACCCCTGTACCCCAAAAACTGAAAACTGACCCTGAACCCTAAAAATACCCCTTTACCCAAAAACTGAAAACTGACCCTGAACCCTAAAAATACCCCTTTACCCAAAACTGAAAACTGACCCTGAACCCTAAAAATACCCCTTTACCCAAAAACTGAAAACTGACCCTGAACCCTAAAAATACCCCTGTACCCCAAAAACTGAAAACTGACCCTGAACCCTAAAAATACCCCTTTACCCAAAACTGAAAACTGACCCTGAACCCTAAAAATACCCCTTTACCCAAAAACTGAAAACTGACCCTGATCCCTAAAAATACCCATTTACCCAAAACCCAAACCTAAAATATTTTAAATAAAATAATATACTTACCAATACTTACGTTGTAATGGTATGCGTTGTAAAGGTATCTGCGTTGTAAATACCTGCGTTGTAATGGTATGCGTGGTAAAGGGTCCTGCGTTGTAAAAGTTGCGTGGTAAAGGTAGGTCGTGGTAAACGTTGCGTGGTAAAGGTTGTATACCCTTCAAAGGCATGTCTTTAAGTCTGCCCTACTTCAAATGAAGAACTGGGTAAAAGTACTGGACCTCTGACACCAACACTTCAGTACACGTCTGGACCTGTGAAGACTCTGCCAGGAAGAAGGACTGCTTTGATGCTGAAGGACTGACATTCTGCTGGACTGCTGCTCTGCTGGACTCCTGCCTTGCTGTGCTGCGTTGCTGCCTACTATTCCCCTCCCTGGGTGAGAAGGACTGGGTTTGCATCACTTGAACCCAGTGTGACTCCAAGGGCTTGCAGTCGGGCCTCCTGATCTGAAGTCTCAGGGACAGAGAAGACTTCCAATAATGAATGAATGAATTAAATGAATGAATGAATGAATGAAAGGGGTTTTGTAGAGCACGACTGCTGCCCGAGGTCGTCCAAGCGCTAGGTAGAGGGAATAGTACTCTGAGGGACGGGGGGAGAGAGCCAGGGGGGAGTATTTAATTTCTGAACAAGAATGTTTTTAACTCTTTACGGAAGGACAAGAGGATGGGGTTGGACCTTAGGGGAAGGGGAAGGGAGTTCCATAGTTTAGCGGCATTGAGCGTGAAGGACCTGCCTCCTGCTCTGGACTTTTGATTCTGGGAACTGCGACAAGGAATGCGTTCGTAGATCGGAGTAGCTTGCCGGGGCAGTAGGGGGTGAGAAGTGTGTGGTTGATCTCAGGGCTGGCTCTATGGAAGGCTTGATGCGATATGCACAGGGTTTTGAATTTTATTCTTTCTCTGACAGGGAGCCAGTGGAGTGACCTGATCCCTGACTTAGCTGATTCTCTGCGGGGTATCTGGAGTAACGTACGAGCTGCGCAATTCTGAGTACGCTGGAGTTTCTGCAGCACGTATTGAGGGGCTCCCAAGTAAAGGGCGTTGTTAAAGTCAAGTCGGGACTGGATGAGGCCCTGAATGACAACCTGCTTGGCTTCAAAGGGCAGGATTGGAAGGATCTTTCTCAGCATCCGGATGATCCCGAAGCAGGTTGCTGCTGTTTTCGATGCCTGAGTGTTAAAAGTGAGGGTTTTGTCCAGCCAAATTCCCAGACTTTTGATGTCCTCCTTCGGGGTTGGGGTGGGCCTAAACTGGAGGGCCATAGTTGGTCGATGGGGGTGGGAGTGGGGGGGCCGAGGAACATGATCTCGGTTTTGTCGCCGTTGAGTCTTAGTGAGGATGCTGTCATCCATCTCCTGACATCCTCCATGCAGGCTGCCAGGTTGGGTTGGGGGAGCCCGCTGTTCTTCTGTGCCAGGGAGACCACCAGCTGTGTGTCGTCGCATACGAGATGATCTTGATGCCATATTGGCGGACGACCTCATCCAGCGGTCTCGTGTACACATTGAACAGCTTAGGGCTCAGGCAGGAACCCTGTAGTACCCCACAGTTAAGAGGTCTGCTAGTGGAACAGGAGTCACCGTCGAAGACCTGAAAGGTCCTTCCGCTCAAAAAGGATCCCAACCAGTCAAGAGTGTCTCCGGAGACTCCCAGATCGGATAGTCGACACAGCAGGTTTTTGTGGCACACCGTGTCAAACGCGGCGCTCAGGTCGAGGAGGACCACTGCCATTGACCCCTCTCGGTCCAAGATCCTCCTGGATTTTTCCGTCATGGCTAGAAGAACCGTTTACGTACCATGTTTAGGACGGAATCCTGTTTGGGTGGAGTCCAGTAGAAGATTCTCTTCGAGGAATTTAGTGAGGTGGAGATTAATATGCTTCTCCAGAATTTTGCTTGCCCAAGGCAACAGGGAGATTGGACGGTAGTTGTTAGGGTCCGTGGGATTGAGATTGGGCTTCTTAAGCAGTGCTTTCACCATTGCCTGTTTCCAAGTAGGGGGAACCACTCCTGTTTGCATGGAGCTATTGAGTAGCTCCATGAGGGTGGGGAGGATGACTTGGTTGGCCATGTTCATCATGCGAGTGGGTGCTGGGTCGGGGGGAGAGCCTGATTTTATCTGTTGCGCGAGGGATTTGAGTGATTCTAAGTCTAGTGGTGGGAATTCATTCAAGGATACTCGCGGAAAGTGTTCTATAGCGCTTGGAGGTTGGGGTTTAGTGGTGATAATCTCTAGGCCGGGGGCTGCGAAGGATACATATATTTTATTAATCTTTTGATAGAAAAATTCAGCTAGCTCGTTGCATCGAGGTATGGGATTGTCAACTGGGGCTGTGGGAGGGGAGATCTTGGAGAGGCTTTTAACTACTTGGTATATTTCTCTTGGCTTGGATCTGGCTGCCATGATTTTCTCTTTGTAATAAGTGGCTTGAGCTGTATTTATTTCGAGTTTGTAAGCCCTAATAGCTTCCCTATACCTGTTTTTTTCAGTGGTGACGTATCCTAGGCGCCACTTCCTTTCAAGCTTTCTGCACTGACGTTTTAACTCCCTGAGCTCCTCCGAGTACCAGGGGGCAGTTTCTCGTGCTCTTTTCAATATGGTTTTCCTGGTGGGGAGGATGGAGTCGATGGAGTCCTCGATTGATTTATTGAATTTCCTGCTGTCGGGTATGGGGCTCTGGGAGAGAGAGGGCTTTGAGGTGGATAGGAGGCTCGACCACTGCTCTGGCGGGAGTCTGGACCAGTTTCTCATCTTTCGTGAAGTAGGGGTGGGGGGAGTGAATCTGTGGGTGGACCAGTTGAGGGGAATGAGAAAGTGATCAGTCCAGTGGAGGTGTGTGATAGTACCAACCATGAGGTTGGGGCAATTGCTAAAGACCGGGTCAAGCAGGTGACCTTTGTTATGAGTGGGGGACCGGATTAGTTGTTCTAGTTGGATAGCGGCTAAGCTAGAGGCTAGCTCATTGGCGGTGCTGTCAGTGCTGCTGTCGAAATGAATATTGAAGTCGCCCAGCACCGTGAAGTTGGAAGAGGACATAGCAGATTCGGCCGCTAACGAGGGTAGTGAGGAGTGGAAGTGATTCAATGGGCCTGGGGGGCGATATACAAGTGCCCCAGTTAAACTGTCGTTGGGGGTGAGTTTGAGGCAGAAAGACATGCTTTCGCAATCTGGGATTGGGTCCAGGGTGCAGTGACACTGGCATAAAGATTTATGGATAATTGCAAGGCCTCCTCCTTTTCCGCTTGTGAGGTCCCTGCGAGAAATCTGGTAACCCGGGGGAAGTGCTTGAATCACATCTGGGTCACAGTCTGGGGTTAACCAGGTTTCGGTTACAAAGACGGCGTCAGGAGTCCGCTCGTCTAATAGCAGGAAGATTTCAGCGCTATGTTTTGGCATGGACCTGCAATTTAAGAGCAGTAGGGTGTAGTTTTGCTGGACCGGTCTGAGCCGGGCAGAGTGGAGGCTAGTATTGCAGCGTTGAGAGTAGGTGGGGAGGTTCAGGGGATGATGTCGGTGAAGGCAGCTAGCATCCGTGGGGGTTTAAGTGTGAGGAGGGCAGCAGCGCTATAATGAGTCCTAGGAGGGGGGCCAGGGGGAGTGGCCCCTGTCCCCCACCGGCCGCGGACGGGCACAGACGGGCTTGCCTTTGGCGCGCCTTCGGGGCGCTGGCGGCGCGTCCGCTGCACGTCCGGGAAGGCACATTATTTAAGGGGAAGGGGGTGGGCGTGGCCTCCCGGCCATGGGCGTGGCCTGTGGGCTCTGGCAATGGCGGCGAAATAATTTTTCCTACCCGCGGCAGCGCTAAGGTCCGCTGCGCGGGGATGTCAGGTGGCTTTTGAGGGTGGAGTGCCCAGGGACAGGTGAGTCAAGTTAAAACACACAAGTACAATTTACAATTTTTTTAAAAAAGATCGAGCGTCTCTCCCGGCTAATCGCCTCAGGAATCTGTGTCCTCTAAAGCGTGCCGTCCGCGGCGCGACTTATATAGGGTTTGGTCAGGGGGCGTGGCCTCCCGGCCGTGGGCGTGGCCTGTGGGCTCTGGCAATGGCGGCGAAAGAATTTTTCCTACCCGCGGCAGCGCTAAGGTCCGCTGCGCGGGGATGTCAGGTGACTTTTGAGGGGGGAGTGCCCAGGGACAGGTGAGTCAAGTTAAAACACACAAGTACAATTTACAATTTTTAAAAAAAAAGATTGAGCTTCTCTCCCGGCTAATCGCCTCGGGAGTCTGTGTCCACACAGCTTTTGCACCAGGACTCTGCCATCTGTGAGTCTGCCCCGCAAGTGTTGCCACCCCAGTCCTTGACTCTTGGAAGGGGGTCTAAGGTACTTGTTCCAGTGGAACTGATGCATCCACAGTCAAACCAAAGCATCATTGCTGCTGCCCAGATCAAAACCAAAGCATCCCCTCTACTGGGAGGATCTGAAACAGTGCATCACCTCTGTTGCAGGATCAGCATCGACACATCACCTACTGAACCACCACTGAGCAATGCACTTCTTGGTGAATGGACATAAGGCTGCAGTCGATGACAACGCCAAGCCTCCGCATTGCAGCTCAGTGGTCATTGGAGCTGTTACATTGCGCGGATGTTGCGTGAAACTGCACCGGCGCATCGTCACCAATGTGTGGATTGTCACAGCTGCGCCACTTCAACTGTACCACGCATCCTCAGCGTCGAAGCACCCAGGATGAAGGTGCTTTTGTTCAGCAGGCCTCACTGGGCCACAGTATCCAGAGGGTGCTCCTTCGCAGTTAGCCTAACATTTTGACTGTGTCCATGTCCGCCGTGACCAGATATCCTGAATAGCACTTTTTGCTTCTAGGTGCTATTTTCACCCAAAATCGTTGAAATTAAATATCTAAAGTTCTACTTATTAGATTTTTTTAATTTTGGTCTTGGTTTGTTTATTAAAACAATCTATATTTGTCTTACCTGGTGTGGAATCTTTTTGTGTGATGTTTTCACTGTTTGAAGTGTTGCCCAAATTCTTTATACATTGCTTCTAAGTTAAGCCTGACTTCTCTGTGCCAAGCGACCAGAGGGTGAGCAGAGGTTAATTTAGGCTGTGCCTGCTTCTCACCCTGACTAGGATTGTGGTTGCTGCTTGACTAGGGCTCATACCCCAGTCAACCTACAACCCAATTTCTAACAATCAGTATCTGCGAGGGAAATGTCATGCCCATCTTGAAGTTGTGTTATAGGATAGATCAATTCAAACTCTCACAGATTGACCACCAGACTTTATTTTGTTTTTCCAATATAAATGAGAAAAAGTATGGTTTAAAAACTTTGGGGTTTGGAGCAGTAAAATCTATAGACCTTAGTCTTGAAAGTGTTTTACATCACTCTGCACCAGAGAATAGTCATATTCAGAGAAATAATAGCCAAGTTCATGTTCGCAGGGAATTTAAGATTACTCAATGTGGAAACCTTCTATCAGGTGTTAAATTCAAGGGTCTGGTAATATTCTGTTATTACTGAACTAAGAACAGAGCCTTTGTGCTACCATTTCATGGCAAAAAACAATGGAACAATTACTCGTAATTCTGTTGCATCTGTATCTGTATTCAGGACCAGAGAAATCAATACTTCTTGTGAAAATAAGCCTGCACACTGATCATTCCAATAAAAAGAGCCCCGTAACCCAAGAGACCAGAACCATCTACTGCAGCTTACCTGGCCACATTCACTGTGATATTTAAAAGTCGGTTCATAAACTCGGATCTCAGAGAGGATTGGACCTTGTCCATTGATGCACTGTGGAGAATACCACAAATGTTCTCTTTTCCTCCACAAGTTTATTTTCAAATAAAAGTAACTGGACATCTGGCCCTACATCTGTAGATATCTATTGTCTTAATTTCAGATCGCATTTTATGGGCTGGCCATTACAAGGCTACATTTACATTCCTCAAGAGAAAGTCCCAAACATGTGAAGCTTCACAGTTCTTCCTTCTTCCTGGAGTTTAATATAGCTCAAACTTGACCCGAAATGATCAGGTATCCGAGCGCTTTACATAGCACCAGTAACGTTACGCAAGGACACATTCCCTTTTATTATGCAAAGGGAGATTAAGTGATTTGCCCAGAATCACAGGATATTGACCGTCATTGCCGAGACTCAGCCCCGGTTCCCCAGATTTGAGCTTGAAATCGACATCCCTATCCCCTTTGGCCATATCCTCTCCCCAGTTTAATTGGTAGCCCTCGAATCTAATTTTCTCTGGCAAATCCAGAATCATACGGAGAGGCACCACCAAGTAAAATATAATTGTGGCTTGAAAACATTACTAAATTGCCTTTCCAAGATTTTTGATACACCTGGTGGCCAACAAGATTGGATAGACCATGGGAATTCAAATTACATTGCCCCTAAAATGAGAATAGACAAGACACTACTCACGTCATTTGTCAGTGAGGAGGGGTTTGCTCGTTCTGTTTCTGAGTTGTGCTTGTGTAAATTAGGCACTAACTCGGAGAAAATTAGTCTTAATTGAATGCACTTTAAAAAGGGAAAGTGCATAAAAATGGGCTAAGCTCTTACTGTGCCTGTGCTACTGTTCAAGATATGGAACCATATCTACAAACAGGCAGGCCACAAATAGGGGCTGTCAATTGAATGTCAGCGTTTTGCAACGTACCCATATTTTTGTGATGTAACATATTAACTAACAGATCACATTGAAAAATTCCCATTCTCAGGGGTCACAGAGTGACTTGCCTTACAAATGTTAATTAGGAAAATGGCAATTTGTGCCTCTTGTGACTGGCTACAAACGCATGGGCGGTACCATCCTTAAACAAGCATTTACAATGCAACGGTTTCGCCTTTGAAAAAGTTAGAGCTGTTGGCATTGTAAATTACAACATTTTTATGTATGTGTTGGTTTTGAAAACAGATAAATAAATGGCACTGTCATTTACAATGCCAATAGCTTAATCTCTCGCAATTCTAATCTTCACTTCCTTGCCAAAATGTGGTTCTTTTAACAAAATGTGTCATCTCTCTGTGCCACACTTTTTCATTTCTGAAGTGCAGAGATGTTGGTTAACGCAAAGTATTAGAAACTATAAAAACTGGATATTAGCATCCAAACCTTTCTAGAGGGTCGCACCATGTTACCCAAAAGCAAAGAGTGGATTAGCATTAAATCTCTGCATGTTTCGTTTAGAGTCCACAACAACGTCCATAAAGCAGAAATACCAGCAAGTGGCATTTCTCAATCTGTTGAGAGGAAACACACACAAAATGTCACCCGACTTGTGTACTTTATTTGCCCTTATTTCAGTTCTACCCTTAAACAGGAAGCGCATGAAACGCAGTTAGGCTATATGTAGCCTCGGAAGAAAACTAAACTTGCAACACATTGTTCTAAAGTCAAAGCACAAACAACAAAAAGACACATACGAGGGAATAATCGAAGGGCATGCCTAATGTTCACAACACATGATATATCACACACGAGTCCACAAAAGCTACAGAGGCCTACAATAAAAATGTAAACCATAAATATATGCAGCCACTCCTCCAAGTTACCCTCGGCACTCCCACACAGCCCTAGGACCACGAGACATGACTGCAGCAAATACAACAATGTAATTTAAGAACTGGCTGGATAACTTCTCTAGTTGTTGGTCTAACCCAAGCAGCCTAACTGCTGAAAACGATTCTTAGGGTTTTTAAGTGGTTCTATAACAGGAAAAGCACTTCACTAAAACTAGCACACAGCTCAACAGACAGGTCATGGAAATCAAACTGTTTTAGATGTGTGCTACATGGGGCATTTTCTGAATCAATAATGATTTAATTGCTTCTGTGCAAAATGCGGATAAAAGCTACTTCAGAGCACTTGCCGATGCTGAAACATAAGACCGGTTTAAAAATCGCCAGGACATTACTTTGAACTGTGCTGTATTATTGCTGGAATAGGGAAAGTACAATTTTCTAACACAAACATGCATCAGTTCGGCTCTGTACTAGTTGAAATAAAGTGTGATAATCTTTAAATCAACAACGTGCGGCAGAAATGAGAATGCAAGGCAAATCTAATGTGTGTCTGACCATCTCAAACGTTGTAGTAGGCTATGGCTCGAGAAAAGCATGTTCGTTGTCAAAAGAAAACGCGTGGTCGTGCATCTTGAAAGGTTGCCCAACAGCGAAAAAATGTTGGAGGCGGGTGTAAAGCAAACAGAAGGGTTTGTGAGTTGTGCAAAGTGTTGATGTCACCAGTGACATGGAGCTGTACTGGTTAGGAACTGCCTCTCCTCCTGCGACAGCAGGTCACACTACAGCAGTCAGTGCCCTTTTCTACTGATTTTTAAAAAAGTTTTATTTTTTTCATAGCGCCAACTTGGAACACGGGATTTAGATGGCTTTACAACAGAACCGGGCTACTTTATACATTGTTTGCTTTACAGGCAGAGGGAGCTAACGTGATTTCATTCCAGTAAAAGAACGGCAGGTTCCAGCTGAACATCCTGTGCCATGTGGCGATGGCAACGCCTGGAAGCAAGAATCTAAGCCATTGCACTAATCATTTGAACGAAGTAGTAATAAAATAAAGGCAGGAGGCGCTACATCGATATACAAACAGATCGATATTTAAGGCACGTGATTATACGTTCTCAGAGAGAGCCCGGTAGCAGCCAAATGCTGGGAATCTAGGGGCATATTATCAAGGGGGTTTATCTCCGCTTTTATGGCTTTAAAAGCCAAGAAAGCGGAGATAAAATTATCTCCCTATTACCTATCTGTCGCTAACACCAGTTAGCGACAGCTAGTAGGAGATAGCGACCATCTTGGGCCCCACTTTGCATGTCAGTGATATTTATCACTAATGACATGCAAAGTGGGCGTGCCAAGATGTTAGCGACTGGAAACAGTCGCTAACATCGCTATCTCCTATTACCAACTTTTGGAGATATTCGCGCTAAGCGCGAATATCTCCAAAAACTAACACCTGCCCTGAGCAGTTCTTAGCCATGTTATCCAATGGGAGGTGGATAACATGGCTAAGAGAATTAGCTCGGTAATGCATGAATATCGCTGACTTTTCAGCGATATTCATGCATTGCGGCCGTTTTTTATCGCATTTGCGATAAACCTTGATAATAGCAAGGTTTATCTGCGATAATTTCTGACGATGCTTAGCGTTAAAAAATTCGTTGCTAAGCATCGTTAGCGATAAATATCGCTTAACGTTGGTAATATGCCCCCTAGTTATTTAATGCATATTAAAATGTGCTTGGTGCACTGTGCTTGAAATAAAATTAACTAATAAAAAGTATAGCTTTTACAAACAGAGGCTGCAAAGGAGAGCGAGAAAGCAACTTTTACAAGGTAGGATTCAAAGGGAGGGTGAGAATTGGCAATGAAATGTGCCACTGCCCTGATCTGCAGATAAAACACACTATCTGGAGGAGGACTGCAATGGACGTACAAGCAGCACCGAGGGATTAATACATCCCAGGTGGAAGTATCACACTGAAAACAGTACTGGAAGACATTGCAACAACATTAAAATCGAATAATATACAACGGACGGCAACAGGAAGAGAAACTATCTACCAAATGTCACTGACTTGGCCAGTGCACATTGAGGTTTGGCGGTAGTAGGGGAGAACTGAGCTGATCAGGGCAATTAATAACAGCAAAAGACAGAAAGAAGCCGCAGCTCAGCATGCACTCAACACGGGGATGCTGCAGATAGAAGAAACGTTAACATGAACGAAGGTCCATTTGAATGCAGACTGGAGAAGCAGAACACTGCCACAATATGCATTATTCTACATGGCTCAACTACTAGAGGACTTGCAGGAGTCTGTGATGCACACTGGAGAGATCATGCAATGCTCGTAGGGGTACTACACTCACCTCCGGGGTCCAATCCTTGGGCTTTTTCCGCAGAGCCTCTTTAAACTTGGGCTCCAGGAGGGAGCTCATGATACGAGTTTCCAGAGTTACTGCCGGTGGAAGTTCCAAGTCTGAGCACTGGAGTCCTCCAAGTAATGTGCCGAGTGCACGGCTCAGTGCCAGGCAATGCAATCTGGGGGTCCCGGGCAGCTGCTGTCCGCACACGGGTCCCTCATCGCTGCTCCGGCCGGCCCATTACTTGGGCTCAACTAAAGGGGTTGCCAAGTTCCATGATGCTGGTCAGCACAGGCCGGGCGGCCACTCCATGCTCCCCTCTCGCTACCTGCAGCCCACGCACAGACCCCGGCAGGGAAGCCGCGCGCTTGGGCTGGGACAGAGGCGATGGGCGTGCGGGAAGCTCCAGCCGGGACAGGGCTGGCAGAGAGGAGGCGGCGCGAGCGGTCCACAGGTTTCAGACTGGAGCCCGCCGAAATGAGAAGAGCGCTCTCCGAGGCGGCCTCAAGTCCTCGTTACTTTCAGAGGCTCCCGGTTCTCCTCAGTGAACTTCCCCCGCTCTCATACTCGTAATGAACACAACAAAAACAAAATGCCGTGATGAAAAAAGGGGCGGAGGGCGGGTGACGAAAGCCGTGACGAAAGGGGCGGGTGACGAAAGAAGGGGGCGGGACTTAAAAAAAGGCACGGGAACGCCCCCGATTCGCGTCCGGACGGGCAAAGAGTGACGGACAACAATGTCTGCCAATGGCTAGCCTCCATTTATGGAGCTAACCAATGGTAGACTAAGGCGGGACATTGCCACATACTGTAGATCAACAGATTTCGCCTGCGCGAACGCTGCTGCGCAGCGGACGCCAGGCGAAACCTAAAAACAGCCTGGCTGTTTTCGCAATCCCAAATCGGAAACAATATTTTAAATCAGCCTGTGTTTCTTTAAGTAACAGATGCTGCTTTAAAATGTGGTTACGACTTGGGAAGATACCAGATGGACAATTTTATTTCCTGTACATCTGAGTACCCTACTCCTTGTAAAGTTGGCTGACACAATCGCAACGGGGAAAATGTCCACCTGGGAGAGCATCCCTTCTGCAGACTAGCTTGTCATTGGTTTGCTACAATTGATGCATTCTTATGCATCTCATTGCTAATCACAAATAGGACGGGGGGTCGCTTCCATACACCATTCCAATAGCAATTTAAGAGTCACAAAACTCCTTTTTGTCCAGAAAGTATTTTCCAAGTGGCAAAAGGGGTTTCCTACATTTAATTTAATTAAATCCCCTTTGCGGTTTCAAAGCTCTTATTTTATCAAGTGCTGACAAGGTCGCGCACCGCTATTGCAGCGCTTTGCGCTTCCAACGCTGACACTGCTTTTAAAAATCTCCCGTTTTACCTATCTGATTTATTTTTTGTGGTTTGTTCCCTGTTTTTAACTGGGCCCTTAACTTGCACTATAATTGTTGGAACACCGCCATTTGAGCGGGTCCGGTACCTGGGGCGGGTCGCCTAGTATTTTCGCCGCCATACTGTAGTGGTGTGGGTGCTTGGCAGGCGAGAGGATCGGCGGGCGCTCTACTGCGCAGGCGCCAGTGTGAGACAGCTACTTAAAGCTCCTCCCCTAGCGCAGCGGGATCGCGCAGCGGGATCGCGCAGCGGGGGCGCCGTCGCTTAGCCGGAGTCGTGCCAGAGTCCTGCCCGTCTGCGCCCGTCCGCGCATGGTCGCGCTGGTCCGGTGGTGACTCTGTTTCCGGTCAACGTATGCACGATGCTCAGCTATACTAGGGAAGCCCTTATGTCTATCAACTACTGTCTGCCAACCTGCGACGGAGCCCGCATCTACCCCTTGTGTGGCCCCTATCGGTGCGCATGTGGTAGGTGGCTGCTCGAGGCACCCTCCCTATCGGGGGCCATTGGAGCGAAGTCCCCTACTTGTAGTAGCTCTCCCTTACATCATATTACCATCTGGAACCTGAACGTAAGGTCGTTAGTAAAACACCATCAGGACGTAGCCGACCTCATGGGCAAGGAACTTCCTGATATATTCTGCCTGACAGAGACTTGGCTCCAGGACTCTGACACAGCTGTTCTCAATCTGGCGTTTCCCTCTGAGTATTCCATCTATACGCTCAACCGCCCTTCCAGGGGCGGAGGAGTTGCGCTTGCTGTTAAATCTTGTTACCCTTGTACCTGGAGAGTTCAAAACATCGCGGGCTGTGAAAGTGTCCTGTTTAAGGTTTCTGTTACATCTCATTTTACTTTCTCAGGATTGCTAATCTACCGCCCGCCGGGCAGCGATGTGGCATTTCGGGAGGCTCTCCCTGAGGCAGTTAGCTCACTGGCAGTAGGCTGTGCCAACTTTTCCATCATAGGAGACTTGAACCTTCATTTTGACACCTTGGCCCTACCCTCAGTGGGTGGGATGGTGTCTGATCTTGAGGCCCTTCAATTGCTTCAACTGGTCTCGGATTCCACTCATGTCGGTGGACATATTCTGGACCCCTTCTTTTCAAATCTAGAGGGGGTAAAGGTGGCCCCTCCCCTTCCCATGTCGTGGACAGATCACTCGTTGGTGACTATTCACTGTCCATTGATAGAGGCTCCTGTTAAGTCCTTGTTGCGAGCCTTGCCCAGGCGGCGTTGGAGCAAACTAAAGCTGGAAGACCTTCACCGCCTTCTTACTGAAGATCCATTGGGCTTAGTGGAGAATGTGGAATCTGGCTATGACCATTTCTGCGAATGGGTAACCAGAGCCCTTGACTCCCTTATTCCGATGATATCGAGTAAGTGTGGACCTCGCGATCCCAGCCCCTGGTATAATGGTACATTGCGTGCACTGAAAAGCTCTTGCAGACGTGCAGAGAGAGACTGGCGGAGAATGTATGATAAAAGCAAAAAAGCCTTTTATATGGCTACTGTCAAGTCTTATCATCGAGCGGTCTGCAGAGCCCGGGCCGCATTCTATGCATTGGAATTTCGAAACAGTTCGAATACTGTTAAAACCATCTTTAAGGCTCTGAAGGACCTTGTGGCAAAAAAGCCCGCTACTGACACCATCAGCTCCAACACTCATTGTGAAACGCTGGCGGCCTTTTTCCTGGAGAAGGTTCAAACCATCTATAGAGCCTTTCCTACTGTTGCGCAGACCGGCGCCGGGTCGCACATTTTGCCTGGTCAGGTGGTGTTAGATTCTTTCCCCTGTCTCACCCCGAGATCTTCAAGACTTTGGCTCTTCAAGTCAAATCTGGGTCTCCGGCTGATCCGCTCAAGCCAGTAATGTTTAGAGACCTGACACTCTCTCACCCAGTCCGCGATCTGATTAACATCTTGCTTACATCTGGCCGGGTGCCTCCGAAGTGGAAGCAGGCAGTAGTAATGCCCATTTTGAAGAAGCCATCTCTCGACCCCAGTAAATCGGAGAACTATCGACCGATTTCACTTCTCTCGTGGCCAGCCAAACTCGCGGAGGTGCATGTTAACACCGCCCTCACTGACCATCTGTCGCGTACTAACGTTCTGGATGATACACAGAACGGTTTTCCAGCTGGCCACAGCACGGAGACAGCACTTCTATTTATGGTTGAGCATCTGCGGCCAGTGCTTGATGCAGGTCAAACGGCGGCGCTTGTTTTGTTAGATCTGAGCGCCGCCTTTGACACTGTCTCGCATGGGATCCTCCTGCAGCGCCTCGAGGAGGCAGGTGTGACGGGTACCGCACTCCAGTTGTTCCGTTCATTTCTAGCGGATCGTTCCTTCCGTGTGGCTGCCCCACCCTACCAGTCCAAATTCCATCCTCTGTCGCTTGGGGTCCCGCAGGGTTCCTCGCTGAGTCCCACGTTGTTCAATCTTTACGTGAGGCCGCTGGCTGAGGTCGTGAAGTTCTGCGGCTTGACTATGGTGTCATACGCAGATGATACTCAGCTAGCGGTCACGATCAGCGGGGATTCCGCAGTGGAGGCCCCAAGATTCAGGGACGGACTGCGGGTGGTGGCCAGTTGGATGACGTCCAACTGTCTCCAACTGAATGCCAAAAAAACAGAGGTTATAGTCTTTGGTAGATAGACGGAACTCTGGGGAGATACTTGGTGGCCCTCAGAGTTGGGACCCACCCCCACTCCGGTTTCGGAGATTAAAAATCTGGGGGTGTGGCTGGACCCCTCACTCAGTTTTGTTGGCCACACCAAAAGGATGGCGGCCTGCTGCTTTGGCATTCTGTGTAATTTGAGACCTGCACTCAAATATTTTGATGCCGCAACCCGTCAACTTGTGGTTCAGGCGACGGTACTGGCTCGGCTAGATTATGCCAGCTCCCTTTTTATAGGGTTAAATCAGGCCGAGCTTACTCGTCTCCAGCGAGTGCAAAATGCAGCAGCCAGAGCAGTCGTAGGCCTTCCTAGGTTCTGTTCGGTCTCTCACACCTTGCGTGCTCTCCATTGGCTGCCGGTCAGGCAGCGGATTCACTTTAAGGTGCTCTGTATGTCCTTTAAGATCTTAAAAGGCCCCTCTGCGCCAATACTGCATAACCTTTTGTGTCCCTATATCCCTGGCCGCTCCCTCCGTTCGGCGGATCTCGAATTAGCAGCAGCCCCACGTTTCAAACGTAGTCGAGCTGGGGGACGTTCCTTCAGGGTGCGGGCAGCCGCTCTGTGGAACGCACTCCCTTTTGAAATCCGGACCCTTGCCGACCTGCTCTCCTTTCGCAGGGCCGTTAAGACTTTTTTGTTTCCACAGCCCTGTTAAACTTAAATTTTTAATAAATTCTGGTCTTTAGTTATGTTGTGTGGCTACCTTGTCGGGCGCCGGGACGCTCCTTCGCTGGAGCAGCTGCGCGCATTACAAATGCCATTAACATAACATAACAAGTGAAGGGGTTTCGTCTGAAAAAGGACTTTGTACGTCAGGACCTAATTTCAAAAATACTTGGAGAAACTGTGGTGTGAAGCTGCCAGATGAGCAAGAGCATCGCATTGCTTACGTTTCTTTCCTCGCTTGATTCTACCTTTATAGTTTAAAAACAACCTAACACCGAATTCAAATAGGCGAGTCTCTTGTTCTTATTCAAATTTGGGTTATTTTTACTCCCATTTTAAAATGCATTAAAAGATTTTTTTGCATGGCAACACGTACTTTGAGCATGAAATAATTTGTCAGCTAATTGGCTTCTGAAGAAAGGATTTTTCTTATTTTAATGACTTTCCAGCACTTCGGTGTGCTAGCCTTAGTGTTTACTGTGTTATAAACTGTAAAATTATTCTTCAGTGGTAAATTCTATAAATGTTCTGCAGTTAAAGTGTAAAACCCCTAAAGTGACATTAATATGTATTAGTATTAAAAGCCTTAGACTTGCTTTTAGTGAGTGTTTGCTGCTATATAGCCTTGCAGGCTGTATTAATTCAGTAGAAGAAAATATCGCACATGTTCTTATTGGGTGTGCAATTTTTGCAAACCTCAGCAGAAGTTCTTTACATGCTCAATATATAGATTAGCTATGCAAAAAGTAAGAAATTGTGTAGTCTGCCTATTATAGTGAAGTTTGTATGCAGTAATCAGTTAAAGAGTTTGCTTGGGAGTGAACTGAGTATTGTCAGTCTAGTGTTTCCATAAAAGCAGCATTTGCCAACCAGCCAAAGTCATAGGGGGTCCAGTAATATATGTTTTGGAGTGATTTAATTTACACGAACACATGCCCTGCAAGCACATGTTCCTTTAGGTACAAGAAGGATTAGAACAGTGTGAGATGTGGAAAGCAATAACTGAATAACTGAAGGCAGAGTTGTGATTGCTTCTTGAGAAAGGGAGTAGCAAGGGTTAGTGAAAAGTGCATTGGTTACTATGGACTTCAAAACTTTGAGAAATGTGATCAGTATTAGCCGGGATCATGTTTCCAGGACTTTAAGTTGCATGTTGTAGTTTATTTGCTAAGACTATGAACATACTATCAGTTTTGTGGGAAGGGGGAGTGGTGTAACATTTAAGGGATCTTCATTCAATTCAATGTACTTTATTCGACCCACTTAAAACATAGATCATAGGAGTGCAAGTCAGGTTAAAATAAAATTTCAAGAAAATCACATTACCAATTACAGAGAGAAGATTGTCCCATTAGAAAATAGGCTTAAAAATTAAATAATAGGCCCCCCAAAAGATACCATCCAAATAAATCCATGATATGAAGCACAAACAATTCTTCGTCAGCTAGTAAATGACTGGGTCTTCATTAAATTAACCTGTACATTTCTTGGCTTTCCCCTGAAGAAGGCTTGCCGTTTGCATAGCCCACCCTTAGGATTGTTGCGGGATGAAAGCATCAACTATTTCATTGGTAAATGATGATGAGGTTATGAGCTGGTCGATTACCAGAAACCTCACGTTCCAGTTGTACTGGATAATTCTGTGCAATGGGTGATGGCCTGGGAACATATAGAATGACTGCTTGAAGGCCTGATAATGTTATTGGGGTCCAATAACATAACGTTGGCTTTGCAGTGGTTGAGTTCCAGCTAATTTCTTTCCAGCAGAATGACATTTCTTGATACATTTTCAAATGTAGCAAAAAGTATCTTGGTTCAAGGGTAGAAATGTTTTTCATCCTCATTTTATCGATGTAACACCATACTTTAAGAATGAGCATGAAAGTGAGTAAGCAATAACAATGTAAAAAAAAAATCATACAATTACTGAAAGTCAATTTGAGCTCTATTTTGCACTTTAAATTAACCCTGGGCGAAGCACTACGCTACACTCGCGTAGTTTGCGAAGTTTGCGCAACTTCGCACTACGCGAGCTGCACGTAGCACAGTGCGAACACGCGTAGCAGAGCATAGCGTAGTACAGCGGTCATTTTTTGCTTGTTCGCGGGCCTCAACGTCATGTTCGAGACCGCGAGCAAGCAAAATGACATCCCTGCGAGATTCTCAACGCAGGGAGGTCAGGTTTCTCATTGCGAGTGGCCGCGCATGCTCGCGACCGCTCGCGATGAGAAACTACCAGTCTGTGTTGAGAAAGCTGCCGCTCGAGTAAAAATCTACTCGAGCGGCAGAAAACTACAGCTTGCACTGTGCAAGATGCCGATTTCAATGATTGCACAGTGCCGGATGCTTGTCCGCACTGTGCAATCATTGAAAACGCATCTTGCACAGTGCGAACATGCTACTACATAGCTCGCGTAGTGCTACGTGAAGTTCGCGTAGTGAGAAGTGCACTTCGCGCAGCTTCGCGTAGCGCTACTTCTCGAACTATGCCCAGGGTTACTTTAAATCCTGGAGTGCCTAGGAAAAAATGAAAAATTGCAAATATTGTCACAGTTTGAATTCAGTGGACTGTAGACACACCCTGGATAATGTGTTAACCAAAACCTTGCCTACATTTGTTTTTGGCTGCCTAAATGCCCTCCTCTTTTGCTAGAGCTACATGATGTGATTTGCTATACCCTCGCCGATCACATGAATGGCGCTGTTAGCATATAGGACTTGCATTTGACACAGTAATTGATGTTAATTGTTGTTGTCAGAAATGGGGTTATTGGTTGAGGTGAAACCAGGCTCAAGCAGCAACCACAATCCCTGTCAGGGAGAAGTCTCAAGCAAACCCCAATTTAATCTATGCTCAACCCTGAAAACACATCAAAAGAAAAATCCTAAACCAATATTTTAAAGATTTCAGTAAAAAAGTACAAAAAACAAAAAGATCCAACTGTGGACATCTGGTTGTGTGTGCAAGACTAGGACAAAGTCACAAGTTCATGCTGACCTTGATGGAGGGTGGGTTGGCTACAGGGACCGAGCTAGATCAATGATCAAGAGTACATTTTATCATGGTTGCCAAGAGTTGCCGAGGGCAGCTTTGAGGATACATAACATAGCCGAGGAGATGCGAGGACCTGGTCAAAGATGCATCGCACAGCATCAGTTCCAAAAAGCTACAAGGCTGTGATGCGAGTTCCTTCATCGCTGTTAACCCCATGGCTGCTCAGCATTTTCCCCTGCTGTGCTGGAAAATCGAAAATGCCACTCCTCATGACGAGCTGGGCTCGTCATGAGCGTGCGAGGAGGCTACTTCATGACGAGCCCAGCTCGTCATGAGCGTGGAAGGGGTTAAGTAGCCCTTCGGCGAAGGGGCTGGCGAAGTGAAGTCCTGCATCAATGATGCGTTACACATTGTCTGGTTTCGAACAATTTGCGGGGCTTGCAATGTAGAGTCCTCCATCATCATGAAGGCTGCCGTCAACGAGAGTCTTGTTTTGTGAGGGCCTGCAACAGTGATGCATCACACAGTGGTGCATCTGATAAGGCTGCGATGTGAGATTTTGCGTCGGGAAAATCCATACTGCAGAGGGGATGCATCTGTCTGGCTCAGGGCTGCGGCCCACAACAGAGGAGATGCATTGGTTCTGGTTTGAACGGCAGAACACCTTCAAGCCCACTTCCAAGAGCCTATGACTGGGGTGGCACAGCTTGGCAGGGTAGTTCTCACAGATTGTAGATTACAGGTGAAGAGTTCAAGGTTATTGGAGCTTTCTGTCCCTTGGACTCTAGTCAGGAGGCCAGCCAATTAGCCCTTGGAGTCACTCTGGGTTCCTGGGTTTAACAGATGCAGGTACAGTCCTTCTCACCGAGGCAAGAGGGCATCACATAACAGGTTAGTACAGCAAGGAAGCAGGTCATCAGGTCAGGAGTGGCAGTACAGTCAGCAGCACAGCAGTCCTTCTTCCTTGGCAGGGCCCACATGTCCAGAACTGTACTGAAGCGTTGAGGTCTGAGGCCCGTAATGTATACCTGGTGCCTGCTTTGAAGTTGAAGAAGCTTCTAGAGGTCCCCCCCCGAGGTACCAGGTATCCCCTTCCTCCCTACCCTTGCCCCAACTTGTCTGGGGTCACAATTGACTTGTGATAATTCCTTTGTGAAAGTGCTCAGGCAGTACCTTTGTGTTGTGCAAGTGTGCTTGGTGTCAGCTCCCCCCCCTTGTTACTCAGAGTGGACCATCGTGCCAACACCTATTTGCGCTTTGTCTCACTTTCTGGGAACAATACACAAAGACCAACTGACGATTACACGTAGTGATGTGACCCAGGAAGAGGCTGCAGGCACCAAATGGTTAGGACAAGAAAATGGCAACTTTCTAAAAGTGCTAACCACAAAAGGGGTTTGGCCATCAATCAGTAAGGCCAGGACACTAAATAGTACAAGACCCAAGATATGTTAATACTGATGATCATTCACTCAGTATTTAATTCAAAGATCACATCACCTAATCTGTATGACCTGAAAAAATATTTTTTATTCTCTTTCTTTCTTTTTGTTTCTTTTGTTTGTATTCAAAAACTCTTTATTTTTAAGAAAAAAATTATTTGTTTGATACATGCAACAATTATATAGGAATGTAAACATACACTGAAGTCACAAAGAAAAAGCAATAATCAATTAACACATTAAATGACACATTACAATCATAGTACACAAAAAATCACATTACAGATAACTAACATAAACCACATATATAGCTCTGGTCCTGTGTGGTTTTTATCAACCACAATGATATTTACAACCAATATCCCTGAATAGTATCTTTCTCGATTTAATTTTGATTATTTCCAGAGGCAAGTCCTAATGGTGACCCTACCATGCTCACTTAATTTTTTTTTAAAACAAACACAAGAGAGGTATTTTTGTGTACTATGATTGTAATGTGTCATTTAGGGGCCTATTACGATGGAGGATTTTCCGCATCCTCCGGGCCGGCGGAATCCACCGCCGGCCCGGAGGATGCGGAAAATCCTCTGCGGACCCACCAAAGACCCACCGCCACATTAGGATGGCTGGTGGGTCCTGGTTTCCGTCCGCAGCTTTTCCGCCGCGGTTGGCTTACAACCGCGGCGGAAAAGATCTAATATGGTGACGGTGTCTCTCAGACACCGTCAGCCATATTAGGATGGGCTGTGAAAAATGCTTTTCCGCTGCGGGTTTTTCGCCGTGGAAAAGCATTTGTAACTTCACTGCGGGGGCCCGTTGCGGGCCCCCTGGGTGAAGGAGGAGTGGGGGGTGCACATGGGGGGTACCTATGGTACCCCCTCCTGCATTTGTATGCAGAAATCGGCAGGCACCGCACGGTGCCTGCCGCTTTCTGCATACAAATGCCATGTATGCAATTTTACCATTGCGTCGGATGCAGCTTTAAGCCGCACCCGCCGCAATGGTAAAAATAGAGGATGTGACCGCCAGGGTGGCGGTTACATCCTAATTGCACAGGAGGGAACTCCGCAGGCCATGCGGAGGTTCCCTCCTACTCTATGGTGGCGGACGGACTCAGGTCCGTCCGCCATCATAATTGGCCCCTTAATGTGTTCATTGATTATTATTTTTTCATTGTGACTTCAGTGTATGTTTAAATTCCATATATATATAAATATATAAATCTGCCAGTCACCTCATGGTGGATTTGTGCTCCTTTTCAAAGAATATGATGACAACAGAAACAACACAAGGTTCCAGCAAGTTGAGATGGCGAGGGTGAGCTAGACTTGGCACTCTCTGTAGCACGATTTCCAGTTGCTAGGAAGCCTTTCGGTGACATTTTTTAATGTAGGTGGTCTCAAGTGGTTGCATTCAGAGGGCTGCCTCTTAAATACATTTACAACTTGAAAAGCATTAAAATGATCTTGAACTTGGATTTTTAAGTAACTATCCTACTTGAATGAATGTTTCAGACATTTTTTTAATTTTATGGGGCATATTACCAAGCAATAGCGATAATTATCGCTATTGCTTGGTTAGCGATAAAAAATTATCGCCTAGCTGCGACGATTTTTATCGCAGATAAACCTTGCTATTAGCAAGGTTTATCTCTGAAACGATCAAAATCGGCTGGAATGCATGAATATCGCTGTAAAGTCAGCAATATTCATGCATTACCCAGCGAATGCTCTTAGCCATGTTATCCACCTCCCATTGGATAACATGGCTAAGAACTGCTCAGGGCAGGTGTTAGCTTTTGGAGATATTCGCGCTTAGCGTGAATATCTCCAAAAGTTAGTAATAGGAGATAGCGATGTTAGCGACTCTTTCCAGTCGCTAACATCTTGGCACGCCCACTTTGCATGTCATTAGTGATACATTTCTCTGACATGCAAAGCGGGGCCCAAGATGGTCGCTATCTCCTACTAGCTGTCGCTAACTGGTGTTAGCGACAGCTAGGTAATAGGGAGATAATTCTATCTCCACTTTCTTGGCTTTTAAAGCCAAAAAAGCGGAGATAAATCGCTTGATAATATGCCCCTATATTTTTTAACAGGAAGTAAGTGCCACAGAGGCTTTAATTTTCTCATCCTTCCCGAAGGGGCATCCCAGTGATTTTCCATCACTTCGTCACGTTTCATTTAAATTTTGAAGGAAAAGGGTTGCTCTCTTCTTTGTCTGCAACATACCACAAAAGGGGTGATTTTCAAGGATTTTATTTTGAGGAACCAATTAGGTAAAATAACTTTTGGATAAGTCTGTTGCTTGATGGAGGGCATTCAACACAGATCTGTGACTGGGGGCGAGTGTCTGAAAAGTTTCATGCTCTGTCCATCATCTCCTTGTGTTTACTTTGTTTGCCCTAGGTTGGCAGGGTATGCCCAGACTTGTGTCCCTTGCTCGCTGTGCCACTGGTTTTAAGATAGCCTGGCTGATGAGGGGTGTTACCCTGAAATCGATCCCAGGATTCTTTTCTCTTGTGCAGGGAGGACCTGGCTTCGCAATTTGGGCTGGACTATTCCCATGAGGAATGGAGTCAAAACTATTTTGCATATGGCTGGGTCTGAAATGGGGTGGCAAAGTGAGCTAAAGAACGATAATGGTTCCAACCCAGATCTGTGACTGGGAGTGAGTGTCTGCGTCCATCATCTCCTGTGTTTGCTTTGTTCACCTTAAGTTGGCAGAGTATGCCCAGATGTGTGTCCCTTGCTCACTTTGCCACTGGATTTAAGCTAACCTGGGTGATGGTGGGTGTTACCCCGAAACCTGTCCCAAGATGCTTGTTTCCCATCCAGGAAATATCTGGCTTTGCAGTTCGGGCTGGACTGTTCCGACGAGGAACAGGGCCAAGACTAATTTGCATATAGTTGGGTCTGAACAGGGGTGGCGAAGTGAGTTAAAGAACTATGATGGATTCAAGCCAGATCTGTGACTGTGGGTGAGTGTCTAAAAAGTTTCAGCGCTCCATCCATCATCTCCTTGTGTTTGCTTTGTTCACCCTAAGTTGGCAGGGTATGCTCAGATGTGATCCCTTTCTCACTTTTCCACAAGATTCAAGCTAGCTTGGCTGATGAGGGGTGTTACCCCTAAACCAGACCCAGTATGCTTATTTCAGGTCCAGGGAAGACCTGGCTTGGCAGTTGGAACTGGACTGTTCCCATGAGAAAGAGCGTCAAGACTAATTTGCATATGGCTGGGTCTGAACTGAGGTGGCGAAGTGAGATGAAGAACGATGATGGATTCAACCTAGATCTGTCACTGGGGGTAAATGTCTGAATAGTTTTAATGCTCCGTCCATCATCTCCTTGTTCACCCTAAGTTGGCAGGGTATGCCCAGATATGTGTCCCTTGCCACTGGATTCAAGCTATCCTGGCTGATGTAGGGGGGGTTGCCTCGAAACTGGTCCCAGGATGATTGTTTCCAGTCTAGGGAAGACCTGGCTCTGCAGTTCAGGCTGGACTGTTCCCCTGGGGAACGGAGTCAAGACTGATTTGCCTATGGCTGGGACTGAAATTGGATGGCGAAGTGAGGTAAAGAACGATGATGCTTTCAACCCAGATCAGTGACTGGTGGTGAACGTCTGAAAACTTTCAGCGCTCGGGCCATCATCTCCCTGTATTTGGTTTGTTTGCCCTAAGTTGTCAGGGTATGCCCAGATATGTGTTCTTTGCTCACTTTGCCACTGGATTCCAGCTAGCCTGGGTGATATGGGTTGTTACTCCGAAACTGATCCCAGGATGCTTGTTTGCTGTCCAGGGCAGACCTGGCTTTCCAGTTCGGGCTGGACTGATCCCATGAGGAACAGGGTCAGGACTGATTTGCATATGGTTGGGTCTAAACTGAGGAGGCAAAGTGAGCTATTGAACTATGATGGATTAAACCCAGATCTGTGACTGGGTGTGAGTGACTGAAAAGTTTCAGCACTTGGTCGATCATCTCCTGTTTGATTTGTTCACCCTAAGATGGCAGGGTATGCCCAGACGTGGGTCCCTTGCTCACTTTGCCACTGGATTCATGCTAGCCTGGCTGAAGATGGGTGTTACCACAAAACCGGTCCCAGGATTCTTGTTTCTGGTCCAGGAAAGACGTGGCTAGGTAGTTTGTGCTGGACTGTTCCCATAAGGAACATGGTCAAGACTGATTTGCCTATGGCTGGGTCTTAACTTGGGTGGTGAAGTGAGCTAAAGAATGTTGATGGATTCAACTCAGATCTGTGACTGGGGGTGAGTGTCTGAAAAAGTTCAGCGCTCCGTCCATCACTCCTTGTGTTTGCTTTGTTTGCCCTAAGTCAGCAGGGTCTGCCGATACGTGGGTCCGTTGCTCACTTTGCCACTGGATTCAAGCTAGCTTGGCTGATGAGGAGTGTTACCCGAAACTGGTCCCAGGATTCTTGTTTGTGGTCCATGGAAGACCTGGCGTAGCAGTTCTGGATGGACTGTTTCCATGAGGAACAGGGTCAAGACTCATTTGCATATGGCTGGGCCTATACTGGGGGGGGGGGAGTGAGCTAAAGAGGGATGATGGATTCCACTGAGATCTGTGACTGGGGTGAGTGTCTGAAAAGTTTCAGCCCTCCGTCCATCATCTCCTTCTGTTTGCTTTGTTCGCCCTAAGTTGGCAGGGTATGCCCAGACGTGGGTCACTTTTTCACTTTGCTACTGGATTCAAGCTAGCTTGGCTGATGGGGGGTGTTACCCCGAAACCAGTTCCAGGATGCTTGTTTTCAGTCCAGTGAAAATGTGGCTTGGCAGTTTGGGCTGGACTGTTCCAACGAGGAACAGGATCAAGACTGTTTTGCACATGGCGGGGTCTTAACTTGGGTGGCAAAGTGAGCTAAAGAAGAATGATGGACTCAGCCCAGATCTGTGACTGGGGGTGAGTGTCTGAAAAGTTTCAGTGTTTCGTCCACCATCTCCCTGTGTTTGCTTTGCACCGACCACCGGCCATCGGCGCACACCAGCAATAATGTTATTAAGGATTATTCTATTTCCCCCTGTATGCCATGCCTGCCACAGGTATGTCATAGGCCTTAGAGGTACACAAAATACCAATTTAATCTGTATATTATTATAATATTATATCAATATTACTTGTAATGGATACACTATTGTTCAACCATTGTGATGTGACCTCACCACATTATATTGTCTGTAGATTCAAACTGCAAATGTCACATTTCACTGATTAATTTTCTTGTTTGTTTGCTGTTTGGTGCACAAGCAATATCATCACACACAGTGCTGCCCGACAGAAAGCTGGTAGCGATGCACACCATCTGAGTCCTCCTCTGCTTCTGTTTTGTGCAGCTAAGTGGCAATTCCCAGAACTAAGAATGAACTTGAAGATGGCCCCAAAGAAGGGTGTTCCTCCCAACACAGTGGCTAGTGAGGAGGAGAAGAAGAAGGACTTTGCCACCATTGTTGTGCAGGCCTCTGTCTTTTTCAAGAAAATTGGTATACCTGCTGTGCCATCTTCTGGTCAGCAAATGGCTGGCAGAAGCACTCATGCATCATTGACAGCACACACTCAACGTAAGGCTAAGCTCTAGACCTTGTCTTGTCACGTGGTATGGAAAGGTAGGGTATGAAACACCACGATCTCTGGGTGTTCTGGTCCCAGCAAGGGCACCCTGCATGAATGATGGGGCCGTGGGGTAGCCTCAAGATCTCTCTGTTCCCAGCTGACATCCTGCCTCCTGTGGGAACCAGCATTCCTTGCTTTCCTATGTGCACATCTGCAGACTGAAAACCTCTGCTTCCATCAGGCGGGAGCACTTTGGCAGCTCCTGCCAATCAAAAGCACACAGATATGTCCCGGGGGTGGACACCCTGGGACACAGCAGGAGCCAGCTCTGGGGGGTGGCAGTCCCCAGGGCAACTGGCGGCTTGCAGAGGGAGTGCTGCAGGGTCGTGGGGCGGGGGAGGGGAAGGGTGGCGGGATCGTGGAGTCAGATGCGCTCGCTGCATCGCCAACTCAGCAATGCAGCGCGCGCAAGGTGAATAGTTTTATTTATATATTTACTTACTTTACTCCTGACTGTCATACGTCTGACTTCACTACCCTCTGCCCTTCCCCTTCCCCACCTCACCATCCCACAGCACTCCCTCTGCGAGCCGCCGCTGCCCAGGTTCCACATGTGGCTCTTGAAGGAGGCTTGAGCACCCCCTCCTTTATTGTTCATGGGCCGGCCCTGGGGAGTTGGTAGGCCGTATAAAGGACTGCTACTACTACTATTTACTAAGTATGGTCAATATAATGAGTTGGTCAACATCTGCTAATGAAAGAGCTATGAAACAACTACACTTTGCTATCTAACACTACTTAAGAAAGCAACATGCTAGTAGTAGTAAGATTTGGGACAGTAGTAGAAAGCATAATGGTATTTGTGAAAACAGGAGTATTGCTAAGTTGTAGTACTAAGAGTAGCAGTTATAGTACCAGTGGTACTAGTAAAAGTTGTAGTATTACTATTAAAAAAGTCAAAATTATAATTACAGATATTTATAGCTTTAACCGAACTGGAAAGGTTAACAATGATCAAGAGCAATAGGACTACCACTTCTACTACTACTACTACCACTACCACTCCTAATAATAATATTGCTATTAACATCGAACAATATTATTATTACATATTTTTACTCAGAAGTTGCATATTAAAAAAAAGTGCAGCTGAAAAGAACTTAAACAATATTCAAACACCTTTGAAAGCAATTTCACAGAATACATTATTCCTATTGATTTGTTATGTTTGCTTTAATTACACATTGCAATACATCCGTAAAGGACAAATCAAAATTGCAGTTTTAAATGGTAAAACCTTTCACCTTTTCATTACATGCTTCAGTGCCTACAAGAATTGCCAACTTGGATAGCTAGTTTACATCGCCCTAAACTGAAAAACACTGTTGCCATGTATTATGCATGTGTAATACTTTTATTGAATTTCAAGCATTACTGTGTCCTTTTCATTTTAAATAGGTCAGAGAAAACAATTGTGATATTTAGTTATGTGAAAGAGACCTTCAGCTAAAGGAAAAAAATAGATTCAAAAGGCAAAGGCATAGAACAGCGAAGCCATCAACGAAGCTCTACTGTTCTTATGAAAACCACATGTGCCTAAAAACAGTATTGTACTGATGCAATACATTTCATTTGTTCAAACAGGACAGTAAATACAAATAAGATAAGTCGAAATATTAAAAGCAATAATTATTGACACACTTTATACATTGAAAGTTCCTTTAACAGTCATTGCATTGGACCTAAAAGGCCGAAACAAAAAAGCACGTGAGGGGTCTCCTTCTCAAAGACAGTTTACTCTTGTGTTATTGTTTTACATTCGTTTACATGATTTTGTCAGTTTGGCCACAAAATATTTATAATGGAAAACATATAGGAATACTTGGGTCATATTTGTATACAACTAGTGCCAATTAAAAAGAAGTGTTCTTTTTTTAAACTTATATGTAATTTGACATTACCCACATTTCGGGTCTTATTCACAAAGAAATATATTAGCATGTTATAAAGGTACTCCCTTAGAACTACTTCCCATACTACTCAATGCTTTAGGGAATCAGCTCCTGTTTGTTAGACACTGGAGCACTGGAGAATTATTCTTTGTTAAAAATTGTGGATATTCAATATAGACAAAGTAATAAGATTACTGCCAGCAAATATCTATGGTTACAACCTGTGTTAAGCACTGCCAATTAAACAAGTAGGCAATGCAGGCCCTGATTAAAATCTTCTCTGATGGGTTCATATCAGAAGTAAAATGATCGTCACTGGTAAGTACATTATACTTGGCAAACCAACCACAGAAATACATTTTGCCCACACTGATGGAATTTACTCTACAAATAATATATGCACTGGGTCATCCTTAAGATAAATACAATTGCTGACCAGATTCCACATTAAGAAGCTTTTGGTGGGTTCGGTCACTAAACACGCCAACAATTATGTGAGAGTGTTTTATCATGCAGGCAAATGGGAAATGTTCTCTCAAAAAAGCCTACTCAGCTTGTGGACTTATCCAGGCCCCATGTCTCAATTTCATATCAACATAAACTGAGACCAAAGTTATGTACCATCCTCGGGATGGCACCAGCTGCAGCTCAGAATTCTTTTGAATGTGGATATTCAATTTAAGATTTGTTTCAATTGTTAACTACGGAATTTACAGGAGTCAACTTCCAGTTTTTTGTCATTTATAAAGAATGAATACATTTTCTTTGAAGTTTTATGAGGATCTTTGCTTTTCCGGCATGAATGTTTAGTTTGTTTACTTTATAGTATCTAACTCCTCCTCTGAGTAGTGCCTGCAGCGTCGACGATTGGTGATGATCTCTTCAGAGATTTGTAAAAGTATATCTGATGACCAAGCTGGGTCAGGAAGAAACACCTGTGATGGTATCACATTGGAGCTGGTGGCTTAGTGACTAACCTGAGGATTTTCACTGTGATGATTAACGTTAGGCGTTATTTAGAGGGGTTGCATTTTTGTTCGGGAGTCTATTTTTCTACACATTTGTAATTCTATAACTGCATGCACGATGGCTGCTAGTTTATGTGCACTTTAATGGGCCTCTGTGGTTATGGTGTCAAGCAAAATTGAAGCTGGTAGGCCCTACTGGTTCATTGGGAAAGGTTCTGCTTGATTCCATGGGTTTAATCTGTTCATTTTGAAACATTATGATAAAGCCAGTTTGCCTGATTTACTCATTGTAAAACAAATATGTTAAAAGCCATATGCTTTTAAGAATGGATTGCTATTGCACTGTGCTAAAGACTGTAAGGAGATATTTTGTAACAAGGAACCTCACAGATTACTGTAGTGGTTTGGTGTTGGTGGCCCATCCAAACAAAACATGGGTACAGAAGATTTGCACTACCATAATCAATACTGGGTTCTATTAGGAAGTTTTTATATTGTTATGATAATTGTAATTTGTACATATTTTAAATTTTATCAGAACATTGGAATGTTGGGAGCCTCCATTGAAGACAATGGAGTGCTCCCTGCTTCTACGGGTCGGTAAAGACCCGCAGAGCAACATTCCAATGTTTTACAAAGGCTCTCGGAGCACGAGGGGATTTAAATCCCTTCGAGCTTCAAGAGGCCTTTGTTTTATTTGTTAGAACATTCTGCCCTCTAGTGGCAGAATGTTCTAATAGCCTTATAGCCCATGTAGCAGGGCTATTAAGGCTATTAACGTCCTGTTCCCTTGGTAAAGTCCCTCGCCTTCGGTTTGGGCCTTTAACACCGGAGCGGGACTTTAATAGCTGGTAATGCCCGCTACGGCAGGCTATAAGGCTATTATATAGTATACCTGAGGAGTGCCTTGTGGAAAGCTTATGACCAAAACAGCATGACTGAGATGGTTATGGTGATTAACCAATAATAAACGATATAGGCCTGTTGTTAATAAAAATAGCTATGATCTAGGAGTGATGTTGATTGTAAAAAGCATACATTAAGGTCAATATGCATCTAGGGGTGAATTTTTATTACTTTGTATTAAAGCCTATAGATACGTATTTACGGTAGTAGTTTTGGCGTTGGTTACCCAAGAGATGTTTTCCCCAGTCATTTTTCATAGGGAAATTAGGCCCAACTACAGCAAAAACAGCTGAACGGATTTACACTGTATTTGGCAGAAAGCAAGATCATGGTCCAAAAACCATGTGGTCCACCTCCTTAGTCTTGGTCGGTCCCTGAGGAGCCATTCTCCTAAGGTTGATAATTAATGCAACGGTAGCAGGCTGTGGCCCTGGAGCCTACTACTTTGCCGTGTCCAAGGGTCCCTGTTTCTGCGGACACTATAGTTCTCTGCCATATAGGGTGCTGGTATACCCTGCCAACACTCTCCCAAGCAGAGAATACAACTTTGCCTACACCCAGTGGGAGTAGGGAAAATACTGCTAATGCCCAGGCTACAGCAAAATTCCGGAGCCAGCTGCCACCTGCACTTAAGCTTTGGCCTGCAGGGACTTTGGGACTTCCCTTGCTGTCTCCATTGTTATGGTGGGCACCAGGGCACCCACTTAAAAATGTTTTTTTTTAAAGGATAGATCGGGCCATAGCGGTGGCTAGCTAGTCAGCCAGGGGCACAGGGGGCCAGAGGCTCCCCCCTTAGCCCCTGAGTACACATTTTGTGGGTTACCTGGGAAGGCAACATGGCACCCAAAACATGTTTAAGAACAGAATAATAAATGGGCTGCGAGATCCGTTTATTTATTATTCTGTGCTCTGGCAAGGAGCGCCCCATAATGGCCTAGGGATTACCAAAATAATAGAATTTCTTGTTGGTAGTGCTCCTAAAAGGGGCAAGGGCACCACCAAACATTTTTCGTTTTTGTTATGTGGGCGACCAGCAGTCCCCAGCAACATTAAAAAACAGTAAGTATCCTTAGTTATTGAATCCATGACCTAGGAGAGCTTACCATATTTTTTTTTAAAACAATCTGAGCTGTACGCTCTTCAGCTGGAGCAAAGGGACTTTTAGAGATTGGTTCTATGGCTGCACTTTGTGCCCTGAAAAAAGTTTAAAAAAGGACTCAAAGATATGTTATTTTCTTTTTAAAAGAAAAGGTGATTATGAAAACTTTTATGAAATCTTGCAATGTGTGACATTATTAAATATACTTTTGATTAAGGTTATTGGTGACTTTTTGGCAAAGCCACCAAAGCCAAAAGTTGGTTTACATATATTGATATGCTGACCCCATGATAAAGCCAATAGGTGTAGCCACTATTATTTCCATAATTTGAGCCTTTCACAAAGCCAGTAGGTCTGCATAACTTAACATGACGCTTAGTATATTGTTACATGAAATAGCCATCATGTACAGTGGCAGGAAATGGGGCACAGGGCCTGCCTGAATGCCAGGCCCTGTGCTCAATTTAACAATGCCTATAGCCGAAGCTGTGCAGGGCAGGGGGTTTGGAGCAAAAGGGGGATTGGGTGCAGGGCCTGACTACAGGGCCTGGTTAAAATGACTTTATAGTTAGGGATTGTCATAATATTAGACTTGTAACTGCTACTCGATCCCTAGTAACTATAACCCATGCCTTTGCCATGCACTGCTAAATACCTAAGATATTTCATTACTAATTACATGTTCTAGAACATCATTGATAACATCACATCAACATTTGAAAAGATATCACTGTGCATTGCCATGCATGTTACTTTAGGGTACGAGTTATAGATACTTGAGATAACTAAAAGTGGTGAATTTTAGTGTTTTTTAAAATTTAAAATAGTATGTTTTTGCTACACTGACAATTTCACCTAACTATAACGTCCTTTTAATCTTTGTTTTTTCTATTGAATTCAAAGGGTTTTTTTGTAATGTGAAATAGTGACGTAGTATAGTATTACAATTATTTACTTTAAAGAAACCTTTGTTTTTCAGGGAAAAAACGAATGTATACATGCAACATCAAGTAACATGGAATGTCTTTTAAAAGCATCAGGAGCAGAATGTGCAAAACATGTAAATCTTTTGCCCTACAAGGAATTGATTTCTCTGAGGCAAACTTAAATGATTCATGACGTTTCAAGCATCGGAAAGGACAATAAAGTTTAATATATTGAATTAAGTACTGGATATCACTTTGACAGTGCATTGTGGACATTGGAGTCCTGGAGTGAACAATACTGTGAGACTCTACAGTGAAAAATGACAATTATGAGGTGACTGTTCTACACCATAATAATAAAAGCAGTACTTATATTGATGAAATATAAACACATTAATAATGGATGTACATTTTCACTGTTTCTCGGAACGGATGCTGCATCAAGTGTTAACTTATAACTAAAGTAATGTTTTACTAGCGTAAGTCTTTCTTTACTCTATTTGAAGTCTTGTGTTAAAAAGTCAGACAATCAGCTGCGTGTTATTTACCATATGATTAAGACCTATGCATGTCAAAATGCGTAGTAAGATTGTCTTTCGCTGACTATAAATGCATGATGAAATGAGGATTGGGTGGCTGGCTTGCTTCACGGTGCTGTTGAAACCTCTAAAAGGTATGCCTACACCAGACCTTCAATTATCCATGAATCATCATAAACTTTTCATTGATCTAAATCTTCCGCATTGATTTAACAGTGATCTATATTTCATCCAAAAATGCAAAGATTTTCTGACAATACAGTACTACAAGTTACTTTACAGATATTACAATTAAGATACATTTTACCACAGTAAAGAAATGAAATGCATTGACCTACTATCTAGTGGTTTTTTCCTTTTCCAAGAAGATTGTATAGCACTAGAAGCCAGATGGAAGAACCACCGGTCAGAAAATCCTGATAGCAAATTGTGACCAGTATTTTTGCGACCAGTGTGGTATTTTTCTAACCGAACTATGTGCTAATAGGTCAATGTGCAAACTACTGAATCATAGTGAGTCACAATTGGACCTAACTCATGAATATTAATGAGGTAAATTGCAAATTATTACCCACTTTGATTTGAAGCCATCACAGAGATGGTAGCCTGTTAAGTTCAGCAGACCATAAAGGCTCTGATAGCTTTTAAATAAAGCTGTCTGTGTTTTTTCATAAAACTAATAACACAAAAAGGGTATAGATGGAGCATTAACCCTACCAAAAACGTACTGCTCTGATAGCAATCAAATCTCACACACAGTTGCAAGTGTGATGACACAAGTATAGAAAACAAAAGGTTGTGATCAAAGACAAAGAGGGAACACTATGCTGTTAGGATGAGAACCCTCACTCACCCAAAGTGACATGCTTTGTCATGGGTTTCCTCCTCACACAAGGACTGCAAGGTATCTAGGGTGGGCTACAACTACCCAGCAACAAGAGGGGAGGAGAGGAGGTGTTTTAATTCAAAATGAGCAATGATATTATTCTAGCGTGAGGGGCAGAATGCCCAAGTCCAACATACTTCTCTCAGTAGGAAAAGGTAAATGTAGTCCAGGATAGTTGACAGAGTAAATACTGTAGGTACCACCCTGCACACAGCGTAGACAATTAGGTGGTGGAAAGTCTTGAGGAGGAAGGTGCATTCCCTGGCCTCCAAGCAACACCTGGAGGCCCAGAAGACTAGCTGTGGCCCTCCTAGAACCCCATTACAACTGGTTCTCTGGGAAGAGGAGGTCTTGGCCAGCCTGCATTCTGAGGGCTTGGCAGAAATACCTGGTGGAGTAGAGTCTGGTAAGTTACACCTCACAGACTTTAATGTCCTGTTTGCTCTCATCTCAGCTTTGGCTATTGTGCTGTCAATCTACCTTCCTAATATGCAATACTCAAAGTATCAGCTGTGTTTGATTGTTAGTGCTATTGTGTATTTTGAATATAAGATCATATGTATCAATGTCCATCACATGCCACAGGTTTGTGTCTGTAAGTGTATTGCTATGAAAATACTATTCAAGGACTGATATGTATGACTATGTAAATGTATGGGCCATACCACCTGCATTTTGACAGTAGGGATGTTACAGTAACCATTGGTTCGCTTTATTAGTCACAGGAATAAAAACGGTTATCAGCCAACGCTGTTCATTCCTTTGACCAAAGGAACTTCATCAGGGCTGAAACAATCACAGAAGACACAATATAAGTCATCACACATAAAAAAATATATGACATAACAAAATTACAGGGTTATTTGCAATTTTCCTTCACCATTCATGTACGGATAGGGCGTCGGCTGGTGTTCTGCCCTCTTAATGGGGGTATAATATTTCCAGTCTATAACATAATGAACATAGTTTTTTTGACCATGTTCCTTAAGGGTTAGTTGCAATTTTCCTTTATCATTTATGTACCGATGGAGCGTCGGCTGGCACCCTGCCGTCTTAATGGAGGTACCTTCTTTGTAATCTATAACATAATGAACAAAGTTTATTTTACCACATTCATACATTGGGTGACAGGCACCTTTACTTTATGCTATTCTCGATCATTTGTTATATTTATGTCACAATGTCTAGGGCTGATTCTCACTTACACCTTTGTAAATACCATTATTTGTCCTGCTTTCTGTTTCAATTCATAATTATGGCTTTTTACTCCTACCAAGCTAATATCCTTTTCACATTACAATATGGTGACCACCGGTGCTACACTTACCTGATGAAGTCATGCGACTTTGATCACGTGATGGGCATCAGAACAACTGGCAACATGCCGCCTTCCTCAAATAGTTGTGGACACGACCCACTGTACGAACTTCTTTGCTGGCATACTTGCCGTTGTCAGGATACAGAAGACCTCGTGAGTATGTTAGCTCGTGTGGGATTTACATTATTCCTCACACATGTCGTTTTTACGTAATTAAAATTTGTTTTCAGCAGCCGTTATGTAAGGACAAACACTTCTTAGCTTCAATGTTTTGGTATCATCTCAGGTCCTCATGGGGCTCTTGTAGCATTATTCTCATTCGTGCACATATGATTTAGCTTAATCTTATTACCATTACCATTTTAACTAAGGTCCTGCAGGTAGTCTTAGAGCCCACACGACGCTTCTGTTTTAAATGCATGTTCATTTACTATAATGATGTGCCCTGGTCATGTGTTCAGCGTTTGAAGGGTCATACTCTCACTTTTGCCCTGAAATTGCTTTAACTTTGGGCCCCAGCCCCCTCTGTTTTCCCCTTAGTAACTTGCCGCAACCTAAGGTCTTTACATTTGTTTTGGTTTGTACTGTTGGTTCTGAATTTCATTGACCCCATCCATTTGATGCGCATTTGTCACTCATGGGTTAGGTTTGATTTGGAGATCCACCTCAAGGGCTATACTTTCCTCATGGTCGAAATCGGCACTTACTTCAAACAGAGGAGTGGAGGCCTTAACGTGAGCGTTCAGTGACCTCTCATGAACACCTGTTACATTGGCATTCAATTTATAATATTGGCTATAGTGTTTCAGATAACTGCTTTGCTGTACATTTCAGCAGAGACAATTTAATATTCTGGTAGAGATTTGAATAGTTTAATTGGAATAGAATGCAAGCCATTACTTGTTGCACATTGTTAATGGGGTGTTACTCCCACAGATTATGAGCCGAGACTCGATTTGTTTGACCCTTATTGTGGGGTGACTTCCCGATTTACTACGTTTCTGTCACAATTAAGGAAGAAAGTACAGAACATGCCACTTGATTTATTGAGGTGAGATGTTACGTATATTTCACTGTTCCTCGGATTAGTTGTGACTATCCTTCCATTTTTTCAAATATCTCCCTTTCTTTCTATCTTGTACACTTTGATTGAAATTTGAGACCCTAGAGCTATCACTGCTCCCGCATATGCAGTACTTGATTTATATGCCCAGAAGCTATTCACTATGGTGGGATTATGTATATGCAGTGTTTATGTTATGTGTATAATTATGTATATATGTCGATATATGTGGTTAAAATGTTTTTTTATTAAATCTTATATGTAAGTATGTTATATAGTGTTGTATATAATTGTTGTGTGGGCTGTCCAACAACTTGATTTTTTGATTGTACATCTTTTCATGTGCATCATTTCAAAGTCTTTTTTGGTTTAGTGCATATGTACTGTTGATGTTTACAGGTACACATATAATCCTTTAATTGCACATGTCAACTCGAACGCGCAGCGGGCGCGACGATGGCGCGCCGAAGGTGCGCCTAAGGTAAGCCCGTCTGCGCCCATCTGCGGCCGGTCGGGGCATGTGGCGTGTCCTTCTGCTAGTTTTATTAAATACTCGTCTGCAGACCTGATCCGACTGCATGCTCACTGGCCCCTTCCCCCTATGACTCTGTCGAGATTTGAGCCATCGGGGTTTCTCTTTGTTAGAGAGACCTTTCCTGAGATGGTTTCCCCCCTGGCCCCAGTCCCTCCTCTGGCCACCCCGCCTCTCTCAGCTATCAACCCCCCCCATCAAAGGGTTTCTACACTCCAAACTTACAGTGAGCTATCTTAATACTCGCTCACTGTTAAAACACCAGCTGGAAATCTTCAATCTGTTAGACCCCGGAAAATCTGATATATTGCTGTTGACGGAGACTTGGCTTAATGATGAGTCTTCCCCAAATATTCTTGCTGCAATCCCCCCTGGCTACTACATTATTCAAGCGAATAGAGCTTCTGGCAGGCCAGGAGGTGGGGTAGCAGCGATTATTAAACACCCTATTAGATTCTCCGCCCTGACTGCCGTCAGCATTCCCTCGGTCGATTACCTTGTGCTGAGATTGGAATCCCCAGTGACACCCCTAATTTGTGTCATAGCCTACCGCCCTCCTCAGTCCATGCTCGACTTCCCTATGATGTTAGGTGACATGCTCTCCAAATTAGTTATCAACAATTCAAAAATTTTAGTTTTAGGAGATTTTAACTACTGGCCCTCTGATGAGAAGGAGAGTGCCTGCTCTGTTACATTTTCTGATCTCTTATCTGGTATGAATTGCCTCCAACATATAAATTCAGCGACTCACATCAAAGGTCATATTCTGGACCAGGTCTGGACCTCCAACCTGGACATCTCTGTTCCCCTCATTTCACCTTGCCTATGGTCAGACCACTTTATATTCTCCTTTTCTCTCACGCTTACCTCCTGCCCTAGTAGAGCTCTGGAGGGTAACCTCTCGGCCCTGAATTGGAACAGGGCCGATCTCAGTAAATTTGTCACCCTACTTAGAACCTCTACCCCCCTAATTTTGGCTCTATTGACACCCAAGCCTCTGCCCTAGCATGTTGGCTTGAATCAGCCAGTGACATTGTTGCCCCCCTTAGACAGATCAAACTTAAGCGCCTTCACGACGCCCAAAGGTGGTTTACGGAGGATCTTAAAGCCCTAAAGCTCGGACTTAGGCAGGCTGAGCGCCGTTGGCGACGCGGCTATGCTCCCGACATGAAGTTGCGGTTTACGACCCTGCTTAAAGAGTATAAATTAGCGGTCTTACAAGCAAAGACCTCCTATTTTTCTAAAAAAAGTGTCGACTCCGCCACCAAAACCAAAGATATCTTCTCCATTGTGGAGGAGCTGTCACACCCAGACAGGGTTACTATCAAACCTCTCCCTTCCCGCGCACTTTGTGACTCCCTTAATCAGTTTTTTGTGGATAAAATTGCTAATATTAAAAATAGCATCTCATCCTTGGCCCCGTCCCACTCCCCTAGGCCTGATTCATCCCTGCCCTTTCCCAACCCTCAGCGGCTGACTCAGGTCCCTCCAATCTCGGAGATGGAGTTCCTAGCTCTTTTAAATAAGGTTACTTCTGGATCCCCCACTGACTGCTGTCCTCCCTTGATTCTCCCGTGAAGCTTTCACAGCCTGTTCTATTCCCCCCTTGGCGCTACTGAATAACTCTCTTTCTTCTGGCCTGGTCCCTAGCTCATTTAAACTTGCCGAGGTTGTGCCCATTCTTAAAAAAACCTACGGCAGACCCTAAGGTCATGAGTAATTTTCGTCCTATTTCCCTGTTGCCCTACCTCAGCAAAGTTCTTGAGTCTCATGTTACTAACACCTTGAGCTCATTCATTGAACACTCATTCCTTGACTCCCAACCGGCCGGTTTTAGACCTGCTCACTCTACGGAGTCTGTTATATTTTCAGTTATGGAGGAACTGCGGAGAGGGGCGGACTCTAACATCAGTCAGGTTCTGGTGCTCCTGGATTTGTCGGCCGCCTTCGACACGGTCGACCATGATATTCTGGTCGGCCGTGTCAGGGAGGCTGGCATCCGGAGCACCGCCCTTGACTGGGTCCGTTCCTTTCTGAGCGACTGCCACCAGGCGGTCCGGCTCTCTCAGTTTTCTGCTGACAGGGTCGGGCTGTCATGTGGTGTCCCGCAGGGTTCCTCCTTATCCCCTCTCCTTTTTAATTTATACCTGACCCCCTTATTCGATCCCTGCGAGGTAGCAATGTCACCGCGTTTAATTATGCGGATGACATCCAGCTGGTCTTCGATATCAACTCCTCGGACCAGTCCATCGACAATTTTCAGTCTACTCTCTGTCACATCAGTGACTGGATGGGGCAAACCACCTCAAACTTAACCCCGACAAGACAGTGTTGGTTCTTGTTGGGGGGGCTGCCAATCCATGGAAATCCATATTTTGGCCCGCGAGGTTGGGTCTCCCCCCCTGCCCAGTCGACTCAGCAAAAAGCCTGGGGGTTATCATCAGTAATGATCTTACGGTGAAGCCCCAGATCATTGCGGTAGTCTCCTCCTGTTTTTTTCAGCTAAGGAAAATTCGTAAGATTGCCCGCTTCCTGACTACTGAGGCCCTTACCTTGCTCCTGCTGGCTTTAGTCATCTCTAGGATACACTACGCCAACTCCCTCTATGTTGGTATTCCGGCCTACCAACTGAAGAGGCTGCAACTCGTCCAGAATCAGGCTGCACGTCTTATCTACCATCAGCCTAAGCACCAATACGTCCGTCCTTTGTTAAAATCCCTTCACTTGCTCCCTGTTTCTGAGCGCTGTAAATTCAAATTAGGTTGTATTATTTTTAAGTCCCTGGCCGGTATGGGCCCATTTTTTATTTCCTCACTACTGCACCCATGTGTCCCCTCCGCAATCTCAGTTCCTCCCATCTGGCCTTACTCAAGGTCCCGGTTTTCAAACGTAAGAAACAGGGAGGATTGAGATTTTCATTCCTTGCCCATTTCCTTTGGAATACACTCCCTTTAGGTATAAGACTTGCCTCCCCCTATACCCGTTTCAGGTCCCTTCTTAAAACCCATTTGTTTTGTAATGCTTACAATTAACGCTCTTCGCTCTGCGGAATGTCTGTCTCCCCATGCTCGAGAGCCAAGAAACCGCTAGGTGTTAGTTGCGCTTTACAAATATTTTTTACATTACATTTTTACATTACATTTTTCATTACATCCTGTAATTTTGTTATGTCATATATGTTTTTTATGTCTGATGACTTAAACGTTGTCTTGTGTGATTGTTTCAGCCCTGATGAAGTTCCTTTGGTCAAAGGAACCAAACACTTTGGCTGATGACCGTTTTAATTCCTGCACTAATAAAGCAAACCAATGGACTAAAGTATACAATTTTGACTTCATTTGTGATGCACCTTCCACTTCTAAAAGACTTTGCTCACTCTGGATATCAGCGGCACTGAACGGCGGCAAGTGCCAGAAGCAGATGCACAGAACTCTTAATTTGTACAAATAGGGATTGATGTGCTGAACCTGGGTCAGCCGTTGTAAGAAGTGTTTGGTATGTCACACTAACCATTTTGAAAGTGATGGCAAGTACTGATTGGAATGACTACAATTACCACAAGGCCCTGTTTCTGCAACCCTAAACAAGATACATTTGTGATTTTTCCCATTCACACATGTTTGACAGATTACAACTGATGTTCATTTCCCATGTAGTTAACCATTATGCAAGTGTTGGCAAATAGAGTTTTAAATTTGCAGCAACTACCATGAGACACTGATTCTGTAACCCTAAACAAGATACAATTGTGATTTTGCCTATTCACACTTGTCTGACAGATTCTAACTGATGTTAAATTCTCATGGACTGAGCAATCTGCATAAAATGCTCTGCTGAGAGACATATCTGTCTACTTAGCTTTATGTTATCCTGGTCTCCTCAACTAAAACTATTGATGGCATGAATAACACCATACCAAGGAGCCCATTAGGATCGCGGACGGACTTGAGTCTGTCCGCGACCCTTGAGGAGGAGGGAACGTCCGCATGGGCTGCGGCGTTCCCTCCTCTGCAATTAGGATGTGACCGCCACCCTGGCGGTCACATCCTCTATTTTTAACATTGCGGCGGGTGCGGCTTCAAGCCGCGCCCGCCGCAATGGTAAAAAAGCACGCATTGCATTTACATGCAGAAAGCTGCAGGCACCGCGCGGTGCCTGCCGCTGTCTGCATGTAAATGCAGGGGGGTGCACCCCCCACCCCCGCTTCACCCTGGGGGCCCTCAACGGGCCCCTGAAGTGCTCATCCATATGCTTTTCCACGGCAGAGAACCCGCAGCGGAAAAGCATATCAGATACGCAATCCTAATATGGCTGGCGGTGTCTGAGAGACACCGCCACCATATAGGAGCTTTTCCGCAGCGGTTGTAAGCCGACCGCGGCAGAAAAGCGGTGGACATAAACCAAGACCCACCAGCCATCCTAATTTGGCGGTGGGTCTTTGGAGGCTCCGCGACGGTTTTCCTGCATCCTCCGGGCCGGCGGTGGCTTCCGCCGGCCCAGAGGATGCGGGAAAACCGCGATCCTAATAAGCCCCTATGTATGTAGCTGAAATATTTTTAAGACATGACGGTAACTCAGCTGAGTAGAAGTGGCACAGCTGACCAATTGACTCTGCATTTCACACATGAAGCCTAATGCTAAATATACAACCAAGCTGTGTGAAGGCCTATATTGTACACAAATAGACCTTGGAATGGCACAATACACATGTTACCTCTTCACTATGTTGGCTTAAATGTTTGTGAGACTGCATGCTATTCCTCGCTCCGAAATGAAACACCTCAGGACATCTAATGACCTTCTTAACTCTACAACATGTATTTACTGTCTCCAAATATCTTGTTAACAAATTAAATATGACTGGCAAATATCAGAATAGTAATCTTTACCTATTTTGTTTTTCCTATGTTTCTACACACTGTCTCACCAAACATTTGTAGATACCACACTTTCACCAATAACAATGCTCTCTATTTCACAATTGGTCGATCTGGCCAGCACCTAGGTAGAGCTTGGCTTGAGAAGAGACTCTCACTCCACCTCCAGATGAAGCCATTAGGGATGACAGCACTTTCGGAGATGTGTATGTGGATGACAGTCCTGATTCATCTTGTCAGCCTGAGCAGACGACAACAGTGAGTCTCACTGTGCCACGCCAACACCTCTCACCCCAGCTTCAACACCTCAGCCCACCCCTGTCCCCCTAAACACAGTTACTACCATCATGTGCCACCCCATTCCTGGATCCTGAGGTTACAATCACCAGTGTAACTAGAGAGGATCCAGGACCCAGTGGGAGAGGGCACCCTGGGTCAAGAGCACAAGCTTGTGGAGATAAGGGTCAGGGGAGGGGATCTCTGGGTCCGCTGAGTAAGGCCACTCACATGCAGGCGAGCATCAACCAAGTCTTGAGAGTCTATCATGATTCCAAGACATTATAGGCCAGGTATTTATAGAAATTCAGGAGATGAAGCAGCTGCATAGCGACATATACCAGAAACTGGCCAACCACAACACCACTTGTACTCCATAATTGGGGTGCTGCAGGACATCAACACAAACTTGTGCAGAGCTTTTCCTCCACTGTCTATCTCTTACTGTGGTCCAGCTACATCTGGGCCATCTACATCTAAGGGCAGCCACAGGGAGAGAGGCACTGCAAGAGGAGGACACACCTGAAGACACCCCTTTCCCTTGAGCACTGGATCCCCGGCATTCGCAAACCGTGACATCCATGCAACAATTCAGGAGGTGTGGCTGGCAAGACACTCACCACCACCAGCAAGAAACCTCAATCTTAATTTCCTCCAGTGTGTGTAACACATTCACTCTGTAGACTATTTCCAGACACATTTACCTTTCAGCTGGGAGTAGTACTTTGGACTTTGGACTTCAAACAATGTGGCATCTACAACTCTGGTTTCATTCATCATGAATGACCACTTCACAGTTTTTTCTGTTTGGTTGTGAACAATTTATCTCTCCACCTTTATCACATCAATAAATACATGAGTTAGAAGCTCATTGTCTGCTTAGTGTATCTCCATTTAGCAATATATGTATGTACTCCCTTCTGAACTTTACAATGGGGAAAAAAACTGTGTATGACCATATGTATGTTGCATGTGCACAATGTTTATCTCAGGATCACAACCATGTTACACCAATGCATTGATTCAAGTGTCTTGTCTCATACCCTTCTTTATTCCAGTGTCCCAACAATAGACTGGCATTATGTGGGAAACATAGCAATTCATAGATGACTCAAGTACTGTGTGTCAATAATAAAATTGCCAGGTGCAGACCTTCACAGCATCAGCTGCCTACCCTAAAAATGGAATGCCACATCAGTAACACTAATAAACAGATACATGACAGTACAAAATCCAGCCACGTCTGGTGGAATGCCACAAACAAATATCAGTGGTGGTGTGCTACAAGCACTTTGGCCTACAATGAAGAGACACATCAACAGCTACTTACTGTCTATACACAATGAGGATCAAGCCAATGTGAACGGAGACTAGCATGATTTATCCCCACAACCGCATTTTGTTAAAGCACATGATGGCACACATATTGCATTAGGACCACCACATGACAAGGATCAAGTCCAATGGATTCCTCATAATTTCCATCCTGTCGCTGTGCAATCTGTCTTGGTACAGGATTTAGGCACCCAAAGTCTGTGACAGACATTTCCAGAAACAACTATTGTCCCCTTCATACTTTCAGACAACATCATATAACCTAATGTCATAACTCTGAAATGTCAAAATGAAAATGAGATGGTAAAGGTACCTAAAATAGACACAAAACAAAGAGATTAGCTATGAAGCCATACATATAACACATAGTCAACTTCTCGAGAACACAGTCCATGAGAAAATATCAAAGTTGAACAAAGCACCGCTTACAAAATGACCATGTGTGAAAACCTTCCTCCACAAAGACCTTTGAACAGGATTTTACCGAACTTTACCATTCTAATATTTTCCCTCAAATCATCACAACAAGAATTGCTTTAACAGTCAAAGTCATGACATTTCACAACACACTTATACTCATGAGAAGAAGTTGTTGATGAGATATTGAACAAAGTCTTCTCCTTCCTCTTCACCATTATCATTTTGAATTTCAGGATCCTCACCCAGTGGCACTTCATGGTCTCCATCCTCAAAGCAATAAAAGGGATGTTCCATTGCAGGGCAATGTTGTGTAGCATGAAGCAGGCCACGGTGATTTGACAACCCCTTCCCAGACATCTGAATGTGGCCTTCAGGAGCCCCAAAGCCTGCTCCACAAGCCACCGTGTTCTTCTATGGGCCTCATTGAAGCGGACTTCCCCTGGCATTGTTGTATTCCTCAGTGGTAATAACAACCATAGATGGTTGGGATAGGCTGAGTCTCCTAGATGGAAGACAGACATAAGTGCAACAATAGGTTTCTGATCAGACTCCCTGACATCACCTACACAAAGTTAGGACAGATCAAACTTACCAACAAGCCAGGCCCTCTCCAGTAGAGAGAGAGAGAGAGAACTCTGTTTATTTAGACCGTAGTCTTTAAACACAAAAAGATCTCGTAAACAAATAAAGCCATACTATGCCTTAAAACTAGCTTAGCTTAGTACATATGTTAAAAAGTCTAGTATCCACCTTCTCTCCCAATAGCATCAACGTTTTTAATATTATATACACTAATTAAATAAGTAAAATAGCATACAATTCATTGGACAGTGGTACCATTAATACTAATTTAAAAGGGGTACATTGTCCACATCCTTTCCCCAATAGCAGCAATAATTTAAAACAGCTGGATCCATAAAATGTTCGTTAGGCTAAGATAATTATATACTCAGAATAGGGGGATTTTAAAAGTGAATACAATTTCTAACCTCCCCTGAGTTTATCCCTTGCAAAATGGTTTATGCCTTTCATTTAGTTTCCTAGTGCAATAGCAATATCAAGACTTGTCATTTCTGTCAGTAGAACAATAGCTTGGGCTCGTGACCTTATTCCATACATAAAAAATACTGTATGTAAAAAACTATTTTCTCAAATCTAAAACCGCAAGGCAATCTAGCCATATATGCTAAATTTTTAATATGGTCCCAAGCCCACATTTACTTGTTCCGTCTGTGTATAACATTTCTGCATTTATTTTTCCCTCCATTAGCCATGGGTTAATACCGATTCGTACTCTTAGGATTTCGCACCTAAGCCAGTGGTTAGGCAGAGTTTCCAGATACGGATACCATGCAGCATTTACCCAGGAGTTTATTATACCTTGATCTGATTTTTTTCCTACTCAGGTACTCCAGATCGTGATTCCTTGACTGCTCCATGCCTTGGTACCTGAGCGATCTCTTGGTAAATTCTACATCCAGGGGGTGCTGTGTTGAACTCACGTTTAAACTCCCTGCTATTACCTGGATTTTCCTTCTGCTTCCTTGGCCCATTTTAAACTACTGTGCCGGATCTCCGCACTAAACCAGTGTGCACGCTTTTGTTCCTGTCTCCATTCTAGTTGCCTGAATCATTGCGGAGCTTGGTAGGGACAATAGCGTTTTTAAGGCCTTGCCTTCCTCCCAAACCCACCCTCCTTTATCACTTAGATGGAGAACTTCTGCCCCTTAAAATACTTGAGATGGAATCATAGCTTCATAAGCTTTTAACATTGGTCTGTGCGACATATCCCCATAATCTTTATTACATTTTTTCAGCCTACAAATGGATGAAAAAGCTTTTGTTTTTTGGGCTTCTAGGTGGGTACACCATTTTAGGGAGCTGTCGAACCAAAGCCCAGATATTTATATTCTTTTACAGTTTCCAGTTTTATTTGTCCTGAAAACCAGCTAAAATTTTTGTCTCTCTTACCAAAACATAAAATCTTCATTTTATCCATATTTACAACTAAAAACTTTGCCTCACAGTATTCTCTAAACACATTTAATTTCCTTTGGAGACCAAGTTCTGTTTGATTAATTATCACAAGGTCATCAGCATATAGAAGACTTGACACTTTTCTGCCACTTATTCTAGGGCTTGCACTTCTTTCCTCCACTTCCAGTGTTGCTGGTAAGTCAGCTCGGAATATTGCGAAGAGCAGGGGGGCCAAGATGCAACCCTGTCTTAGCCCATTTCCTATGGCTATTTTCTGTGTCAGTGACCCTTGTGTGTTCTTAATTACTTGGGCCCAGTTCCCCATATGTAGTTCCTTTAGGATGGCCAGTAGGCCTTGCGGTATATCATACTTTATCAGGCACTCCCATAAGCTCTTGCAATCCACTGAGTCAAAGGCTGCCCGAAAATCAACAAAGCAACAATCAATTTTCCCCTTTTGCTCTATTGATTTCTGGGCAAGTGCCCAGAGGGCGAAACAATGGTCCATGGTGGAATGACCTTCTTTGAACCCCCCCTCTTCAACCGGTACCACTGAGTTCTGGTCCGTCCAATCTTTTAGTTTACCTAGTATTATTTTTTGCGAAGATCCTTTCCCCAATATCTATCAGATTAATTAATCGGTAGTTCTTTGCTTTGGGGCATGCACATCGCCTTTCTTGTATATAGACCTAATTATTGCACTCTTCCAATTATTTGGGAACTTCCCAGTATCTAAAATAACTTGATACATCTTAGAAAAGAATTCTGTCCACCAGTTCAACTGGGTATTAATTAGCTGGGCTGGGAGGTTATCTGGACCGGCTGCCCTTGTTAAATTCAAAGATTTTATCGTGTTTTTCACTTCTGAGGCCGAAAAGTCGGGTTTTAAATTTGCTACCAGACCGCTCCAATCCGGTTGCACACCCTCTTCAGGTTCTCCCCCTGGGCTGTATAATTCCAGCAAATATTCCACCCAAACAGCTTCTTTTACCACACAGTTCATTGTGGCCACGGGGCGATCCACTGCTGATTGAACTAGTTTCCAGAACGAACGTGTATTCTTTGTTTCTATTGCCTCAAGCAACTTTGTCCAACAGTCTTTTTTATAATCTCTTTTTGCCCTCCTAATTACTGTGTTATATTTCCTTTTTAGTTTTGTGAGAATATCAACCCTGTACATATTTTATCCTAAGGCTATGTGCTACTCCCCTTAATTCTCTCTTCTTTTCCAAACATTTCTTTGAGAACCACCTTCTTTGTCTCTCCGGATTTACTTGGTTCATTTTGGCATTTATTTTATCTTTCCTCAGACCATTGCAAAGGTTTTGGACCACTTCTTCAATTTTTCCCACATACCAATATAAGGGATGTTCCATTGCAGGGCAAAGTTGTGTAGCATGCAGCAGGCCATGGTGATTTGACATCACCTTCCCGGGTGAGTAGAGCAGGGCTACCCAAGTTTGGTCCAGACATCTGAATGTTAGTAGTTGTAACATCTACTGGGTTATGCATCTGTTCTGCACTATAAAGAAATCATGAGCTGATCCTGGGACCTGGGCACAGACATTTGAGATATACATATCCGATAGGCGTACAACTTGCATCTTGATAGAATGGAAGTGCTTTCTTTTAGGTTAAACTTGTTTCCTGGCTTACGGTGGCACTAAGGGAATATGGGTGCCATCAATGGCTTCAACCATGTAGAAGGCAACTAAATCCATGGAAGTCAACCTTCATTTTGGCTAAATACTAACATCTGGGTAACTGGATGTAGCTGTCAATGTGTCTCATCATTTCTGAAAGCACGCCTTGTAGTACACCACTAAACAATGGTTGTGACATACCACCACATATAACCACAGTGTAGTCAGAAAATGCAATACTGCCATAAGTTTCACAATTGGTGGGATACATGTGTGATTAGTGTTTTGAGGAAGGAAATCAGGCTCCAACTGATAACATAAATCCAATATTGCTTGCCTATTCAAAGGACATCTTGATGACATCCCTTTCTTACCTGGTCTGACAGTCTGTGAATGGCCGCTACACTGCAGGCAGTCTTCTCCTCCCTCTCCCAGGGTACCTATGTCTGGAGTGGAAACAATTTTTAAAATTGGTCACAGTGTGCAGAGTAACATATATGAAGAATAAGGCAAAAGTCATGTACCAAATCATAACGGGGTTGAGAAGGCATTACACACGATTGGAGAATATTGACCTCCAATGTATCGCCTTACCAAAATATTGTGACCAAAATATTGATGTAAAAAATATTGTCATTCTATACTTATAATTGTAATTACAAAAATATTGAGAAATAAATTGGTGTTGTAATAAATATAATTGTATTAAATATTGTTTTAGAAATATAATTAAATTGAAATAATAAATGTTAAATATAATAAATAGGAACATTCATTTAAAACAAATAAACATAATTAAAAAAGTTAAACAGATATCTAATAATTAATGTATATAATACAAATATCTACTTAAAAAAACAATTATCAAACTAATAATTTTAATTCATATTATGATTTCAAAATGTGTAACTATTTTAAAAATATAACAAATAAATATATATAATCATACAACAATGGCATACAACATCTTTAAAAACAAACCATTCTAATTAAATTTAAAAAAGTAAACAACTTAAAATTTTATAAAAAAAATTCAAGCATTAAAAACAATAATTACAGATAGTATGAATGTAAATAAAAACATAATATTATAAATTATAACAATATAAAACAAAATAGAAAATATAAAAATTGATGCATATACTATGTCCCCTACAATGTGCACAAAACTATGCAAACTATCATATTAAATATATAAAAGAATGTACTGCTCCTACTTCACATAATGCAAAATAATAAAACTGGGTAAAATTGACCAATCTCCCTCCATTAAATGCAACAGTAGGGAAAGTGTTCGATTGTGGATGGGTACAATGTACTATTCTCACTCCAGCTAGTACAACAGTAAGAAAAGTGTTGGATTGCAGAGGGGTAAAATGTACTATTCCCACTCCAGTCAAAACAACAGTATGGAAAGTGTTGGATAGTGGAGGGGTAAAAATTACTATTCACACTCAAGTCAGTACAACAGTAGGGAAAGTGTTGGATTGCCGAGGGGTAACATTTACTATTCCCACTCCATTGAGTGCAACACTAGGGAAAGTGTTGAATTGTGGAGGTGTAAAATGTATTATTCTGATTCCAGTCAGTACAACAGCAGGGAAAGTGTTGGATTGCAGAGGGGCAAAATGTACTGTTCCCACTCCTGTTAATACAACAGTACTATTCCCAAAGCAGTCATTACAAAGAGTAGGGAAAGTGTGGATTGCGGAGGGGTACAATTTATTATTTCCACTCCAATGAGTGCAACAGTAGGGAAACTATTAGATAGCAGAGAGGCAAAATTTAGGATTGCCACTCCAGTCATTAAGATAGTAGGGAAAGTGTAGAATAGCAGAGGGGCAAAATTTACTATTCATACTTCAGTCAGTACAACAGTGGAGAAAGTGTTGGATAGCAGAGGGGTACAATTTACTATTCCCACTACAGTAACTACAACAGTAGGGAAAGTGTTGGATTGAGGAGGGGTAAAATGTACTATTCCCACTCCAGTCAGTGCAACATTAAAAACAAACAAAATGTCTTGAATAAAAACAAAGTAAATAAAGAAAAATATAAATATGTACAAAAAACCTTCAGAAATATTTTATATTAAAAATAACAATATATTACAATGTTTAATACATATCACAATTAACTGAAAATATTAAAAATAAAAGACAAAAATAATTTTCATACAAAGATTTTTTTTTATAACATATTTATTAACTAAAAATGATTTAATACATGCATTCAATTTAGTTACTTCACACCTTATAACCCGAAAAACTCACAACCTGCACCTAAAACGTAACTTTAAAAAGCAAAATATTTACACTATTAATATAAATATCTAACAACTAATTATCATTAATTCAATATTAATTAATAAATAATTATAATTAAAATCACTCCCCCAATATGCCCCCACAAAACACACCACACACTCATAAACTTTAACAGAATATTATTTACAAAATTACCATAATCAATTACCAATGTGATAATTAATGTTAATTATTAATTAATTATCAATTACTTAAAACGTATTTACTTTCCACTGCATACCCCTAAAATACCCACAACCCACATCTAGAAATCCTTAAAAAGAAAATTAATTGCACAATTAGCATAATTAATTATCAATTAAACAAGTATTATGAATTAAAAACAAATTATTAATGTGTTAATAATAATTAACTTCAAACCCTTTACCCTCATAAACCCCACAACTTGCACCTAAAAACAATTAAACGATTAACATAACTATCAATTAATTAATTTTTATTAATTATCTACTAATTATTAATTACTTCCCACTCTTTACCTTAATAAGCCCTACCACCAGCCAAAAAATACCCACTTAACATAATGAATGATAAATTAATTAATAAATAGTCATTACATATTTATTATATAGTTAAAAATGTATGAATTCCCACCCTTTAACCCTATAAACTCCACAACCCACACATAGAATTTACATGAAAAATAATAGCATAATTAACATAATTGAATATCAATTAAATTTAAAAAATACTTCCCTCCCTATACCCCTATAAACCCACAATCCCATCCACCACCTCAACATCACGTCCGAGGGAAAACATGGCGGCTGCTGGTTAGGCGGTCGCAGTGCTCCGTGACCGGCTCCCGAGGAGAGCGCCGCATACAGCTTGGATATACCGTAGGAATTCCGAATGTGATGTGTTCATAATTGCCGGGGTTTTGGCGGCCTTTGTTATTTACTCCCTCTGTCTTTTCTAGTATCCAAACGGGGAAATTCGTCTCTCTGGGATCCTCGGGGATGCAGTGTGACTGGGCAGGCATTGATGCAACGGTCCAAGCAGTCCGCTTTCTCTGTCCAACAGCAGCTGCGGCGGAGATCGGGGAGGGTGTTGGAAGCGTTGGAAGCTGTCGGATTCGCCGGCGTTGTCTCCTCGCCTTTCCTGATAATTATTGTAGATTTTGCTCGAGCCGCCAAGGCGAAGGAGGTCGACGGCTCTTCTTCGGTTTTTCTCCGCGATCGGAGCAGCAAAGCAAGCAGATTTTTCTTCGCCGGGGAGAGGCGGCTTTCAGAGCGATTAGCCGAGCAGAGGCCAAAGACGAAGATTTGCATTTTTACTACACATGGCGGCTCCCTGATTCCAATCCCGATCACTACAGAGTTCCCAGCCTACGGGATTCTATTCTGGTTTCAGTATCCAAGGGGAAGCAATCACCGCAATTGCGTATATTTGCAGCCGCGCTGGAGCTGAGAAGAGGGAGATTTTTGAGGGGGCTGGGGGTACCATATCAAGCTGTTTCTTCCGCTATTGTTCCCCGAGGTGCCCCAGGTGACATAAGATCCCAGGTAAGACTTGCTCATTCTTCTGTGCCTACGGCACCATTTTTGGAGGCGGAGGTGGTCACAGATATAGATACTGAAGACATTGTGGATATTGTGTCGGGAATATCTCCGGCAGGGGGCTGCAAGGAGCTCGAGACGTAGTAGGCCCTTTCCCTGCTATATACCCAGGTCAGGAGGTAGTAAAGCGGTTAGTATCACCCTTGGAGTCTTTTCCAAAAGTGCCACTCTCCCGCAGCAAGGCTCACGCTAAAAGTTATGGCAAGAGAGGACGCAAGAAGCAAGCTGTGGTACAAGAGGGAGAGGGTGGTACCCCCAGGCTTGAATAACAAAGAGGCCGAATCATCCTCTTTCTTAAATACAGAGGTTAAAAGCAGAGGTACTAAACATAACGCCAAATCCAAAGCTAAATCTAAAAAACAATTATTGGCGATAGAGAAAGGCTCTAAAATTACACCATCTCTACGATCGTATTTCAAAGCTATCCCCCCAGATTCTACATATCTCAGGTGATCAGGTAATGTTATCTGAGTCAGAATTGGAACCCTCTCCTCTAACAGAAGTCTGCAATATGGCCTTTTGTCTTCTGGATGTTGAGCTGGGACATGAAGGCGTTGAAGAAGGGGTCAGTGAGCATGAAGATTCCACGCTAGATTTAGGAAAGGGGGGAAAAGCTCAGCCCCCACAACCTTTCCAGCCAGATAAGGAAAAGGCACCTATTCCTCAGGTCTTGTTGTCTCAGGCGATCTCGGAGTGGGGGGTTGTACTTAACACACCCCCAGGTGCTGCAGACCTAGATCTCCAGGTTATTTTTAGCGGATCCAATGAAGCAGCATCGGCCCTGGGGGGGGATCTCATTGAACAGATTGAGAGACCCACAGTAACCCACACGGATCAAACAGAGTCCGAGGCTAAAGAAGACATAACTCCAGCTTCTATATTAAATATGTTTTCAGTCCTCACGATGGAAATAAGGAAGGGTTTTGCTGAGTCTTCTGCTAACCAAGCCGAAATAAGAAGTTACTGCGAGTCCTTGGACAATAAAATTGATGGCCTCACAATTAGAACTGGAGTCCTTGAAGAGACAACATCGTCATTATCAGTCCACTTAGACCAGGCGAAAAGAGATATCCAGAGGCTCTTTAGAGAGAAGCAAGCACTAACGGATAGAATGGAATCATTAGAGAACAACGCAAGGAGGGGGAACCTCCGTATTTTGAACATACCAGAGGGCTCTGAGGGATCAGACATAAAGCAATATATAGCTGTATTGCTGTTCTTGACTTTGGACCACTCAGTGGAAGAGCTTGTTATGGATATCCAAAGAGTACATAGGGATCCTTTCAAACGGAACGCTCAGAGAGTAAAACCACGCAAAATCTTGGTTAACTTTCACACCTATGTCCTGAAAGAACAAATCCTAAACTTAGCACTTAAACAAAAATCTCTGGCTGGGAAGGGGTTTTCTTTCTTAATAAGGTCAGATCTTTCAAGCATTACCTTAGAGAAACAATGGGAGTTTGGGAGGCGTCTTGAAGCTTTTAGAGCACTAGGAGCCACAGCTCAACTCACATTCCCTGCAGCCATGAAAATCATGCACAATAATAAGTTGACTAACATTAGGTCTGTCCAGGCAGCTGATGATCTCTTGATGCAGTTAGGAAGTAAAAATAAGATGTGAATATAAGTTTAGGGACTCAATTAGAGAGTGGCCTGAATTCCTATTTGTAGCAATAAGCTTTGGTGCAAAACCTATTATGCTTTCTTTTTCTTTTTTGACCTAAAGTTGCTAATCAAAGGGAAAACATTTTTTCAGAATAAGTTAACCTTAAAGGAGAATAGGGAAAAAAAGGGGAAGAAAAAGGGAAAAAGGAAAAAAAATAAAAAAAGGAGAAACCCCCCCCTCCTATAAATTAGAAAGCAAAAATGTAATGTGTAGCTATCACTAGGTATTATCCAATTATTTTTTGGGGGTTTTTCCCACGTATAGATGGTGGCGTTTCCTTTCGGGAGTTCGCGGAGGGGCGCTATCAACCGGACATCGTTCCGGTTAGATATCGCAAGGGTTTTCCGTGGGTGGGGGGGAGGGAAGGGGGTGGCACTTAGTTAGGGAAGGTGGTGGGGGGTGGAAAAATGGAAAAAAGTCCTCAATAATCCAAGACAGGTTAGAAAGAAAGAAGATCTACAATCTTAGTTTTCTGGGCAATATGGGGCTCTATCAACAGGATATGCCCGTATTTCTTTTGTTTATGTACTGTAATGACAAAGATGGTTAATACAAAATTCTTCTCCTGGAATATTAACGGCCTGCGCACCAAACCTAGGGCAAATAAAATCATACAATATCTGCGAGATATGGAGGCGCAGGTCATTATTCTCCAGGAGACCCATTTAACACACTCAGAAATGGCTGACTTGATTAAGAAAAATAGATGGATTGACTTTGCAGTTTCAACTACTCAGACGCTAAACACCAGAGGTGTCTCTATAATTTTTAAAAAAGGGGCCAAAGCGAGGTTATTATCTCAACAGGTGGACCCAGGTGGCAGATGGGCCATCGCATCAGTGATGATGGCTGGTTCTCAAATCACAATTTTGGGCTATTACGGGCCGAATCAAGACGATCCATCTACACTGGAGGCTATGTTTTCTCAGTTGTTGTCTTTCCCAGAGCCAACCATCATAGCGGGTGATTTTAATGTGGTACTGGATCCGATCTTGGATAAATCCCCCAATAGTAGATCCTTAGTCCTATCTAAATCTAGGTGTGTGTTACACTCTGCAATGAAAACGTATGGATACCTGGACATATGGAGAGAGAAGTCTGGGAACCAGCAAGGAGTGTCCTTCCGGAACTATAAATACAAACACCAGTCAAGGATAGACTTTATTTTAATTAGTCAGAGGCTGGCTGATCATGTTAAATCTATTGAGTATCTTCCAATACATCTTTCAGATCATGCTGCTGTGATAATGGATCTAGCACTAGGAACGGAGAGGCTGGTACCAAGATGGACCTTTGATCGTTCACTTCTCTCTTCTGATGAGGACATGGAATACCTCAATCTTGAGTCTCACAATTTTGTTTTTAGATAACGACGACACAGCATCTGCTACGAACATTTGGGATTCGTTTAAAGCGTTCCTGAGGGGCCTCATAACAGGGAAAGCATCATATAAAAGGAAGCAGTACAAGGAACAAATATCTTCAATTGAAAAAAGTATAGTCAACCTCCAAAATCTTATTGATTCCAGTAGAGGAGTAGATGAATCCATCATCGATACACATAGAAAGCAAATGGCATCTCTGAAAACTAATCTTGGTGTAGTATTAAATCTCAGATTGCAGCAGAGATGGCAGGCAAGTAAGCTGGCCCATTTTGAATACAGCGAAGCTGCAGGTAAAATGCTTGCCTGGAAGACTAAAACAGACCAGGCCCGGAACAACGTAGCCACGATTAAGTTGGGTAACACATTTTTAACATCAGATGCCGACATAAGGAAGGCCTTTAAAGAATTCTTTGAAACCATCTATAGAGAGGAAACTGCAACTCGTCCTGATGAGGTCACAGACTGGTTATCACATATAGTCTTACCTACATTAACAAATGAACAATCCCAATTTTTAGATAGCGCCATAACTGAAGGAGAAGTAAGGGCAGCCATAAATAGAAGTAAGAAGGGTAAAGCTGCAGGGCCGGATGGCTTACCTGCAGAAATTTATAGAACCTTAGAAGCTGAGATAGCTCTCTTTCTTACGAAGTTGTTTAACCAAATCCTCCTTCAAGGTCGCTCTCCTCCTGAAACCCGGGAAACCTAAAGATGCCTGTGAATCATATAGGCCAATCTCAATTTTAAACGTGGACTACAAGATCTTTACCACAGTATTGGCCTCTAGGTTGGCTATGGTGGCCCCGACAGTTCTACACGCTGATCAAAAGGGATTTGTAAAGGGGCGACAGCTATATGAACTGACTTATGAGCTCATAGGGGCAATAGACATAGCGGTTTCACAGAACCTCCCTCTGTCTGTCCTCACGCTGGACGCGACCAAGGCCTTCGATAGGGTCAATTGGGTATACCTATCGGGGGCCTTGGCTAAATTCGGCGTGGGTGAGGGATTTCGCCGTACAGTCGATCTGCTGTATCGAAGCCCAGTGGCAAGCCTACTGATTAACGGGGAGTTGTCAGATCCCTTTTCTATAACTAGAGGGACACGACAGGGTTGTCCGCTCTCCCCCCTGTTGTTTGATTTCTACATTGAGCCTCTCGCACAACAACTGAGGAGAGAGACGACCATCAAATCTTTTTGTCACAGAGGGTGGGAGAGAAAGGTGGCTCTATATGCCGATGACCTGCTGATTCTCACATCAGATGTTGCCACAGCCCTCCCGGTAATATTTGAAATCGCTCGGCGTTTTGGTCAGATATCGGGCTACCAAATCAACACTTCTAAAACAGAGATGTTGGTTTGGAATGATGACGTTACTGCCCTGGAGGTACAGCCGGGTCAATCAATGCGCTATTTGGGCTTAAATATTATAAAAGACCTTAATAAACTCGCCATTGTTAACCTCACAGCAGTCGCCAAAGAATGTAGAAAGTTGATGCAATCGTGGTCTCATCTGCAACTATCCTTAATTGGGAGAGTAAATTTGATTAAGATGGCTATCTTGCCCAAGATCTCATTTCTGTTCAACACTATTCCTCTTTATTTTGATCAGACATACATAACTAAGTTACAGTCAGATATCACTTCTTTCATCTGGAACAAAAAACTTCCAAGAATTGCGTGGAAGAAGCTTAGGAGGCGATGGGAAAAGGGGGGCCTGACTGCCCCAGACTTAAAACTATATGCATGGGCATTTTAACTGTCGCATACTCGAATGTTGTTAAAAAAAACGACAGACCATGGGGTAGGCCTGATGTTTTCAGCCATGTTGAAGGGGGAAGGTCTTAGTCAGTCAGGGTACCTATTCAAATTTGGCAACCCGAAATTCTTTAAAAAGATAAAATTGAAGGTTCTAAACGGATTAGCAAAAATGTGGAATGAAATAACAAACTTCATAAAACAAGGGTATTTCTGTGATAAGACACCGCTCTGGGGGTTACCTGATAGTCCGGCCTGGATAGAAGACATCCTTGCCATACCTCTGAAAGAGGCGGGCCTAAAAGTTTGGGGAGATCTCTTCTATGAGGGAGATTTACTTTCGTGGGAGCACCTCCAGACAAAGACAAGGTCAACTATTTTGAGGTTTAAATACTTACAAATGACTAGCTGGACACAGGCTTATAATTCTATACCTTTTAAAAGAAACAGGTTCATCCTAGGAGGGTTCAGTCAAGTAATAACGAACTTAGTGAGTATTGGTCCAGCTAAAAAGGAGGTCTCAAAATGGTATAGACTCCTGCTTGAGGAATCTGATGGTGAATTTACGCTACGGTCCATCTCTGGGGAACCTTAATTATGGGTCAAGATATATTAAAACTTTGGTCAACCTCATTTGAGCTCCTAAAGAGTTTAGTAAAACCCTCTTGGCTTCGCAGGAATCATTTATACACCCTGCATAGAGCGTATTACTCTCCCAGAGGTTATCTAAATTTGCATTAGAGAACCCAGTTGTATGTCCAAGGTGTGGTCTCCAGGCAGCACCAGACACTCATATGTTTTTTGAATGCCCTCGTGTTGCAACATTTTGGGAAGCAATAGGGAAGACCCTCACAATATCGTTGGGCTTCCCAGTTATCATAGATCTATCCTTAGTAATCTTTGGGATCCTGTCAGGATCACAAGGAGCTGCAAGAAGTCTTGCCTTCTATACTATTCTCTTGGCAAGAAGAGAGATTTGAAGGAGGTGGAAGGACCCCCTACCTCCTTCACATGGAGACTGGTTGGCATCCATCCTCCAGACGGCCAGAATGGACCTAGCTAGACTGGGAAATAAAAACAAAAGAACCTTCTGGCACTTGCTGGTATGGGCACAATAAAGATCCGGGTTTTTTTTCTTTTTTTTTTTTTTTTTCCCCCGGGTCCAATGATTACACAACTATGGTGCCCATGTTTCAGCCTTCGATGCAACAGATACCCGGTCAAGCCCGGCCGAGATTATGCTGGGGGCGTTCCTAATGGCAGCCAAAGTGAGACTGAGCCAGTAACAGCTGTGGGATGTCGGGCCCCCCCCTCACCATAAGATCCCATCCAGTATAACACTGAGACAGCGGTTCTTTGGCCTGTTTCTAGATGGCTTTCTTCTACCAAGGTGGATATGAGGAAAACAAAAACAAACAAAAAACAAAAAAAAACGTATCTACTTTCCACTGCATACCCCTAAAATACCCATAACCCACATCTAGAAATCCTTAAAAAGAAAATTAATTGCACAATTAGCATAATTAATTATCAATTAAACAAGTATTATGAATTAAAAACAAATTATTAATGTGTTAATAATAATTAACTTCGAACCCTTTACCCTCATAAACCCCACAACTTGCACCTAAAAACAATTAGACGATTAACATAACTATCAATTAATTAATTTTTATTAATTAACTACTAATTATTAATTACTTCCCACTCTTTACCTACCACCAGCCAAAAAATACCCACTTAACATAATGAATGATAAATTAATTAATAAATAGTCATTAAATATTTATTATATAGTTAAAAATGTATGAATTCCCACCCTTTAACCCTATAAACTCCACAACCCACACATAGAATTTACATGAAAAATAATAGCATAATTAACATAATTGAATATCAATTAAATTTAAAAAATACTTCCCTCCCTATATCCCTATAAACCCACAATCCCATCCACCCCCTCAACATTTCCACAGACACCACACCTGCACCACCAGACCCACCCCACCCCCAGCATTACCCCAGCCACCACACCCACAGACCCATTAACCACCTCAGCAGTTCCCCAGACACCTCACCCATACCCCCAGACCCATCCACAACACTCAGCATACCCAGCACATCCACATCATACTACACCAGAAAACGCAAACACCCACACTAACTGACACAACAGACACATACAAAAGACAAACAAGATACATCAGACACACAGACACCTGCACCAACAACACACCCTCCCACACCTGACACTTCAACTCCCTCCACCTCTCAACCACTACTCCCTCCCAAATATCCTGCCCTTACGCCTGTGAAAGCGAATCCCCCTCCCAAAGCCAAAAGGACCTCTTTCACACCCCAACCCATTTCTTCCACATCCCAATCAACCATGAAAAATCTGATCTCCCACCACTAACCCAGCCATACCACTAAGAAGACCAAAATACCTCCCAAAACCAAACCCACTCCTCCAAATATTGACCCCACCCCTGCTCACTAGATGCCCCTTTCTGTGGAGGTTTCCCTGGAAGTGTCATGAAAAGCATGTTTACTGGCTCAGCAGTGTCCTGGGCCAAACATTGTGTTAATGGACTGGCATTGGTCTTTGCTTTACTTAATGTGTTAATTTTGGAGAAATACATTTTTTTGCTTGTTTTAGTACACATTAGTCCTACCATTACTTTTCTATTTGATGTTATTGGATGCTTTGGGATTTTGTGACTACTGTTGTGTTTGTTTCACCTTGAATGATGATCCATTTAAGTGGTTAGTATGATCTGAACCAATGCTGGAGTCACACAGGACAAGTGGAAATGTTCAATGGATGAATGTGTGGGATGAATTCCAATTGGGGCTGGCATTACAATGGGTGGTATTTATGGTAAGTATTTCAGCTTTGCTTGGCCAATGTCAACATTATTTAGCGTGCACTTTTCCCAATGATAGGTTGGATATGTGTTTTATGTGTGCAAGTTAGATGTGTATTTATCGGCACATGAAATGTGCTAAATTGTCATACCTTTGTAGACATTTTATGCATATGTATCCCTTTAGGTGTGTGCCTTACAAATACTTTATCTAAATGTGTGACAAATGCTGTTACTCCAATGTTTGCTTTAATGACTTGCACTTACACATTTCCCACATGTGCATGACACTTGGATATGCTATTGGGTGTCTCCCTGATATACTTAAATTCACATGTCCTGTGCACATAGACGTCTTAAGGCATATGCACAGTGAACTGTAGCCCAGGCCCCCCATCTTTCAGGGGTCCTCTTGGTAGAGACGTACCTATACTGCAGAGAGTCTTTACATAGTGACCTTTGAGTGATCCTCACACAGATTATTTGGAATCCCATTTACCGGACATTACTTTTTAATATGGGTGATGTGTGAGAGTCATTTACAAAGATTTAACAGAGAAGGTGTGTTTCAGTTTCTTGACACATCCATACAGTATCTGTGATATCACAACAGGACCAAGCATATGAGCAATGTGAGGGTGTTAACAGAGGTTAATAGATGTGATATTGATGAGGAGGTGCTGTTGTGTGACACAATGTAATGCACACATTACTACCCCTGATTATTAGATGTAAAGAAATGTTGACTTTGATAGAGTGTGCCTGTGCAGTGTCAGTAACCTGGCCAAAGAGTGCATCATAGAGCTGTGTTAGGATCATACATTAAGAACTATTCTGAACAGGGACCAACAAAATATGTTTGACCCGGGACCCCAAAGCCCTTGACATGTCCATGGTGGGCCATCTATTTGCTGAGGAGTCATTGGAAATGGGAAATAGTGTGGCTTACTATTGGTTGTGTCCATGACGATGGTTGTTTTGGATGTCATCAAGCAGCAACAAAAGCTGCAGGACGTGGAGGATTGGCTCCATGGTGGCACAGCACTTGTGAAGCTGAGTGCAGGGTATTTTCTGCTGTATATCCCTCCCTTTCTGCCAGCTCAGATGTGAAGGTTTGACCATCACTGTCATGTCAGTGGGGAGGTCCATCGTCGTTAGGCCGGCAGTAACACTGGCAGTTGACTCTGTGATAGATACATTTGCTTATCTCGCCGCGGTCGAGATTTCCGGGCAGCGATGGCAGTACCTCGGTGGTCTTTCATCTATGGAACAACATGCATTTTAATAAGGCAGTCAGACCTCCAACTGTGCGCCGCTGACTCCGAGACTGTTTCAATGGAAGTACCATGATGGCCAAACTTGTAATCAGGCCCTAAGTCTGAATGAAGATACCTTTACCGCTGCTTCATTCAGCAACTCACCAACGACGTGCTCCCTTCTCGATCACTGCCAGCGACCTTGCCCCACTGAACTTTGCCATCTCGGAACATTTTCTTCAGAGTTACCTCTAAGTCCTAAGGTAATTGTTAACCAGACCCAATCCACTCTTTGTATCCGACCCACACACCATGGCGATCAGCCATGCTTGTAGATTTGACCTACTTTCATGCCACTAGATGATTGTGGTTGGTGCTCTGATCTTTTAGGCGCTAGTTTTTACCTTAACCTTTAAGAATGAATAATGGTTCTTTTAATTAGATTTTTGCAATTTTTATGTCAAATACTTTTTCCAATGAACTCTATTTTTCTAATATTTTGTGGAATTTTGCATTTGTTATGTTTCACTTTATGCCTGTGTCCTGCATATTACGGTAAACATTGCCTCTAAGATAAGTCTGCCTACTTTTATTTCAAGCTACTAGAGGGTTAAACTCAGGTTCATTTATTGAGTTTTGTGGTTCACCCTGAGAAGGATTGTGGCTGTTCCATGAGCAGGGTTAACACCCCACCCCACCAAAAACCCAATTTCTCACATTTTGCTAGCATACTGTGAGAAATTGGGTTGTTGGTCCTAATTATGGCAACTGCTTGTTAAAAGCTTCTCCAGAACAAGAGATGAAACATGCTCTATGCATACACTTAAATAAGAAAGTCCTGACACAGGAAGTTTCACAACTGTCAGCCATTAGGAGATTGGGCAGATCATCCAACTACAAATGCATTTGAAGTCATAGCACTATATGAGGAATAGGAACCAAATTTCAAGACTTCCTTTCTGGCCTCTGCCATTATCCAGCGGAGCCAGCGTGTGATGGTAGGACTAGATATAGCCTAGTAGGGCTTTCCGAGATTAAGGACCAGATATATCAATGCTTTTTGTGAATGCAAATGGACCAATTCACAGAGTAGGCCTGTTTGCAAATGCAAAAATGCGTTTGGCAATGTATGAAACATCTTGAATTAGCAATATGGATAATCGCAATTACTTGAAATTCCCTAAATTGGGAAGGCAGTTAAATTGCGATTCCCTACATCCAATTTGTGTAGCTATCACAAATTGCGAATTAGCATTAAGGAATCACAAATTACCACCAACTTCTTGTTGGTGGTAATTTGCAAATTCCGAGAATTATTTTTTTTTTGCATTTTTCTATGTGCCACATGTGCCACATGTGCATACATTCATATTTCAGGGGTGCAACAGGGTGTCCTTTTGGCACCCTTTCACCCTTGAAATCGCATGGTCAATTTGCAAGTACCTATTGGGTACACGCAAATTGCTCATGCAATTCCTATTCATTCCTATGGGCCTCAATTTGTGAGTCCCAATTAAGGAATGCATAGGAATCGCAAAATGTTTGCAAAAACCTACATAAATTGCATTTTGCGAGTCTATATTAGCGAATCAGTAAAATTCGCTATTATAGACTTGCACAATCCAATGTTGATACATCGGGCCCTAAGAGTTGAGCGAAGTATTTATGGAGTACTCAAACAGTAATAATATGTAAGTACAAGGCAAAGAAAATCCCAAACCAAATTAGAAAAATAACGAATAATTTAGTAAATATGAACGCATTGGAACAACAAAAATCTAATAAGTAGCCGCAAGATGTGAACTTTGAAAGTATGAGGAAAAAATAGCAGTAGAAAGCACAAAGCGGCAACCGCAGGTATCTGGACGCACTAGTCCAGGTCAAAGACAAAAGTTAAGGCCAACCCCAATGGATTAGCTGGTTGAATACATGGACCATGTTTATCGCAGTGGAAAGGTATTGACTGAGGATGTATTTTGGAGATTACCGTCTTCAGTGAGCCCAGATAGCAGGCTGGATCCAACAAAGACCTCAATGACGCAGGGGAGCCGCAGTGTGAGCACTCAGAGTTGCTTGGAGATTACTCGCCATTGGACTCAATGACACTGTCTGCAGGAGTTATCTCATTGATTGTTTTTTTCTCAGCATTGAGTATGTTAAAGCAGTCAAATGGGCTGCTCGGTGTCATGTCTGGGAAGGCCATTGATTTGGTGTAGTTCAGTGGAGATCCTAGTGAAGCTGTTGATGGAGGGTGTTGGCGTCAATGCTCAGTATTGAGTTCAGTGAAACTTTCCGCTAGGCAGGAAGGAGCATAGACGGAAAACAGTCAGGGGTCTAAGATCTTGGGGACAGTACTTGGGCGTCAGGACTCACTTCCATTGTAGACCAGAAAAGAGGACGCAGTCAGGTCCGTTGAGGTGAGGTAAAGCACATACAGGAATGGAAGGGCTAACAGCAGTGGTGGCTGGTGACATTTGAAACTGGTGAGGCGTAAAACAATTGTTGTACTTCACTGTGGCGAGCGAGCCTGAACCACCTACGGTTATACTCTTTCTTTCAAAGAATTAGGGGAAAAGCAAACAATACATCTAGTGACCTATAAACATAGCTACTAAATTGAGAGCAGACAACAAGAAACAAAAAAACAGTACCAATTGAAAAAATCCAGAGATGTGTTGACTGAGAAGCAAACACCGCCTGTAAGATGACACATTATCGAATAATTCATTCACTCCTGGGGAAATCTTAAAGGGGCCGGCCAGTGAAAGATGTCATGTATCTCAAAAGCCAAACAAACATTATTGAGCAATAGGGCATTCTAGAATGTATGTTATTGGTGACTGGGGAAAGTGTACTGTTTATTTGGCAACACTTGATGTCCCCTATGCATGTGCTAGACTAGTATCTTATGCAATCCTGTTTTCCCTTTGCACCCTGTTTTCCCTTTGCACCCTAGGACTCGTAGTCCCGAAGTTATAAACGGCTAGCATCCATGATACCTCAGGCCACACATGGTAGAGAACACGTGACTCGGGTGTCACGTTAATAAGCAGCCAGCAGGTAGTTAAAGGTAAAGGTTGGGCCTGCCATTACTGTCTCCCAACCCCACTCCCAGTGAAGACTATGGTCCCTTCCAGGGGGACGGCTGGGGCTGACGTGAGCTAATGAGCAGTAGCTGCCTCCGCCGGTGATAATGGCATGTGTTAGCTGATCACTTCACGCCAGGAATGTGAGAACCTTCAGACCCAGGAGTGTGAAAAGAGACTTTCACGGCTCCTCGGACTAGATAGACTCAGGGGTGACCTGCAGCCCATAACGGCTGGGGAGGAGCTGCTGGGATTTCTGATGCATGGAGTATGGGTTGGTCTTGTAAGATAGCTCCTCGATGTAAGCGCTAATTGGTAGAGATCTCTGTTCAACGTACAGGTCGCAGCTTCAGATCCTGTGATTTGCAGCTCAGGCCTTCATCCTCCCACAGTACCATACTGTCATTGGTAACTGTGAAGTTTTCATTAGCAACTGTTCTGTAGGCGCTATAGTAAACCAGTTTAAATTACAGGTGGGATAAATTCTGCCTTCCATCTTTAAGAGGTCGAATGACTTTAGAACTATGCAGTACATCACATGAATATTTTATTAGGGTCCAAGCTCTACATATAGGCCCAGTTTTACGCATTCAGTGGACGCAAAACATGTTAGTTCCCGGCTCCCTCCACCTGTCCCATCCTAACGCTTGTCAACAGGTGTTGTGTCTTCAGAGCCTGACCAGTGAAATCTCTGCATCCCCACTGCCCCGCCATAAATAAACACCATTGTGAGAGGACGGGACATCTAGTCTGTTTGGAGGGAGCACTAGACAGCTATGGTTAGGGTTTAATAACGAGCCCCTTTATGGGGCAAAATAAGCGCATCTAAGTCGGTTCAGTGAGGTTTTAGGCCGCTGTTCTTAGGTTGGAAGATCTTACCTACTGAAAATTGTCTGCTTAGCGAGCTGTGTGTGGCCTCAGAGAAGACCCCCCTTCTTTATACAGCCCACCTCCATGTGTGTTAAACGTGCCCCTCCCCCAATCATTTAATCTGAGCTTGGCGGTGTTTCATGGACATAAAAGGCTGAAGAGTTCTAAAGTTTTGAAGTTGTACAGAACGTTTTCGGATGTAGCGCCTTTTCCCAAGGCACTCTGCTAGGCACATCGTTATATTCTCATCCTGGTTTCCTCTTCTGTGGGGGCGGGGAGGCACTATGATGTTGCACGCCGGCTCCAGGCACTTCCTGCTCCCTGGCTATTTACATACCTGGTCTGCTTCTACCTTAAATTTATGGTAAAGACATTTTATCTTTAACTCAACTGGGCGGCATGACGGGCGGGTGGGGTGGGGGCTGGAAATTGAGTCATCGCGGTGGGATGGGGGAGGCGGGAGGGGTTTGTTTAATTTTTAAAAAACATTACATAAAACTTACCGTCCCGCTTCTGGATGGGTCCCGGGTCCTGGCTCCCGCAGTCCTGCGTTTTAACTGCCTGCTGCTCTCGTCATTAGCAAATGCAGTGTCCCACCCTCCCCTCCAGGCTCCACCAATCACAGCAGGTGAGGCGCATTGGAGCGCGCCCCACCCGGGCCATTTTCTCTATAGCAGCCTACATAGAGAAAAACAAGGGAGAGTGGGCGGTCCTGCTCCAGGGCAGGGGGGGAGTGGCCGACCAAACAGTCAGTATGCACAACAGTGGGCAAGCCACTACCCCCTGCCCTGGAGCCGGACCACCCACCCCCAACCAGGCACTACTGCTTTCACGCTGTGCGAGAAGGCAGAAACATAACATGTAGTTATTATTACTATTTATGTTTCTGCCTTCTCACACTGCGAGAAAGCAGTAGGGTAACGCACCCACGCCCCAATGGGGGAGCCGCCACTGGCTTACAGGAATGCGGTCTACCATTGAGCCAGATTTACAAATTGCTGTCAGGACCATGGCATTCATTAAATTAGGGAGTCAATCTCAGACCAGCTTAGGCCAATAGATGTAGGGGTAATATTTTGTGGCAGAGGGACATAAGGGCTAAGAAGTACTGACTTCAGTGAAAGAATACACAACCACTATATTGTGGTACATTAGAATACTTATTTTAATGAAGTAATTTGCCATTTAGTTACAAAATTCCTTGGAAAGTGTGATTTTAATCGATGAGGAATTTGTGGAGAGTTCTTTAACTTGAAAGTTTCCCTTATCTTATTTTTGAAGGTTGCAATTTTGGATGAGTGGTACAACCTACAAGTGGTTTGAACGAATCTTATGTACCTGGAGAGAGTGGCTTTATCACCCCTTTTATCCTCCAGAATATACTTTGATTGCCATTTCTTTTCTTTTTTAAACTTTCTTAAGCTGGCGGAGTACTTCATCAAACCAGGGTTTGTCTAGCTTGAGGGGGATCTTTTTATTTTAAGGTGAAGCTAATTCATTAAGTGTTTCTGTCAGAAGAATACAGCTGTATGAAAGATTTCTAAAAGGGTGCTACTAAAAGAGTTAGCATTTACATTTTTCCCGTCCTTGCAGGACATAAAATTTTGATAACTCTTTAGAAGAAATGGTAAACAATTATCAGACCAGCTGGCATAACTTGGACTAAATTGATGCCTCCTGTAGGAGGTAGAATTAAATCTAGAGTGCGACCTGCAATATGGGTGGGTTTCATCATATATTCATATAGCAAGAAAGTGAACAGATACTTGTCAAATTCATATTCATGACAGCTAACATGATGTGAAATATTAGCCCAAATATCTAATCTCAAAATATACTCCCATGATGCAGGTTGATGACTAGTAAAACCTGGAAGGCTGCAGTTGTTGCACATTGAATGGGGCCACTTGTTAGCTATAGAACAATAGTTCCCAAATAAAAAAACTGTTCGTACGTGCCTTAAAAAGTAAGGTAAAATTGTACAGCAAGCAACTTTTTTTCTTTCAACCTTTCTCCCTAAAAGTCTTAAGTAGAGCTGTATCGATTATTCTCGAAGGTGTCAAGTTCAGCCACTTAATAATTTGATTTTGTAGCTGGCATGCTTTCATAATTGCCTCTCATCCACATTGGCTATTGTTGATTAAAATGTCTTTTTTATTGCTGTCAGGTACCGCTTATGTCTCCAGCCTGTTCTTTCTTTTCTGTGCATTGGGTGTGAGTCTGCTCTCCATGATGAAATGGATGATGCATTTTTTCTAAACGTTTGTGGGGAGAGATGGCATAAACTTGAGTAACGATTCTATGTAAGGAAAAAGGGTAGAAGACTTTTGCTTTCCTTACTTCCAATGCAGAAAGGGAGTGTTTGGGCTGCCCTGGAATATCTTATCTCACGGTTTCAGGAAAGATATGAATCCACCAACTGAATTATTGTGCTGTCACCACTATCTTCTATTAACCTATTACAAGCAATAAGTGATCAAATTATTTTAATAAAGGCATGTTCTGGTATCAGAATGCATCTTCACTAAGAAAATAAATCATAGGGGTTTACCTGTCTATAACATGATCTTATATATTATGTAGGCATGGGCGTGAAATTCCGCTCTGCTCACGGAGTTTGCAGTTTTTCCCGTGTGAAATTCTGCTCCGCTCAGCGTTAAGTTGGTGAGCACGAGTGAGGAAAATCTTACTACAGACCACCTCCAGGTGAGATTTCCTAAGACGGGTCTTTGCAGATGGCCACTGCCACTCGCGTTAAGAAACCTTTCACTCACAATGAAAAAGCTGCAGCTCAAGTAGAACATCTACTCAAGCAGCAGAAAGAAGCAGGGCCCACTTGCGATGCACATGGTGCCATTCGTGCTGATTTCCAGCATTGGACACAGACCCAGCGCAAAAGATAAACGCGAGCAGCGCGACCTAATGCACGCCACTGCTTGCGGAACTCAGTGTAGTGCGCCGAAGTTTTAGTGTCACTTCGCAGAGTTCTGCATAGCAGAACTTCACATTCTCCCCCGAGGCCTAATATTATAGAGTTCTGTGGTCCAATAAATGAATGGAAGAATACATTTCTTTATGACATCACATCCACATGACATTAAATTGACTTGCGATATAATTTTTTCTTACAGAATGGGTCGTTTTATTCCTTATAAAATGCAAGGATGCACCGTAATTTCCTCTTACCTTCTTCTGTGAAGTGTTTGTTATTTTGCAGCTTTTGATCGTTGTGACTCCTGATATGAAGATTTTGATATGTTGCGAGCACACATTTGAAGCATTTTAATATGGGTCACTATGGTTTAGAATGTAGGTTAACATGCATAGATGTTTCAAAATTACATTTGAGTGGTGGAAATCACAACACAATTGATTGCAGGCTCCCAAATATTACCCTGCAATGACATTGACTTGATGCATAAATGTGTATAATGAGCTGCTATTAAGTTCTATTATAGGGAGATTTGAAACGATCGCCAGTTCGATATTATAATTAAACGTAAGTTGCCTAATTTGTTTATATATTACCTACTGGCGGTCGCCAGTAGGTATATATAGTTAGGATTGATTTCCATAGGGAAATCGCAACATTCTATTGGGAATAACTTTGGCGCCGGTTGAGGAATCTGCCTGAATTTTTCAGCAACTTTGCCTTGCGGTGCTCCGGTCCTTCCCTGCAAGTTTGGGGGGATTCGTCAAGCTGGGGCTGAGATAAAAGGGGGGTCCCAAAACGTGTTTTCCCCATGTTAATTTCCATAGGGCGGTCGGTCGCACTTTTAGCTCGAACGGCTGAATGGATTTTCACCAAACTTGGCAAAATTGTAGGGACTGGTAGCCCGATGTGCCTTTGCTATGTCTCAAGATATGTGCTCCAGTGGATTTTGAGTAATTTAGGTTCAAAAAAATTTATATATCTATGGCAGCTTACCCGTGAGCTTACCCGTACGCTTACGGTACGTGTACCTCATTTTTTTACAAGAAAAAAAAAAGATTTGGGGGCCTTGTAGAAACACTCTGACCCCCCTAGGGCTGTTCAGGTGGTCCCATACGGATATTAACATATATAAATGTTATCCGCTAATTGAATTAGCATTTAAAAAACCTTGCGAGTTCACTGAAAAAAACAAAGGTTTCAGGCCTTATATAGTTAGGAATTAGCATTTAAAAAACCTTTGAAATTCACTGAAAAAACCATAGGTTTCACACCAGTTATAGTTAGGAATTAGCATTTAAAAAACCTATGAAATTCTCTGAAAAAACCATAGGTTTCACACCAGTTATAGTTAGGAATTAGCATTTAAAAAACCTATTAAATACACTGAGAAAACCATAGGTTTGACACCAGTTATAGTTAGCTGAACATTTTACTCATACACACACACACCCCACACACATACCCCCACATACACACCCCCACATTTTGTAAAGCGCGAACAATCACCCGTAAGGGTCTCTAGGCGCTGGGGGCCGTCGGGAAGATTAAGCAAGCTATTGCCCAGAGTCACATGGTGCTGGGCTAATCTGCCGCCAGCGCTGGGGATCGAACCGTGTTCCCCAGATTCCAGCGTCAGTCGCCCTGGCCGCGGCCCCACACCCATCCCTCCCACACACACACCCCACACATACCTCACACACCCACACCTCCACCCACACCCAAACACCCAACACACCCACACCCACACACACACCTTACACACCCACACCCCCACCTACACCCACACACCCCACACACCCCTAACCACACACACCTCACTCCCCCCCACACACACACACACCTCACAGACACAGCCCACACATCCCCCACACACACCTCACCCCTCCCCCACACACACACCTCTAACACACACCGCACACACACACACCACACACACACCTCTCTCACACATACACACCCACACACACACACTCCTCACACACACACACACACCCCTACACACACACCCACACACACTCCCCACACACACACCCACACATCCTACACACACACACCCCACACACATACCCCCCCACACACACACACCCCATCCCCCCCCACACACACACACACCACACACACACACACACACACTTATTATTTTTTTTCTTTTTTGAGGGGGTGCCCCACACACATACCCCTACACACACACACCCCACACCCACCCCCCACATACACCCCCCACACATACCTCATACACCCACACCTCCAACCACACCCAAACACCCCACACACCCACACCCACATACACACCCCCACATTTTGTAAAGCACGAACAATCACCCATAAGGGTCTCTAGGCGCTGGGGGCCGTCGGGAAGATTAAGCAAGCTATTGCCCAGAGTCACATGGTGCTGGGCTAATCTGCCGCCAGCGCCGGGGATCGAACCGTGTTCCCCAGATTCCAGTGTCAGTCGCCCTGGCCGCGGCCCCACACCCACCCCTCCCACACACCCCCCCCAAACATAACTCACACACCCACACCTCCACCCACACCCAAACACCCCACACACCCACACCCACACACACACCTTACACATCCACACCCCCACCTACACCCACACAACCCACACACCCCTACCCACACACACCTCACTCCCTCCCCCCCCCCACACACACACCTCACAGACACACCCCACACATCCCCCACACACACCTCATCCCTCCCCCACACACACACCTCTGACACACACCCCACACACACACACACACCACACACACACCTCTCTCACACACCCACACCCACACACACACACTCCTCACACACATCCCTACAAACACACCCACACACACTCCCCCCACACACACATACCCCCCCCACACACACACCCCCATCCCTCCCCCCACACACACACCACACACACACACACACACTTATTATTTATTTTCTTTTTTGAGGGGGTGCCCCACACACATACCCCCACGCACACACACCCCACACCCTCCCCCCACATACACCCCCCACACATACCTCATACACCCACACCTCCACCCACAACCAAACACCCCACACACCCACACCCACACCTTACACACACACCCCCACCTACACCCACACACCCCACACCCCCCCACCCACACACCCCACACCCCCCCACCCACACACACCTCACCCCCCCACACACACACACCTCACAGACACACCCCACACATCCCCCACACACCACACCTCACCCCTTCCCCACACACACACCTCTGACACACACCTCACACGCACACACACACACCACACACACACACACACCCACACACACACTCCTCTCACACACACACACCCACACCCCCCCACACACACACCCACACACACACCCCACACACACACACCCACACATCCTACACACACACACCCCACACACATACCCCCCCACACACACACCCCACACCCACCCCCCACACACACCACACACACACACACACACACACTCATTATTATTTTTTTTTGAGGGGGTGCCCCACACACATACCCCGACACACACACACCCCACCCCCACCCCCCCACACACACACACCACCATACCTCATACACCCACACCTCCACCCACACCCAAAAACCCCACACACCCACACACACACCATACACCCCCAAACACACCCACACACCCCCACCCACACACACCTCACTCCCCCCCACACACACACACACCTCACAGACACACCCCACACATCCCCCACACACACCTCACCCCCCCACACACACACACACCTCTGACACCCCCCCCCCACACACACACACACACACCTCACACACACACACACCCACACACACATTCCTCACCCCCACACACACCCACACACACCCCCCCACACACACACACCCACACACACACCCCCCACACACACCACACATCCTACACACACACACCCCACACACATACCCCCCCACACACACCCCACCCCCACCCACCCCCACACACACACCACTCAAACACACACTCATTATTATTTTTTTCTTTTTTTGAGGGGGTGCGCGTCCCGGTACACGTTTCGGTACATGTACCGGTACGCGTACCCTGGAGAAAAAAAGAAAGACAGAGTTTTTAAAAATGCAGCATTTTTATATAAATTGGAGGTAGTTCTGAAAAGAACTGTTTTTTATTCCTATTGTTGTTTTATATTTTTTTAATTGTTTTTTTGTACCACCCCCTGACTTTAAAAAAAAATATATATATATATTTTTTTGCCTTGGGGGTCCTTGTGGGACCCCCTGAGCAGGCCTAGAGGGTCAGGGTGTTTCTACTCTGGCCCCTTTGCGAGTTTCACACCTTTGTTTCACTGCTTTCTTGTGCCTTGGTTCGAACAAGGCACAAGATGGCTGCCAGGGACACCCAGTATGCAAGGGGAATTAGTTCCCCCTCTTCAAACATGCACGGGGGCTGCGTTGCAGAGAGGTGTAAAAAAGGGTGTGGCCTCATTACACCTCTATGCAATGCAGCCATCTGGCGCATACTGGAGGCTCCTGGTGGGCTAGTTGGCCCCCAGGGACCCCCATTATGCAAGGGGAATTAGTGCCCCCTCTGCAAACGCGCCAGGCGGCTGCGTTGCAGAGAGGTGTAACAAGGGGCATAGCCTCATTACACCTCTGCAATGCAGCCCCCTGGCGCATACTGGAGGTTCCAGGTGGGCTAGTTGGCCCCCAGGGAGCCCCATTATGCAAGGGGAATTAGTGCCCCCTTTGCAAACGCGCCAGGCCGCTGCGTTGCAGAGAGGTGTAACAAGGGGCATAGCCTCATTACACCTCTGCAATGCAGCCCCCTGGCGCATACTGGAGGTTCCAGGTGGGCTAGTTGGCCCCCAGGGCACCCCAGTATGCAGGGGGAATGAGTTCCCCCTCTTCAAACATGCAAGGGGGGGCTGCGTTGCAGAGAGGTGTAAAAAGGGCCGTGGCTTAATTACACCTCTCTGCAATGCAGTCCCCTGGTGCATACTGGAGATTCCTGGTGGGCTTTCAGGTCTTATATAGTTAGGAATTAGCATTAAAAAAAACTTTGAAATTCACTGAAAAAAACATAGGTTTCAGGCCTTATATAGTTAGGAATTAGCATTTAAAAAACCTTGCAAATTCACTGAAAAAAACATAGGTTTCAGGCCTTATATAGTTAGGAATTAGGCACAAGAAAGCAGAAAAACAAACCTGTAGAACACAAAAAGGGGGCAGGGTAAAAAACACCCTGACCCCCTAGGGCTGCTCAGGTGGTCCCACTAGGATATTAATATATTTAAACGTTATCTGCTAAAAGAATTAGCATTTAAAAAACCTTTGAAATTCACTGATAAAAACATAGGTTTCAGGCCTTGCATAGTTAGGAATTAGCATTTAAAAAACCTTGCAAATTCAATGAAAAAACCATAGGTTTCAGGCCTTATATAGTTAGGAATTAGCATTTAAAAAACCTTGCAAATTCACTGAAAAAAACATAGGTTTCAGGCCTTATATAGTTAGGAATTAGGCACAAGAAAGCAGAAAAACAAACGTGTAGAACACAAAAAGGGGGCAGGGTAGAAACACCCTGACCCCCTAGGGCTGCTCAGGTGGTCCCACTAGGATATTAATATATTTAAACGTTATCCGCTAATAGAATTAGCATTTAAAAAACCTTTGAAATTCACTGAAAAAACCATAGGTTTCAGGCCTTGCATAGTTAGGAATTAGCATTTAAAAAACCTTTGAAATTCACTGAAAAAACCATAGGTTTCAGACCTTATCTAGTTAGGAATTAGCATTTAAAAAAACCTTTGAAATTCACTGAAAAAACCATAGGTTTCAGGCCTTATATAGTTAGGAATTAGCATTTACAAAACCTTTGAAATTCACTTGAAAAAACATAGGTTTCAGGAGTTATATAGTTAGGAATTAGCTTTTACAAAACCTTTGAAATTCATTCAAAAAACTAACTATAAGTTTTAGTGCTGTTATAGTTAGCTGGACATTTTACTCATACAAAACCATTGAAATTGCTCCTATATAGTTAGTTGTACTAAGTATATATCGCGCACCCGCAATCCACTGCTGATGATGTCACATATTAGATCATTCATGACATGGTCAGTGACATCACTGATGACATCTCAAATGACATCACTGATGATATCACTGATGACATCATCCACGTGACAATCACATACACCTTTTCATACACTATTACAATTTTTCATCACTCTTTGTAAAATACAGAGTATCATATTTAAATCCATTGTCACAGCAATACAAGTATCTAAAAATCCACTCAGTGATTCATACATGTATACACACATCTAATCCCTTACCTATGGATTCACTCATACATGCTGTCAATGAACAATAGAACACTATCAAAAATACTTATACATCTATATCGACATTAAACAACAGCACGCATCCTATTCACATATGAAGTCATCCTACTCACTTATGCAAACAATGGATCATACTTACATATTTACTTAGCAAAACACTTATACAAACACCACTTCTTCTATTCATTTAGATAGTAAGTCATACTTAGTGAATTATAAAACCATTATTACAAGTATACAGTTATCCATACAGTCACTCACACAATCATTGTGTCTTATGTATACTTATTTATATACAACAACTGACACATACACTGCCTTTTATTTTTCTAGTTTGTTGGACCTGTACCTTTGAGAAATATATTTGCTCATCACCATACCCATAAAGAGATTCCCTCACCCAAACTGTTAGAACATGTAGTTTTAACTTCATATATCCACTGAATAAACTATTCACACATCTTTGGACAGTCACACACCCTCCACCGAACCACACACACTTTCACACTCCCAAACAAATACTCAGTTAACTAATCAATAACTAATATAGACTTTCACATAGCTACTAACCAACTGTAGAATCAGTTTACACAACAACTGACAAAATGATACAGATATTCACACAGTTTAGTCACTATCCACTATATTTAGTGAGACATTATAAATTGGTCAAGTAAACAGTCAATTACACTGCTACTAAATCCTCCATCCAAATATTTATTTATATATCCACTCATTCTTCAATGCAAGTTGCTATATATATAATGCATATTTAAATAACGAAGCAAACCACATTCACTGGATGATGTCATCAGTGATGTCATTTGAGATGTCATCAGTGATGTCACTGACCATGTCATGAATGATCTAATATGTGACATCATCAGCAGTGGATTGCGGGTGCGCGATATATACTTAGTACAACTAACTATATAGGAACAATTTCAATGGTTTTGTATGAGTAAAATGTCCAGCTAACTATAACACCACTAAAACTTATAGTGTTTTGAGTGAATTTCAAAGGTTTTGTAAAAGCTAATTCCTAACTATATAACTCCTGAAACCTATGGTTTTTCAGTGAATTTCAAAGGTTTTTTTAAATGCTAATTCCTAACTATATAAGGCCTGAAACCTATGGTTTTTTCAGTGAATATATATATAAATAAATATATATCTATATATATATCAAAAGAACACCTCCGCTTTACCGGGGGCCACCGGTCCTGCAGGGCGGGCTCAGGCCAGGAACGGAGATCCTGGAGAAACTGCGCTTTCAGCCACTCCAAAGAAAAGAGCCCCACAGTGTCTAACGATGCAGATGACTTTATTCGTCACATCCTGTGCAACATGCTTATATCCTTACGCGTTTCGACGTCACGTACATCTTGATCACAGGTGAGCACAATTATTCAGACTCAGTGGTCACGTGCCTGCTCAACATACTTCAGGCCCCATAATGCATCACCATAGTTATTAAGGACATGCCGAGTATTGGAGTCTTGCTTAAATAGCGATATTGCCAGCTTACTGTCCTTGGTCGGTGCAATTAAAATTCACGTTGCTTAGTGCAAGAGTTCGTTGCTTAGTGCAAAAGTTGCCACAAGATGTTAGATTTTATGCTGCATGTAAATGTAAATGTAAATGTAGTTGAGCTTATATAGCGCACAGCTACCCGCAGTGGGTGTCCCGGCGCTTGCTTAGGGAACCCTTCCTGGTATTCCCCTGTGAGATAGCAGGGTATCCACAAGGTGAAAGTCAGGCATCCCGCCACGAGGGGCCGTTGTGGAGATTAAGCAAGCTATTGCCCAGAGTCGCAGAGTGTGAACCCGTGAGTCGAGGAGGCACCGGAGCGAGAATTATCGAGTCCGTGGAATTTTTAGCCCAAGACCCGCCGAGGCGAGGAATTGAACCCTGGTCCAGGACAGATCTCAGCTTCCGGGTCTGCTGCCTCTAGCCCCTGAGCCGCACTTCTCCCAAGAAAGGCATTGTCCTCTCTTATCTCCCTTTCTCCTACGCCTTTTGCCATATTGCTACGGAAGTCCATTTGTGCTGGCAAACATGCGAGGAGCGGTCCATGCCCCCTCATTAAACATCAAAAGAACACCTCCGCTTTATCGGGGCCACCGGTCCTGCAGGGCGGGCTCAGGCCAGGAACAGAGATCCTGGAGAAACTGCGCTTTCAGCCACTCCAAAGAAAAGAGCCCCACAGTGTCATATATACATATGTGTGTGTGTGTGTGTGTGTGTATCTTTCTGCAAAGAAAATATTAAACGACCTATAGTTTATTAATACACTTGGGAACTAGAAAAGGTGTAAGTGTTTAAGAATAATGCTAAAAGGCACAAGAAGAATGTAACAAAGAGCATTTGGATGTGATATCTATATCTAAAAGGATTTGGGATCTCTGCCATTGTACGGAATACACATTAATCTCTATGAGTTGGATACAAATACAAGCATCTTCAAATATACTGCCAAGGAGTGAAAGACTCCCCTCAATTAAATAACTGCGACACAACAAAGAAGAATTTAGATTGTCCTGCAACCAAGGTCATTTGTGTGGAATTGGAAGATTGACTGGTCTTATTGACAAGCAAACAGATGGTCCTAGATAAGTAAATAAGGATCAGAGGGGTGAGAGCAAATAATCAATATTCTTTCAGATATATTGCTTTCCTTACAATGATCTAAGTCAATATGTAATTATTACAGATTGTGTGAGCGGGGCTTTACACAGTGTTCTAGAATGGGTACGCAGATTTGAATAGCTATCCTCTTGATACGCAAGCAGTGCTGTCTAATTAATGTTAAAAGACACATATTTATCAGATAAGGGGTTTTGTGTATAGATTGTTTCCACGCACATGTTCTTAAAAGCAGAGGGGCATATTGATCAACCTTTCCCCAGTGCCACGCAGAAAGCCACCTTCTGTGCTGAGTAAAAGGGCAGGAATGCACCGTATTTAACATTGTACTGCGCATTCCTGTCCTTTCGTCGCACTGGAGCACTTTTGGCTGCCGATTGCCAATGCAGGCACCCTTGTGTCATGTTGCAAGGGTGTCTGTGTTGTAGGTAGGATTGTTTTCGTGCAAGAGGCATTTTCCTCTTTCTGTGTGTGCTGCAGACTGCAGCACAGGAAGAAAGAGGAAGAAGCGAGGAGAAATAAAGATATTTCTTTTCGCACCTGGGGAGGCATATCATTCCAGGTCTACCACTAATGGCAAACCTGGAAATGCGCCAACAATCCATGGATGGATGCATTTGAACACCTGGGCACTCATTTATGGGTTTTTGGCTTAGGACAGCACAGCAAGTTAGCTTGCTGCACTGCCCTACATCAAAGTGAAAGGAGAGAAATGCACCATATGTTTGCAATACGATGCATTCCTCTCCTTTACCACTGTGCTAGTGCAATTTTTTTGCACCCTAGAGCCAATGCTGCCACCCTTTCACTACGGTGTAAGGGTGTCTGTGTGGTTGGAAGGGTTGTTTTTGTGCAGGAAGGGGCACCTTCCGACACAGAAACGATCGTAAGATGTGTTTCCTCTTCCATTGTGTGCTGCAGAATGCAGCTCATACAGAAAGAGGAAAAAACAAGGAGAAATAACGTTATCTCTCCTCGTTACGCCTCATCTCTAGAGGCATAAGGATTTGGCGGTTCCCCCCGGTTTACATGGTTTTGTAAATCTGTGGAAGCATCACAACCAATGGGTGTTGCATGGGAACACCCACCTCAACACAGATGGAACACCTTCCTAGCACAGAGTGAGGTAGTGCAGTAATTTGCGCTGCCTTGCTATACTCCCTATGTATGAGGCTTTGCATGGCCTCATATAAATTATATTTTAATCTGTTTACCTGGCCTGGAGCGTCACAAAAAGTGATGTTCCAGTGGGGCAGGGGGCTCAATAATACACCCCCCACACTCTACCCATGGAACGCCTCCCTGGGACAAAGCAAAGCAAGGCAGTGATTAGCATAGCCTTGTGTTACTCCAGATTTATCGAGCTATACAGTGCCTTGCTTGGCTTGATGAATCTCACTTAGGTTTTGTGATGCCCTTGTGCCCCTTTGTGTGGCGCAAGGGTGACCCAAAACTTTGATAAATATGTCCCAATGTATTTAGCATGCATTATAAATGAACAATATTTTTCTTTTTACAGAGTCAAAAGCAAGACAATAAAAGGAATTCACATACTTAAAATAAATAGTATGGGATATTACTTAATTCTTTAAGACTATGTTTCTACCAAAGAAAACTGAGAATAATCAGAAAAAAAGGATTCCAGTTAACACAATGATCATTTAACAAGTGTGCCCTGAGCATCTATCTGATCAGGAGATTAGAAGGATGATGGCTCAAATCTTTGTCACACTATAGGATACATTCTCACAGACTGAAGTAATTTTGGACCAAAAGAGGCAGAGGAACAGAAGTTTGATTTGCATCCTGGTTTGATCCTGGTTTCAGACAAATGATAGACTGCAGGTGGAAGAATTTAACCTTGTTCTAATGAATTGAATGTCTAGCTTGCTTGTCTTTTAATAACTACTTTTGTTACCTTATGTAAAACACACTGTCACCCATCGCATGGGTTGGCTCATTCCATGTAAAAAATGCATATGAACACATTTATCATGAATCACGAAATATTGTCCTCTTTGTACAGCGCTCTGATACCCGATCTGGGTCTTGCTCACGCTTTATAAAACTTTTCAAATAATTAAATACATTAAGGAATAGCCGGCTGCATGAGGATGATTTTTTAGTACTGGTGTGATAGACAGACAAGAGATTGAAGGTCTGGGCAAGCAACACACTCTGAAATCTGTAATGAAAATTGAAAAGCATATCTGTGTGCATTTCTTATTTATCCTATTTTCATTTTGGTTTTGTTGATGCTAGTGCCTGGAGTACTGGCCACCCATCTCAAAGGCATGACATATACCTCATATAGGAATTCGTTCAGAAGCAATTTCAGGGTCATGTTTCTTTTCTCTGATCACATGTCTTTGTTTATGTGCAACTGGTATTGCCTGCGCATAATGGCTGTTAATTGCCCTGCTTGCAATAATGGGTGACAGCTATAGGTGAGGGCACATGACAAGGCAATAAAAGCAAGAGGCTAATAGCAACCCACTCCCCCTTAAAAATAGAATTGTAGTAGTGGGTAATGCACACTGGTATAGTCCTATTGCTGTCAATGTTACAATGCACTAATCATTGGTCTATGCTCTGCATTTCCTCTGCCTCTCTCTCGATGAGCCTGGTTGGCAAAGGTAAATGTAACTTTTGTGTAATTTTGCGATTTTTTGCACTTCACAAAGCAATCTTACGATTAGTATCCTTACGACTGGTTATGTAAGGAGGCTGCACCACAAGTGCGGAGGCATCGCAGTCTTGAATTGCTTTGCGAATTGCAAAAAAGCATAAACTTATATAAAAGTGTCAGTTTACCTTTGTGAATAAGGCCATATATGTGGTGCTGTGCAGAGCAGTGATACAGATAGGCAAAGGCAGTGACCCTAGCAAAGGAATGCTGGATTTTACCTCTCATAGCTCACAATGTCACTGGTGCTGGATACAGTGATAGCCAGAGATGCATAAGAAGGATGGGGAACTCTTCGGAGCTCTTATGTCTGGCCCTTAGGGGTGTGTGGCCAAGATGGTGACTGAGCCAGTAGTTGCCACTTATTAGGCTCTTGTCCGATAGCCCTACTGCTGTTATCTTGAAGGAGTAGCGACCTCTTGCCCCTAGGTCATGTTTTGTTGTAGGAATCAATGCGGGTGATACCTTGACCACCTGAGTGCCTTCAGACGAGAAGGAATGCTCCGGAAAATAGATTCAGGGGTGGCCTATTGCACTACCTCCTACCCCTGGATGTAGTGGGAGTTGGCATTGTGCATGATGTCAGGAGGGCCACACCCGAAGGCTGCTGTGAGCTGCATTCCTGGAAAGCAGAGGTAAAAATTGTTGCTACTACTCCACATCAACGGTAAAAAAAGGGGTGGTGATGGACGGAGCATCTGAACCAATCAAACACTCACACCCAGTCAAAAGATCTGGGTTTAATCCATCAGTTTGGCAGTCCGGGCTGGACTGTTCCCATGAGACACAGGGTCAGACTGATTTGCATATGGCCATGTCTGAACTGGGGTGGAAGAGTGGGCTAAAGAACGGTGATGGATTAAACCCAGAACTTTTGACTGGGTGTGAGTGTTTGATTGGCTCAGATGCCCTGTCCATCACCACCCCCTTTTGTACCGCCTTGGCCGCCATTAGTGTGGCAGGGTATGCTCAGACGTGAGTCCCTTGCTTATTTGCCACTGGATTCAAGCAAGCCGGGCTGAAGACGGCTGCAATGCCAGAAAACGGTCCTCGGAAGCTTGTTTCCGGTCCAGGGAAGGCATGGCTTGGCAGTTCGGGCTGGACTGTTCCCATGAGGCACAGGGTCAGACTGATTTGCATATGGCCATGTCTGAACTGGGGTGGCAGAGTGGGCTAAAGAACGGTGATGGATTAAACCCAGATCATTTGACTGGGTGTGAGTGTTTGATTGGTTCAGATGCCCTGTCAATCATCACCCCCTTTTGTACCGCTTTGGCCGCCATTAGTGTGGTAGGGTATGCTCAGACGTGAGTCCCTTGCTCACTTTGCCACTGCATTCAAGCAAGCCGGGCTGAAGACGGCTGCAATGCCAGAAACCGGTCCTCGGAAGCTTGTTTTTCGGTCCAGGGAAGGCATGGCTTGGCAGTTCGGGCTGGACTGTTCATATGAGGCACAGGGTCAGACTGATTTGCATATGGCCATGTCTGAACTGGGGTGGCAGAGTGGGCTAAAGAAAGGTAATGGATTAAACCCAGATCCTTTGACTGGGTGTGAGTATTTGATTGGTTCAGATGCCCTGTCCATCCCCACCCCCTTTTGTACCGCTTTGGCCACCATAAGTGTGGCAGGGTATGCTCAGACGTGAGTCCCTTGCTCACTTTGCCACTGGATTCAAGCAAGCCGTGCTGAAGACGGCTGCAATGCCAAAAACCAGTCCTCGGAAGCTTGTTTCCGGTCCAGGGAAGGCATGGCTTGGCATTTCGGGCTGGACTGTTCCCATGAGGCACACGGTCAGACTGATTTGCATATGGCCATGTCTGAACTGGGGTGGCAGAGTGGGCTAAAGAACGGTGATGGATTAAACCCAGATCTTTTGACTGGGTGTGAGTGTTTGATTGGTTCAGATGCCCTGTCCGTCACCACCCCCATTTGTACCACTACTCCACATCAAGCCATGAAAGTGGGATGCGTGTGAACCTGTGAAGCACAGTCAGTTGGAGCCAGCTAACACAGAAGACCAGGAGGAGAAAGGTGTGAGCCAGGTGCCTGATAGCTCCAACCTTAAATGAGCCAGTTGCTGGACAAAGTGTAGTGAAATGCCCCGTGGGACCTCTTAGGGTGCTCTGGGGCAAGGAGACCCACACTCAACAAGGACAGGAAGAGCTGCCTCCATGCTCTCCCATGAGGCATACCACTTAGCAATTACTAAAGAAATCCATCACTTTCATGAAGTGAAGTGCAATTATTTAAACTCACTTTAGCTCATTTAGTCTTGGAGATGTGACCTGAGCTGCCATGTAGAACTACGACATCTGGGCCTCGGCAGCAGACAGAATGACAAGAAGGAGTACTCAGAACCCATGGTGCTGTGCTATGTGAAGGCCTTGTGGGCTCTCCCTAGTATCCACTCAGAAATGTGCCACCATAGTGCAACAGTGCCTTCTTGAGCCTAGAATAGGTTTTGTACTAGAAGGATATCCTTCAAGTGCCAAATACTATGCTTAGAATACCTTTCCACTTTTTTCCACTTTCTATATGTGTTGTACAGTGCAGCACACATTTAAAGTCTGAAAGGAAGACTATTTAAAATGGGCACAGTGTTTTTGCCACAAAACCCTGTCTACTTTTTTCAGTAAATAGCGTTTTACGTCAAAAACCATGGGTGGTTGCAGGGAAATGACAATGCATCACCCATGGAATGCCCCCATGGTGCTAAGTAATGCACAGCAGCGCCATGCGCTGCATTGAGTTACTTCAAATCACTTTCCAATGCTAAACAGGTTTTGCACTGGAAGGTACGGAACAAATTTACTAAGATTTTATGCTATCTCTGCACCACAAAAGTGACAGAAATTAGCGCAAAATCTTCCTTTCTGATTCACTTTCCAGCTCTGGAAATAAAATGAAAGTAACCCAAAGCACCGCTATGCGCTGCTTTTCATTATTTAGCGCCAAGGAGGCGTACCATGGACGGAGTATGCAACCACCCAAGGTTTCTGATCCTAATCCCAATTTACTAATAAAAGTAGACAGTGTTTAGCATCAGAAAAGAATGGACACTTAAACCTGGCGCCATGAAGGAGAAATACTTTTTTTCTCCTTTAGTTTCCAACTTTGAATGTGTGCTGCACTGTACAGCATACATACATAGTGGGAAAATGTTTAAAATTAGTCCAAGCATTGTAAATTTGTACTGGAGGGGTATCCTTCTAGTACAAACTCTAAGCTTGACTCACAGAGACAACCTCGTGCTATGGCACAAAGGTATCTCCGTTGTGTACAGCAGCTGATTTCAGCGCCGGCACAACGAAAAGGGGAGGAGAGTGCCATATTTCTGTAAATATGGCACTCTCCTGCTCTCACTTTCTCACGCAGCACAGTTCAGAATTTGCATCTACTGAACTGCGCTGCTTGAGATACTGGTAAATCTGGCCCTCAATAGGTATAAAAACATTTTGTGTCGATTTGCGTCACTGTTGTGATGCAAACAAGGTGTACAATCTTAACAAATATACCCCATAGTGCATTAAGACTTACATTGTCCCTGTTATAATATTCTAGAAGAGTTTGCTGACAAGTTTGCACTCCTAAGCTGTTAAAAGATTGAGGTAGTTAGAGCTGACGCTCAAGGAGAAGTGCTGGACGTAAGCAGATAATGTGCATCATGGAGTCTTGAACTTGTTGACACCATCTGCAGAGGTAAGCATTACCTGTGGCCAACCATTTTGGAAGAGGTCTAAAACCGTTGATTTATAGATTTCATTTTCATGATTTTGGAATAGCAAGTGCCCAAGTATGACTGTTGCACTAAGGCGTGATAGAAGTGTAGAACAATCCACAAGTGCGTAAGCACTTTGCAAAATAATTTTTATCTTTAAGAAATGGCAAGTGTCAGGGGTCCCACAGGGGGAGCGTGGCTAGCAGCCAACGGAGATGGTAGCAGCCTAACGAGGCTCCCGATCCCACCGCCCGTTATCCGCCAAAAACATCCTTTCAACGGCTTGGGAGCCCCGTGAAAACCGGGTGCACCCGAGCGACACACTGCCACTGCTCCAGTGCCACAGGAGTGCCGGTACCTGCACTGGGAGAGGCATACAGGTCCAGAAACATCTCGCGGACCCGAGGCGCAAGATGGCGGCGTCCCCATAGCTGCCGAGACACTGGGACCCGCGGCGCGGACCCTGGAGCCCGACTGTGACGGCCGGTGCGCTGTCCGGGTGCCTTGGGGAGTGGATGCCCGGCGACGGAATCCGGCGACCCCCCAGACTTCGTAAGGAGACGCCAGAGGGCCGCGCTCGGCGCCCCGTCAACCCCTGTGTGGCTCCTCCCTGCCCGGGAGGCGAAAATTGAGGCCCCGGCGTCAGCGGGGCCTACTACCCCCAGAGTGAACGGGAGTGCGGGCCCAGGACATCCGACCGAGCTCGGAGGACCGCACCTGCTGCGCCGCGCCACCTGGCGCCCCCGAAGAAGCTCAGACCGGCGGGTGAGTGCCTGCCAAAGACCTTGGCCCCCAGATCCACGGGGACGGCGGCTGCGGGGCGAGGCCGCGAGGTGGACACCTGGCGGAGGGGGAGAAGTGCCAGTGGTGTCTTCGCCGCTCGTGGGAGGAGAACAGCCACGACTCTGTCCCTGGGACCAAACTGCGGCACTCTGCCCGTAGCAAGAAGGCAGTGAGGGCGCTTGGTGGTGAAGGAGACACCGGAGGGCCGCGCTCGGCGCCCCGTCAACCCCGGTGTGGCTCCTCCCTGCCCGAGAGGCGAAAATTGAGGCCCCGGCGTCAGCGGGGCCTGCTACCCCCAGAGTGAACGGGAGAGAGGGCCCTAGACGCCCGACCGAGCCCAGAGGACCGCACCTGCTGCGCCGCGCCACCTGGCGCCCCCGAGGAGCTCAGACCGGCGGATGAGTGCCTGCCACTGCCCTTGGCCCCCAGAACCACGGGGACGACGGCCGCGGGGCGGGACCGAGAGGTGGACACCTGGTGGCAGGGGTGAAGTGCCGGTGGTGTCTTCGCTGCTCGTGGGAGGAGAACAGCCACGACTCTGTCCATGGGATCAGACTGCGGCGCTCTACCCGTAGCAAGAAGGCAGTGAGGGCGCTGAGGGGTGAGGGAGCCCAGGAGGCGGTCGCCCGACCCAGGAGTAACCCGGGGGAGCGCCGCCGTGGTTTGCGCGCCGTGCCCTGACACTCCGGTGCGGCTCCGCTCTGACTGGGGGACGGGACTTGGGGCCCCGACTTCACTGCTGCCTCCCACTGCGGCCCATGCGGTGGAGAGGGCCCGAAACACCCTCACCGGACCGGAGAGACGGAGTGGCTGAGGAAGGCCTTGGGACCGGCACCCCGGGTCCCGATTGCACGTGAATTGACCCGGCAGTCTCCGGCCCTGAGCGCATAGGGGCTACGCCTGGTGATCCAACGCTCCGGCCTCACTGAGGCCCGCGCCTGCTGGGGGCCCTGGGGAGCGGCTTGGCGTACCCGATAGGGGGCCTGGAGGCCCCTGCCGGACCCCGCGCCCTCTCTCAGCCTGAAGGAGGTGCTCCCCACAGGGCAGCCGGCCCGCACGAGACCCAACTTGGTGGGAGCCCCCGCGGAAACCCCCGGCCCGACGTGAGGGCCCCCGGCCGGGCCTGAAATATCCTGGAAGAGCCGAAGATTGCGGACCCCCTGCGTCCACAGACAGGGACTGGGAGGTACCTCCGAATAGACCCGGGAGCTGCAACGAGCGGCGGAAGCCTAACAGTGAGGCAGGGAGAGATCCTGCAGAAGGCCGTGGGGGACCCTGCCCAGCACGCAGCAGTTCGGCCGCGTGGCCGACCGGAATAGGCCCGACTCCTGCAGCGAAAACTGGGAGCTAGCTGACCCTGGGGCGGCAAAAGACACGATCGGACGCTCTGGGTAATCTCCCAAAGGGCCCCCGCTGCCAAACCACGCCGAGAGCGCCAGACGCCTTATTCTCTCACCGATACCCCGGTCCACCGACATCACACCGACATGGGGAAACCAAAAGGAGTGAGAGGAGATGCCAGCCCCGCTACAGAAACACCGGAGGATGCTCCCCCACCAACAACAGACCTACTGCAAATGCAGGATAGGATCCTTCAAGCGATCGCAGCCACGAAAGATGCCTTGCACCACGATATTGCACAAGTGTCAACGGGACTTGGACTCCTTCGGGCGGACCATGCAAAACTAACGGACAGAGTCAAGGAGACGGAGGACGCAATAAAAGTCATGGTACCAGCACACAAATCGATGGAGGGACGACTCACGGACGCGCTGGACCGCATACAGGCTTTAGAAAGGTGGGCAGAGGATGCTTAAAACCGCAGCCGCAGGAACAACATGCGCCTAGTGGGTCTTCCAGAGAAAACAGAAGGTACGGACATGGTGGGCTACCTGGATAACTGGCTAAGAACTGTGGTAGCCCCAGAGGGCCTTTCCCCCTTCTTCACACTGGAAAGAGCACACCGAGTCCCGTCCAGACCCCCGAAACCGGGACTGCTGCCTCGCCCGGTGGTCATCAAGCTGCTGCACTACAAAGACAGAGACTGGCTATTGCAACGGGCCAGGGATGCGGGACCCTTCCAAGTAGACAACAGCAAAGTGACCCTGTTTCCGGACTATACGTTTGAAACGCAAAAAATGCGCGCCTCTTTCCTCTCCATCAAAAAAGAACTACGCACGGAAGGCATTCAATACTCTCTGCTGTTCCCAGCCAGGCTCCGAATAGTGGTGGATGGAAAAGCTCAGTTCTTTACAACGGCGGCGGAGGCGTGGACATGGTGGGACACTTACAAGGCAGGCACGGATGGTGCACGATTTAGGGCTGAAGAGGAGCGCCAGAATCAACCGGTGAGGAAATCAAGGAGGCTCCGAAGGCTGAGACACAGATCCAGGAAACCGACGCAATCTCAAACGGAAGGCGAGCGGAAAGCAGCACTGCAAGCAGTGAAAGAAGTTTCGGGATCGGCACTGCTCCGATCGGAGAAAGAATCGGGGTCGGAGGAGCGGGGATCGGGCTCGGAGACTGAGTTGTCAGAAATGGGAAAAGCAGGAGGCCCGAGAATCACGCCGCAGACATCGGAGGTGATAATTGGAAGCTAAAAATCTCGGACACGGCTACTTGATTCTGGCGATGGCTCGTCGGACGGCCTCTACGAACACTTGAGCAGGACGCTGTTAGACTGAAATGTCGTAAGTTACACTGTATATGGCGGGATGGGACTATGGGGACGGCACTGGAAAGTACCAGTAACTAGCTCACGCTTCCCAGAGCCCATAAGGCTTCCGTGGTACTAGTCGCGGATTACGAAGAAGTTCAGAGCACGTTTGCTCACCTGTTTGGATGGGAACAACTCTACTGCAGTTGGGTCCTGTTCTGGGGGGGAGGGAGCCTGGAGTAGTTGGGGGAACTCAGGGCACTGTTCAGGGGGGGACATGGAGGGAATGTTGGGGGGGGTGGGAATGGTGTCGAACCTACTGTCTGGGTGCCAATCATGATTGAACTGGATCGAACGCAATGGGACAATGGCTAATGTGGGCTAAACACGATGACTAGAAGGCACAAAATTCACTCCTATTTAGTCCGCAGGGGAGTGCACATAGCATTCCTACAAGAAACTCACCTGACACGGAAGGAGGGAGTGGCGCTGCAGCGTAGATGGAGGGGCCACCTCTATTACACTACATACTCTGCCTTCGCTAGGGGGGTACTAATCTGGATTAGAGCGGGCACCCCTTTCCAAGTTACTAGACACACTGTGGACCCAGATGGGAGATATGTAGCGGTTGAGGGCCTGCTTAGAGGCCGACACATAGCGCTTACCAGCATTTATGGGCCAAATGTAGATCAGGCGACGTACTTTGCGACACTCTCTAGAACACTGGCCAGCTACTTCACTAGTCCCGTGCTGATAGGGGGAGACTTCAACTCAATTGTAGACACCGCCCTGGACAGGTCACACCCACCACTGCAGGCCTCCCCGGTGCATAGACTAGCGAAGCACAGAGCAGATTGGCAGGGGAGATGGGACTTCTCGGATGTCTGGCGGGTACAACATCTGAGGGAGCGAGACTACTCGTTCTACTCCAGCATACATGACCTCCATGTCCGCCTCGACGCCTTTCTATGCTCACAGACGGTACTCCCGACGATAGCCCGGACAGAATACCTAGCGCGAACGATCTCCGATCACAACCCCCTACTCCTAACACTAAACTGGATGAATGAAATCGCATGAATCCCAACATGGCGACTAAGGCCGGACACGCTAGACGACCCGCCATTTCGCGAGGCATTGGGAGAGAGGATCACACAGTACTTCGTGGAGAACGAGGATACTGCCTCATCTAGAGCCATGGAGTGGGATGCTTTTCAGATAGTGGTGAGGGGACACTGTGTAGGCAAATTTGCGGGGGCGCGCAGGACGCTAATAGATGATTTGGATAAAGCCGAACAGAGACTGAGAGAAGCAGAGCGAGAGCGCCCCAGCCACCCTGAGCTTCAGGGCAAGGTCAGTGAGGCGCGTGAGGCAGTGGCGGTGGAAGTGGAGCGCCTCCGCAGCTTTGACTATAAAACATACCTAACAAGAACCCTGGCGGAGGGAGATAAAACCGGCACATTACTGGCCTGGCTAGCGAGCCCCAGCCGAAACAGTCAGCCAATTATGTCCCTCAAGGGGAGTGGAGGCGACTCTTACCAGACACAGCCGGATATACTAGACTGTTTCCGTTCCTATTACGAGAGACTATATCAGAGCGGGCTAGTAGATCGGGGTGCAGCAACGGATGCCTTCCTAGCTGACTTGCATTTGCCCCACCTGGAACAAGAAGACGCTGAATCCCTGGGCGGCCCGATAGACTTGACGGAAATAAAAGGAGCGATAAAACATATGGCGCATAATAAAACGCCGGGACTAGACGGGCTGCTCATTGAATTCTATATAAAATACCTTGATCAGCTGGCCCCACGACTTCGAATAATATATAATGAGGCCAAAGAAACGGGCAGACTTCCTTGCTCAATGCGCGAAGCCATAATGATTCCCCTCTTAAAGCCACGAAGAGACAGCACAGACCCAGCGTCCTACCGGCCGCTGTCTATGTTGACGACGGATTATAAGATCCTGAGTACAATACTGGCTACTAGGTTGTTGACCCACATGAGAGACCTGGTCCACAAAGACCAATCGGGATTTATACCCACAAGAAATACAACGCACAACATCCGCCGACTACTCAGACTGATAGATGACCCTCCGCCCGAAGCACGGACTCCCCTGGTACTAGCGGTTGACATAGAGAAAGCGTTCGATAGCCTGGAATGGGATTATCTCTATGGAGTAATGGAGACTTTTGGGTTAGGAGAGGGATATATTGGGTGGACGAAGGTGCTGTACACCTCAGCGACAGCCAGAGTGAGGGTCGGAACCTTGGTGTCAGACCAATACGATGTGGGCCGGGGAACCAGACAGGGATGTGCACTTTCCCCCCTACTATTTGCACTCGCGGTGGAACCCCTGGCGGCAATGGCTAGGCGGGGCGACCACTGCAGCGGATTGGATTCCGGAGGAACCCGCCACTTTATCTCCTTGTACGCAGACGACCTACTCCTCTTCCTAGAGAATGCCGAGGAGGCGGTAGAAGGAGCCGAGAGACTGTTGGCACGCTTTGGCGACGTCTCTGGATTACGGGTGAACTGGACTAAAACCTGCCTCTTCCCCCTGCGGAGAAATGAGGCGCGTTCCCCAACCCACTCGAGGATGAGATGGGAGCCCGACTGCCTAAGCTACCTAGGGGTGCACATATACCATGAGCCTGCTGACCTGCTCGACGGCAACATTGGACGCTGCATCCGAGCCTTGCAGAGCAGTATGACCTTCTGGGCAACCCTGCCCCTATCCATGACGGGCCGAGTATCGCTACTAAAAATGATAGCCCTACCAAGGCTGTTATACTTTTTCCGTACCCTCCCGGTATGGATACCTGGAGCAACCTTTAAACGGCTGAAGTCACTAGTTGTGTCCTTCTTGTGGGGATCGGGCAGGCGTAGAATTGCATTGGCGACGCTAACCCGCCCGAAAGATGAGGGGGGCCTGGCGGTCCCAGACTTTGAATTGTACTACTTGGCGGCCCAACTACAATATTTCACACAAGAGGTTGCGAGGGCCTACCGAGGTCCGGAGCAGGAGAGGGAGATTGGTATTCCTCGCCATGTCCTGGCATACATTACCCTGCAACAAAAACTGGTACTCAGAGGACTATCTCTAGAAGAACGGACGCTTCAATTGTGCTGGAACCGATCACAAAAGCGAGCTGGGCCCGCGCACCCGTATGCGCCCGAAATCCCATTGGGTATGGTGACGGCGCTACCGCATGGTGGAGACTGGTCGGGGCTACAGGGATGGGAGGAGGCGAGTTTACAAATGCTAGGGGACCTCTATGATGACTGAGTGCTAGTACCGTACCAGACCCTTCAAGAGCGCTACGGCCTCCCAAGGGGCGATTATTTAACACACGCGGCAGTGGTGAGAGCCATACAAACACACTGGGGGGAGGGGCTGGTCGAACCAAAGACACCTCTGGCGTGCCAATATACGATGATGGCGGCGGGGACTTTCAAAGCAGTCACGTGCCTCTACTCCAGAATGTCATCCGAAAACATGCCACCCCTCACACCGCTTAAAACTAAGTGGGAAGTGGACCTACAGAAGGAAATCCCTGACGCAACGTGGTCCCAACTGGTAGGAAGAGCTAGGAAGAGCACCAGAAATGCGCGCTTCCAACTCATTCACCTGTACATCCTCCATAGAGCCTACTTAATCCCTGGGCGGCCCGATAGACTTGACGGAAATAAAAGGAGCGATAAAACATATGGCGCATAATAAAACGCCGGGACTAGACGGACTGCTCATTGAATTCTATATAAAATACCTTGATCAGCTGGCCCCACGACTTCGAATAATATATAATGAGGCCAAAGAAACGGGCAGACTTCCTTGCTCAATGCGCGAAGCCATAATGATTCCCCTCTTAAAGCCACGAAGAGACAGCACAGACCCAGCGTCCTACCGGCCGCTGTCTATGTTGACGACGGATTATAAGATCCTGAGTACAATACTGGCTACTAGGTTGTTGACCCACATGAGAGACCTGGTCCACAAAGACCAATCGGGATTTATACCCACAAGAAATACAACGCACAACATCCGCCGACTACTCAGACTGATAGATGACCCTCCGCCCGAAGCACGGACTCCCCTGGTACTAGCGGTTGACATAGAGAAAGCGTTCGATAGCCTGGAATGGGATTATCTCTATGGAGTAATGGAGACTTTTGGGTTAGGAGAGGGATATATTGGGTGGACGAAGGTGCTGTACACCTCAGCGACAGCCAGAGTGAGGGTCGGAACCTTGGTGTCAGACCAATACGATGTGGGCCGGGGAACCAGACAGGGATGTGCACTTTCCCCCCTACTATTTGCACTCGCGGTGGAACCCCTGGCGGCAATGGCTAGGCGGGGCGACCACTGCAGCGGATTGGATTCCGGAGGAACCCGCCACTTTATCTCCTTGTACGCAGACGACCTACTCCTCTTCCTAGAGAATGCCGAGGAGGCGGTAGAAGGAGCCGAGAGACTGTTGGCACGCTTTGGCGACGTCTCTGGATTACGGGTGAACTGGACTAAAACCTGCCTCTTCCCCCTGCAGAGAAATGAGGCGCGTTCCCCAACCCACTCGAGGATGAGATGGGAGCCCGACTGCCTAAGCTACCTAGGGGTGCACATATACCATGAGCCTGCTGACCTGCTTGACGGCAACATTGGACGCTGCATCCGAGCCTTGCAGAGCAGTATGACCTTCTGGGCAACCCTGCCCCTATCCATGACGGGCCGAGTATCGCTACTAAAAATGATAGCCCTACCAAGGCTGTTATACTTTTTCCGTACCCTCCCGGTCTGGATACCTGGAGCAACCTTTAAACGGCTGAAGTCACTAGTTGTGTCCTTCTTGTGGGGATCGGGCAGGCGTAGAATTGCATTGGTGACGCTAACCCGCCCGAAAGATGAGGGGGGCCTGGCGGTCCCAGACTTTGAATTGTACTACTTGGCGGCCCAACTACAATATTTCACACAAGAGGTTGCGAGGGCCTACCGAGGTCCGGAGCAGGAGAGGGAGATTGGTATTCCTCGCCATGTCCTGGCATACATTACCCTGCAACAAAAACTGGTACTCAGAGGACTATCTCTAGAAGAACGGACGCTTCAATTGTGCTGGAACCGATCACAAAAGCGAGCTGGGCCCGCGCACCCGTATGCGCCCGAAATCCCATTGGGTATGGTGACGGCGCTACCGCATGGTGGAGACTGGTCGGGGCTGCAGGGATGGGAGGAGGCGAGTTTACAAATGCTAGGGGACCTCTATGATGACTGAGTGCTAGTACCGTACCTGACCCTTCAAGAGCGCTACGGCCTCCCAAGGGGCGATTATTTAACACACGCGGCAGTGGTGAGAGCCATACAAACACACTGGGGGGAGGGGCTGGTCGAACCAAAGACAACTCTGGCGTGCCAATATACGATGATGGCGGCGGGGACTTTCAAAGCAGTCACGTGCCTCTACTCCAGAATGTCATCTGAAAACATGCCACCCCTCACACCGCTTAAAACTAAGTGGGAAGTGGACCTACAGAAGGAAATCCCTGACGCAACGTGGTCCCAACTGGTAGGAAGAGCTAGGAAGAGCACCAGAAATGCGCGCTTCCAACTCATTCACCTGTACATCCTCCATAGAGCCTACTTAACCCCGAGCAAAATAGCAACATATTTCGGAGTGGCAGACGCAGCGTGCCCCAGATGCAACCTACTAGAGGCGGACCTACTCCATATGCTAAGGGATTGCCCCCACATACGGGACTATTGGAGAAAGATAGGAGACACACTGAATACAGTGACGGACAGGGAGCCACAGTACGACAGTGCGGTCACAATTCTACACTGGTTCCCACACACACGCAAAAACAAGCTAACAAGCAAATTCATAGACATGGGCCTGCTTATAGCCAAACGGGAACTGACCAAGGGATGGAAATCGAAATCAGGGCCGACACACAAGAGGTGGCTGAACGAATTCTTGAGGTGGGCAACGGCTGAGAGCACGATTAGATACCAACTAGCTCGCCGAAGTTCGGATGAGAAAGCGCAGGATGCTGCGATGGCGTGGGAGATGTTGGTTCAGGCTCTGAGGGACAGCACAATGGAGGAACTAGAGGGGAGGAGATTGAGGACCCATTAACCCCTAGACACCCTCTGTTGACCCAGCACTAACACCAGACACACACATACAGAGTAGTACATAAACCTCCTTCGTCCAACACCACGACTACATGTTCTAGCACCAGGCATAGGCGTAGACACATGGGGGGGGGGGCAGAGCAACAGCAGGGGTATTGACGTGGTTAGACGACCAATGGTAGGGGTGGGGGGGGCAAGTTAAAGATATAAAGCAGAGGGCGAACGAACCAATCATTCCCTACACGAGCCAGCACGCTTGGGAGTATAACAGGACCACGAGTACCGCCGCCCGACCCCCGGGATGTGGGCTCAATGGCTGTGTACAAAATTATGGTTGAGAACAAGATTGAAAAGACTCTGAGGAACATGATTGTAAGTGGATTGGTTTATGAAGTGTGTAACTCTGCAATAAAAATCGTTTTACAAAAAAAAAAAGTCAGGGGTCCCACAGGCCAAATTACATTGTGACCGCCACAGTGGCAGTTGCATTGTAAAGGTTTTCCATTGCGGTGGGTTCTGCTGGCTGCAGAACATGCCGCAATGGAAAATGGGATGTGTAACACAACCTTGTACTACGTGACAGGCACCACACCCAAAGGAAAAGGGCCCGGGGTGAAGGGGGGCCTGCTGCGGGCCCCTAATGTCCATTCCTGCCAGTCATTCCATGGTGGTTAAACCACCATGGAAAGGCTGGCGGGGAGGGACCATCCTAATCCCTAAAGCGGTGCCTGGTTGGCACCACCACCATTTTTGGGATTGGGATGCCCTCCGCAGCACCGACAGGCTCAAGGAGCCTGCCGGATGTGTGGCGGTCGGGCTTTCCGTCCGCCTGTGCACCTCCCACCATCAAGAGCTGACGGGCGAAAAAGTTGCTTAGGATGGCGGGGAGACTGCCACCGACACCTGTCCGTCGGGATCCCCCCGCCATCCTAATCAGCCCCTACGTGTTTTGAAAACGGTTACAGCTAGGAACGAAATTGGCTGGTCCTACAAGACTGGTGATTTCCAAGTTCCAAAGACTTCTCTCTAGGGGATCTCTGTAGGTTGACTTCGATTGCTTCTGGATCATTCTAACCAAAGAAGGGCGGCCAAGCTCTTAAATTAGCACAAAGTTTTGCAAAGGCACCTTGGGGCATATTACCAACAAGTAGCGATAATTATCGCTAAATAGGCTTAGCGACAATTTTTTTATCGCTGCCTATTGCTGGATATGTTAGCGGAGAAAACATGCTATTAGCAAAGTTTTTCTCCATTGTGCTAAAATATCCAGCGATAGCGGCGAAATGCGTGAATATCGCTGAGAATACAGCGATATTCACGCATTAGCGACAAAATGCTCTTAGCCATGTTATCCGCCTCCCATTGGATAACATGGCTAAGAACTGGTCTAAGCAGGCATTATTTTTTGGCAATAGCGGGAATATTTCCATCGCTATGCCTGCCTTGCTAATAGGCGAGAGCGACGTTAGCGACTGCTTTCGGTCGCTAACAGGTTGGGTACGCCCACTTTGCATGTCATTAGCGATAAATATCGCTGACATGCAAAGCGGGCCCCAAACCGCTCACTATCGCCTAAAAGCTGTCACTAACATCAGTTAGCGACAGCTTGCTAATAGAGCGATAGAATTATCGCCGCTTAGCGGCCGCTAAACCGGCGATAATTGCCTATTGCCACCCTTGGTAATATGCCCCCTTGTCTTTGCTTCACTATGCCGAATTCCAGCACGATTTCTGTAAATGTAAATGTAAAATGTACAGGAATTTATATAGCGCAAATCACCATGCGGTTTCTAAGCACTTGCTTAGGGAACCCGTCCTGGTATTCCCCGTGAGATAACCCCAGCAGGGTATCCGCAAGGTGAAAGCCAGACATCCCGCTGCGAGGGGCCGTTGTGGAGATTAAGCAAGCTATTGCCCAGAGTCGCAGAGTGTGAACCCGTGAATCGAGTAGGCACCGGAGCGAGAATTGTCGAGTCCATGGACATTTTAGGACTCAAGACCCCGCCGAGCCGGGAATTGAACCCTGGTCCCGGGCTGACCTGTGCTTCCAGGTCTGCCTCCTCTAACCGGTGAGCCACACTTCTCTTGGGGTGAATTGCATACGTTGAGAAATAATGGTGAAAGATGCATGTTATCGATCTTTTATAATCTTGAATTCTGTGCCAATGTATAGACAGATATGCCACTTTTGTAGGGAAGTACTAGTTAAAGATGTGCGGTCGGCAATTAAATAAAGAAAAACTTTTAAAAAAAGTGTCTGCCCTGCTCGCCAAATAAAGGACAGCAATTTTTCATTTCAGGTGGTGACGTAGGAGGGGCAGAGCTCCCCTCTCTCATCTTTGAGGTCTCCTGCTGGGCCTTTGTGTCAGTTAATGCGGGGTCACTGTTGCCGACGTGCCCTGCTCTCAAAGAAAGGAGCGAAAATATGCAAAAAGCAATTGTTTTTTTAGACCCTGTATCTTGCAAAAGGCATTCTTTTCATTAGAACATGCTACCATTAAGAAAGGTATGTTCGAAGACCCCCGTCCATGTAATTGGCCCTTACCTTTGAGTCAGGTGTTTGATGCCGGATCAGACTTTTAATGGCCAGTATGGCCCACAGAGACAGGCTATAGGGGCATACTGATGCTAACAATATGTTTTTTTTCTACTTAAAATTTCATGAATACTTCTTTTACAAAAACAACTTTTACTGCCAGGTATTTGCTATTATATCCAGCTAGAGTGGAGTCGTGCCAAGTAAGCGAGGGCACGAAACACCATTTATTATGCAGTATTCAATATAAACTAAACATTTCGCATAATCAATGATATTCCACACACCAGTTCTGTGATGTCTACTAAGGGTTTTTGACACAAAACAGCAGTGCTCTGCAAAGCGTGACGGCCGGACGCCCACCCTTTTCTCCAAAATTCCTTTATGGCGCTTTGACATACTCCAAAGCAGTTCTGCTTTACAGCCTTTATTGTCGACAATACTACATGACTCATATTTGCAAACTGCACTGCCCCGACGCCAGTGTGCACGCTTCAGCCTTGTATTATTTTTCAGAACAGCATCCAGCAGAGATGTGTGCAGTGTCACAGTCACACCAAGATTACATGAATGCAGTTTCCCCTTTCTGCAACGTGTTTTATTTAATTTTCTGCCACTGAATGGCACCGACGCATTTGTATTGTAGTATTTATAATGAAAAATATGAACATTTCTTTTTTCAATTAAATAGTGAGAAGAAGTTTTCAGTAATTAATTAAATAGTACTTCTTTATTAATTGTTTGTGTTGTAGGGGCTTTAATGGTGCAATAGCCTGCCTGGTATGTTCTTCCTCTATTCATGTTCTTTGAGTTCTGAATTTGCTTCAGTTTGAATGATTGGCCTTTAATACTGTAACAGGCGTTTGGAAAGGCAAGTGGGATAATATTGTATTTCTTCCTCCGTGCACCGGTCTCAAATATGATACACAAGGTAAGATAACATTTTACTTAAATTCTGGTATCCACCCATAAGCGGCATGCACCTTCTGGCCCAGTCAGCAACAAGACAGAAAGCACTTTTACCAAAGAAGACATGGCACTTTCAACTTTAGCTTTTCCTAGTTGGGCCTTCTAGGTGGCTTTAGACCTCACTAAAATGCGAAAATGTTGCTGCCGCTCTACCGATGAAGATCTTAATCAGGTTTAAATCCTTATAGCTGCCTTCCACCACGCCCATCGGGAGAGTCAGTCTGCTGAATGTCCATGACTCAGTGCCACAAGATGCCCTGCAGACCCTATTTGACCCTGGTGACCTGCAATCCTATGCAGAAGTAAAGCTATACAGCACAGTCAGTCAGGAATATTGATGGTGTGCTTCTGGTCTGAGACAGGAGAAAGGAAAAAGAGCACACCCATTCCTGTATCAGTGGAGAGCTCAAATGTGCTGTCTACCAGCCACCACCCTGCCGAATGTATTAGATTCCAACTTAGGTCACTCATCTGGCAATACTCTGATGACCTGGGCTGAGGAGAAGATCAATGTAAGTAAAAGCAGGATAGACTAAGGTAAATACTCATGATCTAATGTAGAAGAGATGCTGTAAATTATTAAGGAGACTGGAGTAAGTTAATACTGCTATTCCAAGGCTTTTACCAGGCAGTGATCACCATGCATTACCATTACCATGCAGTCACTACTACACAATACCTTTACCATGCATGGCTTTAAGATGAAAATGTAAGTACATGTCAGGTAAGTCAAACATGTTTCATATGCCTATATATTTATAATTATGTATCTGTATAGCTGTATATCTATATCTATATTCACTGAAGAAAACAAAGGTTACAGGGACGTTATAGTTAGTCTCAGGTTTCACTTGTACAAAACCAGAGAAATTCAGCCGCTATAGCAAGTAAGCTAACTATAACTCACACCCTCGCAATGCACTGCTTATGACCTCACATATTACATCACTCATGACATGGTCTGTGACATCCCTGATGACATCACTGGTGACCTCTCATATGACATCACTGATGACATCATGCAGTGACATCATGCAGTGACTCAGTGTTTTTAAAAGGTTTGAGAGTTACATTATTTACCAAGGTGTATTGGTGAATCAGTGGGTGTATGAGTACCTGATTGGATGAATCAGTGGGTGTGTGACTAACTTTATAAGTGAGTGATTAGGTGTCTCAGCGAAGGCCTGGGTGAGTGACTGGTTCTGTGAATGTCTCTGTCTGTCTGTCAGTTGGTGTCTAAGTGGCTCTATGGGTTTGTGAATGGGTATATGAGTTTCTGTATGGGTGAATGATTGGTTGTCTGAGTACCGCTATGGGTGTCTGAGTGTCTGTGTGGGTGGGTGATGAGTGAGTGGGTAAGCCAGTGACTGTATGAGTTTGAAAGTGCATTTGAGAGGGGCTGTATGGGTGCCTCTGTGTGTGTATGGCTGTGTCTGTGAGTGATTTAATGTGTCAGTGATATGTCGGTGATAACTGTGTATGTGAAAAGCAGTATGGGTGAGTGAGTGAATTTGAGAGTGTCTGTATAGGTGAGAGTGAGCTTGTGTCAGTGACTGTATAGGGGAGTGATTATGTATTATCTGTATGAGTAAGTGGGTGTGTAACTGTATGAGTGAGTAAGTGGCTGTGTGTTTGACTGTATGCTGTATGGGTGGGTGAGTGAGTGGATATGTATGTTGATCTAGGAATCAATGAGTGGCTGTGTAAGTACTGGTATGGGTGTGTGAATGGGTAGTGTGGGAGTTGGAGTGGGAGTGTGAAAGGTTATATGGGGGTTTGAGTGGCTGCGTCAGAGTTTTTGTAGATGATGTCATCAGTGATGTAATTTGAGATGTCATCAGTGATGTCACTGTCCATGTCATGAGTGATGCAATATGTGATTTCATAAGCAGTGCATTAGGAGCTCACTAACTATAATGGCTGAATTTCTCTGGCTTTGTACAAATGAAACCTGAGCCCAACTATAACATCCCTGTAACTTTTTTTCCAGTGAATTAGTTTTTTAAATGCTAATTTCTAACTTTAATGTCCCTTCAACCTTTGTTTCCTTCAGTGAATTTCTATGCTTTTTTTAACCAGTGGTCACATCTGTGGAGTGGAATCCTGCTCTCTGGAATCCTGATGTGTTGGACTTACAGGAGGTACCAGCAGGGCTAATTGGCCCCAAGTTAACTCAGGTGTAAAGTGGACTTCATCTCCCAACCAGTAGTTCACACACACAGCCACGTTTGCAGAGTGGGGGTGAAAGGGGGTGTGGTGATAGACTACAAGTTGGGAGATGAAGTCCCCTTGGACTTTTTGGAGATAACATGAGGGGTAGTTGGGCTCCAAGGACGTCCTTGGAGGCTGACTAGCCCTCCTGTTTGTCCAGCAAGACTCCACAGCTGGATTACTGAGAGGTGATCAGAGCCACGCCCCCTTTCTCCACCACTCTTCAAACGTGCCTCCTGGCGCACTCTTGGTTGGGGGATGAAGTCAACTTTAGTCCTGAGGCCTCAGGTGGCAAGGGGACCTCATCCCCCCACTAGCAGTGTTCTGAGAGGTGCATTTGCAGAGAGGTGGAGAAAGGGTGTGTGACCTCTGACCACCTCTTAGCAATCTAACTGTGTGGGGCTTACTGGAGGGAACATGAGGTCTTGGGGCCCCTAAGGACCCTCAGCAGCCAAGATGACTTCATCCGTTAAATAGGAGCGCTCCAGGAGGTGTGTTTGCGGAGTAGTGGAGAAAGGGAGCGAGGCCTCAGGCGAGTTGCCGGGTTTTTTCTTAAATATTTTTTCCTATTTTTTAGGAAGGGGGCTGTGTGGTCCCCCTTCCCTAGACCATTTAGGGCCGTGGGGACCCCATCCCCAGGGGCCTGCAACTTAAATTTTTTTTATAAAAAAACAGGGAAGGGTACCCCCCTTTTTTACTTTAATTGCAAGGGAGGGCAGCAAGCTCCCCCATACCAGGCCATTTTCAGCCCCAGGGACCTCATCTTCCAGGGCCACCCCTTTTAAAGATATGTTTATTAAAAATAAGAAGGGCCGCATGGTCCCCCTCCCGGGCTGATTTCATTCCAAGGGACCCCAATCCGGCAACCCGGACTTTAGTGTGGGTGCTCTGGCCACAACCCAGGGCACCCACTGCAAATGTGGGGGACCACAGGGGGAGCCTGTGGGAGCCAGCATTGCTTGGGGACCCAGGGAGCTACTCCCTTGGTTCCAAAGCAAAGTGCCTGTTTCCCTGCTCACTTCACAGCAAGCAGGGAAACAGACACTCTGCTTTCAGCAAGCAAGAGCATTTTTGCTCTTGCTAGTGGAAATCAGAGAGTTTGCTATTGGTTGGCGGGAGCAGAGATTCTGCCATGCCATAGCAAAAATAAATGTCCTGGGCCTGGGCACACCAGGGAATTGCTGAAACCAGCCATGGGGTGTGGCGGTCCTCAGAACCATGTAGGGCTTCACGGCAAAGACATTGTGCCCTTCTCTTTGTTCAGTAAGCTCCAGGGAGTTAGTGGTTGCTGGGGGCAGTGGTCTGCAACAGAACCCCTTAATTACTGTCTTTATGCCTCATGGAGGTGATGGTCCCCGGGGTTACGGTAGAGGCTCCGCATATCAGTATGTCTAGGCCCAGAATGGGTCTGTCCCCGGGGCTATGGGGGAGGGAGTGCCTCACTCGTTTCTTTTTTTTAACAAAATCTGTACCCCGGGAAGTAGAGGTCCCTGTGGCAGGAGGGGGACAGAGCCCCCAGCGTCACTATATTATATCCAGCCTCAGGGAGGTGGTGGTCCCTAGGGCTGCAGGGATGCCAGCGCGAGTTACCACATCATAATCTAAACTTGTACCCGGTACCTGGCCCACCCGTGGGCCTATGGTAAATGAAGCATAGAGACCGTGCTTAATTTTTTTTAAATGTTGCTGCGTATCCACCTGCAAGTCTGCAGCAAAAATAACAAAAAATGCTTTTTATTCCTTGCGGGGTTCCTGTGGGACACCCTCACCATATCTAGGGGTACAGGGTATTTCTACTCTGCCCCCTTTTTTATTTTTTACTTTTTTCTGTGATTCAGCATGAAGCTGAGCTCAAGATGGCTGCCACCACTTCCTGGTTGAAGTGAAGGCAGCCAATCAAATTTTAGTAGGATCCGCAAGTCCACTGCAAGGACGCATGGTCCCAGATCTCAATATTTTTTAAACTTCAGCTTACGCCTTGATCACGCTAAGTGACAGGCGTTTTTGCACATATTTTAAATGCAGTGACAACATAAAAAACGGAGAGTGAATACACAGTGACAGTGTGGAAAACGGCAGCCATCTTATCATTGCAATCAGTGCAATTGAATCATTATATACAAGCTCAATCCCTGTGTACAATTACACAATACAAAAATTGAATGTTCATTACAATACAAAATTTGATATAGGAAACTAAAGCGTTTGTCACACTTGCTTTATGTATGTCAAACCCATTCATGAGTCAGTCGCACAGCTGATACACTGATACTCTAAGCATTTTGATTGGCGTCTTATGTATAGATGTTATTACCACCCCTCAAGATACACTAACAGCTGTTCCAAATATGAAAATTGATGAAAATGGTGTGACTAACAGCTATACTAACATTATCACTGAGGAAATTAAAACACAGGCTTTATTTAGTCAATTGGAAAAATTGTACAAGAAAGAACTCGCCAATTGGTGGGAGGCAGAATCCTTACAGAGGTACATTGATGTTGCACGGGTACCTAGAGGTCTGCGCATTTTTACTATACCCATCTACGAGGGCCCTTATCCAGAAATGCTTGATGAATGGTTGAATAACTCAAATGCGTGTTCTGTCACCATGCTACGGATATTATGCCTTAAAGGACTGGTGCAAATTATTGGCAGAGATTGAATTAATTCTGGGTGAATTGGAAAAAGTGGTTGCCAAAGACACCATTGAGGAATTTATGAAAAATGTATACAAACGGATGGAAAAATTAGAAGAAGAGATTACTGCAAAAAAACAAAGGAAGTTTGTGCCGGACTATAAAGATTTTCAATCAGGTCGCACTCTTAACTTTCACAAGAAATACGACCATCTCTTTGAAAAAGATGGGAGTGGTCCTATCAATCCTACCAAGACACCGGTAAGGATAGAAGTGTTGGAGAGTGATGTATCTGATGGGAGTTTGTCAGATGCATCAACATCAGTAGTGTACTCCAGCAGTAATGTGGTCCAGAAAAAATCAATGAATTTTTAAACCCAATTCCATATGATGAACCAAGGGTGGACAGGACAATCACAGGCCCAGGGGGCACAGAGAGGGAGAGGGTAAGGAGGCAGAGGCACCGGAATAAGCAAACCAAATATAGGAGAAAAAACAGATGGAACAACCCCTATGGGAATGATGACGAGGGGAAAGAAATCCCAAATATGACGGTGGTAAACCTCTCCCAGCGGATACTGAAAACGGAGGAAATTGAGCTGCTCACATTAGGTCTGTCCTTTTGTCCAACTAATAATTTTGCGCAGACTAGGATAGGTTTGTTTTATTTTGCGCGCAAATTGAAGTTAAAAAATGGTTTGACACCAAATGTGTCACTGATGTGACCGCCTCCCAGGGGGTGGCTGTGAGTAATTTAAATATTAAAGGACATTGAAGTTTTTAATGTTTTAAGTTCGCAAACTGAACAAAAGACAGTAATGAATGATGGGATTTTTTAATTTGCAACAGTATGATATTGATGGCAATGTGAATCCAGGAAGCGGCTTTAAGCCTAAATCTGTATTTTTGCCGCAAATTGATTGTGATGCTGTTGATGTGTTTGAGAGAGGAGTCCTGAGTGACCTTAAAAGAATGCGATCCAAAAAATCACCTTTTGACAAAAAGAATCTGACCTTTGATCAAAGGTTGGCCCTGGATGTCCTTACAACTGATTCTACTATTGTAATACAACACTCTGACAAAGGGGGGAATGTTGTGGTATTATATAAAGAGGCTTATCTGAATGAGGGCCGTAGACAACTATCTGACAGTACATGTTACTGTATTTCAGACAAAGGTTCATTATCCATATCAAATAAAGAATATGGAGACATGTTGGTTTAGTGGCTGGAACAGGGTTTACTGTAATGGGACAAGTATAATTATCTGAAATGTCCCTATCCGAAAATCCCTATTTTATATCTACTCCCCAAACTCCATGAAGATCCCATGAACCCACCAGGTAGGCCCATTGTTTCATCAGTGAGTACCCTACTTGAGAAAACATCTTGTTTCATCGACCACTATTTGAGACCCTATGTGGTGAGTTTGCCATTGTATTTGAGAGATACAACCCACTTTTTGACCATTATTGATGGCATATATTGGGAATTTAACTATACATTGGTAACTCTAGACTTGTGCAGTTTGTACACATGCATACAAGATCAATTTGGTTTACAAGCCGTAAGACATTATTTGAAAACTCGATCTATTTAATTAGTGGGGCATTCAGAGATGATTTTGACTATGATAGAGTTTTGCTTAACAGACAACTATTTATTGTTTGATGATGCCATCTATCGCTAGTCACAGGGCACAGCCATGGGCACCTGCATTGCCCCCAGCTTTGTCAATTTTGTCATGGGCTGGTGGGAGGAGCAGGTGGTTCCCAAATGGCTGAATACGATCATTGTGTCCTGTGGCTGCGCTTTATCGATGAAATATTTTTCATTTGAGATTGTAGTATTGATTCTGCCAAAGCCTTAGTTGTGAAACTGAATGAAAATTGTTACAATCTGGTTTTTACCGAACAAATGAGCAAAACTGAAACTGAGTTTCTTGATATCTTAATCGAAATCAAGGAACATACGATGCATATCAAACTATTTAAAAAAAAGACAGCGGCGAATAGTATCCTTAGTGCATCAAGTTCTCATCCCAGAAAATTGGTACAGAGCATTCCGTCTGGTGAATTGCTACGTGCCAAATGAAACTGTAGCACTGAGATTGGGTATCAGAATGAAAAGAAGATCATGGTACAGCTTTTCAGAGAACGAGGTTATGGAAGCAGAACCATATCAGCGGCCTGTAAAAAGGTTGAGGCAGTAAACCGTACTCAGTTATTACATCCTGAGAATAAGAAGAAAGAACAGAATACGGTCCGATTTATTACGACCTTTTCTGGGCAAGCTCAGGAGGTGAGGCTGACACTTAAAACACATTGACATATATTATTGACAGATCCACACCTCAAGAAACATCCAAGTAATGGCCCTCAGGTCACATTTTAGAAAAAACGATCCCTGAGGGATGAATTAAGTCCTAATCTTGTGACGAATATGGAGAGATTCAGGCAAGTCGGCAGAGCGGGCTTCCGGTGCTGTAGAAACTGCAAAGCTTGCAGTAACAGCTCATACTCTACGAAATTTAAAATCTTGAGCAGTAAGAGAGAGTTTGTGATTAAAAAAACTCTAACATGTAACACCATGTATTGCGTTTACGCACTGATATGTCCCTGTAATAAGGCCTACATAGGGAGCACGATTCATCGTGCAATCGTGCAAAAAATTGAGTGCTCGAACATATTAGGGCAATCCGCCATAATAACAGACAATACCCGGTAGCGCGACACTGTTTTGACAAACATTTGCAAAATGAGATCATTTTAAAAATGGTTGTGATTGATGCTGTAGCAGAAAGTGTTCGCGGTGGGAACAGATTATTAACTCTACGCAAATTGGAGTCATGGTACATTATGGATCTTGATACTATGACTCCTTTGGGGTTGAGTTCGAGTGAGGAATTGTCTGTACATTTGCATAACTGATAACATGCTAGGAAATTAATAATTGTTTGCTGTATTGCTGAGATTGAATTGTTTTTATTTGTATTTTAATTTTATTTTCTTTCACTTTTTAGGTACTTGCACTTATTTACTTATGGCTATCACAATCATTGTCGTAAGCCCACTTGGACAGAATTGCTATCTTAGGAACGAGCTACAATATTGGAGTTGCATAAATTGATGGATCATTGTTAGAAGTGGTGCATGTGCACCCTGCAGGATCTGCAATGCGGATAATCTTGAGGACAATATAACTGTATGCAGGGAACTCATATGCATAACAGCTATACATGTTTACTACCCGTGAATAATGGGAAATATTGTAGAATAATGAGAGTGCTCTATACAGGAGCTGCTTTCCACCTAAACTTGAGAACTACCCAGAGTTATCTGCTTCTTTATTGCATAATTTAGTCGTCACTCTATGCCTGAAAGGGTATTTTTTTGACTGATACTGGGTGCTCCCTTGTGTCTGGACAAAGCTATACCTCTCTGAAGAGCTCTAATTAGAGCAAAACACTGTGTCAGGGGTTGCATTTATTCATTTCAGGTTGGCTTGGTTGGTATTTTACCAATTCAAAGCTGTAATACTGTGCCTGGAATGATAAATGGCTTTTGTCATTATACAGCTCCGCAAGGACAGCATTATGCTAGTCCTATGCTTAAAACTTTGCTGTAGAAATGGCAAAAGACCCGGTTATACTCCTATAAAAGCAACTATGTACCCATCACACATATAGCCAGACAGTGGCTGGCACGCTCACACACACACACTCACAAGACCATTCACACACCCATTTACTTACCTGTATGTCCAATTTTGAGTACTAGTTTGCCATTTCCTGTCTGGAAGGACATCCACAAAATGCAATCTGCACCACAGGAAGCGTTTTAAGAGGACTACTTCAGAACATTTTAGAAGGTAGAACCCTACATTTAGTTGATCTTAGAATCATGGCCCTGAGGATACTAGCTCTGAGAAGGAGGGAACATGACTGGGCCAAGGTTCCAGAGGAGAGAGGTGATCCCCTCAGAGAGAGAGTTCCCAACTAGATTTGATGCAGGCAGTAGTGTCTCCTCCTAAGCCCAGTCCTCTGGGGAGCTCAAGGACAGACAGGCTGATAGAGGTCTGAGGCTGCAGCTGGACCAAGTGGCTGCAGAGTAGAGAAAAGCTGAGACTGAGAGAAACGTGGAAGAGAAAATGGTCTTGTTAGCTCATGAAGTGACTGTCATTGAGACTGGACTTGAAGGCCTAGTAGCTGTTAGATTCTAGCAAAAATGATGAGAGCACAATGAAGAGTCCATTTACTCAGAGACTACATGTCTGACTGTAAGGAGAGGGGTGATATAGACAGGTTGTTTCAGGCATTTGAAGTAGCCCTAGAGGCACAGTGTATCTCTGATGGGACTGGACTTTAGAGCCATATTCCTGGTGATGGAAGGGACACCCTAGTGGCCCTGGAGAATGGAACACATTGAGATATTGCATCATGAAGGAGCCCCTTGTAGGTAAGTATAAATTCACCCCAGAGGAGTACAGGTTGAACTACACAGGCAGTCAGAAAGCCTTATCCCACTCCTGGTAGGATTTTGTGAGGTACTTTTGAAATGTTTGTAAAATATACTGTATTGTTTTCTATCTGTTTATTACTTTTTCTTTTTCTTTTCAACAAGAATTGGGAAGAAGTAACTGACTAGACTGTGAAAAACATGAAGGTTCAATGGGGAACAAAACAAATAATTAAGGGGCATATTATCAAGCACGGCGTTAACATTATCGCCGCTTTAGCGGCAGAAAACTGCTGCTAAAACGGCGATAATGGGCTTGATAATACGCCATAGAGAATTCCAATAGAAGCCCATGTTCACACCAGAATATGGACACAAGGGCATATTATCAAGCCCATAATTGCCGCTTTAGCGGCAGTTTTCTGCCGCTAAAGCGGCGATAATGTTAACGCCGTTTCTTGATAATATGCCCCTTAATGTTTCTGCTGACAGTGCTTTGGATGTGTATGGAAAATCAGTACTTGCTGCTTTATGCTTTTTTCTTCAGTGTCTTTTGGAATGGTACATGTAATATACTGTTCTATGCAAGAAAGTACAGACTCATCTGTCTCTGTTCCAAATGTAGGTGCATCTTTTACCCACAACATCATATGAATATGAGAAGCACCTCTTTCTTGGTACTCTTTTTGCGAAAAGAAATCAGCAATTTCTCCAAGAAGGTTTTTTTTAATTGCAGAGGAAGGACAGTCTAGTTTTAAATCTGTGTTTAAAGCACCTGCAAACATCTGCTGGATCCAAAAAGCAAAGTTCTCCCGGTGTCTTGCATTTGATGACTTTATTGTTACAGTTTGTTTCTGTCAAAAAATCATGTAAGTCATTGTATGGATATTCTGCACTGCTCATACTCAGAAACCAAGTTGGTATTCCTAAATGTCCTTATCCTGTATGTAGTTAGATACACATAGCATGCAGTTTTTTCTTTTTTAGAATCTTTATGATTGTTTTTTTACCCACTGTTCATTGATGTTTCTTTTAACAGTACATCCCTTATGATGTATAATTATAGAACATGAGACAGTAAAAAAAGGATTTGCACCAACAGAAGACATTTGTGATGTTAAAAGCTTGCACCATTTCAAACAATGAGTAAGCATCTCACTTAAATATCTGAAGGCTGGTGCTATAATGACTGCAGTTGGTGGTGGTTCCCTCAAGGGTAATGTACAGGTAGACTGTCCTGCTACACCTACTTTGTCCTGCATGATTTAGTTGTTGCTCTTTTCCAGAATTATGGTTTAATTCTTCCACAAAGAAGTTTTCCCATGTAAATATTTTTTGTAGTGCCCCTCGATACATGCATGCTCTAATTTTAAAAATAGAGATAATTAGCTGTAACCTTTTTTCCCTCGATGATATTGTAAGATACTTCAAACGTTGCTTTGTTTAGTGCTTCCTGAAGAACCTGTGCACAAAAGAGTATTTGTAAATAGTTAAATAAATTATGTTATATTTATTTGTTAATTGTTTGTTTTAAATTGCTTTGTAATGTGTTAATAAAATGTATTTATAAAGATATAAAAATGAATACTAGTAATTTTAGTTATAGATCACAAACATACCCATAGAGTTTCTCACACATGAACTTGCATACCTATATAGTCATTCATACAGGTACTGACACACTCACACAGCCATTTAAAATACCATACATTCAGTCAATTGTAAAACTTCACAGAGACTAACACATTCATACAAACCTATGCAGGCACTCATATACCCAGACACTCACTGATACAGCCACTGACAGACCCAGGCTCACACTGATGCAACCTCTGACACCTAGGGGCATACTGATACAGTCACTGACATACCTAAAACACACTGATACAAGTACTGATATACCATTCACATTATGATGACAGAAACTGGCACATACTCATAGAGGCAATGACACTCCCACGCACAAATGTACACAGCCACTTAGATTCAGCCAAACACTGATATAGCATCTCAAACACCCATATGCATACTCATACAGCCAGTTACACACCCAACCACACACTAATACAGACACTAACATAGCCAGCCTAACACTAATGTATCAATAATACAACCAGGCACAAACTGATACATACACTGACACACCCAGGCATACACCAAAGAAGACACTGACACAGCCCGGCATACACCAAAGCAGATACTGACACATCCAACCAAATATAAATGCATTCAATAATATACCCAGGCACACACTAATGCATACAATGAAACAGCCAGACACGCAAACAAACATACACAAATACACCTATGCACACACTGATGCAACACTGACATACCCTGGAATACCACAATGCAGACACTGATAAACCTAGTCAAATGCTAATGCATTGGCATCCAATAACACAGCCAGGCTAACACTAATGCACACACCCAGGCGTATACCCGTGCATAGACTGACAAACCCAACACACCGCAATGCAGACACTGACACACCCAGCCAAACACTAATGCACCCAATAACACACTTAGGCGCACACTGATACCTACACTGACACACCAAAGCACACACTGATAAAAACACTGACATACCTAGACATACAGCACCAGAACTGACACATCCAACCATACACTAATGCATGCAACAGCACATTCACACACACACACTGATGCATGCACTTACACACCCAGGGACATATCAATACATACACTGACACACTCAGGCATACACCAAAGCAGACATCGACACACCTAGCCAAACACTAATTCATCAAAGAAGATACCCAGGCATATACTGATACACACAGTGAGTTAGGGCCATATGTATCAAACTCCCTTTTTGCGATTCCCAATTTGTGATTTTTCGCTAATCGCAAATCGAGCATTGCAAAACGGTATGTAAAAAAAATCACAAAAAAATAGCGATTCTATAAAAAATCACGATTTTCATTGCGACATATCAAATAGGTGCAGTTGATGACATCACAACCAGGAAGTGTGACTACCCATGCTGCACCTGAGTTTCAGAATCACAGTGAGAGAGTAGGAGTTGAGGTGAGGGATCTATGCAGTGCAAAAAATAATAACAGACACTGGAGACATGGCCAGTCAGGACAATCATGTGAAAAACAGAGGGAAAAGGAGGTAGTCAAGAGCAGGTCGTCCTCCTTGAGCAACGTATGAATAATGAGCCCAGTGTCTGGGTTCTTGGACCTGTCTTGTTTTTGACCGGATACAAAATAATATATAGTGTGGTCAGTAAAGAAAGAAAAAATGTCTTTCTTGAGTCCCCTCACTCACCAGAGTTTCCTCACGGTGACATGCTTCATCATTGGGGCCATCCCAGTTCTCTACGAAAAGGGGCGTGCTGCGACTTGCGAGTTACGTAGGAGCACTGTAAAGTGAAGGACTATGTGTGGTGCAAAAAAAGTGTTGTGGGGTGGAGTGGGTGAGTAAGTGAATTAAAAATACCGTGCTAGTGGGCCTCAATGTTTTATTCTGCTCCTAGACTGGTATGTTAAAAATGGGGTGATACTGTGGACCGCCCAACTATGGAGGAGGGTTCAGTATATGGTCAACATGTTTCACGCTACCCCGAGCGTTTCTTCAGGACCATACAGGGACCAGCCCTGTATTTTCCACTCCTAAGAACCTAAAATGAGGTTAAGGATGATTAACAGATAAGGTGGTGATAATCGCTGTTCACTAGGTAAACAAGCGTGGTTCAAAAAACATTCATACGTGGTAGACTTACTGACGTATTAGTTGTTCACTGATGAACCTGTAAAGAAATGAATAAACAAATTAACTAAACACCTGTCCCTTCTCTCGAATGAGATCGGGGATAGCGAAAGTCCTTCATGATGCACTTTTCATACATATACGTGTTTATGCATTCTCTATATGGTGCAGTTTGCCCCATAATTGTGCGTGCAGGCTCTCTGGTCCGTCGTGTGGTGAAATAAAAACACGTGCATGTATCTATATAGACACTGACAAGAGACAGGTTGTGACAAAAAACATTAGACACACTACATTTAACACTTAGAAGGAATGTCGATATTTACATCTCAGGGTGCTAAATGGCACTTCATGGTCTCAGAGAGGGCGGCGTCGCTTCGGTGGAAGCAACGCTGGAAGAAGTTAGAAGTTGTACGTGGCCGTTAGTAATGGCAAGCGATTTAATAAAAGAGCCGCTCGAAAAAAGAACCAAGCGGGGTGATGATGTTTCCTCGCTCGGAAATGGTTCCGGCGGTATCAGATGACTATTATCACTTACTTCCTGATCAGCAACGCCGTACGGTAATACCTATCTGCATCCCCTCGGACCGCATCTTGAAATGCGTACTGCGAGGCTCGTTTTTGTTAGTTCTCGTTTCCGGGTTCTGCAGAGGAAGACTAGACCGTATCTGTGTGGCGGCCATCTTGGAAGTGTGTGATCATGCACAGTCGGAAGTCTAGGATCCGCTGCGCTAGTGATCGATGTTGTTAAGAGATAAAATGCCCGGTACACAGGCACTGCTATTTTCATCAGAGAGGAAGGGGTCAAGATAACGAAACAATGTAGTCCGTTGTCAAAACTGGAAAATGTTATAATTTTTAAATTTTTATTAAATATTAATTTTTGATAAATAATAAACTTCATTTCGAAGGGAAAATTGGGGGTACGTATGGATGACCAGCTGGCCAATTTTGGGTTCTCATCTATCTTAAGGGCATTAATTAGTGTCTTAGGTGGAACTTTTTTTTTTGATAAGCTGGGGGTTATGATTCTGTACGTCAAGGATGTTATCAGGGGTTGAAGGCACCCCACGGTATATCATCATTAAGCCCATGTATATCTGTTTGAAGTTTGAAAACCCAACGTTGTTCTCGCTCATGTAGGATTTTTTCAAGGTTGTCCTTATCTTTAACGCATTCCAAAACTACCCATCTCAGGTCATTTGGTGTGTGATGTTTTTCTATGAAATGGGTCGTCATGCGTGTTGTAGACCTTTTGCACCGAATATTGCTCCTGTGTTCCACAATTCGGGTGCTCACTTTCCTCGTTGTCATGCCCACGTAGTGTAAATTGCAAACAAAGGTAATCAGGTAGACTACTCCCCTAGTGTTACAAATTGACAAACTCTTAAGTTTCCATGTCATGTTGTTGTTGAAAATGACCTCTTTTGTTACAGACGTGAGGTGGCAGACACTGCAGTTATTACACGGGTAGTGGCCGATTGGTAGAGGTTGCAGTCTGTTCGTATTGTCAGCTGGCTTTGGTCGTGTGTGGACCAAATAGTTTTTTAGGTTCATTCCCCTGCGATGGCTGAACATCGGTGTAGGGATATTGAGTTCCCCGCTGTTCAGTATTGGCCAATGTTTTTTAATAATCTTTGTGACCTGGTCAGACACTTTGTCAAACATGGTGATGCAGATTGGTCTGTCATTTGTAGTAGTTTTTCTGATTTTGGGTTCCAAAAGGGCATCCCTGTTATTATTACTTGCCCTCTTTTTGGCGTCATTGATCACTTTCTTTGGGTAGTCACGTTGTCTCAATTTTTTGCTCAATTCTTCAGCCTGTGACTGATAGTCCCGTTTGTTGGAACAGTTTCTTCTTAGTCGTAAGAACTGCCCAAAGGGAAGATTCTGTTTAAGGTGTCTTGGATGGAAACTGTTGTATGATAAAAGGCAGTTTCTTGAGGTTGGTTTGTAGTGGGTAGTGGTGGTCAAAGTCCCATCTTTAGCCCAGATGTTCAGGTCTAGGAACACCAAGTGAGATGTACTCATTGTGTTGGTGAATTTCAGAAATGGATCTTGTTCGTTGAGCCAATTGCAGAAAGATTGTGCCATTTCTTCATTTCCTTCCCATATTAACAGAATGTCGTCAATATAGCGTTTCCATAATTTGATGTTGTTCATATATGGATTTTCAAAAGTGAGGATTTTCTTCTTCTCCAGATGATGTACGTACAAACAGGCTATGCTCGGCGCAAATGTGCTGCCCATACTGGTACCATGTTGTTGATGATATAACGTCTCTTCAAATCGGAAGAAATTCTCTGTGAGGGCCAGGCGACAGCACTCAAGAACTACATGTCTTGGTGTTTGGTATGTCCAATTGTCTTCAAAGAGTACCTCTTCTAGGATTTCGAGTGTCTCTTTGTGTGGTAAGCTGGTGTACAGGCTCTCGACATCTAGACTTATTAAAATGCTAGATGTCGGGTCGTAACTCTTGTCTTACAGTAAGCATAGGACGTCCTTTGTGTCCCTTAGATAGGTCTCGGTTTTTTGCACTATTGGTCGAAGGAACAATGATGAAGCATGTCACCGTGAGGAAACTCCAGTGAGTGAGGGGACTCAAGAAAGACATTTTTTCTTTCTTTACTGACCACACTATATATTATTTTGTATCCGGTCAAAAACAAGACAGGTCCAAGAACCCAGACACTGGGCTCATTATTCATACGTTGCAGCCAGGACAATCAGCAGCAGGGGGAGACATCCAGAAAAAGAAAACAAAAGTTTTCTTAAAGTGAGCTGGAGGTCCTGATTCAGGAATTGGTCGTTAGCCACGAGCACCTGAGATATGCAAGAGGAGGATTTGGGCTGATATCCAGCGCAAAGTAAACGCAATTGGCGTCAGGCACCGAAGGGTGGAAGATCTCAGGAAGCGCTCGTACGACATGCGCCAGCACTCAAAGGAGCAGGTCGCTTCCAGGTTGGAGCAGGCCAAGAAGACCAGTGTTGGGACCTCTACTGCCACCGCCTAAACACCACTAGAGGAAATGGTTGAGGGGACCCTGCTTCCGGAGAGTGTAATGGGCGTGGCAGACCTGAATAGCTCCTACCACCCGGGACCAAGACAAAATAAGACTCATGCCGTCACACCCCTGAGATACCCCCCTACTACCCCCACACACCCAGGAGAGACCTAGTGGCACAACAAAACTAAAATCCTGTGCAGGTACACAAGCACATACAGCAATGCATTATGGTAGATTTAGTCACATGCATATAGCAGTGGAGCATTGACACCCAGCCAGTCCCAAACAGTATGTGCGCATCATGAAAGGCAAAATACAGACAGACAGGACCCATGTAACTCCAAACAGTGAAATGTAATGCATGACATGTGCAGGTCCAGCCAGAAAATTAATGTGTGCATTTACATCCACAGCACCATCAGAAACACAGGGAACAGTCAGTGGAGGCGAGGATGAATCCCCTAACCCAGAGGCAACAGGCAAGAGGAGGAGATGGAGGAGGAGGGCAGCCCAGTTATCCCTCCAAAACGCAGCAGGCGGAATGCAGTGCCACCATTGCCCCCGCTGGAGGAGGAAGCCCAGGACACCGATGGCGATGTCCAACCAGTCCCACGACAGCCAGAGCCACAACACCGTGCTCAAGCACGTGCTGATCCGATTCTACCAATTCCATCCAGGCGCAGGGCATGTGCATCCACCAGTGCAGCAGTGCCAGGAGAGGACACAGTCTTCAGAGGGCTGGAGGGTACATGTTGGAAGTCCAGCACCTGCAGGCGAGAAACATTAGAAGGCACTCTGTGCTGAACTGAGGGCAGATCATGCTGCTAGGTGCAGGGAGATGCAGCGCCTAGACCTCTAGACCAGGTCGGTCAACCGCCTTTCCTCAGCAACCAAGGTGCTGTCAAGGCGCAGCATAAGTATGCAGCGTGAGGTGGCACACAACAGCCAGGACGTGACAAGGGTCCAGGTACAGGTGAAATGTGCTGTGGATGAGCTGCAGGTAGCTCGCACTACTGGCCCACGCCAACAGACGAGGACGCCCAATCTGGCAGGAGCAGCATTACACCCCCCCGGATAGGTGGCACAGAAGGGCTTCTGGAACCGGTGAGGAGGGCACTGTGCACTGTGCACCAACAGCCAGGGGCTACGGGCCAACTGCACCGCTGTTGAAGTGCTCGAACTTGGACAAGGAGATGGGTGCATCAACCCAGTGTACATGGACACTTGCTCCTGATTGTTCATTCGCACTGTGATCCTAACATGCGCTGGGCATTGGACAATATATGGTGTGCTACACAGGCCGTGTGCCGTTATTAATACTGAAGTAAAGGAAATCAAACACAGTCTCATAATTGATATTTAGCATTGTGTCATATTTTTTTACCTAGAAATAGTTCTGTGTTATCTCATCTCGCCTCTGGTGCCCAGCAGCTGCACCAATTACACCATTTGGCATGCGTCCTGGAACTGGCCCCTCCTCATCTGATGAATCCGATTTACTGAGCTCTACTGGTGTGTCTTTCCTGGTGGCAATGTTGTACAGCATGGCACATGCTACCACTATCTTGTAACAGGACTGGGGGCTGTATTGTAGTGCCCCTCCAATCTTATGTAGGCATCTGCATCTGCTCTTGAGCATTCCGAAGGTCAGCTCAATGATGGTACATCTGGTTGTTATGTGGGCACTGTTGTACCTCCGCTCCCCAGCGTTGGCTGGATTCAGGTAAGGAGTCAGTATGAATTCACAGACCGCATGCGCACTGTCACCTGTGGGGTGGAAGGAATATGGTTAAACACTGTCCTGCCAATGCTGTCCTTTGCTAATGTGTCCTTTGTACAAATGCATTTACTTAGTAGGCATCCCTCACCAAACTCCCCACTTGTGAGTCGACGGTGTAACCCACTGTGGCAGAAGATGAAAGCGTTGTGTGTGCTGCCAGGGTATTTTGCAACAATGTCGGTGATAATGTGCTTGGCATTACACACCACCTGTATGTTCAGGGAATGGTAGGATGTGTGATTCCTGAACACATACTCGTTCTGGGCGGGGGGTGATATGGCGACATGTGTCCCATCCATGCATCCAATGACATGGGGAAATTGTGCAATTTGATAGAACTCCTGCTTTGTCTGGTCTAGTGCCTGTGGTGTGCTGGGGAAGTGGATGTGGTGATGCAGCCTCTGTACCATTGCATCAAGGAACGTGTGAAAAAAGCATAACAATGCACTCTGTGAGACCCCTCCTGCTGATGCTACCACCCCCTGGAAGCTACCTGATGCCAAGAGGTGCAGGGAGCACAGGACCTGGATGTGGGTGGGGATGGTGTGTATCCTGCGTGTGGAGTGTTCAATTATAGGTTTGAGCTCCTCTATTAATTCCAGGATGCTCTCTTCATCCAGTCTGTAGTTTGTATGGATCTCCTCCTCAGTCTGCTGGAACAGGGTTATGCCTGCTGGAAAGATCCTTTCCTGGTGTCTCCTTCTCTGTGCAGCAGCACTGAGTTGCAGCCTCCTGCCTATCACATACAGCCCAGCCATTGTGGAAAAAAACTGTTGCATTGTGGGCCTCCTTAAATAGTTTGCACCTGGTTACCACCTGCTCAGACTTGGTGGTAATTGCGATTCTCTAAATTGTGGATTTCGTCAAATAGCAATTTGTGATTTTTTCATGCATTCCGCTTTGCGAATTCACAAATTGCGAGCTCACCAATTGCATTATTCGCTATTGTTGAACCACATTTTGTTAATTCTCAGAATAATCGCTAAGTTGTATGACTCGCAAATTTGCTAATCCCTGTTTGTGCGATTAGCAATTTTGCGTACAGAATGTGTCTCTTACATAGCAAAGCCATGTTTTGCAATCGTAAACACCGTTTTTTTGCGAATCGCAGTGTATGCGATCGCAAAACTGCTTCATACATATGGCCCTTAGCTCTTTGTTTGACCGGATGGTTCTTCTAACAAGATCTGCTTTTTTTCTAGAAGGGTTTTTTAACAGTTTTTTTTAACTCAGCATTTTTTTTTTTCGAAAAGTGAACAGGGTAGTAAAAAGGGTAAGGATGGGGAACTGCAAAGACTCAACTGGCTTTAGTCTTCAAAAAACCTTATGTGTTCACTGGTAGCAAAACCCAATTAACAACAATTCTTCTTCCCTGTATCTAACAATACACCTGAAGAAATTTTTACAGCAACAACCATGTGGCATTTCATACAGTGAATAACGATGTTCCTCAGTTCTTCACAGACAGCTGGTATTGTAATGACTGCAGCTGATGATGGTTCTCCCAACACTACTTAAGACGTTGACTGCCCTGCTGCACCTGCATCATCTGGTTGTAGACCTTTTCATGAAATGTTTTAGGTGCTTTTACATGGAACTTGTCACATGTAAATTGCAGGGCCTCTAGAAAACTGCTTGCCCCAAATATTGCTCTGCAAATGTATTGCTGTTACCTTCGTCTCCCCAGGTGGTGGGTTTTCCTCTTCCTCCTCAGCAGGTTGTGGATGCTCATCTTGGATGGACAATGTAGCTTCAGCCATTCTGTAAAAGCAGAGATTAACTGATTTTGGATGTAATTTTTAGGTCCTACCATATCAAATCAAAAAACAAGGTTTGAGTGAGTTTTTGAGTACATTTGCGAATCCACTTCATAAACTTTATTTTAAGTCCATATGTTATTCTACATTTTTAAACATATATAAAGTATATTTAATAAAAATAAGAATGTCTACAGTACAAAAAAACAACATTAAAAATCAAAATAAATTGTAATACACGTATTTCTAAAAGTATACTCTACAAAATAATTTTATAAAAAACTAAACATTAGAGGGACATAATACTTTAGAAATGGAATTTGGGTTACAGTTAGTTAGGAAATAGAATTTAAAAAAACCTTAGAAATTCACTGAAAGAAACAGGTTACAGGAACGTTATAGTTTGGCTCGGGTTTCACTCATATAAAAACAGTGAAATTCTGCAGTTATATTTACCTGAACTAACTATAACTTGCACCCCCGCAATGCACTATTTATGCCCTCACATAATAAATCACTCATGACATGGTCAGTGACATCACTGTTGACACCTCAAATGACATGACTGATGACATCATCCAGTGAATGTAAGCATTTTATTAAGTATGGGCGCAAAATCCGCTCCGCTCGCTAAATTTGCGCATTTTCGGCAATTTCGCAATCTGCGAAATTTGCTAAATTGCTGAAAAGTTTGCGAATTCGCGAACGGGCAGATTTTTTTTTGGGCCCACAGGAAGCACAGTTAAGGCAGGTGCTCGAGTTGAAGCTAACTTTGTAACCATTTTAGAATGGTGCCGGCAAGCTGCCAAAGTGCTTGCTGGCGCCATTCTAAAATGGTTACAAAGTTAGCTTCAACTCAGGCACCTGCCTTAACTCTGTAAGTGCTTCCTGTGGGCCAAAAATTAAACCTCAACAGGAAGCACTTACAGATATAAATAAAGCAGGAGCCCGAGTTGAAGCTCAAATTCAGTAACGTTTTAATCAGCCCAAAACATTAGTGAGCACGGTCGAGGCTGGGCAAGTGTGCTTTAACCCCATATCTGCTGTCGAAAATTATCTGTAATACCCGAGGGAGGTCTTTGCATCCCTGAGTTTCTCGAGCGCAATCCCCGTTCCTGTGACCAGGAGGCTGCTTTCTCCTCACCTGCTGCCCTGCTCACTCTCTGACCCTTTATACACGAGGCGGAGATACCCCTTCGGGGCTGATTCAAGCGCGATAAAAGACCATAAATAAAAGACCATAAAAGACCATGTTGACACGCAGAGAAGCCCCGCACCACACACTAGCGGTATCAAACTTCTTCCCACCCTTTCCCAACTATGATGGACAGCTCAATCAAGGGACCTCTGTGCCTTTTGGCGCTGTGGCAAAGACAGAGGCACACATGGTCAGTGGAGACAAATCTTCTGGCCCTACGCAGCTGCAGTGTTGGAAAAGCACTATCATTTACCCATCGAGGTAGCACTTACTGGATTAGCCAGTAGAAAGTACTCCAGTTGAGTAGAGATATTGCACAAAACGGTGGCATCTTCGTGGATAACTATGCAGGGCAGGATTCATTCTGGCACGATGCTGCTGTCACAAAAATTAAACCTCAACAGGAAGCACTTACAGATATAAATAAAACAGGTGGACGATTTGAAGCTCAAATTCAGTAACGTTTAATTCACCTAAAACAATCCAGCAGTGTGTGCGACCTCACCATCAACACAAAAGTATTCACTTACAACGGCCACACGCATAAACTGAATCACCATTCCAACTGCAAGACTCACAATGTGATCTATGCGATCCACTGCCCCTGTGATCTCTTTTACATCGGCCAGACAACTCAAATGGTTAAGCAGCGGATCATCCAGCATAAAAGTAGAATTAACTGCAGAGTACTGACGGCCCCCTTGGTCGCACACTTCCTGGAAAAACAACATCTTGACACAGACCTGAGATGGTTGGTCATTGAGAAACCTACACTGCCAATCAGTGATGGTAGCATGGCCAATCTACTTAACAGAGCAGAATGCAAATGGATTTCACGCGTTGACTCTGTTAACCATGGCCTCAACACTCTTGATGAGTGGAACAGTACCGTCACCGTCTAACACCATGATCCTCATGCACCCTCTTGGTTGCTAGACACCTTGGCTATCGTCCCCCTCACCATTACCTGTGCCTTTATGCATCGTCCCTTACCTGTGACCAGACCCTGCTCCAGAGTATCCCCTTTGTATGACCTTGCCCCTATTTAATTGACCATGGTTTGGGAACTTCATCCCCTCTAAGTCCCAATTACTTGATACCACGGTTTTATATGTCACATGCTAAGTCACCGTTGTCTGTTGTCACTATCACACACGAACCTTGTATTCTACTGTGTTGTGATGCTTACATTACATGCTCATCTTCTCCTTAAATTCAAACATGTTAACTTATTGACTGGTTCGACTGTTTTGACGAGTGTCGAACATTCCTGTGTTTTAACTATGTTTGTCATGCCTATGTACAAACTGTTTACATTATCATTGTCTGATTGTGATATCTGCACTGACCTCGGCGAAGCTTCAAATTCCCTTTGCCAACTACGTGCCTTTTTCAGTGTAAGTTCTTCCTGTTTACCACGTTGCCCCGGCAACTCTTAGACACGGCACTTGTTCCGCCCCCTTCGCTCCTTACATGCCCTCCACGTCGGCCACTACTCTATCACAGTGTATATACTATGTCAGAACCCTTCCGGGTTCTCGGAGCTGCTTTGAGTCTACGCCAGCTGCCCGCACTGCCAGAGCCCTCATCGCCGCCGGCCGCCTTGATTTATTCAGATATTGTGCACTATGGAGCCGGGTAGCGCGCCAGCCACTGTTTCCTCCGGGCGGCCGCTTCATGCATGTGTTCACTCTTTCGCCCCGCCACCTGCAATTTTTATTAATTGTATTACTCCTAACCAGCGGCTTTTCTTCACTTAGGCGCTGCCAAGCTGTAACGGCCCTAGGCTACGCCGAACCACAGCAGGTAAATTCTTTTTAGATAGCAGCCTTTTGCTTCATCATTCCCTTGCAGTGATTGACGGTCCATGTCCCGCTTTTCTAGACGCCGCATCCGCTGCTCCCGCCAGGGGTTCCAGAAACGACGCAATTACCGTCTCCTGCACAAGTAGGTTTTAGCACCATGCCTCAACTGTCCCCACTCACGGACCCCCTCTTACCCTTACCACAGTAATTATCCGCTGTCATATCCTCAGATTCACGCCCCTTGGCCACACCTCTAACTCTGTGCCAGCATTCGTCTGGCTTTTGCTGCCCTTTCACTAGTCACGCCTCACTCATCCGAACACTCGATTTCTAGCCAACCTGATGCGCGACTATTTACTTACTGCATCACCTATCCACTGGGTCCCACACCCCTATCCTCTTCCACGGGCACTGTCCAGGTCCACCCTTACATCGTTCACATAGCCTGCATGCGTGCTTGGGCCCCCGTCTCCGCTGCTCCTCCCTTCCTCCTTCACGACCTGTCCCATACCTACCACCCCGTCTTGCTCCCCTCCCCCCCCATCCATTGCCTTTCATGCCACCGTCCCCTTTCCCTGTTTGATTCGCTCTTTCTCCCCACAGCACTGCTCATAACTCGACAACCCTGTCCTGATGAGGATCCCGACTCAAGGGTATCGAAACGCCGTCGACTCCACAGCGCAATCCTAAGGCGCAACTAACGTTTTTGGCTCCTGTAACATTGTTTGTTCCATGATTTAAGTGACTATAACTTAATCCTGCGGAGCCATTATTGTATTATTTCATTGTCACTTTGAGCCGCTCACGCTGTCCACGTTCAGCACTTGCATCTTCACCTTTCACCAACTGTAAATATCACCACTCACCAAGTGCCTTCGGGTTGTCACATGATTCTCCCTGTACAGTGCTGTCTAACTGTTTTTCCATGTGAAACACCCTCCTTTGAATTGGTGAATAACAAACCTTTAAACCATATGAGCCTCCTTGTTTCTTGCTTATATAATGCTAATTGCATATATTATTGAACTGCCTTAAACTGGGACCTGTTGGGAATTGTTGTTCTTTATACGCCATACCCATCCCAACGTGGTTTATGGGTGTTACTCCTGTGTTCCTTATACACACATTAACCCCATATCTGTCCTCAAAAATTAGCTGTAATACCCGAGGGAGGTCTTTGCATCCCTGAGTTTCTCGAGCGCAATCCCTGTTCCTGTGACCAGGAGGCTGCTTTCTCCTCACCTGCTGCCCTGCTGCCCTGCTCGCTCTATGACCCTTTATAGACAAGAGGCATGTGAACACGCATAAATGCCCCGCACCACACACTAGCGGTATCAAACGTTTTCCCGCCCTTTCCCAACTATGATAGACAGCTCACTCAAGGGACCTCTGTGCCTTTTGGTGTTGTGGCAAAGTTACAGGCACACATGGTCAGTGGAGACCAATCTTCTGGCCCTACGCAGCTGCAGTGTAGGAAAAACACTATAATTTACCCAATGAGGTAGCAATTACTGGATCATCCAGTACAAAGTACTCCAGTTGAGTAAAGGTATTGCACAAAATGGTTGCATCTTCGTGGATTACTATGCAGGGCAGGATTCATTCTGGCACGAGGCTCCTGTCACAAAAATTAAACCTCAACAGGAAGCACATACAGATATAAATAAAGCAAGTGCCCGAGTTGAAGCTCAAATTCAGTAACGTATTAAGCAGCCCAAAAGCATTAGTGAGCCTGGTTGAGGCTGGGCAAGTGTGCTTTAACCCCATATCTGCCATCGAAAATTAGCTGCAATACCCGAGGGAGGTCTTTGCATCCCTGAGTTTCTCGAGCGCAATCCCCATTACTGTGACCAGGAGGTTGCTTTCTCCTCACCTGCTGCCCTGCTCGCTCTCTGAGCCTTTATACACAAGAGGCATGTGAACACGCATAGAAGCCCCGCACCACACACTAGCGGTATCAAACGTCTTTCCGCCCTTTCCCAATCCCAACTATGATGGACAGCTCACTCAAGGGACCTCGGCACATTTTGCCACGGTGGCAAGTTACAGGCACACATGGTCAGTGGAGACAAATCTTCTGGCCCTTTACGCTGCTGCAGTGTAGGAAAAACACTATAATTTACCCAACGAGGTAGCACTTACTGATTTGCCAGTAGAAAGTACTCCAGTTGAGTAGAGGTATTGCACGAAACGGTGGCATCTTCATGGATAACTATGCAGGGCAGGATTAATTCTGGCACGAGGCTCCTGTCACAAAAATGAAACCTCAACAGAAAGCACTTACAGATATAAATAAAGCAGGTGCCCAAGTTGAAGCTCAAATTCAATAACGTTTTAATCAGCCCAAAACATTAGTGAGCACGGTCGAGGCTGGGCAAGTGTGCTTTAACCCCATATCTGCCGTCAAAAATTAGCTGTAATACTCGAGGGAGGTCTTTGAATCCATGAGTTTCTCGAGCGCAATACTCATGTAGTTCCTGTGACCAGGAGGCTGCTTTCTCCTCACCTGCTGCCCTGCTCGCTCTCTGACCATTTATACACAAGAGGCATGTTGACACGCATAGAAGCCCAGCACCACACACTCGCGGTATCAAACGTCTTCCCGCCCTTTCCCAACTATGATTGACAGCTTACTCAAGGGACCTCGGCGCCGTTTGGCTTGGTGGCAAAGTTACAGGCACACATGGTCAGTGGAGACAAATCTTCTGGCCCTTTACGCAGCTGTAGTGTAGGAAAAGCACTATACATCTACCCAACGAGGTAGCACCTACTGATTAGCCAGTAGAAAGTATTACAGTTGAGTAGATGGAAATCACAAAAAAATCCGCGATTTTGTTGGAAAATCCGCAAATTCGTGGACTTTTTTGCTATTTCGCACGAATTTGCGGACCGCAGATCCGCAAAATTTGCCCATACTTACATTTTATAAAAGTTTTTTGATTGTTAAAATATATATACTAGGCTACTAAAAAAGTTACATTAGTATACTAGGTTTACTAATAATGAGTGATGCTACTTCTAACATATATTATGAGAGTGACTGTGTGACAATGTGTATCTTTGTGTGAGTGGGCATCTGAGGTGGCTGCGTGGGTGTATGCGAGAGTGTGAGTGACTGAGTGGTTCTGTGAGTGGTTGGAAGGGTGAATGACTGGCTGGGTGTGTCTCTGTATGAGTGGGAGAGTGGGTGTGTGAGTGACTGTATGGGTGAGTGAGTATGTATCTGAATGGCTGTTTAGATGACTGTATGGGTGAGTGAGTGGCTGTTTGAGTGGGTGTTTGGTTAAGTGCATTTGTACGTGACTGGCTGTATTTTAGAGTGAGTGTCTGTGTGAATGGCTGTATGGGTGAATGAACTGGTGTAAGAGTGCTTGTCTGGATGTGTGAATGTGTTTGTAAGTGTGTTTGGGAGTGAGTGTGTGAGTGCTTCTATGAGTGAGTGACTGGCTGTGTTGAGAGGCTGTATGGGTGAGTGGGTGTGTGAGTGGGTGTATAGGTAAATAAGTGTGTTTGTGTGTAGCTGGATAGCTGAGTGTGCTGCTGTGTGTGTGAGTGGCTATATGGTTGAGTGAAAGTAACTACCGAAATAGGAAGTCTTCATTGTTTCAGTTAATAAAAACCATAACAATTTCAAAAATACCTATATAATCCACATCTTAAAAATGTTTAGAGGAAGATTTCATAAGCAAATTATTAAAAGAAGATTTCATAAGAAAATGTACATTGTTGCTGACTTTCTAAATATAAAATACAATACATTGAATCCGTTTAACCCATTTGCTGCGTGCGTCGGCCAACGGCCGTCGCGAGCACTACCTCCGTAGCGCTATGCATGTCCGTTGGACGACGCGGACCCGCCCGCGCACGGAAATGCCCACACCGTGGTGGATTTTAAGCCGCGGTTAATAGGTTAATACCAATCTCAAAACCCTACCCAACATATTAAAACCAAAATACATGGTCCAATTCCCATTTGCCACGTTAACAAAAAACGAGCTTTCTTACTACCCATTCCAATCCCAATATAGAATTCATCAATATATAACTCCTGCTGCAACCTCTTATTTGTTCATAACGGATGAACTTCGCATTAAGGTACTTGCAATCACTATACAATCAATGGCACGGTGCTTTGTTTGTCTATACTCATTGTTAACTGTTCGAACCATATCAAAAATGTCATCACCTTACAGTTTAGATATGGATCCGTTGAGTCCAAACCTTAGATTATTGCAGCTCTACAAGACCGAATCCAAATATCATTAAATGCCTTTTTCAAAAGCCACGCCTTAGAAGATTTTAAACAAGTTCATATGCAAATAAGATGAATGAAGTAGTTGTATCTCCATTTGGGCTTATCCACTAAACTTGGTTAGAGCCCGAACCTGGTCGCCATGAGCTTCTGTTTTAGGTAGTATTGATAGCTGCATGGATAAGTGACTGGTTGTGTGAATTTTTGTATGAGCGAGTGGATGTGTGAGTGACTATATGAATGTGTGAGTGAGTGTGTGAGTGTGAGAGTGGCTGTATGGGCGTGAGTGGTTGTATTTGTGTATGGGTGTGTTAGTGGGTGTGTGAGTAGTTGTGTTGGTGTGTGAGTGGGTGTCAGTTCTTCTGTGGATAATGTAATCAGTGATATTATCAGTGATTTAATTAACCATGTCATGTGAGGTCATAAACAGTGCATTAAGGGGCGTAAGCTATAGTTAGCACAGGAAGTATAATTGCTGAATTACTATGGTTTTTCATGACATCCTTTTAACCTTTGTTTTTTTTTAATTCTACTTCCTGTATATAAACCGTCCCTGAAACCTTTGTTTTTTCACTGAATTTCTATGTTTTTTAAATTCTATTCCCTAATTATAATATCCCCCTAACCTTGTTTTTTTTGTTGAATTTCTAAAAAAAGTTGTAATCCTAACGGTAACCTGTCAACTTTGTGAGTGGATGTGTGAATGTCTGTGTGGGTCTGTGAGTAGGTCTGTGAGTGCCTCTGTGTATGGGCATGTGAGTGTATGTGTGGGTCTTTGAGTTGGTGTGTGAGTACCTTTGTGAGCGTGTGAGTGGGTGTATGAGTTTCTCTGTGTGTTTATAAGTGGGTTAAGGATTACCTTTGTGGGTCTGTGTGTGGGTGGCTAAGCAACCATGTGAGTATCTTAGTGGGTGTCTGAGTGCCTGTGTAGGTGCGTGGGTGGATGGGTAAGCAACTATATGAGTATCTGAGTGGGTGTCTGAGTGCCTGTGTGGGTCTTGTGAAACTATGTGAGTGCTTGTGTGAGTGTCTGAGAGGATGTTGAGTGCCTGAGTAGCTCTGTGAGTGGGTCTGTGAGTGGGTGTTTGAGTGCTTCTATGCATAATGTGCATTTGCATACTTGAGGTATTTAAAAATTTGAATCATAGGCTCTCCTCTCACCAGGAGAAAATGATAAAGATATCACTTGTCACAGTCACCCCAGATCAGATTGGGCTCTGATAGATCAATGTTGCAGTGACCTCCATTAAGGATTTCAGATAATTTTTCATCATGAAATACAAGGGGAAACACTCTTGCTTTTCCTTTGCGAAGGCCAAGAAGTTAGGATCGTTTGTGCTTTACTGCCGTGAAGCTTCCACTGGGGCACCTGCTTTGTTTATATTTGTAAGTGCTGGACGTTCTGGTTTAATTTCTATGAATTAAGCTCCAGGGCCTGAGTGGAACCTCATCTTTCCAATAAGAGTCACCGGTTTTACCCAACTGGAGTACTTTCATCTGGGTAATTAGCAACTGCTACATCAGTAGGTAATTGTCTCATGCATATTCTGCACTAAAGGACCACAAGCTAATTTTTCCAGTGACCTTGTGTGCATGTAATTTCGGCATTGTGATTACTCCTCAACCGTCTTCATCCACAAATCTGTGATAGCCTGAATACTAATTAAAAGAAGTGAACAAGACTACAAAGAGGTGAAACTCCACCAAACTGGTGTGCTTCCTCTTAACTTAATGAATTAAGTGCCTCTTTGCTTGGTTGAAATGTCCTCATATTCCTCTGCATCAATAACGCAACATTGTAGAAAAAGGTGACAAGACATTTGCATACTACTAAAGAAAACGGGAAGAGGGGATGCACGGCTTCCTTCCCTGATGTGATTTCAGCCCTAGGGACCCTATCCCCAAGGGACGGGCCCATCTCCTTGGGTGCTCTGGAGTCCACACAGGGCGCCCAGTGTACTATGGGACCACAGGGGAAGCCTCAAGTCCCCAGTGATCCCAGCCAGCTTCCTGATTCCTGCAGGAGCCAGCATTGCTCTAGCACACAGGGAGCTGCTAGGTAGCAGCTTGCTGCGGGTGAGAGCAATACTTTCCTTTCTTTCCCCACCCACATGTCCGCGGGAAGGTAAAAAAAAATGAAAATTCTGCTTTCAGGAAGGGGGAGCACTTTGCCAGTACCCACTTGCTCAAAGTGAATTGTTTGCGTATGCTTGGTGGGAACTGTAAAAGCTCTCACCGGACAAAAACAGCTGTGTCCCGGGGGTGAGCACACCAGGACATAGCAGAAGCCAGCCCCGGGGCGTGACTGTCCCCAGGTCCATTATTGGCTCCATAATTGGGGCCATGTGGCCCCCTCCTTTGTTGTGCATGGGTGGTCCCCGGGGCCATGTAAAGACTGGGAGGGGGCCACGTGTCCCCCCTCTATTGTTTTAAAAAAGTAATTGGACCCTCTTTTTTATGTTTATTTCATCCCCGAGGAGGTCCTGTGTGGCTCCCACCATATCATTTTTTGTATATAGCCCCAGGGAGCTAGTGGTCTCCAGGTCCAGAGGGTCCACACAACCCCCCTGCATTAGTATTCCTATTTGCCCTGGGGAGGTGTGGTCCCCTGGCCATTATTAAACCCTTTGAAGGGGGCAATGTATGCCCCCTCCATTTTTATTTAAAACTCAGCATGCCCCTAGGACCTGGCCCACCTGGGGCAACATTAAAAAAGTGTGGGAGGCTGTGCTTGTTTTTTTATTTCACTGCAATATTCACAACTATTTACGAATTTCATTTTGACTTCTTTTTAAAATTGCTTTTTTGCATTGCCGGGCACCCGCTGGGGCCCCCAGACTCAAAGGTAGAGGGTTAGGGTATTCGTACCTTGGCACATTTTCTTTCTTTTTGGGTCTCAGCTGAAGCTGAGTCCCAAGATGACTGCCAACACTTCCTGGATGAAGTATTGACAGCCAATCAGAGCTCTGCAGATCTCTTCAAAGCTAGGTTATTTTTAGTGAAGACTTCACAATCGTAGATAAGCAAATTTCGATTCCCTTTAATTTCTCGGAAACTACGGAACAGATTTACTTCAAATGACTGAAGGCATAATCTGCGGACCAACAGCTACCTTTCTGTCAAATTTGAAATAATTCCGTCCAGCAATTGTCAGTTTTTTACTTTTCACATTATTGTCTGGGCAGAATGTGTGGGTCCTAAGAGTGACAGACACATACATTAACAGGGTTGTGATGGCGTTTCATTGAAATTGCCTAATGGTTACTTTAAACGTTATAGGAGAGCTTTCTGCAATTATTGGGTTTATCTAGACGATATATTGGGGTTTACAAGCTGGTGGTATCAAACTTCGCCTGCTCATGCTTTCATTCTTTATCAGTGGAAACAATCAGAGCCAAAAGACATGTGTTGTGTGCCAACATCTCTTGGATTGCAGGTATTATCTGGAATAGTTAGATTGTGTATGTGCTGATGTGGAGGCCTAACAATGTGTCAATATTTGTATTGCACCTATATCGGAGGTAGATATATGTGTCCTTGGAAATTAAAAAAAGTATATGTCATTTGCACAAATTATTACCGTGCGACGTGTTCCTTTTGAACGTAAGGAGTTTGTTATAGGTTCATGCTTTCTAAGAGTGATGACACAAAAAGTAAATGTTAGAACGGCGAAGACGTTTTCCTATAAAAGATCAAGCCCGGTGTCTGCCACAAACTGAGACACGGAGCGACCATATTACCCCGGATATTACATTTCAAGAAATAATAATAGATCTAAAGGACGGATGTTTTTAGCCTAGACTTTTCTGTTCACCAATTTTCTGTAACAATGTGTGAAAGCCAGAGTGACACACTGACAAATAGAAAAAATAGAATACACATCTTGTAAGAATTGTGGCTGACTTTGGTAATTATTATTTCATGTCATTTTTTATGTATAAATTGTCTATATGTTAGGTGGGGACTTTACATTGAACAATGACACTAGCCAAAATCACGATTTTTTTGTCATTGATCCACAGCTGCTCTTAAACATCGAAACATTTTATTAATATTTTAAAAATCACTGATTGCTGGCTTCTACTTATGATTAAAGTACATTTCTCGCAATTCCGATCGGTAAAATTCCGAAGACTTCAATTGGAGCCTGAGCAAGTCATTGATTTCGTCTTGTAGTCCTGATTGCCTTGCATTTACCTTTTTTAATTGTCTACAGGAGTAATCATTTTCTACAAAGCAGATGTAAGATTTCTCGTCAGAACCAGCATGGTACACTTATCGCCTCGTTGTCTCATGGTCCGTATGGTCATTATATTATTTTGGTGTTTACAATATACATACACAATGTAATGAGTGAAATGGCCCAGGCTTAACAATATATCCTTACAATAGATGAATCCCAATGCTTTGGCACACTCTCCCAGAGCGCACATCATAAATCATATTCTTTAGGGGTGAGAGATGTTCATGTAGTCCTGGCTTTGGCTCTATCAGTGTGCAGAATTGTATTTGTGGCTCCTGGATATAATGGGCATGATAAAACCGCAAGCACTCTAATATTTTGATGCAACAAAAAACACTGGATGATTTGACAAGTCATAAGCTAATATCCACTAGATAATGTGCTTGCACTTGGGGTGGAACAACTTTGAATTACTGCCCACGTGCCACGTTTAGCCATACCTAGGTGCCACAAATGTAAACACCTGAAGCTGCTACGCCCATGAAGGACTAGCTTACCCAGATTTTTTTGAGAACTCTGGCACATGTATCCTTTGTTATCCCATTTAAAACCAGGACGGCAATTTCCAGAATACACCGAAATAACATGTAGAGTACATATAGTCACTCATGGACCTGGCAAACTTGGTAGCTATGTCAATAATTCATCTACACAGCATTTAGCTATTAGCATTACGTGGGGTGTGACCTTAGTGGGGGCCTGAGTTCAGTCTTGGTGAGAGGAGGCTGAGTCTGAGGTATGACCTTGGTACGTGGCAGGGAAAGCAGTCACTTCTCCCAGAGGAACACACTTGGTAACTGTCCAGTGCTCCTTATATCAGGCCAGAACCCATCACAACTCCCCTTAAAGGAACAGTGCCCCTGGTAAAATTAAGTTAGAGATCAAAGTGTGTAATTCCTGGAATTGGAGGCTGCAGAACTAGCCAGAGCCATTTCTTCAGCTGTGGTTTCACAGCTATGTAGTTGGTTTCTTTTTTTAGTCAGTGATGCCCAGTGCTGTCCAACATCCTGCCACGTAGATAGTGTTCACACTTTTTCAGGTTTGTGAACACCGACAACAATCATTTGTGATGCAATGAAACCTAATACTCTATCCAGTATTCCAGCACGTTGACAATCATGCCCACTTTCACTCCACGGAATCCTTTATTCTTTCTGTAGCAGATGATATGAGAGAGGAGGCAGATGAAGGTCATGCGTTGGTCCTCCTGCATCTATTGGCAGCCTTCAATACAGTGGATCATTACATCCTTTTTAACTGTATTGAGGCCACTGACCTGCAGGGTTGTGGTCTGGATTGGATAAAATCCTTCCTATCTCACCGTTTGCAATCGGTTTGCCTCCCCCTTTTTGTTTCTCCAAGGACAATCTCAGCTCTGGAGTACTTCTTGGTTGCTCCTCATTCCCATCCTATTAAACTCTCTCCTGTCATCTGTTGGTAAACTCCCTAAAAAGGCTACAAGTCAAAATATACAACTATTCTGATGACACGCAGCTAGTGTTCAAACTCGATGACACTCCAGAATTCTTCCAGACACCATGATCTTTATCCAGGGCTGGATGAACTGCCGTCGAAGAAAACTGAACTCATACAAAACCTAGGTGGTGATGGCCAAAACAAATTGCATTGCTGGAGTCCCTCCAGTTGACCTCAGGAGCTAGTCTCCGCTCCTATTGCAAGAAATATGGGCAAGAGTCTTTGCATACTTGTCGATGAAAACCTCTCAACAAACCCTCAGATTGCAGCAGTGACTTCCATCTTCTTATTCTAGCTTTTTTAAATAAAACAAATCAGAAATTATTTCCCTGTTGTGGCCACCATCCTGATTGTACTCGCACTTGTGATGTCCCGTATTGACTACTCCAGCGCTCTATACCTAGGTCTCCCTAAAGGTCTGAGCCAAAGACTGCCGCTTGTTTAAACTCAAACAGCCAAACTGGTCTACCAGCAAGTGAGATAATGCCACTCTAAACCGATGTTAAAGAAACTGCACTGGCTTTCAGTCGTACAACGAACCCTTTTTAAAACAGATTGCGCGATTTTTTAAATCCAGTAGAGTAAAAGCCCAACCTTTGGTTCTTCCAGAATAATCAACTAGATCCCTTGGGGAAAGCTCAGATCAGTACATCTCAATCTCTTAGAGGTTCCCACATTCAATAGGAAAAGGCTGGGGGGATCCAGGTTTGATGTGTTATACCCCACCATTGGAACTCTCTTCTAGACAACATAAGAGCAACAACCTCTCACGAGCAATTCAGAACCTTGCTAAAAACATGGCTTTTCAGACAAGCCCACGATTAATTGCATCTCTGCTCTGCTGCTAGTGCTCTCAGCGCTGTGACACCTTTTGGTGAACGAGCGCTTTAAAAGTGCCTTATAACATAACATCAATACTGCACAACCTGAGTGTCCTCGTGCCATTTAACTAATATGTATTATTAAAAAACTAAGGGGCAGATTTGCAAGCCCCTTGCGCCACTTTTGCATCACTTTTCCCATGTTAAAAATGACGCAAAAGTGGCGCAAGGGGCTTGTAAATAGGCCCTTAAATGTCATTCGTTGATCATGAAAGTAACGCAAGCTTAGCAACCTGCAAGTACTTTTGAGAAGCAGTCATACCAACCACCAAGTTGACTATACTTTCAGCAGACGACAAATACTCTACTTTAAGTGCAATGGGTGTGTCAGCTGTCACTTCCACTGTCTCAGAGAGTAGCATTAACAGGGTTTACTCTTCTTTTACTCGTGAGAAGCGTCATTGAGTCACACAGCTACAGATGCATGCATAGCAGAGCTATCTCTCTAACATCATATGAGTGACATACTTTTCCTCGTCCCTCGCTTTTTGTCCTGGCCTTTGATGTGAACAGGGGCACAGGATGCAGGACTTTTGATGGGCCAACACCTTCAATTAATGTGTCTTTTACTTCCTGGCAAGTGTTGGGGAGAGAGTACATTCCTTGATTACTTTTGGGACTTGCCAGCCCCACTACCCTGCTGTGTCTTTTAGCGTACATGTAACATAAATGCACCGGACTTAAAAGCAGCAACACTACAGCGTGTATAAACGTCTTGTGATGTTTGCCTTTGGGATGGAATGCCAACTCCTCTAGCCAGGTCAAAACTCCCCTGACCAATATGACTTTAGCTCAGAAATGTAAATGTGGTCAGCTTAAGAAATCAAGGATGTCACTAACTACCTAAACGTAAAATAAACTTGAACTTGAACACTAACTACCTTGCTATAGGCAAATATATTCTATAACTTTGATCCATTTGGGTGGCAGAGCATGAAGTCTACCAAGATGGCCACTTCCTGATTTTGCTCCAGGTGATGCCAGCTATCCCGCCCTAGCACTGGGTATGTGCAGCCCAACACCAAGCCATGGCAGAGAGTCCTATTCCTGGAGCTGACATGACAGGCCCACTCCTGAGTGCTAGGGGCCATGATGACACCCCTGCCCAGCCATGACCTGCTCAGGAAGCAACCTCCGGGGAGCTACCCGAGCCCCGGCACAGATGTGACTGGCTTGCCTGTCGGGCCCTGTCACTGGACCCATACCCAATGCACCCGACCCCTGGGCGATCAATGAGTGTCACATAGGAACTTACAGACAACCCCAATCCTTGGACTAGCAGTTCTGTCACTTAGGAATCACCCCATAATGGTAGGGACAGGCAAGCCTGGGGCTACATCCTTGCAGCCCTGGATTCAACATTGCAGGACTTCTCCTTTCATAAGGCATAACCACAAGGGTGGCTGCTGGAGCCCCTGACCCCCACCATGAAGCTGGTGCATCGAGACCCTATAGACCGCTGGGCTAAATGAGGGAAGGCATGAAATTAAATTATGCAAGATATTCAGTGGCCTAGCACAGAGAGCTGCTGTGTGGCACCTTGTGGTGCCGGCCCATCCCCCATTGCCATCTGCCCCAACAGCTCTCTCGGATCCTGCTTGCTTTAATAAGATACAAAAAGGTGCCACTTTGCACCCGTGGCAAATGACACCTGTCCTTATTGCCCTTTGGGGGTGATAAACGTGCCCCATCTCTGGTGACAGAGCCTGGAGTCAGAGATTGGCTGCACCCTTGGCTTAGAAGAGGCTTGGGAGACAAGGCAGCACTGGAGGCGTTCTGATGCTTGACATAGCCCAACCTTGGACCTCAGCTTTGGTGAGGTACAACCAACACTGCAAACGGCCAACTGGACACTACCAACTGCCTGAGTCCTACACAGCTTGCCTCCTGCCCAAGCCTATTCTACAGGTGTTGCAAGTGCAATCAGGCAGTAATTCAGGGTTCAATACACCTTTGGTAAGTACACCGCTTCTCAGTAACCGCTGCACCTTGCCTTTGAAACCTATCGGTGACACGCTAATGAAGGGAGTTTTCCTGGTGGCAGCCTCCACAGGACCATAGAACATTAACTGACCCTCATTAGATGCTGGGACTGGACGCCGATCTGCTAGATCAGCACTGTAGCAATAGCCAGAGACCTTTCTGGTGTCCTCCTCGGAGCTCGAGCTCCCTCCGGGCATCGCCCCCTCCTAGATCTGGTCACACTGTAGATGTGGGCTCCTTACTCACAGACCCATTCAATATTGTTAAACATGTCACCCTTCCACAAACCTTTTTTCCTTCACTCCTGTTTTTCTGAACTCGTTTTCTTTTGCCTTGGTCCTCTCCATACTTCACCACTGTGCTCTCTCTTTCAAACTAGGTAAAATTGGCTTACACCCAATTCACACATTTAATTTAAATGTAAGTCCCTAATAGAGTGGTACTACAGGTACCCAGGGTCTGTAAAATAAATTATACTAGTAGGCCTGCTGCACTGATTGTGTCTCCCATTTAAGCAGCCTGCCATACAGTCTGTGTGTGTGTTTAGTTTTAAACTGGCATTTCGACCTGGTAAAATAAACTTTTTGCCAGAATTAAACCTTTCTTTTAATGCATATAAGTCACCCCTAGGATAGGCCCAAAACAGATTAAAGGGCAGGGTGAGTAATATTTAAAAAGTTGGATGTGTAATTTTACGTTTTGCATGTCCTGGTATTGAAAAACTTTTAAATTCATTTTTAAATATTGCAAAGCCTACCTCTCCCATAGAATGGCTTTTAAATAAGTAATAACGTTTGATTAGAAGCAGCTCAGGACATCATCTTTGGTGTCTGAGGAACTGTAATATAAAATCTTCTTTCATGGTCAAGTCAGATTTTAAGTAAACATTTTGGGGCAATTTTAGAAAGTTGGTATTTTCTTATGCCAGCCATTTGGTGCCTGTAGCCTCTTTCCTAGGTCGCATGACTAGGTGTAGTTGGCCTTTGTGTATTTTCCCAGACAGCATCACAATAGAGAGTCTGAGTGTTGGCAAGATGGGGCATGTCTAACATGATAGTGAAGCAGAACTGTCACCTTCCACACTGGCACTTCAAAGGCACTGAATCAGTTCACACAGAAAGGACTTCACACTAGCCTATTGTACCCCCAGGCAGACTGGGGCAAAGGCAGGGAGGCAGAACATTCCAGACACCTCTATAGGGGGAAACTTCTAAAGCTTCTCCCACTTTAAGGTGGGTACCAGGTATGAAAAGGGAACCCTCAGGTCCACTCTTCAGTATACTCCTGGAACTTTGGATACTGCTGAAGATGGAGGCCCTTCTGCTTGAGGCCTGTCCTGCTTGTTGATGGGAAGACTGGACCTGCACCCTTCATCCCAGGTTGAAGAGACTCTATAGCTCAGCTGATTGACCTCCGGTTCTGAGCTAAAGGCACACAACAAGCTTGAGGCCCCTCTGCAACTGATCCCCACAAAGTGCCTCTCAGGTCCTGGGCCTTTGTTGTGGCATTGGCTAAGTTCCTACTGTAGAAAAGGAGAAGTGTTGAAGTTTTGAGCTCTGTGTGACCGAGAAAGTGTCTGTTCTTGCCAATACCCGTGCTGACCATCCTATGCGAAGCTCTGGTGAACCAACCTCTTTGCTCTATAGTGACCACCAGTGATGACTAACAATGCAAGATCTGCACTTGGTGCTACAGCCTCAACAGCCCGCAGTGACTGTCAATGTGAAGCTCCAGCAACAACCATCTGCAACGCCTGATAGGCTCGTTGCGCGAAAGCAACGACTGTAGACAATGCTAGATCTGTGCTTCGCTCTACAGTGTCAACCATTGGCACTGTCCTACCTGCTCCTCCTGGCCTCTTCCACCACAAACCAAAATCTTTGTGCTGGACTTTAGTGTGTAACTTTTTCAGTGCAGCTATACTGGTCCCTGTATCCGGCTCACACTCCATCGAGGTCAGCCTGAACCAGTGACACACACCTGGTCTCACATGACCAGATATCGGCCAGGTGAGCTTTGTACTTTTAGACGCTATACTTACCTTAAGTCATTGAAATTGCGTATCTCCGGTTCTACTAACTTGACGTTTATCATTTTGGTGTCAAATCATTTTTCTAAATTTATTTTCATTTTCTAATTTGGTGTGGTATTTTCTTGTGTTGTGTTTTCACTTTATTATTACTTGAGTGCTGCATAGTTATTTTATACATTGTCTCTAAGTTAAGACTGACTATGTTTGTGCCACACTACCAGAGAGTTAAGCACAAGTTAACTTAGTGGCTTTTTGTGATTCACCATGAAAGGATTGTGGCTGTTGCTTGAGTAAGATTTGACCCTCCTCAACCAATAACCCAGTTTCTTACAAGCATCATTAGATGAATGCTCCTATTTGAGGCCATTCATTGTGGTGAGGGAGCCCCTCACTGCTAGCATCAATGCATTTGCCCTAAGGGCAACCCTCTGGTAGGAGTCTGCCGCCCTTTTCCAGCCCTGAAATCTTTAGGTGACTGGCTGTGGCCCTCTTGTTCTGCATATGTCCCTCCTGCCCTGCATGTCAGCCTGCTGAAAACCTGCACACAAGCTGCTGCACTTTGAGGCCATGTGTTGTTCCCAACAGAACACAAAGATATCTATCCAGACTTCCCCTACAACAGCTATGTAAACACTACTCATTCATAGGGGCCACCCTCACCGTGATGGACCCAAACATGATGGACCTTAACTCAGATGTGAAATCCATCTTACAGAACATGTCAAGCATACTTACCCATTTGGACAAATGTGATCTACTAGACGCAATTGAGAACCAATATTAATGTATCCCGTATTGGGAGTGTGACATTGAATTCCTGCACTGGTGACAGACTTGGAGGACAGAGAAAAGAGAGGCAACTTCTGGATGTATGGGATCCCAGAGGGGGTGGAGAAGTTGGACATGATCACATACCTGTCATCCTTCCTCCCTGAAATAATCCTTCAGCTTCCCGAAGGCGCTTGAGTTTTAGAGGGTGCACCAAGTTCGGTCCTACAGTGCATCCAAAACCAATACTCCAAACCCCATTATTGCATACACGTTGCCCAACAAACACACTAGGTGTATACTGCAGGCAGCCAGGAGGGCAACAGAGCCTATTCTCATTGATGGCAACAGAATCGCCTTCTCAGTATGTCACTCAGTGGCAACCAACACTAGACTCCGGAGGTACCGTGCACCAGTGCTTGATTTGCAAAACAATAAGTGCCATAACCCTCGTCAGGTGGCCACTGCAACTTGTCCGACCCATTGCCCCTGCCTTTACAGCCAGTGACAATTCAGACTATTCAAGGCCCCCAAAGCTAAAAGAATGGCTTGGGATGCACCTATTAGTCTTTTTAAATATATAATAATTAAATAATAATATTTTTGTTCCGTTCATCTCTAAATTAGGCAGATAGCATCCCCCTGTGCTTAAGTGCCGATGCCGAGCAACAGAAACCACTGGCTCAAATTAAGCAGTGCCAAGCGCTATGGCCCTGGATGAAACATTGATACATCAAATATATTCTCCTTGAACCTGCAAGGATGATGGTGGCAGTGGACAGGCAGACCAAGGACTTCTCGGAGCTGGGTGAGCTGGGGGTTTTCCTGGACTCCGTAGAAGAGCTCCTCTCCTAATGGACATGGTTTTTACTGTTTCCACTAGACATTTCCATAAGGATGACTCCCTGCCCCTTGGAAATCACCTAGGTACCAAAGATAGCACACTGTGATTGGGCAAAAAAGCTATGTTTTAAGAACCTTTCTAAAAGTGTCATACATTGCATCTTGTGTCAGGGAGACTACAAGCCTTCACCCCAAGTACGAAGATGGATCTGCCTTCTCTAGTTTGTTACCTCAATTTTGGAATCCGTAATAGTTTATTATTAGCAAATCTTACACTCAGTGAAAGTATGGAACAAAGCAGTCTCAGAGAAATGTGGGATTTGCTCAATAAAAAAACCCTGTAAACTATAGAGATTTAAACAAAATCACATTTTCCACAGAAAGTGAGTGGAGTCCTCTTAAACCCTTTGGAAGTAGAACTTTAATTAGGAATTGTGAGCGCAAATATGACTGTAGTGCTTCTTAATTGGATATTAGGCAGGCCCAGGAAGAGACTATTACTATAGTCTAGCCTTGAAGTGATGTGGCGATGGACTTCCTTGCAGACATAGGGTAGAAGTCCAAAAACGTTTTCAGGGACTTTATCAGGGAAAAACAGGTTCCCGAGATAGTGCTAAACATGATGGTGAAAGGATGTTCAGAGAGATTGAAGACAGATTGTTGTTTCCAAAATGAAGGATTTCCGAATTGCACTTTAAGTAATTGCAGTTCCTTAATCTAATTGCTTGGAAGCGGCAATTAAAAAATGTTGACTGAAAACGAGAAGAATTTTTTTCAAGTGACAAGGCCAATTGGGTAGTATCATCCTATACCATAAAAAGTGATAAACAATGATTTGATTAGCACGATAAGAGAGAACATACACATGTCAAACAATGTAGATGTTGGACTAAACCCTTTCACCAAGGTAATCCAAAAGCCTTTTCCCATCACTGGCCTGTTTTCTGAACCGGTTATTGCTGTCTTTTAGGATTTGGTGCACTTTATCACTGCTAACCAGTTCTAAAGTGCTTGTGCTCTCTCCTTTAAACATGGTAAAATTGTCTTACATACAATTGGCACATTTAATTTGCTAGTAAGTCCGTAGTACTGTAGTACTACATGTACCCAGGACCTATAAATTAAATGCTACTAGTGAGCCTGCAGCACTTATTGTGCCACCCTCTTAAGTAGCCTTTTTAAACATGCCTTTAGCCTGTCAAGCAACTTTCATATGCAGTTTAATACATATAAGTCAGTCCTGAGGTAGGTCCTAAACATTCCATAGGGCAGTTTGCAGGGTATTTAGGAAGTTGGACATGTACGTTTTAGTTTTGCATGTTTTTCACTACTGCAAGCCCTACCTCTCCCATAGGATAATATTAGGTTAGCTTAATACACTTAGTAAGGGATAACTTTTCATTGGGAGCAGGTGGAAATGTCAAGTTTGGTGTCTAAAGTAGCCTGGGCGTAGCTCGTGGAGTTCACTCCTCAGAAACCTGCAAAGTTACAGAAAAACTCTGTCAACTTTCACGGAGTTCTGCGAGCGGGCAGACTATTGCTCTGCCTCCCCTACCTTTTATCTTAACCATGTGAAACACCGTCATTTGTGCAACTGCCCAGACCAAGCCCTATCAGAAAATTGTCAGCACTAGCACACAGTGGAGTGTTGCCTTGATCATTCGTGGGGAGGCTGGCCTTGTTCACTACTCATGTGATTGTTTTCTTTTCCTCTTTTGTGCTAACAGTGTGATTCTCTGGAGGATGCAGGGGCAACAAGGGAAGCGAAGAGCATTCCAGTGTATTGGAGAGGAGTCACTGGTTCTGGTAAGTTTAGTTCTCCTTTCCTTTCTACATGGCCCCAGTTCAACAGTGTAAATGTATTCTTACTCTTTGGAATTGGTGTGAGAAAAAAGTCTCGCCGGGATGTCATTTTGCTCTCTCGCGGTCGGCAACTTGAGGTTGAGGACCGCGAGTGAGCAAAAAATGCCAACTATGCTACGCTACGTGATTTTGCACTGTGCTACGTGCAATTCGCGTAGCGCAAAGTAGCACAAACTACACAAACTTCGCGAGCGTAGCATAGTTGTCCTCCCAGGGTTAATATTAGTTTTTTAACAAGCCAGCATGGAAAATAGTAATTTGTATGTGTAGCAACAGATGATGTTTGACAACAGGGAGAAGTGCTCAAATGGCAATACTGACAGGATGAACAATAGTAACAACTGCCCGGGAACAAAGGCACAGCTGGGGCCATTCATTACAATCCCCAAGTATTTCTGCACAATTACGGCCTTCTCACTTTGGCTATTGTTGATTCCTGATGCCACAAGCAGTTTTATCAGCAGCAAAGCAGCTTATTTGTAGAAGTTGACACCGGTAAACTCCACTCCGCAGTAGTTAGCGGAGTTTTTGCCAAACTCTGCACTAAAAACGGAGCACAGAGTGGCAAAACTCTGCCAACTTTGCCGGCAGACCAGAGCTTACCTCCAACCCTTAGTCTAAAGCATTACAATTGTAAACCCTCTTTGATGGTAAAGTCAGATTTTAAGTCGCAATTCTGAAAATGCCACGGTTGGGATGGGTGAATGTGATGTCAATGAATGTCATGATATGTACAGGCCCAACAACGGCAATGTCAGTAAATGCAATATGAACGTATGCCACTGCTTGTACCTGCACTATGCCCGTCAATGGAATGTCAATGAATTGCGTAATTTGTACCTGCGCAGCTGCGCCGACATCAGCAATAATAATACCAATGTATTCAGTGAACCATGCTCATGCGATAGTAATATTGTTTCAAACAATGACAACTGTATTGTTAATACCAGTACAAACAAATTCAATGTACAAAATGACAACTGTATGCATAATAATGGCTATGCTGATAAACATGATACCAGGGACTGCTGTTACACTTTTATAAATTCCAATGAACTCACCTCATTACTGTCATATTTACCTAAGGTGACCTCTCCAACAACCCCAAGTCAGAGATATGTGGTCAGGCAGGTCCTGTGACCAATGACCAAGCATATTGAGTAAAAGGCCACAGGTGGGGTCCCCCATAAATTAAAGGCAAACACACACCAAGGTAAAATCCTGATCAATTCCACAGATATATAATTTCACCACAATCAAGTCCGAGGTTATTCGCCCCAATAAAGTAACACTGGGCGTAGTTCACTTAGTAGCGCTACGCGTAGCTACGCGAAGTGTGCTTCGCACTACGCGAGCTACGCGAACTACGTAGTGCACTGTGCAAAATGCTGTTCGCACTGATTGCACAGTGCCGGATGCTTGTCCGCACTGAGCAATCAGTGCAAACCACATCTTGCACAGTGCAAGCGGTCGTTTTCTGCTGCTCGAGTAGATTTCTTCTCGAGCTGCAGCTTTCTCAATGCGTACTGGTAATTTCTCATTGCGAGCAGTCGCGAGCATACGTGACCAATCGCAATGAGAAACCTGACCTCCCTGCGTTAAGAATCTCGCCGGGAGGTTTATTTTCCACGCTCGCGATTATGTGTAGGCTCTCCAGATGCATCGTTTAATTTAACCAACGTGTTCCTGTTTTCTCAAATGCCTCTTATCTTTTCATTCATTTAAGTTAAATTCATATCCGAGCAACACCCCTTTTAGAAAGTTGCCATTTTCTTGACCCAACCATTTGATGCCTGTATCCTGGGCCACAAGACTAGGTATAGCTGGTAGTTGAACTTTGTGTATTGCTCCCAGACAGCAAGATAAAAGGGAATAGATGTTGGGGGGACCTGCAGGATGGGCCATCTATGACTTGATGAGGTGGAGGAGATGTTACCTACCACATTTGCACATCACAATGGCTCTACCTGAGCACACTCACAAAAAGTTAGAGACTAGTGTTTTTTTACCCCAGACCTGGGCCAAACAGGAAGACAGGAAATTCCAAGCATCTCTGGGGGTGGAAACCACCAGAATTTTCTCCTTTATTTAAAGTGGGATTCAGGTATAAATAATGGAACCACAGACTCAACTCTTCAGTACCCCTCTGGATCTGTGGACAAACTCATAAAGACTGCTGTGTTGCTCTGCAAGAAGTACTGCTACTCTGCTGCCTGAATGAAAAGTACTGGACCTACATCTTGAGCTCAGGGCTGGCATCCTGATCAAAGCCTCAGGAACAGAAAAGGCTCCAACCACCTTGAACCCAGCAGCTAGATTCTATCTGTTGTGGGTACTACCCCCAAGTAGTGCTACACCAGTGCTGGACCCATGGACGCGAGGCTGAAGGTGCTGTGCCAGCCCAGCTGTGGTCCTGTTAGCAGAACCGTGATGAATCTCCCTGCACCCACATTGGAAGTGCTGCAGCGTGGCGCATCCCTGACGCCAGACCTTGCATCACAGCCCACAGTCTCCTTCAAACTGCTGCTGTGCAATGCAGCCTCGACGCAGGCCTTCACATCACAAACCCCTCAACAACAGTGTTCTCAGAGATGACACAGGACTCAGCATTGCTGCCCCACAGCTTCTTTGGAACTGCCAGTAAATGAGGTATCTATGACGGAGGACTTCCCATCATAGGCCTCTCATTGATGGCATCTTCCAGGATGACGTAGGACTCTGCATTGCAGCCCCGCTGCTTCTTGGAACCGTTGCTGTGCAACTCATCCTCGATGCAGTATCTTGCAGTGCTCCACAAGCCAGGATTTAAGGTGGTTTTCACAGGAGGTGTAACTTGGGCCTTGTATCCGGCACACGCACATGGCAAATGGCCTGAACATGTGGCTTTTTCCCAGTACAGAGCTATCAGAAAACCAAAGCTGGTACTATGTGCTTCTAAGCACTATTTTTATTTAAAACTTTGAAATTCCATATGCTGGTTCTACCGATTAGATTTTTGTCATTTTTACATCAAATAACTTATTACATTTTATGCTATTTTTCAAAATTGGTGTGGGATATGTTTTGTGTTGTGTTTTCAATCTGTTACTATTTAAAGTTCTGGAAAAATACTCTTCCATTGTCTCTAGGTTCAGCCTGACTGCTTTGTGCCATGCTACCGGAGGGTTAAGCACATTTGAATTTCACATTACTTCTGACTTCACCCTGACAGAAATTGTGGTTGCTGCTTGAGAAGTGTTTCACCCCCCTAAATCAGTAACCCAATTTTCTACAGTAGTGCTCAGGGATGAACCCTGAGGGACATCATATTTCAGTGATTTTTCATTTGATCTAAAAGGGCCTATAGTGATCACTTGTTTCCTCTTCTCTAGGAAAGATTGAAACCATGACTAGGCACAGCCCGAGTTCCAATCTCTGTAACATGTCGTGATAAGATATCTTGAGATATTGCGTCAAATGAGGCCAACATGTGAGAAGAATCAGACCCACATTGTTTCCTATATTTAGCATGCATTTTATAGCTTTAGAGATATCCAAAAGAGCAGATTGGGTTGAATGTCAAAGTCTAAAACCAGCTTGAAGAGAATGAAGAAAAATATGTGTTTTCAAGTAATCCAAAAGTTGGGAGTTGACAAATTTTCCCAGTATTTTAGCTGGTGCAGGAAGAAAAGAAATAGGTCTAAAATTGGACAGATTCTTAGGGTCCTTATCGACTTTCTTCAACAATGGTTTTACTAGGGCCACCTTCAAAGTCTCTGGCACAAAAGCCAACAATAATGACTTATTTAGTATAGAGTTCAGGATTGGGTTGATGACCCTAATAGCTTTCTTGAGAACCAATGAAGCACAAGAATCCATGGACGAACCTGATTTACAAAACAGGATTCCATGGTCAGATTGTATGAGCGTTATAGCACTGCACTCAGTGAGAGAGGCATTCAAGTATGTCTCAACTGCATTCATCTAAAATTCTCCCTTTGTGGCTCACTTCGAGGGAAGCCAGCTTAAGTGGCTTTAATGTTTTGCTCAAAGAGGTCACCCAGCTTATCACAAAGCTTTTGAGGAAAGTCCAGGTAGATTGTGCAAGCTTTGTGATGGAGATAGTCTTTGAATATTTAAAAATGTGCACAGAAGTAATTCAATCTTTGTGGACTCATTTTTTTTTTGCTTCTTTAAAGGTTTGATGATACTTTTTAAAGCTGATTTTAAGTATCCCTGTCCACTTAAAAATACTTGGCTCTCCATGCCTACTGTAACTATCTACAGATTAGACTTTCATTGGCCAAGGAGAGGGATAACCAGGAAGCAGAATAAAAAACGATCCTCCAACCACCAGGACTCTGAGGAGGTAGGTTGTCACGCACATCAGTAAGCCAACTATTAAAGTTGTCTGAATCAAAGTATGTATCCCTGGTAATTACAGGGAAAGAACAGGAAAGTAGCTGAATAAGGCTAGTGCCTTGCCATGTGTCCTAATGTCAGTTCTTGAGATAATGCCCTTCCTGAACCCCTTCTTCTAATTCTGTGAGGGTTTACAACCAGCGTTAAATGAAATAAACTTGTGATCAGACCATACCTGAACTTCAGTTTGGCCGCTGCAGAAGACTGAAAGTTAGCAAAGATTGAGTCCAGCACATGGCCAGCTAGAGGCTTTGAGCTGTTTACCAATTGTAGGAGATTGAGGGAAATTAAATGAGCAATAGGAGTTCTAGCTGAAAAATATTTATTGTCATCAATGGGACAATTAAAATCACCGAAAATGGTGAAAGTTTAGTATTGCACCAATGAGCAGTCAGGACACCTAGCAAAGAATTTATGAGCAGGAAGATAGCTCCAGGTGGGTTATACTAAGATGCATGAAAAGGAATAATGCTGCGACGTCTTCACACAGAATCCCAAACGTTTGCTCCTTCCAATTTGTGTGTATGAAACGCCACAAACCAGTGCAGAGAATTGCGAAAAACAATTGGCAGGCCTCCACTCCTTGCTCCCTTCCTACCAAAGTAATGTTTAGCATAACCAGCTGGAGTAGCCATTGCTATGTCAGGGTTAGGGGATTCATTTAGCTAAGTTTCTGTAAACAACTAAAATTAAAAAAATTAACAATTAACAGAATATAAATATGCAACCCATGTTTAGGGAGGGAGCAAACATTTAGAAGTCTGCCTTGTAACCCCGATTTACCACAGAGATTTCTGGCTGTATATATAGCAAAATCAGCTTCCTGCTCATCCTCATCAGTGGGAGGGATGTTATTTAGAGCAAAATGTGCTTACAAAATAAACAAGATATGTCCCAGGTCACTTTTACTAGATCAGAATTCGTTTTACAGTGCAGACTCTTTCCTAGTTTTTTCATTTCTGCCGAAGAGGAAACGAAAGAGTGAGGGTGGCCTGGGTCTAGACTGGCAGCACAGCAGGCACCAGCCAAGGAACTGACGAGTCCGTGCAAGGGGTCTAATTATGAGCATTTTGCTCCCTTGTGTTCTTTGCATCTGCAAGAAGAGGACTAGACCAATGACTACCTTAATGGCATCAGAAAACGGAGCAGAAATGGCAACAAGAATAGGACTCTATTTCCCAAAACCTAAGGCTGTGTTGGCAGGTTTATTCATAACAGCCACGCCCCACGCTTTTCCCTCATGGATGCTTCACTGCTGCTCTGCTCTCTTCCCTGAACTGTTTGCAAATGTTGATGGACCCAAAGGGCAGTATGTTGGTGCCCGCCTCAGGATCCTGACAGAGTTGTCTGCTTCGAATCGATCTATGCCACTATAAGGATTAAGGCGACTTCCCTTCTTCACCTCAACTATGTTCTCGCCGAATTGGGTTCTGCACCCATCCTTTTAGTTGGTGACTGGAACATGTCTATGCGCACTGGCCTGATTGATCAGGTGGCTAACAGGGCCATCTAGCACGACATCCATGAAGACAATAGTCTTCTCGACATTTGGAGTCCTTTGCACCTGACTGATAAGTCCTACACCTTTCTATCCGTAGTCCATGGCGCTCAGTCCAAGCTGGACTTCTTTCAATTTTCACATTCCCCCACCCGCTGTTATTGGATAATCACATCATATCAGGCTCTCGTTCTGATCGCTCCGCAGTCAGTCTTTAGCTGCACTGGGGTCTGACCCGGCCGATCCAGAAGCCCTACTATAGGCAGTCCGAGCTGCTCCTCCCCTCTCATATCCAGACTTACCTTGCTGACAAGGAGGGCTCAGCAGAATCCGCACATACAGTCTTGGTGGCAGCAAAGATCACAGTCTGGGGTAGGTCATGCGTGACACTGCTCTCCATAGTAAACAGAGAGTGGCACAACTGGCCGCCTTGGGAGTGAATATTTGGGATCTGACATGGCTGTACACTGCCCACTCTCCTGATTCCACTCACTGACATCTGGAGAAGGTATGGATGGGAGTAGATCTTCTTTTTCCCTCAAGGGTAGAATATATGCTCCACAAACTCCAATCCTATCACAATGAATATGGCGAGAAGGGCGGTTTCACCCGCAGAAGGAGGTGGTAGCCAATTCAAATGTCTGAGATTAGACAAATGCCATTCCATTCACCCCCAGGGGATAGCAAATACCTTTGCAGAGTACTATGGTTGCCTTTATGCTCCGGACTGGACCACAGATGAGCAGTGCACTGCACAATTTTTTGGTGTGGTCCACCTTCCACAACTGAATGACAAGAAACGGGCCCTCCTCTCCAGCCCAATCACTAAGGAGGAAATTGTGCAGGTGATATCTTCCACTCCGTACAGCAAAGCTCCCCGGAGGATGCCTCTCTGTCAGAATTCTATAAATGGACCTCCACCGAGGTGGTAGAATCTCTTGAGGTGGCTTATAAGGTAGCAGAGAAGGATGGTCTGTGGCCGATCTCTAATAAAGTCCTCATAACTGTATGCACTATGCCGGGCAAGGATCTACTATCCTGTGATGGCTATCGCCTCATTTTGCTTCTTAATGAAGATATTAAGATCGTAGCTGGTGTTCTTGTGGCCCGAGTCAAGTTGTCTGGGTAGCTGAGGATCTGCCAGTTGAGGCGCTGGCCCTGTCTTTGACCTCTGAGAAAACATTTGATCGCATTGAATGGGGTTATCTTTTTGCGGCCCTCTGTGGGTTTGGTAGTGGGGATGACTTCATCTTCGGGGTTCACTGGCTCTACGATGGCTGCATGGTGCAGGTGAACTGTGGAGGCTACTCGTCCACACCTTCCCAATTTGGCTGGGGATGCGCCAGGGGTGCCCGCTCTCTCCACTCCTTTTCCTGCTCGCTCTGGAACCTTTATCAGTGGCCATTTGTCTGTCATCACAGGTAGTGGGCATCCCCGCCCTGAGGGGGTCCCTCTACCATCCTTCTCTATGCAGATGACATCTTGCTGATGTGACAGGACCTCCCTAGATCCCTTACCGCTCTTTTCAACCTTGTGGACAGTTTTGCACAGTTTGCGGGATGAAAGATCAATTAGGGGAAGGACAAGGTGGTGACCCTATCCCGGTCCACCATGGCAGTCACTGTATAGGGTACTGCTTTTTTTGGACTCTGTCCCGCCTCAAGTACCTGAGCATTGTCATCACTGGGGACTGGTATGCATGACAAGGGACAACATTGAGCCCCTGTCAGAGGTGACAGGTGCAGATTTTACAAAATGGATACAATTTAATCTCTCGCTCTGGCAGCAAGTACAGGCTGTCAAGATGGTCACCCTCCCGCAGTTCACATACGTGTTAGTCATGTTGCCATTATAGGTCCCACTTTTACTATTACAAGCTATTATTGACATGCTTCTTAAGGCATTCAAATGGGGTGCAGCCAGGCCATGGCTGGTGATCTTTAAGCTGATTGCCCACAGGAAGTGCTGGGGCCTGGGCTTGCCTTTGGTTTAGCACTACTGCCTAGTGCTCCACCTGTCACAAATGATTCTCCTGCAGCAACGGATGTTGGGTCCCCATGGTTCCTGTTTAAACAGAGCTTGAACCACAGCCCATCCTTGCCTCCACTTGCTCTATGCATATGGAGCTCTCACAGGCTGTTCGGCCAACCCCATGCTCTGGGCAACGGCTGCAGCCTGGAAGTGAGCACAAGGTCTTTTCTTAGAGGATGCCTTCCTGCATGGGGAGGCCCCCATCTGCCGGAATTTGTCCATTCGCATCACAGGTGCTCTGCCAGATTTGCCACTTTGGTGAAGGGCAGGTGTCCAGACTCTCTAGTCCTGGATACTGCAGTGAGGTAACGAAACTTGAGGGGTCCCCCTGTAAAGTACATGGAGGGGGCCGGATCACTGAAACAATATCGATGACACAAATATAGAACTACCAAAATATCGAGTAAAAAATATAGAATGCAAAAATATCGAATTCCTATCTCCAAACAGGTAAGTACAAAAATATCAAATCAAAAATATCATTGTAAAAAATATAGTTAGTCAAAATATCGAATTTTTTAAATGCTATTAAGTAATTAAAAATTAATGAAATATTAAATATAATTAACTTAAACATGCTTAAAATACTTGAATAACCTTACAATTAATAAATAATGAATGTAAGTAAAAATAAAAAAACATACAAATTAATTTGTTAATACATATATATATATATGAACGTAATATTAATAAAGAATATACAATATTTTTACCGTAGGATAGCGGAAAGCGGAAAATTGACTATTACCACTCCAGTGAGTGCAACAGTAGAGAAAGTGTTGGATAGCGTAGAGGTAAAAATTACTATTCCCACTCCAGTGAGTGCAACAGTAGGGAAAGCGTTGGATAGCGTAGGGGTAAAAATTACTATTCCCACTCCAGAGAGTGCAACAGTAGGGAAAGCGTTGGATAGCGTAGGGTAACAATTACTATTCCCACTCCAGTGAGTGCAACAGTAGGGAAAGCGTTGGATAGCGTAGGGGTAAAAATTACTATTCCAACTCCAGAGAGTGCAACAGTAGGGAAAACGTTGGATAGCGTAGGGGTAAAAATTACTATTCTCACTCCAGTGAGTGCAACAGTAGGGAAAGTAAATACTTCATATATTAATTAAAACAAATTAAATATTAATACCAATTACAAATTAATTAAAAATAATTACCAAATTAATATAATATAATAATTAATCAATTAAAAATAAAAATAAAAATTCTTTATTAAAAATCATTACCTATTAATACCAATTAATTACCAATTTACAATTAATTAATTAGCAATTGAAAAATAATTAACATTAATAAAAAATAAATACCAATAAATAAATTAAAAAATGTAATTAATTACAATTAAATTACTTTCCACCCTATTCCCCTATAAACCCACAACCCGTTACAGTAAATAAATTAATAACATTAACATAATTATCAATTAATCAATTAATAAAAATTAATTACCAATTATAATTTAATTATTTACCAATTAGAAATTAATTAACAAATAATTCAAGATAAATACCAATAAATAAATAATAACATTTAATCAATTATAATTAAATTACTTCCCACCCTACTCCCCTATAAACCCACAACGCGCTACTGAAAATAAATAATAAAATTAACATAATTATCAATTAATCAATAAATAAAAATTAATTACCAATTATAATTTAATTAATTATCAATTTAAAATTAATTAACAAATAATTCAAGATAAATACCAATAAATAAATTAAAACATTCAATCAATTATAATTAAATTACTTCCCACCCTATTCCCCTATAAACCCACAACCCGCTACAGAATTAAATCACGCAAAATTAAATACCATAAAATTCATTACTTAAAATAAATTATAAAATAAATATACATTTTTCACACATATACTAACATAAAAAACACTTTAAAAAATTCGATATTATTAAAAAATCGATATATTTAACATCTATATTATATACTTCGATATTTTGACTTTCTATATTTATGTGAATCGATATTAACTTACCTCAAATTCGGTATTTTTGTTGTCTATATTCTGTCCATTCGATATTTTGTCCATTACATTCGATATTTTTGTTGTCTATATTCTGTCCATTCGATATTTTGTCCATTCTATATTTTTTATTCGATATTAATGCAATTCTATATTTTTAACTCAATATTTTGACTGTATACCGAGGGGGGGCACCATACTTTTGACCCAGTCAGGAGCTCTCGGGCCAGGGGCCTGCCATCCTTGCACAGTGCCTGAGGGGGCACTCTGACACTCAGGGCCCTCTGCACCACAGGGGAGGAATTCCATCTTCCCTGACCCAGTACTGATGGTACCTCCAGCTATGCCATTGGCTCTGTGGTTGTCTGTGGACGTTGCTGTGGGGTGTGCCATACTCTCCCATCATACCAATGTGCGAGTATGGGGTCAATTCCATGAAGTGATGTCTAGCATGTACAGTGTTCTGGTGTGGCACAAGTATTAGCTCTACCTAAGGCAGCGCCTGCATGTATCCTGGCAGATGGAGTTGCGTGTTGAATACAAGGAGGAGGACTAGACAGAGCTCCTTGAAATCCTGGACCATGGGGTGTGGGAGTCAGGATGAAGTTGTGCCTCTTCAGGACAGTGCGGGACTGGTACTGGATGTCCTCCAACTGAAACGGGCTGGCCTTCTACCTCACTCTCGCTGCTGGTACTGTGATCAACTGGGCTGTTACACTACTCACAATTTGTATGAATGCCTGCCATCTCAGGATTATGGGAGGGGGTGACAGCTACGCTGAGCCAGACATTACCTCTTACTCCCCACTTTATCGCTAGGCCTTGCTTCTGCATGACTTAGCTTAAGCCTTACTGATGACACACCATAAGCACCGGTTCTTAGCCACAGTCCTGAGCTCGGTGAAGCTGGGTCTCCAGCAACCTCGTTTCATTCCACTGGTCTCTTCCCACATGGAATGGCTCATGGCAATGTTCCGGATAGCATCCTATGAGAAGATGATTTATGCTCTTGCTGACAAGCTCGATGTTTGTCAGCAGGTTTAGACCCCATTTTTGGAGGTCGATGCTTCATGTGACCGTGCCCTGCCCGACACACTCTGCACCTCGAATCATGGTCATCGCATCACTGTATGGACCCCCCTCCCATTACCCCCTTCCTGCCTCTTCCCCCCCTAATCTCTCTACCTCTTTCTCACTCCCCAACTTTTCTGTCCCCCCATGGTTCAGAGGTGCCCCCTTATTTGTCTTCCACAGTATATGTACTACCGCTGTCTTCCCTTCCCCCTCGTTCTTTTTTCTTCTATGGCCAAGTCTGTCACCCTCCCTCTCCCTTCGTTTTTGTTTTCTTCAGTAGTTGTCGTGTTAGGCTCACCCAAATCCTGGCTCTTGTTTCTATTTTTGTCATTCTTCTCTGGTATCATTGTTAAGTTGAGCCTATATTCTTTATCTTATGTTTTCATGTGTACTCAATCTGAAAATGAAACTAAAGATTAAAAAATAGTGAATGGGTGAACACGGTCATCAGCAGCAGAAGGTCGAATACTGACAATGGGGAGCCTTCCACAGTAAATGGCTGATCTAAGGTGTGTGAATTAGCAATACTGATCGAAAAGGTACTGTGGTGCCGGATTCTTAGGATCTGGGTGGATGACGAGGGTTGATGGTTGTTTGTAAAAATACTTATATTGGAGTGGTGCATGGTTGTGGGGTCAGTCTATACCTCTACCACCAATAAAAATAGTTTTTTAGCCCACTTGTTTTGCCTGCTGCCATCATTTGGGAAAATATCAATCTTGCTAGGGGTGACTGAAACCTGGCCGCTGACCCAACCTTAGAGAGAACTGGCTGCATGGGCTCCCACCACTGGGTTGATAGAGCCCTGCTGCTCAATCTCTGGTATGATCAAGCCCTCTTAAATGTCTTCCACCTTCTCCATCCATCTGATGGGGACTATACTTTCCTTTCATGCCCTGCGAGTCTCAGCTCCATAATGATTAGTTCATGGGGCCAATTTCCTCATGCTGTATACTGTGACATTCTAGAGGGGGGCATTGCTGACCACTGCCAGGTCTGCCTCAGCCTGGATTTAGGAACAACTCACCCACCCCCAATGAGCTTGCGAATGAGGGCATTTGTGTATAAGTGTCTGGCGGGCAGGCAGCTACTCCGCAATCATAGTTGATCTTACTTCACAGGAAATTAGGGCTCTATGAATGGTTGCAGGGTTCTCTAGTTGGCAGGCAAGACGTCATTGTGATGGATGATGATGCAAGACACTGGTCTAGAGAAGGGCAAGGCCCAGGCAGGCCCTGGAAACTGAGGTCAGCATCCTCACAGTGCATTAGAAAACAACTACCATGCAGGCTTTGAAGATCCGGTTGACTTTCTTCTTCTCAGAGGCAGCTGAGAAAGAAATGGCTAAGCTCCGCTGGCACCATTATTATCATGGGGAGAAAGCTGGCAGGCTCCTGGCCACCCAACTGTGGCAATTGGAATCCCAACTTGATTTCCCCACGATACACAACACCTTAGGACTCATTTTGGTGCATCCTCGGAATATAGTTGATACAGCCTACTGCTCATCACTGTACTCTTCAGTACTAGGGGTCACGCCAGGCCGAATTGAGGGGTTCTTAGATACCCTACATTTGCCCACTATTAAGAAGTGTTGGAATTTTTTTCCGGGGTCTATATGTAGAGAGAGGTGGCTGATGCCATTTCAGTGCTCCCGATCTGCAGGTCCCCTGGGGAAGAGGGTTCTCTGGAGAGTTCTACAAAACCAGAAAGACTCTGCTCATGCCCCACTTTACCAGACGTTTTAATGAGGTGGTGGAAAAAACTCCCTACGTTCTATATCTAATAAGTCAGTTGTCACACTCCTTTCCAAGGGTAACAAAGACTCCGTGGACTGTGCTAGCCACTGTCCAATCTCCCTCCTCAACACTGATCTCAAACTTGTAGCCAAATTCCTTGCAAAGCAGCTAGCTTATTCATGTGGGCTTTGTAACAGGCCGTAGCTCCCACAATCACCTTAGGACACTATCCCCCTCCTGTGGTGTGCGAGAGATGACCAGTTGGAGATGCTGGTGCTCTCACTAGACACCTAAAAGGCACCCAACTTTGCTGAGTGGGCGTATCTCTTTCAGGTCATGTCCTGTTTGGGATCCAAGAATGAGTTCATTGGGAAGGTTCACATACTGTATGACTCCCTCACAGCTGAGGGTTCCTCTTTGAACCCTTTCAGATCCATCAGGGATACCCTCTATCCCCGCTGCTTTTTTCCTTGTGATCAAGCCTTTATCCACAGCCATTTGTAGAGCACAGGAGGTGAAAGGGATTGCCTCAGAAATCGTAGGGATCATGCTCTATGCGTATAATGTTTTGCGTCTATTATCCCTTCGGTGGTCTTCTATAACAGCTGTGATGTCCATCATAGAGGATTTTACCACTCTCTCAGCTTACACAGTTAACTGGTTAAAGATTGAAGGGCTCCCGATGACCAGCATCACCACTTGTGCATGTTTCCGAGAATATAACATAACGTGGGTACTGGAAAAGCTCTGCTACCTGGGAATCCATATCAGTATGGGACTCTCATGTATAGTAGAAGATAAACTTCTTCCCCTCATTGTATATTCAAACAGGACTTCCTAAAGTTGTTACATCTCCACTTATTTCTGCGGGAGAGAGTGGAAATGGTAAAGATTACCACAGCCCCCTTCTTTCAATATGTCTCTAGCATGCTAACCCTTAGGATACCTAAGAATCACCTAGCACACATTGAAGAGGGCATTCAAATCAATATTTGGAGTGGGCGCAAACCCAGAATCCGAGCGACCCAATATTGGGCTGACATTACTGTGGGAGACCTGCAGCTTCCGCATCTTACCTCTTACAGTCTGGCCTTTCATAGATATATTCCAACTTGTTGCGTTCATGCATCCGATGTGGGAAGCCCTGCTATGGGCACACTTGGAAAGCCATCTTCTTTCCCCTCCAACTTCAACACTGCCTGCCTAACTCTCGGCTGGTGATCCAAGGGTTACATACAACCCAATTCTAATGGATTCAGGGGTGACTTGACAGGAGGCACATATCCTTCTGGGTGCATTTTAAGGCCCTCTTCCAGTGGAGTGCTTACCACCGCACTGGCGGATGGACGTTTTGCTAACAGTCTATGGCAGCTTGACAGCGTCTTCAATGGTAGGAAATTTAAATCATTTCTGTGCCCAGAGGATGGAATTTTGGCTGCATCTCACTGATCCCTGGTGCTACCGCCAGTTGACCCATTGCATACTCACCTCCTGCTGCCCGACCCCGGTGGAGCTGACCTAGTCACCTCTCCTCCAGTACTTCCACGCTCTAGGTAAGTACAACGGAGTTGTGCCTGGCTTTTATGCAATCCTCATCAACGCACAACCTTCCCTTCCATCCATCTGAGCTACCATACTCTGGAGGCAGCTGCTCCTGGGAAATCATATGATCTGGAGACTTGGCATTGCTACTCCTCAATCTTCAAAGGCTTCTCAGGGAGTCGTATTGGAAATGTTAGTATTTTATGATCTGGCAGGACTGGTACTGGTACCCCTGGAAGCTCCACAGGGTAAAACTCTTACCCCATGACCAATGCTGGAGGTGTGCTGATGTTCGTTGTGACCTGCTATATATTCTGTTGTACTGCTCTGCTCTCGCAGCCTATTGGGGTCCTGTGTGGGATAGATTCTGGCAGTGTAGCCCTATTCAGCTTCAGCAAACCCTCCTTCATGACATCCGTGACCTCCCCAATATCACTTCACATGACTATCGATGGCTGGCCACCTCTCTAGCTACGGCCAGTCTATGTATACTCTGACACTGACCCTGTCCTCACTCACCGAATGGCTGCTTCAAATGCACTGTGTGACCCACAGTGAAAAAATATATGTGAGGCTCTTTGAGGTCCTTTCCTGGAGAGTGCAGTCACATCCCTTGTCTGAGAGAATCAACCTGGAGCCTGACATATCTGTCTTGGTGCATGGGAACAGGGTTATGTGGCAGCTGATAGACCCTAACAGTGATGACGTTAGCAGTCACCACCCCCACTTCTTTGCTAATTAATGCCTCCCTTCCTCTGTGCCCACTTGGTAACTGCAGACCTCTCTCTTAAGGCTCTGTCTCTGTTTATTATTTATTATTATTTTTGGAATTTTTATAGCGCAGCTGATACCTTGCAGGCTTCCTGGCGCTGGAGAATACTTCAACTGAGGATGAACGATAGCGGGTAACAGATTAAGGGAATAACCAGGTCTTAATCCGTTTCCGAAAGGGGAGGAGTTGAGAGATTTGGCGTATGTCGATAGGCAGACTGTTCCATAATTTGGCCGCTGCGACCCTAAATGATCTGCCCCCCGTTCTCTCTTTGTTATATCTGGGCACTTTTATCAGATAGGCTGAAGATGATCGCAGGGCTCTGGTGGGAGTGTACCATGAGAACAGATCTTGCAGAGTTCTGGGTCCAAGTCCATGCAGCGCCTTGAAGACAATGCAGAGGGACTTGAACGCCACCCGCTGCTTCAAAGGTAGCCAGTGTAGCTCGGCCAAGGCAGCAGAGGCCGAGGATTTCCTCGTCCAGCCGAGAGCCAGCTTAGCCGCGGCTGACTGAATTCTTTGAAGCCGGTCTAACAGCGTAATTGGAGACTCAAGTAGCGAAGCGTTACAATAGTCGAGGCGACTAAGTATAGTGCACCTGACTATCAACGCACGAGCTTGTGAAGGGAGGAGTGGCATAATTTTACGCAGGGAACGTAAAAGAGCTGAGCACGTCCCCACTGTTTTGGCGACCTGGGTTTCCATATTCAGTTTGTTATTGAGCATGGCTCCCAGGTTGCGGGCCGAGGTTACTGGCTGTGGTTTGTCCCTAGATTCTGGAGGCCAGAAATCACTCGGGAACTGACGAGAAATATAATTTCCCGCGCAGTACAGAACCTCTGTTTTGGAGGAGTTAAATTGTAGGGAGTTCCTGTGCAACCACCCAGCCGTCTCTCTTAGGCAATCATGGAAGGAGGTTAAGGGGATGGAGCCTTCTCCCTCCCAGGAGAGAATGAGCTGGGTGTCGTCAGCATAGTTGATCGTTGTTATCCTGAATGACTTAATTAACGTGATCAACGGTTTAAGATACACGTTAAAAAGAATGGGGCTGATGGAGGAGCCCTGAGGAACTCCCTGGGGCACTGGTGCAAATGCGGATTGGAATGGAGGAAGGGAGACAGCCTGTCTTCTGTCCTGCAAGTAAGAATGAAACCCCAGCAGGGCCGTGCCCTCCACACCTGCCTCGCTGAGTCTGTCCAACAGCGTCCCGTGGTTGACCGTATCGAATGCGGCAGACAAGTCCAGCAGTATCAGTGCTACTGGCTGGCCCCTGTCTGCACGCATGCGAAGATCCTCCATGGCTGTCAAGACTGCTGTTTCGGTGCCGTGAGCGGGGCGGAAACCGAATTGGAGTTCATCCAAGAGGTTGTTCTGTTCTAGGTGCATGGAGAGACAAGAGCTTACCCATCGTTCGACCACTTTTGCAGGGAAAGGCAGGAGGGAGATGGGTCGATAGTTTGATAGACAGTCAGGGCTCAAGGAGGGCTTCTTCAGGAGCGGGGTAACGAGCGCTTGTTTCCAGGGGGTTGGTACATATCCGCAGTGTAGAGAATAGTTGCATATCCGTCGCAAAGTGCCGAAGAGTTCTGATCCGAAGCTTTTCCAAATTTTAGGAGGAAGGGGGTCGAGAGGAGATCCCGAGGTAATTCCAAGCGCCAGTCTTTCAAACTCGGATTCAGGAATAGGGGGAATTCCCGTAACCTAGCCATAGGAATGGGGCCTGAGGAAGTCAAGTCCTGGAAGCTGGTGATGGCTCCCGGGTTATTGGGGCATCCCAGCGAGGGGGGGGCCTTTAAGTTGTGGATAATGGTGTTAATTTTGTCCACGAAAAAAGCAGCAAGACTGTCACAAAGTGCTTGAGTAGGAGGCTGAGTCATTGTGGCACATTCTGGGTGAGTTAAGTTTTTGAGTATCTGAAAGATACTTTTCGAGCTATTGGGGGCGTTGGCGATGGTAGTGCAAAAGTAATTTGCCTTACTTTGCACTATGGCAGTTTTATATGCCCGGAGGTTATCTTTCCAGATAGATTTATTGGTATCAGCGTAGCCTTGCCTCCATTTTCTCTCAGATTGTCTACAAGCTAATTTGAGGGCTCTCAGTGAGTCATCAAACCAGGGGGCTGGTACTCTTCTCTTGGGTTTACTCTTTTTCTGGGGGACAAGAGAAACCGAGGTGTTGGAGATCAGTGTGCAGAGGGCCGTATAGTTGTCCTCCACCGACTGCGAGGTGGAAAAACTGTTCTCCACATTGAATACGGGGCCAGCCAATCTTAGCTTGTCCAAAACATTCCAATCTCTATACAGCGAATCGGGGGAGGGGCTAAGTGGCGACCTGTTGGCTCTACTGCCAGCTATGTGGAATTTAATAAGTGCATGGTCGGTCCAGCACATGGGCAATATATCACTCAGGAATACTAGCTGGAGCGAAGAGAAAATCAGGTCAAGCTGGTGCCCAGCAGTGTGTGTGGGTTTATTGACTAGTTGGGAGAGTCCCATACCTTCACAAGAAAGTAGAATATTATTAAGGGCAGAGTCTAGGCTGCCGTTTGGCCAGAGATTAAAGTCGCCCAGAATAATCAGCTTGTTGTGAGTGGTAGCCATATTGGTGATTGTGGTAAGAAGTGACTTTTGCTGCAAGGAGTTGAAGGCTCCCGGGGGGCGGTAGCATATCATGGCCGTGAAGGTGATTCCAGAGTGACAGTTGATGGAGAGGCCGAGTATTTCCGTGCCTGCAACTGGGTCCATGTCGAGGATTTTTATGGACCAAGAAGCTCTATAGATGATACCGACTCCCCCACCTCGACCCTTGGGTCTGGGAAGATGCAGTATTTTAAAATCTTGTGGACAGGCCCAGTCCAAATCAATATTACAGTCGGAGTGGGTCCATGTCTCGGTAAGAAATAGTGCATCGAGGTGATGATTATCAATGAGCTGGGAGATTTCATTAACGTGTTTAGGCAATGACCTAACGTTCAGCAGGCCGCCCAACAGCAAACCTTTACTAGCGAAGTCATGCAGAGGGAAGGCAGTATCTGAAAAGGATAGATGGCCTTCGTGAGCAAAGTCTCTGAGTCGGAGTAAGGACTCACGAGTTAGTAGCGGATGGGCGGAGGTGGATTGGGGGGCCAGAACTTCGTAATCCGCTCCAGTCGCTGCCGAGGCGCGGACGAGCGCAGACGAGCTTCCCTTATGCGCGCCTTCGGCGTGCAATCGTCGCGCCCGCTGCGCTCGTCCGCTGCGCTTCCTGTTGGGACTCATGTTATATAGTAGAGGTCGTGCGTAGGAGGGGGGGGCGTGGCCAGCCACGGTGGGCGTGTCTGGCGGGTCCCTCGACCAGGAAGTGGCGGCAAGACGCGATCCCCGAGCGAAGCAACAAGCAGTCTGCAGCTAAGCTCTAGTCAGGAGATGCAAAGCGTTTTAAAGTGCACAGAGTTAAAATCACAATTATACATAAATATTATTCTGTCCCTATCCTTGCCCCTTCCTGTCCTCTCCTTTCCACGTTACCCCCACCTCACAGCACCATTCTCGTTTTTTGTCCTCATGGAGATGCCGACAAACGCAATGTTTGTGCGATGCTGTTGAAGCTATAGTTCATCACTGATGTTTCCACTTGGCTGTTTTCTCCCTTTCTAGGACCCAAGTGTGTGTTATTTTATGTGAAGGACCATGGACTGTCCTCTCTGCATTAGACTTTGGCATTGCACTCTATGGCTTCCTTTGTGCATCTGTATTTTCCAAGTGGTGCTTCTGAAAAACTAATTGCTGATATATAAATGTTGCAAAAATGTTTTAAAAAACTTTGACCTGGTTAAAGGTTGACCTTAATTCCATGAAGGCAAAGTATAAAAAGTCCCCTAAAGCTCTGATATATTTCTTGACCAATAGATGCAAGTTAAGAAATTGCTCAATGTTCTCAAGTCATCTCTAAAACCTTGCTGGCTTCGGCAAGAACACCTTTTTGGTGGGCCTATGTTTGAAATGTGTTTATTATGGCTTTATCAGCACCTTAGCCATGTTAACACATTACAGAAATAGGATGAAATAGTACCATATAATGGTACCCTATTAGATTGTTTCCCATTAGATGGAATAACCAAGTCATTTGTAGCCCTCAGTGCCCTATGACGATGGGAGCCCACAAATCCACATTGTTCATGATAAGGTCCAAAAAGGTTCATGGGAACACTATCTTAGCCTCGTACTGCCAGCGGGGCTAACTTGACAGTATCTGTAACTTTATGCAGGGTGTAAACTATACTAGTATCAAGCATAACACAGCCTAGGATACAATTAATTGACATATCTTGGTTATAAATGTCACGAACACGGAACAACAACAAATCTGCCATGATGTGCAGGTAAGGATGGACAATCTCGGGCTGTAAGATTAACATTAGGCCCCTGTCCAAAAGTCTTCTGACGCAGCTCTGGTTGCAGCAACGTTCCTGTGAATCGCGCACCCAATCACCAGCCTTCTATAATGATTACAGAAAGTGCGCAGATTACCTTATTCTTCAGTTTGTGTACATTTTGCGACACCGTTACTGACTGCGAATGTAAACAAGAAAACAAGACACGTTTGCCAAAGTCCAAGTTTAAAACAACTTAATAAAATGAGGACTAACTGTTAAAAATATACTATGAAAATCTGCGTTAAGCACGGCAGAGAGCCATGCCACAGAGAATGTGTGCTAACGTAGGCAAACTAATGGCAGACATTAGGTTACTATTGAGCAAAGAGAAACGTGCAGGTCATTTTTTTGCATTGATGCAAATCGTTCATGATACAGACCCTGGAATTTCTTACGTCTTCGCAGAGGTCTTAAAGAAACCCTTATACATTTGTGAATATAATTTGGTTCTTTAGGCGACTTGGGGTCATATGTCAGACCTATTCCAACAGTTGAACAAAAATACCTTTCAAACATGAAGTATAATGACAAGTTGAATGTAAATGTTACTTTTTGTTTGAATTCACGTAGACAGTAGAAGAAGGCGGCATATCCCACTGTTTCTTGTATATAATTCTAGATTTAAATAAAAGATGATTTATATTCCAGCGGCAGGCCACGGTTTGACACTACGTATTTCACTCACAGCTGAAAGCAGGCTTGGGGGGGTGTTTGGTTCTTTTACTGTAGGTTGTCCATCAGGCCGACACAAAATAAGTGGCCACCTGGAGAGCTTTCATGTCAGTCAAACCATATGCATCTCTGGCTTGTTTGTACAGTGTGAGTGAGGCTGACACCTCAGTGTGCATCACTCCAAATACAGATATTTTGAGTATCTTGACAATTAGTCATTTATGTTTCCAATATGTTTACAGTAATTTACAGTTCGATTTTCTTGAAATCGTTTTTATTAGGTCTATGCCTGTATTATACTCAGAGGTAGGGTGAAGTGTTCAACAGATGGTGTTGGAGCACTTAGTGTTTTGTAAAATACCCCTCACACACCAAAAGGCCCCTTGGTGTCATGCTTCATCATCGGGGTCTTCGCACCCCTCTAGCGGGATGCGGAGTGCTACGACCTACGACTACGTGGGAGCACTTATAGTTAGTGACTATATGTGGTGCATGTGTTTTGGGTGTATTTACAAGTGAGTGGTGGGATGTGGTGAAGGTTTAAAAAGTACCTGGCACGTGAGTATGCTCGAAAACAATTTTATTCCTAACTCCGGCTGGTACTATTGAAAAAGTGCAATGTGAGATCAGATCTGTCGTGTTTATGGACAGGATCTCAGGTGTGCGTCGACATGTTTTGGAGGCAGAGCTCCTTCTTCAGGATGGGGGCACAACTTCCCCACCTTACTCACGTTTCATTAAATATATATCAAAATGTATTAAAATTGATAATATAAAAATGAAAACAATACTATAAGGCTATAATGTGCTTACAGCGGTCTGCTACAAGTTCAATGACCTGTAGGAAAAAGAACAAGAGGAACAAAGAATGGTTACCCATGTACCGGGTAGTTCAAGCAGGTGCAATCACCTGGAACCTCACCATGTGCTTGAAAAAGCCCTGTAGAGAAAAAGACACTAACATAACATACAACAAAGACACATAAATTACTAGAAAATACTGGTAGTCTTGGTCATACTTATGAAGCTTGCTTCATGAGCAATAGGGACGTCTGGGGTGTTGCTATTATGCATTCTGTAGTGAGAGGTAGTGCAGGTATAAGAATACATTCCACTTACTTGGTTGGTTTTAGATATGGTTGTTTTCTGTTTCATACTCACGGGTTCGGGACGTGCTATGCACCGTCTTACCCCACCCGCTGCTCCGCTGAAGTGAGGAGAGCTAAGGGCGATCTTTATTTATGCATGCGCGAGCGACCACTGGCAGCTTTCGCGCATGCGTAACGTGGGATAGACGCGTGTGTTCAGGCGCTTGGCTGCCGACGGCTCTTTTCGGCTCTTTTCGACACACAGAGCCGTAGGACGTATTGATGATGCTCGGACATGCCGTACATCGCCGTTAGCTAGTATTCTTATACCTGCACTACCTCTCACTACAGATTGCATAATAGCAACACCCCAGACGTCCCTATTGCTCATGAAGCAAGCAAGCAAGCTTCATAAGTATGACCAAGACTTCCAGTATTTTCTAGTAATTTATGTGTCTTTGTTGTATGTTATGTTAGTGTCTTTTTCTCTACAGGGCTTTTTCAAGCACATGGTGAGGTTCCACGGTACATGGGTAACCATTCTTTGTTCCTCTTGTTCTTTTTCCTACAGGTCATTGAACTTGTAGCAGACCGCTGTAGGCACATTATAGCCTAATAGTATTGTTCTCACTTTTTATATTATCAATTTTAATACATTTTGATATATATTTAATGAAACGTGAGTAAGGTGGGGAAGTTGTGCCCCCGTCCTGAAGAAGGAGCTCTGCCTCCCAAGCATGTCGACGCACACCTGAGATCCTGTCCATAAACACGACAGATCTGATCTCACATTGCACCATCTGTTGAACACTTCACCCTACCTCTGAGTTGGATTCTCTATGTTTATTTAAGTATTCTGTGGAGCAAGAATCCATCTCCATTTTGCTCTACCTCCCCCTCCTGTTGTTTGTATATGCCTGTATTATGGCAGTGCATTAACATTTAAAATGCAAACAAATTGTTTCCGATATTGAATGAAAGAACTTATAGAGCAGGACTCACCCCCACAGAGGTATCTCCGCGCTGTGAATGGAGATAGGAAAGCTAGGAAACGGGATCAGTAAAAAAGTTAAGTTTTCAGGAGTTTCCTGACCCTTAGGAAATTAGAACATTTACTTAAGTGGATAGAGAGCGAGTTCTAATATCGTGGAACAAGGTAAGAGACAGTTCTGCCACCAGAGTGAAGTTTGTTTACGAGAGGGACTATTAGAAAGGTCTTCTCCCCAATCACACTGATCTGCTCAGTATGTAGCGGGTGAGTTTTTCCGCAAAATGAATAGGGCCTCTGTTATTAAGCGCTAGTGCTTTATGGTCCAAACAGCAGATTTTAAATTAAATTATTTTACGAATAGGAAGCCACTGAATGCGTCTTAATAACGGGAGAGAAGCTGTTCTAAGCGGCATATTGAGGGGTAAGCCGCACTGCCGTGTTCTGAACCACTTGCAACCTGTTCAGCACAGCTTCATTTGCTAGAAGGGTCATAAAGTAGTCAAGACAAATGATTACCAAGGCTTGAATCAGACTCTTTTATACTGATAGAGGGAGGAGATGCAACACACTCCTTTGAAGCTTCAAAGTATAGAAATAAGTGCCTGAAGTAGAGGCTGCTTGATCTCTCACAGATAAAGAATTATCTTGATGGACTCCTAAGTTCTTGGCAGTCTTTGTAGGGATGGGGGCTGGGCCTAACTCTGACAGTCACCAGTCAGGGGACCACAGTATTTGTGGATTGCTGAACATTAAAATGACGGTTTTATCAGCATTTAGCTGGGACAATTGTTCATCAGCCAGACAGAAATTGCTCTCACGCTTTATGCGAAAAGATTTTTGGTTGCAGCCGATCTGTTATCAAATGAAAAGAGAAGCTGGGTATCATCAGCATACGAGAAGGAAGTAAACCCATGGTCTCTAAGAATTTTTGCCAGAGGGGCCAGCTACAAATTGAATAGTGTGGGGCTAAGGCACGAGCCCTGTGGCACCCCCTTCATGAGAGGTCTAACACGAGAGCGAAAGGGACCCAAATTAACTGTCTGTGTCCGCTGCTCCAGAAAGCTAAAATGCCATTGAAGTGCTGACCCTTGCATTCCAGTTTCATAGATTATTTGAAGTAGCTTATGGTGGGATACTGGAAGCTGTCGACAAATCTAGCAGCACTCCCGATACAGCCTTATTATTGTTCACAGCTAATCTAATAAAATCCTAATAAAATATAACACCTATAAGAGTAGATTCAGTGGAATATATTGGTCTAAAACCAGACTGTGAGGAGTCAAGACAGCCTTGGAATTGTAGGTACTCCATGAGCTTCCCATTAATATGTCCTTCAAGTACTTTGCTCATGAGGAGAAGAAGTGAAATGGCACGGTAGTTGATAGCTCTTCACTTGCTCAAAGCTACCAAACACCTACTGCCTTCCCAATGAAGAGATTTTGTCCTCAAAACATTTTTTTTACAATCATAAATAGACCTACAAAAATTAGCACCAAAATACATTAATTAATCGATGATTATGGGCCATATGTATCAAGATACCACTTAGCGAATCTGTAATAGCGATTTTTAAAAAATCGCTATTTCAGAATCGCTAAGTGGTATGTATGAAAGCAATCGCAAAAAAATAGCGATTCCTTAAAAATCGCAAAAATATGTGCGATTCCTACAATAGCGATTAAAATCGCGATGTTGTGAATCTTTAATGGAAAAAATCGCAATTTTGCGATTCCTTAATGGAAAAAATTGCGATTTTTCGATTCAGCCAATCAAAAACACAGGTGCAGATTGATGACATCACAACCAGGGAGTGAGTCTACCCATGCTGCACCTGTGTAACTGATTGCCAGAGTGAAGGAGTGTTGGAGACAGAACACTGCAGTGCACTGTAAACATGCAGGACACAGGAGACATGCCCAGCCAGGACACCCGCCAGCAGCAGCAGCAGGAACAGCAGAGGAGGAGAAAACAAAAATTCTCTGAAGCAGAGCTTGAAGTCCTCATAGAGCAAATGGTAACAAGCCATGAACTGCTGTTTGGGAGGAAGTCACGGAGGGTCCCTGAAACAAGAAAACGGCCCCTATGGGCAGACATTCAGGATAAGGTGAATGCAGTTGGGGTGACACATCGGAGTGTGGAAGACATCCGCAAAAGACGGTATGATATGCGGCAGCACTCCAAAGAAAAGGTGGCTACCAGGTTGGAGCAAGCAAGGAGGACCGGTGCAGGGACTTCGACTGCCACAGATTCAACACCATTGAAGGAACTTGTGGAGGAAACACTACTGCCAGAGAGCGTCATAGGAGTGGTTGACCTGGACAGCTCAGACCCCCCAGGAGCAGGACAAGGTAAGAGGCATGCTTTCACACCCCTGACCCATCCCCAACTACCCCCACACACCCAGCAGCGACCCTTGGGCAGTAAGAAAGTAGTAATCCAGTGCAGGTATACAAACACACACTGCAATGTATTATGGGAGATGTAGTCACGTGCACATTACATTGGTAGTCTGACACCCAGCCACACCCCAAAAGCATATGTGCATCAGGAATGTGAGACTCAACAAAAGTGTAATTCTCAAAAGTTGAATTTATTTATTTACAAGGGCAAATCAGAACAGAAATTAAATGTATGCCTTTATGTCCACAGCATCTAATACTAATCAGGCAACAGGCAGTGGGAGACAGGGCAAGTCCCCTACCAGAACAGCAGCTGCGCAGGAGCCAGAAAGTGAGGACGGGGCTAGTCCAGTCAATCCCCCCAAGCGCCGCAGGAGGATTGCAGTGAGACCTCTAACCCCTTTGGAGGACGAGGGCCAGGACACTGATGGGGATGGCTAAAGCAATGACACACAGCCTGAAACACAACAGCACCGCCATGCAGAGCCAATGCAGGTAGTCCGAAACAGGCGCAGGTCCCGTGCTGCAACAAGTGCTGTAGATCCTGGGGATGGGTCGGTGTTTGCCGGGCTTGAGCTCCATATGTTGCAGGTCCAGCGCCTGCAAGTCAAAAACATCAAGTTACACCAAAGGGAAGTCAGGGCAGGCTTCTGGAGCTTAACATGTGCCATGGAGGAACTGTGGCGAACTCAGGGCTGACCGTGCATCCAGGCGTAGGGAGATGCAGCGTCTGGACCTCTACACACGTGCTGTGAACCGCCTGGCCTCCTCAAACAACATACTAGCTAGATGCTGCATCAGTATACAGCGCGAGTTTGCGCACAATAATCAGGACGTTGGAAGGGCCCTGCTACAAATCTCTACGTCTGTAGATGAACTGCGCGCAATCCGCACCACAGGGCCAGGAGTCCTAACTCCAAATGATGATGATGCCCTATCAGTAAGGAGCAGCGCAACCCCCCCACCAACCATGGATAGGCGCCGTAGTGGACGCAACTGTAGGGCAACTGATATGAGTGAAGGAGGCAATGTGCATCCCCAGACAGGAGCTTCCTCCTGCCCCCGCCGCTAATAAGGACACTTCAATGGAGCCACTGCATTGGTGCAGCTAACCACTGTGCAGAGACACTTGACCATGAATGGATACATGCACTGTGCATCAACATGTGCTGGACATTATAAAGGATATTGTTTCCCAGTCACCCTGTGTGTCTTTTGCATTCCTGATGTTAAGGAATAAACACAGTATGTCAATTGTAAATTAGCATTGTGTCATTTTTCTTACCTAGAAATAGTTGCGCGTAATCTCATCCCGCCTCTGACGGCCAGCAGCTGCACCTGCTACTCCGGCCGGCATGCGTCCTTGAGCTGGGCCCTCCACATCAGATGTGTCATTTTCACTGACCTCCACCGGTGTGCCTTTCCTGGTTGCAATGTTGTGCAGGATGGCACATGCGACGACTATTTTGCAGCACGTTTCTGGGCTGTATTGCAATGCCCCTCCACTTTTGTGGATGCACCTGAATCTGCTTTTGAGAATACCAAAGGTCCTCTCTATGGTGCCTCTTGTTGCAATGTGTGCCCTGTTGTACCGCCGCTCTACTGCATTTCCTGGATTGAGGTAGGGCGTCAGAATAAAGTCACGTACTGCATATGCACTGTCACCTGAGGGGGGGAAGGTATATGGTTAGCCACTGTCCAGCACATGCAATCCTTGACAAGTGTGTATACTGTGCAAATGCATTCACTTAGCAAATAGCCATCGCCAAAGTCCCTATTGAGGAGCCTACGGTGTATCCCACTGTGGCGGAAGATGTAGGAGTTGTGCGTGCTGACAGGGTATTTTGCGACAATGTCCGTTATGATGTGTTTAGCATCACACACCACCTGTATGTTCAGGGAATGGTAGGATTTACGATTCCTAAACATGTACTTATTGTGGGAAGGGGGGATATTGCAACGTGCGTACCATCTATGCACCCAATGACATGGGGAAATTGGGCCATTTGGTAAATATCCTGTTTGGTCTGATGCAGTTCCTGTGGGGTTCTGGGAAGGTAAATGTGGTGTGGCATCCTCTGTACCATGGCGTCAAGGAACGCATGGAAAAAATGCGAAAGGGCACTTTGTGACACCCCTCCTGCTGTGGCTATCACCCCCTGAAAACTACCTGAGGCCAATAGGTGTAGTGAACAAAGGACCTGGATGTGAGTGGGGATGGCTTGTGTCCTGCATGTGGGGTGTTCTAGGTAGGGTCTGAGTTCTTCTATTAAGTCATCAATACTGTCTTCATCCAGTCTGTAATGGGTAAAGATATCCTCATCAGTGCGCTGGTCCATGGTGACGCGCAAACGGAATATCCTCCCCTCGCGTCTCCTCCTCTGGGCAGCAGCTCTCAGTCGCATCCTCCTGGCTATCAGGTAAAGCCCCGCCATTGTGGAAAGAAGTCTGTTTCATTCTGTTGCTGCTTAAATAGGTTGCACCTGGTTACCACCTGCTCCTATTTGGTGGTAATTGCGATTCTTTAAATTGCGAATTTCATCAAATCGCAATTTGCGATTTTTTCATACATACCATTGCGATTTCTAGTTTTGCGATTTTTTTAATTGCGATATTCGCTAAGTAAGAAATCGCAAATCTAGGTATTTGCAGGTAAATTGCAGATTTTTGATTTTCGCACAATAAGGAATCGCATTTTTTGTGATTCCTTATTTTAGTACGGATTTTCCAACATACATTCCTTTTTGATAATTCGCATTCGCAAAGGCCGAAATTCGGCGAGTTTCGGCCTTTGCGAATGCGAATTTCAATGATACATATGGCCCTATAACACAACAGTTATATTAGAAAGACATGACACAAATTAGCATAGGATATTGTATACAAAATAAAAACAGAAATAATAACTGGGCTACTAAACATTAAGTTGTCATAATGAAAGAATGCTAACCACATTATTGTATAAAAAAAAAGTTACCTTTGAAAATATAATTATCAAATGGTTTCCCAAACAATCATGCTTTCGTGATATTTTATGGAGCTTGTCAATGGAAATGTTATCTCCTTGCCTGTAAATGTACTTTTAATCTACCAAGTATCAACCGATAATGATTTAGCACACCATCAATTAGATGTTGTAGATTTGATAGCGGATGAGATTAAAAAAAACAATTAATCTCTTGTGTGCGGAAGGTAAAATGGTAGAAAGGGCAAACAATTAACAAATATTTATATTATACAATAAGGCCTCAGGGATGTTAATAATATTTAAAAATGTATCCTAAACATCTCACCAAAATTTGAATATAAGAGGACAGTCATGTAAGAGTTGTTTGTAGGGACCCTCAGCAGTGTCAAGCAGCCAACATAATACGTTATTTAATAACTTCCCTTTTAAGCGTTTAGTGATGGACTATAAACAATTAAATAACACAAAAATGTTTGTTTGGTATAAGGAAACAGGTAGCCAAACGGAAACATTGCACCTCCTTGCTTGTTGACAGTCTTTAAGGGAAAGAGTTGATGACACCTCAACATTGTAGAAGTCTCTAATAAATTGTCAATAGAGAATTTTGATTAAAAATAGCTAACTTTCCTTGCAATATAATTTGTTTCTTTTTAAAAACACAATATGGGTAAATCTTCTATGAAAAAATTAAACAATCCAAAATTTTGAAGGTTTAAAAGAAACCTTAAAATGCAGAGTTGGAACTCTAGAGCTGGTTGTGGTTGTGGTTGAAGTCAAGTCAAGTTCAAATATCTTTATTCATTTCCCAGAACCATACAAGTTCACAAATACATTTTGCTAAAATACATTTTCCTATCATTGTTACAGAGGCATAAATAAAAACAATCAATAAAAAGGAAGAACAATATGGGATTCAACCCAATTTGAGACAAAACATTGAGTACCTCAAACATAAGTCTCTGACGTCACTCATACTATTTCATCCCCATGATTAGTTTTTGTAAAAAGGGTGACAACGTTTTTTAATTAAGTCACAGTAGCTCATAGCGTTTTCTTACAGACATCGCAACTCTAACAAAATTCGAGACAGCAATACAAATAGATGAAGTAGACAAAGACTGCAAGAAATTAAAACCACAAATCTAGCTACATGGTTGAATGTCCCTTAAAATTGGGGTTAAACATTTCCTCCAAAACTCTTTATAGAGAGGACAGAACAAAATAAAGTGCAACATGCTCTGAGCTGACATATTATCACACAGACAAGGTGGTAAACTAGGGGCCCAACTCGATTGTTTTGGGAATGCCACTAAAATGTGCAATGTGCTTAATCGAAACCTAGTCAGATAAAATCGTGTTTCAATATTAACGGTAAAAGTAGGTAAACATGAGGGGCTTAATGCTACCCTCTGTACACGATATCGGTGTGCCCTAGCATGGAATACCTCTTTTATAACATTTTTTTACGTTAGTATCAAAACTTGCAGGATTGTCATAGAAGTGCCCAAACCCCAGCTCATGTATATTACCCTTCATGAAACAGAGCCAGGGGACGGACAGTGCATTATCTAAGTTGGTACAATCTTTGATAACGCCCCTTGAGAACATTAAGCCCTCAGATAACCAGATCTTAGCCCATAAGAGCAATGGGGAGATAAAAATTGGATCTTCCAGGTAAACCAACCCGAGCTCCTGGTGACAGAAGGCTGTAGGGGCACTATTTGGAACCGACAACAGTCTCTTAATACATTTACTTTCCAGAACTTGCAGGTGACGAGCTTTATGGAAGCCCAGACCCTCGCCCCATAGGCTGCCATGGAAAGACATTTCACTTTGTAAAGGCTAAAAAGTTCTGTCACTGGTTTGTGGCCTAGCTTACGGACAACCCGACTCGAGTGTTTTACCCTAACTGTGATGAGGTGGTCCCAATTCAGGGTATCGATAAAGATGTTCCCTAAGTATGTGACATTGTTTAACTTATCAATGGTCTTACCGCCAACCTCAAATTTCCTCGTTTTTTGTAACTTTAGGGCCACACACTATGACATAGGATTTAATAAAAATTTCCTTTTAAGTCCAAAGCTGCATAAAATTGGTAAAAGCATTCAATAACTTTTGGAGGCTATTGCCTGCCAGAGCCATTAAAACAGTAACATCCGCATTGGATAGCTTTAAAATTGCTTTGCCTCCAATTTTTGGAAAATTACATTCTTTATCTATTAAAAAAGCCTCTAAACCATTTGTGTACATTAAAAACAAAAATGGAGCGCAAATGTTACCCTGCCGAAAACCTTCTGTGGACCAATGGGCCCCGTCTTCTCTCCCCTAGGGCGTTATCATATGGCAACCGGTGTAGCAAAATGTAGTCTACGAAGGAGGGATACAAGAGCTTCTTCAAAATCCATTTGCTCCATTTGGGCCCACAACTTTACCAGATTAATCGTGTCAAAAGCACTAGACAAGTCCATGAAGGCCAGATGGATGGAGCTCCTCCTGGCCTTCATGTACTTGCCCATGATGAGAGACAAGTTGAGGCACTGTTCCGTGGTACCCATACCCCTTCTTAAACAATATTGCAGTCTAGGCACAATCCCTGTACTGTTCACCCAAGTTTCAAGACGTGCAAGGATGACCCTCCCCAATACCTTAGCAGTAGCGCTGATTAATGAGACTGACCTGTAACAGGCAGGGCCACTCCAGTTACCTTTTTTAAATGCAGGGATCACAATTGCCTCCTTCCAGGATAATGGTTGGGGCCAATCACTACAGCTTTAAAAACATTAGTGAGCAGGGCTGCCCATAATTTGGGGTTTATTTTAAATAAATGCAAAGAGACCCTGTCTGGGCCAGGGGCTTTCATGCTAATTCCCCTTGGGAGGGCCTCCTCAGTCTCTGCCAAGGTAAATGATGAGCTTAATTGTGAGACCAAGGTTAGGTCAAGAACCGGTTACCCCCTTCCTTCAACTATTAGAATGTTTTTTGGGTTAAATATTGCTGAGAAGTGGGATTCCCAGGTTTCCCGAAGGATCAATGAATCCATGGGTTTAGGCTCATCCTTGAATGTGGGGTGATTAATTATACTCCAAAAACTCCTAGTCTTTCAGGGCACTAGCTCTCTCTAAGTCCTCCCAAGCCAAGCTCCTCAATTCCTCGTGTCTTAGTTTAGTAATGCACTTGTAGGACTGCCTGACATTTTTAATTAATGTTCTATCACGAGGAGGGCTATTTCAGATTCTTATGCGCCATAGAACACTCAGCATTAAACCATCGCACCTCCTGGGATTCCCCTCTCTGAGCTGATCTGGTTGTGGTTGAAGTCAATATTGTGACATGATTTGGAGAGGAATGCTAGTGAAAGATGCTCAGTAGTACCTCAATTGAAAAATGATTTATCTGGAAATCAGAAAAAAACAATCAATTTTAAAACAAGTCAATGAGGGGGCACATTATGCAATAACTCATTAACAGCTACCTCTGACAGCAGCAACAAGATGATGACACAAAGAAGCTGATGTCACGATGTCTATATAACTGTCCCACCAGCAGCACAAGCACTCTCTTATTGTTTTATTGTCCATGCCCAATATTTTGTGTATTATTCTTTTGTTTGTATTAGAAGCTTGTTATAGCTAACATTCTTTCTAATTGTTAACCTATTTTGCCTGATTGATCTTTGCATTAAACTTTATTTCTTTGCTAAACAGTTCGCACTATTGTCTTTTTACTTTTCTCTCAGTATCCTTTAATATAAGCATCTAGCCATCCTCACCCACTCACAGCAAATCTCGGTGTCCTTTAATGTTTAGCCGTGCAAACCTTCCCTTTTGCTCCTTTTGCGTAGGTTAGGCATGCAAGCTTACTGGAGCCACATCTGACAGCTTTCTACTATGGTGACAGCATCTGTTCCATTTGACAATGGCCATGGTTACCAACCGTACCATCTGTCTTTGAGCCCTTCCATTCAGCAACAAGACTTGTACTACATACTACCTTGTGCCTCTCCTGATGGCTGTTCATCACACTTTGATGATATGTTGCCAAGTGCCTCCCTTCATGCTTTTGGCTTGGTCCCTGTGATATTTTCTACAGCCACGCATCATGAAAGATGATAACACATCCACCTCAGCTCCTGCTTTGGTTGTCATAGCAACACTCCCTCAATAGATTCCTTGTATCTTTGCCTCCCCACCGCTACTTACTATTTTACTGTCATTCTCCCTTACAAAAAAAGATACAACATTTAAAGTATAATGAGTGTCATTTACCCTACCATTCAGATCTAGCTTGAACTCTTCCTTTTCATTGGATTACGCATAAAAATCAAAACAAAGGCCTGGGAATAGGGGTCCCCACAGATAAATAGAGGACAGAATCCTCTGACTTGCAGAAGGTACAGGCAGCCTCGTCCTCTCAGGGTACCTTGTATTGATAGCCTTTTAATATTAATTCATCCTCCAGTCTCTCCATTTCCCAATGCCAACCCCAAAAAAACATTATTGAATCAACCACCCGCACCCAAGCCTCTCTTGTCAAGGCCTTGGAAAAATTGGCTTCTTCCAGTGGCACTCCCTAGCCAGTTCCTCTTCCTCTCCCCCCTCTATTTTCAAATGACCCTATAGCCCCCTATAAGTGTAAACATCTCCTGGAGGTCATTCCTTCAGCAAACGGGTGGTCTGCATTTGGGCACATCCTCAGAAAATTCTGCAGAGCACCATCTTGAATAATGCCTGCACCCCCCCCAGGCCCATATTATGGAAGACGCTGAGGATGTGGCCATGGTTGAGAAGGAGATGCCCTCTACTACTGTTGGTCACTTTCTTGCAGTAATGATGCTCTTTCCCCTGATTCCTTGGAGGTTCCAGTCCTTTCAACTCAATCTACTGTATCTTCTGCGAACTTGTTTTAATCATTTGAATTAGGCTATTCCAATGCTCTATCTAGACTGATATCTGGAGTCCCAGGGGGCAGTTTTCACCTACCATTGGTTCGCATTTCCCGTGGCTGTGGTTGGGGTGTAAGGTCAATCTTCCTCATTTGCAAAAAAAACTAATAGAAATGAGACCTCAAACCCGGCATGCATCTTTATGCCCTAAACGTCTTTATGGTTCACCACCACTTCAAGAGAGAAGGTATTCATCTTTTAAACAACTATTCTACCCTGCAACTGGCTGGTGAGACCCGATTTAAAAGATGACTCTTTTTCAATTTCAATCTGGAGACACCAAACCTGGAAATGTCATTGTCTTTCTCAATGCCGGAAAATTGAAACTAGAACGGCCCTTATTTCCCTTTAAGAAAAATATGAACATAATGGATCGCTTAGTCAGGGCAGCTTCAGTCCCTAAGAAAAGCATGCAAACACTCACTGAGATATGATATCGGGTTCCCTCCCACACCCGGCCCCTATTGATGTGGAGGGTGTAGTGTTTGCCACCTGACCGTTGATACTAAGAAATTTGTGTATGCTAGTACTGATGTAACCTTAACCCATTCTCTAATTGTAACACTCAAAATGTTATATATGCAATTACATGCCCATTCATTTTAATCTACATTGGGCAAACTACACAAACAATCAGGATCCGAATATGCCAAAACCGGAGCTGCTTGAGATGTCAAACACCAAATGTGCCACTTGTGGAACACTTCATTAGCCAAGGGCATACAGAAGACAACCAACATTGGCAGGTAATTAACATGATCCAACCCCCGCCCCGGACCTCTGACCACAGTGGCATCCTCAACAAGGAGGAACTTAAATGGATTTTAAGCACTACTAGTCTCCATACTGGACTGAACCGCATGGAAGACTAGACTAACTTGATCTGAATAAAATGACTCTCTTCTACCTCCATGATATCATGGCAATTGCACTTTGCTTAACGTTTGTTACATAACGGGCCGTAATCAAATAATATGTTAATGATTCATTGACATTCAACAAACTTTGTTTTCTGTACCTTATTCATTCGCCAACGCTATAATTTTATGTATATGTGATGTCTGCTGGACTGCTGATTCCAACAATAATATGGCATGCTAAACTGTAATCCATGATGAAACTAATATAATTACCGACCCCTACCTTTCCCTAATCCCAATTCACTTCCTAACCTATTCCTGTAGTGCATGTCACCCATCATGGCGTACACCAAATGATACAACCAAGGCAGTTGCTGCTCTTGTTGTCGCGTAGTGCAAGCATACGCACCATCACGACTTCTGTTTTTTTTTTGACCGGCATATGTATGCGCCATTCAGGCACCTTCAGACCAAGCTCATTGTGGTTACTATAAGGTAAGCTCACCACAGACTTTTTTTATCTATCTCAGGCAGCAGATCGACGCATTTGCATCTCACTGTACCTCTTCCCTCATTTAAGGCCTCTCTTCGCTAGCACAGGAGCCACTGGAGAAGCACCCCAGGGATGAGACATTGATCTCCCCTTACTTAACCCTGGGTAAGCATCTCAATGAGACCACGGTCATCGCTAGAGTTCCTTGCTTCCGTATTCTGTTGGCCCTCATGCACTGCTTATATGTCTTATAGCAATCCCTCTAAGTCAGCTCATTCCTTTGCTACCATTCAGGCCTTCGCTGGTCCAGGAGCCCCTCGAGAAGCACAACGGGGATGAGACATTGATCTCCCCCGTAACCTACCCTCGGTAAGCTCGGAAACGAGACCACGGTCAATGATGCAGTTCACTGCATACGAGTTCTGTTGGCCTTATGCACTGCTTATGTGTTATAGCAATTCCTCCGAGCCTGCTCGGTTCTGACGTTGCCCAGCTGCCACAGGTAGGACATCATTCCTTTCTCATAGAACCATCCTGTGGTCCAAATCCTGGACCCAAAGTAAGTCCGGATTCCCCCACCTTATTGCCTATCTAGTCAGGCACTATATAGTTGTCACCCTCTGGATCTCTCCGGATCTGCATGTACATTTACATTTTAATTTTAAACTTCGTTACCAGCATGGGTCTACCTCTGCACATTAGCTTAGACCCTAAGTAGTCCCATCTTCCCACTCCTGACCTCTCTTTTTCTTCTTCTTCCCTTAACCCCCCCATTTTCCTCCTCCCTCCTTCCATCTCCTACCCCTCCTCCCTGCGTTATTTAGGCAACCTCTCATGCATTCTGATTCACTAGTCCTGATGATGATCTCATAACCGCTGTTGGGGGTCGAAACGTCATTGACAACCACATCTTAACTCCAACTGCTCTTTATGATTTATACAGAGTACAATAAGTTCTTTTATTGCAGTGTCAGGAAATCTGTTGATTTCCAGAACCCCGCCACTTCCTGCTCACTATATGTTACTGTATGTCTTTTTTCGTGTTTATTGATGAAGTGAATAAATACAAATACCTTCCATTTGGATAGTAGTATATCCAATCCTGATTGTAGTGTTGTGGTAATGATTATGCATTTTTCTTGAAAGGGACTGCTGTCTCTAATAACACACTGATTTAGATCTTGGCAGACGGGTTACTCCAGCACAATGGAGATCGATATCCTGTCTGCCGAAAGGCAAATCCTATTATATCCAATAGGATTTATATTTTGACAGACAAGATTTTCGTCACCATTGGGACATAGTATCCTATCTGCCAAGTACTAAATCAGGCAAAAAGAGTTTGTCAAATAATCCACTGGAACAGCTTATGGTTGATGAGGTTTTATTACAGCACAGCAACATAGATAGCAGTCTCCAGGTCCACAGGAACAGTGCAACTGACCTGAAGCCTGGATGACAGTGGTGTTCTAAGAACACTTAAAGAATAACAGAGAGAATTAAAGGTACAGGTAAGATTATTATAAAGTGAAATGTAACACATCTTCCTTCAATACAAATGAAAAGATCAACAGAAGTTCAAGTTTCATAATCATTAAGTTTTGTAGGACATAATCTAGAGCGATCAGAAAACTTGACTCTTGAAGCAATGGAATTATTAGTATCTTTTTGAGAACATGGAGATGAGACTAATTGCAAGGTGGGACACTTTGCTACACGCCTGACGTTCCACAGTTTACCATCTTGGGTAATAACACTGTTACTAAAGACCTTAACTAATTTCATGGGTTTACTAAATTTATTGGAACATTTCGAAATAAAGCCAGGTTTTTTTATTCTAACAACATCTCCTACAGCAAAATTTGAAGACTTAACATTCCACTTTTTATCATACCATAATTTGGTTTTGGTTTGTTTATCTTCAACTTTCTGTGCAGCTTGTTCAACTAAATTTTCTGAGAAAGATCTATTGGCACACTCATCTCTGAACCACCAAGGACAAATGGATGAAATAGGATCACGTCCTTTGAGTAAGCGGAATGGACTAACTTCAGTAGTGGAATGGGGAGTAATCCTGTAGGTCCAAAGTTTTTCTCTCAAGAGTGTCTTCCAATTGAACCATTCTTATAAACATCAGAAACAAACCCTTTCAAAACTCTATTAAAACGTTCTACAAGACCGTTTTCATGTGGTTCATAAAAAGAAACTGTATGGTGTTTGATGGAATGTAATTTAAGGAAATCCTCAAAAATCTCACCCAACATAACGGGATCTTCGGCACGAGGATTAAGTATTATACCAAATCTCCATTGATCCATCCAACCAATAACATTCACTCCTTTTTCTGCAATATACAAACTAATTTGAACACATCTGGATCTAAAAGTAATCTTGACCACAAAATGGCCTAAAATTTCCACTCTGAACCGTTGAAACGGATTCCAGAAGGAAGAATGTCATTAAAGTTTAACACATGTTTTAATCGATCATCAAAATATTCTTTGGTAATAATTGTCCAAGGTGACCCTGAATCAGCCATTAAGGTAAGACTAACTCCCAAAATAAACATCTCACAAATGGGTTTCTTAATATTTTGATTATCCGAACTAATCAAAGAAATCTCTTCATCCAGATAGACTACAAAACCTTTATTGGATGAGGAAACATTGTCCGTGCTCTCACAAACACAAGTGCGTTTTTTTGATAGATCTTCCGTAACAACAGCTACTTTAACATTGGGATTTTGTACAAATTTCCCTGAATCTCTACACATATTTGAAAAATGTCCTAATCTTCCACACTTCCTGCATTCTTTATTGATGGCAGGACATCTAGCATACGAAGCAACATGCATTCTACTGCCACATTTGTAACAAATAACAGATTTTTCAAAACTTTTAAAACTTCCTGTGTTATTAAATCTGTTGGTGTTAGCATTTGTACGCAAATTTTCATTATGTCTTTCACCATGTTTGATCAAACAAACTTCATCATTGGAATCTGACTTACTATTGGAATGTTTTTGTACAGTAAGCATCCATTTTTCAGACTGTTCTAGGGATTTGGCAATAGAAATTGCCTCTGATAATTTAGGATCACCTAATTCCCATAAACGTTCTTGTGTTTTTTTATTCTTAACATGGACAATAATCTGATCTCTTAACATTTCGTCACAAATAGTACCAAAATCACAATGAATGGCTAAAGATCTCAAAGCAGTCATACATTCATCAAACGATTCTGAATCTTGTTGTGCACGAGTGTAAAACTTATACCTATTAAGAGCTATATTAGAAACTGGTTTAAATCTTTTTTCAATTCTGAGAAGTGCCTCTTTATATACATTGGTAGATTCTCCTTCACCTAACTCAGGTGGAATAGGCGGTAAAGCTCTAAAAACCATTTGTCCCTCAGAACCGAGACAATGTAGGAGAATACTTTTTTTTCTCTCCGCCCCCATGCGTTCGCCATCTATGGCTTTCATGTAGTTAAAGAACTCCTCTTTCCAACGAGTCCAAGGAATAGGCGGATCACCCTTACTTCGTAGGAACTTCTCAGGTGGATCAAACTGCATTTCTAGAATTTTAATTAATATATGATATTACTTGCAAAAATAAAATAGTATAAGTGCAAAAAACTTTTGTATAAATGTCCACTTCTGTAAAAGTAACTATCTAATCTCTAAATGTCTTAAGATTAATACCACGCTTGTTCCATGTAAATCCCAAAAAAAATAAAAATTAAATTCTTTAGATTAGGATCCTCCAACAAAGTGTTAAATAAGTTTAACTTCAGTAAATTGGTAATAATTACAGAGCTGTATCTTGTAAGTAATTCCAATGAAAGCCAAAAGTTCATTTTAATTTGTTGAAACTACAACAAAATTTGCCTACTTCAGTTATTTCTTTATAAGTCCGCTTCGAATTCCATTTATCAGCATTGAAAACGAACTTGTCTAAGCGTCGATATCACTATGCGACTCTCTCGATGATTACCGATGACTCGTTGTTATGGAAACGAAATGCCCAATGTAAAATGGCCGCTACGTTGCGCTGTTATATCATCACGCACGTTGGATCACGTAGCGCGATGACATCATTACGGGCCATACTTCATTGCGCTGTAATCACAGATGACGGCTGGAATGTGAAGACGTTCTCTCAAGTGCTGTTCCTCGAGCAAGATTCCTTAGCCGATGACAATTATAAACAGCTGTGTTGGTCGCGCGTAGCTCTCGCGCTCTGCTGCTCTGCTCACGATCCACTGGCACAATGCAAATTTGAAGGTAAACAAATCTCCAAAATCTTCAAAATGCTTCAAAATTACTTATCTTGATGTTGGTAGGAGTTTTCGAATGGGGATTTTCTTTTTCTTCTTCAGGAGTTTGCCAAATTTCGATAAGTATTGTTCAAAGATGCAAACCTTGTTTCCTTAGTTTTCCATAAAAACGAATTTTTGAAAATTAATAAACTCCACCTCTGTGCTGTAGTCCTCAATCAGGATAAGGTCACCCTCGACGCCAAATTTGTTAAATTATTCACTGGAACAGCTTATGGTTGATGAGGTTTTATTACAGCACAGCAACATAGATAGCAGTCTCCAGGTCCACAGGAACAGTGCAACTGACCTGAAGCCTGGATGACAGTGGTGTTCTAAGAACACTTAAAGAATAACAGAGAGAATTAAAGGTACAGGTAAGATTATTATAAAGTGAAATGTAACAGTGTTCCTTACCTAGGCCATGAAATAAATGAGGAGAGCAAAGAGCCAAAAAAGGAATTTTATATAGGATTTCTTGAAAGAACCTCCTCCCAAATATAAGGATGAAGTTGGGTTGACAGACTTGTATGCTAATTTGTAATGAATGCAAGCAATTACATACAAAATAACATTTGTATTGAGTCAAATGTGTCAAAATGTTTTGAGAACATTGAAAAAGACATTTGTAGCATATGTTCTTTGCAGGGTTTTTATTCAAGTTTATAAACAAATATTGCACATGAAGCTTGCAATAAGAGGATAGCGGAGGTTCTTGCTCAGTGAGCAGTAGCGGCTGCTAAAGGGCAGTAGGTGGGGTGGGAGGGGAGGAAGGGGAGGAAGGGGTTAGAAAAGATCAAATCCACTGACCCGCAAGCAGCCTCCTGTCCTCGATCTGACCTCCCGCGCAGGAAACCAGGAAACAGGAAGCCCACAGGCTTCCAGACTCCTCTAGCCAATCACAACGCTCCTGTCACCAGCATATCAGTGGCATTGTGATTGGTCTGAGTGCCATGGTTCAGTGCTCAAACAGGGACTGGGAGCCTGTACATGTTCTCCACCCAGGCTGTGCAGTATAGCAGGGTAGAGAACATGCTAAGTGTGCATGACTGGTCAGCCCAAGACGGATGGCCAAAATATCATGCACACTAAGAAAGTGCTCACCACTCCTGCCCCTGCTGTATGGGCAGCCCAGCCATGCCACACACCTAAAGTCAGGAGGGAAAAATAAAATGATAATAACAAGGTGCTGTTTTCATTTTAAGTTTCCCAGGGAGCGACAGTCCTCCGCCTTAGTGGAGGAGTCACTGCTGTCAGAGAGAGAAAAATGGAAAGAAAGTGACTACTGCTTTTGCTTTCAGATCATTAACACCGGCAGAAGAGAACCCTATTCAGTAATAGAAAAGGAACCTTTAGCATACATGTGGGGTTTGGATAAATTATGTTTGGGGAATTCCTGTAATTGTGAGGAGTAGTCATAAGCCCTTAGTGAAGGTTCTCACCACATAGGGGGTCGCCAAGGTGAAACCACTCATTGCCTGCATGTCCTTGAAGCTGATGGATTAAAATTATAATGTGGAATATGTACCAGGTGGAAAAAATAGAGATGCAGGCTTCTTAATTTGTATGCCAGTAGCAGCTAATAGGGTGCCTGTCATGTTTCGCGGCAATTGAAGGCAATGCGAGCGGCAGGAGAAAGACCATATATATCGTTACGGAACGAAAAGGACTACAAGTCCCAACGTCAAGCCGAGTAGAACTACAATTCCCGTGAGACACTGCGCAGCGCATGGGCTAACAGCCGAGGCACATAAAACTATGCCGGCGCCGAGGGAACAGGTCAGAAATTGACGTTTCATGCCGAGGACCGATGAGACGCTGAAAGGTAAGGAACAAGCGTTCCTTCTGTTGTTCTTTCCAAAGTGTGCCGAGACCGAGCTCACAAGGAGTACGTACTGCTGCTACGACAGGACTTGCCGTGATTGTTCGCACACCGGGAACATTGTTGTTGATGCATCGCATGTGGCGTTATTAGCATTCCTGGACAAAACCTAACCTCCTAACGCGAGTCGAGAGGTTGCTCCTACGCGTCTTGCTCTCACGTCTCGCCCAGAAGTGGGCAAGCCTCATGTATGCACAGAAGGGATCTTTAATGGATTCCTGATCGATGTGGGGGTTATATAAGGAAGTCCCTTAACCCAATTCCGATCAAGGGACAATATTCGAGCTTGTGAGCCTTTGATACAAAGGTCTTTGGTGATTTCAACCAAGAAATACTGTACCCCTCGTTGGAGAGTGCCGGGACCGGCATTATTGTGAGGGACGGTTTGAACAGCGGGTTAGCTGTTCTATGGCTCTCAAGACTCGAGTGGCATTGTCGGTCACTGCTTAGCACAGTGCCCTCCGTTGGGGAGTGTCAGGACGACACTCATGCGGAGGACGGTTTTGAACGCGACTAGAGCGATCTTGGGTGGCGTCAACCCATTGTCATTCTTGCTGAACGTTGTAGCAGCAATCCTGTGCTGTGTTTGGATAATACATAAAACCGAACCTACTTACTTACGGTATGTGGTTGCCTTATTTCTGTGCGGGAGTTATAGGTTCTTTAGGGTACGTTTATAACCCAATCCTGAGGGCAGTCAGGGATTACAGTGCCAGAAAAATTTTTGGAAGAATATTGTGAGGCAAACATCTTGGAACCCTTTGACCAATGTGGAATTACAAAGAAAGAGTGGAATAATGAATGTGCTGCAAATGAAGAGGTTTACAAAGTAAAAGACTATGTTGAATTGAGAATGCCTAATAATGTACGGTTGGTTGGAAATCTTCGGCTTATAAATAGTTAAAGAATGAACAGATTCTGGAGAATGGATATTTATTTGGAGGAAGACAAATGAGTCCAATGTTAAGATTAAGGACAATATTTCTGAATTAATGTCAGAAAGAACATTTAGGTGTGGTCAAGACTAAAAGGAGAGTTAAGGTGGTACTTTGGTGGCCTGGAATTCATGTACAAATTGAACACATGGTTAGGAATTGTGCCATTTGTGATGGTTCAGATAAATCTCTAGTAACATTTAGGCCACCTTTACTTCCTGTAAAATGATAAGATATGCCTTTTGGGTAAAGTGGAAATAATTATCATGGAAACTATTGAACATGAGACAGAGGGTAATCAGTGCATCATTGTGAAGATAGATATGTTTTCAAAATGGCCTGAAGTTGAATCTGTTGACTTTGTGGATGCAAAAACAATAGTGAGTTTTTCTGTAAAGGTTTGCCTAACGTAGTGATAAGTGACAACAGTCCTCGGAGAATTAAGGCGGTACTTTGGTGGCCTGGAATTCATGTACAAATTGAACACATGGTTAGGAATTGTGCCATTTGTGATGGTTCACATAAATCTCTAGTAACATTTAGGTCACCTTTACTTCCTGTAAAATGATAAGATATGCCTTTTGGGTAAAGTGGAATTAATTATCATGGAAACTATTGAACATGAGACAGAGGGTAATCAGTGCATCATTGTGAAGATAGATATGCTTTCAAAATGGCCTGAAGTTGAATCTGTTGACTTTGTGGATGCAAAAACAATAGTGAGTTTTTCTGTAAAGGTTTGCCTAACGTAGTGATAAGTGACAACAGTCCTCGATTTGTATCTAGTGTTCTGAAAGATGTTTTTAAGAAGAATGGTGTGGAACATAGGACTATCTAATTATCATTCAGAAGGGAATGATAATGGGGAGAGGTTCAACAAGGTCATAAGAGAAGCTGTACAGTTAGCAAAGAATAGTGGGAATGTAAAGCATTGAAGATGGTTTGGTCATATAGAACAACTCTTTTTGATGTTATGGGGTTCCGTCTATTTGTGCTTATGAAAAGACGAATGCCACTTTCTAGGAACAATGTCGGAAGGCTTCCTATAACAAGACGGTTGAGGAGGTACAGAGAAATGTCAGTAAATCTCCAATGAATTATAAGGAAAGGCATGGTTCAAACCATGGTGTGAAAGAAATTAACCATAATGTAGGTGAATTGATTAGAGAGGAAAGAAGTGGGCTGATAAGGAAAAGATATACGAGATTTTCAAACCTATGATCATCAAGAAATTGTATTGTGATTCAGCAAAATTGAATGATAATAAGATATGGCACATGGGAATGTTAGGCAAAAGTAGGAAGACTTATGATTGTGGTGGAAGCGGAAATAGGAGGTAGGGTTGGATGATGAGGGAACTTTAGGAAATCACACTAAAAGTCTAATATGGATTGTTGTCTGCAACCTACTTAAGTGTCTCATAATGACTGTTTTGACTGTTCTTGTAGTTTCCAGGAGGGTTTGGTAAGGACAGAAACATGTTATAACTACCCCAAATAATTTATTTGAATATATTTGTGATTGCCTCATAAACCTTTCAATAATCAATTATTATCTCTCAACATAAAGTTTATAATATTATACATGAATGTTTCATTATCATTTCAAATTATATGTGTTTTTGAGTTATGTACATACTTTATTGAGTTTCTGGGGATTCTGCTATCACGTACCATATCATGTCTATGTTATCTTTGTAATTAGGTTTATTTGTAGTGGAAGTTGTTACTTTTGGTGTAAAGACTAAAGATATGTGTAGTGTTGAGTTCATTGTCCATCAGGCTTAACTTGTGACACCTGGGGGATCTGCGGATTAAGTCACCAGTGTGTCACCAAGGATGCAATAAATACATGACATATTGTACTCAGTGCATGTCTCATCATTACAATAGTAGATCATGAATCAAAGCATGAAAAGGATCAATGATAACTGAACTTACCGAGGGTGTGATTACATTCATCCTAAGAAGGGAAATGAGCACGTTGGCTAATGTAAAATGTTAATTCCTGATTATTGTTCATGAGGTGCACTCAAAAGTGCAGGATTCTGCCATTAGGGTGGAACTGCAGCATTAGCAATTGTAGGGCTAGGAATCCTTCCTCAGTAGCACAGCCTGTAAAACTATTTGAAGAGAAACATCCTCATACAATGCAGGTATTCACACAATCCCATTTTCAGAATGTTTCTCTTCCTGAAAACAAACAGATGATTTTCCTTCCTAAGGTTGGAGAGGATTTGTTTACAGGCTGGGAGTGGGAAGAGAACACCCCATAATTTTTGGCGTTATAGATACACTTTAGATTTTGTTTCCTGGAGCCACCCATTTCCAACAGGGGCTTTACAGACTATGGCCACTGGAAAGCAAAACTAGAATGAGTTAAACTTTCGGTATGAAAAAGTGATGAGGTAAAGGTATGGATAAGTGTTTGAAAACTAGAGGTGGAGATGGTCTTTTGAGAGACTAAGGTGTTTAAATGATACCTGAAGCTGTGGTAGGGTCATTTGCTTGTCAAACTGAAAGCTAAATAGTCATCAGCCTCTTAGAAGCACCATCCTACCCTAATATCTCCTAATTTCCTTATTGCGCATCCTGCCCCCAGGAACATTATACAATTGTCTAGGCAATTGTTGCAAATGTACAATTGACCCCCAAGTTCAGGTTCCATAAGGGACTCCTCTTCAGTGCTTAAGATTGCACTGGAAATAAAAGGGATCTAATCTGAAACTGGTTAGATTCAACATCCAGTAGATTGCTATTCCCTGAAAGATGAGGCTAGTAGCTTGATTCTGAGTTTTGTTGGTAGATTACGGTTCACCAATTTTGGCTATTGCAACTGTTGGAGAACAATTTTATCAGAAAATCCTGAAATGCCCTTCAATGTCGCTGGAAAATCCACCTGTAAATATGAGCATCAGACATGTCAAGAGGTGCATGATCAGTGCCCACGTAATGGTCTATCTCACATATTGCGAAATATACCAAAGCACATTAGAGACACAGTACTTAATTGTAATAAGATTGACAACCTATGCAAGATGTCTTTAATAAACTTTATTAGACATACAGAACCAATTTCCATTAATTTGCTGGTTGTTCTGCCACCATGTCTATGGAGTAAATGTCAGAACTGAGATTTTCTCCTGTGGTGACATATTTCTCCGCCTAGAGACATTAAAAGAGTGTTTATATTGTTGTATGAGTGCAGACAGGGAATCTGTCACTTTTTCTGCATTTTAGCATCCTTCTGTAAATTACATTGTAATTCTTGATTGCATATTCTACTGCACTTCTGTGAAATCTGGAGCTATTTAATGAAAAACTGCTTTCAGCCTCAACTAATAGGAACATTTACAGCATGGACATATATTGTTTTCTTTTAAAATGTAATGGACTCCAAAATGAATATGACTGCTTGATCAGGTAAAATATAATTTGTTTTTTTTTGGAAGATTAATCTCACAATGGGTACTGGACTACCTAAAACATTTATTTCTTTTAAGCACCTTAAGAAAAACTAGCCTTGTTATTGTTATCAAAATATATTTCTCTCTTTCAGGTGCAATCAGTATGTTTTGAATTCATCAACACATATCAAATTAAATAGTATCTTCCCTGCACTTTTTCTACTTTGCACTGAAGACAGATTTAGGAATGCTATGTTTCAAGAAATCTTAAATGGTGCAATCCTATACAATAACTAACACTATTGCTAAACACAAATTTTCAAATTCTTTCTGTTTAATTATGGATTTAGTAAATTAAGAGGAACCTACAGAACTATAAAACAAAGATACCAGGACAATGTCTAGTAAACTAGTAATGTATATGAAATCACCATTCTAGATTGGCAATAATATTAAACTAAAGGTTTTGAAGAATTGTTGGTAGTAGCTGTTTCAAACGGTGAGATCTCTTATACATCATATTCGTCTTGTGAGTTAACATTTCTCTGTTTTGCATTATTACATAAACTGAACTAAATGTGAAATCTCAGTGTGCTAAATTGTTTGAGCATACCTTTGATGTAGTGTTAGACCTGGAATTTGTTTGAGTTTCCCCATATGTTTTGTCATCAGACCTTCTGTGTTGCTGACTTTGTTTTTGCTGACCTTAGGACTCTGAGCACTTTACCTCTGCTAAACAGTGTTAAAGTGCTTGTGGTCGCTCCTTAAAACATAGTACGTTTGACCTAGAACAAATTAGCATATTATATTCACTTGTCAGTCTTTACTAAGGTGCACCACATGTGCTCCGGGGCTGTCAATTCAATGAAACTAGTGGGCCTGCACCACGTATTGGGCAACTCACTTAAGTAGCACTTTCAACATTTATCAGGCCTGCAATTGCAGCCTGTGTGGCTAGTTTTAAACCGCCATTTCAACCTGGCAAAATAGACAATTTTCCAGACACAACCCTTCCTGTTTAATACACATAAATCACCCCTAGGGTAGGCTCTGGAAAGCCAAGAAGGCAGGGTTGTGTGTATTTAAAATGTTGGACATGTACTTTTAAGTTTTACCTGGTAGACAAAAACTCTTACATTAGCTTTTCACTACTGCAAGGTCTACCTCTCCCATAGGATAACTTTGGGGTTACTATGTTACATTTAATAAGCTCCAACTTCCAATTAAAACAGGTACTCATTCATGTTTGGTGTCTTTTGAATTGTAATGAAAAATCCTAACTTATGGTGAAGTCAGATTATAAATTGAAATTTTCAAAATGTCAGTTTTAGAATGATGTTCAAACTTAATAAAAAGTTTATGGACAAGTGGTATGCCATACTTAACAAATGTTCTCTAGATATCATATTATTAATACTGGAAGAGCTTTCCCATGTCTTAAGGGGTCTAGAGGAAGAAATCACAGAGTTAAATGAACTCTTGGAACACCGCATGGAATCGAGTATTTGGGAAACCAGGCTGTCAAACGTCAATGCAAAATTAGACTCATACGCCAAAAAGATACATGAATGGAAGATACGTAAATTCAACCGAGACACAGTGGACTACAAGCTTGATGAAGTTTACATGTGGGCAGAAGTTTATACACAAAGGAGAGATTTTAGGAAGCAGAACACCATGTCATCGGAAGAAAACTGTATCCCACCACCAGTAGACTCTCAGTCCATAAACAAATCAACAGAGCACCCAGCGACCCTTCCACCTCGAAGGTGACTTTTTTAGAGACAGGCCCAGCAGCCAACAACCCACCCACGTAATTGACGTCTTAACTACCAGGAGCAGCAAAACCTGGAGAGGCCGCAGTTACAGCAAAAACTGAGTAACAAGAAGACAGCAAAAGAAACACTAGTGATCAACATAATCTTCACTTCTTGACATTAATGTGTCCATTTTTTTTAAGCTCACCTCTACTCGTACTTTGACTGCAACCCCCGATGCATGATGAGAGAGGCAGTTCCTTCTTCTTTCTCTTATTTACTAGGGAACACTGGACAGTTCTTTTGGTATATTTCACACACCTGGTGAGACGATTTGAGATATCATACTCACTCTCTGGCCATCCTCGCGTCTTGCACTTCATTCATAGCAATATTGGCTAAGACATTCTCTTTTTTGTCACTAAGCAACAACTGGTCAGTTACCGCTGCAGGTTGATGCGAATGACAGGTTACTTTGGGATAACGCACCTGTTCTCCTTTTGAATCTTCATCCTACATTCTTTTCCCAGTCTCACTTTTCGCAAATTGATTGGTGACATATTTCTCCATTATTTACACACCATGGATAAATGCCCCTCATGTTATGAGGTTATTTGTAACTAGGGAGAAATGTATTCACTAGAAAAAATCTTGCATTCTTATTTTTGTTTGTAGATACTGATAGAGCTGCAATTTCACAGTCATTTCTCAATGCAAATTAACATGGTCTCTTGTTTCCTGCTCAAGGCTATGAACCTTTGCCACTGTGTTATGACCAAAAGAACACTTTACATAAACAGGAGCAATTTCAAATACAAATATATATTTAAGGCAGTAATGAGAGTTGTGAGTAGTTTTAAAAGGATTTATTCTCTAATCAACTGTAAGGTTCTCTCACTCTTTATTCATTTGTCAAATATCAATCAGGTTACAGAATTGGAAAATAGGACGAAAAAGAAATATTACACAACATATTATAGATTGCATACAAAGCACTCCATAAATGCAAAATCCCTATTTCAAATGGGTAATGATGAGGCATAAATGTCAGTTAGAACTCTTAAAGAGTTCCAAGAACATATAATGTAAGTGAGTTTGGCAAAGCTAAATGAATAATTAATAATGGCAAAATTCGCCCATAAAGAGAAATAAATGCATAGAACAAATACGTCTTTACAGAGCCAGTTAGTCAAAGCATAAAACTTAGGGTTTTAGCATCTAAATATGCCCTTGTTCCCACAGCTGATTCTCTGTCTTCTCGCTGTTCATTTCTGACCGCCTCTCTGTGTCTTCCTATGAAGCTGCCCAATGAGCCCCTCCTCCCTTCTGCAGAACTCAAAAAAAGAGTGTCATTCTGCACGCGTCCTGCCAAAAAGATAAGGAAAAGCCTCTCATCTGGCAACCAGTATTTCTATAAAAACATGTTGCTTGGTCTTCGTAGTTTGTCCAATTGGAGTTTCAGAACACATCAACACCCCATGGGCTGACTGGACACGTCATCAATCAGGCGAGTTCTTGTAACACATTTGAGTCTTGTGCTAAATGACTTTATCTCCTAACATCCTGAAAACAATTACATTTTCTCCAACAAAAAAGTATTAATTATGCAGAAACAGAGAATACATATTATAAGAAAAATGTGTGCTTTGCAGTTTTCACCCTACATTATGAAGTGAATAAAGCATTGTCTAAACAACTGCCTACTGATAAAATTAAACCACAGACAGAAACGGGTAGGAAAGAGCATTCCATTCTTATCTCAAGGGCTGGACAGTGAGCCTTCGAAAGCAAACTAATTCACAAGCTGTGTATTTCAGCTTTTCTCCTACACTTTGAAATGTGTGTTAATTTAGCACAAATATATTCTACTTTGAACGTTCAAAACACATTTTCCAAATTGAATGTACATTCTATAGTGAGGTTAATTCTAAACTAAACCTAATTAAACAACCATGAATTAATTAATTGAGCATGATTTTACATGATTCATTAGACCGAAGGCATCTGAGCAGGCCTCATTCATTGTTTTCACTCTTCATGCACCAAAGTTCTGTGTGCCATTTTTAAAATGCAGTTTATGTCTGAAACTCAAAGCAGCTTTTGCCATTTAGTAATGCCTAAATCTATAGGTGAAATCTGAGCTCCATCAATACCACAGATGAAGGACTTTTGCATGGGCCCGAAATGCATTGGGTTGGATTGAATTGATATTCTTACAAGAATGTAATGACCAGGTCTCATATGGATGAACCATGTGAAGAATCTCGTCTTTGGAACAAAAAATACTTGATTAAAAAGAAACTTGATTCACAGAGTCAACTGCATACTACATTGTTTGTGAAGCATCTTTTTGATTTGAGTTTTTGGTTTATTCTGTTCAAGGTGTTTATTATTGTTGTATAATGTTGAAACTCTGATTGGGGACAGAGTAGAGCAGTGGTCTAGACACACTGTGTTTAGACCACTGGTTCTAGAAATCCTCACTTTTTACATGTTTGGGGTCAGGGTGGAGCCCCTTCACAGAGTGCACACTAAGGGGCCCATTAGGATGTCGGGCGGATCGCCACCGTCATGCGGGCGTAGGCGATCCACCCGACATCCTTGCCTGCCCACCACCCATTTCCCCCCCACCATATTACTATGGCGGGGGAGACTGCGGCGAACGGAAACACCGTCCACCGCTTTTCCGCCCCAGTCGCCTTGCGACCGGGGTGGAAAAGGGTTCATATGGTGGCGGTGTAGCCATATTATGATGGGCTAAATAAGATGCCTGCCGCCATGGAAAGGCATGCGGTCTTTACTTGGTAAAGGCGAGGTGGGGAGTGCACATGTGGGGCACCTGTGGTACCCCCCTGCATTTGCATACACAATGCGGCAGGCACCGCGCGGTGCCTGCCGCTTTGTGTATGCAAATGCATTCAATGCATTCATAACATGAACACCGCCCGCCGCAATGTTATAAATCCATGATGCGCCTGCCAGTGTGGTGAGCGCATCTTAATGGGCATCGCGGGATCCCCGCTCAGATCGCGGGCGGTCCCGTTTTTCGCGAGGATGGCGGGCGGGCCTGCCGCTTTGTGTATGCAAATGCGTTCAATGCATTCATAACTTGAACACCACCCGCCGCAATGTTATAAATCCATGATGCGCCCGCCAGTGTGGCGGGCGCATCTTAATGAGCATCGCGGGACACCCGCTCAGATCACGGGCGATCCCGTTTTTCGCGAGGATGGCAGGGGGGCACCCGCCATCCTAATGGGGGCCTAAGACTTAAAAACATCAAAACATATTTTTTTTACTTTACACAAACCCCGAGCCAGATTTGAGTGGAACACAACCTCCTTTGTTCTCAATTTTAGAATGTTGGCATTTTCCTCTCTTGACCATTTGGTGCCTGCAACCTGTCTCTGGGTCACATGACTAGGTATAGTTGACAGATAGGCTTTGTGTATTCCTCCTAGACAGCCACACACATAAGGGAGCTTATGTGAACCTGGATGGGCCATCACTGGGAGGATGGAAGGGAGAAGTTGAGCACAGCCCCACTTACACTTGAATAGGCTTTTTCCTGCCTCCAAACAAAGAGCTTAATACCCCCCGTAGTTAGTCTGGAGCCCGGGAAAGAAAGGCAGGGCACTTGTGTACTTCAAAAGCAAGCCTTTGAAAGCTTCTCCCCACTTCAAAGGCACTACTGGTTATACATATTGTACCGCAGACACTAAGGGGGATAGTGATAAGAATATGGCCCAGCTCTGCATGCAATTTAGCAGCACAATGCTGCTTAATTTGAAAAACGAAGGGATGCTCGTATTTACAAGGATACGGCACTCCCCTGTGTTTTCCCTTCAGCTGGTGCTAAAAAAGCTGCCTAGCGCTATCACACGCATCCTTACGCCATAGCTTAAGGGTACCTGCATTGCAGGGATGATTGTCTGCAATGCAGGCACCCTTGCACCATAGTGCAAGGGTGCCTGCTTTGCAGGGAATCATATCTGCAATACAGGCACCCTTGCACTATGTTGCAAGGAAGTCTGTGTTGCAGGCAGGATTATTTATTTGCAGGAAGGGACACCTTCCACCACATAAACAATATTTAAAGGTGATTTGCCCTTTCTATGTGTGCTGCAGAATGCAGCACACATCGAGAAAAATCAAGGAGAAATAAAGGTGTTTCTAATCGTTGTGCCAATCTAACGCCGGCTATTTAGTGGCATTCGTTTTTGGCTCTGCCTCAGATTTACAGATCCTCGTAAATCTGGGCAGCATCAAAAAGCACTGGGTGGTGTGATGGAATACCCAGAGCAACACCTATTGCACGCCCCTTTCCCACAGATACCTGCGTGAAAGGGAGTGATATTTACAAAGCAGCATTAAGCCATGCAAAGTGGCTTAATGCCACTTTGTAGAAATAGGGAGCAGGCTATTGCATCACCAGTATGTCAGAAAAAGTGACTTTCCAGCTGCACAATCCCCTTGTAAATTTGCCCCTCGCTATTCAGTACACTTCTGGATCTGCGGATACTTTGCCAGATAGAAAGACTGCTGTGCTGCTGAAATAACTGTCACTATGCTGGACCGCTGCTCTGAAGGACTGCTGCCCTGCTGTGCTGATCCTATGACTTCTTCCTTTCTGCCTGGGTGAACCCAGGACCCCATATGTCGAACCCAGGACCCTATATGTCGAACCCAGGACCCCAGAGTGAATCTAAGGGCTAGTTGTCTGGCCTCCTGACTTTTGCCTCAGGAATAGAAGGTTCCAACCACCTCAACCCCAGCACCTGGACTCGGTCCTCTGTGAGTTTACCCTGCCAAATGGTGCCAACCAAGTCCTCTGACCCTTGGAAGTGGGCCTAAGATGCTGTAACAGCTTTTATGGATCCAGCGGAACTGATGCATCTCCACTGCTGCACGGCACAACCCCTAGCTGAACAAATGCATCACAGCCGCTGCATGAGGCCCCTCTGTCTCAAAGACAGGAAACCATTGCGGCGTGAAGTATCCTCAGTGCAGTCAGCAGAATCCCTCATTGACTGCAGTCTCGGCGACGATGCCAGACATAGCATCGTAGCCTCGAAGCTCCTCGGAACCATGCATCATCCAAACAGCAGAAAGCATCTTTGACGCTGGACTTCACATCACAAGCCCTCATCAATGCGAACCTAGATGATGATGCAGGACCTCTCATTGCAGCCTCACTCATCTCAGAAATGCTGCATCGCTTCAACTGTGCAATGCATCTTCACCGCAGACCCTTGCAATGCTCTGCAAACCAGGATTTAAGGTACTTTGTTCTGAGTCCCTGTAGCCAGTCTGCACTTCATAGTGGTTGGCCTGAACTTGGGACTTTGTCCCAGTCCGGCGTGACCAGATTTCCACAATTGCCGCTTTTTGCTTTTTGGTCCTATTTTTCACTGAAATCTTTAAAATGGCATTTATCCGGTTCCACTGATTCGGATTATTGTCATTTTGTTTTTGTTTTATTCATTAATACTCGCACTATATTTCTAGCTTGGTGGGGGTCCTTTTGTGTGGTGTTTTTCACTTTATAACTGTTTGAAGTGTTGCACCAATACTTTACACATTGTCTCCAGAAGAAGCCTGACTGAGCTGTGCTGAGCAACCAGAGGGTTGATTGAGCACAGGCTAATTTGTGGTTGGCTTGTGCAGCATCCTGACAAGGATTATGGTTGATACTTTACCAGTGTACACACCCAAGTCAACCAATGACCCAATATCTTACCGAAAGCCTTTGCTAAAATTGTCTGCATTCCAGAAACGTTATTCAGTTATAAACATTGTCTTATGAGTGATAATTATGTTCGTGGTTTGTAAAAGTTGCTATGAACCACAAACCTCCGGAAACTCAAACAGACTCCTCTCTCTTGCATTGTGCCATAATAGATGAAAAGATCATAAACCAACGAAGGAAAAAGGCAACAATAAATCCTATTTCAATCAAAAAGATACAAAATGTAAGATTCTTCCTGACAAAAATCTACTTGTTCACAAAAATGAAGCTTTATATTTGCTATGGGTAAAATACCAACTGAAAATGTAGAAGTGCACTTTTTTTCTCCTGTTTGACAATCGGAAACCAGAGAGGGCGAAGGCTGAGCTGCCAGAGCACATCACTGAATTACCTGACATTTAACTGATTCCTTAGCCTGCATTTGAAAGTTTATCGTTGATACTATGAGGCAGGCAAGTGTTGCTCGTGACTATATAAAAATATTTTTAAATGATCATATCAGAAATCCAGGCAAATGAAAGTCAGGGAGCAAAACTTCTGAAAACGTGAACTAGAAACTGCAACAATTTGACATTGGAATCTAAAGCATTACACATAAAGAGTAACTACAGAGTATATTGTACACAGATGAGAGCAACGAGGAATAATCTGCTTTATTACAGATCTAGGAACATTATCCCACTTTTTTATTGAAAGTCTGTCAATGGTTTACAAAACAAAACGGGTATGTGCAAAAAACATAAAGAAGCCCTTACAAATAAAACTTACAACAATATGCTTTGAATCTAAAATAAAATGTTATGCTAAATTGCAGTTTTATTACTTTCATCATCAATTTTGTTCTATGTGATTCCTTCTAAACTCCTATTAGATTTGCACCAGCAAATTGACAGATAGTTGGAGAGTTTAATACAATCCAAGCAAATCCTAATGCAAGAGAATACTTCAAAGGTTACTTGCCATATGTCCCAAAAATATCGGATCAGAAGTAACTGAAGAATTAGCACAACTCTATGGTTCCTAAAAATGAAACATGTAACAGAAGAGTATATTTATCCTTTATTGTCTTCTATATCTATCAGATCATTGGACCCCCATAATACCAGAGTATGCAGCCAAAGTGAAACACCATGTACTGCAAGTAAGCCAGGCTTCAGGAGATAAACCAGACAGCAGGTATGGCAGTGTGGTTATCTTGCCAGAACAACAAGCTTATAAACTGTAGATACAACACCTCTGTAGATGAGCTGTGCTTCCATATCTGAAGTGTCTACTGATGTTAGACACTTTAGATTAAATTGTCCTCTGGGTAATAACTTTGTCAAATATCTCCCTAAACCTTCTGATTTCCTGAATAGATTAAATTATCATTTGTCACCCTTAGGAGATACATTTGACTTTAGTTTTTGGCATCAAAATAAACTAACTTTGAGATAGCAATAGAGTAAGAAGTGCTTCCTTGCAATGTGCAACACAATCTAAGGGCTAGATGTACGAGGATTAGTAATAGCGATTACCAAATAGTGATATTTTGCGAATTCCTATTTAGTCATTACTATTACCGATGTACAAAAATAATAACTTGCTCATTAGTGATTTAAAGTGGGTCACAAATAGACCTACCTCATGAATAATACTGAGGTAAGTCGCAATTTGTGACACACTAGGATTAGCTGTTGGCATCTCACCATGTCTGTGATTGCTTTTAAATAAAGCAATCCTTTTTTTTTTAACACAGCGCGTTTTCCTTAAAGAAAAATTAGATGCTTTTAAAAATAAAAATGAAAATCACTGCCTCCTCTTAAAAAATATTTTTAAACATTCTCAAAGGGAAAGGGGTTTTGGTTGGTGGTAAAGTGTGAAAGTTTTTGGAAGGGATGCCCTGAACACCAACCTTTCCAAATTCCAAATTGGTATGTATTCGCAATTCCAAAATGCGATTTGTTAACATGTAACCAAATCGCAATTTGGGATTAATATATAACAACATGCTTTTGTGCGGCTGGATATGGGCCAATTCTGCAAATCAGGCTGTTTGTGACTGCAAAAATATTTCATACATGTAGCCCTTATTCCTTAGAGTCCGCAATGGTTACAAAGAAACTTCTCCTGAGTAAGTAAGCTGGCTAATCATCTCAACTCCAGTCATGGTAGTCCTATTCCTGGCCTCCTATCTTCCACTGCCCTAAAGCAGTCTATTTACAGATTAAAAATAACAATGGTCAACATGATGAAACCTATTGTTTAGAAGTCTGAAACAAAGACAGCTTTAAATCCCTAAGTGCATTAATCTGTCCCATGCTTAGCAAGAGTTAACAGGATCAGAAAGTCCCAAACTATTAAGATGCTGTGGACAAGCACTAGTATCGTTAATGAGCATCAAAGAATAGTGATGACCGTACCCCCACATTTCAAGTCTGGATCCTAAATTAAAATGATGTCCTGCAAAACATCTAATAAATAGTGTGAAGATGGGAATTATCGCATCAAGAAAAGAAAGTACAAAGTCAGAAAATCCTATCAGAAATGCAGGGATTTATGAAAAACTTGGGTGCAGATGAAGACCAATTGAGAGAGAACAGTTATGGTAGAAGAAAAACATCCACTAGGCAAGTATTTTGCGCTATTGTGTTGTCAAAAATCTTTTACCAATGTTCATTAACACAACACAGATACAGCTAGAGCAGGAGAGCAGTGTGAATACTCCCAACTCAAATAGCCGATGTTTTGCAGAAGGTAGCAAGTGTGTCAATTATGCCTACGACATGCCTGGCCTAGGGGCCATGAACAACTGGGGGTTGGAAGACCCTACACCTAGAACTTCTGTGGCTAGGCCTTGCAGTGTCTTCGGGTCTGTTGCAGGCCTGGCTGTAGTCCAGGCTCTATGTTCCTAGTCCCCTGCACATGACCGAAGGCCTTGCACTGCTTGTTCTGTGATATAGTTACTGGTGACTGGCCTGTGACTAGTCCTGAAGCCTGTTGTGCACCTACCGAAAGTAGTGCGCAGCTCGAGCAAGTTTGTATGTTGAAACCACCCATGCAATTACCACGCATGTCTTTACAATGCCATCAGTACAACGCATGCGTCCTTACAATACATTATATTACAGCTAATTTTTTTACGATGACTATGCCTTTACCACGCATGCCTTTACAACAAAAACGTCTTTCTAAAGACATGGTTTGTAGGGGCATATATGTGGTAAAGATTTGGCATGCCTGTTAAAGGCCTGTTACAGGCATATGCATTAGTGCATTTGGGGTGCACTGGTGTTGATGCAGAATGTAGAGGAGAAAGCACAGGACGCAATAGAATGAAGGCGGTGGCTGAAGGGAGTAAATCTGGGGATGCAGCCAGCAAGCAGTCAGAAAGATCCTCATGTGGCCGGCTTTTCCTGGTGCAGTCTGTGAATTGTGGATGCAACCCCTACATTCCTCCTAACTCGAAGAGATGGGCTTGCTAAATCTGTGTTTTTAGTAGTAGCTGGACTATGGTCCATAATAATTGCGGGCCAGCGTTAGAGCACAATAACATGTAAGAATGTCTTCGCCTTGCCATCTGCCAGCGTTGTGTGCACTTTTGCCTGTTCCACACCCCTGTTGTTTGTCTTTCTTGTTGTTTCATTTTAAAAAACATTACTTGGTGCAGTCTTCTCATCATGGATTGCACATTCTCAGCAACTGGTATTTCTGGAGTGCAGATGCAGGCTTTATGTTTCTATCTTTGGGCAGAGTACTGTGACTTAAATAAGGAGTAGCAGTGGGGCCAGTGCACTTCCTTAGGGAGTGCATGGATATTACATGAGAAACCACGTGATCCAGTCACAGAGGCAAATAGAAATTGTGAACGAACTTGCACTACTGCGTTTCACAGGAATTATTTAAGGAGAAAGTTAACTGAAGCCACACTAAAAGTGATTAAATAGCAGTGGTCTTTTATTAAACCTGGAGGAACCCACCATACAGAGGGGCAGAGGTGTGTAGAATGCTGTGTGATGCCACACATGTGCCTTCACCATTCTAAAATCAATAATACGAATATGCCTTTATCATGCCTGAAATTTGTTGTAAAGACATGCGTGTTAAAGGCATATTTGTTGCCTTGGTAGGTGTACCAAAGGCATGCATGATGAAGGCATATATATATGTGTGGCAATGGCTTCGTGGTAACGGTCAGGCTTGGTTTTGACCATGTTGTAGTGGCTGTTCCCCATACGATTATGCCATTGTTCACAAGCTGGGTAAACACCTAAACTCTGCTGATTCTTTTTCATGACTACCATTACATCATCACAGTTCGACATCCAAAACAGCTGAGGAGTACTTCAACTTCATTGTGAAGTCCAGGATGCCGTTGGCCCTACCGATTGAACAGATTATTGAGGCCACTAATGTTGACAAAAACATGCCTCAGCATCATTCTAACTCAATCCTGGAGAAGGAGTGTCCAACCTCTTGCTGAAGATGTTGAATTTGAAAAGGATAAGCTGGTATGTGACCAAGGAAGGTGTTGTATTTAGAGGCTCAAAAATTGTCACACCAGAGAGCCTACGACAACAACTAACCACTGAAGAACATTGTGCCATAGTATTTATGAAAAGAACCATAACAGACCGAGTATGGTTCCTGAGCCTAGATGAACGAGCTAGGAGGGAACTAAAATAGTGTAATTTTTGCAGCTGCTTTTGCCTCAAACTGATGCAACATCTCCTGACCATGTCTGACCTGCCTACAATGGCTTGGGAAAGCATTCCAGTTGATTCCTTTGAGCCTCTAGGAAACGGACATCATCTCATTATAGTCATTGATGAGTATTCATATTACAATTTGGTAGAGGGTTATCATTGACAACTCTTGACAAGGTCATTTTGAGGCTAGACAACATATTTGCACATGGGTTAACCTCACTTTCTCAAATCTTACAATGGTCAACCGTACAACAGCAAGGAATTCTAAGAGTTCCTTGTCAGAATGAACATCAAGCATCAAATAGTACATGTCTGTGGCCCCACTTAAAAGAGCAATACAGAGAGCATCAATCGAGGGTATTGAATTAAAACAAGCCCTCTCTGCTAATCAGTCAACTCCACAATAGGTGAAAGTCCAGCCACCTTGCTATGTGGGAGAGCCATCGGAATCAAGCTGCACAATGGAGAGGAGACTGATCCTTGAGTGCTAACAAAGTTTGTGTTATAGACACTTCTCGAAAGTGTAGAATGAAGGCTTATGCTGATCAGTGTCAGAGAGCTCAACAGTCACTCTTCAAAAAAGGAGAATTAGTCCTAATCGAGCTGCTGTGAAAGTGAAAATCAGACTCTCCATTTGCTATTTATCCTCTGAGAGTTGTGGCGTTAACAGAGTGAAATTCAACAGCTTCACACTACTCGGTCTGGCAGACTAGGTTGAGCGCCTACTCATCGAAGAAATATAATGTATCAGTTCTTTGTACTTTTTATTTAACAAAGGAGCAGATGTAGTGTTGTGAGACTATGTGTGCTACAACCCTTTCCATTCTGGGAAGACTTAATAGAGGAAGCATGTAACTTCCTGGAAGGTGTTAGGGTGTGGTTATTAAAGGATATGATGCAATCGGAGAGCAGAGTGTGATTGTATGTGGAGAAAGAAAGGAGTGCAATCCAGAACTCTGTGTGTGGTGTATTCATTTGCATGCTCCCAGGCTGAGGTGGACGCTGCAAACCACCAAATGGTTTCTTGAGAGTGCATTGATTGACAGATGAAAGAGGTGTCAAATTTGAATCGCTAACTTAGTACTGTATACTTTCTCTGGTAAACTTACTTGGAGCCCTTGGGAACTCACAAAACAACGGACAGCTAGATAATTCCATACCTTTTGGGAACTTTGCACCCTGTATCAATCTATGGCCATTTGGATCATTGTATTCAAAACAAATTCCTATGCATTTAGTTATATAATTGTGATTTTATATAGCTTTTACATGACCTAGAGCTTCACAAAGGTTACAATGTAAATTATAATAAAGAAAAATGACCAGTTACCTACATGGATGCAGGACAACAAAATCACACAAAAACACATTCAAATTAAAGTTAGAGAGCAATGGAATGAGAGAGCTGTACATAGTCACACAATTAGAATATGCATAATATAAAGACATGTGGTGATCGTATTTTAATAAACATGATACACAGGCGTGCTCCTTCAGGTAACTAACCAATGGACCCAGCCTTTCAAGGGTTATGGGTCAGTGATGTGATAAAAGAGGGTTGGTGACCATCAGATCCTATTTCAGGGTTCCAAATCACATTGATATGTGTTCAATAGACAGCATGATTGTAATTAAAACCTTAATAAGATGGCGTTGTTCTGATAGTAGGCAGGAAGGAGTTCCACAGCTTTGGTGCACTTCTCAAGAAGGATCATTTAGCAGTTCTATATTTCTGAAAATCACATATTCAAATGTTAGGATGTTCAATTTCCGCCATCCAACTCAGATCACCTGTTTTTTTAGGTTATTTGTTGTTGGGGGTGTGGAGAGTTTAAGGGATAATACAGGCTAGCTAAAGTGTACACCTGACTTTAACCAGAATCCATTTCATGGAGCACTAGATTGGTGTGTTGTGGCCATGCTTCCTCGTTCCAGAGACCAACATAGCTGCTGTAGATAGGGTTTCTATAAGTAGGTCAAGACATAGCGTTTGAGATTCCAGTAAATAAGGAATACTCTAATCTTAAAATTACTAGTGACTGGCTCATTTTTTTTTATTATTTGGGGATGAAAGCTTTAAATGATCATATAAGTATATTTGTTGTCCTCATAGTCTAGGTGGGAAAGGAGCTTAAAACTATTATACTTTTTATCCTTCAGGAGATAGGCCCATATACATGTGGTTCAGGCTAGGCCCTATTAATGTACTACAAGAAAGTTGCCTGGACCACACTTATTCTAAAAAGAAATTTTTGAAAGGAATGGAAAAATGTTTATTTAATCCAACCAGGCAGTCTTATTTATTGCCAATTATTTTGTTATTTTTCGAACAATGCATGAGCCACCTGGACGCCCGATTGCTTCGGGTTGCGACTCTTGTTTGGAACCTATTGCCCAATATGTGGACTTCTTTTTGAAGCCTTTTATTAAAGAAGTAAGGTCCTACCTTAGGGATACGACCGACTTCCTTCTCAAAGTTGAAGGTACCGCTTTCGATACCCAGTCCCAAATAATGGTCACCATGGACGTCACGTCCCTCTATACTCAAATTCCACAAGAAGAGGCACTGGAGGTTATGCAACTTTACCTTGATAAAAGAGACAGACCCCATCGGGTTCAAACTTCATTCATCTTGGAACTGGCTTCAATAGCGTTAAAAAATAACTATTTCACCTTCAATGGCGAGTTCTTCATGCAGGTAAAGGGGGCTGCCATGGGCTGTCCTTACGCCCCGGAGATGACAGTCCTCTTTATGGCACAGTACGAAGAGAAGTTTGTAGAGGTAAATAATCCTTTCAAGCACCATATCACACAATGGTACCGCTATATTGATGACGTCTGGCTCCTGTGGCAGGGGAGCCAGACCGAATTGTTGACATTCCATGCCTGGCTTAATACGCGGCATAGAGATATACAATTCTCCATTGAACACAGCAATAGTTGCATGACATTTCTGGACGTTGAGCTAACGTGCGCCCACGGACAACTCAAAACATCGTTGTTCAAGAAACCTTCTGATAGAAACACTATCTTACATCATAGAAGAGCACACCCAAGAAACCTGAAGACCAATTTGCCTTATGGGCAACTGCTCAGGATTCGGAGAAATTGTTCTGACATAGAAGACTATGACAGACACGCTCGCAATTTTTGCTCAGATATGCAACAAAGGGGTTACCCTAAGAATCTCCTTAAACATTCGTTTAAACGAGCTAGGTATACCCCTCGAGACTGCCTTTTGCAAGTCAAGAAACGTACAACAATCGTACAATCGAGGGGAAAGAAATAATTCACCAAGGCATCAAATGGTCATACAACGACTTCACCAACTGCAAGACAAAGAATGTCGTCTATGCAATACTGTGCCCCTGCCTGAAGATTTATGTTGTTATGAAATAAGGGTTGACCCAACAGTACTGGGACCTGGGTAATCAATGGTATATATAAGGGGTCCCAGTTGGAACAATGTGAAGGACACAAAATCACAATTCATACAAACAATATAAACAATAAAGAACTTCCAAAAGGAGTTACTCTGAGAAATGTTATTTAATACACATCCTCAAAAGGATGTGTATTAAATAACATTTCTCAGAGTAACTCCTTTTGGAAGTTCTTTATTGTTTATATTGTTTGTATGAATTGTAATTTTGTGTCCTTCACAAGATTTATGTTGGCAAGACTAACCAACAGAGTAACCATCGCAGCCAACATCGGTCTCGCATTAAGAAAAAGGTAACGACAGCTCCCATGGTCGAGCATTTTTTGGAGAAGGGCCACAACGAACACGATTTCGAATGGCCCGTTTTAGATTCAATACATTCCTCAAATCGGTCCCTTGATGTCGAACGTATAGTGCTCAAGAAAGAGGCTTATTTAATTTTAAAATTCAACAGCGCTCAGACTGGGCTGAACAATCTCTCAGAAATAGCGCGCCTCTAAATACGGTCCTTCCCGCGAGCATTTTCTGCTATATGGTGACGTCCTTGGCATTACATAAAACTTGAAAGATTTATTCAATGTTAACAATAAAAATCACGCCACATTGGCGCTTTGGGACTATAAGTATCTTGGAGTAACTTAGAAAGTAGGTGGTATCCATGCTCCGATCATTGTCACCATAATGTGAGGATTACATGGGGACAAAGCGCCACTTATTGCAATTAATTGCAATTAATTCCACTTCAAAGCACAAACACACCGAAGCTTGTCTCTGTGCGGCTTTCCAACTACAAATGTGCAGGGGTGAGGACTTTTTCCTTTATGGAACACAGTGATGATGTAGCGACCCCCTTTTCTTGTTTTGAACATAACTTTATTTTGTGTATAATGAGCCTGACACGCTCGTGTAGACTGCAATGCCCAGAATGCATTGAGGCTGCATCTGCATTAATGATAGTCGGACACCAACCAGCCATCTTGATTGAGATCTCTACCGACACTGTGCGGACACAGCGCGTTCAAGTGGAGGTAACATTCTCTTCTTTAACACTATCCTAAGTTTTCGAGTCGTTTAAATGAATCACGAGCCTCCTAAAACCCCTGCCTCTGTTTGTTAGGATACCGTGTGAAGAAGATTCACCCAGCTCTACGAGCAGATTAACCACGTTTAAAGATCAACGAGCTTTGTGAATGAATAAAGCACGTCTCAGGTACGCTTTCACTTGCGCCGCGCCTGACAAACGATAATAATATGTGGGCCCCCTCCTCTTCTAGAGCTTTACAATGACTCTTTCCCCCTTTTTTTCAAAACATTACCTTCCAGAATACACACTGATGGTTACGCCTTTGCGCTAACAAGCCGTTAAACGTCACATTGAAGGTTAGTGTTTCCTTTTTTCCTGTGTTCTTTACAAAATGACATTGAATGCAGAAAATATTTCTCTGAACGTGGAATTTACAAACACCTGTTCTTACTGTTTAGCTGGTCAGGATAAGACGATTGAGTCCCTCGTTTTCTTTTAAACAACCCACCTCCTCCTTCCTACTAAAAGCCTGGTATGTAAATATTTCAAATTTTACAATATTTGTGATGATTAGTTCAAAGGCTATCGGGTAATTCAACCATTAAAATGCTTCTCTTCTTTGCATCTTACAGATTCAAAGAAATTAAGCCCTGATGAGAGACCAGGGACGATAGTCCTGGTCCCGAAACGCATCGGCAGCTTTCTGATGGAATATTAATTCAATAAAACAATCGAGACAATCGAGACATAGCAGCCCTTAAATATAATTTTACCTTTGTCATTGATTGGTTATTATTCCCCATTGAGTAGATTAATCTCAGTTATTCATTATCTTTATATGTATTCATGTTTTTTGTCTAAGGTATTATTTTTTGTAAGATGTTAGATTTTGATATATGATTTATTGATGATATTACTTTTGTATGTATAGAATGTGCGTAATTTTGTATTGTATCGTGTTTTCTCTGTCATTTACAGTATAATGCATTGTTTGAAAAATAACAAAATAATTGGCAATAAATAAGACTGCCTGGTTGGATTAAATAAATATTTTTTCCACTCCTTTCAAAAATTTCTTTTTAGAATAAGTGTGGTCCAGGCAACTTTCGTGTAGTACATAAAACTATTATACAGCATAAAGGCCAGGGATTTGGCAGATTCGATGATGCTAGTCTGCACTGCAAACAAAGTTTCAGTTTATCTCTGGTCCTGGAAATTTCTTACAACATAACATTCGACTTTCTGTCTCTCCAGAGAATGTTCTCACACAAACTGACCAGACTGATTTGGGAGACTTCAGTATCATACATTCAATTCTGTCATGGCTTTGAGCTAGATGGCGATTTGTATTTAATACTTCTTCATACAGGTTCCTATTAATATGATCTGAGACTGTGAAATCCATTGCATTTCTCATGATCTGCTCCTAATTTGTAAAGTGTGCTTCATCATTTCTACGAAGTCAACAATTACAGGCAATAGAATAATTGCAACCGCTGCACAAACCTCATCCAAACTGTGAACCAGGAGTCAGTACAGAAACAAATGTATAAGGATGTGAACTATTGCACCATAGACTACTATTTCATGTACTCATTAATGGTTTTGGGAATTGCCCCCCTAGTTATTTACTGAAACCAATGCGACTGAGTATTACAGGATACTCACAGTGTCGATCATTGTCAGTTTTTCTTCAGAATTAATTGAGCATGTTTTCCCAAATTGCAAGGTGCACAAACACAAACTGTGCACTATTTACTTGTACCATTGGGGCCAGGTTAACCTTTTATGGTGCCAGTTTAACCTGTTATGTTGTTCTTGCCTGCTTGGTTTGAATATTATATGAACGTAGGCAACTGGGGCTACATTTCAAAACTAAAATTATATTCAGAAATGGAGGTTCTATAATAATTGTACACACATATCTGCTAAACATTCAAGGACCTCTTTTTTATGTCAATACAAAAGGCAAACTAATGTTTATCATACTTCCCAGTAATTTTGCATGTGCTTTTCTTGTGAAGAATCATTTAATAAAAACATAATTTTACTATAAAATTTGCACTGTGGGTATGAAGGGGCTCATCGTTGGTAATGTGTTATCAGGGATGCGCGACTCAGTCAGTGCCTTCAAAAGGCTTCCAATATAAACCCAATTTAGAGACAAATGGAAAAGAAATGGGTCTGCTGTGTAATGGATCGTTTCTAGATGGTCCTGACCCATGGGGCATTGTGTAGCAACTGCAATATATTTAGAGATCCTTAGAAAATGTGAACTGTGTAGAGAAACAAACAACAATAGAGCGATAGCGCACTTAAGGAAAGGATCAACAATGCATTCCTAATCATGTACTCAGTACCTATGTTTGGCAGTGTGATGGCACTTCACTTGTCTCCTTTCTCTCCAGGTTATGACTGGTTTCAATAGATGTTCAATCCCTAGCAATCCTTGATTAGGGAAATAACAGCTACCAGTAAATGAGGGCCAAATTGATTTTCTTGTTTGTGATGTGGCCACATTGCTAATAAGTTGAATCGCTTATTGTTGGGAAAATCTCAGTAATATTGAAATGGGTGCAACATTTTCGAAACATCACCATCTGTTGTTGCTACTGTGTCACTGACTGCTGTGTAAACATTTTTTTTTCATATCGTGTTTGACACTCTGGTGCCTTTTGGCTATCTTCACACTGTAGAAATACCAGATACATATGAATACATACATGTTCCTTTTCTATACATAAACTGCATTATCAAGAATGACAATGCATGGTAGCCGCTTAGATTTATATGAGTCACCTCACATCAGGATTCATTTGATTTGACAGCAAAGAAAAACTATAGATGTTAAATTGGAAGGAAGACCCACAGAAATGTCACAATGCTACCAGATATTCATAATATCTTCAAAGACAATTGGGACCTTGTGATGCACAGTACAATTGCACATGTCAAATACGTTGAGATATATTTTGAAGCGAAAGCCATTTTACTCCTTTATAATTAAGAACACCATATAGCATTAGGGATATGATTAAGCATGGGCGCAAAATCCGTTCCGCTTGCGGATTTTGCTGATTTTCGGCAATCCGCGAATACCCGCGAATTTGCCGCAAATCCGCGAGCGGAACGGATCCGGGGGGCAAAAGTTCAAGCTTCAAGCTTGTAACTATTTTAGAATGGCGCTGGCAAGCTGCCAGCGCCATTCTTAAATAGTTACTAAGTTAGCTTCAACAGGAAGCACTAATAGAAGCAGGTGCTCGAGTTTAACTGAATTCGAGCACCTGCTTTATTTTATCTATTAGTGCTTCCTGATGAAGCTAACTTAGTAACTATTTTAGAATGGCGCTGGCAGCTTGCCGGCGCCATTCTAAAATAAAACAGAAGAGGGGCAGAGGGCAGAAGGGCACAACAACGAGTGTGGCAGAGGGCAGAAGGGCACAACAACGAGTGGGGCAGTGGGCAGAATGGCACAAAACGAGTGGGGCAGAAGGGCACAAAAACGAGTGGGGCAGAGGGCAGAATGGCACAACAACGAGCGGTCTCGCACAAAAAAAAACCGCGAACACGCAAAGCGCCCCGCGAGCACGCAAATCGCCCCGCAAACACACAAAGCGCCCCGCGAACACGCAAAAATGAAAAATCCGCAAATTAGCAGGAATTCGTGAATTTTGAGGATTGCGAATTCGCAAATTCGCGGATTGCGAATTCGCAAAATTCGCCCATGCTTAGATATGATTCACTACATATTTAGAACTTCGTGGTGGAGTAGGAACACAACTAAGAGGTATAGAGCTATCTAAGGGGCAGATTTAGATGGTGGAGAATGTCACAATGTGATCAATATCCCATCTGACTTATTGCAAATGCCATAGGACATATGCACTAGTAGTAAGGTGAACTGGATATCCATCATGTTGTGACAGAGTAACTTGTCAGTAAAATTCTAAATCAAGCCCTAACTTTTACCCAAATGATTAAAGTCCCCATGCGGAACAAAAATAACCACTACCTGTGCGATTGTTTCTTCGCCTGCCTCTCTTAATCTTACAGCTATAGAATACACACGTGGTTCAAGCTCTGCATGTTTCACATTAGAATTACAGTGACATTTTAAAGGTGCACTTTGTTTCATCATAATGTCACAATCTGCACCCCGCCCCACAGCTTCGGTGGTACGATTTCTAAACCTTGGTGAAATGACTTAGTACAATGCCCTAGTACTAACTAGAAATCCAGTTGGACTCCGACCTATACAGAACACACTGAGCAGTACTCTCTAAGAAATGTTTTCTGGCCATGATTAGTCCCACTAGATGAGTTCAGGTACACAGTGGAACTCCATACCCTCTTTCATAAATGAAAATAGAACTAAGTAGCAGAGGATATACTTAAAAATGTTTCTTTCTTAAACCCAGGTGTAGTGCATAAAATATGAATGGCAACCACACAGAACGTGAAAATAAATTCAGTAAGGCATGACAAGGCCAACGAAAAAAATAGCAAGGTTCCTAACATGGTTAGCAAGTTCCTACTTCTATGTCCAATTGCTATGCAACATTTTAGGAGATTCTATAAGCAAACATCTCATAAATTGAGTTTCTCATTACGGATTGCAAAGTATACCTTCTCTTGGTGTAAAATAGCTGTTGAGCTATTATTGATCACAAGTTTTGGTTGGAAATGATAAGCAGTGCTGAAGGCAACTTCTGTGCACCACTCCCAGAGCCTCGACCGACCGGGGCTGGTTATCACTGCAAACTGCGTGACCTCTGGCGTGATACTCCCAGCGCAAAGCCTCTCTAATTTATAGTAACAAAATTGGATTTTCACAGTATCTGATTACTGTTTTTATCTTAAGTTTATAACATAAATCAGCACTTCAAGATATTAAAGCATCAGCTAAACAAATATGGTGATAAAGGCGTTATCTCATTTCACATGTAGATTATATGCTGCTATAACTCAAAATATTAACATTATGTTTGTTTCTACATTAAGCGTCCATAATGTGACGGCATGTTCATAACAAAAACAATAAAATATGTATACCTACATAGGAATCACAAATGATACTCTCATTTCTGAGCATTTCTAAAACTTCACACTTTTTGCGAAAAAATATAAAAGAATCTGCAGTCAGTGACATAAGGAAAATAGAAGAAGCCTAAACAGGGCTTGTCACAGTGTTAACAATAATATTGGAAATAATAGTTATGTAAAAGACTTGCATACGCCTCTCCCCTGCATACTTGGGTGTTGCAAGCACTTTCGAAAATATTCAACCTTATTCCCATCTTGTTGATGTTAATTTTTTCTAACACATTTTATTGATTTTTACAGCTTCAAAACATATAGGAAAACATTTATATATCAGGATACAAAACCACTCTCTCGCTGTGCTGCATGTCAGCCTCCCCCCCCCCAACTACAGTGGATTTAGGTCTCGCATATTAATCCCGCAAGGGATAATAGACGAGAGTATAGAGGGCAAACCAAGGTCTGAAACCATCGCGGATTTCGGACAGTTCGTGTGGTACACTTGTGCGGAAAGCGCATCCACATCAAAGCCATCAACCTACCTCCCACAGGCATCTGTTGCTTCCCCAGCGTGCGCAGTGGGCACTCGGCCTCACTTCTCTTCCCCCCTAATTACATCCCGCTTTCACTTTCACGGCCGTGAGCTTCACTTCAAAGGGGCCGCCAATGCTTGTTCTCCTCTCAGCTTCTCCTTACTTTCACCCCTCCCCCCCACCCGGCCTCTCCAGCTCTTAACGGCTGCTCTCTCTACCCACGTCCTTCCATCTCTCAATCTTCCCACTCCCTCTGCTCCCGCTTCTGACACATATACATTATATTCTCACAAGGAATAATGCCCGACAAGTTCCCGCAGCGCAGCATATGACAAAAAAAGCAACACCGCCGCAGCTGCAGTGAATAATTCACATATTTCCGGCTATTTGAGCGTCCACAATACTGTAAGCAGAACAAGAACATCTAGGGCCGCCGCCATTCTATCAATAATCCCCAAATTCTCCACGGACCACCCTCCGGCGTTTTTCACAAAGTAACTGCTCTTATTTCACACTCTCCAGTATCACCCGCTTTCACTTTCACAGCCGCGAGGCCGTGAGCTTCACTTCAAAGGGGCCGCCATTGCTTGTTTGTGCCTTTCTGCCCTCTGTTAGACTCGGTTTTTGTGCCTTTCTGCCCAATGCAGTACATTACCGCACATCACTGCATGTCTTTTAATCATAGCAGCTTCTCTTTATGACCCCTTTTCTGGGAATCGCCTGCCATTTCACTTCTGTTATCAGTTTAAAGATGGTATCACCATGTAGTCTGCAGGCTACTGCAGACCGACATGTACTACACCTTACACTCTGCCTGCACATCATAGTGCATTTCATAATCCCTGTACCTTACGCACTTCTTACATCTGCATGTGCTACCCTGTACAATCTCAGTCTTTGACACCTGGGTGCCTTTGACAATCCCGGTGTCGCACACACTGCTTACATCGTTACATGATGACACGCATTTCTCTCCTTGATCAACAGGATAACTTGACTGAAGCCGGAAGCTTGATGCCTGGTAGGCGCTACAAGGATGAATGTTAGTATTTCTGTATCTCTCAGTACCTCTGTGTTTTGAGTCTGTCTGCTTGTATGGAAGGGTGTCTCTTTGAGACTTAAGTGCATGTTAGGTGTACAACACCTTTGTTGTTCCTTATAACGTAATATATTGTGAATTGGTTACGTGACTTTGTGTGTGTGTGTATCATTTCGCCATCGTGCTTATAGTGCCTCAAGCGGTCACTGAGAAAGGGATGCCAGCCAGATACTCACTGCTCAATATGCATCCCTTTCTCCACTCTACAGCACTGGTCTCTCCCAGGTCACGGTTCGCGTCCCTACTAAGGTCCATCTCCCACACTCTCATTGCAGGTCCCAGGGTTCAGTGGGAGGTGTAACAAAGCCAGAGGGATATGAGCACTTTTTGGCCCTTTCTGGCAGACAAAGCTGAATGTTGTCAAGTCACACAGGAGAGAATGGACTACCAGGGCTGGGCGCCCTAACCCGGCTCCCCCAGAGCCTCCAAAGTACTTTCTGCCACTTGAAGCAGGTTTGCAAGAGAGCACACGCATAAAAGACGACACTGAGCGACAACTGAGCATGTGCACAGGTCACACACACTCGTCACACACACACCTTCTGCTCACACTCTGTGCGAATGCTTCTTACACACTAACCTATGGATAAGCATTATACTGCCCGGTCAGACAACACAGATACACTGTACATGCAGTGTACTGAGTCTAGGGTGTTTCTGTTATCAGATTAAAGTTGGTGTCACCATACATTCAGCATGCCACTGCACCATCTGTGCAGCGGGGTCCTGGAGAGAAGCCAGTCTCTGGGAAACCTCTGAGAAAATGGGTTTTCCCATCAAAAAAGTTGCACTGGAGTGGATGCTGCGTGTGTGCTAATAAAGGAGCACTCTAGTCAGTCCCTGCTTGTGCCCTGGGGGCACTGTAAACTGCACGCTCCATCGGAGCAAAGAGATGCAGAAGGCACACTACAATCGGTCTTCACAGGCTGAGGGAACTGCTGTATGGTGCCATGCTGAGCAAACAAAAGGCGCAATGGTGAAATATGAAAGTGGCTACCTGACAAGATTTAAAGACCTGTTTTCACTCGCGCTGGAAATGAAAAGGCTGGGTGAACAGCTGTGTGTAAGGACTGTGTGTGCGTCACTGCTCGTTCTTGCGGCAATACTCCAGGGTGCCGCAAGTACACTTATCCACTCTGTTAGACTCGTATTTTGTGCCTTTCTGCCCTCTGTTAGACTCGGTTTTTGTGCCTTTCTGCCCTCTGCATCACCACATCATCACTCAGCGCTAACACAGCATCACTCAGCACCACCACATTATCACTCGGCACCACCACAGCATCACTCAGCAGCATCACTCAGCAGCACCACAGCATCACTCAGCACCACCACAGCATCACTCAGCGCCACCACAGCACCACTCAGTGCCACCACAGCATCACTCAGCACCACCACAGCATCACTCAGCACCACCACAGCATCACTCAGCACCACCACAGCATCACTCAGCACCACCACAGCATCACTCAGCACCACCACAGCATCACTCAGCACCACCACAGCATCACTCAGCACCACCACAGCATCACTCAGCACCACCACAGCATCACTCAGCACCACCACAGCATCACTCAGCACCACCACAGCATCACTCAGCACCACCACAGCACCACCACAGCATCACTCAGCATCACTCAGCACAGCACCACCACAGCATCACTCAGCACCACCACAGCACCACTCAGCACCACCACACTATCACTCAGCACCACTCAGCACCACCACAGCACCACTCAGCACCACCACAGCACCACTCAGCACCACTCAGCACCACCACAGCACCACTCAGCACCACCACAGCATCACTCAGCACCACCACAGCACCACCACAGCACCACTCAGCACCACCCCAACATCACTCAGCACCACCACAGCACCACTCAGCACCACCACAGCACCACTCAGCACCACCACAGCATCACTCAGCACCACCACATTATCACTCAGCACCACCACATTATCACTCAGCACCACCACATTATCACTCAGCACCACCACAGCACCACCACAGCATCACTCAGCACCACTCAGCACCACCCCAGCATCACGCAGCACCACCACGGCATCACTCAGCACCACCACGGCACCACTCAGCACCACCCCAGCATCACTCAGCACCACTCAGCATCACCCCAGCATCACTCAGCACCACCCCAGCATCAATCTGCGCAACCATTCAACAACAACTGGTTAAAATATGTTCTCTCAATGTTTCAAGCTTTATTACAAATGTCACAAAAAGATGTTAATATTTCACTTCTGTTCCCAGATTTTCGTCACAATAAAATACACTGAACATAATCTTCACAAAAGTTATTTACAAAAGTTTAAGCTATTGCCATTATAAATTACAATAACATTTATTTAAGTATTAATTATTTAAAAAAAATTAAAAGCCATTGTTATTTGTAATATCAAAACATCTAAGTCAGGTAAATACAACACATATTGCAATACAAATGCTATAGGTGTCACATTTGCGAAAGTTAATACTATTGGCATTGTAAATGACATAGCTATTAATTTTGCTATTTTCAAAAGCAACACAAATACAAAATTTGTCATTTACAATACCAATAGCTCAAACTTTCTTAATGCGAGACCTATTGCATTGCAAATGCTTGTTGTATATACGTTCTAGGTAGGCCATGGGCAAAAACTTTAGACCAGGTCAAATTCAGCAGCCAGGGACCATGGCTTCTGTTACAAGGTTCAAGTAGGATGCCCCTTTAACAGCACCACTTATTCCAGATTCTGCAATGTTTCTGTTGGCATCCCCTTGACTAGATCACTGGCCTCTCAAGGTTCATACACTGATGTGAGTTCTTTTTTTCCAAACTTCCAGTGAGGACGTTATAGGGTCCTTCCAATTCTTTGCAATGTCCCTTTTGGCTACCAACACACCAATCCACCACACTTTGGCTGGCGTAGCGCTTGCGTTCACACGAGCCTGCATGTGCGCAGCCGCAATGTCTTTCAAGGGTCATTAAGTGCATCACTCGTCTTGTGGCTCCTGCCATGTCTGCTTTTGACCTTCGCACTCGGCCGCACGTCTTGTTTTCATTTTCTCCAATACTAATACCCAGCCCCCTCACAATTTCCTTCGTCTTTCTCCACTCTTTCATTACTACTCCCTTTAACCCCTTTTCCTTACCATAATCTTTGCAGCATATCATTTTCTCTTCTTTCATTATTTCTCAACGAACTTTGGGACATATTATCAAGAACAGGTGATACAATTATCGCCGCTTTATCGGCAGGAAACTGCCACTAAAGCGGTGATAATGGGCTTGATAATAGACCCTTGTGAATTCCCATAGCAGCCCAGGTTAACACCAGAACCTGGGCTGCTATGGGAATTCACAAGGGCCTATTATCAAGCCCATTATCGCCGCTTTAGCGGCAGTTTCCTGTCGATAAAGCGGCGATAATTGTATTGCCTGTTCTTGATAATATGCCCCTTTGTTTTTCTGTATTTCTTACATGCCTGTCTTTCCTTTCATTATGTTAAATATTACATGTCCGTGCTTTCGTATACCCTACTTTACCTATTGTTTTTGTTTTCAACACATTTCTTCTAGTCTTTCCCTTTCTGTCCTCCTTATTCATTTAGCGATTTTTCCCGAGTTTTCTGTTAGCTGTGTGTCTCGTTATCCTTTTAATATAAATCTTTTCTTATATCCTCCTTTTCCATCATCCATCCGCTGGTGTATTTTTTCTTCTATTTCTATTGCCCCCCGTTCTCATTCTCTTCGTATCCTCCGATCTTTCAGCATCTCACCTGTTACTCTTTTCTTATGGTCTTTTACCCCATCCCCTTTTTAAGTATACCGTTTTTAGGAACTGGAAAAAAAGGATATACGGTGAACATACCACAGTTTCTTTTGCTGTGTCGTTGTGTCCTAACATCCCACGCACTTGTGCCTGCATGTAAAATCAATCATCTTGCTGACGTAGAAGAGACCCTTAGCACCCGGTCCCCTCACTCACTATAACAACCCCCAACCCCCCCCCAACCCCACCAAACCTTTCTTGAAGAGTTTCAGGAAGTCACAGCCACCCTAGCAGTCAATAACTCTTCTGTTTTGGTGCTGGGTGACTTTAATTTCTGGCCCTCTGACCCAGCGGAGTGTTCCACTTCTAAAGAATTCTCCGAAACCTTACGTTCCCTTAATTTCATCTCGCTCGTTCACTCCCCTACGCACACCCAAGGCCACATCCTTGACCAGATTTGGTCCCTTAATTGTCCCATCACGTCCCTATCTGTCTCTCCCTGTCCCTGGTCCGACCACTCACTCATTTCTTTTTCCTCTCAAATCGGCCCGCCCACCAAACCCTTGCACCCTAAAAATGTTTGGGTGAGATCCTGGGGTCGGGTGGATGTAGCCTCTCTAGCTTCCTCTCTCCCCGCCTCTAGCCCAGTCGTAGCCGGCCTGTCCTCCTCAGACCAAGCCAGCATCATCAACTCATGGCTCTGCTCTGTCGGCGAGTCCATCGCCCCACTAAGGCGGGTCCCCTCTAGACGGACAAACGACTCAAATTTCTGGTTCAATGACGAGCTAAAATCACTTAAACTTTTAGTTCGGCAAGCAGAACGGGCCTGGAGACGCCAGTACTGCCCCATCCTTAAAGCTAAATACACCTCCCTGTTGTTGCAATATAAAAAACGTATCTTCTCCATAAAAAAAGATTACCTCTCTGCCAAAATCATTGTCGCGGAGAATAAACCCAGAGAAATTTTTTCTATTATCAACAAACTGGCCTGTTCGGATAGAACCACCCTTAAACCCTCCCCCTCACAACCCCTATGCGACTCCCTGAACTCCTACTTCTTGGATAAGATTGCAACCATCAGAGCTAATATTCCCCCCCCCTCCCCCTCTTTCCTTATCCCGCCCTGTATCCCTACAGAGGCCCGTCTGGACTCATTCCCTCTTCTTACAGAGGAAGCCTTTCTCTCGCTCCTGCCTCTGGTTAAATCCGGCTCTCCACTTGACCCTTGCCCTGCCCATGTTCTCCGCCACATCTTCACGTGTTGCCCTCTGCCCCCGCTCACTTTTCTGAACTGCTCCCTCTCTCAAGGCGTGGTTACCCCCGCTCTCAAAGTTGCGATTATCACTCCCATTCCTAAGAAACCTGGGGCCAACCTTTCTGACCCCGCCAACTATCGCCCCATTTCCCTGCTTCCCTTTCTAGGGAAAGTCTTGGAGCGACACGTGACCAAGGTACTTACCACCTACGTCGAAGAAAACCGCATCTTAGCTCCCCGCCAGGCCGGCTTTCGCCCAGGTCACTCCACCGAGGCTGTCGTGCTCTCAGTACTCGACACTCTCAGAGAGGGATTAGACACGAACATCCCCCAGGCCTTGGTGCTACTCGATCTCTCCGCCGCCTTTGACACGGTGGACCATTCAATCTTACTTTCCCGTGTCAGGGCGGCGGGGGGCGGCGGCACAGCTCTGGTCTGGCTGTCCTCCTTTCTAAACGGCCGCACTCAAGCGGTTCGTCTGGGGGGACTTCTCGGCTGAACCCCGGAAGGTGCTATGCGTTGTCCCACAGGGCTCTTCCCTCTCTCCCCTACTTTTCAATCTGTATATAGCCCCCCTTATCTTTGCACTTCAGCAACAGGAGGTATCCGTATATAATTATGCGGATGACCTCCAGCTCATTTTTTCTCTCTCTCACTCCCCTCACTCTAAATCCAATTTTCAATCCACCATGCTTTTCATCCGGGACTGGATGAATCACAACCACCTGAAATTAAACCCCGATAAAACCGAGCTGGTGTTGACAGGTGGTTGCTCCAGTCCCTGGTCCCCCCTCTTCTGGCCCCCCTCCCTCGGGCCCCCTCCCTCTTCCTCCCCTGCTGTTAAAACCCTTGGCATCAAACTTAATGACCAACTCACTCTACATTCCCAGGTGAGCTCGGTGGTTTCTTCCTCTTTTCTATCTCTCCGCACCATCCGAAGGGTCTCTCGATTTTTCTCCTTCACGGCCCTAAAACTCATCACACTGGCTATGGTCGTCTCCCGATTGGACTACGCCAACTCCCTCTACCACGGCATGCCGGCCTATAACGTCCGCCGACTACAGTTGGTTCAGAACCAAGCTGCCCGCCTGGTCTACAATCTCTCTAGATCCCACCATGTCACCCCCCTTCTGAAATCCCTACACTGGCTCCCCATTCTCCAACGCTCTCAATTCAAGATAGGCTGTCTTGCCTTTCAGGCCTTATCAGGCTCTGCCCCTATGTTTATCTCCTCAGAGATTAAACCTTATGTTCCCAGCAGGGAGCTCCGCTCCTCTTCCCTGCATCTGCTGGTCATCCCCCGATTTCGCCGTAAGAAATGGGGAGGTTCCAAATTTTCCACTCTTGCCCCCATATTTTGGAACTCCCTCCCGGCCCACCTGAGAGGCACTACTCAATATCCACTCTTTAGAAAGGCTTTAAAGACATTTTTATTCACCAAAGCCTTCCCCCAATAAATTACCGTCCATCTCCGTTCCATGCTTTCGTCCTCGAGGACTTGGTTTATCACAGCGCCATGAAACCGTTCCGGTGAACGCGCGCTTTATAAATATTTTAAAACTCAAACTCAAACAGGATGGGGGCACCACCAGCTTAATTATTGCTTTATAATAAGCCTGCAAGTGCGTAAAAGATGCAAAATTCTGAGTTCCCGTATGAATGGACCGAATCCCAGGGCTCTAGGCAGTGCCTGTGTTGGAAGAGATACTGCTTCTTCCTCGTACCCGAATCCACCGTCCTTCCCTTTCATGCCCAGCAGCTATCACTCGGACAGCAGGTGAAGTGGCACAGACGCCAAGTGGTTAGCTGCGCCCGCTGAAGCCCCGTTTGTGCTGCTTTTTTGGTACCCACATGGTGGGTAAGTGGTACCCTTTACTTTGGTTGCATTAAGCAGTTGTGCTCGCGCGCTGCTGGTGTTCTGGGACTCTGGGAAGAGAGCTGCGCCCCCAAAACATAGGGTATCGCGCCAGGACACTCGTGTTTTCATTCATTTAAGTATTTTGCAGTAAAGGCACGCGCACTGTCAACTTGCCAACACTGAAAAATGGGGTGCTACAGCGTGCTTGACTTTCACAACACCGCACCTCACACGCGTGATCTTGTGCAAATGCATCATTTAATCCACACAGTGGTTCAAAAACAGTTAGAAGTCTATAAAGACATTACTGATACATGATGAAGTACATGCAGATCTAAATCCTCTCCACTTTTTTTTTAATCAATGCTGGTAAACCTGTGCCGAAATATATATATGGCTTGGCAGTTCGGGGTGGACTGTTCCCATGAGGCACAGGGTCAGACTGATTTGCATATGGCCATGTCTGACATGGGGTGGTGGAGTGAGCTAAAGAATGATGATGGATTAAACCCAGATCAGTTAACTGGGGGTGAGTGTTTGATTTGCTCAAGCAATCCATCCATCATCCCCTTTGGTATCGCTTTGTTAGCCCTGAGTTGGCAGGGTATGCCCAGACGTGGGTCCCTTGCTCACTCTACCACAGGATTCAAGATAGCCTGGTTGATGAAGATTATGAATCCGAAACTGGTCCCAGGATGCTTGTTTCCGGTCCAGGGAAGACATTGCTTGGCAGTTCGGGCTGGACTGTTCCCATGAGGCACAGGATCAGACTGATTTGCATATGGCCATCTCTGAACTGGGGTGGTGGAGTGAGCTAAAGAATGATGATGGATTAATCCCAGATCAGTTGACTGGGGGTGAGTGTTTGATTTGCTCAAGCACTCCATCCATCATCCCCTTTGGTAGCGAAATATATATATATCACTTTTGGATTTTAAAATGTAATATTTCAATGAGCAATCAAATGTCTTACAAGTGCCCTTTGCAACCAGCGGCACGAGTGTCCTTTCTCCTGCTTCAACTACTTGTTTTTTTGTTCTCATTTTAACATAATAACTGCTTGTCTTTAACATATACACTCGAGGGTGTGTCTGCTGTTTTTTCTAGAAACAGCGGCTCTTCTGTGCTTACCCCTAACCCGCTTTATTTTCACCGAGATATTCATCGTCGTGGGTGTATTTTTGAATTTCTAATACGCATTTGAGAACAATTAGGATATTTCAGCCTTTTCCTTGCAGGCTGAGTTTCCTTATTTTCCTACAGCTACACAGAGCGTCGTTAAAAAAAATCCTGACTGACTTTCCCTGTACTCAGACCCCCCAGGATATTGCGGCATAGATTTGCAAATTTAGCCGCACAAAAATTGACATTTAGTGGCAAAAAAATAGAAATTTAGCGGCATTATTGCAGCACTTTATTTTACTCGTAATCATTCCTTTTCAGTCTTTAATCAATGTAAACTGATTTAGCAGAATACTCCACTGTGAAATAGGCATGTTTAAAGTGTCCAATCTGCAGCTCATGAGTGTGGGCCGTATTTCTCCCTGAGGTTTTCTAGCACCCATGTATGCACCCCTACCAGGGCACCGCTGCTTCCTGGACCCATCCAGAATGTGCTACACCTGTGGGCCAAGAGGAGTGTTTGCCTCACGGCCAGAGTGAGTGTTCTTCTATGTCAACATGCACATCTCTATCTGCACCTGACTTTGGTTTTGAATGAAGTCCGCAATTAAGTAACAGCAGAGGGGTATGTGCAGGGCTTTAAGTGGGATGAAAAAACTGGGGGGTCTCTCATAGGGGTGTGGCCGATGTAATTAAGGGTGTGGCCTAAAACACTTCAGCTAAAAATCTGCACTTAGTATAGAGTGCTGTCCCGAATGGGATTTTGCTGCTTCTGTCTATTCATCCAGATAGATATGGAACTCAACAACTAACATTACACATACAACCAGCCAGGACTATTGGCTTTGTCAATGGTTGTAAATTGCATAAGAGAAACAAGCAACAACCATGACTTCGTTGTATATCAGTTTTAAAATATTTCAGTTCTTGTTCGCGAGGTTGTGGTGTGGTTCGAGCCTCATGTCAGCTCAACATCCTGTGTATGCTTCAAAACATGAATATGTCCTTGTGTGGCGGAGCTCATGTAAAGCGCTCCAAGGTTGCACTGTATAAAACTGAAAAACGAGTTTCTTTACACTTACATCTAAAGCAGTGACAGCTGTAGGTTTTTGGGGGGGGGTTTCACCCCAAGGGTAACAAGCATTGGCATAGCCAATAGGTCTGGCTTTTGGGACCTTATAAGTATTTAGTTATGCAGAACAATATCCTTGGTGCAACAACATCAACAGTTGCATGGCTAAGCACTTATAAGGTCCCAAAGGTGAGACCTATTGGCTATGCCAATGCGTGTTCTAATTTTTATGAGAAAATGTTACAAGCATAATTTTAGCAGTGTTTAGGTAAATGGGTATAATAAAATCAATTAAACATTATATCTAGATCACTTATACTGCTAAAGTTACTTTTATAAAATTGCCATATTCCCTGTCTACCTTCAGCTAGTGTGGACAAAAAGCAGAATCTCTTCCCTCTTGCAATACTCCTTGTTACTCAAAATCATGTGCTATACTTCTTTCCTCATTATCACAGAAGCGCCTTTACCACTTCCAAAGCTCAATGGATGGAAGGTGAGCTGAGTGCTGGAATGGTTTATTTCGTACCCTGCCACTGGACCCCTGTCTCAGTGGATAAGGAGTAGCATTACGGGGAAGGAAGATGTGTCTGGGAGTGTATTTTTGGGGAAGCATTTTTCTTTGATCCTCTGAAGGCAGGAGTGGGTGCAATTTCGTCTCAGATTACAGAATCTGTGGAGAAGGCTGGGAAATATGGCTATCGATATTTTCCTCCCTGTACTGCAAAGCTCTCTGAGATAGCAATTACAGTAAACCCCTTTTCTGATTCAGGAACAGGGTCAGACTATGCTAACCAATGAGTAGAAAATGTGTGATAATTTCAGTTTGGTTCCCTTAAGAGCTGTCACCAACCACAGCTATGTTCACCATTTAAAAACAGCAGCAACGCCTCTCTGTTGAAGATACCTGATCAGAACAGAAGGGAAGATGACTTTCTGCTGATTGATGGAAGAATTTGCATCTGCTTTATTAGGGACAATGGATAATAGACTGTCTCAAGTTGCACCAATAATTTCTGGATGTCAAAGGCTTCTTCAAAGTTATGTTGCCCACAGGAACAAAAGATTCCATGTCCAGATCAACCCAGCCTACTTGCCAGTTGTAACCTCTCTCCTATGGCCAGGGAGCGTGAAGATGCTGGAGAAAAAGAAATATGTGTCTACTTAGAACAAAGCCAGCACACCACTTGCAACTGAACATTTGTCAGGTCACCTAAATGGAGGTGGCAAGGAAACCTTTCACAACCTGCACCCATGGCAAAGTGTTCAAGAAGACTTCCCAGAAAGTTTGGGGACTTCTGGAGCACCATGGAAGACGTTACAGGACTTTTTCTGAACGTTTTATGTTCTGGGGACTGGGTGGTAAGGCTTCTCAAAACATGAAACTACCCAGTCTCAGGCTAAGCTTATTTCTATAAAGTTACTATGAAACCCTTCTATCTTGACTTGTAGAGGATATTCAAGTACAGTACCTAGTCTTGCCTGCAGGAGACTTCTGACCTTCTGCTAAGTGCACAAACATAACATGTTTGCTAGAGGCGAACCACTAACTCTTGCCAATCCTTCCTCTATAATTGGGCGGCAACGAACGACTCATAGTCCCGATCCTCAACAAGTTGTTATTATAGGGAACCAGAAGCATGAATCTGGCCTTGCTCCATCACTGCATGTGCTTACCAGTTGCCTTAGTTCCATTAAGGGTGCAATTTTGACTCCCATTTATATGTACTCCCTTTGTTTTCTGAAGGATTATGTTTTTGTTCCTGTTAGCCAGCATCCTATTCTCTTCACCTTTGTGTCATATTAATCACTACATTGCATTCTTGGTTAGGGATATTTAACTTCGTAATTTCTAAAGTGGGTTGTTGTGTTGATATTCCTTGACATATCAACATGCACGCTAACTAGTGTGAGCCAGGTATTTTTCACAGAAGACTGTTTACCTAATAGGAAAGTTTTGAACCTCTGTTACTGCCTTCGAGGTGCCACTGCGCTTTAGAGTTATGGTTAGGGGTTTAGGGTGTAAATGAGACTAGACACAGAGGAGTCGTGGAATTATGTGCAGGTTACAACCTGTAGAAATAGAGGAACTCTTGTGATATTTCAGAAATCTCAGAGCTTTGGGAGTCATCTTGGGTATGGCTGATCTATTACACCATGCCCTGGGCCCACCTGCAATTCAGATGCTTTGAGGAACAGGAGCTTGATGCTACACTTACTGCTTTTCCATGTACTTATTTCTGCTTCCTTGCAGCTGACATCCTTCAGGTTTGAGTGCCCTACCGCTGGAAGATGCAGTGACCGAACCTTGTGCACAGAGCAAAAACCCAAAACACAACAAGTAAGGAAATAGAAGTAACACCTGTAGCACAAGGTAAAGTGCATGCACCTAGAACATTACTTACCCATATTTGGTGGTCTGGTCCCTCTGGAGTCAGTTTACTGGGGCTACTTCCTGCAATTATTGGAAACTGACAATTCAAAAAGCAAATCAAGAACTGATAGCACTTATGGTTAAAGAATGAACTGCTTTTGTAATAGTTATGATTAAGAAGCAACATTAAACTTTCATGTTTATAGAATCAAGTATTCATTATTTGAAGAAGCACCAACAACAAGGATCAATTGTACTAGTAGTCGAAGTAAAGTACACAAGGCTTTCTGAGAATATCTAGGTTGAGTTAAACTAGCGACCAGCCCTTTTTGAGAGATTCTGCTCAATGCTATGCATACACATAGCAAGAGCTAAACCATACCTGGGAAGTAGGTGACAGAGATGCTTGGTAGTAAGGAACTAACACCACTTAACAGTTCTATCATTTCCCTGTGTAATAAGAAGTACTTACCATTAGGGGAGACACACAGGAACAGAAGTGGGAAACAGGGAAGTGTAATGTAGGAGGTTAAATAGTAGCCTAGTAGTAGAGTTAGATATGAGATCAGAGTTGATAGTTTAGACATTGACAATTTCCATTTCTCTCACACTTGCAGCCAAGAAGACGCGGAGGCATATACAAATTGGCTTCCAGCAGGACTGAGAAGAGGACAGTAGAAGGATCTGGCAGAAGGTGCCCTTTCTCCATACCCTCTTGGACATGATTGACCACAGAATGGGTGATGTGGAAGGTCGCTACGACCATATACCGGAGTGGAGGTGACATCAAATTTTTGCTAAAGAAAGTGAAGGACTTGGAAGGCTGGTCCAGGAGAGAAAACTTCAGGATACACAGCATCCCTGAGGGTGTGGGGAAAACTGGCATGGTTGGTTACCTCAAGTCTCTGCTACCGGATTTGCTGCACCTCTAACTGCAAAAACTCCTGGAACTGTAACAAGGCTACCGTTTCGGCTCTTCCTGTACCTCGGAGTCTAATTCTCCAAGACCTATCATCGCATGCACTCTCTCCGCATCTACAATTCAATTCAATTCAATTCAAATGATCTTTATTCGGATTTAATACATCCATAAAAGTACATACAGAAAGAAAATGCATTTAAAAACATTATTAGAAACACGCGGTTAAAAAATTAAAAACAAATTATCCAATTAGATTTGAGCAGCATGTATGGCATAAAGTGCATAGTGTATAAAGTGCAGAATACATACCACATAATACAAGAGGAGCGTTAGTCCTTTGATGTCCATAATTACAAAATATAGTTGTATTCTCCCGCAAGAATTGATTCAAACTAAACACATGTACAGTGGAATCACTGTTTAGTAACTAGTGCAATGGTAAGGTACACAAATACATGGGATAGCATAGTACTGTTGTCCATTAGCCGTATTCCATACTTGCCCTCGATTTCACACAGGCTTTTATGAAACAACTAACATGGTAAATAACATCATCATTGTGTAACATTTGCAAAAATTGCAGAGCGGGAATGGAGTCTCGTAAATTGTACTTACGGAGGATTGGTTTTAAATATTGATAAGTGTACAATTTATAATGGCCACAGAAGAAGAAGTAGTGTAATAGATTTTGTTTTCCACCTTGAGAACAGGGGCAGTCCAACTCTTCTAGTTTTTTGTTGAAGCCAATGGGAAAGCTAAGCAAATAGACTATGCTTCCCTCCCGGAATCTAAATAAGAGACTCCGATTCCATCTTCCTATAGGCATTGTCAAGTATCTTATAGAGTTATATGAATTGTCAACGCCTAAATCAATATTGCGCAGATATCTGCTGACCACTGGTTTGATAGATTCTAAACTCATCCTTTCCTCAGTATATAAGTCCATAAATGCCCGTTTAATACTATTCTTGTGAGCGGGTACAATAGAATCAGGGGAGCTAAATAAAGATCCTTGTCCCACGCGCTGCAAACTGTTTTTAACTGCATTAAGCCAGGGTATGTAATGAGATCTATCACTGGACAAGCAGTCAGTTATGATACTGCGCGTTAATGTTGCCGCTGGATTTAGCCATATTTTAATCCAAAAAAGGGCAGGCCTCGACTTAATAAAATCGGCAATATATGGCAACCTTAATTCGTTGTGACAGATCAGAGTAGGAGCACAAGGGACTCCCCCTAACACCCTCCTACAAAATCTATTTTCCTCCACCTGGAGTGCCGAGCTGTTACAGTAGCCCCATACTTCAGCTCCATAAGTCCCAGTTGGTCGGCATTGGGTACGATAGATAGTAAGAAGGGGGGTGACAACGTCAGCCAATTTTGGTTGACGAAGGGATAGGATCGAGTTAATTGATTTGCCAATTTTGTTACTCGCAAGGGCAGCATGTTGATGCCATAAACCTGAGTTTGAGAATAACAACCCTAAGTAAGGGAAAGTGCTGGTGCATTTTAGCGTGTTATTGCCAGATTTAATTGATGTAATGTTATACTTCTTTGGTCCGCAATTCATTATAAAAGATTTTTTAAAATTGGTGTTTAGACCAAGATCGGACATGAAGGTAACAAACCCAGAAATTAAAATGCGTAAAGCATTCGGTGTACGCCCCATTAATACAGCGTCATCCGCATAAAGTAGCGTAGTAATGGGGGAACCGTTTATTATTGGAACATCCTTAATGATCTCACTCAAAGTACTACTTAACCTATTGATATATAAAATGAAAAGCAGTGGGGCGAGTACGCAGCCCTGTCTGACTCCTCTGCTAATAGGGATATCATCGGATAAATCGCCGTCATTATTAATTCATACTCGCGCTTTTAAATCCCTATGTAAATAAGAAAGAAAATACACCAATGAGTCGTCTAAACCATAATCAAGCAAAAGTGACCACAACCTAGAACGATTAACAAAATCAAACGCAGAACTAAATCCATAAAACCTAAATAAAGAGGGGATTTTTTAACAATGATATATTTAGCCATAATCAGATTTAAATTTAAACATTGTTCAACAGTTCCTACTTTACTTCTGAATCCCAGTTGGCTACAATGGAGGACATTGTTGTCTTCAGCCCAGTCCCTTATCCGTTTGAAAATTACCCTTCCCAAGACTTTTAACGTATTATCGATCAGTGAGATCGGACGGTAACAGGCGGGATCAGACCTGTCACCTTTCTTAAATATAGGAACGATGACACTGTTCGACCAGGATTCGGGAATTGAGCTGTCATTCAGGTTATTAAATAGGTTGCATAAAAGAGGGGCCCAAAAATTAATTTCTGATTTTATCTGATCAATAGAAAGACCATCAGGGCCTGGGGCTTTATTACTAGCACTATCAATAATTGCATCCTCAACCTCTAGTAATGAAAAAATCAAAGGTTCAGCATTATGGGGTAAAGGGACAGTATCTAGAGGGGTAGCTGATAAGGCGTAGATTTGGGAGAAATGTTCTACCCACGCCTCGCCTGTTATATTGCTATTAATTGGGTTGATGTTAGAACCAAAGGATCTTAAAGACTTAACTTCTTTCCAGAAACCCATTATGTCCTTCAGTTTGGCAGTACCCGTGAGGGATTCCCAGTGATTAATTATTAGGGCTTCCGATCTAATTCGTAAGGCACTTTTATATTCCGATCTTAATTCTCTCACGAGTTGAGAGTCCCTTGGGTTGGTATTAAGTGCTGCCCTCAAATCCCTATTGGCCCTGGAGCAGGAGGAATCAAACCAGCGAGGTCCCTGGGCGATGTTCTGCCTTGCGGGTTTGGACGTTTCAGTTCTAATGGCCCTGCATAAATCACCAAAAGCGCCAACCACCTCATTACTAGGACTTATATAAGACAGACAAGTCTCAACTGTCTCAGGGTGTTTTTTAATTACTCTGGAGAGAATTCCTTTATTATCAGCTCCCTTCCATAGTAGTCTCAATCTGTCCGTTGATAATGCTAGATTTTGAGGCCCAACCTCTTGCTTCGCTGCAACCCTTGAGGTCTGGGGATTGTGTAAATTAATTCTAAGCGGGTAGTGGTCACTATAGATGGAACAGACGACTTCTGCTTTTAAAATTATTTCACCTAATCTTGGGCATGTGAAAATATAATCTATAGTGGAGGCACAGCCCTGACCTATGAAAGTGGGGGTTGGTATATTGTTTGCACTTGTACCTACAATTTCCATAGCATTAACTAAATCACGGGAAGCTATAAGATTTTTCAGTTCTTCCCCATTTTTACATATTGGACTATGGCGATACATATGTGCATTAAAATCCCCACCGATGCAAATACCATCAAAGGGTCCGTACTTTTGCCCCCCCCATGATTTCATCTATAAAATTAAACAATAATATAAAATTACCATTTGGACGGCTAACAAAATCATTATTATAAAAATTGATAATACATAATTTCAATCTGTTAATGTACTTCATAGCCATAAAACAACAATTGCCTGGTGTAGGGATCAATTTAGTTTGCACCCCTCATTTAATTTTGGACCAAATAGATAATCCCCCACTAGGTCGCCCCATATGAGACGGGGAAGCCTTGAGATTATAACAACAGAAACCCTCAATTGTTGGTGATGTTGTGCTCCAAGTTTCTTGTAGCAACAATATGTCACAGTTATTATCAACCCAGTTATGCCACTCTATGATTTTCAATTTAGATTTTAAGCCTGCTATATTCCAGCTAACTAAAGATAGTTCAGAGTCCAAAGGCAGATGAGCAAGAGTCTGGGGAGGTTCTCTCAGGGTACTTTGAGGCGAGGAGTCAAGAACAGTCACAGGTTCGGATGACGGAGTCAAAGGTAGTTCGACAAAAATAGTCGAAGATGGTCAGCCTTGCATATCCAGATCCGAAAGGGGTGCAAATCTATTATACGTTTGAAATGGGAAATAAGGTTGTTGAAATTGCATAGGTGATGGCCGAAAATGCATGGATGATGGTTGGAAATGCATAGATGGTGGTTGGAAATGCATAGGTGGTGATTGGAAATGCATTGATGGCAAAGGGAATTGCATAGGTTGTGGGCGTGGTTGTGTGGCCGTTTGTCTATAAAAGTAACTCAAGGGTAACATAGTTGCGACAGTAGAGATGGTTGAATAGTTGCAGTTTCTGTTAAGGAGGTTTTTTACGGTCCCCGGGTTATTAAAGTTAAGAACTATACAATCACCTTCCTTGTCCTTGAGTAAAGGGCCAACCCACGATACCCTACGAGCTGTTATAATCTCTCTTGAGATATCGAATCCAACACCTTTGTGTTTAGTCAGCCAGTCTATGCTCTTATTTCGCAATTGCACCCATGATTCCCCCTGGTCCTCCCTCAATGGTGGAACACCCGCTAGAACCAGAACAAAAGGACAAGCATCTGGTGGCAAATGTAGGGCTGGTCCTTGATGTTTAAAAGGTTTAGTAGACCCTTGAGAGCCGGTCCCCACGTTGTTATTAGCAGCAATCGGGTTTGGAGCTGCAGTAGGTTTAATAGGACCATTGTTGCTGTTTGGAACAGGAATGTTAGAAGTAGATGGAATAACAACTTTCCTGGGAGCAGGTATGGGAATCGGTTTTGTTAAGTTAGCTTTATTCATAGTAGGCCCTCCTTTAGTAGTTGTGGGTTTGATTATTGAAGACACAGTAGATGGGGATAAAGATGCAAGATTGCTCAGTGCCCCACCCAAGGTGCTGGTGGTGTCCTGTTTCTTTGATGACAATATATTGTTTGTAGTTTCCAATTCCTTCAAGAGGCGATCTGCTCTAACTTGGTCCAAAACAATTGACCCCTTCCTTTTTATTTCCCCAGTCTTGACCAGATTGTCTAATCTGTCCAGTCTTTTAAAAACATTATTAAACTGACTGCTGCTTTTCAATCCGGTTAAAAATGGTGTCGACTATGGTTTCTATTATATTCCCGTTCTGTCTAGATAGATTGTAATTATCACCCATTAATGCTGTTTGGGTCCATGTGGTTTTAGAATTCCCGCACAGGTGAGTGATAGATGCATCAGAAATACTATCCGTGTCAGCAAAATCTTTATCCTCAGTAAGGACAATTTGTGCCCCTGTAGATTTATTTTTCTTCCACAAACTTTGCGGTGTGGGCTGGTTTTTGTGGAATAAGGGTTGTTTCCTTTTGTTTGCCATTTGCTTAATTGAGCCTCTTTTACGTTTTTCCCTCCCTGATTTATTACTACTGAAATCAGTGGTGTCCAGATTAATGACATCATCCTGAGAAGCAGTTATAATTGTAGGGACACTCTGTCTGGAGGGAAACTGAGGATGTCACTGTCAATGTTGGCTTAGACATTGCTGCCGCTGATGTTGTAGAAGCGGAATCTTGTGCTATGTAGATGACAGTATTTTCATCATCCTAGATAATGGGCACGTCAACAAAGGGATGTGACGATTTTACCACGGTTATTTCCGGATTTATGTGAACGTCTCCCTTGGCACAGCTAGTACTACTTGCAAAAGTCGTTTTATTATTAATGGAAAGGGAACCCATAGAAAACCTTCTCTCAGTCTCCACTATTTCATTAAAAGCAGAGTCTATCATTGACTCAAAGGAAGTGATAAGGGAGACAGAAGTGTCAGCAGCCTTGTTTTCTGCATCAATGTTATTATAGTCACCCATTTTACACTCCACAGTAAATTCTCACCTTTGGTACAGAAGTTAGAGGGGTGGCCCGCCCGTCCACTGCAGTCCACTGACGACCACAGACGGCCCGCCCTTTGCCCGGGCTTAGCCCCGGGCGTCCCGCTCACGTCCCGCGACGCGGGGGTTCCCGGTCTTTATGGCAGCGTTGGCGCTCTCTGGGCGCGAGCCGCGTCACTCAGCACGCGCCGCCGCGAGGCCTGCCGGGATTTGTGGTCTCCCGGAGCGGCGGCGCGGAGTCCGGTGCCTTTGGACTCTTGGCGGTGGCGGCGATGTTTGCTGGAGCTCCCTGGTGCTGTGTCAGCCCTCAACTGACTCTCGGCGGTGGCGGCAAAGGTCAGTGCTTCCCCCCGCTCTGCCGGGGTTCCCGGTCTTTATGGCAGCGTTGGCGCTCTCTGGGCGCGAGCCGCGTCACTCAGCACGCGCCGCCGCGAGGCCTGCCGGGATTTGTGGTCTCCCGGAGCGGCGGCGCGGAGTCCGGTGCCTTTGGACTCTTGGCGGTGGCGGCGATGTTTGCTGGAGCTCCCTGGTGCTGTGTCAGCCCTCAACTGACTCTCGGCGGTGGCGGCAAAGGTCAGTGCTTCCCCCCGCTCTGCCGGGGTTCCCGGTCTTTATGGCAGCGTTGGCGCTCTCTGGGCGCGAGCCGCATCACTCAGCACGCGCCGCCGCGAGGCCTTCCGGGATTTGTGGTCTCCCGGAGCGGCGGCGCGGAGTCCGGTGCCTTTGGACTCTTGGCGGTGGCGGCGATGTTTGCTGGAGCTCCCTGGTGCTGTGTCAGCCCTCAACTGACTCTCGGCGGTGGCGGCAAAGGTCAGTGCTTCCCCATCTACATACACAAGCCATCCTTTCTGCTGCCAGGTGCCGTATGGCACCCCTACTTGCTGATGGCAAGAACAACTCTTTCTCGGCTGTCTTTTCCATCATTACCAACTCCAACACAAGCAATTCCTGGCTCTCCGTCCCTGCTTGCAGTGCCATGCCATCACACACAGATTCTTACCACTGTGGTGGTTCCTCTAGTTTTGAAGTGGGCTAAAAGTCTTCCTTTGCTGAAAAAAACATCAGCAGATCCCAATGCACCGGCTAATTATAGGCATATCTCTGCTTCTCACATTGTCATAGCTACTGGAGAAATCTATTAACAGGTAACTCTCACGCTACCTGGAGACAACGATCTTCTGCACCCAGGCCAATCAGGTTTCAGGCCTAATATTAGCACTGAAACTGACCTCCTTGAGGTATCTGAGTACATTGGAGGCACTCAAGAAATAGGCGGCAAGGCTGTGCTGATACTGTTAGACCTATTAGAAGCCTTTGATACTGTATCACAATCTAGGCTCCTCTCTCGCCTCCGAACAATTGGACAAGAGGGCCTAGCATCAATATGGATGGACCATTTCTGAGGGAAAGGAGGGCAAGCGCTCTAGACCACTCTGTTCTTTTCAGATACCAAGGACCTAACAGAGGGGGTCCCTGGAGGGTTCTGTCCTGAGCCTCACACTGTTTAACATGTATCTCAACCCTCTGGCACATTTAGCTGAAACTTTTGGAGCTAAAATAATTTTCTATACAAATGACATGCAGCTACTCTAATAAAAGTGAAGTGACTGTTCAGGAATTAATCGTACCATGTCTGGCTGCCGTCTTCTATTGGTTGAACCAAAATCATCTTGTTTGCAATGCAAAAAAGACAGAAGTTATTTTCTTTGGGTCTAACTCTCTGCCTGACTAGCCAGCCTTTTGCCCAAAGGCACTACGTCTTGGTGCCCACAATCTTCAGTGGTTAAGAGTTTAGGGGTCAAGTTTGATAATTAAGCTCTCTTTTGAGTCTCAAGCAAATGCGTTTGGTCTTCTTCATGTATTAAAAAATGTCTTCATTTCCTTTCTACACCGCCTAAATCAATCAAAATGCTCCAAGTGGTTCAAAATGCAGCAGCATCCATGCTCCTTAATCTTCCCTTGAGATCTCACGTTTCCTCACACTCCACTCTCTGTATTGCTCCCAGTGATAAAACGTATTATGTTCAAGGCGCTGGTACTCACCTACAGAGCCTTACACCTGGTAGGAAGCTGCATTCCTAGAGAAGGGCATTAGCCAAGGTTTGCAGGATCCACCATTCCAGCACAGGTGGCCACTCTTACTTTTATCGGAGTTCCTCTGCTTGAAACAATATTCCCCTTGACCTTCGTCTCACAGAATCCAAGCAGATTTTCGAAAACAACCTGAAAACATGGCTCTTTTTAATCAGTTGAGAATGAAGTCCAGCACCGGAACACTCCTTGGAGTAGCTGTGACCTCTACATTTCCTTTTTTATCCTCTTCATCATCATCATTGAACCTGTGTGGATTGTGATTGTGCTGACCCTGTCATGGACACTGCAGCAGAGGGCGTGCCTGCGACTAATGTCAAGGTACAGTTATGCACTCTTACCTGTCGATGTGCAGCATGACATTGCAGAGATTATATGGACCAACCTCTCAGTGCCCTACCTGTAGTTTTGGATGTGGATGATCCCAAAGAGTCACCGATAAAGCACAGGGAGGGGGGCCTTCCAAGATGTCGTCTGTCCGGTCTCATCTTCCAGTTGTCGACCTTAAAAGGATTAATGGGAATTACTACACCTCTCCTTATATTAGACCACAGCTCATCAACAGTACCTTATATCAATGTGTTTTGGTTATTACCTCTGATGAGCTGGAAAGCCGCTTCACAAATATGGTTTGCTGCTGCCTTGCCTGGGAAGTGTGATTTTTGCGGATTTACGGCAAGAGATACAACAGAATCAGATACTCTGACATTCACATGTACTATCATTAAACTAAATGCTCCTTTGATGTACATAATTAACATCTCAGAATGAAGATACACAATGAAGATACACTTTCAACAAGTACAGAAGTTCCATCGCTCCTGCAAGTCATTGTAGGATGATGGACCATGCATGTCCTGTGCCTTCACAGTCAATTGTCCTATAATCACGAAACCACAATGCTCTGTCAATGAGTTCTCCTTGTGTTTGGACAGTTTCAGAATACTTGGATGCATGCCTTAATAGTTTGGTCAGCATTCAACAGTTGTCAGAAAGGAAAGTTCTTGCATGCGGACCTGGCAGCTTGACTTGCAATACTTCAGTACTGAAGCAGGTCCTGGCAGCCTACAGCGCTGCGTTCACTTGTGCTGTGCTACGCTTTACCTGGTATCTACTGTATTACTGTGTTTTACTGCTGAGGCGATATCGGGCGACATGGCGGGCCAAGCTGCTGAAGTCTCTGATGCTGGGAGCGGGCCAAAACTGCCTTGGTCTCCGATGCCGTGACTCCAGAACTCAGTGAACTATGGCCAAAGATGTGCATGCCTTGGATTCATGATGCAAAGCGTGAATCAGCAGTCAAGAGTAATGTATTTAGACCATGCCCAACACTGCCCCCCAGATGCTGTTGGCACCACAGATTTTCCCTTTTTGCCCAAACAACTAGTCTGCAGCATCCAAACCAGGGAATGTTGCAAGTGTTCTTGATACGACGTGGCCCAAGCAACCAGAGTGCAGCTGGGCCCCCAAAGCATGAAGTGTCGCAAATGTTCTTGATGTAATGTGCTGCCCAAATGAGGCTGTGCTTTAACAAGTTTGCACAATGCGGCACGGTTGTCCCAGTGATCATTCAGCAAACACTGAAGATATTACATGCATTGTACTCAGAAACATGCAAGCAAGTACCTACACAATACAGTACCATAGATGTACGACAATAACATATGATACAGCACATCAAGCATTATGATAGCACCTGGCACAGAAGGAGAACAGAAAAATGAACATAGGAATATTATATCTAAAGTGTGAACATGGGTCAATGACAGTACTTCCCTCAACAGGGCCCCCAAGACCTTGTGGATTGGTTTGGGCTTTTTTGGGGACGTTGGTAGAACTGTTTCTGGAGGTGGACAGCATTGGTGACATGTGAGACTGGTGCCCAAGAAAGGTCTTCGGGTCCATAACCTTCACAGTCAACTACATAGTGTAGTTTTCCATGAATACATTTGGAATCTAAAATGTCAAGTGCAACATGCTCTGTGTGTGATTGGATCTCAATTGGAACCAGTGGTTGAGTGACACGGGTATGATGCCACGGTTTTAGCAATGAGGTGTGAAATACCGGATGCATTTTTAGTGAAGAAGTTATATCCAGTTTCATGGCAACAGGGTTTACAATTTGCATTATAGCAAAGGGGCCTATGAATCTCAGAATAAGTTTCTATTTCCCTTTTAAGGGCATGTTCCTGGTTGGTTACCACACTTTGTCTCCTACTTAGTATTGGGGTTCTTAGCTATGATATTTGTCAGTGGACTCCATTTAGGTTCATTTAGCTTGTGCCATATGAATACAGGTGTTTTCCCTAAGGTGTTGAATACCTGCATGATACTTATGTACTGATGGTACTGGGCTATGACATGTTTCCACCCAAGGGGTCATTCATGGTTGTTCCGTGGTAAGCCAGAAGAATGGAGCTATTCGTAAGGATGCATGATCGGAGTTGTATGCAAATTCTACTGCCCACAACAAGTCTGCCCTGTCATCCTCATAAGATGGTAATAAACAGAGAAGATAGTATTCTAAAGTCTGATTTGATCTCTCTGCCTGTCCATCCGTATGAGTGTGATAACTTAAGGACAGGTATGCATCCATGTCCATGGATTTGCACCATGTAGACCAATACTTGGAAATACATTTGGGACACTTTATTGGTGATGATCAGATCACAGAAGTTACACCATGCAGGCATACTATGTTGGTAAGAAATATAGTTGAGAAGTCAATTGCTGTAGGAAGGCACTTCAAAGGGATGAAATGTGCCATCTTGAAAAGATGAGCTACCACTGGTAAAACTGTGGTATATCCTCTGATTGATCTTGGAAGTTCCACTATGAAATCCATGGATATTGTGTGCCACGGTTTAGAAGGAACAGGAATCAGGCATCATAAATATCCACCAGGGGAACCATGGGCATTTTTTCCTTGGGTGCAAATGGTGCAAGAGTCTACATACTGTTGCACATCATTGCACATTAACAGCCACCAGAAGTGTTGCTTAACCCCTTGGGTGCTCATGACAAGGTCAGCTCGTCATGAGCTCCGGTGCTCATGCCGTGGAACGCTCACAAGCTGGGCTGATTCCCCTGCTGTGCTGAACGTTCCATGGGAACGGGTGTGACCATGACGAGCTCAGCTCGTCATGAGCACCGGAACGCCGCAGCACCGGGGCGCTGTACGCGCCCCCTACCCCCCAGCACAGTGGGGGAAACAGCCCCGCACGGAAGGGGTTAACAAGTTACATGGTGTTCTGAAACCCAGGGTGCCTGGCTAGTACTTGGTTGTGACACAGCTGGAGAGCGTGCACTTGTAATGTATGGGTAGGTAAAAACAGGTAGTTCTTGTACTGTTGGAGTTAGGCCTCACATGTAACCAGTCTTGCAATGTTTTAGCGCATACTTCCTTGCTTAAGTCATTTACAAAAGCTGAGATTACCACACTTCCCTGAAAATATTCACTGGGAATATTGTGTTTTAGTTTATCTGTGCACGGAGACAGTTCAATTTCTCTAATTCATGCTAAAGCATCAGCTTTTGTGGTTTACTTGCCAGGCTGATATGTGATCATAAAGATATATTCACTAAAGAACAGAGTCCAGTGTAACTACCGGACACTCAGCAAGACCACTGACTCATTGTCAGTGAAATTGCTCTCCCACCCTCGCAGCTCCACCATTAAGTGAGGTGCCCCTGCCCCTGCACTCTTGAGTGTTGGTGATCGAGGCCCTCCTCCACCCGCAGGTTTCCCTGCGCCTCATCCCTGGTGGTCCAGTGGACCTCTGTCTCCTTTCTTTCTTTCTGCTCCTTCACTCCTTTTTCTCCCCTTTCTATCTTTCACCTTTCTGCACCTCTGCTCTTTTGTGCCTTATTTTTGCCCATTTTCCCTTTCTCTCCCTCTGCTCCTTCACTCGTTTTCACTCGTTTTTTCCCTTTCTATCTTTCACCTTCCTGCACCTCTGCTCTTTTGTGCCTTATTTTTGCCCATTTTCCCTTTCTCTCCCTCTGCTCCTTCACCCGTTTTCACTCGTTTTTTTACCCTTTCTATCTTTCTCCTTTCTGCTCTTTTCTGCATCTCTGCTCTTTTGTGCCTTATTTCTGCTTATTTTCCCTTTTTTCTTTATCCCTTCTTTCCTCCCTTTACCTTTCCACGCCGCTGCTGCCCCCGCGGCCCCTCCCCCCCCAGCACGACCGGCCCAATCCAGCTCGCCTCCCAGCTGTCCAGCCCTCCCCGACCCCTACTTAATGGCGGCCACTGCGGGGACAGGCGAGCAAGACCACTGACTCATTGTCAGTGAAATTGCTCTCCCACCCTCGCAGCTCCACCATTAAGTGAGGTGCCCCTGCCCCTGCACTCTTGAGTGTTGGTGATCGAGGCCCTCCTCCACCCGCAGGTTTCCCTGCGCCTCATCCCTGGTGGTCCAGTGGACCTCTATCTCCTTTCTTTCTTTCTGCTCCTTCACTCCTTTTTCTCCCCTTTCTATCTTTCACCTTTCTGCGCCTCTGCTCTTTTGCGCCTTATTTCTGCCCATTTCCCTTTCTCTCCCTCTGCTCCTTCACTCATTTTCACTCGTTTTTTTCCCTTTCTATCTTTCACCTTCCTGCACCTCTGCTCTTTTGTGCCTTATTTTTGCCCATTTTCCCTTTCTCTCCCTCTGCTCCTTCACTCGTTTTTTTACCCTTTCTATCTTTCTCCTTTCTGCTCTTTTCTGCATCTCTGCTCTTTTGTGCCTTATTTCTGCTTATTTTCCCTTTTTACTTTATCCCTTCTTTCCTCCCTTTACCTTTCCACGCCGCTGCTGCCCCCGCGGCCCCTCCCCCCCCAGCACGACCGGCCCAATCCAGCTCCCCTCCCCGCTCCCGCCTCCCAGCTGTCCAGCCCTCCCCGACCCCTACTTAATGGCGGCCACTGCGGGGACAGGCGAGCAAGACCACTGACTCATTGTCAAAGGCAAGCACGTCTGCGCCCGTCTGCGACCCGTCCGGGACCAGCACCAGGAACCCTGGACCTCCGCCCCGCCAACGCTACGACCCAGCAGCACTCCACGCACTCAACCCAGGCTGCAACAACAACTGCAAGCTAGCATCACCAGCCGACACCCATGGACCCTTCAGCTGTCACCGCTGCCGGCACACCTGCAGCACCGCCAAGAACACGGATCCAGCACAACCCACCCACAAGAACACAACCGAACCGAAGACCCTACAATGCATCCTCCTCAACGTCCGATCCCTCCACAAACACGCCACAGAAATCTGGGACCTCCTCGACAGCACAACCCCAGACGTAGCATTCTTCACCGAAACCTGGACCAACACCACCTCAGGACCGGACATCGCCATCGCCATCCCCCAAGGATACAAGATCTCCAGGAAGGACCGCCCCATCCACCCAGGAGGAGGAATCGCCATCGTCCACAAGTCCAGCCTCCGCCTGAGCACACTCCCTGACGAGTCCACAGAACTGATGGAACACCTTCACTTCAAGATACTGGCCAGCCCCACCGCCGCCCTCCGAGGAACCCTCATCTACCGACCCCCCTGGACCCCGCGGACCCTTCGCCAACTCCATTACGGACATTATCTCCCCGCAGGCCATCGCATCCACCAACTACACCCTGCTGGGAGACCTCAACTTCCACCTCGACAATCAACTGGACCCCAACACTACATCCCTCCTGGACAACCTCCACAACATTGGACTCCGCCAGATCGTGACCGAGCCCACGCACTCAGCAGGACACACCCTCGACCCCCTCTTCACTACAGGAAACTCCATCACCTTCAGCCACACCACCGAACTCCCATGGACCGACCATCGTTGCGTCCACTTCACCTTCAGAACACCCACCATCCACAGACACCAGCACCTGCTTCCACAAAGAAACTGGACCAAAATCACCGATGACCAGCTCACCTCCTCACTCAACAACTCCACCCCAACCATCGCGGAAAACGACGACCCCAACACCGCAGCCCGAACCCTGCATAGATGGATCTCGGACAGCACCAACACCATAGCCCCCCTCAAGAAAAACAACAATACCCGTGCCAAGAAAGCCAGATGGTTTACCACCGAACTTCGAGAGTCCAGGCGCACATGCTGCTGCCTCGAAAAGGCCTGGAGAAACACCAAATCCACAGAAGCCCACAACAACTTCAGAGCCGCCACCAACGCCCACCATCAACTCATCAGAGAAACGAGGAAAAAAGCGATTGAAGACAGAATCTCCACCCACGCACACAACAGCAACGAACTCTTCAGCATCATCAAGGAGTTCGCCCAACCCACCAGCGAGTCTACCGACATCCCTCCCTCACAAGACCTCTGCGACAAACTCAGCATCTTTTTCCACCACAAAATCAAGAGCATCTACGACAACTTCGACGAAGACAACCAACACACTGAACCCTCACCAACCACCCCCGACACCCGGAAACCAGCGATTGATGACTGGACAGCCCTCACCACCGAAGACACACTGAAGACAATGAAGTCAATCCACTCAGGGGCCCCCACGGACCCCTTCCCCCACCACATCTTCAACAGAGCCGCACCAACACCATCGCACCCATGCTCCGCCAAACCATCAACCGCTCCCTGGCGACCGCCTCATTCCCCGACGACTGGAAACACGCCGAGGTCAACTCCCTCCTAAAGAAACCCTCAGCGGACCCCACCGACCTCAAAAACTACAGACCCATCTCCCTGCTCCCGTTCCCAGTGAAAGTCATCGAGAAAGCCATCAACAGCCAACTCGCCAAATTCATTGAAGAACACAACATCCTCGACTCCTCCCAATCCGGCTTCAGAAAAAACCACAGTACGGAAACCGCCCTCCTCGCCGCAACAGACGACATCCGCACCTTACTGGACAAAGGAGAAACAGTAGCCCTCATCCTCCTCGACCTATCAGCGGCGTTCGACACAGTCTCCCACCGCACCCTAATACGCGACTCTACGATGCAGGAATCCAGGACAAGGCCCTCGACTGGATCTGCTCCTTCCTCTCCAGCAGGACGCAGCGGGTCAGACTCCCCCCTTTCCTCTCGGACCCCACACCTATCACCTGTGGAGTCCCCCAGGGCTCCTCCCTCAGCCCGACGCTCTTCAACGTCTACATGGCTCCACTTGCCCCCATCGTCAGAACCTACGGACTCAACATCGCGTCATATGCAGACGACACCCAGCTCATCCTCTCCCTATCCAATGAGCCCAACACCGCCAGACGCAACTTTCGAGAAGGCATGGAAGCCGTCGCCAAATGGATGAAAAACAGCTGCCTACAACTAAACACCAACAAAACAGAAGTACTCATCATGGGCCCAAACCCCGACGCCTGGAGTGACACCTGGTGGCCCACCGCCCTCGGAAACCCGCCAACCCCCACAGACCACGCACGCAACCTGGGAATCATCCTGGACTCCGAGCTCAAAATGGACCGCCAGATCAACTCTGTCTCATCTTCCTGCTTCCACACCCTCCGCCTCCTTCGTAAGACCTTCAAATGGATCCCCCTCGAACACCGAAAGACAGTCACTCACGCCCTGGTCACCAGCAGACTCGACTACGGCAACGCACTCTACGCCGGAATAAACAAAAACCTCATCCGCAAGCTACAGAACATCCAGAACGCCGCCGCAAGACTGGTCCTCAACCTGCCAAAACACTGCCACATCTCCCAGCACCTGCGCACACTCCACTGGCTCCCCGTCGAGGCGAGAATCACCTTTAAGATGCTCACCCACGCACACAAGGCCCTCCACGGCACCGGACCAGCATACCTGAACAGCCGACTCAAATTCCACGCACCCCAAAGGACCCTACGATCAGCCCAGCTTTCCTACGCTGTGGTCCCCCGCACCAGAAAGACCAGATCGGGAGGCCGCTCCTTCTCCTTCCTCGCGGCCAAAGCATGGAACGCCCTTCCGCTCCACCTCAGACAGACAATGGAATGGAATGGAATGGAATGGAACCTGCACCCCCCCAACCCCCAGCGCCTTGAGACCCTTACGGGTGAGTAGTCGCGCTTTAACAAACTCCTGATTGATTGATTGACACTCAGAGCATGGACTGAGTACAAAAACATGAGATTGTCGTGATCAGTATAGATGATTGCAGGATGCCTTGCGTCTAACAAGTACTGCCACCAATTTTCGAAAACTGCCTTAATGGCAAGGAGTTCTCGATCAGCTTGGAGTAATTTTTCTCCGATGGAATTAGCTTGTGTGAATAGTATGCTATTGGGTGCATTTATACTGTGGTTTCATTTCAATGGGAAAGTACTAGCCCTATGACATTTTGAGAGGCATCAGCCTCAACTAGAAAAGGATGTGTGGTGTCAGAATCAGCCAAAATAGAAGATTCAGGTTACTTTATTTTGAGGGCTTGAAAAGAATTTTCAGTGGCTGAATCCCAAACAAAAGCTGCTCCCATCCATAGTAACCATGTAATGGGTGAGATGATTATGGAGAAATTCTGAATGAGGCGAAGGTAAACATTTGCAAAACCCAAATACCTCTGTACTTATTTTACTGTATAAGGTGATGCCCAATTCAAAAACGCTTTCACCTTTTTTGGATCGATTTTCACCCCACTAGACCCCTGAACATAGCCAAAAAAGTTAACCTTCGTTTTATGGAATTCACCCCTTTTTAGTTTTGCTTACAAGTTATACCGATGCAATTGTTGTAGAATGGCTCGTACTAGTTTTACATGAACATTGTTGGAATAGATGAAAATGTCAGCTATGTACACCACAAAGCATATGTCAATAAATTCTCTGAGGACTTTATCTATAAAGAATTGGAAGGCAGCCGGGGCTTTACATAGCCCAAGGGTAGTACTTGATACTCAAATTAGCCGAAATTAGATCAGAAGGGCGTCTTCCTTTTGTGTCCCTTCCCTACTCTTACTAGGTGGTTTGCGCTTCTCGAGTGTAATTTGGTGTACACTACGGCATACTTTACCTTAGCCAACAGCTCAGGAATTAGGGCAGAGAGTAGCTGTTCTTAACAGTGAAATCAATAAGGGAACGGTAGACTATGCAAGAATGTAATTTGCCCCCGGTTTTTCGGTACAAAAAAGAGGAGCATAGAGACATGTGACTTAGAATGATGGATAAAACTATTAGCCAGATACTCTTCCAATTATTGAGGGGTAATGCTCTGTAAGTGCATAGATACGGCCCCACTGCAATTTTGCTCCCGGCACCAGGTCTATTCTGCAGTCAAATTCCCTGCGAGGGGGTAGCATGTTAGTTTTTTTTATTGAACGCGTCAGCCACATCAGCATAGATTTATGGTTACCTATCCACTAAGGAGATACTTGCCATTGGTCCTGACATTTCTTGGGCTTGGCTCATCCATGTTTATGACAGGTGGAGGCATGACAACGTTGTTTACAAAACTCAGAGTTTAAGGTCACTACCAGAGTATGCCAGTCGATTTGCGGATTGTGTTTCACGAGCCGTGGGAGGCAGACAACCATATGAAACTGGGGTGCATCTGTAATGTCAAAGCAAATCTATTCTCTATGAGTATTATCACAAGTCATTAGTAGTGCTTCAGTGTGAGTCAGAATGGGACCAGATGTTGATTCCTTACTGTCCTTACTGTCTCTAATTTTGCTTTGAGAAGGACATTGATGTCCAAGTCTGTTGTGTGCTAAGTGCCCATGAAATATCCTGTTTCCCCGGAGTCGAGTAGGGCGTCATCCTTCCAGGTGCGCCTTGAAGAGGATTGAAACACCACAGAAATGGTTAAGTGATGATAGGCGAAAGAAGGGTGGGTGCACTAGGTCATGTTGAGTATTGAACCTAGCAAGCAGACCTCGATGCTTACTGAGCCACTTAGTTTTCCGACGACCCCCTACTCTGAGGGGTAGCAACTGTGGAAACTCCGGCTGATGCTTTATACTTTTGCAGCTGCATTGTTCACTCGTTAACAAATGCCCCACTTTGCCACAGTAAAGGCACTGATTAAGCTTCCTATGCTTGACTTTTTCTTCTTTGACTATTGGCCTTCTAAGAGAACCAGTTTGCAACAGTTTAGCTGAATCACTGGAGGTCTTGTTCTGAACTTCATTTATGATTTTCCCTTAAAACACAATCACGTTGTGATCCATGTGTTTCCCTTTTTCCACCCTTCATTCCGAAAGCTGGTGGTTTAACTTTACCACAAGATCTATGAATTCAGTACAATCATCAAGTGGTCCCAGAATCTGAGAAAGGACATATTTTAGGTTGTCCTCGAAACCCCGGTAGAAAGGCGCTACTCTCTTGTCCTTTGGCCAGTTTGCTTCTATGACTAACAGATTAAAAGTAGTAATGTAGTGCAAAAGGTCTGGAGATACCTGCTTAAGGCTCAACAGGTCATTTGAAGGTGCCTGTAAGAACGCATGTCAGGCAAAAGTTTTCCGCACATCCTCATTAATGTCTGAAATGATAAAACAGAGGGCCCTCTTATTCAAACAGCGGAACAGACCACAACCCATCATCACCACCCAAATAAGAGAGGTCAAACACTACTTTTGTAGCATGATCGGGAAAAGCTGCAGGCCGGGCCATGAAATGCAGATGACACTGGTTCATGAAAGTGGCAAATGTTTGACTATCTCCATGAAACTGCTCTGGAGCAGCTATGGAAACTGGCACTGAGGTTACCACCTTGATTTGCATGGTAGGCAGAGGGTTTGCAAGGACAGATGTCGAAGCACCATCTACTGAAGTAAAGACAGGTGGTTTCAAAACTGGCCTTGGCGGCTTATCCCTTTCTGCTAAGTATGGTGCAGGCATAAACCTACACTCCTGGTGTCCCCTTTTATGGCAGATATGAGGGTTTTAGGGCTGTGATTGCCCAACTTGAAATCATACTACCTAGCATTCCGACTTGGGTCAGCAACAGCACACCCAATTGTGGACACAGCTAGAGTATTACACAATTGGTGTACCCCCACCACTGTATTTGTCTCCCTCTCACAGGGCAATAGCCTCTGTTCCAGTCCTGGTGGTGACTGGTGGGGGAGTGCCTAAAACTTACCAGGGTCACGAGGAGGGAGATTGCCCTGCACCATCCACGAGCCACATTAACTACAGGACGAGCGCAGCAAGCTACCGCCACAAACCGTGCCGCCGCCCCAGGACTACGTATCCTGGCAGCCTTAGCGGCGGCGCGCTGCCCTGACGTGCCTTGAGCGTCAGGAGGGGCCTTAAAGACACTGAGCCCTCGGCGGAGCAGGGGAGTGCCTAAAACTTACCAGGTGTTGTAATGGACAGAGGGGTCAAAGACTGAGAAAATAGATAATTATAAAATATACAAACAATGAAAAATGAAATACGGAAAGGGTGACAGAAGTGCAATGTTTTATTCACAGCGCACTCTTAACCTTTTTATGGTTACACAGTAAGCATCAAAAAAATGAAATCAATAACTTTTTGGTTTTTTGTGCCCAAATAGGAAGATGAGGGGGGAGGGGGTTTGTGTGGGGTAAAGTTAAAGATAAGATAGATGTGACTCACTTTTACATGAGTTTGTGACATTAAACATACATTGAAATTCATGTATATACTCTTATTCGATGGTCCCCATCGGAAGAGGCCTCGTATGGTATGCACAAATCAGATACAGTTTATTAAACAATCAAGCTCCTGAAAGGCTGTATAAATCACGCTGGAAAAGGAGTTGACGGGGTAGATAGCAGTCTACGTTTCGACCCAAGGATTTGTAGGATGATTGATCCTTACACTGCGGGTCTTCATCAGGACATGTGAGGGAAGGGCAAACCTCCTAGGGTCAGGAGGAAAATGAAAATCAATTACTATAAGGGCTCAAAGGTCCCTGGCCACCTAGCGGAGGTACCGCTTGGTATTCTTCATTAAAAACACTGAGGGCTATATACACACAGAGAGCCACATGCTGTGCTCTCGACATTCGGTAAATCATGATTACCTGCCGCATATGCGGGTCGGTGGGTGAATTGCTGCGGCCAAAGGTATTTTCGTAGAAGATCTAAAGGAGCGAGAGAACTAAGTGAGGAGTGATTCCATTGGGTCACATTACGTGCGGTGTTACAGGGCGTTACATTGAGAAAGGGGATTGTTCATAATAATAAAACTTACCAGGGTCACGAGGAGAGAGAGTGCCCTGCAACATCCACGAGCCACATTAACTACAGGACGAGCGCAGGAGCGCAGCAAGCTACCGCCACTGCCACAAACCGCGCCGCCGCCCCGGGACTACGTATCCCGGCAGCCTTAGCGGCGGCACGCTGCCCTGACGCGCATTGAGCGTCAGGAGGGGCCTTAAAGACACTAAGCCCGGGCAAAGGGCGGGCCCTCTGTGGCCCTCAGAGGCCCAAGGAGGACAGGACGGGCCACCCCCCTTTCGACCCGGTCCAGCGCCTTATTACATACGACGAAAGGTATTTAATCATTCATTCGTGATTCCTCGGCCATTTGATTAGCGTCATATCCCTTACTTCTTGATAGTGAAGATACTTCTAGGGAATACACTACATTATGACGAAAGTGAAAAAAACTCCCATTGCTACCAGATCCTCCACAAGGAATAAAGTGGTCCCCACCACACCCCTTCCTACTTTTACTGCAATAGACAAAATGCTGCAAAAAACTATAGGCGTAGTGGCAGACGTAATTCAAAACACAGAGAGACGCCTCTCATTAACCCCCAACCTATGCTTTCCTGACCTATCATTACATACCACTGCTGCTATTAATACTCTCGATATCACAATAAATTCACAGGACTCGCTTCTAATGGAATCCTTCTCAGGACTGCCAAGTACTCAACCTAGAGAAACATCGACTGCAGACACAAGTATACCAATAATTTGCAATAGTGGGGTAGGTAGTAAACCACTGACCTGCAGTCCACAGGTACAATTGACGTTTTCATCTTCCCCCAAAACTACGCTTACAAACTCATTGTGTGCGGAACGTCTGGAGGGTTTACCATCGTTAAATTCCGCAGAGGGCGAAAAAGGAAAAGATAGCTTGTCAACTAAACCAAAAAGTCGATACAGGAAAAAATTAAAACCAAGCAGAAGATTACTTTCCCGACCGATTTGTAAATATAAGCGGTCAGGGAAGGACATTTGGTCTACCTTTAGATTGACCAAACAGATAAATAAGACACTTACCCATCAGAGTAAATCACCTAGCTTGATGGAACTTAAACAGCCAGTTAATACACTCGGCAATACAGATCAGTTGAGTCAGACTGATCTCTCAACTGTAAGTGGCGACAACATACTTTTGTCACAACTAGAGCAGTTAATAAGGTCTCTCTTGTTACCCATACGAGAAAGATTAATTAAACTGGAAGAATCTTTTGAGAAATCTGAGGCTACACAAAATAAGAACATAGCCCTAGTGTTAGAGTCACTTAGATCACTATCAACAAAAGAGAAATCAGTCAAATGTTTATCAAAATCGATTAATAATAAAAGTGTCTATCCTAAAAATTCCCCCCATAATGACAATAAGAAACAGCCCTCACTCCCTTCCTTGATAGATTTAGCCCCAAATGTTGCTAATGCAAACTTAAATGCTTCAAACAACACTGCAGCTGCAATAGTTTTAGATCCAATTGCTGATCCAGAGTCCCTCCTAGTTGAAATCGACGAGAGTGAATGGGCGGCAGAGGGTTTAAGCACGGAAAAACATGTTGTCCAGCATGGACCCCCAAGGCACATAGCTTTAAAAAATATGCCTACAAACGATCTCCTAGAAAAAACCAATCTGAAACCCGCAAAAAAAACAATTTACACTAACCTTTCCCCTGAGTCTCATCCATTTACAATAGTTATGATAGGCGTCCCAAAGTTGAGCGAGGAGAAAATAGAAACACATGGGGAATTAAAAAACAAGGTGAGCCATTGGCTAACCACACATAGACCGCTTCCTCCACATCTTGACAGCGTATAGCCCATGTTAGGAGGGTAGACTGGGTGGGATATAGATTTAAGTCCACCGAAGGAGATTGTATTATTGTCACATTTAAAAACCCTCGTGTGGCAAGCTACATTACCAGTTGGAGGGACAGTTCCATAAACAGTCTGATCCGCACAATGGATCTCAGATATTTCTATCCTTCTAATGGCCGTGGGTCAAATACTAGGTTTTTACATTCTCTAGGGGAACAGAGAGAGTTTTATCCCCAAAATAATCAACATTATAATTGGGACACCACAGGCAATTATACTGACTATAATACAGGGAGGGAAAGTGTATATCAGGTACCCCAACAGGAATATCCCCTTTCTTCATTTATGAATAATCAGTACAACGTCCCAATCTCAAATAGATTTAACGCTTTCTATGAGCAGTGCGACTTGGAGGGGGTTGATTGACTATTCGAACCACGAACCCCCTCTGTATACAAAGACAAGGCCAACAATGAGATAACATCGGACAAAATTGATGGCACAAAGGATCCAAATGCTATTAAAATCATAGAGAGCCTTTCACTGCTCGAAGAGATGGGCCCAGAAACAAGTACTCTGTCAGCGAGCCCACCTCTACAAATTAGAACCGAATTATTCGCTGACCATGTAGAGGCTCCTATTCGTGATCCAACTAATACAGAATTTGACCATAACCCCTCCGAAGATCATGTAGCCAAGCGACTAGAGACTATCCATCTGAAAGCTGCCAATCCTGTTATCATGGCCATCGAGTCTGAAGTAGATATCAGCTCCTCCTGTAACACAAGTCTGGTTTCTTGGAATACGGCAGGCTTGGCTGACAACGTCTGTGACTCCTCCTGGTTGTCTTTTGTCAAACAACATGCAAGAATATGCCTGCAAGGAACATGGCTGGTAGATAGTAACACTGCTCACATCGAGGGATATCAATGTTTTTTACCCCTGCTGAACCCTCTAACAGTGGAAGAGCAAGAGGGGGCCTGGCAATATATATAAGTCTGGCTCTTACCCACCACAAAAACATTCGATATACAGGAAATAGGAATATTCAAGTTCTCGACTTGAAAAGGGGTAAATATACTTGGCCCTTGATTCAGTTGAGTCAGTCCGGAGAATGCAATCTATCAAACCTGAGTGACTGCCTTACAGACAACGAAAGGTCTCTGTCGACTAAACTGTTGATTGCCGGTGATTTCAATGCCCACCCATGTGGGAACCCAGGAGAGACGCCCATGGGACACCTAGGGTGCAACAGATTAAACGGTTTTCACTTTGACCACTCCAGGCGTGGAACTCTGCTCAACAATTTGATGGATAAAAACAACTTATTTTCTGCAATGTCCATGACGGCGGAGCACATTCTCTTTCAAGTTCCCACATATAAAGGCAATATAAATGGCTCGTACATAGACCACATTTTGATATCTACGGACCTTGCTAACTTTGCCTCGGACTTTCGCATTCAATTAAATGCCCTTAGTGATCATAACCCGATTTCCATTGTCTTGGGTGGTGGCATTCTTGATTTACGTAAACGCAGCGAGGGCCGGGGATCTACAAAGTGCATTAATGGAAAACGTCGACTAAAATGGACATTGGTGGACTGTGATAACCTATATAATTCGATAATCAATCTTTGCAGTTCTGATCTCTCAATTTGTTTGTCTCCTACATCATCTCCCGGCCAAACTTTGTCTGCCTTTGAGGGGATCACAGATAAGGTGGGGTCCCTGTTGACGTTACCAGCAAATGGGCAAGCTGGTAAAAACCCAAAGTGGTTCGACCATTCTTGCACTAAAGCAAACAGAGATCTCAAGACAGCGTTAAAAGCCAGACCTAGAGATCTGGTATGTATTAAGGCCATGCGAGCACTATATAAAAAAGCCATTGCTCTACGGAAAAAAGAGATAAAGGTAAAAACCTGGGAGTCCCTCTTGGATCCCAATACCTTGGGCAATAGCGCAAGGTTTTGGGAAATCATTAACAAACCTCTGTTTGACGGCCCAAGCAATATAGTCCTTGGCACAAACATCCCAGAAGAAGACTGGGTCATTCATTTTAGCACTATCTTTAAAAGTGACAAGCCGCAGGCAGTGTATAATTCTATTACTCCTATGGAGAACTTTTTACAATTTTCAATAAATGAGGTAGAAAAAGGTATCCAAGACCTAACCTGTAATAAGGCTCCTGGCCCTGATGGCCTCCCCCCAGATCTCTTCAAATCACGTCCAACACTATGGGCTCCAGTCCTTACTGCAGTAATTAACGCTGCGGCAGCCTCTGGTTGTCCCAAATCGTGGGGAACTTCCACTATAGTTCCCGTATTTAAAAAAGGAGACCGCAATAGTCCACTTTGCTACAGGCCCATATCTTTAATTAATTCTGTAGCTAAAGTAGTCGGGGGTGTAATTTTAAATAGATTAACAGCCTGGGCAGATGAAAACAACGTAATTTCCCCAATCCAATATGGATTCAGGCCAGGTCACTCAACAATCACCCAGTGTCTGAACCTATATATGATCCTGGGGAAATATACCATGGCCAAGAAAGGTACAATTCACATGGCATTCATGGATCTATCGTCGGCTTTCGACTGTGTGGACCGAGGTAGACTATGAGATGTCCTGGCGAAAATGGGTATTGAACAAAACCTAATTAGTTTTTTAGCAGACTTGCACTCTGATACAAGAGCAAATGTCAGATATACACAAGACATGAAAGTGACTAGGAACTTTGGAATACACCGGGGCGTTCGCCAAGGGTGTATCCTAGCCCCATTCCTGTTTAATTTGTATATCAATGATCTTGAGGAGTGTCTTCTGAGCACGGGAGTTGATTAGCCCTATGTTGGGAGGAAAGGACTGCCGGTACTGCCTTATGCGGACGATGCAGTTCTGATATCCAGGACTGCAACAGGCCTACAAATTTTGTTACAAGCGTTTCATGATTTTATGAAGTCGCGGGATCTGAGTATTAACAACTCAAAATCCTATGTCATGAAGGTAGGCCTTGGGTGTAAAAAGCCAAACTTCTTTTACATTAATGGAGAGAAAATTCCCGCTGCAAAGACATTTTCTTATTTGGGAGTCCTTTTTGACCATCAGCTGAATTGGGGACCAGCACTACAGAGGAAAACCGGTGAGGTAATTCGGGCCAATGCAGCAATACATGATTTCGCCAGAAAAATGGGAAATAGCCCAGTGGCCGCATTGCTCCAACTCTACCAAGCAAAAAGTGTATCTATTGCATGCTATGGAAGTGAGCTATGGGGGTTCACTTCCCTTAAAGGGCTAGAGATCGCAGAAAATAGCTTTTTAAAACAGGTTTTGAGGGTAGCAAGGGGCACAGGTAATTTCTCTGTTCATGAAGAATTGGGTATGCCCTACTTGAGTGACAGAATAGCCGTCAACCCCATACTCTGTTGGCTGAAATGTTGGACAAATACTGAAATACCCCTTACCCAACACATTTTGAAAGAAGCATTATTATGGGAAAATGGTCTTAAGGTTCCCTGGCTCAGATATATCAGTAAATGTTTATCTGATCTAGGACGCCCAGACCTTTTTGCATCTCCAGACCGAATCACTAAATCTGACGTCGTCTATGTAAAGAAGACCTTCTTAGCCTCTAGGTTTTTAGCCCGTGAAGAGATTGAATTAAAAAAAGACAGTGTCCGGAAACATATGCTATTAAAAACCAGTTTGCAAATGGAACCGTACCTGTCATGGCCCATGACGGGCTATGATCGCTTTCTGCTTTCGAGGTTTCGTCTTGATTTATTTCATCTTCTATTGACCACACCTAGAGGGGCCCATCGAGGCCAAGTGTTGCCACCTTGCTGCTGCGACGAAAAGTCTCCGCAAGATCTGGCACACTTTTTATTTATCTGCCCTTTTTATCTTATACCAAGGAAGCTATACTTAAAACCAATCCTCAAACAATTGAATTTTGTACAAATCCGCCCAGCACTTTATTACCTTCAATTACTAAGCTATGATTGCACTTTATTTGTATGTAGTTTCTTAAAACTTGCAATTAAATTTAGGGCAAGTATGGAGGGATAAATGTGCTGCGCTGAGAGATATATTTTTATATTAACATAACTATGTCTATTTATAAATTTTTATTGTATTATATACACTGTCTGTAATCTTATTCACTTTAAGTGATGTTTAACAATATATGAATTTTTAAGTGTTAATTGTAAATTTTTATTGAAATGTACTTTTATGGATGTTACTATGAACATTCGAATAAAGTTTCTTGACTGACTGACTGGTGGTGACTGTAGCAGTGTGGAAGGAGGTGTACAGATTGGTGGGCTTCACAGTGCAACTCAGCCCTATGAATTGTTGTCATGTCATTATACTGGGAGTCCTGAAACGCACGTGGACTGCACTCTATGGATTAAATGTATGATGGTAATCTGCTAAACACCTTCCTGGTGCTCACAACAGAATTCAGTCTTAGACCTATGAATCTTTGCTGATACTGCCAGCTGATACACTGCCTTGGGGCTACTCTGGGACCGGTACAGACGGATCTCCCCAAATCACCTGTCCTCCAATACCTTCACACCCTGGGACTTTACCGGGAAGTGGTCTTGGGGTCCTATGTGGTCTTTATCAAATGTTCCCATTCTGGACCATCAAGTACCACACTGCGACTGTTATGCCAGATGACGCATGGCAAAGGCTACTTGCCAGAAGCTTGGGCATCTTTGCTGGCTGGACATGACAGCGCCCTCTGGGAATCACGACTCAAATTTCTTAACTTCACAATTTTGCATGATTTGTACTGGTCACTGTGGAAGCTCCAGCAGCCCCAGCTGCTACCCCATGACTGGTACTGAAGATGCAACTCCAATCCCTGTAATCTATTCCAGATCCTCTAGGCATGGCAACATCTTGGAGCTACTGAAAACGCACATGGTCCCTACTCCTTCGCCACAGCTCCATCCTGATTTCCCCTTCTATCAACTTGCTGTTCTACACAACACCTCCAATCCCTCTGACCTAACACCTCATGAACACTGATGGGTACCAACCGCATTTGCTGTGATGAAGCTCTGCATTCTCCAGCATTGGAGGCAACCTACTGTACTTATCCCCAATTAATGGAGATTAGTACTCTACAGGGTAGCCAGCCACACACTCATAATGTATAAACTTCCTCAAGCTTCTTCCTTGCTGCTGATGTAACACAGTCACTCAGAGCAGGTCATCATTAGGCCACATGCAGAGTTGCATTCCCCGCTGATGCACCCAGACCTGACATTACTCTGGCTGTAAGCCAAGACCATTTTGCCAAAATGTGAGGTAGGTACCCTAATACTTGGAAAAGGGATGAGTCTATGTAACATAAAGCAAAAAAATCCCTTTCCAAAAGACTAGAAAGTGAACAATAATACACTTAGGTAGGTTTCTTTTATCATTAGGTTTAGGATATGGAAATTGTAAACATTAAACCGGATGGATCATGTGATATACGCATTATTACTGCAGTGTCATTCCAAATTGTTGTTGTATATATAATCATTGATAAGTTAGTCACTAATGTACATGTAAGGCTCGGGCAAATCTACAGTTGCTGTGTTAAATAATGTGTTGTATTTGGATCAAGTCTCTTATAATCTACAATTTTATAATAACTGTTGAAATTGTTACTTGAATAAACTGAAAACTTTTGTCCGAAACGTCACGTTAACAGTTTTTCTTAGAATTTTTTTTAAAGTTGCATAATTTTTAAAACTTGTATTTGTTGTTTGTCTTTTCTGAAGTGAATACAGAAAATGATGTCAAAGTACTAATGATTTTTAACGTTTTGTGATAAGTAGACTCTTTTTTGTATCTTGCACCTCAAGAACAAATATCATCAACTTGTTTTTTTTTTAAATAAGAAGTTTTTAAATAAAATAATATATCTTGCAACTCAAGAACATAATATCAACTTATTTTTTTTAAATAATATACATTTTTAAATACAATAATATATAGTTTACTATATGACGTAGTTACTTGGTACTCTTGTAACACTACAGCAACTTATAAATGAAAAATGTCTTCTAAGAAGAATTTGTGGTAACTTATCTTTATTATATTTGAGAGAGCGCCATTTAAAGTGAAATTTGTAGGGGTGCAGCATATGTACAAGTAGTCAGCACCCGCATATATAGAGGCCTGTTAATCATAGTTAGATGCAAGATATGAAAAGTGCTAAAGTGAATTGGTATCAGAATATGTGCAGAGCCAACGTTACAAAGTGCAATCCATGCTTGCTGACATATATAGATGCTTTTAAAAATGAAACCTTCTCCTAATGCAACGTGTGTTTAACAATGCAATAGAATTTGAGATCTGCTTTATCTGAAACGTAACGAATTATATATATATTACCTACTGGCGGTCGCCAGTAGGTATATATAGTTAGGATTTTTTCTCTATGGGATTTCTGAAAATTCTATGTCTAATAACTTTGGCGTTTGTGGACGGAATTGGCTGAAATTTTCAGGAAAATGGCACATTTTGTTTCTGAGCAGCCCTTGAAAATTTGGGGGGGGGTTCGTCAAGGGGGGGCCGAGAAAAAAGGGGGGTCCCAAAACGTGTTTTTAACATTGAGTTTTCCATAGGGCGGTTGGCCTCACTTTTAGCCCGAACGGCTGAATGGATTTGCACGAAACTTGGCAAAATTGTAGGGACTGGTAGCCCGATGTGCCTTTGCTAGGTCTCAATATATGTGCTCCAGTGGATTTTGAGAAATTAACGTTCAAAAAAAGATATATATCTGTAACAGCGGACCGGGCAGCGCTCCGGTTCGCGGACTTTTCGCGGTACGGAGCTTTGTGAAGCGAAGCTGATTGGTTCTCCGGCGTCTGTGAACATTCCAAACAGTCCGTAGCGGCCGCCATCTTGTCTCTCGGTAGGATCGAGAGACAAGAGGAGGCCAAAGCGAAGGGGCAAATGACCATAAGGGGGCATAGTAGATCCTCGCTGACCCCCTAGGTTTGATGTGGAGGTTTTAAAAGGGTCCCGCGGGGCAAAAAAAAATAATAATAATAATAATCGAACGGCTGAATGGATTTGCACGAAACTTGGTAAAATATTAGGGACTGGTAGCCCGATGTGCCTTTGCTAGGTCTCAATATATGTGCTCCAGTGGATTTTGAGAAATTAACGTTCAAAAAAAGATATATATCTGTAACAGCGCTCCGCTTCGCGTAACGGAGGTTTGCGAAGCTGATTGGTTCTCCGGCGTCTGTAAACATTGCAAACAGTCCGTAGCGGCCGCCATCTTGTCTCTCGGTAGGATGGAGAGACAAGAGGAGGCCAAAGCGAAGGGGCAAATGACCATAAGGGGGCATAGTAGATCCTCCTTGACCTCTTAGGTTTGATGTGGAGGTTTTAAAAGGGCCCCGCGGGGCAAAAAAAATAATAATAATAATAATCGAACGGCTGAATGGATTTGCACGAAACTTGGCAAAATTGTAGGGACTGGTAGCTCGATGTGCCTTTGCTAGGTCTCAATATATGTGCTTCAGTGGATTTTGAGAAATTAACGTTCAAAAACAAGATATATATCTGTAACAGCGCTCCGCTTCGCGGAGATAAAATTATATCTGTATTACCTAGCTGTTGCTAACACCAGTTAGCGATGGCTAGTAGGAGATAGCGACCATCTTGGGCCCCACTTTGCATGTGAGTGATATTTATCACTAATGACATGCAAAGTGGGCATGCCAAGATGTTAGCGACTGGAAACAGTCGCTAACATCGCTATCTCCTATTATCAACTTTTGGAAATATTCGCGATAAGCGCGAATATCTCCAAAAGCTAGCACCTGCCCTGAGCAGTTCTTAGCCATGTTATCCAATGGGAGGTGGATAACATGGCTAAGAGCATTAGCTCGGTAATGCATGAATATCGCTGAGTTTTCAGCGATATTAATGCATTGCGGTCGTTTTTTATCGTATTTGCGATAAACCTTGATAATAGCAAGGTTTATCTGCGATAATTTCTGACGATGCTTAGCGGTAAAAAATCGTTGCTAAGCATCGTTAGGGATAAATATCGCTTAACTTTGGTAATATGCCCCAACGTCTGTTAACGTTCGATTCGAAGGAAATCAGGAAGTGTTGAAAAACATTGTCTGCGCCATCTTGTCTTTTTTCAAATGCCACACTTTTGTCGTGCACGGCAGTCATTTTAGATGCCTTGACCAGACCCACTCTGTGCACGCTGTTGATCCTTAGCATGGCTCCCCACCCTCGCAAGCATCTCCCCCAGGCAGTGGTCACCCCCGCTCTCTGTCTTATGCATGGGTAATAAACCTCCCCCCATCTGCGCTGCTCTTCCCTGAGAATCACACCCTGTGCCCGCCCGACACCTCCCTTTCGCCCTATTCACTACCGCACCCTCTGACACTCCTTTTCCTCTGTGTCTGATTGTCCAGGCCGGTCCTAGGGTATCAGCTAGCCCTGCAGATGTAGTTTATGGCCCCAGCTGTAAAGAATCACCCCTCTTCAAAGGAGTTATAGTAGATCAAGGCCCACACTCGATGAGATCCGTCACAGCAGACGCGTTCCTATTATCTGAAAACCATCCTGTATTGTGATTGGGGAGGGGACCGAGCCTGAAGCGGAAGATTCCAGGGATGACTCTTTGTACATCAAAGTTTTTACAATTATGTGTCACATTAAAAATATATAGCACTCCGACAAAGTAGTAAGATTATAAAACTTTAATAACTTATAAATATATACAAGAAAACAAAAACAGTAATAACATATAAACATTTTTAGGGAAAAACAACGAAGTAGCGGTCGGCTGTGCGAATAGTCCCAACGCAGCACAACGTCCAGATTTCTGGCGTGGGGCGTCGCGGGGGGTGGGTCATCAGTAGCAAACTGTTGTGCGAATAGTCCCAAGGCAGCAGAACGCGCTGAGATGTGGATGGCACCCAGGTGATGTCCAGTAAGTTGCCGCACTGGTTTTGGTATCCTACAATGCTGCTCCGAATAACGGCGTGGGGCGCCCCGGGGGAGGCGGCGTGAACGGGCCTCTCCAGGTGGAGTCTCATCTGTTGTAGTGGGGCGCCCCTTTACCGTTTCAGTTGCCATTCCGTCCGTTTTTGGTCCACTGTGTCAAAAGCCGCAATTCAGCTGAGTTGCACCCACTCTTGCGGTGCAGCGATAGGCGGCTGTCACAGGACTCTCAAAATGGCGGCAGGCTGTTTCCTTTTTGGGCCTGGTCCACTGAAATGGCCCTGGGACACCTTGGAAATCGGACGCTTGTCTGCTAGGTCTTGGACCCCATTCTCGAAAGCGTCCCCTCCGCCTTGAGGATTCATCAAAAGTTTTGGGGGCCCCCGACTCCTGTAGGCTTCTGGTGGGGAGCGGCTGCCATGATTGCTCGCGGAATGACCACGACGGAGCTACGAGATGGTGGTGCTCTCATGCTGACGCCAGCTTCAGTCTGAAACATCCAGAAACAAGGTGGGGCTTTCATCGTTTGGGGAAAAAAAAAAGTTTTCATCCAATGAAAAGTGTTGTTTTTAGGTCATATGATCAAGCCTTCCATCATTAGGAAACCAAAAGTAAAATGAACCAATAAAAAGTTTTATAAACAAGTCACATGACCTGTTATGCGGCATAGGGTATAAAATGCGGAGAAAATACGTTGGCACGTGAGGCGGCGTCAGTAGCGGACCGATGTGCGAATAGGCCGAAGGCAACACAACGCGCCAAGATCCGGATGGCACCGAGGTGGTGTCCAGCAAGTTGCAGCACTGGTGTGGCCATCCTACAATGCTGAAAGTCGGCGTGGGGCGCCCCGTTGGCCTGTGAGTTTGCGTCAGTAGCGGACCGATGTGCGAATGGGGCCAAAGGCAGCGCAACAATATTTTCGGAATAGAAGACACCACAAGGCGCTGAGATGCCAAGATCCGGATGGCACCGAGGTGGTGTCTAGCAAGTTGTGGCACTGGTGTGGCCATCCTACAATGGTAAAAGTCGGCGTGGGGCGCCCTGTTGGCCTGTGAGATGGTGTCAGTAGCGGACTGATGTGCGAATGGGGCCAAAGGCAGCGCAACAATATTTTCTGACTGACACCACAAGGCGCTGAGATGCCAAGATCCGGATGGCACCGAGGTGATGTCTCGGAAGTTGCTGTACTGGTGTGGCCATCCTACAATGGTAAAAGTCGGCGTGGGGCGCCCTGTTGGCCTGTGAGATGGTGTCAGTTGCGGACCGATGTGCGAATGGGGCCAAAGGCAGCGCAACAATATTTTTTGTATGGAAGATACCACTAGGCGTTGAGATGCCAAGATCCGGATGGCACCGAGGTGATGTCTAGCAAGTTGCTGTACTGGTGTGGTCATCCTACAATGCTGAAACTCGGCGTGGGGCGCCCCATTAGCCTGTGAGATGGCGTCAGTAGCGGACCGATGTGTGAATAGGCCGGAACCAGCACAAGGCGCCAAGATCCGGATGTCACCGTGGTGGTTTCATAGTTGAGAGGCACTTCATCTGCAGTGGGGCGCCGAGATCCGGATGGCACCGAGGTGATATCTAGCAAGTTGCTGTACTGGTGTGGTCATCCTACAATGCTGAAACTCGGCGTGGGGCGCCCCATTAGTCTGTGAGATGGCGTCAGTAGCGGACCGATGTGCGAATAGGCCGAAGGCAGCACAGCGCGCCAAGATCCGGATGTCACCGTGGTGGTTTCATAGTTGAGAGGCACTTCATCTGCAGTGGGGCGCCGAAATCCGGATGGCACCGAGGTGATGTCTAGCAAGTTGCTGTACTGGTGTGGTCATCCTACAATGCTGAAACTCGGCGTGGGGCGCCCCATTAGCCTGTGAGATGGCGTCAGTAGCGGACCGATGTGCGAATGGGGCCAAAGGCAGCGCAACAATTTTTTTGGAATAGAAGAGACCACAAGGCGCTGAGATTCGGTTAGCACCGAGGTGGTGTCTAGCAAGCTATGCAGCTGAGTTGCGTGCGCACTTGCGGCGAATAGGTCGAAGGCAGCATAACAATGTTTTCTGAATAGAAGACACCACAAGGCGTTGAGATTCGGTTACCACCGAGGTGATGTCTAGCAAGTTGCCGCACTGGTGTGGCCATCCTACAATACTGCTCCGAATAACGGCGTGGGGTGCCCGAAGGGGGGGGGGAGGCGGCGTGAACGGGCCTTCCTAGGTGGAGGCTCGTCTGCTGTAGTGGGGCACCCCTTTACCGTTTCAGTTGCCATTCAGCTGAGTTTCGGCTGCTCTTGATGCTACAGCGACAGGCGGCTGCAACAGGACTCTCAAAATGGCGGCCTGTTCTTTGGATTTGGGCCTGGTCCACTAAAATGGCCCTGGGACACCTTAGAACTCGGACGCTCGATTTTTTTTTCCTTTCCTGTACATGCAAAAAAAGGTTAATGCCCGGTACGTTACACGCTTCATCTGCCACGATGAACTCTCCAGAGGAACCGAAAAAAAATATAGTTATGGTAACTATACCATGCATCGTGATATGGAGAGGTGGCACCAATTAATTATAGTGCTGCATAAAAGAGAGATTTGGAGGAGAACCCCTGACCTGCTAGTACATTCATCAAAGAAGTGGCACTGACAGCATCAGAGGCAAGGGAAACGGTCCCAAATATTTAGAAGAACTTTGGAAAGATTAAAATGACATGTTTAGATTGTGGCAAATTAATTTCATGTGGACAGATGAGTGTTACTCTAATAAATACAGCATATGAACATCATCATAGTCGATGGTTGGTAGAGACATTTTGACTATATCCTGGACCTGCCCGTCCTCGCCCAAAATGGCGCCGGAATAAATGGGACTCGTAACTCCTTGTTGTGTACTGGTTGCAGAACGTTGAAATCACGAGATACGTATGCAGTTTTGAAGCACATGGCGGGCGGGGACGAGAATTGATTGAATATTTCGACATCCCTATTGATATTAAGTTCTGATGTGTTATTGATTACTGTACTATTGAAAGTTCGAATTAACGTCACCCATGGTACTTGCCCACAAATGTATATCTAGATAATTTTATTGTAACTGGCCCTGTCGTATTTTAATTATAAAATGTACGTCCACCGATTCCGTAACTGTTAGACACCTTAGTTCTTGCAACCTAATGGCCCGCCCGTTACGTTCCTCTACAGTGTAAATGTCTACTCATCATATACGATTACAGTTTGCTCCGTGGCCGGCCCACGTGGTTATAGGCTCGTATTTGTATAATGAAATTTTCACAATAAAGGTTTTTAAAAGAAAACATGGTAGTAGTATATACATTGGTAAAGTTTTTAATAATAGTCACTGTTTTAGAATCATTAAAAGGCAAGTGAAATAAAGCAGACCAATTACATGAAGGGTAAAAGGTATAATACGAAGGAACGCAGTAAAGATAAATGGTCAAGGGCTGTTGTGTTTTCTATTCCTGCAACATAAAGTGATCGATAAGAATCTCATATTCAGGCGTATCGGCGACTAAGACAGCAGGTCGACCCTCTTTTGCTCAACGGCTCCGTCATGGGACGAAGAAACGCTCTTTTTCTCGAAAAAAGAATATATTTTACTTGCAGGACAGTTGTAAATTTTCCGGGAAAGTACATTAGCCTGGAACATTATAACATATATTTAAGAAAAAATAATGTTCGGAAGTAATAAAAAGCGTAATTTTTAGGTCATATGACCAAGCCTTTCATCATTAGAATAAGAAAAGTAAAATGAACCAATGAAAAGTTTTATTAACAAGTCACATGACTTGTTATGCTTACGTTACGCGCTGCGCGCCCCGGATGACTTCCGGATGCGCTAACGCGGCGCGTCATATGACGCATTACGCGACAACGCAGGTCCAGAATATAGTCAAAATGTCTCCACCAACCAGCGGTCGGAACACAACCCCTTTCAGCAGGCTAAATAGTTCTGTTAAATGACAACAGAAGGGACAGGCAACAAGAACCATTAGTCAAAGAGGGGAGGGCTAGTTCTTCTCTACCGGGTTACATTGGGGCGCTACCGGAACTGATCGAATTGGTAGTCTACAGTGTTTCTGGATGTTTCAGACTGAAGCTGGGGTTAGCATGAGAGCAGCACCATTTCGTAGCTCCGTCGTGGCCATTCCGCAACCAATCATGGCAGCCGCTCTTTATCGTTATTTTGGGCGGGGTGGGTGGCGGAGCCGAGCTGTTTTGCAGCCATCATTGTGTGGAGTTCAGTTCATTTCACTAGTTTTGTATTTGTCATGAGGGGTTGTTCCTAATGTTTCTATTTTAGCGAGGTCAAAAAGAGATCCCATTAGTGGCCTACTGATTTTGCTCGATTCCTTTTCTTTTTTTTTTTACACGATTTTTCGTTATCTGCAAAGACTAAACAGAGTATTGCGACTCTGTGTTTGTTTGTAAATAGAGAATGAACCAAAGAGAACCAATTCTAAAACAGTAAATACTTGGATAACAATCAATCAAATGGAGAGAGAAGCAGGCACGACGTATTACAACGGGGCAAAGGCCTGCGTTAACTACCCTTCACTATGTGCAAAGAGAGAGTACTCCTAATAGAAATGAGGGGGGGGGGGCACCATTCAAAGCAGATCAGTGTGCATAAACACGAAAATGTTTTCACTTACCACGTACTTGACATTCGACAGCTTATGATATTTGCTATTAAAAAACCATTGAAATTCACTGACAAAACCATAGGTTATAGACCATATATAGTTAGGAATTAGCATTTACAAAACCTTGAAAATTCACTGAAAAAACCATAGGTTATAGACCATATATAGTTAGGAATTAGCATTTAAAAAACCTTATTTTACTCACACAAAACCATTGAAATTCCATATATAGTTAGTTGCACTAACTATATATCGCGCACCCGCAATCCACTGCTGATGATGTCACATATTACATCATTCATGACATGGTCAGTGACATCACTGATGACATCACTGATGACATCTCAAATGACATCACTGATGACATCACTGATGACATCTCATTTGACATCAATGACCACATCACTGATGATATCATTCATGTGACAATACAATGCATCTCCTCACATTTTAATATAACCTCTGTTTCACCCAGTGTTAAATACAGAGTATAATTTTTGAAACCATTGACACACCAATACTAGTTACTACATATGTACTCACTGATTCCTACGTCTACACACACATTCACTCATTCACCCATACAATCATTCATACATACAATCACTCATCTTTACAACACTATCATATGCACTCATACACCTATACAGACACTCACACTCTGCCACTCATCCATGGAGTTACTCACACACCTAGTCAGTCCTGTAAAGAATCAATCACACTTCCATTTTCTTGTCTATACAGTTAAACATAGAGCACCTTACATTTTCAAACATATACTAACACATACTTACCTTGTTATACAATCATTGATATAAGTACACATTGATCTGCACAGAGTCACACACCTCCCAGCCAGCCACACACACACTCAGTCTCCCATACAAATACTTGGACAATCAATCAGTAACCCATATAGGTAATCATATAGCTACTGATCAACACATGCAGCAGTTTACAGAACAACAGACATAATGATGCACAAATTAAGACACTTTAGTCACTAACCCATGCACTCAGTGAGACACATTTAATCACTCACTCATACATTCAGTCATGCACCTACTAAATCCTTTGTCCAGACACTTATACTTCCACTCATTCTTCAATATGTAAGACACATTTTAACTTTACAGAAACATACAGTCACTGGAAGTTGTCATCAGTGATGTCATCAGTGATGTCATTTGAGATGTCATCAGTGATGTCATCAGTGATGTCACTGACCATGTCATGAATGATGTAATATGTGACATCATCAGCAGTGGATTGCGGGTGCGCGATATATAGTTAGTGCAACTAACTATATATGGAATTTCAATGGTTTTGTGTGAGTAAAATAAGGTTTTTTTAAATGCTAATTCCTAACTATATATGGTCTATAACCTATGGTTTTTTCAGTGAATTTTCAAGGTTTTGTAAATGCTAATTCCTAACTATATATGGTCTATAACCTATGGTTTTTTCAGTGAATATATATATATATATATGATTTGCTTAAAGTAGAAGATTGAGGAAAATGATATTTTGCCTGACCAAAAAAAATGTCCACTACATACACCCTATGTTACATTCATGTGCATGGCACCCATGCATATTTCTCGTAGTGGCCTGAATCACTAGGCCTCTGCAAACATGTCCTGCAAGTCAAGTCATCAAAGTCTCCCAAACGTTAAGCTAAAATAAAGGCCCATGTATTTTGCATTCTGCATTGTGCATTTTAAATAAATATCGTACTGAGCCCTTTATTTTATTGTGGTTGAACCACTTTCTGAACTTCTGCCAAGACAGTGTTATGAATAACAGTTATCTGTTTTGCTGTACAGAGTGGCATCCCTGCTCGGTGAGGAAATGTAAACAGAACCCGTTCGCGACAGATAAGGCCTAGCTCTCTGTCTCAGCCCCCATGCAATGAACGGAGAAATATATGCTTTTCTGATTCTTAGTGGTGAACAACCTTTTGCTTCAGACAATACATCCCCTATCATATCAGATTGTACAAGATGTGCTTTTCGCCCTGACACAAGAGATGTCTCTGCTAGGTCGAAAGTCAGCTCTCTTCCCAGTTACACGTCAGTTGCACGCCATGCTCAAAGTTGCACAATTAGGGCAGAGTTCCAGCTGGTCATGCAAACTCCTCCCCTAAGTACCCACCCACCTATGACATCTACCTATCATCTACCTATGACTCATCAAGTGTACGCCCACATGCTCTTATCTCTTTCTTTCTTGCTCGGCCTGGAGCGCTCCTCCCTATGTACAAGGAGAAAATTGTATATATGCTGTTCATTGTTATTAAATGTTAGATTACTCTTCCTGAACCTCAGTGGTGATGGAACATATTCTCCCTTTGACTCGAGTTATTGGAATAAAGCCCATTTTAACTTGGACACCACGGATCCTGTCTCTCATTTGATGCATGATATTTGGTTAATGCCTAGAAATTCTGCCAGGGTAATATTTTATTTACCACATTAATTGGCGCCCTTGAACAGGGACATGTCCCTTTCCCCACTCGCCGGAGTTTGTAGGTCTAGTCTTTGCCCCCTTCCACAGCCTTGACGGACTTTAAAGTGTACACGCCATTGGGATTACCCGCTACTCCCTCAGGCCCAGGAGGAGGACGGACTGCGACCAGGCATCCATGTGAGGCGGTGAGGAAAGCGGATCGTCTCAACCCAGAGCCCAGCCCATGAGAGAGCAAGGTCCGAGGTCTCCAGAGGTCCACCTGTTCCAAGGCGCATGCGTAGAAGTCCGAGGCCTTCAAGTTTCAAGATTCTGCTTCCCGGTGAGTACCACTATGGGGAATGCATCAAGATTAAAGACGTGCCCATGGTAAACGTGGGTGCGGTAAAGACGTGTCTCATTCACGTGAGACCGGTAAAGACGTGCCCATGGTAAACGTGGGCGCGGTCAAGACGTGTCTCATTTTTGAAACCGGTATGGTTGTACTGTATTTCAGTGCATAAAGTTTTTCAAGTACATGTTTAGCTCTCTGTATCAGTTTAGGTTGTAACTGTTTTAGTGTTTAATATTTGTTTGTGTGTGAATGATTGTTGATTGTTTCAGTCTATTTTTGTGAATATTGGTTTCAAACATGCCACTGTTTTCAAAGTTATGTCAGATAGGGACCAGAAAAGGTATACTAGAAGAACCAGTTAACATCCCGCCTAGAGACACACCTGGTCATTATATGTATAATAAGCATGAGCTAGACGCCATTTTGTTTTTAGATTTATGGGTAGACTACACCAAGGACCTGGAGGAAAAGTATAGATGGCCAATCTCGGGTACATGGGATCCTGAATGTATTATGAGGGTGGAGGAAGCGCTATGGAAAAAGAAGTCAAGACCCTCTCAGAAAGATGCCATCGAATTGTGGCGCAAAGAGTCACATCGGAGAACAGAGAAAGAATTGAATAAAGCAGATAGAACTAGACAAGCTGGGGAAAAAGCCAGAGAAAAGGAACTGCGGGAGGAGGGGGAACGTGTCAAAACAGAACAGACTGATAGGGAAAGAAACGCCGTTGTTAATGGTATTTATCCCGTTCTGTCAGAAGAACTAGCTAAAGTGACCACCTCAGAAAGATCCAGTAGGTCTCGAACGCCACCACCTGTACCATATAGAGTACATAGAATAAAGCCGACAGCATCTGAAGCATTCATTTCCTCGTATCTGGACGATTCCCTCCCGGACTACGTTAATGCAGGTTTTCCTCCACCCCCAGCAGCAGATCAGCTCCAGCAACTTCAGCAGCAGCTAGCAAAAGATGACGTAGGTCCCGGGGCAGTGGGAGGGGTGCCTACTGTAGATGCAGCCATTCCATTTTGTGTATATGATACAGAAGCAGGAAAGGGTTCAATGGTCGTGATTTCACGTAGACTAAGACAAGCTGTTGCATATCTAGAGACATTACCAGACATGAAAGATCACCTAGATAGCATGTATCGTTTTATTAGAACGGGGGAGGGACCAGATAGTATAGCACAAGCCATGGCACAGAGAAAAGTAGGGGTTAAGAACCATGTCTTGCGTTTTATTATTAACTGCCTGATCAGGGAACAAGACGAAGGAGACGGAGATGTAAAAGCAGGATTGATAGAATGGAGTGATCACATAGATGCCGGTAGACATGAGAAACAGGGACAGATAGATGCCATGTACAAGAAAATACGAAAGGAAATAATAGAAAGGCACAGAAAAGAGTCTGAGGAGAATGGTGAGTTATCAACAGAAGAAGTAGATGAGCCAAAAGACAAAATGAATTATGTAGGAAAAGCGCGACAGTTTGACAGACCCAAGTGCCTTGATTACCGTAAACAAGGGCCAGCTATAAAAGAAAGGTATTCCCTTGAAGCATTATTCCAAGCTACTGAAAAAGCACTGAAACAATGGATAGGGAGTGAGAGACCTCCCACACAACACGAAATAGAGTTGGCCCGGTCAGCCACCCAGTGGGTGTCCAATGCCAATATATATAGCAGTGATATAGTGGCTCAGACTTTCTTAAGCCTTCCACCGAACGAACAGCGTTTGGCTGGTATTTACATGGTTCAACACTTGATAACGTTGTATAAAAGTCAGCATTCTGATCCTGGTCACTTGCATAAAATACTTGACGACATTTTACTAGATAGATGGACAGGTTTAGGTACTGAATTAATTTATGTAATCCTGGATCAACGACATAAGTACATAGATTCTCTGACTACATACATGCCTCCAGTCTTACACCATGACAGACATAACGTACACATAGACAGACAGAACCCCCTACGAGAGGTTCATCCCGTTAAGAATGCGGCCAATGAGTTACAACGAGTGTATGTTTACACCCCCTTAACGAAATTAGAGATTCTTGAAATGAAAAAGATGTTGCCTTGTCATGATAAAGACCCAGGGGGATTTCACCGTGAATTAAAAGACATCCTCCGCATAGGAGATTATACATACGCTGACATTCTGAAGCTATTAAAAGTACTGTTACCTGCAGGGATTTATGAAAAACTTAAGGAAAAAGACTGGGAAGTGGGTGAGAAAAAGTTAAGTTGGGATGCGTTGGAAACAGTAGAGAAGGGCAGGGCCCCAGGAGTTGGTCTTGGAGAAAGAGCTAGAGAACTACCTGAATTCCTGATACAAGTTTTGCCAAGATTATTGATTACTAAAAAGGAAGATTGGGATGCTATTTCAGCATGTAAACAAAAGCAAGACGAGGACACTAGTGATTTCTATTCTAGATTTGAGAAATGTTTTACTATTAATAGTGGCCTTAAGCCTGGTAGCGAGTCATTTCCACATCTTTTTGTGAGCAAATTAGTAGAGAATTCCTTACCCCAGATCAAGAATAGATTACTGAAGGTTGAGAGTACTTGGCAAGCAAACAGCCCTTCACAAATGTTACAGATGCTACAGTATCATCAGAATAGGATTAGAGAAGAGCAGGATCATGAAAAGAGACGCATGAAAGAGACAAAAATGAAGGTGCTGGTTGCCCAGACGGTACCGGCGACTTCAAACATAACACGACACCTGTCAAAGGGAACTGTAATTATTGCAAACAACCAGGTCACTTTGTAAAGGACTGCACTGTTCTGAAACACAACATTGCTACAGGCAAGACAAAAGAGCGACAGTACACTCCTAGACAGAATAACACGCAACAGAACACGCAACAGACAGTAGCGAATTATCCTCCACCACCGCCTGTTCATGCCACACCACAAATGTATCAGCACACACATTCTGACTATCCAGAATATCAACAGTTCTCATGAAACAGCCTCGAGAGGGAAGTAGGCTTGCCCCTTATTGAGGTTCCTGTAGATCAAGAGGGTCCGTATGTACATAGTCGTGTTCTAGGTCAGGATCGAAAGTTTCTGATTGACACAGGGGCGAGCAGAACTACCATCAGTCATGACGAGGTTCCAGGGGCACCTCTCTCAGGCTCACAGAATGTTTCCCTGGGATTTTCAGGAAAGCCTATTGTTAATGAAGTATCAAAACCAGTCTCCCTAGGGGTTGGTCCACTGTCACGTACCACTGACTTGCTACTTACTAAGTCATGTCCAGAAAACTTACTTGGTATGAAGACATTAAAAGATCTAGGAGCAGTTATCTGCTGTTCTCCAGAGGGAGTACGCCTGTTCTTACGTGATTTTAAGGGACATTATGTACTGACTGATTTTGACCACAGACTCAAGAACGTACCACAGATCCTGTGGGCACAAGGACCGACTGATGTAGGTTACATGGACATTACGCCTCACCATGTCACACTCAAAGCAGGAGTAGTACTTCCACGTATTAGACAATGCAAGTTACCACCTGACGCCGAAACAGCATTACTGAAAATAGTTGACGAATTTATTGCACGGGGGGTAGTGGTAGAGACAGTCTCAAATGTATGTAACTCGCCTGTCATTCCTATCCTTAAAAGATCTGATCCTAGTGTATTGCCAGTGTACCGATTGATTATTGACCTGCGAGAATTGAACAAATGTGTAGTACCACAATATCCAGTGGTGCCAGACATTTCTTCATTATTGACTGCTATTAATTCAGAGGCTACTTACTTTACTGTTATCGACTTGAAGAACGCTTTCTTTAGTGTTCCCATTCACCCAGACAGCCAGTACCTGTTTGGATTTTCATTAAGAGGTCGTAGCTTTGTCTTTACACGAGCTCCTCAAGGTTTTACAGAAAGCCCTAGTATTTACAGTCAGGCACTAAAAAGACAGCTAGACAGCATTCACATGCCTTCCAACACTGCGTTACTACAGTATGTGGACGATATCCTGATTACGGCACGTTCAGAAAAAGAATGTGAAAATGCATCACTGGCAGTCTTACATTTTCTGGCTGACAAGGGGCACAAGGTGTCCCCTTCGAAGTTGCAATTCTGTGAAAAGCAAGTAGTGTACCTAGGACACTTGCTTTCCAAAGAGGGGAGACAGCTAACACAAGCACGTATACAGCTCATTGCTAACCTTTCACAGCCCAAGACACAAAAGGAAGTACGTGCCTTTATTGGCCTCACTTCATACTGTAGGCAATGGATTCCCCAGTATGCCTTTCTAGCCAAACCACTCATACAGTTAACTACACAGGAGGCAGGGGGGACTGTCCTCCCTTGGACACAAGAACACACCTTGGCATTTGAGGAATTAAAAAGAGCTTTATGTCAAGCGCCAGTGTTAGCGACTCCATGTTACAGCAAACCTTTCATGCTTTTTGTAACTGAAAGAGAAGGAACAGCGTTATCTGTTCTCACACAAGATCAAGCAGGAAAACACAAGCCTTGTGCTTATTTTTCTAGCACACTAGACCCAGTGGCCCAGGCTCTGCCTGCATGCCTGAAATCAGTTGCAGCAACAGCCCTAGCCATAAGACAAAGTGACTCCATAGTGCTGGGTCACCCTCTGACAGTACAGGTCCCACATGCAGTGGAGGTACTCTTAAACAGAACACAAACACAACACTTGACTGTAGCAAGACTGACAGGATATGAACTGACATTATTTCAACAACACATAGAGATCAGACGTTGTAATATTCTGAATCCTGCAACACTTTTGCCCTCAAGTACAGTAAATGCACCATCACATGACTGTGTGGAACTAATGCATATAGTGACAAAGCCAAGACAAGACCTGACAGATATTGCACTTTCAGACCCAGACTTAACGCTCTATGTAGATGGATCATGCATGAGAACGAGTGCAGGAGAGTTAGTAGCGGCCTATGCTGTGACCACTGATAAAGAAGTCATAGAGACACAGAAAATAGACACATTGTCAGCACAAGCAGCAGAGCTCATCGCTCTGACACAAGCCTGCATAAGAGCTAAGCACTTGAAAGTAAACATTTATACTGATTCGCAATATGCCTTTGGCGTTGTTCATGATTTCGGGGTCTTATGGAGGGAGAGAGGTTTCCTGACCTCCCATGGGACCAAGATTCAGCATGGCCAGCTTATTCAAGCCCTGTTAGAAGCCATACATTTACCTACAGCCATTGCTATCCTGAATAAAGCCCATTTTAACTTGGACACCACGGATCCTGTCTCTCATTTGATGCATGATATTTGGTTAATGCCTAGAAATTCTGCCAGGGTAATATTTTATTTACCACAAGATGCATTTATTGTTTAAGGTTTGATGTCTAGTGAACTAAGAGAACAAGTTAATGTAACCCAAGCAGAGGCCTAGTTAATGGAAACAGTGCAGGCCTGTTGAGAAATGTCTTGTTTAAACATTGAGCTGTAGACAGGATGGATAGATGTGACCTTTAAGAAATGTTGCAATAATCATAGACTGCGAGTTATGTGTGTGTATTCCTTTGCAGGCGCCTCATCAAGCAGATAGTAGAGTAGAAGGGCCCATTGTGTGAGTATGTTAGGAGTCTAGACTCAGACATGGAGGAGTAGACAAGGAATTTACAGAAGCAACTTGAAAGGATGAAGAGCCTGAGACCCAAGGACGGCTGAACGGACAAAGATGAATCCTCGCCATGTGGAATTTTACAGAACTCAACACCTTCTTCATGGGCGTAGCTATAGGCGTGTCATTAACATTGTGGGGTTTTGTATTAGGGAGAGCACCCCGAGGGTGGAGGCAGAGCAGATGGCTGAGGAGCTAGAGAGAGCGGTCGCATGGGCAAGGAGCTTAGCAGCAGTGATGAAATTTTAGTCTAAGAGAGAAGGTGGCGAACTTCTTAGGAAGTCTCCACGGCTGACACCATTGGTTAGGTTGGGCTATTGTTGAGTAGGGATGTCATCTAGCCTAGAGTAGGGACAGACTAATCTGAATTTATGTCTTTTATCCTGATGAGCACCAGAACACAAGTTATAGCTATCCTGTTTAGTTTAATGGTTCTGGAATTGATTCTCGTTCTTTTCATTAGTCGATTGAGACTTTTCCGTAGGATTATGTTTGTACTAGTACCAGTTTATCTTCTGAACCTCTTGTTGAGGTGCCTGTATCTTCAGTTATTTTTGGTTATGTAATAAACCTTTTAAATTCAGTCCTTAGTCAGTGGTTCTTTGGGGAAGGCGATTGGGTATCTTGAAATTGATTTATTTAGTTGTAACCAGATTGCCAAAATTCACTCTATGACAGGTAAAAAGGTCCAGTCGACCTGTGACGGGAGTCTGGAGAATGGTAAGCAGACTCTAGAGGTGAAATCCCGCCTTTTCAGTTGGTAGCAGTGTAGGATGGTTACTTTCTAGAGAAAGGGTAATCTAGAAGTAGGTTGAGATTTCCCCGAGGCCCGTAGAGAAGAACATGAAGAGTGTCCAGAGAGCCACGGACGGAGGATGGCGTTCCATGGAATCTGACGGAGAGTAACAGTGCGGCGGAAAGCAGCAGGTCGGAGGAGAGTGAGTATGAAAAGGGTCATGCGTTGCTAGATTGCGGTGTTATGTTGTGTCATTGTGTTGTAATGTCTTGCAGAGTTGAATGCCTGTAGTGTGAAAGGAGATCAGGTTGTGAGCGCGCGCAACCGGTGAAAATCTTAAGCTCATGGAGAGTTTAAGTGGTTGGGGTGTATCGAACATCCAAAGTAATTGTCGACTGTTGTGAAAGGAGGTCATGAGGTACCATTGATCGCCCGAAGGACTGTGTGGGTAACGGACGCTGGTCGGAAGTTACCGGAGGTTAAAGAGGTGATTGTCTGTTCGCTCGTGGACAGGCATTCGTCGGGAAAGGTGGACAATTACAGTTAGACTGTGGCTGTACAGTCAGGGAGGTGGTTGCTTCATCGGAAGTAATCATTTCTAGTGTATGATTGGGACGCATGCGTGACCGGCGAGACATTGGAGAAAGGAGGGGAACTGCTGCGAAACGGAGGCGAGTGACGTCAGAAGGAGCCGCGCTGTGATAGGGCGGTTGGTGTGAAGCCGCGCTGTGAGAGGGCGGTTAGTGTGAAGCCACGCTGAGATTGGTGGATTGTCATCAAGAAGTAAACGAGGGTTGTAAACAAGGAAACGTTGTGGGTTTCATCATAAAATGTTTTAAAGTATTGCGGAAATGTTTCAAAGGAGAAAACAAGATAGAACCTCGGGCGGGGAGGAGGCTCCACCCGAGGATACTCCAGCTTATTACATGGCAACGAATGTTGGATTGCATACCATATTGTGGCTTGATAATTGGTGTAAGATGACAGATGGAAATGAAGAATTGACTTTTCCTAAATATGGAACGTTTAGACTAGAAGTGGTATACCAGTTGAAAGCAATTATGGCTGCATTGCGACCTTTGCCCAGACCAACACAGTTTGAAGCGCTCAATGCATGGATCAGGGCAGCCCACGACAGGAACAGAGACAGGAGACAGGAAAGAGTGAAGCGATCGGTAAGGGCGGTTCAGGAAGCGAGATGGGATGCCATGGAAAAGAGATGGAGGGTACAGACCATTACAGTAGATAAGTTGTATCCGTTACTGGAAAGTACAGGGGATGGGAGGAAAAAGAGTACAGAAGATGAAGACAGCGAGACAGATGACAGCCTGATAGAGAGGCTGTTGTCAGAAAGGCCACCCCCATACAATCCAGAGCTAGAGGGAACGCAACAACCGAGAAAGCATTGGGAAGCCCCAACAGGGGAAGGCGGAGTTCCAATGGGGAACGGATGGGACACAATAGGGGACAAGTTTACCCCAGATAAGGGAAAAAAGGCACCTCCACCCTCACCGGTAAATAGAGTAGTGGGAAGATTTACAGTACAGAAGGTACGGGTGGAAGAGGGTGTCCATTCTCAGAAACTGCCAGACGCACTTACAGTACCGGTTACTATAGGTCCCATAGTATCAGTGTACAATCCAGAACCGACACATCATGAGAATTTACCCCAGATGGGGAGTGAGAGGAGAGCAAGCGATGGTAGAACTCATGTGGCAGATGGGTGGAAGACATTACCTAGACCTGTAGAACGGAGCACCCCTTTGGTAACATCGGCAGACCCTTCGGAAGACAAAGGGGGTTGGAGGGGATCGATGGACCTGAGAGGACCAAGGCCGAAGTCGATGAGGGAGTTAAGGCCAGATTTGAGAACTTGGGAAACAGTTGTGGACACCCAGAGCGACAGGTCGAGGAATGTGTTTGGGTCGGAGAACGAGGAGAATAGGATGGTTTCTCACTGTGCAGCTAGCGAAAGCAGACAAGAATGGGAACGCGGAGGTGTGGGAAGCAGGGGGACGTCCCACCACACCTCTGGAAACAGCAGGCAGGAGTGGGACTGCGAGACCTGTGAGGGTAGAAGGGTTCCTCCTAACACACCTGAAGAGAACAGAAGAGTGAGTCAGAACGGCAGCGGGAGGGACTCTAAGGAAACTTCTAGCCAAGGCACGTTGAGAGCGGCAATAAAGGCAAGAAGGTTAGACGTGCTGAGACTAAAGTCAGAAGTAGAGGAGATTGTAGAAGGTACACTGCCACTAGAAAGGATTGAATTATACGAACCAGATGAGCTATTGTTCGTGGCAAAGGATGTCACTCGGAAGGCTAGGACTGCTCATGAGAAGCTCTCAGAATTAGTGAACAAGTATGAGGTGGATTTGACAAAAACGAAAGCCCTACAAGGGGGCCAGTACTCAGATCAAGACCTGGAAGAAAAGAGGGTGATCGGGTTAAAGACCCATATCAGGGAGCTGATCATGGGAATCCGAACATGGTCCAACTTGGAGAGATGGGAGGAAAGGTGGTCAAAGAAAAAGACTGTCAGGCGGAGTGTTATTGGGACACCCCCGGGAGGAGGGTTGATGCATGCCGAAGCGTACCCCTTGCGGGAGGTGGCCCATGGGGGATATGTACATGTACCCTGGAGCAGGGGAGACCTGGCTGCCTTTACTAACACTTTCCCAAAGTTGCGAGAGAGCCCAGTGGAATGGTACAAGCAGGTAGAGAGGTTCGTTAAAATCTCAAAAGTGCTGTGAATTGATTTAAACACACTGTTTGACATTGTGGTTCCAAGTGATTTGTGGATAGCGTGCAAAGTCAGTGTCGAATGGCCCACAGCGGAGCCAGAGCGAGATACAGCCACAAACGGGCCGTCACCTAGGGTAATGGCAAAGTACAAGCAGGCGATCACGTGGCTGAAGACTAAAGTACCACCACAGGACATAGACTGGGTAAAAATAGATCGGACTAGGCAGGAACCAAAAGAGACGGTGCATGAGTACTATGAGAGGCTATTGCTGATTTTTAAACAGTACAGTGGATTAGATGTGATGGATCCGAAGGATATGGGACAGTTTGTATCCAAGTTTGTGCTGGGATTGAGGCCTGATATCTGCCTCATGATACAGCAACATTTGATCTGTTGGCAAAACAAGCTTTTAGACGAGATTTTGAGGTATGCAAGGTACTGCAGTGATGAGATAGATTCGAAAACGAAGAAGCTTAAGGACAAACTGATGCTAGTCCAGATGCAAGCAGGAGGACAGGGCCAATCAGGAAATGGCACCTTGGGAAGGAAGTCAGGGGGACAGAAAAGGGACAATGAGGAAGGTCCGAGACCTAGGATAGATATAGCGACCCTGAAAAAGACGACCAAGTGCCATCAGTGTCACGAGGTCGGGCATTGGAAACGCGAGTGCCCCCATAATCCGGACAACCAGGTGCAGGAGGAGGAGGAGGAAGTCGAGGAAGTCGAAGCCCCTCCGAGGCGGAAGGTGACAGTGACTAAGCCCCAAATGACAAAAGGGGGGACATCGGCCCCTAGGGCTCCGGTTCCTCAACCACCTAAGATTTCAGTAGGGAACAAGGTTTACAAGCAGATGCCCTTCATAGTCGAGGGAGATGAGCATTATTACTTTGATCCAGTGTCAGGACGGTGCCTGAATGGAGAGGAAGACTTTACCCTTGGAGCAGTACTAGAGGTAGATCAGAGGGGACCCTTTGTAGAGGCTGACGTAGACGGACACCCCACCACCTTCCTGGTAGATACTGGAGCTTCCAGGTCTATTGTGCGGTCCGCAGTGGTCCCTAATTTGCCCCTTTCAGGACAGACTATTCAAGTGGTGGGGGTTGCAAACAGAAGAATGACAAATCCCCTGACAGAGCCAGTTCCGGTATAGATCGCAAGTTTCAGAGATAGACATCAGTTTGTGGTGTGTGATTCCAGCCCCGTATGTCTGCTAGGAAGAGACCTTTTGTGTAAGCTGAATTGCACCATCTATTGTACCCCCAAGGGAGTAGAGTTGCAGACTAATGATGACGATGCTGATTTTAAAGTTGCAAATTCGCATGTGTGCATTGAACTGTACCCTGCCATAACTGTGGAAGAACTTCCCTGGGATTTGAGAGACTCAGTCGCACCGGAAGTGTGGGACTTTACAGGGGAAGAGATCGGACTGATCAAAGGAGTAGAGCCTGTTAGAATACAGATAAAGCCGAACGCTGACTTCCCTAGAACACCACAGTACAAGCTGACCCCAGAGACACTTGAAGGTATAAAACCTGTGATTGAGTCCATGATTAGACAAGGAATCCTGAAGGAGGTTATGGGCAGCCCCTGTAACTCTCCGATAATGGGCTTGCAGAAGCAAAGGGGGAAGTACAGGATAGTACAGGATCTACGAAAAATTAACAACATAGTTGTCCCATGTTGTCCAGTGGTACCGAATCCAGCAGTAATACTGTTTCAGATACCGTTCCAAGCTGAGTGGTTTTCTGTGATTGATTTGTGTCAAGCTTTCTTTTCCATCCCACTGCATGAGGAAAGCCAATTTCTTTTTGCGTTCAAAATAGAGAGTCGCGTATTAACATGGTGCCGTATCCCACAAGGGTATACAGAGAGCCCATCGATCTTTAATCAGTTGCTGAAAAGGAATTTGGAGAGTCTAGTATTGCCACAGAACTCAGTTCTCGTACAGTACATAGACGACCTCCTTGTTGCGTCAGACTCCGAAGATGCTTGTAGGATTGACACCATAGCCTTGTTGAACCATTTGGGAGAGAATGGGCACAAGGTATCACCTAGCAAGTTACAGTACAGCCTGCAAGAAGTGCAGTATCTGGGTCACAGAATAAAGCAGGGAAAGCGGAAAGTGTCACCAGACAGAATAGAAACGATCATGAGAATGACTGTGCCCTCGACTCAGAGAGAGGTTAGAATGTTCTTGGGCATGGTTGGCTACTGCCGACAATGGATTGCAAACTTTTCTCTGAAAGCAAAACCCTTGCAGAAACTGACGCACAAGGACGGAATAGATCCGGTACCATGGGACACAGACTGTATGATGGCTTTTCTCGAGCTGCGAGAGGACCTGTGTCGTGCTCCGGCTCTGGGAATGCCAGATTACCACAAATCATTTGCATTATTCTGCTGCGAAAGGGAAGGATGTGCTTTAGCAGTTTTAGTGCAGGATCATGGAGGAGTCCGTAGACCAGTTGCCTACTTTTCGGCTACCTTAGACCCAGTAGCCGCAGCGTTGCCCGGATGTCTCAAATCCGTTGCTGCAACAGGTGTCAGCATTGAAAGATGTGAAAGAATTGTAATGGGATATCCACTGACAGTGCATGTGCCTCATTCAGTGGAATTGTTAATGACCTGGACCAGGACGCAGCACTTAACCAACAACAGGCTCACACGCTACAAGCAGGTTATACTTGCTGCTGAGAATGTGACTCTCAGGAGGTGCTCTGTTTTGAATCCTGCTACCTTGTTGCCTTTACCAAATGATATAGATGATGATTGGGAAGACCATGATTGTCTCGATGTAACTGAACTATGCACCAAACCAAGGTCGGATATTGTTGATGTGCCGTTGACAGACCCCGATGAAATTTACTTTGTGGACGGCTCATTCATAAGAGACAATACTGGTCAGTTGAGAGCAGCGTTTGCTGTTTGTACTATTTCTGGAATAATTGAAGCAGCCTGCCTGGAAGGAGTACACTCCGCGCAGGTGGCAGAGATCATTGCGATGACGCGTGCCTGTTTGGCAGCCAACGGAATTCGGATTACCATCTACACCGACAGCCAATATGGGTTTGGGGTGGTTCATGACTTCGGTCAGTTGTGGTCTCAGCGGGGTTACATGACGTCATCTGGCTCCCCAATCAGGAATGGCGAATTTGTCAGGTTATTGCTGGAGGCCTTGCAGGGTCCTGCAGCGATAGCAGTGGTTAAATATACAGCTCACACCAAAGGCACAGACTTCGTGACTATGGGGAATCGCTATGCTGATGAAGTTGCACGTTACTGTGCAGAGCAGGGATATTCATATACTGAACAGACGATCGAGGGGCCAAAGGAGAGAACTGAGCTAAGCATGATGCTTGAAGTGGCAGATACCTGGGAAGAATTGAGAGACATGCAAGGACAGACGTCAGACTATGAGAAAAGGGTGTGGGAATCGGCTGGTTGTGTCAAGGGAGATCTGGACATGTGGGTTTCAGCAGATGGAAGGGCTGTGTTGCCGAATGAGCTGGTGAGTGCGATGGCACGATAGATACATGGTCCTGTGCATCTGGGAAGGGATGCGATGTTGCGTGTGTTCAGACAGACATGGTACAATCCCAAATTTAGACAAGCTGCGGAAGCAGTATGTCAGAGATGTGTGACATGTCAACAGATAAATGTTGGGAAAAGAACACCAGTTACACTGAGTCACATTGGAAGGTCTGGCGGACCTTTTTACAGGATGCAAATAGATTTCATTGAAATGCCGAGGTGTAATAGCCTTAGGTATGTCTTGGTGATTGTGTGTGTGTTCTCTAGATGGGTTGAGGCATACCCTCCTCGCAGGTGCGATACACTCACTGTGGCTAAACTATTGTTGAGGGAATTGGTGCCACGATTCGGGGTTCCGACCTCTCTGGAATCGGACCGAGGAAAACATTTTAATAGCGAAGTTGTGAAGATGCTTTGCTCTGCTCTGAACATTGATCAAAGACTGCATTGTAGCTACCGTCCAGAGGCTTCTGGCATAGTAGAGCAGATTAATGGGACCCTGAAGGCCCGAATGGCAAAAGTGTGCTCATCCACGTCCCTGAAATGGCCCGATGCACTGCCGTTGGTATTAATGAGTATGCGTAGTACCCCGGATAGGAGGACAGGGCTCTCACCTCACGAAATCCTGATGGGGAGGGCTATGAGACTGCCATCTATTCCTACAACTGCCTTGCTGAATATCACAGATGACCTGATTCTTGATTATTGCAGGGGACTATCTGATGTCATCCGTTCTGTGTCCCTTCAGGTGCAGGCTGCTGAAGTTCCGGCTACTAGCGACCTCTGTCACGACCTGTGTCCAGGTGATTGGGTTTACGTGAGAAAGCACGTGAGGAAGAGCTGCTTGGATGTACGCTGGAGAGGACCTTTCCAGGTGATACTCGTGACCACTACTGCTGTGAAGTGTGGCGGATTGCCGAATTGGGTCCATGCTTCTCACACCCGACGAGCTCCAGCACCTAAAGAAGGAACAGCTCCTCTCGTGGATGAGAACAATAACGACGAAGAGGATCCGAGAGAGGGGACAAGTCAAGCTGTGGGGGTGCCGGTAGAAGTTGGGAACTCCCCTGATCAAGCTGTGTATGATCACGACGACAGTGACACTGAATCCGCCCCAGAAGAAGGAAGTGGCGGAGAAGGTGATCTGAGTGCAGAAGAGGCTGACCAGGAGAACGAACAGGGTGTGCAAACGAGAGGCCGGCGAGCAAGAGGTGCAGAAGCTCATTGGCCCGAAAGACGGAGGCGAACGAATGTGAGATTGGCTTCCGAAAGAGAACTCGCCCCTGTGTCCGAAGAGTCCAATCTGGAAGGAGGAAACGACGGAGCGGCGCAGAGTGGACCGAGAAGGTCAAGGAGGGTGCGAGTGCCGTGCCAAAGATATGCCACTCCAGAGTGGACCTATCCTTTCACAAATGTTAGGATTACCAATGCCAGGGGTACTGAGGTCCGGGAGGGTGAGGTCAGTGGAAGTGACCAGCACAATCCCCAATGTTAAGCTGCAAGTGGTGCTGTTGATACCTGGACTTGAAATTGAAGGTATCCTGACACTCACCATTCCTAATCCCCCTCTCCTAAGCAAGATACGTGATTTACTCCTGGAAAGACTGATTTTTCCTACCTTCGTTCCGGACATGCCAGCCTATGATGTAGTTGTGCTTCGCATGGAACTTTTGGATTATGTGTTGCAGGCAATCGGATCAAGCATAATCATAGACTATTAAGAGCTGTAAAATTGAACTTTGAACTTTTGAAAAGAACTTTGAGCTTTAAAATGTGCGTTGAAAGACGTTGAAAAGACTGTTGTGAATAACGGTTAAAAACTAACCTAGAGCCGAGTGGAAGAAGAACAAAGTTAGGGACTTTCCACAGTTGATGGAGAAGGGTTAGGGCTGTCTGTTGGTTGAAGACAAAGAAGAACTGAAACAGAATATTCAAGTTGCCAGGTGTGGTTCAAGAGACTCAAATAGCAAAGAAAGAGACTTGGGTGCTTTCCGAGCACGAACTGCTTGAGCCGAAACCATGGCACCTGGAAACCCGAATCGTAGAGCCAAGTGCATAGTAGGCACCCTTTTAGCAGGAGTGATTCTCCTTATAGTTATAGTAGTTTCATTTTCCTATTTTGCACCACACGAACCAGTAGAGAAGGCTGAGGGGACACAGGCACCTGACACCCCTAGCCAGAAGGAAGAAAGAGAAAGAAGAGAGAAGGCCTTACTGGCTGCAGAAAGTCGTAGATTACATACTGACCTGTCTAAAGGAAATTTTGGACAGAACGCTTATGCAAAACTGTTGTATGAATACATTGATGCGATGGATGCGAAAGACTGTTATGTGTGTATGCAATTGCCAGCCTCAGTAGATGAGGGTATTAGATATCATCACCTTCCGTTGACATATGGAATTTACTGTAGTTTATTGATTAGCATATTGTATGGTAGAAATCATTTTGAATATTATTTTTCAAATTATGATGCTGTGTTACCAGAAGTCCCAAATTACAAGCATTTGAATAAGTGGGACTATTATAAATCGGAAGACAGACTGGGATATTTTTTCATTCCCACACAAGAACTAGACACACCGTATGCACACCGACACAATTTGACTTGCTCATTGTCAGAGGTGGAAAAGAAGTTTATTGAGCAGGTGGAAGATAGGTACACGAAGCAAAAACAGTTGCGAGATTCAGGACAAGGAAAGGTAGATTGGACCGAAGAAGAGAAGAAGCACAAGTCAAAAGGGAGTTACGGTCCAATAGCTTTAGATGAAGTACAGAAAGGGAAGTTATGTCTCCACAGACCACAGACGTATTATGAAAATGTGTATGTGGGTCAGACCACGTGCGAACACACCTTTACATTAGAGTACTACACGAAGGACTTCTTGAAGAGCGTGGTGCAAGTGATCCCTACTGTATACTTTGTCTGTGGAAAGAATGCGTACGTGAGATTGCCAGAGAAGTAGTATGGAACATGTTATCTAGCAATTATCTTTCCCAAGATTTACCATACTGAGGATTTTGCTCTCTTGGAGGGAGGGTCTCAGAGGAGGGTAAAGCGGGGGGAGAGTGCTGGAGCAGTGATTGGAGATGTGTTTGGAGCAGCGATACCTATGTTAGGGGTCATTTTGAATGACATCAAGATAAGGCGGTTAGCAACTGTAGTGGATGAACTGTCAATGAATACAGCCAAGTCATTAGTGTTGGTTGAGGGTGAGGTGTTGTCGATAAGGACAATGGTTTTACAGAACCGTCTTGCCCTAGACGTCCTCCTAGCAAAAGAGGGCGGAGTCTGTAAACGTTTGAAGATTCAGGAATGCTGCACTTATATACCAGACAACTCTAAGGATCTGGAGACATATATAAGCAACATTACTGCGATCCATTATGAGATCGAGGATTTGACCCAAGAGAATACATGGGAGACTGTTGGTAAAGGATTTGGGAAGGTTGGAAACTGGTTTGCCAACCTAGGAAAGGGTTTCCTTGGTTTTGTACTGAAACCCCTTATCATAGCAGTGGCATGTGTGATCGCCTTGTGGGGTTTAGTGAGGTGGTGCAAGTGGTACAAAGCGAATAGATTGGCGAGATCCATGAGAGTGCAAGAGATGCGAATGGAAAGACTGCAAGATAATCAATATCGCAGTTTGAGAGCATTGGAGATGCTCAAAAGGGGAAAAAGCTCTGTTTAGTTCAGTTCTTATCCTGAGGATGATGTGAGGGTGGTGATGACATGGGTCATCAAAGGGGGGAACTGAGAGAGCGCCATTTAAAGTGAAATTTGTAGGGGTGCAGCATATGTACAAGTAGTCAGCACCCGCATATATAGAGGCCTGTTAATCATAGTTAGATGCAAGATATGAAAAGTGCTAAAGTGAATTGGTATCAGAATATGTGCAGAGCCAACGTTACAAAGTGCAATCCATGCTTGCTGACATATATAGATGCTTTAAAAAATTGAAACCTTCTCCTAATGCAACGTGTGTTTAACAATGCAATAGAATTTGAGATCTGCTTTATCTGAAACGTAACGAATTATATATATATATATATATATATATATGATTTGCTTAAAGTAGAAGATGCATTTATTGTTTAAGGTTTGATGTCTAGTGAACTAAGAGAACAAGTTAATGTAACACGTTGGGCCTAAAACCCAAGCAGAGGCCTAGTTAATGGAAACAGTGCAGGCCTGTTGAGAAATGTCTTGTTTAAACATTGAGCTGTAGACAGGATGGATAGATGTGACCTTTAAGAAATGTTGCAATAATCATAGACTGCGAGTTATGTGTGTGTATTCCTTTGCAGGCGCCTCATCAAGCAGATAGTAGAGTAGAAGGGCCCATTGTGTGAGTATGTTAGGAGTCTAGACTCAGACATGGAGGAGTAGACCAGGAATTTACAGAAGCAACTTGAAAGGATGAAGAGCCTGAGACCCAAGGACGGCTGAACGGACAAAGATGAATCCTCGCCATGTGGAATTTTACAGAACTCAACACCTTCTTCATGGGTGTAGCTATAGGCGTGTCATTAACATTGTGGGGTTTTGTATTAGGGACAGCACCCCGAGGGTGGAGGCAGAGCAGATGGCTGAGGAGCTAGAGAGAGCGGTCGCATGGGCAAGGAGCTTAGCAGCAGTGATGAAATTTTAGTCTAAGAGAGAAGGTGGCGAACTTCTTAGGAAGTCTCCACGGCTGACACCATTGGTTAGGCTGGGCTATTGTTGAGTAGGGATGTCATCTAGCCTAGAGTAGGGACAGACTAATCTGAATTTATGTCTTTTATCCTGATGAGCACCAGAACACAAGTTATAGCTATCCTGTTTAGTTTAATGGTTCTGGAATTGATTCTCGTTCTTTTCATTAGTCGATTGAGACTTTTCCGTAGGATTATGTTTGTACTAGTACCAGTTTATCTTCTGAACCTCTTGTTGAGGTGCCTGTATCTTCAGTTATTTTTGGTTATGTAATAAACCTTTTAAATTCAGTCCTTAGTCAGTGGTTCTTTGGGGAAGGCGATTGGGTATCTTGAAATTGATTTATTTAGTTGTGACCAGATTGCCAAAATTCACTCTATGACAGGTAAAAAGGTCCAGTCGACCTGTGACGGGATTCTGGAGAATGGTAAGCAGACTCTAGAGGTGAAATCCCGCCTTTTCATATTTGTTGTTCAAAGTACTTATAACACATGATCCGTATTATAGTTTGATTTATGGAATTTACTTATATACTCACTATGTTAATTTTCAAGTCTTTCGGAAAGGGATTTTTTTGCTTTATGTAAGACAAGACCCCCACCTAACATCCCAACTCCCACAAGGGCATCAGTCCTATGTACTTTACAGGCTCCCCTTCTGCCCCACAACCTCCTATGACACCCATCCCCGCCAAAGTTTGCAGACCCGCTCCTGCTCTCTGGACCTTTGACTGCATGGCTCTCTGCATATTAACAAGGAAGAGTTTCTATGCATCCACTACAAGGCCCAGCACCCTGCCCCACTCACTAGCCAATGCATATGGGCCGTTTGAGGTCCCTAGAGCCTCACATATAACCAGTAGCTTCCATCAGTTATATGTATACTGCTTGTATGATGTATGAGGGCTATAAATTACCCCAATAAACACATTTTGCAAAATAAAAATTGCTTTGCAATGCAAAGCACCAACCTTCCTCATTTCCTATGCAAAGGGGATGTAACATGGGCAATAACATGGGCAATAACAGAGTAAGGGCCACATGTACAATCATTTCCTTATGCGACTCGTAATTTGTGAATTTAAGCAACTTGCAAAAGGAGATGTACTACTGTGTCTCAGACACATTTTGTGATTCCCAATGGGGTCGCAAATGACATGCCACATGAATATTTGTGACCCATTGGGAATTGGGCAAGAACACAGGGATGGTGGCTTCCTGGGGACAGCAGACCACAATGTCTGCATTTGCTTAAAAAATAAAAAAACTTTTTTTTTTTTTTAAATGCAGCCCGTTTTCCTTAAAGGAAAACAGGATGCATTTAAAAAACAAAAATTAAACATTTCACTTTGATTAGGTTGAGAGTAAGCATACAACCTCTTGTATACTTTAGTACACTTCTCTTGTGGGGTTAAAACCATCGCCTTGCTTTTGATTTGTTGTTTTAGAGTCCTTGAAAAATCCTAGCTTGCTAGTGCTCAGTCCTGCCTCTTGTCCCTCCTTTTCTCTTTTGTTCTTCCCAGGAGCGGGGATGAACTATGGTATCATTACTCTTTGCCATGTTTATCTGTTCTTTGGGGAAATTTTTTTAGGTCTCGCTGGCGTTGCAGGGCGAAGCCCTGCCGCCAACAAGACTTATAGCCGCCTTGCTCCCTGCCAAGGGAGTCAGAGCAGTGAGCGAGCAGCTTCAGACCTGTGCACGAGCCGACTCAGGTCCGTCAACGTGCACGTTCACGCGCGTCACGCTCCTGTCCTCCCGCGTCTCTTCCAAGGCGCGCTCCAGGCCGACTTGCGGTGTGCATGTTCCAGCGTTTCTGTGGCCGGAGGTAGGTAAGTTAAGGCCGGGGGGGGATTTGTTTGCTTGTTTTATATGCTTATCCACTTAAAGTAGAGTTATTAAGTCACTTCGTCCTGGCATGGTTGTTTACATGCACAGACTTTCATTTGGCAATGCTATGCATTCTGGGAGTTGGAGACTTCATATGCTTTAACTAAACAATTTGGCTAACACATTTGATGCCCATGATTTCTATCAGAAGCCTAGAGCAGGAAACTTCCTGTCTCCTGTCGATATTCAGATATGTAGTAAGGCATAGATGGACATACGCATCGGTGTGTTTTTTCTTTCTTTTTTTTTTTCTCTCTCGCTCCCCCCCCCTCTCTCTCTCTCTCTCCCCCCTCTCTCTCTCCCCTCTCTCTCTCTCCCCTCCCCCGTCGCCGCCCTTTCAGCACAAAAGTTATTCAATTGTTATTTAATGCTGCAGAATATAATGCATTCATGCAAAAAGAGCATGCGGCCCGGTATTCCCCCTGGGAGGCTGGAGGGGTCTTTAGAAATGCTGGCAGACTCTTGTGAAGGTCAGTTCCAACCATGACCTTGGACTCAGCCCAAGGTACAACGGATGTTATTGCGACACTAATGTGAACTCTAGCCCTCGCAGGCCCGCACTGAGCCTCTCTTGTGATAGTAAAGGGCGCCATGTTTGCAGTGAATGATTTATTTATCTCTGAGCATTTAAGGACACCGCGTGCGGCCACGAGGCCACCCAAGCATTTTTTGCGGACTTTGCATATCAGGTGACTTGCAGCTCCCGTTGTGCATATTATCCCTTCCAGGATAACGACTGGAGAAATAACCGGGCACCCTCGAACAGCGTGTGGACCCTTTATTAATAAGCTCATTGGAGCGTTTAAAATACACCTGACAATGCTCTGTTGCAGCACGTGGGCATCACCACCTTCAGTGACTGTGGCTTCCCCTAGCGTCACGTGGCAGGTTATCCCCAGGTGGGGCCCTGCACATTAAGTGAATTTTTTTAATAAAAAGAGACAAGAGAAGTTGCGTTCATCCAACTAACTGGCATTCATTTACAACACAATTGGCGGGGCGAAGAACAGAGTTAGGCATGCAGTTGCACACAGACCTGTGATGCGGGCACTCTGGAGCCGACCCCCTGTACCAATGGATGTGTTGCGGGGCCGAGGGGCAGTGGAGGAGAGTCCATGGTGTGTCATTGGCCCCATGCATGTCAGTGTCTCGCCCCCATGAAAGAGACGTACCTTGTGGAGCTCCATGGACGAGATCCCGGGAGCCAGTTGCGGGCCAGAGTATGCCAGCCTCGGCCTGTCGCCGGATGACTTGTGGAGGGATCATTGGCTTCTTCACATGATTACCACGCAGTGGCTCTTTCCAACAAGCATTGGCATAGCCAATAGGTCTCGCTTTTGGGACATTATGAGTATTTAGTTATACAGCACAATATCCTTGGTGCAACAACATATACTGTTGCATGGCTAAAAACGTATTAGGTCCCAAAGGCGAGACCTATTGGCAATGCCAATGCTTTTTTGTATTGGTTAATTTGCTGTATTCATTATGGTATTACATGAGGCTGTGCGTTGGGCGTATTTTGTTATATGTTTGTGTGGACATATATGTTGTGTTTGGCCATGGAACGATAGCTACACACTGAAGCTCAAAACACATACAGGTAAGCATTTATATGTTTGTGGGGACGTACATGATGGGTTTCATCCACATGTTGGGTTTCTTTGTTACTAATAGGTGCCTTTGTTGCAGTCAGCCACGACATTATACGTTACTTTAAATAAGGAGCGGGTGACATTTTTAAAGTAATCTGGCCGTGTGTTTAAAATGTGGCTGGAGTCCCGTGTGCATCCTTTCTGGCCGGCTACATGATAGCCCGCAACAGTTTGAAAGATATATCCGTCAATTACATAAGCTGCACTTGCCGCAGAAGACAATGTGGTTTCCAGACCAGTTGCAGTTGAGGTCCGCTGTCACTGGGATTAAACGTGTCAAGCCAAAAAATGTACCTGTGTTCCAGTATACACACAGGTCTGCGTTGTCTTAAAGGGATGCTATGCAAAACCACATAGAAGCTTTACATTTATATCACAGTCCACCTTCCTCTCATCCACTTTGTAAGGAATTTTTCAAATGCAAGTGTGCCTTGCAGTCTGGTGCCAGAAACTTCTCTTTAAATTTACCACTGCTTAATTTGCCCCGGTGTCCGTTGCCGGTAGTCGGTGTTTCTGTTAGTGAGATCACAGCTTCTCCCCCACCCCCACTACCGAAGTCTACAAAACTCCTAACTGCGTACACTAACCTACTAGAGTGACATCAAATTATCCCACGAGTTCACTACAGTTCTATCAACTTATGTTTTTATTCCAGCTAATGAAACCAGAGAGGCAGTTACGTCACTGCCTTAGGTTTCATCAGAAGAAGTCTTTCCTTTTTATTAGTTTTTAAAGTGTACCAGTTACCTAGACGCCGCATTGTTTTGTGGTTTTTTCCCCAACATATCTGTGTATAGATCTACGCCAACACGCAGTTTCCTTTAACAGTATGTGTTGTTACAGAGATTTGCATAACGCTGTATTGCCATTAGTATGGCCTCGCAGCAATCCCATAGCTCTAGACTAATAACTGCTTGATAAGATGCACTTTATATCTGGATTGTGCTGACCAAAACATAATTCTGCACGACTTCACATGACTGCCAATATCCACTACATGGTGAGTGAATGAATTGTTCATGTCTGTTGAGTGGCTCATTCCTTCCCCCCTGCAAGCCCGATTTCTTTGCCCCTCCCACCCCCCACCTGCGCGCCTGATTTACAAACCCACAGGAACAATAGCTACACACTGAAGCTCAAAACACATACAGGTAAGCATTTATATGTTTGTGGGGACGTGTTTCACTTTCTTTTAAATATTTTTCATTTCACCATCGAAGCTCTTCCGTTACTGCCCCCAACTGATTCACGTTATTCATTACATTCATTCCACTGTTGCTCATCTTTCGCTGTCTCATTTTTTGAAAACTTTTTTTGGACCCAGTAGTTTTTGGGTGGGCTACACCGTTCTAGCAAAAATGCTTTTTTCATGTTATGTCCATCACTGCCCCGTGCCTTCTCCTCTCAGTGCTCCGTTCTTGTGTCCCTCAATGTCCAATGCCTCTCCCTCACACCCTCACCCTCACATGTCCTCACCCTCACACCCCCTCACCCACCGTCACACCACCTCACCCTCACACACCCCCTCACACTCACACACCCCCTGACACACCCTCACACACCACCTCACCCTCACACCCCCCTCACACCCTCACACCCTCACACACCTCCTCACACACCCCCTCACCCTCACACACACCCTCACCCTCACAACCCCTTCACACCCTCACCACCGTCACCCTTACACTCCCTCACCCCCTCACCCTCACACCCCATCGCCCTCACCCCGTCACACTCACACATCCCCTCAACCTCACATCCCCTCACCCTCACATCCCCTCACCCTCACCCTCACCCCTACACCCTCACCCCTACACCCTCACCCCTACACCCTCACACTCCCTCATAACCCCACCCTCACCCTCACACCCTCACAGCCCCTCACCCTCACACCCCCTCACCCTCACACCCCCTCTACCTCACACCCCCTCTACCTCACAACCCCTCACCCTCACACCCCCTCACCCCATCACTCCCCCTCACAACCCCCCATCCTCACAACCCTTTCTCCCTCACTCACCCTCACACACACTCACCCTCACACACACTCACCCTCACACACACTCACACTCACCCTCACACACACTCACCCTCACACACACTCACCCTCACACACACTCACCCTCACACACACTCACCCTCACACACACCCTCACACACATTCACCCTCACACACACTCACCCTCACACAACCTCACCCACCCTCACTGTCACTCACCCTCACTCACCCACCCTCACCAGCATAGCATAACAAAACATAGCATAACAAAACATAACAAAACATAGCATAACATAACAAAACAAAGCATAGCATAACATAACAAAACAAAGCATAGCGTAACATAACAAAACAAAGCATAGCATAACATAACAAAACAAAGCATAACATAACAAAACAAAGCATAGCATAACAAAACAAAGCATAGCATAACAAAACATAGCATATCAAAACATAGCATAGCATCACATAGCAAAACATAGCATAGTATAGCAATACATAGCATAGTATAACAAAACATAGCATAACAAAACAAAACATAGCATAGCATACCAAATCAAAGTATAGGATAGCAAAATATAGCATAACAAAACAAAACATAGGATAGCAAAACAAAACATAGCATAGCATACAGCATCACTCAGCACCACCACAGCATCACTCAGGGGCACCACAACATCACAAAGCGCTAACACAGCATTACTGAATTCCAAAGCATCACTCGTTCGCCATCACAGCATCACTCAGCGCCACCACAGCATCAATCTGTGCAACCATTCAACAACAACTGGTTCAAATATGTTCTGTCAATGTGTCAAGCTTTATTACAAATGTAACAAAACGATGTTAATATTTCACTTCTGTTCTTGGATTTTCGTCACAATAAAATACACTGAACATAATCTTCACAAAAGTTATTTACAAAAGTTTAAGCTATTGCCATTATAAATTACAATAACTGTTATTTAGGTATTCATTAATAAAATTAAAAGCCATTGCTATTTCTAATATCAATACATGTAAGTCACGTAAATACAAACACAAATTGGATTACAAAGGCTATAGGTGTCACATTTGCGAAAGGTATAACTATTGGCATTGTAAATGACAAAGCTATTAATTTTGCAATTTTGAAAAACAAAACAAATAAAAAATGTGTCATTTACAATGCCAATAGCTCAAACTTTACTAATGCGAGACCTATTGCATTGCAAATGCTTGTTTTTCTTAGTTTCCTGTTCATGTTTGTAGAAGCTTTCCTTTTCGTTTACAGAGCCTTCTTGCTCTGAGCTTAGCTTTGCTGCAACACTGTTTCCGTAAACAGGTTGTTTTAAAGGGAGGCTTGGGTCTTTTGTGCAAGCTAGATTAGACCACTTCTATTGTATATACTGACAAAGTATCTAGCTGCCTCATTTCTCAATATTTTTAAGAGTAAAAGAACCAATGCCCATCATTTATTGGCCCTTGTGCTTTATTTCACTTTTCATTATCGTTTTTCAGCAAAATATTTGAGCATGACAACATGAAGGGTAACACAGCATTTTGTGAAAACACTTGGTGCAACATATATAGACCACACCTGTGTTTACATAAATAATTGGCCCTTGTGATTTATTTCACTTCTCTTTAGCGTTTTTCAGCAAAGTATTTGAACAGGACAACATCAAGGGCAACACAAAATGTTGTTAAAACACTTAGTGCAAACATATATAGACCAAAGTTGTGTTTCCATAAATAACAAACATATAAAAACTTACTGACATATTTTTAAGAAAACATATTTGACCAGTCCTTAACTGACACATAAAATACTTGGTCATTTTCTGAAAGAACTTATAGAATATCCTGCCATTGTGTAAACTCTGGGGACTCTGGCTTAAATTGCTGTCATGTGGGGAGTTATTACAATACTAAATCTCTCACAGACACTAATGCTTCAATTGTCCTTTCCCAGGGGCATAGGCCAATGCGTTTCAAAACCCAAACTTTTCAGGGGTTCTCCTCAGGACCTGGACATCTCTGTTGGGAGTGAAAGAAACAGATATTTTGTAAATTGATCGCAGTGCTCAATTCTCCCTGTTCTACTATAGCTCTCACATTAGTTTAGCAGCATATCTTAAGTCATTGCAGAATGGAAAAATCCAATGTCAGCTCATATCACTTATTTTTTTGAGGGAAGTAGAATTCCTTCTGATAAAATAAAAGCATGAGTGTTAATACACCTGAGGTTCCTTGTGGAGAACTGGTTCACCGCAATCACTGATTCAAAAAAAGATTTGACTCGCCTTTTGTTTCGGGGCGCACTGTTGCTCTTTTGTGTTCCTTTGATTGAAAAATGATGCCTGGAGGATGAGAAACAGATCGCTTTAAAATAAAGTTATTTGCTCACATTGTATCTCAAACACGTGGCGTGCTCGGCTATTAAGTCTGCTGATTGAAAAATACATTGTATCTGTTGCACTCAGTAACCGGTTTCCCGTTATCACTGTTTAAAAAGAGGTGAGACTCGCATTTCGAATTGTGGGCGCAGCATTCATCTTTTCTGTTTCTTCTGCTTTGTACTTCCTTTGCGCTGCCCCCAGTTGAAAAATGAATCACCTTTAAAGAGATTTATTAATTTGCCTTGTATCTCAAACGTGGGCGTGTACTCAGCTCCTAAGTATGACGCTTACAAATTCCATTGTATCTGTTGTGCTCAGTAACGACCCTGTGTTCTGAGGCCCCAAACATTATAACGTGTCACTTGCCTTCAATTCTTCAAACGGCAGTGTCCATTTTCTCGACTGTTCGCTTCGCTCATGGCTGCTCCACTGCGAGGCGGCTCGGTGTCCTGGTGACTCATGGAACTGCATTCAATTACCGAGATTGAGACTACCAACTTGGATTCATTTTCCTGTTGCTGTAGAATTGCATGATGGACTATGAAGTTCAAAGTTTAATGCTTATTTATGTTGCCTTTTACAGTGACGTTGAATTGCATAGTGGGCCATAACGTTTTTGTCATAATTATTCAATACTTATGAGTGCTTGTATTATAGTTTTGCGATTTTAATCATTTCATTTAACCCTCACGTGACTGTGTTGAATTTCATGATGAGGTAAGCCTCCTTTCTCAGTAGCAGGATTTCTGGATCACCACCTCTAGGGTTCGGCATGATGGCACAAAGTACAATCCACTTGAAATCTTTTTCAGTATGGTTATCCTCCACAAACTTGTTGACCATAGGCGCAGTGAGGATTTTATTTTTTAGTCTTGAGCGGCGTTGTATAATCCTTTGTTTGTCTTTCTAGTTTGTTTTGCAAATGTAAACTTTATGGCATGGGCACATTATAGCATACACCACATTTTTTGTTTTACAGTTAGTAAAATCGGTGTGTCTCCATTCTATGTGACCATCCATGAAGGTAGACCTCTCAATGGTAGAGTTGCAAGCAGAGCAATTACCACACTTGCGGTGTCCTTGAATCGGTTTCAGGTTGAACATAGTATGTAGAGTGTCCGATCTTTTTGCTTGGACTTCATAGGCACAAATTATTTGTTGGCCAATATTCTGATTCTTCTTTAATGCAAACAATGGTGGCCGTTTGTTTTTGCATAGATCCTTCAATCAGATGCCAATTGGTACACTTAATTTTCTTGAATGAATTGGTGTGTGACCCGAATGTTGTTTCACACACTAGACGTTCCGTTAGTTGTTTGATCTTTTTTGTTAGTAGATGTTCTCTGGGTGTAAACCATGCCTTCTTCATAGAGTCATTGAGCAATTTGTATGGATAGCCTCTTTCTTTCAATTTGCAGATTAATGTCTGGGAATGTAGTTCGAAATCTTCTTTACATGTACAATTTCACCTAATACGCAAAAATTGGCTGTACAGCAAATTCTCTTTCAAATTTCTAGGATGATGACTGTGATAATGCAAGGCATTATTCTTATCTGTTGCCTTAGTGTGAAGCGTAGTGATCAAACTGTTGTGTGATGCTTTCACCTCCACATCCAAAAATGCTAGATTTTTGTGTGGTGGGACAAACTGAATTTGATGTCTGGACTGGAGTTGTTTAACCATGCATGGAATTCAATCAATGATGACTTGTTCCTTTCCCAAATGCACTAGATGTCATCTATATAATGATACCATTGCACTATATGTACAATGAAAGGGTTGTTGTTGTAGATGTATCTGTGTTCGTATCGGGCCATGTATAGTACTGCCATTTCTGGGGTGAAGGGACAATCCATCTCAGTCCCCTTTACTTGTAGAAAGAAATCACCTTCAAATTTGAAAAAATTCTTACACAACGATAGCGAGGCTAAACTTGGAATGAGCTGGGCGGGTACTTGATGTGGTCATGGTCTTTGCTCCAAATAGTATTCCATTGCTTCCAATGGATCTTCCTGAGGAATTTGTGTATATAGAGATGCAACATCCAATGTTGCCAGGATGTTCTGTGTGGGGTCAAAGTTGTAGCCCTCTTCTTTATTGATGAATTCCATTGTACTACTTAGATACAAGGGGATTTCTGGTAGAAAGGGTTTTAAAAATGTGTCCACGTACTTCGAGTGTGGTTCTAGAATGGATTGACATCTGGAGACTATCGGTGTTCCAGGAGGGTGCAAGGCATCCCTGTAGACCTTCGGTTAAAAAGTACATTACTGGAGTTCATGGTTATTTATTGATGAGGTAGTAAAACTCTTTGGGGCCCAAAATCCCCATACCCAATCCTTCATTGACAATCTTCGCTATGTCATTTTGAATTGCTTTTGTAGGGTCTTGAGGAATGCGTCAATGCCACAAGGGGTTCAATACATGGCTCCTTCCTTCTGTTGTGTATGTTTCTTTTGACCCAATTACAATGGCACAACCCTTGTCGCCTGGCATAATGATGATTGACTTACCCTCTTTTAAATGATCGAATGGCCAACCTGTGTTCACGTGATATGTTGATTTTCACAAAGAGGTTTTTATTCTCGAGTGTATTGAGGGAAGAAAGTACTGCTTGTTTGAATGCTACCACCCCTTTGGGGATACTGTAAATAGGAGGACAGCAGTTTGATTCATTACGAAGGCCAGAGGCTTCAATTCTTGTTGTGTCTTCTTTTTCTTCGACGGAAGCTTGTAATCGTATTTTCTGAAAGAGTTCCATAGCTTCCATTTCTAATTGGATCAAATCCAAATGTACGCAGGGGACAAAGGTTAACCCTAGTTCTAAGACTGAGAACTGTTACTTGGTTAGGATGAGGTTGGACAAGTTTATGATGGATGATTTGTTTATGTTTTGTAATATTGTTGTCTTGTTCTCATTTCCCACGGTTGTGGTTTGTAATGTTTGCAGTTGTTTTGTTGGCCTCCTACTAAAAAAGACAACTTTCTCCAGTTTTGATTAGACATTCCTAGATCTGAGTCTCCTGTTGATTTAGATGACGCTTCAGAAAACGTTAAAAATCTTTTTTGGCACGTCCTTGGTATTCTGCCAAGAATCTTCTGGAGTCCGGTTTAATATAGAAGTCCTCTTTCAAATATGGATATACTGTTTCGATGTTAACTGATTTTTTATCGTTCTTAAATTTGTTTGCTTTGAAATTTATGATATTGTCCTTAAAGTAGAAAATCTATTTTTCTAATAGAGCTTTTGCTTCTAAAACCAGGTGGTTATCTTTTATGGCTTGTATCTGATCTTCAATTTCTTCTGACTCTGATGCTGTTATGTCGGTCACATTGCCCTACTTGCGTTTTATTTTTATTCCTTTCACAGGCTGACTGCTATGCTCAATTCGCTTTCCGTGTCACCGTCTCGCCCTCCAAACCTTTGTGGGTTCGGTCACTTCCTCACAGTCTGCTTGTGCTGTGCTGAATGTCCTCATGCCCTCTGCTGAGTTTATTCTAACTTTCCATCCTTGTTTACTTTAGGCGTCCCCCCTCACCTCTGGTACATCATTCTATTTCGGCCCTTCCTTCATATATATTGATAAACATTTTGTTAAAGTGAGACAGGGTAGGTACAGGTGCTGGCCACTTTAGGAACGCAGAGGTGGAACGCAGAGGTGCAACACACATGCATTTACATTTCCTTGTCTGGCTATTGCTCTCCATCACTCATATTCTCTTCCAGTGAAGAGAGATTGGGTAGTTAAGCGGAATCTAATTTAAAATGGCCATACTGCCTCCTGTTTACTAGGGGTGGGCAGAAGTCACCGAAGGGACTATCGCGGAGAGGCACGGAGATTGAACCAATCTCGGTGCCTCTCCGTGATATTTCCGTTATGTGGCATTTCCGTTACTGCGCATGGGCGGATCGGAAATGTCCGCCCACCCCTACTGTTTACTCCACTGAACATGAAGGTATCCACTCAGCTTTATTTTCATTCCATATTTCTTTGCCATTGTGCTTCTGTTACAGCCTGTGATGGTCCCTCCTCCCATATGGGCATTGCAGAGTTACGGCTTTTCAAAAACAAACATGCCACTCGTCCTAACATTACTTACGGCAAACTTTTTTGTTTGTCCTCGCACTCCTGGTACAGCGCGATGGCTCCTCCTTCTTCCTCCTGTCAGGGCATCGCATAAGCAGAGTAACTGCATTAAAAGGAAAAATGCACTTGAGGGGGTTTGGTTAGCTATGAGAGGAGACACGAGCTCAGGGTGTGCCTAGAGGAGCACATCAGCATGTACACTTTACCCTACTCTAGCCATGCAGATGCAAATATAGAGGAATAGATGGGCTTTAACAGAACACAAAGGCCACGCCGAGAGGTTTAGTCAGGTGCCGGTCTGATACTTCAAGAATGCCTGTGTAATTATTCCCTATTGTCCACCATTTCATCGATAACATTTCTTTCCACTTCCGAGCGTGGTGTGAAAATGGATGCGCCTTGTTTATTCTACACACTAACAGAATGTTCACTAACTAAAAAGGCCATCCATAAGAAGGCACAATGCCCTCATTTTGTGGTTGGCGGTGTCAAAGAGAATTAGTATCATTTTACTTTTTTTTTGTCAATCAGACCCATACCACCCTCACTCGTGTAAGGAAACACGCATCTGAGAGAACAACTATTCCCCCTTTACACCCTCTGCAATAAAATGAACTCTGTGGAAAATAATAGTCAAGGGCCAATCCACTCTCCCCCACCCCCTTCAGCTCCTGTGCTCTATTTCTGGTAAAAACTGCAAATATACAATGGATATATTCTATAAAAAAAAACTTTCAATTAGATGCCTTTAAATACTCCACACATTCTCTTCAAGGACTGGTTTAAATATTTTGTGTGTAGAAAATAAAAAAAACGTATCTTTTTGCACATCATACACACATGGTATATTTTTGCACAGCGGGATTGGGTTATGCTATACTGTATTTAGTTTGCATTTTTGGGCTTCTGTGCTGGCATTTCCTCTGTAGCGAGAAACAATATATATATATATATACTTTATTCGGCATCAGTACAATACCATAAAAGTGCAAGTAAAAAAAGACATTCAAATAACATTAATATAACAGGAAACAGAGACAGGCAAAGTACATATACAAAATATCCACTGATAAAACATTAAGGGTGCGTGTGGCATTCCCATACTAGAATCCATATATGTATTCCTCTCCTCTAATGTTTCTAAGTCGCATTGCAGACCTTAAGAAGTTGACAGTAAAAAAAAGATTTAAAACCTCTGTAGACAGTTTCAAAAATAATAAAGCCACCTTGGCCTGCACAAAACCCCCACTTTTTAAAATACTTTTTAAAAAACGCTTTCTTGGGTGCTCATAAACGGGACACAATAAGACAAAGTGAAGGGTATCCTGTAGAGACCGATGGTCCCAGCCACACAGACCCTTCCACTCTATGTTCTTAGTGTAACCTGCTGGCACCGCTAGGCTATGATGTAATAAGTCTAGCCTGAAACGTGTCATTAAAAATCTGTCTTGAGCATTGTGGATGAGGGACAGATAAGGTTCAATACCCAGGCAGGTTTTGGGCAGGATATGCACTCTTACAGAGGGTTTGATCAATTCACCATCTTCCCTCCGGTCGGCAACCTGTTTCATAAATGCCGATTTGACATGAGCCTTGTCCCTCGGTAGTAGTCTTGAGGGGTTATTAAAAAAGTCTGCACAACCCATGGCTGACAGAGGCTCCCTCACATGCTTCAGCCATAGGATGTTCCTCCCCTGATCATGTGCCAAACAGTCACTAATGATCTCCTTGGTTAGTGAGGCTTCGGGATTGGTCCAAATCTTGATCCAGCAATTAATAGGTTTAAAATCAATCCTGTCTCTCACATAGCCTATGCCCAATTCCTCATGGATAATTGATGATGGGGTGCTTTGCGGGAATCTCAGCAATTGCCTTAAATATGTATTCTCTTCGATTTGGACAATTTGCAGATTAATAAAGCCCCAGACCTCACTACCATATAGTATTTTGGCACAACACTTCGAGTTATAAACTTTTAGGATTTGATCCGGGGACCAGCGACCCACCCTGCGTGCAAAATTCTTAATAGCACCGGTACAACTGGCTACAGATCGACAATTATCGTCTAACAGAGGTTTAAAATTAAGGCGGGTATCAAATAAAATCCCCAGATAAGAGAATGTCTGTACAATTTCCAGGGAGTGTGCACCGATCATGTATTTGAATCTCCTTTTTGGTGTCTTTCCCGCCTCCATAACATACGATTTGGAGAGATTGGCAGACAGGTCTTGACTCTCCATGAATCGGACAAAGCCATCTATTAGGCATTGTAGGCCACGGGGGTCCGCGCAAGGAGAACTGCATCATCTGCATAAAGCAGAACAGGGATCCCCCTGGTTCCAATCCTCCGGAGAGTCCAGCCCTAGAGCAACCAATGCCTTCTCCAGGCCATTTATGTAAAGTGTAAATAAAAACAGGGCCAATATGCAGCCCTGCCTAACCCCCCTTGAGCATAGGAATTGGTCAGTCAGGCTCCCCTCCTCGTTATATCTGACCTGTGCAACGGTATTCCTGTGTATAGCTCTTAGAATATGCGCTAAACCAGGGTCCACGCCGAGTGCCCCCATGATTGCCCATGATTTGTTGCGGTTCACACAATCAAAAGCCGCCGTCAAATCCATGAAAGCCAAGTACACCGTCTCCTTGCTGGCAACGGTGTACTTGGCTGTCAGGAGATACAAGTTGAGGCATTGGTCGGCCGTTGAGCGTCCTGCTCTGAACCCATATTGAGTATCAGTGAGTATATAATTTTCTTCTGCCCAATCCTGTAGACGATTGAGGATTGCCCTACCTAAGACTTTCACTGAAGCATCTATGAGAGAGATGGGGCGGTAGCACAGGGGGCTATCTCTATCTTCCTTTTTAAATATGGGTACAATGGTAGCTGTGGATCAGGACGCAGGCATGCCCGCAACCAGGGAGGTGTTAATAACTATGGGCAGAATTGGAGCCCACAGGTTTACCTGGCCCAGAAAGAGGTCAGGGGGGACCCCGTCAGGCCCAGGTGCCTTGTTCCTGGTCAAGCCCTCTATGCCTGCCTTTATCTCAACCAGGGAGAAATTAATGTGTCCAACATTCTCAACCCCTTCCTCGACTCTATGTTTTCCTCTAGCATGTCATGATTGTATAGTCCGCTAAAATGAGCATGCCAAGAGTCTGGCAAAATATGGTTTGTTATCTTCGGGTTATTGGGCTCCTGGAAGCAAGGGTCATTAATAACCTTCCAGAAGGCAGTCATATTCTTAGCCTCGGCCGCTTCCCTCATATTCTCCCAGGACTGGTTTTGTAAGAAAATTTGACGGCGCTTAACTGCCTGCTTGTAGTCTACCCGGCAGGTAGACACCCTGTTCTTTTCCCTGGGGACTACTTTTAGGGCTTGCTTCAGTTCTCTTGCGGCCCTGGAGCAATCATGATCAAACCACCTGGGTTCATCCTTTCTCTTCCCGGCAGGTTTGGTCCTTAGTAGGCTATCAATATACTTAGTGACGCCTTCATAGGCTGTAATCAGGTCAGCCCCATCCACCAATGGGTTTAGGCAGTTCCACACACCTTGAGACTTATCCGCCAGTAACTCTCTATAGAGGGCTTCACCATCTACCTGAGACCATTTGAGACTCCTCCTTTGATCAGTAGCTGATGAAACACCACTCTTCCCCATACAGGGAGGGTGCTTAGATGGAATTGGGTCCTTGAGTAAGATAACCAATGGGTTATGATCGCTGAAGATACTTGTCTGTATCTCAAACCCTAAAATCCCACTCTTTAAAGTGTTAGAAACAAAAATGTAATTGATAAGGGAAGCGCAACCTCTCCCTTTGAAAGTTGGGTGAACCAGGCCGTTCTTCCCTGTTTTTATTAAGTCCATGGTGTGTGTGAGTGCATAGGTTCCTAATAATTTATTTAATTCCTTTCCCTCTACTGTGTGCTCTACGTGAGGGCCCTCCTCCATTGAGCGGAAAAACTATTCCCTTATTCTAGGTACCAAGTTTGGGCATAGGTGACAATTAAAGTCACCTAGCAGGACCAACTGGAATTCCCGTGCCCCCGAGTCATGTATCCCTGCTAGCCTGCTCTCCAATTCCTTTTGTCTTTTTGTCGGTTGTCCCGATAATGCGACGTTATAGAAATTTATAAAAATTAATATATGGCCCCTCATGCACAGTCTAACCCCCTGCACAGATTCTGAGTCTGAGCCTAGATCATCCCACCCCCCCTTAAGGCTTAACTCCACGTATATAGTTAGGCCTCCCTTTGCTCTTCCTCCATTTCCCTTTTAGGCCGGAACCAAGTAGAATTTATAGCCCTCCAGGGAGAACAAAGTACTGTCCGTCTCCCATGTTTCCTGGAGGCAGATGAGCTGAAAACACTTTATATAAATTAGCAATTCCGGGTTGGATATTTATGAGGAGAGCCCAGCTATGTTCCATGATACGATCTTGATAGAACCCTGGCTATAAACGTCTCGACTATCTATTAATGGCCGAGTGATGAGCCTAGGGGAGGTACTATTTACTAGAGTAATCCCTTCCTTTATGGGGCCCCCAGACTCTCCTGGGATGGGCAATGAAGTGGGCCCATTGGCCTGTGACCGAACAGTCCCTCCTACGCCTGTATTCGTGGAAACAACATCAAGTGCATAGTCCTCCCCGGGTGGGGTTCTCTTTTCACTTCAATCGATATAATCTAAATCTGAAACTTGTGCAAGCGGGGCATATCGATTGAGTAAGTGAACCGGGGTACCCCCCCAGACGGATCCTGCCTGAGCGGTCCTCTGATTGTTAGCTCCTCTCCTATCCCTGTAAAAAAAAAACAAGTGGTAATATTGTAATGGGCGAGCCATCCTCTGCTTGCTTGGAGGAGTCCCCTACCCTGAGTAAGGAAGTCTTGTGCAAGTCCAGTGAACCTGAAGTTTAAAATTACGGTGTCTCCTGGAAAACACTTCCTGGTGCATCCAATCCAGGACACTCGTCTCGCCATTAAGATGTGCCGGTGGTTGGCGATGTTAAATTGCAGATTCCTGCTCAGCCAATGGGCCACCTTATTGATTAACATATGCTGGGTTTCTTCTTTAAATCCGCTAAGCGCAGGGACCCCTGTCAGGATTATTGTGTAAGGGCAAGCTGCCGGTAGAAGGTCTATGACCGGTAGGGCCATGGCGCCCCTGACACAATCATCTTGCATAGACCGACTATCAGGTACTGCTATTGCTTTGCCTAAAAAGTCCCCTCTTTTTTCCGGGTCCCCATGTGGACTCGAGTTCTGGTCTACAGGTCCCTCGCTTGTGCGGTTAATGCCTGGCACGTCACTTCTTACGCTTAGGGCATTTCCCTCCCTAGATCCTGTTAGGGATTCTTTGTCGGCAGACACCATTGTTCCCTTCTGATGTTCACCACCGTTTATCCTGGTGCTATGTCTATCTAAGGGCAAGACTGCTCCTTGGTTGGCAGGGACCTCTGAAGCCCCCGAGCTGTTTCCAGTTTGTGTCATTGCTACATTTTGATGAATACTATTCTGGTTACTACTCTGGGCAAGTAACAGGGAAACTTTCTCTTCCATTAATTTCAATTTCTCATGTATGGGCCCTAGATGGATGCTCAACATTGTTTCCAGTCTGGACCACATATCTAGGCTCTCCCCCCCAGCATTATCTGCCTTCCCACAGTTTATACACTGTGAGTTCTCAGGGTGGCCTGCTATGACTGTGGCTTTAGCCAAGACTAGAACTCCTTTCCTCTTGGCTTTACTACTCTCTGTGCGGCTCCCCATCCCTTGAGTTCGCCTAGTTTTAGCCATGGAATCAACTGATGGAGTGGCAGCCCTGTTGGTCTCACTTTTGTCTAGTCGTACTCTTTTCGAGCGGGTGACCGCCTCCCCACCATCCCTTGCAGTTTTTCCACACCTAATCGGCGTTATTGCCGATGTGAGGCATCCCTCCGCCTGCCCTGACCCACCACTTGATACTATTTGTGGATCACAGCTCCCCTCAGATTCAACTACAAGTGGTGTTGTTGTGCGCTCAGTTGATTGCACTGGTGATCCTATAGTTTGTGTTACTATAACCGCGACCTTTGAGCTATTTGTGGTAAGGTCACCAATTACAGTATCTTGAGCTGCTGGGTTGTCCACTTCCGGCGACCTGGCCATTGCTAGACCCCCCATTGATGACCTTTTCTGCAATACAATTGAATCCAGTGAGAGTCTCTTCTCAGCCAGTTGGATCTCGTGCACCAGTAACGATTCGGCCCTCACTAAAAATGCATCTAATGTCCCCTTTACGCCCCCCCCCATCATGGAACCCCCCGCCTTCTTCCTACTCATCCTGCTAGGTGGACAAATCACAAGCAACCCCAGGTCACCCAATCACCCAGTCCGTGTAGTCAAGGCCTAAGGCAAACTTTGAGGGTTCTGCTCAGGTCTCGAGTCCCTGTGTGTCTCCACTGGATGAAGTCCACGTTGCTCACCGTCCTCCTCCCCACAGTTGTAAGCCTTTGAGTGCTAGTCAGGCGATAGGGAAGATAGAAAAGACTTCACCTCACCTCATCAAGTGGCGAGAAATTCCCCAGCCAGTAGGGGGAGTGTTCAGGGCTTCCGGTAGGAATACACGATCTAATGAAGTTAGTAGGGTGGCCCAGCCCAGCCTCTTCCGGCTTCTGACGGGCGTGGGACGGGCCCGCCCTTGGCCCGGGCTTTGCCGGCGCGCGTCCCGCGCTGCAGGTGCCCTGGGCGTCCTTTTAAGCGCCTCCTGGCGTGAAACGCGGTGTCAGCGGCCGCAAAGGATGCTGGGGAGTGTAGTTTTCCAGGCTCTCCCGGCGTCGGTGGAATAACGATGGCTCCCAGCGCTTGCTGAACAGTTCTCCGGCCTCAGGGGGGAAAGACAAGCAAAATCGATTGACCAGGTCAGTGGCAGATAGGGCCAATATGTTTATTTACTTTCAGTATCCAGGGCATGTGGGACAAAATACTTTTTTGGGGCCATATTATCAAGAATGGCGTTAAAATTATCACCGCTTTAGCGGCAGTTCCGCTAAAGTGGAGATAATGGGCTTGATAATATGCCCTTATGAATTCCCATAGAAGCCAAGGTTCACACCAGAACCTGGGCTTCTATGAGAATTCACAAGGGCATATTTACAAGCCCATTATCGCCGCTTTAAGCGGCTGTTTACTGCCGCTAAAGCGGCAATAATTTTATCGCTGTTCATGATAATGTGCCCCTTAGTTTTGTTTTTCCAATCACATCCTCTTTAAGGAGAAAAATATTTAACAGGAAAAACAACTTGCTTAAATTGTGCCATTTGCACATTTGAAATATGCAGGAAAAGTATTTAGAAGGCATTATTTGCATTGTGTACTCTGGATTTAGTTGAGGCTGATACACTTTGGTGGAACAATTGTCAGTGTTTTCGGCCAACGCAGTTATGTAATTGGCAGTGCTCCTTCAGGAAGTCTAACAGGCAGCCTGCAGACAGATGCTAACATTTCTTTTGTTGTGAAAAACATGCTCTCAATCAAAACATTTGGCTGCCTTGTCAGAAGCTTTGTTCATTATCTACGCTCCCATCTTCTGACACTGTGGAGTCAGCACCCACACGGGAAGGTTAAAGTACTTTTAACCACATGCTGTTACAATTACACATATTTACAAAAGACCAGTGGGGCCATTTGTTCTCAGCTTCTTTTCAATCATTGTTAGAAATGCATGAGGTTTCTGATCTAAACAATACAAAAACAAATAGGTTCACTCAGTAAATGTTTTTATGTTGGAAAATAATGTTTCTGTGACTAAATAGTTCTATTGTTCGAACAACAATTTGCTTCACAACGGTTAAAGCTGTAAAATCCAAAGAAATAAAAGCCAAACCAGAATGTATTTCAAGTAGGTTGGTTTTCGATCAGACAGGGTAATTCATTTGGCCTTTCCCTCTTATGTGGTGGCTAAAGTTTTCGCAAAACACATGGCATCTATCCTTTCAATGGTTAAGTTTCAGAAGTATCAATATACCACATCATGCCACATAATTCAACAGCACGTCACATAATTAAACCCCACAACATACCACTCTACTCAACAAAATGGCATTCCACATAATTACTTTCTGACACACAATCCCATTCCACATAATTCCAGTGCACTCAATACCACAAAATTACTAGCCACATATTTCCATTACACATCATGCCACATAATTCCACTATACAATACCACTTCACACAATTCCACCACACACAATTCCACAACGAACAATTCCAAGCCACATAATTCCACTCCACACCACAAACATCCACTCTGATCCCAAATACATGGGTAAAATACATTCTCATTTACAGCACCAATACCTCTAACTCTCACATATTTGAGACAAATTTGCATTACAAATGCCTGTTTTTTAGGAGTAGGCAGTGGTCCACCTCTTGAAAAAGGTTTTTGCTGCTAATCACAAAGGGGAGGGTCCCTTCGGGACACTTTCCCATTGCGAGTGACTTACCACCTATTTGAAGTAGGTTGTAAACTGTGATTGTTTTGTGACCGCATTTAGGTAGCAAAACAATCGTACCTGTACCTGCGACTTGCTATTTGGAAGGGAGGCCCTTGGCATGCTCCTTCCTAATGGCGACTCTCAAACCCTATTTTGCGAGTCGGTAACAGATTACAGATTCGCAAAATAGGATTGATACATGCAACAACCCTTTTTAGTGGCCGCAAATGGCCCGAATCCCCTTTTGTGACCACTAAAAATGATTGTACATGTGGCCCTAAATGCCCATCAGTATTCACATATACCTAAATGGTGTTACCTGTCTTTGTGTGAAATCCTTATTCCAAATGAAACTGGCTGCAAATAGAGACATGCAAAATATATATGATTTTCCTATATGTAAGGTGTACAGTTACGGCAAAAATACTAATTTTAAATGTCTTACTCTGGAGTGGGTGTTCCTCGAAGACGCGCCTCACTCAAAATGCCGCTGGCTCACCTTTGTATGGTAGTAGTAGCCTGGAGTTGTGCATAAATTGCATTTTCCTTGAAAATACGGCAGAGAACATCGTCATTGCATGAACTGGAATTTTTTCAAATGTGCACAGCGCGGAGGCGCATGTCTTCATGCAGTATTGCACTGCATTAACGCTAGTTATTTCTGGGTCTTCATTTACGCCCCTCCACCCTCCTAGAACTGTTACCTGCTCTTCCTTGGACAAACAAATAAGTTGCAGGCCTTACACTGCTATGCGTTACAACTCTATTTTGGCACCAAAGCTTCCATCGGCCCAGCTGCCGAGTCCTGCACCCCTCAAGTGCTGAACTACGTCCAGTTCCGGATTACCAAATAGGCAAAGTAAGCTCCAGCCCATGGGCCCCACTCCTTTTAGGGGCCCCGCGACAACGGATCAAAATACAACTTAAAGTACATAAACCAGAGACGAAACACAAAAGAGAGCAGACCAGGTCCAAAAATGGTGTGAGACTATGCTTGATACTGTGAGGCAAGGAGAATGTGTGAAATAAGATGTTGAAGACAACAACTGTGGAGTACAGAAGACTGGAAACAATTTCCATCAGACCCCCCAGGAATGGTGGAGATTCACATCACATGGAAATTGTTATAAATCCCATACCGGATCAGACCATTAAGTGTCGTTGCGGAGGGATGTACAGACGTATACAAATGTTATGCATTCAAGGATACAAAAAGTGCAGTGCTCAAATCATAAGAGTGAATAAAAATGACTACCTAAACTCTAAACAGTGTTTAAGCAGAGATATAATTGTCGAATATTAAAATCACGCCAGGTAATGGGATATTGTATCCTGTGGCGCTGAGCAGTATGGTCGACATGTTTCAGCCTGGTGGACATTTAGTCCGGCTTTCTTCAGGACCTTAGGTTAGAACGGCTACTGCAACATGACAAATTATATTTCCGTCATATTTAACGAAAAATGTACTACTGGCGAGTTACATCTGTATCAAGAATATAGATACTTAAGTGTCCACTGAAGGGGAAGATATGCATCTTCTTCCTGAAAAGAACAAAAAGATGGACAATATATAACAACAACAATCAAATACACACATATAACACTACGCACACACAGAGCCCATATAGTCACACCTGCAAGGATAATTTAATCCTGCATATTAACAAGCATAATGGCTTAATCACCCCGAGGCATTTCCTCACAGTGATACTCACCCAGCATTTTGTGGGTGATGACCTCACCTCACCCGGCGACCGCTCGGGAGTATGAGGCCCCGCTCTAAAGTGTAGAGAGAAGAGGACACAGTAAGCACATGACTTTACGGTGTCCAGACCAATAGTTCTACACATAAAACTCAACACACTTGTGATAGTGCCCAACTGACATGCCATTCACCTCAAACTCAAAAGATCTTGAATGGCGCCTAGAGAATACACATGTTGTGGTATAAGTCATAAAACAAGACTGCCTGCTGACTTACTTATATATTTCTAAAAAAAGCCTTTTTAGTGTTTGTCTAAACAACACTGCAGAGAGAAACCTTATTACAGATCACATCACTGGGCAGTAGGTGGGGGTAATTGAAACGGCCTCTGGGAGGCTGCATTGGCCACTTAGAACCCTTTACTTATGCCGGGGTCTCCACGGAGGAATCCCAAGAATAAAAAGTACGAGTACTACTTAATGACGCTAGACCAGCGTTTTGATGGATAGGGAGATACTTCTCATGGAGGTAGGTCTCACCTCTCTGCTCATTAAAACTTTATTCTTGTTTTATGACTTATACCACAACATGTGTATCCTCTAGGCGCCATTCAAGATCTTTTGAGTTTGAGGTGAATGGCATGTCAGTTGGGCACTATCACAAGTGTGTTGAGTTTTATGTGTAGAACTATTGGTCTGGACACCGTAAAGTCATGTGCTTACTGTGTCCTCTTCTCTCTACACTTTAGAGCGGGGCCTCATACTCCCGAGCGGTCGCCGGGTGAGGTGAGGTCATCACCCACAAAATGCTGGGTGAGTATCACTGTGAGGAAATGCCTCAGGGTGATTAAGCCATTATGCTTGTTAATATGCAGGATTAAATTATCCTTGCAGGTGTGACTATATGGGCTCTGTGTGTGCGTAGTGTTATATGTGTGTATTTGATTGTTGTTGTTATATATTGTCCATCTTTTTGTTCTTTTCAGGAAGAAGATGCATATCTTCCCCTTCAGTGGACACTTAAGTATCTATATTCTTGATACAGATGTAACTCGCCAGTAGTACATTTTTCTTTAAATATGACGGAAATATAATTTGTCATGTTGCAGTAGCCGTTCTAACCTAAGGTCCTGAAGAAAGCCGGACTAAATGTCCACCAGGCTGAAACATGTCGACCATACTGCTCAGCGCCACAGGATACAATATCCCATTACCTGGCGTGATTTTAATATTCGACACTTATATCTCTGCTTAAACACTGTTTAGAGTTTAGGTAGTCATTTTTATTCACTCTTATGATTTGAGCACTGCACTTTTTGTATCCTTGAATGCATAACATTTGTATACGTCTGTACATCCCTCCGCAACGACACTTAATGGTCTGATCCGGTATGGGATTTATAACAATTTCCACGTGATGTGAATCTCCACCATTCCTGGGGGGTCTGATGGAAATTGTTTCCAGTCTTCTGCACTCCACAGTTGTTGTCTTCAACATCTTATTTCACACATTCTCCTTGCCTCACAGTAGCAAGCATAGTCTCACACCATTTTTGGACCTGGTCTTCTCTCTTTTGTGTTTCGTATATTGGTATAGGGGTTTGAGCAGCTAGGTCATTAAACATACTCCCCTAGACCCTCCACATACCTGTCTTGTTTTTATTTATTCATAAACCAGAGACATCAGATTCACATAACTGTTTGTCTCTTAAAAACTGATCTTCTGGGAGCTGTCAGTTTGTAAAATAAAATCTGGTTCTTTGGGTATTAGGAGATATTTGGGAGGTGGGGGAGAAATTTCCACTGACTAGGGGCCTCCAAAGTGAGAGATCCAGCTGTGACTTCCATCAAGAGTAGATGAAGCAGGTCAATGGAACTCACGCTGGGACTGCACAGCAAACCCCACCTGACATAGTCTTTTTACAAAATGGAGGGGTTAGTATTTTGTCACTCTGTTATCGTGGAACAACGTGTCACAATGAAGGAAAGGGTGTAGAAGGTATCATCTAGGTCTCAATTACGCAGAGGTTGCTGCTATGTGGAAACGCTGTACCACATGTCTTAAAAACTGTGACGAAAAACGGGCAAGTGGTATCACTTAGGAATAATACCTAGCCTAAAACGGAAAACAGGGCAAATGCAACTGAAAACGGTCACTCATTTCCAGTTTTCAAATATTCACAGGAAATAGATCATGAATATTAAAAAAGAAAAAATCATAGGCAGTAAAAACAAAGACACGAATGAAATTGTCCCTTTGACACAGCCCTTGTAAACCTTTTGATTTTAATAGGATCACGCTGTGATAGAGTCAAAATCCTGAAAACAAATATCAATTAGAATTTAAATAGACGCTTCATTTGAAACCAGGCACTCGAGTTCATGAATTCTCTAGACAGAAAAATTAACACATTTCTCTATTTATAGAGATCATAGACTAATGCTTCAAGCTAATTTAATTGTGTACTTCAAAAGTTCCTTTGTGCTGGAATGTCAGCAAATGTTATGTACTTGTAATGAGCTCACGGCTTTGCGGGGCGTCCTTAACTCTCTCTCAGCGGCACTTTAATGATTAAAGTGCGCCTGCAGCACATAGATGTTTTGCTAAGTCAGATGCGCTGTCAAGAGTATGACTTGTTATTCATGTGTGAGAGCAGGAGCTGTCTAACTCGTTGCATTTCTTGATTCTGTCTCGTGTATTTGATCACAGAGCATGAATATACAAATGTTTAATTTTTAATTGCACTCAGTGGCTGTATGCATCTAATGGGCCTGCTGGGCGCCTTGAGCTGAGGAGCAATTATAGCAGGTGATCATGGCCTGTAGTAATATTCTGTGTAAACCAAAAAAATACATTTAATGGTAAGCGCACCCAGTTGCCTTGGCGAATCATGCTTGAATTCTGCTTTTATTCTCCCCTCCTAAAGAGTTAATGTCAACAGACAAAAAAAGTATGCATGATATTGATCACGTTCTGGTAAGGCCGCCTGATCCTTTCCAAAAGTTTAGCTTGGTTTGGTGGGGTATTTTTTAAATTGTACGTTTTAACATATTCTTTTTTAATGTTCAATATGCAAAATAAAGGCTTTGTTGGAGTATTCTATGGATAGAATTTAGGGGTCACAGCTGTGACCCTTGGCTTGCCCTCTGAGACACCTGCCACTGCTTTTGCACTCACAATTGGCAAAATCAGTGTCAAGAACGAAACAGCAGCTGGCTGTGCACGGCTGGCTTTAGCAACAGTGGCACCAAGTGTGACACTCTGTTTTAGGTGACCCCCCCCAGACCTCCTTTTCCACAGATTCTCTCACTACCACCCTGCAACAAGGCTCCTTATCTCGCCATAGTCCTTCTCTCGCATGCTTTTCATTTATTTATAGTGCCACTCACACCGGTGTGGGGTGCCAAAGCACTTTACATCACACACATTTTTCAGAGACAGTGACTCACGTGTGTGTAAATCAGTGTATAATAAATGGTACATAAAGCAATCAGGATTGCAAGGTGGAGGAATCATATGTCATTCATAATAGTAGGCAGTATGTGTTAAGAGTATTTGGTAGGGAGAAGCACAAATTCAGGATTTAGAGCATATCCCAGAGTTAGATGTCCGAGCGCTGCTCCTTGCAATATAGTCTCTTATTCAAGTCATTAAATATGTTTCCCCATTGGTCACAGGGATTTTTGATAGCTGACGTAAAGCACTGAAAGGGAGAAAACATCAACAGTACATTTCTAACTTGTGAAGCCCATGTGGTTTCACAATAAGGGCAAGGCATTGCTAAATATATGATTAAAGGCAAATGTAAATTTAATAATAAAATCAGCACAAAAGACAAAGTGACATATTTGAGTTTATTGAGACGCAATATAAGAAGATACAGAATTGTGATAGTCACAATAATACAGAAAAAAAAGTGACCAGGTGTTCCATGGAGAAACTTCCCCACTCTCTTCTAAACATAAGCCAAATATAGGGACACCTATCAAGGGTCTCCAATTTGGGAGCATAGAACGTGTCAGCATAAGCAGTCTACAGCAGTAGTGTAAAGAAAAAGGAAAAAAAATCTTTAGCATAAAGTTTCACACTTGCTAGAATAAGGCAAACATAGTGGTCTGTATCGTTTGAAAAGTAAAGACAATCTGCCATGACTCTAACTATGAGAACATCAACTTAGCAGACACAAAAACTGGTACCAGGGGATCCTTACTACAATTTTAATATTAGGTCCCCTGTCCAGAAGTTAAAAAGAAATCGTGGATGGCAGGTAAAGGAACTTTAATTATGATTATGAAATCCCCCCTGCTCCACACTGCAAATATGTCGACATGTTTCTGCCGTCCAATGACAGTGCCCTGGCTTTCTTCAGGACTGTCACCTCTGTGGTCCTGTGTGACTACCCTTCGTACTCCACCAATTTTTTAAGTGACAACGGGAAAAAGTCACCTTTTAAAAGAGAGAGCCCTTCGCTTTGTGAAGAGGAACCTATGCAAATAAAATGAATTGAAATAAAAAAAAAAAACCAAATTAACAGGTCAGTGGTTCTTATTCATACTTTTATAATATAGAACCACAAACTTGCTCCTATCTAACAAGCCCATATCTTTAGTGCCAAAATTCCCTATTCCCTGCATTATTTGTTTAACAACCCTTGGGCTACCCCAACCCACTATAGATCCCGTGGGACCTGGGTACTCTTCCAATACGAAGACCCTTACTTAAAATAATTTATACATGAAGACACCACCGTCAATCCAAACCAGAGGCCCCTCTAAACTACTTACCGAGTTTATTGTAATCAAAAACCCGAAATGGCGGGGGAGGGGGACAGCTTCCTATTAGCACTCTCTGAAAGGTAATTAAAAACACTCATTAGAAGGCAACATCCCTTGTGATGTTCAGTCAAGGGCTTGCATTTCACATATGAACGTTACATTGTCTGTGTTATACTAACAACTTCTATGATCTTCTGGTATAATCGGCTAGTCTGTGACTAATTACTAATCACCTTGTAGTCTTCTTTGCTGTAAAAAGGCCACTCTCTATTCACTCGAGTGAGGGACCTCTCGGGCCGTTTCCTAACCTAGTCAACTTTCCTTCACAAGTTCAATGTTTATGGTTCCCCGGGTAGTGCCACACCCCCCATCGTCGTGAGGATGGTCGTCCTGTAAATCGCGTCAATCAAGCTCTAATGTGAATATCTTAGTTTCCCCACATTCTTGTTGGTATATCTCTCGCACACAGCTCACCAATCATATCCTCGTCTTTCAGGTCTAATAAGCCTTATAACTCTAGAGGCCCCCTGCAACGTTAATAGTGCTCGGGCTCCCCCCTCGTAACTTACTGCTTGCAAGGTAAACTGTCCGCTAATATGCAAACTTCTCTCCTTGCCGCCGCGTAGTACACCGGCTCAATCCGCCTGCGTCTCCTTTAGGACGGAGTCAACGCGCCTCCGCCCAGCGTTTCACATCACATGGTTGGCGTCAGTCACTTTCCTCGTGATAATGACTAGAGCGCTAACTCTCTGCTGTGTGAAGAAAACGTGTGGAATCCATTGTTCCTCCTGGGTTTCCCTTCATGGTTTCCCTTCATGGTCTTTCTACTCGCCCCGGTAATTCTCGTTTCTCCATTCATTAAAAATGTTATATCGACTTGGCATTTAATAAAACACCTCCTTATAGATTTTAAAGGGGGGGGTTTACTAGTACATCTGTCTATACCTGGTATCCCTAGTCATGGGGTACAAACAGAATGGGTTTACACTCATTACTCACTTTATGCTGTATTGTCTTCCCCTCCTTATTGCTCCACCTCCAGTGTTGGGTAAACACGGAGGTGTGTTAGGAGGCCCTATGATGAAGCATGACACAGCTCGCTGTGTGTGAGGGCAATTTTTAACAAACAGTGTTTTTCCCTGTATTTACACTAAATAACCATTACTTGAGAGCATCAGCAACATTATCCTGAATTCCCAATGCATCAAGCTGAGATTGTGGTTCTCAGCCTTGAACTACTTGCCATCCTGGTACATGATGAACAGAATGCTTCTTTGGAACGTTGTTTCACCACTTTCACTGGCACATTTCCCTCAATGCCTCTCTATGAGCAGTCCATACAGATAGTAACACTTTCTCTAACTAACAAAATAATAAACTTCAAAGAAGAAAAACACATGATGGCAAGCAAAATGCATTTCAACTGAGGCCTGCAGTCAGGCTAACCTTAACTAAGCATTCAATATGCACTACAACTACATGATTCTACAGATGCACATTTAGCCTTCAGAATAAATGCAAACGTGAGTAAAGGAGTACATGTTTACATGTGGAAATATAGCTTTCAAATAAATGCAATATAATTTGAAGTGTAAGTGTAAAAAGTAAATAAAGAGTACATACCTCCATTTAAACTGAACATTAGTGCATGTGTATAAATCTCAAGTTTCTACAGTGAATACATTTGATAAACGCATTTAAATATTTGTCACACATGTTAATAAAGTTGAATCACAGAGTGAATATAATGTCAAATTCTCGTAAATAATTGCATTTCTGTGATGTGTAAGGGTGGAGTCTACATTGTGCTGCTCCAATCCCCCTCTAATGGCAATGTTAGCCATCACTATCACCATATGAATCCTATCAGATGGGCACAGATCAATACCGCAAGTGTTTCATCATTTTCCTCCTAGAATCTTGCAAGTATTTCATTTCATCATAAAATCTGCACTGACTTCTCTAGTTCCACATCGTTCCTCTTTGTTCTTATTCCATGCCGTTCCTGTACCTCTGTTTTTTCTTTCAAACACTTGTACCCCTTAAAGATTACAAACGGACATATTGCACAAAGGGCAATTGTCACAAAGGAGTCTCAAAATTCAACTCCCAACTCACAGCTAACAATGAATGTTCTACACTACTAGCTAACTTGTCAACTATAGTAGGCAAGTTTCTAATTTTTAAAAAATTCAAAACTATTCCTACAGAAGAAATTAATTACAGCCTTTCCTTTTTCTCCTTACACTTGTACCCCTTAAAGAGTACAACCAGACATATTGCACAAAGGGCAATTATTACAAGGGGGTCTCAAAATGAAACCAAGTATTGCACTCCCGAATTTTCCAAATCATTTTGCCATCTTCAACAAATCTATTGCCACTTGCTTCCCAAGCACCTGTAGCTTCCAGCTCCTTTAAATCTCCCATTAAATCTGTAATATTCTTAATATACTTCTTCACCTCGTCCCTCTTATCAGGTATATAGGTGCAGCATTGCTGAATCATCAACATTTTGCAGACTCCGACCTCCTTCATGAGAAGGGTATCTAATGCAAGGTGATTTTGCATTACCATAGAACTTAGAGTTATTATTTCACTGTCCACAACTAGCAATGAATGCACTGTACCAGTAGCTAACTTATCATCTATAGTGAACAACTTTACTACTCCTACAGAAAGAAATCAATGCAACAAATATGTCTCCAATTATTTCAGTACCACTACTACTTCTTTTTGTTCTAATTGGTGATCTCCATACAAGATCATCTAAATGTTCTACATGATAAATCTTCGGGAAGACTACTGTCAAGTAACATGTGCCACACCATCCTTGGGGTAATGTAAAATGAGCATAATCTCCACCGAGATAATAATCTCTGGGAATGATAGGATCCTGATCTGCCATGAATTACGGCCAATTTCTCCCATTTTCAAAAATGTGATCACTATCACTCGTTCTCATTAATTTAGTGTGAGCTATGAACCTACCTCTAAGCACACATTATTTTCCATTATGTTTCCAATCTAAAGTTAGTGCAGCAATGTCTGACTATAGCGCGCTGCTACACCTAGCGCTGCGTTGCTGCTGCCGTTTTTAAGGATTTTAAAAAGTAAAATAATTGCCATCTATTGTATAGCGCGTGCGTGCTGTTTGCCTGGCGCTATTTACATCTAAGCGCTCTACTTGTCACTCTCCCCCTCTTACTTGCACCTAAATTGTGCCCCTCATCCCGCACTTAGTGGGAACTTACCCCTTTAGGGATTAAGGGCTCCTGGAGACATCGTGCTGGGCTGTTTGGTAGGCGCCATCTTGGGTGAGTGAGGGAAGCCAGGGAGCGCCGATTTGCGGGCGCCATCTTGGGCCGGCGGGTCTAGTGCTCGCACTACAGGACTGCAGAGATTGGAAGAGCATAAAAAGCAGCTCTCCTCTTGTGCAGCCAGACTGTCTGACTATAGCGCGCTGCTACACCTAGCGCTGCGTTGCTGCTGCCGTTTTTAAGGATTTTAAAAAGTAAAATAATTGCCATCTATTGTATAGCGCGTGCGCGCTGTTTGCCTGGCGCTATTTACATCTAAGCGCTCTACTTGTCACTCTCCCCCTCTTACTTGCACCTAAATTGTGCCCCTCATCCCGCACTTAGTGGGAACTTACCCCTTTAGGGATTAAGGGCTCCTGGAGACATCGTGCTGGGCTGTTTGGTAGGCGCCATCTTGGGTGAGTGAGGGAAGCCAGGGAGCGCCGATTTGCGGGCGCCATCTTGGGCTGGGGGGTCTAGTGCTCGCACTACAGGACTGCAGAGATTGGAAGAGCATAAAAAGCAGCTCTCCTCTCGTGCATCCAGACTGTCTGACTATAGCGCGCTGCTACACCTAGCGCTGCGTTGCTGCTGCCGTTTTTAAGGATTTTAAAAAGTAAAATAATTGCCATCTATTGTATAGCACGTGCGCGCTGTTTGCCTGGCGCTATTTACATCTAAGCGCTCTACTTGTCACTCTCTCCCTCTTACTTGCACCTAAATTGTGCCCCTCATCCCGCACTTAGTGGGAACTTACCCCTTTAGGGATTAAGGGCTCCTGGAGACATCGTGCTGGGCTGTTTGGTAGGCGCCATCTTGGGTGAGTGAGGGAAGCCAGGGAGCGCCGATTTGCGGGCGCCATCTTGGGCTGGGGGGTCTAGTGCTCGCACTACAGGACTGCAGAGACTACGGCTATTTAATATGGCCCCATACAGGCGCGCAGCGTGGGCGCGCAGCAGGAGCGCCGGCGGATCACCGGAGGTGCGCCAGAGGTAAGCCCGTTTGCGCCCGTTCGCGCACGGGACGCGCCGGGGGCCGGACGAGCTGCCTCTGGACACACTGGTGCTCCCCCTCACTCGTACACCCGTGAGGAGGTTCTGAGTCTTAAATCAGGCTTTGCCAGTATTCCGAGGGATAACGCCTCTACCAAGCTTCCTGCAGTGGTTTCCTGCGGCTTGCTTAACGTGCGCTCGCTCGTTAAACATTGTGACGAAGTTGCGCTACTTATAGAAGCCCAAAGCTTGGACATACTGTTCATGACAGAGACCTGGACAACTCCATCCAGCTCTGTGGAATTGGGGTCTGCATGCCCCCCGGGCTTTAAAATAGTGCATACTCCGAGAGCCGGAGGTAGAGGAGGTGGAATTGGCATCATATTTAGACAGACTTTACATCTTGTGCAGCACAACGTGAAAGTTATTGCTGGGTGCGAAACACTTGCTTTTTCCATCAAGGATCTAAGTGGAGTGATATTTACAGGCCTTCTATGTTATAGACCTCCGGCTGGCCCACTAACAGCCGTCCCTGAGCTCATTGATTTGATATACGACCTCGCCCATTCCCACACTAAAATGATGGTGTTGGGGGACTTCAATCTGTACTCAGAGGGGTCAACTAAGTCGGCCCATGAAGATCTGGTAGAAGCCTGTATTGATATTGAGTTACATCAACTAGTATTATCCAAAACCCATGCAAAGGGTCATATACTTGACCTTCTCTTTGCGGAGCCCGGGAAGACCTCTATTCAGGATATTCTACCGCAGTGCTGGACGGACCACGCTCTGGTTCAGTTCTCCCATGCGTGCACTAACAGCAGTCTGGAAAGAGTGAGTGCGACTGGTACGAAAACGGGGAGACTGTGGTCCAGGCTCCTTAGACAAGCCGCCCCGCCCTCTCTGCTGCCAGATGGCTTTGTGTTGGGAGCGAGTGTGGATGAGAGTTATGAGACTCTCTGTCAGAAAATCTCCACATCACTGGACTCCGTGGCCCCGAAAAAGAAAATCAAAGATAGACCAAATCTTGCTATGCCATGGTACTCGGAAGATCTCCGGCAGCTCAAGCTAAAATGCAAATGGGCTGAGCGTACCTGGAGAAAACGGTACCTGGAATTGCATAGGGTCCTCTTTAGGCAAGTTTTGGCACGCTACAAGACTAAGATCAAGCAGGCTAAAGCCAGCTTTCTAGAATGCTCCCTGCTGGCAGCGGCCAATAAATCTCAGGCCTTATTCAAGATTGTAAAGGACCTGGCTCACCCCAGATGTACCAAAAACACCATTCCGGCCTCACAAGAGCTTTGCGATCAGCTTGCACTAGCCTTTGAGGAGAAGATTACCGGCATTTTAAGCAATCTCCCTTCTTCAACTGGGAGCACTTCACATGATCCCATCTCACCCGAGAGTGAGAAGGAGCGCACTACCTCGGCAGAGCTAAGCACGTTCCCGATACCATCGTTTGAGGACTTTTGTTCGTTGGCCGACGGGGTGACCTCCGGTTCTCCATTGGACCCTTTACCACCCAGATTCTGGAAACTCTGTCGTGATGAGCTTTTTCCACCACTGTTTCTTACATGCTGTCAGTCGCTCACCACGGCACGGGTACCAGCCTGTTGGAAATTGGCGGTGGTTTCTCCACTGCTAAAAAATGAGAACCTGGATCCCACATGTCCAGCCAATTTCAGGCCCATCTCCCTCTTGCCATTTCCCATTAAGATCCTAGAGAAACTGGCCACAAAATATCTATCCGACTTTCTCGAGCAGAATGATTGCTTGGATGTGGCTCAGTTCGGGTTTCGACCGGCACACGGGACAGAGTCAGCCTTGGTATCCGTTCTTGACGATCTTCGGACGCGGGTCGACATGGGTCAGGCAACCTTCCTAGTGTTGCTTGACATGTCGGCCGCGTTCGATACGGTCAACCATGTGACTTTGATCAGGAGACTGTCCGAGGCGGGGGTGTCAGGGTCGGCTCTTGAATGGGTGATATCTTACCTCGAGCAAAGACATCAGGTAGTTGCACTACCACCCTACCAATCTAACATCAAGAGGGTAGGTCAGGGAGTTCCCCAGGGCTCGGCCATCAGCCCCATTCTCTTTAATATGTACCTCCGGCCGTTAATCACACTGATTAAGTCCTTCGGCATCATGGTCACCAACTACGCTGATCACACCCAGCTTATCTTCTCGCTGGAGGGTAAGGGGGGGTGTCACAGGAGGTGTTCCATCGTTGCATGAGGGCCACGGCTGTTTGGTTAGGGAATAACTCCCTTCAATTCAATTGCTCGAAAACAGAGGTCCTACACTGCTCCCTGGATCGGGCTCCTAGACCCCTTCCCCGCGGTTTTTGGCCGCCTGATTTTGGAGGTGTAAATCTGCCGGCTGATTCCATCCGGAATCTGGGGGTAATGTTCAGCTCCGATCTACAACTGGGCTCCGCAGTAAATAAGACTGTGGCTACGTGCATGGGCCTACTGGGGTCCTTGAGAAAGATTTTACCGCTACTCCCAGCACCGGTAAGACCAGAACTAGTGCGGAGCATTATCCTTAGTCGTTTGGACTATTGCAACGCACTGCTTCTGGGGGCTCCAACTACCGTGCTTGGGAAACTTCAGCGGATTCAGAATTGTGCCGCGAAGTTGGCGCTTTCAAGGCGCCGCTCGGACTCCTCTACTAAGGCACTCAGGGACCTTCATTGGCTCCCAATTTTCCAACGGGTGAATTTCAAGGCTCTGTGTATTGTCTTTAAAGCTTTGCATCATCAAGGCCCGGTCCCTTTACAAGATCTGTTCTCCTGGTATACCCCCGTAAGATCCCTTCGGTCGGCGTCGGCCTTCTTGGTGGTGGTACCCAAGTTTCGGAGGACCAGGATGGGAGGCCGCTCCTTTAGGACAGCCGCGGCGCGACTGTGGAACTCCTTACCATTGAGCCTTAGGAGCGTGGAAGCCCTTCCTATCTTTAAAAAGGAGTTAAAAACTTACCTGTTCCCTAGGACAATGTAGTATGTGTAGAAGCTGGTAAAATCTCGCTCTGTGTCAGAAACAGTTGTAGCGCCAGGATGCCCGGTGGGTGACAGTGATAGCGCTTTATAAGAACGCCTATACATTTCCTGAATCGTGATGTTCTAATTCTTCTTTAGCCCACTTGTTTCTATACTGCTGATCTTTCCCTGACTTCGATCTAGCATCCATTGCCCTTCTTCTGTCTTCTACTGAATCAAAACAATTCTTCTCAAATATTTGTCAGGGTACAAGTCAAGTTGCTCCCATGAGCATAAGCAATATCTAATGTCATTGTGGGTTTGAAGATACAATCAGCTGTATCCATCTCTGTTTCAACATAGGTACTTCAGAAAGCACTACATAAAATTTCAAAACTTAATACTGGAAATGGCCCTTTCCATATAAAAGGGTTATTATCAGGCTACATGTAATACCATATGTAAAAGGAATCTGATGGCTAGTAATACCTTTTGCAGCTGATGCAGGTAACTGCATATAGACATAGAAGTCCATTGCATTCACCAACCCTCACTAGTCAAGACCTGTGCAACAACATAGCAACGTTCATTTTTAATGCTATTTTCTCAGCTTTCTCAAACTTTTCATATAGTAACTCATCTTCCACAGTTTCCAATTATACAAAAGACCATAAAAAAATACCATTTTTAATTCTTTGAACCCCCTTACAAATGAAGACACCTTTAAAATCCTCATCCAGGCAAAATCAGGCTCTCCTTTCGATCCCTGACCGATTGAAACTGTAAAACTCGCAGCTATGACAGTGGCAAGTAAACTCACATCGATTTTTAATACTATGTACAAGGAAGGATACTTCCCAAAAAACTGGAATCAGACTTCCATCCTCCCCCTTTCAAAAAAACCTAACTTAGACGCCAAGGATCCAAACAATTTCATACCTATATCCAGACTGCCCCTTCCAGTGAAGATTATTGAAAAAAACATGAATGCCCAGCTTAACCAATTCCTCATTCAATCCGAGACACTAGACCCCACCCAATATGGGTTTAGAGAAGGGTACAGTACGGAAACGGCACTCATCAAATCCAAGGAAGAGATTAGGGCCATTCTCGATCAGGGAGGAAGTGCCGCCCTGATCATGTTGGATCTCTTGGCGGCATTTGACACGGTCCACCACACCCTGCTGGTGAACCGCTTGGAAGAAATAGGCGTCAAACACTCCTTAAATCCTTTCTTTCTAACAGAACTCAAATGGTCAAACTAGATAAATTTGAGGCGGAAGCTTTCACCCTACCTTGCAGAGTTCCCCAGGGATCCTCTCTTAGCCCCACACTTTTTAACATTTATGTTTCCTCACTTGCCCCGCTTATTGAGACTTTTGGGTTTAATCTCACTTCATACGTGGACGATACCCAAATTGTGGTCAATATTGGACCCAATAAGCGATGTGACGCTGCTTCGAGGCTGCAGAACTGTATGCATACAGTAAGTGAGTGGATGACACACAACTGCTTAAAGCTCAACTCCAGCAAAACGGAGGTGGTACTGTTTGGCAACAACACCTCCTTTTGGACCCCAAACTGCTGGCCAGCTGCGCTTGGCCCTTTACCACCCCCCACCAAAAAGGTGAAGAATCTGGGAATCTGGATAGATGACACTTTAAGCTTTGAAGACCAGATCAATGCAGTAACCTCATCCACCTCACTCATTCTCAGAACCAGCAGGAAAATAACCCCCTTACTTCCAAAAGCTGCACAACAAATAGTAGTTTCAGCCCTGGTTCTGTCCAGGCTGGACTATTGTAACGGTCTATACCTTAAGTTGCAAGAAGGCTCCATGCATACATTGCAAATGGTACAGAATGCTGTGGCGAGGCTCCTTACAGGAAACCCCAAGTATGCATCTATTTCCCCATCTATAAAAAAAACTCCACTGGCTTCCAGTCAAAAAACGCACCCAATTTAAGGCACTCTGCCTGGTGTTCAAGGCCCTGCAAGGATCTGGTTCTGACTTTTTAAAGCAACAATTCCGCTGGTATATACCTAAAAGAACACTCCGTTCATCCGAGGCCAAGCTGGTAACTACACCACGTATAAAAAAAGCAAAATGGGGGGGCCGAAGTTTCATGACTAATGCAGCAAAGGCCTGAAACAAGCTTCCCCTATATCTTAGAAGCATTACCAATTTGTTGGCCTTCAGGAAGTCCCTAAAAACGTGTCTCTTTAACAACTAACCTGCTACCCCCACTCTGACATTCTTGGGTAGGACCTCACCATAGCGCCAGGACACCTAAGGGTAGCAGCAGCGCTCTACAAATCCAGTTAACATTAACATAGTATGAATGTATTAATAAAGCAACGTAATATAAGTATTTGAGGAAAAATCTCCTTTTGATGAATCTACATGTTATGTCTTAAAATCAAATCGGTGCAAACTACTGTTGGTAGGAATTGGGGTTCTAGGGCGAGTCCTATGTCTAATTTCAACTGAATTAAAAAATGTAGGTGAATATAATCCTAGAAGCAAAACAATTAGTTCTACATCTACAGCCATCAACACATCCCCTAATATAAGTTTGCATCTATTATGGGTACTAGTTTCCACGACTTCACTAAAATCAGATTGGTAAAATGGAAATAACAGCAAGTGGGTTTTTCCTGTACGTTTCTACCTGTGCAGATGAAAAATAAAGTCCATAAATCATGTGATGAGTTAATTACCAAGATCTTCGTGATTCTTCTCTAAGCCTACTCTGTCTTCTTCTAAATGACTCTGATACGCTCCTTATGCAGCTTTGGTCCCAGGAAATCTTCATAATTCTTTTGAACAAGGTCCATTCAATTGTCTCTAATAAAAGCACAGCTTTAAATTAAGTTCAGAGATCATGCAGTGACAAATTGTGTCAGTCTGTTCAATGGCAAAGCAAATTCAAAGAAAAGTTCAGCCACAAGCTATAGTTCTTCGAGGTTCAACTGGAATTTCACTGTCCTCTTCCAAATCCCAAAATCGTCACTTGCTATTAATTGCCTCATAGTACGTCTATTCAGAGGATGAGCTCCTCCGAAAAGGTAGTCTAGCTTTTTTTTTTAACCTTCTGAGCGAAGATCTTTTGTCTTCACTGTCACTCAGACCAAAATCTTCAGGATCCTCTAGGAGTGTACATGGTATATGTTCTGCAGGCATGCTCAATCTCTCTCTTTCTCCTTCCTTCTCACCCAGCTGTCTCCAGCTCCCACACAGCTTGCCACTGCACTAGGCCCCTTGTCAGGGTCTGAATCTTGCTTAGGCAGTGCCACAGGCTAAGACTCTCCTGTCTCAACCTCATCTGTCAACTCATTAAGAACCCCTTTGGCCTTAGTTCAAGGATGCGATGTTTCAGGCCCTCGCTAATTTTCTGTAACTTGTTCAACATCTTCCCACTACCTTTCAGTTGCAACTTTCACTTCTCGGAGAGGTATTGTCACATCATCAGAGGGACACTCCACTCTGCAAGTGTTAACAGTGTGGATCAAGTAGGGGGGACCTCCCCACTTAGCAGTGTTCGTAATGAGAATTACTTGGGACGTGCCATGCCGTCGAAGGTTCCAGATATGTTTTCTGAACGTGTTTCTTCAACAAGACCTGGTGACCGGGACTGAGGTCATAGCGCTGCTTCTGATGCAGTGGGGTGGTAGCAGCTCCTACCTAGTGAGATTCTGAATGCACCACATCAGCTAATACTTTGCAATAATCAAAAATCATGTCAACTATAATATTTGCAAGTGTATTTGTAGGCATTGCTGTCAGTCTCATTGCTCGACCAATGATCATTTCAAGAGGGGACCGCCCTGTCCTCAGATCAGGAATGCTGCGAAGGCTCATTACCACAAGGGGCAATGCACTAGGCCACTTCCGAGATGTTGAAGCATTACACTTTGGCCAATCTGGATTTCAATGTTCCATTTACTCGCACAACTATGCCTGAAGCCTCAGGCTGGTATCATGAACATTTCTAGCCATCAGGACAACAGGCTATCTAGCAATACAGTTCTTCTATCCGCTGAAGCCCAAATGTCATCCTCACTTTTGACGCAACCTGCTCTGACCCAACTCTGCTGTTCTGCCTCTGGCACTTCCTCCTGCAAGCTTTTCAGATGTTATTAGCAAAAGGTTATAATTGCTCTCATCTTAAGACTCATTTACATATTTGCCATTAATGCTCAGGCCCCATGAGCTCAATATTGTGCAACCTCATCTGCATATCGGCTACCAACTGTCACACAGCAATCTCCACTTCTATGGACCAAACACTTAGCAAAATCAATTTTGGTAAGCGACTGCAATGCTTAAGAGTGATTAATTCAGTCACTTGCACAGAAGACACCTGTACAAGTCAGGAAGCTCCAACTACTCTTGTGACTGTACAAACAGCAGAGGGAGCTCTTTGGGTTCCTCCCTCATCTCTCAGGCAGGACCCATCAACAAACAGAATGAGATCAGACTCAGTCAGTGGCTCATCTTGTATATCTGATTTTGGCTTTGTGCATAGTTCAGTGACATCAAGACAGTCACGCTCCACTTCTATATCATCACCTTCATCTTCAGGTAAAGGCAATAGGATGGCAAGATACAAAGTAGTACATCTTTTTAGGGAAGTATTATCTCCTGCAAGTATAATTTGTTCATACTTAGTCAATCAACTGTTAGTCAAGTGTTGAGTGAATGTATGCATCAACCAAATGTCCACAGAATGGGGCACAGAAAACAGTAAGGGGATGATCCATGACAAAATTATCACACCATTTGATGCTGACACCTAATGCCGCTACACCTTTAAGGCATCTGGGCAGTGCTGCGGCTATGGGATCAAGGGTGGCAGGAAAATAAGTCACAGGTCTTTGTGTATTTCCTTGCATTGGTCTAAGCACTGAGAAAGTGATGCCCTCCCTCTCACTGCAGAAAAGAGTACACTCTGTTATAATCAGGCATTTCCAATGCAGGGACACAACAGATGCTTTCTCTCAGCTGTAGGAAGGTAACTAAGCAATTGTTATTCCATGGTACCAGATCTCAATCAACCATGTCAAAGGCTGACTTAAGGTCAACGAATGTGAGATATAAACTCCCCTGTTCAAGTATGACATGCTTCCAGTGAATCAACTGTAACCTGAATAGTTGATCCACTGTGGACATCTTGGCCCCGAAGCCTGCTTGAAGGGGGGTCAATATGGCCTGGTCTTCAATCCAATCTTGCAATATTCCCAGCAGTAGCCTCCCATACAGTTTTTGGGGGACATCGATAAGGCTGATAGGTCTATAGTTTGAGCGTTCCAATGGGGATCCCTTCTTGTAGATTGGAACGATCTCAGCGCCAGCCCATGTCGGCGGCGCAGGAAGACCGTATTGAATTGTGTTGAAGAGTGCTACAAGATAAGGGGCCCAACACATTCATGTGTGCCAGCCTCTGTAAAGGTGTGGCCACTGGGGAAATGTTGTGTATCCACTGTTGACAATGGCATTCCATTCCCAAAAAACTCCTGATTTCTCTCTGGGTGGTTTGTGGATTAATTTTCAGATTTGGTGAGAATCTCTCTTGCAACACCTTCCTCGCTCCCTTCTCACTGTGATGTATGAGATACAGAACTTATTTTTGACAATACGGCAACTTACATGGAGCCACTTTATGTCCATTCTCAGGTAAGTGGTTCAACAGTTCAATGTTGTCTTGTTTATAACCTTCTTGGGTATCTGATGCAACCAGAAGGCCATCAATATACTGCACTAAGACGAAATGAAAGGGCATTATTAAAGACTCAAGGTTCTTTTTACAGATCTTATTAAAGATCGAGGATCTTTCTTCACCAAGCCAAAACAGGGTGCTGGAACCGGAAGGTGAAAAGGGACTAACTGTCCTCATGCCAGGAACCAGAGAAAAATGCCAGACAAAAATCAATTACAGTAAACCACACAGCCTCACATGGAATCTGAAATAAAATCAAGGCTGATTTGTTACCAAAGGACAACAGGGAACAACGTTATTAATCTTTCTCAAATCCTCTACAATGAAATACTTATCGCTGGGCTTCTGCAAGCCCATGATGGGTGAATTACGTGCACTCCCAATTATCTCCTTCAAAGTGTCTTATTATATCATTGACTGAATCACCGGGGTAATCCCAGAAATCATTTCAGGAGTCAAATTGTGCTGAGAGGTTCTTGGGTACTCAGCATCAGGTTTAACATTTATGCAGGCAGGCTCAACTCCTTTCATCAGACCAATGACTTTTCCTGAGAAGTCCTAGACTTCAGGCTTTAGCGTGTTTCTGAAATCCGGTGGCAAATTATCAGTTGTCATCAAAGGGTGCAATTCAATGTTTAAAACTTGACACGCCAATTTGGAATCATGATCTTCATCATGAGTCTGAAACTCCACACTTTTTGTGGTGCAATAGATGGTACAATTTAACTTGCACATTAAGGGCCTGATTATGATCTTGGCGGATGGGTTATTGTATGACAACGGTGATGGATATCCCGTTCGCTGATATATAAATCCTGTACGATATAATGGGATTTATATTTTGACTGATGGGATATCCGTCACCATTGTGATGGACTAACCCATCCACCAATATCCTAATCAGGCACTAAGTCTCGTCCCAAAGATTTACGGGGCTAGAATCAAATACCACAAACTGATTAATCTTTTCAACGGACCACATTTAACCTGGCACTTATTGTGTTGTTGGAGTTGATTGTTTATTTTTAACTCTTACAACCTCGATTTGTTTACCCGAGAGGAGTAGGTTTGGGACATCCACTATCGTAACAGTGGAACGCTTAGTACCAGTGTCAATCAAGAATGATACTGGGTGACCATGCACCTCATCTTCTATGAATAGATCACTCTGGTCTAATTCTAGGGCTGTGCCAAAAATGCAGTCATACTCCCCCTACAGACACTGTCATAGTGACTGATCTGAACCATAACCCTCAAGTGTGTCAAACAAAGGAAATTGCTGGAACGGGTTTTGGTTCTGGAAGGAATTCTGATTAAGATTCCGGACCAGATTAGAATTAAATCTGGGACCATTTACATTTTGCTGTGGAATTGGTGTTTGAGGAACTTGCATCACTAGAACTTGCTGTAGATTAGTGCTTTGCATTCGCTGTCTGAGCACATTTTGTGATTGTACGGAGTTGTTAACCCACACCTGTAAAGACCCTGAATTTTGAAATCGATTCTCATCCATTACTCTGTTGGGATTAAGACAACATTTCCTCTTCCAATGCCCTAACTTGTTACAATAATGGCATAGATTTGAATTTCTTTAATGTGGCAACATCAAATCCAGTACTTAGGTCAGTTTGAGCCCCACGTCCTCTACCCTGCTCTGGATAACCATTTATACCTTGCATTATAGGAACTCCCTGCAGATATACTCCTTGCAAAGTATCAGCATCCCCTTCATGTGGTTGACTCTGAATTCCTCTCTGTACTGCCTTCATCTGTGCCACCATTAACTTTTGCTTCAACCGCGTCTGTTTTAATTCCATTTTATCACGGAAATATTTAGCATTAAGTTCTCATGAATCAATTTATTCTGCCAACAAATTAAATGCTGTTGAATCATCATGCTAAATCAGGTTTCAATAGTATCCCAATCTGAGACACAAAACTTTCCATATCCTTGGACTCACGATTTTCCATTCCACTGTGCTGTCAAAACACTTGCAAAATTATCTCATAAAAAAATGCACAGTCTCTATTCAAACACTCTTTATTGATTGGTTTAAAAAACCATTTACAATTTAAAACATGACTGAATCGAACAATAAAAATGACAATAATGAATGTTACAAATGGTGGATTTTAAATTACTAAAAATTAGGGGGACCATTATGGGCTGATAATGTTCTCCTGGAAGACATTGCTCTGGCTTTCTGATATTGTAGTCTCTAATTTGATTGTTGAGTCTATTAACTCAGCCGCCATGCTAAGATGAGGAGGGTTTGGTTGTGGTTATGGCACCCAGTAGTTTTGACAGCTTGTGGACACATTTTGTCAACCCAATGTTTAGTTTGATGTTGTCAGGGTTAAGAGCAGCCATTATTGCTTGGCGGCAAGATCGAACTCCCAACATGATACATTGGCCTCGCAGCATTGACTGTCTGACCATGAGCAATGCAGGGCATGCACAGACAATGTGTTCCATTGTTTCAGAATAATAGCCACACAACCTGCATTCAGTACTGCTACCTGGCTGGCGCCATTCAGGAAGGTTCTTCAGAAAGGGCCAATCACCCATCCTCAGGGCTAAAAGCGTATGTTTCCAATAAAGTGCGTATGTGCTTGATACGTAGAGCGGCTGAATACCCACTTTAAAATTGGAGATTACAGCCCACACGTGTTTCCTCTTTGACAATATTGCCCTGTCCGAGTGAAAGGACCCCAGTCTGACAGATTTTTAATGGCAGTCTTTAACACCGGGTGGGAGGGGTTTGTTTCCCAGAGGTCTTTTACTCCTATTAAATGTAAAATGCGATCCAGGAGTTTCCGATGCTTAAGGCTGGTCTAATTTTTCTGTATTTCCTGTCATAGTCGGTCCTCCAAGGAACCCTCCCGGGCACGGCGCAGTCTATGACATAGTTTAATAAATGTGCCTGCCTCCACTCCATGGTGATCTTGCAGTCCCAGTTCAAGCCTCACTTGGGCTGGCGAGGCAGATCTTGACAACCAAAAGGCTCTTTTAAAAATTGTGGTTCTTAGTTTGTTTATTAATATACTGGTTGTGCCCTTAGTGATCTCGTGCCCATACGTCAAGGAGTTAATTACCTTAGCCTTAACCTTCATCACTTTCAGCATGGGAGTTAGGCTGGAACCTAGTAGATGTTTTGCTAATTTTGCAGCGGCCGCTTCTAACGACAAGGCTTTGGTTTTCAATGCTTCTTTGTGCTTGGTAAATGTACCTATTGTATGGAGAGAGATGCCCAAGTATTTATAACTGGGAGTTGATTCTAGCTTTGTGTCGTTGAAATGCCACCTTTCTTTTGACCTTTTTTGCTTCCCAAAAGATATTGTTTTGGTTTTTGACAGGTTCAGTTCTAGGCGATTTCTTGTCGTGCAGGGTAGCAGTTCATCCAGTAGCCTCTGGAGACCCACTTTTGTATTGCTTAACAACACCAAGTCATCAGCATAAAGTAAATTGCTGATGCGGGTCCCGTCTAGTTGAAGAGGATGGCAATTTACACTGTCGAGTACGGGAGAAAGGTCAGATATAAACAAATTAAAAAGAAGTGGGGCCAATACACAACCTTGTTTGACACCAGTTTCAGCTTGAATCTTCCTGGAGACGTGGGAGCCTTCACCCAGCTTGGTTCTAATCCATGTTTCCATATAGAGTTGGATTCTTGCTTGAAGAAGAGGCAGGAGTATGCCCCACGAATTTAGTTTTTGCAATAACAGACCCCTGGGCACACGGTAGAAGGCAGCTTTGCAGTCTACAAAGCAACAGTGCAGCTGGATGTGTTGGACTGTCGCTTTCTCCATCAGGACTGTTAGCGTTAATAAATTGGTTGTAATACCGGTATTAGCCACAAAGCCCGTCTGAATAAAAGGGAGGCGCGCCGTGAGCTCCTCCAATAGAATGTTTGCATAGTACTGAGACTCCACGTCAAGAAGTGCAACCATTCAGTAATTTTTTGGCTCGTTTCTCTTCCCACTTTTGTAGATTGGGTGAATGATTGCACCTCGCCAGGACTCTGGTACTGGGCTGTTTAGACTGCAATAGAGAAACAAGGGGGTCAGGTATTCTGACCATAGGTTGACTTCAGATTTAAACATGGCCTGGGGGAGGCGATTCGGGCCTGGGGCTCCTTCAGGTCTGGCTGCCGTTATGAGGCGCAAGATCATGTTTTTTAAGACATCAGGTGTCACTGTGGGCTGTAGCGATATATTGTTCTTTTCCCTGATTCCTTGTGTGTCGGATCTTCAGATGGAATTTTTACGGGGCGAGCTCGTCTCAGGCTCTCCAGTCTCTTTAGGCTCCTGATTTGTTCAGTCAATCTTAAACCAATCAATGTCTTTCACCGGTACCTTTCCCTTCAAAAAGGTCATCACCTGTTGATACTTTTTCATCATCAAAGGCAACAGGGCATGAGATATTGAATTTCTCTGTGGCTCTTTCTCTGGCCACTGTATTGCCACTTTGCATTCTGCCAACAAATCACTCTGTACCACAATGTCAAAAAAAGTGAAAGTTAAAGCACCTTCTCGATCTATTAAATACGGAGGTGGTTCTTCCTTCACTTCCTTTGGGTCTTTCTTCTTTGTCCAGCTACCTTACCACTTGTCTAATTCACTCCATTTTTGGATGCTACTAATTAATATTTTAAGTTTTTTATTTTTTTTCTTAAGTTCTCAAGCTAGTTATGTCATTTTCATCAAAACATACCCAGACACGTTTTTGCAAGGATTTAGGCTTACTTAAATCTACATCATATACTCAAACTAATTCAGACAGTTTATCATGAACTTGTCCTGCACATTTAGTGATGTCTTTGCACTTGTAAATAAATTAGTTTGCTTGATAAGTATCTAGTCTGGAAGATCAAGATTTCCTGAAATCATCTCATCCAATTCTAATTTTAATTTGACCACATCTGCTAAAGTGGACCTTCCTGGAGATTGATGTTCTCTGCTCAATCCTGAACCCCCAGCTTCTCATGGAGACCCACTGAAAAACCAAATAAAATTGTCTAAATCTTGTGAATTATCACCATTTTGGACTCCAGAAGTAACGGCCACAACCCCTTCCCATGGACTACTACTTGAAATACACCGATGTTAAGTCCAAATGGACAGGTGAAGACTTTTTATGACCCCTGAGCTGGCTGCTCCACAGTGGTAAGACCTGTTTGATTTATTGCTAATGATACAGGAGCAACTTATGGTGAAGTCACCATATTCGGGACCAAAGGAGGTCTTCCCATGCCTCCCTATCCAGGAGCAGCAGGAACAGTAGTTGACATAGTTAATCCAGTAATAACTGTCAAAGCATGTGTCATGGTTCCTGACTACTCAGGTTTATACAAGGGAACTGCAGAACCAATAGTAACCAGAACACCTAATGCTTCTGGGGTGTTAGGAACAGTCCAGTAAACAGGACCAGAAATCCCTGAACTCTTTCCCATAAGGTTCTGACTCATATTCACTGGGGTGATGGCTCCCTCTAAGCTTCCACCGGTAACAATACCACTCATTCCTCCAGATTGAACATTATAAGGAGCTGAGACAATTAGATCCAGAAAGTGATCAGTAGAAACACTAAAAATATCTTTTCTTGACCCCATTGTACTCTCACCTTTATCCTCCTTTTTTGTTTTCTTTTTCTCTTTCTCTTTCTCTTTTCCTCATTCATCAATGAAGGGAATAGCCTAGCTCCCTCAATGATGTCAGTCCTCTATTTTTGTTGTTCTGCATCATCTAGCTTCAGCACAGTTGTGTATTTCCTTTCTGACCCTACCATGATTTTTCTCCTTTTCCTTGACATGAGCTACATGCTCGCAAGCAATAAGTGCCTCGTACTGTGCGGGCCTAAGATGTGGCTTCATCTCATACACTACCCATCTCAGATTTTCGATACTTCTCAAATTAAATGTGCCATAGCATGGAAACATCACAGCACCTTCTTTTTCAGTGATCTTATGCTACTGACTTAACCAAATGTGCATGTGCAACTCCACATTTATAGCCATATCATGACCTGTCAATCCTTCTGGTGGCACCTCTTCTCCTCCTCTAACAAGGACTCTCACATCTCCCCATTTCAGATCTCACATAAACTTACAAATCCTCATTTTTCAGCAATAATATCAACAATCAAAAGTAGAATTCTCATTTCAAACCAGGAAATCATTTCTTTACCAGGAATTCTCATCAGAGTAAACATCCAATAACAGAGCGACATTCTGTGATATAATCAACCAATAACAGCACAGCATAAACGCCAACTGTCCAATTTCAGCCTGGCACACTATGACGTATTTCTCACTCCTCACAGCGGCTCACCCTTATTTACAATTTTCACTAGAGCACTCTTCACTCAACACTTAAAAAAACATAAAACAAAAATGCAAAGCAATTCCTCAAATAACATTTGTCTGATCCAATACAGAAATCACACTATTCAATTACATGAGAAATGGTCCAGAGCGACACTTTCCAACCTACTAAGACACATATTTGAGTGAAAGCTTGACCAGCGGGAATCACCCAGATCAGTGCAACTTCGCTTCTGCACTACAGAATCCACTATACCAACCATACCTTACTCTTACACAAAGGTATATGCCCCTATCTCAATTGTGCAGCCAATGATACCTCAAAACTAGTACCACAAAACTTAGCAGACAAATTTACAATACAGTGCATTCCACATTTCTTTATCTCTATCCTTGGATCCTATGGTACGTCCAGCCTGATAACAACTTCAACTCCTCAGCATTAAGCACATTCTCATCTGTACCATAACTAGGACATCATCGCATCGCACCATGCAATCTTCCAAAAATTCTGCAAGCTTGACATACACAATTAAAACTGCTACTCTATTAATACTTAATCTTCCACTGTTACAACACTTTTACGAACCACTGGAACTCTGCTGATCCTCCAAGTCAGTACATGGGCTTTAAGGGCTAAGGCTGGGTTTGGGCAAGTGTAGAATTTCTACAGTCTATCCCCTAATTCCATTTTCTTCAGAAGTGAACCACCCTCTGCTATCATCTTGTTCGAGCCCTGGGCCTTGCAACTTAGTCTCATTTTCAGTCTTTTACTTTCCCCCATTGGTCGTATGAAACTGTGATACCTGATGTGAAGCATTGCGAGGGGGTAAACATCAACAATACATTTCTAACTTTTGAAGCCAATGTGACTCCACAATAAGGACCAGGAATTACTGGATATGATTAAAGGGTCTTATTTGGACTACCTATCAATCCAGTAAATATATAATCCAAGTGTAAATTCTATAAGTACATCGGTACAATAGTCAAAGTAAAATATCTCAGTTGACTGACATGCAATAGAATAAGATACAGAATTGTGATAGCCAAAATAATACATAAATAAATAAAACTGAACAGGTGTTTCATAAGAAACTTCCCTTCTCTCTTCCAAACACAAGTCAAATGTAGGGTCACTTATCAACAGTCACTAATTCCGGAGCATAGAAGGTGTCAGCATGATCAGATTTCAGTTGGTGTCTTATGAAAACGAAAATAAGGGGCTAATTTATGAGCTAGTGACGCAGTGCTGCACAGCAAGTTACCTTGCTGCACAGCACTGCGTGACATGGAAAGGGCCAAAATTTGTTGTATTTAAGGAAATATGGTACATTCCTATCCTTTCCCTTTCGCTGGAATCCTTTTGACAGCCTGGCACCAACACAGCCACCCTTATGGGGAAACATCACTTACAACAAAACTTTTACAACGCACTACCATTACAACGCGGTCATTACAACGCAAACCATTACAACGCATTGCGCTGGGGGGCGCTCTAGGATAGGGAATAGGTTAATTTACTAGCCAGGATCATATCACAGACAGCCAGGATCATATTAGACATCCCGCGCAACGAACACATCTCTGGTCACCTGAAAGACCTCCACTGGCTACCCGTCAATAAGAGAATCACCTTCCGACTGCTAACCCACGCACACAAATCACTCTACGACATCGGACCAGAATGCCTCAACTCACGACTATCCTTCTACACCCCCTCCCGCCAACTTCGCTCTTCCAGCCAAGCCCTCGCCACTGTACCTCGCATCAACAAGACCACCATGGGAGGCAGATCATTCTCCTACCTGGCTGCTAAAACATGGAACTCACTCCCCGCTTACCTTCGCCTCACCCAGAACCACCTAGCATTCAGAAAGCAACTTAAAACATGGATATTTGACAAGTAATACTCCTCCCATTTCTAAGCGCCTTGAGACCCTCTGGGTAGGTAGTGCTCTATATAAATTCTCTGACTTGACTTGGGGGTGGAAATTAGACGGGAAGCACCCAGGTGCCTCCTTAACATCTGGGAACCTTCCGACCTTAATAATTATGCTACGAAGTGGGTCACGCTTGGCTGCATGATCGCCAATATAAATATTGCTCAGCACTGGGGAGCCCTGCAGCCCGCCCACGGTCCTAGCTTGGGAGCGAGATCTTGACTGGTGTATGCTAAGAGAGAAAACAGTATATGTGGCCAGGGTTTGCCCCCGCAATTGGTCCAAGGTTTGGGCACCCTGGAATGCATACCAGGGTGAAATTTTTGCCCCCGTGATGCTGATAATGATGATCTCCCATCCCCGTAGACTTCAATGAATATGCTCCTGTATTGTATGTAACCTGATTCCACTGAAACCCTTAATTGATTCTGTGACTTTGTGCCTTATGTTGAGACTGTTTAATAAAAAGATTTAAAAAAACCACACAGGCCCCCTTGCACCATGGTACAAGGCTACGTGTGGTGCATGCAAATAGAAATATATATATTTCTCCTCGCTACACCTCCCCTGGAAAGGTGTAAGATTTTGGTGCATCCCATGGTTTACAAGTTCTTGTAAATCTCGATCTGCATCTAAATCCATGGTAGCTGTATGGGAACACCCATGCAACACCCATGGAACGCCTTCCTAAGGCAGAGCAATGCAGCAGAGCAATATGCACTGTGTTGCATTGGAAAAATCACTTACAACGAAACTTTTACAACGCACTACCATTACAACGCGGTCATTACAACGCAAACCATTACAACGCATTGCGCTGGGGGGTTCTCTAGGATAGGGAATAGGTTAATTTACTATCCAATAACCTTCCCTACTATCCACGGGGACTGGAGTTGGAATAGTAAATTAAACTCTTCACTATCCAGCACCCAAAAGCGCTATCCGTTGTAATGGTATGTGATGTAAAAACCGCGTTGTAACAGCATGCGTGGTAAAAGCATGCGTTGTAACATCATACATCCGTTGCATTACTCCAGATTTCTAAAGTCACTCAGATCCTCTTTGCATGGCTTCAAATATCTTACTTAGAGGTTTGTGTCATGCCTGCACCATGTTGTGAGACGCAACACTCTCATGAATATGCCTCTAAGTGTTTAGCATAAAGCTTCACAACTCTGCTAACTTTGAGAACACCAACTTAAAGTAAAAAAAAAACAGAAAGGCTTTTATCTCCCTTCACACCACCAGGGACCAATTAGACCACTACTTGAGTGCATCTGCAGCATTATTCTGATTTACCAATGCATCAAGCTGAGACTGTGGTTCTCAGCCTTGAACAACTTGCCATCCTGGTACCTGGTACATGATGAACAGAAAGCTTCTTTCGACCATTGTTTCTCCATGTTCTCTGCCAGGTTTCCCTCCAGGCCTCTCTATCAGCAGTCTAATACAGACAATAAAACGTTCTCTAACTAACAAAATATTAAACCCCAAAGAAGAAAAACACATGACAGCAAGCGAAATGTATTTCAACTGAGGTCTGCAGTCATGCTAACTTTAAATAAGCAATCAATATGCACTTCAAATACATGGTTATAGATGTGCACATTTAACTTTCAGGAAAAATGCAAATGTGAGTAAAGGAGTACATGTTTAAACATACAAATATAAGTTTCACATAAATTCAATTTAATTTCAAGTTTAAGTGTAAAATGTAAATAAAGAATACAAGCCTTCATGTTCAAACTGAGCATCAGTGCACATATTTATACATCTCTGGTTAATACAGTGAATATCTTTCATTAATGCATTTAAATGCTTCATCTGTGTTAAAAGAACACAGTGATTATAATGTCAAATGCCCATATATATTTGCATGAATGTGCTGTGTAAGGGTGGTGTCTTGATTGCACTGCTCAATTAGATTTACTAATCTAAAAATAAATTCTACCCAAATTAACCCTTATAGAAACACTAGGAAAATGACGTTCTAACCTATACCATGCATTTTGCATGAAGCTACAACATAACAGTTCATAGGACACTCTGCTGCATTAGGGTTGTAACTTATGAACTGCAAGTAAAAAAAGGATCTCTTTGACAAAAAACAATAACCCACTGAGCTATCACATAAAATGTAGTTCTGCGCTATGCATGGGACACATTCATTGCAGCAGGGGTATTAACCCTCTGCATGTACTTCATGAGTCAGAACTGCCATTAGACAATACTCTGACCTCACTTCAGAGGAAAATGAAACACCAGAGTAATCTTGACATAATTACTGTTGCCTCGAAGCAGTTGGGCACAAAAGGAACTCTGCAGAAGGTGCTTTTAAACCCATAAGTTATTTCTAAACACATCGCTCCCTGAGGTCAGCGCCAAGTGTGGCTGCATCAAATGCACCACTCTTAAGCAGGCCTTGAATAAAATGATCCTTGTTTATTTTATTAAAATAGTTAATAGATTAATAGATGGCCTGAGGAACTTGTCCGTAGCCTGGTCAGATCATGCAAACTTTCACCTTAGTAGCTTCCAGAAGTGCTACTCACACATCCAGCGATGGTTGTGTCCCTGCACCGTTGAGAACTTTGTGATCTGCTATGGAAAGAAAAACTATTAATAATATTACTTAAGGCAGCAAATTAAGATTGAAAGAAAATTGTTACACCCATTCTCTGCGTTACCTCAGGCTGGCAGTTATCACATTGATAAGGCACTCTAAATTTGGCTCTTAAATTGACTCATGTTTAGGAAAGGTATTATTTCATTAGCTTCATACAATAAACTCTCTCTTTATAGTCGGTGTCTTGTCTGTGATCCTCTTTTATACCTTGCTGAATTCTCCTAAATTTGACCAAACACTTAGAAGCTCCCTAAATTATTCTCAAACTCTAAATAATTATTCGCAAATGGTGCTCTATAACAAAATAACCTAGTCTGAATGCAAAAACCTAAAAATAGCACCTGCAGTCTATAGAAACAAACACTAGTGGGTGTTCTACCACAATATCAACATTTTAATATCGATCTTCACTGATGTCAACCCCACTATGTTGAAACAAACATATTTTCAAGGCAAGTAGATGTTGTCAAAAATAGTAAATCTATACCTGAAGCTTTGATTTAAACTCCACCTTCTCTAAAACATGTTGAAACTCTGCCTTACTGGGTGTTTTAGTATTGGTTTGCTTCAGCGAATTAAATAAACCGACACACCTGCTAATGTGCTTTTAGATAAAACATTTATGAACACATTTTTCCATAGACACAGAATGGGTAAAACTGTTTGATACATCTGGCCCTTAGGATTTTAAAGAGAGTCCGTGCTGACTTGGAGTGAGGTGGTCATCCTACATAAAACCCTCCTTACAGAAACTCCAGTCTTGCAAAAAACGCAAACATTGAAGAAGTCATTTGCACAAAGTGCCCTCAGAATCTGCAACTCCAATCCTCTGAAAGCAGAATAATGCCTTCTTATGATGCATTTAAAGCAAAACTGGAAATAACTATTATTGCATTGCCATGTCCTTTTTGTTATGTGACTTCTTTCATATATGCACTATTGGAAATTGGGCTTCTGGTTGAGGCAGAAGCCACATTCCCGGTCAGGTTAAGGCACAAGTAAACACCAAATTAACCTGTGTTCACCCCCTAGTAGCTTGGCACAGAGCAGACGGGCTTAACTTAGAGACAATGTGTAAAGTATTTGTGCAACACTTCAAAGTGTAAAACATTGAAAACACACAAAAAGATCACATACTAGATTAGAAAAATAGAGCAGAATGTAATAAATTAAACAAGACCAAAATGACAAACATCCAAACAGTAGATGCAGAGTCATGAATTTTTGAAGAGTAAACTGTAAAGTAGCGCCTAAAAGCAGAAAGTGCCAACTGCCGCTATATATTTGCACTGGACCAGGTCAATGTCAAAAGTTTAGGCTGACCACGATGGAGCATGGGTCGGATACAAATCCATATTAGTCTATCTGAAGTTTTAACTTCTCAAGTTTTGTGCCAAGAGTCCAGTTTGCATTTGAGATGGTTGCAGGGAGCAAGGGGAGTATTGCGGACAGTGGTTGGCAGTCAATGTAAATAACAGATTCACGCCCTGGCAGAGGGTTGTCTTGGTGGTATACCAGTCTTTTTTAATGCCAGAAACTTGCTTTGGTAGTGGGTAGTCTGATTTCTTTCCAGTCTTTGTAGATGACAGATTCATGCCCTGGCAGTGGATTGTAAAGTGGGAAGGACCCTGGTGGGGCTTACAGGGCATTCCTCGTCCTTTAAATTTCAGGTTTCTTCACTTCAGGTTCTTCAGTAGTTTCAGACGGGAGACATCCTTTACCACAAAACCATTACAACGCAGTATGGTTACATTGCGGTTTTGACAACGCAAGTTGTTACATCGACTTGCACTGGAGGGCGCTCTAGACTAAGGAATAGTGTGAATTACTATTCCAACACCTTCCCTACTGTACGTAGACTGGAGTTGGAATAGTAATTCACACTATTCCTAAGTCCAGCGCCCCCCAGTGCAAGTCGATGTAACGACTTGCTTTGTCAAGACCATGATGTAACATACCAAGTTGTGATGGTACGCGTTGTATCATCATACATTTGTTTCAGACACAACACAGAGGTTATTTTCTCCAAATCGTCGCCATTGATGTAATCCAAATGAAGTCTAGAGGCAGCCATGAAGTAGGTTGTAAGTAAGAGGTTTATTAGTTTAGTTACAGGATGCTAAGTAGGATAATAGGTTCAGTAGTTCAGACATACTAGGAGCAGCATCCTTGTTGCTCATCCCACGCACTTCAACTGTCGCTCTCTCCACTCCACCTGGCACTCCAGCATTCCACTACCTCATCAGGCATTCTAACATTCCACACACATTGCATTTATACTGGCTGAGCAGTAGGGAACAGGTAGCTAAGGGAAAGGATGCAAAGAAACAATACATGTTACAACAGACTGTAGTGGCATCAAGTAGAATTTCAAGTGGCGTGGCATGGAGTACAGTGGTATAGAGTAGAATGTCGTAGAGTGCAGTGGCAGATACTAGATTAGAGGGGAGTACAGTGGTGTAGAGTAGAGCGATGCAGGGTAGAGTGGTGTATAGTTCAGTAGTGGAGAGAGTAGTGTTGCAGAGTAGAGTGACATTGTGTGAAGTGACATAGAGTGGAGTGGTAAAGAGTAGAGTGAAGTGCTGCAGGGGAGACTGCAGTGGCATAGAGTGAAGTGATTCAGATAAAGTGCTGTAGAGTGCATTGGCATAGAGTAGAGTAGTGCAGTAGCATAGAGTGCAAATTAGAGACTCAAAGAGCAGTGCTGTAGAGTGCAGTGTTATAGAGTGCACTGGTGTAGTTTACAGTCAAGGAGAGTGCAGTGGCATAGGATGGTGGCATAGGATGGTGCAGAGAGCAGTATCAATAATACAGAGTTGCAGAATGCAGTGATGTAGAGTGCAGTGACGTAGAGCACAATGATTTAAAGTGATGTAGCATGCAGCGACATAGAGTGCAGCGTCATAGACTAGAATGCTGTAGACTATAGTTGTGCAAAGCAGTTGGTGCAAAGTAGTTGGTGTAGGTACAGTGGCATAGTATGCATTGGTTTTGAGTAAAGTGGTGTAGAGTAAATTGATGTAGAGTGTAGTGGTTTAGAGTAGAGTGTCATAGCATAGAGTGGCACAGCACAGAGTGCAGTGGCATTAAGTGGAGTGGTGCTTGATGGAGTAGAGTGGCATAAAGTATAGTGGCATAGAGTGCAGTGGCATTTAGTACAGTGGTGCAGAGTAGATTATTTCAGAGTATGGTGGAGTAGTGCAGGGTACAGTATAGTGGTGCAACGTAGCATGCAGTGGCATATAGTAGTGGCTTAGAGTAGATTGGCCCAGAAGTTGATTGCAGAAGCATAGACTGGAGGGGCGAAGAGAGGAAAAGAGTGGTGCCATGTGCAGTGGCCGATATTGCAGTGGCATAGAGAGGATTGTTTCAGGGTAGAGTGAAGTGACGTAGAGTGGAGTGGTGCAGGGTAGAGTAGAGAAGTATAGTGTAGTGATGTACAGTGCACTAGTGTAGAGTGCAGTGTTGTATAGTGGTGTGGCATAGAGTGGAGTGGTGGAGAGTGAAGTGGCCTATACTGGAACATTGTAGAGTGCACTGACATATAGTAGAGTGGTGCAGAGTAGAGAGGGGCAGAGTAAAGTGTCAAAGAGTACAGTGCCAGAGTACAGTTGTGCAAAGTAGCTTAGCGTGGCATAGAGTAGCATAGAGTGGTGCAGAGTAGAGTGCAGTAGCAGAGAGTAGAGTGGCACAGAATACAGTGGTGCAGTGTACAGTGGCATAGATTGCAGTGCTTCTGAGTAGAGTCTTGTAGTGTCCAGTGGTGTAGAACAGAGTGGCATTGAGTGCATTGGTGGCGAGTGCAGTGGCGTACAGTTGTGCAAAGTAAAGTGACGTAGAGCGTAATGATGTAGAGTAGAGTGATGTGGAGTGCAGTGGTGCAGAGTAGATTGGCATAGAGTGCAGTGGTGTAGAGTGCATTGGTTCTAAGTACACTGGTGTAGAGCGCATTGGCACCGAGTGTAGTGGTGCAGTGTGCAGTTGCTTAGAGTGCAGTTGCATAGAGTGCAGTGGCATAGAGTGCAATGGTGTGGTGTGGAGTGGCACATAGTGGAATAGAGTGGTGTATATTGCAGTGGCATAGATCAGATTGTTTCGGACTAGAGTCCAGTAGCATAGACTTCAGTGGTTTAGAGTGGCATACATTAGAGGGTCATAGTGTATCCATACTAATATTATAAAGAGAGAGTCCAAACCTTTGAGGCGGGTAATCTCAGTAACCACAGCACCAATCACAACACCCAATACAGCGTTGGAAAGGGCAGTTGCAGCAGAAGGACATAGGCTATGCAGACGGATAAAAAAATGTATTAAAAAAATTGTAAAAAACTACATCATCCAGAAGGCCGAGGGCCAAAATAACATCAAACAGGAAATGATGTAATAATGTGACTCACTATATTGAGACTGAGAGCCTGGAGCCAAATTGATCGTGAACAAGGGATATGCTATCCCGAAACGCGTAGATTTGTGCCTGCCTGCTTGAGAAACTCCATGCTGTGAGGATTAAATAAAAAAGCACATTAGTGAAGACAAACGTGAGTTCGTCCCATTTTTCTCCCAGCTGGGGAAATTGGTTGTGGATTTAAATGCGGTGTGGTTCTGCCACAGGGATTTACAAACCGGCGAGAGAGCGCTGCAAATTCTGGCGAAAAGGAACCGAGGGTATCAAAAAAAAAAAAAAAAAAAAAAAAAATATATATATATATATATATATATATTCACTGAAAAAACCATAGGTTATAGACCATATATAGTTAGGAATTAGCATTTAAAAAACCTTATTTTACTCACACAAAACCATTGAAATTCCATATATAGTTAATTGCACTAACTATATATCGCGCACCCGCAATCCACTGCTGATCATGTCACATATTACATCATTCATGACATGGTCAGTGACATCACTGATGACATCACTGATGACATCTCAAATGACATCACTGATGACATCACTGATGACATCTCAAATGACATCACTGATGACAACATCCAGTGACTGTATGTTTCTGTAAAGTTAAAATATGTCTTACATATTGAAGAATGAGTGGATGTATAAGTGTCTGGATGAAGGATTTAGTAGGTGCGTGACTGACTGTATGAGTGAGTGATTAAATGTGTCTCACTGAATGCATGGGTTAGTGACTAAACTGTCTTAATTTGTGCATCATTATGTCTGTTGTGATGTAAACTGCTGCATGTGTTGATCATTAGCTATACGAGAGGCTATATGTGTTATTAATTGGTTGCCCAAGTATTTCTATGGGAGATTGAGTTTGTGTGGGGCTGGCTGGAAGGTGTGTGACTCTATGCATAGATGTGTGAGCAGTTTATTCACTAGGTGTATGAGTTCAAGACTGCATGTGGAAACAGCTACATGGGCAGTTGACTGTGTGCATGAGTGTATTGATGAGTGAATGGATATCTCAATGCTACATGTCATAGTAAGTACATATGTTAAACACAGTACATGTGAGAGTTGGCATATATAAATAACTGTGCATGAGAGCCACTGAATGAGTGAGTGGTTGTATCGATCATTGTGAACTTGTATCAGGGATTGTATAAGAGAGTAAATATGTGTTAGTATATGTTTCAATAAGTAAAGTGTGTTTAACTGTATAGTTGAAGAAATGGAGGTGAGATTGTTTCTTTGCATGACTGACTGGGTGTGTGAGTAACTCCATGGATGAGTGGCAGTGTGTGAGTGTCTGTATACACTGAGTGTATCTAAGGTTATATTAGAGTCTGAAGAGGTTTATCGTATTAGCACAAGAATGATGTCAAATGAGATGTCATCAGTGATGTCATCAGTGATGTCATTTGAGATGTCATCAGTGATGTCATCAGTGATGTCACTGACCATGTCATGAATGATGTAATATGTGACATCATCAGCAGTGGATTGCGGGTGCGCGATATATAGTTAGTGCAACTAACTATATATGGAATTTCAATGGTTTTGTGTGAGTAAAATAAGATTTTTTAAATGCTAATTCCTAACTATATATGGTCTATAACCTATGGTTTTTTCAGTGAATTTCAATGTTTTTTTAATAGCAAACATCATAAGCTGTCGAATGTCAAGTACGTGGTAAGTAAAAACATTTTCATGTTTATGCACACTGATCTGCTTTGAATGCCGCCCCCCACCCCTCATTTCTATTAGGAGTACTCTCTCTTTGCAGATACTGAAGGGTAGTTAACGCAGGCCTTTGCCCCCGTTGCCCCCGTTGTAATCCGTCGTGCCTGCTTCTCTCTCCATTTGATTGATTGTTCTCTTTGGTTCATTCTCTATTTACAAACAAGCACAGAGTCGCAATACTCTGTTTAGTCTTTGCAGATAGCGAAAAATCGTGTAAAAAAACAAAAAGAATCGAGCAAAATCAGTAGGCCACTAATGGGATCTCTTTTTGACCTCCCTAAAATAGAAACATTAAGAACAACCTGTTGATAATACCAATGTGTATGTACATAAGCGGCGTTCATTTGTGTTCACAGTACCCCTTGTTGATTGTTTGAATCGAGCATTGAATTGTTCGAAGTTGATTCTCTTAAGAATCTTCTCTGCCTGCAAACGAGGAAGAATAGGAATATTCTCTCTCCCTTTGCAGATAGTGAAGGGTAGGTAACGCAAACCTTTAACACGTCGTGCCTATTTCGTTCCTCATTGATTGATTGTTTCCCCAAACATTGACTGTTTGGGAATTGGTTCTTTTTGGAGGTATTCCCTGTTTGCAAATATACGTAGGAAAATCTTTGCAAATAGTGAAAGGGTACGTAATGCGGACCTTTCTCCCCCGTTGTAATCTGTCATGCCTATCTACTCCCCACTGATTGATGCACCTGTTTCACCCGGACCATTTACTAGAGATACGTCATCTGGCCCGACCAGAGAGCACCCCTAGTGAAAAGGACATATGCAATAATAACGAAGTGATCACTGTATCCTGTTAACAGAAACTTTAGCATGAAACAACCTGGAAAGAAAAGAATAGGAAAACGAAAATCAGTAGGCCACTGATGAACATGAACTTTTATTAAACAACGAACAAAGAAACGATAACATAACGTAATGATAAAACCTATTAATGTCCTAGAAACAAGAAAACGTTAAAATATGCCAGTGGTGAGAGACCAGCAAAACAGTAAGAGAAACCAAATCACCCCTCGCTGTCCCACCGCCTGCCACGCCCAAAAAATCGATAGACTAGGGAAAATGCAAGTCAGTAGAACATCCGCCCCCACTCTGGAAACTTCCAAGGTGGGGCAGGGTTGCGGCTACGCCCAGCCGGGAGCAGCCCATATAAGGCGGGTCCTGCTGCCACGCCTCGGCCAGGAGATCCTAACGTAGGGTGTAGCCGGAGGAGAGGCCGAGGCCAGCGGGACCCGGCCAGAGGATTGCCTTTACAACGCTGAACAGTTGCAGGGGGGGGGGGGAATGTCTCCTCGACCCTCCCCTCTCTCTCCCAGTCCGGCCGCGGTGGCCCTTGAGAGTTGCAGGTAGTCCCGCCACATGCTCTTCCGGTCCGGCCACCAACGGTCGGGGGGCCGAGGCCGACGGGATCCGGCTGCAGCCGATAAACCAAGAAACCCGTTCATGGGGCCAGAGCCAGGGGCGTCCGTCCGACATCTACCGGAAGCCTGGCCCGAAGACGGACGGGACACTTCTTCTGTCTTGAATAATGGCTGCGACAACACTGGGGGGGATGTCTTGCACATGCCTCCGACCCCCCCCCCCTCGTCCTCATCGCCTGGTCCGGCCATAACAAATCTCAAGCGAGACGCCGTGGGGTGCACTGGGAGGGAGAGACGGTGCGAACAGGCCTCTCCCGCCTCCCCAGGTGGAGGCTTCCCAGCTGCACCCTCAGCGCTCCAGGCGCCCGGAAAAGGGTTCTTCCACTGTGGCCATGCTGCAACGTCTCGCCCGGCAGGGTGGAGCCCGTCCGCGCATTTGACCCCGCGATCGCCAGTAGCTACCGAACTCTCAAAATGGCGGTCGACCTGGCAAGAGCGGGCCCAGCATAAAGAAATGGCCCGGTCACTGGTTGACTCCACCACCGTAGTCCTCCACGACCTTGAAGATTCTAGAGGAGCCGCGGGAGTCTCCGACCCCCGATGGGGAATGACTGCCATGATCGCCCGTGGAGTGACGAAACTGTATCCGCGGGACGTCGGCGCTCCCATGCTGGCGCCAGCCTCACTTTGAATTACTAGAATCCTGCAGACCTCAGGTCCGGTGAAAGCACAGTGTGACCCGGTAGGAAAAATTGTTGCACCCCCTCCCCTTTTTGACTGATAGTTCAAACCACCGATCCTTTCCTTTGCCCTTTTACCAGAACTTTGGACTGCCTCCCCCGCTTTTACATTTTCTAGAGAAAACAAAACATTAACCACTACATTAGCATAGCAGTTGACACCAGAACTGTTTTCAAATTGAAAACCAACAACATCTTCAACAGAATCCTTTTTGTTTCTGCTGTGACCCTGCTACAGCACAGGCATTGTCCCCAGCAGTAATTCTGCAATGCCGGTAAGAATAGCTGTGGTGCCTACTGGACTCACTCACCCCCGCGGCGCCCCACGCCGTTATTTGCTGGGCGGCAACTTACTAGACATCACTTTCGTGCCATCTAGATTTCAGCGCGTTCTGCTGCCTTGGAACTATTCGCACAACAGACTGCTACTGACGACCCACCCCCAGGCAACATCTTCTGAATTTTCATAATTTGAAAGAACTAGTAACATGTCCTCATCAGGAATTCAAAAGAAATTGCCACGGTCTCTTCGTTGTTTAAATGTTTTTACTGTTTTTGTTTTGTTGTATATATTTATATGTTATTAAAGTTTTATATTCCTACTACTTTGTTGGAGTGCTATATATTTTTAATGTGACACATAATTGTAAAAACTTTGATGTACAAAGAGTCATTCCTGGAATCTTCCGCTTCAGGCTCGGTCCCCTCCCCAATCACAATACAGGATGGTTTTCAGATAGTAGGAACACGTGTGGTGTGACGGATCTCATCGGGTGTGGGCCTTGATCTACTATGACTCCTTTGAAGAGGGGTGATTCTTTACAGCTGGGGCCATAAACTACATCTGCAGGGCTAGGTGATAGCCTGGACAATCGGACACAGAGGAAGAGGAGTGTCAGAGGGTGCGGTAGTGAATAGGGCGAAAGGGAGGTGTCGGGCGGGCACAGAGTGTGATTTTCAGGGAAGAGCAGCGCAGATGGGGGGAGGTTTATTGCTGATGCATAAGACAGAGAGCGGGGGTGACCAGTGCCTGGGGAAGATGCTTGCGAGGGTGGGGAGCCATGCTACGAATCGACAGCGTGCAGAGAGTGGGTCTGGTCAAGGCATCTAAAATGGCTGCCGTGCACGACAAAAGTGTGGCATTTCAAAAAAGGCAAGATGGCGCAGACAATGTTTTTCAACACTTCCTCATTTCCTTCGAATCGAACGTTAACAGACGTTGGTGCATATTACCAAAGTTAAGCGATATTAATCGCTAACGATGCTTGCCAACGAATTTTTCACCGCTAAGCATCGTCAGAAATTATCGAAGATAAACCTTGCTATTATCAAGGTTTATCGCAAATGCGATAATAAACGGCCGCAATGCATGAATATCGCTAAAAAGTCAGCGATATTCATGCATTACCGAGCTAATGCTCTTAGCCATGTTATCCACCTCCCATTGCATAACATGGCTAAGAACTGCTCAGGGCAGGTGTTACTTTTTGGAGATATTCGCGCTTAGCGCGAATATCTCCAAAAGTTGGTAATAGGAGATAGATATCTTGCATGTTGTAATGCAAATTATTGTGGTATATGGAACTCATACCATAATCTCTCAGGAAAGCAGAAACTGATCCTTTTGGGACCGCCTAAAAAGGCCTAGGGGGTGAGGGGTACTCTACTTTGCCCCCTTTTCACGTTCCGAACTATTTTATTTTACTCTCTTCTGTAATTACACAAAATAGCAGCGATAAGATGCATCGGAGACACACAGTGAGAGAAAGGAGGCCGGAGATGAAGAAGAGATGTCAAATACACATTGGAGATAATATAGTGGCAGAAGGGAAGTAAATATGAGTAAACTTACCATGTAACATAAAAATGTTGCACTCTATACTATAAGTCTCATTTTATACTACAATCACTTCGCTACAACCTCATAAATTAAAAATAAAAATGAATAATGTCTCAAACAATTTTTGATTTCTAAATATAAATTTATTCTTCAGAATTTTCTAAATTTGAAAGAACTAGTAACATGTCCTCATCAGCAATTTCCTCATGAAAAGTCTGCAATGATGATTCTTGTAACTCTATGGTCTCCAAACATTCGATAAATTCGCCATCAACAGATTGATCAAAAAAATCATTCAAGTCATCTCCTCCTTGTGACAATATTTCATTATTGGTGCTGTCAATTTCAATCAATGTAGTGGAATCATTCAAGTCATCTCCTCGTGACAATATTTCATTATTGGTGCTCTCAATTTCAATCAATGTAGTGGAATCATTCAAGTCATCTCCTCCTTGTGACAATATTTCATTATTGGTGCTGTCCATTTCAATCAATCTAATGGAATCATACAAGTCATCTCCTCCTTGTGACAATATTTAATTATTGGTGCTCTCAATTTCAATCAATGTAGTGGAATCATTCAAGTCATCTCCTTGTGACAATATTTCATTATTGGTGCTGTCCATTTCAATCAATCTAATGGAATCATACAAGTCATCTCCTCCTTGTGACAATATTTCATTATTGGTGCTCTCAATTTCAATCAATGTAGTGGACAATTCAAAAGAAATTGCCACGGTCTCTTCATTGTGAGCCATTTTATTTTGAAATTGCTTGCTGTAAATTGCAGAAAAAAATAATCACTTTCATTTATCGTTTTTAGTAATACATAATATAAAACTAACTTTATCAAGTATTTAGTATAACAGAAGGACTGCAAATAAATAACAGAAAACATTTTTCAAATTATCTTCAAGTGTACAACATAGTTCCCCTTACAAATTAACAACTCACCTTTTTAAAAGTAGGAGAAGTGTAACGCGAAAAGTACGCGAAGCGGAGCGCTGTTACAGATATATATCTTTTTTTGAACGTTAATTTCTCAAAATCCACTGGAGCACATATATTGAGACCTAGCAAAGGCACATCGGGCTACCAGTCCCTAATATTTTGCCAAGTTTCGTGCAAATCCATTCAGCCGTTCGATTATTATTATTATTTATTTTTTTTTGCCCCGCGGGGCCCTTTTAAAACCTCCACATCAAACCTAGGGGGTCAGCGAGGATCTACTATGCCCCCTTATGGTCATTTGCCCCTTCGCTTTGGCCTCCTCTTGTCTCTCGATCCTACCGAGAGACAAGATGGCGGCCGCTACGGACTGTTTGGAATGTTTACAGACGCCGGAGAACCAATCAGCTTCGCTTCACAAAGCTCCGTTGCGCGAAAAGTCCGCGAACCGGAGCGCTGCCCGGTCCGCTGTTACAGATATATATCTTTTTTTAAACGTTAATTTCTCAAAATCCACTGTAGCACATATATTGAGACCTACAAAAGGCACATCGGGCTACCAGTCCCTACAATTTTGCCAAGTTTCGTGCAAATCCATTCAGCCGTTCGGGCTAAAAGTGAGGCCAACCGCCCTATGGAAAACTTAATGTTAAAAACACGTTTTGGGACCCCCCTTTTTTCTCGGCCCCCCCTTGACGAACCCCCCCCAAATTTTCAAGGGCTGCTCAAAAACAAAATGTGCCATTTTCCTGAAAATTTCAGCCAATTCCGTCCACAAACGCCAAAGTTATTAGACATAGAATTTTCAAAAATCCCATAGAGAAAAAATCCTAACTATATATACCTACTGGCGACCGCCAGTAGGTAAAATATATATATATATATATATATATATATATATATATATATATACATACTAATAATATAGAGTGTCCAAAGCCTTGAGGCGGGTAATCTCAGTAACCCCAGCACCAATCACAACACCCAATATAGCATTGGAAAGGGCAGTTACAGCAGAAGAACATAGGCTATGCAGACGGCCACCATATACGTTTAAAAGGTAAAAGAACCATGCCAGCAAAGTAGTCCCTTTTGGGCATGTCTGTGTTCTGTTGTGGGCGTGTGCTGGGGGGCGTGACAAATGCTGGGGGCGTGTGGTACGTTCCGCCCTTCATTCCATGTGAGTCGTAATTGCACCGCATCAAGGGGCACGCTGGGGGCGTGACACACTGGGGCCGTGACAAACACTGTGGGCATGTGTCCGCCCTTCATGCCATGTGAAGCGCCAATTGTGCCGCATCAAGGGGCACGCTGGGGGCGTGACAAACGCTGGGGGCGTGTGCTACGTTCCGCACTTCATGCCATCTGGGTCGTACATTAATCAGATCGTCTGCTGTGGCCGTGTGCTGAGGGCGTCACAAAGGCGTTCACCTCGAAGCGTGGTAAGTAACCATTTGCAAGACATCCTTGAGGGACTGCCCGTTGTCTCACACATACTAGGGGGGCCGAATGCAGTGTGTGCCTTGGCCTGGGTGCGTCTGAAAGGGCCGAACGCAGTGTGTGGCTTGGCCTGAGTACGTCTAAAAAGCACTCAGGGCCAAAGAGCGTCGGTGTGGGTCATAAAAAAATGAGAACAGTGGGAAACAATCATTCAATACTCACACAATTCTAATTGTTAGACGGTCGCCGCTAGCCCTCAAGCGGGGGCACACGTGACTGAGCGTGTCTGCGGGGACAATTACTGCAGCCTCTCATGCGCGCTGTAACTGAACTATCACATTAAACCAAATTACACGCGCCTGCTAACATCAGCCAGGGCTGTAGCCAGGCTCAGGTGGCAGATCACTACACTAATTACATGCGCCTGCTAACATGAACCAGGGCTGCAGCTGGGCCTCAAGCGGGGGGACACGCGCCTGCTAACATCAACCAGGAATGCAGCTGGGCCTCAAACGGGGGAACACGCAAATGACCGTATCTGAATACACACATTACACACATTCTAATTCATACCCGGACAATGTCGGGACGGGCTGCTAGTAGTGTCATAAAATAAAGTGGCAGAGAATGCAGTTTTGCAGAATATACTGTCATAGAGGGCAGTGATGTATTGTAGAGTGATGTGAAATGCATTGGCGTAGAGTGCAGTGGCGCAGAGTAGAGTGGCGTAGAGTGCAATGGCACAAAGTAGAGTGGTGTAGAGTGCAGTGGTGCAGTGTAGAATAGACTGGTATAGAGTGAAGTGACGCAGAGTAGATTAAAGTGGTATAGTTTGCAGTGACAGAGTTCAATGGTATAGAATGCAGTAGTGCAGAGTAGATTTGCTTAGAGTACATTGCTTTTGAATAAAGTAGTGTAGACTGCATTGGCAAAGAGCGCAGTGGCGAAGAGTGGTGCAGATTACAGTGAAGTGGCACAGAGTTCAGTTCCACCAAGTGCAGTGGCGCAGAGTAGACTTTTTCAGAGTAGAGTCCTGTGGTGCAGAGGAAATTAGAGTGGTGATTGGCATAGAGTGCACTGGCATACAGTGGAGTAGTACAGAGTAGAGTGCAGTGGCATAGCGTGTAGTGGCAGACAACACATCTTAAATTGAAATGACCATTACATTTGTACTCACATACAGATTTAGAGATAATAGTATACTGCACACAATCGCTAATGTGTGAAAATGTCATCACCCAAAGTATTGATTTGAACATCAGCACAGTTCATTTACAAACATTTAAATTTTGTTGTTTGCGAGAAATAAAAAATAACATCATACAGCCTTCCTCTAGCAGCCCCCAGTAGCCAGCATGATTGTCACCTAAATCCATTCCCTTTGAAGTTAGAGAAAGAAAAATAAACACCTCGCTCCCTGGAAGACACAGCCTGACATTTGACCTCTGTCTTTGAATGCACAGCAAATGTGACAAGATAGGAACAAGATTTAAAGGCCTGTTGACAGAAAGCGAGTTTGTGGAAGAATACAGTAAACAAAGTTTGGGCAACAAAAGGGATGATTTCAAGCTGGACAGACTAAAGCAAATAAAGCCAGAAAATGTCAGTTACTAACCACAAAACCAATGGTAAGCAATGGGCAGAATCCATTCCTAGGTCAACACACTGAATGTTCCAAAGATGTCTTTAGCAAAGTCTGATAGGCTGTTTTTGTGCATCCCTAAATTCTTGATAAAAATAGGAATAGGCAAAAAGCTTGAATTTTGAGCCATTGTATGCAAATGTGTTGCATGCACATTAATTATTGCTGAACTGGAAGCTTCCTCACCCAAGAGGCCTGAAATGCAAATCCTTTGATTTATAATTACTGATTCTCTAGCCCCTCTTCTGACCTCTGTGAGCAATTGCATCATGCATCTCATTAATTATAGAAGACTACATTGAATGGTAGGAATTCCAGTACAACAAAAGGTTGAGGAGTTCCAGGTAAGCTGCTCCTCTATGAGCCTTCTCTGGAGAAATTAAAGGATATTTCTTCTGTGGGAATACGGGCAACATCACTGCTTATAATCAAGGCCCATATTAATCAAGGCCCACCCCGCATCCACATCCTTGTTTAATGCTTGTTAAGCGCTAGAGCTAGAAACTACGTCATACCCAGGGCAATATCCAGAATGGCATTTGAGGGTGTTGTTCCTTTGCACCCCTATAGTCACATGGAAATAGGCAGGGCTGGTAAGTCACGTGACTGTGCTAATAAAGGAAATACTCAGTGCATTTTAAGCCTGATTAACATTGAACTAAGCCTCTAAACGAAGTGTAAGACCGGCTAGGCACTATTAAACAAACATTTTCAAACAAGCAAGCTTGTCCTTTCATTTAATCATGGTTGAGATAGAAAGGGAAGATGCTGAACAAAAAATATTGCTGCTTACTGTGCCTGATTCCGAGTTGGTCAGAAGAAGAGGTGATACTAATAGCACCTGATAAAATTCTACACAGTGTAGTTCAGAATTCATCAGTTGGAATAAATAGCACCTACTGTTGGGGAATAACGTGGATTTCGATGCTTAATGTATCAAAATCCAAATGTTATGGTAAACACCATACTGTTTTCGACTGCTAAATTCTGATCGGATTGATCCTTCAAAAGGTAACGAAGGATGTGGTATTTACCAACAAAAAGTGTAAGGTATGTTTCTATTGCATGTATGGAAATGATTTTCCGACTTTCATTGCATACCAGGTGTCCCTTTTGTATGCAATTAGCTCTTTAAAAATTGCTAATTCACAAGCTCCCGGGCCGTGCAGCTATCTCAGGCTACCTACCTCGACTCCTTATTCGCCAGCACCTGTCTGTGGGTCGTGTAAGCACAGTAGAAGTAAACAACCTGAGAGTACTGGCAGCCTTACTATATTATCAATATTCTCGGAGACCTGAACATACACTTTGACTGCAGCAATGAGACAAAAATATCTAATCTGCTTGCAGATTTAGCAGGGTTTCAACTTAGACAGATTGTCCAGGGAGCAACGCATACTGGAGGTCATCTCCTAGACCCCATTTTTACTAACATAGAAGAAGCTGTGGTGTCCTTGCCTATACCTATGACATGGACGGATCACATGCTAACTATTATATCCATCCCCAACCAGGCTAAATCTCAGCCCAGGCCAATACACAAGATGTATAAGAGGCCTTGGAGGAAACTACGATTGGATGATTTTGGCAATCTGCTAAAAAAACTCCCGTTACCCCACTCTGACGACACTAACCTATGTTACGAAAATTACTGTAATTGGATAACTCAGGCCCTGGATATATTGATTCCTACTTCCTGGATTCAAGCACGCGCTAAGGAGTCAAGCCCTTGGTTTGACGAAGAGCTATTAGCCCTGAAAAAAAGCTGCAAAATAGCCGAACGTAAATGGAGGAAACGATATGACCCCGACCTAAAAGCTCAATATAATACAATTCAGAAAAAGTATCACAGCCAAATCTGTAAAACCCGTGCAACTTTCTATGCCAACGAAATCAATGTAAGTTCTAATCCCTCCAAAATCATTTTTAAAATCCTGAAAGATCTGAGCACTAAAAAAACAGAAGTTAACATCTCTGCATCACAGATGTTCTGCGATAAACTGGCTTTGTTTTTTGTGGAAAAAATTGAAAAAATCTATAATGTTTCCCCGCAAAGCCTCTGCTCAGCCCTTCTAAAATAGAAACTATATCTGAACTTACTAACATCCCGGAGCTAAGTCAGGAGGTCTTTGACGGATTCTGTCAAAAAGTCAAATCAGGTTCTCCCCTCGACCCCCTAAAACCTGAGCAATACAGGAAAGCAGATACCACAGTACTTGAACCACTAAGAGGCATTATTAATACATCTTTGACAACATCAGAAATCCCCATAAAATGGAAGCAGGCATGGGTGAATCCCATAATTAAAAAACCAAATTTAGATCCGACAAAACCTGAAAACTATAGGCCCATATCTCTGCTGCCATGGCCGGCCAAGATCACTGAGTCCTACGTAAATACCATCCTCACGGCACACCTCTATGCCAATAACATCTTGGACGCCTCCCAGCATGGTTTCCGTGCAGATCACAGCACGGAGACGGCACTTCTTAATGTTACAGAACATCTCAGATCCATCAGAGATTCTGGTCAAACGGCAGCGCTGATCCTGCTCGACCTCAGCGCTGCCTTTGATACGGTCTCCCACGAGGTGCTTCTGTACAGACTGGAGGCAGCAGGGGTGAAGAGCGCAGCTCTAGCCTGGTTTAAAGCATTTCTGTCAGATAGATCTTTTCAGGTAGCTACTCCTCCATTTGTCTCTAAAAAGTGTAACATAATGCAGGGAGTACCTCAGGGCTCAGCGCTCAGCCCGACACTCTTTAATCTATATGTCCAACCACTAGCTGAGATCGCCAAAAGGCGGGACCTTTCTATCGTGTCATACACTGACGATACTCAGCTGGTGGTAACATTGAGTGGTGATGACAACGGAGCAGGAGCACTGAATTTCAAGCATGGCCTCACTGCAGTAACTGAGTGGCTGACGGCCAATTATTTACAACTTAACGCTGACAAAACTGAGGTGTTAATAGTAGGAAAAAATGCCGAAGCTTGGGGAAAAGACTGGTGGCCCGATACTCTTGCCCCCCCCCCTAACCCCAAAACAGAGGTAAAAAACTTGGGGGTGTGGTTCGACTCAACCTTGAGTTTTGTTGGCCACACAAAAAAAGTAGCTGCCACAAGCTTTGGTATCCTGCGTAACCTACGACCTATATTAAATTTTTTTAACCCCTCTAGACGTCAGGTAATTATCCAAGCCACTATCTTTTCCCGCTTAGACTATGCTAACTCCCTACTCCTGGGAGCTAATCAATCGGAAAAAAAACGTCTGCAGCGTGTCCAAAACGCGGCAGCGCGGGCCCTAACAGGGCTTCCCCGGTTCGAGTCTGTAACCAAGACCTTGGCAAAACTGCACTGGTTACCGGTGGAAAAGAGAATTAATTTCAAGGCCCTGTGTTTGGCCTTTAAGATTCTAAAAAAATCTTCACCTCCCATGCTATGTCATCTCATAACGCAGTACACTCCGAATAGAGCTCTCAGATCAGAAGGACAAAATCTGGTCATGATTCCCCGTGTCAGACTCGCCCGCACTGGAGGACGTTCCTTTCAATACATGGCTGCCAAACTATGGAACGCGCTACCACTGTGGATCCGAAGTATAAATGACCTTCTTGCCTTCAGAAAGGCATTAAAGACCCACCTGTTTTGCTAAGTTGACCTGATAGCCTGTCTGTATGTTGTGCTCTCTCCTGTCTAGTCCAGCGCCGGGACGCCCCTTCGCTGGGGCAGCCTACGCGCTATATAAGCAGATGTAACATAACATAACATAACATGGGGGCACCGAGATGCGGCAACTGACCACAAAAAAGACTACAAGCCTAGCTAAATAGAACAAGCCTACAACAGTACTCAATCAAAATATCAATTTCAAATGTTGCACTTTACAAATACAACCTTCTTTTTGGGAATGTAAACTAAAGTGAATATTTGTAGAGAGCACTAATGGCAGGGATATTTCTCTCCTTCAATTTTATTTCTGTGTCCTGGCATTTACTCAACCTCCCTGAGTATGTTTGTACACCGATGGATGTCAGCACCATTTTTAAAACAGGGAGAAGTATAATTGCCAAATGTAATCACTACTAAATGTCACAGCTTAAAGGAATAGGGGCATTGGATTGTGGGGGTCAGCTTGTGCAATGTACATAGTTTAGATTAGTAAAACAGTATTTGCTGATCTTGCAGCAGGGATTCCTTTGCTCTGCAGTAAATAATGAATCCTCTTTCTTTCATCAATATCCATCCATCACTGTCAACTGGCAAAATGCCATGGGGATCAACTGAGTTAGTCCACAAGGCTGGTGTTTTCCAGCAAGTGTTCATGAGGAGAAAAGTCAAGGACCAAAATTCAGTGTTGTCTAAAAAGCAGCAACTGACTATGGGTTACCCTCATGACATGGGGCAGGTTGGCAGCTCTGCCCTTCACAAAGCCTTTAGGTGGAGGTTAATAACATAATGCAAATCTGCTGAGATAATATGATGTAGCATGCCTGTGTAAAGCCTACATTCACCATGAGGGCTTTCTTGGCACCACTCATAGATTTTTATAGTTCCAAGATTGAATTCCACCCATATGTTTAAACTCAAGAGAATGCAAGGCTCAGAGGACCTGCCAGAATTCAAAATTCTAAACAGATCCCAGCATTGGATATTTAGTCCACTGGGCCATAATACATGGATATTTGTATAGTTTACTAACATTATAACGTTCTTCTGATAAGTGCTGGTGCTGCCCAGTAAGTATGTGGCAGCCCTGCTGGGAAGTGTCAAAGCCGTCAAAGGAAAGTATAATCACCGTCCTAGAAAGAATTTGCACTTCTGATGGAAAGTATGACAGCCCATCTGAGTGATGTTGATTATATCCATGACAATATAACAGCCCTGGTGAGAAGTGGACAGTCTTTAAAGAATATAGCAGCTCAAATAAGAAGTGTTAATACCATGTAATGATTTTGGCTGCCCCACTGTAAAAGTTTTAATTCTGTCCAAACAAATAACATTTTCATTTCTGAATTGTGTTGGCACTGCCCACTAAACATAAAGTAGCCCTGCTGAGGATAACTGTAGTGGCCCAATAAAGTGAAACACCCCCTTTTAAGAAGGGCCTGTTGTGAATGTTATCTGAAATCATTTTATAAAGTGATTGAACATGGCCTGTTCTGACTGCTGGGTGGGAGTGAGGCGGTACAAAAGGGGGTGGTGATGGACGGAGCATCTGAACCAATCAAACACTCACACCCAGTCAACAGATCTGGGTTTAATCCATCACCGTTCTTTAGCCCACTTTGCCACCCCAGTTAAGAAATGGCCATATGCAAATCAGTCTGACCCTGTGCCTTATGGGAACAGTCCAGCCCGAACTGCCAAGCCATGCCTTCCCTGGACCGGAAACAAGCTTCCTAGGACCGGTTTCCTGGCATATCAGCCATCTTCATCCAGGCTTGCTTGAATCCAGTGGCAAAGTGAGCAAGGGACTCACGTCTGAGTATACCCTGCCAACTTATGGAGATCAAAGCGGTACAAAAGGGGGTGGTGATGGACGGAGCATCTGAACCAATAAAACACTCACACCCAGTCAACAGCTCTGGGTTTAATCCATCACCGTTCTTTAGCCCACTCTGCCACCCCAGTTCAGACATGGCTATATGCAAATCAGTCTGACTCTGTGCCTCATGGGAACAGTCCAGCCCGAACTGCCAAGCCATGTCTTCCCTGGACCGGAAACAAGCTTCCGAGGACCGGTTTCTGGCATTCCAGCCGTCTTCAGCCTGGCTTGCTTGAATCCAGTGGCAAAGTGAGCAAGGGACTCACGTCTGAGCATACCCTGCCACACTTATGGTGGCCAAAAGCGGTACAAAAGGGGGTGGTGATGGACGGAGCATCTGAATCAATCAAACACTCACACCAGTCAAAAGATCTGGGTTTAATCCATCACCGTTCTTTAGCCCACTTTGCCACCCCAGTTCAGACATGGCTATATGCAAATCAGTCTGACTCTGTGCCTCATGGGAACAGTCCAGCCCGAACTGCCAAGCCATGTCTTCCCTGGACCGGAAACAAGCTTCCGAGGACCGGTTTCTGGCATTCCAGCCGTCTTCAGCCCGGCTTGCTTGAATCCAGTGGCAAAGTGAGCAAGGGACTCATGTCTGAGCATACCCTGCCACACTTATGGCAAACAAAGCGGTACAAAAGGGGGTGGTGATGGACGGAGCATCTGAACCAAACAAACACTCACACCCATTCAACAGATCTGGGTTTAATCCATCACCGTTCTTTAGCCCACTTTGCCACCCCAGTTCAGACATGGCCATATGCAAATCAGTCTGACCCTGTGCCTCATGGGAAAAGTCCAGCACAAACTGCCAAGCCATGCCTTCCTAGACGGGAAACAAGCTTCCTAGGACTGGTTTCTGGTATATCAGCCTGAGGGGCATGTGGAAGGCGGTTGTTGCCAATAAAATTATCTCCAAACAAACTCAAGTAATGACCCCTTGCACAATGGATGAAGTATGATGAGTTAGTCAGGGGATATTGACTCTAATGGCAATTTTTCATATGCGATTTTACATATTTTGAAAAAAATATTTTATGAAAATACTGTAGTCTTCTTGCCTTGTATTTTAATGAATTTGTATGTTGTTGGTAACACTGTAACGACTGAACAAAGGCCAACTAATAAAAATGTTTTGAGTAACAATCATGATGTGACTCTCCTCAACCATAATTAGATCATATGTGAACACACTGGTGCTTTTGGCAGATTCTGTACAGTTTATAAACAAAGGTTGATCTCAAAAGAAATAAGTATGATTTTGGACCCAAAATGGAGAGGGAAAGATGCCCATTGTAGGAAAGTAGGATCTGCTTCTTATGGTTACCCCCACTTTTTTCTTAATTTTACACTGTTTATGACTAGTCTGACTGGGATCCTGCTAATCAGGATCCCATTCTATCTGCTTTCTCCCTGAAATGATATGCCATGTATTTAGGCATCCTCCAGATTGGATACTTGGGTACCCTTATCAGTCCCTAGTACATGGTACACATGTACCAAGGGCATAGATACCCCAGAGGCCTCCCTTGGGCTGAAGCATGTATTATGCCACCCATGAGAGGCCATGCAAATGGAACTACAAACCTGCCATTGCAACCTGTGTAAGGTGGTTCATGCACCACTTACTTTAGATATAGGTTTACTATATCTATAGGTCACAACACTTAAAACCTATCAGGCATCTCTGCAGCAGGCCTTGACATTCCAGAAGGCAGGGTGCTGGGTTTAACATGAGTGGTCGGCCCTGAAAGAGCAGAGCCCCTCTGCAGCATTCGGAGACCATTCTCCCGGATTGTCGGTGATGCAGCCAGGCATATAGGTAGAGGTGCATTGTATGCTTGCATAAAATGCTATCTTAAAAACAGCTCCAACAAAACATATCGTGTTTCGAAATCAAAGATCTTCGAATCATATCTCCATACCAGTAACCGGTGTGGGAGGTATGATTCCACCCTTATGAAGTGAGCTTCATGCGGTCACTGGTTTTACCGGTACCAGCCTTCTCGACCCGGCCAGCACAAAATGGTTGCTGCCAACCAGAGACACATTTCTGCCCTCCTACTGCTGAGCCAACCTTGAGCAGGGTAAGGCAGGAAAATAGGCATCCACCTCCCAGACCGGATTTAGTGTATTGGGGCTGGGTGGGTGCACTTCCAAAGTGCCTGAAAGTCTGCATTTGGGGCACACTTTATTTTTTGTGAAATATTTGTATTTTGTTTTGAAAATAAAGCAAAACATCAAACAAGGCATATATACACAATACACGATGAATGGCAATACAGAATAGTCTTTTAGGGCAGTTGTAAAAGTGAAATGTCTGTTGCAGGTGATTCTGCCGATAGGGTTTGAACTACTTGGGAGCACAAAGATAAAAGGTCACAGTTACATTGCTCGAGGTTGCCGGCAGTGGGAACAAATATTACATCTTTCAACGCTCCTCCCCAATCTTCCTGGCAGCATTCCCCCTCCACTTCCAGATCATAGTATTTTATCCATGGTGCGCGTATCTTCGGAAATTTCCGCGGGCAGCCCCTGCCCTTATATGTCACTTGTTCTACCACCATATACAGATCAAGACTTGCCCTCCATCCATTAAGCGTAGGTAACTGCGGGCCCCAAAGTATTTAGCTATATCTCTTTTGGCTACCACCAACTGCAAATTATCGAATGCAAGTTTACGTCTTGGGATGTTCATGTCCATTGGGATACCCAGGAGGAAAAACCTTGGTTCCAACTCCTTCCCCAGTAGGCCTGGATCTTGTTGCATTCCCAAAGTGTATGTATAACTGTTCCGCATTCTGTGCGGCATCTAAGACAATCCGGGCTCTCAGCCCTTCCTATTTTATGCAATCTGGTTCTATCAAAATAAGTTTGGTGCATAATTTTGTGTTGGATGAGACGTAAACTTAGTTTAATTTACCACTTCCAGTGGATGCATGAGAGCGGCCTCCCAGTCTATATCTTCTATTACACCAGTGGTCCTCTCCCATTTTGCTCGGAGTGGACCCAATGTGTCCGGCATGTTATTAAGTAATGTTTTATAGGTAAATGAAATGGCTTTGGCTGGGATCTCCTCCTGTAAGAGTCGAACCTTTAACTGGGCGTATTCCGGTAGTGTCTCCCCATTCAACCCCTTCGTAACCCATGCATGTTTCAGACGGAGGTATGCATATGTCTGAGTGTCGTAGAGCTGGTATCTGGCTTGGAGTGTGCTGAAGGAGGCCAGCACACCATTTCCAGAACATCCCCTATTCCGGAAATACCAATTAAGTCCCATTGCCTAAAGTCTCTCAGCTTTCCGATCTCTATTAGCCTAGTCCCCTCCCACAATGGGGTCTCTCTGGTGCATCTGTAGTCCCGATTCATTTGTCGTTCGGCACTTTTCCATGCCTCTAATGTCCTCTTGGTCGTATGTAGCAATCAGCTACATCCCTTGCCTCCATAGCTATAGTGAAGATGTGTACGTTCTCTAAACTGTAGTCTTTGCAGCCTATATGTCAGGTGGTCCCCTGGTGCGTGAATTTATTAATTGATTACAATGAGGTGGGATGTTCTATAGTATGCCTTAATGTCTAGGAGGGCCAAACCACAGTTGTATGGATTTCTCTGCAGTGCTTGGAGTGTAATGCATGGATGGGCCCCGTCCCAGAGGAGCAAACGCAATTCACTGTCTATACCTTTGAACATTGCATCTGGAATTTTACTGTAAGTGATTTGCAACACATAGAGCAGCTGGGGAAGTGTAATAATTTTGTATATGGTGGCCATTCCCATAATAATTAAGGGAAGTCTCCTCCATCTCTTGAAGTGTTCCTGGAAGTTTGAGTGGATCCGCCTATTGTTGTGCGCTAGGCTAGCTGCAAGTCTGTGTTAATGTAGAGGCCAAGATAGGTAAATCTCTCTATCGACCAGCGCAAACAACTAGGGTATGTCTAGGGCTCCACCACCACCCTCCACTGGGTATAGGGTAGATTTACTCCAGTAGATTCTACATCCCACATGACAACAATAATCCTAAAAAATGTGCAGGATTTGAGGGAGCGTCTCCGTCGGGTTTGTCACATATAATACAACGTCATCCACATATAAAGATATGCGTTCTTCATCTAGCAGTCGGGATTCATCTAGAAAACCACACAGTCCCGGGTAGGCTCTGATGACACAGGCCAAGGGTTCCAGAATAAGGGCAAACAAAAAGGGGGAAAGTGGACATCCCTGCCTGGTCCCCCTTTGAATCGGCCAGGTTCCTGAAATAGCTCTGTTAACCCTAACCCTAGCCTCAGGCTCAGTGTATAACAAGGCCACTCAGTCCCTGAATCCCAGACCAAATTTCTCCAGGGCATGTCTCAAAAGAGTGAAGCGCAGGTTGTACACATACAACCACCTGCCGTGCCTTCCCAAATGAAGAGTCGGTCAGACATTAGAGAATACAAACAAGCATTTATTAGCAGGAGAGGAGCCCATCATAGCCTGCACCCTGAGATAGCTGGAGAGAGGGACTGACTTCCCAACAGGATACAGTAGGTAAAAAGTGCTTCCCAGCCATCTCCAACCACACCCACTGTTGAAAAGTACTGGCTTGAGCTGGACCTGAACAATGAAGCACAGAGAGATGAGCTAACACATGCCAGATGGGAAACTTTGCATCAGGAATACAAGGCCACAGTGCTTGGTACTCCCCATCTCCTAAGGTGGGGGCAGAAGCTACACATTCAGCTAGTCATGTGCTGGCAGAATACCTTATTCATTAGCAAGTCAAGGAAACAGCCTTGGACAGCAGGAGAAATAATAACAAAACACAGTGTTCTGCCGAGGCAAGCAATATGAGCACTGAGGCCTAACCCAGACACAGTCTAATATGGATTGTGAAATACAAAATGGATGCACACTGGCTAACTAAAGCTTACATGCTGCGAGGATAACTCAGTGGGCTGCATAACGTGAATACAAATGCATGAATTTTAGCCACACACTTCTAACCTAAAACAGCACGGCAGAGACATCATAGGGAAGGGAATTTTAAATCTAACAGATCCTCCTTTTAGCAGTGTTGGCTAAAACCTTTATTGCTATCCAGCAGGGTCTTTACAATTCTAAGTGGGAAGAAAGAAAATACATGGAAAAAAGGAAACAAGACAGCACAGGTATACCAACATGCATATAATATTCTGGATGTAAGGCACCCTCCTTTTCAGCTGATCTAGGTGTATACCCTTGGGGGACTACTATGTTCTTCAACACTGTGTCATAGTCAGACTGTATCAATGACTCTTCAAATGGTCATTATTATGAAGCAAGGAAACTATAAAAGACATATTGACTTAAGAGAGATTTACATCAACGCTCAACAGTCCTTCTATCTCTTTCTGAAACACGATCTCAGCACCTGTACTGTATGTATGTCCTTTCCTGAGCAGTTAACATACCTACGCAGTAAATGCAACAAACTGGGAGACAGTGTATACAAGAGTCTATTTGTCATGCCACATATTATAACTGAGGAGGGGCACAATTCGTAGATGAGGCAGCAAATACAGTGGGATACAAAACAAACTTATCATACTAACTATCATGGAAGGTCTCGGACTAATATACACATTCTTTTGTAGGATAAGAATCACCAAATGCATTATTGAGGACTGGAGAACTGAATCGGAGTTACGCCAATCTGAGCAACTATATTATCATGTTGTGTCCTCTGATGCTCTCTGCTGTGTGAGGAGCCAAAGTAATAAGCATGTTCATAAGGGCAACTAGTGTTGTATAATCCTTGGAATACACAGGATACTTTATGTCCATGGGGTAGGATATTCCTACACTATTATTAACACAATAACAACTATGGATGCAACTGATATTTCTATGTACTAACGTTGCTCTGAACAGGGAGAGGTAAAAGAAAAGCTCTTTCCTTGTCAATTGGGGGGCAAAATAAATGCATTGTTATTGGGAGAGAAACACAACAGAATGGAATTGGTGGCCAGGGAACGAGAAGATGGGCAAACCTCTTCTGTCCAGTGTCTTTTCAGTGAGCCATCACTGGTAGACTCCTATTGTTCATCTAGCATAGGTGCTATTGGGCATAGGCGGTGGAGCTGTGCTTCCAGCTTGGATCCAGATCCCACGCTGCAGAGAAAGCTATCTCTCTCTTTGGAATCATAGTCCCTTTGCCCTGTTCGTTGACTGCCCAAACAATGCACCACACTCTCTTCCTCTACTCAATAGCTTAAACAGGGTAACCACACTCTATTCTTCATCCATGAAGTCCATCCCTACTAACCCTATTCTACATTGGTGCACTGTTCCTCTGTCGGGCAGATGTCATACCCTACACAAAAGGGGTCAAAGGAAGAAGGGGTCAGACTCAAGATGGAGCAAGGGACAGAGGCTCAAACACAGGTGAGCCCACTGGCTAAGCTCAATGGGCTGGGACTGAGGCACAAGTAGACCAACAGATTGGGGCTCCTAGATAGCCGGTCTTTCTCTTTCTCCTTCTAGGTGATACTGCCTCATCCAGCATGTCTTTGCTCTGTAGCTCCGCATTGTTCGTATTCATAGGTGTTCCATACCAAGCAGCCAGGCTGAGCATCACGTCCGACCCCTCTCTCTGACTGAAGGGCGTCCCGGACCTATTAGCGAGTATAAAACGTACTTTTAGTGAACTGGGAAGGGTAAAAAATTACACTGTTATACATTTTTGTTTTCGTTCTCTCCCAATCCCAAGTAGTAGGGTAAGCCCTAATTCTGTTACAAAGCTGTGAAAGAACAATTTGGACCTTATCTGTCCATTCTTATATTATTTATCTGAAGAACCTCAGAAGAGAATTTCAAAGCAATGGCTCCTTTGTGTTTCTTGTCATAGCAAGCTTATTATAATTATTATTATTATTAATTAAACTTATATAGCGCAACAAATCATCCCCAGGGGGTTAAAACATCCGTGTTTTCAACTGTTTCTTAAAGTGCTCCAACATCGTGCACGCTCGGATCTCATCCGGTAATCTGTTCTGCTGGAAGGGGACAAGATGAGAAAAAGCACACATAGCAGTTTCTGATTGCTTGGTGGCTACCCAGAACATAGGGAATTACCTTCTTCTTTAGGTATACAGGCATTGCTTTGAACACTAACGTCAAAAGCTTAAACACTGCTATCTTTCTTATTGGTAACCAATGCAGTGTTTGCAGTAGAGGTCGAGATGGGGTACGGCCCAGTTAATTGAGAGCCAGCCTCGCTGCTGTGTTTTGCACCACTTGCAGTCCGGAAGATAGGTCCTCCCTTACGCCTACTAGTAGAGCATTGCCGTAGTCTAATCTACTAACTAGTAGTGCCTGAATTAAGGTCTTTCTGGACTCATGGGGGATCCATGTAAAAATCTCCCTCAACATCTGCATAATCCAGAAAAATGTGCCAGAGAGTGTCTTCATGTGATCTTCCAATGAAAGTTTATTGTCAAGCAAGTTTCCCAGGTTCCGTGCCTGCTTTTTTGGAATGGGTGCCTCTCCGTGGGCCACCTGTTGGCCGACCACAATTCCTCAGCCTTCCCAAACAGGAGAATCTCTGCTTTGTTGGAGTTTAGCTGAAGGAAATCGTTACTCATCCAGGTGGCTAAATTCAACATTCAGACCTTAAATTTGGCTCTGGTTGCCGACTCGAAAGGGATTATCACCTGCGTGCCATCCATATACGAGATTGTCTCAAAACTGCAAGATCTGATAATGGCAGCCATAGGGGCCACATAGATGTTGAACAAGGTGGGACTTAAGACGGACCCCTGGGGGACCCCTTTGTCCAGTGCCATGGTCTGTTTGACAAAAAGCTTTGTAGCCAAGCCACGGCCTTCCCTCAGACACCAATCTCTCGCAGCCTGTCCATCAGGATGCTGTGAGAGATGGTGTTGAAGGCCGCTGACAGGTCCAGGACCACCAGCATTGTTGGAATCCCCTTATGCAGAGACATCCTATTTGTATCTGTGACTTCTACCTGGGCCGCTTGGTGCTGTGCCCGCTCGGAAGCCCGATTGGGAGGGGTCCAACAAATCAGACTGCTCCAAATAATCCGTGAGTTGATGGTTAATCGGTGTCTCCATGACCTTAGAACAGCATGAAAGGAGGGAGATTGGCCTATAATTTTGCACGTCTGCCAGGTCTGCTGACACCTTCTTCGGCAGAGGTTTGATGTGTGCCTTCTTCTATTTCCTGGGAAATGTAGCCGTGGCCAGAGAGATGTTACAAACCTCTGAGAGCGAGGCAAATAGCGCCGGAGCCAGCTCTGACATTATAATTGGCGGAGCCGGGTCAATCGGCAACCCAGATTTCATCTCCGCGAATACCGACTCTACTTGCTCAATGGTGATGGTTGCGAGCCTAGGTGATGAGGTATCCCTCCCCTTAGGGACTATCCCCTTTGATGCATCCCCAACACCCAGAGAGCTGTAGATTCTATTGATCTTCTCCTTGAAATGGCTGGCTACCTCATCAAAAAGCTCTTGCGTGGGGGAATAGAGGGGCTGCTTACTTTAGTGTTAGTGAACTCCTTTAGTATCTTAAAGAGTACCTTTGAGGAGTTTTTTGCCTCCCATATTTGTGTACCCAGATGATCTCTTCTTGCTGTATTACAGCTTTTTAGAAATGCTCTGTGTGCCAGTTTATAAGCCAGCTTATCCTCCGGCTGTGTAGTTTTTCTCCATTTTCTCTCGCTCCCTCTACACTGTGCCTTTTCTATTTTAAGACATTCCGAGTACCAAGGGGCCGGCACCGTCCTCTCCTGAGCACTCACTACTATGAGTTGGGCGATGCTGTCTAAGGCAATTCTAAGGCATTTCCAATGGAGTCCTCCCATCTTTCAAGGGCCTTGTCACTAGCCTTGACACTAGCCTCCTCCTCTTCAATAGGCTTTATGTTCAATAAGTCATTGAGATCACAGCACTTCTTCTACTTTGTGAGCCTTCACTACTGTGCAGGACTGCAGACACCTCTAGAATTATTTTTCTTGAGAAAGCCAACAGAAATATTGCAGTTGTGACCATGCTCTCTTGTTATAGGTGTGACGAAAAAGTCTAAAGCTGCTAATTTAACAGATTCTTATTGTGTAAATAACTGTCAAATTAAGCATAGTGTAGCAAGTACATGCAAAACTTGCTGTTGCAAACAAACTCCTGTAGAGCTACGTGCTCTTCAAACTGTTAATCACAGAAATGTGTAGTACGCAATTACCGAGGGCATACAAGCACCCTTCCTAGTATTGTGCATCATGTGCACCATACAGTACACGATCTGGGCCATGTGGCATCATATCAGGGGAAAAGAACTATTCACCAGCTCTAGTAAGGGCTATCAGCTCAATTACACAGGCTAACTGATAAGGGACTTGTGATGCCTCTGCAACTGTATGTAGTGTTGGGATAACATGAACAATAGTGGTGTTGCCACCTGGGAATTTAAACAAAAACCTCTGACATATAGTTCCACCTTGGGGTGAGATAAGGAAACATCAGTCTAGTCTACCCATCCTTTCGTCTTCTTCCCAATTCAATTCCATCAATTTTCAGAAAGGAGGGGCAGTGACATGGCTGACTTCAAGGTGACACATTTTCTTAAGTAGGACAATTATCCCAAATGATGGTATTTTATAGTCGATGAGACGTGCACTGGTGAGGTGCTGCATCTCTGTTTATTCAAGGGCATGTTCACAGCTTCCTGTGGAACAAGTGACTAAAGCGAGACCAATTAATTGTCTTTATGGAAATGGCCACCAGCATGACCATTCCCAGACAGCTCGGGTAGGCTCAAAAGAGAGAAAAAACGTACAACAACAAGCTGTCTCGCGTACTTACTGTGCAAAACAGCACACACCAAGACACATAATAAGCACATAAATCAAGGAAAACATGCAGCCGTAAAATGCACAGCTGTCTTGTGTACTCACAACACAAACCAGGACACAATAATAGGTGTACCAAGCACAGAAACGCAGTGTGTTAGTTGCTCAAAAAGACTGGTTCATGCACGTCATGCATCTCATGCGTTGTTCATGCACTTAATTTGCCTAGGAGCTAGTCTCCTTCCCCCCCTTTGACAGTAGGTGACCTAAGCAGGTGACCTCCTGTCGAAAATACTTACCCCTATTGGCGGCTGGGCATGAGCAGACTCATACCAATACTCACAGTAACACAGTGAAGACTCCCATTCACAGGAAACTACACCAAATGGACATCCTCTTCCTCTATCACACTGAAACAAGACTATTCAGTCCACAAAAAGACAGAAACACACAGAAATGTTGGACAAGAAAATAGCCACTTACTAAAAGTGCCTACTGCAAACACATACTTTAAAACCCATGATTACTAAAATATGTATTAGTAAATGTTGAGCTCATTCCTATTTTCTATCTTATCCCTATGAAGGATATACTTACCCCATTCTATCTTATCAGAATCACAGCTCCACGATAGTGAAAAAGGAAAAATAGCAGCTTTTCACCACCAGGAAACGCCAAACACACCAGCACACATCAGCACACATCAGCGCTCATCAGCTCAGAACACACACACACCGTACCCCACCCAGCGGGTGGGCCCTGGGCCCACCACAGTGGGGTCATATGGACAATTGTGGTGGCAAGCCTTCTAATTATATGTATTTTTTGGGGCCATTCATTTGGGCAGCAGGATCAACGCTGCTAGCCTACTAGTAGCTATTTATTTACCAGCTCTGGCACAATCAGTGCACTTCACTAGGGATCTACTAGCAAATCACTAAGCCAATCAGGGAGAACCTAGCACAATATCTATTTACACAGAAAGCACTTGCATTGTGACACTGATCAGCAGTAGCAAAACCCCAAAAGCATCTAAAGTAGCAAAAACGGAATTGCAGCACAGCATCAAAAACATAGGAGGGAGGGGCAAAAAGTCTGGGGAAATCCCACCAAGGATGCCATGTCTAACACCATGCAACTGCACTGCCCTGCAACTATTGCTGTATCTAAAACTATGAGCAAGTGACTACCTTGTATTTTTAAACTTTGTATAGATGTCCTGCCATTCTGCATGGTCCTAAAAAGCGCAGCAGAGCCTAAATCTCTTACTAGCCAATGATATTCCAGACAAAGACCTTTCATATATTCTACAAGCAATACTACCTAAAAATTGCTCTTTTAGATACGCAACAGTAAAATATTGAGAAGCAAGAGAAACATAAAAATAGCCAGAGCAGCAGACAACTGGAGGGTCACATTTTTATTTTGTCTTTGAACTACACACAGGTCAGTCACAAAATGTGAACACAATCAAAATAGTGGGACTTTTATAATGTACCAGCCTTCTCCTCACCAACACCTTACAGCAAGGCCCATTATAACATTCACCTGCCTGGGAACAGTGATAATAGAATGGTAAACTCATTGCATGCTCACCACAATGAGGCATTAACTGAAATAAAAAAATCACAATAAAAAATCCAATTATCTGAGCAAGAGAGCACAAAACATGTGCTAAATTAATGCGTCTGAAACACCCAGCAATACATGCATAGCACTGTGCTATATCTAATACATAACAGAAGGAAACAATACAGATCAATCACTTCCCAATATCTACAACCAAGTCGCTATTGCGAACACACAATAAAAACAAATCTGTAAATAAACAATCAAGTCCCTCTTTTGAGACACAAGTCCTGTCCACTAAAATCTAAATTGCACCTTCACTCCCTCTTCTTTCCTCTGACAGGCCAACCAGAACAGCCTGAACGTCACTGCAGGAATAAAAACAGCAGAAAGAAAATAACAGAATTTGCAAATTCACTTTTCTGACAACAATACTGCAGCTGTCTCTGGCTGGGCCATTTTAAAATGTACATCTTAATCAGGAATCTGCTAACTAACATCATCTGGTGAACAGTAATGTGTGCTGTTTAATTTGAAAAACTATTGTTTTCCTGCTTGGCCTGTATCACAAACAACAAATTGCCAACTTTTCTCAAATGGGCCTATTTTTGCTGCCACCCTTTCCAAACTGTGTTTGCAATTTCTATGTTTAAAACTCCTACAACTAAGTCTGGACGTTCCACTTTTTTCTCAATGGACTTAGTAAATAGAGAATTATTAGTGTTAAAACTCCCATTTTCCAATACAGTAACCTGTTCTCAATTTGTTCCTGGAAATAATTCACATTTGCTCTGGACCACTGAGTTAAATTAATGTTAGCATTTTCCATGTTTGTTTTGTGGGAGCATCTGGTCTTGAAAAACTCCTGTCAGTAGTACCTATTTCTGAATTGATATTTGCATTTGCTGAACTGGCACATTTTGCACCTGCATTTCTCTCTGTTTTTGCTCTTTTCCATTTGCTGTGTCAATTTTAAAATGACATTTCTTCTTCCAATGCTCAAATCTGTTACAAGGATGGCAAAAGGACACTTTTTCCAGCAGTGCAACATCCATACCTGAATTTGCACAAACCAAAACACCTTTACTTCCATCTTGTGAAACAAAACCTTGAAACTCACTTTCTTTCTCTGCAAACAACTGATTCTGAAACCTTTTTCTGTGCAAACCATCTCTATACCATCATATTTTTTCCTTTGAACTCTTTCTGCTTCATTCCTTCAGAATACCCTCTATCATCTTTCTTTGAAAACAAACCAATATTTACTGTACAGAATTTGAGAAAGCTAGGCTTAGGCTCAGACAAGAGCAATTGGCTCTGGATAAAGAGTCCCTAGAAGTCCAGAGAGCTAGAAGACAGTTGGGACTAGAGTCCCATGGCCGAAGGAACCATGTCCCTAGAGTTAAGGAACATTCCTTTGATAATAGGAACCTGAGCAAATTGTCCCTCCCTACCATGTTGGGGATGACATCCATAAATGGATAACTGCTTTAGAGGACCTGTAAAGTACAACGGGGCCCTCAAAAGCAGTGGGCAGCTATCTTGTGGCTCTCCTTTGCGGACAGAGGTAGAGATATGCTCCTCACTGTTAGAGAAGAAGATGCTGTCAATTATTCAGTCCAGTACAGGATTAAGTTCAGAGACACCCAGAAGACCCAAAATCAGGACTGGCTAGACTTTGTGGATAGTGCCATTAAGGCTCTGGAAGTCTGGTTGCTTGGCAGCAAAGTAAATGATTTTAAAGGATTGTACAATTTGATTATGAGGGAGCAGATCCTTACTAATTGCCAAAATCAGCTTTTGCATCAATATCTGGTTGGCTATAATCTGCCTTCTCCCCACGAATTGGGGAAGAAGGCAGATACGTGGGTTAGAACCAGGGCGAAGCAGAAAACCCAGAACACTGATGGTGACCAAAAGAAGCAAGATTCTAAAACTCCATATAAGGGTGGGGACAAGGGTAAAGATCAAAAGTCTTCACCAGGGCCCCAAACACCTGCATCTGGGGGAAGTCACAGTCCAACAAGAAAAAGGAAAAAAGAAACCTTGGCGTTACATATGTAAAGAGAAGACCAATTGGACAAAATATGCCAATTGTCAAATTCAACTCCATCCACCACTGCCCCTAAGGCAACTGCTCCCCCTAGTACAGTTTCATGGGGTGGTACAGGGAACAAGGGATTAGTTTGGTTAACCTTGGGCTCTGAGATGTGTTCTGGCTTAGTCAGAACTCCAGCTCAGGCTGTACCTGTCTGTGATGGTGGCATGGATATAGCCACCATATTTGTCAGTCCCAGTGTCCTGGACAAATTCTGGCAGCAGCCTTTGATTATTGGTGAGGAGGTCATGGCATACAGGGACAGCATACAGGGACACATGTGCAACTGTCACTATGGTGACAAAAGATCTTGTGGGCCCTGACCAGATCATACTTGGTGAGATGTACCAAGTGACCAATGCTAACAATGTCAGGGCTCATCATTCCTTGGCAGTTGTCAGTTTCAGCAGAGGATGGGGTAACTGACCCAAAGAAAGTTGTGGTTATCTCAAACCTCACAGTAGAATGCATGTTGGGCAATGATTTGGAGATTCAGCCTAGGCAGAAGTGGAACATAGGGCTCATGCAGCAATGCTGGACATCTCTGCAGATGTGTTTGCTGTGACCAGGTCACAGGCCAAACTGACTTCTACTGAACAGGCCCTGGATTCTGATAAAATGAGAGAAGGAGCAGGAGGGGTAAGGATGTGTCTTCCCTCCAGGCTCAGAGAGACAACCAGTCTCTTGAAGGAGAGGATCTCACTCCTTGTGAAAGAACTGTCTCAGATGAACTAGAACCTGATCAGGTTGAGTTCTTGGGGACAGGGGGCACTGCCAGGGCAGGTCTGAGCCAGGAGCAGCAATCCTGCCACTCTCTTGAACCCCTCAGACAGCAGGCTGCTGCTTAGGCTGCTGGGAGCGTCAGTGTATCCCACAGGATCTACTGGGATGAGGGACTCCTTTACTCAGAGGGTAGAGGCCCCAGGCATGGTGCTACCAGTAGCTTGGTCATACCACTGACGTTTTGGGCCTTCTTACTCAACGAGGCACATGACATTCCCTTAGCAGGACACCTAGGCCAAAGTAAGGCTTGGGCAGGCTTGTCCCTCACTTTCACTGGCCTCAAATGCCTGAGGACACTAAGGAGTTGTGTCGCTCCTGTAGCACCTGTCAAGTCAGTGGTAAGTCAGGTGGTACCACAAAGGTCGCCCTCATACTAATACCTGTGGTGGGGGTTCACTTTGAGAGGTTTGGAATTTATATAATTGGTCCAATGAACCCTCCTACTGCATCTGGACACAATTACATACTAGTGATGGCGGAAGATGCCAGAAGGCAATACCCCTTAGAACCACCACAGGTCCTGTGTTGGCCAGGACCCTCCTGGGGTTTTTCTTTCCAGAGTGGGATTCCCTAAGGAGGTCTTAACTAACAGAGGTACCAACTTCATGTCAAGTTACATTACTGCTGTGTGCAAGAAGTGTGGAGTGAACTACAAATTCACCACATCCTATCACCCACAATGCAATGGGTTAGTTGAGAGATTCAACAAAACCCTCAAGGGCATGATCATGGGACTCCCAGAAAAGCTTAGGCAAAAATGGGATGTCCTGTTTCCCTGCCTTCTTTTTGCCTACAGAGAAGTCCCACAGAAGGGAGTTGGCTATGGCCCTTTTGAACTTTTGTTTGGGTATCCAGTTAGGGGTCTCCTGTGTTTAGTTAAGGAGGGATGGGAGTTACCTTTCAAACCACCTAAGCAAGACATTGTGTACTATGTATTTGGTCTCCGCTCCAGGATGACTGAGTACATGAAGAAGGCCTGCAAAAACCTTGAGGCAAGTCAGGAATTGCAAAACGTTTGGCATGACTAAAAGGCTGTACTGACTGTTTATCAGCCAGGACAGAAAATATGGATATTGGAGCCTACCCCAGCAGCCTTCCAAGACAAGTGGAATGGACCCCATACTATTCTTGAGCAGAAGGGAGAGGTCACTTGCTCGGTGCTAGTGTGCCCCATATAAACAGACTCAAACCCTATGTGGACAGGGCAGACATAGGCTTGCTCATGGCTACTGATGAGGGATAGGAGGAAGAGAGGGACCCACTCCCTGACCTCTCACAGAACCCTGATGATGGCTCAATTGATGGCGTAGCTTTGGCAGGCAACCTCACTGAGCAACAGCAGATTTATTTCAGGAAGGTCCTCAATCCATACAGGCATATGTTTTTTTGACTCCTTGTCAGACCACCTGGTATACCCATGAAGTGGACACAGGTGACAGTCTACCTGTTAAAAATAAGATTTACAGGCAGCCTGATCATGTCAGAGATTGTACCAGGACTGATGTTCACCCTATTCCTAGGGCAGATGAACTCATTGACACTTTGGCCTTATCCAAGTTCTTGAGCACATTTGACCTCACCGCTGGAAATTGACAAATCAGACTTACTGAGGATGTCAACCCAAAACAGCAATTCCAAAGGCTGACGAATAAAGTCCTTACAGGTCTTTAAACCTATAGTGAAGCATATCTTACAGCATATCTTGATGATATAGCTGTCTTTAGCTCCACTTGGGAGGATCAACTGGTCCACCTGAAGAATGTTTTGGAGACTCTGCAGAACGCAGGTCTCACTATCAAAACCACAAAGTGCCAGATAGGGCCGAGTAAGGTTGTGTACCTGGGCCACATTGCGGGTGGGGGCCAGATTCAACATTGACTAGCAAAATCCTGACCATTACGGACTGGTTGCTCCCACTACCCAGACTCAGGTCAGAGCTTTCTTGGGCCTGACTGGGCACTACAGAATATTTGTGAAAGGATATGGGTCTATAGTGACTCCCTTGAATGATATTACTTCCAAAAGAATGCCCAAGAAAGTTCAGTGGTGTCAGAAGGCCTTTGATGATCTCAAGCAGGCCATGTGAACTGCTCCCATTCTGTAAAGTCCTGACTATTCCAAACAATTCATTGTCCAAACAGATGAATCGGAGTTAGGGGTTGGGGCTGTGTTGTCAACTTAATGCAGAGGGTCCGGATCAACCAGTAGCTTTTATTAGCAGAAGGTTGACCTTCAGAGAGAAACGTTGGTCAGCCATTGAGAGGAAAGCATTTGCTGTGGTTTGGGCTCTGAAGAAGTTGAGGGCATACTTGTTTGGCACTCACTTCATTGTTCAGACATCCTTTAAGCCCCTCTTATGGCTAAAACAGATAAAGGGTGAAAACGACAAACTTTTGAGGTGGTCCATTTCCCTACAGGGGATGGACTATACAGTGGAACATAGACATGGGAGTAACCATGCCAATGCAGATGGACTCTCCAAATATTTCCACTTAGAACATGAAGACTCAACTGGACAAGGTTAGCCTAATCTCCTTATGTTTGGGAGGTTGTGTAGGAAAGTAGGATCTGCTTCTTATGTTACCCCCACTTTTTGCTTGATGTTATACTGTTTTGACTAGTCTGACTGGGATCCTGCTAATCAGGACGCCAGTCTATCTGCTTTCTCCCTGAAATGTTATGCCATATACCTAGGTACACTCCAGATTGAATACTGGGGTACCCTTATCAGTCCCCAGTATATGGTATACATGTAAATGTAAATGTAAATGTAAATGTCATGGGACTTATAGAGCGCACTTTTACCAGACGGTCACCTTGCGGTGTCGCCTATTCGGCTTCCTGGCGCTGATACTCATACCGCTGTGGAACCCCTCCTGGCTTTCCCTGTGAAGTGTCCACTCCTGGGCACCCCCAGGGTGAAGCCAGGCATCCTTAGCGCTGTTGGGGCCGGTGTGGAGGCTAAGCAAGCTATTGCCCAGAGTTGCAGCATGGGGCCCGTGATTAGAATAGGCACCGAGGCGAGAATTAACTGTTCCGAGGAAATTGAGCCAACGACCCCGCCGAGGCGGGAATCGAACCCTGGTCCCTGGCCAGAACTCTGCATCAGGGTCTGCCGCTCTAACCATTGAGCCACACTTCTCCACATGTACCCAGGGCATGCGTATCCCAGAGGCCTCCCATTGGCTGAAGCATGTATTATGCCACCCATGAGAGTCCATGCAAAATGGAACTACAGGCCTGCCATTGCAGCCTGTGTAAGATGGTGCATACACCACTTACTTTAGACATAGGTTTACTATATTTATAGGTCACTACACTTAAAACCTATCAGTCATCCCACTAGCAGTAATTGACAATGTAGAAGGCAGGGTGCTGGGTTTCACGTGAGAGGGGCCCCTGCATGAGCAGAGCCCCTTTAAGGCCTTCAGAGACCATTCTCTCAGGGTGTCGAGGATGCAGCCAGACATACAGGTAGAGGTGCATTATATGCTTGCGTAAAATGCTATCTCAAAAACAGCTGCACCAAAACATGTTGTGTTTGGTATCAAACACCTTGGAATCATACCTCCACACCGTTAACCGTTGTGGGGGGTATGATTCCACCCTTTTGAAGTGAGCTCCGTGGGGTCACTGGTCTTCCTGGTACCAGCCTTCTCGACCTGGGCAGCACAAAATGGTTGCTGCTGACCAGAGACACATTTCTGCCTCCTGCTACTGAGCCAAGCTGGATGAGAAGATTGACCTCCAGAGAGAAAAGTTGGGAACGAGAGGGAAGCATTTGCTGTGGTTTGGGCTCTGAAGAAGTTGAGGGCACACTTGTTTGGCACTCACTTCATTGTTCAGACAGATTTTAAGCCCCTCTTATGGCTAAAACAGATGAAGGGTGAAAACGACAAACTTTTGAGGTGGTCCATTTCCCTACAGGGGATGGACTATACAGTGGCACATAGACATGGGAGTAACCATGCCAATGCAGATGGACTCTCCAAATATTTCCACTTAGAACATGAAGACTCAACTGGGCAAGGTTAGCCTAATCTCCTTATGTTTGGGAGGTTGTGTAGGAAAGTAGGATCTGCTTCTTATGGTTACCCTGTGGTAAATAAATAATTAAATACCTGTTCTATTTTTCGGAATAATTAATTAACAGATAGCTCAATAAATAAGAGTCAGGATTCGAGGTATCTTGAGTTTGCAGGTTTTAATACAGCATAAAGGACAGCAACAGGACAACCTGCACGGGAATAGGATGGCAGCTGCCGGGGGCAGGATCTGGAGCATAAGGGGTAACTTTTAATAACAGTGCACAATATTTATAGTTAAACAATTGCATTACATTCAGTGTAGTAGGTGTAGCAGTGGGCGGGGTTTGTAGCAGTCGCGAAAGATAAGGCAGAAAGTAGGTGTAACAAGAGGCGTATACATAGACATGTGATGTAAACGTAACAGAATATGTCATAAATGGGGCGGAAACATGGAGGGGGCTACCTAAGGAGCCGGGACCTCTGACCTAGTGGTGCGCGCAAACTGGCAATGACGTGTTACCAGGAGGAGCTGGGGCTATGACTTCTGCACTAGAAGAGGAGACGAAAGTCTGGAGTGTCAGAGCGACATGTACCTAAACACTATCTAGTATCTGATGTTTAGAGAACATGTTGATAGAATCCAAAAGTTATCAGGGCAAAGGCTAACAGACTCTAAGACTGGTGCATGCATTATTCTACATATAGTGCGTGTTTGAGGAATATTAAATGACCATTAATACAGTATTTCTCTTACATGGAGACGAAAAGGCTAGACGATGACTGAAACTATTGATGCGATTCAGTAGCTTAGGAATGCAGAGAAGGAGGACTGGACTGATAACTAGAATCATAACATACTCTTGGCAGACTGGCAGGCAGAGCCAGGCCGAGCCGGGCACTGTGAGGCAGGAAGTAAGTGAAGGGTCATGGATGCAGGTAGGGGCTGTATCGCTCCTCAGCGAGGGTTCAGGAGACAGGAGCTGAATCTGGTGTCCGGGCCCTTTTGAGGCCTAGAAACGGGGACTTTTACTGAATTACCGTGCACACTGTGAAACGTGGCAACATAACTTTACATAGGCCTAATACTCGTAGCTTTCACGAGAACTGGAAACTGGCATACTAGAGTTGGACACAACTGGAATTGCGTCTTTAATCGATCATAAGGGAATACATATGCATATTAATCATGCACATATAACATAAGATGGGGAACACGTAGGGACACAGAACATGGCAAAATTTACTTTTCCACATTCCCTCCTTGTCACTACGTTTCCATCAGGAAACATCAATATTCATGATACCATCTATCATTTCATACAGTATCATTTGCTCGTCTCGAATTGGCTTGGAACGGGATCTAGGACTAGGACTAAGACTAGGAATACAGGATGTAGCACAAATGCCGCAAATCGCAGGGCCACATTGTAAGCAGAGGCAGCAACTGAAAATGATCATTACTGCTATACCTAGGAATGACAATACTTTCCATCCCCAGGCAGAAATTATACTCCAGAGCCAACCGGACCATGTCCAGGTGCCTGGATTCTGGTGTAACTGATGGGCAATTTTATGAAGTCTGGTTATAGCTGAATAAACAGACGGCGCGTTATTAGGAATGAAAATGCAGCAACTAGATCCGATGACTCTACATGCTCCTCCTCTATCGGCCAGTATGACGTCAAGAACGAGACGATTTTGGAGCACGACAAATCTCATAGCAGATTGCTCTTCAGTTAAGTTACCTAGAGCAGAAGTAGTCTCATTCACTACTGCTTCAAGGGTTCTGGTTAACCTACGGATTAGCTTACTATTCTGGATGGGTCCTATAAAGAAGAAGAATCCTTTATTGAAGTCTTGATATTGTTCTAGAGTATTTCAGTTTGATCGACTATTGGGGACTCGATCTCCCTTCTATGTCTAATGTGTACTAGATGTGTGTTTCTATGGTAATCAGATGGGGCTAGAAAAACTGGTGGCAGTAGGAAGGCAATGTAACATGTTCCATCCCAATCGAGGGGCAAACGAACATATGCGGTCTGACCACAAACAAAATAAGAATGACGTGAGGCTTTGAAGATAGATTTCCCACTGTCACTATACTTTACAATAGTAGTACAATCACTATGTCCTACATGTGCGGAACCATTCTTTCGGACACATAATTCGCCTTTGACTGGTAGTACTGAAATGGCAGGTAAATCTGGAGTAGTATCAGACTGAACATTCAGGACCATAAAATTCGAAGAATAGTTACCTAAATTATATACTTCATTTTCTAGATCTAACCCGGTTCTATGGGAAAGACCTTGCTTGTCTGGAAAACATGTACTATTCAGAAGGGACATATCAGTTGAGGATGACGTTAACGTGGACCATGCTCCACACGAACCATTATGTGAAAACGGATAAGGAAAGAGTGGAAGAACTCCCTTCGGTGTCTGGAAAGGGGGGAGTCAACCACACACCCAACAATTAGTGGCATTGCTGGTCTGGTGCGAATGGTGTAGCATTCTAATGAATGTATTATTGCGCATAGCAAGACAATAGGATAGCTCATGAGGAGGCAGATCACTGAATGTGTGCTCTACTGTAGCATTAGAAAACTTATTTACATGAGAAATTGGAAAACATAAATGCAATGCATAACTTGTGCAGGTAATCATCAAACTCAGAAATAGAAGAAAACATAAAATAACGATACATCTGATAGAGTTTTGACTAACTCTCTCACTATGGGGGTCTATCTCATACATGTCAGAAACCTGTCTAACCGCTTCACCCGAGGGGGACTTAGACAATTAAACTGGCTGACTTATTTTACTAGACCGGAGCTTCTGTTTATACTCCTGCTGCGGAGTTTCCTCCAACAGGGGAGGCTTGGAATCAAAGTTTGTAGCGGGACAGTCCTTAGAAATAGGGCAGTTTTTAAAGTTCTGGCAGTCCTTAAAAATGTTCTTGGCAAAAGTCTTTTCTCGGAGTCCATGAAACTTCTTGACGTGAGACAGGTGCACCCAACCCTTACGGCCCTCCAACTTCACGGCCGTACGGGTGGTCAGAAGGACTAGTTTCGGTTCTTTCCAGCGAGGCTCCAGCGGACTTGAACGATCAAAATTCCGGACAAGGACCAGACTTCCTGGAGCGATTTCATGCGGTTTCACCTCGGTATTGTCTGGAAATGCGGCGGCAACCTGTGAACGACAAGAGTGTAGGGCAGACATCAAGGAAGCTAGGTAATCTGTCAGCATATTACTGGAAACATCTGTAATACTTCGGGGCCTAGGTGTACCCCACATGTTCGGGGGCGGCCGAATACGACCTCATACGGGGACAGACCTGATCTGGAATGTGCAACCATGCGCATATAAAATAGGGCGACTGGCAGAGCTACTAGCCTGTCTACACCTTTCTCTTTACAGACTTTGGCGATGCGGATTTTCAGGGTCTGATTATGTCTCTCTACGAGACCTGCTGCTTCAGGATGGCGTACACAATGAAACTTCCACTGGTACCCTAACAAAAGGGAAACATGCTTCATTAACTCTGATGAGAATGGCTGGCCGTTGTCTGAATACACGACCCTAGGGAGTCCATAACGGGGGAAGAATTCACGAACCAGCTGCTTGGCAGTGGTCGCGGCTGTGTAATCTGGGACTGGATATGCCTCTGTCCACCTGGACAAAGCGCATACAACTACAAGGACATACTTGAAACCTCGACATCGCTCCATCTGAATATAATCCATCTGGAGGACTTCAAAAGGGTGGTCAGGAGGCTGGAATCCCCCTTGTTCCACCGGGACACTTTTACCTGGATTGAACTGACAACATATCATACAGGTACGGACTTTCTGCTTGGCTGCAGCTCGTAAATGCTTGTTGAACCAAATGTTCTGGATACTGTCTAACATAGCTTTTTCTCCTAAATGTGCAGGACTATGTGCGGTATTGATAATGACTTGAACCATAGAGTCGGGGAGAAACCATGTGGCTTTTCCCTTCGTCAACCATCCCTGATCTGTCTGGACCCTTCCTTGTTCGGACCATTTCTTGATTTCATCGGGAGTAGCATGTGACTGGATATCTATGACATCTTGTGTGGGGTCCTTAACTGTCATACATGTAGTCGGATCTGGAGTGTGTGTCAGTGTTGCGTTAACTGGAATGTCTGGAGTCTGGGCTGTGAGTTTGGCTGTTCGATCTGCTAGATCGTTACACTGGGAAATAATGTCAGTAACTTTCGTATGTGCTTTGCACTTCATAATAGCGATGGCTGTCGGTAAATGTATTGCATCTAACAGAGCTTGAATAAGAAGACCATGCTGAATCTTGGTCCCATGAGAAGTCATAAAACCTCTTTCTTGCCAGAGCACTCCAAAGTCGTGTACGACTCCGAATGCATAACGTGAATCTGTGTATATGTTAACCTTCAGGTTTTTGGCACGTATGCAGGCTTGGGTCAGAGCGACTAGCTCTGCTGCTTGAGCGGACAGAGTGTCAATACGGTGTGTCTCTATAACTTCAGTGTCAGTAGTCACTGCATACGCGGCTACTAGTTCTCCTGTACTCGTTCTCATACATGAACCATCCACATAAAGTGTCAGGTCGGGATCTGGTAATGGAATATCTGTCAAGTCTTGTCTAGGCTTTGTCATGGTGTTAACAACTTCCACACAATCATGTGTGGCAGGATTTGAAGTAACTGACGGTAACAGTGTAGCAGGATTCAGAGTGTTGCAGCGTCTGATTTCTATGTGTGGCTGGAACAGTGTCAATTCATAACCTGTTAAACGTGCAATTGTCAAGTGCTGAGTCTGGGTTCGGTTTAAAAGAACTTCCACAGAGTGTGGAACTTGTACTGTCAGGGAGTGTCCTAACACTATGGAATCACTTTGTCTGATAGCTAGTGCTGTGGCTGCAACTGACTTGAGGCACGCAGGCAGAGCCTGGGCTACTGGATCTAGTGTGCTGGAAAAATAAGCACAAGGCTTGTATTGTCCTGCTTGATCTTGTGTGAGAACAGATAATGCTGTACCATCACGTTCTGTGACAAAAAGTGTAAAAGGCTTACTGTAGTTCGGTGTAGCTAGAACAGGTGCTTGGCATAAAGCTTTCTTTAATTCATTAAAAGCAAGTGTATGTTCAGATGTCCAAGGGAGGACAGTCGATACGGCTGCCTCCTGTGTCGTTAACTGTATCAGTGGCTTGGCTAGAAATGCATACTGAGGAATCAATTGTCGGCAATAAGAAGTGAGGCCGATAAAAGCTCGTACCTCTTTCTGGGTCTTGGGCTGAGGAAGACTCGCTATTAACTGGATACGGTCAGGTGTCAACTGCCTACCCCTCTTGGACAGTAAGTGGCCTAAATAGATCACTTGCTGGACACAGAATTGAAGCTTCGAAGGGGACACCTTGTGCCCCATCTCGGCTAGGAAATACAGAACTGTAAGTGACGCTCGCTCGCAGTCACGTTCAGAACGGGCTGTGATCAGTAGATCATCGACATACTGGAGCAGGGCAGTGTCAGTTGGCATGCGAATATTGTCTAGTTGTCTCTTAAGTGCTTGACTGTAAATACTAGGACTTTCTGTGAAACCTTGAGGAGCTCGGGTAAATTTATAGCTCCTTCCATTTAAACAGAATCCGAAAAGGAACTGGCTGTCTGGATGAATGGGGACACTGAAAAATGCGTTCTTGAGGTCGATGACAGTAAAGAACGTGGCTTCAGAATCAATGGCTGTCAATAGGGAAGAAATATCTGGGACAACTGGGTACTGGGGTATGATACATTTATTAAGCTCTCGAAGGTCAATCACTAATCGATATACTGGAGGTGCATTTGGATCAGTACGTTTCATGACTGGAATGATAGGAGAATTACATACATTGGAGTCAGTTTCTACAACCACTCCTTGAACAATAAGCTCGTCAATAATTTTGGATAAGGCTGCTACAGCCTCAGGTGGCAATCTGTACTGTCTGATTCGTGGTAACACTACACCTGGTTTCAGAGTCACACGATGGGGTGTGATTTGCATAAAACCACCATCAGTTGGACCTTGTGCCCATAGATGCTGCGGGACATTCAATAATCTTGGATCAAAATCACGTAATACATAGTGACCCTTAAAGTCACGTAAAAACAAACGTATTCCTTCTGGGGAGCAGCAAATAACTGCACCTAATTCTTTTAATGTCTTAATGCCTAACAAATTTTCTGGACATGATTTCGTAAGTAACAGGTCAGTAGTTCGGGACAATGGACCTACTTCTAGAGTAACTGGTTTGGAAATCTCGTTAACTATTGGCTTTCCTGAAAATCCAAGGGAAACATTTCTAGAGCCTGAGAGCGGAGCCCCTGGAACCTCGTCATGACTGATAGTAGTCCTACTTGCCCCTGTATCAATCAGAAACTTTCTGTCTTTCCCTAATACTTGACTGTGAACATAGGGACCCTCTTGATCTACAGGTATCTCGATGAGAGGCAAGCCTACCTCCCTCTCTAGGCTGTTTCATGAATACTGCTGATACTCTGGATACTCGGACTGTGCATACTGGTACATCTGCTGTGTAACATGCTGTGTTGCAGCTATAGGCTGCGGTACTGGAGCTGTCTGTGGTGCATTCTGTGGTAACTGAGAAGTCTGTGAAACTTGTTCTTGTCTAGGCGGACGTGGTCTTTCTTTAGTCTTACCAGTAGCTATGTTGTGTTTCAGAACTGCACACTCGTTTATAAAATGACCTGGCTGTTTACAATAATTGCAGGTCCCTTTAACAGGAACTGCAGGATGACTGGCTTGATTCGGACCCCTCTTCTGGCTGTCTTGTGGAACAGTTTGTGCAACTAATACTTTCATTTTCGTGTCTTTCATACGTTTCCTTTCATGGTCTTGCTCTTCTCTGATTCTATTCTGGTGATACTGAAGCATCTGTAACATTTGGGACGGAGTATTAGCTTGCCATGTACTTTCGACTTTCAAAACTCGATTTTTAACTTGTGGACTTGAATTCTCGACTAGTTTAGTAACAAAAAGATGAGGGTATGACTCACTACTCGTCTTGAGACCACTGTTGATGATAAAACATTTCTCAAACCTAGAATAAAAATCACTAGTATCTTCGTCTGGTTTCTGTTTACAGGCTGAGATTGCATCCCAGTCTTCCTTTTTCGTGGCTAGTAATCTTGGCAAAACTTGTATTAACAGTTCGGGTAATTCTTTACATTTATCTCCTTGACCGGTACCTGGTACACGTGTATTTTCTTCAGCTTCTAGAGCTGCCCAATCTATCTTTTTCTCTCCCACCTCCCATTCCTTTTCTTTGAGTTTTTCATATGTGCCCGCAGGCAACAGGACCTTTAACATTTTAATTATATCTGGATACGTATATTCTCCCATACGGAGCATGTCTTTTAATTCACGGTGGAACCCTGCTGGATCTTTGTCGTGACAGGGAATCAACTTTTTCATCTCTAAGAGTTCCATCTTTGTAATCGGGGTGTAAACAAATACTCGTTGCATTTCACCACCCTGTGTCCTAACTGGGTGTACTTCTCGTAACGGATGCTGTTTGTCTATGTAAAAGGGTTTACTTTCTGGGGGTGAGACGTGAACAAAATGCGGGTTCAGAAACGTTCTATATTTGTGGCGCTGTTCTAGAATGATACTAATTAAGTCGGTACCTAGACCTTTCCATCTATACTGGAGTAACTCGTTCAGAACATCATGTAACGGACCTGGATCGGAATGCTGACCCTCATACAATGTAATGAGGTGCTGGATCATATACATACCCACCAGTCGCTGCTCGGCTGGGGGCAGTTTCAGAAACATTTGTGCCACTATTTCGTCTGGAAAAGTGGTAGAATCAGTAGCCCATCGGACTTCTGATCGGGCTAGTTCTTGTTCATGCATGGTACTTAATTCACTATAACCGATTCGTAATTTCAGAATGTGATCGGTAGCTTGAAATACTTGTTCTAGAGAACCTTGTTCTGGTGCTGGAAGATGAAAGACTTTCTTGTGTTCTAGGCGTGAATGTCGGTCTGGAAATCTAGATTTACCTACATACGCTATTCTGGCGGTATTCTCGTCTTCTGCTTCCTCAGTATCAGAGTTACTTTCTTTCTCGCTTACTAGTGCTTCTTTGCGTTGTTCGTGTAACCTTATTATTTCTTTACGTATTTTCTTGTACATACTCTCTATACTACTGATGGTCCTGTGTTTACCCTCGGCTATATTATCACTCCACCTTGTCAGGACTTTCATTTCAGTCGGATCTTTAGTCGGGGAATCTTGTTCCCTTATTAAGCAATTGATTAGAAACTTTAATAACATAGCTGGGTCTCAGCTTTCCTTAAAGACATGATTTCGCCAATACTTTCTGGATCTTCTCCTGTACGGATAAAACGATATATTCTGTCTAGATCTTCTTTCATATTCGGTAGGGTGTCCAAATACTCGGTCACCCGTCTTACACGCAATGAATATATAACCATACTATCATCACCTGGAACTGGATCATAACGGCATTCGGTAAGAGCTCGCCTGATATCTGCAACGGACTGATGTTTGGGCGTACGCTGTAACGCACGTTCATGTAACTCGACTGACGTTACACGTTTGTGTGGCGGCGGGGTTCCCGGAGGACCTCCTCCCGCGGCCCCTAAACTGGAATCGTCGACTGATACTCTTCGTGCTGGCAGAGTGACTGATGTAGCGGGTACTTGTACTGTAGGCTGGACCGGGGGTACCGTAACGGGTGCCCCGGTGGCTGGAGGAGCAGAAATTACATTATTTGCAGGAGCTGGCGCAGCAGGATTTGCATATTCTGGGACTGTGTCGTCCAAATAGGACGAGAGAAAAATATCAGCTGCGGTCGGTTTGTGACGTAGCTTGGTCGGAACTAGTGGTGGCGGAAAATTACTGGATGCCTCCGGGGTTGCTTTTGGCAAGCCCTCGGCAAGAAGAGGGTACATACCCTTAATAAGGGCATTCCTCTGTCTGTCTGACTGTTCGGCTTTAACTCGTTCACCTATTTCGATTAATTCCCTTTCTTGGGCTCTTTCTGAGGATTCTCTACTTAATTCTGACTTTCTGATTTCTTTTTCGGTTCTTTTATGAGATTCTTTGCGCCATAACTCGATGGCATCTTTCTGTGACTGTCTGGCTTTCTTTTTCCATAATACTTCTTCTACTCGCATGATGCACTCGGCATCCCATGTGCCTGATACAGGCCATCTATATTTCTCTTCTAATTCCTTAGTGTACTCGACCCATAAGTCTAGATATAATATGGCACTTATGCCATGCTTGTGATACATAAAATGACCTGGACTGTCCCTAGGCGGGACAGGAACTGCTTCTTCTAACAGACCTTTTCTAGTTCTTAACTGACGTAACTTGGAGAACAGAGGCATGGCTGAACTAGAGTCTAGACACAATACAATACACAATGAACACGATGATTACTGAAAAACAACACATTCATACCACGACATTGAAAACACATGAAATAACATTAAAATAACAGTTCGGACAGAAACATTACCTGGAATACTTGAGAACAGAAACACATGAATTTCTCGAGAACAGAACTTACTAGAATTACTAGATGCACTGCTGAAACAGTACGAAACATACCGGTCTCATAAAGAGACACGTCAGGACCCGCATCCACCTAGGTGGACACTTCGTGTTGGATTTGCGTACCCAAACCCACGGACCAGAGACAAATTAATTGACCCTGTCTAGATACTACCCCAGCAACGGTACTCACCGGGCAGCAAGAACGGAAGGCCTCGGACTGGACTGGACTGCTACGACGACGGACGGACGAACTTCGGACTTCAGTTACGGGTGGGCCTCCGGATACCTCGGACCTTGGACTCTCGGCTTGGGCTCTGGTCGGGACTCACCGCGTTCCTCCACCGCCTCGTCTGGATGCTGGACCGCAACCTCCGTCTCCTCCGTGGGCCTGAGGGATACTTGAAGCAGAAATATCTGCACGTGCACGGTATGGTTCCGTCACGGCTGCAGAGGGTCAGGGGGCTGGCGTGGCTTCTCCGGCGCGTGGGGAAAGGGCAGGTCCCTATTCGGGCCCCATTATGTGGTAAATAAATAATTAAATACCTGTTCTATTTTTCGGAATAATTAATTAACAGATAGCTCAATAAATAAGAGTCAGGATTCGAGGTATCTTGAGTTTGCAGGTTTTAATACAGCATAAAGGACAGCAACAGGACAACCTGCACGGGAATAGGATGGCAGCTGCCGGGGGCAGGATCTGGAGCATAAGGGGTAACTTTTAATAACAGTGCACAATATTTATAGTTAAACAATTGCATTACATTCAGTGTAGTAGGCGTAGCAGTGGGCGGGGTTTGTAGCAGTCGCGAAAGATAAGGCAGAAAGTAGGTGTAACAAGAGGCGTATACATAGACATGTGATGTAAACGTAACAGAATATGTCATAAATGGGGCGGAAACATGGAGGGGGCTACCTAAGGAGCCGGGACCTCTCACCTAGTGGTGCGCGCAAACTGGCAATGACGTGTTACCAGGAGGAGCTGGGGCTATGACTTCTGCACTAGAAGAGGAGACGAAAGTCTGGAGTGTCAGAGCGACATGTACCTAAACACTATCTAGTATCTGATGTTTAGAGAACATGTTGATAGAATCCAAAAGTTATCAGGGCAAAGGCTAACAGACTCTAAGACTGGTGCATGCATTATTCTACATATAGTGCGTGTTTGAGGAATATTAAATGACCATTAATACAGTATTTCTCTTACATGGAGACGAAAAGGCTAGACGATGACTGAAACTATTGATGCGATTCAGTAGCTTAGGAATGCAGAGAAGGAGGGCTGGACTGATAACTAGAATCATAACATACTCTTGGCAGACTGGCAGGCAGAGCCAGGCCGAGCCGGGCACTGTGAGGCAGGAAGTAAGTGAAGGGTCATGGATGCAGGTGGGGGCTGTATCGCTCCTCAGCGAGGGTTCAGGAGACAGGAGCTGAATCTGGTGTCCGGGCCCTTTTGAGGCCTAGAAACGGGGACTTTTACTGAATTACCGTGCACACTGTGAAACGTGGCAACATAACTTTACATAGGCCTAATACTCGTAGCTTTCACGAGAACTGGAAACTGGCATACTAGAGTTGGACACAACTGGAATTGCGTCTTTAATCGATCATAAGGGAATACATATGCATATTAATCATGCACATATAACATAAGATGGGGAACACGTAGGGACACAGAACATGGCAAAATTTACTTTTCCACAACCCCCACTTTTTGCTTGATGTTATACTGTTTTGACTAGTCTGACTGGGATCCTGCTAATCAGGACGCCAGTCTATCTGCTTTCTCCCTGAAATGTTATGCCATATACCTAGGTACACTCCAGATTGAATACTGGGGTACCCTTATCAGTCCCTAGTATATGGTATACATGTAAATGTAAATGTAAATGTAAATGTCATGGTACTTATAGAGCGCACTTTCACCAGACGGTCACCTTGCGGTGTCGCCTATTCGGCTTCTGGCGCTGATACTCATACCGCAGTGGAACCTCTCCTGGCTTTCCCTGTGAAGTGTCCACTCCTGGGCACCCCAGGGTGAAGCCAGGCATCCTTAGCGCTGTTGGGGCTGGTGTGGAGGCTAAGCAAGCTATTGCCCAGAGTTGCAGCATGGGGCCCGTGATTAGAATAGGCACCGAGGTGAGAATTAACAGGTCCGAGGAAATTGAGCCCGCGACCCCGCCGAGGCGGGAATCGAACCCTGGTCCCTTGCCAGAACTCTGCATCAGGGTCTGCCGCTCTAACCATTGAGCCACACTCCTCCACATGTACCCAGGGCATGGGTATCCCAGAGGCCTCCCATGGGCTGAAGCATGTATTATGCCACCCATGAGAGTCCATGCAAAATGGAACTACAGGCCTGCCATTGCAGCCTGTGTAAGATGGTGCATAAACCACTTACTTTAGATATAGGTTTACTATATTTATAGGTCACTACACTTAAAACCTGTCAGTCATCCCTCTAGCAGTCATTGACAATGTAGAAGGCAGGGTGCTGGATTTCACGTGAGAGGGGCCCCTGCATGAGCAGAGCCCCTTTAAGGCCTTCAGACACCATTCTCTCAAGGGTGTCGAGGATGCAGCCAGACATACAGGTAGAGGTGCATTATATGCTTGCGTAAAATGCTATCTCAAAAACGGCTGCACCAAAACAAGTTGTGTTTGATATCAAACACCTTGGAATCATACCTCCCCACCGTTAACCGTTGTGGGAGGTATGATTCCACCCTTTTGAAGTGAGCGCCGTGGGGTCACTGGTCTTCCTGGTACCAGCCTTCTCGACCTGGGCAGCACAAAATGGTTACTGCTGACCAGAGACACATTTCTGCCTCCTGCTACTGAGCCAAGTTCGATCAAGGGAAGGTAGAATAATAGGCATCCTTTCACAGGGAGGTGTGACCACCTCCCAGACAGGATTTAATGCATTGGGGCTGAGTGGGTGCACTTCTAAAGTGCCTGAAAGTCTGCATCTGGGGCACACTTAGTGTCCCTGTGCACAGTCCAGTTCAAACCAGTCCTGGGAGAAGTTGGCTCCTGCTCTGGTGCAAAACTGGACAAAGGACAGTTTTGTATCCTCCCCACTGTCCTGACCCTCCCCTAGGAGTGTCCCCTGAATCTGTCCAACCCACTCCCGTGGACACAAAAGGCCTGGCTGTAGTACCGTAGACTCAACGTGGAAAACATTCTGAATAAGAAACCACTGAACTTCGACCGTCTCGCCACTCTGGGCTTCTCTGGAATTCAACTGGGCCCGACTTTGTCGCCCTCACCGTCAAAAGCATTGTCTGTGCCTGTGCACCATACAGACTCTGTGCATGACCTGTGGAACACCAAGGACAACTCCCTTGAGGTGAAGGAGTTGCTCCCCTGCATTCAAAGGCACCATAATGCAACTGACCGGTCTACTGATCCTGAGCTCCGGGGGATTCCGAAGGGTCCAGCAACACAGGAGGTAGGTTCTTATGTTCGTTGAAGTCGAGCTGCCCTGTCACCATGTCTGAAGCCAGTTTACTTCATGGGGATCGCACAACCCTAACCCCTGTGCACCATGTATTTTTGAAATTGCATATGCATATTGGTGTTCCCCAACTTAGTGCATTAGGCTATTGATAGCCCCAACCACTGCGCACATTTTGTACACAGGACTTTGGCCTCCTCACACTCTGTGCCGTGCAAACTGTTACTTTGTGAAACCGCTAGAGGTCCCTTAGAGACTCCTGTGGCTTCTGCCTGTGGGTCCATTTGAGAGACAACACTGCTTTTCTTGGGCTCCCCTGGCTGCTCCAGGTCTGCCCTGACTCCCCTTGCTGTGGTGAGTCCCCTGGTCCTTGCTGGGCCAGACCATGAGTGTTGCAGCTGTCAAGGCTTTTTGGTGCTCCCGCCGGACACCAATCCCTCAGCACTCAACATCCCTTATGGCAAGGGTTCCTGAGCTGCAGGGATGATTGCTTTTTTACAGGAAGGCACACCTTCCTACACATAAACAATCATAAATGGTTATTTCTACCTTCTGTGTGTGCTGCAGAACGAAGCACACATGGAGAGAGCAATAAACAAGGAGAAATTAAAAATTTCTCCTCGTTGCACTATTCTAACATCTGGTATTCCATGATGTTAGCTTTTAGCCCTGTCTCAGCCTTGTAATGTGTATTGGGGCAGCATCAAAAAGCAATGGGTTTTGTGGTGGAAAGCTCACAGCAACACCCCTTTGTCGCAGAGGACTGCACCGAAAAGGGCATATTTACAAGGTGGCGTTCAGCCACACAAAGCAGCTTTGCGCCACCTTGTAAATATGAAAAATGATGCTGCGGCACTGGAGTGTCCCAAAAAGTGATGCTCCAGTGATGATGAGGGCTTGTAAATCTGCCCCTCGGTTCCTTTTGCCAACATGGTTTCTCGAGCTAAAAGACGTTTCTGCTAGCGATGCTGCGCGGTTTTTAGAAGAAGGATATTGTGCCCATCTTTCTGCTTTATGGTCAATATGATCTCCATGGTACACTGTCTGTTTCAGCATGAAGAAGGTTTCTTGTTTCCTCCTAAAATTATTTCTGCATAGTGGGATTACAGTATTGACTGCTGAGTGTTGTGCTCACCTTTTCTTTTATCATTGGTCCAGAATTCAATGTTGAAATATTTGCTTCAAACCTAAAACAATTTGACACAGTCACTCGGAGTCCCCTGGACACAAACCTCACACTCATGGAATATATTGGCAAGAAAACAAAGATAAGCTAGTACTAGATTTACCTACTAATAAAAAAGAAACAGTTGCTCCCGGAAAATGACTTCCAAACTACTGTTCAAGCCCTTGTACTCTTACATCTGTATTGTGACAAGCACTAGTATATGGCATCCAAGACTCTAATCCACACTTGCCTCCATTGAAGGCATCCTACACATTGCAGCATGTCTTATCCATGCCCTGAATAAATACGACCATGCCCCTCCCCCCATTTTAATGGAGCTCTTTTGGCTCCCCCTGCTGGCCTGCACAACCATCTAAACTAGCTGCATCATTTATAAAACTGTCCTGATTAGCACCGCATCAATTTTGTTAAGAAGCTTACCATATCTGCTAGCACTTCGTACACCTGCAGCCAGTTTGCATTTAGTAAAAAAGTATAGAATACACGTATATGAAAATAAAAGGAAAGCAACAGGCCTTCTCCATGTATGCAACACAAAATCTGGTAAAACATCCTTGTATCCATCAGGACTGCCACGACCCTGCTCCAATTTAGGAAAGAGCTGAAGACACACCTCTTCAAAGCACCCTAGGTCACAGTGCAGAAACAGTAACATTCTGCTCCCTGAACCCAGCTACATTTTCTTGACCATGTGTTCACTGTATTTTTGCCTTTATTCCAGATTCCTAGTATAATGTTAAGGGATCAAAAACTCATTAACTGTGATCAAGGCCGGGGCAACCTGGTTGAAACGCGTCATGTTGGTGGAAAATAAAACTGCACTTTAAGAAACTACCTTTTGTTGCGGTCCGTTCCTGATTAGAGGTGCTGGGTGGAGTTTTAGCCCTGCTGTTGTGCCTCACAAGGACTTGGTTGTAATTAAATAATGATATCAATAATGGAATTTAGGATGTCAACTGCACATTTACTCTCAAGGTTTATCAATTATCAATGTTTTATTGGTTTCATTTTCAGTTTTTGCACTAGCCAGAGAATGTTGTTGCGCATGGTAATAACTGCATTGACTAACTGTTAAATAGTGCTGGAGCAGGAATCAGTTTAAATAGTATGGTTTATTATTTCTCCCACAGAGCGCTGATCCTGATTTGGTTTCTCTTGACTATCCCGTTTCTCTTGTCCTTGGTCGCAATATGCAACAGACCTTGGCCGTTGCATTTGAGAATGAGGAGCAAATTATCACAAAAATCATAATCAAAATGTCTATTTCTATGTTCAATCAATACTGATAGTTTGAGTTAGTTTTAAGGTACTTATTTTCATTCAAGGGGCCATATTCTCAAGAACGTGTGATAACCATCGCAAATGTAACTTAACGCAACTTCCAATATCGCAGTCTATCGCAGGAAAATTACGCCGTGTTAATGAAACATTCGCAACAGGGCGGCACCATGCGATAGTCTCCAGATAATGCATCAACTGACCGCGTTAAAATCAATGCCATGCCGCAAAAATGCAAAATGCGAACGCAAAAAAAGCTGCGATGAGGCCAATCGCGATACAAAAATCAGCTACATGCCTGCAATTCACACGCGTCAGGCTGGAAAAATCACCATAAAAGTAGAAGAAAAACAGACAAACAAATGCCAAACAACAGCGAAGCACAATGGTTGTTGCTGGAGCAAGTACGGAGGAGAACAAGAACCCCTGAGGCCCCCCGGAGGACCTGCCTGGAACCTTTGGGTCAGGGAAGGCCAAGGTGAAGAAGAGTAGGAAGAAGCGGTTCAGTCCACAGGAAAACAGGATCCTCATAACGGAGGTCGTAGAACACCATCAACAACTGTTCGTCACCTCCTCTGTGTCATTGGCAACAAAAAATTACGGACGATGGATTATGACAGTCCATCGTGGACAAGGTGAATGCAGTAGGAGTGCTGAAAAGGACAATGGAAGAGGTCAATTGGAGCTGGAATGACATCAAGCGCAAAACCAAGCGGAAACTCACCAACAATGCAGCAATGCAGACTGGAGGTGGGAGTCCTGTGCCACAGGAGGAGCTGGTCGATATGGAGGAAATGGTGTCCACAGTCTTCAGTGGGGAGACAGTGGCTAGAGTCTGGGGACCTGACACTGCACAACATGACCGGACTGAACAGCAGCAGGGCGAGTAATGACCTGGGACTGGGGGGACAAGGAGAGATGGGCACAATGGCACACATGCACAATTGAGCTGAGCACATCTGAGGACAAACCATGCCCCAGACCCCAACTCCAACCAAGAGACCAATGCACCCAAGTATGCAACATCTCAGCACTGCATAAGCACAGAAGTCAAAGGCACATCGTAGGAAAGGGATAAGGGGCAGCAAAAACTGAGCAGCAGGGACCAATCCCCCAAAATGCAGCACACACATAACATGCAGAGCACATCAACACTGACAACAATGTGGCACAAAGCGCAACACATCCACAACAGAACACAAGACACAACTGGTGACGACTGGGTGTAGACAATGGCCAATCACAATTGGCATTGCAGAGAAATGTGAGTTGATATTGTACAAGTACAAATGTTCACTGTCCCCCATCAAATACGCAGCTCCTCCCAAACAGCCACGATGTACACAGTCATGCAGTCTGTATGTAAACATGGACAATGCGTCAACATACATGTGAACACATTTTTAAACTGCATCTCCCCTTCACATTGCAGAGGGACTATCAACACCTCCTGTAGAGCAGCCCAAACCTCTCTTCTCTGATGACGAAGAGGACCACCACAGCTTCGACTCTGACGCCCTCCAAGAGTTCATTGAGAGCCTCCACAGCCCACCTCCAGGAGCAGGGCAGCCCAGCTACAACAAGGACACCCCATCCCCTGCACGGACCACACAGCAGGCAGCACCCACCACCACGGCTGCCTCCCAGGATCCCCACAAAGAACACACGGCCTTCTACTGCCGTGTGTTGGGATGCCAGGAGCATCTGACTGAACAGGTGCGGGTGAACTTCGACCTCATGGCAGACTAACTAGATGCCATACGTGGGTGTCTAAGTCCCATAAGGGACCACTCATAGTCCCTAACGGACACCCACAGTCTTCTCCATGCTCTGCAATGGACCATGCCTGACATCGCTGGAGTCCTGATTAAGAGAATCCAACAGCTGTCCAGTCAGAGTGGCTCTAGTGATGTCACCTGGGAGTTGGGACACATGCAGAGGTTAATGGAGACCATGGAGCGGGCCAATGCAGAAGGAGCGGCTGCCACGACTGCACATCAGCGAGTGGTAGCTGGGTTCCTCAATGACCTCAAAACCATCCTCATGGCATTGCTGCCACAAGGCCTGGCGCTGATGCATGCTGCTGCTACCACTACATCCACATCTCCGCCCCCTGAGTTGTCACTGCCACACGGTGCTGGAGAAAGGCAACCACAGCAAGGGTCGGATAGGATATTGTTCCCCCGACCCGCAGAACACCAACGGAAACGTAGTCATCGCACTACTAAGACGGAACTCCAAGGGCAACGTAGTCACTGTACTACTGAGACGCTCCATTGACCGTCACCACTGGTTTCACAATCCCGCTATAAAGCAGTCCCCAAACTTCCAAGGCGCCAAATCCCAATTGGACCCTGCAGTTCCATGTACATGGCCTAACTTAGGACATCGCACCAAGTAACCGATACCTCCCGCCCTCTAGAAAACCTCCGGGCGCTTTTGTACGGACCACGGAATCCCAGCACAGCAGTGCAGATCCTCAGTTCTTAAATTCCAGAACCACATCGTCTGCCATAAATTGAAGTCAGGTGCGCCCACCGCTTTACACAGAATGAGCTACAACTTGGGCGGTTGTATCACAATTCCAGGCAGGCAATTGTTGTAATTTTTGTCCTGATGATGATCCTGTATAATTAGAGCATAAGGGATCGAAACGTCGACTAATATAGTGCTTTCATAACCTAACGATTCAGTTTTATCTTAGTTGTGTTTAGCGCTGTCCGGCACACGCCTTGAATTTAACGTGCAAAAAGTGGCCGGTATTGCTCTTTCTTTGCCTGTAAAATTCTTATTCATTTTTTCCTTTTCTTCTCAAATTCTTGTATGTGTCGTGTGTCCTTCATGAGAAAGGTACAGGACTGTGCCTAAAAATCGTTTATACAAATGTTTATTCTTTGCATCTAATAAATACCCTGTCCGGCTGGACAGAGGATAAATATAGCTTCCTATTATGGCCTATATTTAATTCTCCCCCTTTTTTATTTTGGTAAGCTAAGGACCCTTGTCTTCTAAAGCATAATTTCCCACGGTCCTCAGCCAACTGTTTGGGTTCCCTTGTTATATTGGAGAAAGGCCAGCGCCACCCACACGTGAGGCAAATGGAAAAGCAGAGGACGAAGATGCGGATGAAATTGCCTTCATGGTAAGAAGGACGCAGTAGGATTCATCTCTGCCATATGGCCGGTTTCAGCTTTGTTCTGCCCTCTGCATCATTACCTTCCACTGTCCCCCGAATCACCCTGCGACACTCACCATGGACCTCGACATGGACTGCCATATACTGTGTGATCGCCAATGACACATCAATCAGACTTTCTCTTCCTTTGAACTTGTCTTCCCTGAAGGAATGACAAGTCCAAATGAACTTTAGCTTCCCTACACTGGCCAACATTGTAAAGTGGGGTTTGCATGGCCCTGTACTGCTCCAGATGCAAACCTCCACTGAATGTGCATTATACATTCCGAATCACACAGATGTGTGGTGTCTATGGTCTTTCAAGTGTGGTAGAATGGATGAATGTAGGGTCAGTGAATTCCTTCTACATCCATGTGGCTCATGTTGTTGGACTTGGATCACAGGGAGACACATTGCCGAATGTTGTCCGGGTGGCGCTGATCCAACAACAGCGACACACGCATTTGTTACTTCCTTGTCCAGCCACATACGGAACAAAGCCCAGAGCTCTGGGGTCATTGTTCAGACCCTTACGCTGGACTGGCATATGCCAGGCCAGCCCACTATGCTTACGCACACAGGGGAGGACGACAACGTTACATGTCCCTGTTGTGATCTGCTGACCACAGGTCTAGTTGTGAGCATACCACATCCACTCCCTAATGGCTGGTTTACACCCACACCACACCCATCCAGCACACCCATCACAGGACATGTGACCCTACCAATAAAAAGTGCCTGACGCACATGCTCGACGCCATTTCCAACCTCTCTCGGGGTGTATCTGTGTGGTGTGCATGTAGGCATGGGGGCCCAGGGGCCTGCAACATCACATTCGGCTGGCCCGCAGGTGACATGATGGCATCGGCACCACGATACTCAATCATAGAGGGTCCATGACTTGCTGGGCACAGACTTGGTGGCACCGGACACACTGCGGCCAGCACAGGCACACCGCCATGGGACGGTGACTTTCGGTGCACTGAGGTAGGGGCACCGTAAGTGCTGAGCGGGTGTGCAGCCTGCGATGATGCCCCGTCCCAGCGGTCCGGACTGCTCAGGTTTTGTGTGCCCTGCTGGTCCGCAGTGTAGGCCTGAGCCAACGGACAGCGGGGTCCTACTGCCTTGTGGTGTCACCTCCTGGATCACAGAGTTAGAGGCACCTATAAGCTGTGCGGGTCTGCAGCCTGCGATGATGCCGGGTGCACTGGTATGTCCTCTGCCATGATGAAATCAAGACCCAGAATCAGAATTGAGTCCTGGTGGCCTGCAGAGTGGGGCTGCATGATGTGCAGGGTGCCATGTTTGCGGGCCCCAGGCTTGTGGCTTGCAGCGGCACGTGGTGGGCCCTCTTTTCCACACACCAGTGGCGGAAGGTGAGCAGTGAGGCCTGGGTGCGTAGGGGTGGGCATGCACCGCTCGGTGACTGGAGGGGATGAGGTGCAGCTGCCTGGGTGCTCAGGGGTGGGCATGCACCACTGGGTGGCGGAAGGGGTTGGGGTGCAGCTGCCTCGGTGCGCAGGAGCGGGCATGCACTGCTGGGCGGCAGGAGGGGTTGGGGTGCAACAGTCTGGGTGCACTGGGGCAGGCATGCACCGCTGGGCAGTAGGAGGGGCTGGGTTGCAGCTGCCTGGGTGTGCAGGGGTGGGCATGCACTGCTGTGCGGTGGGAGGGGCTGGGGTGCAGGTGCCTGAGTGCACAGGGGCGGACAGGCGATGATGTCATGAGCAATTGTATATAGTGTGACATTCACGTATCTGGACTCTGTTTCAGATGATGGGCTTTCTCAGAAATTGAACCTGTCGAACTGCACAACATACCGGTGGCAGCCGGTGAGCAGTATGGCCTAGGTGCGCAGTGTCAGCACTCTCTCTCCCTGTCCCTCTCTTCTTTACACTGTGTCTCTTTCCACTTCTCTGTCCGCTCCTCCTCCCTGTTCATCTATCTCTCGCTCCCCCTCTCTGTCTGTCTATCTCTCTCTCCCCCTCTCTGTCCGTCTTTCTCTCACTCCCCCTCTCTGTCCATCTTTCTATCTCTGCCTCTCTTTCTCTCTCTCTGTATCTCCCTCTCTCCTTCGATCTCTCTCTGTCCCTTGATGTGCGCAGGACATACCTTCTCATCATCATTTTTGTCTTGCAGGCTGTGCCCTACGATTTGTCCCAAGGGAAGCCGCCATGTGTCTTCATTTCTGTTCTGTGTTTATTTGAATACGCTTTCATTTGTTGATTGGAAGGTGAATGTGTGCTGCTAATTTTTGTGATGACACATGCATGTCACGAGATGTGATAGTGCAACATCAGCCGGAGTATTTGGTTCCTGATTCCGAGTAGTTGATGTGGCATGTCTTTGGCCGGGAGGAGGGCCAAGGGAGGGGAGTCCTGGGGGTGGTGGCGGTGGGTTTTGTGGTCCTTTTGGGGCTCCAAGCTGCATGATCAGTGTCTCAATGGCATCTGTTGACCTTCAGGAGTGGCTCTAGGCTGGGCTCCCTTTTATGGTGCAAGCTGTGGTCAGACTTTTCACCAGGTCAGAGCAGGTGTCAGTTTCCGGCTGCTAACGCGCCTTATTGCATGTTTTGTGGTCGTATCGCCGATCTGGCTGGTCGTTGAGATTGTTGCGGAGTGGTGTTGTCGCAGTTTTTTGCACGGGAATGCCTACTCTGCATCTCATTAGCGATAGTTGCGGGGGTCATCTGTAGCGATGTTTTTTGCAGCTGCTATCGCAGGTAAACTGGTGCTATGGGCTGTTAGCACCAGCTTGTGAATGGGGTGAAAACGTTATCGAGACTTTGGCTGCGATAAAGTGCTGTTAACTCTGCGATAACAGTTAATAGAATTGATAATAAAATGTGGTTAGATCAAAATTGTACTAATGCATCTAGCCCGTTCTATGAAGGAAAGAATTCCTATTCTAAGAATGAGTCAGAAAGAAGACAGTATGAACTCATAAAACGTTTCAGATCAAGAGAATGAGTGAGATAGAGCACAAAGCTCAAATTGAGTTAACACTGATGCACCTAAACCGGATGGGGCCTGGGTGCCCAGACGGCTATGGACCTTCAGCTGCTTTTGGGTAGAATTAATGCTTTTTGCTCATCTAAGGGCCTTGAGATTAATAGCTCCAAGACTGAATGTAAGACAGTCAGACCACACAAAACTAGACACTCTTTGTCCCTGGCTAATGACAAATTAGGAATTAGCTTCAGATTTGAGTATTTGAGTATAATGCTTGATAGCAGATTATAACGATCTCCACATAGTGAGAAGAGAAGGGTTTTGATCCAACATCAAGCATCAGTGATCTATAGGAGGGTTTCAGGGAACAGCTTCAAGAGATTTACTCCTTGTACATGAAGTGTTCAAACGAAAGGCCCAGACTGCTGCCTTGTATGGGGCTTACATTTGGGGATACGCCCACCTTAATTCTCTTAACTCAAGTGAAAATAGTTTTTTTCGCTAATTACTCCATCTCCCCTCGGGCACTTCTCTAATACCAATGTTTTATGATGTCGACCTGAAAAGTGTGGGAGCAATAACTAGATTCAGGCCCTTCCTATATTGGGTGAGGCTTTGGACCACTGAGGAGTTGAGGCTGTATCGGAGCACATTTGAGGAATTGCTAGCACTTGACAAAGGCCTCACCTTCCTGTGGATCAAACATGCCCACCATTGGTTTGAAAGATTGGACCTTGAACCCTTCTGGTCGTAACCTGCCTTGCTGGTAGGTATTTCTAAGCTTCATCTAAAAATCCGCTTTTGAGAGTTTATTGAAACAAGTCTCTCTTTTTGTTCCTCCCTGGTAGGCTTGCAACCCAATTCTTACGTACTAAGGATCGATCCTCAAATGAAACCTTTCTTGATCTTCTGCTCCAATGATTGGCAAAATCTCTATACCTGAAATTTCATTATGATATACTTGAATTGGGGTAATTCATGGCATTATGGAGCCCTGACAGGAGCCCTGGCCATTTGTCTGAATGCACATTGTGTTCTCTGGCAGCAAATGAAACTATACCTTATGTGCAGGTTTTCCGTCTAGCATATACAAAGCTTAGAGGGAAATGGATACGTCCACTATGCAAGTATCATTGCATTCAGAAGTATTTGGAGGCTTGAACTGTTACTTTTATATTCTTGATCAGTACTGTATTCTCATAACTCTGTGTTTTATATGTATTTGTCATCCTATATTTGCCCTGTAAAGCGCTCTGATACTCGCAAGTGTCTTGTTCGCGCAATACAAAACCTTCAAAATAAAATAAAAATATAAATAATAAATAAAATAAGGGTGACACGGTTTTTGCTGTAAGGAAGTTCTTATTCATGGCAGGGCTTATAAGGAGAGCTAATGGTCTTACATTTTAGACCAGGAGAAATTGGTTGCATACACGGGTTGCTATTTTGCACATGTATGAGTTCTTACTTCTTGATGTGTATGAAAATTGTTTCTATTCTTTTCAAAGTGATTTTATGATGCGATTGAATAGGTTTGAAGAGACTTAATCTGGCCATAAAAATTCTATGTATATTAATTATTGCTTTATGGACTGTACGTTTTATGGAATTAATTTTCTGAAATAAACCTTTAAATACCAGTTAATCAGTTACAGCAAAACTTCCCATAAAGAGAGTTTCATGAAGCTCAGTAGAGTCTCAAAGCAAAAAGAGCAAAAACAATATGCTGAAGCAGTAGGAACTGCAATCAGCAATAAGGGTCAGAAAGGTGACAAAACCAGTTTCCTGCATTAAGCTTTCCACATTCAGCTTCAGGAGTGGATGGGGAATGGTGTGTGGAAAATGTATGAGGGTACATGTATGGGTGCTGAAAGGTGTTTTATTAGTAGGTGCTGGCAGGTACCTACAGCTAGTAATAATACCACAATCACAAATAAGGTCCAATTAATAAGTCAAATAAATTAACCCTTGCTCAACCCTTGGTAGCTTGGCTCGTCTCACAAACAGTCATGCTTAACTTAGGAGACAGGTGTGTAGAGCATTTAATATTATCAAAACAGCAAATATGTAAGGCACAATAAAATTCCAACACCAATATATAACATCAGGAACTATTTTTATGATTAAAATGACATGAAAATGACAACAATCCAATGTAGAGAACCGGAGATATACATTTTAAAAGATTCAAAGTAAAACTAGCTCTTTGAAGTAAATAGTGCTCAAAGGGTTAAAAAGGTTGCGCTAGACAAAGTCCAAAGTTCAGGCCGTCCACGATGTAACACTTTTACGCTTACTTCCAGAAGTGTTTCTTGATGCAGGAAAGTGGTCTGCCACGAGTTTAGAAACTCTGGTTTGTGTCTTCGGGTCTAGAACTACAACTCCCACAATACACCTGGTCAAATAAAGTTAAATCCAGGTGAAGCTTGGCAGCTGGAGTTGTCCTTGTTGTTGATATTGCAGGTAGCCCTTCCAGCACTTTTCTACCTGCTGCTGATCAGGGAGTCCACTCCTTATCCTTTACAACAGGCACAGTCCTTTTGTTGCGAAGCCTTGTGAGTGCAGCAAGTGCAGTCCTTATGAGTGCAGTATTCTCTTGTGCAGACCAAGGATCCAACAGGGTAATCCTTCCTGCAGATGCTTCTTTTGGGTCTTTGAGAGTCCACAACACCAGCCAAGGGTCTAGAAGCTCTCATTTGCTTCTTGGAGGTTTGGAACGGCAATTCCCACAATGCATCTGATCAAATCCTTTAAAGTCCAGGTTAGGCTGGTCAGCTAGGCTTGTCTTGATGGAGTTGATGCAGGTGATTTCTTAAAGCTGTTATGTACCTGTTGCTTCCAGGAAGCCCACTCCACAGTCCTTTTGAAGCCAGACAAATTCCACTTTTGTGAAGCCCAAAATGTGCAGCAGGTGGTATGCTTGTGAGTGAAGTCCTCTTTTGCTGAAGACGCGGGGTCCAGCAGTGCAGTCCTTCTTCTCTTGATATTTCCAGGCAAGGATTTGAGATGCTGGGCTCTTCTCCCATATTTATCCAGGTTTCTGGGCTGACAAGAAGGGGTTTCAGTGTGCCACCCTTCGTGACAACAACTTTTAAAAAAGTGTGGCAAATTATTGTCCCAGAAAGCACTGTTCCACAAAAATCAAAATGGGGCAAATCTCTCCTGGATGTTCAGGTTGGGTTTTGTTCAAATATGAATTTACCTTGAAAAAACTAAAAACAAGAGGCAGTCGGCAAAACAGGAACTGTTGGTTTAAATAAACTCTTCAGTCCGGAGTACAGTTACAGAAGAAGGTCTGAGGACTGTCTCATTTCTTTGGGTATCATAAAGTGTTTCCATCAATCCATTTTTGCTCTTTGGAATAGTAAATAAGACCCCTGATAACAAATACAGGTGGGCCTCGACTTCGCCTGGACACAATGGGGGCCCATGGGTAGCATGCCAAGATGTTTGGAATGAGGGGCGCGTGATCACTACTTGTATTTTGTGTGCTGTGTCCTGATTGTCTGTGTGTTCCTAACTTCATGTGGCATCTGATTTTATGGTGTTTTTGGGAATGCCTGAACCCCTCTGGCCATGTGTGCTTTATTGGGGGCAATTTCGTTGGACCATTGTTATGTCGCTGCGCCTATCTGTGGGTTGATCCGAATTTCCTGTTAGCACGTTTGTCTGCCGGCTACGTGCCACCCCTCCAGTGACTTGTCAATCAGTAACCTCAGCCCTAGGTCTCAGAGGCTTCCTGACCATGTATTTCTGAGTTAGGGTTGACGGCGAGTTAATGACAGGCAAATTCGATAATAGGGATGCGATTTGATTCTTACGTATGAAGGTATCATTATTAACACTGTCATCAACTTTATCAATATTAACACTGGTTTATCAATCCCACAGGTGTGGCTAACTTTTCCCGACACTCTACTTCCACCCCCTCTCCTAATGCAGTTGTAGGGGCTCCCACCTAGCTGGGGGTGCAGGAGGTATGGGTAAGTCTGGTTCCTATCCTCATTGTCTTTCTCTCTTTCAAGACCAGCTTAGCTACCCAGTCCACATTCTCTCCTGGCATCTGCTGCTGCAGATATCCCCCCACCAGATTTCTCCTTTCTCTCCACCCAGGCCACTTCACACCTCACTGAGGTACCTTGGATCAGTCTGTTAAACACTGGCCAATCAGAAGAGGCTGGTACAGGGCTAATTTTAGGTAACTTTAGGAAAGCAGTTCTAAAACTACTTTCCTTCAATAGTTATAATTAATCTAACCTTGGCAAGTTGTTGGATGTATTGTAACTATTATTTTCATACCTTGAATTATTGATTAGCTCACTTTTGTCAAAAGTAAGGCCTTAATAAAGTTTATTAAAGCCAACATCGTTTATAAAGCTCCTGTATTTTTTTTAACAAAGTACCCTGCCCTAGTGGCACCTAGGGCAGACCTCAGGGGTGACGTAAACATAAAAATAATGTAGTTTACGACTTTGAAAGTACTCTTAATTCCTGAATTGGGACATAGTTTTATTTTAAAAGCAGCCTGCAAAGCAGGGCTGGCTTTGAAATGACAGAAGGCACCACAGAAGTACACATTTAGGTGCATTACAATCATCTGAGTCTCTAAACCTACATGCCATACCATATACTAGTGTAGGTTGTCAGTACCAATTGTAATTACACCCAATTATCATATACCTTTTAAAAAGAGCACTTGCCCTCAGCCTGGTTAGCAGAGCCCAGGACACACTCAGAGTCAGAAAACCTGCATCAAGTAGTCAAAATGGGGACAAAAAGTGGGCGAGCATTTGCAAAAAACCCTGTTCACAATGGACAAAAAGAGTCTTCGTGGCCCTCCTCGGTACTCTGCTCCAGGAACAAACTCTAATATAAACATTTGAAAGAATTGTTGCAGTCCATATTGTATCTTCTTCTCCTCTCATCGAATCAGCTCTTGGTATTCTTCTGAGAACAGTCTCTCTCCTTCTTTTCACATGTATGAGACACTGAATTACAGACAGTTATCATGAAGTGTGAAGCTAATATCATATCTACAGCTGCATATGAAGTTTTCTGATTTCAAACCTCCTACCCTCTTAATTGCTGCTGCAACCCTTTCCAGCTGGCATGCGTTACACCCCTTCAGTGGAGTCCAGCTCGATCCCTTCCCATGAACATGACTACATTTTTAACCTTCTAATAAAACAGCTGCTAACGCAATAGTGAACTGTGTGAAATCGGACATCAACAGGAACATGAAGTTAGTTCGCTCTGCATCTTCCATTATAAAATAAGGAAAAAACATGTAGAAGTTCATATCTATATTCAAGCATTGAATTCTTTTGTGATCATTATCCTAAATTCATCTGACGATAACATTTGCTCAGCAGTCCTGTCAAAAAGCTACTACTATTAATCAGAAACATTTTGCACAGTTACTTGAAGCTTTTCATTAAAGGCATATTCATGGAAAGGTCACCTTTTTAAACATGGTATGCTTGTTTCAGCACATCTAGTCAAGCTATTGGCAAAGCAATGCTGTTTTAGGCATTTTTGCAACCGCGTACGAATAAGTATAACTGACTACTACAAATGACACATTTTTAAATGTCTTTTTTGTTCATTATAAATTGCACATTATTATTTGACCTGGCATCCTTGGTGTGGTTTCCCCTGACATTATGCCTTCTGACCTCCTGCTTTGCTGACCTCCTTTTCCTGGCTTTAGGATTCTGAGCACTTTAGCACTGCTAACCAGTGCTAAAGTGCATGTGTTCTGTACTGAAAACATGGTAACATTAGCTTATCTACAAATGACATATTTAATTTACTTTTAAATTATATGCTACTAGTGGGCCTGCAGCACTGATTGTGCCACCCACTTCAGTATCCGATAAACATAGCTCAGGACTGCCACTGCAGAGCCTGTGTGGGCACTTTTAGAGAGTTGGCATTTTCTTACTTTATCCGTTCTGTGCCTCTGCCTGTCTCTGAATACACATCTGGGTAGGGTGACAGCTGAATTTTGTGCATTCCTTCTAGATAGTCACACAAAGGAAGAAGGGGTGTGACATTTGCATCCTGATGGTCCATTACCAGTCAGGGGCCTTGTGATCTTCATAGGCCTCTTGGCTGTCTCCCCAATTTCAAAGGTGCATTTGGGTATAAGTCCCATACCCCTGACACCAACAAATCAGAGCTTTGCAGGACCTAAGGACATTCATCCTGGAAGAAAAGCTACTGTTCTCTAGGAGGGACAGCCTCTGTGCTACCTGCATTGCTGTGCTGGAGTGTTACCTGCTGATTGCTGTGCTGTAGGAGGGACTGCCATTTTGCTACCAGCTCTGCTTGCTGTGTTGACCTGCAGACTGCTGCTTCACGCCTGGGAGTGAGAGTGACTGGACCGCTCTCTACATCCTTGAACCCAAGATTCTCCAAGGGCTTCTTGGCTTGCCTCCTGTCCTTAGAAGTCTCAGGGTCACAAACAACTTTTTGTAACTCTGCTGGTGCTTCTGCATGGTACCATCTGGGAGTCCTACCCTTGCCTGAAGGGCCCTTTCCAGTCCTGGGCCTCAGAAGTGAGTTCTGCAACTGTTTAATGCAATAATCGATGCAGTGACCCCTTTGCACTGATCAGAAACTCTTACGCTGACACAGTGACAATTCGATGATGACGCTGGTCTCGACTGCAAGATCTGATGGCGACGCAGGCCCTATCAAAAAACACAGCTGCAAGGTCTGACACCGATGCAGCGCTGCCACTTCCACACTGACTGCGAGGTTCAACTTCAATGCATGACCCCACTGCATGAATCAGAACTGATGCAGGGAGTCTTCAAAGACAACACACTTCTCCACACAAGGTACTTGTTCATCGGGTCCTGCATGGGTCCTGTAGCCGGCTTGCCCTCCGTTGCGGATGGCCTGAACTTTGGATTTACCACAGTCTAGCGTCCAAGTATCCTTTTAAAGCTCTTGTCTTCTAAGCTTTTGGATTTAATCATCAAAAATTCTAATCTCGATTTCTACTGACTGGATTTTCATTGTTTTGGTCTTGTTTTACGCAGATAACTATTCTCTATTTTCCTAAATTGGTGTGGAGTCTAAATTAACCTGTGCTCAAATTCTTGCAGGTTGGCACAGAGCAGTCAGGCTTGACTGAAGATGCAATGTGTAAAATATTTGTGCAACAGTTAAATTAGAGTAACACAATGTAATCTTTTGAACTATATTAAGTTCGTTTTTATTAAAACTCCCTATCAATAGCCAAAGCAGACACTACAGAGGATAGAAGCTGCACTTACTACTCCTAGTTTAAAATGCATGTGGTAATAGCCAGTAGGGGTATTGCAACAAAACAAGAGGAAAAATCAATAGGAAAATGCAAACCTTTTAATTTACCCCATTGATTCGTGCACACTTGTTAGTGTTTTGCTCCAAGAAAGTTATCCTGTTCTTAGGTTTGATTACGTCACCCCAAAGCCACTTGCTTATGCAACATTGTTCAAGATAGGCTTCTTACCATAGTCTTCCTACCCTCATGATGAATGACAGAACAGTGGCTTTATATTGATTTTTACATGAAAAGCATTTACATTTTGCCTCAATGCTCTTTTTATTGTACCATTTCGTGCCTACCTTCAGAAATGTATTCCAAAACATTTAAAACGTGCGTCACTGGGCTCTACATCAAAGAACAGCCCTAAATGTGATTTGCTGAGCAACAACCATTTCTTTTTGTTCACAGCCGTGTAACACTGATGGCGTGCATATTTAACACGTCTTAAAGGTAATGTGTCAATGCATGCCATTTTTGAACATGGGTGACTTAAGCGTACTTTACTAATCCTATGTGTGCAGAATGTACAAACTGCACTCAAATGCCTAAAATATTAGGAGGCATATTCTCAAGGATTTATTGCTGAGTTATCAGCACTTTATCGCAGCCAAAGTGGTGATAAATTATCGCCCCATTCACATGCTGGTGCAAACAGCCCATATCGCCAGTTTAGCCGCGAAAACAGACGTAAAAAACATTGCCACAGACGACCCCGGCCACTAACGCTAAGTAGGCGTTCCTGTCCCAAAACCCGCAACACCACTCGTTAACATTCTCAACAACCAGCCAGATTGGTGATAAGACCCCAAAACATGTGATAAGGCGCGTTAGCAGCAGGAAATCAACACCTGTCCTGACCTGGTGTAAAGTTGGATGATAGCCTGCACCAGAAAAGGGAGCCCAGGCTAGAGCCACACCTGAAGGGCAACAGATGCCATGGAGCCACTGATCATGCAGGCCGGACACCCAAGAGGGCCACCACACCCACCGCTACAACCCCCAGGACACCCCCAAACCCCGGACCCCCACCGCTCCACCCACCAACACTGAGGCAGCGACCTTCAGAAAATGCACCAACCTCACAGACCCAAAACCAGAGATTGTCATTGCCCACTACAGGCTCCAAAGGACAACTATCCTCCCCATCCCGAACACCCACAGTCTGACGGTACCAACACAGCGGACAGCCAACCTCAGGCAAAGCTGCTGGCCGTGTGCACTTGTTGGCCTCTGGTACCCTCTAACCTACAACTGCCAGAGTCGGAGGAGTCTCACAGCCAGCCCAATCCAAGTTCCTCACAACGGTTGTGGGTGACATCATCAGCTTGGTACCCCACTATCTGTACTTTCCCCACACTGCGCAGGAACAGCTGGAGACCAAGCAAGGCTTCTACGCCATAGCTGGCTTCCCGCACGTGTCAGAGGGCAATTGACTGCACACATCTCCTACTTCTGCCCCCTGGCAACATTGCACACAATAACCGCAACAGAAAGCACATGCATTCCATCAATGTGCAGGCAATAGTGGACCAACAGGGAATCTCCACCAACTTCAAAGCCAACTATCCAGGCAGTGTGCATGATTCCTACATATTCCGACAATCCATCATCAACCAGAGCTTTCAGCCTGGTACCTACGGAAATGCACTGCTCGTTGGCAAGTACCAAATGAACACACCACACACCTCAACTCCACAATCATGCAACTCACAACACTGGGAATTAATACGTTACAAACTCACATACAACATGGCAAACAACATGCCCACCCACCAGACACGACAGCACTACTTACTGCAGGAACCTGGGACAGCCATGTACATAAGCCATCAATGGCATGTCACCTCAGCCACACAATAGCAGATTGTGGGAAAAGGTGGGGACCAGGCATGTGCAAAGGAGGCAAGTGACCCATGAATGAGAAGGGTCACAATACCAAGTGTGCCGTGGATTTGATGTCCAGACTGCATTATGCAGACCACACACATATCCATGTTGACATACATCGCTGTGTTTGGAGTGTAGTGGAAAGTGGATGTAACCATGTCACCCCAGCCAGTGGGGAAGCTTGCGGAAATGTAGCTTATTATGTCTCCCCCTGTAAGCATGAACGGAGTGGGCGGGCCCGGCATACACCAGGCCAGAGTAGGGGTGTAAATAAAAAGCATGTAACCCTGGGGGTGGTTCTCTTCCAGAATGCCCAACGTCTCTGCCAGGGCAGTGCCTCCAACCCCGCCACGAGGCCAATGCCATCGCCATGAGCGATGTTGCCTGTGATCCTGCGCACCTGTTGCACCCCGGGCCGTTGGTCCCCGAACGCATCTTTCCCACCCCAGCGCACCCAGGCCTCAATGCTCACCTGCTGACACCAGCGTGTGTCAAAGAGGTCCACCATGTGCCGGTGCAAGCTCCAAGCCCGAGGGCAGCGACCCTGGCAGCCTCCTCAGACCATCATGGCCTCCGCGACACAGGCCCGCAGAACTCCTTTCTCATTGATGTACTCCACCGGCATACACAGCGGACTAGTAGGTCACAAATTTGGAACTGAGTCTTGATTTTTCAATGGCAGAGTACATATAATTGCACACAAGGAAAGGTGTAAGAGGATGGCACATTTCAGTCAGGAGGAAAAAAGGATCATCGTTACGGAGGTGTCCTAACAATACTAACTACTGCCCTGGTGTTGCATCGCGAGCTAACGACACGTGGCTGTGGGCCATTGCTGACCGCTGCCTCCGGCCTACACTGCGGTCGAGTAGGTCATACATGTGGGACTGAGTCTTGATTTAGTAAAGGCATAGTTCATATCATTGTATCGACATCATCGTAGACCGCATCCCCTCTTAGCCCCGGTGCCTCTCAATCTGTTCCCTGACATTCCTGGACACAATCTGTTCCCTGACATTCCTGGACACTCTCTGGTTGAACTTTGGTGGTGTCTGAGTCTATGGACTGGGGGTTATCTTCATCCTCATGATACTGACATGGTGGTAATAAAGAGGCTGTAGCATTCCTCTCCTCAATTTGCCGCTTCCGGATGGCTTCTGCCCTCTGCATCATGCCCTGCAGGATACCTTCCACTGTCCCCCGCAACCCTCCGCCACATTCATCTTGGAGAGAGACGAGGATCCGCTCAGTCCGCATGGCCCTACCTCAGTGCAGCGCAAATCACTGTCCTGTGGCAGTGTGCCTGTGCCGGTAGTAGTGCATCTGAGGCCACTAACTCTATGCAGCTCATTTCAGGGACCCTGTCTGATAGAATATTGGATTGCTCTGGGTCGATGGCCTTGTGGACATCAACGCCATGTGTCTGTGGCCCTCCGCTGTCTGCTGCCTCCGACCTCAACTGCGGTCCACCAGGGCTCACACTTCAAATCGAGTCCTGACCGGCCCGGATGCCGCATCACCACAGGAGGCACATGCCACCATAGACAGGACCACCTCCTAACATCAACTGCCAGAGTCAAAACAGTCCTACTGGCAGCAGACTAACAGAGTATCTAACACCTGTCGTGGATGCCATCATCTGCCTGATACCCTGCTCAGCACTCCAGGTGCCACTAACTCAGTGCACCGCAACCCATGGACCGTTACTGATTGAGGTGTGTGCTGTGGAGAGGTTACGCGGCAATGTCACCTAAGGCAGTGTGGGGGACCTGGGACAATGATGAGGAAGATGATGCAGGTGTGACACAACCTACTGCAGCTGCATCAGAAATATCCCGAAGGGGCACAATCCTAGACAATTTCTTCACATGAGCTCGGTCAGCTCTAGTGCCCCAATCTCAGTGCACTGCCACTCACGGACACTTCTGTTTGAATATTGGGTGACCTTTGTAAGTGCTCCGGCTACCTCCATGATGTTACGCAGTTGTCTCTGTTATGCTGGTGTTTTTAGTTTCCGTTTTAATGGTGTTCACTGTTCAAGTTGTTGCCAGCATCAACCAATCCATGAGGGCTGGCTTACGCTCACCCCACACACATCCAGCACAGGCGCAACTGTACATGTGGCCCTGCCAATAAAGGTTCCGGGCGCATGTGCCCGTAGCCAGTTCCACAAACTATCTGCGTGTGTCCGTGTGGTATAATGTATGCATGAGGGCCCGGGCCCTACAACATTACATTGTGCTGTGAACAGTGGACGCAAACATGTCACCGCAAGCAGTGGGTTAGACCTTGGACATGTAGCTTTGTCGTCACCCAATCAAAACGTAATAAGAGTGGACTAGGCCGTCGTACGCAGGTCCAGCGTGAGTGTGTGAATGATAATTGTGTGCCTCCGGGCTCGGTTCAGTACAGGAAATGTGCAAATGCATGTGTCTCTGTCACTGTGTGGGTCTCCTTATTGGGGTGTAGGTGGTCCCTGAAGGGAATTAGACACCCATGTATGTGATCTAATTCGTCTTCCATGGAGTCAGACTCCACCCGCACCTGTTCAGCTACCTCCTTTTGGCATTCTGACACTTGGCATTGGAATGCCATGTGTGCCTCTGTGAAGTGTTGGGAGCCAGCCGTGCTGGTGGGTGCTTCCTGCTGTGTGGTCTGTGCAGGGGCTGGGTCCTCCTCTATGTAGCTTGGCTGCCCTGCTCCCGGTGGTGGGTTGCCTGGGATGTCCATGAGCTGTTGTAGGGCATCGGTGTCGATGGTGTAGTGGTCCTCTTCAGCATCACTTATGAGTTGTCTGGTCTGCTCTGCTGGAGGTGTTGTTTGTCCCTCTGCGATGTGAAGGGGGGATGCATGTTAACATGTATGTTGTTGCATTGTTCTTGTTTACATGCAGACTGTATGACAATGTACATTGTGACTGCTTGGGAGGTGTTGGATTTTGATGCGGGACTGGACATTTGGACTACAGGAAGGATGTCAGGTTGTACGTGTACATTTCCATTTCACAGTTTCCTGCTCTGTTAGATGTAGTTGGCATGTTTCTGCGCATGAGCGGAGCCAGTTGTGTCCTCTCTTCTGCATTGTCGGGTTTGCACATTGTACCACATTGTCGTCAATATGGATGTGCTGTTATTGCTATGTGTGTGTGCTGCAGTGTGCCACAGTGATCAGGGACATACTCCAGGGTCATTGTGGGTGTGCAGTGTGCTACACATCGTTGTGCATGTGTACCATTGTGCCCATCTTCCCCGTCCCCCAAGTCCCTGGTCGTTACTCACCCTGTTGATGTTGTGTCAGGTCCAATCGAGCTGTGTCCGGACTCCCAACACCTTGCACTGTCTCCACACTGATGACTGTGGCCTTCTTTTCCTCCACCTCCTCCTGTGGCACTGAACTCCCACCTCCTGTCGCCATTGCTGCCTTCCTGTTGGCAGCGGCTTGTGCTTGGTTTTGCTTTTCCCATCATGCCAGAGCCTCTTGGCCTCCTCTATTGACCTCCTTGACACTCCGACTGCATTCACGTTAGTCTAATTAACGTTCAGTTGATGGTAGTATTCTGTTACCTCGGTGTCGCTGATCTGGTTTTCATGCGGACTGCACCCCCTCTTCCTCTCCCTCTTCTCCTTGGCTTGCCCGACCCCGTTGTTCCCTGCTGGTGGTCTGTGGGCTTGTGGGGTTCGCCTTGACCTCTGCACTCGGTCCAGGTGTATCCATGGTGCGACGTGGTTCCATTTTGGTGCCCTTTGTTTTTGTTTTGCTTTTATGGTGCATTTTCCCACTTGACGCGTGGGGATTGCAGGCCTGCCACTGGTTTTTGCTGGTTTTTGTATCGCGATTGGCCTCATTGCAACTTGTTTTGAGTTAGTGTTTTGCATCTTTGTGGCATCGCGTTGACTTTATCGCGGAGATTTGAAGCGTTATCATGAGCCTAACGCATGGTACCACTGTGTTGAGAATATAACATTAACACAGCATTATTTTCCCACAATAGACTGCGATGTGAAGAGTTGCGTTAAGCTAATTTTGTGGTACTTATCACACGACCTTGAGAATATCCCCCTACACTTTTTTGTCAAATGACTGCTGTGGCTTAGGCCTCAGCTATGTAAGGACCATGCTTTGCTGCAGCAGCCAGCTAGGCAGCATAAGTCAAGGCCATCTGCATTGAACAGCGAGTGGGTTAGATGTGGGCTAGTATCAACTTTAAGCATTCCATGGAGGACAGTCTCCTTAAACTTTCAAAGACTGAGGCCTCCTCCCAGCATCTGAACAACTGGGCACTGTTACATTTGGGGGTCTCTAGTTGGCACAGGTAGGTACTTGTGACAAATAGGGACCCTTGCCTCTAGTCAGGATAAGGGGATTACACTCCTAAAATAACCCCTGCTCACTCCCTTGGTAGCTTGGCATGAGCAGACAGGCTTATCTCAGAGGCAGTGTGTAAAGCATTTGTGACCACATTCAGTAACCCAGTGACAACACTACAGATGGAGACCACACAAGGTTTTATATAAAAAATAAGTATACTTTATATAGAGTTACCACAAGACCATAAACGACAAAAATACACAATACTGTTACGTCAAGATGGTAGAGTTAGCTTGGTTTAGTTCAGATGCAACACTTTGCGTCAATGTACCTTATGTTGTGTTGCGCTCCAGGACAAGCAATGTCACAGTGAGAGAAATGCGGCAAAGTTATAGTACAAAGAAATAAAGACGTGAAGATCTTCCAGATGTGGCAGACTTCTCTGGGGATGCGAGAAGTTCTCGGTTCGATGCGTGGACTCCAGCGGCGACACCCTTGTTCAGTGATAAAACGGCAACAGCTTCGGCTGCGACACTCTTCTCCCACAATGCGTGAAGCTTCCGCACAATGCAATGGCAGCAGCGACATCCACGATGCGACGGCAACAGCTCCAACGGCGGCGCGCTTCTCGGGAATGCAAGGCGCTTTTCTTCGATGCGATGCAGTGCGACAGTTCCAGTGGCGACACCCTTGTTCAGAAGTGCGACGGCAGATACAGCGACACGCTCCGACCTCGTTGTGAGACTCCTCTCTTGATGCGGTGCAGTGCAACAACTCCAGTGGCGACACCCTTGTTCAGAAGTGCGGCGGCAGGTGAAGAGACGGCGACACGCTTCCTCTTCGTTGCGGCACGCTTCTCTCGATGCGGTACAGTGCGACAAGTCCAGCGGCGACACCCTTGTTCAGAAGTGCGACGGCAGCAGCAGCGACGGCAACACACTTTGATCTTGTTGCGTCGTGCTTCCAGCTCCTTGAGACACGCAGTTCCTCAGAAGGCCCAAAACAGCAGCAGGCACTTCCAACTCTGGGCAGCTGGGGGTTGAGGTCTGTTGTCCCCTGAGACTTCAGCAGGAGGCAAGCTCTTTTCCAATCCCTTGGAGATCCTTTACAAGTTGAAAGTAAAGTGCACAAAGTTTCTTTCTCCTTCCTTTGGCAGTAAGGCAACCACTGCAGGCCAATCCCCCAAGCAGCACTTCAGCTTGTGAATAGTCTCTCCTCAGTTTCTTCTGGTTCCTCTCCTCAGTACAGGTTTCTTCTTGTAGTCCAAAAGTGATCTAATTTCTTGGGATCAGGGTCCCAAGATTTATACCCCAAAATCCTTTGTTCTCTGAGGGGAGAGGGGCCTTTGTCCTGTCAAAACCAGTTCTGAAGCACTCTGTTTACCAGACTTCTCCTTTCCTTTCACAGTGCAGGGCAGAAACATCAGACGCCCCACAGGAGGTGGAGCCAGCATTGTGGAAGGCAAGTACAGTCCTGAAGCACTTTGTTGACAGGACTCCTTCTCTTCTTTCTATAAGCAGGGCAGAGACATCAGCCGCTCCCCAGGAGGTGGAGCCAGCATTGTGGAAGGCAGGCACAGTCCTATTCAAGGTTCAGGTGCAACTCCTCCCTTCCTTCTAGATGCAGATCTCTCTATTCACCACTGGGCTGACTCATCCTGTCTCTTGGAATACCCCAGCCCTTTCACTCACAAAACCAGACAAGGAATAGACAACCTAGCAGAGGCAGGCTTGAAAGATTAGGCAAGCAAATACCTACTTTCTAAAAGTGGTATTCGCGAATACATAGGGGCCCAATAGGATGTCGGGCGGATTGCCACCGCCAGCCTGGCGGGGGCAATCCACCCGACATCCTCACTCGTTCCCCCCCCCCCCCGCCATATTAGTATGGCGGACGGAACCTCGGCGGACGGAAAGACCGTCTGCCGCTTTTCCGCCCCGGTCGCATTGCGGCCGGGCGGAAAAGGAATAATATGGTGGCGGTGTCTATCAGACACCGACAGCCATATTACAATGGGCATTTTGCAATGCCGCCATGGAAAGGCATGCGGGCCCCCAGAGTAAAGGAGGGGTGGGGTCTGCACCTGTCGCTTTGTTTATGCAAATGCTGAAATGCATGTCTAGCATTGTGGCGGGCGGTGCTGAGAGCACCGCCCGCCACAATGCTACAAATGCAGGATGTGCCCGCCACTGTGGCGGGCACATCCTAATGCCCCCCACGAGACCCCCGCCCTTATGGCGGGCGGTCCCAATCCCCGCAAGGATGACGGGCGGACAAAGTCCGCCCGTCATCCTAATGGACCCCATAATGTTAAAATCAACTTCACTAAAAGATGCATTTTATCATTATGAGTCCAGGCATACTAAACTCGAATTTCTACCATGTTCTCTGCGTCAGTTAGTATTATAAAATGTAATAATTCTAACAGCCCATTCTGGCCTATGGAGAACAGGTAGCCTTGCAATAGTGAAAAATGAAAATGGCTGTAATACACTATTAGGACATGCCACACACATCAGGGCTTATCCTACCTTATACTTACAATGCACCCTGCCCTTGGGCCTACCATAGGGGGGACTGATATGAAGAAAAGGGAAGATTTAGGGACTGGCAAGTGGGTGCACTTGCCCAGTCAGCATGGTAGTACCAGACTGCACGCAGGCTCTGCAATGCCAGACCTTAGACACATTTAACAAGGCTGCTTCTGTGGGTGGCACAACCAGTGCTGCAAGCCCACCAGCAGCATTTGGATGTACAACCCCTGGGCACACTGAGTGCACTTTACTAGGGTCTGACAAGTAAGCCAAATAGCCAAACATGGAACCACTGATTAATACATCAATTTACAATAGGGAGCACTTGCACTGTGGCACTGGACAGCAGTGGCACAGTGCCCAAAGCATCTAACACCAGCAAAAATACATAAGGCAACAGCAGAAATGGAAGGGAGACCCACGCCAATGGTACTAGGTCTAACAGGCATATTAGGAGCCGCACAAATAAATATGTGTTTTGGGAACAGGGTTCAGTAGAGGGCTGACAGTAGAAACTTAGGACGGGCAATGGTAAAGTCTTCTAGCCCCAGGTTTTCTCTTTGACCTAGTAACTCTTCAACAGTGTATCATGACTTACATTCTCTATCATTCCCTAATTCTCTCTTGTTCACCGGTTAAACTTCCCCATATTACATTCATTGCAGATATGCCATGTGTTTCCAACAACAGTCACGACTAAAACATACAAGGGGACATATTAGACAGAACTTGTCTCATACATTCAATACTGCGCAGATATGCATGAAGTAGGCTGTCACAGTATCCCAAACAACACTTTTTTTCACAATATTCTAAACACCAGCATCCAACAGAATATATTAGACAGAGCACCTCACACAAATATATTCACCACACAACTCAGACACATCAGTAGCACCAACCACAATATGACATCTGCATCACAAATGAAAGATCACCTCAGAAAGAACATTGGGGCATCAAATGTACAAGCACCACAATGTCACTTTTATCGACATTGTGGTGCCGATAGGGGCTGCACATTATGTACAAGTCAGCGTTAATCCACTTAATGTGGCTTAACGCCGCCTTGTAAATAAGACCCCCATTTACGCTATGGTTAGCGTGAAAGGGGTGGGCAGTGGGTGTTGTGGTGGCCGTTCCACCGCAACACCCATTCATTTTGATGCTGCCCCCTATGTACAAGTGTGGCATAATAGGAGGCAGCACCAAAATTAAGACCAGGTAAATCCTGGTCTTAAGTTGGCGAAATCCATGTGTGCTGCCTTGTGCAACACACATGGAAAAAGCAAAATGCCATGGTTTGATTATGTACAGGAAGGTGTCCCTTACTGTACATAAACAAACCTTTAAAAAATTCAATGTTGTCACTTTTGTGTGTGCTGCACAAAGCAGCACAAATGAAAATGGCCAAATGGCCTTTTAGGGTTGTTTAAGTGCAGGAAGGGACACCTTCCTACACATAAACAATCCTCACCTGCACGCAGACACCCTTGCACTCTGGTGCAAGGGTACCGGCATTGGTGCTAAGTTGTTAAACTTAGCGCCATCTCAGGAAAACGCAAGGCTGCACCACATTCTTGTAAATATGGGGCAGCCTTGCGTTTTAGAAGTGGCGGAGCGCTGCATTAAGCCAAGGAGGCTAACGCCACGATCCGTCACTTCCTTGTACATATCCCCCATTGTTTCCACACACGACAGATACCAATAATACATTAATACATTTCATAAAAACAGGAAGGTAGATAGCTAGATAGATAGATAGATAGAAAGATAGATAGAAAGATAGATAGATAGATAGAAAGATAGATAGATAGATAGATAGATAGATAGATAGATAGATAGATAGATAGATAGATAGATAGATAGATAGATAGATAGATAGATAGATAGATAGATAGATAGATAGATAGATAGATAGATAGATAGATAGATAGATAGATAGATAGATAGATAGATAGATAGATAGATAGATAAATGTAAATGTAAATGTAAATGTCGGAATTTGTAAAGCGCACAGCTACCTCCACCGGAGGTGTCCCGGCGCTGTCCGTATACCGCTTAGGAACCCTTCCTGGCTTCCCTGGGAAATGTCCACTCCTGGGCACCCCCCAGGTGCAGCCAGGCATCCCAGCGCTTTTGGGGAAGTTAGATAGATAGATAGATAGATAGATAGACAGATAGATAGATAGATAGATAGATAGATAGATAGATAGATAGATAGATAGATAGATAGATAGATAGATAGATAGATAGATAGATAGATAGATAGATAGATAGATAGATAGATAGATAGATAGATAGACAGACAGACAGACGGACAGATACAGATAGATAGATAGATAGATAGATAGATAGATAGATAGATAGATAGATAGATAGATAGATAGATAGATAGATAGATAGATAGATAGACATATACAGTGGCGGTTCTTATTTATTTATAACTACCATTTGTTTCTGCCTGCCCTTCTCGCACGGCGAGAAAGCAGTCAGCAGAACTTCCTGGTTACTCGAGCCTCAGGGCAGGGGGGAGTGGCTTGGGGGAGTGGCTTGCCCACTGTTGTTAATACTGACTGTTTGGACAGCCTGAGAGGCTGCCCAAACAGACAGTATTAGCAACAGTGGGCAAGCCGCTCTCCCAAGCCACCTCCCACTCTCCGTTCTGCAGGATGCAGACTAGGAGAAATGACGCGGTTAGGGCAGCCGGCCGAACCAATCAGCGCCGGCTGCCATGGAGGGGAGGGAGGCTGCCTGCAGCCTTCAGTGACGAGAGCCCACACCACGTCAGAAGCAGCAGCGGCATTCAAAATCCAGGACGACGGGAGTCTGAAGTCTCGGGACTCGAGCCGGGAGTCAGCGCGGGAAGCCAAGGTAAGTTTTTTATATTTATTTTATTATTCTCTTGGGACCTCTGTGCTTTTCTTTAGGAGCAATATGGGAGGCACAAATCCTCTTCTGGAAAACTTTCAGATTGCTTTTTGTCGCCTCCTCAGTGAGGAGCGGTGAGATGCGGGCACGACTTCAAAAGCTGCGGTTCCTCCACATTGACACCGGGCAAAGCACGGCAAACAAGGTAGGGTTTCTGCTCGGTTTGCAGCTGGGGCACCTTTTCCGGTGTGATTTGAGGAAGGCGGATAGATCCTTTTCACGGCAGAGAAACATCAAGAACGCTGTTTGTGCCACCACCTCGTGCCTGGTCATGGCATTCTAATCTCGTAACCAGCTCTTACATGCCCGAGAAGTCACACGTGAAACCAGAACTTCGCGGCGGTAGCTTTGAAAGTAAAGTGCTGCATTGGGTCTGGATTTGTTTCATGGCTTCCTTCTCGTGCGTTGTGTTCTGGTTTCTGCAGACGCTTTCTTGGTGTTTGAACACTGCATCGGCATATTTGGAGGGAGTTGACGGAGTACCGATGCATATAATGCAAGGATTGTAATATGTTATGCTGCTGCTAAGAGCGTTGGATTGCATGACGTTTGCATGATGTTTGGGGCTGATTGTTTTTACCGCGGCGGCGTGTCTGAAATTGGGAATTTCTAGGTGCACCCGGAGGATACGTTTGAATGTCATTGTTGGAGTGGCCGATTGCCATTTGCGACACCTTAACCTAGTCCTGGCTTTTTGGATAACAACGTTTTGTATGTTGGGAATTTTTGTTCATGCTGTCAAATTTGAAAAGTGAAACTAAAAGTCCCAGAATTAAACGTGCGCTTGACCAAAAAACCTGGACTGGCTAAAGGTGCCACACGTGACATGTGCCCACTTGGCAGCTGCCAGTGGCTGCACAGATAATGTCTGTGTCATGCGTAAATGCACTGTGGCCAGTTGGACTTTGATTTTTAAATTGTACTGCCCGGCCACATAAGTAGCTGATTGGTTGGTTTAACATACCTTTACGCTACAGATAGTAGGCACTCCACGAATGACGCTTTCATGTTTGCAGACACTGCTGTGCCTGTTCTATGTGTGATGAGTAACCTAAAGCATGCTCTGCTGCTTCCTGATCTGTACGCTTCCTGATCTGTACTGCTTCCTGATCTGTCCACTTCGGCTTAGCGATGTGTATCATATGGCTGAGGGGCGTTTCAGCTGGAGTCTTTATGCTGAGTCTGTTAAGCTTGTACCCCTGCTTTATGTGCTGTCTTTTCCATGTGTGAGTGTGTGGGAAGTCTGCAGGACTGTTATCTCATGTGGCGCATATTATGAAATCACCGGCCAACTTTTCTCTAACATTCTAATAGCCACTGGTGTTTGTTCCTGTATGGACTTTTCTCCACCGCCAATTATCCGTCTCACCAATTTCAAATGTCACCAGCCGCCACTGGACATATATAAAAAGCAGCCATGAGGATAACATATATTTGCCTATTGTGTCTAGTTGGGCAGCTGTTTTACCTTCCCTCTCTCGTTTACAGCTTATTATTGAATCTGATCTGTCCAACAGCAGCTTTGAGTCCCGTGATTTCTTCACTCAATTCTTCATTCATGTCCAGGTTGGCAGAGCCGTTCATACTTTATTTAACCGTTTCTCCTACCAATTGTACAGTACAAAAAATGGCACTTAGTTTGTTTCCCTTTGTAGGTCCCTTTACTTCTCACTGTAACCATCAAAGTGACCACAGAGACGGGGGAAGGAAAAAACATTAATTGCTGCATCCACGGACACAGTGGGAACCCGTCTCAAACCTCTTTCCTCCACAGCATGCCTTCCAAAACAATGCCACATCTCCAAATGTCAGCACTAGTGTGGTGTCATATATACCGTGGCAACGACTAAAACTCCTTCACGACTTAAAAATAATCCAGCATCACACCCTATGGTCCCGAAGTAGTAAGCAGTGTTTTTATTTCTAGGTGATCAGCAGAAACCGAAGACAGATCCCATGGGCTACTACGTGCTTCTAATGAATTTACCGGTATTGTGTTGTCATCGTTAAATGTAATAGTTTGTGATGTAGTGTGTGCAAAGTCAGCATCCATGTCTTGTTTATAAAATCCCTATTGTACCTTCCTCGCTGATCATGAACAGAGGACCACATCCACTGAGGACCTGCAAAATGTGCGTGCAGCCTATGCAATAAGTGTGCCCTCAAGCTATAAAGAAAGTGATATGTCACGAATTTATGCCCTACGATTTGTGACTGTTTTAAAAAAAATGTTTCAGTACATTGTTGTTGATGTTGAGGTTGTTTGATGTATTTGGAATGAACCTCTTCGCCTTTTGGGGTTACTGAAGTTAGTTGCATTCCTGAATGTGACTCTTTATTAGGCTTATCACTGCATAGGCAAAAATCTGCCCTTTTCGTGACATTTTAAGCTCCAGTCCTCTTTGTGAGATCTGTACATCATCAGGTAGGAGTGGTGGATGCTTTAAAGCACTGGCGTAGCTAGGGGGGATATGTTTAATTGGAGACTTATTGGAGAGTACCAGCACTTCTTATGAGTGACTAGTTGTTTAATTACAGAGTACCGGCACTTCTCAGAACCAAGCAGGTACTCTGGTACAGGGTGCCTGCTCTTCAATTTTTCAATTTCTAGCTTTGGAAGGCATAGGTAGGTAACATGCCTCAAGCTACTGTACATTTTTCAAGGACGAGCACAGGAAGTGATTTGTTTTTGCTTGTTTCGTCCTACGTAAGTTCTTTCACACCTAATTCCAGAGCTCAGCTTAGCAGCGGGCTGCCTGTGGAGGAGAAGTTGTGAGCTTCACCTGACTATCAGCGGCGATACTATGTGTTTTTCAGACCTCTTTCAGGTGCTCGCCGTCCTTTTTCCCCAGCACCCGCCAGGGGGGCGGCAATCTGAAGGGTAGCCCCGGGCGCCACAAGCTCTAGCTACGCCCCTGCTTTAAAGTAAGCAAGGTAAGGATGTATTGATCTCTATCACTTGCTTTGGGTGCCTCCAGAGCACGGGCATGCAAACACGTGCACACAAAATCACAAGCATTTGCATGAACAGAATTTCTCTGCAACGTGGAGACTGCAAAGCACGATACGGCGTGTATCGAAGGGTGCCGTAGTTCAATTTTGCGACATACAAATGATGTTGATATCTTGCATTTGAATTACTGTATCATATTATGGCAAATATGCAAAAAAATTGTACTGTAGACCATTATTGTTATTGATCTAAATATTTGCATTGCAATATTTACATCCTGTTAATTGGATACATTGTGCAGACAAACAACATCATTCCGATGCAGCAATAAGGTCATGGAGATATGGAGCAACAACAGGATGTGTACCTACCTGCCTGTCTCTACTATAGTAGTTAACTCGTTCACCACAACCAACTTGCCAGTATGTTTACGCGCTGAGCCTCTAGACCACTAAAGGCAACCCACTAGAACAACTTTAGCACTAAGCTTAAGGCCTTAATTTAGGGTTTGGCTGCTAAGATACTCCTTCGCAAAGTAAACGGAGTACCCCTGTTCACCAAACCCTTGGTCCACCCGCATCATTTAGAGATGGGAAGACCTTAAGTATTCCATCAACAGAGGCCCCATTAGCACTGTCTACGGAAAACTTGCACTGAAAGTCCAATGGAGTAGGGGCCATCGGAGGAAGGACATTACAGCATCCACCATTCTAAAAAATCAGGCCTTATATGTCTGTAGTCTATATTTACAACTTTTCCATAACTTGTGAAACAGCTCTACAATGAAGGAAACATATTTCTCAGCTCATGCAGTGACATATTTCTATGAACAAATCAATGGTGGTTGGTTGGCCTGCATCTGTAATGAATAGGTTTGGAGAACAAGAGTGCAATCTGTCAATAATCCAATAGACTACTCAGGGGGTAATGTATTTGTCAGAACTGGCATCCTTGGTGTGGTTTCCCCTGACGTTTTACCTTCAGACCTCCTGTTCTGTTCAATATTGCTGGCTTTAGGATTCTGGGACCTTTACCACTGCTAACCAGTGCTAAAGGACATATGCTCTGTACTCAAAAATTGGTAACAATGGCTTATCCACAATTAGCATATTTAATTTACTTAAAAGTCCATAGGAGAGTGCAATAGATGTGCGCAGGGCCTGTTAATTAAACGTTACTTGTGGGCCTGCTGCACTGATTGTGCCACCCACTCAGTCGCCCTTTAAACATGCCTCAAGCCTGAAAAGTTAACCTACTTGACAGGCCCAAACCTTCCTTTTTTTTTTACAAATGTCACCCCTAAGGTAGGCCCTAGGGAGCTCAATGGACAGGGTGAAGTGCATTTAAAAGGTAGGACATGTATTTTTGAGTTTTACATGTCCTGGTAGAGAAAAACCTCTAAATCCGTTTCTCACTACTGCAAACCCTATCTCTCACATAGGTTAACATTGGGATTGCCTTAAAACACCCTTTCAGTATACTTTCTAATTGTGAAAAGATATGAATGGGAAGTTTGGTGTCTCTAGACTCACGATTTAAAATCCCAACTTATGAATACATTAGATTTTGAATTGAAAGTCTGAAAATGCCACTTTTAGAAAGTTGTAATTTTTTTACTTTAACCCTCTTGTGCCTCTGCTTGTCTCTAAATACACTTCTAGGCTGGGTGACAGCTGTGCTTTGCACATTCCCTCTAGACAGTCACACAAATGGAGAAGGGGTGTGACATTTGCATCCTGATTATAGGTGGGCGGAGCTCACAGAGTTTTACTCAGCAGAATTCTGTGGAGGTAAATAAAAACTATGTGCGATTCAGCGGAGATCCGCTCACACATAGCTGGAAAGAGATAACGGGCTGCTATAGGACAAGGGGGGCTGGAACTCCGGGAGAGTTTCATGTTAAAATATTGATAGTAAAAATATCGATGAAAAAAATATTGATGTGAAAATATCGATAACAAAAATATCGACTTCCTATACCTAAACAGGTAAGTAAAATAATATTGACACAAAAATATTGATGTAAAAAAGTACAGAAGTAAAAAATATCCACTTAAAAAATTACATAACTTAAATAAAATTAATTAAATAATAATAATATTATTAACAACATGAATTACATGTAATATATATTTTAACTAATTATCACTAATACACTTTAATTTAATACATATAAACACAAAAAAGTGTACATATACATATAATTACTTAAATACATTTTATTAACTATTATCCTCATTTAATTGATAAACTTTTTAAATTATATAAAAATATAATATACACATATATAAATAATTTTAATTTACCTAAAATATTCTATATTTAATTAACACATTAAACTATTACAAAAATAATAAAACATACATTTAATAACAAAATAAACACAATAGTAGTGAAAACGTTGGTTAGCAAGGGGGTTAAAATTACTATTCCCACTCCAGTGAGTGCAACAGGGAAAGAATTGGATAGCGTAGGGGTAAAAATGACTATTCCTACTCCAGTGAGTGCAACAGTAGGGAAAGCGCTGGATAGTGGAGGGGTACAAATTACTATTCCCCTCCAGTGAGTGGAACAGTAGGGACGCGCTGGATCCCATAACAAGAAAAAACAAAACCATCAATATTTTCATTAAATTTAATTTCCAAAATTAACATAATTGATATATCAATTTAAATATAATATTATTAACAATGATTATAATTAATTGCACCTTAATTAACACTATAATATCCACAACACACACCTAAAATTAATTACACAATTACATTGAATAATTACTAATTAATTAATTAATGGAAATTAATTTATAAATATTCATTAATTAATCAATAAAAGATAAATTACTTACCACCTTTCACACCATTTACACATATAAACACCACAGCACACACCTAAAATTAATTACACAATTACAATTAATAATGAATAATTAATTAATGGAAATTATTTTGAAAATATGTAATATTTAATCAATAAAAAATTACTTACTTACAGCCCTTCGCACCATTTACACATATAAGCACCACAACACACACCTAAAATTAATTAAACAATTAACATAATTAATTATTAATTTACTAATTGAAATTAATTAACAACTACTTATTAAACTATTATTAATTAATCAATTAACACATTAATTATTCAATACATTTTATATAATTAAATTACTTTCCACCGTATTTCCCTATAAACCCACAACGGAACTAAAAACACAAAATTCAGATAAAAGTGCCTCTCTAAACTTTAATCCAGTGTAGATGCCCAGTACTTTATGCACTGTTGGAATGTTGCTATGGAAGGTGCATCGCGGTTTGGAAGGGATAGACGAGAGGGGTAGGAGAGAGTTAGGTGATGAAGGCAGTGTCCAATTTATGCATAGGGTCTGTATTGAGGGTGTGGACTGGATGCCATGCAGTCCCTCAATGGTCAAGGGAGTCCTGCTCATGAAGGGGCCATGAGAATATGTCCAGGTTTACTCCTCTGTTCCTTCCCCAGTCCCACTTCTCTGCCCCTGAGCTCTGCTGAGCAGTGCACTAGTCTGATTGTGGTCTGTTCCGCAGCCTGCATTTATTATAAATAGAAATGCTGGCCTGTAAGTGAGAAGACAGCAGCCCCCGGGTCCCAGTGAAATCCTGCTGTGGACTCAGCGCCGCTGCGTTGGCATGGATGGATGCACCTTTGAGATGAGCCTGTGCGAGGCCTCTGGGAGGCGAGGATAGCACCACAGACCACCCTTTTTGTCCTTCACCACAGGAAAGGCGGTGGTTCAGAGCTCAACATAACAGGAAGAGACCAGGATTTCTTCCAGTTCAGATTCACTGAAGGGATGCGGAGCACCATCCAGACAGAAGAAGGACTGGAAGCCAATAACAGCAGAGCACTCCGACCATCTTACATTAGGATACATAGAAACACATGGAGGCACCGGTAAACTCAGCTACGTGGCAGTCAGCAAAGTTTTTGCAGACCTCGGTGCTCCAAGCGCCGAGTCGTCAAACTTTGCGAACTCTGCATTTGGAGCAGAGTTCACCACCCATGACTAATCCTGATTGCCCATCACTAGGCTGATGAGCCTTCCTGAGGTAGATTGGGAGGGAGGAGCAGAGACTTGCACCTGAATAGGGTTAAGCTTGTCCCCACACAAAGAGTTGTCTCATACACTTTAAAGGCACATTTGAGATATAAGTCCTGGAACCATCCCACCACGATATCAGAGCTTTGCTGGAGCCAAGGACATTCTGCCTGGAAGAAGAGCTGCTGTGTTGCAGGAGGGGCTTCCACTTTGCTAGCTGCTTTGCTGTGTTGGCCTGCTGGCTGGTGGTTGCAGTGCTGTAGGAGGGACTGCCACTTTACTACAAGCTCTGCTGTGTTGGCCTTCTTCCTGCTGCGTCTTGCCTAGGAGTGAGAGGGACCTGCTCTCCACTAACCCTGGGCGTAGTGCAGTAGGGAATATGCTGTTTGCACTGATTGCACAGTGTCAGATGCTTGTCCGCACTGTGCAATCATTGCAAACGGCATCTTGCACAGTGCTAGCGGTCGTTTTCTGCCACTCAAGTAGATTTGTACTCGAGCAGCAGTTTTCTCATTGCGAACTGGTAGTTTCTCATCGCTAGCGGTTGCGAGCATACGCGATCACTCGCAATGAGAAACCTGTCTTCCCCGCTGTGAGATGCTCGCTGTGAGGTTTATTTTCCATGCTTGCGATCGGCAACTTGATGTTGCTGATCGCGAACGAGGAAAAAGTCTCGGCGGGATGTCTTTTTGCTCGCTCGCGGTCGCCAACTTGACGTTCAGGACCGCGAGCAAGCAAAAACTGCCCGCTACACTACGCTACTTGTTATTGCACTGTGCTTTATGCAATTCGCGTTGCGCGTAGTTGCGCAAACTACGCAAGCGTAGCGTAGTCCTATGCCCAGGGTTACTCTACACATCCCTCAACCCAAATTTCTCCAAGGGTATGTTAGCTTGCCTCATGCTCCCTGCCGTCTCAGGGTCACAAAAGCATTCTTGCAACTCTGCTGGTGTGCTGGACTAGCAATAGGTGCCGTGACCCATTTGCGCCTATCAGAACTGAGGCAGTGCCCTCCGAGGCACATGCTGTGCTGATTCGACAACGATGCAGTACCAATCTGGAGACGCAACTGCGAGGATCGATTCAAATGCAGCCCCGACTCTTTAACACCAATTGCGAGGCTCGACTCTGACACCTCAACCTGACTGAGTAAATCGGAACCGACGCAGGTAGACCTCGACGTTTGCTCTGTAAAGATAAGTTTTCAGTTGGTCCTGCGTGGGTCCTGTAGTCGGCCTGAACTTTGGATTTACTTCGGTCAAGTGCGACCTAAAGTAACCTTTTAGCACTTTTGACTTCTAAGAACTGTTTTGGGATTCAATGTTTTGGTAATGATTTACTCTAATAAATATTACCTTTTCTTCTTAACTGGTGTGAAGTTTCTTTACGGTGTTTTCACTGGGTTACTGCAATTAAAGAGTGCACAAATACTTTACACATTGCCTCTTAGGTTAAGTCTGACTTCTCTGTGCCAAACTGCCAGAGGGTGAGCACAGGTTAATTTAGGTTGTGGTGCTGGCTTACCCTGACTAGGATGGTGGCTCCTGCTTCAACAGGGTGTTTATTCTACCAACTAGAAACCTTAATTTCTAACAGTATTCAGTGACATAAGGCATCACAGCACTGAATATATATATCTATGTTTACAGACTTTTTAGGGCACTGACACATGATGGTCTACTTTGATGATACAAGGTTTAGGACAAAGTTCTCTGCTGCTCGATATTATTTGCAGCTGGAGAAGGGGCAGTCTGTTGTTTAGTTTTAAACTGCCATTTCAACCTGGCAAACCTTTTAATGCTCATAAGTCACACCTGAGGTAGGCCCTAAAGGCTCATTATGCAGGGTGCATGGTGATTATCTTTCCGTTTTATGTGTCCAGACTGTGAAAAACTCCTAAAGCCATTATTCAATATAGCGAGACTAACTCTCCCATAGACTAACACTAGGTTAACTTATTTCACTTAAATAGGTGATAGTTTCAGTTTAGGAGCAGATAGAGAAATACTACTTTTCCTACCTAAACCATGGACAAATGACTAATAATAGCTCACCTGTGATGTAATGTTTATCTCCTCAAAACAAGGGAGAATAGGTCCTTCAGTGTGAGGTAGGGAGTTCCAATCCAATCCAATCCAAAAGTTCTTTATTTCGGCCCTCAAGGCCATAAAAGATACAGTAAAACACATTAAAAACCTCCATTCATGCATGCTAAAAACAATTAAAAACATTTGCAAGGAAAAAATAGTTAACATATTCCTAACTAGGATTCATCTTACAGCTAAAATTGTTCAATTCACATTAATCTTTTTCTTGCAATCCACATAGCTAGTAGGAACTTTGGAAGTGCAAATACAATGCAGTTCGTAGTGCTCGTTTTTAAGATTCTAAAAGAATGTAGACAATTTCTGAAGCCTAAGTTCCTACATAGCGGTACCAGCCAACACCTTCTCGGCCTGCTGTATGCCGGGCAAAAGAAGAGGACGTGGATTTCATCCTCAACACTAGCATTACATCCAGGGCAAGATTTGTCGTCCATGGCGGACCATTTGCTAGTGAAGACGATAAGAGGCAAGGTACCATGCCTCCATTGGATACAAAGTTTCCTTGCAGTGATGGGGTAAATGATGTCCATAAATTCCTCAAACTTGTAAGAACTTTTGGAGACCAGGAATTGATCAGTTAAGGACCCAATTTTAGGGGCACACACAAGCGTGCTTAGACTTTTGTCCTTATAGATCCTGGTCAAGGATTTACAGGAGACCTCACGGCAGCCCCGTTCGGGATCCTCCCACAGGAGATACAGACCCAATCTTGAGAACTCTTGTTTGACATAGGCCAGCCAGGGTATCTTATCAGTACAACTAAAGCTAAGTACGTGCTGCAGCTCTTGTCTGTAATATGTCAATTCTGTTGTGGACCATAACCTGTGCCAAAATCTCAAAGGTTTAATTGCAAGCTCATCAGCTATAGAGGGCAATCCCAGATTTAATCTTAGGGGTAGGAGAGGGGTGCCTTGTGGCAGCGACAACAACCGTCTAAGAAAATTTGTCTCTACCATGGTTAAATCTGTGCTGCCATTGTACCCCCATAATTCTCCACCGTATAGTGCAGCAGCTCTGGCTTGAGTTTTGTATATCTCCAGCGGTGGACTTACTGGCTTGAAGGTTGAGGAGTTTGAGACCTTCATGATGCCCCCAAGGAGTTGCGCTAGCTTTAAGCGAGATCTGGCTTTCTGAGGTCCCCAGGATAGATTTTCGTGCAGTGTAACCCCCAGGTATTGAAACGTTGTACCCTTTCCAATCTGTCCGATCCTAAAGTCGGATTGGGCCTGGTGGTTGCCGAGGGATTAAATACCATGAACTTAGTTTTCTCGGCATTTATCTCAAGGCCATGGTCACTGCAAAAATTCGCAAACCCATCCAGTATCCTTTGGATCCCCATTGGGGATCGGGAGAGTAGGAGAGTATCATCAGCAAACATAATTGCCGGGACCCTCCTGCCTGCCAGCCTTGGGGCATCATTGTTAGGGACACTGTCAAGGTAAGATATAACACCGTTGACATAGAGGCAGAACAGGGTCGGTGCTAAGACACAACCCTGTCTCACCCCCCTGCCAACTGGAAACCTAGATGACAGTGTCCCGTCCCTTCCACATCTGACCTGGGCGAAGTTCCCTTCATGGAGCCTAATCAATGCATGTAAAAGCTGTGGTGGGACGCCCAGTTCTGCAAGAACCGCCCACAGTTTAGCTCGTGGCACCAAGTCGAATGCGGACCTGAGGTCCACAAACACCATGTACAGGCTGCCTCCCTCGATCTTTGCCGTTTTCCAAAAAAGGAGAACAAGGCGAAAGATCTGGTCCATGGTGGATGTGTTCTTCCTGAATCCTGCCTGGAGGGGACTAAGGATCGCATTGTCCTCCATCCAATCCAGGAGCTGATCCAGCAAAAGGCGGGCAAATAGTTTTTGAGGCACATATATAAAGCTGATTGGCCTGTAGTTGGCTGGGAGCAGAGGAGATCCCTATTTAAAAATCGGGACTATCTCTACTCCCAGCCAAGTACAGGGAATCCCCACCCCCCCCCCCCAAGATTGAGTTAAAAATAATATGGAGATAGGGGCCCCAGATCTCTGGCTAATGCCCAAATAGGTCTCCTGGCAGTTTTTCGAGACCCGGGGCCTTCCCTCTTTAGAGTCTACCTATTGCACTGAGCACTTCTTCCAATGTAAACTCAAATGGTTCACACTGTACTGTTGGAATTGAAAAGGGTGCCTCACTGGCCACAAAAGGACCATCTGCGTATAGGGCACTGAAGTGTGATTCCCATACAGAGGGAGCAATGTTTGGCTCTGCAGCCATCTTAGGTTCCCCGGAACCCGTGTTAACTAGCGACCAGAATTTTCGTGAGTCTCTTGATTCTAGGGCTGATGTTAAATTATGCCATCTGTCCCAGTCCCATTCGCTCTTGGCATGAGCCATGATCTCTTTATACTGCCGTCTGAGCTCGTAGATTATATGTTTGTTGGCGCTAGACTTGACCGCTGAGATCAACTCAGCCTTGACTTTTCTGCATGAAGAGTTATACCGTGTTGATGTTGGTGTCCTTTTCTTTCTTGAGTTGGACACTGGGTAGAAAACTTCACTAGGGAGTTCCCATCCTGAGCAGGAGGACCTGGGGGATTCTACACAGCCCTCCCTGAGCTGTAAAGGTCTCTTGACTTCTGTAGCTGCCTGCCCTGCTACTAGCAAATGAAGCTCATGCCTGGTCCTGCCTACCCTTTGTCACCCTAGACAGTTTTGAGCAAAATTCCGGTTAAGGGACAGAAGTGACCAGAACCAGTTACAGGATAGATAAAGAGTGGCACACGCACAACCTCTAATCAGAACACACCTGGACCTGTGGAAGATAAAGAAGAAGGACTACCCTGCCGTCTTAAGAACGAAGACTAGACCTGCTTTTGCAGAGCCTAAGTAACCAGAAGTGAGTCCCAGGGTCAGTTGGCTGACTGCCAGTTTTAGGTACAGGGGCACCACAAGCTTCCAGAGGCCTCTCTGCAGCTTCTCTTCTGACCAGCACAAACTGAACCTGTCTGAACCCTGCTACTGGTCTCTACTGGAGTAAGTTCTGACCTCCAATAGGTATCTTCCCAGGTCCATGACACTTGGTTAGTGTCAAAGTATACTCATTCAGCTTCAAATAGGCAACTGAACTCTAGGTGATAATCCAGGAGGCTTAGGACTTCGTGAGAGCAAAAAACTCCCTACGACACCCGCCTACGCGAAAATCAAATGGTGACCTAAACCTCTCACCAGCAATGACTGCCATATACCCTGCCATGACAAAGAACTGACGGTGACCTGCTTTTCTCAACAACAATCTCTTCACAGCTCCTGCCAACGTGAAGGTCCGGTTGAAGCTCCACACATGAACTTGGACTGTATAAGAATGGTAAACGCGTGACAGAGGCACACCTGGTCCCTGTGAAGACCCATGCTCCATCATGGGGAGCCTGATCTTATGACATTGAACCAGTCCAGTGCAACCAGATGACTGAAAGTGGCTATGTTTACCTGAAACGTTACAAATGTATCATTCCAGTTCGACTTATTGGGTTTTTGTAATTTTATTAAAATGTACTTTGTTTTAAAAAACTGTTTTTTCTGATGCTGTGTTTGCATTTTCTCACTGTTAGAATGCTGCATAAATACATTATACATTGCCTGCACGTTAAGCCTGACTACTTTTCGTGTCAAGCAACTAGAGGGCAAAGCCCAGGTTTATTTAGTGGCGTTTGTGGTTCGCCCTGACAAAGGTTGTGTTTATTACTTGAGTTGGGCTCTCACCCCTCTCAACTAATAACCTTGTTTCTTACAGAATTGAAGAGGAGAAGACAAATATAATGAAAAAGTGCATGTCAGGCTCTTGTCTTCGCCCAACAATACCTGCAACTGTTGTAAGAGAGACAATTATGTGCCGTAACTACTAGTGTTGTGAATCTATCTAGGACCCTAATCAAGATATCCCCGATTCATGCCCTTATATTGTTATAACAAAACATATCCTTATAAAGGCATAGGAATCATGTCCATATCTAGTCATAGCCCATGCAGTCCAAATACGGCAAGGCTACTCCCATAGACTCCTAGAAAGTACAACGCGTTCTTTAAACAAACCAAGCCTCCAGCAGCCCGGGATATCCCCCTGCTTTTGTTTTGATTTGAACTAGAACTCCTGGAGTCCAGAAAGAACTGTTAGTTCTTAGTGACGTCTTGTGGCCAAACTTACGTCAAACCCGGCAACCTTCAGGTATAAATATACCAACGTTGCCTTAAGCAAACACACGGTGGTTTGGAGCAGAGCGGCTATCTACTTGCCCGACGCCCAGCTGATGCGAGTGCCAAAGGAAGCCGACCCTCCCATTTGACGCACTGAGAGAGACGCTGTCTTTTCTCAAGCCGAGAAATCCAGCTCCAGTGTTTCCAGTCACCCTTGCGGGTTGCTGGGAGATCGAGTCCTGAGAGAGAGAGATACAAGACCTCCTACATTCTATTACCAAGGTACGGAGCTGACTAAACCCTTAAGAGAATTCTTGATTCAGATTCTTGGCAAAAACCAACTTAACTTAAACTGCAACTTACTTACTCCTTCCCACGTATTAGGCTTAGGTCAGGTACACCGGGGTAGGCGTATCTTAGAAGCACCAGTTGAGTACGTTAGTCAATGTTTTTATGTATGTATATATTTTATCCGTTTTAAAGTATCATATGGCTAAGAAACCATATCAATGCTTTTACAGTATTATTTTATAATACTCCTTTTACTGTACGCACTTTACTTTATGATAAGTATTGCAATTGTGGCAATTCATTTCTCTTGCATGAGAAAGAAGACTGCTCAATAAATAACACCTTTTATTGAAAACGCCCGTCTCTCTATTTCTCTGCACTCTGGTGAAACTAAGTATGCACGATTGACTGAGTGAAATAGCTGTCTATTGTTTTCACACAACTCTAGAGATATACTCTTTATTCTGAGGGAGCACAGTTGTCATATTTATGCGGTTGTCAGAAACTAATCCCTTCTTGTCTATTCAGGAAAGTTAACCCCTTCCTGTTCACTCGAGAAAGTTTCTAGTGACCTCTGAGCTAGCTGGCAAACTTAATTAAGTCTAACATAGTCAGTAGAGACCTAGATGACCTCAGTCCTACGTCTAAACTGCTGTTTATGTTATTCCAATGCGCAGAGCCTATTGGGAATATAGGAACTACACTACACTGGGGGTACCTAAGGATGTGCAATGTAAAATAATTAGCGACAATTCAAAAATGATCTCCACATATATGTGATCAATGGAAACGGAAATTGTGTGAAAAATATTGGATATGTAAAGCCAACAAGCTAGCTATCCATAGCACTTTTACTTCGTTTTTATTGGAATATTGAAATAAAACCTGCAAAATGATATACAAAATTACTAAAGAAGAGCAAAAAAGAAGAATATGTAGACTTGAACAATACACAGCAGGCCCAGTTCTTGGCCTTTGTGTGTGGTGAGAGCCATGAAAGTAACCAGATGGCTCAACTGGAAAGGGTGTTGTCGGAGCTTAGATAAGCTTCTTGGGATGCATACAAGCATGCATTTATGGTCTCCTTGTCTTTTTTGCACAAAAAAATCCATTCATCATCCTGATGCTATGGGTCTGCTCACCTACTGGTTGCTGTATTGATTTTTTATTTCACTGTCTTTCGCACTCACTTTTTTGCTACCTCTTAATGTCTCTCCTCCTTTCATTCTCTTCTGGTCTCTTGTTTTCTCTCCATCCCTGTCCCCCTGCATATCCCTGTTGTTTTTGTTTCCTTATCTCATTCACTACTTCTCTGCCCTTGTTTTCCCTGTTCTCTCGATAGCATTTTCTGCTTTTTTCCATAACTTTACCTTTATGTGTCTTTCATAATTAAATGATTCCTGAAGGCTTCAGGTACAGGTTTGCACGTACTCCACTCAAAGCATAACTTCTTTTTTAAAAAGTGGGAGGACTAAAATGGCATGGAATATTAAATGATGCTAGTGGAAGAGGCAACACTCTCCTACCAAATCCTTGATCTTAATGAGAGTGGGACACTTTCCAGTCTATCACAGTTTAATATTTTAAATATTCGCCTTGGGGGGATTCTGGTTAGTTGTATAAATAGACATACATTCATACATCTCATATCCTTTGTGTCAACAATAGATTTATTAATTTGAGAGGGGATTACCCCTACTAACGTAATAAACACTAGTTAGATCACAACAGCGTTCTAAGAGAATGACAGAAGCAGCTGGAAATTCCTCAGAAAAAAGTGTGTTAAGTTGAAGCAGCACCAAATAATGTTAAAGTCAAGAACATAACACAATAAAATGTACCAAACCACTTTAGACAAATCAAGTATAACTTAATAGGGAAAGGACTACAAACATAGTTTACATTAAATAGCGGGAACCAGACCATATGATTTGGCTTTTATGGTTTGAAGGCAAAAGTGTTCCAAAAGGTCAATAGGAACAATGAAAATGTAATGGTCTTTTTCACTTTCGGTGCATTATTCCAAATCCGCTGTCAAAGGCTCCTCTTACAACAAAACTGAAAATGAGGAACTATTACTTGTTTTGTTTCACAGAGGTCAGGAGGATAATAGGGGAGGCAGTAATCTTCCACGTTGGTATATTCCTGTGCTTGTAATCTTTCCTGGTAGCCCAGTTACAACTCCAAGGAGGAAGAGTCCAAGTACATAAGTTCCCCCAGGAGTTAAACGGCCGTTGGTCTTCTTTTCCCAGCAGTGAGGTAGAATCTTCTTTTCTTCCAGGCGCTTCGTGCAAGAGCCCAGAATGTTCTGAGGATGTGGTGGTGAGGTGCCACTCTTATCCTATGCACTAGCCAGTGATTGGAAAATTCTCTACGTCCAGTGCTGGCTACTTTCTCAAAAAATGTCAGCCTACCCTTTCAGTACACCCTTTCACAGTTTACTGCAGTCCTTCCCAGAATCCTTCAGCCTAGTTTACTCCCTCACTCATCCACATGCTCTGTCTGTGCTAGAGCTGGTTTTCTATCTTGCTGGGTACAGAGACAGAAATGAAAGTAGGTTTCTGTGATCAATGACTGCTGTGCCTCAAAACTCCATAAGAAATTACCAATTCAAAGAAAGAGCTTTGAAAACTGCTGGTCCTGCCCCCTCCCCACACCCCCAGATGGCTGATCCATAGAAGTCATCACTTTTCGACAGTTCCTCACTTCTTGTTGCCAGAGGCTAAGTATTGTGTTCCAGGATGAGGGTAGTTAACCAAGTATTGAGATTCTGGAGGTGAGCATAGAGGCGAACCAGTTCTAACCCAGTTTACTTTCAGGCAGCACAAAGCATAATTTCTTAGCCACTTTTCCACTTCATTTATCAAAATCTAATTTCCCACTAAATTCGATTTTTTAAACTAAGTGAAAAATACGTTTTAATCATTGCTCTAGCATGGTTTCATGGCTTTATATGAAATGACTGTTTTTATTCATTGCTAGACCTCTTGCTGGGAAATGCAACTGTTCCTACACAGTGAAAATAACTCCTGGTGATTTTCACTGTCATGGTATAGTATTTTAAATGTCTAGCATGACACATATTTTTATATTATTCTGCCAGGCCCGTGGGCTTACAAGACAACCCTCTTAGATATAACCTTGTTTCTATATGGTAAAAACACTTTGCTTTACCATTTGTCAGTGCATTGACTTTTTTTCACTATCTACAATGGCCTTAGAGGAATGGTAAATTAGCAAATGAGGTGAAACTCATGCACAGTACATGTTGTGGAGGGAAAACATCACACCGTGCCACTGTTCAACAGTGGCATAACACAAAGCCCAAAATCCAGCAAAAACCAAATACTAAGGGGTGGAGGGTGCCCCAACAAAATATATTTTTAGTACACTGTTTTAACTATATTCCTATTGTATTATACATCTTAATGTTAACAACCCACATATGTGGTTTAATGAAACTCCATGCATTCAACTCTGACTGTTGAGATTTACCCACAACCTCTGAGCCATTTTAAGGCATGGGCAAAGTGAACAACTGCCCAGGTCCCTCTCCTTCCAGCCCATTTCCCCCCCACGGCAAAGTAGTAAGCACAGTAAGAAGTCGCAATGTACAATACGAAATAGTTTATTTTTAATGTGACCTTTGACTGTGCACTTTCACAAAAGCATTGTGTGCATTCCCGCCTTTACACATTTTTTAAGCTCTCTCATGCTGTTGGTGGCAGTTAAATGTGATAAATAATATTTCTAATTCATGTATTTTTCCTAATTTCAGCTCATCCTTCTACCTCAACATCTCTCATTACCTCTCTGGAGACATTAAGGCCTCAAAGGTTTTGTCAATTTGTGGGCTTACATTTAGTTTTGCTTCGAGTGTTGAGAAAAACATATTACTGCCCTATTGAAAATATATAGAAGTAAGGGCATGCCGTCACTAACCTATACGGCTGGTACTTGGGTTCACTGCCAAATAAATAGCTCACAAATGAAAAAACAACTTTTCGGTAGGCGTCTTCTCTGATTACCACTCAGCTTCCCCCTTTTCTTCGCTATGAAGAATTAGGGCTGAGCTATGTTGAGGACTGCCTCAGACTACCATCAACGCTATTATGGCCTTTCAGCCTGATCCAGTGAAGATGCCAACCTAAATATACGAATCATTGAGGACCGCTTGGATCTTAAATGTGGCTGTAAAATTACCTGGTTACGTCTTGTCAAGCAGCAGGTAGCTAATGATTTAGGGAGGCATGAATTGAGTTATATGAGTATGAAATGGCCGGGCCCATAAGTTCTGGACCTGTTCAAGAATCACAAACCGATGTTTCTTTTTAGCATCATGTAAGCGTAGAGGGGAAAGAAAGTAGTTATTCATGTCAATCAATGCAATAGGAATTATCTCTTGACACATACTAACCACATTAACAACAGTATAGAGCCTTACCTATTCACAACACCTATATAAAGGACCTAATAAGGGGATTTGATTTACCATAATTTTTCAAATCCCACGGACATGTAAATTAGCCCTAATTCTTTAGGTCAAGGTGTATATTCTATATATAAAATCATCTCAACAGGCCATTACTCACTGTGAAAAAATTGGTGAGTAGAGAGAGAGTGCCTCACGGTAGCAACACCCGAGGGGGTTCCTGGCTAGCAATTACCAGTCTACCCACTTCTCATCATCGGGCACTCTCTCTCTGTGTAGTGTGTAAAGAAAGAAAACCAAAAAATTGCTGTGTCCATAAATAATAATTGTGAGGTGCAATAATAGTGAACAGAAACCAATATGTGCACTATTCAAAAACCTACATATATATGCACTAGGAACCCCAAAGAGAACCAGTGCATTTGGTTCGCAAAATAAAAATCTGGTAAGGTTTGCTGGCTATCCAACTTTATTCCACTGCTGCAAACCCTCCCAATTAAAAATGGTTAACTGTATACCATACTCATTTACTTAGTGCCAACATGTTTCGTTGCTCAACATTCCAGCAACTTCATCAGGGCAGTGTGGGGTTCTCTATTATCAATCTTCACACTCAATCAATCAAAAGACCTGTGATGACATAAAAACAGAACACAGCAGTGAATTGACAACACCCCTTCATCCAAAGGTTTTCATTGCGAGCACATCAAACCAACACATCGACTGGAACAGCCAGAATTGTTTACCTGATGGTTTCCCAGTCAGTGCATACTAGCAACCATGCGATAAAACGGACTCCGTGTCACAGGATCACGTGTCCACCAGTGGCTCGGTCTATCTCAAGCCCCCTGTATGGCAAAAAGAATGAATGAATAAAAATGCCATACGTAAGGTGTACACAGTAATGTCAGGACCGCAGCCATCGGCCTGCTTTTCAAATGGCCACATGACCGATCAGACTCGTCTGTGCCGGCAGCCGGAATCAAATCCATACACATATCCAAATCAACAGAGTTATGCGCGACCGCAAGCAATTGGTCAAACGCTCACTCTAAGATGCCACAATCAGTCATTGCGTTACACAATGGTACGGCCCCTTCCACACTCATTCCATGTACGCCTCCCGGGCAGACAAGAAATCTTACTGTAGCCGCGTCCCTTCGGCGCTTCTGCAGCTCCTTCGCGTTTTCCGGTGAAGGAGTCCGGATTTTGATCCAATCCCCGGAAACGCCCCTGACGCTACGTAGCATGTGGCATCAACGCTACGTGCGGCGGCCATCTTAGATGTGGATATTATCAGTGCCGAACCGGGCCCGGTCCGACAGTTAACATTACGATTAAAATTAAAATAAAAAAATGGCTCTTGCTAATAATCTTATAGAGAATCTGGCTCGTTTTATCATGTCAAAATTCAGGCATATAGAGAACGGACATATAAAAGACGTAATGCTGCAGAACTGCCCACATAGCACAACGTCCTATGCTCGTTACACAAAATCTCCCTGCAGTGGTTTATAACTGACTGCAAGCCTGAATGCTACGACCTCCACCATGATAATGACCTCAACAACTAGTGGGCAGATCCATGCCCATCGTGGTGATGGAGCCAATAGACGGTTCTCTAGTGACAAGTCCCAACATAATAATGCAAAAATAATGCAACTCAGTCTGTCAACACAGGGCAAATCCCAACATGATAATGCAACTCGATAAGTCTGCACAGGAGGAAGAGGACAAAGCCTGACACCCGCTCATCGGTGAGGAACCTGCTAGTCTGATGTAACTAAAATGCAGGGGGGGCATTGCCTCATCTTCACTCCCCATCCCACTAGTTAGCTGTAAAGGTGGAGACCAATCTCACAGTTCACCAGTGAATGGGTGAAACCCTCAAAACCGGGCAGACGGGGTAGGAGGTGTTGTTCAAAAGCGACTACAAAGGCTGTTAGTACTCAATCTGTCTTGATAAATCTCCCCACACGTTCACATTCTGCTCACTTTATTCCATTCAATATTTTCATTGAGTCCCTCACGGTCTGCCTTTTCTGAGAAAATCCATTTAGCCTCTTTTCTCGCTAGGATAGTTTCAAGATTGTGTGTATCACCCACTACCTTTTCAAGGACAGTCCATTTCAAATCTCTATGGTCGTGATCTTTCTCAATGAAATGTTGCACCAAGCGTGTGGTAAGTTTCTTGGCTCTGATTGTGCTAAAGTGTTCCTGTATGCAGATCTTAACTTTGCGGGAGGTGAGATTAATATAATATAGCATTACACATAAGACTGTAAATCACATGTGATGTGTTGGAATTTAATGAAACGGTTTAAAAACCTGTTCTCCCATCATGTAAAACAACACTTTTAGTCGCCACAGTAAGGCCACAAACTGAGCAGCCATAGTGTCCAGTAGGGAAAGTGCTCGTCTCTTAGATTTATCTCTTAGAATGGGCGCCCTTTTGAACGCAAATCTAGGAACCGGCATCTTGCTAGTAGCTGTGTCCAAGATGGACCAGTGTTTCCTAATGACCTGTCTCATTTTGGTAGACAAGGGATCAAACGTGGTCACTATAGGGAGACAAGCTTGCCTTTCCTTAACGTTTCTCTCGAGAAGAGCTTCCCGTGGGGTGTTCAATGCACGCTTGCGTGCATGTTTGATCACCTTCATGGAGAATTCTCTTTTCTTGAGTTTTGTCACAAGCTCCTCTCATTGGCCCAAGAATACCTCAGTGGTGGAGCAATTACGCCGGTACCTCAAAAATTGACCCACCGGGAGATTATCCCTAAGTGCCCTGGGATGAAAAGATCGGTAATGGAGTTTCTATCGGTGTTCTTATGGTGTACATTTGTGGCCAGTTTATGATAACCACAGACAACTACATGAGGTTATTTAATTTATTATAAAGCCAAAAATAACTGAACATAGAGACACCTCAAAATAAGAGTGTAAACATACATGGGAATCAGCATAGACCCAAATCTGCGAATAAAGTTGAGGCAGTGCAACATGCACTAAACAATTATCTCAAGAAATAGGATGCAGTGGATCAAGAAGCATGAGTCCATATTTCCCTGTATCAAGGGCTGATGGAAATACTGCATCTCCCTATCCCTACACTAACACTAACATGACATCCCTACTTAAGCATTCTCAAGAAAAGTAAAAAAAAGGTGTCAGCATGTGGAGTCTCTGAAGCCTCTCCACCATTGATGGGTCGGATAGCCTAAAGCTATCAAGACTTAGCTTGCTCTAAGGCATTCTCTCTCCAAAGGCATAGAAGAAGTGGGCACTTTCCCTACTCTAACATCACATTGTTATTGGTATTTTCCTAAGAGTCCTTTCTGGTAACGCCATCCATTCTGACCACGATCTCATAGGTAACTTTCCATGGGATAGCAATGTTCCTGAACTGCAACATGTTGACCTATATTCCCAGGCCTTTTCAGGTGTGAAAACACAACTTCCCTTATCTGTTTAGGCTCACAATGTATCTCCTTCTCTCATGCCTCACTAATAAAATAAAGACATTATTCTAGCTAACAAGGGTGCTTCTTCCACCTGCAACACAAAATGTGAGAAAGAACGTAATCCACAGTACAGATGAAATTCAAACTGTTAATTTTAAAGTGAGAGGTTCCAGGGAAATTTCAGGCGTATAAGATTCGGCTAACATAGGAGAATGGCATATGAGTTTAACGAATTTCATAAGAAATTAAGACACCTTCAGTTAATATTCCTACCTAAATGGAAAATGATACATTAATAAATGCATTTAATAAATGAAGGATTGCCAGTTGCACAACATGAGTTCTTCACAATGATGTTTTCTGTAAGTTACATCCACTTTCCACGTTAATTCTAACCCCGGGCTGAGCTGGTGTTGTGCCACTACGCGGAGTTCCACAGAGTTGAGAAAAAACTCAGTGGAACGCCCCGCCGCTCCCCGCCTCTTCCCCCCTAATAAAAAATATTAAAAAACACAAATTAAAAAAGTTAAAAGGGTCCTACCTGTACTGTTGCGTCTCTGGGCTGCCCTCCTCCTCCTCGCCAGAGTCTCACTCCTACAAACTCCTACATCTGACGTACGCCTTGCGCAGTTCTCGCTAGACGTACGTCAGACATAGGGGTTTGCGGGGGAGAGACCACAGTGAGGAGAAGGAGCAGGGCAGCCCAGAGATGCCACAGTACAGGTAAGTGCCTTTTTTTCTTTTTAAATTTGTGCTTTAATGTTTTTTATTAGGGATTGGAGGCATGGAGCCTTTTTCTGTTGGACGGCTGGCCAACTCCACTCCGCTGCAGAGTCGGAGTTCTGCCTAAACCCCACGTTCTCAGCGGAGCGCGGAGTAGGCAAAACTCCACACACTCCACCGGCGGAACAGAGTTCTCTGCCCGCCCTTAGTTAATTATTCAAGTTACCATTCAATGGCCTAAATACATCATGTTTCACAATATTACATTTCAAAATTTTATCACTCCATGTTAACACGATTAAGGAATATTTGCGGATGCACTCTACATGTGTGAATATAATGGGCCCCTTCAAATAAATTGAAGCTTCCGCTACATTAAGAACCTGCATCTAATCATTTCTAGAGAAAGACCTTTGACTAAGGTCTAACTTTCAAGAGCTTAGGCGAAACACTAGAGAGGCTGAGGAGCTTGAAAAAACAATGATATGGCAATAGGTATTACAAAAAACAATTAAGAACACAACAACTGACCAAGGTCAAGCACTCCAATTCAACTAGTTTCAATAATCAAAAGATAAGTGCAACAACTCCCAGCATCCGCCGGTGAGAGATGCCAATTTATTCTAAGAGTCCACACAAAAAGGAAGGTGCACTTGTCAAACAGGAGACACACTTCTAGTCCCAAACAAATACTTCTTTTTATTTAATCTTGTTTAAAACCGGCACACAGCCAATGCTTTTTGTTCCCTAGTGCCCGGGAACTTTGTCAGGGCTTTCTAGAAATATCAATTAAGATATGGAGAGCTGGAATGTTTCGCGGTCAATCAAGCATAGAGCACATGTTGGATTCACGCAATTCTGGGTCAGACAAAAGATTTCAGGAAGAATCACAAAAAATTTCAAGCAATACTTCCATTGTTTCTTTAAACTGATTCTTGATAAGGTAGAATTAGAATCCAATAATCATCACCAGGTAGAAGTATGGACTCTTAAGAACTGAGAATTTCCGGGTATGAATAGGACCCATTATCGATGTCTTAGTAGGTTACAACCTATGTCCAGTGAGAATCCCACCATTGTAACGTAGACTCATATATAGAAAGACACCAAGGTGTAAGTAAAACCCACTGTTGATATCTCAAATAGAATGAAACAGGTATGGGGTGTGGCTTAGCCGGCAATGGAGGAGGCAGTGTAGATGAGGAGCTCCGTCGGAGGGTCCCTTCGCTGGCCGTTTTACCACACTAATCCAGGAGCTGACGTGACCGCTGTTGGCCACTGCTACTCCTGAGGTGGTCCGGTTGCCCTGACGGATGTTTATGTGAGCAGAGAGGTGAAATTATGCTGTAGACCCCCCTGCGTATACTGATGCAGAGGACGGCTCCAAGGCGTTGGGCGCCATAAAGTACACAGTGCTGGGGATCAGCCCCTTCCCCTAGGCCCGATACGTGTTGTGATTCTGTTCTACCTCCCGGACCCCTTAAAGCTGTACAAGCCCAGCAATCACTTGATCGGCATTAGGGGGAGTAGCGGTGAGGATCCTGCTTTGCCACGGATTGGCTCCCGCCGCCCTGTGAGCACCTGCTGGCCATGGGCTCCTACGCGAGGCCGGGGTCTGCCACGACCACTAGGCCGGCCCGGTAAAGTGTGGTGGTATGACGGTGAGCTGCGCCCTGCTGCGTGGGCCTCTCATCTGCTTTTGTGCCGCAGCTGTGTGGCTGGGCGGCGGAAGATTTTCCACGTAGGATCTGGCCTGCTTCTTCCCGAGGTTCCTACGCAGGATGCCCCAAGATAGAGTGCTGGACTTATGGTGACATTAGACATAGTGGCTTCCCCACCTCCATGCCTAGGTTGATATACAGGCACCTCCTCCTAAACACGGCTGGCCATTGCATTGCATTTGTGGTGCGACATTATTCTAACTCGGCTTGGAGCCAATACGTTCCCTACCCACGCTGTGGACTGTTGCCAGTGCTGCCTAAATATAGAGATCGTGGCCTTCCGCGGTAAATCGGGCCCCCGCCCTGCCTGTGTCACGCGGGGTATGTGGTGCCAGCCTGGGAGTCCTGGGGTGGTCCCAGGTGAAGATAACCCTTCCCTATGCAACCCACTTGTGAGAGCCATCGCACTGGGCACCTCATTTTCGGTCACTGCACTGGGCAGGTCTGATGTGGCTGCAGTTGCGGATGTGACCTGGAGTGTGTTGGCAAGCGACACCGTGCTGCATCTGGCACACCCTATTCTCTGGAACTATGATGCTGGGCCCGGGGATGGTGAGCTCTGCCTAGTTATCTCTGCTTCAGCAATTAGCTGCATAGCTGAGGTTGGCACTGGTGCGGCATGCCTGCCCTTCTGGATTGAGCCTGGGCTCTACATCCTGTGGATGGTGGATGGGACCCCAGGAGCTGCTCCGTGCATAGCTGCGGTGTGGTGCATTCAGCCTAGTGGTTGCCACCACCTCCTCCATGTCGCGCGGGGCCGTACGAAGACTCAGGCACAGTCTGAAAGAATGACGGAGACGGCAGATCCTATGTCGCATAAGCTGGATAGAGTGCTGGTGGCAGTTGAGAAGCTGGGAGAGACATTGAATAAAACACTCTCTGGAAGGTAAAAATGACAAGGTGGCGCTTGGTCTAACACTACTGCATGCGGACCATCGGAAGCTTGCAGATCATACCACTGCCGTTGAGGGGGAAATTGCGGAGGTTTTACCTCAGATGTCCTAAGCAAAAAAGCACATTTGTGACCTGCTCAACCGGGTTGAATTTCTGGAAGACAGGGCCGAGGATGCCGAAGGCAGGGGCCGTCGCAACAACGTACGTGTCGTGAGCCTTCCGGAGGGAGTGGAAGGGAGGAACGCAGTAGGCTACGCAGAGGATTGGATCTGGTCACTATTGCTAGGAGAGGCCTTATCCCTACACTTTGTGATTGAAAGAGCGCATACGGTACCTGCCAAACCGTAGAGGAACTATTGGACGCTTTCCCTGTTTCCCAAGGCTCCTGTGAACTGCCACATGTCACTATAGAAACTTCCAATAATATTGCTTGAATAAATGTCCACTCCCTGCTTGTTTGTTCCCTCCCCTCCATCCTGTGCGATTCATGGACTCTTTGGACATGCAAATATGCAAAAGCCCGCTATGCTGTATTTACATTGAAATGGTTGCACCTATTGCCTATGGATGGGTCATTGCGGTGTGGGTCCTGGATTTATTTGCATTCTCTTTCTGTTACCTCTGAACTATATGGGAATCTTCTATATATTGCGCAGGCAGCGGTCCCGTCCAGATACGGGTCTGGCCGGAGACAGGTTTAGCTACACCTGGCGGACCCCTCTTTTGATCTCTTGGTCTTTTAAGTTGCTGTGCAAAATGGACCCCCAGGGATTAGCTGTGTGCTATTGTGTTCAACATTTGGGCAATTGCCTCTTGCAAAATTACTCTCATGGTATTTTCGATTGTTCATTATTGTTATTTTGTTATTTCTGCCATCACTCTTCGACGCAGGCATGATTGTAACACAGTCAGACTCCGCAAAGAGGTACTCGCCACACTGATCCATGTACGCACATTCCCATTCCCTCCCACCATGAGGCTGATTCAACTCATTTATACCTTTGATGTTCACTAGTCATGGCACATATTAAAATAGGCACATGGAATGTGCGTGCCATTCACTGTCCAGAACGGCGCTATCTTATATTTTCCTACCCGAAACGCCATCATATACAAATAGCACTTCTCCAGTAGACACACTTATCTCAAGTAGAAGTTGCACGACTTCACCTGCGAAGGAGAGGGCAACTGTATACGAGGGGATACTCTGCATACGTGAGGGAAGTCCTAGTGTGGGTGAGGTCAGGTACCCCATTTAAAGTACTGGATGCATTGGTGGATGGGGAGGGCAGATATGTGGTAGTGAAAGGGGTGCTTGATGGGAAACCAGTAGTAGTGGCATTGCTCTATGTGCCTAACATGGAGCAGGCTGCTTTCTTAGATCTTTTATCGTGAAAATTGTCTATATGGCCTGATCTCTCTATGATTTTGGGTGGGGACTATAAACGTTTCCCTGGACAGGTAATTTCTGCCCCTGCCTGGTACTGTCACATGTACAGCTGCTAAAGCTTTGGGACACTGGGCATCGCAGTGGCGCTTCTCCAATGTATGGCGACATAGACACCCATTGGACGGGGTATACTCCTACTATTCAGGGGCTTATAGGCTACATGTATGCCTGGACTGCTTCATTGTATCCAATGACCTCTGACCGTGTATCTCAGACTCTACTTACATGGGACGTACACACTCTGATCATAGCCCACACGCTATGGAGTTACAGTGGGAGGTTGAGCTGCCACTGGTCCCGGTTTGGCGTCTTCAGCCAGATATCCTCCTGGACCCGCCCTTCCATGATTCATTGGCTACTAATGTGGCACAATATTTCGAGGATAATGCAGGGACAGCCACATCGCAATTGGTGGAGTGGGACGCCCTTAAGGTGGTTGTTAGGGGACACTGGGGATGCAAGCAGGTATGCGTGCACAGCTGGAAAAGGAGCTCACCATTTTGGAGCGCAGACTAGCTACCGCAGAACAACCAGATGTAGATGACGATCAGGGGCGGCAGGGCTCCCTCAAGGAGAAACATGCGCGGTTGCTTGAGCGACTGCGATGCCTTAATTATGCTGCACACTCGGCGAGAACACACCATATGGCGACAAGGCAGGTAAACTGCTCTCCTGGCTCATCTGTCAGAATGTGTCGTCGGTGCTCATAGCGTGCAGTAGCATATACGCAGCGTGATATCCACGATGCGTTCGTGACACACTACCGAGATTTATATAAGTTGCGCGCGAGAGCCACAACTTTAGAGATACAGACATACCTAGACAGACTTGATCTACCGCATCCAACGCCCACACAAAGCGATGATCTGAATACCCCTATTCAATCAGAGTGACTGCATTTTTCCCTGTCTGATGGGAAGTCGCCCGGACCAGATGGTCTGCCAACTGAATTCTATAAAGCATACACACACATCTTAGTACCACAACTGCTCAAAGTGTATGAAACAGCGCTCTATGATTCCACCCTCACTGCTACACAGAACGAGGCTCGGTTGGTCTCCCACCTCAAGCCAGATAAGAATCCTGACCTTTTGGGCTCCTATCACCCACTAGTGCTCCTTAATACAGACAATAAACTTTTCACATCATTGTTAGCTTGTTATCGTCTTTCCCCGCTAGTAAAAACGCTGTTACACCCTGATGAGAATGGTTTTGTCCCTGCACGCTGTACTTTAAACATACGCAGATTGTTTAGAGTGTAACAATATGCCACGCAGGCCTGGCTTCATTCGGGCTGCCTGGTGCTTGACCTGGAGAAAGCCTTTGACTCACTGGAGTGGCCTTATTTGGCATCTGTGCTGGGTAACTACGAACTGGGGGAATACTACTTGAGTATGGTTTTCTTACTATATCACCAGCCCTCTGTCCGGGTTCGTGCAGGCAGGTTAATCTCAGATAATATCAGAGTTAGATGGGGGACACGTCAGGGATGCCCACTATCTCCATTGCTGTTTCCCCTAGCTATGGAAACCTTAGCAATGTTACTTCAATGAGACGGTGAAGAGTGGGGGATGTGGCTGGGAGACGGGTTGCATGCTGTTTCCTTGTATGCAGATGATCTATTGTTGTATCTTCCAGATATTACTACAATCCCGACGTCCATAGCTGATATACTTACATCCTTTGAGGAGAAGTCAGGACTCCGGGTCAATTAGGCCAAAGCGGGGGTCTATTCATTCAGCGCTCACACCATGGAGATAGATGTCGCTCTTAATGGCACACCGCTCACGTGGTGTCCTACTACATTCAGATATCTCGGCGTATTCATATATCGCTCACCTGAAGATCTAATGGAAGGTAACTTAACAAGAGCGATTACAGCTATACGCGTTCAAATGCAATTTTGGAAGACAATTCCGCTAAATGTAATGAGCTGCATTACCCTGTTGAAAATGATCGTACTCCCCAAACTGCTCTATTATTTTTCTAATACTCCACTCTATGTTCCTCCTAAGATATTCAGAGACCTGGAGCGATTATCCCGGGATTTATGATGGAATATGGGAAGACCATGTATCGCGTTGTGGAAAATGTACGCTCCCGCTGGCCAGGGAGTGCCGTCGGTCCCCAACATGGAACTGTATTATTTAGCTGCCCAGCTTCAATGGGCGACAAAGTGGTTGAATGATATATGCCTGGAAGATACGGCGACCATGCATCAGCCCTGGTCCCATTCCCAAATTTGTCATTTGTTCCATCCCATCGCTAAACTTACATGGCCACCGCATATACATCTGGGACTAGCCCTTAAATGCTATAAAATAAGCTTATATCTCACCCGCACAACGCCTCCATATGCCCCTATCCTACCATTGATGGGGACACCACAAAGGTGGCTGGGTACCAGAGGGGCGGCTCTCGCGGCCTGGCACGCGGCAGGGCTTGAGACACTGGGTGACCTATTTAGGGACGGCACACCACTAACATTCGAGATGCTAGTTGAGGACATTGAACTCCCAGTGGAACAATTTTTGTTGCACACCTCCCTCCTGAAAGCTCTATCAACTGCCTGGGGGGATCTGTCTACTGAGCCATTGAAGCATCTGTTAGTGCAATATTTGCATATGATGGGCACAGGGTAACATGTGGTGCATTGGCTGGTGGAGGCACTTCTCACACACATGCTAAGACCAATGACATGACTTAAGGACAGATGGGAGGCAGATAGAGGTCGGCCTTGGACGGATAAGGAATGGGATGCTATATTGGAGGGTGTTAGGAACATACCCAGAAACTCGAGGTTCAAGCTCATCCACACATACATTACACAAAGGGCATATCTCTCGCCTGACATGATCAATAGGTACTTCCACATCACCACTTCCACATGCCCATGTTTTCAACATGTGGATGCAGATCTGCTCCACATGCTGTGGACCTGCACATCCCGTCAGCATTACTGGCGGGAGATGATCAGAAGCCTGGCTTCATGCACAAACACAGACATGCCACTGTCGTGGGAGGTGTGCCTTCTTGAGCTGTACGCCAGATCAAAAAAGAATAAAGTTACCTCTAAATTTCGGGACCTGGATCTCATCACTGCAAAACATCTCTTAACAAAGAAATGGAAAAATGCAGTCCCCCCGGAGATACTTAGTTGGAGGCGTTCATTCATAGTCTGGGCTCAGGTGGAGAGCTGGGCATCACAAGTTCCCCATTGCACAAGATTGGGACACATTGCTAGCTGCCTTCTAAACTGACAATCAGATAGGAATCGATGCTGCTCTATTAGTCAACCAGCGATAAACTCACCAGCCCTCCTCCCCACTACTCAGATGAGGAGAGTTAAGACATGTCAGTGTTGGCGGAACTGGTTTATTTCGCCCCCCATGGTCTGTTACGGATGGCTCCCCACACATCTCCCCCCCTCCATCCTCGGACACAGTGGTTCTCCTCGTTGATGACAGCTCTGCCCTGATATGTGTGATGTGACAATTTTCTATTGAGTGTGCGGATGTGTGGTAGTGTTCTAATGATATCTATTTAGATACAGTCATGCATGGTCAACATTAATAGGGTTTCATAAATGGTAGCTGTTCTTTTGATGTTTTAAGTCTTTAGTTCTGTTTAGAATATTTTGGAAAATATGCTTTATTGGTACTCATCAGTGATCGATATATGCATTCTGTAGTTATCTAAGTCCTTTCTTCTATTAAACATTGATTTGCCGATACGACCTAGATGCACCTGGTGCATATACGCGAGCTCCTGTTAGGACTGCTTCGAGAAGATGTGCTACGAGTAAATCAAAGATAGCAATGACAATAATTGGTGACCTACAATGTTGCTCGGCTGTGGGTAATAGCACATGGAGGTGCTCATGCATACGTTCAAGTATGATATAAATGCCAGCATTATGGAATAGCGTAAATGTCTTTTTTTTATATTATGGCAATGGTTAAAGCTATTCTGTACAGGGAATTTGCATTTCAAATGTTCACATCCAAAGCTTTTGCATGGATGCGTGTTGTCAGTCATGTTAAAAAATAAAATGCCAATAAAGATATTTAAAAAAAATAGAATGAAACAGGTATCCAATGGAAGTCACAAAATTGAAAAGTAGGCTTTCAAGTCAAAATGACCCACAGGTATAAATGAGACACACTATCAATATCTCAAATACAAGGAAACAGGTATCCAATGGTAGTCACAAGATAAGAACATATACTATCCAGTCAAAAATGACCCATGGGTATAGATAAGACCAGCTATCAATATCACAGAAAGAACGAGCAGCTACCGTGCAGCCTGGTGGCTTGCAACGGCATCAAAGTAACACCTATGGCAATAGGTAACCAAGACGATTGTACTTCAATTCATATCCATCTTTGTGATTACTCTTTCCCAGAATCCTTGTTGCATTTTTTGTTTGTTTGTAAATTTCATCAATCTTTTACTTGCCAATCAAGTAAATCGGAGATATCTGCGACATTCCTTGTGCATGGGAATGGTGAAATAGGCATCTTTCAGATCCAATTTCACTAGCCAGTCTTTGGTTTGAAGAATGTCCCTCAAAAGATGGATACCCTCCATCTTGAAATGTCTGTAGATTAGAAATTTGTTTAAATTTTTTAAATTTATAACAGGTCGCCAACCCTTGTCTTTCTTTTTGACCAGAAAGATAAAACTTAGAAAGCTTTTCGGTAACTCTGAAAGTGGAATTTTTATAATAGCTCCTTTCTCTAACATTTGGGAGATCTCTGTCTCTATTAATTTCGAATTTTCCTTGTCTAAAATGAGTTCTCTGGGAGCTCTTTCCTGCAAGGGTTCTTCCCAAAATTCTATTTTGAATCCCACAACAGTCTCCAAAACCCATGGGTCTTGAGTGACTCGAAGCCAATTCTTTTTGAAATGTCTCAATCTTCCTGCCACCTTTAAGGGGAAAGAAGGGGTTGTCCTTACCGTAGTTTCCTTGATTGGATGATCGAGGTCTGCCACCACGGGATCTTGAGCCCCTTCCTCTCTGTGGATAGAAGTTTGAGTTTCCACGGAAACCTCTATAGGGACGATAGCCTCTGTTGTCTTGATAAAACTGGGACCGGAATGAGGTGCGGCTGACAGATTGTCCCCTTCTGTCAGCCCTTCCAAAAAGTGATCGAGTTCCAAAGACTCTACGCATATTTGACTGTGCCCTACTAAAGGCATTAAAGGTGGAGACATACTTCCCGAGTGTTTTAACGAAATTGTCTCTGAATAAGAGCCCTTTTGTATTGGACATATCTTCACTAGCTGAGAGATCAGCTAGTTTCGGGTTCATCCTTAGGAGAACAGCCTTTCTACGTTCAGTGATTAGATTCGCGTTAGCATTGCCAATAAGGCAAATAGCACGTTGTGAACATCCTTGAAGCACTTCGATGTCTATAGGTGAATCATTAGCTTTAGCTTCCTCGGTCATATCCAGAATTTTAGAGAGTGTTCCCATTACATCAAGTAGCTTAACTTGCGCTTGTTTAAGACATCTTTCGATTCCTTTTCTAGGATCACTTCCAGATTTGAACAGAAAGGTGATTAGATCAGGATCAAGGTTAGGTGTATTACAAATCTAGTCCTCCGAAGAGGGACGAGGGCATTCGTTCCTTAAAAGATTGCGGGTATTGATATCAAGGGGTTTTCTAACCCATTGTGATAGATATTTACCAACATGATCCATAGGCCACCATTCGGTGCTATGGGGGTGGTGGATTGTAGTGGGATTAAACATTTCCCCACTAAATGGGTCTTTGACTGAGGTAGAAGTAGAAGGAGTTTCTAGATCTTCGTCAATATCTTCAAAGGAATCTTGAGGATCAAAAATAAATTTGTCAAAATTTTCATAGTCTGTTGGTTGACTTTCAAAATAATCATTAAAATCATTTGTCACGTAGAGGGTAACGCCTTCTATTGTGCCGCTAGGGACACCTCTTCTCCCTGCCTCAAGTAATTGAGGTCTATCTATTGTGCTGCAAGGAGCACCAATAACTCTTGTAGCGCGAGGGCCACCAATCTCGTATGCATTGTTGGGTGCTTCAATTGAATAATTTCTCTTTTGGAGTACTTTTCCTTTTTTCTGCCCTGCAGATGTTGAAGGAGATTCCCCATCCGAGAGTGAGAAGTAATTCTCCTCCGTAGGTGAAACTCTCTTTCTCTTTGCGAGAGCAGCGTCGACAGCTTCCCCAATAGAAGATCTAAATTCCTCTCTAAAGAGGTTTCTAATGCTGTCAGGCAAAGGTTCCTTAGGGGAAACATTTGCGTCATGTGTGTTGTCTTCCATGACGACTAGGGTAAGTTATAATAAAATTGTACTCCAAATAGATTTTTTTAAGTTTAAATAACCTTCTCAAGGGTTATTATTAAAGAAGTATCCTTGGAATTATTTCAAAAAAGACTTTCTTTATAACAGCGAGTTCTTTACTTATCTTAAAAGAAGAAGTTTCTGCGCTGTTTCTCTTAGAAGCCAGTAGATGGCGATCTTCTTCCAGTTAATAATTTTCTAAATATAATTCTTTTCAGAAGTATTTAGGCTTTCCCGTATTAAGTCTCACTCCCCGTCTCCGTTACACTCTCGAAAAAGGTGTAACTATGGAGACCAGGACGGTATTTGAATAAATCTCCGCACATTGAAGCGCGAGGATACTCTACGTTTCCGCGTCTCCCAGCTAGTTGCTAGGAGACGCGTGAGGCTTCAAGGGAGCATTATGGGCATGCGCAAGGCCCGTCGTCAAGCTGGCATGTACCCGCGTCTCTAGGTTGCTAAGAGACGCGGGAAATCAAATATACATGTCAGCGTTTCCGTCTTTTCCTTCGATATTCTCTTTTTTTTTTGGTTATAAACAAGAGAGGCACTTGTGTCTGATATTAAAGCTCTTGAACTTTCCTACAGATTTTATTCTTCTGAAGGTGTTCATTTCGATATCTGGAAAAGAACTAAAACGATGTCAGAATCTATCTTCTATCCCTTTTTTCATGAATGTGAAGAATTATGTGTTGTTAATTGCATGAAGTGTTATGAAAATAAGATTTCATTTTTTAGACCTGCTGGCTGTGATCAACTTCTTTTATCTTATGTTAGACCTTTTAGGCCTGTATCATCAGCAACTTTAGCGAGATGGATCCGTCTGATTATGCATGAGGCAGGTATAGATCTATCTAGGTTTGGTGCTCACTCTTCTAGAGGTGCAATGGCTAGCAAAGTCTTTTGGGCTTGGGATTCTCTGCCCGAAATACTTAAAGCTGCAGATTGGTCTACTGCAAGTACCTTCTCGAAGTTCTACTTGAGACCGATAGAACATGTTAGCGGTGCAGCTTTGCATGGCTTTAAACATGCATAATGGTAGCCTCCGGTCTTGTAATGAAATGACGATTCTCCAATTAATATGAAGAGAGAATCTTGATTTCATTAAAGACATATGGAGGCTAACATTATCCCACCCTCCTCTCCCTGAGAGGTTTGGGTTGATTAATGTCAAATGTTTTTCTTTTTATATTTGAAAAATTGTGAATATTGTCTTTTGCCTTTTCCACTATATGGCATTTTCTTGTTCCTTCTCAGATAACAATCTTAAGGAATAACTTTTTTGCTGAAATTTCTTCACTGTACTCCTGTGTCATCGCAGCCCACGAGGAAGATAGGAGCCTGCTCAACCTAGTTGTTATGTTGTTAAAGTTCTATGTTATTGTGATGTAATGACATTCTTTAAAGGGCTGCATGTTTGGGCAGCAAATAAAAGTATTTGCATAATGTTAGCCTCCGTATGTCTTTAATGAAATCAAGATTCTCTCTTCATATTAATTGGAGAATCGTCATTCCGGTATTGAAAAGCTGTGGAATTGAAAAGAGTAGCTCTGCTCTTTTTTTGTTAACAATTGTGAAATTATATGAAAGTCTGTAGCTCTGTGGGAAGTTGTTTAAAAGCTTCTGTTAGGTTGTGTAATTATATATTTTTTATCCAGGATGTATTTTATGAATTAGTTTAATTTAATGCATTTTATCTGTAATATATTGTCCTTTCATGATTATTTTTTAATAATCAAATAAAGATTTACTACTACCACTACTACTACCTTTCGCTCCTCTCTCTACCCCAAATCCATCCACCTCTCTCTTGTAGTCTAAAATTTATCTCTTCTCCTCACTGCCTACCTCTAGATTTCTACCATTTTACCCTCGTCTGCACATGTATCTTTAATCCCTTCACCCCTTTATGTAGACCAGGCAATGAAGGTTACAACTTAAAGTGCAATGGCCACATTTGTGATTTTATTCTTCTGCGCTACTTCCCTAAATAGTCTAGTTTGATACTGAACTCCTCCTAAACCACTTCTGTTGAAAAACACAGACAAGTTGGAAAAACGGCTTCATCAATACATGCTTATGTTTTTCTAATATTATATGCTGGTGGATATCACACAGCTTCAGCTCTTGTCTGCTTTTGCATGCCTCTGAAAGCTTTACGTATGACTTAATAATATTGTAAACCACAAGAGCATGAATTAGCCGGAAATGGGTAATGCATTAAAATATGTCATGAACTGAGAGCCCCCAAAAATCCTTAAGAGGGGACTTCTTGACCTGCAGTTCACAGGTCAAAATTAAATGTTCTCAAAGGCACTGATTTCTCATACGCTTCCAACTTGCCTAGCCCAACCTCTTCCCCTCTGGCCCTTACCCTGATATAACATTGAAAATGGAGGGTGAGATGGTGAGAGGGGACAATAAACCATGCAAGGTCAAATTAACAGTGTATAACATAGCAAAGGATTTTTCAAGTAACAGCCATTGTGGTGTAGTACTACAATTACATGATAAAGCAACACGCATATTTCTCCCCACCCTTTGCTTATGAATAGCTGCTAGTACTTCCAGATTTTGAAGTTTTGATGCACTCTTGTACCTCTTAAATTACATACACATTTGGCACGCGCACTTAACAGAATTTAATATTTATTTATAATATCGCTCCTTTGCAACAAATACAGTATATATTATCTACTGGCGGTCGCCAGTAGGTTGTTATAGTTAGGAACTTCTTTCTATTCAAAAAGCATTTTTTTTTTCCAATAACTTTGGCGTGGTTTGACAAATCTTCGCAAAATTTTCACAACTACTTGGGTGCTCTGGTCAGCTCTTGTCTTGAAAGTTTCGGGGTGATTCGTCATGCGGGGGGGCGAGAAAAAAGGGGGGTACCAAAATGCATTTTCCCCATGTAAATTTCCAAAGGAAACTTTAGACAAAGCTACAGCACGAACTGCTGAATGGAATAACAACAAATTTGGCAAAAAGGTAGGTCTTGGTTCAGAAAGAGTCCTTTTTGTTAAATGGTGTAAATCCATTCAGTTGTTCTTGAGATATTAGAGAAAAGAAATATATCAATATCTGAGCACCGCGGATGGTTCGCGAACCCTCCCAGGGACCAACTTCACTCTGATTGGCTGCCAACGCTCCAAACCAGGAAGTGGTAGCAGCCATCTTGTGACTCGGTAGAACTGAGTCACAAGAAAACAGTGAAAAAGAGGTTAAAAAAAGAAGAAAAGGGGGCAGGGTAGAAACACCCTGACCCCCTAGGCCTGCTCAGGGGGTCTCACAAGGACCCCCAGGGCCCCAAAAATATTATTTTTTTAAATGACAGAATTTGTGTTGGGGTCGCGAATCCTACAGATTTTTTTTTTAAAAGAAGCGCTTAATTTTAATGAGGCCCCCGGGTGGGACGTGTCCTGGGGGCAATGGACCCCTCAGGGCTCTGGACGCCAGTCCCACTGCACCGCCTCTTTGCATCGCAGCTCTGTGGTGCTTACTGAAGGTACCTGGTGGGCTAGTTGGCCCCCAGGGAGCCTCAGTACTTAAGGAGACTTAATCCCCCGTATTACAACGCACCAGGGGGTGCATTTGCAGAGTGCTGCGGGGAGGGGGCAGGGCCACGTGGACTCGAGCTGAGCGTTCCCACTTAAATGTGGGGTGGTCTGTTCCTAGTGGGGCTGTAGGGATCTGTGCACAGATATGCAATGGGCACCTTTTCAGCTATATATGGCACTTGCGCCTTCAGCTCCTCGTGTGGCAGTTTGTACAGGTGTGCTCTGTACGCAAGCTTGAGAGGCAGTTTATCCACAGCCAATGTGTGATCCTCGTCCCCTGTGCTGTTCTGCACACAGTAAATGTTGGCTGTCCTGTCTTTCGTGTAGAGCTGGTGTTCTGCCTCCTGTTCTGGTCTCATCAGACTGGAGCTAGACTACCCTGTCCACAGGAGAAGCTGCTGCATCCAGAAGTCTACCCAGTATGCACCTTTGCCCACACCGGAGTCGGGCCATTCTGTCCAGCGCACCGCTTTCTCAACAGTGGAAGAGTGCAGGCCCCTGTCCACTGAAGGTCAGCTGGTGTCTGCCCAGAATCCTGTGCCATTCACAGTGGAAGTGTGCTGGCCGTCCTTCAGTGGGAGATGGCTGTATGGCCCAAAGTGGATGTGTGCTAATTAGGCCTGGGTGGTAAATTCCGTTCCGATTGAAGAATTTGCAGAATTTGGGTAATTTAGCGTTCTGTGGAGAACGCGGAATTGCCCGCAATTCTGCGTTCCGCGGCTTTGCTGAATTTTTTGCCTGTTCGCGTTCTCAAAATGCGTGTTCACAAGATATTTCTCCCCGAGCATGCAAACAGCGATCGCGAACAGGAAAAAGCATCGCGAAAACAAGCAATTCCGCGTGTCCGCAGAATTTCTGCGTGTTTGCAGAGATTTTTTACGGTTTCGCGGATCTTTGCGTAGTGCGACTACGCAAATTCCGCCCACCCGTAGTGCTAATCCATCCCCGTGTAGGTGAGGGCTGGTGTGTTCGCAATGGAGGTCAGCTGGCCTCTGCCCACACACTTGTTCTGTTCATAGTGGAGGTTGGCTGGTCTCTGCCCAGACTGATGTTTTGGATGTCTGTGATGAACCGTCCAAGATGGGTGAGGGATTGTGTGTTCACAGTGGAGAGCCGCTCTCTTTCACACGCTACTTTCTCCACAGTGGTGCGCTGTTCTCTGCCCCGGGTGCACTTTCTCCATGGTGAATGTGTGCTGCTCTCTGCCCCAGGTGCACTTTATCCACAGTAGAGTGCTGACCTCATCCCAGGGTTCGCTTTCTCCATGTTGAATGAGTGCTGCTCTATGCCCCGGGTGCACTTTCTCTGCAGTGAAGCGCTGCTCTCAGCCCAGGGTACGCTTTCTCAACTTTCTGTAGATTGCTGGCCTCTGCCCAGGGGGGTGCTGCCTCCACAGTGGTTGAGTGCCTGTACAGCGTGCACTTTCTCCTCAGTGGAAGAGTGCTCGTCTCTGCCCGGCATGCACTTTCTCCACTATGCGGTGTTGGTCCCCCACTGCCCTTTGCGGAGGTGTGCCACCTGCCCACAGCTCTTGCTGCACGCTCAGTGTGTTTGCTGAGGTGCTCACCCCGTGTCACTGCCAGTCCCATGCTACCTGTGCCCTCCTCCACACCCCCAGTCTCTCCTCCTCACGCCCTCCTCACGGAACGTGCTCATATTCGCTCCCAGGGACTTTGATCTCAGCAGTGATGTCAGAGCTCATTAGCATAACAAAGCACCTGGATTTGGGGCTTCAAATGGGACGAATGAGCGTTTGATGTATTGAGGCAGAGAGAGCCCTGCAGTTCTACCCTTGGATTGTCCTGCAGCCTCCGCGTGAAAGGAAAACAAGGCAGGGGCAGGCAGGCCCAGAGCAGGCAGTACGAGGGTGGTCCCCACGAGCAGGCTGCTGCTGGACTCTGCCATGACCATGAACGCGACGGGCAGCTGGCAGGTAACCACCCACAGGCAGGACGAATGCGCAGAACTACCCAGCCCGCAGTACCTCCTGTGAAGGCTCAATGCGCCCAAGGGTCACACAGTCAGGGGGTAGGGGTGTGTCAGTGCAGCGGTGTAGCTACCTTTGATGCAACGATGGATTAAACCCAGATCTGTGACTGGGGGTAAATGTTTTGCCAATGTGCAGCATTTCGTCCATCACCTTGTGTATTTTGCTGTTGGCCCTATGTGGGAAGGGTATGCCCAGACGTGGGTCCAGTGCTCACTACGCCACTGAAGTCAAGCTACCCTGGCTGATGATGGCTTATAGCCAGAAACCGGTCCTAGGATGCTTGATTCTTTTCCAGGGAAGACATGGCTTGGCAGTTCGGGCTGGACTGTTCCCATGAGGCACAGGGTCAAGGCTGATTTGCATATGGCCATGTCTGAACTGGGGTGGCGTGGTGAGCAAAATAACGATGGATTAAACCCAGATCTGTGACTGGGGGTAAATGTTTTGCCAATGTACAGCATTTCGTCCATCACCTTGTGTGTTTTGCTGTTCGCCCTATGTGGGAAGGGTATGCCCAGACGTGGGTCCCGTGCTCACTACGCCACTGAAGTCAAGCTACCCTGGAAGATGACGGCTGATAGCCAGAAACCAGTCGTAGAATGCTTGATTCTGGTCCAGGAAAGACATGGCTTGGCAGTTCGAGCTGGCCTGTTCCCATGAGGCACAGGATCAAGACTGATTTGCATATGGCCATGTCTGAACTGGGGTGGTGTGGTGAGCAAAATAACGATGGATTAAACCCAGATATGTGACTGGGGGGTGAAAGTTTTGCCAATGTGCAGCATTCCGTCCATCATCTTGTGTGCTTTTCTGTTCACCCTATGTGGGAAGGGTATGCCCAGACGTGGGTCCTGTGCTCACTAAGCCACTGAAGTCAAGCTAACCTGGCTGATGACGGCTGATAACCAGAAACAGGCCCTTGGATGCTTGATTCCGGTCCAGGGAAGACATGGCTTGGCAGTTTAGGCTGGACTTTTCCCGTAAGGCACAGGGTCAAGACTGATTTGCATATGGCCATGTCTGAACTGGGGTGGCGTAATGAGCAAAATAACGATGGATTAAACCCAGATCTGTGACTGGAGGGGAAAGTTTTGCCAATATGCAGCATTCCGTCCATCACCTTGCGTGTTTTGCTTACTGGAGGTACCTGGTGGGCTAGTTGGCCCCCAGGGACCCTCAGGATTCCAGGGGACTTAATTCCCAATTTACAACATGCGAGGGGCCACGTTTGCACAGTGGTGCATGGAGGGGGTGGTGCCTGATATACCAAGTTAGCAATCCAGCTGTGTGGGACTTACTGGAGGTAATAGAAGGGGTAGTTGGCCCCCAAGGTTGATGTTGGGGGCTAACTATCCCTCCTGTTTCCTCTGCTAAATCCCACACAGTGGGATTGCTAAAAGGTGTTTGAATGCCACACTCACCTTTCTTCACCACTCTTGACCATCCTGACTTTGTAGCGCTATACTCCTCCTTGCTGCCTGGTATCGTAGCGCTTGCTGCTGCTAATTATTAATTGAGCTCGCATTGCCTGTAATATTATCATAGCGCCATACTGCTTATTGCTCATTGGTGTTAATTGTCATTGTTGCACTGCTCGCATCGCCTGCAAAATTATTTGTGCCTGATTGTGCCGCTACCACTGCCCAGATCATAGCGTTATTCCGGTTGTGCCCCTGTTTCGCTTTTTGTTTGTGCTGCCATTTTGTTGTTGTGACTCCTGGCCCGTCTCTCCTCCCCACTCCCGCCTCCCAGCTGCTCCTCCCTCCCACTGATAGGTAAGGTCTGTCCCATCTGGACTAGCGCTGTGACCGTCTGGACTTGCTCTGAAGCGGTCGCTCCCCACGCACCCTGATCATCCTGACTTTGTAGCGCTATACTCCTCCTTGCTGCCTGGTATCGTAGCGTTTGCTGCTGCTAATTATTAATTGAGCTCGCATTGCCTGTAACATTATCGTAGCGCCATACTGCTTATTGCTCATTGGTGATTGCTCATTGGTGTTAATTGTCATTGTTGCACTGCTCGCATCGCCTGCAAAATTATTTGTGCCTGATTGTTCCGCTACCACTGCCCAGATCATAGCGTTATTCCGGTTGTGCCCCTGTTTCACTTTTTGTTTGTGCTGCCATTTTGTTGTTGTGACTCCTGGCCCGTCTCTCCTCCCCGCTCCCACCTCCCAGCTGCTCCTCCCTCGCTCCGCCCCCCTCCTCACTCCACTCATGTCGGAACAGCTGACGCGCAGCGTTCACGCGCAGCGGACGCCCCCCATGCGCGCCGAAGGCGCGCCAAAGGTAAGCCCGTCTGCGCCCGTACGTGCCTGGACTGCGCCCAGCGCCAGACCCCCTGGCCCCCGCTAAATCCCCTCCACCCGCATGATGTACGACTCCGCAACCCTCTCAGCACTTAACCCCGGCCGACTCCCAAACTGCTACCAAGCCGCCCCAGGACAAACCCATGGACCCTTCACCTGCCACTCCTGCAAGCTCGACTGCACCAGGACCCACACCAAATCCACAAACTCCAAACATAGCTCCGACACTAACCACCTGAAGTGCATCCTGCTCAACACCCGCTCGGTCCACAGACACGCCATCGAACTTTGGAACCTACTCGACACCACATCGCCGGACGTCGCCTTTCTTACAGAAACCTGGATGAACGCTTCATCAATGCCCGACATCGCCATAGCCATCCCGGATGGCTACAAGATCATCCGAAAGGACCGAATCAACCAAACAGGAGGAGGCATCGCCATCGTCCATAAGAACACCATCCGCATCACGACCAGTTCTGACGATGCCCTCGCAACCGCCGAACACCTTCACTTCCAGATCCATACCGACCCTAAGACCACACTCAGAGGAACCCTCATCTACAGGCCACCAGGACCCCGCACACAATTCAGCGAAGACATCACTGACTTCATCAGCCCACACGCCCTCCCCTCCGAGGACTACATTCTACTGGGAGACCTCAACTTCCACCTGGAAAAGAACAACGACAGCAACACCACCACCCTTCTGGACAACCTCGCCAATCTCGGACTCAAACAAATTGTTGGCACCCCCACCCACTACGCGGGACACAGGCTCGACCCAATCTTCACCTCCAGCAAGCACATCTCCTTCAATCACACCACAGCTCTCCACTGGACGGACCACAGCTGCGTTCACTTCAACTACAAAAAGACTACGACCCACAACCACCCACAACCAATCCCCCGCAGAAACTGGAACAAAATTACCACCGACCAGCTCTTCACATCGCTTCACCAAAACCCTCCTGCCAAATCATCGGACCCAAACCAAGCAGCCTCCAACCTCACACAATGGATCACCCACAGCGCTGACGAATTAGCACCCTTGAAAAACCATCAAATCAAGCAAGGTAGCAAAAAAAAACCCTGGTTCAATGATGACCTTAAGAAATCCAAGAAGATCTGTCGCACCCTCGAGAAAGCCTGGCGAAAAAACCCAACCACTGACAACCTGGCCACATTCAAGAACGCCACCCGCAAACACCACCAACTGATCCGATCCACCAAGAAATCAGCATTCAAGGATTGACTCGACAACAACGTCCATAACAGCAAGGAACTATTCAACATCGTCAAAGAGCTTACAAACCCCACCGCCGGCTCCAACGACATTACTCCCTCCAAAGACCTCTGCGACTCTCTAGCCTCGTTCTTCCACAACAAAATCGCTGACATACATAACAGCTTTGGAGACCAGTCCACCCCACCCACCTCCGAACTAAAACCCCCCTCCAATAACCTGTGCGCCTGGAACCCAATCACCACTGAAGACACCATCCACTCAGGATCACCAAGCGACCCATGTCCCCACCACATTTCAACAAAGCAGACTCCATTATCGCACCCCATCTCCGTGACATCATCAACTGCTCCCTCAACTACGCTACCTTCCCGGAAAGCTGGAAACATGCCGAACTCAGCGCCCTCCTGAAGAAACCCACAGCGGACCCTTCTGAACTTAAGAACTACCGCCCCATTTCGCTCCTCCCATTCCCTGCCAAAGTCATTGAGAAAGCCGTCAACAGTCAACTGGCCGCCTTCCTCGAATCCAACAAATCCCTCGACCCTTCACAGTCCTGGTTCAGAGCCAAACACAGCACCGAGACCGCCCTCATCGCAGCAACAGACGACATTTGAACTCTACTGGACAACGGAGAAACAACTGCCCTCATCCTACTTGACCTCTCCGCAGCCTTCGATACAGTCTGTCATAGCACCCTTATACAGCGCCTCAACAACGTCGGAATACAAGGAAAAGCATTGGACTGGATCATCTCGTTCCTCGCCGGAAGAACCCAGAGAGTCCGCCTCCCCCCTTTTAGATCAGAGGCCACCAAAGTCATCTGCGGCGTACCACAAGGATCATCACTCAGTCCCACCCTCTTCAACGTATACATGAGTCCTCTCGCATCCATCGCGCGCCAACACAACCTCAACATCGTCTCCTACGCAGACGACACACAGCTGATCCTCTCCCTCACCAAAGACCCAAAGACCGCCAAAACCAACCTACACGAAGGGATGAAAGAAGTAGCCGAGTGGATGAAGAACAGCCATTTAAAATTGAACTCAGACAAAACGGAAGTCCTCATCTTAGGATCATCCCCCTCCGCCTGGGACGACTCATGGTGGCCACCGGCCCTGGGAAATGCACCCATACCAACGGACCACGCACGCAACCTGGGCTTCATCCTGGACTCCTCCCTCTCGATGACCAGACAAGTCAACGCAGTCTCATCATCATGCTTCAACATCCTACGTATGCTCAAAAAAATCTTCCGTTGGATCCCCACCGAAACAAGAAAGACGGTCACCCATGCACTGGTCACAAGCCGACTGGACTACGGAAACACCCTTTACGCCGGAACCACAGCCAAACTACAGAAAAAACTCCAACGCATCCAAAACGCCTCAGCCAGACTCATCCTAGACATCCCCCGCCAAGCTCACATTTCCGGTCACCTGAAAGACCTCCACTGGCTCCCCGTCAACAAGAGAATAACGTTCCGTCTCCTCACCCACGCACACAAAGCCCTCTACGACCTAGGACCCGAAAACCTCAACACGCACCTGTCCTTTTACACCCCCTCCCGCCAACTACGATCGTCCAATCAAGCCCTCGCCGCAATTCCACGCATCCAAAGATCCACCATGGGAGGAAGATCCTTCTCCTACTTAGCGGCCAAGACCTAGAATTCTCTCCCCACCTACCTCCACCTTACACAGAACCACCTCTCCTTCAGAAAACAACTAAAAACTTGGATATTCGACCAGTAAAGCACCTCCCCTCCCTCAAGCGCCTTGAGACTCCCTGGGTGAGTAGTGCGCTATACAAATTTTAGACTTGACTTGACTTGACTGAAAAAGCCATATGTTTCAGGGACATTATAATTAGAAATTAGCATTTAAAAAACCTTTGAAATTCACTGAAAAAACCATAGGTTTCAGGCACGTTATAGTTAGAAATTAGCATTTAAAAAAACCAATAGAAATTCACTGAAAAAACCATAGGTTTCAGGGACGTTATAGTTAGTTGGACATTTCAGTCATACAAAACGAGTGAAATTCGGCCGTTATAGTTAGTAGAGCTAACTATAACTCACGCCCCCAGAATGCACTGCTGATGACGTCACATATTACATCAGTCAACACATGGTCAGTGGCTTCACTGATTACATCACTGATGACTTCTCAAATGACATCACTGATGACATCATCCATGTGATAATCTGATGCACCTCCTCACACCATAATATAACCTTTGATACACCCTCTCTAAAATACAGACTACCATCTTTGAAACCATAGACACACCAATACCAGTTACTACATGTGCAATCACAGATTATTAGGTCTACACATATCCATTCATTTACCCATACAGTAACTCATATGTGCAGTCACTCATAAATAAAGCACTATCATATAGACTCACACACCTATACATACACTCACACACTGCCACTTATCCACAGACTTACTCACACAATCATACCCATTTACTCACCTATACAGTTATTCACAGACCACCTCATTTATTTATAAAAATACTAACAAATACTTACTCTCTTATACAATCACTCATACAAGCGAACACTCATCCATACAACCACTCTCACAATCACTCAGTCTCACATATAGTCATTTATAAACCCCAACATTCACATATACTGCCTTTCACATATGTAGTTACTTACACACATACCACTGGGACATCCATTCACTCACCAACAGACCCATACACTCACTCACCCACCCATACAGCCCTTCACACATGCCCTCTTGAACCCATACACCCAGTGAATCACCCACTCACACACCTATACACAGAGTCATCCACCCCCCACCCACTCACAAAGACACTCAGGGACCCATAGAGATACTCAGACAATCAATCAATCAATCAATAACCCCTATAGATAGTCATGTAGCTACTCACCAACCCATGCAGCCGCTTATATACCAACTGACAGACTGATACAGACATTTACACAGTTTACTCACTAACCCATGCATTCAATAAGATATGCCTAATCAGTCACCTAAACAATAAGTCATGCACCTACTAAATCATCCATTTCAGACTCTTACATAGCCACTCATTATTCAATACACCTTGACATTTATTTGTATAAAACATATTTAAACTTTAAAGAAACACACATTCACATGAGGATGTCATCAGTGATGTCATTTGAGATGTCATCCTTGATGTCATGAGGTATGTCACTGACCATGTCATGAGTAATGCAATATGTGACGTCATCGGCAGTGCATTGCGGGGGAGCGGCTTATAGTTAGCTCTACTAACTATCACAGCCGAATTTCTCTGGTTTTGTACAAGTGAAATGTCCAACTAACTTTAAAGTCCCAGAAACCTTTGTTTTTTTCAGTGAATGTACATATATATATATATATATATATATATATATATATATATATATATATATATGTCTTTTCACTTTTTCACTGGAAACAACAAAGGTTAAATGGTCGTAATAGCTAGGTGAAAATTCTAAACTAACAGAACCACTGATATTCACCGTATATATTAAATCAAATATTTGCTACTCTCATGCCCTAAATTGGCTATAACTTGCTCCATGACATACACAGTTTTATAATGAATGATGTAACTCCAGATGTTGCAATTATGTTAGGAAAGATGTCATAGAACATGTCATGAGTGAGGTACTATGACACTACAGCAAGGAAACAATTGACTTTCTTTACTTGAAGCTTTCTATTGAGGGGGGAACAATTTGCACCAATCTCTTTAGAAAGAAAACCACAGGGAATTCTATCCTGCTTGCCTCTAGAAGTCAGCCACTGAGCTTTAGATGGGGCATACCCTACAGTGAATTTCTCAGGGCAAAGAGAAACTGCAGCACTGCTACTGCTTTTGAACAAACAACACAGGCTATGAAAGGATGGTTCAGGGAAAGAGGCTACCCAAGGAACAAGATAGGATATATTCCATCTATGTCCTATATGAGAAAAGCCTCACTCAAAGACATGCTTGTACATAGCCACTAACAAACCATGGAGTATAACTGGCTCAAACAAGCCAAAAGCTTCCGCAAATGCGGATACTGTAAGGCTTGTAGACACCACAGCAATGTAACAGAAATCATCCTTGGAAGGGTTAAAACCCCATGGAAGATCCCTAAGCTGATTACCTGTAACACTGACTTTGTCGTCTATGCCATAGTGTGCTCATGTGGCCTATGGTATATTGGCTGTACAACATTTCCAGTGAAGAAATGGATTTAGGAACACTGGAGAGCAATAACTTACAAAAACCACAGCTACAACACAGCCAGGCACTTCACTGCTAAGAATAGTGGCAATTGGACCAAGGCTAAATGTTTTGGCCTAGATTCTGTGGACACGAACCAGAGAGGTGGGAACAGAGTAGGGGGCCTTCGTAGATTAGAATCACGCTTCATTTTACAAGCCGGTAGCAAGTGCCTGGGAGGGCGGAACTTAGATGAGGAGATACAATCTCATTTGTAAAGAATATAGATAGCCTCCAACTCCATTGATTGCTGACGCCACACTCCACTACCCCATCCTTCCCTTTCCTCTGCCCCTGTCCGACAACAATTCCCTTTTCTCCAGAATTTTTAGATTTCACAGTTGTCACTTTTATGAGCACAAGATTGCAATTATGTGGATGCATGTGATGTTTGATAACTGTTTTTAAAAACCAAACTCTAGTGGTCAATTTATGCAAAAGTTACTGATTCATATGTGGTAATATGTTGTGATTTATACTGTACTTAGACTGCAGACTTAAATGATTCTACCATATATTAACAGTTGTTATTTACATTTACATTACAGCTAAGCTACGCAAGTGGTTCACATTGGATTCACTCACCCACGATAAGGTTATAACCACCCAGAGTTAATGGATGACCGTGGTATTCTTCATACTCTTAGATACTATAACTACTAGTCGAACTGTTGGAATAAATGACCCTAGTACTAGATGAATTAGGTAGCTAAACAATCGGTACTATACCGTCACTGCCTCACATCTAAATTAAATGCAACATATAACAAGATGCCAGGGCAACGTAATCCGGTACTATACCTTGACCCACACGCGACCCCAAACAGGTATGATGTACATAAGTACCTCACCCTTGGCACCACACACAGAGTCAACAAACACATTTTTATGCACCTAAACCTAAGGGAGATTGAGCAAATCAAACACGCCCCAACACCACACTGTAAAAAAATGAGAAGCATAACATCTAACAAAAAACAATCCACGAAATGCACAATTTTCTTTGTTATTCACACAATAAGTGTAAATATATTTTCTATGTCTATGAATGTGTCATGTGGTATGTTTGACCACAATGACAATATTTAAATGAGGTATGACCCAAGATGGAGTCAGATGATCAAGACCACAGACGTGGTTGAAACGCATCTTTTTGTCAAGGAAAAATACATTTTTAACCTGATCAAGTGGATTTGTTGCTTGCTGCATCCCCCTACGTGTGGAATATATATATATATAAATATAAATATATATATATATATATATATATATATATATATATATATATATATATATATATATATATATTCACTTTTTCACTGGAAAAAACAAAGGTTAAATGGACGCTATAGCTAACAGAACCACTGATATTCACCATATATATTCATCTCAAATATCTGCTACTCATGCCCTAAAGTGGCTAGAACTTGCTCCATGACATACACAGTGTTGTAATGAATTATGTGATTCCAGTTGTTGCAAATATGTTATGAAATATGTCATATAATATGTCATGAGTGATGTACTATGTGAAGTAATTAACAGTACATTGTGAGAGCGCACTGGTGAATTTCAGTGGGTTTGTTTGTTTATGCTTTAACTATAATGTCCATACAACCTTTATTTGTTTCAGTGAATTTCTAAACTTTTTTTATGTAAAGTAATATACTATTTTAATTCCTATCTATAATGTCACATTAATCTTCGTTTTTTCCAGTGAATTTCTATGTTATTTTAATGTAAAGTAAGTTGTCTATCACTATGCTGGGCATGGGGTTAAACAACAGGGGTGGGCGGAATTTGTGTAGTCGCGCTACGCAAAGCTCTGCGAAATGATAAAAAATGTCTGCAAGCACACAAAATTTCCACAAACACGCGGAATTGCTTGTTCCGCTCGTTCGCGATGCTTTTTTCTTGTTCGCGACCGCTGTTTCCATGCTCGGAGGGAAATATCTCACGAACACGCATTTTTATAGCGGAACAAGCAAAAAATTCCACGCAGCCGTTTATCGTGGAATTTTAGGCAATTCTGTGTTCTCCGCAGAACGCGAAATGACCCAAATTCCGCGAGCGGAACGGAATCTTCCGCCCAGGTCTATGGAACACACATGGCTGACTATATAATGTAATAATATAAACAGAATCATTTTAAGTAATACAGTTTGTCTAAGGGGCAAAATCCTAAGATATTAAAAACAGATCTATTATCATGGGATCAGCATATCAACATATATAAAGTGGACCTCTTGTCTTTGCCAAATAGTCACCAATAACCACAATCAAATGTATATTTTATAAATATTGAATATATTTGTACATTTACAGATAGCAATGTTAATAAAAGTCATAAAATACTGTTGATAAAGCATTTAAAAAACCATTAACATGCCTTTAAATCTTTTTTCTTCACCTTTTCATGCTCAAAATGCAGCTATAGAACCAACCACAGGAGGTCCCTACACTCCAGCTGAAGAGCATAGACTTTCAGTTTGGAGCGTTTTTAAAATATATTAAGCTCTCCTGGCATCATGTATTTAATGGTCCCGAAGACTTATGGCCCGATTCCGATCTCGCTCGGAAGGGCAACGAACGCCATCCGGCCGGAAAAAGTACGAGCCGTGCGCGTGTTTTCCGCTCGACTCGTACAGCTGTACAAGTGAGCAAGTACGATGCGAGCAACGCAAAATTCACCGACCGAATTGTTTCCGGGTCCGAACTGCTCCATAGGTCTCGTCGGTAAGCAAACTGTGCCATGCAATGGATGCAATTTCCGACCAAGCCAGTACGATTCACGTGTCGGACAGCCGGTTTGAGCCGAAGTTTCCGGCTCTCAAAACATCCGGGAAGTTGCCTTTGTGGGTCTGCGTCGGACCTCCGTCACCCACAGTCTTCCGACTAGGAATCAGGGGGAGACCTAAGGGTCTCCCCAACACAGGCATGTACGGTGCGGGTGGCACCGACGCGTACCCACTGTAGGGGACGCCTTTGTGCGAGACATACCCATTTAGTCAATAGGAGCCCATGTATGCGTCGTATGGCTCCCTTTCACTTCTATGGGAGTCCGACCGAATCGAGTCCGGCAGCATGTGGCCGCATCATACTCGCTCGGGCGGACTGATGGGGTCCGGCTCGGTCAGAAAACACTCCGGATCCAGCTCAGTCGGAGAGCTTTCTCAGTGAGATCGGAATCAGACCTGTGTGGTTTTTTTCAAAGTCGGAGGAACTTAGAAAAATGTACACTAAAAAGTGCCTGAAGCACCTACAGAAGGCGATAGACCTTTACATCGCGGTCATCACACAGCAATGCCCTCTTTGTTACCATGCAAATCAATTACTACGCAAGTCATAACATCGACTCACAGTAGATGGCGCACTAACATTTGGAATAATATAGTTTACTATTCCAGCACCTTCCCTACTGTTACGTAGGCTGCAGTTGAAATAGTAAATTATACATTTCTAATGTCAGCACGCCATTTACTGCAAGTCCATGTAATGACTTGCGTAGTAATGGCATTGCGTAGTAACAATGCTGTCATTGTAACAACCGCGTTGTAATGCCACGCGATGTAATGACTCGCGTTGTAACGAGTCTTATTCCCTACAGAAGGCCAGGACGTACCTGCCAGCTGATGCACCTGGAAATCAGGCTTCTCCCGCTTGGTGCTTTCTCCTGCCATCATCAAGCGATTCACCAAGACCTCATCCAGTACTCCACTGACTACTCCTCAGAAACAGCCTGCTGCCTTAACCCTCTGAACTTTACCTTGTCATGGACTTTCCTTCAAAATTTCTTAGTCCAAAAGTAGTTTGAAATCGGGCCCACTAAAAACTCAATTCATGTTGATGTCATTTTATTTATTAAAGCAAACACAAGGAGATGATGGACGGAGTGCTGAAACTTTTCAGGCACTCGCCCCCAGTCACAGCTGTGGGTTGAATTCATCATGATTCTTTAGCTCACTTTGCCACCTCAGTTCAGACCCAGCTATATGCAAATCAGTTTTGAACCTGTGCCTCATGGGAACAGTCCAGCCCAAACTGCCAAGCCAGGTCTTTCCTGAACCGGAAACAAGCATCCTGGAACCGGTTTCGGGGTAACACAGCTCATCAGCCAGGCTAGCTTGAATCCAATGGCAAAGTGAGCAACACACCTACAGAAGACCAGGACGTACCTGCCAGCTGATGCACCTTTGGTCAGCCTGACTTCATGATGGCACCTGTTACGGTGTTCGCCAAAGCAGCAAATGCTCTTCAGCTGGACCTCTGAGTGATTGTATCTGGCCTTGTGGAGTCCTCTTCAGCCACAGCTTGCAGCTTCATCCCTTTGGTGGTTTACAACTTCAAAAAAGTTGTCTAAGTCTGAATGTAAAAATCCTCACTGGGCTTGACTGTGACAGGCTCCCCATCAATGATGATCACCTCTGCCTGGAAATCAGGCATCTCCCGCTTGACGCTTTCTCCCCCCATCATCAAGGGCTTCACCAATACCTCATCCGGTGCTCCACTGACTCCTCCTCAGAAACAGCCTCCTGCCTTATTCCTCTGAACTCTACCTTGTCCTGGACTTTCCTTCAAAATTTCTTAGTCCAAAAGTAGTTCGAAATCGGGCCCAAGCCACCTCATGTATCTGACTCATGCTCTATCCCTCCATTGATGATCGTTTAGGTGCTAAATTTCTACATTTCACTAAAAAGTAATTGGATTTAATTCCCTTTGATGTCATTTTATTTATTAAGAAATGTTCTATGTTTTTCTATATTGGTTTGGGAACTTTTCTTGCATTTCCTTTTATTACTATTTGTGTATTGCATAACTACCTATAACATTGCCTCGAAGTTGAGCCTGACTAATTTTGATCCAAGCAACCAAAGGGTTAAGCACAGGTTAATTTTATGACTTTTGTTGTTCCCCCGACAAGGACGGTGGTTGTTGCTTAAATAGGTTTATGCTCCTAATCAGTAACCCAATTTCTTACAATCCATGTTTTGGGAAAATTGCTTTCTCTCATGATATTTATATATATGCTATACAATGTACTCTAGAAGCTAAAACGAGAACCCATTTTCCATAAGATTGCACTATCTTTCTCAGCATGTGAAAATGAAGTCTGGTGTTCTGAGTAAAACCTATGCTTTCAACAGCAGCAGCCTTTCAGTCGATTCCCCACTATTCTACTACAGCTTCCCTCGGTGTTCTAATGAACAACTTAAGTTCTTAAATTCTGGATTAATGTCAGAAGTGTGTGACTCCTGAATGCCATCTTCATGGAATTTATCAAAACATTGTTAGTCATAGAATGTGTGGTTAGTTCTCAATAAAGCTCAAATTAGGACACCTTTTCTATGATTTTTCAAACATCTTCCTCATCAATTTCGTGAATTCATTCTGACATGCAGCGTGAAACATACTTTCAACACCATCAGCAGTCTGGCAGTTATTTTCTACTAAGCAACTACCATGACATCACAGAGTTCTTACGAAATATTAGCATGCTAATATTTTGTAATCAAGAGAAAGGTGAGGAACTCCTGAATGCCATTTTATTGAAATAGGAACTGACGAATTAATAACAATATCTAAGAAGCAGGCTTAAATAAATGGACATTGAGATGTATACTGGGTAAAGGTCTCAAGAGAGTCTCAGATTTTGACTTTCTGGAGCTTCGCCTATCCAGTAGTAATTTCTGGACTAGCCAGATCATGATGACCATGCTCCTTTTAAACCATAGGGTGTCAGCCACCGTGAGATTCGCTAAAACTACTTCAATCCATCCTGTATTGTGTCTCCTAGAATTATTGAGAAATTAAGCTGTGGCTGCCACAGTATATGGGGTTGAATTGTGGCATTACTGTAACAAAAATGCCTTGGGCGTGGCCCCCCAAAAAACCTCCCCCAAGCACACCCATCATTTTAAAACTTGATTTGGATATCCTGGTTTTCATAATTAAAGTATGACTCAAATCAATTTTTTGTTGGATAAGGATCTTGTTGACCAATGATCTGGAACCTTATATTGCAGTATTGAAAGATGTTTTGGACAGGCAAAAGGATGTGGTGTCGCTCCCATGGTTGCGCATATGAAGAGAATGTTCATTTCTCTGGGTTTGACTAATTCTAGGTCTAAGCCATGATCCATAACCTTTTCTTCTGTTGTAATGATGAAGTACATTTACTTGGAGAAGGAAGAGAGGACGATAACTCAATTGTTAAATTCAGGCTCACTAGAAAATAGATTTCTTGGGATAAATCCTCTGTTGGAGCCCTTAAATGGACAAGAGTGACCCAACCTTTACCAAAGTCCTCTACGGAAGATTTAGATTAGGAGCCCTTCGATTCGCAACGTTTACTGCTAAGAGGAAGGGCTCATCTGAGGGGGCTAAACTATACCCAGTTTGTACTAAAAGGAGTTCATCAACTATGGGTTGCATTGAGGATTTTCAGGTCAGACACTACATCGTACATTGTCTTTTCAAATGCAAAATATTTTGAAAGTGCCTGGTCCATTCGATCTAAGACTCTACTCCATTGACTTGAATGCATTTTGTGTGTCCAGTAAGTTTGTTGATGGTCGGGCTTTGTCCATTAACGTGCACATACAAATGTTTAAATGTTATGTTATATTTAATTTATACAACGCACGGCTACTCGAAAGTGTCCGGTGCAAGCTACAGAAAAAAGAAAAATGCGCACTCATCAGAGATTAACACCTTCCATGCTGGTGCCGGAACCGCTCCGTCATCAGCCTCGGTCGGGCTGTGCTGGTGACAGAGCGGTTCCATCACGGCCCGGCCGCAGCGCCTGCGCGGCGTGTTCTATTGAGCGGGCGGGGCCGTGAAGGAACCGCTGCGTCACAAGCACAGCATGCCCGAGGCTCGTGACGGAGCAGTTCCGTCAGGAGCATGGGAGCGCCGGGCAGCCCCCCCTAACCCCTAGCGCTGCGGCAGAATTGCCGCCGCAGCATAGGGGTTAAAAAAGGCAATGTTTTAAGTTTTATCTTGAACAACAGTGGGTCCTGGATACCCCGAAGAGCCAAGGGCAGCATATTCCAGGCAAGACCCGCTTTAAATAACTCTCTTTATTATTTTGTACTCATTGTATGGCACTTTAGTACATAGAGCTAGAGGTATATGATTCATTTTCCATCTACAGATGAAAACATATTTTAATCCTATTTGTTTTTTTCTGTGTATTTGTCTACATATAGTAGTGCCATGTTTCACATGTGACTTTTCTTAGTGGAGGATGTTAGAGCCTGAGTATTTTCGCACTTTCTAAGCACTTTACTTTTTATACTGTTTGTCAGTTTTTTTTAATATATTTGTATATACTGATTAATATGAAATGTGACCATGAAATGTGATGTATTGTGTGAAATTTTATAAATCGATTATGCTACTTTTAAGGTGTTTGACCAAAATAGAAAGAAGAAAACAAACACACACATAGAATGGGGGTCCATTGATATTGTGTGGGATGAGGAGAATGAGTCTATTACAATTCAGTCACTTGAGCTTCAATTTTAGTTATAGCAGGACTGTATTGATACCTGACTCTTGGATGACATTGATATCAATATTGATTTTTAAGAAGACAAGCTGATGTTATCCAAGCTGATCCCAACCAGTATCACTCATGGATACTGAGATTAAAGGGGTTTGGCAGAAGCTTTATGAAACCGCTACCGATTTCAACATAGAAACACATATGTTGTCAGAGACTCAATACAGGGTTTTATCTAGGTTTGAGGCTATTGAACAGTGATTGACCTTGTATAGTTTTGTGAAAAAATGTTATTATGCATGGCTCTCACTAAGAGCCATCAGTATAAACATCAGGTTCTAAATACATCCGCAATGATGTAGCAACAGTGGGTAATAAAGGTTGTTACTTACTTGTGTGACATGATGAAGAAATTCCAGGCTGCTCAGAGAGAGCTCTCAGAAACTCTGTCAGTGAAGCTCGCAGCTTGCTGCTGGCCCTGTGCTTTAATGAAAAGCAGAGGACTCAGCTTCGGGAGGGAAGATAAGGCACAAAGGCTGGTGTATTGAAATTCTGGAGATCTGTTATTATTATTATTTTTTTTACCTTTGGAATAGGCAGGGTACATACCTTTTACGTATAATGGCTCCAAATTATGCCTCTGCCCTTGTGGTGCAACGGGAGTATGCAAAAAATTGACAACATTATTTACACGAAATGCAAATCTGTCATTTTGAGTTCCCTTTTTAACATGAGAAAGCATTTCGCTCTAAAAATAAAAGCACTTTGGGCCCAGAATGCCTGGCTCCAAAATGGTCGCTTATTCGCGAGGCTCCTTCAGCCATCAACATCAACCACACCAATTCAGGTGGCAGCGCCACTTATTAGCACCATACAAATCGTCTTTGATGTGCTGCATACTAAGCTGAGCCAGACAAAGTCTTTCAGTATTGGGTGGAGGAGAAATCAAACCTGAGAGTGGCGTCCTGACTATTTAGCATGGGCCGAAGATGGCGGGCCAGGTGGCACAGCACTGAAACTTTGGCTGCATTCCGGCGCATAATTGAGGAGGGGCCCAGATGATCCACCATGACAGTGATGAGGTTAGTGGCAGAGGAAGAGAATCAGCATACTGTGCCTAAGGTTGTCTGCCGATTTTGGTGCCGTGCACACTGTGCTGCTGCCCCAGTCGGACATGGATCTATTGAGGGCGCTCTGCATGCTGAGGATGGGTCTGCTTATGCCTCGCAGTCTTGAGTAATTCCCAGGGGGGGCGGGCCCTGGCGGGCCCTCTCCCGGTAGCCGTCGCCTGTGAGCTTCATTGAATCTGTGGATCTGGCGGCCCAAGGGATGATGACTGCCAGGAGCATTGCTGAAGCCAGAGCCTGTAATGCTCATGAGGAGAGGGCATCGCGGCTGGGCCTCCACTGAGTTCTGCAGCTACGCACTCCTGGGACACATCTGGTAAAACCATACTTACCAGAGGCACCTGTATCTCTTTGCTGTTTAAGACGTCAATGCGAGACCTGCAAGGAACCCCACAGCGGCAGCACCTACAGCGACGAAGCCCGACTAAATTGGCCGGCATTCATTGACTGCAACGGCGCTGACAGCCACCATACAGTGCGATAACTGGGTGAATGACCTCCTGTGGGAATAACTCACAACTGTGCAGTTGGTTGCCTCGAATATCGCTGCCAACTATTGTGGGGAAATCAGAGGCAACTCAGGCAAGGCAAGAGAAACTGCAATTGGATTAAAAATAAACAAACTAGGCACACTCCTAAGTGAGACTATATGAGAGCCATGTGCATTGCAAAGCAACATGGCATCCGCAACACCCTTCATGGCTTCCATGCACGACTTGAAAAAGAGCTTAAGGATCTATGGGGCATATTACCAAGCATAAGCGAAAAATATCGCTAAGCTTGGTTAGCGGCCAAACAAATATCGCCGAGCTTCGCCTATTTTTATCGCTTAGGAGCCTTGATATTATCAAGGTTTATCTCCTAAGCGATAAAAATCGGCCGAAATGGATGAATATCGCTGAAAAGTTAGCCATGTTCATGCATTAGCGAGCAAATGCTCTTAGCCATGTTATCCACCTACCATTGGATAAATTGGCTAAGAACTGCTCTGGGCAGGCGTTAGCTTTTGGGGATAATCGCGCTTAGCGCGATTATTTCCAAAAGTAGGTAATAGGAGATAGCGATGTTAGCGACTGTTTCCAGTCGCTAACATCTTGGCACGCCCACTTTGCATGTCATTAGCGATAATTATCGCTGACATGCAAAGTGGGCCCCAAGATGCTTGCTATCTCCTCCTAGCTGTCGCTAACTGGTGTTGGCGACAGCTAGGTAATAGGGCGATAAAATTATCGCCGCTTTAGCGGGAAAAATTCCCGCTAAAGCGGCGATAAGGCCCTTGGTAATATGCCCCCATGGGACTGAAAGAGCTGTATGCGGCCACCCCATTATCCTACTTACTGTTCGAGATTAGGACCAAACATAAATACACAAAAACAGCAGAGCTAGAGGTCAAACACGCACACGAGTATGCTAGAACTAGAGAGTAAGGAGACATAGAGAGACTGAGCAGGCCTCTCACTGTCATGGCCCCACGGACACATAAAAGCAATCACAGGCTTGCAGTGCGGGGATGGCACCATGTTGCTCTGTTCTTATGCATTCATGAATGAACTTGGCTAGTATTATTCTGCCCTGTTCACATAGTGCATGTCCCAATCCTGCAAAGCAGTCACTAAGGGGCATATTATCAAGGACAGGCTATACATTATCGCCGCTTTTATCGGCAGGAAACTGCCGATAAAGTGGCGATAATGGCCTTGATAATATGCTCTATGAATTCCAATCGAAGCCCATGTTAGATGTGTTCACATCTAACATGGGCTTCGATTGGAATTCATAGAGCATATTATCAAGGCCATATCGCCGCTTTATCGGCAGTTTCCTGACGATAAAAGCGGCGATAATGTATCGCCTGTCCTTGATAATATGCCCCTAAGTACTTTGAGCGTGTCGCTCTAGTCTGGATCGAGGCACAACGGAAGCAGTTCCTGGGAGAACCCCTTACGCTTGAGAAAATCAGGGCCACAATAGTGATACTCCCGATGTACTAAATGCCTGGAAGGGATGAATTTCTTGGAGAATTTTACACGTCACTTCTTGACTCTTGCAGGCCTATAATGATGCACTGCAAGAGGGGACCATGCCCACACGCTGCATGAATCAATAATAGTCACTTTACTTAAACCGGTTAAAAAGCCTGAATATCTGGACTCCTACAACCCACTGTCCATAATAAATATATATGCAAGGATTCTAGCCAAAACTCTAGCCAATAGACTAACTCTCTTGCTGTCCAAACTGGCCCAACCGGATCAGGCGGGAGTCATAGCAGGAAGATCCACAATACACAGTCTGAGAACGCTATTTGGTATTATCCAGCAGTTGGATCTGAAGGAAGAAGAGGCAAATGTGTTTCTCAGTGCCTCTAAAGCTTTTGATTCAGTCGAATGGCAGTACATGTTTACGGTCTTACTACCCATACCCAGGGACTTTGCCACATAGGTGCAGCTTCTTTATTAATCTCCGACTTCTAAAATTAGAATGGGGGCCCTCCTGTCTGTACTGTTCCCTGTCAGCCTACATACTCCACTGGGATGCCCATCATACCCAATGCTCTGTGCCCTGTGTCATTTGGTACCTACATGAGAAGCCGGACTTGCAATTCCCCCACAACCTGCACCTGATAGTGTCTCTCTATGCAGATGACATAACTCTCTACACATCCAACCTTAAACAGAACCTGTACCCCGTTATATGAGAGTTTACCTTATTTTGTGAGATATCAGGCGTTGTCATCAAATGTAACAAATCCATGCTTTTTTCCACTTACGGAGGCTACAGCACCTCACACACTTTATTTCCCACTTTCCTGCACAAGGCACTTCATAAAATATCTTGCAGTCTGGATTCATCATGGTAAAACAACAATAGTAAGAAACAGCTATGGGACAGCCATGAACCTCAACAAGGAGTAAATCAGTTGCTGGATATTGCTGTCTGTGTCTATTATGAGGAGAATAGCACTAATAAAGATGGTCATCCTACACAAATGTCTTTACCTATTGTACAACATCCCTATACTGCTGTCCCAACAATTTTTCAAGACCCTAAATTCACAGCTGACAATGTTGATCTAGTGGGTAAATAGCCTTGGGTACAGTGGGAAACCTTGCATTGCCATATGAAAGAGCAGTCCTTGTGTCCCCTGATATCAAACTAGGTGCATGCAGGCACATTTTGCGTACTTCTTGCATTGGCCCCCAACATACATGATGCACTTCGAACTCTATAATGTTTACCCAACTCTCCTGGAAACATGGCTTGGACAGACACATTTACCTGCACATAGCAGTCATGGGAAAAGATACGTAAGCAACTCAAACCCCCAGTTCTTTACCCAACTAAGCAACTATTGACCCACTTTTCTCTTGATCTCCCTTACATGTGCCACAACCCTTCTCTGATGACTGAATAGAAGGTTAATACACAACCACAGTGATCTTGTTCCATCTGCCCATTTCCTGGACTGCCTTACAAAGGTGGATCGCTACACGCCTACCACATTAGACATATTACACATAATAGACACCTCCAGGTGGTGTGTAGAGACCACTACCCAACCTTCCCCTAAGAAACCCCAGACTCAAACACATTGTTGATGTTCCTGACTACCTCCATAGTCAAACGGTTGATAACTAACCTATACTCCACCAAACAAGCTAAGACCCCCTCATTGACTCCTAGTGGCAGATTGCACTGGGAAATAGATATAGGGAACATCCTTTCAGACAAAGAATGGGTCTTTTGCTGTTGCAAAATGGGGTACTCTCTCCTAATGGCAGGCTTTGGCTTATCTGCTTTAAATACGTTCATTGGGTTTACCATACCCCCTAAAACCATTTTCACACAAACCACATGGCATTTCTGGTGCACAAGAAGTGGTGCTCCAGAGGCAGATTTTCTGCACCTTGTATGGCAGTGCCCTGCGATACCTGAATACTGGCGAGTGGTTAGGGGGAGGCTGTCAGATATGGTCACAGAGGTTCTAGTTTTGACCCCAAATATCACCTCACTGAAAATCACCCTGGGGGAGTATTATATACAGTACACCATTTTGTCTAATTTGCATTGTTGCTGGCAAAGCGACATGTGTGGGGCAGGCATCCTAGACCTGGGATTCGAGACTGGCTGCTGGATATGTTGTTTAGTGTAATTGGTTACTCACCGCTGCTTGTCTAACTCCCGTTTTATCTCTACCGCGGTAATCCGCTGATTTAACGCGGTCTGGACCGTTTTGATAGGCATCATTATTGAGGCTCCTGGGGTGAATGGTGGCACCGGGATCTCCTCCTTGGGTCGCGGCGACAGGAGCACTGAGGGTGATACACTTTGCTCGGCAGCTACGTGGAAGGGAGGAGAGCGTAGCTGGCAGGTCTATGGTTAGAGGCACAACAGGAGAAAAAAGTAGGACACAAACAAACTAGCCCTAAGAATACAGATAGATTACAGACTCTGTCAGACAGATGTTATACAGTAAGATCATGCATTTGATGCCCCTGGGTATTGGAAGAGGGTGGAGAGGCTGGTAAAACTCCCTCTCAACCCACTGTGGAACTGCAGGTCAGTCCGAGGAAAGTTAGAACAAATACTGGTATCAACCGAGACCTGCACCCCTATCCAAAAAAAACACTACTAAATTGGTTAACGCAGGTCTGTTGAAGAAGAAACAAACAGCTGTGGCTCAAAACCCTCAGAGAATCACTCCCTCACTTAGATCTTACTTCAAGCTTAGGATTGATGCAGGAAGCGCTGAGGGTGATATAGAGAGTATGGATGGTAAGAAAATACCCTCGAGCAGGCAGGATTGGAGAACATAGTCAAGAAGTCCAACATGAAGACTACTCCTACCAATGGGTCAGATACTCCGTCAGTCACTTCAGTTCATTCAACAGTCATCACACTAAATAGATTCCTGCCTTTGAATATAGAGGGATTACCCCCTGAGGTTGGTTGCGAAGGAGATGATTCTCCAGTACAACATCAAGGAGTCGATGGGCTAACTACCCCGGAGGGAGTGAGTGAGAGTATCAGTAGTTTGGATAGTAAGAACGCATTGCAGGAGATGCTATGCCGCCTCGCTCTCGAAATGAACGAATGCTTCGATATCTCTAAGGCCAATCAGAAAGAAATCCAGGGAACCTGCTTGAGTCTGGAAGGAAAGATAGAAGGTCTTGCTTTACGAACGCAAGAGCTGGAGCTTGGGGTTCAAGACCTACAGACTAAAACCCAAACAAGCATACAAGAAGTAGAGAGGTTAAAACAAAGAGAGAGAGACCTATCGGAAAGAATTGAAAGGCTCGAATATAACACCAGGAGAAATAATATTAGAATCCTTGGTGTGGCTGAGGGGCTGGAAGGGTCAGAGATCAAATCATTTGTGACAAACTTGCTAAAAAGCTCGTTCCCACAGAAGGTCTCTCTGTTAAACTTAGAAGCAGAAAATCAGCGAGTACATTGAGATCTTTTCAAACTACATCCAAGTCGAAAAAAAACACGAAAGATCTTGGTAAACTTTCTTTTGTATTCAGTAAAAGAAGAAATCTTGGGGTTAGCGCTAAAAGAAAAATCACTTTAAGGAATGGGTGCTTCCTACAGAGTTAGGTTGGATATCTCAAGGGAAACAGTCGATAGACAGTGGGAACTGAGTAACAGAACGAACGAGTTAAGGAAACTTGGGGCATCCGTACTAAGCATGAGCGCAAAATCCGCTCCGATCGCGGATTTTGCGGATTTTCGGCAAATCCGCGATCCGCGAACTCTCGCGGATTTGCCGAAAATCCGCAATCCGCGAGCGGAGCGGATTTTGCGGTCAAAAGTTCAAGCGCGCGCGCCTAATTAACGATGGCGCCGGCAAGCTGCCAGCGCCCATCCTGCAATAGTTACTTAATTAGCTTCAACAGGAAGCTCTAACAGATAAGATACAGCAGGGGCTCGAGCGCCTGCTTTATTTTAGCAGTTGGAGCTTCCTGTTGAAGCTAATTAAGTAACTTTTGCAGGATGGCGCTGGCAGCTTGCCGGCGCCATCGTAAATTACTTCAACAGTGGTGTCTTGAATAAATATGAAGGGCAGGGTTCATTCGGGCACGACGGTCCTGGCACAATTAAATAATTAATCTGCTGCTCTGATCGGTCTCTGACCTTTTATACACACAAGAGGCATGCTCGCATGGACGCCCCGTCCGTTTGGCCCCGCCCACACACTCGAGGTGTGCACCGTCTTCCCGCCATTTACCCACTATGATGGACATTTCACTCAAGGGACCCCTGCGCACTTCGGCGCGATTGCATAGTGACACACACTTGGTCGCTGGAACTAGTTGAAGCGCAAATGCAGTGACTCATTCAGCAGCCCAAAAAAAAACGTGAGCGTTGGGAGGCTGGGCATCTTTGACTGTGACCAGGGGCTTCTGTCTCTTAATCTGTTGCTCTGATCGGTCTCTGACCTTTTAGACACACAAGAGGCATGTGCGCTCGCGTGGAAGCCCCGTCCGTTTGGCCCCGCCCACACGCTCGAGGAAGCCCCGCCCCCAAATCCGCAAATCCGCTGAATCCGCGGATTTTGCGGATCCACGATCCGTGAATCCGCTGAATCCGCGAATCGTGGATCCGCAAAATCCGCCCATGCTTAATCCGTACAACTGAGGTTCCCTGCATTTCTAAAAGGGATGTGCAATATAAAAAATGCACACATTCTCAGACCCATCTCAGGTGTATAAATGTATTCAGTATTCAGGAAGTGAAACTACGGAACACATGCAACAGATAGAAGGTAGTTGGCGGGAGGAATTGAAGGTAAAATAAGAAATTTGGTTGCCCCCTAGCATAAGCTCAATAAGCAGTAGGGATGCCTACAAAATATATTTTTGGGGGAGGGTATCCATGGGAGGGTGCACTAGTGGTGCAGGGCATAGGGAAACAAATAAAAAAATTGTTTTGTCCTCAAGTCTGTGAAGGAGTGCATGTTATAAATCACCAAGGACAAGGCCCACTGGGATACCAAAAGAGGAAATTGAAGAAGTATGAATAAGAAAGATCTGATGATTCTTTGTTGGAACGTGAATGGGTTGCGGGTTAAAAGAAGGCAGAGAATGATAGCGCAATATTTAAAAGACCAGAACCCCCAAATAATTATGCTTTAGGAGACGAATCTTATGAGACAAGAATGGAAGGAATTCTTCTCCAAACAAAGAGGGATAGGAAAGTGGATATCAACTGACCGGGCTCATTTTACTAAAGTGACAGCAATAATATTAAAGGCAAACTCTGGGATTGAGCTACTTAGGTACAGAGCAGATGAGGCTGGGTGTTGGATAATTGCAGAGATTAAAATAGACTATGTGACATATACACTAGCGAGCTATTACGGCCCAAATGCAGATGACGTAACACCTCTGACTAAGCTCTTCTCTAACTTGGTTGATTTTCAAGCTCCCATTATTCTTGATGGGATTTTACTGACTTGCTGAATAATGATCTTGATAGGTCGTCAGTTGGGACTCAAATTACTTCCCCTAAGATGAGAGCATATATATTGGATATGACGGAGAATTTTAATCTATGTGACATCTACTGTAGAGTGGAGGGTAAATGTAGGGGTTATTCCTTCGGTATTAAGAAGAACAGGCATTTTTCAAGAATAGACTATCTGTTTATAGGCACGAAAGAAGTGGAGTTGGTAGTCAGGATTGAGCATTTGCGTATACATCTTTCGGATCATGCAGCATTGTTATTAAAAATTGAGAGAAGAGCTATATGTTCAATCGGGAGGTGGACAATGAACAGAAGGATCATGCTACAGCCCGGGATAATAGAGAAGTTGCTTTGCAATACTGAGGATTGTTTCTGTTGGAACCAGGGGTCAGCCCCCGTACATACGGTATGGGATACCTATAAGGCATGGTTAAGAGGTAGTGTTAAAAAGCCAGCTGTATGCTGGGTTAGGAAAGAGAAAAAATACCTAAATGAAATAGAGGAGGAGCTAAACAAAATGGAGAATCTCTTAAAAGACAACAAAGGCTTGGAAAGAGTAAGAAAGGAGTGGGCAGATAACTTGCAAGGTTCACGTTTGGAGTTTAGAACTAAAGTGGAGGAGAAAGTAACTCAACAGTGGGAGTTGAGCAGATCCAGAGATATTACACAAGGAGAATGCTGTGGAAAGCTTTTGGCTTGAAAAGCAAGATTGGATAGAAATCAAAACTTTATAGGGAAGATTCTAGATGAGGAGACAGGGCTCATAGTGGAGGAGGGTGGAAAAATCAGAACTGCATTTACTAACTTCTTTCAGGCGTTACATACAAAAAATCTAGAGGTGACCGTGCAAGAAATACTATGTTGGCTCTTAAGTAAGCAGCTTCCTACGCTTACAGAAGCTCAAGCCATCTATCTAGGTTGAGAAATCGATGGTAGTGAAATGCTGGAAATTTTGAAAAAGCAAAAAAAAGGGAAAGCTTCAGGCCCAGACAGGAATCCCTCCGAATTGTATTCTGTACTACGGGAAGATATTGTACCGGTGTGGGTCAAACTATTCAATTCTATCCTGATAGACGGGGGCCCAATTCCGATGTCATGCAACAAAGCAGTAATCTCCTTAAATTTGAAGCCAGGCAAGAACCTGACACACTGTCAGTCAGTTGGGCCAATATCATTACTTAATAATGATTATAAGATCTTTCCTGGGGTTCTTGTCGCACGTTTGAATAAAGTATTGGAGCTGCTGATCCGTCAAGACCAAAAAGGTGTTCTCCCCGGGAGATATAGGAATGAGCTTAACTATTTGTTGATAGGTTCCATAGATTTAGTCATAACACAGAATGCCCCCCTCACAATTGTCACATTAGATGCTGCAAAAGCATTTTATCGTGTTAATTGGAGATACTTAAGGATTACATAAGAACACTTTGGTTTGAGTAAAAATATGATAGACACTATTTTTAAAATACATAGAACTCCAATTGCAAAAATTCTAGTTCTTTATATTCTTTCTGTACGAATTGAGAGAGGTACAAGCCAGGGTTGCCCTTTGTCCACTGCATTATTTGATCTCTCCTTAGAGCCTTTTGCTCAAAGTCTGAGGTTAAATGAAGAGATTACATCTTTTAAAATTGGGGCATACTCTAGAAAGATCTTGCTTTACGCTGATGACTTTATGGTCTATACCTCAGACATAGTATCTACCCTACCACATCTTATGGCGGAAGTGAGGGAGTTTGGTAAACTGGCGGAGTAATGACTTGGAACCAAGATGGTGGACAAATGAAATGCGTGGAGGAATTGAGATATTTGGGGATTAAAATAATTAAAGACCTTGGGATGATAGTGGCAGTTAGTCTGGAAAGAGTAGGAAAGGAGATTGATATATTACTAAAAAGATGGCAGAACCTTCCACTTACGATCTATGGCTGGATTAATTTGGTGAAAATGTCCATCTTGCCTAAACTCACCTTTCTCTTTGATAATATTCTGTTGCACTTTGGGAAAAAAACACTCTTGAAACCTTCATATGGGCTAATAAGAGGAATACGCCTCTCATGGAAAAAGCTGAGATGGAAAGCGGGAGTGGGAGGTATGGGTCTTCCTGACCTCCAGATTTATTGTTGGGCGTTCCAACCTAAAAACAATAGAATGCTTCTACAAAAACCTGGTGAATTTCTGATAGGGGTCATGTTTAAAAGCATAATGGTGGACTTATCTGAGGAGGACTTCTCCTATAAGTACGGAGCTCTCACATTTTTCAAAAAAGTTAGATTTAAATGCCTCCCTGCAGAAGCAAGAACTTGGTACAAGATAATATTGATTGTAGGTGTACCTTATTACAGCAGACTGTCTACCATATGAGATGCTACAGGTACCCCAGAATGTTTATCAGATAGCCTAGCAAAACCACTGAAACAGTCAGATGTTAGGCAGTGGGGTCAACTGGTAGATGATGGACAAAAGTTAACTTGGAGTTACTGGCATGACAAGAAAAAAGGGGCCATATCCAGATTTAAAATTTACCAAATCAATGCCTGGCTCAAGAGTTCAAATGGGCTAGACAGTGACTCAAAACAAATGGAGCTGGAACTTCAGACTATACAGGCAAGGGAAAAAGATGTGGCACTTTGGTATCAATTCCTCCTAGATGCAGAATTGGTGGAAATTAAATAACCACATAGCACATGGGATGGATGCTTGCCGGTATCTTGTCTGGTGGTTAAACCTGCTGCTTTAAAGAAAAATCACCTTTTTACCTTGCATAGAATCTATTGGACCCCCAAAAAACTGGGAAAGATAAAAAGAGGCATAGAGTTGAAGTGCAAGGGATGTGTCAGCGGAGATGCGGATGATGTGCACATGTTTGCCGACTGCTCCAAATTGGGAGAATTCTGGTCAGGACTGGGTAAGACCATTTTGCACTCCGTGGGTGTCAACATAGAAGTAAGCCCGGAGTTAATTATGTTTGGGATATCCCAGCAGGTTAAAGATCAATACAATTTGCAAGTAAACTGTCAATATTTGATCTTTTATTTAATACTACGAGCTAGAAGAGGAATCGGTAAACTCTGGGTTGGACGAATTCTGTGGGTTTTTACAAGGAAATGGATAAAAATAAGCCTCAGGTTTTGGAATTTGCTAAAATATTGAATGATTCTCTGTCCAATGATTACACCCTCTCAATTTAGTAACTGGGAGGGCATTGCAAAGTTCGAAAAAACCCAGTAAATCTGATTGGCCCGTAGCCGATTCTGGGCACTCACGAAGGGTGCATCGACTGGTGCTAATCGGTTGTGACATATAATGACAACAAAAAAAAAAAAAGTAGTAACTATTGAAATAAATCAGTGATAGAGGAATGATACTTGCAGTAGCATTGATCTAGAAAAATCAAGATTAAGAAAGGTAAGGTCACTTTCAGGAGTAGCCTCGAGCAGCAAGGAGCAAAGTTAGGAATTAGGACAGGACTCTCCATTATCTCTCTAACTAGGAACTCTCAAATATAATATAAAACACATAATAATGTAAAAACATTAGTAGGTGTATAATGCTCTTATCCAATGGAAACTGCTCATCATGGTAAACATTCATGCCGGCACATAGTTGAACAAGTTTTGTGAATTTTTAAACATGAAGGAAAGTTCTCATTAGAGCCTTCTGATCTAAGCTAATAGCTGCATTCAGTGTCCCATTGTGAATACAAATGGCTATTCAAATGCAATGAAGCAAATCTATCAACAATGTCTTTGTTACGCATACATAAAATATATCTAAATTACTCTTCATTTTAACGATTTATTTATGACGAATTAACAGCAAAGTTCATTATTAAGGCAAAATGGTGTGATGCAGCGAAAGAACATAATCTTGAATTCAGCACATTCTTTAGCAGGATGCTTGTGCTAGGCACAATTCAAAATAAATGTCAATTTAACTCTGAGCAAGAGTTGAAAGAAAATACAGATTGGGCCTAGTTACAGAGGCACATTAAGGACGATTACCTACTATATTTTGGTTTATTCACATTATTTTCCTGCACGTTTAAAGCAGGCACAATTCCCGTACAAATGATTTACTTATGCATTCTTTTAGTAGAGTTGGAATGCATTCTAAAGTGATTCTTTACACTTTTAAAGCAGGCACATTTTCCCTTCAACTAATTCACTATGTGAAATATTTTCTGCAAAGGTTTAAACACATTCTAAGGTGCAATTCTAATATGGTATACAAGTCAAAACTTGCTTTTAAAATGTATTTCTTACAATACCTACCTCCTGATGATTTTGAACTCATCACACACATTTGTTCACATGCAAATTTAATTTAGAAGCACTTTCAACTTCAGATGTGTCTTGTCTTTTTCTTTTGATCCCCCTACTGAATTTAAGTAACTTCATGTATTCGTCATTCATAATACAAAACTGTGTTATCCCCGTGCACTCAGTTGAACTGATGAGTTTATACTGTTTTTTCAAAAATAGGGTTGGCGCCACATCTGGCACACGGAGTCTGACCGTGCCTTAGAAATCAGTAACATGGTGTGGGATCGAATCACCTCCCCACTGAAGATGCGCGCTCAATTTTCATTGAAACACGTGGTTTCTTTACATTCTTCAAATGAATAGATTCGATAACGTTATTCAGTCTTTCAAATTAGTTTCAATCCATTTATTGATCAAATATTCGATGCATTCATAATCATATTCTTATGTTACACATCCTTATTGTTTACAGTCCTTCTCAAGCACCCAATGCATTTCGGGTCTATCGAGTGAGACCCTTCGTCAGGGGTCTGTGAAATGAAGTAATACAGGACCAAATTAGAAACTCCACTTCAAATAAAACACGTACTCAGACTAGTAGATTGAGACAAAGAACGTCATGCTAAAGTGTCTAACGAAACGACAGTGAAAAGTGAAATTAAAGTAGGAATGTGAGAGATTGCGGCGTGGCGAGGGTGATGTGGTGACTAGCATCAAAATCAAATCTGACTCAATATTCGCCGAAAGTGTAGTTGAAAGCGCAACAAACAAAGCTCTACCATTTGAAGACTGAGAGAAAAGTGAATTTCCATAACAACATGCCAGCAGATGAATATTGAAAAAACTTACGGAAAGACCGTGCAAGCCGCGTCTCGGCGTTTACAAGATAGTCCAGTATACGGAAGTGTCTCGTGAGTGAACCAATCAGATTTAACGCAGGAGCGTCAATCTCGAGTCACGTGATATGAGGATCTCGACTTCCCAGAAATATGCCGCGATAGATGTAGCAAGGGTCAATAAAGTTAGCGAAATTTGAAAATAGAAATGGAAATGAAATAAGAAGCGTAAACCCGGTGATGTGATAAAAGAAATATGGTGCATAGGTAAAATATTTAAACAAAATATGAACAATAACAACTGATTCCGATCCTAATAAACTGCTTATACAATATACATATATGTTGAGAGACTAACAACATGGAGGGGAAAAAGGATATTAAATCAGCCAATGTCAATCGCTAAATTCTAGATTACAGAAAACATGCATATTCAATACGATCATTCTTCCCCATCGGTTGTAGGGAATTTAATTTTTTAATCCAAAAGTATTAATATCCTTTCTCCCCTCCATGTTGTTAGTCAGGTGCGTTCTTTCATCATGCAGCTGTAGCCACACTATAGGTATACAGGGTACTGCACCGCCCTGCTTGTTTTAAAGGGTTTTAGTAATATTTTATCGCGTGCACTTCACATATTTTTTTTCTGGTCCTGAAGAAGCGCCAACGATCTATATGGCAATACAGGCGCGAAACATGTTGACCTATGACCTTTAATAAAAAGGGCATAGTGTGCCTCTGGGAAAAGATTTTATTTAGCAGTTCATCTGCCAAGGGTTACAATTTAGACATTCGTTGCATGTTTACCCTTTATTAAAAAAGATTTTCACAATTCTGCACGCACTTTTTTACCCTCGAGAGACCCACACCCCACACACCCACATGCACCATCCGGCAGTCCTCAAAAGATCTCTGACAAAGAGACCCTTCGGGGGACCCGTAGGGAATTGCAACGCCGGCCCTAAGAGGAGCAACCGCCCGATGATGAAGCATGACACCCCCTGGGGTGTGTGAGGGCAACAGAGGACAAGTTGTTGTTCCCCTTTACCAGTGGGTCATTATCACCTAGGATATCTTTTTCCCTTCTTTTCCTTCTCACTTTTCTATCTTTATTGCACGGGTGACTATTTGCACCCTGATGCGTGGGTGACTTTCTGTCCCCGCAATAAGAACAGTGTCCCTTTGTGAAAACACATGAGCCACAGACCCAGACACACTGCCAGCACCAGAAACCGGAGTGTGAGACACAGCCACAGCTCGAGTGACTGACACATGAGCCACAGACCCAGACACACTGCCAGCACCAGAAACCGGAGTGTGAGACACAGCCACAGCTCTAGTGACTGACACATGAGCCACAGACCCAGACACACTGCCAGCACCAGAAACAGGAGAGGGCACAACTGAGACAGTGCTACTACATGATGCATGACAGCAAACAACAGACACAGTGCCACTATCTGACACATGAGAGTCAACTGCATCTGCGCCACTGGTACCACTGAAATGATGAGCCACAGGACTGAATGGGCCAGGAGGCAGGGTGGCTCTGGGAGCTGGGGATAGCTGTACTGGAGCGACATCGGGTTGTTCATGTGTCAATGGTGTGTGTCTACGTTTCTTAGGGATATGTGAGGGCACCCTGGACATGACAGGACTGGCAAGTGGTGCGGACTCAAATGAAATATCACCCACCAAAGGTGGAGCATCTGCTGCTGGGGGTCTGCTCTCTGGGGACGTGCTGGAGCCTGCTTGTCATTTGCTGTGTGCCTGCCTTCTGGCCTCTGCATCATGTTTAATGGGGGATGCAACAACAGGGTACTCCTTCCTCTACTTCTGACGGGCCTGGGTGGGAGTGGAGGTATGGGGGGACTCCACCGCGGACACATCTTTAATACGTTCCCTCAACAACATCAGCCGCAGTGCAGCCAGGGGTGATGTATGCCTGTCCTTGATGGAGCTGGTGTCTATGGGAGAAGCCCTGTCCCTTGGATGTGCCTTGGCCGTAGGAGGTGTCCTGTCCCTGGAAGTTCCCTGTTCCCTGGGCGGTGCCCTGTCCCTGGGTGCAGACCTTTCCCTTGCACTGTATCTGTCTCTAGAAGCAACCTTGTCCCTGGGAGTGTCCCTGCTCTTGGGAGTAGCCCCTTCCTTTGTAGTGTCATTGTCCCTGGGAGTGTCTCTTCTCTTGGGAGTTGCCCCTTCCCTTGTAGTGTCCTTGTCCTTGGAAATGTCCCTGCTCTTGGGAGTTGCCTCTTCCCTTGTAGTGTCCTTGTCCTTTGGAGTGTCCCTGCTCTTGGGAGTTGCCCCTTCCTTTGTAGTGTCCTTGTCCTTGGGAGTGTCTCTTCTCTTGGGAGTTGCCCCTTCCTTTGTAGTGTCCTTGTCCTTGGGAGTGTCTCTTCTCTTGGGAGTTGCCCCTTCCTTTGTAGTGTCCTTGTCCTTGGGAGTGTCCCTGCTCTTTTGAGGTGGCCTTGCCTTTGTAGTGTTCTTGTCCCTGGGAGTGTCCCTGCTCTTAGGAGTTGAACCTTCCTTCGTGGTGTCCTTGGTAGTGTCCCTGGACTTGGGAGTTGCCCTTCCCTTGGGACTACCTCTTGTGGGGGATGCCTGTGTAGCATGTGAAGCCATTTCCACCCACACCCCTTGAGGATCCTGTGTGTCAACTCCAGTGTAGCTCACGTCGTCTTTGGTGCCAGATTTACCAGTCCTAGGGGATGGGGTCTGTGCTCTCCGTGCCCTGCCCTGCTGCCTGTTGCTGCTCCTAGTGCAATAACCTGTAAAAGAGTCCTGCTCTGAGAAGTCACTCTCCCCTGAGACATCAAGTGGTGTGGATGGGGGAACAGAAGTAGCACCCTGTCTTTGCGACTGTACAATGGCAGAAGACACAGTGTTTGCCAATGACTGAACTGTTCTGTGTAGACCAGCAACATCGCCATGCATACCCTCCATGAATGCCACCACCTGCCCCAACTTCCTATCGTGGTCTTGGAATGCATTGATCATGTTGGTCTGCCCTACACACAGCTGTCGCAGCAGATCAACAGCCTCTGCACAAAGTGCACTTTGTGTCACTGGGGCAGGGGCGGCGGCTCCTGCACCGAAGGCAACTCTGCTCCCCCTCCTCTGGCGAGCACGAGCAGTACATGTTGCAGTGGGTGGCAGTGTGGGCCCTGTGTGCTGTGTCCTGACTGAAGGTGTCGATTGCCCACTCCCTGTCTGTGCCAACAGTGCGGACTCACCAACACTTTCTGAGGATGAGGGCGATGGTGTTTCCACATGTGAGTCCTCAGGGACGGTTCTGTCCCCCTCTCCGGCGCTGCCCTCTTCAGTGTCATTCTGCGTGTGTGTGACCTCTGATCCTGAAGCATTGCCACCACTCATCTCCGTCGTATGTGGGTCAGTGCCCTCTGCCGAAGCTGAAATAGAGAGAAACGAGGTGTGAGTAAGTGCCACACTCACGTACTTAAGGACAACTGATCTAGGATTCCATTACATACATAGTACATGTAGCACACATCCTGCACACGTCCCACCCCTACCAGTCATCCTCACATCAAAGAACCGGTGTTGGCTGTCAAACATGTACATCACCCGAACATGGCAAGTGCCTGTAGATCTGCACACATGTCATGCCATGGGACCACAGACCTCAACGGCATGTCCTGGAACCCTCAACTACTAAGAAAGTGGGCTGTCCACCTGGCGGACATGGATGCCAACGCTTACTCCGCTAATGGCACCAGTATGGTATTCCAGCTAAACATACGCACCACGGAAGCCACTACTGTGTCTGAGCACCAATACATGCTTTGCTGGCCCAAGTCACATACACATACATTCTGCTTACCGCTAGTGTGCTGTGGATCCCCACTCAGCCGGGCGGACAGGTCAGGATGCGTCACAGCAATGATAGGGTGCATAAGAGGGGTCATGGTGCGGCGGGCCAGACGTGTAGATCTTGGAATCATCCCCAGTGTCATCTCCGCCACATTCTTGCTAAGCCTGGAAATGTCATCCCAGCACTTGTAGCAGTGTGTGTGTCGTCTATTGCACCCCCCACTGCCCGTACATCATGTGCTATGGTCCTCCACACAGCCTTGCGAAGGTGCAGCTTTACCTACCATGATGGGAGACAAGAGGGTAACGTTAGTGGACAGTATGACATGCACAAACATCGTAGTAACACGTTTCTACATGAAGCCATGCTCAGCACTACACATGTGAAGGTCCCACAGCACACCGCCAGGCTTGCAGAAGATAGGAGCCACTGAACACCTCATGGCCAACAACATGTACACCACTGTACTTACCACCTGTCCGGGTGCACCTTAGAGCCGTTGGTAGTTGCTGAGCACACCGTCCACAAGGACATCCAGCTCCTCTGCGGTGAAGGGACGAGACCGGGTCTCTCGCACTCCCTGCATGGCAAGGTCCTGGACTGTGGCACAGCAGCAGCAGCCGTTGATCAGCTCAGCAGCAGCAGGTCGAGGTGATGGTCACAGGCAGCAGCCGTTGGTCAGCTCAGAAGCAGCAGGTCGAGGTGATGGTAACAGGCAGCAGCCGTTGGTCAGCTCAGCAGCAGCAGGTCGAGGTGATGGTCACAGGCAGCAGCCGTTGGTCAGCTCAGCAGCAGCAGGTCGAGGTGATGGTCACAGGCAGCAGCCGTTGGTCAGCTCAGCAGCAGCAGGTCGAGGTGATGGTCACAGGCAGCACTGGATCAAAGCAGTGAATGTGTGCTTGTGAAAGTCACACATATATAGGGCCCAGAGCCCATGTCAGTGGCACACGTCACCATCTATTGGTTCCCCCTGGATGCCTCATACGAAAAAGGCCAATGACAGGCCCTGGTGTGGTGGTGCACTGTTTCCGCCATTGGTGATGGCGCATACGCGCCCCGCGGTACCTTTTCCCATTGGCTGCCTGTGCACGTGCCGTCACGGACACACATCGGCAACTGCAAGTGCGCACTTACGCGACGGTTGGATGTTTTGCAACAATGTTCAATCAGTGGCGCCACCATGGCGGTGCACCCCATCCGTGGGGGTGGTGCAGGCCAACACATACTTGTGATTATGGAACTCAAAATGGCAGTTCATGACCCCCCTTACAGTCACATTGCATCATCCACCGTAGACCGACCCTCCCAGCCCGGTCACCCACCGCCGGGCCAGGCGGGTCACCCACCGCCGTCCCAGCCCGGTCACCCACCGCCGCCCCAGCCCGGTCACCCACCGTTGGGCCAGGCCAGTCAACACCCGGCGGTGGGTGACCGGCCTGGCCCGGCGGTGGGTGACCGGGCTGGGGCGGCGGTGGTGACCGGGCTGGGACGGCGGTGGGTGACCGGGCTGGCCCAGCGGTGGGTGACCGGGCTGGGATGGCGGTGGGTGACTGGGCTGGCCCGGCGGTGGGTGACCGGGCTGGGACGGCGGTGGGTGACCGGGCTGGGATGGTGGTGGGTGACCGGCCTGGCCCGGCGGTGGGTGACCGGCCTGGCCCAGCGGTTAGTGACCGGGCTGGGACGGCGGTGGGTGACCGGGCTGGGACAGCGGTGGGTGACCGGGCTGGGAGGGTCGGTCTACGGTGGATGATGCAATGTGACTGTAAGGGGGGTCATGAACTGCCATTTTGATTTCCATAATCACAAGTATGTGTTGGCCTGCACCACCCCCACGGAAGGCGTGCACCGCCATGGTGGCGCCACTGATTGAACATTGTTGCAAAACATCCAACTGTCGCGGAAGTGCGCACTTGCGGTTGCCGATGTGTGTCCGGGACGGCACGTGCACAAGCAGCCAATGGGAAGAGGTACCGCTTGGCGCGTATGCGCCATCGACAATGGCGGAAGCCATGCACCGCCATGTCGACGCCACTGATTGTATATTTACAAATGCAGCACCGTCGTGGTAGTACGCACATGCGTTATGAGGGGTGTGAACGTGATGGCGAAACAGCATATGTCATGCACTATATCATGTGTGTTCACACTATGGCCATTGATGTGCACCAAATTTCTACACATGTGCATGTCTACGTGTCGACCTCTTGTTTTACCGTACACACGTTTCAACTCATACACATCTACACACTACATCAAGGCTGTCTGGCCACATTCAGGATCTGTTATGAGTGTGTGGTTTGTGCGTGCAAGTAACAATGGTGGGGGTACACATGTATTCAGTGTATGCCCTCTTGTGTGACCATGCATGTAATGTGAGGATGCTCACCATTGTAGGAGTGGTAATTGGTGCATGAAGATATGGAGTGTGTGTAGCATTATTGTATTGTGTGTGCACGTGCATGTGTGTCTGTGATGACGCTTGTCCACATTAGGGTCATTAGGCTGTCTTGTTGGCAGTTCTTTTGACGTGTGAGTACGTTACATTGTACATGTTGGCACACATCATGTTGTTAGTGGCTGCACATTGTTTGCATGCTACTCGGTATTGTAGGTAAATGCTGACATGTCACACATATGATATTTGTCGTCGACTTTTCTCATTTTGATTGTGTTGGCCTACATGTGATAGAGTTGTACAGCTATGCGTTGTTGGTAAATTGACATCTACTACATCTACTCCCACACAGGAGGGCTCCTAATGTGCATCGCCCATACACTGTGCTGGAGGACATGGTTGACGAGGAGGTGATCAGGAAATTCCGGCTTGATCGACGTAGATTGCTGGAGCTTGTAGACCAATTGTCTCCTCATCTGCAGCCACGAAGGACATATCCTGGTTCCATTACACCTACAGCAAAGGTGATGGCGGCACTTCAATTCTTTGCAACTGGCACCTTCCAGTACACAGTTGGGCATGCCGGGGGGGATGTCACAGTCCATGTTCAGCATGGTACTGCGGGATGTTCTCAGGGCCATGATGATTTACAAGGATGATTACATCCATTTTCCACGGGCGGCAGAGTTGGCAGCAGTCAAAGCAGACTTCTATGCACTGGGCCAGATACAACACGTAGTGGGTTCCATTGATGGCACACATATCGGTCTCATTCCACCCCGGGCACGTGAGCCTGTATATCGCAATCGGAAACACTTTCATTCGCTGAACGTGCAGGTGGTGTGCCTGGCTGACAACATCATATCACATGTGTGTGCCAGATTTCCAGGCTCCGCACATGACTCCCACATCATGCGGAGCAGCATTGTCCCCCAACTGATGGCAAATCTGCGACCAGAGCGTGCGTGGCTTGTTGGTGAGTATGCTGTGGTGACAGTTGTGTATTCTGTGTGGCATGGGGTACCCACCAATCCTGGTAGTGATATCTGTGTCTTTCATCCCCCCACATAGGCGATTCAGCGTACCCAAACAGGACGTGGCTGCTGAGTCCCATACGTAATCCAACTACAGCTGGTGAAATGCGATACAATGATGCCCATGGAAGGACACGTAGAGTGGTGGAACGTACTTTTGGACTGCTAAAGTCTAGGTTTCTTTGCCTGGATAAAACCGGAGGTGCCCTGCCTTACTCACCAGGCAAAGTATGCATGATCGTGATTGCCTGCTGCATGCTCCAAAACCTGGCCGTGCGCAATGACATTGAACTGATCTTGGACCCTGAAGACCAACAAGTCCCTCGGCCTCCCATCCCACCCATGTCGACTGATGAGGATAGTGGTGAAGAAGAAGGTGTGGACCAGAGGCGTCAGCTCATTGCTCGCTATTTTCCTAGAAGGTGAGTGACTACCTCTTGTGCAGGTTGACAATGCGTGATGTATGTTTGCTGGTGGTGTGTGGATGTGGTGTTTGGAAGCTGGCTGTTCTGGGATGTTATGTTTGCATGTGTGTGTTGTATTCCATGATGTGTGTCCTCTCATCCACAGATTTGATGGTGAGTGTAGTTTGTGGTATGTTGCAGTACAGTGTGTTGTGATGGGTGTGAATCAGTTTCCTGACGTGTGTTTGTTGTCTCTTATTTTCCCTAGGTCACTCCCACTGAGGCATAATTCTCACCGACATAGTTCCCTGTGCCTGGTGACGTCTGATTCAGATACAATCATGTGATTAAAACATGGAGGCAACACATAATTGAGTGTGTAAGTGAAATTTATTTACAGGTTGTGAATTTATGTAGGTGGATATTTACAAGTAAGTGTTGGGTGGGGGAGTGTGAGTTGAAGGTCATGGTAGATGAAAAGACCGTGGTGACACCACATTGGGTGATGTCCAGCTAGTCCAGCAGACCGGTGCCAATACTTGGCGTTGTGGGACAGGATAGTTGGTGGGTAAATGGCAGGGTCAGGCACGGTTAATGTCATTTGCGGCCCCTCTTTGGGCGGGTGGATGGTGCATCCCAGCTGCCCTCACCTACTTCCAGCTTCGGACGGCCCCTCCGTCTTGTAGCCGGAGCGGAGACAGCTTGGGGGGCAGGTTGGTCAGGGGCCACATCCGTGTCCATGGGCTCAGGTGGCGGTGGTGTTGGCGACCGTGGCGGCTGGGCACTTGGCTGGGGGGGGGGTTGCGGGATAACCAGTCCCTCCACAGTGATGTTACCTGGCCCATGATGTCCACTAGTTGCCCTATGCGCCTGTCAATTGACCGCAACTGATTTGTGTTCTCCACTGAGTCCTGGTGGGCACGGTCAGCCTGTGCCTGCCCCCGGTCATAGGAGGCCTGGACTCTGGCTAGGGCTTCCAGTGTTTATGCAGCAGGATGGGGTGGGTGTCCTTCCACACCTCGCCGGTGAGAGGCACTCCTGTGGGTGTGATGTGGCCTCTGGTCTGTCCTTTGCCGTCCACTCTCCCTGCTTGGCTGGGATGTAGATGGGCCTGCGTCCTGCGATGGGTCAGGCAGGGTGGCACAGGCAGGATGGTGGTACAGGTGGTGGTTGCACAGGTCACTATGGCAGGTGTCGGTGGGGTGACACAGGCCAAGGTTGTGGAGGCAGGGATGTCCTGTGAGCCAGATGGCCCTGGGAGTTGGCTTGGGCCCCCTTCGTCCTCCGCGCCGGAGCTGGCAGTGGGATCGTCCCCAGAGAGTCCGTGCTGTGAGTGTGGCGACTGTTGCAGGCGGTTGCTGGTTTCGCCAGTCAGGTTGCGATCACCTGAGGGACAAGATTTTAATGATCAATGCCATGGACATGACATGTTTTATTCTTTCAAACATTACATATCAATGACCTCCCAACACACCCCTCCCACCTCCCAACACACCCCACCCACCTCCCAACACACACCACCACCCTCCCTGTGGACATGGGGGCCTGTTGGGATTCATAGTGCTGGTCTCTCACACACCCCACCCACCTCCCAACACACCCCACCCACCTCCCAACACACACCACCACCCTCCCTGTGGACATGGGGGCCTGTCGGGATTCGTAGTGCTGTTCTCTCACACACCCCACCCACCTCCCAACACACTCCACCCACCTCCCAACACACCCCACCCACCTCCCAACACACCCCACCCACCTCCAACACACACCACCCACCTCCCAACACACACCACCCACCTCCCAACACACACCACCCACCTCCCAACACACCCCACCCACCTCCCAACACACACCACCCACCTCCCAACACACCCCACTCACCTCCCAACACACACCACCACCCTCCCTGTGGACATGGGGGCCTGTTGGGATTCATAGTGCTGGTCTCTCACAGACCCCACCCACCTCCCAACACACCCCACCCACCTCCCAACACACCCCACGCACCTCCCAAAACACCCCACCCACCTCCCAACACACCCCACCCACCTCCCTACACACACCACCCACCTCCCAACACACACCACCCACCTCCCAACACACCCCACCCACCTCCCAACACACACCACCACCCTCCCTGTGGACATGGGGGCCTGTTGGGATTCATAGTGCTGGTCTCTCACACACCCCACCCACCTCCCAACACACCCCACCCACCTCCCAACACACACCACCCACCTCCCAACACACACCACCCACCTCCCAACACACCCCACCCACCTCCCAACACACACCACCACCCTCCCTGTGGACATGGGGGCCTGTTGGGATTCGTAGTGCTGGTCTCTCACACACCCCACACACCTCCCAACACACCCCACCCACCTCCCAACACACCCCAGCCACCTCCCAACACACACCACCCACCTCCCAACACACACCACCCACCTCCCAACACACCCCACCCACCTCCCAACACACACCACCACCCTCCCTGTGGACATGGGGGCTCGTTGGCAGTCATTCACATGTTGGTGAATATGTGGCCCACATGCATGGTTTGGGGCCTGGAGGATCTGTCCTCTCAGTTGTGTGAGGCAGACCATGTCGGTGTGATAGTGGTGCTTGGTTTGTACTTACCAGCCTCTTCTCTCTCGTCGATTCCTTCAAGGCTCTCTGGGTGCAGAATGCCCAGCACCTTTTCCTCCCAATCGGCATAGGGTATAGGCTCCGGGGGTGTGCCGCCGCCAGTGTGGTGTGCCCGCAGGTGATTTTTTGCACGGATGCCTTTGACCCTTGTTTTGAGGTCGTGCCACCGCCTCTGGATGTCGTGCTTTGTTCGTGGCACGGTCCCTGACGCATTCACCCGACTGACTATCCTGTCCCACATGTGGTTTTTGGTTGCCACGGTGGTCTGCTGGACTAGTGTGCCGAATAGGTGGGGTTCGACACGGATGATTTCATCCACCAGGACCTTCAACTCTGTGTCAGTGAATTTTGGATTTTTCTTTGGTGCCATGGTGTGTGATGTGCAAGGTGTGGGTGGAGTGGGTTGGGATGTGCAGGTTTGTGGTGTGTAGGAATGGTTTGGTGGGTGTTTGTGTGGTGGGTGTGTTTGTGTGCAGGTTGTATGTGTGGTCTTTAGTGTCTGCTGTTCGTTGTGATGAGCCTCTTGCTTGCAGCTATGCTGTGGTGCAAAGGATTGTGGTAGTGGGTGGGAATCTTTTTATACTCGGTGTCGTGGTAGTGTCCCAATGGTTGTTGGCCATCAGGTGCTAGGTGGGTGTGTTGACTTGTGTGGATTTTTAGGTGCTTGGGGGGTGTCATTGTGGCTTGTGATTGGCGTGGGTGTTTCAGGTGGGTGGGTGTCCTGTGTTTTGTATTTACTTCCGTCAGCCATTTGTAAATTGGTTTGACGTTAGGGATGGTGTTCGTGTTGTCCTTCCGCTGGGATGCTGGGTTTGTCGTTGCATTGTTTCCGCAGCGGTCGTGGATTGAGGTGAGTTCCGTGGGAATGGCGGCGTTATCCTAATCGCGGGCACGGAGCCTCCGCAGGTATTGCGGTGGCTGTGTCTGTTCCCGTGGTCATGTTCGTCCGCGCCCGATGGTTTTTCTTAGGTTACGTCCGCTTGCGGCGGTCTCAGGTGTACTCCGTCCGCCGCGGATGGGGTTTGATGTACATTATTATCCTAATCCCTGTCCACGGCGGTTTATCCGCGAAGCGGCCGGGAGTATCTTGGCCGCCTCCTTGGCGGACAGAACCCATTTCCATCCGCCATCCTAATCGACCCCTTTGTGTCTGTTCTCTGCCAGTGATTCAAGAGTGCAATGATGTCACATTTACAAGCATTACATGTTTCTGATGCTACTAATAGGGTATGTATGTATTGAACAAGTTTAAACTCACAAGGAATTTGCAATGATTCTAGATTTCTTTGTAGTATCTGGTTGAAAATGTATGGACTCTTTGGATACCCTTGAGGGACACAACACCACATTATTGTCTTCTGTTGGAATGTAAATGATAACAAATATTGGTTATCTTCATGCACAGTGTTGGGCGTGGCAGTTTTTGCATGGTCCTCCCAGTACGTGCCTTCTTCCGGTGTTTTTTTCTAACCTGTTGTTGGTGGTTTTAGGATTCTGAGCACTTTATCACTGCTGTTAGTGTTAAAGTGCATGTGCTCCCTATGGTAAGATTGGTCTACACCTATTTGGTGTATTTCATTTCCTATATGTTCCTTGTAAATTTGTATCTCATATACCCAGGGTAAGTAAAATAAATGCTACTGGTAGGCTTGCAGTGCTGCTTGCGCCACCCACCAAAGTAGCCTTTCAAACCTGTCTCAGGCCTCTTCAATTGCAGGGCCTGCACGTGCAGTTTACTGCCACTGTGACATGACACATTGAGTGGTTGCCACGTCCGTGACTCCCCATTTACTACATATCAGTCACCCCTACGGTAGGCCCTAACTATCCCTATGGGCAGGGTGCGGTATAGGTAAAAGGTAGCACATGTGCCTTAACTGTGTGGCATGTCCCGGTAGTGACAAACAGCCTATTTGGTTTCTCACTGCTGTGAGCCTGCCCTCTCATGGGAATGCATTGGGGATTCCCTGATATGTGTTTCAGTGGTAATTCCTGACATGAGAGGAGTATCGTGATCAAGTTTGGTATGTTTGGAATAGTGGTGATAACTGCTGCATACTGGTGTTCACAGATTTATTATCACTATTTTAGAAGTGCCACTTTTAGAAGTAGGCATTTCCGTGTGCTATGTGTCTTTGTGCCTGCCTGTTGTGTATTGACGGTCTGGCCTTGTAGTGACAGGAGCTGGGGAGGAGCAGTGGCTCCAGAGGCTCTGGGTGAGTCAGCGCTAGACTGAATAGGCTTGATCTGCATTTGGAGTAGTGGGAGGAGTAGCACCTGAACCTGAATAGGTCTGAAGCACTGTGGCAGCTGAGATGGAATAGAGGTGCCCGCATTTGGGTGCCTGCAAATACTGGAAGTTGCCTAATGTGCAAATGTTGTGTCCTGATGTAAGGGCATGTTGCCTGTTACTTGAAGTTGCCAAATGTACATATGTTGTGCCCTGATGTAAGGGTACTTTTACAGTTACTGGAAGTTGCCTAATGTGCATATGTTGTGCACTGATGTAAGGGTGCGTTGCCAGTTACTGGGAGTTGCCTAATATGCATATGTTGTGCCCTGATGTAAGGGTACGTTGCCAGTGAGGAGCTCATGTAATCTGTATTGTCTGGGCTGCACCCTAGGTACCATAATGATGACCTTCAGATGCCTAAGGTGGGCATAAGATGTTTATGATGTGCCCTGCTGCAAATGTTTACTATGGTGCACTGCTGTTTTGCACAGTGTTTTGTGCTAAGTGCACTCTTACCGGTAGCTACTGTTTGCCCTTCCTGTAATATGTTTTTACAGTGGTCCTATTGGCCTGGTGGCACAGTGTATATGTGTGATTATGTTCTAATGTGTGTTTATTCATAATACAAAGGCTATTATTTTATATAACCTTGTGTGGAATTTCTTTTGTGGTATGCCTAGTATGTCACTGCTGTGTGAATGTGTTGTATAAATGTTTTACACATTGCCTCTGGTGCAAGCTACCAAGGAGGTGAGCAAGGCTTATCTTCAGTGTGTAACTCCCTTGCACTGACTAGAGTGGTGGTTACTGCCTAGCTTAGGCGCATGCCCTAGCCAACTAGAAATCCCATTTCTAACACAAAGGCACTGAAAATAAAACCTGGCATAAATCAATGACAGTAAACCATTCTGCTGGACTGGGAATCAGGAGAAGAACAGTGGCAGGATTTGGTACCACGAGACAGGGCCCGCTATTTCATTAAGTCATCTCAAATCCTGTACAATTCTATATTTATCACTGGGCTTCGCTTCTGTAAGCCCATAATAGGAGAATTACATGGGCTTTCATTCAATTCTCTCACTATGCCTTTCTGAAGCATGTCTTCAATCATTGGTTTTATATCTGCAATAATCTCTGGAGTCAAATGATATGGGGTGTTCTGGGGTAAATAGCATTAGGCTTTAATTTGATTTATAGTAGTTCTACACCTTTCATAAATCCAAGATATTTCCCTGTGAAGTTGCAGACTTCTGTCTTTACGATGTCTCTCAGCTCTTTAGGTAGCTCAGAATTTGTCAGAAAAGGGAACATTCCCACCTAGGCATTTTGCCTAATCCTTTTAAAGTCTACATCCTCATCATGGATCTGAAAGCCTACACTGTCTGGTTTGCAGAATATTCTACTATTTAACTTGCACAACAAATCCCTCCCAAACAGATAAACTGGACTTGTGTAACAGACAACACATTGATGATTCTGTTTAAAAGTTCCTATTTTCACTGGGACTTCTTCTGAAATCAGATTTTGCATTTGTTTATTTGTAACCCCAACTACTTGAATCATTTTCCATTCAGAGGCAAGTCTGGTACCTCCACTGTTCTAAAATTGGAATGGGTAGCGTCGGTGTTGATAAAAAATGACACATTTCAACCCTAAATATTTGCATCTACATATAGGCCTCTCTGATCTACATCTAAGACTGTGCCAAGTACGCAATCTTCCTCCTCTCTCTGGCACCTTCATTGGGAATTATCAGAAGCAGATCAGTTTTGAATAAAGGAAATTGTGCTAAGGCATTCTGGTTCTGATTTTGGAACTGTGGCATAGCATTCTGAAACTGGTTCGCATCAAACTTTGGCATTTGATTTCATTTAAACCTGGGATTCCCCAACTATGCAGGACCATGGGAAATCATTTGTGCTTGATTTTGCATAGGAATTTGATTCTGCTGCATAGGCATTTTTGGAACAGGTGTACCCAGTGAATTCTGCATAACTTTTCCAGCATTTTCATGATAAACCCAACATTTTTGTTTCCATTGCCTCACTCTATGACAGAGGTGACAAGCAGTAACCTTTTTCATTGCAGCAATGCCCATTCCAGATCGAATACCTATGGAAACACCTCTACTTCTGCCGTGGGACATATTCATTCCCCATTAATTTCCTGAAAATCCAGCTTGTGGCACAACAACTCCCTGCATCATTAACCGATTTCCTGTGAAAGATGGGCTATGAAAACCTTTCTATGCTAATATGTCTCAATGTTGTGGTCTGGTACATTATTGTAATCAGAATTCTGGTCATACATCATGAAATCCCAGAGGACCTTCGGTGGTTACACTAGAACTAGAACTAAGTTTAAAACTCTATAATACCTTATAAAGTTTAGGCCTCTATCGTTAAAGAGCAATCTCTGAAGAGTCATGAGGGATCTGGAGTCCAAAAGCTTTGTTTAGAAACACCTAAATTTAGAAAAAGAAGGCACAGGATTTCTGGCCTTGTTCCACTCAAGTACACCATCCTGTAACCCCCCCAAAAAACCAAATAAGCACACAATTACAAGCATGCAAGCTAGCACAATAGGATGCACAGACACTCATATACAATATGTTAATAGAAGTAGTACACAAAAGAAGACAAATATAAATAAAATTGTGCAAGTAATGACATGAAATACTGCAGCTTATTAACCAGTGGGTTTTAAATAGGAAATTAATGTTAGCTTTGTAAAAAATATGGCATTGCATGTTGTCATTATGAGATTTGCCTGACAGAAGTTTAGGCTTACAAAAGTTAAAAAGGATAAAATACCTATGCCATGCAGCAGCTGCATTTACCTTGCAGAAAGTATAATCTTTAATTTCTAGAACATTTTAAGTTATATTTTTAAGCCTGTGTGACTCATTCTATCTCTTGTTTTTAGCAGGTGGTGTGGTTCTGTATTCACTGGTGGTGTTAGAGACTGACCCGCAGATCAAGTTCAAAGTGCCCCCCTGATCCATGGATCAATGCCTGGTACTGGCCTGTAACATCTGAGCAACATGAAAAAGGTTTGCAGCCTTTATTCCTGGCCACCAACCGATGCCTGCAGGTATGATTATAATGTCAAAGACAGATGTTCCTGGAAACAGCAATATACATTGTTCTTCCTTCCAGTGTTGGTCTCTGCAGTGTCAATACACCCTAGGGAAGATGCTACTTGATCAGTGGGTCTCCCTCCTGTACTGTTTTGAGTTCAACAGTAAGTAAAGTAAGTATGTGATATTATATATAAAATGTAAATCTTAAGATCACAGGGTCCACAAATATATACAAGATAGATTGACTATATGTACACATGTGATTGTCCAAAACAAAAATTGTTTTCTATTCAAGATGTGTGATTTACTATGATGAAAGCTATGTGGTGCATAGTTTAACTACCAGTTAACTTTTAAGTGCAAACAGCAGTGTTTAGTTTGTAAAAGAATGATTACTGGTGCCCAGATCTCTGCTATGAAGCTAGTGGATGGTGCAATTAGATCTGTTTCCAATACCAAGACGGAGTACTTTTAAATCCACCTCATGCCTCTTTAATACACCAATAGATTCTCCCTGCCCCTTTATCTAACTCTTGCAGGTTCATACATTCTCCGTTTACAATGCTTTCTCTTCCTCCGTCTTTCCACTTAGTTTTTTTGCCCTCTTTCTCTCAGTAAATGTCCGATGCAGAAATATAAGTGCTGGTTCCCAAAAAATGAGTGCCGGTGGCCCCCTCAAGAAATCATTGGTGCAGATTAGGCACCTGCATATAGTACTTCATTTAAACATGGTAGAGACTGGGTTCAGTGGGTGTGGGCTGCCGATTTACATTAGTAAAAGGTTGTGGCTCAAATCAAATTTCTTTTGGCAGAACAACTGATCATGGAGGGCAGGTGAAAGGGCAGGTGTAATCGCATGGAGAACAGAGGGCAGGGGAAGGTGGGAGAGGCAAGGGCGGATGACTATTAAGGTCCGCTGATTGGACTTACACCAAATTTGTCAGGGAGGTAGATGTTGGTTCAAGGAAGTGCATTATGCCTGTTTGGAGTACATCTGTTCAGTAGCTTTTGAGAAATGAAAGCCGAAAAGTATAGTGATCTCTCTGCCAGTGGATTTTTCACAGTGGTTTTGCAATTACTCACAAATGCATCCGCCAACAGGAATGCTCTGATTGGCTGGACACAATCTGAACAGAAAAGTGTGACCGCCATTTTATCTAGCGGGAACGGTTCCCGGGGCTAAAAAGTTGAGTGAAAGCCCACATAAGGGATTAGGAGGGAGATACTCTGACCCCATGGTTAAGAAATGGGGGTGTTACTGACACAAGTTATGAGTCCAAAATAGATTTTTTAATCATGTAATATATTTACGCCAATGATTCGACTGTCAGCACACCCCCGTCTATCATCGCAGGGACATTGCGACATTGCGACTATTGATGGCAATATAAAAAATTATGTCAGTGAATCATTAATGCACATTGTTTTAGAGATGTTGAGATTCTGATCAATGTTTTTATAGAATTATTTATATAGTGAGTTTTCTACTGTGATGGTTAGAATTAATTATTTAGTTTTCAATATTCAATGTGGTGGTGGCTATTGAATTCCTGCTTTTGGTTTTCGTTTTTGCGACGTGTCTGCAGGGATCATGATCAGCAATGTCATGGTAATCTATGGACTCACTGCGAAAATATAAAATAGGTTTTAGAGATGGTTTTGATGGAAACTCTCTAGAAAAACATGACTTTAGAGGCTACTGTAAGAAACTCATGCTGTGTAAAATACTGTAATATGTATGTATATATTTATTTTAGACTTTCTAAAACAGGTGCCATCATTGGGATTAATAATGCTATCGCAACGTCTCAAATAACCGCAAAAATGGAAAGTTGGTCTTAAAGACGGTTATTGAAGAAACTTAGAACAAAACTATGACTTTAAACATGCTTTGAAAGAAGTATGCATAAAGTAATATGTGTAGGGCAATGTTCAGAAGGGACTTTTTTTAACATATTATTTATGGATGTGTTGGTGGTAATTGAATGTCTGCTTTTGTTTCTGTTTTTGCAACTTATCCGGGGGATTCACGAGTACGAACGCCATTGCGATTTACTGAGTCACAGCGAAAAAATAAAATAGGTTTTAGGGATGGTGTTTATAGAACCTTTCTATACAAACATGAATTTAGAGAATACTGTGAGAAACCTCTAGTGTGTAAAATACTGTATTATGGGGCCTATTACGATGGCGGATTTTCCGCATCCACCGGGCCGGCGGAAGCCACCGCCGGCTCGGAGGATATGGGAAATCCGCCGCGGAGGCTTGAAAGACCCACCGCCAAATTAGGATGGCTGGTGGGTCTTACAATCTGTCCTGCGCTTTTCCGCCGTGGTCGCCTTCCGATTGAGGATGTGATCGCCACCCTGGTGGTCACATCCGAATCTGCACAGAGGGACCACCGCAGCCCCTGCGGACGGTCCCTCCTACTCTATGGTGGCGGACGGACTCAGGTCCGTCCGCCATCATAATCGGCCCCTATGTGTGGATATATGTGTTTTAGACTTTATGTGAATGGCACGATCATCGCAGTTAATGACGTCACCTCGACATCCTGAATAACCGCGAAAACAGAAAGTAGATCTTAAATATGGATTTTAAAGAAACTTAGAACAGAAACATGAGTTTAAACATGTTTTTAAGGCAGTATGTATATAGTATTGTGTGTAGGGTAATGTTCAGAATGTTTTAGTTTTATATATCATTTTTGGATGTATTGGTGGTCATTGAATGTCTGCTTTTGTTTTCTGTTCTCGTAATGTGTCCACAGGGATCACAATGTCAATACAAAGATCCTCGAAAATGAAAGAAAAAAAACCTTTCAGAAAAATACTTTCATTTCTGTCTTTGGCATGTATTATAGTACACCCAGACAGTGTGAGGGAAAAGCAACATCAGTTCTGCAAAGGTTTCTTTGATTAGTATTTTGAGCCCTAACTCAGACAATGTGCCAAGGTCATTGCCACCACAGTACACAATCATGAGGTGAGGAGCTTGGGAATCCACAATGGATTTAACCAGAGCCAACAACTGATGAAACTTCGACCCGCTCTGGCCAAACCAAGTGATCTATACATTTGGCAAACCCAAGTCCCTGTGAATACCTCTCTATTTTGCAGCCTCTTTAACCACTTGGATGCTAAGGTACATCTACTTCTTCCCATTGAATTTCCATTGAAATCAATGGAAACTCCATGACGAGTTACCCTTGTCATTAGCACTGAAGGGGTTAAACCAATAGCTATAGCTGTGGTCCATAAACCATACTCTAAGCATTTTGAAGTGAAGGAGAAATAGTAGACAGGAGAAGGCTGGAGTTGTATGAGGTAGTTTTTTAAAGATGTATCTCATTGGATGCTGTCAGCATGAAAGTGAATACAATTATGTAGTGTGTTGGATGCCTTAGCAAGAAGTCTTATTATTGGTGGTTGTTTACAAAAATAAATGCAATACAGACATGGATATGCTTTTGAATATGTGGACTAAAGCACACCTTCTCTATTTTATTTGGAAGTAGCATGTTCCTTCTAGAATGTGCTGTGAACTTGTGACCTACTGGTTCCACTGGGTTGCTAAGTTACACTGCTTGGAATATATTGGGGTAAAGGGTGGTAGAGAGACAAAACATTTTTTTTAAGTTGAGGAGTGGTGGCGCAAATTAAGTAAAGACAAACTTTAATTTCCAACTCAGGACTATGTAATAAACTGCTGTTCAGTATTACATTTAAAATAAATGAAGCTAGTATAGGTTTGAACTCCCATTTTTTTGAGATGTCTCTGCGATCATCACGAAAACATCATGAAAACACACTAACAGGAACCTCATTTTAAAAGAGAGGAAACGGTTTAACAGTTGCTAACCATTCACAAGTGGAGCTGCAGTAGACTAAAATGAAAGACAGCGTTTCATTTGCTGCCTTTCTCATGATGAGACTGGAAAGCCATTTTAGTGTTGCTTTCTATGAGAGTGGTGTATCATTCTTGTGCTTAATTTTTACAAATCTTAACAGTCTCAGAACTATCAAGAAAGACCTGAAACAACAATATAATCTATGAACTCAATTCACCGGTATGTATATAACTTTTTATTTATTCAACAAACTTACTTTTGGAATGAAGATGTATATGGGAGTTTGATGAAAAAGAGTATATATATATATCCACTTTGTAGTTATAGTTAGGGTTACCAGAGATAGGGATTTTTGTCACTTATCTTTGCTCTCATTTGACTAATGTCTATGAAACTTTGCAGACCTGGTGACCCCATTTCATTCTTGGAGTCTTGAAAGTGTCACACCATTTCATCAAGTGGGTGGAAAGAAAAAGGTTGGCACAGAAATTGGTGTAAGATCCAGTGCATTTTAAATAGATTTTTGTATTTAGCATAACGCAAAAAACGAAAGTTCGATTTTGAAAACATTTGGATAGATTATATACTATGGTGCGCAGATTATTCTTGGGGGTACCTCAGGTAAGTAGGTAAGTGTTTCATAAATATCTGTAGATTATTTAGGCACAGGGTGTCATTAGAATTTATTTCCCCTATGTACTACCACCATGAGAATCTGTGGACCAAAGCTGCTTTTGTCTTCCTTTGTGACTAATTTTACTGAATGTAATAAATATTTTGGCTGCACCAATTTAATCAAGCATTTTATGATATATGTTTGATCTTAGCAGGTTTTATTGCTCTTCTTGGTGCTTGCTTGTTTGATCTTAATGTTTTATACTATGTTTTATTGCTCTTTTATAGCTTACAGCTGAAATAAAGAGTGAGTGTTTATAATTTAGGCATATCTGTGGCCTATGTAGTACCGCTGTAGTCCTGAGGTATATCGTGATGACAAGTCATTAGCTGATTGGCTAATGACTGCTATAAAAGCAGCTATCTTGTTTTAACCTCGAGTTTCCCTGTGTTCTGCATTACGCTATTCAATGTATGTAAATATTAGGTTTGGTAATTTCCCAACACTTAGTACCATTTTAGTAAAGTGGTAATAGGTAGGGAAAATATTTATACATTTTTATATCTTTTTCAATAGAAATAGGGACCATTGTGGGAGTACCACAGTACTGAAAAGATAATCTAAAAAATAATCAAAACACACTACAAGATATTTTAATAATATAATGTGCTAGTGTATTTCTTCAATTTTCTACATACTATGGGGGTCATTACCATGTCGGGCGGATCGCCACCGCCATGGTGTCGGTGGCGATCCGCCCGACAGAAATGCCCATCCGCCACCCTTTTCCCCCCGCCACATTACAATGGCGGGGGGGACAGCAGCGGAGGCAAACACCGCCCGCCACTTTTCCGCCCGGTCACTTTGCGGCCGGGGTGGAAAAGGGTTCATATGGCCAGCCATATTTGGATGCTTGTAAATAGGTGCCTTTCTGCGGCGGCGATGCCGCCACGGAAAGGTAGGCGGTCTTTGCTTTGGGGGCCCCCCGGGTGAAGGCTGAGGTGGGGGTGCACAGAGGGGGTACATATGGTACCCCCCTTCATTTGCATGTACAAAGCGGCAGGCACCGCGCGGTGCCTGCCACTTTGCATATGCAAATGCGTAAAAGCATTTTTAGCATTGTGCACCGCCCCCCACAATGCTAAAACTACAGGATGTGCCCGCCACTGTGGCGGGCACATCCTAATTCCCCCCACGGGACCACCGCCCTTATGGCGGGCGGTCCCGTTCTCCGATAGGGTGGCGGGCGGACAATGTCCGCCCGTCATCCTAATGGGGCCCCAAATATTCACAAAAACATATATGGATTAGTGCAATAATTAAAATAATTTCCAGACTACTCAAAAAAACAATGAAGTTAATTCAAAAATGTAAATCTCAGAAAAATATGTTTGTGTACCGCAGTATTCACGCCCTGCTTCGTAGTTTTTAAAACAAATATCTAGAAACTTTTAAATATTTTGCTCTACCTATTACCACTTTAAAAAAGTGGTAATAGTTATGGAAATGTACTAAACCCAATACTTACCTACAAAGGAAGGCTTAACACACAACATGGGGAAAGTGTACCTAAAATCAATTTCTGCCTTTAAAAGCCAATGATGACCTAATCAGCTAATGACTTATATTAACGATGTACCATGGTACTACCACAAAATACCCCCACATTTCGTTAAAAAAACACAGTAAGAAATATTACTAACTTTAAATGCATTTCAACCTATAAAACTATTGCATTACTTACCTGCACTTCACAAAATAAACTTGTGTGCACCATAATATGTAATCCTGCCATATTTAACCAAAATACGACTCCCGGTCTTCACACAACGTAACGTTTAAAAGTGTATCTTAAATATATTTGATATAAGCGTGTTTTGGAACCTCAATTTTTTCTTCACACCCCCTTCAGCCAGCCCTGCAAAACTTTGACTAAATCATGAATTTAACAAGTGCAATAAGTCTGCTAAAATGTGTGGTTATTCCACAAAAAGATACAAGGGTATTATGGTATAATATTTTTACAAATCCAAGGCTTCATTATATATACACTTTTCAAAACACAAATGTTAACCTACTACTATTTCATGAAAGTGGTAAAAGGTTGTTGACAATGATAGACCTGGCATCTTCTGGTGTGAATTGCCCTATCTTTTTGCTTCCTACCTCCTGATTCTGATTGTGTGCTGCATCTCATTTGTGCTTGTTATAGAACTTTGGGCTATTTACCACTGCTGACCAGTACGCAAGTGCTCCCCGTGTAAAATGTAATGGTAATTGGGTTCTCCATGATGGGCATATTTGATTTACTAGTAAGTTCCTAGTACAGGGCTCTGTATGTGCCCAGGGCCTATAAATCAAATGCTACTATTGGGTCTGCAGCACTGATTGTGCCAACCACATGCGTTGTCTTGCAAATATGTTTCAGAAATGCCACTGCAGGTTCTTTGTGCGAGTGAACCCAGTTGCCAGGCCCAAACCTTCCCTTTTGATACATGTAAGGCACTCCGGAGGTAAGCCCAAAGTAGCCCCATGGGTATGGCGCAGTGTATTTAAAAGGTTGGACATGTACTGCTGTGTTTTAAATGTCCTCTTACTGAAATATTGCTAATTCATTGTTCACTACTGCAAGGCCTATTTCTCCAATAGGTTAGCATTGGAGCTGCCTCGTAACATCATACAGGTGTATCTTCCAATTGGGAGCTGTTTGAAACTTGGTGTTTGGGGGCTCTGGACTTACAATTTAAAAATAAATCTTTTAGTAAAGTTTTCTTTTTTAAATGCATGTCTGAAAATGACACTTTCTTACTTTAACCATTCTATGTCTCTGCCTGTCTGTTGAATACACATCCGGGATAGGTTGACAGTTGGCTGTTTGTGCATTCACTCTAGAAAGTCACACAAAGGAAGTTGAGGTGTGCGCTGCATATATTGATGGCCCATCAAGAGGTTGATGGGTCTTCCTGAGCTAGAGTGGTGAGACACTGACACCTGAATAAGGCTGTGTTTGTTCTCACTCTAACAAAAGAGAGGGACCCAGTATCCAAAGGGGTAGGGTACCAAACGACTAGACGTTTTCCCCTTTGGGTGAACTCACACCCAGCCAACGCCTAAACTGACATCATTTCACACACCATTAGTTTGAGCAACAAATACGGAGCAAATTGATAACAGTAACAGTAAATTAAAAGGTGTACAGTTTATTTCAATATATATTAAAAAGGCATAGTATACAGCATTATACCAATAAAAATACATATAATCATACACATAATAATACACAAACAGTGGGAAAATTAATAAGGAAAATTATTCCAATCAAAAAATGAGGTGACAGCAATTAGTCAGAGAATCTGATCAAACTCCAAATCCTGTATTCATTTTGTAATTGGAGTAGTTGTATTCCTAAATACTTAATGTGTCACAACTCAAAGAGCATCAACGCGTTTCGGTTTGGCGCTTAGTTTCAAAGCCAACACCTTCTTCAGGATTAAAAATTCAATTCCCACAATTCATAAAAATATCTGAAACAAAAAATATATTACAAAGCATAAGATACACACAATAATAAAGAGTACACTTTCACATCATTATATACAATATTACTCCTAAATAGGGTGCCCAAAAACTAAGACAAAACCACCAATCATTCTATTCACTATCTGAAAGGATTTGTAAGCATCTGTCAATTGCATAGCAATCAAAACAAACAAAACATTAGATCTCAGGACATCTTGGCCATTAGGCCATTTCACATGATCATACCATGAACCAGTAAGGAACCACCTTACTGAGCAATAGCTACATTGCCATTTCATATATAGTTATTTTCGGCTAGGGATAGATAGACTTGCTACATGACAACTACATTTATGTCTAGAGATATTTATTTCTGTCTAGTGTTCCAGCCTAGAGTTATAAACAGAAAAAGTGATTACCTTTTGGTGGGTCACATCAAGACCTCACAACTTCACTTTTATCCACGATACCATATAATGGTCATCTAAACATTGGAGGTAAAAAGTGCATTATATTACACTTTACATCATTGGCCAACACATTCTTTATCGAAATTAGAATATGTCTTACGACTTACACACCTATTTCTGGTTTGTGCTCATTCAAAATAGGCACAGAGCGAGATGGTCAATGAGTTTGCTTCCCAGTTGCCTAAATGAGGAATAGAGGGAATCAGTTTAATCCATACCTTGCTGTGCAAGTGTTATAACGATAAGTCAAAAGCTTTTAAATACTGCTTATTGTCAGAAAACCGTCCAAAGTAAAATTGATCAACGCAAAGTCTTTAAGAAAAATAAGCACCTATTAATGTATAAGCATGATATCACTTTGCCTCTTTCCCCTTATTAATACAACAGCAGCATTATGAACGCGGGGAAAAGTAAAAGTCAGATTTGGATGGACACATTGTCTTTGTAACAATGTCACTATCACCAATAATTGCTATTGTTTGTGTGTCATCCCACCGCTATACCATAACTACAGGGAAATAAACAACCAATTCGCAACACTGGGCAGTAACATGTTTATTCTATGAACTAGTGGTAGAGAGAACATATCCCTATATACTAGCTACACACGCATTTGTGGTTACCTGAGTGGTACTGTTGATTGCATGTAGCAAGATCCGCTACCGATACTTAGTATGCCGACATCCACAAAGTTTGTCGTTTTAGGATAAAACCGGGATGCCGTCCCCTAATGTAGCTAGACCGCCTGCAGTCTAAAAAGAATTTCAGGAGAGGCTGAATTACTCAAATATCCTCTCTCTTAATAGTATAGTCCCGCCCAGCACTGCTTTCATACCTGCTTATTACGCGTGGATCGGCACCAAACGGGTTCGACCCTTCTCACTGTCGATACTAACTTGCCATTTTCGGCCTCCATTTTATATTCTGATTCTCGTGCCTTTTTGCTGCGAGATTCTCACACCTGCTCAGCATTAATATCACGGCGAAATGAAAATCAACAGCGGACTGCAATGTACGTAACGGTGCTGCCATTGCTCTTCTGGAAGCCAAAGCTTCTCAACCGAACATTTCTATTATCCAAGAGACACAAAGGTGTCTCTTAGTGTCAGTTTGACGTACCCGAAGCGAGTTAAACCATTGCTTCGTAGATTATCACATTTAAGCCCCAAATACGGGTTGTTTCTTTTCAACGAATACGCTCTTATTATATTCTCAATTCGGGATCAATAAACATCATGTATCTTAAATGAGACACCTATTGATGTTTGTGAATAATGTAGTTGTCTCTTTGTGTACAATTGTATGATCTAATTCAACACAATGTACACAAATAACATCTTTCAAGATGGCCGCCATTTGTCGCATGTTGTCCATAATAATGAGTACATGTACAATGAGGTGTTTTCTCTCGTTTGATTACCCAGATATAAAACATATATTTGATCGGTAAATCCAAGTTATGCTATTAACCCTATATGCACTTAGATACCGCTATACATAGAGAATTACATTTATACTTTATCATTTTTTGTACCAATTTCACAATTTTCAGACCTTACGATCAGTACAGCATCATAATAACATACAATAGACAAAGATATCAGCCACTTTCGATTTTTCTGTAATATTATACTTTGTTGATCCACGAGTGGGTACATACTTTGTTGTTTTGAAACATGTTACAAATCTAATACCACAAAAACATTCTGTTTTTGAAAATTATACAGATAATTCAATATTACAACCATCTATATTGTAATCATTCCCAGAGATATTGAATCATATCAGATAACTTTTAATCAATAGCTAATAGCAAAAAAAAGTTTTATATTACGTGGGTCTAATTAAGCGTTCCCACTCTTCTTTAGAATTTAGACCAGTCCTTACAGTATTAAGATGAGAGATATACCATTGATCACGTGTTTTTCTCTTGGACTGTACGTTTCCACCTCTTTTGCCAATTTACATTTTTTCCAGAATAAACCACGCAAAATCATTCTCGCTATGGCCTACCTCCATAAAATGTTCAACTAATGGCGCTGTTATTTTTTTAGTTTTGATCGCTGATCTGTGCTCTTGAAATCTGATACGTGCTTCTCTCCCTGTCTCTCCAACATAGCCGAGGCCACAGGGGTACATAAGCAGGTACACAATGTTATCACTTCTGCAATTACTCATACATTTGGACTTTAGTATATGATTGTTATATTTGACTTCATCTGTCTGCAGGCATTGTGAACAGATATTACAAGATCCACATCTATAATTGCCTAACACTACCGTATTGTCTAGAGTTCTTTGAGTTGTTTTTGTATCCTCTCTATATGTATGGACAAGCAAATCCCGTAAGTTCTTATTCTTTTTAAAAGCAAAGAGAGGTTTCTCAAGCTTGACAGATTCATCGTGATTAAGAATATGCCAGTTCTTGTTGACCACATTCTTAATCTGGTTGCTCAAGTTGGAAAACTGGCTAACAAAAACAACCTTATTTATCGGCTCCTTCTCTTTCTCTTTCTTATCTAACAGAGCATCTCAATTATAAAACCTAGCTCTTTTCATAGAGTGGGTCAGAAGTTTCTTTAGGTAACCTCTGTCTTTGAATTTATTTTTTAAAATCTCAGAGTGTCTATAGAAGTCCTCTAACTCAGAGCAGTTCCTCCTAAGACGGAGGAATTGGCTAAAGGGAATGCTTTCGCGCTGCATTTTGGGATGAAAGCTCGAAAAGTGGGGAAGAGTGTTTTTTGCAGTAGGTTTGGTGAATAACTCCACTTCTAATATACCATTAACATCCTTAATAGTAATATCCAGAAAGTCTATTTTCGAAGTACTATGTGAAGATGTAAATTTCAGATTTGGATCTCCCAAATTCAGCCATGATAAAAAATCATTCAGAAGGTCACCAGAGCCTTCCCAAATGAAAACAATATCATCAATGTAGCGGTACCAGCCCGCTACATTCTCAAAGAAAGGGGCTAATTTGTTGTAGATGTGTTTAGCCTCGAAATCTCCCACATACAGGCAGGCCAGACTAGGAGCACAGGTGGCTCCCATGCTGGTCCCCTTCAGCTGTTTAAAATACTCATCTTTGAACAGAAAAACATTGTTCATTAGAATGATCCGTATACAATTAACAATGAATACCCTACTGGCTCCACCAAGATCCTGAGTCTCTAGTATATTATCAATGACATCAACAGTATCCATTTGTGGAATGTTGGTGTAGAGAGTCTCTCCACAGAACTCCCTACCCTCAATAAGTGAGATCATATGTGCGGAGTCTCTGACATAGGACCTCATACCACATACAATTGGTCTGAGAAAGTGGTCAACATATTTACTGATAGGTTCCAGTAATGAATCCTTATACTGACAATAGGTCTCATAGGGGGGTCTTCATAGTTTTTATGGACCTTAGGGAGGCCATATATTCCTGGGGTCCTAGGATCAACATTATTGAGGAATTTAAATTCCTCCTCACATATCCAATTCTGTTCTTTAGCTTCAGTCAGAAGATCTAAGCAGTCCTTTGAGATTTTAGAAATGCTGCTAGCATGGACACGGGTATAATGTTCTTCCACATCAAGGAGTTTGTACATTCTGTTTTCATAATCTTTGGTATTAAATACAACGACCCCTCCCCCTTGTCAGCTGGTATGATCGTAAGAGACCTATCATCTTTCATGGAGTTCAATGCCACTCTCTCTTCTTTACTGATATTGTGGGTACTAGGTCTGTTGGATTTCCCTAAGATCTTATAAATACCACTTTCAACGGCGGTCTCAAAGGCTTCTATATTTTTACCAACCATGGAAAGTGTCGGGGTAAATGATGACTTTGTTTTTTGTTTTTTTTGTTTTTTTTCCCTCATATTGCAAATATGTAGATAGGAAGGTGTTTGGGAGTTTGACGTTTTTTTTTTTTTTACAAATGCTATGCCTTCACTGCCCCATTATGTCTATCGAGGATCCAAGGGGAGTTTCCTACGATGCTCAGCTATAACCAGTCAATTTACTCCTGTTTACCTTTATCATACCCAATAATTCCGTTGTTCCTGGGAAGAGCTAGCCTATAAGGCTACTCGTCAGAGTTCAAATCCTGCCTGGAATTATTGTCTCCGCTTTAATCATTGGAATATAGCAAAAAAAAAAAAAAAAAAAAAAAGAAAAGATAAGTTCTAGGGTGTCATCTAGAAATGATATAGTTTTGCCAAATCTCCCAGTATAGCGATCTTTTTGAGCATTTCCCTATTCTTTCTAGTCTGCAGATTTTTATTACAGAATTTAGCCAATTTTCATGGGTTGGTGGGCCAATTAATACAAATTTCTCTTAGTGCTAACAAAATCAGAACAAATATTAAACTTTCTTGGTGTTTACTTAGCCGTATCGTGCCTGGTTGAGTATTAGAATGGATCCCAAAAATAATTAAAAGCGTACTTACAGTTATAGGTGCTTCCAATACCGCTGTTATTGTCTTACCGATCTCTTGCCAGAAAGGCGCGAGTACTGGACAGCAGTAGAACATGTGAATATCATTCACCTTCTCTTCTCTGCACTTACTGCATGATATTACCGACGCGCCTTTAAATTTTGACAATCTTTTTGGGGTCCAATATGCTCTATGAATAGCAAAAAGATGGTTTCTTTTCAGAGCTGCCGGCTTTACACATGTCCAGCATTTTTCTACTGATTTTTTCCAGATTAGATTTAGATCCATGACTTCGTTTGGTAGGTCTTTTCTCCATAGTTTTTCCGGTATTGTTAAATCCTCTTCTCCCGATTCAATTAAGGCCCAATACCATTTCGAAACTTCCTTTTTTATTGGGGATTCTTGCATCATTTCTTCTTCAAAATTGCTCTTATCTTTTGCCCCTTTTGGAATGGTGTTGGCCCAGCTACTCAGTTGATAATATTTGAACTTTGATACTTTTCCTTCTGTGATTGTATGCAGGTGTTCCCAAGATATTAAGACATTTTCAACCAGAAGTTGTCCCCATTTTTCAATTCCTGATTGTCTAAGTGGTCTGGACAATGAATCTTTCAAACATTCCGGCGTGCCAGGAGAGTCCCATATTGGGGCCATATTACTATAGTATGGTATCTTTATTACATTTCTTATCTGGCTCCAAAGTATAACAGCGTTTTTTAAGATCTTCAGTTTTACTTTTTTGAAAAATTTTGGATGGCCAAATTTGAAGAGGAAATGGTCTTCTCCTTTCGTTAAATGTTGTAGGAAATTTGGGTAAGTGTGGTGTTCCCTTAGCATGGCTCTATAGTTTTTAAATTGAAAAGATCTGTAGTACTCATGTACATCAGGGCTTGCTATTCCACCTTGTTCCTTTCTTCTCCTAAGTTTATTCCATGATATTCTTGTGCTTTTTGCTGACCAGATAAAACTAGATATTTCTCCTTGTATTTTTTTTAGGGCTTCTTTTTTAAACTCTAACGGAATGGTGTTGAAGAGATATGTGAATTTGGGGATGATTGTCATTTTTATTGCATTGGATTTGCCCAGAAAGCTCAACGGTAAACCTGACCAAGTTTTGAGAAGTCTCATTTCTTTAGCCACTATATTTAGGTTTAAATGTGGAATTTTTTCCAGCTCTTTTGTTATAGTAATTCCTAAATATTTTATTTTGTCCTTTGTGAAAGGTGAAATTGAGTTAGTGTTCCAGCTCATTGCCTCTGTCTTACTGTTGTTGATCAAATATCCTGAAACCTTACCGAAGCTGTTCATTGTATCCTCAATTGCTGGTTGTGAGAGGTTGTAATTGTCGGTGAACACCATCAGATCGTCTGCATATAATGCCACTTTCTTTGACCAGTTTTGATATTTATAGGGTGTTATAAGTGGATGATTTCTGATGGAGCAGGCCAGGGGTTCTATATATAAGTTAAAAAGCAATGGAGACAAGGGGCAACCTTGCCTAGTGCCCCTCTGAATCTCGATGTTACCGGTGAGATTCCCATTCACCGCTATTCTCGCTCTTGGATTCGTGTAAATTTCTTTCACCATATGGCCAAAATTTCTTCCTAAGTTGTTTTTTCCTATAATGTTGTTTAGAAAAGCCCAATTAACACGATCAAAAGCTTTAGCTGCATCGTACGCGATGACCGTAAGCGGTAGTTTTTCACAAATAGCAACATCAATTGCTACCATCAGCTCGTGTGTAATTTCCTGAATTTGTCTGCCCTTTATGAACCCCTTCTGATCCAGGTTGATCAATTTCGGCATTACTTTCGATAGTCTTTTAGCTATTATATTCATGAACAGCTTGTAATCACAATTAAGTAATGATATCGGTCTATAAGACTCGCATAGCTTTGGGTTTTTCCCTGGTTTTAATATGATACTAATAGTTGCATCGTTCCATGAATCGGGTATCTTTTCGTGGTCCATATAGGTCTTATTCATTACTTCTGCTAGATATTCAATTAGCTGTTCTTTTAATGCAATGTCAAATTCATTAGGGAGTGCATCGGGTCCCGCGGCTTTTCCTCTCTTTAGATTACCTATAGCGATTCTTACTTCCTCTGGTGTGATTGCGCTATTCAGGGAATTCACTTCTATTTCCGATAAGCTTGGAAGGGGTAAATTCTGGAGATATTTCTTAATTTCCTCATCTGATGGATTTATATCTTCTCTATATATTGTGGTAAAGAAGTTTGCGAATTCTTGCCTTATTGAGACATCGTCTGAACAAGTTGATGATTGATCCTGAGTATGGATATTTAGTATTGTATTTCTAGTTTGGTCCATTTTCATTTTCCAGGCTAACATTTTTCCGCAACCTTCCCCGTACTCATAGTTTGCTAATTTGCTATTCTCCCATTTCTCTTGGACTATATTCTCCAGATAATCCGCCAAGTTCTCTTTTAGTTTGCGACTCTTCTCTTCTAGTCTTTCTTTTGAATCTGGAGATGTGCCACTCCCTAGTAGTACTTCTACTTCTTTGATTTCTGTTTCCATCTTTTTGATATCCAACTTTTTTTGCTTATTTTTGTATGCTCCCAAACTAAGTAATTTACCTCTTATTACCGATTTATAGGCATCCCACGTTATTCTTTTGGGCGTTCCATCAGCATTATCTGCAAAATAGTGAAAGGAGGTTGTTTTGAGCTGGTCCACACTTTGTTCATCCTTAAGAATTGATCGATCAACAGTCCACCTGGGAGGCATAAGTGTTTGTGTTAGCAATAGAGTTAACTGTACTGCCGAGTGGTCTGATAAATGTGCTGGTATATGTTCGATGCTTTTAACACTGTCCCGAAGAGAATTGTTCAACAGAAAGAAATCTATTCTGGATTTATGCCCTAATTTTTTATTGTGAAAGGTATACGGGTAGCTTTTTTCTTCTTTTAACTTCCACATGTCTTACAAATTTAGATCTTTTTTATAGATCCTTAGCCATTCCCTCATTTTTGGTAAATTCATTTGTTTTGTTGGGGGCAATCTATCTGTTTTAGGATCCGCTATGATATTATAATCTCCTCCTACAATAATCGGAGCTGTAGATGTCAAAAGTTCTGAATATAATTTTTGGAGAGGCGCTGGGTCGTCCATATTCGGACCATAATATCCCGCAATCGTGAGTATACAACCCTCAAACCTGATTTTAGCCACCGCCCATCTTCCTTTACTGTCAACTACTTCAGATTCCAGTTTAGCATTCAAGGATTTTTTTATAATGATTGCCACCCCTTTTATATTGCAGTCTTGTGAGGTGTGTATACTTGAACCGATCCAATGGAGATTTTTTACCATTTGAGTCCATTCGGGCCTTACAAGATGAATTTCTTGGAGAATAATGATCTCACTCTCTGTCTCTTTCAAGTATTCCAAAATTCTTCTTCTTCTTTTGGGAGTTCTAAGCCCATTAACATTCCATGAGAGAATCTTTACAATCTTTTCTCTTGCCATTTCATATTGATTATTGTCTTGCTTTGGAGTTGAGATTGAGACAACCGTCTGACTCCCATACTAATCCTTTTATTTACCACTTTTGAGGATATTTTTTCATTTTTTTTCCCTATTTTGCTCCCCACCCGTGTGCAGTTAAAGTTTGCATATTTATAATGCAGTGTAATTTGAGTTCCCCACCCTGAGGAAGCCTCCCTTTTTCTTCTTTCAGGTGGTATTTCCACCTGTTTTCGTGCTCCGTTTCATCAGTTGTTTTAATCTTTGTTGTGCAAGCACTTCCCATTTTTTTTTTTTATATTTAGTAGATAGTTGTATTGTATTGTGTTTGATTTCCCGCTACAGCTGTTTTTTTTTTATTTTCAGGTCCTTCTTATGGACTTTACATAGATAGGTTTTTTGTACCTGCATTACACTTTACTGGCTTTTTCAATTTCGATTTGGTCTTTAATTTGCTGAATGAGGTTTTCTACCTCTTTTGGCTCCCTTATGTTGTGCATTTTATTTCGCCACATTATTCTCAAAGCCGCTGGAAATTTCAATTGCACGTTCGCTCCCAGTGCTTTTAGCTCCTGCATGAGTTGCCCCAGTTCCCATTGTCTGTCCTGTGTGGCTTTGCATATGTCTGATCGAACTCGAAAAGACCAGTTATCTTTGTTAAGGGTTCCACTTTTCAGACCTTCACTTAGGATTTTCTCTTTCAAGGAGTAGGTTCTGAAGTTTACTAAGATTTTCCTCGGAGCTTTCCTCTCCTTGCTTTTCCCAAATGGATCCCTGTGGACTCGTTGAATGTCTTCCATCAAATCACAGTCTTTTGTCCAAGGGAAAAACTCCTCTAAGAGAGATACGGCATACTCCTTAATATCTGTCCCTTCCAAATTTTCGGGGACATTCAACAGTCTAAGGTTATTTCTTCTTCCCTGGTTCTCCAAAGATTCAAGTTTCTCTTTAATAGCTCTCTCGCTATCTTTTAAGTGTCGTATTTCCCTTTGATTTACATCTACTTTTTTACTTAAAGATCCAAGTTCGTTCTGAACAGCTGTAACTCTCACTCCTAGTTCATTTAGTTTCTCATCTAAGTTTTCAACCGCCTCTTGAATTTTGTTTTGATTTCCTTCTGATATTGAGAATTTTTCTCTCAATTCCCCCAATATTTTGTCCATCATTTTGTCCATACACATCTCCATCATTCTCCCTGTCTTATTTGCACCCGTCTGATCCAAGTCATGCTGCCCAGTTACATCCTCTTGCAGCTCTGTGTCTGCCTCTATTTCAGCTCGCTGAACCACCGGGTTACTCTTGTCTGCTTGTGGGGGTTGAAGTAGTTGTGTTGGCTGTGACTGTGACTGTGACTGTGTTGATTGTATCAGAACTGACTGCATCGTTACTCCTTCTACCTCCTCTTCTGCAATTTCTCCTTCTTCTCCTTCAGAAGTAGGGCTAAAATACATACTCGTGTCTAAGACTGATGAGGGGACAGTGTCTGCCGTATTAACCGCTAAGGTTTGACCTCCTCTTTTTGTTTGCACCACTTGTTGCACTTTAAAGTACGATCTTAAAGACGGTGTTATCTTAATTTTTTGTCCCTTAATGTTTGCTTTAGAAGATCTGATTTTTATACTTTCAGATAGTTCCTCTAATCGTGAGGGGTGTTTTTGAGTTTTCTTTGTGCTCCTCGGGGTCATACACTTTCTTAGCGTTGGCAGCAAGTTTTGTTTAGACAGGTTTTGATTCCTGAGGCAGTATGAAGACTTTCCAGCCCCCTGTTCAGCTCTCCCTAACACTGATAGCACTGATGGAGGGGTCGTTTCTACTAGTGATTTCCTTGATTTTGATCTAGTTGCATAGAAAAATTGGGGGAGACCTCCCACCTTTCTGTGTCTACAATTTCTGTCCTGTGTCAGAGGTGGGGGTATATGATTGCAGTCAGGTTCAGCCAAAGTATCTGCTGAGAGGTCTTTTTTACTTTGTTTTTTTATTTGAACTTCCTCCCCTTCTGTACTGTTTAGACATTTACTGTGTACCAACTCTTCCCCTCCAGGCGCTCCTCCAGGCTCTCCCACAGAGTTAGGGGTTTGGCTACCCTTCTCACTCATCCAGCATAGACCAGCCAAAATCAATGGGTTAATATTTTGCTCATCTCGAGGGTTCTCTTGATGTACATGAGGGTTTGAGCTCACCGCCTCTCCTAAGAAGCCCAGTTTAACCGTCTCAGCGCTGCTCTGTCTGTGATTGCGGCTTGCCGTATACTCTGTTGCACTGCTGACTCTGCCACTCCTCCCCCGGAAAAGGAAGGTGACCCCGCCAAGCGTCTTTCGGCAGCACTGGGCAGCGTCTCGTGCTCTCACCCATAACCCGGTAACGGTGACGAAACGGACTGCGGCCTCACAATTCTACCGCGTCACATCACTGCTCCACCACGTCATGCAAGTTCACCCAGCTCCGCTGTCTCAGGAGAACACTCGGTACCGGTATGCCGGTATGTCCGCTGGATCGCGTTAGAGGCGAAGGAAGGCGAAAGCGGCAGAGCGAACAATGCAATACAGGACGCCGCCGCTGTTGCCGGCCACACCACCGAGGTAAGAGGTAAGCGGTCCTTTTCAATTTGCCCAGTTAAGCATTCCTTGGGGTAGTAAGAGGTTTTCTTGGGGGCTTTTAGATGGTATATGGTTGAAACTTTCCCATTCTGCTTCGGGAAGTGCTTATTATCAGCAGCGCCTTACTGGTTCATCCGGAGCTCGCGACTGAGCGTCTCAGTCAGCCGCCATCTTCCTCCAAAACCCTTGAATGATGACTTTGGCTTGAGTCCTGAAACATTAACACGTTCCCTGGGCTCCCTATCTTCAAAAAATCTCTGTAGTCTTACTTTCCTAAAAAAGGAGCGCATATCTTTCTCCAACTAAAACTGATCTATATTAGTAGAAGGAACAAAACTCAGGCCTCTACTCAGGACCTTCATCTCAATATCATTGAGATTTCAATCTGATAGATTAATTACTGGTATTCTGTTGGTCTCCAGTATCGTTTGTTTCTTGTACTCATATATTCCTGCTGCTGTGGAGGGCCCCGGTTGAATTGGCCCCTCCCTGTGTTCCCATTGTAGCGTTGCCCTCTCTTCGGGCATGACCCTAAAAAAGAACCCTGGTCTTTCGAATAGTTCCTGCCACTATGATCCTCTCTCTGTGTGCCTTCCTCCTCACTGCTGGATCCTGATGTTTCAGGAAAGGTAATTTGTTTTCTTCCTCCTCTATTTTATATCTGTTTATTTTGTGGCCTTTCCCAGTTGGGGGTTGTTCCGTTGTTGATAGTAGTTCTCTTTCAAGAACGGATAAACCTTTTCCTCCGAGAACCTTTCTATATCTTATTTTAGTTTATTGGTTTTCTTGTTAGTCAAATATTTACCCTCTTTGTGTCCTCTAGTTTTTTCTTAGCCTCTTCGAGTGCAGGACAGTTTTTTAATTCTATTTCAAGTTTGTCTATGGCATCTTGTTCTATTATGATTCATTCCTGGGCCGTCTCAATAATCAAGAGCATCCAATCTCGGCTGCATCTATTCGCGATCATAGTCCAGGTTTCCAAAAACTTCCTATTTTAGTAGAACAGACCAGGCTCATTACGCACCGGTAAGCCAATAGGGATAGTGCCTGATTTAATGTACTCAACTAAAAAATCAGCGTGAGCCTCAGTGCGAATAAGCTTTTTTTTGAGGTTAAGTAACTTTCCCCAGTTTTAGACCTTTCCAGTGACTACTGTGATTTTATTTCCATTTTTAGTGTTGATAATTCGATTTAATTGGTCATCACTGAACCATCACTGAACCCAAAAGTTCTAAATTGATCCATTTATAATTAGTAAAAGTGTATTCCTATCTAACTCTCCAGCCACAGGGGCTGTGCACAATGTCTCTAACAAAAGAGCTTTGGCTTCCAGAAGAGCAATGGCGGCACTGTTACGTACATTGCAGTCCGCTGTTGATTTTCACTTCGGCGTGAGAATAAATGCTGAGCAGGTGTGAGAATTTCACAGCAAAAAGGCGCGAGAATCAGAATATAAAATGGAGGCAGAAAATGGCAAGTTAGTATCGATGGTGAGAAGGCTCGAACCCGTTTGGTGCCGATCCACGCGTAATAAGCAGGTATGAAAGCAGTGCGAGGCGGGACTATGCTATTAAGAGAAAGGATATTTGAGTAATTCTGCCTCTCCTGATATTCTTTTTAGACTGCAGGCGGTCTAGCTACATTAGGGGATGGCAACCTGGTTTTTATCCTAAAACAACGAACTTTGTGGATGTCGGCATACTAAGTATCGTGGCGGATCTCACTACATGCAATCAACAGTACCACTCAGGTAACCACGAATGCGTGTGTAGCTAGTATATAGGGATATGTTCTCTCTACCACTAGTTCATAGAATAAACATATGTTACTGCCCCGTGTTGCAAATTGGTTGTTTATTTCCCCGTAGTTATGTTATAGCGGTGGTATGACACACAAACAATAGCAATTATTCGTGATAGTGACATTGTTACAAAGAGAATGTGTCCGTCCAAATCTGACTTTTACCTTTTCCTGCGTTCATAATGCTGCTGTTGGATTAATAAGGGGAAAGAGGCAAAGTGATATCATGCTTATACATTAATAGGTGCTTATTTTTCTTAAAGACTTTGCGTTGATCAATTTTACTTTGGACGGTTTTCTGACAATAAGCAGTATATAAAAGCTACTGACTTATCGTTATAACACTTGCACAGCAAGGTATGGATTAAACTGATTCCCTCTATTCCTCATTTAGGCAACTGGGAAGCAAACTCATTGACCATCTCGCTCTGTGCCTATTTTGAATTAACAAAAAACAGAAATAGGTGTGTACGTCGTAAGACATATTCTAATTTCGATAAAGAATGTGTTGGCCAATGATGTAAAGTGTAATATAATGCACTTTTTACCTCCAATGTTTAGATGACCATTATATGGTATCGTGGATAAAAGTGAAGTCGTGAGGTCTTGATGTGACCCACCAAAAGGTAATCACATTTTCTGTTTATAACTGTAGGCTGGAACACTAGACAGCAATAAATATCTCTAGACATAAATTTAGTTGTCATGTAGCAAGTCTATCTATCCGTAGCCGAATATAACTATATATGAAATGGGAATGTAGCTATTGCTCAGTAAGGTGGTTCCTTACTGGTTCATGGTATGATCTTGTGAAATGGCCTAATGGCCAAGATGTCCTGAGATCTAATGTTTGTTTGTTTTGATTGCTATGCAATTGACATATGCTTACAAATCCTTTCAGATAGTGAATAGAATGATTGGTGGTTTTGTCTTAGTTTTTGGTCACCCTATATAGGAGTAATATTGTATATAATGATGTGAAAGTGTACTCTTTATTATTGTATGTATCTTATGCTTTGTAATATATTTTTTGTTTCAGATATTTTTATGAATTGTGGGAATTGAATTTTTAATCCTGAAGAAGGTGTTGGCTTTAAAACTAAGCGCCAAACCGAAACGCATCGATGCTCTTTGAGTTGTGACACATTAAGTTTTTAGGAATACAACTACTCCAATTACAAAATGAATACAGGATTTGGAGTTTGATCAGACTCTCAGACTAATTGCTGTCACCTCATTTTTTGATTGGAATCATTTTCCTTTTTAATTTTCCCACTGTTTGTGTATTATTATGTGTATGATTATATGTATTTTTATTGGTATAATGCTGTATACTATGCTTTTTTAATATATATTGAAATACACTGTACACCTTTTAATTTACTGTTATTGTTATCAATTTGCTCCGTATTTGTTGCTCAAACTATTGGTGTGTGAAATGATGTCAGTATAGGCGTTGGCTGTTTGTGAGTTCCCCCAAAGGGGAAAACTTATTTGACAATTTGTGTTTGTTCTCATCCAATGCCCTCTCTACCACCCTGTAGAGTTTCTGGAGCCAGGGCAGGGAAAGGCAAGGTCATGTGCATTACAAAGACTGCTCATTGAAGCTTACCTACTTCAAACTAAAATGGTTATAAGAATTGGACCTGTGACCCCATATTTTTACAACACTTCTGGGTTGATGACATTCTGCCAGGAAGAAGAGCTGCATAAGCTGTCAAGGGGGACTGCCACTCTGCTGTTTGCTTTGCTGTGTTGGCCTTCTGATTGCTGCTTCTGTGCTGGGAGTAGAAAGGACTGGGCTTTGAATTCTGTATCCTGCTTCTAAGTCTCTCCAATGGCTTGAGTTGAGCTTACTTACTGTTAAAAAGTCTCAGAACTATCAACGTCTTCACCTGCCAATGCCCGACACTTCTGCTGAGACGTCTGACTTGCCAAATCCAGTTACTGAGCCCTTGGAAGTATCAGGGCTAGGGTTGGGGTTGTTTTTAAAGTAGGGGGATTAGTTTTACCGCTCAGGGCTGGGGACAGGATGGTTTTCAGGGATGGGGAGAGGGAAGGAGTGGTGTATATGGCTTAGGGGTAGGAAAGAGGCCATGGATCAGGAGGCTGGAGAAGTGCCGCTGCAGGTGCTAGTCTTAGTGTTCAGGGCTGGGTTCAGAAAATTTTTAGTGTTCAGGCATGGGGGGGCCGTGGTGTATGTATGTGGTTACAATGCAGTACTGTTAACATCCATAACCTTTACCACACAAATGCCTTTACCATTCATGCCTTTGCAATTACATTTGTCGTAAAGGCATATTTGTTGTAACATCCTGCGTGGTAATGGTATCGAGTGATAACGGTACTCATGTTGTGACCACCGTGTTTTAAAGGCATGCTTGGTAATCGCATGTGTAGTTCCATCATACAACCATTGGTGTTGCCTTTGGGTTATAGGCATTGTCTGATGTCAGCTTATGGACCTTTTTTCCAAGCTGACGGGTGCTTTTAACGACAATCAGCACATGGTGAGTCCTGTTGCTACCGGCTGACGTTTTCCAGGTAGCTCGTGGAGACTGCTTTCCCTTTTCCTGCAGCAACATGTGGAGAACTGCTGCAAAGGAAACCTTAGGGAGGTTCGAGAGCACTGCTGAGGAACTCTTTTGACTGTGATCTGGCTGTTGGGGTTATTCACTGCAGAAAAGGATTGCCACCCTGGCAGCCATCAGCTCCCTGCCGCTTTTGCTCCCCAGGTACTGTGGCTTAAAGCTGACGGGACCCAGAGAAGTAACAAGTGTTCCTCGCACACATTCCGATGAGGTGCTGCAAAGGGGCTTCAGTAGCTGCACTGCACCCTGTTGGGCTTCTGCCTTTGATTTCTCTGCAAGGTCACCTCACTCTCCTTGATAGCACAGGTGTTTTCCCCTCTGGGACCATACCTGGGGGATCACTGGATCATGGTAGCCTCAATGGAGGCCCCTGCTTTGCTGCCTCCAGGGAAACAGTCGAAGTACTGCAGTATACTGAAGGGAAGGACAGGAGAATTCCCTGACTTCAGGAGACGGTGATCTGAGAATTACCATATCAAGTGTAATAGGCATGCAGGTGCCTTTGTACCCTATGCGTGGTGGCTAAATACTGCATAAAGTTTAATAGGAACACAGGTGCCCTATGGTTTCATGATGATTGATGTGTTTTGTTTCTATACAAGTTTATATTACTTACACTTATGTGGTAATTCATGTGCGTTTTCATAAGCTGATGTGCTTTACACAACCTAGATATTCACTGATATGTGTTGTTTTGGCTTGCATTGTTCAGGATAGTGAGTACTATATAGGTTCTTGCACAGTATGCACTGTATTTATGATTCTTGTCATTTTGGTCTTTTGTTATGTATAATATACCATATATATTTTGATATAATCCTGTGTGGAATCTGTTTTTTGGTGTATTCATTGTGTTTCTATGTGAGTGTGTTGCACGAACACTTTACACATTGCCTCTGCTGATAAGCATAACTGCCCTGCACCTAGCTGCCAAAGGGTGAGCAGAGGTTATCCTTGATGGTTAACTAGTTTACCCTGACAAGAGTGATGGGTTCTGCCTGACTTAGGTGTAAACCCTGACCAACAAGCAACCCCATTCCTAACAACCTCTCAATGCCATGCCACTTCACTCCTTGAGAAATTATTGAAAAATTACAGTGGTACTATGCAAATGTATATATATATATATGTATAGATAGTGTAGTAACCTGCCTAAGTGGGCTCCTATGTCTATTGGTTTACTAGAAAGTGCTCTATTTTTGTTACATGTCAGTGAATGTGAAAGTTAAAAACATGTTACATTTAAAAACTTTTTTCTAATTTTTTATTTAAATTTTTACTTCTTTTTACATGCCCATTGTAAAGGTAGGATTTCATCAGCTCTGAAGAATTCATAAATATGTATGCAGGTCTTCTCTTATATTGAGACCAAAGGGACTTTTAGAATTAAACTCAATTGTATACTTTGACTCAAGCCTCCTCAAAGCCTTCTCTCGATTACCTCCTCTTTCTCGTGGGGGTACTGAATGGACCACATAATATAAAAGGCATTTTATATTATTTTTTATATTATGTTTCACGAGAAAATGACGTTCTACGTGGTAGTTTTTATCCCCATTTTTTATTGCACGTAAGTGCTGCAGTACACGTTTGTGTACTTCCAAGACAGTACTGCCCACGTATATTAATTTACATGGGCATTGCAAAATATACACTGCATGGTCTGTTTGCCTGTGTATTTACCTCTGATTTTCTTCAGTTTTGGGTTCAAGTTATTATTATAAGCCTCCATGTTTTTGCAAAATTGGCAGGCTTTACACTTTGTACATTTCAGGAATCCTTGTTTCTTTTCAAGCCATGTGGGGCCGCTAGTGGATTTTACATCTTTTAAGGTATTGCTCACCAGACCCCGTTTCATATTGGGAGCTCTCCTAAAAGTGATTGCTGGATTTCGTGGGGCCTTTTTTCCTAAGATTGGATCTTTTCGTATTAAGAACCAATATTTATTCATAATTTTCCTTATGCTTGCTTGTTGTAGACTATAAGTAGTTATTAGTCTAAAGTGAGAATCCTGATCTTTTTTCTGGTTGTCTTTTTCTTTATTCTTAAACAACACTTGTTCTCTATCTTGTTGGTTCACCTTAGTTAGGGCATTATCGTTCCATTCTTTAGGATAACCTATTTTACGAAATCTGGATTTAAGGATTTTACTCTTTTTTTCTGCTTCAGTTTTTTCGCTACAGTTTCTTTTTATCCTTAAGCCTTCTCCATAAGATATACTTCTGACTAGACTTGTAGGATGGAAACTATTAGCCTGCAGCCTTGCTGTGGGCTTTCTATATAGTTTAGTTTCCAAACGATTGTTCACCACATATACTGTAAGATCTAGAAAATGTACACTACATGAACTGAGTGTGCTGGTGAAGGGCAGATTTAGATTATTTGTCTCAATTTGTTTTAAGAAACATTCTGCCTCTTCTTTCGTGCCCCTCCAAACAACAAACAGGTCCTCAATCAACCTATATCAATGGACCACATTATTTTCCCATATTTCGCGATACTGCGTATGGATCACCTGCTCCTCCCACCATCCCATATGCAAATTAGCATAGCTGGGGGCGAAGCAGGTGCCCATCACAGTACCACATTTCTAGTGGAACAATTCATTGTTGAAGATAAAGAAGTTATTATTCAAACTCACTTCCACCATTCTCATCAACATCAATGTGTGGTGCCATAGTTTCAAAGCCCCTTGCATCTAAGAAGTGCTTCACTGCATTAAGTGATTTTATAACACTAACTAGGAGTTACTATCTATATGAGTAAATGAAGTGCTGTTTGTATAAGTGTTGAAGATAGGGTTTTAGGGTTTAGGGTAGTGTAGTGGTGTTTGTGTAGTGAACGGGTTGTGCTGGGGATAGATTTAGGGTTTAAGGTAGTGCATTGGTCTTTGTGTAGAGTAGGGGGTCGTGTTGGTGGTAGATTTAGGGTTTAGGGTAGTACAGTGGTGTTTGTGTAGTGTAGGGGGTTATGCTGGGAGTAGTGTTTTAGGGCTTAGGATAGTGCAGTGGTGTTTGTCTACTGTAGGGGGTAGTGTTTTAGGGTTTAGAGTAGTGCAGTGGTGTTTATGTAGTGTAGGGGTTGTGCTGGGGGTATGTATTAACATTACACTATGACCACCCTATGCACAATTATCAGTAGCAACCACCAAAAAATTTCAGATTAAGTTATCAGCAGAATGATAGGAAAAGGTTTATCAATATTAAATGCTTCTAATAAAGTAAAATTCAAATCATCACATGCAGTGTGCCACAAATGGTGTTACCACAGCAGTAAGTCTCCAAGACTTAGATTTGAAGTAGATAAACATGTTTCATGTGACAGACCCATAGGCCTATGTTGCAGCTTCCACATGCTTTAACACCCTCCACATACTCAGCAAGACCTTCAAATAGACCCACAACCTGAGTCAAGGAAGACCATCGCCCAAGCAATCATCACCAGCAGGCTGGACTACGGGAACACCCTCTATACAGGAATCAGCAAATCTCTACTCCACAAACTTCAGATTGTCCAGAACACCGCAGCCAGACTAATCCTCAGACAAGACCACATTACCCAGCATAAACGAGCACTCCGCTTGCTCCCTGTTGAAAAAAGAGTGACCTTCCAGCTGCTCACACACATCTATAAAGCCCTCCACAAAACCGGACTCCAATACCTCAATCTCCTTCTACACGCTCAAAAGAAACCTCCACTCTTCCGACCTGGCTTTGGCCGAAATCCTCTGTATCTAAAGAACCAGACAGGAGGCACACCCTACATCATGGCCAAGACCTGGAATGAACGCCCCCTCAGCATCAGATGAAGCCTCACACTGAAAGCATTCAGGAAGAGCCATAGGCCCTGGCTTTTCGAATGACCAAAGCTGCACAAATCCCCCCCATATGCTCCCCCAGCACCTGGAAACCCTCACAGGTGAGTAGTGTGCTCCATGCATCCCTAATTGATTAATTGATACGCCACTACAGTGTGTGTTTGAGTGTTATCAACAGGCCCTGCCATTGGTTTGGCTGTCTGTAACTCTTAAGGGTAGTGAAATGAGCAGTGCTACCTTCTTTAATATACACAGAATCTCTGAGATTGGCTTGGTTTGGCTTCACCTCTGAGAGCTACTTTCAGGGTGCTGGTGACCTACCAGTAGCTCCCGAGCTACTGGTTGGAGACCCCTGGTATGTATAGTGAGTGTGGAACTGTAGTACTGAAGCACAAATGTTAAGGTTATTACACCACTACATGCATAATACATAGCACTTTGAATCACTCCATTCTCTAAAGCCTGGCTCACTGCATGAGTACATGCTTACTGACTGAATGATTACATTAATATAAGTAAAGACACTGGGTGAATTCTTAATTGGTTAACTTTTACTGTAGTGAATGAATTACTACATGGTACTGAAAGAGTCATTATGAAATTGCAACAGCAGTCACACTGTGTTTGCTGGAGTATATGGATAGTGACTGGGGAATTGTAGGCCTGAAGCACAAATGTGAAGGTGGTTACACCACTACATGCATAATGCATAGGAGTTTGAAGCACTGTATACCCTAAAGCCTGGCTTACTGCAAGAGTATACGTACTTATGTCATTGCAAACACATCAACCAACCAAATCATTCTCTCTCAATTTTGCCAAATGGACACTGATTTATATTGTGATTCTAGAAAAATAACAGTATCCCTTGCAGTGTATAAAGAAAGATTAAAAATATTAGATAAACATATCTATTAAAACTTGGAGTAATGGAATTAAATAAATTAATACTTGGATATAAACTAGAATACTCCAAGTTTAATAGAGTGTATCTCTGGCACGGGATTCAGGGAAAATAGGGGTTTAGGGTAATGAAGAATAATAAAAAAAAGTTTTAAAAAAAAGGGAAGTTACTTGAATAATAAGTTGGAAAATAAAGGGGGCCCCAATGTTAATACTCGTATTAAAAAAAAGTAAACTATAGAAATGCTTTAATAAATAAAACGAGTTTAAATAAAGCATTTTAGAAATTATACGAAAGTTAAAAATTATTGAAAGAGGCCCGTTTACATAAACACGTGACGTACTAAAACAGTGGATATGAGAACACCTGTCAACTGAAAAACGTGAGTTAAAAATGGGAGGAGCAATAAATTGATCCCATAGAGTGTTAAGTAACCAAAAAGTATATAAACCACACCCGTGGGATGATTAGTTTTGTTTCAGAGAATCAACACAGGCGAAGAAACTACGAGCAAGGTAATGATTCAGGGCTGTGGAAGCATATTGAGAATATCTTTCATTTACTCAGAGGGAACATATTGTAAATGTATATTTAAAAATAGATAAAACATTATGTCCGCTCCAGAGGAGTTGGATGAATTTCCACGGAGGAAGGAAAGAATATCGAAGAGAGGAAATTATCTGAATGGGTATATGTTTGATATTTTTGAAAAAGAAAGCAATAAATATAGGTTAATTAAGGAATTAGTATGTGCAAAGTAATGATTGGGAGCGATGCCATCATCTTGAGTTTATTTTTGATTTCCACAGAGGGATCATATTGTTAATGTATATTTTAATTTACATTCAACTTTATGATCCTTCAAGTGGAGTTGGATGACTTTCAACAGAGAATTTGAAACAATAATAAATAATTTTTAGGATGCAAGTATTTCTTGTTGATTGAAAAATGTAGTATAAATAAACTATCAACGAAAAAAGGAAATACTTTGGAATAAAGGAATATATTCTTTATCTTCTTGAGTGTAAATGGGCTAAAAGTATTTATATTGAGTAGTGCTTTTACCAATTTTCACTCTTGAAGAAGGAGGATTATCTTCGCAAGCACTTTTTTTGAAAAAAAAATATTTTTTTTTTACTGATACACTATCCAGCACATACCGTACAGATGCACCCCCCTGGAGTTAGAATAGTAATTGTTACCCCTACACTAACAGGCACTTACCCTACAGATGCACCCTGCTCTCTCTTTCAAAATCCAAACCAGATTTACAACACCTTTGCACCACTTTCGCGTCACTTTTCCCATCTTAAAAGTATTGCAATAGTAACGCAATCAACTTGTAATCCTGCCCCTATGCACAATTACGAGCAAAACAAGTACACAACTCATTCAATTCTTTATCGATCACAATTAGACATTGTTGCTTTACGATTCACAATGAACTTCAATAAATACTTTGTGATTATTTAAATGGAAGACGAGATTGTCGACATTACAAAACTTAGTGGCATAATTACAAAGACAGAGTTAAAATTGTCGTCGCTTTAACGCCTGCAAAGTACAACAAAAACGCCGAAAATGGACTTCAAAATCCATTGTTATCTTACCGGAAGATTTTCTCAACATTGCTTTTTCCTATAGAAGACTGAGAGCCCCCCCCGGGGCTATAAAATAAATGGTTGTGGGGGGTTCCAAGGACCCCCTGCGAAATTAGAAGTGTGGGGACCTCAAAGACCTCTCTCAAGCTCCGGGAACCACCCCCGGGGATTTGTGTATTGCGGGAGGCAGACTGCGTGGCCCTCTGCCTGGAGCCCTCGAGGGCCCTGGGGACCGCCACGCCCCAGGGCCGGCTCCTGCAGTGTCCCGTGGTGCCTACACCCGGGACACTGCTGTTTGCTATGAGAAGGCCAAAGTCTCGCGGCTCCAGCCCTCTGATAGCAAACTTAGTTTGGATTTTGAAAGACACAGCAGTGAAATCTATTCTCACTTCCAAAAGCCAAACCAGATTGCTTTTCCACATGCAAGTTAGCATCTCCCCATGTGGAAAAGCAATGCTGGCTCCCGAAGGACGCGGGGAGCCGGTGAGACCGTGGGGGCATTGTGGCTCCCCCCACGGTCCCCAACATTTTTCATAAGACCCGGGGGGGATAGGGCCCCCCGGGATATTGGAAATTACTGATAGGGGCTATTTTTTATGGTAAAATTATTAGTCGCGCACCCAGCACAGCGCTCAGTGCCGCCCCCTGGTGTGCACGCGTTGGATGCATGGCTCATAATCTGTAGGATGCGCGACTCCAGTGCCTTTGGTGCACAGCTTCCACGTATTTGGGAGCCGGCACTGTTTTTCCAGATGGGGAACTACTAACATGCAGCTCCCCATGTGGAAAAGCAATCTGATTTAGATTTTGAAAGAGAACACAGATTTCGTTGCTATGGGAGGGTGGGATGGACACCCCAGGACACTGCAGCAGCCGGCCCTCCCACAATACATAAAGCCACGGGGAGTGGTGGTCCCCGGGGCTTTGTAGACCTTGCAGCCCCCCCAACCATTTGTTTTGTAGCCCCAGGGCGTAACGGGCCCTTGAGTGCTCCAGGAGGGGGGCCACGCAGTCCCCCTCCCACAATATATAAAGCCCCCGGGGGTGGTGGTCCCTGGGGCTTTGGAGACCTTGCAGCCCCCCCAACCATTTTATTTGTAGCCCCGGGGGGTAACAGGCCCTGGAGGGCTCCAGGAGGGGGGCCTCGCAGTCACCCTCTCACAATACATAAAGCCGCGGGGGTGGTGGTCCCCACGGCTTTGGGGACCTTGGACACCTCCCCCCACCATTTTTTTTTAGCCCCAGGGGGTGACGATCCTCGGGCTGGGGGGCCCCTCTGGGCCCCCCATAAAATTTAATTATTTTGCCCCCGGTATTTAGCCCACCCTGGGGGCTAATTATAAAAAAAGCTGCGTTTTATTTTATTTATTTTACGGAAGAGTCCGCCCACCCTAAACGCACCTGCCGGGCCTTTTAAAAAAAAAATGTGGGCCCTGGGGGTCCTTCTGGGACCCCCTAAGCAGGTCTAGAGGGTAAAATATTTTCTACCCTGCCCCTTTCTACGTTTTGCACACATATTCCACTGACTTCCTCAGCCTCGCTTCTACCGAGGAACAAAATGGCTGCCAACAGTTCCTGCTTTCGAATGTTGACAACCACTTAGCAGCCAATTAGCAGTCAGCACGTGATCGGAAGGGTGCACTTATGGTACGACCACCGCGCCCATAGATATATAAATGATTTAAACTGAAATTTTCTCAAAAAACTACTGAACAGATTGACATCATTTAAGCATAATGCACAAGTCTGAACTGGGGGCTACCTCTTTGCCAAATTTGATGTTATTCCGATCAGCAGTTCAAGCTGTAGCTGTATAACCTATGGGAAATTGCCCGGGGAAAACACGTTTTGAGACCCCCCTTTTTTCTCAGCCCCCACTTGACGAATCACCGTGAAACTTTCAGGATAGGAGCAGACTAGAGCTGGCCAAAAGTTTGGGAAATTTCCCAAAGATTCATCAATCGGCGCCAACGTTATTGGGAATAGAATGTTGCGTATTTCCTATGGATAATAGGTCCTAACTAGGTAATATATAAATATTTATATATATATATATATATATATATATATATATATATATATATATATATATATATATATATATTCACTGAAAAAACCATAGGTTATAGACCATATATAGTTAGGAATTAGCATTTACAAAACCTTGAAAATTCACTGAAAAAACCATAGGTTATAGACCATATATAGTTAGGAATTAGCATTTACAAAACCTTATTTTACTCACACAAAACCATTGAAATTCCATATATAGTTAGTTGCACTAACTATATATCGCGCACCCGCAATTCACTGCTGATGATGTCACATATTACATCATTCATGACATGGTCAGTGACATCACTGATGACATCACTGATGACATCTCAAATGACATCACTGATGACATCACTGATGACATCTCAAATGACATCACTGATTACATCACTGATGACATCTCAAATGACATCACTGATAACATCTCAAATGACATCACTGATGACATCTCAAATGACATCACTGATGACATCACTGATGACATCTCATTTGACATCATTGGTCACATCACTGATGATATCATTCATGTGACAATACAATGCATCTCCTCACACTTTCATATAACCTCTGTTACACCCAGTGTTAAATACAGAGTATAATTTTTTAAACCATTGACACACCAATACTAGTTACTACATACGCACTCACTGATTCCTATGTTTACACAAACACTCACTTATTCACCCATACAATCATTCATACATACAATCACTCATCTTTACAACACTATCATATGCACTCATACACCTATACAGACACTCACACTCTGCCACTCATCCATGGAGTTACTCACACACCTAGTCAGTCCTGTAAAGAATCAATCACACTTCCATTTTCTAATCTATACAGTTAAAAATAGAGCACCTTACATTTTCAAACATATACTAACACATACTTACTCTCTTATACAATCATTGATACAAGTACACATTGATCTGCACAGAGTCACACACCTCCCAGCCAGCCACACACACACTCAGTCTCCCATACAAATACTTGGGCAATCAATCAATAACCCATATAGTTACTCATATAGCTACTGATCAACACATGCAGCAGTTTACAGAACAAAAGACATAATGATGCACAAATTAAGACAGTTTAGTCACTAACCCATGCACTCAGTGAGACACATTTAATCACTCACTCATACATTCAGTCATGCACCTACTAAATCCTTCGTCCAGACACTTATACATCTACTCATTCTTCAATATGTAAGACATATTTTAAGTTTACAGAAACATACAGTCACTGGATGTTGTCATCAGTGATGTCATCAGTGATGTCATTTGAGATGTCATAAGTGATGTCATCAGTGATGTCACTGACCATGTCATGAATGATGTAATATGTGACATCATCAGCAGTGAATTGCGGGTGCGCGATATATAGTTAGTGCAACTAACTATATATGGAATTTCAATGGTTTTGTGTGAGTAAAATAAGGTTTTGTAAATGCTAATTCCTAACTATATATGGTCTATAACCTATGGTTTTTTCAGTGAATTTTCAAGGTTTTGTAAATGCTAATTCCTAACTATATATGGTCTATAACCTATGGTTTTTTCAGTGAATTTCATTGGTTTTTTAAAAGCTAATATCTGTAGCTGTAAAATGTATTCTTCTTTAAATCCAAAAATATATTTTATATGTTTATTAATATTTTTTTTATTTTTTATTTTTTTTTCTTCGCTCCCGCTTCGCGAATCGGGAAGTTTCCCGTTAGCTGACCTTGATGCCGCGAAATAGTCTGCGAACCGGTAAACGTTCCTTTAGCGCAACTGCCGCGTTAGAAAACAACATCGTGACGCCTCGCGTCCGCATGACGTTTCGCGTTGTCGCGTGATACGTCATATGACGTGCTACGTTAGCGTACCCGAAAGCGAACTGGTACGCGAACCGAGGCGCGAAGCGCAGGTTCACGGAAGCAAACCGGGAGGCGGCGCAAAGCGCGTAACGTAAACACAGCAGGTCATGTGACTTGGTAATAACACTTTTCATTGGTTCATTTCACTTTTGGTTTCCTAATGATGTAAGACTAGGTCATGTAATCTAAAATTAACACTTTTCATTGGTTGAGAACTATTGTTTTTCCCAAATGATGAAAACCCCTCCTTCTTTCCTCACTCTGACTTTCATCTTTGTGAGAGAAAGACCCTTTGTTACCAGTGAGCAATGGCTTCTTTAGTAGCTTCAGCTGGTGCTTCCCCACCACCTCCACCACATCCAAGGAAGAGAGGACCACCTGCTGAAGTTATAATTCAGCAAGAAGAGGAAGAAGAGGAAGAGGAGGAAGAGCAGGAAGAGAGGCAGTTTTTGCCTGAAGAGCCCAGGAGGTCTCACCGGAAAGAAAACTTCATTTGGCAATTTTTTAAAATTCCCAAAGGCCAGAAAAAAGTAAATGCAAGATACGTAACTTGCCTTATATGTCAAGATAGACTGTCCAGAGGGACCGAGAAGAAATACAGTTACGGAAACTACACAATGCATCGCCATATGACTAGGTGGCATCCTAACAACTACAGTGCTGCACAGTTTCGTAACGATCTAGATAATCCCCCTATTATGGCCAGAAGATCTGTTGTACCGGAAGTGACGGGACCAGAGGGCAGGGAGATGGTGCCAAATATACAAATGAGATTTGGGGAAGTAAAACAAATCTGCGTACATTGCAATGGATTCATTTGCTACAGAGAAAGTAGCATCACTCTGATCAACGGAGCTATTGACAATCATCTTCCAGTTTGTCCGAAACGCCCCAAATAATAAATTCTTTTTTTTTTGTTGCTCCTGTTGAGCCCTTTACAATGAATCGTTTTCGTTTCCCCCCCCCAAAAAAAACCAAAAAAAAAATAAAACCGTTCAGAAAAATTCAAAAAAAGTAAAAAAATGTTCAGAAAAATAATAAAAAAAATATAAAACAACAAAAACAATAAAAAAAGTTCTTTTCAGAACTACCTCCCCGTTATTAAAAAATTGGTAGAATATTTGGAACTCTGCCAACGTCTATTTCTCTTGGTTCGCTTCCCAGTTCGCTCGCCGGTACGCGAACCGGGAGCGAACCAAAACATTTTTTTTAAAAAAAAGAACAGTAAGTATAAGGGAAGGAAACAGACAGTTATGTTAAAAGAAAGACAGCTATAGGGGAGTAAACTAGAGATACTATTACCCGTAATCCACTGCTGATGATGTCACATATTACATCATTCATGACATGGTCAGTGACATCATCAGCAGAGGATTGCGGGTAACAGTATCCCTAGTTTACTCCCTATAGCTGTCTTTCTTTTAACATAACTGTCTGTTTCCTTCCCTTATACTTACTGTTCTTTTTAAAAAAAATGTTTTAGATCAGTCAGAAACAGTGAAAGTAATAGAGACAGAGTGAGTGACCAAGAGTGAAGATGTATGAGAAGAGAGGGACTAAGAAAAATAGTGAAGGAGTAGAGTAATTAAGTAATAGAGAAAGGAATGAGGGAAGTAGCAAAGGCAGGAAAGTGATTCTTAAACAAATGAAGCAGTGGAAGTAATAGAAGTTAAATGTGATAGAAATATAACAAAAAGAGTACAAAACATTTACCTTATAATTGTCGTTAAGTTAGTCATTTGTTCTTTTTATACTAAAAAATCTGTGAAAGAGAAAACAAACATTTGAAAAATATTAAAACATGTTTTTAATAAATTAGAAAAAACAAGGGAAAAGATTGAAGGACAAATAGTTTTTCAAGAACTTTGACACTTACAGAAGCCTCTGCTTCTCCATGCCCCTACACAGTCCTAAAAATATACATTTTAAACTAATAGTATCTTGATGCAGATGAAGTGAGTCCTATCTTGCAACATTGTGCATCTTTTGCATGACTGCTGCATCGGTTTCGTGTGGCATTGTTTTTTTACAGCATGACACATCTGCCTAGATTCATCATTTTATAATTTTGTCCCCTCATAGCAAATCTTTTCAACCGCGACTGCGTCACAAAAGTGACGCACAGTGGCGCAAAAGAGGCATACACCTATCATAAATCTGTCCCTAACATGTTAAATAATTGATTCAGGATGACAATAAGGTGTGGCCTATCCAGAGGTTTGTTTAAGGTGAGGCCTACTCAGGGTTGCAGATCAAATTTACACTTATTGAAGAATACAGAGGAGATAATACATGTGAACGCCTACTAATGAAGTAAGTCATGTCCACTTCACTCTTGAACAAAGGCTAGACCTCTTCTGTGTCCGTGGACAGACCTAAACTTCATCTGCACAATGTCATTCGTAAACTTAGGAAACACAGGTGATATAATTGAGAAATGTGGAGTTTATTTTCCTCATTTCACAATCACATTACCTGTGTTGCCTTTGCTTAGGTATCTCATAGTGCAGATGGAGTCTACCATATCAAACAGTACACAGAAGTTGAGCAGTGTATACAACAATTTTGACACTTAGAAAAGCTTCAACTTTTGCATGTCCCCTACACAGTGCTAATTATATACATTTTAAAGTGATGGTATCTTGCTGGAGATGAACTGAAACCTATCTTGCAACATGGTACATGTTTTACACAAAAGTGACCCACAGCGGAGCAAATGAGGCGCACGGTCATCATAAATCTCAGCCTAACATTTTAAATCATTGTTTCAAGATACCGATAAGGTGTAACCTATTCACAGATTTGTTTCAGGTAAGTCCTACTCAGACTTGCAGATGAAATTTAGGTTTGTTGAAGAATACAGAGAAGAAAATACATGTGCAGGCCTACCAACCAAGTGTGTCATGTCGACTGCACTCTTGGACAAATGTTAGACCTCCTCTGTCTCCAGGAACAGGCCTAAACCTCATCTACACAATGTGATGTGTAATGTTAAGAAACACAGGTAATATAATTGAAAAACTTGCAATTTTTTTTCCTCATTCCACAATCATATCACCTGTGTTTCCTTTGCTTAGGTATCTCATTGTGGAAATGTAGTCTATCATATGAAAGACTACGTAGAATATGAGCACTGTATGCAACAACTTTGACACTTACAGAAGCCTCACCTTCTCCATGCCTCCTACACAGTTCTACATGTACATCATAAATGCAAACAGAACAGAATTAATTATACATGTTAAATGGTTTATTTTTGCTGTTCTCAGAATGTATCAAATTTCACTAAAAACAGTGACTTGAAGGTATTCATCATATAACAGCGGGGAAAAAAAAAACACAATCAAAATGATTGTGTTTAAAAAACCCATACAACATAACAAATCAGAATTCAGAACTCCTTAAAGTTAACTTACTTTCCATGACGGCGAAGGATGTCCTATGAACAGCTTACACTCTGTTGTGCTGTTATTACTTTCAACCCGCCACTTTCTGAAAGAAAACCTCCATTGTTTTCAAAAACATGTTACATACAATAAATGACTTCTCGCTCTCTACCACACGTTTCCACAAGGCCAAATCGTGTCAGAGCCATTTATAACTCTTGGAATTCTTGTAAGCCAATCCCGTCATGTTGTATTTCCGCAACTTTCAGAATTAAAATGTTGAAGATCATTTTCACAATCCTGGATTACTAATATCTTACCTTTCTTGCTCACTCGTGTTCTACATTTCCTATGACACTGATACTGCTTACTATAAAGCAGACTTACACTATCTCTATGACTACTACAATTATTAAATTCTCTACATCACTTTTAATCACAAAGCAATATAAAACAGTAGACAGCATTGCAGACTTACATTCCCTCTACTCCATGTTTTGATTGGCTGCTTGAATTTGCTTATAAAAAGAAACAGTTTTTCTGAATTCATTCAAAGTGCAGTTATTTCAACATGACGTCCAGTGTTATGGTAAGAAGTTATGTCTCTCTACTACACTTATCCTCAAGGCCAAATCGTGTAGGAGCCATTAGAACTTCTTGAAATTCCTCAGAGCACATCCCGAGATTCTTTCCCTAAAATTTTGGTTTTAAAAACACCAGGTAAGAGTTTTTAAGGTCATACGGCAATTTTTTTTTGAAAATTAAAACAGAATCATTGCAGAATGACCAGCCGTTTCTAGACTTTAAATAAGCTGTGTAATGTCCTGATGTTATTGAAGGACCGTCATGATATATAATTGCTACAGTTACAAAAGTCCTTCCTGATATTGACAACTGTGAAGCCACAAAATTTTTAATTAAAGTTGTCAATTTTGTTCCATCAGGCCTACATCGTTGGAACATTAAAATAACATACTGGCCATATGTTCGTATAAATAATGTGGACATCATTTCAGATTTACATTGGCTACACTCCATGTTGTGATCAGCTGCTTTTACTAGTTTATTAAAAGAGACTGATTTACTGTCTGGCAAAGTTAAATATATAAATCTTTCTGAGTCTACACTAGTACTACTTGATACCCTACAGTTCTCGCAGTCATGCTGCCATTGATAAGAAAGCCCAAACAGGTGATCTACATCTACACCTTCAGCATGCAATACATCAAGTATATACATTAAAAACTCCTGACAATCTTGCTGAATATTTTGAGAGAATTGTGTTTGGCCTGAACATCTGTCTAACAGATTTCGAATTTCAGACACACTTTCTATTTTTGTTCTATCTGTGCTACATTTCTCTAACACAGAATTTAACAAACTGCAAAATCTTTGATCAGAATTGACCACAATCTCTTCTTTTACATTTTCTAGAGAAAACAAAACATTAACCACTACATTAGCATAGCAGTTGACACCAGAACTGTTTTCAAATTGAAAACCAACAACATCTTCAACAGAATCCTTTTTGTTTCTGCTTCTAATTTCAGGTTCATCGACTTTTCGTCTTTTTGCTGCAACCTCCCTAGTATTTGTCACATTTCTTCGTTTCCGGCCTACCACACGTTTCTCAAACAAATAATATTGAGGCAAATGTGGCGCATACTCTCTTCTTAACCTATTGTATTCCTTAACACAATCTAGATCCGCACAAATGTTTGTGACATCACACTCAATCAAGTACAATCCCGATAAAGTTCTAACTCGTGATAATGCCACATATGCCATACCCTCCTTGAACACAGAACTGCCAATATTCACCAATGCACTGTCTACACTTAAACCTTGCGATTTATGGATTGTCACCGCATATGCCAAGCAAACAGGAAACTGCTTACGGCGAACATATAAGTCTTTTACAATCAAAACTCTAGCAGAGCAACGACCAATTACCTGTACTTCCTCAATGCCATCAAATTTAATTTTAAAAAATTCAATTCCATCTCTATTTCTGTATTTCACAAAATCAACAACATTACCCATTGATCCATTTACCAGACCTCTTTCAACATGTAAATACCTTCTTAAAATTATACGGCAGTTCAAGCACACATTCAGAGTCTTTTCAAAACCTGCAGTTTTAGATATAGTCTTCTCTAATGAATCCAATTTTGATTTCAAATTCTCAGACAAAATAATTGTTGATCCCATATGCTCAACTCTGTCAATAGCTTCTAGTTTCACAATCTCCTGCTTTTCCAAATGCAGCATTTTGTTGTTGAATTTGGCACATTCTGCAAGAGTTGGCATCAAACATATTCCAGATTTCTTCTCAGTAATTTTCTGAAAAATATTTTCAGGCACAACATCTTGTTCAGGATATAAATTTGACAGTAATCGTGCATGTAAAGCTTATTTCCCATGCTCGGTCACTTTTCCAATTCTAACATCTTGTAGAATACTCTTGTAAACTTCATCCTTCGCCTGACGCATATTTTCATGCAGTTCAGCATAATTGAAGTTTAACCATATATTGACGTTGCCAATGCTCCCTAGGCACTTCCTGGTATCTTCATGCGTGAGCATTTTGAACACAGGTTGCCCTTTCACTGGTGTCAGCTGCAGAAGATCTCCGAAAACAATGATGTGTTTGCCACCAAATAACACATCATACTCTGTTTTGAGAACTTCTTGCATTCTCAAATGCACAAACGCAAGCATGACATTGGAAACCATGCTTACTTCGTCAATGATAAGAAGTTTCATTTTCCTCAAGATTCTTGAAACTTCAAAACAAGCATCTCCAGATAGCTTGTGATATTGTAATCTGTTGTCATGCTACACTGGCAGCATCAGTAAACGATGTAAAGTAATCCCTTTAATGTTATGTGCTGCCAGTCCAGTTGGAGCGGTGACAACTCAAGACAGCGATGACTCTGTCCTTTCCTGCAAATAGCATGAAATTGCTTTAATAAGGAAACTTTTTCCAGTTCCCGCTTCTCCACTCACGTACAATCGGACAGGCTTCAACGACGTACATGAACACTCTTTCTTGTCATGACTTAATCCATGATCAATTTGCATGGTAACTTCGTCATATATTTTCCTCTGCTCAACGTTGAGTTGTCTTTCCAACTCTTCTAAGTTAACCGCATCCTCCTGAGCATGTGCCATGGCTCTTTCCACTACATTCATAGCAGTGGCAGCTTCATTTTCGATAACAGGTCCTCCTAGTGGATCCTGACACAATGAAGCAGAACTCTGACTGTCCTGAGAACTGTCTCTGGCAATCTCGGCTGCAATCGTTGCTTCCTGCTCAATTTCCGCATTCAACATTTCTACATATTTGGGAAAAGCAGGACATTCTATGGTCTCCTTGGCAGCATTGAAAGAGTCTTCGTAACAGAGGAAATCTCCAAGCAGTTCCTCTTCTGCACGCCAAGGCTTGAAAAGTTGCAAAAGTGCTAAATAGAAAAACTCCTTTTTTTCAGGAGATTCGCCACTCAATTTTCGATGGTTTACCAAGTGGCATTTTCTTTGCTTGACCAGACATCCCTCACTTCCTATTACAGCATACACTCCTTTCTCAGTATCTTCTTTGATGTTCCTCTTGTATATGTAATTTTGAAGAACCTCATACAGACAAACATTGTCGAGGTGTTTGCTTCGATTTGGATAATATGTATCCAACATGTTGGTCTTCAAAATGTCGGTACTGTTTGGCTCCTTTTCCGCCAAATACTCAATTTCCCGTACAGGTTTCAGAACTCGATTACGCGTTGCAGCAAGACCAAGACTCGCCCAAACGATACTCCTGGACTTGGCATAGAGACTTGCTGAAGACAACCGGTCAGAGCATTCGTAAGCTCCGATTTCTCGATGCGACAACATCTTCAGACTGAAACTGTACAACTTCTTGCTGAGGCTCTTTTCATGTGAAATGTCCTCCCACATATCCTTCAATTCTGTCTTCTCTTTTTTGGTGATGTAAGATGTCACATACCGAGCCACAGCCATACAGTTATCAGCCACAAACTGTATATCCATGTTAGCATTCCACATGGACAAAATCACCGGGTTGTAGTCGTTGATGTACTTGGACTCTTCGTTCCTCTTCAAATTGTATGTGTTTTTAGGTGATTTCTTCATCACATTATGTCGCAGCGAAGACTTCAAACTGTTTACTCTTCCTTTAGAAATCACCGGTCGTGGAAAGCCGAAACGACATTTGGTGTAGAACTTGTCCTTGTTTCGGAATTTACGACGACAGTACTTTCCACATCGATGGCTTTGGAAACGTAGAACTTTTTCTCTTAGGCTTTTCTTCTCCTTTGCGTTTGGAACAGCACACGTAGAATACTGTTGTATGAAACTCATCACTGACTCTTCTGGATCCGTTCCAAATTTAGGTGCATCCTTGATCCACAGCAGCATATGTATATGAGGAGCACCTCTTGCTTGGTACTCCTTTCTCCAGAAGAAATCCAACACCTCTCCAAGAGGTGGATTCTTCTTATTCATGATGAAAGACATCATAGCTTCAAATCTATGATTGAAGTACCTGCATACATTGACTGGATCCAAAGAGCACAGTTCTCCGGGTGTCTTGAATTCGATGTTTTCGATGTTTGCATTTGCCTCTCGTAGAAATTCAAGTAAGTCTTCCCAGCCATACTCGGCACAGCTCAGAGTGAGGAACCATGTGGGAGTTCCTAAGTTCCTCAGCATACATTTTAAATCACCATGACGACGGTACCAGTACTCATTAGTACCAAGCTGACACGCCATGAGATTAATCAGGTGAGAATCCAAAATACTGTCTTGGACATTGACTTTATCCATAAAGTCACTTGCCGACATGTTTTGCATGTGTATACCACTTTTCAAGATGTGGTTCACTGCATATGACAGTCCAGACAGATCGCTTTCAAACAGGAGATGAAACAAATAGGGAATGCATTGTCGAAACCTAGCATCTCCTGCATACAATCGCAAAGTCCGGTATTCAGAAGCAGGAATTTGATGAGGTCGCTCGTCATATCTTCCTCCCTGACCTGTTGGAAAAAGCTGTGGGAAACACCGAGCTTCCAAACTTTCCTCCCAAACACTAATGGGACTCCCTTTGGCTTGTTTCATTTGAAACAACTCAATAGCATTCCCCATGACTTCCTTGGAATGCAAAGGATGAACACTATAATGTTCATATATTTCTTCACTAGTACAGGGTTCTACTTTCTCAATTTGACCAGCACACAAATCGCTATCCTCTTCCTCACTTACTTCCTCTTCTGCAACATATACATTTTTATAGTATTTATTATTTTTTTTCAAATACAATGTTGCCTTTTTGACTTTCCTAACATCCACTAAATCTTGCCATATTTTCTTATTCTTTGTCGGAACCCCATTAACTAAGATAACCAGAGGTTCCTCTTCCACTTTTTCTACTCCAATTGTGTTAATGTTTTTCTTCAAATCTAGAGGCAAATAAACAACTCTTCCCTTTAATCCTCTCTGTAAATCTGATGGAGGCAATTTCCCTGTCTTTGGCTCCATTCTTACAATAGCCTGAAAGGGATGGATACTTTGAATCAAAATAGATTCATAAGTATTTAAATCCTTCAATTCAGAAGGAATCTCATCCAATTCCAGATTATTATGAACTGCTCTAGCAGGCATCTGGTTTTGATTTAATTTGTTACAACAATAAGTACACACACGTTGATCCAATCCCAAATCAAAACAATTTTCTACCATCAAGTATGTTGTAAAATCCTTCCATTCACTATTATTTTCCCTTTCACTTTTTGCATATAAATCCACTAACTTAGTCTGATTCTTATAATAAGTGCGTCGACAACACACACAAGTGAAATTTGACCTCTCACTTGATTTCACCTCAAACGTTGCAATTTCCCTCTGGAAATTATCTGTACTGGAAACCTGTACACTATCTTCCACATTACTCTCTTCTTCTTGGTCAATTTCAACATTCTCCTCTTTACTTCCAAAGTAACAAAACTCAATTTCTTCACATATATTCTTCACATCTATTTCAGAACCATGCAAAAGAGCAGCGCATAATTGTTTAAGCATAATTGCTGGACTCTTAGCATAATACAACATTCTAAGTAATTTCCTCACTTTATTATGATGCACTGCTAGCATCCTGAAATGATGAAAAACACTCTGGCATACTCTCCTGGAAAGACAAGCCAGTGAATGCCCATGCAAACCTGTCACTTCTCTCACTCTGCAAGGATCTAATTCTTGCAACAACTTCATTTTCTGCTTCAAACTTTTCTTATTAAATGACCGTATAAAATCACAAAGCAAATTGATGGAATCCTGTCGTACACTGCAAATACTACTACACTTCCAGGTGTACACAGGACCCTTAGGACGTCTTCCTAAAACCTCATTACCTAACACCTCTTCTATCTCTGTTGTCACAAGTTTTTCTTTTTCAACTGGACAACCATCTTTCACTTCATAAGCTCGACCACTGGTGTCAACTGCATGCACCAAATCATTATCCTGGAAATAACTCTCCTCATTAAAAAATGCCTCAGAGCTTGAACTATGCATCCATTCTCCAGAAAAAACTTCACAAAAATTACTACGATTAACTATTCTCTTCCATCTACTATTTCTTTTGAAATCATAAATTGCCTTGTTTACCTTCCTAATTCTATTGATTATCAAAATAAATAACTTACGTTTAATTTCAAATGCCTGATCAATGACTTTCTCAACTATTTTTTTTCTCTTATAAAAACCACTTTCTGTTCACCTTTCTTAATATTTTTTAACAAATTGCCAATTATCCTGTTGCGGAACATTCGTTTACGAATGTCCCTAAACTGTTGTTTCCTTCTACTATCATGCACAGAGTTATCTCTTGCTCTAGCAGTAACATTTTTCATTGGCCTTTCCTTTCCGTTTGAATTGCTTCTCCTTTTCTGGACTGAAACATTTTCTGTAGTAATCAATCAATGACACTTATAGAGCGCGCTACCTACCCGTAGGGTCTCAAGGCGCTTGGGGGAGGGGGGGGGGTGCCGCTACTGCTCGAACAGCCAGGTCTTCAGCTTCTTCCTGAAGGAGAGGTGGTCTTGGGTCAGGCGCAGGTCGGTCGGGAGGGAGTTCCAGGTCTTGGCGGCCAGGTAGGAGAAGGACCTTCCTCCTGTTGTTGCTCTTCGGATGCGGGGGACGGCGGCGAGGGCGTGGTTGGCTGAACGGAGGTGGCGTTTGGGAGCGTAGAAGTTGATCCGGCTGTTGAGGTAGCTCGGGCCTTGGTCGTGTAGGGCTTTGTGTGCGTGGGTGAGGAGGCGGAAGGTGATTCTTTTGTTGACGGGGAGCCAGTGAAGGTCTCTCAGATGTCCGGAGATGTGGCTGTGTCGTGGGATGTCGAGGATGAGTCTGGCTGAGGCGTTCTGGATCCGCTGGAGTCTCTTCTGGAGCTTGGCGGTGGTACCGGCGTAGAGGGCGTTGCCGTAGTCCAGTCGGCTGGTGACGAGGGCCTGGGTGACGGTCTTCCTGGTCTCGGTGGGGATCCACCAGAAGATCTTCCGTAGCATGCGTAGGATGTTGAAGCACGCCGAGGAGACGTTGTTGACTTGCCTGGTCATGGAGAGGGAGGAGTCCAGGATGAAGCCCAGGTTGCGTGCATGGTCTGTTGGTTTGGGTGCGGTGCCCAGGGCGGGAGGCCACCAGGAGTCGTCCCAGGCGGAGGGTGAAGAGCCCAGGATGAGGACCTCCGTCTTGTCCGAGTTCAGTTTCAGGCGGCTGGTCGTCATCCACTCGGCTACCTCTTTCATCCCTTCGTGTAGGTTGGCTCTGGCGGTGGCGGGGTCGTTGGTCAGGGAGAGGATCAGCTGGGTGTCGTCGGCGTAGGAGATTATGCTGAGGTTGTGTTGGCGTGCGATGGCCGCGAGGGGGCTCATGTAGACGTTGAAGAGGGTTGGGCTCAGAGAGGATCCTTGAGGGACGCCGCAGATGACTTCGGAGGCCTCTGACTTGTACGGTGGTAGGCGGACTCTCTGTGTTCTTCCGTCGAGGAAGGAGATGATCCATTCCAGCGCCTTGTCCTGGATTCCGACGTTGCTGAGGCGCTGTACCAGGGTGCGGTGGCAGACAGTGTCGAATGCCGCGGAGAGGTCTAGGAGGATGAGGGCCTCTGTTTCTCCGTTGTCCATCAGGGCTCGGATGTCATCGGTGGCGGCGATGAGGGCGGTCTCGGTGCTGTGATTGGCTCGGAAGCCGGACTGTGAGGGGTCGAGGGATCCATTCGTCTCGAGGAAGGCGGCCAGCTGCTTGTTGACGGTCTTCTCGATGACTTTGGCTGGAAACGGGAGGAGCGAGATGGGGCGGTAGTTCTTGAGTTCGGTGGGGTCCGCTGTTGGTTTCTTGAGTAGAGCGCTGAGTTCGGCGTGCTTCCAGCTCTCAGGGAAGGTGGCGGTGTCGAAGGATGTGTTGATGATGTCTCGCAGGTGGGGTGCGATGACAGCGTCGGCCTTGTTGAAGACGTGGTGAGGGCAGGGGTCGGTCGGTGATCCGGAGTGGATGGAGTTCATCGTGCGGATGGTGTCTTCGGTGCTGATCGGGGTCCAGGCGTGGAGGGTGGTGGTGGGGGGTGGTTGTTCGGTCATGGTGTGCGTTGGCTGTTTGTTGAAGCTGTTGTGTATGTCCGCGATCTTGTTGTGGAAGTAAGAAGCGAGGGAGTCGCAGAGGTCTTGCGATGGGGTGATGTCGTTGTTTCCGGCGCTGGGGTTGGATAGCTCTTTCACGATGTTGAAGAGTTCCTTGCTGTTGTGTGCGTTGTTGTCCAGCCGGTCCTTGAATGCAGTTTTCTTGGCGGCGCGGATCAGCTGGTGGTGCTTCCGAGTGGCCAGTTTGAGGGTGGTCCTGTTGTCCGGTGTAGGTTCCCTTCTCCAGACTTTCTCGAGGGCTCGGCAGTTCTTCTTGGAGCTCTTGAGTTCATCGGAGAACCACGGGGCTTTCTTGCTGCCGGGTCTGCTGGGCGGGGTTCTCAGCGGGGCGAGCTCGTCCGCGCAGATGCTGATCCACTTAGTGAGGTTGTCGGCGGCCTGGCTGGGGTTCGCTGAGCTGGCAGGGGGGTGCTGGCTCAGGGAGGTGGCGAGCTGGTCTGCTGTGATCTTGTTCCAGCTTCTGCGGGCGGCCTGTTGCTGGTGGTGGTGGGTCGTCGTTCTCTTGAAGGTGAAGTGGACGCAGCTGTGGTCCGTCCAGTGGAGTTCTGTGGCGTGGCTGAAGGCGACGTCGTTGCTGGATGAGAAGACGGCGTCGAGTGTGTGTCCGGCGAGGTGGGTGGGGGTGGACACCAGCTGCTTGAGTCCAAGATTGGCGAGGTTGTCGAGCAGGGTGCTGGTGTTGCGGTCGTTGTTGTTCTCCAGATGGAAGTTGAGGTCCCCCAGTAGGATGTAGTCAGCGGAGGGGAGGGCATGCGGGCTGATGAAGTCGGCGATGTCCTCGCTGAATTGTGTGCGTGGTCCCGGAGGTCGGTAGATCAGGGTGCCTCTAAGGGTGGTGTTCGGGTTGGTGTGGATCTGGAAATGCAGGTGTTCGGCGCTGGTCAGGGTGTTGTCGGTGCTGGTCGTGAGACGGATGGTGTTCCTGTGGATGATGGCGATGCCTCCTCCCATCTGGTTGGCGTTGCGGTCCCTCCGGACGATCTTGTAGCCCTCTGGGATGGCGATGGCGATGTCGGGGGCTGAAGAGGCGTTCATCCAGGTCTCCGTGAGGAAGGCAACGTCAGGGGCTGTGGCGTCTAGGAGGTTCCAGAGTTCGATGGCGTGTCTGTGGACGGAGCGGGTGTTGAGCAGGATGCACTTGAGGTGGGTGCTGCTGGTGTTCGACTTGGCGGGTGCTGGTGCGAGGCAGGTCCGGATGCAGGTGAACTTGCAGGCGTGGCAGCTGAAAGGTCCGTGGGTGCGTCGTGGGGTGGCTTGGTGGCATTCTGGGAGTCGGCCGGTGTTGAGTGCGATGAGGGTGGCGGCGGAGTACGTCAGGCGGGTCGGTCGGGGTCTTCGTGGGCCAGGGGTCCTGGCGCTGGGCGCGATCCGGTTGCGGACGGGCGCAGACGGGCTTACCTTTGGCGCGCCTTCGGCGCACAATCGGCGCGCCCGCTGCGCGTTCGCACGGTCGCCATATAAGGCGAAGTGCGCGGGTGGGCGGAGCAGCTGGGAGGCGGGAGCGGTGAGGGAACAGAAGGAAAAAAGGGGCGGGGTCTGCGGTGGTGGCGGGAAGCGGGGAGCGGGGAGGGAAGACGGGGGGCGGCGCGGAGGGCGGGAAACAGAAGGAGGACGCTAACACGGGCAAAAACTATTCACAAAACAAGCACAAATGGAGAACAAAACAAAGCTAACACGGGCAAAAACTATGACAAAACAAGCACAAATGGAGAACAAAACAAAGCTAACACGGGCAAAAACTATGACAAAACAAGCACAAATGGAGAACAAAACAAAGCAAAACCAACGACAGCAGGGTCAGCCGGCAGCGAGGCAGGCAGCGAGGCAGAGAGCAAGGAAGGGGGGCACACGCAGCAGCTGGTGGCCGTGCGGCGCGGGGGTGTCCCACATATTTTTTTTACTACAGATATTTCTTATGAATGTTTTTGTACTCTTACCCGGTGCTTTCTTGGTGACTTGACAAATATTTTTGTTAGAGGACTGCTGCTTTTTTTCATTGACCTGCTGTCTTTGACGTTTTGCAGCCTTTCTCAGTCTTTCTTTGGTTGGCATGCTGAAATCTTCAAATGATCTGCAGTTGAATCTGTGGTAAAATATAATAAAAAATGTTATTAACCACTATTACCCAACAGTAAATCAATAACAGTCATCAAAAACTTAACACACTACTTAACATTTTTACATAGAAGATTTTTTAGTGCTTGGCAAATTTAGATTACAGAAATAGCAGAAAAGAAATGGAATTTATATTCATTTTACCTGTGCTGTTTTATATGTGAATCTGATCTAATTTTATGAGCATATTTTAATATTTTATTGAAGACACTACACATAACCTGTTTTTGAAGGTGTCTTTATTTTTAAATTAAACGGTTTACATTTTTACTTTTTATTTGTTATAAATTTTTTAAATAAATGTTTATAGTTCCATAGGCTCAAGCACGTCAGCTTCCCATCCTATGTCATACAATTCTGACAAATCTGCATCCTCATCACGTTCTTCTTCATCCTCAGGATTTAAATCATCCAAGGGATCAACATCCACTGATGTTTCAATTACGAGTTCAATGATGAGGTCGAAATCAACTGATTGCTGATTGTCGCTCATGTTGATGTTGTCTTTATCTTTAAAGAAAGATAACAACAATGAGATGTTGCAGAGTAAGAGACAAATCTCAGAGATTATAATAGTAAAATTGTTTAACAAGAGTAACATTTTGCAGCTATTATTTAGCCATGTCCAGCGATGCTGAGGAGGTGAAGCCTATGTCCAATTTTTCAGTGAACAGGACTCATCTCTTCTTAACCTTGGATAAGCCTCACCGACTCTGTGTCCCCTGCACATACTTAAATGTAAAGGGGCAGATTGATGTTAACTAGCACATCCCCAGGAATGCACCAGTTAACGTGCACCGCTGCTCTGCCACCCATGGTGTGCCGCATTTACAATCAGATAGGACAAAGCTGCGTCAAAACCCTGCACCTGGTTGAAGCAGGCATACGTCTTGACGCACGTAGGCTGAAAGCTAAAGCAACAACTAAGTGTCGTGTGCAGAAGTTGCAAAAAAGGAAAAATGGCGTTTAAACCGGTAATGAGCCCATGCTAACTTAACACGGTGTAAAGATATCCAGGATCTACATCAGTTTGGGGTTCACAAACCTGGCAGGTACAAGGCACTGAGGCTTTGCACCGTGCATGTCTCATCCCGAATCATATGTTGTTTCTGAATGAAACAATTTCCCAGACCACATGCTTTGGATTGGCTACTTCTAAAAAATTAAACACCCCTACTATCCCGGAGTTAGAGGAATATGATGGTTGGAGTAATTTTACTCGGTTGTCCATTAGTGATTTACAGGCCCTACTCCGTAATTCTTCCTTTAACATTTCCAGTATAAATCCAAAAGGTTGGCTGCTTTGGCAACGTAGTTCAGATTCTTGCAATTTGCTTGGACCCTTCAAACTCTGAAAAATGGTAAAGTTCCCTGGGGATACATGAACGTTTCTTCTTTATTTGCCCCATTCAATTTGACTAACAAACAACGCTTGCTGTCAATGCGTGATGCTTCCTTTTCAATGTTACATATTGAAAGGTTAGAATCTTTGCCTTTTTCAGTGGCAGAGGCCAATGCTGCAACGTGCCTTATCCACGGTTTAATAACGCTGCCTTTTGCTTTATATAAGTTTTCAAATTGTATGAAATATGTACCAATAGGTCGTTATGAACCTTTAGGTAGTGGTTTTCTTCATGAGGTCTGGTCGCTTCCATACACATACAGATGTTTCAAAGATGACCAAGAAGTTTATCTGAATGGAGAGGAATGCACTGAGACGCCAGATCATTCACTAATGTGTAGGCACATACAGTTACACGGTTCATACAACAAAGACCGACCAAATATGGCTTGCGTGTTGCAAGGCACGCCAGTTCCTGCTATCATCCCCACGTTCAAGTTGTTGGAAAATGGTAGTTATTTGATGCTCAATAATGAAGATTGTTGTGGGTTAATTACAAGTATTCCTTTTATCGTAACAGTAAGTGAACGGGTTATTTGCTGCAGAAATGTTCTATTTCCTCCCACACATGAACATAGGGAGTTTTCAATCTGGCCAAAAATACCAACCTTGGGTGCAGATTTCAACGGCATGGCAAGAATAAGGGCTCTTTTGTCTCAGAGAGAGGTGGCCTTGAGTTCGGCCCGTGAAACTTTCGTGCTTCACATAGCGAACACCCGTACAGAGGTGCAGGCCCTTTTAAATACTGATTCGCCTTTGCATTTCACCGAGATGGTTCGGACTATCTTTAACGCGTCCTCCACAAAGGACCTGGCACATTTTTTTAAAGTTGTTAGCAGTGGTCTCGTGACTTCATTTGAGAAAATCTTTGGAGTCATCCCTGCTTTCTTTCATTCTATTTTTTCCACTTTGTTTGGTGGATTCCCAGTTTTACTTGCATTAGCAGCGGACGCTCCTGTGCTTTTTTACATTTTTAAATATGGATGTCCTTCCTGTGCAAGGTCCCGCCCTGCAGCTGCTGACGCTGTTCCGCAATCGCATGCTTGAATATTATGGCACAATGCCGTTGGCGATATTAAGCACGGCATATGGATTATCTTTTCGATTCTCCTACTTCACCTGTGTCCAGCCTGTATTTCACTGCCTGACCTGTGATTTCGATTGGGCCATTGATTTGTGTCTCTGCGGACCGGTTTCTCCTGACGTCGACTTTAATCAGCTGATGAGTCCTATCATTACTCACGAGTTGGTTTGTCCTGGCGAAAGGATTATGGCTGTGGCATTGATGCATGGACTAATTGGTCCCTGGAATTTACTGGCGGCAACACAGTCTTTCTTGGAACAGAGCTTTCTTGAAAACCCACCGAGCTGTCCTCTGATGGTGATAGAGGATCCGGTGCTGGGAGAGCACGTATGCTCTTTTCCGCTTTTAAGTTGGATGGCTGAACTGTTTTCGGATGAAGACGGTGACTTCCTATTGGAGGCTGTTGCAGCTTATTTTGCATACACAGTTATGTCATAGACCTTTTTCATGTTTGATATGCTGAGTACTAGCATTTCATTGACAATTCATTGACTTATTTGTCAAGTTTTTATTATTTAGCTTGCCTATTGGCTTATGCCTCGATAAAGTAGTTGCCTGTTTTATTTTTTTTTAGCATTAAATTTTGCTAGTTTTTAATGTTTTACCTTGTGGACCGTGCACATATAAAGTTGCAATCTGCTCTCATGAGATGGCACTTCTATTATCTTATTCAGTTCGTTTCCGGATCATGGGGGGGTGTCATGTAGATCCTGGATATCTTTACACCGTGTTAAGTTAGCATGGGCTCATTACCGGTTTAAACGCCATTTTTCCTTTTTTGCAACTTCTGCACACGACACTTAGTTGTTGCTTTAGCTTTCAACCTAGTAGTTCATCGTGGTTTACATGACAATAATATGTTATTGCTCTACTATCTGCTTTGCTTGTTAAACTATATCTGTACAGCGAGTGCTGAAGTTTCAAGAACAACACGATACAGAATTGTTATGAGGTCTGATCTCCACGACTTCATAGTCATAACATAAGTGCAGCTTCTGCCAATTCTGGGCATGAGGCGCGTTTTATATTGCTTTGCCGAACACACATACACAACACTTGATGCGGTTCACATGAAGAGAGAGCTGGTGTATGCTGATGTGATTCCTTCAAATCTAGGACACTAAGGTATGGGCCCGCCCTAAACCAACCCAAAGAGACCTTCTTAACAAATAATATAATATGTGTATTAGGGAGGGTGAAATATAAGTGTTGCTAACTCTTATTCATTTACAGCATGTTAACATACTGTCACCATTCGCTTTTTATGTACTAGTAACTATGCTGGTAATTTTGCTACTGATAATATGTGTACTTGTATTATCTAAGATACTACGCCTGAGAAGACGGCATTAGTAAATAAACATTTCAAATGCACATGTGTTCTTCTTAACTCCATGTTCTCGTTTGTAATGAATATATAACGACCGAGTGTTCATGAGTTCCACGTATCCTGAGGTACTGTAAGTTCATGTTCTGAATTGTCTAAAGATTGGGAGTTTGTTATATCCAATGTGACACTGTACCTAGCTTGTTAGGGGGTTTTTGGGTACTAAGGTCAGTTTTGGGGCACCCTAATTCGCCGAGGTTCCAATCCTCTGTGCTTAGTTCTGTGTGAGAACAGAAACCCTATGACAGGGGCACCCCTGAGCCTTGCTGGAGCTTCATCACACTTGCGATACAACTCCAGCAATGCGCCACCTTTACGGCACAGATGCGTCACGCATCTGTGCTGTTTTTGCCCCATGGTGTGCCGCATTGTAAATGCAGCACACCATGGGTGTCGGAACAGCGACGCAGGATGACTGGCACATCCCTGGTGATGCGCCAGTCATCATAAATCTATCCCTAAGCTTCTTATCTTGTTAGAGATGAACCGCCATATGTATCATCAAAGTTTTTTGCATTTCCTAAATAGCGAACTTTAAGGAATAAATAGCGATTCTTTACCATTCCTAATTTGCGATGAGCAAATTGCTAATTGCAAATTACCCATTCATTTCCATGGAGCAGGAGACCCATAGGAATGAAGGTGCAATTTGCGATTAGCAATTAGCTCATCGCAAATTTGGAATTTTTTCGAGGGTGCAGGGGTCTCTCAAGAACACCCTGCTGCACCCCTGAAAAAGAAATTTGGAGGCATATGGCGCACATAAAATTAAAAAACATTCCTTTACCTCAAAAACGATTTTCAACTCATAATCTGAAAACACTGCCCACGGGGAAATGACTTAAAATGTCCTCAAGACACATGAAAGTGTTTTTTTAAAGCCTTTGCAACTTTTTTGGGTCACTTTTAACATGGCTATGTAACTCAAACAGTCAAAATTTAAATTTACCATGCACAGGTGGGAGCATATTTACAAGGAATTTGCTCCACGGGGAAAGGTCTTTTAATTTAATATTGGAAAAATAACTTCAGAGACACTGAAATGCCTTATAAAGAAGCATACACCATTATGTCCTTGTCATAAATTTTAAAAGCATTCCTTTTCCCCAAAAACGATTTTCAAGTCATAATTTAAAAACACTCCACATGGGGAAATGACTTAAAATGTCCTTAAGACACATGAAAGCGTTTTTTGATTGCCTTTGCAGCATGCTTGGGTCACTTTTAACACGGCTATGTAACGCAAACATTCAAAATCTAAATTTGCCATGCACAGGTGGGACCATATTTACAAGCAATTTGCTCCACAGGGAAAGGTCTTACATTAAAATGGAAAAAATAACATCAGAGACACTCAATTGCCTTATAAAGAAGCATACACCATTATGTCCTTGTCATAAATATTAAAACCATTCTTTTTCCTCAAAAACGTTTTAAAAGTCATAATTTGAAAACACTCCACAGCTCCTATGCACATAAAAACCCTGTCAGTACTAATACTTCACATTTTCTCCAATTACAATTTCTCAAAGAAACAAAATCTATTTGTAAAACACTTGACACAAAGCAACATTTGAAAAACACAACTTTCTTCATAATTTTCTCCTTAAAGCACACTATTCTGTATCTAAATTAAAGAAATCTTTTCTCACCTAAGCAAATACTTTGAGTTTCAAAACAGTCTCAGAAACACACCAATTTGTCTTCAGCAGAGCAAAAGGTATGCACTCCAGAGTCTGCAGCTATCAAAAGCACAGAAATGCTGTAATTCTTCACACATATCTCTCATGTCACCCAATCAAAACTCTTCCCTCACTTTTTTTCAAATTAAAACCCTTCCCCCCCTCTGCCCTCTCTGCTTTTTTTGCATAGCAACCACCTCTTGGAAGACCTCTGGTGTTTGCAAGTTCACACAACAATGTTGCAATTGAACTCTGAACTCTCAGTGCACCTGCATATCCAGTGCATTCTTTCATTTAATGATTTTTTCTTCACCACTCAAAATACATCTTTCAAAGAACTCATCCATGCACCCTAACTTTCTGTTTTCAGTAATCAAAATCCACCAATCACTCTTACTGCTTCATTAACACAGAAACTCCACAGTTTTTTTCATTTTACACTCTTATTTTTTCAACTGCCATTTCATTGCCACACTTCATCTGACTGCAGGAGAACCTTCTCTCACCATGTTTTCTGTCTGGATTGTTGGACATAGTTACATCTATTGGGCTCAGAGGTACGCTGAAAACAGGAATTTACCTAACCTCAATTTACAAGATGTGGAAATTAAGTGGTTTGGCCACAGAGGATTAAAATGTCACCAATTGATACCATTGGTGAAAACCTTTATGCATTTGCCAAAACCTGACCTGTTAATTGTGCACTGTGGAGGTAATGATTTGGGCACTTTGACTGGGGTAGGTCTGGAAATGCTTTTAAAGGACACCTTTGAGCAATTGATGGCACTTTTTCCTCAGACTGCCTTGGTATATTCAAATATATGCCAAAGACAGAAATGGAGGTGGTCGAACCAATTTTGTCCACAAATTGAGAAGTCGAGGAAGCATGTAAACAAATCTGTTTCAGCTTACATGAGAGACCATGGAATGGGCTCCTTGTACAACAATAACTTGCGTTACTACATGCAAGATATCTACAGAGGAGATGGAGTTCACTTCTCAGATGAGGGCAACAGAATTTTCATTCTGAATTTAAAAATGTGCATTGGTACCTACTTATAAGTACCTAAATGTACCATAAACCCAAAAGCTCTTCTCAGAGCTACCCTACATCTGATCACTCACAATTATTATTTTACTCTAACTTTTTTCACTAATTTTCAACAAAGTACGCTCCCCAGAACGCTTCCCGGTTCGCGAACCGGACGCTCCCCACGCAAAAAAACTAAAAAAAAATTATTTATTTTTTTGCCCTGCGGGGCCCTTTTAAAGCCTCCACATCAAACCTAGGGGGGTCAGGGAGGATCTACTATGCCCCCTTATGGTCATTTGCCCCTTCGCTTTGGCCTCCTCTTGTCTCTCGATCCTACCGAGAGACAAGATGGCGGCCGCTACGGACTGTTTGGAATGTTTACAGACGCCGGAGAACCAATCAGCTTCGCAAAGCTCCGTAACGCGAAAAGTACGCGAAGCGGAGCGCTGTTACAGATATATATCTTTTTTTGAACGTTAATTTCTCAAAATCCACTGGAGCACATATATTGAGACGGAGCAAAGGCACATCGGGCTACCAGTCCCTACAATTTTGCCAAGTTTCGTGCAAATCCATTCAGCCGTTCGATTATTATTATTTATTTTTTTTTGCCCCGCGGGGCCCTTTTAAAACCTCCACATCAAACCTAGGGGGTCAGGGAGGATCTACTATGCCCCCTTATGGTCATTTGCCCCTTCGCTTTGGCCTCCTCTTGTCTCTCAATCCTACCGAGAGACAATATGGCGGCCGCTACGGACTGTTTGGAATGTTTACAGATGCCGGAGAAACAATCAGCTTCGCTTCACAAAGCTCCGTAACGCGAAAAGTACGCGAACTGGAGCGCTGCCCGGTCCGCTGTTACAGATATATATCTTTTTTTGAACGTTAATTTCTCAAAATCAACTGGAGCACATATATTGAGACCTAGCAAAGGCACATCGGGCTACCAGTCCCTACAATTTTGCCAAGTTTCGTGCAAATCCATTCAGCCGTTCGGGCTAAAAGTGAGGCAAACCGCCCTATGGAAAACTCAATGTTAAAAACACGTTTTGGGACCCCCCTTTTTTCTCGGCCCTCCCTTGACGAAACCCCCCCAAATTTTCAGGGGCTGCTCAGAAACAAAAGGTTCCATTTTCCTGAAAATTTCAGCCAATTCCGTCCACAAACGCCAAAGTTATTAGACATAGAATTTTCAAAAATCCCATAGAGAAAAAATCCTAACTATATATACCTACTGGCGACCGCCAGTAGGTAATATATATATATATATATATATATTCACTGAAAAAACCATAGGTTATAGACCATATATAGTTAGGAATTAGCATTTACAAAACCTTGAAAATTCACTGAAAAAACCATAGGTTATAGACCATATATAGTTAGGAATTAGCATTTAAAAAACCTTATTTTACTCACACAAAACCATTGAAATTCCATATATAGTTAGTTGCACTAACTATATATTGCGCACCCGCAATCCACTGCTGATGATGTCACATATTACATCATTCATGACATGGTCAGTGACATCACTGATGACATCACTGATGACATCTCAAATGACATCACTGATGACATCTCACTTGACATCAATGATCACATCACTGATGATATCATTCATGTGACAATACAATGCATCTCCTCACATTTTAATATAACCTCTGTTTCACCCAGTGTTAAAAACAGAGTATAATTTTTGAAACCATTGACACACCAATACTAGTTACTACATACGTACTCACTGATTCCTACGTCTACACACACATTCACTCATTCACCCATACAATCATTCATACATACAATCACTCATGTTTACAACACAATCATATGCACTCATACACCTATACAGACACTCACACTCTGCCACTCATCCATGGAGTTACTCACACACCTAGTCAGTCCTGTAAAGAATCAATCACACTTCCATTTTCTACTCTATACAGTTAAACATAGAGCACCTTACGTTTTCAACCATATACTAACACATACTTACTCTCTTATACAATCATTGATACAAGTACACATTGATCTGTACAGAGTCACACACCTCCCATCCAGCCACACACACACTCAGTCTCCCATGCAAATACTTGGGCAATCAATCAATAACCCATATAGTTACTCATATAGCTACTGATCAACACATGCAGCAGTTTACAGAACAACAGACATAATGATGCACAAATTAAGACAGTTTAGTCACTAACCCATGCACTCAGTGAGACACATTTAATCACTCACTCATACATTCAGTCATGCACCTACTAAATCCTTCGTCCAGACACTTATACATCCACTCATTCTTCAATATGTAAGACATATTTTAACTTTACAGAAACATAGTCACTGGATGTTGTCATCAGTGATGTCATCAGTGATGTCATTTGAGATGTCATCAGTGATGTCATCAGTGATGTCACTGACCATGTCATGAATGATGTAATATGTGACATCATCAGCAGTGGATTGCGGGTGCGCAATATATAGTTAGTGCAACTAACTATATATGGAATTTCAATGGTTTTGTGTGAGTAAAATAAGGTTTTTTAAATGCTAATTCCTAACTATATATGGTCTATAACCTATGGTTTTTTCAGTGAATTTTCAAGGTTTTGTAAATGCTAATTCCTAACTATATATGGTCTATAACCTATGGTTTTTTCAGTGAATTTCAATGGTTTTTTAATAGCAAATATCATAAGCTGTCGAATGTCAAGTACGTGGTAAGAATTTTTTTTTTCGTGTTTATGCACACTGATCTGCTTTGATTGCTGCCCCCCACCCCTCATTTCTATTAGGAGTACTCTCTCTTTGCAGATAGTGAAGGGTAGTTAACGCAGCCCTTTCCCCCTTTGTAATCCGTCGTGCCTGCTTCTCTCTCCATTTGATTGATTGTTCTCTTTGGTTCATTCTCTATTTACAAACAAGCACAGAGTCGCAATACTCTGTTTAGTCTTTGCAGATAGCGAAAAATCGTGTAAAAAAACAAAAGGAATCGAGCAAAATCAGTAGGCCACTAATGGGATCTCTTTTGACCTCGCTAAAATAGAAACATTAGGAACAACCTGTTGAAAATAGCAATGCGTATGTATATAAGCGGCGTTCATTTGTGTTCACAGTACCCCTTGTTGATTGTTTCAATCGAGCATTGAATTGTTCGAAGTTAATTCTCTTAACGATCTTCTCTACCTGCAAACGAGGAAGAATAGGAATATTCTATCTCCCTTTGCAGATAGTGAAGGGTGGGTAACGCAAGCCTTTAACACGTCGTACCTATTTCATTCCTCATTGATTGATTGATTGTCCGAACATTGACTGTTTGGGAATTAGTTCTTTTTGGAGGTATTCCCTGTTTGCAAATAAACATAGGAAAATCTTTGCAAGTAGTGAAAGGGTACGTAATGCGGACCGTTCTCCCCCGTTGTAATCTGTCATGCCTATCTACTCCCCACTGATTGATGCACCTTTTTCACCCGGACCATTTACTAGAGATACGTCATCTGGCCCGACCAGAGAGCACCCCTAGTGAAAAGGACATATGCAATAATAACGAAGTGATCACTGTATCCTGTTAACAGAAACTTTACCATGAAACAACCTGGAAAGAAAAAAATAGGAAAACGAAAATCAGTAGGCCACTGATGAACATGAACTTTTATTAAACAACGAACAAAGAAACGATAACATAACGTAATGATAAAACCTATTAATGTCCTAGAAACAAGAAAACGTTAAAATATGCCAGTGGTGAGAGACCAGAAAAACAGTAAGAGAAACCAAATCACCCCTCGCTGTCCCACCGCCTGCCACGCCAAAAAAATCGATAGACTAGGGAAAATGCAAGTCAGTAGAACATCCACCCCCACTCTGGAAACTTCCAAGGTGGGGCAGGGTTCCGGCTACGCCCAGCCGGGAGCAGCCCATATAAGGCAGGTCCTGCTGCCACGCCTCGGCCAGGAGATCCTAACGTAGGGTGTAGCCGGAGGAGAGGCCGAGACCAGCGGGACCCGGCCAGGGGATTGCCTTTACAACGCTGAACAGTTGCAGGGGGGGGGAATGTCTCCTCGACCCTCCCCTCTCTCTCCCAGTCCGGCCGCGGTGGCCCTTGAGAGTTGCAGGTAGTCCCGCCACATGCTCTTCCGGTCCGACCACCAACGGTCGGGGGGCCGAGGCCGACGGGATCCGGCTGCAGCCGATAAACCAAGAAACCCGTTCATGGGGCCAGAGCCAGGGGCGTCCGGCCGACATCCACCGGAAGCCCGGCCCGAAGACGGACGGGACACTTCTTTCTTTTATAATGGCTGCGACAACACTGGAGGGGGATGTCTTGCACATGCCTCCGACCCCCCCCTCGTCCTCATCGCCTGGTCCGGCCATAACAAATCCCAAGCGAGACGCCGTGGGGTGCACTGGGAGGGAGAGACGGTGCGAACAGGCCTCTCCCGCCTCCCCAGGTGGAGGCTTCCCAGCTGCACCCTCAGCGCTCCAGGCGGTGGCATCCTAACAACTACAGTGCTGCACAGTTTCGGAACGACCTAGATAACGGTTCTTCCACTGTGGCCATGCTGCAACGTCTCGCCCGGCAGGGTGGAGCCCGTCCGCTCATGTGACCCCGCGATCGCCGGTAGCTGCCGAACTCTCAAAATGGCGGTCGACCTGGCAAGAGCGGGCCCAACATAAAGAAATGGCCCGGTCACTGGTTGACTCCACCACCGTAGTCCTCCACGACCTTGAAGATTCTAGAGGAGCCGCGGGAGTCTCCGACCCCCGATGGGGAATGACTGCCATGATCGCCCGTGGAGTGACGAAACTGTATCCGCGGGACGTCGGCGCTCCCATGCTGGCGCCAGCCTCACTTTGAATTACTACAATCCTGCAGACCTTACTTCCGGTGAAAGCACAGTGTGACCCGGTAGGAAAAATTATTGCACCCCCTCCCCTTTTTGACTGATAGTTCAAACCACCGATCCTTTCCTTTGCCCTTTTAACGGAACTTTGGACTGCCTCCCCCTCTTTTACATTTTCTAGAGAAAACAAAACATTAACCACTACATTAGCATAGCAGTTGACACCAGAACTGTTTTCAAATTGAAAACCAACAACATCTTCAACAGAATCCTTTTTGTTTCTGCTGTGACCCTGCTACAGCACAGGCATTGTCCCCAGCAGTAATTCTGCAATGCCGGTAAGAATAGCTGTGGTGCCTACTGGACTCACTCACCCCCGCGGCGCCCCACGCCGTTTTTTGCTGGGCGGCAACTTACTAGACATCACTTTCGTGCCATCTAGATTTCAGCGCGTTCTGCTGCCTTGGAACTATTCGCACAACAGACCGCTACTGACAAGAATATTTCATTATTGGTGCTGTCAATTTCAATAAATCTATTGGATAATTAAAAAGAAATTGCCACGGTCTCTTCGTTGTTTAAATGTTTTTACTGTTTTTGTTTTGTTGTATATATTTATATGTTATTAAAGTTTTATATTCCTACTACTTTGTTGGAGTGCTATATATTTTTAATGTGACACATAATTGTAAAAACTTTGATGTACAAAGAGTCATTCCTGGAATCTTCCGCTTCAGGCTCGGTCCCCTCCCCAATCACAATACAGGATGGTTTTCAGATAGTAGGAACGCGTGTGCTGTGACGGATCACATCGGGTGTAGGCCTTGATCTACTATAACTCCTTTGAAGAGGGGTGATTCTTTACAGCTGGGGCCATAAACTACATCTGCAGGGCTAGCTGATAGCCTAGGACCGGCCTGGACATTCGGACACAGAGGAAGAGGAGTGTCAGAGGGTGCGGTAGTGAATAGGGCGAAAGGGAGGTGTCGGGCGGGCACAGAGTGTGATTCTCAGGGAAGAGCAGCGCAGATGGGGGAAGGTTTATTGCCCATGCATAAGACAGAGAGCGGTGGTGACCAGTGCCTGGGGGAGATGCTTACGAGGGTGAGGAGCCATGCTACGAATCGACAGCGTGCAGAGAGTGGGTCTGGTCAAGACATCTAAAATGGCTGCCGTGCACGACAAAAGTGTGGCATTTCAAAAAAGGCAAGATGGCGCAGACAATGTTTTTCAACACTTCCTCATTTCCTTCGAATCGAACGTTAACAGACGTTGGGGCATATTACCAAAGTTAAGCGATATTTATCGCTAACGATGCTTACCAACCAATTTTTTACCACTAAGCATCGTCAGAAATTATCGAAGATAAACCTTACTATTATCAAGGTTTATCGCAAATGCGATAATAAACGGCCGCAATGCATGAATATCGCTAAAAAGTCAGCGATATTCATGCATTACCGAGCTAATACTCTTAGCCATGTTATCCACCTCCCATTGGATAACATGGCTAAGAACTGCTCAGGGCAGGTGTTACTTTTTGGAGATATTCGCGCTTAGCGCGAATATCTCCAAAAGTTGGTAATAGGAGATAGATATCTTGCATGTTGTAATGCAAGTTATTGTGGTATATGGAACTCATACCATAATCTCTCAGGAAAGCAGAAACTGATCCTTTTGGGACCGCCTAAAAAGGCCTAGGGGGTGAGGAGTACTCTACTTTGCCCCCTTTTCACGTTCCGAACTATTTTATTTTACTCTCTTCTGTAATTACACAAAATACCAGCGATAAGATGCATCGGAGACACACAGTGAGAGAAAGGAGGCCGGAGATGAAGAAGACATGTCAAATACACATTGGAGATAATATAGTGGCAGAAGGGAAGTAAATATGAGTAAACTTACCATGTAACATAAAAATGTTGCACTCTATACTATAAGTCTCATTTTATACTACAATCACTTCGCTACAACCTCATAAATTAAAAATAAAAATAAATAATGTCTCAAACAATTTTTGATTTCTAAATATAAATTTATTCTTCAGAATTTTCTAAATTTGAAACAACTAGTAACATGTCCTCATCAGTAATTTCCTCTTCAATCATCTCATCTGGAATCTCCTCATTAAAAGTCTGCAATGATGATTCTTGTAACTCTATGGTCTCCAAACACTCGATAAATTCGCCATCAAGAGATTGATCAAAAAAATCATTCAAGTCATCTCCTCCTTCTGACAATATTTCATTATTGGTGCTGTCCATTTCAATCAATGTAGTGGAATCATTCAAGTCATCTCCTCGTGACAATATTTCATTATTGGTGCTCTCAATTTCAATCAATGTAGTGGAATCATTCAAGTCATCTCCTCCTTGTGACAATATTTCATTATTGGTGCTGTCCATTTCAATCAATCTAATGGAATCATACAAGCCATCTCCTCCTTGTGACAATATTTCATTATTGGTGCTCTCAATTTCAATCAATGTAGTGGAATCATTCAAGTCATCTCCTTGTGACAATATTTCATTCTTGGTGCTGTCCATTTCAATCAATCTAATGGAATCATACAAGTCATGTCCTCCTTGTGACAATATTTCATTATTGGTGCTCTCAATTTCAATCAATGTAGTGGACAATTCAAAAGAAATTGCCACGGTCTCTTCATTGTGAGCCATTTTATTTTGAAATTGCTTGCTGTAAATTGCAGAAAAAAATAATCACTTTCATTTATCGTTTTTAGTAATACATAATATAAAACTAACTTCATCAAGTATTTAGTATAACAGAAGGACTGCAAATAAATAACAGAAAACATTTTTCAAATTATCTTCAAGTGTACAACATAGTTCCCCTTACAAATTAACAACTCACCTTTTTAAAAGTAGCAGAAGTGTTAGTACTGTGTAAATCAAACACCAGAAATTCACCACCAAAAATTCCTCACAAATGTACCTCAGACAGTAGTATCACAAAATGGCTGTGGTTTCCTCTCATTTGACATATATACATAACCAATTAACTTTCATCACACACAAATACAAAACCAAAGTAACATTTTAATTGGTTCTAAATTTCAACACTTTCAAATGTGTTTTCCCCATGCAATTTTCCATAGGACATTTACATACGTCTACAGCCTGAATGGCTGAACGGAATTACACCAAACTTGGCAAAATGGTACATCAAACCTAAGAGGTCAGGAATGATCTACTATGCCCCCTTATGGTCATTTCCCCCTTCGCTTTGGCCTCCTCTTGTCTCTCAATCCTACCGAGGGACAAGATGGCGGCCGCTACGGACTGTTTGGAATGTTGACAGACGCCGGAGAACCAATCAGCTTCGCAAAGCTCCGTAACGCGAAAAGTACGCGAAGCGGAGCGCTGTTACAGATATATATCTTTTTTTCAACGTTAATTTCTCAAAATCCACTGGAGCACATATATTGAGACCTAGCAAAGGCACATCGGGCTACCAGTCCCTAATATTTTGCCAAGTTTCGTGCAAATCCATTCAGCCGTTCGATTATTATTATTTTGTTTTTTTTTTGCCCCGCGGGGCCCTTTTAAAACCTCCACATCAAACCTAGGGGGTCAGCGAGGATCTACTATGCCCCCTTATAGTTATTTCCCCCTTTGTTTTGACCTCCTCTTGTCTCTCGATCCTACCGAGAGACAAGATGGCGGCCGCTACGGACTGTTTGGAATGTTGACAGACGCCGGAGAACCAATCAGCTTCGCTTCACAAAGCTCCGTTGCGCGAAAAGTCCGCGAACCAGAGCGCTAACCGGTCCGCTGTTACAGATATATATCTTTTTTTAAACGTTAATTTCTCAAAATCCACTGGAGCACATATATTGAGACCTACAAAAGGCACATCGGGCTACCAGTCCCTACAATTTTGCCAAGTTTCGTGCAAATCCATTCAGCCGTTCGGGCTAAAAGTGAGGCCAACCGCCCTATGGAAAACTCAATGTTAAAAACACGTTTTGGGACCCCCCTTTTTTCTCGGCCCCCACTGGACGAACCCCCCCCAAATTTTCAAGGGCTGCTCAGAAACAAAATGTGCCATTTTCCTGAAAATTTCAGCCGATTCCGTCCACAAACGCCAAAGTTATTAGACATAGAATTTTCAAAAAACCCATAGAGAAAAAATCCTAACTATATATACCTACTGGCGACCGCCAGTAGGTAATATATATGAATTTTTGGGGAACCAGCACTTATTTTTCTTTACAGAGAGCAAGAAGGAAAAAACAAAGTGGAAAGACGGAGGAAGAGAAAGACGGAAAAAGCTTTGTAAACAGAGAATGTATGAACCTGAAAGAGTGAGATAAAGGGGCAGGGAGTATCTATTAGTGTATTAAAGAGGCATGAGGTGGATTTAAAACTACTCCGTCTTAGTACTAGAAGCAGATTTAATTGCACCATCCACTGGCTTCTGAGCAGAGCTTTGGGCAGCAGCAATCATTCTTTTACAAACTAAGCACTTCTGTTTGAACTTAAAGGTTATCTGGTAGCTAAACTATGCACCATATACCTTTCATCATAGTAAATCAGACTTGTCTCCAGTAATTTTGTGTTTTGGACAATCACACGTGTACATATAGTCAATCTATCTTGTTCATGTTTGTGGACCCTGTGAACTTAGGATTTACATTTTAGATATCATATTACAGACTTACTTTACTTACTGTTGAACTCAAAACAGCACAGGAGGAGGGACAGCCACTGATCAAGTAGCATCTTCCCTAGGGTGTATTGACACTGCAGAGACCAACACTGGAAGGAAGAACAATGTATATTGCTGTTTCCAGGAACATCTGTCTTTGACATTATAATTATACCTGCAGGCATCGGTTGGTGGCCAGATGTATCCGGCCAGGGCCATGAATTGATCCATGGATCAGGGGGGGACTTACAACTTGATTTGCTGGTCAGTCTCTAACACCACCAGAGAGTACAGGCTCCACACCACCTGCTAAAAACAAGAGATAGAATGAGTCACATAGGCTTGAAAAAAAGGACTTACAATTTTCTCGAAATTAGAGATCATACTTTCTGCAAGGTGAATGTAGCAGCTGCATGTCATAGATATTTAATCCTTTGTAACTTTTGTGAGCCTAAATTATAAAACTTCTGTGGGCTTTCACACACATTTTCAGCCCTGGACACCGTCCCCGATACATAAAAATGGCAGCTGCAACTTTCTGTTCAGATTGCGTCCAGCCAATCAGAGCATTCCTGTTGTCACATGTATTCACATGTATTCGCGAGTAGTTGCAAAATCACCAGGAAATATCTGCGACCAGAGGTATACAAATAATTTTTGGGCTTACCTTTCTCAAAAACTTCTGAACAGATTTACTCTAAACAGTCACAATGAACTTCCTTGAACCAACATCTACCTCCCTGCCAAATTTGGTGTAAGTCCGATCAGCAGTTCGGGATGTAGGTGTGGCTAAAGGTTCCCATGGGAATACCATTGCAAATGCAACCTTATTTCACCCCAAATTCTTGATCCCCACTGCACAGATCACCCTCAAATGTTTTATTACAACCAGAACCTAAATTGGCACATTGTCTGGAAAATTTCTAAAAGATTAGTCAAGCATGGTCAAAGTTATAGCCAAGTCAAAAACATGATTTTCATATTTAAACACTGTCTTAACGCCAGTAGTTAATATTTTATATATATATAATTATATATATATCACTGAAAAAACCATAGGTTATAGACCATATATAGTTAGGAATTAGCATTTAAAAAACCTTATTTTACTCACACAAAACCATTGAAATTCCATATATAGTTAGTTGCACTAACTATATATCGCGCACCCGCAATCCACTGCTGATGATGTCACATATTACATCATTCATGACATGGTCAGTGACATCACTGATGACATCACTGATGACATCTCAAATGACATCACTGATGACATCACTGATGACATCTCATTTGATATCAATGACCACATCACTGATGATATCATTCATGTGACAATACAATGCATCTCCTCACATTTTAATATAACCTCTCTTTCACCCAGTGTTAAAAAGAGTATAATTTTTGAAACCATTGACACACCAATACTAGTTACTACATACGCACTCACTGATTGCTACGTCTACACACACCTTCACTCATTCACCCATACAATCATTCATACATACAATCACTCATCTTTACAACACTATCATATGCACTCATACACCTATACAGACACTCACAGTCTGCCACTCATCCATGGAGTTACTTACACACCTAGTCAGTCCTGTAAAGAATCAATGAGACTTCCATTTTCTTGTCCATACAGTTAAACATAGAGCACCTTACATTTTCAAACATGTACTAACACATACTTACTTTCTTATACAATCATTGATACAAGTACAGATTGATCTGCACAGAGTCACACACCTCCCAGCTAGCCACACACACATTCAGTCTCCCATACAAATACTTGGGCAATCAATCAATAACCCATATAGTTACTCATATAGCTACTGATCAACACATGCAGCAGTTTACAGAACAACAGACATAATGATGCACAAATTAAGACAGTTTAGTCACTAACCCATGCTCTCAGTGAGACACATTTAATCAGTCACTCATACATTCAGTCATGCACCTACTAAATCCTTCGTCCAGACACTTACACATCCACTCATTCTTCAATATGTAAGACATATTTAAACTTTATAGAAACAAAAAATCACTGGATGTTGTTATCAGTGATGTCATCAGTGATGTCATTTGAGATGTCATCAGTGATGTCATCAGTGATGTCACTGACCATGTCATGAATGATGTAATATGTGACATCATCAGCAGTGGATTGCGGGTGCGCGATATATAGTTAGTGCAACTAACTATATATGGAATTTCAATGGTTTTGTGTGAGTAAAATAAGGTTTTTTAAATGCTAATTCCTAACTATATATGGTCTATAACCTATGGTTTTTTCAGTGAATTTTCAAGGTTTTGTAAATGCTAATTCCTAACTATATATGGTCTATAACCTATGGTTTTTTCAGTGAATTTTCAAGGTTTTGTAAATGCTAATTCCTAACTATATATGGTCCATAACCTATGGTTTTTTCTGTGAATTTCATTGGTTTTTTAACAGCTAATATCTGTAGCTGTAAAATGTATTCTTCTTTAAATCCAAAAATATATTTTATATGTTTATGAATAATTTTTTTTTTAAATATTTTTTTTTCTTCGTTCCCGCTTCGCAAATCGGGAAGCTTCCCGTTAGCTGACCTTGATGCCGCGAAATAGACCGCGAGCCGGTAAACGTTTCTTTACCGCAAGTGCCGCGTTACAAAACAACATCGTGACGCCTCCCGTCCGCATGACGTTTCACGTTGTCGCGTGATACGTCATATGACGTACTACGTTAGCGAACTGGTACGCGAAGCGAGTCGCAAAGCGCAGGTTTCTGGAAGCAAACCGGGAGGCCCTGCAAAGCGCTTAACGTAAACACAGCAAGTCATGTGACTTGGTAATAACACTTTTCATTGGTTCATTTCACTTTTGGTTTCCTAATGATGTAAGACTAGGTCATATAATCTAAAATGAACACTTTTGATTGGTTGAGAACTCTTGTTTTTCCCAAATGATGAAAATCCCTCCTTCTTTCCTCACTCTGACTTTCATCATTGTGAGAGAAAGACCCTTTGTGATCACTGAGCAATGGCTTCTTTAGTAGCTTCAGCTGGTGCTTCCCCACCACCTCCACCACATCCAAGGAAGAGTGGACCACCTGCTCAAGTTGTAATTCAACAAGAAGAAGAAGAAGAGGAACAGGAGGACGAGCACGAAGAGAGGCAGTTTTTGCCTGAGCAGCCCAGGACGTCTCACCGGAAAGAAAACTTCATTTGGCAATTTTTTAAAATTCCCAAAGGTCAGAAAAAAGTAAATGCAAGATACGTAACTTGCCTTATATGTCAAGATAGACTGTCCAGAGGGACCGACAAAAAATACAGTTTCGGAAACTACACAATGCATCGCCATATGACTAGGTGGCATCCTAACAACTACAGTGCTGCACAGTTTCGGAACGACCTAGATAATCTCCCTATTATGGCCAGAAGATCTGTTGTACCGGAAGTAACGGGACCAGAGGGCAGGGAGATGGTGCCAAATATACAAATGAGATTTGGTGATGTAAAACACATCTGCGCATTTTGCGATGGATTCATTTCCTACGGAGAAAAAAGCATCACTCTGATCAACAGAGCTATTGACTATCATATGCAAGTTTGTCCGAAACGCCCAAAATAATAAATACTTCTTTTTTTTGTTTTGTTGCTCCTGTTGAGCCCTTTACAATGAATCGTTTTCATTGCCCCCTCCAAGAAAAACCCAAAAAAATATAAAACTGTTCCGAAAAATTCAAAAACAGTAAAAAAATGTTCAGAAAAATAAAAAAAAAAGTTCTTTTCAGAACTACCTCCCCGTTATTAAAAAATTGGTACAATATTTGGAACTGTGCCAACCTCTATTTCTCTTAGTTCGCTTCCCAGTTCGCGAACCGGAAGCGAACCAAAAACAGTAAGTATAAGGGAAGGAAACAGACACTTATGTTAAAAGAAAGACAGCTATAAGGGAGTAAACTAGAGATACCATTACCCGTAATCCACTGCTGATGATGTCACATATTACATCATTCATGACATGCTCAGTGACATCATCAGCAGAGGATTGCGGGTTTTTTGGCAACATGCCTTATCCACGGTTTAATAACGCTGCCTTTTGCTTTATATAAGTTTTCAAATTGTATGAAATATATACCAATAGGTCGTTATGAACCTTTAGGTAGTGCTTTTCTTCATGAGGTCTGGTCGCTTCCATACACATACAGATGTTTCAAAGATGATCAAGAAGTTTATCTGAATGGAGAGGAATGCACTGAGACGCCAGATCATTCACTAATGTGTAGGCACATACAGTTACACGGTTCATGCAACAAACACCGACCAAATATGGCTTGCGTGTTGCAAGGCACGCCAGTTCCTGCTATCATCCCCACGTTCAAGTTGTTGGAAAATGGTAGTTATTTGATGCTCAATAATGAAGATTGTTCTGAGTTAATTAAAAGTATTCCTTTTATCGTAACAGTAAGTGAACGGGTTATTTGCTGCAGAAATGTTCTATTTCATCCCACACATGAACATAGGGAGTTTTCAATCTGGCCACAAATACCAACCTTGGGACACGTTTCAACGGCATGGCAAGAATAAGAGCTCTTTTGTCTCAGAGAGAGGTGGCCTTGAGTTCGGCCCGTGAAACTTTCGTACTTCACATAGCGAACACCCGTACAGAGGTGCACACCATTTTCAATTAAGATTTGCCTTTCAATTTCAGCAACATGTTTCCGACTATCTTTAACGCATCCTCCACAAAGTCCCTGGCACACTTTTTTAAAGTTGTTACCAGTGGTCTCGTGACTTCATTTGAGAAAATCTTTGGAGTCATCCCTGCTTCCTTTCATTGTATTTTCTGCACTCTGGTTCGTGGATTGGCATTTTTACTTGCATTACCAGCGGACGCTCTTGTGCTTTTTTACATTTTTAAATATGGATGTCCCTCCTATGCAACCTCCGACCCTGCAGCTGCTGACACTGTTCCGCAATCGCATGCTAGAATATTATGGCACAATGCCGTTGGCGATATTAAGCACGGCATATGGATTATCTTTTCGGTTCTCCTACTTCACCTGTGTCCAGCCTGTATTTCACTGCCTGACCTGTGATTTCGATTGGGCCATTGATTTGTGTCTCTGCGGACCGGTTTCTCCTGACGTCGACTTTAATCAGCTGATGACTCCTATCATTACTCACGAGTTGGTTTGTCCTGGCGAAAGGATTATGGCTGTGGCATTGATGCATGGACTACTTGGTCCCTGGAATTTACTGGCGGCAGCACAGTCTTTCTTGGAACAGAGCTTTCTTGAAAACCCACCGAGCTGTCCTCTGATGGTGATAGAGGATCCGGTGCTGGGAGAGCACGTATGTTCTTTTCCGCTTTTAAATTGGATGGCTGAACTGTTTTCGGATGAAGACGGTGACTTCCTATTGGAGGCTGTTGCAGCTTATTTTGCATACACAGTTATGTCATAGACCTTTTTCATGTTTGATATGCTGAGTACTAGCATTTCATTGACAATTCATTGACTTATTTGTCAAGTTTTTATTATTTACCTTGCCTATTGGCTTAAGACTCGATAAAGTACTTGGCTGTTTTATTTTTCTTTAGCATTAAATTTTCCTAGTTTTTAATGCTTTACCTTGCGGACCGTCCACATATAAACTTGCAATCTGCTCTCATGAGATGGCACTTCTATTATCTTATTCAGTTCGTTTCCGGATCATGAGGAGGTGTCATCTAGGTCCTGGATATCTTTACACCGTGTTAAGTTAGCATGGGCTCATTACCGGTTTAAACGCCATTTTTCCTTTTTTGCAACTTCTGCACACGACACTTAGTTGTTGCTTTAGCTTTCCACCTAGTAGTTCATCGTGGTTTACATGAGAATAATATGTTATTGGTCTACTATCTGCTTTACTTGTTAAACTATATCTGTACAGCGAGTGCTAAAGTTTCAAGAACAACACGATACAGAATTGTTATGAGGTCTGATCTCCACGACTTCATACTCATAACATAAGTGCAACTTCTGCCAATTCTGGGCATGAGGCGGGTTTTATATTGCTTTGCCGAACACACATACACAACAGTTGATGCGGTTCACATGAAGAGAGAGCTGGTGTATGCTGATGTGATTCCTTCAAATCTAAGACACTAAAGTATAGGCACGCCCTAAACCAACACAAAGAGACCTTCTTAGCAAATAATATAATATGTGTATTAGGGAGGGTGAGATATAAGCAGCCGCGGGCCGTGGAGGGAGTTACGATGGGGCAGGGAGGCGGGGAGGGGGAGAAGCAGGGTGGAGCCCTCTCTACCTTGCCCCTCCCCCTCCCCGCCTCCCTGCCCCACCGTAACTCCCTCCACGGCCCGCGGCTGCTTATAAGTGTTGCTAACTCTTATTCATTTACAGCATGTTAACATACTGTCACCATTCGCTTTTTATGTACTAGTAACTATGCTGGTAATTTTGCTACTGATAATATGTGTACTTGTATTCTCCACCCTGCTTCTCCCCCTCCCCGCCTCCCTGCCTCACCGTAACTCCCTCCACGGCCCGCGGCTGCTTATAAGTGTTGCTAACTCTTATTCATTTACAGCATGTTAACATACTATCACCATTCACTTTTTATGTACTAGTAACTATGCTGGTAATTTTGCTACTGATAATATGTGTACTTTTATTATCTAAGGTACTACGCCTGAGAAGACGGCATTAGTAAATAAACATTTCAAATACACATCTGTTCTTCTTAACTCCATGTTCTGGTTTCTAAGAAATCTATAACGACCGACTGTTCATGAGTTCCACGTATCCTGAGGTACTATAAGTTCATATTCTGGATTGTCTAAACATTGAGAGTTTGTTATATCCAATGTGACACTGTACCTAGCTTGCTAAGGAGTTTTTGATTACTAACGTGAGTTTTAGGACACCCTAATTCGCCGAGGTTCCAATCCTCTGTCCACAGTTCTGTGTGAGAACAGAAACCCTGCGACAGGGGCACCCCCGACCCTTGCTGGAGCTTCATCACACTTGCGATACAACTCCAGCAATGCATTCGCCGAGGTTCCAATCCTCTGTCCACAGTTCTGTGTGAGAACAGAAACCCTGCGACAGGGGCACCCCCGACCCTTGCTGGAGCTTCATCACACTTGCGATACAACTCCAGCAATGCGCCACCTTTACGGCACAGATACATCACGCATCTGTGCTGTTTTTGCCCCATGATGCGCCGCATTGTAAATGCAGCACACCATAGGTGACGGAACAGCGGCACAGAATGACTAACACATCCCTGGTGATGCGCCAGTCATCATAAATGTATCCCTATGCTTCTTATCTTGTTAGAGATGAACCGCCATATGTATCATCAAAGTTTTTTGCATTTCCTAAATAGCGAACTTTAAGGAATAAATAGCGATTCTTTACCATTCCTAGTTTGCGATGAGCTATTTGCTAATTAGCCGAATGTAGCCCAATGAAGCCCAATGTAGCCCAATGTAGCCCAAAGATGGCCGCCAGACACACAAAAAAACAAATGTAGCCCAAATATCAGCCAGATGTAGCCCAACTATAGCCCAGTGACAGAATGACCAATCAGCTTCGCAAACCTCCGTTACGCGAAGCGGAGCGCTGTTACAGATATATATCTTTTTTTGAACGTTAATTTCTCAAAATCCACTGGAGCACATATATTGAGACCTAGCAAAGGCACATCGGGCTACCAGTCCCTAATATTTTGCCAAGTTTCGTGCAAATCCATTCAGCCGTTCGATTATTATTATTATTATTTTTTTTTGCCCCGCGGGGCCCTTTTAAAACCTCCACATCAAACCTAGGGGGTCAGCGAGGATCTACTATGCCCCCTTATAGTTATTTCCCCCTTTGTTTTGACCTCCTCTTGTCTCTCGATCCTACCGAGAGACAAGATGGCGGCCGCTACGGACTGTTTGGAATGTTGACAGACGCCGGAGAACCAATCAGCTTCGCTTCACAAAGCTCCGTTGCGCGAAAAGTCCGCGAACCAGAGCGCTGCCCGGTCCGCTGTTACAGATATATATATTTTTTTAAACGTTAATTTCTCAAAATCCACTGGAGCACATATATTGAGACCTACAAAAGGCACATCGGGCTACCAGTCCCTACAATTTTGCCAAGTTTCGTGCAAATCCATTCAGCCGTTCGGGCTAAAAGTGAGGCCAACCGCCATATGGAAATTAACATGGGAAAAACGCGTTTTGGGACCCCCCTTTTTTCTCGGCCCCCCCTTGACGAACCCCCCCAAAATTTTCAGGGGCTGCTCAGAAACAAAATGTGCCATTTTCCTGAAACTTTCAGCCAATTCCGTCCACAAACGCCAAAGTTATTAGACATAGAATTCTCAAAAAACCCATAGAGAAAAAATCCTAACTATATATACCTACTGGCGACCGCCAGTAGGTAATATATATATATATATTACCTACTGGCGGTCGCCAGTAGGTAGTTATAGTAAAAACCTAGGGGGTCATTATGATGTCGGGCGGATTGCCTCCGCCAGGCTGGCGGTGGCCACCGGCAATGGCAATGCCGCCACGGAAAGGCAGGCGGTGATGCCAGTGTTGGGGGTGCACATGGGGGGTGCCTATGGTACCCCCCCACATTTGCATATGCAAAGCGGCAGGCACCGCGCGGTGCCTGCCGCTTTGCATATGCAAATGCATTCTGAAATGTTTATCATTGTGGCGGGCGGTGCTGAGTGCACCGCCCGCCAGAATGATAAACATGTAGGATGTGCCCGCACTTGTGGCGGGCACATCTTAATTCCCCCTACGGGACCCCCACCCCTATAGCGGGCGGTCCCGATCTCCGTTAGGGTGCCGCCATCCTAATGACCCCCCTAGTTTCCATAGGAAATACGCAAAATTCTTATTGGAAGAACTTTGGCGCCGGTGGACGAATTTCTCCAAGAAAATGGCCTGCTCCGCTCCGCTCCTTCCCTGACAGTTTGGGGGTGATTCATGAAGCGGGGGCCAAGAAAAAAGGTGGGTCCCAAAACGTATTTTCCCCATGCAATTTTACATAGGTCCTTTAGCCCCAGGGACCGCCACCCCCAGAGCTTTTTTTTCTTTTTTTTTTTTAAACAACCTGTGTGGGGGGGCTCAAGCCCCCCACACACCCCGGGGACCGCCATCTCCCCGGGGCACTAATATGCAAAATAGAGGGGTCCGTGATGGACCCCCCAGCCCCGGGGACCACCACCCCCCGGGGCTTCTGAGATGTTGGGAGGGGGGCCGCGCGGCCCCCCTCCTAGAGCCCTCGATGGCCCTGGGGACCGCCAACCCCCAGGGCCGGCTCCTGCAGTGTCCCGGGGTGCCTACCCCCGGGACACTGCTGTTTGCTGTGGTCCCGCGGCTCCCACCCTACCACAGCAAACTGCTTTGATTTTTGAAAGAGAGAGCAGGAAATCTGCTCTCTCTTTCAAAAATCAAAGCTGATTGCTTTTCTGTATGGGAGCAGCATGTTAGCTGCTGCCCATGAAGAAAAACAATGCCGGCTCCTGCAAGATACGGGGAGCAGGCAGGGACCGTGGGGGGCTTGGGGACCCCCACGGCCCCCAACGAGGAAGGCCAGGAACAGAAGTGGCCCGGGAGGGGGGGTCACATGGCCCCCTCCCCAAAAAATAAATACATAAAAGGCCGGCCCCGGGGGATGGGGTCCCCGCGGCCTTAAGGGGGCAAAGGAGGGGGGCTATGCATCCCCCCTCCAAAAAAGAAAAAGAAAATAAAGTTGGCCATGCCCCGGGGGATGGGGTCCCTGGGGCCGGAATTGGCCACGGGAGGGGGGTCACGCGACCCCCTTCCCGATTTAATTTTTTTTTTTATCTGGTGCAGGCCCTGGGGGATGGGGTCCCCAGTGCCCAAAAAAAGAAAAAGAAGGGGGGCCACCTTCTTAAAAGTTTTTTTTCTTTTTTTTTTAAACATGATCGGGAGGAGTCCACGCCCACTCCCTGCACCTCTCTGCAAACGCGCCCCCTAGCGCATTTGCAGAGGGAGAAGTAATTCCCCTCACATACTGGGGGTCCCTGGAGGACAACTAGCCCACCAGGAGCCTCCAGTATGGGCCAGGGGGCTCCCTTGCAGAGACGTGTAAAGAGGCCAGCCCCTTTTTACACCTCTCTGCAACAGAGCCCCCTGGCGCATAATGGACGTTGCTGGTGGGCTAGTTGGCCCCCAGGGACCCCCAGTATGGATGGGAATTAGTTCCCCTTCTGAAAAAGCGCCAGGGGGCTGCGTTGCAGAGAGGTGTAAAAAGGGGCTGGGCCTCATTAGACCTCTCTGCAACGCAGCCCCCTGGCGCATACTGGAGGTTCCTGGTGGGCTAGTTGGCCCCCAGGGACCCCCAGTATGCAAGAGGAATTAGTTCCCCCTCTGAAAAAGGCACCAGGGTGCTGCATTGCAGAGAGGTGTAAAAGGGGGCGTGGCCTCATTACACCTCTCTACAACGCAGCCCCCTGGCGCATACTGGAGGTTCCTGGTTGGCTAGTTGGCCCCCAGGGACTCCCAGTATGCAAGGGGAATTAGTTCCCCCTCTGAAAAAGCGCCAGGTGGCTGCATTGCAGAGAGGTGTAAAAAGGGTGTAGCCTCTTTACACGTCTCTGCAACGCAGCCCCCTGGCGCATACTGGAGGTTCCTGGCGTGTTACTTGGCCTCCATGGACCACCAGTATACAAGGGGACTTCATCCCCCAACTTAGAACGCGGTATGGGGTGTGTTTGCACAGTGGTGAAGGTAGGGGGCGGGGCTAGAGGTGATATGTGTGCAAACATGTTCTGTGGCGCGTTTTAAGTTGGGGAATTAATTCTTCTTCAATCCAGAGTTCCCCTAGGGGCCAACTAGTCAAACAGGTACCTCCAGTAAGCACCACAGAGCTGCGATGCGGAGTGTTGTAAAAAGGGGGCGTGCCCTCTGAACACCTGTCTGCAACGCAGCTCCCTGGTGCATACTGGAGGTACCTGGTGGGCTAGTTGGCTCACAGGGGACCTCAGGATTGGAGGGGAATTAATTCCCCAACCTAAAACGCGCCACAGGGTGTGTTTGCACACATGTTACCTCAGGCCCCGCCCCCTTCCTTCACTATTGAGCAAAATATTCCTGTAAAATCAGCCGAACTACGAATTCCGATTTACTCACCTGTTATCACAAGAGACGTCAGTACTGCAACTTTGAGCACACTACTGATCCTGAAAAGTAATTCTAACCATACTTACAGTAACTTGAATTTCCTTCCATAGGCTAACATTGACTGGTTTCACTTGGAATTTCCAAGGGTGGAGTTTTGGAACTTTAAAAAATTCCTCTAAAATCAGCCAAACTACGAATTCCGATTTACTCACCTGTTATCAGGGGAGACCTCATTGCTGCATCTTTCAGCCCACTACTGATCCTGAAAAATAATTGTAACCCTACTTACAGTAACTTGAATTTCCTTCCATAGGCTAACATTGACTGGTTTCACTTGGAATTTCCAAGTGTGGAGTTTTGGAACATTAAAAAATTCCTCTAAAATCAGCCGAACTACGAATTCCGATTTACTCACCTGTTATCAGGAGAGACCTCAGTGCTGCATCTCTCAGCCCACTATTGATCCTGAATAGTAATTCTAATCGTAGTTACAGTAACTTGAATTTCCTTTCATAGGCTAACACTGACATGTTTTACTTGGAAATTCTTACAGTGTGGAGTTTTGGAACTTTAAAAAATTCCTCAAAAATCAGCCGTACTACGAATTCCGATTTACTCACCTGTTATCAGGAGAGACCTCAGTGCTGCATCTTTCTGCCCACTATTGATCCTGAAAAGTAATTCTAACCGTAGTTACAGTAACTTGAATTTCCTTCCATAGGCTAACATTGACTGGTTTCACTTGAAAATTCTTCTAAGTGTGGAGTTTTGGAAGTTTAAAAAATTTCTCAAAAATGAGCCGAAGTATGAATTCCGATTTACTTACCTGTTATCAGGAGAGACCTCATTGCTGCATCTTTTAGCCCACTACTGTTCCTGAAAAGTAAATTTAACTGTACTTACCAGTAACTTGAATTTTCTTCCATGGGATATCATTGCCTGCTATGTAAAATATATATTAATTAAAAAAATATATAAAAAATAAAAATAGTACAATTTCAATATTTTTAAAAACATTTATTTTTCAATTTATATCAAACAATATGTAATAAATAAATAAATAATTTAAAATAATGTAGTAAATCAGTATAAAAAAATATAACAATTAATACATTTAAAAATTATCATTTACAAAACCTTTGAAATTCACTGAAAAAACCATAGGTTTCAGCCACGTTATAGTTAAAAATTAGCATTTAAAAAACCTTAGAAAGTCACTGAAAATATCGTAGGTTTCACCCGCGTTATAGTTAAAAATTAGCATTTTAAAAACCTTAGAAATTCACTGAAAAAAACATAGCTTTCACACACATTATAGTTAAAAATTAGCATTTAAAAAACCTTAGAAATTCACTGAAAAACCATAGGTTTCACACACGTTATAGTTAGCTGGACATTTCACTCATACAAAACCATTGAAATTCCCCCGTTATAGTTAACTATAACTCGCGCGCCCGCAATGCACTGCTGATGACGTCACATATTACATCACTCATGACATGGTCAGTGACATCACTCATGACATCACTGATGACATCTCAAATGACATCACTGATGACATCACTGATGAAATCATCCTTGTGAAATAGCGTAATAGCGTAATATAACCCTTGATACACACATTCAAAAATAGAAACTAACATTTAAAAAAAAAATGTAAATACCAATTCCAGTTAGAACAACCTATTCAGTAATTCTAAAATCTACATACACATCCAGTAATTCACTAACAGTTCTATATAGGCACTCATACATGTACTCACTCATCATATGTACTCATACACCTATACATCTTATTACACACCGACACTCATCTATAGAGTTACTCACACACAAGCTCACACATAGAAATAAACTATCAAACATCCATTTACTTGCATATACAGCTATACACCCACCACTACACTTACTTCTACAGAATCGTACACATACTTACTCTCTTAAACAATCAGTTATAAAAACACATACTTATTTAAACAGGGACTCTTACAATCTCTCGCTCTCACATATACTCACTTATATACATCACTTATATACATCAATACTCACATATACTAGTTTAAAACATATGTAGTTACTCATAAAGATACTATTGAGACAGTGATTCACTCACTAACACACCCATACACACACTCATCCACCCATACAGTCCTGCCAACATGCTGTCTTCAAAACACATGCAAACAGTGAGTCACCCATTCATGCATCTATGCGGTAAGTAATACCCCCCACCAAACCATACAGACACTCATACTGATACTCTAAAAACCAACTAATAACCCATATTGACACTCATGTAGCTAGTCACCAACCCATGCAGCCACTTATACACAAAGTGAGTTACTGATACAGATATTTACATATTTAAACATTACTCGCTAATACATGTATTCACTAAGATACACTTAATAAGTCAGTTATACAATCATTTTTACAAAAAAACCATCCATTTAAACACTTATTTACACATTTATTTTTCCATCAACCTTTAGATATACATATATAAAATATAATTATTTTTCAGAAAGACACACATTCACTGAAAGATGTCATCAGTGATGTCATCAATGATGTAATTTGAGATGTCATCAGTGATGTCATGAGTGATGTCACTGACCATGTCATGAGTGATGTAATATGTGATGTCATCAGCAGTGCTTTGCGGGCGCGCAAGTTATAGTTAACTATAACGGGGTAATTTATTTGGTTTTGTATGAGTGAAATGTCCAGCTAACTATAACATGTGTGAAACCTATGGTTTTTCAGTGAATTTCTAAGGTTTTTAAAATGCTAATTTTTAACTATAATGTGTGTGAAACCTATGTTTTTTTCAGTGAATATATATACATATATACATATATATATATGTATATATAAATACATTGATAAATTAATAAATGTATTCCAATGTTAATAACATTGCATAATTATAAACGAATGTTTACAATGCTAAGAAAACAGAAACCCAATGAAAAAACAAAGGTTGAAGACAAGTTATAGTTAGGAAAACTTGTTTATGTCTATAGAAAAACAACTTTAACTTACAAATTATAATTTCCGCTGAAACTAAAAATGTGTTTAAGCCACACACCTTCATCCTCACTGTTGTAAACTCACTAGACAGACTAAAGCAAAGGCCATATAAGTGGAAAAGTTGAGTAAACCCTGCATCCCAGACCTTTGATGGTTACCCTCAGAAAGGAACCCCGTGGTTTTAAAATATTATAAAAGGTGCTGTATTGTACGAAAGCACTTTTCCGGTTCCACAGTATTGTAACACCTAATATGGTTCATGGAACCTGGGGTACCCAATGGTGCCCGATGTCTGAAAATCTGCCCATGTACAAAGAATCCTGGGTATTGTTTTAGGTGTTTTGGTACAGTGAATGCCACAATAAATCACTGAGCCAGACAAATTCCAATATGGCATCTGGGTCCCCAGTACGTGTCCAAATGCTGCATCTTGTTAAAAGTCCAGGTGTTTTGATCAACCCCTAATGGCTATGCAGAGCAGGTGGTGGGCACCCATCCATTGAATACAAGACCTGCTCAGGAGCCAGGTCTGGCCAAACAGCATATGCTGCAAGATTTGCCTATGTGCAAGGTTGAGTGCAGGGTCTGGCAACATGCCAGGCCATGTGGTCAATTCCTGTTGCATGTGGGCAAAGGCTGTGAACAGTGGGAGTTGACCACTTGTGGTGGATTTGGGGATGGGAATGGTCATAGGCCAGGCCCTGCAGACAATTGCTTCTGCGCAATGCTAAAAGCCAAATAGAGCAGTGGTTGAGCAAAAACGTTTGCAGTAAAAAAGTCATAGAAATTAAATGAAAAAAACTTAGCTTGAAACTGAGTTTGGGTATTTCTCAAACACACAAAAGACACTAGGGGGCATATTACCAAGCCCCAGCGATAATTATCACTCAGCGCACTTAGCGCTAGGATAATTATCGGCGGGTAGCGTGGATTTTTATCACTGAGATAGCGTGCTATCAGCAACGCTTATCTCAGAAGTGATAAAAAACCTCGCTCTAACTGCCAAATGAGAGATTATCGCTGGAAAACCAACGATAATCTCTCGAAGTTTGGCGTTAGCTTGATGATAGGGGCTCCCAAACTCAGCCATGATATCCACCTTCCATAGGATATCATGGCTAAGTCAGGAAAATACCAGGTGTAAAAAAAGCAGCACTAACCGCGGTTAGCGCTGCTTTTTTAATCACTAACAGGGTTAGCGACATCCTTGATAATAGGAGAAATATCGCTTAACAACATTTCTCCTATTATTTTTCTCTGTAACGCCCCCTTTGCATCTCATTAGAGATGCAAGGGGAAGCGTCGAGAAAAAGGGTGCTAACATGCAAATTTTCGTGTTAGCACCCTGTTGCTGATAGGGAGATAATTTTATCTCCGCTTTCTTGGCTTTTAAAGCCAAAAAAGCGGAGATAAACCCTTGATAATATGCCCCTAGTATTCTTAAGTTATCTTAACGAATGCACACAGTGCTCAGCATAACTCGTGTCACAAACTATGCAGAAAGCACAAAACAACACAAAGAGCACGCATTTCCAAATACTATAGGAAAAAAATGCAGACTACCAAAAGCCAAACATGATGGACGCAGTGAGTTATGGTGTGCGTTGTCATTTACGCGTAGTAATAAATGGATATTCAGTCATTTATTACAGTGCATAGGTCATATCCTATGTTTTTCATAGCAGAGACACATCTGCTGGGTCTTAAAGACCGGGAACCTTGTTGTATCTTCACTGCTCAGCCTGTGGGTCTATGCAATGAGGCTGATTCTGCTTCAATACACTCTGTGCAGCTGCATACATACTCTATGCACACATAAACATTTTCTATGCAATATACAGCAAACTCTAAAACAGTAATATTTTTTTCTGAATAAAGCAGCACTCATCTTTTCCTATTGTATATCAACTGGAATGTACGCCTTTACCTATATTTTTCAAATACTGTCATTTCCTGTACTAAACTACACACATTCCAGCTATACGTGTCTGTCCGAGATTGTAATTGGAACTAGATAGGATGTGGTCTATGACTTTGGGTTGTTTTTGCTATACCCTTGAAGATGCGTAGTTATAATTTAAATCTCAAGACACAATAATAACTATTACAGCGTCTGTGTTATTGTAGCGAATCTATGCAACCAATGGAAATAGGAATACTGCATGATTGAAAATCTGCTCAGAAAATTGAATTTGTAAGTGTCAAATGAGTAATAGGAGGCAATTCTTAAAAGTTAAAGGACAGAAGTTCAGTGTCTGAAACATGATTTATTTGCACAGCAGATGTATACCACTACTTCATTAATTTCACCCTGTCCTAAAATTTGAATGCTAAAATTATTTGATAACCTCTCATTGTAATGTGACATTGAATTTTTTTCATTTATATTCATTCTGCTGAACAATCTTTTTTCTTCATTTCCACCTTCAAAAAGCTACATTGTGTCCTACTCGCCATCATATTTGCATTTTATATAAGCACATTACTTTGGAAGAGAGAACCATTTCTTGCACTCTTAATTTTAAAGTAGTACAATAAAGAATGAGGAATACCCTGCTGTGAATTATATGAAAATCCAGAATACCTGGTAACTTCACAGCCACTGGTAATTGGAAGTAGCCCCGGCATTAAATATTGCCCATTTTAACATAGCGAAATATAGCCCTCTTTCTAAAACCAATGTGCGGATTATGAATCCGCGTATTGCTGGTTAGAAGATTGACACAATATCTCGGATGATGAATTCATTATCAAAGTCTTTCTCCTTATAATAAATGTCTAAAAATTGTAGAATTGTTTAACATAACTAGATGAAATTTTAGATGGTCGTCAAGTGTCAAATTGATTGTCAGCTATCACTACCTTCAACAAATGCTAGTTATAGCCGCTAAAAAATCCAGCAACCACAGGTGAATGTTTTCTTGCGACAAATTTCCTCTCACTCTTCCTTAAATTAACTATTTCCTGGGTTGTATGATGTTACAATGCGATCTTTTAGATCGCTGTACATCACAACGCATCTTTTACAATGCAAGTCATTACCACGACTTGCGCTGTAGGGTGCTGGACTTAGGAATAGTAAGATTTACCATTCCAACTCCAACCTACGTACAGTAGGGAAGGTGTTGGAATAGTAAATCTACTATTCCTTAGTCTAGAGCGCCCTCCAGCGCAAGTCGTGGTAAGGACTTGCGTTTTAAAAGACGCTTGGTGATGGCAGCGCGGTGTTTTGTCCGCGTTGTCATGGACGTTCCCCATTTCAGGTCTTAGCTGTGTTTTTATTGAAATGAGGTTAAAAAAACCTTAATAACCACCTTGGCTACTAAAATGCATATAATTATATGCTCCATTGGTATATGTTCATGTTGTGGTAGTTTACCTTTGAAGTGATTTTTTTGCCCCCCCGGCAGTATGGAAAACCACTTGCGTAACACAGAAAACTAAAAAAAAAAATGGCAGAGTGGGGCTCTGAATGGAATGACAAATATCCACTACTGGTATTTCTTCTTGCATAATAAACTTAATATTTTCAATGTTTTGTATGCATAATACATTTAATGGGTGAACTAACTACTTGGCTGCTAATCCTTAAACCAAACTGCCCTCTAGTGCTGACCCCTTTTTTGATCACTCTTAAGCCTTCATAACTTTTTGCCTTTGCGGCACCTCGTTGCATGAAACAATGTAAAATGTGCCCCTGAGTTTCACAAAATGTGGTTGTTCTTGCATACTATTTTATATTTGGAAGCCAAAAATAGATGGAAGTTAAATTGATAATAAACAAAATGTTGAACTCTTACTGTGTTACCAATCTTCTCCCAATAAAAACAAGACCCTACTTGTGTGGGTGGCATCATTGCCCGTAACGGGAAGGGCACCAAAATGCAATGTGAGACATAGATTTATTTCCTTGAAAATGCATGTTTTTCTGCAATGGGCTTACCTTAGCTATGTGTGCTTGGCTGCCACCTAGATGAAGCCTACTAATCCCAGACATTTCTGAAAACTGGACACCAAAGCAAGTCCATGGTGGTATGACTTTCATGTATCCCACTATAATTTCTTACCTGGAATGCTCTGAAAACCTCAAACCTTGGCAACAATTCCACATTTTCTGTATGTTTTTTGTGAGAAAGGGCTCTAGAATCTGCAGGGGTCCACAACATTTCAAAGTTCCAATCTTCAAGTTTCCTCAAACTGCTCCCAATAAAAACAGTACTCCACTGACCTATTAATGGTGACAGGAACAGATGAAACCATATGGAGCCAATGTGCTATCATTTACTGTGATTTATATCATTATGCATGTACTGGAATTAATTTGTGCCTCACCACTGGAAAAGAAGAACTGTGTACTAGGATGACAGGACGTGAGACTCTAGGTACAGACTCTCTCTACAATGTCATTACCTGTCAACTCAAATATTAGCTAGTGCACAGTACCTCACCTGACCTCCCAACCTTCCCAGAGTAGCAGGTGATTTGGCAACCTAAAACATGATCCTCTAGTCCCCAAGAAAACCGTGGAAACAGATCCCGACCATTCGTTACTCACTCACTCATGCATGACTGTGGTAAACACAAGAAAGACAAGAAGAACATTTACAATCCATTTATTGAAACTATCGTAGTCTATTATGAAGCAAATATGCTGTGATCATTAGGAAGATGCAACTAAACAAAGTAATTAATATTACTAACATGGCGTACAGGGCAAACATCCGACCATGTTATATTATGAATCTAGCTAAATCTACTACCCTCACTGTATGAGAACAGGAATATATATATATAGAGAGAGCCATCTAATAAAACTCACTTTGCATCTTCAAGCGGCCCGGATCTCTTTTCTTGCATCGAAGAAAGCTTTCTGGTTGGATATACAGGGACTCGCTATCCCATCCGTGGCCCGCCTTTGGAAAGCGGCAGGGTTTCAAGCGACTCGTTTGGCTGGATATATATATATATATATACATATATATATATATATATATATATATATATATATATATATATATATATATATATATGTATATATATATATATATTCATTGAAAAACCATAGTGATGTCCCTGACCATATCATGAATGATGTAATATGTGACATCATCACCAGTGGATTGCGGGCGCGAGAGTTACAGTTAGTAAAACTAACTATAACAGAGGAATTTCAATCGTTATGTATGAGTGAAATGTCCAGCTAACTATAACACCCCTGAAACCTATGGTTTTTTCAATGAATTTCTAAGGTTTTTATATGACAATTCCTAATTATAATGTTGACCACTTCCCCATATCTTCAACAAGAAACCAAATCTGCAATGCTACCTAAAAAAACAGGCAATAGTTCCACTTACCACTAACAAATTACCATCAACATTTAACTAGTGTAAGGAGGTCGACTATGTACTGCGTGAATTACATCCAACTCACACCCATATTTAAAGAGCAATATGTGATAGAGGTATTAATTTTACACTTCCGACACCCAACAAAATCACAATACCCAACGCCACTACCACTACAACCATCCTGAGCCCTCCCCTCTACTATCTCAGAGGCAGCGCAAAACAGGACAACGAACCTTCCCAAAATAATATATCCCCTCAACAGCACACTAGCTCAATGTTCAGAAATGTGGCAACCAACTATGTATAAGGGAAGGAATTCGCACATCAATAATAATGTGCACAATGCTAACACTACCGGTGATATGCAAAACACAACTTACTATACAAACCAAAAACTTTTCAGTGTGTAGATATACCATTGATACGTGTCGTGTACAGCACAGGGGGCGCAACCATATTATCTCAGACTCTGGGGAATATCTTGGTCATGTTGCTGTGTTGTCTCCCCCCCTTCAAGGAGAACTGAAGTGGGCTGATCCAATGTACGCAACGTCAGCATAAGAGTATAAATAATTAGCCAACGCCTTGGGCGTGGTTCACTTTTGCAAAGAGAAAAGACTCTATCACAGCAAAGGTCCTCACCCTGCCACGTGGCTGCCACAATGACCACGTGCCTCCTCGATACAGGCCGATTGTGAACCCAGCGCCACAGCATCGCAGACTTATGTCTTTATCAACTACTGCCTTCTATCTACACTACGGACAGCAGGGTTCACAACTTGAATTCAGCTTTGGATCTACACTACGCACAGCATTGAAGTTATCCTTCATTTATGTAAGGCAGAGACAATTTTCTTAAAGTTTGAACAGTAGGAAATTCAGCCTTCATTTATTTAATGCAGAGACAATTCTACTATATGTCTTCAGATTTTGTTTACATAAGTGACAAAAAGCATTCGTCCATGTCTGTCTCAACAACTGACTTCAAACTACACTGCGTAAACAGGGTTCACAACTTGAATTCAGCTTTCCATCTACACTACGAACATCGTTAAAGTTAGCCTTGATTTATGTAAGGCAGAGACAACTTTGTTATTGGATGCCACAAAAAACATTCCTCAATGTCTGTACAAAGTATTGCCTTCAAATGTACAGTGTGATCAACAGAGTTCACTACTTGATACCAGAAGCCCAACGCTGTTCAACATTTACATGACCCCGCTTGCACACGTAGCCCGACAACTCGGCCTCAACATAATCTACTACACTGACGTCACTGAGCTGATCCTCTCCCTCACCAAGGACCTCATCACAGCCAAAGCCAACCTCCACAAAGGAATGAAGGCCGTCGCCGACTGGATGAAGACCAGCCGTCTGAAGCTGAACTCGGACAAGATGGAGGTCCTCATCCTAGGCTCCAACCCTTCAGCCTGTGATGACTCCTGGTGACCGACGGCACGGGGGCAGCCCCAACACCCATTGACCACGCAAGCAAACCTGGGAATCATCCTCGACTCAACGCTCTCAATGACCAAGCAAGTCAACGCCATCTCCTCCTCCTGCTTCAACACCCTCCACATGCTCTGCAAGATCTACAGATGGATCCCAACAGATACAAGAAAGACAGTCGCCCAGGCCCTCATCAGCAGCAGACTCAACTATGGAAATGCCTTCTACGTGGGAGCCCCGACAAAGCTCATCAAACGACTACAAAGCATCCAAAATGCCTCAGCACTGATCCTTGTCGTACCACGCCACGGCCACATCACCCCCTCACCTGGGAAACCTGCACTGGCTCTCCGTCAACAAGAGGATATCCTTCAAACTCCTCACCAACGCACACAAGGCACTCCACAAGACTGGCCCAGCCTACCTCAACAGACGGCTCCCCTTCTACATCCCCAACCGCCAGCTACGCTCCGCCGACCTCTCACTCACCACCATCCTGCGCATCCGAAGAACAACCACTGGTGGGAGATCCTTCTCCCACCTCGCCGCCAAGACATGGAACACCCTCCCACTGAGCCTACGACAGACCCAAGACCTGCTGACCTTCAGGAGGATACTCAAGACCTGGCTGTTCAATCAGTAGCAGCCCCCCCAGCGCCTTGAGACCCTCGCAGGTATTTAGTGCGCTTAACAAATGATTGATTGATTGATTGATTGAGAAGCGCAGAAGCACTACAAACAACATTTAATTCAGTCTTGATTCATTTAAGACAGAGACAATTGTACTGTGTCCTCAGATTCTGCTAATCTGTGACAAAATAGCATTCATCAATGTTTGTATCGACTACTGCCTTCGATCTACACTGCAGACAGCAGGGTTCACAACTTCAATTCAGCTTTCCATCTACACTATGGACAGCATTCAAGTTATCCTTGATTTATGTAAGGCAAAGACTATTTTGTTAAAGGATACCACAAACACATTCCTCAATGACTGTACTGACTTCTGTTTTCAAATGTACACTGCGATCAAAAGAGTTTACCACTTGATACCAGTGGCGCATAAGCACTACAGGCAACATAAAATTCAGTCTCGATTTATTTAAGGCAGAAAAATAGTTCTGTGTCTGTGTCAACTACAGCCTATGATGTACTCTGCGGACAGTAGGGTTCACAACTTGAAGTCACCTTTGCATGTATACTATGGACAGTAAGGAATTCAACCTTGATTAATTTAATGCAGAGACAATTGTACTGTATGTGTTCAGATTTTTTCAGATAGAATGACAATTGTACATGATGCATTCCAGTAGACAAGAGACATTATACCACTGCAACCCCTCCGAACCATGAATTATCACAGGGTACGCACACACTGAGTTCTTTCGGTACCACTAACTCACTGCACCACAAGTCATTTCCCCGTAGCCTTATTAAAGCAGAATTCACTAGGTAAAAAACATTGCTCCCAGTACAGCCCCCCTGCATTAAGCATTATCGCAGGGTACGTACAAGCTCAGCGCCAAAGATACTACTAACTCAGAGCGCCGTAAATAATGGAATAGAAGAGTGAACAGTTTCATGTCATCAATGAGGCATACTATCACTTTTAAGTGGAATTCATAGAGAATCCAATCGAAAAAAAGACATTACTCCAATTACTGTGCCCCCCTCCCCCCCAGACCACGCATCATCACAGAATATGTACACGCTAATCACCAAAGGTACTAGAAACTAAGTGCATCAAAAATGATTATTACATGGTCTTACTAAGGCACCATTCACAACACAAAAAACATTACTAGCTGTACGACCTGTCCAGACTACGCATCATCGCAGGCTCCACACAACCTTGTTGTTTTAGATACCACTAATTCAGTGCATACCAAACTAAGTATAACACCTATCAAACCCTACACAATATCCCTTTATTATGCTTCCTTGAAAAACTTATTTTATATCACTTATAGATTTAGTTGAATAATAAAATTTACGCTGCTTATATGTTCTATCTTCTACTTCAATCATGATTGCACATGATGCAGTCCACCCTAAGATCTACACTGAGGACAACAGGGTTTACAACTTCAATGCAGCTTTGTATCTACACTACAAACAGTAGAGAATTTAGCCTTGATTTATTTAAGGCACACACAAAAAATACTCCTGTGGCACTGCTAGTATGCACAAGCACATTTAATCCCTACATCCTGTGAACTATGTTTACAAAGAAAGTACAACACAGCCCCAAAATGTACCTCCACTACCGACAATACCAAGTACCTCTGGGGTATCACCTTTAACATCACAACCAGACAAACGTCCCCATTTTGAGAAATTTAGAATGCACTGCGTGAAATGCAATTGTTTAATTTCTTATGGAGAGCAATCAGTAGACATAGTTTGCAGAGCAATTGATAACCATTGATGATAGTTTTTTTCCCTCAAAATTCATGCAGACTAGTATGCAACACTCAATATTTTGAGTACAGACCGCTTGAACCACGCATCATCCCAGGCTGAGCACACGCTGAGCACCACACGTACCACTAACTCAGTACACCATAACTAATCGCCACATGGCCTTATTAAGGCAAAGTTCAGGTACCAAAAGACATTCTTACCAGTTCGTTCTGCTTGAAACACGCATCATGGCAGGCTCCAGATAAACCACCCCTACCTCAGTGTAACACAACTCATGAACACTTTATGATAGAATCTTCTGTCTATTATTTCACATATAGTGCTCCTACCTTAGTACAGTCTGTGTATGATATCATGATTACTATTCTACTTTTTACCAACAACGTAATAAAATGGAGTCGAGCGCATGTGCCCGTACCCTCTTCAACTATCTATCTGTGTCTGTGTATTTATTATGTTTCTTCAATGCTGCTCCTGCACCTTACCATCATTATATTGTGCTATAAATAGCATATGCAACCATCTTACCTCAGACAGTAAGTGTGGAATATCCTCCTTTTTTTGGAGGGCGTATTTACACAGCGCAAAATCAAACCAAAACTATATCAGCAATTTACATGAGTACCGTATTTACAGTACATTTTCAGGCACGCGTAGATAAGGTCATTACTCTACAATATCAGGATGTGGATGCAATTCCAAGCCTTGAACACTGATTTCCAGCACCAAGTTCGACAGTGTACCTGAATGACCACATACGTATATATATTAGCTGCCCTTCATGTGCCAAAAACTGCAAATTAAACCTTTCACAGCCCTGTATTACTACAGCCACAACACTCCACTGAATGTACAACAAACATTCATAATCACAGATATGCATCATGTCCACCATCTTTTATGTGTGCAACTATGAATGAATATAGAGTCAGTGATACCCCGTACACATTTATACCAAATGGGAGTTCAATGGTGACTCATAGTGACGATCGCAAGCACTCTGATGGTCCGTCCTGGTGGTTTAGACGCCTCATGTAGGTCCAAACCACCGAGTACAAGGGCCCACCACTAGGTGCCTGGCCTCTTTGGTCACTGAGTTAGTGGTACTGCAATTAATGAGCAGGTGAAGAACCTGCGATGATGATGGGAGCACGAGTATGTCATTAGCCATACCGATATCAAGACTCGGCACCACATATCAGATTTCTTGGCAGAGCGGGAATGCATGATGTAGCAGGTGTCCTGACAACGAAAAGGTAAGCATAGAGGTCTCGGTGCGCATCGGAGAGAGTTGATGGGGTGCAGCAGACTAGATACAAAAAAGCAACACATCGATTTAAGCGTACGCACTCCTATAAACCGTATCTTATTGCATTACATTTTTTTTCCAATAGCAGGGACGTTTTTATAATCGGTCAAATGTCCGGTGTATAAACTGTACAAATTGTTGTTTTTAAATGCGAAAGGGAAGGTGTGTGAAAGGGCGATGTAATTCAACTCCACATTAAGATAGTAACAAATACCAATCATGACGTCTTTCTTTTACTATCTTTTAGATGTAGAGCTTCAGGGTGCATTATGTCCCCGCACGTGGTGAAAAACATACCAGTGACAGAAAGGTGGGCAGTGAATATTCTATGCAGTCACTCTCTCGCTTCCGCTCTCCTTTGATAAACAAATGACACACAATGTTAACTTCCTTTTTAACTTACAGGTTGTGTTTCACAAATTGGCATTATCCACCCCCAAACACCTCCAAAGCTCGACGTTCGTGCATTCTGCGATGATGCGTGGCCATCATAACAACGTCGGAGCAGGCTGCTTCGACACGTGGTGCACCCTCTTTGAATCACGCCAATTGCACAAGGTGAGCATAGAAGCTTGTTTCCGAAACAACGACAAGTCATCTGTGGACGGAGAGAGTGGGTAGTGGGCAGCAGCTTCACTGCGTAGGAATGTACAATTACCACCAAGCTTTGAGAATAGATAGGTTACAACAGACTGAGGGGCAGATTTACAAGCCCCATGTGCTACTTTTGTGTCACTTTTAACATGGGAAAAGTGGTGCAAGGAGCTTGTAAATCTGCCTGTGACTTCCCAGGAAAAACACTCACCTCCGGACTCTGCGAGTCAATGGGGTGCAACAGTCTAGGTACGCAATATTGAGAACGCACCGCTATGCAATCAGAGTGCATGGGATATACTACTTTGGAAGAAAAACAGTGCACATACACCTCCTTACAGTGGAACTTGATAAAATACATTATCCTGAGTGTACAAATAAATAAAGCGAAAACATATGTGTGCAGTTGTATGTACTATGCTATTACTAACTCTATATACTATCTTTCCGATCACTAAACTGGAGGGTACACTATGAACAAGCACGTGCTTGGACACACAACAGAGGCAAAAGGCGAGCTATGAGTAGTTTCTCCACTATTAACTGCTCCATCTATAAACACATGCTTGGACACACAACGGAGGCAAAAGGTGAGCTACGAGTATTTTCCCCCGTATTAACTGCTCCATCTATAACTTTCTCTCTCACTGTATTAATGTTGTTTTTTCTCTCTTTCTCTCTCTCACTCTCTCTCACATCATTTCTCTTTCTCTTTTAAAGTTATGGACGTTGCTGTCCACTCTGCCATGTACAACCAAAGCTGAGTTCAAGTTGTGATCTCTGTTGGTCACAGTGTTTACACAAGGTAAGCAGTGCGGCCTAGATATACAATGCCTCCAATTAAATGCATTATAAATAAAAGAGCTTATTTACAAGCCCCTTGCACCACTTTTGCGTCACTTTCAACATGGGAAAAGTAACACAAAAGTGGCGCAGGAGTCCTGTAAATAAGCCCTAAAGAATGTTGTCCTGCATAATGACTTGATCTCCCACCTAATTCTGTCTCATCTCTGAATCATTTTAAATACCAGTTGGTCTATAGTGTAAATCTGAGGCACTTCCATACAGACACCTCTTGAACGCGGGCCTATAAGACAGCTGAAATGTATCAGGCACACTGCAGACATGCAAATACCCAAATTTCGCCAAGTGCTACCTTACCTTGTAATGTTTGACCTCATTCAGTCACATCAACCTAATTTTGAACACTTATTTTCATTTTTGTTTTGCAGATTACCTACCCCACTTCTATTGGAGTCCATATCACATTTTGTTGAATTGTTTTTTTAAAGTTATGTTTCTAGTTATTTATTACATTGTTATCTTTAAGTTACGTTTCCAGGTATTTATTATTGTTTTAATAAAAGTTAGTTAAAAACAAGTATATACGTCTTCTTTTTCTGACAACATTTCACTATTATTTAGTGTGATAATGATATAGTTAGAAAACATTTAAAAATAGAAATGCTATTTATAACTTGAAGTATAATACTGTGGCTAACGCTTTACCAGATCTTTACCAGAGTCTATAGGTACGACTAACGGTTCCTATGGAAAAGTTTTAAAACTCCAGCACAGTAACTGTTTTGATTAGCAACATAGTGTGGTGAACTTCTAACCTCTGTGCTCATTTAAGTGTTCCTTGAACTGTTACTATGGTAACAGGCAGAAAGCCATTTGGGGGTAGGGTTGAAAGGTACTGGCTGTACAGAAACTGTTATATTTACCCAGGATGCTCTACATTACAGAAAGGAAAGCAAAGTAAAACAGAACACTGTGTACCAGATTTACAACCCCCTTGCGCCACTTTGCGTCACATTTCCCATCTTAAAAGTGATGTAATAGTAACGCAATGAACTTGTAAATCTGCCCGTATGCACATTACGAGCAAAACAAGTACACAACTTATTCAATTCTTTATCGATCACAATTGGACAGTGTTTCTTCCCGATTTACAATGAACTTCAATAAATACTTTGTGCCTATTTAAATGGAAGACGAGATTGTCGAAATTATAAAACTTAGTGGCATATTTACAAAGACGGAGTTAAAATTGTCGTTGCTTTAACGCCTGCAAACTACAACAAAAATGCCGAAAATGGACTTCAAAATCCTTTGTTATCTTACTGGAAGATTTTCAGGCCCCCCCCAGCAAAATTAGAAGTGTGGTGACCTCAGCGACCCCCCTCAAGCCCTGGGAACCGCCACCTCCGGGGATTTGTGTATTGTGGGAGGCAGACTGCGTGGCCCTCCGCCTTGACCCCTCGATGGCCCTGGGGACCATCACGCCCCAGGGCCGGCTCCTGCAGTTTCCCGGGGTGCCTACCCCGGGACACTGCTGTTTGCTATGCAAGGCACAAAATGACTGCCAACAGTTCCTGGTTTCAAATGTTGACAACCACTTGACAGCCAATTAGCATTCAGCGCGTGATCGGAAGGGTGCGCTTATGGTACGATGACAATGCACGCAGATTCAGCAGATCCACGCGCCCATAGTTTTCTCAGGAACTACTGAACAGATTGACACCATTTAAGCAAAAGGCTAAAGTCTGAACTGAGGACTACCTCTTTGCCAAATTTGGCGTAATTCCAATCAGCAGTTCAAGCTGTAGCTATGGCTAAAGGTCCCATGGGAAACTGCATGGGGAAAACACATTTTGGGCCCCCCCTTTTTTCTCGGCCCCCACTTGACGAATCACTTCATCAAGGAATTCACTGCACTCCAGAAGTCGTATACGTTGAAGAGGCTTTATTTAAGCATAATCCCCCACCACCATTACCACCACCAAACGTTTCGACCAAGAGATGGTCTTTGTCATGGTTAAGTGAAATTAAATCACATAATGGAGGCACGAGCAGCCAGGAGAACATTAAAGGCGGGGGAACATGGCGGAGCTCCCTCGATGTGTGGCATCTGACCCGCCGCGATAGCGGTCAGCGGCTTACAGAGTTTTCGTCTTTTTTTCCCCCCATAATGTCTAATTACTATTAGGAATAGTCAAAATCCCCATGTATGGTGCTTTTTTTTACCTTTTTTAAACCTCTCTGCGGGATCTCGGCGAGGCTCTGTCTTGATGGTGCGCGACGCTGTGGGCGGAGCGGTTTTGGTGCCTCCGTGGTTCCGTATTGTCGGCGCGGCAAGAGAGTGGAGACAGAGGACTTTTGGTTTGCAGCTCCGGCTGTCCTCCCTTGTTGGGTCTGTTTTTCATTACGTTGAGGGCAGTGGTGCGCTGGCACTCGGTCTGGAGAACAAACGGAGAGAGCTAAGGCAAAGGAGCGGTGAATGCTCATCTGCGTGAGGTAAGTTGGTGCTGTTGGAGTTTCTTGTCACGGAGGCCAAGGTGAGGGTTTGAAGCCCCCTGTGCGGATCTGGTTGTGCTCGGCTGCTGCTCTGTCTCCCCCCCTTAGTGGTCTGTAGGAGGGGTGTAGTGGTCCGTATTGGGGCAAAATTGCAGAGGGTAGAGTCTCTTCGAATATACATGCTGACATAGTTGAGACTGCTTTCTCGCGCCAAGTATTAAATGGCATGGAGAAGTGAGGGTGCAGTGTCCCTAGCAGTGATCTTAATTGCGTCAACGCGATAGTATCATCTGAGCCCGCTGTCTGTCGATACACCTTGCGTAATAGGGTCCCCAAACACTATCCTAGTCCTGCCTAGACCCCAGGTAATTTCACCCCCATCATAGAAGTGAAGGCTGCTACTAGACCGGGGAAAGGTACCCACATTGTTGAAGGAACACCTCCCGGCTAGGGAAGAGACAGAAAAAAAACAAGGGGGAACTTCCTACTAAATTAAACATTATGTGATCATTGAAATCCTACTACAAGGTTCTCTTTACTACTACCTCAGTCTGGGGGCAAGATAAAAATACCAATATGGCTGCCGCTTCTGCTGCCTCCACTGCCACAATCTTGGTTGGCCCTGTTGTTGGAGAAGAAAGTCCTCAGGCTCCTTCTAGTACCTTGTCAAAATAGGAGATGGGCCTGCATCGCAAGATCAGCAGGTAATAGTACACCCGTCAGTGGAATTATCAAATAGTTTTCAGCACTAGATATCCAGAGCTGTGATCAGGGAAATTACCTTAGCACTGTACCAGAAGAGGGAAAGAGGTTCTCTTATCCACTGTATCTGAGTCTCAATCGACTGGACCTTCCGCCACCCTCTTGTCCTCGACCCCGTCCACGCCCGGGACACTGGCTGATATTTTGGTAAGCTTAAGGATGACATCAGCAGGAGAATCAAGTCGCTATCCAAGCCTCTTGTGATTTACTGGTGCAGAAAGTGGAAGAGGTCTCACAGAGAACAGACGCTCTCGAGGCGGAGATCCCAAGATTAAAGAGGCTCTATGTTCCTCCTCTGTCACGATGGATAAGTTGGTCCAGCAAAACCGAGAACTGAAGGACGACATCGAGCGCCTTAAAAACCATTCCAGGAAAAATAATTTGAAAATTTTAAATGTCCCTGAAGACCTGGAAGAGGGTGATATTAAGAACTTCGTGATCTCTCTCTAGAAGGTAACTATCTTAAAAGACTCCCAGACGTGGATTTGGACTTTTCGCCGATATCCAAAGCGTATACCGTGACCCATATAGGAGAAAAGAGCGCGCCGGAAAATCTTGGTGAATATTTTCACTTATACTATCAAGGAATGTTGTCACTAGCCCTGAAAGCTGGTCATCTTAAGTGTAGCTCCTTCTCTAGCCCATTCTCATTCTCCATTCGCTCGGACGTTTCTCATATCACTGCTAAAAAGCAGTGGGAACTAGGCAAAAGGATGGCAATCCTGAATTCAATAGGGACAAGACCCAGTTAAGATTCCCTGCATCCCTTCGGATCATGTGGAATAACCACATGTACAATATGCGCCAATTAGATGAAGTCGACACCTTAATAGATAAGATCAGAAATTGAAGTGGAGGTGTGCATGGTATCTAAACAAATTCAACAATAAAGGGTATAATAAGGAAATATTTTTTTTTTTTTTAAAAAGCCACAATAGAGGGGAAATGTATAGCATAGTGAAATGCTGTTGCTGCTAGGGAGGGGTCAGCCTACTTTTTCTCTTAATTGTGTATT